>NC_090442.1:517313393-527313393 GCF_031143425.1 Pleurodeles waltl
TTCCGTAAGTCCATAGTAAATGGTGCTAAAATGGACCTACAGCATTAAAAAGTTAAATGTCACCTGTAGACGACAGCACATAGTGTGCCATCCACTAGAGTGACAAAGTAAACAAGCATTTGCAATGCAATAGGTCTTGCATTTGTTCGACTTAGAGCTATTAATGTTGTAAAGTCCTAACCAGACTTTTCTTGCCACATAAATTGAAAATGAAAAGTAATACAGTTTTACATAAGTGAGCCGATTCAAAGCGCCACTCCATGAGTGTGAAGGAGCACATAAAAGGAAACAGAGGTTTACTCACAGTTAAACGTATTGGCAGCTATGCAATTATCCATGTAACATGGGCGATATCATGCAAAGCGCTCAACTACTGCCCAGCGAGATCGATCTGTGTAGGAAATAAAAAGAAAAAGTAGTCCAAAAGCCATATGGGAAACACCTAGCCTCGTATGTTTTCAGTAGTTGGCCGGTACTCTCGAGGAGGGCTAAACACCGCAAAAGGCATGAGGTATGCATGCTTTTTACAAATGAAATCAAGTGAATTTTAAAAGGCAAGCCCACAAACCAATGAAACTGATGGGTGTGTGGAGGCCATGGTTAAAAGCCCACAGAGAGATTACAAAAAGCTAGAGCGCTTGCACACTCGACCCTAAAATGTAGCTACACAATATGGAGAAGATTTGATATGGGTTACCTTGCCAGAAGCCTTTTAGTGTAGGTAACACAATTAACAACAGGGCCTACAAAGATTATGTTGTACTACTTGGAAAATCCAAACAATCTATCTGTTAATAGTGATGATTTTCTTGTACAACAACAATAGAATAAGATGTACAACTTTTACATACTTCTTGAGAATCGATTTACAAAAGGCTGTGAACTGCATGATCACAAAGAATAGAAAGACAACAAATGAGGGAACTACGTTGTTGTAGTGAAGTACAAAAGTACTTAAAGGCACTGCCTGCTATAAAATATTAGTCAGTTCAGCCAATAAATATGGATTTCTAGGGTATAAGTAATGCACCATCGCACTGGAACATTCGTTAACATTACTGTATGTGCATTGCAGTTAAAATACATTTTGAAAGATATGCTTGTATGTGCTTTTAGTAATTTGCTTTACTTAAATAAATACATAATGCATCAGATGTCTATTTCTGCAAAAGTTAATTTTGTTTTTGGTTAACATAGTCTTTCCAATCGAAGGATCAATAGCACATTATTGTAGGCCCATGTTTAGGCCTGGTCCTATAGACTTAGAATGAGCCTATGAAAATGAAATCACTCAATCAGTGCACCCCTTCACACACTAGAGTTTATAGTTATGTGTGCCACAATGCCATATAGACTACAGGAAATATTGTAGTGCTCCACATCGTTCGTTAGCACCTTGTATGGAATGCTCTAAAGCAATCGTAATTGTAATTCAATGTGCATAGCGCTTACTACCAACGACGAGGCACTGAAGTAGTTTATGTCGGGCAGCATGCTGCTCCAGGACTCAAGGTCAGTAATTTGTCCATTGTAAAGGCTCGCATTAGACAATGGTTTACATAATGCTAAATTCAGTGACAGGGCTAAGAAAGGGCGCCGTGCCTTGTCTAGCTAGCAGTCTAGAGTGAGAATAGGGCATACCTAATAATTGGCAGCATGTTGTAGGGCATGGACAAAAGTTAATTGCCCTTTGCCTTCATTATGGGTCCTCACCGTCTACTTAGGTTCACAATGGCGGAATGCACAATTAACAGTGATTAATGCTGCAATCAGAAAGTAGTAACGCCTAGTTGAATTATAACTCATTACAAGGACATTAAGTCCACACTGACAAATCAGTTTTCAAACAGAACGATATTAATGGCAAACTCTGACAGGACAGGTTCATCATTTACATTCATACGGATACACAAATTAATTAAGAAAAAAAAGGTTGTCTTGATTTTTTGCATATGAGCTTTAGCCCGATCTGTCGTGTTTAATTTCTTTTCAGTATTATATACCTTCGTAGTTTTCATGGTGAATCTGACATTTTTGTTGCTTCTGCTGTTATTCCATGTTTTGAGCTGTCCTGTTTGTGCTAGCATAGTTATTTTCGTCACTGATGTCTGCTTACTGTTGCTGCTGCTGAACTAAATTTCAATGCTGCTATTCTTGTATTTGGCTCTTTGCCTCCTGTTAGGTTTTTTCACTTTTGTGTTGGTTGTTTACCGCTAGCTTGAAGAAAGTCACTGTCCAACACAGCAGACAGCTTAGTATTGAAAGGCTGTCAATCTCCATTTTGCCCTTCCTCTCTGCTGCATCTCTCGGTCTCTGAATCAGCACAGCTTGTGCTTACAGCAATGAACAATTGCATATGCGTGTGCAAATTCAGCAAATCACTGTTTTCTGTCAATCTGTCACAGCATGTGTTTAGAAAAAAAGAAAAGTAAAATGGTTTTACATAAGCGAGCCGACACTCGCAATGAGCAATAAGCAGACACACAAAAGGAAACAGAAGTTAGGTCGCAATGAAACGTATCGGGAAAAGAGCAATTATCCATGTAGCTGGAAAAAATACAGTTATCCATGTAACAGGGTCAATATCATGCAAAGCTCTTGACTACTGCCGAGCAAGATTGCGCTGCCTATGAAATAAAAAGACAAAGTAGTCCAGAAACCATACGGAAAATATGAAGCCTCGTATGTTTTCAGTAGTTTACCGGTGCTGTCGAGGAACGCTAAACACTGGAAAAGGCATGACATATGCATGCCTTCCACTAATGAAATCAAGCGAGTTCTAAAAGGCAAGCCCACAAACCAACCAGACTTATGGGCATGATGTGGGTGCGGTTAAAAGCTCACAGAGAGATTACAATAGAGGACAGAGTGCTTGCGTGCACTCGACCCCTAAAAATGGCTCCCGCCTTACCACTGTAGCTTGACCCCTGTAGTTTAAAACCTGCAACCCGACCTGTCAAAAATCACGCTTTTTGGCAGGAAAGAACACCTTCCTTTTAAGTATTAATTAGTCACATTTATGAAGACCTTTGCAGCCCATAAGGCAAGGTGCATGGTATTAAAAGTAGGACATGTGGAACTGTATAGTTAAAATGTGCTTACATGGATTGGCACCCAAAAGCTATTTTCACTGCAGCATGCCTGGCAGACCCCTAGGCGATTAATGTGAAGTAAGATTAAATATTAATTATTCCATCTCTGGATTGAGGCCAGCTAGAGATGTGATTAAATAACTCTTTTTATTTATTTGTAAAAGTCAATATTAAAGGTGAAGTCAGAATTTTAATATATTGAGGAACAGTAACTTTTAGAAAATTACTTTTTCCCTGCTTGAAGCTCCTGGAAGCTAATTTACATTAGCTCTCCAGCAGTAGCCCAGTGAGTGCATAGCCCTGATGAGGTGTGAAGACTGCTCCTAGAGCAGAGATAATGGTTTGGGTGTGCTGAGACATTTTTCTTCCTCTGGCAGGAAGATCACCTCTTGGTAGGCACACAGGCTCCGCAGAATGGGAGAAGAGTTTTTCTGCCTAGGCCCACCTATTAATAGAATGCTGTGCATTAGCAGATCATCAATGAAGTTACATTGAGTAGATACCAAATGATCAAGTCGGTCATAGTCATGGAATAGGTTGGTCAATGTTTGATAACACCAAAGGTTCAGAAAATTAAAAAAAAGGAACAGTAATGATAAGTAGTCTCTTTAGAAACATATGTGTAAAAGGAGTACTGAGAAACTTGATTCACTTAAAAAGATCCTTCCCTGTCACAAGCAAATGTTAGGTGACATCCTGAAAGTCCCCAGCATTTTTCCTTTCCAGTCAGGAAGCCACCAAACCCAGTTGTGGGAAAGCTGTCCCCAGAACTGGTTTATAGCGACCATGGATGCAGACACTGCTATTTTCCCTGGCCACACCTCTTGGTAGACACACAGGCTCTGCACAGGGGGAAAAGGGTTTCTCTGTCTTGAATATTGAGAGCAAGGGGCCCTGTGAGATTGTTTGAAGCAGGGCAAATAGGAACCGTCACAAAAGTGGGTAGGGTTACCACTTGGAAGTTTTATCCCATTGCCTAGGGAGGAGAGAGGAGTCACCCCAGCCACTATCTGGTGCCAGATATAAATTTGACACTCTAAAGCAATTTCTTCAGAACACTTTCTGGACCTGGAAGCACAGAAGAGGACTGAACCTGCTATCTTTGTCCTTAGAGTAGCCCTGAAGGACTGGATCTACTCCCTCATGTATTCAGGACAAAGAAGTGGACTCCATGGGCCAATTGGCTGACCTTCTCTCATGACTACTGGGTTATAAAAAGGTGCAAGAGGCCTGTTTCCCAAATTGCTGCGATGGCCAGTACCAATTATATCTGACCTGGACCTTGCAGGTGGCTTCTGCTATAGTGAATCTAGGCCCCCAAGTGCTGTTCGTCAGTTACTGGAATCCTTGACTGGGTGTCTGAAAACCTGGGACTTAAAAATGCTTTGGACTTCCAGACCTTTGGTGACTTGGGACAAGCCATCCCAGCCAATGCAAACTTGTCGGGCTAAAAAAACAAGTTCTTTCCACTCTGAGCTTCTCTGCTCCAGCAAATCTGATTTAGCCAATCCTCAACAAGAAGGTTTCAGCCTCTTGAACTTGACATCGGATGCAACCCCAGTTGTATCTTGTGAAGGATTCCAAGTGCAAAAAACCAAGACTGAGAGCCTGATTTAGAACTAGGCAGACAAGTCACTCCATCACAACAGTGATGGATATCCTATCATCCAAAATCTAAATCCCTTTGTGTCCTGTGTGATTTAAATTTCAGCGGACTTGATATCCGTCACTGTTAAGATGGAGTACCCTGTCTCCTGAGTTCTAAATCAGGCCATAAGTGTGGTTGAAGGCACCAAAAGTATTTAACTTGAAGATGACTTCCACTGGTGTGAAATTGACTTTTGCAGGTCAAAGCTTTTCCTTTCACTGTTAGTGGCTTCACCAAGGCTTTGTCAAACACTTATCTGATTTTGTGAGGACTTCCATAGATACATCATGCTGCCTTGCCCCAGTGAAGGATTTTGACTTCCAGGATAAAGACTAAGGCCCTCATTACAAACTCTGGGATTTAGTGCTGGCAGTCGGAACATCGACCGCCAGCACGTTGAGGATCCCGCCGGCCCAATAAAGAACATTCTGCTGGGCCGGCGGCCGCCAGCCAGGCCAGCGGAATGCTGGGCCTGTACATTGCCGACGGCTCCACATGGAACCGTCGTCAGTGTAGCAGTGCGGTGGGTGCAGCAGCACCCGTCACGCATATCACTGCCCGTAAATTGGGAAGTGACATGCGCGATGGGGCTCAGCCCCATGTCAAGTGCATGGGAAGTGTAGGGGCCCCCAGGGGGGCCCCGGGGCACCCATTCAGCCAGCCTTTCCCTGACAGGGGGAACCGCTAGAGAAATGCTGGGGGAACACAGGTTCTTTATCAGGCTACCCTGTCGGATAAGGAACTCCACCATAGTCAGGCTGTCTGGCAGCGGTTACCTGGCGCTCGCGGAGTTCCACCTGTGGCGGTCCCCCTGTGTTCATAGCGGTCCGGACCACCATGTTCATAATGAGTGCCTAAGTGCCAATGTAAAATCTCCAACTGGGTCAAACCTGGTTGGTGTACCTATGTTCCAATGCAGTCGGCTTCAAATTGTATCTCTGTCCTGATCTATCATGACTACTGACTTTTTTCCTAAATCTTAAAAAGAATCATGTTCCCTTATTTGGTTTCTGTTGCTTTGGTGTAATGTATTTAAATAATTTTTACTCTACTTTTTATTGTTTTATGATGTTGATGTTTTATTTGTTTTGTTATTTCTATGTTCTTTTCACTTTTTAAAGTTAAGACTGTCTGCTCTGTGCAATAGCTACAAGGGGTTAAGCTTAGGTTGAAATTGCTGAAATCTTTGACTAAACCTAACAAGATAGTGACTTTATTACTTGTGGTGGACCACCATTCACCTCAACTCCCAACTAATAATTCACTTTCTCAACAGAGGGTATGGACTTATTGGATGTTATTTTTGCAAAATAATATCTAAAGTAGATAGCTATATGTTTTAAAAACACTACATTCTACATCGTCTGTGACCTCAAATATAAGGGGACAGAAATCAACACTAACTAAAGAGAATCTGATAAATGGTTGGTTCTAACACCAAACATAGTAGCCCTCTATGTAGGTCCCACAAGCATAGAATACATTTGAATCCCAAATGTTAATTGCAGTGTCTCTATCCAATTTCTTTTCTGTATTGAATCTAACAAGATTAGTTCACTATATTCTGTTACATTCCAACAGTCAATCAACATGTTTTGTTAAAAATGACCTTATCAAGACTGCAAATATGACATGAAGATTCTTATGTATAGAGGGTGTCATAAATGCATTGCATCCCTTGTCCTTGTATCACTATCATTAAGAAAAAAGATATGTGATCGAGAATAAAACATAAAGGAGAATCAAAAACAACAGTGTTAAGACCACTTGCAAGGAATGGGTATATTATATCCACATTATTTGATGTCAAAATCATGACAAGAGTTAGGATCATGTCATGTGAAAGCATATGGTAGATATCTATTGAAAGGCTGACAGCGAATTTTGTCATAAATACAAATGGGAGTCCTTTTGAGTAATGGCAGGAAAGTTACTTTCCACATTTGTACTCTGAGAAAGTAATTTCTGGGGTTTAAACATCCTGGTACAAGGAAGAATGTGATCCACAAGTAAGGTGCTAGGAAGAATGAAAGTGAGAATAAATATATTGATAGTACAAAAAAAGTGTCACACTTGAACTAGGTTAATGTATGAGTAAATGATAGGCACCTATTAATCGGATGCTGTGCATCCTCAGATTATAAATGAAGTTACATCGTGTATATAGCAAATTATCAAGTTAGTCATAGTCATGGAATAGGTTGGTCAATGTTTGATAACACCAATGGTTCTGAGAATTAAAAAAGCCAGTAATGATAAATGGTCTCTTTAGGAAAGTATGTGTAAAAGGAGTACTGGGTCAGTGATGGCTATTGGAATTTGAAAGTGGTGGGGCATAAGACCAGTTAACAAATATATGCATGTAAGCTTAGCGAGCAAGCCCAAAGTTTTGTAAGTGGTATGGGGGGGTTCTCCCCATGAAAACAACATATAAAATAGTGTATATATGGCATTTTTGAGGGTTTGAAGTTTAATGGGAATGAAGTCAAAAGAAAAAGGGGAAGGGGGTACAGACTTTTCTTCCTGTAAAGTAGCTGTGAGTGTCAGCACTCAAGCATGGCTGTCTTGAGCCTGCTCTTCACCACAGATCCTTTGAGGGTCCAGCACCTCTCTGCAGCTCCTGTGTGTCCAGCACTTCCTGACGCTCCTGTACCCTTCTGCAGTGCTGAGCCGTTCTAGTGCCCCTCTGCAGTCCCTGTACCGATCTTTGCCCGCTACAGCTCTTGTACCCCGCTGCAGATCTTCGTGGGTCCAGTAGACACCAAGAGTTATTGTACACCTCTAAAGTCCATCTGCATGTTCACCAGCCCCCTAAAGCTCCTGCATGCCTCTACAGCCCATGTACGGTATAGCTCCTGCACAGTGTAAGTGCCCCTCCCCCACAGCTCCCCTAAGGTTCTGTATTCCTCTGCAACTCCTGACCCATTCAACGCCCTTTGACCCATATCTCAGCTCCAGCACTCTTCTAAAGTCCCTTTACCTCTTTACAGGCCCTGTACCTTTCAACACCTCCTGTAACCCTCCTCATGTCCTCTATGGTTCTACCATATCTTGTGCCACCCACCACAGCCCTTCTACCACACAACAGCTTCAGTAGACCTCTGCACATCATGTGCTTTTGACAGCACAGTTATGTTTTTGCATCCCCTGCCTTTCCACAGCTCCTTTGGCCCTAGATATTTACTTCTTCATCTCTTAATGATCCCTCTACACAGCTCCTGTGTCCTGCGTTCCTCGTACACTTTACGCCACCAGTTTACCATGTACACCTCCTCTCCTTCCCTGCACCAACCCTTTCCCCCATTCTGGGGGTCTGTTGATTTGCTGTCAGTTTTATAATGGAGCAAACTCAACCTGCAGGTATTGGAGTGCTTTATATGAACACCAATTACAGTGCACAAGGTCATCATTTGGGCAGGGGAGATTGAAATCCTGTGGTTCTGCCCAGCGCTGGTTCTGCTGTTCTGGATGAAGCACTTAACACATTTCTCCCTATGTGGGCTTGTCGTGAAAGAGATCATGTGTCATGAAAAAGGTAAATAGGTTTCACACAGGTGACCAAAACTGAGGATGGAGTTCAGTGCTTCAGATCTCCCTGTGCTGGAAAAAAGGTGTAATTTAGCTTGTGTCTGATGTCAAGCATTCTTATGTCCTTGGACAAGGTTTGTGCTATATAAAACTTCAAAAATATAAATGTAGATTCTACTTGTCACCAGTGCTGCAACCTCATCCTCCAAGAATTAAGGACAGAGAATTAACCTTTGATGTCAGAAGGCGATAACCACCAACGTAGTTGCTGAATTCCATAGTGAAAAACAGGGAAATCTGGGAACAATCCCAGCTTCCCTGTTTGAACAAATTGTGTGATCTTAGGCATTATCAAATATATGAGTTCAGGATGTGTGCTGTGCAAAAAAAGCTCTTGTAATTGGTTTAATAGCCTAAACTGTTGCTTCATCTATAATAAGAATCTAGGCCACATATAAAGTTGTCAGAAATTGGGTCTTTAGTTGGCGGAGGTATGCAGCCTGTCCAAGTAGGGGCCACAATCCTAATCAGGGTAAGTCAATTACACAACATAAATTAGCCTCTGCTCACCCTCTGGTATCTTGGTGCAGAGCAAGCAGGCATAGCTTAGAAGGCAATGTGTGAAGTACTTGTGCAATACACTGATAGTAAATGCACCCCAAAAATTATCCACACAGGTTTATTTAAAGAATAGAGATACTTTATCTGAATGAATCATGACAAGTACCTTAAAACACCCAATATGTATTTACCTTTGAAGAGTATGAAATAAGCACACTTTATGGGGGATAGTTTTAGAGCATTTATGGTAGTTCAGGGAAGTTTGTGTGTCCTTCTGTGATGAGCGCAGCAAAGACACGTTGGGCTTGTTAGAGACTGACCAGAGGGTTGGATAGACGTTAGGGTGGTGATTGCATCCCAATGTGTAGGGAGCCCAGCGGAAGCCCTCATGCTGTTTAGGTCTGCAGCTTTTAGGCAAGGCACCACCATGACTGCTGGTTGGAAGCAGGAGGTATCATGACGGCAGGAACTGTGACAGAGAGCAAGGAGACGGCTGAGCTGGGGAAGGCAAGTGCAGGGAGAGTCTTGGTTACCAGGTCAGTGTGGGCAGCAACCGGAAGAGGAGGTGCAGCGGAGTCTGTGTGAGGTGGCCGGCCACTGCAGTGGGACCTTGTCGAAGTTCGGGTCCAGGCAGTGCAGCAAGCAGAAAGGAAAGTCGCTCTGAGGTTTCTGCTCAGCGGCGACATCTGTGATGAGGCCCCTTGTAGGTTGATGAACAACGGCGATGGCGGCGATGAGGCCGCTTGTAGATTGATGCACAGTGGCGACAACTGCAATGAGATTGCTTGTAGGTTAATGCACAGCAGCTATGGCTGCAATGAGGGCACTTGTAGGTTGATGCACAGTTGTGATGATTACAATGAGGCCGCTTGTGGAGTGTTTGATGTCCCCGGAGACCCTCAGTAGAACTAGGGACAAGCCAGCAAGCACTTGCAGACACTCTAGAAGGGATGAATAGTCCTTGGGGTGCAGGACAGAGATCAACAGGCAAAAGGGCAGCACAACAGGGCAGAGCAGCCGTCCCTGAGAACAGTCACTTCTTGCAGAGTGGCAATACTGGCACACAGCAGTCTTTACTCCAGCAGAGTTTTCTTGAGTCCAGAGCTGTACTGTCTTGAGTGGGTCAGGAACCAGTGCTTATACAAGAAAGTGTATTTATGTGGGTGATGACTACAAAGAATTCTTATGAAGTCCACAGGTCCCCCTTTCAGGTCATCCCTAGCTCCAGATTATCAGTGGGAGGTAATCAGCCCCTTTGTGAGATCTCAGGCCGGGAGCCCTTTCCAACCTCCTCCCTAGGAAGACCTGTCAGTATGCAGATGATTGCAGATGCAGCTGAGTGTCCTGTGGTTTGGGTGTCTGAAGGGAACGCACAAGTTAGCTGTCATGTAGCCCAAGCCAGATGTGTATTGGAGATAGGCTGTAGGCACACAGGTCAGTGAGTGCAGAGAAATGCCCACTTTCTAAAAGAGGCATTTCTAAAATAATAGTGATAAATCCAACTTTACCACTAAAGAGGATTCATCATTACCATTCCAATGGTACTAAACATGATGTAGCTACTCCTCTCAGATCAGAAATTACAGCCTAAGAGCATGATAAGGAATTCCCAATGCTGGTCTATGAAAGGGCCAGACCTCCCAGTAATAAAACATCACTTTGGGAGTTTTTAATTACCAGGAAATGGAAACGTAAGAGTATATGTACAGCCTTCTACTTACATGGTACCCTGCCCTATGGGCTACATAGGGTCTAATTTAGAGGTGGCTTTTATGTATGAAAAGGAGAGTTTAAGGCTAGGCAAGAGGCTTTAAATGTTAGGCCGGGATGTCAGTGAGATTGCACGTAAAAGCTCTCCAGTAGCAGGCCTGAGGCATGTTTACAGGTCTATTTAAGTGGGTGGCACAATCAGTGCTGCATGCCCACTAGTAACAATCAATTTATATGCCCTGGGTTTATGATATACCACTTAACAAGGGCCTTACATGTAAAATAAATATGCCAATTGTGGGTACACCAAGGTTACCATGTTTAGAGGAGAAGCACATGAAGCATGTGCACTTTACCAGTGGGTCAGCAGTGGTAAAGTGCTCAGAGTCCTAAGGCCAACCCAATGAGGGTCGGAAAAATAGGAGGAGAAAGGCAAACGGTTTGGGGATAACCGTGCAGAAACGACCATTTCCAACAAAAGTACACATGACAACTGACCTGCCTTCTAGTAGACTAATAACACAACTATAAGGGCAAAGGCAAACATGTTTCTATGTCCATCTTTTAATAGATACTTTTTGTTAGAAAATGAGGTCTCTAGTTGGCAGGGGTATGCACCCTATTCAAGTAGGGATCACAATCCTAGTCAAGGTAAGTCAGACAAACACTCCAAATTAACCTGTGGTCACCCTCTGGAAGCGCAGCACAGACCTTAACTTAGGAGGCAGTGTGTAAAGTATGTGTGCAACGCTTACCTTACAGGAACACAGTGAGAACACTGCAAAATGACTCCACACTAGTGTAAGAAAATAAAGTATCTTTATCTGGAGGAAATAGAATCAAAATTACAAAAATCCAATCAATAGTTTTCAAATGATACTTAATTTAAGCAGGTATGCAATCAAAGTGCTTTAAAACACATGCACTTCTTTTAGGGTTATCATGGTAGTTCTAGTCCAGGTACATCAGTATTGTCATGGTATCATGGACGGGGACAGTCCCAGTAGGGAAATAGCAAGAAAGGCAAACAGTGTTTCAATGGCCTATTAAATAGAAACCACAGCACTTAGAGTAAGTCCACAATATTCACAATTCTTTTATTAGCATCTGTTCTTCACTTACATACAGAGACAACCAACACGTGGTTTGTCCCCTTTGGGACTTTTTCAGGGCAAGCTAAAGTAAGCCACAATATACTCTGTATTTGCACACTATCAGGTGCATAATGGATGCTAATAAAAGAATTGAACTCAACTAACTGTCCAAGAACTCTCATTTGAGAATACTTTTGACATTATTGTGGACTTACTCTGAGTGCTGTGGTTTCTATTTTATATGTAAATCACAGTGTAACTGGCTAAGTCACAGTGCTATGCACTTCAGTAGTAGGGCAAAATATTTCATCCAGCACCACCTATATTTTAAAATTGTATCTCATGTACACCTACCTGCTGGTTCATTTCTGGAAACTTCAAGGAAGTGCATTCAGTAGAAAACTACTACTGCCCTGTTTTTAAAAAAGGTGTTTCAAAAGCCTTCCCAGCAGCCTATGACATGCTGAATGTCACCTAGAACCACACAATCCCAAAATACCTGAGCTCCCAATGAAGCAGCATGAGTGTTGTTCTCCTGGGGCAAGGCAGCCCTCCTACTGCGGCCTCACAGTCTGGCAGACTGAAGACAGGCACGGCGGTCTGAGCGAGACTCAGAGTCCCTATGCAGCGATCTCACTCCCTGCTGGCCCTGCTCTCCTGAGCGAGACTCTGTCCGACACTTCATCCTGAAGGGAATCCCTGGTTACTACAGCAACACCTGAGGTCCACACATAGGTTTTCCTCGGTTGTGGCTTCGGCTCACCCACAGATCGGGCAATTATAATTGGTGCAGAGCATGGCTCATTTTAGTTTGTACTTGAGGGTCAAACAGCAGAAGCTGGATGCTTTGTAAAACATAGTACTTGATTTTGGTGAAAACAAAGTGCTTAATGGCCCTAAGACTTTGACAACACTGGGCAAGCCAACAGGCCCTTAGAGTTCTTAAGTAGCACAAATGTAGAGGGCAGTTCCAATCCTCCCTCACTACCAGAGGTAGCAGGCAGAAGGCCAACAGAGCAGATCAATTTGCAGAGCAGAAGTCTCTCCTGGTAGCACAGCAATCAGCAGACAGTAGGCCAACACAGCAAATCAAATAGAGCAGTAGTCCATCCTGGCAGCAAAGCTTCTCTTCTTGGCAGAGTCTCCTCAAGTCCCAACTGTGAATAGATTTGGTGGAGTTTGGGGTTCAGTTCTTATACCAAAATGAGTCTTTGAAATGGAGGAGACTTCAAAAGAGGCCTTTGAAGATTTCAAGATCCCCTCCGTCCCTGGCTCATGAGTCTCTACAGGGGGTTATGCAGCTCTTTGTGTGAGGAATCGGAAAGCCCTATTCAGGTGTAGGTGTCAACTCCCCCCCATGTAGTTCCAGGAAGACCCATCAGCCAGGGAATGGGCCATCAGGATGCAAATATCCGACCCAAGCTCCCTTTGTGTGTGATTGTCCAGAGGGAATGCACAAAGCCTAGCTGTGATTTACCCCAGATGTGTTTTCAGAGACAAGCACAGGATAGCTAAATTAAGAGGATGCCAACTATCTAAAAGTGGCATTTTCAGACTTACAATTTAAAATCCAACTTCACCATCAGTTGTCATTTTAAATTGTGGGTTCAGAGACATTAAACTTCATAGTTGTAGGTAAGTGCCCCTTTTGGCATGGTTACCTGCCCAACCGTTTTGCCTGATATTGATGCTAACTTGACTGAGTGTGCGCTGGGATCCTGCTAAACAGGCCCCAGCACCAGTGTTCTTTCCCTAAAACTGTACCATTGCTTCCACAATTGGCACACCCTGTCACACAGCTAAGTCCCTTGGAAAAGGTACCAGTGGTACCAAGAGCTCTGTGACCAGGGAGGGTCCCTTAGGGCTGCAGCATGTATTGTGCGACCCTAGGGGACCCCTCACCAAGCATATGTACACTGCCAATGCAGATTGTGTGGGCTGGTGGGGAGAAAAAGATAAAGTCGACATGGCATCCCTCACAGGGTGCCATGCCCACCAGCCACTGCCTGGTGGCACAGGTAGGTCACACCTATAGCAGGCCTTACCGCCCTAAGGCAGGGTGCACTATACCACAGGTGAGGTTATAGCTACATTCTCCTACAGTGTCTAAGTCCCTTCTAAGACATTGTAAGTGCAGTGTGGCCATATTACGTATATGAGCTGGGAGTTTGTCATTACAAACTCCACAGCTCCATGATGGCTTCATTGAAGGCTGGTAAGTTTGGTATCAAACTTCCCAGAACAATAAACCTACACTGATGCCAGTATTGGATTTATTTTACAAAGCACCCAGAGGGCAACTTAGAGATGCCCCCTGTATTTTAACCAACTCTTTAGTGCAAGGCTTACCCGTCTGTGTCAGCCTGCCAATAAAAGACAAGTTTATGACCCCATGGGGTGAGAGCCTTTGTGCCCTCTGGAGTCAGAAACAAAGACTGCCCTGGGTGGAGGTGCTTCACACCTCCCTCCTGCAGGAAGTGCAACACTTGGAGGTGAGCCTCAAAGGCTCATGCCTCCTGTTACAGTGCCCCAGGGCACTCCAGCTAGTAGAGATGTCCACCACCGGACAAAGCCCCACTTTTGGCGGCAAGTCCAGCAGGAAAATTAGGTAAAACAGGGAAGAGTGACCACTCCAGCTAGGACCACCCGTAAGGTGTCCAGAGCTGAAGTTACCTCCGCCCTGCAGAATCCTCCATCTTGGTTTGGAGGATAGGGACCAATACGGTTTGGAATGCGACCGCTCCCCAAAGGGAGTGGGCACAGGAAGGGTGTAGCTACCCTCAGGGAATGTAGTCATTGGTGCCTGACCCCTGTAACGCCCCTAAATCTAGTATTTAAGGGCTCCCCAGAACCTACCTCACTAGATTCCTGCCGACCTCAAGATAAGAAGAAAGAAGAAAGACTGCTAAACTGCCACCCAGCAGTGAAGATTCCAGACGACAACTGACTTGGCCCCAGCCCTACCGGCTTCAAGGACTCTGCTACAAAAAGGTGACACATCCTGCAGGACCAGCAACCTCTCCAAAGCCCCAGAAGACTGCCTGCCCACCAGAGGACCAAGAACACCCAAGGACAGCAGCCCTGTCCAGAAAAAACACCACAAGGGACTCCTGATCTGCCCGGATCAGTGAGTCCTGCTCACTTTGTACCCAATGCCCATGACCCGAGTCCAGGTGGCCCACTAGTCCAGAGCAGGTCCCTAGGTAAATCCGACCTTGTGTCCATCCTGGGTTGACCCCTCCTGGCCAACTCAACGACGCCTGCAGCCTAAGTACAGGGGCCCCCGACTGCAAGTGAACCAGCCAAACATTCCTGACGCCTAAAGGTACCCTTGCAACCGCACCCCTCAGGCCTTGGGGAATACGACTGACAGTCCAGAAACGTTCAGCAGGTGGCCCTCCTCCTTCTCCAGCCTGTGGTTTTCCAGAACCGACCCCCTGGGCCCAGCCTGCAGCATCTTTGTGACACCCGATCCCTTCCTTTCAAAGAACATTGAGAACCCAATGATGTGTTTGCACCCTTCACCTGGCTGCCCAAGTGCCACTGAGGGTGTGTGTTTGGTGCTGACCTGTGGCCCCCTGGTGTTCACCTAAACCCCCCAGGTCTGCCCTCCAAAGTCTTGGGTACTTAACTGCCAGCAGTTCCTTTTCCAGGTGCCCCTAGTCTCCATAGGATCCCATTCTAAATCTAGCACCAACTTTGCCCTCTGCACCCAACCGACCTGTGTTGCTGATGGTATAGGTTTGGGGTTTTCTTGAATTGTGACCAGTGGACATCCTAACTACCAGAGACTGGAACTGTAAGTTGTTTTGTGTGCTAATACTCCCCCCTATTATTCTATGGACTCCTATGGAAAATTCCAGTGTCAACTTTTGAAATAGGAAATTGCTACTTACTTGTACATTGGTTTACCTGCTAAAACCAAACAAAGTACCTTTGATACATATGCTTGATACCTACTTGCAACTGTACTCAACTGCAACAAAGTTCTTCTGGTTCTAGTAATAAAGTAAAAAAATATAGTGTTTCTATATAAACCCAATTGTCCTGGAGTTAGTCATTGAGTGTGTGTCTCATTTCTTGAATATGTGTGGACAACAAATGCTTTGCACTACCCTCTGGTAAGCCTAACTGCTCGACCATACTACCACAAAAGAGAACATTAGTATTATCTACTTTAGCCTCTATTAAGCCTCTGGGGATCCCATGGACTCTATGCACACCATATCTCATTTTTATATAGGATGTACACAGCCAGCTTCCTACAATATTACTATCTTTTCCCAACTGGAAGTTACACTTAAAGGATGTTTTGTGGTAATCCCACTGTTGTCCTATAGGATAGAAAGGCCTTGCAGTAGTGAAAAAAAAACAGTTTTCACCATCTGGACATGTTAAACTTAAAAGTACATGTCCAACTTTTTAAATACATTGCACCCTGCCCTTGGGGCTGACTAGGGCCTAGCTTAGGGGCTACCTATATGTAATAAAAAAATCAGGTTTGGGCCTGGCAAGTGGGTACACTTTTTTTGACTTTTCTGTTAATACATTGGCTCACCCACCTTTACCACATGTATCAAACAATCCCACCAAGCCAAGTTCCCACAAACTGGAAGGTCCCTACTTATTCAGCTGTGAAACTACATTCTTGCTCAAATTGAACATTTTAGTACTTTGAAATGCAGTCACAATGTGATGCATTATACTGGCTGGCGCAGAGTTGATTGTTGATAGCACAACCAATTAGAGTAGGCCGTTGTAAGGAAATGCCACAGATTACAAGATGAGGTTTATTTGCCCCAATAACACAAACACAAAGGAATGAGCCACCAGCTACCTCCTTGATTCTAACCTCCCGTCAAACACAATCGCATCTAATAATTCTCAGGCTGAATATTCAACAACTCTGACATACTGTCAGAAATAAACCGAGCCAAACACTATATAAAGGAACAATTAATATTTTCTATGACCATATCATAGCCACATGAGGTGAATTTTTTTTCAATGCGCTCCTGACAGGTCGTTATTTTAGGAACAGGATCAACTCACTTAGTGTCAGCTTCAGCCCGAGTTAAGCCAAGGTGTCCTACAAGCCAGGGCTACTTGTAAAATGTGATGCTGCTTTGCTTCATTAGTGGGTGGTCTCTTGAGACCCCCATGAACTACAGGTGAGGCCTGGTGCTAAGTCAGCCCATCTTAGCCTGCTTACATACTAAAATGTAAATAGTATTTGACACATGCACTCAAGTACATGTGTCTATCTCGACGGTGCCTGGCTACCTGACTCTCCTTTCAGTGAGGACAAGTCACAAGAGGCAACCAGGCACTGAGGTCAGCCCCCGGCAGCACAGGCTCTATTTATTAAGTGTTATGTGCATGGTAATTGAACTTAGCAATTACCATCCACATAACTGAATGGGCAGAGCCACGACATCCTCTGCAATAAACTGCATTTGTGACCAGTAAGTAGGTAGTGCATCCAATTTCTTGTATTGTAAACACAGACTTTTCCTTTGACATATTTTTGGGCTGCCATCTTGACATCCATTATAAGTGTGCCTGAAGTATTATGGCTAAGCACAGCTATAGCCCTTACTAAGACAAGACTTATATATATATATATATATATATATATATATATATATATATATATATATATATATATATATTTGTTGTGTCATAATACAGATAAATAAGGGGGGACCTATATATGTCACCCTCCATAACCATGATCCTAATAAAATATGTTGAGGAACAATCAGTCTGAGTAGTCTAAAAGTTCTTGAGTAAACAACTCATTAGAGGAAATCAGTTGTTTGTGGTAAGATAATTAACTGTCAATCTTTATGAAGATGTAGGTTTGCAATGCAAGGATACAATGTATACCTAAATGTTAGGAAGTTGACAAAATCAAAGAGATGAAAAGGTCAAAAATAGTGGGTGTAGCTTTATTTTTGCCAAAATATTTTACAATATCATGACCCGTAAAGAGGCGAAGAGAGTAGATGTAAAGCCCAGATTACCCCTACAATTAAATCTAGTAGTGCATCTGATATATCAAGTATCAATTTGTGTCAACATGCTCTTTTTTCAGAGGAGGTAAAAAAGGTTCTGCATTGGATACAAACACCTCCAACAAAAAACGTCTAGATAGAGGAATTTGAGAAGGGTTCAAAAGAAATCAGGAAGACAGAACAGAAGGTTTCAAAACGAAGTGAAGTCTGAACTGATCGGATAACCAACCTTAGATATACAAAATATGATCACAACTGCTAACACTAGTGACAATGAGTCCCAAAATTCAACATTTAATGTCACTGTTAACATTGTTTACCTATATGACAAAAGACTACTTGGTATGCAGATTAAAGTTTTTGCAAAGGTTTGGGCTTCTGTGTGAGTCAATCTCGTGACTTTTCTCAATGTTATAGTGACCTATTTAAGATAATCAGAAAATTGAAACTTAACAAATTCTTTAGCAAAAAAGAGACACCCCACACTACACCTATTACTGGGTTACAACCAAGAGGTTACACCATGCAAGATACTGAAGACATGCACAAATTGCTGTCCTCCATTGATGAGCACATCTAGACATCATTACTGATTTAAAGGCTGACAGTGTACTGACCAAGTTGCAAATTTTCCTCTAAACAGTCTGTGGCTAACAGTACTGATACGTTTTATGTAAAGGTACTCGATGAGTTACACAAACTAAAAGACAATCACAGTTTGAGACGAAATACTTGGTAACCTCAATAGTTCTGAAAGAAACAAAACCAGAGAACTAGCATTGGACGGTTGGCTTGCCATCAATGAGGCTGAAGGGAAGGAAGGGGGAGAGATATAATTATGTATTGAAAGGACTTCGAAGAAGAGTATGTCCAACTTGATAACTCTTGCTATGAGAAAGTCACCCACACCCCCTTTGGTAAAGATCATATTAACCTTAAAACCTAAGTGACTGAAAAGAAAGTACCCTGCTGAATCATCAGGAACATTCAGCCCTGTCTGTATTGCACCTCAAACCCCGTGCATATAGTTCTTACTAAAAATCCAAAACCCCTTCAATAACAAATTCACATGATAATGCGTCCTTTTATGTCAATTTATACACATTAGGACTCGTTTTAGGCCAATGAATCTTTTGACCCAGTGGTGAGGCACCGTAGGACGAGTTAACTGATCAGTATGTCAAGCAATATATCAATGATGTCACCAATATTTATCACCACAATACACTTTACTTTGGATAAAGACATTGATCAAACTGTCGACGCAACCATCACCTTTCAGCCATGAATAACCACACCTCTTGATAGAATTTTATGAATTTTATTCCTTATTGATTACAATCTACTAGCAGAAGTGTCAATCTCAGATCCAAGAAGCATAAGAGCATAGTCACAACATGGCAACTGTGATAAGATTTCATTAATGCAAGAATCACAAACATAAGAACATAACACGGTGTAAACATAGATCAGAATACAAAGAATATTACGTAAGTCTCAGTTCAGCATAGCGCAACGTCAGTCTTTGTCTATTTGTGTCAGTCAGAGTGATCACCTATCCTAACCACTAATTAGCATCAGCATGTTGGGCTTCATGCAAAATAATTTAGAACACCAATTTAGAAAACATCTAACTATGGCCTCTATTAAAAAATACAGCAGTTGGTACCTAGAAAGGAAAAGCAAACAGACAGATTACAATAGCATTGTCATAATTGCCCTCCAAGGATTAAGTCAGCACACAGGATCAGTCTTCATCTTCAGGACATCAGTCGAATCGCCATCAGTCTAACTTCGTCTAGAGGACAAGGGACACTTCCCTCATAAAGAGGAGAAGCATAAAAAGGGCTGTCTATGGGTGAGGATAATTTATTAAGTCTCAAAGTCACCAAACGGAATGACAAAGCTTCTGGATAAAATCGACAGCATTCCCTACCTAGTTCTTCACGTCCCTCTGTGACATGAGTTTTTATCCCTTTTCATAATACCTTCCCCCTAAATCCTATTGGATATCCACTATACCCCACTATCTTTAACCTATCAAATTATACATTAGGTAATCCCAATTGTCACCCCACGATAATTTATAACACTTTGATTGGTCTTCATAATTGACTTCTTCCTAGGTGGCACATCCGGGGTTACTTCACCGTTTTGGCACGTTTCTCGGGTCATGAGTTCCTTTTGTCCATGGTCTAATGTCCTTGTACATTCTTTCATTTACTTTTGTTTCAAAATATGTATAAAACTCATACTAAGGCAGCTAGCATGCGGATGGGAACAGGATGAAATTTGTTACATAAAACGAAGGAAAGGAACAATTGCAGGGTCATGGCCCATTACGAATTAGCACACTGAAAAACAGAAAATATGCTTTAATATGAGAGCTACACAGCTAAATCTTCAACTTTCGCTAACTTAAGGCCTACGAGATTTTTCTATACAATGTAATATCATAAATGTTAATATAAACCATAGCATGAACAGTTTTATTTATCATTGTTAGCTTCACGTATATAATTGTGACCACACACGTTATAGTCGAATTTTCAGATGCATATTTAAGCATTACTCTAATTATTATCGTTTTCTATGCAGCATTATTGATCATTGATATAAGCATTTCACGTTTAGCATATGTAATATTTAAACTACGCTCTCTCACACAGTAGTACAAAATGAACATGCATAAAATTCTCGGATGTTACACTCTGTCAAAGACTTCAAGTTAGAAATAGTACTTTACACAAGCTCCCCGCATGTAATACATCAGCTACAAACAATACCGCTTTGTGAGATAAGTAAACTCAAACAGTGAGGATGGATTTACTGGTCTAACTCAATCCTGCAAGCATAGAATGTGCATATGACCAATGTGTATTTTGCAAAACGTATTATGGTTAAACTTCAGAAAAGTTAAAATGGAATGTTTAAAGAAATCACAACTCAAAAACAACACACTTAAAAAAGTATAATGCTAGAAACACTAAAATCAAACCTAGGTTTCTACATTAATTTCTAACGGAAAATACATTACAAACACATGATATTAAATCCCATATTATATTCATCAACAATATTTTAAACATCATTATTGGTAAAAAATATAAACTTGCACTCAATGTTCCAAATTTCGTTATTTTTGTACTCAAGATATTTTGATCTCACTATTATGGTCAAATAATATTTTGTAGCTGGTATTCGGGAGCCATAGCCCTCTTTTGATAATATTTGCTACTCTTCTCTTTCAACTTTCTCTGTTCAATATGGTGACGATGGTTGACCTTTCCAGAGAACAGTTGTGTTCCGGCTCCCCTCTACAGACAGACCACCTTCTGATTCTACCTCAGACGGGACCCAGCTGCACTTACAAGGGCTCTAAAGTGACACTCACACAGACACTGTCTACAATACAAGATGCTCGAGATAGGGGCTCCGTCCTTCATTCCCTTTTTCAAATACTCAAGTTCTCATTGACCATTTCTGTCACGGGCTAATTCCCAGAACTGCTGGGTTTATAAGACTTGACTGTGACTGATCTGACCTCCTGGAATCTACATGAAGTAACTTCATTTCTGCTCTGTTGGTGTATAAACAGGAGTAAATTATCTCTGTTTTCTTATATATTGACCCAGTCCCCGTATGATTGCCTTCTTTTTGTACACTTAATCCCAGTTTGGTTATTGGTATGTCCTTAGCTCAGAATTACATTTTTGCTTGTACCCTGCTGTTTGAGCCCAATGATTTACTACCCCACAGTCGAAACTTGGTGTGTTTCTTTCTTGCCCTTACTGAAAAGAACTGCTCATTCTTTCTCTTATATTACAATTTTCTCTATTCGTCTTTCCATTGCTTAACTTGTGCTTTCACATGACATGGTACTCCTCTAATCCCCCAGGAGTGTATTCTTGGTGCTGGTTTCTGAATTTTCTTGTTGCGGACTAAAATAGTGCCAGTATAATATGTCTATTTCTCTCGCCAATAGTGTTAGAAGCAGACTTGTTTTGATCTTCTTTCTACTTTTATTTGCGCTCACACATCTTTTTATTGCCAGTGACTAATACGATGTATTGGGGCACTAATACATTTTTGACTTTATCTATTGTTCGCTTGTTATTTCTGCAGCCTTGCAAGAGTCAGTATTGATTGAACACGTGTCTCCTATCTATTGGAATGTAACAGAGTACATTCTGTTGAAATCAATTCAGAAGTAAAATGGGGAGTTGACTAGGGATGTGCGATAACCCACAGCTGATGATTCCTTTTTGAAAATACATGTTTTGTTCTCGCTATAAACTCAGAACAGGAGGCATGTATATTCATGGTGATGATAACACCTTGTGATAACGTCCTGTGTGTACCACATGGTGGATGCTCATTCTGTTTCAACTTTACATGTTATGGCAGGCCCTACTTACATATTTACTGTACAAAGAGGTCACTGGTTTTCTAAAAGCTGCTGAAAATCAAGATTACTGGAAATTATTAAATAGGGATGGGGGATCAGATATTCATGATGTTCAAATGCACCAAATTTTGACTACCATAAATAAGCCCATTTTACTATCCACAGAAACATATACGACTTACATAATTAATACCAAACAGACGTTTTCATGATGTTAATAACAGTTTACACCAAAATAGATGTATAATTTTCGCCCTTATGCTACGTAACTGAGGCACAAAGAACACAATCGTATTCCCTATTTGAGAAGTATTTTTAAAATGTTAATGCTATCTCAAAATGTTAATCAACAAAACAGAATGTATCTATGTATTTAAAAATGAAACACAAAATTAGCATTTGCCTAGTTTATTATATTGATATTGAAGGCTTATGATTCATGACAACTCGTTATTGGGTCCACTAGTTTTTTAGACAAGTCCCTGCATGATTGTCTTGGAATATTCTAGGTTTGACAAGCAATAATTTAAATCAGAGTTCTGAACGTCTTGCAGATCAGATAATGAATGAAAGCAAACTATGGCAGAGTATCATTTTAAAGTAAATTTTACGGACCTCTTTACAGAAACAATGCAAGCGACTGTGGTGTACAAGTGCAGAAGGAGTTGATAAGGGCTGTCGTACTCAACATATGCCTTTAGCAGATGGGACTGACTGTGGACATGGAATGGTAAGAGTTCGACATTGTTAAACTACCTAAGACTACATTTATAAATGTTCAGTAAGTTCTTCAAATTGTAGCTTGTAACCCATTCCAGTCCTCAGCTTTTCCTCCGTTTTCACATTAGATGGCTATAATTATTATAGTCAGGTATGTTTTGTTTTGAATACCTACGTGCTTATATGTGCAAACTTTGCAGATTTTCTAGGAAAGAGGAAGAGCATTTCAAACAAACATTTGTTTATGCAAATCTACCATTTTGGACTATGTTGTGATCAGGTATGTGGACAGCTAGTGGGTTTTCCAAAATATGTTGGCAACTATTTCACGCAGGCTGCACAGAGGTAGCGTTTTGCTGCTGAGGAAAAGTCCCGAAACTGCTTGCTAATGAGATGCAAGTCTGTGCGTGAGAAGCGCCCTCCATTCAGTGCATCAGGCCCATGTCTATTCAGTGGCTTGGCCCTCTGAAGACCGTATCAACAAGGGCGTAATTTAAGAACCTAACTTAAGACTTTAACATAGTGGACAACTAACAATCCATAACTGAAACATGTCTACACATTTATATGAACTTCACGTTAATAAGCATGTGACCTTGGATAAATTAAATCTTTGGATAGTGGACATCTGGAATCATACAGGCTGATTCCATGTGTTCCATAAATCCTCTCAGGGGTAGTCTTGTAAAGAGCAAATCCACCAACACAATACCTCTTTAATATTTTACATTTTGTTAATAAGGAAGCACTATTTGTGTTGAAAGCACATAAGTCCTCATTATCTGTTTCCCAGAGCATTATCCCTGGTGGTGAATGCAGCTGCTGTGATTGTGGGTGATCCAGTATGTCTGGAATACTAGGTGTGCAAAACCTTTCTTGGGAATGCTGAATTAATAAACGAATAGGCGTTGGTGCCCAAAGTCCTGCTTGAAGCCACAGCTTGCATTAACAAATGGCAGATGTGCCAATACCAAAGCTGCGTAGTCTTGATATTTCCCCACACTGCTTTCCTCCACCACCCGGCACTTTCTTTTCCCATATCTCACACTTTCAGTTTCATTTTCATCCCTACTTTCTTTCTTTGCCACTGTTTTTTAATCTTTTTTCCTTCTTTCCCCAGTTAGTGTTTTTACCTCTCTTGTCTGGGTCAAAGTCTGATGAGGAAGAATAACTACCAGTACCTGAAAATGAGTGTTGGTGGGACCCCCTGCAATCACTGGCTCAAATTAAGCACAGCTTCCTGATAATTCCTGGTACAGAAACACTAGGCCCTGTTTGACAATGCAGATCAACATCCAGAGAAATCATGGCATGAGCTGTGATCAGAAACACAGCCAAGTCCCACTTAAGGCCATGTTATACCACAGGACAAGGAGGGAGCGGCCAATCCTCCCCTCAGTATTGTGCTGCACTGCTGTGCCCGTCTCCACCCCTGGCTCCCAGCAGTATAACCACTGACATTTAACATCTGCTCAAAGGTGGTGGTAAATATCTGTGGAATTGGATGAGGGATATCATGCAGAAAAGGGCCTGATATTCAAGGGTATGCTTGTTAATCCCAATTTTGGCCACAATGCCTTTGAATACTTATGTAGTGTGAGGACACAGGACAGAATAGGAATTTTGGGAACAATTGTGCCGCACACCAAATAACTGTCAACTTGTAATCAAACCTTTAGTGTAGGTTCACATTTCTTAAAATAAATGTTTACTTAAAAACCAGTGTGTTAACATCCTCTAACCGGACCAGTGTTTAGAAATCTACCCTGTTTAACATCTGTTATCATGTCTATTTTTAATATTTGTACGTTTGAACAGTACTCACAATCCAAATGTAAGAAATATAATGGTATCAGAGTCCATGAATACCAGGCCATGTAATCTAGAGACTGAAAGCAATTTTCACCCTCTTCCAAATGGACCTGCTGATTTTCTTCAATACCTCATAGGTGTCTCTGTTTTGTGGGACATTCCCTTCTACCCAGACCTAGAAAAAGTTTTGTTTCAAGTAGTTGGAACTCCTGGATCTGTCCTGAACCCTCTTCTGCCTTGTGGAGTTGGCAAGAGACCAATTAACTGAGCTATAAACAGCTAATTTTTTAGTTTCAGCTTTTTTCATATTGTTTTAATCTCTTCAAGAGATGAGCAAAAGATAGGAAAAAAAACATTATAAAACATAACTACACACTGGATTAAAAATGCCATTGCCTATCCTTAATTTCGAACCTTATTATATGTAAACTTAAAACATAGGAATATTACATAGCCTTTAGGCGCTAGTTATTAATCAGTGAATGGCAATGAGTATTAGCATCATATAATATCCTAAAAGATTAGTAAATATATACTTTAAAAACATTTCAACTGCCAGATCCCCAAGCTCCTTCCCACACATGGGGGAACCCACAACCTCATGAAGAGGTAGAATAGCAGCCGATGGGGCATACTCGGGAACTACAATCAAACCACAAAGTATCACTGTTCACATGCTCATAGGTGAAGAAAATCCACAAAAATGATTTATTCGAGCCACCACTTGAAGAGTTTCGGCCGTAGGTATTGATCACATGAGTATCTCTGGTTAGAACAACTATAAGCAGCACAAAAGCATAGAGGCGGGACAAGGGCATCCATATTACAAAGATTTGGAACATACATGTAAGTCACCTTGAAGTGGCATACAATCTTATACCATAAATACAGTACAATTCAATTATCCAAATCAAATACCACCAATTATACATCTTCCGAGAGTCTCCAAAAAAGGAGGTCACATGTCTGATATCATTATACAGCAGGATGTGGAAAAACAAATTTAGAAAATGTGATTACAGTACTCCTGTCAAAAGCCAACATACATATGATATTCAATATATTCATCAAATGTTCAGAACATCCCTGGGAAATGATGGTACTCCATAGAAAATGCAGAGAAATAAAACATGAACATTAAAGTAAACTCCTGTCTGCTGCATAAAATAACAGCCCCTAGAAATTCTATATTCTGTATTCTTCAATCTATGTTTTGTATTCTTAATCTGCTGTTAAATTGTGCAATTTATGAGGGTCCTTCCACATTCTGTGTTCTGGTCGCTGTGAATGTGGACAATTAATGGCTGGACACAGAGCTGGAAGGAAGCTTTTCTATGAATCTAATTCTTCTACAAATAAACCTCTACAAATAGAAGTCTAAAATGTGTCCATGAATTTTATTACCAAGGATTTTTTTTTTTACCAAATAGTTGGCGGTGAGTTGGTAGCAGTAACAAAATAAGGGGAACTTTTGGAGCCCAGGAATGTGTCATTTTTTAACATATGTTTGGGGTACTCAATTTACTTTAAGTTCAGATCATAAACCCTTAATGTATTTGTTGGGTGATAAAGGTACTGCATCTGCTTCTTCTTGGCCGATGAGAATTCTTTCAAAACTACAGGAATATAATTTTAATATAAGCTAAATACCTGA
Organism: Pleurodeles waltl; assembly: GCF_031143425.1. NCBI lineage: Eukaryota > Metazoa > Chordata > Amphibia > Caudata > Salamandridae > Pleurodeles > Pleurodeles waltl. The sequence continues at coordinate 517,339,638 of NC_090442.1, forward strand.
CAGCACAAACGCAAGAGCAGATTGTTTATCAAGACTTCCTATGGCTGAATAGGGGAAAAAACAATTTGAGGATTTTCTTGGAAATTAGTTTATCATAGCGGCTCTGGATGTTATTAATTGGTGTTGAGGTTCAATATCAGAATGTAAACGGAATAAGGCATGCAACAGAGAGATTGTTTTGAGCAAAGTCAAAACATTCTTGCATATTGGATGGCCATCTGTATGATAATTACAAAGAGAATTGTTTTGTAATTGTCGGCTAGCTCACTTTGGAATCTAATGTTTTGTTATGCAATGGTAAGTTTGTGGTACCCAAAGGATTGAGGTCTAAGATTATTGGTTTAGCACTCTGGAGCACTTAGGGGACACATCCAATAAGAAAACATTAAGGTGTAATTTCTGGTGGCCTTGAATGGATTGTGAAGTAGATGTATTTATTAGGACATGCCAGGAATTCATAATATCAAATAAACTTTGGAAAATTGAATGATACACCTTTAATTAATACACCTATTCCTAAAGGTCCATGGAAAAAATTAGCCTTTGATTTTGCTGGACCCATGTCGGCATTAGTAGCAATTACCACATATTATTCAAAACTGATCCATTATGATTTTGTGAAGGAAGTTTCTACCCAAGTATTTATTAGTTTTTCTTTTTTTTTACAATATTCGCACCTTGTAAGGTTATGCTGAAGAATTTCAATGTACCTTTATACACACTGCAAATGAATGGTGCTGTAAAAAGGGCAAATCGATTGTTGAAAGAGGGTGCTGTGACTTGTGGAGTGGAGGTAGAGTCAATTATTCAGAATAAAGTATGGGCATATCATAATACTCCTTATACTGTCACAGGGTACCACCTTTTACTTTGTTGAAAGGGAGGCGAGCATATATAGGGTTTTGCCCCAAATGGTTGAATGATAAAGTGTCTACCAATTGCAAAGACATGATTGAATTGAAGGAATAGATTCTAATGTGAAAAGAGCTCATGAGAAGATGAAAACATATCATGATGTGAAAAAGCATACTAAGTTGTCTGATGTAATAGTGTGGTCTTGTGGCATGTTAAAAGATATTAAATCTAAAAAATCGAAAACAGATTCCCACTTTAAGGGTCCATTTAAAGTTTCTAAAGAGATGCGTTCTTCTGTTAAGTTAGAAGATGGACATTGGTGGGCTAAAAGGAACCTAATTCTTCCAAGTGGCTTTCACTGCACTGTTGTTGAGAATAATTTTCAACAACCTGGATGCATGTTATATACTTCAGTTAATGATTACTTTAGGAAAGATGATTCCTCTATGAGGAATACCATTCAGGATTATGTTGTTAGTGATGGTACTGTATATGATTCCAGTGCTGCAAGGAATGTTGATCAGAATAACACTGTTACCATGCATCACAGTAATGATAATGTAATTAATGTATCAGAAGACATTTTTACTAGGAGTGGGAGGATATCTAGGAAACCAAAATATCTGCAAGAATTCTCTACTTGATTTGTATTTGTTATTATTAATATATATTATTAGCATGTTTCATCTTGATTTCTTTGTTTTATCATTTATTGTAAATTTTGTAGTTATGTGTTGTAAAGGGGAGATTTGCAGTATTCTATGCACTGTATTCTTTATTCTATGTTCTGTATTTAATCTGCTTTAAGTTTTGCAACCTATGGGGGTCATTCCATGCTCTGTGTTCTGGTCGCTGTGCATGTGGGCAGTTACTGGCTGGACACAGAGCTGGAAGGACGCTTCAAGATAAGCTCTTCTATTAATCTAATTCTACAAATAGACCTTTACAAATAGAAGTCTATGAAGTGTCCATGGATTTTATTACCGAGGGCTTCTTCATGACATCATACTCTATCAGAATGAAAAAGGAAGGGTTACAACCTCAAAAAATAATGCCCGAGTGGGCCAACTGGTGTCCGGGAACTGTCCCCAGCAAGTGTGAATATAATGTCTCAGAGGGCAAGTCATAAATAGAAAAAGGAAGAACAGCAACCTATGACAAGTACCTATCAAATGGAATATCCTGAATAGCCTTCATCTCCCACTTTCACTCAAAGGACAAATAACACAAAAAATGAGCTCAACAAGTGCAAAACACCCCCAGAAACACATGATAAGAAAAAACACGGGACCTATGTAACACCGCATCTATGGCCACGTCAGGCCTGAGAAAAGGGGAGGGAGCATCAGCTAGTAGGGCACCACTTCATCCTGAGATACTCTTCTTTTCCTCCTGGAACAATAAGAAAAACACACAGAAAAGAAGGAAATGTTCAAATATATCACTAACATGCTATATAAAACACAGACATAGACATTCAGACAATGTACACACATTTTTTCAGTAAGGGTTCAAGCTAAATGAAGGTAGATATCCAGCTGTTCCTCAGTGTTAAGCCCCTGATGGATCTTGATTCTTAAATAAATTATCCATCTAGATTCTCTTTGCCTTACCTTCACTTCCCTGTTCCCTCCTGAACAGTAGCAGAATATGTTTGATGGCAAACCACACCAACAGATTCCTGTCTTGGCAGTGGTGTGTACAATGTCTCACCATGTGGTAATGCTGATCATCCTTGTCAAGTGGCACACATGTGCTCTAATAGCCATTTTTTCACAGGGTGTATGGTGCAATCGATGTACCTTTTCCTGGAAGGACACTCTAAGATGTATATGTAAAATTATGTCTTACAGGTAAGGAACTGCTTATTTCTTTTTTCCACAATACTGAAAGGAACACAGGAAGCTTTTCTACTGGCACTGTTCTTACATGGCTTACAGTTCTTACCCCTTCAGAACCTGGACATCTGCACCTCTGGTAGTAATGTCACTTCTACTTCTGATCAATAGATCCCCCAGTTTTTACCTCTTTTGAAAGTTAAGCTTGGTTTCTCTTGTAACAGGGGCCTAAAGGAGGATCAGATGTCAAATTGCCCCAATGTTTCATCACTACCTGAGAAGGTGGTAATAAGTCTAATGGCAGAATCACTATTGGATGTGGAATCATTAAATAAAATACTCGCTTGGCAAAATATTGACACCTTCCCAGGCTGTCTTGAGGACCCACTCAGGGTATCTCTACTCCCTGAACCTATTGCACATAGTATGTTCTTCCTCTCTATATGTAGGTTCATTGCTACAGTTGTGCTTCGTTCTAAAGAGTTCCCCACATGGAATGTTCCATTTCATGGTCTCTGGACGGCTGCTTAAGGCATGTAAGATGGTATTACCTGCAGTAGCTTTCCATGTAAGCATGCGGTCAGGGACCCATTCTGAATTTCAATCACAGTATCAAGACATTCTAACTTCTCCCTAGTGATATTCTTGATGAAATCAAGGTTCAACTTATTATTCTTGAGTTTGGAAACAAACTCCCTGGCAGATCTTTCTGTGCCCTCCCAAATGATAAAAAGATCATCTATGTATGTTAGCTAGAATACTGCATGTTGCATGTCCTCCACCATGTCATCTTTCTCAGATACCTGCTCCTTCCACAAGCCCATGAACACATTTGTGAAACTGGGAGCAAAGCAGGTGCCCATAGTAGTCTTTGGGCCTCATTACGAGTTTGGTGGCTGGCGGATGCCTCCTGCCAAACTCGTTAGGTTGGAAGACCGCCAGTTTGGTCTTCTGCCAGCTGGCCATATTATGAGCTTCTCGCTGGGTGAGCAGGCAAAACAGAGTTTCCACCTGCTGGCCCAGATGAAAACTACCCAAAACATTGACGCCGTTCATAATCGAGCCAGTGGCAATGTGGCAGTGTGTCGGGTGTGACAACACCCATTGCACTTTTCACTGCCTATAATTCAGGCAGTGGAAAGCGCGATGGGGCTGCTCATGGGGGCCGCTGCACTGCCCATGTCAAGTGCGGTGTAACCGCCATGCAAAGGGTGGTGGACACAGGAGTCTTGAACCCCAGGGCAGTGCTGCTTGCAGCGTTGCCCTGGCGGATTAGGACCGCTGGCATCGCCAGGCCATGGGACGGCAAAAAAGTTTGCTTTTGCTGCGGTCATATTGTGGCTGTAGGACTGCCTTGGTCTTTTGTCTGTACAGTTTATTGCTGAAGAACAAACATCATTCACAAGACTCATGAATATCATTTCCACTGGCATGTTTGTATGTGAAAGAAGATGTACGGGCGTGCTCTCAAAAATGTTTTTCAAGCTTCAATACCTCAACCATGGTCTATACTAGTGTACAGGGCCCACACACCAAGAGTCATGAGTAAGTAATCCTCTGTCCATTGTATGCCCTCTTTCTTTTTCAGGAAATCTTTGGTATCTTGCAAGTAGGGGAGAAGGTCATTGACCACATCCCTAAAAAATAAGTCAATATATCTGGAGACATTCTCTAACAGGCTTCCCCATGAAAAGACAATAGGTCTCCCTGGCAGGTTAAGGGGATTTTGTGTGGATTTTGGTTAATTTGTAAAAGACTAGTATCACTGGATAGTTCGATTTAAGAGGCCATAATGCATTGCTCCTGGCTGTCTTGGAGTCTACCAGAACCCCTTGACAACTTGAATGATTGGGCCTGGAAAAAACATTTTGATGTGAATGTCAAGTCTTATTTTGCAACACTGTAGGCTAAAGAAACCAAGAAGCTCAGCCTGGTACTGTCCCATGCCTCTAGCAATCTGGAGCTGATTTAAATAAAGAAAATACATTCCATGGTTAATAGACAATTTGGATATTAGCAAGAGAATGGCAACTAGGAGCCCAGTATCTTATTTTGCTTTCTAATTATAGTGAAAGCAGGCTCTTTGTTCCAACAAGACAGGGGTGCTTATTGTTAAATTACACTTTGAGCAAAAGAAATCCAGACATTTTGTGGAGCTGCAGAGGGCATGAACATTTCCTGCAGAATTGTAACTTGCATAAGCACAGACAGCAAGATACTATGCAGAGAGCAGCTAGATGACCCAGATTAACAAATGTTTTTCCTCTTAAGCTAACTTTTGGGGTATCCTACAAAACATACTGATCTGAATATGAGGAAAAGCAGAGGCCTTCAGTTACAACTTCAGCAAAAAGAGAATGCTGTAAGCCTCTACACTTCCGTACACCAAAGAAATTACAGCAAAGAGACACCTAATACCCTACCTCATTTAACAAGCATTGGCTCTGATCACACCTATTCATTGTGCACACTCGGCCACACACCCAGTGTGTGCATATCTCCTAGACACACAATATGCACAGTGCTAGAGAGATATTAACTCTTAACTCAAAAACAAAAATCTAGTTTGTGCCAGATGTGACTGTATGCATTTGCATAACTAGCACATGCAGGCATCCTGAATGTGTGCAAATCAAGCACCCAGTGTGCACTGGCAATGGCAAGTACACGCAGAGTGCCTGCATGTTTCCTGGCAGTGTTAAAACTGTTAAATGTTAAAATGCCCATAAACACAACAGATTTCTTTTTAATACTATAATACATACTAGCACCTTCACAAAGCCCAAGCGCACACTTACTATATGGCCAGACGCTGCCCAAAAGCCAATTAATCACAGACATGCTCAAACATCTCTTCAAATACCAAAAGGCATTCCCACTGGATCCACAGCAGAAACTATACAGCTACAAGAGACCGCTAACACCCTGGAAATGTCCTAGTATACTTTCGCAAGTACCCAAAACATATTCAAAATCCCCCTCGGACACTCTCACAGACACTTTCACACCACACTCCAGACACCCTCATGCTGCCTCCAAATACCAAGGTAATGCCAAACACATACCTTCAAAATATCCCCAGCAAAATCAAAATGCCTTCCAATGTCCTGGCAACTCCACCATGCACCCTCACAATGCAACAGTACATTATCAAAGTGCCCCAAAGTGCTGCTCCAAAGTGCATCTTATGCCAATTGCCCAATGCCACATTTACAGTGCCCACAAGACAAAAATAAAAATCCACACATACAGGCACATAACTCCCTTCAGAAACACATACCAGCTGCCTGACACAGACAGCCACATATGCTGCTGAAACTCACCCACCCGGTCACCCTCAAATGCACTCCAAGCATTGTACTTTTTTTCCCTTTGCAGTGACGTGTGTTCTAAAAGGGGTGTTTTCTTGTGAAATGTGGTGAATACAGGATAGCTTGTAGCAGACGGAGTGTAGACATATGCTTTACTAGAAAGTGCCCTTGTAAAAGTTAGAAAAAAATACCTTGTGAAGCATGTGGTCAGTGAAAAGACACTGGCCTACAGTCAGTGGCCAGTGTCCCGAAGCTGTACTTGGTCCAAGCTCCAAGCGATGACAATGATGGGAAAAGCAGAGCAGGAATTTAAAGCAGACAAAGTTCTGGTCAATGAGAAGTTAGCAATTTAGACCAACATTGGAATCCACAAATGGTAAGTTCAGGTTAGTAAGGTACAGGTTTTAAGCCCCTTTTAAGATTATTATTTTTTTAAATAAAAAGACTTCGCAAGCACAGCACAAGTGGTGTGCAGGCATGACCTAAAAACTTTAAAGGGCAGAGCTGAATCTTGGTGAACTTTGTGAAGAGCTACATTTTTAAAGAACACATATGCAATGTGCTTTTATGCTTGTACAGCATTCACTTATGTGTTTTATTACTAGTTTTTTTATTATGCATGTAGAATTCTTTGAGTGAAAGGCATCTATGTTTTGCTGTATAGGCTGAAAACACCTTTAATAAATCTAAATCTAATCTACATGTGGAGGTCTACGCCTTTGCATCCCCTAACTTTTATGTGTGGAGATCTCTGCCCTGACTGTGGAGATCTCAGTAGCAAGTATAAGTTTTTGTAGTAAATGTGGGAAGGATGGAGAGAGTGGCTAGAAGATTGTGAATACTTACAACTAAATGTGGGGGGTTCAGAGATAACTGAGGAGGGGTTTAGTGATTGTTTAAGAGAGTGTGACATGCCCCACTCACTAAATAATAAGGCCATCACTATTACCAAACTGCACTTCAATTGTTACCACAGTCAAAAAAGGCCCAAAACAGTCATAATTATATTTCAGATCAGAGATGATGTAAGTCCAGCACCGCACCACACATGGCCAACCTCTGGTACTGCAACACCCTCCCATTAAGATTAATAGGGGCAAGGTTGAAAATAAAAGCCCATAAACCTTTTATTATATTTAATTATATTGGTACAATTAATAAATTAAATTATATTCACTTTTTTCATATTTTAAATATATAAATACCTTTAACTTAAATATATATATAACCGCAACACAAGTACTAGTTTCTTATGAAATGAGCTATTAAAATTTTCTTAAATGTCATAATTATTGTAAATTTAATTTTTTTAACATTTTTAAATTATTTTAAATCAATCTTGTGCATAACTTTTAATAATTTATGCTATGAAATAAATATAAATCTTATACTTTCTGTTTTTGTTGTACTCTTAAAAATATTTTTTATTTAATACATAATTCAATATTTATTTTAAAATTATGGTAATACCTTTTTGGATTTTCAAATGCTGTGCTACATTTTAAATAAACATTTTGAATTAATTTACCTTACTATATAAGGTAAATATATTTGATTTTTTTTTTTATAAGTTTAATAAATGTCTAAACGTGTCCATGTATTCGCCATAGGGAGATATTTTTCCTAGAGGCAGAGACCTTTACTTACATGTGAAAGGTGACAAGTAGTAATTTACCACTGAACAAGCTCCATCCCTGAATTCAGGGAGTGGGGACATGTGAGTCTGCACTTTTGATTAGTTTCACACTTGTAAGTGGTGAATAACCAAAAGTAGTACAGTTATTCAGAAGTGTAGTTTTACTCATGTGTAAGTTTACCTTTGTGAATAGCACTTGCACATTCTAGGACCCATTCCAGGACAGTCCAGTCCAGGGACACTGGTCACTCCAGGAGAAGGTCTCTTGCAACTTTTTGTGTCCCTGAAACCACAAAGAGGGTCAGCAAACTGATCCTTTGAATCCTCAGTACAAGTGGGAGTAGGTCCAGCCTTTCAGGTCTCCACACAATTCTTAGACAGCAAGTCTCATTCTTTTCTATACGTCTTCAGGTCTAGATGTATTCTGATGAACTAGGGTTAGGTGTCACTTTTGTAAGACTCACTAGACAGTGGAAGGGGACGACTCCCCGACATTTAGTGACCAATGGGTAAAATGTTCACAAAGGAAAACCTTCCCCCTTTTTCAGTACATCCTTTTTGCCTTACTGTAAACTATTCCACAGTGCAATATTTTAAATAAAATCCAACACAGTTGAACCCTTCTTATCCAGGAAGAGGCAGGAGCACATAGGCATTTGTAGGGAAATTAGTAGCCCCATCCTCCTAAACCCCACCAAACTAGTTCTGTGACTAGCTTCACCTCCACTGGAATGGAACTATGCTGGCTACAGTATGCCCAGATCTCAGTTTATATGTTGGCTATGAATGAGCACTTAAGATAATGAAGATCCAGATGCATCTCCAACTGCACATACATCACAGCCTTGTCTTCCTTCTACAAGGCCCAAGCCATAGTGTCTGGCATGGGAGCAGTTTTCAGACCTCTTCAAGGGGAAAACATTGACTGGGATAGCTGCTGCAGGCAATCTATTGCTAATTAGCCCATTAGTGCTTCAGGCCTGCAAACGCTATCATTTAAAAGTTAATTTTTTCCACATATTTAGCAGAAATCCTACTTCACCATTGAATTGTAGTTAAATAAATATAAAAAAATAGTGGTTGAATTGAAACTGTAACATATTCCAAACCAAAGTTACCAAACGCTAATATTTGAATTTTACTTTAGTTTTCCTCATAGAAACAGCTACAGCCCTATACAGTAATTATAGCTTTTGAGGTTCCCTTACTGTAGACTCATGCCAACCTTAAATTTTACATGTTCCACTTTCAAATGCTAGGGACCCTATCTTGTGGACCACAAGGTTTACTTAGTGATGACTTAATTAATATCATGGACTGGTCCTCCAGCCTAGGGTCTGTACCCCCAGACTTGACAGGAGCAAGGGGCAAGGCTTTCCTCTCTCTGCCACTCCTTTACGGAGTGGTACCCCCAGAATCAAGAACTTGCAGGGCGCTTGTGTCAGCCGTCCTGTTCAGCTCTCCCACCAGTTCAAAACATCTACCCTGCAAGGGGTCTCCCAACCAAGGGTCTGTACCCTTGGGTTGAACTGGGATCAGGGGTGAGTCCTTCCTCCTCCTGCACCCTCCCACCAGGAGTGGTACCCCCAGAAGACAAAATGGAAGGGATGCTTGTGACAGCTGCTCGTCCTAAAAATCAGGGGCAATACCCTGAGCCTAGTCTCCCAACCAAGGGTTTATACCCTTGAGCTGGACAGGGGTTAGGGGTGAGTCATTCCTCACCCTCATCTGAGCTTAGCACCCTCCTTTGCAGAGTGGTACTGCCAGACAGCAAAATTGGTTGGACACCTCTGTCAGTCATCCCCTCAAAGTTCTCCTGACACTATGGAGTCCCCCTCAGTGGATGGTCTCCTGGTACAAACTAGACTCCCTTCCTAGAACCCCCTCTGGGTACTTTCCAGGTTCTGGGGATGGGCATAGCTCACCCTGAGATGTCTCCCTTCCCCACCTTTCCTCCTCCCCTGAGATGGGACATGGGACCCTGCACCCACCCCTCTATAATGGGACCTGTTTGGGCTACTCTGAACCTCCCCCACCCTTGGTTAGGGGGGGGGGGACCTCAGCCACACCATTTAGGATCACTCCCAAGTTCCTTTCCAGACCCTCTGGTATTCACCCAGAGGTCTGCCTCCTTTGAAAGTCCCCTGGGGTCAGAGAGCTTACTCTCCAACAGATGTTGGTGTAGCCCTGGGAAACAACAACAGAACATGTGGCCTCTGACAATAAGATTGTACATCCCTTCGAAATTGTTTACTGTGCTACCCTTCTCCCATCCATGTGGTACTTTGTAACAATTCTCCACAAACTCACCCCAGGACTGGCAAGACAGCTTCCTGCTGCTCCTGAACCTCAACCTATACTCTTCAGTGGTGACTCCATACATCACAATCAGGACTTCCTTCATTGAGATGTATCCTTTCAATTCCTTCTAGGGCCAGTATGGCATTCCTCCCATCACCAGGAATATAACTCCCCAGGCCAGTTCTCCAATCCTCCTCAGGGATCCTGCACACTGTCCGAGCCCTCTCAAATTCCTGATGCCACTGACGTATGTCCTCCCCCCTCCTTGAAGCTGGGTACCAAGTCTGTGGGTTGTGTTCCTAACACAAGATTCATAATTGCTCTCACCACTGGACTCCACCTGGTGGAGCAAGATTTTCCCTGACAATGGCACTTTCAGCTGCCATCCTCCTCTCCTCAGCTAGGGCTCTTGTAGCCTCTAACCTTCATTCCTTTACAGCCAGCTACAGCTTCACGTTCCTCTCATCCTGTCTATCCTTTAGTTCCTCAGGGGACATGGTATGGGAGGTGACACTGCTTCTGGCACTAGACCTAGCAAGAGACTCCCTATGTAAGGGGTCCTCTCACTCTCTACTGGCATCCCTGTCTGGTTATTTCTCCCTCCTCTTCATTATTCTTAAGACTACTGCCATCCAGGGATCCTGATTCATAATTTTCCAGAATATTCAAGGGATTAGGATTCTTAAGAAGTCCTCCACAGAATCGTCCACCCTTCACCCGGATCGCTTCCTCAAAGGCATATAGGGCTTCCTGAAGATCTAAGCATGTGGATGTCTTAGACAACTTTAGCCCTCTCTGCTTGTAGAATACTTTCATCTCACTTCTGGTGTACACAACAAGTAACGGTCTAAGTGCGGAGTTTGTAGTGCAACAATAAGCCACTGTGGTCTCACCCAAGCACAAGTCCTTTCCTCACCACTGATCACCAATGTTAGAAGTGGGGTTTTTGGTTGGCTAGGGTATGCACCTAAGCCAGGTAGAACCCGCCACCCTAGTCAGGGCAAGTAGGTAACACGCCAAAGATAACCTGTACTCGCCCCCTGGTAGCTTGGGACAGAGCAGTCAGGCTTATCCCAAGAAGCAATGTGTAATGTATTTGTGCAACACACTCATACCACTGATACAATGAATACACCACATAGGGCTATATAAAAATGTATAAAATATATTGAACATAACACAAGACCAAAACAACTTGAACCTATTATTACTTTGCCAACTTGGCAACTTATAAAACATCACAATGAGTGCAGTAATAGAAACGCTTATATGTTGAACTCATCATGAAAACACCATTACTGCACATACTATGCAATCACATTATATGGTACTCGGTATCCTGAACATTGCAAGGTATAAAATGACATTCAATAACATTTGGGGCATGTAATGCAGCATGTAATGAATAAAACACACAAATCACCAAATATGTTCATATACACATGGGGGCAGCACACCTGCACTAGTACTTATGGTTATGAGGTAATTTAGGCACCAAACCTAGAGCATAGCAGCACCTGCATCCCTATTACATTTAATATGGTAATTTGTAGAAACATCAAGATCAGGGCCTCTGTCCAGTGTTTTACCCTGTCCTGCTACCACCATGGCAAGCAGGCCCCCTCCGAAGGTATGTGCTAACACGTGGTGGTACCCACTGCCTACTTCTGCTGGGAGACCTTGCTGGGTTGTGTATCAGCAAAAAGGCAGCTGCCCGCAGATACATGGAGGAGTGCTGGATGACTGAAAGTCTCCCCCTGGGCCCGACTCACCCTCTGTACTACTGGTAAGGACGACCTCCTGGGGGAAGGTGGTTAACTGACCCCCAGCACCTGATTTCCTTGGAGTAGTCCCCATTTCCCTGGAGTCAAGCTCACTCAACTAAACAGAGGTGGCAACCAACAACAACGGAAGAGATTCTCCCCTGTCTCCCATGCCAGAGGGGGCCGGCCCTGGGAATTTCAGAAACCCAGCGAAGTCCAGAGCAGCGGGGTGGTGCCTCTGCACAGCACTTCTTCTTGCATGTCGCAATTTCCCTGGCTGCAGGGATTATGCTAAAGAAATCACATGCTGTTATTTGCTTTTGAAAAATGTAAGAAGCCCTCACCATGGGCTCCTTTGCCTCTTTGTTAATAAAGGGACAACACTTAGTCGTGCTGTCTGTGGGGCCTGGATCAATGCTCATCACACTTTTCTCTTTGGCACATGATGAAATGAAAACTGCAGCACTCACTATGCACTTCTCTTTGGCACAAGATAAAAACAAAAGGGGCAAATCTCTGGATCCTCATAAACCCAGGGCTTCCAAGCGAACAAGGGTAGGCATAAGCAGCCACACAGCACCTAGAGAGCACTGGGGAGCACTCTCGGGCAGTGGGCAGACAGGCCATTACACAGAGTCACTTTGCAGAGTGGCAGCCCCTTCTGCAACCTAGCAGGCAACAGGTTAGCACAACAAAGCAAGTAGTAGAAATGGCAATTCCTCCTGGCAGCACAGCAGTTCTCTGGTGTCGTATGTAGAGCCATCAGCGACTGGTTGCAAGTCATATGCATTGTCTAAAATCTTGGGGTCAGAGCCCCTGTACTTATACTCATAATTGTCTTTCTTCAAGGGAGAACTACAAAAGAAACCTTAGAAGTATAACACAATCCCTTTCAACCCAGCCCTGGCTCCAGACATCAGTAGGGGTAAATCAGCCCTTTGTGTGAGGGCAGGACAAATGCTATACAATTGTAAGGTGTGAATGCCCTCTCCTAGCTCAGTAAGACCTTCAGTATGTAGATGAATGCAGCTGTAACCCTGTCACACCCAACCCTTCCTGTGTGATTGCTGTCTGGAAAGTATTGAGAAGCTGTAGCTGTCACTCAGGCCCAGTTGTGGATTGGCATCAGGCTGCAAAGCACAACGACATGCCAACTTTCTAAAAGTGGCATTTCTAAAATAGTAATGTAAAATCCAGCTATACCAGTAAGCAGGATTTATCACTACCATTCAAAACATAACAAACGTGGCAACAGTACTCCTTTCAGATCAAGAATTACCACTTAAAAATATTTATAGTATACAAGGGAATTCCCCATGCTAACCTATGAGAGGAACAGCCCTCACAGTAGTGAAAAATGAAATAGGCTTTTTGTCACTAGTAGGACATGCAAAAACATAAGAGTACATGTCCTACCATTCACTTACACAGCACCCTGTCCTTAGGGCAATGTAAGGCCTACCTTAGGGGTGATGAAGCTGTAATAAAACTGGAGTTTATATATTGGCAAGTAGCAAGAAATGCCAAGTCAAAGTGGCAGTATACTGTGCATGCAGGCACTGCAGTAGCAGGCCTGAGACAGATTTGAAAGGCTACTTCTCTGAGTGGCCCATCAGCCCTGCAGGCCCACGAGTATCATTTACTTTACAGGCCATGGGTATATGTCATACCACTTTACAAGGGACATACAAGTAAATGAAATATGTCAAATAGGTGCAAGCTAATCATTCCATGTTTTAGGAGAGAGAGCACATGCACTTAAGCACTGATTAATAGTGGTACCATATTCACATCTTCAAAGTCCTAAAGCCAACAAAAAGAGGGTTAGAAAAACAGAAGGAGAAAGGCAAAATGTTTGGGGAGAACCCTGCAGAAAGGACCATTTACATCACTCCTGTCTATTAAAAATCGTTATTTGACAGGTTTGCCCACACGTCTGTAAGCTACGGCAGTCAGCCTACTTATTGAAGTCTGTAGCAATGTTTCTTTGACATCCTGGTGGTTGGCACAATATGTACTGTAGTTCATAGATGAAAACGCGTGGGAGGAATTCCCTGCACTGCACATTAAGGCCTTACTGGAAAGTTAAATATGCTGTTGGGAATTAACCAATTTTACCTTATTTTATGGGTCAGAGCAGATACTCTCAGTACTGGTCAGCAGTGCCCCAGTGGGCAGAGTTAAAAAACCAGCAGTATCAGTCCAAAAAATATAGGTGTGACCATGCAAAAAGAAGAGGTTTCTCACACTGTCCCTCCAGCTAAAAAGCCATAAGCAACATTGCCATTCCCTTGACAATTCTCATGAGATAAGAAGAAGGGCATGTGTAAAAGCCATCTGCATTGGTATGGACAGTTCCAGACTCTGTCAGGTACACTTCCTGGGAGACCACCTCAACAGTTTTATACTTCCCCTCATTTTCTGGCTTTAACAGTACTGCTACTCAAGCTCAGCCACAGCAACTAACCTTATTCAGGCAGAACCTTTCTCTTCTGCTGATCCCAGCTAGGAGAGGAATATCCCTAGCCTACACATGATTCATTCCAGAATAAAAACAGTGCCACCATGCCCATAAAGGTGATTTGGATAATCCTGTCTCCTAGGTCAGGTATCTTCCCCCAGTTTAGGGCCTGCTTTGTCCAAAAGGCAGGCAACCAACAGAGGTCACTGCCAGTGTCAGGCACCAGGCCACTGAACATCCAGTTACAATTGAATGATTCAATCCAGTGCCTTGGGTAGGCCTCACTCCCACCCTGTGGACTGAAAAGGAGTCACTTGCTCATGAGGTCCTATGTTCTCTTAAGTTTATCAAAGTGGGGCCTACACCGTCATGCTGCATGCACCGTTTCACTCACTTTTACAAACTGAGGGGAAGATATCTTGAAACCAAGCACTTGCTGTATTGTTTAAAATTCTCAGGTGAACATGAAGTTCTCCTTAAAGGGGTACACTCTCTCTTTGTCATCCAGGGGCTGCCTGGTCCAGGTCTCCCGTCTCTAGGATACCACTGTGCAGAAATGTAAGAAAATGTTTTTTTTTTTTGGGGGGGGGGGTAAGAATGGGAGTCCAAACTTTTTATCAAGTTCAACACATAAGTTCAGACCTGGGCTTAACACCTAGTGCTTATGGTACAACACAGACAGGGTTAACTTAAGGAAAAAGTGTTAAATATTTAGCAGTATCAAAGCAATTAAGAGTAAAATGTAGCAAATATATAATTGACACCAAACATAAAGAAATCACAAGCCCAGCGTTCTTGTAGTTACATTATTGATGCATTCTGGCCACATAAAATATATGAGTATGAGTCACCATACCCACTAAATTCTAATAGATCTAATAAAGGCCTTGGTTAAATAGATGTATGTGGTTCACACTGATACTTAAGTAAATTCAAAGTTCCAGATAAACGTGCCTATGTTTGGTCAGCATGAAATTGTGTTACTGGAGTAGTGCTTTCTGTTTGTATCACTAATTAATCATGCTTCATTTAAGATTTCTGTTGGAATAGACTCCAAATATAGGATGGATCAAGTGACCAAAAACAGATTAACTTCATCCCCATCCCATTAATTTTCGTAAGGCTAAGAGGAATTTATGTTCCTATGCCTACTCTTCATAATCAATGAAGGGGCTACGTTAGGAGTGGATTAATAAATTAACTTCACTCATGAATTGAAAGGGAACTAGTTTGCCAGGTGCTGTTATCTGACCAACTTTAAACCTGAGGTATTCAGAGTTTTATTAGGGAATCATATGCAATGCATTTATGATTCTAGATGTTTTTGTAGGATTTCCTCACTTGGAAAGACTCAAGTCCACAATATCTGTGATGATGTCTGAAGTATCCTCTAAGTGCTTGTGAAATTTGTCAACTTAAATTTGGGTTAGATTAAAGAGATGAGACAGACAAATAGAGGTATTCTGCTTGTGTCATTTAGAGAATAAGAGAAAGCAACAGAGCTTAACCCTTCCCCTTTGACCTTCACCTCTAACTAAGGAACATGAACAGTAGTAGCAGTTTGTTTTTGTTAGTATTTCAGCTCTTAAATTAGCTAAATATGGTTTGATTTTATGATATACATTATCAGAAATCTTTTAGTTTTTTTCCTACTCATTTTTCCTTTCTGCTTTGCAGCCCTGATATCACTATGAAGATGTCATGATGACTTTTAGAATATTGGAAATAATTACACTTTCGTTTGGTTGCATTTTTGTCTGACCACGTGTTATCCTTCCTGTAGAATAAGATGCTATAATGGAGGATTCAAAGAACATTGGAATTAGTGAGTCTACAACTATTTCTGTGATCAACTTGTTTAGGTCATAACACAGATTTACTTGAACTCGAAACTCCACATTTGAATACCTCAAAATCAGTCTAAAAGGTAGATTCACATGATTTCTTTCTTCTTTAAAGCTGGCTGGTTGCCAAAGAGTCTGAATAGGATTTGATCTTGTACACCCACCTGTTTCTCCAACAACGGCAGACTAGATAACAATTCATTTTGAATAGAGAACATGTAAAATATTAAGGGGTGATCTTTCAGTTTACAGAATGGTATTAAAAGTATGCTTAGACAGTTTTGACTCATGCCACCCCAAAATCCCATTTACGTATGGGGGGAACAAGAATGCCTCCAGTTTTACCAGAAAACAGTCTAGAATTAAAGATCCACCCCTATACATCATTTCCCAAAGACTTTTGACTTGTACCATTGTGGAAGAACTCTTATGCCAAGGTATTAAAGGCAGAGGAATATTTAATATCATATAATCCATTGAGATACAGGAGTGCTAACAGTATGACCTTCATTCAAGCCAGGTATATAAAGTTCCTTAGAGGCAAAGTGATTGATGGATCCTTAGGCAAAGTAACTCTTTTCTGATAGTATGTCATGAATACAGTACTGGCTCTCTCAGCTGTGGTACTAGTGTTTTCAATTTACGGGACTTTAAGTTGGCATAATACTTTGCCAGAACTTCAGAGACAAAGGTCGGCAATTGTTTTCTTTTTACAGATCCCATTTGGTCTCTTCGATCCTTTGAGGATATCTTAAACATCTACTCTTATTCTGTTGACAAATGGGGCTTATGCACCTCTGCATTAATCACAATTGTTTGATTACACAACATGTTTAATTGAATAGTTCATACCCTCTAATGAGTACAGATATTCAGGTACTTATTAAGGATAAAAATCAAGGTGAAAATGATATCCAAGAGTCACAGATATTTATTAAGTTAAGTGCCTTGTAAAAACTCCATATGCTTAACTCCTAATATCCACTGACAGGAGCCAGTAAGACGATCTATTAAATAAAGATTCCCAGACAAGGTCACTTACTGCACTTTAGTTCACCCCTGGTCTGGGTCTAAACATGGTTTTATCTACATATGGTAACACAGTGCCCAAAATCTGCACTGTCAACTGACTTCTTCTCAGCCATAGCAATGTTGGCTGTTAGAGCACAGTCACCGAATACATCATTTTAAAATCTGTGCTTACTACTGGACCCTAGGCAATAGATCTTTGAGGTGTGTATGAGCAGGGCGATTCTACAAATCTAAACATTGAGAATTCTCAATCAATAATATTTTTATAGGAGGCAATGAGGAGAGTTTGAAGAAGCTTTAATATCTTTATTATCAATTTTGTTAGTTTGTCATTTTTATTAACAGAAGCAAATTTTATAATCAAAGATCAATAACATCAGTGTTAAACCTAATAATGCATGAAGCACGTTCCATATAATTAATTCCCCTAGTTTAATCTAAAAGATGGTTTTGTAAAGGGAAAAAAATCATCAATTAGAAGAACCATAAAGAGTTTCTAAATTCAGAAATGTGAAGGTGTTGAGAGATTCAGTAACGTTGCAAAGCAAAATAAGTTTCAGGCAAAGTCTCAGGATGAATCCAAGTGTCTAGTATAAAGCAGCTCAAAGTGAGTCTGAGAAGTATCTTAGAGAGTGTCTGCAAAAAGTCTGAAAATGCGCAAGAGAGTGAAACTGTGTCAGAATATCTTCTCCCTGATCTGGGAACATGGATTTTATAAGAACTCGCTATTGTAACTTTCTTTGTCTCCACCACTGGTCCAACCAATAAGGTGTTGATGTCTTCATGAGAACAGGACAGCTTCTGTTGACTAATCTATTCCAACAAAGCAGCTATGAATTTTTTTTGTATCATGTTCTAACATGGCAACTAAACTGTCTACTGGATAATAATCCCAATTCTCTGCCCAATGAGACTTTGGCCCTCATTCTGAATTTAAAGGTCTGCCATGCCAGCGATGGCGGAGCGGACCGCCGACAGTGTGGCGGAGCAGACTGCCAAATTCTGCCCGCACTGCCAAGGGTGTGGGACGGCCTGGCCAAAGGTTGATCACCTTCAGCCTGGCGGTCCACCTGACACCGCCGACGGTGTGGTTTACACTGCCAGGGAAAGGCTGGCGGCATGGGTGACTCGGGCCCCCTGGGGGCCCCTGCACTGCCCATGCACTTGCCATGGGCAGCTCAGGGGCCCCCATGCACAGCCCCATTGCACATTTCTCTGTACAAATTACGGGCAGTGAAATGCGAGACGGGTGCTGCTGCATCCATCGCACCGCCACATTGGCGTCAGCTCCTAATGGAGCCAGCATCAATGTAAATGCCTTGTTTTACCACCAGCCCTGCGGTGAAATTCAGAATAGGGCTTACGGGGTCATGACTGCACTGGCAGTCAAATTCCGCACGCCGAACTCAGAATGACCCCCTTTGTCCCTCTGTTCTGGGGGGGGTGAAGGCATCAACATAACATTTCAATCATTAATTCCAGTGTAACCCATTTGGTCACATATTTAACCCCGCAGACAAATTTAAAGTTTTAAAGGATTTTATTACTGACTCAAAGTCAGACTTACATACATGAGTCTCAAAAACATTCCATAAAGGTAAAGTATTACCAAAAGCGAATCAAAGTGGCACACCACATGAAACTTGATCAGCATATAAAAGACCAATATTTCAAAAGCAACCATACAGAAAATGAGGAAAAGAATATGGTGTTCTGCTTTCCTTCTTATCTCGTATCAGAGCTTACAGAACATATCTGGAATGCACTTCTGAGTTCAAAGAAGACCTTTATTGTTGTTAATTCTTCCCCACCCACAAGTTCGTGAGAGACAAATTAATAGATTTCAAGCACACATTCAAATGAGTAAAAGTATCGCAGCAATGAAAACAAAATATATCACAGTACTTCTCAGTTGCAATGTACACAGCAGGTTATATTTATAAGATATTGAATGCAAAGCAAAACAAATACTTCACCGTGTGAGAAACTATTTACAGCTTCATCTTTCTGGGGTCTGCAAGTTGATGACTCCGGTCAACTGCGAGAAAGAGATTATCTACCCACACGGGAGACTTGCAACTGGCACCAAGTTCCAGCCCGAAGTCCAGCAGATTCGAATCTAAATCTCTGAAGCCCGAGCCATCCCTACAAAAGCGTGCCCCCTCCTCTCAGACCTGGGAAAACTACGAAAGCCTTTGGAGACTGGCCAGATCGCCTAGACTCCTCCTCTTCCCAAGCCTGAGCAGAAAGGAAAACACCAAATGTACCATCTCTTATCAGGTCTAGTCTAGTGTGAAGAAAACATCTTGGTTCATCTTGTGGAAAAACATAGCTTGGAAAAATACAGACATCTGGGATGTTTCAACTGCAATGTCGAACTCCACGTTAAAGGCAATAGGCAGCTAACCTAAATATCAAATGTAATGTCTAATGTCATGTCAAAGCCAATAGGCAGCTAACCTAAATATCAAATGTAATGTCTAATGTCATGTCAAAGCCAATAGGCAGCTGAGCTGAATACAAAATGTAATGTCTAATATCATGTCAAAGCCAATAGGCAGCTGAACTGAATACAGCATGTCAAAGCCAATAGGCAGAATACAGAATGTAATGGCTAATGCAATGTCAAAGCCAATAGGCGGCTTAACTGAATACAGAAAGTAATGGCTAATGCCATGTCAAAGCCAATAGGCGGCTAAACTGACAAAAAATATAATGTGCTACTGGTAAACATTGAGCAACTAATATGCGCAGTAGTGAAACACAAAGTCATTGGTCAAACAGAATTAATAGCATCACATATGGTACCTTGAAATCAGGCTTACATCCACCTGCTTAACCATCTATTCTATGTTCCTGGCTATTCTATATCAATAGGATTTTAGAGAAAAAGTGTCAGCACCACAAAAGCCTCTGTAGAGGTTTTGGCAAGAGAGATGTGAGCAGCATATAGCCATGGAATTTAGCAAAGAGTGGGAAGTCTTTACTTCTCAGAGATCCTTTCTAATCAAGTAGTAAAGGTAATCTGAAACCTCAGCTAGCTTAATAATATTTAAAACCCTGGATCTTGAAAACGCTGATCACACGGTCAAAGCCTTCTATTGAAAAACAAAGTTTTAAATTGCATATTTAGTTGCCATTTTCATCCTTTCATCCTACATCTGCTTCTCCATGGTCGGTCTCTCCCGTGCTTCAGGTATTTGGAAGGGTGTTTAGTTACTGCCTTCACACTGCTCTTTCCGTTCCTGATTACCTATCTTCTCAGTCCCCCTAATTATACCATAACAAGAACTTGTTCATTAGCCAGTAGCTAGTACCATCACACCTGTGGTTCAAAGAATTATGCAGCAACACAAACTTCTCATGGAGAGTTAAACCATTAAAAGACATTCAGGCATCAACTCCAGCCAAATTAATACAGATGGAAATGCATACTTAATTTGAATGGATATATGTATTTCTCTCATAATGCAATGAATATAAATGAAAATGAAAACATTATTTCTAAGCACTATAACATAACCATAATTGAAACATAATTAATGTGGTTTGCATGGAAACATTCATAGGGCTTTAATCATATGGAGACCTTACTAAAATGCATTTCAGTGCACCACATTTTATGAAAGTCATTTACACACATTGCATATGAAGCTGATTACTCACTTGTTCACATTTTGGAATAACACAATGGCACAGCCAGGTTACAAAAATTATACTTCTAAGCATTATAATATAAACCTAATTGAAAAAGGATTAATAAATGTGGTTTACATAGAAACATTGATAGGGCTTTAATCATTTGGGCACCTTACTAATGCATTTCAGTGCACCACATTTTATGAAAGTCATTTACTCACATTCCATATGAAGCTGATTAATCTCTTGTTCACATGTTGAAAGAACACAATGGCACAGTCAGGTTATGCTCTCTCACTGGTTCACACCATTGTAAGGAATCGAAAAGAAAAAGTTCATGGTTAGTGTGATGCATGTCTGCACATCACATTTCCTTTTCCACATGCACTTTTCTATCCAGCTCATTCATAAAAAACAGATTTTGCTATTTCAATCTAAACATTTTATTCATTCAATACATTTATGAACGTGTGAATGTTAAAAGAATATACTTTACAACATGGACCATTGCCAAACAAGTTTAACAATTATTCATACATTGCTGACTTAAGTCACTAATAACAATCAAGTAAAATATGTGCACAAAGGTGCATTCATCAACCAAAGCTTACAGATATTGTTAAACTTGCGCTGTTTCAACTTCTTAAAAAGCACATAAAGGAAAAATAAATGCATTTCTTTCTCGTTTTCAGGCCTACTTGTTATTTCTACATGTTTAATTCTGCATCTAATGTTTTGTTAAATAAAAATGCCCTCCCATGACCAATTGAATACAATTGCTCTGCTACCCACTGCATCACTTCTCATGAGTGCTATACTTAGCTTCACATCACATGCATGCCACACCCCCATATTCTGGACCATCAAACAAGCTTCTCATGAAAAGTTAAACCATTAAAAGTAATCCAGGCATTCACTCTGGCCAAATTAATGCAGACATACATGCATACTTGATTTGAATGAGTATACATATTTCTCGCATTATACTATTAATATAAATGATTATGAAAATTATATTTCTAAACATTATAATATAAACCTAATTGAAAAAGGATTAATGAATGTAGTTTACATAGAAACATTCACAGGGCTTTAATCATTTTGGCACCTTACTAATGCATTTCAGTGCACCACATTTTATGAAAGTAATTTACACACATCATATATGAAGCTGGTTACTCCCTCATTCACATTTTGGAAGAACACAATGGCACAGCCAAGTTATGCTTTCTCACTGGTTCACAGCATTGTAAAGAATAGAAGAGAAAAAGTTATTTGATTGGTGTAATGCATATTTGCACATGCATTTCCTTTCCCATATGCCTTTTTCTATCCAGCTTATTCATAAAGAAACAGATTTTGTTGTTTCATTCTAAACATGTTATCCATTCAATAAATGTATGAACGTGTGAAGGTTAAAAGAATATACTTGACAACATGGACCATTGTTAAATGTTCCAAACCAGTTTTAACAATTATTCATAATACATTGCTGACCAAGGTCACTAATGACAATCAAGTAAAATATGTGTTTTAAGGTGCATTCTTCAACCAAAGCTTACAGATATTGTTGCCTTGTGCTGTTTCAACATCTAAAAAAACACAGAAATAAAAAATAAATGAATTACTGTCTTGTTTTCACACCTATATGTTATTTCTACATGTTTAATTCTGCACCCAATGTTTTGTTAATTAAAAATGCCCTCCCTTGACCAATTTAATACAATTGCTGTGCTAAATTGCATCACTTCTCATAGGTGCTCTTCTTAGCTGCACATTACATGTGTGCCACACCCCCATATTATAGACCCTCAAAAGCTTTCCCTCTCCAAGTGGTTTGATGGAATGTTGGATGTGAGGCAAGGCTGCAATGTGTCACTGGTGAAGTAGATGCAGCTAAAAGGCGGTGTAGCATGACAGCAAGATGTGAGTAGGAGGATATAAAAAATGTAGCTCGGAGCAGAGCGTGAGGGTGGCTGGCTGCTGCAGGGTGAGAAAAGAAAGCAAAGTGAAATTGAAAAGCTGGAGGCGATCTAACTAAAATGCACTTCAGGATTAGTCAGCTACTTCCTAGACCATTTTAATACTAGTTTAGAATGGTAGCAACTTGCCAACATTTCTAAAGTACCATTCTGTGTTTTTTATACTAAATATATATGTTTGCTAATGATATCTAGTCATCAATTAGTACAATGGTGGTGGAACGGATTTTTATCTGTTACAGTGCCACAGCTATAAAAGTGGACTTTGAAGCACTCTGTCAACCTACCGGTTTGTAAGTTATAGGCCGTGTGGTAATATGACTCTTATGCTCCATTTGATTGTTAAACGTGCAAATAGGCACTGCTTTCATGTTTTGGAACCTTATGCATTGTGTTGCTTTAAGGCATCCTTAAAGACGATCTACTTGTGTTTGCCTTTAATAATAAATTAAATATCATCAATGAGTTGGGACTGCCATTCATAACATAAACACACTTTCACCGAAAGTATAATCAGTTGAGATATTTTCTTTCCAGGTGCTTGTATTATTTCACTAAAGCAAGCCTAGCATATTATGCATCAGGAGGTGGCAAACAAAACAAATAATTTGTATACTTTGTAAAAGTAAAACCATATATATTTTAGAAACTTTTTGTTCAATGAATATGAGTCACTTTTTTTTATCTTGTAACGAATTTTGTAAGGAAATCTTGTGCTAATGGCAGGTCATTGAATTAAGTTAATTTGAAGTATGTAAATGCAATTGTGTGAGGTTGGGTTCGCAAATGAGGCCTGAGACAAGCTGAGCACATTTGTAGTACCCATTTTTAAATTAAGTCACAAATCATCTCTGGATAACCTAGGTCAGACTTCATTTTGCGACTTCTCTAAAACGTGGATTCTCTCCGTGAGGTAGTGATCTCTGACATGCTTGAAATGTAAAGCATTTTTTGCTTTGAATTAATTTTGGTATCTGATATATGGCTGCATTTGAAACATTATAGTGACTATAGCAATGTTAAACAGATGCCAACAGGTTTCATACTTTTTGCCATACTTGTTGCCATACTCTTTATGCATTACTCATCCGCGTGCATAAATGACAGTACGACAGTGTACATTTATAGATGTTGTGTTCTTAAACTTAAGGATGGATTTAGTTAAGGGTTCTTAGATTTAGAATATGAAATGGAAAATGGTCTCTCTGCAAGTTCTTGAATTTAGTGAACTCCCAAAGAAATAGGGTGCACATTCAAGTCTCTTGAATTTCTAATTATGTTGTATTGGAAATGTTGTACTTATTTAAGAAGAGAATTGTTAAAAAAAAAAGTTACCCCTCAAATGGATCAACGTCTTTTTTACCACCTTCATTTGTATAAACATAGGGGGTTATTCTAACTTTGGAGGAGGTGTTAATCCGTCCCAAAAGTGACGGAAAAGTGATGGATTTACCACCAGCCGTATTATGAGTCCATTATATCCTATGGAACTCGTAATACGGCTGGTGGTATATCCGTCACTTTACCGTCACTTTTGGGACGGATTAACACTCCTCCAAAGTTAGAATAACCCCCATAGTGTTATTATTTATCTAATCTATTTTTCATGGCTTCATAATAAAGATATTTCTCATAACATTCTACTAAACACAGCAATCCCCAATTTGCAATTCAAGAGAGGAATTCCTCAGAGATTCCTTCTAGGAATTAAAAGAGAGCCTAAAGAATAAACACATTTCTTATGTTGATCAACCATTCACCCTACTTTTACTCATATCCAAATGTTTCCTCTGACTCATGCACACTGCTGTTTCACTTGTCAGAATCTAAGGCTACACCTTTTTATTAAAACATATAGTTTATCAGGTTCTTGTCAACATTAGCACCTACACACTTCGGCCATCTACTTAATTTCTAAGGGGCTTTATTATGAGAACAACTGTTTTTTACATTTCTTACTGGATAATGCCAGTATGCTTTTGTACATCTAAATTAGTTGGGACCAGCACCCACATCAGTCACGAAGTCCATGATGGAAGGAATTTTGTTTTAGAATTTACAGTTCTATTGAAGTTAATATATTGTCATTGGTGGAGAGGGAGTCTATGGATGACGTGTGCCATCTGTGTATTGCAAGATGCTGTTGCAGTTGTTTCTGCTCCACCAGCACCATTTTGCACGTATTTTATTATTTTGAGATTTTCACCTGTGAGCAAGGTTGCTAGGCTGAAATGTGAAGGGTGTTTTATTTTTTTCACCTAATAAACCATTCACTAGCATTGGAATCCTGGTTGTGTGCAGCTTCCTGTTGATCTGATGGGGGTTTGGAGACATTACTTCACGAGCAACTCGCACTCACTATCGCGTACTGTATTGCCAAGGCTGTCTGGGATCAGGGAGGAACTTTTTTCCTTATTTTATAATGTACTAAAACCCACATCCTGACCGAAATGTTGTACAATGTTCATTCAGCAAGATGACTTGCATAAATTGGAGTGGTGAGTGAGTAATAAGGTTAGAAGTAATAGAATGTTTATCTGTATTTGGGTGACTGAAAAAGTTTTACTTTGAACAAAAAGTAACATTGAATCAGCTTATGAATTTTATTTGCCATCAATTCATAGCATGTCACATGAGCCTACCATTTGACCATGGCTACCTACGTGGTTAAAGACCAATGCTAATCTTAATATCCTTCTGCATTTTATTGTAACAATTTTCATCTTATTTCTATTTCTTAATTTGCTAGCATTGCCATCATGGACTTTGTGTAGACAAGGCAATGGAAACACGGCATGTGGATGGACAATGGGGATCGTGGGGATCTTATAGTTCATGCTCAAGAACATGTGGCGGAGGCATCAAAACTACGACCAGAGATTGCAATCAACCCCGGTATGTCCAAGCAAAGCAGCTTTATTTGATTTCGCATTTGAAACCATAAAAGCACAAATAAAATACATTTCATAACACATTAGCAAAGAATAATAAAAAGATCCACATATATACCACAAGCTTAGAAGTTAAAAATATGAACTATTTCAATGTAAAAAGAATATACAGTTAAGGTCAAATTGCCCTATGAAAACCTTAGTGAAACTATTGACATCAGCCAGTTGTTATTTTCTTGTGTAATTTAACAGACTGCTTTATGAAAGTAGCTATAGCTAAGCAACTTTCTAATTCGGAGAGTTGTTGAAACATCATAGCTGGTTTAAATAGTCTAAAATTATTCTTTTGTAAAATGGGTAAAGTCAAGCACTTATTCGCAGTCTCATAATATTTACAAAAGGAAAAAGTGCACTGTACATTGTTCTGACACCTAAGTATGTTCTATGTGTGTTTCTACACCTGACAATGTACTGTTCAAAATAGTAAAAAGATTTAGGCAGCTCAATAAGGGAGCTAAGGCTGAAAAATAAATAGTATATAGTACCTCATCAAATTTCATTATGTGTACATTTAAAACAACATATATATGGATTGGGGATCCATTTGGTGCACTTTTGAATTTATTACCCCTTTTCAGCTAATTAAAGTTCTTGTAGTGCCGAACAATATTTATTCTTGTGCTAAATCTCACCAACAGGTGCAAACACAGGCAAAAGCTTAAGCTGCTAAATGTCCCTTAGCCCAGTAATGTAAAATTGAGCTTGAATAATCATTAATAAAGACTGTTCTTTTTAAGTTTGGATCTACATTTTTTTAACAACATGTTATGTGGAATTTAGAATCTAACCAACTTGATACTCTCATTGTAGGAAAAACATATTAAGGTTGACTTGTGAGTTGCTTATTCGAATACTGCATAATTGTAAAGTAAGACATATGAACATAGTGCTTGAAATTGTAGCTATAGTTGTTGAATATTTGTGATCACAAATATATCTCTCTTCATTACTGCCATTCTTTCTTCAACAGTGGAAATGAAAGCATTGCTCTGAGAATTTTCACCATCCTGTTTATCAAAATGTAATAGATTTCTTACAGTTTAATTTCCCCTGCCTTATCCCTCTTCTCTTTATATGTGTGTGCTTCTCTGGCTAGACAGTTACTCGGGCGGGGTAAGGAATGGAAGAAAGAGCATGATGGAGAGAGATAGAGTGGGGTGAATTAGAGAGAAGTAAATGCAGTGAGATGTAGACACAGATTAAGAGACTTGAGTAAAAACAAAGAGATGTAATGTAGATATCAAAATGAAAAGTGGTGTAGAAAAATGGGTCAACACTAGTTGGAAAGAGAAAAAGGTAGAGAGAGGGTTTAAAAAAGAGAAATGTTGAGGTAGTTGAGAGACACACATGAAACAGAGCGAAATGAGGTTTATATAGCGGTAAAGAGTTGTAAGATAGAAAAAGAGGAAGAGATATGTGATAGAAAGATCTGTAAATAAACAGGTCAAAAATAGTTGAGGTGGAGGAGATGATTTGAAATAGCAGTGGTTGCTCCGAGAGAAATATGTATTTGTGAGAGAGAGAGGAAGAGATGCTGTGAGAGAAGAAGAATACTTTATGATAGAGACCAAGGGGGAGAGACAGACAAATGGAGATAGCCAGGCATGTGTAAGCTATTCGGAGAAGTGAAGTAAGGGATGGACAGAGATAGAATGAGAGAAAAAGGTGGAGAGGAGAGGTGAAGTAATGAACTAATGGTGAAGGAAATTGAGAGAGTAGGTGTGGAAGATACAGTGTAATGGTATAGAAAGGTGAGATAGTGAGGGAACAAAAGAGAAATAGAGGTGATGGAAAGTGGTGAGGTAGAGAAAGAGCTGGGAGTCAGTAGTGATAGAGAGAGAGAGTTAGAGAGCAAGAGAGAGAGAAGGTAGTGCAGACATGGTGAGAGATAGAGAGGTGAGGTAAGGCTAGAGATGAGGTTGCGTGAGAAGTTAAGTAGTTGGAGGCAAGATACATTGAGGTCAGATGGAAAGAGTGCAGAGAGGTACAGCGAGTGGGAAGAAGTAGAGAGAAAAGTTGAAGAGAGAGATCCAGAGGGATCTATTTAGGTAATAGGCATAGAGTGATAGAGAAAAGATCAAGGACATGAGAGAGTTAGAAAAAGAATATGTTGAGCCAGGTCTATCAGGTATATTGATAGAGAGACAGATAATGTAGACAAAGGTCAGTTAGAGTTACGATCTTGAAGATCTTGGAGAAGGTACATGGAGAATTAGAGATAGATAGGTTAAAGTCTAGGGGTAAGGTAGAGCAGGTGAAGTAAATATTATTTTTCAATTTAATTGTCACTAAATGCTTGAAAGTGTGATGAGCATGCAGGTTGAGGATGAGTACTCCAGGCATGCACACTAATGAGCAGATTTTGTTACCGCAAAGCAGAGGTGCTCAAGAGGGAGCAAGCAGTGCAGAGCCAGGTTTACTAAAAATGGCCTTCTGCCAATCACTACCCTGCAATAGTTTACAAACAGGCTCCCGAGCACCATGTACAACCTTTGCTCCAAGGTTCACTAATGTGTGAGCTATCTAGCATAGGATTCCATTGTACTGGAAGCATTCCTTTCCATTATGTAACCTTATACTAGACATATTCTTAAGCATTACATACCTTGTATTTGTACTGTACATTGCAGCACACTTGCTTGCTTTTAGGAAATGAAAAAAATCTCTTTCAGCACTGCTTCAAGAGGGCATTATTTTTCGCTGCAATGTCCAGTCTTGGCTCTTGAAATAATCCACCCAAATTACACCCAAGCAATGCAACATTGACACAAACTAGCAGCACAGATTGCTAGTAGCGCTGAGGAATGGACAAATTTCCAGCACAAAATAACTTGTAAGGGAATGTAAACACCCTTGCAAGAGTTTGCGCTGCTTTGTGTCACTTTGTGAGACTTTACACTGCTGTAAATTCTTAGTAAATGTGACCCCAATCTTCTGTTAAGCATGTTCAACTGGCACATTACAAAATAAATCTATCAGCAACGTAAGTTTAGGAGGGAGTTTTACTGCCCCACTCGCTTTAACAAGGAGTCCCTTGGAAGGAGGGAGTCCTGGGCAACTGCCCGCTTTGCCCAGACCTTAAAACGTCTCTGTGGAGATTGATGGACTGTTTTCTGCGTCATAATGTAAAGATGTAGGTGCTTTAAAAAGGTGTATCTTTAACTATTTTCTTAGTAAAAGAGAGGAATGGGCAATCTTGGTGGAATGCCGGTTGTTAATATAGCTTTACGTGTTTTTTGAGATTTCTAACTTCCATTTTCATGCTAAACTTTCATTTTCTTTCATTGTCCTCTCCTTGTCCCGCATTACATCTGACATGTCGTCAGTATAGTCCTGGCTATTGTACACATGCAAGAACAACATATTTCATGCGTTACTTCACATGCACACACATATCTTCATTCCATTTGCCATTAAATCTGATCAATTATTAAATTTTGACACAATCCTCTGCCTGTGTGCATTTAGGCCCTCTTTACAACCCTGGCGGTCGGTGATAAAGCGGCGGTAATACCGCAAACAGGCCAGCGGAAAAAAAAATGGAATCACGACCGTAGCGGAAACCGCCAACACAGACAGCCACTTTAACACTCCAACCGCCACGGCGGTAGAAACAAAACACTGCGGCGGTAACTGCCAACAGACAGGCAGAAGTCAATGTACCGCCCACACTATTACAAGGCACCAATCCGCCAGCTTTTCCAGGGCGGTACCAATGTCATCACAAGCACAGTGGAAACTTCACTTGGAAGGGAAACCACTCACCTCTCAACACCCAACGAGGAACCAGGATGCCATGGAGCCTGAGTTACAGGTCCTGCCCATGATGGTTTACCTCCTCATCTACCAGGAACATCAAAGATGGCGGAGACAATGACGGTAAGTATTGCACGTAGCACACAGGGAAGGGGAGGAGGGAAAAGAGAGTGACAACAGTGTGTGTTGTTGTGGGTGCAACACCCCCACCCACAACAACACACACACACACACATCCAATAACATCACAGATACACCCCGTCACCCCTGGAAGAACGCAAGGACCAAATGATAGCCCAAGATAACTTTAAATCATCAGTATATACAAATATTTACAGCAAGTACACAGGTCCATACACTGTCCCATTAAATGTCCGTGGACCAATGGTCCCAAAAAGCATGGGCGAAGCCCACACATGACACCTGCCTCAAAACAGAGAGAATACTGCAGGGACTTCGGGTCGAACAAAAAAACAGGCACCTCAGGGGGAATGGGAGTAGGGGCACCTCAGCCAGTTGATGGTACTATGCCACTGCTCCTCGAGGGGGCTCCAGGGGAGTGCAAAGCCACAGTCCCTCAAGTCTCTCAAGTGGGTTCACTACCCACTGTTTGCTCCTGGGGAGTGCAAAGCCACAGTCTCTCAAGTCTCTCAAGTGGGTGGTTTGCCCACTGTTTGATCCTGAGGAGTGCAAAGCCACAGTCTCTCAAGTCTCTCAAGTGAGTTCACTGCCCACTGCTTACTCCTGGGGAGTGCAAAGCCGAAGTCTCTCAAGTCTCTCAAGTGGGTGGTTTGCCCACTGCTTGCTCCTGGGGAGTGCAAAGCCACAGTCTCTCAAGTCTCTCAAGTGGGTGGTTTGCCCGCTGTTTGGTGATGGGGAGTGCAAAGCCACAGTCTCTCAAGTGGGTTCACTGCCCACTGCTTGCTCCTGGGGAGTGCAAAGCCACAGTCTCTCAAGTGGATGCTTTTCTCCACTGGTTCTGGAAGGGGCTTTGTGCCCAGAGTGCTTCATCCTGCCAAGGACTGGGGTAGTGGATGCTATTCTCCACTGGTTCTGGAGGGGGCCTTGTGCCCAGAGTGCTTCATACTGCCAAGGACTGGGGTAGTGGATGCTTTTCTCCACTGGTTCTGGAGGGGGCTTTGTGACCAGTGATGCTGCAGCAGGGGTGTGGCAGTTCCCATTCCCTCACCTGGGTGTCTGAGCCACGAGATTTTCCGGTAACAGGTAGCATGATACTCCATGGAGGCAGAGCCACACCCCTCCTTGCGATGACTTAGGCTGCAAACTGCTGGTAGTGCCAGTGCAGGTGGTGGTGCCTCATGTAGTGTGTGCAGGGTCCAGGCCGTCTCCTGCAGCCTCGGAAGGCTGCCCACTGGGGATGATGCTGATGTCTGCTGTAGTGGCACTGGCTGGGCACGTTGCGGGGCAGGTGGCGGTGGCTGCGGCTAGGGCTGCAGTGGTGGCTGCGGCGGTGTCTGTGGCGGAGATGCTGCTGGTGGTGCAGGTGTCTGCACCTGTGGAGGGGGACACCAGGCCATCTCCTGCAGCCTCGGAAGGCTGCCCACTGGTGATGATGCTGGTGACTGTAGTAGCAGCAGCTGACGTGCAGGTGGCGGTGCAGGTGGCGGTCGTTGGGGCGGTGCTCACCGCAGTACAGGTTTCTGGGCTGACTTGAGAAATGGGGGTCACCAGTCTCTCACCCGGAGGCTCCATGCCCTGAGGTGACTTCCCTTTGCTCTTGTGTCCCTTCCCCACCTTGGAAGTCGCTGCTGGGACCTTGGCACTGCCCTCTTTGGTTCTGGATGAGGCCTTGCTGGGTGGGTGGTGCAGCTTTTCTCTTCTGCATGCCGGCCCCTTCTTTACCTTGGCAGGTGGTGGAATAGGGTGGTCCTTGGCTTCAGTAGGTGGCACACTGGCATCGCTGATGGGTGCCCCCTTCGATCCTTCTGGACCTGCAGGGACCACACTGGACGAGGATTTGGTGGCTGAGGTGCTGGTCAGGGCTCTAGACAACCTGGCCCTAGGGGAAGGACTGGGGGTGGAGGTATAGGGAAGAGGTCAATATTAGCCAGGAAAATGTTTTTTTTTGCACACTGGGATGGGAAGATGGAGGGGGTTTGGGAGTGGAGGAAGAGGTAGTGGCTGTAGGAGGTGTACGTCTGCTGAGTTTGGGTGAAGGTGCATGGGTTGGAGGCTGTTGTGAGGTGGATGGCTGTTGAGTGGGTGTGTGCCGGCCTTTGTGTTCTTTGGGAGGAGGGCTCACAGACACACTGGGAGAGGACACAGGGGACGTGTGAATGGTAGTGGGGGTGGTGATTGCACGTGAGCGGTGTGTGGTGATGGGCGTGCTGGTGTTGGACGTAGTGGCTGAGGATGTAGTGCATGCAGGTGTGAGTGGAGACGAGACTGGGAGGGAGGTAGAGAATGTGGAGGAGGGGGAAACTGTTGAGGCAGTAGATGTTGGTGTGTCTGCATGGGAATGGTGCTTGAGTGAGTGCCTGTGGGATGTGTGGTGCTTATGTTTTCCTGAGCCACTTTTGTGTGTTGATGAGTGTGCATACTGGTCTGATGGTGTGGTTGGGATAGGCTGAGGTGAGGGATTGGGTCTGAGTAGTGGAAGTTGGAGGGGGGAGGCTGGACACAGGCCAGAGCCTGAAATGCTCTCTGTTGGGCCGCCACGCCAGAATGAATGCCCTCCAGGTATGCATTTGTTTGCTGCAAATGCCTCTCGACACCCTGGATGGCATTCAAAATGGTTGACTGCCCAACAGTGTGGGATCTCAGGAGGTCAATAGCCTCCTCACTGAGGGCAGCAGGGCTAAGTGTGGCAGGGCCTGAGGTGCCTGGGGCAAAGGAGATGCCCACCCTCCTGGGTGAGCGGGCACGGGAAACACGCTGGGGGCTGCTGGGAGGGCAGTGCTGGTCAGGGGTGGCGGCTGTACCTGTTGTTGCAGTGGGCACGGAAGTGCCCACCACCGCAAGGGAGCTCCCATCAGAGGAGGAGTCGCTGTCGCTGGTGTCCCCTCCTGTCCCCGTAGTGGAGATCCCCTCGCCCTCCATCCCACTGGTGTCTTCAGACTCCGTACATTCACCCTCCTGGGCCATGTGGATTGCAGCTCCCTCCTGCTCCGGTGCCACAGTTCCTCCACCAGATGATGCTAATGCACACAAGGACAGGGTGACAAAACAAAAAGGGGGGAAAAGACAGAGGAGACACATGATCAATGCCAGCAACACCACTACCGTTGGCGGACACAACTCACAGGGAGCAGCCCTATGCACTAGGCCATGCATTAACAGTTCGTTTGAAAATCACCTGCCCACGGGGGACTATGCCTAACTATATTTGCTGCACACCTGGAACCCACAGGAGCCTGACTGTTTGGAGATGGCCACTATCACTGTTGGGGTTGGAGTGCCACAGAGCCTGCCTAACAATGGGCCTACCCTAGCAAGTTCACCCTGGCCTAGGTGAACCCACAGCCCACATCCCTCACCCAGACACCTCAGCTGACTGAGACTGTACTCACCCCTTGGTGGCTGCTGTGATGCCCTCAAGTGCCCATCCAACTCCGGATATGCCAGCCCTAGGATCCGGAACATCAGGGGGGTCATGGTGCGATGGGCACCCCTTCCACGTTGGGAGGCCATCCCCAGCTGGGCCTCCGCCGTCTTCTTGCTCCAGCGGCGCAGGTCCTCCCATCTCTTGCGGCAGTGGGTGCTCCGTCTATGATAGACCCCCAGTGTCCACAGTTCCTTGGCGATGGCACCCAAATACTCTTCTTCTGGTGGGCGCTGACCTAAAGGAAAGGTAAAGTAAGAAAGGAACGTATTCCCCTGTTCGGTTCGTCATACTCATTGGCCACCGGTTCCCACCATGCCCTGACACACATACACTCACCATCCTCACATGCAGGCCTCAGCCCCCCCAAACATGTATCTTCCATCCACACCACTCCATACATTCATGTCCCATGCATCATGCTCACAGTTCACTCACCTGTTTGTCTGGAGGACCGTAGAGTAGCATGTACTGGGGGAGGACCCCATCCACTAGTCTCTCCAACTCCTCCGAAGTGAAGGCAGGGGCCCTTTCCCCAGACACTCGAGCCATTGTCGCTTCCAGACTGAGGTCACAGCAGCACTTGCAGTGTAGGCCCTCTCCTGTTGAAGGTCAGGTATCAAGTGAGTGAATGGGTAGAAAATGGCAGTGACCTCCGCTGCAGTGGGTACCGTCACCGCCGGCGTACATCGCCATTTGCTCCTGGAACCCATAGGGCCCAATGATAACCAATGCTGAATTGCGTGGCTGTCTTTGTCCGCCTACCACGACCCTGCACAACGCCAGTTACCTCATTTCCCCTTGTCCCTCCTTACAGGTCAGGCAGCCGCCATTTCAGGGTGGCACATGGCAGGGCACCTAACTGTGTCAGAACACATTTGGGCAGGAATACGGACAGACAACGCCACACACCGATTAAATCACATTAGTGCAAAAACCCTTGTGCAACCTATGTGGTACATGACCCTCTGCCCACCATTCTCCTCCATAGGGGACAACTGCTGGGGCAGATGATGAGATAGCGTCAACCTTCGGTGTACCAACCCCTGGTGGACCTGTCGACAATGGAAGACAGACACATCATTATCACCTACAGACTTGATCGTGCCACAATCCAAGAACTGTGTGCCCAATTGGAACCAGACCTGATGTCAGCTATCCGCCATCCCACAGGTATCCCCCCTCTAGTGCAGGTCCCGTCAGTGCTCCATTTCCTGTCCAGTGGTTCCTTTCAAGCAACCGTGGCCATGGCATTAGAGATGTCACAGCCATTGTTCTCTAACGTGTTGTCCAGAGTGTTAACTGCCCTGCTGAAACACATGCGCAGCTACATCGTTTTCCCCCAGGTGGAGGATTTTCCCACAGTGAAAGGTGACTTCTATGCCCTGGGTCACATCCCCAACATCATTGGTGCCATTGATGGTACACATGTGGCATTTGTCCCCCCCACAGGAATGAACAGGTGTACAGAAATCGGAAAAACTACCATTCAATGAATGTACAGATGGTGTGTTTGGCAGACCAGTACATCTCTCATATGAATGCCAAGTATCCTGGCTCAGTGCGTGACGCATACATTTTGAGGAACAGCAGCATCCCTTATGTGATGGGCCGACTCCAGAGGCACAGTGTTTGGCTAATAGGTGAGGCCAAGGTCCCCACACAGTATGAATAGGTGTCTGGCCTAAGTGTTGGTGTAGGTCTAACAGATATCCCTCAACATTTGCAGGTGACTCTGGTTACTCCAGCCTCTCATGGCTACTGACCCCAGTGAGGAATGCCAAGACAAGGGCAGAGGAATGCTACAATGAGGCACATGGGCGAACTAGGAGGATTATTGAGCGGACATTCGTCCTCCTGAAGGCCAGATTCCGGTGCCTCCATCTAACAGGTGGCTCCCTATACTACTCACCGAAGAAAGTGTGCCAGATAATCGTGGCATGCTGTATGTTGCACAACCCGGCTTTGCGAAGCCAGGTGCCTTTTCCGCAGGAGGATGGGCCTGATGTTGGTCTTGTGGCAGCTGTGGAGCCTGTGGACAGTGAGGAAGAGGAGGCAGAAGAAGAAGATATTGACAACAGAAACAACATCATCATGCAGTACTTCCAGTGAGACACAGGAAAGAGACTGGCACTGCTCATCTCATATCAGACTACTGTAGGACATTGTTTAAGTCTGCCTTATTACCTCTGTGCATGGACCCTGACAGTTCACTATGGCTTTCCTTTTCACAGATCTGGGTACCACATTCTGCCTTCTGCTATGTTTACTGCTGTCCAACAACTGCCATACTTTGGTATGTGCAAATGAACATTTACAATGCTATTTGTCAAAGAGGTTGTAAAATATATTTGTGAAAGTATAGACTGACTCCAGATTGTTTTGTGATTCAAGGGTGTTTATTTAAGTGGTAATAAGTGGAGGGGGATGTGCAATGGGCTGGGGTGATAGTGGAGGAATATCCATGTTAGAGTCCAGTCTCTTTGTATCACAGGTCCATTGTCCAATGGGGCATAGGAAGTGGAGCAATGGCAGTTCAAGGTGGTTAGGGTGACATAGTGGGACAGAAGGGTGACAATCAGGTGAGTCTTATTTCCTGGCGGGGGTCTTGGCAATGTTCTCTGTCTTGTGCCTGGATCGTAGGGACCATTTGAGGGGTGGTTCTCCTTCTGCAGGGGGTGGGGTGCTGGCGGCCTGTTGGTCCTGTGGCGGGACCTCAAGTCCACTAGCGCCGGTGGACATGGAGGGCTGTTCATTGTTCGGGCTGGTGTCAGTGGCCCGATCGTATGCCACTGTCTCCCTCATGGTGTTGACTATGTCTGCCAGCACTCCTGCAATGGTGACCAGGGTGGTGTTAATGGACTTCAAGTTCTCCCTGATCCCCAGGTACTGTTCCTCCTCCAGCCGCTGGGTCTCCTGAAACTTGGCCAGTACCGAGCCCATGGTCTCCTGGAAATGGTGGTATGCTCCCATGATGTTGGAGAGTGCCTCGTGGATAGTGGGTTCCCTGGGCCTGTCCTCCCCTGTCACACAGCAGTCCTCCCAGCTTCCCTGTTGTCCTGTGCCTCTGTCCCCTGAACCGTGTGCCCACTGCCACTTACCCTAGGTCCCCGATCATCCTGGGTTAGAGGGGTTGCCTGGGGTCCCTGTAGTGGTGGACACACTGCAGAGTGACGTGTCCTGGGGACAGAGGGATGGGCCTGCTGGGTTGGTGCTGTGGTGGTGTTTCCTGAGGGGGAGGTTCAGTGGTGGTTTGAGACTGTGGCAGGGGAACCGACTGTCCAGAGGTCCCTGATGGGCTGGGCTGGTCATCTTGATCCAGGCATGCAGAGCTGCTGTCGTCAATGTGGGCCTCTTCTGTGGGGGGACTGGATATGGCTGGCACCTCCTGTCCGGTTACGTTGGGTAGCGGTCCTGTTGGGGTGTAAATGCATAGTTATTGTATCTTTGTGTGCCATCTTGTGCAATGGGTGTGTTTCCCTCTACTCCTGTGCTTGCATTATAAACTTGGCCCTTGTGTGATTGGTGATTGTGTGCCCTGGCTGAGTCTCTCTACTGGACATGCTGTGGTGATGGGTGTCCATGCAGGCCTGTGATGGATGTCCATGCATTGTTGTCACATGCAGGGCTTGGTATTAGGATGTGTGGGTTGTGATAGTGGGGTATCTGTGAGGTGTTGGGGTGATGGGTGTGAGGGTAGGGGTAGAAGTTTGTGATGGCATGCCGGTAGGGTGGGGGGGATATAATAGTAGAGATTTGACTTACCAGAGTCCAGTCTTCCTGCTACTCCTGCGCGGCCCTCAGGATGCATGATCGACAAGACTTGCTCCTCCCATGTTGTTAGTTGTGGGGGAGGAGGTGGGGATCCACCGCCAGTCCTCTGTATAGCTACCTGGTGTCTGGATACCACGGAACGTACCTTCCCCATAGGTCGTTCCACCTCTTCCTGATGTCATCCCATGTTCTTGGATGCTGTCCCACTGCGTTGACCCTGTCGACAATTCTCCACCATAGCTCCATCTCCTTGCAATGGAGGTGTGCTGCACCTGTGATCCAAATAGCTGTGGCTCTACCCGGACGATTTCCTCAACCATGACCCTGAGCTCCTCCTCCGAAAACCTGGGGTGTCGTTGCCGTGCCATGGGGTGGTGTAGGTTATGTGTGGGGTGGTGTATGTGGTGATGTGTAGTGGTGTGTGGTGTTTTGTGCGTGGATGTTGTGTGGGTGATGGTGTTGTGTGCCTCTGTGTGGTGGGGTTGTCCATGCTGTGCTCTCTCTCTCGCCTTCATCTATAATTTTTTGTTGTAGCGGTTTGTGGGGGGTGTGTGTTTTATATTGTAATGGGTGTGTGGGAGTGGTGTGTGTATGTGTATCAGGTATGTGTACTTGGAATTGTCCAATGTGGTGGTGTTTTGGAGATGTGTGTGTATTTTGAGTGCAGCGGTGTGTACCGCCAATAGAATACCGCGGTTGAAAGACCGCCGCGTTGATTCGTGGGTCATGAAAGCATGGGCGTGTTTCTGTTGGCGTGACGGTGGAGGTTTTGTTTTCGCCAGTTTATCACTGACCTTTGGTGTGGCGGACTTGTGTGGGTGTCTGTATTTCGGCGGATTCCGAGATGTGGGTCATAATAGCTGTGGCGTAATTCCGCGCTTGCGGCGGTGTATTGGCGGTCTTCTGCACCGCAGTAAGCGGCTTTTACCACCAATGTTGTAATGACCCCCAAAGTCCACAAATGTAGTAAATCCCTGGAATTGCAGGGTCCTGGCCATTCAACATAAACGTCCATTTACTCTGAAACAAAAACACATGCCTACATTCACTCATTCCCACAAATAAAGTGTCAGTGCGCGATTAAGGGCTATATATACAAAGTTTCTCTATGTGTTGTGCATCTAAAGCTAATTTCCCTTGCGTTTTAATTGCACTATAAGCATAATCATTCTTCTAAGTCATTTTCTCTAAGCCTTTTTCTAATTTCTCCTTTAATGCTTTTCTCCTGTCATCTGTGTGATCTAAGAAGCTTTTCTCTAAAGGTGTAAGCAAGCATGTCAAATTATTTATATGTGCATAAGCTGTGCCAAATGTCAATGTAGGTTCAAAGAAACCTCTAATTATTACTATGCCATTATCCTTAGCTACTCTACCCCAATGCCTTATTAAAGGAACGAACGAAAACACTACGTCATAGTTTGAGTAACAGTACTGAATGTACTCCTGGTTATGAAATCTTGTTAGTAACAGACTATACCTTATCCCGTAGATTAAAGGCAGACTATGATAGGTGACTCCTTCCTCGACTGAGGAAGGAGTCTGTGTACACACAAAGCAATTCTTCACATGCATTGTCTCAACATCCTCACTCCTAAGCGATAGTAAACATTGGAAGAAAGTTCTCCGTGTGCATTAGTATCTTCGAGCAAATATTTCTAATCTAACCTAAACCTCTCTAATGCTGTTAGTGCAGTACTTGTCTCAAAAGCAGAAGTATGTTTGGCTCCTCTCTTATCAAGAACAGACATACCCACAATCAACACCACAAACAATATCCTACACTTAATCGCCAAACCAATGCCCATATATTTACAGCGCCTAGCATCTCTACCTTGTTGACTAATGTTACTCATGATCTGTAAAGAATCAGAAAGCAGAAGAAATTTAGAAAAAACTTGTAGCAAAAATAAACAACTCTTCTTTCAGCAGCTCAGTTTCACTTCCAGGATCCCGTGTCAAAATCGGTTAGAAGCTTGTCAAAATCAGGTTTCAAAAGTCACATGAGGTTATCAACGTCTCTTCCAGTTACTTTCAACAGTCTCTTTCTCAAAATTTTCTCTCAGATTGTTTCAACAGTTTAGTTCATTAACTTCTTTCATGTGGCAAAATACTGACCTGGAACTTCTCCATCAAAACAAAAAGACATAAACTCTTGCTGCCATTCGTTTGTAGTTGCATACGCCCATTCAGGACCTTCATATCTTCGACTTGCTATTCTCTTTCATTTCAATTTTCAATCACCATTCAGCTCTCCTTCACTTAGATCTTCTCTCCTTCTGGTATCTATTTCTTCCTCGATTGTTGGTTCAACAACCACCTCTTTCCTTTTCTCCACTTGTGACTCTGGCCACTTATCTCCTTTTAGTAGACCCTTTTCCAGTATTCTCTTCAGAGTCGAACTTGAACCTTCTCCTTGTTCTGTGGTGTTTTCTCTTGACAGGCCTGCAACCGGTTCAGGAGGAGTCAGATCACTTTGACTTTGATCCACCTCAACTCATTCCCGTCTGGGTCTGGCAATTGCTCTGTTTGTCTCTCAAGATCGTCTGCTTCTGGGAAAGCCCTCCTCTGACTAGGTTATCCTGCTTCCTCACTTGAGATAGGTTCTCCGTTTCCCTCCTGGAGGTCTCTTCCCTCGTCTCTCACATGAGGGACTAAACCGTCCTCAACGAACTCAGATCCGGTCTCAGTTCCCCTTTGTTCTCCTTCCGGACAGTGATACTTGTCTCACTGTTGTGGGTACTCACAACAACACTTCTTCATGATTCAGTGAACATGCTACTTTCTTCGTATGACTTGCATGAATCCAGTTCAGAATTCCAGCACACTTCACAGCTGTGGTAGTTGTCAAAACTACCTGGTATGGTCCGTTCCAACGAGGCTCCAAACACTTCTTTCTCACGTGCTTTCCGATGACAACCCAGTCCCCAGCTTTCAGGTTGTGCCCTGGGTCATGGAACAGTGGCACTGTGGTGGCTTCCACCTACTGAGAAAAAGAGCAAACTACATCAGCCAGATCTTTGCAGTAATCCAACACCATCTCATCTGTAATGTTGACAAGTGCATTTCCTGGCAACACTGGTAGCCTCATTCCTCTGCCCATGAGGATCTCATGCGGTGACAATCCTGTCTTCCTGTCAGGTGTGTTTCTCATCGACATCAACACTAAAGGCAATGCGTCAGGCCATTTCAAATTTGTGGATGCGCACTTCTTTGCAACTCTTGGCTTCAATGTACCATTCATCTGTTCCACTAGTCCTGATGCCTCAGGGCAGTAACTACAATGCAACTGCTGCTCAATGTTCAATGCTGCACACAGTAATTTATTTACTTC
Source organism: Pleurodeles waltl (assembly GCF_031143425.1). NCBI lineage: Eukaryota > Metazoa > Chordata > Amphibia > Caudata > Salamandridae > Pleurodeles > Pleurodeles waltl. The sequence goes on from NC_090442.1 coordinate 517,379,674, forward strand.
ATTGTTGAAATGACTTCCCCTATCTGATTCTAAAGAAATCAGAAACCTGAAATGCAGTATCAGTTCCCTCAGCAATAGTTTAGCTACTGTGAGACTATCATTTCTTTGTGTAGGGTAAGCTTCAATCCAATGACTAAAGATGCATACAATCACCAACACATATCTCAAACCTCCACACACAGGTATGTCAATAAAATCCATCTGCATTCTGCAGAATGTACCTCCTGCTCTTCCAATGTGGCTCAAATTAACCACTGTCCTTGTCCCTGTATTTAGTTGTTGGCAAATGACACATCACTGGCAAACTGCTTCAGCAACTTGTCTAAACTTTGGGTTAAACCAATCATGTTTGAACAATCAAATCATTGCATCCCTCCCAATATGTGCTTGGCCATGGTAATACCTCGTCATTTGAGACAACAGACTATTTGGCCAAATCAATTGACCCTCCTCAGAAACCCACAATTCATCTGGTCTTTGCACACGTTTCATTTTGCTCCATGAACGTTTTTCCTCTGTGTCAACATTGTTCTGCAAAGCTTTCAATTGTTCCAAAGTGTCAATTATTTTCAATGCATAGCTTGTACAAGTTACGTATTCTTCAGGTAACAGTTCCCACTTGTCTTTGAACAATACACAGTTCAATGCTCAAAACCTTGCGACTTGATCTGCATATCCATTTCCCAATGACACATAGGGGGTTATTACAACTTTGGAGGAGGTGTTAATCCATCCCAAAAGTGACGGTAAAGTGACGGATATACCACCAGCCGTATTACGAGTTCCATAGGATGTAATGGACTCGTAATACGGCTGGTGGTATATCCGTCACTTTACCGTCACTTTTGGGGCGGATTAACACCTCCTCCAAAGTTGTAATAACCCCCATAATCCTGCGACTTTGGATGTGCACTGCATTTTATTGCAGAAATCTTTTCAGGTATTTGAATAGCATGCACAAATTCTTTAATTCTCTCACCATTTCTCACTGGTGAACCAGAAGAGGAGAAACCTCTCTGTGACCACAACTGACCAAAACCATGGAGTATTCCAAATCCGTACTGACTATCCGTATAGATTGTAACTTTGTAACTTTTAGCTGAGCAGAAACATGGCACACTCTAGTAAGGGCTGGCAGTTCTGCTACTTGAGCAGAATACACTCCTCAACGCCAGGAAGCTTCCAAGGTACCTGAAATTGTGCACACAGCATACCCTGCTCTCATTGTCCCTGTATTGTCTCTCAGACAAGAACTATCAACAAAGATAATTTGGTCACTTCCAATCGGGTATCTCTAATGTCAGGTCTCGGTTTTGTCTACAAGTCAGTTACTTAAAGATAATCATGCTCAACTTCCTCCTCTTTTTCAATTTCAGCATTTTCACTCGAAAGCAGGGTTGCCAGTTCAGCACTGTGCATCTTTTCAATGACACATTTGGTGACCCTAGAATACTCATTTCATATCTAGTCAACCATGCACCAGTCAAATATTGGGTTTTCATTCTTGTCAGTAAAATCTCAATAGAGTGAGGGTCTATTACAGTCAGTTTACGCCTCCATCGACCTGTGTCAAGATAGACAAAGTACATGTATCACGCTCATGACAAACCAATGTGAAAGGTTTCATGTAGTCAGGCATACCCAACGTTGGAGCCCTGCACAGACTCTCTCTCAATTCCGTGAACAACTTCATTTCATCCTGGTCTAACACTATGGGATCAGTGACTTCCTTATGAGTCAGCTTCTGCAACGGTCTTGAAATGACTGAAACGTTTGGAATCCATTGGCGACAATAGCCCATCATCCCCAAAAACATCCTGACATCTCAGTGTAGTCGGGGGATTTATCTGCAATATGGTTGAAATCCTTTCTCTGGATGTCTTTCTTGAACACATCTCAGTCTGATGACCGAAATACTTCACTACTTTCTGACAGTACTGCAATTTCAGCAGAGACACTTTATGACCATTCTTTTCTAAATGGTTCAACAGGGCAATCGTATCATACTTGCACTCGTCCCTTGTTTTGGACGCAATCAGTAAGTCATCAATGTACTGCACCAAGGTCAATTGGAAAGACAATTCCAACAACTCCAAATTATTTTTCAAAATCTGATTGAATATGGAAGGTGACTCTGAAAACCCTTGAGGAATTCTGCACCAGCAATAAGCTCGATCCAGGAATTTGAAACAAACGAGAAATTGACTATCCTCATGAAGGGGAACAGAAAAGAATGCTTGTGACAAATCGATGACAGTGAACCACTCGCCATCACATGGAATCTGGAACATTGTCACAGCTGGATTTGGCACCATGGGACAACATTTTACCACAATCTCATTTTTTTCTCAAATCCTGAACAATCCTAACCTTCCCACAGGGCTTTTTCAAACCCATTGTTGGTGAGTTACATGGACTGCTCAGTACTTCTTTAAAAACTCCTTGCTTTACAAAATCTGCAATTATCTGAGCCACTTTCATAAGGACATCTTGCGGCATGTGGTACTGCGGACGTTGAGGGAAAACTGCATTTGGCTTTACAGTAACTTTAACTGGCTCCACCCCTTTATAAAACCTACTTCTTTTCCTGTCAAATCCCACACCTTCTCCTTTACCGTTCCCTGCAAATCAGGATGGAGCTCTTTCACTGTGAACATCAGGTAAAATTCAATCAAGGGGTACCCCTCATTTGTAGTTTCACATTCTATCTCTGGGGCTTGTTCTTCTTCATCATCATTATTTGTCTGAATCTCAATTCCATCATTTGAGCAAGTAATCAAACACTTTGTTTTACACAACAAATCACTTCCCAGTAGGGATACCGGACTTGAATCGGAGACTACAAATTTATGCAATCCCTGAAAGTTGTCAATCTCCACTTGAACTGGATCTGTAATCGGGTTTGTCAAATACTGGTTTGCTACCCCACCAACTTGCACTGTTCTACCTGAATGGGGCAAATTTGGGACTTCTGCACTTCTCACTGTAGAGCATGTAGCTCCGGTGTCGATCAAGGATGAAGCCTTGTGACCCATAACCTTTCCCTTCACATTGGGTCCTCTTTGATCTACTTCTGAGGAGGTTGCTAGCACACATGGCTCCTCATCTGAACTGTCACTCGTCCATTCATCATTTATTCAATTCTCACTGTGTAACGGGAATTGGTGCACTGTATTACTATTTCTGTTATGCCTCTGACCAGTGACCTGCTGAGAAAGCATCATCTGTTTCTTCTCCATCGGGGCTTGAGGTATTTGAATTTGCTGTCTAGGTACCATGGGAACCTGCTGTTGCATCGGCTGCAACTGTGACATTTGTGCATGGGGCATTTGCACCTGCTGCATGGGCTGAATATTTTGCATTTGATTCACATTATTCTGAAACTTTGTATTAGGACCTCTCACTCTTGGTCCTCTCACATTCTGGAATGAATTGATGTCATTACTCTGCTGAACAACACCTTCCTGCAACATCATTGGACACTCCTGTTTCCAATGTTCTACAGCTCGGCAAATGTGACATGGCAATAGCTTTCCCATTCCCTGCACATTATTCTGAACCACTACAGTACCTAAGTCTTGACCACAATTCATATTTCCTCCATGACCTCTACCTCTCATCTGAGACTGAAACATCATGTTTCCCTGCTGCTGCAGTGGCAACTGCTGTGAAAAATTCCCTTGCACTCCTGTTTGAGCTGCTTCAATCTGCATCACCATCGCCTTCGCTTTCAACCTTTTCTGCTTCAACTCAGTCTCATCACTACAGTATTTTGCATACTGCAACACCTCATCAATCGGCTTTGCTTGCCAGCAAATCAAATGACTCATAATCATCTGGCTGATTTCAGGTCTCATTCCTTCCACAAATCTGAACACAAAGTGAAACATGTCTTTCACCTCATTTGTTTCTGAACCAGTGTAATGTTTGAATGCCTGCAATAATCTCTCATAGTATGTATGTATCAACTATTTTGCTTCCTGAGCTGTCCTGTCAATCCTCTGACAATCAATATTCTTGGGTGACAGTCTCAATTTCACCTTATAGTAATATGTCATTACCTCAGGAGAAGGTGCACCTGTATTCTTGTCTCTCTCTGGTTCACTTGTTGGCCAATCTACACTCCTCTTACATTTGATCCACAGATCAACTGGAACCACTGTCTCTAGTAATGTGTTCAAGTGCTCCCACAAACACATGGCAAGTTTTACGAATCTGTTTGTCTGCTGATACCATTCTACAGGATTTTCTCTCAATTTTGGATAATCATTTGTAATTGACAAAATGTCACTTCTGCTCCACGGAACATGAACAAAATTCCCCCCGGAATCTCTCTCATTGATAAAATCTATACTTGATCTTTATCTTGCTGCACATTTTCATTCAGCTCCAAAGAATCACTTTTTCTCTTGTCTCTTTACTTTACCCATCTGCCTTTCCATTTGTCTAATGCTCCCCAGGTCTGAGCACCTTGAAGCAATTCTTTAAGGTGCGCCTTCATTCTGGCAGATCTCATGTGGTTAAAATCTTTAGCCTCAAAATCTAATCTGTAGCTCCTTTTCAAATGCTTTGTTTTCTCTATCTCTGTGCCATATTTCTTTGCCAGGTCTGCTAGTCTCTGATGTACATTGCTAACCTCTCTCATAATCTTTGGGCACAGATATCTCAATTCTGCCTCTTTGTAGGATTCCAACCTATTCACCCCCATATTTCCTTCAATGAGTTCACCCACTTACATGCTTTGCCTAGCACAATTCAAATACTCCTCTCCGTTAGGGGCACTCTGTGGGGCATTCAGCTTGTCTAACCATTCTGTCAGTTGCTGAGCTGTCAAACCTTGTAACAAAATGTTACTTGCTTGGACTGGTGGTACCTGCTGTATAAGTGCATTCAGAGTCTGCGGTGTCAATAATTTAAAACTCTGGCTACCATTTGGCCCTTTCTCTGCATCTGGAAGGGCAACAAATGGACTAAGGTCTAGCAATGATCTTGATCTGTCAAAATTCTGTCCCACAGGAGAGACTACCTGGACATGTTAATTATGTCCTCCCCTCATTAGGTTCTGGGACATTGTTCCCTGTTCACCTACAGTAGGTTTCTTCTGTGCAAAAAATGGAACCGCTGGACCAACAGTAATAGGTAGCGATATAGCATCTGGGGCTGCTCCTGCTCCTACGCTTAGTGGGACAGTAACTCCCATATTCTGATTCATCATCGGAGCCATATCTGACTGTGTCCCTGTCACTGGAGTAAATCTTGGCATTACCTGCGACTGTCCTTGGAGCAGTAAAATCGGAGCCGGCTTAGTCTAAACCAGTACCGGTCTCGGAATCACCTGTTGTGTTGGCACCACTAATTTCAAAGTCGTTTCCATAATAGGCACATCAGGATAAATTCTTGCATCTGGGTCTGCACTACAGGAGTGGTAGGCACGTTAAGGCTACTTTGCACCGCATTCTTAGTCAGGTTAGCATTAACCTGCACCGGACTCGGTGTCCCATTAACCTGTGTCTGAGCTGTCGGTTCAACAGTGGTACATGGACCACTTTCATGTACTGTATATGGTGGTGGTCAATCTCTCAATAACTGTGTAATAAACTCCTCATAGTCCGAGTCCTCCTCCACTGTTGAAGACTTTCTGGTTTCCTTACTCTCAGATGGACTTGTATTAGTCTTCCTAGTAGCTTTCTTTCCTTCCTTCTCATTCTTTTGCGTAAATGCCAGAAATAACTTAATTCCATGCAAAGTCTCAATTCTCCATGCTTTCTGAACACAATCCAATCTAGCCTCCGCTAGAGTCTTTTTTGCCTTTCTCATCCTCCTCTCAAATTTCAATTGCTTTTGCTGTCTAGCTACTAGCTCCCAAATCGCTAATGCCTCAAACTGTGCTGGTCTCGGAAGGGGCTTCGATTCATATAGCACCATCTGTAAATGCTCCAAAACTCTCAAATTGAACACCCCATTCGTAGGAAACGCTTAGTTCCCATTTTTCTCTGTCAATTTGTACCATCGCTTTAACCAAAGACATGGCGCGACACCCTTCTCTTCCATTACAATGAAAGCTGGTGTATTTTCTGACAGTGTAGCCATGCCTACACTCGCTGTAATGTATGTATCTCCCCTTAGGGCACTTTTTAATGCCTTTAAACATGTCATCTTTTTGTTATTCAAAATCAAATCATAAAGTGACTTTTAATCCCAAGATTTCTTTCACCTACGTTCTCAACCAATTGCCTCTCACGAACAGCTGCCAATCCGTGCACGACCCTTCTTACTAACCGACCTATCTCAGCGCGGCTCTAATGACGTCACACTCACATGTACTGCAGCTGACAAAGTATTGCGGCTTGTCCTCCTTTTTTCCAATTCACACGTAATTAATGCAAATGTTGCGAGCACTAATCAAACCCAAAAAACAAAAACAAGCCTGCTGGTTTACTACAGGAAAGGTAACACAATTGCTTCAGAAACCTTATGGATTTTTCACTGATGGCTCTTCCCGCACTTACAGCTACTCCTTCTTTCTCGGTCTCCCAGATTTGCAAGCAAAATTCAACCTGCAAATTTTACTCTCAACTGATCAATGGGTCTGTCTTGGTGCACACAGAACTCGCCAGATCTCAGCCGAAATTTTCTTTCACTCACTTTAACTCTCACACTGACTTGTCGACCACGCCCGATCAACCTACTAAATCAGACAGATTACAACATAAAACCAAGTGTCTCATACACTTTTCAATATACTTCTGAGTCTTAGACCACACAGGGTCTGTACATTTACAACAATGTGGACAATTTTCTACCACAAATCGCCACACTTGTATGAAGTTCTATGATTTTCCTACTCTCACACTGCGGAGTATGCACACTTCTACTACAACTTCATTTGGAGTACGCAAACTCCCTAAACCCTCACAAACCTCAAAATTCACCTGCGATTTGCATAAGCTGTGAAAGCACAACCTATTTCACTCACACTATCACTAGAACACCAGGAACATCCTCCAACAACCATTAGCAGGATCCAGGATCTGGGAAAGTCATTTCTGGACTTAAGGGAACTTAATTTTCTCAATTATCTGGGACCTTTAATCCTGCTATTAGCTCTGTTAACACCTGTCAATCAGTCTCTTAACATGTCTCTGTTCGTCTATTATCCTATACCGGATGTCTATGCTAAGCTTTTAAGGAGACTAGCCATCAGTCTGCTACCATCTCTGTTAGCGCATCTGACCTTAATAGGTAAACTCAGAAGGGGACACGAATAGGTCGATGAACCTTTTGACTCACAATTAAGATTTTCTTACCGTAGATCCAGTACATAATCAATAATCAGTACACAATAATCAATACTCATTAGTAATCAATAACAACAATAATCAATGGAGTCAGTAATTGTCACGCAGCATGACCTTTCAGTCATGAATAACCACACCTTTAATAAAAGTTTAGAATGTTTATTTTCCCTATATTAACAATGGGGTCTTGAAATTAGTCTCAAAATCAAATGAAACACATACAGAAATAACACTGGCTGTCCAAAGCGGCGGAAGAAGCACAATCTAATTAAAGCTTGAACAACAACACATTCTAAAGCTATGGTGCAAATCAATAACAAAGTCAACTGGGTCAACGTTATAACATACATGTAATTCAGCAGAGAAATTCATCAAGCATTAGTCCCTGTTGTCATAAGTTTCATTAGTGAGGATACTTAACTAACATCAGATTAGCATCAGCATGTTGGGCTTCATGCAGAACAATTTAGTATCACAAATTTGGAAAACATCTAACTATGGTTCTATCAAAACAGTTGGTACCTAGATAGAAAAAGCAAATATGCATGAAAAACACAATCTGGATATGCCTATCCTCAGGGTGGATCAGCAAAGCAGAATCATTCCTCGTCCTCAGGACATCAGTCGCTCAGCAAGGCATCAGGCTTCAGCATCAGAATTAAAAGTCAAAGGGCCAGATGTATCAAAGAATTTTATCCATTCTGTGTCTATGGGAAAATGTGTTCGTACATATGGCCCAAAGTCTTTAAGCATTAAAGTTAAACATGTCTCTAGTCAAGACACATAAGAAAGTGATAACCTTTCACTCAGGAAAAATGGGCAGTAAGCTGTCTTCTCTCAGAATTAACATTCTTTCCTCTGTGTAGTGTCGTTTAGTAAAAGTCACCTAAACTACTCCCCCAAATGCCTATTGGTCAGTTAATTGTATGTCCACACTCTGTCCAATAAAATATATATCCCAAATCTATGAATTCTAATGTTTCTCCGTTCTCATAATGTTGATTGGTTCGTCTTGCGATGTCCTCATCATCCGGCTTGTCAGGTAACAATATTGTTGCAGCTCCTACGCTAGTCAGTATCTTTATTGTTCTTGTCCTGCGAAAGTCAGTCTCACACACATTTCACATAAAATGTTGCATTAGCAAGAACATTATCTCCTAGCAGTTGTTTCTCATGCAAAGCTTCCGATATGAGCACATTTAAGCAATACAATAGATATTCACAGTTTAACTCACTTGGTCAGCAATTTTATTAAACGCTAAGAAATACAAGTTTTACATGAGGCCTGGCAAGTAGTCCAAGTCACTCGCTAAGTTAAGGCCTAAAATTAATTAAGCTAAAGCTAAATTCATAACCCTTTATATGACATATTACTGCATTAGTCTACATATATTCTACATTTCATAATATTAAATCATTGATTAGTACATTTCGTTAACATTAGTGGCCATTCTTCGTTATCACATTTTCAAATGTGTGTATTATTTTTCTACGTTATTACTTTTTCTACATAAACTTATTATTCAAAATACATAAACACTCATTAATAATTTTTATTAAGACACCTGCACTAGCTCAACTATCTGTCATCACCCATATAAAAACAGTTTGCGAGTTGTCTTTGTGCAGCTTAAAAAATGCTTAATCTTATTACCACCAATGGAAGCATAAACCAGTTGTATTTACTCCTTATGCTTATGTGATGGGGGAACACATAGTAATTGGAATCAAAATCAAAGTGATTCAAATTGGTCCCTATTCACATAGATATATCTACACACAGAGATATCTGCACATGTAGTTGTACATGTACGACGAGGTTGAAATATATACCTTGTGCAATTCATCAAATCCTGGTAGATACTTGTGTGTAAAATCTGGACGCATGTGAATACAGTTCACAACATGGTCTCTGCACTCTTTCCTAAATCATACAGCTGGAGATGCACCAACAAATCTTGGAATATCTTCAAACGTCCAATCAAGTCGCTCCAATATGTTCTTTATTTTCTTCCACTTTAAAAAAGGAAATAGCTAAAACGTTTTGTTCACCACATGTGAACGTCCTCAAGCCTGTGAAAGAGACACATAACATACATATATTTTCAATTTTCAATGTAACATATAAGACCATATTTCACAACAATCAACCATTTAATGAGAAAGACAAAAAAAAAAAGAAAAGTAAGTATATAAGAACAGAAAAGAAACAAAACACAGTACCCAATATCACACAATACTTTAACAACAAAACACATTCAATAGCATGAGTTCCCTTGTAGAAATGTTCATTAGTGCTAAAAACATATACCAGCTTAAAAAACCCCAACAAAGAAAAACTAGACCGTGGTGTCATCAATATCACTTATTCAGCACCCTTTCCTCACCCATAAACTAGGTAAGGGCCAGATTGCACATCCATTTCATACTTCCAAATTTTCTAAACTTCTAAAGTTTCTAAACTCTAACATTCCTACATACCCTTCTACCCCACATCCACACAAGGCCCCCTTCACTCCTACAAAAATTACAACTCTATATTAAACTGCAATGAAAATTATATATTACTAATATACAACTAACCCTGTTGGAAAGTGGATTATTGGTAAGGGCAGGTAAGTACCTACACTTAGCAATAGATCACTAACCTCCACTTAGGTCCAGTTAGGTCTCAATAAATTAAACCAAGCTCAACCCTTGGTAGCTTGGCAATGAGCGACGAGGCTTAACTTAGGAGGCAAGTGTGTAAAGCATTTAAAAATCACAAAACAGTAAATAAGCAAAACACATAACACAATATAAATCCAACACCCATTTATAGAAATAGATTATATTTTTTATCTTTAAAATGACACCAAGATGATTAAAATCAGATAAGGTGAACCAACGATATTAACGTTTAATGAATTAATGTTTTCTAGTGAATAGAAGCAACTAGCGCTCAAAGGGTTTAAAAAAAAAGGTCACTGTGGAAGGGGATAAAGTCCAGAGTTCAGGCCACCCATGAGGTACACTGTTACACTTACTTTCAGAAGTGATTCTTGATTCAGGAAAATGGTCCACAGCACCAGCCAAGGTTTCAGAGGCTCTGGTTTGCTTCTTGGGGTCTGGGACTACAACTCCCACAATTCCCAGAGTGCACCTGGTCAGAATCCTCAAATGGCCACTGGACGCTGTTCAGCTGGGCTCTGCTTGCAGGATTTGATGCAGGAGACTCTGGACCGCTCCTTTGTATGAGGTTCCAGAAGCTCTGAGTTGCTTCTTGGGAGTTGAGGCTACAATTCCCAGAATGCACCAGGTCAGAATCCTCAAATGGCCACTGGACGCTGGTCAGCTGGGCTCTGCTTGCAGGACTTGATACAGGGGACTCTTGACCGCTCCTTTGTACCTGCAGCAAACAGGGAGTCCCTTCTTGAAGCAGTAGAAGACAGGCAAAGTCCTTTTAGTGGTGAAGCCCAAGTGTGCAGCTGGTGCAGTCCTTCAGTAGGGCACCTAATTGTCTGGGGTTGCAGGATGTGAGGCACTTGCTGTGCTGCTCCAAATGTCATTCCCTACCTTTGAAGACCAACTTGGCTACCCGACCCCCTTCCTGCTTACCATCTGCTGAGGCAGATCTCCTCCCCCAGGCACATCCTTTGTGTTCAGCCCAGGCCACCTCACACCTCATCAAGGCAGCCAGGCTGCCAGAGGCTGGGCAATCAGAGAGGGGCACTAAAGAGCTGAAGTTGGCAACCTTCAGGCTAAGTTTTAAAACTCTTTACCTGCACTAGTTGTATTAAATCCAGCAATGGCAAGTTGTGGCATTTATTATACCAATTAATTTAATACCAAACTCAAAGTATCTGTCTCTTCTGGGGACTTTGTTAATTAAAATAAAGTCTCCCTATGTTTTCCTAAGGAAGCCATTCACTACAGTGAGGGAAACACAAATTTGGCAGTTTTACCTCACCAGGGCTTACATACTACTTTTTACAAGGTCCCTGCTTATAGTTACATGGCACCCAACACTAGGGGCACATAGGGCAGACCTCAGGGGTGACGTATATATAAAAATAAGTGAGTTTAAGACTTTGGAAGTACTTTTAATTCCAAAGTCGAATCTGCATATAACTTTAGTTTAAAAGCAGCCAGCAAGGCAGGCCTGCCTTTAAAATGACACTGGGCACATCAGCAGGAAAGCTATGGATGCACTACCTATGCTGGGGTCCCTAAACCTACATGCCCTACATATACCAGGGACTTATAGGTAGGTTGATAAAGCCAATTATAATTAGCCAAATTTGCATATTAATTTTACACAGAGCACAGGCCCTGGGACTGGGTAGCAGTACCCAGGGCACCATTAGAGTCCTGAAAACACCAGCAAAAGGTGAAAATGGAGGCACAAATTTAAGGGGCCTCTGCAATCAGCCCTGTTTCTTCACAAACCCACACTGCACATATCCCTAAGCCCCCAAAACTCCCTCTCTCTTTTTACACAAAATCTTTCTACTGCCATTCTCCTGCTCCAACCACTGCCCAGCTCCCCTCAAACCTTTACTCTACTCTCTATCATACCATTCCCCACAGTATTCCCTCTCTGTTTCACCCAAAACACAGACCAAGACAACCTGTGCACTCCGCCTAACTGCTAAAACTGCCTTTTCCATCCACCCTCCCTACAACCAACCCTCCTAATTCCCATTTATCCTCTCTCATGCTCCACCGAGACTCTCATCTAACACATTCCTACTCCCCTGAACATACACACCTCCCACTTCTTTACATTCAAATCCTACACATAAAGGGCCTCATTATGGCCGCCTGTCAAAGTCCTGCGTCGGGATGACTGCATAGGCGGGTGTCTCTCTGCGGTGCCTATTAGGAGTTTGCTTCTGGGCTGGCAGGCAGAAACAACATTTACACCCACCGACCCAGAGGGAAACACACCATAACATTGACAACAGCTTGAAATCGAGTCGGCAGCAACGTTGCGGTGCGTCGGCTGTGACCGCACCCGTAGTGCTTTTTACTGTCCGTAAATCAGGCAGTGAAAAGCGTTGTCCATGGGGGCCCTTTCAATGCCCATGCAAAGTGCCTGGGCAGTGCAGGGGTCCCCAGCACCCTCTTTCCGCCAACATTTGCATGGCAGTGGGACCGCCATGCAAAGGCTGCCAGAAAGGGGACTTGTAATCCGGAGGGCAGTGCTGCCCTAGAGGATTGAGACCGCTGGCACTGCCAGGCTGTCGGCTGTCGGCAACCTGGCAGTGCCAGCGGTCGGATCATGGTGGCTCTACCAGGGTCATGATAGGGCGGTTTAACAGCCCCTTTGGGCCCCGAGCACCACCGTGAGTCTGGCGGTCCAGACTCATAATGAGACCCAAAGTCATTATTCCAATAGCAGATACCGCTACCAGACCAAAAAAAAAACAAGCAAATACGCTCTTTTCTTCAAATAAAATAATCATACAATTACAAACTCTTATCTATCCCACTATTCTAATGTACATCCTCTTTGTCCTGAGGTCAACACAAACATCTCACATTCTATACCGGCTCCACTTCACGCTTTCCAAACTACAAAGCCACCATCTTCTAACTCCACAAATATACAGCAACACTCGCTCATCTGCTTATCATCCATTGCAGAATTCAGAGCCATAAAACCCGATCCTCATGCTCCATCACTCCCCACCCATACACCTTCAACATATAAAAAAAAAAAAGCAAATCCATACCACTCTTCATAACCTGGTATCCCTCTGTCTATTGCACAACAACACTAACTTTCAAGAACATCTCAATAGCACATCACCTCAACCACAACCTGTTTCTCTATCTCTCACACACAGACCAACAAAATGCCTTCTTAGCCTGTTGGATGAGGACATCCTCAAAAAACAGACTTTCGATTCTGCTACAGTTAACACCATCACAAATCAAATACCTCATAAAATTCAAAGGACAGTATTCACTGTCCTGCAGCACAAAATGACACCAAAATCAAAACACATTCTTTAAACTGCCTACTTATTAATGCTGATCCAGTTCTAAAAACAAGTGCCACATCTTCGACCTAGCATCAGATATAGAACTTGACTTACTCTTCAGAACTGAATCATGGCTGGAGGTATTGTATGAAGCTGTCCCACCTGGCTATGAAACTATGACACAAAATCACATGGGCATAAGAGAATGTTGTTCAGCCATCATATTTCAGGAAAAAATAAATCTTACCAAAGCTGAGGATGTTTCCTTGAAGGTTGTGAGTCTCTTGTCATATGTAGCTCTACCCTAACCTTTTTCTGTAACTTCCTCCTTTATAGACCATTACCCAGCAATGAAAAGTTCCCAGACACTTTTCTAGACACAGGCCCTCATTATGACACTGGTGGTTTTCTGACGGGCGAAGACCTCTGCTAACCCTCCACTCGCCCAATTGTACTGCCAGGGTGGTTGGACACACCGGGCCAGAGATTAGCATCTCCAACCCGGCGGTCAAATGAAGACTGCCAGCGGTATAAGAAGCGCATTTCTGCCAGGGTTTCCGCTGTAGTAGAACTGTGACGAAAACCCTGGCAGAAAGGCTACAGGTGAAAGGAAATTTCTTTCCTGTCACTAGCAGATGACTCTCCCCACTCCCCCATCAAGTCCAATACCCCCTCCATACTAGAAATGTCACAACCTACTCGTTGTCTATGTCTGTGGCCCACAAGAAATGTTACAAGGTCTCGGTCCCTATAGGTTTTGCCTTGACCCAACACCCTTTCTGGTAGCCACTCCGCTGCTGATGGAGGGAACGCCAAAGGCAGTCCGTGCCCTCCAGGAGGAGTCCCCATGGGGAAAAACCCAAAAAGGGAAAAAACCTCAAACAGGAACTCTTGGAACAAAAACAAAAAGTAAAAAGAAAACTGAACAAAAGACAGGCTCAGAAAACATATAACTGACGCAGAAGAACAGGAGGGAAGATCACCACCCAAAGGTGTTGCAGTGCAAAGAGAACAGGAATCACACACCTTATATACCCAAAGAACAGGAAGTGACCAGAAGGAAGTAAAAGACACCATATTAAATTGGGAACAATGCATAGAAACCTATAGGAAAAAGTCACCATGTTAAGTAAGGTTCCAAAGGCATGCAGGGAGAAGCAAGGCATGCTGGGAAAGAGAAAGGATCATGGAAATGAAAGAAAGGCATAAAATCAGGTTAGAAATGGGGTCTTTGGTTGGCAGTCAGGTTACCCCCTGTCCAAGCAAAGACCCTCACTCTAGTCAGGGTGAGTCACACACAATCCAAATTATCCTGTGCCCACCCTCTGGTAGCTTGGCACTGAGCAGTCAACCTTAACTTAGAAGGCAATGTGTAAAGTATTTGTGCAATAAATCATACAATAACACTATATAGCACTACAAAAATACACCACACAGTGTTTAGAAAAATATATAATATTTATCTGGATATTTGCAGGTCAAAACGCTAAAAGATGCAATATGAAAATGTAAAGATATCACTGGAAAGTGATATAAAGTGTCTTAAGTCTTTATAAAGCAAACAAAGTCTCTTTCAAGCACAAAGTACCTGGTTGGAGTGAAAAATTTCCGCAAAGGGCCGCAGAGGAGGAGATGCGTGGAAAATGGTGCGTGCGTCAGTTTCGCCCCATCACACATGGACTTGCATCATTATTTTTCACGCGTGGAAGACGTTGCGTCGATTTCCGGTGCGTGGACGGGTCTCCTCTTTGGGTTGCATGGTTTTCAGACGCCCCGGGGTCTGTGCATGGAATCCTGGGCTTGTTGACCGGCTGCGCGTCGTTCCGGTGGGCGATACGTGGAATTTTCTCCCTCACTGCAGGCGCTGCGGCGATTTCCCCTCTGTAAGTCATGTGGCTTTGTCCAGGCGGGCTGTGCGTCGAAGTTCCACTCACACCGCAGGCGCTGCATCGATCTTTTCCTCGCGAAGTTGAGCGGCGTCTTTCCGGTTCGGCGTGCGGTGAATTTTTCACCACGGAACAAGCTGTGCATCAAATATTTCGCCGCACAAGGAGTCCAGTTGCAAGAGAGAAGTATTTTTGGTCCTGAGTCTTCAGGGAACAGGAGGCAAGCTCTATCCAATCCCTTGGAGAGCACTTCTGCAGCAAGGCAAGAGATCAGCAAGACAGCAGGGCAACAGCAAGACAGCAGTCCTCTGTAGAAAGCAGTCAGGTGAGTCCTTTAGGCAGCCAGGCAGTTCTTCTTGTCAGGGTGCAGGTTCTGGTTCAGGTTTCTTCTCCAGGAAGTGTCTGATGTGGTAGTGCAGAGGCCCTGTTTTATACCCAAATGTGCCTTCGAAGTGGGGGAGACTTCAAAGAGTGTCTTAGAAGTGCACCAGGTCCCCTTTCAGTTCAATCCTGTCTGCCAGGGTCCCAGTAGGGGGTGTGGCAGTCCTTTGTGTGAGGGCAGGCCCTCCACCCTCCCAGCCCAGGAAGACCCATTCAAAATGCAGATGTATGCAAGTGAGGCTGAGTACCCTGGGTTTGGGGTGTGTCTGAGTGAATGCACAAGGAGCTGTCAACTAAACCCAGCCAGACGTGGATTGTAAGGCACAGAAAGATTTAAGTGCAGAGAAATGCCCTCTTTCTAAAAGTGGCATTTCTAAAATAGTAATATTAAATCCAACTTCACCAGTCAGCAGGATTTTGTATTGCCATTCTAGCCATACTAAATTTGACCTTCCTACTTCTTTCAGATCAGCACCTACCACTTCAACAATGTATGAGGGCAGCCCCAATGTTAGCCTATGAAGGGAGCAGGCCTCACAGTAGTGTAAAAACGAATGTGGGAGTTTTACACTACCAGGACATGTATACTACACAGGTACATGTCCTGCCTTTTACCCACACAGCACCCTGCTCTAGGGGTTACCTAGGGCACACATTAGGGGTGACTTATATGTAGAAAAGGGGGAGTTTTATGCTTGGCAAGTACTTTTAAATGTCAAGTCGAAGTGACAGTGAATCTGCACACACAGGCCCTGCATTGGCAGGCCTGCGACTAGGTAAAGGGGCTACTAAAGTGGGTGGCACAACCAGTGCTGCAGGCCCACTAGTAGCATTTAATCTACAGGCCCTGGGCACATATAGCGCACTCTACTAGGGTCTTACAAGTACATCAAATAGTCCAATTTGTTGTGATCCAAGGTTACCATGTTTAAAGGGAGAGACCATATGCACTTTAGCACTGGTTAGCAGTGGTAAAGTGCACAGAGTCTATAAGCCAGCAAAAACTGTGTCCGAAAAGTGGAGGGAGGCAGGCAAAAAGTTAGGGGTGACCACCCTAAGGCAAATGAGGAAAACAGAAAAGAAGAAATAAAAAGAAGCAGAAGGTAAGTGGGGGTGAAGGCGTGTGAGGGAGGTACAAACTAGCAGGGATGCACCACGCCCTGAACATGTCGAGGCCCCATGCCCAATTTGGGACCTCGATAAAAATAGGAAATGGCAGAGGCGTGGCACGTCCTGCTACCGCGGCTCGCGGCCGCAACCCGATCCGAATGTTCGGCTTGCATTGCAGCTCACGGCGTGACAAGAATGCCCCACCCCCTACCAGAACAGCGCCCCCTAACCCACTCTAGTACAGCGCCCCCTCCCCCGCCCCAAACCCCCTCTAGTACAGCGCCCCTGCATGTACAAACACAGACACCTGCATGCACCCCGCATACACTCAGTCACGCACCCTACATACACTCATATATCAACAATGACATACAAGCATTCACTCCAATCATCCATAAATGCATTCACTCACAAGCATCCATACACGCATACACTCACAAGCGTCCATACACACACTCACTTCAACATCCATACACGCACTCACTTCAATGTCCATACATGCACTCACTTCCACATTCATAAACACATTCAACCACTCATACATACATACATTCACACATACATACACACACCCATACACACAGGAATATATACACACACACACACACACACGCATACACAAATGCAACACCACCTACCCTCCCATCCCCCTCCCCTGTCGGGCGCTCGACTTACCTTGTCCGGCGAGGAGGTCATCTGGCAGGGAACGGGCGCTTCCACCACCGGCAGCGCCCCGCCATCAGGACACTGCCAGGTTGTATTACTGCTCGTAATATGGTTGGTGGGGTCCTTTTGGCAGCGCGTGGACGGTGGTGGAACCGCTCATGCGCCTCCGACCACCAGCACGACTACTAGAGGATTTCTGCCCAAAATGTGGTGGAAATCTTTCAGTACTTGTGATATGGTGGGCGGAAGACCGGTGTTTTGTCCCCCGCAGCTTTGCCAGTCTTTGCAAAATAAGGGCTATAGTTTCAAAGCTTCTAACACTGTATTTAAAAGTATGCATCCGTGGTGACCTGAACATCTGGTTTGACAATCCTACTATGCCTCAATCCAGAATGATCCTCATTGTCCTAGACTTGCTCCATCTAAATTAGCTCATGCACATTGAAAGGCACATCTTAGATGTTGTTTTCACCAACCTATACCTATTCGCATTCAAAAGTATTAATCCAGTCACAAGGTCAAACCAGATGGCAGCCTTCCAACACAAGACACCACAAACTCACCCCAGATAAACTCGCCTTTCCTGCAACTACATATCGACCTTGGAACAAACTGAATTTTGATGACCTAGAGACCAGCTTACATCCAAAACAGATCTGGACACAATACATTCAGGTCAAATAATCTATGAAGGGCTTTAAGTATATTAATATCACTTAATACATCTAAACATGACAAAAGGAAACAGGCCCCTTGGATAAATGTGGAATGAAATAAAAGATGAAACATCAAAATGCGAAGCTATAACACTTCTAGCTCAAAACAAACAAACCTCTAGACAAAATATGCCTAGACAGACATAACAGTATGCAAAATCAACAAGCAAAAAAGCAAAACAATCTATTTAAGCAGAATATCTAATGTAAAATGTGCCTATAAAGAATTTTATAAAATACTCCAAAAAAAAAAATCATAACCAAAATACACAGAAGGAACCCATCCTATTTCTCAAGAATTTTCAGACAAACTGGCAAATCATTACACAACCAAAGAAGACATGTTGGATTCTTATTTAACATATAAGAAACCCAACAGCACCAACCCATCTCCACCAAACCCAACCCCTTCAGGGATAGAGTAACAATGCCATTCCATTCCTTCATAGAGTTATCACCGAATTAATTTCTGAGCCAGCTGCCCCTCTGACCTTTGTCCTCCACAAATTTTCAAATAAATTATTTTAACAATTTCAGCTGCCAACAACTCCTTAACAACAGGAGTTTTCCAGAAGAGTGAAGAGGTTATACGCCTATTATTAAACAAACCAAGCTTGGACCCTCAGGCTCCAACAGCTACAGACCTATGGCAAGTGGACCATTCCTGCGCCACCATATAAAAGGAGCAACCTTTTCCTATATGTCAAACTCCATTGAAAAAAACACCCTACTTTTGTGACTTCAAAATAGGATTGCATCCAGGAAGAGACACTGAATCTGCCCTAATTTCCATATGGGATGACAATAAAAATAAAGTAGACCAGAATGGTGTATATGTCCTACTTGTCTTGAACCTCTCTGCTGCCTTAGACACAGTTGACCATGACACGTTAAGACAAAGACTTGACAAGCTGCATAGAGGGTGCTGTTCCTGGTTGGATCACATTCTACCTACAAAACAGGAAAAAATGTCACCCAAGCCCTTCAATCCATTACCTTTGCACTTCAATTAACCCATTCCTTTCAAAACAATTACAGTAAATGCATTAGATCTCAATGAGCACTAAATTAACACACTTGCCACAACTAATCCCCACATTGAAAAAAACAAAATCATCTATTCCCCTCTACCCATACAGCTTTTGGAAGAATCCCCTTTCCCAACACTTCACCTTTTTCTGGGGAGAGGTTGGGGACCCTCTCTTCTCTCTCATCAGCCATTTTGGGTGGTTCTGCAATGCAAGGAGCAGCAAGATGGAGGCGAATGACCTTACCCCATTTTCTTGTATGTAACCTCCTCTTTACAAAGCTCAACATTTAAATGTGCCTCCTCTGGTTAGCCTGATTTCTATGCTAGGCGGAGACACTAGTGAAAAGAGAGAAACTGAAGGGGACATAGAATAAGTGAAGGTAATATCATGGGTTATGAATGGCACTCTGGTGATATCACACAACACTTTCCAATTTAAAAAAACATATTACAAAACTTTAAGTGCAAATTCCGGTAGATGGATGTACTCTTATTGTGTCTGATGTCTTTCTCAACACATTACAAGTTTCAAGGAGAGATTACATATGTCGGTGAATGATGTATGTAGAAATGAATGTGTAGACAGGGTCGGACTGGGACAGAAAATAGGCCCCGACACCAAAATAAAAGTGGCCCCTATTAGTGAATTAGAAACCTAAAGGAGTGGCCCATGCCTGCCAACTGGGGCAGTTTTAAACTTGTAAAGATACTTTGTGCAAGTGTTTTGCAAGGTAAAGAAGTCAGCATTTATTTGAGCTTGATGAAGGCAATTATAGATTTAATATAGTTTTAATATTGGGGAAATCAACAGTTAATAAAACAGTTTGACAAACAGTCAAAAAAACAGCCTACAATCTCGCCTGTCAGTCCAGACCATCGGGCACTTCCTGGCTGTCATATAGGGCAGTCCGATCCAGTTAGCAGATTAAAAAGTAAGCTGGGTGTGTGCAGAAACATATTACATCTATTATTGCAAGTTTGTTGTGGAATTATGGTGATGCAACAGTGGTGTCACAGAATAGTGTGTGTAGACTGTGTCACACTCGCTTTTCATCATTGACTCAATGCTGTACAACCATAGTGATGCAGAAACCAAACCAGCAGGCCAGGTGAAATAAGAGGCTTCTAGTCAGTCATGCAACTGCAGATCCTGACACCTGGATTGTGGCCCACCCTGTGAACTTTGCTCTAATTTAGAGGTAAGATCTTCAAATAAGCCTATCACATGGTGATGTTGCTCAACACTTGACACGCTACTTCTGGGATCTGGAACAGGATCACCCTCCTCTGTATGATAAGACATCTGAAGCACAACTTAAAGATGTTGAAAGTGTGTTAAATTGTGGCTCATGTATGTGTGTGTCCCCTGTTTTACCTGTGTTGAGGCAACTAGTTAGATGTCAGTAGGGTGTGAGGAGCTATCAGTAGCTATCATCACTTATAGCAACACTATTTGACATTTCTTTCAATGTAGTTGGCAGTAAACAGTTCATACTTGTATGCAATCAGTGTTACTTTCATGGGTGTCTTAGGATGGATTGCCTTTATGAGTGAAAGTCTTTGTGAAGTCATTCCCCATGTACACATGTAGTCTCAGTGTGCATTTGTCAAACTTACATAGTTGCCTCATACTACTGAAATCCCCAGCAACCAAGTGACCTGCAATAAGAAACTGTCAGACAATGCAGCCGTCATGTGTGCACCCAGGAAAAGCAGCATTTACATCAGTGAAGCAGAACATGGCATCTCAAACATCTTGCGCATTGATAGACTAAAAGTGGTGTCTGATGCAGAAAAGATATTTTTTCATTTTTTCATATCTTTCCCTTGGTACTTTGTGCTGATGGTGTTTGTCTCTGCCTTCATTCATTTATATATGACAATCTTTCAGGACCTGTGATTGGCCATGTATGGTTTGTGACCTACTTTAAGGCTATACTGGAGTAGATGCGACTCTGTTTGGTCTGTAGTACTACTGTAGTAGAGAAGGGTATAATGAAGGTGAATAGTATTTATGTCCTCATGCCACTCGTCACTCCCCTCTTTCATTTTCCCTTTACATTGGAGTTGCATAGGTAGTGATCTTAACACCTTAATAAATAGCATTTGTGAGTAATTAATTTAGTATTACTGGAATACTACGTTACATACTCAAAACATCTTGGGTGAATAGACTCCATAAAGTATACTTTGCCTGTTTTGACATAGCAGGGTCACACATTTATTTATTTTGGGGATTTTCCAAAGATGTAAAGCATACGCTTTCATCATTCTTTTGATTTTCAGGCTTCCACAATCTGCTCATCTATATATCTCTTATTTATTTTATTAACTGATGTAGCATGAACCACCCCCCACTAGGCAGCATATTGATTGCGGGGAGCATTTTCATATGAGTTGGAGCATCTCAAACATTAGCTGCTATAAAAAGAATGTGTGTGTCTGTTGGTTTGGACTATGTAAAATAGGACAGTTATGTAATTCTCAGGTTTTCTTTTATATATCTACTGTTTGAGGCGTATAGAATTAATGTTATTTGCCCTGAAAAACACAGTGGTTGGTCAAGTGATGAAGCGAGGATTACACTCCAGTGTTTCACCATTAATTTTTGGTGGCGGGAGAAGGATAGCCGCCTTCCTCTCAGGTCCCACCACTTGCCCCCCAATGTTAAAGAAGTGGTTGAGGTTGGTACAGTACCAATCAGGTGGTGTTTTCTACTCTGCCGGTTAAAGTGAGGCAGAATGATGGTGCTAGAGTAATAGTAGGGCCCCTATCTCCCTATGGTTGGGGTTAAACAAATTTCGAGGGATTCCAGGATGGCGTACATGCTACATGTGTCTGTGGAAATCCCGAGGCCTTGAGTAGTGTGGGATAGCCCCTGTTGCCCCTGCTCCCCGAGGTTCACTGTTAATCTCAAGGATTCTCTTCCTTGGGTGCAGATGCACAGGGACTCTTAGGATTCTACTTGCACTCCAGAAGGTAATCCTCGGGACTACCATTGTGTCTTGGGACCCTTGGCTAATGTTTTGCATGTATTGAGTACTGGCAAGGTAACCCTCTGGCTTTCCCCCCAGCCTAAATTCTTCCGTGAGATGCCATTCAAAACAGACTACCCTCCATAGCCGTTTGAATGAAAACGGACATCACAAAAATTGCTTCAGCTCCACTTACTTTGCCAACATTGCAGTTTGACATTGTTCATGTTAGATAAACAAATTCTGCACTCATATTAAAGTCAAGGATAAAGCAGATTACCCTTTGATGGGGCACCCACCTTGTTTAGTATCGTCTGTATTCAGCAATGCTAGGTGTGATTGTATCTTGCCCTGCGAGGTTTCATATTACTGCAGGTTCTTTAACTGCAAACAAGTCACGAGTGGTTCACTTCCCTGCTGCATGTTGAAAGTCTAATTTAAGCTCACAGCTCTGTCGAAATATTGTCAGTTTGGTGAGATGTTCTGCAATTAAATCATCTTTCTCATAACAGCATATTTCACCATGTGTGTGTGGCCTTCTGCAGACTCCTTTCCCTTCACTTCAACCCTTTGAGTCACGCGTTGCGTGATGTGTTTTAAGCATGTGATCGAGGCTTTAAAACAGTGTTCTGACCAAACTCCAAATCATTTAGGATAAAGCTGGCTCAGTAATTTTGGCAGGATGCACTTATGGATAAACGTCTCAAGTAATATATTCGGTTAAAATTGCTGACGCTAACTTCTATTACACACCGCTAATTTCGCCTCTTTCTCCTTATTATTCAAAGTCGAAACTGATGGAACTAAGCACGAGTGACAGAATCGCTAAGGAACATTAGATGCCTCTTGAAACATTTTTGAAATACATCTCTAGAAAGAAGAGAAAAATATTTTCAGACAATTTACACAACGTGGTTTGGAAGAAGTAGTTTAAAAATGTGTGTTGGATTGCTCAGTGATGAGAATCATGATTTAGAACCCTTACTCCTGCAGGGAACATAGGTCTGGAATTTGACAGTTATAGATTGACCTTTAGCTAAACGGCAACTGTTTCTTTTATTTTGGTAATTAGTGGCTAGTTCTAGTATATTCTTCTTAAGTGCAGTCTGATGCCCTTGTGTAATTGGTTAACCCATTGAAACTCCTTTATGTCACAGAAGACATCTATACACAGCAGTTTATGCTTCGAAGGATTAAACTGATGTTATGATGTAATTTAGACTCTAGACTGCTAGTATGTATTGAAACGATATTTATATCATTATTAATCAAATCATTAATCATTGGAAATTCAATATGTGTGCAAAGATGGATAAATGCAGTTCCGGCTGAAATGTATTTAGAGAGTCATTTTGTTTACAGTTACTGCAGTCTGAATGTTAATAAAGAATTATTGAGGAAGAATTAACAGTTTGCTTTCAAAATGTTTTATTTTATGCATTAACGTACAGTATTAATTCACTTGCATTAGCCTGAGTGAGGCCTGTTGGGCCCTGTTTTTCGTGACTGTGCACTTTCTTTCAAACTTTGTTCCCATGAGAAGACTAGGGGGGTCATTCTGACCCTGGCGGTCGGTGATAAAGCGGCGGCCAACCCGCCAACAGGCAGGCGGTCAAAAAAAAGGAATTCTGACCCTGGCGGGAACCGCCAACACAGCCCGCTACTTTAACACTCCGACCGCCACGGCGGGACAGACAAACAGCGCGGCGGTCACCGCCAACAGGCAGGCGGCAGACAATGTACCGCCCACCCTATCACAACTCACCAATCCGCCACCTTTTCCGGGGCGGGAGCCCCGCCGATAAAAACACGGCGGAAACAGACTACGAACGGGAAAACGCTCACCTATACACACTCCACGAGGAATCTGGACAGCATGGAACCCGAATTACACATCCTACCAGCTATTGTCTACCTGCTCATCTACCAGGAGTACGAACGCCGGCGCAGACGACAACGGTGAGTACTGCACCTACGACACAGGCGAGGGGGAGGAGGAAAGCTTACGGGCACACACATGCGCCATACACCCACCCCCCCACCACAAATACCTACACCCCAATGCCGAGCAACAAGTCAGAGTGACACCACCCAAACCCCCCGGAATAATGCAAAGACACAATTAAAATGATCTATAAAATATATGTATAAATAGCTCCATTGAAGTTATGGGAAATATGCTATATAAAAGATACAAAAATAAGGAATGAACATAGTCAACAATATATACATAGGCAATAAGTCCTGCACATTCCGTCAAAGTTCCATAGTCCGTGGGCCAGTGTGCACAAACACATGGGCAAAGCCCACACAGGAGACCAGATACCATTGGAGAGAACACTGCTGGGGCATCAGATGATAAAACTACAGGCACCTCAGGGGGAATGGAAGGGGGGGCACCTCAGCCACATGAGTCCACGACGCCAGATCCACGAGGGGCCTCCATGCCCACTGTCCCATCCTGGGGAGTGCAAAGCCACAGTCTCACAAGTCTCTACAGTGGGTGGCTTGCCCACTGTACCATCCTGGGGAGTGCAAAGCCACAGTCTCTCAGGTCCCTACAGTGGGTTGCTTGCCCACTGTCCCATCCTGGGGAGTGCAAAGCCACAGTCTCTCAAGTCCCTACAGTGGGTGGCTTGCCAACTGTCCCATCCTGGGGAGTGCAAAGCCACAGTCTCTCAAGTCTCTACAGTGGGTGGGTTGCCCACTGGACCATCCTGGGAAGTGCCAAGCCACAGTCCATCAGATGGATTACCGACTCCACTGTTAATGGAGGAGGCATGGTGCCCAGAGTGCTTCCTGAAGCCCTGCTCGACACAGAACCGGCACTTTCAATGGGCCAGCGGTGCTTGAGATGAAGGCCCCAGCGGAGCGGTGCTTGAGAGGAAGGGCCCAGCGGAGCGGTGCAGAGACGGCGGGGCCCAGCGGAGCGGTGCTTGACAGGAAGGGCCCAGCGGAGCGGTGCTTGAGACGGCGGGGCCCAGCGGAGCGGTGCTTGAGATGAAGGGCCCAGCGGAGCGGTGCTTGACAGGAAGGGCCCAGCGGAGCAGTGCTTGAGATGAAGGGCCCAGCGGAGCGGTGCTTGAGACGGCGGGGCCCAGCGGAGCGGTGCTTGAGATGAAGGGCCCAGCGGAGCGGTGCTTGACAGGAAGGGCCCAGCGGAGCGGTGCTTAAGAGGAAGGGCCCAGCGGAGCGGTGCTTGAGATGAAGGGCCCAGCGGAGCGATGCTTGAGACGGCAGGGCCCAGCGGAGCGGTGCTTGAGATGAAGGGCCCAGCGGACCGGTGCTTGAGATGAAGGGCCCAGCGGAGCGATGCTTGAGAGGAAGGGCCCAGCGGAGCGGTGCTTGAGATGAAGGGCCCAGCGGAGCGGTGCTTGAGATGAAGGGCCCAGTGGAGCGGTGCTTGAGACGGCGGGGCCCAGCGGAGCGGTGCTTGAGATGAAGGGCCCAGCGGAGCGGTGCTTGACAGGAAGGGCCCAGCGGAGCGGTGCTTGACAGGAAGGGCCCAGCGGAGCGGTGCTTGACAGGAAGGGCCCAGCTGAGCGGTGCTTGAGAGGAAGGGCCCAGCGGAGCGGTGCTTGAGATGAAGGGCCCAGCGGAGCGGTGCTTGAGACGGCAGGGCCCAGCGGAGCGGTGCTTGAGATGAAGGGCCCAGCGGAGCGGTGCTTGACAGGAAGGGTCTAGCGGAGCGGTGCTTGAGATGAAGGGCCCAGCGGAGCGGTGCTTGAGATGAAGGGCCCAGCGGAGCGGTGCAGAGACGGCGGGGCCCAGCGGAGCAGTGCTTGACAGGAAGGGCCCAGCAGAGCGATGCTTGAGACGGCGGGGCCCAGCGGAGCGGTGCTTGAGGTGAAGGGCCCTGTTCAGCGGTTCTTGTCCTGGCGGGGCCCTGTTCAGCGGTGCTCCTCCCGGCGGGGCCCTGTTCAGCGGTGCTCCTCCCGGCGGGGCCCTGTTCAGCGGTTCTTGTCCCGGCGGGGCCCTGTTCAGTGGTGCTCCTCCCGGCGGGGCCCTGTTCAGCGGTTCTTGTCCCGGCGGGGCCCTGTTCAGCGGTGCTCCTCCCGGCGGGGCCCTGTTCAGCGGTGCTCCTCCCGGCGGGGCCCTGTTCAGCGGTTCTTGTCCCGGCGGGCCCCTGTTCAGCGGTTCTTGTCCCGGCGGGGCCCTGTTCAGCGGTGCTCCTCCCGGCGGGGCCCTGTTCAGCGGTGCTCCTCCCGGCGGGGCCCTGTTCAGCGGTTCTTGTCCCGGCGGGGCCCTGTTCAGCGGTGCTCCTCCCGACGGGGCCCTGTTCAGCGGTGCTCCTCCCGGCAGGGCCCTGTTCAGCAGTGCTTGTCCTGTGTGTCTAGGGAGCCAGACCTGGGCAAGACTTCCCGCTCATTCGCCATCCGACCTTGCGGTCGCGGGGCCCTCCTGTGATGGAGTCCTGGGCCCGTGGGTGTCGTCCGTCACAATCGGAATGGGGCTGGTGGGGCCCTCCTGGGCAGCTCGCCTGCTGCCTGACTTCTCCGCCCTGCTGCCCTTGCCCTCCTTCGCTGAAGCTCTGTGGCCCTTGCCTCCCTTGGATGATGTGGCAGGTGACGGGGCAAGGCTACTGTCCTTGGTGGCAGCCGTCTCAGTCTTGTCGCGCCAGGCCTTTTTCTTTTTTGTCCTCTTCCCAGGGGGTGGGCTGGCTGTCCCCTTGCTGCTGGCCGATGTTCCTGCCCTAGGATCTGGTGGACTCCAATAGCCCTGCACTATGGTCACAGTAGATGCAGGGCTGGTGGTGGCTGAGGTGCTTTTTTTACTCTTACCAGATGGAGGGGGTGGGTCAGTGATTGGAACGAGCTCAAGGTTGGAAAGGAAAAGGACTTTGGAAGGACAGGGACGGGTAGGTGTAGTGGGTATGGGAGTGGAGGAAGAGGATGTGGTTGTAGGAGAGTCAAGTGTGATGTCTTTGGGTGCAGGTGCTTGTGACGGAGGCTGTCGTGAGGTGGATGGCTGTTGGGTGGGTGGCTGCCTGCGTTTGTGTGGTTTGGAAGAGGGGGTGACAGACACACTGGGAGAGGACTCAGGGTAAATGGCAGTGGGGGTGGTGATTGCACGTGTGCGGACTGTAATGGAGGGTGTGCTGGTGATGGAAGTACTGGCTGATGGTGGTGTGCATGCAGGTGTGAGTGGAGACGTCACAGGGAGGGAGGAGGGAGATGAGGAGGTGGGGGACACAGAGGTGGTAGTGACTGTTGGCATGTCTGCATCTGGATGTTGCTTGGGCGAATGCTTGTGGGATCTGTGGTGCTTATGTCTGGTTGAGCTGCCCTTGGGTGTAGAGGTGTGTGCAGGCTGGTCTGATGGTGTGGATGGGATAGGCAGAGGAACAGGAGACTGGGACTGGGTGGAGGGAGTCAGAAGAGGGAGGCTGGAGACAGGGACAATGGCTGCCGTCAGTGCTGAGGCCAGAGCGTTGAACGATCGCTGATGGGCAGCCTGACACGAATGAATGCCCTCCAGGTATGCATTGCTCCGATGCACCTCCCTTTCTACACCCTGGATGGCATTCAAAAGGGTAGACTGCCCAACAATGAGTGTCCTGAGGAGGTCAATGACCTCCTCACTGAGGGCAGCAGGGGTAACTGGGGCAGGGCCTGAGGTGCCTGGGGCGAAGGAGATGCCCGCCTTCCTGGGCGAGCGGGGACGGAGCGAAGGCTGAGGGGCTGCTGGGAGGGCGGGGCTGGTGCGCTGGGTGGCGGCTGTACCTGTTGTAGCGGTGGGCACGGATGTTGCCGCTACCACTAGGGAGCTCCCTTCTGAGGACGTGTCGGTGTCACTGACGTCTCCACGGGTCCCCGTTGTGGAGCTCCACTCGCCCTCCGTCTCGCTGGTGTACTCGGAGTCTGTTATATGGCCCTCCGGGGCCATGTGAGATGCAGCTCCCTCGTGCGCCGATGCCACTTCTCCTCCGCCTGATGATGCTAATGCACACATGAACAGGAAGACAAAGAAAATGGGGGGGGAGAAATGAAGACAGGTTGAGTGCATGCATTGGCAACACCGTTGTCGGAGAGGACAGACACAGAAGCCCCCTGAACTAGGCCGCGCAATCGGGGTACACTACTCAGTTATTGTGACTAGGCCTACAGGTCTATGGACGACAAATGCACACATGGGTGAGGCCGGACCACGGATAGCTGTACTTGGCACCCTACAGAGGTGGGGGGTGGGGGCACAGGGCTGTGTCTAACGGAGGGGCCTAGCCTACAGAATGCACCCTGGCCTGGAGATAGCCACAGCCCTCCTCCCCCACCCAGACACCTTCACTGCACGCAAAGATAGCAGAATGTGCTGATACTCACCCCCTTGTGTCTGCTGTGATGTCCTCACGCGCCCATCCAAATCGGGGTAGGCCACCGCCAGGATCCGGGACATT
This sequence comes from Pleurodeles waltl, assembly GCF_031143425.1. Taxonomy (NCBI): domain Eukaryota; kingdom Metazoa; phylum Chordata; class Amphibia; order Caudata; family Salamandridae; genus Pleurodeles; species Pleurodeles waltl. The sequence goes on from NC_090442.1 coordinate 517,408,099, forward strand.
AGGGGGGTCAATTGGCGGCTGGCACCCCTCCTACGTTGGGAGGCCATCCCCAGCAGAGACTCGGCGGTCTTTCTGGTCCCGCGGCGGATGTCCTCCCACCTCTTTCGGCAGTGGGTGCCCCGTCTGTTGTGGACCCCCAGGTCCCAGACGTCCTTGGCGATGGCACGCCAAATGTCGATCTTCTGATGGGCGCTGACCTATGTGACATGTACAGGGTGGTAAAGGAAATCACATCAGTTTTCTGCCTGGTCACTGTGAGTGGCCCCCCCCTCCCCAACCTTGCCATGTGGCACATGCTATCATCTTTCGTGCGTTGCACTCCTCATTCGCTCCCCTCCCCACCATCTTACATACACCCCACTCAACACAGGCATAGCCCATTCAACGTGCACCCTGTGTACTAACCTGTTGGTCTGGAGGACCATAGAGTAGCGCATACTGGGGGAGGACCCCATCAACAAGTCTCTCCAATTCTTCGGAAGTGAAGGCAGGGGCCCTTTCCCCAGTCGCAGCAGCCATTGTATCTCCCAGACCGAGGTCACAGCAGCATTTGCAGTATAGGTCCTCTCCTGTGGATGATCAGGTCTCGAGTGATTAATCAGATAGAAAATGGCGGTCACGCCCGCGGCGGTGTGTACCGTGGCGGTGCGTACCGCGACCGCCGGCGCACATCGTCATTGGCTCCTGAGACCCATAGGGTTCAATGTTAACCAATGCTGCTTTGCGCCGCGGTCTTCGACCGCCTACCGCCACGGTGTGCCACGCCAGCGCAGTGACCTCACATCCCACTGTCACACTTCACAGGTCAGGCAGCCGCCATTTCAAGGGCCCACATGGCATGATTTCTTCTGCTTCACACAGGCCTAGGCCTTGCATTGCCACTCATAAAAGCCTTTCAATGCATAGCGATTCGTGTACTGTGCAAGCTGTGTGAACGAACCTGTGGGTTGCTTGACTCTGTGCTCCATGTTGTCCTTCCTAGGCACCGTCCGCTGGGACTTGCGAGGAGAAGGATGAATCCTCCCGTGTACCGAACGCTGGTGGACCTGTCGACAATGGAAGAACGACATATCATACTTACATACAGGCTTGACAGAGCAACTATACATGAACTATGTGCCCAGCTGGAGCCAGACCTGATGTCCCCCATCTGCCAACCCACAGGGATTCCCCCTCTGGTGCAGGTTCTGTCAGTACTCCATTTTTTGGCAAGTGGGTCTTTTCAGACAACAGTGGCCATATCATCTGGGATGTCTCAGCCTATGTTTTCTAAGGTTTTGTCCAGAGTGTTGTCTGCCCTGATGAAATACATGCGGAGCTACATTATTTTCCCTGAGGTGGGCGAATTGGCTACAGTGAAGGGTGATTTCTATGCCCTTGGACATATCCCCAACATCATTGGTGCCATTGATGGGACCCATGTGGCTTTGGTTCCCCCCAAAGAAAGTGAGCAGGTGCACAGAAACAGAAAAAGTTATCATTCGATGAATGTCCAGGTGGTCTGTTTGGCTGACCAGTACATCTCCCATGTAAATGCCAAGTTCCCTGGTTCAGTGCATGACGCGTATGTCATGCGAAATAGCAGCATCCCTTATGTGATGGAACAGCTACAGAGACACCGTGTGTGGCTAATTGGTGACTCTGGTTACCCCAACCTGTCGTGGCTACTGACCCCAGTGAGGAATCCCCGGACCAGGGCAGAGGAACGGTACAATGAGGCCCATGGGCGAACTAGGAGGATCATAGAGAGGACCTTCGGGGTCCTGAAGGCCAGGTTTAGGTGCCTGCATATGACAGGGGGATCCCTCATGTACTCACTAAAGAAGGTGTGCCAGATCATCGTGGCCTGCTGTATGCTTCACAATCTTGCATTGCGACGCCAGGTGCCTTTTCTGCAGGAGGATGGTCCAGATGGTGGTGTTGTAGCAGCTGTGGAGCCTGTGGAGAGTGAAGAGGAGGAAGACGACGGGGACGACACGGACAACAGGGATACAGTCATACAACAATATTTTCAGTAGCACACAGGTAAGAATCAGCCACCCCATTTTACATTTACTTAAGGCCTCATGCGTCTCCACTGTCTGTGTTTCCCCCCAGTTCCTGTTAACTGATTTGTGACTTTCCCTCACCTTTTCAGAGCTGTATGACCCACTGCCTGACTTCAGCTTTGTTTGCCCATGGACTAAAGTTTATTGAAATTGGTATGTTGTCATCACAAAGTAACTGGACATTATTGCACCGTTATGTGTAATACATTTGTTAAGAATACAAGCAGACTCCTGTTTTTTTAAGTGCAATAAGTGATTTATTTTAAGTGCTACATATAGGTACATGATTGGGAAACGGTGATGGGTGGTGGTGGAGTAATGTCCATGGCAGAGTCCAGTTCTCAGTCGCACAGGTGCATTGTCCATATGCCTGGGGAAGGATGGAGCAGGGGCAGTTCAAGGTTGGACAGGGTGACAATGTGGGACAGTGGGATGACATCAGGGGGTATCTTAGGGTGGCGGGGGTCTTGCAATCCTACTCTGTCTTCTTGTGAGATCTCAGGTTCCGCTTGCGGGGTGGTTCTTCTTCTGCAGGAGGTGGGGTTCTGGTGGCCTGTCGTTGTGTGGGGGCCTCCTGTCCACTAGCGCCGGCAGAGGTGGTAGGCTGTTCTTGGCCTGGGCTAGTGACAGGGGCCCTTTGGGGTGCGACATGGTCCCGCAATGTGGTGACGATCTGGGTAAGGGCCACGACGATGGTCCCCATTGCGGAACCAATGTTCCTCAGTTCCTCCCTGAACACCATGTACCGTTCCTCCTGCAGTTCCTGGATCTCCTGGAACCGGGCCAGTACCGTCGCCATCGTCTCCTGGGAGTGGTGGTATGCTCCCATGATGGAGGAGAGGGCCTTTTGGAGAGTCGGTTCCCCGGGCCTGTCCCCCCCCTGTCGCACAGCAGCCCTCCCAGTTCCCCTGTGTTCTTGGGCCTCTGTCCCCTGGACAGTGTGCCTACTACCACTGCCCCCAGGTCCCTGTTGTTGTTGGGGTGTTGGGTCAACCTGGGTGCCCTGTAGTGGTGGACACACTGCTGATTTACGTGTCCTGGAGACAGAGGCATGGGCCCGCTGGGTGGGAGCTGTGCTGGTGTTCCCAGAGGGGGTTGGGTCTGGCGTAGCCTGTGGCAGTCTGTGGGGAACTGACTGTCCAGAGGTCCCCGATGGGCCGGGCTGGTCATCTGGCTCCAGGGAGACAGAGCTGCTGTCATCGCTGGGGGCCTCTTCTGGGGGTGGGATGGACATCTCTGGACCCTCCGTGGCGGTGTGGTGGCGTTTGGGTCCTGCAGGGGTATAAAGGTATGGTTATTGCTTCTGTGTGTGGCATTTCATGTGATGGGTGGGTGTCCGTGTACCCATGTGCAGGCATTTCCTTGTGGGGGCTTTTGTGAGGGTGGATTGTGGGGGTGATGTGTGTGTGCAGTGGGCATGCTTTGGTGATGGGTGTCCATGCTTTGTGGTCGCATGCAGGACTTGGTGTTGGGATGGGTGGGTTGTGATGGTGAGCCTTTTGCTAGGTGTTGGTGTGATAGGGGAGGGGGTGAGGGTGGGGGTATGATTTGGCATGCAGGTGGGGTGGGGGTGGGAAGCAGTAGTGAAGATTTACCTTACCAGAGTCCATTCCTCCGCCTACTCCTGAGAGGCCCTCAGGATGCAGGATGTGCAAGACTTCCTCCTCCCATGCAGTAAATTTGGGGGGAGTAGGTGGGGGTCCGCCGCCAGTCTTCTGCACCGCAATGTTGTGCCTTGATACCATGGAACGCACCTTCCCCCGTAGGTCGTTCCATCTCTTCCTGATGTCCTCCCAATTGCGTGGATGCTGTCCCACCGCGTTAACCCTGTCCACTATCCTTTGCCATAGCTCCATCTTCCTGGCAATTGTGGTGTGCTGCACCTGTGCCCCGAAGAGCTGGGGCTCTACAAGGACTATTTCCTCCACCATGACCCTGAGTTCGGTGTCACTGAATCTGGGGTGTCTTCGGGGTGCCATGGGGTGGTGTGGTTGAGGTGTGGGGTGGCGTTTGTGGTGATGGGTGTGGTGCGTGTGGTGGCGTGTGGTGTTTGGTGCGTGGATTCTGTGTGGGTGGTGGTATTGTGTGCCTCTGTGTTGTGGGATTGTGCTCTCTCTCTAGCCTTCATCAATAATTTTGGGTCGTAGGGGCTTGTGGGTGATGTGGGTGTGTGTTTTATATTGTGTTGGGTGTGTGGGAGTGGTGTTAGTATTTGTATCAGGTGTGTGTATTTCAAACTGACCAATGTGGCTGAGTTTTCTATGTGTGTGTGTATTTTGACCGCAGCGGTGTGTACCGCCAATGGAATACCGCGTTTGAAAGACCGCCGCGTGGATTTGTGGGTCGGAATGGTATGGGCGTATTTCTGTTGGCGTGACGGTGGAGGTTTGGTCATCGCCTTTTTTTCGCTGACCTTTGGTGTGGCGGACTTTTGTGGATGTTGGGTTTTTGGCGGTTTGCCAGTTGCGGGTCAGAATGACCGTGGCGGTTTACCGCGGCCGCGGCGGTGTTATGGCGGTCTTCTGACCGGCGGTAAGCGCCTTTTACCGCCGAGGTCAGAATGACCCCCTAGATTTGGTAATAGACTGCCATTGTTTTACAAATAGAGAGTTGTATAAAGTTGACCTTGGATGAGGAACATCCTGGACTGTGGACTAGCAATTTAAACATTTGTTTCAAATTCATGGGGAGATATATGGATATGTGCTGTTCTCATGACAGACCTGGGAAGAAACGCAAATGTTGCATTTTGGAGTCATGTGATTGATTTCTATTGGATGCCACCCTCAACGTAAAATGAACTGTTGCCCTGAATACATCAGATTGTGATATGAACTTTGATATGTCGTTGACCAGTTGGACTTTAGTCAGATTGATCAGTGTTCTGCCTGAAGATGAGAAACAGGCCCTTTTCCTGCATACTGAATGCTGAGCCCCTGGGAAAGGTATCTTCCTCTCAGCCTTTGCCCCTTTGAGATGCCTTGCTATGAGTTAGAGATTGCGCATTCCCTTTTTCCTATCTTTTGCGTACCTTAGGAGCCTGTTGCCCAAGATTACATATTTCTGAATTCTTTCAGCCCTTTTTGTCGTTATGTCTTTTGTTCACAAGTGTTCCGCTCCACACATGTACTTGCCTGATTTGGAAATTTGTAGGGTTTCCTCTGTGCCCAACTAAATTGAACCTTTGATGTTTTGAATGGATTGATGCTTGTTAGAGGTGAGCGATGCTTATTTTCAGTATCTCAGATAATATTGTTGATGTTTTGCACAGTCCTTATTGAATGCTTAGTTCTATTAATGTTAGTTTGTCCGAACTGATTTTGGCACCTGGGGCAACCCTTGGTGATGCTGTATCTTTATAACTTTGTCTTCTGTGTTGTTAACATCACTGTGAGTTTGCATTTGAAATGAATCCCTTAACTTTATTTTTCCTTATATGGTCACGTTGGTCAAACTGTGTAATCAACTGGGTTTGAATTCAAATCGTGTTAGTGGTTTTACCACATCCTATGCGGGGTCCAAAGTTCTGTCAACCTCGATGAGCATTGATTCCTGAGGAGGATGAAAATGCTCAAGCAGATCTGCTAGCAGAGGAATGGTTTGTCCCACAAGGAAGGAGAACCGTTTAAGTGTAGTGCTAGAGAGATAGGATTAGTCCCATGTGATTGCCCAGCCTGAAAATTGTTCACCCTGAATTCTGTTTAATGATCCGTTTGGAAGCCTGATGTAGTTCCAGCACTGAGTGAGTATTAATTGGGTTTTGCACTTGCATTGCTTTTGGCCTGAAGATTGCAGTAAAGTGTGATGTTGTGAAGTGCAGTCATACTCATTTGATTGTGCCACTTCTTGCTAACAAATGTCTGTGTTTGTTGTTGTTGATGGGTCCATTGTGGCTTAAGATCCCAGGACAATGCACAAGTGTAGAAGACACTTGGTCAATTCATTGTCTGCAGTGAGGTACTTGTCATGAGACGTCGCTGACAGTGCCAATAGTTTTCCTTGAATGAGTGTGAATTTTGGTTGGTATTAAGTGAATCCTGAGTGCACCTGGAGGATCTTTATCAACTGGAGTGAGAATTGCTGGTCAAGTTCCACTCGTGTAGTTGTGAAACCTGCAGCCAGAAAGTAGCTAGGTGCTACTCCTCTCTCCAACTCAGGGAGTTAGCTAACTTGCTTCCCCATGCCTGCTATCGAAAGCTGAATCTCTGAAACAGAGCTCCAGTGTGTGAGGTCTGTGCTTATGTGCTGCAGATGAAGTCTGCCCTCACGCAGAGGGTGAGTAATATTTTGCAGGTTCCTTTGAGGGCTAGTTTTTTCTCCTTGTACTACTGATCCTTAGTTAAACATAAATTTGAACTGTTTAATTTTATTATGGATCAAGTCCTTAGCACAATCTTTGTAACAGAAACATGGCTCTCTGAAAACTCAGTGCCAGTCAATCTCTCTCAGCCACTCCACTGGGTTATGTGATACAGAGATTGGCTAGGCAAGCCCAATGCGGTGGGGGTATTGGTATTATTTTTAAACTACCTCTCTCCTGTACACTCACTGAGTTATCCATAACAGACTGTGAAGCTGCTCTTTTTCCCCTGGCCTGCTCTAGTAATTTTGACCTATCAGGAACTCTCATCTATTACCCACTGGGCTCTGCTTCCAGTTTTATTACAGCACTGGCTGAGTTCTACCTCCCTTGGTTTTGCAGTATGCCAACTTCTCCGTGGTGAGAGTTTTGTATCTCCACTTTAAAGATATGGAATGCCATTCAGTAGCAGCGCTAGTTGCAGATCTGGAAGCGTTGCAGTTACCACAATTGGTTTTCTTTCCTGAGCATAGGCATGGTCACATGCTGTACACTGAGGGGTCCTCCTGTACTGCTGAATTGGTCTGACCATTTAGCAGTATCTTTTCAGATCCCTCTAGGCATTCTGCCCCCAAAAGCTGTTTCTGGCCTCAGAATTGGATCTAGGAAATGGGTAAAAATCACGTCTGAGAATTTCAACCTGACGACTATCCAGCCCAATTTTGATAACTGTAGTATTACAGCAAGCTTACAGGTTGAGAACTGGATAACAAGGGCTCTAGGCCTATTCACACCAGTGACCTATAGGACAGTGAGCAGAACTAAGCCCACTGCAGGCTGGTTTATTGAAGAATTAGCAGTGCTGAAAAAGCAATGCAAGCGCTATGAGCTAGTGTGGTGCAAGAAGTTTGATGAAGTTAGCAAGGCTAACTGTTGTTTTGCTCTTAAGTCTTACTATCATCGCATTAAACAAGTGAGACAGGATTTTTACACTAATAAAACTGAAGGGGCCCCGAACTCTTCGCATGAAATTTTCTCAATTGTAAAATCTCTGTGCTCCCTAGATCATGTTACTGCACATTATTCCACCTCAGAGGAAAGCTGCAATGCTATTGCTAAGTTTTACGAACTGAACGTAACATCAATCTATTGTTCCTTCCCAGAGCATGCTAGAAGCACTCTGTGTCTACAGGTCTGGTTTGAGTAGTCACATGATTCATCTCGGCTGCTCCAGTTTCCAACCTGTGACCTTGATGACTTGGATGTTGTCCATCAAATCGGGCTTGCTTCTTGATGCAGCCTCTCCTGCTTTCCTACAATTAGGAGCTGGGGAGATCTACCAGGTGCTCAGAAATCTGATTATTAACTCCTTCACTTCTGCTCAGGTTCCCACCTGCTGAAAGCATGCCTCAGTTCTGCTGCTCCTGAAAAAGCCCTCTGGATCCTCTAAAACCTGAGAATTATAGGCCGGTCTCCTTGCTGACCCTATGGATAGATCATAAATGCCTAAAATTAAATGCAGGCAAGACAGAGGTCCTTATTTTGGGATGGGCAGTCTCCATTTGGACCCCAGACTGGTGGCCATCAGTACTTGGTTGCCCTCTGTTGCCAAAGCCCAAAGTGAAAAAACTTGATATCTTGTTTGGTGTAGGTCTTGTATTTGCCCCAGCCTGGGGAATGCTTGATTATAACATGTTTTTTTTGTTTTGCCGTGAGAGGGATGGATGTACTTTTTCAGTTTTAACAAAGGTGCACGGAAATGCAAACAAGCCTGTGGTTTATTTTTCTGCCACACTTGATCCTGTGGCTTAAGCCCTTCCTGGTTGTTTGTAGGCAGTTGCTACTCTGAGCATCAGCATAGCACAGTGCAAAGGCATTGTTATAGGTCATCCCCTGAATGTTTGGACCCCCCGTTCTTTGGAAATATTGTTAGCCCAAACAAAAATGCAATGCCTAATAAGTGCACGTTTGAGCGATATGAGCAAGTTATTCTTGCATAAGCCAATGTTAATATTAAAAGGTGTACAGTTCTGAATCCTGCTATGTTATTGCCAAATCCTGTTGAAAATGTGAACCACGAGGATGAGGTCGAGCATGACTGCCTCAATGTGACTGAATTGTGTACCAAGCCAAGACCTGACATTCAAGATGCCCCATAACTGAAAATGACTATGTCATGTTTGTTGATGGCTCCTGTTTAAGAGCTAAAGTCAGTACTCTGAGAGCTGGTTATGCAGTTTGCACGGTTTCTGATTGAAATCTCCTGGCTTCGAGAAGTCTTTTCTGCCTGAATAGTGAATTAGTCGCTCTTACCAGAGCATGCAGTGTGTCTGAACAGCTTAAAGTGAAAAAATCTTACTGATAGTCAGTATGGTTTTGGTGGTGTTTATGATTTCAGACAGTTGTGGTCCCAGAGAGGGTTCATTTTTTTTTAAACCAGATTTTATTAAGATTTTCAAGTACTTATATTTCACATCTACATTGTAGACCCTTCCAGGGTTGTTCTCAATAACATCTTATAAGGAGACGAAGTGTGTCAAATATTCTGGTGTACAAATTACTAAATAATCAATAAAAATGTACCCCCTCCCGGCCCCTCCCCAACCGAGAACCCTTGTTCAAATGTTGATAGTGATCTTGGAAAAACCCGTGTGATGTTTAAGTGTAGTTTGGTAGCTTGGGTTAGTTGTGACCTATTTCTTCTCATTTTTAATTCTTAAATCGTAGTTCCGGGCGCGGGTTGGTGGCCCAACAGCCATGGGAGCCTGCGCCATGTATACCTCCTAAGTAGAACAATCATCCGTGGAGACCTCAGGTTATGGTGTTGACTCTAAGTGTGTCCATTATTACCTCCCAGCCCTCCGCCACTTCTGGAGGTCTAATCCCTATTTTGGCCTCATGCTGGAGGATTGCTCCTTCAGTGTTTTCCCATTTAAGTAATTCACTTTTCCATTGAGGCATTCTAGGTCCCCTAGGATTTTTCCAATTAGATGCGATCCCCCTTTTAGCCAGCAATAAGGCATCCCAGAGAGGGTTCACGACCTACTCTGGATTCCCTATCCAAATTGGTGATAAGATTTACAATCTGCTGAATGCATTTCAACTGTCTGAAAAAATTGCAGTCGTCTGATAGAGACTTCTAGTTGCAGATTCCTTACCTTAGAATTTTCCCCCAGGCGTCAGACTTAAGATTTTTTCTTTGAGCAATACCCTAGTGTGTTGGTATATGGCGTTGGTCGACTCTGTGGGCGTCGTTGGCATCATAGTCACCATGATGATGTCAGGAGTAGTAAATAGATGCCACCTCAGCACAGTGACGTCAGTTCTTTTCTTTCTGCGCCATGCGCAGATCCAGAGGAAGCTACCCTTGGTCATTTTTTGACCGACTTCAACTCTTTTGTCGACTTTTTGTGAGTTTTTGGTGCATCTAGGGATGTCTCTGAAGACTGGCTTCAAACCGTGCGAGGACTGTCACCACATGATGTTGGTGACAGATCCGCATCAGGTCTGTTTGTGGTGCCTGGAGAGCAGATCCCTCTCCCTTTCCCAAGCAGATCTATACATAGTGATGGACGCATCACCTCTGAGATGGGGTGGCCACATGGGAGAGGCAGAGATCAGATGCCTCTGGTCTACGTGGGGTCTGGGCTCCATATCAATCTTCTGGAGCTCCAGGCGATCAGGCTTGTGTTGAAAGCATTTCTTTCTTCTCACAAAGAGAAAGTAGTGCAAATGTTAACAGACAACACTACCGCCATGTGGAACTGCAACAAAAAGGGCTGAGTAGGGTTGTGGACCCTTTTTCAGGAGGTTCTACGCCTCAGGCTGACACATCAGAACATCACCCTGGTGGTTCAACATCTGACGGGCTCTCTGAACACCAGAGCAGATGAAGTTATCCGTCGATGCATAACTGATCACGAATGGCATCTCCATTCGGAGATGGTGCAAGATCTCTTTCAGCAGTGGGGAGAGGCTTGGTTAGATCTGTTCGCCTCTGCAGAGAAAGGGTAATGTCAGCTGTTAAGCGCGTTGGAGTTTCCAAGGCGGAACTCGCTTGGCGATGCTTTTCGTCTTGAGTGGAACGCCGGCCTCCTTTATGCCTTTCCACCTATACCACTTCTGTCCAGAGTTCTCAAGAAGATAAGAAATGGCTGGGCCCAAATAATCTTGGTGGCGCCGGACTGGGCACGGAGAGTATGGTAACCAGAGCTATTGGGCATGGCCATCGATCTGCCACTCAGACTGATCCTTCAAGAGGATCTTCTGTCGCAGCAGCAGGGGAAGGTTCTCCACCTGAACCTGTCCAGTCTCCACCTTCATGCATGGAGATTGAGCGGTGGCAGTTGACAGCTTTTGACCTTCCACCCGAAGTCTGTGATGTTATCTTGGCAGCCAGGCGTCCCTACACCAAAATGGTATACGCCTGTCGTAGGCATATATTTGTGGCATGGTGTACCAATAAATCTGTTGATCCCCTCTATGCTCCTCTTTCTGAGGTTCTTTTGTTCATTCTTTCTTTGGCCCAGCAGGGCTCTGCTACTTATCCTCTATCTCAGCAGTTCTTAGGCTGCTTGATCAGCCTTTACTCTTTTAGTCTCCTATTGTTAATAGGTTCCTTAACGGCCTCACCCATTTGTTTCCTCCCACCCCGTTTCATCATGCCTCAGTGGGACCTCAATCTTGTCCTTACTTACTTAGAGTGTGCTCCCTTTGAGCCTTATGCACAACTGTCTATTATGGCTCCTTAATTTCAAAACTGTTTTTCTTGTTGCCATCACTTCTGCTCACAGAGTGAGTGAGATTCACGCGCTATCTTCTAAGCCCCTATTTTTTCTGTGCACTCTGACAAAATGGTGTTATGCACTAAGGCTTCTTTCATCCCCAAATTTGTTACACCTTTTCATGTAGGCCACTCCATCACTGTGCCTACTTTTTATGCACCTCCACATCCTTCTCATGAGGAGGAGAGACTCCACCGCCTGGATCCAAAAAGAGCATTGGCGTTCTATCTCAATCGTACCAAAGATTTCCAGATGGATGATCAACTCTTTGTTGGATATGTGGGTGTGAAGAAAGGGAAGGCAGTGCAAAAACATACCATCTCTCGATGGGTACTTCTTTGCATGAAGATATGCTAAGCTTTGGCAAAGAAGCATCCCCCTTAGGGCTTGCACGCTCATTCCACCAGAGCAACTGCTGCTTCCACTGAATTAGCACATGGAGTTCCTGTCCTGGATATCCGCCAGGCAGCTAAGTGGGCATCCTTGCACACAAATACTAAACATTACTGTCTGGACAGTCAGGTCCAGCAGGATGGCTACTTTGGTCATTTGGTCCCGCAGGACTTTCTAGTATGATCTTGGTTCGCGGCCCACCTCAAGGATGCCATTGCTTAGGTATCTTTTCTAAGGTAAGGAATCTGCAACTAGAAGTATCTGTTAGATGTACAACTTTCTTACCTTTGGTAACAATATATCTGGTAGAGATACATTCTAGTTGCAGATTCCTTACTGACCCACCCATCCTCCCTGCATGGGAACTGATTTCTAGGGAGAAGGCTTCCCCATTCAGGTCTTTAGCTCTGGTGCACCAATTTCAGTGTTCTTCACTGCTCTGCGCTTTGGCATGGAAAGCCTTGAAAAGAAACTGACTTCACTGTGCTGAGGCGGCATCTATGTACTACTCCTGACGCCATCACGGCAAGTACGATGCCAACGACGCTTGCAGAGTCGACCGGCGTCACCTACCGACGCGCAAGGGTATTGTTCGATGAAAAAATCTCCGAATCCAGTCTGACGCCTGGGGGAAAATTCTACGGTAAGGAATCTGCAACTAGAATATGTCTCGACCAGATATATCGTTACCAAAGGTAAGTAACTTGTACATCAAATTTATAGCACAAAAGAAATCTACTAATAATGTAACCTTAGAAAATTCATACACAGATTAAGTCACAAAATACTGTGCCTTAAGTGGTCTCTCCTTTAATGGAGAGTGGAATAATGATAGAAATGATGAGACAAGCCAAAATTTCCTATTGACTGCTGTGGATACATGGAAATAAGTGAAGAGATTGCAGGAAGAAGTGATAGAAGAAGAGCAGCAACATTGTGGTAGAGCAGGATGTGCCAAGACAAATGACGATGATGTTTTGGTTTCAAGTGATGGAAGAGCAGTGTTGATAAACAACTTGTTTTCCTCTATGGTTAGACAATACCATGGACAGGTTCATATAGGTAGGGATACTATGATCTGAACTTTAAGACAGCCATGGTTTAACCCCATATTTAGAGTGATTGCAGAAGCCGTGTGCCACAGGTGTGTCACTTGCCAGCAGATGAATGTAGGAAAACACACAGTTGTAACACCGAGTCACATAGGTAGATCAGGAGGACCGTTCTACAGGATGCGGCTGGATTTTATAGAGCTGCCTGTGTGATATGGACTGAGATATTTCTTAGTCATTGAATGCATTTGAAGCCTATCTAGCCAGGAGAAATGATAGTCTCACAGTAGACAAGGTGTTACTTAGGGAACTGATTCCACGATTCGGATTTCCAACTTCTCTAGAGTCAGACCGAGAAACTCATTTCAACAGTGAGGTTCTGAAAATGTTTTGTGTGGCATTGCAAGTTGAGCAAAGATGACATTGCAGCTGCAGACCCCAGGCTTCAGGAATTGTAAAACAGATTCATAGAACCCTGAAGTACAGATTGACAAAAATATGTGCATCCACAAATTTAAAATGGCCGGGTGATTTGCCTCTTGTCTTGATTAGTATTTTCAGTACACCCAACAGAAAGACTGGCTTGTCTCCTCATGAGGGAGGTCTATGAGATTGCTAGCAGTACCTGCAAATGTACTTGTGAACATTACAGATGACTTGGTGCTGGATTATTGCAAAGGACTGGCTGACATGGTTCATTCTATGTCTCATCAGGTTGGAGAAGCTACAGCACAGTTATAGAAGGAGCTTTCTCTTGACCTATGCTCAGGCAACTGGGTCATAACTAAGAAGCATGTAAGGAAAATCTGCTTGAAGCCAATTTGGAGAGGCCCTCACCTGGTGGTTCTCAGGACCACTACAGCTGTGAAGTGTGCTGGTCTCCCTAACTGGGTACATATGAGCCATACTCACAAAGTTCCAGGTCCCCTAGATGATACCTCATTTGTCCTGAAGGGTCAATTACAGTGAGCGAGAGGGATCAGGTTAGTCAAGCTGTTGGGACTAAACGAGTGGCTACTATAGCACAAGTGTGGTCTGATGGGGTTCTGAGAGAGTCAACAATGGTGGATGGTACAGAAGGGTCAAGATATAATCAATTGACTCATGCAAGCTTGGATGCTGATGAAGGACCAGTTGCTGTTGCTAAAAGAGCTGTACCAAGAAACAGTTGGTCTAGAGAGCAAACTGTGCCAGTTGTACAAGAGCCTCCGACTATTGCTGAATACACTGAAGAGTCAAGACAAACTGACAGTGATGCTGAGGGTCGGGTAAAACAAAGATCAAAGAGAAAGGGAATACCAAGCCGAAAATACTCAGCTCCTGAATGGACATATTTTGCTGCAAATGACTAGGAAGAAGAGTTTGCAACCTGTTGCTTTAACAATTCATATTCAATTCAATATCCTTGAGTTTGAAATTGCAGTGGCACTGAATTGAAATGGATCCCGGGAGGAGGTTGCACACACATATAAGTCATTGGGATTCACTATGGACCGTCTCTTGTCTTTCAAGCCGCAGCTTGCTATCGCTCAAGCAAAAGCTCTATCATTGACCTATAGCTTTAAAGTTCTAAAACAAAAACTGTGCTGCCCCTCATACACTCACCTGCTTTCTGTCATGGCAGCGCGGCTAATGCCCACCATCACTTATTGCGCCGAAATCATGCTGGGGAAGGAGGCAGTTTTTTTCAATCGAGTCCAGACGAAGGCTTACAAAACAGTCTTTAGGATACCACGACCATTATCGCCAGCTCAGGTTCGTTTAGCATTGGGTCTGAAAAACTATGAATTTCAGAGTAGATGTGCCTTCATTACACTATGCTGGAGGATGCGCGCAGCTGAGACAGGTACACTAAACAACCTATGTTGGATGGAAATTGAGGAGCAACAGCGTCATAATGATAAAAGCACCTGAGGTCATCACTTAAATAACTGCATTTTAGCACTAGGTTTGCTAGAAGCCTGGGACCTGAACTTGGACAAAAAGGAGTTTTTTCCTAAGGCAAACGCTGTCACTAAGAAGAAATCTTTAAATTCTGACAAACAAAAACTGGCAAGTAGACAGCACGCCTGGAATATAATAACATCATACAAAACTTTACGGGCACAGGAATATCTAGCAGCAACCTTCAACCAGTCGCTGAAACATCGATTCATGCTTTTCCGCTTTGGGTTGATGGAAACGAAGGATATGGTCCCTTCATGGAAACAGCAGGACCTGACACACTCCTGTCGACTGTGTGGATACAGTAAAGAGTCTTTAGAACATATTTTTGGTGTGTGCCTGGCCTTGCAAAACCACAGGACATTTTATCTGAAAAACATTTTTAAGACACTGAACTTACGCTCATGTAGACCGGCCATTATTAGCTGGCTCAGCGGACTCTCAATCCCGTTTTCTTGTTTAGAGACCAAATTCATGGTACAGGCCCAGAAAGAATTAGTGAACAAAGTTGAGGCAGAGTGTGCAAGGGCCATCATTTTATGATTAGTAAAGCTATGAAAGCTTTGTTCCAGCCAGGAAACAGCCCTAGGCACTATTTAAGATACTCGCTCAGCTTCACTCCTCTATTATTATAGTGTTCGCAAGGGAGCAAGAAAGAAGTTTGTGAATTAGTGGAGAACATTTTAGTTATGCACAACTCTTTATCATGCCATGTTTTAGTTTTAAGCTTTTATGTTTTTACGGGTCTCCATTAACATAATGAGAAGGTAAAGTTTTATGTCATTATGTATTTTGGAATTGCAATGGTTTTAATTAACCGTGTCAATAAAAATAAACTTTCAACTTTCAGCAGTGGCACTGAACTTTAAAATCTCATTGCCACTAGATGAACAGACATTACGTTTTTAGAGTGATTATGAGTGTTTATGAGCTGTGTCTTTATTAGAGATATTTGAATTTTTAGTAGAAGCTTTGAACAATTGCAAGTAGAGAACATTTTTGATGAATGTTTTAGAAGATCACAGAACTCTTTTTTAATACTTTGTACTTTAAAAAGATTATTTTTTATATTTGCTTTGCTCACAAATAAAAAGGACTGAAAATAGACAATTTTTATTTTTTTATTTTTTGTTTTTGAGTTTTGAATTAGAACTTCAAGTCTGAAATTTGAGAACTCATAGAGTTGAATTGAAATAGAGGTAGTTAATACAAATTCATATGTATACGTTTAATGGTAGTGACAACCATTATGATTATAACAATGCTCATTGGATTGAATTGGCCCATAACAAATGATTCAGAGAAGATTATATCCACAAGTGTCCCAAATTCTGCAAATCCCATTGCAGATCAGAATTCACCCTCTATTGATGGCAAATATTAGTCCACTGATGGTTCTAAAGGTGATTTATCAGCCAATGTGTATTACAAATTGCTATATAAGTATGTAGGCTCCATGGGAGCTAGAGATTATTATGTTTGCACACAATTGCCTTCATTAGTAAGTGAGGAAATTACAAACCCTAGTTTGTCTCTAATTTATGGAATTTCCTGTAGTCTGTTATTCACACAGTTGTATCAGCAGGAGTATACTTAATGCTTCTACTTCATTTATGACTTATTGTTCTCAATTGTCCCTATCATGAAATATTTGAGCAGCATTGGAAAGGCAAAAAATATTGAAACAGTGGGAGGTTTCTCTGAGCCTACCTTGACATTTGGTACAATAAATGCCCACAAGAACAATTTGACCTGCATTCTTAGCCCAGTAGAGAAGAAATTAATTGGACAAGTTTAGGACAGTAGAAAAGCTATGAAAGCTAAAATAGAAAAGGGAGTAGTTTTACAGAATTAGGAAAAAGATGAAACTCACACAGTGGCTAGAAAATAATGATTTCTAGTTATAGATTGGCAACATGTAGGGAAGTTTTATTTAAATAGACCTAGATCGAAGACTGATATACATTTTGTAGGAACTAGTGAATGTAAATATGTATTTTTGTTTAAGAGTATGTGAACGGACAGGACCCCGCCATACCAGGTGTTTATTTCATATGTGGGGAAAATGCCTATTACAAGCTGCAAAAGGCTGCTTTGGTACATACTACATGGGAGTAGTTTTTCCAATGATATATCATGTGGACCATTTTAGAGATCCAGTCTGTAATGAGAAATCAAATACCAGAGTCAAATGAGGAGCTAGTGCTTCAGCAAATGCAGGTGATATTTTTGGTGCCATAATTCCATCAGTAGGTGTTATCCTGAATGATCTCAAGATTAGAAAGTTGTCATCAATAGTAGATACATTATCTACAGACACTGCAGGTGCCATATTGTTAATGAGCACAGAAATGGTTGCTGTAAGATCATTGGTTTTCCAAAATCGCCTTGAGTGAGACATTCTTCCCGCAAAGGAAGGTGGAGTCTGCAAAATGTTGCATGCTCAACAATACCTAACAATAGTAAGGAGATAAGAAAATACATTACAAACTGGTCTCACTTGAAACAGGATCTGAAAGAGTTAACAGTGACAGGTGCATGAGAAGCAATAGGTAGTGGATTTTCATCTATTGGAAAGTGGTTTGGAAATCTAGAAAGAGGAATTGTGGGAATCCTTTTGAGGCCTGCTACTGTCATTGGCTCCCTTCGCAGTGACTGATTCCATTCTGCCTGTGTACAATGTGCACTTCCATCAGAAAAGAAGTCACCTTCAATGACAGAGAATGGTGGACCAATTAGTCTATTTGGTCCACATGCCTTGTTTTAGTACTTTTTTCACTTGTCTTTTTATTTTGTGAGAGCCTGGAAGCTTACCAAACACTTCTACAGGGCCATTGTCGCCACTTTCAGGGTGCAGTGTTCCCCATGGGCACTGCTAGTAGCAGCCATCTTGGAAATGGCCTTATAAAGCTGTTTTAATATGGCTGCCCATGTGTGTGTATGCTTGCATGTATGGAAAAACAAGCAACCATCATTGAATGATTTTAATAAAGCATAACAAAAAACAGCAAAAAATGGCCACTGTTGCATCCCCAGGCATGTGAACACAAGGGTTTCCGTCTCTGCATATTTTCTGCTCCTCGGAGCTCTTCCCGCTCCTGACTCCTGCTGCCCCCGTCCTCCCGCACTCCCATTGTAGGTTTCCCTCCCTCCTCCCAGCTGCCACTCCCTCCCACCTCCCCTCTTATGCCTGCCACAGCACGGATGCGCCGCTGGCGTGCCAAAGGCGTGCCAAAGGCAAGCCCGTCTGCGACCGTCCGTGCCAATACCGCGCCCAGCACCAGACCCCCTGGCCAACACGCCTCCCGCACCACCGAACACCTTTACACTGCCAATGAACTCCACGCCCTTAATCCAGGACGCTCCTCCATCTGCTTCCAGTCCACATTGACGCGCACCAAAGGACCCTTCTCCTGCAAAGCCTGCAATTTCACCTGCAACCTAACCTCCAAACTCCAAATCAAAACAGACAACCGCCTAAGATGCATCCTACTTAACACCTGCTCCGTCCACAAACATGCAATTGAGCTCTGGGACCTCCTGACCACATACTCGCCCGACGTCGCATTCCTCACCGAAACCTGGATGAGTTCGGCCTTGGAACCAGATGTAGCCATAGACATACCAGAAAACTACAAGATCACCAGAAGAGACCGAATCAACAGACCAGGAGGAGGATTCCCCATAGTCCACAAAAACACCATAAGAGTCTCCACCAACTCCCACGATACCATCAACTCTGCCGAGCACCTCCACTTCAAAATCCACATCAACGCCAACAACACACTCAGAGGAACACTGGTCTACAGACCCCCTGGACCCAGACCGCAGTTCTGCGACGACATTGCCGACGCCATCAGCTCCCAAGCCCTCGCCTCAACAGACTACATCCTCCTCAGTGACCTAAACTTCCACCTAGAAAATAACAATGATATCAACACCACCAACCTAATCGACAACCTCGCCAACTTCGGCCTCAAGCAACTCATCACTTCACCCACCCACTCCGCAGGCCACACACTCGACCCCATCTTCTCAGCCAGCAACCACATCTCTTTCAGCCACACCACGAACTCAGCTGGACAGACCACCGCAGCATCCACTTCTCCTACCAGAAACCAGTCACTCACCACCACCGCACACAACCCCCCGACGTAACTGGAGCAAAATATCAACGGATCAACAGATCAACTGATCTCCACTTTCGCCCGGGCCCCACCCCCTGGATCCCCGACCCCAACACAGCCCCACCAACCTGCATCGCTGGATAGAAGATTGCGCCAACACCCTTGCACCGCTCCAAAAAAAAAAAAACACCTTCCACAGAATCAAGGCCAGCTGGTTCACCCTAGGACTACAGGAATCCAAACGGCTATGTCGCAGAATGGAAAATACCTGGCACCTTGACCCTACCAACTCCAGCCACATCACTTTCAAGGATGCCCTACGCAAACATCACCAACTGATCCGCACCACCAAAAGGACCCACTTCAAAAAACGCATTGACGCCAACGCTCACAGCAGTAAAGAGCTCTTTGGCATCATCAATGAGCTCTCCACCCCCAGGACCTGCTACAGTGAACCCCCGCCATCACAGGAATTCTGCAACTCACTGGCAACCCTCTTCCGTCGAAAGATAGAAGAAATCCACAATAGCTTCAAACCCCAGTCCCACCAGCTGACTACAAACACCCAAGAACCCCACGCTCCAAGCAACACCCACCTCCTCCACACCTGGACCCCCGTCAACATAGAGGACACCGCCACCACCATGGCCTCCATCCACTCCGGATCACCATCGGACCCCTGCCCACACCATATCTTCAATAAGGCAAACATCATCATCGCCCCCTACCTCTGCAAAACCATCAATAGCTCCTTCAAGTCAGCTACCTTCCCAGAAAGATGGAAGCACGCAGAAATCAACACCCTGCTGAAGAAACCAAAGGCAGACCCAGACGACCCCAAGAACTACCGGCCGATCTCCCTCCTCCCCTTCCCAGCCAAGGTCATCGAAAAAATCGTTAACAGCCGACTATCCCGGTTCCTGGAAGACAGCAAGGTACTCAACACCAACCAATCCGGATTCCGCAGAAACCACAGCACCGAGACTGCACTCATTGCTGCCACAGACAACATTAGGACCATCGCACTCTCCGCACATGCCTCCACAATGCTGGAATCCGCGAAAAGGCACTCGACTGGATCTCGCCATTTCTCTCAGGCAGAACCCAGAGAGTCCGCCTCCCACTGTTCCTGTCAGAAGCCTCCAGAGTCATCTGTGGCGTTCCCGAAGGATCTTCGCTCAGCCCCACGCTCTTCAACGTTTACATGGCCCCCCTTGCCAACATCGCACGAATCCACCACATCAACATAGTTTCCTACACAGACGACACTCAGCCCATCCTCTCCCGCACGAAAGACCCTACAACTGCAAAGAACAACCTCCACAACGGAGTTCTCGCCATCGTCAGCTGGATGGAATCAAGCCACCTCAAGTTAAACCCAGACAAGACAGAAATCCTCATCTTTGGCACCAACCCCTCAACTTGGAATGACTCCTGGTGGCCCACCTCACTAGGAACCACGCCCTCACCCATCACCCACGCACGCAACCTAGGCCTCATCTTGGACTCCACACTCAGCATGACTCAGCAGGTCAATGTCATCTCCACTTTCTGCTACAACAGTCTCCGCATGCTCTGCAAAATCTTCAAGTGGATTCCCGTCGAAACCAGGAAAACTGTCACCCACGCCCTGGTCAGCAGCCGATTGGACTACGGAAACGCCCTTTATGCAGAATAACCACCAAACACCTAACAAAGCTGCAAAGAATCCAGAACGCATCCGCCCGCCTCATTCTGGACATCCCACGCCGAGACCACGTTTCCCCCCACCTCAGAGACCTTCACTGGCTACCAGTATCAAAGAGGATCACCTTCAAACTCCTCATCCACGCACACAAGGCCCTCCACGACACAGGCCCAGCCTACCTCAACGACAGACTCACCTTCCACACCCCCACCCGCAATCTTCGCTCCGCCAGCCTCACCCTCGCCTCCATCTGCCGCACCACCACCGGAGAAAGATCCTTCTCTCACCTAGCCGCCAAGACCTGGAACTCCCTACCGCTCCACCTTTGCCAGACCCAAGACATCTTGACATTCAGGAAACGCCTCAAGACATGGCTCTACGACCAGTAGCTCCCGCCCCAGTGCCTTGAGACCCTAACGGGTGATTAGGGCACTTTATAAATCCTTGATTGATTGATTGATTGATATTATGAGTCATACAACAGGAGTGGTGTGACTGCAATGTTCAACATGCTTTCATCACCAACAAGTAACAGCACATTTTTAAATCTGTGCTTTGGTTGATAAATGGAATGACATCTGACATGGACTTATTAAGGGGAAGGTCAGATACAGAATGAGTACTATGCTTTCTGCGATATTCATAGGTTATTTTTTAAATAGTGTATTTGGCTAATAAATTAGGAGCAAAGATGTATAGCTGGCCTATATGGTTCCCTTGCCTCTCTCAGAGGTAGAGTTTCAATCCTTAGTTCAGGAGTTGATAATAGTCACTATTGATATGGGGAGAGGGACACCTTAATTCACTAATATGTGATTGAGTCTGGATGATTCAAATTCCTACCATACCTTTGCCATTAACAAAATCAATGTACTGCTAGCATCTTAGGGAATGATGAACCAGGTGTACAAAACTTTTTACATTAGCTAACGGTCTGATTCGTGAAATCAGGCCTTTTGCAAACGTAAAAATGCATTTTTGTATGTACCAAGCCCAAATTGCGATTCGGTCACCTGTGACCGAATCGCAATTTCGGATTGTGAATTGGTAATTGGAAGGGGCATGTTTAGCGTGTGTCTTCCTTATACCGATTAACATTGATATGTATTACTGTTTTGCAACCAGAATGCAGTTGCGAAACATTTGCATTTAACCACCAACTCAAAGTTGATGGTAACCCATTCACAAGTGGGGAGGGGGAACCCAAGGGACCTTTTTCTCTTTGAGAATGGCCCTAAAAATATGTTTTAAGAGCAGACAGTGACCCCATGGACTCTTAGAAAAATGAAAAGAAATCTTTAAAAAAAAATTCAATTGCATCCCATTTTCCTTTAAGGAAAATAAGGTGCATTTAAAAAAAAAAAAAGATACTTTATTTAAAAGCAGACATGGTGGTCTGCTTACCCCAGCAGGACACCATCCTTGTGATTTTTGCAAGTCTCAGTGCATCCCAAACTGAGACCTACCCCAATAAAATATTAATTAAGTAGGTCTATTTGCAACCCAATGGGAATCACAAAAAGTGTTAAACACACTTTAGTACATAAATGTTTGTGATTACCAAATAGCAAATTGCAAAAATTCACTATTTGGTAATCGCAAACACTAATGTTTGTCCATCTGGCCTAATATGTGTTGAACCTGACACCCTTGGCTTGATTTCCCCCCAATCTTTTGCCTCCAATTTGCCAGTTTTGGCTGACTTAGTTGTCTTGCTGGCTTTAGGACTCTACACACTTTACCACTGCAAACCAGTGCTAAAGTACTTGTGCTTTCTCCTTTAAACATGGTAGAATTGGATTTCTCCTAATTGGCACATTTAATTTACTTGTAAGTCCCTACTAAAATGGTACTATATGTACCAGGGCCTGTAAATTAAATACTTCTAGTGGGGCTGCAGCGTGACAATGCTATTCACTTACATATCTTTTTGAACATCTCAGGTCTGTCGTTGCAGCCTGTATGATCAGTTTTAAACTGCCATTCAGGCCTGGCAAAACACATCTTCTGCTAGGACTAAACCTTATTTTTTAATATATATGTCACACCTAGGGTGGGCCCTAGGGTGCAGTATATTTAAAGAGTTGGACTTTTGTCCAATTTATTTTTCCCTACTGAATGGTCTACCTCTCCGATGGGATAACATTGGGTAACCTCATTATGTTTACTAAGTGGTAACGTTCAATTGAGAACACGTAGGATTGTCGAGTTTGGAGATTTGTAATTTAAAACCCTTCTTAATGCTAAATTTGGATTTTACGTCAGAATTCTGAAAACGGCACTTTGAGCTAATTGGCTGGACTCCTGATAAGAGCCTCAGGGACAGAAAAGGCTCCAACCATCTTGAACCACGCAAATGGACTCTGCCTGCTGTGAGTCTTAACACCATAAGTAGTGCTTCCTCAGTCCTGGGCTCTTGGAAGTGGGGATAAAGTTGCTTTGCCACCCCAGTTGTGGACTCCATAGAACCGATGCAAAGCAACTTGAAGGAACACAAAGCCCTGCAAAGCCTCACAGCTGGCAGGCTTATTGAAATCTACATGGGCCGCGTAAAGGACTGTAAACTGCAGCTGCATGGCTGCCAGCTTCATCTCAACCAATGCAGACTGGCACAAAGGCCTGGCAATTTTCATCACACAGCTCACCGAAAGACTGCAGAGCAGCTTGTCCCCACACAGTTTCATCAGAACCAATGGCGGAACATGTAAAGCCTCTCAAATTAAAGTCACGTAGACCATGCACTAACCACATAAGGTACTTTTTTCAGTGGACCTACCTTGGGTCCTGAATATGGCCTCACTCCATTGCGGTCAGCCTCAACTTGTGACTTTGCAGAGGTCTGAGTTGACCAGATAACCAAAGTTGGAGCTTTGTGTTTCTAAGCACAATTTGTAGCTAAATATTGCATATCTATGTTCTACTAATTGGATTTATTATAATTTTGGTCACAAATAGTTTATTACATTTTACTCTAGTTTTCTAAATTGGAATGGCATTGGTGTGGGATTTTTGTTGTGTAGTATTTTAACTTCATTACCGTTTGAAGTGCTGCACAAGTACTTTACACACTGCTTCTAAGTTAAACCTGACTGCTTTTGTGTCAAGATACTAGAGGGTTAAGCACAGGTTAATTTGAGGTTTGCTTGGTTTCACCATGACAAGAATTGCAGTTGCTGCTTGAGTAAGGTTTCACCCCACTTAAATAGTCACCCAGTTTCTTACAGAATGGTTAATAGCTGATACAGGACTGAGCTAATACAGGATAATGTGTACTCTTTAAGCAAGTGGACTTCCTTACTGACAAAAGAATACAGTTCTTCAAGGAGGGACCTGCAAAGGATGTTGTTCATATTGATTCCAGTTGGGAATATATCATTTTCTAATGTACTATGATTAGTTTTAAAGCACTTTTCTGGACCCTTATAACCTTATTGACATGCTAAGAATCCTTCCTATAATAAAAAAAAGGTTCATAGGGTAGAAACAAAACTGCCTTTGGTAAATGGCACTATTGATTGATTGTTGAAAATGCCTTGTGTCAGTTAATGTTACCATGTGGGAGCTACACTGAAATGCATGTTTTTGCTACAGAATTAGACAAACAGCATTGATTACTTAAAAGTACAGTCTTGATGCTGTGAATATGGACATGAACAGTGGGAGAAAGGGCATATGTATCTCAGTAAATATTCAATTTTTCTGTAGAGATGTTTGTCAGGGTTCAAATGTGGGCTTGAAGCCCTGTGTGAAGGGGCAGACTTGTCTGTTAAATTCCTGGTGTACCTTGGTAGAGAATAACAAAGGCAAGTTATGGCTACTCTTGTAGTGAACCACAAGGCAATAGTACATTTGTGGTTGGGAATGAAGGGCTAAACTAAGAGACTGTGGGGTTTGTGTCGTGGTTTTGTCTGTTGAGAATGTTATGTGGTCTTCCACTGATGATGGCTATGATGTATAACAGATCACAAAAAATTAATGATATTGGCATGAAGTTTGTTAGGAATGGGGTCTCTATTTGGCAGTGGTTGTACCCTGTCCAAGTAGGGACCCTCACTGTAGTCAGGGCTATGGGGGTCACAAACCTAAATGTGTAAAATATTTGTACACACCCACAGTACAACAGTTATAGCCAACATTTTTCTGAGTAAAACAGACCAAACCGACAAAAAACCAACATACAGAAGTAAAGATACCCATTTTCAAAGGTTAAATTGTAGTATGGTGCTTAGAAATAAAATAGCCCCAACTGGGACTCATTCCCAACAGTCCCAACACCAATCACCCGGGAATGCGGTCCGGTCATGGAGTTGCCCAGACACCAAGTACAGTACCTTGCAAATCGATGAAGAAGCAAACAGAGAGGTGAGGCAGCACTAGGGCCTGTGTGGCATTGGTTCCTTAGTGCTCCTGGGGAGGTAAAGTGTTGGATCCTTCCGGCTAGGCAGGAGAGGTGAGGCGTTGGTTCCTTACCTTTGCAGGGAAGGTGATGCTGCGTCGGTTGTGAGGCATCAGTTCCTTCTGACCCAGTTGGGTCAGTGAATCCAGCAGGTCAAGATATGAGGTGTCTACTTTGCGGTGTCATGATTACACCACAAGACCAAAGGTGCTCTGGCGGAGTAGTGTCACGTGTCGTCAGTGACACACCACTGGGGACTCACGCTGTGGCAGGACTTCAGAGGCGCTGTGGCAGCATTGGGCCGGCGTTGTAGGCCATGGTTGTTGCACTCAGCAGGGACCATGGCTCCATTGAAGACAGTGGTGCAGAGTCAGAGAGCGGCGCCAGTTCCGAAGTCGGCCTAGAGTTGATGTGCTTAGTTTTCTTCTTGATTGCACCAGGGCTCACTTTTAAGGGCCCTGGAACTCAATTTGGCCCACTTGGCAAGTCAGGACTCTCAGCATGAGCCCAGGCACTGGCAGGTGAAGTCTTTGATGGTCCTGAGACGTGTTAATAGAAGGCAAGATCAGTTCCAGTCCTTAGAGAACCATGGAAAGCAGGATGTAGAAAGCAAAGTCCAGTTCTTTCACTCCCAGGACAAAAGCAGAAAGCAGCAAGCCAGCACAACAAAGCAACAGGCAGAGTGGCAGTCCCTCCGACAGCATCCATGCTTGCAGAGTATCCTCAGTCCAGAAGTGTTGTAACTATGTGGTGTCAGAGGTCCAGAACTTATACGTATTTCTGTCTTTGAAGTAGGCAAACTTGAAAGAAAAGTATTTGTAGTGCACAAGACTCTGCATTCTCTGCCCTGGCCCCAGATACACTTCACGAGGTTGAAGACTGCTTTGTGTAAAGACAAGCTCAGCCCTATTGTATTGCAAGTGTCAGCTCCTTCACTTCTCTAGCTCAGGAAGACCAATCAGCTTAGAGATGGGCCATCAGGATATGCAGGGCATACCTCAGCTCCCTTAGTGTGACTGTCTAGAGTGGATGCACAAACAGCCCACCTGTCATCCTGACCCAGATATGCATTCAGCAGACATGCAGAGACACAGAATTGTTAAGCAAGAAAATGTGCACTTTCTAAAACAGGCATTTTAAAACGCACAGTTCAAAAACCAACTTCACCAAAATATGTATTTTTAAATTGTGAGTTCAGAGACCCATAACTCCATACCTCTATATGCTCCCAATAGGAAATGACACTTAAAATATATTTTATGGCAATCCAATATTTCAAAGACTTGCAATAGTGAAAACCCAAGTTAGCAGTATTTCACTATCAGGACATGTAAAACACACCATTGCATGCCCTACGTTTTAAAAACCATGTACCATGGCCATGGGGCTACCTTGAGCCTACTTAGGGGTGCCTTACATGTACTAAAAGTGAAGGTTTGGTGAAACTTTGGGTCTGGCAAGTTGGTGCCCTTCCCAGGCCTACTTGGCGGTGTACAACTGCACACACAGACACTGCCGTGGCAGGACTGAGGCATGTTTACAGGGCTATTCATGTGGGTGGCACAATTAGTGCTGCAGGCCCACTAGTAGCATTTGATTTACAGGCTATGGGCACACATAGTGCACTTTACTAGGGACATACTAGTAACTCAAATATGCCAATCATGGATAAACCAATTACCAATACAATTTACACAGGGAGCAATAGCACCGTATCACTGGTCAGCAGTGGTGAAATCGAAATGCAGCATACAGTCAAAAATCCAGGATCAGAGGCACAAAATATGGCTATAACCCTACAAAAAGGGTCATTTGCATCAAAGTTGTACTAATCCACAAATCTGAGGAAGGGAGAGTTCTGAGCCAGAATGGGAGTACGGGGTCTCACTTTATTAAAAATATGGAGTGCAAGCAGCTTATAGCGGAATCTGCAGAGAATCAAACCATGGCATCTGTTTTTTTCGAAATTTGTAAGAGTTTGATGATGGAAGTAAACATGAACGTAGAAACACCCGAGGCAACCTCAGTGTTGCGGCCACTTTATTCAAGGACCTGGCTGATGCCGAAGCTGTGACACATCCCACAGTGCACAAGGTAAAAGAGGTGACACCTCCCCTCGGATAGCATCACATGGATATGGTCATCCGATGCGTGGTTGTAAAAGCGTGCCCAGTAGTGCAATCTAGGGCGAATTTTACATGTCAATCAGTTTATAGAAATTCCCATTCTACCGGGTACACGAAACTAGTCAAAAGAAAGGCAAAAAACAAAAAAAATAGATTTTAAGCTAAGAAGGTCTGTAAATCTGCTAAAGCGATGGCTTCATGGTTTAGTTTATGTAACTAATGTTGAATATAATGCAATATTCTTATGCATATAATATTTTTACATTTGAATAGGCCACGAAATGGAGGAAAGTACTGCGTGGGGCGCAGAATGAAATTTCGACCCTGTAACACTGGTTCGTGTCCAAAAAACAGTAAAGATTTTCGAGCGGTGCAATGCTCTCGTTTTGATGGAAAGCATTTAAACATCAACAGACTTCCGGCAAGCGTTCACTGGATTCCTAAATATAGTGGTAGTAAGTACCAAACATGTTTGCTGACCATTACTTTTCAAAAAGTGTTTGTTCCTATAACCATCTTATGTCTGTGGAACATGTTGACTTGCTCTTCCAGTTCTCATGAAAGACCGCTGCAAGCTGTTCTGCCAGGTTGCTGGGACCACCGCCTATTATCAGCTGAAAGACAGAGTTGTTGATGGGACACCCTGTGGACCTAAAACCAATGATCTGTGTGTCCAAGGCTTATGCAGGGTATGGCCATCTTTACTTAAAATACAACAATATAATACATCATTAACTTGTTTAAGAAAGTCTTGAGTGGTAAAATAGGGTAAAGGTTGAACCATCAGTGTTGCAAAAATCGAGTACTGTTTGAGAATATGTACATTTTCATACCTGATACGTTTTCAGATTGCTTATGTGTGACATTTCCATGGTTTCAGTGCACTTATCAGTGACATTCAACTGCTACATGTGTGACACTTTTTTGCAATAAAACCAATAAATGAAGTGAACGGAAAGAGATATCAGAAATTACACACTTCTGAGCAACAAGAAGCTTTAAAACTATCTTGAAACTACTGCACAACTCCTGAAAAAGAAAGTTAACAGCTGCTTTATGCATATAAATATTGTGCTTTCTGCACACTTCTGCAGTCTGTGTGAACGTAGTAGCTTAGAACATGTGCAGAATATGTTGTTATGGCATGATGAAAGATGGGGACATTGCAGTAAGACGGGTTGGTGGGATGCCCTGGGTTATTGTCTACCCATGAATCTGGGTGTTTGTTCAAAATATTGAGTCAAACATATTATGTGGACAAAATATTTGTCAAGAATATCGAGGTCAAAAATATTGTGAAGGTAGGCTTCTACGTGTAAGCAAAGTTTTACTATGCTTAACTCCATAAATATGTACCTTGAAAAAATATATATAGCGTCAATGTGAATAGATGGAGTTAAGAATAGTAAATCTATACTTACTTATTTGCACTTACGTCTCAATATTTTGGTCCTCAATATTTTTGACACAATATTGTCCACACAATATTTTTAGCATTCATATTCTATCAGACAACCTGAATGTGCACAGGGGCAAAGAGGCATGAATGACTTTGGAAGAAAGACTTTGGAAACTGCAGAGGTTTTTAAAAGGTAACATTTTTTTAGAAGGGCTGCTGAGGGTATGATAATAAGACAGCTGGGAAATCATGAAGTTTTATTCTATGAAAATATTACTGCTTCAGTGGATGAGGCTCCTCAACCACCTCATTCTTTCTCTCTGGTTCAGACTTGTTCAAACCCTGCAGGATGCACACACAGATCTCGACCGCTGGCACATTAATCCACTCAGCTATCATACAAGGAATCAAACCTGTAGATTGCAATTTACACACGTCTTTCCAGCAGATTATCTAACTTTCCCTGCTATTTCATCAAAGCTTATGCCCATGCCTACACTGTAAAATTTCTACATTTATGCAGAGATACACAAACCCTCTGTGCTGTAGCTCTTAAACCTGTAACAGACACTGGTGGGCTTCTCAACGCCGGCCCACCTCGGGCCCCACAGGCAGGCAGCAGACAATGTGTACAGACACAGCATTGTAGGCCTCTGTGATTAAAAACTGGCTCATAACCGGATAGAGTGTGTTTCCAAAGCAAATATTCATAGCATTGCATGCAGGCTGATGTCTACAAGGGTTTATTTAATGGTGTAACGTCTATGAAAATAATGAACTGGAATAAAAGTATGATTTGTCTGCAAAAAACACATATATGCAGTGCATGACCATTTGGTAAATAGCATGTAGATCCACTCCAATACTGCCTGCAAATAACTGATAATTGCTAACCCGCGCTAAAAGGAATAAACACATAATTAAAGCAGAGACCCGGCTTGGGCACATGGCTTTTAAGGCAGAGCCTGCTCAGGGAGTAGTGGTATTGTGCATGTAAATATTTGAGGGAACAGAGACAACAAAGGACATTCTGCCTAGAGGAGCACAAAGGCCACTTGCCTGTCTCATGAAAAGATTATACGTGTCCATTGTTAATGGCTCTAGTATAATTGTTGTCCAGTGGCTGTGCTTTGTGAGGTTCATACCCTGCTTTCTCATAAGCTCACCTGTTTGTTTATCAAAATAATTATTCATAATTAATGCGCTCTTAAAGGGCTATGAAAGCTGGTAATGAATTGCTCCTGCAAAAACACTTCCTGATCCACTCATCTCCATAAAAGGAATAAAGCAGGTAGAGTACCGTCCAGTAAAAGTTTGACTTTCTTGTGTAAGGCATTTGGGTGTGCATTTGTATGTGCAGCGTTTTTAACAAGCTAAGCATAAAGTGACATGTGAAAGCATTAACTTCTAAGACGGAAAGCTCCTTGACTTTAATTCTAGGATTTGTGAAATATGTGAAGAGGGTGCAAACATATATTTACAATCCGACCGCCTAAAGAGCAGATGTGTGGAGCTTGGATCAGGATGTCATCTCCTGGGCCAATCGAAAAGGATGTTTGAAAGAGATTTTATGTATGTTTTCAAATGCTTTCAAACTGCAACCGTGGACTTCGATTTGGCCTGAGTTCTGGGGATGTAAAGGTCTAGATATAGCCCACAGATATTTGTAATTAAGAGGATCTACACTTAAGCTAAACATACATAAGACCTATTCTTTTTATGTGCAGAATATTTTATTACATTTTACATACAGGAACCAATACTAAGAAGGTATGCAATATTCAACAATAATTTATTTAGCATAAAAATATAAACCATTGAAACAACACTTGTTATGTAAAAATCAAAATGAAAGGAGAAAGTGAAAGAGGGCTAAGACGTATATGTAACAAGAAGGTACAATAAGAAAAATAATTACAAGTCTGGCAGTCCTCAGACCACCAGACTCGCACTGGCGGTCAGACCACCGCAGCTTTGACGGTCTGATTGCCAAATTACGACCTTGGCGGTCGGACCGCCAAAGGACCGCCGCGCCCCCGGGAACATGGTTTCTGATGGCATGACGGTTGTTGCGCGTGTAATCAGCCATAGTGGCACTGAACTCGTTGCCGCCATGCTGATTACAACCCTCCTTTCTGCCAGCCTTTTCATGGCTGGGACGCTGCCATGAAAAGGCTGGTGGAAAGGTAGTACAAGGGGCCACGGGGGCAAGGGGTACCTGCACCGCCCACAACCATGTATGCAGACGGTGCTCATTCCAAGGGTGCTGGTCGGCCCTCTCTGTGCTACGAGATAGCACTCGTATCCTTTAATGTATTTTGTAGCACTGTTCCCACTGGTCTGACCGGTGAGAATGCTCTATTTCAAATCAGGCCAGCGGAAACCTTGTAGTAGGACAAGGGGATGCCACCACCAAGGCAGTGGCATCCTAGCCACAGGTTTCACGGTCTCACATTGGGGCCGCCAAACTTATAATGAATCCCTAAGTGACCAAGAAAAGATTAGCTATGTATGTGTCATGAGGCTTCTAAAACATGCTATAGCTGCTGAAGGTTTAAATGCTTATAAAGAAAACCTCAAACTGTCATCTTATCTCTTGAATACTGTCCAGATCCAGTGTGTGTACGCAGAAAATACTACTTCTAACTAGATGTAATTGATTTAGAAACTGAGGAAATTAGAAGGGCATATAATTCAATATGAGGAGAAGACAATGAGCATGAAACAGTGTTCAATTTAATAATAATTTGGTTTATTGAGCTCGGGGCAGAGATGTTAAGAATGTTACCACTTACATTTCAAACTTCCATTCAGTAATGACAAAATAGATGTGCAATCATATAATAAATGCACTGTTCTCAAGTTTATAATTGAAATATTTTGTATTACTGTGCAGTTTTATTTAAAATAATGTGTAAGATGTCCATATGTGGTATGAATTAGATTGGTAGAGAGATAACGTTAACCAACGTAAAATGTTACTTTGCCAGATACATTTCTTTGTTCAAGAGATAGTGGGACAATATGCTCAGAGTACCAAAAGTCTATAGCATTGTTTAAGCTATTGAAGTTAGTGCTAATACTTTACTATATATAACTTAGAAGCTACATGATCACACACATTGTCTACATTTAGACATTACTTGAATTCTGAACTTTATGCTGGTGGAAGAGCATAAAGGTTGGGTGATGCATTGAGAAAAGAGTTACACACTAATTCATACTGATGATATTCTGATGTGGGAAGATGAAATATGTTTTGTAATTCTAAGATGGATGAAAATATGTTGCTATGACTTATTATATATGTACCTGCTTTTATCTTAAGCTTTACAGAACTTAATTCATTGGTCATTTTAAAGGTTATCTTACAGTTGTAATAATCGGATACACTTTTCCAAGTTTATTATTATTAATAGTTAAGATTGTTGGTTAGTGGAAAGGCATCACTAGATTATGTTTTACTAAAGCCAATTTAGGAGAGGACAGTAGGTCCATATCTCAAAACCATAATGAGCTTTGTGAAACTAGGAAAGCAGCTTGGTGTATACAGAAATATATCTATTCCTCCATCATTTATTATTGCTTTACATTTGGTGTTGCTGATTCAGGAGGGTTGTTTGTTCACATAAATTAAATGCGTATATTGCTCAATTTGATGTAAAAAAAATAGACACAAATCTCAGTGGAAGCATAGACAAGATGTATAATATTTGGGCAGTAATAACTGTTTTAATTGTTATGGACAGTGCTTAATTTGAGCCAGTGGTTGCCGGTGGGAGGTACCAACACTTATTTGTACGGACAGGCACTTATTTTTCCTGTATCAGATATTTACTGAGTGCAAGAAAAGGAAAAACACACAGACCAGAATGACGGAGGAATAAAAAGGCAGCAAAACTGTTAAAAGCAAACCAAACAGAAAACAGGAACCTGCAAGTGTTAGGAAAAAGGGTCAGGGAGTGTCTGATAGCAGATTAAAGAGTACCGGCATTTGTATTGGGCCCGCCAATGTTCAATTGCATCAGCCGCTGGCTTCTGAGCAGTGCTCTGGACACTGGCACTCTTTCTTTCACAAACTAAGCATTGCTTATGGGGCTCTGAGAGAGCACCCCATAAGATCAGGAAATAGGCTGTTAAGCTGAGAGTTTGTGTACCGATACAGAGGAGAAGGCAAACACATACATCAGGATAGGGACAAACAGGATAAGGGATTGAACAGATAAGGCAAAGCAACCCTAATGTGTATAAACAGGGATGAGAACCATTAATGGACAAAAGCATTGGGTTACCACACAGGTTATACACAGGTAAGGACTCATAACCTCCCATAGCAATATGGAAAGTCAATGCTGTGTGCAAGCTACTTTTACAAATAGTAACCTTACAAATGGTATAGAAAGAAGACAGCTGGCCTGAAGTTTCATTTGGATCATAGGTTTCACAAACAATGTGTGTACCTACATGCAAGAAACAATCCACTATGGATTCAGCTTGAGGTACTGTGGAGATTCGTATGACATCAGCAGTATCACATTGTCACATTTAAGGCTCTTAAGTCTACCTGTAACACCTGACAAATGGTGGGACAAGAATTTCCTCTTGGAATCCAGGAGACTACCCCTGTACAACAAGAATATTCTTACATATATTTGAGGTATACATAGCACTCTTGCCAGACACAAAGAACCAGAGAAGGGTACAAAATGCAAGAAAGGAAGATACCGAAGAACACTATCAAATATTAAAAAACAAGGCATTTAAGGGAAAACTAGAGAGCGTAGGTGCAGGACAAGCACAATGATGCAAGGAACTGTAGCAAGCAAGGGACTGGAACTGGAAGGGAACTAGATATTGCAAATGAAACACAGATAAAGAACACACAAGCAAGGAGCAAAATCTAGCAGACGGCAGAGAAAATACAAGAGCTATGACAGAAACTAAAAGAATAAGCAAAGGGAAGTTTTAGCAGGAACAGAAGGAGCATCCTAGGAACAATTAGAAATTAAGTAGCCCAGGGGATACACCGGACTGTAAAAAAAAGGGAGTAAAGCAAAAATGCAATGTAGGGCTAAGAGTATTCTATTAGTAGCACGCTGCACAGGAACAGGACATGGGTTACAGGAGATGCAAGATAGGAATTTATCAAGGAAAAAGGCAACATCTTTGACAAAAAAATCCAGTGCTGAGGAACAACACAACTACTCTGACTGAAAGCATTGCACGGAGATGCAGGCCTATGCGATTACTTGGCAGTGCATTCTGGGATCAGTAATCCATGTAAGCAAATATAGGTCTTCCAATATGTCCAACAATGAAATAGAAAGGAGGAAGGAGTCATACTGGCACTTTGGATGAGTCATAGTGGTGATTTCCAGGCTTCAGTTGTTCATAGTGCAGTGCCCATCAGAGGCAGAATGATGGAATCGTAACATTGATAGCTGCAATTCTACTTTGCTACTTCAAATAGAAGAAATACCATTTAATTACTTTTTCAGTGATTTTTAAGTGTGTATTTTCACAATTTAAATGATGTATTTTTTATTCGAATAAAAAAAAAGTAATACTGAGATATTTCAAATTAGAGTGGCACCAGAAAATGCCAATATTAAGCAACATAATGGTAGTACAACCATATTTCAAGAGAAAAAATCAGCTTTGTTAATCTGTAAAGTGAAGCCGTAACTCATGTTCTGGTGTCCTCCGGGACTTGTTAGGGGTGTCTGCAACTGCTTAGATCATTAAATAATAAGGTAAATAAAGTGTATTTAAAAAAGGAAGACAAAAAGTAAACATTAAACATTTTAAAATATTAGGTAAATGTGAAGGATTTTGAAATTAGACACTAAAAATTAAGTTAGTATTCTCAGACTGATTTGTAGGGCAGTGCAAATGCATCAAACAGAATGTAGTGTGGATGATGAGAAGCCTCATTTGAATGTAGAAAAGCCCCAACCCTCCTATTAACATTTAAAAAAAAAAGTTTATACTTGTTTGTGTATTAAAAACAATAATTTGTCATTTCTGTAATTTTTGTGTAATGTTTTGCATTGCAAATCATCAAAAATTCTTAGCTGGGGTCCCTGCCATGCAATTATGACTCAATGGGGTCGCTGGATACTATTAATGATTCAGTGGGGGTCTGTAGGATCCATTAATGTTTAAGTGGGTGTCCACAGAAGTCAATAGGTTAAGAACCACTGGCCTAAAACATAACAATAGTTAATTTGGTAAATCACATTCAAATGACATTCAATAAACAGCAACGAATTGTCAGCACTGCATCCTTCATTATGATAGATTTATTGTCATTAGAGCTACTGATACAACATATTAACAGTTCTATAGCTAAGGAGAAGTGGAGAAAGTGAATACCCTTGCCTAGTACTGCTACATAGGTTAAAGGCAAGAGAAGGATTACTACATTTGAGCCATTGTATATAATGCTTTTAACATACTTAAAACACAGGGACCAACATTTAAAAATGTATTGCTTTAAATGGAACTTGGCAACTACCTTCTCAAAAGTTCAAAACCAAGAGAAAATTCAAAAGTTCCAAAATAAAAAAGGCCATAAAAATTACATAGTGTATTATGAGATGATAGCCCGTCTTTCATTAAAACTATTTGGTCAAAAATGTTGAAACAAATGTCAAATTGATGTCAATCTAAGAGGATAAGCTAATATTTTCATAAAATTTGAAATTTTGGTTATGTTTCAAAATCAAAAACAACAAGAAGTGATGGACGGAATGCTGAACATTGTCAAACACTCACCCCCAGTCACAGATCTGGGTTTAATCCATAGTTCTTTTGCTCACCATGCCACCCCAGTTTGGACCCAGCCATATGCAAATCAGTCTTGACCCTGTTCCTCATGGGAACAGTCCAGCCCGAACTGCCAAGCCAGGTCCTCACTGGACCGGAAACAAGCATCTTAGGACCGGTTTCGGGGTTTCACCCCTCATCAGCCAGGATAGCTTGAATCCAGTGGCATGGGAAGCACGGGACCCACGTCTGGGCATACCCTTCCCACCTAGGGCGACAAAGCAAAAACAACAAGAAGTGATGGACGGAATGCTGAACATTGTCAAACACTCACCCCCAGTCACAGATCTGGGTTTAATCCATCGTTCTTTTGCTCACCATGCCACCCCAGTTTGGACCCAGCCATATGCAAATCAGTCTTGACCCTGTTCCTCATGGGAACAGTCCAGCCCGAACTGCCAAGCCAGGTCCTCACTGGACCGGAAACAAGCATCCTAGGACCGGTTTCGGGGTTTCACCCCTCATCAGCCAGGATAGCTTGAATCCAGTGGCATGGGAAGCACGGGACCCACGTCTGGGCATACCCTTCCCACCTAGGGCGACAAAGCAAAAACAACAAGAAGTGATGGACGGAATGCTGAACATTGTCAAACACTCACCCAAAGTCACAGATCTGGGTTTAATCCATCGTTCTTTTGCTCACCATGCCACCCCAGTTTGGACCCAGCCATATGCAAATCAGTCTTGACCCTGTTCCTCATGCGAACAGTCCAGCCCGAACTGCCAAGCCAGGTCCTCACTGGACCGGAAACAAGCATCCTAGGACCGGTTTCGGGGTTTCACCCCTCATCAGCCAGGATAGCTTGAATCCAGTGGCATGGGAAGCGGCAAAATCGGCAGATAATAAGAAAGATATTTGGGTAGAACAATGAACATAGTTTTTTAAAGGAGCTATCAACTGCAGCATTATCTTTAATTTGAAGAAACATGGATACCAAAATGGGAGATAATTGTGTTAAAAGCATTTTATAAAATTCTGCTGGAATGTGGCCAAGGCCAGGAATTGTGCCAGATTTGAGAGATTTAATAGTTTTCCACAGTAAATCCTAACAGAAATTGAACAGTGTCTAATTAATTGTACACTATGGAATTAAACATATAAATTATTGCCTATATCTGTGGAAATTGAAAAAAGGGTTACCATCAGCACTACTAACATCTGTCCATATAAATAAAATAGTATTTAGCTTTCTTATCAGACACCTAAATCGAAACTCTGTTACTGAGTAACAAGTTATATCCATAACAACTGTTTTGTAATTCAAACATATTTGGTAACATAGAAATAACCTACTCGTATTTCAGATTTAGCGCTTTGTTGATATTTATTCTTGTGTGAAATTATGGAAATAGTGGTGCATTGTACAAATATTTTAAAAGAATCACAGTGTAATATTTGTGATGTGTTCATTATTCATAAAGAGGATGTCAG
This sequence comes from Pleurodeles waltl, assembly GCF_031143425.1. NCBI lineage: Eukaryota > Metazoa > Chordata > Amphibia > Caudata > Salamandridae > Pleurodeles > Pleurodeles waltl. The sequence continues at coordinate 517,444,615 of NC_090442.1, forward strand.
TAATGGCATTCAAATGTGCACTTTTATTGTTTTCATAGACTGCAGTGTCAGAATTTATGCCTCATCTTGACATGGGGGGGTCATCTATTGTTAATGTCTTTACTCTTCGGTGTAACTGAACTCTCAATATTCCAATAACCATTAAGACCACACCCTGACTCCTCCCAGATTGATTACATAATTTCCTTCATAATTCCACTGCTAGTCACGGGGTCCTAACACGTACAGTTCTAAGACAGTAGAGATATAATATGTAGCAAGGACTAATCAGTTAAATAGAAATTACCCCCTACAATTAGAGATGCATTTCCAAGACATAGGTATGTCTGTTAAAAAGATGGTATTGATAGTCTTAGGAGTACATATAATAACTAGGTTAAAATAAATGTACAGGTTTGAATGTTGACATACATAAATCTTCCCCCGAGTTGTGATGGTGATTAAATTTAGGTTACAGTTGCCTGGAAATGGGGATAGAAAAAAACATGCTTTCTTCCTTTACGCCACAAAGAAACATACCAATCCATTCTTTGGCCGAAGAGGATCAACTTTTATCATTAATATGAGTTTCCTGACTGAAACCTATAAGTTTGTTTCATATGTAGCTTCATGAGGACTAAATAATCCACAGTTTTCCACCTCTTAAAAGAATGATTCAGTCCCTTATCATTCACAGATACAATTTGGAGATTAACTTTGCCAACCATAAATAATGGGATTTGAATTATGATTAAACATTTGTAGGTGGAACAGTGACCCAGAACACAAAAAGTTAGTCCATAACAATAGACAAACAAGACAAACAGTTTATATAAAGTTTTATTTCAACAGTTGAGCCTGCCATACTGATGATTAATTTAATAAACAAAAATGAGGCAAACCAAAATGGCACTAATAAGTCCAATGTGCTTAGTCACTCTACCAATCCCATGTATGACCCATCAGATAACTTCAACAATTTTTTGGAAAGCTATGTAAACATCCACTCTACAATCACAATGCACAAGTGCAAGTCAAAGCCTTCACCGTCATAGTACTCTAAAGACCTTGGTGAAATAAACGATTACCCACAGACAGGAAATAAAGTGGAAGAAAATCAGAGCTGCCAATAACTTCTTGAAATTGAAGTCCCTCTATGTAACATACAGAGACCACCAACATAAGCAGAACACTGATCAAGACAAACAAGCACTGCATCATGCCTTGCCAGACCCACCAATTATTCACTTCACAAACAATTTCAATGTCATCAACCTCTTCATCAGTGAAATAAAGCACAAGATCCAACAAGATCCAACAGCACATCAACAGCATCAAGTGTGTATCCTCTCTCACACACACCTATTCCCGTAGAATCCAGCAATGGTCAGCCTTCAAGGCCCATCACTCCCAGATGTAGCCAACATGCTCCATTCTTTCAAAGCCATGTCCTATGAAGGAGATGTCTTACCTTCATCCTTCATCCACGGACTCTCTGAGGGTTGTCTGTTACCCCTGTTTACCATTGTCAACACCTCCCTCACTGAAGGCATCTTACCTGAAGCCCTCAGACAGACCAGAACCTCTCACTGCTAAAGAAACATACAATAGACCCTGATGACCTCTTCAAGATAACATCTCTGTTAATCATCTACTGCACAACTACCCACCTAGATTTTCATCATGCTGCAGGTCAGAGGCCACTACCTTGCACATCAAAGACAATGCCCTTTTGACCACAGATGAAGATGACCTCTGCCTCCTGATATTTCAGGATGTTTTATCAGCCTTTGACACAGTCAACCATCTTATCCTTATATGCACCCTTGGGTCTTAAGTGGGATTCACCAGCAATGTCCTTCATTCATTCTCCTCCTACCTTTCCAGCTAACACCAGTTTGTCCACATGCACAGGTCAAAAAAGATCCCTTTCACCTATGGAATCCCCCAGGTGTCCATACTTTGATTTTCCATCTTCAACCAGTAAATGGAACTACTTGGCGCTCTCTCACAGATAATAGCATGAAGATTCACTAATATGCCAATGATACACAACTCTACTTAAAATAATCCCCTTTGCCAGACACTCAATGCCTCAAACACTGCATCTACCTGAAGCTCAACCCAACCATGGCAAAGTTATTGTTATTGGCCAAGAACAGCAAACAAATTACAAATATGGCTCAAAGACAGGAACCTTTACGACCTCAAACTTTAACTTTCACCAAATGCCAAGTCACTTGGATTCTCCCTGATACCAATCTCACCTTTAACAAACACATTGCCAAAAGTACAGGTCTGGAACCAGGATTCTTTTCCTACAAAGTCAAACTGTTTCTTCCAGAAAGTGACTTCAAACTTCTATTCAACCTCTCCTACACTTTTATCTGGATGGTTGTAATGCCCTACTTGAAGGGCTGTCAGACTCCACACTGGCACCCTTTAAGGGCATCCTGCATGTAGCAGCACATCTCCTCCAAGGCCTAAAGTAATATGTCCACATCCAAACCATCTTCAGAACCAGTTGCATAATTTACAAAGCTATCGTGACCAGCACTTTTCCTTACCTTGCAGACAAGCTCACCATCTTTAGTGGTTCTCGGCACATTAACTGCTAGGACACCATCAGTCTGCCATGTTTCTTGCACAATGTTTTGCTGTTATTGCTTTGATTTTTTATTTGCTTGTCCTTTTGTTTTCACTTGATGCATTACTCACAGCTTAATAGATGCACGTGCTACTATGTTATGGTGCAGCTTCTGCTTGTTAAATGCCTGTACTTACTTTCTAGTCCCAATAAGGAAATATTATAACAAAAAAGGACACATAAGTCTGTAGACTAAGTAGTGAAAAAAAGAAAAAATAAGGCGGAAGGCCTTTTCAATCTGTGCACCCAGGATCTGAAACAAAATTCTTGATTCTGTAAGAAGCACCCCAACTCTGCTCCAAGGAGTTGAAAACTCACCATTTTAAAGAACACTACACCACAATGCAATAATCATTCACAATCCAACAACCTACCTTATTGCTCATTGAATTTATGCTCATCTTTGACCTGATCTGCATTAGTGTTTAACATGCTGTGCTTTCTGTCTTCATGCCCTACTCTAAAATGGTGGCAGTCTCAAAATGCCTAGTTGGTCATTTTTATAAATATTTTGAAATACAGCTTTTTGAAATACTGTTACTATCATGTATTTTCATGTATTACAATTTTGACTTTGGTGATACTATCTTTTCGACTACAAACTGATTTATGGTGGAATCTTTCAAAAATAAATACTACTACCAAAAGACTGCTGTGAGGTTACATAGTTTTTGACAAGTGTTAAACAAAATTGTTCTGTTAAGATGTTTCAAGTTTGAGTGAACTACATGAGGTAGGTTTAAAAAATCATATAGTTCAGTGCTGTAAGACACTAAGACAATTTCACCGCCTAAGTCTGACTAACATTTTAGACATTGGCTCCACTAGTAACATGCTGAAAAAGATCAGTCTCTCTTTCCCAAAGCAGGAATGTTCAGCTGGAGCAGCTCTAGCACTAACGTTAGCCAACACACATTTTTGCCCCATTGATTCCTATTGAACATGTCAAGCTATTGACATTACGATTTTAATAGATTACTGGTATGTTTTTTATATTTAAAATTAATTTCAGACTTCTGCCATCTTTAACCCCTATAGGAATCTTTAGTGGTACCTAGAATTTCTTTTGATTCTGCTTGCCAATGTCAGCCGGCAGACTGAATCTTACAGTGACTTTAGGAAAAGGTTTTGAGTGGTCATGATGATTTGTATTCACCCATTTGGCACACCTTTTCATAAGTGAGTAATTATTTGGAAAATTAGTTGTGAGTGATAGAATAGTGTAAGCTTTGTCTATGAAAAGCGAGACAAACACATATCTGGAAAAGACATTTTACTCTGTTATACCAGCATTATCATTTGTACCTCCGATTGGCCATTTGGTCATCATTGCAAAGAACAATGTAATCTCTGGAGTTCTAGTTCATCTTTTACTCTTCAAAGAACGCAACATATGTCTTAACTTTGCAAGGAAGGAATGGCTGATCTATTCATATTGCAGCTTTGTCGCCAATTTGAATGAGAGAGTGTTGCTGCTTACTACTTTTTTCATATGGTTGAATTTAAGGTTGCTCCATCTCCCTTTCTTACATCCAAAACAGTAAATACTCATTTTAACTGTGCTGAACATAAATGTACAGGCCTCCTATACCCCCTCAAGGAGACATCTGGACTTCTAAGGTAGACCTGGGGAGATAGCATAGCATTCCTGAAATAAATCCTCACATTCTAATGCCCAAATGCCCAATCTTTTGGGACTGAACCTTAGTCAGCAGGAAGTTAGCAATATTTTACTGTGCACATATAGTCACAAACTCTGCATTTCTCATGAAGGTGCGGAATTCTTTAAACTCATGTTTAAATATCATCCTAGCTCTACTGCATTCCTGAATGATTCAAGTCAGGTGTGTTCATAGCTAATATTTAGAGGTCTTTGGAAACCTCAAAACTAGCCTCTACTTAAGCTAACCTAACCTCTACCAAGTTCAGTTGTTTTCCAATTACTTACAAATTTCAGCAGTTTAAGCCACAAACCCTTTAAAATTGTGTTAATGGTCTCCAAGCTTGTACTCATCCTGTTGATCATGTCAATTGTATTACTAAATACTTCTTAAATTGCTTCTTCAAACTCACACCCATCTTCCAGCTCTTGTAATAAAAATAAAAGGACCCGCCAAACAAAGTCACTCAGTCTTGCCTTTGGCACCAACAATATTAGTTAGATAGGTAAGAGGTCTAATAAAATGGTTCAATAATAAGAAAGTCAGTGATACGCTTGGAGAGTCTCACAGATACCAGTCAGTAGACAGTGCAAGGGAAGGCTTCAAAGTAGGATCAATAGTTTAAGAACGTTTTTCAGAACTATACATGTGTCTTATATAAGGTATCCTATCAAACTTTTGTAACATCTATAACAGTGCCTTGGCCAATGAGGTCAGGTCTCTCTCTTGTCTAACAACTGGTCCATTACAGTATCGAAATCTGCCCTGCAAATTCGATTGCTAACACTACAGTGAGTATTAATATTCTAACAACTTTTGTAAAAGCCAGGTTATCTACATTTGGCCTTGCATGTTACCAAGAACATAATATCAAGTATAATATATTTTAGCTACTAAGGTTAAATAACAGCCTTCTGAATCAACCTCAAAGAGAAGCAGTTTAAAACGGAGTTTACTGTGACTTGCAATTACAGGCAGAAGAAACAATATTGATGGCAGGACCTCTTGAGAGCAAATGACTTACGGTTAGTGGGATGTTGGTGTGCCTTCTGAAGCATTTCACCACTAAAGTTGCATTGGTAGAAATAGTGCATAGCCACTCTCGTCTTTTAGGGTTATTCTGTCTGTGCACATCCCATCTGAATCATTTTTGTGTGCTTTAACAAATTCTAGCATCCATCATGCAGCAGTCCTCTGATTAAGATTGTAGAATAATCTCTTTTGTACAGCACAAACAAGTATTTTTAAAACAGGCAGTTGTATGTTACAAAAATGCTACATTGTTATTGGCACTTAATTGCCGATATCTAGCCTGGGAATTCATTGCTAGTACCTGGGACAAGCCTTCTTATAGTATCAAGTCACATAACATTCTGCCTTCTTCTACGTACAGTTGCCTGTGAAGATCACATATTTGTAATAAAGAACTACAGATCTCAGAAATTATCTCCCCGGACAGACATGCTGCCTGAAAACACAGCTTTATATGATTAACTTAACTATGCAGAAATCTGACTAAGCACATAAAATTCACTCTCAATGCTGTTGCTACAAGTTCCTGAAAACATTCCTTGGCATGTTTTTTCATATATTTTCAGGGCTTTCCAGTATGTTAGAATTATACAGTCCATGGTGTCTTTTACTGTGTTTTAAATAAATGTCTTATTGTTCTGGGTGATTTGCAGTTATTTCAAAATATGATTTCATTATGAATCTGAAATACCTGTATAGACAATAAATATATATTTCAAATATGATTTTGTTAATGCCTTATATACAGCTCGCAAAAAATGATTTTAAAGCTTGTACGAATTCGTGCAACGGGAAAATAACTAATGAACAAGCATTTGCAATGCAATGGGTCTCGCATATTTCAAACGAGTTAATTGTCATCTTTTGACAACAGAGCCCACAAGCAAAAACCAAAAAAACATGAGTGGAAACTGAGAAAAGTTGACTTTACAAAAAAAAAAAAGTTAGCTTTAAAAAATAAAACTTTGCAATTATGTTTGTCATGCTGGGTACGTTTTTGTCATTTAAAAGCCTTCTGTAAGCAGGGCACTTGAAGTTAGAAGAAAATAGTACCTCGATCACATTGGAAGCAGCGGATGGGCACTAATTAAGTTGAAATCAGCTAGAGCTTGATCCCTGCTCCAAACAGAGAAATGGAAATGATGCCAGACATGCCTTAACGAATTACAAGGATGTAAAAAAGATTGCCACGCAAACCAACAAGGGGTGAGAGATAGGCGGGCTCCAAGCCCTTTACTGAACACAACAGTGTCTTGCATGCGAGAGGCATGCACAAGCGCATGCACTCACAGACTCGACCCTAAAAAAGAAGTGGAAGAAATAAAAATGAGCTGTCCCAAATGCAGCTCTTTCTCACTTTCTATAGAGGAACAAACTATTTGTATAAAATATATCAGTGTGCAAATAGCTTCCAGCACTTTCAGACCTCTAGAATACATCCTCATTGATTTAAATGCAAGATGTATAAAACCTATGTTTAACAAAATGGCTCTATTTTAAAGTTAAGGCAGTATTAAGTGAAAGAGTGGATGAATGGTCTCAGGAGTAAGATGTGGGAAAGAGATGCTGGACTTGGATCGCTTCCATTAATTATGTCAGCCGTTTTATGAAATCAGTGACTAAAAACCCCACACACCCTAACATTTTTTTAAAAGCCAGTTACATATCTGTAGTGAGCTCTGAATGCTCATTTACATCCACCTGCTTCCTGTGAAAGGCTTTAAGTTAATCAGCTGCCTTTTGTCATGATTTCATAAAGTTAGCGCTCTAGCTGTTCATTAAAACTGTGTCGAAGCTTCAGAACACTGGGGAATCAATTGACAGATTGCCGCTGTTGGAAATGCACGCTTTACTCAGCATGCCAGACTTGTATGTGGATAAAGAAAAAATGTGAATTTATAGAAAATGTGTCCTTATTTTAGCTTCTGGATCAATCACCATAATTTCAAAGAGAAAATAATACAAGAATACAATTTTCCCTTAAAAATTCTTTGAATTCCAGCAGAGGACCAGCATTTTTAAATGTGTGAAATTACCTTAGAACTCACCACAATTTCATCAAAAATGAATGTGGATCCACTAGTAAATGATTTACAGTGTTACTAAAATCTGTCATGACCTCTTCTATATGCATTTTTGTGACACTAACAAACAGACACTAATAGGACAAAAATGGCAGAGCCATGTCCCCAAAAAATCTAACTGGTATTCTTCTTTGTAAAATGTTACCAAAATAGCACTGTAATAAAAGTACACAATCTACTAAACATTTTTGTAAATTTCCGCGACCATATTAAGGGTCTGATTTAGAACAGCAATGTTATTCAAATTGGAGGGCACTTCAGAGTAGTTATACATCAGGATTGTGTAGGGTCAAATCCTTTGTCTATAGCCCTCCAATTCCACCCCAATCAATAACTACTCAGGGGTGCCCTCCCCTTTCGATAATACTGATTAAGAAAGATGTACATTTGATGGCAAATGCAAATCAAACATACTGTAATTTCAGGAGAGTTACCTGCATTCCCATCCCCACCCATAATGTTCAGTGCATTACCTAACTGACCATTGAACTAAGAACCACCTTTCTGCAAACATGAAAATAATAATTGGTTATGTGCAAACAGAACAATTACATTGCACACAGAAAAACTGTGTAATCTGCAATGGGAACATATATTCAAAGAGTGATCAACACTCCATTCCTTTGCACAAATTGTGGGCTGACAGAAATGACATCATAGAACAGCTGAACATCAGCAGGTACAACCTTATCAAGTTGAGGGGTTCTTGTAGGGGGTAAACCATTTCAAGTGTAAACATCCTCATATCTCAGATTATCTCTGTCCTCCACCTATAGTGTGAGGGAAGGAGGCTGCTAACGAGGCATCTCAGTTTTTATTGAAATTAAACAATTGTTGTTATTGGAAGTTGTTTGGTGCACTTATAGTTATACCTATCTGAAGAAACTATAACTTGTGCCAGAAAGTAACTTTGGTCAATGAGTTATAGTTTCTTAACATAAGTGAAACTATAAGTATAACTATAACTGCTGAATTTCTATGGTTTTGTATGGGTAAAACGTCAACCTAACTATAACGTTCCTGTAACCTTTGTTTTTCTCAGTGAATTTATATATATATATATATATCAGGAACTACTATGGCAATGTTTTTGCTTTTAATAATTTATTATATTTTTGAGAAGCTAACAGCTTCCTCAACAGTAAATTTTACAAAAACTATGACAATGCAAAACAAGCAATGACAAAGCCAAAATGCCGGCTGTCAACGCTAAACCTATTGTTTTTCCCAAGGCTTGAATTTATTTTTGTAATGTCTTAAATATTGTAATTGTGTTGTATATTGAATTTATTTAGTTCTCACTACCTCTGATGAGGCGTTGCTGCACTTTGTGGTAAGTAACACTACTTTAGAGCTCAAGGTGAGAGGTTTATGTTATGTGAATGTTTTTTGTGTGTTTAGCAAAGTTTGGCATAAGGAAAGAATGAAACGAGTAGAGGGGGAAGCAGTAGGCTGTTTTTTGTAAGTAGAAGTCATGTGTACCTCTTAGTTGGGTGAGATGCATTAAAAAAGAATGTGAAAGTTTGAGAAGGATTTTTAGGGGTTCATAATAGAAAGGTTTGGTATGAGTAAAAATAAATGAACACAGGCCATACCCATATGTGTACAGAATATTTAACTTGGTCTGATGTGCACAGTTATCCTGTGGCAAAGTATGCACATTTTTCAAGGCATAAACTCTTCTAGATATTCACCTTTATGTAGATAGAAGCAGCAACCATGACATTGTCTGACATGTACATGTCTTTTGTGGTGTAGTGTACATTTTCTCTACTTATATTAATGTATCATCTTAATACTGGAAGCATAGTTCAATAACATATGTATATCAACAAATTCATCTCTGTACCATGAGAAGCATAGTTGGTCATGTCTCAGTATACTGTAGTGGTACACATTTATATTGTGTGTATAGTTGTCATGTGGGGAAGAGCCAGCCTGTGAGAAATGTAACTGCTGGTTGACAGGAGTGTGAGATCTTATTGAGCAGCAGATCAATCCCTGCCTGCATGACCTACCAAAACTCACTAAACTAACCCGTGCTTAACCCTCTGGCAGCTCGGCACGCAAGCAGTCAGTCTAACTTAGAGGCAATGTGTAAAGGTTTAATACAGAATGTAAACAACAATAAAGAGCAAACACAACACAAGAACAATCCTACACCAGTTTAGAAAAATTGAGTAAAATTTAATAAATTATTTGCCTTTAAGACAACAAAGATCCAATCAATAAAACTGTAGATATGCAAGTTTAAAGATTTCAGGTAAGGAAAGCACCTAAAAGCACAAAGCGCTTTCACAGTAGAATGAAGGGTCATGATTTCTTCTTTTCTTTTTGGAGGAGCTCAACTGATGCTGGGGATGAGGAAGGCAGGGCTTAGGCATGTCCACTTGCTGTTCCAGGCAGGTCCAGTCCGGCAAGTCAGCTGGGCAGTTGCAGAGAGGCTTTGGAGCTTGTTGTGTCTGTGCAACTCAGAACGTGAGTTCAGGAAATTGACCCTTGGAGTCACTTCAGCCTGGGATCAAGGTTGCAGGTCCAGTCTTCCTTCTCAGGCAAAAGGAAACGCCTCAAGGAAGTCCAGTTGCAGGTCCATCCATGACAAGTGAAGCCGGCCAGCTGGGCAGTCCTTCTTCTGTAATATCCACAGGTCCAGAAATATACTGAACTATGGGTCTGAGGGTCCTATATTTGTAACTGGTGCCCCTTTGAAGAGGGAAAGGCTTCTAGGGTTTACCATTGCAAAAAGTCTGGAATTTCCTGCCTCCCTGCCCTGGCCCTAGTGTGTCTCTGGGCACAATAAGCTGGTATAAAGTCCCTTTGTATGTGAGCTAGGCCTGAGCCCTTGAAGTACAAATGTGATAGCTAACAGCTCCGCCACCCCATCCACTCCTCATTAAGCCAGGATGGCCCGTCCAGGCAACACCCAGACCCTCTATTGTGATGCTGCCTTAGAGGAATACGCAAAGGCCAGCTGCCAACTACACCTAGTCTGTGAACCAGGAATAGGCTGGAGGCACTAAATGCTAAGGACAAGAAAATGCCAACTTCCAAAAAGTTGCATCTTTAGAATTGTGACTTAAAATCTGACTTTACCATTAAAGAGGATTTTAGATTACAATTCCTCTATCACCAAACATGACTTTCCTGCATGCTCCCAATCAAAAGTAACACATTAAATGTAATAAGGTAAACTGTGTTATCCTATGGGAGAGGTAGGCCTCACAGTAGTAAAAAACAAATTTGTGAGTTCCTAATGAAGAGTAGTCATTTGCCATGTATTGCTCTGTATGTGATTCCAAACACCTTGTAGGTAAAGGCAATTAGTAACTAGATTACTGCCAGCTAGGCAGGGGAGAAGTATGCTTGTAGCTAATGCTTGTAGGAGTATTCTAACTATAGAATTCTGAATTCCCCGTAATTTTCTCAAGTTGACAGAAGTGAGCCATAATAAAGACAATGATCGTAATCCTGTTTAGATAGGACAAGTAAGATGGTAGCTTGAACATTCTGAGGTAACCCTTGTTGTGGGAAGTCTTTCTATGTTGAGAAAACTTGATTTGGCTAACTTGTCCACTTGTGCATTCATTGATAGCTTGGTGTCTGTGGTAATTCCGAGGTTTTTTCCTCCCTTAAATATTTATGGTGGTGCTCCTAGAGCATCTGGTGAGGAGCGGAGCGGGTCATAGGTTTTCCAGTCACCACAGGTGAGCATTTGCATTTTGAAGGTATCCCATTTGAGTTGCCTCCATGTCATCCATTGGAATGGTCAGGAAGCAATTGAAGATTTTCAAGTTTCCAATGTCCTTTGGGTATTCCAAGTTCAGAAGTATCTGTGTGTCATCTGCGTACTAGGTATAGAAATGTGCATGGGATTGGTAACAATCTGTCTTACGTTATGCGTGCCTAGGCCAGTGAGGCATATTAGGTGTGACAAACCATTTGTTGGTGTCACCAAGGGTGCATATGTTTGAATATATTATCAAAAGATTAGCAATTGTATGTAGCAATGCTTTTAATGGCTGGCTGTTTTTTAAGGTTTTAGTGGGTTTCCTGTGTTTCACTTCTGCATTTGTGGGCTGATTCCACCACAGAGGCACCATTTTGTCTATTGGCTCACTCTAGTGGTTTGAATCGCCCCTAGAAAGGCCATTCCGCGGATGCACAGTGGCTGCGTTGAATGCTGGTAACTGATTTTCTTTTTATGCACTTGAAATTGTGGCTTTCAGGGGAATACTTTTAATACCATTAATTGCTCACTAATTGTTAATATTTAAGTGGGCTTCTGTTTCACAAGTCTGCATTTTTGGGATGATTCCAACACCGATGCACAATTTTAGCTATTGACGCGCAGTAGTGGTTTGAATCTTGCTTCCTGCCACTATTTAAGAATGGCCATGGTGGAGACGTGCAGTGGATGCGCGTTGTGAGTGCCAAAGGCACTCCTACGGCTAGCCTGTCTGTGCTGTCTGCATCTGGATCGTGTCAAGCTCAATACATGCTGCTGGGGAGACCTGTCAGACCTCATCTTCCCAGATATACTCAAGGAAAGAGCTGGTGAATTTACTAGCTTGATCTTGCAACCATCCAATCTAACTTGAATTCTGAAGTCAATTGCCCTGTCCTTAAATGTCTTTATTGTAGGTTTTTGCTTGGCTCTGATACTGAGTCGAATTCCTGAGCCACTCATGGAGCCAATCTTTCCATCAATGTTAGGCCCCTGGCATCTTCCCCTATGGGCTCTGCTTTTTCTGTGTGTCTTATAAATTGTAGATCTTTGCCTAAACATGCCCTAGATGTTTTTAATTTACTTGCTAAGAATTATTGGTAGTTGATGTTTTAACAGAAACTTGATTAAAGGAGTTCTCTTCTTCTGAAACAATTGCATTAACCATCCCCCCTGGGTTGCAAATCCAGCATATTGATCCAGAGGATAAAAATGAGGGTGGCCTGACTATTGCATTTGTCCTCTTTCTTGTGTTCTATGTATAAATTGGTGAATATTACTAATATCGAGGCTATGGCTTTTACTATTGGTATAGCTACCTCCTTTGCTTTATCCGGTGTACAAAGTTATTGACCACCAGACTGTCCTTCTAATTACCTTCATCTGCTGATGGATGTCCCTGGCCGTTTGTTGCTAGTCCATGCAAACTTTCTGGTGCTTGGTGACTTTCACCTACATGTAAACAATTTGAATTGTAGAACTGCTCAGCAGCGTTTGTCTGCTCTTGATGGATTCAATTTAGAACAGCTAGTAAAGGGCCCTACACACAAGGCTGGTCATATGCTAAACCTTATTCTTTTCAAATTCTTCGACTGTTCTGGTCAAGCCTGCTCAAAAACTAATCTGGCCTGACCATTCCCTGATTCCATTTAGGTTTTCTTTGACCATGCATAGTAGGTCGCAAGTGAAGTTCTGAGAACATCCAGAGCTCAGTGTGTCAGAAATATTGCCACACTAAATACTGGGGTCACAAACAACAAAACTGATGGTGCAAATGTATTGCCTGTCCTCTGTTACTTTGTCTTGTCTCTCTCCTTTGTCGGCATGTTCAACTGCCAAGTCCAGGCTTCATAGAGCGTGTGTATGTGGCCTCTTGGCTACCATTGGTGTGGAAAAAAAAATTCAAATGTGCTGCACCCTAACTGCTGGATGTATGACGCTCTGTGAAAGGCACTGTAGGAATGTGGAAATACTCTCATTACCTGTCATGGTGATAAACAAGACTTTAGATTATTCCCAGTGTTTTCAAGCAGTCTAGGCAAGATACAAATGTGGAATTTATTTGACAGTGATATAGGATCTATGGATTAAGACTGGTAGATTTATTGGATAGTTGGGCTAAATAGTATGTGCATTCTTCAGACCACTACTTGCACCAATAACGTTACTCCTGCAAATTGGAAACTAAATGGTGGCAGTACTGCCCTCTACTCGGATTTTGAAGCATTGCGAGAAGCTTTGCTATTCTGTATTCAGAGACCACCAAAGGATGACTGTCTGTGTGCCCCTTGCTGTACAGAAACCTCGTCATACTAAGTGAAAATTGATGCTTTTCAAACTGCACTGAATTTTATTTTGAGAAGTGAAATACACATATATGTTTTATATGTCTCTTTCCAGCTAGATAACCCACTAGAAATTGATAGTTCAGGTCTAAAGTATAGCCACCACCTTCCTCTATAGTTCCTATACTGCAGATAGTGAGATGCTTGGCACAGAACATGACAGTTGGCTTGATGAACTGATGCTCAGACAGTCGTCTCACACCAATGTGGTGTTTCAGTACTGTAGTTAAACCTGCCACAGAAAGAGTCTTTGTTATTTCAGTCAGGGCTATTCTGGTATTTTTAACTGGTGAATCAAAGTTGATAAATAATGAATTTATCAGTACAAGAACTAATTGGTGTATATAAAACTTACACACTGTATTTGTAATAACTAGATATTGTTTATCTGCATTCCATTCTCACCTTTACTTTTTTGTTCACCATTGTCTCACCAAGACCCACATTAACTTTTTTTCTAATGTACAGGTTTCACATATGCACTATTTCATTGTTCAGGATGTGATTAACTAGATGGATGTGTAATTGAACAATGCATGTGCCAACCACACATGCCTGAACAAAGCAGTCGGAACAGCGACTGCGTTGTTTCCATGCATGCCTTTACCACGCATGCCTTTACAATGATTTTTCGTAGTAAAGGCATGCCTAGTGAAGGCATGACGGCATGCGTGGTTTTCGCATGCCATAAAAAAATACATCAACCTGACCCTCCCACCCACCCTAAAAATAAAACTACAATGACCCCCCACCCGCCCTAAAAATAAAACTACCCCAACACTTCCACCCACCACTAAAAACCACCCCTATAGCCCCCACCCACGCTGAGCCCTAAAACCTATGCCAAACCCCCAACCCACCCTAAAAACATCTGATCCCACCCCAAAACTAAAACTACCCCAAACTCCCCACCTCCACCCCTTAAAACCCGACCCCCCTACCAGCCCCTAAATCAAAATTACCTCGACTCCCCACCATCCCTAAAGACCCACCCCCACCCGCCCAAAATACAAAACTACCCGACCCCCCACCCTGCCCTAAAAACAAAATGACCCTGATCCCTCACCCCGCCCCTAAAAACCATAGTACCCTGACACCCCACCCCACCTTAAAAACAAAACTACCCCAACCCCCAGCCCTTAAAAAAAAAATAACCCAAGTACCTGACCCCTAAAAACTACCCTCAATCCTCACCCAGCCCCACTTACCTGACCGCGCTCTACCCTGACCCCCCACCCCGCCCTAAAAACAAAATTACCTCCACCCCACCCTGCACCTAAAAGTGCATCCCCCACCCGCCCTTAATACAAAATTACCCTGACTCCAAACCACCCCTGAAAACAATATTACCCCAATCCCCCACCCCTGCCCCTAAAAACCCACCCCACCCCTAAAAACAAAATTACCCCCACCCCTGACCCTAAAACCCCTCCCAGCCCCACTGACCTGACTGCATCCTTCCCCGATGCTGACTCCCTTTTTCTCTGCCTTAACCACACATGTGCTTTGTTCACCACATGCATGGTTAAAGCAGAGAAAAAGGGAGTAGTTGTACCGGTAAGCTTGGTGATGGCATCACAGTAAATGTATCTCCTTGCATTTGCTGCGTTGCAAGTGATATTTCCCTAACTAGA
Organism: Pleurodeles waltl; assembly: GCF_031143425.1. Taxonomy (NCBI): domain Eukaryota; kingdom Metazoa; phylum Chordata; class Amphibia; order Caudata; family Salamandridae; genus Pleurodeles; species Pleurodeles waltl. Next base: position 517,459,721 of record NC_090442.1, read on the forward strand.
CTATCCCACTGGAACTCCACTTTGCCCCATCCTACCGTCTTTTACCTTAACTCTCTGCTTCCAGTTTTTCCCTTTGGTAGCTGGTACTTCCTCCCCTGTCATTTTTTCCTGATCATCCTTACTTGTATACTAAATTTCTTCTTTCTTTATACTTCTAGCCTTCCTCTTCGCAGGGTCCTTGTTATAAAAGGATGTCCCCCTGCATTGTAAAGAATGTGTTCGCCTATCCCTGTCCATTGTGACATAACTCCAAGTGAATCTGGTTTCCTGACTTCATTTTGGTCTCAGGACATATGAAATCCTACATGTGCACTGCAGCCTTATGCCCGAAATTTACATTGAGGCCCAGGTCCTGGCTCAAAGTTGCCAGTGAGGTGCCAAAAGTGTAAACTATTTTTGCGGGACAAGACTACTATCGTTGTCTCTGGCAATGTACAGTAATTGTGCTGGCAGTGTGCCATCTTTTTAGTGATCTGTAGCTGAACATGCCTTGTTACATGTTCCGGGGTATGGTCGTAATGCCTAAAGGCCTGCTTGTTTACAGGACACTCGTGTCTTGACAAGACCGCACATGTACATCTCTTTGTGAATGTCAAGTGGGTGAGCTTGTTTTGTATATGGTAACAGGACTCCATATTGTTTGGGAGTGTGTATGTATGCTGATATCAGTTGGTTCCACAGTGGATTGCCCGTAGGCAGAAATGGCACAAGATGGAGGTAGTGAAAAAGCCACTAAACACTGGATGTGTATTACCTGCATTCCTGAGGAGAGAAACCTAGACACGGAAATACGAAGGAATGGATGGATGGATGGAGACAAGACTACTTTGAGTAATTCTATGTGAACATTTAAGCAATAGTTTGCTGATAAGTCCTTCTGGACCACCACTGTTTGGTTAATGATGGGGTAATGAGGGTGAGTCAACAGGCAGTTGTTAGTGAAAGAGAAGTCTATAGGGAGATCCTGGGTCCTTTGTTTTCCTGGATGTCTGATGAGAACCAGGTGCTGAGATTCACAGTTATTGTGTTCATGTTGTGGATACTCACTGGGGATACTCATAGTTAGAGACCGGAATCTGCGAGGAACCATCACCTAGCACACAGACCATGCCTGCAGTACAGACAAACTTATTAGGAAAGGAAACCAGACCAAAGTCGTTTCTAAACCAAGGCAGCGTATCCACATCTACTGTCTCAAAATACAATATATAAGTGGACCTCAAACATCCCCATTTTGTTCCTATTCAACCTGCTTTTCTGTTCAAGAAGAGCCACTGTGTTCAAGAGCTGATATTCCCGATAGCCAGTCCCTTAAAGGACATCGTCCGGTTTCTCAAAGCCTGTGCTGAGAGGGGAGAAAAGAGAGCCTGATCTCACAGGAGTATGCCTGCCCATGGAGGAGAACACAGCTGCCGAGCACGGTGTGAGGAGTAGCCCAGAGCAGGGCCTCAGCCAGGAGCATGTATTTTGGGTGTTATGCCCCCCAATGAGAGCAATGTGAAAGGAATCAACAAAGGGTTCAGGACCATTAATGATTGAGGTAGAGGTTTTTTTTTGTTTAGGAAGTGTTCTGCAATTAGATATCTAAACATGTGCGAAAAACCATGCACAGCTGCTGTCCAAATAAATGTGCCCCATATTCTGTGGTCAATGCAAAATGTGGATTTTCGTATCGTGGTAACCGAGACAATACTGTTCTATGTAAATCATCTCGTTTTAAGAAAAATAATCTCCTGAAATTGTCTTTTTTATTTTTATTGTTAAATTAAATAATTGATCATATTTGAACCCACGTGTCTGCTCTATCACATACATGAGTGACATATTTGTATTACTCTCTCTTAAAAAATGCCTCACTCCCCCTAATAGTTCTCCCCATTTCTCTGTCAGAATCTCATTCTTAAGCTTTCCAAGATGTTTGTTTTTAAGATATCTGCTAAATGTTTGGTCAGTGACCACGATATCCGCCCCAGTGCCTGTGTGCAGAGATGGCAATATTGGGCTCACAAGATCTATCAGTTTGAGGCTAGATAGTCCCATATTCACGGTAAGTAGTGAACCAAATATATGTGCAGTATGGTTGCCATAGATACAAACGAGAATGCACATCTCTTGCCTATGTACAGTGTACATAGCAAGCCTCTGATGTGCGCACAGTATGATACAAGTAAACTACAGAGGCCTTTCAACTATGCATATTATACATAGCAAGCCTCTGATGTGCGCACAGTATGCAGATCTTTGATCCAAGTACATTACAGAGGCCTTATACGCCCCTCAGCTGTTCCATACATGCTGTGTGCATAGTTTACACAGTACATGATATATTCCACTGCAGAAGAACAACCACCAACAAACGAAAACATAATACGGTTCTTCACTAAACCGAGGGTGAAGGCTTTGCTTTCTGACAGACATAATGGAATGAGTTTTATGTTTATACAGCTCTCTTTCCAAGGCGCGTGCTTTAAAATATCATCATGTATAACCATGAATCCATTTTGTGCCACTTAAGAAAGCAAATTTAATTAGAGTCTACATTGTATTTAATATTTACTGTATAGATATGCATATTAACTCCCTGACCTTTGAATCTGGAAAAGACTAAAGCATTCCAGTTCTTATACTGAGGTAACACCTGGTGCATGTGGTGTTGTATTTCAGGTATCCTTTGCTAGATTGTAATGTGCCTAACGTACTTATTGTACTTATGGCCAATCTTCACTTAGCAGGTTCATAAAGGCAATGTCCTAGAGGCTAGCCAGATTCGCTATTTGTGACGCAGATTCTGAGCAATTATGCTATCTAAACTGCTCTGCCTGCTTATTATGCACGGAAAGACAATTTGCCAGGTTGACACAGCAAGTGCTTGAGTAGAGACAACATTAGAGAGCGCGAGCCTGCTGTAAAACACACACGCAGATTATGATTTTCATGTCCTATGAACTGATTGTGACCATTTCCTTCTGATTTAGGACAGCGTGGGTCCACATAATCCTTGCCAACCAATGGGAACAAGTGTGGAAAAGCAAAGACATTTTGGAGGGGAAAACTGTAGTGGCCAGGAAATCTCGACAAATATTTACCATTGATCAGGGAGAGATTCCCGCTCACTAGGCAATGGATCTTTTTTTTTGGCTGAGACTAACCAGAAGCTCTACATCAACAATTAATTGTCATCACAGTATCTCTAGTCTACTTTCAGGCAGTAACGAGAGTTAGGTATAAGTTAAAAAGTTTCATTAATCAAATCTTTAGTAACACATCTTTATCAGAATCAGTATATAAGTTAATCAAACAATGTGTTTTGTCAAGAATCAGTAATCAATAAATCATAAAAATGCATTAAGTGCTTTCGATAAAGCACCTGGATACTCTCTCAGCTGATTTGCTGCGCTATACAAATCAACTGACTGATAAATTGATTGAAGAAGTAAAAAATCCCTATTGTAAGAATGGGGAAATGAAAAGGTATCAGTTAGAAATCATAAAGAGTTCAAAGTCGAGAGAGACTAAAATTCATTAGCATAAAGCTTTCGCATCAAAATCAGGTCAATAATTCGGTACTCAGCCAAAGCAGAACTTCCCATAGAGAGGTTCAAGATCTCAGTGGAGCTTCTGCATGAACAGCTTGCTCTGTACATTAAAGAGGTATGTGAAGAGATGAATCCACTGTAGGAACATGCACCATTATAAAACACCATAATCTAAGCTTTTGCAACATGTTGCTTCTTTCTTCAGTTAGCCAGCCAGCTCCTCTCAATGCCCACCTGGGAATCATTCCTCGTCTTCTCACCAAGAATACAATAATTCACAGACAGAAAATGCTTATAAGTTTCTATGTATTTTTTTTTCAAACTGTACGAAGTACCACAGTACTGCGTCGGAAGTACTGGAGTACCAAAAAATAATTATAAAAAATAAAATACACTGTATTACCCTATTTTTTTCAAATACAATGTACCAGAGTGTATTTTCCATTTTTAACATATTTCAATCTTCAGTAAAAAGTATACGCATTACCACACTAATACCTAAAAATGACAGCGCCATCTAAAAAATAATTTGTAGAAAAACTGCAGTTCTCCCTAAACTGCTGTAAAAATATATAGAAAATAACATGGCTGCATTTTACCTTTGGTGAAAACAGCCATTATCCAATCATACTGCCTTATCATGCACACGTACAGTGGAGTGCTGCAAACTTACTACGGTATACCAAGGCACAATAGTGTTTTTAAAATTATACCTTTAAAACTACTTACACTATTCACACGTACTACCAAAAAAAAAATGCACGATGGGGCATGGCCAACAGCTATGTCGTGAGAATGTGTGTTTGAGAGCTACGATCCCATGGCCATATCAGTGCTGTAATCTGTTCAAAGAATAACCCATCTACCCACAAAATTGTGATCCGTGAGGGTGCCCGAGTGCAGTTAGGCATAGCAGCAGTGAAATCTTCGGTTCTGACTGGTGGACACGTGTTAAATTAAACCTAGTGGCAGCCCTCCAGCATAGCAGGCCAAGATGGTGCCTGATCCGCAACCGTGGCCAGAGTGGGTGTGGAGAGTGGTGAACGGAAACAGCAGAAAAGATCTGTTGCCTGGGAGGAGATGCAATGAGACAGGAGGCACTGCAAGGGTGAGACGTCGGAGTAGTGGAGCCTGAAACAGAGTAGTGCAGTTGGGAGCAATGCCCCGTCACTCCAGAGGCATTGAGAGGCCTTAGTGCAGAAGATGGCAGAGCGGCTCTGACTGGCAAGCAAGCTGAGGTGGTGGCAAGAGGTAGGCAGGCCCCGGTAACCCTGAAGTGGAGACAGGGTGGCTATAAAGGAGTTCAGCCTTTGAGCCGGTATTCCATCTAGCCCCTCTGACTGGACCAGGCTCCCAGGCCTAGGAGGAAAGAAATATACATGATACAGGAGTCGATTGGAGGACAGGGGAGATGCAGAGAACATGGGGCAGCACATAATTGAGAAGCCTTAGACACAGTGAAAGTAGCAGACCTGCTTACCCCACAGTGGCCCAGGTGGACTTAGGCTGTGCAACTTGGGGGTGGAGGGTGAGAACTCCAGTAGAATCATCAGATCACTCCAGTCAAATATTTCTACACAGGCATCATGGTGAATGAGAAGCCCCCCCACACAACCATGCAAACCAACATGGCAAGTATACTGAGATGGTAGTGACTCAGGGTGAGGGTGAGCAGGATCTGGGTGAGCAGTCCTGTGACTTAGCATTACAGGATGTCATAAAAACAATCCAGGACATGCGGCCATCTCTGGAATCAAAAGTGGGTAGAGTGACGGTGGACCTGGGTCTAGTGCACCCTGATCTCTGGAAAGTCACAGTGTCAAACAAGTGGAGCAATGAGTGCAGGAGGCATCTCAAAAGTTGGCAGATGTAGGCAGGGATATGGAGGGTCTGCTTAGGTGGATGGCCATCATGGAGGCTCGGGTGGAGGATGCTGAAGGGCATTTCGGCAGTAATAATGTCTGCTGATGGGTCACCCCAAAAGAATGGAATGAAAAAGTTTGGAGCTGTATTTGGAGCAGTCGATAACAGAGGAGTTTCTACCTTGTGGGCTCTTCAGATTCTTTCCAATTGACAGGGCACAGAGAATTTTTCCCAAGTCACCCCCTTTGAGATCATCACCCCAAAACATTATGTTCCACCTTCTCAACTATAGGGATAGGAATGTTCTGGTGCAGGAGGCACAGAGGCGCAAGGAAGTGTGCATTGGTGATATGCTAGTGATGCAGTTTCCTGACTTTATGCTCCAGGTACAAAAACAACACAAATCCTTTGAAGCAGTCTAGAAATAGTGCAGAGACCTGAATCTGAAATACATGATGTACTATCCGGCGAGGCTCGAAGTGCTTCATGGCACTATATCATACCTTTTCCTGAAGCGGCAACAAGCATGGGACAGGTTGGAGACACTATCAGCCCATGGACCTGTAGGACTGAACAGCGGTAGTGACTGGCAGGGGCATTTGGAGAAGAATTAAGCAAAAAAGGGCAAGCCTAATGACCAGCATGGACTGCCTCAATGAAGGGTGCATGGAGGGAAGAATTGGGCTGGGTTGATGGGGAGTATTGTACTTAACAAAGGACATCTGGGCACGCCTCCCCACGCGGAAGACTGAAAAGGTACCTACCTAGTAGGACCCCTCAGAGAGGAGGGGCCCCTGCACATTTAGGGTCAGCGACAGTCAGTATTGAATGAGGTAAGGAATAGTCTGTACAGATGGAGGACTTGAGTATCATATTATTTATTGAATGCAGTGTACCATCGAGATCCCATTGTTCAAAACTGGTTGGGCTTAATTCGCAGAGCCAACTTGAGTTATAATTTACTGTTATGAATGTTATATCACAAATGTCAAAGAGGGATCAGACGCTAAATGATGTGCAAGAGATATGGGTCTGGGAGAAACGTGAAAGTGTCAGGGAGTGCTTGAATGGATGACATTGTCGACATAGCTTTTTGGGATGTGAGGTGGCTGAATAACTTTACTAAATGGACGCTAGCTAGGGGGTACAGATAACTTGCCTATAGGAGATGCACCTCCTCCAAAGTGAGGCATACAAACTCCATGAACAGTGCAGAGGCACATTGTATCAGGCCAGGCATAGCACATATGCCAGAGGGGTGGGAATGAGCTTTGCACCAATGACACAGTTTGATGTAAAGCAGACTCAGAAGGACCCCAGAGAGCGATATGTCTTGTTACATTGATGTCTTAATGGCCACCCCCTTACTATAGTTGTATCATATTCCCCCAGTACAAATAATCAATCCTCGTATGGGGGAAGTGGCATGCTGGTCACTTCTCTAGCTCAGCTATGTAACTTCATTATCTAGGAGACTTTAACTGTGTTAGATGGAGGGGTAGACAGACTCCTGCCTAACCCAAACTACAAACATGGTATGAGAAAAACACTGTAAAAGCCCATTAAGGATCTGGGCATGATCGATATTTGGCAGCAACAACACCCACAGCAGCAGGAATTCTTGCACTATGCACAGGCATGTACACTAGGATAGACTATGGGCCTGATTTAGAGTTTCGGTGGAGGGTAACACTCTGTCACAAAGATGACAGATATCCCGTTCAGGGTATTACAATCCCATTCTATCATATGGATGGGATATCTATCATCTTTGTGACAGAGCACTTTGCAAACATCTAAATCAGGCCCAATGTCTTATAAGATCACCCACACATATAACACATTTCAGATATTACTTACAAAGGTAGAGCACTATCAGAACACTCCCCACTTTGTTTCAAATATTGGTGCTCGAGATACAGAGCAGCAGTACCTGCCTGGAGACTATCGGTCTTGCTTTTACAGGACATGGTGCATCAGCAAGAACCGCGTGGCACACTTAGTGCATACTTTGAGCACAACACAAACACTGCGGGGACAATGAGAGTGGAGTGGAATGCCATGGAAGGGGTGATATGGTGCAGGGCAATGGCCATGGCATACACAAGGAAGACAGACTTAGATGCATAAATATCCAAAGCGGAAAAAGAACTAGATGAGTTCTAGACTCACCAACACAGCATGACTGCGGCCATGCAACAAACTCATACTTTGAGGACACTAATCATGGAAATTCCAGAGAAGGAGCACTGGCAGCCATTACGGCTATCAAGGTTCAGTTGAGAACCAAAGTGCACACACAAAGGGAGATTAATGATAAATTCTTAGCATTCTGTAAGAAACTATACATAAGTCCCCGTGATCTGATAGACCAGACCACATATCCGGTGCTGTAATTGCCGACACTGCCCACCCTCATGCGTGAACATCGACTCAAGCTAGAGGGGCCACTAGCAATGAAGAAATAAAAGGAGCAATAAAGAGCTAAACAGGGGGAAGACACTTGGTGTGGATGGGCTGCCAGTGGCATGGTATCAAATGTTTGCAGGTACGCTAGCAGACAAAGTGCTCCGGGTCTATCAGGAGGCGATTGAGATTGGAGAGCTGCCCAAGTCTGAGAGAGTGCCACCATAATCCTCCTCCCTATGCTGGGAAAGGACCCCACAAATGTAAAACCTACCGCCCAGTGTCTCTCCTTAATACAGACGATAAAATACTAGGCTAAGATATTGGATATCCACCTAAAGGGAGTAGTTGGGTCACTGGTGCACTTGGACCAGCACAGTTTTATACTGGGCAGAAGAACGGCATTGAATATACATTTCTGATCAGTGTTCTTTGGGGCTGTGGGGAGAGGGTAACTTAAAATGGAAGTGGTATCACTAGACCCACAAAAAGCTTATGTCACAGTAAAATGGCCCTACCTGTTTCAGAAGCTCAAGGCAATGAATGCAGGACCACGGTCTCCCTATTGTACACCAAGCCACTGGAATAGACGCACAACAACAACATATTTTCAGTGGAATGGACACTGGGCATGGGCACCCAGCAGGGCTGCTTGCTGTTGCCTCTGCTGTTTGAGCTTGCCATTGAGCCCCTATCATGTGGGTTATGAGAGATGCTAAGTGACTGGGCAATACAAATGTGGGACGGCGAGCATGTAGTGTCACTTTACACCAACAATGTATTAGTATATCTAACCAACATAAAAACATCTTTGAGTGTCCTACTTGGAGAGTTGGACACAATCAGACTACAGTCAGGCCTCTGTTTCAACAGGCAAAAATGTATGATATTCCCTATTGGAGACCTGAGTGGGATAACTACAGAACAGCTTCTGCCGGTAGAAGTAACCTAGGAGCTAACCTCATTCTGATACCTGGGGGTTCAAGTGGGCAATTATGTCAGTCACTGGATAGCCTTGAATACTACTAAACTCTTGATGTCTATACAGGACAGATTGGATTACTGGCTATTCCTACCCCTGTCCATGACAGGCAGGATAGTCCGAGCAAAGATGCTAATCCTCCCCAGATGTTTATACATTTTTCAGCGTAGCACATTGCCAATTTCCTGAGATCTACTCATTAAGCCTAAATCAGCACTAATCAGCTTAGTCTGGGGGAAAAAGAGAAGTAGGGTAAAAATGGAATACTGCGACATACTTATGAACAGCAGAAACCCTAGGTACCAGACCTATAAGCATACTATCTGGTAACGCAACTGTGATTTATAGTGGGTTGATATGGAACAGAGGGCGGCATTTATCAATCTCTATTGCAGGGTGTGAAGATACAGTTGGAGCTCAAACAGGCACTATATAAGAAGAGGGCAGCCTGGGTCTCCAATGAATGAATCATACAGATCTCCCCGCAAGTGTGGGAAGTGTTTGGAGCCCAAAAGTGACGCAACTCATGGAAGGCGCTCCTCTGGGATCTCTCTGGATTTCAGCTTACAGATGGGGAACTCAATAGGAGAAGATAGAAATTGAAAGGCTGTCTAGTGGCGGGAGATATGTATGTTGAAGGACCTTTGCTTTCTTGGCCCCAGGTAAAAGATCTCTTTGAAGTAGGATATAGAACATTCTTACATTATCAGGCAATCCTCAGGATGGCCCAATAGACATGGGGTTCACAGGATTCTGAGCCACGTTTCTTGGATACACTGACACTAATCTTGCAAGCGGATGAGGGCACAGGACTAATAACACACCTCTATCAAGCAATCCAAGCAGATACAACTTAACCGCAGTTACATGCCAGGTATAAGTGGGAGATGGACAGTGGTGGGCAGCTTCAAGATAAACAATGACAGGAAGCACTTACACTTATTAAAATAGCATCTAGCAACAGCAGATTCTGGCTGATCCAGTTCAACTTTGAACACCAAACATATATTACCCTGGCTATGCGCCACAGGTTGGACAATACAAAGTCACTTCAATTCCCTAATTGCGACCAAGATGGTGCCACATATCACCATTTGAAGTGGGCATGCACACAGATACAGAAATACTGGGAACAAGTAGTTGGCGTGTATAGGGACAAGCTCAATCTGGACTTACCAGACACCTCACAGCTCTTCCTGCTAGGAATTGGAGTCTCTTAGGCCAGATGCTCAATGAAATAAAAAGTTTATTGACTATACTGAGGTACTGGGTTTTTCAGAACCGGTACTGATCCGGTAACCCAGCGGTGCCAGGGTACACCCAAAGACCTCGGGTACTTTCCTGATTCAGACTACAGAAACTCAGAGTCTTCTAGGTGAAGTCAAAGATCGAATTTATTGGCTGCAACCAATTGACAAGTGTCCTAGAAGTACAACAGCACGATTTGTATGTTCTCAGGAGACTGTGTGTCAATGCAAAATCAGGTTTCCTTATATACAGTTTTTTAAGCTTCAGGCAAACATTCTTGACATTTTGGTTGGTCATTCATATGTATTCACTACAAAGGAAAAACCAGTGTCATGATGAAACCTCATATTTCATGTCATCCAGCCCATAATAAATTACCCGGCAAGGCCTAGAATTTCACATCAGATAAGTGTGGACCCCCAATAAAAACGGGCACCTCCCCCTCGTAAAGTAAGAAGAAGAAAAGAGCAGGTGCAGGTGTGAGCAAGTTAGGCAGGGTGTGTGAGCGATAATAAGGGTTTATGGCCTGGTGTGCCTTGATGCTATCTGATTCGGCCACTGGGAGAGGGACTGACCAAACAGGTTTGGCCTGAGGCAATGGTTCCAGCTTGCCCAGGTCAGAGAAAAGTCAATCAAGGTGTACGTGTCCTTGGAATCAAATCTGACTGTATTATAAGCCTATGTGAGGGCAACTTTTAAAATGGCTGTCGTGTATAAAATGGGAGCCACGAGTGCAGGACGAAAATGGCGATTTCGAGGTGAAAACGCTGCTGGAATTGAGCGAAAATGCTCATGCTTAGTGTACTAGTCATTATCGGTCTTTTGATACTAAAATCGTACTGCTGTGGCAAAGTAAATTACATGGGTCCAGAATTTTTAGAACCACAAACCCTCCTTTTGCCCTTACATAGGCAATAAACCTATTCTCATGCTAATCTGAGTCCAGGTCTATGTTTCTAAAGTCGTTGAGATGTTGCTGTAACATCATCCTAGTATTTAGCTCGTCTCTTGGTGCAGGTTTCCTTGAACATGAAGTAGCACAAAAAGGCCACATATGGCAGGACAAAATAAGGAATACCTCTATCTGCAGTAGGTGGCATAAGATCACACACCCAACAATTAGTGATGTTCACTACTAACTAGTGTTGATGCAGAAGCTGTACAAAAGAATTGCTTACGAATTCTGATCTTCTAACCTGCTCATGTTCAGGAAAAGGGTGAAAAGAGTGCAAAGAAACAATAGTAGGAAAAGACATAGGTTGGGAAGTGGGTGCAGAAGTCAATTGAGTAGAGAAAAACAATCCTACCCATAAATGACAACGACATGTTTAAAAGACACTAGAAAACACGTTATTAAGAACATATAGACAACGGGAGAAAGTAGTGACCACTATGAAGTAATAATTTTTCACAACCCTAACCAAAAAGCAAATCCTAAAATGATCTAGTAACATTTTTAGGGCTCCTCTGCATTTCAGTAATTTTTGTATGTTCAGGTGGAACAGTGGTGACTCTCATCAATGCTCTAAGGTGAAAAGGGGGTACTCTTTCCACAGAAAATGGACTTTATTCTGCTTTTACTAAACAGAATAGTACTTTAAAACAATGCCAGCAAAACAATCAGTCTCCTAACACCTAGTCTATACAATCACACGGAAACCTCTTGTGAAACCAACTATGCCCAGAGTCCGTTCAAAAAGCCTCTCTGGCAGGCTTCTATTGTCCATCAAATTTTCTTTTGTTGTTTTCTTTCGCATGGGCCTCTCAATTCAGGCCTCTTCGTGAGAAAATACTGCTTAGTTGGAGTGCCCTCCTGGCAAACACCCACAGCTCACTCGAAAGTCTCAATGTCTTAAAGCAATGCACCAGTGTCTCTCCTCTGTGGCAGATACTACAAACAATGTGCTCTTCATTGATCAAGGGCACAAATCATCTCATGCAGAGGCAAGCACCATTAATTGGGAAATAGCTCAAGCTCAGCAGCACTTTCAGACTCCAACACTCATTATTTAGTGTCAGAGGACGCTCAAACTGCTCTTTCATGGGCACCACAATATAGTGCCTTTTTCCAAACTTGAAATCTCCGGTGCACTGCCCTTCTTCCGTTGGAGCAAAGAAAAGGGGGTGTGTGGCCAAAACTCAGGCCAAGGGGCTCAAGGGATTGCACACTGTCAGAGGTTACCAGCACATGACAGGTAGAGAAATGAAACCTCAAAACAGCTCTGCCATCAACAACAGGAATCCTTCTCTTTAGCTCTTATACACTGAAACTTTGGTTTTGTGATGTCCAACGCTGTCTGATGGAGCAAGTACGATACCATGCGCTGGCGATCGCTGTCCAGCTTTGCTACTTTCTGGGTGCTGAGACTGTAGGGCCAAGACGTCCGTCTTTCATCTGTAGCTGTCACTGATGGGAGTTAGGCTTAAATCAATGTCCTGCAGGTTATTATGACTTGATACCCGCAGAATCTAGTGACGTAGGAAATGTGCCACAGTTGTTAGTTTCCTTCAATTTAGTAAAAAAAAAAACAGTTCATGGTTTTTAACAAGGGGACTGCAAGCAGGTGGTCTGCAATCTTCAAAGGAGTAGCCATACACCATGGGCATAAAATACAAAGACAAAGGCAGAAGGGCAAAACATGGTCTCTAGCATCTTTAACTGGGTTCTCTCCATTATTCTCTGCCATCTATAGCTACATGAGAATTCTATCTGAATGGATTTCCTCACACAGTGGCATTGTCTAATGGGGTAAACACATATTTGCCTCAATGATTAAGTCTAGGTGTTCCTCCTTACCTTAGAACATCTCAATAGAGAAATCACATGATACCGATTATCAGGGACATGTAGAAACCTTCCTTTAAAAACTGTGCATCAGGTGCACTATGCAATACACAGGCTAATAGTCAAATGTGCAAACAAAAAGACAAGAACTAGAGGGTCCTGATATTTGCATGATTAGGACACATCTGATCCCACCAAAAATTAAAGTAGCAGGAACAGAAGGGAACCGAAAACATAATTAAAATAGACATTGAAAATTCGTCATGTTCAAAAAGGTAAACATAAGATATCTCCTATTGAGATGGAAAACTTGTCTTACTATAATATTGAGTCAGTTAACCAGTCTATCGCTACCCTGACAGTCAGGCTGGAAAACATTGAAGCAGGCCTAAGGCAAATTCTTGAAAACCAGTCTGGTCATACCAAAGGGAATTATACATAACATGGGGGTCCCTGGTATATCACTGCAGTCTGGAAATGTGAACCTGAACAATACATCAATAATAATAAAAGGGCTGACTGGTGAAAGGAATTCGAAAAAGAGAAATGGGACTAGGACATAGCTAAAATCTCAATAACTAAGCATGATGCGACATTGGTCAGGGGAAGTAACAAAAGAAAAAAAATCTATAGGAAGAACAAAAAAAAATTATTTGGGTGATAGTCAGGCATGTGACACAACATCGAGAGTACGGGTGGTACACAAAGGCCAAAGTTACACAAATTTTAACTCTACCGTTGGCGACTACAACATATACGGTACTCCTAGCTAATGTTTCAGTTCCTTCTTCAGGAAAAAATGAAAACCTGGTTTTCTTTTAAGGAACGAAAGCCATATGCTACTTAGGAAACACAACATCGTTAACTAATGTAATATAGAAATTAGGCCACCTTGAGTCACAGATCTATAATTTCATCCTTAGGTCCAATCAAGGATACATAAATGTAGGGCTGCCTGTTCCTTTAAGGGAAGGGGCAGTAACGTGACTAACTGCAGGTGACACACTTTGATCCTGTATATCTCTTTTTATTTTCCTTCAATACCATTATAGCCAAATAGACATTCACTGGTGAAGTGTTGTCTTTTATGTTCACAGCATGAAATATCATTATCTGTGGAATTTAGTAACCAGAACAAGTTCAACCAACTGTTGCGTAGCGATGGGCATCGTCATGACCATCCCCTCACAACACAGGGGAGCTTGTAATAGTATCAAAAGCAGCAACAAACATGCAAAAAACAAATAAAAAATAATAAAAACGCACAAAACGTCAAGCCATCAGATATACTTGCTGTGTATCAAGCACAAAAAGCATAGACAAAACAATAGCATGTGTGAATAAGCGGTGGCACACAACACCATGTCATGTACTTTATGCACTGTAAACCTGCAGCCCAAAACCCAATATTTGGGCCTGTTTAATTTGTCAGGTTTAAAATCCTTACCCTCCTTTTGACAGTAGATCACCAGGCAATGGAAATCTGCTGTCAAATATAACTTTACTGTTTCTCTTCTAACATACAGGACCAGCAAGAACAATTCATGATAGGACCAAATACATGAAAATAAATTTCCATTACTTAACTGTTACCCTCTTGTCAGTTACTTCGCAACATCAAGCCACCTTAGTTTTACCTTTCTAAAAGTAAAAATTGTTACACTGACACTCCATATTAATTTGGCACCTACAATTTCCACTGTAAAAAAAAATCATCTCTATTTCCAGATTATTAAACTACATTTACTGTGAATAATTCACACACCTTAATAACACACATACCAGTTGTTAGAATAAATGCTTGTTGCAATCCCATGCAATGGTACATATTTCATCAACCTCGAATGAATGAACGTCTCAGTAGGCCCAGCTGAAGTTAGAACCTTCAACCTTGATATTAAAACAAGCCTTTGTACTGGCACATTGACTCATTGAATCATAAGAAGGCACAACCTGCAAATATATATCAAACCTAAATGTATGCATTTACTGAAGCCTGAGACACTTTAAAAAGTACTCTGAATGAAAGAAAATGCAGTTTAAACAGTGCTTTTGCCCAAAATCGACTTTGATATTTTAGGCATTAAAAAATCAATATCCTACAATTTTCTTGCATAATATGCATTACCAGAATGTCTATTACACAATCCATGAGTCAGCCATTGAAAATATTAACTTATACTTTATAGAAATGAGCTTGTTTGCTCCTGCGCCAAGGGAAAATTGCACATACAAATGTCATTTTAGTGGTGCAACATAACTTGAATTAAATTTTAATGTTAGGAGGTCATAGTATAGGTATTAAGCTTTATAAATATTAAAAAACGATTTTGAAAGGCACTTATTTTTTTAAATAATTTTTCCATAATTAATAATTTTCTTTAAAAAAAAATAAAAACCCAATTATTATTTTTTTTGTGATAATTCCACATATAAAAGCAAGCTGCATCCCTTGCCTATTATTTGGGATACATTAACTCACAAGCCTAAGCGCATAAGCCTAACTTGAAATGCGTCACATTTTTGCGCCACTTTCATTTAAAAGGAAGTTTATGCAAAATTCCACCCATGTTTAACTGGGAAAGTGCTGGCTGAATTGAAAATAGATAATTTCGGTTTTTTTTTGGGGGGGCCCCTATTTATATCTATTGAATGTGTTTTCTAATTTATTAAGCATTTAACGGCAGTTTTGTATATGTGCACAATTGCTCATTCTATAAATTAAAGAGCAACATATAGCTATGTTAGCACATCACATGGTTCATTTCTGGATTTTTTCTAAGTTTCTACTTAATATTAATTAACCAACATTTTACTTAACAAACTGTAAACATCAAGAAGACCCACAAACACACATTGAGCTCATTTCAGATATAAACAGAAAACATTCAGTACACATAATACCGCGCGCTTTAGCCATTTTTCATAAATAGCGCCGTCGCAATTTACTTACAGAACCGTTTGCAGATCCTAGTTGTAAGTCATATTTACAAGAAAAAAAAAAGAAAACTTTTCTCAATTATTTCCAAGAATAGCGGACCCATACTTTATTAAACGTGATGGGGCCCACTCCGTGCTTCACATATAGTTCATAGGTTGGAGTTCCAATCGGAGGAACCGGACATGAGTCCTCCAACCGGGAGTCCCTTTTACAACCAAGACAAAACAAATTTCCAAGTCTGCTAAGACCAGGCATCTTCGCTCACTAGTCTAGCTTCAAACTTCAAAGGATTATCGTTTACGATAGTCTCGTGAATACACGAGTCCTTCGGCTTTGGTACTTGCAAGTTCCAAATCAAAGTGATCCCAAAGGGATACCAAACCAAATGTCCAACTAAGGACCAAACCAAGTGTCCAACTAAGGACCAAACCAAGTGTCCAACTAAGGAATGGGAGACGCTCCACTTATACTTAACTGAAAATATCAATGACGTCACCAGAAGACTCGTCTTATCGTTTTGCTCTACCAAAAATCAAGGGTCCAAATCAGGGCGATAGCCAGGGCAGCAGTCCTTCATAGCCGTCGGGAAGCGGGGAACCTCGCAACAAAGACTTTCGGACCACGTCGACATGCAGGGGTCGATGAAGTGGCGGCCTTCCTCCAGAATTTTCACACGAAGCTCCCCACGGACCTCAGGCTTGGACCGGTACCGCTGGTATCGCCCCACGTTTGGGCGCCAACTGAGGTACTGGGTTTTTCAGAACCGGTACTGATCCGGTAACCCAGCGGTGCCAGGGTACACCCAAAGACCTCGGGTACTTTCCTGATTCAGACTACAGAAACTCAGAGTCTTCTAGGTGAAGTCAAAGATCGAATTTATTGGCTGCAACCAATTGACAAGTGTCCTAGAAGTACAACAGCACGATTTGTATGTTCTCAGGAGACTGTGTGTCAATGCAAAATCAGGTTTCCTTATATACAGTTTTTTAAGCTTCAGGCAAACATTCTTGACATTTTGGTTGGTCATTCACATGTATTCACTACAAAGGAAAAACCAGTGTCATGATGAAACCTCATATTTCATGTCATCCAGCCCATAATAAATTACCCGGCAAGGCCTAGAATTTCACATCAGATAAGTGTGGACCCCCAATAAAAACGGGCACCTCCCCCTCGTAAAGTAAGAAGAAGAAAAGAGCAGGTGCAGGTGTGAGCAAGTTAGGCAGGGTGTGTGAGCGATAATAAGGGTTTTATGGCCTGGTGTGCCTTGATGCTATCTGATTCGGCCACTGGGAGAGGGACTGACCAAACAGGTTTGGCCTGAGGCAATGGTTCCAGCTTGCCCAGGTCAGAGAAAAGTCAATCAAGGTGTACGTGTCCTTGGAATCAAATCTGACTGTATTATAAGCCTATGTGAGGGCAACTTTTAAAATGGCTGTCGTGTATAAAATGGGAGCCACGAGTGCAGGACGAAAATGGCGATTTCGAGGTGAAAACGCTGCTGGAATTGAGCGAAAATGCTCATGCTTAGTGTACTAGTCATTACCGGTCTTTTGATACTAAAATCGTACTGCTGTGGCAAAGTAAATTACATGGGTCCAGAATTTTTAGAACCACAATACCCTGCTGCAGGCCGGATGGTGGCTGGCGATCCACTGTTTAAGTAATAGGGTCCTGGGGCTTAGGGCTAATGGAAGAATGTGGTCAAGTGGTGCATGGCCAAAGGAGCTAAGATGAGATTGGTTCAGACAGACCCCAAGCTTGCAGATGAACTAGACCTGTGGCACGGACTGCTAAGGGAATTACAGTTTCCCACTGATGAGCTGCCCCGTGACTGGAATAGGGTCTGCAGATGGGTGGAAGTGACCCAAAAAAGAAGTGCCTACCCATGAAAAACAGACTTAATTGGAGATATCTCCCTTCCCCACATGCTAACTGTGCAGGGATACTCTTCCCTGCACCTCCAACACCATGCAACAGTTACAAATATAAATAAAATATATCAATCTTTTACTGATCCCACATTTATTCAATTGAAAACGAATGTTGTGAAAGCATTATGATTGGTTACAATGTGTTGCTGTGACCTGGCACTTATTGTGATTAATAGAATGGAAAAAATTGAAAAGAAAATATTGAAAAAAAAAACACCATACAAAATATTTTCCTGCCACATTACATCCTGATCCTTTAACACACTTCCACTCTCTGTCTTTTCCAATTACCAAACTCCACTGTAGTCTACTACACTCTATGCTACTCCACTCCACTCTATGCTGTTACACTCAATGCCATCCCACTGTCATGCCACTATACCCCACTCCACTGTACTCCTCTCCACTCTTCCCTAATCTACTGTTTATCACTCTACTCTACCCCCACTCCACTCTCCAACACTACACTGTACACTATTACATTCAAAGCCACTCCATCTTATGACACTTTGATGTATGCCATTACACTGTAGGCCTTTCCACTCTACATTAATCCATTGTACGCTATTCCACTGCATGCAACTCCATTCTACAACACAACACTCTTTGCTATTCTTGTCTATGCTACTCCGCTGTACGCCACTTCAGTATACACCACTGTACAGTATGCTTTTCCTCTGTACGCCACTGCACATCGCACACCCTATTGTACAGCACTTCACTATATGCTACTCCACTCTACGGAAATCAACTGTACACTATTACACTGTACATCACTCCATTCTACAGCACTACACTCTATGCCACTCTTCTCTATTCCAATCCACTCTACTACACTGTACTCTATTCCACTGTACTGCACTCCACTCTTCGCTTTCCACCATATTCCACTCCACTTTACACCATTAGAGTGTCTGCCAGTTACACTCAATGCTATTCCACTTTACACCACTCTACTGTACACTACTCTACTATATGTCACTCTATTCTAGGCCTTTCTTCACTTGTCCACTCCACTCTACACTACTGCACTGTATGCCACTCCACTCTACAACACACTACCGTAGCCCACTCCAGTCTACGCTATTCCATTGTACACAACTATGCTGTACATCACTCCACTCTATGCCACTCTTCTCGACCCTACTCCTCTGTATGCCACTCCACTCTCCTATTCTACTCTACGCCGCTCCACTCTACCCCACTCCAGTGTATTCTATTTCACTGGATGCCATTCCAGTGTATGCAACTCCACTGTACTCCACTCTACGCCATTCCAATCTACCCTACTATATTCTGTCCTATTCCACTGTGTAACACTCCACTCTATGCCACTCTACTGTATTCTATTCCACAAAATGCCACTCCACTTTACGTATGTCACTACACTGTGCACCAGTAACAGTCAAAGTTATTCCAGTCTACACCACTCCAATGTGTCCTACTCCACTGTTTGGGCTAGGTGTAAAATGCATTTTGGCATGTACCAAAGGCAAATTGTGAGTCGGTAACTTGTTACCGACTTGCAT
This sequence comes from Pleurodeles waltl, assembly GCF_031143425.1. Taxonomy (NCBI): domain Eukaryota; kingdom Metazoa; phylum Chordata; class Amphibia; order Caudata; family Salamandridae; genus Pleurodeles; species Pleurodeles waltl. The sequence continues at coordinate 517,478,945 of NC_090442.1, forward strand.
TTTGCTTTTGCGATTCAGGAGTAGGAAAGGGCGTGTTTAGGGCATTCCTTCCTAATACCGAATTGCACTGGCATGTGTGAGTGTTTCATGACTGGAATGCGGTTGCAAAACATTCATAATTTACTGACTCTGTGAAGGAGACAGTAAGCCATTCGCAAACGAGGTGAGGTTCCCAAGGGACCCCTTCACCTTTGTGAATGGGAGCACCAACATTTTTTAAGAAGTGCATTGGACCACTGCCTCCTCTTAAAAAATGAAAAGGAGACGTTTCCTTTTTTGTTTCAAATGCATCAGATAAGTAATTTGTGTGTAATGTTTTGTGGTTCAAACAATATACAGGGATTACTCATCATCCATACTATATTCTGTTTGACACATTTGCAGTGCTCCCACGATTCAAACTGAGGATATTAACTTAATTTTTAGCCTCCAATTTCAAATTCCTTCACCATACAAAACGTTTTTAGCATTTTCAATTGAACATTTCTCCTTTATTTTTATCTACTTTAATAATCTGTTAATATTATTTTATTTTATTTAGTTAGATATAAGCAGTTGTGGACCCCTTAAGAAGTCTTTGCGGTCCCCTTAAGTATGCTTTGCAGACGCCCAAGGGTCCCAGTACCACAAGTTAAGAACCACTGCTCTATGCCACTCCACGTCACTGCACTCTACGTCACTGTACTTTACGCCACTCAACTGTTCACTATTCCACTCTACCACCCTTCACTTCATGCCACTCCATTCTTCACCACTCCACTTATGCTATTCTACTGTATGGCATTCCACTCTCCATCACTCCACTCTACAACACTTTACTCTGCTTTCCAACCTACACTATTTCACTCTGTGCCACTTCACTATACACCACTCCTCTGCACCACACTGTACAACACTCCATTCCTCCACTCCACACAACTACACTCTAAACTATTCCACTGTACGCCACTTCACTGTACAACATTCCACTCTGCTTCACTCCACTCTGCTGCACTGTACGAGGCCACAATCTATAACAGTACCCTTTTGGATACTCTTCTCTTCTCTACTGTACTGTACCACACTCCACTTAATAACAGTCCACACGATGACCGTAAACTCTAAGATTTCAAAAACATTTTATTAAAAATAAAAAATAAAACATTGAAATTCAATTGTTATAGTTGGGAAAACATTATTTATTCTTTCTATACAAACCAACCTTAGAATACACAAACATTAAAAATTCTTCAGGTATAGTTACACCTTGAATGTATAAGTTATGGACCACCTTTAAGTTTAGGTAACTGTATTTAAACAAAAGTAAAAGTGCATAAAATGTAAATTTCTAATCTTATACTTATACCTTCAATTTAAAATGTATGCAACATTTTCAATTTATTATAACTTGCGCACCTCCATACACAATGTATTCAATTTGCTAGCCACACTACATTACAAACTCTCACCTTTTTCATGCACTGCTTATACCCTTTTATATTATATTAGTTATATCATATGAAATAATAGTATTTATAATACTAATTGTGAAATCGCAAATCATAACTTTTATGAGAACACAGTGCATGCTAGATTGACGAGTGCAGTGATTACACCAGTGCTCTAGGCCGAAGGAGAGAGATCCTTACACTGCAACCTCTAGAGAAGATTGTTGGACGTTCACGTGAAGCCTCTGGCATGCCAGCTGGCTGACTACCAAAAGAAGAAGGTAGAGTTGTCCAAACTAGAGGTTGACAATAAACTCCACTCTACTGGAGTTCACCACCCGGCCAAATTCAGCTAACCACTATGTAACAGAGTTTTGTCTTGTGTAAGGCTCACCAACAATAAGTTGGGGAGCATAAGTGACAATTGGCGTCCCCTAGTATCACTTACGGGTGTTAGGAGGGCACCCTGTGAGATTTTCTCAATGCAGGAGATTGCATCTGTTCAAGTTGGTAAAGTTGCTGCTTGAGTAGAAAAGCTACTCTTGTGGCAGCAAAACCAACTCGCCGCCGTTTGCATTGATTTCTCAGCACAAAACAAGCACCCTCGGCACTAAGAATCACCACGGCTAGCACGAAATGCCGATTTCCTCCCATTGGAATAGCTCCACGGAATCTCCCAGCATTTTTATGTAACTCTGCAGAATTTTGCAGAGTGAAACTCTGGAAGTTCCCTCTACCCCTGGTCAATCCATTGTGACAGCTCATCCTATGCCATGCTCACCAGTACACCTTCACTTCGTAATCCCAAGTGCACAGTTCATCAGTTAATTCCATATGTCTGAGAGATCTTGACTGTGAATCTTTGAACCAATGTTTATCATACATTGCTGTCCCCATAGAAGAACTGAATATTCATTTGTATGGACTGATATTTGGGTCATAGAACTCCAGGAATGTGCCTGACCTTAGCTATAATTATGAAAAAGTCTATGTTTTCATTCGGTAGAGAACTCTGTAGACCCCCAAGTGGTTTTCTGTAAAATTAGTTATTGTGGGTATACAGTTTAAAGTTCTGTTGTGATTAAAATAATTCTATTTTACTAAAATATAGTAATTCTGGACATTACATTATTGTTTGAGGTGTGAGTGTGTATCCCAACACTTTCGACCTGAGACAACTTGGACTTCTCACCCTTGCTAACCATAGAATAATGTGCAGAAAGGTTTGATGCTGAGTTCAGAAAGCTATTGTTTCCAAACATTGAATTTAAAAATACTTTGGTATTATGTTGGAATAGATGAACAGGTGTCCCTGTAAGGAATGGCTACCCCATCTCAAATATTGTCCATATTGCTAGTTTCATGGGGTTCTCCATTGAGTTTCCCCAAGATTATATTGTTTGTTGCTGAAGTTCTTTTGTCCTTTCATTTTATTTTGTCTTCCTTATCTTTAGCCTATGGAACCTGCCGATTATTCACTCCTGGGTGTAAGGCTATATACTTTGACCACCTTATGAATATACCTGTAACCCACCATTACTGTTATCATTGTTATCATTACTGTGTTCTCATTGTGAACGCAGTTTTCTTAAAGGCAGGGTTAGTGCCTTGTATGCCTCCCCTGAACTATTATCCTTAATAAAAAAAAATTAAAAAAAGTGTTAGAAATGTTAGACTTGGGGTGGTCTTTTGCCAAACCTTTTGCATGCTATACCTCACTTTTGCTGATCTTTTTTTGTTGGCCTTATGACTCTGGCCTCATCACCACTGCTGACCAATGCTAAAGTGCATGTGCATGTGCTGACTCCCCTAAAATATGGTAACAGTGATGTATCCATAATTGGCATATTTAATTTACCTATAGGTCTCGTGTAGAGGGCACTATATGTGCCCAGGGCCTGTAAATTAAATGCTACTAGTGGGCCTGCAGCACTGATTGTGCCACCCACTAAAGTAGCTGTTTTATACAGGCCTGCCTCTGCAGCGCCTATGTGTGCAGTTGGACTGCCATGTCAAGTTGGCATTTAAAATCAAATGCCCAGCCTTAGCCTCCCCTTTAATTACACGTCACCCCTAAGATGGGCCCTACGTAACCCATAGGGCAGGGTGCTATGTAATTAAAAGGCAGGGCATATACTTTTAAGTTTTACATGTCCTGGTAGTGAAAGACTCTGAAATGTGTTTTTCACTTTTGTGAAGCCTACCCCTCTCATCGGACAACATTGGGGTGGGGGATTCATTATTACATTTAATAAAGTGTAATTCCTGATTGAGAAGGAGTAGACCTGTCATGTTTAGTACCTATGGAATTGTAATGATGACTCCTCTGTTCTGGAAAAGTCGGATTCACTATTACAATTTTGAAAATACCACTTTTAGAAAGTTGGCATTTTCTGTCTCTTAGCCCTGGGTACCTTCAGTCTGTCTCTAAACTTACGTCTGGGCTGAGGTGACAGCTGGTTTCCTGTATTCCAGTTAGACAGCCTTACAGAAAGTAAGGATAGGTGTGACTGAGTGGCCAACTGCATTGTGATGGGCAATCACAGGCAGAATGGGAGGGAGGAGTTCACGCTTGCAACTCAATAGGGAGTGGCCTGTCCCCACACAAAGGACTTCTTAACCCCCTGTAGTGAGTCTGGAGCCATGGAAGGAAGAGAGGACCTATGTGGACCTTAAAGACCCTTCTTTGAAGTCACCCCCACTACAAAGCCACAACTAGGTATAAGAACTGGATGTCTGACCTTACCAACTCAGTACACTTCTGGGCCTGTAAATAACTCTGCCAGGAAGGAGGACTGCTGTGCTGCTACAAGGACTGCTAATCATGACAGCTGCTCTGCAAGAACTGCTTTTCCACTGTGCTGCCCTGCTGCCTGCTGCCCTGCTGAAAGAGGACTGGACACATCTCACTTGAACCCAGAGTGACTCCAAGGGCTTGCTGAGTTGCCTCCTATTCTTCTGAAGTCGCGGGGACACAACCTCCAGCACGACCTGACAAGACCTGGACTTTGCTTGCTTCAAGTCTTGCTCTGCCAAGTGGTGGCAATCCAGTTTTAGGCTCTTGGAAGTGTGTATGCAGTGCTGCAGCTACCAAAATCCATGCACAACATTCTTGCACCAGTCAGAGCTGATGCATCTCCTTCGATGCTGACGCATCACCGTTTCAGGTGACATTGTATTGCCAGCTGCGCAGCTCAACTTCGACGCATCTCCTACATGTATGTGGTTCGGCACTGATGCATTACTGATTGTGCTGTTCGGAACTGGTGCATCTCCTACATTGCCTGGATCAATGAGAACACATCAACCCAGCTGTTCCTCGCATCCTGCCTCAAGACAGACGAAACCCAAAACCAAGGTACGGATTTCAATGGGCTAAGGCTCATCCCTGTACCTGACCTGTGCTCCATCGTGGTCGACCTGAATTTTCAGATTTATCCTGGTCTATTGCAACCAGTTAGCCCTGGTTGGTGCTTTATGTTTCTAAGCACTACAGTTTCATTTATTCTTTAAAAATTCATATTTCAACTTCTACTTTTTGAACTGTTGTCATTTTGGTCTTGTTTGTTTCATATACTAAGCTCTATTTTTATTACCAGGTGTGGTATATTATTTTTATGTGGTGTTTTTAGTGTTTTAAGTGTTGCACAAATACTTTACACATTGCCTCCTAAAGTTAAGCCGGCCTGCTCTGTACAGAGCCACAAGAGGGTGAGCATAAATTAATTAATTTATAGTGTATAACTTATTTACCCTGTCTAGAATTGTGGTCCCTACTTGGACACATACCTTTGCCAACTAAAGATCCAATTTCTGGCGTCCAGTGCCCCCCCCCCCAACTCTCACTGTGGTCTGAAAATTCAGCACTAGTCACAGTGGACATAGAAAACAGACAACAGTTACTGCTTTTGTCATTGTCTTCAAAAACCCTCTCTGTGCTCCCTTTGGTAAAATGTAATTTTGTCTTTTAATTCCGAATTACTTAGCAAATTATGACAAGATTTTTTTACCTCCTGAACCGGTGATGCCACATCATGCCTGGTTGTTTCATTCAGTTAGCTGTATTTAATCAACATTCTTTAGAATAATTTATCATCTGACTGCTATCTCTAGCTTGGTATTCACTAGTTAAAGATTTGTCATAATGACAACAGCCTGCAGACTCTCATAAACCTGGTTCTACTCTTGAGATCCAGGACCTTTCTAAGATCAAACAATGAGATTTAAATGGACGGTTTCCTGCACACATGTTTATTGCATACATAACTGTAGTAATTAAGAATAAATCCACTATTTGTTGAATAATATTCAACACATTAGATGTGACTTATAAATTTGTTATAAAATGACTTTGTTTAATTAGTAGAAACTGTTGCATTAAATTAAAAATATTGTTCCAGTTTAGTGGTCAAGTTTGAAACAAAGTGCTTGGGGCTACATGTACGAGTGTGAGGAACAGTGATTTCCTAATTGCAATTTTGTGCAAATTGCAATTAGGTAATCACTACTACTCTCTCAAGTTTCATGAGTGATTCCTAGTGGGTCATAAATAGACCTACCTCAGGAATATTAATGGGGTAGGTCACAATTTATGACCCATTTGGAATCACAGCCATCCCAGAGATGGTGGCCTGCTGGGGTCAGCAGACCAATATGTCCGTGATTGCTTTTACATAAAGCATTTTTTTTAAACGCAGCCCGTTTTCCTTAAAGGATGCCTTTAAAAGGAAAAAAGAAAGTGGGACCACTGCCTGCTCTTAAAAAATATTTTTCCATCCATTCTCAAAGGGTGAGGTTCCCTTGGGGGAACCCTCCCATTTGCAAATGGGTTACTACCAACTTTCAAATGGCTGTAAACTGAAATTGTTTTATGACCGCATTTCGGTCACAAAACATTCATATATACCTTACCGATTCGTATTAGGAAGGGATGCCCTTAACACACCCCTTCCAAATACCAAACCACAAATCCCAAATTACAATTCCGTAACAAGCTACTGAATCACTACTGAATCTGTATGTTGTGTGTTGCATCATGTGTGATGTAGGGGGACACATAAAGCAAAGGTACAGTGTGTTTGTGTGTGTATGTGTGTGTGTGGGTGTGTGTGTGTGTGAGACTTACCTGTATTCCACAGCCACTGCCATTGTCTGATGTCTGTTGGGTCCCGCAATGTCCTCCCTCTGTCAGCAAACTGTGCCAGTACACCGCCTGCAGGACTGTAACATTTGGGTGGAACACTGTCGACGACGGTCTTCTCGGGTCCGCTGCTACAGCGGTTTGGCAGTAACACCCACCAGAATCTAAATCAGACCCAATTTGAGATTAACAGATGTGTGTTGTGATTATTCGTTGAGGACTCTTCTTCGCACACTGCACATAAAATGTCTTGCAGATGCAGACTGGTTGTTTTACAGAGCTATTCTTTGCATGGTGCTTATGCTCTAATGCAATGTATTTGTCACCATGACAGATCAGCTTCTCTTCAGACTCACTGGCCTGATCCTTTAAAGGTCACAATTATGAGTTTCTCAGAATCTCCGGTCGAGCTGGTAAAACGAGTTATCAGCACCATCCCAATGCCAAGATTTGTGGAAAATCTTTGGACCTGTACATATTATACATGGGCACCAACTCTCTGGAGGAAAATATGTAAGAGATTAAGAAATTACTTGAGGAATCAAACCTCAGTAATTCCTTATTTTGCAGGGTCATCTAAGAGTACAGATCCGAAAAGTTCCACAGTTCACTAGGTAACAGTAACAGAAACTCTAGTAGTATTAAATTAACTCTCTTACATCCCAGGCATCCATAATGATGTCCAGGCTGTCACAAATCGTTGTAAACTATTGTTTACAAAATCAGTTAACTCCAGTGTACTTTGTCTATAACATACTGGAAGATATGCAACTTAAATTTATTTTCAAACTCGTACTTATTGTAGCATTTGCTCATTGTCAGTTATTTTGTGACTCTTCAAAATAATTACCTAGAATGAACATGGGTTACTATTAAATATTACAGTATCAATTATGTAATAGGAGCATTTCCACTCTGTTCGCCCCCTTGTCCGAATCATAACATTTGAGATATACCTATCTCACAGACTGAAAAAAAAACAAAGAAATGCTAGGAACTTTGCCCTCCCACCCCTTCACACTGGGAGTAATTAAGGCGTACTTACCCAGCATTCTGTCTGCTCTTTTTTCTGTCCCTAGACAGGATGTTGTGGGCAAGGGATGAAGGTTGCTCCTGCAAGGCTGGAGCTCCTCTTGGGATGCAGCGGCGTTGCTGGCTGGCATTCCAACCTGGCAGGCGGTGTCAGCTCACTGAATTCCCATCACCCTGCCTGCAGGCCTTGTGGGGAGTTGTGTGGTGCTCGAGCTCGAAATAATCGTATATAGTATTGAGAATGTTATGAGATGCATGGTGCTCCCTGAATTAGCACAACACATTGATTTGCATTCACTTTGTAAACTGATTAAAGTAAAATATTAGGTAAAGGCTTTGAAATTGCAATTCACAAATACTAAAGTGCACAGTAAAAAGTCCATTTAGGTCTTCTAACAGCTGCGTTGAGGACTTTAAGCCGGGGAACCCGACCTAAGAAATTTCTATGAGTTGAACCTCAAAACAATACACAGATACAAAAAGAAGTGCACACATTATGAAATGTTTTAGTAAATACACAAGCAAAAATATAAGCAAATACTGAAATTTTAATTTCTATCAGAAGATAGGAGATTTTCAAAATGTAATTTTATTTCTGAAAGGTGAAGTGATCTGCAGGGCTTCAGCATATTATTTTGTCTTTTTACTCCAAATGCATGCTCTCTTTTTGTCGGTGTTTACTACTTCACGTGGGGCAACTAATTGGCCATACTAGATAACTTTTTCTGTGCTTGCACAAATCACAATAAGGATACCAACTTAATGTTTATCCTCCAGTGTCAAGTTCCTTCACAGAGAGGGTTTTAAAATGTTCTATTTTGACTTTTTATGTGTATGTACCTCCTGATTCGGCTAATGTTATTTCATTTTCTAAACAGTTGCAGACCACCTGGTTGTGGACCCCTAGGGGTGCACAGATCACAGGTTTAGAACCACTGCTGTAGATAACTATTTACTTTTTACTAAACACATAATTTCACATGGCAGTGCTACATAAAATTATGATTCAAACTATTTGATCCGGCGGTCCAGATTATAATTCCTACGTGACCCTGAATTTTTCGAATTATTCTTGAAATATTTGAAGTTTATGTAAATAATTCTTTAGATAAGAATCCTCAGATTTCCAAGTTATCAGCTTCTCTTCTTCCCCTTCCATCGGCTTCCAAAAGAATAATAAAAATAATTTGTTGCTGGTCTAATACGCCTAGTTTAGAGTGTAGTTCACAGCCAGTCGATGTAACTGGAAGACATTTCTTGGTTTTCCTTGTTTTGAACTGCATTCTATTTTTAAATAGGTGCCTACGAATCTCGATTTAATCTTGTTTGTAGCTTCCAGTCCCCAACTGACCCTACAGTCAGAACCGTGCTTCTGTTCCTTGAAATCCCCTTGTTGCATTTTGATTGCATCTCCGCACTGCTTCCAGTCACCCTTTTCTAGACTCCACCAGAACTGGGTCCCCATTTCCCCAAGCCTCCAGAAACGTACTCTAAATATTTGCCTTTTCTCCCTGTGATCTCTCTATTTGACAGAGCCTGCGTCTTCATTATTCACTACCTTACCTTACTTTTCATCAACTCTGTTCATATTAGGGACCTCTAGTGTTCTAGACCAGGTGACCGCAAATGTCTAGTAGTGTAGCCTACAGTACTGAGTCCTTAGTATGGTTCATTTTTGTCACATACTCTAGTCCTCCTACCTGCCTTGTGTAATGGGCTTTCGTGTTCCTTGGTGCTCGTTGAGCAGCACTCAAGTCGTAGACATGCATCTCTGTTTCCGCACTGCAATCTAGCCTTCTTGCAGCTTGTCTTATTTCTAGTTTAGCTCTTCTTACTTCAGTTTATATAATGTGTGGTCCTCGCATGTGTTTTCCTACTTCCCTTTTCATCAGTATGCAACACGTATTTTTCTATTTTTCGTTTGTTCAAGGGTTCGTTCTTGATTATTCAGGATGCAATCTCCACCTCTTTCTGTGTCAAGAGCAGAATACCCATAAGGAGTATCCTTCTTTTGCAGCACCTAGAGCACTTACACCTCGTTTAGTTAGCCACCTTTCTTTGGTCTTCTAACTGAAACCTGCACAAAAATTATGACACTTTGGGATACGGTTTGACTCCGGGCCGTGTTTTATTCGGCCTCGTCACATTACGGTGCTCCTCCAAACTGAAACTGATTATTTTACACTCTGAATCAGAACTCATCCCTCCTCTAGACCCACAGCCCACTCCTCTAGTATCAGCCCTGGGGGGTGGAGCCAGAGTCAGGTCCACACCCTCACTAGAATGCACGCCTAACCTTCTGCCAAGCATCTCAGGGATGCATAATTGAGTATTTCATGTGTACAGATAGACAGCGACTGAACTATTCTTTTGATTCTGTAAATATCCATTTCAGTAAGGAAACAATGAGGTACTAGTCATTTGCTATAAGTCAAATACCCTGATGGCATTGTGCATGAAGGCTCCTGATTTAAGCCTGCATCATTGCCTGTGATCATCACCCATTCCTGCTACCTATAGGCTTTGTTAACAGAGACCCTACAATTCACCAGTGCCTTATGAGAGTCAATGAAGACAGATGTGTTGCTGAACAAGAGTTGTTAATGACTTCTATGCTGCACCACGTCTTTGCCCACAATCATTGATGTTACCAGTTGACAGCATAGTCCTCTTTCTGTGTTGGTGTCTGGGTGCAATGGCACCTGCGCGTGGGAAAGTTACTAGTTCAAAAAATGGGTTCTGTCTCGTTTTGTCAAAGTTGCTTGTGACACCCCAGTTATCTTTAGAATAGCACAAGTGATTGTTGCACTCTTCCCCATCCTGATGCCTACGTTCATGGCTATGTGACTCACAAACAGCTACAGATTTAGCTTTGTTTGTGCCACATATCAATCAATCAATCAATCAATCAATCAGAGGATTTATAAAGTGCACTACTCACCCTTTAGGGTCTCAAGGCGCTGGGGGGGGGAGCTACTGGTCGTAAAGCCATGTCTTGAGGCGTTTCCTGAACGTCAAGAGGTCTTGGGTCTCGTGAAGGTGGAGCGGTAGGGAGTTCCAGGTCTTGGCGGCTAGGTGAGAGGAGGATCTTCCTCCGGCGGTGGTGCGGCGGATGCAGGGGACGAAGGCGAGGGCGGGGCTGGCAGAGCGAAGATTGTGGGTGGGAGTGTGGAAGATGAGTCTGTCGTTGAGGTAGGCTGGACCTGTGTTGTGGAGGGCTTTGTGTGCGTGGGTGAGGAGTTTGAAGGTGATCCTCTTTGATACTGGTAGCCAGTGTAGGCCTCTGAGGTGGCGGGAGATGTGGTTGCGGCGTGGGACGTCAAGAATGAGGCGAGCGGATGCGTACTGGATTCTTTGCAGCTTTGCTTGGAGTTTGGTTATTGTTCCTGCATATAGGGCATTTCCATAGTCCAATTGGCTGCTGACCAGGGCGTGGGTGACAGTTTTCCTGGTTTCGACGGGAATCCACTTGAAGATTTTGCGGAGCACATATGGTGTACTGCCAGGTGCCTACTGCGACAGATGTCAAAGACTTGGGTGTGCAGTTGGGCAGTTTACTCATACCGCCTAATACTTTGTTTAGCAGGTAGTTGTTCAGAAGAGAATCAGCAGTGAAGGAGCACATATTTACCACTACATTAGTAGCGAGTGAAGGATCACTCTAATTTGTTTACATAATTGTGATAAATAGAACGATGCAAACTTGCTGAAGAATGTGTAAACTGATTGCTTTAAAAAGTTACATAATATGATCGCTTATATCTCACATGGACTTGGTGTACAACTCAGAAGGGCATCTGACTAATGGCCTCTGTTTTCCTTCACTGCTTATACAGTGTCTCACATCTACTCCTCGCTCCCTTCTCTCTAATTGCTGAGCTGAGCAAGGAAAGAGCAGTGTGTTAGACTAATTATATTTATTGATTGCGTTGTTATCATATTTCATACTGAAAAAACATTTCAGTAGGGGAATGCAATGTAGAATCAAACGTTACCCAAAGAAAAGCAGAAATGTATGCAACTAAATTAATTCATCATTCTCTCTCTTGCAGCAAGCTGGGTGTGATCATGTACTGAATTCCAAAGCGAGGCGTGATAAGTGTGGAGTCTGTGGGGGTGATAATTCTTCCTGCAAAACTCTGGCAGGCACTTTTAATGATGCCCCGCAATATGGTAAGTTTTATCAATTGATATACAAATATGTGGAAACATCGACCGCACTGAAGCAGGCAAGAGTGTTTTTGAGGGACGTGCACAATTACTGCTTGACGTCACTTCACCATTTTGGAATTATACGTTCCTATGTCTTTTGACAAATATATATATTCATGTATCTCTGCCAGGTGACTTCAATTGAAAACTGAGCACTATTAAGCCCCTCTCTATATGAAGCTGTAGAATATAAAGAATGAAAGAGCACATTGGTATGATTTATCTTTTTGTGAGCTCTAGATTTCTCCATCAAATACAAATGAGATAAGCACACGCATTTTCTATTTTTTTTAAGACTAATTGAAGCTGTCATTTCTCATATAAATAATTGATGTTTAATGAGTAACTCTTGAATAAGGTAAACGGTTATTTTTTTTTCCAAAATAATACTATTTCAAAGAAACGAGGTGAACCATTGTTCTATCTATGGGTTGTGAATGCGAGCAGAGTGGAATTGCCAAGGTGATTACCACTCTTACTTTTCCTGTCTGAGCAGTAAACTGGAATAAACATGTTAATTAGCAACCCTTACACATTGCAATTTCACCACGGTCGAGAAATGGGCGCTCTAGGTATGGGAAGGCATCTGTATGAGATCCCCGGTCACTGGTAGTGGTCACCGAGCTCTATGACCCTTTCCCACATGGGGAGTTGGGATTTATGGCCACATTTAAAGAAGGTCGTCTCTTAATACTCTTATTCTAGCTCTGCCATCTCCAGGTACCATGTATGTGCAGTGAAGAAGAATGTATTGCTTTTACTCAGCAGGCATGAGGTTTTTTTTTTTTTTTCACCATTTCACTGGAAACATCCTGGTGCAACACTAATTTTCTCAATTGTTCGGTCTTACTTTTTTAACAGCAGTCCAGCCAACCCACTACCACAGTGATACTCAAAGTACACCCGAGGGGCCGCATGAGGCCCTCCTGACCGCTACATGCGTCTCTCTGGGTCAACAGTAGCACTGGGCTGTTGTTTTCTCGACTGAGCACTAACATTGAGAAAGAAGTTCAATAAACAGGCAATCTTTTATTTAAAGTATAATTGCGTTACAGAAAGGTATAACTAGGTTATCCTGCACTGCTTAACTTTAGAAACACCTTTGTAAAGACATCTTGCAGGAAAAGTGTAAAACTATGATACGATCTTTTCAGAATTCATTAAGAGTATTTCATTAAAATGCAGAAAAGTTTCAATTTAGTACATCACATTGTGTCATTGCATTGAGAAGTATTTTTATGAAGTGAAAGTTTTCTGTTTCCACATTTTTTTCTGTTGCTGTTATAATTCCCACATTGTAGGCAGCTATTCATAATTTTCATAGTGCAAAAGCAGATGCTATGATTAAATTAATAGAGTTATGTATTTATATTCCATGTTCATACTTTAAAAAAATATATATTTATCGTATTTCCAATATAACAATACAGCACAAAAAACACAAGAGAGGGATAGAGGAGTGGCCCGGTTACAAAAGTGGCGGTATCAGTCATAGTGGTAACATGGCTACAACACGAGGGGTAAACTCACAGCTGCAGTACAATTGCGCAAAGACACAAGTATTCATGACAGCTATTCAAAGCTATGAAGAGGAACATCTTTTAGGCAGCAGAAACATAGATGACCCATTATTGGGAGTGCATAACATATCAGGGGATATGGGTGGTTTGATATGGGGACTATCTCTGGTATACACATTAAGCATTCGTTCGGTTAGGGTCTGGTTATTTTTGTTGTAGGTATGTGCAAAGTGCTTGCCAGATGTCCTTGGGGCATAATGGAGGAGGTAAGAGTGAGGCGTAGATTTTGCTAGTAGTGTCACAAAAAGTGAGGATCTTAAGCCACCCAGCCACTGTTGGACTGCTTCTGCTTTCCCCGTACAAGGCTATTTCCCATTTTGCGAGAAGCAGTGCTATGGCAGTGTATCTATGGATGCCCCTCAGGACATCACGGACATATCCCAGCAAGGCACGGCAAGGAGGGGAAAGGGAGTGAGGGGAAGTCCCACCATGGAGGAAAGTTGATCGAAGATATCTACCAGAACCCCCCAACTTCTGTGCACATCCATGTGAGATGTGTGAAGTCAGCATCATCAGAGTGACACTTCGGACAAGCAAAGGCCCTGGTGGGATCAATTTCAGCAAGGGAGCTGGGAGTAGTGTACGTTCACCTGAGAAACTTCAAATGGATCAGTTTCTGCCTATGGTTAGGGGATATCAGTTTGGTTTGTTGGCAAGAGTAGTTCCGATTTTGTCCATCAAGGGTTGTTGTAGGTCGGTCTCCCATAAATTACAGATGCGGTCATCTCTAGTGGGTAGAAGCATAAGGTAATTGTGATAGAGTTTAGAAATTAGATGGCCGCTATCTGAGTCATTCATTCATGTGGTGAGTGGGGTGAATTCTTCTGGAGAATGGGGATAAGAAGGAATCAGCTCACACAGTGTACTGTAAATGTGTTTCATTACAAAATGATCCAGTGGGGTTGCAGAGGCAAAGCGGGCATTAGTTGAGTGCGTGAGGATTTGACCATGGGGGAAGAGATCCCCAAAGGTGTGTAATGTGCATTTCCCCAATGTGTATTTGACTATGGTTTCTTTAGTAGGAGGTAACCATTGATTATCATTTTCATACTTTGCAGACATGGCATGTATGTATTAGAGATCCTTGAAATGAAGAAAGCAAAAGTTACAGGAATAAAAAAGGGAATGAAAACGAGTTCGCAGCAAACTATCAAATGTAATAGCAACTGTATACATCATCAGTTTTGAAGGGAATAAAGAGGGAATTGAGGTAGGTTAGAAAAAGGAATATGCTACCATAAAAGAAGGTCAGGAGAAGGTAGGAGAGAGAAGGAGATTAGGAAACAACAGAGGGAGAAAATTCGTGGACATATTGGGGTAGAGGGGGAGGCAATTACAGAGAAATAAATTCATTGAATGGAGATAGGAAGTATCTTTGGAACACAAGTAGTTTCTTCTTGCTCTTGAATGTGCCTGTTGAGGCAGTGGAGCAGAGACTAGGAGGGAAAGAGATGCATATTTGAGTTGCACTGTCAGAAATGGACTTTGCTCTTTTTTTAATGGTGGGAGTTTGAGTAGTTGAGTTATTATACTACATAGCGATATGAGACCCTATGATACTTCAGCTTAGAGGCTAAATATCTCTGGAAGAGTTTTGAAGGGCTTTCAAGTAACACAAGCTGTCTTATAGAGTGCTCTTTTTTCGTGCTGGTGACAAAGCAAGATACTTCATGTAAAATTGCCTTCATGAGGGCTAAATGTATTTTGGTAAGACGGGCCAGAACAGAGTACCCATAGTCACTTCTTGACTACACAAGTGATTGGATGAGGGTTTTGAGGCCCTGTTCTGGAATGAGCTGTCCAATCCCCAAAGATGGCTTAGCTGAGAGTATCTAGTATTGAACTCATATTGATTTGGAATTGCAGCTTGAGTCATGTTATCAAGGATGAAGCCTAGGTATTTAGCACTGTTGATAATTATGGGTTTTATACTCCAGAAAGCCACATGAGTTTAACAAGGATTCTACTGGCAAGGTTGAGTGAGAAGGTGGGATGAAGAAAAAAACAGTTTTTAAACAGTTAAGTTTCATGTGGTGTCAAATCATCCATGCAGTGTTTTGGCAAGGAATCGAACATCCTTGGGAGAGGTAATTTTAAGATAAGATTGTGTGAGTACTGATGCTATAGGGTACCGGTGTTCTTTAGTAGAACACCAATGGGGTTCAAAATGAAGATTGGAAAGAGTATGTGCCATCACCGATACTTGTAGGACACCCTCTGTGAAAGAAAAAGTAGATAAGGGATTTTCTATTTTGATATGTAGAACCCCAGTAGGAGGTGAATCAGTTAAAGACCATGTTTTCAGCACCCATGTGTTCTGTAAGAATTGTAATGAGCAAGTAGCGAATCACTGTATCATAATCAAATGCAGCTAAAAAGTCCATAATACCCTGGGATTTGGAGATACCGGAGTCAGAGTGCACCATCTGTTTCGAGGAGCAAAGTAGTTTCAATGCTGCAGCCCTATCTCAGCCTTGATTGAGACTCATTAAAAGAAGTGTAAATTGCATGTGATACAACTCTAAAGAGCTTTTGCCATTTAGGACAGACATAGCAAGATACCAAAGAAACAAAACCACAAAGGGGCTCGGTGACTGTGTGCACTGCCTAGAACAACAATAATCCCATGTTTGTCTCTGCTTCAAAACACAATGACCAACATTCCCTCTATTCTCAGAACCAATTTTCAAATGTCCATAAAACGAAATGTATTAAACACAATTCTGACAATTCATACTCAATTAGTGTTGGTCATGTGAATCGTATCATGGCGAATTCTTGATTTTCATTCAGTTGGTAGATAGCAATACGACTCAATGCATTTCTGGACCAAAGGTCCCTTCTTCATGGGGAATGGTTGTCTACGCAATCCTATAACTATAACTCGTGCCCCTGCCATACAGTTTTCTCCTCAATAAATTTGCAACAAATGTTACTGTGATATTATCAATGATGCTACAAAAAATATCATGAGTGTTGTAATATCTGGGCTAATAATTGGTGCATGGTGAGGGCGTGAGTTATAGTTACCCTTGGCCATGAGTTATAGTTACTTGAAATGACTCTAACTATAACTGCTGAATTTCTATGGTTTTGTGTAAGTAAATTCAGAACCTAACTATAAGGTCCCTGCAACCTTTGTTCTTTTCAGTGAATTTCTTTTTTTTTTAACGTAAAGTAATTTTAATTACTATAGGTTTATCCAACAACTGCCACTCATGGCCTTTGGTCAGGGCCTGTGCCAACCCCCTAGAACCAGCAAACCCTGCTCCAGGCACAAACTTTGGCAGCACGCTCCGGGGCTTAGCTGCAGGGCTTGGCCTGTGGCCAGGCCCTTGGGCCAACCCCCTTTTACTACACCAACTCCACACCATACTTTGATGAATGATATACTTGAATGCAATATTTTAGGAGAGATTGAAAAGGGAAATCTGTTTGTCAAGTAAAAAGAGCACGGTCACATGTCAATATATAACTTAAATATTTGAATTGGAAAAGTAATTGAAGCAGGAATGTGACTACTGACACACATATTCTGAAACCATCAACCTTTACCTCAGCCTTGAGTCCTTAACCTCTATGCCACAGATGACTCTTTACTACACAATTTCCAGACATAGATCTGACATTAAACCCAAAGATTTTGATGGCAAAAAGATGTAAATGTTCCAGCACTAAGAATGTTTAACAGTCAAAACATTAGTCAATAAACAGACACACTGCCATGAGATACCAAGATTGAATCTTCAACCTTCTGAGTGACAGTACAAGAGGTTTACCAGCAGGCCAAAGCTGAGTTTGTTTGTGCATCATAACATAACTATAACATTCAATCCAAACATCTTGCTTGTGTGCCGCTTTGAAGTCATTCTCTGTAGAGTATTGCAATGGTCTCTCCATTAAATGACTTCAAAGCAGCACACAAGCAAGATGCTCGGTTCCAGGCGAGGACCACGCAGAAGATGGCTGAGGGGGACCTAAAGGCCCCGCAGTCCTAGCTGGCTCCTCATGTCCTGCGGGGGCGGGCATTGCTCCCACAAGCAAGGAGCTGCTTTAAATCCAAATAGCAGCTTCCTGCTTGCAGGAGCAATGTTTTCTTCTCTTTCCCTGCACGCAAATGAAAACTCTGATTTTAGCAAGTTTGGCAACTCCCATTCGCTGATAGTGGAGTTATGTTTGCTTTTGCTTGGTGGGAGCTGTCAGCAAAATCAAACAGATACCTCCCGAGGGTGGGCACCTGCAGAGTGGTGGTTTCCACTGGCCATCTGTGGCTCCACAAGGGGGGGTCCGCAAAGCCCCCTCCATCTAAAACTTGCCCCTGGGAGGTGTTGGTTCCTGCAGCTGAGGGTCCACAACTGACCCTCACCTAATTTAATTTAGTAGCCCTGGGGAGGTGGCAGTACAGCTGTATTTTTCTAGGAGTATTTTGCCCCAGGGAGGTGGCGGTCCCCTGTGGTGCGACGCCATGCAGCCCCCTCATATAATTTAGTTTAAGCCTGGGGGGTTGGTGTTCTCTGGGGCCCATATGGGTTCACAGGACCACCCTATAATTATAAAAGTATTTTGCCCCAGGGAGCTTGTGGGCCCTGGGGCCCAGTAGGCTGCACAACCCCCCACATACTTTATATTCTTTGGCCCGTGGAGATGGTAGTCCTTGGGGCTTTAGTAAGACCTGGTAGGGGGGGCCCTTGCTCCTCCTTCAAATAATATGCCCATGGGACCTGGCCTACCCAGAGGCAAAAATAAAAGCAAGTGCGGGAGACCGTGCTTGCTTTTTAAAAAAAAAGAAACACATCAAAATTCACGAATAATCGTGATTCTTGCTGTGATTTTTTTTTTTTAATGCTTTTTAACCCTGGCGGTGTTCCGTAGGAGACCCCAACACCAAGGCTAGCAGGGTAGGGTGATATTACCTTGCCCCCTTACCTTTTTTCTTTTTTTTTTAGACTTGACTGAAGCCGAGTCTCAAAATGGCTGTCAACACTTCCTAGTTGAAGTGGTGGCAACCAATCAGATATCCTCACTAGTTTGGCAGTATTTACAAATGTGTTGTGACCCTAAATATACAAATTTAGATTTCCTTTAATTTCTCCTAAACTACTGAACAGATTTACACCAAATTAAAAAATGCATCTGTGCGGACCAAAAGCTACCTTTCTGCCAAATGTGGTGTAATTCAGTCCAACGGTTTGGCTGCAGGCGTGTCTAAAGAGTCTTTAGGAATTACACTTTTTTTTTAACCTTTTTCTCGGCCCCCGTTTGACAGATCACCCTGAAACTTCCCATGCACAACAAGATTCTTGGGCATAGTTTTTTTGGGAAAGTTCATGAAAGTTTGTCAAACTGTGCCAAAGGCCAAAGATATAGGCAAATCAAAAATTGCTTTTTCAATGGAAACAGGGTCCTATCTCTAACTACCTACTGGCTAATGTTTCATTGATATTTTTATTGACATTATAAAAGTTGTCATGAGTACTTTAATATCTGGGGTAATTAGCAGTGCATGGCGAGGGTGTGAGTTATAGTTACCTTAGGCCATGAGTTTTAGTTACTTGAAATAATTCTATAACTGCTGAATTTCTCTGGGTTTTTTGTGAGTAAATTCGGGACCTAACTATAACGTCCATGTAACCTTTAGTTTCTTTAGCGAATTTCCGTGTTTTTTAAAATTCTGTTTCCTAATTATAACGTACCTGTAACTTTGTTTTCAGTGAATTTCTATGGTTTCTTTTACTGTAAAGCAATTTTCATTAATATATGTTAATCCAACCACTGCTACGCACGGACGAAGGGGGTTGGCCACAGGACCTGTGTGTAAGTGTCTGAGTGTGTCTGTGAGTGGGTGGGTGAGTCTCTGAGTGGGTCTGTGAGTGGGTGCATGAGTCTCTGACTGGGTCTGTAAATGGATGGATGAGTGTCTGAGTGGATCTGTGAGTGGGTGGGTGAGTCTCTGAGTGGGTCTGTGAGAGGGTGTGTGAGTGTCTGTTTGGGTGTGTCAGTAGCTGTGTGAGTGACCTGGCCACAAAAGAACCTCACCTGCCCTTTTATTCAACAGTTCTCAGTTTTTCATAAAAATCTACCCAAATGGAGTTCTGTCTGCTCCCTTGGGTAAATATCCAGTATGCATTCTGCACTACAGCTGTGTAATGGAGCACAAGGAAATGTCACCAGTGACCTTATGTGCTTTTTGGCAGCATGATTGTTCCTGTTGCCTCTTTCTCTAGAATTCAGTAATAATATGAATCCTCCTATCGAGAAGCCAACAATACTACAAAGACATATATCTCTACCAAACCAGAGTTCTTCCTCTTATCTGTATGACGTAAGTGTGTTTTTGTTCTGTGGGTATGTCCTCATGTTCCTTGGCATCAAGAACATGCCACCACAATCAGTGGGAAACACACTGGGGGGGCTCTTTGGTTAGCTGTCCATCCTCCTGGTAAAATGCGGGAAGACCTTTACAAACTACTAAGGTGGACAGTGTGGGGCAAAGCTGATGCAGCTTCCAGGTGATTTGCACATCTGCATACTTGTAGCAATTAAAATGGAGAACCATGGGCTCTAGAGAAGGGGGGCCACGCAGCCTTCCTTCCCAGGTCCGATTTTTGCCCCGTAGACCCCATCCCCTAGGGTCCGGCCATAAACAAATGAATGAGGGAGGCAATGCAGCTCCCCCTCCTCGGGCTGATTTCTGCCAAGGGAACCCCATCACCCAGTGTCCGGTCATATCTCCTGGGTGCTCTCCAGGGCACCAAATGTGCAATGGAACCTTGGGGGGAGCCTCAGGGCCCCTGCGGTCCCAGCCAGCTACCCGCCTCCTGCGGGAGCCAACCTTGCTTTTGATTACAGGGAGCTGCTAAACATGCAGCTCCCTGTGTGCAAGACCAATCCTTTCATCTCTTTTCCTGCCCACAGGGAAAGAGATGAAACCTCTGCTTCCAGCAGGTAAGAGCACTTTGACAGCTCTTGCCCACTGGAAGCGGAGTATTTGCTCTGACTTGGCTGAAGCCGTCAAAGCCCTCGCCAAGTCAAGCAAACAGCTGTGTCTCAGGGTTGGGCAGCCAGGGACATAGAAGGAGCCGGCCCTGGGTGGTGGTGGTCCCCAGGGTCATTATTGATTCCACGAGAGGGGCTGCGTGCCCCCTCCAACGTTATCTTAGGGAGGTGAGGATCCCACATGCCGGGTCTTTTGGCCAACCACAAGCAAAAAAAAATAAAAAATTTAGAAACTCACTGAAAAAGCCAAAGGTTAAAGTGGTGTTGTAGGTAGGTTACATTTTAAATTTATAAAAGAAAACCACTGGAATTAACCAACTTGCACCTTCACCAAGCACTGCTGATTACCTCCCATGTAGCAACACTTATGAACGGTTGATGAAATCATTGATGTACATGGCAGAGGCACAGGTTGAAGTTACTTTATACACATGTTCAATGTTGCCATTCTGGCGAGATCATAAAACACAAGGCTAAAGTGATCAGATCTTGAGATCATAATATAGGAGCATATTGCATATATAACTTGTTAAGCATTTTAATATTTTTTGTGTTTGGGTTAAATCCAGTAGGAAAAAAACCCACATTTAACCGAGAATGCTGGAATAAGGAAATATTTCATGGTTCTTCTTAAATATAGATATCATAAACATAATAACTACCTCCAAACCACTCTGCATTGCTTTACCATTGTTGAGACTACTAAGTTTTTGCAGTATGGATGGCTAAATAATGCAACAAGGTTACCTAAAGTAGGCAGCAGAAGTAGAAGAGATTCTAGAGGTGAAGGGTGGGAGGAGTGCACAAAAAGAGCCTTATGGAAGAGAACAGTGGAGATAGGTTGCAGGATGAGAGGAGTAATGTAAGGGACAGGTGGTCAACAAGTGCATTCCGGTGAGCTGGTACAATACCGATAGGCTGTATGAAAGTAGGTGGGGAAAGAAGGGCGCTGAGTAAGGCAGAAGAATAGGCATAATCTTCTTTATTATTGTAAGCGGAGATGGAAAGGGATCCTTAAAGTGAGTTTAGTCATTTTCAGCCATAACAAATGTTGAAGAAGCGGACACTGAGTTTTTTTCTATTCACAGTGCACTGTTATTAGAAATGGGGTCTTTTGTTTGCAGTCAGGTTACCTCCTGTCCAAGCAAGGACCTCATTCTAGGCGGGACAAAGGAGAAACACACCTGGTGGACCCCCACTCACCCCCATTGGTAGCTTGGCACGAGCAGACAGGCTTAACTTAGAAGCAAAGTGTAAAGTATTGGTACCAACACACACAATAATAAAGTGAATACACTACAAAGTGGTCACCACACCAGTTTAGAAAAATAGGTAATATTTATCTAAATCAAACAAGTCCAAAATGACAAAAATCAAACCTACAGAAGTCAAGATATGAATTTTCAAAGGAATAAGGGGGTTATTACAACTTTGGAGGAGGTGTTAATCCGTCCCAAAAGTGACGGTAAATTGACGGATATACCACCAGCCGTATTACGAGTCCATTATATCCTATGGAACTCATAATACGGCTGGTGGTATATCCGTCACATTTGGGACGGATTAACACCTCCTCCAAAGTTGTAATAACCCCCTAAGAGTCTTACTCCATAGAAAACAATGGAAACAATGATTTTTCACAAAGTACCGGGTTTGCATAAAAAATGAAACCGCATGGGCGAGTGTGCGTGGGAAAAGTCAGTGATGCTTCAATTCCTTCCTCGCAAGGGAGCCCGTGGGTCATTTCTTCTCTGATCGGGTCTGTTAGGAGTGGGGTCTTTGGTTGGCAGTCAGGTTACCCCCGTCCAAGCAAGGACCCTCACTCTAGTCAGGGTAAAAGAGAATCACCCTCAGCTAACCCCTGCTTACCCCCTTGGTAGCTTGGCACGAGCAGTAGGCTTAACTTCAGAGTGCTAGATGTAAAGTATTTTTACCAACACACACAGTAACTTAATGAAAACACTACAAAATGACACAACACAGGTTTAGAAAAATAGAAAACATTTATCTAAACAAAACAAGACCAAAATGATAAAAATCCACAGTACACAAGTCAAGTTATCACTAAAAATGCCAAAAAGAGTCTTTATGTAGTTTTAAACACACACTAACACTGTTAGCGTGAAAATGTACCTTGGGTTAGTCAAAAATAACCCCGCATGGGCGAGTGTGACTCAAAAAGGGCTTGCGGTGTATCGATTTCACTCATGAGCGAGACCTTGCGTCGTTTCTCCTTTCGTCGGGGCACGTCGTTTCTTCTCTCCGCAGGAGAGCGATGCGTCGATCCGGTCAGCACTCTTGGATCCGGGCAGGCCTTGTGTTGTTTTTACACGCCCAGTGGTACTTGCGTTGGAAATCCAGCCACACGATGATCTGAAAACCACCCAGCGCGGGTTGCGATCTCACTAGCCTCCATCAGCGTGCATCGTTTCTCCAGCTCCGTGTGTCAATTGTTTGGTCACGTTGCAGACGAGCGTCGATTTTCAGCCGCAAAGCCGGCAGCACGTCAATTTCCCAGCCGCAGATCGGAGTTGTGTCGATCTTTTCCCCACACGGCGTCCTGTGCGTGGATTTCTCCCTCTTAGTCTGCCAGCTTCTCTTTTCAGAGTCCCAGGAACTGGATGGGCACCACTTGGCAAAGTAGGAGTCTCCCCAGAGACTCCAGGTGCTGGCAGAGAGAAGTCTTTGCTGTCCCTGAGACTTTAAACAACAGGAGGAAAGCTCTAAATCAAGCCCTTGGAGATCTTCACAAGATGGAAGGCATGCAAAGTCCAGTGTTTGCCCTCTTACACTGGCAGAAGCAGCAACTGCAGGATAGCTCCACAAAGCTCAGTCAGAAGCAGGGCAGCTCAGCAAAACACAAACGCTGTGGGATAGCGTAACTGGATGGACGGAATGCGGAACCAATCAAACATTCACCCCCAGTCACAGATCTGGGTTTAATCCATCCATTATTTTGCTCACCATGCCACCCCAGTTTGAACCCAGCCATATGCAAATCAGTCTTGACCCTGTTCCTCATGGGAACAGTCCAGCCCGAACTGCCAGGCCAGGTTCTCCCTGGACCGGAAACAAGCATCCTGGGACCGGTTTCAGGGTTTCACCCCTCATCAGCCAGGCTAGCTTGAATCCAGTGGCACAGTGAGCCCGGGACACACGTCTGGGCATACCCGGCGCACTTAGGGCGGCAAAAGCAAAGCAAAACACAAACGCTGTGGAATAGCGTAACTGGATGGACGGAATGCGGAACCAATCAAACATTCACCCCCAGTCACAGATCTGGTTTTAATCCATCCATTATTTTGCTCACGATGCCACCCCAGTTTGAACCCAGCCATATGCAAATCAGTCTTGACCCTGTTCCTCATGGGAACAGTCCAGCCCGAACTGCCAGGCCAGGTTCTCCCTGGACCGGAAACAAGCATCCTGGGACCGGTTTCAGGGTTTCACCCCTCATCAGCGAGGCTAGCTTGAATCCAGTGGCACAATGAGCCCGGGACCCACGTCTGGGCATACCTGGCGCACTTAGGGCGGCAAAAGCAAAGCAAAACACAAACGCTGTGGGATAGCGTAACTGGATGGACGGAATGCGGAACCAATCAAACATTCACCCCCAGTCACAGATCTGGGTTTAATCCATCCATTATTTTGCTCACCATGCCACCCCAGTTTGAACCAAGCCATATGCAAATCAGTCTTGACCCTGTTCCTCATGGGAACAGTCCAGCCCGAACTGCCAGGCCAGGTTCTCCGTGGACCGGAAACAAGCATCCTGGGACCGGTTTCAGGGTTTCACCCCTCATCAGCCAGGCTAGCTTGAATCCAGTGGCACAGTGAGCCCGGGACCCACGTCTGGGCATACCTGGCGCACTTAGGGCGGCAAAAGCAAAGCAAAACACAAATGCTGTGGGATAGCGTAACTGGATGGACGGAATGCGGAACCAATCAAACATTCACCCCCAGTCACAGATCTGGGTTTAATCCATCCATTATTTTGCTCACCATGCCACCCCAGTTTGAACCCAGCCATATGCAAATCAGCCTTGACCCTGTTCCTCATGGGAACAGTCCAGCCCGAACTGCCAGGCCAGGTTCTCCCTGGACCGGAAACAAGCATCCTGGGACCGGTTTCAGGGTTTCACCCCTCATCAGCCAGGCTAAATTGAATCCAGTGGCACAGTGAGCCCGGGACCCACGTCTGGGCATACCCGGCGCACTTAGGGCGGCAAAAGCAAAGCAAAACACAAACGCTGTGGGATAGCGTAACTGGATGGACGGAATGCGGAACCAATCAAACATTCACCCCCAGTCACAGATCTGGGTTTAATCCATCCATTATTTTGCTCACCATGCCACCCCAGTTTGAACCCAGCCATATGCAAATCAGTCTTGACCCTGTTCCTCATGGGAACAGTCCAGCCCGAACTGCCAGGCCAGGTTCTCCCTGGACCGGAAACAAGCATCCTGGGACCGGTTTCAGGGTTTCACCCCTCATCAGCCAGGCTAGCTTGAATCCAGTGGCACAGTGAGCCCGGGACCCACGTCTGGGCATACCCGGCGCACTTAGGGCGGCAAAAGCAAAGCAAAACACAAACGCTGTGGGATAGCGTAACTGGATGGACGGAATGCAGAACCAATCAAACATTCACCCCCAGTCACAGATCTGGGTTTAATCCATCCATTATTTTGCTCACCATGCCACCCCAGTTTGAACCCAGCCATATGCAAATCAGTCTTGACCCTGTTCCTCATGGGAACAGTCCAGCCCGAACTGCCAGGCCAGGTTCTCCCTGGACCAGAAACAAGCACCCTGGGACCGGTTTCAGGGTTTCACCCCTCATCAGCCAGGCTAGCTTGAATCCAGTGGCACAGTGAGCCCGGGACCCACGTCTGGGCATTCCCGGCGCACTTAGGGTGGCAAAAGCAAAGCAAAACACAAACGCTGTGGGGTAGCGTAACTGGATGGACGGAATGCGGAACCAATCAAACATTCACCCCCAGTCACAGATCTGGGTTTAATCCATCCATTATTTTGCTCACCATGCCACCCTAGTTTGAACCCAGCCATATGCAAATCAGTCTTGACCCTGTTCCTCATGGGAACAGTCCAGCCCGAACTGCCAGGCCAGGTTCTCCCTGGACCGGAAACAAGCATCCTGGGACCGGTTTCAGGGTTTCACCCCTCATCAGCCAGGCTAGCTTGAATCCAGTGGCACAGTGAGCCCGGGACTCACGTCTGGGCATACCCGGCGCACTTAGGGTGGCAAAAGCAAAGCAAAACACAAACGCTGTGGGATAGCGTAACTGGATGGACGGAATGCAGAACCAATCAAACATTCACCCCCAGTCACAGATCTGGGTTTAATCCATCCATTATTTTGCTCACCATGCCTCCCCAGTTTGAACCCAGCCATATGCAAATCAGTCTTGACCCTGTTCCTCATGGGAACAGTCCAGCCCGAACTGCCAGGCCAGGTTCTCTCTGGACCGGAAACAAGCATCCTGGGACCGGTTTCAGGGTTTCCCCCCTCATCAGCCAGGCTAGCTTGAATCCAGTGGCACAGTGAGCCCGGGACCCACGTCTGGGCATACCCGGCGCACTTAGGGCGGCAAAAGCAAAGCAAAACACAAACACTGTGGGATAGCGTAACTGGATGGACGGAATGCGGAACCAATCAAACATTCACCCCCAGTCACAGATCTGGGTTTAATCCATCCATTATTTTGCTCACCATGCCACCCCAGTTTGAACCCAGCCATATGCAAATCAGTCTTGACCCTGTTCCTCATGGGAACAGTCCAGCCCGAACTGCCAGGCCAGGTTCTCCCTGGACCGGAAACAAGCATCCTGGGACCGGTTTCAGGGTTTCACCCCTCATCAGCCAGGCTAGCTTGAATCCAGTGGCACAGTGAGCCCGGGACCCACGTCTGGGCATACCCGGCGCACTTAGGACGGCAAAAGCAAAGCAAAACACAAACGCTGTGGGATAGCGTAACTGGATGGACGGAATGCGGAACCAATCAAACATTCACCCCCAGTCACAGATCTGGGTTTAATCCATCCATTATTTTGCTCACCATGCCACCCCAGTTTGAACCCAGCCATATGCAAATCAGTCTTGACCCTGTTCCTCATGGGAACAGTCCAGCCCGAACTGCCAGGCCAGGTTCTCCCTGGACAAGAAACAAGCATCCTGGGACCGGTTTCAGGGTTTCACCCATCATCAGCCAGGCTAGCTTGAATCCAGTGGCACAGTGAGCCGGGACCCACGTCTGGGCATACCCGGCGCACTTAGGGCGGCAAAAGCAAAGCAAAACACAAACGCTGTGGGATAGCGTAACTGGATGGACGGAATGCGGAACCAATCAAACATTCACCCCCAGTCACAGATCTGGGTTTAATCCATCCATTATTTTGCTCACGATGCCACCCCAGTTTGAACCCAGCCATATGCAAATCAGTCTTGACCCTGTTCCTCATGGGAACAGTCCAGCCCGAACTTCCAGGCCAGGTTCTCCCTGGACCGGAAACAAGCATCCTGGGACCGGTTTCAGGGTTTCACCCCTCATCAGCCAGGCTAGCTTGAATCCAGTGGCACAGTGAGCCCGGGACCCACGTCTGGGCATACCCGGCGCACCTAGGGCGGCAAAAGCAAAGCAAAACACAAACGCTGTGGGATAGCGTAACTGGATGGACGGAATGCGGAACCAATCAAACATTCACCCCCAGTCACAGATCTGGGTTTAATCCATCCATTATTTTGCTCACCATGCCACCCCAGTTTGAACCCAGCCATATGCAAATCAGTCTTGACCCTGTTCCTCATGGGAACAGTCCAGCCCGAACTGCCAGGCCAGGTTCTCCCTGGACCGGAAACAAGCATCCTGGGACCGGTTTCAGGGTTTCACCCCTCATCAGCCAGACTAGCTTGAATCCAGTGGCACAGTGAGCCCGGGACCCACGTCTGGGCATACCCGGCGCACTTAGGGCGGCAAAAGCAAAGCAAAACCCAAACGCTGTGGGATAGCGTAACTGGATGGACGGAATGCGGAACCAATCAAACATTCACCCCCAGTCACAGATCTGGGTTTAATCCATCCATTATTTTGCTCACCATGCCACCCCAGTTTGAACCCAGCCATATGCAAATCAGTCTTGACCCTGTTCCTCATGGGAACAATCCAGCCCGAACTGCCAGGCCAGGTTCTCCCCGGACCGGAAACAAGCATCCTGGGACCGGTTTCAGGGTTTCACCCTCATCAGCCAGGCTAGCTTGAATCCAGTGGCACAGTGAGCCCGGGACCCACGTCTGGGCATACCCGGCGCACTTAGGGCGGCAAAAGCAAAGCAAAACACAAACGCTGTGGGATAGCGTAACTGGGCAGGGCAGCTCTTCTTCCTCAGCTCTTCTCCTGGCAGAGGTCCCTCTTGGTTTCCAGAAGTGTTCTAAAGTCTGAGGATTTGGGTGCCCTTCTTATACCCATTTTCCCCTTTGAA
Organism: Pleurodeles waltl; assembly: GCF_031143425.1. NCBI lineage: Eukaryota > Metazoa > Chordata > Amphibia > Caudata > Salamandridae > Pleurodeles > Pleurodeles waltl. Next base: position 517,506,830 of record NC_090442.1, read on the forward strand.
GTAGGCCTACTTCAAAACAAAGTCTCTCTTGAATGTGAAATCCTGCCTTGCCCAGTCCGGGCCCCAGACACTCTCCAGGGGGTTAGAGACTGCATTGTGTGAGGGCAGGCACAGCCATTTCAGGTGTGAGCTACCTCTCCTCTCCTCCCTCCTAGCTCAGATGGCTCATCAGGAAATGCAGACTACACTGCAGCTCCCTTTGTGTCACGGTCTAGTGTGAGGTGCAACCAGCCCAACTGTCAACCTGAACCAGACAGGGATACCACAAAGAGGCAGAATCAAGGAAATAGTCTAAGCCTGAAAATGCTCACTTTCTAAAAGTGGCATTTTCAAACACACAATCTCAAAATCAACCTTACTAAAAGATGTATATTTAAATTGTGAGCTCAGAGACCCCAAACTCCATATGTCCACCCTCTCCCAAAGGGAATCTACACTTTAAATAGTTTTAAAGGTAGCCCTATACTAACCTATGAGAGGGACAGGCCATGCAACAGTGAAAAATGAATTTAGCAATATTTCACTGTCAGAACATATAAAGAACATTACTATGGCCCTCATTACAACCCTGGTGGTAAATGCCGCTTTCCGCCGTGCTGAAGACCGCCAACATACCATTGCGGCGGTGGAATTCCGCTATAGGTATTACGACCCACAGCTTGGAATCCGCCACAATACAGACACCCACACAAGTCCGCCACACCAAAGGTCAGTGATAAACTGGCGATACCAAAACCTACACCTTTACGCCAACAGAACTACGCCCATACTATCACTACCCACGAATCAACGCGGCGGTCTTTCAACCGCGGTAATCCATTGGTGGTACACACCGCTGTGCTCAAAATACTCGCACATTTACAAAACACAACCACATTGGACAATTCGAAATACACACACCTGATACACATACACACACCACACCCACACACTCACACCACTATAAAACACACACCCACATTACCCACAAGCCCTTACAACCAAAAATTTCAAAGAAGGCCAGAGAGAGAGATTAGCTAACACAACACCAGCATCCACAGACCCAAAACACCATCACTAATACAAAATCCACGCACCTCAAACAACACACACCAACACATCCCCCCACACATCACAACAGACAGCACCTCACACATCACCCACACCACATCATGGCACCTCAAAGACACCCCAGATTTTCAGTGGAGGAGCTCAGGGTCATGGTGGAGGAAATCATCCGGGTAGAGCCACAGCTGTTAGGATCACAGGTGCAGCAGACATCCATTGCAAAGAACATGGAGCTATGGCGGAGAATCGTCGACAGGGTCAACGCAGTGGGACAGCATCCAAGAACACGGGATGACATCAGGAAGAGGTGGAACAACCTACGGGAAAAGGTACGTTCTGTAGTATCAAGACACCAGATTGCTGTACAGAGGACTGGCGGTGGAACCCCACCTCCTCCCCGACAACTAACAACATGGGAGGAGCAAGTCTTGGTAATAGTACATCCTGAGGGCCTAGCAGGAGGACTGGACTCTGGTAAGTCATATCTTAACTACTTCATCCCCCCCACCCCACCTGCATGCCATCACATACTCGCACTCTTACCCTCACCCCCATCACACCATCATCTCCATAGGTCCCACTATCACAACCCACACATCTCAATACCAAGGCCCTGCATGCAACACCTATGCATGGACCACCGTCACCAAAGCATGCCCAGTACAGAAACCCACACAGACCCCAAAACAGCTATCACAAAAGGGCTAACACAATGACGCAAGCACAGGAGTAGAGGGTACCTCACCCAATGCACAAGATGGCACACACAGATACAAAAAATATGCATTTACACCCCAACAGGACCCTTAACCAACGTCACTGGACTGGAGGTGCCAGACATATCCAGTCCCCCCTCAGAAGAGTCCCACAGTGATGACAGCAGCTCTGCACACCTGGATCAAGATGACCAGCCCGGCCCATCAGGGACCTCGGGACAGTTGGTTCCCCTGACACAGTCCTAAACCACCACAGAGCCTCCCCGCTCAGGAAACACCGCCACAGCACCCACCCCCACTGCCCATCCCTCTGTCCCCAGGACACGTTAATCCGCAGTGTGTCCACCACTACTGGGGCCCCAGGCAAACCCACCAACCCAAGACAATCGGGGACCTGGGGTCAGTGGCAGTGGGCACACCGTTCAGGGGACAGAGGCACAGGATAACAGGGAAGCTGGGAGGACTGCTGTGCGACAGGGGGAGGACAGGCCCATGGAACCGACACTCCACGAGGCCCTCTCCATCATCATGGGAGCTTACCACCATTTCCAGGAGACCATGGGCACTGTACTGGCCAAGTTTCAGGAGACCCAGCGGCTGCAGGAGGAACACTACCTGGGGATCAGGGAGGACTTGAAGTCCATTAACACCACCCTGGTCACCATTGCAGGGGTGCTGGCAGACCTTGTCAACACCATGAGGGACATAGTGGGACACAGATGGGCCCCTGACACTAGCCTGGATGATGAACAGCCCTCCATCTCCGCTGGCGCTAGTGGACAGGAGGCCCCGCCACAGGACCAACAGGCCACCAACATCCCACCCCCTGCAGAAGGAGAACCGGCCCGCAAACGGTCCCTGAGATGCAGGAACAAGACAGAGAACATTGCCAAGACCCCCGCCAGGAAATAAGACCCTCCTGAATTTCACCCTTCTGTCCCACTTTGTCACCCTGTCCACCTTAAACTGCCATAGCTCCACTTCCTATGCCCCATTGGACAATGCACCAGTGAGACCAAGAGACTGAACTCTGCCATGGACATTCCTCCACCATCACCCCAGCCCATTTTGCACCCCTCCACTTATTTGCACAGAAATAAACACCCTTGAATCACAAATCAATCTGGAGTCAGTCTGTGCTTTCACAAATGTGTAATAGCAAAATCTCTGGAATACAGCAATGTCAATGTACTTGTTCACATACCAATGTTACACAGCTGTAGGCTAGGAGTAAAGATAGCAAAGGGCACAAATTGGGACCCAGATCTGTGAAATGAAAAGCCAAAGTGACAAGTCAGGGTCCATACACAGAGGTAAAAAGGTAGACTTATGCTAGGTCCTACAATAGTATGAGATGTGGGAAGCAGTTCCATCTTCTTACCTGTGTCTCACTGGAAGTATTGCATGATGATGTTGTTTCAGTTGTCTACATCTTCTTCTGCCTCCTCTTCTTCACTGTCCACAGGCTCCACAGCTGCCACAAGACCACCATCAGGCCCATCCTCCTGCAGAAAAGGCACCTGGCGTTCCAAAGCCAGGTTGTGCAACATACAGCAGGCGATGATGATCTGGCACACCTTCTTCGGTGAGTAGTATAGGGATCCACCTGTCAGATGGAGGCACCGGAATCTGGCCTTCAGGAGGCCGAAGGTGCGCTCTATTATCCTCCTAGTTCACCCATGTGCCTCATTGTAGCATTCCTCTGCCCTTGTCCTGGGATTCCTCACTGGGGTCAGTAGCCATGACAGGTTGGGGTAACCAGAGTCACCTGCAAATATCGAGGGACAACGGTTAGACATCCGTTAAACATTAGGGAATCTTCCATACCCAGACAGCAAATGAAACTGTGTGGGGACTTTAGGCTCACCTATTAGCCAGACAAGGTACCTCTGGAGTTGCCCCATCACATAAGGGGTGCTGCTGTTCCTCAAAATATAAGCGTCATGCACTGAGCCAGGATACTTGGCATTCACATGGGAGATATACTGGTCTGCCAAACACACCATCTGCACATTCATAGAATGGTAGCTTTTCCGGTTTCTGTACACCTGTTCATTCCTGCGGGGGGGACAAATGCCACATGTGTACCATCATTGGCATCAATGATGTTGAGGATATGTCCCAGGGCATAGAAGTCACCTTTCACTGTTGGCAAATCCTCCACTTGAAGGAAAACAATATAGCTGCGCATGTGTTTCAGCAAGGCAGACAGCACTCTGGGCAGCACATTGGAGAACATTGGCTGGGACATCCCTGATGCCATGGCCACTGTTGTTTGAAAAGAACCACTGGCCAGGAAATGGAGTACAGAGAGGACCTGCACTAGAGGGGGTATTCCTGTGGGATGGCGGATAGCTGAAATCAGGTCTGGCTCCAACTGGGCACACAGTTCCTGGATTGTTGCACAATCAAGTCTGTAAGTGATAATTAAGTGTCTCTCTTCCATTGTCGATAGGTCCACCAGGGGTCTGTACACCGGAGGATGCTGCCATCTCATCACCTGCCCCAGCGGACATGTCCTATGGAGGAGAACGGTGAGCAGAGGGTCATACAACACTTAGGTATCACAATGCTGTTTTGCAAAAACATAACAATTACACTACAGTATGTGCCTTTGTCTGGCCTAAATAGGTGTGATGCAGTTATTTGGCCTGTCATTTGGTCCCCTGAAATTGCGGCTGCCTGACCTGTAAAGTGGGACAAGGGGAAATGAGGTAACTGCGCTGGCTTGTACACCATCGCGGTAGGCGGTCGAAGACCGCGGTGCAATTCAGCTTGGTTAACAATGGGCCCTATGGGTTCCAGGAGCCAATGACGATGTACGCCGGCGGTGACGGTACGCACCTCCGCGGACGTTGCTGCCATTTTCTAACTGTTCACTCACTTGAAACCTGACCTTCAACAGGAGAGGACCTACACTGCAGGTGCTGCTGTGACCTGTGTCTGGAAGCGACGATGCTACAGTGTCTGGGGAAAGGGCCCCTGCCTTCACTTCAGAGGAGTTGGAGAAACTAGTGGATGGGGTCCTCCCCCAGTACATGCAACTGTACAGTCCTCCAGACAAACAGGTGAGTACACTGTGAGCATGGTGGATGGCACATGATTGTATGGAGTGTCGTTGATGGAAGAGGGAGGGGAGGTGAGCAGGCCAGCATGTGAGGATAGTGTGTGTGTATGCATGTCTGGGCCAGGGTGGGAGGTTTTTAGGCAATGCGTGAGAAGAACAGTACAGGATAGTAACATCCATTATTACTTAACTTTTCCTCGAGGTCAGCGCCAACCAGAAGAAGAGTATTTGGTGTGTCATCGCCAAGGAAGTGCGGACCCTGGGGGTCTACCTTAGACGGAGCACCCACTGCCGAAAAAGATGGGAGGACCTGCGCCGCAGGTGCAAGAAGACCGCGGAGGCACAGCTGGGGATGGCCTCCCAACGTGGAAGGGGTGCCCGTGGCACCATGACTCCCCTGATGTACCGGATCCTGGCGGTGGCATATCCAGAGTTGACTCTGACTCTGTGCGCTTGACGAGGTGTCTGGGTGGGGGGGGTGGCCTGTGGGTTCCCCTAGGCAAGGGCAGACGTGCAAAGGTAGATCCATTGTTTTGCAGCCTCATTCCCAGTTTCACCCCAAAGGTTGTATTTGTCCTCTACACCTAGTCAGGTTCCCATGGGTGCCAGCTGTGCATTAAATGGGTCTAGACAGAGTCCCCATTGGGCATATGCTTTTCCCCTGCACTGTTAGTGCATGGCTTAGGGCATAGGGCTGCTTCCTGTGTGTTGTGTCTACCAACGGTAGTGGTGTTGCATGCACTGACCATGTGTATCTTCTGTCTTCCCCCCTTTCTGTTTTGTCACCCTGTTCTTGCGTGCAATAGCATCATTTGGCGGAGGAGCAGTGGCACCGGAGCAGGAGGGAGCTGCATTCCACATGGCCCTGGAGGGTGAAGTAATGGAGTCTGAAGGCACCAGTGGGACAGAGGGCGAGGGGAGCTCCAAGACTGGGACAGGAGCATACACCAGAGACAGCGACTCCTCCTCTGATGGGAGCTCCCTTGCGGTGGCGAGCACCTCTGTGCCCACCGCATCAACAGGTACAGCCGCCAGCCCCAGCACCGCCCTCCCAGCAGCCCCTCAGCGTGTGTCCTGTGCCCGCTCACCCAGGAGGGTGGGCATCTCCTTCCCTCCAGGCACCTAAGCTCCTGCCCCAGTCAGCCCTGCTGCCCTCAGTGAGGAGGCTATTGACCTCCTGAGATCCCTCATGGTTGGGCAATCTACCATTTTTAATGCCATCCAGGGTGTTGAGAGGCATTTGCAGCAAACAAATGCATACCTGGAGGGCATTCATTCTGGGCAAGGTGGCCCAACAGAGAGCATTTCAGGCTCTCGCCTCAGCACTGATGGCAGCCATTGTCCCTGTGTCCAGCCTCCCTCCTCCAACTTCCTCCACCCAGACCCAATCCCCTGTACCTCAGCCTATCCCAAGCACACCATCAGACCAGCATGCACACTCATCAACACACAAGAGTGGACATGGCAAACATAAGCACCACTCATCCCACCGGCACTCACACAAGCACCATCCCCATGCAGAGACACCAACATCCACTGCGTCCCCCTTCTCCACGTCCTCCTCCTCCCTCCCTGTCTCGTCTACACTCACACGAGCATGCACTACATCCTCAGCCACTACCTCCATCACCAGCACGCCCATCACCACACACCGCTCATGTGCACTCACCACCTCCACTACCATTCACACGTCCCCTGTGTCCTCTCCTAGTGTGTCTGTGAGCCCTCCTCCCAAGTACACAAACGCAGGCACACACCCACCCAACAGCCATCCACCTCACAACAGCCTCCAGCCCATGCACCTTCACCCAAATTCAGCAAATGTACACCTCCTACATCCACTACCTCTTCCTCCACTCCCAAACCCCCTCCATCTTCCCGTCCCAGTGTGTCTAAGAAACTTTTCCTGGCTAACATTGACCTCTTCCCTACACCTCCCCACCCCCGTCCTTCCCCTAGGGCCAGGCTGTCCAGGTCCCAGCCCAGCACCTCAGCCACCAAATCCCTAAGCACAGTGGTTATAGCAACTCCGGGAACATCGAAGGCGGCTCCCATCAGGGCTGCCAGTGTGCCACCTAGCGAGGCCAAGGAGCAGGCCATTCCGCCACCTGCCAAGGTGAAGAAGATGCCCACATGCCAGAGGGAGAAGTCACGCCTACCAGCAAGTAAGGGCTCCTCCAAGCCAAAAGGGGACAGTGGCAAGACACCAGCAGAAATATCTAAGGTGGGGAAGGGACACAAGCCAAAGAGCAGAGCAGGTCAGGACAGGGCACAGTGGCTCCGGCTGAGGGACCAGAGTCACCCCTTCTGTCAACCAGTACACCAACCTGTATGGCGGTGGACATCGTCACCTGCCCCGCCACCTGCCCCGCCACCAGCACCCCCCCCACCACCACCCCCACCACCACCACCACCGCCACCTGCACGTCTGCTGCCTATGGAACAGTCCCCAGCATCATCCCCAGTGGGCAGCCATCCGAGGCTGCAGGAGATGTCCTGCTGTGTCCCTCAACGGGTGCAGACACATCCACCACCGCCAGCACCTCCTCCACAGACACGGCCGCAACCACCACCACCAGCCCTGCAACGTGCTCAGACAGTGCCACCACAACTGACATGGCTATCATCCCCTGTGGGCAGCCGTCTGAGGCTGCAGGAGACGTCCTGGACCCTGCCCAGCATCCATTGACTCCCAGCACTGTTTGTACCTGCAGGTGGCAGGCGAAGTGGCAGCAGGGTGGAGTGTGTCTCTGCCTCCATGGCGTATCATACTGCCTGTTCCTAGGCAGTCTCGTGGCACACACACCCAGGTAAAGAGAATTGGACCTACCACACTGCATGTGAAGCACACTGGGCACAAAGCCCCCTCCAGAACTAGTGGAGAGATACATCCGCTTCCTTAATCCTTGGCAGGATGAAGCACACTGGGCACAAACCCCCTCCAGAGTGGAGAGATACATCCACTTCCTCAGTCCTTGGCAGGATGACGCACACTGGGCACAAAGCCCCCTCCAGAACCAGTGGAGACTGACATCCACTTGTGAGACTGTGGGTTTGCACTCCCCAGGATAGAGCAGTGGGCAAACCACCCACCTGTAAGACTTGTGAGACTGTGGCTTTGCACTCCCCAGGATAGAGCAGTGGGCAAACCACCCACTGGAAAGACTTGTGAGACTGTGGCTTTGCACTCCCCAGGATAGAGCAGTGGACAAACCACCCACTGGAAAGACTTGCGAGACTGTGGCTTTGCACTCCCCAGGATAGAGCAGTGGGCAAACCACCCACTGGAAAGACTTGTGAGACTGTGGCTTTGCACTCCCCAGGACCAATCAGTGGGCATGGAGCCCCCTCGTGGAGCAATGGCGTTATGCGTTCATCCGGCTGAGATGCCCCTCCTCCCCCTGAGGTGCCTGTTTCATTTCAAACTGATGCCCCTGCAGTGTTCTCTCCGTTTTGAGTCAGGTATCTTGTGTGGGCTTCGCCCATGCATTTTGGGACACTGATCCACGGACGATGTTTGATTAATATCAGGACTTGTGTAGTTGGTGTACATATTTGTATATACTGATTTTTGAAATTGCAATCAGATTTTTCATGATTACAGTCATTACAATCATTTCCTTTTGTTCTTGCATTCTTCCAAGGGGAGAGGGGGTGTATATGTGATGTTGCTGCATGTATTTGTGTGTATGGTGTTGTGGGTGAGGGTGGGGGGTGGGGGTATTGCGTGTTGCATGTGTGTGTCATCATCCCCTGTGTTGTAGGTTCAGTACTCACCGTGGTCGTCGAATGCGTCTTTCCTGCTCCTGATACAAGAGGAGGAAGACCCGCATGGGCAGGACCTGTTAATCGGGCTCCATGGCGTCCTGGTTCCTCGTTGGGTGTCGAGAGGGGAGTGCTTTCCATTCCAAGTCCTGTTTCTGCAGTGCTTTTGATAGCGTTAGTACCGCCCCGGAAAAGGTGGCGGATAGGCCTCTTGTAATAGTGTGGGTGGTACTTTGTCCTCCGCCTGTCTGTTGGCGGTTACAGCCGCAGTGTTTGTTTCTATCGCCGTGGTGGTCGGAGTGTTAAAGTGGCTGTCTATGTTGGCGGCTTCCCGGATGGTCGTGATTCCATTTATCTTTTTCCGCCAGGCAGTTGGCGGTATTACCGCTGCTTTAACACTGACCGCCAGGGTTGTAATGAGGGCCTATATGTCCTACCTTAACCATACACTGCACCCTGCCCTTGGGGCTACCTAGGGCCTACCTTAGGGGTGTCTTTCATTTAAGAAAAGGGAATGTTTAGGCCTTGGCAAGTGGGTACACTTGCCAAGTTGAATTGACAGTTAAAAACTGCACATACAGACACTGCAATGGCAGGTCTGAGACATGATTACAGAGCTACTTATGTGGATGGCACAACCAGTGCTGCAGGCCCACTAGTAGCATTTGATTTACAGGCCCTGGGCACCTCTAGGGCACTGTACTAGGGACTTACTAATAAATCAAATATGCCAATCATGGATAAGCCAATTACATACACATTCTGTAAAGGAGCACTTACACTTTAGCACTGGTTAGCAGTGGTAAAGTGCCCAGAGTAACAAAAACAGAAAAATCAGAGTCCAGCACACATCAACAACCTGGGAAACAGAGGCAAAAAGTTAAGGAAGACCAGGCCAAGGATGAAAAGTCTAACTGGGTTGTTTTTCTCCCTCGCAAGTGAGCGATGTGTCAATTTCTGGACGGGGCACCTTGGATCCGTGCAGAGTCAGGATGACTTTGACACCCAGGGACGATGCATGGAAAATCCAGTGGCGCGGTATTAGAAAACCGTGCTGCATAGGATTTGCATCCTGATCAACAGCTACAAACTGATGTTTCGTGTCATTTCTCCAGCTGCAATGCTTCGATCTCCCAGCCGCAATGCAGATGGGGTGTCAATTTCAGTTGCAAAGCCAGCGGCACGTCATTTATCAGCCGCGTTGCAGATGGTGCCTCGACAATTTCCCTGCACAGTGTTCTGTGCATGGATTTTCAGCTCTTGTTCTGTAAACTTCCACTTTCAAGGGCCCAGGAACTGGATAAGGCACCATTTGGCAGGGCAGGAGTCTCAGCAGAGAGTCCAGGTTGTGGCAGAGGAAGTCTTTGATGGCCCTGAGACTTCAAAATAGGAGGCAAACTCAGTTCAAGCCCTTGGAGATTCTTCTTAAGCAGGAATTCGCAACAAAGTCCAGTCTTTGTCCCCTTTCACAGGCAGAAGCAGCAAACGCAGGATAGCCCCACAGTCACAGGCAAGGGCAGCACTTCTCCTCAGCTCTTCAACTCTTTTCCTTTGCAAAGGTTCCTCTTAGATCCTTTAATAAATCTGAAAATGTGGGGTTTTGGCTCCACTACTTATCCCCCTTTCTGCCTTTGAAGTAGGCAAACATCATAGGAGAGTCTCTGTTGTTCACAAGGTCCTGCCTTGCCCAGGCCAGGCTTCAGACTCGCACCAGGGTGTTGGAGACTGCATTATGTGAGGGCAGGCACAGCCAATTCAGGTGTAAGTGACCACTCCTCCCTCCACTCCTGTTCAGATGGCCCATCAGGATATGCAGGCTACTCCCCTGCTCTCTTTGTCTCACTGTCTAGGGGGAATTCTCAAACAGCCTAACTGTCCGTCTGACCCAGACAGGAAATCCACAAACAGACAAAGTCACAGAATGGTTTAAGCAAGAAAATGCCCACTTTCTAAAAGTGGCGTTTTCAAACTGACAATTAAAAAAAATAAACTTTACCAAAAGATGTATTTTTAAATTGTTCAGAGAAATCAAACTCCATATTTCTATTTGCACCCAAAGGGAACCTATACTTAAATGTGATTTAAAGGCAGCCCTCATGTTAAGCTATGGGAGAGATAGGCCTTGCAACAGTGAAAACTGAATTTGACAGTATTTCACTGTCAGGACTTGTAAAACACACCAGCATATGTCCCACCTTTAACATACACTGCATTCTGCCCATGGGGTTACCTACGGCCTACCTTAGGGGTGCCTTACATGCAGAAAAGGGGAATGTTTAGGCCTGGCAAGTTGATACACTTGCTAAGTCGAATTGGCAGTTACAAACTGCACACACAGATACTGCAGTGGCAGGTGCGAGCCATGTTTACAAGGCTACTTATGTGGGTGGCACAACCAGTGTTGCACGCCCACTAGTAGCATTTGATTTACAGGCCCTGGGCACCTCTAGCGCATTTTACTTGGGACTTACTAGTACAGCAAATATGGCAACCATGGCAAAGCCAATTACACATACAATTTACACAGGAACACTTGAACTTTTGCACTGGTTAGCAGGGGTACAGTGCACAGAGTACCAAAAACAGCAAAAACCGAGTCCAGCACACAGTCAAAACATAGGAAGCAGAGGCAAAGAAGACAGAGAAGGCTACTCCAAGGATGCCAGGTCTAACAACTGTTGTGAGAGAAGAAGATAAGATTAGATTTTAGTTTCCCCTCGTGCATGCCATCAGTGTCTGATTTTTTCACAGGCGATTTAGATGGGCTTAATCAGGTGCTTGGAAAGTGTGGTGAGGTATGTGAAGGCCATTTTAAGAGACAATTCACACAAGATTATGAACGAAGGTAAATAATGGAAGTCTGTCAAACATTAGGGCATTATACCTCTAACAATATAGGAACACAAACAAGTGCAATCTCAGTAATAATGAAGCAAACATCAGGAATTATAACATAGCATGCTCAGAGTACACCAGAAAGAGACAGTGGAATTGCTCCAAATAAAAAGGAAGCAAAATGATTACTCCCTACTAGCAGTGGTAGTGCCACTTATGTGATTGGGGCCAACCCTGTGTAGCATCAACAAAGGTAGGTAGACTTGTCAGGCCTGCCAAATTAATGCTGGTCATAAATCCTTTGTGTAAATTATGTACATCGCTGTTCAATATACAGCACAATGTCCCAAGACTACTTCAGAATAAACATCCAGTGTGTGCCATTTTTGCAAACCAAATCGTCAATGTAAGACATCAACAGGAGATCACCTATGAACACTAAAGGTTAAGCAGATGGACACATAGCCAAAGAACAGGGGCTTCCTCAGGATCTGGTAGTTTACACCACTGAAGTATTCAATTCTAAAAGGGAATATTGACTTTAAATATATGCTATGCTTGTTTATGAGCCAGCCATTGGTGGAAAACAGCTCCTTACATAAGGGTATTTATTAGACTAAGGCTACCTGTAATTCTACCATACGTTCCATAATGTGCGCCAATGACCCCCTTGTCACCTGTTTGTTTCAACCAAGTTAGGCCTGATTCTGAAAGTCATCAAGGTACCATGTCTAAGAATTGATGCAAAATGAGGAAGTGTGGGTTTCCACAACACATCATAGTTGGGCCTCATCCCCACTATCTATGGATGACCTCTGGTCATCCCGGATCAGTACAGAGGGGTCCGTAACGAGACTTGGCTGCTTTAACTACACAACCAGATTGGCGTTACAAGCATGTCAAAGGACCTTGAAAACATTGTTCAAAATATCACATACTTGTTGAAACTAACAGCACAATTCTGGTTTTTCATCTGCACCACCCTACCTTGACCTTGCAAATGTTTTTTTAAAGTCATAAAATCAATATAAATTGTCTACTATGGTTTCCAAAGGCAATTCACTACTTACGCAGGATTTTTGTCATATAACATGTTCAATTTGCATGTCTCTTACCTGTTTGTGTAAATTGGATAGTAGTTGCTGTGTTCTCTTTGAAGATTATATTCAATGGACATTTTAATAGATTAAGTAATTCCATCAAGTTCTTTAGCAACTCCATAATATGTTTCCATGAACCCAGCATCTCATGTAAAATCCTTCAAACTGTGAATATGTTAAATCTACTTTGGTTATTTGCACTCAATTACTCGAAAAAAATTGACTGGTTATTTGGTTTAAATCATAGTGCCAATCTGTAATATTCACATTTGTGCATGCACATTCAATGTGAATTGGACAATTTTACGTTTACAGTCTCAGTCCTATACTTAAATATTAGTGACATTGTCCTTTTATTTCATTTTACCCAGCATTAAACCTATTTGTTTTTAATTTACCAACGATATAGAGACTCCAGGAGCCAGTACATTCGGCCTATAATGATAAGGTAGAAATTCAAAGAAAGGCTTTATATCAAATAAACGATAATATGTTACAAACTGAAATGAAAACGAAGCAAACTTGAATAAGAAATTTTGTAGGATAAGATTCATATTGCAACATACAGCCAACACTTAGAATTTCAAAGCAGGAAATTCCTTTACCCAAAATTATTCACCAAGTAATATTGTACAATTGGTATCGAAAAATGGGCATAAGGTGTGTCCCCAGTGAGAAAACGGACAAAACACAAACAAAAAATATTGAAAATAAAATGTGACAATGATGAGAATCCTGATGCGTGATTCCTAATATTCCAATAATTTTAATAAAGTTAGTTTATTGTTCAGTAGTGGACGACGTGTCGATTCTCACAGAGATACAGGGTCTCATCAGCACAATTTTGATAAAAGGACATCTTTAACAAATTAATTAAGGAATTAGAATCATGATATGTTGTATGTAAGGGTAATAATGGAGGAAATATGGTTGCAAAGACCAGACTGCAGACTGAGAATAAACTGGTAGGGATAGATTAGTAAAGCACCACAATAATGTGCCCACTAATGACTAAACTCACTCAAGGGTAAATGAGGAATCTGCATAGAAGTAGCAAGGAAAAAAATCAGGACCATGCTTCTGATTGTGGATGTATATGTAGGCAGAACTGAATGCCTGCATGAACTCCCGCAGTAGGTGGGGAATGAATAAATAACCACCTTGCAGCACCCTGTCAATGGGATTGTAGGGGCAGGCCAAATGTTTAGACCCCAGTCAGTGCATTGCAGAAACCCCCCTCCATCAGATATCGCCAGTCCAGTAAATTATACTATTACTGTCAGTCAAAAGCACACGTACTAAAGCGCTCTGATCCTTATTCTGTACCTGGCCTCAAAAACGAGGCTTGGAATTTACCCCACTGACTATATATACCAGAGGAACCATTGCATAACACCTTAGTTGCCCTAGAAAGCTTCCTTGCCTCATTTAGTCCAATTTTCCCACGATGACCTTCACAAAGAGGGGAAGAAAATATATAGCTGTTCAATTTGAAGCAGATCACCTTCCAAGGCTTGAATTTTCCCTAACATTTGAAGTCGTTATTCGTTAACATCTACAGGCGTTGAGCTGCTATATTAAAATTGTATCTACTCCAACTTCGGTCACGCATAGAGAACAATGTCTGGAGTCTTGTGGGTGGGCAGACACTTTCGAACTGTAATGCATGTAAGTTAAAACATAAACATCAGCCAGGGCAATGGTTTTACCCAGCAAGACTTCCTAATAAATATGATCCTAAATCTCCTAAATTTCGCGGTAAAAGTTGGCTCTAAGGTCCACCCAAGGTATTTATAGTTTAACCAGTAGTACATGTAATGTTGGAACTAGGTGCAGGCAGTGATTCATAGACTATCACAATTTGTTCATGAAGGATACCAATGAGAATCGCTGTTTTTATGAATAGTCCTTTAAATTGAAGCCGGGCCTGCAACTGCAAGTGGAAGAAACAGGTCGGTGTCTTTAAATAGAGAGTCTTCCTTTCACTGATGCGATTTTCTCAGTGTAGATGCTTGTTCGTGCCTGCACCATGAACAGCGCAATGATCTTAATGGGTCACAATAACCCAGTCCATTTAGTTAAAGCTGCATTTTTTATGATAGATTGTGAAAGACTTTAAGATTAGTAACATAGATGGCAGCACGTGGACGGAATTGACTTAAAACAGTGGAAATCTTCTTAAAGATGTTGCTTTTAAAATTGAACAATGCATAAAAACTGGGGATATATGATGTGGCACATTTGTTCATAGTAAATTATATGGCAATCATATTAATTGAAGCACTGTAAGGTGATGTATTGGCAGTTTTACAAATCGTTTGTATGATTATGATTGACTTAGTAAATTATTTGTACCCTGCAAATAAGTATTAAGAATTTGATCCCTAAAAGGAAGAATATGCCGAAATTTCTGATGGATACAACTACCTGTGGATTCCTCACCTAAAGAATTTTCCCCATGCGCCAGCAAGCTCTGCACGTCGACGATGACGTCACAATTGCCCGACTTCCACGTGACGCGTATGACGTAATCCAGGCAATAAGAGGTCCTCGTCGATGTGCAGACATCAGTTCCCTTTTTTCTGTGCCTTCGAGTAATGTTTTTTTCTTCAAGGCTACCAGGGAGCTTCTGTTTCACTTTGTGTGTAACAATGTCGGAGCCGAGGAAGTCGGGTTTTAAACCCTGTAGGGAGTGCGGAGGTCGAATGTCTGTCACAGACCCACATGAGAATTGTTTGTGGTGTCTGAGTTCTGACCATGAGGTCGAGGCGTGTGGTTCATGTCAGCGCATGAATCCGAAGGCCCTTAAGGAGTGGGAGGCCAAGTTGTTCCTGGCAAGATCCAAGAAGAAGGAGAAACATAATCGCCGTGAGTCTTCTTCAAAGTCCTCGAGATCTCACTGGCGTCATCGAGACTCCCAACGCCGGCAAGGATCGCGGCGCCGGTGAAGTAATGACCGCTCCCGCTCGAGGTCGCCATTGGCTCGGCGTCGACCGACTTGGGAAGTCAGTTCAGCTGTTACACCTCCGTCTCCGACGACTCCAGCTTCTCCGACGTCACCACTGTCGATCTTTGAAGTTGATCCACATCAGGAGCAGAGGGCCTCTCCGGAGCAGATGGAGATGCCTGAGCCGACGCTGGCTTCGCCTCATGCACCGGCTCCACAAAGTTATCTGGCGTTCCCGGCAACAGGCACAGACCCAGCCGCATTTCTCAATGCAATGTTCAACATCTTTCCCACCATGGCTCCGGGAGGTGTGCATTCGGGGCCTTCGGGTCCATTGGCCTACGACATGGGTGTTCCGGCATCATACAGACCGACGCCCTTCATGCCTTTCCTTCCTTCAGGAAGTGCTGGTTTGGCGTCGCCTAGAAGACCGGTGACACACTTATTGACCTAATTATGGAGGTGTGGAAGAAGCCTGTGACTTCGACGGCTGTGAACACATCAGTGGCGAGGAGGTATTGGGTGGCTCCAGGTGATCTGGCGTTCTTATCCAGACACCCGACTCCGGAGAGTTTGGTTGTGCAAGCTTGATCCTCAAGTCGCACAGGAAGTATCTCCGGTTTGTGGTGGGGTCGCAGCACTATCAGTTTACGGTCCTTCCGTTTGGTCTTATTGTGGCACCTCGAGTCTTCACAAAGGTGATGGCGGTGGTTGCGGCAGAGCTCAGAAGAAGGGGCATAGCAGTATTCCCTTACCTGGATGATTGGTTGATCAAAGCCAAGTCTCCAGAGCTCCTGCGGCGTCACCTGCAGTCGACAACTCAGTTGTTGTTCGATCTGGGCTTTTCGGTGAACGTGCCCAAATCTGACCTGGAGCCCTCTCAGCGCCTCCTGTTCATAGGGGCAGTACTGGACACAACATTGAATCCGGCCTTTCCTACGCCGCAGCGGATTGAGGACATTCAGGCGTTGATTCCAATGTTCCAGAATGGAGTGGTCGTTCCAGTCCACAAGGTCCTTCGTCTGCTCGGTCTGTTCGCTTCTTGCATTCTGCTGGTCACTCATGCACTCTGGCACATAAGGGCTCTTCAGTGGTGCATCTGCAGGCAGTGGTTTCAACACAAAGGAGATCTCGAGGAATCGATAAAGATCTCCAGAGATCCTGCAGCGGATCTTCGATGGTGGGCTGCGGACAGCAACCTTTCTCAAGGAAAGCCTCCGATGGCCACAGTGATAACAGATGCCTCCATTCTAGGGTAGGGTGCTCATCAGGGGGACCTGGAGGTCAAGGGTCATTGGTCCAGGGCAACAGAGGCTTCACATCAATCTGTTGGAATTGCGGGCGATCCGTGTGGCTCTCAAGGCCTTCCTCCCTTCCATTTGCGGTCGGTCGGTTCAAGTCCTAACGGACAACACTACTGCAATGTGGGATATAAATAAGCAGGGAGGAGTGGGGTCATATGTTCTCTGCAGGGAAGCTCTACGGCTCTGGTCCAGGGTCCAGGACCATCGGATTTGCTTGGTAGCAAACCATTTGGCCGGAGTTCTGAACTTGCGTGCGGACGTTCTCAGTCGGCGTATCTCAACCGATCACGAGTGGCGTCTTCATACAGACCTGGTCCTTTACATCTTTCAGATGTGGGGGTTTCCTCAGGTGGATCTGTTTGCCACTCAGGAGAACGTGCATTGCCCGTCGTTCTGCAGCCTCCAGTATCTGGTGCAAGGAGCTTTGGGAGACGCATTTCAGATGTCCTGGAATGGTCAGTTGCTTTACGCGTTTCCCCCCATACCCTTGGTTCCTCGGGTCCTGAGGAAGATTCGCCAAGCCCGGGCTCAAGTCATCTTAATAGCTCTGGATTGGCCAAGAAGGGTGTGGTATTCAGACCTTCTCCAACTCTCTCTGTGCCCTCCGCTCCGTCTCCCTCACAGGGCAGACCTCCTCTCGCAGTCGCAGGGGCAGGTTCTACACCCCCACCTCCAGAGCCTGCACCTACATGACTGGAGATTGAACGGGGCAATTTCTTTTTCTCTCCCACCTGAGGTGGTGGAAGTTATATTATTGGCCAGGCGACACTCCACCAAATCTACCTATTCAAGCAGGTGGGCTAAATTTGTAAATTGGTGTGGAGAGAATCAAATTGATCCCTTGAGTGCCCACTTATCTGACATACTGTTGTTTGCATTCTCCTTGGCACAGAGGGGTTATGCAGTTGCCACTGTTAAGGGTTATTTATCTGCGCTGTCGGCCTTTCTGTGTCATCCAGACCAACCCTCTTTCTTTAAGTCTCCAATAGTTTTGAGGTTCATTAAGGGTCTCACTAACAAGATTCCACCCAGTCCATTTGTTATGCCACAGTGGGATTTGAACTTAGTATTGACCTTTCTTATGGGTTCACCGTTTGAACCGATGCATTCTTGCCCATTGAGGCTCTTAGTTTTATAAACTGTTTTCTGGTTGCCATAACATCTGCTAGAAGGGTGAGTGAGCTCCAGGCTCTTAGTGTGGAACCCCCATATACTTCCTTTTACAGGGACAAAGTGGTGTTAAGGACCAAGGCGGCTTTCCTACTGAAGGTTGTTACACCCTTTCATTTAGGACAGTTCATCATTAATTATGTTTCTGTACATTATAAAACCCCTGGCAAACCGTTTGGGAAACTTTAATGTAACTAACCTTATGCTAGTTTAAACAAATTGAACAAAATCATCTGGCTGCCCCAACCGCCTGTGGACTTTCAACTTAAAAAAAATAATAATGAGGCAGGGCAGATGGTGTGAGCGACTGTCTCACACCAAATGTCAGGATGTGAGGTAGCCACAGCTTGCCTGCAGTCTCACAGCACTAGATTGTATGTCTGGGACTCTACATTTATCACAGAAATGGGAGCCCAGACTACCAACCAAAGATAATAAAAGAGGAAGATGAAATTGAGATCAAATGGGAGGCCCATGGTAAGTGATTCAAAGGGTTGTTGCTAAGAACCGGATAAATAAGGAAGAGAAGAACAATGTGGGACAATTGGGTACCTGGGGAGTTGTCTCTGCACACAGGAGAGAAAAAGAAGAGGCACTGTCAAGTGGTTGAACAAGGAACACACATCCATCTTGGCAAACTCTACTGGTGCAATGGTCTGCTGTTTGTGCTTGTGAAGAGTGAGCAGGGGCCAGACCCCTTGCAAGGTTGTGTAAGGCAATTGCCCACTTTGTACATGTCTTTAAATGGTTTTGAAATTGAGCAAAAGCCAAACTAGTGATTTGGGTTATCCATAAGTGTCAAGTACATTTAGAATGCTAAAAATATTTGGGATGTAAATTGCACAAACAAAATGTAAAAAAATGTAAAATGTACTTAGTGTTCCTTTAACATATGTACATCACTCTAATCTACTCTGCATCTCTACACTCTATGCCACGGCACTCTACACCACTTTACACTATGCCATCACACTCTATGCCACTCTACGCAACTCCACTCTAAACCCAGATCTGTGACTGGGGGAGAGTGTTTGCATTGTCAGCACTCCGTCCATCATTCTTTTGTGTTGTTAATATTGCCCTAAGTGGGAAGGGTATGCCCAGACGTGGGTCCCGTGCTTCCCATGCCACTGGATTCAAGCTAGCCTGGCTGATGAGGGGTGAAACCCCGAAACCGGTCCCAGGATGCTTGTTTCCAGTCCAGGGAAGACCTGGCCTGGCAGTTCGGGCTGGACTGTTCCCATGGGGAACAGGGTCAAGGCTGATTTGCATATGGCTGGGTCCAAACTGGAATGGCATGGGCAGCAAAAAAACGATGGATTAAACCCAGATCTGTGACTGGGGGAGAGTGTTTGCATTGTCAGCACTCCGTCCATCATTCTTTTGTGTTGTTAATATTGCCCTAAGTGGGAAGGGTATGCCCAGACGTGGGTCCCGTGCTTCCCATGCCACTGGATTCAAGCTAGCCTGGCTGATGAGGGGTGAAACCCCGAAACCGGTCCCAGGATGCTTGTTTCCAGTCCAGGGAAGCCCTGGCCTGGCAGTTCGGGCTGGACTGTTCCCATGGGGAACAGGGTCAAGGCTGATTTGCATATGGCTGGGTCCAAACTGGAATGGCATGGGCAGCAAAAAAACGATGGATTAAACCCAGATCTGTGACTGGGGGAGAGTGTTTGCATTGTCAGCACTCCGTCCATCATTCTTTTGTGTTGTTAATATTGCCCTAAGTGGGAAGGGTATGCCCAGACGTGGGTCCCGTGCTTCCCATGCCACTGGATTCAAGCTAGCCTGGCTGATGAGGGGTGAAACCCCGAAACCGGTCCCAGGATGCTTGTTTCCAGTCCAGGGAAGACCTGGCCTGGCAGTTCGGGCTGGACTGTTCCCATGGGGAACAGGGTCAAGGCTGATTTGCATATGGCTGGGTCCAAACTGGAATGGCATGGGCAGCAAAAAAACGATGGATTAAACCCAGATCTGTGACTGGGGGAGAGTGTTTGCATTGTCAGCACTCCGTCCATCATTCTTTTGTGTTGTTAATATTGCCCTAAGTGGGAAGGGTATGCCCAGACGTGGGTCCCGTGCTTCCCATGCCACTGGATTCAAGCTAGCCTGGCTGATGAGGGGTGAAACCCCGAAACCGGTCCCAGGATGCTTGTTTCCAGTCCAGGGAAGACCTGGCCTGGCAGTTCGGGCTGGACTGTTCCCATGGGGAACAGGGTCAAGGCTGATTTGCATATGGCTGGGTCCAAACTGGAATGGCATGGGCAGCAAAAAAACGATGGATTAAACCCAGATCTGTGACTGGGGGAGAGTGTTTGCATTGTCAGCACTCCGTCCATCATTCTTTTGCATTCTTTTGTGTTGTTAATATTGCCCTAAGTGGGAAGGGTATGCCCAGACGTGGGTCCCGTGCTTCCCATGCCACTGGATTCAAGCTAGCCTGGCTGATGAGGGGTGAAACCCCGAAACCGGTCACAGGATGCTTGTTTCCAGTCCAGGGAAGACCTGGCCTGGCAGTTCGGGCTGGACTGTTCCCATGGGGAACAGGGTCAAGGCTGATTTGCATATGGCTGGGTCCAAACTGGAATGGCATGGGCAGCAAAAAAACGATGGATTAAACCCAGATCTGTGACTGGGGGAGAGTGTTTGCATTGTCAGCACTCCGTCCATCATTCTTTTGCATTCTTTTGTGTTGTTAATATTGCCCTAAGTGGGAAGGGTATGCCCAGACGTGGGTCCCGTGCTTCCCATGCCACTGGATTCAAGCTAGCCTGGCTGATGAGGGGTGAAACCCCGAAACCGGTCACAGGATGCTTGTTTCCAGTCCAGGGAAGACCTGGCCTGGCAGTTCGGGCTGGACTGTTCCCATGGGGAACAGGGTCAAGGCTGATTTGCATATGGCTGGGTCCAAACTGGAATGGCATGGGCAGCAAAAAAACGATGGATTAAACCCAGATCTGTGACTGGGGGAGAGTGTTTGCATTGTCAGCACTCCGTCCATCATTCTTTTGTGTTGTTAATATTGCCCTAAGTGGGAAGGGTATGCCCAGACGTGGGTCCCGTGCTTCCCATGCCAC
This sequence comes from Pleurodeles waltl, assembly GCF_031143425.1. NCBI lineage: Eukaryota > Metazoa > Chordata > Amphibia > Caudata > Salamandridae > Pleurodeles > Pleurodeles waltl. The sequence goes on from NC_090442.1 coordinate 517,527,858, forward strand.
TGGATTCAAGCTAGCCTGGCTGATGAGGGGTGAAACCCCGAAACCGGTCCCAGGATGCTTGTTTCCAGTCCAGGGAAGACCTGGCCTGGCAGTTCGGGCTGGACTGTTCCCATGGGGAACAGGGTCAAGGCTGATTTGCATATGGCTGGGTCCAAACTGGAATGGCATGGGCAGCAAAAAAACGATGGATTAAACCCAGATCTGTGACTGGGGGAGAGTGTTTGCATTGTCAGCACTCCGTCCATCATTCTTTTGTGTTGTTAATATTGCCCTAAGTGGGAAGGGTATGCCCAGACGTGGGTCCCGTGCTTCCCATGCCACTGGATTCAAGCTAGCCTGGCTGATGAGGGGTGAAACCCCGAAACCGGTCCCAGGATGCTTGTTTCCAGTCCAGGGAAGACCTGGCCTGGCAGTTCGGGCTGGACTGTTCCCATGGGGAACAGGGTCAAGGCTGATTTGCATATGGCTGGGTCCAAACTGGAATGGCATGGGCAGCAAAAAAACGATGGATTAAACCCAGATCTGTGACTGGGGGAGAGTGTTTGCATTGTCAGCACTCCGTCCATCATTCTTTTGCATTCTTTTGTGTTGTTAATATTGCCCTAAGTGGGAAGGGTATGCCCAGACGTGGGTCCCGTGCTTCCCATGCCACTGGATTCAAGCTAGCCTGGCTGATGAGGGGTGAAACCCCGAAACCGGTCACAGGATGCTTGTTTCCAGTCCAGGGAAGACCTGGCCTGGCAGTTCGGGCTGGACTGTTCCCATGGGGAACAGGGTCAAGGCTGATTTGCATATGGCTGGGTCCAAACTGGAATGGCATGGGCAGCAAAAAAACGATGGATTAAACCCAGATCTGTGACTGGGGGAGAGTGTTTGCATTGTCAGCACTCCGTCCATCATTCTTTTGTGTTGTTAATATTGCCCTAAGTGGGAAGGGTATGCCCAGACGTGGGTCCCGTGCTTCCCATGCCACTGGATTCAAGCTAGCCTGGCTGATGAGGGGTGAAACCCCGAAACCGGTCCCAGGATGCTTGTTTCCAGTCCAGGGAAGCCCTGGCCTGGCAGTTCGGGCTGGACTGTTCCCATGGGGAACAGGGTCAAGGCTGATTTGCATATGGCTGGGTCCAAACTGGAATGGCATGGGCAGCAACAAAAACGATGGATTAAACCCAGATCTGTGACTGGGGGAGAGTGTTTGCATTGTCAGCACTCCGTCCATCATTCTTTTGTGTTGTTAATATTGCCCTAAGTGGGAAGGGTATGCCCAGACGTGGGTCCCGTGCTTCCCATGCCACTGGATTCAAGCTAGCCTGGCTGATGAGGGGTGAAACCCCGAAACCGGTCCCAGGATGCTTGTTTCCAGTCCAGGGAAGACCTGGCCTGGCAGTTCGGGCTGGACTGTTCCCATGGGGAACAGGGTCAAGGCTGATTTGCATATGGCTGGGTCCAAACTGGAATGGCATGGGCAGCAAAAAAACGATGGATTAAACCCAGATCTGTGACTGGGGGAGAGTGTTTGCATTGTCAGCACTCCGTCCATCATTCTTTTGTGTTGTTAATATTGCCCTAAGTGGGAAGGGTATGCCCAGACGTGGGTCCCGTGCTTCCCATGCCACTGGATTCAAGCTAGCCTGGCTGATGAGGGGTGAAACCCCGAAACCGGTCCCAGGATGCTTGTTTCCAGTCCAGGGAAGACCTGGCCTGGCAGTTCGGGCTGGACTGTTCCCATGGGGAACAGGGTCAAGGCTGATTTGCATATGGCTGGGTCCAAACTGGAATGGCATGGGCAGCAAAAAAACGATGGATTAAACCCAGATCTGTGACTGGGGGAGAGTGTTTGCATTGTCAGCACTCCGTCCATCATTCTTTTGTGTTGTTAATATTGCCCTAAGTGGGAAGGGTATGCCCAGACGTGGGTCCCGTGCTTCCCATGCCACTGGATTCAAGCTAGCCTGGCTGATGAGGGGTGAAACCCCGAAACCGGTCCCAGGATGCTTGTTTCCAGTCCAGGGAAGACCTGGCCTGGCAGTTCGGGCTGGACTGTTCCCATGGGGAACAGGGTCAAGGCTGATTTGCATATGGCTGGGTTCAAACTGGAATGGCATGGGCAGCAAAAAAACGATGGATTAAACCCAGATCTGTGACTGGGGGAGAGTGTTTGCATTGTCAGCACTCCGTCCATCATTCTTTTGTGTTGTTAATATTGCCCTAAGTGGGAAGGGTATGCCCAGACGTGGGTCCCGTGCTTCCCATGCCACTGGATTCAAGCTAGCCTGGCTGATGAGGGGTGAAACCCCGAAACCGGTCCCAGGATGCTTGTTTCCAGTCCAGGGAAGACCTGGCCTGGCAGTTCGGGCTGGACTGTTCCCATGGGGAACAGGGTCAAGGCTGATTTGCATATGGCTGGGTCCAAACTGGAATGGCATGGGCAGCAAAAAAACGATGGATTAAACCCAGATCTGTGACTGGGGGAGAGTGTTTGCATTGTCAGCACTCCGTCCATCATTCTTTTGTGTTGTTAATATTGCCCTAAGTGGGAAGGGTATGCCCAGACGTGGGTCCCGTGCTTCCCATGCCACTGGATTCAAGCTAGCCTGGCTGATGAGGGGTGAAACCCCGAAACCGGTCCCAGGATGCTTGTTTCCAGTCCAGGGAAGACCTGGCCTGGCAGTTCGGGCTGGACTGTTCCCATGGGGAACAGGGTCAAGGCTGATTTGCATATGGCTGGGTCCAAACTGGAATGGCATGGGCAGCAAAAAAACGATGGATTAAACCCAGATCTGTGACTGGGGGAGAGTGTTTGCATTGTCAGCACTCCGTCCATCATTCTTTTGTGTTGTTAATAATGCAACTCCACTCTACCCTGCACCTCACCACTCTAAGCCACTTCACTCTACTGTGAAAAAATCTACTTTACGCCACTGCATTCTATGCCACTGCACTCTATGTGACTGCACTGTGCATCACTCCACTCTCTGAACTGCACTCTTCAGCACTATACTTTACTCTGCACCACTCTACACTCCTCCACTCTACACCACTGCACTCTCTGCACGCAAGTCTACTCTGCACTCTATGCCACTGCACCACTCTACACGACTGCACTCTATTGTACAGTACTGTACTGTACTGTAATAGTATTTATATAGCGCTTACTACCCCTGACGATGCGTCAAAGCGCTTTTTGGCGAGTAGCACGCTACACCGGAACCCAAAAGGAATTAGTGGTGGATTAGTTTAGGGAAATATGAGTACAGTTTTAGTATTATTATGAGTTAATTTGAGCCACAGATATGTGAGTTTGTTAGGTGGATTGACTGGAGCAATGGAGTTTATGGTTAAAGGGTTTAGGCTTGGGATGAGTAAAGGGGATATGGAGGAGGGAAGAGTCTGTGGAAAGGGTTAGAGAGATCATAGTAGCATGGTGAGATAAATGAGGGAGAATTTAGTAGGGTTGTTTGGGAGATCATGGTAGTAAAGTGAGGTTTGGGTGAGTTAGATGTGGAAGAGGAGGGAAGAGCTCAGGCAGGGTTATCTAGGAGATGAAAGTAGTAGAATGGATTTGGGATCAGTCAGAGTGGGAATGGAATATAGATTGATAGAAACATGACATATGGTGATGGGTAGACACAAGTGTGATATAAAATGAGAGTAGGGATTCATACACATCTAATATAACAACTTATCTAGGAGTTATGCAATGACCTATGAACATGCTAAGCATAGAATAACACACACATATATAAATATATATACACACACACACATATATATACACACATGAATACACACACATATGCACACATATAGGTACATACATATACATATTTAAACCATGAGTAAATATACATTAGTTAAACAGGTTTAAAGAGTATGTGTGTAGTTTATTGTTATGACATAGTAGAGATACATATTTTCTAAATAACTAAATATAACTAGAATATACACATAATCAGATAAAAATATTTAGCAACATAGGCATATGCAGTCCATAGCTGTTTGAATATCTGGGTGCTTTGTGCTGGTCAACTGGGTTGGTTACTACATCATAAAAGGAAAATCAGTTTCCCCTTGTTTTAAGAACATACTAGATCATTACAATGTCAAGTTGTTGCCAAGTTGTCAATATCGAACAATTGTTTAGTTTGGGTATCCACAAGAAACATTAAGGGGCTACAAGACCAATTGCCAATTACTGACAATTTTTCTGTTCTGCGTGGTGAACAAAAGTGACCATACAAAGCTGATGATCGGTACCCAATTGCAGATTACTCCTCAGTCTGCATTTCAGTAGGAGCAGAACCACTTGAAAGAATCAACACCTAATTATATCTGGTGGCACTGTCCCATTTTCAAATACATACCTCTTGCTAGGCAGCTCGTCAAAATGTCTTTGGGGAATGTAGTTGAAACTTCAGGAACACAAGCAAGTTCACAAATATAAATTACCCTTTCTCTTGAGAACAGAATAATTCAACACAACACAAAGACCGCATCCATCCTAATTGTTATGAATCACCGTCACTGCAACAGATCTATCTAGGTCCTACCCTTCTGCACTCACTAGACAGTACTCAACCCAATCTGCTGCAGGAGTCCTTCATCAAAATAAGTCTTGTAAAAATGTCTTATTGTTTGCTGTTTTAGTCCTTAAAATGTCCCTTTCCCAGAATTCTCACTGGTTCTTTTTCAGCAGATGACCACTCTCCTCCACAACTATCACTGCAAGTTTTTGTAATAGATCCACAAATGGTTCCTATGTGGAACATATTGTCCCCTACTCTTAAATACACTGAAAATGACTAGGGCACTATTTCACAGGGTCTCATATTAGCTGTATGTTATCTATCTTATGCAAAAAGAACAGATGATGGACGGAATGCTGAACAAATCAAACATTCAGCCCCCAGTAACTGGGTTTAATCCATCAGTTTTTTTTGCTCGCCATCCCATTCCACTTTGGATCCAGCCATATGCCAATCCCTATGGGAACAGTCCAGTCCAAACTGCCAGGCCAGGTTCTCCCTGGACCAGAAACAAGCATCCTGGACCGGTTTCAGGGTATCACCCTTCATCAGCCAGGCTAGCTTGAATCTGGTGGCATAACAAACACAGAACCTATGTCTGGGCATACCCTTCCCACTTTGGGTGACAAAAGCAAAAGCAACAGATGGTGGTCAGAATGCAGAACAAATCAAACATTCACCCCCAGTCACAGATCTTGGTTTAATCCATCAGTGAGGGTGAGTGTGTCAGCACTCCGTCCATCATCCTTTTGTGTTGTTATCTATCTTATATCTTCCTTGTAAGAATGTGTTTTGCTTTAATCTTCACTTTGGAACACGTTATAGCACAACATCTCTCTGGATAGTTGGTGTCAGATGGAACGTCTCTACACTGCCATCAAACAGCACATGCATTACTCAGTAGTAAATTGACGCATAGTCCCTTATTGTTTTCTCACAACAAGTTTATTTAAGTGCACTTAATAAGATCCACCAATTCATCTTTGCAAGCGTATACTCACCTTTCAAATGTTCGGCCACATCACCAGTGCCTGCCTTTTCCTGCAGAAAAGTCACTAACACACACTGACTATGCTTCTTGGTCCTGAGTTTTCACAAATTACTGTGGTATATAAATAATTCATGTGCAAGCTATAGAAAATTACTTGACATTCCATTAGCAATCAATCACCTGCCTCGACTTGGAAGCTGTAAATGCAAATCTATTTCTTCTCTGTACTAATAAAGCCCACTGATATATAAGCAACTGTACAAAAACAAACCAACATTACAAGATATACAATCCTTTGCTATACCACTGTGCACCATCTTGGTAGCCCCAGTACTTTTGTCACATTACATGCCTTAAATTTCAAAAATATGATGTATATAGAATGATTTCTTCCTTGGAAAGTCAAGTGGAGATTGTCCAGGCTTTATCTATGCAGTCGACTTCCCCACAATGTGATCTTTGGACTTCCATTCAGCTCTTGAGAACAGAGAGTACAAAGCTATCCCTTTCAACATGTCAGCTGCCTCGTATTCCCTCTGTGACGGACAAACCAAAATTGCCTTAAGTTGAACTACTCCAAGCCTGAATTAATCTCATCTTAGACTGCACCCAACTCACACAACTGCCATCGTATGCCACTTTACTCCACTGCACTCTATGCCACTCTACTCTGCCCAACGCCACTCCATGCCACTGCACTCTATGCCAATGCACTCTACGCCACTATACTCTACTCTGCACTGCACCACTATACACTTCTCCACTCTGCACCACTCTATGCCAGGAAGCAGCCTTAACCACGACTCATGAACAACGAAGTCGTGGACAACGAAAGCAGAACAACGCTTTCGTTAACCAAGACTTTCTTCTTCAGTGCCTTAACCACGCATGTGCTTAACCACGCACATGCGTGGTTAAGGCACAGAAGAAGGGAGTCGGCTGAGGAGGACAATGTGATCAGGTAAGTGGGGTGGGACTGGAGTTGTTTTAGGGGCAGGGGCGGGGGGTCGGGTATTTTTAGTTTTAGGGGTAGGGGAGTTTAGGTTCTGGGGCGGGGAGGAGGGGGGTGGATATTTTTAGTTTTAGGAGCGGGATGGGAGGGTGGGGGTATTTTTAGTTTTAGGGGTGGGGTGGGGGGGTTCGGTGTATTTTTACTTTTTTGGGTGGGGTAGTTTAGGTTTTAGGGGCGGGTGGGGTTTGGGGTGGTTTTAGGTTTAAGGGGCAGGGGTGGGGTTGGGGTGGTTTTAGGTTTAAGGGGCAGGTAGGGGTTGGGGTGGTTTTAGGTTTAAGGGGCTGGGGCGGGTGGTCTTAGGTTTAATGGATGGGGGCAGGAGGTTGGGGAGGTTTTAGGTTTAAAGGGTGGGGGTTGGGGTGGTTTTAGGTTTCAGGGGCGGGGTGGGGGGGTCAGGGTAATGTTAAGGGGTGGGGGGGGCCAGGGGAGTCGCATGCAGGAACCATGCATGCCGTTCACTAATGTCTTTACCAGGAATGCCTTTACAACAAAAAATCGTTGTTAAGGCATTCGTGGTAAAGGCATTAGTGGTAACAACGCGGTCGTTGTTCTGACCACGTTGTTTAGGCATGCGTGGTTCCAGCATGCGTTGTAGTGACATCCATTTCACTATGCCACTGCACTCTATGCCATGCAAGCCTACCCTGCACTCAGTGCTACTGCACCACTCTACACTACTGCACTGTCTGCCACTCTATGCCACTCTACTCTGCCCAACGCCACTCCATGCGACTGCACTCTAAACCACTGCACTCTAGGCAATGCACTCTACGCCAATGCACTCTAAACAACTGCACTGTACCCACTGCATAGTACTCTGCACCACTGGGCTCTACGCCACTGCTCCTATGCCACTCTACTCCACTCCACACCACTATGCCACTAACTTTAGCCATGCTGAAGCGCAGCCACTCTGGTGTATAACATGGCTAAAACGCATTGGCAAAGCCAATAACTCTTGGTTAGACGAGACCTACTGGCTTTGCCAATGCTTGTTAGTACTATGAGGTACCGAGGTCCCTGAAAGAACTGAATGTGTAAGTCCTTATTATAAACATGAATTTGATGCCTTGTTAGGGGTAGTAAGAGCTATATAAATACAATTACATCATAATGTAGGCTGCTACAAAATGTGCAAATACATTTTGGTTAAATAAAAAGAAGTCCTTCTAAAATACAGATTTGAATCATATACAGTTTATACCTAGTACTAACATTTTTTTTATAACAGTCCACTAAAACCACACACTCCATAGCTCCCCTTGGAACACCATTACAGTACCTCTCTAAAAGAAAATATCTTTGTCATCAGAAAGCTTCAAGTGATTAAAGTCAATACAGGTTTTCATGCCCCTTTGCATTTGCAGATTCACCAGTTGCACACATTTGCATTTCTTTAGGGAAGTAGACCCCCTGGCAAGAAGGTCTCTTTCTTATCTGTCTGCCCCTCCCTCCCTCTGAGCACAGGAGACCCCCTGCCTTTCAATCCAGCTGGGGAAACTCATCTGTCCGTAATTTCGCCCTGCCTCCATTGTCTTTTAGGTGAAAGGCTTAAATGATGGACAAATGCCGTCCGTTAAGCCTTTCATCACGGACAACGGACTGCAGGGCGAAGTTATGGGCAGTCCTTGAAATTTACGGATGGGTGGTCACCCTACTCAAAAGTGCTATGCTGCTGCAGCTGTTGAATTACACAACAAATATTCAAGCTACTGAGACATAAGGGCTCACATTGCCTCTGCACCTAGTTGTAGCTAATGCCCCCAAGTGGTAGTCACAGGTCGCTTCTATGCGTGGTTAAATTATACACCCTTTGAAGTCGTTCAAAATCTGTTATTTCTTTCAAATGCGTTACAGGAAAGAAAGGATAGAACTGTGTTTTGTTCATTAAAGGCCTTCTCGAGTAGGCAAATAGTTTGGCCCTGAGACTAACAGGTTTGCAAGGATGATCTTCACCAAATGGAAAATCACTTCGGTTCAACACTACTCCATAGCAATAGACCAAAGAGCCTGGTCACAAAGTTTGTAAACATGAGAAATAATAAACCCACATTAAAGTCACCATCATTCCTCTCCAATCTCAAACCCAATAACATGCCTTTTAGAAGAAGTTGCTCAACAGCAGGCCCCCTTACTCAGCGATATATGTTGGCAGAAAAGCAACTACGAGAAATCTAATAACTAACCATGGTCAGTTCCACCACCCTCTCTTAGGGACTCTTGCATCTCAACGAGACTGCTGGATTTGGGACAGCAGCACCTCTGATTTTAAGTGACTAAGTCACTCCCACAACAGTTGCCAGCTGTCAGCCCAACCCTTCCGGCTCTTTAGCAGCACCTCACCCAAACCCAAATTGTAAAGATAATCTGTGGCAGCCTAGCACATAGAACTCTGAAGATCCCTCAGGGAATTTATGGTAAACATGCCTTACCTTTTGCACACAGGCAAGTAAGGAGATGAGGGATAGTTTTCAATACATTTATTGAAAAGACTGCAATCTACAATAACATGCATGAATTACAATGATTAGGATAATGAGGAATAACAAAATCAAGATTGTGAAAATTAGAGATGCAAAGATGAACAACCCAACATATTGCAATGAACATGAATATATAATTCCTACCTAAAGCATATTCTCTAGCCTCTAGCGAGAGCATGGTTGTGTAAGCCCAATCTGTCCGTGCAGTGTCCATGACAAGCACACCCTGCCCCCATTACCTTAGTACAAGGTCGGGCCTCCAGTCTCCAGATTAAGCACTGTAGAGACACAAAGGCTGAGATCGGCTGCAAACTGACATGCAGTTTAGATGGAAAAGCATGGCTAGAACACCCTGTAATGCCCTTTGTCCTACAAAATGTTTATATAGGGAACATGTTTTGTTCTTGCAAAAGAAGCCTAATGCGAGTATGCACCTAAGTGGTACACTGTTTGCGCAGTCTTGTGGCGACAATACAACGATGTTATCCTGTGTTCTTCGCATAATGCTCTTGTCAACCCGGGGCAGAAGAACATGATGAAAATATGTCATGTATAGCATTGATAGTGACGGTCTTGCAGAATAACAAGTTATTATGTAAATAAAAACATCACCACTAGAACAAGCTGTGCTAAAATGAATAAAAACGAATAAATGAAGACACAGCATATTATCTAGGTAAAAGGGCACAGGCCACAAACCTAAGCTAAGCCAAATACTGTGCCAAGGCAGGGAGCTAAAAGTAGACCCACAACAACCCCTCTTATACAGGGTATGTGCTTTTGCCAGACATGCTGACAAACGGTATACCTACTGTACATTGCATCCCAAGCTTGCCTGTGCACTCAAGGCCAAGGTAATATCTTGTTGACACAACATGAAAACTGACTCACATTCAATACGTAAAAAGAGAAAAAATAAATACAAATGAATTAAACAGCACTCATCTCATCACACCAAGTTAGGGCACTCATGAAAAACCCATTGTCAGCCAGAACAGTGACACAGAACGCTCTCCAGGAGGTGAGTATATTTTGTCAAATGTGCTGTGGGAGCCCTCCTATGTCAAAAATCATCCTCATTGTGCCAGAACCAACATATTGACATGGGTGTCACCCATATGCCATGGGTCTCTACTTAGGCCGCAAATTACGTAACATATGCCAGTGCCAGAACTTTGACTTAGTGCCAGTTGCATATCATGGATTACTGTAATCAATCAATCAATCATTGGATTTGTAAGCATGGCTTATCACTCCAGTGGTTATCCAGGTGGTCAGGGTTGCTGCTTTGTGTCAGAGCCTCTCCTCAAAGAGCCATGTCTTGAGCTGTTTCCTGAAGTTGGGAAGTTCAGTGTCGTTGGTGTAAGAGATGATTTTGAGTTCATGGGCATGAACAATCCTGGCCAATGGCATCACATAGATGTTGAAAAGTGTGTAGCTGAGAGAGGATCCCTCTGGATGCTGCAGATGTTGCTCTTAGGTTGTGAGGTGAAGGGTGGGAGGTGGACTGTCTGAGTGCAGCCTGTGATGAAATTGTGTATTCATTTGAGGGTGTTGCATCAGACCTGATGTGGTGGAGTATGACAGTGAGGGTGAAGTGGGAGATGTTGGCCAGGGATGTGGAATTCCTGTACCTCAACGCCTACGACATATTGTTTGGTGTCAAGGACTACAGGTTTTCATGTTTATTTTGTCCTTGGGACAAGTAGGCCCAACTCCCCGCAGCACAAACCATTTGACTGCCAGTTTGCATGGAATGAACGGGTCTGCTGTTGATGTAATATTTGTGTCCCTATGTTAACGTTGTTCAAACTTGTATTTCTGGTTCATTAATGCAAAGCCTTTATTTTTAGGCTGAGCACTCTAAATAAACATTGTAAGGCCACACTGCACTACTAAGACAGTGGTTCCAGTAAAAAAGTGAATACACACATTTAAAGGTTTACCATAATGAGGCTGCATATAATGCTGTCTGATTAGATGCAAATGTTTGCAGAAGCTTGTAAGCAAGATAAATGATTTGTTGCTTTAAAAAAAAATAATAATTGCAAGCAGGAAAAAAATGTTTTGGTAAATTACTGTGAAGTTTTATGTACTATTTGTTTGAAGCATCATGTAGTAAAATGTGTTAATGTATTGATAGTATTTGCAAAAAATATCTGCAGAGATATATGGCACTCTCCTCCCTCTAGTAGTGGTGCAGATTTTGTATGCTATGTGCCACGCATTCACCCTTGTGCAATAGTGCAGAGCTGTGTGTGAGAGTCTAGCATAGGTTTTGTTTTGGAAGGGTTCCCTTCCAGTACAAAATACTATGCCTAGACAACATTTAAACATGGTGTATGTCTTTGCATTAGTGGCTCTCATGAATTCACAAGAATTTATCGAAATAGACCAGGAAATCGTACCCCTGGAAAATATTTATGAACTGTATTTTAGCACACGCAAATATGCATCTGTAGATTTGCACATGCGAATATCTATTCAACTTTTTCAGTTTCCCTCCAACCACATTTTCCCCAACCCGTGAAGAACTTCTACTTCTGGCGTTGTTAGTAGAAAATTCCAAACCTTTCTCAGTATGGGAAAACATTGGACAAGAGCTGGTGACTGGCATTGCATGACAGGGAGGGAGCAGGGGAGTGCCATATCTACAGAGACATGGCTCGCTTCTCCCCTCTACCTAGTGCTGGTGATGGTATTTGTTCAGCACATCTTTGAAGGTGGTGTGGTCTGTGGGGTGCCTGCTACAATGCCACTGTCTTTCTAGTTGTTTGCATTCTCTCTTGTGACTGGCTAGTTTGGGGCTGAACCATAGTAGAGGCATGCTAGATCGTATGGAGGTGGAGCTCCCTGTAGGGGTGACTTTGTTGGCACCATTGAGGACCCATTCATTGAGATTGGTAGCATCTTGTTCAAGTTTGCCAGAGAGGATGGGTTTGCTGGACTGGAGGGGGTGGTGGTCCATTGGGTCTCTGTGACTTTTTCCCATCTGCAGACGGGGGGGGGTGGAGTGTGTTGGACGGCTCCGGTCTGCTGGTTATGGCAAAGTGTAGCAGGTGGTGGGCAGTTCATGTGAGCTCTGTTGTTTGGGTGAACTTGATTTTTTTGCTGGCTGTGAAAATGGGATCCATGGTGTGGCCCACGGTGTGTGTGGGGCTGGTAAGTAGTTGTTTATGCCCGATGTTGCTTAGGTTATCCAGGAGATTGGTGGTGTTGTGGTTGCTGGGGTCATCTAGATGGAAACTCAGTTCTCCTAGGAATATGTAGTCTGTTCCGTGAATAACTAGAGGGGTGATGAGATCAGCGATGGCCTTGCAGAACTTGGGGGGGGGGCCCTGGTGTCAGTTTGGATTAGGATGTTTAGGTGTTCCATGAGGTTGGATGCCTCTTCTTCGAAGGTGGTGCACAAGAGGTTGTCCTTATGCATGATGGTGATGCCTCCACTTTGCTTGTTGTGGAGGTTTTTGTGGATCATCTTGTATCCTTGTGGGGTGACGCAGGTGATGTTGGGGCTGAGGCGGGCGTGAGCTAGGTCTTGGTGATAAACATCAGGTCTGGTCTGAGTGTGGATATAGTGTCCCAGATTTCTGTGGCTTGTTTGCAGAGGGATTGTGCATTGAGCAGCAGGCTCAGGTTTGGAGGGTGCGGGTGTGGGAGGGATGAGGGTCCCGGTGTTGCAGGTGAAGTGACATTGGAGGCCTGTGAAGGGTCTGATTGTGATCCAGGGGGGAGGAGATGCAGCAGTATTTGTCCTGGTTCCTGGGGGCTAGGGCCCAGAGATCAGCGGCAGAGTATCTGCAGATGGTGGGAGAGCCAGGGTTCCTGGCACTGGGCATGGTCCAGGCACGAAGGGGCACACACAGGCTTGCCTTTGGCACGCCTATGGTGCACCAGCAGCTCGCCCGCTGCCTGCAACCGCAATTAAGTAGGTTCTAGGGGGGAAAAGGCACATTGGGTGGAGGGCAGTACAAGAAGTTTGGGGGGAAAACAGCAGGGAAGCAGTAGGGGTGGGGGTAGGAGGCACAGGGGCATAGGCCAGCAAGAGGACAGAAAGAGTGGCACAGCAAGGAGCAGCAAAATGCCCTGCAGCACCCTGCACCTACTCAGCAGAGTGGGCATAGGCAGCAGAGGTACCAGGCAGCCAGGGGAGATGGCACTGAACCTGTTTAGTGGGATCACGCTACAACCACCATTAAGTAGGTCCTGGGGTGGGAGGGGGTGGTGTGGGGGAGCATGGAAGAAAACAGCAGGAGGGCAGAGGGGGCAAGGTGGCAGGGGCACAGGTGAACAGGCCAGCAAAGAGGCCAGAAAGAGTGACTCAGCAAGGAGCAGCAAAATGCCCTGCAGCACCCTGCACCTACTCAGCAGTGTGGGAAGAGGCAGACTGATGCAACAGGCAGTGGGGGGAGCTGGCACAGGACCATATGTATGTATGTCAGAAGCTACATCTAGAATGTTAGTGAGAGTATTTTTTCATTTTCTTCCCCTCTCCGTTTGGCACGGTTCCACAGTAGTCCTCCCTTATGCAATGAATTAACTCCAATATTCCAGCACCCATATTTAGAAATAGCTGCACTTATGCCAAGAATTTCATCAACTAGCAGCCCTGTTGTTTTCACACATGCACCCTGTGTCAAGAATTACTATTGGTATGCCAACAGCAGCATTTTGCCATGAGTAATCTTATAAGCCAACTATTACCTCTAATATAACAGTTGCAGTATTTTGTCACAAGTGATTGTCGTGCTAAGAACTGCTTCCAAAATGTCAGCACCAGTTTTTTTCCATGGGTGCTTTATTATGCCAGGGCCAACTTTACATTTGCAAGCAATACAACATATTCTCACTCAAATTCACATTCATTTTTACTTATTAACTTTCATTCATTCTTGCTTGCATTCACTCTTCCTCTCACTCTTTCTTCCTCTCTCTTATCCTCACTCCCTAATCACTCTTTACTTACTGACTCACTCATCCTCACCCACAGTTACACCCATTCACTGCCACTCACTGTCACTTATTTTAACTACCTCAAACTCTTAACACTTCTTGGAGGCATTCAAACTGCTTAATTCTCACTTATTCACTTTCACTCTCTTACAGTAACTCTTTTGCTCACTCCTTCAATCTCACTCATTCTGACTCAATCACACTCACTTACCAATACTAAGTCTCACTAATTTTGACTATACCTGTGGTTCTTTCACTCAGTTTCACTCACACACGTTCACACCTACAGACTCACATTCACAATACACACACTCTCTCCCAGCTGTCTCTGCAAAAGTCTGTTCCAGCTCCTGGTGCTCCATTTTTGTGAGAGTAACATAGAATAAGATATTATTCTTCAATATTAGTGTAAAAATGAGCAAAAGACTGTTTCTTTATTATCTCTTTCTCACACCTAACTTCCCCTCTATTGTTGTTCCTCTTTGCTGTGTCTGTCTGCCTGTTACTGCTCACACCTCTCCTCCCCTTGTTGTAGTCTTTCTTGCCTGTCCGTCTTTACCATTTTTATTATTTCTCTACCTCTCTCTCTCACCTATCTCTTCCAAAATCTGCCTCCTCATCTAGCTACCGCACCGGCATATTTCTTCCTCTCACATACACACATACATCTTTGCCTCCCTTTGCCTCACTTGTCGGAGTAAGATGTCTTCCTGTCTTTTGGTGTCTACGCTTTCCCAATGTGCAGGAATAGCAAGAAACATTGAGACACATTTTTGCCAGGCCCTCTCAATTCAGAAACAATAAATTATGTTTCACTAACTTCTGTGCTTCTGTTCCCTCATGCATCATGTTGCTCCCTCTCACCCATATTGTGTACTTCTTCCTCCATGCTCCCTTTTGCTTCTGACCCATTGTTACCTGTCCACCGTGATCCATTTCCCCACCGGCAACCTTCATGTTGCTTCCACCCTGCTTTTCCTGTTGCTCCCCACAGACCTACTTTTTGTTTTTAAAAAACTATTTGGCGCTACATTTTTTTTGCTTTAACAATCCAACCTGGAGCTATAAATACAAGGAAATACAGCCTTGCTCCTTTTGTAGGTGCATGCACGCATGGTGAACATGCATACAAAATTACATGGTCTATGCTGCTGTGTCATATTTCCTTTTTTTGGGTTACCTCTTTAGTTATGATGCAGAGCATCGCTAAAAACCATTGGTGAAGCCAATAGTTTCCAAAGGTAAGACATATTGGCTTTGTAAGTGCTTGTTTAACAATCTCTCAGGCCAGATGTTGCAGGGGAACTGCCAGAGGCCATAGGGACACTGCCAGGGTTCGCAACAAGGAAGCCAGTGGCCTCAAATTTGACCCCTGCTGACCACTAAATTCCTTCTAAAACACCCCTAAATAATTGAGGTGATTGGTGCACCTTCCATTTCTTACTGCACCTTGCACTTACATGTTAGTTCTGAAGTCCTAATGTTTCAGTGATTAACCACACAGTTAAAGCTTTGAGAGTGCTCACCACATTTGCATGAGGCAGTTCCATAGGAGCATTTACTGTGTCTTCTTTCAGTGTCAAAGTCCAGACAAAAATACATACATGCTATGCTCTGCTACTGGGCTCCTCATTTGTTTATTTCACTCCCATGGAAACATTCATTCAACCTCCCCTCAGTGTTCTAAATGCTGAGAAATGAGCACATGGCAGAACTGATGCACAAATAAGTAATATCTGTGCCTGCAAAAGTACAAGGATCATGTCTTTGTGAGTCAGCACTGGATTTGGCATGATAGTCCTGGCCCCTTGATATACCTCCGTAAAAACAATTTTGTCAGGAGATTTTGATTTTTGATTTGTGTTACTGTATCATTAGATAAGTAATTCAGCTTGGGCAGATATTTTCTGGATGACATTTTTAAAAACTTTGGGGGCAAGTAGTCTTATAGAGACAGAAAATAACTCCCCAGAGCAACCCTTTCGCCATTTTCCGAAATTGTGGCTCTATAATGTTTTTTAGCCATCATATTGGTAGTTTATCCTAATATTCTTTTTGTTCCAGGTTTTCTGTTGATTCAAATTTGTAAACATGAGCAAAGCAGGTGGTAGCAGAGGATCTTTACCTCCTGACAGAGTGTTGCTAACTACAACTTATGAGGACTCCTTCAACAAAGAAAAATGTGTCATACCCAGCTAATCTGAAAGAAAAGTTAACACCAACTGCAGCTGGATGGAAGAGAGTTTGAAATGCTACAGAAATACTGCAAGATGAAGGTCACAAAACTTTGAAACTGATGGGTGAAGAGGATCAAATAGTATAGCATTGTAACAACAAGTGCTTCAAGTCATATACAATGGAAAAAGAGCCGGAATTTTTTTTGACAAAAAATAGCAGAAACCAGTGAATCACAATAAGAATCCAAGTCTTCTGAGAAAGCGACGACAACCAAACCTAATTCCCATCCACTTAGAAGATCCATGGCTACCACTTGTCCACCTCCAATAACTGATCAGAAAGCAGAGGATCTTTAATGTGTTATTTGTGGTTTAGCCGGAACAAGGGTCAAAGGGATTGACGAAAGAACAAAGTACAGAATATGTGAGTTTAAAGGGCAAACATGGTCTCATCTGCAGCTAGTTTTTTTTCCAAGATAAAGTTTTCAGATGAGTAGCTGATCTAAACAGCGAGGTGCATGTATTTGCAGCGGATTTGTATGCCCAATCGAACTGCAAGTGTGCATACATTTGAAAATATGAATGTAAATATGAATGTACAATGAGCTCCCAGCAGCAATGTAACCACCAGCCCTCAGTGAAGTTTGCACTCTTTAAAAAAGCAAATGAAGCTTTAAAGCCACTCTTGAGTGCTGGCTATGGGTTCACACTCAATGAGATCAGAGAAATAATGGTCAACATTGATGAAACTATATTGATCCATAATAATGAAATTAAGATTTTTTTGGTATGAACGTACAATGAAAGAATCTGTTTTTGTCAATCTAAGAAAAAGAATGAGCTACTTATGGTGTTCTCAGCTGATTTGACTCTTGAAGTTCTTGCAGCTAAAATAAGATCAGGATGCAGTAAAATCAGCAGGAGCCATTTTAATGAATGTCCTGAATGATTTAGGGCATGGTCATGTGTTGGGCAGTCTCCTGGTATTCGGACCACCAGGATTGTGGCGGTTGGACCACCACCATGCTTTTGGCAGTCCAAGCACTGCCAAAGCCGTAATGAGGGCCTTAGATTTTGGACTTAATCACAAATTTTGTGATTCACCAGAGCCCCACAAATCATGGAAGTCAACAATAATGCCTGATGTTGTCATAACAATTTTTACATCATTGTTTAATATCAGCAAAGCAAAACTGTTACAAATAAAGTTCTTGAGTTCGGAACAGAAGCTGACAACATTGATGGTGGCTTTGAAGATATAAGCGAAGAAGTTAAAGACAATCCCATGAACCAACAGGTTTATGATGTGCAAATGTACTCTGATTTTGAAATGAAAATTTATGAATTACATCACAGCAAAAAGAAAACTTCACTACATCAGATGACTGCCCACGCAGTCTATGACAAGTGCAAAAGTAGGGAGCTAATCGCTTCAATGAATAGCATTGATGTATCAACAAGTTATAATGACATAGTAAGAAGCAGGAACTTGTTAGCACCTCATGCTGTAAAATCTTGTAAATCTGAGAGCACACCACTTCCAAGTCACTTTACCAGGAAAGAATTTACAAACACTGCTCTGAATAACTTTGATTTTGAAGACAGCTCTTTTTTGTCTGGAAAACTCAGCACACATCATACTGCCATGGTGCTTTTTCTAGACGGTACTAATGAAGTAGGTGCTAGAAAACAAACTATGTCAGCTGCAGGCATAAGCAAACCAAGATGCAAACTTACAACCCAACTGTCTTGCCAGTATGTGCAAAATCACAACAAGCCATCAACACATCCCAGTCTACCAAAAAGTTTCAAAGTGGCTGAGGATAGGGATCTTCTTCTACCTGATGCTGCGCTTTGCAAAGCTGATTTAAGTGAATTTATCATTTTGCTTATTCAGTGCGGACTAACGGATGAAGAAAAGCAAGATCCTCCTTGAGCTGTAATTCATGTTCTGATCTCCCAGAATACCGTCCACTGAAGAAGGTTGGATTTTTATCAATAATACTATCTCCAATCACAAACTATGCAACAGTATACACAGCTCTAAAAAAAAATTAAAATGTGCATGCTCAACTTGAAGACCAGCTTATCCTGCCAATTTTCTGTGATGAAGGTGTTTTCCGTATTGTAGCTGGCATTTTTAAGAGTAATCCAGTAGAATTTGATGATCTTTATCCAATGATGGGTGTTTTCCACATGGCAAAAGTTGCATTGCGAGGTGCAGGAAGTTATCTCAGTGTATTTGGCATAGACAATGCACTTATTGAGGCTGAAATCTTTGGAAGCAAAACTGTCCAGTCAGTATTGAGTTTGTCAAAGATTGTGAAGAAAAATCAGAGCTTTGCAAGTACTGGGGAAATGTTTTACACATGAAAGCTCAAGTGAAAAACTTGGTACAATCTGATCAGGAAGGTAATTTGGAGCAGCACATGAAGACTGTGGAGTCACTGATTACTTTTTTCCACAGATTCAATTGAATAAACTACCTGAGATATGGGTCCTGGTATTTAGAAAGAGTGAAGAAGCTAGAGGTGGAAAAACCATACCTCTACAGAAAATTCATCCAAAGACATTTTGTGGTGAAAGACAGAGAGGGACGTTCAATGCTGGGGCTGCAGGTATGAAACAGGAACAGACGAATAAGAGATCACAGAAAAGTTCAATCAATAATTTCTATAGCACAGCTAATCACCTGAGTTTGAGAGGTAGCGTGTTCCATGTCTGGGCTGTGAGGTAGGAGAAGGATCTTCCTTCTGCTGTGCTTTTTCATATCTTGTGAACAGCTGCGAGGGTGAGCTTGGAAGAGCGGAGTTGTCTGTTGGGTACGTAGAAGGTGAGGTGGCGGTTGAGGTATGGCGGTTCTATTTTGTGTAGTACCTTGTAAGGTGTGTATCAGGAGTTTTTATTTGATGCGCTTGTTGAATGGGAGCCAGTGTAGGTCTATGAGTTGGGAGGAGATTTGGCTGTGTTGGGGGATGTCCAGGATGAGTCTGGCTGCTGCATTCTGGATTCTTTGTAGTCTTGATTGCAGTTTCTTGGTACTGCCGGCATAGAGTGTGTTGCCATAGTCCAGCTTGCTAGTGAAGAGTGTGTGGATGACTGTCTTCCTGGTGTCGGAGGGGATCCACTTGAAGTTCTTTCGAAGGAGTCAGAGACTGTGGAAGCATGACAATGAGATGGTGTTAACTTGGTGGGTCAAGGATAGAGAGGAGTCTGGGATGATGCCCAGATTGCGTGCGCGGACTGTGGGAGCGGGGGCATTTCCCAGTGCGGTAGGCCATCAGGAGACATTCCAAGTCTGAGTTGATTTTGAGGCAGCTCACTTCCATCCAGGTGGCGACTCCTCTCATCCCATTGTGAAAATTTCTCTTGGCCTTTATAGGGTCATAGGAGGAGGAGAGGATCAGTTGGGTATTGTTGACGTAGGAGACAACGTTTAGCCCATGTTGTTTGATGATCTTGGGTAGCGGGGACATGTAGATGTTGAAAAGTGTCGAGCTGAGTGATGATCCTTGAGACACTCCGTAGCATGTATCTTTGGGTTCTGATGTGAACAGCGGTGGTCTGACACTCTGTGTTCTTCCAGGGGGGAAGGACTTGATCCATTCCAGTGCTTCATCGTGGATGCTGGCCTTGTGGAGTCTGGTAAAGAGGCTGGAGTGGGAGACGGTGTCAAATGTGGTGGAGATGTTGAGGAGGATGATTGTGGCCGTGCCTCCATGGTCCAGTATGACACGTATGTCGAAGGTGCTGCTAGAAGTGCTGTTTCAGTGCTGTAGTTGCTCTTGAATCTGGATTGGGATGGGTATAGGATTTGGTGTGTCTCGAGGAATTTGGTGAGTTGTTGGTTGACAGCCTTTTCTGTTACTTTGGCTACTTTGTCTGAGACACATACAAGTGAATATGTTGCTCAATAGCAGCTAGTTTACCATGAAGTCCCTTCTATTTGCAATGTTTTCAGAGAGATGACAAATTCAAATTAATGGACCATTGTATACTGTTCCTCACAACAAACTTGTGGGAAAGCAAGGGGACTGTCTTAATAAACATGTTGATCCTTCTTCATTTCATGCAGCAGCAAGAAAACACCTTTGAAGTGACTGAGCCTGTGTGACTACACAATTTCATGACCAAACAACATGTGGACAGTGATATAAAGACACGTCTACTAGATGCCCTGGAACATGGGTCGAAACTATATGCACAACCAAAGCGGGAGAGATTTGTATTGAAAGAGAAAAAGCTGTTTGACATAATCACTAAAGCTAAACTTCCATGCTTTAATTGCCATAATAAGAGTTTCATCCAACCAGCCACTACAAAACAGGTTACAAAAAAACAAGACATCGAGAAATGAATGTAGCAAAAGAAAGGTGTGAATTTATCATTCTGTTGCATGATCTTCTTCCAACAGCCGCATTATTTGAAGGAGATGCTGTAACTAAACCAGTGAAGCACAAACTCATACAAGAGGTTGAAAAAAACCTATTACCTGGAGAATTTCAATCCTAGAAGGTGTCCACATTGAAAACTGCTGTTGTTGTGGACTCTGTCACAATTGCGAGTGGTCAAGATTTCATCTATGCAAAACTTCGGAGAGGTCGGTCAGACTATTCTACAAATATCAAAGTCAGTGTGCACCTTGCAAGAACTGCACATTGTCTTTGACAATTACCTTGAACAGTCTGTCTAAGAATGTGAGAAAGTCAGGCGAATATGTATAAGTGGAACAATTGACTTTGCCTGCATCAAAAATTTGATATACATACCTGTGCAACTTGATAAATTCTGGTCATAAACATTGAACAATATGAACTTAAAGATGTTAACTCACCAAAACATTGCTGATGCTTTAGTGAACACTGAATTTCTACTTATTGCAAGTAAAATGATTGTCAATGAGAAGCTGGTGCCTGCAGAGATATATTCAAAAGGTACAGGCCATATTGTTCAAGAACTTAACAGCAAATTGGAGGAAGCTGACTTTCATGTTGTTGTGACAGTTTGAAATGGTTCCCATCGAGTCATCGTTCTGTCAAATGACACAGATGTTATTATTGTGCTACTTAGATTTGTTGCAATGTTCATCAGTCAAGGATTGTCAGAGTTATTAGTTTGTTATGGAGCAGGAGAGACACATATGGCCCAATTACAAATTTGGCTGTCCTAGGACCGTCGGTTTGGCAGTGACGATCAGACCACAGTGGCGGTCCGACTGCCACATTACAAGGTTGGCAGGCAGACCCGCCAACCTACTGCCACCTATGGCAGGATCCTAGATCCAGACGGGCTAACCGCAGTGCTGGTTGTAATCAGCCAGAGCGGCGTGGAACTCAAGGCCACCCTGCTGATCAGAAACTTGTTCTCTGCCAGCCTTTTCATGGCAGTTCCACCACCATGAAAGGCTGGCAGAGAACAAGTTCAGGGGGCCACCGGGGACCACTGCAATGCCCATGGCATGGGCAGTGCAGGGGTCCCCCCGCCCAGCACCCTTGAAATGTGCAGACAGTGCACATTTCAAGGGTGCTGGTGCCCCCAGCGTGCTGCAGCATTGCCGCCGGCTCTATTATGAGCTGGCGGCAATGCTGCCGTACCTTTCCCACTGGGTGGTTTCTCCTGGTCAGCCCAGTGGAAAGTTGTAACAGGGCTGGCGGGCAAGCTTCCAGCAAAGCGGCAACATCCTCGTCAGGAGTTTGGCGGATGGATGTTTCCGTCCACCAAACTCATAATAAACCTCTTAATCCTGCTTCACATTCTGGAGAAGAAACCTGGCCCAGAGATGCCCAGTGTGCTGATCAAGGAACATATTCTTATGGGTGTTGACACTATGAACAAAATTGGAACAAAGCCTGGAACTTTAACTGCTCAACCTGTTAAGTTTCTACAGGGATTTGCTGCGACAGAAGAAAAATGTGACTTTAAAAACGTAGAAAAATACCTAGTGTGTGTGGAAAACGACTTCTGATTGTCATTGATTGTCATGCATTTGAGTATCATTTGTACAGTGAGTTCAAGAAATTAGCCTGCTAAGTCACTTTTATTCTGTGCGAGGACACATTAAAGGAGTGTTATACTTGGTCAGAAGATGTGTAAATGCTTTGGATCATGCATATGTAGAGAAATATCCATGTGAATTTGGTTGGGAAGATGTTGATGGGGTGCTAAAACCTACAAATTCTCTCAAAGCCTCTTCCCACAGAACTTACACGTACATGTACTTGCAAACCCTGTGCTACAAAAAGATGTGCCTGTCAATATGCTGTGATAAGCATCATTTTTTCCCACATTCAGATTATAAACATTGTTTGGTGTATACATGAAAGGATTAAAAAACATTAATATTTGTTTCCTTTCTACACATTTCTCTTCTTCCTCTATTATAGCCACCATTTTGGAAAATGGTCGAAGGGTTGTTCAGAAGAGTTATTTTTTGTCTCCATAAGACTACACGACCCCTAAAACATTTGTTTTGACACCAAAATGGACTATGTAGGTCTCATGGTTCCTGAAATATTACATCATCACTGCAACACTTCCACCATTTTTTTAAATGTCTAGAAACATTCGGCCTGGATCAGCAATGTCTACCCAAGCTAAATTACTTCTCCAATGATTCAAAAACACAAATCAAAAATGAACATTTCTGGACAACAATTTTTTTACAGAGATACACCGAGGGGCCAGAATTATGAGGTATGGCATGAGGTAGTGCCTACATCTTTCATAGAGAAGGCAACTTCATTGTGAACCAGACACCCATGTCCATCCTTCGTAGTCGAGAAATTCATTTGCACTCCTAAATCACATAAAAAGGCCACTAATTATATTGATAATTGAAAACTAAACTCCAGGAAGTACATAGAGAAGATTACCCAAGATAAACATTCTGCTGTTTAGCTTGCAAATGAACCACACACAGTGCAATTGGTCCAATCATGGTTCCACTTTTTGAGCATACTGGGATACTAAGCATTTTATAATACTTTTTGTGGTTTCCCAGTCATTTAGGACATGCGTATGATGCTGGTGGTCTTGCGACTGCAAGCCTCGTGGTGTGGTCAGGACCTCCACCAGGGTACTGCCATTCACTGTACTTCAAGACCTAGCCCCCTATATCGAGTTTGGTGGACGGGAAAGCCCAACCGCTAAACTCCGACAGTGTGGTCCCGCCTACGCCGCGACATCCCCACCGATGTCATTGAGAGTTTGCCGCTAGGTCAGCTGGTGGAAACCTGAGTTTCTGCCCACTGGCCTGGCGGGAAACTGGTTACAGCATTGTCCCTGGCTCGTAATCAAGCCAGCTGCAATACTGTAGCCTGACGGGTGCACCAGTCTGGTGGTTTAGTGACCGCCAGACTTGTAATGAGGCCCCTAGTCATTGTCTGGTCAGAGGTGCACCTCATTACTACCCACACTTGACTATAGCAATCAGAACCTGAACCTTTATTTTTTGCAAAATATCTGTGATGAGGGAACCATGTTTTTGGGCTTTGTAGCTTTTGATCCATTCGAGCTGCATTCAGTATTTAGGTGGAATTTTCTAATTATGCATCAGATCGTGGAATATGTGCAAACGTAGCAAATACATAGTTATGAAGAGAACGCCATGGAATCGCTTGACTACAGTGGCCATGATTATAATGAAAATAAACATATTTACAAATGAGTGTGGGGCATTTAGCTAGATAATGCAATATTAAGAGCAGATATTTCTCTAGCTCAGTAATTTCCCCCCGAAAAGCATTATTAAATCTTCCTGCATATCTTGTATTTTCACCTCTTATCATAGACAAAGAGCATAAATGACAGCAAAAGTGTGCATATGCCTGTTTAGGACATTTGTACTGTTTTCAATTCACAACAAAGTAATGATGATTTACTAACTTACAGGTTATAATGTTGTGGTAAAAATTCCAGTGGGGGCAACAAACATAGACATACGCCAGCACAGCTACTCAGGAAATGTGGATGATGACAACTACCTTGGTAAGTGATTCCAGCACACAGAATTTCATGTATTTATATGCTTTATCTTTTACTTCCAAGCTGGTATGTTGCAGACAAATGATCATAGATTCCGCCTCTACCACACTTTGGCTGAAATACTGCAAAAGGTTGTTGTTAACTGGCAAAGCAGTTCCAGACAATTTGACTTATCATGAATTACTCATGTTTTGAGTTTCATGATTACTTTCATGGGGTTAGAAATTGTTTAAAACAATGTGTTGATTAAATGAAGCATGGGGTTTCCATAAACAGTAGACATTTTGGAGGTCATTATGAGTTTGGAAGACAGTTTTCAAAGTCTGCCAAATTTCCGATGGGGAGGTTGCCGCCACACAGGCCCCTTTATGAGTTTCCCACTAGGTTGGTGGGAAGAAACCTCGGTTTCAGCCTGTTAGCCTAGCAGGAAACAGGCTACAGCATTGTCACTGGTGCGTAATTGAGCCGGCGTCAATGCTGTAGTCCTCAGGGTTCACCAGCACCCTCACAATGTCCACTGTCTGCAAAACAGACAGTGAACATTGCGAGGGTACTGTGTAGGGGGAAGTGCATGGGCAATGCAGGGGGGCCCCCTGTGGCCCCATGCATCTGTTCTCTGCCAACCTTTTCATGGCAGTGATACCACCATGAAAAGGCTGGTGGAGAACGAGGTCCTGGAGGAGCTGGGAGTTCCCTGGCATTCTGACTACCAGGGTTTTAATGTGACAGCCGGACCGCCGCATTGGCAGAGATCCAGACTGCCACTGCAGATGCCTTCCTCAAAAACGTTTTGGCAGGCTATTAGTTTGGCATTCTACCTTACTGAATTTATTTCAAGAAGTTTTCCATTAATTCATGCTGGAATTACACTGCAGTTTATGCAATTCTGATTAGAATTACTTCACCATTTATGCAGCCCACTAGGCCTTGTATGGAATGTTGCACTCAATAAGAATTAAAAAACAGTTATCTTAAAATATGTTCTGTTGTTTTTTGGTCATTGCTTAACAATACCAATTGGAATCGGAATGAAAAAGTCAAATCTGTAGTTACTGATTCTGGCAGCAATATATGCAATTTGTTGTTACATCTCACTTTTTTTTATTTGTGTGCTCTTTATGTTTACTATTAATTATTCACTTCTGCATCAGTGCAATTCTCCTGTCACTTACTTTTGACAACATCAACATTTTATCATACAGAATTCTACTTTCTCTAGCTGAGGATCCATCGACTAGTATATTGTTATTTAACACATTCCAACGGATTTTATCAAAGTGTTATTTTTATTATTTAATTTTGCGTTGCCATTTAGTCACTCAACTGTACCACTAAAACATAAAGGTCCTAATTATGAGTTTAGTGTGCTGTAAAGATCGCCCACCAAACTCCCGCAGTCAGATTACCGCCAGTGCAGTCCCCTTCCCACGGCCCCTATTAAGAGTTTCCCGCTAGGTCAGCAGGCGGAAACAGAGTTTCCACCTGCTGGCCCAGCAGGGAAAAGCCCACAACATTGACGGCGGCCCATAATTGAGCCAGCGGCAATGCTGTGGTGCGTAGGGTGCACCAGCACCTATTACGCTTTTGAAAAGTGCGACGAGATTGGCCATGGGGGCCCTTGCACTCCCCATGCCATGTGCATGACCAGCACAGGGGCCCCCATGGTGCCCCCAGCACCCCATTCATGCCAGCTTTTACATGGCGTTGCTACCGCCATGTAAAAGCTGGCAGACAGGGGACTCATGATCCCCAGGGCAGCGCTGCTTGTTGCTTGCAGGGCTGCCCTGGCGGATCAGGACCGCCAACACCGCCAGCACCTCCAGCGGCCGTGGCCCTGGTGTTCTTAAGATCATCAGGGTCGTAATGAGGGGCACAGTCTTTGCTAAACTGGTAACCAATGGGGCACCTACGAACCTCCATTTTAGGTCTGATACCTCAATAGCAACTTCAAAGTATAGATTGATCTTTATTTTATATCATGGACAGAATATTGTGAGTACTAAGATATCGAGAGGTATAATATGCAAGTTGAGTATCAATGTTTTATGTTTAGAATATCCTATTTATGTTTAAAATATGCTATACTAAAATATTATTGTATATCATATTGTTTCAACCTAGTTTGATTTATACTTTTTTTATTGTGGCACTTTTGGGGGATTGGGTGGGTAGTGTTTTATTATAAATAATAATCACAATTACTTGTTTTCATATAGTAATTTATTCTGCAATTCTGCTGTTTGTAAGTGCTCAGATAGTACTAAATTTACCTTGGATGGCTGAGCTGGCCTTGCTAGGATTCAAACTTGTGACCTGCTGGCCATCACTTTGTTTCACTGTTGAGAATGCAGTTCATAGAGCTAGCCCTCCAGCTGTCTGTTACTTAATAGCTATTTATTTATCTATTTGTTTATTTATTCATTTGTATTACTATTTTACTGTTAATATATAAAATATATTTTTCTAATCGTATACATTCTGATATGTTTTCCAGTTTTGGGGTTTTGCTGGAGTAGTGAGTGGATAGTTTTGATTTTACATTGACATATATATATATATATATATTTTTTAAATAGTTTAAAATAAAATGGCTATTATATGATCAGATGAATTAAAACATTGCACTATTTTATAATGATAATCTGGCTCACGGATTTTCATTTTTATTTTTTCACATTATATAATTGAGTTGTGTACTTTATTTGGGAATTTTATATGGGTAGTTTTCTTTTTATATTGCAGAATAATTTACAGCAATATTGGTTCATTGTTGGCCAATATTTTTTTTTCAAGTTTACTAAAGAATCTACATTTGAAATTAAATTGAGTTTTGAGATATCTATCTTTTTATCCATTAATATGTATAAGAATGTGTTCCAGTTTAACTCACCATGATATTGGGGTTCACATCTTTAATATTGCAGTTTTGAAATCTGAAAAACTTTTTTTAAATTTGAACCACAATTATTTTTTTTTAAGTATAAAAATGGTCTTATTAAGCACATTTAAATTAACAATTCAATATAGAATAATACATTTGGCCCGACAAGTATATTCACTTTTCCCAATACTTTTTAGACTGCAGTTAGAATATTACATTTCACCCCTCCAAGACATTGTTTCCTTATTGGTTCTGGGATTAGAATTAGATTAGTAAATCAGACTCCCCTAAAATAATGCACGTTCATTAATATTTGTGCTTCTGGAGTTAAAACAGTAGATCTGGCTCCCTGCCCCCACCCAGATATATGTACTTTCTCCAATGTTCGTGTTACTGGAGTTAGAATAATACATTTTACCTTCCATTTTATGTCATTTAGTCAATGTTTGCAAAGTGATTGAGTTGCTATAATAAGCATGAATTTAAAATGTTATGTTTTTTAAATAATAAAATGTATCAGAAATTAATCTGAGTTGTCCATATGTATACATTTTGGCATGATTTGTAGAATTCGAGGTAATATATCAAGTTAACATTCTTTAATTTTTAAAAGGTATCTCCATTTTAGGAAATATTTTTAAATATTTTATAAAGTTGTGTTTGACTTTGTTTGCATATTTTGTTACTAAAAATAATATATACTTGAATGTTTTTACAAATGTATATTAGTTTTTAAATTTTTAGAAATGTACCTTTTAATTCGAGTAATGTTCATGTACCATAAACTTGAAAATCTATTGTATTTATAGTATGCAAAGTTTAACTGTGTAGGTATAGTTTAAAATAATATTTCATAGAAAATAGTTTTAATAAATAGTACCTATATTTAATTTTAAGTAGATTGGTTGTTTATATAGAAAAATATGTTTGTGAAATTGTAAACTAAAGAGTAAATAGTGCTTTATATTAAATTACATTCAATTTAATTTCTTCCAGAACTTATTTTTTATATTATATTTTACATTATTGTAACCTATATTTTACAAATTGTATTATAGTTAACTTGATTTTAAGTCATTACAATATTTTTGTGGTTTACATTTGTCTATTTTCTATTTTGTTTGCTGGTTACATTTTTTGTAAGTATATAACATTTGTTATCAATATGTTTGGTACAATAATGTTATGTCAACAATATGTGTGTTGACAATATTCTCACATGCAACCCTGAGATATGGTTGAATGCAGCTTGTAGGTAGTCCAAAGTGTGGAATTACATGTTTCCATTAGGTATGGAATCCATTTTGTCTTGCTCAGTTCTGTGATACTCAATGATAACAATATCTGATATAATAATATAAGAGAAGGTACACAAGATATATCATTGGTTTGTAGTAACACAGCTTGTCTCATCAAATGTAGACTCTCAATAGTTATTTGCAAGGCCAGGCAGAGTTCCAGTACATAGGTTCAAGTGGCAGATCAAGAACCCAACAGTATTTTCACAATCCAAATAAAGAAATCTATCACTGCCTATCTAATCACTATATTGAGCCCTCTAAAGACTAAGAGGTTGTACAGTTTAAAGAATTAAAGGTCCAAGGGGAAAATTAGACTCTGTGGGAGTACTGATAGAATCATATTAAGAAAACAAGTAAACAGAGTCTGGTTTTAAAGTCCTCAGGTATACAAGATAATAATAGGCTTTGGTAATTAATCTGATATGTTTTTTTTTTCTAGTTATATAACAGAAAACACAAAACGGAAGAACAGAATTTGAGTGTACAAACTGTTGCATTGAAATCTGGTTAAACAGGGGGTTATTTATGTGGGGAGTAATGTACTAATGTCTATACACATATCATTTATCTTTTTTCTGGTAAAGGTGCTAATAAAAGCTTAGACAGTGGGCTAAAGATATAGCTTTGAAATGCATTGACATGATCCTGTATAATAAAACAAATTATTGTGAATGTTGTTAAAACACTGGTCAGTTTGTTTAAGCAAGTAAACAAGTAGTATTAAAATAAAAAATAAGAAAACTTTGATCTTAATACTTCTTACGGCTTTGCATATTTTCCAAATCCTTACTGTGAATAGCACCCTAAGACAGAATGATTCTATCGTAGCTGAAATTATGACTTAAAAAACCCTGTGAGTACCACCATCTGATGAACTTACCTCTTGAATGGTTTTGTTCTTTTAAGACATGGCGATCTGTTCTGGGATCCCTGTTCGGTTGTTGTCCATGTGGTGTCCTGCCACTCGGAAAGGGGAGTGATTCAGGAGATAATATTTATGTTTTAGAATTAATGTTGAGGAGGAGAGCGTGTAAGGTGGAAGGTTAGAGGTTGATGTTCAGCAATGGGACACGCGCTTTACATTCAGAGAGACAATAACTAGAATCAAAGTATACATTTCAGCCTTGGGATGAAACGCACTTGCATTGTTCATGGGTCATGTCTATTATTGGTGTCCTTTTATAGAGGAACACAACATCTACAGTTGGGTGTACACCCTCATCATACTGTTTAGTCTTGGATGACCTCCACCAGACTATGATGGTGATGTGTTAGGGTTGTAGTCACAATGGAGCTTTTAGCAGGATTCTGCACTGTTCAAAGTGAGAAACTTCTGAAAAAGACCTATCTGATTGAGATAAATCATTAACTGCTAGAATGGTCTAGGCTGGGGTATCCAACCTTTTTAAGTGGGAGGCTAAATTATTATTTTTTACCAGCCAATAGGCTTGCATGGACATCACAGAACTGGTGAAATGTTAATCTTAATCCCAAGAATATCACTGAAAGGGTTGTGAAATAGGTTAAAAAGAACTAATAGGTGTTACTGTTAGACCTGCCATCCTTGGTGAGGTTTCCCCCTGAGATTTTGCCTTTCGGCCTCCTGTTTTGCTGACTTTGTTTTTGTGACCTTAGGCTTCTGCACACTTTACACTTGCTAACCAGTGCTAAAGTGTTTGCGCTCTTTCCCTAACATTTGGTAACATTTGCTTTTCCCCAATTGGCATATTTAATTTACTTATAAGTCCTTAGCAAAGTGCACTGCCTTTGCCCAGGCCTTTAAATTAAATGGTACTAGTGGATCTGTAGCACTGATTGTGTCACTCATTTAAGGAACCCAGGAAACATGTCTCAGGCCTGCCATTGCAGAGCCTGTGTGTGTGGCTAAACTGCCATGTTCACATGGCAAAACAACCACTCTGCCAGGTCTAAACCTTTCTTTTTAATACATATGTCACATCTAAGGTAGGCCCTAAGCAACCCAAAAGCAGGGTGCAGTGTATTTAAAAAGGTGGATCTGTACTTTTAAGTTTTACATATCCTGGTACTGAGCAACGCTTACATTTGTTTTTCACTACTGCAAGGGTTATCCTCTAGGTTAACATAGAGGTTATCTGATAACATCCTATGTTTATTTCACAATTGGGAAGAGACACGTTTTTCAAGTTTGGTATTTCTGGAATCACAATTTTAAATCATACCTTATGTAAGTTGGATTTTAAATTGCAATTCTGAAAATGATACTTTCAGAAGTTGGTATTTTCTTGCCTTAGCCACTTGGTGCCTGTCTCTGCTCACATGTCTGGAGTGAGGGGCAGCTGGACTTTGTGTATTCCCCCTAGGCAGCCACACACAAAGGTAGCCTAGGTGTGGCTTGGTGGGCCACCTGTGTCCTCATGGGCCATAATAGGCAAGATAGGACAAACAGTTGCATACCCATGTAGAGAGACTGGTGCAAGGACAGGAAGGGCAGGGACTTTGTGCATGTTAAAGGCATCTCTTTGAAGTCTCCCCACTTCAGAGGCACAACTGGGTATATGTACTAGACCTCTGACACCCTCAACTCAATACATCTCTTGACCTGTGGATACTCTGCCAGAAAGGTGGACAGCTGTGTTGCTACAAGGACTGTGATTCTGTTGGACTCCTAATTTGCTGGACTCCTGTGTTGCTGTGCTGACCTGCTGCCCTTTTGCCTGGGAGTAAGAAGGACTGGACCTGAATCTCTCAACCCAGAACCCAGAACCCAGATTGACTCCAAAGGCCAGCTGACTGGTCTCCTGATTGACATCTCACTGACCTAAGAGACTTCCAACCAACCTACATCTACACCGGGACTTTACCATCTGTGAGTCTGTCCTGCCTTGAAAGTGGGTCTACATTGTGTTTGAGTTGACTCATAAGCTCTCCAGTGAGGATTGACCTCAACACATCACTTTCAGAACCACTGTATCTCATACCAGACTGATCACCATTGTTGTGTGGAGAAAATTGATACATCTTCACTACTGCATGGGAAGGATCAAGGTATGGCTGCCACTGCAGGGATCAACATCAACGCGTCATTTCAGCCTGCTCCCTGCATCTTCGATGTCAATGCAACCAGGATTATAGTACTTCTACTCAGTGACCCAAAGGGGGCCCTGTAGCCGGCCCACACTCCACTGTGGTTGGCCTGAACTTTTGAGTTTGTCCCCATCTGACGTGAAAAGATATCCACAGTTGGTGCTTGTTGTTTCTAAGAGCTATTTTACAGTTTATTCTTTAAAAATGTATATCTCAGTTTCTACTTATTGGAGTTTTGTTGTTTTGGTCGTGTTTTATTTATTAAAATTACGCTCTATTTTCCTAACCAGGTAAGTTATCTTTTTATGTAATGTTTTCCGGTTTTACTGTTTGAAGTGTTGCTCAAGTACTTTACAAATTACCTCTCATGTTAAGCCTGATTGCTTTGTGCCAAGCTGCCAGGAGGTGAGCACAGGTTAATTAAGGGTGAGTTTGTGACTTACCCTCACTAGGATTGTGGTCCCTGTTTGGACAGGGAGAATACCTCTGACAGCCAGAAACCCAGTATTCAACAGTTGCTTTCTTCTTATCCCCTTCACATTGATCTTTACCTATAGTAAAAGTTCTAGTCAACTAAAGGAGGAGAAAATGGTATAGAGACGCAGGAAACATTTGATATGTAAGCCCTTGCAAACAAGGCTTACTTGAATCTTGCCTCTGTTTCCCAACCTGCTATCAACAGTGGCACAGACAAATTTAAATGGAAACCGTGATAGAAGAATTTGCATCTTGGTTCTCAAAAGCCCAAAATGATGAAAGGAAGCAAATCAGGAAGTTTGAGAAATAATGCAGAAAATCATCCTCTCTGCCAAGTCTGGTTGGTTGAGAACCGAAAGAAAAAGCTTAAAGACCACATTCTCAGGGGTCAATTCAACACATACCAGATCCCTCCTAGACACAGCAAAGAACAAACCAAAACCTCTATTTAAAGTAATCAAACAAGCAAACAACCCTATATCTAAAACCATACCCATGTCCTCTGGAGCCCTATACAATGAGTTTGTAGAGTTTTTCAACAAAAAAGGAAAGACAGTAGACATTTTCTTGCCAGTCACCTTTGACAATGTAGAAGATGATAATTTAACTTGCAAGACACAGTAGTCTTGGTCTCTTGGCTCCCAGTATGAGAGTCAGAACCACTGGATACCACACCTAAGAGGAAACCATCAAACCACCTATCTGAGATCAGTAAAGATCTCACCAAGCAGATCCTCCTCATTTGGTCCACCCTGGTGAACTCTTCCCTCAAAACAGGTACATATGCAAAATGTTTAAAGGTTCGCCAAATCCCTCCTCTTTAAAACAAAAAAAGCAGTCACTGAATTCAGATGGGCTAAACAACTTCTGTCCAGTCTTCACCCTTCCATTCCCTCGTAAGGTGTGTAGCCTCTTCTCAACTCTTATGCATGCAGAAAATGTCTTAGACTCTCTACACTCTGGATTCTGACAGGGTTACATCAACAATACTGCCCTGCAGATTTCTTATCACTCACTGCATCTTTGACTCTGGAAACTCATGCCTTTTTCTCTTGAATCTTTTAACTGCCTTTGATAAAGTCAGCCACCATGCTTTGATCAGCATTCTGAGAAGTAGAATGGGCATTGAAGGGTTAGTTATTGACTAGATTACCACCTATCTGATGAACCGTTCACAAGTAGTAAAAACTGTGAACTCTGTTTCTAATCAAGCTTGCAACAGGGGTTTCCTCAAGGCTAGAACCATTCACCAACACTATTCAATCTCTTTCTTGAATCGCTTTGTGGAACCCTAGAGAACTCTGTGATTCTCTTTCACCTGTATGCTGATGATACCCAGAACACTTTGGGAAGTATTCAAACCTGGATGTCAACTCACACCGTAAAGGTACCCTGTGAAAACAGAATTTCTTCTTTTAGCAATCTACCTTTACAAGAACGGATTGAATCACCCTCAGCCTTAGGGTGGCAACCCACCATTGTGCAGAATACCAAATCACTTGGTTTATCCTCATCAATCGGCTTAAGCTGCTGAGTCAAATCTCAGCCATGGCCAAGAGAACTTGGTTCCAACTAAGGCTGCTCTGGGGGATCAGGTACATCAATCCGGAACAGGACAGTTATTTAGTAATCAGACCTCTCTGCACTAATCTAAGTGCAACTCACTTCTCTTTGGCACCCCCAAAGAATACTTAGTTCCACTCAGAGCAGTTCTACATCCTTTGTCTAGTTTTGTTACTGGACACAAGAAACATGACCACATGATACCTACCCTGCTATCCCTCTAATAGCTTCCTATTGAGGTGTAAATTCAATGTAAAACTCCCTGTATCCCACAAAAAGACCTGCTCTACTCTTCACTTATCTACCTAACTAGAAAATAAGAAATCCCAGATCAAAATGATGCTCAAGAAATGCACAATCCCTTCTCCTGGAATCTCCCTTCTTCAAACAAGAAAAATACATGAACCAGTCATTCTCAGGTAGTACAACAAGAATATCGAACTCCCTTCCTCCAGCCCTTCATATGACCTCGCACCATGCTACCTTTAAAACTGAACTGAAGACTCTTCCCTTTGAAAGACACCAATGGCCTGATACTAGACTGGCGGTCACTAGGCCCCCAGACTCATGATGGCAGACCGCTAGGGTACTGCCATCTCCGCTGGGATTGGTGGTCCTGACGGGTTGACGGCGGGTGCAGATCGCAATTGGCCAGGCTGGTGCTGCATGCAGAGCTGCCCTGCTGATTATGACCTAGTTTCACTGCCATGAAAGGCTGGCAGAGAACAGGTGCAGAGGCCCACAGGGGTGACAATACACTTTGCATGGGCAGTGCAGGGGTCCCCCTTCCCAGCACTCTCGCAGTGCTTACTGTCTTCTGTGGGGTCGATTACGAGCCGGCAACAATGCTTCTGCCACTTTTCTCAAAGCCATAATGGGCCCAAGGGGCCCATTGTCGATCCCGCCCCTCGCCAGCACACCATTCGGCCCTTCGTTCTGCAGCTGGGAGCTGTGCGAGGCAGGGACGGAGAGCTTCACGCGGCTGGAGCCCCGGAGCCATCCGGAAACCATTCCCTCCATTCTGGACACTGGGGCCGACCTCTAGGACCCGGTGAGACGACAACACCCCGGGGGGCACAGAGAACCAGGGAGAGCCTCTTGAGGAGCTGGGGGCCCTGGAGGAAGGGGGAAAATAAACACAGAGGGAAAGAAAGGAGGGAATAACAGAAAGGACAAGGAAGGGAAAAAAAAAGGAAACAAAAAAAAAGGGGGAAAAAAAGCGAAGGAACAGACCATCAATAATAAGTGAAGGAGAAGGGGGAGAAGAGATTTTTCCTTTCCCTCTCACTGGGGACCTCCCTACTCCCCTTGCGTACACCTGCCCCCCCCACTCCCCACGCACCTGGATGAGGGAGAGGGGGGACAGCGAGCGAACAACCCAGTGACCAGAGGAACGCCAGGAGCAACGACGGAGTGAGGGGGGGCAGGCCGGACTACCTCTTACTTTTCATACCTCACCTCTGGGCGCACTGCCACATCTACTGGACATAGCCTGTCTTCCCCCCCACACTGTGTACCCTCCCTCTTCCCCCCTGCTCTCCCCTCCCCGGCCTAACAGTATAAGACTTGGACACACCGCTCTCCTACCATCCTTGCCACCGCAACCCCTGCTGCTACATTATCCGACTAATATGGAGCAGCTTTTATTATCACCACTTATGCAGTCTCGGATTGCTCCTTACCACTCTGAGAAGGATACCGTCCAAGATAGAGGCAAGCCTACCTATTTACTTCAATCACATGCCAGGGCGAAGACGATAATTAGAGAAGTCGGATTCATAAATGGCAGACAAGCTCTGGAAAATTGTCCTAACCCGACAGTTGATCTCACTATCTCCTCTTCCTTCCCCCCCTTTTTCTTTTCTTTTACGAAAACAGACACCTGATTGACCTGAGTTCTTTGCCCATCCCCACCCCCTTCCCTCCACTTCCTCTCCCCCTTCCCTATGACTCCCCACCCTCCCCCTCCTCTTAGTATAGATTAGTTCCCTGATTTGTTGTTTGCCGGCGATTGTGATCAATGTCATCATTATTGTTACTATCACTACAAGCACGTTTTTTCTTTTTGCTATCATCATTATTGCTAGTAATTGCTATCCCTCATTGATGGCCCCTTCTTTTCTCCCTCTATCGGTTTTCTTCTCCTTTTTTTTTCCTCCCTATAAAAATGTTAGGTTCTGCAACCATAGATATATATGCCAAGCACCTGCAGCTGTGCCTTTAGAGATACCCATGTACCCTCGCTAGACCATGTTGCCCACGAACTGTTGTTCTATAATATAACCCATGTGGACTATCTACCTTTTTCGTTATAAAGGGTTGTACTATGTCATATTGTAAGGGTTGACATGTTGTATACTGTTAAAGGCAATAAAAAACTACAACACACAAAAAAAAAAAAATTACAATATTTATTAAATGTGATTGTCCAATTTTCCTAATAAAACTTTATTTAAAAAAGCCTTTTTATTGAGACTTTCTTATGACATTTTTCATGCCACAAAGTGAAGCCATAGAACCTCCATACAAGGTGTCCCTGCACTCCAGCTCAAGAGCTCGGAGTGTAGTCAACTATTAAGGTAAACTCTCCAGGGGTCATGGATTCAATGACAAAGGAGACTTACTATTTTCTTTAATGTTGCTGGGGGGCTGCCCACCCAGGTCACCCAGAACATGCTGACTTCCCTGGCTGAAGCTGACCATTTTCCTTATTGGTGGGTGCACCATGGTTCACCCGGCCCAACCACAATATTTCCTTCTTTGGGGGCAGAGGGCATGAAGGGAGCCCTACAGCCCCAGCCTGCTCACCTGTCATCACCATACCGGGTGCTGGCAGGAGCCTGCTCTATTACTTTGCTCATGTCCCAGATGGTGCAGCTTTTTTCTCTGCTCCCACCTGGGCAGGAGCGCTGTTGAGTTTCTTGCTTGGGAGAGTATGGGCAGGGAATAGATAATTGTTTCCTGCCCACAATCTCCAGAGCAAGGCACCACATTGCCCGTCAATGGGTCATCTAGCTCTGGGGTGATGGGGTCACCGGAGCCGACCTTTGGAGAAGGGAGCACCACATGCACCCTCCTTCCCCTCAAACAATACAGGTGGGTTACCTGGGCTTTTAGGCTCTGGGAGGGAGGGCCAGACATCCCCTCATCTTTATAAAAACACAGGTCCTGGGGAGGTAAAAAAAAAAAAAGGCGAAAGACCCTTCTATGTTGTGTTTTTTAATCATTGCCATGGAAATGCCATGGACCTGCTGCACTGATTTAAAAAAAAATCCTTTTTTTCAGGCCAAGGAGGTAGGGCATCCCTACCTTGCAAACCTAAATGTTTTTTAAAACTTTATTTTAGGACTGAGTCCCTGAGGTTTAAGATAGCTGCTGCCATCTGTTGTGGTGCCAGCCAAATAGATCTTATCTCAATAACTGGCTCTGTGGATCCTCTGTGGTGTGATGTAGCTATACATTTTGAGACTTAATATTTAAAAACTACAAAAGTGATTCAAACCGAATCACAAAAAGCACTTTTTTTGAGGAGCAAGATCTCACTTTCTGTCAAATGTGGTAAAATTATGTACAGCCATTTTGGGTGTAGCTGTGTTTAATTTTCCAATCGACATTTGCATGGTGAAAATATGTTTTGTGAACCCCCCTCCCCACCTTTTTCTCAGCCTCCAGTAGACGGTTCACCCCAAAACATTTCAGGAGGAGCGGGGTGGATTAACTTTTTTTCTTGAAAGTTTTGTGAAGATTTGTCAAATCGTGGCAAAGTTATTAGCAAACCAAAAACTGCTTTTCCTATGGAAACGTGATCCTAACCACTGGCACTGGGATTTATATATATCCCATATTGACTGTAAATATGAAAGGTTAGGGGGCGTTATAGTTCAGTTCACTTTTACCCATGCGAAACCATAGAAATTCAGCAGTTATAGTTATACTTATGCTTAGAAACTATAACTTGTGGCCTCAAGTTACTTTATCGCACAAGTTATAGTTTATTTAAATTGTTCAGTAAATTTTTGTGTATTTTAAAATGTAAGTAATATATAATTACCACACATTAATGCAATGTATCAATATAATTGCATGACAGAGGTATGGTGTGTGATTGGGTAAGGTTTTTTTTTTTTTTTCCATTGGGCTTCAGACCTGCTGAGTTACAGCGGGTCATGCTGTGACCCGCAATAGATCTGTGGATTGACTAAAAAAAATTGGGCAATTTTTCACTCATGAGGATTCCCTTAAAGACCTCCTTCTCCCCAAGTATACCTCTATCCTGACCCCTTATGTGTGTTTTTATTTTTGTTTCCTCCCTGAGGGGCCAGCCAAGAAAAAAATGCCGGCTGCAACTTTTCTTTGAGGTTGCAGCTGGCCAATCAGGGCCTTGCTTTTCACTTGGATCTGCGGGTACACACAGATGTGTGTCCCTAGATATCTATATTTCGTTTCCTTTAAATACTCCAAAACTACTTCAAGTTATGACAAACACTCTTTCTGGACCAAGATCTAGTTGTCTGGCAAATTTGGTGTAAATCCGTTCAGGCACTTGGTCTGTAGTCGTGTACAAAAAATCCAAAATCCCAATAGACTTTCTATTCGGGAAAAGCATTTTGGGACCCCTTTTGCTCAGCCTGCACTTGATGAAGCACCCCAAAACTTTCCACACAACAGCTAACGTGAGTTGCAAACAGGATCAAAGTTATTAACAAAACAAAAAATGCTCCGTCTATGGGAAACGTTCATCCTAACTATAACTACCTACTGACTTACAAACACAATGATGAATGTTCTATATCAATAACCCTCTATATTAAGTATTGCTAAATATTTTTACACTTTTGAAATAATCTTGAAGGACAAGATGTGTTCTCACAAACATTTCCTTTCTTTTTTTCAAGCTGTTACACCAATGCAATATTCATAATCCTTCACACAGTAATTGGAGATTATCTCTGCCACCTCCTCAGATCACTCACCAGTCAGACACCTAAATCATAGACTTCTGAATGACCAGCTTACAAATTTGGTGACTGCAGACCTAATAAAATTAGAAAATCTAGCAGCATGAACCAAATACAAGAGGTCAAATTAAGAATGGATAACACTTCATCATCACCAAGCCAAATGTTTCTAATATTAAAGGTATGACCAATACTTTGTAATGATACACCAGCGTATATTAAATGGGGCATGTGGCTAGAGGCAAATATGCAGGACAACAATTAGCAAAAAATTTATGCGGAACACAACCATAAGTTGCAGCATTCTTCTATGGGCTGATGTTTCCAGTTTGAATGGCAAAGAAAACATCAGGCCTTGCATAAAGATCACTGAACTAATATTGAAAACAAATATAATTAACTGTTTTTCAGAAATTGAAGGATGCAGGTCTATTGCATCCTACAGTCCTGTACAAGGGATTCACATGTTTTACCATGTTTGTGATAATGTTACAGTTCATTGGTCTCCAATTCCTCATATCAAAACTTGTATTCTTTGTGAACCTGATTTATAAAGGTTACCAAGCAGAAGATAGTGGAATAACCTTTTGGACTTTCAAAGATGCAGAAATAGTCTATTGGTACATCGAAGAACACATTTAAGAAAGCGGCAATTTATTTTGAATTACCCTGAAAACCCTGGTATTTTCCTATGCTAAAAGAATGTCCCAGTTTTTCACTTGAGTATGCTTTTGTACATCACTTACTCACATATTTAACTAACATCAAAAATTTAACTTTCAAAGAAGTCATGGCATTATTAACTCAACTACATTAAATCATTTGTGAGAAAGATACAAAAATGGTAATGGCTAAGTGTTAGAAATTAGGTATCTAGTTGGAAGAGGTATGACCCTGTCCAAGTAGGGACCAAAATCTTAGTCTGGCTAGGTGTGTTGCTTCACTCTTAAGAATAACAGAACTATGCACTTCAGGATAGTTTAGGGCACAATGTGAAACAATCACTCTCACACCTTACCTTAGTAAGTAGAGTAATCAAGTTTATTTATGGGGCAAGTTCTCATATAGCAAAACTGACCACACTAGCATATCATGAAAAGATAACATGAGAATAATTGCAAGAATATAAACACTCTGTGGTATCATGAAAAATAACATGAGAATAACTGCAAGAATAAGTGCATATTACACACACACACACAATATGCTTAAATGCTTATAAATTGAAAGGCTTCACCGAAAAGAGATTCTGCATCCCTCTGCTGCACACAAAGCCGGGGAACCCAAATCAACTGGAGCAGGGAGTCTCCTTCGGGACAATCAGTCCTCCTGGCATTGCGTCAAACCCAGAAGAGAGTTCCTAAATCAGTCCATCAGGGCTCCTGACCTTTATAGTATTTACTAACACCCAGGAGTCTTTTCTAGAAAAAGACCCCTCCTTTACAAATTGTGCAATCAGCGGTACCTTGTTCACCCTTCGAGATGTCTCCTCGGAACGGGCCAGGTTTCCAGAAGAGGGCTCCAAGGTGAAGCTTGCCTTCCTCCTTGAGTACAGACGCATCCCCCTGTTGTTCTAACTGATAGCTCGTGAAATGTAAATAGCGCCCTCCGTACCAGGCAGATGGAGCGAAGTTGAGCAGAAAAACACCTCACCCTGCAGCTTGCAGAAGCTTGTGGAAAAACACAGAACAGTGTTTTACTCACAGAACCAGACTCAACATAATGGAGTTGTGAGCCAATGTAAAATGGAAGTAGAGGCCAATGGTCCATAGTATATTTCATTGCCCTTACCCTGCACCACTGTTCACCTTGCACGTAGTGCATATAGCAATACATTCCACCCTTGGACCATTTGGCCACCTTACAACTAAGTATATCCTATAAGCTGAAATGGCAATGCTCTTGGGCGACACTGAGATAGAAGGTTAGGCAAACACTGAATACAACAACATAAAGAAATTAAAATACCTATTATGATAATGATTGCACCAAAGATATAACGTAGTTGACCTAAATCAGGCAGCCATCCAAAAACCCAGTCCCACCACCCCTTGTCAACATCTTGTTTCACCCCCTTCACTAACTTATGCAGGGCCTCTATGTGGGAGTTGATTGATATGGAGTGATCGGATAAATTAAAACAACACAACCCTTCAAAATCGCTGCAGCCATGTTTGTGCTTGAGCAGCAAATAATCAATAGCTGCACGATTCTGCAAAGCAGCTTTTCTAGTTCCCTGTACATCTAATAACAGGTCAGCTAAAGCAGCTGATGTATAATTAATATTCTTAACTACTAAACATGCAAGTATATTAATAACTCTGGTGTTATACACTGCGAGCCCTGGCACCGGTTCTATAGAAACAGCTAAACTGACATATTCTGTTTTGGAAAGCAATGATATTTCAGAATCACAGTCTGCAGGCAATTGAATAGTGTCTCTGGCATAGCGAGGGTGTAGAGCGGTATCCATAGGAAGCATGAGAAAGCCTAAGCGTGTCCAGGCACAAGGCCCTCCGGTTAGATTGGCTGGGGTATAGATAAAAGAGATGTTACCACATGAAAAGAGCCAAACTTTAGGCAACTTAACATTTCGAATGTGGCTGACAGCAGGCACCACATTCTGGCAGAACATTGAATTATTTACATTCAAACAGGTCAGGTCATTTTGTGAGTGGCACAATGTCCGTTGTGCAGCAGTTAGGTTTTTGTGTGATTTCTCCAGTTTGAGCTGAGCACATTTACCTATTTTCATAGGATCACAGGTCAATGAATAGCACACATCTCCATTTGAGATGTTAAACGTGAGTATGGATGTCATGCTCCTCCACAACTGCCTGTCCACCTCCGGGCAGTGACGGCAGTACTCATAGAGTGACAGATGGGAGCGAACGTCACTCACATCCACCATTCCATTTTTCACACAAACCAGCACAACGTGACCATTCCTGAGCTAAAAGTTTATACGGGGCAGTTTCCCACCACCGTATTTCTATGTCCGGATTTGATATATGAGAACTTGCTTTTGAGCTCGCCTTGATCTTGTTAAACATTTGTTTTAGAATCCTGCAATCGACTACGCTAAAATGTGTTGCTTCACTCTTCAGAATAACTGAACTATGCACTTCAGGCTAGTTTAGGGCACAATGTGAAACAATCACTCTCACACACCTTAGTAAGTAGAGTAATCAAGTTTATTTATGGCGCAAGTTCTCATATAGCAACACTCACCACACTGACATATCATGGAAGATAACATGAGAATAACTGCGAGAATATAAACACTCTGTGGTATCATGAAAAATAACATGAGAATAACTGCAAGAATAAGTACATATTACACACACACACACACAATATGCTTAAATGCTTATAAATTGAAAGGCTTCACCGAAAAGAGATTCTGCATCCCTCCGCTGCACACAAAGCCAGGGAACCCAAATCGACTGGCGCAGGGAGTCTCCTTCGGGACAATCAGTCCTCCTGGAGTTGCGTCCAACCCAGAAGAGAGTTCCTAAATCAGTCCATCAGGGCTCCTGACCTTTATAGTATTTACTAACACCCAGGAGTCTTTTCTAGAAAAAGACCCCTCCTTTACAAATTGTGCAATCGGCGGTACCTTGTTCACCCTTCGAGATGTCTCCTCGGAACGGGCCAGGTTCCCAGAAGAGGGCTCCAAGGTGAAGCTTGCCTTCCTCCTTGAGTACAGACGCATCCCCCTGTTGTTCTAACTGATAGCTCGTGGAATGTAAATAGCGCCCTCCGTACCAGGCAGATGGAGTGAAGTTGAGCAGAAAAACACCCCACCCTGCCGCTTTCAGAAGATTGTGGAAAAACACAGAACAGTGCTTTACTCACAGAACCAGACTCGACAAAATGGAGTTGTGAGCCAATGTAAAATGGAAGCAGAGGCCAATGGTCCATAGTATATTTCATTGCCCTTACCCTGCACCACTGTTCACCTTGCAAGTAGTGCATGTAGCATCGTGAGCCAATGTAAAATGGAAGCAGAGGCCAATGGTCCATAGTATATTTCATTGTATTTACCCTGCACCACTGTTCACCTTGCAGGTAGTGCATGTAGCAATACACTAAGTCAGATGCAAAATCTAAGTTGACCTGTGCTCACCCTCTAGTAGTTTGGCACAGAGCAATCAGTTTGATGTGAAGAGTCCGTCATGGGCATGAAGATCTGCCTCACGGTTACAAGCAGCGATGCTGCTGTGCGAACAGATGAGATTGCACCTGCTCATGCTGATCCTTTGTGCAAGTGATGCTGTTCTGGTGTGAATGGGCCCATTCAGAGTTGCAAAGAGCCCAAAAGCTTAAATTCAGAAGCCAAAAACCACTGCCTAGGGCCAAGGACTGGAAGGGAGCCTCATTGGGGTCAGTAGTTGGTTGAAGACAGGTCCAGGAGCTGTAGTACAGTTCAGGGGAAATATTTGATGGTCCTGAGATTTCCAGAACAGGAGGCAAGCCAGCAAGCCCTTGTAGAAGTTGGGTTCCAGAATGTAGAGAATAGGTCCTGTCCTTCTCACTCCAAGCAAGAATCAGTAGGCATTAGGCCAACACAGCAAAGCAAATAGCAAAGTGACAGTCCCTCCTACAACACAGCACACAGCAAGCAGTAGGCCAACACACCAAGGCAGTTAGCAGAGTGGCAGTCCCTCCTGGCAGCACAGCAGTCCTTCTTCCTGGCAGAATATCCTTGATTCCAGTTGAGTTCTCATTTGATGGGGTTTGGAGTCCAGAGCCTTAAACCCAGTTGAGCCTTTAAAATGGGGGAGACTTCGAAGAGAGGCCTTTGAAGTGCACAAGGGTTCTTACCTTCCTTCCCTGGCTCCAGACACTCAACAGGAATTTTGTAGCCCTTTGTGTTCGGAGAGGCATAGCCCTATTCAGTTGTAAGTGTTAGCTCTTCCCTCCCATCTAGCCAAGGAAGATCCATCAGCCTGGTGATTGGTTATCAGGATGCAAATACCACACCCCAGCTCCCTTTGTGTGTGACTGTCTAGAAGGATTGCACACAGCCTAGCTGTCACTTACTCCAGATGTGTGTTCAGAGGCAGGAAGAGGCACAGAATGGTTAAAGAAAGAAAATGACAACTTTCTAAAAGTAGCATTTTCAAACTTACAATTTAAAATCTGATCTGACCATAAGTTGAGAGTCTAGAGACACCAAACTCCAAATTTCTATCTTTTCCCAAATGGAAGTTGCACTTAAAGGTTACTTCGAGGTTATCTCAATGTTAACCTGTGGGAGAGATAGGCCTTGCAGTAGTGAAAAATGAATGTAATAGTTTTTCACTACCAGGAGATGTTAAACTTAAAAGTACATGTCTAACGTTTTAAATATACTGCATCCTGCCCTTTGGGCTAACCAAGGCCTACTTTAGGGGTGTCTTATATACTAAAAATGAAGGTTTGCGTCTGGTAAGGGGATACATTCACCAGGTAGAAATGATAGTTTACAACCGTACATACAGTCTCTGCAGTGCAGGCCTGAAACATGTTTAAAGAGCTACTATAGTGGATGGCTTAACTAGTGCTGCAGCCCACTAGTAGCATTTAATTTACTAGGCCATGGGCACATATAGTGCACCTTATTAGGGACTTACAGGTAAACTAAGTATGCCAATTACGGATAAGCCAATCTTTCCAAGTTTAGAGTACAGAGCACCTGCACAAACAAGGTCAGAAAAAGAGGAGGAGGAAGGAAAAACGTTTGGGGATGGACCTGCAGAAAGGACCAGGTCCAACACTAAGGGCCTGATTTAGATCTCGGCAGATGGAATACTCCATCATAACTGTGATGGATATCCCATCCACCGTATTACGATTGTCATAGAATATAATGGGATCATAATACAGTGGACGGCATATCCGTCATGTTTGTGACAGAGTATTCCCCTCTGCCAAGGTCTAAGTCAGGCCTTGAGATTTCAAGATGAAACAAAATAATATTGCTTCTTAATCAATTCAAATAATGCCATCTAATTGTG
Organism: Pleurodeles waltl; assembly: GCF_031143425.1. Classification (NCBI taxonomy): domain Eukaryota; kingdom Metazoa; phylum Chordata; class Amphibia; order Caudata; family Salamandridae; genus Pleurodeles; species Pleurodeles waltl. Next base: position 517,572,231 of record NC_090442.1, read on the forward strand.
ACCACTTATATCAATAAACATTGGATAACTACATTGAGAAACTGCAGTTATTATCCCTATACCTGTTGAACATCAGGTCTCTCCCTAACTTATTATACGCCTTACAAATATTACCTGAGGTGCGGAGCAGAATAGACATAATTAAGTTGTGAAAAGGGATGATTAGATTTACCTGAAACTAAAAATCCACAAGAGACAAAAGGGTCATTCTCACAGTCACAGTATACAATGACTAACTGTGGATTTGATGACCATGACAAAGCAGCTAAGCTTGTGCTGTTCTAGAAATTGAACCAGGTAAATGGTAAGCAAGTTAGTAGACATCAGCAGAGGGCTCGACACTGGTAAAACAGCAATACCCCAAAGCACCAACCACACATGCCTAGCATGCCACCCCACCACTCATCACCCCACTGCAACCCACCCCACCCCACCTACCCTGTCCTAAACACCCCACGCCTCTCCTATGCATGCCACACCACCACACTATCACCATCCTTAATCACACACCCCAAATGCACGGATGCCAACCACAATGTGAAGAACTACAGCTCCCACAATCCAATCCAAACCAATGTCTGCAGTGCAGTAGATGTTATTGCTAACACTGGGAAACAAGTCAGGCCACTACATGCTTTCACAACAGGGACACAACAACAACATTCACACAGCTAAAATCTACCATATCCATCCAAAAGTACCCCTGCCACCAACAGAGGATTCCAGGATCATACAGCCCTCCCCAGGATGAAGGCCCCACTGGATGACTGGAGGAGGAAGACTTGCCTGGGCCATCTGGGGCCACTGGGCAGTCCACCAACGGCACACCCACACTGGACACACCAGAAGACCCTACCCATGTGGCAACAACACCACAGCCAGACCCAGAACCCCAAACCTGTGCCCCAGGGAAACATCAATCTGACTTGTGCACCGTAGTACAGCAGCCAGAGTCAAGGGCACCCACCCCAGACAATGATGGCCCTGCAGCTACTGGGAGTGGGCACACTGTGCCAACGGCACAGGGGAACAAGGGTAGTGGGAGGGGAACCGTGACCCAAGGGTCGGGACAGCCACACCAACTGACTGCCCAGGAGGGCCTCAACCAAGTCCTGGCTGTGTACCAGCGCACCAGGATACAGTGGCCCAGATCCTCACCACTGTGCAGGAGACCCAGCAGCTGCAGGAGGCCATGCAACAGTGGCAGGCCCACAATGCCACCATGGCCTCCATTGTAGTGGTGCTCAAGGACCTGACCACTGTCATGCGTGAGTCCACCACCCACCAGCAGGCCCCTACCACTGGCCACATCCCATCACAGCCCTCCACGTTAGCGGCAGCCAGTGTCATGGAGGCCCCACCACAGGTCTCGCAGGACACCAGGATCCCTACCCCTGTAGATGAGGAACCCCCACACAAGGGAGGACGTTCAAGTAGACATTCAGCCGGACATGATGCCCAGACCAAGATTACCACCAGGAAGTGGCCCTCTCCTGAAAATTCTCCCTTGTTGTGACACCCTGTCGACTGTCCACTCCCATATCTCCATCTACACATGGCCAGCAAACTGGACGTGGACTACCTACAGCTGGCCTTACCATTTTGATGATCACTGCCGCCATGACCCCAAGCATCACGCCTCATACTTGTACATCACAAATAAACTACAACTGAGCACAGTCCATGTCTACATGTTTATTTGCCATGAGTGTGTAAGGAACTGCCAATACATGTACAAGTGGCAACCCATTGCCCAGCACTTTCATGGGAGGGTGACAGAAGGGGAGCAAAATGGCGGGAGGTAATCGTGGAGCAGGCACTGGCAGGACATATGTGTCAATGGAGGCAACAGCCCAGCCAGGGAGCACAGAACACCACAGCATTGTCCTGAAAGGAGAACACAACAGGGGCATGAATCACTTTAGGAGTCAAAGCCAACTCCACACAAATGCACTGTAGAACAGGTATACAGGTCATATATACCAGGCAGGTCCACCACCATATGGCCAGCACCAACACATACACAACACATACCAACCCAATGGTCCCACCCTTACATCGCCCAGCTCCCCGTACCCAGTGCCACCAACAACAATGTTGCACTGCCACCCAATGTCGACTACCAGGATGGATGCTGCACACATGCAACAACCCTGTGTGGCACACACATAGCATCTGCAGTGGCAACTCAAGAGCATTCCACTTACACATTGATGACACTAGTGCATCAGCACAACACCTGCCTGACTAAAGGCCTGACCTGTATACTGTGACTACCTTAGTCATGAGCACATGTGACAACCCACGAAGCCACCCAGAGTCAGATCTGCAACCATCACCGTCAGTGGTCAAAGACAACAGGTGGCATCCGGGACAAGGCAAACAGTTGTAGAGGACACATACCACACAGTTTGCACATACCTGCATCTCAGCCAAAGTAATGTTGAATCAGCCCTGCCCTGGAATCTCCTGCATCCTCATCATCCTCCTCTTCACCACTCCCCGTGCCCCCTTCATCAGCCACTGGCACAGCTACCACCTCCTCTGCATCCAGCAATGGGATGTGACGCATCAGGGCCAGATTGTGCAGTATGCAGCTGCACACAATGATCTGGCACACATTCTGTGGGTTGTAGAGCAGAGCACCCCCGGAGACATGCAAACACCAGAACCTGGCCTTCAGCAGACCAAAGCATCTCTCTATGACCCGTCTGGTTTGACCGTGGGTCTCATTGTAATGGTCTTCTGCAGCTGAGGTTGGATGCCTCATGGGTGTCAGGGCAGGTTGGAATAGCCAGAGTCACCTGTGTGCATAAAGGGAAGAGGCATATTAGGACTGTGACGGCAATAGGGCAGGGACACAAGGGTGCAGTGAGCTGAGGGGCACACATATGCAGAGGTACATACCTATGAGCCAGGCCCAGTCCCTCTGGAGTGGTGTCATCATATGTGGGATGCTGCTATTCCACAGGATGTAGGAGTCATGCACAGAGCCTGGGTACTTGGCCGTCATTTGGGAGCTGTACTGGTCCGCGAGACAAACCACCTGAACATTGACGGAATTAAAGTTTTTGTGGTTTCAGTACACCTGTTCATTCTTCCTGGATGTTACCAGGGCAAAGTGGGTGCTGTCAACTGCACCTATGATGTGTGGGACATGTGCCACAGCGTAGAACGCAGCCTTGACAGTGGGCAAATCTGCACGTCAGGGGAACCAGATGGAGCTGGACATATGTTTAATTAGGCCACACTGTACATCCTTCAGGACGCTGCTGAACATGGGCTGCAACACTCGACTTGCGAGGCCCACTATGACCGGGAAGGAGCCTAAGGCAAGCTTGTGGAGGACCAACAACACCTGTACTGTGGGAGGGATGGCATTGGGATTGCATAAGGCAGGCAACAGATCTGGCTCCAACTGGACCCCTAGTTCCATTATGGTCACACGGTTCAGGCGATCGGTCTGGATGATGTGACTCTCCTCCAGGGTAGCAAGGTCTACTAGGTGCCTGTGCACCAGTGCATTCCTCATCCTCGATCGTGCATAGTACCTGGGAACAGGGGAGAGGTGTTAACATGTTGTGCAGCATAGTCGTATGACGCACTAAATTTCACACACATCATACATTGTTTGTCGCCTGTCTGCATGCATGGGACAGGTGGAAGTGAGATCATCCCGCCAACGTAACACGTCATGGCGTTAGGTGGTCACAACCACTGTGCTACTCACCTTTTGGCTCACACTGTTGCCAATGGAAGGCAGGAACCAATGGTGATCGCCGCCAGCGGTGACGGTTATGTCTGCGGCAGCCGTAACCTCCATTTCATGTGCTCATGCTCACTTGACTCCTGATCCTCATGCACTGAAGACCTCCACTGCATGTGTTGCTGTGTACTCACTCTGGTAGCCAAGATGCTGCATCCAGCCCCTGTATGAACAGTTGTATGGGGCACTAGAGCAGCTGGTGAATCCATTATCATTGTCCAGTGTGTGAGTTGTGTGCATGGGGATGGAGGCCTTGGTAGGTGGCAGTGTGAATGGAGCATGGACATGGGTGAGTGGCCGAGGGCTACGTTGGCTGACGACGTGTGGCTGTGGAAGTGTGCTGTGTGCTGGCCACTACTGTCCCAGGAATGCCAATCTACATGACTGTGTTCTTCTGTCTGTGTCACCCATGCTGGTCAGCGCCCATCAGAAGAAGGGGATTTGAGGTGCCACCACCAAGCATGTGCAAACCCTTGGGGTCCATGTCTGGTGGAGCACCCACTGCAGAAAGCGGTGGGAGGACCTGAGACACTGGGCCCGGAAGACCGCGGAGACCCAGCTGAGGACATCATCCCAACGAAGGAGAGGTGCCCGTCGACCTTGACCTCCCTAATGGCCCGCATATTGGAGGTGCCTACCCTGAGGTGGATGGGTTCTTGAGGGCAGCACAGCAGCCACATGGGGGTGAGTACTCACTCTCACTTGTGATATGTGTTGACATGGTGGCTCTGGGTCGGCACCATTGGGTAGCTATGGCGTGGATGCTAGGTACACTGATGTCCACCATGGGTTGTGTCCATCTAGGCAGGATTGACATCACAGGTGTAAGTAATGCCATGCAGTCAGTGGTAGCGGGGCAGACTCTTTCAATTAAAAGTGTGTGGCCACCTACTTGCTAGACCTGCTTACCATCACAAGTCAACTGGATCTTCAGAGCTGGGGTGTCAGGGCATTGTGATTGGTCCTGACCAACCACTATGCGAGGGGTGTATCCATGTCCTCAATCAGCTGACAGGCACTCCATGTATGGTGGGGTGGGTGCACAAAGTGGTGACACTGCTTCTTGACATTAGCCAAGGGGGCCTGCCAACTAGCCATGCAGGATCCTCTTGGGTGTCCAGTCCTTTGCATACTTGTCTCAATGGCCAGGGGTGTGGGCAGGTACTGGACAGGTGTGGCGGGTATGACACTCCTCATGTAGACATATGCCCCAGTCAGACCATCAGTGGTTGACATGTGCGTTGTTGCAGTTTCCCCCATGGTGTCACCAAGTAGTAGTATGTTAAGAGGTGGGCTTTATGTATAATGTCAGGGCATCAAATGCTGATGTTCTATCCTGTGTGACGGTTGTGCTGGCATTGAAGGATTGCACACTGTCTCTCTTTCTCTCGCTCCCTGTCCTCCTCTGCCTTTGTGTGCATCAGCATCATCTGGTGAAGTAGAACGGGCTACGGCGTGTGGGGAAGCTGCAGCCCACAGGACCCAGGAAGCTGGCACCAACAGAGTCAAGGGGACCAGTGGGACCGGGGGATGAGGGGAGTGCCATGGGGAAGACAGGATTGACCACTACATCTTCAGATTCCTCCTCCGATGGCGACTCCCTGGTGGTGGCGGACCCATCTGGGATCCCCCCAGCACCATCCTTGTCTGCCACCCCATACCAGCACCTCCCTTCCTGTAGATCCCCACCCAGTTGCCTGTTCCCCGCTCACCCATGAAGGTGGTTATCTCCTTCACCATAGGCACCTCTGCCCCTGCCTCAGTCAGCCCTGCTGCCCTCAATGAGGAAGCTATTGACCTCCTGAGGTCCATCTCTGTGGGGCAGACATCCAGGGACTGGCATTCCAGATGCAACAGTGCAGTGCGTTCCTGGAAGACATTCACGGTGCCTTGTCTGGCCTACAGAGATAGTATCAGGCTCTGGCCTCCTTGTTGACGGCAGCCAGTGTCCCTTCTTCTTCCATCTCCCCTCAAGCTACCTGTTCCCAATCCACATTCCTCTCCCCTCACCCATCCAAGGCACACCTACAGACCCATATGCATCCACATCAACAGACATGGTAGGACAAACATATGCACCACAGATGCCACCACCACCATGTACACACTCAACACTCCCATGCAGACAGGTCAACGTCCACACCCTGCACCGACTCTCAACCACCTCCCCCTTACAGTCGACACACCACTAACACCTGCAGTCAGCATAACATCAGTCACTGTTCCTGCCACATGTTCCCTCACTGCCACCGTCACCACATCTTCTGACCTCCATCCATGCACCCCATACACAACTGGTGCAGACGCTGTCAACACACCCACATGCAGCACATACCTGCAGACACCACCCCAACATTCATTCACACTTCCCCCGCCATCTACCTGCATCTCCTCCCCACCTCCTCCCTGTACATCTAATCACACACACTCACCCACTAAACAGTCCCACAGCACACACATTTCATCCACCCACGCACCTGTACCCATGGCACATCCACGTACACACCTCACAACCATACCCACTCCCTCCTCTCCCAAGCGTCTTTCCATTGACCTCCCATGTATACCCAAAAAATGTTTCCTGCATGAATTTTCTCTTTTCTCCACCACTGACCCAGTCCCTGTTCCCCCCAAGCACCTTGCTACCCTTCCTATGCCCCTGCCTTCTGCATCCCAATCTGCTGCTGCCCCTGCCCCTCCACCACCTGCCACTTCCTCCTTGTCACATCCAGTGCTCCTGCTTCCAAACACAAACCCAAGCCCACTCCCTCCTCTTCCCAAGCCAAGCCCACTCTCTCCACTTCCAAGGCCAAGCCGATGCCCACCCCCCTTGCTAAGCCCCCGCCATCCAAGGGCTAACCCAAACCGCAGCCCACTGCTAAGCCCCCACTATCCAAGAGCAAGTCAAGGGACTCCCATCTAAGGGCACCCCTAAGTGGCACCCCTCAAGGCCCAGATGGAAGGACACTCCATCCAAGCCTAAGGACCCCCTCCACCCCAACCCACCTCACCCCTGAGGTGCCTGCATTCCCCATTGATGCCACTGCCCTTTGGAGGTCTGCACTTTGTAGTCAGGAGTCAAGTTGGGGCTTCATCTTATGCCCAGTGTGCTCGGGGCACTATGGAATTTGGACTGGCCCTTGGGACTGTATGTACATTTGTTGTTGCAATATATGGATCTCATGTGACACTACACCTTTGGTGTTGTTGTTACCTACCTAGTCCTGGCTTTCATTCACCACGTATGTGTCGTTGTGGTGGGTATTTGTGTGTGTGTGTTGGTACAGGTGTTTGTTTGGGTGTGTGTGTGTGTGTGTGGGCATGGCTCCTCGTGTTGTGTGTGTATATTGTGTGTCTGTGTACTAATGTTCCCTACAATGTGTGCTAGGCTGGTGTACTTACGGTTGGTGTCTTGGTCGCTGTCACTGGACTGGGAGTTGCAGCACCAGGTAGAGGATTGGAAGGAGTTGCAAATCACGTGCCATGGTGCCAACGGACGTGGCTGTGTTTCTGAAGGTGGGTGTTCCCTTTATTTTGTCCATTTCCACCAGGCTTTTGCTGACGGTGGTTCCGCCCCAGAAACCCTAGCTGTGTGCAATCTCTTAATATGGTTGTGGAATGCTGCCTGTCTGCCAGGCTTGAGATTGCTGCTGCCTGGCGCCCTGGCACTTCTGCTGTGGTGGAACTAACGGTGACTTGGCTGTGTTCTGCAGGTACCTTTTCAGGACTTGTAATATGGCGGTCTTCACCGCTGGGACCTGTGGCGGTGCGGCCGCTAACTACACCGCAGCGGTATGCAGACCGACAAACTCGTAATGAGGGCCTCAGTACTTTGTTCAAAGAACCTGTCCAGCCCCAGTGTCACTTATCAAGGCAAGCCTCCGCATATTTCTACCATGAGGGAGACAATGTGCAAATGAATCATCCTCAGTTGTACACATGCTTCTGAGGATGCCTTAGGATTCTTGGTCTTCAAGACCTTCAGCTGGACTTCCGACCCTGATCTTCTGTCTTTTTCAATCTCTTCCATCTTTAGATTTCGGAGTGCATTCTGACTCATTTCCTACCTACTAAACGTACAGTCAGAGACTTCTTGCATCATTGAAGGATCTCCTTCCTCAAAAAAAGACTGCATATATCACAACAATACTAATGATACATAGCTCAATTTTGACTTGTCAGAGATGAGTTGGCTGCATATATGGCATGATTCGAGTTCAAAGTGAAAAAGGTATCAGCCTCCTATGTATTTATCAAATATGTGAACAACTGAAAACCTTAGGTTAAGCTAATTGCCACAGTCACATTTGTGCTCATTATGCATTTTTGGTCCTTATCAAAGATCGGCATGTTCCATATTATCCTTCTTTATTCTCTAGGACACCTGAAGATGCCATTCATTATCTTTGTGATTTCTTAACAAGTCCGCAGTCAAATATACTTATAATGAATGTTGAACTGTTCAGCATGTACACAGTCAAGAATAATATTTGTTGAATTTGAACATATTATTTCAAGTGAACGTAATGTAAAATGATTATTATTATTTTTTTTTAATTGACAATGTTTGAAAAACAATTTTGCGAAGCACACGCTACCGCATTTGCAAAATTCCTAATGAAATAACTTAATTAATATTCAATGTTCGGAATGGAGCTATTATATAAATTTACAATGTTCATGATTCAGGGCAAACATTCTGATAATGTGAAAAAACGATCATACAGCACAAATTCTGTGATTCATGGATCTCTTTGTCAAGGTTGGTCAATATATGCTTGAAAGCTGTAATGTGTATTCCTATACACTCCTTGTCCATACAATTAGGTGCATCTTGTGTGGTAAAAGAAAATGTGACTCAAGAAAAAATGTGATAACTTAATAGCCCAATTATGTAACAATAAACTACATGCTACATCTTCAAAAAACAGTCTCAACTAGTCCTTTGTTCAAACAGTTTTAAAATGGATGTCGTGCTTTGGGTGAAGAATACTATGAATGAGGCAATAGAAATTTGAAAAATAGTTGATTTGAGCACTAGGGATTGAGTTAAAATGAATATTTCACATTGTAATTTCTCTTTAGATTCTATAGTTTGCCTCCAAAATCTGTTTTTTTAACCACTGACACTGTTGGGGATGTCGGTGTCGTCACAGTATGAATTGGTTGGCCATGAATCACTACTTTTGTTTCAAGAAACCTTTGGAAATGGTTTAGTGAGTAAGTGTGTGATGTCTGCAAAACTAAATCGCACAAAACACTTTGTAATAGCTGTATACACAAATGACAACAAAAGTTGTGGCTGTGTAGAGATGGTGCGCACTTCTGAAAGGTAAGGTGACATAAGATATATTGTCAAGCTCCGATGGGCACTACAATTTATCAGGTAGAGTAACATACAATAAAAGTCCAAAGACGATGATAAGCCTCCGAACATAACGATAATGTTTTGTAGATCTGCTAGCAGCGTCGCATGGTGTCAGCAATATAACTTGATACTTCCATACGTTGGAGCCTTGAAAACTTTATTTTTGACTATAAACCAACTTTTTAATAGCTATAGAGATCTGTACTGCCAATATACTATTCTTCTGTTAAAGAACTATGGCAAAGCTAAACATTTCTTCGCCATGTCAAAATGTAGTAACCTGGACAGGAGGATCTTTTAATTAGGCAAATTGAGTCTATATGCATGGTGCTTTAACAAAGGCCATATAAATATGTGGACAGAACTTGCCTCCTTCCTCTAAGTAACATGCCGTTGTGTAGATCTAATAGGAATGGGGACTAGGTTAAAATTGTTGTTTTTGCTAAACAAACCAGTATGTACTGTCTAGATCATAATAATAAACTCTGCACCTAATGGCAGCATTTTTTTTCAACTTTCAGCCTTATCTGACAGTAAAGGGAATTTCGTTCTGAATGGAAATTTTTTTGTTAGCAAGTCTAAGAGAGAAATTAATGTGGAAGGAGCCACTTTAGAATATAGCGGATCGGACAACATTGTGGAACGAATCAACTGCACTGATCGGCTAGAAGAAGAAATTATGTTGCAGGTACAATTTGTTTATAATGTATTGAGCAAAGTTTGGTCTGGTTAATTGCCATCTGAATTCTCAGAGGTTTGCTAAGCTTGTTGCAAAACCTAACATGTTTCTTATTTGTTCTTTTGAAGGTATTATGTGTAGGAAATCTACACAACCCTGATGTACGCTATTCTTTTAATATCCCTGTGCAAGAAAGAAGTGACCAGTTTCAGTGGGATACATATGGACCATGGCAGCAATGCAGTAAAATGTGCCAAGGTAAATTTTCATTATTTAATCGTTAGCTGTAGATATAAAGAATACTAATATAATAATTCAAGGAATGGATAGCACTGTGTTGTATATATGAAAAAGACCTGCTTACATAAAATGGATCAGCGATAAATTTAATACTATGAAAGGGTGCTTTGCATATAACATTTGATATATAATGAAATAAATAGTTTTTTGTGAAACTGTTCTAATGTAAAGGATATGCTTCTAAAACTGCAATATAAAGAAGCTTTTGCAATGCAGTGGGTCTCGCGTTTGCTCGAGATAGAGCTATTAGTGTTGTAAACTCCTAACCAGACTTTTCTTGCTACATAAACTGAAAATAAAAAGTAAAACAGTTTCACATAAGCAAGCCGACGGCCTCCATGATCGCTAAACATAAACACAAAATAAAACAGAAATTTGCTTGCAGTGATACGTATTGGCAAAAGTGCAATTATACATGTTACCGGCAAAAGTGCAATTATCCATGTAACTGTCAAAAGTGCAATTATCAATGTAACAGGGTTGATGTCATGTAAAGTGCTCGACTATTGCTTGGCGAGATCGCGCTGTCTACGAAATAAAGAGAAAAAGTAGTCCAGAAGCCATATGGAAAACATGGAGCCTCGTATGTTTTCAGTAGTTGGCCAGTGCGCTTGAGGAGGGCTAAACACCGGAAAAGGCATATGCATGCCTTTCAGTAATGAAATAAAGCGAATTTTAAAAGGCAAGCCCATGAACCAACCAAACTTATGGGTGTGTTTACAAGCCTATAGAGAGATTACAACAGGGACAGAGCGCTTTGCTCGCTCGACCCTAAAAATAAGTAAACTTTATCATTAGAGGTACAAGGTGCACATTTGTACAAGGTTGTTTATAAATTTAGACTAAGCCCCTGATCACAAGTGAGGTGATAGGGAGTGAGATATTTACAGGACCCAATAAATAACCCCCCATTTCAAGTTCAGACTCAGAAATGGCACACCACATATTGCATCTTGTGACTACAGCAGAGTGAATTGTATGTGATAATTAACAGATGTAGTAAAGGCCAAAGGCCACATAACAAGAAATCCTAATCCCTGCAAAGACAGTGCTTTGAGCAAGGATCATAATTGTACACCAATGTTGTAAACAGCTGTTAGTACTATAATTTCAGTCTGCTAAAATCGTATAGCATATTATGGCATCATCTAAGGTTGAAATATTAAACCCAAAAGAGAAGAGGAGTGATGTTTAATTAATAAAAATAACAATTGTACACCCTGTTTTCCTCAAACAATGACGTTTCAGAAGTTGCACAGGGTAGGAAATGCTTTCTTTTTGTTTGTGCCCCTAGATTATTTTGTGTTTTTTTCTGTACTCAACCTATTTCTCCCTTTATGTTCATATCATACAACAATAGTCAAAATGCCTTCTACATTAGCGTAGGTTTAAGAAGAGCTTGGAAGATTTCATAATTTGGAAGGATTCCACCATCCCCCACATTAGTGCTACTTTTGTTTAGAAAGCATGTTTACTGGCATTTATAATGTAATTACAATTTTCAGTGTTTCATAACATCCAAATTAATCATCAGTTCAGGTTCCACATTGTTAGACATTAATATGTTTCTTGTCATCCCCATAATAAAGACATGTACAAATGTTTCCAAGTTAGGCTTATCATTCTATCTACCTTACATTAGCAAACCTTTGTAATCTTTTAGCTCCCTCATAGTTCCTCAATAACCCATCAATTCTCTCCAAATGTAATATGTTTTTGCAGGCATCCATGTGATTTTTATATTTAAATATCTAGCATCCTGCAGTGATGTATATCGTAAGTCCATCCCTCCAGGACAAGTGGGTCTCTGTTATATGATGTCTAGGCAATTGCTTAATTTGCGATTATCCAGCACTGATTTGTGTCTCTTGGTATCTAGGCCAAAAGGGTATGTTCAAGAAGATCAATTTGGAATCTTTGTCTAGTTTTCCCTCCTTGACCTCCCTCACTGCCCTCTGTCCCTCCTAAAAGGGTCTAATCTTGGGACATCACCATGTAGTGTGTGATGTAGCAGTCAGGCAAGTTGATATTCCTGAACCACTATACTCTGTATCATGTGTCATATACCTGTGTATGTATTTGAATTGAATCATTCAAAATTATGCAGCTATAGCTGCTTCTCTTGGTGCTATTCTGGCTGTTTGATACTTCTCATCAGTGATTGTCCCCACACCCTCCTCTAATGTGCATCTTATTGTGTCAAATGAATCTTGAGTGTAAATCATCAACAATCATTAAAGAGCAGATATCTTCTCACTGCCCTCATCTCCCATCAGCAGTGTTGCTTCCAGTAGGTTAAAGTCAGGAGCTTCTGTAAGGTCTTGAATATGCAGGTGCAGGGTGTATCTCAGCTGCAGGTATTGGAAAAATTGGTGTGTATGTACATTCTAAATATCTTGGGGGTCAGTAATGGACATATGGTTGCGACACTCATGATATTCCCCAATTGGGTAATTCTGATGGTATCACAGCCACTGAAAACTCACAGGGCACTAACTTGGTTTAACATACTTCTCATCCATAACTGGGGTATGTTTGTGAGCTTATTGTGCCATCCAGCACTCCAGCACTCCTCAGGGTTCCCTGCCATATTTTAACTACCATTTATGTTGCTGAGGAAATACAGAGTGGTCTTACCTCACTGAGAGTGAGTATTGTCCGCCATCTACTCACCTGCCACAAAGAATGTTATTAGATGCGCTAATGTGTAACAAGCTATATCTTCCGCTGTCCCAACTCCTCAATCATACTGAGACTTACAACACCTGCCCATGCCCCGCTTGCTCATAGAAAAGTGTGAAAAATTGAGTTGAGGCACGTGAAGAAACGTGCAGAATGCCATACTGATAATTGGTACACGTTTGGTATTGATAACTTCATCTGGTGGGTTACTACTGGTGGAAGAGGTCTTTCATCTATTAACTTTTTCAATAATTTCTTTTTTATCCATTGACATAGTTTTCAAATGTGATGCAGTATTTGCTCTTAACTGTAATTTATTGATTAATGTACAAATTGTACATTTATAAATAATAAACTTTTACTCTGAAATAAATATTGTAAAAAAAGATGATAACTTTTCTATATGTTACCCATGCATGAACACAAGCCACGCAGCTACCTAAAAATCGAATACAACACATAAGCTGCAGCAAGGTCTTTCACCACTCACATATGGAACAAAGCCTGGCATATTAGAAAAGCAGACATGGCACTCTGTAAGACACCTACAGGTTAAAATATAAAGTGAGCCCATTTTTTATTTAATGTAGTAAATTTGGCAATAGTTAAGTCAGCTGCCATGATGCGTTGTAAAACTAGGGTACAACCTCATTGTGTTCAACTGTAAAACAGGTCAAGTACTTACAATCTCATGTTTAAAAGGGGTACGATGGGGTATAATACTGCTTTATCAGTGTAGCAGCAGCAGTTGATACAAATCTGTGCAGTTTAAGAACCTATAGTTTCTAACTCTAACATAGATAAAGGCAATTTCTAACTAATTAACGAAAACAAAAACTAATCAGTTAACATAGATTTTTGTTTTATATTTTGAAATAATAGTCTATTTAAGGTAGCTGTTTTTGCCCTGAGGAGTTTTGGCTAGTAACTATTTAATATCCTGCTGCAACCCCCTGCAGTCACTAGGAATTATCATATCACACCTGTCCTTGCTCAGAGAAGGTATGAATGAGTTTTAGGTCTGCTGGAACAAAAGCTTTCTCAATTACATCCCACTTTCTGTTTATTTATCAATATGGTAGTGCCTGATCAAGGCTCAACTCTGACAAATGCAAGGTCACATCTCAGTGCCTTCTGCATCAGCAATTCTGGGTCAAGAATAGAACAATGATTAAAGGACAGTGGTAATTCTATCAATGGTGCAGCAGGTGCAATGTTACCAGGACTCAGAAGACAAAGAGGCCTATTCCACCTCAATGATAGCTGTTTTATACTACCAAACCAGGTGACAACGGGCACATTTTTTTGCTTGCATTAAAAGGTCCTGCTTTCTGTTTTTGCTATTAGGAGCTCAAAGTGAATCATCCCAGTGGATAATTTTGAAAGATCTTGGTTTCACAGATATCTGTCAATATAGCACTATCCTTGTATTCTGAATCCAATGGGAGTGATACAGTCTTCTGCCCCTCACCACAATCACTACTGACCACACCCAATATTAAATGTGAGATATATCGACTCAGGGAAAGGGAATGGTACAAGACAGAAAACAGAGACACTGGATATCGCTCTCTGCCTTATATTGTCCTGGGCATTTTGTGACATTATTCCTTTCTCATTATCTATCTGAATTTGGTTTTCATAGCAAGGCACTAGCCCGACTAAAATATTTTATAATGGGGCATTTTCAGGCAGTTCATTGGTGCTCTCTCTGCTCCTATTTCAAGCCTATTATGTGTGAAGCATCCCAAGCAGTTTATTGAGCCCCTAACCTCTTAGTGTTTATGTGGAGGATTGGGTTGTTGATTGACTGGGGTGTGATCCCTGGTCAAGCAACAGCCACAATCCCTTGCAGGGTGAACCACAAAAAGTCACTAAATTAACCTGTGCTTAACCCTGGGTAGCTTGGCACAAAAATCAGTCATGCTTACCGTAAGGGCAATGTCTTAAGTATTTATGCAGTTCCCAAACCGTAATAAAGTGAAAACACAGCACAAGAAAAATCTCAAACCATTTTAGAAACAGTAGAGTAAATTTCCATAAATCATTTGACACTGAACCAACAAAAATCCATTCAATAGAACCAGAGTTATGAATTTGTAAAGTTAAGGTTAAAATAGCGGATGCAAGATAAAAGCACAAAATGTGGACATCTGGTCACCTTTAGCACCACAACCAAGGGTCCAGGAGTGTATGGAGATATCTTGAGGGTTTATGACTCACTAGGACTGGGTTCAGGTGTGAGTTCAAGATGGAGGGAGGCTCTTATGTCCCTGTGACTCTGAACAGGAGGCCAGCAAACTAGCACTTGGAGTCCCTTCTGGAAGTTCTTTGTGCAGGTGAAGTTGCAGGGCTCAACAGCAGGGCTGGCCTCTGAGGGTTAAAGGCAGGCTGCAGGCAACAATGCAGTCCTTCAAGGTACGCAGCAGTCTGACAGAGTGCACACCAGGTCACAGCTGCAGGCAGTCCTCTGACAGCCCTTACTCAGGTCCAGTAGTGAACTGAAGTGTGGGTCTGAAAGTCCTACTTTTATAACCTGTTGCCCTCCTCCTAGAAGGTGGGAGAAGTGTCTGGAGTTCTTTGAAGTTTTTTGAATTTCCTGACTCCCCTGCCGTGACTCCTAGTTGGCTGCAGTGACAATACAGGGTTGTTTGGCATATTGTGATGCGACGGGGCACAGCCTATTCTGGTGAAAGTGGGGCTGTTCTCAGCACTACCTCCCCATCAAGCCAGTTAGTGGTTCCTTGAGCCGCAGCTAATACTACTATTGTGTGTTTGCCTGGGAGGAAATCACAAAGGCTAATTGTCAGCTACACCCAATTATGTTACCCAAGACAAGATGCAGACACAGAGGGCTAAGGGCTGGAAAAGGCCAACTTTTTAAAAATGGCATTTTCAAAATTATAATAAAAAATCAGACCATACCATTAAGGAGGGCTTTTCATTACAGTTGCATAGGTACCACACTTGAGGAATCTACCTCCTCTCAATTAGAAATTGCAGCTGATTAACTGTAATAAGGTATCCAATGGGAGAGGTAGGCCTCACAGTAGTAAAAAACAAATGTGGGAGTTTTTCACTGCCAGGACATGTAAAACTTAAAGTAACATCTCCTACCTTTCAATTACACAGCACCCCACCCTATGGGCCGCCTTAGGGATGAATTATATAATAAAAGGGGAGTTTAAGGCTTGGCAAGGGTTTTAAATGCAAATTCGGCATGGCAGGTGACACTTCATGCAAGTTGCAGTGGCACGCCTTGGACATGTTTAAGGTACTACTTAAGTGGGTGTTACAATACATGCTCCAGGTCCACTTGTAGCATTTAATTTACAGGCCCTGGGTATATGGTATACCACTCTGCAAGGGACTTGCAAGTAAACTAAATTTGCTAATCAGGTATGCCAATCATACCATATTTTAGGGAGACAGCACAAGCACCTTAGCACTGGTGAGCAGTGGTAAAGTGCTCAGAGTCTTAAGGACAACAAAAACAAATTAAGCAAAAAAAGAAGTGGAAGATAAAGGCAAAATGTTTCGGGGTGCGCCTGCAGAGAGGTCCATTTTCATCAGCTCTTTGCCCATTTTTCCCATTTGCTGCCCGATATGGTTTATGCAGCTGACACCCATAGAGTTAGCAGACTTCGTGACAACCTTGGAGTAGTGCAATTAAATTCCATGCCTGTCTCTCTAACATTTCCATATTTAATTCTGTCAATCCCTACTATATAAAAATGAGAAGATGATTATTATATTCCCCCTTCCATCTGTGCCTTTCTGTGGTATTCTTCTGAGATTGGCCCTCCTCTTATTACTTGCATCTGTGTCAAGCATGTGGTTTTCAATTTGACTGTACACTTTTATTGGACACTCAGATTACTAGACACTGAGCTATTTTTTTAACATAATTGTACATCGGAAAGTTAACACTCTCTTCCTCCTCTGTATTTTGGTATCTTGTTTTCCTAGCCCTTCTCTGTTACACACAGTGTGTGTATACAATGCCTAATGTTTTGAAACATTTTAATGATTCCTATATAAGGTATATTGACTGTACTCTTTAGTTGAAGATTTCCCCCCATGGTATGAGAATATAATGAATCTGGACAGATATGATTTGGAAACTGCCATTTTCTAGGCAGAAAGTTTAATGATGCAGGAGATGTTCATTCTGGGATTGATTTGCATGGACAAGAAAAGGAAGAAGGAAACATAGTCACAGAATCATCTTGGAGTGCATAACATAGTACTGCTGTAGAACTCTTTTATGTAGTTTTACACACCTTTGTGAATTGACAGCAAAACATCTAAAATGGGAATAAAATGGGATTGTCAGGCACTAATCATACCAATTACATTTTTAGAAAGCACTGTGTCCTTATTGCATTGCAATTATTGATTACATAAGTTAGTGTTGACATTTACAGTCTTTCTTATTGCAGGAACAGGGGCTTTTTGTATCATTGTTGCTTAGGAACAAAACATATTATTAATGTTATTAGATAAAAAATTAAAGTAATGTGCAAATGTTGAATACAGAAGAAAAGACTAGATAGGTGACAGACCACATCAGTTCTACTTCTCTTATATTGATGATGTTACCCAACAACATGTTGCCAGTACTTGTGGTTTAATACAACAGCATGAGATGCCTATAAAGGATTTTGTCTACATATTGGCTACTCGTAAGTCATGTGGTTTTTAGTGAGGTTGCCCAATGATCAGTGTTTAGTTTGTGAAAGAAAGAGTGCCAGTGCCTGATGCTCTGCTAAAAAAATGTCTGCTGGTGCAATTTAATGTTGGCACACCAAATACAAAGGCTTATAATCTTTATTACACCAGAAGACACTCCATACCCCTCTTTCTCACACTTGCAGGTTCCTTCTTTCTGTTTGTAATGGTTTTGCTGTCTTTTAATTCCATTGTAGTTCAAGGCCAAACTGGCAGAATGGTGGTGGCCGGTTTTGTTACTGAGGGTCAGTTTATTGCTAAACTATGGGGCACTGTGTTTTGGAAATTGTTATGTGTATCTGAAAGAGACTTCTAGTTGCAAATTCCTTACCTCAGAATTTCCCTCAGACATCAGTCTTGATCCTGAGATTTTTCTTGAACAGTACCCATCCGTGACATTAGGTGGCATTGGTCGGCTCCATGTCTGTTGTCTGGATTGTGCATGCTGGGTATGATGTTGCGGGACCTAGATAGGCACCACCCCGGTGCGCTGAGGTCAGCTTTTTTCTTTCTGCACCAGCCAAATGCAGATCCGAAGAGCTACCCCTAGTCATTTTTGGATTAATCTTTCTCAACATTTTGTCGAAGATTTGTGAGTGTTTTCACTCCTGGTGCATCGAGATGTCATCATGAAAGATCAGGATCAAGCCTTGTGGATCCTGTCATCAGACGATGTCCATGACAGATTCGCACCTCATGTGCCAGAAGTGTTTGGAATGCAACCATGACCCAAAGTCGTGCTCAGAGTGTCGTGCCATGAATTTGAAAGCGTTGAGGGAGCGGTACCTAAAGCTACTTGCTGGCCAGTGCTACGCTCAATTCAGTTCTGATCTCGTCTAGAGGAAGGCACAGAGAACGATCGTGGAGTCCCCATTCATCGTCGTCCCAGTCCAAGTCCTCTGGAAGATCGAGTAAGTTGAAACACAAGAAGGAGTTGAGGAAGAACAAATGTTCTTCGACTTCATCCCCTTCGTCAGCCGACACGACAAGGGAAAAGGAGCATTATCGTTCCAAGCCTCCATGATCAGAGCCTGTGTCTGGGTTTGCTGTGCCCTTTCCCGAGTTTCTGGGAGCTTGGGCGACCTGTGCTCAACTTCGTGAGTTGTATGAGGCCACGTGCCTCATATCTAAGCAGTCTGACTCGGCCAAAGCACCTTTGGACCCTATGGGGTCAACAGGGGCACTCTCAGGTTGCACTCCAGCTTTGGCCTTGGGTCCAGAGGGCACCCATGGATCTGTTCCAGGGTTTGAACCAGCATCGGTCCTACCACCTCAACTTTCCTCAATGACGGTTCCGATGATGATGCCCCTGACGAAACTCATGCCGATGGTCAGCATCAACCCCAACCTCATTGTTGACTCCAACAGGGGCCTTGCTCCCTTGGGTTGGGCCATGGTAAGGATTGAGAGGGGTTCCTGGACCCTTTGTAATACCAGCTTGAAGATCCCATGGATTGGCAAACAGGCCTGGGTGAGGATAGGGATCTGGCCATTTCCTCTGACTCTGGCATGCTTTCTCCCCCTACCGTGACTACTGAGTAGGATACATCCTACTCCATGGCCACAAGGAGAGTGGCCAAAATCCTGGGCCTCGAGCTGCCTTCAATGGCAGTCAGGGCTAACCTCCTGACAGAGGTGCTTCTGCTTGGGGCTTCTTCTTCTGAACCCTTTTTGCCCTTTAATTTAGTCCTCACTGATGTCCTGATGAGGACTTGGTCCAAATGCAGCACAGGGACTCCTGTTAATAGGACAATCACCCGCCGCCGTGGACCAGCTCCAAATGATCCACTGGTCCTGATGCAACACACGACTCCTGAGAGCTTGGTTATCCAATACTCCACGTCCCCAGGCGCATTCCCTTCGTCACCCCTGGATAGGGAATCCAAGAGGCTGGATCAGCTTGGAAGATGTTTTCTTCCTCCAGCCTGGCATTGTGGTTTGTGAACACTGCATGCCTTTGGGCTGTTACATTCATACCTTATGGGACACAGTTGCACAAGTGCTGCCACAGGTCCCAGAGAAGGCCCAGGCCATCCTCCCAAGCTGTTGCTGATCAGAGAGACACAGCTAACTTAACAATACGATGTGGGGGGATACGACTGGCTCACTAGGCAGATCTGTTGCATCGATGGTGGCCTAAGACGCACGCTTGGTTCAGGACGTCTGACTTTTTGGGAGATGCCCAATCCACTCTTATGGACATGCCTTTTGATGGCATCCGTCTCTTCAGAGACAAAGCAGACTCAGTTCTAAAGTGCTTTAAGGATTCCGGGGCTAAGGCCAGGCCCTTGGGCCTTGATGCTACCCCTCACATCCCTCAGTCTGCTTTTCACCACTTTCGTGGTTACGGAAGTGGCATCCCTCCACATCTGTTTCCCGCCATTACCGTGCTGCGCATGCTGCCCAGCCTCTGCATGGCCTAGGACGTGGGATCCAATGTCCTTGTGGATTGGGGAGCCAGCGGTATAGCCAATCCATCATCCCATGCAGCCTCCAAACCTTCCTACTCTGACGCTTCCCCACCAGGGACCAGCAGGAGGCAGGATTCACCATCACCTGCCCCGCTGGCAGTCCATCATGTCAGACAGGTGGGTTTTGCAAATAGTCTGAAGGGGCGACTCCGCCCCCTTCGAGACTACTCCTCCATCCTTGCGACCCTCCTACGATTTAATGACAGAGGAGAACTTGTCATGGCTCTCTAGGCCAAGGGAGCTATAGAGAGGGTCCCTGTGCCAGAAATAGGTTGTGGATGTTTTTCCCACTACTTTCTGGTGCCCAAAAAGGACAAGGGCCACCACCCTATCCTAGACCTCCAGAATGAGAAGTTCAAAATGCTCATGTCCTATTTGCCCTGATCCCAGGAAACTGGATGGTAGCATTGGACTTGCAGGACACCTATTTCCATATTCGTGTCCTGCCTGCCTACAGACATTACTTGCAGTTTATCTTAGGCCCCATGCATTTTCAGTTTACCATTCTCCTCTTTGGCCTTACCAGACCCCCTCAGGTGTTCACCAAAGTGATGGTGGGGGCTGTAGCTCATCTGTGCAGGTCAGGAGTTTCAGTCTTCCCCTACCTCGACGACTGGCTGTTGAAGGCAGGCTCATCCCAGGCTGTTGTATCCGACCTTTAGACTACAGTGGACTTCCTGTATTCGCTGGGATTCACTATATATGTGCCGAAGTCACACTTGACTCTCTCTCAGGCACTCCCCTTCATCAGAGCTGTTCTGGACATGGTGTACTTTCGGGCTTATCCTCACAGGGAGCAAGTCTGGGATATTCAGGCTATGATACCTTTCAACCTCTAATCTGAATTCCAGTGAGAATAACTCTGAGGCTGCTGGGCCTCATGGCCTCCCAAATCCTTCTAGCAACAAATGTCACATAGTGGGCTCTGCAGGGGACCTGAAGTTCCAGGGGGCACAGCATCAGGGTTACCGCTCCAAAAGAGAGAACTGCACAAGATCTGCAGTGGTGGCTTTTGAACTGTGATTAGGTCAGAGTCAGATCCCTCTCCCTTCCCCTTCCAGATTTGACAGTAATGACAGATGCGTCACTCCTTGGATTGGGGGGCCATATGTGAGAGGCAGAGACCAGCGGCGTCTAGTCTCCGGCGGAGTCTGGGCTCCACATCAATCTTTTGGAGCTAAGGACAATCAGACTGGCATTGAAAGCATTTCTTCCCCCTCTCCAAGGGAAAATAGTGCTGGTGTTCATGGACAACACCACCACCATCTGGTATTGCAACAAGCAGAGTGGGGGTGGTTTGTGGACTCTTTGTTAGGAGGATCTACGCCTCTGGACATGGCTGGAACATCAGGGCATTTCCCTGATGGCTCAACACCTGGCAGGCTCTTTTGAATGTCATATCGGGCAAACTCAGCCATCAATGCCTGGTTGATCACGAATGGGATCTCCATAAGGAGGTGACGCAAGGTCTCTTTCAGCATTATGGAGAGTCTTGGTTAGATCAGTTCACCTCTGCAGAGAACGCCCAATGTCAGCATACCACTTCTGCCCAGAGTTCTCAATAAGATCAAGAATGACCAGACACAAGTAATCCTTGTGGTTTCAGACTTGCCGCAAAGTGTATGGTATCCTGATCTATTAAGCATTATCCATCGATCCACCACTCAGACTGCCCCTTTGGGAGGATCTTCTGTTGCAGCAGCAGGGAAAGATTCTCCACCCGAACCTGTCCAGTCTCCACCTTCTTGCAGGGAGATTAAGTGGTGCAGTGGAAGTTGACAGATTTTGACCTTCCTCCGGAAGCTTGTGATGTTATCTTGGCAGCCAGACACCCCTCCACCAAAATGTCATACACCTGTCGATGGTATAAATTTGTGACACAGTGTACAGACAAGTCTGTCGACCCCCTCTCTGCCCCTCTTTCTGAGGTCCTTTTGTTTATACTTTATTTGGCCCAACACAGCTCTGCTTTGGGAACCCTCAAAGGTTATTTGTTTGGTAACTCTGCGTTTCTGAGATTACCTCACCAACCCTCTTTGTTTAAATCTCCTATTGTTAGTAGATTCCTTAAGGGTCTTACCCATGTGTTTTCTCCATCACCATTCATAATGCCCCAATGGTATTTGAATGTTTCTTACTTTCTTAATGTGCGCTCCTTTCGAGACACTTCATAACTGTTCTCTCAGGCTTCTGTCGTTAAAAACAGCATTGCAACTAAGCCACCCTGCCTTTCCATCTATCCTGACAAAGTGGTGCTTCGTCTCTGGTCATGCCCTTTCATGTAGCCAATCTATCACCTTGCCTACTTTTTATGCACCCCCTCATCCTTTTAAGGAAGAGGAGAGACTACAGCACCTGGACCCAAAAAAAGCATTGGCGTTCTACCTTGATCATACCAAAGAGTTCCGGGTGGATGATCAACTCTTTGTCGGGCATGTGGGTGTGATGAAAGGTCGGGCAGTGCAGAAGAGAACTATCTCTAAATGGGTTGTTCTCTGCATTAAACTGTGCTACACATTGGCTGAAAGTAACCCCTTGAGGGTTTGTGCGCTCATTCTACCAGAGTGACAGCTGCAACTACTGCATTAACACGTGGAGTTCCAGTCCTGTCATCTGTCAGTCAACAACGTAGACCTCTCTGCACAAGTTTACCAAACACTACTGCCTGGACAGTCAGGTCTGTAGGGGTGAGTACTTTTTCCGTTCAGTCCTGCAGGACTTCATAGTGTGATCTTGGTTCACAGACCCTCCTCCAGGGATGGTATTGCTTTGGTATCTATTCTAAGGTAAGTAATCTGCAACTAGAAGTCTCTATCAGATGAACAAGTTACCTTCCTTTGGTAAGGCCGTATCTGGTCGAGACATATTCTAGTTGCAGATTCCTTACCCACCCCCCATCCTCTCAGCTCTGCAAACTGATTTCTAGGGAAAGGGAATTCCATTTCAGGGCCCTAGTTCTGACCCACCAGTGGTCAGTGTTCTTCATGGCTCCTGGTTTCTGGCGTGGAAAGTAGTGCAAAGAAACTGACGTCAGCATGCTGGGTGGTGCCTATATAGGTCCAGCAACTTCATATCTGACGTGCCACTGCACCGATGATGGACTCAGAGCTGACCGATGCCACCTAATGGCGCGAAGGGGTAGTGCTCAAGAAAAATCTCCAGACTGATGCCTGGGGGAAATTCGAAGGTAAGGAATTTGCAACTAGAATATGTTTCTACCAGATACAGTGTTACCTGAGGAAAGTTACTTGTTCTTTAAAGCACCAGCTGCAGAGTTCCTTTTATATCCAGCAGTTTTTAATGCAACAGTAAAAATGTCAAGATTATGATTAATGTTCCTGCTAGAAAGTTTTGTCTATTGGCGCTGTGACTCATCTAAAGTAGTGCAGAGGATTAACATGCCTGCTGCAAAGAATGTATACCATGTTGATCAGATAATTTGTATTTTATTTGGATAGCTGAGTGGGTTACTGTTTTTGTCAAAGAGATGTTTTTGTTACTTGCAGTTCATAAGTTACAATCGTAATATAGCATAGTGAGCTATGAACAGCCATTTAATAGCTGCATTAAAAATACATGATACAGGTTGGAAACTTATGCTTATTCCAGGTCTTTCACTTTCATAATATTGCTAAAAAAAGGGTTTGTTTGCATAGAAATAAATCATTATTAGTGAACTCAACCCTATTCATTGTGTTACGTTTTGAATCCTGAGTGTGTAATTCTCCAGACCAAGCACTCTTGAAAAATGCCTACCAGCATGGATGACATTTGAACCCTACACCTTGTAGTCATCTTTGTCATATGTAACATCTTCTATACCCTGATCTTCACACATATGGTTTATTGTCTCTGTATTTCTGTGTGATGTAAAGTTCTCCAACACCCTACACTGGTATGATAGGCGCTATAAAGCAAACAAAGTACATGTGAGAGTAGGGCTATGGAGAAACAAGGGGCACTATTGGAGAGTGATTGTGAAAGAATCTATGAAGGACAACATCATTGAGTGGGAGCGCTCAAAAATATTGTTGCACCGGACAGCACAGCCATAAAGTCGGCCCTGCTGTGCAACTTATTGGGGTGAAGGATGCTAAAACCCCTCAAAATGGCCATTCATTTTGTTCTCAGCTTCTTGGCTGTGCTTATCAGTGAATGTGTGCAGTTATGGTATATTTAAATAAATTCAGGCTTCCTGTTTAACATCTTACTTTTTTGGTTCCCCATAAGAATGTCTGTGGTTATGACTGTGTATCCTGTTGCACTGTAAGGTTATCATTTACGGTGCCTTAAAAGCTGATAAAGTTGAATATATACTAAGAAAATGTGTTGCACAATGAAAGTTTTTTTGCATTTTGTCCCAAATTTTGTTGGGGGAATCCCTCTCAAAACTCTGTTGTAGTGGTCAGGCATTCTAGCTGCGATTGCTGTATGGGGGCTGGTGTGACTAAATTTGCCAGGGCTGCTTTGGGGTCCCAGTCAGACCCTTCTGTCATTCTGATCTGAGTATTTTCCATTCTCCTGCACTTGGTAAATATATGGTATATAAAAATAAATGCTGGCCCCCAAAACTACGTGCTGATAGCAACCATGGGTCAAATTAGCTACTTCTTGCACAACTTGTAATCACTATGCAGGTGTAAGCTCCTATTTGAGCAGATAATCTAGCATTTTATATGGAATATTATTTTGTGGCTTGCCACGGGTTTTCTTCTGAAGATGTTAATTTGTTAAAAAAGTGAAGATTTGTTAAAGGTTTATTAAAACTGTCATTGAAGAAACAATATTTAATGATTGACCCAGGGGAACGCAAGAGAAGAAATTCCTGCATACGCAAGGGTGATCGCTTAGTCGTTTCAGACCAAAGATGTGAACAGTTACCTCAACCAGCTGCAGAAACAGAGCACTGCAACACAGACTGTGAGCTAAGGTAAACATTGTTTGATATTTGATTTGACTGAATTATATTGTCCTAAAAGTATTATATTAACATAATCTTGTGTATACATGTGAAAACGTAAAAATGATGTTTAAAGGAGACGATTTTTCTTGTGTTCTGTCTCTGCTCAGACAGTTTTAGTTATACGCATTTAAGCAACACAAACGACCCACATATTCTTATTCAGTCATTCTTTGTAATGCCAGCCCGTAGTAAAAAGAACAAACAGAGAAATCTGTTGAAGCTTTTATGACTTTTTTGCTTAGTTGTTAACAACTCATTCGATACTAGAATAATTTTTCACCCTATATGTTATTTTCTTACTACTGAACTATTCTACTCATTCTATTCATCAGTTTTGTGAAGCGCTTTGCTAGCCGACATCAAGCTTCCCTTCCCTGTTAGTCTGGTTGGAGCAAGGAAATGAAAAGATTGAAATAATTTAAATGAATTAGGGAATAGCAAGCCGTCAGCTTCGTTCTGAAACTCATAAAATTGTCATCCACTCTTAAGCTAATAGGGAAGGAGTTCCAAAGCTTAGGTGCAAGTATTGTAAAAGACTGACCTCCACTCCTCGCTCACTTGATTCTAGAGACAACAAGAGACTCAAGATTATTTGACCAGAGGTCCCAATTGGTATGATAAGGGATGGCCAGTTGACGAAGAACATGTAGACCTCTGCTGTACTTTGCCTATGTATGATGCATAATGCCTCACATTGAACTCTGCAGCTTATGGGCAGCCCATAAGAGTTTTGAGCGCTGCACCTGCTGACTGTGTTTTCAGGAAGCCTAACACTCCTCAGGCGGCAGATTTTTAAATGATTGGAAGTTTTTTTTTTATCACTGACATAGCACTAGCCAGTTAAAGTGAGTTGCCATAATCAAGGAGAGAAAGAATCAGTCCTTGAATCACATTTGTTCATGACTCCATCGGGAGCCATTTCAGAATCTTTCCCAGGAGGCAGAAGCAACTGCCAGCTACCTTCTTTACCTGAGTGGTCATGGTTAGCTGTTTGTCCAGGATCATCCCTAGGCTCTTTCAGGGGTGTGAAACATTCATAAATCTGCTTGTCCTGTTAAAAAAGTCCACTTGTCCCTTTGGTGTAATTTAGTGCTGTGACAAATTATGGCACAATCTCATTATATAAGAGCTCTGATAATAGGCTCTCTGATTAGTCCAGGGCTCATACTATTGAAGGGTGTGAATACTAGCAATTACCTTATTTTGGCACCTTTCAGCCTGATCTACATACAGGGTCTGGGGTAAGCAATAGTTCCAGGGCTGGAATGAGCATTTGAGTCTGTGCAAACGTACTAACTTGCATGTTTTAGGGGTTTTGACCAGATGTTCTCTAATCTTTTCCTATGCTTAGAAAGGTTGGAAATGTACTCCTGAGAAGGGCAGAAGTAAAACACCTTACAGGCTTGGGAAAAATTGGTTGGAGGCAAAGTGAAGTTGTAAACATTCAAGAGAGTTTAGCATCAGCAAATCTACACATGCATATTTGCTTGTGCTTGTTGGAAAGTGGAATATTGGTGAGAGCAGGTAAGTACCTACACTTAGCAATAGGCCACTAACCTCCGCTTAGGTCCAGTTAGGTCTCAATAAATTAAACCCAGTTCAACCCTTGGTAGCTTGGCAACGAGCGACAAGGCTTAACTTAAAATTACAAAACAGTAAATAAGTAAGACACAAAACACAATCAAAATACAACTCCAATTTATAACAATAGAGTGTATTTATATCTTTACAATGACACCAAAATGATAAAAATCATATAAGGGGAACGGGAGATAAGAATTTTTAAAGAATTAGGGCCTCATTATGAGTTTGGCAGAGGGGATTACTCCATCACCAATGTGATGGATATCCTGTACGCCGTATTACAAGTTCCATAGGATATAGTGACGGACGGGATATATGTCACATTTGTGACGGAGTAATCCCCTCCACCAAACTTGTAATGAGGCCCTATATGTTTTCTAGTGCATAAAAACTAAAAGCAGCAATCTGGTCATCTGGTCACACTTTGACCGGGGCAAAGTCAAAGTTTAAGGCCGATCGCGATGGAGCAGTGGGAGGCCTCAGTCAAAAGTTTACCTTAGGACTTAGTCATTTTCTTGAATATTTTCTTCAGCGGGACGAAGTCACCAATCCGATCCGACCTCCCTGGAGCTCTCTTCGGATATGTGTTGTGGGAGGCCTCGGAGAAGATTTCTACATGCAGATTTAAATTATTTTTCGGGTTGAAAATCTTCTGTAGGGCCAAAGCTGAATCTTGATCTGACGTCCCTGGAGCCCTCCTCAGATATGCTGCGTGGGAAGTCCCGGTCAACACATTTTTCATGTATGTGTTGGTACTGGTTTCAGTGGAGTTTTTTTTAAAGATTCTAGACAGATGATTTTCGTCTGCATTTAAGAATTGTTTGCATGAGTTAACCAGTAGCAAGATTTTTCTGCTATAACATTTAAATTGATTGTAAATGAGTTCCATGTGGATATGTATTTTGTGATAGTAGAAAAGTAAGGCCCCCTCATTAACCTGAAAGCTGAGCTTCTCTAGAAATGAAGCAAGCCAACTTAAGGCCTTCCCAGTAATATCTACTTATTCCTACCGATGAAGTGGGATAGAATAGAAAACCCTATCAAAAGCAACATCCAGTTCCATGAGATCAGTGCCACTGAGCTACATTTTGTGTAGCCTGCAGTTACTTATAAAATAGTTGAAGCAAAGATATTGTTTTTACTCTTACTTCAAAACGTAGTTCTGTTTTTGTATCATGTAATCTTACGTAATATCAATACCACCTAACAGGTTAGCTTTTTAATGTCTCAAATTTTTATGCAACAAATATTAGTGGCACTGGTGGTTTTAAATTCTAGGTATTCTTCATTAAATTAACTTTTCAGGAGCCCATGTTGAATGATACCAATTAAATCTAAGTATACACCACACTTATATGAGTACTGTTGTTTTTTTTGTTTGATTCTGTTTATTGGCTTTGTCAAAGTGATAACAAAACCTTCTGTCAACAAGGCATATTTCAGTTACAGAGACAGTGTAACTCATTGGAAGCAGAGTGTCATTATGGGATGCAGCAAAAAAAACAGATGATGGACAGAATGCAGAACAAATAAAAAATTCACCCCAGTCAAAGATCTGGGTTTAATCCATTGATGTTTCACTCACAGTGCCACCCCAGTTTGGACACTGCCATATCCAAACCAGTCTTGACCCTTCTCCCTATGAAAACAGTCTTACCTGAACTGCCAGGCCATGTCCTCCCTGGACAGGAAACAAGCATTGTGGGACTGCTTTCAAGTTATCACCTCATCACCCAAGCTAGCTTGAATCCAGTGACACAGTGAGCACAGGACCCACATCTGTACATACCGTTCCCACTTTGGGCGACAAAAGCAAAAAAATAATAATAATAATGATGGACGGAATGCAGAACAAATCATTCACCCCCCAGTCCCAGATTTAGGTTTAATCCATAGTTTTTCTGCTTGGAATGCCTCCCCAGTTTGTACCCAGTCATATGCAAATCAGTCTTGACCCTGCTCTCCATGGGAACAGTCCAGCCTGAACTGCCAGACCAGGTGCTCTCTGGACCAGAAGCAAGCATCCTTGGCTGATGAGGGCATCACCCCTCATCAGCCAAGCTAGCTTGAATCCAGTGGCACAGTGAGCATGGGAGCCCATGTCTGGGCATACCCTTCCCATTTAGGGCGCAAAAAAGCCAGATGATACACAGAATACAGAACAAGTAAAACATTGACCCCTATTCAAAGATCTGTGTTCAATCCATCGTTTTTATCCTCACGTTGCCACACCAGTTTTAACCCAGCCATATGCTGATCAGTCGTGACCTTGCTCCCCAAGGGAACAGTACAGCCCGATCTTGCAGGACAAGTCCTCCCTGGACTGGAAACAAGCATACTGGGATCAGTTTCAGTGCATCACCCCTCATCAACCAGGCTAACTTGAAATGAGTGGCACAGTGAGTGCAGTACACATGTCTGGCCATATCCTTACAACTTAGGACAACAAAAGCAAAAAAAATTGCTGCCAAAATAAAATTGTTCCTTTATGCAGATGACATTTTACTTCTGCTGCTTACCAACCAAGAAACATTGCTTACCCAAATACTGGATGTCATAACTTTCTTCAGCCAATTTATTTCTGGCTATAAAATCACTTGGAGCAAAATGAGGCCCCAACCTTCTCTGTAAAAGCAAATCACACTGCAAATGGTCTAAGACCACCATTACATTCTGGTGCCCATACTGGAAATAACTTGGTATTAGCCACTGGTAAAACTATGGAAGAACTGCTTGCAAAAAACCATGCTTGTTGTTGCAAATTGGCCTCATGTATGACTCTTGGTACGAAGACAAATAAAAGTAGTCAAAATGGTGACAGTGCCCCATTTTACTTAGTTGTTTGTAATGATCTCAAACGGCTTTCCAAAATACCTGCTTTCCAAACAGAATGATTACAGACTGTAGGGGTAATTACAAGTTTGGCTGTCTCAGGACAGCCATGCTGATGGTGGCGTTCGAACCGCCAATGACCCAGTGGTGAAGACCGCCATATTATCACCATGGTGGTGTTCCCAACAGAACACAACCAAACTACTGCCAGTACCGCCAATGCGGTCATTCCGCCCTGGCTGGTGGTGGGCACCTTGGGACCGGCGGGGAACATGTCTCCACTGGACACATTAAGAGGCTGCACACTGCCAAGGTTTCTTCCGCGGTCGCACCACCACCAAAACCCTGGTGGAAACCAACAGAATAAAAGGAGACACTCACCTTCAGGAAGCCATACCCGTTCGGAGCTGCCATGGAACCTGAACTCGAAGACCTCCCACTGCTCCTGCTTCCACAACGTCTCCGGAAACCACTGACGGCGGTGAAGAAACAACCGTAAATACACCCACCTAGCACACACTGATTGAAAGGCATTAGTACACACGCACA
Organism: Pleurodeles waltl; assembly: GCF_031143425.1. Classification (NCBI taxonomy): domain Eukaryota; kingdom Metazoa; phylum Chordata; class Amphibia; order Caudata; family Salamandridae; genus Pleurodeles; species Pleurodeles waltl. The sequence continues at coordinate 517,602,156 of NC_090442.1, forward strand.
CACAACATACACACCCAGGACGGCCTGCGACAACCACACACACGTAACCACAAACCCATATGAACACACATACCTTCATACACGCACACACCCAAACTACACACACCACGGCCAAAACACATGCCCCATACACACCAGCCTGCACAAACACATCACCGCCACTGTCCAACACATCCATACACAACACCACCAAGTCACACAATTACATCACAACTGCAACTACACAAATGCTTTGCCAAGCAATTACCCTGCATACCAACACATGACAACACATACTGACCACAACACATAACAGCACCACACAACCAATCAACACTAACACACTGCAATGGAATGTTCAATAAGACACACCACACCCACACCACAAACAATGCATATGACAGAGCCATCACCCCACACACAGGGGAGGAGAAGAGAGATGCTGTGGTGATGCTGTGGTGTCTGCAGGTATGGTATATGTGCTGCATGTGGGTGTGTCTGTGGTTGTGGTTGGTGTGAATGTGGTGACTGGGGTGAATGTCTGTGGGTTTGATGTTGTGCTGACTGTGGGTAAGATAGGGCTGATGGCTGGATCCGTGAACAATGGTGTGGTGGCTGCAGGTTAGTCTGGTGTAGTGTCTGTGAAGGAGAGGGTAGCGGGGGAGTCTGTGCAGGGAGTGGATGTTGTTGTGTCTGCAGGTGAATTTTGCTTGTGTGCATGCCAGTGGTGGGTCTTGTGGTGCTTGTGTTTATCTGAGCTACCCTTGTCTGTTGAGGTGTATGCTTGTGTGTACGTGTGCTTTGGATGGGTATGGGGAGAGATGTTTGGGATTGGCTAGAGGCAGTTTGGGAGGGGACGGAAGACAAAGGGACACGGGGAGCCGTCAGAGTGGAGGCCACAGCCTGAATGGATATCTGTAGGCCAGCCATGGCACTGTGAATGCCCTCAAGGAACACATTGCTCTGTTGGACTTGAGCTGCCTGGATGGCATTCACAATGGTCAACTGGCCCACAGAGATGGACCTCAGGAGGTCAATAGTCTCCTCACTGAGGGCAGCAGGGCTGACTGGGGAAGGGTCAGAGGTGCCTATGGTGAAGGAGTCCCACCCTCCTGGGTGAACAGGCACGGACACCTGGGTGAGGAGCAACTGGGAGGACAGTGGTAGTAAGGGGGTGTTGTGCTAAGATGGTGCTGGGGTAGTCCAGGATGGGCCTGCCACCGCCAGGGAGTGTCCACCAGAGGAGAATCCCGAAGAAGAGGTGGTAGATCAGGTCTCCCTGTGGCACTCCCCTCGCCCTTCATCCCACTGGGTCCCTCGCTCTCACTGGTGCCAGCTTCCTGGGTCTCGTGGGCTGCTGCTTCCACACTCGCCTCTGTCCCTTCTCCTTTGCCAGACAATGCTGATGCACACAAAGAGAGAGAGAAGGAGGGAGGAGGAGAGAGACAGATGGGGGGAAAAGGGTCAACATATACCTCCCATAGACACGGCAAAACATGTTCATTTGTGACAATACATACATATCATAGATAGGCCATGGCAATTACCATTACACTTCATCTATACCATGTCTTTTCATGTCACTTCTACCCACACACCTGTATGCCATCCCTCACACCTACATCAATACCTAAGAAGGACAGAACTACTAGAGTCAACCCCATGATGCCACCCAAAGCCCTTTTAGTTGTCACATCAGTAGTATGCCTGGATACACATCTTAGATCTCCATACCCCTTTCACCCATAGGATGTGCAGCTGGCTGACCACAACACATCTGGCCTCTACAGTAACAACACCTGAAAAGTCCAGGTCCTCTGTGACATGTCAATCACAGTGACAACAACTCCACTCACAGACCACACTGCACCTACCTGTCATATTACATGGCTGGCCACTCAGTGCAGTGATGCCACAATGGAGAACAACTCTGAGTTAGCCAACACATATCAGGCTCCCAAACAGTTCTCATCTGATGTGGAACAAGTGAATCTGTGGTATAGCCATGTGATCAGTCAGACCCTATCACAGAGCCAGTGCAGCTGGTATCCAACACATATAACACTACTCAGCACACTACCAACAGTGGGCCATGTACCACATATTACACATCCATACATATCGACTGAGTGCAGTATCACTACAGAAATACCACTGGAACACACATGTAACATCATGGACTAGTTCCAATGCCACAACATATGCAGGTATACCAGTTGAACTACACACCATGACACCTCCAGCCTCACACACAACATTCCATATATGGTAATACCTGTCACAGAGGCCAGACAACACACATCTCAGATGGCTAAGTTTAGCATTCATTAGGCATACATGGACAAACACCACTGGCTGTACACCATTTACACATCCCACTACCACATAAGGCAGCCTGAGGAGACTGAATCCAAATTGTGAATCACATCAACACAACATGTGGTATGCAAACCCAAACCACTAATTATCTGCCACTACCTGTTGCCCAAGTCAAGCTGTAATAGTCACAGGCCACCAGATGTACCCCCAAATTTCCATCTTGACATGATGTAGGCAGTTGCTCAGCATTGTAGCATAGGAATTTCTAGGTCTTTGTTATACATGCCATGTACACGCCATGGTGACAATATAGGGCTCACCCAGGGCACTTACTACCTTTAGTACATTCCATTGATTTGTGGGCCACACCCCCCAAGTATAGCTCCTAGGAATGCATGATCTGTGCAATCAGGCCACATGTATTCTATATATTGCAGTATCCCAGTTTGGCTACCTACATATACCCTACAGTCAGCAGATCACTCATATATGCCTAGTCAACTATCAAGCTTATACTCCTGTCCCATGAGGGCCATTTCTGTGGTGGAACTGTATTGGCAGCCCCAAAACCTGTCAATACCAGAAACAGTACATGATGTACAAAGTCCCAATGATAAAAGAGTCACACAGTAGCATTTATAGGTTGGTAACACAGGTGGGAGTCGCGTGGCACATCTGAGCCACTAATGCAGATGGATGGAGCTGGTCATACACAATGCTTAGGGTGATCCAAACACTCACATCCATTGCATGGCCAGGATGGAGTCAGACATGTGCGTATGTCATCAGTGCATATTCACATTACAGACATTGAGAGGAATGGAAATGTGACGTGTACATCCACTGACAGTACAGCATGGCAACACATCTACTAAAGCTACTCTGCCAGGTTGCCAAATACCCATTGCCAATTGACGATGAACATGTAGCGAAAATGACAATGTCAAATTGCCTGCAGTGAGGCACCCAATCCCATTTAAGATCAGCCAAGTTTCAAGCTACAGACAGTACTCACCCGCTTGTGGCTGCTGTGCTGCCCTCAAATGCCTATCCACCTCAGGGTAGGCCACTGCATAAATGCATTCCATTAGGGGGGTCCGATGGGCACCCCTCCCTTGTTGGGAGGATATCCTCAGCTGGGCCTCCGCAGTCTGTTTGGCCCAGCGTCTCATGTTCTCCCACCGTTTGTGACAATGGGTGGTCTGCCAGGCACGGAACCCCATGGTCCGCTCTTGCTTGGCAATGGGACGCCAAATCCTGTTTTTGTGATGGGCGTTAACCTGCATGGGTGACACAGACAGAAGGAGAAAGTCATGTAGACTGGCACTATACCAACAGCAGTGGGCTATACACAAACTCACCAAATGCCCACATATACCCATTGTCACAGTTTGCATGCCTTAATTCCATGCACCCTGCATGCATGTACTCCCAGACTACCACACTTATGCCATTCACCCTCACACACACCCCTATCACACATGACTGTGGCAATTGGCTCACCTGCTTATCTGGTGCCCTATACAGCTGTCCAAACAGGGGTAGGACCCCTTCAACCAGCTTCTCCAGCTCTTCTTGGGTGAAAGCTGGGGCCCTGTCACCTGCAGGACGTGGCATGATGGCTCCCAGAGACAGGACACAGCAGCTTATGTCGTGGAGGTCTTGCTTGCAAGAGTGTCAGGAGCCAAGTGAGCAAGACTGCAGGAAATGGCAGTCACAGCCGCTCCGTACAGGATCATCACTGCTGGGGGAGATCGCCCACTGGCCCCAGTCCCTGATAGGCAGCAGTGTTAACCAATGAGACATTGCACAGCGGTTGCGACTACCTCCCGCCATGACGACATATGCCAGCGGACTTCCAACTGTCCTGTGCAACAGGACAGTCGGCTGCCATTTAATGCACAAATCATGCCTTGCTGCACCAATATAAGTGCGAAATGCAAGTTTTTTTTACCAGAATGCAGAACAGGCCTATGTTATGCCATCATGGTTAGGGTGATACATGTGACATGCATGACACAGTGGCGTCATATGGCCGGTTGTCACATGACGTCCATGTTCAGATGCTCGGAACCTCATAGGCGGTGTAACCATATAGGTATATAGCATGACTACATACATGCTCAGTGCAGGACAGCTCAGTGTACCAGAAATGGAGCATTACACAGGTAATGTGTGTCACAAACTATTGATCAGGGCCAGCAATGTGCAGCAAGAATGGTGCCCGTGCCACACAGCATGCCTGGTATAGTGTGTGTCAACAGTGCAAGGCATGTCTACAGTGTTAGGTGTGTGCGATGAGGACATGTTCAACTGACATGTGTGGAGTGCTTCTGACATTGCACATTATCTCCTCTCTATCCTAGATGGCCTTTCAGGATTGAAACGGGCATCAGTGTACCGTGTGCTAGTCAACCTTGCAACCCTGGAGCAGAGGCATATCATGCAGACCTATTGTGTGAATCTTCAGACCATCACGGATCCTTGTACCCAGCTGGAACCAGAACTCTTGCCTGTCATAAGTAATCCTTATGCCATGCCTCCCACAGTCCAAATCCTGTCGGTGCTACATTTTCTAGGCACAGGTTCCTTTCAGAATACAGTAGGCTTGGCAGCAGGAATGTCACAGTCCATGTTCTTTCTTGTTTTGAAGGATGTACTGTGTGCTTTCTTTAAACACCTGGAAAGCTACATCAGGTTTGCCAAATGTGAGGATTTGGCCTATGTGATGGCAGACGTCTATGATATGGGACACATCCCTCATGTGATAGGGGCCATAGATGGCACCCATATAGCTTTGGTCCCTCCCAGTGCCAATGAACAGGTGTATATTAACAGGAAAAACTACAACTCCATCAATGTTCAGGTGGTGTGTGTGGCAGACCAGTATATCTCCAAGTGACAGCCGAGATTCCAGGTTCTGTGCATGACTCCTTCATTCTGAGGAACAGCAATGTCCCACACATGATGGCACGTCTACAGAGAGAGAGGGCTTGGCTCATTGGTATGCATGCATTTGGATGTGTGTTTCTGTTTTGGCACCTGTCATCATAATCTTCCCTGTGTCTATACCTGTATTGTAAGGTCCCACCCCTGTGCACAAAGGTGACTCTGCTTATCCTAATCTTCCCTGGCTGTTGACAACAGTGAGGTACCCTGCCACTGAAGGGGAACTACGTTTCAATGAGGCCCACGGCAGGACGAGGCATGTAATTGAAAGGACATTTGGCCTACTGAAAGCAAGATTCAGGTGCCTGGACCTCTCTGGAGGTGCCCTCCTCTACACTTCCCAAAAGGCATGCCAGTTGATAGTTCCCTGCTGCATGCTCCACAGTCTGTCCCTGAGACATCAGGTACCATTACTAGCTGATTAGGAGGAGGCAGCTGGACCAGTGGCTGGTGATGTAGACATGGAAAGTGATATGGAGGCAGATGAGGAAGGTGCAGTTGACTTTAGGACAGAGCTCATCATTCAGTACTTCCAGTCACATACAGGTATGGTGTGTGTGTACACTTTCAAGTGTTGTATTTCCACATTGTTTGGTGTCAATGGTCCTCCTGATTAGACTTATCAGTGGTGGTGTAATGTGTTCCTATCCCTGTGTGTGTGTTGTGGAAGGTGACAGATTGCATGTAAGGTGCAGAGTTACAGTGTCTATTGTCTACCGTGTACTCTATGCAGGTTGCATGTATCACATCTCCTATGGACAGGTCTGTATTGTTCTATGTGTCTAGCATTCTCTTGTTCTCATGTCATTTTATCAAGTAACTGTGTACTGTGAATATTTGCCTCACCCACACACTGCTTGAGGCATTTGTGTTCATTAGCCTTTGGTAACTGATTACAGAGTACAGAATAGCCCATGACAGATGCCAGCTACATTGTTATGTGATGTATTCCCTGAGATAGGTGATGTAGAGGTGACATCTGTTGTGCCCTGTTTAGTTGGCAATCCACACTGGACATGACAACTATGAACTGCATATGTGCTTTGTCTGCCACCATGCCTACTATCCTGATGGAAGTCTCTGTCATGGTATTTTGTGCAGGTCGGATCATGTGTATGCTCTGGTGTGTGGCTGGACTAGTGATTCCCTTACATCTGCCCTGGGTCATGTCTGTTGTTGTTCTGTGTCTCCTGCAGAGGATGCCTCCCTCTGCTGGCCATTACACTGCCTGTTGGTTTAGGGGGCCATGCCCACATAAAACATTGCTGACCAAACTTTGGTTTATGTACAGATAAAGTCACATATGCATTTGCTATGATCTACAGTGTTTATTGTGCATTCATTGTCACACAGGGGATGATTGGGGTCATGGTGGTTGAAATCATCGGAGTAGGTGGCACAGCTGTTGGTAGCACAGGTCAATTGTCCAAGGGTCATGAGGAAATGGAGAAAGTGTCATCCAACAGTCAACAGGATGTCTCAGTGGCACACAAGGGAGAAAACATCAGGAGAGGGTCATTTCCTAGAAGTAGGTTTTGTCTTGGCATCTGCTGCAGATGGATGTCTGGATGGATGTCCACGTTTGTCAGGGGTTTCTTCAGCTACAGAGAGAGGAGTGCCTGGGACTATTGTCCCCCTAGTAGGGCCTCCATTCCACTAGCTGCCGCAGATTTTGAGGGCTCAGATGTGATGTGGCTAGTGGAAGGGGCCTGCTGGTGGGTAGAAGAAGCATGCAGGGTGGTGTTAATGTCCTTGAGCACCCCTGAAATGGGGCCATGTTGGCATTGTGGGCCTGCCACTGCTGCACAACCTCCTGGTGGTATTCCATCTGCAGCTTTTGATCTTCCTCCAGCATGTTGATGATCTGGCCCATCCTGTTCTGGGATTGCTGGTATGCTGCCTGAAATTGGGAGATGGCTTCCTGGTCAGGTGGCTGCCTTGGGTGCCCCGTCCTCTGGCCCACAGGTTCCCTCTCACACCCCCTTCCCCATTGTGCCTGTGCTTCTGGCATGGTATGCCCAATCCCAGTTTCAGCAGGACCATCATTGTCTTGGGTGTAAGGGGTTGACTCAGGTCCCTGTACTGTGTAGCACGCTATTGATTGAACAGTTCTTGGGACACATGTTTAGGGACGAAGGGTTGGCGGTGATGTTGGTGCCACAGGGTGGGGGGGTTGATGTGGGCAGCATGAGGCAGAGAGTGGTACACTTGTAGTGTGGCCATTTTTAGTGCCATTTTAGTGTAGCGTTATGCACGTTAGGTTTTCATATTAGGCCTCTGTGTACTTTACCCTAGACACGTTTTTATTTTTCTTCGCACTGTTATTTTATAATAACAAGTTTTACGGTCTTGTTTTATTTTTTCTATCACACTGTTTAGCCTAGTTAAGCTCTGTGTTCGCTAACACTGCATTCTTTCTCACTCTGTGCTTCAGTCAAGGCTACAGTCTGGTACATTGCCAGTACACGTGGTAGAAGTTTAGTCTTTGGTGTTCGTAGACACATCTTTACGTAGGGAACTCTTCTTAGAACGTCTGCGTGTTAGTTATAAAATCACTTTCTAGTCCTAGTACAGGCAGAGGGAGATTCCGACCAGGAACCTACAACTAGATGCTGACTGCCCCGTTGCAGATGCTGCAGCTTACAGGCCTTTGCTCAGGTATGAGGGTTGATGTCCTCCCGGGGAAACCTGAAAGGCAGGCTTAGAGCTTCCCATGCTGTGCTCCTAATATAACTTAGAGAGAACTTAATATAGTTGCACTATGATAGCCTTATTCTTGTGCTTCACTCTCACGTCACTATTTTAATCCTACTGTGTTGTTTTGTTCTGGTTATCGCAGCTCATGCCTTACTATATAAAATCCAGTCGTTTTATTAAACCAAACTTAAAAACTTAAACTGCCTTTGTCATTTTTGTATGAGACCGTACTATGTATGAGAGCACCGGTTGTGACCTGAGTGACCACTACTTCCCTGGGAAGTAATAAGATGTCATGCGCTCGGCTGCCCAATTGTCCCTTCCCTTCGGGAGAGATAAGGCACTGCTAGTTAGCCGGAGCATAACTCGGATTTGGCGTGACAAGGGTCCTTCACCGTGGGTCAGACTTAGCCCCTCACACTGTGAACGATCTTGCCGCCCAAAAATCCAGTAGTCTCATTAGGATAATGAGAGCCTACACGACATGGCGCCGCCAACGAATGGTCAGGCTCTAATTTTCAGGTCCACCGGTATATCTCGGTCTCATATAATATAATGATCCCTAAGTTCCGTATACGGAGACGTCCGTGGTACTGAGGAATTCCGCCACCGTTGCATAGGTAACCCTATTTTCAGCGGATGGTTGTTCAAGCTTGAACCTTAGAAAGGAAATAAACAATTCCCCTTTTGGTGTGCCTTGTCTGAGTTTATGGTACTTTGCTGATGGCGAATCCCCAGGTAATATAAATTGCTCTTAACATGAGACAGCCGCTCACAGCACATTTGCTAGCACACGGCCTTACGGCCCAGGGTGGTCCAGTCACGTTTGTGGTGGACGCCCACGCAGCCTATAGAACAGAACTTTTCTACTCTTGGGTCACATTTCCAGCAGTTGATGGGAACACACATGCATTCCATACATATACAGTAGCAAACGCACCTGGACAACACAGGGCGTACTCATATTTAGAGATACCTCCAGCTTATCAAGACAATAATAATTGGCTTGATGGCTCCCTACCCCATACAATGTTACCAGTAAGGTTAGGCCCCCTGAGCAATGAAGGTCCGACCTGGCCTTTATTGGCCACCTATACTCCGCATCCTGCGGCTGCGAATATGGCGGTGGTTGAGGTTTGACGTCTATATACTGACTTAACAGCAATATATAGACGCTTAGTACAATTTGTGATGCAGACACTTAATACCAACCCAGCGCGTGCTGCTCCAGCTCAACCACATGCAGTGACACCAGGTATTAATCCGGTGACTGTACATTCCATTATGGGTAAGGTCCCAGCTAAGTGAGAGGAGACTCCGCTTTGGCTGGCACACAAAATTAATACGCTGGAGGCGGTATTTCCCCATACGGGACCTCAGGACAAACATAGGATATTGACTATGTGTTTACCCTTTGGGATGGTTCCCACAGTGGAACTTTGTAATACATGGGGCACGTTGTTTGCCGCGCTCTATACCACGGCACACGGTACACCTACACTGGCTAACCTACCGGAAGTGCTTAAACAGATTCAAGATGAGTACAGGGCTGCCCCGGCCTTAGATTTAGGTATGCAACTGATAGGCAATTTTGCCACGGTTTCTTCAATGATCCTAAGCAATCTTAAAGGGGAAGCAGTTGTGCTTGCTGTGCGCATGCATCTTCGTGACGTTCCCCAACAGGATCAGGAGCGGTAACTGCCTAAAATAATAGCGGAAACATATTCCAGTATTGGTCAAGATAGCCTGGGGGCTAGACCACAAAAACCTCAGATTCAGGGGAAAATTACTAAAGATAGTATGAAACAGCAACCTGAGGGTACTAAGAAGCGCTGGGAGAAAAAAAAAAAACCCTAAAAAGGAGAGGGGAGAATCTCCGCGTACGGAGACCCCGCAGACTAGATATAATCTTAGAAATAGGGATAATATTAAGACGCCTGATAGATATCAATATGCTGATACGCGCCAATCTCGTTCCTTTCAGGACTCATCGGAAAAGAGAAGTGAGAGAGGTGGGCGGTCAGAGCGGAGACAAGAGTATGTGAAACCGAGACAGGACTCACAACGCTCTTCTGAGGTTTCTATCAAGAAGGAAGAGAAACCAGTTCAACAAAAACAACAGTTTAAAAAGAAAAAGGTGGCAGCTGTCTCAGTTAGACATGCCACTCAAGAAGAGGGTTCTCTTGAAGAACAAGACATGGGCTCTAGCTCTGCTAGACAGTGCGGCAGAGGTCACAATAGTTCGCCGGAATCTTCTAGAGCGCCTGGAGTCGAAAGCAACTGATGACTTCATCCAGGTAGAAACAGCGGACATGCGTGTCTCCGAACCCGATAGGGTGTATACAATGACTTTACAGTTGGAGGGAGACATTGAACGCACTATAAACGCAATCTTTTGGGATCGTGTAGTTAAGATATATGACATTTTGTTGGCAGAACAGGATTGGCCGCCAGATTTTGTCCGCACTTGCCCTGCTGGGGAGGGGGTTATTAGACCTTCCTTTTCGCCCCTTGTTCCAGAGGAACTCGCTGAGTCCTATTGTATGAAATGGGCTCTTGCACAGGCACCTGCGTTATATAGAAATCACGTTGGGTGGGATAGGGATTCTCCATATCATGTAATTCCTATTAAAGGTGAGCCTCAACCACAACCGCAGTATCCTATAAAACATGAAGCAAGGGCACCGGTGAGAGAGATAATTACACAATTGGAATACCAGGGGGTAATTGAACCCTGTGTCTCACTGATGAATAATCCCATATTCCCTGTAGCTAAACCGGACCATTCATATAGAATAGTCTTAGACTACAGACATCTGAATGGACATACACGCACATATGCTATACAAAATTCACATAGCACTGCACTAATGAGCAACATTGTGCGGAAGAAATATAAAACTACCTTGGATATCTCGAATGGATTCTTCTGCCAGAATATAGCCCCTGAAAGCAGGGATTTAACCAGCATTAGCGCAATAGGCTCCCAGAAAAAATTCTGTCGTTTGCCTCAGGGATATAAGAACAGCCCAGGACTGTTTACAGCTCGTGTGACTGAAATTATGCACGAGCTCGACTCTGAAGCATTGTCATATGTGGATGATATATATCTCATGGATGACGAGTTGCTACAACATTTAAGACTGGTAGCCCGCATTGTTGTAGGATTTGCCAAAATCTGCTATAAATTTAACTTCAAAAAATCGAAAATTGCCTTCCTCAGCCTCATATTCCTGGGATATGAACTGTCGAGTGAGGGTAAGAGCCTAGCGCCACAATGTTTAGAAAAATAGCACAGTTTTTCAAAGCCGTTGGTGTTGGTTTCATTCATACCTTCTCTTCTATGTTCGGTTTCATACCTTCGGCTATTCATTCAATTTTCGGAAGCATTTTTGGAGGATTTCCGATAACTTTGGTTATATTGGCCGGCATTTTACTGTTGCTGTTGTTTTTATGCAATGGCTGTCCCGCCGCTTTGAGGACGAATGTGGGCGCTCCCATCAGCGCAGCTGTTTCGTGAACGCATGATACAGTATTTTGGAGCAACACTCCTGGAACATTTGGGGTGTGACTGGTCTCTGTAATTCAGACCGGTTTTGGATTGTGTGCAGCCCATGTTTCGGTGCCATTGGTGCTCTTTTGAACATGCACTAGATGTCTGTCTCTCACGGCAACGCCCCCTAGTGGTTGATGCTGATCTGTTGGTGTTCCCGATGAGGGCTCATTGCCAGACATGCGCGCTGCGGCTGCGTTTGCTTAGAGAAGCTCAATACGAGATACCCTTCCTGGAGGAAGTTGATGTTCACTCATTTGTAGGCACTGCACGGGATGGCGCCGTGGTGGCTACTGAGGCTTTGGAACAGACCTGCTCCCTGCTAGTCTTCGGCGTGGATTTTCAAGTTTTGTCATCTGCCGAAGTGGAGAATCTCCTGCTTTCCGTGACCACATCTTAAATTGGACTTATTCTAAATTGACATTATCCCTTGAATTCGGCATTTGGCTGCATGCTCCTTTCTTCAAATTGCGAAATTCTATGCTTATGTGTCCTCTTAACTTGTTGAAATTGGATAGGGTCTTACTTATGTTTTAGCATACAGACATTTTTTTAGCTTTTGCTTAGACCACTTTCTACCGACAAGGGGAGGGTGTAGAGTGGCCATTTTTAGTGCCATTTTAGTGTAGCGTTATGCACGTTAGGTTTTCATATTAGGCCTCTGTGCACTTTACCCTAGACACGTTTTTATTTCGCTTCGCACTGTTATTTTATAATAACCAGTTTTACGGTTTTGTTTTGTTCTTTCAATCACACTGCTTAGCCTAGTTCAGCTCTGTGTTCACTAACACTGCATTCTTTCTCACTCTGTGCTTCAGTCAAGGCTTGAGTCTGGTACATTGCCGGTACACGTGGTAGAAGTTTAATCTCTGGTGTTCGTAGACATAGCTTTACTTAGGGAACTCTTCTTAGAACGTCTGCGTGTTAGTTATAAAATCACTTTCTAGTCCTAGTACAGGCAGAGGGAGATTCCGACCAGGAACCTACAACTAGATGCTGACTGCCCCGTTGCAGATGCTGATGCAGCTTACAGCCCTTTGCTCAGGTATGAGGGTTGATGTCCTCCCAGGGAAACCTGAAAGGCAGGCTTTGAGCTTCCCATGCTGTGCTCCTAATATAACTTAGAGAGAACTTAATATAGTTGCACTATGATAGCCTTATTCTTGTGCTTCACTCTCACCGTTCTTATTTTAATCCTCCTGTGTTGTTTTGTTCTGGTTACCGCAGCTCATGCCTTACTATATAAAATGCAGTTGTTTTATTAAACCAGTCTTTAAAACTTAAACTGCTTTTGTCATTTTTATATGAGACCGTACTATGTATGAGAGCACTGGTTGTGATCTGAGTGACCACGACTTCCATGGGAAGTAATAAGATGTCATGCGCTCGGCTGCCCAATTGTCCCTTCCCTTTGGGAGAGATAAGGCACTGTTAATTAGCCGGAGCATAACCCGGATTTGGGGTGACAAGGGTCCTTCTCCGTGGGTCAGACTTAGTCACTCACACTGTGAACGATCTTGCCGCCCAAAAATCTAATAGTCTCATTAGGATAATGAGAGCCTACGCGACAGACTGACCTGGGGTCCCAGATGGACCAAGTAGGTTGTCACTGACCAGACAGCCAGTAGCTTTGTCCTCACTGGCCCCTTCATCCTGATGAGGGCTGGCACTCTCTGATATCCTCTCCATGGTGGCACTGGCAGGGGTACCTGTGGATGGAATGAGAGGGGGTTAAATGGTGGAGGCGTGAATGGTTGTGTCTTTGTCTGATGCATACAGCGGCTTGACTTGATTCCCAGCAATGGCAATGACAGGTGTAGCACTGCTAACGCAGTTTGTGGATTTTGGATTGTGACATATGTACCATGCTCCATAGGGGTTGTTGTCGGTCAAGCTTGGTAATTTTGGGTTGGTGGCTGGATTCTGTTCCTGTGTGATGGTTCATATGACAGGTGTGCCCTATTAGCATGTGGCAATTCAGGCTTGCTAGTTGTGAGTGGGTATGGATGTACATTGCAACGTGTTGTCCAAGTGGGAGGGGGTATATGTATGTGTATGCAAGATTGCTTGTCCTGTCTCTGCATGTTGTGCCTAGTGTATCCCTTCTTACCTACAAGCCCATGTTCAGTTAATTTCTGGGTTGTTGATCTGGATTAGTGGCCTTTAGGTTTGGTGGCAGTGCTGTGTCTGTGTTTGGAGTTGTTTTGTATTGTGTTGTGCCATCCCATTGCTGTCATTGCCATGTAGTGGTCCTCAGTCAAAGTATCCAGTTGGTGTAGCTGATGCAATAGTCATACATGCAGGAGAGGGGCATTAGGTGTTTAGGTGGGAGGTGTAGTGGAAGATAGGGTGTATTGGGGAGTGATTGGGTGGTGAGGAGGCATGCTGGACTATACAATTTAGTGCGAGGGGAGTGTTAGTTACTTACTAGAGTCCAGTCCTCCAGGTATTCCAGTCAGGCCCTCTGGATGCAGGATGTCCAAGACCTTCTCCTCCCATGATGTGAACTCTTGGAGAGGAGGTGCGGGTCCGCTGACAGTCTTCAGCATGGCAATATGGTGTCTAGGAGGTCGTTTCACCTTTTCCTGATGTCCTCACTTTTGCGTGGATGGTTGCCCACTGAGTTGACCCTGTCGACTATTCTCTGGCATAACTTCATTTTCCTGGCAATGGATGTTTCCTGTACCTGTGCTCCAAAAAGTTGCGGCTCTACCCTGATGATTTCATGGGCCATGACCTTCAACTCATCGTCATTGAAGCGTGGGTGCTTTTGATGGGACATGATGGTTGTGTTGTGGGTGGTGGTGTTTGGGTGTGTGTGGTGGTTGGTTGTGGTGTTAGTGTGTAGTTGTGTTGTGCGTACAGTGTTGATTGTACAGGTTGGTGGTGTGTGCTGATTGTGAAGTGTATATGTGTCTTTGGTGTAGATGTGCTAAGTATTGCGTTTGTGGGTCCTCACTGTGTGTGTATGTGTTTTTTGTCGCAAACGATTGTGGGTTGTGTGGGGGGTGTTATATAGTGCTAGGAGTGAGTGTGTCTGGTATGTGTTGTCAGGTTGGGGTATTCAAACTGTCCAATGTGGTGTTGTGCTCTTTCTGAGGTGAGTTCTTGAGCGCGGCAGTTGAGACCACCAATAGTAATCTGCCATGGAAAAACCACTGTGGTGATTTGTGGGTTGTAATCTGGTGGGAGGAAAGTTGTCAGGCTGGCTGTGCGGGTGGTTGAACCGCCTGTATCGTGCCCTCCAGTGTCTAGGTGGTGTCGGATTTGTGGCTGTTTTTTTGGTGGTCTTCACAGTGTGACTCTTAATAGAGTGGTCAGATTACTGCCAAAATGGCAGTTTTTTGGCACCCGCCACCACGGCGGTCTTGTGAAAAGACCGCCAAAGTCGTAACAAGGCCCTGTGTCTGAAAGGGCCAAAAACCCTGTCTTAAAATCTCCAGACTGCAAGTGGATGATCTCTAGTGGGCTCTGCTTGCCTGACATGGCACTTTCCAATAAGGATCATCCTTTGACTAATCTGGCATACTTCTTTTATAAGGATTATGAAAGGCCTGACTGGGTGATGACAAGCAACATCCTATAGGAGGAAGAGTTGATCATAGCTTACTGCACAGCAGAATCACAACAACAGAAGGCAGAATGAACCCAGCCATCTAGGAAACAACTCAGACGGGGGCTTTGCCCCCCTAGCAGTGACGTGTCAATGCATACTTACACAGCAATGCACAACTGGGCAATCCAAATCACCGAACACCTTGACTGGAAAAACTGGTCAGACACTGATATCCTTTCATTGGTACAACTTATAAAGACTTAAAATCTTTTGCAGCAATACAAGACTAGTTTCATCTGGAAAGGCGTCGACGATGGAAATACTTTCAGCTGCAGCACTATTTACAAAAGGTACTGTTATTGTTATCTGACCCTTTTCCTAAATGTGAAGTACAAGAACATCTAGATGTAGTTCTTATTAGAAGAACTTTTTTTCTCATTCTCTTCAAACACCAATAGGAAAAACCAAATGGCAAGACAATTTGGGAAAAGATTATTCTGACTCCGACTGGACTGAACTGCTGAACACCCATGATAGAGGCCTCAGGAAGACAAGGCTGAGATTCAGCTTCTACAAACTATTGTGTCATTGACATTGCCTCCTCAAAAGCTATGCCAAGCCAGTCTGGCTCATTTATCTGATTGCTGAAGATGTGAGGTCAGCAAGGTGGAGTCATCAGGTATCTGTTATGATCCTTCCCTTCTCTTCAACCTCTCTGGTGAAAGGTAATCAGGACTATGAACTCCACTAGTGATTTACATCTGCAGCTAGCTACTAATCTAACCTTTTTACATAACCCATTTTATATTCCTGATATGATCCGATCCTCTAATAGATGGATTGACGCTGCATTGGCAGGCACCAAAATGTCTATTTTATGAGGCTAGAAACAATGAATTCCCCTCCTGTGTTGACTAGATGCAAAATATGACAGTTACAGCTTTTTCTGCCTAATAGACCAAACCCCTTTCTTTTACCCATCTGGACCCCTTTTACCACAGTACATTTTCCTGGTTAAATATACTCCAGATTACCCTTCTTTACAGTATGGCAAACTCTGATGGGCTTCCTCTCTATCTCACCACTAGCCATCAGACCAGAAGCCTCCGATTATGCAGAACTTTGTCACCCTCTCTCGCCCTCCCCATATTCAAAGGATATGTACACTATCTGTCCTTTCCCAGACTAGAACACATATTTATACCTAAACATTAACACAGCTGGTGACTAGTTTCCTGAATTTCGGTTGAGGCTTTGATGTACCTCAGGTTATATAAACATGTATAGAACCAACGTTTATTGATGTAATGAATGCATATTTTTACTGCTGGAAAAATATTCTCAATAAAGAAATATTGTTGAAAAATGTGCCTCAAACAATAATTTTAAGGGGTATGGAAAACCACTGAAATGCTTAGTCTACCACAGTGGTGGTTTCTTTTTTAGAGCTTTGGGGCTGCGACCCTCTGAAATTCCTACACATGTATATAAAAAATATTGAATAGATTGATTTGTTTAGAGACACCATTGGATGTCAAAGCAAATTGATGCATTGAAGTCTGGGCTGTCTGTCCCAGGCTGCCTGCCCTGCCTTGCTTTGAAGCACAAGACAGAACCCAGGCAGTAAATCAACTTTCTACACTGTGACACACGACGCAGGGCTCACTGCTCTAAAGCCCTTCATTTTCGTTGTGGTCTAAGGCAGTATCCTCTATAGGTCAGTGATGCTTTTAGCATCATGATTTTGGGAGTTGGAGTCTTCGTACCTGCATGAGGGCAGCCATCTATCATTCACAGGCATAGATCCCATCCTTTGCCCATTTGTCACGCAGTAGGAGTGGAAGCAAGCACGTTTGATTTAGTGGCTTGTCTTTGGTAAGTGTTATAATGCTAATCTTCTGTTATTTGTATTGTACTGAGACCCCTTGTCACGCTAACCTTCCTCATATGACACCCCGGCCCTAGCTGCAGATCGCTGACTCCTTTAGAAGTGAAGCTACTGTATTTGTTCCTCGTGAAAAAGTTCCAAAAGACAAGCAAGGTTCTTTATTCCCTTGTGAAATGTATCCAAATATCTGAGTTAAGCACAACAGGAGAAATACGTGCTTACAGAAAAGGCAGTTATCTGCTGCATGGCTTTAAAGTTAAAACTGGTCCTATGTTCATGCCTTTAACATTAATGACAAAAATGTGGATGGATATGAAAACAGTGAATGTTAAAATGTGCGTAATGTGTGTCAGCAATTAAGTTTCTGTTATTTCACATTTTACTTAATGCTGCATTCCCCAAGAGAGTTAGCTGTTTATCATGCTGTGTTTCTCTGCATTGTGTTACTCTTGAATAGTGCACACTTTGACTTGCGGCAGGTATTTATGAGGGGCTTTGACTCAGAGCACTGGCGCTGAGGCTGAAGGCAAAGCAAAGTGCCTGTCAGTGGGTTGGTCTCTCTGCAGAGCACACAGAGCAATGGTCATATATTCCAGTTGCAAATTAAATTCAGTATAAATATGTGTGAAGGTTTGAACCAGAGTCAAACTATTTAGAAGGTAAAAGCAAATGAAATAAATTGCTTAAATGTGAATGAGTGGAGTGTATTTTTGGGGTGGTAAAACAAGGGAGATGCGAGAGAGTGCATTCAGGGGGAGTGAAAAGAGGGTGGTGAAGAGGACAGAGAGGAGGTTGAAAATGTGCAGATGGATAAGATGCGAGGAGAAACAGGGGATACATATCTAACGTAAAGCACACATAACTGAAAGCCATACTCCATCCATAGGCCTCAATAATATTTAATTCACAATTTCACAATTTCCAAATTGAAACATTTCCAATGTTAATTATTTATAACTATTTTTTGTTGTTGTCCATTTATCTTAAACATCTAACATCTATTGACAAAGCCAGTAGCACTGACAGGTTTTAAGTGTATGTCGTTGTTGTGTTATATTTCTGGATGCAATAACATGTCAGAGAGAAACTAAAATACAGGCTGGATGGTGCACTATGGGAATCACAGAAATGTATTTTACATGTTCCATTTTAGAGAGCCCCCACTTTTAGCTTCCCACTTACCCACCTGTCTGCACATATTTCTATATGACTGATTGCAGCCATCAGCTGTGGGTGCTTCCTGATTCCTTGTTAGAGCAGATTCTTCCAAAGTTGATGCTACACGCAGTGCAAGACACTGAGCAAGCACACACTTTAAAGGGCCTGAAGTTGCTGCCATGTACAATTTGCACATTAAAGTAACTTTTGAATGTATTAATACAGTAAGATATGGGGTTTTTAATGTGTTTAATATTTCAAGACTATACTTTCCCACTGCTTTATAAACCTTGCTTTTTCACTAAATATACTTGCTATCAAATGCACCATTTGTCAATCTTTTTTCATTTTTTTCTTGGTAGGAGGACCCACCTTGGACGGCATGTTTGTCCAATAAGCTTGCTTGCTTGCCTTGCTACATAAAAGTCATACCCAACTTTTACACCCACCATTTTCAAATGTTACCAGCTGCCACTGGCAACAGAAGCATTTCTTTGCAAACTATGCAACCTCCCATTGTACATTTTAATATTTCTTGTTTAAAACTTCAGGGTTGACTGTATAACTAGTTGTACTGCAGTGAAACCAGTCAGACACTGGTCATTTATTTGTTATAGTTCCTTGTTCATGATGGAATAAGGGATGGGAAAGTAAGAGGTGGCTTTACGTCTCCTATGGCGTCAATACTTTACTTTGTATACTGTGTTAACTCAGTATAAGATATTCTGTATTTCTTTTAGTAATGACATTTATTGTCTGACCGTATTTTATGTATCATACTTTTTTGTACCGATTACATGTTTTTCAACCGAAAACAATGCAACTGAGCTGAGTGTAAAATGCGATAAGTGAAAAATATTAGTAGAGCAGTAGAGCTACCTAACTCAAAGGATTTTGAGGTCTGAGTTGTACTATTTCTGTAAATGGAGAAGAAAGTGATCTAGTGATCTAGGATGCAAAACATAGTAATGCTATGTTTTCTTGCCTTTTGTCTGCTATGCTACACTTTTTTGTAATTGGGGAATTATTTCTGGCGAAAGAAAATTCATGTGCATTTATTTAAAGAGTTACTATTTTAGTAGAAAACACATGCTCGCTTCTTTACAGTATTGATCATGTTGACTGATGTCATGATAAAAACCATATTTTAGCTCCATGTAACAGTTTATACTTGTAGGTGGCTTGTCATTGGCAAAAGTGAATGCACATCACAGTGTGGACCAGGGCATCGGACGGTAGACATCCATTGTATCAAGTACTCCCTTTCAGAAGGACAGAGTGATCCAGTAGACAGTAAATTTTGTGCTGACCAGCCTAAACCACCAAGTAGAGAAGCCTGCCATGGTGACTGCCTCGTAACACGCTGGCAGTATTCAGAATGGTCTCAGGTAAGAAGACTTATGTTGTACTTTCAGTCAGGTTATTTTGGACATGGCCGTTGATGTTGATTGATGGCACAAAGTAGCATCAATACTGCTTTTAGATCATGACTTTAAGGAACACTTTTGCAGTGATCAGTCTTTATTTTTTTCATTTAAATCCACCTGTGCTTACGAGGAGCCTGCATAATAGAAAAGAAAGGATGATGAAAATATTGTTTAGAAAAGGTAGGGCTTGGGACAGTAGTATAAGGGCAGGAGTCTGGGGTGCAGGAGTCTGAGGGAGCATTTTGAACTCGTAGAAACTAGTCCATTACAACACATGCTGCCCTCTAATGTGTGTATTGTCGAATGTTTAATGCCATATCATTGGGATATTCAAGCACAGATTTGAGTATTAGGTTTAACGCAAATGACATGATTTTTTTATGTGAATTTACTTTCACACTTTACAAAATATGAATTTGAACTCATAAATTCATCAATCAATTTATAAAATGCACTATTATTCCAGTACGGTGTCATATTATGTGGGAGTAGATCTGTTCACAGGGGTGACAAGTTTCCAGGTTGGGAATGCCATAGAAATTTTATGAACACCCACAAACCTAGTTTGAGGTATTTAGATGCTTTCCCCCAAAATCAGTATAATAAAAAGGATTTTTCCATGGAAAGGAATAGTTTCCTTGTGTATTAAAAAAAACATGCGGAAATGCAGATTTTCATAGTAGTTACACATTTGTATCCGTACACAATGTACAAATTGTATTGTATTGCGTCTATAAAGCATTTCACAGGTGATGGCTTGCAGAAGTACTTACACTTGTGCAATTTATTATGCATGTGAATTCTCATGGAAAGCTGTTATTCCAAATGGTGGTATTAACCCTGGGTGTAGATTTACAGGTCTTTTTATGAATCGGACTGCGTGGCTGGAAGTGCACTAGAAGTTGTGACTATCCGATTAGCACCACAAGAGTATTCCAGTAGAGGAATGGGTGGCATATGTATACTTGTGATGTAACACGACGTAATTTCACACAAAAAATCATTTTTTTAGTGTAACATGATGATCATGAAAATATAGGTAAACATGGTCAAATTACAATAATTTATAGAAAATATGTGCAACTTTTTATTTAAAATCATTTACAATTTCTTTACAAAAGTATAATAAAATATTAGTTTTCTCTATACGTGTGCGAAATTCGCATATTTTTGCTTTTATGTAATTGCTTGAATATTTAGCAACATTAAGTGAAATTACGTGAAAAACAAAACCGATATTTAGCTCTACATTTTATTGCACTATGCATCCTTAAATCCATTTTGGACAAGAAGACATATTTTGCAGTAAAATATAGCTCTGAAAAACAAATGCCGCGAAAAGCAGCTGCTCACCTTCTTGTCGTTTGCGTGGTTCCCTTAATATTTGCGCAAAAATTTGTGGCATAATCCTGCAATTTTGGGAATTTCACGTAACAGGAAATTCCCGAAATGATACGTGGTTGCACACGCTTACCTGAAATTTCTCCCTGTCTTAGTTTTCTTCTGAGTGGGAGAAAGTTACAAATGACATCACAGTTTAGTCAAAATGTGATGAGATGATAGCAGTTATTGCTCCTAGATTTCATAAATGTATCATTATTGCAAGCTATAATAAATATCAAAATGTGATGAGATGATAGCAGTTATTGCACCTAGATTTCATAAATGTATCATTATTGCAGGCTATAATAAATATTAAAAAAATGTAAGCAATAAATACGTATTATGTTAGTGTTAATTCTATATATTGAATAGTGAATAATGCACTTACTGTGTGGTAAAGAGGCAGAATAAAGAGAATATCTGTTCTTTGTGATCGTCTTGTTTTAATTATCAGTGTTCCAGGACGTGTGGAAAAGGTATGAAGTCCAGAGAGGCGTACTGCATGAACAACTTTGGCCAGCGTGTGGCTGATGGAGAATGCAATGAACATCAAAAGATTAGCACACATAGCTGCAACGACCTCTCCTGCCCAGATTGGACTACAAGTGACTGGAGTGAGGTAGGAAACTGCTAGAGTCAACATTTTTCGTGAGAGTTCCATTTGAAAGGATAAATCATTGGACATTCTAAAACATTGTATTTTAACATTGCCAAGTCAGATGATATTTGGCAGTTCATCTGTGAGGCAAATAACTGCAATGCATTTCAAGCCTGCCCCACATTGTCCATGGGAAGGTGGTCAAAACCCCACCCACAAACCAAACCCCACTTTCTTCCCTGTTTTTTACAAAGGGTCGCACTGGGTTTTAGGGGACTCTGTATGAGCTGATAAAATCTCCTGCAAGAGTCCTGAGCCTGACAAGACATTTTATTTTTTATTTTGGCACCTTAGATGTGAGGGAATCAGGTACCTCCACCCTTTCCCTACTACTATAATTGTTTAAAGTTTCAGACATGGGCACCGAGACCCCATGTCCTGTAATAACAGCCAAGCTATTTTCTTTCATGAATGACATTTTTTTGTCCTGCAGAACTGAACCGGCCCTCGGGACCAATCATATTGCTCTCTTTTTTGTTTGTGGTCTTGCAGGAGCCCCGTGGGATCATCTGTTCAGATTTCTCTATTTTTTAAAGTTTAATTTCTCTAAAATGGCTGAATACTGCCAAATCACGAAAAGTATGCTTTTGAGCAACGGTTTAGATTGATGCCAAATTTTCTGCATAATTGTCTAATTTTTCCAATGGAAAATGCATGAGAAAACTTTGTGAAGATTCATCAAGCAACTCCAACGTTATTAGCAAAACAAAAAGCACTCTTCCTATGGAAACTCAATGGCTCACATATGACTACACAGTGGCTATATATATCATTGCTACCCAGGTGCTATTGGATGTGCATTGATATGCTTAAGACTACACTGCTGGTTGCCAAATTCGTAGAAACCATTTTTAGCCCACTGTTAGTATTTTCACAATTAAAGCAGGAATCAAAAGTGTGCATGTACTAATAACTATAATACAGTTTTACAAATCAACACTAAACTAAACGAAACAACATTAGGATGTTTAGCTTTTACTGGTACATCAAGTTTTAGACAGCCTAATCGAGATGAGAAAATTTAAAGGGTGTTGTCAAAAAACATTTGGGTTGCTAAAAGATTTGGTGCCTTATCACAAATCTGCATGAGACATGGCAGACTCTTATTAGCATACTGTAGATATATTTTCATGTAGGTCCATTAAGGAGGGGCTCAGTAAAATGGTAGTGGCCAATAATTTGTGCTCAAGCAACAGCCACAGTCCTTGCATCAGACAGTTGAAGCATAACAGGCCATGAAGGACAGGAGGGAGGAGGCAGGGCCATGACAACAGCTCAGGCAGGAGGGAGAGGACAGGGGCCTGCACATCGAAAACAGAGGGCAGGGGTCAAAGGGGCAGGAGCAGCAAGATGACTAAGGGTAACAGATGGGAAGGGCACTGGAAGCACAACACACCTTGGAGGGCAACAGTGAGACTATAATGACATATACACAGACAACAAAGGGGAGGTGGGAGGGAGTCAGGGGCAGCAATCTGACCACACATGGCAGGTAGCAGGAGCTGTGGCAGCACAGAAGACCATGCATGGCAAGCAGGAGGGGTAGTGGCAGCACTATGGCCATGGTGGGGAGGAGGGGGCTGGCAGGAACATGCACAAAGGACCATGGAGGACAGAAGTGAGAGGTAGGGGAATAGAGGGCAGAAGAGGGGGCTTCACAACGGACCATGCAGGGCAGGCAGAAGGGCAGTTGCAGCACAACAAAATATGGAGTGCAAAAAGGAGCGACAGCAAAATGGATCATGAAGGACAGGAGAAAGGGGCTAGGGCATAGTACTCAGACGTGCAGGGTAGAGGTGACAGGGAAAGGCGGCAGCCATCTGACCATGCTAGGTAGGTGGGAGGAGCAGTGGCAGGTCTATGACACATTATGGGCAAAAAGGAGGGAGCAGACGCATGCACACAGACATCAGAGGGCAAGGGGAGGTGGGTAGGGGCAGCAAGCTAAACACGGAGGCTAAGCAGGAAGGCAATGATGGGGCATAGAACTGGGATAGAAGGGCAGGAGAAGTGGTCAGAGACATCAAGCTAAATAGACAGCAGTAGCAACACATCAGACCGGGCAGGAGGGAGGGGACTGATGTTCATGGAGCACCTGCACTTCCAGATACATGCCACACCCAAATCAACCTTCCGCAAAACCTGCATCTGCAGGTCACTCGACCCCATCCAGCCTTCAGCAACTTCATCTTTGGCATCATTTCTCCTCACGCTTTTGCCTCCTCAGACTACTTCCTCCTCAGCAACTTCAACTACCACATTGACAACGGCAGCAACACCAACACCGCTTCCCTGCTTCAACATCTTTGCCACAATAGGACTAAAGCAACTGGTCACCTCACCAACACACACTGATGGACACAAGCTCAACACCATCTTCTCCACCAGCAACAAAATCACTGTCGAAAACACCTCCACACTTCACTGGACTGACCACCACTGCATCCATTTAACCATCACCTCACCAATCAGCCACCTCCACTCACTCAGAGCCCCAAGCAGAAAATAGAACAAGATCACTGAGGAATCCAATGAACTGCCATGCATGGCCTTTGTTCATGATTTTAGTGTGCCGCTCTGGTTAAGTAACATTTTTCGCTGAAAGAGCATTTTTCACTTAACACGTTTAGCAATGTGTGGCAAATTTGCAGGAAACTTTTCAAAAATACAATTTCATCCACCTTGACTCCTTCATGGAATGTTTTGTGCCAACTCATCAAGCAGGTTCCAAGAAAAAGAAGGAGGCCCCAAAATATTGACTTCCCATGTTAGGAAACTTTGCTCCTTGATACGGGAAATGGCTAAAAGACTATAAAGAATTTTGCCACAAAGTTAGATCTTTACCAAAAAAACATATTTTTTTGTGATTTGGTCTAATCTGTTCAAATTTGTATTGAAAGAATTGCTTAGGGTGGCAAGAAGGGGTTCGATCGTTTATTATATCTGGACAGTGGGTCCTGCGGGAATCCACTAGTACTGAAATTTTTAAAAAATGATGACATTCTGATAGGACAAGTGAGATTTTCCCCCTGGTGGCCATTTCAGTTCAATACCACCAAAGACTAGGCCCTGTGGCCAACTCCCACCGTTCATAGACAAAGGCCATGTGCAGTGCAGGGTGTTCACTCACAGAGGGTTGGGCACAGGCCCTGTAACTGCAGCTGATCCCTGTTGCACATAGGCAAAGGCAGAGTTTTGGTACCTTTGTATGTTGTTAACAATGATGTAATAATGATGTAATTTAACATGCCATCAGTGATGTCATATGTAAGGTCATAAACAGTGCCTGACCGGGTGCAAGTTATGGTTAGTTTGCTTAAACATACTGGTGACTTTTAATGGTTTTTAGGTTTTGTTTTGTAACTATAACTGCTACATTGTTAATTTGTTTTTTCATTGAATTTCCAAGGTTTTAAAAAAAAAACGTGTTAGTGTCTTGTAAATTAAGCTAAACATAATTTCACTCTAACCTTTGTTTTTTCAGTGAACATGTATGTTTGGGTGGTTTTGTTGACAAAATACAGTAAAATCTTATATTTCTCTTGGACCCCTTGAAAAACTTTGCATATTTCATAGAATTAACAGCCTCTGGAGAGGTCAATCTATGATTAGTAACTTTTTTATGAAAGCAGAAGTAAAACCAGAACATTCAAATTTCAATCAGGACTACTGATAGCTGAACTTTGTAGAAGCTTCAAACATTAGCCATTGCTCACTGTTTAACTAGTAGTCTGTTTGTGAACGTTCATCAAAACCTAAACGTTTAAAATGCAGTTTGGGCCCATTGACGTGGCAACAGAAGGAGTAACTTTTCATGAAAGGTGAAAATTCCAATTGTAAACAAGGCCTTTTGTTAGATCTTTGTTGCTGGCAGTAGCTCCAACATTCTCTGATTTTTGTAGCTGAATGTATTTCTTAATAGATCACGTGTGTATCCATGTATATTTCTACAGAGGTATGCATGTGTGTAGTTCTAATTACTTTGCACTTATAAGAATAATTTTGACTACGTTTGGCAATATCACACAGAAGTCAACTACAGTTTGACACAATTTTTTTTAGTTATATGGACATCTGTCAAGGGAGTCAAAAGTTGTAGGGGGTTTCCGAAACGTGCTGAACGCCATGTTAATTTCCGAAGGAAAGTTTCAGTCACAACTGCAGCAAGAAATGTTGAACAGAATGTCACCAAATTTGGATGAGTTAGACAGGCTTCGACCAACTCGAAAGTATTTTTTCTTTATTTAATATCGTTTTTTCTTTATTTATCATCTATACAATTGTTTTTTGTGAAAAGTCAAAAATGGGTTTTAAAAATATATGCATCTGTCTGCTATCTTGGATTTGAAAAGTCTGTCATATAAATTTTTTAAAAAGAGGAATCTGAGTGGATGAGTGATTTTCTACTCCATCCAAGGCGGATTTGTAAATCGTAAGAAGATCTGCGAATCTGGGAAATCTTAATAGCTGGCCTTATCTGAACATGTTGCTACAGCGGTCATAACAATGCAAGTCACTGAAAGTTGCATCCCGAGAGAAAGACTTGCGGCATAAGGCAGCGGATGAGTATCCACTGCCACCTGAGCAGATGTAGGGGGATCCCGGAGGCACAGGCCCTGCCCCCAAAAACAAAAATTCACTATTTTTATCACAAGGTTTATTGATCGAGTCACAGATTCATTGATTTAGCAAGATTACAGTTTGAACTGAATTCCTGGGTGACGAGCCACAAATCTATTGTGCTGTAATTTTGTATTTTTTTCAGCTGCAGATTTTTAAAAAATCTGGTTAAAAAAGAAATCCAACATGTAACTGCTCATGGCCAAATACTTTGCAGAGTGATCACACTGTGCATCTAGTCTGGCAGCTGATCTCGGATGGTGTAAGTACGATGAATGCAGGGCCTAGCATTCACCATGATTTGTAAGTCCAAAGGCCAGGTGCACGTGATTTGGCTGTGATTCGGGACTGCCTTATGGCCACGTCCTGTGATCCTAGGTTGCCCTGGATAGCTAAAGGCTGTGCACAACTTGTTTAGTGTGATGGCATCTAGGCTTACAGCCTGAACAGAGGCAGACCCTGCGTCTGAAGACCACTTGACAGGGCTGAAAGCTGTGCTCAAGCGGGCTAGATGGGACAGGGACTGTTGGTAGTTAGCCTCTCCTCTCAGAACCCACTGCTGTGTGCTGCTGGATTGGCTGAGATAACGTTGTGTGCAGATGGATTGAGTGAGACAGGGCTGGGCCAAGGCTAAGCCATGGACCAGGTTTTCCATCCTAAAGTCATTGTGCATGGTCAATGCCTGCCTGTGTGCCCAGATGTTGCAGTGCACAGCTAACAACTTTGCACACTTTGTTCAGTGAAATGGGTCTATATTCAAAGCCCATGTGCAGCTCAGATGGATGAGATGGGGCATGGCACAGGGCTTTGGCTTGAGCCAGTGCCTTTCACTAGGGCACATGACCGAGCCCTAGTTCACAGCTGGTTTGGTTGGAAACTAAGCTGGTATAAATAGCTTGGACACCCAGGACTTGATGAACGGGTCCAAAGGCAATGCATAGTTGGTGAACTTTGCTCATGTTTAATTATTGTTTGTTTACAAATCCTAAAAATAGTGTTAAAGTTACTGTTGAAGTATTTTCGTAACTACAAAGCAAAACTTTAAGAAACAGTGAAAGTGAGCGGCCCTAACTATAACCCAGTCCCCTGGTTTGAGGCGCACTGTTTCTCATGCCTCACACATAACATTGTCAGTGGTGGCGCAAAGGACATTATTGATAACTGGACCTGGGTGAATCTTATATACTGTGCTCAAATTATGTGAAATGACTCAAAACTTAAACAAAATTATGCGCTATTGTGCTATTGTGTGAAATTCAGGCCTGGCATTTTTCACTCATTTTTAGCATGCAATGCATCCTTATGTGCGCTTTGGAAGAGAGACGCATTTCGTGCTGAAAATGAGTGCAACAAGTATGCCTGAAACAAACTATAGGATCACAGATTTGGTTAGTTTCCTTTCTTCCGATCTTGCCGTGATATGATTTTTACCCAAACGCGATATTTTAGAGGACTCTGCATAATTTTGGAAATTTTCATATAATGGTAATGCACAATTCTGAAAATTACACATGATTACATGATTCCGGGCCTAATGATCACATCACTGTATGTTCAAGAAGAATGTGTGATTTGGAGTATGTATATGAGAAAGAAGAATTGGAGAGGACCATACTCAATTACTCTACGGATTTGAACATGACCCGTGCTGCTCATAGTTGATGCTGGAGTGAAGGATTGGAAGCGAAGCTAAAGTTCTCAAAATTGCTTGTCTTTACAGTCCTTTGGCCTATTTCGTATTCAATTGATATTGTTAACCCTTGTTTTGTCTCTAATTTTTAGTGTCTTGTTACCTGTGGTAAAGGAACCAGACATCGTCAAGTCTCTTGCCAATTGAATGATGAACTAATGAGAGATGACTTTTGTGATTCCAACAACAAACCAGAGCCAGTGAAATCATGTGAACTTCAAGATTGTTCATCCTGGCAGGTTGGACCATGGGGATCTGTAAGTACAACA
Organism: Pleurodeles waltl; assembly: GCF_031143425.1. Lineage (NCBI taxonomy): Eukaryota > Metazoa > Chordata > Amphibia > Caudata > Salamandridae > Pleurodeles > Pleurodeles waltl. Next base: position 517,630,302 of record NC_090442.1, read on the forward strand.
GCAGCAATTTATCTGGCTTTAGAAGGCTACCACAAACTGGTTTCATGTAATAATTTGAGAATGAGAAAATATTAAAGTACCCTGCGGATGGTGCTTATACTACATACTATATAAACAGGTTTGCTACAGATGAATCTCTGTTTATACCAGAATTTGGGTCTTAGGTGAGTGTTTGTACTTTGTACAGGGAATTCCATGAGGAATGAGGAAATTATTAGGAATCTAGATTATGATTCATTCATGGGCCCTTTCCAGTTTCTTACTCTTGTGATCAAAAAGATGATATTTAACAGGAATAAGTAAGCAATTATGATTTATGGAAATATATTATGATTTTTTATGTTTCAATGTTTTTTATTTAAAAAATGTATTTAGAGGCATACTAACAACGTTTGCAATAACAGCCAGAGTGTTACAGTCTACCCATCAGAGTCTGTCGGGAGGGCCATGCCATAGCGTGGTAACTGTGTTCTATCTAACAGGCCCAAGGCATGAAGTCTCTGGGGTCATGTCCTGCCCCGAAAATCGGAGTTCAGATACAGAAGATCTGGGTCCGCAACTTTGTAAAAAAGCTGGAGTTTTGTCCAATATGTTATGGTCGATCTTCTCTCTGCTCAACAGGATTCATAGTTTATTAAGCCGATTACTTATATGAAGGAGTGGTGAGCTTCTGTCAGAGGGATAGAATTGCATGCTTCGCGGCCAGTAAGAGGTGAGAGATGTGCTTAGCTACAGTGGAATGGAGAGGGTAAAAGCCGTCAGCCGGTCTTCTTAGGAGAACAAATTCAGAATGTTTTTTAAGTACTCTGCCCTAGATCTGGGAGAGTGGTTGGAATTTAGCATCCCAAAAAGCCTCTAAGAGGGTGCAGAACCATAGGATGTGTAAGAGGGTGCCTGTGTCACCACCATATCTGCACTATGTCACAGGGTGGGCCATACTGATAGTGTGCAGGCGGTGGGGCATGAGATGCCAGCGACACAGGATTTTATAAAGAATTTCCCTTCCCTGTGCATGTTTGACAAAGTTAGTGAGGGGGAAGGAATACCTCCTGCCTTTGTTTTATTATTAAAGTAAGTTGGATGTCCCTTTGCCAGTGTCATTTGTACTGTGTTTTGTGTAGCAATGTTCAGGCATTGAGAAGGCTATAGATAATGGAGATCAGGTGCTTAGGGGAGATGAGGCATTGGAGGTAGCCTTTAAAGGGGGTAAATGGCCTGTTCACCCTCTTGTAGATCCAATAGTGCAGCTGAACATAATTAAATCACTCAGTTTCTGGGATCGCATAGTCAAGTTTGAGTTCCTCATAAATCCTGATCTGGTCTTTCATGTAACAGTCTTGGAGGTGGAAGCAGCCTTTCTCTCGTCATATATGGAAATCCAGTCTCTAGACCTGGGGTAATCTCTGGATTGTCAAGGACGGGAATGAAAGGGGAAGGGAAGAAGGTATGGTCCTGCTTAGTGGAATTGAGTCCCAGACAGCTAGGGTGGCTCTAGTGACTAGGGAAAGGACTAAAAGGCACCCCTCGAGGTTTTGGGGACCCACAGGATCTTTTCCAGAAGTCTAGCTACCAGGTTTTGGTCTATGGAGCACCAGTGTTTATAGGTTACCACCCTGAACCTTTTGATAATACAGCATAATTGGGAAGTTTAGTAGTAGCGGAGCAAATGCTGTACCACAAGGCACCCTCTCTGGGATGTCTGGGGCAGGTCTGGAAGGTTAATCTTAGGCATTCCATCCTCCCAAACGTAGGACATGCAGGCAGTTTGGAGACGGTTAATCTCAGTTTAAGGATTGGCAGGGGCATGGCCTTGAAAAGGTGCAGGATGCAAGGGAGGATTATCATTTCAAAGACTGCAGTGTGTCCCAGCCAAGAGAAGAAGTAATTCCTCCAGGCAAGTAAGGATCTCTTGGTATTGTGTAGGAGGGATTCAAAGTTGAGGTAAGCACAAGCAGAGAGTGCAGGCATCAAGCCAATCCCCAAGCACCTGATGGAGACAGTCATACAGCCAGAGGCTGTCTCTGTGGCAAAGCACAACAGCAGGGCATTCCCTACCACTCAAACTAAGCCTTCCAATTTTGTCATGTGATCCAGCTACTGGCTACCACCTGAAATTCCTACAGAAGGGGGATTAAAGCTTTACAGAAGCATTGGGGTTCCGTGAGGGTAAGTAAATTATTGTCTCTAAATGTGGACACTTTGACAGTGTCGTTTCAGAAGGAGATACTATGGATACAGGGATTATTCCTGATACTCTATAGGAGGGGGGGTCCAGAAGGAGGTCGGATAAGAGGGGGGGCAAAGGGCAGCACTGGAGTGGGTGCCACATTTGATTTGAATAGGGAAACATGGGTGATTGTTAACCATCACCTCTTCCTGGGGAGTGTCATAAAGTGTGAAGTCACAAAAAAACAAAGTATTTGAGCACCTCCAGTCCACCCTGTAGAATGTTTTTTCAGCATTCAGGGACAGGAAGACTGTGGCCCTCCCATTTCTCCTGGCCACATTGATGGGGTGAAGCGCAGGTTTGGTCTTGTTGGTAGTGTTGTGGCCTGGGTTAAACCCCCCTAATCGTATGGATCAAGTCAGACAGTAGAGCATCAATGTGATTAGCTATGACATTTGCAAGGATTTTTAGGTCTACTTTCAGGAGGGCTAACAGGGGGTAGGAGGAGCAGAGTTTGTGGTCTTCGCTCAATGTGGCTATAGGTGCAATGCAAGTCTCTGTCATGCAGGGGGATGTCTCCCTATCCTTGGTGATCAAGCTCTGTGGTTGCGAATGCAGAGACCTTTGGGTGGGTGACCGAGTTCAGAGGGAGGTTTTGAGCTGGTTGGCAATGTAGAGTCACATCACCCACCCAGACTTCCCCTATCTGTCTGCATTTCTTGACGGCCAGCAGTTTATGATCCAGTAAGTTGACTGGTTTATTGCCCCCTTCGTGGGAGCATGGTCCTGTATTGGCCAGTACATAATGTGCCCGCCAATGCCCCAGCAGAGAGTCGAGGTGACGGGGCATTTATTAAGGAGGATAAGATTGATGCATGTGCAATTGTGGTGTACTGCAGAGTAGTGGGGATAATCTATAGCTAGGCGGTGGCATGTTCGGCAAGCTTCCAGTTGTCCCAAGACTGCCATTCAGGCTCAAGCTCTGTGGTCAATTCCAGTGTCCCTCCATGTCACTGATTTGATTTGCCCTGGGAGGCTCAGCGAACAATAGTGAAGTCTCCCCTTTTTATAAGATGGCCTTCTGTAAGATCTACCCCTGTCTGAAGTGTGTCTCAGAGGAATCATTCCTAGCCCATGTTGGGTGCATAGATAAACAGAAGGCACACAGGAGCACCCTCACATGAACCATTGACCAGCACCCATCTGGCCCCCTGGACCGATGGTTATGCTCAAGGAAGGGCACTATGTGAGCAATCAGGACTGCAGCTTCTGCTGTTTTAGTGTGTGAGGAGGGGTGGTATTGTACAGAAAATTTCCAGGTTAGGAGCCTTCCTCTATCGGAGTGTAATAGGTAAGTTTCCTGAAGGAAGCAGAGTTTGTTCAGAAAGCCTATTCATTGGGTGGGGTTGTTGAGCTCCCTGAAATCATAGGTGGCTACTGTGAAGTCTGGGTCTTTCCGACCCAGCTTAGGGGAGAGCCTTGGGTGAGAGCTGAGGGACTGCCAGGGGGATTTATGGCAGTTCATTGAGAATCAGCAGGCTCGACCAGTGGCAGCTCAGTTGAAGTTTGAGTGTATGCTACACTGGTTTTCCATAGGTGCTCTATGTTTTAAATCACTGTGTCACTGGGGCCAAGGTGCTGCCCATGGCATGGCACCAGCCACCACATGGATCTGCAGAAGCAGGTAGGAATCTGAAGAGATCTTTACTGTGTAGGCAAGTTCAAGATTTGCTTAGCCTCTCTGAGGGAAACTGTTAGGTTTGTGCAGCCCTCCCAGAAACATGCAATATGAAACAGGTGGGTCCAGCAACCGTTGCATGTCATTAGAAATCAGGAAGTCCATATTAGACTTAAAAGCATGCCGTTTTACAATAGTCATGTCTGAGAGGTGTTGGAAAGGGAGATGGGTTCCCTTAAAGGAGATGTGGCCCCCTCAACGAGGTTTGACATGATTTCCTCCTTGTCTGTGAAGCACTGTATGCAGGTGAGTACATCAGCGAGGTATTTCGTGACTAGGAGGAGGAGCAGCACTCTGTGCGCTCTGTCTTTGGGGATTTCTGACCCCACGTCTTGCCCCTGGATAGCGTCAAAGAGATCAGATTAGAGCGATATTAGGGAAGATCAGTGTTAATCACAGTGGCAGTGACGCTGGGTATGAGGATATTGTTGTGGTGTGATGTGCTTTTTAAGTCCTTGCATTTCTTTTGGAGGCTAATTTGTTGGTCTTCTATTTGAAGGATACGTTGTTGTAGAGCTTTGCATTACTACGATTGCTTGTCCAATGTTTGTTTTGTTTGTGCCATGCGGTGCCCGAGGTCCTCAACATCCCACTAGAGGCCAGGGAGGTCATGCTGGAGGTCAGTTTTTATCTCCTGGGTGTTGTCCTTCATCTCTTGGACAAGTTGGAGGAGAAAATTCTTCATGAGGGATTGGTCAGCCCTCATGGCTAAAATTCCTCCTGCTGTAGCTGAAAGGGGTGTGGTGGTGTTGGTTGGCGTCGCTTTGGGATGAAGTCTGAAGTAAAGGTCTCATGAAGGATTCTTGATTGTTGTATTACCCTACCATAGTGGTAGAGTCTGGGGTGGTCTGAGAGGGAGAGAGCTGTGAGGGTGGCTTGTGCAGGCCAAAGCAGTTGGTCTGGGCATGATTGGGTGGCTAAAAGTGCAGGCATGAGCAGTCGCCCGGTCTGCCATGCAGGCAGGCTGTCTGACGGGAACCAGGATAGGGAGGAGGGTGGCTACGGATCTAGGCTCCAGGAAAAGCACATGTGGAGATGTGCCAGGGGGGTGGAGGTCTCATCCAGTCTGCAGTAACATCTGCAGATAGGGCTCCATGACCATTGGTCAGTGGGGTCAGATGTCTGCATTCTCTGGGCCAGAGAAAAATCTCTGGGCCCCGTTTATGATGGGAGGGACCAGTGCCCCCACCAGGACACCTTCAATTGAAAGGGTGCAGGCCTCACCTGGATACTGATAGCACCAATGAGGCATTCAGTGGGTGTGTTTTATGTTGGGGCTCAAGCAACCCCAGAGCCAATGTGGCACAGGGACCTGCCATCACTGGTGCTGACTGGGGCTTTCCCAGGTCCTGTCCAAGGCAGAGTTGATCAATTACTACTGTAGGCCCAAAGGCAGACTTCGGTCTGGTCCGTCAGAGGAGGGCAAGGGCGCTGGCTCTCTTGAAGTCGGGGTGCTCTGCTGTGTTGGCTCGACACTACTTACCTCAGGCGGCCACGGCGTAAGTTGAGAAGTCCAACTGGCACATTTACCAGGCTGCTCCAATACTAAATTAGTTCTTCACTGTTAGGTGTCTTCGAGCCTGAAAGAAACGACATTATACATAAAGGCTTCACCATATTATTTTTTTAGGCTGATGAATGTGTTTAGTATTTTTTTTATTCAATTCAGTGCACCTATGTGCAATGCCTTTTTATGGGAGACAAAGATTGCCGCATCTCAAAAATTCTATTGGAAGCCCAGAGTTGTCCTGATCTAATTACCCTTTTGTAAAATTGTATTCCTTTCATAGGTGAGGCGTGAAGTGGATGTGTGTGTATGTTTGTGTATCAGTGCATTCACATATGTGTGTAGGAGAGAGCTAAAGAATCCACTGTGTAATCATTTTGCAAGAGCAAAAGCTTACACTCTGGTTACTCAACCTTCAAATATACTGTATTTAAAAGTTCATAAAAATAAGATGGTTTCTATAGTCACTGATCAGTGCTGTGTCAGACAATAAAATATATATTGCATACAAATGGGACTGCCTCTGCTGAGCTTGTTTTCAGGTCTGAGGGCCCAAGTTTAAGAAATTATTTTCACTAATCAAAATCTTGACACCACTAAATTATCTGTCTAGGTGTTATACTGTTTACATGAATGTATTATGAACTTTATGCAGTCTCTAACTGTATCTTGGATGTAGCAACCTGATTAAGTAATAGCGTCAGATACATATATGCACTGCCACAAAGTTAGACTCCCGAGAAAACCGGACTTGCGTCTCATAACTTTAACACGAATCCGCATGCCTTTCCTCAGAGATATGCAATCGGTACCAAAACAACATTAAAGTCGAGAAACCATTCAATAATATTTTCCAACTAAGACCCATATGTACGAAACTTCCATTTTACATTTCCTAAATAGGGAATCGTCAGAAATCGCTATTTAGAAAATGCAAAATGGAATGTACGAAATTTGCGATTTCCTACTAGTGATTTCTACGGAGCCGCAATCTCTAATAGGAAATCGCAAATTTGGATATGCAAATCCATTCGCATAGGTACGAATGGTTTTGCATTCCAGATCTAGGCCCATAGGTACGAATGTTAAAGCATTACCAAATTTGCGATTTCCTAATAGGAAATCACAAATTTGGAAATGCAAATCCATTTGTGCCTATGGGTCGAAGGCCCTCCTTAAATATATAGGAAAAGAAAGTGGTGCTCTTGGAAAGCGTTCCTATGCCCCCGGGGTAAGTGCGCGCTCCATGACTCTGCAAAAACTGCATTTTGGTTGCCTTTCTTAAAATTGCACCTGGTTACCATTGAACTGGATTTGATGGTAATAGAATTTCCTAAATGCCCATTTCACATTTAGGAAATGGTATGTACATGCGGTTTGGAATTGTAAACAGGAAATCCCTATTTGCGTTTTTGTATTTTGGTAGTCGCAAAATGTGATTTCTACTGGGTAGAAATCACAGTGTGGGATGCCAAAGAGCCTTTTTGTACATTTGAAAAGTGAGTTTTGCATTTCTTAATGGGCCGAAATTGCTATTCGACCTGTTAAGAAATGCAAAATCTGTTTGTACATTTGGGCCTAAGTAAGCAAAAGTATGAAATGTTTAATGAGTAAAACAAGATGAAAAAGATAAAAATTGGAAAAGGGGATCAAGATATATAATTTTTGGAGAAAAGTCCACAAACCTAAACAGGAACAATGAAGACATAAAATTAGGGGTGTGCTAAATAAACATAATTTTCTTTCGCGCACAAATAGTGCAAAAAACACTGTTGCTACTCACATTCTGGGTGTTTGTGTTGTTTCTACACTCTATATATACTCTGCCACTATAATTTTGTCTTGAACTGGCATAATCTTGTAACTTCTAAAATTTCGTATATCAAGTGTACCACAAAATTCCCGATATTACATGAATTATACAGTGTAATTTAAATTTCAGATGGGACTACATTAAAGTTAATGTTAATCTACCTCTAATGTAAATCTATTTGTATTAACAAAAGTTATGTTATGTTATGTTATACTGAGAAGATTTATAGAGCGCATAGCTGCAGCAACATAGTGACTTCCCAGTGCTGGCCTACAAAACACACACTGCAGATACCTGCACCCCAAGAATGGCAGAGAGACTAGATAAAAAAGTCATTTCCTAAGCGACTTCCTAAAAATAAAATGATTCTAAGTGTTTCTAATAGTAAGAGGAAGTGCATTCCAGAGAAGAGGCCAGGGCTCGGAAAGACCGACCCCCCACTTTGGCTCTCCTCACTCAGGGAACTGTGGTCAGATTGAGGTTGGCAAAGTGCAGGGGACGAGCAGGGCAAAAAGATGAGATGAGATGGCTCAAAATGGGAACCACCTGCCAATAGAGAATTATATGGGAAGTGCAGAGTTTTCAAATGAATACACTTCTCCACAGGGAGCCAGTGCAGAAGACCGGAAGCAGAGCATGACTTCAGGAGGGAAAAGAGCAGCTTATCAGCAGCATTTTGGGCATACTGCATTTTATTTATGACTGATTAATTGGCACCTGAGTATAGCGTATTGCAGTAGTCCAAATAGGACACTACAACCGCCTGGATGATAGTTTGGCAGGCACGATGATCAAAAAAAGCCCAGAATTGGTTAAAAGCATCTCATGAGACCAAAACAGGTGCCAGCAACCAGTTTGGCTTTAGCCTCAAAGCCGGGGGCTATCCATTTAAACTCCTTCATTATTGATACAAGACTTTGGTTTGGGGGAGGCCCGAGGGAAGAAGGCCACAAGCGATCATCCCAGAAGAGAGTTTGTTTGCCTAGGAGAAGAATCTCAGACTTATTAGCAATAAGGCATCGACTGTTGTTTGCTATCCATTCTGCCACTGCAAGAATACCTTTTTGAAACTTGGTCCTGTCTTGCGATAGATATTGAAAGTACAAACTGAGTATCATCTGCATGCAAAATCAACATAAGCCCTACAGATTTCACAACCTGAACTAATGGCTGGACGTATATGCTAAACAATGTGGGGCTTAATGACAAACCCTGAGAGATGCCATACTGGAGCTCATGGAGGTGAGAGCTAGCCAACGGAGAGATGACCTGAAAGGAGTGCTCGGAAAGGAAGGAGGCAAACCAAGATAGCATGATGCCTCCTATACCAATATTGTGCAGACAAACAAGTAAGATTTGATAAGACACTGTATCAAACCCAGTGCTTAGGTTGTTGAGCAGGATCAAGGCAGATGATCTGCCTTCGTCCCAAGCACTACATATGTGCTCAGAGGCTGCCAGTAGTACAGTTTCCGTGTTGTGTACAGGTTGGAAGCCATTTTGAGAGGTGTCCAAGATGCAGTTACCCTTTAACAAGCTGGTTAGGATGAGATTGACCTACCGCTCAGTAACCTTTGGAAGAAAGGGGAGGTGGGAAATAGGATGGAAGTTTTTAGGCTTGGAAGCATCTAAGGATGGTTTCTTAAGAAGCGGGATTCATTCAGCATGCCAGGTACAGAATCGGTGGACAGAGAATGATTACCCAGTTCTAAGCTGGGAGGAAGCAGCTGGTCCTGAAGTTTAATAGAAATATCAGGATAAAAATATCATCAAAGCATTGTCTGCTGCTGACATCACAGTCTAGCCACAGAGATGGGCAGAAGGAAGTGCCTCAATCTTATTTGAAATGTAGTCCGCTTATTTATCGCAGTGTGCGTTAGAGTCTGCAATCTGGTCAGGTGGGAGCCCAGGTTTCGTGAGGCTGTTCACCAGCTGAAGATTTCTTTAATCAGGATCTTACTGCTTTTAATTTTGCTAGCATAATATTCTGCTCTGGATTTCATGATCAATAAGACTTTTAAAGTGGGGTCTTTTGATCTCCTTCAAGAGTATTCTAGAGCCTCGCAATCCTTCTTTTCAGTGATGAGGGCCTCACTGAACCAAGGGGCAGTGGGTCTCTTCCACACAGAAACCCGCCTAACTGGAATAAAAGTATCTAAGTGATGGATAAGCCAACAATCCAGAGTGGAGTTAGCATTCTCAACACCGGGGGGCAGCCGAAGGCGACTAGCACTAATAAACTGGCCAAATTCTTTAAGCTTGAGCCAACACCATGGACGTGTTAAAGAATATTCTGAGGATGGTATCGTCTCTTCCTTACAAGGAAGGAGAATGATAAAAGGGATCAAAAAGTGGTCGATCCACAGCATAGGAAGGGGAGCTTCAGCTTGTAGGGTGTTGACATTGTAAAACACCAGGTCAAGAAGATGACCGGCGGAATGTATGGCCCCCGCCAAACGTTGAGTTAGCTGCATAGCAGCAAGATCATCAATGAAATTGGCAATATCGCTATCCTGGGTAGACTCTAGATAGAGCCGGAGGGCCAGAGGAAGCTGAAATTTGCCATTATGACAACCAGAGGTGTGATGAAATGTATTAAAGCCTCCTTGAAGGCTTTGGAGGGACCTGGGGGGCGATAGATTAACAGGCCATAAAAGGTGAAACTTTTAGTTAGGGAGATGGTGAAGAGAGCACTTTTACAGTCAGTAATGGTGCACGGAGACAGCCTACAGGTGTACATATCTCTATAAAACATGGCAATGATGTGGCCTCTGCCACTTGTTCTATTGAAATTCTTTAACTGGTAGCTAGAGGGAAGTGCCAAGGCAGGTTCTGTAACTGAGAACTGGGCAAGCCAGGTCTCTGTGAGAAATAAAACATTCAGAGCCTTGTTATGAATGCAATTGTAGATATCAGCATGATGTTTAACCAGGGACCAACAGTTAATGTGGTAAAGCTTGTATTTCATGAAAAGGGTATATGATTGGCAAGCTTGAAGAGGTAGCTTGCTAATAGACCCAGATGGAGAGATCTTAAAACCCCAGGACCTGCAAGGAAACACAGGTTCCTCTAAGGCCCAGATCTGTGAGCAGCAGTGCTGCGAAGAGACTCTGAATGTATGAAGTTCAAGGGAAGAGTAGACTAGCCTGCAGGAGCCAAAAGGGGCAAAGCGACTGGCCAGTGGTGCATCCAGGGGTGGACAGGTGCAGGCGGGCTTGCCTGTGGCTGTACGTTCATGCTGCAGCCTTCATTAAGTAACCAGGTAGCTCTAACAGGCTCCTCCTGGCTCACTTTCCAATTGGTTCACCCTTAGCCAACTGATGTGTGACAGGTGACAAAGTGGAAGAGGCCACGGCAGTGCAAACACATACACTCCCACAGGTAACTAAAATTATTTAAAATTATTTAAAAGGAGTTTCAAAGTATACCAATAAACAAACAAAGGTTGCCACTGGAAGCTACTTTTGCAAAAAAGGAAAACTAATTAACCTCAAACTGCTCTGCCTCACGTACGTTGAGAGGCAGGATAAGTTACTGTGTCGGAAGTTGCACACAAATACCTCTCTCCTTTTTGACCTCCATGGGGAGAAAGCTCTCTTCATCCCTGCTCCCATAGGGCCACAGCCATAGTCCAGTTCATCTTCCGAGTTTCCCTCTTCTCTGAGGAATTGTCAGATTTCAGTCCCTCTTGCTACAGCCAAGAATCCCAATGTGATCTTTGTCATGCTTAAGCTCACACTGCTAGGGACAGATAGGAGTGGGAGGCTGGCTCAATCTCTTTTTCCAACCATGAGTCTATCACAGGTCCTAGTGACCACTGATGTATTATTTCTTTTGAAACAATTGCATTCTTACACTATATGTCCTTGGGCCCACTGGAGCAAGGCTAGGGCTAAATGGGGCCAGCTTAGTTAGTGACACAGAGCCCCACTTGTTTAAATACAATGAGAGGCTCAATGCCCAAGCCGCAGCATGAAACCAAATGAAAGTAGGTATGTAGTGAAGCCAGTGTGCAGTAGTTCCATCTCCAGATTTGCGTTGACACATTTGTCTCCCTCTTTTTCTTTATGTGAGAGGACAACAAAGGTACAAGGAATAGGAGAGGAGAAAAATGAGGGAAGGTGAGGGAAAAAGAATGAGAAGGAAAGAACAAGGGAAGATGAAATAGAGCACATGAAAGAAGAGATGGGCATTAGAGAGAGCAGAAAAGGCAGGTGAAAGATGGAGCCGAATGGAGAAGGAGAAAGGTGGAGAGGAGAGGTGGTGAAAGGGAGAGAAGTCCGGGATGAACAAAAGGAGGGAATAGTAAATGGTAGGGTAGAAGTTGCAATAAAAGTAAGGAGAAGGCAGAACGAGATGGGGAAAGGGACAGAAGGGGAGGAAAGAGGAAGAGAAAATAGGAAGGAAGAGGACAAGGCAGAATAAGAGGGGAAGAGGGAAAGACACAATCATAGCAGTGGAGGTGGCAAACAACAGAGATAGAATGACCATAAGAGGAGGGAGAACAAAGGGAAGGGTTAGAAAGGACGGATAAGAAATGGAAGGAGGTAGAAAGTGGAGACAGGAGGGTAGGAGAGATGGGGGGAAACAGTAGGGAGATAAGATGTAAGAAAAAAGGGATGAGAATTGAGGGATCCTGGCTTTTGAGCCATATTAAGAAACAGGGAGAGAGAGACAAAATAGTTTTCATGGTGACTATAACATCACTGAGAAAGGTTAATGAATTACAGGTATCTTTATTTACAAATACATTATAGTTTTACATTGATGAGAATACACAGTAAATGTTTACCTAAGGTGGTTTCAGCATTTCCCATCTGACAGAATTAACAACTGCTTGTTTTCTTCAAAAACACAAACGTATGACTAATATGACTGAAATACTACTACATACCACATATGTTGGAAGAGTAGTCATAAACAATGGCGAATGTACAATATTAATAAAGAAAAGGCAGCTGTTTTTGTGTTTGATGCCTTTCAAAGTTAAGGGAGGGCTACAGTTGTTAGATGGATTTTAGGGACTAATTGACAGATACTTCTTAACTTTTCTCGCAAACCACATTTAGCTGGGAAGAAAAATGCTACCACACTACCATATGTATGAAGTGTTTCCTCAGGTGTCATATGTGAAGCATCTTCATAGTCAACTATATTTACCAGCAGTAGACTAGACTGTACTCTGATATTGACTCAGATATTTACTGACTCTGGGAGGTAGCAGGGAGTCACACTATGTTAACATCTGTATTTGCTACTACTCGCTTTTACTACCCCCATTCTTAAGACAGATACAGGTATAAGGTTGAGGCCCAGCACGTAAATCTAGTGTAGGTTTGCACTGCAAAAGAAATTGGTTGCTAGTCTGAAACAACAGTTTTTCTGTTGGAACAGTTCTAGATTCACATGCAACCCTTCCACCTTCCAAGTGTACCTTAATAATGTGCTGCCTGGAGGGAATACTAACTCTGACCATTGTCATAGATCTGTCCTTCCACTTCCACTGTGAGTGGGAGAAAAGAAGTCTGAAGAAAATGGTAGCCACAGTGTTAGGCTTTGTGAGTTTATTGTCGGTCAAAGTCACGATGAGTCACAGATTTCGGCTGTGGCTGATAGATAAAGGTTCATATTTAATCATGTGTTTGGACCATTGAGAAGATGGCTGAATAACACACATCATGTTAACTGCAATATTTCAAGCAGTAAAACTAAATTGTTACAGGTACGTAACTAGTTTATTGCCTTATCTATGTGAATCAGTTATGTCAACAATCTTTTCCTTGATTAGGACAATGTGTACCTCAGTATTATTCAGTAAACACATTCAAGGATAGTTCAAAGTAAACGTACTGTAATTATATGTTCTATTGTTCCTTGATATTGTAAAAAAAAGTGAAGAAGAAATACCTGGTAGAAATACTGATAATATGATGGCAGGCATTACGTAAGCACTGTTTGGTTAGACTGTGTTGTGCCCCCTTAAACCGAATATAACAGAGCCTCGTGTCAATGATTGAAGTATTCCTTTTATTTATCAACTATGTATTTTATATATATATATATATATATATATATATATATATATATATATATATATCAACACTCGTGAGGCGTGGTGACTCCGCTCCTGAATGCCGGTGGTGCCGAATATATAACGCGCGCCTCTGCGCCTATAAACAAACACTTTCTTCTTGCTTCACAGAAGATCGGCACTGTAGGAAAGTAGACTCTTTCTAGCATGGTTACCCCCACTGTGCTCATAGTTTATGCTTATGCTCTCTCTGCTTTTAAATTTGTCACTGTAGGCCAGTGACTACATTTACCAATTTTATTTGGCACACTTGACCCCCCTTATAAGTCCCTAGTATATTGTAGCTAGGTACCCCGGGCATTGGGGTTCCAGGAGATCCAAATGGGCTGCAGCATTTCTTTTGCCACCCATAGGGAGCTCAGACAAAGCCTTACACAGGACTGCTATTGCAGCCTGCATGAAATAGTGCACACACTATTTCACAGCAATTTTCACTGAACTTAAGTAACTTATAAGTCACCTATATGTTCAACCTTCACTTGCTGAAGGTTAGGTGCAAAGTTACTAAGTGTGAAGGCACCCATGCACTAGCAAAGATGCCCCCACATAGTTCAGGGCCATTCCCCTGGACTTTGTGAGTGCGGGAACACCATTACACGCGTGCACTTCATATAGGTCAATACCTATGTGTAGCTTCACAATGGTAACTCCGAATATGGCCATGTAACATGTCTAAGATCATGGAATTGTCCCCTCATTCCAAATCTGGAATTGGGGAGCCAATTCCATGCATCCTGGGGGCTCCACCATGGACCCCCAGTACTGCCAAAGCAGCACGCTGAGGCTTGCACTGCAGCTACAGCTGCTGCCACCTCACAGACCGTGTTCTCCCCTCCTGGGGTCTGGGCAGCCCAGACCCAGACCCAGGAAGGCAGAACAAAGCATTTCCCCTGAGAGCAGGGTGTTACACCCTCTCTCTTTGGAAATATGTGTTACAGGCTGGGGAGTCTCTGGAAATGCTTTGAAGGGCACATATGGTGCCCTTGTTGCATAAACAAGTCTACACCGGTTTAGGGACCCTTTCTCCCCTGCTCTGGTGGGAAACTGGACAAAGGAAAGGGGAATGACCACTCCCCTGTCCATCACCACCCCAGAGGCGGTGCCCAGAGCTCCTCCAGTGTGTCCCAGACTTCAGCCATCTTGCTTTGTAAGGTGTGGGGACACTCTGGAGGGCTCTGAGTGGCCAGTGCCAGCAGGTGACATCAGAGACCCCTGCTGATAGGTCCATACCTGATAAGGTAGCCAATCCCCCTCTCAGGGCTATTTAGGGTCTCTCCTGTGGGTTCTCTTCAGATTCTGCTTGCAAGTTTCCTTCAGGAATCCTCTGCAACAACTTCAGCATCCTCTGACCTTGAATCAACCACAGCCTGCTCCAAGAAACGCTGTACCTGCAACAAAGTGTCTGCAAGAGACACTTTTCTTCAGGAACCTCAGCTCCAAGTCAGCAACTGCAACAGTTTCCATGGTGTGCATGCTCTGGGCACTCCCTGTCTTCATCCTGCACCAGAAGGACCAAATAAATCTCATGTGGAGTGACAGAGTCACTCCCCTGCTCCAAGCAGGCCCCTTCCAAGGCGACAACCTGTACCCTTGGACTCCTCTCTCAGCAACGAGCGTGCTCCTAAGGACACAGAGGGTGGACATAATCGACATAGACTGTCCTGAGGTCCTGCTGATGCAATTTGGAGGAGGTAAGACCTTGCCTTCCCTGAGAACAAAAGTACCCCTGGGTAGTGTGTCTTCCTCACCTCCTGAGGCCTCTGTGCACTCTTTGCAAAATTCCTTCATCATGCACAGCCTGGCCCAGGTCCCCAGCAATCCACCCTGTGATGCTGAACTCGCTGAGTTGTTCTCCGGCGGCGCGGGACCTTCTTTTGTTGTGTTGCATCAACCGTGTTTTGCACCTCCTTTGAACCCAGATCCTGCAGCTTCTGGGGGTGCTGGCTGGCATCCTGAGGGCTCTCTGAAGTGCTGAGAGTACCCTCTTCCTTCTCACACAGAGTTGAGCCCCCCAGGTCCCTCCTGGGTCCATCAGCGCCATGTTAATGAAAAATGCACTTTTACCGTAGCCAAGGCTTGTTGGTGCCTTCGAACACGAAATCTCATCTGCAATGATCTTCACGCCGTGGGACATCTCTTGCATTATGCAGGAACCTGCTGGCATCATCCTAGGGTGCATTTCTGCAGTCTTCAACTAACCAGGGACTCTTCTTTTGCACCATCTTCTGGGTTGGCAGGGGCTCCTGTCCTTCCTGGAACTTCTTTCGACTTCTGGACCTGGTCCCCTTCCTTTGCAGATCTTCAGGTCCAATAATCCAGCAGTTGTTCTTTGCAGACTTGGTTGGCTGCTGCAAAATCCCCAAAACGAGGTGTAGTGTGTCCTTAGGAAACCTGCAGTACTTTACACCTGCTTTTCTGACTCTGGGGTGGGGTAATTTACTTACCTTTACTGTATTCTTACTCTCCCAGCGATTCTGCACACACTATACTTGTCTAGGGGGGAATTTGTGATTCACATTCCACTTTTTTAGTATATGGTTTGTGTTGCCCCTATACCTATTTTCTCCCATTGCATTCTATAGGACATCCTATTGTTTGCATTGCTCTGTGACTATATACTTGTCTAATTTTGGTGTCTAGTGTATATATTGTGTATCATACTTACCTCCAGAAGGAGTATTGTCTCTAAGATATTTTTGGTACTGTGTCACCCAAATAAATACCTTTATTTATGGTGACACTGAGTATTGTCTTTACTTTTGTATAAGTACTGTGTAACTATAAGTGGTATTGCATGAGCTTTGCATGTCTCCTAGTTCAGCCTAAGCTGCTCTGCTATAGCTACCTCTATCACCCTAAGCTGCTAGAACACTACTACATTCACTAACAAGGGATAACTGGACCTGGTGTAAGGTGTAAGTAGCCAAGGTAACCACTACACACCAGGCCAGCCTCCTACAGGCACTCCAACGCAAATTATAATAGACTTTATTAACGGTTCACAGGAAAGCGTTTTGGCATTGCTGCCTTCGTCAACCTATCACCCGCCATGTTTGTTTGCTATTTATGACATCACATGATCGTATCGACGATATTCCTAATTGAACTACATTATTATTTAAACTGAAAATAGCATCATTTCATTATAAATCTAATTCAAGATATATACAATGCATTGTATAACATTTTGCTCACAATCGGAAATTTTCACTCGTGAAAAGGACTATAAGCGCACATAATGACCAGGATAGTTACATAATGTATAAACAAAAATATAAATATTTTCACTGCCAAACCCAATATCAAACCATTATTATTAATCAATGGCTCTAATAATCACATTGTTTGAAATGAAATAACATCATTGCCCTGCTTTATATACCATTCCACTCACAATGTAACATTTCCTTCATGAGGGGGACCAAAGTACACATAATAACCCGGATGGTTACAAAATTAGACCATCAGCCGATCAGTGCTAAATATAGGCATTAATAGTAAGAACCACAGTGTCAAAATACATGATTTTAAAAAAATATACGTCATTTTCATGCCTCATTATAATTACTAATTATGTTAATCACACATAATACTGAATATCATCCCAGTGGGCTCGCTTTGTGGAAATTGCGATCCTCTCACAAGTTTTGGATAAAATATCCTATAAACAAAGACCTTCAATATATAATGCTACATATGGCCCATCTCAACCTACAATCAAAATTGAATACATCTTTAGCCAATAATTTTCTCACAGTTTTTCTCTTGCGAGGGAATTAAAATATAAGTCATTGTATCATATGTGGGGTATATTATATTAACGAGTAATTTTAACAATTTAAATGTATATACAATTCCTCACTTTTGTTCACTCCATGTGGTTCCTTTGTATCAAATGCTAATATATACCTTGATTCTAAAATCCTCAATTTCTTTTCTGGATCTCCACCTCTTGCATCCTTTAAAATACCATCAATTACACTATATTTGAGATCCTTTGCATCCCCTCTTTGTACTTCATGAACATGTCTTGCCGCTATTTATATAATATAATTAAGCCTGCCTCTAAAGAATGAACAGGTATGTTTATTTACTTTACCAGTGTTCTGTAACCTGTGGACGTGGATATGAAATGCGTGTCGTGAAATGTATCGCAGGGACATACGGTGCTCATGTGGATGACAGAGAGTGTAATGCTGCTTCCCGTCCAAGAGATAGCCAGGTAAGTGAAACATCTGCTCGCTATCAGAATTGTCTTTTAAACAGTGTAATAGCAATGAGGTAACAATCCTTCCCATTCTGCAGTTACTGTCTCAGACGTCCCAGCAGCCAATCACATAACCTTTCAAAAAATACTTCTATTTCTAAATCTACCCTCCAATGGAATGTTCCAAATAAATTCCAAGACATCTTCCCTCAAACACATCGACTCACTTCACAATCTGAATCAACATTTCACTTTCACAACGTTCAGCAAAGGGAGCTCCCTGCACTTAGCTTTCTTCCTCGTAAACATAATGCATACTCACAGCCAATGGTATTGGGCTATTTGTACTAAATAGACTTTATGTTAACCTCTGCGCCAATTTAGGTTCATTCGAAAGGACTAATGAAAGCTGCAATGCTGTGAAGAGATAATGAAAAAACTTTAAATGTAATTCTGTTTCAGCATCCATCTACAACATTTTAGCTGATTCTCAACAAATGACTTGCCAAAGTACCAAACCACAAATCATGATAAATCATTGATAATCTGGCTGTAGTAATAAAAAAAAAGTGTTCCTTGCCTAGATCCACTACACAATTATACACTGAAAATGCCGTTGCAGACAGAAAAATCCAAATACTCGTGATATATCAGCATCGCTCTTCAAACCCCAAATCTCAAAATCCTAATAGCGCAAACATTGCCTCACAAAGCAGAGATTCTAGATATGAAAGTAACTTATTTCTAAAAAAAAGAATAGTTACTAATTTTAGCAAAGCAGGTTCCACCCATTTAATTCTCTGGAATTTTTCCCTATTTGGCTACTTGGTTTTGCACCTTTACAATGAGTGATTCTCACCCACTGAGTCTTACTCACAGTAGATTCTATGGAAATGGAAAAGGACTGAGACTGCTAACTACCAGTGTCTGTAATTTGACATAAGACTGGTGCTGCACTGTTAGCGTAAGGGGCTCTAGGCTTGTTACATGCAACACATGAGCACACGTATGCACAAGTGTACATACTGGGATTGTGAGACTACCGTCTAGCTTAGCCCAGCATTTGCACACAGGTAGCTTGTCGCTGATGAGACCCTTCACAGATTGGTTCGGTCCTGGTGTAGTCCTTATATTGTGGGTGAGCATTCATAGTGTGTATATCTATGCTTACTGTAAAGGCTGTGTGCTCACTGCATCCTGCCCTAAGGGTGAAATCTGTGACAATGTAGTTTCACCATACATAGGCCTAGAAATACCTGTCAGGTCTAATTGTTTGGGAAAACATGTACACAGGGTGCAAATTCAATGTCAGGTTTGTGATAACAGTACTCCTTTTGGCACTTTAAGAGTTTTCATATTTCCATGTCACCACCAAGATCTGATTACAAGCCTTTATCCCACCTATTGAGCTAAATTAATTACTCTGCTGGTCTCCCATCAGATTAGAGCCATTAACTGTGCTTCGCCAAATTCCTGGGTAAGGAAGGAGTGGGAAGGAAATCAGTATGTGTTAATTAAATCCCCACTCTGCACCTGGCCTGGGAAAGCCAAAGCCCACAGAAGCAAAGGAAGATGCCCTGGCCTCTGGAGCCAAATACAGGAGGGTCTTCCGTTTGACGTTTTAATGGGAAGGAATCAGGCATCTGTGTCAGTTGGGGGCAGAGCTCAGACTCCAAGGGAAGGTATTTAAATTGACCACTTGTAGTCACCTTCTTAAAATGTCCCAAATGGTGTGCAGCAGGGTTGTGGCAGATGTGGACTAATGATGTAGTACCGTAGGATTAGTTAGGAGTGCCTGTTTTCTGGAACTTTCAACCCTCACTTACAAAACCCCTCGACAAGGGACTCTTGAGAAGACAATGGGTTTGGGAGCATCAATTGTGAATGAACTGGCACTGTAAACGAGTATGGGTCTCTCCAAGGTTAGTAGTGCTGGCCCCCATACGCACACAGGGGAAGTTGGTTAAATAGACTTCCTAGGAGACCCTGGATGATTCCTCTTGAATTTCTGTGGGCTGGCTTTTGACCCTACTGATACACGGGTGCCCTCCAGGTAGCCAGGAGGCTGTAGGGCTGTGGGAGTGTGGCACTTAAAGTGTTCAGCTTGCTGGCAGCCAAGAGCCTCAAGCAGGATGCAGCATTGGAATTCCAAGCTGATGACAGCTTCAACAACAGGATTTATAAAAAGCCAATTTTAGAAGTCAGGAAGCCTACTGTAAATGATCCTGATTCCTAGAGCTTGCCACCAGGAGCAAAACAGCATCTTTCTTCTAAATATTAGCCATACATGGGCACAGAAAACAAGGCGTTAAGTCTGGTCCCTCAAGGGACTGAGCAGAGAATGGAGCATTCCCCAGATGTCGAAGCATTCTGCACCATTCATTTTTTTGGGAGGGAAGAGGCGAACAGAGCCATGCTTGTTGGCATTGTCTCAGAAGATCGCCTCCCCCAGAACAAAATACAAACCAGGCGCTCCTGTGCTCATGGGTGGGAGGTGGGGGCACCATCATCACAGTTCCAGACCGCAGCAGCAGAACAGCCTATCTCTGCCCATATTGAACTCCAGCAGGTAAGAAAGCAGGGAAAGGTGCCAGCTTCAGTGCACAGAGAGGCAGCTAGGTGTGTGGGGATATTAGGGCTCTCCAGGGGCCCCCAACAAAAGAAAATGTCTGTGCACACCCATTTTCAAAGAAAAGTGTGCATGTGGCCGTAAGAAAAGAATAAATGCATGTGGTATGTGCTACATAAAAGAAAAGCTGTTCCTCTAGAATGCAAGGCTTTGGCAGAAGAAGAGTACCACCTTTCTCTGGGGAGCTCAAAAAATTATTAAAATGGTCTTGGTGGTGCCACAGGGGAGTCAGAGGTTCACCAGCAGTTCTAAAGTGTTGTGTGGGGCTACAGGAAATGCAGAAGCCTCCCAGAAGATGCCTCAAAAGTTTTCTGTAAAGTTGCCATAGGTTGCCTAGAGTATTGAATCCTCAACCTGGCAGAGGCTGCCCATGTATTTCGGCATTCCTTCAGCAGGAACCTTCGCTTGTAGTCTCTGAAGTGCAGGAATTCCTGTTCATTGGTTCTAAAACTGCAGTAGGTGAATAGTTAAAGTAGAAATAAGACTCGGTGACAGTCCTTGGAGAACACATTTTTGTGTCAACTCCTACCTATTTCTAAAACTACGACAAGTTTCATTTCACACCTTGAACTTGGTTTGGACTATTTGGAGGAGCAAATGAAAATTGCTCCGATACTTTTGTGGTTGAAATTGCGGGCCACATCTGGGACCTGCCATACTTGCTATGTTTTAGAGGGCTGTCTTAGTTTAAGAAACATGGCTGCTACACCTTGGCTTGAATATGTCAAACAAGCCTTTCATGATATAGGGTTGAGTACTATTTTTGATTCACCTGGTGGCATCGACATCCACTCCAAGGAGGTGGTGAAGAAAAAGTTCTTCATTGGCAGGGGAAAATACTAGAATAGCAAAGTCCTATATATATGCGCTATGTGCAAATTTCTATTTCAGATGGAACAATACTTATCGTGGATAGTGAACCCCAAGCATAGATTCTACCTAACACGTTTGAGATTAAGTACAGACCACTTTTTAGTAGCATTCCCTCTGACAGGTTCAGGGTTCGCCTCACTCCCATGTTGTCCCTGTGAAGTTTCTCCCCAATTTATGATGCACTTTATGCTCTTTTGCACACTGTACCACACTTTAAGATCATATTTTTTATGTTCTCCCTTACGTCACATGAATTTTAATACACACAAAGCAGGGTTGTATTATTTACAGTGTTTAGACTCCCAATTGGTTTGTTCATCAGTTATTATTTATAATTCAACTCCTATAAGAATAAAAAGGAAATGTGCCTCAAAAGCAGGTTATTTATATGTCCTTTCTATGTCCAGCTGTATAGCATCCATCTATCAAGTTGTTATTCTCTAAATAATAAGTTTGTATAGTCTGATTATTAGTGATGAAGTTCCCTTACATGTGTCAGTCTAACTTAACAGAACCTTAATTGAGTTTTTATTTTTACATAGATCACAGTGAGGTAGTTTGTTACAATGTATTCAGATGCATTTACTAATAAGCCTGTATCTTAGTTTCTTCTTTTTAGATATACTAAATTATGAAATTTTGTTTTTAAAAGTGTGTTTTTTTATTAGTGAGAGATACTGGTGTTTTTAATTGTGTGCTTTTATTGTCTTGTACTGACCGAATAAAGAATTCACTGACTGGCTGAATCAGGGACACATTTTCATGTTTTTTGTTTACTGTTGATGGTGGCCAATGCAAGGATTTATATTACTATGAATAGTACTGAATATTGGTACTGTCCCACTGATTTAAATGGTGTTGCAATCCTGGATCATAACATGCTTTCTGATTTTACTATTGTATGAACAAAGCAAGTAGGACTAACATATTTCTAATGTCATCCCTTTTACTGCGATATTTTATATTACATAGGTGGAGAGGATTGTGATTTTGGGTTTAGGGCTTGATGGGCATAAAAGCTGTCCTGAGCATGCCACCAAAGAAAGGTATTTCTATATACCTGATTGCACATATTTGCAATTTAATGCATGGTATTCAGTAGTGTTGTATAATAAAAATATTTTTCCTTTTTTGAGTACAAGCACTGACACAAAAGTGACTTACTGAGTGGTGTTTGTTGCTTACCAATGAGCTGGGGTACCAGACCACACCAACTCTCCTGAGTAATCCTTGGACTAGTCTGGTTTGCTACCCTAAGAGTCAAGTGCTTCAATAGGATTCTTGGATCAAAGTAAAGAGGAAGTTAAGAACTTATCACTTGTGAAGCGCTCTCATCCTTTGCAACTAATAATCCGATTTTGTACTCTCCTCCAAGCACCTCAGGAATCAGTTCTACCGTAAAACACCTTTGTTTGCTTGATAACATTGACATATTCTATTCAGTAGACCATACCAAATTCATCTCAAGGAAAATTCAGAAAATGAAGGAAGATCTTGATTACAGGAAAATTAATTCTAACCCAATAACCAACCTGTACAGAAATATATTGACTTGTCCACCTTCCAACCAATTATCTTCAGACTCAGACTTAATTGCAAATGTTCTTTATGATTAAGCTGACATCCTATGCAAAAAGATGCAGTATAACAAACATCTCTTGTGTACGGCCTTCTCTACGACAATTTGTAACAGCAGAACGGTTGTGAATTGGCTCTCCTACTTTCATAGACACATCATAGACAAATAAAACCTCTAACTATAAAATTAAAATGTATTCACACTGGCACATCACAACACCAGGCAAGATTGTCTTGACTCAATAAACCTCTTTGAATAGCCTCAAAACATTCTAATTCACGGGAAGTCATTTAGACTCTCATCTTTATCTTTTTCTTAATGCCAAATGTTTGTGAATGCTTTTGAGTTTTAGATGATATTAATTAATTAATATTGCAACATTTCCTTAGCTTTCTGAGTTGACACTTTGGCACAAAGTTTAATATTTAGCAATGGACCCTGCTGGCCATCGTACAACTTTGTGCTTCCAAATGTTGCCTAGCGCTGAACCCTTTATTACAGTAGAACCCTCTATAATATTCTAAATGAGAAGTTCTTCAAGCAATTATACATTTGTGACTTCTTGTTGCATAATTCTAATGAAATGTATTATGTTATTATACTTTCTTCTTGTTCAGTGTCCCTTGTATACTGCATTTGTTGCAGTGCTGAATTCCCCCCTCCCCTGTGTTCATGTGTTCTAGATGTTGCTGGACAGTTAGTCAACAAGGACAGTGACTGAGATCACAAGAAAACCTACTATACTTGCTTTGATATTCCAGAGAATAGGCTTCACTAGTGTACAATACTATCCATAAGAAGTGCAGGTGCAGTTGCATGGTGGCTAACTGATGTCTGCAATTTCCTGGACCATATGTACAGACTTCATGTGATAAACTCAAAAGTTTAATGGATTGTATGTTGTATTTCTTGGTAGACTCTCAATATTTTACTACATCCAAGTGTGATATTTAGGTCACGTCAAACACATTGGCCACATTTTCAGTTCTTTACCCTTGCTGCCATATTATCAATCACCAACAATTGGAAATCTCAACTCCCACCGTATTAAATGAATTATGAGAATTATACTTAACCTTATTTCCTTTAGTCAGCTGTCTGATGTATTGGGCATTTTTTATAATGTGAACAGGATTCAATCAAATGTATTAGGTGGGGTGTGAGTAATTTATTTAATATTTTGAACAGATGTTGTGAAAGTCCCTAAAATTGTTGAGAAATTATGTGAAAATTATGTGAAAAGCTACCTCCTAAACTTTCATGAGGATGCATTCACCACTAAAAATAGCATGAGATCCTCCTTAAAGTGACACACACAAACATCCATTTTGGTTTAGGGTGACTATGATAAATTAGATTATTAGTTGTGCTGAATGGAAGTACACCACAAGTGACACTGTCACTATTCTTGTTAGGTGGAGTAAAGGTTTCAGTAATGTAGGGCCAGATGTAGGTAGCCTTTTGCGCCTCGCAAACGGCGAAAAACGCCATTTGCGAGGAGCAAAAGGCCTCACGTGCTGCAGAAACACATTTTGCGAGTCGGAAACCGACTCGCAAAATGTGTTTCCGACTCGCAAATAGGAAGGGGTGTGCCCTTCCTATTTGCGACCGCATCGCGATGTAGAGTTGATTTCAACTCGCAGTTACCATCCACTTGAAGTGGATGGTAACTCATTCGGAAAAGGGAAGGGGTCCCCATGGACCACTGCCTGCTCTGAAAAAAAACGAAACAAAAAGGTTTCGGTATTTTTTCTATTTGCAGCTCGTTTCCCTTTAAGGAAAACGGGCTGCAAAGAGAAAAAAAAACTGCTTTATTTAAAAGCAGTCACGGACATGGTGGTCTGCTGTCTCCAGCAGGCCACCATCCCCGTGAGTGCCTAGACTCGCTATGGGGTTGCAAACTGTGACCCACCTCATAAATATTCATGAGGTGGGTCTTTGCGACCCCATAGCGAGTCGCAGAAGGTGTCTGAGACACCTTTCTGCATTTCCTTTCGCTGGGACTCGCAATTTGCAACTTGCAAACGGAAACCTACCTACATCTGGCCCTTAAACCTGAGCTCAGCCCCTGCTATCTGTGACATAGAGCAAACAAGAAAATGTATAAGGCATTTAGAAATACCAAAACAGTTTAAAGTTCGAAATGCAACATAGTAAAAATCCCACTCCAAATAAGAAAATAGAGAATATTTTAATTAACTGAATAAAACAACACCAAAATGACACAAATTCAATGAGAAGAATCTGAGATATTTTAAAAGATTTAACTAAAAATCACCAAAAAGCACAAAAGCCAACCATAAGTAACTGGTCATGGTACACCAGGGCAAAGTGAAAAGTTAAGGCTGACTGCGGCTGATCGCCAGTCGGATATAGTCACCTTCTTTTCTGAGAAGAAGTTGTAGATGTCAACAGGGCATCAGTGGGTTTGTCAGAATCAAGGCAGTAGGCTGAAGTCGATGATGATGAGTTGCAGGAGGACTGGTCCCAAAGCAGTTGTTGATGAAGCTAGGGAGTCTCCAAGCAGAAGTTCACGCTTTGCGCCCTAAAGATCCTCAGCATCAATTGAGTACCTGTCAGCAATGGTGTTGGTTGAGCTGTGGGATGGAGTCGAAGTGGCCTCGGCATCAACGGATTGCACTGTTGAGTGAAGAATGTATCAAGAGTTATGGCGAAGTTAGGCTCACCAGCGATGGACCACCAACAGATCAGTTGCTAGAAACCCTACTTTTAGGGTTAGGTAGGAGGACTAAACTCTGACATCAGCAAAGGGTTCCAGGAAGCCACAGGCAGGGTCCAGGACAGGCCCATTTGAAACTGGTCAACTGGGCTCTTTCAGGAAAGTGGACTTCTTGCAGCTTTTGTGTCCCTGTGGCTTAAGAGGAGGCCAACCAACTGGCCCTTCAAATCCACTTCATAGTCCTGGGTCGAAGTAAGAGCAGGTTCAGCACTTAGGGTCGTCTCACAGGTCTCAATAGCAGGTACAGTCCTTCTGTCTTCCACAAGTCCAGTATTGTTCTGAAGAGGGTTCCTACAGTTGCCACATGTATGCCTGGCACTATTCTTTGCATAGAGTGACTCCTGGACCCTCCCTAACCAATAGGGAAAATGTTCGCCAGGGGAACCCTGCCGTTTTTACAGCAGTTCCTGTTTGGCTGTCAGTAAAAAATCCAATGCTGTGCTTCTCAACCCAGAACCATCATGGAAGGAATTTTCTTCCCCTGTGCAGAGCTGTCCACCCACCCAGAGGTTTGGAACTAGACGGGAGGCAAGCGCAGGTGTGAGCTGCATCTGCCAGTGACATGGTGGTCATCATTTGAAGTGCAGGAAAGGGGCTGGGAAGAGCCTACAGACCCACTGCTTAAGGATGACAGACATTTTCTCACACCCAAAGCCCTGGTCACTTTGTGTGAGGCAGAAATATAACTTTCTGAAAGTGTATGCTCTTTAGTAATAATATATAATTTGACTCTGCCATTCATTTGGATTTTTAATTACTGTTAAAATTAGTCCTTTAGCCATTTTATAGCTACTCCCAAACAGGGAATAGTGTAAACCACTGTTAACTTATGGGAGAGTCAACCATGCCACAGTGAAAAACAACTTTAAAGGTTTTTAACTGCCATTGCATGTAACACATTAAATATACATGCCCTTCTTTTAAATATTGTGCACCCTTCCTCAAGGATATTTAAGGCTGTCCTTGGGGGGGGGGTGATGTAAAAGTATTAAAATGTAAGGTTTAAGCCTGTCAAAAGCTTTATTTTGACAGGTTGAAAGGAGTTTTTAAAACTGCACTAACAGGCTGCAATAGCCTGTGTCAATTAGGAGTGTAGATATTTTGACATGTTTAGGGGTCAGAGCACATGCACTAGGGTCTGGTTGGCAGGGTCCCAGTGACAAAGTAAAACAACAGCAGTATCAGTCCAAAAAAGATTGTTGGTATCATGCAGAAAGAGACATTATATTACAGTGATGCTCCAGACTGCTACTACCTGTCTGTTATCCCACTCATCCCACTCTATCTGGATCATTGTCTTTACTATTTCACCTGTTCTTTTCCTTCTACTTGTGTCACTGTTTCCCCGCACTTGTGTGTTTATTGGTTCCTCTACCACATTTTTTCTGAAAAGTAGGTCATAGCCTTAATATTCTGTTTGCATCATGATCTCTCCCTAATGTTGACAGCAGTCCATCCTAGCAATGATTATAGCCTAGCAGAGTGCCAACACCTCTGGGGGTGAACACAAGACAGGAAGCACCGTTGCATCATAAAGGCACACTCCAAGCAGCAGGTCATGCACTGCTTGGCAGATATCATTGACTGGAGAAGGACCTTCTAGACACTGAGGTAGGGAGACAGGTGAGTAAGGTTTAATATTTTCTACTTATCACTTTGCAAGAGTTATTACATCACAGGTAGATTTGCCTGTTAATGTCTACATGTACTTGCAATGGTCAATATTACTAAACAGTGTCTTCTTCTTCCTTTCATTCAGGACAGCCAAAGGAGACCATGTGCAAGGGAAAATGAAAGGTAAAGAGCAAAGGCTAATACAGGCAGCACTAGCTCATCAGCCACTTCAGTGCCTGCTGGTGGTAAGTGGTGTTTACTCATTCTTCCTTGATTGTACACATATTAAACTCACTTGTTCACTAATTTGTTATACAGCATGGACTTATATAGACTCCTCATTGTAATGTTTTTTTTTGTAATATCATTTTATTTCATTTTAATGTCTATTTAGCGTGCATAACTCCTTTTGTTTTATTTTAGATTCCATTATTTTACATCAATGTATATTTTCCTTTCTCCTTTCCTTTTCCTTTTCTTTTATCTCTAATTTCCTATTGCTGCAACCTCCCCTCTTCTCTTTTGATCATTCTTTGTTTTCCGGATCCTTTCCCTAATAATTTTCCTCAGTTTTTTTAATTTAAATTGCTTTGGAGTTTTTGAATTTTTAATATGTATGATCAATCTTTTAAAGCAATACTTTGGTTAGAACAGTTTACAGTTCTTCAAGTATAACATTTCTTTATATGCTACTGTATTTGTTACTAACAATTCAAAATAAATGTCTTTGGTAGTATAACTATGCACTGTGATAATGTTTACTAAATACCACTTAATGCTCTCTGGCAAAGTTTCACTTCATTACCAACTTATTATGCTAAAGTCTTTTCAACTATTTGAGGTAAAAATAGTTTTACGTATGCAGGTGGAGTTGAATTAATTAGTATCACATACTTAAAATAGTAATTAGGCATATGCATTGACACAGAATTATATAATTCCCATGTCCCTAATTCCAGTGTCACTAGTTAGAAGAACCTGCAGCATTGTGCGACAGACTGTGCAGACGTGTCTGCAGTGACTAGTACAACTTATGTCTTTTTTCTTCTCTCCTAGACTCCCACCGGAGGCCAAGAATACTCACATGGTGCAAGATCCTACAGGAAAAAGCTGCTCCACTGTTGCTAGATAAACATTCACCCAACTGATGCAGCTTTCTACAGTCTGAGGGATTTAGACGAGTAAGAGGAGATAGTGGCAGCAGCAGCAGCTCCCACAACCCCAGCAGAAGAAGCCCTGCTACATTATTCCTGCCACCTCTCCCCACATTGATCACTTACAGTCTCCCTTCCTCGTAATCCCCAGAGTTTCTACTCCATATGAGACTAGATGGCTTTGAGTTCCAAGCAAAATGACAGAAAGACCTGAGGGACACTGTGTGTATACAAACTAGCAAGCATATCTGTTGGTATGAGGAACAAAAAAAAAATGACCTACAAACAGAGACACACAGGTTTCACAAAATGATGGATGAGCAAATGACAAGAATGGAGGAGGCATGAAAAGCAAAGTGAAAATAGCTGCCTCTTATGGAGCACCTTTCTTCCACACCACGAGTATTGCAGGGGGAAGGGTTTTGAAAAAATATAAACAAAATGTTCCTTGGCCCATACACCAACAGTAAAGCAGCATCACAAATATACAAAATCAATTAAGCTAAACAAATTATAACAGAATAGAAATTTGGAAACTCAGAAATCACTTAAAACAACATTTCAAAATGCCCCAAACACCAACAGGCACACGCACAAAATAACATAAATTTAGTATGTACTCCAGGTCCTTTACATGACTGTGAAATATATCTAGCACAGCAGCATGGAGAATGTTAAACAATCCATCAAAGTTATATTATAATAAATTACAGCATACTAGGTCCCAAACTGAACAAAAAGGAAGGAAAAAGAAGCAATATATGCCCCGATCACCAGCATCCCAAAATGTTAATTGGTTTTACACACTTATCTCTTAATCACCACGAGGGCCTGCCCCGACTCCCCTAGTGTAAGCTTCAGGCCATTTTGGAACAAACAAAATGAACAAATCCTAAAAGAGGAAAACAATTGGTAGTGCCTGCCCTCTATCTAAAACATCACATATTTTACAAAGTTAATGAACTTGATGTAAGAGATTGGAGTATTAACTGGGGGGGGGTGAAAACCCATCGGAAAAATTTATCCAAATTATTGTCATGGTGAACCACAAAAGTTACTAAATAAACCTTTGCTTAACTCTCTGATAGCATGGCACAAAGCTGTCAGGCATAACTTAAAGGCTATATGTAAAGGATGTATGTAGTGCTAAAACAGTAATAAAGTGAAAACAAAAAAATCAAAAAACAATTTAGACAAATAGAGTAAATGTTAATAAATAAAATGGCATAAAAAAAATCAAATAAGTACAACTAGAGTTAGGAATGTTTATAGTTTGAATTGAAAATAGCACCAATGGGGCGTGGCCTAGCCGCCGACCGAAATGGCTGCATGGCTCTGAAGCTCCTGTGGAGGCTCCTGACTAACAGCAGGAGAAGACACCCAGGTCCTGGAGGCGGACAGATGGTGACAGTAAAGCTGTGAGAAGTGGGAAGGGTTGACGGGGGGTCGTGGCTGCTGGTTTGTGGTGGATGAGCGCTGCTGATCATACGGCCTGCGCATTGCGCCCAACATGCACCGCAGGCCCCTGGGTGACAGGGACCCTAGGTCCGCTAGAGGGGCTGGGCCATCCGGCAGGGCGGGACTGCCAGGGGCAGCTGATTGTTGTACCCCCTCTCAAGGCCAGAGGGATGCTGGGAGAGCATCGTGAGCTCTCCTGGACCGCTGCTGTGGGGGCCATTTGGTGGTACGGCCTGGTGTGGCCCTCTCTGCTGCCCTGGTGGCAGCTGTGGGGGCAGCTGGTAGTGCGTCCTGCTATGGAGGGGTGCAGGCCTGGTTG
This sequence comes from Pleurodeles waltl, assembly GCF_031143425.1. Taxonomy (NCBI): domain Eukaryota; kingdom Metazoa; phylum Chordata; class Amphibia; order Caudata; family Salamandridae; genus Pleurodeles; species Pleurodeles waltl. The sequence continues at coordinate 517,660,191 of NC_090442.1, forward strand.
TATTAGCGGGGGCTGGCGGCTGTGTGGGAGTGGCCTTGGCACCCCCCCTCTGAATTCTTACTGGGCAGTCAGAGGGGTCATGCCCCAATTTGCACCAGGGTCCTGCATCAGTGTCCCCATCAGCTAGAGTCTCGGCTGGGATCCCAAATGCCTGGACAGTCCATGCTGGGCATTCTTACAGCACCCTGCTGTTGAGCTGCTCACATTTGTGTGGGTGACTGGAGTCACTTGCCTGGTGACTCGCTTTGGGCCTGCTGATCGCATGGCTGCCACCTGGATTGCCTGTCGCAGGGCCTGGGGCCTTACCCGACGATTCTTGGTGCACTTCTGGGCCGGCGGTGGCTGAGGGGCGGCCCTGGGTGGCCATCGGCCAAGGTGACCCCAAAGAATGGAAACTTCCTTTTGAGAAGTGACAGCAGGAGTCTCCCCGGACTGGACTGGGACTCGGATGATGCCCGGAGTGGTCAGATGCGTGACCACACATCAGGAGTGGAGGACATAGTGACGGAGCTGAGGGCCGGATTTCATGGCATTGATAATAGATTTGACTTGCTGACCACCAGACTTGACAACATGGGCAGTAGGTTGGATGAACTACAGTTGCGACTGGAGGGAGAGGAGGGTCAAATCTCTGTCAATGAGAATGATACCGCAACGCTAAGAAAATGCCTTTAGAAGGTCGAGGAGAGGTTACAAACTGTGGGTATAAAGAACGAAGATTTGGAGGCCAGAGGGCGCCGTAACAACCTGCTCATAGATGAAATTGTGGAATCCTCCAACACTGGCCGGCTTGACTTGTTTGTAGAGAACCTGTTATGTTATGTTATGTTATGTTATTGAGACTTATATAGCGCCAGCTACCCGGAGGCCTCGTATCGCTGAACCTGCTGGTTGAGTTACTGGAGTGCCAAGGCTTCACCTCAACCTTTGTGGTGGAAAGGGCACATCGTACCTTGGGCCCTAGACCTCCCCCTGGGGAACCTGCCCGCTTGATAATTGCTCGCCTATTGAATTATAAAGACCGAGACATTTCACTCCGACTTGCCAGAGAGAAGGGCCCCTTGCAGTATCAGGCATCTGTTGTGTCCCTCTTCCCCGATTTCACACCTACAGTGCAGGAAGCTAGGCGGTAATTATCTGAAGTCAAGACCACGCTCCGTTCTCTTGGTGTTCATTATGGCACGATATATCCAGCCAGGTTGAGAGCAATGAATGGCAAACCACAATACTTTGGCAATCCTAGTAATGCCATGATGTTCTGCAAGCAGCATCCTGGGATGGGCAGATTGCCCTGCTGTTTCCAGGGGGGGCATTACAATCTGGATGCTGGGCCCATTTTGCGCATGGAACTGTTTCCCCTGGACTAGATGAGACTGCCTAGGCTGTGGCTCTGCCATGTTTGACTACACAATATATCTCCATCGATTGTATATGACAATTGCTGTTTCACCACTTATTGTCTTTAACTCAGGTTCTTTAGTTGGGTTGTCCTCTCCTAAACTACACTGTCAATCCCATTAGCAACCTGGGAGTACTCAGTGGCTGCGTTGTGATGCTACTATGGTTAATACCAAGATATTTGTTCTTCTGTTGTAATGGTCTTTGTTTAGGGTTTTGTGGGTTTTGCTTGGCATTTTTAGGCGTGGGAGGGTTGTTTCACACATATGGGTTGTGTGATGTAGTGTTGTTCTGTTATGCAATTCAGTTTATTTACACACCTACCTTACGTACCTATGGCTACACATGTCCCCCACGCTGGGGCTAACGCCTCCATGATGAAAAACACATTAGACCTTACATTCCTATCCTGGAACATACGTGGCCTAAATAATCCCATAAAAGTAAAATGGTGCTGCAATACCTCCATAGGCATGCGGTGCAGATTGCTTTTGTGCAAGAGACACACCTCCCCGCTAGCACAGTGCCCTCCTATGCAGCCATGTGGGGCCCGTACCAATACTTTGCAAGTTACAGCATCTACTCTTGGGGGGTATGTATTTTGATTAATAAAACAGTACCATTTAGGCCACTACTGAGCCGGGTGGATGGTAGTGGCAGATATGTGATGGTTGCGGGGCTTTTGGATAACCATAAGATCCCACTTGTAAATGTGTAAGCACCCAATATTGATGCTCCTGAATTTTGTTCAGTCCATCCATTCACATATTAATCTCTTTGATATAGATCACTTTCTTGTGGGTGGTGACTTTAATTTGGCAGTAGACCAAGCATTGGATACCACTTCTCATACCCCGACATCTAAGCCTTGCTCCCTTAGGGCTTTGAGAGATCTATGCAGTACTTTCACTGTGCATGATCCTTGGCACAGGCATGTTGGCTTATACTTTTCGTTTGGCACCCCATGGAACCTGTCGCGTATCGACTATTGGCTTCTGGCGGGCACTGCTGTGCAGTGGGTTACAGATGTCAAGCACCTACTTCGGACATTTTACAAGAAATACAACGCTATTCTTAGCTCTTGTTTTGTATCGGTGTATGTGGAGGCCCTGGAGGCTGGGGCTCTCTCTGAATCAATGAGAGAGGCGGTTATTTCCCTATTACTGAAACCTGGTAAGAAACCTCTATATTGTGGGTCATTTCACCCCCTTTCCCTGACAAATGTCAACAATAAGATTCTGGCCAAAATGAATGCCACCCACCTCTCCCTCTTGTTGGATATGATTATCTCCCCCGCTCGGTCTGGCTTTGTTTCACACTGTTCTACTGCCATCAATCTTCTCTCTGTCTTTGTGGTGCTGAAGAGTGTCCCTTGAGGTCCCGGTGATGATTGCCTTATTGGATGCCAAAAAGGCTTCAATTCACTTTAGTGGCCCTTTTCACGTGCTGTCCTTGGTAAGCTCGGGTTCCCCCAGGGCTACATCAAACTGATTTCCCTGTAGTATTCACAGCCCACAGCAGCCATAGGGCTTAATGGTGAGCTCACCTCCTTTTTCCTCGTAACACGCAGCACAGAGCAGGGGTGTCCTCTGTCCCTTTTGCTCTTTATTCTGGCAATTGAACCCCTGGTGCACCACTTACATAAGGAACATATCCACAGGGGACTGCAATGGACCTGTTGTCGCAATATGCAGATGATATTTTGCTATTTGTTCGCCATCCGGACACTAACCTTACACCAGTATTGGAAGAAGTGACTTCCTTCGGTGAATTCTCCGGGCTGCATATAAATTGAAGTAAGTCTAGCTTTTCCCGCTGACTGACATAACCCATCCACCTGAGACAGAGTTCTCTTTGTGCTGGTGCTCTGACTCTTCGAAATACTTAGGTATTCATATGCACAGAGACAAGGAGCAGTTGCTATGACTCAATTATGGACTGTGGTGGAGAGATTCACCATCCAGGTGGATAGATGGGTAAAGCTGCAAATCTCTATGGCGGCCCGGATATCTCTCATTAAATGGTGGTTCTCCGACATTTTCTGTATCTATTTTTGAATATTCCGATCCAGCTTACTAACACATTTTTTGCTACACTTTGCAGCTTGATGATTTGACTGGTATGGGCAGAAAGAAATCCACTCATTTGATGGGAGGTCCTCACTCTCTCATATGAGCTGGTTGGATTCGGGGTCCCCCAATTCCAGCTATTCTACATTGTGGTGCAATGTGAATATACCTATCACTGGTATCATCCTGATGTGCACCTTCCCTACTCTATCCCAGAGCGGGATCTGCAGGCTCTTTTACCGCTGAATGCCCTTTTACCTGGGGGTGTTCTGCTATACTGCAGAGATATTCAAACTCTTTCCACAACTAGCTGGGCATAACGTAAACTGACTAATTTGCTTCACTGCGACACTTGTATTCCCCAGAAATGACCTTGATTAATAATCCATTTATGCCCATTACACAGGAAGCACTGGTTCAGCGTACATTACGTACTTTTCAACTTCACACCTTTGGTGATGTTTTCCCGTATGACCACGTATTTTCACGCACTACAGATACTCGTTTCACAGAAGCCACACAATTGCAACACTTTGTACTGTGTCATCTACAACATGCTATGCATGCATGCTACACTACATATCCGTTGGCTCTTGCCGAGTTTGCACCACTTACCCTGGTTGCTACAGTGGACTCGGGTGTGCACTTGGTATCCAGACTCTATCTAGGTTGTATTAAGGCTCTTTCAGTTCCTGATGCTTGGCTAAGGAAATCCTGGGAAAGAGATCTGGGTGTCCATTATCTGTGCGCAGACCATATTTGTCTCACCTAGCCAGAGCCACAAACTAGTGCAATTTCAATTCCTTAGGAGGGCATATATCACCCCCAGGGACACTGCTCAAATGGACCTGAGCTGCACTTGAGCTTGCTGCAAATGCTGTGCTCTGATCACTGATTTTTCACGCATGACTTGGACCTGTCCTAACGTTAGCCCCTTTTGGTGTAAGGCATATGACAGATTGTCGGCTATTGTTGGTTGGCCTCTGTGACCTGACCCACTTACGGTGCTTCTTGGCTACACAGGTGACTTACCAAAGTCCAAAAGACGCCTCACTGCGATCTCACTCCTGTTAGCAAAATGGGAGATAGCGCTTGGATGGGGATCCAAATATGCGCCTAGCATTCATTCCTGGTTGTCCAGCCACACCTATAGAGAAATTTACACCTCACTACAGCCTGTGATGTCTAGGTCTAAGGATATTTGGCAACCACTGAGAGGCTACTTGTCTACACTAGCCACTTCTCCTCCAACATCACATTCTTCTAATGATGCTAGCTCATGTTCGATTCATTTTCACATGTCAGTCTGTTTGTTTCAGTGCTAATTGTCTTTTGCCTGCCAGTGCTCAATAGCCCTCTGATTGCAAACGGTAATACTATATATGATTTGTACTGATGTTCTACCACTTACATGTTTCTATGTTTGAACTGTATTGCTATGTGTTTGTTCTTTGGTATGTTCTAAAATGATAAATACAATTAAAAAAACAAAAGAAAAGAGCACCAAAAAGAGTTAAGAGACAACTGTGGGATCTGGTTGCGCTTGACTGGTTCAAAGTCAAACGTTTAGGCCTACCGTGATGGAGTGCTGGTGGGATTCAGGATACAGGTTTATTCCGATGGAAACTTTACTCTCCGATTCAAAAAATCTGGAGAAATGTAATGGTAGATGAGTTCTTGGCTGGGTGAGATTCAAGCCTCATCCAAAGCAAGGCTTAACAATGGTGGGCTCCTGAAGAGCGGGTTCCCAGTGTAGTTGTTGATGACAGCGGAAAGCTCTGAGAAGGTGAAGTCTCAAGTCTGTGCCCAGGAAGGCCTTGAAATTGGTGGATTTCTACTCGGCATCTTTCCCAATGAAGGCCGCGCTGTTTGGACTTAGGGCCTAATTACGAGTTTGGTGGTCTTGCGACCGCCAAACTCACAGTAGCGGTCGGACTTCTGCAGTCCTGGTGGTCCGACCACTAGATTATGGCTCTGATGGACAGACTGCGAGGGGACTGCCGCCACCACCAGGATCATGGATCCCGAGGGGTTGACGAAGATCAGATTTGTGGTCAGCCATGGCTGCACTGAGTTCAGCACCGCCGTGCTAATCACAACTCTCCTTTCCACCAGTCTTTTAATGGCAGGCTGACGGCCATGACAAGGCTAGCAGAAAGGCAGTGCTGGGGGCCACAGGGGAAAATGGCTCATCTGACACCTAGGGAAACCTACTAAACCTGTGCATTTTTCAAACATAAACACCTAGGTAAATACAGGATAGGGTGACTTGTGGGGCACTGACCAGGTTCTGTTACCCAGAATCCTTTGCAAACCTCAAAATTTGGCCAAAACCACTTTTTCCTCTCATTTTGGTGACAGAAAGTCTGAGAAGAGCCACAAATTTTCTTCCACCCAGCGTTTCCCCAAGTCTCCCGCTAAAAATGGTACCTCACTTGTGTGGGTAGGCCTAATGCCCGCAACAGAAAATGCCCCAAAACACAACATGGACACATCACATTTTCCCAAAGAAAACAGAGCTGTTTTTTGGAAAGTGCCTAGCTGTGGATTTTGGCCTCTAGCTCAGCTGGCACCCAGGGAAACCTAGCAAACCTGTGCAATTTTGAAAAATAGACACGTAGAGGAATCCAAGATGGGGTGACTTGTGGGGATCTCACCAGGTACTGTTTCCCAGAATCCTTTGCAAACCTCAAAATGTGGTCAAAAAACACTTTTCTCCTCACATTTCGGTGACAGAAAGTTTTTGAATCTGAGAGGAGCCACAAATTTCCTTTCACCCAGCATTCCCCCAAGTCTCCCGATAAAAATGGTACCTCACTTGTGTGGGTAGGCTTAGTGCCTGTGACAGGAAATTCCCCAAAACACTATGTGGACACATCAAAATTATCAAATACAAAACTAACAGTTTTTGCGGGGGGCACTTGCGTTTTTGATCCTGGGCTCAGCATCCATATAGGGAAACCTACCAAACCCAGACATTTCAGAAAACTAGACACCCAGGGAAGTCTATGGATGTGTGACTTGCGTGGATCCCCCAATGTTTTCTTACCCAGAATCCTCAGCAAACCTCAAATTTAGCTAAAAAATCAAATTTATCCCACATTTCTGTGTGGGATCCCCTCACCGGGACAGAATTCCTACCACCCAACGTTCCCCTCAGTCTCCTGGTAAAAATGATACCTCACTTGTGTAGGTGGGCCAAGTGCTTGTGACAGGGAAGAGCCAAAAACATGTCGAAAGTGAGGGGGAACCAAAGTTGGTCCAAATGGGCAGTTTGAAAAAAAACATTTTTAGGTTGACAAGTGCAGCAGAATTTTTATCGGTATAGATGAGACAATGCTGGGTGGTAGGAATTTTGTGGATTCCTGCAGATTCCGGAAGGTTCCATCCCAATAATGTGGGAAGAATATGTGATTTCCTGCAAAGTTGGAGGTTTGCAGGGCTTTGTGGGTAAGAAAATGATGCGGGTGCATGTGAAGCACACCACCCTGGAATCACCCAGATGTTTAGTGTTTAGATGTGTCTAGGTGTTGTGGATTTTTCTACATGGCATCTTCCAACGCCCACAAAGTCAAGCTCTCATGGCCCAAATGTAAAACCAAAACCCACAATAATCAAATGACCTCTTGCTTGCCATGGGATAAGATGTTTTAGTGTGTGGGGGGAGAGCTGAGTGACTGTTACCACCTTTAGTTGGGGTGGGGGCATAACCAGGCACATACTGGTTGGTAGCCGCCACCCCACTATTTTTTAAATTTTTTATTTCCTAGCATCTAGTAGACTTTCTCGGGTGTGGATCGGGGGTAATTGCCCCATTTGTTGGCAGAACAACCTTGGCCCCATTTATCTGGGGTGTGGGGTATGGCCATACCCCCACCCGCTTATTTAGAAAAAAAAATCTTCCCTGGTCTCTGGTGGGCTTTCTGCCCCCCCTTGGGGGCAGATGAGCCTTCCAAAAATAGGCCAATCTGCCCCCAAAGGGCCAACAGTAATGTGCCCCCATGGGGAGCAACCCTTGCCCCCCCAAACAAAACACACACATACACCAATCCCTGGTGCCTAAGTGGTTTCTGCCCCCTGGGGAAGATCGACCTAATAGAAATAGGCTGATGTGCCCCCAAGGGGGCAGAAATAGCCTAAATATAATTTGCCTCCTGGGGGAGCGACCCTTGCCCCACCGCTAAAAAAGTAGAAAAAAAAACAAAAACAACAAAAAAAATTGCCCCTCTGGGGAGCGACCCTTGCCCAAGGGGTCACTCCCCTTATGCCAATTTCCCATAACAAAAAAATCACTGGTGTCTAGTGGGCAGTGGGCATTTCACTTCATGATCTGGCTGCTGAAATGCTCTGAGAGACTTCAAAGGGAAGGAAACTTGAAATTTGTCTTCCGATGGGAGGTGGCCTCTGATGAGGTCAGCGCACGATCCCGCGCTGATGTAATCAGACATAACGGGGGTGGAAGGGAAAGGGCTTCCCTCCCACCCTGAGGGGGTGGGAGGGAAGCCCACGCGCTCCCTCCGAGCTCATGTGCCAGGACGCAATGGTTACGTCCTCGGCACAGGAGCACTGTGCCGGTGGACGTAACCATTACGTCCCCGGCACAGAAGGGGTTAACATCTGTAAAAGAACAGCTTTGTCTCCTTTCATAAGATGTGGACTTACAAGATTTCTTGTGAAGTCCTAGAAAGCCACTGTCAAAATGTTTTTTATGCCATACATGAGATATGGAACCTTTTGCAAATGGAAGGTGCCGCACATTTAAGGCAGATTGATAAGGAAAACATGGCAAAGGCTAGCCATTGTCGATAATGGTATGAACATGTTGTCCAACCACATTTACTCACTAAATAACATTGTCTCTTCTTAATCAACATCATTCAAAATGACATGCCACTTATACATCATGAACAGAGTCAGCTTAGGTCACTATGCAGTTAGGTTAGACGTTGAAAGTTATGAAAAGTGGCTGCTTGCCCTTGTAGCACGTTAACTCGAAGGAGTTATTTGCCACATTTAATTTAACAAGACAGCAAAAGATAATGACTAGGAAAGGGGCAAGTTACATCATGTTTAATATTGAAAAGTTAGAGAAGTTGCCTTTTACTGGGATGGAAATTCCTTTGTCAGTATGGTTAATACATGGAGTGATTAATTTGCCATTTCAACCTTTCAATTCACTATGTGTGAACGGTGAGACAGATGTCTTTCTTAGTAAATGCGGGACTTCAGTTAGTCATTCTATGATTTGTAAAGAGGTGTCCTTGCACATCACATGCAACGCAGCCCTGACAAACTTGGCTTGCTATCTGAAGGGTACTCCTGTTTCTTTGATTCGCCCAGTGTTTCAAATACTTTTCAATGGGAGATATTTGATGCTGAATGCGATGAAGGCTGCTGTGGTATGAAACCTGGAACCGCCTATGTGATTTTGGTTTCCAAAATTGTAACTTGCTGCAGTAATGTGTTATTTCCTCCACACAAGAGATAAAGGTAGCAGAATTGTGGCCTCACATCAGTACTTCCAATGTAAATTTTGATAAGCTGAGCAGACTGAAGGCTTTTCTGTTTCAAAAACATGTGGCTCACCTAGAGAGGCTTATGACTTTAAAGTAGCAAGGTCATCTGCAGAGGTATAGTCCCTATTAAATAACAACTTCCCCAAACATTTGGAGAATTGGTGAGCAGGATCTGTAATGCATCCAGTAGTGCACGGGTTGTGCATGCTTTACAGGTTGTTGGTTCTGGATTCATTAGCACTTTCCAGACTGTATTTGGAGTAATACCTTCAGCCATCCTCTCACTTTTTCGAGTATCTTTGGTGAATTCCATATAACTTAGGTACTGATTGGTGGTATCCTGCTGTTGCTATTTCTGATTCTCATTGGCTGTCCCATCTAATAATGCAGAGTGATAAAGATCCCGCCAGCCCACCCGTGTCGTGATTGCTTGATGCAGTATTTCAGAGCTTCACTGTTGGAGGAATTGGAATTTAATTGGTCACTGTAATTCAGACCGATTGCCACTTGTGTGCAGTCATTTTTCCATTGCTTGTGGTGCCTCTTCGAATGTGCACCAGAGGTGTGTCTTGCTGTGCAGCCTGTACCTTCTTTGGACAGAGATATGTTAATGTTCTTGATGAGGGTTCATTCACAGACTTGCCCACTGAGATTGCGGTTGTTACGCAAGGCATCCTATGAGCAGCTGCTTGTGGATGTCATGGCTCGTTCTACATTTGCCACTGCATGTAAGGCTGCTGCCTCGACCAGACCTATGAGTGAGGCATTTGCACATGTGTGCTCTGTGGATCTTACATCTAACGAGCTGTTATCACCTGCTGAAGTGGGGTCCTTCCTGGCTTCAGTCTCCATTGATGACATCAGAGATTTCCTGCAGGACAATGACTATTGCTGAATTACAACTTTGTCATTTTTTTATTTCAAATTCTCAATTGTCCTTTTAATTTGGCCTGTCTATCAGCCTGACTTGATTGTCAAGTTCAAGATGTTTTATCTCTTTTTATGAACATTTTAGTTTGCTTTTAATATTATACTTTTAGAGTGTGGTTATTTTTAGGTCTTGGGCCCTGCACTCCTGTCCCGACAATGGGGAGGGTGTTGTAAGTTCACTTTAAAGCCTTGCTTGGGCACATGTGTTTTAGCTTAGGCCTGCAGCCTGTGCCCTTTTACATAGTTACATTCTTTGTTTTCATTTACTTATTTTAATCATTTCACATTGCATGCTTTTAGTGGGGAGGTTTTATTTTCCTAACCAGCTGCTATTCTGCAAAAGTGTTATTACATTTCACCTTGTACCTCTGCTAAAGACTGCTCAAGGCTGTACATGATAATCTATCTAGTATTGCTGCCACATGTGTGCGTAGCCAACCTCAATGCTTAGACACATTATCACGTCAGGCCTGTTTCTCAGAACACACCACATTTTGTTATAAAAACATCACACAGGCCAAAGAAGATTAGAGAGGTCATTCCAGCTAGAGGACCCATCCTATGCTGTGTGCTACTTCATTGCCACTTTGCTAACCTCAGCCCAGTGTCTACAGTTGACCAAGGAGATGGCGGGCAGACCTCTGTTTTTCAGGGGTGGGTGGGTGTTTCTTCAATGGACTAAGTATGGGCAGAGATGGGCTATCACTGCTGCGCTCTCATATAGAAGCTAGAAAGTGTAGATAGGAATCTTTAGGCACATGTTTATTCCAGTATGGTGGGATTGTTAATTTGCATTTCACTTATGGTAACAATTCTAACTGTGATATGTTTCATCTTCTTAATAATTGAAGCTCATATATTCTATCATGGATTGCAGTATTTGCAAAAAATGCATTAAAAACTGTCCTGTGGTCTAGGGAGCAAGATGGTGATTGTGTAGTGCTGTGGACTGCAGGCCCGCCCCCCGGTGTCACACGATCGAACACTCTTTGCAGAGGACACGGAGCCGCAGTGTTGAGGTGGCGCGCCGGCGTTTCGGCCCAAAAAGAGGAGAGAAAGGCTCCAGGAGGCTTGATGTTTCTGTGAGAGCCTCTTCAAGCCTGTACTTCAGGGAACAAACACGGCTGGTACCTCGCGGTGAGAAAGACGTGTAGAGGGGGCAAAGGATCGGACCCCCAGGCATCACTCTATGGATTCTGGTCTCACCAGTGAGGCGCATACTCTGTCTCATAGTAAGAGAGGCAGAACGCTGGAATATGGTAACAAGGAGGATTGGCGCATTAATAGGAAACTGGTCACGGGGGCCTCCTTGCCCCGTAAAGTGGAGATGGCGCCTTAGAGTATATAGGCCGCTGGAGAAAAGGCAGAGGAAGGAGACAGCATTATCACCGTGGGCCGCTCGACAAGTGGGATTCATCAAACGCGAGCAGCGAAGGCTTCCAGCAGTGGTTGCCTGGCAGGTAGGTGGGCTGTAACAGGACCGATTAAATAAAACAGCAAATGTGGAGGTGGGGCTTTAAAAGATGGTCCTAGCACAGGTCGTGCAGCTCAGATTGATCACAGAGCAAGGTGCAGGTCACAGCCCGCTATCACAATCCTTTTTACTAGTAGAGGCCAAGAGAACAGTAATGCAGAGCTCTCACCCCTGTCTGAAGACATGTTAATGTGTGCAAAGGAGAATCGGGGTCTGAGAAGTCCTATAGGGGAGCTGCCACAGACTAGTATAGTGTTCTCAGGTGGTAGCTTGGACTCTAACATGACAGAAACTCAGGGGAGAGTCAGCTAGACGAATGCAGGAGCTCGATTGAGCAGACCGGAGCAGCCACTGGGGCAGCCACCGGGGCAGCCACCAATGCAAGCATGCAGCCACAAAAGTAAATCTATAAAAAAAGCACTCAAGACATTCATGGCACTGCTGATGAACCCCCAGAATCCCACGGTAAAGGAACCCGCACCAGAAATAGTAAGGAGCTAAGGTGGTCATTACAACCCTGGTGGACGGTGTTAAAGTGGCGGTAAGACCGCCAACAGGCCGGCGGAAAATTGTTTGGAATTACGACCGTGGTGGAAACCGCCAACAAAGACAGCCACTTTAACACTCTGCCCGCCACAGTGGTACAAACAAACAGCTCGGCGGTCACCACCAACAGACAGGCGGAGGACAATGTACCGCCCACACTGTTATGACAGGCCAATCCGCCACCTTTTCCGGGGCGGATTCACCGCGAATAAAAACACGGCGGAAACAGGAATTTTGAAGGGAAAACGCTCACCTCTACACACTCCACGAGGAAGGAGGACACCATGGACCCGGAAATCCAAATCCTACCTGCGATAGTCTTCCTGCTCCTGTACCAGGAGCACCAGTGCCGGCGGCGAAGACCACAGTGAGTACTGCATCTACGACACAGGGGAGGGGGGAGGCAAAAAACAGGGACACACACATGCAACATTCCCACCCCCACCCTCACCCACTACAACACACACACTAATACATATCTATACATTATAGTTACTCCCCCCCACCCCCCTTAGGAGAATGCAAAGACAAAAGGAAATGAGTGTAACCATTGTAATATATCAAAATGCAGTATGCAAAAATATACATATATACACTATTAACAAAATATACACCAAGAATAGTAATCCAGGTATTGCACCATTCATAGTCCGTGGACCACTGGGCCCAAAATGCATGGGCGAGTTCCACACACGATACCAGATCAAAACAGAGAGAACACTGCAGGGGCATCAGATAGAAATACAACAGGCACCTCAGGGGGAAGGGAAGGGGAGGCACCTCAGCCGGATGAGTGCACGATGCCAGATCAACGAGGGGGCTCCAAGCCCATTGATGTATCCTGGGGAGTGCAAAGCCACAGTCTCTCAAGTCTCTCCAGTGGGTGGGTTGCCCACTGTTCCATCCTGGGGAGTACAAAGCCACAGTCTCTCAAGTTTCTACAGTGGTTGGTTTGCCCACTGTTCCATCCTGGGGAGTGCAAAGCCACAGTCTCTCAAGTCTCTACAGTGGTTGATTTGCCCACTGTTCCATCCTGGGGAGTGCAAAGTCACAGTCTCTCAAGTCTCTACAGTGGTTGGTTTGCCCACTGTTCCATCCTGGGGAGTGCAAAGCCACAGTCTCTCAAGTGGATAACAGTCTCCACTGGTTCTGAAGGGGGACTGGTGCCCAGAGTGCTTCATCCTGTTAAGGACACACGGAGTGGATGCGTGTCTCCACTGGTTCTGGAGGGGGACTGGTGCCCAGAGTGCTTCATCCTGTTAAGGACAGACGGAGTGGATGCGTGTCTCCACTGTTTCTGGAGGGGGACTGGTGCCCAGAGTGCTTCATCCTGTTAAGGACAGACGGAGTGGATGCGTGTCTCCACTGGTTCTGGAGGGGGACTGGTGCCCAGAGTGCTACATCCTGTTAAGGACAGGCGGAGTGGATGCGTGTCTCCACTGGTTCTGGAGGGAGACTGGTGTCCAGAGTGCTTCATCCTGTTAAGGACAGGCGGAGTGGATGCATGTCTCCACTGGTTCTGGAGGGGGAGTGGTGCCCAGAGTGCTTCATCCTGTTAAGGACAGACGGAGTGGATGCATGTCTCCACTGGTTCTGGAGGGGGACTGGTGCCCAGAGTGCATCACTCACCCTGTGACGGTCCCTGTTGCGTCAGTGCCCTTGCCGCTCATGGGCTAGCGGTGCTTGAGTTGGCGGTGCTTGCCCTGTTCAGCGGTGCTTGAGTTGGCGGTGCTTGCCCTGTTCAGTGGTGCTTGCCCTGTTCAGCGGTGCTTGAGTTGGCGGTGCATGCCCTGTTCAGCGGTGCTTGCCCTTTTCAGCGGTGCTTGAGTTGGCGGTGCTTGCCCTGTTCAGCGGTGCTTGCCCTGTTCAGCGGTGCTTGAGTTGGTGGTGCTTGCCCTGTTCAGCGGTGCATGCCCTGTTCAGCGGTGCTTGAGTTGGCGGTGCATGCCCTGTTCAGCGGTGCTTGCCCTGTTCAGCGGTGCTTGAGTTAGCTGTGCTTGCCCTGTTCAGCGGTGCTTGAGTTGGCAGTGCTTGCCCTGTTCAGTGGTGCTTGAGTTTTGCGGTGCTTGCCCTGTTCAGCGGTGCTTGCCCTGTTCAGCGGTGCTTGAGTTGGCGGTCCTTCATTGCCCAGCTGGGCTGGGGCTGGCGGGGCCCTCCTGGGTAGCTGGGCTGTGGCTGGCAGGGCCCTCCTGGGCAGCGGGGATGGGGCTGGCGGGCCCTCCTGGGCAGCGAGGATGGGGCTGGCGGGCCCTCCTGGGCAGCGAGGATGGGGCTGGCGGGGATGATGGCGGTCTTCTCCGCTGTGCTGCTCCTCCCAGACTTGCCGGCTTTCTTGTGGGCCTTCCCCACCTTGGGAGGAGTCACAGCTGAGTCCACACTCCCACCGGGACCCCTGGGAGCGGCTTGGGTGGCTGGAGTCTTCCCCCTCTCCCGCCGGGCACTGGCCAACTTCTGGTGCTTCACGGGGGGGACTGGCTGTGCTGTGGCTCCGTGACACACTGGCTGTCCTGGTGGCGGTGCATTCCACATACCTGTGAGAACAGGCACGACTGGTCCCGGGGATGTTGTGGCTGAGGTGCTAGTTCAGGACCTATGAGTTGGACGGGCGGGGTGGGAAAGAGGTCAAGGCTGGCCAGGAAAAGTTTTGGGGAGACACTGGGACGGGTAGCTGGAGGGGGTTTGGGAGTGGAGGAAGAGGTGGTGGTTGTAGGAGGTGTACGTTTTGTGGCTTTGGGTGCAGGTGCATGCGCTGGAGGCTGTCGTGAGGTGGATGGCTGTTGGGTGGGTGTGTGCCTGCGTTTGTGTATCTTGGGAGGGGGCGTCACAGACACACTGGGAGAGGACACAGGGGACGTGTGTATGGTAGTGGGGGTGGTGACTGCACGTGAGCGGGGTGTGCTGGTGGGTGTGCTGGTGAGGGACATAGTGGCTGTAGAGGTAGTGCATGCAGGTGTGAGTGTAGACGAGACTGGGAGGGAGGAGGGAGATGACGAGGAGGGGGACACAGTGGAGGCAGTGAATGTTGGTGTGTCTGTATGTGTGTGATGGTTGCGTGAGTGCCTGTGGGATGTGTGTTGCTTATGTTTGCCTGAGCTTCCCTTGTGTGGTGAGGTGTGTGCATGCTGGTCTGATGGTGTGCTTGGGATAGGCAGAGGTAGAGGGGATTGGGTCTGGGTGGAGGAAGTTGGAGGGGGGAGGCTAGACACAGGGACAATGGCTGCCATCAGTGCAGAGGCCAGAGTTTGAAAGGCTCGGTGAAGGGCCGCCTGACCAGAATGAATGCCCTCCAGGAATGCATTAGTTTGCTGCAACTGCCTTTCTACACCCTGGATGGCATTCAAAATGGTAGACTGCCCAACAGTGAGTGACCTGAGGAGGTCAATGGCCTCCTCACTGAGGGCAGCAGGGGTGACTAGGGCAGGGCCTGAGGTGCCTGGGGCAAAGGTGATGCCCACCCTCCTGGGTGAGCGGGCACAGGGCAAAGGCTGAGGGGCTGCTGGGAGGGCGGTGCTGGTGGGGGGTGGCGGCTGTACCTGTAGTTGCGGGGGCACAGATGTTGCCGCCACCACAGGGGAGCTCCCATCAGAGGACGTGTCCGTGTCGCTGGTTTCAGCTCCTGTCCCCGCCGTGGTGCTCCCCTCGCCCTCTGTCCCACTGGTGTATTCTGAGTCCGTAGTGTGGCCCTCCATGGCCATGTGGGATGCAGCTCCCTCGTGCTCCGGTGCCACTGCTCCTCCGCCTGATGATGCTAATGCACACAAGAACAGGGAGACCACAAAAAAGGGTGGGGGAAACAGAAGAAAGACATGTTGAGTGCATGGATTACCGCTACAGTTGGCGGACAAGACAGACACAGAAGGCCCCTGCACTACGTCGCGCTCTTGGCCTCTACAGTGCAATTCCTGGGAAATGGCCTACAAGGCTATGGATGACATCTGCACACATAGATGACACAGGTGCATGAATAGCTGTACTTGGCACTCTACAGAGGTGGGGTGAGGGGCCACAGGGCCATGCCTTACGGAGGGGCCTAGCCTACGGAACTCGCCCTGGCCTAGGGAAACCCACAGCCCTCCTCCCCCGCCCAGACACCTTGTAATGCGCGCAAAGTCAGCTGAATGAGAGTGTACTCACCCCCTTGTGTCTGCTGTGATGCCCTCAAGCGCCCAGCCAACTCCGGGTGGGCCACCGCCAGGATCCGGAACATCAGGGGGGTCATGGTTCGACGGGCACCCCTCCCACGTTGGGAGGCCATCCCCAGCTGAGCCTCCGCCGTCTTCTTGCTCCAGCGGCGAATGTCCTCCCATCTTTTCCGGCAGTGGGTGCTCCGTCTGTGGTTGACCCCCAGGGTCCGGATGTCCTTGGCGATGGCACGCCAAATATCCTTCTTCTGGTGGGCGCTGACCTACATGAAATGTGCAGGGGAAGAAGAGAAGTCATTACCAACTGCGCCGTCAAAGTGAGTGGCCCCCATCCCTACCCTTGCCATGTGGCACATGCACCCACTGTCTTTCATGCACGCAGAACTCTGCCCCCTTCCTTCTTACAACCATCCCTCTCCACACAGGCATAGCCCATACAACATGCTCCCTGTGTACTTACCTGTTGGTCTGGAGGACCGTAGAGTAGCGTGTACTGGGGAGGACCCCATCAACGATCTTCTCCAACTCCTCCGATGTGAAGGCAGGGGCCCTTTCCCTAGACGCACGTGCCATTGTCTCTTCCAGACCGAGGTCACAGCAGCACTTGCAGTGTAGGTCCTCTCCTGTCGAAGATCAGGTATTGTGTGAATATACAGATAGAAAATGGCAGTCACGTCCGCGGCGGTCATGTCCGCGGTGGTGCGTACCATCACCGCCGGCGTACATCGTCATTGGCTCCTGGGACCCATAGGGTCCAATGTTAATCAATGCAGCATTGCGCCTACCGCGACGGTGTACAACGCCAGCACAGTTACCTCACATCCCATTGTCCCACTTTAGAGGTCAGGCAGCCGCCATTTCAGGGGCCCACATGGCCTAATTTCCAACTGCGTCACACAAACCTAGGCCTAGTCTCAACACACATACAGGCCACATTTTTTTTTATGATTGGTGTTCTGTGTAGACTGTGGGTACATACCTCTGAGTTGTTTTACTCTGTGCTCGCTGTTGTCCTTCATAGGCACCGTCCACTGGGACATGTGAGGAGATGGCGGAATCCTCCCGTGTAGCGACCGCTGGTGGACCTGTCGACAATGGAGGAGTGACATTTGATCATCACCTACAGGTTTGACCGTGCCACAATCCAGGAACTGTGTACCCAGTTGTAGCCAGACCTGATGTCAGCAATCCGCCTTCCCACAGGAATCCCCCTCAAGTGCAGGTGCTATCAGTGCTCCATTTCCTTGCAAGTGGGTCTTTTCAAACAACTGTGGCCATGGCATCAGGGATGTCCCAGCCTATGTTTTCCAACATATTGTCCAGAGTGTTGTCTTCCCTTCTGAAACACATGTGGAGCTACATCGTATTCCCTCAGGTGGAGGATTTGCCAACAGTGAAAGGTGATTTCTATGCCCTGGGACATATCCCCAAAATCATAGGTGCCATTGATGGGACACATGTGGCTTTGGTACCCCCCCCACAGGAGTGAACAGGTGTTCAGAAAGCGGAAGAGTTATCATTCGATGAATGTACAGATGGTATGTTTGGCAGACCAGTACATCTCCCATGTGAATGCCATGTTCCCTGGCTCAGTGCATGACGCCTACATCCTGCGGAATAGCAGCATCCCTTATGTGATGGGTCAACTCCAGAGGCACTGTGTGTGGCTATTAGGTGACTCTGGTTACCCCAACCTGTCATGGCTACTGACCCCAGTGAGGAATCCCAGGACAAGGGCAGAGGAACGCTACAATGAGGCCCATAGGCGAACTAGGAGGGTGATCGAGCGGACCTTCAGCCTCCTGAAGGCCAGGTTCAGGTGTCTGCATATGACAGGTGGATCCCTATTCTACTCACCAAAGAAGGTGTGCCAGATCATCGTGGCCTGCTGTATGCTTCACAACTTGGCTTTGCAACAACAGGTGCCTTTTCTGCAGGAGGATGGTCCAGATGGCGGTGTTGTGGCAGCTGTGGAGCCTGTGGACAGTGATGAGGAGGAAGCAGAGGAAGAAGACATGCCGAACAGGGACTCAGTTATCCAGCAATATTTCCAGTGAAACACAGGTGAGAATATATTCCTGCCTACTACGTGTACTTTTACACTTCTACCTCTATCCTGTCTGTTGTTTTCACCCAGTGTATGGTGACTGAGGTGTGGGTCCCACTGTGTCTCATCTGCTTAGATTCCTCATGGACTAGACCTGTGTGTAAATTACTATTTAAAGAACAATTTATCACTGTAATTGCAAATACACTATTTCGAAATCACAGACAGACTCCAGATCTTTTGATGCTTTAGGTGTGTTTATTTAAATAAAAATTATTGGAGGGGGAAGTTAAATGGTGAGGGGTGATGGCGGAGGAGTGTCCATGGCAGAGTCCAGTCTATTAGTCTCACAGGTGCATTGCCCATATGGACATAGGAAGTGGAGCTGGGGCAGTTTCAATATGGACAGGGTGACAAAGTGGGACAGTGGGATGACAATCAGGGTGGTCTCATTTCTTGGCGGGGGTCTTGGCATCATTCTCTGTCTTGTTCCTGGATCTCAGGGACCGTTTGCGGGGTGGCTCTCCCTCTGCAGGGGGTGGGGTGCTGGTGTGGTGGTCCTGTGGCGGTGCCTCCTGTCCACTAGTGCTGGCGGAGGTGGTGGGCAGTTCATCGTCCATGCTAGTGTCAGGGGCCCCTTGTAGTGCCACAGTGTCCCTCCTGGTGTTGAGTACTTCCTTCAGCACCCCTACGATGGTGCCCAGGGCGGAGCTGATGGTTCTGAGTTCCTCCCTGAAGCCCAAATACTGTTCCTCCTGCAGGCGCTGGGTCTCCTGAAACTTGGCCAGTACCGTTGCCATAGTCTCCTGGGAGTGGTGGTAGGCTCCCATGATGGAGGAGAGGGCCTCGTGGAGAAGGGGTTCCCTTTGCCTGTCCCCCCCCTGTCGCACAGCAGCCCTCCAAGTTCCCCTGTGTTCCTGGGCCTCCGTCCCTTGGACCGTGTGCCCACTGTCACTTCCCCCAGGTCCCTGTTGTTGTTCGGGTGGTGGGTTATCCCTGTAGTGGTGGACACACAGCTGATTGACGTGTCCTGGGGACGGAGGTATGGGCCCGCTGGGTGGGTGCTATGCTGGTGTTTTCAGAGGGGGGAAGGTCTGTGGTGGCCTGTGTCTGTGTGAGGGAAACCGACTGTCCGAGGCCCACAATGGGCCGGGCTGGTCATCTAGATCCAATTGGACAGAGGTGCTGTCATCACTGTGGGCCTCTTCTGTGGGTGGAGTGGACATGTGTGGACCCTCCTGTCTGGTGACGTTGGGTAGTGGTCCTGCAGGGGTGTAAAGGCATGATTATTGCATCTGTGTGTGTAATGGTGTGCAATGGGTGGGTGACCATGTACCCCATTGCTGTCATTCCTGTGTGTGAGCTTGTGTGATGATGGTTTAGGGGGGTGTATGGGTATGTGCAGTGGGCATGCTTCAGTGATGGGTGTCCATGCTTTGGTGTTGCATGTAAGGCTTGGAGTTGGGATGTGTGGTTTGTGATGTTGGGACATTTGTGAGGAGTTGGAGTGATAGGGGTGAGGGCGAGGGTGGGGGTATGTGATGGCATGCAGGTAGGGTGGGGGATGTAATTGTTAAGATTTGACTTACCAGAGTCCATTCCTCCACCGACTCCTGCAAGGCCCTCAGGATGCAGAATCGCCAAGACCTGCTCCTCCCATGTTGTTAGTTGTGGGTGAGGAGGTGCGGGTCTGCCGCCAGTCCGCTGAACCGCCTGGCGGTGTCTTGAGACCACGGAACGCACTTTCCCCGTAGGTCGTTCCACCTTTTCCTGATGTCCTCCCGATTTCTTGGGTGTTGTCCCACTATGTTGACCCTGTCGACTATTCTTCGTCATAGCTCCATATTCCTTGCGATGGAGGTGTGCTGCACCTGTGCTCCAAATAGCTGTGGCTCTACCCGGACGATTTACTCCACCATAACCCTGAGCTCCTCCTCCAAGAACCTGGGCTGTCTTTGCCGTGCCATGGGGTGGTGTAGGTGATGTGTGGGGTGGTGTGTGTGGTGATAAGTGTGGTGATATGTATTGGTGTGTTGTGTGAGGTGCGTGGAAGTTGTGTGGGTGATGGATGTTGTGTGGCTGTGGATGCTAGTTTGTTGATGGTGGTGTCTCTCTCTGGCCTTCGGTCATGAATTGTGGTCATAGGGGTTTGTGGGTGATATGTGTGTGTGTTTTATATTGTATTGGGTGTGTGGGAGTGGTGTGTGTATGTGTATCAGGTGTGTGTGTTTCGAATTGTCCAATGTGGCTGTGTTTTGTAAGAGTGTGTGTATTTTGAGCGCAGCGGTGTGTACCGCCAATGGAATACCGCGGTTGAAAGACCGCTGCGTGGATTCGTGTGTCGTGATAGTGTGGGCGTATTTCTGTTGGTGTGATGGTGTCGGTTTTGTTTTCGACAGTTTATCACTGAACTTTGGTGTGGCGGACTTGTGTGGGTGTCTGAATTTTGTCGGATTCCGGCCTTTGGGCCATAATGACTGTGGAGGAATTCCGCGGCAGTGTGTTGGCGGTCTTCTGCACGGCGGTAAACGGCTTTTACCACCAATGTTGTAATGACACCCTAAGTCTAGAAGGCGGCCAAGCCACAGAAGGCCAGGATGTTGAGACAAGAAAGACTGAATGGGACGGAAAAAATATGAACTGGTCTAAGAATGGAGGTGATACGTTTTACTCATTAACCGAAGATTCAGAGGCATTCAGTAGTGGTTGTAATCAAAGTGATGATGAAGAAAGCATTTCATCAAGTTCTGAGAGCCTATCATCGGCTATAGGCCCTACAGTAAAACAGCAGCAGCGACAGCATAGACGCAAAAAGTTGAGATCTGGTTCATCAACCGGGACAGGCATCTCAGAATGGTGTGCCACGACCCTTAAATGTGACTTTTCAGGAATCAGACTATCTAGCCAGGAGAAGGGCCAGAGACTATCCTAACTCCCAATGATGTTGCAGGAGAGAACAGTATGGATGATCCTATGACTAATACAGGCAGCCCAGATAAAACAATGCTACAGTTGATATATGGCACAATAAAGGAACTTCAAACTGAAATGCGAATGGAGAGCCGGAGAGCCTGGATGGCTACCAAACAGCTGTAGGTCATGGTGTGGAAGGTAGCTAAGACTAGTGGAGAAATAGAAGAAAAGTTGAACACAATGGGGAACAGAGCTTCTATAATGGAGGCAGAGGTCGAGGTATTGAAAGAGCAGGCAGAAACACAAGGAGGGCACTTAACTGATATAATGTGGAAATTGGAAGACTACACAAATCGGCAGGGGAGAAATAACTTGCATTTCTTAGGCATAGAAGAAGGACGGATGGCAAAGATATTGGACATTTATGATCAATTTCCTACGTAAAGCCTTCCCAGAACTTACGAAATGGGACTGGGAGGTGGAAATACAAAGGGGCCCATAGATTTCCACCAATCAGGTGAGAACAAAGCCCTGAATACAAACATCAAAGAGCCATATTGTTATTTTTCAGTAATTATTTGTTAAGACAAGCTATCTTTGAAAAGTCCCATCGGGATGCTCCACGATGTATGTACAATGTAATCTTTTTCACCCGACCAGACTACTGTAGAGCCCAGATGGATGCTACGACAACTGATTAAGCCTTATTAGGATGCAGGTGGGGAGCCCTTTTTGTTGGCCCCAGCACGACTGAAAACGATAATGAAAGAAGTATTTACCTTTGAGATCCAAGTAAAGTGTATCTAAATGAATTGAATCTGCAGAATCCACTAAAACCAGAGCAGAGACTGAAAGGTCACTAATTCGCAACGAGAGGTGTTAATTTATACTTTTTTCTGGTGGGAGCATGGCCCGATCGGGGGAGGGCTGCAGGCGGCATTCAGTGAAGCATCAGGAGTCTGATTGCTCTAATGGTGGGGGCTGGGGTGGAGAGGGTGGTGGTGGAAGGGTGAGTGGAGGGGTAGGATTAGGAATGGGGAAGAGAAGGTGGATGGAGGGTGGACTGGGGAGGGTAGAGGGCAGGCATCTAAAAAAAGGATGATTGAGAACTTGATATTGCAGAGGATGAGGCGGGAGGAAGACAAAAGGGGAATAATAAGGTACAAAGAATGTTGAAGTGCGATGTATAGTGCAAGAAGCCGGTAGCTAGAAATGGTGAAATGTATGCGACTATCCACAACTGTTCGAGCCCATGGTTAATATGTGAGAGGTGATGAGCAAATGGCTAAAATGTAAATTGCATCTATAAATATATGTGGGCTAAATAATCCCCAGAAAAGGTGAAAAATTGTTGAGGATATGAAAACACTAAGGGCAGACATACTGCCTACAGGAAACACATATAGAGTAATGCAATAGATCTATCTTAGATTCCCATGGGATTAAGGTAGTGATATGCACCAAACAAATTGTTAAGACCAAAGGGGTTGCTATACTAGCTGGCAGTGGGAAATGTGAGTTTACAAGACGAATTGCAGATAAATACAGAAGATGGGTTGTGGTAGAGTTTCAGCATAGTAAAGGATGTTTTACTTTATGTTCTCTTTATGGCTCAGTGATATATGATCCATCAGTGCTAGATTTTGGATCATTGGAATTAGCAGAATGGCTGGCCCCCTACATAGTGTATGGAGATTTTAATTTTATCGGCTCTTGGGATGGTTTGAAAGATCTAATGGGTACCAACCCCAACAGATATCACAGATGTAAACCTGGAGTATATAAAGCTCTCTGTAGTCTGCAAAAAGAAATAGGATTGGTGGATGTTTGGCCAAAACTATGTGCACCAAACCCTGGATACACGTATTACTCAGCTCCACATATGAAATTGGCCTGATTAGATTACTTTTTTATATCCCCCGAATAGCTAGCAGGGGCTTGCATGGACTTATACCCACGGTTTATGTCAGATCATAACCTGCTAATATTAGAAAAAAATACAGAGGGCTTTAAATGTAATAGGAAGGGTTGGACCTTCGAGAGAGGGCTTTTGAATGATCCAGAATACCTCCACCATATGAATATATGGTTGAAGGAGTTTCTCAAATTTAATAGGGGGTCCACCCCAGTGGAGATTGTATGTGACACTTTAAAGGCGGGGATATGTGGAGAAACTTTGAGTTTCAGTCGTAGAAGGCAGAAGTCTGATTAAGGTAGTATATTCAAAGTTCAAAGAGGCAGAAAATCACCTCACCCTAGCTATTGAGGGGGGCATGAAGGTGAATGTTGCTTTGCAGAAGATTGCTATTGCCAAAGCAGAAATTAATGAAATCTCAGCAAAAAAGGTGGAGGAAAAGTACCTCTCAAGACGTACTGATTGTTACAAATATAGTGAGAAGGTGGGTTGCCTATTGGCAATACGAGCTCGCCAAAAGGCAGCCGCTGGTATTACTATAGAAATTAAAAACCCACAGTGAAGGCTTGTTTCCGATCCTGAAGATATTAGGGAAACTTTCGCATGTATTATGCAGAACTTTGTAAGGCCACGTCTCCATTAGATGTGCAAGCAATGAATAGATTTTTAAGTACTATAGAGGTAGGCAGAATCACGAAGGGGTAACAGGAGGCATTGGGGATAAGATCAGGATGGAGGAACTCGATGGGGCAATTCGGGGACTTTCCACTGGAAAAGCCGTAGGAACGGATGCAATCCCCCTAGAATTATATAAATATTTCAAGACTTTATTGCTGCCTGTAATGCTAGAACTGTTTACTTAGGGGCAACAAGGTAGCAAAGCTCCCCGCTCCTGGGCTTCTGCTAATATAGTAGTATTTCTGTAAAAGGGAAAAACACTGCAAAATCCTAGCTCGTATAGGCCCATCACATTAATAAAAATTGATATTAAGATCTATTCTAAAATTTGCAGCAGGCTTATCTACTGTTATTAAGAAATTAGTTACACAAAATCAGCAGAGGATTGTTTCCAGGAGGGATGCCTCTGACCATATTAGAGGAGTTGTCGCGCTGTTTGATGCAACCAGTGTGGCAGAAAAATCTATGGCAGTGGCACTATTAGATGCTGAAAAAGGCCTTCAACAGGTTTAATTGGGACTATTTGTGGAGAGTCCTGGGGATGTATGGATTGGGAGATAATTTTGTGATGGCAATAAAAGATATTTATGGTCAACCGAATGCTCGGATACAACTGATGGGTGGGCAGTCCAACATTACACAAATCGGGCGGGACACCAGACAGGGTTGTCCGTGCTCCCTATTGCTGTTTGTTCTGTACATCGATCCCTTGCTCAGGCCGCTAGAAAAGAACCCAGCCATCTAACCAGTTAATAGGTATGGATGGGACACCAATATACTAGCACATGCAGATGATATATCTGTTGTAACATCCAACCGGGGCGAAGCTTTAAGGGAAATAGAGAAGGTGGCAAGTAGTTTTGGAGAGTTTTCTTGGTATTTATTGAATAGAGAAAAAACCCAGGGTTAATAAATATACAACTACTCATGACACCTGTGGAGTAGGCCACACAGTATATTTAGGTATAGACATTAACTCCATTGTGGAACAGATAGTCGGTCTAAACCTGACGCCGATTTTAGGGAAAGCTAAGCAAGATTTTAGCAGATGGAACAACTTGTACATGTCTGTAATGGGGCAATGCAATATGATTAAAATGATATTCATCCCCAAAGTGCTATATCTGTTTCGGACAATTCCATTGGAGTTTGAAAAGTCATGGTTTAGAGTAATAGATCACCTAGTAACAAGATTTATCTGGGTGTATGGTAAGAGCAGAAGAGCTAATAAATATTTGTTCCTACCTAGAGAGAATGGGGGATAGTCCTTACTAAATCGGAAACTACATCAACTGGCAGCTGCCTTCCAATATATGTGCCTGCTGATGGCAAGCAAAGGAGGCGTGGCAGGGGCAGGATACTGGCAAAATATTTACGAGCTACTAATTGGGCCGATAGCTAATGGTGGATTGCTGACACTGGTAGAGCCCAGCTACGATAAGAGAGTGCGGTTTAAGTCACTAGAGGCCACTTTTAAGTGCTGGAACCCTTGGCAAAAGAAAGCAGGACTCAGTAGGTTTTAATGGTGTACGCCAACACACAATAACAGAGATATTTAAGGATCGCTTCGCTGCCAAATGAAGTTTGCAGGGGGTTCTAAGGCTAGGAGATTTCTATGAGGGAACTGAGATGAGAACATTGAAGGACCTCTGAGAATGGTATGGGCTGGACCAAAGGGAATTTTTTTAATACTTGCAAATAAGAGAGTTCTTATGTAAGAAAACCGGGGGGCTGGCGGGGTTTACAGAAAACCCACTCAGATGATAACAGATGGATTCAATACTCATATCAGAGCAACCTAATGATCTCGAGAAATACATCAAGAAGTGGGAAGGTAGCTTAAATAGCGGAGGCACTAAATTTAATGAATCCTTTGAACTTGGCTGTACTATTTTAATTTCATCAGCACTGCAGGCACAGCATTATAGGACAATATACGATCTATATTTTACTCCATCTAAAATAGCCAAATGGGGTGGCGATGGGGACTCACTGTCTGAGATGTCAGGTATTTGGGGTAGATCTCATACATATGTTTGCTACCTGTATAAAATTGGAACCACTAAAAATGGGGATCAAACGGTTTTTAAAAGAGGTGGTAAAATACGATGTGGAGCTTACACCCGATATTCTGGTATTTGGAGTATCAGAGGAGGTAGGAATGATAGGAAAAACATTTGTCATCTTTATGTCAATTGCTATTTATCGAAGGTATGTCGCATCTGCATGGCTAGACCTGCAACCTCCATCATTTCAGCAATGGCTGGGGCGACTCCTATCTATATGTCATCTGGAGATAGCACTTTATCAACATGAGGGGAGGAAGGCTAGATGCAAGGGGCAGGCAATATGGGGGCTCTTTGAGGATTGGGTCAGGTCTAGGTAGTGCTTTCCTGCCCTGCCTCACTCAACATGTACAGACTTGTTACTCTTACTGGTGAAATAGTACGCATCTGATTTTTTTTTCTTCTTATATACATGTTTTAAGGCACAAAGCACTTTATTCTGAACATATTGTACTGTTGCTGTACCATATGGGAGTTCGATCTTCTTCCCAGTATTGGTAATAAACTATTTCTCATGCATCCAATACAAATACATTTTTTTTTAAAAACTGTCCTGCATTTTTTGTCTGCCTATGTGTGTCTGAAACCTGTGCTAACTAGAGAAAAAGGTAGGACCTGCCAACTACGATTTCCCTGAGGAGTCAGAGTGTCGTGCGTCAAGCTGCCACAAATCACCTTTACTTGCTAGGTTCGGGTGAGGTGCTGCTAGCTCACCAAAAGGGTTAGGCCGACAGTTACCGGACAGTGTGGGATTGACTCAGTCCCTTACACATGGTTGTGCTGCTGCCAAAAACCAGCAGTCTTATGTCGATGGTAAGAGTCCTATGACAGTATATCTATTATAACAAAACAGTGGTCCTGTGGGACTTTTTCGCAAGGACACAAAACCAACGCAAATGAATCAGCAGTACCCCTATTAATCAAACCCATCCACTAAATGAACATAATTAATACAATATACACGCCTTCTTTCTGAACCATTCATCATTTATATTTATGTGTACATTTTGTTATAATGTATGTACAGAACATTGACATGTTACCAAATGTTAAAGGTGCAGATGACACGCTGTCATTGTGATAATCCCCTTGGTCTGGAGTTTCTAACCTGATGGAATGGGAGACTGTAAATTGTTAAAGGATGTTACTAGATTGTTGAAAAGACCAGGCATTATCACAAGGTGTTGTAATTTGTATTTGTATAGAATCATTGTGCACCTTTACACAATGCATCTTTTGCACCTTTGTCACTTTAAAGAAGAACTGTCAGCAGGCTGAAAATCAAAAATAGGGAGTGGTTATGACAAATTATATTTCCTTATCTTGTGTTTGAATAAAAATAAGGAAACAAGTGGTAATGTGGTGAAAGGGTGAATGCCGATATAATTAGATGTTGACTGATAAAAGAATGATGGCACATAGGAATAGGGATGTTAGGCAGGATAAACACATTCTTCATCATGTTTGAAAGTTGGGAAAAGAGCAAAAATTACAGAGAGATGAGATACCTTGGTACTATAAAGTATTGGTTATATTAATGCACACATGTGAGTGGATATTACGTAATGTGGACCAATAGAAAAGTAAGAGAGCTCGGAAGTCAAAGATAAATGATAGTGTTTAATGAAATGATAGTTTTTGTATTTGTATGTACCATTCTTGTTAACTACTCACCTCTACACTCTCTTCAATTCTCTGACACAGAGCCCATTTGGAAAGAAGATAGGAAAAACAATCAGACCGCTACAAAGTATCGCATCATAGATAGCTGTATTTGTTAACTACTAAGGGCCTCATTACAGGTTCCCCATATATAAATACAGAGATACCAGGGGGCCAGTCCCTCCTAATTCCATTTGTATCCTCCACCTGTATGTTGCGGATTACCCTAAATGTGGGAAACGTGCTGACTCGGGAATACTATTTCAAATTCCACATGATTTTCCCCTACCAGGGGAAATAAGAAGCTGACGTAGTGTGGGGGCCTTTTCTCCTGACTGTGCTGTGGGATATAGGTTTGGTGAGAAGGTGGAGTGGATTTAGATCTAGCTATGTAGAGTTTTTCTGACCTTATTATGTTGTAGTATACCAGTGGCTAGTGTCCAGGCACTGCAGCTACTAGCAGCCCCCACATACTAACTATCAAGTCGGACCTGTCAGGTCCAGGGTCTGCAGACCCAGTGACTGCAGGCTTGAGGACACCGGGCGGGGCGAGCGTGCAGTTGCCCGGAGCAGAATCCCTCACGGAGATAGCAATTCAGGCAACTCGTAAGGAGGACCGAAGTCCTTGCTTCCTTTACATTCTAGCTATCCGATAAATACATTTAGTGTCACATCTAAAGCATTCGTTTGGTTTCGAATTACAACTCTGAATGTGTTTTCTATGATAATGCTCGAAGTTATCTTTATCTGCGTTATGTATTTATTTACAGGACTGTGAAGCTGCACAGTGCAAGGAGGTTTTGAAAGTATTTACAACACCCACTCCTTTAACTCGATTGAAAAAGATTACTGAATGGCGGTTTGGATCATGGACACCAGTAAGTAATGGTTAAACTAGTTAATACACCTTAGATTAACAATAGTGAATCAAATTTGTATTCGAACGAATCATCCTACTCACAACATTGGCATTTCTGGCAGTGAACTGGTAGCAGCTTTTTTGTTTTAAATGTTTTTTTTGAATTCCTACTACAGTGAGCGTAAACAATCAAATGACACATTTTAAAACAAAAAAAATCTTGAAAGTTTGCAGGAATTACAGAGTTTATAGACACTCAAAAATAAGTCACGAATCATATATATCTATTAGAGTGTACCGCAATATGAAGATGTGAAGATTTTTTTCTTTTAATGTCAGACTTTTTTCTCTGGAATCTCTCTGGTAAATAATTAAGGTGCATTTGACAGCAAGTTCATCTTCCATGGACGATTTCAAAATGTGCTTGTCCCAGGGCCTATGTCTCACGTGTGAACGCTGGGATTTTAGTTTATTTTGGCAATAAACTCCAGATAGTTTTATGACCGAGGGTATGTGGTTCCGCCAGATATTTATGATGACCAAAGTCCATACTACATGCTATAGCATACACATTCTAGGGTCCAATCGCTGTATAAATAACGAAGCAGAGTAAAGTAAGTCATCAGCAATGGACATTACTCATCTGGAGGCCAGACTGACTTTGTGTCATATCGTAACGTACACGTCGTGCAAAACAAGACCAGATATTTAAAATGACGTTTCACAAACAAGAATGTAACTATTTTTACTAAAATAGTAGGTTTATGGTTTTATTCCGTGAGGCATGTGATCTGGTTGGCTGCGTGCGGCATTGGTTGTTTAAAAGGGTATCCATGGCTTCGCCTCACTTTGCCTATCTATTTACATGACTTATCATTTTCTTATTTTTTTTATTTCCCTGTTTCTCTTCATATTCCATGTCATAATGTGCTACATATCATTTAATGCCTGGCCCTCGTCCTAGTCAGCTAGCAAGTTACTTATGCTTAGTATGCTATTATCGCTTTTCTCATTCACTTTTCCCTTCATAAGTGCTGACCAGCACACATAGTAAAACAAGCATTGGCAAACCCAATAGGTGTGACATTGTCCGCCAGCCTGTTAGCAATTATTGTTTTTATTTTTTTGTCATAGTTTTTGCAAAAAGTTATTGTTGTGGAAGCTGAGGGTGTTCCTCAGTATAGAAAAATAAAATGACTAAAGGCAAAAACTTTTTTTTGGTCTCATAAAAGCACACATTACCATAGTACTCCCTGGCAAGGAAAGGAACTACTTTGTGTGTGGGTGTGCTCATTGTGAAAGGGCAGCATGTCATACCTCACAGTGAAGTCAACCAATGAGTGAAGGGGCACCACGCAATTAGATGAAGTGTGGCTGAAAACCCCTGTAAGTAACTATGTCATACACATACTTTTAGTAAAATCAAAAGGTTTTGGTTAACACAGACATAAAAACGCCAATTGTTCTGCCACTGTCTGCCAGACTCTTTCCTTTAAGAAAGAGAGAAAGAAAGGAGGTAATAAGGAAAACATTAAGGGAATAAAATAAGAAAAAAAGAGGAAAGAATGGACAACAGGAGGAAACTAGCAAAGTAGGAAAGGGAGAATAAAAGAAGGAAAGAAAGGAAGAAAGAGAACAAAGGGGAAGTGAAAGAAAGAAAGAGAAAAAGGGAAGAAAAAGAAAAAGAATGAAGGAAAGAAAGAAAGAATGAATTAAGGAAAGCAGGAACGAAGGAAAGAAAGAAGGAAAAAAGAGAAAAAGATAGGAAAGAAAGGCAGAAACAAAGAAGACAAGAAAGAAGAAACTAAGAAATAACAAAAAGGGAAAAGAAGGAAAGAAGGGGAACATTGTAAAGGAAAGAAAGAAGGAAAGAAAGAAAAGTGAGGGAAAGAAGCAAAGAACAAACGAAGAAGGAGAGAAAGCAGGAAAGAAAGAATGGAAGAAGGAGTTAAATAGAAGTCAATAAATATTGAATGACAAAAATAAAGCAAAAAGAAGGATATGAAAACAGGAAAACAAAAAAGAAAGCAAAAAAAGCAAAGAAAGAGAAAAAAGAAAAAAAAGAAGAGAACAACAAAGACAGAAAGAAGCAGGAAAATAAAAAATGAAAGAAATAAAATGAAAGAAGGAAATAGAAAAAGAAAGTGAAAGAAAGACATACGAAGAAGGAAATTATGACAATGAAAGAAGGAAGGAAATAAAGAAGAAAAGAAAGACATGAAGAAAGGAAGTAAGGAAAGAAAGAAAATAAAAAGAAAGGGGGAAGAAAGAGCAAAGGAAGACATAAGGAAAAAGTAGGAAACAATGAAAGAAAGAAGAAAAGAAACAAAAATATGGCAAGATAGAAAGGAAGATGAAAAGAAAGAGGAAAGAGAGAAGGCAAGAGGGAATGAAAGGAAGAAGGAAATGCAATACAACTGCAGCAATTTAAACATGATAAAGGCTGATTTTCTTCCTGGACAAAGTTTATTAAGGAACCATTAGTGAAACTGAGTCCAGAATAAATGTTCAGAAGAATTGTCTGCTTATGAATTTACATGTATAAACTTGAAACTCTTGGTTAGTGTTCTGCATGCATAGTAAAAAGAGGATAACTTAATACAGTTTCAAATGGATGCAATCTTTTATCCTGTAAAATACCAGCCGTCAGACAAAGGACTCTTAAAAAGAAAATTACAATAGCATTGGCAGGAGACAAGAACTGACAAAACGTGAATTGTGTCCTGCTTTCAACTCGGAGGCACATTAAAGTAATTATAAAGTAAAAACAAAATCACTTGTACTAAAGGAACTGACTTGTGTGCTTCTGAAAGAGCAAAATACAGTCTTCTGAAAGAGCAAAATACAGTCACTCAAAGTGAAGTTAACCTGTGGTTGAGGTAGGCGGTCCCATTACCCTATGTTGTATGCTGTTATGGGTGCAATCCAAATCCAACGACAGACCAATGGGTGAAGACCCTTTAAGCAAGTACCTTATACTTTAAATTTTGGTAAAATCAATAGGTCTTGCCTTACACCATTCCTAAAAAGAGCGTTTCCAAAGGTGATATTCACTATGGATAGCATCAGTTATGTCTGCATCATTGAATGAGGGAGAAGGAGGAACCTGTGCAGTCACAGTTTAAGGCATATGTTTTTTATTCAACAAAGATATCTAGATGTCTTCGGTACAGAAGTTCCTGTTTTGTGAAAGGTGAATGGTGAGGGGAATGGCACCATCACCAGTGAGTGAAAACATGGGTAGGAGCAGATATTAAAAAAAGTGTATGATCATCAAATGCAGCCAAGATGACTGACAGGTAAGAGGCTTGAATTTCCAGACGCCCTTTTATTATCTTGAAGGCAGCATTTCTTAATACTGCCAACCTGTCATTCTTTTATCAGGGGTAGAGCCCAGAACATGTGCACTCCAAACCTCAATCTCTGGTATATTTATTATAGATCACAAATCTCTATCCTCACTAGTGCCCTAACCGCTCAAAGTGCTGCTGCTCTTGTAAATGGTGCCCTTAATGTGGATAGTGTAACAGTTGTTCCCCTCACACATCCAATAGCCCATCCACCTCATTTCACTTAACATGTACATGCAATTCAGATGGTGAATCTTTGGGAGCTGAAAAGTAACTGAATGGACCTCCATTCTGCCTTGCTCCCTATGCATTTGAGAAATGGGGTAGGGGTGAAGTTCCAAGGTCATACTCCTTCAAAATAGGTAGCTCTGTTTGTGAACTGGTGCTTGTTTTGAACGTTCATTAGTCTTCTCTCCAGCCTTTATTCTAACCCATCATTCTACTCATGTTCACTATAATCAATACAAGAAGAAAATGTACTGAAACCTGCATTAATCAAAAACAGAAAATAAATAAAAAATTAAAGGGATAGTTAATTCCACCCACTTTTTCATATTTGTATAATCTTAGATTCTCAATGGCAGGATTCTTTGATCTGTAAGGGTAAATAGGCAAATAGTTACAGGATTTTAAAAATATTTGAGATGGTGATTCCGTGCATATTTAACTGTCTTATTTCAAGTTATCTTTTTGAATCACATCTCTACTCCCAATATTATTTGAAAAGTAACAACTTCCTGTGAGTTACATGTCCCTGCCAAATAAAATCATCATGCTAAATTTTAAACACATTAAGGAATTATGTAATCTTTCTATTTCTTCTGAGATTTCTGACTTCTGAGCCCTCCGGCCTCTTCAAACGTTTTGGGTGTTTTATTCTCACCAAATGTGTGCATTCATCGCCCTATCACACGAGTGCATCATCTTCAATTATCTCTTCAATTCCCAACCCACACAATGGTGTCTGAACTCTTTGCTGTCTTGATGAGAGCCTTTTAAAAAGTTGTAGAGATCAAAATATAATTCAGAATAACCATAAGTCCTGGCATTTGATGTTCACTTGTCCTCAACTGTAAATTGCTGCAAATTAATGTAATCAACCACCACAGTGGCTTGTGTTTACAATATATACACACATGTAGCTGTACTGACTTCTGTTTTGGTAATCCTTGGGGAAACTGAAAATCCTATTTGCAAAATGTTTTGATTTTATGCCTTTGATTGATTGCAGTTATATTACTTCAAGCACATACAGTGGCTAAGTCAATGACGGTTTGGTGCATATGTAGCCTTAATTGTTTATGGTAATTGACTTACTATGTATCCAAAAATATTTTCTGAATGTCTCCTTTGAGGACTTCTTTCCTATACTATTATATAAAGAGAGGCAGATACAAAAGTCTTCTAAAAAAGTTGCACAGTACTTTAATCATATATTTTTATATTGATCATTATCAATCAAAGTTCTATCTAATGTCCTCCTCCTAGGGGTAAGTTTAGTCAGTGCTTAATTTGTGCTTGTTGTTTCTGGTGCTGAGCACCAGCACTTATTTTTGAGAGCTCGTGCTTATTCTTCTGCCTCAACCATTTGCTGCGAGCAAAAGACACATATGGGAACGATGGAGGAAGAGAAAAATCGAAAAAAGTGTCACAAAGGGAGAAGGCAGAAAGCTGCCAGAGTGAGCTGAAGGGGTGAGGGAGCGGCTTTAAATGGTTTGAAGAGGCACAAGATGGCTTCAGGATTACACTGCCTCATTATTCCGTGCTTGCACATTTAAATGCAGCAGCTGTGTGTTTTAAGAGGAGGGCTTTGGGCACCGGCACGTTTTTATTTACAAATTAAGCACTGGGTTTAGTACATAAAATCCCTTGCAAAGAGATGATTTGGAGAAAGTGGCCAACAGAGATGTACATGGAGCTAGGACTTGAGCAACCCAAATCTCATCTAACGTAGAATAATGTTTGTGTAGTGAATAATATGTATAAGCAGGAGATTAACATAAGCAGTAGCGCCAGCCATCCAGCCACCTACATGTAAGACCTTATGATATGTTAGACATCAGCTCATGTTTGACACATAGGGTGCCCATGTAAGGCATTAGACTAATCAATGGAGGGATCTAGCATTAGATTGATATCTTCACACATATTGAGGAGGCACTCCAATGAAGTGACTTCCAAAAGCATATTGGAACATTAGTGGGTCTTTATCATTAGTGTCATCTACTGTAGAAGCATAAACATAATCTGCCATCTCTTCCAATTCTAGCAATTAGCCACAGCCATGCTTTTCCATGCAGCATATTGGACATTACTGAGAATTATTCTTCAGAAGTATTGTTACCCTTCTACTAAGACTATCAAATGTAGATGATGCTGGCACC
Organism: Pleurodeles waltl; assembly: GCF_031143425.1. Taxonomy (NCBI): domain Eukaryota; kingdom Metazoa; phylum Chordata; class Amphibia; order Caudata; family Salamandridae; genus Pleurodeles; species Pleurodeles waltl. The sequence goes on from NC_090442.1 coordinate 517,694,140, forward strand.
TGATAGCATCAGCTGCTGATACAATTCCATCTGGGTTTTATAAGGGTTTGTTTAATATCCATTTCCCTCTTTCTTGTCATGTTTCAATCATTTGATAATGCAATATGTTGCATCCTGTATGTCAAGAGCTGTTTGAGTATCTTCCTTAAAAAGGGCAAAGATCCTGAGCTGTAATTATTGTATTGAACCTTTCATTCATAAATTGTGATTCTAAAATGTATTCTAAAGTTCTTGTTAATTCACTGGTCCCTTGGCAAGCCAAATGAGCCAGTGCCAGGCAACACAGTTTAATTCCTTCCAGGGAAACCATCCCTCTAACTAGATTAGAAACTACATCATTCAGTGTGGTGGTTGTGATGGGATATGCAACTGTGATGATCCTACTAGATACTGAAAACGTTTTTCATGGGCTATGTTGGATACAATGGGGTTTGATCCAAGGCATCTTACTCGGGTTCAAAGGCTATATGGAGGTCTTATTGATTCCATAGTCAATATGGGGAATCTCTGTGATGAAATGCCTGTGGCCAGAGGAACATGCCAGGGCTGCACTCTGTCTCCACGGTTATTTGCCCTATCATTGGAACAATTCCTGAGATATTTGAAGCAATCAGGATTCTCAATGCAGTAGAAATTGGAAAAGCACCATATGATGATGACATAGCAATTTATACCTAAAATCCTCCTCAAGCCATTTTTCATATCAAGGTGAAGGCTGTACAATTTGGTCATTTCTCAGGGCACCTACTAAACCCATGTAAGATGTAGATAATATTTAATAAACTGAAGGATTGCTCTGATGAAAGACATGTTGCTTCAGTTACATGTTTGGGAATTCAAGTCTCATAACAAGTAGAAGAAATTACCCCATTAAACTAAGAAACACTAATCAGTAAGACTAGTTTATATCTAAGTGGGGCAGGACCCCATCAGGACTCATGAAGCACTGTAATCTTAATAAAATGGTTATCTTACCCCACTTTTTAATATCACTTAAGTGCAATCCTCCTGTGATTGGTTGTGTTTTTTGTGACTGTGAAATAATTGTGAAATCATTTTATAAAGCAACATAAGTGTTCATGCAACTCAACTAGCTTTCTGCAGTGAAAAACATTAGAAAAAGAAGGCTGGGCCCTACTGAATCTCATTCTTTATTAGTGGACAGCATTTATCTGCCACCTGTCCCAGGTATTTATTATTGATGGCCACTGGCATTTTCAAACATATGACTTTGATTTACTTCCTAGTTTGTGGTTCTATGATCCCTCATATTTTAAATGCACCTGCTTTAGGATGGTGTTTGTTTATGTTTATGTTTACATTCAGAAGTGTATTGCCAACAGATATTCCTTCCCGTCTATTACTGAGTATACTGCTTTATAGCATAATTCCTATTTTCCTGTGTTTTCATGTACTCCACAGTGATCTAGAACAGCATTACAACACCTAGGACAGTGATATGATGAAATGGAATTTTAGTCTTTTAAAAATTGAGGTCAACATTCTCAATGCCTGGGACTAAATCTTTCAAATATGTTCAACTGACAACTTTTTTAGACAACAATCTTCATACGTTTTTAGCTTGCTTTTAATTTATTGTATCGAATTGCTTAGACCCACTAAGTGAAAAGGGTATTGGTCTATTGTATGTTGATTAATGATCACTCAGATAATTTAGAGTGTTTGGTTGGTAAAGGGTTTATTAATATAGATGCACCAGTTGCCATGTTATTCTTGAATGCAGTTGCTTATATCAGAGTAGGTACTATGTATGAGGTATATATGTTTTGGTATGAATTTACTTGGACACTTAGGGGGGGGGCACCAGAGGGCCCAAATGCAACGTAGTGGCCACTTTGTGAGTCTCCACTGGCCGAGGATGATTTCTTTTCATTTATCCTGGTCTTTTGGAGGCATCTATGGCTGACTGGAAGCGGGCACCCTTTAATCATTTGAAAACTTTTTGCTGCTGTGGACACCTCTTAATTGCTGGGCTGTGCTCTGCCTGCAGCAAGGTGTGACTTGCCTTGTGGGTGGGACCTGCGATGCTCCAAGACGGAGCTTGGGTATTCTCCGGCATGATGCAGATATTGTTCCTGGCCATCCTGCATTAACACCTCACTGGAATCACTTTCAGAGTGCTGGGCATTGTGGCCTGGATTTGTGGCTGTTGGAACAGCTGGGACCACCGTGCTAGGGCTGAGTGGTGGTCTGCTGCAAGCAAAAGCTGAGGATGTTGGCTTGTGTGACCACTTGCCGCATGGCCTGCAGCTGAGAAGAGGGGCCCAAAGTCTGCCACCTGGCTCACAGGTACAGCCCTGTTGTGTTACTGTCTGATTCCCCTCTGAGGTGGTGTGGGGGGTGACTGAAGGCTGATTTAAAGCAACGAGGCTTGGGGAGGATTTGGGCCAGCTCCGGGTGGCTACCGAGCTTTCTGGCTTTGGCGCTCTGGCCCTGGGACTGTGAGATGACACCTCAGCGGGCCTACTGCCCCTGCAGCCCGGGGATCGGTGAGATTGCAGCAGCTGCAGTATGTGCCACCATAAGTAGCCTTCTCGACCTTGGTTATGCCCTATGGCTTGACCCTCCAGATGCCATTTGATGAGCCCTTTGGACTGACTTTCCCCTTGCTGTTCTGGGGCCGATCGCTGCGCGGGGCAGTGGGAGTCTGGTGGATATGACTGGTTGACCCTACTGCAGATCTGATTAACTGCTATTGGGGCTTCTTGGCTCATTGCCCCGCAGCACTTGGTTGCTCACTGTACACTGTCACTATTTGCCCTCTGTTTCCCTGACTCCCTACATTTATACTGGGTATTTGTGGCCTTGGGTACCCCTGGAGGTTGACCTACTACTGATCTTGGCCTGCTTGTAATCCCTGTGGGCAGTCTGCAGGATGTGGCATGCCCCTGCCTGTCTGCTGATTCTCCACTGGCTCATATGCTGCCCTTTTGGAAGGTCGACTACCACCATCAAATGTCGCTTTGGCCTTGGGAGGCCTGTGGGGTTTGTGGTGCCCAGTCTGCTCATGCCCTCCCCCTGGGAGCTGTTGGAGGCCATAGTTGGTTACTTTGAACACAACAACTCATCTATTTTAATGCATTCCACTCTATGGGAGGCATTCAAGCTGATTATTAGGGGGGTTTGCATTGTAAAGCAGTCTGGGATCTTACAACAGCTTCAGAGAGGTTTTTCCACTCTTAAAACAGAGCTACATGATCTTGAGCAGCAATATTTTTTCACCTTTGACCTGACTATTCTTGCACAGATTAGGTCCAAACTTAGCCAGTTTGAGGAAGCGGGACAGGAAGTATACTAGCTTGGTCATGAGGCCCACTCCCAACGCTATGGCAAGGGCGCTACAGGAGGTAAGATGTTGGCCAATCTCTTACATAAGCCTGGGGCCAGCAATTACGTGGTGGATATTGAGGACTACCAAATGAATCTGCATGTTGGTAGAGAGACAGTTCAACATGCAATGACTTCCTTCTTTTCCTTGCTTTATTTGTACGCCCACACCTCAACTTCAGAGGCCTTCATGGCTTACAGCTCCCTTCTATAAAGAGTATGCACTGCTTCTACCTCCTCATTTACTCGAAATGTATGTGGAGTCCTTGGGGGTTGGGGCCCTTCCTTACATGAGGAATTAATTGTAACTATCTTGAAACCAGACAGGGATCCACACAGCTGTTAATCCTTCCACCTGTTCTCAATGATAAATGTTGGCAATAAAATCCTTTCCAAACTGATTGCCTCCCGACTGTTACTGCTCTTGCCACCTATCACCCACCCGGACCAATCTGGGTTTGTTCCAGGCAGATCCACTGCCCATAAAATATGCACCAATTTTGCTGTAGCCCAGACAATTGACCTGTCCTGTAGGGCTGCTGCAGTATTTTTAAATGCCACCAAGGCGTTTGGTTAGTTGGAGTGGCCGTACCTCTTTGAGCTCCTTCCTTGTCTTAGATTAAGCCCTAAGTTCCTCTGATTGATTGGCCTTCACTCTGAGAAAACCAAATGTCTGTTTGCATTTCAATGGGACTACTTCCACCCAATTCCCATTCATGAGGGTCATTCGCCAGGGGCTGCCCCCTCTCACCCATACTATTTGCCATAGTCATGTAACCACTTGTTGCATGGCTACAACACCACATGCACAGAGGCTTTGATTTCACACCTAGGGCAATCATTGTATTGATGTATGCAGATGATGTCATGCTTTATGTAAATAATCCACAGGACAATTTGGATGTCTTTATTAGGGAGTTCATTCTTTTTGGTAGCCTTTCTGGCATCAGGATCAATTGGGCTAAATCCATTATATTCCTACTTAAGGATGCGACTACTCCATATGCATCTGAATTCCTGCTCTTCTGGGCTGAGGGACCAGTGTGATATCTGGGGTTTGGCTAAGCAGGAATTTAGATGAACTATGGCAAGTGAATTATGGTGGTGCAATCTCCTGGTTAGAAGAGCGTCTTGGGAGGGGGCAGTCGTTGCCACTCTCACTAACGGGTGGACTAGCTATTGCCAAAATGGTAGTGCTCCCTAAATTCCTGTATTTGTTTGCTAATTTACCCCTATCCCTGCAGACATTTACGCTGCTGTTTGATCTCACTAGTATAGGCTGGTAAGCAGCCCAGAGCGTCGTGGGAATTGCTCACCCTTCCTCTTGAGCAGAGCAGCCTCAGATATGGACCTCTATTACTTTAAGTGCAATTTACACATTTCTGGGTTCATCCCATTAAATTTCAGCCACACACAGCCCTGGAACATGATCATATACCACTGTGCCCACTATCCATTGCATTGTATTTACCTCCTCACCGTCAAGAGCCCAAATTGATGCATTTGCTTATACCATATGGGCATGGGAAGAAGTCTAATTCAGGGCCCATGTGGACCACCTTTTTGCCCCCCCATCCCTCTCTTGGATAACCTTCCCTGCCTACCTGCCTACTACTGGAGATATGACACCCGAGCACAGCTCCTTACATTACAACTTACTAATATGGGAGCGCTGTACACAGATGACATCTTTATTGAACCCGAACAGGCGTTACAGGGCCCTACTAACTTCCTTTTGTATAAACAAAGTTACTATCAACTACGGACAGCAATTCGCTCATATCATGGCTCCTTTCCTAAAGCTCCTGAGATGCTTCAAGCAATAGAAGCTCTGCTGATCACTCCTTCCCTGCACCGTCTATTTATAAAACTATACCTGCCAATGCAGGGAGCTGCACTTGCAGATGTATCTAGATCTCGAGTAACATGGGAGTCAGACTTAGGTAGTCCCACCACAGCTGAATGCTGGAAATGCTGCTGCATGCAGTCATGTGCCCTCGCCCCCAATTGAAGGCTACGCATTTTAAATTCTTGCATTGCTTGTATTACACCCCAGAGTGGCTGCAAGGATTTGGTGTGTGTGATGATGCCCATTGTCTGTGCTGTATGGCACCAAGAGGTGATTTTTTTCATGTTGTGTTGAACTGTCCTGTGATACAGTCTTACTGGACTAATGTTTTTGATGTTTTTGTAATTATCACTGGGCACACTATCTTGCGATCCCCAATAACTGTATTACTGGGCTATGTTAAAGATGCCCCAGATGAAGGACACTGCCTGTTGGGTATGTTGCTTTTCCTTGCAAAACGGAGAGCTGAAATGTGCTGGGGGAGGTGCAGAGTACTGCATAACACAGACTGGTTGCATGATGCAGCATATTGCCATGAACAATTATAAAACTACTGGGACTTGATGCCAACTTGTTCCCACCCCCAGGACATTTGGTACCTGTTGGTACTGTACTTGGATGTGGCTGATGCAGACTCCCTGGGGGCTTCTGAGCTCTCTGAGGGTAATGCGTGGTACTGGTGGTGTCTGTACTAACTATGTGGCACAGGTGAACTGTTTTCTGGTGGTGCATGATTCCATTTCTTGCATTTGAATGTCATCAAGATAAGTCTGAATACAATCCTTTCCCCTTACCCATTCCCTCAACTCCCCACCTCCTCACCCCCACCTTCTGCCCCCATTGTAACCTTTCTTTTCCCCCCCGATTGCTGAAACTGCCATAGATCCTCATTCAACTCTTTTTTAATTATGCTCCCTTTGGCCTATTGAAGTTCTCTGACAATTGTTGCACTGCTTCTCAGCTTTTGTTAATGTTTGTCTTTGATGCAAACTTAATAAATGATTAAAACACATACTTGGGCACTTCCTGCAGTTTGATATAGGTCCCTTGGATGCAGTTGCTCTAGTTTTATAGATGTTTATGCATGAGATATTCATTTTTCTTTAGCTGTCCATTAAGGTACTGTGCAGTTTGTATTATGGTATGTAGTATGGTATAGGTACTATACAATTTTACAAAAGTGTTGCTGTGCATCATTTACTATTATCAGAAAATAAATATATATATACATTTTTTTTACATGAAATTAATCATGACATACAGAAATTGTTTTTAATTCACAGATTTCCAGGTTTTTGTCTTATTTTCTAGGTATTGTCCCCCAGTTAGTTTTCTCAGGTTTGACTTTCTGGAATCTGTTGATGGGAAATAAAAATGGAGTTATAATTATCATATAACTGGTAATTCCAATCCCTTTGCAAACTCCTGTTTGCACTGGGATCAGAATTTACTCCTGGCTGTGTAGCAAGGGCCTTAGCTCTTGGCTTCCATTTAAAGAAATCGTGCAACTCAAGACCCCATGTCTAGTGCACCAATCATTACATGGTTTCGTAATTAGCTCACTAAACAAAGACTTCCAACAGAGTTTGTACTTACAAGTGCCTCCTTGATACCGACCCTACCAGATGCAAATAGTCACAAATAGTTCTGTGGGAAATCTTTTCAAACCCAAGACTTTTTACTAGGAAATTCAAATTCAACTAACCTCATATTAGATGCTGTTTTATTAAAGCCTCTGTTCATACAACCCTTGGCTTTTTCCTTCAAGACTTTTGATTAGTGGTTAGTATTTATAAAAACACCATCCATTCCAAGCTGAAAACTGTTATGTTATGTTATTTTATGTTATTTTATGTTATATTATGTTATGTTATGTGTACAGCATAACTCATCTGGAATGGGTATCCTTATGCTAATGCAGGAGCTGTATGGGCCAAGCCAGAGTCAGGCTAGGTGAAGAGCCAGGTCTTCTGTTTCTTGCAGAATTTAAGAACTGACAACGCAGCTATGATATGCAGGGGCAGGTCACTCCAGGTTTTATGACCAAGGTAGGGAAAGGCAAGACTATGGGATCTGGTTCTGCGTATACAAGGGGAGGAGTGTATGGGAGTAGCAGTCCAGCTTAGAGTACCTGTCTAGTAGGTTTGTGGAAATGTATGTAGTTGTTGAGGTACATGGGGCCTATGTTGTGTAAGACTTTGTATATGTGTGTGAGGTAAACTGACATACATGAGTACGTTTTAGATAAGAAAACATCATTAGTAAAGCACTTGCTAAGTATATTGCTTTCATTTAGAAATCTGACTAGTGAAATGGACTTCCATGTGATACTGACTGATTTGTCTTTGAATAGCCCCGGTTTAGTATCCACTGTTGGTTGGTTTAGCAGTCTGTAGGATGTGCTTTTTCATAATAGTAGACTATTAAAGACTGCCACTGCCAGAATTAATTTTTGCTGAGTTTTTATTGCTATCATATGGCTGACCTCATGAAATCCTAAGTAATGGAAGATGGCCAATATAAAGCTGTTTAGTTCAGATAATACACTGGTAGTCACCCAGGGCTCTGAGGGTCACAAGTTTAAATCTCAGCAAGGCAGACTCAGTTTATAATCATTTCTGCACCACTAAAGGTCGTTCCAGAAAATTGTCTGAAAGTAGTACCTTTTATTTACAACTATTAGGGCATGATGCACTATCCGTCTTCATAAACTAGGGATCTACAAACTCCACACAGACTGTTTTGGGAATGGGGGTATAATTTGAGAGGTTACCTATGTTCTAATAGGTTGCATTATAAATTGCACTTTTGTGTGAGTCAGAAAATGGCCTGCTTAATGAATATTAATCAGGTAAGTTGCATTTTCTGACCCATTGTCATTGGCTGTGAATGAAGGGATAGTGGTCGAAAGGGAGAGTTTACCAATATCCCTGCATTTGCTTTCCCATATGGACAACATGTTTTTTTAAAGCAGCTTATGTAATTTAAAGAAACAAGTGCTGCTCCTTTGAACACCACCATGACGTTACACAGCCACATAGTTGGGGGTTTCTTTTTACCTTTTCCACAATGGAAACACATGTACCCCTGGCCTAACTGGAGGGGGCTATCTCATTGTACTCAGCTATTTAAGCTATATACAAACATAGCTGATAGAGACTTACAGCTGCAGATTGCTTACCTTTGAGTTCTCCCCAGGCGTCAGACTTGATGCTAAATATTGTCACTACCAGATAAGGCGTTACCAAGGGTAAGTAACTTGTTCTTTGCGAATACTACCAATCTTGCACGTTATTTTGTGATTTGCAGTTGGCCCCCTCCTTGAACTATTATAATTTTTATCTGTAAGGAGATTAACTCACACACACTAGCAACCTTTTGAACATAAGTGTTTTGAAACAAGCATTTTTGTATTGAAGAACATCTAATTAAAATAGTTTTAAAAATGTAACAAGAGGAAATCAATCAACAGACACTTGCAGAAAACAATGTAGCAAAACGTTCCTCTTGTGATTTTTCTAAAATGATTCTTTAAACAAAGTAATCTTACAAATCTTCTATTTTGAGCTTCCTAACCGTTGGAAACAAGTGAAACTTGCAGTTTTTACTATTCCACACCTTTCAAGTTCTAGCATCTTCATTCAAGACCTCCCCTGCGTCCAATTATCACGTAAATATAACTTCCTTCAGGTTTACAACTTAAATAAAATCTAGGTAATTGTGGGTTGTGGTGGCTTGACTCATACAGCATTTGAAATAACCCCTAAAAGAAAAGAATATAACAATTGTATACATACAACACTAAAGGTATTTCATTTAGATGTCTAAAAATAGATTTTAAAATATAAACACATGCGCGTGGGTTTGGATGTTAGAAGGTATTTTAATCTATTTTAGTGTTGGGTGTATGAAACATCTGTTTTCTTTTCTTTTAGCAATTGTTCTGAATGTCTCCGTTTTTCTCAGTTGTTTATACATTTGTAGCACAATACTGTGTCTCCATAATGGTATCATGTTCTTGTACTCACATGCTGCCCTCCACAGCTTAACAGCTGGCTGTTAAGAAACATGTTGTGCATCTAACTGCAAATTAACTCTTAGCATTACCCCATCTTGAAGAAAGTGTGTCATACCCAGACATGCATAATGCCCTCTGTTTTATTAGCTGGTCACACTTGAGATAATTGAAACATTAGCAGCAATTTGAATGGGTCAGGATTTCCAACCCCTATATACTTTATAAACAGAATCAAAGTTTTATAAAAACTTTTCATCATAAGTTACAAAAACCAAAAAAGTTACAAATAACCTCAATAGCCTATTAAGCTTTAATAGACAATTGACGTTATTTATGAGAATTTTCTGTCTCCTAAAACTTTGTATACTGTATGAGGCTGTAGAAGAGTATTGTGTCTTGAAAAAGGCAGGGTGAATTTCCACTGAAACGTTGTGTCCAAGTACCACCGAAACGTTGTGTCAACCTTTTTTTTAAAATAGTTTATAATGAAAAGATTTCCGAAAATTAGATTTTGTTTTTAAAGTATATATTGTGGAGTTGTAAAATAATCTTCTTTATAAGAAAATATAGATTGGTGTGTTTAGAATGCAAGTTATGTGGGAATGTGAAGGAGGATAAAGGAACACAATGATGTATGCTGGTTTGTAAAGCGCCAGATTATGAAGAATTGTGAGAAAATAGTATTTTGAATATTTTACAGTACTTTTTATCATATGTACATGAATGTTCACATGAGTAGATTATAGGTGTAGCTTGTTAATCAAAGATTAATAAATGCAACTGGCTTTCAATACATTGGAGTCTAAAAGAATCTTGATGTGTTAAATGAGTTTCATGCAATATCTATATTGGTTATATTTTAGTGCATTCTAATTGAAGCTGAAGGCAGACAATAGTAGGAAACGATTCAGACTGAGGCTGCACAAAAGGGAACTCACACAATTATTGATGCCACAGGTGTCATTTATTTATTATAAAAAGTTATGACAAAGGTACTAGGACTGGCTTATTTAATGTGAAAAAACACTTGTCAAAGCCAATAGGGCTTTAACAGTGAATAGTTATCACAATGTGTCATAGGCTGTAGACAGGTATTTTGTTACAAAACATCTCACAGTTGGTAAGTGTTTTGGTGTTGGTCATCCCCCTCAGAAAATCTCTAAAGGTAGAGGATTTTGGCTGTTTTTTAGTAATAAGCTGTGTACACGCATTTATGTTCACTGAAAAAAAACATATTTCTCTCTGCTCAAAACCCAAAGTTATTGCTTATTAAATGTAATATGGTAACCTAGTGTTAGTCAATGGAAGAGCTAGGCTTTATAGCAGTGAAAAAAGACTTTAGGGGTTTTCCACTGCCAGGATATGTAAAACGAAAGTACATATGACCTACTTTTTCAATACAAAGCATTGTGCCTTATGAGCCATTAGAGTCTACCTTAGGGGTGATACATGCATTAAAAAAGTTTTATTTTGCCAGGTCAAAATGGGAGTATAAAACTGCACTACAGGCGACGGTGGCTACGGTTAATGGGGTGCACAATGAGTGCTGCAGGCACACAAGTAGCATTCAACTTACAGGCATTGGTATTTGTACTACCATTTGCTAGGGGCTTACAAGTAAATTAAATGTGCCAATTAGGTGTAAACCAATTTTACCATGTTTCAAGAATAGAGAACAAGCACTTTTGCATTGGTTAGCAGTGGTAAAGGTGCACAGAGTTCTAATGCCAACAAAAACAAATTCAGTAAAAGAGGAGTGAAGGCAAAATGTTTGGGGGAATACCATGCCAAGGATGTCAGATCTAACAGTGTTGTCATCACTGATGTAATATGTGATGTCATAATTATTGAATAACAGGGGCAACATTTATAGTTAGCTCAGTGAACTATGACTTTATAATTCCAGTGTTTGTTTTGGTGCTTAAACATTAGTTTTTAACTCATTTCAACAACGGACTACAACATTACTTTAACCTTTGGCTTCTATCTATCTATCTATCTATCTATCTATCTATCTATCTATCTATCTATCTATCTATCTATCTATCTATTACCTACTGACGGTCACCAGTAGGTAGGTATAGTTGGGACCTAGTTTCAATGGGCTAAAAAACTTTTGTCTTGCCAATACCTTTGGTGCCGCTTGACGAATCTTCACAATATTTTCAAAACAAATATGACAGTAAGTGCAGCTGGTGCTGTCTTTAAAGTTTCGGGGTGATCTGTCAAGTAGGGGATGTGAAAAAGAAGGGGGGCCCAAACACATGTTTTCCCCATTAATTTTCCCATAGGGATTTTAGACATATCTATAGACCGAACTGCTGAATGGAATTACACCAGATTTGACAGGAAGCTAGATCTTGGTGCACAAATTGTGCTTTTTGTGATTTGGTGCAAATCTGTCCAGTAGTTTCTGAGATATTAAAGGTTAAAAAAAAATTGATATCTAGGTATGCAGAGGATCTGAAGATCCAACTCTCTCAGTGCTGATATCTGATTGGATGTCACCACTTCAACAAGAAAGTGTTAGCAGCCATTTTGGGACTCAGCTTCAGCCGAGTCCCAAAAGCAAAAATGCAAAAAAAAAAAAAAAAAAGGAAAGGGGCCAGGGTAGGAATATCCTGAGCCCCTAGCCTTGGTCCAAAGGCCCCCCAGGCACCCCGGTAGGGCTAAGAAGCATCTTTTTGAAAATAATCTTGGAAAAATACACAGATGGTCTCCGGCACTCTTCATTTATTTTGCCCCTGGGTGGGCCAAGTCCCAGGGGCCATAGGGGATAATAATAGGAGGGGGCCGCTTTTAGAAGCCCTGGAGACCACCACCTCCCAGGGGCTATGTTTTAGAAGTATGCGTGGGGGCCACACAGCCCCCCTGTGCCCTGGGGAGCACCAACTCCCCAGGGCCTCATGATAGAAAATACTAATAGGTGGTCCTGGGGACCACCTCATCTCTGGGGCTATATATAAGCAATTTGCAGGGGGGGGTCATGCTGCCCCCCATGCTCCGGGCACCACCGCCTTCCTGGGGCCTTCCATATTGAACTATTATTAAGGGGAATACTGTGGAAAAACAGTACTTTCATTTATAAACCGGACTATAAGAAAGGGCCCTTTTTGTGTTTTCACCTTCATTATTTTTGACTGATGCTGCTTGTACTTGAACTCTGCACCAGTAATGGGAACTGCTGTCCAGCCCCTTGTATGTGTGCTGATTCCTAAAACATACTAAAGCTGGCTAACTTCTAATTGGCATATTTAACTTTCCAGTAAGGCCACAGAATGTGATGCAAGAAATACAACAATGGCATGGAAAAGTCAAGTCACCTGTGTACTGCAGCACAGCGTGTATTAACTTGTTGAAACAGTGCTTTACCCTAACAGGTTTTTAGCCTTATTCCGTGTGATATATTCCCATCCACCCCGATATATAATCCACTTCCTTACAGAGAGCTGTTGACATTTCCAATTCATCATTGTTGATGGTGACTCTAGCACTGAACCTAATGCAGGCTCTATACTGGAACATACAACCTTCCTTCGGGATTATCAGCGGGAAGTACTTAACAACAGTTCTTATTAATCTAGAATGCCCTTGTATTTACATTTCTATTGCAGGAGTACATAAACTTAATCGTACTAACGCAAAGTGTGTTTGTATGTCACATAAATATAAAATGTTTGTACTTTGAAAGGAATGCATTATACATATATGCATACATTTGTTATGATTCATGTACTGACTGCTTTACAAGTGATCTGAAAACCTAGTGCTACTAAATGAAAAATTATAATTGTTATCTTTTCCAGTGTTCAGTATCTTGTGGAAAGGGTACTCAAGCTCGCTACGTCAGTTGTAGAGATTCAGAGGGGGGTGTGGCGCATGAATCACAATGTGCACACATGCCTAAACCTGAAGAAGTTTCGAGTTGTTTTACACCTTGTGGAGAATGGCAGGCAGGCGAGTGGTCTCACGTGAGTTATTGCATCATGAATATAATCTAACTGACTTTCCTTGTCTGTGTGGATGTCCCTTAGCCTTGAGAACTGTCATGTTTATTCTCTGTTGCAGTGAATTCCACGTCCCCTCTCGGTGTACTGGAAAATTACCTTTGTACCTTCTAGCGCAATCTAGCCAATGGACAATTGAAATGGTTAATTCTTGTGTTGCTACAAGAAACAAATGGCTCTGAGAGTGCGCAGGGAAGTAAACCACAGGCTCTTTATTTCAGGTTATTGATGAGTCCAGTATGTAGACATGCCACGAATATAAAAAGCTGCGGCAGTACAGCTGGCAAGCTGACATATCTCAATAGTTTCAGCTGTAAAAAAAATAGGATACAGGATAGTCAAGGCCATTGCAATACAGAAACTGAGAATAGGAAATAGATTGATGTGGATTCTTGGAATGTTGGGCACTGTCTAGAATTTACAGGTTATCCAAGTTCCAGGTGATGTCACTGGATCTTGGGAAGGACTGACAGTTGTGGAGAAGTGAAGACGTGTTTATGTTTGCTGTGGGTTGGTGGTATCTAATAAAGCTCTTCTACAAAACTACATGCGTGAGCTTAACACTGGCGATGAGGGCATCACCACCAACCCAGAACCCATGGATTTCTTACCTGTTGACATCTGCTCTGGTCGAGATCGGCTGTTTGAAGGTTCCCAGCTTGGAAACCTTCGTGGAAATCGCAGTGGTGAGGTCCAAATTGCACTGATTCTACATCTTATTACTTTATTCATCACCGATGGCAGATGTAGATTAATGGCAGCACCCCTGCTGCTATGGTGTATTGGCAGAACGGAATCCCTGGAGGCCTACGCTGGAGAGGTACAGCACTGTCTTTGTGTTTGGCTCTGGCTACATTTTAATTAGGGATCTATTTTCACTAAGTTTTCTTCTTGAGATCCCTGTATTTTTTTGTTTCCGGGTGCGCGAGCTCGGTAACGGCTCCTTTTTCTTTAGGAGCACGAGGAGCATGCACATGCAGCCATAGCGACGGCCAACAGCTTCTCCCAGTGCGTGAGGAGCGCGAGGGGCTGCACACGCAACCATAGCGACGCGACTCCTCTTCCTGAAGAAGGGAGGCGTGTGCGCGTGTGTATAGGCTTCGAGGAGGTTTCTTCTTGTGTTTCGCATCGCACTTCCTTGGGAGCACTAGACCGCATCTTCGCGAGGAGCCAACAGCTTCTTCCTGTGTTTTGTATCGCACTTCCTGTGGAGCACTAGACTGCGGGCTACATCTTGTTCACGTCCGTGTCTGATTTTATTACAGAATTTTCACTTTTATGTGAAATTATATCCTGGAAGTGTTTTGAACATTAACATTTCTGTTTTCTGGTGCTCATTCAGGGCTTAACTTCTAATTCTTAGTTGAATATATTTATGTATATTAGAATTCCAATATTTTATTTCAACTGTTATTCCTGTTCTACATCTTGCCTGTATCATTTGTTTTAGGTATTGCTACCCTTAAGTCATTTTGTGCTGCATAGTGAGCTCATAATGGCTACTTCTATGATGTCTCAACCGCCCACCTTTTTGTCTGATAAGGGAGACCCCATTCTTCCTTGGAAATGTTGGAAGAATCTTTTTGACTCTTACTTATTAGCAATTGGGGGGGGGGAAATTCTATTCAGCCCAGAAACAGGCTATTTTGTTGCACAATTTGGAAATCAAAGGAAGGAATATTTACGATAGCCTTGAAACCCTACTTGTAGGAGGAGCAGAAGGAGAGCCTAGAGATGTTTATGAAATGTCAGTAGCGATTTTAGCTGCGCATTTTGAATCCAAGCTCAATGTCGTTTTGGAACGGCACAAATTTTTTGCAAGATCTCAAGAGAAGTCTGAGAGTGTGGGAAACTTTGTTGCAGCATTACGCACATTAGCACGTACATGTGACTTTGGCGATATCACAGATTCCCTCATTCGCGACCAATTAGTCCGTTGTACAAACAATAAGAGGGTTCAGGAAAAGTTATTGATGAATAACTCTGATTTAAAAGAAGCCATTGCAATTGTCAGGGAATGGAAAGTACCAGCAATTGGATTAAGGAGATGAATGACCATGAAGAGGACAAATTGTGCATGGTCCAAGCAACTCAGATTCGGGAAGAGATTTCTAGTGTCAACAACGACAGCAAAGCCCCAGTACCCACTCTATAAAAAAAAAGAGAAATTAAGCATCAGCGTTGTTATCAGTGTGGCAACTCTGGACACACGGCGAACAGCTCAAATTGTTTTGCACGGAATTCCCTTTGTAGGAAGTGTGGAAAAAAGGGCCACTATGCCAGAGTCTGCAATAGTGACAAATGTAACATAGATTCTGTAACTGACAATGTTAGTAAAATGGTTTTGTGTGTCGAACCTGATATTAATCAAATTGAGAACAAAGGTAACATGGTGGATATAGGGCCTGTCGTCATGCCTGAGTGTGCCATTAAGCTTGATGGTAAAGCAATTACAGTCTTAGCAGATTCGGGATCTCCTTACACCATGGTGGGTGAAAAGAACTGGTGAGAGATTTTTGGGGAGGATTTCCAGTCTCTAATTGTACCTGATATTAATCCTGTTAGTTATGGTGGCACTAAGATAGATGTAATTGGGTACAAGGTCATGAGGATTCAATTTCATGATAAAACCACTTTGAGGAAGGTTTATGTAGCGAAGTGTGGCAACAATTTGCTGGGTTGGCGCCACCAGCGTGACATGGGAATTAAGTTAGATCCCAATTCTCAGTGTCAGGTTATGGTGGAGAGTGAAGATCTTGAAATTCTTAAGGAGTTTCCCAAGTATTTAGTGACAGGTTAGGATGTCTAACTAACTTTGAACATAAGATTATTCTTAAGAAGAATGCTATTCCATCTGTGCTCAGGGTGAGGAGAGTTCCTAAGTTAATGCTAGAACCTCTTAGAGCAGAATTGAACAAGCTTTTGGACGCAGGAGTAATTGAAGAGATAGAATCATCTGAGTGGTTGGCTCCCATTGTTCTTGCACCAAAAGACGGTGGAAAACAGATCTGCATGTGTGTGTATCTGAGAGATCTTAACAAACATATATGGGTGGATCGTCAACCCTTACCTAACATTTCTGAAGAGTCATCAGGCCTGGGTGGATCAAAGGTGTTTAGCGTATTAGACCTATCTTCAGCTTATCACCAAATAATTTTACATCCAGATTCCAGGCATCTCACGTCATTGGTGACGCCTCTGGGAGCCTACCAATTTTTAAGAATGCCTTTTGGGTTGGCCTCTGCAGCTGCCTGTTTTCAACGAATCATGAAGAAGATCTTAGGGGGAGTCTCTGGTGTCCTATTTTTCCAAGACGATATCTTGGTCCATGGCAGTACTATAGAAAAACATGACAGAATTCTTAGAGAGGTTTTAGGCAAGCTGGCCTGTTCAGGCCTTACTGTTAAGAGGGAGAAGTGTAAGTTTAGAGTCTCTTCGGTAACTTACTTGGGCCATACCGTCTCCAGTGAGGGGATTAAGCCTAAGTTGGAGTTGGTTGATTCCATTATCCCAGCACCTCAACCCAGAGACAAGGATGGACTAAGATCCTTTTTAGGTCTTGCAGAGTACTATTCTAAATCTATTGCCAATTTCTCGAGTGTGACACTACCCCTTAGATCTCTCCTGAAGAAAGGGTGTGAATTTGTTTGGACAGATGAGTGTACAGCCACTTTCATTT
Organism: Pleurodeles waltl; assembly: GCF_031143425.1. Taxonomy (NCBI): domain Eukaryota; kingdom Metazoa; phylum Chordata; class Amphibia; order Caudata; family Salamandridae; genus Pleurodeles; species Pleurodeles waltl. The sequence continues at coordinate 517,711,041 of NC_090442.1, forward strand.
TTGTGAAGGATTGTATTGGGAAGATTCCAACTTTAGGACATTTTGATACGCATGCCAAAACCTTTTTGTACACAGATGCAAGTATTAAGGGGCTGGGAGCAGTATTGATCCAAAAGGTTAACCAAGAGGAGAAGGTAATTGCCTTTGCTTCTCGATCCCTCAAAGGGGCAGAACAGCAGTATTCTGTGATAGAAAGAGAGGCACATGCGTGCATGTGGGCGGTTAAGCATTTCAGGTTCTATTTGTGGGGCTTGCCCTTTATTGTAAGAACAGATCACAGACCCCTTGTTCAAATATTTTCTTCTAAGAAAGGGGAAGAATTGACTCCCAGGATAAAAAGGTGGGTTGAAGGATTAATGGAATATAATTTCTCTGTCGAATATGTGCCTGGTCCAAAAAATATGGTAGCTGATTTCTTGTCTCAAACATCAGTTGATAGTGATGATGAGTCTGAAGATGAGGTGGAAGTTAATTGGGTGAGGGAGATGGCCATATGTGAAGATGAATGGAAGACTGCTGCCACTCAGGATTCCGATAGACGTGATCTTACTGGATTCATTATAAGTGGTTGGCCTGAGTTCAAGAATGTTTCTGATTCTCTAAAGGGGTACTGGAACGTAAGGAATAAACTGTCACTAAGTGGGGGTGAATTATTTCGTGGTACTAAATCCATACCTCCTGTAAATCTGAGGAGCAAAATTGTCAATTTGGCTCATGAGGGTCACTTAGGCAGGAATTTGACCAAATCTAGGCTAAGAACAGTTTATTGGTAGCCAGGGTTGGAACGAGATGTTGAAGCCGTGGTCAAAGATTGTTTGACTTGTGCGAGAAATGATAAAAGCAAAGTAGTGTCTAAATCTCCACTCTCTCCTGTTGAGGTTCCTGATAAGCCTTGGGTGAAATTAGGTCTTGACTTTATGGGTCCATTCCATCTCTTACCAGCTAATGAACGATATGTTATGCTCTTAGTAGATTATACCTCAAAGTGGGTGGTGACTAAATGTGTGAATGTTGTGGACACTAGAACTGTGATTGAGTTCTTAAAGGAAGAATTCTCGCGGGAGGGTGTACCAAGTCATTTAATCACAGATAATGGTGTACAGTTAACTTCTCAGGAGATTAAGTTCTTTTTGGATTCCCTAGCTGTCATACACCTGAAAACCGCCTTGTATTTACCTCAAGCCAATGGCCTTGCTGAACGCATGAATAGATTGGTAAAATCTTGTGTCCAAGAAGCAATTGGTACTAGAGTTTCCCTGACGGATCTTTTGAGGGACCTATGGTGGGCATATCGCAATACCCCCAATTGTACCACTGGTATCGCCCCTTTTGAATATATGAGGGGGAGGTCAGGTTGTACGAAAATGTCCCCTGCTTGGTTTAGAAATAGATTTGGTCAAAGAGATCCTGATCAAGAGAAACTCATTAAGGCGTCTAGTTGTAGAGAGAGTTATCAAAATAAGTACAAATTGAGGTATGATGACAAACATGGTGTTTCAGGTATTAAATGGAAGGCTGGTGACATGGTGTTGCTGAAGGATCCCGGGTTCAGGACCAAGGGCAGGTCAAACTTTAAAGGTCCATTCTGCATTAAAGAAGTCAGGAAGAATGTGGTAGTCCTTGACAATGGAGATGTGTGGAGTATGTCCAGAATAGTGAAATGGAATAACCGGGTGGCAGATTTTCCTGACTCGGGAGATGATCACCTCCTGAGTGAACCTGAGCCTAAGACAGCACCATGCATCAAAGCTTCTAGATTACGCTCCAGACCAGTGCGGTTGCAGGATTATGTATTTTACTAATTTTTGTAACTTTGTTGTTATTTACCTTTGGGCATTACAGGCATTGTTGTTTTCATTTTGTACAGTTATTGCCATGTTACAACTTTTATCCTTCTGATTTCCTTTCTTTTCTTTTCTTTTCTTTTCTTTTCTTTTTGTATGTAAAGGGGATGTGTTGTGGATACCTGGAATGTTGGGCACCGTCTAGAATTTACAGGTTATCCAAGTTCCAGGTGATGTCACTGGATCTTGGGAAGGACTGACAGTTGTGGAGAAGTGAAGACGTGTTTATGTTTGCTGTGGGTTGGTGGTATCTAATAAAGCTCTTCTGCAAAACTACATGCGTGAGCTTAACATAGATGTTCCATAAAGAGCCTTCTGTTCTCTCTCCTAAACATGGAATAGTTATAAGGTCATCTAATCATGGCTCTAATTAGGGAATTAGGATAGTTTTAAAAAGGTCCCAGGAACTTCAGGAAAGTGTCATCATAGTGAGGACTTCAGCAAAAGTCTTCAAGAAAAGACATTATGGGGTTCATTACGACCCTGGCGGTCTGAGACCGCCAGGGGTAATGTGGCATCCGTACCGCCAACAGGCTGGCGGTACGGAGACCCGTATTACGACCACGCCGGTAGAGCCGCGGTTGTACTGCTGGGGCCGGCGGTTTCCCGCCATTTTAGCCCCGGCGGTGATAATCCGCCAGGGCAACGCTGCAAGCAGGGCTGCCCTGGGGATTATGACTCCCCTACCGCCAGCCTGTTTCTGGCGGTTTGCACCGCCAGGAAGAGGCTGGCGGTAAGGGGTGACCAGGGGCCCCCTAACAGGGCCCCGGGCAGCTTTTCACTGTCTGCATAGCAGACAGTGAAAAGCGTGACGGGTGCTACTGCACCCGTCGCACGGCCGCAACACCGCCGGCTCCATTAGGAGCCGGCTCCTATGTTGCGGCCTCATCCCCGCTGGGCCGGCGGGCGTAAACTAGGTTTGCGCCCGCCGGCCCAGTGGGGATGTCGTAATGGGGTCCGCGGGAGTGCGGCCGCATTGGTAGCCGCACGGCGGTTACTGCTTGGCAGGCGGCGGTAGCCGCCCACCAAGCTTGTAATGACCCCCTAAGTGTTTAGCATGAAGCGTCACACTTACAAGAATAAAGGAAAACAGTAAGGTCAGAATCCCTTGAAGGCTAAGGAAATCTGTCCTACCTACTAACTATGTGAACACTAGTTAAAAGCAAAAGAAACTTCAGCAGCATTCAAACCTTTTCCCACACCTCCAGGAACCGATCAGTTCATTACTTGTGATGTGCGTTTGCAACATCACCTAGGTTTCCCATCCCACCGAAACATAGACAGTTACTTGAACTTTGATCATCCCTCATTCTTCTCACACAATGAATAGAAGGCTTTATCTGCTCATTAGATCTCCACAGTCCTTGCCAATTTACTCTTCTCAAGCCTCACTATCAGTTGTCTAATCCCTACAATACTCCTTTCTCTAGCTAATGAAAATCATGAGGACGCTCAGGCAAAGAAAGAATATGCTGGTAAAGAAAAGTATGTTTCAAGTTGAGACCTGTACTCAGGCTAACTTTAACTGAGCATTTAACGTGCATTTCAAATACATGATAATGCATGGGCAAGTGTGACTTCACAAAAGCAAACATGAATAAAAGAGTACATGTTTACATTAGCACATATAACTCGGAGTTTAAATGTAAAACGTGATTAATTAATACACGTTTAAATATTTCAGCTAAACAGTGAACACATATATAAATCTTTAGTTTCTATAGCAATTGCATTTCATTAATACATGTAGATGCTTCAAACATATGAATATGATTAAGGCACACATTGAATATAATGTTAAATATAAATGCATAATTTTGCAATGGTGATGTGAAAATGATGGAGTCTAAGGGGGTTATTACAACTTTGGAGGAGGTGTTAATCCGTCCCAAAAGTGACGGTAAAGTGACGGATATACCACCAGCCGTATTACAAGTCCATTATATCCTATGGAACTCGTAATACGGCTGGTGGTATATCCGTCACTTTACCCTCACTTTTAGGACAGATTAACACCTCCTCCAAAGTTGTAATAACCCCCTAAATGTGCTACACCAGCTCCTTGTAGAAGATAAAAAGCTTGGATGGTCTCCACTCTGAACCTTTGGAGATTGTGTCTGTCTACACAAAATACAGCACAGCAAAGTACAGTTTTGAACAGTGTATGTATGGAATTCTCTCTGCCATTTTTCCCTCCATTTTTTTTTACATGTGATGTTGGATTATTTGCCTTAGCTGAGGGCGGAGGGCAAAGTCCTAAAAAAAATGCTCAGTTTCTTGTTCTATTCTACTTATGCAGATATGTGCTGACTTCATGAGAGAACATTATATGATGAATGTTTTCAAACTATTAATACTAGCCCTGGGTAGAATTTGCAGACCTTCATTCTGTGGCATTCCACAGAGTTCTGTGAGTGGGCCGAATTTGGGCAGGTCGGACTGCTTGCGCTGATTTTTAGCATGAGAACTTGTTCCGCTCTGTAAAATCAGTGTGAACTGCACCAAGTGAAACAGTAAATGAGTGGACCAGAAGGCCACCATTCCAGTGACACAGAGAAAATGTTTGGTCACAACTATAGATTCACAAAACATGGGATGATGCCACCATCGTGCTATGTACTAAACCCATGACAGGGGCTGTAGTCCTCTGTAAGTCAACGAGGCATGCTTGGTGTGCCCCTCCAGGCAACTGAACACGTTTAGAACCTACTTATTTCAAGGGACAGGCCTAGGCTGCTTTGCACCTGCTTGATTGGTGTGCCACCAGGCCCAAAACTCCAAACCAAACATACCAGATACATGTTGTTGAGCATTCAAGGTAGAGGAACACTGCTGTATACAGTGCTGGAGACAATCCTGTCCTGACAGTCTGCAAATACATAATCAGTATGAAGCTGGGCTATGATACACACACATTCCCATGACACAAGCTAATCAAATGACTATATCTTGGAGTGCTTGAAGGTGTCTTATGATACCATATTTAGTTGTTAATTAAGGATTAATATCCTAGTTTAGCCAGCTATTGTATGGCTTTTGTTGACAGACAATTTATGTATTCATTTACCTAGTGTTCTGTCTCCTGCGGTAATGGAAGAGCTTTTCGGCAAGTTGTTTGCATGAACTACCATCATCATATTGATGAGCGTCTCTGCGATCCAGAAGGGCGTCCTGCTGCAGAACAGGCTTGCAACATGCCCCCATGTTCTTCATCTAACAGACATGCAGACCCAGCCCATAACCCTAACCATGACAACACTCAAATCCACAAGGACTACGCTGTACTTGATAAAGGAACCCAGCGCAACCTTCCATCATCCAGCCGAAATCAATGGAGAACAGGACCATGGGGAGCAGTAAGTAATGCATCAAATAATAATTTACAGGCACATTTTCCAATCTTATTGTTTTTGAGAATCCTACATTTTGTTTAAAATAAGTGAAACATATTATAGTTATTGCATCACATAATCTGTAAATGGAATTTCAATTGGAAAAGCAGAACAAAGCATTGCATATTTTTTACTAGTGATCTAAATGAATGGTGTAAGCTTAGTGGAACATTCCACATTAGTCTTTAGAAATACAAAATATTTTATTATGTTAAGTGGTGCTGGTGTAATAGGAGAATCCCATGTAAATGTTATTTTTGTAATTTTTGAAAACGTTATATGATGATAGTATTTGAGTCAGTAACAACAAGCCACAAGAGTAACACAGACATCTGACATTCTAGATCTGATGGATACATAGGTGATGAGACATATGAAGAAGAATACTGGGGGCAGCCAGGTAGAAAGAGGAAAGACAACGGGAGAGTAAAATTAACATCATTTTAAAGAGAGCTGACTGTCCAGATGAAAAATTCTAAAAGTCAGTGCAGGACAAATGACATGGGTTTCAACAAAGAGGAGTTGACCAGGTAGGCCCTGTAATTTAAGCCAATTTGGAGAGTAGTTATGTGGGGTGTGGGTAGTTGAGTCAGAGCAGGCTGGCGCTGAGACATGAGCAGTTGTCAATAAATAATCTTGAAGTGACTGCCATATGTCTTTGGGTCTAGAGGTTATTGGCTATAAGGAGGAGTACAACTCAGAGTTCGCATCACAGTACAACATGTTTTGCAGCCAAGCAGTAATAGTAGGAAGTGTGTTACTACCCCAATGGAACACCACCTGCCATTTAGCCAAAAGTAGCGCGATAACGGTGAGTCACCTCGAGCCAATGGGCAACAGTTTGATGTATCCTAATAAGGCTATCAAGGGATATGGATCTATTGGATACTCAATAAAAGAGACAGCATGGTGTCAATTTTTTCCCATTAACACAGTTCCACGTGAGGTTAGCAAAGTATGCCTGCTCTGCTCTGCATTTTAGACAGTGGTTTGGCCTAGTGCGTTCCAGTTTAGCTAATGCTTTGGTAGTGATATTTGCTCTGTCTAGAAATTTTGTAGCATAGAAGCTTATGCTTATGATTATTGGAGATGTTTGGATTGGTTGCAGTAGTACCAAGCTTATCTGGGATGGAGTAACCCAGATCACTCACCCAGGCAGCCCTTGATCGTTTAACATCTATGGGCTGCTTTTGTACCGAAAGGCAGTAAAGCTGGGACATAAGGTTTCAATTGTCTTGTGCAATAATTAATGTTGTAAATGGAGTGAATTCTGGGGGTTCTCCTGGGTATGTTCATAAAATATCACAGAGGATGCAGAGTAACTGATGGAGTATAAAGCCATCTATGGGGTTAGGAGGATCCCCCTCCAGCAATGAATCTCTAGCGCACATCATGCCATTAATAAAGAAATAACCCATGATGAGCAAGTTGTGCTTTGTGAGCGTCATTTGCACCAACCGTTCCCAAGTAAGGGGGAGCCAGGGGTTATTATTAAGTGGCAACTGTGGAGAGTATAGGATTTTAATACCTAGCTAGTGTGAGAGTTTTAACTAAGTCCAGCATGTGGTAGATATTCTAGCGGGGTCTCGAGGGAGTCCGTGTGGGAGTAGGGAGGAGAAATGTGATAGGGCCACTAAGTAGTATAACTGCAAGTCAGAAATCCCCAAACCTCCATGGTTGTATGAAAGTGTTAGCACCCTCCATCTAATGCATGGCCTCTCAAAGTGTTGAAAAAATTGTTTGTTAAGGCAATAGGGATATTCAGAAATAGGTAAAGAAAGCGAGGGAGAACTACCATTTTAATACTAGCCACACACCTAGGCATTGGCGGGGTAATTTGATCCATCAACATATTTGGGTTGTAAACTTTTCAATGACAGGGCCATTATTTCAACATATTTTCTTCCTGTGGAGGTATATGCCTAATTATTTGGTACTGTCAGAGCACCACTGGATAGGGAACTCCAAGGTGCCGTAGCATCAGTGAAAGGAACAATCTCAGATTTATTCCAATTAACGGAAAATCCCAAAAATGCTCCAAAATGGATCACTTCCTGTATAATTGGAGAAAGGTTGATGGCAGGGTCACTGACAAACAACAGCATGTTATCGGCACATAAAGATGCCAGCAGCATACCACTGGGGAATCCAAAGGCCTCTTTCCAGGTGCCATTCTTGTGATTGGTGAAATAAGGGGTCCATAGCAATGATGAAGAGTACAGGGGAGAGAGAACAGTCCTGTCTCGTGCCTCTCATTAATGGGAAGGGTTCAGAGACAGTGTCATTGACTTGGAGGCAAGCCAAGATCATTATAGAGCAACAGAATGAGCTGTCTGAAACCATTGGGGATTCCAAGTTTAGTTAAGGTGGCAGAGAAAAAGGACCACTCGAGATGCTTTTTCAGCATATAGGAGAACAGTCATGGCAGGGATGGTGGGAGAGATCTGATTTATGACTGAAAAAATAGTACAGAGGTTAATTGAGGTGGAACGATGTGGAATAAAGCTGTATTGCATGGGGGAAGTGATATGGTCCATCAACAGTGACAGGTGTGCGGCTGTTACCATGGCAAGGATTTTATGATTGTGATTTAGTAGCAACAGTGGTATGTAGGTAGTGCAGTGTTAGGGGGATTTATTAGGTTTTAGTAGTAGGGTAAAAATGGCTTCACACATTGTTGGGGGAAGAATGCCTTGCTCTAAGGATTCCGCATATACCTCAAGTAAATGTGGGGCCAAGATTGTTTTATAGGCTTTATAAAAATTACCAGTAAAACAATCTAGCCCTGGGGCCGCTGAGGTCATTGATCGCTTGTTTAACCTCCTCACGTGTGATAGGAGCTTGTTTTGCTTTTCTTCTCTTATCTTATGACGAGCTTACAAAACTTCTCTGGAATGCACTTCTAGTTTAAAGAAGACATTTATTATTACTTCACCACGAGGTTCCTGAAAGACGAGATTTGTAGGTTGGAAGCACACGTTTAAAAGTAGTCGCAGCAAGAAAGCAAAATATATCAAAGTACTTCTCAACTGCAATCTACACAGCAAATACATGTGATTATATTATAGCATAACTTCAAAACAAAGAATAAAAGTCAAAATTGCATCACCGTAGGGCCTATCACTGCTTATCATCTTTATCCTATCTTCAAGTTGATGACTCCTGTTCAACTGCGAGAAAGAGACTTTCCACCCAAACGGGAGCCAGGCAGCTGACGTCTGCTCCTGACTGAAGTCCTGGAAGATCTCCCCCTGCTGCTGCCCAGGGCCACTGTTACAAAAACATGCCCCTTCCTCTCATACTCTGGAAATAAAACAAGCCATTGGAGATTGGCCAGATCTCCTAGGCCCCTCCTCTTCCCAAGGCTGAGCAGAAAGGAAAATGCCAAATATACGCTCTCTTATCACGTTAGGGTTTGGTATGAATTCAATTTGAAAAACACAGCTTGGTCAACCATGTGGAAAAACACAGCTTGAAAAAACACAGCTCATCTGCAGTGTCTCAACTGCAATGTCTAACTCCACGTTAAAGCCAATAGGCAGCTAAACTGAATAACAAATGTAATGTCTAATGCCATGTTAAAGCCAATAGGCAGCTAAAATGAATACAGAATGTAATGTCTAATGCCATGTTAAAGCCAATAGGCAGCTAAACTGAATACAGAATGTAATGTCTAATGCCACGTTAAAGCCAATCGGCAGCTAAACTGAATACAACATGTAATGTGCTACTGGTGAACATTGAGCAACTAATATGCGCAGTGGTGAAACACAAAGTCATTGGTCAAACACAATTAATGGAATAACAGAGCTCCACAAAAATGTTGCTGTCCTGGCTTGGGCCAAATCATTGCAATTTCAGCTGGATATTTAGCCCAAGCTGTTTCATTGTCGCCCACACAGGATGTGTAGAGATGTTTGTAGTAAGCTAGGAATTTGTTCAATATGGTTGCACCGTCAGTAATGACCGAGCCATCCGACTGTTGTAGTTGGGTTACACAAGTGGCATGACATGAAGGTTTGAGCAGATTAGCTAGTGTTTGGCCAGGTCTCTCGCCTTCACCATATTGTTATATCTTTACATATTTACCCAGGTAGTTAGCCTCATGCACGGCCAGTTCTATAAATTCCTAGAGCAATTCAGTTCTACTGTGTTGGGAATTGGTGTCAATGTCACAGAGCTTTCTCTCCACTTGAGCTAAATCATTCTGCATACTCCACAGCACTTCAGAATGTTTGGCAATGCAGATGGCTCTGATATAGACCTTGAAGTCAAGTAGGTCTGTAAGGGTGCATAGTGAGTGTGGCTTAGACACCACCATGGAGCCATTGGAATCCAGCCGTTGAGTGCGAGTGATGTTCAAGTCCCCACCCATCAATACATAATAAGCCAGGTGGCTATGCATCAAAGCAGAAAGTTTGTGAAAAGATTCAGGGGTGTCAGTGTTTGGTGCATAAACATTAACTAGCAATATTGACTTGTCAGCTAGTTTCCCCAGAACTAGTATGTAGCACATCTTGGAATCTGCAACACATTTTTATAGCACAAGCAGTATGCTTTTGTGTATTAAAATGCAGACTCCTCCTGCGTATGTACTGTAATGGGAGAAGTATCAGTTGGCATTCCATTGGGTGGCATAAGAATAGTCTTGCCTTTGTATCAAATGAGTCTCCTTCAGGAAAGCTACTTTACCACCATGTCTATTCAGGTATGCAAGAACTAGATTTCCTTTCCTCTGATTATTGAGGCCTCTGATATTTCATGTTAAACAGAAAAGTGTAAGTAATGTTCCCTTAGTTGTATGCAATGTCATCATGTAGGAAAGAAAAGCGTGATGTATGGCCAGATGTAGAACTGGGAGATATTAAATACAAGTGTAGAAGTGTGGCTATCACAAAACATACTCAACTCTTCCCCCACCCACACCAGCCTGAACATAGGGTGGCAAGTACCCGAAACCCAAAACAACACTGTAAAGTAAACACAAGTGTTATGATGTACACCTAGGGAATGTGACAACTCCCAAGCGGGGCCATCACCCTGGATGTCGTAGCGTCTAGTATGACATAAAATTCATCAGGTGCCTTCGCAGGATTCTGAGCAGAAAAAGTCAGAGGATACCCCTCCTGGTCAATGATAACAGAAGTAGAGTTATGACCATCATGGCTCAAATGCAATCTATGCGCCGCCGGATGGTCACCCGGGACCCCTGCATATCAAGACAACAAGGGTCTCTGGTTGGAAGTCAGTTTGCATTCTGTTCAAGCAGGGACCCTCGCTCTAGTCAAGGCAGTGAAGTTACACTCTCAAGACAACCCCTGGTCACCCCCTTAGTAGCTTGGCACAAGCAGCAAAGCTTATCTCAAAGGCAATGTGTAAAGTATTTGTACCAACACACACAGTAATACAGCGAAAACACTACAAAATGAACACCACACCAGTGTAGAAAAGTAGGTAATATTTCTGTAAATCAAACAACAAAAATCCAACATATACAAGTCAAGATCTGAGTTTTCAAAAGTATGAGTCTTACTCCATAGAAAACAATGGAAACGTTAATTGTACACAGAGTACCTGGTTTGCGTCAAAAATAAAGCTGCCCGGCCGAGCGTATGTCAAAAAGTCAGCAATGTGTCAATTCCTTACTCGCAAGTGAGGCCGTGCATCGTTTCTTCTCCGGTCGGGTAGGTGATGCATTGTTTTTCTCCCTCGCAAGAGAGGGATGTGTTGATTTCCGGACAGGGGTACTCGGACCCGCACAGGTTCACAATGACTTTGATGCCCAGTGATGCGTGAGAAATCCTATTGCACAGTGTTAGAAAACCACACTGCGTGTGGTTTGTGTCGTTATCAGCAGCTGCAAGCGGTTGTTGCGTCATTTCTCCAGCTGCGATGTGTCGATTTTACACCTGCGTTGCATGTGGGGCATCGGTTTCAGCCACAAAGCAGGTGGTGTGTCGCATTTCAGCCGTGTTGCAGGTGGTGCGTTGAAAATTTCCTAGCACGGCATTCTCTGTATGGATTTTCGTCCTTGTTCTGCCAACTTCACTTTCGGGCCCAGGGACTGGATAGTGCACCACTAGGCAGGGCAGGAGTCTCAGCAGAGAGTCCATGTGCTGACAGAGGAAGTCTTTGATGGCCCTGAGACTTCAAAACAGGAGGCAAGCTCAGTCCAAGCCCTTGGAGATTCTTCTCAAGCAGAAATGCACAACAAAGTCCAGCCTTTGCCCCCATTCACAGACAGAAGCAGCAACTGCAGGATAGCCCAACAAAGCACAGCCAGAGGCATGGACAGCACTTCTCCTCAGCTCTTCTCCTTGGCAGAGGTTCTTCTTGATTCCAGAAGTGATCTAAAAATATGGGGTTTTGGGTCCAATACTTATACCTCTTTCTGCCCTTGAAGTAGGAAAACTTCAAAGGAAAGTCTCTGTTGTTTACAGAATCCTGCCTTGCCCAGGCCAGGCCCCAGACATACACTAGAGGGTTAGAGACTGCATTGTGTGAGGGCAGGCACAGCCCATTCAGGTGTGACTACTCCTCTCTCCACTCCAGCCCAGATGGCTCATCAGGAAATGCAGGCTACACCCCAGCTCCCTATATGTCACTGCCTAGAGGAGATTCACAAACAGCCCAACTGTCAGTTTGACCCAGACAGGGAATCCACAGACAGGCAGAGTCACAGAATGATGTAAGCAAAAAAAATGCCTACTTTCTGAAAGTGGCATTTTCAAACTAACAATCTAAAAACCAACTTCACTAACAGGTGTATTTTTAAATTGTGAGTTCAGAGACCCCAAACTCCACATTTCTATCTGCTCTCAAAGGGAAACTTCACTTTAAGGATTTTTAAAGGCAGCCCCCATGTTAACCTATGAGAGAGACAGGCCTTGCAACAGTGAAAACCCGATTTGGCAGTATTTCACTGTTAGGGCATGTAAAATCACACAAGTAAATTTCCTACCGTTAACATACACTGCACCCTGCCCATGGGGCTACCTAGGGCCTATATTAGGGGTTCCTTACACGTACAATAAAGGACGGTTTGGGCCTAGCAAGTGGGTGCGCTAGCTAGGTAGATTTGGCAGTTTGAAACTGAACACACAGATAATACAGTGTCAGGTCTGAGCCATGTTTACAAAGCTACATTTGTGGGTGGCACAGTCAGTGCTGCAGGCCCACTAGTATCATTTGCAGGCACTAGGCACCTCTGGTGCACTTTACTAGGGACTTACTAGCTAATCAAATATGCCAGTTATGGAAAAGCCAATTACACACATACAATGTCACATAAGGAGCACTTGCACTTTAGCACTGGTCAGCAGGGGTAAAGTGCCAAGAGTAACAAAAACAGCAAAAACAGAGTCCAGCACACATCAACAACCTGGGAAGCAGAGGCAAAAGGTTAGGGGAGACTACTCCAAGGATGCCAGGTCTAACATACCAGTTGTGTGAAATTTGGATATATTAATAGGGTGGTACCTTGATAATGCAATGGACCCCTCTCCTGCATCAGATGCAGGACTGTGTCACAGTCTCTGTAATTGAGAAGTCTAGCAATGGCTAGGTGAGGGGGTTCTCCAGGTATGGGTCATGGTCCAAGAAATCTATGTGCGTTTTCAACCACAAAGGTATCTGTAAACGAGTCTCTGACAAATAACTTTGTTAAGAGATGCTCAATGGAAAGCTCCATGTGGCCGGTGTTTGTGGTTTCCACCAAGCCAGTAATAGGCAAATTATTGCAGCAGGACAGGGCCTCCAAATCTTCGTTCATCGCACAGTTGTTTTAAATGTCCCTTCTCCCCTCTCAAGATGTATCAGGGTGTCCACGTTTCCATCTTCAATCTGAGATTCTTCTTTCTGCCCCATCGATTCTAATGGTGTGAAGGTCAAGGAGTTCACTCAAGCAAAGCGGTTGGACATCGCATCAAAGCGAGCCTCAATGGCCTGGAACCCGGATCTAAGTTCAGTCATAATCTCTGCAGTTCCATCTAGTGAGCTAGCATCATCATTGTTTGAAGGAGGTCCCGTCACCCTTGGGGTAGAAGAGTGTCGCTGTGGGGCACATGCCGCATCAAAAGTACACTGCCTCTGTTTGGGGTCCCCGTGGACCAACATGATAGCTAGATCGCCTGTATCCTGGCCTGGGTAGGCAGTATGTTGGAGTGGGGAGGCAATGCACCAGGTTTGCTGTGCTGGTCAAAGGCAGATAGTGTGATATCTCAAGTCACAAGAAGGCAAGAGGTAAATGGCACTCTGTATTGACCATTTCTTCCAGGCACAGATGGTGTATTTCTGGTTAAAGAGGCTGCCTCTGTATCCATGAGACAATGCCGCCAGAGAGGCGCAGACGCCTCCCAGGCAGTGTGCCTCAGCAGAGGCACGGAAATCAGGTAAGTCCACACCGATACCCCCAACTCAGTAGAACACAAATGTTTTTTATTGTAATAGTAGGTTACGGGGCAGCTGGCAAGAGCATAGAAGGTCTGGAGGCACAGTGATGGCAGTCTCCTCCTGTTCTCAGTTTTGGGCTGAGAAAAAGGGTAGCAGCGCAGTTAATGAAACGGGTAAGGCTCTCATCTTTTGTAGTATTCATCCCATCGCTGCACGTCATCCCAGCAATAGGGCCCAGGAGGCCTTCCCACAATGGCACAGCGAGTGCGGCACATCCCAGGGAGGTGCTCGCCATGGCTAGGGCCAGCAGCCTCCGGGTCAGCCGGCAGAACTGCCATACACACACACCATGCGGCACTCCCAAGGCACGCTGACCAGAGCAGCAGGAGACGAGTGGTGGGGCTAAGGCCCCAACTGCATTCCACTCATTGGGGAAGAACCAGTAGGTCCCCAGGGCATCAGGTATGCAGTAGAGATCACTTTGTACACAGCAGCCCCACCCTCAGGCTTGCCCGCAGTCCCTGTCCCTGTGGCGCCTCCCAAAGCTGCATCATGCCGTGGTGTCAGGTGCAAGGAATTGCCGGTTCATCTTTGGCACCTCCTTGGGCAGCGCAGCTGAGTAGCTAGTGGTGGGCATATTATGGGCAGTATGGGATATCCTCATGTAGAGGTTATGGGCAAAGGCAGCATTGAAAGGGTGAAGCTTCCAAGAGCTTTAATGTCAGGCGACCATCTTGGTCGGTGGCTTGGACATGCCCCTCCCTTTTTGTTATTTCTATAAAAAAATCAGGCCAAATTTACAGGTCAAAGTCAACTGGGCTCACAAAAGAAACCCGAATATGTATAAGCGTAGATCTATACCTCAAACTTAACATATTTTTCAATTTTTTCCAATTATGAATCATTCCCAGACAAATGGCTACAAAGCTGCGACAGGTAGAGTAGTATTTCTGGGAATGTCATGTGACTTTTTAAAGGTATCCTATTCCCCCTATGCGCTGTTCTCCTTGGCAGAGAAATATGCATTTGGGGAATAAATCCTTCTGTGCCAAATGCACTCTTTAACTGTACTGAGAAGTCTTACTTGGGTGCACTTTGGTGGCAAAGAAAGTTTTAGGGGGTAAGTGTGTATGAATGTTCCTGACACCTACCGACCATTTGAAAATTATATGCATCCTTAATACAGATCCTATAGGAATGTTTGATGGTCTATTTACCTTTCCAGAGACTTGCAGGTCACAGGTTCCAATACAAAATCCAGTGCAAAATATATATCATGATGTTCAAAAATATGTCATGTGAAAGAGGCACTTAACATTCCGGTTATGTCTCTAGACTAAGACTAGTCACATTCTGTCTCTGTTTGCTTGAAAAAACTATCTAATATTTTATCTTTCATTGTTTTGCTCTGCCTAAGAAATGGGCAAGTCCCTTTCCTTACATACTTCCACATAAACATACCTGTTCATTGATGTTATATTACTATTATTATTATTATTATTATTATTATTATTATTATTATTATTATTATTATTATTATTATAGTTTTAGACTGAGCTTAGCTACCGTAACTGGGTTTCCTTGCACTAGCCATAGGTAGGTAAAGCATCAGAACCTTAACAAAAGCAGTGGAAATAGAAGAGCCAAGTCTTTAGAGGCTCCTGGTAAACACTGAAGGACTGACACAATCTCATAGAGGCAGATATCACGTTCTGCGGTTTGGGACCCGGGAAAGAAAAAGACTAGCTGCCCTCTTGGGTTCTCCTAATTCTGGGTATTGTATAGTGATTACTATTGCTTGAACTGAGAGATCGGCTCGGACAATAATGTGTCACCAGTGATCTAAGATGCAGTATACCCGAGTTTGACATATCCTTATACATATACCACAAAGCTTTACACTGAATACGCTTTCCATTTGGAATCCAGTAAAGGTCTCGAAAAAGATTGGAGGTGGTGGTTATTTAGGGAGATGGAATAGTAGTCTGGAGGCTGCATTCTGGACTACCTGAAGAAATTTCAGTGAGACTTTGGAGGCCCCTAAATAAAGAATGTTGCCGTAGTCCACCCTAGCAATAATTAGTGCTTGTATTATAGTTCGTTGAGCATGGCCAGGCAGTAACCACAGTATTTTCCTAAGCCATTTTATGACACCAAAACAAGTGGAGGCTACCTTTGTAATTTTATCATTATTTTTGAGCTTTGGGACTCTTTCCTCACCCTCCCCATTACAAAGTCATCCAAGCGCTCCTCCTTTACCCCCGTAGATTGGTACTACGTAAGTGCACTTGTACCCCATTTTATCACATCCAAGCGGAGCAAGCCTGCTGCTACCATAAAGCTGTGCCTCCTATGGGCTTCCTGCTTCTTGATCCCATGCTCAGTCATGTACCTGATGCCAACCAAGGCAAGTGCTGCTAAAAGGTTATATGTCAAAATATCCATAACACAAATATTGTTTTACAAAAATGACACAGCCTAAATATCACTTACAATGCGTAAAAAAATTAAATTTAGAATACAGCATTTTTGTCATACAATATTTTGGGCGCAATATCATGGTTGCATTCCAGCTAATAAAGCAGAATCTCATATCAGGAGTGAAGAAGCTAACGCTGTTAGCTGTGTTTTAAATATGACTTTAGTGGAAATAAATCCCTATTTTAAATGAATTTTCCTTTATCTAGAGTTGTCTTAAAAAACGAAGCTGCATTCAGAAGATTCGTATCAAAAGACAAAAAAAATCTCCTAATGTTTAGTTGTGTAAGACTACTTTCAAAGATGTTAATCAGCAATAGTTTCAGCATAATGATTATTCATTTTGAGCGAGATTGACATATCTAAACGTATTTTGAAGCAGAGACAAGAGCAAGAAAGGAAGGATTTTATTGTGCATTGTAAGGGAGCAACAAAACTATGAATTAAAAGACTGAGATAAAGTGGCTGGAGATTGCATAGGATCGAACAACAGTGTTGCTCAATATGATATACAAAGGGATGGTCTTCTAGGTCAAGCAGAAGCAATAAACTACTTAGGAAAATGGGACACGTACTTCCAGAGCAATTTAATAGGTTGAGGCAGTTGCAACAGTTTGCCTCACAATGGCTTTGGTTGTATGGTTCTCATTCGATCACTTCATACACCTTTTTCAAGTCTCACTCAATCTTTTTCTTTCTTCTTTTTGCTGCATTTTCCTTCCCTCTTATTAGTACTTACCTGGATGACAGCTCCTGCGTCAGTGTCAAGCTGTCTCTTTAGGACACATCCGGCTGCTAGCCACACTACTTTCAGAAAGACCTCCTGGTGGTCTCAAGCTCAGGGAAGGTTTTTGGGCATTTCTTCACACCATTTCAGTCAGATTCAAAACGTTTTATTTGTGGGATGTGTCACAACTCCCGTTTTTTTGTTTAAATTTTACTGTTATGTCTATGACATGCGGGTACTCTTGATTGCTTAAAATTAAGAGCAACAGCACTCAGGAGTCAATTCAGTGTCTATCAGCTACTAAGGTCTGGGTAAGTTCTAACTCATTAAACCTCATCTCTGACTCACTGTCTGGTAGCTACCTTGCTGGCATAACAAGACCCAAAAGGTTGCTAATTATTTCACATAGTAGGGCGATTGATGTTAAAAAGTCTGCTCAGATCAAAAGTTCCAACCTATTTTGCATCTAGTCACCGGTTTAAAAAAGAGGGCAGAGAGATATCTGCAGTACATTTATGAGCCATGGCTAGATGTTTAAGCCCCAGGGGGTATTTGGCCTTTTAAAAAAAAAAAAATTAGTGGCTGCCCAGTGTATAGCCATATGTGGGAAGCAATTTCTTTCCAGGACTACATAGTTGTGCTTAAAAGGTTTTGACTTATCATTCTGTCCAGGTTGGGGCACACTCTCCTCCCAATTTCAGTCTTTTTACTATGTTAGTTTAATTTATTTTAATAGTGCACTTTTCCCTATCGATATTCAATCTACCTTCCCTCTAACATAGGTTTTCAGATAATCAAAACTGCTGCCATTATTAGATTTCCAAACAGTTGTTAATTATTCAGTTAGGCAGTCTGTTACTTGATTAAACCAGCAGCGTTCATACTTCTGTGATTGAAGCAAAACAGACACCACAATCTGCCCAGTGTCTGCATCCTTATCAATGTATATGCTAAATGTTAAGAAATAATATTTAACCAATTAATATTTATGTCTGTCAGACAGACCCTCTAGAGTAATTCCATTTGTTTTTTAAGTTGTTAATCATCTTTGTAGCCATGCAATTGATTTTCGAATTCTCAACTTTTTGTTCTACCCATAACCTTCGCTCACAATTTGATTTATCTATATTTGAATGACGTGAAATCTTAACATAGCCATTCCTTAGAATTCGGTACAAATGTGTTATCATCACTATGCAGCTTGAGTTCCTAAAAACATATCCTGAAAGATATTAAGAAAGAGTTTTCTTGTGCATACTCACTTGTTATACCGAAACACTTTTACATAACATAGCATATTATACACAATACTATTTTTGACACTGTTATGAAAGAGTATTACTACCTGATAAAACTGAAATTCAAGCGTGCCTATTGAATTGCCTCTTCAGCAACATTAAAATGTGTTCTCATCATATATGCTTCAGGAAGAATTACATAATCAGGATTTCTTTTCCTTGACATGGGCATAGCTTTTCTACGCTTTAAAGGGGACGTTCTATTAAATGACATTCTTGGAAACTAATCTAATGAAATTAGTACCTTGCAAGCCATCAATTAAAAAAAGTGGTCTTGCATTTAATACAATTTGTCAGGGTGTAGATTGTACCATAAACATGCATATATAAGTATACGTTTGAGCTCCTGTGTGTAACACATAAAAAGTGAAGAAAAAGTCCAAGAAATACAATAAACAGGTAAATTTAGTACACACATTAGTTCAGTTTTCTTCTTTTACCAGTCAGCTGCTGATTTCAGCTCTAAAGCAGCCAGGACGTGTATGCATATATTCCTTCTTTTCTCTCCTAAAGGCTAGTGAAAAACCTTTTTACTTATCCTGTATTAACTCTTGTTTTTGACTTTGTTTATCTTCCCAAGTATACGTCACTACCCTCCTTCAAGTACAGTCTACAATCCAGTGTTCATATTTTCTTTGGTCTTTACTAAATCATTGTTTTCCATATCAACATAGAGTTCATTCAGTTCCTGTGTCCTATTTCTTTTATGTCTGTTTTTTCTGTCATCCATCCTATCCCTTTTTATCTTTCATACAATTTAACCTACTTATTTCCCTTGCTCAGCTTCTCATAAGTTTTTTGACTATACACTCCATATAAGCTTCACTGAAGTCCATTCATTTTCAGATTTTACTCCCCATTCTGCTGCCTCAAATTCACCTATTACCCACTTAACCCTGTACATAAAAGTGTATGAAATGTGTTATTCTGTGCATTTTGACCTTATGTGATTCAGGTATTTACTAGACCTCACAAGCTGTTGCATGTTTTTTACACGGCAATGGATCTTGGTTTTCTGTGACTGACGATTACAATAATAAATAGATGAATAAGTAAACTGATGCTTTCATGGGCTGTGGAGATCATTGTTACCCTGGTAATGGCTTCTAAACTGTCATATCAATCATTCAATCAATCAAAAAATGTATAGAGCGTGCTACTCACCCGTGAGGGTCTCAAGGCGATGGGAGTGGAGGGGACCGGGGGGGGGGCTTGGAGGGTCACTGTTCGAACAACCATGTCTTGAGGTTCTTTCTGAAGAGCAGGAGGTCTTTGGTTTTGCAAAGGTTGGTGGGGAGGGAGTTCCAGGTTTTGGGGGCGAGGTAGGAGAAGGACCTGCCTCCTGTGGTGGTGCGTTGGATGCGGGGGACTGTGGCTAGGGCGAGGTCGGCTGATCGGAGGTTGCGTGTGGGTGTGTGGAAGTTCACTCTTTCGTTGAGGTAGGTTGGGCCGGTGTTGCGGAGGGATTTGTGTGCATGGATGAGGATCTTGAATGTGATTCTCTTGTCCATGGGGAGCCAGTGAAGGGATTTGAGGTGTGGTGAGATTTGTTCGTGGCAGGGGAGGCCAAGGACGAGGCGTGCAGCTGTGTTCTGGATTCTCTGGAGTTTGAGTTTGAGTGTGGTGCCGGCGTAGAGGGTGTTACCGTAGTTTAGTCTGCTGCTGATGAGTGCATGGGTGACTGTCTTCCTGGTCTCTGGGGGGATCCATTTGAAGGATTTTTTTAGAGTGCGGAGTGTGTGGAAGCAGGAGGAGGTTAGAGCATTGATTTGCTGTGCCATGGAGAGGGAGGGGTCCAGGATGATGCTGAGGTTGCGTGTGTGGTTTGCGGGGGTGGGTGCGGGGGTGGGTGCGGGGCCTAGGGCGGTGGGCCACCAGGAGTCATCCCATGTGGTTTTGTTGGGACCGAAGATGATGATCTCGGTTTTGTTGGAGTTGAGCTTGAGGTGGTTAGTGGTCATCCAGTTGGCGGTGTCGAGGAGAGCAGCGTGTAGGTTGGTTTTGGCGGTGGTGGGGTTGCGGGTGAGGGAGAGGATGAGTTGGGTGTCGTCTGCGTAGGAGAGGATAGTGATTCCATGTGCTCGGAGGATGTTGGCTAGGGGGATCATGTAGATGTTGAAGAGTGTGGGGCTGAGGGAGGACCCTTGGGGGACTCCGCAGATGATCTTGGTAGTGGTGGAGTGCAAGGGTGGAATGCAGACTCTCTGGGTCCGGTTGGTGAGGAAGGAGATGAGCCTGTCTAGGGCTTTGTGGCAAATTCCTATGTTGTGGAGGCATGTGCGGAGTGTGTGGTGGCAGACGGTGTCAAAGGCTGCGGAGAGGTCTAGGAGGATGAGAGCGACGGTCTCGCCTTTGTCGACTTTGGTCCTGATGTCGTCAGTGCATGCGATGAGGGTGGTTTCTGTGCTGTGGTTCTTGCGGAACCCGGATTGTGAGGGGTCAAGAGTGTTGTTTTCTTCGAGGAAGTGGGATAGGTGGGCGTTGACTAGTTTCTCTGCAACCTTGGCGGGGAAAAGAAGGAGGGAGATGGGGCGGTAGTTGAAGAGGATCTCCGGGTCGGCTTGGTTTTGTTTAAGGAGAACGAGGATTTCCACATACTTCCAGGGGTCTGGGTAGGTGGCAGAGTCGAAAGAGGAGTTGATTATGTTGCAGAGTATGGGGACGATGGTTGGGCTTGCTTTGTTGTAAATGTGATGTAGGCAGGGGTCGGAGGGTGATCCAGAGTAGATGGAGTTCATGTTTTTTTCGGTTTCTTCGTGTGTGGTGGGAGCCCAGGTGGTGAGTGTGGTGGGGGGTCATGAGTGGGGGTTGGGTTGGGGGAGTGAGGGGTGTGTGTGGTGGGTGTGTGTGGTATGAAGCTGTTGTGGATGTCCAGGGTTTTGTGGAAGAAGTGGTTGGAAAGGGCGTCACATAGGGGCTGTGTGTGTGAGGGGTCTATGTTGCTGTTGTTGGCAAGTTCATTAATGATGGTGAAGAGTTCTATGCTGTTTTGAGAGTTGTTGTCAAGGCATGTCTTGTAGTGATCTCTTTTTGCGGTGCGTATGAGTTGGGGATGAGTGCGAATGGTGGTTTTGAGGGTGGAGAAGTTGGTTGTAGAGGGTTCTAGTCGCCATATTTTCCCAGCTTGGCGGCATTTGCGCTTGGAGTCCCGGGGTGAACCATGGTGTGTTCTTGATGTTGCTAGTGGCGATGTGTTTTCTGAGGGGGACTAGTGTGTCTGCGCTGGTGGTGATCTATTTGGAGAGGTTGTGTGCTCCTGTGTTGGGGTCGTTGGCATGGGGGGTTGTGAGCCAGTTGGGAGTTTAGTCGTTCTGTGGGGATCTTGACCCACATGCGGTAGGGTGTGGTGTGTTGATGGTGGTGTGTGGCGGGTTTGGTGAAGGAGAAGTGGACGCAGTGGTGGTCAGTCTAGAGGAATTTGGTGGTGTGGGTGTAGGCTATGTATTGGCTATGTGTTGGCTCGACAACAGATTGCTCATTACCCCAGCTGCTATGCAGAAAGGTTATGAAAGCTACAACTTTTCTCCTAACCTAAACGTTCCATTTCACTTCTCTTCTTCTGTTTTCCTAATCGTTTTATTGCATTCTTATATCAACTTTCCATCAAATTGCATGTGAATAACTTAGTATAAAATATGACCACCATCATCAATCCTTTGGTTACATTACCTAAGGGTGAAATTAAATTTTTTAGGGCAGTGCGGCCAGTGCAGCCACACCTGGCATTGAGCTCGGGGAGGAAAGTGGGTGAGAGCTGTGCTTACAAATAACATATGGGTTTAAAAGCACCAGCTGCAGAGTTCCTTGTATGTCAAACTGCTTTCAGGCAAAAATAAAAATGTCAAGATAACTCTGGTGGTTAATGGTCCTGCTGTAGAGAGGTCAGAGTTGTATCTACTGGATGTGTTGACTCATCCTAAATTAGGCGGAGGGTTAATATGACTGCTGCAAAGAACAGGTGCCATGCAGATCAGACCTTTATTATATGTGGATAGCTCAGTAGGTTACTGTATTGTC
Source organism: Pleurodeles waltl (assembly GCF_031143425.1). NCBI lineage: Eukaryota > Metazoa > Chordata > Amphibia > Caudata > Salamandridae > Pleurodeles > Pleurodeles waltl. The sequence goes on from NC_090442.1 coordinate 517,733,188, forward strand.
ACAGAGATTCTTTTACTTGCAGTTCATAAGTTACAATCCCAATTTATTTAATCTCTAAAGTGCATCCACAGAGTGCACTTAAGACCATAACAAACAGTTGTTTATAAATACAACAGATAAAGATTGTTTAAAAAGAGTTACGCCAAATGTATACAACACATTGCATGTGTTTGGGTTGAAATACATTCTTATTAGTAAAGCCTGGCCCAATCACTGTGGTATGTTATAAATCCTGAGTTTGTGTTTCTCGAGACCAAACAGTCTTAAAATATACTTCCTATTAGTATAGATGACATTTGATTCCAACATGTTGTAATCCTCATTGTTTTATGTAACATTTCCTGTAGACGTATTTACACACTACTGACTCTTTTTCTCTGATACTCTACACTGGTATTAGTAGCACTATAAAATAAATTAAATGTATGTGCGAGAGGCGCTATGGAGCGATGAATGGCACTGTTAGAGAGTGGCAGTGATGGAATCCGTGAAGAAGGTGGCCATGATGGGCTAAAAAAAGGTAGTTGCACTAGGTGCGACTAAAGCTTGACTTGGGTGAATCTGACATTCCAATTAAACAAGGATATAATACAGCTTCATTATCTATGTGCATGTTAGAGAAGCATTTTAGGAATGAGTCTAACAGCAAAAGGTCATGACTGAAGTGCAAGACAATAAAGTTAACAAACCAAACAGTGAAACATTTCTAAGCAATTCCATATTCAGTGTGTAAGTGCCCTATGTACTATAAGCCAAGACCTTTAAGATTTCCACACTTAATGAGTTGTTATGGGTTGAGAACAGACATCATATACATCTAACCTTCATTCTCACTTCGCAGCACTTCTGCTTAGGGTTATCAAAGGCAAACAACATCTCATCCCAGAGTGGTGTTATTAGGTATTTACAACACGCCTTACGTTCCTCCACATGCCATACAAGACAATTATATCTAGCTCATAAGCTCACATCATGGTGCCATTTGTCCAAAAAAGGAAGGGATTCAGATCGCCAATGCACAGCAGTATACTTTTTGGCAAGAACCAAAGCAATATCCATGAACCTGTTCCTAGGTCTCTTAGGCTTAGGCCTCACAAATTTACCTAGTAAGCAGACCAATGGCATATCCACTTATGTAAGTCCTTCCTAATAAGTAAAACTTGTAAACATCCTGCTACTTTTCTGCAGAACATCTGAACAGAGACTCACAAACACGCCATGTGAAAAATACCTGCATCAGGTTAATCACATCTAGAAAAATGCATGTCTGACAATCCTATGGTAAGGTTCAATCGTCCAGTGGATATTGAAGTGATGTGAAACTGACAAAACTGGCTTTATTAAAACTCCTAGTCCTTGAGATGGAGTGTGAGCATCATGATCTTCCTCCACCCCTTATCAGTACAAGGATTTATTAGATTTTGTTCGCATTTGAGGTTTGGCCTCAAGCAGTGATCTGCAGGCATTGGAGGAGATGCGTCGGTTCCGATTAGTGCAATGGTGGCGACACATGTATTTTGGCAGTTGCTGCACTTTATACTCAGCCCAGAGCTGGATTGCCACCACTTGACAGAACAAGACTTGCAGCAATCAAAGTTCATGTGCTGTTGCAGGTTGTGTTGGTAGTCTTTTGTGGCCCTTGGACTTCAGCAGAACAATTGTCAAGCAATCAAGCCCTCAGAGTCAGTTTGGGTTCAGGTGAAATTGGTCTAGTCCGTCCTCAGTAGGGCAGAGGGCAGCAGGCAGCAGGGCAGCACAGCAGAAAAGAAATTCTTCCAGAGTGGAAGTCCTTGTAACAGCACAGCAGTCACTCTTCCGGACAGATTTGTTCTCTGGTCCAGAAGTATACTGAATTGGTAGGGTCAAAGGTCCAGTACTACGCAGTTATGTCTTTGAAGTGGGGGTGATTTCAAAGAAGGGTCCTCGAAGGGCAGAAACATCCTTTCTTCCTGGCCTGGCCCAGACTCTCCACAGGGGGTTAACCAGTCCTTCATGTGGGAACAAGAAACTGCCCATTCAGGTCTAAGTGTGAGCTCCTCCCTCCCATCCTGCCCAAGATTACCCATCAACATGGAGATGGCTACTCAGTCAGACCTGTCCTTCCTTTGTGTGAGGCTGCCCAGAGGGAATGCAGGAAACCAGCTGTCACCCCACCCCAGGTGTGTATTGGAGACAGGCTGCAGACACACAGGGCTAACAGCAGAAAAATGCCAACATTCTAAAAGTGGCATTTTCTAAATTGTAATCATAAATCCGACTTTACCATTAAAGAGGATTTATCATTACAATTCTATAGGTACTAAACATGACAAACCTACTCCTTCTCAATTAGCAATTACATCTTATTAAATGTAACAAGGAATCCCTAATGTTAATGAGAGGGGTAATCCTCACAGTAGTGAAAAACGACTTTAGAGTCTTTCATTACCAGGAGATGTAAAACTTACAAGTGTATGCCTTACCTTTTAGTTACATAGGACCCTGCCCTACGACCTACCTAGGGCCTACCTTAGCAGTGACCAGTACATATTAGAAGGGTAGTTTAAGGCTTGGCAAGAGGTTTAAATGCCGAGTCAACATGGCAGTGAGTACTGCCCACACATTCTTGTCAATGGGAGGCCTGAGACATGTTTAAGTCTTCTTGAGTCGGTAGCAGGAGCAGTGCTGCAGTCCCACTAGTAGAATTTAATTTGCAAGCCCTGGGCACCAATAGTGCAGTTTACTAGGAACTTATAGTAAATTAAATATGCCAGTTGTGGTTTCATCAATCAAGTCATGTTTTAGGGGAGATGCACATGCACTTTTAACACTGGTTGTAAGTAATAAAATGCTCAGAGTCCTAAGGCCATTGAAAAGAATCAGCAAATATATGAGGCAAACAGGCAAAATGTTTGGAGGAAGACCATCCTAAGGCTGACAGGTATAAAACAAGGTAAATCAGTGTAAGTGCTAAAAAAAAACCCTGACTGTATCATGAGCACATGACTGATCCTCTCAGCTGTTATTGGATGCACAATTGTTCAGCCATGTCTCCTCATAACCTGGTCAAATTAACATTATTCTGATATGTCGTCATATTAGAGACACAGGTCAAGTCCTCAGTCTTGAAAAGGCCTTGATAGCAATAAAAAAAGGTTGCGTTGATGCCATCTTGATCACAGATCATGTGATGTGCACCAACTCTTCTCAGTTTAATAGGTTAATTTCTAGTGCCTAATTTAGCTAGTGAAGAAAATAGGTGCCTAGATCCCTCTGTCCCCTACTCTGTTTGTTAATCATGCTTCTTCATTGGCTGTGCCTGAAGACAGTTTGGCTTCTAGTGTACTGCTACGTGATCCATAAAAGGAGTAAAATAAATAGATTTGTGATATTCAGTGTTATGCGGTCATTGCACTATGCCACATTAATATCCAGCTAAAAATACCATCGTCCATGATATTGTGACAAATGAATCTATGGAGTGAGTTTGCGGGTGAATAATATTTAGTAGTACATTGCATTAATATTTATTATATTATATAATGCCCTTTGGAAATAAATGACTAGAAACATATAGTTAGTTATATTTAGTAGAAACATACCTATACATTTTTAAAAAGAGAATTACATTGCCGCTCTTCTGTGGTAACAGTTGAGTTTTGATATTGTAGCATCTTCCCCAGCACTGGAACATACCTACGAACAGTGCCACACAGAAGCTGCGTTCAAAAGTTACTTTATTCATCAGCATAAACTAACGTACAGTACATTACATCATACTTTCTGTTAACCACACCTTAACACCTCCCATCCATTGCATATTTGTTGTTCAGAGTTCACCCAGGACCACAAGAGTTCTAGTGTGCATTCCTTGAAGATGCCACATCTCCCCCTTTGTTAACTAAAAAGTGGTAGACATCATCAAAATCACATTTCCTTGATCAATCGAAGAGGTGCTCTACCTTGTCTGACAGCTTGCATGGTTCAGGATGGTTGTGGTTCAACCTGATTGGGCAACGTTGCCATAGGATCATGTTCTTGAGCCGGACTGGCTGGCTGGGTCATTTCCTATACAGTGTCTCAGTAAGTGTTTGAAATGTGATGTGTTCGGAGGGATTGTCCATGGCAATATGCTGTGACCATATGTACTTTGCAGACCACAAACTGCCAAGTATCAGCAGCAAAAGCAGTGTCTGTTGTCCATCTGCATTTCTGCTTGACCAATACCCAGTCTCCTTAGTCAAAAACTGTCTCTTGAACATTGCAACACTGATCTGTGTATGTTTTCATTTTTTTTACCTAACTGCGTCAGTGTCTCGAACCTTGTCAGTATTCACTGGACGATCTGGGTTCCATTGATGTAGTTTCATTCTTATAGCTCTCACAAATAGCAAGGTGACTGAGCCGTTACCAGTTGTGGAGTGAGGAGTTTATCAGTAGGCCCAAAGGGCCTGACACATGGCTTGGTTCAAGTTGATTCCATTCATGCATGCTCGTTGAATGACTCTCTTGAGGGTGCCCATGAATCTTTAGACTACATTGGCTTAGGGCCAGAGGGTCATAATATTTTGGTGTTTGAATTTGAGTCAGACGAGGATCTTTTCCAACTCCTAGCTGTTAAAGGGTGGACAATTATGAGAATTTAGAATTTCAGAGATGTCCCACATTGAAAAAATGGCATCAAGCCGTTCATTGACTAAGGGCCTGATTTAGAGTTTGGCGATGGGGGTTACTCCATCACAAATGTGACGGATATCCTGCATGCCATAGTCTGATTCCATAATATCCTATAGAAATCATCATAAGGCAGAAGGGACTTCCTTCATGTTTGTGATGGAGTAACCCAATATGCCAAACTCCTAATCAAGCCCTTTGTCATGGGTTGTCGAGGATAGGTCTTCCAGTAAAGGGAAACATAAATATTCGTCTATGACTACTATGAGATTGTGTCGATTTCCTAAAGGCCCAAAAAAGTCAAATGCAACTCTCTTCCAGCCATCGGCAGGAAGATCATGCATTGTTACTGGGTGTTGCGTCAATTTGAGTGATAGACAATTGCAAATGTGGCATGCCTACATCTCTTTCTCAACTCATTTGCTGCCCTTGTCATTGCACTGCTCTGCCTCCCGTGGCTCCACCTTGTAAGTAAAGCCCTTTCCCTGGCTCCTCTGAACTCCTGACCCCTGTCAGGAGTCCGAGGACCTTCTTCACCCGCAGGCTTCTGCCTGTGCCTCATCCCTGGTGTCTAGTGGGAGAGCTCCTCTTGCTTTCCTGCTAGGCTACCTTCTGCCTCTCTCCTCCTTTTCTCTGCTTTGCTCTCTGTTCTGCTTCACTTCTGTCCCTTTGTACTCCTTTTGCTTCGTGCTAAACTCCTTGTTTTTTCTCTCACTCCGCTCTCCCTCTCAAACTTTCGCTCTCCCCACTCTCCCTCTCCCCTGCCTCTGCTGCCCCAGCGGCCCGCCCCCCTCCTCTCTCTCTTGCTGTTCTCCCCCGCTGCTGCCACACCCTCTTTTTCATGCTGTTTTTTGCCCCTGTTCCCGCCTCACAGCTGTCCCTCTCCTCCCCCCATTTCCCTACTTAATGGCAGCTGCTGCGTAGTAGGTCAAGCAATATCACTGACCTGGTCAGTGCACTGCCCTGCCTCTCATGGCTCCACCTTGTAAATAGAGCCCTTTCCCTGGCTCCTCCGAACTCCTGACCCCTGTCAGGAGTTCAAGGCCATCCTCCTCCTGCAGGCTTCTGCCTGTGCCTCATTCCTGGTGTCTAGTGGGAGAGCTCTGCTTTCCTACTAGGCTACCTTCTTCCTCTCTCCTCCTTGTCTCTGCTTTGCTCTTTGTTCTGCTTCACTTATGCCCCTTTGCGCTCCTTTTGCTTCACGCTACACTCTTCCGCATTTTTTCTCTCACTCAGCTCTCTCTCTCACTTTCTCTCTCCCCCGCCGCTACTGCCCCTGCGGCCCGCTCCCCTCCTCTCTCTCTCGTGCTGCACTCCCGCTGCCCCCGCAGCCCTGCCCCGTTTTTGTGGCCCGCTCCCTTTTTCGCACCGTTTTTCACCCATGCTCCCGCCTCCCAGCTGTCCTCTCCTCCCCCCACCTCCTTACTTAATGGTGCCCGCTGTGCGGCTGCACTGCTGGTGCGCTGCAGGTGCGCCAAAGGCAAGCCCATCTGCGCCTGTCTGTGCCTGGACCGGGCCCAGCATCAGAACCTCTGGCTTCCGCCCCCCTCCACTGCCGCCTTGCACGTCTTCACTATGACGCTGCCCCCCTCCGTGTCCTCAACACTAGCTGCTCTCCCGCCTGCCACCCGTGGACCCTTCTGCCGAAACTGCACCTTTACCAGCCTCCACGCCAGTGACCCACCCACCAAGGCAGGACGCAATCATCTCAGATGTATCCTCCTCAACACCCCGCTCCGTCCACAAGCACGCAGTAGAGCTATGGAATCTACGTGACTCAGCCTCCCCAAATGTGGCCTTCCTGACCGAGTCCTCAGCATCTGAAATCGCCATAGCCGTCCCGGACGGCAACAAGATCACCCGCAGGGACCGCTCCAACAAACCAGGAGAAGGCATCACCATCATCCACAAGGACACCCTCAGGATCACGACCAACCCCTGAAGACACCCTTAGCACTGCTGAACACCTGCACTTCCAGATCCACACTGACCCAAACACCACCCTCTAAGGGACCCTTGTCTACAGGCCCCTGGCCCCCGACAGCAGTTCAGCAACTCCATCACCGACATTATCAGCATGCACGCTCTCGCATCTACGGTCTACATACTCCTCGGGGACTTAAACTTCCACCTTGAGAACACCAACGACAACAACACAGCCAACCTGCTCGACAACCTCTCTAACCTCTGCCTCTAACAGCTCATCACGACACCGACCCCACTCCGCAGGACACAAACTCGACCCTATTTTCTCCACCAGCAATCACGTCTCCTTCAGCCACACCACTGAACTCCACTGGACAGATCACAGCTGCACCCCCTTCTCCTTCAAGAAACACACCACCACCCACAACGGATCCCCCACCGCAGTTGGAACAAGGTCACCGAAGACCAACTTATCGTGACCTTCTCCCAGGACCCACCCATTGACACCACCGACACTGATGCAGCTGCCCGCAACTACAGGCAATGGGTTGACACCTGTGCCAATACTCTCACCCCAATCAAGAATCCCTCCAACAGACGCACCTACAGAATGGCCTTCTGGTTTACCATTGATCTCCACGAATCTAAGCAAACCTGCCGAAGACTCGAAAGAAAGTGGCACCAAGATCAGACTCTAGACAACCACACAGCCGTCAAAAACGCCATCTGCAGACACCACCAACTCATCCGAGCCACCAAGAGAACTGCCTTCAAAGACCGAATAAACAACAACGCACACAGCCACAAGGAGCTCGTCAGCGTCATGAAGGAACTCTCCAACCGCAGCTCCAACACCAACGCCATCCCGCCATCCCAAGACCTCTGTGGCTCTCCTACTTCCACTGCAAGATTGCAGACATTCATGAAAGCTTCAGCACCCAGACCCCCCGGCAACCATGAACACCACAGATTCACCTCTGACCAACCTCCTGCTCTGCTGGACCCCCGTCAACGACACCATCGAAACCATGAACACCATCCACTCTGGCTCTCCATCTGACCCCTGCCCTCACCACATCCTCAACAAAGCAAGCTCCGTCATCACACCCCAACTACAGAAGATCATCAACACCTCTTTCGAGTCCGCCACCTTCCCTGAGACATGGAAACATGCCGAGATCAACACCCTCCTCAAAATACCCAAGGTGGACCCAGAGGACCTCAAGAAATTCCGTCCTATCTCCCTGCTCCCCTTCCCAGCAAAAGTCATAGAGAAGGCTGTCAACAGACAACTAACCTACTTCCTCAAGGAGAACTGCACCCTGGACCCTTCCTCATCTGGATTCCGCAGCAACCACAGTACCGAAACTGCCCTCATCGCCGCCGACACCGACATCATGACCATACTGGACAACGACAAAACCACAGCCCTCATCCTCCTTGATCTCTCAGCCGTGTTCAACACTGTCTGCCACCACACCCTACGCTCACGCCTCAGCAATGCAGGAATCCATGACAGAGCCCTGGACTGGGTCACCTCCTTTCTCACCGGCAGAACCCAGAGAGTCCACCTGCCCCCGTTCTGCTCGAAGGCCACCAAAATCATCTGCTGCGTACCCCAGGGTTGGTCCCTCAGCCCGACCCTCTTCAACGTCTACATGGCCCCACTCTCTAACATCACCCGATCCCACAACCTCAACATCATCTCATACACTGACGACACCCAGATGATCCTCTTTCTCACCAAGGACTCCACCAAGACCAACCTCCACGAAGAAATGAAGGCCAATGCCGAATGCAGCTACCTCAAACTCAATTCTGACAAGACGGAAGTCCTCATCTTCAGCTCCACCCCCTCCGCATGGGATAACTCCTGGTGGCCTGCCACTCTCGGAGCCGCTCCGACTCTCACCTACTACGCACGTAACGTAGGATTCATCTTGGACTCCTCATTATCCATGACCCAGCAAGTCAACGCCATCTCCTCCTCCTGCTTCAACACCCTCTGTATGCTCTGAAAGATCTACAAATGGATACCCACCGAAACCAGAAGCCCTGGTAAGCAGCAAACTGGACTACGGCAATGCCCTGTATGCAGGAACAACGGTCAAATTCCAGACCAGACTGCAACGCATCCAGAATGCCTCCGCATGCCTCATCCTAGACATCCACTGCCACATCACAGACCACCTGAGAAACCTGCACTGGCTCCCAGTCAAAAAGAGAATCACCTTTGAACTCCTCACCCACGCTCACAAAGCACTGCACAACACCGGACCAGAATACCTCAACAGATGGCTCTCCTTTTATACCCCCACCCAGCATCTCTGCTCCACCGACCTGCCAACTGTCCCACACGTCCACAGAACTACAACCGGTGATAGATCATTCTCGCACCTCACCACCAAAATGTGGAACACTCTTCCCACCCACCTGTGCCAGACCAAAGACCTCCTTACCTTCAGGAAAATACTTAAGACCTGACTGTTCGAGTAGTAGCAGCACCCCCTTCTCCTTTTCTCCCCCCTCAGCGCCTTGAGACCCTCCTGGGTGAGTAGTGCGCTTTACAAATTCCTGATTGATTGATTGATTTAGCTGGTGTGCTGGAGTTCACAAAATAGTTGACAAATGCTTTAACTGTCTTAGATGTTGAACTGTGGTGATGCAGTGGCTTGCATGAAAAATAGTCTGCAGGGTTTTGCTTCTTCTCCCGTTTGTGAAAAATAGTCTGCTGAGTTTTGTCCTTCCCCGGTTTATGTACAATTTAATAGTCATATTCTTGGAATCTTAACCTCCACCTCTCTATGCGAGGGGGCATCTTAACTTGTTGATTCCCACAAATTGCAAGCAAATCCTGGTGGTCCGTGATGATGGTGAATTGTTTTTCGCAGAGGAATACATGAAAGTATTTTAAAGTATTTTTAAGCACGTTCTGTATCAGACAGGCTTTGACTGGCATAGGCATCTGAATGACCATTATTTTGAGCAAGGATCACCTCTAGCCCTACCGGGCTTGCATCAACTGTTACTTCAGTAAGTACCTTGAGGTCAATGTAGGCCATTTCTGTTGCATTCTGTTGCATTCTCAATTGTGCATTTAATGCCCTTGAAGCCCAGGTTACATTCTTGAGACCACTGACATGGTACATTTTGCTTTGTCAAGTCTCTCAATGGGGCACTCACTGTGGCAGGCAAAGTTCCGGTTATATCTTGATCAATAACTGGTCATGCCTCAGGATGGTGATATCTTGGGGAGGGGAGAGTAGAGGATAGTGCTTGCACCATGTCTGGATCTGGAGTCATCCCCCCATCAGATAATATGTGGCCATAAATGCTCCCTGCAAACTCTCAGGGAGAGCAGTCCTGTCTCCTCGGGGCATGTGTCCCCTACTCATCGCCGAGAGTAGCGTCTTCCCCAGCCCTGGAGCATACATATGAACGATGCCACACAGTAACTGCATTCAAATGTTACTTTATTCATCAGCATACTCTAATGGTAGGGGTGGTGGTTTAGCTATTATTTTAAGTCAATATATTGTTGTCACTGGGAAGCCATAAATGTTATACCAGAAACCTGTGAGGGCATCTACTTTAAGTTTCATCTGAAAAATATTGTGCTTTTTGAGGCCCAGCTGATTTATCGGCCTCCAGGACAAAAAACATTTTCTTTCAGCATTGGCCTGCTGTCATCAAGCCCATCACTATGGCCTCTAAGTGCATTGTTTTGGGAGATTTTAATATTCATCTTGAGGATACTCAGAACCCCCACACAGGTGAGTTCCTAAACCTCATAGGGAATCTTAATTGGAAACTCAAGGTCACGTCACTCTCTCACCAGGCTGACCATCTGTTAGATGCGATACTTGCTCTATATAATTGTGCTCTTTTGGAGCACAGGGCCCTAGAATGAACTGACCAACATCTTCTTACTTTCAGACTGACAAAGCTTTTCTCCCCACCACACCCTTACACCCCTCCTAATGCTAAGCAGACTCTGGAACAGAATAAAAGAACAGAACCTAAGTCTGGCACATACCCTAGGCTTGGAAACTGCTAAGGAACTTCCTTTGTCGGCTGTTGATAGACCTAACTTTGGGGTCAAAATGGCTATTTACCATCTGGCTCCTTTAAGGACACCTCGCCGTCTGGTCGGCTCTCCCAGGTACTCTAAAGACCTTAAGAGCCTACAAAGAATATACCGTCAACAAGAACGTAGGTGGAAATCAAATTCTAATCTGAAGGAAAAAGAGAAGTTTAGATCTGCTCTCAGGGTCTGTAAAGAAGTGATAAATAAAGCTAAAATCGAGTTCTACTCATGTAAAATTAAGGAAGTTAAGAATTTCCCTAGAGAACTTTTTAGAGTGCTACGCTCTCTTACAGTTCCAGCTGCCACCCAGAACTGGAAAAATCTCAAGATTTTTGTATTAAGGTTGCCAATTTCTTTGAAAACAAAGTTACTCAAATTCAAGCCAGTTTTGCTCAATTTTTGTGGGTGCCTGACACCTATGAGCACTTAAATAGCTCAGTCAGCAGTGACTGTTCTATTCTTACTGATTTTCAACCTCTACGGATGGAGAGGAATAAACAGCTTCTGATGAGTATTAAGTCAGGCTCTTCCATTGATCCCTGCCCTCATTACGTTTTTGCAGCTTGCTCCAGAGTAGGTGTCATTGGCCCTTATGCCTGTGTATCAGGAGCCCCTGAATTTTGGAGAATTTCCCCCTTCATGGAAGGAAGCGATTGTTGTTCTTTTGAAAAAGAAAACTGGTGGAGAGGCGAACAACCTTAAAAATCTTCGGTCCATAGCCTTGCTTCCTTTCCAGGCTAAAAGTTTTGAAAAGCATCTTTATACCGAATTAGCCCAATTTTTACAATGCTCAGGCTGCCTACATCCATCCCAGCATGGCTTAGGAAAGCCCATAATACTGAATCTGCCCTCATCACCACCTTGGATACTATTCGTAGACTAGTTGATAATGGGGATGGAGCTATTCTAGTGCTATTGGATTTATTAGGTGCTTTAGATACCATCTCACCTCATTTAATGGCACAACGCTCCACCAAGCAGTGTCAGTGGAAAAGCTCTGAGTATTTTGAAATCCTTCATTGTGACAGCTCTACCATAGTAAGCTGTAATGATTTCAGAGCTCCCCCATATCAATTACCGTGTGAAGTCACACAGGTCTCTTCCCTCAGTCCTACTTTGTTTAATCTTTATGTTGCCCCATTAGCTAGACTTATCCGGTCATTTGGCTTCCTAGCCACCTCATACACACACTCAGATAATAATTGGATGGGCTTCAACTGACTCAAAATGAATGGTGAGAAAATGGAGATCCTTCTTTTTGGTTCTTGTATGAGTCTGTGGAGTTCACGTTGTTGGCCGCCATCTTGCGACGACCTGCCTGTCCCCATTGCCTATACCAGAAATCTGGAGATTATGTTTGAGAACTATTTGTCTTTCAAGTCCCAAGTAAATTCCATCACCACAGTATGCTTTTGGATTCTCAAAACCCTGAAGCAAATGTTCCCCCATCTTCAGAAGGAGCTTAGAATTACTGTGACCCTTGCCTTGGTGATCTCCAAATTGGATTAGTGTAACGCCCTGATGCTAAATATTGACAAAGACTCACTAGACAAATTGCAACTGATTCAGAACTCTGACGCCCGCCTGGTATTAGATCTCCCTCGCTCAGCTTCAGCCAGCTGCAGTCTGAAGCAATTACATTGGTCATCGGTCAGGAAGCGCATCACTTTCAAGACTCTGTCTGGCACGTAAGGCTCTTTACTAGATAGGTTCTGAATATCTTTGTTCTTCCTTGCGGTGGTATGTGCCGGGCCGACTGCTTAAGTCAGCAGGACTCCATTTGATCTCTGTCCCTCATAGCAATATGGCCAGATGGGGTGACAAAGCTTTCACAGTGGCAGCAGCCAAATGCTGGAACACTCTTCCTCTGTCTATTAGGAAGGAACATAAATGTATGGCCTTTAGGAGGCAGCAGAAAACATGGCTCTTTCCATAGTAACTCTTGCTATTTCTCTAGTTGCTTCCTGTGCCCTCTTTCGAGTTCTCTCTCTTTTTTCCACTGATTGCTGCTTAGCGCTTCGATGCCACGTCCAGAATGCACTTTACAAATACAAAATGCATACATAAATAATGTATGGTGCATTGCATCTTATTATCTATTGACCACACATCATATTTTCTATTGACCACACCTTAACACCTCCCATCCATTGCTGACCTGCTGTTCAGAGTTCACCCAGAACCACAAGAGTTCTACTGTGCATACCTTTAAGATGGTACAGATTTTTTGTCTTTTGTTAAATCACCTGAAAATTAAGTCTTCACTAGAAACACATCTACCACATAAACAGGTAAAGGATGTCTAGCTTTTCAGATCACTCTCCCTTAATTTGTTTTTAGCCTGAAACATGATAGTGACTAGCTGCTGGGGAGAAATGTATGATTCTTTCTTTACTGCACTGCTAGGTTTGAGTACAGGATGGTATTTGAAGTCATCGGGGACTTGCAATGACCTTACAACGTACAACTCGTTATTTATCCCGTAAATGGTTGGGACTCATAAATATCTGATTTTCTTTTTACTGTATATTATGACTTCTGATTTGTGGTAGTGCAGCAAAGGCAGCAGTCTCCATTCCGTCAGGGCGCATGTCCCCAAGCTTTGCTGTTGCTTGATCAAGGGCATGCTGGACTGCAGGCTGCACATCACATTCCACATGAAATTCCTACTTGGACTGCTCTTAAAGAACCAGCTTCTGCTACCTCTCTTCATCCAAGTGAAGCAATGTCATGGAATGGTAACCAGCCATACACAGCATCTAGTGTACTGAGAAACCTTGAATATTGTATTAATCTTCAGCAGCCGGAAGAATCAAAAGTGATGAGTGAGTCCCTTTCTACCTGCTCACTTCTACACCACTGTACAGTAGTTATTTATTGAAAAAAGTATCCAGTCCCATAAAAAATACTATGGAGCCTTGTAAAAAAATATGAAGCTGTAAATATTTAGCATATTAACTGTACTCTACATTCAGTAGTTTGGTCATGCCCTGTATATTGAAATGATGAGAATTGTTTGTCTAGGAGTCTATTCATTGAATTTTTGTTTCACTAGTGCTCCAGTACATGTAATGGTGGATTCCAAAGGCGTGTTGTGGTGTGTCAAGATGAGGAAGGGAGGAGCACCAGTTATTGTGATGAAACATCTAAACCACCAGAATCGAGGCACTGTGATTCAGGACCATGTCCAAGATGGAACTATGGCAGCTGGGGAGAAGTAAGATCTGCTTTTACATTAAAACATGCCTTTTTTTATTCAGGTACACAATGATATATTTTATTTATTGCATTGTCACTAAAAATGACCCTTGGCTTTGCAATTGTTCAGAAGCAATTATTTGAATATTTGTATTTACCATTAATACAGTAAGAGCCTTACAAAGCAGGAATGACATCGCAAAATATTAATGACCAGAATTAGGTAAGATTGTTAAAACATTTTGCACACCTAAATTGAATTTAAGTAGACACAATGCTTACTTTATCTTGAAAACGCACAAACTGATTTGCAGAATTAGTGTTACAGATCTCCTGTGCACAATGTAAATTTGCAAATACAACAATTTTGTTAGCTTGGTAGGATTTCCATATTTTCAGGCATAGTGATTTGTGGGGGTTTATATGTGTTCTGGTTCAATCCACCTGCCGAGATTATTGAACACCTCAAACAGTAATACGACTGTAGTCCAGTGTTGTTCCATCCATTGAAGATGTCATCCACTTATGTTGGAACTCATTTGTCTGACAGTGTCTTTCCCTAGGAGGATTGAAAATCTACTAGAAGCTACTGTCTGAGGAGAGCCAGATCCATTATAGGCTTCATCAATGAAGAAAAATCAGACAGGCAAACTAGTCTGGGTAACTCATGATGTTAGATGGTCCTAAGTCATCACCAAAATCAACCAGAACACTTCACCCAGTGGTAGAGAACTCTCTGAGGTAGATGATGAGGTTCATAGATAATGAAACATACATTTAGTGGTGAGTGTCTGCAGCTGCTGGCAGTCACCCTGATAAAAGTGTATCATATAGAGAAGACTATAGCTTGGTTCTTTGTATGCACTGAAGGAGAGTGAAGGGCATGTTATGGAGGTTTTCTCTTGCAGACGTACACCCTTGCCAGTCTTGAAGTAAGTTGTGTTGGGTGACTGGACCGCTCTGGAGCTATTATGGGATGACTACTGCTGCATGTCCTCCAGATATGAAAAAAGAGCCTACCTACTTTGTTGTCCATTGTGTTCCGGTGTATTTGGCAGGAATTCACAAATTCTGTCAGGTGCACCACGTCATGTGACCCAGGGTAGGCTACAGGCACCAAATGGCTCAGGGCAGGAAAATGACAACTTTTCTAAAAGTATACAAAACAGTGATGGGTGGAATAATCAAATTCAGCTCAGTCACTAGTAATCACTTGTGGTGGATCCCAATCTATCTTTGTTTTGCACATCTTGCCACCTCAGTTTGGACCCAGCTATTTGCAAATCAGTCTCAACTCTACTCCAATGGGAAAATTCCAGCCCAAACTGCCAAGCCTGGTCTTCTATGATCCATAACACAAGCAGCCCAGGACTGGTTTTGCCCTAGTTATGGGCTCATCAGCCAGGTATTGCTAGGTTCCAGTGATACAGTGTGCAGTGGACCCTTTTCTAAAAATGGCATTTTCAAAATTGTAATTTAAAATATGACTTTACCATTAAAGAGTATCACCTGGTCCCAATCAAAATGTAGTAGTTACTAAATGTAGTAGGGCAACCCAATATTATCCTATATGTCAGTTAGACTTCACAGTAGTGAAAAAATAATTTAGGGGACTTTCACTACCAGGACATGTAAAACTTGAATGCACATGTCCATCATCTTTACTTACTCCTGCCCCATGGCCTACCTTAGGGGTGACTTATATGCAATAAAAGGGGGTATTTAAGGTCTGGCAAGGGGGGACTTTTGCTAAGTTGCATTGGCAGTTTAATAACTGCTCTCAGGCTGCAATGGCAGACCTGGAACATGTTTTTAGGGGCTACTTAGGTGGGGCAGCACAATACATGCTGCGGACCCACTAGTAGCATTTAATTTACAGGCCCTGGGTATGTGGTATACTACACTGCAAGGTATGTATATGTAAATTAAATATGCCAATCAGATGTAAACCAGCTTAACCATATTTAGTGGAGAGAGAACAAGAACTCTAGCACTGGTTAGCAGTAGTAAAGTGCACAGAATCCTAAGACCAGTTAGGAGCCGAAGCTGGGCATAGCCCCACCTGTAACTGCCTAGGCTGTGTTCTGCCTTCACATGAAGGGCTTGTCATCCCCACTTTGTCTTTTCAGCCATCGTGGAGCTAGGGCAGGGGAGTAAGGAAATTCTGATCACTTTAAAGAGAGGCCTCTAGAAACTTCTCCTAACTTCAGAGGAGGCACCTGCTATAAAAATGAGGCTCTCAGACATATTCTTCAGTTCACTTTTTGGACATTCTGAAGGACTTTCAGAGGACTGCCTACTTCTGTAGCCTGCTGTGCACTCCACAAGACTGCTTTGTTGCACCTGGAAGGACTGCCTTACTTCCTGGATCCTGCCTCAAACCCTCAGAGGTCAGCCCTCCTGTTTGAGCCTTGCATCTTGCACCTGAACTCAGGAATACCAGAGTGACTCCAAGGATTAGTTTACTGGCCTCCTGTTCAGAGCCACAGAGACATAAAGGGCTCCTAACATTTTGAACCTGCACCTGGATCAGCGAGAATGAGCCCTGAACTCCCAAGTGGTATCCCACCAGTCTTGGACCCTTTCGTTGTGGAGCTAAAGGTACCCAGATAGCCAAAAGCCAAAACTTGGCACTTATAAAATTTTTGTAAAAAAAACTGCTCTGCGAGCTGAGGGAAGATTGGGACCAACCTGCTCATCGATCTTCCTAAGGTGCATTGCCAGTTAGCCTTACTTTAAGGCTGATCTTGCTACCGTCTTCTCTGCAACTGCAAATTCTGTTCAGCAGTCCTTCACCAAAGAGGTATCCGAGCTCCTGGAACTGTCTCTAGCTACAGCCTCCTGCCTCATCACTTCTGAAAAAATGACTAAGTCCCAACAGAGACATTTTTAATGTGATTTTGCCAGTGGCTTCCCGACAACGACGCTCCCTCTTTGGAGACCGCTTGCAGCCTCAACACTTTTACTTTCAAATTTCTTCTACGACTAAAGGTAAGTTTCAATGGGGCCCCATTGCCGTCTTGTATCCATTGGGGTTGACCATATTTTTCAACTTTGACCCAGTCTCGTGTGACTAGATGTCAACAATTGGTGCTTTCATCATTTAGACTCTAGTGTTTAGTAAAAAACTTTACAAATTCATAATTCCAGTTCTACTGATTGGATTTTCATCATGTTAGTGTCAAATAATTTATTAAAGTTTACTTATTTGTTCTAAATTGTTGTGGGATTTTTCTTATGGGACTTTGCTACTAGGTACCCAGAGGTCATACCTCTGAGGACTGTGATTGGACCTGCAGCGGATAGAAGTCACTGCAGAAAGAGACTTACAAGGTAGTGAACAGTGTGCCAGTCTTACAAATAGTAGTCTGCTGATCTTGAGTATCCCTTATTTATAAACACAGGCCACTATGAATAAAGGAATCTCCATACCAGGAAGAAGAATTATTTCATCATAATAAAACCCATTCCATTTACATACGGGAGGGTGTAATGAAGATCTCATTGCTGGGATATTGATACAGTGGAGAGAGAGTCAGATAGAGTCACATACCTAATGTGATTCTCCAGAACAGTAGAAGATTCCTTTTTTCAGATTATTGGAACCTAGTCGAAGGACATAAATAAGCTATTTGGACTCTTTAAAATTTTGTTGTGAAACATAATGAGTTGTACTGTGCTGAAGAAGGTGGTTCCTATTTAATATTACCACCGAAATGGGTCAACATATATACATACAGAACCTGCTATGCCGAGGATACTGTAGCTGAAAAGTTGTGTGTATCACAGATCCCTGTTGATATTTTAGTGGACCTACAGCATTAAAATAGACAAATTGTGGTGTCTTAGTCACTTCTCCCTTCTTCATTTTTCTTTTTCTTATGTTTTATGTTTTGTGCTATAGCATTATGATGGTAGTTTTACTGATGGTGTTGAAGCTTTTTCAATAACTTTTAAAATGCTTTGCACAGATTGACAAAAGAAAATATGTGTATCCTTGCTCTGCTCATATTGCTACATTAAAACTTTGTTTATTTTCTACAAATTCACGTGGTGCTTGTTTTGATGCATAAGGTGTGGTTCAAAGAGTTGGTTGCTGATTAGCTTGAATGTAAGTGGTTTTAACTGTGGTGTGATTATGGGCATGCCTGAGCCCATGAGGCTGTTGTGGAACATTCTTGTTCATGCCTGCTTTTTGTCTACAGGGAGGTACCACAGAAGGGAAATAGGTTTAGCCATTTGAGCTTCTGTATGTTCACCCTGTTAGGAGACCTCTCAGTCTGGTCAAGCAGAGGTGGGAGGATGTTCCCAAGAAACCCCCAAGTTTCCTTCATGCTGGCCTTCATGAACCTGCTCAACAAGTTCTGGAAGAAAGCTTCTGAAAACTTGGAGACCAGCCAGGACGTTATAAAGCAATGGTACAACCAGACAGCTACTATGGTGGGATTTCAACCTGGACAGAAAGTGTAGGTTGTGGAGCCAGTGCAGCCCAGGTCCCTCCAAGATGGTTCGACTGGGCCATATGAGGTAGATGAGAGGAAAGGGGAGGCGAGGTACCTGGCAGATCTCATGACTGCCTGAAACCCCTTAAGGGTACTCCAAAATAACGCCTCAAATCCCACTAAAATAGGTCTGAGGTGACAATGCTGTTGGTGAAAGTTGATCGGGAGGAGGAGGAGAGTAAACCTATCCCTGACCTCCTGTCATCTGAAGAAAAAGATGGGTCATTGGAGGGTGTCAGCCTCTCCCCTACCCTAACCCTGTAACAGCAGAGGGACTGTCACCGGTTGCTGGGACAGTTTGCCTCTCTGTTTTCCATCATTCATGGGATTACACATCTTTGTACCCATGATATTGATAAAGGAGGCAGCTTTCTTGTCAAAATTAAAATATACAGACAAAGTAAGGGCAAGCTTCAAAGTGAAGGTCTCTAAACAGTTGGAGCTGTGGGTGACTGAGCACTCTGGTAGTCCCTGGTTAGGCCCAGTGGTGGTCGTACTAACAGCTGCCACACCGGACACTGCCTTAAAACTCCTGGTCTAGGTAGATGACAGGACGCCTGACTCAGTCACCAAGACTTATACTTACCCCATCCCCTTAGCTGATGATAAGCTCATTGACAGATTAGGAGCTGCAAGTTCCTGATGTCTTTTGATTTGAGTTCAGGATACTGGCAGATTGTCCCAAGGTGGCTATTGAGAGGTCAGAATTTTATATCCCAGAGGGCTACTTTCAGTTTAAGGTAATGCCCTTTTGGCTGAAAAACAACCCCTGCCACTTCCAGAGGTTGGTGAAACAGGTATGGAGGCCTTTTGTGCTGTTTACCTGGATGATATGACTATTTTCACCAGCAGCTAGGAGGGACTACCTCTTTTCACCTGCTGGAAGTGCTTTAGGCCCTGTAACAGGCAGGCCTGACTATCAAGGCTAGTAGGTGCCTATAGTGCCGGACTCTGTGGTGTACTCTGGACACCTTGTGATCAGGGGTAAGGTGCTGCCACCCCAGACCAAAATAGAGACTATTCTGGCCTGGGAGCCCCCTAAAAACTCAGACTGAGATGAGGGCCATCCTGGGCCTCATTGGATACTACAGGTAGTTTGTCATGGGATGTGGCATCGTTGTTGCCTTCTTGACTGAGCTGATTTTCAAGAAGCAGCCAAGAAGGTGATCCGGACAGAGACTTGCCACAAAGCCTTTTCCATCCTCAAACATGCCTTCTGCATAACCCCTGTGCTCAAGACCCTTGACATTCTTAAAGAGTTCATAATCCAAAAAGTTGCCTCAGAGCATTTACATAGGGCCCATCTTATCATAGCTCAATGAGGAGGACCTAGACCAACCATAAGCCTTTATCTCCAGGGAACAGAAGTGGAGTGCTATTGAGAGAGAAGCCTTGTTGTGGTCTAGGCACTGAAGATGATGAGACCATACTTGTTTGAGGCTCACTTTCGGGTTCAAACAGACCACAGGTCCCTCAGGAGGCTCATGCAAATGAGGGATGAGTCCAGAATTGTTGAGGTGGTCCATCTTCATACTGGGGATGAACCTAACGGTGAAACACCATCCTTTATTAGCCTAGTCCGATGCTGATGGTCTAGCCAGATTCTTCTGCCCTAGTGATGAGAACAGCCAGGAGGGTGTGTAGTTCTCCCCACTTTCAGGTGGGGGCATGTGTATTATCTGTCAGTGCTATTCCTCCAAACTTTTTGCCTACTAACTTTCCTTTTTCTGCCATAATTCATTTTTGTTGGCCATACAACTCTCTGCACTTTACTGCTGTTGACTAGTGCTAAAGTGCATGTGCTGTCTCCCCTAAACACGTTTTACACCTGATTGGAATATTTAATGTACTTATAAGTCTCTTGTAGAGTGGCTTACTATATAGCCAGAGCATGTAAATTGAATGCCATTAGTGGGCCTGCAGTACTTACTGTGCAACCCCACCTAAGTAACCCCTGAAAACATATCCCAGGTCTGACATTGCAACCTAACTGCAGATATTAAATAGTCAATGTGATTTGTCTAGGCATCCTTCTTACTAAGCCCCAAGCTTTCATTTTATTGCATGTAAATCACCCATAAGTCAGGTTGTAGGTACCCCAAAGGGCAGGGTGCATTGTAACTAAAAGGTTGGACATGTACTTTTAAGTTTTACAATGTGTTACCTTGTTATATTTATTAAGTGCTAACTTGTGTGACCAGGTAAGCATCTCATATTTGATGTCTATGAAATTGTAATGGAAATCCTCTTTAATGGTAAAGTCAGATTTTAAATTACAATTTTGAAACTGCCACTTTTAGAAAATTGTGATTATTCTATCCTCAGCTATTTGGTGTCTGTAGCCTCCCCTGGGTCATACGACTGGGTGTAACTGACAGACCTTGTGAATTCCTGCCAAACAGTCAGACAATAGAGGGTTTAGTTGTGCCTGGATGGGCCATGTCCTGGCAGGATGGGGGGGGGCACAGCTGGGCACAGCCCCACTTGCTAGTAAATAGGCTATGCTCTGCCTTCACACAAAGGACTTGTCACCACTACATTGTCTCTGCAGCCATCTTGGAGCCAGGGCAGGAGAGTCAAGAAAGTTGAAAAACTTCAAAGAGAAACCTCTAGAAGCTTCTCCCAACTTCAAAGGAGTCACCAGGTAGAACAATAGGGCCCTCAAGCCCTCCCTTCTGTTTGGTTTCTGGACCTGCAGAAGGACTCTTCGTGGACTTCCTGCTGCTGTGGGCTGCTGTGGCCTCCAAAAAGATGCTTTGCTAGATCTGGAAGGACTGCTTTGCTGACTGAATCCTGCCTTAAACCCTCAAAGCCCAGCCCTGCTGTTTGAGCCCTACATCTTCACCTGAACCTAGGACAAACAGAGTGACTCTAAGGGCTTATTTACTGCCCTCTTGTTCAGAGCCACAGGGACATAAAAGGCGTCCACGATCTTGAACCTGCACCTAGACCCACAAGTGTGAGTCCTGAATCCTCAAGGGGTGTGCCACTGGTCTTGAATCCTTGGTTGTGGTACTGAAGGGAAGGTGCCCAGATAGCCATAATACATAAACTTGGGTCTTAAACAATTTTGAGATAAAACTGCTCTGAGGACTGGGAGAAGAATGAGGCCAACCTGTTTGTTGATCATTCCTAGGTGCATTGCCAGTTGGCCTGACTTTGGGGTTCCTCCAGCTACATTCTTCTTTGGAGCAGCAAATCCTATTTAGTGGTCCTTCACTGAAGAGGTATCTGAGCTCCTGTAGCTGTCTCCAGCTATTGCCTCCTGCTTCATCCCACTGGAGATTTTTAACTTCCAAAAAAGTGACTAAGTTTGAACTTAGAACTGTTCACAGCAGCTTTGTCCAACTGCTCCCTGACGAAGATCTTCCATCCTCAGACACCGCCTGCAGCCTCGCCTCTTTGAACTTTACCTTCTCAAGTCAGAAGGTAACGCCAACCGTGCCCAATCCACTTCTTGCTGACCCACGCTCCATCATGGTCAGCTGTTTTTTTAGACTTTGATCTAGTCTTGTGCATCTAGATATCTGCAGTTCATGGTTTATTCTTTGAAGCACTAGTTTTTATAAAACACTATAAAAAATCATAACTTTGGTTCTGCTCATTGGATTTTGTTGTCTTGGTATGAAATAATTGATTTAAATTGTGTATGCACTCTGTACAAGCTGGAACCAAAGTCCGAGTCAAGGTAAGTCAGATACACACTAAAACATAAATTGTGCTCACCCTCACATTTAAAACAGCCTTCCTGGTGGCATTTATATCTGCCCACAGAATGAGTTAGCTGCAGGCCTTATCATCTAAACTCTCCAACCTTTCTATTTATCTTGATAAAGTGGTGCTTTGCACTAGGGCCTCTTTTCTGCTGAAAGTGGTCACACCATTTCATGTAGGCCAATTTAGAACCCTGCCTACATTTTATGCACCCCCAAATCCTTCTAAGGAAGAGGAGAGACGTCACGGCGTGGACCCTAAAAGAGCATTGGCATTCTACCTTGATCGTACAAAAGAGTTCCATGTGGATGACCAACTCTTTGTAGGGCATGTGGGTGTGAAGAAAGTTAGGGCAGTGCAAAAGCAGATCATCTCTAGATGGGTCATACACTGCATTATGATCTGCTATGCACAGGCCAAAAAGCAACCTCCCAAGAGTTTTCACGCTCATGCTACCAGATGTGTATGATGGATTCACACCTCGTGTGTTTGTGGTGTGAAGTCATGCAGTGTCGGGTCATGCATCCGAAGGCTTTGAGGGAGCGGTCTCTAAAGTTAATGGCAACCCGGCACAAGACTCCACGTAGTTTGAGGTCTCAGTCGAAAGGAAGGTGCTAACATTGCGCTAGCACATGGAGTTCCAGTCTAGGGCATAATTCTGGTGACTAAGTGGGTGTCTCTGTACACCTTTACTAAACACTGTTGCATGGATAGTCAGGTCTGCAGGGACAGCCACTTTGCCCATTCTGTCCTGCAGGACTTTTTTGTTTGACATTGGTTCGCAGACCCATCTCCAGGGATGGTATTGCTTGGGTATCTATTCAAAGGTAAGGAACCTGCAGCTGGAAATCTCTTTCAGATGGACAAGTTAATTACCTTTGGTAATGCCTTATCTGATAGAGAAAATATCTAGCTGCAGATTCCTCACCGACCCAGCTATCCACCCCACTCTGTGAATAGATTTCTAGGGGCAGAGACTTTTTTTTCAAGGGCCTTAGTCTGACACACAAGTGGTCAGTGTTATTAATGACTCTGCCCTTCTGGAATTGAAAGTATTGAAAAGAAACTGACGTCATTGTGCCTAGGTGGCGCCTATATCAGAACTGTAATGTCAAATCTGGCACAGATGACGCCGAGGACAGATGCAGAGGCGATCAACACCACCAATGGTGAACAGGGATAGTGCTCACGTAAATCTTCCGGATTGAGCCTGATGCCTGGGGAGAATTCAAAGATAAGGAATCTGCAGCTAGGTATAGTCTCTACCAGGTAAGGTTTTACCGAAGGTAAGTACTTGTTCATCAGACTTATCTAAAGAGGCAATGTGTAAAGTATTTGTGTAACACACAGTAACAAAATGAAAACATCAAAAGAAGACTCCACTCAGGTTTGAAAGATAGATTTTATATTCTAAACAGAACAAGACCAAAATGGTAAAAATCCAATAAATACAAGTCAATAAATGAATTTTAGAAGAATATGGTGGTCATTACCACCCTGGCGGTCTGAGACCGCCAGGGCTTAAGTGGCGTCCGTACCGCCAACAGGCTGGCGGTACGGAGACCCATATTTCGACCGCGGCGGTAGCACCGCGGTCGCACCGCCGGGGCCGGCGGTTTCCCGCCGTTTTAGCCCCAGCGGTGATAATCCGCCAGGGCAGCGCTGCAAGCAGCGCTGCCCTGGGGATTATGACTTCCCTACCGCCAGCCTGTTTCTGGCGGTTTGCACCGCCAGGAAGAGGCTGGCGGTAAGGGGAGTCCTGGGGCCCCTGGGGGCCCCATGCAGCTTTTCACTGTCTGCATAGCAGACAGTGAAAAGCGCGACGGGTGCAACTGCACCCGTCGCACGGCCGCAACACCGCCGGCTCCATTAGGAGCCGGCTCCTATGTTGCGGCCGCATCCCAGCTGGCCCGGCGGGCGTAAACTAGGTTTGTAATGATGTTGTAATGGGCACCGCGGGAGTGCGCCCGCATTCGCCTGCCAATGTTGTAATGACCCCCTAAGTGTTAAAACAGCTCTTGGAAGCAAAAAGCACTTTAGGGGTTACTTTAGATTGTGCGGTGCTGGGGCAAAGTCAAAGTTTGGGCCAACCTCTAAGAAGCAGAGGCTGGCTACAGGACCCATGCAGGCCCAGATGAACAAAGCACCTTTCCTAGTCACAACACTGAGATGTGTAGTGAAATTTGGCTATCAGGCCCTCGCAGAGATGGCGATGCATTGATCTGTCCCATGCAGTGAAGACAATTGGTCGGTTCAGACGACAAGCACTGGGTCCGAGATGAGTTGGTTTTGAAGTACAATGCTCTGGGTTTCTCCACGCAGTCAAGGGATGCGTCGATCTCTGTAGACTGCTGCGGTGGCAATGCACAGGTCCGAGACATTGAGCTCTCAAGTCGATGCACCATTCTGCTCCCACAACCAGGTCGATGCGCTGGTTCTAATTCATGCAAAGAGGAGATGCATACATTTCCGTGAGGCAAGTATCTTGGTCCACTTCCAGTGAACCAGGCACAGGAGCCGGGGTAGAGACTTCGATATCACTAAGTCTCAAGCAACAGGAGGCAAGCCAACAAGCCCTTGGAACACACTTACAGTAGAAGGCAGAGTACAGCTCTCCTTCAGGAGAGTCAGAGTCCAGCAGCAGCAGGGCAAAGCAGACCTTCCAACTCTAGCAGTTCAGCAGATGAGTCCTTTAAGCAGCACAGCAGTTCCTCTGACAGTCCAGTTATATGTCCAGGGGTGTCTGATTTGGTGGGGTCAGAGACTCAGTATTTATTCCCAAAAGTGCCTTTGAAGTGGGGGTGACTTCAAAGAAGGATCTTTGAAGTGCACAAATATCCTTTCTTTCTCAGCCCTGGCTACAAGTAGGTGGTAGCCCTTTGTCTGCAGACAGGCACTTATTGAGGTGTAAGCATCATCCCCCTCCCCGCCTCCCTGCCCAGGAAGAGCTACCAGAATGCAGATGAATGTAGATGAATACTCAGACACACCAAACCTTCCTATGTTTGTGGCAGTATAGGAGAATACCTAAAGTGTAAATGTCATCCACCCCAGATGTGTATTGGAGACAGGTTGCAGCCACACACAGCTGCAACAGCAGAGAAATACCCACTCTCTAAAAGTGGCATTTCTAAAATAGTAATGTAAAACTCAGCTTTACTAGTATAGAGGATTTATCATTACCATTCCAATGACATGAAACATGACACACCTACTCCTTCTCAATCAGATATTACAGCTTAAAAGTATATGACGGAATCCCCAATGTTAACTTATGAGAAGGGCCGGCCTCACAGTAGTGAAAAAAACACTTTATGATTTTTTTTGCTATGAGGATATGGAGAACTTAAAAGTGCATGTCCTACCTTTTAGTTACATAGCACCCTGCCCAATGGGCTACCTAGGGCCTATCTTGGGGGTGGCGTATTTGTAATAAAAGGAGAGTTTAAGGCTTGCAGTGTCAGGCCTGAGACTTGCTTTAAGGGCTACTTAAGTGGGTGGCATAAACAGTGCCGCAGGCCAACTAGTAGCATTTGCTTTACAGGTGCTGGGCATATGGGATACCACTTTGCAAGGAGCTTACAAGTAAATTAAGTATGCCAATTGTGTATTAATTACTATGTTTAGTGGAGAAGCACATGCACTTTAGCACTGGTCACCAGTGGTAAAGTGATGAAAGCCCTAAGACCAACCAGAGAAGGTCAGAAAAAGAGGAGGAGGAAGGCAAAAAGTTTGCCTGACTGTTTAATGTGTTGAGCTGCCATGCCCTTCATTCTGGTTCCAGAACATCAGCACCCAGGTCTTCGGCTGAGTATAGAAAGGCCGAACAATTTGAGTAAGAGTGATCAAATTGAGTCTCAATGTTAATGTGTCCATAGTTGTTTTAATACTTTTGCACTAACCCTTGCTCTTTCCTGAGTGAGAAAAAGTAGATTTCTAGATTACTAGTGGGGTGGATAGGAGTCCACCACACATGTCACTATCGTTTTAGGTCCAGAAAAGTTTTTATTAATTTAAACCCAAGCTCAACCCGTTGTACCTATGACACAGAGCAGACAGGCTTAATTTAAGAACATGTGTAAAGCATTTAGATGTACCAAACCAGTTAAAAGGTCAAATACACAAACAATAAAAATGCAAATCCAGTTATAAAAATACATTTAATGAAAAATATGACACCAAAATGACAGAAAAGGCACATTAACCTGGTCAAGTTATCTATATTAATTTAGTCATTGTTTTGGAACTTGCCTCTAGTGAGACAAGGCTGTAGGGGGAAGTAAAGAGAACTTCACAAGGCTAGACACTTACTCCACAAGGTCTAGCTGAAACCGATTTTCTGAATCAGAAAAGCTCTGAGTGGGAGAACCCTGAATCTTCAGCCCAGCAGCAACCCAGCTTGGCTGGATTAACTTGGCAGGTCTGCCGTGGAGGTCTTTGGAGCTGTTAAACCTGTCAGCTCTTGGTGTGGTTTCCCCTGTATGTTTTGCTTCTGCCATCCTGTTTTTGATCCTGTGCTGAATTTAGTTTTTGTTGGCTTTAGGACTCTGGGCACTTTACCACTGCTGACCACTGCTAACATGTAAATGCTCTCTGTCTAAATTGAATTGGTTTCTCCATGATTTACATTTTTGATTTACTAGTAAGTCCCTAGTAAAGTGTAGTGTGTGTGCCCAGGGCCTGCAAATCAAATGCTACTACTAGTGGGCATGCAGCACTGATTGTGCCACCCACATGAGTAGCCCTGCAAACATTTCTCAGACCTGCAATTGCAGTGTCTGTGTGTGCAGTTTTGTACTACCAGTTGGACCTTGCAGGTCTACCCACTTGCAGGTCCAAACCTTCCCTTTTACTACATGTAAGTCACCCCTAAGGTAGACCTAAGGCAGCCCCATGGGCAGGGTGCAATGTATTTAAAAGGTAGCCCATGTACTGGTGTGTTTTACATGTCCTGATAGTGAACTACTGTCAATTTCATTTTTCACTATTATAAGGCCTATCTCTCTCCGAGGTTAACATGGAGATTGCCTTGAAATATTTTTTAAGTGCAGTTTCTCATTGGGAGCAGATAATGCAGCTTTTAGAAAGTGGCCATCTTCTTGCTTAACCATTCTGTGCCTCTTTCCGGCTGCTGAATACATATCTGGGTCAGACTGACAGTTGAGCTGTTTGTGAATTCACTCTAGACAGTCACACAAAGGAAGCTGAGGGGTGTCCTGCATATCCTGAGGAGTCTTCCTCGCCTAGAGTGGAGGGAGGAGCTGACACTTGCACCTGAATAGGGCTGTACATGTCCTTACACAAAGCAGTCTTCAACTCCCTGGAGTGTGTCTGGGGCCAGGCGAGGGACAGGCAGGGACTTGTGCACTACAATGATTTTCCTTTGAAGTTTGCCTATCTCAAAGGCAGAAATAAGTATAAGTATTGGACTGCTGACCCCCCAACTTCAGAAATCTTCTGGACTGAGGCCGTTCTCCTATGAAGAAGAGCTGGTTGATGTAGGAGGAACTGCCACTCTGCCTATTGCTTTGCTGTGATGGCCTGTTGCTTGCTGCTTCTGCCCTTGGAGTGAAAGGACTGGACTTTGTTTTCTACATTCTAGTTTTAAAGGCTCTCCAAGGGCATGAACTGAGCATGCCTCCTGTTGTGAAGTCTCAGGGACATCAAAGAATTCATCTGCCAGTGCCTGGGATCCTCTGCTTAGAGTCTTGACTTGCCAAGTGATGCCAAATCTAGTCCCGGTGTCCTTGGAGGTAGAAGCTGGTGACCTGAAGTAAAATCCACGCACTGAGGCTGTTGTGGCAGTAAAATTGATGCAGTGCCTGCACTGCAGCTGAACATTGATGCATCACCTGCTTCAGCATGGATCCATCTTTGCTGTACATCTGGATTTTCCACACATCATCCCTGGGCGTCACTTTCTTCATCAATACTGCAAAGCAATTAGGAATCAATGCATTTCCTGCCTGGCAGGAAAAAGAAGACACACATCGCCCGTCTGGTGGGAAAAGAATCGACGCATCGCAAACCCAATGGAAAAGAATCTATGCATCTCCCGTCCAGTGTAGGAATAATGAACGCATTGCTTACTTTTCCGACGCATCACCTCTTTTGCAACCCACATCATCTTTGTTTTTGATGCATCCAAAGTACTGTGTGTTATAAGGATACAACCACTGATTTTTCAGGATTAAGACTCTTTTAAACCTTTAAAAAGTTATAACTATATTTGTGTATGTTAGATTTTTGTTGTTTTGATCTTGTTTTACCCAGATAAATGTTGGCTATTTTTCTAAACTGGCGTTGAGTACTTTTGTGGTGTTTCACAGTGTTATTGGGTGTGTGTATGTGTGTGTACACATACCTTACACATTGCCTCTGAGATGAGCCTGACTGCTTGTGCCAAGCTACCAAGAGTGTGGGCAGGGGTTATCTTGGGTGTGTAACTCCCCTACCCTGACTAAAGTGAGGGTCCCTAACTGAACAGGGTGTAATCTGACTGCAAACTAGAGACCCAAGTTCTAACAGGAGCCAAAAACGTTATAATTTCCAGGCTTCTCAAGATGTTTGGAGGAGTCAAATTTGACACATCCATGGGTCTCAGGACCTCAGGGAAAACACCGGGGGTGTGGGGGAGAGATCAAGAATCACTCCCGCAGAAGCCACCAGCAGAGTTCAGGGCAGGTCCAGTTGGACCTAGTCAGATGGGCTGTTTAGGAAAAGGCTTCGTGCAGCTTGTTATGACCATGTAGCTTAACAGGAGGTCAGCAAACTGACTCATGGGAAACAGTTCTTTGTCCTCTGTACAAGTGTGAGCAGGGCCAGCCCTTCAGGTCTCCCTACGGGTCTCAAACAGCAGGTGCAGTCTTTATTTTGTTCTTCTATAGGTCCAAACTGTCCTGAAAAGGGTGCTAGAGGATACCACATTCATGGCTGGAGCTAGGTGACTCTTAGCCCCTCCTTAATGAACAGGATAAAAGTTCCCAGGGTAACCCTAAACAGTTTTGCTGTAGTTCCTATGTGCCCTACTGCAGACTGTCCCACAGTAACCCTTTCTGCCTAAATTCAAAACCCCTTTTTTCACGCGCAGAGTCAGCATGCCTACCCCAAAGATATGGCCAGGGAAAAGAGTAACCCTCTCTTTTGTGGTAACATCAAACCAGTTCTGGGGGCAGCTCCCTCCCACTGGGAATAGAGCCTGGCTGGCTGGCTTGAGAACAAAGAAAGGGACCAGCCCAGGTGTCAAGTATCATAAGCCTGTGACAGGGGAGGCATCTTTGAAGTTATTCAAGTTCCTGGGCACTGGCCAAATGGTCATCCTGCCAGAGGAACAGTGGTACCTCCCACACCCAGAGCTTTGTTTCTGCTTTAGGATCAGTTTACACACTTCTTTCAGTCAACAATCAATCTCTAGAGGCCTTAAGGTAGGGAAAATGTAGTTTTCTAAAAGTGCAATTTATTTATTATTAATCCAACTTCACCAATGAAATTGGCTTTTAATACATTTTACAAATAGTCAACACATTCTAGTTCTAGTTGTTTGTTAGCCAGATATTTCATTCTTGAATGTAATAATTCATCCCAGTGTGTATCTATGGTACAGCCCACCTCGCTACAGTGAAAATAGCTTTTAGATGGTAGCCACTGTAAGTATATGTTTAATATTAGCTTTCTACATGTTCTAATTGTAAATACCATGCACTCTGCCTTATGTGCTATTTTAGATCTACTTACTGGTGACTAATTAGTATTTAACAGTAAGGTTTAGGCCTGTCAAAAGGGTCTAATTTGACAGATTGAATTGCAGTTATTAAACTGCCACAGTCAGGCCACAATGGTAGGCCTGGAGCCATGTTTACACTGACAGTGTATTTGATGGCACACTAGGTGCTTCAGTTCACTAATGAAATTTAACTTATAGGCCCTGGGTAATCTTTAGACTAGTGATTCTTAATTGTTTATCTTCTGTGGACACCCACTTAATTATTATTGAAACCCAGGGACCCCCTTTGAATCATTATTTGAATCCGGGGACCCCAATGCATTATTACTGGAAGCTGGAGACCCCGGCCTTAGCATTTTCACTGATTTGAAACACAAAACAATACCCAAAAAATACAGAAATAAGCATTCATCAAACAAATACAGAAATTATGAAGTATTTCATTTAATTTACAAACAAATACAAACAAAATCAGTATTTAAATTTTAATGGGAAGATTGTAGTTTCTCTAAATTCAATTGAGGCTACTCATCGTTCATACTATATTCTGCTTGATGCACTTAAACTGCTCCCACAAAACAATCTGAGGATACTAACATAATTTTCTATCCCCCAGCTTCAAATTCCCTAACATTTACAGCTAATTTAATAGTTTTCAATGTTACATTTTGCTTTTTTATTTATATACACTTTATTAATTTGTTAGCATGATTTATTTTCTAAGCACTTGCTGACCTTCTAAGTAGGCTTCACGGACCCCATGGGGTCCACGGACGACTGATTAAGAACCACTGCTCTAGACCATGTACTAGCGACTTATAGGTAAATTACATAAGCCATTCAAGAGTACCTTTTTTATTGGCCAGAGCACAAGCACTGAGCCTGAATAGCGAAGTCCAACTGCACAGTCAGAGAACTGACAGGATCAATACACAAAAAAGGGGATCACCATGCAAAAAGAGGTACTTTCTCATGCCAAGGGTTAGTGAATAAAAGAGCATTTGGTTATAGCATGCAGTTAAGTTGATCATAACAGAACATGATCTGTTTATGGTACATATGCAGTAACATGATTACATCCAAATCTCCTTACTTTAGAAATCCAGCTAGATCCAAATTCCACCTTTATGGAAACTGTTATTGGCAGGATGGAAAACTAAAATAATTGGGAGAGTATTACCATTCTAAATAATGCCACTTTCCCTGCTACAGAAGTAAACAGTGATTTTAAAGGATTTGGGACCTCAGTGCAGCTATGGCACTCCCTATGTTTCTCTGTAGCTATAGCTGGTAGTGTAAAATAGGACCACTTATTTCCAGCCTCCTCCAAGGCTTGGAATAGTTGGCTAATGCTGTGACGTACTGCAACCAGGGATAAACCCATTCTGATCAGAATGGGTCAGCTTGGGGAGAAGTAGGAGCATTCTGCAAGCTAGGCTTTCCCCCTGATGTTATGATCTGTATTTATGATCAGTGGTGGGTGTTATGATGCCATTCACAGTTGGCAGGTCTATGCAATTATGCTATCAGAGCTAGAAACTTGGTGGAGAGTAATTGTTCTGTCTAGAACATCACTTTAAGAAAACCATGAGTCTGGGAGTCAATCAATCCCCCTGATTGCCATCAAATTCCTGTGGAAGCCCATCTGTTCTTACTAACTTCACAGGGGCCAACAGACACCCCTGTCCTCCTGGATTGCAACTGACAGGTCCATCTCACCACTGATTTTGGGGTCTACCTGTGATATTGCCATATCCACTAATTACTTATGCACCTCCTCTAATATGTACCTGTCCAGTCCCTAATATAAACTTGAGTAATATCCATGAAAGGCATGATTAATGGTCTCTTTTATTATTAAGTCGTTCACTGGATATTCTTGATAACTGTTGGCGGGGGCTCCCCTCTGATTGGGCTTCAGTATACATGCTAGGAGTCTACCTGCCATATCACCCTCCATGTTTTGTCTCATCATGTACTTTGCATAATGTATGCATCTTTGTTTCTCCACCAAGGTGGCATACTCTTCCCTCATGCATTTGAGGGTGTCTACTTTGGAGTCCCCTCCTTCTCCATGTTTAATAAATTATTATCTACCCTGTTCCGTTACTGATCTGCCTTCAACCATGTGGAGGATGCAGTATCCCCTAACCACTACTTTAAATGTTTCCCATTCAATTGATTGGGATGAAGCTCAGCCTGCATTTTCTTCAAAATACTGACATATAGACTCTCCCTAGTGTTGCACAAAACACCGCATACTCCAACAGTGTGCCTTGCAACCACCATAAAGCTATTGGTGCAAGCCGTCTACACCATATTTGTGGGGTGTGGTTAGATATAGTTCCTCCCAAATATTCTGTTATAGATCTCCACCAGAAGAATACTGGAGCAGACCAAATGGTCCAGTCTCTCATGCAGGCTGTACACCAGGGTACATAATGAATAGATCCTTGTTTGAGGGTTTCCGTCTATCCACACATCTCCCACCGCATTCTTTTATCTAGGCCTGCTGTGATTTTGGAAATTTACTGGTTAAACGACATTCCTGAGTTTGTGGCATTATGCCATTTTGTGCTAGTACGTGGCATTTGTGGCAAAATATTACTGCAAATGGCACAGTTTGCAGTAATACACACTAAAAACATACTGCAAACACACATGAGTAACAGAACTTGAAAGGGTATCGTTCATGGTGATCCTATTTAAAAGCATTCCTGCAGCAAATGTTTATACTAGGATCCATTTTGCAATAAAATATAGCTTGAAGTGATGGATTTCGATTTTGTGTAATTACACGTAATTTATCACACTTATGTGAAAGCAATTTATGCTAATTTCACTAACCCTTTCCAATTCCCTAATGCATTGACTGTTTTGTGTACCTATGATTGTGGAAGACGGCCAAGTGAGCGATCCAAGTGGACATCTAATACAGAAATGAAGTCACCTCCATGCAAAAATGAGGAATTACAACCAGTCCCCCAGTAGTCTGGACAAAGGTGTAATATGTCAGTTGATCAGCATTTGGGGTGCTACTTGCAAAAGGGTACCCCAGGCCTTAGTCGTATCAGAACCTCTCTAGTGTCTGAGGGGTATTCAGTTGTAAATACCCGTTCTCTCCATGCTAGTTGTAGCTTAGGGATTTCTGCACTAGTCTGGGGGGTTCCTAGTAATCAAGCTACATGAACTCATCTGTTTTCTAGAAGTGTATATACTTTATGGCACTCATTACAACCCTGGTGGTCGGTGTTAAAGCGGCTGTAACACCGCCAACAGGCCGGCGGTAAAAAAAAATGGGATTACGGCCACGGCGGAAACCGCCAACATAGCCAGCCACCTTAACACTCCGACCGCCAGCAACAAACACCGCGGTGGTCACCGCCAACAGACGGCGGAAGACAATGTACCACTCACCCTATCATGAGAGGCCAATCCACCAGCTTTTCCGGGGCGGTACCAACGACATCAAAAGCATGGCAGAAACAGTACACCGAAGGGGAAACACTCGCCTTTCAACACTCCACGAAGAACCAGGATGCCATGGAGCCCGAACTGCAGATCCTCCCATGTTGGTGTATCTACTCATACACAGGAAGTAGAAAGAAGGCGGCGTCGACGACGACGATGACGGTGAGTACTGCACCTAGCACACAGGGAACGGGGAAGGTAAAAGAGAGTGACACACACGCGGCACGCAACACTCCCACCCCCCACCCTCACCCACAACACCATACACACCAACACATCTAACACCATTACAGATACACCCCGTCACCCTTTGGAAGAACACAAGGACAAAAGGAAATGCGTTTAACCAATGATATTTTAGAACATTCAGATATAGCAATCAAATTTAAAATAATCAGTATGTCCCTTGTAAATGTCCGTGGACCACTGGTCCCAAAAATCATGGGCGAAGCCCACACATGACACCTGCCTCAAAATGGAGAGAACACTGCAGGTGCATCAGGTCGAAAAAACACAGGCACCTCAGGGGGAAGGGAAGGGTGGCACCTCAGCCGGAAGATGGTACTACGCCACTGCTCCTCGAGAGGGCTCCATGCCCACAGCGATGTCCTGGGGAGTGCAAAGCCACAGTCTCTCAAGTGGGTGGTTTGCCCACTGCTTGGTCCTGGGGAGGGCAAAGCCACAGTCTCTCAAGTGGTTGGTTTGCCCACTGCTTGGTCCTGGGGAGGGCAAAGCCACAGTCTCTCAAGTGGGTGGCTTCTTCGACTGTTTCAAGAGGGGGCATTGTGCCCAATCTGTTTCATCCTGTCAAGGATTGGGTGAGTGGATGCCTTTCTCCACTGGTTCTGGAGGGGGCTTTGTGCCCAGTCTGATTCATCCTGTCAGAGATTGGGGGAGTGGATGCATCTCTCCACTGGTTCTGTAGGGGGCATTGTGCCCAGTAATGCTGCACTGGGGTGTGGCAGTTCACAGTCTCTCACCTAGGTGTCTCAGGCACGAAATGTGCAGGGAACAGGTAGCATGATACTCCATGGAGGCAGAGCCACACTCCATCCTAAGGCGACTTAGGCTTCAAACTGCTGGTAGTGCCAGTGCTGGTGGTGGTGCCTCATGTGGTGTGTCCAGGGTCCAGGATGTCACCTGCAGCCTCGGATGGCTGCCCACTGGGGATGCTGCTGACGTCCGATGTAGGGGCACCGGCTGGGCACTTGGCGGTGCAGATGGCAGTGGCGGTGGCTGCGGCGGAGATGCTGAAGATGCTACCAGTGGTGCAGGTGTCTGTAGTGGTGGAGGGAGACACCAGACCGTCTCCGGCAGCCTCGGACGGATGATCACTGGGGAGGGTGCTGTTGACTGACATTGTGGCAGCGGCAGTGCAGGTGGTGGTGCATGTGACGGTCGTTGCGGCGGTGGTGACCGTGGGACAGGTCACTGGCATGTCTGGGGAAATAGTGGTCACTAGCCCCTCTCTAGGTGGCTTTGTGCCCTGCGGTGACTTGGCCTTGCTCTTGTGTCCCTTCCCCACCTTGGTAGTCACTGCTGGGACCTTGGCAATGTCCTCTTTGTGTTTGGATGAGGCCTTGCTGGGTGGGTGGTGTGACTTTCCCCTGCTGCATGCCGGCCCCTTCTTGACCTTGGCAGGTGGCGGAATTGGGTGGTCCTTCCCATCTGTATGGCACACTGGCAGCTCTGACGGGTGCCCCCTTAGATCCTCCCGGACTTGCAGGGACCACAGCGGACGCAGATTTGGTAGCTGAGGTGCTGGGCTAGGATCTAGACATCCTGGCCCTAGGGGAAGGACGGGGGGAGGTGTAGGGAAGAGGTTAATGTTAGCTAGGAAAAGTTTTTTAGTCACACTGGGACGGGAAGATGGAGGGGGTGTGGGAGTGAAGGAAGAGGTAGTGGTTGTAGGAGGTGTACGTTGCTGAGTTTGGGTGAAGGTGCATGGGCTGGAGGCTATTGTGAGGTGGATGGCTGTTGAGTGGGTGTGTGCCTGTGTTTGTGTACTTTGGGAAGAGGGCTCACAGACACACTGGGAGAGGACACAGGATGTGTGAATGGTTGTGGGGTGGTGATTGCTTGTGAGCAGTGTGTTGTGATGGGCGTGATGGTGATGGAGGCAGTGGCTGATGATGTAGTGCATGCAGCTGTGAGTGGAGACGATACTGGGAGGGAGGTGGAGGATGAGGAGGAGGGGAACACAGTGGAGGCATTGGATGTTGGTATGTGTGCATTGGTATGGTGCTTGTGTGAGTGCCTGTGGGATGATGTGTGGTGCTTATGTTTTCCTGAGCCACTTTTGTGTGTTGATGTGTGTGCATGCTGGTCTAAAGGTGTGCTTGGGATAGGCTGAGGAAGAGGGGGTTGGGTTGAGGTAGTGGAAGTTGGAGGGGGAGGCTGGACACAGGGACAATGGATGCCATCAGTGCGGAGGCCAGAGCCTGAAATGCTCTCTGGGCCGCCATGCCAGAATGAATGCCCTCCAGGTATGCATTTGTTTGTTGCAAATGCCTCTCGACACCCTGGATGGGATTCAGAATGGCTGACTGCCCAACAGTGAGGGATCTCAGGAGGTCAATAGCCTCCTTTCTGAGGGCAGCAGGGCTTACTGGGGCAGGGCCTGAGGTGCCTGGGGCGAAGGAGTGCCCACCCTCCTGGGTGAGCGGGCTCGGGAAACATGCTGAGGGGAGGGCGGTGCTGGAAGGGGGGGTGGCAGCGGTACCTGTTGTTGGGGTGGGCACAGAGGTGTCCGCCACCGCCAGGGATCTTCCATCAGAGGAGGAGTCGCTGTCGCTGGTATCCCCTCCTGTCCCCGTCGTGGAGCTCCCCTCTCCCTTCGTCCCACTGGTGCCTTCACCCTCCATGGATTCACACTCATGGGCTATGTGGGATGCAGCTCCCTCCGTTGCCAGTGCCTCTACTCCTCCACCAGATTATGCTAATGCACACAAGGATAGGGTGACAAAACAAGAAGGGGAGGAAAGACAGAGGACACACATGGTCAATGCCAGCAACACCACGTCCGTTGGCAGACACAACACACACTGAGCTGCCCTATGCACTAGGCCTTGCTCAAACACTCACTAAGGTAGTTGTTAGACCTGACAGCCTTAGGATGGCCACCCCTAACTTTTTGCCTGCCTCCCTCCACTTTTGAGATACTGTTTTTGCTGGTTTTTAGACTCTGCACACTTTACCACTGCTAACCAGTGCTAAAGTGCATATGCTCTCTCCCTTTAAACATGGTAACATTGGATCACACCCAATTGGGCTATTTAATTTACTTACCCTAGTAGAGTGCACTATGTGCCCAGGGCCTGTAGATTAAAAGCTACTAGTGGACCTGCAGCCCTGATTGTGCCACCCACTTCAGTAGCCCCTTAACCTTGGCTCAGGCCTGCCATTGCAAGGCCTGTGTGTGCAGTTTCACTGCCAATTCGAATTAAAAGTGCTTGCCTAGCCTAAAACTCCCCTTTTTGTACATATAAGTCACCCCTAAGGTGTGCCCTAGGTAACCCCTAGAGCAGGGTGCTGTGTAGGTAAAAGGCAGGACATGTACCTGTGTAGTTTGCATGTCCTGGTAGTGTAAAACTCCTAAATTCGTTGTTACACTATTGTGAGGCCTGCTCCCATCATAGGCTACTATTGGGGCTGCCCTCATACATTGTTGAGTGGTAGCTGCTGATCTGAAAGGAGTAGGAAGGTCATATTTAGTATGGCCAGAATGGTAATACAAAATCCTGCTGAGTGGTGAATATGGATTTAACATTACTATTTTTGAAATGCCACTTTTAGAAAGTGAGCATTTCTCTGCACTTAAATTTTTCTGTGCCTTACAATCCACGTCTGGCTGGATTTAGTTGACAGCTCCTTGTGCATTCCACCCCAAACACCCCAAACACAGGATACTCAGCCTCACTTGCATACATCTGCATTTTGAATGGGTCTTCCTGGGCTGGGAGGGTGGAGGGCCTTCTCTCACACAAAGGACTGCCACACACCCTACTGGGACCCTGGCAAACAGGATTGACTGAAAGGGGACCTGGTGCACTTCTAAGCCACTCTTTGAAGTCTCCCCCACTTCAAAGGCACATTTGGGTATAAAAACAGGGCCTCTTCCCTACCACCTCAGACACTTCCTGGAGAAGAAACCTGAACCAGAATCTGCACCCTGCCAAGAAGAACTGCTGGCTGCCTAAAGGACTCACCTGACTGCTTTCTGAAGAGGAATGCTGCCTTTCTGTTGCCCTGCTGTCTTGCTCCTCTCCTGCCTTGCTGCAGAAGTGTTCTCCAAGGGCTTGGATAGAGCTTGCCTCCTGTTCCCTGAAGTCTCAGGACCAAAAAGACTTCTCTCCTGCAGCTGAAATCCCCGTGCGGTGAAAATTCGATGCACCGCCGGACAAGAAAGACGCGCAGCCTGCTCGCGCTGAAAATGTCACTGCACGCCAAGTCCAGAACGACGCAGCCCAACTTCGCAAACAGAAGATCGACGCAGCACCAGCGACGCAACAGGAACTTCAACGCATAGCCCTATTGGATCGACGCAAGACAACTCAGAATGACGCCGCCCGACTTCCTGAGAGGAATCGACGCAGCGCCTGCTGCGCGGACGAAAATTCCACGCATCACCTACCGGAATCGACGCAGCCGCTGTGACTTTGCTCTGCAAGCCCAGGATTCCACATATTGTCCCCGGGGCATCTGAAAACCCCACAACCCAAAGAGGATCCAAGTCCACGCACCGGGAATCGATGCAACATCTTCCCCGTGTGGAAAATAACAACGCAAGTCCATGTGCGAAGGCGCGAAACCGATGCACACTCACGTTTTCCACGCATCACCTCCTCTGCGGTCCCTTGCAAGGATTTTTTCAACGCAAACCAGGTACTTTGCCCCGCAAGAGACACTTGTTGTTTCTGGGAGAACTTAAGACACTTTTTATTGCTTTCACAGTAATCTTTTAATTCTAAAGGACACTTGATATCACTTTCAGTGACATCCCTACATTTGCTTATTTCATCTTTAATCATTTTGACCTGCATCCATTCAGATAAATATTATATATTTTTCTAAACACTGTGTGGTGTAAGTTTGTGGTGTTATATTGTGGTATTGTATGATTTATAGCACAAATACTTTACACATTGCCTTTTAAGTTAAGCCTGACTGATCAGTGCCAAGCTACCAGAGGGTGGGCACAGGATAATTTGGATTGTGTGTGGCTTACCCTGACTAGAGTGAGGGTCCTTGCTTGGACAGGGGGGTAACCTGAGTGCCAACCAAAGACCCCATTTCTAACAGTAGTCACCAGCCCATGGGGTACAATGCCTAATGCCAGCACCTGCACACCTGACACCCACAGGACCCTGCACACTAGTAGTTGCCCAGTTGTACCATTAAGGTAGGGGTGCTTCAGAGCCTGCCAACAAGTGACCTACCCTGGCATGATCGTCCTGGCCTAGGGGCGCCCACATCCCCCACCCAGCTAGTTCCTAAAGTGCGCAAAGTCAGCTTTCTGAAACTGTACTCACCCCCTTCTGGCTGCTGTGATGCCCTCAAGCGCCCATCCAACTCCGGATAGGCCACTGCTAGGATGCGGAACATCAGGGGGGTCATGGTGCGACGGGCACCCCTTCCACATTGGGAGGCTAGCCCCAGCTGAGCCTCCGCCGTCTTCTTGGTCCAGCGGCGCAGGTCGTCCCATCTCTTTCAGCAGTGGGTGCTCCGCCTGTGACCCCCAAGGTCCGCACCTCCTTGGCGATGACACGTTAAATACCCTTCTTCTGGTGGGTGCTGACCTAGAGGGTAAAGAGAGTGGAAAAATGTAATTACTCACCTGTCCGGACCATCATACTCATTGCCCACCAGTTCCTACCCATTCCCTGTCACACATACACTGACCATCTCACATGCAGCACTCAGGGCACCCTCCAACATGTGGCTTACATCCACACCACTCCAAACAGGCATTGCCCACCCATCATGCTCACAGTGTACTCACATGTTTGTCTGGAGGACCGTAGAGTAGCGTGTACAGGGGAAGGACCCCATCCACCAGTTTCTCCAACTCCTACGCAGTGAAGGCAGGGGCCCTTTCCCCAGACACTCTAGCCATTGTCGCTTCTAGACTCAGGTCACAGCAGCACTTGCAGTGTAGGTCCTTTCCTGTTGATGGTCAGGTATCAAGTGAGTGAATGGGTAGAAAATGGCGGTGACATTCTTGGCGGTGCATACGGTCACTGCCGGCGTACATCGGCATTGGCTCCTAGGACCCATAGGACCCAACTTCACTTCAAGCAACCACATCTCTTTCAGCCACACCTCCGAACTCCACTGGACCGACCATCACTGCGTCCATTTCTCCTTCAACAAAAACACCGAACACCACTGCACCCCTCTTCCGCCTCACCGCCGCTGGGGAAAAGTCACCAAAGACCAACTCACCAACAACCTCGCCAAAAACCCTCAACCCGACCCCACCGACCCGGACTCCGCCGCCATCAACCTCCAACAATGGATCCTCAACTGCGCCAACATCCTAGACCCACTCAAGAGACCCACCGCCAACCAAGAAAAGAAAAAACCATCCTGGTTCACAGACGAACTAACCACCTCCAAACGCACCTGCCAGAAACTCAAGAAAAAATGGATCCTCAAGCGTACACCCGAGAACCTTGCTACCCTCAAGGAAGCCAACCGGAAACACCACCAACTGATCCGACTCGCCAAGCGCTCCCACTTCACAGAACGCCTTAACAACAACGCTCACGACTGCAAGGAACTCTTCAGCATCGTGAAGGAACTCTCCAACCCCAACGCCAATGTCAACGACATCCCTCCATCCCAGAAACTCTGCGACGATCTCTCCACTTTCTTCTACCAGAAATTCGCAGCCATCCACGACAGCTTCAACACCTCACCTCCGCCAGACCCCACCCCCAACAACTCCTCCCACGCCGACCACATCACCACCTGGACCCAAGTAGACCCTTAAAACCATGAACTCCATCCACTCAGGATCTCCATCTGACCCCTGCCCACATCACGTTTTCAACAAAGCCGACGTCGCCATCGCCCCCATACTCCGCAAGATCATCAACCTTTCCTTCAACACAGCTACCTTCCCGGACAGCTGGAAGCACGCAAAATCCAACCTCTCCTCAAGAAACCTAAGGCTGACCTCAACGATCTCAAAAACTTCCGTCCAATCTCCCTCCTCCCTTTTCCAGCAAAAGTCATCGAGAAGATCGTCAACACACAGCTCGCCCACTACCTAGAAGACAACTCCATCCTAGACCCCTCCCAATCCGGGTTCAGACGAAACCACAGCACAGAGACTGCACTCCTCGCCGCCACAGATGACATCAGACTACAAATGGACAACGGCGAAACCTCAGCCCTGATCCTCTTAGACCTATCAGCCGCCTTCGATACAGTCTGCCACCGCACCCTACTAACCCGTCTACACGAAGCCGGCATCCAAGACAAAGCCCTCAACTGGATCTCCTCCTTTCTCTCCGACAGAACCCAGAGGGTCTGACTCTCACCTTTCCACTCCAAAGCCACCAACCTCATCTGCGGCGTCCCCAAAGGCTCCTCACTAATCCCAACGCTATTCAACGTCTACATGGCCCCCCTCGCACAACTGGCCCGCCAGCACAACCTCAGCATCATCTCCTACGCCGACGACACCCAGCTCGTCCTCTCCCTGACCAAAGATCCTCTCAACGCCAAAGCCAACCTTCATGAGGGACTGAAATCCATCGCCGAATGGATGAGCAACAGCCGCCTAAAACTTAACTCCGACAAGACGGAAGTCCTCATCCTCGGACGCACCCCCTCGGCCTGGAACGACCCGTGGTGGCCCTCCGCCCTAGGCCCTCCTCCCACCCCAGCCAACCACGCACAAAATCTCGGCTTCATCCTCGACTCCGCCCTCACCATGTCCAAACAGGTCAACGCAGTCTCATCCTCCTGTTTTAACACCCTCCGCATGCTCCGCAGGATCTTCAAGTGGATTCCAACAGGAACCAGAAAGACGGTAACCCAAGCCCTCGTCAGTAGCAGACTCGACTACGGCAACGCACTCTACACAGGCATCCCAACAAAAGACATCAAACGACTCCAACGCATCCAAAACGCATCCGCCCGCCTGATCCTCGACATACCCCACCAATGTCACATCTCCCCTCACCTGAGGGACCTCCACTGGCTCCCCGTGGACAAGAGGATCACCTTTAAACTCCTCACCCACGCACAGAAGGCTCTACACGACACCGGACCCACCTACCTGAACACCAGACTCAACTTCTACGTTCCCTCACGTCAACTACGCTCTGCCAACCTTGCCCTCGCCATCGTCCCCCGAATCCAGCGCAAGACCTCTGGCGGCAGATCCTTCTCCTACCTCGCCGCCAAGACCTGGAACGCACTCCCTACCTCACTACGCCAGACCCAGGACCTCCTCACCTTCAGGAGACTCCTCAAGACATGGCTCTTCGAACGACAGCAGCACCCCCCCCCCACCCAGCGCCTCGAAACCCTAACGGGTACATAGCGCGCTTTATAAATTATTGATTGATTGATTGATTGAATGATAACCAATGTGGAGTTGCGCGGCAGTCTTCGACCACCTATTGTGCCGCTGCACAACGCCAGCGCAATTACCTCATTCTCCCTTGTCCATCCTCACAAGTCTGGCAGCTGCCATTCAGGGGGGCA
Source organism: Pleurodeles waltl (assembly GCF_031143425.1). NCBI lineage: Eukaryota > Metazoa > Chordata > Amphibia > Caudata > Salamandridae > Pleurodeles > Pleurodeles waltl. Next base: position 517,775,183 of record NC_090442.1, read on the forward strand.
CATGGCATGGCACCTAACTGCGTCACAGCACATATTGGCACATATACTGACTCACGATTTACACACAGCTTCTATAACATTAATTCAGACACAGTTGTGCTATCAATGTGGTAAATTACCTTCTGCTCACCGTTCTCCTCCATGGGCTCCAACCGCTTAGGCAGCTTTTGAGATGGCGGCATCCTCCGGTGTACAGACCCTTGGTGGACCTGTCGACAATGGAGGACAGACACATTATAATCACATACAGACTTGATCGTGCCACAATCCAAGAACTATGTGCCCAATTGGAGCCAGACCTGATGTCAGCTATCCGCCAGCCCACAGGTATCCCCCCACTTGTGCAGGTCCTGTCAGTGCTCCATTTCCTGGCAAGTGGCTCCTTCCAAACTACAGTGGCCATGGCATCAGGGATGTCTCAGCCAATGTTCTCAAACGTGTTGAGCAGGGTGTTGTCTGCCCTGCTGTAACATATGCGCAGCTACATCGTGTTCCCCCAGGTGGAAGATTTGGCCACAGTGAAAGCTGACTTCTATGCCCTGGGACATATCCCCAACATCATTGGTGCCATTGATGGGACACGTGGCATTTGTCCCCCCCCCTGCAGAAATGAACAGGTGTACAGAAATAGAAAAAGCTATCATTCGATGAATGTGCAAATGGTGTGTTTGGCTGACCAGTACATCTCCCATGTGAATGCCAAGTATCCTGGTTCTGTGCATGACGCCTATATCTTGTGCAATAGCAGTATCCCTTATGTGATGGGCCAACTCCAAAGACACCGGGTGTGGCTAATAGGTCAGCCCAAGGTCCCCACACAGTTTGAGTAGGTGCCTGGGTATGGGGTTGTCCCTAAAGGTTAGTGTGTGTCTCACAATTGTGCCTCTATATTTGCAGGTGACTCTGATTACCCCAACCTGTCATGGCTACTGACCCCAGTGAGGAATCCCAGGACAAGGGCAGAGGAACGTTACAAAGAGGCACATGGGCAAACTAGGTGGATTATTGAGAGGACATTCGGCCTCCTGAAAGCCAGGTTCCGGTGCCTCCATCTGACAGGTGGCTCCCTGTACTACTCACCCAAGAAGGTGTGTCAGATCATCGTGGCATGCTGTATGTTGCACAACCTGCCATTGAGACACCAGGTGCCTTTTCTGCTGGAGGGTGAGCCTGGTGATGGTCTTGTGGCAGTGGTGGAGCCTGTGGACAGTGAGGAAGAGAAGGCAGAGGAAGAAGATGTTGACAACAGAACAAACATTATCCTGCAGTACTTCACAGGTAAGAGACTGTAACTCCTCTTCACATTTCAGTTTACTATAGGACATTGTACATGGCAGCCTCTTAACCTCTGTCTATGGACACTGACTTCCCTTTGGGTTTCCTTTTTTCAGATCTGTGTACCCCATTCTGGCTTCTGCTATGTGTACTGCTGCCCAACAACTGTCATACATTGGTATGAGTAAATGAACATATACCTTGCAATGCTTTGTTAATGTTGTATTAATACATTTGTGAATCATCAGACTGACTCCAGATTGTTTTTTGATTTAAGGGTGTTTATTTAGATGCTAATAAGTATAGGAGTATGTGCAAGAGGCTGGGGTGATGGCGGAGGAAGGTCCAGGGTAGAGTACAGTCTCATGGCATCACAGGTGCATTGTCCAAGGGGGCATAGGAAGTGGAGCAATGTCAGTTCAAGGTTGACAGGGTAACAGAGTGGGACAGAAGGGTGACAATCAAGAGTGTCCTATTTCCTGGCGGGGTCCTGGCAATGTTCTCTGTCTTCTGCCTGGATCGCAGGGACCACTGTCGCACAGCAGTCCTCCTAGCTTCCCTGTTGCCCTGTGCCTCTGTCCCCTGAACCGTGTGCCCACTGCCACTGACTCCAGGTCCCTGATTGTCTTGGGTTAGTGGGGTTGACTGGGGTCCCTGTAGTGGTGGTCACACTGCTGATTGACGTGTCCTGGGGACAGTGGCATGGGCCCACTGAGTGGCTGCAGTGGTGGTGTTTCCTGAGGGGGGAGGTTCTGTGGTGGGTTGGAACTGTGGCAGGGGAACCGACTGTCCAGAGGTTCCAGTTGGGCCAGGTTGGTCATCCTGATCCAGTTGTGCAGAGCTGCCGTCATCACTGTGGGCCTCTTCTGTGGGGGGACTTGATGTAGCTGGCACGTCCTGTCCGGTGACATTGGGTAGGGGTCCTGTTGGGATGCAAATGCATTGTTATTGTATCTGTGTGTGCCATCTTGAGCAATGGGTGTGTTTCCCATGTAGAATTGTGCTTTCCCTGTCGCCTTGGCCTTGTGTGATTGCTAATTGTGTGGGGTAGGTGAGACTCTCTACTGGGCATGCTGTGATGATGGGTGTCCATGCAGGTCTGTGATGGGGGGCCATGCATTGATGTGGCATCCAGGGCTTGGTATTGGGATGTGTGAGTTGTGATAGTGGGGTATATGTGAGGTGTTGGAGTGATGGGGGTGAGGATAGGGGTAGGAGTTGGTGATGACATGCAGGTAGAGTGGGGGGGATACAGTAGTAAATATTTGACTTACCAGAGTCCAGTCCTCCTGCTACTCCTGCGAGGCCCTCAGGATGCATTATTGCCAAGACTAGCTTCTCCCATGTTGTTAGTTGTGGGGGAGGAGGTGGGGGTCCACCGCCAGTTCTCTGTACTGCTATTTGGTGTCTTGAGACCACAGAATGCCACAGAATGCCAGTAGGTCGTTCCACCTCTTCCTGATGTCATCCCTGGTTCTTGGATGCTGTCCCACATCGTTGACCCTGTCGATGATTCTCGGCCATAGCTTCATCTTCCTTGCAATGGACGTCTGCTGTACCTGTGATCCGAATAGCTGTGGCTCTACCCGGATGATTTCCTCCCCCATGACCCTTAGCTCCTCCTCAGAAAACCTGGGGTGTCTTTCAGGTGCCATGATGTGGTGTGAGTGATATGTGTGAGGTGATGTGTGGGGTGATGTGTTGTGATGTGTTATGTGATGTGCGTGGATGGTGTATGAGTGATGGTGTTCTCTGCCTCTGAGTGAATGTGTGCTCTTTGCTTGTTTCTCTGTGCTTGTTATAATTTTTTGGGTTGTAAGGGGTTGTGGGTAATGTGGGTGTGTGTTTTTTAGGGGTGTGAGTGTGTGGGTGTGGTGTGTGTATGTGTGTCAGGTGTTTGTATTTTTTTAATTGTCCAATGTGGTGTAGTTTTGTAAGTGTGTGTGTATTTTGAGCGCGGCAGTGTGTACCGCCAATAGTTTACCGTAGTTGAAAGACCGCTGCGTTGATTCGTGGGTCGTGATACTGTGGGCGTGTTCCTGTTGGCGTGACGGTGTGGGTTTTGCTATTGCCTGTTTATCACTGACCTTTGGTGTGGTGGACTTGTCTGGGTGTCTGTATTGTGGCGGTATTCTCTGTGTGGGTCATAATACCCATGGAGGGTTACCGCTGCGGTCACGGTATGTTGGTGGCCATCAGCACGGCGGTAGGCGCCATTTACCACCAAGGTTGAAATGAGGGCCTATGTCTCTCAGTTGCTCTTACTTGGACATTTCAGGTATTTAAGGTGTATGTGGTGCTCATCGGTAGCCTGATCTTGGTGGTATCTTTTGCTCCATAATCATCGCCTTTGCATTAACTCAACAGAAGCAGTTGGTTTGTTTTGTGTTTTCCTGTCCACTAGATAACCCACTGACCCATTGCACAGACCCATTCCACTATGGTAGTGCTTGCCATTCACAACCCCCCTTGCCCTAGTGCAGAATTCCCAAATCATCCTGCCCAAACAAACAAGATAAACAGTAAAATAAAGCCTGTATATTCTTCGTGATTTAAGTTCAGAGCATGGTTTTGATTACAGCAATGTAGGCTAACATGTTGTCTATGTAGTGTTGGATACAAAATTCTTGGGGTGATGTTCATTAGTATTTATAATAATCAAAGAGGGTTTCCTGGTCCTTTTTTCCATAGGAGTGAATAGGAACAGATCATTTGCTGTTTACAATCTGACATATGGTCCCAGTTCTATGCTCACCTCTGACTACTCAGAAAGAGTATCATTCGGGGTCTCTATGGATGTGAACTTTTCAAATTCTCCTGTGTCCAGTTTGTCTTCTTGAAAGTACTGGGGCACAGAGGGATCTGCTTCAGTTTGGATTTGAGGCTCGTCCCCATTGTGGGTGGTTTACTTTGTAGTTTTCAGCTTGTCGTTCCTGGTACAAATCAAGAAAGACAGCACAAGCGCCACAGTCAGCACCAGGTTTTGAGCAGCAGTGACATAGCATGCAATTCCTTTGGATGGCCAATGTCACAACTGTAGGGGTCTACCACCCGGTGGATGGTTCTTCTAGGCTTTCAGACACAGGTTACACCCAGGCTTAGAGGTGTTGTGCCCCACGTCAACGTTGAGTGTGTGGTGACCCTCCAAACAGGGCAAGTCTGATCAAAAGGAGGAAGTCTCAGTCTAACCACTTTCCTTTTTGTCTAAAATAAGGGTTATTATGTACTTTCAGTTCATTGGGTATTTGCTGTGTCTGTGTTTAGTTTGTCCCTGACCGCATGGTCCTCCCGGTTTTGACCCTAGGTCCTTGAACAAAAGGCTGGCTTCACCAATGTGTACTCCAAGTGAGAAGAAAAGGAGGGATTCCCAGTGCTGTCCACCCAGGGCCCCACCTGAAGATGTTAGGTGGCTAACTATTTTGGACTACTGGAGACTGGTGATTCCGGCTTCTGTCAAGTCCATACTAGGCTCTCTCACTCAAAAGGGAGGTATTCTGGGGTGGGAGTCCAAGTACTGCCACCATGAAATCTACCCCCAACTTTTACCAATGTTCTGCATTGGATTCTGCAGAGGATTGCCTTGATCTGGACCTGTCTGCTCTTCATGTGTCGCTTATGGTACTTGTAAGAGAAGGGTCACTTAGAGAAATGCAGCCAAGGCCCACCAGGGATCACTGCCTCCTTCCACCCACAGTTCGCAAGAGCTGAGCCAGGTCCCCCAGGCTACCATGTGAGCAACTGCCCATGATCAGGATTCGGTCCACTCCTCCTTGCAGAGATGCCCCAGTAGCTGGATCAGCTAGAAAATCTATGTGTTGCTTTCGGAACAAGGGAGTCCAGTTGATTACAGGTGCTAAGTGGGACTGCAATCAGATTGCATCTGCCACATTGGCTCACTTGGCCATGCCTCATCATAAAGAAGAACAACACAAAGATGTCAAAAAGGATTGATCAAGATTCATAAGACTTGATGTGCCTTGATGCATTATTGTTTGCAAGATTAAGGAACCTCATGTGACAGCTGCAGTAAAGTATATTACTAGTCATCACCCAAATGCAGAAAGCACTGGAGAATATGGTTGTTCAATGCAGGCATTGACTGTAGGTGGCATAGGCCTAATTTACTGAAAATCTGATAGTAAATTTGGCCAAACCCATAATCGGTATTTGAATGCATTTTTAAAGCCTGCATGGAGAAACAAAGGTAATGACTATTCTCAGTCCGTACCACCTGAGCCTGTCAAAGCAGTGGATGGCATACATCGTATGTGAAATATATTTACAAAATAAGAAGATGTTGACAGCCCATTGGACGATCTTAAAAATGGTCATCTGTTGCTGGACACCTTCTCATATTGAGAAGTTCTCTCAAGGTATTGGGTAGCATCTGCCCCTTGGACTTAAGTCTCTTACAAGAGAAAAAGCACATGAGGCCTTTCAGTCAAATGGAATGCATTATTTATCTAACTAGCTACTAAATCATATGTCTACTACTTGCAGTGTGGATTCATCACCTCAATATGCCAAAACCCTAACTAGGAGCCAAGTGTTTAGCCAGGAAATGTAGGTGTTGTACATGTCACAAGATGAAGAAGGGATTTAGGATTCTTGGAAATGTTTGACAGGTTAATTGCACTGTTTGCCACATAATATTGCCACTAAGTGCACAGAAGAAATGCCAAGCTCTGGTATATTCTTAGTTAATAGCCTTTCAGCGCAATGCAGTTACAAATCAGAGTAATAAAAGTGCAAATGCATATTCAGAATCCATCACACCTCAGATGAAGAACATGGGAACTTCTCAGGCGAGTGGATGAGACAGAAAGAGAAATCTAAAATAGTAGAAACTGAAAAGTAGATAAAAGAAATGCATATGAAGAGAACAAGAGGGAAGAGAATGCTGAGAGATAGAAATGTGTTATTGACAAAGAGGGCAGGAATCAATTCTCCTAATCAATGAAGGGTGAATCCTAACTTAAGCAAGAAAAAGTAACCCCAATACATCCCAGATCTGATAGAGACTTCTAGCTGCAGATTTATTACCTTTGAATTCTCCCCAGGTGTCAGACTAGATCTGAAAGATTTCTGTTAACAGTAATCCTGCTCGCTGTTTGGTGGTCTAGATCAGCTCCATGTCTGTCATAGGCATCGTCCACACCGGATATGATAGCTAGGGCCCTATATAGGTGCCACCTAGGCATACCGATATAATTTCTTCTCTTTCCGTGGCAGCTAAACGCTGATCTGAAGAGAGCTACATCTCATTCAATTTACAACTGCCTTTTTTCGAATTTTTGTAGAGTATTTTTCAAATTTTATTGCTAGTGCATCAAGGAATGTCTTCTAGGAAGACATGAATCAAGCCCTTAAGGTCCTGCCATGGGCACCTCTTGTGTCTTTGGTGTCTGGAGAGCGAACATGACCGGAAGTCTTGCTTCGATTGCCGGGTCATACATCTGAATGCTTTGAGGGATCTGTCCCTGAAGTTGATGGTGGCTCCGTGCTTGTCGAGATCCCAGTCGAAAGGAAGGTCACAGGATCGGTTGCAGAGTCTGAAGGGGTCGTCGTCCCACTCCAAGTCCTCTAGACGATCAGGCAAGTAGAGGCACAAGAAAAAATCCAAGATGTCAAAGTGCTCTTTGACTTATCCTCATCGGTTGGCCAATGAGACAAGGTAGTGTTGACGCTCTAGCCCTTATTCTGTGAAACCTGCGCTGACTCGGTGCCTTTCTGAGTTTCCAGGAGCTGGAGAGACCCTGCCCAACTTCAAGAGTTCTATGGGGCCATGCTTCTCATTTTTTGGCAGCTCAACCCCACTGGAGCACCTTTGGGCCCTGTAGAGCGTGAGAGGGCCCCATCTAGTTCCACGCCAGCAGCTTCAGCCTTGGCACGGAGGGGCTCCTAGGGTTCCAGTATTGGATCCGGACCAGCGATGGTCGTGACGCCCCCACCTTCTCTGCCGCCGGGCCAGACTATGGTGCTCCCAGCACTATCCGCAACCATGGGCGGCACCTTCCCTATTGTAATAGGCGACCCCGACATGGAGCCGAATGGGCATCGTACAATGCCGACTCCTTCAGGAGCTTCGCCTCCTTGTTTGGATCCTGAGCCCTTTTTCTATAGGCTAGGCATAGGTGACGAATGGGAGGGGTCTCTGGACCCTTTAGAATACCAGCCTCATACAGAAATGGGCTGATGCAAAGACCTGGTTGAGGCCAGCAAACTGGATACTTCTCCAGATACTGGCATGCTTTCTCCCCCTACTGTGGCTATGGAGGAGGTAGCTTCTTATGCTATGGTGGTGAAGAGGGTGGCTGAGGTCCTAAACCTAAACCTTTTTCTGCCCTCAGAGGCCATCAAGACTAATCTCTTAACAGAGGTGCTGCAACCACTGGTTTCCACCTCAGAACCCCTGCTCCCATTCAATGATGCCCTCACTGATGTCCTACTGGGTACCTGGTCCCAACCCAGCACATGGGTGCCTGTAAACAGGACAATTGCCCACCCCCATCTCCCCACACCTGGGGACCCAAGTTTCAAAATGCAACACCCCTCCTCTGAGACCTTGGTGATCCAAGCATGTACCTCCCAAGTTGTGTTCCTCACTTGATAAGAAGATGTTTTCTTCTGCCAGCCTTTCATTGTGGTCATGAACACCACATGCCTTTTGAGCTGTACAATACGGTTGCGCAACTGCCTCCACACCTGTAGGAGGCCTGAGATGTACTCTCTCAGGGTGTTGCATGAGAAATGCAACAAAGTTCACAATTTGTTGCTGACTTGTCACGACCAACTCGCTATTCAGAGTGGTTTCTTTGACAGTGGCTCTGAGGTGTCATGCCTGGATGAGGACATCTGGCTTTTCAGTGGATTTACAAGCTTCATTTATGGACACACCTTTGATGGCACCTATTTCTTCGAAGACAAGGCAGACTCAGAGCTCAAGCGCTTCAAGTATTCTCTTGTTATGGCCAAGTCCTTGGGCCTTGTTGCGGTCCCTTCCCCCCCCAGTCTGCCATTCATCCCTTTTGTGGCTATGGAAGGGGTCTCCAACCAGGCTCATTTGTGGTCAGCAACTGTGCTGAACATGCTGCCCAGTCTCTGCATGGCCGAGGGCGTGAGACCCACTAACCTCGTGGGTCAGGTGGCTAGAGGTTTTGTCAGTCTAACACCCCCCCCTGCAGCAGCCCCTACACCTTCCTAGTCTGACTCATCCACACCATGAGCAGTTTGCAGCAGAATTCGTCATTGCCCGATCCACTGGCAATCCATTACATCAGACAGGTGGATTTTGCAGATAGTACGAAGGGGCTACTCCCTCACCTTTAAGACTACCCCTCCATGCATGCCACCATCCTACAGTCAGATGACAGAGGATCATTTGTCACTTCACTGCAAGAAAGTTATGGCTCTCTTGGCCAAGGATGCCATAGAGAGGGTTCCTGTGTCAGAGGTAGTCTGTGGTTCCTATTCCCACAACTTTCTGGTTCCCAAAAAGGACAAGGTTCTTCGCCCTATGAACTTTGAACTTTTGGCCCCTAAATCTCTTCCTCAAGAAGGAGAAGTTCAAGATGCTCACTTTGGCTCAGGTTGTATCTGCCCTGGACCCAGAAGAGTGGATGGTAGTGTTAAACTTGAAGGACACTTATTTTCATGTCCCCGTCCTGCCTGCCTATAGATATTACCAGCGGTTCACAACAGGGCACAAGCACTTCCAGTTCACTGTGCTTCCCTCTGGCTTTACCAGCGCCCCTCGGGTGTTCACCAAGGGGATGGCGGTAGTTGCAGCTCATCTGCAGTGACCGTGGGTTTCACTCTTCCCCTATCTCGATGACTGGCTGTTAAAGGCGGGCTCGCCCCAGGTTGTCGTCTCCCCCCTCTAGACTATGGCAAACCTCCTGCTTTTGCTGGGGTTCACTATAAACATGCCAACATCACATCTGACTCCCTCTCAGATGATTCCTTTCTTCACAGCTGTTATGGACACAGCGCAATTTGGGGTCTATCCTTCAGAGTGGTGAGTCCAGGATATTTTGGCTATGATACCAATGTTTCAGCCTATGTCCTGGATTTCGGTGAGATTGATTCTGAGGCTACTTGGTCTCATGGCCTCATGCATCCTGCTGGTGACACATGCCAGATGGCATATGCTGGCTCTGTAGTGGAACCTGAAGTTCCACTGGACACAGCACAGGGGGAATCACTCTGGCAAAGTCCAGATCTCAGAGGGAACTGTGAAAGATCTGCAAGGGTGGTTAAAGAACTGCAATCGGGTCAGAGGCAGTTCTCTCTCTATTCCACATCCAGATCTGTCAGTAGTGACAGATGTATCACTCCTGGGATGTGGCGGCCATCTGGGAGAGGTGGGGGATCAGAGGCATCTTGTCTCCAGCAGAAATGGGCCTCCATATCAACCTGTTGGAGCACTGTTTGATCTGACTGGCATTGAAAGCCTTTTTTCCCTCTATCAAGGTAAAGATGGTGCAGATGTTCATGGACAACACCACTGCCATGTGGTACTGCAACAAGCGGTGCAGGGTGGGGTCATGGACCCTTTGGCAAGAGGCACTGCACTGCTGGATGTAAATGGAACCGCATGGCATATCCCTTGTGGCTGAACATCTGGCAGGCTCTTTGAATACTAGTGCGGACAAACTCAGCTGAAAATGCCAAGTGGATCACATATAGTGTTTCCATTCAGAGGTGGGGCAAGGTCTTTCAGCAGTGGGGAGAGCCTTGGTTAGATCTGTCACCTCCACAAAGAATGTGCAATGTCAATAGTTTGAGTTTCCAAGGTGGCAATTGCTCTGTGATGCTTCTCATCTCAAGTGGAGTTCAGGCCTCCTATATGCATTTCCACCCACACCACTCCTACCCAGAGTTATCAAGAAGATCAAGAATGACAGAACCAATGTAATCCTGTGGCTCCAGACTGGACACGGAGAGTCTGGTATCCCGAGCTGCTGAGCATGTCCATCGATCCTCCGATCAGGCTGCCCCTTCAGGAGGATCTTCTGTCACAGTAGTTGGAGAGGGTTCGGCACCTGAACATGTCCACTCTCTACCTTCTTGCGTGGAGATTAAGTGGCAGCAGTTGACAGCTTTTTACCTTCCTCCCAAAGTTTGTTATGTAATCTTGGCAGCCAGGCCTCCCTCCACCCAAAGGGTATATGCCTCTCAATGGAGCACATTTGTGGCATGGTGCACAGACAAGCCTGTTGACGCCTTTTCTGCCCCTCTCTCTCTGATGTCCTGTTGTTCATCCTTTCCCTTGCCCAGCAGGGCTCCACTCTGGGCCCTCTTAAGGGATATATGTCTGCTATTTCTGTATTTATGCAGTTACTCGTTCAACCATCCTTGTTTAAGTCTTCTATTGTACATAGTTTCCTTAAAGGTCTTACACATCATTTTCCTCTATCCCCATTCATTATGCCCAAATGGGATCTGAATTTGGTTCTGACGTTTCTGATGTGCGCTCCTTTTCAGCCTCTCCACAAATATCCTCCTAGGCTTCTCACCTTGAAAAACGCCTTCCTTGAGGCAGTCACATCTGCCTGCAGAGTGAGTGAACTGCAGGCCTTATCATCTAACTGTCCTACCTTTCCATCTATCCTGACAGAGTAGTGCTTTGTAGTGGGGCCTCTTTTATGCCAAAAGTGGTCATGCCATTTCATGTAGGCCAATCCTTCACCTTGACTACTTTTTACGCACCCCCACTTCCTTCTAAGGTTGAGGAGGGACTACCACCACCTGGACCCACAAATAGCATTGGCATCCTACCTTGATCATACAAATGAATTCTGGGTGGATGACCAAGTCCTTATAGGGTATGTGGTGCAAAGAAAGGTTGGGCAGTGCAGATGCCGACCATCTCCAGATGGGTCGTACTCTGCATTAAGATCTGCTACGCACTGAGGGCTTGTGCACTCATTCTACCTGATCTAAAGCTGGGACCACTGCGATAGCATATGGAGTTCCAGTCCTTAACATCTGTCAGGTGGAAACGTGGGCATCTTTGCAAACATTACTGCCTGAACAGTCAAGTCCCTAGGTACGGGCATTTTGTCCTTTCTGTCCTGCTGGATTTTCTAGCCTGAGCTTGGGTCAAAGACCCACCTCTTGGCATGGTATTGTTTGGGTATCCATCCATAGGTAAGGAATCTGCAGCTAGTAGTCCCAATCAGATGAACACGTTACTTACCTTTGGTAATGTCTTATCTGGTAGATACTATATCTAGATGCAGATTCCTTGCCAACCCACTCATCCTTCCCACGCCTCAAACTGATTTCTAGGGACAAGGACTCCCCTTTCAGCGCCTTATCTTTGATGCACCAGAGTCAGTGTTCTTCATGGCTCTGTGCTTCTGGCGAGGAAAGTCGTGATGAGAAACTGACATCAACATGCCTGAGTTGCATCTATATAGGACCCTCAACATCTTATCTGGCCCAACCACCACCGCCGGACACGGAGCTAATCAACCCCACCTAATGGTCCACAGGGGAACTGCTCATTAAATCTTCTGGATCCAGTCTGGCACCTTAGGAGAGTTCAAAGGTAAGGCATCTGCAGCTAGTTATAGTCCATACCTGATAAGATGTTACCAAAGGTAAGTAACGTGTACTTTGGTTTCAAATGACAGCCAGAATTGGGATACAGGCTACTACTCAGATCCCTTGACCTTAGTGCCCATACATTTGCTGCCACATTGTTAGCCATGCCCCTCCTCCCATTATTAATGTCCACATGAAATGTATCAGGGAGTACTTAGTAGAGAACCGGAAAATCTGAATAAAGAGAGCTTGACAGGAAGGACAAATATAGGGAGGTTAGTAATTTATTATGAGGTAAGCATCATCTGCTGGGCAGTCAATACACAGGAAGAGATGTAGTAATTGTGAAGCTAAACAAGGATATAATGATCTGAGAAAGATAGAAACACTAGTAATAAACTTCACTGCTAGGCGTGAAAGAGAACTTGGGTGCAAAGGGAAAATGATAATTGGTGAATTCCTTTGAGTACTGAATAAGGCAAACAGAGAACAAAGTGCTGAAATGTAAAGGGGGAGGGATGGGAAAATTAGGAAGGGAAGAAGCTATTTAAGTCTGGTGAACAGATACAATACAATAGAACAGCTGTAAAAAGACAGAAGAGAAAGCTGAGATGGGAAGAGTGTTTGAAACTGGCAACAATAGTTATTGCTGAATAAAAAAATCATAGGCAGGCAAAGGTGTGTGCTGGCGAGAGAAGTATTCAGAAACATGGAAAAGCAGGAAAGAAGAAACTGCTGACTCTTAACTAAGGGAAGCGGGTACATTTTCATCTCCATAAAAGACCATTATCACACTGACCATCTGAAGCCTTAGAACTGTCATAAAACGTTGTGTGTAACCTGCACCCACAATAGTGCATTGAGTTACAAGAATTCTAAGGTAGAAGATAATTGTTTCCACCAGGCCACATTTCCACCAGCAGATTTGCGCAGTCTGTTTGCAGCTGGGTGTTGGTTTCATTGGAAAGGGAATGCATTCAGAAATTTTGGCACTATCCACAGATTTTGACGGTCTTATTTGACTGCCTTTGATTATGGTCGCCCCATTAGTTAGTTTGCAAAGTGTTTCTGTCATTTAGTTTTTCACTTTTCACCTATCACTTTTTAGTGATAGGTATATAATACATATGTGCAGTCTCTACAGTTACCTGGATGTGGGCTTTAAATTCTCAATTATGTAATGATATTACATTTTGACTGTTGATTTCTTCGTTCAACTGCACCTCAAGAGGGTGTCTTCGTGAGCAGAGCATGCACTATCTAAAGTTAATTTAGGACTAATTAAGTGAGGCTTTTAACCTTTCCTGTTTCTGAAATGTTGAATTGGAGTATTGTAGGGGATCACCAAGAATGTGTTAATCTTGTGGCCCCTATTCCAAATCCATCCTACTTGTGGTTCTTCACATCAGTCTTTACTAGTAAAGGGTTGACTTGCTCAGTTACTTGGAAATTGTTCACAACTTTTATCAAGTGATTCGTCCTACCCATGCCCAGTAAGATCAGAAAGAGACCATGCAGCCAAGCTCAGTGACTATCTTACATCATCCACGCCTCACTATACTCATCCTCTGTGTTAGAAAGGGGGTCTTTGGTTGGCAGTCAGGTTACCCCCTGTCCAAGCAAGGACGCTCACTCTAATCAGGGTAATGGAGAAACACTTAGATAACCCTTCCTTACTCCCTTGGTAGCTTGGCACCAGCAGTCAGGCTTATCTCAGAAGCAATGTGTAAAGTATTTGTAACAACACACACAGTAATACAGTCAGTGAAAACGCTGCAAAATAGACATCTCACCAGTTTAGAAAAATAGGTAATATTTATCTATATCAAACAAGACCAAACCAACAAAAATCCAACATACACAAGTTAACATATGAGTTTTCAAAAGAATAAGAGTCTTACTCCATAGAAAACAATGGAAACGTTGATTTTGCACAAAGTACTTGGTTAGCGTCAAAAATAAAGCCGCACGGGCGAGAAACATTAATTTTAGTTGCCAGGCCGGCAGTGCGTCTTTCATTAGTTGCGATTGAGATGATGCGTTGAAATATTCCTTGCACAGTGTTTTGTTTTCTCAGCTCTTGTCTTCCAACTTCACCTTTCAAGAGCACAGGGACTGTATAAGGCACTACTTGGCAGGGCAGGAGTCTCAGCAGAGAGTCCAGATGTTAGCAGATTAAGGCCCTCATTCTAAGTCTGGCGGGCGGCGGAGGCCGCCCGCCAGACTTCCTCCCTCCAGAATACCGCACCGCGGTCGTTAGACCGCTGCGGCTATTCTTAGTTTTACACTGGGCTGGCGGGCGACCGCCAAAAGGCCGCCCGCCAGCCTAGTGTAAAACCCCCTTCCCACGAGGACGCCGGCTCAGAATTGAGCCGGCGGAGTGGGAAGGTGCGACGGGTGCAGTGGCACCCGTCGCGTATTTCAGTGTCTGCAATGCAGACACTGAAATACAAAGTGGGGCCCTCTTACGGGGGCCCCACGACAACCCATACCGCCATCCTGTTCCTGGCGGGAGAACCGCCAGGAACAGGATGGCGGTATGGGCTGTCAGAATCCCCCGTGGCGGCGCAGCAAGCTGCGCTGCCACGGGGGATTCCCAGGGCAGCGGAAAACCGGCGGGAGACCGCCGGTTTTCCGCATCTGACCGCGGCCAAACCGCCGCGGTCAGAATGCCCTGCGGGGCACCGCCAGCCTGTTGGCGGTGCTCCCGCCGACCCTGGCCCCGGCGGTCAAGGACCGCCGGGGTCAGAATCACCCCCTAAGTCTTTGGCCCTGAGACTTCAAAACAGGAGGCAAGCTCAATCTAAGCCCTTGGAGATTCTTCTCAAGCAGGAATGAACAACAAAATCAAGTCTTTGTCCCCTTTCACAGGCGGAAGCAGCAACTGCAGGATAGCCCAACAAAGCACAGTCACAGACAGGGGCAGCACTTCTCCTCAGCTCTTCAGCTCTTCTCATTGGCAGAGGTTCCTCTTGGTTCCAGAAATGATCTAATTGTCAGGGGTTTGGGGTCCAGTACTTATACCTCTTTCTGTCTTTGAAGTAGGCATACTTCAAAGGAAAGTCTCTGTTGTTCACAAGATTCTGCCTTGCCCAGGCCAGGCCCCAGACACACACCAGAGGGTTGACGACTGCATTGTGAGAGGACAGGCACAGCCCATTCATGTGTAGGTGACCACTCCTCCCTCGACTCTAGCACAGATGGATCTGGATCATCAGGATATGCAGGCTACATCCCAGCTCCCTTTTTCTCACTGTCCAGAGGGTATTCAAAAACAGCCCAACTGGCAAACTAACCCAGACAGGGAATCCACAAACAGGCAGAGTCACAGAATGGTAAAAGCAAGAAAATGCCTACTTTCTAAAAGTGGCATTTTCAAACTAACAATCTAAAAAACAACTTCACAAACATATGTATTTTTAAATTGTGAGTCAAGAGACCCCAAACTCCACATTTCTATCTGCCCTCAAAGAGAATCTGCACTTTAATAATATTTAAAAGTAGCACCCATATTAACCTATGAGAGAGATAGAAACTTGCAGCAGTGAAGACTGAATTTGGCAGTATTTCACTGTAAGGACATATAACACACATCAGTACATGTCCTACTTTTAACATACACTGCATCCTGTCCATGAGGCTACCTAGTGCCTACCTTAGGGGTGCCTTACTTGTATGAAAACGGGAAGATTTAGGCCTGGCAAGTGGGCACACTTGCCAAGTCTAATTGGCAGTTTAAAACTGCACACACAGACACTGCAGTGGCAGGTCTGAGCCATGTTTGCAGGGCTACTAATGTGGGTAGCACAACCGGTGCTGCAGGCCCACTAGCAGCATTCGATTTACAGGAACTGGGCACCTCTAGTGCACTTTACTAGGGACTTACTAGTAAATCAAATTTGCCAGTCATAGATAGACAATTACACATACATTTTACATAAATATACATTCCGTAAAGTGCCAAGAGCATCAAAAATAGTAAAAAAAAGAGTCCAGCACACATTAACAACGTGGGAAGCAGAGGCAAAAAGTTAGGGGAGACCACGCCAAGGATCCCAGGTCAACACTCTGGCTATGGTACTACATTCTAGGCACATTCAAAATACCTTTTTAATGGCCAACAGCTTTGCCCGCAATTGAAATTCTGTATGAATATTTCCATCTGAAATTTATTGGGGCATACCTTAAAATTGTTTTGCAATGTTTGATAAAGGGGATAAATGTTTGGTTCTTTTCTAAGGGGCTTCTTCATATTTTTACTTGATATTTATTCTTGTAGATTATTGTGACAACAAACGACACAGAAATTCAAATCTCAACTTATTTTTGATCACTTCATGTGTGTTTTTTTGTTTCAGTGTACTCACACATGTGGAGGTGGAATAAAAACACGAATAGTGATCTGTCAAGCGAGTAATAGCCAAATATTGCCAGATCAAAATTGTGAAATTCTCGAAAAACCGCCTAATATGACACAATGCAATGCTCATGTTTGTCCAAGTGACACGTTATGGCATCATGGACCATGGAAATCGGTATGATAGTTTTTTCCTTTCCTATGTAATAAATTATTTTTATATTTGTGTTATATATCATAAATGAAAAATAGAAAGAGGAACTGATGGTTTATATTTGGACCACAATGATGAAATGCTACACTGTTCAAAGCCTGCACTGTTTAAAAAAGGGATGTGCTGTTGGTGCTGATGAACAATCCCTACTTTCTTAGCTTTGAATAGTATTTTTTAATGTGATACCACTTTACTAGTGTGGTTTGTCTTGGTCACTACTGCTGTTACTGATTCCAGATTTGGCATTTACCAGGAGAGACACTTTATAATTTGATATTAAGCAGTTAATATATTTTCGCATCACATGAATATAAAGGTAAAACATGAGAAATCACAAAGCATGCCAGAGAAGTAATACAATCTATGTTACTGAGCTATGAGGTAACAAAAATGAATGTTAATTCATCTTAGCGGAATTAAATATCTAACGCCCTCATTAAACGTTGGCTATTATCCCTGATAAGTATGACACCTTAACGATCAGACACCAAGGTGTTTGGTGCTGACCAGGTGTGGTAATTATTGACTATGACACATTTTTGGGAAATGGATGTGGATTTTGATTCTCACTGCAACAAAATCTGAATGCTTCAGTATTTACTGAGCTTTGTTTCCCTGAGAGAAGGAGCAGCTGGTTTGATATCCTGAAATTTACTAGGGATTTGTTGTTAACATAAAATTTATAACCCCAATTTATGTGGTTACAAGAGTTATTAAATAAGTGCACTCTTCAGCTCAAAGATTGTTGCTTTTGCTTCATGTTAGTGTGTACAAGGTAGCTCAGTCTTGCTTGTTTGGTGGTAAATTTCACTAGGATCGAAAGTTGCTTGGTGCAGGTAATGGTGGAGTCAGATTTTCTTGAGTTTACTTTGTCGTGCTGTACATATGTTGTACGGTAGGATGATGCTTGGCGAATGGGAGAAAAGGCATTATGGAAAGGGAGTAGTGGAAATAAAGTTCTTCAAAACCAGATGTTGTGTCTTCACTGGTTGTAAATAGCTTCACCAATCCAGTGCAATATACCTCCAAGTCTATTCCGCTCACCTAAGTGCACCTTAGTCTGTCACATGCCAGAGACCAATTGCCTTAACTAAAGGAGCCCTCAATCTCATAGTAATTTAAAATGTAATGTTTGCGATCTGTATGGTGAAATATTCCCCCAGATCTACTTTAACCAAAAGTTAAAAAGGCAGATAAATATGAGATCCTAATGGAGTGTTGGAGTGTTCCCTTTCCATGACGTTCTCATCAGAGCTAATCATTCTGTACTTCTCCCTGCCTCACTTATTAGTTACTAAAGAAGAACCAATGAACTAAAGCAATTTGTACTATCTGTAAATAGTTCATGCTATACAATTATATGACACAGAAAGTAACTGTGTTGCAAGAGTGTGATCCCTCCATACTTTATAATACAAAATGCCCAAGGAAGGTATCTCACCCTTTTAACACAAATATTTTGTTATGAAGCATGAATTGCACAAAATAAATATCTGTCCCTCACCCCTTGTTCACATTTTAATTTCTAATGCACATTTATTTCTTTTCTCCTCGAGAAACATTTCTCTGACTGTTCTCTGTCTTCATTATCATATTAGGAACTGTTGGTCTTTCTTTCTGTCTTTGAACCGTCTGCATTCACAGAACATATATCTCTCGACTTATCATGTGCATGTGTTCTTAATAGTAACATCAACCAACATATTTGATTTTTTTAGTTAACTTATTTATTATGCGTCCTTTTAATATCGACTTATAGTTAAGGAGAGAAACATATACAAAAATGGTTCAAGAACCCATTCATGCCCATTTGGCTATAAGTCCGCCCTGTTGTGCCTTATTTTCTATTTTATCACTCCTCTGTATAGACATAAACATTTTCAATAGAAAGTTCTGAACTTTTGAGATTGGGAAAACTCTTACAATATTGATACTGGTTACTTAAACTTCTTATTTAATGTGCTGGGATTCCTTTCTTTCTTTGGAAAAAATATTTATTTTTCATTTTACAAGATTTGATAGTAACAGCTGAAAGCACATAAAGTCAACAGAAATAAAAGTCACAGTATCCCCCTGCAAGACACATTATTGAATTATCATTACACATTGATAATTAGTACCCCTCCACACATATAATGTCTTCCTCTTCTTCATCTGAAGTGTTGCATATATCGTGGATGTCCAATAAGCCGTTAAAATATCACCAATTAGAACATTTTTTTTATGTATGTGCTCCTATGTTTCATCATCAGAATACAACATTTGTTATCCTTATGGAACCACCTGGTGCCCTGCCTTAGAGAATGCCCTCATTATATCTGCCCAGGTCGTTAAGTCATCCTCTCCTTTATCATCTTTTTTATGATGATCAACTTGTTGGGAAACCTTGATCGTGATTTTGAGAAATATACACCATATGCATATTAACTTCCAAAAGACAAAATGACTGATGATTTTAAATTCGCACTCAAAACATGTATTTGACAACTCCTATAGTACATTCCGGCTCATTCGCAAAGATCCTTTTAACAGTCGGAATTGTTGTTTACTCAATTTATCCCTATTATTCTAGATCTTGACTACATTGTTCAAAGATCTAGATGTATTATGTTCATGCTTTTCTTTTACTTTATAACATGATGTCTAAAAAGCCTTCGATCAGGGTGTTTCTGAGATCAAGCCAATCATATAATAAGAGGCTTTGCTGCTAGGGTTTCTAACACCAATTAAATTAGAATAGTTCAAGTAATTCCTTAATATATAACTGATTCAATTAATTGGATACATTTTTGCACTTTTGATGGCTACCTTTCATGCCAGATCTAACAGTAAAATACCTCTACTATTATACACTATTTTTAAAAGTCTGTAGTCTGAGTAGTTAACTATGTTTTAAATACTTTTGTGTAGAGTGACATTGTAATGTAAGGTGGCCTTGTTATCACCTGTGAGGGTATCCAAGCGATGAGTAGGTAAGTGTAAGCATGTGATGAAGCTTGGCCTGAACACAGACGGTCTTGATGGCCCTGCATTCAAATAGTCAGGTCTTCAGCCTCTTGCGTAATTCAAGTTCTGAGGAAGAGGCCCTGATATGTTGGGGGAGGTCATTCTAGGAATTGGTGGCCTGGTAGGAGAATGCTGGACCTCCCGTTCTGCTTCTGTCGATGCAGGGTGTATGTGAGAGTGAGAATGGTTCTGAGTGAAGTTGTCTGGTAGTTTGGTGAAAGTGAAGCCGGTGACTGAGGTATGCAGGTGCTGTGTGGTGTAGTGACTTGAATGCGTGTGTGAGAAGTGTGAACTCGCAGAGCTTCTGGATAGGGAGCCAGAGGAGCTCTCTGAGTACTGTGGTGTGGGTTTTGTGCAGGAGGTCAAGGACGAGTCTGTTGGTGGTGTTTTGGATGGTTTGAAGTCTGTGAAGGAGATGGGTTGAGATGCTTGTGTTGAGTGCATTGCTGTAGTTCAATCTACTTGTGATTAGGGCCAGTGTGATAGTACATCTGGTGTCCAGTGTGAGCCAAGATTTTGAGTAACATGGGGAGGATGTGGAAGCATGAGGAGGTGACATCATTGACCTTGGATTTCACGGTGATGTTTGTTTCCAGGGAAAGGCGTAGGTTCCTAGCATGGTTGGTTGGGATAAGGGTGGGTCCAAGATTGGTGAGCCACGAGGTAGAGTCCCAAGGTGAGTGCTTATTACTGAAGATCAGCACTTCAGTTTTGTCAGTGTTGGGCTTGAGGCAATCGGTTTCATCCAAATGGTCGCATTGTTTGAAGTTTGTCTTGGTTGTGACTGTATCGTCTGAAAGGGAAAAAATGAGCTGGGTTTCATTTGTGTAGGAGATTATGTTGATTCAGTGGGATCTAATAATGTTTACCAGAGGAGTCACATACATGTTGAAGCGTGTGAGGCTGAGTGATGAACCCTGTGGGACTCTGCAGATGAGGTCCTGGGATTCTGACTCATTGTTGTCTTCCAGAGAGGAAGGAAGCTATCCAGTTGAGTGCTGGTCCTTGTATTCCCACTGTTTGTAGTCTGGGGATGTGTGTGCGGTGGGAAACGGTTGTGAGGTCAAGGAGAATGAGAGTGACGGTTTGTCCACGGTTGAGGATAGTGCATATGTCACTTTTCATCTGTGGCAGTAATGAGGGATGAGGGCGGTTGTCTGTCCATGGTTGAGGATAGTGTATATGTTGTCTGTGGCAGAGATTTGAGCTGTTTGGGTGCTGTGGTTGTTTCAGAATCCTCATCACAAGTTGCCCAGGAGTTTATGGTATTCTAGGGAGGGCAGAGAGTTGTCTTTTCAATGACTTTGGCTGGCAAGGGGAGCAGCGAGATAGATAAGTAGTTGCTGAGTACTTTGGGGTTTTGCTTAGGGTTTCTTGAGGAAGACAGTGACTGGCTTTTCCATCTGTCTGGGAAGGTGGCATTCTTGAAGAAGGTGTTAATGATGGAAGTGAGTGCAGTGCTGATCATGGCTCTTCCCAGGTTGTAGAGGTGGTGGGGGCAGGGGTCTGTGGGAGGACCTGAGTGTCTTCATTATTGCTGCAACGTCCTCATTCCATGCTGTCAGTTGGTAGCCTTTGATTAATAAGTTTAGCAGACTGGGAAGATCAGTAGGAGATGGCTGGGGCTTGAAGATGCTGTTGATCTTGGTGATGTTTTCATAGAAGAAGTTGGAGATGTTGTCCTGGAGGTCTTCTGTAGGGGTGATGGTTTGGGTTGTGCCTGTTGGGTAAGTGAATTTCTTGACGATTGTTGAAAGCTAGATTTGATTCTCATAATCAGGGCCATTTTTCTTGGTGATGGTGATAGTATCTAAGTGCCTCCTCGTAGGTGTTTTTTGCAGTGATTTCTCAGGTTGTTAGAAATTGAGTCTTTGGTTGACAGTCAGGTTACCCCCTGTTTAAGCAAGGACCCTCACTCTAGTCAGGGTAAAAGAGAATCACCCTCAGCTAACCCCTGCTTACCCCCTTGGTAGCTTGGCAGAGCAGTAGGCTTAACTTCAGAGTGCTAGGTGTAAAGTATTTGTACCCAACACACAGTAACTTAATTAAAACACTACAAAATGACACAACACCAGTTTAGAAAAATAGGAAATATTTATCTAAACAAAACAAGACCAAAATGACAAAAATCCACAATACACAAGTCAAGTTATCAAGAAAAATGGAAAATGGTCTTCAAGTAGTTTTAAACACACACAAGCACTGCTAGAGTGAAAAAGTACCTGGTGCGCATCAGAAATAACCCCGCACGGGCGGGTGTGCATCAAAAATAACTCCGCACGTCGGTACATGAGTCGAAAATCCAGCCGCACGATGATCCGAAAATCCCGCAGCGCAGGTTGTGATCTCCCAGCCTCCGTCAGCGATGCTGCGCGTTGTTTCTCCTGCTCTGTGCGTTGATTCTTCGGTCGCGTTTCCTGCGAGCGTTGTTTCTCAGCTGCGGAGCCGGCGGCGCGTCGCTTTTTCAGCCGCAGATCAGATTCACGTCAATCTTTTCCCCGCACGGCGCTCTGTGCGTGGATTTTCTTGTCTTTAGGCTGCCAGCTTCTCCTTTCAGGGTCCCAGGAACTGGATTGGCACCACAGGGCAGAGTAGGAGTCTCTCCAGAGACTCCAGGTGCTGGCAGAGAGAAATCTTTGCTGTCCCTGAGGCTTCAAACAACAGGAGGCAAGCTTGAGATCAAGCCCTTGGAGATTTCTTCTCAAGATGGAAGGCACACAAAGTCCAGTCTTTGCCCTCTTACTCTGGTAGAAGCAGCAACTGCAGGATAGCTCCACAAAGTACAGTCACAGGCAGGGCAGCTCTTCTTCCTCAGCTAATCAGCTCTTCTCCAGGCAGAGGTTCCTCTTGGTTCCAGAAGTGTTTCTAAAGTCTGTGGTTTTGGGTGCCCTTTTTATACCCAATTTCTCCTTTGATGTAGGCCTACTTCAAAGTAAAGTCTCTTTGGAATGTGAAATCCTACCTTGCCCTGGCCAGGCCCCAGACACTCACCAGGGGGTTGGAGACTGTATTGTGTGAGGGCAGGCACAGCCCTTTCAGGTGTGAGTGACCATTCCTCCCCTTCCTCCTAGCACAGATAGCTCATCAGGATATGCAGGCTACACCCCAGCTCCCTTTGTGTCACTGTCTAGTGTGCGGTGCAAGCAGCCCAACTGTCAAACTGACCCAGACAGGGAATCCACAAACAGGCAGAGTCACAGAAATGGTATAAGCAAGAAAATGCTCACTTTCTAAAAGTGGAATTTTCAAACACACAATCTTAAAATCAACTTTACTAAAAGAAGTATTTTTAAATTGTGAGCTCAGAGACCCCAAACTCCACATGTCCATCCGCTCCCAAAGGGAATCTACACTTTAATCAGATTTAAAGGTAGCCCCCATGGTAACCGATGAGCGGGACAGGCCTTGCAATAGTGAAAAACGAATTTAGCAATATTTCACTGTCAGGACATATAAAACACATTACTATATGTCCTACCTTAACCATACACTGCACCCTGGCCTTGGGGCTACCTAGGGCCTACCTTAGGGGTGTCTTACATGTAAGAAAAGGGAAGGTTTAGGCCTGGCAAGTAGGTACACTTGCCAAGTCGAATCTACAGTTAAAACTGCACAGACAGACTCTGCAGTGGCAGGTCTGAGACATGATTACAGAGCTACTTGAATGGGTGGCACAACCAGTGCTGCAGGCCCACTAGTAGCATTTAATTTACAGGCCCTGGCACCTCTAGTGCACTTTACTAGGGACTTACTAGTAAATCAAATATGCCAATCATGGATAAACCAATTACATACAATTTACACAGAGAGCATATGCACTTTAGCACTGGTTATCAATGGTAAAGTGCTCAGCAACAGGTCAGAAAAAATAGGAGGCAAAAAGATTGGGTATGACCCTGCATAAGCAAAAAAGTCCAACACAGGTGCTTTTCCATTTTCTTTTGAATTGTTTGCAAATTCTCTTGGACCTCTGAGGTCAGTGTTGTACCAGCTAGCCTGTTTGTTGGATCTTTGGGGTATTGTGTTTTTCAGGAGTGCCAGGGCATTGGCACAGGTGATGATCCAGTTGTTGATGTTTGTGTCATTGATGAGGTCATTGGTGGTGTCTGGGTAGTTTGGTTGGAGGACGTTGAACCACTTCATTTCTGTAACTTTCTTCCAGTAGTGACTTGGGGTATTGATAGACTCCACAGGGATGGTTGGGGGCCCTGTTATGTGAAAGTGGACGATGGAGTGGTCTGTCCATGTCAGTGGAGTGGTGTGGCTGATTTTAATCTTGTCAAAGGGGGAGAAGATAGGGTCCGGGGTGCTGCAGCAATGTGGATAGGGCTTTGTACAAGCTGGATGAGGCCGATGTTCTGTAGACTTTCAAGCATGTCTGTGAAGTTGGAGTTTGTGGGGTCATCGAGATGAAAGTTGAGCTCTCATAAGAGAATGAAGTTTTTGGTGGACATGGCAATTAGTGCAGTGAGGCTGGTGAGGAGCATGCTGAAGTAGATGTGAGGTCCTGAGCTGATGACGTTTATGGGCAGTTTAGCTATTTGGACCAGGGTTCCTGGTGCTGGGCACAGACCAGGCGTGGACAGGCACATATAGGCTTGCTTTTAGCACACCTTTGGTGTTCAGGCAGCGTGATTGCAATGTGGCCCCTACTAAGTGAGGCCTTGGAGAGTCGGAGGAGTGTGGGTGCAGTGGGCTGGCTCAGAAAGAGTGAGAAAGGTCAGCAGTGAGAGCAGGAAGGTATGGCAGGAGCTGCAAGGTGGGATAATGTGATCGGAAAGGCAAGTCTGGGCAAAAACTGACAGAAGAGACCAACTGATTGCAAATCTTTGCCCTAACTCACAAAAATGCTTGTAATTTGTGAGATACCTTGGTCATCTCTAGACGTTTTCGTATGCTAAGCTTGTCTGGCTATTTCAAAAATATGTCCAACTTCCAACAACATCATTTATATTTGTTAATTTGGAATTTACATAAAATGCTGATTTCCACTGGCTTTTCTAACCCTAAGTGTGAACTATCAGCATGTGACACACAATGTGCATGAGCTGGTTTAGGACATTTGTAGAGTTTCACTTGTTCGTGAAAAATGTTCACATTTCTCTTACATGTCTGGCTGTCTTGCTATTTTTATTTACAAGACTGTTGTGTGGGATATGCATTAAAGTGTGTCAATACACTTACATGTAGGACTGTGTGGGTCATTGGGTTATTTAGATTGGATATCCCTCATCACTCCGTTGAGTATCCCCAGTGAATGCCCATTGGTGCGAACCTAGATCAAAATAAGCTATTAGTGTAAACATGAGCCTAGGCTCAAAAGATGCTGATTTCATAATTCAGCAAGAAAATACGCATGTGTAAGTTGTGATTTTCCCTCAACGAAGGTATACTTAGGTATCAACAGGCCTTTGTCCATCATTCATTGGAATTTGGACACACAAAATAATTGCTGGTGCCTCGTGCAGTCAATAGTATCAACTAAACTTGGAGAAATGTATGTGGAACACTGTCTATTCAGGTGCCCTTCGACTCCATAGTCAAGCAACCCACTAAAATGATAATCCTTTGGTTTCCAGCAATCACTAGAGTACAATATTAATGTAAAATAAAGAATCCTTTGTGATAAGGGTCAGCTATATATTTATTGACTTTCCAATGTATGAATTACATATTTATTTTCTATATGTAGGTATAATTTATTAATAGCATAGACACTGAACATTTGTCCTTTAATCTATCAATATATTTTTTTTATTTATTTTTTGTGTTACATACTTGTGAATGTAACAAAATAAAGCTTGTCTTTGTATAACTGCATGTGCAAACGTGGGGAATTTTATGCCTAACATATTTGACCTGTATTGAAATCAGTGATCCGGGATCAGTGTTGTTTGGTATTTTCACTTGTGCACTGGTTCCAGGATTTTGAGCAAAATAGAGCGAGCGACTCTGTAGCAGCTTTAGAGGATACTCCGAGTGTATTCATTTTAATGGGATATTAGTTACTTGTAGTAATTGCAGGACAGCAGACAGACACATCAATATGCATGAGTCTGTTTGTAGATATGCATTTATTTATAGTTGTATACCAAGAAGCGATTCTCCCTCTGCGATTCGAAATAGCTGTATTTTTTATCAAAAGATGTATAACGGGCAGCACTAACAATATGCCCCTTATAAACTATAGAACATCTTTTCAATAACAAGCTTATCAGGGTAGAATAATACGGTTTAAATTGTAAGCATATTGGTTTAATATGAGTGGTATACGTGGTTCTATTTTGAGAAGGTATGTTTCTTTTTTAATATAAATATAGCCACTATTATGATTTGCTCAAGTCTTTCTGGAAAATACCTTTAGAATTATTCCCGTTACAATATAAAATATAGTGGTGAAGTTCAAAAACGCCTTTTATGTTAGAAAGTATGGAAACCATATGTAACAGACTACAAAGGTTGGCAGAATGAAATGCTGCAGCAGTTTATCACACAAAAATGTATTTTAAGGCATTTGATCCATCTGTTGCAGTCTTCTTATCATTCTCCTGTGATATGTTGCAAGCGTAGTTAGTAATTGTTTACCCTGGCAATGTATAACACGTTCAAGCCAAGCCAAACCAAAAGCCAAGATCGTTGTTTTAACGCTTATAGAGGGGTATTGAACATTATACTAATATTAGGGAATTTGAAAAGGTGTTTGATAAGCGTTTTTTCCATAGTAGAAAAATATGTATAACATGTTGATAGAAAGTGTTTGTACCTCCTTAATATATACTCGAAATTCATCATTTTGATGAATGCGGTGAAAGGGCAAATAATCATACATACATGGCCCGGTTACATTTTTAGGTGGCAGTGACTTTAAAATGTACTTAAAATACTTAAAAGCTCATTTAATGCATACTCTCAGACTACTGTTGCTGGTTAGTTGTTAGGTAAATTATCCAGTTTCATGCTCTTAGCATCTCAAATAAAGAACAATTGTGACATGTAAAGTGATTTAATGTGAGAGAGTCACAAAAGTTTGAGGTTTGAGTATATTGCACGCATCATATGTAATGTGTATGCCAGTCCTTCAGCTCTGAATTTTTGCCACTTCACTTAAATTTGCCTTTGATGTGGGTGTAAAGTATGCCTTGCAGAAGAAACACAAAAAATACCTTTTCTAAGGGGTTACTACAAAATTCTTGTATCCAATATATTAAGAGTTATTCGTCATACACCACTTGTGGAGGGACTTTGATATTAAAAAGCCTGAATTTGGGCTGCTAATGACAGGACACCAAAGTTTCAATTCAATTTCCTCGAATTGCTTGCAAATACCTGGGCCTGCATAGCTGTTTGATCATATGACAAGATGATCTCAAATAACTGTGGGATGTCAAGCTTAAATACTTATAGGAGTCTACCTAGTGCAACCTAGGTGTGGCAAGGTGCGGAAAGAGAGCTCTGTGTTTCTTGGCAACATTTAAAATTCTTGTTTTACCTGAATGAGCTGTGAGGAAATCTTTGGTACAATATTTATAAGGAGAAAAATGTTTTCTCTAAGGCCGATAGAGTGCTAACCAATACTAAAAAAAACCATAAGGGACAAAATATATACACATCATCCATCTCCAGTGAAAAATAAGCTGTTTCATCAAGTATAATAGGTAAATCAGCTGGATGGATTGAAAAAGGGCAGATGCAAAACACAGCCCTGATTTAGAGACAGTTTAACTAGGGTTCTTTTAGTCAAAGTGCCTTCAGCATTGGTCTCATCTTAATCATTTGCCCCTTCTAGAAGGACACAATAGACTACAATGGTGCCTGTAGGCATCTCTATAATTACACCATCATCACTCCTGGGTTATCCATATTGACTCTTTAGTGTGGTATCTGTTCATTTGCTTGGTTGAGCCTTCTGGGTGGGTGCTATAAAACCCTACATGTTTGGTGTCTTTGACTCTCTTGCAGACTACCTTTAGCCCCAGTTACAAACCAACATCTTTCTAGCAAGCACATTCCATTGGGTTACTTTGGTGTTCTGCTGACCTTACGATAGCGGTGATAAATATGGAAATGCTGAGTACAATAAGTGTATGCAAATGCAGCTCTGTCTTTACCTCCTAACCACATGCACAGCACCAAAATAATCCAGATACAGACAAAAAAGGATTCTACAATCATTCACAACAAACTGAGTATCCACTCATGCACCCAAACGTGTGTTGAGGCCTTGTAGGAGTAGCATAAAACTACATAAATGCAACCATAAAATACAGTACAGCAGTGGTGCTTAACCTGTGGTCCATGATTGAAAATGTTAAAAGTTTCTGTCATTGTTAAGGAATCTGAAAATGGAGGCTAAACTTTAAGTTAGTGTCCTCAGATTGATAGTAAAGGCAGTGTAAGTTCATCAAAGAGAATATAGTGTGGACAATGAGTCCCCACAATAGAAATTAGAAAAGCTTCAAACTTAATATTAAAATTAACGTTTTGATTGATTGTTCAAATCATTGAAAATGCTTTAGCCAGTGTCCCTGGATTCCAGTAATGATTACATGGGGGTCCACATAAGTCAAAATGATAAGAACCAGTGCAGTAAACGATAATTGGGAAATTGTCCATTGTGCTAGAAAGTCTAATATTGTTTTTAGTCCTGGTAAGTACTCAGAGGTGCTGCCAACACAATGTAGAATATGTATAGAATATGTAAAAACATAATCATGGTCTAATCAGTAGGACATTATTTACATGGAGATTGCTGCAACAAGTGGTGCTCAACTCCTGCTATTTGAATGTTTTCTCCTTGCAATAGTGGGCTTAGAACTTCATTTTAACACCATATTGTATTTGTTTTCTAATTGTAATAGAGGCACAAACTAATTATGCTGGTCATCCCCCTAATATTTTCCTTTTCATTTGAGATTATAATGTACCTTGAATTTATGCTCATTGCAGACTTACATGATTTTAGCATTCCAATTTGCAAATGAAAAAGGAAAGTATAGTGTGCAGCCAACTCAAGGAGTTAAATTGATGTTTTCAATAAAGAATGGCATCCCTTTTTATAATTTTAAATGAATATTTTCATAGCAGAAATAAGAAAGCTCTAAAGAGAAGGCACAATATAGGAATCTCTATTTCAAATGATGGTAAGTATTGTTGTATTATCCCTCCCAATTGCTGTTCCACACCTTATACCCATAGAACATATTACTTGTACTGACATAGCATCTAGTTATGAATGTTTGCTTTTTTTTATCCACTCACTAGGAAGCCACTTAGGGCCTGATTCTAACTTTGGAGGACGGTGTTAAACCGTCCCAAAAGTGGCGGATATACCACCTACCGTATTACGAGTCCATTATATCCTATGGAACTCGTAATACGGTAGGTGGTATATCCGCCACTTTTGGGACGGTTTAACACCGTCCTCCAAAGTTAGAATCAGGCCCTTAGTCATTATTATCATGCTCTATGGTAAAGGTCAAGCCAGAGAGATAACTTGTAAGGATTTGTGACATTTAGGGTCAGTGGAATATCTGTGCTCTCAGTCTATCCTGAATGATGGTGAAGATGATGTCCCCTTTTTATGTACAGTTTCAGTCATTGCTGCTGTACACACACAATACATTATATGAATTCTAAAATAATTATAAACTAATCTAGCTTTTAAGCTCTAAAGCCTAATCAGGTAGTCATGCATTGATTCACAGAAATACAATACATGTTGCTGAATATGAAGGAGTGAGGGCCACCATTTAGGTAATGGAGTTTGCACCAGCTATCTACATCATAATAGTACACCGGTTGTGTTACCAGTGATTCTGTTATAGAGAAGTAGCTTTCTAACAGGTCTATGATGATCCTTGGTGTCAAGTAGAAAATAGTATACTGTGAAAACATGCTGCTACTGAATGCTTTTGCTCATGTAGATTGCCCTGTCACAAATATGGAGGCATCCATATTAGTAAATTCCACTCAAGGGGTAGGAAGTGGGCAATCCAAGGCATGGTTTGTCTTGGAAATTTGGGAATTCCCAAAAGCATATACATTTGTGAGCATTCCCAAACTCCTTTCTCACCCCTCTTCACCCTGGAAGTGGCGTGGGATGTGTTCCAGTCAAAGGGTGGAAGAACTTCACTTTCAGAATGAAAAGTGGGATGGATCCCTTCCAGATTTTCTGGGTGATTAGGAAGAAGTCTTACTTCATGGGAAAAAAGTTTCCCCCAGAAAAAATATCTGTATTATATTTTACCTTTTTGCGACATAGGTAATTTTTTAGAGCTCTTTTTTTCTGGAACAAATATAAACACATATATTCATACATATTACTGAATCCTTGAACCAAGCATGCATTTTCTACTGCCCATTTAATAGATATTTCCTAAACATGGTTTAATTTGATGTGTTTGGGGAATTAAATAATGCTTCCTCTAACACACTGTGTGCAGTGTGGCATCTGGTCAGGGGGGATCAGAGGATAGTGATTCAGATTACAATACTTATATAATGCCTTTATGTAAAGATGTGTTATAGCTAGAACATGGATATATTTAAAAGCCTATCAAACAATTCAGTGAATGTAAAAGAATGATGTACTCTATTGAAGGCCAGATTTTTTGCAAGCATGCTTCTTCCCTATCAGAGTTTGAACAGTAGGGTTCTAATATCCAGACACTACAAAATAGAGCTTTTAAATAAATAGCAGAGATTATATTTATTTAAGAATTCCACATTTCAAGAAAGGGTTTTGTAAAATGTGTAGCAATGAGTCACTCTTTCTTGCCAGAAGACAAACAATGTGATTATCCGTTAAGCAGTGTGACAGACTTGTGATAATACTCTTATACTGCAGAGAACATTAACTTCTTCTAACGAAAACAATATATCACACCCAAAATCTGTCTACAACATTTTCTCCCATCCTTACTGTTCATCTGTAGTTTATTTTCTGTCTGTTTCTCTAAGGCAATTAAGATGTCATATTTAGAAAACAATGGAATTTCATTTTGAACATTTGATATTCAAATGTTTATAGCAATTCTTTACTTCAGAGTAAAAATGTTTCGAAACATAATAAGTTTCTTGGAGATTCTACATTTGATCTCCTAAAATAATTGATAGTTCTGAGCACAATGTTGTTTGATTGCCTATTTTAATATAGCTGCATACTTGCAACGTTTAGTTTTTCAGTAGTTGTTTTTGTTAGCTTTTTCCCCTTATTAACAACTTAAGGAGGGATGTACAAAGCATTTTACAGTAACAATTGCTCTGATTCAGCGTTTGCAACTCTGGAATTCTTTTTCAGACCGACTAATCCCATTTTAGGTGTTTTACATGTTTTTCCGTCTCGTAAAATAGGATTGCGATTGGCTACCGCTTCAGTCCTGGGAAGTGATTTGTTGTAAGTGTCTCTTCCAAATACAAATCTCTATGTTATGTATCAGTGTTTTGGGACTGAAATCCAGTTGCCAAATATTAAAAACTTGCTGAGACTTCAAAGAAGTTGGTAACCATTTGCGAAATGGAAGTAGTTCACAAGACCACTGGCAACTCTTAAATTAAAAAAAAGCTTTTCTCTTGAAACCCAGCCCTGTTTCCTTTAACTTTCTCTATCCTTTAATAAAAGGTGGTCACAGACGTGTTTGCCACCTGAGCTGGCAACCATCTCTGTGATTGCCTGCCATTGTAGTGAGGTGCAAATTGCAACCTAGTTCATTAATATTCATGAGGTGGTTTGGATTGCGACCCACTAGGATTCAGAACTTTACAAACTGATCTATTAGTGTATTGGTCAGATCATAACTTTTTTACTGGTCGCAGTTTGTAATTTAGGATCAGTTATTAGAATATCTGGCCTAGGTTTTGTGGCAAAAAATGTGAATTAGCAGCCAGCTTTTTTTTGTTAGTAATTTTCCATCAAGTTT
This sequence comes from Pleurodeles waltl, assembly GCF_031143425.1. NCBI lineage: Eukaryota > Metazoa > Chordata > Amphibia > Caudata > Salamandridae > Pleurodeles > Pleurodeles waltl. Next base: position 517,806,504 of record NC_090442.1, read on the forward strand.
TGTTCTTTCTCATTTGTCCAATTACTTTAACTAGTGTGAAAAAGGCAGTCAGAAATTGATTTAGCAAATTATGGCAGCACATTTCACCCTTCAAGCCAATGAACAGTGCACTACCCATTAATGTGTGAATAGTTATCTGTGTACATTTCTATAATTGCAAGATTTGGAGCAGTTTCCTTCAAATCTTAACTTCCTTCAATTCTCTTAGAATTCTAAAAAAAAATGCTTTAGATTTTTTAACAGGTGTTAGAAGATATGCACTTTCCTTCTATACTGTTCCTTATTGCATAAATATTTGCCTTTCTTCCATTAGCCAGAATCTGGGCATGTTCCTTCATATTTCTTCCACCTTACATCTGATAATAAATCCCCAGTTTAAACTCACAAAGTGTTTTGGGAAAGATAATATTTTTTGACTTACTTTATAACTATTCATAAGGTTTTGTGAATTAATTTTCGATGTAGCTTTGTGCAAAAGCAGTAACCCAATGATGGCTACCACTTAATTCTTATAAAAACACAAATGGTGCATAATCAATGTTATTATTTAGTCTTTTGTTTTCTGCCACTTCGCAAAGTTAGTAAATTGGTTTACAGACTCCCTTCTAGCTTACAGTGGGCACTATGTGTGATTGTCTAGCATCGTGGAAGAATTATTATGATATTGTTTTTCTTAATATTACAAATCATGAAAAAATAATTCTTCTTAGAGAACATTGATGTTAACACATTTTAAATTATGTATGCTGTTGTTCTCATAAATGTGCCTGATTGTTTAATTTGTATAAAATAACAAGTTTGTATATGTGTAAAGTTAATCTTTTATATTAAAAGGAGTCAGAAGCTCAGACATTTGGGTTGCAAAATCCAGGAACAGTTCTATACCTCATGCAGCTGCTAAGTGTTATTATGTGTTACCTCTTGTTTTAATATTGAATGTGTTTTTAAAGTGAATTAGCCTAAAGTAAACGAACAGTGCAATACCTTTTTTGTCTTTGTTCAACCACTTGTGCTTCCTAATCAAACGTTTCATCTGGTGGCCATTTATTACCAGCACATAATATTTTCATCACTTTTCATCAAACTGTTAAAATATAATAAGCTGTGTTTTATTAGACATGTTGTTAAAACTGTTTTCTAGACTGTGAGCGGTTTGTGCAGTTTATGTGAACATTGGCCAGTATATAACTGTATTTTTATGGCACTGTGTTTCTTGTTCTTAAATGTTCAAAGAAATATTCTTAATATTGTACTGTTGTCCTCCATTGCTCCTGTGACATTATATTTTCTTTACAATGTTGTTGTGCCATTACATTTATCATGCTTTCAGATTGTGCATAGCCAAGTTCCAAAGTGTATACAACCAATCTTCATTGACAGAAAGATTGTACCCACACCAGGAGCACCTACTTGAAAAAAGATATAAAGTACCCATATTTTGAGAAGAAAATAGTTTGTTTCAACGTTCTTCTTGAAAAAATATTAAAAGTTATTTAACAGAACAGTAGCATTTGTCATCACTTTAAATCACTGTACCCACATGTTATCTAAAAAGAAGTAAAACTAAGGCTCCAGTGTTTTCCACTTTCACAAATTTTTACACTTAAATACAGCCAGAAAAACATCTATTTTTTTGTCTGTATGAGTTTAAAATATGAATAAAAAGGGAAATGTGGTCGTTTTTTTAGTGATTTTAAGTGTTGTCAATCACAGGTGAAAGGATGTGCAGATTGACTGATAAGGGCGTTACAAGAGAAGGAGTTTCCCAACAGTAGTATATGTGCATAAAACGGGTGCTAAAATATGAAGGTTATCATAATAGTCTATTGGTTTATCAGCTATGGGCATTCATACCATTGAAACCTGTCAGGCATTTAAATATGAGTGTACGTTTTTTGGTTAAGTAACAGTGGAAATTTACTACTTTCAACTTCAGTTTTCTACAGAACCCAAAATAAATACAGATGAACACAGTTAAATTTAGCAAAAAACGAATATGGATATGTATAAATACGGGTTCATAAAATAAAATAGATGATGAATATAGAAAGTAGTATCATGTCACTTGTGAAATTGAATCATTCCAAACATCGGAATGCATCTTTGTTGTGTATCTAGAACCACAGTACATCTAAAAGTATAACAACCAATAATAGTAGCCTGAGAAGTAGAATCCTGAAGGTAGGCCAAAGTACCAATGGCGCAATGCCAATGGCACAGTTTCATCAGTATTTAGGATCTAGGGAAAGCATTTTTAACATCCAGTTGTGTAACAATGATGTCGCTTCCAGCTTTGCATCAGACTTGGCAGCAAATTAGTAAAATCATCAGTAGTAATAGATAGTCATCTAAGAGATGATGCTTGGATCAGCAGGAGTAGGTAGTCCCTCTAGAGATCATGCTTGCAAAATGTTATGGAAAAGTGGCAACTGAGGTGAAGATAAAAATTTGTATTGAGCTCAAATTAATTTTTTTTTTTTACTATGACAGAGAGAATGTAAGTCATGTATATTTTTACAGTGTGCTTCATCTATCTAGCTTATTTAGAAAATGATAAATTATGAAGCAAAATTCATGATAAATATGATGTTCATTAAAATGTAATTTAAAGAATAGTAGGTAAAGAGATCTGATAACGAATTAAATAGATTCCTCAAGAGTGGCATGCATGTAATGACAAACCCCTGTCAATCAAGATAATACAAGGCTTCAGAAATTGTTTTGGTGGATTAATTTCTGGGATATTTATTTATTAATTAATGTATTTATTTATTAGGTGCACACACACACACACAAACACACAGTACAAACTGTATTGTTGCTAACATTCAATAGCGTATTAATCAAACAATATAATCTAAAAAGTGCCAAAGTCATGCAGCTTCCTTGTTAGTGACTCCATGCTCAATGTGCCTCACCACCAGGCACCACTAACTCTGATTAGTAAGTGAGCAGAGTATTGTTGGGGCCTGGTGGTTAAGGGGATTGGGAAGGAAACAACAGGGAAGGAGACCAAAAATGACATAGGATAGTATGGGTAGATATCAGATATACTTCTCTTTTATACTCCACCGAGTTAGCTAAGTAAATACTTTTATATCTGTTTGATCTTCCAATAGCCTGACAATTTTTTAATGGGGTGAAGGAACTCCACCATTTGTGAATGCTAGGGCATGAAAGGTAGGTTAACAAACAATATCAGAAATCTTAAATGTTCTGCAATACAATACAGTATCCTGAACTCTATCCTCCCAGACAATATTCTGTCCGTTGAAACATAATGAAATATTGTAATATTTGTAATATGCAGAGGTTCCAATATCCTTCAAATGTCACTTCAGCTACTGTTCCAATACCCTGCAAATGGAGGTATTGAAAAGCAGTTCCAGCAACATGCTATGCTCAGGCCATGTTAACTTTGAAATATTTCAAGAGATTGGGCAAAGTCTTTTTGCAAGATACAGTAATCATTTATAAAGGAACCCTTGGCAAAGAATTGACTCTCCCCACCCCACCCAGAAGACCAACCAGCACCACCTCCTGCTGTTGAATATCCAAGAGGAGCTGAGTATGAACCCCACGCTATTACAGATACAATAGCCTCGAATCACCACCTTCATAGTTTCCCATTCCTTCCCCACTAACAAGGCCCATTCTCATTCCCATTCCTTCCCCACCAACAAGGCTGTGTCAGCAGTCTCATTACAGTTCTAATGAATATTCTGTCCAAATAAGACCCAAAAGGCTTGATCATCCAGTAGTGCTGGATCAAAGCACCAGGTAGGCATACTAGGCCTAGAGGAAGACCATTTGGAATGAGCCTAATACAGGACCATGATCAGAATATGCGTTTCCTAAGTATTCCAGCCTCACCACTGTACCCTACAAGTATATAGCATGTCATGTCGAACCTCAAGATCATGCAATCCAAAGTGGTAGGAGTACACACAAGCCTCCAAGGAACAAACCTGCCAACAGTCTATAATATCCCACTGGTCAGACAACAAATGGGTGCACTGTCAGCCTGCCCCTGGGTGTACCACATAGGGACAGATAGGACCCATCCAGACTTAAATCCTCAATGCAGTTAAAATCACCCCCACCACTCTCCAGTAGGGGACCATAAGAGAAAGCAGGAGCACTAAGGTGATCCATAAATAATTTAAGAGGTGACATCTCAGCCTTTTAGGCTCCCCCATACTAGGACATATTGCCCTTTGGGGTCTATAACCACCCTATGCAATCAGAAGGTGTCTGCAGACCTAACCCAAATAAGGGTGCCCTGGGAAAAGGCAGACTAAAAAGTTGTTTAGAACTGGCCCGGCCGGCACCTCCGAAGGGTGCTTCCCTCACTCTCCATAAGGAGGGTCTACTGGGGAACACAACATGGACCCCCCTGGACGTTTCAGTTAAGACAACACATTATAACTATCAGAGGGGGAAGAGAGGCCCTGAACATTCCATGTAAGCAACTTAATTTGTGTAGCCATAAGAGGGAGACAAGGAAGAAAAAGGACTACCCATTTATCCCACCAGCAGCAGAACCTCACAAAACCAGGCTGGCCCCACTGTACCAAACACAATTTGACACAGCCTCATACATACCACTGCCTACAAATAAACAAATACACAACAAAACACATAACAAGACACCAACACCCGCCAAGGACTGAGAAATGCAACCATCCTATCCAAAAAACATCACACACGAACCCCAGATAGGAACCAACTAAAGGCCAACTAAAGACCAAACGGCCAACTAGATCCATAACGGAAGACAGCATGCAGGGGTGGAGTCACCAACAAGAGGTGGAAAACCAACATTCAGAAGAGTCAACAGTGTAACAGAATGCTTCATGCAGCCTCCCAAACCACCGCCCCCAAGCCTCTCCGGTAGGAGTAAAGAAAGCAAACGTTTTGTGTATGAACAAGGCAAAACACTCATGTTAACCCCAGGGGGCGCTTCAAACTAGTTCACCCATGGACTCTGGGTTGACCCCAGGTAGAATGCCTTCAAGTCCATTTGTGGAGTTCTCAGAATCTGAAGTGGAAGAATGGCATTCTGGAGATGTGGGTTGCAAGGGATTCCTGCCAGATACCATAGTGGCAGCCATTTAGACGACCCTTGACTCTTCCAGTGCTACCTGGATCTTTGAAGGGTGTGTCAACCCTCACTGCTGAGAATGTTGGTGCTTGGGGCACGAAGAGTGAGGAGGCCCAGACATCTCAGGTCGCACCCTGCCCATGTCGTAAAGTTAAATCCCAGTCCCACGCCGCAAATGGATCAGTGAAGAAATTTACTTCATTCTTACTTTATTTTTAGACTGGACCTGCAGGTGAGCAGGGAAGAGCAAGGAATATGATAGTCCCAAGTTGCACAACTTCTTATTTACTGCCATGAAGGATGCCCTCTGTGTTTGAACCTGGAGAGTGAATTCAGGGTGCCGGAACACCTTGGCGTTGTCTAACACAAATGGGCCATGTGCACTGGCCTGCTGTAAGAGATTAGATGATTTCGACTCCTGAAATTCAGAAGGCGAGCCAGCATGGGATGTTCTAGGGCCCCAGGCCAAGGCCAGCACCCTGTGTTCACATTCAAAGGCATATAAGTCAGAGAGATTGTCAAGGGCTACAACCACCAGGTTTTTAGGAATGCCAATAGTAAGCCTGCTTCAGCATGCTCAGGTAGTACCAAAATGCAGATGTTATTACGCCTTGTAGGTCCCGCCTGGTCATGGGGGCAGCCAGATGCTAAGTCTGCTCCTCAAGAGGTGAAATGCAATGATCCACCGACTGCACTGCTGGCTATCAGGTCTGTACCAAGGTCTCCAGGGCACTGACCTTCTCCAAGACCTTCTGTGAATCCTTCTGGATAAGACCTACCTCAACAAAAAGGTAGTCGATTTTGCCCTCCAACCGCTCCCTCCACGATGTCAATAGCAAAGATTGCTGTCTATATATGCTGTGTCTCTGCCACCAGTGATCTACTTGATCTCCTGCAGGAGGGCGCTCGCAGCCACCTCATCTTTAGAGTGTTGGGTATTCCCCAAAATGCCACCCAGAAAAAGTGGGGGCTCTCAAGAAATGCCAGAAGCAGAGCCACAGGTAAGGCACCGACTCCCCCGATGGCACAAAGGGAAATAAATCATCAGGAGACCATGGCTCCCAAAGGGAGCATGGGAGGCCCTAAACCAGGCAGTATACAGGGCCAGAATCAAGGGAGAGCGGGGGTGGGAGATTCCCCATAAAGGTTGCTGCAGCCAGCTGCATTCCCACCTCCAAATAGTACTGTAGGTTTTCGGTGCCCCCAATTCAACTCACCTCTGTAGGCCAATAAATAGAGGGTTAGCAACCGAACGTAGGAACTCAAGGGCTCTGGGGGAGTAGAGCTCGGGCCAACCAGTCCAATGGCACCCACAGTGGCCTTGAGAAAACAGGGAGGGTTTATCAGTAGAACGTAGAAGCTTAAGCGTTCTTAGGGCAGTATGCCAGGAAGGGGTGGTTCCTCCTCTGGGACATTTGTGAGTTGCCCCAAGAGGCGGCACCTGTCAAATAAGTTAAAAAACTGTTCTATCCAAGGACTATCTGTTACCCACCATGGCTGTTTTGTGCTGGGTTTGGTTAGGCCTGTGTGGGCAGGGCACCAGTGGGCAATCTGGGTGATTGGCATAGAATTGACAATGCTCCAGCTCCATAAAGTCCACATACCTGCTTTTTCTGCTCTATCACCTGCTACATTCCCATTTTTTTTATTACGTATGATTTCAGTGCCATTACCAAGATCCAAGCACCAACAAGCATCTCTCCATTAAGTAGATGTCACAAAATACTAAAAAACAAAAATACAATGGAAAAAATGTACTGTCTTGCTTCTAAAGCTACTTCATTCATGATGTCCCTTACTGTGGTTTTTCACAGAGATAATACTGGGTCTGCGCAGAGTGATTTATCAGATAACAGTCTTTTGCTTTCAACATGTGAACACTACACAGATCTTATGCATGTCAATTAATAAACAGTAATTTCAAAATTATACAGACTTCAGTCATTATTCAACATGGTACAAAAAGGCTTTAACTGCAGAGACTAGATCAATAATGTAGACGGGGGGTCAAGCAAGGCTTCTAAGATCAGGATAGGATCATTAACTTTAAGAAGTCTGTGCCAAGTGTCCTAAAGTTCTCCTTATTAATTCCTAGCATTAAATATTCTGCAGCTCACCTTGGCAGTTTTGCCTGGAAACATTAGCAGTCTCTTAATGGTTAATGTGTGTTTGTATGTCTGGAGTGTGCCTGTATTTGTCAAGGTGTGTGTGTGTATGTGTTTTATGTACGTGAGGTTGCATGTGTATGTCCTTGTCTTTGCACACCCATAAGTATGCATGCATGTTTGCATTTGTATGTACACACCTATGCACCTGCCCTGGTTCCTATATATGTGCGCCTTTGAAGGGCTGTGGGTGCCTATATATATTCTGGTGGGTCTGCACCCCTCTGTATGTCCCTTTATTTCTGTGTGCATGTTGTGGTTCTCTATGCAGGTGTGTTTGTCTGTATCAGTAAGACGCATACTCTATGCTCAACCCATACACCTGTCTAGTTGATCTGTTTTCATCTTTTTTTTTTCAAGTGATGGTGGTGGGTACAGAGGGTGCAGTTTTATTGGGTCAGTTGAATTACTGTGGCTGTAAGTTCCATGTCAAGGTGTTGCAGATTCCAAAGTGCTCAGTGCACACCTTGACATGCCAGTTAGTGTTAGCATAAAGCCTAGTAAAAGCAGGTCTCTGACATAGTTGAGGGGCTAGCAGGGGCGGTTTCTGCTCTAACTTTGCGTAACAGAAAAATAAATCTGACTGGTGAGATTTTTGATGAGTAATCAGATCATTACATATGCTATCCAGATGCAACAAGCAGATATTTGGATAGTTGTTTTTTTGGTGAGAGTGGAGGTCCTAAGTGGTTGCAGATGTAGGAGGGCTGGAGCTCAGAGAGAAGAGGCATTCCAGAGCGAATGAGAGAGGAGGACTGCAACACAAAGTGTGAGCTGGCGAGCTATTGGGGAGGGTTGGAAGAGAGAGTGAAGGACTGAGGATGAAATAGGGTTGGAGCAGGGGTTTAAGTAAGATTAAAAAAGTGGGGGTCTCCAAAAGGGGCATGGCCTATGTAATTAAGGGCATGGCTTAAACAGATGGACTACATTTCTGTGATTCCCATAGCTTGTCACTCTACATGCATTTTGGTTCCCTCTGTGAGCTTTCTGTTGTTGTATCCAGACATTTAACACAACAACTGATATATGCCTAAATCCAACCAGGACTAGTGGCTTTGCCAGTGTTTTTAGGTGTTTTAGATAAGGTAGTCACAACATAAATTTCACTGCAAATAATAAATATTTATGATGTTGAATTGTGATACTGTGAATTAAATATTTCTGAGGCATGTGGAAGAAGCAGGGGTTTTCATAGTGCCCCAATCATTCCCATTATGGTAACTTTATTCATGTGTTTAAATATTGCTTCATAAACCTTCAAAATGTTTAATTAAAGCAAAGTTTAATAAATAATTTAAACTGCAAGATTTTCACCACTTTTAAAAAAAAAATCCCTGAGTGAGAAAAGACCTGAACTGTACTTATGCTAGTTGGGATTGCACGCTTCGTTCACTCACTACATAAAACTCAGCCTTAAATGTTATGCCCCACCACTTTGAAATGTCACCTTCCGCCACTATTACTCTAGATTTAGATCTCTTTCATGATGACCAGGGGTGTCATTGATCCACAGGGCGAAGATTTGTGTCCTGTGTCGTTGGAACAAGTTGGTGGTTCCTGTCCTGTGGGGTGGGAGAGGGGTTTTGTGTTCCTGCCAAAATATCACTGCAAATATGAAATGATTCAATAGGTATTGAGTAAACAGGAGTTTTTAACAACTTTATTTATTGCTGAATCTCAGATTACTTCACAAGTACAGATATTTAGTTGGCAAAGTAATATCTTACTATTCATTCCCCCAAGGGATGTGGACACAACTAGTGGGGGAGGAGGGAAGGAGGAGAGTGTATTTTTCTTTTAATTACTGTCCACTCCAAGTATCTGATTGAGACATTTTGGCCACACCCTTTCTGTTTTATTTAGTAGACCCATTCCCATCACGTGGCATCGCTCCATTTCTATGATGTTAGGCATCCAAGCACCCCAATATTTTGTTAGAGATGAGATTTCATCTTCTGATTTTCCTATTATTCGTCTGGTATCTAGGATCCCCAAAAATATTAAATGGCCCTTCAATTTTTAAGCATTCACAGATGGAGACAAGGTTCCTAATAATACAGTCTTGGTAGTTATGTCAATTTATTCTTTCACCAGTAACATTATGCAAAATCGCTATAATTTTGCCATTTATATGTTTCCATGCATCTAATAAAGTCCATGGACAACTGCAATTTAAACTGCCTGCCGAGAGCCAACTCTCTATTTTCACTCGGGTGTGGTAAAGCTTAAATGTTTAGAGGTATAATGAACATCTCACATATGCCAGCTATAATTGGTATGCATCTTCATAGAAATTTGGGAGAGCTTCACTCGTGTAACAGCTAAGCGTACTTGTTTCCGTTTCAGTATCATCTTATCGCAATTAGCCTCTCCTGAGTATTCTCATGTATTGAGGAGAGACTCATTCTAGTCATTTTAGTGTTGAAAAGCAGTTTTGCTTTTCCCCTACAACACCTATGATGTTTCGAACAAGAAGGCACCAGTGCTGAAGCTGTAGATGATTGAAATAAAATTCTTGCATTGGTAATACGCATTAATTTTGCTGTTCTCCAGATGTCTTGAGTTGACCCATCTTCATTAGTTGGCCAAACTCATTCATGGCCTTTTGAAGCCAATATTCACCCTCCTTCATACCTTCTGTTGGAATGAGAGGATTGGACCATAGGGGTGAAAGTTCATGCCATTTGAGGATCTTCAGTGGTTTTTGGCTTCAACGTTATATGCATATAGTAGATTCTTAAAGGCACTCAGTCACATTTTGGTGGAATTTGGATGCTTTGAATACTTTTCTAAAGTTCAATACATTGGTTCTTTGTTTTATAACCTCAATCAAAGAGTTCCATACCATAGGCCCCAATACAAATCTATGGACTGTAATCCAATGGAATGGAGTGCACAGGATCTTCAGAGTCATTTCATTCGTAGACAGTATTAACTGACAGGGAGAATAAACTGTTCTTTTTCAAGCAAAAATAATGGGGTGATGGCTTTCAAATATAAAAGGATGATTGATACCAGTTTGAACATACTGTATTTAAGTACTCGTAGCCAGTGGAGAAGACAAAGACTTTATTTTATGCTGTCATATTTCCAACATTTAGTACCCATATGACTGCCGTTTACAAGCATTCAGCTTGGACCTATAAAGTCCTCCTAGGATAGAGTTGGTATTGTCTAGTTTAGAATTTATGAAGGACTTCGTTAGGCCCTAATAGAACAACATGGATTTAAATTGTTAAGAGCAGACAAAGTAAAATAAAGCACCGATGTGGAGCTTTGAGCTACAGCTGGAATCCCACACAAATAAGCATTTGCCGATTTAGCACAAAAACTACTTTGAGGGTGTAAGACACCATCTTATAACAAGAGCCCAATAAGAGAACTTCTGTTTGAGCTCACCCATCCCTCTTAAGTTACAAGGAAGCAGAAAGCATTGTTCAGTTTAGAAACTTGTAGAGGTTCACTTTGGCAACAGTACATCAATACTTTGTTTTGGTAGGCCTTGAAGTATTGTTAGCGGGCTCATAAAGTATGGGAGTCGAATTACACTAGAATAAGAGAATGTACAATCCATTGAAAATGATATAAAGACGATACGATTTTGGTAGGTGTGAGAAATTGGGCTGTGGGTTGAGGGGAATGTGAGCCCTTCTCAAGCAACAGCTACAATCCCCATCAGGGTGAACCACAAATAGTCAACAAAATTAATCTGTGCTTAACCCTCTGATAACTTGACTCAAAAGTAGTCTAGTTAATTACTAGTTAATTAATTTACAGGCAATGGGTGAAGTATTTATGCAGCACACAAACAGCAATAAAGTGAAAATACAAACCAAGAAAAATAGAGTAAATTGCAATACATTATTTGACACTACAACAACAAACACCAATTTAGTAGAACCAGAAAAATGTTATTTTAAAGGCTTAGGCAAAAATTTGTGCCTATGAGCACAAAGTTCCAGCCTTTTTATCTAGTTGCACCAGACCAGGACAAAGTCGAAATTTCAGGCCGACCTTCATGGAGCATGGGCCGGATAAAGGGACTAGGTTAGACCCACTGAAAATTGTTATGTTCTTAATGCAGGCGGTGATTCCGAGGAGCGATGTCTCAAGATATGTTGCACTGCATCCATTCTGAAGAGGAGCTGCAAGGGCTATGATGCGAGGCTATAAAAGCTGTGCTCGGTTGCACTGTGCTGATTCAGTTCCAATGTGGATCACAGCTGAGCTGCCAGAGCACCTTTATCCCCAATTCCAAGGGTCCAGGACTGGGGAGGCCCCACTTGGGGATGTTAGAACTCACACTAGACAGAATCCAGGTGCAGGTTCAAGATGGGTGGAACCTTTTCTATTCCTCAGGATCTGATCAGAAGGCAAACCATCTAGTTCTTAGGGTCAATCTGGTACTCCTGGGTTCAAGGTACAGGCCCAGTCCTGCCTCCTCAGATATTAGGGCAGCAGAGAAACTGAGCAGTCCTTCTTGCAGCAGAATAGTCCTTCTTCTGAGTCTTCTACAGGTCCAGAAGTGATCTGAAAGGTTGGTCTGAGGTTCCTGTTTTATACCTGACTCCTTTTTTTCAAGCGAGGAAAGCATCTGGAGGCTTTCATCCACAGAAGTGTCTGGAATTTTCTGCCTCCAGTCCAGCTACAGGCACAGAAGGCTAGTGTGACGTTCTTTGTATGAGAGCAGGGCACAGCCTATAGAAGGATCAATGGGGCTGATTCTAGCGCCACCCCCCATTCCTTCCTGAGATGGCCTATCTAGACACACCTAATCCCTCTATTGTGTGGCTGGGTGGGAGGAATATACAAAGGCCAACTGTTACTCATACCTCGCCATGTGACCAAGGAACAGGTTTCAGGCACCAAATGGTTAGAGCATAAAAATGCCAGCTTTCTAAAAAGTGGCATTTTTAGAATTATGAATTAAAATATGACTTTATTGTTAAAGAGGATTTTATATTACAATTCCTCAGACACCAAACATGAATTTCCTACCTGTTCCCAATCAAAAGTTAGCACTTTCCAAAATCTATTTCGGAAACCCATTGTTATACTATGGGAGAGGGAAGCCTTACAGTAGCAAAAAGCAGATTTGTGAGTTTTTCACTACCAGGACATGTAAAGCTTAACAGTACATGTCCAACCTCTTACTTACAATGCACCCTGCCCTATTTGCTGTTTAAGGCCTACTTTAGGAAGTTTTAGGCTTGTCAAAGGGGTTATTTTTCAAAGTTGTATTTGCAGTTGTAAACTGCTAGCAGGATATAATGGCAGATCTAAGGCGTGTTTTAAAGAGTTACTTAACTGAGTGGCACAATAAGTGCTGTAGGCCCACTAGTAGTGTTTAATTTACAGGCCCTGGATATATGGTATACCACTTAACAATACATTAAATTTACCATTTAGACATAAGCTAATTGTACAACTGCAGGTTAGCAGTTGTAAAATGCACAGAGTCCTAAGGCCAACAAAAATGGATTCAGCAAAACATTTGGTGTAAGAACACCTTAAATGTTTATTTAATGAGGTGGGAGAAGTTGAAGTTCAAATGTTTATGAAGGTTATCAAATTGGCAAGTTCCTGTTTACTGTGCTTCAGTTTCCTTAACTTGTTTTGTCAAAGTCACCAAGGTTTTTAGCGGTTTTGGATATGACAGGAGCAGGACTCACCTATGGATGCCAGCAAGGTTCAGACCACAGGGACAGACGACCTATGTCATGGTTGGATCTGTGTTCGGCTTCTTCTGCTCTTGACCCCTGCATCCTTCCGAACTTCATTGCTCACTGACTCCTTTACCTCTTTTGAACAATTCCTCTAGTGGCTATCATTTCTTAAACTATTCAGTCATTTCGTGCAGATACTTCTTCCACCTTCATCAGACTTTCATAATTCACTCATTAAATTAATTTCTATATTTCTGTCTATTACATGCAAAGTCCTGGATCTCTTATTGTCTCCATCATAACCTGAATAAAAATGATATTCTTTTCCTTTGTGCTCTCTGTTTACTTTTTTGCTGTACTTGCACATTTATTCTACTTCCACTTACTTTTCTCCATCTATCTGATGCTTAATAACATTGTAATATTTGACCCCTGTTTTATCCCCAGTGCTCACATCTCTTTTGTTATTCAAACATGGATATCTAAACATTGCAACGTTATCATATTCTCTTCTCTACCAACCTTTCAAGCACCAAAATCCCAACTATTCACTACAGCTGTAATCGATCTGGTTTATTTGTCCCCTGTGCTCATAGATCTTCCTAGTCCTACACATGCTCCTCTGTAACCTGTTTTATTTTAGAACTTAAATACAATGTTATGTCTCTTTTACACTTCTTGACTCTTATTGAATTGTATGCTGATTTTATGGCTTCCTGATGGGCTAGCTTCGTATAGGCAGCCACCTACATTGCCCATTTGAGTATATATATGGCCTAAAGCTCTACACTGGGAAGGACTGCAGTTATATCAGTATTTATGTATCCATTTCACCATGTTATCTGTATATCTGAAGGACCATGTATACAAAAGAGTGAATAGTGCCTTGGCTAAAAGATTTATTAAATCTGAATCTGACTGCAGAAGTGACCTTCAAGGATGATTTATGCATTATCACAAATAAATGTGATAGCTGGGCTGGGTTAATGTTTGTATTGGGGCAAGTTCAACATTTAAAAATGTGTGTGTTGCCAAAGAGCTTGTATGTGTTCTCTTTCATTTCATATCCTGTATAAAGGAAAGAGTTACCATCTGAATGCAAAATCATGTGTGATCTCATATGGAATATTTGGAAGAAGTTCAGGTTTTGTAGGAATGATTTCAAGAGATATATTCAAGGGACAACCAAAGATTGGAGTCACTGGCTTTCTGGATAGAGAACTTTATAAATCAAATATTTACCACATCATCAGTTGCAATGGAATGGTTCCCTTTTTGGATATTAAGCTTTCCTGGTGTGGATGAATGAGCAAACTCTATCACCTTCCTAAAATGTGCAAACCTTGTCAGTGTCAAAATATGGACTCTGATAAGTCTTGCAAGGGTTATCTACTTCCCCCCAAGTATGGTAGGAGTTATATCAACATTTGACTGTAATGATATTATTCATTGAGTCATTTCTATGGGTGACTGAATATATGCTTCAAATGGTATGTTTGATATTTGACATTTTGAGCTTAAATCGGTTTGCCTCAGGTGAAGCATTTGTACAGAACGGTACTATCATCCTGTTTCATTGTCCTATACATCAGACTCTGCATCACACAAATGAATTTGGTTAGACAGGTAATGGATACTAAGACCCTCACTAGCAAATCTTGATCTCCCACACCAATTTGAGTAAAAAATGTTTTGGCTCCCACTGCTGTGATATTAAGAGGAGGAATAATTTCTGCTTCACAGTTTCCATATTCCAACCGAAATTAGATTAGGGTGGCTCACATTTATCATTCATGATAATAAGACTAGATCTTTGGCCTAGAAAAGTATGACTTGATTTGTTTTGTACTTCGCACTTGAACCACAGTAGATTCTATCCAGAATGTATTTTGCCCCATTCTGTGAAAAAGACTGCGATTTAATTGTTGACAACATCCGTTGGGGGTTAAATAGAGAGCATGGCGCCCTGGTGTAAAATTTTTAATCATGTGAAAGGTTTTTGAGGTTGCCATGAAAAAGGTGTGCACAAGAAATACATTATTAACTGGCTCTGATACTAAGCCCCTCATTTTGACCTTGGAAGTCCTATGACCGCCAGGGCCCCGGTGGCGGTTGGACTGCCGCCAATGTGGCGGTCCGACAGCCACATTATGACCGTGGCAGTTGCGCCATGGTCAGACCACCAGCACCGCCACTTCTCCTCCATTGAAGGGGCTGGTGGTCCTAATACGACAGGACAGTGCTGCAAGCAGCGCTGCCCAGGGGATTATGAGTTCCTTCTCTGCCGTCTATCACATGGTGGCAGCACTGCCATGTAAAGCCTGGCAGAGATGAGGCACAAGGGGCCCTGCACTGCCCATGCACTTGGCATGGGCAGTGTAGGGGCCCCCTTGGCAAGCTCAGTCACTGCTTTGCAGGCAGTGGAAAGTGCGGCGGGTGCTGGTGTACCCTACACACTGCAACATTGCCACCTCCTCTGTTATGAACCATCGTCAATGTAGTGGGATGTTTCCCCCTGGTCCAGCGGGCAGAAAGTCTACTTCAGCCTGCTGACCCAGTGGGAAACTCTTAATAGTGGCTGTGGGAAGGGGACCACACTGGTTGTAACCAGACCGCTGGACTTCGCGGAATGTCTTTTCCATCCGCCTAAGTTGTAATTAGGGGCTAAGTGTTCCGCAGGCTTCCCTATAAAAAGGCACTAAATGGTTATTTGAATACAGATTTGAGCTGTGTTAGCAGTAATTAAATCAGTTCTGCTATTGTGAAAACTAAGCCAACAAGCAACAGTTGTTGTGTGGCCTACAGAATATGTAAATGAGATTGTACATGGAGCTGTTTTGTACAGTTTGAAAGTTTGTATGTTATGTTTATGGGGTTGAACGGAAATTAATCAGGTTCACTCGGCATATGCTAAAATAGAGGTTAGTTTGTATGTGCTTCTCTTTCTGGATGTTTTGTATTAGTAAATTTAATAATTAATTACACATTGGTCAGTAAAGCTCATTTCATGTAATGTAGGCATTTTGTTTCACATGACATCATTTAGCAACCCACTGTTAACAATAACAAAATTATATCAGTAGGAAACATTATGTTATGATATCCCATGAAATCATTTAGATAGTCATTAAGAGATCAAACATCATCATACTCTAATGACTCCCCTTTTCATCACATAACACAGTAGTTAATAGTAGTTTTGCTATTTTTCCGTAGATGATCTCAAATGATCTGAAACAACTTTATGGGATAATAAACGATCTGTCAACCATGACCTTGAAGATATTTTGTGGTCTAATTTTGTGGAAAAGTTGAGATAAGTCTTATACCCCCGGTACTTTGTTCTTTGAACCAGGCAATGAGGCTTTGATGACAACAGTCCCCTAGAATACACTGAACTTTGAGTCCCTTGAATAGCCCCAACGCACCATGAAATGGGGTCCTGGCCACTGGTACACAATTACCTGATACCATGAAACTTACCAGTATGTACAGTGCTGTAAGGTGAGCCCCTTAGTTGTGGAATTTACTTGACATCGATACCACTACTCCATGGAGGGTGATGTAAAAGATAAAGGGCTACGTCAGGCTTTGCTCTCCTCCTTTAAAAAACATTCTGCCAAGATGTGGACAAGACGGTTTTGACTGAATAAGTTCTCCAAGAAGTTTTAGTTACCTTGTTTTATTTACATTGTTCAGGCCTAATCTAAAATAAGAGGAGGGCTGATGCCTTAATCACAGAGTGACTCGATGGCTATACACTTACTAGAATGCACTACTAAACAGAATTAGCAGTCTAGTTGCGTAGTCTCCTAGCATCATTAAGCTACGAAACCATGTGACCTATCATACCTGCGTAGATGAAACAAAAGGGCCCATCACTGAGACTACTGCTACTGGTGGAGGTTCTGGAGCGATATAAGGAGCGGCATTGGTCCCTTGATTATGTAAGTGGTGGGGTCTACTTGCATGATGTTACCCATCAACTCCTGAATTTATAGATGATGAGAGAAGGACAGAATAAATAATGCAAGATGAGGTTCTTTCCACCCCTACAAAATGAGGGTCTTAGACTTTTTTTGTTTAGCGGTAAAGATGACAAGACACAGTAACCAAGGCAGCACATTTGGTTACACTGTATTTCCACTGATGAAAATATATGTTTGTATGTAGTGTGTTACTACAGGATGGCGCTCCAACTTCCACACAGGTGTAAGAAATAATAGTTGGGCGACTGGGTAAGAGGACCCATGTCTTTATTTGTAGATTTTGTGTTTGTCTCCACCAGTTTCTTCATGTTTGTGAGTGCAGTGCTTCATGTTTTGCAGTGCTTCATCGATTATATATGTATGCTTTGCATGAAAAGCTAGCTTAACAAGATGTTATGGATTACAGGCCACATTCTTCGATGTATGACCTGGCACATTTACCCTTATTGGGTGTATGATTTGTAAGAATGTTTTCTTGTTTTACAGCGAAAAACTCCTCTTGACAAATTTCAAGGCAAAAAGTCAGGTCATTACATGATATAATATTGAACACCTTGCGGTTTACCAAAAAACCTGACAGACTGACGCTGACAGTGACTTGAAATCAAGGTATCTCATAGTCCTGATGAAGGGCATTGACCAGTAGTGGCTTAAGGTGGTTGGCCAAACATATAGACAATATCTATGGTGGGATGGTAGGGTGATAATGCCCAGAAATCATTCCTGAGGATTTTAATCCTGTCTTGGGAACCCATAATTAAAAAAATGATACTGATTGGGTATCCCCAAGGTACATTTAATTATATGTTTAACTATATGTTATTTGATAAACAATTGGATCCCTGTATTGAAAATAGGTAGGTTTGACCACTGACTTTGTATTTCACCACTGTGCATATTAGTTGTTCAGTGTTCACCAGTTGCAGATTACATTTTGTATTCAGTTTAGCTGCCTGTTGACTTTATCCTGGTGTTAGACATTGCAGTTGAGACATTGCAGATGAGCTGTATTTTTCCACATGGTAAACTAAGCTTGTTTTTTCGTATTTCTCCCACCGAACACAAACAGTTCTTGATAAAAGAGCACATATTTTGTGTTTTCTTCAGTGAAGGGAACAGGTCAGCCTTGGAAGGGGTGCCTTGAAAGGTTTGCCAATTTTCAAAGATTATCTTGCAACTCTGACCTACAGTTTGAATATTTCCATCTGAGAGAAGAGGGCCTTTCAGAAGGCTCTTTCCATGATTGTTTAAGGTATAAAAGAGGTGGTCCTGCTCGGTAGTGATGGAATTTCTGAGACATCGGTCTAGATTGGACGCCAAATGCCTGACATTTTCCAGTGAGGGTTAGGATCTTTTTCTTGCAGTAGAACAGGGGTCAACTTCTTGCTGGCATGAGAAAGATGAAGAGCTTGGCAGGCCCTACAGTGATTAATTTTTACTTTATCCTTTGCTTTGCAATTATGCTATAATATAATCACATATATTTGCTGTGTACATTGCAGTTGAGAACCACTTTGATATAGTTTCCTTTCATTGCTGTGACTATTCTTAAACGTGTGCCTTCGACCTACTAATCGCCATCATTTTTTAGGAACCTCGTGGTGGAATAATAATAAATGTCTTCTTTAAACTGAGAAGTGCATCCCAGAGACTTTTGTCACCTCGGTCATTAGTGAAAGCAAAACAATCCCCAACAATCAAACAATATTAAAAGGGATATTTCCCTCCACCCCTGATGGCATCATAGGGAGTGTAGTAACAGTCCAATGATGAAGCATGCCACTAATAGCGGGTGAGGGCACTTTTATCCCATAAGAAGGGATCACTTAGAGGGTAGCTTCTTTCATGCTCTGCCTCTTTAACCCTTTGGTGTGTATGGTGTTTATATATTGGGCTGATGGTTGAGGAGTGAATACCTCTCACCTCCTTGTGTGTAAATAGTACATGAACAATAACACCAAAATAATGTTGCAGGTAAGAGGTAAATAAAGTACAAATATTAAGGGCTAAATTAGTATGTAGTGATTATGGGTTGCAAAATTATTACAAAACATTCCATAGAAAATAATGGCAAATAAAAATACAATAAAAGTCAGAGGGGTACAGTTAACTCGGACCTAGAATTTAACAAGGTCTTCAACAATGTCAAGGAACTGTACAAGTTGGATGTTGAGTATTGCATCCCTACTTACTCACTCCTAAGTAGGGATCCCCACAGGTGCTCCAATCGGGGGCAGATGCACGGAATGTGGAGCAGAGACTCTTTTGTTTGGTGGCACAGGCAACACTCTATGTTCTCCATATCATCGTTTTCTTTTCATTTTGGTAGGAAATCCAGTGTGGGGATCACTCCTAGCCTTAGCGACAGAATCGTCTGCTTAACTTTCATGGAGTATGCGGTCTCAATGGTGCCGAAGGCTCTTTGGTCGCTGTAGGATTTTAATACCAACCATCCGTGTGAGTGTTTGGTGATTGCTGCTTTATATTCAATCCTGCTTTGCCACTTTACCGCTTTGTTTACTGATCTTTTGAAGTTCTGAACAGTTGTGTCTAGTGACCATAATTCACCGAGCCCTAGCTTTTTTATGCACCCATTAAGATATTTTTTATAAGTGCTGTTTCCTCTTGGGAGGTTAATTTCAGCCCAGACAGGTTTGATGATTTCTCCCCATAAAAGATTTACCCATCAGACTTAGAAACATTTTTAGAGATTGGAAATCTTCAGTGAGCAAAGCCAGAGAATGTAGCAGAAGAGGGCTCCACAAAGCCAGATAATCTTGAAATTCACCATCAATTACTCTGAGTTGGATAAACCAGAAAAGTGAGGCCACGTCTTTTTTGGGTAAACTCGGTACCTTGTCCTGGTCCTTCAGAGTTAAAATTGTCCTAAATTCCAGAGAAAGTTGGAAAACGTCTTCCAGATTCGTCCAAAACGTCCCCAAAGTTCAGAAGAAGTGGAGGAACATATTTCTTCACTTCCAGTCAAGAATACAGTCAAAATCAAGTCAATTCTTGAGTTGGTATTTTTCTCCCAGATGGAGTTGTTCCTTGGATCTTACATACATCTCATTGTAAGACGCTCCACAGCAAGCAGGTTTCTGCCAGTCAGATACTTTTCCCCTTTTGGGTCATCAAGAGCCCAGCTTTCAGAAGAGCATTTTCAGGGCTAGTGATGCAGAGCAACTGGCAGCTTCCACCCCTCAGTTCTGTACCAGTCACATGAATCTTCTTGCAAGCAGATTGTCTTCTTTATTCTTTGTCCAATTCATCTATTTGTGTTGGGAATACAGCACAAAAGAACTCTTATATGTGAAATTCCCTGACCAAACTCATTCCACACATTTTTCTCTTGTCTTTAGTAAAATGTTAACCATGTGTGGATCTTCAAGCTGTCTTATTACCATACTACCAAAAAAGGTTTACAATGCTTTAACCTCCAGTTTTCAATATCCTGGACTAGAATTCCCTCTATCTTTTGCGTGTAAGTCTTACCAAAGGCCAACACCTCTGGTCCCCACAGAATCAAAATAAAATTGTACCCATTACACATGTGCCTACAATATCTCAGGAGAGTGGCCTCTCTGGGTCTGTCAGGCCCCTTTCATTAAAATAGAGAAGTATCATGAAGCATATTGAAAGGCAGATTTAAACTTCCTGTTGGTCACCTCTTTCAGGCATGGATTAGGTGTGAGAAGCAGAGTTGATCTGTGAGCCACAGGGGACTGAGGTGCAGGGTAGGCAATAAGGCCATCAGCACAGGCAGGTTACTTTTAGGCAGGAAATATGAAGACTTGTATATGTGACCTTATCAACATATGTAATAACAGTCGCTTGTGACTAACAATTTTCATATTGCATAATTGACTATGTCCTACTCAAATTGCATTTCTGCTTATGTCTTAAATGCAGTTAGTGAACAATAGGTTTTAGTGAACAGCACACTTTTGAAAGTTTGCAGCCACTCATATTAACATACAACTAAACTTCTGCTACCTTTTTAAATGTAAGCATAGGCATAGTTTGCATTATAGTTAGGTAGTAGGCAGCTTGGCCTAACTGTTTAAGGCTCTGTTACAATTCACATATATAGTGTTACATCTGGCATTTTAAGCACAGAAAACAAATCTGTTTATTGTTGAACTCTAGGCCTAGCCTATGCAGCCACAAGGCAGTTAGTTAGCTAATGTGTCAGGGTTTGTGTCAAACTAGAGTGGAGGAGTCTTTCCTCAGATGGCTGACATTTGAAATTGGACACATATCCAACCTGTCCATGTTGCAGACACTTAGGGGGTCATTACGACCCTGGCGGTCATGGACCGCCAGGGCCGGGGACCGCGGATGCACCGCCAACAGGCTGGCGGTGCATCCAGGCCAATTCTGACCGCGGCGGTAAAGCCGCGGTCAGAAAAGGGAAACCGGGGGTTTCCCGCCGGTTTTCCCCTGGCCTGAGGAATCCTCCATGGCGGCGCTGCAGGCAGCGCCGCCATGGGGATTCCGACCCCCTTACCGCCAGCCTGTTTCTGGTGGTTTTGACCGCCAGAACCTGGTTGGCGGTAACGGGTGTTGTGGGGCCCCTGGGGGCCCCTGATGTGCCCATGCCAATGGCATGGGCACTGCAGGGGCCCCCTAACAGGGCCCCACCAAGATTTTCAGTGTCTGCATGGCAGACACTGAAAATCGCGACGGGTGGAACTGCACCCGTCGCACCCTTTCCACTCCGCCGGCTCCATTCGGAGCCGGCATCCTCGTGGAAGGGGGTTTCCCGCTGGGCGGGCGGCCTTCTGGCGGTCGCCCGCCCGCCCAGCGGGAAACTCAGAATTACAGCGGCGGTCTTTTGACCGCGCAGCGGTCTTCTGAAGGCGGTACTTTGGCGGGCAGCCTCCGCCGCCCGCCAAAGTCAGAATGAGGCCCTTAATATTTGACCAATAAAAAGGTATTTTATGGCAGTTTCATGATATTTTGTCCCCGGGTGTCTGGGAGTTAATGCAGTACTGGAGGCAGAAAGGGTGATATTGAGGGAGAGATTAAGTGGGGCAAGAATTGTGAATAAGCTGATGAATTAAAGAATGTAGTGCTGATGGAAATGGGATGATATGGTTGATGGCACACTTCAATTCTATTAGTAGTACAGCATATTAAACTAAAATGGGTCACTGTTTGCTAAAATAGTAAGGGGGTGACATTGAAGATAGTTGAACATGTCAAAGAAAGGGTTTTGGGCTGATGAGGGAAGAGTGTTGTGCCTCTGGGTGATGAGGCATGAGTTGGATGTTGAAAAGAATGGTAAATGACAGAAAGGATAGTTGTACAGACAACATCAATTTGATAAGGGGGTTTGAGACTGACGGGAGATGGGTTGTGGAGCTCCCAGAGGAATGTGTCTGTGGTAGAGGAAGAGGAGAATAGATATGCGATAGTGAGAAAGGAAGAGGGGATCCCTTCTGTCTTCCTCCTCTGAATTCACTGTGACAAAACTGAAGCTTAGAATCCTACTTGCTCAAATGATAACTGAAGCTTTGCTCTTTGTGAGAGAATGAGGCAGACATAAGTACAATGCTTGGAAAGCAATAGCAGTAAGGGAGGTCTGAGCTCCCCATCTTCATATTTCTTTGCTTGAGATGTGCGTACCTCAACTTGTCAGTGTGAAGTTTTGACTCGCATCTAGAAGCACTTACCTATACCTCTGATGAGTCTCATGCTGACATAGACCTAGTATTGTTCTTTGTGTGTAGGGAAGTGGGCTGCTCTTCTGAATCCTGGCCTAAACCTTGATCTATGAAAACAATTTGACAGCAACATAATTTGAGTGCGTCCTCTTTGCACAGAATTGTATCATATGGACAGAGGCACACATCTATGAAGCTTGGTAGCAGCGCAGTCCATGAAATTCAGATATATTGGTCCTGGATTGTTTGCAGCATATGTCTGATGAATTGGATTGATTGACATTGTAAAACTATTATTTTTCATAAGCTTTGTACAAAATACCTGAACAAAAAATACATCAAAGATTGGGTGCAGCATTTCAACACTGTTTAAAACAATGAAATAAAGACAAAGGATTAAGGGCGTGATTCAAATCATGGTGGTAATAGGCCCACAGATAGTTTTCCATCTGAAAACCTGTCTGTTGCCTTGGCAGTCCGTCTGACTGATTGAAGATGTTGGTGGGACCACAGGCAAGGGACCGCCCGATTCCTGCCAACTCCGCTATGAATCGCCAGCTGCCGCTACAGTGGCATTGGGAATAGGGGTTGATGTGGGACTCCAGCCACCTTTACTGCCAAATAGATTTGGATGTGCCTTACCGCCAAGTCAACTGTGGAGGTCCAACCTCCACACCTGAGTTGGTGGTTTGTGAGGGAAATGAGGTACAAACCTACAGTTTTACACCATTCCACTTCTGTTTTCGACTGGACATGTCTGGACAAGACCTTCCATTGCTGCTGCCACTGGACCACAGAGAAAACGCCCCCATTGCCGGACTTGAAGGCAGGGAACACACATTGTTTTTGTACCTTGTGTGATCTCTGGACATGAGCTCGAGACCCCTGCAGTCATATACATGCCACATTAATTTTCTTTGATTACTGTGACATGCATTTGTTGAGAGCACATTTGTGAGGTACATGGATGGGGACACACTGGTACATGACACATATCGCACACATACACAACTCTTATTTTGGTGTCAGTATTCAATGCCAAATAAAAGCTGGCACCACACTGACGTTGCATTCACACCTGTTGACTATGTCCATGTGTGCACATTGCAAGGGAACCTGTTGCTGTGATGTTGTGCCTCCAGTAGTGTATGTGAGTCAATACATCTATGTGTGTGTGTGCGATTCAATTGGCTGGTTGAGGCAGAGGGAGCTGGAGTGGGTGATGTGTTTGTATCTGTATATGTGCCACTTGCATGCGTGTTCAATTTTGTTGTGCATGTCTGGTGTGTTGTGTTGCTGTGTGCAACTTTCAGGTCAGTGTTGTTGAGTAGTGGGCATTGTCATGATGTGTGTAGTTGTGCTTGTGTGTGAGAGAGTATGTAAATGAGTGTGTAGTTGTGAGGGTTGCTGTGGTTGTGTCGTGTGTGGGTGCATTGTCCATAATGTGTGTGCGTGTGTTGTATCATGGATGTATGGCAATTAGAGTTTTCAGCATGTACGTGTTGTGGTGGACTGGCAATGGATATAAATGTCTATGGGTGTGCTATGTAGTGTGTTGTGCAGGTGGACTTGTAAGGCTAAGGTACAGTGTGTGTGTGTGTGTGACTTACCTTTATTTCTGGAGCACTGCCAATTGTATGATGTCCGTTATGTCCAGCGACGGGCTCCCTTCATTAGCAATATTGCAGTACAATGCCTGCAGGTCAGTGGGAGCCTGACGGCTAGCAAGTGCACTCCATCATGACGGTCTGCAGCTCAGCCACAATACATCTAAATGCAGAAGGTGGAATACCAGTGACAACTATATTTTCAGGTCCACCGCTGTGGTGGATTGGTGGTAACACCGCCAAGATCTAATTCAGGCCCCAAATACCATTAATATTGTTCAGGTTGTCTGTAACTACCAAAGGCAATAACAGGTTGTAAGTATCTTGTATGCAAAGATGCTGCATCATTTTGATTTATTGTGAAACTTTTCACATTCGCTCTGTGGTTTTAATGGCCAAAAATGGTAGTCAAGCTAGTAATTACACAGTTAGTGGCCTTTGGCATAGGACCTGAAAACAGTTTCTAGTTAATCTAAAGGAAAGGGTCACAGAATAAATATTACAATTACATTTTTGTTGTGAAGGAAGGACGAACCACAAACAAAAGTCATATGAATGAAATAAGACCTATAAGAGATCTATCTTTATTGACTATGCAGTGCTTTATTTGTCAAAATATGAGTGCTGGTGCCCAAAGTTTATTGCTGAAGCTCGCTTTCTGTGCTATCAAATTTTGGGGTGCTGAATACCAAGGTTGTGTAGTCTGGGTACCTCCTCATTTCTCTTTCATCAATCACCAACCACTCCCTTTCTATTTATCTCACTTGATAAGGTTCTTTTTCATGCCTGCTGGCTTACTTTGTTGCTGCTTTTCCATCTTTCTTTACCTCCTTCTTCCCCCTCTTTTGAGTTTTTCTTTCTCTTATAGTATTGGTTTAAAGTATGATGAGGAAAATTAAGTGGCTGTCCCCAAAAATGATTGCCGGTAGACCCCACAAGGCAACCACTGGCTTAAATTAAACACTGTGAATATGTTATTGAATGTAACTACCTCACCTATTCATTGTGAGGAGTTGTTTTGAGACTTGATGTAAAACATCCATTTGTGCAGCAAACTATAGAGTGTTGTGAGATAGTGAGGACATGATTGAGTTTGACAAATGAATAAAATTTTATATATACAGTTCAGAGATCTGTGTTATAAATGTATTTGGAAGGACACTATAAATTACAGAGAGACAACTTTAGCACAGCAAGTTTGTGGCTGAAATGTTCCAATAAATCCATGATTTTACAAAGAAGTCTAGAAGCAATGTATACATATAAATATTTTTTTACGTTATTTGTTTCGCTTTTACAACTACATGCAAAAATTCAGCAAGGTGCACATGCACATTGTGGTACATAGGCATAGCCTTAAGATGTCAGACCAACATATCGGGCATGCAGCCTCCTCCCAACCTTCCTTATCTTAGATAGTTCCCGGAGTACACATCAGCATCTATGACCTGCTACAATATACCCATGTCCTATATCTCCTTCTCATGGTAAGCTGATTCCCTTGGTACCTTCTTAGTTCAGCCTATTGAGGAGTTCCCTTGTTCGTGGGCCCTCTCTTGCTTCTCAAAGAACCTGCCCTGTGGTATGTTTAGTAGCGTCTTATTGCAATCCTCTATTGTTCCCCCACATATTATTATAGCATTTATAAAATGTTTCATTTTCATGGGATCCTGCTGCCAGGTGGGTCCGATAGTGCCCCTATCAATTCAGCCCATTCTATAAGGTCGTCCACCCGTCTATCATCTCTCAAACCTGCTGCATATGAGAATCTTTTGTTGCTGCCAATTCCAATAGATGCCAGATCCAGGCTCCCCCAAGGGGTGATTTTGGACTTGTCTAATGGATAACTATGTGTTTCTTCACCTGTATTGTGCCCTACCTAAAAACTTTTGTCTAATACAGTTCCTTCTCCAACCTTTGGGAGGACTCAGAAAATGAAAAGCATTAGAGTTGTACCCCCTCATCCCCTTGGAATGTAGGCACCAATTGTATGGGCAACCTCCTCCCAGAAAGTATGAATGACAGGGAAATGCAACATCATGTGTAAGATATCTGCTTCTTTGTGGCCACATCAGCTGCAGCTTGGAGAGGTGGTCAATTAAATTCTGTGTGCCTTGATCTCCCCTTTCATCTCCTCTAGGTGTTCCCTCATGGCAGTTGTTTGAGTCGTCAAAGAAGCAACGGCTATCTTCAAAGTTTTTACCTCTTTTTTTCAGTGATTGAAGCTGGTTCTCTATCTAACATTCAATCAGCAACTTTCTGCATATCAGCCCTTCATAAAATCATCAAAATTTTGACTGTGTCTATCTTTTCATCAAGCGCCATCCGGATGCTTCTGATGGCTGCTTAAATATCCGTAGGAGACCGTTCCCCATCCCTCTACTGTCCAGTTCTGTCACTCCCCTCCTGTGCCGTACCAGTATCCATTCAAGAAGTGGAGTTCTGTAGGATCTTATTAGACTGTGAGGATGCAGTTAGCTTGGTCTTCCCCAACCTGATTGTCTGAGTGCCTCCATGTGCAATCACTGGTGTGTGCAGGCTCTGGGTGTTCGGTTGCTAGAGGGTCACTTGGCTGCCTCCACTGTTCTTATCTGCAGCCAGTCCCAAAGTTTCCAGATCACAAATCTCCTCACTGGGGAGACCAGCCTGGCCCCGTAGTTACACCCACATGTGCCCGAGTCCATCTCAACCAGCAGGGCAACAGATGGAAATGTCTGCGCATTAATGCCAGGCAGGCCATAAATTGTACATTAATGAGCCTAGGTTCAAACTTTCAAGCCCCGCAAGTCTCGATGGGTTTCTAGGTCTGGCTGTAGATGGGCTGCTCACAGCCACTTACAACCAGGGCCACCAGTCAGTCTCTCTTCACTGCAGCCACTGATGGGCTTACTTGGCCCTCCATCCACTACACTCTTCTACTCCGAGCATACAGCAGCATTTGTCTGCCCCTCCACCCTTCCCTCAGGGGCCTCAGCTGAGGGGACTGGCTTGCCACCATTTTGTCCTCACAGGCTCTGGATCCAGGTGGCCTCTCCCCCTTACTCTGCTTTTCCATGGTGTGGGGGAGGAAGTTACAGGTACTGTCTAAGGCAGGGTCTGCTCTAGCATTGTTTCTTCTTGTGTCCTCGTTTCCAGCACCTCCCTCGTCGTCGGCGCCTTCTCTCCCATACCGCACCTCTTTCCTTGTTGGTCGGTGGTTTAGGTGGGCACTCGGCTGCCTCCCTCTTCCTGCAGGCTCACCCCGTCAAGTGCAACACTCTGTGTGACCGACAAGCAGGGCCACTTCTATGGTCATCCCTCCGCAGGGTGCTCACCTCTTCTGCAGTCTTTCCTCTAGGGGTGGACGGCGAGCTATGCTCCGCTGGCAGAGCTAACAGAGTTTTTGGCATTCCGCGATCTACATGGAGCATGGAATTCACCCAAAAACTCCACTAGCCCCGCCCAGTGAGATGGTCTTTACAGCACAAGGGCAAACAATCTGCACTGTCACTGGGCTGCATTATGCACAGGTGACGGATCCAGGCCTCACTCTGCCAGCAGCCTGGGAGCAGGGGAGGAGGGAGGCAGAGAGCCAGGCCACTGGGAAGGTGAGGAGAGGATGACGAGGACCCCCTGAGGACCCATGTAAGTCCTTGTTTCTTAGTTACAATAAAAATATAATAAAATTGTGGCTACCAGACTCTAAACAAGGCCCTATGCCAAAAATGTGCACCTTTGCTCTTTGAATATAATGCAGCCATTGCACAGATCTATCAGCAGTGATGTTGACAAAACTGGCTATAACAGTAGTCATAGTTCACGGAAGCACATGAAGATACACTCTTGCCTCCAGTTTAACACTGTTCTTTGTAGTTGAAACAAATGGCTGCTGATAAAACGAGCATTGGCAAAGCCAATAGGTCTATCATCTGTAAGAGCAATTGGCGTGGCCAATGACTTTCAGCCATGTTGTGCAGAAGCGTGGCTGCTTTTCAGCATGGCTAAAAGTTAGTGGCATGGCACAGAGTGGCACACAGGAGAGTGGAGTTGAGTGGAGTAGGGTGGAGTGGTGTGGCGTACAGTATAGAGGCAAAGAGTAGAGTGTTGTAGAGTAGCATGCTATAGAGTGGCATACATTTGATTCTTATGAAGTGGAGTGGAGTGGTGTGGATTGGCATAGAATAGAATGAGTAGAGTGGCATAGAGCAGAGAGGCATAGAGTGGAATAGAGTGGCGTGGAGTAGAGGAGCATGGAGTACAGTGGAGTGTTGTAGAGTGACATAGAGTAGAATGGAGTGGTGTACAGTAGTGTAGAGTAGAGTGGAGTACAATATAGTGGTGTGGCGTACAGTGCTATTGTGTGGATCAAAGTGGCATGGAATGGCATGAAATAGAGTGGACTGTTGTAGAGTGGCATGGAGTAGAGTGGTGTAGAATGGTGTGGCTTACAGTGCCATTGTGTGGAGCAAAGTGCCCTGGAGTGGCATAGAGTGGCTCGGCATACATTATTGAGGCAGAGAGTAGAGTGTTGTAGAGTAGCATGCTATAGAGTGGCATACATTTGATTGGTATGAAGTGGAGTGGAGTGGTGTGGATTGGCATAGAATAGAATGAGTAGAGTGGCATAGAGCAGAGAGGCATAGAGTGGAGTGGAATAGAGTGGGGTGGAGTAGAGGGGCATGGAGTACAGTGGAGTGTTGTAGAGTGACATAGAGTAGAATGGAGTGGTGTACAGTAGTGTAGAGTAGAGTGGAGTACAATATAGTGGTGTGGCGTACAGTGCTATTGTGTGGAGCAAAGTGGCATGGAATGGCATGAAATAGAGTGGACTGTTGTAGAGTGGCATGGAGTAGAGTGGTGTGGCTTACAGTGCCATTGTGTGGAGCAAAGTGGCATGGAGTTGCGTAAAGTGGCTCGGCATACATTATTGAGGCAGAGAGTAGAGTGTTGTAGAGTAGCATGCCGTAGAGTGGCATAGGTTTGATTGGTATGAAGTGGAGTGGTGTAGATTGGCATAGAGTAGAATGAGTAGAGTGGCACAGAGCAGAGAGGCACAGAGTGGGGTGGAATAGAGTGGTGTAGAATAGAGGGGCGTAGAGTATTGTAGAGTGACAGAGTAGAATGGAGTGGTGTAGAGTGGCATAGAGTAGAGTGGAGTACAGTATAGTGGTGTGGCGTAGATGGCTATTGTGTGGAGCAAAGTGTCATGGAGTGGCATGGAATAGAGTGGACTTTTGTAGGGTGGCACAGAGTAGAGTGCCGTAGAGTGGTGTGGCTTACAGTGCCATTGTGTGGAATGAAGTGGCATGGAGTAGTATAGAGCAGAGTGATATAGAGCAGAGTACAGTGAAATTGGAAAAAATGGTGGAGGGTGCTGTGGAGCGGCATAGAGTAGAGTTGTGTGGAGTGGCTAGAGTGTAGTAAAGTGGAGTGCCATAAAGTGGAGTAGAGTCGCATAGAGTTCCATAGCATTCATTTTGTAGCGTGGAGTGCCATAGATTAGAGTGGCTTAGAGTGGAGTGACATCGAGTGGCATAGAGTAGAGTGGCATAGGATAGAATGGCATTTAATGGAGTGGCATAGATTTGGGTGTTATAGTGTGGAGTGATGTACAGTAGTGTAGAGTGGAGTAGAGTGGAGGAGCATAGAGTAGAGTGGCACAGAGTAGTACAGTTGTGGGTGTAACTAACCATTGATAGAGATGGCATATTAGGTGAAATAAATAAGAAGGGTGCCTGTGTTAAAAGTAGGAAAGCACATAGCATGTCCAGGAATAATACTGAAATGCTTATAAAAGAAAAACGTAATGTGTTCCAAAAGAAGAGAAAGAACACGTGCTGGTCCAAGCTCCAGGGAGGAGCTAACACAGGAAAGGAAGGAAAGCCTATATGAGCTAAGCAATCAAAAGATTACAAATTAGTGAGACAACGAAAACAACTAAAGTTATTCAGTGGGCGGGTTGAAAGTCCAATGAATTGTAAAGAATAGTCTCACGACACAGTGCTTGTGTGACCTAAAAAGGTAAAGACAAAGACCTGCTACGAAATCAGAGCTTCGGCTGTTTGCAAAAACCTCTTCTGCTCTGTAGCATGGGTCAGGTCCTCGGGTGTTCCAGGTGACAGGGACAGCGACGAAAAATGTATTCCGAGACTTTAACATTTTGTTCCTATAGTACTTTAAAAATCTGACATTTTGTCGAAGTGCAGTCTATCAGGTCAAGAAATTATGTTCTATACATGAAGAATAGGCTGTAACTAAACCATCCTATTCAGTTGTAAACCAATCACAACACTGTCGTGTTCTCTTAGATTTGCTTAAGACCTATAAACAATTTAACACAGTTTGGCATTACAGTTGTATGTTGTAAATAAAAAAAAACACAATAAAACAGACGTGCTTCCGCTATCCATTTAGGATTCCTTGAATTACAACAAAAATCCAAGTTGTGAATAAAAACAAAATGCCGAATTAACAGTGATTTTCAATTTGCGTGTATAAATCTGAAACAGTGGCACAGTGGTCAAGAGCATGGACCAACGCTAGATTATTTCATTTGGAGCACGTTTCAAGTATACTTACTATCTGCAACTCAAGGGACACTGATTTGAATCCGGAAGGAATAACTCAGCCTTTTATCCTCCTGCTGTAATAAAATTATTATTAGCAGTAGTAGTAGTAGGAGGAGTAGTAGCAGTAGTAGTAGCAGCAGCAATAGCAGTGGAAGTAGTGTTTTTTGCTGATGTGTAATCTCCAGGGTTTTTTCACATCAGTTTAATGAAGAACGCCATGTAAAGGAATAAGGCGGTTCCCCAGGTGTTTGTTTTCCAAGAACGGTGAATGTCGACTCTGATCATCAGACCTGTTTGTTTTGTGTTCCCATCACCTGGAAACGTGATTCCAAAAGTTCCTGTACAGTTCTCTCCTGGAGATACTCTTCTATTTAATTGTGTTTTTTGTAAAACACTAGATCCACTTACTGTCACCGGAGAATGTTTTGGAGAGAGAATGATTCACCAGAAATCATTTTGAGCAGTGATATTTATGGCGTTGTATAGTGGGACCACTACTGGGAGTTCAGTATTATAGTTGCACCTGGTGGAGCGCAAGATGTGGTAGCTGGCCAGGTGGTCAGGTGTGTCTAGACAATTCTTCATTGAAATCACCTGGCAGAAGGTATCACAATCAGCCCCTGAATACAGATGAGTATGAATTCTAGAGCATGATCCGAAAATTGGTCAGTAACAGTGGTTGATGTACCACCTCACCTTAACCCATCTGAAGACGTATTTGTAGTGGATCAGTTGTACATCAAGACAGCGAGAAAAAATA
This sequence comes from Pleurodeles waltl, assembly GCF_031143425.1. Taxonomy (NCBI): domain Eukaryota; kingdom Metazoa; phylum Chordata; class Amphibia; order Caudata; family Salamandridae; genus Pleurodeles; species Pleurodeles waltl. The sequence goes on from NC_090442.1 coordinate 517,838,009, forward strand.
GTGACAGGAAAAATAGGAGCAGCGACATATTGCAGATAACGTTTATAGTGTAGCAGAGTTTTTCAAACTTCTGGTGTGTTATATAGACTAGACTACAGAAACCAGTGTGATGGCGAGTAATAAGTAATCATGACAGCAACAGACAACACAGTTGATTTTTCCTTACACACATTATACATCTTTATAATTTGAGGTCCCTGTAGGTAGTCATGTGCCTAAAACTGCACAAGTTTGGTCAATTGCCATAGCTGGATATGCAACCCAAGTCTTCCAGCACCAACATTAGTGCATTAGCCACTAGACCAAATTTTTTTTACAGTATGTCATTGAATCCCTCTTTTTTCCCAAACAAATATAATATACTTTACTTTGGTAGGGTTTATGTAATTTGAAAGTTCTGTCTCTAAACTGTCTCTGATTTCTATTAATCAATGGCCTCTGGTGTAAATTTACTTGTTAAGGATGACATTGTAAAGCGTGTTCCCAATGTGAAATAATGCTCTCCACTTATCTTGGACAGTTATTCACTTTAGGGTAGAGGTTTGTGTTTTTTTCATATTTAAAAGAAAGGTTTCCCCACGCGGTGGCAAAATTAGACATGGATTATTTGACACAACTGTAGACCTACACCATCCAGGCACATGAAATTACTTAAAGAAGAATTTAGGGGCCAGATGTAGCAAGCATTTTGCATGGTGCAAACTGCGAAAATCGCAGTTTGCGCCATGCAAAATGCCGAATGCGATGCTCATTCACAATTTGCGAGTCGGTACCGACCCGCAAATTGTGAATGTGACTCGCAAATAGGAAGCGGTGTCCCCTTCCTATTTGTGACTCGCATCGCTATGCTAAATTGCTTTGTTACCGCGAATGCGGTTGCAAAGCAATTCGCAGTTACCACCAGTGTCACACTGGTGGTAACCCATTTGCAAAAGGGTCCCCATGGGACCCCTTCCCCTTTATGAATGTTGCCAAAAAGGGTTTTTCAGAGCAGGCAGTGGTCCAATGGACCACTGCCTGCTCTGAAAAACCGAAACCAAACGGTTTCGTTATTTTTTTTACTTTACAACTCGTTTTCCTTTAAGGAAAACGGGCAGAAAAAAAAAAAAAAAAAAAAAAAATGCTTTATATAAAAAGCAGTCACAGACATGGAGGTCTGCTGTCTTCAGCAGGCCACCATCCCTGTGAGTGCAGGGACTCACTATGGGGTCGCAAAATGCGACCCACCTCATTAATATTAATAAGGTGGGTCTTTGCGACCCCATAGCGATGCGCAGAAGGTGTCTGAGACACCATTCTGCATATGCTTTCGCGACTCGGAAATTGCGAGTCGCACCGACTCGCAATTTCCGAGTCGCAAAAGCATTTCTTGCTACATCTGGCCCTCAGTATCACAAAAAGAATATAAAAAATGTGCATGTCTGCTGTAACTCTTTTGATGTTTAAATATTGTATACAATGCTCACTCACCACTTACCTTGTTATCAGCATTTCCCTGTTTCTACTGGCTCGATGACCAAGTTATTCAACTATTTTTGTCAGCTTAATTTATGCTATTATGCTATTGCTATAATATTACACCATCTCTTAGTTACTCTAATTGCAGACTAAGACTTTTCTAATTGGTTCAATAGCCTGGTTTAGTAAGATGTGCAAATAATTTAACTGTGTGTAATTGGTAAGAGAGCACAAATGGATGATGAGACACAGCTTTGAAATTTTAGTGGTGGAATGAGCAACATGAGCAGGAAATTATGTCCAGCTATTGAACATAATAATATTTTAGTAGAATGTTGCATAATATCAACCATTGATGGTAATAATATTTACCTGTTTGATATAAAACATGATTAATTTCCGCAGTCCACCAATGGTCAAAGTCTGCTGCAGCTTGAGGGGCTTAGTCAATCAGATTCCTCGTGTTAAGGCCTTATAACTAACCTTGCCTGAGTATCTTCAGTGGAGATATGAGACATTAAAATAGTTTAGAAACATTCAGTCTGTGACAACAGAACACAATCTAACATTAAGGGTATGTCAGTGATGCTCCTCAGACATATAGAAAACCACAATTAGGTAGCTGTTCTTTTCAGTGGTGCTAGACTCTATGTATAATCGGCCATTAGTCTCTTAGAACTACAGCAAGTTGTTTTCCATTTTAATTGTTGTCTTTCAGATGTTTGCCAGTTTTGTGGGTGCCTGGAAACAAGTGACTAAGTTTGGGTAATCACCCTCTGGGACACTGAAGGCAAAAAGTATTTGCCTGGCACATCTTACAATGTGATATAGGAAACAAAAATAGAGGTGGCAGTGAAAAACAGGTCCTGGCAGAAGCATCTACCATTCCTCCAACTTTAAGTCCTGTTAGAGGAGAGAAGTAATTCAAAGAATGCAAGAGAAACTTTAGAGTTGGTGCACGAGTAACACATATGTGCAAATTCTAATATAACTGAATATCCAACAAGTGCATTAACATCATAACTTTCGATACCTGTTGCATGTTAATATTATTTCCGTAAGATAATGGTTGAAATACTTAATCACCATTGTCTAGGTATCTTTGTTCACAACTGTTGGTGTGTTAAGGCAGCCCCTAAAGAGAGATGAATGTGATGGAAAGGGAGGAATCGATAGAGAACATAGACACAAATGTTACCAAGTTTTCCCTCTCTTGAACAGCACACTCTATTTTCCACCTTGCCAAGTAGTATCAGTGACACCTGTGAGCTGTCAGCAGGAATCCATCATAGTAAAACGACCCAAAACACGTATCTTTCAGCATCCCTTTTCTCTTATCCTTTGTGCATGAAAGGGGAAAAAAGAGAGAATACAATTTAAAGTGTAGGTGGCCATTTGGTGCTCAAAATATGCAGTTTCTTGAATTGGGTTGATTCAGATGTACCGCATTTTCAGCGTTTCCCCATTGAATCATGGTTGATGCCCTGAATGAGTTCAATGTGTTATTACTCTTTATATTAATTGTGCTGTTAAGGCATTTAAACATTTAAACAAGAAATCGTTTTTTTAAATACTACAATAATTTTTCAAAATCATCATGTTTATATTCTCTCCCCTGACCCTCATCTAATCTTCCTTTACTTAGCTCAAGCAATTCATTGCAGAACCTTATACAAGTGACTTTATAAAATCTGAACATAAAGTATGCACATACTTTACATACTTAAAAAAACACATCTTATCTCATGTCACATTTAATATTATTCTGCGCACATAACATAACACATTGCATGCCCCACACAGAAACATACACACACAATGCCGCATTAGTGTACCTGATATATAGCATCCAGACTGTCAGACAGTACAACGGAAAGAGCCCAGTGCTTAATTTGTGCTTGTTTCCAGTGCTGACCACCGGCACATATTTATGAGGGCCGGGCTTATTCTTCTGTCTCAAGCATTTGCTGCGAGCAAAAGCCACATATGGCAAAGACGGAGGCAGGGAAAAACAAAAAAGCGTCACAATGGGAGAAAGCAGGAAGCTGCTAGAGTGAGCTGAAGGGACAGGGAGTGGCTTTATATGGCTTGAAGTGGCCCGGGATGGCTTCAGGATTACGCTGCCCTAGTATTCTGTGTTCTCACATTTAGTTGCAGCAGCCACGCATGTTTAAGAAGAGGGCTTTGGGCACCGGCACGTTTTTATTTACAAATTAAGCACTGGCAGAGCCTAGGGTGTGGTCTGTATTTACGTGCTTCCTCTTGTGATGTTTGACAGGTGTTTATTATTTTCCTCAGATGACACCTGTTTCACTATTTGTTTGTAATTCTAAATAGCATAGGTGGAGGCCTTCGCCTACACTAACTTGAAGTACATTTGATAAGTGTATGCATAAATATGCCTTCAGATTTACTACACATAACTATACGGTTGTATTTTGAGTTTTTCATGCCCCACCCATCTCAAATAAGGGAGTGGGGACATATACTATTATTACAAGTTGTAAATCTCTGCCCTTGTTGCTGAAGTGTATTTAAGTAGAGACTTATGTATCACTCAGTATATGTAGATTTATTTCTGAAATGGGACAAGGGTCTTTACCTGTTGATGCCTTCGATGCACTATATTCACTCACGAAATTAACTTAAAACGTCATACAATTATGTACACGGTTTTCACTAAAAAAGGGATTAGTTCTCTAACACTAAAGCAGTCTATCCTGGCCGTTAATGGACTAATACAGGAGAAAGCCCAGCCCAATAGCAAAGTAGCAGGACTTTATTAGTTAACAACACACATTATGCCCTATGAAAGTAGGATGTACTAATCGGAAAGTACTCTTTTACAAGACAAGTTTTTTGTTACCACAAAAAGCCTTGTTAATCAGGGACTTCCCAATCCTTCCTCTCATGGCTGTTGTTCGTGATTCTAAGTTACTTCCAAAGCAGTGCACATTCCTTCCAGTAACGTATATTCATGGATAGTGTGGGCCATGTGTGAAGAAAGGGGCAAGCCAGTGCAGCCCCTGCCTCTCCATCAGCTCTGCCCAATTATTTCTAACAGGAATGAGGGAAAAGGGAGGAGGGTCTTCAAGTAGGCTTTTTATCTTTCTTCTCACTACCTACACTGTCACTGCACAACAATGATAGTGGGTGGCAAGTGTAAAGGAATTGCTCTCTTCCTTCATCTCATGCGTCTCTCACTCTGCAAAACAATGTATTTGGAAAAGGAGAGATTCAGTTTGTGCATATTAATTGACCTATTGTTGGGTTTTATGTTTAGTGGTGGGAGATAGGAAGCGTTCTTAGAATTTATGGGTAGTGGTATCCATGGTGTAAGATTGTTACTGTAGCATGTGAGCCAGGGATTCTCTCTGGAATGAGGAGGGACGACAGTTGGATGGAGCGTTGGTGACAAGGGGTTGTACTGATCACCTGCCATAATTTCAAACTAAACATACTTGAATTAGCATCGTGTCTCTGTCCCTAGCCAGTGTTTATACTCCACCACCACTTTGTTGTCATCGTTGGAGCTATCAATATTCCACTACTCAAACTTAGGCTCTCATCCACCGAGATCCGCGCTTATGGTCAATAGATGACAGCCAGCGCGACTACCCCCCGGCCGGCCGTATAACAGTGTTTCTGCCTGCCGGCCCAGCGGGGAAAAGGGCCGTAACATTGACAGCGGCTCCAAATGGAGCCGCCGCCAATGGTGGTGTGTGGCGGGTGCATCTGCACCCATTGCACAGATCACTGCCCGTAAATCAGGCAGTGACCAGCGCAATGGGGCACTGCACAGGGGCCCCTGCACTGCCCATGCCAAGTGCATGGGCAGTGCAGGGCCTTCAGAGGCCCCCCTAATCACCCCATGATACCCATTCCGCCAGCCTTTCCCTGGCGGTGTGAACTGCTGGGGAAAGGCTGGGGGAATGGGTATCATTATCCGGATTGTAGGATTGGAATACACCACCCCCACCAGCATTACCACTGGCGATGGTGGTGTATTCCGCCGTGTGGTTTTGGACAGGTCATTATATGGCGGTCTGGGCCGCCATGCCGGATGGCGGTATTTACCGCCACTGCCGGCATTACGGCCCAGACCGCCAAGATCATAATGAGGCCCTTTGTGTTAAATTCCACCACAGGAGTCCTACTGGCTATTAGACACATACTAGAGCAACTTACCTGATGCAAAATTTGGAAGCGCTCACTCTACCTTTGTCCCACAGCCTCTGCCTCTCTCCCTTCCTTGCACAACACCATCATCTGCAAGTAAGAAAGAGACAGAAAATCTGGATTAAGGCATTGAAACGTTGAAGGGTGCAAAGCTATACTAATATTTATAGCCCACTGCCACTCCATTGGCCTTACTGTAGCCCTAGGGATCTCATTGGGTAAGTGACATTTGGAGTCAGCAGTTATTAATTGAAAACTTATTTTCCGATAAACATAAAACTGGTCCGTGGCCAGCTTTCTTACAGCTCTCTCCATGAATGTTGTGTTGTGACCACTTTTACAACTGAGAAGCATTTAGCTACTAATCCATAATAACATGGAGATCCAGAAGACCGCAATTCTTTCATACGAAGGTGTACTTTCGAATGAATTGACCGAAAGCATCTGTTTTGCTTCCTTTTTTGTAAAAGTACCTACATTTGCGTTTCTTTGGTGAGTGATAAAACGTCACATGTAAACCTCTGTATAATCACATTTTGTTGGTAGAAGACCTTGTGCTTTAGGCATCCTTATACAATGCATTATGCAATGTTTAGATAGAAGTGTTCAGTTCTCATTTGTGACATTTCAGTGTGAAGGTTTTTTTACAAAGCCTACTATATTTGTATATAAGTGCCTATACGCCCCTTCCAGACAAAAGTCACATTCAGGGGGAAGCAGATTTGCCTTATGTGTGCCCCTATAGACATTACAAATATGATTACAATAAGGATAGTTAAGAGCGTGTAGGTTGATCCAGTTAAAATAATGATCCTACTTTTATAATCGTTGGTTTTGCATATATGATCATTACCTTTTATAAACATGGTTCAAGTTTTGTAACTAAGACCCAAGTTAAAAGTAGAACGTCAATAGGGATGCAAACTACTCTTTATAAATTGATTTTTATTGATGTTTTCTAGCTTAGGCATACAGGAGTAACTTGGTTCCAGATACAAATTATGTAATAGAAAAAATGGAAAAGTTTAGTATTTATACCTTAAAAAATCGACCTGTGTTTTGTAATGTAGTGTTGCGCTCTGAATGAAAGGAAAAAATGATCAATAGGCTGTTGCACTCTGGATTTTTTAAGGTGACTATTCATATTTGCACCGATTGCAGTCCTTCCTTCTTGGTTTCTTTACCTTATATAGTTGAATGTTAGCATTAGTGTTGCTGTAGCTATTTTAAATGGCATGGGTCTGGGCTATGGGACGCTTGTAAAATGCATTTAGGCATTGTTGTAATATTCCTGTGATTTCAAACTGTTCTTTCATATGGTATAGTAAAAAGAATTATGTATGATAGCACATTTGGTTTGTGTGCATTTATGTAGAGTTGATTTTCATAGTATATGTTTAGTCGTACGACATAGTACTTATCTGTATATATTTTATATTAGCAAATAAAACTTTCTCGCAGCTGCTACAAAAAATTTAATTGATTAGCAGAATAAAATTCGAAAGAATACACGTGTACAGATCTTCTTTCACTGGCAGTCATTCAGCAGCCCTTTGAAGTGGAGAAGAAAGAAACCTAAAAAACAAAGAAATATAAAAACAACAATAAAAAGACAAATATTTTCAGATATTTCATTTTTTATTATATAAAATTTACAAAAAAACATCTGTAATACAACAGGGGCCGAAATATAATATCTCATTCAAATGATGTCAGGCCTAGACAGTCTTAGTAGTAAATTTGGCATGCAAAGTATTCCATATGTTTTAAATTTGTGAGGACTAACCTCACGTGAGCATGCAGTATAGTCGACTCTGGCTTGTTTCTGTTTGACATATGCACATCTGTGAACCCCTTTTGTAGTAAATGCAGAAACTTGGTTTGCTTTTTTGGGACTGTTCTCTGAAACAACATCAGCTTCAATAAGAAACTCTAAATCAGAAGGGGACCAGAAAGCTACAGCATTTAATTTGCCTTGGCTGTTTTCTGGAGACAATATAGATTATCAATTTATCTTGAACAATGTGAAATAGGCATATGATGTCCTCATATTCTACCACATTTAGCATGCAGAACTTTAGTATATCTCAGCAACACCATGTGAAATTCGGGCAATATCTCCATCAGGCTGACTTATTCAGCATCACATTAAGAGCAGAAAGTGGAATATTTATGAAACACTCTATCTGCAGTGATATGGTCAATACAGTTGCAACAGTTACCCAGTCAAAGTAAACTGGCATATAGAGGTGGAACCCTGGCATATCTGATTTACTCTTCTTTCTGATGCAAATACACGGCTGGGCCTTATTCCTTGAGAGAACCTGGGTATGATATAATATATCAGACCAGTGGTTCTCTGGACGCATTCAGATGTTGCAATAAATGTATCTGAGGTGGTCATATTCATTCATGCCACCACTAAAGAAAAACGTGATGTATATAGTTTAATTTCTGGAAGCCAATCAAACAATGCCAATCGAATATTCATATGGACAAATTAAATACTCAATTATTTATATATTGCAATAGATATTACCATAAATACATTCCATGTCTAACAGGTTTAAATTATCCCAGGCATGGTGCAGATGGCATAGTACCAATAAAGTGAATAATCGAACAGATACCAAAAGATGTAGGTGAATATCTAAGCGAAGTCTACTAAATATATAAGATAATGGAAAGCATTTGTGTAATACTTGTTGTTTGTGGATGTGATTCCTAGAGTCCACCCTGGGTTCCAAATGTTGATCTATTGTCCCTACATGTGACTATGTCTATTGGTTTCAAAAGGTAAAAAATATCTGTGCTGTGAGATAACATATGTCATGGATCATGAAGCAAAAGGTGCAAATGTTGGTATATCATAAAAGAGCAGTTGATGATGTCTTGGAGATGTGTGACTGGTGTAAATAATTAAGATTTCTCAATACACAATGTAATTGCTGATATGCAAAATTGATGGAGCGCAGTAGATGTGACTCTGTTGTCCACATGTGTCCAGTTATCACTACTCAGTGAACTCATAGGTATACCCTTTAAATGTCACAGAGGGGATATCAGCTCACTTGTGGTGGATTTCCTGCATTTACCAAGCTCTAAGAAATCCCCTAAGATATCTTTCTTTACTTGCCTAACCCCACATTTACAATCTAATAATGTGTACTAATTAAACAGATATTTTTGTTTGGGTATTGCTGAAAGGACTACTCTAAAGAGAGAGCCTCCTGATGCAGTAACAGCAGGGGCCATATGATGGATGAGCCACCACCAATGATTGCAGGAGACCAGCTAAACTAGCCGTGGGAGTCACTTCTGAAGTCTTAGGTCCAGGTAGTGATGCAGGGCTCTACTACAGTGCTGGCCTCTGACGTTTCCAACGAGGCTACAGGCAGCAACGTAGTTCTTTCAGGTACTGCAGCAGTCTTGCAGGGTGCACAGCAGGTATTAGCATCGGGGGTCCTCAGAGAGTCATTCCACAGGCCCAATGGTGAACTGAGGAGAAGGTCTGAGAGGCCTATTGTTATACCCTGGTGCCCAGCTCATAGACGTTAGATGAAGTTTCCAGAAAGGTTCTCTGAAGTTCCAGAAATTACCTGCGTCCTCTGCCTTGGCTCCTAGCTGGCTGCACTGACAATACAGGGTCACTAAGCCTACTGTGTGGTGGCAGAGCCCAGCCTATTCAGTTGCAAGTGAGGCTGTACTTAGCTCCATTCCCCCTACCCTCCATCAAGTCCCCTATTGTGCGACTGTCTAGGGTGAATTCACAAAGTCCCAACTGTCACTTACATCCAGCCGTGGTACCCAAGGCAGGTTACAGGAAAGGAGGGCTAAGGGCAGGAAAATGCCAACTTTCTAAAAGTGGCATTCTCAAATTTGTAATAATGAATCCAAGTTTAACATTGAAAAGGGTTTATTATTAGAAGTTCATAGATACCAAATATGACATATCTACCGCCTCTGGTTTAGGAATTACATCTTATTACATATAATAAGGAGTGAGAAAACAAATTTAGGAGTTTTTCACTTTAGGACATGTAAAACCAAAAAGTACATGTCCTAACTTTTAATTCCCCATCATTCTGCCCTATGGGCTACCTAGGGCTTACCTTAGGGGGGACTTATATGTAATAAAAGGAGAGTTTAATGCTTAGCAAGGGGTATAAATACCAAGTGGACATGGCAGTGGGACATTAAATATGCCAATCAGGTATATGCCAATCAAACCATGTTTAGGGGAGTGAGCACATGTACTTCAGCACTGGTTAGCAGAGGTAAAGTGCACAGAGTCCTAAGGTCAACAAGCAGAAATCCTGCAAAATGTTGGAGGAGGAAGGCAAAAACTTTGGAGGGTGACGCTGTAGAGAGGGCCATTTCCAACACAACCCCACTCCAGGCTGAAGCCAGGGTAGACCAACCAATAACTTGATGAACTTCCCTTCTCAAGCGATAGAACATGGATAGTTGTCCTCTACAGCAGGGGTACTTGTCAGTTCTATGCCTCTCTGAATTAAATAGGACCCCACTGTCTACAACCTATTGATTCACTGGCCTGACCCATAGGTAACCCTTCTCCTCACCTGTGGACTCCATCTGTGCAGCACCTAATCTTAATTTGCTCACGGATGTATCCCAGTAGGCAGATGGTACCACCATGGCCAACTAAGTGATGTGATCCCCTCCACCCCTTGTGTCTGACTTCTGCCCCCAACCCAAGGAAAACCCTGTCCACAAGGGCAACGACCAACAGAGTCCACTGACAGCTGTCAGTGTCAAGAGCCAGGCCCCAGTCCTCTCTATGTTCCTTGACCTCTGAGGTCTCTCAGAGTGGGTGGCAGTAGCCCCAAGTGTTAGGCATCCTTTCTTCACTCTCTCTCCCACCAGTTCAGGGGTGTCAGTCTAAGGCTGGCCAGTCTGCCCAGGATCTGTACCCTGAGGCTGAACAGGAGTCAGGGGTAGCTCCTTTCTCCCTCTACCCTCCATCCCGGCTTCTGTACCCTGTGTTTGGGAGTGGTATGCCCAGATGTCTGAGCCTTCAGAGCAACCCCTCCTGGCTCTTCTGTCACTGGTGACAACTCATTCCTTAGAAGGCAGTCTATGGGCATCTGGGGTATAACTATGACACTTCTCGGGGTCACCTCCCCATCCCATTCCAGGGATACCAGTGCCATGGGATGGACAGAGACCTGCCCCTGGGCCTAGGTTACCCTACACACCTGACCGGTGTACTGCTCTGGTGAAACCAGCCTTTTTGCTACCATAGTCCGACTGGCCCTGGTGTCCCTCAGAACAGTGACAGAGCAGTGACATGGACCCCATTCACTTTCACCTAGTGGAAGTGACGACTCCCATCCTCAGGGATCACAAGTTCATGCTCTGAGTCTAAATTAATTATTTTTTGTGTTCTAAGTTAGTTAAAGGAAATATCTGCATCAGCTAATTTTTATCAGGGATTGATGGTTACAACTGAAAACTGGAACCACTGTTTATAATAAATATAAAAGAAAAGTTAGTAATGATGTCACAATTTATGATGTCTTCAGAAACCATCAATGGCACTAATGCACCCCAGTTTATGATTATGTGTTTTGATTCCTAAATATGTATTCACTGAAAAACACAGTTAAAAACGTAGTTATTTTTCTGGCTTAAAACCATGAAATTCACCAGTTATGGTTCACAGCACACACAATACAGGCCATCACTAACCTCACCTGATATGTTTTACTCCTGCTAGACTGCAGTTTTTTTCCTGCATCTATGGCAAATAGCTGTTTTGTGCATGGCAGGCGAAACATTAGATATGCAGTGCATTTTGTGTGCTATGACCCAAAATGGCAAATTTCTGTGCTTTTATGTGTTTAAGCCAAAAATATAACTCAGTTTGCTAAAGATCTGGTCCATGACTCCAGAAAATGTTCTGTATGTCTGGAATGACGATGTGGCGGTCAAAAACTAATCTGCTCACCACAACAATTTGGATGCAATATGCTGGCACTGTGATGCATGTGTATCCCCAGGTTTCCAACTGGGGGTTCATGTCCCTAACTGAAGACTTGAGAAATCGATTCCTCAAATACTTGCCTACATGGTCATCTCCTCACCTTTATTGAGTGGAGCCTGTAAACATAGGTTGAACGCCAGGTAACATCTCTCGATGAAGAGGGTATCTCTTTACCTGGTAGGGTCTTTATCCTTTGAACATAATATTTGGAACCTAGAAGGGCAGTTCCCCTTTCATATGTATTTTTGGGTGGCCTCTAGTTGTTAGTTATGAGCACAGTGAGTGTATCGATGTTATTATTCCCTACTCTAATGCTGAAACATTTCTGATTTGAAGGACAGTTCTTCGAGTAATAATAATTCTTGGGAACTACATCTCACATAAAGGTGGTATAACCCTCGCTTTGAAAAGAAGAAACTCTCTCATAAAAGTACTTGTGTGGTCTCATTTTTGTAACCCTTATCCTTGTCCATTGTTTTGTTGAAAATGCATTCATGAAAGTTAAACAAAAACCTAAACATTCTGGTTTTAATCAGTACCCATTGCAATGTGCACTTTCAAGAGAATAGTTTTTTCAAGATCAATACCTCAGATTTACCTTATAGTATAAAAATTGCAACTTGTGTAATATGGTGGTGTATTACCATCTCAAGGTTCATGGGACATTTACAAACCACTCTGCTTTGGGGATTATGTTACCAGAAATCCTTAAGGGCAATCTTGCACCATTTTACATGGTTAAATGTTATGTATCCTCAATACGTATAGAGTAAAGAAACCAGCACTCATGGCAACTCTATGCAAAGTCCATATTCTCCAAAAGATAGCTGGTTTCTTTACAACAGCATGGCCAGGAATTGCAATAGCGATTATGTAGTTATGGCTAAGTCTCAGTTTCCAATGAAAGGTTTGCTTTTGACTTTGACATTATTTGCAAATCTGTATGATGTTTTCTAGTCAGTGAGACTGAATAAGCTTTGCCAGAAGTAGTTTTGCTCAGATCCGCCGGGGTGCAAAAGTGTTTTCATAGGAACATTTGCAGTCAGCTGATGTTGAACAGAATTACAGCCACGTTCGTATTAGAACAGAATTTGCAAAAGGGAGCTCCTTAGTTTGGTTAGAGTAAATATGTTTAGGAATTTCAGAGAAATTTGCATTATAGAAAGGTGTCCGATTACATTTGAAAAATTAAAGTTAGTGCTATCTGGACTATTGGTCCATATATCTTTCAGGAATTCTCAGATTCTCTGAGGACAATACTTTTGGAATATGAACAAATCCATTTGAAAGAAGGAGCATTTTTCTTTCACCCAATGCAAGATTCGTAGCTCCTAGATGTGCTAAAAAAATTATGGCAATCTTATTAGCTGACAGCAGCTGATACTTTTTTTGTTGTGCTCTGGAGCGTGCTTCCTGAAAAAAAGCATTTAACAGGAAAGTAGAAGTGTGCTTGATGAGCATTACATAAAGCGGGGGGCAGAAGGAAAGTTACTGCCTTTAAGTGCAAACAATACCCTGTGTTTTAACCACATTCACTGACCAAATCGAAGTCTGTAGACCAGAGAATATTTCTATGGATTCACATTTTTGTAGAAATTTGGAAATGGTGATCGATGAGCTGGTCAGTCTAAGGTGACTGTTGTACTTCAACATTGGGGTTACATTTGCTGTCCTTACAATTGGCATATTGTCATTCTGCTAGCTGTGGTTGCTACTAGTGGATTAACGACAACAGAGTTTCTGCCATAGTATCTGTTTCCATGTGGAGAACGGCCACATCATTTGACCTAATGCAACATCCAGTGTGTGGTGGGTTTTCTACCATACCCTTGGCAGAGGTGGACATATCATCACCATGGAGAACAGAAAATCCAGCATTCAAATTCTAAGACTATCCATATCTCTAGTGAGAGTAAACGTACAATGCTCTAGCATCATTATCACTTACCTCTTTAATTTCATTTGACGTTAGGGTCTTTGCCAACGGACCATAATCAAGAAAATTAAGAGCCAGCAATTTCTTGTTATTTATTCAGTTTTACTGACTCTTCTTGTCCTGAGCTTGTGTATACTTGCTCCTTTAAGGCAGCTCAAATTCTATTGGGCTCCAGAGGTGGTATGTCTCAATGCTGATGAGCTTGGATTTCAATTGTTACTTCGAAAGCAGGTCATTAATGCCCGGCCTATAACTAGCAGGAATACCAGGTCTGACAGAAGATCACATGGTCATTCACCTGTCTCAGGTGAATTATGACCTTTGCTGGAAGCAACACCCAAGAAGCAATCCGATTAAACTTTTAGTCTTTCCTTTTACATGCAGGTCATCCATAACAGTAATTTGTTATATGGTTATTTTTACTACAAAATATAATAATAATATTAATATTGATCATGATGATGATGATAATAATAATAGGTATTATTACTTATTACATATTAGAATCATCATTATTATTTATAAAAATAATTTGCTGAGAATCAATACCAAAGAGTTAAGCCAGTTGAACTCATTACATTCAGGTCATCCATATCACTCAATTGATATAGAGTGAATTTTTTAAAATAGCAACAATAATAATAATAATAATAATAATATTAACAATGTTGTAAATGTTGTTGTTATTATTATTATTATTATTATTATTATTATTATTATTATATTTACATATTACAATTATTATTCATAATTTCCTGAGAAACAACACCCAGGAGGCAATCCATTGAACTGCAGCCTCCCCTTTATCTTCAGGTAATCCATATCAATCATTTGTTATATGGTGATTTTTATTAAATAATATTCATACTAATAATGATAATAATAACAATAATACATTTTTGACCTGGCCTTTTTTGCAGGGTTATCCCCAAACGTTTTGTTTTCTTCCTCCTATGTTTTCTGACCTGTTTTTGTTGGCTTTAGGACTCTGGGCCCTTTACCACTGCTAACCAGTGCTAAAGTGCATATGCTGGCTGTCTAAATTGTATTGGTGATTGGATTCTCCATGATTGGCATATCTGATTTATTAGTAAGTCCCTAGTAAAGTGCACTATGTGTGCCCAGGGCCTGTAAGTCAAATACTACTAGTGGGCCTGCAGCACTGATTGTGCCACCCACAGGAGTAGCCCTTTAAGCATGTCTCAGACCTGTCACTACAGTGTCTGTGTGTGCAGTTTTAAACTGCCATGTCGACCTAGTAAGGGCACCTACTTCCCTGGCCCAAACCTTCCCTTTTACTACGTGTAAGTCACCCGTAAAATAGACCCAAAGCAGCCCCATGGGCAGGGTGCAGTGTATTTAAAAGGTATGATTTATAATGGTGTGTTGTTGCATGTTCTGATAGTGAAATACTGCCAAATCAATGTTTCACTGTTACAAGCATGACTCTCCCATACGCTAACATGGGGATTGCCTTGAAATATCTTTTAAGTGTAATTTTCCATTGCCAGCAGATGGAGATATGAAGTTTGGGGTCTCTGAACTCACACTTTAAAAATACATATTTTGGTGAATTTGTTTTTTAAATTGTTAGTATGAAAATGCCACTTTTAGAATGTGGGCATTTTCTTGCTTACCATTCTGTGCCTCTACCTATCTGTGGAATAGATTTTTGGGTCAGGATGACAGTTGAGCTGTTTGTGAATTCACTCTAGATAGTCACACAAAGGAAGCTGAGGTGCACCCTGCACATCCTGATGAGTCTTCCTGAGCTAGAGTGGTGGGAGGACTGGACACTTGCACCTGAATAGGGCTGTGCCTTTCTTTACACAAAGCAGTCTCCATTCCCCTGAGTGCGTGTCTGGGGCCAAGGCAGGAAAGGTAAGTCTTGTGCACTACAAAGACTTTTCACTGACTTTTGCCTACTTCAAAGGCACATATGGGTATAAGTACTGGACCTCTGACCCCACAAACGTTAGAATCCTTCTGGACTGAAGGCATTCTATGAAGAAGAAGGCCTGGATGTTGTAGGAGGGACTGCCACTCTGCCTGTTGCTTTGCTGTGCTGGACTGCTGCTTTTGTCCTGGGAGTAAAAGGACTGGACTTTGTTTTCTACATCCTGCTTCCAAATGTTATCCAAGGGATTGGAGGGAGCTTGCCTCTGTTAAGAAGTCTCAGGGACATCAAAGACTTCATCTGCCAGCACCTGGGCTCTCTTGTTGAGATTCTTGACTCGCCAAGTGGTGCCAAATCCAGTTCCTGGGCCCTTGAAAATGAGTTCTGGTGTAACCAAAAAGAAATAAGCACATCGACTTCAGAGCGACTTCAGATCTGGCGTCGCTGTCTGATTCCACACCGCTGCCTACACCGGTGCCATGGTCCCCCAGAGCCATGCAACAACCACGACCGACACTGCAGGCCCGACGGTGCCACAGCACCTCCAAAGTCCTGCCACAGTGTGTGTCGCAAGTGCTGTGTCCCCAACATCCACTGCACCTGAATTCGGCCCCGCCACAGCACCTGTGGACCTGAGGTGTGATCGCTGCACCACGAAGTCAACACTTGTCCCTGGGGTCCGTGTAACTCTGTGACCGGCCCCACTCCCTCACAAGTGGGGTCAGACTGTTGGGAATGACTCCATCAAGATGTTGTGATAGCCTCAGTTGGAGCTATTGTGTTTTTAAGCACTGAGATTGAATCTTTAAAAATTTGTATCTTTGCCTATGTATGTTGGATTTATGTTGTTTTGTACTTGTTTTACTCAGATAAATAATGGCTATTTTCTAAACTGGTGTGGAGTGCTTTTGTGGTGTTTTCACTGTGTTACTGTATGTGTGTACAAAATACTTTACACATTGCCTCTGAGATCAGCCTGACTGCTCGGGCCAAGTTACCAAAGGGGTCAGCCGGGGTTATCTTAGCTGTGTGTCTCCCTTACCCTGACTAGAGTGAGGGTCCTTACTTGGACAGGGTGCAAATCACTGCCAACTAGAAACCCCATTTCTAACAATAATATTCATAATAATAATAATAGTAATATATAATTTGCTGAGAAGCACCACCAATGAGGCAATCCGATAGAACTTCAGGCTCTCCTTTTACATGCAGGGCATCCATATCATATTTGCATGAAGCAATGGTTCTTATAAGATATATACTTAATTATAGAATAACACAAGGCAACAATGACTAAATAAAGTTGTACTGTTCAAAACATAATTAAGGAAAAAGAAAGAGTAGCCAAAACAAGTTATTCAAAAAATTATTATATACATATGTTTTATACATAAGTAGATCATGTGCATAGTGACCCACGTTAAAAGAAGAACCAAACAGAATACTAATATTCAGTACAATAACAAAGAAAGGAACATAAACTTATGTGTTCCATAGAATGACAGACAGTCATATAAGTATATGTATGCCACAAGAATTATAATAAATCCTTGCCCTTATATCAGTTAATGGAATATTGAAGTTGGTTTGCTCGTGTTATATAGGTGTAGACAACGTTTTGACCCAGTTTAGGATATTGGGTCTCATCAGGACCAGATAGTTAAGCGACACCGCTCCTTCAGGATTCAAAAGCTGATGTAAAATCAAAAACATCCAAGGTACTATACAAGGAGAGAAACACACAGATGTGCCACAGGAGAACTGCACCATATTCCAGAATTATTAATTATTAACTTTGTGAACGGTCATGGATATGCCAGACAACCTAAAATGAATTGCCGCAATCAAGAGCCTCAAGGGTAGGAGGCCAGCATCTGTAAAAAGGGTCATTCTGCACCAGCTTCTGGAGTTGTCTTCGGGTATAATGGGGTGATGTAGCTCACTACCTTGCTTTGTGCCCCCTATTCTTACACCCCTCCAGCAGGTGCAGGCCTTATGATTGCCCTTTTATTCCCAATGCAAATGATGTCGACAACAGGGCCAGCGAATAGATAATTTAATTACTGACGATATTTATACTGCATCCACTGGCATAAGTCTAATAAAGCATTTTAAATGGATACAGGGTGGGGGTTGCATTAGCAAGGGTCATGCTCCAATGACAGCCCAGCCTCTGCATGCCAGTCAGCCGCGAAGAAGGTACTTGTTTTTCAATTGGCTGGCCACAATGCCCGGTTGTGTGCAGGACTTTTGATGGATGGTATGCATCACCCTCTTAAATAGTTTGTGACTTCGGGTCTTGTGTGATTCCACCAATCCAATGGCCAGTCATCAGAGGAAAAAGTAAGGAAGACACTTAATTATGACTCACTCTCTCAACCTCTCTCCCCATTCAGTTAACCACCTGTCGCTTTGCATCCTTTTATTTGAAGCAAAGTGGAAGTAAGGGCCATTGTTAAAAGCAGCGGTGTTTAATATTTTTTGCTGCAAATTGTTTATTAACCATCTCCCATGTATATTACCATACTATAACACTGGGGTGGTATACATGCTATATACATAAAATACAGTTTTTAGCCATGCATGCTTCACTACATGTCTTCATGTAAAACTGTAAAAATGTTAGGTGGTATTATTGTTGCTGAACAACTCCACTGATTATGTGCTTATTGCCCCCTGAGACTGGAAACACAATGTAAAATTGGTCTGCATATTGTTATGGAAAGTGGCCTCAGCATTGGCTACTTTAGTACTGCGTGCAATGTGTTGTATGCCTTTGAAAAGGTTCAGCTGATGGGTTACGGTCTCAGATTTCATTTTTGGATGGCAAAATGTTGTTTGAACTTCATTGTATAACCAAGTGCCAATCACTTTGTTGTCTTTTCTGCACATCTCTTTATACGTCATACTCTTTCCTGAACTGCTGTTGGCTCCCAGGCCAATCATATGATTGGCTTTCCCTTCCTCTGAAGGATATACTTGGGGAGCTGAGGGCATATCTAACCTCTTCTCCCAGTGTGCCCTGTTTGGGCACGCAGGTAATCGCCTCTTTGGTTCTGTTGGGTCTTAGAAGAACCTTATGTCATGGCCACTACCCTGCCATGTTTCACTGACATACATTCTGACATGCATTCTTTCTTACCTGTCGCAACTTCCTCCCACCTTTTTTAGGTCTGGCTTCACCTTGCAGCTTTCTGCAAGACTTATTGTTACCAATACCTTCAATTTACTCAGAGTAGGCTTTGGCTCCACCTAGATAAGTATGGCACACCACATGGTATTGTCTGCTTGATGTATAATTCTGTTGTGAGAAATTGGGTTGCTGGTTGATGGGTGTGAGCCCTTCTCAAGGAACAGCCACAATCCTTGTCAGGATGAACCACAAAAAGTAATTCACCTGACCAGTAATTCTCTGGTAGCTTGGCACAAAAGCAGACTTAAGGTAAACATAGGGCCTAAAAGCTTTGATTATCTGGTTGTGCTAGACTGGGGAAAGTCACAGCTTCAGGCTGGCTGTGAAGGAGGAAGGGCAGGAAACAGGGACCAGGCTAGTCCAGCTGAAAAAGTTACCTTCTCAAAGTCCAGCTCAAAGAGTCCAGTTTGTGGTAGAGGGGGCTGTTAGGCGAAGGAAGAGCGGCCCAGATGGCCATTGCCCTAGCATAAAAAGCAGGCCAGGGGTGCAGATGGTCCTTGCTGTAGTGTGAAGATTTTGAACCTTCATGGACGGTCAATGCTGGAGCTTTGTATTGGTGGTCACCCCAGGATGTTGATCCTGTACTACAGACATTGGGTTGCCGGTTGTCACTGGTGGTCACTGTAGCACAAAGAGTTGGCTTCACCGGAGTTTCACATTGACAGTTGGTGCCAGATTTTTGTGCGAAATAACCCGTTTGCAATTGTGAAGAGCCTAAAACTTCAGGCTTTCTCCTTTGTGTTCAGAGGAGTGCACTATGATGCCAGCCAAAGGCCCAGGACCAGGGGAGGTGCCTCTTGAAGAGCAGAGATTCACTCTTGCAGAGGTTAGCAGGGCTCAGACAGGTCTAGTTTTAGCAGGTCTACTGGGCAATTGCAGGGAGGCCTCTAGAGCTTGTTATTCCCCTGAAGCTCTGATCAGGAGGTCAGTCAGCTGATCCTTGGAGTCACTCCAGGTAGCCTGGGATGAAGGAAGCAGGCCCAGTCTTCTTTCTCAGGAAGCAGGGCAGGCCTCAAGCAGCACAGCTGTCCCCTAGCAGCGGTGCAGTCCTTTGTCTGTAATATCCACAGGTCCAGAAGCATACTGTAGAGTTGTTTTGAGGATCTGATATTTATACTTGGTATCAACTTTGGAGTGGGAGGAACATCTAGACTTCCAACACAACATCTGGTTCTGGACCTTACTTCCTCTCTGTCTGGGTCCCAGGATGTCTGGAGCCAAATTGTTAGGACAAGAAAGTGCCAACTTTCTAAAAATGTCATTTTCTGAATTCTGACTCAGAAATCGACTTTCTATGAAAGATGATTTTGAATTACAATTTCTTAGACACCACTGCCCAACTGTTCCCAAACAAACGTTGACACTTTGCAAAACTAATTTTTAAGAGTTTCTCACTATCAGGATATGTAAAGTCTAAAAGTACATGTCCAACTTATTAAATACAATGCACCCTGCTCTATAGGCTGTTTAGAACCTATCCTAAGAGTGACATATGCATTAAAAAGGAAGGTTTAGGCCTGGCAATTAGGTTTATTTTGCCAGGTTGAAAAGCAGTTTAAAACTGCACACAAGCTGCAGTGGCATACCTGAGACATGTTTATGTTTAAAAAGGCTGCTCAAGTGGGTGGCACAATATGTGCTGCAGGTCCACTAATAGCATATATTTTCCAGGCCCTGGGTACATGCAGAACCACTTTAATAGGGATGAATAAGTAGATGTAATGTGCCGATTGAGTGTAAGTCAATTTTACCATGTTTAAAGTGGTACTTTAAGCACTTTAGCACTGGTTAGCAGTGGTAATGTGCACAGAGCTTAAGTCACTCTGTATTGCATTCTCTCATTGTGTAACTGTTCCTCTAGGATTCACATGAGGATCACTGTCTTGAGGGTGAGAAGTCACCAGGACAGCTATGAAGTGGCTCAAAAGGAGCGCACATCTGAAATTTGAGGATCAAGTTAAGGTCCCATTGTAGCATGAACAAATGTTGTAATCCTTTCAAGAAGAGCATAACTGGAGACTTAAACAATGAGGGATGATCAGACAACCACAAAAAGAGCTGAACGGTGCCCTTTAACAGTGCCCAGAGCAAAGCACTGCCGGGCCAGAGACAAAATGAAGGACAGAACTCCAGGTAACTTTACCTCGAGGGGGGGTCTATCGGTGTATACCACACCAAGCCACCAATATGTCCCAAAGACAAGTGTGGACAGTTTTTGTTGAGGGATGACTGACTGCTAGGGTAACATCAACCACCTCTGGAGATTGCTGCTCAATCTCCAAGCATGAAGATGGAGATTGCAAAGGTATGAGTGCAGAACCCTGCCTTCTCCTGATACAGTAGTTCCTCCTGCAGGGGCAGCCTGATCCGACAACAGATGTTCAAGCCTAGGAGCTCTGGATACTTTACTCTCCATGCCCTATCTAGGGCCATTAAGATGACTAACTTCTTGTGATGCATCATGTTGCCTATTATAAAGAAATTATATAGTTACTCACCTGTAATAACTTATTACAGTTGAGTTCTGTCGTCACAATACCTACTGCCAGGGTCAGCCATATATAGTGTTATCTGTGAGCCATCCGATCCACATCTGTGATGGCTCATTTTGTTTGATTCGGAAATCACTGTCTATACTCATGATCTTAGCAGCACTTTATTCTTAAGAGCAGAGACTCTGGCACACCTCATTTAGAACAGGTCTCCAAACTGCATGTTACTTACCCAAAGTATACTGTATACGTCACTACAACCAACACCATTTTGACCATGCATTGTCAAATATCACCAGAAACACAATGCAAATCAGAGCACTTGGAGAGTCATCAGGATTATTAAGAGCTATGTGAACTTCACAATGCAGTATATTGCAATTAAATACAATAAAAGATGAGTATCTGATGTGCAGTAAGCTATTTAAAATCAAGCTTAGAACCTGCACACAGAAAAGGGTGCACGAAGCATGCCTGAATAGGGCTCTGTGTAGTGTCAGTTGTGTGAGCATGCGGTCTGTATTTAAAATAGCTGTATAGCACGTTCAGTCTTCGTTTATAATCCATTAGCACATGCGCTATAAACTCTGCTCAACATGAACCATGTGCTGCTATCTCTCAGTGACAACGAAATGATGCTCTCAAGGTGTTATTGGTATAGGGAAGAGTCCAACCAAAACATTGTAAGTGTAGAGTGCAAATCTTTACAAATATTGCTGGCATAAGGCCGTTAGAAATCTTCCACTCAAATGGTGGGGAGTATCTAACAATGATGCAGTGATGTGAGAGAACGTTTCTGACTAACTGGCCCGCCCCGATTTTTTTTTTTTTTTTGGGCCACTTGTTTTTTTACCTTTTACTGTTAGGGAGCCTCATAGTTTGGGATGCACCCACAGTAAACTCATAGAAAAATGGACTGCGTGTGTCTACCTCCTGTGCTGCCTTGTTAAGCAAAGGCTGCTGTGACGCAGCAAGAGTAGGAGGCCCAGGGCTGGTTACATGTGATCATGTGTGCACACGCGTTTGCACCCATGCGAGGGCTGCGCAGGTAGTATTCCTGTTGTGCACAGCCAAGAACTCTGCCTAGGTAGCCTACCACAGAAGGCTGGCCTAGGGTGCAACTCCAGCACCCTAGAGGCCACAGACTCCAGAGTCACACCAATGTACACTGTAACCTGTATTAAAAGAATAATGCAGTAGGTTACAAAAGCATATTCGTACAGCTTATTGGTCAGCCAGGAATGTCATCTTTCTCTGACTCAGCTCAGGATTAGGGCCAATTACTGCTCTGTCCAGCTGCAGGAGCAGGGGCTTGCATCAGTCAGCCAGCTGTCGCTATATGCCAGGAGCCAGGCCTGCTCCAGGCCCCTCAGCAAGGAGGAGCTCCTTGGAGGAATTGCTGGGAGAGGCCTTGGCAGGAATGTGAGGGAAGAGGGGCTGAGTCTCTCAGAGCATATGTGTCAACTGACACCTGGATGAAGCCATTCTGAGTTATCTCGGAAGACTGTGCAGGAAAGTTGGGGAAGGGACAGAGAAGTAATGTGGCACATAGGATAGGCCAGAGGTGCAACCCTGCTGGACACTTTTGACCACCACTTAAAAGGTCTTCCACAGGGGAGGGCTCTCTCTCTTGGCTGCACTTCTCTGCAGAACACTGGGACTGAAGACGGGCAACATGGACAGCTGGAAAGAAGAACCTCCTGACAGCCCACTGTGGCAAGGACTTTGTCCTTGAATGACCCCAGACCGAGTGGGGTACACTCTAGGACCAGGTAAGCTGGTACCTTTACTCCCCCTGAGTTGGGTGAAGGCTGAGCTCTGACGCTAGGAGAGCGCTCTTCCCTGAAGAAAGGAAGGCACCCAAATGAAAGGCTGGTGCAAGGAGTCAGTGAAACGAGCTCCCTACTGAGTTGCAAAACCTTCTAGGCCCAGAGGCCTACAGAACGTGTTCCATGTGCCACAGGGCTTGCCACCAGGAGCAAAATGAGCCTAAGGTGATTGATAATTGGCCCCCTAGGGCCCGAGATATCTTCATTCAAAGTTTGGCAATCTTTGACCTCTGTCGGGTGGCGAAGTGCGTTGGGCTCCTCCGTTGTGCTGGAATCCTGCCCCCAGGGTGGGCCAGGGCTCAGGGAATGCCCCCAAAGAAGAGTGGAGCTGCAGATTGCCGTCACACATCCCTGGTGAAAATGCTGTAGTAAGGGAGTGCTGTTGTGCTCCCTCAAAGCTAAGGGGAGGGGCTCCGGATCACAATCTGGAGCTCCACAAAAAAGAAAAGTAGGGGGACACCCCCGCACTCCCTGCAAAGATGACGTGAGGGGCCTCAGACCCCATCCAGAGTCCTGCACCAAAGCAGGGGGATGCTGACGTGCCCGCCGTGAAGGTGAACAGGGGAAGCCCTAATGACCAGAGAAGGAGGGGGGAGTTCCACCGCACTCCCCCATGTGATCAGCCCAGCCGCAGCACCACACACACATCTGCCTGCGGGAGCGAGCAGGCTCCAAATAAAGAGCCGGCTTCCACAGCAGCACATGAAGGTGCTGGCCGGGTGGGGAGCCGGTGAGAGCAGCTGGGTGTGGGCTCCCCTAGCTGTTCTTCAAAGTGGATACAGGCTGCAGGGTGTCCGGGTAGGGCCAGACACACCCCAACCAAACTCCAACTCAACAGAGGAAACCATTGCACCGGCTATCCTTGGAGCAGCAGGAGAGCTGCTCATTTGTGTTGCACGCTCCAGAGGTAGCGCCCCCTAATGCCCTATGGGGCCTGGCCCAAGTCTTGGCAAAAACGCCTGTTTGGCATGGTGGTGCCCCCCAGGAGAGCAGGGTCACCACCAAAATCATCACCACATGTGGGGGAGCTGCATGGGGATCGCAGCTTCCCCCCCAAGATGTTATCAAATGTCCCCACTCAGTTTCAGGGAACTTAGAAATGATAACTCCTCAATGATTTTAATCTGTTTTCAATCCAGTCCCAGCTGGAACTTTTGTTTCAGGGTAACAGAACTGTGCCCTCTAGGGGTGAAGATCATGGCTGCAGCCCTTGTGACCTGAATTATGATAACAACGCATTGTTGCAGTGGTGAAACCCCACTAGGGATGAAAGGCTGTAATTACAAGCATTTTTACAGAAATGGAGTCCTTTAGAGACTATGGTTAAAATGGTAGCATTTTATGCTAAATGTGATTCAAAATGTATTGCTGCAGTGTTGTGTCTAATGATATGACTTCTGTAGGGTCATATGAAAAGGGACCCTCTAGGGGTGAAAGATGGTATTACATAATGTTTAACAACCAAGTGATGCCCTTTAGGGACTGTGTCAACTGTGCATCATTTTTATGTTAAATGTTTCAAAGTGGCATATGATGAACCTTGTCCCACACCCTTTAGGGGTGTGGGTAGACTGCGTAGATCATGCTGAGGGTAATCCTAACAGCTCAAACTACTCCAACCTGCTAGACATGTTCCTCGTGGATGCTTATTTGAGTAATGAGACTGACAGTCACTACTTATCAAAGTAGATGTACTTTATTGCCAGTATTAGGTGTTCTCTCTCTAAGTTACAGTCAAATATTGCATTGGAATACAAGTGAATGTTCTGCCATGTGGGTTGTTGGTTTATATCTCTCTTTGGGAGAGACAAGAATGATTACGCAATGTCATCCATGTCATCCAAAAGTAATTCCATCAGCTTGTGTATATTTGTAAATTGTTGACTAGTATTGAGTAGTGTGTGTGTAATAAATGTACTTTTATTTTATCAAAAGAAAAAAGCATAGACTGAACAATCCTTTATTGAGTGTTATTCTTGTGTGTTTGTAAATGGTGATTACTAGCCCACACCATCTCCCTTGAGTAAGCCTTGGACTACTCTGCAATGCTACTCTATGAGAGTCAAGCACTACACTGAAGTGTTTGGGTCCCAGTGGTGGTCGAGTGCAGACCCATGGTTGTATGACGGAGCCACGCATGGGTTTAGCACACATGCCTTTAGAATACGGGCAATACAATGAAAGCGTTGTTACCGTTGCTTACTTTACCATGCAAGTTGTTACAACGATTTGCCTTAGGGAAGTGCTGGACTTTGGAGTAGTGTAATTCAATATTCCAATTCCAGTCTGTGCAACAGTAGGGAAGATAATGGACTTAAAATCCAGCACCAGTCCAACAACGGTTTCCCTAAAGCAAGTCGTAATGACTTGTGTGGTACAGGAACACGCGGTAATGACACATTTGTTGTATTTCCTGCATTGGAAAGGCACTGCGTGGTTCCGGCTGCTTGGTAAAGGCTGTTTCCCTAACCCATTACTTATGCGGACCACACAACCAATGACCCAGCCTCCAACAAGTTAAGTCCAGAGGTATGTAATAGTTCACTGCACTCCAAGAATGCCCATCTTTTCTTACCCAGGTGGGGGGGGGATTGGTCCCCTTTTCCTTGGCCAGCATTGTGTCTAGTAGCACCCCAGGTAAGCCACACCTTATAAACCATTTCAAACTTTTGGTTTTGAAGTCACAACGGTTTTGGAATATTATACAGAATTCGAAACACATTACTGAAATGTTTTAAAGACACTATTTACATACTGCAGTTACACATAATATATACTACTCAACTATCACTTTCGAGGGCTGGACAGCATTTTTTTATGGCTTTATAAACCTTCAGTTACTGTGAAAAAAGACAGCTGTTTTCCACTATTAAAGTAGTGGTGCTACTGTTTTATGCAGATGGGGTGTATTTGTATGTGTGTCTGCACCTCCCTTCGTGTCTGTCAGTCTGTGTAAATAGCAGGCAAATAATTCCAGAAACCGATATACTGTTCATAGAGTTTTGTTTTAATTTAACATATATGGGTTCAAAATTTAATGGGATCACTTTAAAAAATCTCTCTGGTTAATTGTCTCATATTTAACTCAGCTCTAGAAGTTCCACAAATGGCAACAAATAAAGAAATAGCTGCAATGACACCTGACTTCTCAATGGATAATATTTACTACATCACGAAATAGAAAATAACAGTTCAAGATACGCAATAGATTTTTTGGTCATGTGTAGTAAGAATGACTGCATTCCTCTAACTTTTGCCACACAATGTGTGAGTGCAGCAGTTCAGTGTGGTGATTTAGGGTGTCATCTATTATGGGAGTGTTTCAGTGGCAGCTCCTCCACAATGGTGAAAGAACGTCGCCCCACCGGCTGAGAGCCAGCAGCTGAAAAATAAAACAATATTTTATTATTGTTGTATTTTTCAGCTGCTGGCTCAGTCATCATGTGCAGGGAGGGATAGGGCTGGCCATGGGAGGGGGGTGGAGCACTGGAGTGGAGTGCACTAAGTGCTCATGTCAATTTGGCCGGCCATCTTAGGCTGGCCAAACTGACATGTGCATTTAGGTTTCTCCAAACTGGCTGGAGAAACAGCACAGACTCCAGTGCACTGTCAGACAAGCTGCTCAGATCAATCCCGTTGCTGCTCTCATGCTAGGTATGGGATGAGAGCAGTGCCAGGATTGCATGGGGGAGCTTGTGCTGTCGCCCCATGGGCTGCTGGAACACCAACACAATCGAGGGCAAGGTGGCCAGTGCGGACAGCTAGGTTTTTTATTTTTCATTTCTTACTTTATTGTTTCACCACCTTAAGATCTGTAGTGACCGCCACTGGGTTATGGTGATATATATATATATATATATATATATATATATATTTATGATTTCATAACGAAATTAGAACGTAATTCGCTTGACTTCTTATTGGGAAAATCAACTTAAAACTTGTATGACAGCATGATTGATCCGTGAGTAAGTGATCTTTTAAAGAAAAACATACTTCAACACTTTAAAGAAAAACACAGCGTTCAAACCGCTTGCAGTCTTAAGGTCTGTGTTTCACACTGTTTGTGAACCATAGCAAGGGTAAAACCATCAACCGCTGCATGTGCATTTTTTTGTCAAGAATATCTTAGTCTGTGCATAGAGTACAGTCAGTGCTTAATTTGTGCTTGTTGTTTTCGTTGCTGAGCACCAGCACTTATTTTTGAGGGCCGGTGTTTATTCTTCTGCCTCAAGCATTTACCGTGACCAAAAGACACATTTGGGAAAGATGGATGAAGAGAAAAACAAAAAAGCGTCACAATGGGAGAAAGCACAAAACTGCAAGAGTGAGCTGAAGGGGCAGGGAGTGGCTTTAAATGGATTGAAGAGGCCCAAGATGGCTTCAGGATTACGCTGCCTCAGTATTCCGTGTTCCCACATTTAATTGCATCAGCCGTGTATTTAAGAGGAGGGCTTTGGGCACCGGCACATTTTTCTTTACAAATTAAGCACTGAGTACAGTCATTTTAAGCTATACCGGGGCATGTGTAAATCTCGGTATGTGGTATCATTTAAGAGTTCTAACTCCCTTTTCCCTCTCTTCCTGTCTACTTGACGAGCCAGTTTCATGTATAAAGTGCATCAGCAGTGAAGGCTACAAACTTACAGTGTGGTCGCTGGTAAATCCGCCTCGGCAGCACTTTGTTTCTGTAG
Source organism: Pleurodeles waltl (assembly GCF_031143425.1). NCBI lineage: Eukaryota > Metazoa > Chordata > Amphibia > Caudata > Salamandridae > Pleurodeles > Pleurodeles waltl. Next base: position 517,865,694 of record NC_090442.1, read on the forward strand.
CTTAGTGGCTGATCTGCATCTCTGGGAATCATCAGCGCTGTGCGTCCCTTCCAACATCTTAAGTTCAATGTGGGAGCAGTCGATGCTGTGTTTCATTTCCAACATCTGAAGGGTTGAAGAGTGAGAGGCGGCAGTGCTGTGCTTCTGGTCCAGCCTCTGAAGCTTCTGTGGGAGATGGCAGTACTGTGCTTCTGTTCCACCCTCTGAAGCCTCCGAGTGCAGGCACTGCCCTGCTTCTGTTCCAGCCTCTGAAGCCTCTGTGAGAGCCGGCACTGCCCTGCCTCTGTAGCCCCCTCTGAAGCCTCCGAGTGCAGGCACTGCCCTGCTTCTGTTCCAGCCTCTGAAACCTCTGTGAGAGCCGGCCCTGCCCTGCCTCTGTAGCCCCCTCTGAAGCCTCTGCGAGAGCCGGCACTGCCGTGCCTCTGTAGCCCCCTCTGAAGCCTCTGTGAGAGCCGGCAGTGCCGTGCCGATGTTGCACCTTGTGAAGACTCTGAGCGCCAGCACTGCCCCGCCTCCGATACAACCACCGGTGGTTCTGCGAGAGCCAGCTCTGCTGTTCCTAACTCGCCCGCAGGTCCTCCAGCTTTGAACTAGCAGCGCCTGGAAGATGAGGCACGCAGAGAGGGAGTGGCGCGCCGCCATATGGATGTGATATATTTCAAGTACATCGCTGGAAGAGATTCTGCTCCGTTGCTGCAGCTGTTTTCAAGCAAAGCACGACTGAGAGCGTCCCGTGTCCTTCCTCTGACACACATCCTGTTACCTGAAGTGTCGTTCCATACATGCCTGAAGATTATTATCGTTTGTTAAGATCTTTTTGGATGTCTATGCTTTTTAAGTGTAGACATTATCAGGGGAAGACTTTGATCTTTCTGCCATTCTGACATCAAACACTGTCTTTGAAATACCTCGGTAATTACCATGTTTGTAAAACGTTGTAGGGTATGAAGAAGAAGAAAACCCTATTACATGCATCACAAAAATGAGACGATGTGTTGAAAGTAAAATAAATGTTTTACACCACTCTTTGTATTTATAACTTTTATAATATATAGAAAATAAGCACAACATCAAATAGAATGATGAAACGGGGGATCACAGCTCATTGTAATAATCTGCAACACAAATACTACTCTTTCATTTACCATTTCTGTAAACACATTTTTTATGATTTTTGAATTAATAAAACATTTATCGTCTATGTCCAGGAAATGAACAACAGGTATTAATTAACGCGTGCTTATCCTGAATTGGGGAAAGCATTATTTAACTAACTTTGACCACTGCACTGCCACTAAAATTCCTACCTAAATTTCGTAGCAAGAAGAGTGTCCTGTATAGGGAGACAGGAGTAGGGTAAAAAGGTATGAACAGGGGAATAAACGGAAATCATCCATAATAAACAGCTGTCATAATAATTTTCCAAATGACTACTTCTACCTTTCCTTTTGTCGTGGATCCAATACATTTATATAGGATAGCATCCACTCAATGGGTTACCACTAAGATTTAGTCTGGCCCCTCCACAACAAGTACCAAAACTGTCCAGATAGATAAACAGGGAAACATGAATAAATGCAAGTTAAATACAAATGGATTCATGCCATCAACATGAAGTGACACAACATTACACCTCATCCATGTTGCACCAATGTACTACAGCACAAACAATACATATATCAATGCAGTCACTTCACTTTTTGATGTAGAACTTTCATACTTCGCAATACAGTTTTGTTGACTGGAATCTATTGATAATTCCTCTGTTTTGAATACTGTTTGGCCTGGTGCTACTTTTTCCCTTCATTATCTGTACAAATGCTTGTTTCTGTGATGTCACATAACTCTTAGTGCCGAATATTTTTCAGAGTTTACAGAAACCATTTTTAGAGGTATTCTCTCCATGAGAGTTTCCAAAGGGACCTCTTTTTCACAACGAATTCCCTACCCAGCGCCAAAGGCTTACAGGGTTTGCCCCCTCCTTTGAGCTTGTGACTAGCGAATAGGCCTATTTTCATTCCCAACGGTTGCTGATGTACAGAGTAACTTTGACCAAGTGTCCATACTCAATTGATGGATTGAGTTTGCTGTTGCCTTCCTGATTAAATCCAATATAGAGATACAATTGTTACTGGACTGAACTGAGCTGTGGCTATCTTTGGAGATTTAATTTACTTTGAGACTTTTTTGGTGGCAATCAGAGGTTACCGAGCTTCGGTTGTGACAAGTGGTGTTGTGTAGTGCTGGTGTATAGAGTCCACTCTACTATTGGACTGCAACCGAGATCACCACGTACTGTTCTTAAGGATTTGACTTTGAGGATAGCAAGGCAGAGCAATCCTAGGCTTCATTTAAGGAAGTAATGAGGGCTAAACACGCATAACTCAGAGCGAAACACAATAATATCCCTAAATAAGTCTACAACTTCACTCTGTGCTTTACTTTGTGAATATGATTTAAAACATCTATGACAAAACACACAATTTAAAATAATGATATGTAAATAATAACAAGATGCCCTAGTTCCATTTTATTCGGAGATCTGACATCACATGTCTGTAAACATGTCAGCTAAGTGCTTTGGTTTCTCTCTGTAGTCTATGAACTATGTTATTCACTGGGCTCTGTTTGCAATACTTAGGGCCAGATGTAGCAACAGAGAATTTTGCGAGTTGCAAATTGCGAGTCATACCGACTCGCAATTTGCAATTCGCAAAAGTGTATGCAGAAAGGTGTCTCAGACACCTTCTGCGACTCGCTATGGGGTCGCAAAGACCCACCTCATCAATATTAATGAGGTGGGTCGCATTTTGCGACCCAATAGCGAGTCCATGCATTCACAGGGATGGTGGCATGCTGAAGACAGCAGACCTCTATGTCTGTGACTGCTTTTTTAATAAAGCAGTTTTTTTTTTTTTTAATTGCAGCCCGTTTTTCTTAAAGGAAAACGAGCTGCAATTCAAAAAAAATAATGAAACCATTTGGTTTCCTTTTTTCAGAGTAGGCAGTGGTCCATTGAACCACTGCCTGCCATGAAAAATAATTTTTAGCGACATTCACAAAGGGCAAGGGGTCCCATGGGGACCCCTTCCCGTTTGCGAATGAGTTACCACCCACTTCAAGTGGGTGTTAACTGCGAATTGCTTTGCGACCGCTTTCGCGGTCACAAAGCAATTCTGCATCGCGGTGCGAGTCGCAAATAGGAAGGGAACACCCCTTCCTATTTGCAAGTCAGATTCACATTTTGCGAGTTGGTACCAACTCGCAAAATGTGTATCAGCATCGCGATGGCCGTTTTGCATGTCGCAAACTGTGTTTTTCGCAGATTGCGACATGCAAACCTGTTCCTACATCTGGCCCTTAGGTACTGGAGATGCAGTCCATGGTCTCAACAGTCTAAAAAGCGCACATAGAATCTCACTCTTTCCCTTATTGCTACTCAGCAGCCACCTACTCCAACTGATATACTTAAAAAGCATACGTTGGTATTGGCTATTATCTGTACTAATGATTAGAGTTGGATTTTTATGAGGTTTTGTTCTATCTCATGTAACAATTTTTTAAGATTCACATAATTATTTGTAAACCTTCATTTCAAGCATGATAGATTGTTCATCCAAAGCTTTGCGAAGTAGTGCCACTTAAAGGAGGAGTTACAGGGGTTTATTTGGTGCCTGATGCTGAGTTTCAGGTGTTTGCAACACCAAAAGGCTACCATCGGTGGATTAAAGGTAGGTCTTGTGCCCATTCATTAGAATCATTATTTTGGGCACAAGTTATTTAAAAGGACCTGAAATTACTGTTGGTTGTGGTTGGAATTCCCCAGTCCTGTAGGTGCCCTCATTTCTAGTGGCCTAGACTTTGGCAGCCAAGACAAAGTTGAAGACAAGAGACATTCTTCAAATGCTGATCTCTTAGGAATGGCTTGATGGATGTTTACCGGTCAACACTTCCAGAAACATTGTAGGCTCCCCTAGATTTGTTTTTATCTTCCACATCACAAGAGATGGGATTGAATTGGTTTGCTAGGCTCCTAGAAGCAACCAGCTTGTTACACAGGTTTTCCAACAGGACTAAAGGTGTCGTTGAGAAGACAGACACACCAGCCATTACATAGGCTTCAGCTCTTCCCATGGGATCAACCAATGTTGTAAGCTTTTCCACCTGCTCAGCAGCTGAGCAGACGTGTCATTGAGTGGCACTGTTCTCACAACAGCTCCAGTAAGTTCGCACAGTCACCTGAGAGACTGGCTCATTCTTCAAGACAAGCTGTCATCTGTAGGGCATAGTCCATTGTCCTCACTCACAGCTGGTTGGGCTATTCTACTTGCAAGGCGATCCAACCATGCTTCTACCAAGATTCATGACCCAGACCTGGTCCTAATGTGGCAGAGATAGGAGTTATGCCAGTGAAATGCAGACTTTCTCCTCTGTCATGAGGGGTTCTGGCACTAAGTGCTGTTCAAGTTGGGCAGTATTTATCATCAGAGCTAACTAGTCAGTTTTCTTACATAGTTCAGCATCTGGGAGCTTGTCCAATCAAACATTGGCTGGGCACCTTCCCTGGTAGGTCATGGTGGATCAAATTTGCTGCTGCGGACAACGTAGATTGGTCTAGTGGCAGAGTACCATTGTTGGATTGGCCTGGAAGTTTGGTCCTGGTCCACCATTAGTTCTCAGAGCAAAAAGGTGGCAAAACGTTTCTAAGTTCCAGGTTTCAGCCAAGGGCCCAGGACCTTTAAGACAGCACATATATAGTCAAGACTCACTCCAGAAGAGGTCAGCAACAGGGTCCAAGGAAGGTCCATTTAGAACTCCTCATCTGGACAGTTCCAAGAAAGACTTCTGGAAGATTGTTGTGTCTCTGTAGCTCAAACAGGAGGTTAACCAACTGGCCCTTGAAGTCACTTCTGGGGTCCTGGGTTAAAAGCAAGCAGGTCCAGTCTTCCTTAAGGTTCTTCAAACAGAAGGACAGTCCTTCTCCTGAGTTTCACAGGTTCAGGAGTGTTCTGAGAGGGGTATTGGGGATGCCACTTGTATGCCAAGTGTACCCTGTTGGTGGGGGAAACTCCTGGCAACTCCCTTACCAATGCAGTAAACATCCCTAGGGGTGACCATACCTACTTCTGCAGCACTTCCCGTGTCTTTTACTGTAAACTACCCGACAGTATCATTCTCTACCTAACTCCAACATAGCAGAACCATTCTTCCCCTGGTCAGAATTCCCTCTGCCCACTCAGAGGTGTGGTTATGATAATAAGCAAACACCCCCTTGTGGTCACTCCAAACTAGTTCTGGGGCACCTCAACTCCCCTCTGGATCTGGAACCAAGCTGACTAGGAAGACAAAGCGAGGCAGATATAGCCATGAGTTACATATGCCAGTCACATGGTGGGCACACACTGAAGCTCAGGGAGGGGCTCAGCACAACTCCAGGCTACCCTGCTCAAGGAAATAAATCTCCTCTCTACATCCACTTATTTTGTCCATTGTCTGAGAACAATGCACATAACACCACAGGAAAGCCAATAACAGACGGGTGTAAGTGGACACTGGCAGAAAGGCACCTATGGATTAGAGAAATTACAACTTTCTAATAGTGTCATTTCTAAAATAATAATATAAAATATGACTTAATCATTAAGTTGGATTTTAAATTACTAATAAAGTGAGTCCTTGAATCATGGTTTAACAGCTCCCAAACTGTAGTTAAGTGTTATAGTGCAACCGCATGTTCTCCTATGTGGGGGCTAGCCTTACCATAGTGAATAACGACTTTGTGGGGTTTCACTGCCAGGACATGTAAAACAATTTTTGTCCTAATTGTTAAATATCACATTCCTTATCTTATGGGATTTTAGGAGTGATTTACAACTACTGAAAGGGAAGGTTTAGGCAAAAGATTGTTTTTTGCCAAGTCAAAGTGGCAGTTTAAAACTGCACACACATGCTACAGGGGCAGGGTGAGATGTTTTACAGTGCCATGTTAGGGGGTGGCACAATGAGTGCTGCAGCCCTCTTGTTGCATTTAGGACCTGGACAGCTGAAGCAACATGTGCTAGGGGCTTATAAGTAAATTAAATGTGCCAATTAGGTACATGACAATTTTACCACGTTTAAAGGGGAGAACACAAGCATTTTACCACAGGAGTGAAGTGCCCTGAGTCCTGTGGCCAACAAAATCGGGGTCAGTTAATGAAGGCTACAATCTGAGAGAATACCATCAAAAAATGGCCATTTCCAAAACTGAACATGGAAAACAACATAGGATAGACGAATGTCCTCTCCAGAACCATGAATAGGAATTTCCAGCACAACATCTTTTGTTATCAAATCTCTTAATAACCGAAGTCTGTCAAAGGAGGCTATTGTTTTTCCTTCACTTGAAGCTTCTGACTAAATAAAGTCTTAAATGTCATCTCATTTCAAGTTTTGAATATACATCTTCCTATTAAGGGTAGGAATCCAGCTACTTTCATCATTCTGGATCTCAAATACAATTCCATTTTTATTTGACATATATACATTTTCTGTATTTTATTTCAGAAGTAACTTTAATGATGAGTCACAAGGAGATCAATTCACAAATCTTTCTTGAAGACGGATTTAGAGTTTGGCGGATGGATTAATCCTTCACAAACGTCACAGATAACACTTCTGTTGTATTAAATGTGCATTACATACAATGCCACTTGTAATACGGCAGACGGATACTTGTCACGTTTGTGACGGAGTAACCCATCTTCCGAACTCTAAATCAGTCCCTATGACTCTGAGCATAAGCAGGCTGTCAAATTCTTTTTCCTCTACCGCATTTGAGTGAGTCAAACCTGTCAAAATGTACTACTTGAACAAACAGAGTATATGCATTTTCTGATAAATACTGCATTTTGTGCTGAAAGCATCAAATTTTATATTTAAGTCCTAATTTTCCAGCGAAAGTCTGGAAATCAGATATATTACCACAAGCCACTGTATCAATATTCAACAAGTGCAGTAAATACCACATGCCTGTCTGACTCGTTTGTAACCAAGGCCTACATTTGATTTGGTTATGGAAAAGGTATAGTGCATTATTTACAAGTGATTTTCAAGTCAGAGTATTAAGCTATGTACAGTACTTAATTTGAGACGAACATTTCCAGAGTTCGTCACCGGCATTTAATTGCCAACAATGGGATATTTGACAGTCTGCCACATGGTTACACTGTGTGATTTAGTTCAATATACATTAAAACAACTAATATCTGCCATCCAAGTCATAATTACAGGTTCGGGGCTGAAAAAGTCTGAATCCTCAAACCTGTAGAAGTGTGTTGATTAGTAGTAGTGTAGGTATGTTCGTTGGCAGCCCTGGCAGGGCCAATGGGTGGTGCAAGCTGCAGTGGCCTTCTAACGAGGGTCCAGGCACTTATTTTTTTACCTAATTAAGCATTGGCTATGTACAACCCAGATAATTGAGTTACGCATGCATAATTTAACAAAGTATTGTGCACACATGCATATGATGTGAGAAGGTGCAAGATGGTGGGAAGCCTACATGCACTCTAGCCAGGTAAAATTTGAAATTAGCAATGCGTTTGTAGGATAGGGTGACATACATTGTGAAATTGCTTTCAATGCATATAATGCACAATGCAGATATTACACTAGATGGTTTAGGAGAAGTGTGAGAAATTGGGTTGTTTGTTGTATGGGGGTAACTCATGTTCAGTTAACAGCCATAGTCCCTGTCAAGGGGAACCAAAAAGTCACTACATTAACCTGTGATAAACCCCCTGGTAGCTTGGCTCAAAAGCAGTCAGGCTTAACTTAGAAGCAAACTGTAAAGTATTTATGAAACACATAAACAGTAATAACGGGAGATCACAACACAAGACAAATCCAATACCAATTTAGAGAAAACAGAGTAAGTTTCAATAAATTATTTGGCACCAAAATGACAAAACACCAATCAGTAGAACCGGAGTTATACATTTTTAAAGTTTAAGGTAAAAACTAGCATCTAAAAGATCAAAGCACCAGCAGTGGACAGCTATTCGCACAAGACTAGGTTTAAAGTAAAAATTTATGACCGACAACGATGCAGCTCAAGTTGGATCCAAAAACTGGACTGGGCCCGGACTTGACAGAAATTTCAAACAAAAGTGTTCTCAGAAGGTAAAGTTCAGAGGGGCAAGACTGCAGGCGGTGTATGAGGAGGGAGTGTTATTGTCGGGGATCAGCTGGAAAAAGTCATGGTGAAGATTTCTTTGTTTGAACTTAGTCACTTTTTTTGGAAGTTGATTAGCTGCTGTAGAGAAGAACGTAGCAGGAAATGCAGCAAAGTCAGGCTGACTGGCAATGCACCTTGGGCAGATAGACAAGCAGGTTGGTCCCAGTCTCCTCTCGGTTCTCAGAGCAGTTTTTAGCCACTGTACCACATTTTGGATTTTGGCTATATGACTACCTTTAATACAGCCACAAAAGTTCCAGGACTGGAAGGGCACCACTTGGGGGTTGGGACTCACTCAGGATGGGTCCAAGTGCAGGTTAAAGATGGTTGAATCCTTTTATGTCCCTGAGGCTCTGAGGAGGCCAGGCAACTTGCCTTCAGAGTCACCCTGGTAGTCCTGAATTTATGAAATGGTGCACAAGCAGCAAGGAAGGCAGGCTCCAGGCAGAAAAGCAGTCCTTCAAGGTGCAGTAAAGCTGTCTTGTGGTGTACACAGCAGGCCACAGCAGCAGATAGTCCTCTGAGAATCCTTCCACAGGTCTAGAAAGTGGAATTAAGAGTGGGTCTGGTCTGAGGGTTCTTTTAGTATACGTGGTGCCTTCTGGAAGCAGGAGAAGTTTCAAGGGAATTACCTTTGAATTGCTTGAAGTTTTCTGCATCCCCTGCTCTGGAAGATTGAACAGTGCAGGGGTGACAAGACCTTTGTGTGAAAGCAGAGCACAGCCTATTGATTTGCATGTGGGGCTGCTAACTCCACCCCCATCCTGCCAGTGATGGCCCATTCAGACACATCCAATCCCTTTGTTGTGTGGTCCTCTGGGAGGAATAAACAGAGCCCAACTGCCAACTGCACCCAGTCATGTGACCCAGGAGCAGGCTGCTGGCACCAAATAGGACGGGAAAATGACAACTTTCTAAAAGTGGCATTTTCAACATTGTAACTCAAAATCTGATTTAACCATTAAAGAAGGTTTTGGATGCCAGTCTACAGGTTGGTAACAGATTACCTGTATGTAGGGGTTTTTCACTACCGGGATATGTAAAACGTAAAGTACATGTCCAAACTTTTAATTACAGTACACCCTGCCCTTTTGGCTACCTTATATGTAATAAAAGGGGATTTTTAAGGCTTGGCAAGGGGGTTGTTTTGCCAGGTCATAAAATGACAGCATTGAGTCTGCAATAGAAGACCTGACATATGATTTAAGTCGGTGCTTAAGTGGGAGAGGGGAAACAATAAGTGCTGAAGGCCTACTAGTAGCATTCAATTTATGGACTCTGAGTGTATGGTATACCACTCTACTAGGGACTTGTAAGTAAATTAAGTATGCCAATTAGGTGCAAGCCAATCTTACTATGTTTTAGTGAGTGAGCACCGTAGCACTGCTTAGTCCTGAAGCTAGCAGAACCAAATTCAGAAAAATAGGAGGGTAAATACAAAAGGTTTGGGGGAAGACCACCTTAAGGCTGACAGGACTAACAGACCCCACAAGCCACACTTCACTGGACTCAGCTGGGAGCCTAGTTTTCCGAAATATCTGTGAATGGTAGGTTTCCCTGGGCCCAAGTGAACCCCAGTTCCAAATTCCACACCTACCCACATCCCCAGAATGATTGAAATTCAATAGATCAAATCTTGATACTTTTATTATTTGCATCTTGTGAACTTTCCTTTAGTAGCCAATAGCCCCATCCACAGAAGAGGGGTGCATTTTCTTTATCATTTTATCAAGAGAAGTGCAGGAACACTGGGTGGTAAAGCATTTGTCAATCCCCACAGATACAGGAACTTCCATTTGCACAAACTTGAGGACTTATTGTAATTTTAGTCAATATCTGCAGGTTGAAGAGAATTCTGGGATCCACTCAAACCACGTCATCCTGGACTCAACCTGATGTCTTGTTATCAGAAAACAGCAGCTTCGAACATCCCCAGATTTACTGAAATCTTTTATAAACATGTTGGTATTTCCTCTTTGTATTTTATGGGAATATCTTGTTGTAGGTGACAACACATGGGATATTGTTTTATTGGGCTAAGTGTGTTATTATTTTTTAAATTCCATTATGTTTTTTTTGACTTCTAAATATGTTTGTGTTCACAAAAGAACCTATTATGTAAAAGACCCCCAATATCATCTGGTATTATGGGTAATCCTAAATTCAGAGTGGTCCGATTCCCATTCCTGAACTCAGATTCCTTGGCAAATTTGAAACATATATAGCTTTCCTTCTGACCCATTTTTTTATTATATATATTTTACCTTGTGAATTTCTGCATTGCCAACCCTCAATAAAAAATCATTACAATTGGCAGGTTGGTTGATGGCTCTGAGTAACATATTTTTACAGAACCAACAAACACTGCATGGGTCATTAGGAGTTTGGCGAAAGGAAAAGCCCGCACGCTGAACTTTCGTGGTGAGGTTGCCGCCTGTGCGACTGCCTTCCCGCAGGCCCGATTAGGAGCACCCCGCTGGCCCAGCGGGAAACAGCCCACAACATTGCAGCTGACTCATTATGATCCGGCAGCAATGTTGTGGTGCTTAGGGTGCAATACCACCCGTCACGTGTTTCACTGTCTGCAATGCAGACAGTGAAAAGTGCGATGGGGTTGTCCTTGGGGGACCCCTCTATTGACCATGCAAAGTGCATGGGTAGCCCGTCTCTGTTAGCTTTTACATGGTGGTGCAACCGCCATGTAAAAGTTGGCGGAGAGGGGGGTCGTAATCCTCAGGGCGGTGCTGCAAGCAGCAATACCCTGGCGGATTACGACCACCAGCACCGCCAGCCCCTCCAGTGGAGGGAAACTGGCGGTGCTGGTGGTCTGACCATGGCCCTAACGCCACCATCATATTTTGGCGGTCTGACCACCGCAAACCGGCTGGACCACCACTTTTGCGGCCATCAGCCTGCTACCACAGCACCACCAGGGTCATAATTAGGGCCTGTATGTATGTGTGATTAAAAAAGTATGGCAGATAACAGTATATTAATTTTGTAGATTGGCCTTAAATGTAATAAATTACATATGAAAATATTTTCACCTATTTCTATTTTTTCCTCTTTACTTTCACAGTTTTTTTAACTCAATAATTAGATTCTCTGGGAAACCCATGAACAATCTACTCACATAACCCCTTAATGTACCTAGAAGTTTGTCCAGTTTTCAGAATTCTATAGCTTTCTGTGTTCATCAATTAGATTCATACTTTCCCCCCTTAAACTACAAGTAGGTAAAAACTGCAAAAAAAAATATTTTATATAACTCTGCTTGTTCTTGGAAACTGGGAAATCGTGTTGTTAGCACAACAAACTTTTTTATTGATATTTGGCCTTTACATCTTTTGTGAAAAAAACAAAAAGTTCCCCAAATATCAATAAAGGGCCAAAGACCAGGTACACAAGGGGTTAAAGGAATGTGTTTACAGCAAATATTTAAGTAAAACGTTTTATACTTATCAACACGTTATGCACATTTGGAAGTTAGGAGAAAGTATAATATTTAGACCTTTCAATTCTGAATGACATCTTGTTTGTACCATCCACAAATCATGATGAACCTCTAACATATGTGACTACAACATTCACAACTGTAGATATATAGATGGACAAGTGACACCTTTATTACCAAGTGACAAGATCTAATAGGACTAGTATACTAATCACTAGATCATGGCCATTAAATCCAGCCCAAACACAGCATTTTATTGTTCATCCTCACTATCACAGGAGAGCGACAGATGATATGATATGATATTGGGACTTGTAGAGCGCACTATACCCTAAAGTGTCAAATCGCTACCAGAAAGCACCCAGTACCACATGGGGAACCGAAGGGGTTCAAACATTAGGAAAGGTGAAGAGTAAAAAGCCATGTTTTCAGGTTTTATTTAAATGCCACATGTTAGAAATGGGGTCTTTGGTTGGCAGTCAGGTTACCCCCTGTCCAAGCAAGGACCCTCACTCCAGTCAGAGTATAAGAGAATCACCCTGAGCTAACCCCTGCTCACCCCTCACCCCTCACCTAGCTTGGCACGAGCAGTAGGCTTAACTTCGGAGTGCTAGTTGTAAAGTATTTGTACCAACACACACAATAACTTAATGAAAACACTACAAAATGACACAACACAGGTTTAGAAAAATAGGAAATATTTATCTAAACAAAACAAGACCAAAACGACGAACATCCACAATACACAAGTCAAGTTATCACTAAGAATTCAAAAAGAGTCCTCATGTAATTTTAAACACAAGGCTAACGCTGTTTGCATCAAAATGTACCTTGGGTGCATCAAAAATAACTCCGCACGGGCGAGTGTGCATCAAAAAGGGCTTGTGATGTGTCAATTTCACTCACGAGCGAGACCTTGCATCATTTGTCCTTTAGTCGGGTCGGCGTGCGTCGTTTCTTCTCTCCGCAGGAGAGCGATGTGTTGATACGGTCAGCACTCTCGGGTCCGGGCAGGCCTTGCATCGTTTTTACATGCCCAGCGGTGTTTGCATTGGAAAACCAGCCGCACGACGATCCGAAAACCACGCAGCACGGGTTGGTGATCTCACCAGCCTCCGTCAGTGATACTGTGTGTTGTTTCTCCAGACCCGGGTGTCGATCTTTGGGTCGCATTGCAGCGAGCATCGATTTTCAGCTGCAAAGCCGGCAGCGCGTCGATTTTTCAGCCGTGGATTGGAGTTGCGTTGATCTTTTCCCCGCACTGCGGTCAGTGCATGGATTTCTCATTCTTGGGCTGCCAGCTTCTCCTTTCAGGGTCCCAGGAACTGGATGGGCACCACTTGGCAGAGTAGGAGTCTCTACAGAGACTCCAGGTGCTGGCAGAGAGAACTCTGTCCAGCAGGACAGCAAGCCACAGTGGCCCTTAACAGCTGTGAGGAATTAGAGCCAGACCTCAGCCCTCTCTAACCACTGTGACTGTGGAGAGTGGGGGGCGGTAGCCTAGGTGCCTGGCACCCTTTGACCACTCTCCCTTTCACCAGGTCAGGGATGACAGCCTGACCCTGGTCATCCCCTCTGGGGCTCTGTACTCTCCCCCTAGGAACTGCACCCCCAGGGTCAAAAATTGTCAGGGTGCTTGTAGAAGCAGTCCTGCACAATTCTTCCACCAGTGCAGGGATGTGAACCTGCAGCTGGTCTTCCATCCTGGGGTCTGTACCTTCAGGTTGGACCAGGGCCAGGGGTGAGGCTTCCCTCCCCCTGCCCTCCCTTCTGGGGTCCTGCACACCCCAACTAGGAATGCCCCCCCAGAAGACAACATGGTAGGGGCACAGTTAGCAGTAGCCCCTCCCACCAGGTTAGGGGGACACACCCTGAACCCGGCCTTCCAATCCAAGGACTATACCCTTAAATTGCACTAGGGACAGGGGTGAATCTCTCCCTCCCCTGCCCCTACTCACAGGGTTCTGCACTCCCCCCAGGGAGAGTACCCCTAGAAATCACACCAGGGGAGGTCATTGGGCAAACCCCCCCTTCAGGTCAGGGTTTACCCCCTGCACCTGATCCTCCAGTCCAGGGTCTGTACCCTCAGACTGGACCACTGCTTGGCAACCAAGGACTTCCTGGGGGGCACACCTACCCCCCACCAGGTCGGATTTTACTCTATGAACCTGGTCATCCAACCCAGAGACACCACCCTGCGGTTGAACCATTGACTGGTGCACCAGGACTTCCTTGGGAGCACACCTATTCCCCATCAGGTCAGAGTTTACCCCCCTGAACCTGATCATTCAACCCAGAGTCACCACCCTGCAGTTGAACCATTGCCTGGCACACTGGGACTTCCTGGGGGGCACACCTACCCCCCACAAGGGACACACACAAGTCTGGCTGATGCAGGTCTCCTGACCCCTGCCCATTTGGCAGTGTCTGGATTTCCCCCAACACAGAAATGGTCTCACCAAGGTCATTCCTGGGGAGCTCTGCTCCCAGAACTGACCCCTGACCCTCCAAGTTCTCCACTGGGGTCCGCAGCCCCCTCTCAACCCTGTCTGGACTTCTGCACCCCCTCACTAGTAGTGGTACTGCCAGACACCAGAACTGGTGGGACGCTGGCTACAGCCTTCCCCCCAAGTTCTCCTGACACTGTGGGGTCTCCCTCAGCAGATGGCCCAACGGTACAGGCTAGGCTCCCCTCCTGGTGTTCCCTCATGGAACCCTCCAGGACCTGGGACTGGATCTCAGGCACCTTGGGCCTCAGCCCATCCCCATTCCCTCTCCTCGGAGACTGGACATGGGGTCCCTCACCCATCCCACTACACTGGGACCTACCTGGGACACTGCAATCCTTCCCTACCTCACCTGGTTGGGAAATACCTAGACCACTCCCCTCAGGTGCACCCCCAAATGCCTCTTCAGACTCTCTGATACTCACCCAGAGGTCTGCTTCCAGTGCAAAGTACCTGGGGTCAGAGACCTCACACTCCACCTGGTGTTGGCGTAGTTCTGGAAAATAAGGACTAGACATATGCTCTCCAGCAATTACATCACACACCCCCTCACATGAATTAACCAAACTACCCTTCACCCAACCATCCTGTGACTCAGCCTTGAAAAAGCAACCCACATCACCCTCCTGAGACTGGTGAGACAGCACCTGACTGTCCCTGACACTCAACACACACTCCTCTGGGTTGTCTTCACACTCCATAACCAGGACTTCTACCTGGGGGGAACCCCTCTCCCTGTCACTCTCACCTAGAGTCAGTAGAGTATCCCTCCCACCAGTAGGAATATGACTCCCCATGCCAGTTCCCCAATCCACCTCAGGGACCCTGTGCATCACTGGAGCTACCTCATACCCCTGAACCTCCTGATGTGTGTCAACTCCCTCCTTCAAGTAGGGCACCACGTCTCTGGGCATGAGCTCTTCTTCAGCAGCACTGGATATAGAATTGTTGCAGCCACCATTCCAGCTGGATTCAGCCCTCGTGACTTCCAGCTTTTTTCAGTTTTAGCTCATAAGCCAAAATCATCTCTTTTTACCTCTAAGGCCATCCTCATTTTCTCCAGCTCCATCTGGTGCTCCCTCTCTGCCTGTCTGTCCTGCAAATCTTCAGGAGTTATGCCCTTAGATGAGACATTGCTACCTATCCTGGAGACCCTCCCTCCAGGTGTAACAGTTACCTCCACTACACCACTTTGTAGGCTCTGCACTTTGTCTTCCTCATCCTCTGTGTGACCCCCAGCCTCCTTGACTGTCACCCAGGCCCTCGGTGCCTTTTGCAGCTCCCCCTTCCTGGCGGAGCTCTTAACGCGGGAGGCAAGATCTTTACAGAACTGTTTCAATTGAGCAACTGAGTACCTCTTCAGTTTCCCTAATTCAAATACAGCTCCAGCAGTTGCATCTTCAGATTGAGACATGACGGCAACAAGTGCGAAGTTCGAAAATCAACAAAGAGGCCACCAAAAATATGGAAGTAGAAAAAATGGAGTCCCAAAAAAAAAAGAAGCAAAATCACAAGACAAGTAGTATGTGGTCACGTAGTGGTCTGAACTCAAACAGTAGTGTACACTTAATCACTGTATGTCAAGTACAAATACAAGTCCAATCCCAACTGCTGATCACCAGTGTTAGAAATGGGGTCTTTGGTTGGCAGTCAGATTGCCCTGTGTCCAAGCAGGGACCCTCACTCTTGTCAGGGTAAAAGAGAATAACCCTCAGTTAACCCCCGCTCACCCCCTTGGTAGCTTGGCACGAGCATTAGGCTTAACTTCAGAGTGCTAGGTATAACGTATTTGTACCAACACACACAGTAACTTACTGAAAACACTACAAAATGACACAACACTGGTTTAGAAAAAAGTAAATATTTATCTAAACAAAACAAGACCAAAGCGACAAAAATCCACAATACACAACTCAAGTTATCACAAAGAATTGAAAAGGAGTCTTCATGTAATTTTTTAAACACAACACTAACACTGTTGGCGTGAAAATGTACCTTGGGTGTGACAAAAATAACCCGCACGGGCGAGTGTGCATCAAAAAGGGCTTGCGATGCATCAATTTCACTCACGAGCAAGACCTTGTGTCATTTCTCCTTCAGTTGGGTCGGCGTGCATCATTTCTTCTCTCCGCAGGAGAGCGATGCATCGATCCGGTCACCACTCTTGGGCCCGGGCAGGCCTTGTGTTGCTTTTACACACCTAGCGCTGTTTGCGTCGGAAATACAGCTGCACGATGATGTGGGTTGTGATCAAAATAGCCTCCGTCAGTGATGCTGTGCGTCATTTCTCCATCCTCAGCCGTCGATCTTCGGGTCGTGTTGCAGGCGAGTGTCGATTTTCAGCTGCGAACTCAGCAGCATGTCGATTTTTCAACCGCAGATTGGAGTTGCGTCAATCTTTTTCCTGCACGGCAGTCTGTGTTTGGATTTTTCACTCTTGGGCTGCCAGCTTCTCATTTCAGGGTCCCAGGAACTGAAAGGGCACCACTTGGCACAATAGGAGGCTCTCCAGAGACTCCAGGTGCTGGCAGAGAGAAGTATTTGCTGTCTCTGAGACTTCAAACAGCAGGAGGCAAGATCTAAATCAAGCCCTTGGAGATCTTCATAAGAAGAAAGGCAACACAAAGTCCAGTCTTTGGCCTCTTAGCACAGGCAGAAGCAGCAACTGCAGGATGGCTCCACAAAGCACAGTCACAGGCATGGCAGCTCTTCTTCCTCAGCTCTTAAGCTCTTCTCCAGGCAGAGGTTCCTCTTGGTTTCCAGAAGTGCTCTGAAGTCTGTGGTTTTGGGTGCCCTTCTTATACCCATTTTGCCCTTTAAAGTATGCTTACTTCAAAGGAAAGTCTCTCTTGTTTGTGAAATCCTGCATTGCCGATGCCAGGTCCCAGACACACACCAGGGGGTTGGAGACTACATTGTGTGAGGGAAGGCCCAGCCCTTTCAGGTGTGAGTGACCACTCCTCCCCTCCCTCCTAGCACAGATGTTTCATCAGGAAATGCAGACTACACCCCAGCTTCCTTTGTGTCACTGTCTAGTGAGAGGTGCAACAGCCCAACTTTCAAACTGACCCACACAGGGAATCCACAAACAGGCAGAGTCACAGAAATGGTTTAAGCAAGAAAATGCCCACTTTCTTAAAGTGGGCATTTTCAAACACACAGTCTTAAAATCAACTTTACTAAAAGATGTATTTTTAAATTGTGAGCTCGGAGACCCCAAACTCCTCATGTCTATCCGCTCCCAAATGGAATCTACACTTTAATCATACTTAAAGGTAGCCCCCATGTTAGCCTATGAGAGGGACAGGCCTTGCAACAGTGAGAAATAAATTTAGCAGTATTTCACTGTCAGGACATATAAAACACATTACTATGGGGGTTATTCTAACTTTGGAGGAGGTGTTAATCCGTCCCAAAAGTGACGGAAAAGTGACGGATTTACCACCAGCCGTATTACGAGTCCATTATATCCTATGGAACTCGTAATACGGCTGGTGGTATATCCGTCACTTTACCGTCACTTTTGGGACGGATTAACACTCCTCCAAAGTTAGAATAACCCCCTATATGTCCTACCTTAACCATACACTGCACCCTGCCCTTGGGGCTACCTAGGGCCTACCTTAGGGATGCCTTACATGTAAGAAAAGGGAAGGTTTAGGCCTGGCAAGTGGGTACACTTGCCAAGTCGAATTTACAGTTAAAAACTGTACCCACAGACACTGCAGTGGCAGGTCTGAGACATGATTACAGAGCTTCTTATGTGGGTGGCACAACCAGTGCTGCAGGCCCACTAATAGCATTTGGTGTACAGGCCCTGGGCACCTCTAGTGCACTTTACTAGGGATTTACTAGTACATCAAAAATGCCAATCATGGATAAACCAATTAACCATACAATTTACACAGAGAGCATATGCACTTTAGCACTGGTTAGCAGTGATAAAGTGCTTAGAGTTCAAAAGCCAACAGCAACAGGTCAGAAAAAATAGGAGGCAAAAAGATTGGGGATGACCCCGTATAAGCAAAAAAAATCCAACACCGCAAAGGAGTCAGCTTTTGAAATATGGGCAGGCAGATTGTTCCAAAGTTTGGCAGCAGCCAGCGAGAGCACAGATGTTGTGCTCAATAATGTTAATCTGCTGGTCACCACTCTGACACAGAATTACTCATACCTTTTAAACCACCTCATACCTGACCAAAGTCTTTCCAATATTTTCTTTTAAAATTACTGCCAATATTCAGGGCTTTGTTACTGATGCAGTGGTAATCCTGATCGAGCAGTATGGAAAGTTACCATTCCTATTGAGGTGAGGAGATCTGCTGTAACTTCTTGGATTGGGATACTTTCATATAGAACTTTGACTCAGATTTAAAGTTTGGCAGATGGGTTATACCATCACAAACATGGCAGCTATCTGGCCCGCCTTATTACAAATACCATAGAATATGATGCACACGCCAAAGTCTAAATGACAACCTTTGTCTGCTTTAAGGAAGCAAAGTCTTCAAGTGAAATATCAGGTGAAACCCATGGGAATTTGTGTGAAAACACAGATTCATGCATTTTATTCCGCAAAATTCCATAATTAGATGATTTCTGCCCTTTTGGAGTCACTGGTGCCTCCAGAGGCAGTAATTTTGGGATTAGGACTACAGTAGTAGTTGTGTAAGACTACATAATGAAGATGCAAAGATTCTCTCTTTCGTTGTCATAGAACATTGGTTTTAAGCGTCAATTATTTTGAAACGATCAGGTATCATTTTTTTTAAGTAAGTGTGTTTAAAATGTTAGGCCCTATACACAGTCATTTAATGACCTTCATGCACCATATTGTATCATTGTCTGTATAAAACGACAGGACGTACATTTAATCTGCTTTTCTTTCTTAGTGTTCAGTTACTTGCGGAAAAGGTGTAAAGCTTCGGGACGTGTATTGTACTTCAGAGGATACTGTGAAGTTAGATGACGCAAACTGCAGGCACTTAGAAAGGCCCCCAAGCCATAGGACCTGCAGGGCTGACCGCTGTCCTTCGTGGAAAGCCAACAGATGGAAGGAGGTATGCATGTTTTTTCTATAATGAAACGTGTACGTTTTCATCCACTTCGCAAAGAATGTAGAATAGTGTTCTACTTTGTCAGCAAAAGAGCTAACAGCGATTTAGGCATGAATGGTAGTTAGCAAGGCATGACGTATGACGTTTACCTTTTCAATTCTGGCAAAATATACCTGAACTGTTTCTACGCATCTTTATTTAGGGGCTCCTGAAAAGCACATTTGATGGTAAATGGTTCAGATTGCTTCACTTTCTTTCAAAGTCCGCCGTTTCAACTGATTCCGTGCCCAGCAGCCTGGAGAAGCCCAAAGCCGAGCAGCACTGATGCGGATTCTGAGATGCACATCTGTTAAAGTTTGACTTGCAAGAGTAGTTATTATGCCCTGTGAAGTGAAAGATTGAGACATGCTGCCAGGAAAACACATCCTCTTATTGTCTTCAAAGCCTTCAGCACTGTATTCTTTCTGCACATATTCGTGGTGTGCAAAATGGGGCATAGAACTTAGTGTGGGCACGGTTTGAATTGGTGACCCAAACTCAATCATACAGTGGAGAGGCAAACAAGAGACTGGGACAACTTGGTTGATATTCCATGTATCGTGTAGCTTGAGTTTACTTCACAAATCACATTCAGTAGTTTTAAACTTGTTCAACATACAGAGTAAGGTTGAAACACATTATTATTTCAAAACAGATTTTATTGATTTTCATTGATAGAAAACCATACCATCCTGGTAATTACGAGTGGTCAGTTGTACAGTCATTATTGCAATTTCACCTGAACCATCAAAACATTACTAACCCAGCCAACATTCCCACCCGCCCATCACCGTCGTGCTTTCCGATACCGACATCTGTTGTTGGTGTAGGCAGGGTGTGATCTGCTGTTTCCAAGTAACTCTGGGGGCCATCTAAGACCTCTGCAATCCCTGGGGGCCTATTTCATATGTACATAATAAGCATTATTGTGGCAGTAGGGGTACCAAGAATCTGTGATATAAGTCTCTGCAATTAGGGGGTTCCAGCCAGAGTTCCCAGTGGAGAGGGATCTGAGTGCCTCATACTATCCACCTATGTTCCCCAGTCTCTGGTGATTTTCACTGAGCCCCGGCCACCTGTGGCCTCTCTTAGCAGCACTGCCCCTTTGTAACCAGCCCACTCTCATGTTCCCTTAGCCCTACATCCACCCGGTGACTATTCTGAGATTTCCAGTCGCCAGTAATGTCCTGCTTTGCAAGACGGAATGCTTGGCCCTGAAATCTGCTGGTGGCTTTTTTTATCAGTGTGTGGGAACCAGCGTAAAAGGCAATGTTGTGGAGCGCATGGGCTCTCTCCCTCTAAATGACATCAGAGAGTATAGGAGTAATTTCCTCCCAAAAGTGTGAGTGTTGAGCACGACCAAAAATATATATACAGGAAGTCAGCTTCAGCCTCCCCGCACCTTGGACATCTGGCACTTTAGGGATTAAAATACTGATTAGTATGTCATGGTGTTAGATATGCCGTATGTATCACGTAAAAATGTATTAACTTAAAGTGAGCATTTCTTGACACTCTGGATACCCTTCCTAATATATCGGTCCAGTCTTTGTCGGCACTGGGTTTTCCACATGTGCTTCTCACTTGATATGGAGAATAGTCAGAGGTAGCAGCAGATCCACCTTATTGATCTATGCAAGCCAGTCACAGCCTTAAAAGTACAAACTGATGTGATAATATATTGGCAGGTCTTGAGGTGCAGTGGCGCTTCCATCCTCACCCCCCAGTGCATCACTGCTCTATGTAATATGAAATGACCTTTTCAAATGTTTGCATTATTTTTCTACGTTATTTAAATTTCTATATAAACTTAATTATTCAAAATACATAAACACTCATTAATACATTTTATTAAAGACACCTGCGCTAGCAGGTACTTACAGCACCTAGGGGGTTTTAGTGCGACTCCCCTGCAAGCAATGAGCCCAGCATCAGCTTGAGTGCTTGAGTGTTATGAGCACTTTAATTAGTATGTGGGGGTCTGGTACATTGAGTCTCCACTCTCGTCCAGGTTTCGGTCTACCCACCACCCACTGTGTCAGCCACTGGAGCTGTGCTGCCCATTAGTAAGTCTCGAAATCTGGCAATGCTAGCCCTCTGCCATTCACTAGTCTCTGCAAGGTAGTTAAAGTCACCCGTCTTCCACTGGATCCCCAAAGAAAGGCTATAATAATGGAATCCAGTTCCCCAAACATAGCTCGGGGTATCCACACCGGCAGCACCACAAACTAGTAAAGCAGCTGTAGAAGAGCTACCATTTTTAGTAGTGCAACCCTGCCCACCACAGATAGGGGGACCAATTCCCAGAACTATGTGCTCCTCATAAGATCTCTGATCACCTTACCTATATTCCCTTCCAACAAATCATTGTGGTAATGGAAGATGTTTTCTCACAGATATTGGAAGCAGTGGGGTTCCCATTGCTGTTCTATTACCTCCCTTGGATGACAATGGTTCACCAGTGTAGGGAACCCCTGTGACTTTCACCAGTTAACTTGCAGCCCCAAATGCAGTCCAAGTCAATCTAAGAGCTCACAGGTGCCCACCAGTGCCACTGTTGCTTCATGCAAGAAGGTCAGGAGATCGTCAGTGTATGGGGCAATTTGAAATATCTGCCCTCCACCTTCAATACCCGTGTAGGGGTCCTTAGTTCTAGCATAGGCAGCCCCTCATTGCTAGAGCAAATAGCAAGGGTGAGAGTGGGCATCCCTGCCTGGTCACTCTACCCACCTGACAACATTCTGACACATAACACTCAGTGCATATTCTAGCTGAGGGAGCCGTATAGAATAGCTTAGTCCAGCCTATAAAGTCATCACCCGGCTGGAAACATATCATTACTGTGTAGAGAATGGCCTATTCTAGGCTACCAAAACCCTTCTCTATATCCACAGACAATATTGCCACCCTTGTACGATCATATCTGTCATCATCTAGCAGTGCAAGTAGTTTCTGTTTATTAGCATCTGTATTTCGAACTGGGATAAAACCTGCTTGGCCTGGATGTATAAGTGTGGTCATATGGGAGAGGAGCCTAGTAGCAAGTATCCTGCTGAGTATCTTATAATTGATGTTTAGCATTGATCATTAGGGGAAGGTAAGCTCCTTTCATATGTGCCGGTTTGAGAAAAAGAACTATCACGGTCTCGCTGGTGGAGGTCAGTAACAAGGTGTGTCTTTAGCTGTGTTGTAAAGGTTTACCAATTTAGAAGCCAGATCCTCTATATAAGTGGTACACAGCTCTGCTGGAAGGCCATCAGTGCCTTTTGTCTTTCCCCGAGCTATGGCTTTTATCGCTGCTCTAACCTCTGGCAGCGTAATCTTACCACCCAAGGTTCCCGCCTCCCCAGGGGATAGTGTTGGCAACATCAGAGGTACCAAAAAATGGTCTATATCAGTCATAGAACAAGTGAGTAAGCTACAAAAGATTTTAGAATAATAATCAGGAACTCTTTATTAATGTCCACTTGCTGATAGTATTTGTGACTGGCATCAGATTCGATTTCAAGAATCACCAAGCAACATTTAGCAGGGTTCACTAGCCAGGCCAGCAGTATACCACTGTAGTCATGTTCTGCGTGAGCCCTAGTCATATACGCCTTAGAATCAAAACACCTTAGGAACTTCATGTGCTCTGACACTTTTTCTCTGGCTTCCAAAAGCTTCTTTGGAATTCTGGGTTACCTGGTCTTCTCAGCTCAATCCTTCGCAATGCCACTTTGGATGCTGAGATTTCTATTATTAACATACATCTAACCTCCAGTGATTGCTATACTCCTGCCCTGAAGTATTACTTTAAAGGTCTCCCATTCCACTTCTAAGGAGGAGGTAGAGCCATTGTTATCTCGAAATGCTATCTTATGTGGCTCCCTATAGTCTCTCAAAAACTGGGTCCTCTAGGGACTCTGGCTTCAGCTTCCAAATTGGAATGCAGGGCGGCATCTTTTCCCATGTCCATGTCAGTAAGATTGGATTACAATCAGTTATGGTTCGGGATAAATATTCTGCTGTTTTTATGAGCATCTGAGGCACAGAGAAATGCATCTAAGTGCATATGGAGGTCATGCATTGTTGAGAAGAAAGATTAGTCTCTGTCCTGTGGGTGTAATATTCACCAGGAGTCAACAAGTCCTCATTGTGTTTGCCCAGCTGTAAATGCTCTGGGTGGTTTAATAATAGGATAATTGCTCAGTGGGGGTTGAGAATGGCCTACAAGTGGATGGTTAGCACACATGAAAATTCAGCAAAACATGCCCTCTGGTTCATGTTTGGTGCATAAATGCTGATTAGTGTGATATCTCTCCCATTCAGGCAGCTCATGATCATCACATATCTGCCCTCTCGTGCCCTGGTGTGCTAGCAAGGTGTACCATGTCTTATCCAGATTAATGTGCCTCATGCATAGGTGGTATAGTATGCTTGCCCTCTCCACCTTTGGTGCTGCAGTGCTGTTCCTTCCTTAGCCGTTAGAAGCATCTCCTGGAGAAGTGCTATCTGAACTCCCCACCTATTAAAGTGCAAAAATACCTTGTATCCCTTGGTCATGGTAAACATCATCCTTATATTCCAGGACATAATTTGGTGAGCCAAAGGCATCACCATCCTATGTGTGGAAGTATAGGAAATGCATTCAAGCGCGTCACAAACATGACCAAACTCAGAGCTGTCCAAATTTGAGCTAGGGAGGGAGGCACTGACGAGGTATGACCCCTGATAAAATCCCTAACAGTCAAACAACAAATGCCCCAACTCCTATGCCCCAGGACAAGAAGACGTACTCCACCCATCCAAATGTCCACTCAGAACTCAAATGTGCCTGGGTGCACCCGCGTCAACAACAAACAAGAAGGGATGTAAATCTTTACGCCAATCCCTCATCCCAATAGGCACAAGGAGTCTTATGTGCATGCCCAGAGGGCTTGTATAGCATCTCCAATGTCCCCTGGTCCCAACCCTGCATGTGCTCAACCTATTGAAGAACCCAAGGGGTACATCACCATGTCCTCATCATATCAATTTATCAGCAGTGTCATGTGTCACCTCAGGCAGTTCGGTTTCTGTGTCAGTGAGTGAGTTTGATTCTTGGTCCCAATCCGATTGGCGATCTGCATCGTCTGCCACTTTGGAGGATGGGCTGGCTCCTCCATCACTCTTCTCTGCCCCATCTATGGCTTTTTGCTGTGCTCTGTTGGCCTCCTTTCCTGAGGGGGCACGCACGCAAGGGGTTCTGTTTCCAGGTTTCAGTCATCATCATCCACGTTTCCGCCTAGGGGACTCATGGCTGAGATCTGCCTGTGGATGCAGATCAATCCATTACCACACTTCTTGTGGGGGCTTGAAAAACTGTACTCCTTGGGGAGTCTCAGCTCTTAGTCTAGCAGGAAACAACTAGCATAGGACACTCCCATATGATGAAGACAATTCTTTGCTTTCAGGAATGTTGTCAGTTGCTTTTGCACTTCTATTGTGAAGCTCGCAAATATTATCATTCTGTTTTCAGGCTTAAGTTTGCCCTTCTGTCGGGCCTGAGCTATAATATGATCACAATCTCCGTAATGTTGGAGTCTTGCAACCACTGGTTATGGAGCTTCCCCTGGTAATGGGGGTCATGCCAGAACTCTGTGAGCTATCTCCAAGGCATAGAAAGGTGGGAGACCCTCAAAGGCTACTTTGTCCCTCAGCCACCTTTCCAAAAAGGTCAGCATGTCGCTCCAATCAATTAATTCAGGCAGTCCCACAATGGGAATATTATTTCCCCTTGATCTATTTTCATTGTCCTCCATCTGCAATTCTAATGTTTGGACCATCCTTTCCATGGTTGTGAATCACTCGCTGTGGGTTTCTAGATCTGCAGGGATCCATCAAGGTGCCCCAACGACACTCCGAGGGGACCGATGTGACTCCTAGCAAGCCACTAATTTCTTACGTGGGGAGAGGGTGTGACTCTTTAGTTAATCCTTGTGATCTGGAGGCCGTCCGAGGGGACAATGGGCAGTCCTGCTGGTTTCTCGCTCCGGCCGGCAGCTCTCAAGCACTGCAGCTCTCCTTCCTCCCAACGGTCGGTTCTCTGATCGCTTACTCCTGGCCTTCAGAATTGCATCCAAAATTAAAGGATGGTAGCCTTCAAACCAGCTGTCCTCTGGCACTAGCACAGTGGTTGCCACATGGCCTTCAGGCATGGCTTGTGGCAGTCATCTTTTCTACTGCATGGCTTGAGTAGCTCTATCCAGTGTGCACTGTCATCAAAGTCTGGTGGAATCCCTCTGGCAGTGACTGGTTGTGGGAGGAGTTGAGGACAAAAAGCAACGTTCAGTGCCCCCCCAGGCCTTTTGCATTCAGCAGGATGGATACTGATGAGGGAGTATTAGCAGGAGCTCCAAATCAATGCTTCTCACTCCATTGCCGAGTGGCCTTGCCCCCAAGATTAATCACATCATGACACCTAGTATTGTAATGAAAATTCACACATGTTCCTGTTTACTTTCCCTCTTGAGAGCAGGAACCAAAAGCTAATGTGTATATATACATAACAAAGAATTGTACAATACTGAATGTGACATCATGATAAAGATGAATTGCATATTTATAAAACCAGTAGGGAACTTCTTATTGCACCATGCCTGCTCCGGGCAACCATGACCAAACCGTTCACGCTCTATGTAAATATAAAACCA
The DNA here is from genome assembly GCF_031143425.1 of Pleurodeles waltl. NCBI lineage: Eukaryota > Metazoa > Chordata > Amphibia > Caudata > Salamandridae > Pleurodeles > Pleurodeles waltl. Next base: position 517,891,640 of record NC_090442.1, read on the forward strand.
TGGCTAACCCAGGGGAAGGGGTAGGGAAAGGAGGCCTGGACCACCAGCAGGTCAGCTCTCCTAACCAGCTCTATTATCCCCTGAAACATAAGACAGCAAGCAACCCCAAGGTAAGGGTGGAAGGTGTGGACCACCGGCAGGTCAGTTCTTCACCTAATCAGCCCCATACCCACCTGAACAATTATTTGGCATTCTTTCTGCCACAGGGTGAAGAGATCACTGGTAAACATGCCCTGCCTAAAATCTAGTTTCATCACAAACATCCCTAGAATTCTCTGAATGGATAAGTCTTGCATTGGCAAAAATGTGTTATATTAGTCCACTGTAACATTAGGCCAGATTAGGAATGGGATAGATAATTTGCCCAAAAAGTCAATAAGGGATGATTCATGGACAGTATTAAGCAAATTAAGTCCCTTGAACCACACAACGGGAAAATTGGGGGCTGGCATGTCTCATTCCCCGACCCCTCTAACACCTCAAACAGAGTACTTGAGATTATCCAGAACCAGTATAATTCCAGTGCCCAGCATGCAACGTGGTTACTAAAGGGGGGGTGAAAATAAACATTTTCCTCATATTGAGTCAACCTCAACCTGCATCTTGAGTTTATTCAAGACTGGCATTCTCTCAGTGTCAAGTGCCATCCTGATACTTAATGGCTTGAGCCCTCACCTTGTCAATGCCAAAGCAGCAATTCAGGTTATAATTGAGAGTGATTGGAAAGTAAATACTAGTCAACCCCATGTTAAGCTGTGGAGCCTGACAATATATGTGCTGGAGTTCAGGTGATAGATTAAATAACACCACAGGGGAATGCTATCTGCAGCTCTCTCATTGACAGCTGGTCATAGAAAAGTGTGGAGGAACTATGCTGGGTGGATCTAGTGCCGAGCACTGCTACTACAAAGCACCACTAGTGAGAATCTGTGCCTTTTGATGTAATTGACAGCTGTGAAACTATCAAGACTCCACAATAAAGTATTTCTTTCTTTATTCAAGTAGAGAACTCCAATACAAAGGTCCCATCGATCAGAGCCACTCCAGCTTCCCAGTCTCAGTTCTCTCACATTCGCATTCTGGAGGATGCAGTACACTACTATTCCAGAATGAATAACATAGCATACCACACACTTCCTCAGCAATACAAAGTAAAACAGATTAAATTCTACAATCCAATTCTACTATCCATGGCAAATTAGAAATATGAATCAAAGTTTACACAAAATCCTTAAGATAGATTGGTCTGCTACTAGCATGTGAACTTTTCCTTTTGATAACCTGTATTTCACCACCATCAAAAGATTATTCAGTGCAGACATTGTCAGACCTTTGCCTGTCTTTTGTGCCAAGTTCATTGTATGTAGCATGTTACCAAAGAGCAATCCTTGCCACATTCAAAATGAAATGGTCTTCAGTTTTAATTGCATTTGTGAACACCTTAATGACTTAGAGATTGAGTACATTTTCCATCAAGCCTCTTCTTCTTGTTTTTTATCTTCACCCAATCCCCAATGTTGACATTTGTACTTTTCACAGCCATCTGCTTATCAAAATACTCATATCTCTTCCTAAGAATCCCATTCCCTTTTTCCATCCACAATTCTTTCTCCCTTCTCAATTCCTCATCATTAGTTGCTTCCTTAGATCCCAGCATTTTCATTCTATTAACTCATGCCGGACTCACCATGCTATTAGGAGATCTCTTCTTTAATTACAGAAAAGGCATAGCTCCTGTTGAGGAGTGAGGAGTTATTGTACATATTAACCTTTCTCTTGAGCTCCTCTACCCAATTCAAACTATTGGCCACTGCATACTGTATGTAGTCTTTAACAACCTTATTAAAGTGCTCAATCACTCATTTTTCTTTTTTTATCCTTAATACACCTCTCACTCAAAAACTCCTCAATCATTTTGGATGTTAGCTGCATGCCATTATCCATTAAAGGTGAAACAGGAAGCCCCTCTCTTCCAAAAATAACACATCACCACGTGTTTACACTGAGTTTAACACTTCCAGCTCAGACCACCGGGAGCACATGCACGTGATGATAAATATATCACCAATTGACACTCTGATCTGACCCACAATATCTAGTGCTACCTCAAGAGCCACGTACCATTTCTCTGATCACCATAGGTTGTGTTGTACACTTTAAAATCATGTCGATCTTTCCACATTTAATACACTCATGCACCACTCTTTCAATCAAGACATCAATGCCCAGTCATCAGTAATTCTCCCAAACTCTTTCTTTAGTCTTAAATATACCTGGATGGTTTTCATGAACACTACCAATCAGTATCATCCTCACCTTACCTGGCGGGACTAGTCTTTCCCCTCTCTTCACAAAACCATCCTCCAATGAAGTTCATCTCTCACTTGCCCAAATCCCTTTAAATCAATACACACCTTATCTTCTTCAGACTGTCCGTTCTTCAACCTACGCATTACCTAAGGTAACTGTTTATCATTCTCCTTTTCCTTCCTCCATTCATGTTCTTGAATTATACCACCTGATATCATGCACATCTTCACACTCATCACCAAACTCATCCTCCAATACTTCACCTTTTCTACTAACACTCATGCACACGCAACCTAGAACAACAATCTGCAGTAGTATTCATAACCTCAGGTCCATACGAGACAACAAAATCAAACTCTTGCAGTGCTACCACCCATCTTCGAATCGTATTAGAGATAGAATCAATTCCCTTTTTACAAAAAACCTCCTTCAAAGGTTTATGATCCGTTTTACTCCAAATGGGCTGCCCCTCAAGGATTTCTTCACTCTCTTACTGTCCAATAGACAGCCAGAGCCTCCTTTTCTATGGCCAAATAGATGATCTGAGCTCCATGCAATGCTCTAGACATGAAAAAATCATGTTCACTTTCCCAGCAGTTACTTGCTCCTGCACTGCACCCAGACCTTTTGTACTAGCAACCATCCTCAAGATGGTCTTAGCACCTGGCTTGAAAATACACATGCTCTATGCCCTGCACAAATTGCTCATCACCGCTTCAAACTTCCTCTCACAATCCTTTGACCACATGAACTCCACAACTTTCTTCAACAATTCCCTTATGCCATTACATCCTTCCTTCTGCAAAACGAAGAACAAAATTGCTATAAAAGTCTACAGTTCCCAAAAATGTATTTCACCAGCTCATCCTTAGTGGTAGGACTTGGCATTTCCTTGATTGTATTCACTTAATCCTCTTTCGGTTGAATTCCATCTGCTGTAGTTAAGTGTCTAAGATACGCTATTTCTGTCACACTAAATCTGAATTTATCATGCTTTAAAATGAGCCTGCTATCACTCAGTGTCCTTAACAACTCACACAACCTAAGATAATGCTCTTCCTGTGTCCTTCCATGTATGTATATCTTCACACCATCAACCCCCTCTAGCTCATGCCCTTCCACCCTCTTAAAAAACTGCAGAGGCAGAAATTAACGCAAAAGGCATCTGTACGTATTTGTATGATCCAGAAGGCCTGATGAACTAAGTTAATTCTTGCAACTGGGGATGTACTGATATCTCGTGGTACACTGGAGTCAAGTCTAATGAAGAAAGACATTTTGGGCCTGATTTTAACCTTGGCGGACGGCGGAGGCCGTCCGCCAAGGTTCCGCCGCCAAATGACCGCACCGCGGTCACAAGACCGCGGCGGCCATTCTAACATTTCCTCTGGGCCGGCGGGCGCTCTCCAAAAGAGCGCCCGCCGGCCCAGAGGAAATGCCCCTGCAACGAGGACGCCGGCTCAGAATTGAGCCGGCGTAGTTGCAGGGGTGCGACGGGTGCAGTTTGCACCCGTCGCGTATTTCAGTGTCTGCATGGCAGACACTGAAATACTTTGCGGGGCCCTCTTACGGGGGCCCCTGCAGTGCCCATGCCATGGGCATGGGCACTGCAGGGGCCCCCAGGGGCCCCGCGGCACCCCCTACTGCCATCCTGTTCCTGGCGGGAGACCCGCTAGGAACAGGATGGCGGTAGGGGGTGTCAGAATCCCCATGGCTGCGGAGCGCGCTCCGCAGCCATGGAGGATTCCCCCGAGCAGCGGAAAGTCGGCGGGAGACCGCCGACTTTCCGCTTCTGACCGCGGCTGAACCGCCGCGGTCAGAATGCTCGTGGGAGCACCACCAGCCTGTTGGCGGTGCTCCCGTGGTCGGTGGCCCTGGCGGCCACCGGCCGCCAGAGTCAGAATGACCCCCTTTGTGTCAACCAGACAGTACAGCATTTAAGTGATATTTGGTAATGGATAAAAATCCGCCACCATTGCCTTGTTTAACTCCCTCGAATCTACGCACAGTCTTGCCTCACCAATAGCCTTCCAAGCTATCACCACTGACAACACCTATTCAGTTATTTCCACTTCCCAAGTCATGTTATGTTATGTTAAGGATATTTGTAAAAGCAGACATCCACCAGAAGGTTTCTTGGCACTAGAAAAACAGAACCTGCCCGTACAACATCTTCAACCTAGCCGTATGCCTGTTTAAACAGACCCTTTTTCAGAAGCTGTCTGAATCTGGTGTAACAAGGGGTCAACCTGATTTTTAGTGGCAACGAAATACAGGGGCCAAAATGGAGAACTTGGAACCACTGAGTCCTTAACCATTATTGATACGCTTCTCCCTTTACCCACCTTTGGAATCACACCAGACCTAAGTTTTATACGGTGCACATAATTCGTCAGATGTCCTAGCTCCTTTTGAAAGACCTAAGGGAACTGTGTCTCATAATTAGTTGTTTTTGGCACATTGTCAATTTTTGATACCTTATTTTCTTCACTCTGATTGTCAAACATTGATGCCATAGCTCTTTTCTTCGCAACCCAACCATCTTTAGGCTTAACTGAAGATGTCTCATTTGGGTCAAGCAGCACAGATATTTCTCTTTGATTGAAGCAGCTAATCAAGGAATCCCTCTCAATTGGCGCATAAATCTTAGCTGGAACCACTCTGATACATAACGCAATAGTTGCCCAAAAGTAACCCATCAACTTGATAGGCTGTCCTCCATAACCTTTGGGTTTAATATCCAGTTTCACCAACCTCACTGAGCGTTTCCAATTTTCTTAAAAAAAACATCCTTGATATTAATGTTATTTGCGCCCCAGAATCAAATAATTTTTTTCTGAAGAGCCATTCATTTGCAGCACCTCAAACAACTCTTCACTCTCTCCATCACTTATTTGTAAAACTATTTCCACACAATCAGGATCAGAATCATGCTTCTCACATTTTTCATGTTTTTCTCAGATCTGCAACAGAATCTAAAATGCCGTTTTCTCTTGCATGTTTTACATGTAGCTATTCATCTAGGCCAGTCTCTGAAATTTGTCATATGTCCGATATCTCCACACCTAAATCATTTAATTTGAAATTTGTTCATCACCGTTTCTTCTTGCTGAACTGCAACAGATAGAATCCCTTTAGATTTCGCCACATGCACCATTTCCTTCTTTTCATCATCAAACTTCTGATTACAAATAGCTTCCACAAACACTTGCCAATGCTCACATTTTCGATGTCGTTATTACTTCATTGAGAGTGGGATTATTCTTCAGCCTCAAAGTCTCCCTTGCTTTGTCCAACATACATCCTACCATAAATTTGTTGTGCAATGTCTCATTAGTAGCTGCACCAAAGTTGCGTGTGGAAACTAGCTTCCTTAGTGCTGGAACATACCCCTCAACTGACCTACAGGCTGCATCCTTCTTCCAAAATGATATCACTCTAGAATGGTGGTTAGCTTTGACAAGTAGTATAAATCAAGTTTTATAAGGGAAATTTCATATTCACTCTGACATTTGGCATCATCAATGGACAATTCAGGCAAATACTCCAACAACTCCTACCCTTCAGGACCCAGGCAATGCACAAGTAAAGACATTTTTCTCTCAACACCTAGAGACGTACCACACACCCTGGCATAGTGGGTAAAAAACGTTTTCCATTTTCTTCATGGTATTGAAAGGAGGTGTGGTCACATTTTGCCTGCTAACACAAGTGCCGAAAAGGACAGTAAAACAAATTGCAAATGCAGCAAGTACAATAAAGAACAATTACAATAATAACTACACACTTCTTTATCATCCACTCACTCTCACACAAACTGTTAGTCCTAACTGCTCATACTCTATGAGATCCTCAAGTTTTTCAGTCTCATAACCAGTAGTTCATCACATATAAATTGTTTCACAAGAAAAACTGTACCAATTCAATGCATCGATCTTTGAAGCAGGTACCGCTGCACACTGCAGCAACACCTCCTCGCAATGCTGAATCGTGAATAGCACCCCTTCACAGTGCTGGAAAACACTTCAATGCAGGATCGGCATTTGAAAGCTACTAATCGTGCTCACCGCCAAAGCACTTCAATCTGGAACTGGCATTTTAACAACTGTACTTCATTACTTTGCTGCCAATGTGCTGGATCCCAAAGCAAGATGGCCACCGACGTGCCGGGACGATGTTCTTCCTGAAGTTGGTTACATTGCATAAACACGTGGCACAGGATGCACATGCAAAACAATGGAGGAGAAGCACAGGAGAGCACAAGGATTGCCATCCTGCCACAATGACTCGCTGTCACTCAGTGTGCTTCGAGATAGCGCAGGATAATGCTCAAGCTCCAGGGCTCCTGGAGTGAGACGTGCACTTGAGTTGCCAATGCACTTGCAGTGAAATGGCCACTCAGCACTACTGGAGATAAATTTTATAAGCTGCATTCACCCACAAAGCACTGTTCTGGTTATAAAAAGATGTTTCATGAATTAAACTTGCTGTGTAGCTCTGGTCACATTGCCTTCCTCGCATTGTCAATTTCAGATTTCAGAGAATAGATGTTGAGGTCTGATGGGTAAACATAGATTTTGGAGGTCAAGTAGTCTTATAGAATAAGAAAATAACTCCTCAGAGTTCACCATTTTCTAAAATGGCAGCTCTATAATGATATATTTTAGTCATCGTATTAGTAATTTATTTTAATATTGTTTTTGTTTCATGTTTCCTGTTGATTCAAATTCATAAACATGAGCAAAGCAGGTGGTAGCAGAGGATCTTTACCTCTTGATAGAGTGTTACTAACTACAAAATCTGAGGATTTCTTCAACAAAGAAAAATGTGTCATATGCCACACTAATCCGAAAGAAAAGCTACCATCAACTGCAGATGGACAGAAGGGAGTTTGAGATGCTGCAGAAATATGGCAAGACAAAGTTCACAAAAGATTGAAAATGATGGGTGAAGAGGATCAAATATTTTATCTTTGTAACAACAAGTGCTACAAGTTGTATACAATGGAAAACACTTGGAAAAAATCATCAGAAGATGGTATAAACCATTGAATCCCAAATCAAGGTCTTCTGGGAAAGTGACAACACCCAAACCCATTGCCCTTATAATTTTTCAGCTGAGTAGCTGATCCAAACAGTGAGGTGAATGTATTTTCATCGGATTTGCTTGCCCACCCGAACTCCATGCATGCCTACATTCAAAAAAATATTAATGTACAATGAGCTTCCAGCAGTAACATAACTGCTTCCTTCAGATAAGTTTGCACTCTGAAAAAGCAAATGAGTGCTGGCTACTGGTTCACACTTAGTGAGATCAGAAAAATAATGGCCAACATTGATGAAACTGTATTGATCCATCATAATGAAATTAAGATTTTTCTGGTGAGAATGTACAATGACAGAATTTGTTTTTGTCTGTCTAACAAAATAAAATCACAGGATGAAGTAAAATCAGCAGGAACCATTTTAAGAAACATTGTGGGGGATTTATATTTTGGACGTAATGACAACATTTTTGATGCCCTAGAGCTTCGCAAATCATTAGAGTCAACATGAATGCCTGATGTTGTTGTAACATTTTGTACATCATTGTTTATTATCAGCAGAGCAAAAATTGCAAATTAAAGTTTTTGAGTTCAGAACAGAAGCCGTCAATATTGAGGAAGACTTTGAAGATGCAAGCTAAGAAGTGGAAGACAATCCCATGAACTAAAAGCCTCATGCTGTGCAAATGTACTGTCTTTTCCAACTCATGTTTTATTAATTACATCGCAGCAAAATTAAAATTCCACTACACATGATGACTGCCCACGCGATCAATGACGAGAGCAAAAGTAAAGAGCTAATCACTTCAATGATCACAATCAATTATGACATAGTACGGAGTAGGAACTTGTTAGCAGCTCATGTTGTAAATTCTTGTGAATCCAACAGCACACCACTCCCAAGACTCTTTACCAGGAAAGGATTTGCAATTGCTGTTCTTGATAATTTTGATTTTGAAGACAGCTCTTCTCTGCCCGGAACATCTATCACACATGATACTGCCATAGTGCTTTTTCAGGACGTAACCAATGAAGAAGCCACTGGAAACCAAGCTGTCAGCTGTAGGCATTCACAAACAAAACTGCAAACCTATAACCCAGTTGCCTTATCAACATGTGCAAAATCACTATAAGCCATTAACACATCCCAGTCTACCAGAAAGTTTCAAAGTGGCTGAGGACGTGGCTATTGTTCTACCTGGTGCTGCAGTCTGCAAGGCTGAATTAACTAAATTCATCATATTGCTAATTCAATGCAGACTGAAGGCTGATGAAAAGCCAGTTCCTCTGTGGGCTGGAATTCATTCCAAGATCTCCTAGAATACCATCCTAATGAAGAAGGTTGAGTTTTTACCAGTAATACCATCTCCAGTCACAAACTATGCAACAATATACACAGCTCAAAAAAAGGCTGAAATGTGTGTACTCAGTTTGAAGACCAGCCTATCCTGCTAATTTTCTGTGATGGTGTTTTCCATATTATAGCTGTCATTTTTTTAGCAATCCAGTAGAATTTGTTGATCTCTATCCACTGATGGGCATTTTCCAAATGACAAAAGTGGCATTGCGGTGTGTAAGAAAACATCTCAATGGATGCGGCATAGACAATACACTTATCGAGTGTGAAATCTTTTGAAGCTAAACATTCCAGTCAATATTGAGCGGAACTCATTATGTTTGTTTGTTACAGTTTGTTACAAGCTATGCTCATCATATCTGAGGGCATAGAAACATTGCATTGGAATGCTTTCTGGACCAAGAATATCAAATTAGGTTTGCATATCTTATCTCAGAAGTGAACAAGGCACAGGGTGCACTTTATTCAAAAGACACAATGAAAGCCAGGCAATGTCCAATACACTCAGTTCAAAATCATAAAACCTGAAAACCATGTTTGTAGATTTTGCCAAAGAACGTGAAGAAAAATCAAAAATTTAAAAGTACTGCAGAAATGTTCTACATATGATGACTCTAGTGAAAAACGTGGTACATGCTGATCGAAAAGGTGATTGGGAGATGCACATGAACACTGTGGAGTCACTGATTACTGAGTTTCATGCAATGTGATTGCATAAACTACCTGAGATATGGGTCCTGGTTTTTGGAAAGAGTGAAGAAGCTAGAGATAAAAAAAAACATACCGCTACAGAAAATTAATCCAAAGACATTTTGTGTTGAAAGACAGAGAGGGAAGGTTCAATGCTATGGCTCCAGATTTGAAACTGGAACAGACGATCCAGAGATCACAGAAAGGCTCCAAGGGAATTGTTGGTCTGACACATAAAAGTGAATAGGTTGCTTAGTGGAAGCTGGTTTACCATGAAGTCCTTTCTATTTGCAATGTTTTCAGAGAGATGACACATTCAAAATGAATGGACCATTGTGAAACTGTTCCTCACCACAAACATGTGGAAAAGCGAGGGTGACATTTTAATAAATATGTTGAAATACTTTTTCATTTAATGCAGCAGCGATGAAACTCCTTTGAAATGACTGAACCTATGCAACTACACAACTTTGTGACCAAGCAATAAATGGATACACAATATAAAGACATGTTTACTAGATGTTCTGGAACATGGATCAAAATTATTTGCAAAACTGAAACTGGAGAGATTTGTATTGAAAGAGAAAAATCTGTTTGACATAATCACTAAAACTAAACTTCCACTCTTTAATTGCCATATTCAGAGTTTCGTCCATTTAGCCACTACCAAACAGGGTCCAAAAAACAACTTTCACAAGCACATAGAAAGATGGATGTAGCAAAAGAAAAGTTAATTTATCTTAGGATTTTCTGTTGCATGATCTTCTTCCAATAAGCTCATTTTTTAATAGAGATTCTGCAACCAACCCAATGAAGCACAAACTCATACAAGAACAAAAAAAAAACTTTCACCTGAAGAATTTCAATTCGAAAAATGTGTTGTCACTGAAAACTGCTGTTATTGTGGACTACATGCTTCAATTTTGAATAGTTGAGATTTCATCCATGCAAAACTTCAGAAAAGTCGTTCAGATTGCTGTACAGATATCTAAGTCAGTGTGCACCTTGCAAAAACTGCACATTGTCTGTTATCTTGAACTGTCTGTCAAAGAATATGAGAGAATCAGAAAAATGTCTACAAGTGGAATAATGGACCTTCCCTACATCAACAATTTGACAGCTATACCTGTGCAACTTGATAAATTCTGGTCATCAACATCGAACAAGATGAACTTGGAGGTGTTAACTCACCAAAACGTTGCTAATGCTTCAGTGAACACAGAATTTTCAATTATTACAATTGAAATGATTGTCATTGAGGAGTTGGTGCCTGCAGAGATATATTAAAGAGGTACGGGCCATATTTTTCAAGAACATAACAGCAAATTGGAGGAAGCTGACCTTTATGTTGTGTCACATGTTGAGTGTGACACACATGTTATTATTCTGCTACTTAGATTTGTTTAAAGGTTCACAAGTTAAGGACTGTCAGAGTTATGGATATGGCATGGAACAGGCGAGAAAAGACATTTAATCCCACTTCATACTCTGTACAAGAACTTTGAACCAGAGACGTCCAGTATTCTTATCAAAGCACATATTCTTATAAGTGATAACATTATGAGCAAAATTGGAACAAAGCTTGGAGCTTTAGCTGCTGAACCTGTGAAGTTTCTAAAACGATATGCCGAGACAGAAGAAGAATGTGACTTTAAAGATGTATAAAAATACTTTGTGTGTGCGTAAAACAAGTTCTGACTGTTGCACATTTGACGATCTTCGGTATAGTGAGTTCAAGATATCAGTCCTGCTAATTGACCTTCCACCAACATCATATTCTGTGTGTGGGTACATCAAAAAAGCGTTCTACTTGATCAGAAGTTGTGTAATGTTTTGGATCATAGATATGTAGAGAAACATGTGTGTGAATTTGGTTGGGAAGATATTGATGGGGTGCTAAAATCTAGTGAGTCTCTACCCACAGAACTTGCACGTACAAGTACTTGCAAAGCCTCTGCTACAAAAAGATGTCCCTGTCGATATGTTCTTCTCAAATGTTCAGGATTCTGCAAATGTACAATGAGCGATTGCTGAAACAAATAAATAAAGTGAATTATGAAAATGTGTCTGAAATAGGGGTGATAAACATTTGTTTTTCATACCGAGATCATAAACATTGTTTGGTGTATTCATAAAAGGATTAAAAACCATGATTATTGAATTTCTATATATGGCTGATCGTCCACGGTGTGGTAGACTGAGTCTGACCCACTGTGGGTGACACCTATCGCTCCAAATCTGGGTTTTGCTCCGGGTAACTAGCAGTGACTCATCTCTACCAGAGGATAGGGATGATTGGTCAGCTGAGCACATTACATATTAGGCTTCTCAGGGAAGTCATGGTCACTCAGGTCACTTCTGGTTTTCTCATTCACAATACAGTCTCATATATAAATGACAGGCCATTCTGGACCCACTCTTCAAACTAATTTTCAGTTGCATTTGTATATTTGTGCCATTTATAAAACTTTGTGGGTGCAGGTATACTGGACATATTTAATTCCCTCATTTTAGCTAAGCCGAAACAACTTGTCTGTTGTACTGTTTCATTTAAAAAGATCATTTTTACAGGAATGAGTCATGCTCTAAACAATGTTTCCTTTCCCTTAATTAGCCAATTTCTTGTTCCCCACACACTTTTCAGGTCAATTGATTTGAGCCAATATTCATAGCCTTCTATTGGTAACCGGGAAACAAAGGATTCCGAATACATAAATTTTGTATTGGTCAATAACACATGTATATCCTTAGTAGGAGGTACTTTAAAAGAATATGACTCAGCATTCTTTTGATTGTGCCCAGAAAAATGTATAAACTTTTCAGAATATGTTTTGGAACTCCCTTGAGGCAGAGTCGGGCAATATTCCCATTGCGTGTAATTGAAAACAGTTTTTGGACTGCTAGCTCTATGTATGAAATGGTGCCCATAATAATTATAGCAAAACATATCACCATCATTTTCTTTAAATTGGTAAACATCTTCGTTTCCAAAGGCAGTATAATATTGCAATTCACTCATCATAGAATCAACTGTTTTCACATTCCAATCATCAGAAACAATGCCTGGTATTATTATATCATTCATCGATAATTTAAACACGTACAGTATTGGAATAACTTCTGTTGGACCATATATATCAAACATTATCAAACAATCCCATTGGGAATTGGCACTGCGGAAATGTTTACAAAGGATAAGTCTCTTCGGACTTTATGTGATGAAAAATGTGGTTTCAAAACCTCCTCCACCATTGCAACTGTTGATCTTTGAGGTAAAAAATTACCATGTATTAACAAGAAAAAGGTAATAACAAAACTAATCCAAAGTAGAAAGGCGGACAGTCAAAGAGAGCCATAGATAGTTCCATGGAAAAATAAAATAAGTTTCTTTAAGCCAGTTTATTAACTTACGTGTACTTGACAAATCAGCTTTCGAAGAGGCAAATGAGTCTGAGAAATCATCGATGAAGTCGGCAAAATAACCAGAGGCAGTTAGTGCAAATGGCAGAGCCGTTGTAAGTGGTGGAGTTGGTGTTTCCTGCGGTGGCACACTATAGACAGCAGCATCCGTTTGTCTTGGAGTCGATTTGACTTGGTCAAATGTTTCTAAATTAGTTGACGTTAGTGGAACTAATGCCAGATAATCTTCCACCCTCCCGAAGCTCGGAGAGGTGTCGGTGTTGGTGTAAACAACTTGTAGAGGAACTTCTTCACCAGTAGTGTGAGGGATTCGGGAACTACTGGCTGTTCCTCTTGGTCGGCTGTGCAGGATCGGCCACATGGTGTAGTTTGGCATTGTCAATGGAGACAAAATGATTTTCTTTGGCACCTGCCAACGGTGGTAGAATAACAGTTCTGGTACTGTGTATCCTTAGTACAGGGACTGGTGCTCGATAAGAAGGGCCAAATTCCTTTTTCACTGTGACTTTTTCACGTACAAGATTCCCACCTCTGGGAATCCAGCCGGTAGATGTTACAGGCACATCCTTAATTCCTGTGGAGGCGGCACTTTTGGAAGGATTATCATCACAGAACTGTTGCAATTCCTGTAAGACAGTGACACGTTCATTTATGCAAAAAGGTGTTCCTGCTGCCTCCATGCCAGGACCATCAAGATCTTGAACATACATTTGAGTTCCGAACAGGAACTCATATGAAGTACAACCCCCCAGGGACCTTCTAGGCAGATTATTTAGTGCTCTCTGGACTCCATACAGGTGGTTAAGCCAACTATGACCCATACCTAAGACTCTGGCTGTTAAGGATTGCTTTAAATCGCGGTTTAATCGCTCCACAACACCATTTCTCTCGGGATGAAATGGAGACCAGTACTAGAATTGGACCCCAACTAAGCCATGGAGTCCCTGAATGCCCTTGAGGCAAAAGCAGGACCCTGGTCCGAATGGAAAGCCGCAACTGCATATGTACCAATAAAGACTCGCAAATCTTTTATAACAGTCCGAGCGTCAGCTAAGCATTTTGGCCACACCCATATAAACCTGGAGCATGAATCAACAGCTACTAAAATATATTTATGTGCACTATCAGGTGCTAAGGGACCGCAGTGGTCCAAGTACACACATTGTAATGGTTTGTTTGAAATCAAGAGTGGTGTCTGCGACGGGCGCTTGGCCGTGGAAACTTTGATTTGTTGACAGATGTCACAACAAAGGACATACTGCTTAGTCTCCTTATAGAGACCCGGCCACCAATAACGGGCCTGTAAGATCGAAATTGTAGCCACCACACCAGCATGCAAAAAGAACAAGTGATGGATGGAATGCTGAACAATGTCAAACATTCACCCCCAGTACAGAGATCTGGGCCTAAATCCCATGCCATTCCAGTTTGGAGCCAGCCATATGCAAATCAGTCTTGACCCTGTTCCCCATGGGAACAGTCCAGCCCGAACTGCTAGGCCAGGCCTTCCAAGGACTGGAAACAAGCATCCTGGGACCGGTTTCGTGTTTCCATGGGGAACAGGGTCAAGACTGATTTGCATATGGCTGGGTCCAAACTGAAATGGCAAGGGCATCAAAAAAACAATGGATTTAGGCCCAGATCTCTGTAATGGGGGTGAATGTTTGACATTGTTCAGCATTCTGTCCATCACTTGTTCTTTTTGCATTTGTCGCCCTAAATGGTAAGTGTATGCCCAGACGTGGGTCCCGTGCTTCCCATGTCACTGGATTCAAGCTAGCTCGGCTGATGAGGGGTGAAACCCCGAAACCGGTCCAATTAAACGTCACATAGGTGAAACTGATGGCCCCAGCTATTACTCTGATGACCAAATGTGTTTTGTTGTCCCTCGTATGTAGGTGTTGTGCTACAAGCATATCTGTCTGCAACTCTCAAAGTATATGTGTATGTTCAATTGTGCAGAATTTACTTGAAAAATCGTGACATATTAAGTCATATAAATGTTTTATGCGTGTAGCATAATCTGGAATGTAGGTTCTGCCAAAATTTAGGAAACCCAATAGTGATTGGAGTTACATTTGTGTCCAAATTCAGCAAACCCTACAACAATGCAGGCTACCCGTCTTAAATGTTGTAGTAATTCATCATCTGTGAGATAGATATCATCCACATAGGACAATGCTTCAGGGTCAATCTTGTGCAAAATAGCAGTGACACGAGCCGCAAACAGTCCTGGGCTGTTCTCATACCAATGAGGTAAACAACTGAATTTTTTCTGGGAGCCTAGTGCACTGAAACTTGTTAAGTCTCTACTCTCAGGTGCTATATTCTGGCAGAAAAACCCATTAGAAATGTCTAGTGTTGTTTTGTATTTTTTACGCACTATATTGTTCATTAGTGCTGTGCTATGCCAATTTTGGATAGCATAGGTGTGTGTATGACTTGTTTAAATGTCTGTAGTCTAAGACTATTCTGTATGAATGGTCTGGTTTAGATACGGGGAATATTGGGTTATTCATTGGCGCGACACAGGGTTCAATCACACCCTGGTGCTCTAATTGTGTGAGTATTTCTCTCACTGGTGCTTTTGCCTCATGTTTTATAGGATACTGTGGTTGTGGCTGAGGTTCACTTTTAATTGGAATTACATGGTAGGGGGATTCTTTATCCCATCCCACGTGATTTCGGTATAATGCAGGCACTTGTGCCAAAGCCCATTCAATGGAATAGGATTCAGCGAGTTTCTCTGGAACAAGGGGCGAGAAAGAAGGCTTAATGACTTCTTCTCCATATGGGCAGGTACGGACAAAGTCAAGTGGCCAATCTTGTTTGGCCAGCAAGACATCATATACATTTACTATGCGATCCCAAAAGATTGCATCTATTGTGCGTTCAATGTCTCCTTCTAACTGTAACGTTACTTTGTACACCCTATCAGGTGTGGAGACACACATGTCCGCAGTTTCTACTTGTACAAAGTCATCAGTTGCTTTCACCTCCAGATGCTCTAGAAGATTCCGGCGAACTATTGTGACCTCTGCCACACAGTCTAGCTAGGCTAGAGCCCAATTCTTGTTCTTCAAGAGCACCCTCTTCATGTGTGGCATGTCGGACTGAAACTGCTGCCACCATTTTCTTTTTAAATTGTTGTTTTTGTTGGTCGGGTTTCTCTTCCTTTTTAAAAGAAACCTCTTAAGAGCGTTGTGATTCCTGTCTCGGTTTCACGTACTCTGTTCTTCACTCTGATCGCCTACCTCTCTCATTTCCTTTTCCGATGAGTCCTGAAAGGAACGAGGTTGGTGTGTATCAGTATATTGATATCTATCAGGCGTTTTTATATTATCTCTATTTCAGAGATTATACCTAGTTTGTGGGGTCTCCATATGCAGAGATTCTCCCCTCTCTTTCTTAGAAGTTTGTTGCTTTTTATCCCAGCATTTTTTATTACCCTCAGGTGCTTGCTTGGGGGTTTCCTTGTTCAATTTACCCTGAAATTGTGGTTTTGTGGTCTGGCCCCTAAGCTATCTTGACCAATACTTGAATAGGTCTGTGCTATTATTTTAGGCAGCTCTTGTTCCTGATCCTGTTGTGGAATGTCACAAAGTCGCATGCGCACTGCAAGTGCGACCGCTTCCCCTTTGAGGTTACTTAAAATGATTGAAGATACTGTGGCAAAATTGACCATCAATTGCATCCACAAATCTAGGGCCGGGGCAGCCCCGTATTCGTCTTGAATTTGTTTCAACACTTCCGGTAAGTTGGCAAGTATCGGTGTACCGTGCGTGGTTGTATAGAGCGCGGCAAATACCGTGCCCCATGTATTACAGTTTTCTACTGTAGGGACCATCCCAAAAGGCAAGCAAAAGGCAAGCACATTGTTAATATTCTGTCTTTATCCTGAGATCCGGTATGGGGAAATACTGCCTCCAACATATTAATTTTCTGTGCTAGCCAAAACTGAGTTTCCTCTCGTTTGGCTGGTACTTTACCCATAATGGAATGTACAGTCGCAGGATTTATACCTGGCATTGCTGCATATGGATGTGCTGGAGCAGCACGTGCTGGGTTTGTGTTTAGTGTTTGTATCACAAATTGTACTAATCATTTCTATATTGCTATTATTTCAATATATAAGCAACAAATCTCAGCTACTGCTAAATGTGCAACCGCAGGATGTGGTGTATAGGTGGGCAATAAAGGCCAGGTAGGACCATCATTACTTAGTGGACCTAACCTTACTGGTAATATTGTGTGGGGTAGAGAGCCATCAAGCCAATTATTATGTTCTTTATAAGATAAGAGGTATCTCTAAATATGCGTATGCTCTGTATTGTCCAGGCGCATTTGTGGGTGTATATTGGTGAAATGTATTTGTGTTCCCATCAACTGCTGGAAATGTGACCCAAGAGTAAAAAAGTTTTGTTCTATAAGCTGCATGGGCGTCAACCATAAATCTGACTGGACCTCCCTGAGCCCTTATGCCATTCGCTAGTAAATGTGCTGTTAGAGGTTGTCTCATATTAACAGCTATTTGTACCTGTTGGGGATTCGCCATGATAGTAACACTATGAGTTCAGAGAAGGCACACCAAAATTGGGTTTTCCTTTTAAAGATCAAGCTTGAACAACCTCCAGCTGTAGTGTTATCACCTACACAGCTGTGGTGGAAATCCTCAGCACCACGGACGTCCCCGCATACGGCATTGAGGTGTCATTATATATAATGAGACAGAGATGTTCCGGAGGACCCGAAAATTAGAGCCTGACCAAACATTGGCAGCGCTATGTCGCCATTTTGGAAAATAGCAGAAGGATTGCTCTGAGGAGTTATTTTCTGTCTCTATAAGACTATCTGACCCCCAAAACCTATGTTTTGGCACTAAAATGAAGAAGAAATATGACCTCAACACTGCAAAACATCCACCACTTTTGAAAATGTTGTTTGAAAAAATTCAGCGCAGATCAGCAATGACAACTCAAGCTAAATTGCTTCTCTAATGATCCAAAAACACAAATTAACAATGAAAATCTCTGGGCAACAATTTTTAATGTTAGTATATCAGGGTGCCGGGATTATGCAGCTTCTTCCATCTTGTACACCTTCTTCACTGCCCCAAGTGCCATCATCTTGTGAAGATGTGTCCTTCTTGTTTACCCATACAGAAAAATAAAGAGCAGAGTAGATGAGTCCTTATTAACATCGACTTGAAGCTCAAAGCAATCATTAACTTTTAAAATTATTAGCTGATATCAAATTAAAAAAATGACTCTCCTAAAGATCCCATCCTTAATGTCTTGAACCAAAATAGTTATATAATGTCCATGTTTACATTATAGCTTAAATAAACACATTGCTTGACCTCTCTGTTGTGGAACATAGCACTTTCCACATCCCACAAATGATCTCCTTCAGCTTGACCCTCTGAGTGATTTGCAGATGATAGAAGACACTGAAACAACACTTGCATTCCACTATATAGTTCTTGAATATCCCATTGTGTAGGTGACAGCAGTGTGTCTAAATCTGTGTCCTCAGACCCCTGCAAGCAGAATTGTTGTTGTTGTGCTGCACTGGCTCCTTCAGAAATGATTACACCTAATAATGTGTTGCCAAGAAGGACCACCACTTAATCTTCATCACCAACATGCTGAGACCAATGAGAGAAAACATGCATATAGTTTCAGAAAGAACGCAGGGCTTATGAAAAGTTTAAACTTAAGGAGCCCAATACCCAGGGAACATATCCACAGCTTGGTAAATCCTCACTGCTGAGTGCAGTCTTGAAACACCTCCACACATCAGAGCCACAGTCAAGCATTTAGTTCAGTCAAATGATTTCTATTTGAAAATATGCTAATTTGGAAAGATTAATCTCACAAAAAAGTCAAGAAGCGTGCTTGAATAAACTCCCTAATAAAAAAAATGGCAAAACACATGAAGGAATGAGCTGAGTCTCTCAGGAATTGAACCTTGGACCACAAATAGGAAAGACAGTCACACACTTCACCTGTCTGTATTTTACAAGACCGAAGGTTAACATTGTTTTAGGTGATTTTAGAATCGGTTAACGACAAAGTCAAATACCATGGCCCCAGTTTTAACAAGATGGTAATTTAAATAAGCTTGAGACCAGTTGGAAACATACCCTCTTCCATATGGAGCAGGCAAGACACACTCCGGTTTGCTACTGAGCGGGTCATTACTATCCTGGGCTTAAAAGCTATGTTGTATCTCTGCCTTCCAGGCCTGGATTCCTTTCTTCGGTCTGGTGCACCGCCATCCTTGGGGATAGTGAGACCAAGACGGTGTCCCTAGGTAGCTACATGTTTACATACCCACTGCTTGACCCCTGTTGATGACCACATCCGAGTCATGTAGTGTTGAGAGAAATAGGCAAAAGACATTAAGGAAATCCGGAAGGCAGAGTGGATACGTAGGAAGCCTCCAAGCCAACAAGGTGACAACCTCCGTTCATGCTGGAGCGACTAACAGTGCACCTCTTCAATTTTCAGGGTGCTATCAATACACAGATTGGTGTGTTTTTTCTACTGCTGTGTTATATTGAACATTTATCCTGCTTTATGTGTTTTAGATTAAATAATCTAATCCCTGACTGGTGTTTTGCACTGACCTATGATAGGATGAAGTGAGATACCCAAAAGGGTAATTACCAATTTGAACTATGAGTACTACCCCTTGAAATAATGGTAATGAAGTGTTTCCCAGAGGCATTTAATAGAAAATCAAAACTTAGTAAATAACAAGTGAGAAATTAATATGCACTTCTAGTTTAGTTACTGGAAAGCATGGCAGCAAAAAATGTATACCAAATCCACACAAATGATGTTTTAACCTCAACTACAACCACTAGGAGGCCATGTTGTAGTCACTTCCTATTTAAATGGCTGCTATTTTGAATATATGTTTCCTTCTTTTAAGAACTGGATTCTGTAAGCTTTATATAAATGTAGCCATGAAGAGTGTCAATTCAGACAGCTACTGCTGACCTGACGATTAAATCCAGTCAAGTCCTCAAACTCTGTAAATTCATATTGCAAGAAGTAGAAAGAAAATATATTGTACTTGAAGGGGGTGTTTAAAGCACCCATATAAATAAGTGAAATACATTATTTTGTGTTGTTAATACAATTATACTGTTAGGTTCAGGCATCTTAAAAAACCTTCATATTAAAGTTTTTCAGTGAAGGCTGTAATAATGTTCAAAGCTTATACACAATCCCCAAACAATGGACATCAACGGGGCTATTCCCAAAGATAATTTACAATTGTGAGCAATTTACATGTGTAAAATTATTATTAAACTTTTCTATAACTTTACTACTTTTGGCTCCTCACAAAATCTGGGAGTAAAGTTACTTAAAAGTGTACACATCTCCAACCCTTGGAAAAAGGAAGTAAACAAATTAATGAGCGCAAGTTAGTACTGTCAAAAAAGAAACTGCAAGACACTGCAACACCATCCCACAGAAAATAATGGAGGTAGGGATTTAAATTAAAATACTATAGGTAATAATGTTAAATTAAATTACTTAGAATATAGATCAATATAATTAAATATTAAAATAAAAAATAAAACATGTATTATTTAACTATAAAATATTTTAGTTATCTTGTTTGAATTGATAAATTAATGTAACAATTTTTATTAGAATATACTAACATTATTTTTAATTCTCTACATCATTTATAATGGTTGTTAATGCATCCTAGACAAATGTAGTTTTTATTAAACAAATTTAGGTAGGAATTTAATTTTTTATTTATTCTTTGGAAAAATAATTTTAGTATAAATTATATATTTAAAATAATTAAACATTTACTTCAAAATTGTTAATAATGTTGTAGCATTTCTTTATTTTGTTCTATAATGAGCATAATATGCTATCATAATATAGAATTAATGTACATTTGTATTCAACATAAAATAAAATATTTTTTACTGATTATAAAATTTAATACACTTTTTAAAATTTTCCCCATACTTTAACACAAGGCGATTGCCGCCCCAACTTTGGAGCCTTGCTATCGTGAATTATAGGACAAAGTAAAAACGTTTAATAAGAAATAAATGTTAAAATATGTTTATGTGCAATAGTAATGTAAATTTATGTTATATAATTATTTTTCATGTAGAACAAATGCTACAGCACAATTACAACTTAATTTTGAATTGATGCTTTAACAAATTTAAATATAATAATAAAATATTTTTCTGGTGTTTAAATTACAAAAATTAATTCCCACTGAACTAAAAAATACATTTTTGCTATTATGCATTATTATACATTAAAAGCGATGTACAGAATGAATTAACGGTAATTTAGTTATATTTTAATATAAATTGAACCACTCCCATTTACTAGTATGTATGCCCCTGTTTCCAGGCACTCCCATATTTCTGCTAAGTAGTAAACTTATGAGAGCACGCAGGTGCATGATTTACAGTCTCTCATCTGATGGATATTTTTAAGTTGACTCAAGCACCAAGGGAGTTAGCAATATTAACACAGTTCAAATTTTTTGAAGCTCATTTTGCCACCCATTAGGGACAAGGAATCAGTGATTTATGTAAAGTAATTGTACTGCCAATTAAAAATCAGTCCAGTATATATGCATATCAGGAGAATATTAAAAAAAATACAAGGTTACAACTGCCAAGCTGAAATATCGAAATAGGTTCAGTCTCACTATGATATGCTACAAAATAATCACTGCAACAGAAATACAGAAAATGAGAATTAGAAATAGGTGTTCCTTAAAGAAACTCCAATTCTCTCTCCTAAACATGAATATGTTCTAAAGTCAGCTAGTCAAGGTTCTAAATTTTGAATAAGAATGGTTTATAGAGTGGGGCCTCAAAAAATTCAGAAAGGTAAGGAGGTGTCAGCATAGTAGAAGTCTTCGAGAACTGGAGTAAGTGTTTAGCATGAACATTCACATTTGCAAGAATAAAGGAATCACAGAGGTCTGTACCCCTGAAGGTCTAAGGGAATCCAACCAAACTCCTGATGGAGTGAATATTAATTCAAAAAAACAGAAACTTCAACAACAATTGTATCCCTTCCCACCCCACCAGGAACCATTCATTTCACTTCTCATGTTGTGCATTTACAACAGCACCTGAATTTCCCATCCCACACAACTTGGACAGTTACTGCAAACTTGAGCATCCCCCGTTCCTTATAAGCTATGATTAGGATTATTTATATGCTCATTAGGTCTTCATGTTTCTTGTCAAGATTTCCCTTCTCAGGCCCTACTATCGATAAACTAATAAATACACCAATATTCCTTTGTCTAGCTAATGAAATCATGAGAATGCACCTGCAAAAGAAATAACATGATAACCAAGCAAAATACATTTTAAAATTAAGGCCTTTAGTCAGGCTAACTTTAACTAAACATTTAGGGCCTCATTACAAGTACGGCAGACAGTTTAGACCGTCCACTGAACTTCCGATGGGGAGGTAGCCGCCATAGTGGCTACCTCACCGCCGGGTCCATTAAGAGTTTACTGCTAGGTCAGCGAGCAGAAACCTGAGTTTCCGCCTACTGGTCTAGCGGGAAACAGCCTACAGCATTGTCTCCACCTTGTATTCGAGCCAGCGGACAATTATGTAGCGCATAGGGTGCACCAGCACCCTCGCAATGTTCACTGTCTGCAAAGCAGACAGTGAACATTGCGATGATGCTGGCCAGTGGAACCCCTGCACTGACCATGCCAAGTGCATGGGCAGTGCAGGGGCCCCTCTGGGGCCCCCTGCACACATTGTTCACCAGCCTTTTCATGGGGGTGTTACCGCCATGAAATCGCTGCAGGGGAAGAGGTTGTAATCCCCATGGCAACGCTGCCTGCAGTGCTGCCCCTGGCAGATTGGGACCGCTGCAACTGCCAGACACCAGGATCTCTAGTGACTGCCAGACTCATAATCGGGGCCTTAATGTGCATTTCTAATGTATAATTCTACATGCACACATATAACTTTCCAAATAAATGCAGAACATGAGCACAACAAACATAAGTTACTTCTGCAAATTCAACTTAAAGTGTAAATATAAACATGAAAGACATTTAAATGAACATTAGGGCTCCCGTTCATAAAGCTTCAGTTTTTCAATAACTACATTTCATTAATGCATTTAAATGTCCACACAATAATATTAATTAAGGCACACAATAAATATAACGTCCACAATAAATGTGAAATTGCACAATGATAACATGTAAAGGATGGAGTCTAAATTGTGCTATGCCAATCCCCCCTCTGATGGCCATATTAGCCATCACAATAACACACATATGAATTCTTATCAGGTGAGATCAAGTCAAAGCCTGGAAGTTCTCCAAAACATTTGTCTAGTATTTTTCACGACTTTCATGTCATCATGAAATCTACACTGATTCTCCTCCCTTTCCATATCCCTTCTAGGTATTTCAAATCCCTTCCCATGTTGTCCTTCCTTCCTTGCTTTTATACTCTTGTATCCTTTAAAGATAGTGAACAGCATAGATGGTGATAACAATTAAAGGTCTCAAGCTAGAACCCACTATTCCACTTCCTAGGTTTCCAAACCATTTGCCAATCATAGAAAACCTACCTCCAACTACTTCCCAAACACCTGAAGCTTCTAATTCCTTTGAATCTCCTTTCAGATCAGTAATATTCTTAATGTATTTTTCTATGCCCTCACTCTTGTCAGACATATAGATACGGAATTGCTGGACATTTAACGTTTTGCTGACCATGGTTCTCATAGCTATCATGTCAGTATTTACAGCCAATAAGGAACTTGCTGTACTAGTGGACAATGTATCTACTTTG
The DNA here is from genome assembly GCF_031143425.1 of Pleurodeles waltl. NCBI lineage: Eukaryota > Metazoa > Chordata > Amphibia > Caudata > Salamandridae > Pleurodeles > Pleurodeles waltl. The sequence goes on from NC_090442.1 coordinate 517,915,305, forward strand.
GTGGACATTTTTCTCATTTTTGTGATAATTCAAGATTACCTCTACACTGCACCAAAAATGTCTCCCACAAATTCAGCACCACTACTACCACGTTTAGTTCTAGTTTTCTTTTCCCACACAGGATCGTTCAAATGTTCCACATGATAAATCTTTGGGAATACGACACCTAAATCACATATACCATACCATCCCTTGGGCAATTTGAAGTATGCATGAAGTATGCATGCTCCCCAAAAGCAAAATAAACTCTAGGAATAACAGGATCATATCTTCCCAAATGCAGAAGCCAAGTTCCTACATATTAAAAAATATAGTCATAATCACTTCTACCCATGCACTTAGTGTTTAGGAAAGATTTACCTCTACTCACACATAATTTCCCTTTGTGTTGCTAGTCTAGGAGTAGTCAGGCATAACTACTAAGTCTCCTAAGTCCTTTCCCCACTATCGTTTGTATCTCTGATACCATCCTGTTTTCCTCCTTGCATCTATTGCTCTCTTCTGTTGAGTCCAGAACTTTCTTGTCGATCCCCAGTTAAAAAACATGTCAAATTGTTTCTATGAGTGTAAGCTGTGTTCAGTGTCAAATTCAGTTGCAGGAACCAGTTAACTGTTTCCATTGTATTGGCATGAGGACAAAGATTCAAATACTTGAACAAAGGAACTTCAGAAACTACCAAATCATGATTCAAGTATGAATATTGGAATGTCCTTTTCCACTAAACAGACTTAACAGAAGGCTACACATAACACCACATGGTGTTGGGTAATTCGCTCTGATGCTGCCCAGGTATAACAGCCCTTTGTATCCAGAGTATCAACATATTCATCAAGCAGTTTAAAAGGCACATTTGAAGTAGAATCTTCTCTAGATGAATCTGTATGCAAAACTTTAAAATCTAGAGCGTGCAAACTGTTATCTGTAGGACTTAGTGGTAAAACTAGGCTTAAGTTTGGCTTAAGGTTGGATACTGTGGAAAATGTAGGTGAAGTTAACCCTACAAGGAGAACAATTATGACTACAACAACAAGAAACAACATCCTTACTAATATATATATATATATATATATATATATATATATATATATGTCTATTTGTATTATTAGTTTCCATGTCTTCGATAGAATTAGACCGTTGAGAAGAGATTCGCAGCAACAGGATCTCCTTTGTTTATTTCAACTTGTGCAAATGGTAAAACAGTTCAAACGATGTGCAATTAAATTATGTACAGAATCTTTGTGAGTCTTTCCTAGCCCTACTTCGTTTTGCTCTAAATGATACCCTTATGCCCCTTCTGCTGCCTCGGGCCAGTGAAATCATCTTAATCCTTTGTATACAATGTCCTTTTTATTATCTACAAATCAAAGTTCATTTCAGATGATCATGTCAATAGTATTTCAAACTGGTCTCACTCTTGTCCTCCAAATCACAAATCTCCTCTTCACAATTGTTATCAGCAAAATATGTCCATAAAGAGGATGAGTACATCTGCCATGGCACTCTAGTTCTTTTTGATCTCCTGAGTACAGGTTGTTCACTTTCACTGTCACTCAGGCCAGAACCCTCAATATCAACCCGGACAGTACCAAGTCCTTGTTCCTTAGGCAATTTTAATTTCACTCTTTCTTGCCTTCTCAGCCAATGGTCCTCAGCCTCTACTCGGTGTGACACAGCAGTAGGCCTTCATCAGGGTCTGAGTCTGACTCAGGTAGCAGTTGAGGCCAAGACTCCTCAACTGTCAGTTCATCAAGACACCCCTCAAGCTGAGAATGCGCTGTCACAGGCTCTTGCTGAAACTCAGTGCTTTGTGCACCCTCTTCTTGATGTCTCTTGATTGTGGGTTACACTCCACTCTATGAGTTTGGGCTGCATCAATCCAGCTGGGGAGACCCCCACACTTAACAGCAGTATTCATCACAAGGATGACCTGGTATGATCCATTCCACCTAGACTCCTGACACATTTTTCAAATCTGTTTCTTCACCAAAATCCAGTTGCCAGGACTGAGGTCATGGCACTGCTCCAGATGGGGAGAGGCGGCAACAGCTTCAGTCTGGCAGAAAACATGATGGACTCAGCTAGTCCCTTAAAATAGTCAAAAAACATGTTATCCATAATATTCACAAGCACATTTGACGGCACTCCAGGTAGCCACATTGCTCTCCCAATGATTATCTCATGAGGGAACAATCCTGTTTTTCTGTCAGGAACACCATGAAGACTCATCAGCAAAAGAGGCAAAGCAGCTGGCCATTTCAGAGATGTTGATGCACGCACCTTGGCCAATCTGACTTTCAACATTCCATTTACCTGGACCATGATGCCAGAAAGCTCTGGCTGATAACTGCAATTCAATCCTTGCCCATGTGTAATGCTGCACACAACATTTTTAGAACCTCATGGTTGAAATGAGTCCCTTGGTCTGAATTCAGCGAAGTCGGGAACCCAAACCTAGGTATCAACTCTATCAACAACAACCTGGGTACGATGAGACTATTATTTCATCTGGTCAGGTAGGCCCCCAACCAATGCAAAAAGATGCACACAATGACTAGGACATATCTCAGACTGTTGCACACAGGCATTTTGATGAAGTTCACTTGCATTAGGTTGAATTTCCCTCTTGATCTTCCTATGTGGCCCATAGTGACTTGAGTTCTTCCCCCTACATTCATCTGTTGATACACAACACATCTGTGGCACAATTATTTGGCCACCAATTTAACCATGGGTTAAATCAATGTTGTCTGAACAATCTAACCATAGCACCTTTCCCAATATGTGCTGGTCCATGGAAATGTCTTGCCACTGAGGGGAGCATGCTGACTGGCCACACTGGTCTGCCCTCTACAGAAACCCATATATCATCTCTCTTCCCACATCCTTCTCTGATCCAACTCTGCTGTCCTGCCTCTGACACTTCCTCCTGCAATTTCTTGACTTCCTCATCAGTTGTTGACAAGAAATGGGTATAGTTGTTCTCGCCTTCAAATTAATTTACATATTCACAGCTGACTGTTCATGACCCATGACCAAAGTATTGTGCAGCTTCATCAGCATAATCCTTACCACTGTGGTGAGTTGGACACTTCACAACTACAGTTTTTTGCAGACAGCTGTAGTGCTTCAAGCAACCTCATGACATGTTGGGGATCCAGATGATGTCATAAATCATCTATGTGGCCACAACTGTCTGAAGTCATTAACAACACCAAAGCCATGCTGACTGTTAGACTTGGCTTCCTTGGTGTGGTCTCCCCTAACTTTTTGCCTCTACCTCCCAGGTGGTTGCCATGTGCTAGGTTCTATTTTTGCTGTTTTTGTTGAGCTGGGCACTTTACCACTGCTGACCAGTGCTAAAGTGCAAGTGCTTCCTATGTGAAATTGCATGTGTAATTGGCTTTTCCAAAATTGGCATATTTGATTTACCGGTAAGTCCTTAGTAAAGTGCACTAGAAATGCCTATGGCTTGTAAATCAAATGCTACTAGTGGGCCTGCAGCACTGATCTTGCTACCAACGTGAGTAGCCCTGTAAACATGACTCAGAGCTGCCACTGCAGTATCTGTGTGTATAGTTTTAAACTGCCAAATCGACCTGGCAAGTGTGCATACTTACCAGGCCCAGACCTTTCCTTTTTATACTTGTAAGGCACCCCTAAAATAGGCCCTAGGTAGCCCCAGGGGCTGCGTGTAGTGTATGGTAAAGGTGGGACATGTACTGATATGTTTTACAGGTCCTAACATTGAAATACTGACAAATTTGTTTTTCACTGTTGCAAGGCCTATCTCTCTCATAGGTTAACATGGGGGATGCCTTTAAATATCCTTAAAGTGCAGCCTCCTTTTGAGAGCAGATAGAAATGTGAAGTTTGGGGTCTCTGAACTCACAATTTAAAAATATATATTTTAGTGAAGGTGATTTTTAGATTCTTACCTTGAAAATGCCACTTTTAGAAAGTGGGCATTTTCTTGCTTAAACCATTCTGTCAATCTGCCTGTTTGTGGATTCCTTGTGTGGGTCAGATTGACAGTTGGGCTGTTTGTGCATCTCCACTAGACAGTGACACAAAGGTTGCTGGGGTTTTACCTGAATATCCTGATGTGCCCTCTGGGCTAGGCTGGTGAGAGGAGTGGTCACTTGCACCTGAAAGGGCTGTGCTTGCCCTCACACAAAGAAGTCTCCGACTCCCTGGTGCGCGTCTGGAGCAGGGCTTGGGCAAGGTAGGATCCTGTAAATAGCAGAGACCTTTCTTTGAAGTTGGGCAACTTCAAAGGCAGAAAGGGGTATAAGTATTGGACCCAAAAACCCAGACTTTAGAATACTTCAAGGATTCAGAAGTAACTTCTGCCAGGAGAAGAGCTGAGAAGAAGTGCTGCCTGTGACTTTGCTTTGTTGGGCTATCCTGCAGTTGCTGCTTCTGCCTGTGGAAAGGGCATGAAGACTGGATCTTGTTCTGCATTTCTGCTTGAGAGGTATCTCCAAGGGCTTTGACTGAGCTTGCTTCCTGTTTTTGAAGCGTCAGGGCCAGCAAAGGCTTCACCAACAGTCTCTAAGTCTGCATGCTGTGGATTCTAGCTTGCCAGAGGGTGCCATTCCCATTGCTGGGCCCCTGGAAGTGAATTTCTGGTGACGTCTGTGAAACGATGCTGGATGACTCCATGCGACTTCTCTAAGGGGTGAGAGGGGATTAACCAGGCGTGTTTCTCCTTTACCCTGACCACAGTGAGGGTCCTTACTTGGACAGGGGCAACCTGACTGCCAACCAAAGACCCCATTTCTAACACTGACGTTCTGCAAATATAGTCACTCTCAGCTGTTTGGAGACATGGGAAGCTGTAGTAAGAGCTATCAGTTCAGCCCCTCATGCAGAGAACAACCATCAAAGCCAGGATGCCTTGACTGCCCCTGAGATTGTGCAGACTGCATAAGCAGGTCTCATGTTTCCTTTTTTGTCTCCTACACATGACCCATTCACAAAGAACATGTAAATAGATTCTGCTAGTGGCTCATCTCGTATGTCAGTTCTCGGCTTGGTTCATAGTTCAGTGACATTGAGACAATCATGCTCAACCTCCCTCTCATCATTTTCATTCTCTGAGAGTGACATTAAGGTGGCAGGATTCAAAGTAGAATATCTCATAAGGGTGTAGTTTTCTGGAGCCAGTATTATCTGTTTGTTTTTTTGTCAACCACCTATTTGTCAAATTCTGTGCGGGAGTATGTATGAACCCAATCTCAACCAAATGTGGCACAAAAACAGTTAGAGGACGTCCCATCACAATTCTTTCACACTGTTTTATGCTGACACCAACTGCCGCCATGGCTTTAAGACACCTGGGCAGTCCTGGTACTACAGCATCAAGAGTAGCAGAAAATTCAACCACAGGTCATCTTGCATTTCTGTGTATCTGTGTAAGCACTGAGAGAGTGCAGGTCTCCCTCACACTGCAGAAAAGAATACAAGTTTTATCATAATCAAGCATTACTGTTGCTGGGGCACAACAGTGACTTTCTCTCAGCACTAGGAAGGCAATCAAGCAGTCATTATCTGATGGTACCAGATCATACGCATCCTTGTGTGTCAGCCTCTGTAAAGGCTTGGTCTCTAGGGCAGAGTTGGGTGTCCACTGGTGACAGTAGCTCACCATTCCTGAAAACATCCTGACTATACTCTGGGTGGTTGGTGGATTCATTTAAATAATTGCAGAGATTTGTTCTTGTGACACCTTCCTCGCTTCTTTCTCAATGTTTTGTCCAAGATACAAAAGTTCCTCTGACAATACTGCCACTTACCAAGGGATACTTTATGTCCATTCTCAGCTAAGTGGTTCAAAAATGCAATGGTGTCTCGTTTGCAAGTTTCCTGAATATTAGAAGCCACTAACAGGTTGTCATTATACTGAATTAGGACAGAGTTAGAGTGCATGATTAGAGTCTCAAGATTCTATTGAGGATCTGACTAAAGATTGATGGTATACCCTTGTGGGTCTTGGCACCATGCCAGAACATGGCTCTGGAACTAGAAGCTTCAGAGGTACTGTTTGTCTTCATGCAAGGGAAAGGGAAAATCCATGACAGTAAACCATTCAGGCTTACATGGAATCTGAAACAAAATTCCAGCAGAATTCAGTACCATGAGACAAGAGGCAACAACAATATTATTAATCCTTTTTTGGTCCTGGCCTGTGCAGTATTTACCATAAGGCTTCTACAAGCCCATAATAGGTGAATTACACAGACTCCCCATTTTCTCCTTCAAAAAGTCTTGTGTTATCATTGACCCAATCACTACAGTCATCCCAGCAGTTGTCAGATTATACTGTGAAGTTCTTGGGTACTCAACGTTGGGTTTTATTTTTATGCAAACAGGCTTAACTTCCTTTATGAGACCAATATCTTTTTCTGAAAAGTTCCAGACTTCAGGCTTCTCTGTATCCTTAAGGTTGGATGGTAAATCCTCAGATGTCACTACGGGATACAACCCAACATCTGGCCCTTGACTCATCAGTTTAAAGTCTACATCTTCATCATGGGTCTGGAATTCTACTCCCTTTATGGTACAATAGATAGTGCAGTTTCATTTGCATAATAAATCACTTCTTAGTAAGCTGCCAGGTCTTGAATCATGCACCACAAACAGGTGATTCTCCTCAAAGGACCCTAATTTAACAGATACGTCTTCTGTTACGAGGTTTGTCATTTGCTTATTTGGACCCCTATACATTGGATACTTTTTCCTGAGAGAGGTATATTTGGAACTTCCACTATTTTTAAAAATAGAGCTGGTAGCACTGGTATTGATCAAGAAAGATACAGGGTGGCCATTCACCTCACCTTCTACAAATGTACCACTCTGGTTTACCTTTAAGTCTGCACCAAGTGTGCAATTATCCTACCCCTAAGGCACTGTCATTGTGACCGATCAAAGCCATAGCCCCCAAGTGTGTCAAACATAGGAAATTGCTGAAACATATTCTGATTTTGGAAGGAATTCCTATTTCAAATTTGGGACTTGATTTGAATTAAATCAGGGACCATTTGAATTTTGCTGTGGCATCAGGGCTTGTGGAACCTGCATCACTGGAGCTTGGGGCATAATGAATTTGAATTCTCTGTCTCAGTGCATTCTGTGACTGTATGGGTTATTACTCTGGGGCTGTATGGAAACCCTGAATTCTGAACCTGGTTCTCATTCATCACTCTGTTGGGATGAGAACGACATTCCTGCTGACAAGAATTTGATCTTTTTAAATTGCCACATTAGTCTCACTACTCGGGTCAGTTGGAACACCACAACCACTACCTTTTGGCAGGAACCCATTTCCACCTTGTATCATAGGAGCACCCTTCTGATAGACTCCTTACATAGAACCAATATTCCCTACAAAAGATTGACTCTGACTTTATCTCTGTGCTGCTTTCATCTGTTCCACCATGTGTTTCTCCCTCATCAACCAACTATTTCTGCCAGCAGAGTAAATGCTCTAGAATCATCAAGCTAATCTCAGGTCTCAATCCTGTCAAATATTCCCATGTTTTAGCTTTGATAGTCTCCATTCCACTGTGCTGCTTAAACGATGATGCACTGACTCTTTGGACTCCTGAGTCGTTTTGTTAATCTTAACCCAATTAATGTCATCAACTGGTATTTTTTCTTTCAAAAAGGTTATCACCTGTTGATCTTTTTTGATCACCAACCGAGATGGGGCATGTGATATTGGATTTCTCTGAAATTCCGTCTCTGGCCAATCTACAGCCACTTTACATTCTGCCCATAAATCACTTGGTAACACAGTGCCGAAGAAGGTATTCAAATCCACCCACAACACTTGTGAAATCTTAAAAAATTGCTCAACCTGTGTGTACTATTCTAATGGCTTTTCTCTCAATGCTATGAAATCAATGGTAAATGACACAAAATGACTCCTACTCCAAGGCACATGGACATAACCTCTACCAGGTACTTTCCTCAATGGAAAATTTGAAGAAGCGTCTGCATCCATTAAAGACGGAAGCAGCTCTCCCTTTGTTTTCTTTTGATCTTTTTTCTTCACCCATCTGCATTTCCAGTTATCTAGCTCATTCTATTTTTTTATGCTGATAATTAATTCCTTAATTTGTAGCTTCATTCCTGATGTTCTCATACTGCAAATTTAATTCTCATCAAAACATGCATGATAGCTTTTCTGCAATTTCTTGATTTGGCTTAAATCTACATTATAAGTTCGGGCAAATTCAGACAATTTACCATGAGCTTGTCCTGTACGCTTATTGAACTGTTTACACATGAATAAAAGTTAGTTCGCTTGCTAGGTATCTAATCCGGAAAGATCACGGCTTCTTTGTATCATCTCACCCAATTCTAATTTTAGTTTTGACCACATCTGCTGCATTTTCCCTCATTGGGGACTGAATTCTTTCTATGCCTAAACATGAACCTTCACTATCTCTTGGGGACCCATTGAAAATCTATTCAAACCATCTAGTTCTCGAGAATTAGTACGATTCTGTACTACAAGGGTATTGGACACTATCTTTTCTCTGTGACTACTATTGATATCACTCTGAGGTGAATTCCAATGTTAGAATTTTGCGATCTTTGAGTGGACTCTCCAATAGAAGTAAATTCTGTCTGATTCATGGGTGGTGCTGTAGAGGTAACATAAGGGGTATTCACTGGTGTTGGTACTAAAGGAGGTTCTCCCATTCCTAGGACCACAGGAGCATTAGCTGATATCTTTACTCCAGTAGGGACTGTCAAATTATGTGTCATGGTCCCTGCTGACTCAGGTTTATACAGAGGAACTGTGGGACAAATAGTAACTGGAACAGCGATTGCATCTGGAGCACTGGTAACAGTGGAGATACCAGGGACACCATCCCTGAGCTCTCTCATCAGGTTCTGACTCATATTTACTAGTGTGGTGGCTATTCCAGAGTTTCCACTGGCAACTGCACCATTCATTTCCGTGGGTTGGGGCACATGATATGGATGTGGACATATTGATAACGATACATCTAGGAAATCATCGCGATAATCACTATCACTGTCTTTGCCTGTACTCTCTGGGTTTCTTTTCTTTTCCTCTTTCTTCTTCCCTTTCATTTCTTTCTCTGGTTCTTCACTTGTCAATGCAGGGTACAGTCTAGTTGCCTCTACTATAGCAGTTCTTTACCACTGTTGTTCTGCATCCAATATAGCATTGCCACAGTTGCACAATACCTTTTTTACTCTTCCCTGATATTTTTCCCTTTGCCTAACATGATCTGCGTGCTCCTAAGCATTAAGTGCTTGGAACTGTGTAAATCTAGAAGGTGGCTTCAATTCATACAATACTGGTCTCAAGTTTTCAATGATTCACAAATTAAATGTGCTATATCATGGAAACATCAATGCACCTTTTTTCTCTGTGATCATTTGAAATTGACTCAGCCAAATACATGTATGAAGGCCCACATTTATGGCCATGTAATGACCTGACACATCTTCAGGTGGAGCCTCAGGTGTTCTCACATTTCCCCTAATCAGCTTTTGTACAGCCTTAAAGAATTTCATTTTTCAACAGTAATCTCAACAATCACAAATAGAAAGAATACATTATTTTTGCTCACAATTTTGGTCTACTGTTTACAACCAATAAAAGTGCAGCACTCTATGATATAATCAACCAATAACAGTACGCCGCTAACACCAAGTGTCCAACCTCAAAGCGGCATATTGTGATGTCCTTCTCACTCCTCGCAGTGGCTCACCCTCCTTTACAATTCCTCATGAACAATTGCAATACGAGCTCAACAGCAATGCCAAACAAATTCAGCAAACTTTGTATGTTCCATTAAAGAATCATTAGTATTCAAGCACACAAGAAATAGTCCGGAGCTAAATTTTTTGGCCTACTATGACTCGCACTCTAGTGAGACCTCAACTAGCCCGGAATCCCCTGGATTAGTGTAGCTTCACACCTGCACAAAATGATCCACCCCACCAACCGCACTTTACTCCCACACAAAGGTATTTGTCCCTATCTCAATTGTGTAGCTGATGGTACCTCATGACTAACACCACCAAATTTAACAGACAATTACAACACAGTATTTTCTACACTGATAACTTATTACTATCCTGGAATCTTAAACTATGCCCAACCCGATAACCACTTCAACTTTGCATTAAGTGCTTCCACATCCATACAACTACTTAAAACATCACTGCATCACACTATGCAATCTCCACAAAACACTGCAAGCTAAACATAAGCAATCACAATGTGCGACCCTAATGATACTCACTTCTCTGCTATTACAACTTCATTCTGTAATACCCCTGGTCCCCTGACCTGGGCTACGGGATCAGGAATGGGCTTGGGCTTGGGCACGACCGGACTCCCATATGAGTAGAGTATCTCCCTCTGTCTCAAAAGCTAAACCATCTGACATGCTACCATCTGAGAGCACATAGGTGCATGATTTATAATCTCTCATCTGATGGATATTTTTAAGTTGACTGAGACGCCAATGGACTTAGCAATAATAAAACAATTCATGTTTTGTGAAGCCCATTAGGACACACAATAAGGACCAGGAATCAATGGCTGGAGTTAATAAATTATTTTGCCAATTAATAATCAGTGCAGTATAAGCATGTCAGGAGAGTATTAAAAAGGTACAAGATTACAGATGGCAAGCTCAAATGTCGCAATAGGCTCAGTCTCATTAGGATATGATACAAAATTATCACAGCCACAGCAATGCAGAAACTGAGAATTAGATGTAGGTGTTCCTTAAAGAAACTCACATTCTCTCTCCTAAACATAAATAGGTTTTAAAGTCACATAAACAAGGTTCAAAGTTCAGAATAGGACTGGTTCAGAGTAGGGTCTCATGGAAATTGAGAAATGCAAGGAGGTGTCAGCATAGTGAAGACTCCAGTAGATCTCTTCCAGAAAGGGAGTAAGTGTTTAGCATGAAGCTTCACATGAATAAAGGAAGCAGAGATGTCTGTACCCCTCAAAGTCTAAGGAAATCTGCTCTAGCTCTCTGATGGAGTAAACATTAATTAAAACAAACAGAAACTTCAGCAGTCAATCAAATCTCTTCCCACCACACCAGGAACCAATCAGTTCACTTTGTGTGGTGTGCATTTGCAACACCACCTGAATGTCCCATCCTACAGAACTTGGGAAGTTACTGCAGCCTTGAACATCCCCCATTCCTGAAACGCGATGAATAGCATGCGTCATCTGCTCCTTAGGCCCTCACTTTCCTTGCCAAAATTTATCTTCTCAGGCCTTACTTATCTATAAACTAGTACATACAGCAATACTCCTCCGTCTAGCTAATGAAATCATGAGAACCCTTGTGCAACAGAAAGAACATGCTATCCAACTAAAATACATTTCACAATTAGGGCCTTTAGTTAGGCTAACTTTAACCATTTAAAGGTGCATTTTGACTATATGACTATGCATGCCTACATATAACTTTCAAAATAAATGCAAAACATGAACAAATTAAATGCATATTACTTCTTCAGATGCTACCTAAAGTACAAATATGAACAATGAATACATGAAAGCAATCTAAATAAACATTAGTACACACGTTTATAAAGCTTCAGTTTTTCAATAATAACGTTTCATTAATGTGTTTAAATGTTCAGACACTTAAATATTATTTATTTAAGGCACATAGTAAATATAGGTGGTCATTACAACCCTGACGGTCGGTGTTAAAGCGGTGGTAAAACCGGCAACAGGCCGGCGGTAAAAAAAATGGAATCACAACCGTGGCGGACACGGACAGCCACTTTAACACTCCGTCTGCCACAGCGGTACAAACAAACACCACAGCGGTAACCGCCAACAGACAGGCGGGAACACAATGTACTGCCTACAGTATTACAACAGTCCAATCCGCCACCTTTTCCAGGGAGGATTCACCGCGAACAAAAACACAGCAGAAACAGGACTTGGAAGGGAAAACACTCACCTCTACACACCCAACGAGGAACCAGGACGCCATGGAACTCCAGATTCTCCCAGCCTTTGTCTTCCTGCTCCTCTACAAGGAGCACGAACGCCAGCAGCGAAGACCACGGTGAGTACTGCACCTACGACACAGGGGAGGGGGGAGGAAAAAGAGAGTGACACACACACGCAACACCCCCACCCTCACCCACTACAACACACACACTAATACATCATGATACATTACAGTTACACCCCCCAACACCCTGGAAGAATGCAATGACAAAAGGAAATGATTTGAACATTTGTAATCGATTAAATTCCAGTACTCAAAAAATATATATACACTATAAACAAATATACACACCATGAATACAAGTCCAAGGTATTGCACCATAAAAGTCCGTGGACCACTGGGCCCAAAATGCATGGGCGAGGCCCACACAAGATACCCGATCAAGACAGAGAGAGCACTGCAGGGGCATCAGATAGAAATACAACAGGTACCTCAGGGGGAAGGAAAAGGGGGTGGCACCTCAGCTGGATGAGTGCACAACGCCAGATCCACAAGGGGGCTCCATGCCCACTGCTGTATCCTGGGGAGTGCAAAGCCACAGTCTCACAAGTCTCTCCAGTGGGTGGGTTGCCAACTGCTTTATCCTGGGGAGTGCAAAGCCACAGTCTCACAAGTCTCGCCAGTGGGTGGTTTGCCCACTGCTTTATCCTGGGGAGTGCAAAGCCACAGTCTCTCAAGTCTCTCCAGTGGGTGGGTTGCCCACTGCTTTATCCTGGGGAGTGCAAAGCAACAGTCTCTCAAGTCTCTCCAGTGGGTGGTTTGCCCACTGCTTTATCCTGGGGAGTGCAAAGCCACAGTCTCACAAGTCTCTCCAGTGGGTGGGTTGCCCACTGCTTTAACCTTGGGAGTGCAAAACCACAGTCTCTCTAGTGGATAACAGTTTCCACTGGTTCTGGAGGAGGCTTTGTGTCTGGAGTGCTTCATCCTGCCAAGGACAGAGGTAGTGGATGTGATACTCCACTGGTTCTGGAGGGGGCCTGGTGCCCAGAGTGCTTCATCTTGCCAAGGACTGAGGTAGTGGATGTGATACTCCACTGGTTCTGGAGGTGGCTTTGTGCCCAGAGTGCTTCATCCTGCCGAGGACTGAGGTAGTGGATGTGATACTCCACTGGTTCTGGAGGGGGCTTGGTGCCCAGAGTGCTTCATCCTGCCGAGGACAGAGGTAGTGGATGTGATACTCCCCTGGTTCTAGAGGGGGCTTAGTGCCCAGAGTGCTTCATCCTGCCAAGGACTGAGGTAGTGGATGCCTTTCTCCACTGGTTCTGGAGGGGGCTTGGTGCCCAGAGTGCTTCATCCTGCTCGTGGCGGCCTCAGTAGTGTCAGAGCTTTCGGCGCTCATTGTCCTGCGGTGCTGGTGGTGTCCTTGGCAGCGGTGCTGGTGGCGGCGGTGTCCTGTGAAGCGGTGCTTGTGGCAGCGGTGTCCTGTGAAGCGGTTATGGTGGCAGCGGTGTCATGTGAAGCGGTGCTTTTGGCGGCGGTGTCCTGGGCAGCGGTGCTGGTGGCGGCGGTGTCCTGTGAAGCGGTGCTTGTGGCGACTGTGTCCTTGGCAGCGGTGCTGGTGGCAGTATTGTCCGCCGTGCAGGTCTTCAGCGACTTGCCTGTCTTTCTGTGCCCCTTCCCCACCTTGGATGGTGGCGCAGCTGTCTTCCCACTCCCAACTGTACACCTGGGAGAGCCTTTGGTGGTAGATGTTTTGCCTTTCTCCCGCCGGGCAGTGGCCAACTTTTTATGCTTCTGAGGTGGGGGACTGTCCGTGGTCTGGCTCCTTGGCACACTGGCTGCCCTGCTGCTTGGCACACTCCAGAAGCCGGTTACTGCTGGCACCACTGTTCCCGCTGATGTTGTGGCTGAGGTGCTGGGTTGGGACCTGGAAAGGCAGGCCCTAGGGGACTGAAGGTGTGCGGGAGGTGAGGAGAAGGGATCAAGGTTGGACAGGAAAAGTTTTTTGTACACGCTGGGACGGGTAGATGGAGGGGGTTTGGGAGTGGAGGAAGCGGTAGTGGTTGTAGGAGGTGTACGTTTGCTGACTTTGGGTGAATGTGCATGGGCTGGAGGCTGTCTTGAGGTGGATGGCTGTTGAGTGGGTGTGTAGCTGCGTTTGTGTACCTTGGGAGATGGGCTCACAGACACACTGGGAGAGGACACAGGGGATGAGTGAATGGTAGTGGGGGTGGTGAGTGAAAGTGAGCGGGGTGTGGTGATGGGTATGCTGGTGATGGACGTAGTGGCTGAAGATGTAGTGCATGCAGGTGTGAGTGGAGACGAGACAGGGAGGGAGGAGGGAGACGAGGAGGAAGGGGACACATTGGAGGCAGTGGATGTTGGTATGTGTGCCTGGGTATGATGCTTGTGTGAGTGCCTGTGGGATGTGTGGTGCTTTTGTTTGCCAGAGCTTCCCTTGTGTGTTGAGGTGGGTGCATGCTGGTCTGATGGTGTGCTTGGGACAGGCTGAGGTACAGGTGTTTGGGTCTGGGTGGAGGAAGTTGGAGGGGGGAGGCTGGACACAGGGACAATGGCTGCCATCAGTGCTGAGACCAGAGTCTGAAAAGCTCGCTGTTGGGCTGCCTGACCAGAATGAATGCCCTCCAGGTATGCATTGGTCTGTTGCAACTGCCTCTCTACACCCTGAATGGCATTCAAAATGGTAGACTGCCCAACAGTGAGGGACCTGAGGAGGTCAATGGCCTCCTCACTGAGGGCAGCAGGGCTGACAGGGGCAGGGGCTGAGGTGCCTGGGGCGAAGGAGATTCTCACCCTCCTGGGTGAGCAGCCACGGGGCACATGCTGAGGGGCTGCTGGGAGGGCGGTGCTGGTAGGGAGGATGGCGGCCGTACCTGTAGATGCGGTGGGCACAGAGGGGCCCGCCACCGCAAGAGAGCTCCCATCAGAGGATGAGTCTGTGTCGGTGGTCTCAGCTCCTGTCCCCGCCGTGGAGCTCCCCTTGCCCTCCGTCCCACTGGTGGCTTCAGACTCCATTGTGTCGCCCTCCGGTGCCACTGCTCCTCCGCCTGATGATGCTAATGCACACAAGAACAAGGAGACCACAAGAAGGGGGGGACGACAGAAGAAAGACATGTTGAGTGCATGCAATACCGCTACCGATGGCGGACACTACAGACACAGAAGCCCCCTGCACTACGCGGTACACTTTGAGTTCCCTAATTAATCACAGGGACATGGGGTACAAGGCCTATGCCCGATTGCTGCACACATGGAAGTCACACGAGCCTGACTAGGTGTAGTTGGCTCTGAACACAGGTGGGGTGGAGTGCCACATGGCCTGCTTACGAAGGGACCATGCCTACTAAACTAGCCCTGGCCTAGGGGAACCTACAGCCCACCTCCCCCACCCAGACACCACCAGTGTGTGCTGAATCAGCTGAATGAGAGTGTACTCACCCCCTTGTGGCTGCTGTGATGCCCTCAAGCGCCCATCCAGCTCCGGATAGGCCACTGCCAGGATCTGGAACATCAGGGGGGGTCATGGTGTGACGGGCACCCCTCCCACGTTGGGAGGCCATCCCCAGCTGGGCCTCCGCTCTCTTCTTGCTCTAGCGGCGAATGTCCTCCCATCTTTTCCGGCAGTGGGTGCTCCGTCTGTGGTAGACCCCCAGGGTCCGGACTTCCTTGGCGATGGCATGCCAAAATCCTTCTTCTGGTGGGCGCTGACCTACGGGAATAGTACAGGGGAAAAGTAGAAGATATAACGTCCGCACCGTCACAGTCATTGGCCCGCATCGCTACCCTTGCCATGATGCACATGCACTCACCGTCGTTTCATGCACGCCTCATTATCACCCCCCATCTTCCATCCACACCACTCCACACAGGCATTGCCCATTCGGCATGCTCACAGTGTACTTACCTGTTTGTCTGGAGGACCGTAGAGTAGCGTGTACTGGGGGACGACCCCATCCACTAGTTTCTCCAACTCCTCCGTGGTGAAGGCAGGGGCCCTTTCCCCAGACACATGAGCCATTGTCTCTTCCAGACTGAGGTCACAGCAGCACTTGCAGTGTAGGTCCTCTCCTGTCGCAGATCAGGTATCAAGTGAGTGAACAGAGAGAAAATGGCAGTGACGTCCGTGGCTGTGCGTACCGTCACCGCCGGCGTACATCGGCATTGGCTCCTGGGACCAATGTTAACCAATGCAGGATTGCGCCGCGGTCTTCGACCGCCTACAGTGACGGTGTGCAACGCTAGCGCAGTTACCTCATATCCCCTTGTCCCACATTAAAGGTCAGGCAGCCGCCATTTCAGGGGGCCACATGGCATTAATTTTAAATGCGTCACACAAATCTAGGCCTTGCATACACACAGAGACGGGCACATAGCGGATTAAACAAATTGTGGAATGAAGTTGTGTTGTCGTACCTCAGTGTTGGCTGACTCTCTGCTCGCTGTTCTCCTCCATAGAGCATGTCCACTGGGGCAGGTGAGGAGATGGCGGCATCCTCCGGTGTACAGACCTCTGGTGGACCTGTCGACAATGGAAGAGCGACATGTAATTGGCACCTACAGACGGGACAGTGCCACTATCCAGGAACTGTGTGCCCAGTTGGAGCCAGACCTGATATCAGCTATCTGCCATCCCACAGGAATCCCCCCTCTAGTGCAGGTGCTGTCAGTACTCCATTTCCTGGCCAGTGGGTCTTTTCAAACAACAGTGGCCATTGCATCAGGGATGTCCCAGCCTATGTTCTCAAACGTGTTGTCCAGAGTGTTGTCTGCCCTGCTGAAACACATGTGCAGCTACATCGTTTTCCCTCAGGTGGAGGATTTGCCTACAGTGAAAGGTGACTTCTATACCCTGGGACATATCCCCAACATCATAGGTGCAATCGATAGGACACGTGGCCTTGATCCCCCCCCAGGAGTGAACAGGTGCACAGAAACTGGAAGAGTTACCATTCTATGAATGTGCAGATGGTGTGTTTGGCCGACCAGTACATCTCCCATCTGAATGCCAAGTTTCGTGGCTCAGTGCATGATGCTTACATTCTGAGGAATAGCAGCATCCATTATGTGATGGGGCAACTCCAGAGGCACTGTGTGTGGCTATTAGGTGAGGACATGGACCCTATACAGTGTGACTAGGTGTCTGGGTCTGGGGATGTCCCTAAGAGTTAGTGTGGGTCTAACAGTTGTCCCTCGACATTTGCAGGTGACTCTGGCTACCCCAACCTGTCATGGCTACTGACCCCAGTGAGGAATCCCAGGACAAGGGCAGAGGAACGCTACAATGAGGCCCATGGGCGAACTAGGAGGGCTATAGAGAGGACCTTCGGCCTCCTGAAGGCCTGGTTCCGGTGCCTCCATATGACAGGTGGTTCCCTATTCTACTAACCAAAAGAAGGTGTGCCAGATCATCGTGGCCTGCTGTATGCTTCACAACTTGGCTTTGTGATGACAGGTGCCTTTTCTGCAGGAGGATTGTCCAGAAGGAGGTCTTGTGGCAGCTGTGGACCTGTGGACAGTGAAGACGAGGAAGCAGAAGAAGAGGATATCGACAACAGACACACGGTGATTCATGAATACTTCCAGTGAGACACAGGTAAGAATACATCACTGCCTGCTACATCTGATACCCTTGTTCTACCTCTCATCTGTCTGTCACTTTCACCCAGTGTATGGACCCTGAGTTGTCACTTTCCCTTTCAATTTCACAGATGTGGGTCCCACTGTGTGACATCTGCTTTGTTTCCGCATGGACTGTGTGACATAGGTATGTTGACAATACAATGGATATAGCAGTTTTCCACATTTATTGCAAATACACATTTTCGAATGCACAGACTGACTCCAGATTGATTTGTGCTTTAAGGGTGTTTATTTAAGTGCTAAATATTGGAGGGTGTTGTAAAATGGTCAGGGGTGATGCTGGAGGAATGTCCATGGCAGAGTCCAGTCTATTAGTCTCACAGGTTCATTGTCCAAAGGGGCATAGGAAGTGGAGCTGGGGCAGTTGATGGATGGACAGGGTAACAAAGTGGGACAGAAGGATGACAATCAGGGTGGTCTCATATTTTGGTGGGGGTCTTGGCATTGTTCTCTGTCTTTGTCCTGGATCTCAGGGACCGTTTGCGGGGTGGTTCTCCATCTGCAGGGGGTGGGGTGCTGGTGTTGTGGTCCTGTGGCGGTGCCTCCTGTCCAGTAGCACCGGCGGAGGTGGTGGGTAGTTCATCGTCCAGGCTAGTGTCAGGGGCCCCTTGTTGTGCCACAGTGTCCCTCCTGGTGTTGACGATTTCCTTCAGCACCCCTACAATGGTGCCCAGGGTGGTATTGATGGATTTGAGTTCCTCCCTGAACCCCAAATACTGTTCCTCCTGCAGCCGCTGGGTCTCCTGAAGCTTGTCCAGTACTGTTGCCATCGTCTCCTGGGAATGGTGGTAGGCTCCCATGATGTTGGAGAGGGCCTCGTGGAGAGTGGGTTCCCTGGGCCTGTCCTCCCCCTGTCGCACAGCAGCCCTCCCAGTTCCCCTGTGTTCCTGGGCCTCTGTCTCCTGAACGGTGTGCTCACTGCCACTGGGCCCTGGTGTTGTTGGGGTGGTGGGTTAGCCTGGGTTCCCTGTAGTGGTGGACACACTGCTGCTTGACGTGTCCTAGGGACAAAGGTATGGGCCCGCTGGATGGGTGCTGTGCTGGTGTTTCCAGAGGGGGAGGCTCTGTTGTGGCTTGTGCCAGTGTGAAGAGAACCGACTGTCCTGAGGTCCCAGATGGGCTGGGCTGGTCATCTAGATCCAGTTGGACAGAGCTGCTGTTATCACTGTGGGCTTCTTCTGTGGGGGGAGTGGACTTGTCTGGCACCTCCTGTCCGGTGACGTTGGGTAGGGGTCCTGCAGGGGTGTAAAGGCATGATTATTGCATCTGTGTGTGCCATGGTGTGCAATGGGTGGGTGACCCTGTACCCCAGTGCTTGTATTCTTGTGTAGGACCTTGTGTGCTAAATGTTTAGGGGTGTGTGTGGGTATGTGCAGTGGCCATGCATTGGTGATGGGTGTCCATGCTTTGGTGTTGCATGAAGGGCTTGGGATGGGTGGGTTGTGATAGAGGGACGTATGTGAGGAGTTGAAGTGATGGGGTGAGGGCAGGGGTATGTGATAGCATGCAGGTAGGGTGGGGGATGAAGTAGTGAAAGATTTGCCTTACCAGAGTCCTTTCCTCCAGCTACTCCTGCAAGGCCCTTAGGATGCAGTATAGCCAAGACCTGCTCCTCCCGTGATGTTAGTTGTGGGGGAGGAGGTGGAGGTCCGCCACCAGTCCTCTGAACCGCAATCTGGTGTCTTGAGACCACGGAATGCACCTTACCCCGTAGGTCGTTTCACCTCTTCCTGATGTCATCCCGTATTCGTGGGTGCTGTCCCACTGCATTGACCCTGTCCACGATTCTGTGCCATAGCTCCATCTTCCTAGCTATGGTGGTGTGCTGCACCTGTGATCCGAATAGCTGTGGCTATACCCGGATGATTTCCTCCACCATGACCCTGAGCTCCTCCTCAGAGAACCTGGGGTGTCTTTGCGGTGCCATGGGGTGGAGTGGGTGATGTGTGGGGTGGTGTGTGATGTGTGGGGTGATGTTTAGGGGTGTGTGGTGTTTTGTGTGTGGATGTTGTGTGAGTGATGGTGTTGAGTACCTGTGAATGCTAGTTTGTAGATGGTGGTGTCTCTCTCTGGCCTTCAGTCGCAATTGTGGTCGTAAGGGTTTGTGGGAGATGTGGGTGTGTGTTTTATATTGTATTGGGTATGTGGGAGTGGTGTGTGTATGTGTATCAGGTGTGTGTATTTCGATTTGTTCAATGTGGATGTGTTTTGTAGATGTGTGTGTATTTTGAGCGCGGCGGTGTGTACCGCCAATGGAATACCGCGGTTGAAAGACCGCCGCGTGGATTCGTGGGTCGTGATAGTGTGGGCGTATTCCTGTTGGCATGATGGTGGAAGTTTTGTTATCGCCAGTTTATCGCTGACCTTTCGTGTGGCGGACTTGTGTGGGTGTCTAAATTTTGGCAGATTCCGAGCTGTGAGTCGTAATAGCTGTGGCAGAATTCCACGGCCGCGGCGGTGTGTTGGCGGTCTTCTGCACAGCGGTAAGCAGCATTTACTGCCAATGTTGTAATGACCCCCATAATGTCAAAACTAAATGTGAAATTGCACAGTGGTAACATGTAAAAGATGGAGTCTAAATTGTGCTACTCTACTCACGTGTGATGATCTCTATAGAAAATATAGGAGATGTGTATCTATAGATTTACAGTCACAGATTTCGGAATAACATTTTGTAGTACTTTAAAAGTACTACAAAATGCTGTTTTTGATTAACCCCCCCAAGTGTATCAGCATTAATGCAAGATTCCTTCATACTTTTTATCCATCAGAATCTTGAAATACTACCAGGTGGGACTTGGCTACGTTTTGAAAGATTATCCATCCCTATTTTGTGAATGTTTTTTATTCTGAAAAGGCAACTTCCAAAGGCCGCCACTAGGCAAGACAGTGACTCCTATTGCCAAACCGGGAAGTACGTGACAGAAAGGCAAGCTGGTCTCCTCGTTGATACCAGAAATCCAGCTCCATGTCTCAGAAAGTTAAGCTGCAACAACACCAACACAAAACTGAAGTACTTCATGAACCCAACAAGTCTACTAACATGCAAGAATGTCTGAAGGAATTACACCTACTGTCATAACTTCAAGAACACCAGAAGACATAGATTTTTTGGGCAATGGTGGCTCACTTTATTGGGTACATCAAAAAAAGAAAAAAAGCAACAGTGTGAGAGAATATGAGCTTCACGTGATGACATAAGCGAGGTTGGCTGGGCAGGGCAGAGAATACACTTTGAGGTTGGTGCCTGACCTCACATCCCAACTCTTCCCATCAGAATGTTGAGAAGTAACAGAAGGCTTAGACATTTAAAGACTTGTGGTTTTGGGCAAACAGCTGGTTGCCATTGACTGTGGGGGTACTGAAGTGGGACCTGTTGCAGTTACATTATGTTCTGACTAATGCCTCTGGTGACAAAAAGCTAAAGTGCTTAACTTGTGTGGAGATGCAGCTGAATGCTTGTTTATGTGGTAGTGGGCATCTTAGTATGTCAGTGGAGACAGTGCTGAACTTCAAGAAACTACTAATGCCACAAACAAATAGATACACACTCCTGACATGGAATGTCATAGGCATGGGGTCTGCATTTAAATGTTATAAAACCCATGGGTTCCTTCATACGAGATGAGTGCACGTGGTGTTTCTACAAGTAACCCACCTAACAAAGATGGAATTCACAAATGAAGGGGGCAGGTCTATGCGACTGGACACTCCTCATTTGCCAGACAGGTGTTCATATGGATTTGGTCTGGAGTGCCATTTTCTGCCACCTCTGCAGTGATGGACAAGAAACACAGATGTGTGCTAGTCTGAGGCAAGCTAGACGGTGAAAATGTCACTCTTGGAGGCATATATGTTCGACCGTCGACCAAACACAATTTTTCAACATACTGTCAACAAAACTGGCCCCCATAAGAAAGCTTTGGTACTGGTAGGTGACAGGTACTGTATGGCAAACATATCACTATATCACTCTTACTCACATTTGCTGAATATGACAGCAGCTAAGTTAGTGCAGACTTACATGAAGTGCAGGTTATCCCCTTCGCTGCCAGGCCTTTTCCCCCTCCTGTGCCGAGCCTTTGTTTGGCTATTTGGGGCAGTTTGCGCTTAGGCCCTCTAATCTTTTTGTTCACATAAGCTGCCCACGCCAAATTTGCGTCCTGTTTTTCCAACATCCTAGGGATTCTAGAGGTACCCAGACTTTGTGGGATCCCCTGAAGGAGACCAAGAAATTAGCCAAAATACAGTGAAAATATTGTTTTTTTTTAAAAAATGACAGAAAAGGGCTGCAGAAGGCAGCTCGTGGTTTTTTCCCTGAAAATGGCATCAACAAAGGGGTTGCGGTGGCAAGATCACCATCTTCCCAGCTTTCAGGAACAGGCAGACTTGAATTGGAAAACCCAATTTTTCAATACACTTTTGACATTTTACTGGGACAGACCCCATTTTTACTGTTTTTTGTTCTTTCAGCCTCCTTCCAATTAGTGACCGAAATGGGTGAGAAATCAATGCTGGATCCCAGAAAGCTAAACATTTCTGTAAAGTAGACAACATTCTGGATTCAGCAAGGGGTCATTTGTGTACATCCTACAAGTGTTTCCTACAGAAAATAACAGCTGAAGTAAAAACATATTGAAATTGAGGTGAAAAAAACAGCCATTTTTCTCCACGTTTTACTCTGTAACTTTTTCCTGCGATGTCAGATTTTTTAAAGCAATATACCGTTACATCAGCTGGAGTCTTCTGGTTGCGGGATATATAGGGCTTGTAGGTTCATCAAGAGCTCTAGGTACCCAGAGCCAATAAATGAGTTGCACCTTGCAATGGGTTTTTACTCTATACCGGGTATACAGCAATTCATTTGCTGAAATATAAAAAGTTAAATATAGGTATCAAGAAAACCGTTGTATTTCCAAAATGACCACAAGATAAGGTGTTGAGAAGCAGTGGTTATTTGCACATCTCTGAATTCCGGGGTGCCCATACTAGTATGGGAATTACAGGGCATTTCTCAAATAGATGTCTTTTTTACACTCTGCCGTACATTTGGAAGGAGAAAATGTAGAGAAAGACAAGGGGCAATAACACTATTTTTACTATTCTGTGTTCCTTCATGTCTCCCGATAAAAATGGTACCTCACTTGTGTGGGTAGGCCTAGCGCCCACGAAAGGAAATGGCGCAAAACACAACGTGGACACACCACATTTTTTCTGACCAGGTTCTGTTACCTAGAATCCTTTGCAAACCTCAAAATTTGACAAAAAAAAACACTTTTTTCTCTCATTTCGGTGTCAGAAAGTTCTGGAATCTGAGTGGAGCCATAAATGTCCTTCACCCAGCGTTCCCCCAAGTCTCCCGATAAAAATGGTACCTCACTTGTTTGGGTAGGCCTAGCGCCCACAAAACTAAATGGCCAAAAACACAAGGTGGAAACATCACATTTTTTTCACAGAAAACAGAGGTGTTTTTTACAAAGTGCCTACCTGTGGATTTTGGCCACTAGCTCAAACGGCACCTGGGGAAACCTAGCAAACCAGTGCAGTTTTGAAAACTAGACACCTAGGGGAATCCAAGATGGGGTGACTTGTGGGGCTCTGACCAGGTTCTGTTACCCAGAATCCTTTGCAAACCTCAAAATTTGGCCAAAAAAATACTTTTTCCTCTCATTTCGGTGACAGAAAGTTCTGGAATCTGAGAGGAGCCACAAATTTCCTTCCACCCAGCGTTTCCCCAAGTCTCCCCATAAAAATGGTACCTCACTTGTGTGGGTAGGCCTAGCACCCATGACAGGAAATGGCCCAAAACACAAAGTGGACACATCACATTTTTTCACAGAAAACAGAGGTGTTTTTTGCAAAGTGCCTACCTGTGGATTTTGGCCTCTAGCTCAGCCGGCCCCAGGGGGGCAGAAATGGCCTAAAATAAATTTGCCCCCAGCCCTCCCCCGGGGGAGCGACCCTTGCCTACGGGGTCGCTCTCCCTGCGTGACATGGGGGCAGAAATGATCTAAATACAATTTGCCCCCCAGCGGAGCAACCCTTGCCTAATGGGTCGCTCCCCATCTCTAAAAAAAAAAGAAACAAACAAAAAAAACACAACAAAAAAATTGCCCTGCCGCTTAGAGGTTTCTGCCCCCCCTGGAACAATAGGCCGATGTTGGCACAAAAAAAAAAGATCCCTGGTGCCTAGTGGTTTCTGCCCCCCTTGGGGGCAGATTGACCTAAAATCGGCCGAAGGCCTAAATACAATTTGCCACTCCAGGGGAGCGACCCTTGCCTAAGGGGTCGCTCCCCATCTGTAAAACAACAAAAAAATAAAATCCCCAGTGCCTAGTGGTTTCTGCCCCCGGGGCAGATCGGCCTAATTAAAATAGGCCAATCTGCCCCCAAGGGGGACAGAAATTGCCTAAATACAATTTGCCCCCTAGGGGAGCGACCCTTGCCTAAGGGGTTGCTCCCCACCTCTAAACCCCCCCCCCCCCAAAAAAAAAAAGATCCCTGGTGCCTAGAGGTTTTTGCCCCCCTGGTGGGGGGGGGGCAGAAAAGGCCTTAAAAAAAATGCCCCTCCTGGGAGCGAACCTTGCCCAAGGTGTCGCTCCCTCATGCCAATTTCCTTTTGTAATAGAAATCCCTGGTGTCTAGTGGGTATTTCAAAAGCCGGATTGCTTTACAATCCGGCTTTTGAAATGCTCAGAGAGACTTCAAAGGGAAGGAAATTCCTTTCCTTCCCTTTGAATCCTCTCCGGCCTCCTCCACGTGATCAGAAGAGAAATGCTTTGAATTTCTCTTCCGATCGCGAGGAGGCCTCTTTGATTGTCAGCGCGCAATCGCGCACTGACGTCACAGGGGTTGGGGGGTGATGGGTGGAAGGGGAAGGGCTTCCCCTTCCATCCCTGCCTTGGAGGGGTGGGGGGGAACCCCACAGAGGGAGCGCTAGCACTCCCTCTGGGCTCTGTGCCCAGGACATAATGGTTGCGTCCTTACTTCCTGGGCACAGAAGGGGATATGGCTGTTCACAGATGCTTTGATGAATGAACATTCCAGGGAAAGGGAATACTTTTTCTATCCGCCACCACACAGTCTACATGCCCATCTTGATAGAGTCCGGGCATCTATGGTCACCTCCTTTGAGTTCTTTAAATCAGAGTTATTGGAGCATACCATATCAGACCAAAATCCACTCTTAACACATCAGGGGCCACCTGTTTTCCCAGTACTTATCAGGTGGGTGCAGGGTAACACGCTGGAGGACGGAGTCTTTCAAGAGGGGCTCAGAGAATCATGGAACCACCATGTGGCCACTGACTCGGGGGGAGCATTTAAAATGGTGACGAGGAGTCATTGCAATGGAGAAAACAATGGAAAGTGCAAAACCTTGGAGAGAGACTTAAAGAGATTAAACACAGAGATGAAAGAATTAGAAAAAGCAGTGATACTTGACCAGGTCAAAGGCAAAGAGATGATGGCTGCAAAGGAACGCCATGCTGTCCTGATAAAAAGGCTTACATGTATGAATTACTCAGAGTATCTAGCACAGCAGCAAAGGGGGGGGAACAAGTTGGGGAAACTACTGGCTTGGCTTAAGAAGACTAGTTCTGGAGACACACCATTTCACAGATTAGAGACATACATGCTCATCACAAGTTGAGCTGAATGGGGTGTTCTTTGAGTATTACTCTCACCTATATTGGGTAAACCAAGAAGCCCCAACATGCATTATAGACAACTATTTGATGAGAGGGTATCTGAGCAAGGTCTCAGATGAGGTCAGGGAGCAGGTGGGAGTTATGGTTTCAGAGTCTGAAATCAAAGCATCTCCTACCTAGAGCACTTATGCACATGAACATGGGGGAATGCTGACCCAAACGGATTTAGAAGCTATATACACAAAACACACCCCATGAGTCAGGACTGGAAGAATTATTTTGCAAGCTTGTGATATATGCAGCGGAATGAGACTGGGGTGCCCTTTGTCCCTGGATCCTCCCAATTTGCTGTGTCTTGGGCATTTGAGACTACAGAGTAGCCATTAGAATCATGAGAAGTGGCATTAGACAACCTATAGTGTTTGCAATCTCACAATTTCTGCTATACATATGGAGGCTCAGACACAACAAGCTTGCAGTATAGCAACTCATTCCTTGCAGACTGCCATTTTGTTTTATTTCTTTGTTTGATCATAGTATTTTGCACTGATGGTATGGGATTTAACATCTTTTTCGCCTATTTATGTATGTGTATTTTATCGATTTTATGTAATTGTTATGGACATTCCATGCTTTTATGGCTTGTCGCCGAATAAATATTTAATGATGATGATTACCCTTATTCCCGGATTTCTTGGAGATCAGTATGAAATGGTCTTGGTCATTTACTGTCAGGGAGGTGGTTTGCCTACCTGACCATTCTATATACAACCCTGATTGATGGCTGTACACTATGCTACCATCTTTTAGTTCTAGTTTAGTTCTAGTTTTAGTTCACTGGGTTAATTATTTGAAAAACCTGTACAGTCTAATGTTTATCTGATATGAATTTACAAATGTTTTTTCCTATTTTTGCAGTGTTCTGTGACCTGTGGAGGGGGGACACAGCAAAGAGATGTTTACTGCCGTTTAAAAGGCCATGGTAAAATCCATGATTCATTGTGCAACTCTATTTCCCGACCAGATAGTAAAAAGCACTGCTGGTTACCTGACTGTGTGCAGTATCATTGGCTTGCTGACGAATGGCAAGAAGTAAGTATCTCTCTAGTACATATTCTCACATCTAATCATTTACAATATGTCCTCTGTAAGAAAAATGCATTTTTTGAACAGTTAAGCAGGGCATATCCTAGCCAGAAACCTTTCTTCTGGAATTAGAAGATGCAAATAACCAAGACACAAAGTGAGGAAGAGATAGAGCATAATCTCATGGGCATTTACCCTGTTGCCCTTCTTTGCTGCAGGGAAAGGGGTGAGAAGAAAAGTAAAGATATGTTACTATACCCCACAGCACTCTGCACACACTACTCCATGACATAGGTATCCACAGGAGAGCCCTAGAATGGATCCACTCCTTCCTCTCCAGGAAGACGCAGAGGGTCAGACTCCCGCTCTATACTTCTAGAGTCACAGGAGTCAACTGCAGAGTCCCCCAAGGATCCTCACAGAGTCCCGCACTGTTCAACATATACATGGCTCCTCTTACTATCATTGTCAGAAGCCACGGTATGAACATCGTGTCATATGCGGTTGACACACAACTCATCATTTTCCTCACCTACGACCCGGACACAGGCAAAAGGAAATTTCACTCAGGAATGGAAGCTGTCGCCACCTGGATGAGAGAAAGCTGCCTCAAGCTCAACTCCAACACGACGGAGCTCATTATCTTTGGAAATGTCACCTCAGCTTGGGATGACTCCTGGTGGCCCACATCCCTCAGCGCCCCCCCTGCAATGATCGAGCATGCCCGCAACTTAGGAATCATCCTCCACTCCTCCCTACTCATTACCCGCCAGGTAAACTCTGTCGCCTCCTCCTGCTGGCACATACTCTGCAAACTTCGGAAGATCTTCAGAGGGATCCCAGCAGACTTTCCCAGGACAGTCACCCACACCTTAGTCACTAGCAAGCTTGACTACGACAACGCCCTCTGCTCCGGAACCCCAACTAGGAACATCAAAAAACTTAAACTCATCCAGAATGCCGCTGCCAGACTCATTTTGGACCTCCCTTGTCGAGAAAACATCTCCCAACACCTGAGGGCCCTCCACTCGCTACTGTTCAAGAAGCAAATCACCTTCAAGGCCATACACAACCAGCGCCAGCCTACCTGAACCACAGCATCGCCTTCCGCACCCCGACAGATCCCTCGCTCTGCCCGGATGGCCCTGGCCACCGTCCCTCCTATCTGCAAAACCACCGCCGGAGGACGATCTTTCACCTGCACTGCAGCAAAAAGCTGGAGAAACCTCCCTCTGCACCTTAGATAAAGCCTGTCGCTCACCATCTTCAGGAAGAACCTCAAGACGTGGCTCTTCAAATGAGGCTCCTCACCTCCCTCCAAGCGCCTTGAGACCCTCACGGGTGAGTATCCACGCTTTACAAATATTGATTGACTGATTGATTGAACCATAAAGAGGTCTATGGTGTTGATTAATGAGGTGAGACTCTAAATGCCCTGGTTAACGTGTGTTAATTAATACTGCACACTTGCTGCTCAGAGCCAAACTTTCAGGAACAATACATTCATTCATAAGTAGTAGAGAGCATTGTAGGAACCATAGGGCTAAACTATGCGCAATAAGAGAAGCATGAAACTGCCATTATAGGGCAACACGGGATCATGACAATGCGGATGAAGCTGAGGAAAAGAAACTGTGTTGGCATTGTAGAAACTGTGCGCTACATGTATACTTAGGTCGCAGAAGCAAAAGGGCACCATATCCATTTAAGTACTGTTTGGCCTTATGGATTTATGTGTATTCGCTACCATCTAAAGAGAAAGCACATCCATAATGTTCATACCTCTGATCCAAGAAAGTAGTGAGGGCAGACAAAAGAAACAATCTGCCCTGCCTTCTAAAGCAAAGGTGTAAGTTAGCCCCTGACTTACATAGTGCATTAACATTGTGATCCCTGTGCGTGGAGTTTAAGTGTCATAATAAGTGCATAGCGATTTAGGACCTGATTTAAAGTTTGACTAACAGATTATATACTGTTTCCACAGCAGAGAAATTTACTCACGCTATGGCGAGAATACTTTGCCCTCCAAATTTAGTGATGTCCACAACGCCAGTGGACATATTATGCATTTCCAGGAAACTATGTCACAGCGGTTCCTATAAATGCATTGAAAGTTTGATAGATAGCTGTCAACATGACATAGAAGCACGTCAAACATCAGTTTTTTTTTTTTTTCAAAAACAAAATCCAGCTTTGGGATTTAGTTTGTGAAACTATAAAAGCAGTGAACACCCACTCACCATGGGAGTTTTCTTCCATGGTGTTGGGGTCATATTGCAGTTTGTCTCTTACCTCTGGGGTTTACCTGGTGGTGACAGAGAGTAAAAACATGTCATTTGTCTGTTCATTCTAAATAGGGCAGGCATGCAAACAGCAAAACCTTAGATGCCCTTTAGTCTGTTGGGCTAACAGAGGTGTATGTCCGCAATGGAGACAGAGTTGTCTCTACCCTAGATATATTATTGGTCCGCTCAACTCCAAATGCACTGGGAGGACCTTCAGTTTGGCAGAAAGAGTACTCTGCCAAAAAGTCACCACCAGTGCAATGCAATATAATGGCAAACTCTATCTCGGGACCTTAATGTCATATATGTGGCCTCACTCGCAGATCTATTATCTGATACTCCATCTCCTTCTGTGACATCCAGTGCTGCAGATGAAATTGCACCTGTGTCATCACAAATGTGAAACGTCTAATTCCGGACTCTATAAATTCAGATACTTCATTAAATATGGCTTGAGCTCATCATATGTGACGGCCACCTCAAATGTAGATTTGTTGTTTGGTAATCCTATATTTGTAACTTCATGAAATTCACACATTTTC
The DNA here is from genome assembly GCF_031143425.1 of Pleurodeles waltl. Taxonomy (NCBI): domain Eukaryota; kingdom Metazoa; phylum Chordata; class Amphibia; order Caudata; family Salamandridae; genus Pleurodeles; species Pleurodeles waltl. The sequence goes on from NC_090442.1 coordinate 517,944,513, forward strand.
AATAAACAGCCTTAGACGATATATCTGGCGGGCGCCACCTCCCAAATTCCTGCAGCTTTCAATCAGAAATCTCAAAATATTTACCCAACATTAATTATTCATAATCCATATGTTATGTACTGCTCTAGTAAAGAGCCACTACCATTTAATTCAGTTCCTAACTGTCAAAACTCACTGCTACAACGTAGCAACAGTTGATAATAAAACCCATTGCCCACTGTCGCTGTGTCATAAAGGACTTACAGGCCAGGCTGACTGAGCTCTCACAGAGCCTTTCAGTGCAGCACTGCTTTTCTGGTTTTACTGAAAGCGGAAAGCACAGTTGCAGAAGGAGGACAAAAGGCAGAGAAGGTGGAGGCAGTAGGTTAAGGATGGCAGGTAAGGTTTTGTTTGGGGGGTATGGAGTACATGCCTACCATGACCTTTCTGCCACAGTTGTAATTATGGTCAGGTGATATTGTGGCCCTTTCATAACATACAATTATAGATGGGTTAAAAAAAGTGAATAACAGGGATGTTTTTCATCTTGGGGTTTGAGTGACATCATAGACAACTCACACTTCACTCTTGTTGTCCATTTGATGTCACTCAGAACCCCTTGTTGAAAAGCATTCCCGTAATTCACTGTTAATCATTGATAATTCTATATATATATATAACATGGACAATAGCTCTTACATAATGTGTTAATGAAAGTATTATGTCATATCAATTAATAATCATTGAACATGTTGATCACTGCCTGTTTGTAACAGCATTGAATCTGCTAAGCATGGTGAGCTGGCTAGTCCTTCTGGTTTTACTGAGCATTGTGCACATAGCTTGAATCTTGCAGCTGCTTCCAGTTGTCAGTAAATTAGCATCATACTCTCTAGACCATGACATCCTTGATTGTGGTTGTAATCAGACAGGGTACCAATGTGACAAACCATACTACTTGTGATTAAATTTTTCCTCCCATCACCCAGTGTTTAAAGGCTGAGTAGAAAATATTTGTTCTAGTGCCATGATGGATAGTGGGTTCCTCAACCTCTGTCAGGCTGTATGGCTCAGTGTGTACTGCTTACTCCAACAAGGGTAGGGGTTGCAATGATTCATTTATTTTTTTAGAGTTTTCTATAGTGAGAACTAGGCTCAAGGGCGTCGGAGCACTTTACAATGGGGCAATGCTAAAACATACATCACGATATACAAGATAAACAGAGGTACCTAATGGAAACTGCTATTACAAAGAAACCTAGGTTAATTTGATATCTACATTAATCAGTCTACAGGAGATGCAGCTTACCAAATGTGGCAATGGGGGAATAGCATTGACCATGGAGAATAAAGCTTGAGATGTAAGACAGACATCTTTTGAGAGATCTCCAGTAAACAACATGTGACAACACAGGCATGGTGGGTGTCACGGCTACTTTCAATAGACCAGAGACACTGCCCCACTCTAATTACACCTCGGCCACCAGGAAATGTCCCTCTCTTTTGTCTGCTGCCACCACCTGGTGCGTGGTGTGGTGGATCACCTGCTCTGGGAAGACCAGCTGACACCTAACCATCGTCATGCTGGCCCCAGTACCCCACAGAGCCTCCACCACCTGCCCATTGATAGTTAACTGCTGCCTGTATTTCACCGTATTGGCAGGCATTTGGATCTGGGGCACCATCTCACTTGCACCCAGATCCACCAGGGTAACACCACTAACTTCCCCCCCACCTTCGGGGGAATATTGCCTCCCACATTGCTACACTTGCTACTTTTGAGGCCTTTCTCTGGGAGCTGGGGGTACTCGCTTCGGACACATAGGGTCATCCGTAAAGTGCCTTTACCCACTACACTCAAAGCACCTGGGACCTTACAGGACCAGAACACTTCCTGGGGACATTTTCTTTGGTGGGCAAAAATGTGGATTCAGGTCAGGCCCTTTCCCCTGTGGCGCTTCTGGGTATGTCCAGAAGACTCATTCTCTTGGTCGCCCCCCCCTCTTGTGGTCGGGCCCCAGCCCCCCTTTGGTGGGTCCCCCTTACCACTCTTTTTGGACACTCTGCTACTGGCCAAGGGCTCCACCTCTTAGGCTGGCGGCAGTCCATCAGCTTGCCATTAACCAGGTGCTGACACAGCTTGGTAGGAAAATCCTTGAGGAAATGCTCCCTCAGGATCAGATTATATAACCCCTTATAATAGTCTACCTTACTGCCCAGCACCCACCCCTTTAGTTCCTTCCTAGAGTAATCAACAAAGTCAACCCAATTCTGCATTGACAACTTGTGGCTGCGACACTGTGCAGGGAGCCCATTCTGTGAGCTCAACCTCTCTTTATGATAGACCCTCAGCCATGTTGTAATTTTGTGGAGAAGCACCTGACCCAGAATATTTACTAGGCGTAAAGGAACCCATTCACTACTTGCTGCGTTCAGCTGGTTATTGTGTAGTGCTGCGCAGTTGCAAGTCCTATCCCACCGCTTGACTGCTAAATGTTGGAGGCAGCTTGACCTGCTTGGCTAAAGCGTAGGCCCAGCCAGGCACAGCACGCTACTCCTGTCCAGGGTGGTCAGGTACACCTGCTAGATAACCTATGCTCACCCTTAGGTAGTTTGGCACAGAGCAGTTAGACTTATTCCAGAAGTATTATTCCTTATTCTGTGCCTCCAGACTGGAGACATACTGTCTGTTACCCAGGAACATCCAGTGACCCACCCCAGACAGGTTCGATCTGATGTAGAAAGTGCTCAGTGCCATGTCCTTACACAAAGAGGACACTACTCAGGGAAATTATGACTTGGGGTTCCCTGAGACACAAGGTTGCTCCAACCAACTCCTGGTTTCCCGTACCCCTCTGGACTGAGGTACTCCATCCAGTACACAATGACCTTAACCGTACTGGACTGTCACTCCAGTCTAACACACTAGCCACAAGTTCCATTGTGCTGCACTAAGCCAAGCACAACACTCCTGTGGTTGTACCTACACCTCTGAGGTCTCCAACCTCTGAACGGGCACAGCACACAATGAGCATGCAGCCGAGGTTTCACACACAAGAAATGCTTCCCACTCAACCTCCACAAAGTCCCAGCAACAAGTTCTCTCAGGATGCAGTGATCCACACTTTCACTTTCGAGGGCCACACACTAGTCTTGCGCATAGTACTCTGCTACCCCGCACCTGATGCACCCAGTATCCAGGCTTATTCCTTTGGCCACCACACACTTCTCTTGCCAGGTGGAATCTCTCACCGTGTACGCCTAACAGAGGGCACCTCCCTCCAGATATTACGGATTACAATTTGAGTCCCCCTGGCAGGTCTTTCATGTCCCTGAGACCTCTGCCGAAAACAGGGGCAAGCCAACCTGCCCTTGGAAAGTCACTCTCAGGATGCCACACTGCAGCAGGCAATCAGCCACAGGCCAGTCTCTATTCTGGAAGGGTGCATGGATTCCCTCCTCAGACAGATATCCTCCTGGGCACTCAGATTCCTCTGCCAGTGCACCGACACAGTCCAGCTGCACAGGTCCTGCAAATCCGTAGGTGGTATTCTAAGTTGCAGAAGTTGAGTACCCCTTTTTATACTAGGTAAATGCTTTGAAGTAAGTGGTGGTCGAAAGGGTAATCCTTTGAACCACAGCTGTGTCCCCTAAATGTTCTCCCTGTCGGGCCTGGGTCCTGGATTGGAGATCTGCATATTTATTGGTGCCACGCTTGTAATCCGAAGGTCAAGTGTCACATCCTCTCCCCCACATCTATCTGATCAAGTGACCAAAGGCAGGGATCTGTCGTTCTGGATGCCCGAATTGTATAGCAGTCAACTGGGGACTGTGCAGATGTGCTATTCCCCTGGTACCGCTGGAATGAACCCTAATTTACAGGGCACCATAACCAGTCCTGACCTGACCCACTTCCCTAAAACGGCACTTCTTGGACAGTGATGACAAAACTACCATTATCTACGGTGCAGGTTTGCCATCCTGAGTTCAACGATACCAGACAGTATGAGGCTGCTCCCTGCAATCTAATATTGCAGCCGGACTTACTAAGTCTCGGCTTCCCGTATTACAATGTGGGCAGAACACCTCTCATGGGCTGTGCAAACATGGTTGGGTGTTCGGTACTTCCCATGCACTCATTCCCTGGTGCACGCACCTGCCTGCCAACGCAGGTGACATTTCGGCTACAGCCGCCAACAGGGTGCTCATGTGCCTTGGTTAGCCTGAGCCCACAGCCTCTGTTCCTGTTAAGAGATACTCAGGCATAAATGTGCGCACCATGGCCACAATGGATATGCACTGCCTCCTTTAGGAACCACTCTTACCGCACATAATCATGCATGCCTGGGGTCGGAGAGGCTATCCCCTATCCATACCTGGTTCTGCCTGGGTATGCTAACCTCGTACACTGGCATCACTGCCTGTCTCAATCCGTATGAATAGTGTATATGCTTTCACTCTGCATTGCGAGAGGAAAAGAGCTCCGAGCCCTAGGCTTTCTGAAGATGAGAAATTGACAAAATCTACTTAAAAAAAGCGAAAAATCCAGGGGAATGGCTGCCTAATCACATCAGGTCTAACAGCTCCATAGTGAAGACATTCTGAAATAAAGATTTGTAAATGAGCATACCTGTGGTTGGAAAAATGTATCCAGGTAAACCAAAGGAAATTTAGACTTAGTGGAAGAAACTGGTGTACAGATGGGAGGAAATGTAGGATGCTGCAGTAATAATGGGGTAATTGGAAGTCCCCAAAAGAGGCAGATAGCTCAAGTGTTGTTAGCACTTTGAATGCATAAATGTAAATTAAAAAAATGTTAAGATTTCAGAAAATGGATGAAGGCAATTTATTCAGATAGGGTAAACATTTTGGTTGGGAAACAATTGTATGTCAAAAGACTGTTATCACAGAAGGACTAGTTATTGGTTTATAGTTTAATGGACGTCTTCAAGGGGGAGGCCTTCCAAGGATTATCAGGCTGAGTGTTGAGTGTATAAAGCAATGACTACTGATGAAGAGGAGAATGGCGGTGATATGAATTCTTGGGCTATCCCCAGGAGTTGCAGTGGTTCACTTGCTATACCCTTGATACAAGGATAGTGTTCAGTGTACCAACACTGAGTTAGAGAAACCGGTTGGTTAGACCACAGATCTGGCACAAACCTGCTAAGCAATCTCGAGCAGGCAGTGTTTTCAGGTTACTATTAGTCCTGTTCAACTTTCAGGGACACTTTGTCAACAGAGACGATCTTTCATTACTGATCAACACACTCAAAATAGCACCAGTAAACAGGGACATGTAGAATAAAGTGTTTATTTCAGCATACTCAGTCTAGTGCATACAATATGAACGATAACCACATAGAGATTAAAAACAAATTAAGAGCAGTTAGGTTGTTGTGATTGTGAAAACAAATTGAACATTCCTTGCATTTTAGTGAGCATTTCCCTACATCCTAATGCTATTTCTAAGGCTGTGCTGAATTACAGCTACAGCAATAAATACCCAAACCTGTCTTTGACTTTCTCTAGGTGGATCGCACAGCATACCTTTGAGCAAATGTTTCAGCTGCTCCTGGGAGGGAGAATATGTGCACTTGGTGAGGGTCACCTTCAGCAGGGTTCCCGGATCAGAAATCTTCTCTCGACTGAGAGTTGCTCGATGTACAATCTGTCATAACTTGTAACTCATAAGAGTCTAAATTAACACGGCAAAAAGTATGTCAGATCTACCCACATCTTTAACTTCAAGCAAGTTGCCATGTAGTTGATGGTGAAAGTGACAAACTTGTCAGCCTAGGAAGGGGGCAGCCATGAAGAATTCAGCATTTTTTGAGTGCCATTAGGAACTTTCAACTTTCTGTAACAGACTGAAAGCAGGCTGCAAGGCAAAATAGGCTCACTAGAATGGACACAATAATGGTGTTCATGTCAGAGGCTCTAAGTTTAGATTTGAGACACAGAAGGGGAATCTTGCAAGGCTTTACCGTAAATGTTACATCTGATGTACATCGTGTAGGATTAGTTCGTGAATATCCTTCTGGAGGAGTTGGGACTGAAAGTGATTAGATACTTAATGTTCAGGTGAGTGGAACATGTTAGTTTATGGTAGAACATAAAGATTTCGCTTGCAATACCAGTGAGGGGATAGCTTAAGGGATAATCACACAGCCATGTGGTATGTATTTCTGGGGTCAGGTGAAATTCAAACTTCTCCCAGGTAGATGGGATGCTTCACTGTAGAGAAGTTGTGCCCCATTTCATAACAACACCCGAGCCCGAGAAAGTTAAACCCGTCTCTCCTTGCTCTGTTTTGGGCATACAGCCTGCAGCAGAAAATCATGTGTCATCATTATGACTGTGCTTTACTGGGATGGGAGAAGGGGACAGTGAGAAGCAGATAATGGTGGATCCCTGGGGTTGGAGCTTGCAACAGGAGTCAGCTCGGCTTGTGCTAGGGAACAGTACTGGGGACTTACAGAATGTGACTGTGCCTGGGAGGCCCGTGCCATTGGACCGGTTAGGTAAATGGAGAACTGTAGACAAATTTGGGGATGAGTCTCAAGAACTGTGTTCAGGAAATGGGTCTTGGAAGAATGAATGGGTGGCGGCAGGCCATCAGCTGCCCTGTGTGATCTTGAACAGTGGTGGGCATGATTTCCCACTGGAGGAAAGGTCAGGTGAATTTTGACCATGTTTAACAAAGGGACTTGTCAATGCTTACATTAAAAAAAAAAAATGCTTGGGAAGTTGCGAATCAATTGATTTACCAAATTGATGAAACCTTTACACTGCAGCAGATGACATCATACGTCGAATGGCCTCTTCTTTCCCGAATAGAACACTAATCAAAGGGGAGAGCTTTCGTTGCTTTTTAAACTGAAATATTAGGTCTGTGAACTATAATTCTTATATTAATGCATATAAGTTCGTATCGATTGACGTTACGAGATAAAAAATGGTGTATTGTCTGTAATATGTATTTTAAACATGTTTCCCCATGTAGTGTTCAATGGCATGCAAGAAAGGGCAAACGTGGCGCAAGATAAGGTGCGTTGATGACAACAGAAACCCTGTGAAAGAAAACTACTGTGATTCATCAACAAGACCTCCTTCTACAAAAAAGTGCAGGCATGCGCGCTGCAGGTCTGTGGTGGTTACCTCAGATTCGTCACAGGTACACAGCACCTATTTTTTAAATTATAATGTTGTCACTTTATTTTAGTTAAACATATTACATGCTACTGTTGTATAGCAGTGCCACCTCTTTAAATCTGGAGCTAAATCGCACAAATCTCAAAGTTCTTTATGTAAAGGATATTACTGTTGTTGACACAGTGGTCCATTTTAATTACCTTAGAAGCAAGGGTGTTGGCCACTAAATGTAAAATAGCATTGCCTTTCCCCTTTCCCAGGCAATGGGACCATACATGATACTTATTTGTTAGCATATAATCTTCATGCTTGCGGATCACATGACTGCCTCCTAGAATTTGTTTACCCTCTAAATAGGCCTGCTTTGAAGTATGAAATACTTGGTCAACCCACCACTATTTTACCCTGGGGTTTGTAAAATATGCACTAATCTATGCATTAGATGAGTTAACTCAGGAACCCATCAAACCGCTGCATGCTTTCAATATTATTATCTAGCATTACTACCCACCACTAAGTCAAAACCTATGGTAACTGGCCGTCAGCCAATTTATCGCCTAAGGTGCAGGTGAGGGCATCTGTGGAGTTAGCTTATTTGACAATAACTATGTTATTGACTGACTTTGGTCTGACACCTTCCACCATCTCCTGTCTTTCTAAATCATAATTTGTCTGCTGTGAGGGCTGCAGTTGTGCCAGTTTGTGGTGCACGAAAAATTGCCTTTTGATGGTTCAGACTGGCTTTCTGCATTTCAATGTACGGTTGATGTGCCCCACTTTTTTTTTTAGCTATCTACTGTATTCTCTTTTCTCTTTATAACTGTTTTTTCTCTCTGTTATTTCATTTTATCGATACATTTTCTTCATTCAATCACTGGTGTTATGTCACATTTTTCCAAAGTGAATCTTTTCAATTCCTTTGTAAATGTGTCATGGCATTGTGATAACTTCATGTGCTATAAAACGCAGACACTCATTGCCATATGAAAATAAGAATTTATTTATGTAACAAATTAATAAGTTAATTTTCATTCATTGGTACGACATCCTATTCTACCTCTTGAGCATGTGGTTTATGCCAAAACTATTTCTTCGGACAATGAATTATTTAAAAATGTAAGAAATCGCAAAAAGGTAAGTGCTGTTCTTTTCTATCCAACCCTTTAAATGTAATTTAAGTTAACTTGACAAGCACTGTGCTCTGTACTATTCATCTAATGAAGTTAGTTGACTACTTTATATAGCAGTCCACTGTATTTTGGCTTGGTTTGCGTTTTACCAATACCACATGCCATACAATTGATTAACAGAACATGCATATTCATTGTTATTTAAAAATAATCTATATTCAAGTTCCTCCGGTACTCTTTCTATCAGTGGTATATCCAAGGGCAGGGGGTTTCTCCTGTAAGTGGTAATCATTTAGAACCTCTCTGTTTGTAGTACCCTTTATCCAGAAGCCTGTGAGTATGTTGGTATTCCTAAAGAATTCTTGCCAGCCTGCGTACTGTGTTCTCCCTTTTCTGTTTGTATTGTACCTTGGAATATTCGACCTCTGCTATGTTCTGGATGAGCCCATTAACCATGTCTTAGCAAACGTTTGTTCAGTTAAAACGATGTTCCCTTGTAATCCCAGAGAAACCATTGCAACCATGGGTCTGCCCTGAAACTCTATCGTCAAAGGTAGGTGTCAAAAGATGAGAATCAGCACATTGTGCTTTGTCTACATGAAGTAGACATCCTCATCATCTTTTAGGAGCAAGTCTCAGCCTTCCTGGCACTAATGAAAGGCAAATCTCTTATCACATTATCTGATATTATGCTGCTGGGAGGCTTTATTCATTAAGCAGCCAATGCTTAGCAACCCACTCTACGACATCACAACCTATATCTAGCCTTTTTTATTTTCAAGAGATGATGACAATCTGACTTTATCTCTCTTAATCTAATCATTTCTTAATTCTTTGCATCCTGACTTTTCTCTTTACTTTCAGGCCTTCCTTTTTATCATAATTATTTATTGAAGATTTCAAGAAACAAATGGTAATATTACTTATATTGTAGTTCATTATTATCATTGTCAGATATGCACTATCAGTGCTCAAGTCTGAATGTTTAACATTGTCCACCGTTAAAAAAACTCTTTTTTCAAATCTCTTCCCTGGGTAAGAAGATTTGGCTTCCATGGATCTTGGCATATCCACCATTAAGAAATTCATAGGATCATATGCATTATTCTTGCCTGTCTTTTCAGGTAAGATTGGTGCAATAGCTTTCTAAAAGGCTGCTAGTTTGTGGCATATCCACACGGAAGATGAAAACTCCCTTATCACAACTTCAGAAGTCTGTACTGTGAATTCTACATTTAATGTAGTGTAGCTTAAAAAAAGTCAGGTATACCTGGTGCGAGTAATTAAATTGTATGTATGTTGTATATGGTGTCATGATAATTTTGTGGTGAAATATGTGCTTTTTAAATGTTTGTAATAATAATATTTAAAATCTAGAATATCTTGATAGTTTTAATTCAGTGGGAAGCTTTTCGTTCTGCCCCATTCTCCTCTGCAAGTGCTTTGCCTAAATTGGTACTCTCATTAATGTTTGTTGACTTCAGTACTTCAGCAGTTCTTCTTCGGAGCTCTATGTACAGTTGTGTCACTGCTTTGTGTCCTGCGTCCGTGTCAGCAGTAACTCTTGTGCCCTATACCCAGTCTCCTGGAAGTTTATTTGGCTGCCCTAGCGCATTGAGGTCTGTCTACAAGTGAATCATCAGAATCATTTTCCCACATACGCGATATTGCATGGGTCAGTCTGTTATAGATGACTAACTGTAATACTGACAGTTAGTTTTCTGTCTTAATTTCTTCAAACATTTTCATTTTCTCAGCTACATACTTGCCACCCATTTTGGAGCTTGCCACTTGTGTCCGAGTCTTTGACCTCACCTCTTGCACCATGCCTCTGGGCCTCCCATCACGCCAGAGCAGAAGCTCGAGAGCATTGGCAATGTTCATTTTTTATCTTCCAGACATATACAGGCCAGCAGCAGTCCTTTGCACTGCCAGTCAGTTTTGGAAGCTTCCGCTTTTCAATGGGCCCCAAAAATCCAGCAGTAGTGAGATTGTCACAAGTGCCTTTGTAAAGAACATGTCCTCATGTGATTTAGGCTCTGCCATCTCTTTAGCATTCATTGAAGTTGTGCTGCAAAGTAATAATATGTTCATGCAGCTCCATCAAGTGAGGGGTGAGCAATCCTTCAAATATGGCATATGTGATCCATACCAAGCATCTTTCCAATTTCAAATATAGAATGGTAGGTATAATATTTTCTCTTATGAGAAAAGCATCAAGTGAGGTAATTAGCAGTGCATAGTGAGGGCTTGAGCTATAGGTACCCTAGGGTACAAGGTATAGTTACCAGACGTTGTTTTGTAAATTTAATACATTATGTTGTTACTGTAATTCTCACCTAACTATAACGTTGTTTTAACCTTTTTTCAGTGAATGCCCACGTTTTTAAAAATGTAATGTAATATTTTGTTGTCATACGAAAAGCCAATCCCTTTGGCTATGCGCAGCGTGGCTTTGCTTCAGGATCTGGCCTGCATCCAACTGCGTGCAGGCAGCCAACCCTAAGCTGTGCATAGCCTTTGGTGGGAGTTGGCCCCAGGGCCTGCCCTACTGCCAGGCCCCTGTCCAACCCCCCCTCCTACCCCAGACAGTCAACCGGCATGCTGAGCACAGCCCACTCACTCTTCTAGTGCTTGGTGCACCTGAGAGAGCAGGAAATGGTTGCTCTCATGCAGTGTCAGCAACACCGTTAAAGTCTCCACCACATATCAGTATTCCCATGCATAGTCCATGCAGGAACAGTGTAACACTCGGAAGACCATTGGTGCAATATTGGGGGTATGAGGTCCTACCAGGGCCATCACTTCCCCATCCATTTACATTTGAGCCATAATTATCTGGCTTCCAATTACATCTAGTGGTCGATGCACAGAATTGAGACCCCTGGTCTAATTCCGATAAACAACACCTCACAAAAGCTGAGTAGTTTTGTGGCATACATGTCCCCTTCAACATCTCTCAGTCTTCCATCTCTCATCGCTGGGAATGTGTGTTTCCTTCACAATTACTATGTGGACTCCCTTTGTGTTTCAAGTATGTGTGAACTTTGTGTCGCTGGTGTGGCCATACCCCTAATGTTAAGGTGTACTTGGTACCCCAGGCCACACATAAAATCTAGAGAGACATCAGTTGTCAATAACAGAATCTGGTGTGTGGTATAAATATAGTTCAGCTTGTCAAATTAGCTCATTAAGCAATGTGAGAGATCATATCGATCCTTCTCCAGGTCAGGTGAAACAATTTCCCACCCATTGCAGCTCCAGCTTAGATCAACAGGATAACATACATGTCAGATACACCCTCTGAAATGGTGTAATTCCAAAGTTCTAACCTTGACTCAGAGTCATCTGTGTGCATTTAGCCTCGCCCCCACCATCCTTTTGTGATCCATGCTTTGTCCTCCTTATGCAATCCAGAACTGTTACTCTGTCTGCTGCCCTTGAGTCTCTGGTGGTTCCTTGGGTTCATGCATTGATTTTTCCTCCTGTGTGTCTGTCACTGACCTTAGTTACAGTGGTTACTGAGTCTGTCCAGCATGTTAACATTCTCTTATGTCCTGTCATTGACTGCTGTTGCTTCTGTGATGAAGTGAGAGAGTCCACTAGCCATTATTTAATTGTCACTAGAAACCAAATTATGTACTTCTGTCCCAGAATCTACAGTCACCATTTCACTTCCAAAACTTTGTTGCAAGAGCTCTAGACTGTAAGAGTGTAGTATGGGAATATAGGAACAACAGTATATTCAGGTATAATGGCTCCCATTGTGGTAAAGTCATGTCTTCTTATGCTGAAGTCAGTCTGAAAATGTGGTATTGGACATGCAACAAGTAATGAACTGTGATTCCATCAAATGCACATTTCTTAGCATGTGCTTCTGTTCTGTTAATGTGTCATGAAGTTATAATAAGCAAGATCATGCAAAACCACAGTCAGCAATTGATTAGTTTAAAAGTTATTTGAGTGATGTCATAAACATTATGACCAATCAATAACATAATTATATTGCTTTATTTATTTAAAGCATTTGGTATTAGGCTTCTTTATTTTAGGTTCTCAAACACATGAAGGCTAGAATCAATTTTGAGCTTGTTAAGTTAGCCTGTCTACCTTTGACACAATTGCTGCATGCTGTTATCTTTTGTGGACCTCGTGAAAGTGTCAATTCATCCGAACAATGACCTTGATAAACATCTAAATGAACATAAATCTGATGCTAATTGCTTGATGATAACTAGGTTTCAAGGTCAGACAGTAAATGCATAAAGTAAACATGCAGGCTGAATTGAGATACTTTTAATGTCATGCTGGTCGATACTGGTTATGACTTGAACTAACATACTGGTTCATATTTGTAATGTCTGGAACTAGGTGGAAAGCCACCAATGCAGGGTAAAGGTAAGTGGTGATTCCTATAAAAAAACATGAAGTGCCACCGATTTGGAGAGAGAAATTTCCCCCAATGCACAGACCCAGAAGCAGATCAAGAAGTGCACAGCACCAAATTCTACCTTAAATGTAGAAGTCTCTATCAAGACTCTGCAAAACATTCTGCTTTCACTGACTGGTGCCAGGATTGTGTTCTTGCACAGACACAATCTTCTTGCCCTTGTGTTCAAAATAGCTGGTAAGCTATTTCAAATAGAAAACAAATCATATTATCCCAGGCATGCACTCAACCTTTGAAACTCAATAAATGGGCCAATATATGTATATTCATCTGCTTGAACTAGCATAGCACCTAGAGTTAGCACAGGGAGGGTGCTAAGGGCTACACGTTGTGATGATACAGTTCCTCTCTGATGTTTTCAATGTTGATGAAAACTGTTGCCTGCTTTTAGTTGTTATCTTTTGTGATGTTACCAAACAATATTTCATGCAATAAATTCAGGAATTTTGAAATTATTTAAAAATAAATAAGTTGAAATGTATACTCTATTTCTAGCGATCTTTGAGTTTGTAACTCATTAATGAACGATTGTTCATAACTGTTACTAACCAAGAAAGCACCAACCCACATCAGCAAGTATGGTTAATGGGTTGTGTGGGAATACAATAACGTGGACTTTTATGCTCAAGCGCTGGTGCACTGAACTAAGTTTAGACACCCATTGGTGGGAAAGCCAAACCTTGTAAAACTAGGCCAGAGTCCTATTTACCCAGCACCACTTGTCTTGCTCTTTGCAAAAAGATGTCACAGTCAGTATTGTTTCAGCCTTGAAATTATTGGGTGGGGCCTAGCTCCTTGTCAAGGCTGAGGAACCGCTGCACTAAGTGCTTTATCAACTACAAGGACTTTAACAAGCCTGTAATTACCTTTATAAGCCAATCTTCCAGGAAGTGTTCCAAGGAAGAACTCTGGTGTTTTTCCTGGCACCCCACAATGAAGATTTAGTTCCTACTTGATCCTACCTTGACATTCTCTGGCTTGTATTCTGAAAATCGTGTCTTGTCCTAAACGTTTTGGACTTGTTAGTATAGTTCATCCTCTTCAAGGCATCTGTTCTCACGAGTTTTCCTTTGACAGCAACCATATCAATGTTCTGTACCATCACTGTCTTAACTTACTGTGTGGCCAGGAGGATACGATCACACTTGTCATTAGCTAAGTGCTGGATTCTGGGGTCAAGAATCGACTGATGCTCCTCGGAGGTGGCAGCACATCCATTGGAGATCTAGAAGGCCTGCTGGTTGGACAACAACCTCTACTTTAGTGGATCTGAGTTTTTCCATAGTTAGGACATCTCATGATTGGCTGCAAAGTCCCCCTGTAGTATAAATTGTGACTCACTCAATGGGGCGGCCAGTTGCAATACCCAGTGTCTATCCCTTCATTCTATGACAACACTCAGAAATACTGCCAAGCCCCACTCCTCTGGTGGCATGCACCATGCCCACTGAGCTATTCAAGGGACCACATTTATTACTTGTCCACCACTGAACCATGTATGCTTCCGAATGCTAGTGAACCGCAGATGCTTGTAAGCTTTCATACATTGTAACTGGTGAAGGCATTCTCTACTCTAAAGAAGCCCCCCACCCCAAGGAAATGCCTGTGGCAGTGTCCTTAACTGCTCCAAACCTAGTGAATGGTAGAGAACCTTTGGCACCTATACCAAGCACTTACCTATTTAGTGCACACAAGTTAAGGTGGGTCACACTATCAAAATTCAAGGAGGACTTGATCAACACTCTTTCACATAACAGGTAGTGCTGCGCTCTACTCCCACACCAGTTATACCAGCAGGGGTGTGGTATTGAGCAGACTCTGCAGTCCACACTGCTGGCAGATGGGTGAGAGAAAACTGACATTGGAATTCCACTCCACAGCAGTGTCACTGACTGTACAGGCCCCCAAACCGTGACAATGGTTGGCCTCCCTGACTTACCCCACAGGCTTAGCATCCTCTGGCACTGCCCACCACCAAGATTGCCACGGACAGTGGTTTAATTCACGATCAGTCATTCATATTCCAGTGAAACTGTACCTGAACCTTCCTGACTATAGGTTTCCAGTCTAGTCGGGTCCGAAACTATGGAAATGCAGCTAGCCATAGAGGAGGCTGGTACAATTTCAAAGTGTTGGGGCTTAACCACTAAAAGTGAAGCTAGTTCGCCTAACTATTCCTAAGCGGGGTCAAGGGGAATAGGCAAATTAGTGCATTTTATGCAACAGTATACACAAGAAATTGGCTTAAAAAGGCAATTCTTAAGGTATAGTTGTTAAATATTTCTGTTCGTCAAGACTCCATAATAAATACATTATTGCCCCAAGTAAAAAACATAAAAATACATTCACGACACATTTCAAACCAGGATATGTTTATTTGCTAGTATGCTTTTGTGGAACTTCCCTCAAAGTCCTGAGAGTTAAACTTGCGCTTTTCGAACAGATGGCTGTAGGCAGCTATAATTTACAAAATCCACTTGTGGTCAGAACAGATGGTTTGTTCTGCTAACTATATTGTTTGGCCTTGGTAATGTTTCTAATAATAAATTACAACTCTAGGTCGAGCTGAGGGACCGCTGCATTTGATAGGACTGCAAAACAATAATGAACATTTGTATAGGCTTGATTTTCTAGACAAGTGACCTCGACTTGCCTACTTCTGGGAGTCTGTCACTGTAAGCAATATGTGTAAGACATTTAAGAACCCATCCTGATAACACGGACAACTAAACAAGAACATAAGTTGTAATCATTTTTTGGAGGTGAATGAAAATTCGTCTGCCGGGCTGTCAATAAACTTTGTCAGAGTGAGAACGCCTGGTAGGCCACATAAGCACACATCACGCAGGGGATTCTGTGTCGCCATGTGCAACAAGTGACACCTTAAAACAGGTATATTAAAGAAATGAAGTATGAGTCCTGGCCCTCGTAGGGCCATAGTTGGCAGACGATGAGTAAGTATGAATATATGAAACAACAGTATTGTAGTCTAAGTCTTCTCTTTCAGAAGCGTTGATACCTCCCAAATGCCAACTTTCAGTTTTTCCTGTGTCTGTAGTAGTCTCAGAGCACTAAGGAATCAGTCTGACACACCCTGTCTCTCAGATGAGAAGTCACTGCAGAATGGTGTACCACATACAGGCATGAAGACATGTCTCCTGGCACACACCTATCACAGCACCCGGGCTTTTACAACAGCATACACCAGAAGGCACTGCTCGTTGGGCACTCATGTCATCATATGCACCGCACAGGCAATAATACCATTAATCTCGTAGCAGAATAACAGTCCCAAAAATGTGCCGCCACACATTCTGCATCGAATTCACTGTCAGCGTTCTGTTATTAGAGCAAAACGGTGACTTACTTAACTCTTACCGATTTCACCATTCTACATATGCTTCACTCCACTTTAGTCGAATACCCTCTGAAGCAAAATATCCCGCCATACCGTTTCCAAATGTTGCCTGCCAAATTGCCTGCGGTCTAGATATTGTCAGGTCACCATGACACCCTTGTCTGCAGCTCTACGATCAGGGTAGACAGGAGAAGGAACATCTCCTCACCTCCTGTGACCTAAGCATGGACGTAGAGTCCCGCCACATGCTGTAAATAAAATGTGGAAGTGTATACGACTTAACATCACTATCGGCCTCTTGAAGATTTAAGGAACTGTGTTTTGATAAACAATGCACAGGGTCGGGCTGGGGCAGAAAATAGGCCCGGGCATTAAAATAAAAGTGGCTCCGATTATTGAATTAGATGTTAAAAAAAAGTGACCCATGTTTGCAAATTCGGGCACTTTTGGACTTGTAAAGACACCCTTTATAGAGGCCCTACTCCAGGATTCTCGACCTTGCGGGGCCATGAAGAAGCACAGGTGAGCCATGAAGATGCAGGGGGGTAGCAGGTAAAAAGAAAAGAGGAGGCTTTTACATCTGCTGTTTTAGGCAATGGCATATATTTGCTTTTGAAAGTGTCTAAAAAGGCACCTCACCTAGTAATGTTGGGTCTCATGTAGTGAACCAATATCCGTGTCCTGTGCCCAATACCTAATCAGTACTGCAAGGAGCGGTATTTGGGACAGGACGTTTTGCAGACCATGCCTATTGTCCACTGGGCCCTGCTACAGGCCATTCCCATTGAGACCTGGAGGCAGGATACTGAGCACAAATACTGAGCACATGGCCTGAGCTCAAGCCATGATTTGTATCAGTGCCAAACACATAGACATGTCACACCATTATCACAATGTATAAGTAGTGAATTATTTAGTGCTATGGCACCAAACATAAGCATACATGTGAAAATCAATGTTTATCGAGTTTTGAGTCAAAATTATAATGTTCTTACTGCAGAGGGTTCAAAACACGTAATTCACAGGAATTGTTGCAAATCTACAAATTATTTATTTGTCATAAATTTTGGAATGTTGGAAATTAGGTCTTTATTTGGCAGTCAGTTTGCACCCTGCCCAAGTAGGGACCCTCAACCTCGTCAGGATAAGGGAGTCACACTCCTTAGAAAACCCCGCTCACCCCTTTAGTAGCTTGGCACAAGCAGTCAGGCTTATCTCAGAGGCAATGCTTAAGTATTTGTACCTGCACACAGTAACACAGTGAAAACACTACAAACAAACACCACACCAGTTTAGAAAAAATAGCCAGTATTTATCAAAGTACAACAAGACCAAAATGACAAAAATCCAATATACACAAGCAAAGATATGAATTTTAAAGGATTAAATCCCAACAAAGTGCTTAGAAACTCACTAGTTCCAACTGGGACATTGTGAAAGAGTCATTTCCAACAGTCCAGTGCCACTTAGGAGGGAGTGTGGCGCCAGTCATGGATTTGCATGAACCCCAGGTATAGTACCTTAGAAACAAGGAAGAGTCAAAGACGTGGCACGAAGCAGTGGAGGTGGCGCATCGCTGGACCCAGTGAGGCATCAGTTCCTTACTGCTACACAGGGGAAGTGAGGCATCGGTTCCTTACGGTGGCAGTGGAGGTGAGGTGCGGTGTGGCGTCAGTTCCATACAATATGGCATGTCAATGAGTCCAGCAGGTCAAGATGTGATGGGGTGATTTTGCAGGATCGCGGTCACACCACAGGGCCACAGATGCCGTGGTGGAGTCAGGTGTCACAGACGTTGGGGACACGGCACTCAGGACTTACAATGTTGTGGGACTTTAGAGACGTTGTGGCAGCGTAGGGCCTGTGGTGTCAGTTGCAGTTGTTGTACTTCAGCCAAGACCACAGCTTTGGGTGCAGGGAGTGTCACATGGACTCTCATTATCCTAATGAGGCAGCTGGATTCGGGCAGCAGTATCACCTGAATTGTGGGGAACTAAATCCAATCCCACTATGTGACAACTGTTGACCTAATCCATTTCCGCCCAAAAAGCATCACCTAATTTCTGCCCAAGAGCAGGGATGATCTGTGGCAACAGGGCGAATTACATAATGATTACTCAGGGAAATCTTGGTGTATCAGATCTCATCCTTTTCTCCCAGTTACATTAGTCTCACACATGCAAAGGGAAACAAAGGTAGAAAATTGTTCAATAGGATTTATTGAATCAGCTGCATCATAGATAAAATGGCATGTATTGCAATAATTAGAATGTTAGAAGCAAAATCGTGACAAGAAAAGTAAAACACAGGAGAAGCCCCACCATACTGTCACGATGCTTGTAATATATGTGGTTCCTACCTAAGATATTTGAGAGCACAGCATAATAAGCTCTAACCCGCCCTTCAGGACCCCCCGAGGAAGACATCATCCCCCATACCTGAGCAAGGTAGCCTGTTGTCTACAGAGACACCATCTCCATTTAGCCAGGGAACTGGTAGTGTTAGCAGGCAGATGTAACAAAGTCAGTCAGCATGCGGTTCTGGTCATCTGGCTGGAATCTCCCTCTAACGTGCATGGGACAGGGAAGTGTTTTTATATTAAAACAGCTGATCTTCTGGGAAAAGTGTCCCAAGTAAAGATGTGTGCATTTCTTTGAATGTTGGCGACACAGTGTACCACTTTGCCGGCAACCCTATCTTGCTGCAGCCTGGAGGAAAGCACAAAGTGAAAAGAATGTCTTGCTAAGAAATGCAATACTTTCCTAGGCAAAAGAACAACTAGATGAAGAAAATAAAAAAGCACCACGAAAGTGGCTGATTCTGAAAAATAAGATGAAGCATAATAAAATGTCAAAAGTCTAAAGGGCACAATCAGCAGTCCTAGTTGCTAAAATCCTGTGGCCAAAGCCAACGTTAAAATGGCTGTACAACAGCAGCTGTGCGCAGTCGGGCAGCGCGCCCGTTCTATAGTAGTCCGAAGTCAATGTGCCTTCCTTTTCTTGTTTTATGCCAGATTTAACTCCCAAGAGCCCAGGTACTGGAGTGGGCACCTCTTGGCAAGTCAGGGTCCTCAGCAAGAGAACCCAGGGACTAGCAGGTGAAGTCTTTGATGTCCCTGAGACTTCTTAACAGGAGGCAAGCTCAGTCCAACCCCTTGGAGAAACTTCACTAGAAGGATACACAGCAAAGTCCAGTCTTTGTCCTCTCCAAAGCAGAAGCAGCAACCGCAAGCCACCCCAGCAAAGCACACACAGCAGAGGGGCAGTACTCATCCTCACAGCTCTTCAACCCTTCTCCTTGGCAGTGTCTCCTCTTGATCCAGAAGTGTTCTAAAAGTCTGGGGTTTTGGTTCCAGTACTTATACTCATTCCCGCCTTTAACTTAGAAAAGGAAGTCTTTGTAGTGCACAAGACCCGCCTTTCCAGCCCTGGTTGCAGACACGCTCTAGGGGGACGGAGACAGTATTGTGTAAGGACAGGCACAGTCCTATTCAGGTGCAAGTGTCAGTTCCTCTTACCACTCTAGCCCATGAAGACCCATCAGGATATGCAGGGCACCTCAGCTCCCTTTGTGTGACTGTCTAGAGTGAATTCACAACAAGTCCAACTTTCATCCTGAGCCAGATGTGCATTCCACAGACAGGCTCAGTCACAGAATGGGTAAGCAAGAAATGTCCACTTTCTAAAAGTGACATTTTAAAACACACAAGTTAAAAAACACCTTCACTAAAAGATGTTTTTTAAAATTGTCCACAGACCACAAACTCCACATCTCTATCTGCTCCCAAGGGTAAATTACACTTAAAATATATTTCAAGTCAGTCCCCATGTTGGCCAACAGGAGGGGTAGGCCTTGCAATAGTGAAAACCATATTTGGCAGCATTTCACTATCAGGACGTAAAAAAAAAACAGTACATGTCCTACCTTTTAAATATACTGCATCCTGCCCAAGGGGCTACCTTGGGCCTACGTTATGGGTGCCTTACATGTACTCAAAGGGAAGGTTTGGGCCTGGCAAGTGGGTGCTCTTACCCAATTGATATTGCAGTTTAAACTGTGCACACAGACACTGCGATGGCAGGCCTGAGTCATGTTTACAGGGCTACTCGTGAGTGGTACAATCAGAGTTGCAGGCGCACTAGTAGCATTTTATTTACAAGCCCTAAGGTCACATGGTGCCCTGTACAAGGGACGTACTAGTAAGTCAAATATGCCAGTCATTGATAACCAATCACAATTACAACTTATACAGGGAACACTTGCAATTTAATGCTGATCAGCAGTGGTAAAGTGCCCTGAGTACCAAAAGCAGTAAAAACAAAATCCAGCACACAGTCAGAAATACAGGAGGCAGAGGCTAAAAGACAAGCGAAGCCACACCAAGTATGCCATATCTAACATGGAAATAATGCTAGCCCTGTGAATTTCAGATTTCTGTCAACAATAAGGATAGAAGGTCTTACAATATAGTGAAGCATACATCAGTGGGATGTAGTAGAGGTAAAAATGGCTTTTTCCTAATTTAAACACTAATATAAAAATACTTATAAAATAATACATATTAGAGTCCAGCTGACATTTACAAACCACTCTTCCTTATGATTGATTATCATGTCACAGGAACCCCACTTTGGCGTTATGAAACTAGGAGTGTAAAAATTATAAACTTTGCACATGTTTCTCATGTACTGTCTCACTGCACATCTGTTGCAGGAAGTTATACTCTGCTCTCACTCATGAAGAGTGACAGCAGGGAAGCATAACAACCAGCATCAAACAAGATGAATAGTTCCCCTTCCCAACTGTCAATTTCTGTCCTGTGACTATTAGCATATGTGGAAAGAAAGGTAAATTGCTATTTGAAACTGTTAAGAAATGGCTGTCACACAGTGGCTAATGACACTGAGTAGCAGAAGAAATGTTAACACTGATGCACAGGGCACTTTTTTGATTCTGCTGTCTATATAAAACATTTGTAACCTGAAGATTAAAAAAATATTAAAATCCCTAAACTTCACACGCTGCTGAATGGGAGCAAAGTACACAGTTCCCTATCATTTAGCCTGCGTACATACAGCCAAATAGATATTATAGTGTCTCAAGAACACAATAGAGCCACTAAAGTTAATATTAGTTACCCTTTCCATAGAAAATTCAAAATCTATTTTTCTTAATACATTTTTGAAATCATTGAGTAAAATTCACAACATTTTGAATAACCTGCTTGCGTGTACCTATGTCAGCACATACTGGATTACTAGATTTTGGTAACCTCGGATAAAGGATTTCATAGTTTGAAATTCAGTTTTTTAAAGTCCATTTTTGGGCAGTATTACATGGGTGCCATATCTGTCTGACTTTTCTTCCTTGAAGTGTGGAGTGCCACACGGGACTTCAGTAGGCCCTCTTTTATTTAGTACATACATTGTCTCACTGAAGACACAGATCAGGTTGTTTTGCATAATATTTTATGCATTTGCAGAAAACCCAAAAATCTTGGTGATACTAGATGACTCTTTGGGCAAGCCTTTCCCTTTCTCCCTAGCATGTCTAATAGCAGTTGCAAACTGGATGTCAGCTACCCCATTAAAATGGAACTCTGACAAAAATGGAGTGGCTCGTCACAGGGGAACTTCCTACCCTCTCTATCTAGACCACTGCTTGAAGACTCCCAACACACTGGCTTGCACCCACACTGGTGAAGTCAGAAACCTAGGCATTGTATATGATTCAGGTTTATTTTTTTACTCCTTAAAGTAATAACCTGTAGCTGTTTTGTCATCTAGAGAAAGATGATAAACATTTTTCCATGTCTCTATATTAATGCAAAAAGCCTTGGAATTCAAGGAACTATCTAAACAGCTGGGTTACATTATGGAAATTTCATTGCATGTGTCTATGTATGTGGTAATTGTATGGCGCTGAGCCAGCAAATAAGACAGCAGAGCACTGTACAGGATCAAAGGCAAGAATAATGTCAACAAGTAATAGGAGAGGTTGCTGGTTATCAGATTGTTGTTGCATTGTGAGCGTATCTTTAACTACGTTATAAACTAGAGCAGCATACTGCCATTGTTCACCATCATTTGTGGGCTTTGACTAACTTTCTGTGCAGCTTTCAGTTGCACAACCATAATATTCTACTTCAACTTTTTCTGCTTGAATTCCAGTTCATTACTGCAGTATTTTACATACCACAGAATCTCGTCAATTGGTTTGTACTGCATATAAATCAAGTGCTGCTGAATTATTTCACTTATGTCTGGTTTCAATCCTTGCACGAATCTGAACACAAAATGACCTATATCTTTAGCTTCTATTGTCTCTGTACCACTGAAATGTTTGAAAGCCTGCAACAATCTCTCATAATTGGCATGAATCGGTTCCTGTGCTTCCTGTGTCATCCTTTCAATCCTCAGCCAATCAATATCTTTCAGAGACACTTTGTTTTTTGAAAACTCAATCAACTTGAAATACTTTTTCATCACTTCTCAGGTGGTGCACCCTTTACAGGATCTCTTGAGGGATCACTGTCTGGCCTATCAACTGAAACTTTACATTCAGTCCGCAAATCAATCAGAACCACAATGTCAAACAATGTGTCCAAATCCTACCACAGGCATTTTGAAAACTTCACACATCTTTCTGTCTGCTTGCGCCATTCCACAGGCTTCTCCTTCAGTCTTTCGTAATCATTTGTGAATGATAGAATATCACTCCTACTCCAGGGTACATAAACATAACCTCCACCTGGTATTTTCTCATGGGTAGAATATTTACATTGTCCACGGCTTGATTTGCTCCTGCCAGAGGTATATTTGACTTTACTTTCCCTTTATCTCTTTTCTTCACCCATCTAACTTCCCACTTATCTATAGCTCCCCATTTCTGAATGAATGCAATTGATTTCGTTATGTGCAATTTCTTTCCTGGGTATCTCATGTTAGATATATCTTTTGTGCTAAACTCTAATCTATAACTTTTCTTCAAGGGCTTTGGTTTCTCCAATTCCACATCATGTTTCTCAGCTACTTCAGCTAATCTTTCATAAGTCTGTCCTGCACGTTGTGTATTGTCTTTGCACATGAACTGCAGTTCATCTTCTGTGTAAGTTTCCAATTGGGCTGTGTCTAACATTCCTAATATCATTTAATTCAATTCCAATTTCAGTCTGAGCACATTCACTGATCTATCTCTCTGTTCTCTCATTGCAATTTGTTATACCTGCTGCACCTTTGAAACTCAAACTATTTATCCAGTCATTTAGCTGTTGTGGAGTGAAACCTCTCAAGTTCACATTATTATTCTGCAATACTTCTGCTCTTGAAGTTCCTACAGCCTGCCGACTCGAGAAATTACAATTTAACATGTTCTTTGGTGGGTTAAATAGTACTCCTCATTGTAGAGTTGTCGTAGTATGGACTCTTGCTCTAGGCAAGGCTGCTTGTTAAAGGATGACAGTACTTTTGTTTGCAGTCGACTACGTCTTTCCTACAACAAGTCGCAACTGTTGTCCCAATCTTACCGGCTCACTAGCAGCACCTCACCAGAAACACAATAGTAAAAGGTGATTTGTGGCAGCCTTTACGCATGGACTCGAGAGTAAGACATCTCAGGGAGTGTCGTGGTTAAACGGAGATTACCCCTTTCTCACAGATATATCATTTCTCATACAAACACAGGCAATGACAAAGATGCAGTAAAGTTTCAATAGTTTTTATTAAAAAAACTGCAATTTGCGATAAGTTGCATGGGCTGCAATGATTAGGATAATGAATAATGCAAGAAACAGAATTGTGAAGACGAGAGTCATTATTACAAAGACCCCCACCGTCTTGCAATGCACAGAAAAGACATACAAGATGTAATATGCCCTAATACCCTAATGTGAAAGGCCTAACCTCCTACCTAAAGGAGAGCTGGGTTTGTTAAACCTAATCTGCCAATGCCATGTCCATGAGAGGAGCCCCCAACCCTCGTTACCTTGGAATGAGGTCTCTATCTCAGACTCCACAGGGACACGAAGACTGGGTCAGCGTCAAGACGACTGCAGCATCGATATCAGCGATGGTGGCGATGCCCTCTGGTCGGAATCCCTCTGATTATCTGTCTAAAGTGTGACATATTTTACAGATCTTCAAGGACCCCTGACGTAGGTGTGTTCCCAAACAATAGATAACAGACATGCTTGGGACGGCAATTAATATAAACAATCCCTCGAAAGTATAGAGAGGGAAAATCCCTAAGTGTGAACACCTACTGTTTGTTTGTCTTTGGTGCTTAATCTTGCCGCCTTAGCACGGTGACACTGATAATGTAACTCATAACAAGTGGCCTAACTATAAACAAGGCCGCCATTTTAGAAGAAATAAATAATTAAATGTGCTAAGACAGAGCAAGCTAAGTAGGTTAAAAGTCACTAGGTGATGGGGGCACGAGTCTGCAAGCCAAATGCTAAGTTAACTCCTGTTATCCCATTAAAACGAAGAAGGATTCACTACAAAGTGTTGCAATTAACATTTGGGATCTGCTGTGGTCTAGGCACAAAATAGGTTGAAACTGTCTAAGGAAACCTCGTCTCCGGGGTAAATCCTGTCTGACTTGTCATTAAATTTGGATCTGCAATTTTTGTAGAAGTTAATAGCCTCACAAGAGAACCTGTTCTCTCCATCTCTGATTTGTTAGAATATACTGATCTCTGCATACCAAATTGTTGACTTCCCAGTGGATGTAACTGGGTTATCAGGAACTGCCAGAACATTTAATGAATGTGCATTGCTTCCAGGCATACCTGGAGTATACAAGGGAACAATGGGACCTATAGTACCTGGCCCAATATGATTTGCCTCATTCTGAGGATTTGTCTTTCCTATACTCTGTCCTTTTTGGGATGGCAAAACATTTGGCATTGACTGACCTGAACAACACATTTGCACAGGTTGATTTTGAACAAAATTTGACACAGGCTGATCTACATAAGGTGTCTGCACCACAATCTGATTCACAATAGGGCTTCGTACAGGCTGAACTGTGTTAAAACTCTGAGCTGGTTGATTCACTTTGGGACTTTGTGTCACTGAATTTGCAGGTTTATCTGGTACTATCTGATTCAGGGTTTGTGCAACTGGATCAGTAGGTACATTCTGCGTTACATTTTGTGAAGCTTCACATCTTGCGCCTACCTTAACTGAATAGTACAGAGGCAGATGATTCTTAACTCATCATCTGAATCACTCTCCTATGTCACTGTCTTTTTAGTCTCAGTATCTGTTGTCTGCTCTGCTTTTCCTGTCTTTTTCTTGGGTTTAGTCCTTGCTCCATCTTCACTAGAAATATCTGGAAACATTCTGATTCCCTCAATTATATCTGCTTTCCAAGTTTTTTGTTCTGCATCCCATCTTGACTCGACAATTGTCTTTATTGCTTTCTGCATTCAGTTCTCCTATTTTGTTGTCATCTTCTGACATGCTATGCTTTTCCAAATACTAAGTGCTTCAAATTGTGCTAGTCTCTGAGGCAGTTTCTTCTCATAAAGCACTTGTCTTAGAATTTTTAGAATTTTCAGTTTTCCTGTTCAAAATTGTTCAAGTCATAAACATGCATGAAATCCTTTTTGGGACGATGAATAATGACCTGGAATAACTTTGGGTGGGGCCTCTACACCTTCCCTAACTGGAAACAACACATCTCCTTTTAATGCACTCTTTAATGCTTAAAAAATGTAATTTTTATTCAAATTCAAGAAGTCACAATAACTTTTCCTCCAAGTCAGGAAGTAACTTCAATCCAAAAATCCTTATTTCTTGAAGTTCTCAACCAATAGCAATGTAGCACTGTCCACCAATACCAGCGTAGCTTCACACCAACTGACCTATACCTGCGCTGCCCACAATGACTCCACACAATCACTTCTTGCAGCAATGCAGTCACTTCACAATTGTCTCTCACACAATCGCTTATACACACCTTATGGAAAACATTGTGAGCAAAAACCAAAAACCTCTCTACTTACTACAGGATAGGAACTCAAACACTTCAAAGCTGTACGAGATATGCTTTCGGGCTGTAGCTTTCACAATTACACAATGAGTGCCACTTGACCAGCAATTCTCACTCCGGTTGGTACAGGTCCTCCATGTGTGCTCAGGATTCATGTAATACCAACCAAAAACCACACTCATTCAAAGAAAACTATTGGCACTGTCAATGATGTCTCATGACAAGCACCTCACTGCAGACAATTAATTAACCAAGTGTCTTTTATACTTGTGCATTATCCCGAAAACGGATCCATCAACAATAACAACGGCAGACATTTTTTAGCAACAAGAACCACAATCAAACGAGTATGACAACTCTACAAAACACTTCACAACATCACATTTTGCTGCAATTTTCAGGCCAAAAGCAATGGAAGCGCAAAACCCTAATAATACTCACACATCCATCTCTCGCAGGAATGATGGAAATTCATCAGTATTCAGAAGGGATGATGGGATGGAACTTGGGATAGGGAAAATTTGGACTGGGCAATCATATGGGACCAATCCTATCTCCCTAACGCTATACTTAAATGGTTCTACCTCCTCGTGTGACCAGCCATTTCTCTGCTACCGGAGCTGCTGGAACATTTTCATCATTTGCAGGAATCATTGCCCGATGAAGTAAATGGATCCTTGGACCCAGCATAAGGGTGTGAAGAACCAAACAACAATTTATCATTACAAATCAAATACATTTCACAGTATGGCCAATGTGGCCGTACAAGGAAAACTCCAGTTGGTAATGAAGTTAAGGATTTTTATTACAAACTTAAGCTCAGAGTCATGTAGACAATTCTGAAGACAAACTTATAAAGATACAGAATCACCAAGGGTTGTGTTGTTGGCACATTAGCACATCCAAGAGCTTGATTACAGTAAGATGCTGTTGCTTGCAAAATTCAGACTAATTTGGGTATATTCATTACATCCTTGATTATCAGGTTTGCAATAACCAATGCATGTTAAATGTCTCACTTATTATCACCAATGCTTGTTGATTATGCACATTGAATTCCACCAACTCCAACTGTAACTGCTAAAGCGTGCTCTTCACAAAGTGATCTATATTGAACATTTACCACAATCAGGAGGATAATTGCTCATTTTCTCAACAAGCAACCAACTGCCTTTCCTTCTGCTCCAACTGTTACTGCCAAAACACGTGTTCTTCACAATGTGATCTATATTGAACACATGCCACAATCAGGAAGATAATTGCTCATTTCCTTAACAATCAACTGCCAAAAGCCACACATCCACATTTGAATATTTAAAGATGCTTGTGAGTCTGAAGCCTTGCTTGGCTTTGTACCTATTGCTCTGCCCACCTGTTTCCAGTCAAGTCAAGTTCTTTGTCCTCCAATCTGCCTCCAGTCGAGTTCCAGAGCAAATAAAGTTCCTTGTTCTCCAGCCTGCCTGCAGTCGAGTTCCAGTATTCCTCGTTCTCCGACCAGCTTCCAGTTGAGCTCCAGCGTTTCTCATCATACGGACAGTCTCCAGTCGAGTTCTGGTGATCCTCAACCTCCGGTCAGCTTCCTACGGAGTCCCAGCTCTCCTTTTCTGTCTTCTACAGATGATTCTGTATTTCCTGTAAAAAAAGAGAAAATAAAAAAGGGTATAAAATCCAGTTTTGGTTCTTCTGAAATTTTCACGCAAGTAACTTAATTTAAATGTGAAGAAAGATTATTCTGTTAAATTAAACAAAACAGAGCTCTGTCTTTTACATAATTTATGACAATAATAACTAGCATGGTTTATTGTTTGAGTGGAAATCCAAGATACCACTAAACAGACATTAAGGAAAGACTGATTTCCTGTAACAAGCGCTCCCCTGAGAATTAGGAGAATTATTCGCTTAAATGAAACAAAACAGAGCTCTGGCTTCTAAATAATTTATGACAATAGGAACTAGCGTGATTTATCGTTTGAGTGGGAATCCAAGATACTGCTAAACACACATTAAGGAAAGGCGTATATCCTGTAACTGGCGCTCCCCTGAGAATTAGGCGGTTGGGATTAGAGCAAGTTTATTAAAACTATTACTGGCAAGAGATTATGCCAGAACACAAAAAAGCCCTTTAGTCAAGTTGATTGTTTTTGAGTTTGGACATTACTTCAGAGACTCGAAAAATATTGTGATAAAAGGAAGTGACCTGTTCAGCCTTATAGAACTGTATGCACAATGGATCAACAATAAATTACATTATGCAATGTACAATAGTTTATGCAAGTTCAATATGTTAATGAAGTAATTATTTTGCAGCCCAGAATCCTAAAAACCAGGAACCCAGTATTTTGAGAAATCAGAAGTCCTGACCCCCAGCACGACACGCAGTCCAGGGTCCAGCAGTCTGATTCTGCAGTCCACGAAGCAAAGTTGGTATTTTATCTTTTTCTCTTCCCAAAACACCCTTTCCCTTGAGGACTTGCGAGAGTGCAATGTACTCTTCATCGCGGTCACGTTAGTCCTCACTGGTATTGGGGAATTGTCATCGTCTCATCAGAACGCCTGGAATTCAGGTAAGTGGCTCGCACAGACCTGGTTGATCAAGGTGACAAAATAAAGTTAAAGCCAACTAACATAAAGAGAACTAGGCACTCAACAAAGACAATACAGAACATCCTCAAAATAACCTGTGAATGGAAAACAAACATTTCTCCGATTTAGTAAACATCAAGGCAGTTCAAATGAATGTGGGCAGAGGACAAAAAGAAAAAAAAAATTTGAAAAAGGTAGTTTCAAGCATTAAGTCACTAAGTAAGAAAGGCAAAAAGTGAGTAAAAAGGGAAAGTGTCAGCATCTCAGAAGTCTGATCAAGAGTCTTCTTCTTTTGGTTAGGGAGATATCTCTAAGCCTCAGGAAGGCATTTCAAGAGTGCGGGCAGGGAGGACAGTACATCTCAGAATCCAAGGTGTTCAGCATGCAGCCAAGAATGGGAGGAAAAGTTCTGCAATTAGTCCAATTGCTCATCAATATTTTAAAGTTCATAAGGCAAAATGATTCATCATTTTATTGTCCCATCTGATGTTGAAGGGGCAACACCCAATAGAAATCGATCATGCAAATCCAACTTGAAACATTCACATGGTTTCCCAGGTTTGTCACAAGAATGGTGTCCATCGGTTCTCTTCCACGCAAAATTGAAACAAATGTTAATACTGTCAGTACACAGACTGGATGCTCCACATCCAAGGATGTTTTCTCACACTCTCTATGTGTGGACCAATAGACATCTATTACCAAGCTAGCCTTGTTATGGGAATGAAATCTGAAAGAAAGGAATACATGAACAAGATGAAATGAAATGTTCTGCACAATCACAAATACAGGGCCTAGCATGCCTCACTTAGGCTAATACAAATGAATTAAAACAGCACATTAATACATTCAAATAAAACATATTTTAATACAGAAACTATAAATTCAACATTAAAAAAGTCTTCATTAACATTCATGTCACAATAACGTTAAGACAAAATGACACTGTTATTACATTTCAGTCAGTGTGATGTAGAACTTAATTTCTCTATTTTTGTACACATATTTAAAACATTTATCATTAGAAATTCAATATTGTTTCAATACAGGCTAATAGTGTAGACTCTAAAATATAAGATAATGACATATTAATTCTTCAAACATATAATTTAATATTGATACCAGCTACGTTTCAGTGAGTATTCTAAGATGAATGCACACTAACATAGCTTTTTAGTGCATCACTCAACATTCAAACTATTAGCGCTTTATTTAACATAATGCATAAACTGTCACGTATAGATGATCACTGTGACATGAGGAACAATACTACATTTTCTGTTACATCACTATCTATAGCTTTCTTTAGTTCCAGGAACATTAACATAATAAAGTATCATCCTGTCTCTGTGCCTGGTTTCCAGGTGATCTATGTCAGTATCTCCTCTTCTACTCTCTGACTGAGTGGCATGTTGTCCATCTGTCTTTCCCATCGTGGAGGGCAAATCTGTTACAGTGCGCTCAGTGGTACAGTCTATCCTGAACAAACCAGCAGGATCCAAATACTATGTCTTCATCCCACCAAATCAGTTTTCCAAGCCAGCACCCTAGCTTTTAGTTTCTTGAGTCTTGCCCAGTCACAAGGGTACTGGTTAACCACTGGTGGTGGGCCAAAACACCTTTACAAGCTAACACTGTTTGTTTTTGCTGTTTGTCAATTATGTCTTCCAGTCCATCTTCTGTCACCACAGCAGCAGGTACATAAGCCCATCACCTGGTTGCCACAAGCACCCCATCTCTCCGACATGACCTCCCAGACGCTTGCTTTACTGAAGGAAGGGCTCACCATCCTGACTGCCTAGATTGGGCATTTTCTGCCTCTGCTTCACTGGCACTCATTTACAGATTTCTGTGTTCCGGCATCTTGGGCCTGTTCCTACATTTTCCACCTGACATCATCTCCATTGTCCACTAGGTCAAACCAACTCACTTACGAGTCTGGCTCTCCACACCTCTACAACACAAATTTCCCACACAGTCCATGACAGACTGCATCTATCTCTACACCAGGCTAGTTGAAGGATTTTTGAGGGAAGACCCACCATGCCTATGGTAGTGGAACCCATCAGGCACACCTCATTCATGCAGGCAGCAGACTGCCCCATTGTTACTTCTTCCTGGCTGATAATTGCTTACCTCTTTGCATTACATCGATCTCGTTCAATATTGGCACCACTGTGAAGACATTATTGATAAATGATTACCACGGGTTAATGGTGTTGTAGTGGGGGAGTGCCATGGAACTCAGTTTAAACCATCTTTTTTGGCATGTGACATCCCTGCCAACGAGCTATTTATTAATATTGTTGGATGTTTGAAAGGGTCATGGGTCATGAGAGCCAACGCTTCAAATGGGTCTTGATGTTCCTCTTCTCACTAAGCAATGGAAATATTAGCATATTGCACTCAGTGGATCTGCAGGTATGATCTGTGCCACACTGTGTATTATATTCAGTAGTTATAAATAAAGGTAGAAAACGATAACCTGAACACAACGTAGTAAACCCGAACAGTGAGATGTAATCACAGTAACTAGTATGTATGGTCTCGATAATTTGTATCAGCTCATTCCAGAATGGAATCTGTGTGACAATAAGCATTGTTTTCTCAGGTGGTTTAGACATGTATATATAGCTAATGCTGCTGTCTTATTGTCGTACTGATAGTATTTCTTTTAATATTAATTATAGCATCGCTGTATTGCCAGTAGTACTATTATCATTATTATTGCCATCATTATGATTAAGAATTATTATTATTACCACTGTTTAACAGCACGAGCGTCTTTTTACTCTCTATGCTAAATGTTAATCCTAATAGTTCTAAACAAGAAAATGAACTTTCTAACGATTACACAGGCAGGTGTTTTTAATGTATTGATGACAATGGTTGCAGTACTACCACTATTCACATTTATTTATTTGGATTATTATTTCAGTGTTCAGCTCCCTGCAGCTCTAGTTTACAGAGAAGAGTAACTCATTGCTTGGATGTGATGCCTAACCGAAACCATTACACCAAAGGACTTCGACCTGTATTTTTCAAAACATGTCCCGTTCGTCCTCTTGTATATATGCGTAAATGCAGACATAACGGGTGTCTGCACACATCTACGTGGAAAGTTGGCAAATGGAGCAAGGTTAGTATTCATGTGTAAATTCGACTCTGTAATCGTAAATCATGCTTTTATTATAATTTTGTAAGTGTAGCTGGGGATCTACATAATCATATAATGTTTATGTATGTTTGCATTTGACAGTTGTATATCATTAAATTGTTTTTGACTTGTCATAGAATCTTAATTGGATACTCCAGTCGCGGCTCATCAGAGGGAAAAGAAGTGGTGCGACATGGCACATGGCAGAGGGGTGAAAAAAAAATATAACAATATAAAAAAAAAAGTACCTTTCTCGCTGTGCCTTTCCAATCCGGTCCGGTCCTCCACGTCAGGCACAGGCTTCCAGCCTGTCCTGCATCTGATCCCTACGCTGCTTTCATGCTGCTGGCATCATGAAAACAGTGTTAGAATTGGACAGAGCACCCAGCCAGGGCGCTCAGAGGCAGAGTGAAAGTCTCTGCCTGCTCACTCGCACCTGCCAACACGGTGCTGGGTTTGAGAGAGCCTAGTTCGCATGCATGTTTGGCCAGCCTGTGCCGGACGGCCAAACATACATATGCACTGAGAGGGAGTGCCTCTGCACTCCTCCTCTGTCCCTGTCACACCTCATGGCCCCACCCCTTTAACAGTAAAACCATAATAAACATAGTTTACTGTGAAGGTTTTGCAGCTGCTGACAGGAGTGCGACACTCACCCCTGGTATACTCTTATGAAGTCAGTTGACACCACTACAGGTTTTGCAGGCTCTGGCGATGAAATACTAGCTTTTGACATAGACAACTAATGGAAAACTGACATGTTTTTCAGTTTCCAGAATCATGAATGTCACAGTAGATGGAGTAGATAAAAATGGGGTCTTGCAGATCCTGGGAAACATCACATGAAATGCCTCACCACCTCAGTAAACATTGAGTCAAAAAAACTGGAGAAAAAAAATTGGGATTGTCAACAGATCTAACTTATAAATGAAAGTACTACTTCAGTATTGGTGAGTTCAGGTTTCAATAATTCATAAAATTAATCTTTCACTCATCCTTGCATTCATGCATCCTCTCATTCACCCACAAACCCAGTCATAATTCATCTGCTTACACAACCACTTACATACAGTCAATAAGCAAATACAAGATGACTTAGAATAAAATGAGAAAAACCCTGTGCCACAGAATAAATGTTACATGTGTATGCTTGCAGTAAAGAATGAAATTATGCATATCAAGGGCCGGCAATCTTGCAGTGGTCTTGTACGTAGTGTGTTGTTGTTTTTAAATTTCCAACATGGTTGCCTTGATTTGAAGCAAAGTGTTCTCCATCTTGGAAGAGAAAAACAGTAACACACTATGCATAATACCATTCCAAGATGGTACTGTTTGGGGAGTTGCAGCACGCACTAACAAAACAAAGAAAATAAGAAAAAAGGGGAAGGGAGGAAATGAAGAGAGATCTATATAAGCAAATAATACAAAATTAAAGGACCAGATCATCCCCTTAGAATGGCAAATCTGATCAAGCAAAATTATAAGACTTACAAGGCAATAACGTTATATATATAGCTGTTATAGTTAGCGTTATTATGATTCATGCCCTGAGGTAACTATAACTCCACCCCCCACCATGTACGGTTTTCTCATCAAACATTTTACTGCAAATGTTGCAGTTAGAATATCAATGATGCCAAAAAATATGTCATGAGTGATGTAATATCTGAGGTAATTAGCAGTGCAGGATGAGGGTGTGAGCTATATTTACCTTAGAGCACAAGTTGTAGTTACTTGACTCTAACTTTAACAACAGAATTTCTATAGTTTTGTGCATGTAAATTCAGAAACTAACTATTATGTCCCTGTAAATTTGTTTTCTTAGTTATTTCTATTTTTTAATGCTACTTTCTACCTATAATGTCCCTGAAATCTATATATTTTTCAGTGAGATATACACACATACACAGCAGTGCGGAACTGCCATGGGCATTTTCTTTTCCCAAAATTATGCAAATTTAACAATGGGATGGTGGGAGAAGGAGTATGCATTGGGCCATGACAACCAGAGAAGAGAACTAGAGAAGATTATTCTATGGGTGAGGTACATTCAATCAATCAATCAATCAATCAGGCATTTATAGAGCGCGCTACTCACCCGTGAGGGTCTCAAGGCGCTAGGGGGGGGTTACTGCTGCTCGAAGAGCCACGTCTTGAGGTGCTTCCTGAAGGCGAGGTGGTCCTGGGTAGTCCTGAGGTGGACAGGAAGGGAGTTCCATGTCTTGGCTGCCAGGTAGGAGAAGAATTTGCCTCCAGCGGTGGTTCTGCGGATGCGAGGGACGGTGGCGAGGGCGAGGCTGGTAGAGCGAAGATGACTGATGGGAGTGTAGAAGGCGAGGCGACTGTTGAGGTATTCGGGTCCCTTATTGTGGATGGCTTTGTGTGCTTGGGTGAGGAGCCTGAAGGTGATCCTTTTGTTGACGGGGAGCCAGTGCAGGTGTTTCAGGTGGGCGGATATGTGGTTGTGGCGGGGTAAGTCGAGGATGAAGCATGCAGAGGCGTTTTGTATGTGCTGAAGACGTTTCTGAAGTTTTGTGGTGGTTCCTGCGTATAGAGTGTTCCCGTAGTCCAGACGGCTTGTGACGAGGGCGTGTATTACAGTCTTTCTTGTATCGGCGTGGATCCAGCGGAAGATCTTCCGGAGCATTCGAAGGGTGAGGAAGCAAGAGGATGAGACGGTGTTGACTTGCTTGGTCATGGTGAGAAGGGGGTCCAGGATGAATCCGAGGTTGCATGCGTGGTCTGAGGGGGTGGGTGCGGTGCCCAGGGCCGTGGGCCACCACAAGTCATCCTAGGCGGATGGGGAGTTACCGAGGATGAGGACCTCTGTTTTGTCAGAGTTCAGTTTCAGGCGGCTGAGCTTCATCCATTGTGCAACGTCTTTCATTCCATCCTGCAGGTTGGCTTTGGCGGTGGCTGGGTCTTTGGTGAGGGAGAGTGTCAGCTGGGTGTCGTCGTCGTAGGAGATGATGTTGATGTTGTGTTTGCGGGCGATGTTGGCGAGGGGGCTCATGTAGATGTTGAAGAGGGTGGGGCTGAGTGAGGAGCCTTGTGGGACGCCGCAGATGATCTCGGTGGGTTCTGAGCGAAAGGGCGGAGGTAGACTCTGTGTTCGGTCCGAGAGGAACGAGATGATCCAGTTCAGGGCCTGTCCTTGGATACCAGTGGAGTGGAGGCGGGCTATTAGGGTGCGGTGGCAGACGGTGTCGAAGGCGGCCGAGAGGTCAAGGAGGATGAGGGCAGTTGTTTCACCGTTGTCCATCAGGGTTCTGATGTCGTCGGTGACTGCGATGAGGGCGGTTTCCGTGCTGTGGTTGGCCCTGAAGCCCGACTGGGAGGGGTCGAGCAGGTTGTTGTCTTCGAGGAAGTTGGTCAGTTGCTTGTTGACGGCTTTCTCAATGACCTTGGCCGGGAAGGGGAGGAGCAAGATGGGGCGGAAATTCTTCAGGTCGTTGGGGTCCGCTGTAGGTTTCTGCAGGAGCGCGTTGACTTCTGCGTGCTTCCAGCTCTCAGGGAAGGTGGCCGTGGCGAACGAGCTGTTGATGATGCTCTGGAGATAGGGGGCGATGATGGCGTCGGCTTTGTTGAAGATGTGATGGGGCATGGGTCCGATGGGGTGCCGGAGTGGATGGTGTTCATGGTGGTTCTTGTCTCTTCGGGGCCGATGGGGGTCCAATAGTTGAGGGTGATGGTAGGGGCTGTGAGTTCAGTGGTGGTCGGCGGGATTCGGGGTCCGAAGCTGTCGTGTAGGTCGGTGATCTTTCGATGGAAGAAAGTGGCGAGGGAGTTGTGAGGGCATGATGGTGTTGGAGCTGGCGTTGGGATTGGAGAGCTCTTTGACAATGTTGAAGAGTTCTTTGCTGTTGTGGGTGTTCTTGTCCAGTCTCTCTTTGAAGGATGCCCTTTTGGTGGAGCAGATCAGTTGGTGGTGTTTGCGGGTGGCGGTTTTGAGGGCTAACATGTTCTCTGCAGTGTGATCTTTGCGTTTCCTGTCGGTCTGTCTTGGGAGGTGTCTGAGGGGGGCGAGGTTGTCGGCACAGTTGGTGATACACTGTGTGAGGCGGAGGGCTGCGTTGTTGGCGTTGGGGGTGATGGCGGGTTGGTTGTGGTTGAGAGTGGAAAGTAGCTGTTCTGTGGAGATTTTGTTCCAGGGTCTGCGGGAGATTAGTTGTGTGCGAAGGTGGTGAGTCTTGCGCCTGAAGGTGAAGTGTATACATCTGTGGTCGGTCCAGTGTATCTCGGAGGAGTAGTTGAAGGCTACGTAGTTGCTGGCAGAGAAGATGGGGTCGAGCGTGTGGCCGGCGGTGTGGGTGCGGGTGTTCACCAGTTGGTTGTGTCCGAGGTTGGCAAGGTTGTTGAGCAAGGTTGCGGTGTTGGTGTTGTTGTTCTTCTCCAGGTAGAAGTTCAGGTCCCTGAGGAGGATGTAGTCAGGCGAGGCTAGGGCGTGCGGGTGATGAAGTCAGTGATGGATTCGCTGAATGGGGCGCGTGGGCCAGGGGGCCTGTAGATGAGGGTGCCTCTGAGGGTGGTCCTGGGGTCTGTGTGGATCTGGAAGTGCATGTGTTCGGCGGCGAGGGGGGTATCTTCGGTGGAGGTGGTGACGTTGATGGAGCTTTTGTAGATGATGGCGATTCCTCCTCCGGTTTGGTTTGTGCGGTCTTTCCTGGCAATTTTGTAGCCGTGAGGTATGGCTAGGGCGATGTCGGGAGCTGATGAGGCGTTCATCCAGGTTTCTGTGATGAAGGCGATGTCGGGTGCGGTAGAGTCCAGGAGGTCCCATAGTTCAATGGCGTGTCTGTGGACGGAGCGTGCTTTGAGGATGCACTTCAGGTGGTTGTCGGGGCGTGGGCTGGTGGACGGATTGTCGTCGCGGTGGAAGGTATACTTGCAGGTTTGGCAGGTGAAGGGTCCCTGGGTGCTTCTGGGGCTGGCTTGGAAGCAGGTGGTGGTGCGTCCAGGGTTGAGTGCGTGGAGGGACGCAGCGTCGTAGCTGAGCTGGGGGGTTTGGGAGCGCTGGGGGCCAGGGGTTCTGGCGCTGGGCGCGGTCCAGGCGCGGACTGGCGCAGACGGGCTTGCCTTTGGTGCGCCAGCGGCACGGCCGCACAGCGGCCGCCATAAGAGGGAAGGGGGGGAAGAGAGGTTAGCTGGGAGGCGGGAGGGGGCCAATGAATAGGAGCAGGGCGGGGCGGGACCACACGGGGCAGTGGCAGGAAAGCGGGAGGCAGGAGGGCGGGAACCGGGGAGAGCGGAAAACCGGAGGGAAAGGCAACCGGAGGAAAATGGGCCAAAAGCGAGGATGGCAACAGGGGCTAAAGAAAAAAGGAGAAAAAAAGGCAAAGAGAGCGAGAGATTAAGGAAAGAAAAGGCAAAGAGAGCGAGAGATTAAGGAGAGAAACGCAAAAAGAGCGAGAGATCAAGGAGAGAAAAGGCAAAGAGAGCGAGAGATCAAGGAGAGAAAAAGCAAAGAGAGCGAGAGATCAAGGAGAGAAAAGGCAAAAAGAGCAAGAGATCAAGGAGAGAAGAGGCAGAGTGAGCGAGAGATCAAGGAGAGAAAAAGGCAAGAGCGAGCAGGCACCAAGGGAAAAACTGGCAGCTTGGAGGCAAGAGCAGAGGTGGAGTGCAGGTGGAGCTGCAGCTGCGGGGGAGCGATCTACCCTTGGATTTGTTTGTAATCTGAAATGGAGACAATGAGGAATTTATGCCATTCTTCAGAGGGCTGAATGAACATGATCTGGCCCTACAATTCACATGCTGAACCAGTAGATCCTGTGTCATTTTCCTAGATAAAAAAGTATATGTACAGGATGGACAAATCCACATTACTTTATACAGGAAAGAAACCTAGACAAACAGTATCGTACACGTTACAAATTTTCCCCCCAAACCACTTATCAGAAGTACTACAGATGAGAAGAAATAGCTCCAGACATGCAGATGCAATAGAGAAATTTGAGGAGACAACAAGAAGATCAAAATGTAGAGGCTACAGCCAAAGGGATCTACAGAGATGCTTACAAAAAGTAAGACTAAAGCCCTGTGTCAAGACATTGATTACTTGGAAAAAGAGAGAAGTGACAACTAAAGAAGAGCAAGCAGCCCCAAGTATAATGCTAACATACAGTAAAGAAAACAAGGAAATCATAAAGATTGTGTGCAAACACTGGCATCTAATATCTAAGGATCCTGACTTTGGCACACTTTTGGGCAAACATCCACAGGTGACCCGCAGGAAAGCACAGTCACTAAGAGATAAACTGGTATGAAGTCACTTTCAGGATCATCAACCAAAGAATTGTCCCAAAAGACCGACAAAGGGAGTTCATCAAATGTAGTAGTTGTAAAGCCTGCACAATTTGAGTGAACATGCAGACTATTATGGATAAAGTGCAAGAAGTGATCCCTATCAGACATATAATAATTTGTAACTCACAATATGTAGTCAACATAATTGAATGTGCCTGCGATTTACACTATGTAGGAAGCACAACTTGCATGTTGAAAAAAATAATATTAGAACTAATCAGAGCAGTGGAACATCATGATCCAGCATATGCACCAGCCAAACATCTACACTATGTCAAGAAAACAAATGCAAAACAATGAGATATCATGGGGTGGACATAATCCCACCAAATGAACGTGGGGGCGAGAGAACCAAAAAAAGTGGCATCTTGAATCTAAATACATTATCAGATTGAAAACAAAAACACCTAAAAGAATGAACAAAGATGAAGACTAAGATATAACACCCATGACCTTAGGAATAATAGAAACGCAACATGTAATTATAGCATAAAAAGAGTGGACATTGGAAATATGAGATGTAACAACTAGTGTGTAGTTGAAATACAATAAAGTGAGCCAGGGGACATAAAGGTTGTTCAACGAAGCAAGTTAATAATATTATGGACATTGAAATGCCAATACAAGAGTACTAGACAGGATAAGAGCTTGAAGATCCATTGAATGAGCACATTGATGAGATATAATTGGTACTAGACTGCACAAGAAGAAGAATATATGAAATAATATGAGTTGCATGTAATGTTACTAGATTCTATCACTTGAATGGAGAATGACTACAAGGGAAGCCACCGGCGAAATGACAATTGCTATAATATACTAGACATGTAATTCACTAGCACCTCTTGCCGTATTTTGATTTGAATTCAGGAATGGTATGCTTGCAAATAGCAGTTCTCACAGGAAATGTTGTGACTTTGTAAAACATATTTAATGTAAAACACTTGTTTGTCTATTGACTACATTTCCTACAATGCCTCCTAATGGGAAAACATGGCAGTGATATAAAAAAGGCATTAGAGAAAGGACTCGCCTACTGTGAAAAAGAACCTGGGAGGTCGAAACACATTGGTGGAGTGATATTTTGAAATTAATCTCCGATGTTTTTGATGAATTGATGGTTCAAGGGCGTGTGGTCGAGCCCCCATGTCAGCATTAGCTGTGGAGCGCACCGATATAAAGACCCCATTGGGAGGGCATGAGTTAAAGTTACCTGAATCCACAAGCTATAGTTACTTGAGGTAACTCTAACTATAACTGGTGAATTTCTATGGTTTGCCTATGTGAGCCTAAATATAACCTCCCTGTAGCCTTTGGTTTTATTAAGTGAATTTCTATGGTGTTTTAAATTCTATTGTCTAACTATAACCTTCCTGCACGTGTGCAAAGAACAGAGATGAAAGCAGCTAAGACACAGCAAACAGTTATGTTCCGGTGGTGGGAACTCCGGGAGACAGCAGAAGCTGGTCCTTAGAGGTGATGGTCCCCAGGGCAAATGAGGGTCCCAAACGGACCTCCTTTACTTATTTTTACTCTTTGCCCCAGGGTGGTGGTGGTGCCCTGGGTGCAGGGGGGCCATGGGCCCCCCTCTTATATTACACTGAAAGCCCCTGGGAGGTGGTGGTACCTGAGGCCAAAGGGAGTCCGAAACGGACCCCTGTTATATTGTTATATGTTTATTATTGCCCTGAGGAGGTGGTTGTTCCCAGGCTGCCCCCGGGGGAGTGTGCTGCTCCCACTCATATTTCATTATAGCCTGGGGAGGTGGTGGTCCCCGGAGCTGTAGGGAAGGCCATCGGGCCTCCTCCACATTATGAAAGCATTGTTACCCAGGGGGTGGTGGTCTCTGGGGCATGGTGGCAGCGTGCACCCCCACTCATATTTCCTTATCGGCCTAGGGAGGTGGTGGTCCCTCGGGCTGTGGGGGGGCCAGGAGGAAATGCCTTGTGTTGTTAATATCTTTGAGTCTGTTTGATGAATCTCAAATAAATGTTTAAAAAAAAGTGATACTTTTTGACTAGGTTGCGGGTGGAAACTTTCGGGGTAATCCATCAAGTGGGTAAAGAGAAACATGGGGGTGTCCCAAAATGCATTTCCCCATTAATTTTCCATAGGAACTTTAGACGCAGCTTCATCCCAAACAGAACAGACTTACACCTAATATGACAGAAAGCTAGATCATGGTCCAGAAATAGTTATTTTTGTGATTTCAGGTAAATCCATCCAACAATTAATGCTCAAAAGCTTTGTCTATATCACAACACAGATGATCTGTGGACCCAGCACATCTCAAGCTGCGATCTGATTGGCTGCCAGCACATCAACAAGGATGTAGCAACAGACATCTTAAGACTCAGGACTCAGTCCCAAGTCCTAAAAAAAGCTAAAAAAAAAAGACCTAAGAAGGCAGGGGACAAAAGCATTTTTTAAAACTTTTGCAGCAGAGGATGGGGCTCACGGGGACTAGTAGGGCTCCAGGACGTGGGCCCCACACCCTTATATTTAAGTAATGGCCTCAGGGGATGGGGTCCCCAGGGCCACTATTGGCTCTGGGAGTGGGGCCTTGCACCACTTCCCCTTAAATAGGTAAACTAGGTGAATGAAAACAAACAGTCAGACCCAGATGAATATAAAGTGAAAGAGGCATCTGTGATCTTCTTGGTCGGGTGTTTAAAGGAACCTAGTAATACAAAATTGCCCGTAAGACTACAAGAATACATGGGCTCAACATCATCATCCCAATTAATTGCACAATGGTGGACAATGTGATGGCCAATGAGAAGGACTAATATCTTCATCCCAAATCTTGTCTGACCAGAATAAGACACAAATGTATGCATACCCTAATTCCCAAAAGGGCTGTTTTGAAAGTTTAATACAGCATGGTCACCATCAGACATGTATTCGTCTCCAGAACAGGAAATTGTACAGTGTTAAGCTGCAACATCGTCAAAAAAGCACTGACAAAGCAATTTATGGTCAATTATTTTTGCAAACATATTCAATAGGCCTTAAAACCTTAAGCATAATAAAAAAGCGAAAATGCAAACAGTTACAGTTGGTGTGTATATGTTTGCTAAAAAAAAAAGTAAATGACGCATCTAAAAGAATTATTATAAACCTTGTAAAATGAAAGCTTAGGTGAAAACCGAGATTATCCCACCAGCTTTGGCACTGAAATGTACTACTTTTTTAGGAACAGGTGCATTAACA
This sequence comes from Pleurodeles waltl, assembly GCF_031143425.1. Lineage (NCBI taxonomy): Eukaryota > Metazoa > Chordata > Amphibia > Caudata > Salamandridae > Pleurodeles > Pleurodeles waltl. The sequence continues at coordinate 517,985,840 of NC_090442.1, forward strand.
AAATGTTGTCTCTCCGAGTGAAGAGTCTCAGTGGCTGAGGTGATCTGGTCTCTTGCACCATGCTGTGTAATGTATGGGCAGAATAATATTCCTGACCGAACGCTGCTGTAGCCATAAGCATGTGTATGTAATTGCTCCCAGTCATACCTCTAAAACAGGAAACCAAATAACACCTTAATCTAGGTGAGTCATTCACTGTTTCCTTTAATGGAATATGAAGTTCCTTACAGATAATCTGTCAAGTAAAGATTATATCATATGTATTCTCCCAGGAATGCCCCCTATGCAGCATACTCTCTTTTCATGTTAAGCATTGGATCTCGTTCATGTTAATATGTGAAAGTTTCAGTGTTTGCCCTTTAGCATTTCTCTCTTCTCTTATCTCTCTCCCTTAGTAGACTGTGTTTTTCTGATATGCTCTTATCTTACATCATGATCTTTCTCATCTTCACTCAGTCACCTATCAACAGCTCCTGATTTTGATTGCATTCCCTTTATATTCGTTGATCTGCTCACATGTATGCTTTGCATTCTACTGCTAATACTTTGTATTACTGTTACTTTTCTATAAAACTTCTAAAAACATTCTTTATCAATCCTCATTTTCCTCATTTGTGCTACAGTTCAGTATTTATTAGTGCAGTTGTTAAAATGCAAAAAAGTGAACATATTACTCATATATTAGTCCTTTTATTTTGAAATATTTTGTAATATGGTGCAATTCACCTTCAAAAATGTTAAAATATATACATGTATTATAAAAATATTTAATGGAGAACAGCGTGTTTTAGATTCTTTATCTCTGAGAACTTTAACTGTGCTGAAAAGTAATTGTTCTACTAATATAGGCGGTCATTCTGACCGCGCCATGCGGTCACCGCCAAATGGCCGCTCCGCGGTCAGAAGACCGCGGATGCCATTCTGGCTTTCCCGCTGGGCCTGCGGGCGACCGCCAAAAGAGCGCCCGCCGGCCCAGCGGGAAAGGCCCTGCAACAATGAAGCCGGCTCCGAATGGAGCCGGCGGAGTTGCAGGGGTGCGACGGGTGCAGTTGCACCCGTCGCGATTTTCACTGTCTGCAATGCAGACAGTGAAAATCTTAATGGGGCCCTGTTAGGGGGCCCAAGCACTGCCCATGCTAGTGGCATGGGCAGTGCAGGGGCCCCCAGGGGCCCCACGACACCCGTTCCCGCCATCCTGTTCCTGGCCGTAAAAACCGCCAGGAACAGGATGGCGGGAAGGGGGTCGGAATCTCCATGGCGGCGCTGCTTGCAGCGCCGCCATGGAGATTCAGCCCATGCAGGGGAAATCCGGCGGGAAACCGCTGGATTCCCTTTTCTGACCGTGGCTTTACCGCTGCGGTCAGAATGGGCTGGGAAGCACCGCCAGCCTGTTGGCGGTGCTTCCGTGGTCCCCGGCCGCCAGGGTCGGAATGACCCCCATAGTGTTAAATCTCTAAGTAGAAATGATTAAAGCACTGATTAAACTTTTGACTATGTCGTATGCTCGTTTGATTAACCTTTGAGAGGCTAACGATATTGCCCAGCGGAATGCCTCAGACCCGCTAAAATCACAAAACGTATGGTAGAAATACGTCAACGTTAACTCGGGTCCTCCATTGTACAGTTGCCTCAGTATATTTCTTTTAATCATGTGATAGTGTAGAACCATCAATGATGTGCTCTCGATTTCCTTCTGTTACTCATTTTTATCTCTTTGCAGCTCCCTTGTTACTCTACCTCTAGCAGGCACATTTTTCAAAGAGTGGCGGCCAGTAATTTTATATGGGAGGAGGATGACGAGACACATACACACACACACACTCACATTCACACTGACACTCACACTTATTCATTCATACACAGACCTGCACACACATCTATTCACAGCACTCATGACCAAATACCCAAACATACACTAAACATTAATTTAACAACAAAGCACACACATACACGCTTACCTGCAGCTCAGCCTTGGAAGTCCCAGGAAGGTTGCGACTGCTGCCTTCTCGTGTTGGTTGACCTTAGGTCAGCCAGTGAGGAAAGGCAGTCGTCTTAAGCCTCGGAGAACCTAGGATGGTTGGTATTGCTGGCTTCCCCCAGGTCAGCCAATAAGGGAAGGCGGCAGTCCTATCCTTGTCACAGAGTGGGATGGGGTCAGTGGACTGCTGACCCCCACCCCACTCTGTGATGAGATGTCACTGATTGGCACTCACCCTGGGTCCTTCAGGGCTTAAAACTGAAGCACCCAGGTCAAAGGCAATGAGTGACACTATGCCTCGTCACTGAGGGGAAGGGTTCCGAGGACCTTTGCTGAGCTGAGGAGGTCACGCCCACAGGAGCTGTGACTCCTCAGCACAGCAAAGTTCAGGTCAGACAACCAGGAGCCTGCGCAAATAGTGCATTTTTAGCTCCTGGCTGCCTGACCTTAAAATGGATAGTGTCTGTCAGGCTGACCTTTACTCAGCCTGACAAACTCTCTTTTTGAGGGGCAAAAGGTGAGGGAGTGGATCATGGCTGTTTTCTATGCCTCCTGAAGTGCTCCAAGTGGAGCCTACCATGTGTAACCTGCTAGCCAACATATGAAGGAGGGGCCTGATGATGAAGCATGTCATCTTGTTGAGTGAGGGCTTCCTCCTTTTTAGTGAAGACCCTTCGATTTGGGCTTCTTCCATTTGAGTATCAAGCTCTCATATGGGGTGTTGCAGTATCCTTTTTTCCATCTTGTGCCAGGTAGTTTGTTTTTTCAAATATGATGATATGATGTGACATAAAAAATCTACGCACTCTAATTGCATTCAAAGATGTAGGAAGGGCATGCACCTTATGGTAACATATTCTGTTCTACTTAATTTTTAAATTGTCGACGTTTAAATGTGTCATGGAATGTACTTTAAGGTAACTGCAGCTCATTGCAATCTTTCTGCAGTGTTCAGTGACTTGTGGAGCTGGAATAAGAGAGAGAAAAGTAGAATGCAAGACTGATCATGGATTGACCAGTAATTTGTGTCTATCACAACTTACACCAAAATCTAAAAAGTTTTGTCAAGCAGAAAAATGTAAGTAAACGCGATCAATTATTCAGTCAAGCACAATTTAATGACGTATGTACAGATTGCACACAAGTGATTTCTTCTGCTGAAGATTTAATGGTCCTGAATATAGATTACAGCATACAGAAGAGGGGCCTGCATTGCATAGAGGGCAAATTGTCCCTGTTTGCACCACAGTGCACCTTCCAGTCTGTGTAAGGGTGCAGTTTGAATGGTGCTTCCTCTTATATTAATTGTGCTGCCCCAGTGCAGTGCACTTACTGTAAAAGAGAGTAAACCTGCACCTGCCCTGGCAGCATGCATTGGTGAAAGACTGACTGTCCCCTATTTCTCCATGTCATGATCTTTTCGGTCCAGCTTCAGGAGACCCATCAATTCACTTCCACTGTCTGTGGGAACAACCTCACCTCATTTTTGTGCACATGAACAGGTCAAGGGTTTTCCAACTCGAACCAGCAGGCCTCCATTACTCTTGTTCATTCATACATATAATGTAAGTATCCGACAGAGGCTATCATCCATCTTAACAGGAAGTGACACCACAGCATCATCCATCCACACAGGAAGTGACATCCCATCATACTCTGCACAGAAGTTGACATAACTGGTTTCAGACCCCGGGGAGGTGAGCATTAGGTACAGAGCAGGAGTGTCATTTTGAGGAAAGTGTGACTACATGCAGACACCCCTCCCGGAGAAGATATGAGAGTCCAAATATAAGTATCAATGACGGACACCATAAACGATAGGTATCATCTTATTACACTACATTAGTTAGGCAAATTGCACCATATCAATGAGCATTTATTATTTATGCTTTCATTAGAAGTAGTCAAACTAGGAGTGGCACAAGGGAGTCCACCTTGGTCCTGAAGAGGAGCCCAGGAGTAAGGCTCCGAAAAATGTAGACTAGGAAGTCAGGTACATTACATCCCCCACATTGACAAGACTGCATCAGTGCTCCCACGTATCCCGTAGGTCGTAGCATGCCCTGCTCCGTAGCGGAACAGGAAGAAACCCAATGATGACCATGCTACCAATGGTTAAACATGGTGAGAGAGGGTTTTTCTAACAGGAAAATCCTTTTCATATCCATCCTGTGGTAGTTCTTTTAGCTGGGCCTCTGTTGTAATGTGAAATAGGCTATAAGGAGGAAAGACCCAGCCCCACGACCTCCTTCTCCCTCTTTGTTTTTGCATAACTGGTTTCCTGCCAAAACTGTCTTTTAACTTCTTTTCTCATCATCCATCTCCCCAGGCAGTCCCAACACTGAATTTCTCATCATCCATCTAGTTAGCAAGTGACACCAATGCATTTTCCATCTTCCATCTGCACAAGAAGCAACACCACTTCCTGCCTTCTCTTTACTTTGATCAGCTCTTCAGGGTGTCCCACCCCCATGCATCCCCAGCAAAGGGCACACACAGACATTGTCTCTTTGGGCATGTTAGGGCCAGGAGGGGCTTTGGGCCAGAACCCCTGTCCCACTGAAGTTTACAAGGTAAGATGTAATTATGCTCCTCGCTCAAGTCCCCATATTTCCCACAATCTCCCCCAAATGTGGATGATCCAGACACTCACCTTGTATTTGCATAACACATAGAACCAGCCTTGTGCACATCCCACTACCTTCCACAAACCCTCAAACTAAAGAACTCGGACTGCAGGACACACGCTGGACCAAATTTGACCTCCAGCAACCACATCAAATACAGCCATGTTTCAGAAGTGACATGGACTGATCACTATATCGTTCACTTCAGCATCTCCAGTCCCCACAACTCCACCCTAAAGATGGCCAGCTCCCCCCACCGGAGGTGGAACCAAATCTCAAAGGCCAGCCGGGCAGATGCCCTCAGCACCTCCAACCCTGCTACCACCACCAACCACAAACAAGGAGTGAAAAACGCCTAGATCGCTAATTGCGCCAACAGAATCGCCCCAAGATCAACAACCACAGAAAATCCTCTGAAAAGGTCAGCTGGTACACCCAAGAATTCAGGACAGAAAAACGAGACAACAAACAGCTTGAGAGGAGATGGCACGCCAACAAGGATGCCTGCGACAGAGCAGCTTTCAAGACCACCCTCAACCTCTACCACCACCTGCTGAGGGCAACATAGAAGACCACCCTTGCCGCACACATCGAAACCAGCACCAACAACACCAAGAATGTTTTCAACATCATTAAGGAATTCTCCACCCCAACTTCCAGCGAAAGCAACATCACACCCTCACAGGAGCTGTGCGACAATCTCACCCACTTCTTCCACAACAAGATTGCAGCCATACACAGAAACCTCGAACCCCAACCCACACCTACGGACTTCCTCAATAGATATACCACCACCGTAACTGACACGATCCACACATTGACCACCTGGAACATCTTCTCCACCCAGAACATCACCTCCACCATGAAATCCATCCAATTTGGAGCTCCACCAGACCCATGCTTTCTCCACATCTTCAGCACTGAAAGCCAAAGGATCGGCCAGGAACTCACCACCCTCCTCAGCACCACTTTCTGATGCCTGGAAACACGCAGAAGTCAGACCACTACTCAAAAAACCCTCCACTGACCCCAGCAAACCCAAAAACTACTGCCCAATTTCCATGCTCTAATTCCCATAGAAGGTACTGGAAAAGATCATCAACAAGCAGCTCATGACACACCTGGAGCAGAACCAGCTACTCAATGCCTCCCAATCCGGGTGCCGCAGCAATCACAGCACCAAAACTGCCCTGATTGCAGCCACAAACAACATCTGAACCCTCCTTGACCAAGGAGAAACAGCAGCTTTGATCCTCCTCAATCTCTTAGCAGCCTTAAACACAGTATCCCACCACAACATGATCAAAAGACTCCACCACATCGGTATCTAAGGGGATGTGCTCAGATTGATCACCTCCTTCCTCACTGGAAGAACCCAGAGGATCCACCTCCCACCTTTCACCTCTGAACCCAAGGAGTTCACGTGCTGTGTCCCCAGGGCTCATCAATCAACCCCACGCTCTTCAACGAATATATGACCCTGCTGGCCATGGTCTCAACATAATTTCCTATGCAGACAGCACCCTGCTCATCCTCTGACTCACCGAAGACCCTTCCACCACCAGAACCAACTTCCACAGATGCATGATAAGTGTTGCTGATTTTGATGAAGAGCAACTACTGGCAGCCGAACACAGACAAGACGGAAGTACTGATCTTTGGAAATAGCAGCAACACATCGATTGATTCCTGGTGGCCATTAGACCTAGGACCAGCGCCCACTCCCTGGACCATGGCAGAAACCTCAGACTCATCATTGACAACAAGCTCACCATGAAATCACTGATCAACATCTCCTCCGCCTGCTTCTCACTTTGCGCATGCTACATAAGATCTTCAAGTGTCTACCTCTACACACAAAATGCACCATGACACAGGCCCTCATCACCTGCTGACTGTCGTACGGCAATGCCCTCTCGATAGGAATCACCACACATCTCCTACAGAGACTTCAGACCATGTAAAACGCCACAGTCAGACTCATCCTTGGCCTTCCCTGATGAACCCACATCACACCCCACTTCAGGCAACTCCACTGGCTCCCTGTACAGGAGAGATGCCAATTCAAGCTGCTGACCCACGCACACAAGGCTCTACACAACCAAGGACCTGCGTACATTAACCACTGCCTGAACTTACTCCAACTGCCGTGAAGACTACACTGTGCCTCCCTTTCACATCCATACTCCCTACATCTACCAAAGCATAAGTGGAAGACACTCCATCTCTCACATCACAGCAAAAACCTAGAACAGCCATCCCACACACCTCTGGCCCACCACCTCACTTATGGAATTCCAAATGGCCCTCAGGACCTTTGATTAAGCCTCCAGGACATGCAAGTGCCTGGATACCTAGTCAGGTGATTAGCCGTGCTTTATGAATCCTGATTGACTGATTAACACATTCCAAATCATGAGCATCAGGGCTCATTCTACAGTACTCCATTCAGCAGACATTATAGACCTCATCAACTATTACAAGCTTGACAACCTCTTCATCATAGAGACATGGTTAACATCTACATCTTCACACATCCTAGACATCTTTCTACCTACAGGCTACAGCATCCATCATGTGGACCACACACATAAAAAGGAAGAAGGGCTTGTTCTTATCTATAAGTCCTCCTGGTCCTACCCCTTAAGCAAGCAAATAACACTCAAATCAGTGGAGCTGCTTTGCATGCCATTTTCCACTATTGTCTACTCAGACTTCTACTTTCCATCTCATCTACAAGCCTCTGGGGCAGAAAAAGACATCATTGATGAATTCTCAGATCTCCTTGCTACCTCATCCATCCAATATGCCCACACTACCCCCTTGGTCAAAAAACACCCTCTTCTGCCTCATCAAAACACACAACACGGTGCAGCATGTATCACAACCAACAAATTCCAAAGACCACATCCTCAACTTTCTTCACTAACCACTCATAGCCCTGGACTGGACCAACCACTTTCCCATCACTATCTTCAAGCTTAGCCTTCTACCTACAGACCAGGGTCAACACAAAAGAGGTGAACAGAATTTCAGATCCTTCTAAAACTTCTCCTTAGATAACCTAATGCTTGAACTCATCTCCCACTCTATCAATTGCTACATCTGACATTAAAACCCTGTTTAATAATCTCAACAATTTTGTAGAAAGGTATGTAAAAATCCCACCCCAATTACAACACACAAGTGCAAGACAAAGACTTCAGCACCGTGTACTCTAAAGACCTTGCTGGCAGTAAGTGACCCATCTTTAGACCGGAAAGAAAATGGAAGCAAAACAGATATCCTGAAGATCTCCTGATAATGAAGTCACTCTGCTCAACACATAGCCAGCTCATCATATATCAGCCAAAGCAAACTACTATGCCAACACCATCATTTAAGTCACCAATAGTAGCAGTACACTAGTCAGAACTATCAAGCTCTGCATTACCCCCGCCTGACCTACCTATTCCTCACTCCACAGAAAAGTGTAATAACCTCAACCTCTTCTTCTGTGAAAAAAAGCAGAAAAACTGAAGTCACATCGATGACATCAAGCCTGTTTCCCCCACCCATTCTGTCAGAATTCCACAGTGTCTCACCTTCAAAGCCCTCTATCCCAGATTTTGTGGAGATACTTAACTCCCTCAAAGCCACTTTTTGTAAAATGATGTCTTACCATCATGCTTCCTCAAAGTTCTCTCTGCAGATGCTCCCTTACCCCTACGTACCATTGTTAATACCTCTGTCACTCAACCTCAAAGCTTCTTCACAAAAGATAGGCAAGATCCTGCCTCTCCTAAAGAAACCCAGACTAGACCCTGATGATCTTGCCATTCACCAGCCCATCATTGTCCTGACAGTCCACAGCAAAATCAATGATAAAATAGTCTATGTTCAACTCCAAGACCACATCAGTGTAAACTATCTCCTGCATGACTATTAATCTGGCTTCAGATCACTCTGTAGCATGGAGACCCCCATTTTACGTATTAGAGCTGATGCCTCCTTGAACACAGATGAAGATCACCACTGCTTCCTGATTTTGCTAGACCTCTCAGCTGCCTTCGACACAATCATCAATTCCACCCTCATATGCACTCTGGAGCCTCAAATGGGACTAACTAGCAGTGTCTTTCACTGATTCTCCTCCTATTTTTCTAAAAAATACCAGATTGTTCACATGGGCACGAGCAGGTCACAAAAGATCTCTATCTGTGGAGTCCTCCAGGGCTCCGTACTCTCTCCTGGTGCTCTATTCACAGAAAACAACACCAAGATTCACCACTGTGCTGATGATAATCAACTCTACTTGAAAGTCTCCTCTGCTCCATACCTCCAATGCCTTTAACACTGCTTGCACATCATTCAGTCCTTAATGTTCAGCATCTACCTGAAGCTCAACCAAACCAAGATTGAATTCCTGTTAATTGTCAAGAACAATAAATATGAATCAGTACAAACCTGGCTCAATGGCATGAACCTTGATGGATTCAAACCTAACTTTGGTCCAATGCCAAGTCACTAGGGCACATACCTCAACTTTGCGGATAAAAGATGGCTTGGTACCAGTTCTATGTTTTAAAGAAAGTCAAACCATTTCTTCTAGAAAGGGATTTCAGAACTGCTGTTCAAGCCCCCTCATGCTCACATCTGAATGGTGTTAGTGGCCTACTCCATGGTCTCCTAGACTCTACACCAGCAGCCTACATGTGGCACACGTCTCATCCAGGCCCTTAAGCAATCTGATCATATCACCTCATCCTAATAAAACCCCACTGGCTCTCCTTGCTGACCCGGCACATCTTCAAAACCAGCTGTAAACTTTACAAAGCTGTCACGACCACCACCCTCACTTATCTTCCAAAGACTCTCAACATCTGTCATGGATTTCAGCACACCTGTAGCCAGGACACCATCAAACTGCAGACTAAGAAGTGTTGAAAAGGGAAAAAGACACTAGGCCGTCTATGCTGCCAGAACAGTACATTATAATGCATTAACCACCCACACCCCACATTCCTCTCCTTTTACTTGCTGATTTTATGCTTGTGATTCATGAAACACATATGCTACCACAATTGGTCTACATGTTAAATCTATTAAAAAGAAAGTAGTCAACAATTAGTCAAATGATGGCATGTTTGGTGCACTTCTCCTAGTTATAGGACAGATGAAGGACATCACTCATGTTAAGTGACAGGCTTAGATTTTTGCACGCACTGATTAGCGTGAGACTTTGAGACTAAGGCCAACACCAAATACCAGGATACCAGATGTTCACAGCCGGACGACAATCAGGACATGAGAACATGACTGTGCACCATTCAGGGGACATTGCCATCTCAACAGTCACCAATAAAGAACTACTTATCTAAGTTTGATATAGAAAAGGTCTGTCACAATGAGGGGGTCTTTAAAGCAACCATGATGGATATTGCTCTTTAGCTCATACAGAACATGTTCCTCCCCAGCCCCCTGCATTGTTCCCTGCCTGCTATTTAGATCCCTGCCCCCAGTCTTGCAATCTGTGTATTAGCTAATACGTTTTAGATGACAACACAATTACCTGTTGTTGAATATCCCACTCACAGGACAAGCTGTGGAAGTAAACCTTGACTTACAGTGAGGCTGGGTAGTTTTAACTTTGTCTTGGGTCACGTTAGAGATTCCTTACTTTGCAGGCAAAGGAAAAACCTTTGTCTGGCTTTAGTTAAGAGTAGACCACAGGCCTTTTGCAAACAGAAATGTAACAATTTGTTGCAATATATACAAGGCAGTGAATGTAATTTTAAAACTGCACATCAGTTAGTGCAATACACTGGAAACTGAGGCCAATTCAACCCATGCACATAACATGCACCACAAATTTTATGCAAGGGTTAAGAAATTATGCGTTATGTCTCTGTCCTAGTTTAGAGTGAGATGGCATTTGGGAGAAGGGTAGTACTCAAATGAGACAGTATCAGAAATTTCTGAGATGTATGTGCAGTTCTAATGTGCAGTTTTCTAGTGACTTCTTACATTTTGAGAATTACATTGTCAAACCCCCAGTGACTATATGTGGACTGTTGCTGATCTCTTGGAAGTATTCTGGATTCATAATCAAATCTGTTCTCTAGCCATAGTCAGCTTTCCAAGTCCAGACATCAGTTGCCTAGTGGCTACCGATCAAAGCCCTTCAAAAATCATGTATATCACCTGAAATGAAAAATAATACTTTCAGCATACTCTCTATAGGTCACTGGATAAATTCTGAGAAAGACATACACTATTTGAGAATACTATCATTCTATTCCTCGGCAGACCAACAGCCCTGTACAAGAAGATGACACTGCAAAGATTCTCATTCTTCTTCAAAACACACCCTGTTAGGTCCTGGATGATTTTTTTTAAAGCACCTACAGATTGATTTACATATCTTACTTTGGGATGTTGGTGCCTCAAGGATTTCATTATAGACATTAAATCAGAGAATTAGCATTGGTGGCATAACATTGCGTGCCATTCATAAACAATATTGGGAATTTCAATTACTATTTGTCAATTATTTCTTTTTTTACCACAGTATAAACCCTTCCATAAATAAAGTAGAACGATATGAAATGGGATCCTGGGGTTATTTCTAGCTCTGCATTGTAACAATAGACAGACAAGGCTAACTGAACACCCTTTGACAGAAGTAATGGCACAAAAGGTTTCTAATAAAATTCTTAGGTTGGACTAGCACTTTGATAAAATGCACCCCGTATAAGGCAGTAAAACCCTTAGAGAAGTTAGGTAATTTAAGTAATTGATAGAATGGAACCCTACCAGTATGATGAGGGATGTTTGGGAGCAAGCTAAAATATTAACTTTTGAATACCTCAAGAACATATGCAAACTAGCAAATATAGAGATATTCCACTATAAACAACTTAAGTAGGCCGTCCATCTATAAACTGACTTTCAACTAGAAAATAGGATCTTATTAGAGCCACTGTAGAAAAAAGCAATATTCTTCACTTATAAAAAAAGAATTCTTCACCAGATATCCCAAGAAAGCTTAAGTAGAGATCAAAATTCTACATAGAATATACTGAACAAGAACACATTTGGTTACATTTAGTAGGGCTATTTTAACATCTGCTTGATGGAATCTGGTCAAATAAGATGCTTTTCCCATATTTTATGTTTATGTTCCCAAATACAGCCTTTCCAGAAGGGAGTCACATGTGATAAAGGATTCCATGGGTAAAGGGGCAAGACTCTTAATATTAGATTTGTAGAGTGACAATGCACCTCCCAAATAAGTAAAACTGCTATTGGACATTGGCGTGATGGTGGTGACGTGTAATTGTACATGCCATTTGGGGAGGAGGAGGCTGATCAATCTTCCCGATAGGTGCATAGAAATCAGACTTAGGGCCTGATGTATAATTTGGCAGATGGAGTAGTCTCCATTGGCCTGGCAGAGGACTTAACATTCGCCAGGCAGAGACTACTTCCCCCCTCCGGCTAAATTTAGAAATGACTGCCAATTGGCAGGAACCCCCATCACAGTGCTTCCTTTCAATGCTTTTAGAAGTTGTTTTCACAGCTCTGTTAACATAATGGAGACGTCAATCAAAATGTTTTCTTTTTTATTTTCCAAAATAAAATCCCAAAGCAGGATTTTCTTTTTGAAAATACAAATGAAAAGGCTACCCTCACGATGGGAGTTATCTCCCATGGTGAGAGGCTCATTTAGCAATTTTCTCTGCCCATTACTGCCAGGGTTTCCAGTAAAAACTGACCTATGATTCCAACCACGTAAACAAGGTGGTCAGAGTTAGAGGCCTGCCAATGATAGCCTTCACTTGTAGGCCATTGTTGGGGTTTAATCACGGTGGAGACTGAGTAGTCTCCACCGTGATTAAACTAATGGTCTGCACGCGTGTAACTCTGGCAGGTGGACCACAGTCTTGGCACTATAGTCAGATCCTTAAACTTGTGTATGACTGTAAAATGCAATGGGATAGGCTCCTAAGGAAGTTCAACAGAATCTGGTGCCCATAAGAGAGTACCAAGGCTACAGCTGAACTCTGAAAGGTTAAGCAAGAAGAGAGACTTCAGACCTATATCCTTAGAATGTAGGGAAATGAAGAGTTGTGTGAAGATTATACCAACATTATCTGTAAGGAGTGTAATTCACGTCTACTGTTTGGATTAAGGACAATGATGCTTACTATGTATCATGCATGATGGTAGTCTATATGTATTTTATTGCTTTTGAAATCGTACAGAAAACACATTTTTTTTAAAAGGCATTGCACAGATTATCAGTATTACATGCTAGAAGACACTAACATAGATGAAGGAACTAATGGACTGTCAGTAGAAACATACAAATGCAGAACAGGACATGAGCGTAAAATTGAGCATAAGGATGACAGCCTAAAAATTAGGACTAATAAGAGAGCAGTTCAACCATTGTGTTCTCACCATGTGAGCTGCTAGCCTTTGGAAAATTAAGGGGCATCCTTGTGTGGCCATCAAGGGTAGCCCATGCAAGGTGCTAGGCTCTAGAAGAGGGTCGAAGACTTCCTATCAGTCAGTGTGGACAGTTTTCAGCTCAATTTAAGGAAATGGGCACAATGAGATAAAGGGGGTCATTTTGACCCGCCGCTGAATGACCGCACCGCGGTCAAAAGACCGCGGCGGCCATTCAGACATTTCCTCTGGGCCGGCGGGCGCTCTCCAAAAGTGCGCCCGCCGGCCCAGAGGAAATGCCCCTGCAACGAGGACGCCGGCTCAGAATTGAGCCGGCGTAGTTGCAGAGGTGCGATGGGTGCAGTTGCACCCGTCGCGTATTTCAGTGTCTGCTTAGCAGACACTGAAATACTTTGCGGGGCCCTCTTACGGGGGCCCCTGCAGTGCCCATGCCCATGGGGCCCCGCGGCACCCCCTACCGCCATCCTGTTCCTGGCGGGAGACCTGGCAGGGACAGGATGGCGGTAGGGGGTGTCAGAATCCCCATGGCTGCGGAGCGCGCTCCGCAGCCATGGAGGATTCTGTAGGGCAGTGGTAAACCGGCGGGAGACCGCCGGTTTACCCTTTCTGACCGCGGCTGAACCGCCGCGGTCAGAATGCCCTCGGGAGCACCGCCAGCCTGTTGGCGGTGCTCCCGTGGTCGGTGACCCTGGCGGTCACCGGCCGCCAGGGTCAGAATGACCCCCAAAGTGTTATGTAGTGGAGAATTTAGATGGGGTTATATGAGTTGCTAAGCTCTGTAGGTATCATGCGGAAGGCATACCATAAGAGAGAAGTTCAACCATCATGATCTCTCCATGTGAGTTACTAGCTTCTGGAACAGTAACGAGCACCTTTGAGTGACCATAAATGTCAGATCTTGAAAGCTGCTAGTCTCTAGAAGAGGAGTGAGGACTCTCCACCATTCAGTATTGATGTTTTCAGCTCAACTTGAGTAAGTTGGCAAAATGAGGTCAAGTGTTATCTAATGGACCATCAAGATTGGCCTAATTGAGCTTTAGGCTCTGGAGGGATCATGCTAAAGACATACCAGTAGGTCAATATTCAACTCAAGCTGAGCAGGTGAAGATCAGGAAATGAGTGAAGTAGATAGGCTTAGGTGGAGGGTATGTCAGCTCTCAGCCCTGGTAAAAGGCAGTCACAACCAGCAGTTCATTCAGGTTAAGAAAATAAGAAAAGTCAGCAGGATGTACCACAAAGAGTCTCTTGGTTCAATTGTACTGATTCCTCAGAGATTCATTAGGATGCTGTAAAAATTATGATAACAAGGCTGATGGGAGTGTCATTTCAGTTTGAAGAGGTTCCAATCACGGTGCCAAGAGCCCCAAAAACATGACCTTAAGGAGACAGAATAATGTTGTGTTAAACTCTTTGCAGTATATTGGATCTCTGCAGTCACTGGCCATTTATTGTTTCCAAGGATGCTACTTTTGGAGGATTTTAAAGTAATACGTTAATATCAATATCATTAGTGATCAATCCACAGTCACTGAATGTTGCTTCCACTTACACTACATTTGGAGGGGCTCAAGTGTATGCCATTATGACATTGTGATTTTAGAATATCCAGTGATGCATTTACTCCTGCCCATCATTGGCTACTGGACCACTATGCCTTTGACCATCGACATCATGACATCAAGTGCACTATCAAAAACCCTTTGATCCTATTCCAAAGATACGTAGGGGTCAACTTAGGCTCCCAACCTCGAGGGGATATTGATGGACATTACAGAAAAAATTGCAGGTGGGCATGATGGATATTGCGTGATGGGAAGGGCAGTGCGTCAACAATGCATAGATGATTTAGCACTCAAATGTTCTGTCTCTTTTCTGTCTTTTCCATCCTCACAAGTTTATCTCTCACTCACTTATGATTCCCCTGTCCTAGTCCACATTCCAGAGGCATGGTAGGGGGAGAAGATAATGAAAAAGACAGCAAATACAATGAGATGCCATCACAACTTGGACAACTCAACTACTGTTGACCCAAGCATACTATGAGTCAGCACTCATGAAAGATCTTACTCCTCTCTACTTCTGCACTAAGAATATCTAACAGGGAACTCAGAGGTGACATTTCTGTTTTGAGCTTCCACTTACATGTTCATGTTGTAACGCTGCAGTGGTCCCAATTTCCTCGACTCTGGGCTTGACAATTCCAACTGCACTAGCTGTTCTTTTAAAGCTTCCTCCACACCTTTTCACTAATCAGATAATGTCAGCTCCACACTGTCAAGTGACTAACCTGTCAATTGTTTGACCTGCAGTGAAGCAGGGGGCTATACAAGCTACACTGTCAGCAGCTGTTTTCTAGAGACCATGGTTCCCTACCCTGCCAAAGTGACAACTTATCAATTTGGAATCTTGTTTGTAGTTGCAAAAAATCATTGACCTGTAACTGAAAAGATACTATATTCAAATAATGTAGAATTTGCGTAATTCTGTCTTCAATCTGCCTAAAGCAATACTCCATAGCATAATAATCTGCAGACGCTCTCATGGGATACAGGTATGGAATTTACTCTTTACCCACTTACATTTTCATCTTCATAACAACTTTAAGCATACACTCCAATAGAAACATTATTTCTACCCATCATTGTAATTTCATCTTTAGTTGTTATTTTAAACTTCCCACATGCTGTTAGATTGCTTCCATACTTTTTTATTATGCTTTCCCTTTCAGTGTTTAATAGTCTCTTTCCAATCAACACCCCTCTACTCTCTGTTACAAAATATCTCTTCTTAAATCAATGAAAAATGACTGACTCTCCTAAGTTGCTGACGTTGTTTAATAAAATCTACACACTTTTTCTCTTGATAACATTACACATTTTAAAAACCTCAGGAACAGGAATTGCTGTTTGTGCTCACAACTAATCAAACATTTTTCCCTACTTCCAGGAGCAGATATGGCGTACATTTAATTATGACAACAGAATTCATTTAATGTTTTCCAAATTTTGCATTAATCAGTATTAATAAAATGTTGATAAATTCAGCATTAGGCAATTGTGGATACTTATGTGCAGCCAGGAAGCTGCTTTGTGCAGAATATGTTTCACTACTGGATATTTTCTGCTCAACACAGTCTCCTGTCAGTATCCCTTAGGAAGTCTGCACTCAATTGAAAGAGTCATGTGAGAGACCCACAACCCACATGTTGTTCTAAATTACAAACAGTGTGACATTTTAATGGAATTTTGTGAAGTTTCACAAAGAATACACAATTTTATTGACTCTGTGAGGCTTGGTAACTTCTTATCTCTTTGTGAATTGTCTTCAATCAGCAAAGTATTAGTTTCATGTAAGCACCATAATATACTTCACCATTACAAAATGTTTAATGCAAACTATGGTCTCATCTTTTCCTTTGTACTGGGTTGTTCTTTCCTGACTATTATTTTTCTTATATTTTCATCATAGGTGAAACCTTTGCCAGTTGCAAGCAAATTCAGATAAAGAAAAACTTAAGGAAGGATGGTGAATTCCTTTTGAATATCAAGGGTCAGGGTGTGAAGGTATGCCAAAGCAGCATGCATTATTATATCCTTAGCATTTTACGAACTTCCTGGGATATCTTTAAGAACATCTGAGTGACACTCAAACCGTTTATCCTCATAGCACAGGTATCAAGCCAGGTGGTACCTAGGATACTGCAGAAATGTTAGTGGGACAATAAGGACACATTTATGCTTTTATTTCAAAGCATTTGTATCTGGAAGCACTGCATACCTTTCATCACAACACTATATTGTAATTATACATTCAGATAATACATAACTGGTACTTTTTTGTAGCTAGGATAGTTGGAAATTGTTTAATTTCAGCTAGCACCAGTATTTGCTTTTATCAGCTTAGAACTGATTTTGAGTTTAGAGAGGAAGTATACATTCTATCTTGCCACAACTCAGATAAAACGCATAGTTCACCCAGTTGTGCACAGGTTAATACTTAAATGTAGAGATAGACATTAAACCTTGAAGGATTGACTGGGGCTACATTTGGATCCAAATACAGTGATTGTTGAAAGCCATTGTTTGTATTATCAACTTGAGTTGGTAACATATAGGCACTTTAGTTGACATATTAGCCTACTTCTTCACTGCCTAGCAGGCCATCAATGATATCGCAACAGGACTTCAGAATGGATTTGGGATATTTACCAATATTTCCCCATAACCTTTATCTGCCTGCACTGACTTTTCACAAAAGTCAGAAAAACCTTTAGTCACTGTTAAATACCCAGCTTTCATTCTATTTTGCACACATAAGCACAGTTAGTATTTTGGTCCATACTTCCACCCCATCATGCAATTTGTTAGCTTTACAAAAATAATGAGGTCTCACTGATCCAAAAGGTAGGTGTTTAAAACTCAATCAACTTAATACTGTCATTTTAAAAAGTGAAGGGTAGTGCACCTATATCTGTAACCTACTGGATCCTCTTGATTACCTGCCAGCTTTATTTATTACATTTTTATACATTATAAGTTAAAGCTCCAGTAACACTTGCTATAGAAAAGTGATGGGTGGAAATGGCTGAGCTAATATTTCTTAAGAACACCAGAAGCAGTGGTAGTACAACAAATGTATTTGGATTTATCCATTAGAATATTTTGAGAATGTCAATAGAATATCTGTAATACATCATACTTTACAAATGATATCCCATTAGTTAGTAAATATATAATGATGCATCATATATCATATATTATAATCTGTAAAGCAAGCCATTTCTTTATTCAAATTTGACAAAAGACTTTCCTCAGCTGACTAATGGCTCCTTTGATAAAACAGACTACTATGTACATTGATCCAAACTTTGTCCTTTCCATTAAGCTAAAAAGCCTCCTCTCTGGTAACAAGTGCAATCTTCAAAGGATCTGGCCTAATATGTCACCTTATGATCTCTCTATAGGGATTACAAATTAGGAGAATGTGCATCATATCTTCAGCAACCTCAATTCTCAATCCTAGTTCCCAGTTTCAACCTAAACATGCCCACCATAGCTCTTAGATTGTGCACAAGAATGTCTAATATAGCCAACCTCTTCAAAGGGAAACTTATATGCACTATAAGAGGACACAAAGTTGAATCATAGGGTAGACCTTCAGTCATAAAGTGTGGCCTGTTCTTTATTTAAATGTATGGACTCCCTCAAAAATGCCTGATATAACAGTGATGTCTGACTCACATTTTTCTGCTTACCTCACAACTACAATTTCATTTTCACATGTGCATGCCCCTTTTAAGATCTTGGCCCATCATTCCCCATCTTCTTGTTTATTACATTGAGGACATTGAGATTATTATCTTCTTCACTATATCAAAAATGGTGGCTACTTGTCTCCTAGCACCTAATGATCTCAAATCCTCTTTCAGTCTTAGGACTGGAACTGGAGTACATTTTGGAATAACAAGATGTATTGTCACAAACGTATTCTGAATTGTTCCCACTCATACTATGCACCTCACTACCATGTACCAAAGTGGACACTATTTTATCTTCAAACCTAAATACACATATCCACAACACAGCCTCTATATTTGTAATAAAGGTAGCTAACTTCCCCCAAACTTGAGGAAACCTGCTTAATCAGGCCATGTAAATGTATTTTTACATTCCCCAGTTTTTCCGTAAAATTGGTTCGATAAATTTATATGTGTGGCTTTAATTTTATGAGTGTCATTATGGTTTATTCCACACGTAAAAGTTTGTAGAATGACTATAGAAAACCTTATTGGCCTGGAACAGTGCTTTAACAGCACCATGTCCATCTATAATAAAAGAAACACACTGGAGACTAGAATGCAAAAAGGCATATAGTCATCCAGACAGTATCCCCCACCATATGAAAGTAATTTATACATATGTGCTCTTGGATACTAACATTATTAAGGAGAATAAGGAGCTTAGAAAAACAAAACATCTGATAGTTGAGCCTCCACCGGGCTGATTACTTCTACCACAGTCTCAAATGTGGGCTACTTGCAGTACAGAGATTTAGTGACTGCCATCTTGGAAAAGGTGGGTGTAACCATTTTGTTCACCCTTCTTTCTGGGTCAGGATTTAAGGGGACTAGGAAGATAGTGCAGGAAAGTTAAGGACCATACCTTATAGAAGGTAAGCACCTGTTATTTGTTTTTTTTTTAATCAAAAGAATGAGTGATGACCTTAGTTTCAATAATTATATAAATTTGACTGAGGGGCAATGAGATGAGGATGCTGGTGTACCTACTTGTTGAAGGAGATTAAGCCAGGATGCACTATGACATTCCAGTTGAACAACCATGCAAAGAAAGCCTCATCGCTGAGAGAATATTAGAATTACACCATCTCACGAAATGAGAGGATTTAGACCAGATATTCCTCTTTTATGTAGTCAGATCCAAAATTGTACCAGTTTGATTTATTTCAAATGTAAATTAATTCAACCAGAATATTGCCTAT
The DNA here is from genome assembly GCF_031143425.1 of Pleurodeles waltl. NCBI lineage: Eukaryota > Metazoa > Chordata > Amphibia > Caudata > Salamandridae > Pleurodeles > Pleurodeles waltl. Next base: position 518,005,397 of record NC_090442.1, read on the forward strand.
GTTGTGAACAAATTTAACACACAGCTCGTATAATAAATCTTAACAATGATGCTGATGAAGCCCTTCCTACCTGTGACTTACTAAAATTGATGCAACTCCATTGTCTTTGCCTGAACATACCTCATTAGATTCTGCTGAACTGATTCGGAATTGCAGTGAAGCTCTTGAGATTTGAACCACTTGCTTTAGTGCCTGGAATTCTCTATGGCTACTATCACCAATGAGTCCTCTTAGTGCACCTCTAAATCTAGCCATACCACCTGCTGCATGATTCAGAAACAACAGGATATGTGGGGTGAAGGTGACCTTTAGGAGCCTGACATTGGTAATTCTTCCAGAGCAAGTGGCCCTGAGAACCTCATTCAGCTACAGACTCTAAACAGAGACTGAACTACTCTTGGTAGAACAACAAATAAGCTAAACTGGCTCTGGGAGTTGGGGGTTTGATGGTGCAGATCTGTATTCTCAATTGTCCTCCTCTCCACCATCTTTATGTCTTCTATTTTTGTGGTCTCTTATGCCCTAACCTGTCTTGTGACCTGGCTGCAATAATCCAGCACCGTGTTATAAACATGGTATGTAAATATGTGCCTGTTATGTTACATTATTTTACTAAAGTCCTAAAGAATTGAAAACATATGTTAATATTACACTTCACACTTTATTGATCAAGGATGGTTAAGAGGTTGGATCAAGTCCAACCAGTATTTTCATAATGAGATAGAATATATGACTAATAGGTGAACAAAGAATTCTGTCACAGGAGATCTTGAGTTCAAACTATTAAATGTGTTCCTCATATATTACAGTGCTGTAGGAAATTGGGTTACTGGTTGATGGGGGTGAAATCCTACTCAAATATCAACCACATTCTCTGTCAGGGTGGAACACAACTTCCAAATTAACCTGTGGTTATCCCTCTGGTAACTTAGAGGCAATGTGTAAAGTATTTATGCAGCACTTCAAGGAGTAATGAAGTGAAAACACAACACACCAATTTAGAAAAATACATTAAAACGCAATACATTATTTGAGACCAAAATGATAGGAATCCAATCAGTAGAGCAAGAGATATGAAATTTTAAAGATTAAAGTGGAAATGGTGCCTAGGAGGCCAAAGCTCCAAGTGCTGTTATCTGGTCAAGTCAGACCAGGACAAAGTAACAAGTTCATCTCGACTGAGATGGAGTATGGGCCAGATAAAGGGACCAGGTTAGGCCTGCTGATCAAAGTACTTTAAATCCTGATTTGCAGAAGTTGTGAGACCCCGCATTGACAATATGTTGCGCAGAAGTGTTCCAAGGTGCTTCAGGGCTCAGTATCCTGCATTTTGTTTTGGGATTTTGTCCACGAGGGGCATGTGATGTGAAGCCCTGCGCTGAAGATGCATTGTACACTGGCAGTTCTAAATATCCTGCGTCAAGAGTGCATCTTGCAGTGGTGGCTCCGATGCAGCTGCAAGTACATGTGTTGTGCTGCTTGGGTTCTGCTTAACAGAACCACAGCTGGGATGGCAGAGGAACTTCAGGCCCACTTGAAGGGTCCATAACTGAGGTGGCACCACTTGGGGGTAGCACTCACAGCAGGCAGAGTCCAGGTGCTGGGTTCAAGATGGTTGGAGCCTTTTCTATCCCTAATGCTCCAATAAGGAGGCCAGCCAAATATCCCTTGAAGTTGCTCTGGTGGTCCTGGGTTCAAGATGAACATCCAGTCTTTTCACTCAGGCAGTTGGGCAACAGAGTAGCAATCCTTCATGGAGAGCAGCTCAACAGTCATTCTCAGTCTTCTGCAGGTCCAAAGGTGTTCTGAAGAATTGGGTCTGATGGTCCAATATTATGCGTGGTACAACTTTAAAATAGGAGAAGGTTCTGGGCGTATCCACCCCTAAAGGTGTGTGGAATGTATTGCTTCCATGCCCTGGCCCTGGTTTGTCTGGGGTCACAAAACTTGTGTAAAACCCTTTGTGTGTGCACACAGGCAGAGCCTTTGTGATGTGCAAGCACGGTAGGTGACAGCTCCCCCCCCCATCAAGTCAGAGATGGTCAACCATCTCATCACTTATGGCCCTTTGCAGACACCAAGTGATTAGGACAAGAAAATGCCAACTTTCTAAAACTGGTATTTTCAGAATTGTGACTTAAGGTCTGACTTTACTATTAAAGAGGGTTTTAAATTACAATTCCAGAGACACCGAACTCAAGGTTCCTATTTTCTCCCATTTGAAAGTTATAATTTATTAAATCTAATAAGGCAAAATGAACTTAGGAGTTTTTCACCACCAGGATGTATAAAATTTAAATAAACATGCCCAGTTTTTTAAATACACTTCACCCTGCCCTCTGGGCTGTTTAGGACCTAACCTAGGGGTGAGCTATATGTATTAAAAAGGAAGGTTTTGGCCTAGCAATAGATTTACTTCCTGACATTTAAAACTGCCCAAACAGGCTGCAGTGACAGTCCTGAGACATGGTTAAAGGGCTATGTTGGTGGAAGTGGGTGGCAGAATAAGTGCTGCATGCACTTCAGTAACATTTAATTTACAAGTACTGGGTAAATGTAGTAAAACTTTACTTGGGGTGTACAAGCAAATTAAATGTGCCAGCATTACCATTTTAAAAGAGAGAGCACTAACATGTTATCACTGATTAACAGTGGTAAAGTGCACAGAGACCTAAGACCAGAAAAAACAAAGTCAGCAAAAACAGGAAGAAGGCAAAAAGTTGGGGGAAAACCACACCAAGTGGGTCTGGTCCGGTAAGTGCTGACCTACACTTTATCAAATGTGACTTACAAGTACAAACAATTATGAACCCCATATCTCTTAGGATCCCATGAGCAAGATATTTCAGTATTATCAATTACATTATGTGAGGGATTTTTCATACATCACAGTGTTGTCAATAGATAACTTTTGGGGTTTATAAAGCATCAGTTTTATGAGGGATGTAAACACACAGGCAAAGGCTACATTTATCCTATGTTCTGCTGATTTAATGGATGATTGTAAATTGATTTTCACTTGTTTGCACTATTTAAAATGCTTTTCATTTTTTGCAGGTTCATTGCTCGGGAATGCAGTCAGACAGCCCAAAAGAATATATTACATTGCCTAAAGGAGAAGCAGACAATTTTTCAGAAGTATACGGCTACAGGTGCTGCAGTTTTGAAGTCTGAAAATAGTTATTTTAAAAGGGGCTGTAATTTCACAAATGTTTTGATGTGATCATTCTCATACTTCGGTGATTAGGTTGCAATTTATTACCATTTTGAAAGGAAGTGTACATGCTAGCATTCTGGTGCTAATGATTGTCAGCTTCCGGAGCCTAGGTGCAGAAGTAGACAAGTAGCCGAGTATACTGGACCTTCCAGTCTTGAATTGGGTGTGGACGGAAAGCATTGGATGACCTAAATAATGTCTCTTTGTGGGATGCACAAAGTAATTCTTTCATGAAGATATAGATGGACTTGACAGATAGTTGTAGATAAGGAAGTGGATTTTATATTTTACCCCGACTCAGACTGGAAGACACTGGAGGTTTTCTCAGACAAAGGGCAATCTACTGCTTTTTAGGGTCGAGCCTGCATTGCATGCGCTCGCGCATGCGTATCGCAGCGAGACGCTTTAGTGTTTAGAAAAGGGCTCGGAGCCCTGTCAATGTCACATCAGTGTTTTTCATTGGTTCGTGGGCTTGCCTAATAAAATCTGCTTGCTTTCATTAGTCGAAGGCATGCATATGTCATGCCTTTTCCGGTGGCTAGCCCTCCTCAAGCGCATCGACCAAGTACAGAAAACATGCGAGGCTCGCTGTTTTCTGTCCGGCTCGTGGACTACTTTTTCTCTAATTTACTAGTGCAATTTCGTTTGCCTGAAGTTGAGCGCTTTACATAGTTAATTGCACTTTTTCAGGTTACGTACATAAATGCACTTTTGCCGATAGGTGAAAAGTCAGGTTAGGAGTTTACAATGCTATCAGCTCTAACATGAGCAAACGCGAGACCCGTTGCATTGCAAATGCTTGTTTGTTTTGAGCTTCAATTAGCTGACCAGCCACACCATGCTCAGATTTCTAGAAAGATTTGTTTTTATTGTGACAAATTCGGCACACGTGAAGCAAGAACTCTAGGTTTTTATCCTCAGTTAGCTCCTCATAATCCACTCCTCTAATATTACAACGGAAGGAAAAAGAAAGAGATTTTGGGGGTCATTCTGACTCCCGCCGGCCGCGGTAACCGCGGTGCCGGCGGGAGCCGACGAATACCGCTGCGCGGTCAGAAGACCGCCGCGGTTATTCTGTGTTTCCCGCTGGGCGGGCGGGCGACCGCCAGAAGGCTGCCCGCCCGCCCAGCGGGAAACCCCTTTCCACGAGGATGCCGGCTCCGAATGGAGCCGGCGGAGTGGAAAGGGTGCGACGGGTGCAGTTGCACCCATCGCGAATTTCAGTGTCTGCTATGCAGACACTGAAATTCTCAGTGGGGCCCTGTTACGGGGGCCCCTGCAGTGCCCATGCCATTGCACAATCATTGCTCTTCGCTAATCCTTCTCGGCTTTTTGATTATTTGTCCCAATCGTGTCTTTGCAAATGTGGAATCAGCAATAGGAGTGTCCATGATCTACATTGCCAATGTAGGAGGAGCGACAGTCTGGAATTTTCCAATTGTCCTTTCTGACAGAGCCTCTACATTGACATCACTGTCTGACGAGTGATGAGTCACCTGTCTGAAATGCGAGGAATCTCGCATGATGGATTTACCAGGACGTTGAGAAGACACCATGTGTCCTATGCTGGTTACAACTTGGAATGGTTCAGCATCAAATGGAGCATAGCACTTACGTTTTCTCAGCTGATGGATGAGTACTTGATCTCCTTCTATGAAGACTATGTGTTTCGCATGTCACTTGGTCTGCATAGGCCTTCATTTTCTTTGTACGATCAAAGTCTTTTGTACATGTTTCTTCCTCAGTTCTCAGTCTTGTGCTGCTCTATTAATGTAACCTGGTTGTCATTTCTCTTCTAAACATCAAAGTTGCAGGGCTTTCACATGTGGTTGACTGCACAGTCGAATGGTAAGCTCGTAGGATAGAATTCTAGAGAGTCATGAGGTCGAGCTTTTCTAATGCAGAACACTGAACAGCTTTCTTTCTTGTGCTAATGAAACATTTAAGAAGACCATTACCATTAGCCTGTGGCCAAAGAAGTGTGTTCTTCTGATGCTTTACATTCGGCAGATTGAGAAAGGTGGGCCATTGTCAGATTTTCAAATCACTGGAATGTCCCATGTCACAAAGATGCCATCTATTCTCTCAACAACTCTTTCCTGAGTGATGGATGCAAGATCTTCTATTAATGGAAAAAAGGAGTATTCATCCACAATCACCATCAGGTGAGGCCCATTGTCAAATGGACCGAAACAGTACATAGCAGTTATTTCCCATGCATGCTTTGGCAACTTTGACATGTTCAAGGGGTATTGAGTGGTTTTGGATGATGGACAGTTGCATAATTGACAGACCTTTAACTGTGTTTCAACTTGTTCATTGAGATAAGGAAACCAAACTCCATCTCTAAGAGCTGGTTTTGTGGCAATGAACCCACTATGTCCTTCATGGGCCACTTCAATCATCTGTTGTCACAGTTTCTCAGGAATAACAATTCCCGAACCATTAGGAAAATGCCTTCTTTTGTCATGGGCAGTTCATCTTTAACATTTTTAAACTTCTGGTATTCACTGTCACATGTAAGAGGTTGAGTATGTTGGTTTCATGGCTGAAGGGTAGTAATGTCTTTCAGTTTTAACATGTCATTATCTTCACTCTTTGCAGTGAGAATTTCTTCCAATGAAATGGCAGCTTGCATGTTTGATTTCACAATGAAATTTGTGTAGGCTTCAGGTGTCTTAGAAGGGTTACCTCAACATTGTATAGGCACTCTGGAAAAGTAGTTGGTAGGGTTTTGATTATTCCCTAAACGATGCACAATTGTGTAGTTGTACTCTTATAATTGTAAACCCCAAATTTCAATGCATGGAGGCATCTTGGCATTTGGATTGCCAAAGATGGTCAGCAATGCTTGATGATCTGTCACAACTTTATAAGGTTTTCTATGTAGGAACACATGAAAATGTTCACAATCCCACACTACTGCTAAACTCTTTTTCAGGTTGTGAATAAGCACCTTCAGGCTTGGACAAACTCTTGCTTGCATATGCCACAGTATGTCTTTAAGCATTTGAGTGTCCATTGTGCTGTGAAAGAACTGTGGCTAACCCGACTGGGCTAGCTTTAACTTCAATTTCTGTATGTAGCTTGGGATCAAAATCAGTAGTGCCCGGAGCCAGGGACCAGTGGTGGGGCAGAGTGAAGTGGGGTGGGGGGGCAATAAGTAAAGAAAAAAAAACGTACCTGCCTCTCGACATTCGCCGCACGCCACTCTTCTGATGTGTGTGTGTATGCACAGGCTGAGAACCCCAGACTCTCCGACAGCCAATCCAGATGCTGCTGTCATGCAGGTGATACCCATGAGAGCAGCATCGGAATTGGATGGAGTGGGTTGGTTTTACGCTCCCATGGGGACTGGAAACCCATGCCAGCTGTTGTTTTACACCTAGCAATGCAGCTGGGTTTGAGAAATGTCAATGTGCATGTTGGTTTGGCCATCCTAAAATGGCCAGCCAAACCAACTGACAGCAGTGCCCACCAATCCTCCTGGTCCTCCATGATTGTTTCTTATGGCCATGCCGCCATGACTCAGCTACTAACGAAAAATGAAATGATAATAAACATGTTATTATCATTTCATTTTTCTTTTACCTCTGCTTGTAGGGGGCAACACTCCTCTGCCCTAAAGGAGGAGCCACCTCTGATCAAAATATGCCATTTTAGTAGCAATTTCAATAGCTTGTTTGGTTCTCTTAAAACTTTGCTAGCATTCATTTGACCAGTGAAATAAAACATTCTTTATCAGCAACGCTCTCAATGGAGCACTCACAGTGGCAACGTCTCTTATGTATCTGGACAGTGGTTGGTCATGCTAAGGAATGAGTGTAACATGGAAACATCTTGTGGGGTGCTCGCATAGGACAGTGCTTGGATCTGGTGACACACTTGTCTGAGAGCTTTATCGTGTTCCTTCTGTGTAGTCCTTAAACTAAGATGTCATTGCTATAGTTGAAAGCGTACATGATAGGCTGTATGATACGTCAAATAACATACTGAAAAATCTCTGCAGCTGATGACACACCGAAACTGAGTCTTTTGTATTGAAACAGTCCAATATGTGTAGAAACAGTTGGAATTCTCCTCACCACTCATAACATCAGCCAGGGCCTGCCATTTGCTAGCCTAAGTGTCATCTTTTAGATCTACGGGAAATGTAACCTCTTTCTTTGTCTGCACTGGAAGGACAGCCTTCTATGGTGCCTCTCTCTGTTACAGGTATGGACATCTCGGTAAGCACAACCCTGGGCACTTCTCCTTTGGCCACTTCCTAGTGTTGCTGGACAATGACACTCTTTAATCGGTATTGATAAACAGGTGACCTTTCCATGTATCTGAAATGTTGTATTTTCAAGTGCTCTCTTGCACTTTTTGACACCTGGTTGACCTCTGCCTGGCAGCGCTACACTTTCAAAACATAGTTGTATCTATCTTCAGCAGTAGTGTTCCTTGTTCTGTGTAGCTTTATATTGTGTAGTAGCATGGTACCTCTCTGTACGATCTTGCCAGTAGGTTTTAGACCAATGATGCATGGACTTCTCAGTGAAGCTTTCTTTAACTTCAAATGCTTCACACCGGCTGAAGTTGCGTTTCTACTCCACGTATATCAAAAATCGATTCTGCACTTCAACAAAGTCACACGTGGCATGCACGAGCTGTTTGCTTGGACCACGGCAGACTCTCTGGGAGAGCACTGTTTATCTTTGGGTTACTTATACCCTATCTAGTCACCAGTGACATCTTTTTCCACAGCCTGTGTGCCCACCAATAAATATGCCACACACGAAGCTATGTATTACACTTCTTATTCATCTGCATGTCACCCTGAACTCTACATTCTAAACCTGCATTCACTTCACCACATTCTAACAATTACATCACAGTTGAAAGAGTTCTTCAGGAGACAAAAGGGTTCCATCATTTATACTCACACAATACTACAACCATCAGATTTTCAGATGTGGTTAGTCTTTTTATGTTGATCAGCTTAATGAGTTGTACAATTTGGAAGTATATTGAGAAACTGTGGAAGAGCATGCCCAGACTTTTTTGGGTAAAATTGATGAGAAACTGTAATGTAGTCTACATTAGTAGCGGGTTCATGAAGCTTCTTACTTTGTCTCTAATGAAATTACAAACATTTAAGAAAATATCTTACACTTTGGACTCCAAGGAGCTCGGTTGTTTGATTTGCCAAAATATAATTTGTATACATAAAAATAATAAGGCATCAAAATTGATGAGAAGCAATTTGAAGTTAGTGTGTGTGGAGTTGAAGCCCCACTCTAGGCCATATATGGCCATCATAGTAGTAGAATTCCCTTAAGAGGAGAGCATTCAAAAAGATCACCAGAATCCGTTGGTAAGCCTGAAAAAGAAAATACTGTGGCACGCCATAGCACAGAAACATCATTGATACAGAGCTAAACGCTAAAGGTAACAGCCAGGTATGTTGCAAAAAAAAAAACACAACAATGATTAAGTGCGAAAAATATAACCATTATTTACCATCAAGAAAGAAGATGAAGATTTATGGTCTCCGATCGGGCATGATGCCCCAAGTGCAAGCACATGGCCAGTGCATGCAGAGGTTACCAGTCCAGGCAAAGAATGCCAGTAATCTCAACAGCATATTCTCTCAACGGTGGTCGAAAAGAGCTAGAAGAAAGATGCAGCTGTGTTTATGAAACCACCATTTGACACTACCAAAAAGCAAATTATTGGTGCCAGATGGACCACATGGAGGGATACATTTGATTACTTCATAGATGCCAAGTAGATGACAATAAAATCATTAAGTATTTAAAGGACATTGTCGGTGATAGAGTAAAAGAAGTACTGAAGAAAACTCACTGACTGATAAAATATGGTTCCATCAGACCAAGGAAGCATTGGGCTCCAAGTTTGATCCAATGATGACCGTTGACTATGAAAGGTACATTTTCAGGCAAGTGAGACAGCAATCTGGTGAAACTATGGATGAGTTTCTTGAAAGACTTGACGTGGTTATCAAACACTGCAGGTTTAGTGAACTCATTGATGAAGATGCCATATGCCTCAGAGTCGTTGATGGCTGTCTTACAGACTTTTTCAGACGATGCATGTTGAGAGAAATGCTCTTTCTAGAGAACGTATTCATTGCTGCAAGAGCTGATGAAAAAGCAGATGAACAAGCTGCTAATATGCAAGCTGGAACACCGAAAATTGAATCATCGCTGGTTGCGAAAACCCAGCACAAGTACAAGGTAGAGGCACGCCAGTGAATATCTTCAAAGAAAAAAAGGTTAGGTGTTCCATGTGAGTTTTCATTTTCCCATGAAGGCATATGTCCAGTCATAGGACAGACATATAGATGTTGCGGGAAAGAAAACCAGTTCAGAATGGTTTGCAAAGTGAAAGAGAAACCAAATATGTCACAGCGAGAAGAGAAAATGGACACCAAAAGGTTCCAGAAGCATTCTAGCCATGACCACAAGGCCACAAAACAGCACCAGTTACAACAAGTAGAAACAAGACAAAGTTAACCATCATCAAGCTCATCCTACACAGGCTCTTCAACATCATTATAACGTGCCAGTGAAGAAGATGCATATTCCATGATGTTGTCGACCAAGAAATGACAGGCGCATGTGGTTTGGCTACTTGCTTGGAAGAAAAACAAAACAATAGGGCAAACCTTTAAATGAAACAACCAAATTGATTGGGACACTGACCCAACATTACAATGAAAGTCAATGGTTGCCCCACAAACTTTATCAAAGACAGTGGGACATCAATCAAAATCATGTCAATCAAGCAGTTTAATAGCCTCTCTCTTGTGCCACGCCTCAAACCATCAAACACAAAGGTATACATGTGGGCTGCCTCCAAACCATTGCATTCAAGGGTCATTCCTAGCAACAATGAGACATCAAGCAGTATCAGTGCAAGCACCAATTTGTGTTCTTTAAGGAACTTCGTCTTCACACTGAATCTGAAACTGCAAGTCAGTTTCCGTTGCCTCATGGCCTAGGAAGTCTCAAGACAATGAAAGTGTGACTTCACATTAACAAGGACATTCGCCCAGTTGCCCACCAGCATGTCCAGTCACTTTTCACTTGCAAAAAGCTGTTGAGAAAGAACTAGAAATGCTTTTGAAGCATGACATCATTGAGCGTTCCATTGGTCCTACACCATAGGTTATGCCCAAAGTCGTGCTGCCAAAAAAGGACAATGGAAGTGCTGTCCGCATTTGTTTATATGCACCAAGCCAACAAAACAATTGAGAGGGAACTTCATCCCGGTTCACACATAGCAGACATGCTCATACAACTGAAAGGTGCAAAAGTCTTTTTGCCCTGAACAATGGATACCATCAATTCAACTTGAAAGAAAACTGGCAGTACATCACAACTTTTTCGAATCATGTTGGTTTGTTCAGATACAAAAGGTTGAGTTTTGGAGTGTCATCAGCTGCTGAAATATTGAAGGATAAGTCAAATAAGTCAACCTGTCACACATGCTTTTAATTATGTTGATGACATCTTGGTATTTGGAACAATGCAAGAGGAGCCTGACAATGCTCTTACACAAGTGTGTCTGTTACTTGCTGATGCAGGTCTCATTCTGAACACGGCAAGACAAAGCAAAACTAGACTTAAATTCTTTGGGCTCATATTCTTTGATGGGGGAATGACTCCTGACCCAAATAAAGTGCAATCACTGTCAGCTACTTGCCCCCACACAATGTTACTATGCTGAGGTCTTTCTTGGGCATGAGATGGCTGTTTTGACCCCAAGTTGCATACAGAGATCACAGTAGATGTGAGCTGGTGGGGCTGGAGGCAATCCTTGCTCAATATAATGGTCGGCTGAATGGTCAGAGAGACATCGTAGCTTATGCCAGTCAATGTCTTTCTGACACAGGACATGCCTATTCTCAGCCAGAGAAGGAGAGTCTGGGGGTAGAGTGGGCCTGCAAACATGTTCATGTTTTTCTATATAGAAAACATTTCACTATCGTTACTGTCTACCAAGTGCTGCTCACTATTTTTGGAAAAATGAAAGCCAAGATGCTCGACCCCATTGAAAGGTGGTTGTTGTGGCTGCAAGAGTATGACTCTGCAATTGTACACAAACTGGGTAAAGATCAGAACCCTGCTGATTGTTTTTTACAAGTACCACTACATCGTCACAGTGTGACATCCAGAATGGCTGAGAAGTACATTAACTTAATTAATTGTGAGACCCAGTACGCCAGCAGCCCTATTTATTGATCAGATTATTGCTGCCACTAATGCAGATAATAACATGTTTATCCCCAAAGACATCATTTCAACTCATTCGCGGAAGAAGTCTACTCAACCTTTTGCTGGCGATATTGAATTTCAAATATTCAAACATTTACAAGATGAACTGCCCATAACCAAGGAATGTATTGTATTGAGAGACACAAGACTTTTCATATCTGAGAGCCTCAGACACCAAGTCATTGAATTAGCCCATTAAAGACATGGTGGCAGACCAAATATGGTTCCCGCGCTTAGACAAGTGAGTTGAGGCGGAACTAAAACAGAGCCATCTTTCAAACTCCTATCCCCCAAATTGACACAGTATCCATTGACAATGTCTGACTTTCCTGCACAGGTCTGAGAAAGAGTTGCATTTGATTTCTTTGGGTCCGTAGGACACGGACATCATCTCATGGTAGTGATTGATGAGTATTTACGCTTTCCTAGAGTAGAAGAGCTATCATCAACAACCTGTGACAAGGTTATAGAGCGGCTGGGTGAAATCTTTGCAGCATGGTTCCCCCCCCCCATTCTCAAATGTGACAATGGCCATTCAGTAGTGAAAGTCCAAGAAGATTCTAATCAGACTAAATGTCGAGCATCAAAATAGTACACCTTTGTGGTCACAAGTCAATGGTGTTGTCGAACTATTCATGGGTACCTTCAAAAGGGTGATTGAACGAGCATTGATGGAGGGAATCTAGTTAAACTAGTCCATGTGTCAAGCCCTCCATGCTCATCATTCAACTCCTCACTCCACAACTGATGAGAGTCCTGTCGCCTTGATATTTGAAAGAGCCATCGGAAACCAACTTCCACAATGGGCAGAGGGCTGACCTTTGAATGCTGATAAGGTTCATGTCACTGACACAGTTTCAAAAGAGCAAGATGAAAACATGCTGACTAGCATCAACGAGATCAGGAAACAGTCATCAATGAAGGTCCTGGTCAAAAAGAAAGCAGAAAAAAGTCACTCTGTTTGCTGTCCATCCTCTGAGGGTGGTGATGTGCAAAGGACACATGGTGACGATGCAACCTTCCAGACCATCACACTGGAATCATCATAGTTTAAGCACCTGGTTCTGCGTTTGTCATATCCTGCAATCATGAATGAGGCAATCCTGTTTAATAGTCCAGATAAAGCATCAGAACCAATGCCATCAGTGCCCAACCAGAGTGCATCTCATCTATCACATACCACTCGATCTTGCTGACTAGTGAGAGAGCCTCTGAGACTTATTAAAGAAATATGACTTTTTATACATTTTATTTAACTAGGGAGGAAATGTAGTGTCATGGGACTTTATGCAGTAGGACCCTTGTGGCTTTAGGTAGACTCAAAGAGGAATTGCAAACTTGTTGGCAGGTGTTAAGGAGTGGTTATTAACGGTTATGATGTGATCCAAGTGTAGTGTGTGATCATATGCTGAAAAATAAAGATGTCTGTTATAGAGCTCTGTGTGTGATGGGGTTCCTTACATGCTCCCAGGCTGGGGATGATGCTACAGTGGCAAAATTAGTAATTAGCCACTTTTACTATGTTTTAAGATCAGAGCGCATACACTGGTGCCTGGACAGTTGTGCCCCAGTGTTAAAATAAAACTGCAATACTAGTCAGTAAATAATGGGGATGACCACACATAAAGAGACATTTTCTCACACTTGGATAAAGTGGATAAGTGGATGCAAATATTTACAGAGAAAGTGAATTCACTAGATCATTGATTCAGGTATTTAACTATTAGCTCTGGACAACAACTCTCCCCATAGTGGCTCAGGTTCACTGAAGCAACTATTATATGTTTTGGCTTCACCAACAGTTTCAAACCAAACAGAGCTTACTGAACATACTATCAAAATACTGAGAAAAGGGCAATAAATAAAGAAAATGAATAAAAAATAGTAACTACATGCCACTATTTTGTTAGACACACAGATGCAGCCATGTCTCATTTTAGCAAAAAATAGATTTCTGAAAAAAATCTTTCCTCTTGTCACCGAAGAATATCTTTATTCTGGTATATTGCCCCTAACTCCCTTCTTTTATATTGGTGAAGAGCTTGGTGAGGCACAAGTTAGATGAATTCTGGGACACGCAGATAACAATAAACAAATGCTACTCAAGTCATAGACCAGGAAAGGTATCTTGTAGTGTAAATATTCACCAAGGCTATCAACTTTGCATCTGTTATGGTGAGATATAACAACGGACAGAGGCAGTGACCCATAACCTGATCTAATCTCTGAAACCTATGAGGCAGAACATAGGTATTTAATATCCTCTCCTGTTGCCCGCTTTTATGTGACTATGAGGCAAATCAGGAAGGCAGATAAGTTCCCCAGAATGTAAGATGATGGTAAAGAAGAAAGAGTAAGATGGGGATAAGCAGCCATACTGAACAGTGGCTTTGCCTACAATACACTGATAATTTGCTTCTTTCCATTAGAACTCTGAGCCTCAATTCATTGCATGTATTAGACTTTTCATCCTTGGAGTGGTCTCCCTTAACTTTTTGCCTCCGTTCCCCAGGTTGTTGATGTGTGCTGGACTCTGATTTTACTGTTTTTGTTACTCTGGGCACTTTACTGCCGCTAACCAGTGCTAAAGTGCAAGTGCTCCTATCCAAAATTGTATGGAATTGGTTCATCCATGATTGGCATATTTGATTTATTAGTAAGTCCCTAGTACAGTGCACTAGAGGAACCCAGGGCCTGTAAATCAAATGCTACTGGTGGGCCTGCAGCACTGATTGTGCCACCCACATAAGTAGCTCTGTAATCATGTCTCAGACCTGCCACTGCAGTGTCTGTGTGTGCAGGTTTAACTGTAAATTTGACTTGGCAAGGGTACCCACTTGCCAGGCCTAAACCTTCCCTTTTCTTACATATAAGACACCCCTAAGGTAGGCCCTAGGTAGCCCCAAGGCCAGGGTGCAGTGTATGGTTAAGGTAGGACATATAGTAATGTGTTTTATATGTCCTGACAGTGAAATATTGCTAAATTCGTTTTTCACTGTTGCAAGGCATGTCCCTCTCATAGGTTAACATGGGAGCTACCTTTAAATCTGATTAAAGTGTAGATTCCCTTTGAGAGCGGATGGACATGTGGATTTTGGGGTCTCTGAGCTGACAATTTAAAAATGCATCTTTTAGTAAAGTTGATTTTGAGATTGTGTGTTTGAAAATGCCACTTTTAGAACATGGGTATTTTCTTGCTTATACCATTTCTGTGACTCTGCCTGTTTGTGGATTCCCTGTCTGGGTCAGTTTGACAGTTGGGCTGGTTGCACCTCACACTAGACAGTGACACAAAGGGAGCTGGGGTGTAGCCTGCATATCCTGATGAGCCATCTGTGCTAGGAGGGAGGGGAGGAGTGGTCACTCACACCTGAAAGGGCTGTGCCTGCCCTCACACAATGCAGTCTCCAACCCCCTGGTGAGTGTTTGGGGCCTGGCCTGGGCAAGGCAGGATTTCACATTCAAAAGAGACTTTACTTTGAAGTAGGCCTACTTCAAAGGAGAAATTGGGTATAAGAAGGGCCCCCAAAACCACAAACTTTAGAAACACTTCTGGAAACAAGAGGAGCCTCTGCCTGGAGAAGAGCTGAAGAGCTGAGGAAGAAGAGCTGCCCTGCCTGTGACTGTGCTTTGTGGAGCTATCCTACAGTTGCTGCTTCTGCCAGAATAGGAGGGCAATGATTGGACTTTGTGTGCCTTCCATCTTGAGAAGAAACCTCCAAGGGCTTGATTTAGAGCTTGCCTCCTGTTGTTTGAAGTCTCAGGGACAGCAAAGACTTCTCTCTGCCAGCACCTGGAGTCCCTGGAGAGACTCCTACTCTGCCCTGTGGTGCCCATCCAGTTCCTGGGACTCTGAAAGGAGAAGCTGACAGCCTAAAGACAAGGAAATCCACGCACAGAGTGCTGTGCGGGGAAAAGATCGCTGCGACTCCGATCTGCAGCTGAGAAACGCGGCAGGGAATGCGACCGAAGAATCGACGCACGGAGCAGCAGAAATTATGCGAAACATCGCTGACGGAGGCTGGGTGATCACAACCCACGCTGCAGGGTTTTCGGATCATCGTGCGGATGGATTTCCGAATCAAGTACCGATGTGCGTGGAAAAACAAGGCAAGGCCTGCCCAGACCCGAGAGTGCTGACAGGATCGACGCCTCGCTCTCCAGAGGAGAGAAGAAACGATGCACCCGACCCGGCGAAAGGAGAAATGACGCACGGTCCCGCTCGTGAGTGGAATCAACGCCTCGCAAGCACTTTTTGACACACACTCGTCCGTTCAGGGTTATTTATGACGCGCCCAAGGTACTTTTTCACGCTGACAGCGTTAGTGTGTGTTTAAAACTACTTAAAGACTCTTTTTGATTTTTAATTGAAAACTTGACTTGTGTATTGTGGATTTTTTTCATTTTGGTCTTGTTTTTTTTAGATAAATATTTCCTATTTTTCTAAACTGGTGTTGTGTCATTTTGTAGTGTTTTCATGAAGTTACTGTGTGTGTTGATACAAATACTTTACACCTAGCACTCTGAAGTTAAGCCTACTGCTCTGCCAAGCTACCAAGGGGGTAAGCAGGGGTTAGCTGAGGGTGATTCTCTTTTACCCTGACTAGAGTGAGGGTCCTTGATTGAACAAGGGGTAACCTGACTGTCAACCAAAGACCCCATTTCTATCAGCATGCCACTAGTCTTGAGATTTGCTAGCCTTCTTCCCTTTCATGTCAGTGAGGTAATCATAATCACTTGCTTTGAAGTGGACCAAATTGGGATACTCTCGTCAATGAACTTTCTCTCTCTTATTTTGTAAGGTTCGTTTTTCCCTGTCCAAGAAACATAAGACAACATACCAACAATCCTTCGCTCAGCACCCACAAATTAAGAAATTTCACCTACACATTTCTCTGTCAATATCACCTACTACTTTTCACATCCTGATTTTAATTCCTGATCTGGATAATTTTAGAGCAGATGGATTCACAGGTATGAAAATATATTAGTTTCATTTCTTTACCCTCGGAAAGACCATCAATGGATGTCTACTAAAAGGAAAATATGCGTATATTTTGTGTTTCATTTAAAATGATAGTCTTGAGCATAGTTCGTTTTATGAGTTCAGTTTATTTTACTTTTCTTTCACACAACAATATTCATTAAACATTTTCGGCACATTTCTGGAACATTAGCCAGCACCCTTACTCTGGAGAAACATGTAATAGGTGGTCCTGTAACAATGCAAAACATATTAAGAATCAATATCTCTTTCAAACATGAAACCATCAACAGTTATGAACAAAAATCAATTTATCCCATGTGCCTTAATTTTACTATCTCGCAAGATGAACATCTCTTCAATAATATATGCCTGTGTAGTCTCGGTGCCTCTCCACAGTGAAACAATTCTTTTTATGTCCATGGTTTTAAATATCCACCTGAGTTGCTTACAGAACGCTAGTCATGTGTGACTCTTGTGTGACCCATGTTTGAACATCAGGATGTATTCCCTGCAAAGATACAAGAGAGTAGCCATAATATTTTCAGCTGAAACCAAAATGTACTTCATTAAAAAAACAACTATAATCCTGGATGTTGAATCCACATGCATTTTTCAAACAAAAAGAATGAATGCATCAAAATCATCACATTAACAGTTTTCTGTACACGTTTATAACTTTTGGCAGCTTTTGGTATTACACCGCATTCGGGAATCGTAACTCTGATGCTCCACTTTCAGTAAAATGCTTTGCTAAATTCAATCTCACATTTCTTTTGTTCATTACTTCTCTGTTTCATTTCTTTCAAAGTTTGATCCATGTATGGTTAAACACACACACACACAACCCCCACCCATGAGATAAATTACGTTTGATGTGTCTCCTGTTCCAGAATACCTTAGTGCAGCATTTTTATTCTGACCCAGAGTATCTCAGTTGCATCATTTTCCCACAACGACAGGGTTGAAGAAATTAATTCATACGCTCTCCAACTGCCTGATGATATTACAGGAGGCAATAGTTCAAAACTTCTGAACATATTTTTTAGAGATGGTAATTCTACTTTAAAGTCAGTAATGTATATATACTTAATAATTGATTAGCAAGAGTTGTATTACATTTGCACTTGGATTTAATAGCACATTCCTAATCATTCTTTGGGAAACTAATTGTTAATTTGCTAATGGTAATGCATAATATACTTCTGTATTTCACCAACAAGCTCCAAAAAATAAAAGCTGTATTTCATTTTGTAGATTAAAAAATCCCTACGAGTGCCCCTTTAATGGAACCAGAAATCTTGACTGCATATGCAGAAATGATTATCTTGCGGCTGGGTACACCATGTTTAGCAAAATAAGGCTGGATATCATCTCAATGCAAATCAAAAGTAAGTTTTAGTTTTCCTGTTTCAGTCAGACAATGCAAAAATATTGTTCAATTAAGTAGATTATATATTCTATCAATGTGAATATTTTAGAAAACATGATTTTTGCATGTTCCCTTTCACTTTTTTGTTATTTGAATTCTAGATAATTTGTGTTTTATGGCTGTTTATAAACAAATGTGAACGATTTTAACATGATATATTCTTGAAATTGCTATAAATCCTGTTTCCAGAAAAAAATGATATGTTAGGGCAAAATGCTGATCTAATTTCGGGCTGTAGGCAACCTCCTACTGCCAATGTAGTGCTACCAAATTAATTATGGACAGGCACTGGTAGGATTTGAGAAGGTGCAGATGCAGTGGGTTTATGAGATTGCCTACAAACAAGTGTTTTCCAGTCTGACCAGGGGTGTTGAATGGTGTCAATTGCTACTCAGCATAAAGACAGTGACAGATCTAGCAACGTATTTCAGCATAACTAGTGCAATCAACATTTACTAATGCCCATGTACGTTGCAATATATGTAATGTCACTGGTTCGTAACAGCCTCATTGAAAAAATATGTAATAAATATCCTTCCCAGTGGGAAACTAGTTACCTGATTAGCAATCAATGCACCAAAATTCAGTAGTTCTTGTTGGATAACAAAAAGGTATCTATTCATACCAATAGAGCCTTAGTTGTATGTGACATGTCATAGCCAGGTGTGCATAAGTAATCACACAATCAAAACATAAGACAGAGAAGCCAACTATAAGGTCATCAACAGAACTACATAATTTAAGAGCCCAGCAGTATTGAGAGTTGACTTGTAGGTGGATCACAAAAAACTGAGGATATTCGAGAAAACTGAATGTATTAAGGTTGTTGTTGTGGAATCACTGGTTAGTAGTGCCAGCAATTACAGGCACGGATATGCCATTAGCAGTGACCAGTACAATCAATTGCCAAGTGGAACTACAGGATGAGGTGAGCAGCAGTGCAATCATCATTGTCCAGCACGGTAGCTTCATTTATTACACTTATTGACAGCAGGGTAAATAATGTTCCCATCAGAATGTGTACTACCCGTTGCTTCAATGAGTCCTTGATAAGGCATTCCCATTATTTATACAGTTCACACGAGGTTCATTATTGTCATAGTGGGCCACCCTTGTGTTATGTAACCACTTACGTAACAATGGCATTACTTTTTCATGATGGGTCTGTGACAGCATTTCTATTTCTGTAGAAGTACCAGGCTTACGAATCATTCTGAAGCATGCTACAGGCATTTTTATTATGAGTTGCTGTGACAGGAGAATTTTTAAGTCAATATTTAGGGGAAACACCTTTCCTGACCTCAGCCACCAAATGTGCAATCTACTCATCTCCACTCAACTTTGGTGCTGATCAAAGGAGTCTTTATAAGATGCTCTACTTGAGACTTCAGGCAGCTAGAATGAGGCTAAACACAGAGAGGGACTAGGAGCGCTTTAAGGTCCAGCATGCAAGCTACATGAGATACTATGTAATACAAAAGGTATGCAGTTCCTAGGGAGGGAGAAGAGGAAAAAGGAAGGGAGTAAAGAAAATCCAGGCTGGGGTAACTGAGGCAACAGATCAGGGGACCTGATTGCTCAGAAGCAAGAGCCCTCACATGCCTAGGTGGGTATCATGCTTCATCATTGGGAAGCTCCTCGTTTGGCCGGCGCTGCAATGTCCAATGAGGCCCCCAAGGTGGCTCTTTGCCGGAGGTCTTTTAAGCATAAGATGCCTATGTGAAGTGTAGGGTAGAGGTGTACTAAGTGTGAATTGGTGCAATGTGAATTGTGGGTTAAAAATAGCTAAGAGATACCCAAATAAATGTAATGAGTGGGTTCTCTTGTTATGAATAAAAAACAGTGGGTGGCTGAATCTGGACGTAATGGTCACAGGGTGGCAGAGAAGAGGTATGTCACTACTAAATCAGTGTGCTGGAAACCTTTTGTTCCACATCTAGCATGGTCTCTGCCATTACCTGAGGGGTCAGTAGCATACCGAACCTGGGTCAGGTTTTAGACATCCCCTGGTATGCTTTACTGTGAGGATTGAATTTGTGTGATTGGAGTACTTCTTGCTAAGGTTACACATACTCTCCCCCATCACAAGTAGATTAGGTTTTAGTTTTTCGGTCCTGAAGAATTGCTCTGATTGACAACACACAAGGCAAGAAACATGTTGACTTTTACACACACTCATTTGTGATCTATATGGCACCATTACCTCCACATTCAGCCACCCACTGCTTTTTATGATTACAGCATGATAGTACATTTATTAGACATTATTTTATCTCCCACTGACATAATAGTCCCCCTTCACCTAGTCACATTTATGAAGTACCTGAAAATGACCCTATGAGAAATTCAGGACCTGTCATATACAGAAGAAATGAAATACTATTTGTCACCATGACAACCTTTCCCGCTGAAGTGTAGTGTAGAACACATAAAAGAACAAAATTGGTACCATGCAAATGTTGGCTTCCCCAAACCTTAAAATGACAGAGTCTATGATCTTAGCTTTCAGGGTCTAGATAACCTTTAAACCCAGAAACCACTGCCTTCAAACCTAAATGGAATCCTATTCAATATGCCAGTATCATGTTTTCCTGCTAACATTTAGAAACAGTTTCCTAAGCCATGATTATCTCTGCAAAGTTCCCTGATCTCTATTATGCCTTTTATAAATGCACACTTCCATTATTCTTCTATTTCTTTTCAGTTTGGAATACATGGATCCTGGTGTTTCATTACTACCTGATAGTCACATGCAGAATTCAATAGCACATTTTGTTGAAAGTACACTGTGCTGGAAGAGATGTTTTAATCACATAGATATAGATATATATATTCCAAAACACTCCTTTATCAGTAGGAGCCCCCATTCCTATAGGGCGGCTTCTGCAAAAAGGGACGGAGATCCTGGTGTAACAGATCCAAAGCAAAAATAAATGCAGAAGCCCAACTGCTGATAACCACATGTTTACTTCCACATAAAATTCAGCAGCATGCTATCTCTTAACATGTTTTGGCTTCATAAATACAGGCTTGATCACAGTTGAGCCAGTATACCATGCATGAGGGACACTTCCTTTTAAATATCAGGCCACTACGTGATTGTAGTATGAACTGATGTCGTACAATGACCAGGATGCACCATGCCTATCCGTATCCCAAGTCACATTAAAGCTGAAATAGCATCCTTCAAATACTGCAATCATTTGTAATGTTTTGGTGCGTATGAAATTTCTGTTGCCACATGGAAAATTAAGCCAAAGCCTTTGAAAGTTCTTAAAAACTGCACTCATCTTCCATTCTGTCTTGAAACATTCAATGTCTCTGAAAAACGTGCAGGGTCAGGAGTCTCCGAAAGGAGTTGCATCCTCCTCTCGTAACCCTTGCTCATATGTGCACTCGATAATTCCTGATAAATCCATTGTTTTACACTGAGGTGAACGGGTCATGCTCCTCCAATTAAATAATCCAATACACTACTCCATCAGTAGGAGCCCCAACCCTACCGGGCGGCTTCGGCAAAGGGGGATGTGTGACACATCCAAAGTGAAAAGAAATGCAGAAGCCCAACTGCTGATTACAGCACGTTAGATATTTATGGTATACCCAGTGTGTGCTAAGCTCACACAACACCAACAATATTAAAGTAAAGAACACAATAAAGTTCTCAAAGTTATTTGAAGGCTATAGTCAACTTTAATAAAAGAAAAATACACCCATATCATTATGATAGGTTAAACAGAACTAGAGATTGTTTAAACGTTAATGGGGAAAAAACATCTAGCAAAAGTATAGCACCTTTGAAAAAAACAACAGTTTGCAGATGACCCAGATGTAAACATGATTCCAGGCTGACCACTATGGCATGGAGATCTAATGCACAAAATGGGGCATCCTAGTCTACGTTTTTACACTCAGACTCTGAAATGGAAGTCAAAATCTTCCATTTAGGAATGGTCCAAGGTTGTGTCCCACTGAACCTTGCTTTCAGCATGGCAAAAGTTCTAAGTGAGACAAATTTGGTTTTCTTGCCAGCCTCGGGTGTGACCTTCCTGGATAAGCCATAGCACCTCGTCCCCGTCCTTGCATAGGAAAAATAACTGTCTTCCACTTTTCTTCACTGCAGGGAAGCTGTCTTCTGTTTTTGCAGCCCCTAGTTCTTCAGGGCAGGCTTCTATGTACCAGGTCTCTCCCGAATCCAATCTATTGTAGAGTCCAGTTGTCTGTGGTCATTTGGGAGTCAGGAATTCTTTTGATTTTTGTGTCCCAGAAGAAGGTAAACAAGAAGCGAACCATTTGACCCCTGCATAGAAGTTCCAGGCCAGACTTCCTTGGGTTCTTGAGTGAGTCCTCTTCTTCCAGTAAGAGCCAGGAGTCTGAAGTCTTTTCTTTCTTCAATCATGGCTTTCCTCTTCAGGTGAAGTCTTCCCTGGTCTTGGAATGTTCTGAGGCAGTGGTAGTTGGGGTATCAGATTTATCCTGTGCACTAGTTAGTGACTGGAAAAATGCTGTCCCTGAATACAATTATTTTCTCACAGTCCCCCATCTTCTCGTTGTCTTACTGTAAAATTACCCAGGAGCCCCTGCATCAATATGACAGACTTATTCTGCCAGCAGGTGGACCTGTATTTTTGCTCATTAGCCATATCTCCTAGTTAGATTACCTCTCCTCCCTCCTGACAGGGTCCAAAATGGTTCTTTCCCCACTGTGACTGGTAGCTAGCTATGAGGGTTCTGGAAATATAAAGCTCCCCCTGGCATTTTCAAGTTAAAAGAAGTAGTACTCAGCCTGTCTTTTGTTCTACCATCAATTCCTTTCCACTCCCCGACAGCTAATCCCTGGCAAGTGGTCAGGAATATACACCACCCTGTCCTTTCTGGGCATACAGGCAGGCAATTGTCTGCTGAGCTAGGGTCCTTAACCCTCTCAGCCAATGATGTGTACTTCAGCCCTGGGGGGTGATGAGTGCAGAAGTGGTTTTAAGCCAATTTTGGTTAAGGTAGTCTAAAGGACATTTTTGGAAACTTATTTTTTCACTTAAGTTATCTAAAATTTGATGTTTCTATAAAATCAGGTTTTGAAAGTTAAATAAGAAATAACTTTAAGTGGCTTTGCTAGCATTTTCCCAAGATGAGATAGACAATTACATACTTTAATCACACTTAGACCTGTCAAATGGAAGATGTAGTTGAACCAACAGACTGAAATACCTTTTAGGCCTTCAGTCACTGTGAAGGCACACTTAAATATGGGGTGTGTCACGCTTTTGTGCTCTCGCTTAAGACAGCACCAGCTGTCTGTCAAGAGACAGCATGATCTGATAGAGACTTCTAGCTGCAGATTCCTTACTTTTTTATTCTCCCGGAAGAGTTTGATGAGAAGTATCCCTGCATGCCATTAGGTGGCATAGATCGGCTTAGCATCCGTAGTTGACATCATCTGCACTGGATATGAAGTTGCAGGTCCTATATAGGCACCACTCCGGCATGCTGACGTCAGTTCTTTTCTTTCTACATCAGCTGACCTCTGATCCAAAGAGAGCTACTCTCCAGTCGATTTTTGACTGGCTTTTTAAAACTTTTTGTTGAGATTTTTTTTTTATTTTACTCCTGGTGCATTGAGGATGTCTTCTAGAAAGACAGGATTTAAGCCCTGCTGGTCTGGTCATAGGGCGATGTCAATAACAGATCTGCACCATGTATGTCATTGGTGCCTGCAGCACGACCATGACCTGAAGTTGTGCTCCGCGTGCCGGGCCATTGCATCCAAAGGCATTGAAGGAGTGATCCCTGAAGCTGATGGTGGCCTGGAGCTCAACATCACAAAAGTCCAGATCCCGGTGAAGAGGAAAGTCCCGGGATCGGTCGGGAAGTCCAAAGTCATCCTCGTCCCATTCCAAGTCCTTGGGATGATCGGGTAAGTCGAGGCAAAAGAAAAAATCAAGCTTTGATGCTCTAGGCCTCAATCTGAGGTACCTGCACCTTGGCTGACTCCATGCCTCCTCAGTTTCACGAAGCCAGAGCAACCCCTGCCCAACTCAGAGAATTCTGTGAGGCCGTGCACTTCAGTTTTGGGCAGCCCAACTCTACTGTAGTGCATTCGAGCCCCACATAGTCGAAGGGGGCCCCTTCTGGTTCTGCGCTGGTTGCAACTTCATTCTTAGCGCCTAGGGGTTCCAAGGGATCCATTCATGGATCTGGACCTGCACTGGTCATACCACCTTGATCATCCCTGACTCTGATCCCTACACTGATGCTCCTGGCGCCACCCATGGGCGGCACCATCCCTATTATAATCGCCGACTCTGACACAGAGCCAGATGGGCGTCATAAGACATAGACTCCTTCACTGGCAGGAGCTTTGCCTCCATGATCGGATTCTGAGCCCTTTTGCTATGGGGTAGGCTTCAGTGATGAATGGGAGAGGTTGCTGGACCCTTTAGAATACCAGCCTCAAGAAGTAATGGACTGGCATGAAGACTTGGGTGAAGCCAGCAGACTGGATAGTTCTCCAGATACTGATATGCTTTCTCCCCCTACCGTGGGTATGAAGGTCAGAGCTTCTTAAGCTATGGTGGGGAGGAGGGTGGCTGAAGTCCAGAGCCTTCATCTGCTCTTAGTGGCCATCAAGACTAATATCTTGACAGAAGTGCTGCAACCGGGAGCTTCCACCCCAGAACTCCTGCTCCCATTTAATGAGGCCCTCACTGACATCCTACTGGGTACCTGGTCCAAACCCAGTGTAGGTGCTCCTGTGAACAGGACGATTGCCCTGAGGTGCCATGCCTGGCTGAGGACATCTGGCTTTTCAGGGGATGTCAAGGCCTCTTTGAGGGACATGCCCTTTGATGGCATCCATCTCTTTGGAGACCAGGCAGACTCAGCGCTTGAACGCTTCAAGGATTCATGGGCTATGGCCAGGTCCTTGGGCCTCGTGGTGGCCCCTCGTCCCCCCAGCGGGCCATTCAACCCTTTTGTGTCTGCGAAAGGGGTTTCCCACCCGGTCCATTCCCAGCTATTTATCGTTCCTTGCATACTCCCCATCCTCTGGGTGACTGAGGACGTGGGACCCATCGACTTCGTGGGTCAGTGACCAGTGGTCTGGGCAGTTCACCCCCCCTGCAGCAGCCTATAAACCTTCCTAATCTGATTACCCACCCACACCTTTCACAAGTTGGTGGCAGAATTCACCATCACCTGCTTTGCTGGCAATCCATTACGTCAGGCAGGTGGGTTTTACAGATATTCCGAAAGGCTTCTCCTTCATCCATGCACCATCCTACGATCAGATGATGGAGGATCATTTGTCTCTTCTCCACGAGGAAGTTACAGCTATCCTGGCCAAGGGAGCAATAGAGTGCGTTCCAGTGCTAGAAGTGAGCTGTGATTGCTATTCCTGATATTTTCTGGTTCCCAAAATGGACCTTTGGTCCCTCAATCTCTTCCTCAAGAAGGAGAAGTTCAAGATGCTCACATTGGCCCGGGTTCTACCTGCCCGGGACCCAGGAGACTGGACGGTAGAGTTGGACTTGCAGGACGCTTATTTTCATATCTCCATCCTGTCTGCCCACAGATGTTGCCTGCGGTTCATAGTAGGCCACAAGCACTTTCAGTTCATCGTGCTACCCACCTGGCCTTACCAGCACCCCTTGGGTCTTCACCAAGGTTATGGCAGTGGTTGCAGCTCATCAGAGATCAGGGGTCGACAGTACGACAGTTGGCTGGTGAAGGCTGGTGAAGGCGGGCTCACACCAAGCTGTCGTCTCCCACCTCCAAATTACGGTGAACCTCTTGCATTTCCTGGGGTTCACTATAAACATGCCAAAGTCACACCTGATTCCCTTTCAGATGATCCCTTTCATTAGAGCTGTTCTGGAAACAGTGCAGTTTTGGT
Source organism: Pleurodeles waltl (assembly GCF_031143425.1). Classification (NCBI taxonomy): domain Eukaryota; kingdom Metazoa; phylum Chordata; class Amphibia; order Caudata; family Salamandridae; genus Pleurodeles; species Pleurodeles waltl. The sequence continues at coordinate 518,031,206 of NC_090442.1, forward strand.
CCTATCCTCCCGAGTGGCAAGTCCAGGATATTCAGGCTATGATACCGATTGTTAGAAATGGGGTCTTTGGTTGACAGTCAGGTTACCCCCTTGTTGGAAAATGGGTTATTGGTAAGGGCAGGTAGGTACCTACACCTAGCAACAAGCCACTAACCTCCACCTAGGTACAGTTAGGTCTCAGTAAATTAATCCCAGCTTAACCCTTGGTAGCTTGGCAACGAGCGTCAAGGCTTAACTTAGGAGACAGTGTGTAAAGCATTCAATTATCACAAAACAGTAATTAAATAAAACACAGGAAATAGTTTAAAAATCCAAAACCAATTTATAAACATAGTTTATATTTTTATCTTTAAAATTACACAAAAACGATTAAAATCGGTTCAGGGGAACCGGAGATATGAATTTTTAAAGAATTATTATTTTTCTAGCGCTTAGAAACAAAAAAGCGCCAATCGGGTCATCTGGTTGCACCAGGACCGGGGCAAAGTCAAAGTTTCAGGCCGACCGCGATGGAGCCCTGCTCGGCTACAAGTCGCGGGAGGCCTCGGTTAAAAAGTTACCTTCTGACTTAGTCTTTATTTTGAAGTTTTTCTTCACCGGGACGAACCTGCCAGTTGAATCCGACCTCCTGGAGCCCATGTCCGGATACGCGATGTGGGTTTCCTCGGTGGAGACTTTTACCTTCGGACTTAGTCGTTTTTTCGAGATGGAAATCCTTCGACCGGGGTAAACCTGGATCTTGATCCGACGTCCGTGGAGCCCTTCTCGGATACGATGGCTGGGAGGTCCCGGTCAACTTTTTCCGTTCGGACTTAGTCTCTTTTTCGGATGTTTTTCTTTACCGGGACGAACCACGAAGTCAGGCCGGGTCGCGGTTGAGGCAAGCCGGCTAGAATTTCCACGGCGGGTCGGTCCCTTTCTGGAGCTTTTTTACAAAAATTCTCAAATCTTTTCCAAACTTCTGGGGCTTCACCCAGATGTTCTTTTAAGGTTCTTTTGGGGTCCACAGCTCACCCCAAGGGTCCAGAAGTTCTGTGATGGTCCTTGGGGGGTGCGGACTTCAACTCCCAGAATGCACCTGGCGCAAACTCCTTTTTGGCCACTGGGCAGTGGTCAACTGGTCTCTTTTTTAGGAGTTGGTGCAGGGGACTCTGGATAGCAATTTTTCACCTGTAGCAAACAGGGAGTCCCTCCTTGAACCAGTTGAAGCCAGGCTAAGTCCTTCTTGTGGTGAAGCCCAAGTGTGCAGCTGGTGCAGTCCTTCTGAGTGCAGGGTCCAGGTGCAGGCCAGGGGTCCAGCAGGGCAGTCCTTCTTCTCCTTAAGTTCCTTCTTCTTGAAAGTTGGCGGGGATCTGAGGTGTGGGGGCAGGTCTGCCAGTTTTATTCTTGCTCCTGGGTGAAAAGCAGGGGGGCCCTGGTTCTCCAATCAGGTACAGGGTCGTCCCCCTGTGATGACCACTTCCTGGGAAGTGTGGCAAAAGTCCACCCCAAAAGGCAACAGTCTCTAAAAATCCAACATGGCTGAATCTGATTTTTGGAGGTTACATCTGGCTGAGCCCACCCACTGGTGTGGCTAAAAATCATAAACACACCCCTCTCCTGCCCTCTCCTAATCTAATCAAGGGGGCACCTAGCTGTCTGGGGTTGCAGGATGTGGGGGTGTTGTTGGGTGCTCCAGATGTCCTTCTCTGCCTTTGAAGACCAGTTTGGCAGCCCTCCCCCTTCCTGCCTCACCATCTGCTGAGGGGAGATTCTCTCCCCCAAGCACATTCCTTTGTGTGAAGCCAGGCCACTTCACACCTCATCAAGGCAGCCTGGCAGAAGCTGCTGCAGGCTGGCCAATCAGAGCACAGCAGCAAAAACAATGCAGAGCTGAAATTGGCAACTTTTTAGGTAAAGTCTAAACTTTTTACCTGAACAAGTTATATTAAATCCAACAACTGGAAGTTGTGGGATTTATTACAACAATTAATTTGATACCAAATTCTTGGTATGTATCATTTAAGGAGACTTTAAAATTTAAAATAAAGTCTGCCCATTCTAGCCTATGAAGGCCATTTACTTCAATGAGGGAAAAACGAATTTGGCTGTTTTTACCTCACCAGGGCTTATAAATCTATTTTTATAAAGTCCCTGCTTATAGTTACATGGCACCCAGCCCTAGGGGCACATAGGGCACACCTTAGGGGTGACTTATATGTAAAAATAAGGTAGTTTAAGACTTTGGAAGTACCTTTAATTCCAAAGTCGAATTTGCATATAACTTTAATTTAAAAGCAGCCAGCAAGGCAGGCTTGCTTTTAACATGACACTGGGCACCTCAGCAGTGCACCTAGGTGTGCACCACCTATGCTGTGGTCCCTAAACCTACATGCCCTACCATATACTAGGGACTTATAGGTAGGTTAACTTAGCCAATTATAATTAGCCTAATTTGCATATCCATTTTACACAGAGCACAGGCCCTGGGACTGGTTAGCAGTACCCAGGGCACAGCCAAGAGTCAGTAACCACCAGTACCTATCCAAAAAGAGTGGGGGTGATCAGGCAAAAAAGGAGGACTTTCCTACACCCCTGTTCAAGCAAGGACCCTCACTCTAGTCAGGCCTGACCTCAGGCCTCTCCACCCACTGTGACTGTGGAGAGTGGGGGGCGGTAGCCCCAGGTGCCTGACACCCTTTGACCACTCTCCCTTCCACCAGGTCAGAGAAGATAACCTGACCCTGGTCCTCCCCTCTGGGGCTCTGTACCCTCCCTGCCGGAGCGGCACCCTAGAGTCCAAAATTGCCAGGGTGCTTGTAGAAGCAGTCCTGCACAATTCTTCCACCAGTGCAGGGATGTTAACCTACAACTGGTCCTCCAACCTGAGGTCTGTACCTTCAGGTTGGACCAGGGCCAGGGGTGAGGATTCCCTCCCCCTGCCCTCTCTTCTGTGGTCCTGCACCCCCCAACTAGGAGTGGACCCCCCAGAAGACAACATGGTAGGGGCACTGTCAGCAGTAGCCCCTTCCTCCAGGTCAGGGGGGACACCCTGAACCTGGCCTTCCAATCCAGGGTCTGTACCCTTAGATTGCACTGGGGTCAGGGGTGAGTCTTTCTCTCCCCTTGCCCTACTCTCAGGGTTCTGCACCGACTCCCTCAGGGAGAGTACCCCTTGAAATCACACCAGGGGCCGGATCTCAAGTACCTTGGACCTCAGCCCATCCCCATTCCCTCTCCTCAGAGACTGGACATGAGGTCCCTCACCCATCCCACTACACTGGGACCTACCTGGGACACTACAATCCTTCCCTACCTCACCTGGTTGGGAAATACCTAGACCACTCCTCTCAGGAGCCCCCCCCCCCAAATGCCTCTTCAGACTCTCTGGTACTCACCAAGAGGTCTGCCTCCATTGTAAGCTCCCTGGGGTCAGAGAACTCACACTCCACCTGATGTTGGCATAGCTCTGGAAAATAAGGACTAGACATATGCTCTCCAGCAAGTACATCACTCAGCCCCTTACATTAATAAACCAAAGTACCCTTCACCCAACCATCCAGTGACTCTGCTTTGAAAAAGCATCCCACATCACCCTCCTGAGACTGGTGAGACAGTACCTGACTGTCCCTGACACTCAACCCACACTCTTCTGGGATGTCTTCACACTCCATAACCAGGACTTCTACCTGGGGGGAACCCCTCTCCCTGTCACTCTCACCTAGAGTCAGTAGAGTGTCCCTGCCACCAGTAGGAATATGACTCCCCATGCCAGTTCCCCAATCCACCTCAGGGACCCTGTGCATCACTGGAGCTACCTCATACCCCTGAACCTTCTGGCGTGTGTTAACTCCCTCCTTCAAGTAGGGCACCACATCTCTGGGCATGTGCACTTCTTCAGTAGCACTGGATATAAAATTGTTGCTGCAACCATTCCAGCTGGACTCAGCCCTCCTGACTGCCAGCTTTTCCAGTTTTAGCTTTTAAGCCAAAATCATAGTTTCTATCTCAAAGTCCCTTTCCCACTCGTCGTACTCCCTTTGCATCCTCAACTTTTCTGCCTCCAACCGGCGAGCCCTTTCTACCTGTCTGTCCTGCACATCGTTAGGAGTCAGACCCTTAGAGGACCTACCGCTACCACTCCTGGAGAACCTCCCCCCAGGTGTAACAGGTACCTCTAATACACCACGGTGTAGACTCTGCACTTTCCCATCCATATCTTCTGTGTGCGCCCCAGCTTCCTTGGCTGTCACCCAGGCCCTCAATGCCTCTTGCAGCTCCCCCTTCCTGGCAGAGCTCTTAACGTGACAGGCAAGATCTTCACAGAACTGTTTCAATTGAGCAACTGAGTACCTCTTCAGTTTTCCTAATTCAAACACAGCTCCAGCTGTTGCATCTCCAGATTGAGACATGATGGCAACAAGTGCAAAGTTCCAAATGAAGAAAACAAGTTCCCAATGAAGTAAAAAGAATCAGTCAAGGGATCAGCAAAATCATGGAAGTAGAACAAAAAGGAGTCCCAAGGAGAAAAATGAAAGATCACCAAACAAGTAGTATGTGGTCACGTAGTGGTCTGAGATCAAAACAGTAGTGAACACTTAATTACTGTATGTCAAGTACAAATACAAGTCCATATCCCATCCGCTGACACCAATGTTAGAAAGGGGTCTTTGGTTGACAGTCAGGTTACCCCCTGTTCAAGCAAGGACCCTCATTCTAGTCAGGGTAAAAGAGAATCACCCTCAGCTAACCCCTGCTTACCCCCTTGGTAGCTGGCAGAGCAGTAGGCTTAACTTCAGAGTGCTAGGTGTATAGTAATTGTACCAACACACGCAGTAACTTAATGAAAACACTACAAAATGAAACAACACCAGTTTAGAAAAATAGGAAATATGTATCTAAACAAAACAAGACCAAAACGACAAAAATCCAACATATCCAAGTCAAGTTATGAATTTTTAAAGATTAAACTCAAAAATAGCGCTTAGAAACAAAAATGCTTCGATGAGATGTTAACACGGCGTTGTGACTGAGTCATTCCCAACAAGCTGACACCAGCGATGCCGGACATGGAGTCGTGTAGACCCCCAAGTACAGTGCCTTTGGTGAAGAGTGAAAACAAGCCGATGCGCGAAGTCGGGGATCGCAGCGCCTGTGCGAACCGTTGAATCCGTGCACTTCGAGCGGCGTCGGTCACGACGTGGTGCGGTGACTTCCACGGAGTCACAGACTTCAGCGGGGCTGCCGCGGCGTCGGGCCTGTGAAGAGCGTCGCGTTCCAGCGAAAGTCACGGCGTCGGGTGCAGGCGGCGTCACCGGATTCAGCAACGGCGTCGGTCCGAAGTCGTCCGAAGTCGATTTCCTTGGATTTCCACCAGCTTTCCTTTCAAGGGCCCAGGGACTGGATAGGGCACCACTTGTCAGAGCAGGAGTCTCTCCAGAGACTCCAGGTGCTGGCAGAGAGAAGTCTTTGCTGTCCAAACAGACTTCAAACAACAGGAGGCAAGCTCTAACTCAAGCACTTGGAGATTTCTTCACAAGATGGAAGGCACACAAAGTCCAGTCTTTGCCCTCTTACTCTGGCAGAAGCAGCACTGCAGGAAAGCTCCACAAAGCACAGTCACAGGCAGGGCAGCACTTCTTCCTCAGCTATCAGCTCTTCTCCAGGCAGAGGTTCCTCTTGGTTCCAGAAGTGTTTCTGAAGTCTGTAGATTTGGGTGCCCTTCTTATACCCATTTTAGTCTTTGAAGTCACCTTTCTTCAAAGGGGACTCACACCTACTTGTGAAATCCTGCCTTGCCCAGGAAAGGGCTCAGACTCACACCAGGGGGTTGGAGTCTGCATTGTCAGAGGCAGGCACAGTCCTTTCAGATGAGAGTGACCACTCCACCCCTCCCTCCTAGCAGAGATGGCTAATCAGGAAATGCAGGTTACACCCCAGCTCCCTTTGTGTCACTGTCTAGTGTGAGGTGAAAAACAACCCAACTGTCAAACTGACCCAGAGAGGGAATCCACAAACAAGGCAGAGTCACAGAATGGTTTAAGCAAGGAAATGCTCACTTTCTAAAAGTGGCATTTTCAAACGCACAATCTTAAAATCAACTTTACTAAAAGATGTATTTTTAAATTGTGAGTTCAGGGACCCCAAACTCCACATGTCCATCTACTCTCTAGGGGAATCTACACTTTAATCATATTTAAAGGTAACCCCCATATTATCCTATGAGAGAGACATGTCTTGTGAAAAACGAACTTGGCAGTATTTCACTGTCAGGACATATAAACCACATTACTATATGTCCTACCTTATCCATGACTGCACCGTTCCCTTGGGGCTACCAAGGGCCTACCTTAGGGGTGCCTTACATGTAAGAAAAGGGAAGGTTTAGGCCTGGAAAGTGGGTACACTTGCCAAGTCGAATTTACAGTTAAAACTGCACACACAGACACTGCAATGGCAGGTCTGAGACATGATTACAGAGCTACTTATGTGGGTGGCAAAACCAGTGCTGCAGACCCACTAGTAGCATTTGATTTACAGGCCCTGGCACCTCTAGTGCACCTTACTAGGGACTTACTAGTAAATCAAATATGCCAATCATGGATAAACCAATTACATACAATTTACACGGAGAGCATATGCACTTTAGCGCTGGTTAGCAGTGGTAAAGTGCTCAGAGTTCAAAAGCCAACAGCAACAGGTCAGAAAAAATTAGGAGGCAGGAGGCAAAAAGATTGGGGATGACCCTGCATAAGCAAAAAAGTCCAACACCGATGTTTCAGCCTCTGTGCTGGATTTCAGTGAGAATGACTCTGAGACTACTGGGCCTCATGGCCTGCTGCATCCTGTTGGTGACACATGCCAGTTGCAAATTGGGCTCTGCAGTGAGATCTGAAGTTCCAGTGGCCTTGGCATCAGGAGAATCTCTCCATCAAGGTCGGGAACTGCAAAAGATCAGCAGTGGTGGTTAACGAACCACGATTGGGTCAGAGGCAGATCCCTCTCCCTTCCCCAGCCAGATCTGACAGTAGTAACAAATGTGTCACTCCTGCGATGGGGCGGCCACCTAAGAGAGGTGGAGAACAGAGGCATCTGACCTCTGGTGGATATGGGCCTCCACATCAACCTGCTGAATCTCTATCCAACTGGTATGAAAAGGCTTTTCTTCCCTCTACCAAGGGAAAGACTGTGCAGGTGTTCACAGACAACACCACCGCCATGTGGTACTGCCACAAGCATGGTTGGGTTGTGAACCCTTTGTCAAAAGGCTCTGCACCTCTGGACGTGGCTGGAACAACAGGGCATATCTCTGGTAGTTCAGCATCTGGCAGTCTCTCTGAAGGAAAGAGCTGACAAAGTCAGCTGATAATGTGTAGTGGATCATGAATGGCATCTCCTTACAGATGAAGCACAAGTCCTCTTTCAGCAGTGGGGAGATCCTTGGTTAGATCTGTTCATCTCTGCAGAGAATGTGAAATGTTGTCAGTTTTGCACGCTGGAGTTTCCAAGGCAGTAATTGCGCAGAGAAGCTTTTCAGGTTGAGTGGAGTTCAGGCCTCCTGTATGCTTTTCCGCCAATACCACTCCAAACCATATTTCTCAAGAAGGTCAGGAATGAAAGGGCCCAAGTAATCCTTGTGGCTCCGTACTGTGCAAGGAGAGTTTGGCAGCCCAAGCTGTTGAGCATGTCTATCAATCCTCTGATCAGACTGCCCCTTCGGGAGGATCTTATGTCACGGCAATCTCCACCTTCTTGCGTGGAGATTGAGTGGCAGCAATTGACCTTCCTCCTGAAGTCTGTAATGTAATCTTGGCAGCCAGGCTTCTCTCCACCAAACGGTATACGCCTGTTGTTGGAATACATTTTTGGGCCTGGACCCAAAAGGAGCACTGGCGTTCAGGATGGACGACCTAATCTTTGTAGGGTATGTGGGTGCGATGAAAGGTAGGGTAATGCAGAAGCATCCCCTTCCAGATGGGTCGTACTCTGCATTAAAATCTACTATGCACTGGCTAAAAAGCAACCACCTGAGGGTTTGCGCGTTCATTTCATATGAGCTAAAGCTGTGACCACTGTGTTAGCATGTGGAGTTCCAGTCCTTGACATATCAGGCGGCAATGTGGGCATCTCTGCACACATTTACTAAACACTACTGCCTAGACAGTCAGGACCATAGGATGGGTACTTTGCTCATTTGGTCCTGCAGGACTTTCTAGCATGAACTTGTTTCGCAGACCCACTTCCGTGGATGATATTGTTTGGGTATCTATTCAAAGGTAAGGAATCTGCATCTAGGGCTCTTCATGAGATGGAAAGGTTACTTACCTTTGGAAATGCCTTATCTGGTAGAGACTATATCTAGCTGCAGGTTCCCCGCTGGCCCACCCATCCTCCTCATTCTGTGAATTGATTTCTAGAGGCAAAGACTTCCCTAGTCAGGGCCTTAGTTTTGAAGCACTAGTGGTCAGTGTTCTTCATGGCTCTGCGCTTCTCGCAGGGAAAGTTGTGAAAAGAAACTGACATCAGTGCACTGAGGTGGTGCATATATAGGACCCTCAATGTCACATCTGGCGCAGATGATGCCGACAACGGACACGGAGCCGGTGGATGCCACCCAATGGCACGCAGGGGTATTGCGCATGAAAAGCTTATGGATCTATTTTGACTTCTAGGGAGAACTCAAAGCTAAGGAATCTTTAGCTAGATATGGGTGGTCATTACAACCCTGGCGGACGGTGTTAAAGCTGCGGAAATACCGCAAACAGGGCGGCAGACAAAAAAAGTGAATTATGACCCTGGCGGTAACCGCCAACTAAGACAGCCACTTTAACACACCGGGCGGTACAGACAAGCAGCGCGGCGGTTACCGCCAACAGACAGGCGGGAGACAATGTACCGCCCACACTATTACAACCCGCCAATCCGCCACCTTTTCTGGGGCGGATTCACCATGGATAAAAACACGGCGGAAACAGCTTTTGCTATGGGAAAACGCTCACCTCAACAAATCCCATGAGGAACGAGGACACCATGGACCCCGAATTACAAATCCTACCTGCCCTTGTCTTTCTGCTCCTCTACGACCAACAGCTACGTAGGTGCAGAAGATACCGGTGAGTACTGAACCTACGACACGGGGGAGGGGGGAGGCAAAAGTTAGGGGGACACCCACCAAACACCCCCACCCTCGCATATTACAACATACACACCAATGCAGTCACAAAAATCACAGTAACAACCCACAATCCCCCCGGAAGAATGAAAACACAAAGCAAAATTCGGGCAAACATTGTAATGTGCCAATATACATGTCATACAAAAATATACATATATATATCTCAAAATCACTCTTATTTACACATACAATCCGAGAAGTAGTGCAGATGTGTACACAACAACGTCTGTGCACCAACACCCCAAAAATGCATGGGCGAGGCCCACAATAGATACCTGACCAAAATCGGAGAGAACACTGCTGGGGTATCAGATAGAAACACTACAGGCACCTCAGGGGGAAGGGAAGGGGGGCACCTCAGCCACATGAATGCGAAGCCAGATCCACGACGGGGCTCCATGCCCATTGATGTATCCTGGGGAGTGCAAAGCCACAGTCTCTCAAGTCTCTACAGTGGGTGGGTTGCCCACTGTACCATCCTGGGGAGTGCAAAGCCACAGTCTCTCAAGTCTCTACAGTGGGTGGTTTCCCCACTGTGGCATCCTGGGGAGTGCAAAGCCACAGTCTCTCAAGTCTCTACAGTGGGTGGGTTGCCCACTGTGCCATCCTGGGGAGTGCAAAGCCACAGTCTCTCAAGTAGATGCAGTTCTCTACTGGTACTGGGTGGGACTGGTGCCCAGACTGGATGAGTCTTCCCGTGAAAGTTCATGTCCTGTCACTGTCCCAGCTGCACATGGGATAAGGATGCCTGATGTGGCGGCCTCTTCATTCCTACACGGTGCATGCCCTGTTCAGCGGTGCTTTGCCATGCTGGTCTATGGACTGTTCAGCGGTGCTTTGACATGGCGGTCTTTGCCCTGTTCAGCGGTGCTTTGACATGGCGGTCTTTGCCCTGTTCAGTGGTGCTTTGCCATGCCGGTCTATGGACTGTTCAGCGGTGCTTTGCCATGCCGGTCTATGGACTGTTCAGCAGTGCTTTGCCATGGCGGTCTATGGGCTGTTCAGTGGTGCTTTGCCATGCCGGTCTATGGACTGTTCAGCGGTGCTTTGCCATGGCGGTCTATGGACTGTTCAGCGGTGCTTTGCCATGGCGGTCTTTGCCCTGTTCAGCGGTGCTTTGACATGGCGGTCTTTGCCCTGTTCAGCGGTGCTTTGACATGGCGGTCTTTGCCCTGTTCAGCGGTGCTTTGACGTGGTGGTCTTTGCCCTGTTCAGCGGTGCTTTGCCATGCCGGTCTATGGACTGTTCAGCGGTGCTTTGCCATGCCGGTCTATGGACTGTTCAGCTGTGCTTTGCCATGGCGGTCTTTGCCCTGTTCAGCGGTGCTTTGACATGGCGGTCTTTGCCCTGTTCAGCGGTGCTTTGACATGGCGGTTCTGATACGGACATTGGTGTGTGGCATGACGAACTCTACACTGGGCATTGGTGTGTGGCATGATGATCTCTAGACTGTGCATTGGTGTGTGGCATGACGATCTCTACACTGGGCATTGGTGTGTGGCATGACGATCTCTACACTGGGCATTGGTGTGTGGCATGACGTTCTCTACAATGGGCATTGGTGGGTGGCATGACGTTCCATCATTGCCCAGCGGGGCTGTGCCATCCGGGCCCCTCCTGGGCTGTGACTCCAGCGGTGGTCTCCTGACCAGTAACGATACTTGAGCCCTCCTGGGTTATGACTCCGGCGGTGGTCTCTGGACCAGTGACGATACTTGGGCCCTCCTGGGCTCTGACTCCGGCGGTGGTCTTCTGACCAGTAATGATACTTGGGCCCTCCTGGGCTGTGACTCCGGCGGTGGTCTCTGGACCAGTGACGATACTTGGGCCCTCCTGGGCTGTGACTCCGGCGGTGGTCTCCTGACCAGTAACGATACTTGGGCCCTCCTGGGCTGTGACTCCGGCGGTGGTCTCTGGACCAGTGACAATACTTGGGCCCTCCTGGGCTGTGACTCCGGCGGTGGTCTCTGGACCAGTGACGATACTTGGGCCCTCCTGGGCTGTGACTCCAGCGGTGGTCTCCTGACCAGTGATGATACTTGGGCCCTCCTGGGCTGTGACTCCGGCGGTGGCGGTGGTCTCTGGACCAGTGATGACAGTGCTGGTGGTTGTGTCTGGACCACCGGAAATGACGGCGCACTTCTCTGCCGTGACACTCACAACTGGCTGGGCAGACTTCCTCTGGACCTTCTCCACCTTTGTTGGAGTTACAGCTGACTCACCAATCGCCTTGGAACCCATGTCACTTGTTGTCCCACCAGGAGTCTTAACACGGTCCCGTCGTCCACTCTCCAATTTTAGAGCCTTTACAGGGGGTGGGCTGCCAGTGCCTTGGCTCCGGGTCCTACTGCCTGCCCTGGTGGCCGGTGCACTCCACAAACCTTGAACACGCACCACTGGTACTGGAGGCTTTTTGGCTGAGGCGCTACGACGGGACTGATGAATTGGAGGGGGGGTGGGGGCAAAAAGGTTAATTTTACAGAGGGACAGTTTCAGACGGACACTGGGATGGGTAGCTGGAGGGGGTCTGGGAGTGGAGGAAGAGGAGGTGGTTGTAGGAGGTGTCACTTTAGCTGTTTTGGGTGCAGGTGCAGGTACTGGTGGCTGTCGTGAGGTGGATGGATGTTGGGTGAGTGATTGCCGGCGTTTGTGTACTTTGGGAGGGGGCGTCACAGACACACTGGGAGAGGACACAGGGGACGTGTAAATGGCAGTGGAGGTGGTGAGTGCAGGTGAGCGGCTTGGGCTGCTGGGCGTCCTGGTGCGAGACCTAGTGCCTGTAGATGTGGTGCATGCAGGTGTGTGTGTAGACGAGACTGGGAGGGAGTAGGGAGGAGGGAGAAGAGGAGGAGGGGGACACAGTGGAGACAGTGGATGTTGCGGTGTCTGTATGTGGGTGATGCTTGCGTGAGTGTCTGTGGTGCCTATGTTTGCTTGAGCTACTTGTGTGTGTTGACTTGTGTGCATGCTGGTCTGTAGGTGTGCTTGGGATGGGCTGGGGTACAGGAGATTGGGTCTGGGTGGAGGAAGTTGGAGGGGGGAGGCTGGACACAAGGACAATGGCTGCCATCAGTGCTGAGGCCAGAGATTGCAGGGTTCGCTGAAGGACAGCCTGACCAGAATGAATGCCCTCCAGGAATGCATTACCATGTTGCAACTCTCGTTCTACACCCTGGATGGCATTCACAATGGTAGACTGCCCAACAGTGAGTGACCTGAGGAGGTCAATGGCCTCCTCACTGAGGGCAGCTGGGGTGACTGGGGCAGGGCCTGAGGTGCCTGGGGCGAAGCTGATGCCCACCCTCCTGGGTGAGTGGGCACGGGGCGAACGCTGAGGGGCTGCTGGGAGGGAAGTGCTGGTAGGGGAGGTGGCGGCTGTACCTGTAGAAGTGGGGCGCACAGATGGTGCCGCCACCACAGGGGATCTCCCATCGGTGGACGAGTCCATGTCGCTGGTTGGTGATCCGGTGGCCGACGTGAAGCTCCCCTCGCCCTCCGTCCCACTGGTGCATTCAGAGTCTGTGGCGTGGCCCTCCATGGCCATGTGGGATGCAGCTCCCTCGTGCTCCGGTGCCACTGTACCTCCGCCTGATGATGCTGATGTACAAAAGGACAGGGAGAGCAGAAAAAGGGGGGGAGACAGAAGAAAGAGAGTTTTAGTGCATGGCATACCGCTACCGTTGGCGGACAAGACAGACGCAGCAGCCCCCTGCATTACACCGTGCTCCTGACCTCTGCACATGCAATTTCTGGGATATGGCCTACATGGCAATGGTAGACATCTGCGCACATGGATGCCACAGGGGCAACTATACCTCAACTTGGCACTCTGCTGTGGTGGGGTTCAGTGCCACATGGCCTACATTACGGAGGGGCCTTGCCTACCAAATTCGCCCTGGCCTAGGGAAACCCACAGCCCACCTCCCCACCCAGACCCCTCCACTGCACGCAAAGTCCGCAGAATGAGGTTGTACTCACCCCCCTGTGTCTGCTGTGATGTCCTCAAGTGCCCATCCAACTCTGGGTAGGCCACCGCCAGGATCCGGAACATCAGGGGGGTCATGGTGCGACGGGCACCCCTCCCACGTTGGGAGGCCATCCCCAGCTGAGCCTACGCCGTCTTCTTGCTGCAGCGGCGAATGTCCTCCCATCTCTTCCGGCAGTGGGTGCCCCGTCTCTGGTGGGCCCCCAGGGTCCAGACCTCCTTGGCGATGGCATGCCAAATGTCCCTCTTCTGGTGGGCGCTGACCTACATGACATGCACAAGGGAAGAGGTACAGTCATGACCAACTGCACCGTCGTTGTGAGTGACCCCCTCCCTACTCTGGCCATGTGGCCCATTCATTCCCATGCATTACTGTTCTTAGAACTCTGCCCCCTTCCCTCTTCCAACCAGCCCTCTCGACCCAGGCCTAGCCCATACAACGTGCTCCTTGTGTACTAACCTGTTGGTCTGGAGGACCGTAGAGTAGCGTGTAGGGGGGGAGGACCCCATCCACAGGTTTCTCCAACTCCTGTGCAGTGAAGGCAGGGGCCCTTTCTTCAGACGCAGCAGCCATTGTCGCTTCCAGACCGAGGTCACAGCAGCACTAGCAGTGTAGATCCTCTCCTTTCGAAGGTCAGGTATCTAGTGATTGAACAGATAGAAAATAGCGGTGACGTCCGCGGCGGAGACGTCCGTGGCGGTGCGCATCATCACCGCCAGCACACCTGTTCATTGGCTCCTGGGACCCATAGGGTCCAATGTTAACCAATGCGGCATTGCGCCGCGGTCTACGACCGCCTACCGCGACGGTGTGCAACGCCAGAGCTTTTACCCCACAATCCCATTGTCCCAGTTTAGAGGTCAGGCAGCCGCCATTTCAGGGGCCCACATGGCTTCATTTACTACTGCGTCACACATAGCTAGGCCTACACTCAACACACATACAGGAAGGGTTTTGTGTCTGGTGTAGTCTTGTGTGTAACTGTGGGTACATACCTGGAGGAATAGTGACTGGTTCTTCGCTGTTGTCCTTCGTAGGCACCGTCAGCTGGGACATATGAGAAGATGGCGGAATCCTCCGGTGTACCGACCGCTGGTGGACCTGTTGACAATGGAAGAAAGACATGTCATCGTCACCTACAGGTTTGACCGTGCCACTATCCAGGAACTATGTACCCAGTTGGAGCCAGACCTGATGTCACCGATCCGCCATCCGACTGGAATCCCCCCTGACGTGCAGGTGCTGTCAGTGCTCCATTTCCTTGCAAGTGGGTCATTTCAGACAACAGTGGCCATGGCATCAGGGATGTCCCAGCCTATGTTTTCCAACGTCTTGTCCAGAGTGTTGTCTGCCCTGCTGAAACACGTAAGGAGATACATCATATTTCCTCAGGTGGAGGATTTGCATACAGTTAAAGGTGACTTCTATGCCCTTGGACATATCCCCAACGTCATAGGTGCCATTGATGGGACCCATGTAGCTCTGGTCCCCCACCCGCAGGAGTGAACAGGTGTACAGGAACAGGAAGAGTTATCATTCCATGAATGTCCAGATGGTCTGTTTGGCAGACCAATACATCTCACAGGTAAATGCTATGTTCCCTGGCTCTGTGCATGACAACTACATCCTGCGCAATAGCAGCATCCCTGATATGATGGGTCAACTCCAGAGGCACCGTGTATGGCTATTGGGGGACTCTGGTTACCCCAACCTTTCCTGGCTATTGACCCCAGTGAGGAATCCCAGGACCAGGGCAGAGGAACGGTACAATGATGCCCATGGGCGAACTAGGAGGGTGATCGAGCGGACCTTCGCCTCCTGAAGGCCAGGTTCAGGTGCCTCCATATGACTGGTGGATCCCTATTCTACTCGCCGAAGAAGGTGTGCGACATCATCGTCGCCTGCTCCATGCTCCATAATTTGGCATTGCGATGCCAGGTGCCTTTTCTGCAGGAGGATGATCCAGATGACGGTGTTGTAGCAGCTGTGGAGCTTGTGGAGCCTGTGGACAGTGATGAGGATGAAGCTGAGGAAGAAGAAAACGACAACAGGGAGTCAGTCATACGGCAATATTTCCAGTGACACACAGGTGAGAACATTTTCTGGTTTAACATTACATTAACTTTCACACGTCTACCTCTATCCTGTACCTCCATTTCACTCACTATTTGTTAATTGAGTTGTAGCCTTCCATTTCAGTTTCACAAGTGTGGTAACCTACGTGTCAACTGCTTGCATCCTTGAAGGGCTTGTGATGTGTGACATAGGTATGTTAGCCTTACAATGGGTAACCCATTATGACACTGTGATTGATAATACAAAGTACCAAATCATAGACTGACTCCAGATTTTTGGGTGTTTCACTGGTGTTTATTTAAGTGCTCAAAAAATGAAGGGGAGTTGTAAAATGGTGATGGGTGATGGTGGAGGAATGTCCATGGCAGAGTCCAGTCTATTAGTCTCACAGGTGCACTGCCCATCTGGGCATTGGAAGTGGAGCTGGGGCAGTTCCAATCTGGACAGGGTAACAAAGTGGGACAGTGGGGGGACAATCAGGGTGGTCTTATTTCCTGGCGGGGGTCTTGCCATCTTGCTCTGTCCTGTTCCTGGATCTCAGGGCCCGCTTGCGTGGTGGTTGTCCGTCTGCAGGGGGTGGGGTGCTGGTGTGGTGGTCCTGTGGCGGGGCGTCCTGTCCACTAGCGCCGGCAGAGGTGGTGGGCAGTTCATCGTCCTGGCTAGTGTCAGGGGCCCCTTGGAGTGCCACAGTGTCCCTCAATGTCTTTTGAATGTCCGTCCGCACCCCTACGATGGTGCCCAGGGCGGAGCCGATGGTCCTGAGCTCCTCCCTGAACCCCAAATACTGCTCCTCCTGCAGACGCAGGGTCTCCTGCAACTTGTCCAGGACCGTCGCCATCGTCTCCTGGGAGTGGTGGTATGCTCCCATGATGGAGGAGAGGGCCTCGTGGAGAGTGGGTTCCCTTGGCCTGTCCTCCCTCTGTCGCACAGCAGCCCTCCCAGTTCCCTGGTGTTCCGGTGCCTCCGTCCCCTGGACCGTGTGCCCACTACCACTGCCCCCAGGTCCCTGTTGTTGTTGGGGTGGTGGGTTACCCTGGGTTCCCTGTAGTGGTGGACACACCGCTGATTGACCTGTCCTGGGTAGGGAGGTTTGGGCCCGCTGGGTGGGTGCTGTGCTGGTGTTACCAGAGGGTGGAAGCTCGGTGTTGGGTTGTGGCTGGGCAAGGGGAACTGACTGTCCTGAGGCCCACGATGGTCCGGGCTGGTCATCAAGATCCAGTGGGGCAGAGCTTCTGTCGTCACTGTGGGCCTCTTCTAGGGGTGGAGTGGTGTTGTCTGGACCCTCTGGTGTGGTGACGCTCCTTCGGGTTCCTGCAGGGGTATAAGAACATGATTATTGCATGTGTGTGTTTCATGGTGTGCAATGGGTGGGTGTGCGTGAACCCCAGTGCAGGCATTCCTGTGTGGGGGCTTGTGTGATGATGGTTGGGGGGGTGTTCTGGGTATGTGCAGTGAGCATGCTTTAGTGAGGGGTGAGCATGCTTAGTTGTGTCATGCAGGGCTTGGTGTTGGGATGGGTGGTTTGTGTTATGGGTAGATTAGTGAGTATCTGGAGTGATAGGGGAGGGTGTGAGGGTGGGGGTGTGTGATAGCATGCAGGTAGGGTGGGGGATATGATAGTTAAGAATTGACTTACCAGTGTCCCATCCTCCACCGAAGCGGGGGTGTCTTTGGCGTGACATGGGGTGGTGTGTGTGGTGATGAGTGTGGTGAGTGTAGTGGTATGTGGTGTTTTGTGCGTGGATGTTGTGTGGGTGATGGTGTTGTGTGCCTCTGTGTGATGGAGTTGTCAATAGCTGTGCTCTCTCTCGCGCCTTCTCTCAGAATTTCTGGTTGTAGGGGTTTGTGGGTGATGTGGGTGTGTATTTTATATTGTATTGGGTGTGTGGGAGTGGTGTGTGTATGTGTATCAGGTGTTTGTATTTGGAATTGTCCAATGTGGCGGTGTTTTGTAGATGTGTGTGTATTTTGAGCACGGCGGTGTGTACCGCCAATGAAATACCGCGGTTGAATGACCACCGCGTGGATTCGTGGGTCGTAATAGCATGGCCGTGTTTCTGTTGGCGTGGAGGTGGAGGATTTGTTTCCGCATGTTTATCGCTGACCTTTGGTGTGGCGGAGTTGTGTGGGTGTCTGAATTTTGGCGGATTCCGTGATGTGTGTCATAATAGCTGTGGCGGTCTACTGCGGACGCGGCGGTGTATTGGCGGTCTTCTGCACAGCGGTAAGCGCCTTATACCGCCAATGTTGTAATGACCCCCATAGTCTCTACCAGATAAGGCATTACAGAAGGTAAATAACTTTTCTGTATATTATACTCCTCAGACCTTTGGCTTGCTTGTGTGTGAAGGTAAGGGCACCATTGGGGATTACCATTGCGTGTATACTTATAAGGAACTGACTTGGGTGTGACTTATTAACATGTAAAAATAAGTTTTCCTACATGACAAAGGTACTTTTAAGTATTTGTTTTACAGTGCCTTTTCAGTGCAGCCGAGCACAGTGGTGCTCCTAGCAGCCATAAACTTTTGGCAATTATGTGAGTGGTGTAAATGTACACTGCAATACACATATGATAGATACATAGTCCTCATGTGAGTCGTGCATTTTCTGTTATACATATTATAGCCTTCCACGAATGTTAAATAGACAATTTGAGTGAAAACAAATGTATCAATGCCATCTGAGGGCCTGGGCACCGGCACTGTGGCACTGAGTAAGCTGTTTCAATGTGCACATAGAGTCCCAGGAAAACAGTATACTTAAACAGGTGAAACATCTGAGGTAACCATTCAGGAAAACACGCATTGGCTGTAGTGATCCAAGTTGAGAGGGCATATTCTATTGAAGTTCAAAATAAATTATACCTCGCCCTAAGAACAACGAATTGCAGAGCTCGGACTCTGCACAGGACAGTGTTATTGGAGAAGACAAAGAAGGACGACGTGAGAGGACCGGGGAGCGACAGGCCTGAGAGTAGAAAGTGTCAATGTATTGTTATTGTTTGACAGGTGTATTTTTTGTGTAACCGTGACTTTCCTTTTTCTTTCCTATAAATAGGAAGGTGTGCTGTATTTTAATTCCTCCCCTGCCATTGTGCTGCAGTTTTGCTTAAAAAGTAGTGAGGTGTTTATCTTTACTTATTGTGTTCTATCACTTACTTACTCGTGTACCCTTTATTTGGGTCTCCCTTCATATCAAATGTCTAGACTTGAAAGGCTTTAAGATGCTGCTGTCTTTCTTGCCCTTATTCTCATACGCCATTCGCATATTTCCTCTCACTTTGATAACCTGCAGGGGCTCCATTCATCCAGGCGAATCACTTTTAAGATCATGAGCATTGTCCATCGTGCTTTTCATCAGCTTGGTGCCCCGTACCTGCAACCATGTTTTACACCATACTTCACCCATAATCAGATCGTCTTCCCTTTGTTATTTAGTCCTCCCAACTTTCAAGAGGTCCCGAAGTGGAAACCTTTATTTTTCTTATGTGGGTGTCGACCGCTGAAATAGCCTTTCCGTTGCCATCGGTCTCATTAATGCCCACCTCACCTTTCGCAGGGCTGTTAAAACCCTGATTTATCCTCTTGTTCAGGTCAAGTTACCAAGCAGGCTGTTCCTTCGATAGTTTACTGTTCAGTCGTTCCTACTTTCTATCAGCGTCATCAGGGCCGGCTTTAGGGCGGCACAGCTGCACCTGGCGCTGACACTGGTGGGGAGCGCTGTGTTTCAAAAATAACTTAGGGGTTTAAAATCAGCTGAAGTGCCCTGTATGTCCAGCAGTTTTCAGGCAACAATGAAAATGTCAAGAATACTCTGATGATTAATTTTACCCCTGGAGAGAGATCGGATTTTTATCTAGTGGCAGTTTTGGCTCATCATAAAGTAGCACAGAGGGGTAATGCGCCTGCTGCAATTAAACTGTGCCATACATATCACATAACTAGGTGTGAGTGAACTATGAGTAGCGCTATAAACAGAAATTACATTTATGTGAGAAAGGGACTATGGAGAGATGAGAGGCACTGTTGACCAGTGGTAGTGAGAGAATTCGTGGAGAAGACTATTGCAGCGAGCGTGATAGAGCGGAACGTGGTAACAATTTACCTGCGTTCGGATGCTCTTTAGGTCGATGAATCTTTTGACTAAGTGGGAACTCTCTATACTCTTAATTGATCAACCACCTCTTATCGATAATCAATAACGAACATAAGCAACACCTTGAACAACATAACACTTAACAATTAATCCAGAATACATTTCGGAGAACCCTGACCTTTCAGCCAGGAATAACCACACCAGTTTATTGCAAAGTTAGTGAATTTATTTCCCTATATTAACAAAGCTAGCACGTTATAGATGTGTCTCAACACCAAATGATATACATAAATGAACATTAATAGCTGTCCATATCGTCGAAACAAGTGTAATCTATGTAGCATTTGAATCACAAGGCACTCGATAGTGGCAATGCAAAGCACTAATACGATAATCTGTAATGGGCTAATTGCGTACATTTAGTCAGCATAACAAGATCTCCAATTGCATCGTGTGACATATGGAATCCTCGTCTAACCTCAAATTAGCATCAGCATGTGGGACTTCATGCAAAAACGATTTGGCAACATCAATTTAGAAAACTCCTAGCTAGGGACCTTATCAAAATCAGCAGTTGGTTACCTAAAAGAAACACAATGCAATTTTACAATTTCCTTTCATAATTACCAATTCCAATCAGCAATCAATGAAGTCTTCGTCTCACAGGTACCGTTTCTCGATCAGCATAGAACGGGACAAAGGGGCAGGGGTGAACGGGGCAATTGCCTCACGGCGGCAAAGTAAGGCTACTACTTCATGCAAAGGGGCAAATCAAAGTTAAAGTCTCTAGGGCAAGAATCATTAAAGTCTCTTTCTCTCGACTAGAGAAAGCATCAAAGTCTCTCAAAATGGCATCGCTGCAAAATGGGTCATAGTAGCTACGAAGTCAAAATGGCGGGATGTCCGAAGATAGAGAGAGCTTTCCTCTCATGCACCTGGGTTTTATAGACAACAGTTCAAGTCCAGTAGGGTCTCCATTGGAGGGTTCATAGGTTAGCTTCAAATTGACCAATCAAAAACGACAGTTCTCAAGCTTTTACTTAAGCATACATTATCCTTGGAGATGGGTACACAAGTTGCAACATTGTTTCTCGATTAGCTTACTCTCAGAGGCTCCATTGTCCGCACCTGCAAGCCGACCTTGAATTTAAGAGAAAATATGCCATGCTGGCACCAACTTTAAGATAAGCATGCAAACAGTCTCTGTGGAAAAGTACAGCTTTAAGTAGAAATACACGTTTAATAGCACAGTGGAAAAATACGAACATTTAAACCGTGAGACCAGGCAACTAGGCCAAAGCCTCCGCTAAAGTAATGCTAAGCTAAGGCATTTCAAATGAGCAAATCGTAGCACACGTTTATGATTATGTCGGATTAGTGCAATTCTAATACACCACGTTATATAAAGCACGCGTATAAATGATGGCAAACTACTCTGAGGGCACATTTTGTCCCCGTACAATCTTTATTAATTCGGTTAATGCCACACATGATTATTTCAGCACTACGTTTATGCGTTAATAAATCAAAACCTTCATTTTCTGCTTCATCAATCCCTCCTCTGATGACTACTTGTCATCACGCGAATTTAGCCCACAAATTTTATCCCATTAAAATTCTGTCAGCTCCCTTTTCCTTTTAGTTCCCCTAGTTTGCGCTTTGTATTCTTCTGCCATTCTTTTCATTATTTTCTCCTCCTTTCTTCTTTTAATTTTCTCCATAATCATTATTATTCCCCTTTTTATTCCCCAAATTCCAAATACACAAATTATTACTATTAATATTCCTTCTATTATTTTCAATAATATTCCATTCCAAATTCCCCCAATCCAATGTCCCACTGAAGCAAGTCCCTTTCCAACCTTTTCCCACACTCCTGGTTCTTTCAGTTCTTTCAAATCTGCACTTTCTTTTGTTAGATTAGCAAGCATAGTTTTAATCTTCACACTATTATCAGGTATATAGGTGCAGCAGTGACGTGCACCAATCATTTTGCAAACGCCTCCATCCTTTGCTAAAAGAATGTCTAAAGCAAGCCTGTTTTGAAGAGTCATAGCTCTTTCCGCTGCAAGTTCAGCATCCATCAGGATTATAGCACCTGAAAACTTTGTCAGCATGTTATCCACTATAGTAGACAACTTTCTTATTTTGATGGAATTCAGCACAACTCCTAACGAAGGAATCATGGCTCCAAATATGTCACCTACCACAGCAGCTGCGGTCTCTCTTTTCTGGATACGATGGGATCCAGGTGTCTTTTCAATCATCGATATGTCATCCAGTTGATAAACCTTTGGAAACACTATACCCAAATAACATCTTCCCCACCATCCCTTTGGAAGACGATAAAAGGCATTATGCCCACAAATGTAATACACCCCTGGAATGACAGGGTCAAGTCCGTCCATCATGAATGTCCATTTGGCCTTAAAAATAAACGTATGTTTGCATTCACTCGCTCCTACAAAAATATTGTCATAGTAAGATTCACCTCGATATATACAAAACTTCCCTACATGCCAAGCATCTAAAGCTATTTTCCCTTGTGTCTTTATAGCAGCAAAATCATAATTGTCTACTGAAGTTCTCTTATGCAGCTCTTTTTCTAGTTTCGCTTTCATTTGAGCCCTTCTATCATCTGTGCGATCTAAAAAGCTTATTTCTACAGCAGAGACGGAGCATGTAAGGTTCTCCCTATGAGCATGAGCCGTTTCAAAAGGTTGCATTGGCTCGAAAAAATCCCTCATAATTTTGTACTCCCAATATTTTGCAGTCTCGCTTAGCTGCGCTATTATAGGAACATAAGCAAAGGTAACATCATAATTTGAGAAAAAATACTGTATGTTAGCTTGACCATAAAACCTAGACATTACTATACTACATGTAATCCCATACGTAAGAGGCATGTGGTGATAAGTCACCCCTTCCTTTACTGATGTCGGTATCTGGGTACACACATAACAATCTTTCGCATCCATAGTCTCAACATACTCTGTTAGCAAGCGATAGAAAACGTTATACGAAAGCTCCTTTTTATCATGCAAGAGCCTCTCATCCATTGCTAGCCTTTTCAATGGTGTTAGTTCAGTGACAGTAACAGGAACAATAGTAGAAGCAGCAATAGTCTCATTCTCACCCTTTCCATGCATTCCAAACACAATTGCCATTATTATTAGTACACATGTTAGTACTAAGCCTATACACACGTATTTACAATACTTCTTTCTATTGTTTTGCATAGCGTACCCAGGCATGATCTGTATAGAATCAGAGAGCTAGAAGCACTTATAAATGAAACTACTTAGCAATTCAGTTACAAAGCTTGAACGAGCACAATGTTCACACCGTCTTCTTTAAAAGGCCAGTCACTTTTCGGTTAGCAGCATTTGTCTCTATTCGGTTTAGCAATGTCTCAGCTGGTTGTTTATCTCACGTTAGATTGCAGCAAGCAATGCCATTTACTACCGTTTTCAATCAACAGAGTCTATGAAACTTTTCTTTTCTATTTGTATCTCTTCTTCTTCTTCGTTCTCGATGCTTAGAGATACAAATTCATCAGTCCAATCATCATTGACTGCATATGCCCATTCAGGACCGGAATACCTCTTGTTTGGTATCCTTTTCCTTTTCAATTTTGCTTCTCTCTTTGATTCTGCTTCGCTGGCACTCTCCTCCTTCGCCAAGTCCTTTTCTTCACTTGACGATTGTTCCACGACGGTCACTTCCTTTCTTTTCTCTTTCACTTTCGGCCTTCCTCCTTCGTTCAAACCTTCTTTACCCTTTTCTTTTATCGGTGAGATACTTAATCTTCTTTTTGCACCGTGTCCATTTGATGGACCTGCGATCTTTTCTGTAGAGGTTTGAACTCTTTCGTTCTGCTCTTCTTTGTCCCCACCTTCAGGGGAATTAGTCACGTTTTCCTTTTCTTTTTCTGTATCGTCTGTTTCTGGGAAAGCCCCCTTCTGCTCAGGCTCTCCTGCCTTCTCACTCTCCCCGAGCCCTTCGTCACCGTTACTTTCTTCAGGCTCTGTATCACTTTCAGCTGCTTCAGGTTCCTTGTCACCTTCAGCTGCTTCAGGCTTTTTGCTACCCTCAGCTGCTTCAGGCTCTTTGTCACCTGCAGCTTCGTCGTCGCTGTCTGAACTTTCTCCTTGGTCTTCCCCAAGTGAGTCGGACTCTTCGTTCTCCAATAATATCTCTTTTTCTCCTGCTGTTGCTTGTTCGCTTTCAGTTCGCTTTTGTTCTGTCTCAGCACTCGGCACCGTTTTATCAGGCACTGGTAGTTTCAGCGCTTCAACTTCCTCATCTGTGGGACACAACACCTTCTTTGTATGACTGGCGTGAATCCAGTTGGGAACCCCCGCGCACTTCACAGCGGTAGTTGTCGTCAGGATCACTTGGAAAGGGCCTTTCCAACGGGGTTCCAGGCACGACTTCCTCACGTGCTTCTTTATCACGACCCAGTCACCTGCTTTCAGTGCGTGTCCTGGACCTTGGATCGGTGGCAAGGTGGTCGCCTCCACCTGGTGAGAGAAAGAGCGAACCACGTCAGCCAGACCTTTGCAGTAGTCTAACACCATATCATCTGTAATATTCAAAAGCATGTTTGCGGGAACTGCAGGAAGTCTCATAGCCCTGCCCATGAGAATTTCGTGCGGAGACAATCCAGTTTTCCTATCAGGAGTGTTTCTCATTGACATTAGCACTAAGGGCAATGCGTCAGGCCATTTCAAATTTGTTGATGCACATATTTTTGCCATTCTCGATTTCAGCGTACCATTCATCTGCTCCACCAGTCCTGATGCTTCAGGGCGGTAGCTACAGTGCAGCTTTTGCTCAATGTTCAGTGCTTCGCAAAGTAACTTCATCACCTCGTTGTTGAAGTGACTTCCCCTATCTGATTCTAAAGAGATCGGGAATCCGAAACGTGGTATTAACTCCCTCAATAATAGCTTGGCAACTGTAAGACTGTCATTTCTACGTGTGGGGTATGCCTCAATCCAATGACTAAAAATGCACACAATCACCAACACATATCTCAAACCTCCATGCACAGGCATCTCAATGAAGTCCATCTGCATACGACTAAAAGGACCGCTTGCCCTACCAATGTGGCTCGCGTTCACAACTGTTCCCTTTCCTGGGTTCATCTGTTGGCAAGTGACACATCGATGGCAAACTGCTTCCGCAGCTTGGCGAAATCTGGGGTTAAACCAATCAGTTTTGAACAATCTTATCATGGCATCTCTCCCTAGGTGAGCTTGCCCATGATAGAACCGCGCAAGCTGTGATAAGAGACCATTTGGCAGAACAAATTTTCCCTCATGTGAAACCCATAGCTCGTCTTGTCTCTTTATACATTGTGATTTAATCCAGGAATCTCTTTCATCCTCCCTGACATTATTCTGTAGTGCTTTTAGTTCTTCTATTGTATCTACGACCTTCAAGGCAAATGCTTCAGCTGGTTCGAGTTCTGGTTCACTTATTGTATTCCAATCATCCCTTAACAATATACAGTTCAAGGCACAAAATCTTGCGACTTGATCTGCATAGGCGTTTCCCAGAGACACATAGGGCCTGATTCTAACTTTGGAGGACGGTGTTAAACCGTCCCAAAAGTGGCGGATATACCACCTACCGTATTACGAGTTCCATAGGATATAATGGACTCGTAATACGGTAGGTGGTATATCCGCCACTTTTGGGACGGTTTAACACCGTCCTCCAAAGTTAGAATCAGGCCCATAGTCCTGTCCTTTCGTGTGAGCACTGCACTTTACCACTGCAACTTCAGCTGGCACTTGAATGGCATGTAACAACTCCCTTATTCTCTCCCCATTTTTCACTGGGGATCCTGAAGAAGTCAGGAAACCTCTCTGTGACCACAGTTGTCCAAAGTCATGCACAATCCCAAACCCGTATTGGCTGTCAGTGTAAATGGTGACTTTCATCAATGCAGACAATTGACATGCTCTAGTAAGGGCTACAAGTTCTGCTACTTGTGCAGAATAGACTCCTTGGAGCCATCCCGCTTCCAAGACCCCTGTTACAGTACATACAGCATATCCTGCTTTCAAAATTCCCACCCCATCTCTTAGACATGAACCATCCACAAAAAGAATTTGGTCATTTTCATCAAGTTTTGTGTCCTTGATGTCCGGTCGGGGTTTTGTGCAAAATTCAGTCACCTGAAGGCAGTCATGCTCGACGTCTTCAGCGTTCTCAATTTCAGCATGTTCTCCAGGAAGCAAGGTAGCTGGATTCAACGTAGTGCACCTTTTCAGCTGCACATTCGGTGAGCCTAGAATAGTCGTTTCATACCTTGTGAGTCTTGCTCCAGTCATGTGCTGTGTTCGGGAGCGGGTCAAAAGTATCTCAACTGAGTGAGGGACCATGACTGTTACTGGGTGTCCCATCACTATTCCTTCACTCTGAGTGAGGCTGATACCAACTGCTGCTACGGCGCGCAAACACCCTGGGAGTGCTGCTGCAACCGGATCCAAAGTAGCTGAAAAATATGCTACTGGTCTGTTTACGCCACCATGGGCTTGAGTCAAGACAGACAAAGAACATGCATCACGTTCATGACAAAACAATGTGAAAGGCTTTGTGTAATCAGGCATACCTAAAGCTGGAGCCCTGCACATGCACTCCTTTAATTCAACAAAAGCATCCATCTCATCCCCTTTCAGTTCGATCTGATCCAAGGCATCCTTCTGGGTCAATTTCAGTAAAGGCTTTGCTAGAGACGAGAAGTTGGGAATCCACTGGCGACAGTATCCCACCATTCCCAAAAACTTCCTCACCTCCTTCCTTGTTTTTGGTGGACTCATTTGAAGTACACTGGTAATTCTTTCCTTCATTATTTTCCGTGACGCTTTCTCTATCTGGTGACCCAAGTATTTCACCTTCTTCTGACAGAACTGCAGTTTGGAAGGAGACACCTTGTGTCCATTCCCTCCCAAATGGTTCAACAGAGCAATGGTATCGGCTGTGCAGCCACTTTCTGTCTTTGATGCAACCAGTAAGTCATCAATGTACTGTACTAGGGTTGACTCGAATGGCAACTCTAACTCTTCCAAGTCTTTCTTTAGAACCTGATTGAATATCGACGGTGACTCAGAAAACCCCTGAGGAATTCGGCACCAACTGTACACTCTGTCTAGGAATTTGAAACAAAAGAGGAATTGGCTGTCCTCATGAAGAGGCACAGAAAAGAATGCTTGTGACAAATCGATGACTGAGAACCACTCAGCTTCGCAAGGGATCTGAAACATTATCACAGCTGGATTCGGTACGACAGGGCAGCACTTTATTATGATGTCATTTATTTTCCTCAAATCCTGTACAAGTCGGACTTTCCCACTTGGCTTTATTAGTCCCATTATCGGTGAATTACATGGGCTGCTTAATACTTCTTTCAGTACTCCCTGCTTCACGAACTCGTCAATAAGTTGGGCAACTTTCATGAGGGTATCTTGTGGCATGTGGTATTGTGGGGTCTGGGGAAAGATCGCATTGGGCTTTACCATCACTTTTACTGGTTCTACTCCTTTCATCAATCCCACCTCTTTCCCTGTCATGTCCCACACTTTCTCTCCGACTGTTTCCCGTAGTTCTGCTGGGATATCTTCTTCAGTTATCATTGGTAAAAGACAAATCAGAGGATACTCTTCGTCAACTGTTTCTATTTCATCGCCCTCTATACTGTCCTCTTCTTCCCCATCACTGCTCGTCTGTATTGTTATTCCCTCGTTCGAGCACATTATCGAACAACCCAACTTGCACAATAGGTCTCTTCCTAACAGTGCAATCGGGCTTGAGTCACACACCACAAACTGATGTACCCCTTGATAGTTACCAATGTTGACTGGTATCGGATCTGTTATTGGGTTCGTCAGATGCCTGTTTGCTACTCCCACCACTTGAACTGTCCTCCCTGAGAGTGGCAAATTTGGTACTTCACTGCTCTTAACAGTTGAACGTGTGGCTCCCGTGTCAACCAAGAATGAAACACGATGACCCATTACTCTTCCTTCTACGTACGGACCCTTTTGATCAACTTCTAGGGATGCCGCAAGCACACAATCTCCTTCCTCTTCTGAGCTTTCACTCTCCCATACATTGTTTATTCCACTCTCACTGTGTAATGGGAACTGTTGTACTGTGCCATTTGTGCTCATTACCTGACCCGTTACCTGTGGAGGAACCATCATTTGCTGCTGACTCATTGGTGCCAAAGGTATTTGCATTTGCTGATTAGGTACCATAGGTAACTGCTGTTGCATCGGCTGCATTTGCGTCATCTGCACACGGGGCATCTGCATCTGCTGCGGCTGCATAGGTTGTAATCCCTGCAATTGATTCATGGTCTGAAAATTTGGGTTTGGACCCCTCATTTTCAGTCCTCTCGTTGTCTGAAATGCATTGACATCATTGTTTTGCTGACCAACACCTACACCTGCACCTGCACCTTCCTGCACCACCATCGGACACTCGCGTTTCCAATGACCTACGTTTCCGCACGCGTGACACGGCATCACTTTCTTCATTGCCTGCACACCTGTCACAACAGTGTTCAAATCCGGACCATTATTCACAAAACCTCCTCTACCTCTGCCTCTGCCCTGTGGCTGAAACGCCATGTTTCCTTGCAACTGCGGCTGCTGTTGCTGAAACACCATGCCTCCCTGCAACTGCGGCTGCTGTTGCGGTACCTGCTGTTGGAATCCTTGCATCCCTGGCAACCCTTGCAGTCCTTGCAGACCTTGTAAGCCTGTCTGAGCTGCCTTAAGCTGCATCATCATCATCACCTTCTCTTTCAGCTTTTTCTGTTTCACCTCAATTTCGTCGCTACAGTATTTCGCATAAGTCAAGACTTCATCAATCGGTTTCGACTGCCAGCAGATCAAATGCGATTTTATCATCTGACTTATATCTGGTCTCAGCCCTTCCACAAATCTGAACACAAAATGAAGCATATCTTTCGCCTCGATTGCTTCTGTGCCACTGTAATTCTTGAACGCCTTCAACAACCTCTCATAGTAACTATGAATCGATTCTTTAGCCTCTTGGGCAGTTCGATCAATTTTCTGCCAATCCACATTTTTGGCGGCAACCTTCGTCTTCAAATGTTCAATCACCTTATAGTACAGACACATCACCATAGGTGATGGTGCACCCGTCTCTCTGTCTCTCTCTGGTTCACTTGTCGGCCAACCTACAGCTCTTTTGCAATCCTCCCACAAATCCGCCGGAACCACAATCTCAAATAGAGTGTTCAGGTCTTCCCAGAGACATTTGGCAAGCTTCACAAACCTATCAGTCTGTTGATACCATTCGATCGGCTTCTCTCTTAGTTTGGGAAAATCATTCGTAAAAGACTGAATATCACTCCTGTGCCATGGTACATGCACTAACTTTCCTCCTGCCGTCTCCCTCATTGGTAACATGGTTACGGTCTCGCTGCTCTGCGGTCTTTTCTCATTGTGTTCTGTAACACTGTCCCTCCTCTTATCCTTCCTCTTTACCCATCTGCTTTCCCACTTGTCTAAGCACCTCCACACTTGGGCACTCTGCAACAATTCTCTAAGGTGTGCCTTCATGCCTGCTGATCTCATGTGTTCAAAATCTGTGGTCCCAAAATCCAACCTATAGCTCCTGCTCAAGTGTTTCGTCTTGCCTATGTCAATCCCGTTCCTGTCTGCTACTTCCTGCAAACTCTTATGTACCTTGTTTACCTCTTTCGTGATCTTTGGACATAGATATCTCAACTCCTCTTCCGTGTAGGATTCTAACCTGTTCACACCCATATTCCCTTCCACCAATTCTTGTGCTTCCATGTTCAGCCTCATCCTGCTCAAGTAATCGTCTCCTTTCCCACTGTCTGAGTTTTGTGTGGAATTTAAACTGTTGAACCACTGTGTCAGCTGTTGCGCATTTACCCCCATCAGTGTAGCATTCACATCGACTGCCATCGATGGTTGTGGCAACTTTTCAGTATTCGATGTTAAAGGTATTATCAGTGGGGGGCTCGACCTCACCAGTGTTGACTGAGCGCATACGGGACTAAACTCCATCAAGGACCCAGACCCAGTTGGCTGAGCCACTATCGGGGTTATCCCTGGAGTGTTTTCTATGCACCTTCTTTCTGTCCCATTCTGCAGCATTTGTCCCTGACTGCTCATACCTAAGTTAGGCTGACTATACAAAGGTACCACTGGACCTACAGTAATGGGCAGTGATATCGCATCTGGATTTTGTCCATTTCCCATATTCTGAGGCATGTTCATCCCCATATTATGGGCCATCATTGCCGGCATGCCCATCTGACTCCCCGTCATTTGAGCATGAACACTTCCTCCCTGCATCTGCTTTTGAGGCATCATAAACTGAGTTGATTCAGCTTGTGCCATTGTTGGGTTGTAACCATTCTGTACGCCCCTTACGGTTGGATCTAGAATCATTCCTCCATTGTTGTCACTGCTGTAGTACCCTGGCATCTGCGGCTGATAATGTTCTGCTGGTTTCAACACGGGCACATCTGGATACATTCTCCTGACCTGCGGTATCTGTGGGGTGAGCAGTAAACTCGGGTCCTTAGATCCCGATGGTGCTCCTGTATTCTGCGTTTCACTGTTCTGTACCGATGCCGGAGGGGCAGAACTGGTACTTGGACCTTGTCCATTCTCTGCATAAGGTGGTGGACGGTCGTTCAGCAACTCCATTATCAATTCCTCATCCTCTAGCTCCTCTTCTTTTCTCAACTTTTCCTCGTCCTCTCTGTCCTTGGAACACTTCCTGTCTGTCTTACAGGTAGCTTTCTTACCTGTCTCCTCTTCATCCTTAGTAATTGCGGGGAACAATTTTATTCCCTGCAATACATCTGACCTCCACACCTTCTGCGCATTATCCCACCTAGCATCCGCTAGTGTCTTTTCTACCTTCCTCATCCTTGTTTCAAACTTGTTTTTCTGTTGCTGCCTAGCCATGAGTTCCCATATTGCTAGAGCCTCAAACTGTGCTGGCCTTGGAGGTACTTTCATGTCATACATCGTGAATCTCAAATTCTCTAGGACCCTTATATTGAATGTCCCATGTATCGGGAATGCTACGCTCCCATGTTTCTCTGTCCACTTGTGCCATTGTTTTAGCCAAAGGCACGGAGCTACCCCTTTTTCCTCCATTACAATGTAAGCTGGTGTACCCTCGGGCGGCGTTTCCTCTCCTACGCTCGCTTTAATGTAAGTCTCCCCCTTCATCGCACTCCTAAATACTTTAAGGAATTTCATTTTCTCGTCTTTTAATTCACAAAGTTTATAATCAATAGGTCACTGTAATTCCACAAAATTTGTAATCAATAGGTGACTTTAATTCCCGGAATACTCTTCACCTGCCTTTCCCCTTCCAATCGAGTGCCACGGACTGCGTCCAATCCGTGCGCGACCCTTCTTTCCAACCAACCTATCCCAGCGCGGCTCTTAGTGACGTCACACTCACACACACTGCGGCTGACAAAGCCTCGCGGCTAATCCTCCTTCACTCAGTTCCTCCCGTAACAACTTTTTGCATGTATCGCGAGCTACCAAAAACTAAAACAGATCTGTCGGTTTACTACAGGAAGGGTAACATAATCGCTTCAGGACCTTAGGGACTTTTCACTAACCTCGGCCACTATTCGATCTCTTTCACCAGCCTCGGCCGCTATTCCGTCTTTTTCAGTCCCCACATTCGCAAGCAAATCTGACCCGCAGACCTACTCTCAACTTGTCAATGATCTGTTCTAGTGCACTTAGAATCTCGTCAAAGCCCGAAGTCGAAGTTCCTATCACTCCCTAACACACGTACCCACTCGTTGACCACGCCCGATCAACCTACTAAACCGCCCAGACCACAACATGGATCAACATACTCCGGAGTCTCTTGACCTCGCAGGGCCCGTCTCAACAACAACAACCACGTGGACCTTTTTATGCACAAAGCGCCAGACGCACATGAAGTTCGACGACTTCCCTACTCTCACACTCGGAGCCGCACCTCCGCTAACTCTATGAAGTTCGACGACTTCTCTACTTCTACACTCGGAGTCGCACCTCCGCTATCCTTAAAAGAAAACCCTCGCAACCTTTTCACACACCCTGCGGCAATAAGCTGTGCAAGCGCAAAACCCTAACTTCACTCATACCATCACTAGTACCGCCAACGCTGTTTCCACATCTCCTTTCTCTCCATTCGCAAGCTTCGAGATCCCGGGAAAGTCGCGGTGGACCTAGCCCATCATCATCTTGTCAATTATTTTCATCCAAGAAAATCTAATTCAACTTCTCGAATGAGGCCTCAAAATGCGTAACCGTTAATCCAACACCATGTACTCTAATGGTACAGGGTCCCAAAAGACGTAACCGTCCTCTGCTACCATCTACTGATAGAGCGGAACGTGGTAACAATTTACCTGCGTTCGGATGCTCTTTAGGTCGATGAATCTTTTGACTAAGTGGGAACTCTCTGTACTCTTAATTGATCAACCACCTCTTATCGATAATCAATAACGAACATAAGCAACACCTTGAACAACATAACACTTAACAATTAATCCAGAATACATTTCGGCGAACCCTGACCTTACAGCCAGGAATAACCACACCAGTTTATTGCAAAGTTAGTGAATTTATTTCCCTATATTAACAAAGCTAGCACGATATAGATGTGTCTCAACACCAAATGATATACATAAATGAACATTAATAGCTGTCCATATCGTCGAAACAAGGGTAATCTATGTAGCATTTGAATCACAAGGCACTCGATAGTGGCAATGCAAAGCACTAATACGATAATCTGTAATGGGCTAATTGCGTACATTTAGTCAGCATAACAAGATCTCCAATTGCATCGTGTGACATATGGAATCCTCGTCTAACCTCAAATTAGCATCAGCATGTGGGACTTCATGCAAAAACGATTTGGCAACATCAATTTAGAAAACTCCTAGCTAGGGACCTTATCAAAATCAGCAGTTGGTTACCTAAAAGAAACACAATGCAATTTTACAATTTCCTTTCATAATTACCAATTCCAATCAGCAATCAATGAAGTCTTCGTCTCACAGGTACCGTTTCTCGATCAGCATAGAACGGGACAAAGGGGCAGGGGTGAACGGGGCAATTGCCTCACGGCGGCAAAGTAAGGCTACTACTTCATGCAAAGGGGCAAATCAAAGTTAAAGTCTCTAGGGCAAGAATCATTAAAGTCTCTTTCTCTCGACTAGAGAAAGCATCAAAGTCTCTCAAAATGGCGTCGCAGCAAAATGGGTCATAGTAGCTAGGAAGTCAAAATGGCGGGATGTCCGAAGATAGAGAGAGCTTTCCTCTCGTGCACCTGGGTTTTATAGACAACAGTTCAAGTCCAGTAGGGTCTCCATTGGAGGGTTCATAGGTTAGCTTCAAATTGACCAATCAAAAACGACAGTTCTCAAGCTTTTACTTAAGCATACATTATCCTTGGAGATGGGTACACAAGTTGCAACATTGTTTCTCGATTAGCTTACTCTCAGAGGCTCCATTGTCCGCACCTGCAAGCCGACCTTGAATTTAAGAGAAAATATGCCATGCTGGCACCAACTTTAAGATAAGCATGCGAACAGTCTCTGTGGAAAAGTACAGCTTTAAGCAGAAATACACGTTTAATAGCACAGTGGAAAAATACGAACATTTAAACCGTGAGACCAGGCAACTAGGCCAAAGCCTCCGCTAAAGTAATGCTAAACTAAGGCATTTCAAATGAGCAAATCGTAGCACACGTTTATGATTATGTCGGATTAGTGCAATTCTAATACACCACGTTATATAAAGCACGCGTATAAATGATGGCAAACTACTCTGAGGGCACATTTTGTCCCCGTACAATCTTTATTAATTCGGTTAATGCCACACATGATTATTTCAGCACTACGTTTATGCGTTAATAAATCAAAACCTTCATTTTCTGCTTCATCAAGCGCCACAGGCGCTAAAGCTGGCCCTGAGCGCCAGGATAACCTTACCCTTTAAAAACAAAGCTATTGAGCCGCTGGAGCAGAAACAGCTGTGGGGGCTTTCCAACCACTGTAAACTACATCTTTCTGGAAGCCTGCTCCATCATCTGTACAGGAAGCTCGATGTCTAGTGCTTTTGTTTATTTTAATGAGGCATTTGATTGTTATTCAACCCTATAACTACAATGAAATATATATGTATTACTAGTTTTGTATGTTAGTAGTCTATAAGTTATAAATACCTCCTCCTAAGTGTACTTTGAGACAATCCAGTCTGGAAAGTCTGCTATGCAAGTTCACTAATCAGTTTAAATTTTAGAGTTTGGACATTAATTGTGTTTGTTGTTTTCCTTTAGCTACCGATCTTCTGTTTGCTCACACTCTGCACGGAAAGGCAGTTCCTTTTGCTACTGCTGGCGATTGCTATAGCGCTGCAAAGTGCCCACAGGTTTGCAACATGTTATTTACTCTTTTTTGCCTGTTTTGTTGTGCACACAAAGGGTCTATGTATGCTACTGAAAGAAACACCTTACGAGGCGACCTACAGCCAAATAGGTGAAATGCCACACTATATTTTAGCCTAATCATCATGACAACTAGCTCTTTATTATTTTAATAAATGTAATATCAGTAATAAGCATTAAAACTAAAATGTATTTTACAACTGTATAGCTTTTAATGATAGAAAATGCACAGTTTTTCAAACAAATAATGTTCTAAATACAGAACATGCCAGAAAATGTATTAGAAGGCGTCAGGATATTTTAATTGAAGTGATTAAATGTACCGATCAGTGTATATCATAATTATATTTTATCTGCGGGTCTAGATAGCGCAGATTAGAGGATAAACGGACAGAGCGTTAACAATGAGAATGAATTTCTCATACATAAATATTAAATACTTTGCTGATTTAAACATCTTACAAAGCAAGATGAAATACAATATAAATAAAGAAGTAGCATAAATTCGACTCAGGTATGCCAACATCATTCGCTTTTAGGCAAAGAATCTTGTTTAAGCAGACTACACTGTAGGGAGGATGAGTATCGTAGCCGTAAAGAACTCTAAATGGGTCAGGTAGCCAGGGTCGGACTGGGACAGAAAATAGACCCGGGTAGCAAATTAAAAACAAGCATTTGCAATGCCCTAGGGTCTCGCATTTGTCCGATTTACAGCTATTACCAGTTGTAAACTCCCAACTGGATTTTTCTTGCATTAAAAGAAAAAAACACCGCGATTGCGATGCTGCATTTCACTCGTAATAATACTTATCAGCAAAAGTGCAATTATGGCGGTTACTGGCAAAAGTGCAATTTACTGTGTAATAGGGTCGATAGGTTGCAAATCGCTCGACTTCTGCCAAGTGAGATCGCGCTGCGAAAATAGAGAAAAAGTATTTCACAAACCTGACGGGAAACAGCGAGCCTCGCATGTTTTCTGTACTTGGTCGCTGCGCTAGAGCAGGGCTAACCACTGGAAAAGGCATGAGGCATGACGTATGCGTGCCTTTCACTAATCAAAGCAAGCAGATTCTAACAAGCAAGCCAACGAACCAATGAAAGACACTGACGTGACGTCGACGGGGCTCCAACCCCTTTTCTAATTCCTAAAGCGTCTCGCTAGCGATACGCATGCGGAAGCGCATGCGTCGTAGGCTCGACCCTAATGAAGCAGTTAGCTAAAACAAAAGTGGCCCATTTGCAAATCAAGGCAGTTTTCAACTTGTAAACCCACGCCATATGTGTTTGCCAAATGTGACAGGCTGTACGCATTTTTGAATACTTCATGTAATGTTTGTGGTGGTATCCGAGAAATCAACAGTAAAAACCGGTCCACAAACAGTCAATAAGAAACCCATACTCCGATCTGTCACACTAACCTTTCCAGCACTGCCTGATTGCAGTATAGGCCAGCCCAACGCTGCCACTACACAGAAATCAAGAGGCGTTATGGAGGTTACATTGTAAACCCAGACAGAGATATGGAACTTTCATATTTTATAGTTCTAACCGGTGGTATTACAAAAAAATCACTAAGTTTGTGGACTCTGTTTTTGAGATTTTACTCAATGCTGTTTCCAGGAATTTTTAGTTTGTGTGTGACCTTTTTTTTTTTTTTTTTTTTTATAAACTGAATTTTATTATTTTGGAATAATGGCCACAATGTTTCACAGCTATGCACAGCGACATTATGTTAGTCATACAAATACAATTTACAGTACCTTACAAAGTGCTTATATTTTAGACCCGCTCACTGTAAGCTATACATTTTCCCCATACCTTTCTAAGTTTTCCAGGGCAACCCCGTGATATGTAGAGAACCCAGGGGGAGAAGATGCTTTCCATAATTTGGCAATGTCTCGTTTTCCTAACATGGTTCCAATCCCTACTAGGGTTTTGTCCCCAATGGTATTGCTGATCCCATCAGTGACTCCTAAAAGGGCCATTGTGGGGGACAGATCTATCAACCTCCCAATCACTCTTGATAGTGTGGTTACAATTTTCTGTCAGTATTGGGTGATGTGTGGACATTTCCATACCAGGTAGTAAAAGTGTGCTTGTGGTTCTGGACAGTGCCAACATGCCTGTGCTGCCAGCATGCCTGTGTGCCATAGCCTCAGTGTTGTTAGGTAGATCACATGCAAGGCGTTAAGTTGAATGAGCCTCAGCCTTGTGGAGATGACCAGTCCTCTAGGTGACAAGCGGGCATCCCTCCAGTGAGTGTTGTGCAGGGGGCCTAGCCATTCCTCCCACAGGGTACGCAGAGACGTAAACAGGTTAAGGGAGTTAAGAGTAAGGGTTTGGTAAATCCAATAGATGCCCTTCCCTTAAATGGGACCCATTAGGGTTTGGGATTCAAGGAGGCTGTATTCAAGGGCAGTCCCAAGAGAGTTGCAGTGGTGTTTTAGGGCATGAAATAGCTGTAAGTATCTAAAGGATTAGGATTAGTGTAGGCCATAGTCCTTTTGTAGGGTTTGAAAGGACTTGATGTCTGCCTTTCGTCTCCAACTGTGGAGATCCAAAGTTGATCCCATCTCCCAAATCCGGTCAAGGAGTACAAGTGTCAGTGCCATCGTCCTGTCCACAATGAGGACTCAAGGTTGATCTTTTTGTCCCATCCTGTCCGTTTCAGTGCCAACCACCACACTAAAGGACTACCCAAGTGGGTTCAGAAAGGTGAGATGGGATGGGTGAGAGCATACCTATAATATTTTCCAGTCTCAGGATTGCTACCTCCAGCCAAAAAGCTGGCTCCCTCCCATCTTCCATTCAGCCATTTGTTGAACACTAGTAAGCGTGTTGGCCAATAGTATAGGCCGACGTGCGCCCAGCCCATCCCCCACCGTAAGTTGATTGGATGCACTTGCCAAAATTGATGCAGAAGAGACAGTTAAGTCATAGAAAAGAACATACCTTGGATAGGAGGTTGCTAAACCAGGATTATGGTATAAGCAAAGGATAATTTTGTAGTGTATATAGCAGGTGGGGCAATGCAATCATTTTAAACAGGGCTATATGGCACAAGACATTAAGAGGCAGTTTCGCCCAGTGGTTAAAGTCTGTTGTCAGTTGGGGCTCTAGAGGCTTCATGTTGAGGTTAAGCCTGGTTCAAGTGCTATGTGTATCTCTAGGTAGCAGAAGCTGGGTCTGCGTATTATAAGTTGCGGCTGCCAGTCTGCCCACTTTCGGCTCCTCTCTGTGGGACCAGGACTGATTTAGGCTATTTAATTTTTAGTCTCAATGTGTTTCCAAATAGAGCAAGCATCTGGAGAATTCTCTGAGTTGTAAGGGTAGGTTGGGAGATAAAGAGAAGGACTCTGTCTTGGTGTACGGCAATGCAGTCTACTGTCACTCACCCGCCCCAAAGGAGTCCCTATATTTGCACATTGCAGTGAATCCATGCCACCATGTATTCTATGATTAGGGTGAAGAGAAGAGATAATTAGGGGCATACCTAGTGGGTGCAGTGGCCTATTTCAAAGGGGGAGGAAAGAGTGGCATTAGTGCAGACTTGGGCTCTGGGGTTGGAGAACAACGCTCAGACAAACAACTGAAATTTGGGGCCCACCTTCACCATTACTTTCTCAAGAAATACCCAACTCTCCTAGTCAAATGCTTTTTTAAAGTCTGGGAGGAGGATAGTGTTCTAGTACCAAGCAATGAGAGGCGGGTCAAGGCCATGTGTATTCTATGGAGATAGTGCTTAGTGCTCCTGCTGGCCATAAGCCTGCATTGGTCTAAGTGATTTAAGTGTGGGAGGATTGTGAAGAGGTGTCTGGGTAGTATTTTGGCATCATTTTGAAGTTGATGAGGGATATAGGGCAATAGGTTGCACAGCGGTCTGCCTGGTTTTGGTAATACCATAATGGTGGCCAAGTCAAGTTCAGAAGTGAAGTGGGTTTTGTCAATAGCCTCCTGGAAGAGGTTTAGGAGGTGAGATAATATTCCACAGGGAAGCCATCTGGACCTTGGGCCTTCCCAGACTTCATGTCTTGGAGCACCACAGTAATTTCCTCAAATGTGAGTAGGAGATCTAGATTTGCCTTGTTGCTCCCTTTGACTTGCAGCATAGGGATGTCTGTCTTCAGTGGGGACTCGGCCTCCCTCAGGGATCGTTCATGAGATGTATACAGATTGGGGTAGTATGCCGCAAATGTGGCTGCAAGGGCACTATCCATCTTTGCCTCTGTTCCATCTGCGGATTTGATTGATAGAACAAACCTGGATGCAGCCTCCCTCCTCGCAAGCCAATAGAGAGACTTGCCCAACTTATTTCCCCACTCATAAACCCTTCTTTCCAATGCCAGCCAGCTCTTGATGGGCCTCGCCTAGGGCTAGTTGTCGAAAGGATGTTCTCTCCAAGTCCAGTCAGTGGTGTATGGAATCGGTCATGTTGGATTAGCCAGTGGATTCTGGTGTGGGGATGTAAGGGTCTATGTCAGTCATGTGTTGCTGTTTGACTCAACCGTTCCCTTTTAGGTAGGAATGCAACAGTCCTATAAGGATGGCCTTACTCGCCAGTCACAGAGTATGAGGGAATTCCACAGTGCAGTAGTTCAGTTTGTAGTAGTTGCCTGTTTCTGAATTCACATTGTTGCAGGTGCAAAGCATTAGATCACTACATTGGGTGGGGCCCCATTTGTTGTCTGCCAACGGTTAGGTTCACTGGGGTGTGGTCAGAAATACTACGGGGCAGTATGTGTGAGCCTGTAGTATATGGGAAGTCAGTGGCCGGAAATAGTATTAGGTCAATTAGGGACAGTGATCTGTGTGCAGCTGAAAGATTGGTGTACGTCTGGGTCTTGGGGCCCCATGCTTTCCATGCATCGCATAAGCCCAATCCTTCATTCCAGGCATGTAGGCCTGCCCACAGGTGGTGCCAAGGCCCACAGAAGCTAGTGCTTAGGCTATAATTTCATTAAGGTCACCTCCAATTAAGGTAATCCCATGGGGAAGTTGGAGAACAGTCATCTTCAGGTCCTTGATGGTATGGTGTATCAGGCTGGGTGAGACGTATTTGCTAATGACCTGATTTATGCAGTCTTCAAGGGTGCCCTTAACCACAATGTACCATCCCATGGGGTCTAAATTAATTTGCGAGATAACTAGTAGAAATGTCATATAAAAGAGCACTGCTGTTCCCCTGGATCCCTTAGTGTATCCTGCATGGTAGATTCTGTTGCACCCATGGCAAGCCAGGAACTGGCAAATGGTACTCAGAAAGTAAGATTCCTGTGCGAGCAGTACAGCAGGGCCATGTCATTTGGCAAAGCAGAGTACTGCATCATTTAATATGGTCATTGAGGACATTGATGTTCCACATCATTAGAGTGAAAGAGCCCATCGCGGGAAGGGAGGCTAGAGTGTGGGCAGCCAACTTGGTACAGTCACCAGGGCAGCTACTGATGGTGTTAGGTACTATGTAAGTAAGGTGTGAGATTTGTGTGTGTAGTGGGCAATGTTGTGTTGTATAGAAAATAGAACCACGAAAAATAACTCAATAAAGCCAAAAAAATAAAACCCCCAAAAACCCTGTACCGTACCAAATTTGCCTCCACCTCATACTTCCATCCAAAAGCATCTGTTGCCCTCTCTGAGAAAATATAACTCTATCAAATGTATGCGTAAGTCCAAGAGAATGCTGCAAACTGAGGTATGTGCTGGCCCAGTGTCAATAGGGGGATTTCAGTGCTGATGGGCTTGTATTTCTCAGAGTCGTGGGAGGTCTCATGTCGTGTCTATAATGTCTCCATTGGGGGGGGGGCTTTTGGGCTGAGATGGCGAGTGCTGGCAGAAACTGTCCCTGCAAGTGTTGTAGCCCCAAACCTGGGCGGGGTCCATTGAATTCAGAGCAAGATTCTGCAGTTGATTCCCTACAGGGTCATCTCTGTGATTTCCGACATCTGGTGGGGGCCCAGTGTGCCCCCAGAGTGAGGGTGGGGCAGATGGTAATCCCCAGGCATGAGGAATATTACTTTGCAAAATTTGTTGCTCTGTCACCAACTCCCATGCTGACTCTGGAAACATCAGCATGTACTGCAGATTAATTGCCTGGAGTTTTGCTTTGACTTTCTCATAGGATTTTCAGAGTTGTTGAACACGGCAGGTGTAATCTGAGAAAACCATGATGCACTGGGACTGATAAGTAGTGTTCCCAGTGTTATAGGTTTCCTGTAGGTTCTTGTCACAGTCTCTGTAGTTCAAGATCTTTGCAATAATTGGGTGGGGACAGACCCCTGAGAGAGGGGTTACGGGGCAGGGACCTGCGTTCTCTCTCCACCACGAAACAGGTGGATAGTTGGGATGTGGCCTCCCAGAAGTAATTTATCTGTCAAGAAAATATTCCAGAGTTGAGCTTTCTGTACCTTCTAGGAAGCTCTAGAAACAAAGATTACAGTGTTAGGCCTATTTTTGGTATCCTTGACTCACTTGTTTAGGTATTTCAACATGGCTGACAGTTTGGAGACTGTGGATTGAAGCTGTCTTAGGGTGTCTTCCAGGGCCATGACTTGGCCTTCGACTTTGGTGACCCTGTCCACTACAACACGCAGGTCCTGGCACAGGAGGGATACCCACCTCTCTGATCTTAGATTCAAGGGAGTCACGGGAGGATTGCATTGCCTTTAGGATGGCCTTGGTGCCTCCAGCGGAAGAAGACTGGCAGAGTAGTCATAGAGTCCTGGGGCCCACGAGCCAGAAAGGTGGGGGCTGTACGGTCTGGCCTAGTCACCTGAGAAGAGAGCTGGGCTTTTGGAGGGGCTGTGTCACTGAAGAAGGTGGAGTTGTCTGTAGGTGTTCGAGGAGGGCCTGGGAGCACGCTTGCTCCACCAAGTCGAGGTGCGCATCACGTGCAACAGCAGTCCATTCTTGAGTTGCAGTTCCCTTCACCATGTTGGCTGCCCCCAGTTGTCTGGATAGTCAAGAAAAAGCACAGGGGGTGCAGGTAGCATAGGGGCTGGGCCCCAGGTTTGGACCCCTCCCCGTGTACAGTCCAGCAGCCAATTATGGTAGTGACAGGATTCTCTGTTGGCCTCGCTGTCCTCCGGCCAATGCCTGTCAGGGTGCTGACCCTTTGTCCTGCCCCCAGTGAGTGTGCAGGTAGGGATTCACCTAAGGGGGCTCGAGAGATGATGGCCACACACCTCCAAACTCTGCACCCTCTACAGGGTTGCAATAGCAGGGCCTGGTGAGGGCTGCACCAGCCTTCTGCTAGTTGTTTTCAGGCAGGGATGGGACGGGTTGGCATGCCTCCCCCAGGGGGGAGGGGAGAGCAGGTAGCAGTCAAGCGCATCAGGGTGTGTGATCCAGGCTTCCCCTGATGTAGTGGTCAGTGGAGGGCTGTGGCCTTTTGCCCCCAAGCTTCAATGGTGCTGTGCGGTGGTTGGGGCCGTCGCTCCAGGGACCCACTCACAGGACCACATTTTCTCAGGAGGGAGGGGGAGAGTAAAAGGAAAGCTCCGCTGTCTGTCTCCAGCACCACTGATCTGTCTCCAGGGCCACTGATCCAGACTCACTGTAGGAGGACTGAAGAAAGTCTTGGGATCTCTGCACCAATGAGTGACTGTCGGCTCCAGAGACATGCAGCTACTGAATCTTCTTTGGCGGTCACCATTCCCGCTTTGCCATCTGCCCAATGTTGTGTCTGCCAAGTCTGCTGCTGCGATCTTCAGACAGTGGAGGTGCTTCTCCCAGGCACCCCTCAATCTCACTAAAGGTGTGGGGGGGGGGTTCCTTAGGTTCCAAGAACCCCATTGGCGCCCAGGATATTGTTGCTGCAGAAGCGGATGATTGGGAGCTCCACTGAAAAGTGAGAACCTCTTTGGCCTGCCAACCCCATGCCCCTGTGTGTGAGGATTTTAAGGTGGGAAAATTAAAAACTGTATAATAAATGCATGCTGTTTTGTACCGACTGCTGGACTGTAGAGAAATCTGCTTCAAAGATGCAATCATAGGGATGATTTATAACCCTAGATCCTTATTCGTGATGCATCATGTCACCTAATCAGTTTTTTAGGAAATTTGTTTTGCTGTTGACAATATCTAGGCTTAAAAATTAATCAGAAGTGTTAACATGGTCAAAACGGTTCACATATTGCAAATCTCGTATGTTCTGTTTTTTCCTGCCACTATCACAAGCATTACACCCTCTAACAGTAGTATTTGTTTCATTTGCTAATAAAAATGTTTTTGTGACAGATCTTTTTCAAATTCACTTTGCGCTGGCCACCTTTACATTTTTTTCATCCTGGATATAGCTAAATTTCCCTTTTTTAGTAATGCATGAATCTTTATGTATTTTATAATGTCAACAAATATAAATGTAAACAATATCCAAATTGTGCTCACTGTTTCTGAGACAGTTCCTCACGTCAAATGCCCACGAAAAACTCCATAATTATGTGAAATGTCTATGCCACTTAAAACTAAATGATGTGGTACATATGGAGGATAAGATTTTCAAATTTAGATTTCTGTGAAACAAGAATACTAGGGGAATTAAATATAACAAAGACATCAAAGTAAACCGTTGAAGCTATAGTCAAACTGAAATGATTGTTAAAAACTTAGACTTACAAATACATTTCTGTTGTCAGACAGAGAGACACTGGACAGTGTCTTTCTAGGTAAAGATTGCTGTATTGAAAATAGTCACTTGGGACTGAGTCGAACTTACTGTGATAAAACCAAATGGACGTAGCTCTGGTTCTCCTCAAGAGCAGGGTTGACAGGAATTACCACCCAGCTGTGTGAATAAAGCACGCACCATTACACTAGATAGCCAAATTACCTTAGAAACACAATATAATGCTAGCCACAGAATGAAGTGCACAGGCAAAGCCTCATTTAGGCAATAGTTTACAGTATTATTTCATTATATAGGTATTTAGTTACACATAGATACATCATATTATCTACATGCTAAGCTCTGCCAGGCCCATACACACTGCACAGTAACCGACTTATGGTGATAGTGTAGTCTTCAACTTTGTTTTTTAGGAGTTGCATCTGAGACTGCATTAGCTGCTTCACCAGACTGTTGTTTTTCCTCAGAAAGGCACACATAATATACATGCGAGGAGGTGCTTTCCGTCAGCAGGCTCCATTGGTTTATTAAATTGTCACTAACATTGTGCTTCCACCCACCCCAGTATACAGCTTGTTGCAGTGGGTCAGCCCACTTTACCAATTTGGTCCCTTTACATTAAGTGACTGTTCATACCCTGTGCACCTTGATCACACAGGCTAACAATAGTTCATTTTTTTCAGCAGTAAAGCTGGTGCAAAACATGTTTTTTCATTTGTCTTATTGTTATATTAACTTTAAAAATTGGCTATTTATTCTGTCTGCACTATAAAACACTTAAGTGACACTGTAACACTATAGAAGCCTGGAATTTGAGTACTTGGTCAGTTGGTGATTCATTCTCATCTCTTTCACGAATAAGAATATTTTAAAGTTTATGTAATCAAGTAAGTGGAATTGTATTCTTATAATTGCATGTAATTTGAGTATCTGGTTATTTATTCTTGCTTTGTTCTAAAACAATGATAAAATTCATGGCACAACTAAAGGGCTTGTTTAAAATATATCAGTGGTGAAGAAGGTGAAGCAAAGAATGTTTTTTTTCAAATGTAAAACTTTTTTTTGCAAGATAAAATGCCCGTGTTTAGGTAACAGCCTATGTTTTTTTTTTTTTTTGCTTTTTATGTTTGTGGTGGTGCAGCAAATTCTAAAGATTACTGGCAATCTTTAAAAACATAAAGGTCCTGCACCTCAACTGGGCCAAAGGAGTTGGACCTTTGAGGCAGATTAGAAATTAAGTAGGAACTGCAAATCAAGAAATTAAGGTCTTTCAATAGAAGTCAATAATGAGAGTTTGATTACGTTTGAAAAGGTTTCATTGAATATTTTAATTTATTGAGTCCTTTATTAGTAATTCATTAAATCACAATACAATTAGAGAACAAAGCAAGAAGCGTGTTACATAAAATCTAATTCCTATTCTAAACTAATTTCAGAACAGATAGAGAACATCAGCAGAACCCATAAAGAGCTCTTGCCTTGGAATATGAAAGCATAACAGCCATCACCGAACTTCCAATAAAGAGAGGTTAGAGAAATGATGTAGAGTCTCCCACAGCTTAAATTAAAACAGAATCAAAGTAGCTTCCAGGTTGAATCCTAGACACATCAGCAAAGAGTCTAAATCAGAATGTATCAAAGTCAGAGTGCTTGCTCTCAGGGAAAGACTCTAGCCTTGTTGTGTATGTCCTTCACGTCTAGAGACCAAAAACTAAAGGTTTCAATAGACCTCCCTTTCTAATCTAGGAACACACATTTATACAATTTGAGGAAAATAACAAGTTGTCAGTCTTGAATAGATCACTTCTGGTTTCAGTCAATGAGATGTTGATGTCTTAATGGGAACTGGACAGGTTATGTCAATTTAGCAAATGTTAACAATGAACATCCTAAACACACAATACATTTAGCTTTTAATGATTCTCTGAAATATTTTGTCATTCTCCAATTTCTTCTCATTATTAACTACTGTAAGACAAAAACAAATCAAGGTAAGCACAATACACTCTGTAATTAAGCCACTTTCATTATCAAATGCCTTCAGTAACAGTGCCTATTCTTGAAGAAACAACTTTTTAAGATTAATCTAACATTGCAGTCATTTTACATAGGTCAAATGGGTGAGAAAGCATTTTTGTTTCATGAAAAGCCATACACTTATGACCATGATACAGGTCAGACCTAACGAAGAGGAGAGGAAGAGGGAGAGAAAGAAATGAAAAATGTGTGTGTCAGCATTTCAACCTAAATACAAGTCTCAGTGGTAGCTTCAAATGCAAAGCCATGATTAATCGCAATGTCTAATTGAGGTCTACAGAACAT
This sequence comes from Pleurodeles waltl, assembly GCF_031143425.1. NCBI lineage: Eukaryota > Metazoa > Chordata > Amphibia > Caudata > Salamandridae > Pleurodeles > Pleurodeles waltl. The sequence continues at coordinate 518,075,961 of NC_090442.1, forward strand.
CTAGTGCAGGGTTATAATATGTTTTATATTTATTAAAATTATTCTGCAGTGGCATATCCTTGCATTAAAGTTTACAAAATGATCTATTGCTGCAGTGTGCCAAGACCAAACCAATTGGCTTTTCTAGTACGTATTGCCTTTGCACTCTGAGTACTTTCTTGTGCTTATCAAATGTATTTGTGAGTTTGTATTTTGAGACTTCACTCAACTATTATTGATCACTCTAAAGGACCGCAAAGCACTGCGATAAAGCTAAGATTTGCAAAACCAGCATGTTGATGTTCATATGTAATGAATCCAAATTCAGCTGAACTTTCTACACATCATATGATGAAACACAGTCCTGATTCTTCTCTAAATTAACTGGTTATCACAGGAGGAATGTCTATGTGTAAATTGACAATGAGTCATGCTAGAGTTAATAGTCTCTTAAATATTTGATTCATAGCTGACTAGATATTAAATCTTTATTTGTGAAAGGCAAGTACACCCACTGATAAAGGTGGGTCTAGTAACTTGTAAGACTTTCTGACACTTTTTGACCCCATATGAAAGTAATATTCAAACTTGCAGTTTCCTCAAGACACATTGCACATGGCAGAATGGCACATGGAGTAAATCTAGTAGAGATAACAATTTAGGCAATTCTTTTAATTTTTTGAAAGTTGCAAAGCTTGATGGTTTACAAAATTGCTTATATTTGCAAGCCTTGTCCTTAAAAAGCTGATAATATTTTTAAAAAACTTGCAAAAAAGGCCAGCATCAGGAACTTAGTCAACTTTGCAGGTCCTAAAAATCATGTGCTGTAAGCATTGACATCCGACAATGACTAAAAGGATGACAATAACAGAGTGCATCTTGGCAAATGTCTTCAACTGATAACTCCAATGGCAATCATATAAAGCAATATACCACAGTCTTTCTGGGAAGATCTCTGTATATCCACTCAATCTTTATTGACACTCTTGCGGATCAATAAGATCATAGAGTGGGTGACCTGCTGCCACAGTTAGTATGAAGAACCAGATCAAGAACATAAAGGATGAGCTATCAATACAATAAAGGGGCCTCTAGATCTAGAGCTGCCAGCATAACACATATTTTAAAAAAGGTCCGTCTGTCTCTTTCTCATCTATCATACTGCTAAGCTTTACATCCCATAACACGAATGCCATACCTTAGTGGTCATCACACATAATACAGAAACATTTCCCACCTCTATCTATCCTGGAATATGCGTTTTGGTGGACTTTCTGGCCCTGTATCCAACCTTGTGCAGGCAGCTTTAGCCACACAAGCTATGGCCTTCAGCCTTGCACAGTGGGGGTTGCCAGACCCTGTGGTCAGCCTACCCGATGGCAGTCGACCCCCTGCAGACTGCCAACCTCACTCCCCACACAGCGTTCAGTGTGTACAGCCTAGGGTTAGCATTAGGGCCCAAATACCCCATCTTCCAGAGCCACAACATATATATTTAGCTGAGGGGGTATGGATACCCTATCCCCAAACCTTCATAGGCCCTCAGGACCCCACCCCCTGGGGACAAATTCCATTAAAAAGGGGAGGGGGCATGTGGCTCACCTCTCTGAGCCTATCGTGGCTCTGAGTACCCCATCCCCTAAAGCCTCTCCAAATTATAGGTGGGTGTTCCAGTGCCCATCTGGGCACTCACCAAGCAACACAAGGGGGGTGCACAGCCTCCTTAAGTTTTTTTACCTTTTTTCTTAGGACTTTCTTAGGACATCGTGGTTGATGCTGTGGCAATCAATCAAAATCTCAGCTTGAGATCTCTCCGGTCTGCAGAGCTTCTGCGGCGTGTAATATACAAACTATTGAACTGATCTACACCAAATCACAAAGAGCACTCTTGCTGTACCAAGATCTAGCTTTCTGTCAAATTCAGTGTAAATCCATACAGTTGTTTGGCCTGTAACTTTTACTAAATTTCCTATGGAAAAATGATTAGAGAAAATTAGTTTTGGGACACCCCTCTTTTTTCTGGCCCCCGTTTGATGGATCCCCACAACTTTTCCATGCACAAATTAGTCAAAAAGAAGCACTTTATTTGAAAGTTTTTGTCAACACCAGGGCAATGCGCGCTCTATTGGCGACTAGAATGCAAAAACCCAGCACTCTCAAAACAACGTAATTTAAGCATTGTGCTGACATGTTGTTGTTTAACCTTTTGCATTGCAGAGTTCAATCCTGAAGACTTATTTTTAATGTGCTTATAAATGCTGTTCATTTGCAATGTATTGCTGCAGGGTTTCAGAGTGTGTTAGGGTGTGGTCCCTTTCCAGGGCCTTCTAGAGACTTTCCCTGCAACATGCCTGGGTGTGGTTGTGGGCTGGGCCAAGACTCTATAAAAAGGAGCCAGCCCAGCTCCAAGTGCTCACTATTCAGAGGTCCTGGTGCAGAGCAGCAGCTACTTCCTGAGCTCCTGTCCCAGTGGCCTATTTGATCTTCCAGACATCTGACTTTCATTCTTCATTTGGTGATCCTTGTTCTGGGCGGTAAGACGGTGGTTGGGCTGGCCTCCCGACGCCGTTATCGAGAACTCTCATGTTCTTGGGCCTAATTCTTTTATGATTTGACAGAGTACTTTGCGCGTGTGAAATATGGGCTTGAGTGTTTGTGACATTTGCAGGGTGACTTCCAAATCGGCAAGACGCGCGATTCCTTTTGTGATAATTTAATCTTGTTATTCATTGCATGCTACCATTTCTTGACATTTGCATGGTGGCTTAAGAATCGGCAAGACGCGCGATTCGTTTTATAGTGGTTTAACTTTGTTGTTCATTGCGCGCTACCATTTCTTGACATTTACATGGTGGCTTAAGAATCGGCAAAAGATGCACGATTCATTTCATTGTACTTTGATCTTGTTATCCATTGTGAGCTGTTATTTCTTGGAATTTACATTGTGGTTTACGAATCGGCAAGACGCGCGATTCGTTTAATGATGATTTGACTTTGATATTTATTGCGTACTACCATTTCTTGGCATTTTACATGGTGACACTCGAATCGGCAAGACGCATGATTCTCTCCTCGAGTTTAATTCATGTTGTTTATTCATGTTGTTTATTGTATGCCACTATTCTAAGATATTTATCATGTAATATTCGAGTTGACAAGTTATGTGATTTGTTTGTCTGAATCCATATTGTGTTATTCATGGTGCACAATCCTTTTATGGTGTTTACTATATATATATATATATATATATATATATATATATATATATATATATATATATATATATAAATCTACAATATGCACAATTTGTGTTGAAACATTTTAAGAGTACACAGAAGATCAGAGTTTCTAGATGCAATATTGTATGGTCCTAGTATGCATTCTCAAAAACGGATTTATATGACTGGTTTAAAATTTAGTCAGAATGTTTTTCTGATTCTCATGTAAAGGAAAGTACTTGAATAAGAAAGTTTTCATTTAATCCATCTTTATTCCCTTACAGGTATCCAGCCATCTTGAAACTTAGTCATTTTAAACATAATTCTTAGATTGTTCATGTTTTCAGAATGACTATGCTTAGAATCATAGTCTAGTATTGATTTCAGGAGATATAATTTTCATATTGTGTGTTCTAACCTTTTTCTTACTACAGGTCTCCTTCCCAGCTGTTTCCCTTCCTAATCCCCTCTTCCCCTCTTGAACTCTCTTAGCCTCTGTGATTTATCTATCAGAGTCTTGGAGCTGTTCAGTGGTGGACGTGTTGGGAACGTGCGCAGACCCCGAGGATCTGGTGACTCTGACAGAATAGTGAGCTCACAAATTATTATCCTCCTGGTTTGTGTATGTTCTCAGCATGGCAACGCTGGACGAGTTAGTCAAGGCTATCACCCAGCTCCAGGCAGAGGTGGCATCATCCAAAGAATTGACAACTAGCTTAGCTGAGAGAGTGAGTCAGTTGCAAGATAAGGTAGAGAAGAAGAAACAAAGTCCCACAGGTGTGTCCTGGCCAGGTACTTCTTCTCAGGCTTCTGGAAGTAATCCGACAAACATTTCCCTAAATGTTCCTGCCACAATTCCTTTAGCTCCCCCAGAACGTTTCTCAGGTGACCCTTTCAAAGCGCAATCTTTCCTGGTTCAAGTGGGACTACACTTCACCTGCAGACCACATACTTTCCCCGATGCCCGGTCCAAAGTAGCTTTCTTGTTATCATATTTGGCTGGGGATGCAGCTACTTGGGCAATTCCCCTTGTGCGTAAAAATAGTCCCTTGTTAAACAACTGGAGAAATTTTGTTTGTGAGTTTGAGAGAGTTTTTGATCGTAGAACTGTAACACAGTCAGCAGATCGTGAATTATTAGATTTACGCCAAGGGAATCAAGACCTAGTGTCGTTTTTAGCCAACTTTAACTGGCTGGTTACCGAGACATCCTGGCCTGAAGAAAAACAAGCGGTCTTGTTTTACAAAGGACTCAAAGAGGAACTAAAAGATATCTTAGCGCAAATCGACCCACAACCTACAGACTGTCAAGAATTAATAAACCTTGTCTTGAGGCTTGATCATCGTTTAGCAGAACGTAAAGGAACATGCAATAAGATTGAAATATATTCATGGTGTGTTCATGAGAACAGCGACTCAAGAACTCCGAAAGAGAGAACGCCGGAACCGATGGAAATTGGAACCATCAGAAGACCTTTGACCAAAGATGAAAAGGACCTACGCAGAAAAAATAGACAATGTCTTTATTGTGGGCGGAAGGGTCATTTTGCCAAAGATTGTCCAATCAAACCAAAGAACAATCAAGGTCCAGTTCAGAAGGTCGCAGCCAATACACCAGTCGAGTTGGAAATCTAAAACACCCAAGATGCAGAGAAGGGCTGCTCTTGGGTGTCACCGTGGACCCTTCACAATCTAGACATCTTAAACTGGAAATAAGAGTTCAGGTCAAGAAAAAGATCTATTTCAAAAAAGCTCTAGTCAATTCTGGGGCTACTGGGAACTTTGTTGATGTCCAATTGGTTTGTGCATGGGGGATCCCATGTATTGAAAAGAAGACCCCAGAAATCATCCAGGCAGTCGATGGAAAACTCTTGACTGGAGGTCCAGTAACTCTTCAGACTATCCCCTTGTCGATGATTTGTGAAGATAAGAATCAAAGAAAGAAACATAAAGAGAAAATCATTCTTGACGTGATCCATGCTCCCCAATATGAGATTATCCTCGGCTTGCCATGGTTAACTTATCACAATCCAGAGATCAATTGGGCAGAATGAAAAATCGTGTTCTCATCTGCGCTATGTAACGAACAATGTCTCCAAAAGATTCAGGTACCAAAAGTTTGTAACTCTTACATAGCTACTGCCGCGAAGAAAGAAATTCAGCTGTCCAAACAGTAGTCATCTTACAAAGATGTATTTGATGAGAAAGGAGCAGAGACTCTACCTCCTCATACCTCTTATGACTGTCAAATTGATCTAGCCCCAGGTGCGATACTTCCCAACTGTCGTGTATATGCCCTGTCAGAACATGAAAATCAACATTTACGAAAATACCTAGATCAATTACATTAAGTACATAAGCACATAGAGAGGGTATACATGTATGAGGAAGAGAATATATATTGAGATTTAAAGTAGTATTTTATAACCTCAGACTTTCAAGTGTTGTAATTTTAAGCTAATTTATTTGTGAATTTTTTGAATTAGTAGTGTTTTATTTATTTATTTTTAATTTTATATATTCCTCATGATTTCAATAGTGAAGCACTTGCAGACAAAATAGCTATGACACTATTTACATATTGTGATAGATTAATAAAACAGAGAACCACAATGATCTATTCAAATAACTTAGGAAAACTATGCAGTGACCTATATACATGTTACGAATAGGATAGTTTAATCACTAGTAGGTAGTTATTGTTAGGACCAAGGGCCTGATTTTGATCTTGGCGGTAACGATCTAGCTGTTGATATTTTATTGAAAACCCATCGGCCGTCCGCCCGCCTGATTTAGATCTTGGTGGTCCCATCAGTAAAAGAGCACCCAAGTCCCGCTGACTCTGCCAAGAATCTTCAACCACCTCTATGGCAGCATTGGAAATAGGGGCTGACTGCACGATTTTAGCCACTTTTACCACTGAGCAGATTTGGATGTGCCTTACCTCCAAGCCAACTGTAGCGGTCTAACATCCACACCTGAGTTCGTGGATTAAACTGGGGATGGGGTACAAACCTACCTTTTGCCCCCATTCCACTTCCATTTTTGACTGGCCACAAGTGGACATGACCTTCCACCACTTCTGCTACTGTACCATGGAGAAAACATGACCCCCCCCCTGTTGCCGGACTGAAAGGTAGGGAACCCGCATCGGTTGTGTATGTTGTGTGGTCACTGTATATGAGCTCGGGACCACTGTAGTCATATACACGTCACAGTTTTTTTTTAAATTACGGTGCCATGCATATGTCGGAAACATATTTGTGTGGAATATGGGTGGGGAGACACTGGTATATGATGCATTTCGCACACATACACAACTGTCATTTTGGTGTCATTATTCATTGCCAAATGAATGCTGCCACCAGAGTGTTGACACATTGACACCTGTTGACTATACCCATGTGTGCACATTGCAAGGGGATCTGTGCCTGTGATGTTGTGCTTCCAGTTGTGTATGTGAGTCAGTACTTCTATGTGTGTATTTGCGATTCGATTGGCTGGTTGAGGCTGAAGGAGCTGGAGTGGGTGATGTGATTGTGTCTGTATGTGTGCAAAATGTATGTGGGTTTGATGTTGTGTATGTGTAGGTGTGTGTTGTGCTGCTGTGTGCAACATTCAGGTGAGTGTTGTGTGGTGGTCATTGGCATGATGTGTGTAGTTGTGCCTGTGTGTGTGTGTGTACGTGTTTGTGCAGCTGAGTCTGTAGTTTTGCTGGTTGTTGTGGTTTTGTTGTGTGTGGATGCAGTGTCAATAATATGTGTGTGTTGTGTCATAGATGTATGGCAATGTGTGTTTTCAGCATGTACGTGTTGTGTGGTGTTGGAATGGCGATGGATTATTGTGCGTAAGTGGTGTGTTGTGTAGTGTGTTGTGCAGGGGGACACATGGTTCTAAGGTACAGTGTGTTTGACTTACCTATATTCCATTGCTGCTGCCATTGCACGATGTCCATTGGGTCGAGTGACAGGCTCCCTCTGCCAGCAGACCACTGCCAGTACACCGCCTGCATGACTGTAGCATCTAAATATGGTCAGCGGGATCTGCCAGCTAGGAAGAGCGCTCAGTCATGATGGTCTGAGGCTCAGCCACAATTAATCTAAATATGACAGGCGGAACACTGTCAACTTGACGGTATTTTCTGGTCCGCCACCATGGCAGATTGGCGGCAATGCTGCCAGGATCTAAATCTAGCCATTAATAATCAATTTTGTCCCCAGAGACTGACCCCTCCTCAGGACTAGGCCAATCTATATCAGAGGAGGGGGGCAAGCGGACCCCTTGTGAGCCCATTAGGGTTCATGGGACCACCACCTTCCCTGGGACAGGCTGATTTAGCAAATGGGGGAGGAAGGTCACCCTCCTGGGCCATTATCGACACTGGGGACTACTACATCTCTGGCGCTAGGCTGAATTTTGAATGGGGAAGGGGGCCACAGGGCCTCTTTCCGGGCTGTTTTCAGTCCTGTAGACCACCATCTCCCCAGGGCAGACCCTGCAAAAAATGGAGGGAGGGACACACGGATCCATTACTGGCTCTGGGGATTGCTGTGAAGCGGGCAGGAAAACAGAGGCAAAAATTGCTCCTGCAAGCAGAGAGCAGCATTTTTTGCTGCTCTCTGCGTGCTCGAGCAATGCTGGCTTCACTGGAGGCAGGGAACTGGCAGGGACCACGTGGGCAATGAGGCTGTCCTGTGGTCCCCAACATAGTTAGGACTATGTTTCCATAGGAAAAGCATTTTTTGACTTGCCTATATCTTTGGCACCATTTGACGAATCTTCACTAAATATTCCCATAAAAGTGTTGCAGTGATTCTTGTTGTGTATGGAAAGTTTTGGGGTGATCCATCAAGAGGGGGCTAAGAAAAAGGGGGCTCAAAAAAGATTGCGTTTCCCATGTTAATTTCCATAAGATTCTTAGGACAAGACTACAGGCTGAACCACTGGACGGAATTGCACCAAATTTGGCTGAAAGTTAGCTGTTGGTACGCAAATTACGCTTTCTCTTATTTGTTTTAATCCGTTCAGTAGTTTTTGAGAAATTTAGGGAAATTCAAAGTTGTATATCTCTGGCCGCTTGGTATTCACTAACAAAGACAAGCTCGTGAAGGGAAATGCACAGCTGTGATTGGCTGGCATCACTTCAAACTAGGAATTGTTCGCAGCCATCTTGAGACTCGGCATCAGCCGAGTCCCAGAAAAAAACAGTTAAAATAAAATAAAAGGGGCCAGGGTAGAGACACCCTGACTCCTTAGCACTGGTGGAGGGGGCGTCCCAGATCAAAAAAACATTTTTTTTTTAATTCCCTACTTATTTTTTTATAGGCCCCTGGGTGGGCCAGGTCTCTGGTGCATTAATAACTTAATGTGGGGGGCTCCCGACCCCCCCACACCCTGGAGACCACCACTTCTCCGGAGCATTGATTCTAATGTAAGTGAGGGGGAACCCATGCCCCCGCGCCCAGGGACCAGCACCCCCTGGGGCATCAAATATAATGTAAGGGGACTACCAGGTCCCCGGGGCATGAATTTAAATATATGTGGGGGACCACGCCCCCCCGTGAACCACCACCAAAAAAAAAAAACAATGGATAGGGGTTCAATTTTAGACCCCCGTAGCCCAAGGGACCACAACCTACCTGAGGCAATGTCCACATTGGAGGGGGACCGCGCAGCCCCCTCTCTTGAAGCCACTGATGGCCTTGAGGACTGCCACCTCCCAGGGCCAGTTCCTGCTATGTCCCGGGGGAGCCCTTGAGGGCTCCTTCGCGGTCCCAGATAGCCATAAAGGGCTGAATTAAAAATAATAAATAAATAACCCATAGCTCAGTGTGAAGGTTGCATACCTTCACACTGTTCTTTGGGGGTTTGAGCCCAGCTGGACTCATTTCTATTTTTGTTTAATATTATATTTTTTTTAAAACATACATTTTTTATATCAAATTGGACACAAATAACTCATAACTATATCAGACATCAAAGCCTAAAAAACTCTATCTCTCTCCCTTTCACTTTCTTTCGCTTTCTCTGTATCCCACTTACAGACCTACTCAGACACTTATGCAGCCACTCAGAGACTCACTCAGACACACCCACACACTCACAGACCCACTCAGAGACTCACACACCCACTCACAGAGCCACTCAGACACTCATGCACTCACTCACAGCCCCAGACAGACCCTCATGCACCCACTCAGACTCACTCAGACAGTTACGCACCAACTCACATGCCCACTCAGACATCATCCGCCCACTCACAAACCCACTGACACCCTGATGCACCCACTCACTAACCTGTGCACATACTGACGCACCCACTAAAACACTGATGTATGCACTCACACCCAGACACTCTGACAGCCAATCTTACCCCCAGATACAACCTCTCACACCTATTCTCACACCCAGAGAGGCTGTGGGCAACTTCCTCTGTGCATGCACAAAAGCCTGCGCACAGCATCAGGTTGGGTGGTTGTGGGGGTTAGCCATAGGAACTAGCGGCAGGCCATCCCTTGCTGGCAACCCCTACTGCACACAGGAGAAGGCCATGCACGGTGCAAGGTTGGGTGTTTATAGTGGGTTGGCTTTAGAGCCTGGACACAGGCCAGATTCTGTGGCCAACTGCTGCTGCGCACGGCTGTGGTTGGATTCACGTATAGCAATGGAAATTACTATACATTTAAAGACACTAGAAATTTGCTGAAAAAAACAAAGGTTACAAGGATGTTATAGTTAAGTTCTGAAATTACTCGTATATAACCTTAGAAATTTAGCAGCTATAGTTAAAGTTCTTTCAAGTAACTAAAACTTGCGTCCTAAGGTAACTATAACTTGTGCTGTCGCCATGCACAGCTAATTAATCCATATACTATAGAATTGATGGCATATTCTATGCCATCTTTAATATTCTCACTGCAACATGTGCAATAAAATATTGATGAGACAACTGTGAAGGTAAAGTGCACGATATTAATGAAAAAGTGACCATGTAGTAATGAAAAAGCGAGAAAATGATTCTTATATCAATTAAGACTGTATATAGGAAGACAGTTACTGTATTATTCAACAGTTCCATGAATCATTGATGTTAGATGATGTGATTGCACACATGGGGATAATGTTGTAACTTATGAAATTATGCTCTAAGAGGAGGGAGAAAATTGTGACGTAAATGGATTTTTCAATAAATTGCTGTCATAGCTTCCAAGGATTTAGATTGCTTATGTGTGGCATTTTCATAATTTTAGTGTAATTTTGAGTGACATTTCAACAACTATGGGTGACACTTTCTCGTCACCAAAATCAAGCAAGGAAGATGAGGGAAACATATAAATATCATAAATTACACCCATTTGATCAACGGGAAACTCTAAAAAGATCTTAAAACTGCTGCAATGCACCAGAATTGGAAGGGCTCTAACCTAGTGCCCTTGTAACCTGATCCACCTGTTGAACACGTGTAACCAGGATATTAAACATTATCTTGTGCCCCTAAAAAGCACATTTTTATTAGCATTTACCAACTTAACAAGGAGATTAGTCACTGTAACTCAGGCACTTAATTACCATGCATAAGCCTGTGGTAATTGGCAGGCCATGGCCAAAATGACTCATGGACTCCTGCGGCAACGCTGCATAGTATTGGCTCAGGTGTGCTCTGCGGTCTGTGGTTCACTCAGCACAGAGCAGGATGCAAGGAGCAATGCTGATCAATCTCTAAACAGTGGCGGCCTGCCCTTTAGGGCGGAGGGGCCACGCCCCCCACCTTTTGCCCCTCATGAAGAGTGTCTGTTAGGCTGAACAAAGGTCAGCCTGACAGACACTCTCCATGTTCAGCTCAGGCAGCCAGGAGCAGACATGCACGATTTGCGCACACTCCTGGCTGCCTGAGCTGAACTTTGCTGGGCTGAGAAGGTCACAGCTCTTATGGACGTGACCTCCTCGGCTCAGCAAAGGTGCCTCGAGGCCCTCCCCTGGGTGACTAGGAAAGCGTCACCAATTGACACCCTCCCTGGGCACTTCAGGTTTAAGCCCTGAAGTGCCCAGGGCGAGTGTCAATCAGTGACACTTTGTCACAGAGTGGGGTGGGGTCAGCAGGCTCACTGACCCCATCCCATTCTGTGACGAGGCAGCAGTCCCAGCCCTCATGGGACCTGGAAGCTGAAGGTAAGTGTGTGTATGTGTGTGATGTTTTATATTGAATTTTTGGTGTGCGCGTGCAAGTTTGAGTGTTATGAGTGTTGTTAATGGATGTGCGTGTGTGTGAAAGAATGAGTGTGTGCGATCTTGTAAAATGAATGTTTGGTGCGTGCGTGCATGTTTGAAAGGAATGAGTGTTGTTAATGGATGTGCGTGCAAGTCTGTGTGTGAAAGAATGAGTGTGTGTGTGTGTGTGTGCGTGTGTGTGTGTGTGTGCGTCCCGCCTGCCCCCCTGCCTCCTAAAGCTGCTGGCCTCCACTGTCTCTAAATACCAGAGTTTGCAGGGAAACTAAGCAAAACGTACTCAAAAATTGATTTTTCCATTTCCTTCTAGCGCTGATTTCTGTCATGGAGAACATGTGACACGCTTGACACCAATATAGTAATTTTGAACATTTAACCATCATGAGCAAGCAAAAAATGGTCCCACTCCGATCGCCGGAGGGTAAAAAACACTTCGACTGTCTGGGACTCAGATACGTTTTTCGCTAATTGATTAAAATGTGTGTGTCATCTCTCAGGAATACACAATGCATTGCAGCAAAATGTGTCTGACATCAGCAAACAGACAACGCCTCAACACTTTAGTCACACCTGAATTAACTCAAACTTTGACTGGCAGTGTATGTTGCCGAACACTGTCATGAAGCTTTCAACAGAAAGTGCTGTGTCAATATTAGCAGGCAAGCTGAACAGAGCTTGCTCCGACTGTTGGCACTGCACTTTCTGCTGAAAGCTTCATGACAGTGTTCAGCAACAAGCACTGCTTGAAGACTATAGTGCATATTAGTCCCAGGGACTCCTTCCACATATTTCAAATGTCAACAACAGAACTCTGATAGAGCGGAACGCGGTAACAATTTACCTGCGTTCGGATGCTCTTTAGGTCGATGAATCTTTTGGCTAAGTGGGAACTCTCTGTACGCTTAATTGATCAATACCCTCTTATCGATAATCAATAACGAACGTAAGCAACACCTTGAACAACATAACACTTAACAATTAATCCAGAATACATTTCGGCGAACCCTGACCTTTCAGCCAGGAATAACCACACCAGTTTATTGCAAAGTTAGTGAATTTATTTCCCTATATTAACAAAGCTAGCACAATATAAATGTGTCTCAACACCAAATGATAAACATAAATGAACATTAATAGCTGTCCATATCGTCGAAACAAGTGTAATCTATGTAGCATTTGAATCACAAGGCATTCGATAGTGGCAATGCAAAGCACTAATACGATAATCTGTAATGGGCTAATTGCGTACATTTAGTCAGCATAACAAGATCTCCAATTACATCGTGTGACATATGGAATCCTCGTCTAACCTCAAATTAGCATCAGCATGTGGGACTTCATGCAAAAACAATTTGGCAACATCAATTTAGAAAACTCCTAGCTAGGGCCCTTATCAAAATCAGCAGTTGGTTACCTAAAAGAAACACAATGCAATTTTACAATTTCCTCTCATATTTACCAATTCCAATCAGCAATCAATGAAGTCTTCGTCTCACAGGTACCGTTTCTTGATCAGCATGGGACGAGACAAAGGGGCAGGGGTGAACGGGGCAATTGCCTCACGGCGGCAAGTTAAGGCTACTACTTCATGCAAAGGGACAAGTCAAAGTTAAAGTCTCTAGGGCAAGAATCATTAAAGTCTCTTTCTCTCGACTAGAGAAAGCATCAAAGTCTCTCAAAATGGCGTCGCAGCAAAATGGGTCATAGTAGCTACGAAGACAAAATGGCAGGGTGTCCGAAGATAGAGAGCTTCCCTCTCGTGCACCTGGGTTTTATAGGCAACAGTTCAAGTCCTGTAGGGTCTCCATTGGTGGGTTCATAGGTTAGCTTCAAATTGACCAATCAAAAACGACAGTTCTCAAGCTTTTACTTAAGCATACATTATCCTTGGAGATGGGTACGCAATTTGCAACATTGTTTCTCGATTAGCTTACTCTCAGAGGCTCCATTGTCCGCACCTGCAAGCCGACCTTGAATTTAAGAGAAAATATGCCATGCTGGCACCAACTTTAAGATAAGCATGCAAGCAGTCTCTGTGGAAAAGTACAGCTTCAAGCAGAAATACGCGTTTAATAGCACAGTGGAAAAATACGAACGTTTAAACCGTGAGACCAGGCAACTAGGCCAAAGCCTCCGCTAAAGTAATGCTAAGCTAAGGCATTTCAAATAAGCAAAATCGTAGCACACGTTTATGATTATGTCGAATTAGTGCATTTCTAATACACCACGTTATATAAAGCACGCGTATAAATGATGGCAATCTACTCTGAGGGCACATTTTGTCCCCGTACAATCTTTATTAATTCGGTTAATGTCACACATGATTATTTCAGCACTACGTTTATGCGTTAATAAATCAAAACCTTCATTTTCTGCTTCATCAACTCTCTTACTATTGCTGGTACCGAGGTTCTCCGTCTCCAGCACATTGTGCAGCTCAGAGCTGCCAAGCCAGAAAGAAAAGAAGCCCATTCCTCCACAAAAACTCACCCAAAACAAATTAGTCCTCTGAACCACGACGAGTGGCTACAGCACGGATTGAATTGTTTAGGAACGTTGCGGTAAGCAAGACGAACAAGCTTGTTGCATTGTAACTAATCATTGTGTCGTGATAATGCATTTTAGTGTGGTGATGTGGACCACCACACTAAAATGCGTTAGTCTAACCCCTGATGCGTGATACTTGGCAGGGCTGTGTTGTCATACCTAATTTGGCTGTGACATATACGAACCACACCGTATTTATGAACGAGAGCCTGTTTAGACAATAATATATTGTTATTCTCTCCTAAATTTTGGAACAAGTTTTGCCTGCTTGGGCATAATGTTGCTTTTTATGTAAATCTTATTTTGACACTCGGTTCAGTTACAATAATGTATTGAATGCAATGATGAAGAACTAATGAGAATACGGGTCTTTTATTTCGTGACATGTACATCCTCTTATGTTGCACGAAGGACACACTCACGTTTTCAATCACGTTTGTGTACACAGGGAGTAATAATTTGTTAATATCAACACTGGACTCTGACGAAATGTCTGCGATGTATCCTAAGTTGATGGGTACGCATGTGGACGAAACTTTCCATTATGGCCGACAGTCATCAAACAAACGGTAGTGCTCCTTATCCCTTTTCATGTATGTGTATATTTTTGAAAAGGGGCCGGTAGCAACACTAGCTCCCCCGTGAACAAGACGTCTATGTGCCGAAATGTGTTGGGTTTGATTTTTGCATGTTTGCACTGGATTAAAACTGCATTTATAAATTTGAGAAGTTTTGGATGTCTTCGTACCGGAATGCGTGTCAGAGAGAGAGAATATATATATATATATGCTCCTCACTATGTTGATACATGAGCAGCACGCAGTGATTCCTTTCTCTCTGTGCCGCCTTCTGCCAACTGGCAGTTTCTCAAATCACTGCCTCATGATGGCAATGTAAATTTTCAACCAAATCCTCACAAATTATTAATGTGACAAGCTGTTCACCCTATATTTTTCCATTAGTCATAATTCAACACTACAGTTTCATGTTTATCCTTTCCATAATTTATGAATGTTCTTGTTTTTCAGGGGCAATTCAGCATTAATCTGTCCGGGACTGGTCTGAGAATTTCTGATGAAGCCAGATGGGTTGCTCAGGGAAATTATGCAACTCTCAAAGTACACAGGTCACCAGTAAGTACTGTAAAATTGTTTAACAGGGCTCGGGTTAGGCCCTATTTTCAAAGGACAGATCACATGCCCTCCCTGGTAGTTGAAAGACTAAAAACAAAACTGTGGTTAAGCAAACAATGACTGATCCAGATGTTTAAATTGCGTCTGCAGCAAAAGCAGACCTCCTTTATTAAGGGACATCAGTCTCAAATAATAATGTTTTCTTTTATATCTGAGCCCTTCGCGTTTTTCCCAGATGATGTGAGTGCTTCTGAGATATTTGCTTTAAGAAAACGCTGTGCTGTTTAGAAAAACTGTGTTGCATCATTCTGCATACGTGGGCGTCTGATTTGTTGAATGTCTCCAGATGCTCTATGGGACAGGCCATTAGCCTTAACAAAGGCAAGGCAGATATGTGGACTGCACACAGATTTACTAATACTTCATACCCTCTACCTGCTTTAAATTACAGAGCTAAGGTGATAGATAAATAGCAACAAACGTGGATAATATATATTATCGTTTGCGTTTTAATTTGTCAAGACAGTTGAAAAAACAATATTTAAAAGCAAAGACATGGCTCGTTACATGCATTTTGTTAGTGTTTAAGGTAGCAAAGATAGTGCATAAGATTTCTTTTTTTATGTCAGAGTGCATTAATGCATTGTCTGTGTTCCTAGAACGAGGAAAGTTTTCATTAGTCAGAAATGCAAATGCTTTCTTTCTTGTTGACAGAGAAAGTTTGTATTTCACAAGGCTTTGCAAACAATTTGAAATTAAAAATCATAGTATGGGTGTTTGTATCCCAACGCTGAGCACAGTATAAATCATAGTTACAAAATATCGTTTTTGTCTATTAGTCTTGCCACAGCAAGCTTTTGCTTTCTGGTATAACTCGTGGTATGTCAGTTCTGTATAAAAGTAAAAGAAGAAAAAGTGCAGGGTGAGAGAGTGGGCTTTGGGTTAACCCCTTCAGCTCTTGGTTTCCTTGTGTTTTTATTTTTGTTGTTGTGCTTGAATAGGCTATCCATTAAGGCCAGGATATTTTGAGGATGCTTACATTGTCTCTTTTGTGTTCTCACTAGGTTTTGGTAATACAGCGCATGCAGTAAGTAGTCCTTTTGTTGGACTGCAGATTGGATATGACTTGTAGTTGTTTTAATTGTGAGATACTACACGGTGCTAATCTCCCTTGCTCCTTGATTTATTTGGCTTTGTCAATATGATCATATCTTGCTGGATTTACAGCTTAAACAGTGCTAATGTACATAGACATTGCTGTTAATTCATATGCTCTGGCTCTGCTGTATTCTTCAATCTTATTTCACACAAGGAGGTTTATGATGTTTATATTGTGCAAACCTAGTCGAAAGGAAGCATTTACGTGGTTAGAGGTCTGAAAACTGGGACGCTATATTTGCTGGTTGAACTTTTTTCTCAGAAACATCAGTGAACCCTTGCATCACAAGGCCTGCGGAAGGGAAGTGTTTGGAAATAGAAGTAACTTGGAACTGCAATATTCTTTGGTTTTTGGGCGGTCATTATTTCTATGCAAGGTGAATCAGGGGAGACAAGTAAGGTGGTGGAGGAGAGAGGAAGAGCCCAGAAGGGACTGACAATAAGGCTGATATGCAGACCAGCCCAGTATTCTTATTCCTGTGGCCCATAGCATCAACGCACAGCAGACATTGGGCTGAGGTTTTGTAATTATCTTAAAAAAATATAAGGAGCCATTTCCAAAGGTAACTTACATGTGTGAGCAACGTACATGTATTATTTATTCTTACACTTTTGAGTAACATTACTAATTTGATCTGTTCACAAAATCTGTGTGTAAAGTCACTTAAAAGTGTAGACTTACATGTTTCCACCCATGAAAAAGGGAACTGAGACCAATTTATGAGTGTAAGTTACTAGTACAAAAAAATACAACACATAGCCAGCCAATGGTACTCCAACACCATCCCATAGAAAACAATGGAGGCAGGGACTTACATTTAAGGAAATAATGTTAAACTGAATAAAATGATTTAGGATAGTTAAAATATAAATACTTATGGTTGTAATTTAATCTTATAAAAATAGTACATATTTATTACTTGTATTATTTAGTTATAAAATATTTAATTAATCTGTTTATTGCAATTCTTGTTCATCAAATATCATTCAAATACTTTCTATGATTTCTATGCACCAATAATGATTAATACATAATAAATAAATGTTTTTTTTAAAACTTTCGGTGGGAATATTAACTTTTAATTTAAACTTCAGAAAAATATGTATATGTATTTAATATAGTACAAAAAGGAAGGTTTGGGCCTGGCAAAAGGTTTGTGAGGTCGAATTGGAAATTTAAAACTGTCTACATGCTGGAATAGCAGGCCTGAGCCAGGTTTTAAAGTGCTGCTGAATTGGGTGAACCAATGAGTACTGCAGGCCCACTAATACCATTTAATTTACATGCCCTGGGTACATGCAGTACCAAATACTAGGAACTTGTAAGTAAATTAAATGCCAATCAATTTTAGGCCAAAAGTACCATGTTTTAAGGAACAAGCACAAGCACTTTAGCGCTGGTTAGCAGTGTTAAAGTGCAGAGAGACCTAATGCCAACAAAAGCAAAATTCAGAAAACACGAGGTGTTAAGACAAAAAGTCTGGGTGACAGGTCTAACATTGACTATTCACATTTAATACCCACACCTCTCGCTCTTCATTTGGCTCCCTACTCACACTTTTCCCTGTTCGCACATCTCAGCACCTGTAACATTCCATGCATGTATTTCTCCCTGCATGCTCCTCTCCCACCCATCCCTTACTTGTATGTTTCCCTGTGTAATCCTGCCAGACTGCACCATTCCACACATGCATGTTTCCCTGTGTAATCCTGCTAGACTGCACCATTCCACACATATATCCAACTACACCTTTCCCTGCTCTTACACGCCATAAGCATGCACTCATCCATTACCTCTCTCTGTCTTCACTTTTCCCTGGCTGTACCTTTCTCAGCCTGCATTATTTTCAGGTTTTTCTGACTCATACCTTTGTTGGGCAAAACCCTTTCAGCTTGCTTGTACCAGTCCCTACCTGCACCTCTTTCTGCCTTGGTCTTTCCTTGCCCTCACTTGTGCTTGCCACAACCATGCAAGTTTGAACCCAGCCTGTACCTCTTCCTGTTTAAACCTCTTTCCTCCACGTTTGAACCCAGCCTGTAGCTCATCCTGTTTAAACCTCTTTCCTCCTTTACCTTTACTCGTAGCTTTACCCTGCACATACTTTCTATGCCACCACATCTTACAGTATCTCTGTCTGTCTCTCTCCCAGTGTGAACTTCTCCTAAGCTTCACCTCTCATCCTTAAGCTTTTTCTTGACTGCACATTTCATGTTACTTCTTCATGTCGACACATTTCCCTGTCTGCATCTCTTCCTGCTTTATCCTCTTTTTTGCCTGTACCTCTTTTGATCGATATCTCTCTCTGCCTTTACCTCCTCTTGCCTTTTCTTCTTCTTGCCTCTCCTTCTTTTTGCCTGAACTTCCCCACCCTGTAGCTTTCCCTCCCATAACTCTTCCTCCAAATACCTGTAGCTGCCTCTACATATACTTCTCCCACCTGCACCTCTTCCTGCCTGCACATCTCTCTGCCCATTCCTCTACTTGCTTTTGCCCACACCTCTACTTCTTAGGACATCTACCTGTTGAGACCTTTATCCCCCTGAATCTCACAGTGCCCAGATCTCTACCTGTCTGAACCTTACTCTGTCTACATCTCTCACAGCCTGAAACCAGACTACACCTTTACAAACTTCCTCCTTCTCCATACCTCTCCCCAGCCCTAACTCTCCCTAAATATACCTCTTCCTGCTCCTCTCTCATCCCATAGATCTCCTTGCCCAAGCATCTCCCATCCTGAACCTCCCCCATGCCTCACCTCATTTACACATTTATCTGCTCCTACCTCTTTCTGCCTTTACATCTCCCTTCCTTTACGTCCTCATGTTCACACATCTGACAGCCTGCATCTAGTCTACACCTCTCACAGCTCACACCTGAATCTGCTTGTACATGACTCAGCCTGCATCTTCCTTTGCCTCTTGCAGACAGCATCTCTCTCAACTACAATTCTCCCTGCCCACACCTCTCCTTGCTTGCACATATTTCTCTCCTCCCTTCCCTTTGTGTGTACCTTTACCTGGCAGAAGCTTTTCTGGTCTCCACCTATTCCAGCGTGCACCTCTCTTTTCTCGAACGTCACCCAGCCAGCACCCAGTCCTCACCTCTCCTTTGTCATGTATTTCCTGGCCATACATCTCTAGTCTCATATCCCTGGGTGCCTATACCATTCAATTAACATATCTGTATGTATACATTATTTAGGTCTCAGCACTGGCAAAGCGAATAGGTCTAGCTTGTAAATGAAAAAACAAACCCGACTCATTTGCTTTGTCAATGCTTGTTCATGTTGTGATTGATTTTCATTAACCTGTGATCTTCATATTTGCAGGATGGGACTAAAATCTATGGAAGATGTGGGGGATATTGTGGAAAATGTATTCCTCTCACAAGCGTTGGCCTCCGGATTGAAACACAGTAAAAGGCGAACAGCGAATTGAACAGAGGATACTGGAGGAACTGACCTCAGATTGGAAACTCTTTTCTCACATTTGTCGATGCGTATTTCAGGGATGTGTACAGGCCATTCATCATTTGTTTATAGAATTCATACAGTATTTAAACGAAACCCCTATGGAGTAGTTGTTTACTGCTCTCTGGTCGCATGAACTGCACACTAATCAGTGAGTCAATGGTTTTCAGCCGAAGATAATACAAGGAAAAATTATATTTGGCTTCAATCGTAGGACCTCAATACACTGTCCCCAGAGTTGCATTTAGTAGCTCCGTTCCATAGAGTTACAGATAATGGGGAACCGGTAACTCCGGGGAAGGAATGGCCCCAACAGAAATGAGGAATACAGGCAGACGTGTAAATACTGGACATGAGTCCATGGGTTATTGCTCATTTCATCTGGAGTTTCACCCAGAAACTAATTTAAGCTGAGGCACTCTCCGGTTGAAAAACAACAGGTCTACTTAGTTACAGCGGCCCTTGTAATTCAGATGGGGCTGGTAACTTGCATTGCTGCCCCTTTGGGATTAAAGGCAAACTCAGAACACGCCCCACGTGTAATCTTTACAAAGTTTTCACATTTTCATTCTTGGAAACAACAGTGTTAATCCCTTCATCACCCACTACTTGTCTTGCCTAAAATACTAGCATACCTCATCCTCCCATAAAACAGCGGTGTGCTTGGGGTTTCAGCTTTGGGGCTGGTCAAGTAGCATAGCAATTGAGGCAAGCCTATGAAAATGTTATAAATAACAAATAGATTATTTTTTCAAAATGTTGAAAAATAAAAGCCTATACCTAGAAATTGCCTTTCAGCGTAACCTGTCTCCATTGACAGACACACGTATTATGAAAATGTCACCAAATATTTAGACAGTACCTCAGTGTACTCAGACCATGCACCACAACACCAGAGATTGAGTTTTTTCAAGCTATACAATTCCACGTGTCTGTCATATAAAAGTATAAATATTTTCACATACAGAAATATAAATATTTAGACTCAGTGAGTAATGTTTGACAGAGTCTAAAATATTCTTGGGGGACAGGACAGCAAACACATAGGGGGTTATTCCAACTTTGGAGGAGGTGTTAATCCGTCCCAAAAGTGACGGAAAAGTGACGGATTTACCACCAGCCGTATTACGAGTCCATTATATCCTATGGAACTTGTAATACGGCTGGTGGTATATCCGTCACTTTACCGTCACTTTTGGGACGGATTAACACTCCTCCAAAGTTGGAATAACCCCCTTAGTGTGGGATCCAAAAGAAGCATATGTGCCTGAAATCGCACAGGACGGGGTGGGGAAAGAGCTTAATTTCAGTCTTCTCCCATACCTTTGATCACATGGTATAGGATATGCATTTTTCCTCACTTTTGCTCATTTGTTTCACTTTTAAATTCCATTAGTAGCCCTATTAACTCAAGAGAACTGATAATTGTAAATGATAATTGCAAATGGGATACAGTCAAAGGCTGAGCTAGCTGGCATATTCTGATTATCATTATTTATTCGTTTTAATAACACTTTCATCGTTTTGTGCAATTTGTACCACAATATTAGTCATCAGTAATGTATACAGCATTGAACCAGAAACATTCAGGAAACAATGTAATTGAAAGTTATAGAATTTACATTATATTATGAAATTACCTCCGTCTATTAAGGTTTTCAAAAATGTTAAGCCTTGGTTTTGAACATTCTACCTCTAAATGGAATTTTATAGAAAAGTTTACTGCATTGTGCATGTTCAAAACCCTGGTTTAGTTCTATGTATCTATGTTACTGTTTAAGTAACTAAATGTATTTAAATGACCACTCTGTATATAAGTATACACTCTGAGTATGTGTATTACTTGTAAGGGGTCTGCAAACATAAGCAATGAGAAATTTCTCTTGTCTTCAAGAAGTCTTATTTATTTTGAAAGATTACTAAAACAGCATTTGCTGTAAAAGGTGCTGTTATCGAAAACTTTAATTTATAAAATATGTCTGTTTGACAAGATTGTCTCTAGGTGCCTCTTTGTTGACATTCTTTAAATGCCAGAGTGTGAATAACAAAGACATAATAAATATAAGGTAAATTGTAAGGAATTAAAAAATGTATTCTACCGTAAATAAACAAAGCTCGTTAATTTCCTTTCATTTCAGTTACAATGTGCATAATAGTCTCTCTGTAAATTAGCCTAAATGTCATGATAATAACTGAAAACTAATTTGCTGCTCTATCAGATAGCTGTACATGCCAGACATTTGCGTTGACAGAAATATTAATTTAACAAAGCGTCATTCCCTGTACGTTATTATTCATCATCGGACTATGACCCAGATTAACAGACGAAATGGCAGCAAAGGGAGAACAGCGGGGGAAGAGCATGATAGGAAGCCTGTGACAAACCCACAAAGTAGGAATGAATAAGCCTGCAGGATTGAGACCCAGAAAAATGTGTTGGATAAAAAAAAACATGAGGTGGATTCAAGACTAGGCACCTCTCAAAATTGGCAAGCCTGACATTCAGCAGTGCCAGCAGTGGCCTTCTAAGAAAAGCCACCCGGGAAAAGTATTCTTATGTGTCTTTGAGGGAACCCAGAGTTACTCAGACTTATTCATCTGACCAAAATTAATTACAAAGAAGGCAAAACACAGGACTGATATATTTTGCATCTTGTAATGTTTTGACTCTAATCAAGTGTAACAATCAACAAAATAAGTGATCATAGTGCAGACAACGCAGTGCTCCAATGGTAATGATAGAAAATACATAAAAGACATCTTACATCTCCCAGTGGTTGTATGTATTGTTAAAAAATGGGGTCTCTAGGTGGCAGTCAGTTTGCACCCTGTCCCATAGGGACCGTCACTGTAGTCAAGATAAGGGAGATACCCAGCTCAGGTAACCCCTGCTCACCTCCTTGGTAGCTTAGCATGAGCAGTCAGGCTTCTCTCAGAAGTAATGCGTAAAGCATAACACATGGTAATAAGTGAAAACACTACAAAAGGACACCACACTAGTGTTAGAAAAATAGCCAATATTACAACACCAAATATGATAAAAATCCAACATACAGTAATAAAAATATGAATTCTGCAAGATTTGCTCAAAAATACAGTTCCTAGAAGTTGATAGCTCCACCTGGGATTATCACTGTGTCATGATCAACAAAACCAACAATTCAGGCTGGCCTTGCAGGCCAGCTACGGTGTCGGGAAGACCGGCAAACAGTACCTTTGGAATTGCAGGGCATCGTGATCCTCGCAGTGAGCTATGGAGAATGCCATCGCTGGCGTTGCGGTGTTGGTTCTGGAGTCAGATCAGGCCCTTTGAAGTCACACATTGCAGCTCGAACTCCAGGGTGATGAAGTCAGGAGCGCTGGTGTGGATAGGGTCAGGGTTGCTGTGCAAAGTGGGACGATGGGACGTGCAGTACCCACAGGTCACAGTGCAGGCAGCGGCTCAGTGATGGCATCCAGCGGCTTTGGTGAGAGAAGGGAAGCGGTGTGAAGCGGTGTGGTTCAACGTGCAGTGTCACCAGGCCACAGTGCAGGCAGCGGCATCATCATTGCTGAAGTGTTGTCGTCTGTAGGCCCAAGCCGGCAGTGTAGGAGGGGATGGTGCTTCTTGACTTTCATGAGCGGTGTCTACAGGCCACGGTGCAGGCAGGGATACCTGGTTACAACACTGGAGTCGGGATGTCCGGAGACGAGACAGAACGGGACGATGCTTCATGCTTCTCTCGAGTGGTGTCCGGAGGCCACTATGCAGGCAGCGGCACTGGTGTTAGCAAAAGCGGCATCATCGGGGATGCCCAGGCTGTGGTATGAGCAGTCAATGCTGGAGTGCAGGCCCACAGGTCGCGGTGCGGGAAGCGGCTCGGTGAAGTCGTCAGATGACGGCGTCAGTGAGACCAGGGTTGCAGTGTAAAGCGGGGCAGTGTGGCTCCATGCTGCTCGGCAGGTCACATGCAGGGCAATGGGGTCATTGGCAGTATTGCAGTGGTTTCTCTTCTTGAACAGCACAAAACACACAGTTCCCAGTGCTGAGGGCGAGGAAACTGAAGTCTTTGGTGTCCCTGAGACTTCCAACAGGAGGCAAGTTCTACTCCAAGCCTTTGGAGAACTTTCTCAACCAGGACACACAGCGAAGTTCACCCTTTGCACTCTTGTCAGGCAGAAGCGGCAACTGCAGGCCAGGCCAGCAAAGCAACACAGCAAAGGGACAGTACTCCTCCTCCAGCTCTTCTTCTGAGCAGAGGTTCCTCTTGATTTCACAAAGGGTTTTCGGTCCAATACTTATACCCCTTTCTGCCTTTGAAGATTGCAAACTTCAAAGCAAAGTCTCAAGTGTTTCAAGATTCTTCCTTGTCCAGGCCAGGCCCCAGACACACACAAGGAGGTTGGAGACTGCATTGTGTGAGGGCAGGTAATGTCCTTTCAGGTCTTAGCGACCACTCCTCCCTCCACTCTAGCTCAGCTGGTTCATCAGGATATGCAGGCTACACACCAGCTCCCTTTGTGTCACTGTCTAGAGGAGTGGTGTAAACAGCCCAACTGTAGAACTGACTCAGACAGGGAATCCACAAACAGGCAGAGCCACAGAATGGTTTAAGCAAGAAAATGCCTACTTTCTAAAAGTGGCATTTTCAAACAAACAATTCAAAATGTCTGCTCTCAAAGGGAATCTGTGCTTTAAAATTATTTAAAGGCAGCCCCCATGTTAGCCTATGAGTGAGATAGGCCTGGCAACAGTGAAACCCAAATTTGGCAGTATTTCACTATTAGGACATGTAAAACACACCAGTACATGTCCTACCTTTTGTATGCACTGCACCCTGCTCATGGGGCTACCTAGGGCCTCCCCTAGGGATGCCTTACATGTACCAAAAGTGGGTACACTTGCCAGGTCTAACTGGCAGTTTAAAACTGCAAACACAGACACTGCAGTTGCAGGTCTGAGCTATGTTTACAGGGCTACTTATGTGGGTGGCACAATCAGTGCTGCATGCAGGCCTGCTAGTAGCATTTGATTTACAGGCCCTGGGCACCTCTAGTGCACTTTACTAGGGACTTACCAGTAAATGAAATATGCCAATCATGGATAAACCAATCAACAGTACAATTTACATAGGGAGCACTTGCACTTTAGCACTGATCAGCAGTGGTAAAGTGTGCAGAGACAATAAACCAGCAAAAACAGATTCCAGTATACCATTAAAACAGGAGGTCAGAAGACAAAAAGACAGGGGAGACATGCCAAAAAGCTGCCAGGTCTAACGTATTTATTGAGATAATTCATAACCAGGTTTGCATATGTCAGTGTGGAATCCCTTGAACTGAAATTACATTTAACAACCAAGAGGAAGAGTTTGTTCATGCTTCGGCTCCATGTGACTGTTAGGGTCACTGCAGGACATAATGACATAATATTCTGACTACCAGGCCTATCCCAGTCAAGTATTTCAGTGTTGGGACATATTCTGTAAGAACCAGTACAAGGCCTCTTCATACCAAACACAGCAAAGCTGGTCCCATACATATCAAACCAGTACCAATATCGAGGCAAAATTACCCAAATTGTGATTTCAAATAGTTCTTCAACAACAACACAGTGGAGCTAATCTCACTTCATTCAGTGCCTTTGAAGTGTGGTGTCACAAGTTTTGAATGAGTCCCAAGAGACAATTATGATATTAGTACATACTAATCCTGGTCCATCTGGGCACATAGGGTTCTCCTTGTTATTTAGACATCAGAGCAAATTGTTGCATTCAATCTACAGCTTGTTTCATGCTACTTCTTAGAACGTTGGTTTCACAGTTCTTATCATGGCATCCACTAAACCTAGCAAAATGCCTTGTTCGCAGAGTAAATGTACCTCCAAATGTATTATTGCTGATGATATTGCAGTAGACTATTGGTTTTCATATGGCAGCTTTAACAAACACTCCCAGTAAACAGTATTTTTGTTTTGTTATGCCGTCTCATGTTACCCTGTGTAAAACCTGTACTGTGCTACTGAATAGGAGTCTAAATAAGTGTTCGGCTAATGCAAAAGGTGAATATTCTGTGATGTCTGTATCAGAAAAGAACACTTTTGCACTATGTGCCTTAAATTAGTTGTAAACGTTTATAAGCAATGTTTTATGATATGTTTAGAAAATGTTTACGCTGAAAACTATATTCTTATAATTTATAAAATATTTATGAAACACATGAATTCGAGCTGTTGATAGTTGAGCACATTTATATTTGTGTTTACGGTGTATTCAAATAAAATACTGGTCAGTGAAATCCATGTAAAAGTGCACACTCTATTTTCATGACATCACTTGGAAATGAACATCGATTTCAGCGGTACTACTTGTACTAGAGCTGCAAAAAGAAATCTAAATAAAATTACAAAGTAGAAACTTCTGTCAGTCTGGATTGGTGAAACTAATACTTAGTGTTCCCATAGTTTCTAGACATCTTAAAGTAGGGGACAACTAGACCCAGGACATGATTATGCTAATATCGTCCCAGTGGAGAGTGACAAAGAGTAATCCTGGAGGACATACATAGAGTGGTCCCTTCCACATGGGGCAAGAACACCAAACTCTGATACATTCAAGAACAATACACATTTGTGCTGCTCATCCACAGGAATCTGTGAGAGAACCACCTAGAGAGCCCCTACAGACCTTCAAACTAAAACACAAGAGGTTGATTTTCTCATGGCTGGGTGCTTATGAGAGCATGGACTGATGATGTGAATATGATATAGAAGAAATATTGAGTATTGCAGACAATTTGGAGACCTATACACTTTACTGGTGATCTGCAAGCTTCTCTCTGGTAATGTAGACTTTGGATGCAGAGGCATAAATAGCCTCTTAGATGACAATGGATGGAGAAATAACACAATTATAGAACAGTAAATTGGTTCACTAAGCTACATGATTGCCATCACTGGTACAAGCCTGCTCATTTCTTCTGGTAACCACTAGGCAGAAAGTGAATAATTGATTGGACGTATATGTTTGCATCCACAGGTTCTAATTGCTTCAGTGGCTTAGTGACTGGAAATCAGACAATAAAATAGACACATTGACTTGGACAGGATTATTATTGTATTCATATTCTGGGCTCTGGAAACAGATAAAGCAACATGGTCATGTTCCTAAAGAAGTATGCCTCGTGTATCAAAGCATGGTACAAACACATAGACTTAAAATATTAAGACACTGAACAGGAAAATGGAAAGTAAGAAGACTACCTTACATACATACATTTAAATACTTTGTGAAGAGGGGTCGACTGCCCATGATGGGTTGGGCACAGCACCTGTCTGACGGCCATACTATGCAGCAAATCTTTAAAGCATACAGGCAAAGGCTGAGCACAGTGGGAATAACACCACGGTTGGTTGGGTCCAGGGCCTGATTCAGCTGTGCTCATTAACAGTTGGCAACCAAGGGTAGCTGGGTAAAGAGTCTAGTCTTAGGCCAACAGGCTGTGCCCAGGTGGATGTGACCTTGCTAGCAGGTTGGCTGCAGTGAACTGCTGGATGTGTGTATATGATCAATAAAAGTAGGTCTGGGCGGAGTTGTTGAAAAACTCTGTTCTTGTGTTCAAAATCACGTGTGAATGTCACCACGTGGCTTGCATGGGTGCAGCTATCTTGTTTACTTACTCTGTTCATGGTGCTGAGCCTGTTTTTGAATCCGTCCCTAAGCTTTTCAATCCTCCCCCTCCTATCGAATTTACCCGTCATTTTTGTTTCTTGTATTAGTGTATGTTTTTATGTCTGTGTATTTTTACATTTTTTTCATGTTTTTTGTGACTTTGTATTTTTGTTTTTCCCTTTACTTCCTAAGGATTGTGTATGTATGGCATTGCCGAAAAACACCTTTAAATATGAAATCATGTCGCCATTAACTTTGATGTAGAAGTACATTAGGTCTCCATGTACATCATGCACTCTTTTTAATCTTGTCAAAGGATACCATTAATAAAGTTACACTAGAAAGTGGATACCCTTTAAACAATTTAGAATCACACTTTTTTTTAGTTTATGCATGAAACAATTTTATGTGCACAGAATCTTAACAACCAACCTAATCTGCTGTAATCAGGTGTGGAAGCACACCCCAGAGGTGCTAGGCACCAGGGGTGGGACCCCTACGATGAAGCATACCACCAACTAGGCTGGTGGTTGAAGGTTCTTTTAAAAGAACTAAAAGAGTCCCATAATACACAGAAACAGGTTGTGGATGGTATCAAGAGGGGAAAATACACCTGCTTTCATTGTTGTGGTTATGAATTAAAGTTTTTTTCCAGCCACACAGAGTATCTCAAGCTCAACTGCTGGTTCAGGAGCAGAAGGAGCAGGGGATCAGAGGTGGCAGGACGGGCAGGGGTAAGTCACATTGTTTGCTTATTGACAATTACTATTATACGCACTAGCTAGAGAGTGTTGTCATGACTTTTGATCGTGAACCCCTTACTTTACCAGCTACAGAAGTGGTTGAGTTATTGCCTCTTCTATCTGCAACTCAGCAAAAGCTCACAGAATGTACTTCTAAAAATTATGGCTCGATGGAAACAGAAAAGAATGGAATGTTAAAATAAAGGATGGGTGAAATGAGTGAAAGGAAAGGATGTGTAGATGGGTGAAAGGATGCACGGTGAGTGTTGGGTAAATGGGTGGATGTGTGAAAGAAGGATGATTGAAAGGTAGGGTGGACACTGAATGGATGGATAATGGATTGGACATTTTGATGAAAGACTGGATGAAAAAATTAAAGCTTAAATCCTGGTGACTATGGGTGAATATACTTGGGAAGAATAAAAGGATGATTGAATAATTGCATGGATGAATAATCAAGGGAACTCTTCTGGAGAGGGGCATGCTGCTCACCTACTTCACTTCCTTTGCTTTATGGTTATCAACGCTGTGGTTCAAGGTAGGGAGTATTTTAATTTTTGGTCTAATCCCATGACACACTGTATTTGTTAAGCAAGGCAGATGTATTTGACCCATCACTATTCATCAACCTACTCCATTCCCATGGCATTACACCACCCATGACCGAAGAGCAATATTGTCCAATATGTGACTACTCTTTTTGATGTTCAATGTGTGTCTTCATCAGTTAATAAGGCATTCACAAAGTTTTCAATGCATTTTCAACTGAACACACAAGGTGGGGTTCTATTTGCACACACAGTCACTCCTTACTACTTCACTCCTTTATTCTTTCCTAAGTTCTTAAGTCCCAACCTACCAAAATATTGAAAAATCCATTCTTATCATGTGCCAAAATTTATTTAATGGTTTCCCAGAACAGTTTTATTTTACATCTGTTCAGATGTTTCCCTTTAGACTTTTGTCTATTACAGTACTGAATAAGCCAAAGCTTAGGCATATGACGAATCAATGATCAGTGATATCCCTCTATTCTATAGCAAAAGCTCTACTTACCAGCCTAATACCTCTAATTTACCCTGCAGTGGAGTAAATTAAGTTTTCTTTCCTTGCTGCCCAGCGAATGAATTTGTTGGAAATAATTTGTGGTGGCAGGCGAGGCCAGTGAGTAAAATGAGACTAAGTGCCTGATTTGAAGTTTGGCATATGGTAGACTCTGTGAGGAAAGTTCCAAATACAATCTATATCTCCTGTTCCTTCCCCTGTAGTGCAGTGCATCATTTTTTCCACTGCCTACTTAGGGCAGACAGGATAATAATATTCACAATTTATATGTGACGTGTGTGACATAGTATCTCATTCATTATTCATCTGCCTCCTTGGAGCCAGAGTAGAAAGTGAAAGACATTTGGAGAATAGCAGGGCCATTGGAATTAAAGATAGATACAGCTGACCACAACTGCAGACAGTAGCAAAATATCTGAAGCGCTGGCTAGCATGCCTCCATTAATTTAGCACTACAATTTATACCCCACAGTGCATAATGCCTTACTCATAAATGAGAGGTAATATAATTATATTTTTCCACTCAATGTGTAGTTACTAGAAAACTCTTTAAAAGAAAAAAAATCAAGTCACTGTTTTTCTAAGCTGGTGTTATTCTGCCTTAATTATTTTCTGCCAGAGAGTCACTGTTTGTGAGGCTTATATGGGTAAACAAATAAAATTGGCCTTATGACTCTCCTAATCATAATAATATCAAATCCCAGTCTTCCTAGGGAACAAGAAATGTGGTACTGCTGTGCCACCCACTACTTAATTTTAAATAAGTACTTGCACAGGAAATTGTTTACAATCTGTCTTTTTGTTTGATTTTCTCTATATAGTTACCCCCTGGTGAGTGTCTGGGGCCTGGCGTGGGCAAGGCAAGGTTTCACATTCAAAAGAGACTTTACTTCGAAGTAGGCGTACTTCAAAGGAGAAATTGGGTATAAGAAGGGCATGCAAAACGACAGACTTTGGAACACTTCTGGAAACCAAGAGGAACCTCTGCCTGGAGAAGAGGTGAAGAGCTGAGGAAGAAGAGCTGCCCTTCCTGTGACTGTGCTTTGTGAAGCTATCCTGCAGCTGCTGCTTCTGCCAGAGTAAGAGGGCAAAGACTGGACTTTGTGTGCCTTCCATCTTGAGAAGAACTCTCCAAGGGCTTGATTTAAAGCTGCCTCCTGTTGTTTGAAGTCTCAGGGACAGCAAAGACTTCTCTCTGCCAGCACCTGAAGTCTCTGGAGAGACTCCTACTCTGCCCTATGGTGCCCACCCAGTACCTAGAGCCATGAAAGGAGAAGCTGGCAGCCTAAGAGGAAGAAATCCATGCACAGAACGCTATGCAGGGAAAAGATCGCCGTGACTCCGATCTGCGGCTAAAGAAACTCTGCGCCGCCGGCTTCATGGCTGAAAATCGACGCTCACCTGCAACATGACGAAGAATTGACGCATGGAGCTGGAGAAAAAACGTGCAGCATCGCTGACGGAGGCTGGGAGATCGCAACCCGCGCTGCGTGGGTATCCGATCATCGTGCGGCTGGATTTCCGATGCAAACACCACTGGGCGTCTAAAGCAATGAAAGGTCTGCCTGCTACTAGAAGTGCTAACCGGATCGACGCATCGCTCTCCTGCAGAGAGAAGAAACGACACGCACGACCCAACGAAAAGAGAAACAACGCAAGGTCTCACTCATGAGTGAAATCAACGCATTACAAGCCCTTTTTGATGCACACTCACCCGTGTGGGGTTATTTTTGACGCACCCAAGGTACATTTTCACGCTAAAAGTGTTAGTGTGTGTTTTAAACTACATAAAGACTCTTTTTGCTTTTTTTGACTTGAGGTTTGTGGATTTTTGTCGTTTTGGTCTTGTTTTGTTTAGATAAATATTTCCTATTTTTCTAAACTTGTGTTGTGTCATTTTGTATCAGAGTCACCAGATCCTCGGGGTCTGTGCACATTCCCAACACTTCCACCACAAGACAGCTCCAATACTCTGATTGGAATTGTTACAGAGTCTAAGAGAGTCCAACTTGGGAAAAGGGGATTAGGAAGGAAACAGCTGGAAGAAGACCTGTAGGAAGCAAAAAAGGTTAAAACACACAATATAAAAATTACATCTGATGAATCAATACTAGGCTATGGCTCTAAGCATGGTCATTCTGAAAAAACATGGACAATCTAAGCATAGACTTAAAATGACTAGACTTCAAGATGACTGGATACCTGTGAGGGAATCAAGAAAGGTTAAATGCAACTTTCAAATTCAAATACTAATACTATCCTTTACATGAGGATCAGTAAACAGTCTGAATGATTTCTAAAACCATCATATGAATCGTGTTTGAGAAAACATATTAGGAATACACAACATTACATCTAGAACTCTGGCTTTCTTTGTTCTCTCAAATTGCCGGAACATGAATTGTTGCGCACATTGCAGATTTTCACATAGATAGTAAAAATACCATAGAATGATTGTGCACCATGAATAACACTAATTAGACTTGAGAAATAAATCACGCGACTTGTCACCTCGAAAACCATAAAGTAAATGCCTTAGAATGGTAGCGCATAATGAACACTGTGTTTTCAAACACAGAAAATGAATTGCGCGTCTTGCAGATTCGAGTACCACATGTAACTGCCAAGGAATGGTAGCGCACAATGAATAACATGAAATTAAGCACAAGAAAAGAGTTGCGCGTCTTGCTGATTCGAATGCCACCATGTAACTGCCAAGGAATGGTAGCGCACAATGAATATCATGAATTAAGCACGAGAAAAAGAATTGCACGTCTTGATGATTCGAATGCCACCGTGTAACTGTCAAGGAATGGTAGCGCACGATGAATATCAAGGGTTAAAGCCCAAGAAAACGAATTGCGCGTCATGCCGATTCGAATGCCACCATGTAACTGCCAAGGAATGGTAGCACACAATGAATAACATGAATTAAGCACGAGAAAAGAATTGCGCATCTTGCCGATTCATATGCCACCATGTAACTGCCAAGGAATGGTAGCGTACAATGAAAATCAAGGGTTAAAACACAAGAAAACGAATTGCGCGTCTTGCCGATACAAATGCCACCATGTAACTGCCATGTAACAATGAATAAAATGAATTATGCACGGAAAAGGAATCGCGCGACTTGCCGATTCGAGTATCCTCATGCAAAGGCCACAAAACGACCATGCGCACATTCACAAGCACAAGAGTAGAATTGTTTATCATGCAAAGATTAGGACCAAAAACTCTAGAGTTTTCGATAACGGGGTCGGAGGCCCAGCCCGACCTCCGTCTTACCACCTTGATCTAGGATCACCAATTGAAGTGAAAAGGGAAAGGCCTGGAGGATCAAAGTAGGCCACCGGAACAGGAGCTCAGGAAGTTGCTGCTGCTCTGCACCGGGACCTCTGAATAGTGAGCACGTGGAGCTGGGCTGGCTCCCTTATATAGAGTCTTGGCCCAGCCCACAAACCACACCCAGGCATGCTGCAGGGAAAGCTTCTGGAAGGCCCTGGAAGGGGACCACACCCTGACACAGTCTGAAAACCTGCAGCAGTACATAGCATGTGAACAGTATTTAAATGCATGCTGAACCTAAGTCTTTAAGATTAAACTCTGCAATGCAAAAGGGGAAACATTATATCAGCACATGCATTAATTATGTTAGCTTTAAATTGTTGGGTTTTTGCATTCTAGTCGCCCGTAGAGCGCACACTGCCCTGATGTTGACATTTTGTAGTGTTTTCATTAAGTTACTGTGTGTGTTGGTACAAATACTTTACACCTAGCACTCTGAAGTTAAGCCTACTGCTCATGCCAAGCTGCCAAGGGGGTAAGCAGGGGTTAGCTGAGAGTGATTCTCTTTTACCCTCACTAGAGTGAGGGTCCTTGCTTGGACAGGGGGTAACCTGACTGCCAACCAAATACCCCATTTCTAGCAACAACTCATGAAATCACACAGCCATGGGAAGAGGGTTAAGGGCTCACAGAATGGATGGGTGTTAGAAATGGGGTCTTTGGTTGACAGTCAGGTTACCCCCTGTTCAAGCAAGGACCCTCACTCTAGTCAGGGTAAAAGAGAATCACCCTCAGCTAACCCCTGCTTACCCACTTGGTAGCTTGGCAGAGCAGTAGGCTTAACTTCAGAGCGCTAGGTGTAAAGTATTTGTACCAACACACACAGTAACTTAATGAAAACACTACAAAATCACACAACACCGGTTTAGAAAAATAGGAAATATTTATCTAAACAAAACAAGACCAAAACGACAAAAATCCGACATACACAAGTCAAGTTATGAATTTTTAAAGATTAAACTAAAAAATAGCGCTTAGAAACAAAAATGCTTCAATGAGATGTTAACACGGCTTCGTGACGGAGTCGTTCCCAACAAGCCGACACCAGCGGCGCCGGACACGGAGTCGTGTAGACCCCCAAGTACAGTACCTTTGGTGAAGAGTGAAAACAAGCCGATGCGCGAAGTCGGGAATCGCGGCGTCTGTGCGAAACGTTGAATCCGTGCACTTCGAGCGGCGTCGGTCACGACGTGGTGCGGCGACTTCCACCGGATTCAGCACGGCGTTGGTCTGAAGTGGTCCGAAGTCGATTTCCTTGGATTCCACCAGCTTTCCTTTCAAGGGCCCAGGGACTGGATAGGGCACCACTTGTCAGAGCAGGAGTCTCTCCAGAGACTCCAGGTGCTGGCAGAGAGAAGTCTTTGCTGTCCCTGAGACTTCAAACAACAGGAGGCAAGCTCTAAATCAAGCCCTTGGAGATTTCTTCACAAGATGGAAGGCACACAAAGTCCAGTCTTTGCCCTCTTACTCTGGCAGAAGCAGCAACTGCAGGATAGCTCCACAAAGCACAGTCACAGGCAGGGCAGCTCTCCTTCCTCAGCTATTCAGCTCTTCTCCAGGCAGAGGTTCCTCTTGGTTCCAGAAGTGTTTCCAAAGTCTGTAGATTTGGGTGCCCTTCTTATACCCATTTTAGTCTTTGAAGTCACCTTTCTTCAAAGGGGACTCACACCTACTTGTGAAATCCTGCCTTGCCCAGGCAAGTCATCAGACACACAGCAGGGGGTTGGAGCCGGCATTGTCAGAGGCAGGCCCAGTCCTTTCAGATGAGAGTGACCACTCCACCCCTCCCTCCTAGCAGAGATGGCTAATCAGGAAGTGCAGGTTACACCCCAGCCCCCTTTGTGTCAATGTCTGGTGTGAGGTGAAAAACAACCCAACTGTCAAACTGACCCAGACAGGGAATCCACAAACACGGCAGAGTCACAGAATGGTTTAAGCAAGAAAATGCTCACTTTCTAAAAGTGGCATTTTCAAACGCACAATCTTAAAATCAACTTTACTAAAATATGTATTTTTAAATTGTGAGTTCAGGGACCCCAAACTCCACATGTCCATCTACTCTCTAGGGGAATCTACATTTTAATCATATTTAAAGGTAGCCCCCATGTTATCCTATGAGAGAGACAGGCCTTGCAACAGTGAAAAACGAAGTTGGCAGTATTTCACTGTCAGGACATATAAACCACATTACTATATGTCCTACCTTATCCATACACTGCACCCTGCCCTTGGGGCTACCTAGGGCCTACCTTAGGGGTGCCTTACATGTAAGAAAAGGGAAGGTTTAGGCCTGGCAAGTGGGTACACTTGCCAAGTCGAATTTACAGAGTACAAATACACACACAGACACTGCCTTGGCAGGTGTGAGACATGATAACAGGGTTACTTGTGTGGGTGGCACAACCAGTGCTGCAGGCCCACTAGTAACATTTGATTTACAGGCCCTGGGCACCTCTAGTGCACTTTACTAGGGACTTAACAGTAAAACAAATATGCCAATCATGGATAAACCAATTACATACAATTTACACGGAGAGCATATGCACTTTAGCTCTGGTTAGCAGTGGTAAAGTGCTCAGAGTTGAAAAGCCAACAGCAACAGGTCAGAAAAAAATAGGAGGCAGGAGGCAAAAAGACTGGGGATGACCCTGCATAAGCAAAAGTCCAACACGACCCCCTACCAGCCTAAAGCCAGGGGAGAACAATCAATACCTTGATGTACTTCCCTGATTGGGGCGATAGAACAAGGACCCAGGCCCACAACAGCAGGGGCATGTTCCAGTTCTACGCCTTCCTGACTCCAGTTGGATCCCTCTGTCCATACTCTCAGGGCCCACTAAGCTAACCCATGGGGAACCCTTCTCCACATCTACAGACACCATCTGTGCAGCACCTAACTTTACTTTGCTCACAGATGTATTGCAATGGGCAGATAGTACCACCAGGGCCAACACAGTGGTGTTGCCCACTCCACCCCCGGGGTGTGACTCTCGTCCCCCCCCCAGGGGCAACTCTGTCCACCAGGACAGCAAGCCACAGTGGCCCCAGACAACTGTCAGGGATGAGAGCCCGACCTCAGGCCTCTCCAAGCACTGTGACTGCGGAGAGTGGGGGGCAGTAGCCCTAGGTGCCTGACACCCTTTGACCACTCTCCCTTCCACCAGGTCAGAGAAGATAACCTGACCCTGGTTCTCCCCTCTGGGGCTCTGTACCCTCCCTCCAGGAGCGGCACCCCCAGAGTAAAATATTGTCAGGGTGCTTGTAGAAGCAGTCCTGCACAATTCTTCCACCAGTGCAGGGATGTTAACCTGCAACTGATCCTCCAACCTGGGGTTTGTACCTTCAGGTTGGACCAGGGCCAGGGGTGAGGCTTCCCTCCCCCTGCCCTCTCTTCTGGGGTCCTGAACCACCCAACTAGGAGTGGACCCCCAGAAGACAACATGGTAGGGGCACTGTTAGCAGTAGCCCCTTCCTCCAGGTCAGGGGGGACACCCTGAACCTGGCCTTCCAATCCAGGGTCTGTACCCTTAGATTGCTCTGGGGTCAGGGGTGAGTCTTTCTCTCCCCTTCCCCTACTTTCAGGGTTCTGCACCCACCCCTCAGGGAGAGTACCCCTTGAAATCACACCAGGGGGGGTGATATGGCAAACCGTCCCCCCCTTCACGTCAGGGTTTATCCCCTGCACCTGATCCTCCAGTCCAGGGTCTGTACCCACAGACTGGACCACTGCCTGGCAACCCAGGACTTCCTGGGGGGCATACCTACCCCCCACCAGGTCAGAGTTTACCCTCTGAACCTGGTCATCCAACCCAGAGTCACCACCCTGCGGTTGAACCACTGCCTGGCACACCAGGACTTCCAGGGGGGCACACTTACCCCCCTCAAGGGACACACTGTCCCGAAGGGCCACACAAGAGTCTGGCTGGCGCAGGTCTCCTGACCTCTGCCCATCTGACAGAGTCTGGATTCCCCCCAACCCAGAAATGATCTCACCAAGGTCATTCATGGGGGGCTCTGCTCTCAGAGCTGACCCCTGACCCTCCAGGTTCTCCACTGGGGTCCGCAACCCCCTCTCAACCCTCTGTCTGGACTTCTGCACCCCCTCACTAGGAGTGGTACTGCCAGACACCTGAACTGGTGGGACGCTGGCTACAGCCACCCCCCCAAGTTCTCCTGACACTGTGGGGTCTCCCTCAACAGATGGCCCTATGGTACAGGCTAGGCTCCCCTCCTGGTGTTCCCTCATGGAACCCTCCAGGACCTGGGACCGGATCTTGGGCACCTTGGGCCTCAACCCATCCCCATTCCCTCTCCTCTGAGACTGGACATGGGGTCCCTCACCCATCCCACTACACTGGGACTTACCTGGGACACTACAATCCTTCCCTACCTCACCTGGTTGGGAACTACCTAGACCACTCCTCTCAGGAGCACCCCCAAATGCCTCTTCAGACTCTCTGGTACTCACCCAGAAGTCTGCCTCCATTGCAAGCTCCCTGGGGTCAGAGAACTCACACTCCACCTGGTGTTGGCATAGCTCTGGAAAATAAGGACTAGACATATGCTCTCCAGCAATTACATCACTCAGCCCCTCACATGAATTAACCAAAGTACCCTTCACCCAACCATCCAGTGACTCTGCTTTGAAAAAGCACCCCACATCACCCTCCTGAGACTGGTGAGACAGTACCTGACTGTCCCTGACACTCAACCCACACTCTTCTGGGATGTCTTCACACTCCATAACCAGGACTTCTACCTGGGGGGAACCCCTCTCCCTGTCACTCTCACCTATAGTCAGTAGAGTGTCCCTCCCACCAGTAGGAATATGACTCTCCATGCCAGTTCCCCAATCCACCTCAGGGACCCTGTGCATCACTGGAGCTACCTCATACCCCTGAACCTCCTGGTGTGTGTTAACTCCCTCCTTCAAGTAGGGCACCACATCTCTGGGCATGTGCACTTCTTCAGCAGCACTAGATAAAAAAATGTTGCTGCCACCATTCCAGCTGGATTCAGCCCTCATGACTTCCAGCTCCTTCATTTTGAGCTCATAAGCCCAAATCCTCTTTTTGATCTCTAAGTTCCTCCTCCTTTCTTCCAACTCCTTCTCCCTTTGCATCCTCAACTCCTTGAACCGGCGAGCCCTCTCTGCCTGTCTGTCCTGTAACTCTTCAGGAGTCAGACCCTTGGATGACACCCTGCTACCCCTCCTGGGGACCCTCCCCCCAGGCGTAACAGGTACCTCCACTACACCACCGTGTATCCTCTGCACTTCCCCACCCACATTCTCCTCCTCTGTGTGCCCTCCAGCCTTCTTGATTGTCACCCAGGCCCTCTGTGCCTTTTGCAGCTCCCCCTCCCTGGTGGAGCTCTCAGTGGGACAGTCAAGATCTTTAAGGAACTGTTTCAATTGAGCAACTGAGTACTCCTTCAGTTTCTCTATTTCAAACACAGCTCCAGCTGTTGCATCTCCAGATTGAGACATGATGGTCACAAGTGCAAAGTTCCAAAGGCAGAAAATAAATTCCCAATGAAGTAAAAAGAATCAGTCAAGGGATCAGCAAAATCATGGAAGTAAAACAAAAAGGAGTCCTTAAGAGAAAAAGCAAAAGATCACCAAACAAGTAGTATGTGGTCACGTAGTGGTCTGAACTCAAACAGTAGTGTACACTTAATTACTGTATGTCAAGTACAAATACAAGTCCAAATCCCAACCGCTGATCACCAATGTTAGAAATGGGGTCTTTGGTTGACAGTCAGGTTACCCCCTGTTCAAGCAAGGACCCTCACTCTAGTCAGGGTAAAAGAGAATCACCCTCAGCTAACCCCTGCTTACCCCCTTGGTAGCTTGGCAGAGCAGTAGGCTTAACTTCAGAGCGCTAGGTGTAAAGTATTTGTACCAACACACACAGTAACTTAATGAAAACACTACAAAATGACACAACACCGGTTTAGAAAAATAGGAAATATTTATCTAAACAAAACAAGACCAAAACGACAAAAATCCGACATACACAAGTCAAATTATGAATTTTTAAAGATTAAACTAAAAAATAGCGCTTAGAAACAAAAATGCTTCAATGAGATGTTAACACGGCTTCGTGACGGAGTCGTTCCCAACAAGCCGACACCAGCGGCGCCGGACACGGAGTCGTGTAGACCCCCAAGTACAGTACCTTTGGTGAAGAGTGAAAACAAGCTGATGCGCGAAGTCGGGAATCGCGGCGTCTGTGCGAAACGTTGAATCCGTGCACTTCGAGCGGCGTCGGTCACGACGTGGTGCGGCGACTTCCACGGAGTCGCGGACTTCAGCAGGGCTGCTGCAGCATCGGGCCTGCGAAGAGCGTCGCGTTCCAGCGAAGGTCACGGCGTCAGGTGCAGGCGGCGTCACCGGATTCAGCAGCGGCGTCGGTCTGAAGTGGTCCGAAGTCGATTTCCTTGGATTCCACCAGCTTTCCTTTCAAGGGCCCAGGGACTGGATAGGGCACCACTTGTCAGAGCAGGAGTCTCTCCAGAGACTCCAGGTGCTGGCAGAGAGAAGTCTTTGCTGTCCCTGAGTCTTCAAACAACAGGAGGCAAGCTCTAAATCAAGCCCTTGGAGATTTCTTCACAAGATGGAAGGCACACAAAGTCCAGTCTTTGCCCTCTTACTCTGGCAGAAGCAGCAACTGCAGGATAGCTCCACAAAGCACAGTCACAGGCAGGGCAGCTCTCCTTCCTCAGCTATTCAGCTCTTCTCCAGGCAGAGGTTCCTCTTGGTTCCAGAAGTGTTTCCAAAGTCTGTAGATTTGGGTGCCCTTCTTATACCCATTTTAGTCTTTGAAGTCACCTTTCTTCAAAGGGGACTCACACCTACTTGTGAAATCCTGCCTTGCCCAGGCAAGTCATCAGACACACAGCAGGGGGTTGGAGCCGGCATTGTCAGAGGCAGGCCCAGTCCTTTCAGATGAGAGTGACCACTCCACCCCTCCCTCCTAGCAGAGATGGCTAATCAGGAAGTGCAGGTTACACCCCAGCCCCCTTTGTGTCAATGTCTGGTGTGAGGTGAAAAACAACCCAACTGTCAAACTGACCCAGACAGGGAATCCACAAACACGGCAGAGTCACAGAATGGTTTAAGCAAGAAAATGCTCACTTTCTAAAAGTGGCATTTTCAAACGCACAATCTTAAAATCAACTTTACTAAAATATGTATTTTTAAATTGTGAGTTCAGGGACCCAAAACTCCACATGTCCATCTACTCTCTAGGGGAATCTACACTTTAATCATATTTAAAGGTAGCCCCCATGTTATCCTATGAGAGAGACAGGCCTTGCAACAGTGAAAAACGAAGTTGGCAGTATTTCACTGTCAGGACATATAAACCACATTACTATATGTCCTACCTTATCCATACACTGCACCCTGCCCTTGGGGCTACCTAGGGCCTACCTTAGGGGTGCCTTACATGTAAGAAAAGGGAAGGTTTAGGCCTGGCAAGTGGGTACACTTGCCAAGTCGAATTTACAGAGTACAAATACACACACAGACACTGCCTTGGCAGGTGTGAGACATGATAACAGGGTTACTTGTGTGGGTGGCACAACCAGTGCTGCAGGCCCACTAGTAACATTTGATTTACAGGCCCTGGGCACCTCTAGTGCACTTTACTAGGGACTTAACAGTAAAACAAATATGCCAATCATGGATAAACCAATTACATACAATTTACACGGAGAGCATATGCACTTTAGCACTGGTTAGCAGTGGTAAAGTGCTCAGAGTTGAAAAGCCAACAGCAACAGGTCAGAAAAAAATAGGAGGCAGGAGGCAAAAAGACTGGGGATGACCCTGCATAAGCAAAAGTCCAACACGACCCCCTACCAGCCTAAAGCCAGGGGAGAACAATCAATACCTTGATGTACTTCCCTGATTGGGGCGATAGAACAAGGACCCAGGCCCACAACAGCAGGGGCATGTTCCAGTTCTACGCCTTCCTGACTCCAGTTGGATCCCTCTGTCCATACTCTCAGGGCCCACTAAGCTAACCCATGGGGAACCCTTCTCCACATCTACAGACACCATCTGTGCAGCACCTAACTTTACTTTGCTCACAGATGTATTGCAATGGGCAGATAGTACCACCAGGGCCAACACAGTGGTGTTGCCCACTCCACCCCCGGGGTGTGACTCTCGTCCCCCCCCCAGGGGCAACTCTGTCCACCAGGACAGCAAGCCACAGTGGCCCCAGACAACTGTCAGGGATGAGAGCCCGACCTCAGGCCTCTCCAAGCACTGTGACTGCGGAGAGTGGGGGGCAGTAGCCCTAGGTGCCTGACACCCTTTGACCACTCTCCCTTCCACCAGGTCAGAGAAGATAACCTGACCCTGGTTCTCTCCTCTGGGGCTCTGTACCCTCCCTCCAGGAGCGGCACCCCCAGAGTAAAATATTGTCAGGGTGCTTGTAGAAGCAGTCCTGCACAATTCTTCCACCAGTGCAGGGATGTTAACCTGCAACTGATCCTCCAACCTGGGGTTTGTACCTTCAGGTTGGACCAGGGCCAGGGGTGAGGCTTCCCTCCCCCTGCCCTCTCTTCTGGGGTCCTGAACCACCCAACTAGGAGTGGACCCCCAGAAGACAACATGGTAGGGGCACTGTTAGCAGTAGCCCCTTCCTCCAGGTCAGGGGGGACACCCTGAACCTGGCCTTCCAATCCAGGGTCTGTACCCTTAGATTGCTCTGGGGTCAGGGGTGAGTCTTTCTCTCCCCTTCCCCTACTTTCAGGGTTCTGCACCCACCCCTCAGGGAGAGTACCCCTTGAAATCACACCAGGGGGGGTGATATGGCAAACCGTCCCCCCCTTCAGGTCAGGGTTTATCGCCTGCACCTGATCCTCCAGTCCAGGGTCTGTACCCACAGACTGGACCACTGCCTGGCAACCCAGGACTTCCTGGGGTGCATACCTACCCCCCACCAGGTCAGAGTTTACCCTCTGAACCTGGTCATCCAACCCAGAGTCACCACCCTGCGGTTGAACCACTGCCTGGCACACCAGGACTTCCAGGGGGGCACACTTACCCCCCTCAAGGGACACACTGTCCCGAAGGGCCACACAAGAGTCTGGCTGGCGCAGGTCTCCTGACCTCTGCCCATCTGACAGAGTCTGGATTCCCCCCAACCCAGAAATGATCTCACCAAGGTCATTCATGGGGGGCTCTGCTCTCAGAGCTGACCCCTGACCCTCCAGGTTCTCCACTGGGGTCCGCAACCCCCTCTCAACCCTCTGTCTGGACTTCTGCACCCCCTCACTAGGAGTGGTACTGCCAGACACCTGAACTGGTGGGACGCTGGCTACAGCCGCCCCCCCAAGTTCTCCTGACACTGTGCGGTCTCCCTCAACAGATGGCCCTATGGTACAGGCTAGGCTCCCCTCCTGGTGTTCCCTCATGGAACCCTCCAGGACCTGGGACCG
Source organism: Pleurodeles waltl (assembly GCF_031143425.1). NCBI lineage: Eukaryota > Metazoa > Chordata > Amphibia > Caudata > Salamandridae > Pleurodeles > Pleurodeles waltl. The sequence continues at coordinate 518,117,949 of NC_090442.1, forward strand.
GATCTTGGGCACCTTGGGCCTCAACCCATCCCCATTCCCTCTCCTCTGAGACTGGACATGGGGTCCCTCACCCATCCCACTACACTGGGACTTACCTGGGACACTACAATCCTTCCCTACCTCACCTGGTTGGGAACTACCTAGACCACTCCTCTCAGGAGCACCCCCAAATGCCTCTTCAGACTCTCTGGTACTCACCCAGAAGTCTGCCTCCATTGCAAGCTCCCTGGGGTCAGAGAACTCACACTCCACCTGGTGTTGGCATAGCTCTGGAAAATAAGGACTAGACATATGCTCTCCAGCAATTACATCACTCAGCCCCTCACATGAATTAACCAAAGTACCCTTCACCCAACCATCCAGTGACTATGCTTTGAAAAAGCACCCCACATCACCCTCCTGAGACTGGTGAGACAGTACCTGACTGTCCCTGACACTCAACCCACACTCTTCTGGGATGTCTTCACACTCCATAACCAGGACTTCTACCTGGGGGGAACCTCTCTCCCTGTCACTCTCACCTAGAGTCAGTAGAGTGTCCCTCCCACCAGTAGGAATATGACTCTCCATGCCAGTTCCCCAATCCACCTCAGGGACCCTGTGCATCACTGGAGCTACCTCATACCCCTGAACCTCCTGGTGTGTGTTAACTCCCTCCTTCAAGTAGGGCACCACATCTCTGGGCATGTGCACTTCTTCAGCAGCACTAGATAAAAAATTGTTGCTGCCACCATTCCAGCTGGATTCAGCCCTCATGACTTCCGGCTCCTTCATTTTGAGCTCATAAGCCCAAATCCTCTTTTTGATCTCTAAGTTCCTCCTCCTTTCTTCCAACTCCTTCTCCCTTTGCATCCTCAACTCCTTGAACCGGCGAGCCCTCTCTGCCTGTCTGTCCTGTAACTCTTCAGGAGTCAGACCCTTGGATGACACCCTGCTACCCCTCCTGGGGACCCTCCCCCCAGGCGTAACAGGTACCTCCACTACACCACCGTGTATCCTCTGCACTTCCCCACCCACATTCTCCTCCTCTGTGTGCCCTCCAGCCTTCTTGATTGTCACCCAGGCCCTCTGTGCCTTTTGCAGCTCCCCCTCCCTGGTGGAGCTCTCAGTGGGACAGTCAAGATCTTTAAGGAACTGTTTCAATTGAGCAACTGAGTACTCCTTCAGTTTCTCTATTTCAAACACAGCTCCAGCTGTTGCATCTCCAGATTGAGACATGATGGTCACAAGTGCAAAGTTCCAAAGGCAGAAAATAAATTCCCAATGAAGTAAAAAGAATCAGTCAAGGGATCAGCAAAATCATGGAAGTAAAACAAAAAGGAGTCCTTAAGAGAAAAAGCAAGAGATCACCAAACAAGTAGTATGTGGTCACGTAGTGGTCTGAACTCAAACAGTAGTGTACACTTAATTACTGTATGTCAAGTACAAATACAAGTCCAAATCCCAACCGCTGATCACCAATGTTAGAAATGGGGTCTTTGGTTGACAGTCAGGTTACCCCCTGTTCAAGCAAGGACCCTCACTCTAGTCAGGGTAAAAGAGAATCACCCTCAGCTAACCCCTGCTTACCCCCTTGGTAGCTTGGCAGAGCAGTAGGCTTAACTTCAGAGCGCTAGGTGTAAAGTATTTGTACCAGCACACACAGTAACTTAATGAAAACACTACAAAATGACACAACACCGGTTTAGAAAAATAGGAAATATTTATCTAAACAAAACAAGACCAAAACGACAAAAATCCGACATACACAAGTCAAATTATGAATTTTTAAAGATTAAACTAAAAAATAGCGCTTAGAAACAAAAATGCTTCAATGAGATGTTAACACGGCTTCGTGACGGAGTCGTTCCCAACAAGCCGACACCAGCGGCGCCGGACACGGAGTCGTGTAGACCCCCAAGTACAGTACCTTTGGTGAAGAGTGAAAACAAGCCGATGCGCGAAGTCGGGAATCGCGGCGTCTGTGCGAAACGTTGAATCCGTGCACTTCGAGCGGCGTCGGTCACGACGTGGTGCGGCGACTTCCACGGAGTCGCGGACTTCAGCAGGGCTGCTGCAGCGTCGGGCCTGCGAAGAGCGTCGCGTTCCAGCGAAGGTCACGGCGTCAGGTGCAGGCGGCGTCACCGGATTCAGCAGCGGCGTCGGTCTGAAGTGGTCCGAAGTCGATTTCCTTGGATTCCACCAACTTTCCTTTCAAGGGCCCAGGGACTGGATAGGGCACCACTTTGTCAGAGCAGGAGTCTCTCTAGAGACTCCAGGTGCTGGCAGAGAGAAGTCTTTGCTGTCCCTGAGACTTCAAACAACAGGAGGCAAGCTCTAAATCAAGCCCTTGGAGATTTCTTCACAAGATGGAAGGCACACAAAGTCCAGTCTTTGCCCTCTTACTCTGGCAGAAGCAGCAACTGCAGGATAGCTCCACAAAGCACAGTCACAGGCAGGGCAGCTCTCCTTCCTCAGCTATTCAGCTCTTCTCCAGGCAGAGGTTCCTCTTGGTTCCAGAAGTGTTTCTAAAGTCTGTAGATTTGGGTGCCCTTCTTATACCCATTTTAGTCTTTGAAGTCACCTTTCTTCAAAGGGGACTCACACCTACTTGTGAAATCCTGCCTTGCCCAGGCAAGTCATCAGACACACAGCAGGGGGTTGGAGCCGGCATTGTCAGAGGCAGGCACAGACCTTTCAGATGAGAGTGACCACTCCACCCCTCCCTCCTAGCAGAGATGGCTAATCAGGAAATGCAGGTTACACCCCAGCCCCCTTTGTGTCATTGTCTGGTGTGAGGTGAAAAACAACCCAACTGTCAAACTGACCCAGACAGGGAATCCACAAACACGGCAGAGTCACAGAATGGTTTAAGCAAGAAAATGCTCACTTTCTAAAAGTGGCATTTTCAAACGCACAATCTTAAAATCAACTTTACTAAAATATGTATTTTTAAATTGTGAGTTCAGGGACCCCAAACTCCACATGTCCATCTACTCTCTAGGAGAATCTACACTTTAATCATATTTAAAGGTAGCCCCCATGTTATCCTATGAGAGAGACAGGCCTTGCAACAGTGAAAAACGAAGTTGGCAGTATTTCACTGTCAGGACATATAAACCACATTACTATATGTCCTACCTTATCCATACACTGCACCCTGCCCTTGGGGCTACCTAGGGCCTACCTTAGGGGTGCCTTACATGTAAGAAAAGGGAAGGTTTAGGCCTGGCAAGTGGGTACACTTGCCAAGTCGAATTTACAGAGTACAAATACACACACAGACACTGCCTTGGCAGGTGTGAGACATGATTACAGGGTTACTTGTGTGGGTGGCACAACCAGTGCTGCAGGCCCACTAGTAACATTTGATTTACAGGCCCTGGGCACCTCTAGTGCACTTTACTAGGGACTTAACAGTAAAACAAATATGCCAATCATGGATAAACCAATTACATACAATTTACACGGAGAGCATATGCACTTTAGCACTGGTTAGCAGTGGTAAAGTGCTCAGAGTTGAAAAGCCAACAGCAACAGGTCAGAAAAAAATAGGAGGCAGGAGGCAAAAAGACTGGGGATGACCCTGCATAAGCAAAAGTCCAACACGACCCCCTACCAGCCTAAAGCCAGGGGAGAACAATCAATACCTTGATGTACTTCCCTGATTGGGGCGATAGAACAAGGACCCAGGCCCACAACAGCAGGGGCATGTTCCAGTTCTACGCCTTCCTGACTCCAGTTGGATCCATCTGTCCATACTCTCAGGGCCCACTAAGCTAACCCATGGGGAACCCTTCTCCACATCTACAGACACCATCTGTGCAGCACCTAACTTTACTTTGCTCACAGATGTATTGCAATGGGCAGATAGTACCACCAGGGCCAACACAGTGGTGTTGCCCACTCCACCCCCGGGGTGTGACTCTCGTCCCCCCCCCAGGGGCAACTCTGTCAACCAGGACAGCAAGCCACAGTGGCCCCAGACAACTGTCAGGGATGAGAGCCCGACCTCAGGCCTCTCCAAGCACTGTGACTGCGGAGAGTGGGGGGCAGTAGCCCTAGGTGCCTGACATCCTTTGACCACTCTCCCTTCCACCAGGTCAGAGAAGATAACCTGACCCTGGTTCTCCCCTCTGGGGCTCTGTACCCTCCCTCCAGGAGCGGCACCCCCAGAGTAAAATATTGTCAGGGTGCTTGTAGAAGCAGTCCTGCACAATTCTTCCACCAGTGCAGGGATGTTAACCTGCAACTGATCCTCCAACCTGGGGTTTGTACCTTCAGGTTGGACCAGGGCCAGGGGTGAGGCTTCCCTCCCCCTGCCCTCTCTTCTGGGGTCCTGAACCACCCAACTAGGAGTGCCCCCCCCAGAAGACAACATGGTAGGGGCACTGTTAGCAGTAGCCCCTTCCTCCAGGTCAGGGGGGACACCCTGAACCTGGCCTTCCAATCCAGGGTCTGTACCCTTAGATTGCTCTGGGGTCAGGGGTGAGTCTTTCTCTCCCCTTCCCCTACTTTCAGGGTTCTGCACCCACCCCTCAGGGAGAGTACCCCTTGAAATCACACCAGGGGGGGTGATATGGCAAACCGTCCCCCCCTTCAGGTCAGGGTTTATCCCCTGCACCTGATCCTCCAGTCCAGGGTCTGTACCCACAGACTGGACCACTGCCTGGCAACCCAGGACTTCCTGGGGGGCATACCTACCCCCCACCAGGTCAGAGTTTACCCTCTGAACCTGGTCATCCAACCCAGAGTCACCACCCTGCGGTTGAACCACTGCCTGGCACACCAGGACTTCCAGGGGGGCACACTTACCCCCCTCAAGGGACACACTGTCCCGAAGGGCCACACAAGAGTCTGGCTGGCGCAGGTCTCCTGACCTCTGCCCATCTGACAGAGTCTGGATTCCCCCCAACCCAGAAATGGTCTCACCAAGGTCATTCATGGGGGGCTCTGCTCTCAGAGCTGACCCCTGACCCTCCAGGTTCTCCACTGGGGTCTGCAACCCCCTCTCAACCCTCTGTCTGGACTTCTGCACCCCCTCACTAGGAGTGGTACTGCCAGACACCTGAACTGGTGGGACGCTGGCTACAGCCGCCCCCCCAAGTTCTCCTGACACTGTGGGGTCTCCCTCAACAGATGGCCCTATGGTACAGGCTAGGCTCCCCTCCTGGTGTTCCCTCATGGAACCCTCCAGGACCTGGGACCGGATCTTGGGCACCTTGGGCCTCAACCCATCCCCATTCCCTCTCCTCTGAGACTGGACATGGGGTCCCTCACCCATCCCACTACACTGGGACTTACCTGGGACACTACAATCCTTCCCTACCTCACCTGGTTGGGAACTACCTAGACCACTCCTCTCAGGAGCACCCCCAAATGCCTCTTCAGACTCTCTGGTACTCACCCAGAAGTCTGCCTCCATTGCAAGCTCCCTGGGGTCAGAGAACTCACACTCCACCTGGTGTTGGCATAGCTCTGGAAAATAAGGACTAGACATATGCTCTCCAGCAATTACATCACTCAGCCCCTCACATGAATTAACCAAAGTACCCTTCACCCAACCATCCAGTGACTCTGCTTTGAAAAAGCACCCCACATCACCCTCCTGAGACTGGTGAGACAGTACCTGACTGTCCCTGACACTCAACCCACACTCTTCTGGGATGTCTTCACACTCCATAACCAGGACTTCTACCTGGGGGGAACCCCTCTCCCTGTCACTCTCACCTAGAGTCAGTAGAGTGTCCCTCCCACCAGTAGGAATATGACTCTCCATGCCAGTTCCCCAATCCACCTCAGGGACCCTGTGCATCACTGGAGCTACCTCATACCCCTGAACCTCCTGGTGTGTGTTAACTCCCTCCTTCAAGTAGGGCACCACATCTCTGGGCATGTGCACTTCTTCAGCAGCACTAGATAACAAATTGTTGCTGCCACCATTCCAGCTGGATTCAGCCCTCATGACTTCCAGCTCCTTCATTTTGAGCTCATAAGCCCAAATCCTCTTTTTGATCTCTAAGTTCCTCCTCCTTTCTTCCAACTCCTTCTCCCTTTGCATCCTCAACTCCTTGAACCGGCGAGCCCTCTCTGCCTGTCTGTCCTGTAACTCTTCAGGAGTCAGACCCTTGGATGACACCCTGCTACCCCTCCTGGGGACCCTCCCCCCAGGCGTAACAGGTACCTCCACTACACCACCGTGTATCCTCTGCACTTCCCCACCCACATTCTCCTCCTCTGTGCCCTCCAGCCTTCTTGATTGTCACCAAGGCCCTCTGTGCCTTTTGCAGCTCCCCCTCCCTGGTGGAGCTCTCAGTGGGACAGTCAAGATCTTTAAGGAACTGTTTCAATTGAGCAACTGAGTACTCCTTCAGTTTCTCTATTTCAAACACAGCTCCAGCTGTTGCATCTCCAGATTGAGACATGATGGTCACAAGTGCAAAGTTCCAAAGGCAGAAAATAAATTCCCAATGAAGTAAAAAGAATCAGTCAAGGGATCAGCAAAATCATGGAAGTAAAACAAAAAGGAGAACTTAAGAGAAAAAGCAAAAGATCACCAAACAAGTAGTATGTGGTCACGCAGTGGTCTGAACTCAAACAGTAGTGTACATTTAATTACTGTATGTCAAGTACAAATACAAGTCCAAATCCCAACCGCTGATCACCAATGTTAGAAATGGGGTCTTTGGTTGACAGTCAGGTTACCCCCTGTTCAAGCAAGGACCCTCACTCTAGTCAGGGTAAAAGAGAATCACCCTCAGCTAACCCCTGCTTACCCCCTTGGTAGCTTGGCAGAGCAGTAGGCTTAACTTCAGAGCGCTAGGTGTAAAGTATTTGTACCAACACACACAGTAACTTAATGAAAACACTACAAAATGACACAACACCGGTTTAGAAAAATAGGAAATATTTATCTAAACAAAACAAGACCAAAACGACAAAAATCCGACATACACAAGTCAAATTATGAATTTTTAAAGATTAAACTAAAAAATAGCGCTTAGAAACAAAAATGCTTCAATGAGATGTTAACACGGCTTCGTGACGGAGTCGTTCCCAACAAGCCGACACCAGCGGCGCCGGACACGGAGTCGTGTAGACCCCCAAGTACAGTACCTTTGGTGAAGAGTGAAAACAAGCCGATGCGCGAAGTCGGGAATCGCGGCGTCTGTGCGAAACGTTGAATCCGTGCACTTCGAGCGGCGTCGGTCACGACGTGGTGCGGCGACTTCCACGGAGTCGCGGACTTCAGCTGGGCTGCTGCAGCGTCGGGCCTGCGAAGAGCGTCGCGTTCCAGCGAAGGTCACGGCGTCAGGTGCAGGCGGCGTCACCGGATTCAGCAGCGGCGTCGGTCTGAAGTCGTCCGAAGTCGATTTCCTTGGATTCCACCAGCTTTCCTTTCAAGGGCCCAGGGACTGGATAGGGCACCACTTTGTCAGAGCAGGAGTCTCTCTAGAGACTCCAGGTGCTGGCAGAGAGAAGTCTTTGCTGTCCCTGAGACTTCAAACAACAGGAGGCAAGCTCTAAATCAAGCCCTTGGAGATTTCTTCACAAGATGGAAGGCACACAAAGTCCAGTCTTTGCCCTCTTACTCTGGCAGAAGCAGCAACTGCAGGATAGCTCCACAAAGCACAGTCACAGGCAGGGCAGCTCTCCTTCCTCAGCTATTCAGCTCTTCTCCAGGCAGAGGTTCCTCTTGGTTCCAGAAGTGTTTCTAAAGTCTGTAGATTTGGGTGCCCTTCTTATACCCATTTTAGTCTTTGAAGTCACCTTTCTTCAAAGGGGACTCACACCTACTTGTGAAATCCTGCCTTGCCCAGGCAAGTCATCAGACACACAGCAGGGGGTTGGAGCCGGCATTGTCAGAGGCAGGCACAGACCTTTCAGATGAGAGTGACCACTCCACCCCTCCCTCCTAGCAGAGATGGCTAATCAGGAAATGCAGGTTACACCCCAGCCCCCTTTGTGTCACTGTCTGGTGTGAGGTGAAAAACAACCCAACTGTCAAACTGACCCAGACAGGGAATCCACAAACACGGCAGAGTCACAGAATGGTTTAAGCAAGAAAATGCTCACTTTCTAAAAGTGGCATTTTCAAACGCACAATCTTAAAATCAACTTTACTAAAATATGTATTTTTAAATTGTGAGTTCAGGGACCCCAAACTCCACATGTCCATCTACTCTCTAGGAGAATCTACACTTTAATCATATTTAAAGGTAGCCCCCATGTTATCCTATGAGAGAGACAGGCCTTGCAACAGTGAAAAACGAAGTTGGCAGTATTTCACTGTCTGGACATATAAACCACATTACTATATGTCCTACCTTATCCATACACTGCACCCTGCCCTTGGGGCTACCTAGGGCCTACCTTAGGGGTGCCTTACATGTAAGAAAAGGGAAGGTTTAGGCCTGGCAAGTGGGTACACTTGCCAAGTCGAATTTACAGAGTACAAATACACACACAGACACTGCCTTGGCCGGTGTGAGACATGATTACAGGGTTACTTGTGTGGGTGGCACAACCAGTGCTGCAGGCCCACTAGTAACATTTGATTTACAGGCCCTGGGCACCTCTAGTGCACTTTACTAGGGACTTAACAGTAAAACAAATATGCCAATCATGGATAAACCAATTACATACAATTTACACGGAGAGCATATGCACTTTAGCACTGGTTAGCAGTGGTAAAGTGCTCAGAGTTGAAAAGCCAACAGCAACAGGTCAGAAAAAAATAGGAGGCAGGAGGCAAAAAGACTGGGGATGACCCTGCATAAGCAAAAGTCCAACACCACCCCCTACCAGCCTAAAGCCAGGGGAGAACAATCAATACCTTGATGTACTTCCCTGATTGGGGCGATAGAACAAGGACCCAGGCCCACAACAGCAGGGGCATGTTCCAGTTCTACGCCTTCCTGACTCCAGTTGGATCCCTCTGTCCATACTCTCAGGGCCCACTAAGCTAACCCATGGGGAACCCTTCTCCACATCTACAGACACCATCTGTGCAGCACCTAACTTTACTTTGCTCACAGATGTATTGCAATGGGCAGATAGTACCACCAGGGCCAACACAGTGGTGTTGCCCACTCCACCCCCGGGGTGTGACTCTCGTCCCCCCCCCCAGGGGCAACTCTGTCCACCAGGACAGCAAGCCACAGTGGCCCCAGACAACTGTCAGGGATGAGAGCCCGACCTCAGGCCTCTCCAACCACTGTGACTGCGGAGAGTGGGGGGCAGTAGCCCTAGGTGCCTGACATCCTTTGACCACTCTCCCTTCCACCAGGTCAGAGAAGATAACCTGACCCTGGTTCTCCCCTCTGGGGCTCTGTACCCTCCCTCCAGGAGCGGCACCCCCAGAGTAAAATATTGTCAGGGTGCTTGTAGAAGCAGTCCTGCACAATTCTTCCACCAGTGCAGGGATGTTAACCTGCAACTGATCCTCCAACCTGGGGTTTGTACCTTCAGGTTGGACCAGGGCCAGGGGTGAGGCTTCCCTCCCCCTGCCCTCTCTTCTGGGGTCCTGAACCACCCAACTAGGAGTGGCCCCCCCAGAAGACAACATGGTAGGGGCACTGTTAGCAGTAGCCCCTTCCTCCAGGTCAGGGGGGACACCCTGAACCTGGCCTTCCAATCCAGGGTCTGTACCCTTAGATTGCTCTGGGGTCAGGGGTGAGTCTTTCTCTCCCCTTCCCCTACTTTCAGGGTTCTGCACCCACCCCTCAGGGAGAGTACCCCTTGAAATCACACCAGGGGGGGTGATATGGCAAACCGTCCCCCCCTTCAGGTCAGGGTTTATCCCCTGCACCTGATCCTCCAGTCCAGGGTCTGTACCCACAGACTGGACCACTGCCTGGCAACCCAGGACTTCCTGGGGGGCATACCTACCCCCCACCAGGTCAGAGTTTACCCTCTGAACCTGGTCATCCAACCCAGAGTCACCACCCTGCGGTTGAACCACTGCCTGGCACACCAGGACTTCCAGGGGGGCACACTTACCCCCCTCAAGGGACACACTGTCCCGAAGGGCCACACAAGAGTCTGGCTGGCGCAGGTCTCCTGACCTCTGCCCATCTGACAGAGTCTGGATTCCCCCCAACCCAGAAATGGTCTCACCAAGGTCATTCATGGGGGGCTCTGCTCTCAGAGCTGACCCCTGACCCTCCAGGTTCTCCACTGGGGTCCGCAACCCCCTCTCAACCCTCTGTCTGGACTTCTGCACCCCCTCACTAGGAGTGGTACTGCCAGACACCTGAACTGGTGGGACGCTGGCTACAGCCGCCCCCCCAAGTTCTCCTGACACTGTGGGGTCTCCCTCAACAGATGGCCCTATGGTACAGGCTAGGCTCCCCTCCTGGTGTTCCCTCATGGAACCCTCCAGGACCTGGGACCGGATCTTGGGCACCTTGGGCCTCAACCCATCCCCATTCCCTCTCCTCTGAGACTGGACATGGGGTCCCTCACCCATCCCACTACACTGGGACTTACCTGGGACACTACAATCCTTCCCTACCTCACCTGGTTGGGAACTACCTAGACCACTCCTCTCAGGAGCACCCCCAAATGCCTCTTCAGACTCTCTGGTACTCACCCAGAAGTCTGCCTCCATTGCAAGCTCCCTGGGGTCAGAGAACTCACACTCCACCTGGTGTTGGCATAGCTCTGGAAAATAAGGACTAGACATATGCTCTCCAGCAATTACATCACTCAGCCCCTCACATGAATTAACCAAAGTACCCTTCACCCAACCATCCAGTGACTCTGCTTTGAAAAAGCACCCCACATCACCCTCCTGAGACTGGTGAGACAGTACCTGACTGTCCCTGACACTCAACCCACACTCTTCTGGGATGTCTTCACACTCCATAACCAGGACTTCTACCTGGGGGGAACCCCTCTCCCTGTCACTCTCACCTAGAGTCAGTAGAGTGTCCCTCCCACCAGTAGGAATATGACTCTCCATGCCAGTTCCCCAATCCACCTCAGGGACCCTGTGCATCACTGGAGCTACCTCATACCCCCGAACCTCCTGGTGTGTGTTAACTCCCTCCTTCAAGTAGGGCACCACATCTCTGGGCATGTGCACTTCTTCAGCAGCACTAGATAAAAAATTGTTGCTGCCACCATTCCAGCTGGATTCAGCCCTCATGAGTTCCAGCTCCTTCATTTTGAGCTCGTAAGCCCAAATCCTCTTTTTGATCTCTAAGTTCCTCCTCCTTTCTTCCAACTCCTTCTCCCTTTGCATCCTCAACTCCTTGAACCGGCGAGCCCTCTCTGCCTGTCTGTCCTGTAACTCTTCAGGAGTCAGACCCTTGGATGACACCCTGCTACCCCTCCTGGGGACCCTCCCCCCAGGCGTAACAGGTACCTCCACTACACCACCGTGTATCCTCTGCACTTCCCCACCCACATTCTCCTCATCTGTCTGCCCTCCAGCCTTCTTGATTGTCACCCAGGCCCTCTGTGCCTTTTGCAGCTCCCCCTCCCTGGTGGAGCTCTCAGTGGGACAGTCAAGATCTTTAAGGAACTGTTTCAATTGAGCAACTGAGTACTCCTTCAGTTTCTCTATTTCAAACACAGCTCCAGCTGTTGCATCTCCAGATTGAGACATGATGGTCACAAGTGCAAAGTTCCAAAGGCAGAAAATAAATTCCCAATGAAGTAAAAAGAATCAGTCAAGGGATCAGCAAAATCATGGAAGTAAAACAAAAAGGAGTCCTTAAGAGAAAAAGCAAGAGATCACCAAACAAGTAGTATGTGGTCACGTAGTGGTCTGAACTCAAACAGTAGTGTACACTTAATTACTGTATGTCAAGTACAAATACAAGTCCAAATCCCAACCGCTGATCACCAATGTTAGAAATGGGGTCTTTGGTTGACAGTCAGGTTACCCCCTGTTCAAGCAAGGACCCTCACTCTAGTCAGGGTAAAAGAGAATCACCCTCAGCTAACCCCTGCTTACCCCCTTGGTAGCTTGGCAGAGCAGTAGGCTTAACTTCAGAGCGCTAGGTGTAAAGTATTTGTACCAACACACACAGTAACTTAATGAAAACACTACAAAATGACACAACACCGGTTTAGAAAAATAGGAAATATTTATCTAAACAAAACAAGACCAAAACGACAAAAATCCGACATACACAAGTCAAATTATGAATTTTTAAAGATTAAACTAAAAAATAGCGCTTAGAAACAAAAATGCTTCAATGAGATGTTAACACGGCTTCGTGACGGAGTCGTTCCCAACAAGCCGACACCAGCGGCGCCGGACACGGAGTCGTGTAGACCCCCAAGTACAGTACCTTTGGTGAAGAGTGAAAACAAGCCGATGCGCGAAGTCGGGAATCGCGGCGTCTGTGCGAAACGTTGAATCCGTGCACTTCAAGCGGCGTCGGTCACGACGTGGTGCGGCGACTTCCACGGAGTCGCGGACTTCAGCAGGGCTGCTGCAGCGTCGGGCCTGCGAAGAGCGTCACGTTCCAGCGAAGGTCACGGCGTCAGGTGCAGGCGGCGTCACCGGATTCAGCAGCGGCGTCGGTCTGAAGTCGTCCGAAGTCGATTTCCTTGGATTCCACCAGCTTTCCTTTCAAGGGCCCAGGGACTGGATAGGGCACCACTTTGTCAGAGCAGGAGTCTCTCTAGAGACTCCAGGTGCTGGCAGAGAGAAGTCTTTGTTGTCCCTGAGACTTCAAACAACAGGAGGCAAGCTCTAAATCAAGCCCTTGGAGATTTCTTCACAAGATGGAAGGCACACAAAGTCCAGTCTTTGCCCTCTTACTCTGGCAGAAGCAGCAACTGCAGGATAGCTCCACAAAGCACAGTCACAGGCAGGGCAGCTCTCCTTCCTCAGCTATTCAGCTCTTCTCCAGGCAGAGGTTCCTCTTGGTTCCAGAAGTGTTTCTAAAGTCTGTAGATTTGGGTGCCCTTCTTATACCCATTTTAGTCTTTGAAGTCACCTTTCTTCAAAGGGGACTCACACCTACTTGTGAAATCCTGCCTTGCCCAGGCAAGTCATCAGACACACAGCAGGGGGTTGGAGCCGGCATTGTCAGAGGCAGACACAGACCTTTCAGATGAGAGTGACCACTCCACCCCTCCCTCCTAGCAGAGATGGCTAATCAGGAAATGCAGGTTACACCCCAGCCCCCTTTGTGTCACTGTCTGGTGTGAGGTGAAAAACAACCCAACTGTCAAACTGACCCAGACAGGGAATCCACAAACACGGCAGAGTCACAGAATGGTTTAAGCAAGAAAATGCTCACTTTCTAAAAGTGGCATTTTCAAACGCACAATCTTAAAATCAACTTTACTAAAATATGTATTTTTAAATTGTGAGTTCAGGGACCCCAAACTCCACATGTCCATCTACTCTCTAGGGGAATCTACACTTTAATCATATTTAAAGGTAGCCCCCATGTTATCCTATGAGAGAGACAGGCCTTGCAACAGTGAAAAACGAAGTTGGCAGTATTTCACTGTCAGGACATATAAACCACATTACTATATGTCCTACCTTATCCATACACTGCACCCTGCCCTTGGGGCTACCTAGGGCCTACCTTAGGGGTGCCTTACATGTAAGAAAAGGGAAGGTTTAGGCCTGGCAAGTGGGTACACTTGCCAAGTCGAATTTACAGAGTACAAATACACACACAGACACTGCCTTGGCAGGTGTGAGACATGATTACAGGGTTACTTGTGTGGGTGGCACAACCAGTGCTGCAGGCCCACTAGTAACATTTGATTTACAGGCCCTGGGCACCTCTAGTGCACTTTACTAGGGACTTAACAGTAAAACAAATATGCCAATCATGGATAAACCAATTACATACAATTTACACGGAGAGCATATGCACTTTAGCACTGGTTAGCAGTGGTAAAGTGCTCAGAGTTGAAAAGCCAACATCAACAGGTCAGAAAAAAATAGGAGGCAGGAGGCAAAAAGACTGGGGATGACCCTGCATAAGCAAAAGTCCAACAATGGGTAATAGGATTTGGGGAAAGGTTTGAAAAAGACAAACACTGGGCCACTGCCAATGCCTGTAGAAGAACTGGATTTAGGTAGGTGTGTTGATTGCCTCTCTGCAGTACATAGATCTACTGAGGTAGGGGTTGGGTCAGGTCTTATCTGGGGCCTTACAAATATGGGAGCTGACAGTGCTGCCTGTGCCACATCCCTCTGAGCAGATTGGATAGTAATTTCATATTCCTCTGTGCCAGCTTACACAATGATTGGCTCATCGTCATCCTCCTCCTCATCGTCACCATCCTTTTTTATGATTCTAAGGCTTTCTGGAACACTTCTTTTCCCTTGCCTCTCCTGGTGTCTCCCGGACGCTGCCGTGGTCCACTCAGAAGATGGTAGAGTAGTACCCTTCCTTTTTCTTGCTGGAGATCTGGAGCCATTGATTCTAAAAAGAGGAGATTCTTTCTTGGCAGGAAGCTCAACCTCCTGTTCTGCTTCAGCTTCAGGAGAATCTACTGTTGCTGGCTGCAGCTACTGTCCACTTGTCTCTGTTTCCTGAAAAAGATTGAGTACTACTTTGTAAAAGGGACAAAGGTTTGAAAAAGACAAACACTACACAAAAAAAATTACAACAAAATTAATTGGGGCACTGAGCAGCACACTGTCATCAATCTGTTGTGGAAGGGTATAATGAAGGGCTAAGTATGGCACAGTTCAGTTAAATGCATTGAAATGGTCCTTCTGCCACAGAGAGACCCAAGATAGTATTTCTCTTAATGTTATGTCTTCTAGATTTGAAAAACACAAATTATGGAGGATTGAAGTTAACCAACCCAGTTCTAAAAATTATGATTGCTAAAAGGAAAATGACACTGTATTGCGAAATTGGGTGGCGCATCTCCATTCTTCTTGGAATGTCCGTCACTCTTGAGTGCCTGACTGAACCCATTCTGGTAGGTAAGTTGGAGTGTTGAGCTTTCACCAAATTTTGTTCATGCAGGAGAGGACTAAGAGAAGGCCTGCACATTGAAAAACATTAACTGTTTTACAGAGTGAAGGAGAAGGACTAAAGGAAACAAGGTAAGCTTCATGAGGAGTCAGGAGAATACTGAGAAGACTCAGAGGCAGAGGAATAACATAAAGAGAAGTTTCATGTTTGAGTTAGCTATACAACAAACACACACTCAGCAGCATTTCCCAAATCAATGCACATCTCTCCAGTCCACAGAGCTGAGGTAGTACTAGGACTCAGAGTCTTCTCTATCACCGTGGTTTCTCTTTGAAGTCATTAACTTTCTCCTAGCTGTTGAGGTAGTCCCACCCTGAGTCCTTCAATCCTCCTTCTTCTTCTCCTGATTCTGAGTAACTCCGTCCAAGTCACAAACTGAGCGAGGTAGTCCTGTGTAGTGCACTGCTTTTGAAGAACAAATAGAGAAACAGAATTGGAGTATTTTGTGTACATTTGTGTTTGGTAACTAAAGTGACTGTTCTGCTTTCTTAGGAACCAGAGAAAAGGACTTTCTGAAACGGCTGAACAGATATACACAAATCAACAAAATGCAAGCTTTCTCAGTAAAGTTGTAATTATGTGCCAGATTTAGGGGGTCATTACAACCCTGGCGGACGGTGTTAAAGCTGTGGAAGTACCGCAAACAGTCCGGTGGCCAAAAAAAGGGAATTATGACCCTGGCGGAAACCGCCAACAAAGACAGCCACTTTAACACACCGCCTGCCACGGCGGTGCAAACACGCAGATCGGCGGTCACCACCAACAGACAGGAGGAAGACAATGTACCGCCCACAGTATTAAAACCCGCCAATCCGCCACCTTTTCCGGGGCGGATTCACCGTGGATAAAAACATGGCGGAAACAGCTTTTGCTATGGGAAAACGCTCACCTGAACACATCCCACAAGGAACGACGACTCCATGGAGCCGGGACTCCAAATACTCCCTGCCTTGGGTTTCTGCTCCTCTACGACCAACAGCTACGTAGGCGCCGAAGACAACGGTGAGTACTGCACCTACGACACGGGGGAGGGGGGAGGCAAAAGTTAGGTGGACACCCACCAAACACCCCCACCCTCGCATATTACAACATACACACCAATGCAGTCACAAAAATCACAGTAACAACCCACAATCCCCCCGGAAGAATGAAAAGACAAAGCGAAATTCGGTCAAACATTGTAATGTGGCAATATACATGTCATAAAAACTCAGATATATCTTTGAAAATCAGTCATAAATATATACAATACGAGTAGTGGTGCAGATATGTAAATTACAATGTCCGTGCACCAACAGTCCAAAAATGCATGGGCGAGGCCCACAAAGGATACCTGACCAAAATCAGAGAGAACACTGCCAGGGCATCAGATTGAAATACTACAGGCACCTCAGGGGGAAGGGAAGGGGGGCACCTCAGCCGGATGACTGCAAAGCCAGATCCACAACGGGGCTCCATGTCCATTGATGCATCCTGGGGAGTGCAAAGCCACAGTCTCTCAAGTCTCTACAGTGGGTGGGTTGCCCACTGTTACATCCTGGGGAGTGCAAAGCCACAGTCTCTCAAGTCTCTACAGTGGGTGGGTTTCCCACTGTTACATCCTGGGGAGTGCAAAGCCACAGTCTCTCAAGTCTCTACAGTGGGTGGGTTGCCCACTGTTACATCCTGGGGAGTGCAAAGCCACAGTCTCACAAGTCTCTACAGTGGGTGGCTTGCCCACTGTTCAATCCTGGGTAGTGCAAAGCCACAGTCTCTCAAGTAGATGCAGGTCTCTACTGGTACTGGGGGGGACTGGTGCCCAGACTGGATGAGTCTCCCCGTGAAAGTTCCTGTCCTGTCACTGTCCCAGCTGCACATGGGATAAGGATGCCTGATGTGACGGCCCATTCATTCCTACCGGTGCTTGCCCTGTTCAGCGGTGCTTTGCCATGGCGGTCTTTGCCCTGTTGAGCGGTGCCTTGCCATGGCGGTCTTTGCCCTGTTCAGCGGTGCTTTGCCATGGTGGTTCTGGACTGTTCAGCGGTGCTTTGCCATGGCGGTTCTGGACTGTTCAGCAGTGCTTTGCCATGGCGGTCCTGGACTGTTCAGCGGTGCTTTGCCATGGCGGTCTTTGCCCTGTTCAGCGGTGCTTTGCCATGGCGGTTCTGGACTGTTCAGCGGTGCTTTGCCATAGCGGTTCTGGACTGTTCAGCGGTGCTTTGCCATGTCGGTTCTGGACTGTTCAGCGGTGCTTTGCCATGGTGGTCTTTGCTCTGTTCAGCGGTGCTCTGCCATGGCGGTCTTTGCCCTGTTCAGCGGTGCTTTGCCATGGCGGTTCTGGACTGTTCAGCAGTGGTTTGCCATGGCGGTTCTGGACTGTTCAGCGGTGCCTTGCCATGGCGGTTCTGGACTGTTCAGCGGTGCTTTGCCATGGCGGTCTTTGCCCTTTTCAGCGGTGCTTTACCATGGCGGTTCTGGACTGTTCAGCGGTGCCTTGACATGGCGGTTCTGATACGGACATTGGTGTGTGGCATGACGTTCTCTACACTGGGCATTGGTGTGTGGCATGACGTTACATCATTGCCCAGCGGGGCTGTGGCATCGGGGCCCTCCAGGGCACTGACTCCGGCGGTGGCGGTGGTCTCCTGACCAGTGACGATACTCGGGCCCTTCCTGGGCTGTGTCTCTGGCGGTGGTCTCTGGACCAGTGACGATACTTTTGCCCTCCTGGGCTGTGACTCTGGCGGTGGTCTCCTGACCAGTGACGATACTCAGGCCCTCTTGGGCTGTGACTCTGACGGTGGTCTCTGGACCAGTGACGATACTTGTGCCCTCCTGGGCTGTGACTCTGGCGGTGGTCTCTGGACCAGTGACAATACTCGGGCCCTCCTGGGCTGTGACTCTGGCGGTGGTCTCCTGACCACTGACGATACTCGGGCCCTCCTGGGCTGTGACTCTGGCGGTGGTCTCTGGACCAGTGACGATACTCGGGCCCTCCTCAGCTGTGACTCTGGCAGTGGTCTCTGGACCAGTGACGATACTTGTGCCCTCCTGGGCTGTGACTCTGGTGGTGGTCTCTGGACCAGTGACGATACTCGGGCCCTCCTGGGCTGTGACTCTGGCGGTGGTCTCCTGACCAGTGATGATACTCGGGCCCTCCTGGGCTGTGACTCTGGCGGTGGTCTCTGGACCAGTGACGACACTTGGGCCCTCCTGGGCTGTGACTCCGGCGGTGGCGGTGGTCTCCTGACCAGTGACGATACTCGGGCCCTCCTGGGCTGTGACTCTGGCGGTGGCGGTGGTCTCTTGACCAGTGACGATACTCGGGCCCTCCTGGGCTGTGACTCTGGCGGTGGTCTCTGGACCAGTGACGATACTTGTGCCCTCCTGGGCTGTGACTCTGGCAGTGGTCTCTGGACCAGTGACGATGGTGCTGGCAGTTGTGTGTCGACCGCCGGAAATGATGGCGCACTTCTCCGCCGTGACACTCACAACAGGCTGGGCAGACTTCCTCAGGCCCTTCCCCACCTTTGGTGGAGTCACAGCTGACTCTCCAATCCCCTTGGAACCCATGTCATTTTGTTTTCCCACCAGGAGTCTTAACACGGTCCCGTCGTCCACTCTCTAATTTCAGAGCCTTTACAGGGGGTGGGCTGCCAGTGCCTTGGCTCCGGGTCCTACTGCCTGCCCTGGTGGCTGGTGCACTCCACAAACCTTGAACCGGCACCACTGGTATTGGAGGCTTTTTGGCTGAGGCGCTACGACGGGACTGATGAATTGGAGGGGGTGGGGTGGGGGCAAAAAGGTCAACTTTACAGAGGGACAGTTTCTGATGAACACTGGGATGGGTAGCTGGAGGGGGTCTGGGAGTGGAGGAAGAGGAGGTGGTTGTAGGAGGTGTCACTTTAGGTGTTTTGGGTGCAGGTGCAGGTACTAGAGGCTGTCGTGAGGTGGATGGATGTTTGGTGAGTGATTGCCGGTGTTTGTGTACTTTGGGAGGGGGCGTCACAGACACACTGGGAGAGGACACAGGGGACGTGTAAATGGCAGTGGAGGTGGTGAGTGCAGGTGAGCGGCGTGTGGTTCTGGGTGTCCTTGTACGATTCATGGTGCCTGTAGATGTGGTGCATGCAGGTGTGTGTGTAGACGAGACTGGGAGGGAGGAGGGAGAAGAGGAGGAGGGGGACACAGTGGAGGCAGTGGATGTTGCTGTGTCTGTACGTGGGTGAGGCTTGCGTGAGTGCCTGTGGTGTGTGTGGTGCCTATGTTTTCTTGAGCTACTTGTGTGTGTTGACTTCTGTGCATGCTGGTCTGTAGGTGTGCTTAGGGTGGGCTGGGGCACAGGAAAATGGGTCTGGGTGGAGGAAGTTGGAGGGGGAAGGCTAGACACAGGGACAATGGCTGCCATCAGTGCTGAGGCCAGAGATTGAAGGGTTCGCTGAAGGACAGCCTGACCAGAATGAATGCCCTCCAGGAATGCATTACTGTGTTGCAACTCTCGTTCTACACCCTGGATGGCATTCACAATGGTAGACTGCCTAACAGTGAGTGACCTGAGGAGGTCAATGGCCTCCTCACTGAGGGCAGCAGGGGTGACTGGGGCAGGGCCTGAGGTGCCTGGGGCGAAGGTGATGCCCACCCTCCTGGTTGAGCGGGCACGGGCGAATGCTGAGGGGCTGCTGGGAGGGCGGTGCTGGTAGGGGAAGTGGCGGCTGTACCTGTAGAGGTGGGGGGCACAGATGGTGCCGCCACCACAAGGGAGCCCCCATCGGCGAACAAGTCCGTGTCGCTGCTTGGTGATCCGGTGGCCGACGTGAAGCTCCCCTCGCCCTCCGTCCCACTGGTGCATTCTGAGTCCGTGGTGTGGCCCTCCATGGCCATGTAGGATGCAGCTCCCTCGTGCTCCGGTGCCACTGTACCTCCACCTGTTGATGCTGATGTACAAAAGGACAGGGAGAGCAGAAAAGGGGGGGAGACAGAAGAAAGAGAGTTTTAGTGCATGGATTACCGCTACCGTTGGCGGACAGACAGACGCAGCAGCCCCCTGCATTACGCCGTGCTCCTGCCCTCTGCACATGC
The DNA here is from genome assembly GCF_031143425.1 of Pleurodeles waltl. Taxonomy (NCBI): domain Eukaryota; kingdom Metazoa; phylum Chordata; class Amphibia; order Caudata; family Salamandridae; genus Pleurodeles; species Pleurodeles waltl. The sequence goes on from NC_090442.1 coordinate 518,137,964, forward strand.
AATTTCTGGGATATGGCCTACATGGCAATGGTGGACATCTGCGCACATGTATGCCACGGGGACAACTGTACCTCGACTTGGCACTCTGCTGAGGTGAGGTAGAGTGCCACATGGCCTACATTACGGAGGGGCCTTGCCTACCTAACTCGCCCTGGCCTAGGGACACCCACAGCCCACCTCCCCCACCCAGACACCTCCACTGCACGCAAAGTCAGCTGAATGAGGTTGTACTCACCCCCTTGTGTCTGCTGTGATGCCCTCAAGCGCCCATCCAACTCCGGGTAGGCCACCGCCAGGATCCGGAACATCAGGGGAGTCATGGTGCGACGGGCACCCCTCCCACGTTGGGAGGCCATCCCCAGCTGAGCCTCCGCCGTCTTCTTGCTGCAGCAGCGAATGTCCTCCCATCTCTTACGGCAGTGGGTGCCCCGTCTCTGGTGGGCCCCCAGGGTCCGGACCTCCTTGGCGATGGCACGCCATATGTCCCTCTTCTGGTGGGCGCTGACCTACATGACATGCACAAGGGAAGAGGAACAGTCATTACAAATTGCACCGTCATTGTGAGTGTCCCCCTCCCTACTCTGGCCATGTGGCCCATTCATTCCTATGCATTGTTGTTCTATGAACTCTGCTCCCTCCCTCTTCCAACCAGCCCTCTCCACCCAGGCCTAGCCCATACAACGTGGTCCCTGTGTACTAACCTGTTGGTTGGGAGGACTGTAGAGTAGCGTGTACTTGGGGAGGACCCCGTCAACGAGTTTCTCCAACTCCTGTGCAGTGAAGGCAGGGGCACTTTCCCCAGACGCATCAGCCATCGTCGCTTCCAGACCGAGGTCACAGCAGCACTAGCAGTGTAGGTCCTCTCCTGTCGAAGGTCAGGTATCTAGAGATTGAACAGATAGAAAATGGCGGTGACGTCCGCGGTGGTGACGTCCGCGGCGGTGCGCATCATCACCGCCAGCGCACCTGTTCATTGGCTCCTGGGACCCATAGGGTCCAATGTTAACCAATGCAGAATTGCGCCGCGGTCTACGACCGCCTACGGCGACGGTGTGCAACGCCAGCACAGTTACCCCACCATCCCATTGCCCCAGTTTAGAGATCAGGCAGCCGCCATTTCAGGGGCCCACATGGCTTAATTTACCTCTGCGTCACACATAGCTAGGCCTACACTCAACACACATACAGGAAGGGTTTTGTGAGTGGTGTAGTCTTGTGTGTAACTGTGGGCACATACCTGGAGGAATAATGACTGGTTCTTCGATGTTGTCCTTCGTAGACACCGTCAGCTGGGACATATGAGAAGATGGCAGAATCCTCCGGTGTACCGACCGCTGGTGGACCTGTTGACAATGGAAGAGAGACATGTCATCGTCACCTACCGGTTTGACCGTGCAACAATCCAGGAACTATGTACCCAGTTGGAGCCAGACCTGATGTCACCAATCCGCCATCCGACTGGAATCCCCCCTGACGTGCAGGTGCTGTCAGTGCTCCATTTCCTTGCAAGTGGGTCTTTTCAGACAACTGTGGCCATGGCATTAGGGATGTCACCGCCTATGTTTTCCAACGTGTTGTCCAGAGTGTTGTCTGCCCTGCTGAAACACGAAAGGAGATACATCATTTTCCCTCAGGTGGAGGATTTGCCTACAGTGAAAGGTGGCTTCTATGCCCTTGGACATATCCCCAACGTCATAGGTGCCATTGATGGGACCCATGTAGCTCTGGTCCCCCCCCACAGGAGTGAACAGGTGTACAGGAACAGGAAGAGTTATCATTCAATGAATGTCCAGATGGTCTGTTTGGCAGACCAGTACATCTCGCAGGTAAATGCTATGTTCCCTGGCTCAGTGCATGACGCCTACATCCTGCGGAATAGCAGCATCTTTGATATGATGGGTCAACTCCAGAGGCACCGTGTATGGCTATTGTGGGACTCTGGTTACCCCAACCTTTCCTGGCTATTGACCCCAGTGAGGAATCCCAGGACCAGGGCAGAGGAACGGTACAATGAGCCCCATGGGCGGACCAGGAGGGTGGTCGAATGTACCTTCGGCCTCCTGAAGGCCACGTTCAGGTGCCTCCATATGACAGGTGGATCCCTATTGTACTCACCGAAGAAGGTGTGCGACATCATCATCGCCTGCTCCATGCTCCATAATTTGGCTTTGCGATGCCAGGTGCCTTTTCTGCAGGAGGATGATCCAGATGATGCTGTTGTAGCAGCTGTGGAGTCTGTGGAGCCTGTGGACAGTGATGAGGATGAAGCTGAGGAAGAAGACAACGACAACAGGGAGTCAGTCACACAGCAATATTTCCAGTGAGGCACAGGTGAGAAAATTTTCATTTTTAGCATTAGCCTTAACTTTCACACGTCTACCTCTGTCCTGTTTCTCGATTTAAATCACTATTTGGTAACTGAGTTGTACCCTTCCATTACGGTTTCACAGGTGTGGTTACCTACGTGTCAACTGCTTGCATCCTTCAAGGGCTTGTGATGTGTGACATAGGTATGTTAGCCTTACAATGGCAAGCCCATTATGACACTGTCATTGATAATACATATTTTCTAAATCACAGACTGACTCCAGTTTGTTTTGTGCTTCAAGGGTGTTTATTTAAGTGCTGAAAATTGGAGGGGGTTGTAAAATGGTGATGGGTGATGGCGGAGGAATGTCCATGGCAGAGTCCAGTATATTAGTCTCACAGGTGCACTGCCCATCTGGACATAGGAAGTGGAGCTGGGGCAGTTTAAGTATGGACAGGGTAACAAAGTGGGACAGTGGGAGGACAATCAGGGTGGTCTCATTTCCTGGCGGGGGTCTTGCCATCTTGCTCTGTCCTGTTCCTGGATCTCAGGGACCGCTTGCGTGGTGGTTGTCTGTCTGCAGGGGGTGGGGTGCTGGAGTGGTGGTCCTGTGGCGGGACGTCCTGTCCACTAGCGCCGGCGGAGGTGGTGGGCATTTCATCGTCCTGGCTAGTGTCAGGGGCCCCTTGGAGTGCCACGGTGTCCCTCAAGGTCTGCTGTATGTCATTCAGCCCCCCTACGATGGTGCCCAGGGCGGAGCTGATGGTCCTGAGCTCCTCCTTGAACCCCAAATACAGTTCATCCTGCAGGCGCAGGGTCTCCTGCAACTTGTCCAGGACCGTGGCCATCGTCTCCTGGGAGTGGTGGTATGCTCCCATGATGGAGGATAGGGACTCGTGGAGAGTGGGTTCCCTTGGCCTGTCTGCCTCCTGTCGCACAGCAGCCCTCCCAGTTCCTCTGTGTTCCTGTGCCTCCGTCCTCTGGACCGTGTGCCCACTACCACTGCCCCCAGGTCCCTGTTGTTGTTGGGGTGGCGGGTTATCCTGGGTTCCCTGTAGTGGTGGACACACTACTGATTTACCTGTCCTGGGTAGGGAGGTTTGGGCCCGCTGGGTGGGTGCTGTGCTGGTGTTACCAGAGGGTGGAAGGTCGGTGTTAGGCTGTGCCTGTGCAAGGGGAACCGACTGTCCCGAGGCCCACGATGGTCCGGGCTGGTCATCAGGATCCAGTAGGGCAGAGCTGCTATCATCACTGTGGGCCTCTTCTGGGGTGGAGTGGTGTTGTCTGGTCCCTCTAGTATGGTTACAGTCCTTCGGATTCCTGCAGGGGCATAAGAGCATGATTATTGCATGTGTGTGTGTAATGGTGTGCAATGGGTGGCTGTTTGTGTACCCCAGTGCAAGCATTCCTGTGTGTGGGTTTGTGTGATTATGGTTGGGGGGGTGTACTGGGTATATGCAGTGGGCATGCTTTAGTGAGGGGTATCCATGCTTAAGGGCTTGGTGTTGGGATGGGTGGTTTGTGTTATGGGTAGATTAGTGAGGATTTGGAGTGATAGGGGAGGGTGTGAGGGTGGGGGTGTGTGATAGCATTCAGGTAGGGTGGGGGATATGATAGTTATGATTTGACTTGCCAGTGTCCCATCCTTCACCGACTCCTCCAAGGCCCTCAGGATGCATGATGGTCAAGACTTGCTCCTCTCATGTTGTTAGTTGTGGGGAAGGAGGTGGGGGTCCGCCGCCAGTCCGCTGTACCGCGATGTTGTGCCTGGAGACCATTGAACGCACCTTCCCCCGTAGGTCGTTCCACCTCTTCCTGATGCCCTCCCTATTTCTTGGGTGCTGTCCCACTGCGTTGACCCTGTCCACTATTCTGCGCCATAGCTCCATCTTCCTTGCTATTGATGTGTGCTGTACCTGTGAGCCAAATAGCTGTGGCTCTACCTGGAGGATTTCCTCCACCATGACCCTCAGCTCCTCCTCGGAGAAGCGGGGGTGTCTTTGGCGTGCCATGGGGTGGTGTAGGTGATGTGTGGGGTGGTATATGTGGTGATGAGTGTGGTGAGTGTAGTGGTGTGTGGTGTTTTGTGCGTGGATGTTGTGTGGGTGATGGTGTTGTGTGCCTCTGTGTGATGGAGTTGTCTATTCTGTGCTCTCTCTCTGGCCTTCGTTCGTGATTTTTTTGTCGTTGGGGTTTGTGGGTGATGTGGGTGTGTGTTTTATATTGTTTTGGGTGTGTGGGAGTGGTGTTTGTATGTGTATCAGGTGTGTGTATTTTTAATTGTCCAATGTGGCGGTGTTTTGGAGATGTGTGTATTTTGAGTGCGGCGGTGTGTACCGCCAATGGAATACCGCGGTTGAAAGACCGCTGCGTGGATGCGTGGATTCGTGGGTCGTAATAGCATGGGCGTGTTTCTGTTTCTGACCTTTGGTGTGGCGGTGTTGTGTGGGTGTCTGAATTTCGGCGGATTCCAAGATGTGGGTCATAATAGCTGTGGTGGAATACCGCTGCCGCGTCGGTGTATTGGCAGTCTTCTGCACGGCGGTAAACGGCTTTTACCGCCAATGTTGTAATGACCCCCTTAGTGTCTTTCTGCTCAGCTTTTTTTCTGTATCATCCCCCAAAATTTCCCATGGGTGTTAAAATGGGAAATAAATGTTTTGATTTCCCCCATTTTAATTGGTCCCTATTAGACAAAGCACTACAAAAATAAAAAAATGTCAAAGAAGGAGTTGAAGTGGATGAACTTCTTTTTGGAAACTTTTGCAAAGATTTGTCAAAAGGCTCCAAAGTTATTAGTGAAGCAAAAACATTCTTCCTATGGAAATATATATATATATATATATATATATATATATATATATATATATATATAGTGGCACAACAATAACAATGCTGTTCTGCCGCTTACAGCTTATCGGAAGGAGTACCAGTGAACCAGAACCCTGTAATTATGAATTTTTAATGTTATCCTGCTTTACTCCAATTCAAAAGAGGGCTCTGGCACTAAGTGGTGCTACACTGTCGAGGGTCAATAAATATCACTGCAAGTGAACCCCTGTGTCCTAATGCCTATTTATATATTACCTAGTGGCAGTCACCCTTAGATAGTTATAGTTAGAACCTAGTTTCTATAGAAAAAGCAGTTTTTTAATTTCCTATATTTTTGCCACAGTACATCAGCTGCTGTCTGGGAAGTTTCGGGTTGATTGTCAAGCGGAGCTGAGAAAAAGGGGGGGATTCAAAAACGCTTTTCCCCATTCATTTTTCAATAGGGATTTTGAACAGCGATAACGCCCGACCCACTAGACGGAATTACAACAAATTTGGCAGAAGGCTAAGTCCTTATCCAGAAAGTGACTTCTTTGTGTTTTGGTTTGAATCCGTTCAGTGGTTTTCTTTGTATATATAGGGACGCAGATCTGTTACGACTCCTACACAGAGCGTTGCAGCTCAGTGAGCCAGAAGCAGCAGTGTGACTTGCTGGCCCGCAACCTGTGCTGAAAGTTGCAGCTGCTATTTTTAGCAAACATGAAACAGTCATGGGAGATGCATTTGGAGGCTGAAAAGAAAAGAAGGGGTCAGGTTAGAGGTACTCTGACCCCATGAATTTCATTAATAGGTGTCTGGGGGGCCCCTTATGACTTTGAAAAGGTTAAAAATCCTTTTTTTGTCACAATCGTGGAGTTGCAATGCTGGTTCAGTGCTCAGTGCTCACCTGTGTAACACCACAACCGAGTCACGAACCCTGATGAAAAAAATAATAATAATGATTCACACACTCACACATACACTAATACTTGCACTGTCAGACCCATTCAAACATTCAGATTCCCACTCACAGCCCCAGTCAGACACTTATACTTCCACTCAAACATATAGTCAGTCACTCAGACACCCACTCACAGACTCATTCAGTCTCACACACCCACTCACAGACCCTCAGAGACACTCATGCACCCACAGAGAAATGCACTGTCCCTCATACACCCAATCGAAGACCTATTCAGCCACTCAGACCCAATCAAACACTTATACACCCACTCAGCTGCTCATACACCCACTCACAGACCCACTGGCACACTCATTCACCTATTCACAGAGTAGTACTGATACATCATCTCAAATATCCACTCAGACACTCATGCATCCATTCAAAGACCTATTGAGACACTCAGACAACCACTCACAGATCCACTCACAGTCTCCCACACCCACTCACAGAGCACACAGACACGCATGCACTCACAGAGAGACACACTGGCCCTCAGACACCCATTTGAAGACCCATTCAGTCACTCAGATACCCAGTCACAGACCACTCAGACACTTATACACCCACTCAGAGACCCACTCAGTCACTCATACATCCCCTCACAGACTTTCTGACACACTCAAATACCTATTCAGACACCTCTGAGTGATGTACCATTCTTATTCCGAGATTTCATTGTTATACAAAGAAAAAAATGCAAATGATATTGTGACAGTATTTTATCTATCAACAAAAGCTATTAACAGGTATGTGAATCAGAGTATTTATTTAAAACCAAGCTGTGTTTGTAAATAATAGTGTTAAAAGTGTATACGATATAGATACAACTATATTTATTTAGCAATAGCCAGAGATGAATTGATAATTTGATTCATATATGTACTAATGTAGTTATCATTTTAGAAAATGATTAAAAATACAAGATTTACAACCATGCTTCAAAGAAGTCCACATCTAGAAGACAAGTGCCTTTATGAAATTCTTCAAAGTTATAGATAGAGAAGTAATGCAAGCGAAAACATAGAAGAAGGGAAATATCCAGTACATGGATATGATGGATGTTTAGTGAAACATGGAAAAGAAAACCTAATTAACCATTGAAAATTTTGCTTCCAAACACCTGAGAAAAGAGTATTTTTCTATTTTACACTTCGTCAACTTTTCAAACCTTGGTGTAGTGAATTGGAATTACTTGGTGATTATGACTGCTATGAAGATTCTTTTAATGCTGTCAAAGATAGTATTCAATGTCCTGTGTTCACAAACTACTTACAAATGTCAAATGATGAGATTCAACAGGAAGAAATGATTGGCGTTGAGGCAGCTAAGGATAGTTCTCAAAGCAGCCAACGTCCAGCACCTTCAAGTCAGGATCCTCTTGAAAAAAATATTATTGAAAATGAAGCTGCAATAGCTATGAATGAAGTGGAAACTGCCATGGAACAAGCTTAGCAGGCACCTCTAGATCTGGAACAGTTAGTTGGACAACTCAAAAGCTAACAGAAAGAGATTTAGATTTAAGTAAAAGAGGAAATAGAACATGGATTGCGACATGAGAACAAACTATGCAATTGCTCATCATTCCAGCCAATCCTACCAAATATTAGGGGTTAGGCTGGTACCGGGAAAAGCTTTTTAATCACAGTTATCTCACATACAGAAAACTACAGAATCAAACTTATCTTGTATAGTGACAGCATCTACTGGATTAGCTGCACACAATAGCAAAGGAATAACTTTACATAGACTACTTATGCTACCAGTTGAACATGACAATAGACTGGAATATTAGATCTTATCTGGTGAAGCTTGTCATGGCATGGCAAGAGTTTTGAAGAAAATGAAGCTTTTAATTGTGGATGAGGTGAGTATGGTCTCCAATCTCATGCTTGCCTTTGTTCACCTGAGAATGCAACAGATACTAAAAACGGAATTCAACATATTTGTTGGAAGAAAGCATTTGATTGTTTTTGGAGACCTAATACAACTTACTTCTGTAAAAGGACAGTTTGTTTTTTAAAACTCTTTCACATGAAGAAACTCTAACCTCATTGGGAAGTATTGGCAATGTAAACATTTGCCAATACTTTCAATACAAAGAACTTGTTAAAAATATGCATCAAACCTCTGACATGGAATAAGGAATCCTTCTAAAGGACATTAGAGTAGGAGTTCTGACAGAGGAGGGAAGGCTGATGTTGGAAAATCGCCTTATTAAGAAATTGTTTTCTCTAAGACAACGGCAGCAGAGCTAATGTATAACTTTTGTAAAGAGGAGAACATATAGGCCCTTATTACAACCCTGGAGGTCAGTGATAAAGTGGCGGTATTACCTTCAACAGGCTAGCGGTAACTACTGACAAATTATGACCATGGCGGAAAGATCTCAGATAGACAGCCACTTTACCAGACCTACCGCCAGGGCGGAAACAACAGCCACCATGGCGGTAGCCGCCTACAGCCAGGTGTAAGTCAATGTTTCACCCACCATATTATGACACCACTTTCCGCCATCTTTTCTGGGGCGGCACCAACAACATCAAAAGCCTGGCAGAAACTGAACTCAGAAGGGAAAGGACTCACCATTGGAGACACAGGGAACAACCACGCCACCACGGAGCCGAGCTGCATGTCTTCCCCATGATCTTCTACGTCTTACTCCACCACGAACACCAACAACGGCGAAGACGACCACGGTGAGTACAGCCGCATAACACACAAGGGAGGGGGGAGGAAAAAGAGAGACACGCACAACACATACCCCCAACACCATACACACAATCAGCTGCAGTAATAAAACATTTTTACCCCGTACCCCACAGTTCAAGGGACACTGCCCAGTCCTCAATGTGCATGGGCCACAGGCCAAATTCCAAGGCCCCACTTGTCACCTACAGCAACAAGGAGAGAATACTGCAGGGGCATCATTTGGAAAATAGGCAGGCACCTCAGGAGGACAGGTAATGGGGGGCACCTCAGCCGGCAGATGGAACAACACCACTGTTTCTGGAGAAGGCAACATGCCCTGTGCTTGGTCCTAGGGAGTGCAAGGCCACAGTCTCTCAAGTGGGTGACTTGCCCACATGCTCTGGAGGGGGCAACATGCCCTGTGCTTGGTCCTGGGTAGTGCAAGGCCACAGTCTCTCAAGTGGGTGACTTGCTTACATGCTCTGGAGGGGGCAACATGCCCTGTGCTTGGTCCTGGGGAGACCAAGGCCACATTCTCTCAAGTGGGTGACTTGCCCACATGCTCTGGAGGGGGCAACATGCCCTGTGCCTGGTCCTGGGGAGTGCACGGCCACAGTCTCTGGCGTGGGTGACTTGCCCACATGCTCTGGAGAGGGCAACATGGCCTGTGCTTGGTCCTGGAGAGTGCTAGCCCACAGCCTCTTGAGTGGGTGATTTGCCCACTTCTTGGTCCTGGGGAGTGCAAGGCCACAGTCTCTCAAGTGGGTGATTTGCCCACTGGTTCTGGAGGGGGCATCGTGCCCTGTGCTCTTGATGCTGGGAGGATTGGGTGAGTGGGTGTCATACCCACTGGTTCTGGATGGGGCATCGTGCCCTGTGCTCTTGATCCTCGGGAGGATGGGGTGAGTGGGTGTCATACCCACTGGTTCTGGAGGGGGCATCGTGCCCTGTGGTCTTGATCCTGGGGAGTGCAAGGTCACAGTCTCTCAGGTGGGTCTCATTCCCCAGAATTTGCAGGCAGCGGGCTACACAGCAGCCCATGGAGGCAGAACTACACACTGTCCTCCGGCGGTGACGGCTGCTCAGTGGTGGTGCTGCTGATGCTGCTGGTGGTTGGGTGTGGGGGAAGTCCTGCCCATCCCCTGCAGCCTCGGACGGTTGCCCACTGCTGGTGGTGGTACTACTGCTGCTGGTGGTGTGGGGGGAAGATCCTGCCCATCCCCTGCAGCCTCGGATGGCTGCTCACTGATGGTGGTGGTGGTGCTGCTGGTGGTGAGGAGAATCTCCTGCCCATCCCCTGCAGCCTCAGATGGCTGCCCACTGGTGGTGGTGCTGCTGCTGCTGGTGGTGGTGCGGGGAAGCTCTTGGGGTGGTGGTATGGGGAAGCTCTTGGCCCGGCTCCATGCCCTTCTTGGCAGCAGCTGTTGATGGCTCCTTGCCCTTCCTGGCAGCACTAGGGGCAGGCTCCTTGCCCTTCCTGGCACCACTAGGGACAGGCACCCTTTCCTTGAGGCTGCCTGGTGCCCTGGATCCTTTCCCACCACAAGTGGGTGTGGAGACTACTGGTCCCACGGACTGGGTGGCTGAGGTGCTTGCCTGGGTTTTAGGCACCCTGGCCAGATGTGAAGGACGGGGGCAGGGGTAGGGAAGAGGTCAATGGTGGAGAGGAAAAACTTCTTAGGGAAATTGAGGCGGGACGAGAGAGAAGGTTTGGGAGTGGAGGAAGACGGAGTGGTTGTAGGAGGTGTCTGTCTGCTGTGTTTGGGTGCAAGTGCATGGGCTGGATGCTGTTGTGACGTGGATGGCTGTTGGGTGTCTGAGTGCTTGTGTTTGTGTACCTTGGGAGGGGGGGACAGACACAGTGGGAGTGGACTCAGGGGACGTGTGCATGGCTGTTGTGGTGGTGTCTGCCAGTGAGGTTTGTGTTCTGATAGGTGTGGTGGTGATGGCGGTAGTGGATGATGATGTAGTGCATGCAGGTGTGAGTGTAGATGCAACTGGGAGGAAGGTGGAGGTAGAGGAGGAGAGGGACACTGAAGGCAGTGGATGTTGGTATGTCTGCATCTGGATGGTGTTTGTGTGAGTGCCTGTGGTATGATGTGTGGTGTTTGTGTTTGCCTGTGACGCACTTTTGTGTTGTCCTCTGTGCATGCTCGTCTGCATGTGTGCTTGGGATAGTTTGGGGTTGAGGAGAATGGGATTGGGAAGAGGAAGTTGGAGGGGGAGGGTGGAAACAGGGACAATGGCTGCCATAAGAGAGGAGGTCAGAGCCTGGATTGATCTCTGTTGGGCCGCCAAGCCAGTGTGAATGCCCTCCAGAAATGCATTTGTCTGCTGCTTTTGGGCTGCCAGCCCCTGGATGGCATTCACAGTGGTTGACTGCCCAAAAGAGATGGATCTCAGGAGGTCAATAGCCTCCTCACTCAGGGCAGCAGGGTTAACTGGGGCAGGGCCTGAGGTGCCTGGGGCAAAGGAGAGGCCCACCCTTCTGGGTGAGCGGGCACAGGCAACTCGCTGAGGGGCTGCTGGGAGGGCGGTGCTGGTATGGGGCTGACGGCTGTACCTGTAGCTGGGGTGGTCACAAAGGTTTCCACCACCACCAGGGAGCTTCCATCGGAGGAGGTATCTATGTCAGAACTGTCCCCTCGAGTCTCCGCCATAGTGCTCCCCTCGCCCTCCGTCCCACTGGTGCCCTCACTGTCTGTGGACTCTGCCTCCTGGGTACTGTGGGATGCAGCTCCCTCTGTCTCTGGTGCCTCTGCTCCTCCACCAGATAATGTTAATGCATATTAAGACAGGATGACAGAACAAAAAGAGGGGGAAGAGACAAAGGATACACTGGGTCAATGGCTGCACAACACCAAAGTTGGTGTACACAGCACACTCACACACAGGGAACAGCCCTTCGCACTATGCAATGCACCACCAGTAATAATGCTAGCCACCAGGGCATGGGGAGGGGCACATACCACCAACTGCAGCACGCCTTAGACCCACACAGCCCTGACCAGTAGTGGATGCCTACAAGCTAGGTTGCAGGATTATCACTTCAGAACCCTGCCCAACATGGGACCTACTCTGCAATGTCAGACCTGGCTTAGGTGCACCCACTGACACACATCCCCCACCCGGGTACCCCCCTAACATGAGAAAGTTCTAATTATGGGCACTGTACTCACCCCCTTGTGGCTGCTGTGATGCCCTCAAGCACCCATCCAGCTCCAGATAGGCCATCGCCAGTATGCGGGCCATCAGGGGGGTGAGGGTTCAATGGGCACCCCTTCCTCGTTGAGAGACCATCCCCAGCTGGGCCTCCACCACCTTGCATGCCCAGCGTCTCAGGTCCTCCCACCGTTTCGGACAGTGGGTGCTCCGCCTGCCGTAGAACCCCAGGGTCCGCACGTCCTTAGTGATGGCACACCACATACCCTTCTTTTGATGGGCACTGACCTGCAGAGATATACACAAAAGAAAAGGTATCAGTCAGACTGTCCTGCCTGTTACATTTATGGCCCACCACGCCCCTTCACATCGCTATTTGCACACACAGGGCCCACCACACAAACTGCACACTGCCCAGGGGACATCCACCCCCCCACAGGAGGCCTTCACACACACCACTCCATACATTCATACCCCATGCATCGTGCTCACAGTGTTCTCACCTGTTGGTCTGAAGGCCCATACAACAGTCCATACTGGGGTAGGACCCCATCCACTAGTCGCTCCAACTCCGCCGAGGTGAAGGCAGGTGCCCTTTCCCCAGTCACATGGGCCATGGTAGGTTCCAGACGCAGGCCACAGCAGCACATACAGTGTAGGTCCTCTCCTGTTGAAGGTCAGGTAGCAAGTGAGTGATCAGATAGAAAATGGCGGTTATGTCCGTGGCAGTGCATACCATCACCACCGGTATGCATCACCATTGGCCACTGTACCCCATAGGGCCCAATGTTAACCAATGAGGAGTTGCACTGCGGATCGCGACCCCCTACCACAACGGTGCACAACATCAGCTGAATTACCTCACTTCCACCTGTACCTCCACACAGGACAGGCGGATGCCATTTCAGGGAGGGGGCCAGGCCCTGGATAAAAACTGCATCACAGTTTACAATTGGACATACAGGACAAATCCCACTTATACATTAAAAAGTAACATCATGCATTGTACTGTTGTGGCTACAATGTACAGTTTGTGACTGGCTCCTAAATCTTTTGCCCCATAGATTGCTAGCACTGTAGATGAATAGGAGAAGGAGACATACCTCGTGAACAGACCCCTGGTGGACTTGGCAACAAAGGAGGACAGGCACATTATCCTCACCTATAGACTTGACAGGGCCACAATCACACAACTGTGTGCCCAATTGGATCCTGACCTAATATCTGTGATCCGTCACCCCACTGGTATCCCCCCTCTTGTGCAAGTCATATCTGTGCTCCTTTTTCTGGCAACTGGTTCCTTCCAAGTGACAGTGGGCTTGTCAGCAGGAATGTCACATCCAATGTTCTCAATAGTGCTGACCAGAGTGTTGTCTGCCCTGATTAAACATATGTGCAGCTATGTTGTTTTCCCACAGGTGGAGGATTTGGCCACAGTGAAAGCTGATTTCTATGCAATGGGACATATCCCCAACATCATTGGGGCATTTGATGGTACACATATTGCATTTGTCCCCCCCCCCGCCCAGAAAAATGAAATCAAAAGAGTTTTCACTCAATGAATGTCCAGATGGTGTGCTTGGCAGACCAGTACATCTCCCATGTCAATGCTAAGTATCCTGGGTCAGTGCTTGATGCCTTTATCCTGAGGAACAGCAGCATCCCAAATGTGATGGGCCAACTACAGAGGCACTGGGTGTGGCTAATAGGTGAGCCCTGGTTCCTACCCAGTAGATGTTGGTGTATGGGTATGGTGTGGTCCTTATGGGATAGTGTGTGGCTAAATGTTGTCTCTCAATATTTGCAGGTGACTCTGGTTACCCAAACCTATCATGGCTACTGATCCCTGTGAGGAATGCCAGGGCAAGGGCAGAAGAACGTTACAATGAGGCACATGGGAGAACAAGAAGGATTCTCAAAAGTACCTTTGGCCTCCTGAGGGCCAGGTTCCAGTGCCTCCATCTAACAGGTGGATCCCTGTGCTACTCACCCAAGAAGGTTTGCCAGAAAAATGTGGCTTGATGCATGCTGCATGACCTGGCCCTGAGATGCCATGTGCCTTTTCTGTAGGAGGGGGAGGCTGGAGATGGCTGTGTGGCAGCAGTGGACCCTGTGGACAGTGAGGATGAGGAGGCAGAGGCAGAGGATGAGGATGAGGATGAGGACAACAGAAGTGTGGTGATTCAACAATACTTCCAATGACACACAGGTAAGACACTTACTTCACATTTCATTGACAATTATTTGTATATCTGACATGCTGTTATTTCCCACTTCTATGCCCACTTACTGTACTCTTTGGCAACTCATTTTGCAGATGTTGATGCCCCACTATTGCTCCTGGTGTGATCACTGCAGCCAACTACAGGTGTTTCCGGTTTGAACATTACTGTACATTTGAATTACAATGTTTGAACATGGTTATATGAATACATACTTAAATGAGTTTGACAAACTCCATACTTGTATATTTTCAAAGGGTGTTTATTTAAGTGCTAAGAAGTAGAGGGGCAAGTGCATTGGGATGGGGTGATGATGGAGGAAAGTCCAGGGTATTATTTTAGTCTGTTTGTAGCACAGGTGCATTGTCCATGGGGACATAGGAAGGGGAGCAATGGCAGTTCAAGGTGGACAGGGTGACAGAGTGGGACACAAGGGTGACAATCAGGAGAGTCTCATTTCCTGGCAGGGGTCTTGGCAATAGTCTCTGGCTTCTGCCTGGATCACAGGGAACAGTTGTGGGGTGGTTCTCACTCTGCAGGGGAAGGGGTGTTGTGGCGGGCCTCGTTTCCACTAGGGGAGGTGTAGGTGGAAGGCAGTTCAGATGTCTGGCTAGTGGCAGGGGCCCACTGTTGTGAGGCTGCCTCCTTCATAATCGTGGCCATGTCTGCAGGACCCCTGCAATGGAGATCAGGGTGGTGTTAATGGCCTGCAAGTCCTCCCTGATCCTCTGGTGCTGTCCCTCTTGCAGCCGCCTGTTCTCCTGCACATTGGCCAAAATCTGGCCCAGCGTATCCTGGGAATGTTGGTATGCTCCCAGGATCTCAGTGAGTGCCTCCTTGACAGTCACTTCCCTGGGCCTGTCCTCTCCCTGGTGCACAGCAGTCCTCCCAGTGTCCCTGTTGTCCTGTGCCTCTGTCCCCTGAACCGTGTGCCCACTGCCATTGACCCCAGGTCCATGATTGTGTTGGGTTTGAGGTGAGCCCTGGGCTCCCTGTAGTGGTGGACACACTACTGATTGACGTGTCCTGGGGACAGAGGTATGGGCCCGCTGGGTGGGTGCTGTGGTGGTGTTTCCTGAGGGCGGAGGCTCTATGGTGGTGTGTGCCTGTGGTTGGCTAACTGACTGTCCAGAGGTCCCTGATGGGCCAGGTTGCTTATCCAGATCCAGGTGACCAAAGTTGCTTTTATCACTGTGGGCCTCTTCTGTTGGGGGACCTGATAGTGCTGGCACCTCTTCGTCGCTGACATTGGCTGGGGTACCTTTGTGGATGTAAATGCATTGTTATTGTGCATCGGTGGGTTGCTCTCTTTGGTTGTATTTGCCTTGGCAGCTTTCACTTCTGTAAGTTGGTATGTGGTGGGCTAGCTGATTCCCTCTAGAGTGCATGCTTTAGTGATAGGTGTCCATGCAGGTCTTTGAGTGGTGTCCATGCATTGGTATGGCATGCAGGGCTTGGCATTGGGATGAGTGAGATGTGATGGTGGGGTGTATGGAAGGTGGTGGAGTGATGGGAGTGAGGGTATGTGATGGCATGCAGGTAGGAGGAGGATAGTAGCATAGAGTTGACTTACCAGAGTCCAGTCCTCCTGCTACTCTGGCCAGGCTCTCAGGATGCAAGAGTGTGCCACATTTAATGAAGAATTACTAAAACCTAAACTAAAAACTCTTAAATTCTTCTTCAGGCATTCCAAAACTAGCAGGCAAATATAGTGCTCTGTGTTATTTACTCTAAATGCTCAACAAGATGAACAGGATTTTTTTTATGGTGATCCTTGGAGGTTTAGAAGAAGAAAATGTAAATATTGATGACATATTTGGACTGAGGTATACATGGAACCACAAGTGTGAAGATTGCTCTGTCTCATCTACCACTGAAATCCAATCTGAGCATTTTCTGTACTTAACTCTGATGGATTCTAAAAGTGTGTCTTTTGATAATTTAATAAAAAAGAGTGACCAAAATACGACTTGTCTAAACTGTAAAACAAATGTTTTCTCTACATTGCTTATACAGAGGAGTTGTAAATACATTATAGCAATGTTTCAATGATGCAGTGCAGATTAACAAAATTGGACACAGATTACAAACTAAAAAGCTGGAGAGATATAATTTTCTGGTAGAACATACTGCACTTTGGCTATCATCTTTGATAGAGGCCTAAATATTACATCAGGACATTGTGCTGTATACTTAAAGACTCAAACTGGATGGACGGAGGGCAATAACAGGAGTCTGCAACTCAAACAAAAACTGCTTTTCAAACTTCGTAATTCTTACCTACGATTCCTTCAGCCAACATTCTAAGATTTCTTTAAAAAAAAAAGAGCTACATTCTTCTGTATTGACATATATACTGCTTAAAATACCATTCAGCCTATCAGGGATCATGTCTTCAAAAAATATATCAAATCATGAATTGTGGATAAATGTGGTAAAAGGATGTCTGCTATAAAACAAATGTACAGTTTTTGCTCTGCTGGATTTTCAAAGTTTAAGACATCATTTGACCTATCGGGGTAAGGTCAACAAAAGCATATCTAAAACATAAAGTGTGGATGATTTATTTCCATAGGATTTGTAGAAGAAAATAACTATATAGGCTTCTCTCTATGTGGATCATCACTATTTAAGACATCATTCGGCCTATCAAGGGTAATGTCAAGAAAAGGATATCCAAAAATTGTGTGGTTGAAATACCTTCATATGATTTCTGGAATAAATTGACTATATGATCAGCAGTCTTTAAGACCTCATTCGGCCTATCAGGGGTGATGTCAACAAAGGGATATCCAAAAATAAAGTGTGGATGAAATATCTTAATAGGATTTTCATTGTGTGTATTATCATTGTCTAAGACATCATTCATTCTATCAGGTGTGATGTCTACAAAAAGATGAGAACAATTTAACAGTGTATTATATTTGTTTGTAGTTTTGTACCAGCTATAATATTAACCAACTTGTTTTTAACATACAATCTTTTTGTTAATGTAGTAAGTGTGGCTTAATAAAATTATTTAACAATTTTAGTGAGTGCAATTCACAGTATCACTTACATGTAATTAAGTACTGTGGGGATATGTTTTTTTTTCGACAATCTAAATGATTGTTTTTTCCCCCACTGTTCAGTGATGATAAAGTACTCTGTGTATAGGTAGTAGTGTAAAGAAGCTGTGAACAGAACAGAGAGAAACTGAACTGTTTCAGTAAATTGTGATATACTGCTATAGCATAGTTAATGTATACTCATTTGTTTTACAGGCCTCATAATCATCAAACTAACCTATTTTTAATCTTGTTTCAACAGTATTTGGAGACGTGTCATCAAAATTCTGAAGATAGTAGACTGGAAGAAAAGTATTTGTTTCTAACATGTATTGACAATTGTTTATTCTTAGTCACTATTCTGTATTTGTGACAGTGTGTGCTTTCTGGTTTTTGACCTATCTAGTATCTGATAAACAAACTCAGTGTGTCATGTAAGTACTCATATAATTATTCATACATCACTTATAAATTCACTCATTTACTTACTCATTCACACAGATATACTACCACTCAGTCATACCTACACCACTCATACACTCATAAAGTCATCCATATATCACTACTATACCCATTCAGATATATATGAGTTATGTACTCACATACTCACACATAGATCCACCCGGTTACTCAACCATATAGCAACAACTATACCTTCTCACTCACCTTTAACATTACTCTTACACCCACTCACTCACCTAAACAACCACATACCTACTCAGTCATTCATGCTATCACTCATACATAGTCACTCATGCACCCAGTTACTCACCAATACACACACTCATACACCCCCTAACTCAATTATAGTCACTCATGCACCCATTCCCACACTCATCCACCCACAGAGCCATTCTTACACCCAGTATTACAACCACTGACACACCTATATAGCCACCTATGCACTTACTCACTCACACATACAGGAAATCATACATCCTCTCTCTCACCCATGACCCACTTACGCATCCAGTCACACTTATTCAGCCACTCATACAACAAATCAGTAACACATATGCCACTTATGCACCCTATCACTCATTCATACCCCTACCTATGCATCAACTCACCAAAGCAGCCATTCATGCACCTAGTCACTCACCCATACAGCCACTCATGCACCTATTTGCTCATACCTACAGCCACTCACACATCCACTCACTCACCCATACAGACACTCATGCACACAGTTGGTCACCCATGAAGTCAAAATACACCAATTCTCTCAACCGCACAACCACTCATGCACCCTATCAGTCATCTACAGAGTTACACATACAGCCATTCATGGATCCATTCACTCAACCCTACACCCACTCATGCACCCAATCACTCACCCATACAGCTACTCACACCCAGTCACTTTCCCATACTGCCACTCATGCACCCATTCATTCTCCCATGCAGCCACTCATGTATCCATTCAGTCACCTATTCAGACACTCAGGCACCTATCAGTCATGCATACAGGCCCTCACGTACCCACTTACTCAGCCAAACAGCCACTCATGCTCACTCACTAAAACAGCCACTGACATACCCAGTCACTCCCACAATTGTTCACTCATCTACACAAGTACTCACACACCAATGAACTCATCCATACAGTCACTCACATAACCAGTCACTCATGCATACAGGCATTCATGCACCCTACCACTCACTTATACAGTCAGTTATGTACTGATTCAGTCACCCATACACTCACACATGCACCCATTAACTCGCCTATAAAGCCACTCATGCACCCAGTTACAAACCCAAACAGCCAATGAAGCACCCATTTACTCACTCATACAGCCACTCTTGCACTCACTCAATCATGCTTACAACTCATCATGGACACATTCACTCATCCATACACCCACTCATGCACCCTGTCACCCAGTCACTCACCCATACAGCCATTGACACACCCACTCACTTACCCATACAGCCATTGGCACACCCACTCACTCACCCATACAGCCATTCATGTACCCACTCTCTCACCCATACACCCATTCACAGGCACCAATTCACTCATCCATACAGCAACTCATGCACCCTATTACTCACCCATAAAGCCACTCATGGACCCTATCATTCATCCATATAGCCACTCACCCACCTATTCACTCACCCATGCAGCCACTCACACACCCAGTCACTCACCCATGCACCCACTCACTTACCTGTACACCCACTCATGCACCCAGTCACTCACCTGTACAGCTCTTCATGCACCCACTCACTCACCTATACACTGATTCATGCTCCCAGTCAGACACAAATACAGCTACTCATGCAGCAAGTCACTCATTCAATCACTAGTTAATACATACTATCACTCAACTACACAAGCTCTCATACACCCAATCCATCACCCTTGAAACCAGTTGGGAAATTTTTGTTTAAAACTATACGATGTGGTCCTAAAAAGAACTTTTTTTTGTGTGTTTTGTTTTTTTTTAATTTTATTTTGAAATTGTTTTGGTGTTTTATTGGAATATTCTGAAAAAGGAGTAATACTTGCAACGGCAAGCAGAACAATTTGCATACTTCCCAAAAGCAGAAAAACTTAAAAAAATAGCATTTTAACATTTGTGCATATTAATTGTTTGCAACAGATCTGGAACAGCTTGTTCAGCAATACTCAAAACTTTGTCACATTTTTGTCCAAAAAAAAATCACAGCTTCTCCAAATTCTGGGATAGTCGGAGGAACTCTAGAAATATGATGTCCACCAGATGATGGTCCTGGCTGGTCAGCAGATGCACTGGAACCACCTTCCCTCTCCAGCCTCTGCATTTGCACTGTTGCAAGTCTAGTAGAGTGCATCATGCCAAGATGTTTAAACATTCTTGATGTCCCACAATATTTCCTCTCACTCCCTCTTGAGAGGACCTTTTTACAAAGAGTGCATGTCATCTTCCAGGCACTAACTTTTTTTCTCTCTTTTGGAATGGAGAAAAATTCCCACACTATAATCTCCTTTTTCTTCATTGGGACTTCTTCATCTTCATCCAAGATAATGACATCCTCCACCTCCTGCTGCTCTGTTGAAGCTGCCATATCCTTAACAGACAGAAGTAGCTAAAGCACAAACCCACATGAACAAACTACTGCTTTGGCAGGAAAGTGTGAAAATACACAGCCACTCTCAAAGTAAATTGCAATGGTGAGACCTCTCAATGAACAAGATGAAAAGGAGCTTAGCCAATGGAATAGTTTTTTCATAGGTCACATGGAATGCAGGACACTGCTACGTTCCCACTGCAACGTAAACGCAACTCCTTAAAAACTATTTAAATGTTGCTTAAAACGTATTTCTTGTCTGTAAATATTATTTTTATTCATGTGGTAGTAAACATCCTCATGGAATGCAAACATTTAGAAAGCATATATATGCTCATAATGTGGTTTTGAAAAACCGATGGAGTTGTGTACCCTGCGTAAATCTGGAAATACGTGCGGAACGGTGCATGGCCACTCATGACTATTGAAAAAGTAGTACAAACACATTTAAAACCTTTTTCAAGTATTTGTATGGTGGTTAATGAACAACATTAGTAAACCTTGCATTTAAAATTAATTTTAATAACTTGTGTATATGCATATTCCAAAAACTTGTAATTGCAGATGAAGCCGCGTACTGTGTGCGAAGGTTCTCATAGTGTATGAAACTCCTAATTTTTTTTTTTTTTTAAATGTATATTACAATTAATAATTTTCAGAAAACTGTAAATTCTTCATGAAGGCCCATGGCAGTAAGATAATGGTGGGATTAGTTTGTGCACCCTGTAGGGCAGACTGACACCAAGTTATCATACATTTCCACTATTCTCCCCTCCTATATATTGTTTGTCAGTAACCTTTATCTTGTAGAGAGTTGGACCTCAACCAGCACATATACTGGAAGCAGTTATTTTAAGCAGACAGTGTGGTCAATGAAATGAGAAGCCTGAACAAACATAGGTTAGCTTATTTCACAGTTAGAATCGTGCAATCAGCACATCAGTGAAAGCAGGTCTGTATGGCAATACATGGGTGCATGTTGTCAATGTTTGCTAACACGTTTGGTCACAGGACACGCCACGGTGACATTCAGTCCTTCAGATGTCCAAGCGCCACTCACAGCAGTCTTTGTGTTAGACATTTCAACCTTGTCCTGGTCTCCCTCAACTTTTTGCCTCTGTTCCCCAGGTTGTTGATGTGTGCTGGACTCTGATTTTGCTGTTTTTGTTACTCTGGGCACTTTACTGCTGTTAACCAGTGCTAAAGTGCAAGTGCTCCTTCACAAAATGTGTATGTAATTGCCTTATCCATGATTAACATATTTGATTTACTAGTAAGTCCCTAGTAAAGTGCACTAGATGTGCCAGGGCTTGTAAATCAAATGCTACTAGTGGGCCTGCAGCACTGGTTGTGCCACCCACATGAGTAGCTCTGTAATCATGTCTCAGACCTGCCACTGCAGTGTCTGTGTGTGCAGTTTTAACTGTAAATTCGACTTGGCAAGTGTACCCACTTGCTAGGCCTAAACCTTCCCTTTTCTAAAGGTACCACTAAGGTAGGCCCTAGGTAGCCCAAAGGGCAGGAAGCAGCGTATGGTTAAGGGAGGACATATAGTAATGTGTTTTATATGTCCTGACAGTGAAATATTGCTAAATTCGTTTTTCACTGTTGCAAGGCCTGTCCCTCTCATAGGTTAACATGGGGGATACCTTTAAATCTTATTAAAGTGTAGATTCCCTTTGGGAGCAGGTGGACATGTGGAGTTTGGGGTCTCTGAGCTCACAATTTAAAAATACATCTTTTAGTAAAGTTGATTTTAAGATTGTGTGTTTGAAAATGCCACTTTTTGAAAGTGAGCATTTTCTTGCTTATACCATTTCTATTACTCTGCCTGTTTGTGGATTCCCTGTCTGGGTCCGTTTGACAGTTGGGATGGTTGCACCTCACACTAGACAGTGACACAAAAGGAGCAGAGGTGTAGTCTCAATTTCCTGATGAGCCGTCTGTGCTAGAAGGGAGGGGAGAAGTGGTCACTTACACCTGAAAGGGTTGTGCCTGTCCTCACTCAATGCAGTCTCCGACCCCCTGGTGAGTGTCTGGGGCCTGGCCTGGGTAAGGCAGGATTTCACATTCAAAAGAGACTTTACTTTGAAGTAGGCCTACTTCAAAGGAGAAATTGGGTATAAGAAGGGCACCAAAACCACAGACTTTAGATCACTTCTGGACATCAAGAGGAACCTCTGCCTGGAGAAGAGCTGAAGAGCTGAGGAGAAGTGATGCCCTGCCTGTGACTTCACTTTGTGGAGCTATCCTGCAGTTGCGGCTTCTGCCAGAGTAAGAGGGCAAAGACTGGACTTTGTGTGCCTTCCATCTTGTGAAGAAATCTCCAAGGGCTTGATTTAGAGCTTGCCTCCTGTTGTTTGAAGTCTCAGGGACAGTAAAGATATTTCTCTGCCAGCATCTGGAGTCTCTGGAGAGACCCCTGCTCTGACAAGTGGTGCCCTATCCAGCCGCTGGGCCCTTGAAAGGAAAGCTGGAGGAAATCCAAGGAAATCAACTTTGGACGACTTTGGACCGACGCGCCTGCAACTGACTCTGTGATCTTCGCTGGAACGCGACGACCTTCGCAGGCCCGAAGCCACTGCAGCCTCGCTGAAGTCCGCGACTCTGTGGAAGTCGCCGCACCACGTCGTGTCAACGTTTCGCACAGATGCCACGATCCCCGACTTCGCGCATTGACTTGTTTTCACTCTACTGTAAGGGTACTGTACTTGAGGGTCTACGCGACTCCATGTCCGGCGCCGCTGGTGTAGCCTTGTTGGGAACGACTCAATCACCACGCTGTGTTAACACCTCATCGAAGCATTTTGTGTTTCTAAGCGCTATTTTTGAGTTTAATCTTTAAGAATTCATATCTTTACTTGTGGATGTCAGATTTGTGTTGTTTTTGTCTTGTTTTGTTTAGATAAACATTTCCTATTTTTTCTAAAATGGTGTTGTGTGATTTTGTAGTGTTTTCATTAAGTTACTGTGTGTGTTGGTACAAATATTTTACACCTAGCACTATGAAGTTAAGCCTACTGCTCTGCCAAGCTACCAAGGGGGTAAGCAGGGGTTAGGTGAGGGTGATTCTCTTTTACCCTGACTAGAGTGAGGGTCCTTGCTTGAACAGGGGGCAACCTGACTGTCAACCAAAGACCCCATTTCTAACACTTTGCATTAAAACATAGGCTCTTATTACGACCCTGGCAGTCGGTGATAAAGTGGCGGTAATATCGCCAACAGGCCGGCAGTAATAAATATGAAATTATGACCACGGCGGAAAACCCTCAGACAGACAGCCACTTTAACACACCGACCGCCAGGGTGAAACCAACAGGCACCATGGTGGTAACCACCAACAGCAACACGGAAGACAATGTTCTGCCTACTGTATTATGAGACACCAATCTGCCACCTTTTCCTGGGCGGTACCAACGACATCAAAAGCCTGGCAGAAATAACGCACAGAAGGGAAACAACTCACCTGTGGAGACTCAGGGAACAACCGCGCCTCCATGAAGCCCGAGTTGCATGTCTTCCCCATACTCTTTTACCTTCTGCTCCATTAAGAACACCAACTCCGGTGAAGTTGACCACGGTGAGTACTGCCGCCTAGCACAAAGGGGAGGGGTGGAGGCAAAAGAGAGTGACACAAACACGCAACACCTCCACCCCCACACTATACACATAACAAGATGCAGTAACATTACTTATGCACCCCATACCGCTCAGGAATCATGCAAGGACAAAAGGAATTGATTAAACTGAGTGTAATAAGATAAAATAGTATAAATACGTGCATCAAAACCAAAACGTATATACATATTTACAAATGTAGGGACACTGCCCAGTCCTCAAAGTCCGTGGGCCACATGGCCACATCACATAGTCCAAGGCCCCACCTTACTCCTGCAACAACACGGAGAGAACAAGGCAGGGGCATCAGGTTAAAAATAGACAGTCACCTCACGGGGACAGGGAATGGGGGGGCACCTGAGCCAGAAGATGGTACAATGCCACTGGTCCTGGAGGGGGCAACATGCCCTGTGCTTGGTCCTGGGGAGTGCAAGGCCACAGCCTTTCCAGTGGGTGATTTGCCCACTGCTTGGTCCTGGGGAGTGCAAGGCCACAGTCTCTCTAGTGGGTGACTTACCTACTGGCTCTGGAGGGGGCTACATGACCTGTGCTTGATCCTGGGAAGTGAAAGGCCACAGTCTGTCAAGTGGGTGACTTCTACCATTGGTTCTGGAGGGGCCAGCGGTGACGGCTGCTCAATAGTGGCAGTGGTGGTGCTGCTGGTGGAGCTGGCAGTGTTTGGGGAGGCTCTAGCTCACCCCTGCAGCCTATGACGGCTGCCCACTGGGGCTGCTGCTGTTGGCAGTGGTGCTGGTAGCGGTGCTGGCAGTGGTGGGGGGGTGCTCTAGCCCATTCCCTGCAGCCTCTGACGGCTTCCCACTGGGGCTGCTGCGGCTTGCAGTGGTGCTGGTGGTGGCGCTGGTGGTGGTGCTGGCAGTGGAGGGGGAAGGCTCCAGCTCTTCCCCAGCAGCCTTTGACCGCTGCTCACTGGGGCTGCTGCTGCCAGCGGTGCTGGTGGCGGTGCTGGTGGCGGTGCTGGGTGCAGTGTTGGCAATGTTGAGGGGAGGCTCCAGTCCTTCCCCTGCAGCCTAGGACGGCTGCACACTGGGGCTGCTGCTGCTAGCAGTGGTGCTGTTGGCAGTGTGGGCAGTGGTGGGGGGAGGCTCCAGTCCATCCCCTGCAGCCTCGGACAGCTGCCACACTGGGGCTGCTTCTGCTGGCAGTGGTGCTGGTGGGGGCTCTGGTGGCATGCTGGCAGTGGTGGGGGAGGCTCCAGCCCTTCCCCTGCAGCCTCGGACGGCTGCCCACTGTGGCTGCTGTTGCTGGCAGTGGTGCTGGTGGAGGCGCTGGTGGTGGTGCTGGTGGCGGTGCTGGCAGTGGTGGGGTTAGGGTCCACCCTTCCCCTGCAGCCTCGGACGGCTGCCCACTGGGGCTACTGCCTGTGGTGCTGGTGGTGGCACTGATGGTGGTGCTGGCAGTGGTGGGGGAGGCTTCAGCCCTTCCCCAGCAGCCTCGGATGGCTGAACCACCATGGTTGGTGGTGGGGGCTCCCTCTGAGTCCCAGCACAGGGCCTCTTGTCCTTTCTGCCTGCTGGTGCAGGCCCCTTGCCCATCCTGCCAGCAGCTGGAGATGGCTTCTTGCTCCTTTTGGCAGCAGCTGGGGACTGTACCTTGCCCTTCCTTTCAGCAGCCGGGGATTGATCCTTGCCCTTCCTTTTAGCAGCTGGGGGTGCCTCCTTGCCCTTCCTTGCAGCCGCTGGGGGTGTCTACTTGCCCTTCCTTGCAACACTTGGTGCAGGTACCCTTTCAATGTGGCTGCCTGGTGCCCGGGATCCTCTCCCACCTGGAGTAGCTGTGGACACTACTGTGCCCGTGGACTGGGTGGCTGAGGTGCTTGCCTGGGTTTTGACCGCCCTGGCCTGACTTGAGGGATGGGGGGTAGGGGTAGGGAAGAGGTCAATGGTGTAGAGGAAAAGCTTCTTAGTGAAACTGGTGCGAGAACAGGGAGATGGTTTGGGAATGGTGGTAGGAGGTGTCTGCTGTGTTTGGGTGCAGGTGCATGGGCTGGATGCTGTTGTGAGGTGGATGGCTGTTGGGTGTCTGAGTGCTTGTGTACTTTGGAGGAGGTGGCACAGACACAGTGGGAGAGGACACAGGGGACGGGTGCATGGAAGTGGGGGTGGTGACTGCCAGTGAGGGGCGTGTGCTCTTAGGTGTGCTGGTGATGGGGGTAGTGGATGAGGATGTAGTGCATGCAGGTGTCAGTGGAGATGAAACTGGGAGGGAGGTGGACGAGGAGGAGGAGGAGGCCACAGTGGAGGCAGTGGATGTTGGTATGTCTGCATCTGGATGGTGTTTGTGTGAGTGCCTGTGGGATGAAGTTTGGTGCTTGTGTTTGCCATGTCCACTCTTGTGTGTTACAATACACAGTGAGGTTCCCCTCTTGTAGAAGCCTTCAAAAGTGTCAATTCAAGAGATAAATCATGATGAACACAGTATCATAAAAGTCCATGTCACACAGTCCACACAGGTTTCTGAGTCCACCGATGAATCCAAAATTTATTGTAAAAAAAGGCGTTGACCCTGTCCACGATTCTCCGCCATAGCTCCATCTTCCTAGCAATGGATGTCTGCTGCACCTGTGATCCAAATAGCTCTGGCTCTACCCAGATGATTTCCTCCACCATGACCGTTAGCTCCTCCTCTGAGAACCTGGGGTGTTGTTGTGGTGCCATGGGTATAGTGTGAGTGGTGTGGGTGAGGGTGTGTGAGGTGATGTGTTGGGGTATGTGATGTAAGTGCATGGATGGTGTATAGGTGATGGTGTTATGTGGCTCTGGTTGTGTGGGTGCTCTTGCTGTATCTCTCTCTGGTGGCAATTATTGGTATTTGTAAAGGGACGTGGGTATTGTGGGTGTGTGTGTTATAGTGTGTGGGTGTGTTGTGTGTATGGGTGTCAGGTGTGGGTAGTTTGAATTGTCCAATGTGTTGTAGTTTTGTTTGAGTGTGTGTAATTTGAGCGTGGCGGTATGTCCTGCCAATGGTTTACCGCCACTGAATGTCCACCGCGGTGACTCGTGGGTCATAATGTGATGGGCGTACTTCTGTTGGCGTAATGGTGTGGGTTTGGATACCGCCAGTTTATCACTGACCTTTGGGCTGGCGGACTTGTGTGTGTGGCTGTATAGTGACGGATTGGTATGTGTGTGTCATAATATGCTTGATGGTTATCAGCGTCGGCTGCGTTATGTTGGCAGCAGTTGGCATGTCGGTAAGTGGGATTTACCGCCAATGTCATAATGAGGGCCATAGTAACATAAAAACTTCACAATGCAAAAAACAAATAAATACACTAAAAACCCAAAGGTTACAGGGATGTTATAGTTGGGAAATAGAATTTCAAAAAGCATAGAAATTCACTGAGAAAACTAAAGGTTTCAGGGAAGTTATAGTTAGGAAACAGATTTGAAAAAAACCCATAGAAATTCACTGAAAAAAACATAGGTTACAGGGATGTTACAGTTAGGAAAAATAATTTAAAAAAACATAAAAGAAATTCACTGAAAAAAACCAAAGGTTACAGGAACATTATACTTAGGAACTAGAATTAAAAAAAACATAGAAATTCACTGAATAATACCAAAGGTTACAGGAACGTTATACTTAGGAAATAGATGTAAAAAAAAAACTTAGCAAGTTATGGTTTGCAGAGGTAACTATAACTGCTGAATTTTACTGGTTTTGTATGTCTGAAATGTGAACCTAATTATAAAGTTCTTGTCACCTTTGTTTTTTCACAGAATTTCTAAGCTTTTTTTAATTCTATTTCCTAATGATAACGTCCCTGTAACCTTTTTTTCAGGGAAAAATAAAACATATTTATATATATATGCGAGGGCATGAGTTATAGTTACCTTAGGACATGAGATTTGGGGCCATATGTATGAACACATTTTCCCATAGACCCAAAATGGGTAAAACCCTTTGCTACATCTGGCCCATAGTTGCTTGAAATAACAATAACTATAACAGCTGGATTTCTATGATTTTGTGCATGTGAATTCAGAACCTAACTATAATGGCCCTTTAACCTTTGGTTTCTTCATAAAATGTGTATATTTTTTAACACAACTGGGGTTAGGCCGCAATGCCTGGTCTGTCGTGAGGCCCTGCAGCCCACCACCAGCATGCATCTAACCCTGTGCTATGTGTGCTGGGGGGGATAGCCGCAGGGCTTTGCCTGTGACCAGGCCCTGAGGACAATTCCCTGTAGGCAACCAACCCCACGTTATACACCATCTTCAGCTGTGCGCTGCAAGTGTTGGTTGTGGGGCCCGGTCTGCAACCAGTCCCTGTAGCTAACTCCTCGTTGGCACCCTGGGGGAGGGGGTGAGGTATAATTTCTGTGAAATGAGCATCGGTGCCAGAATGCATCCTGACATGCATATTTATTTAAGAGGAGGCCACAGTTTTCTGCAAAATGTCTACCCAGCTGTGTGCTGCAAGTGTTGGTTGTGGGGCCCGGTCTGCAACCAGTCCCTGTAGCTAACCCCTCGTAGGCACCCTGGGGGAGGGGATGAGGTATAATTTCTGTGAAATGAGCATCGGTTCCAGAATACATCCTGACCTGCATATTTATTTAAGAGGAGGCCACAGTTTTCTGCAAAATGTCTACCCAACTGGAGTACTTTCTACTAATTAGTAAATGGTTCCTCATTGGGGAAATGTATACTGCATATTCCACACTGCAACTGCGTAAAGGACCCCGAGGTATTGTCTCCAGTGACCTTGTCTGTCTGTAATTTTGCCAATGTGATGGTTCCTCGAGCGTCTTCATACTGATTATATGAATCCTGGTGTGGAGAAGATGACGAGACTACAAAGAGTTGAATCTCCAACAAACAAGGGTACTTACTCTAAATGTACAAAGCGCTTTTTTGATTGGTGGAGATGTGCCCATATTCCTCTGCTTCAAGGAACACGGGGGAAGCCTGAATGCCCCTGCTGTCCCTGCTAGCTCCCCGCCTCCTGAGGGAGCTGACACTGCTCCCGCATTCAGGGAATTGCAAAAAATGTAGCTTTCTGTGTGTGGGAGCAATCCTTTCATCTTTTTTCCTCCCTGCTTGACAGCAAGCAGGAAAACAGATGAAAAGTCTGCTCCCAGTGAGCAGGAGCAGATTTTCTCCTCCTGCCCACTGGTAGCGGACTTACAGTTGATCTCACTGTCAAGGCCCCAGCCAAGCGAAAGCAAACTACTATCTCCAGAGAGTGGGCACCTCAGGAGAGAGGTAGCTGCCCCTGTAGGAGGGCGGTCCCCATGGCCATTAGTGAGTCCAGGAGGGGGGCCACGCAGACCCCTCCTTTTGTTTGGATGGGGCATTGAGTGGGGTACCCCGGGCGTTGTGAAATGCACAAAGGGGGGCTGTGTGCACCCCTCTCCATTGAAATTATGAATATGTATGCCCCTGGGACCTGGCGAACCCGGGGACTTTTTACAAATTTAGAAATAAAAATGCTTTTTTTGCCCTGGCAAGGTCCATGGGGCACCCCAGCACCAGAGCTAGGGGTTCAGGGTATTCCTACCCTCCCCCTTTTCTTCTTTTTAATTTTTTGGAGACTCAGCTGAGTCTGAGTCCCAAAATGGCTACCAACACTTCCTGGTTAAAGTGCTAGCAGCCAATCAGATCTCAGCATGAGATCTCTGGGAAGTCTCAAAATCCCTAGATATATATATTTGGTTTTCCTTTAGTTACTCTAAAACTATTGAACGTATTTACACCAAACTAAAAAAAGGTTGTTGCTGGACGAAGGGCTACCTAGGTACCAAAGTTGGTGTAATTCTGTTCAGTGGTTCGGGCTGTGGTTGTGTCTAAAAATCCCTATGGAATTTGCATGGGGAAAAAGGGTTTTCAAACCTACTCTTTTTCTTGGACCCCACTTGACGAGTCACCTCGAAACGTTCAAGACAGTAGCTAAACTGACTGCTGTACTAATTTTGAAAAATTTGCAAAGATTTGTCAAACAGTGCCAAACTTATTGGCAAAAAACACACTTCCTTCTCCTATGGAGCTAGGTCTGAACTATAACTAGCTACTGGTGACCGGTAGTGTGTGTTGTATATGTTATATGTTTCATGTATATATATATATATATATATATATCTATATATATATTTTATTTTTATTTTATTTTTTGTCTCCAAAAAGTAATTTACCACACTCCAAAGTTCCTTTAGGCAGATTTATTGATAAGAATAGCAACCACCAACGCGTTTCAACTCCACTTAAGTCTTGCTCACGGTAAATTAGTTTTTTTCATACCACCCTTAAATAGTGTGATGTCATTGTTACCGCTCCATTGCATTCTGGTTATGGTAGTTTGACATTATACAAAAGCATATATGAAAGTGAAATTTAAAAAATAAAATGAAAAATATCACTCAAATTAGAATCCTAAAGTTGAAAGAATGTCCAATAAAAAAACAAATTACATTACAATAATTACTTCTATGTAAATGAGACTTATAACCAATGTTAATTTCTGCATTTTAAATATGTTGCCTCCATTTTTGCAAACGCTAATTTTTCATCATGAGAGTGTTATACATATACCTACTTGCATATTTTTATATGTATGTATTTCTTTTTATATTCTTATCATTTTTCATTTTTTGAGGATAGGATTATCACCAATCTTGTCTTACTCTATTATCAAGCCATATATTGCTTATGATGTTATCTCATATAAATAGAAACATATAAATAATTTCAGATCTTTTATTGCTGCTTATCACATATTACAACAATTATTAATCATTAAATGTCGGCTAAGTGCCTTTACAGAATAAATTTCAACATAACCTCAACAAGGAAACTTATTATTTACACATAATAACTATCAATCCTTCATATCAGATTCAATCATATCTATTCTTACATTAAATTAAGTGTTACATTATCCACATCCTCCCCATTCGAACAATAATTTTATTCTAGAATGATTATTTTCCAATTGATAGAAAACTTATTGCTAAAAAATGATCCAATAATTTTTGATTACCATTCAGTTCAATACTGTACTGATACCCTCAACTATTCATTGTTGGTATAGCTGGTTCATTATAAATGTACAAAAAGTTCTTCATTCACGTTCAACCCAAATGGGATTTTTGTACGGAGTCGAATGATATACGTGCTTTCAAGTTGTCTCAACAGTAATGTTCTATTTCCTCCACGTTCATTATTATTTACTTGTGCTAAAACAAAAAATGATATACTTTTCCAAAAAATTACAGTAACTTGAGCTCCCGCCATGCACTGTTTTTTCAACAAAAAATTATCAATGATGTTATCAAAGATGTCATGAGCATCCTAATTTGTGGGACAATTAGCAGCCCTGTGGCCTGGGTGCCCCCAGTGCACCCAGTGACAATGTTTGAGTGAGCCTAAAGGCCCCCGCGGTCCCAGCCAGCTCCCCACCTCCAGAGGGAGCTGTCACTGCTGTCACAGAGAGGGAGCTGCTAAAACAGTTCCCTCTCTGTGAGAGCAGTTTCTTCTGTCTACCTGCCTGCATATTTGTAGGGAGGAAGACAGAGGAAACCTCTGCTTGCAGTGTTTTATCAGCTCTCCCTTGCTGTGAACAGAGTGTTTGCTGTGACTTGGTGGCAGCTGTCAAAGCTGCCACCAAGCCACAGCAAACAGCTATGTCCCAGGTGTGGGAACCCTGGAACATAGCAGTAGGTGGCAATCCCAGGGACATCATTGGCTCCTTGAGAGGGCCACGTGGTCCCCTCCAACATGGAAATAGCCCCAGGAAGCTGGTGGTCCCTGGGGCTGGGGGGCCACGTGTCACCCCGCACACAATTTGAAAACTGCCCAAGGGAGGTGGCAGTAACCCGGTGCTGTGGGGGCTGTGCAGCCCACCGCACTCAATTTGAAAAGTGCCCCGGGAAGATGGTTGTCTCTGGGGCTGTGGGTGGGTGCACAGCCCCCTGCACTGAATTTGCAAAGTTCCCCGAGGAGGTGGCGGTCCCTGAGGTTCTGGGGTGGCCGGCCAGCCCCCAGCACTGAATTTGAAAAGGGCCCCGGGGAGGTGACGGTCCCTGAGGGGGCACACGCCCCCTGCATTATATTTAAAAAGTGCCCCGGGGAGGTGGTGGTCCCCAGGGCTATGACCGCATAGAAATTGTGAGTGCTCCCGGGTCCTGGCCCACCTGGGTGGCTTGTAAAAAAAAGCAAGTGTGGAATCCCACACTTCTTTTTCTTTCAATTTTTCTGTGAAATTGCAACTTCATCATGAAATCACAGCAAAATGTATTATACAAATGTATTTTAGCCCATGGGGGTCCCTTTGGGACCCCAGAACCAGAGTTAGGGGGCCAAGGTGACTCTACCCTGGCCTCTTGTCTTTTTTTTACTTTTTGTGTGGGACTCGACTGAAGCCGAGTCCCAAGATGGCTGCCAACACTTCCTGGTTTGAAGTGTTGGAAGCCAATCAGAGCTCTGCAGCTCTGTGCATGAGCTCTTATTAATTGCAAAGTCGTGGAGGAGGATCCATGGCCCTAGATATACAAATGTATTTTCCTTTCAATGTCTCACAAAATACTGAATGGATCTACACCAATTAAGCAAAAGCACAATCTGCATACCAAAAGCTAGCTTTCTGCTAAATTTAGTGTAATTCTATCCAGTGGTTTGGGCTGTAGTCGTGCCTAAAGGCCCTATGGAAAGTAACATGAGAAACACAACATTTTCCACCACCCCTTTTTCTCGACCCCCACTTGATGGATCACCCCTCTGTAGTTTTGGTTACATGCATTTGGTACTGTTTGTGAAATATGTATGAATCATTCCAAAGAAATACTCAACAAATCTGGGTCTGGCAAGGCAGGTATGGTTCTAATCCGTTGAGAGTGTGCAAAAAAAGGGGAGGGGTAATCAAAATTATACTTCTTATTTTAATTCCTGTAAGATACTTTGGACTGAGCTGGACTAAATATGATGAGGAACAGAATTATATCAGGCTTTACCAATGGAAGTGCCTTTGCTTGGTTTAATATAAATCCATTAATTCGTTTTCAGAAATTACTGTTTGCTAATTGATTTTTGTAGGCCTCAAAGTGAGCCATCCTGTCAATCAAGATTGAGATATCAGGGCAGATAGTCCAAGAATGGGCTACAAATTAACCTGTGGATTATATATATTTATGTATATTTAACAAACTTTTCCAGAAAGATAGCAGCACCTGAGGTAGAATAATATTGCCATTTAATACACTGTGAATGGAAGCCAACCTCACTTGACAATCCAACGAATTCCCACACTTAGGTCTTGATCCCTGCTTTGCAAATGGGAACTGAGTAGAGGGATAGCTATGAGCTGTAACGGCTCTCTTATGATTTTGATGGTGAACAAAGATTGTGACAGTGCACATCTGTCTCACTATCCTGTTTACCTTT
Source organism: Pleurodeles waltl (assembly GCF_031143425.1). Classification (NCBI taxonomy): domain Eukaryota; kingdom Metazoa; phylum Chordata; class Amphibia; order Caudata; family Salamandridae; genus Pleurodeles; species Pleurodeles waltl. The sequence goes on from NC_090442.1 coordinate 518,171,239, forward strand.
TCTAGACAAGTCAACAGGGCATCTTCGAGCTGTGCGGTCCCTCCTGCACATTCACTGTTGGCAGGATGTAGAAAATGTGTCAACTCATACCTGTCCTGCTGCCTCGAAACAAATGCAAACACTGCAATTGTATAGCTTTTAACTGTCCAGTGTTAGTGTCCCTAACCTTTGGGAAGAAAATGGGTCTGTCTTTGGGCATGGCAAGGGATCAAACAAGATGCATGCTTACTACTGTTGCACAAGGCTGGCTAACGGTTGTTGTTCATAAACAATACAGAGATTAAAAAGATTTTTAAATGTGCAACTCACCCGACCACCTGAACTTAGCTAAGCACCTCCTGCCATTGATGAAGCATGGAAGCATGGCCGTTTGCAGAAAATCTTGCCGATCTACCCCTACCATTGTAAAAAATGAGGAGGAAAGGAACACTCTCTTCCTCATCTTTTATTTTTAAAATTTCCCATGACGAGTGTAAAAATTGGGAGAGAAGTTTTAAAAAATGGATTTAGTAACACCAGTGCACACCAGCATAGATTACGACACCCCCATCAAATGCCCACATGCCCACCATCAGATGCCCAAACAATAATCAGATGCCCACACCTCACAGCCACCATCTGATGCCCCAAAACTTAATGGCATGAGACACACAAACACATCCACTATATTACAGTGACAGGAACCACCAGATGCTCCTACACACACTCAGACACCTCCAAAAAGCATCAAATAGCCAAACACCCTCAGATTGACCATCAGTCAACCACACCTAATAGCCGACATCCACACACCATCAGACACACATATTTGCCTACACTTACACCCCCAAACATGATGATTATTAAATGTCCACACAAAACCTCTTCTGCACAAATAATGTTATCATGCATTATCACATCTTCCTTTCTTGTCATTCAAGGTTCTACTAAACTGAGGTGTGCCACCAGGCCTCGCATTGTCCCCTCATCTCTTTAATCTTTACATCCATCCCCGTTATAGACTCCCATCAGCAACGGAAGGTGAAAATGTATAACTATGTGCACAATACGCAGTTGATTTTCATTATCAATGACACAATGGAGTTCAAGATCTACCAAGACACAATGCTGTACATCTGGGACTGGATGAATTACCATCAACTAAAGCTTAACTTCGATAAAATGAAGATAGTGGTGACTGAAAACAAAATATAGCAATGGCACCCTTCCTTTTTGCTGTCTGAGATGGGAACCTCTCCCACACCCAAGAAAGTGGTGAAAAGCCTAGGAATACTAATTGATGAAGATCTTTCTATGAAATCGCAGATAAAAGCAGTAACATCCTCATGTTTTCTTCAACATAGGAGAATTAGGAAAATCTGGAGGTATTTTACCTTTGAGGCTATCATTCAAATTATCATTACATTAGTAATGTCTTGTATAGATTATGTTAATGCACTTTTTCTTGATCTTCCTGTTGGCCTAAACAATAGACTGCAACTTTTGCAAAATCAAGCCACCTGGTTGGTTTTTGACCAACCTAGATATTGCCAAATTACACCCCTGTTATGCAAGCTATGCTGGCATTCTGTGGCTAAGAGATGTATCTTTAAAACAGGCTGCCAGATTTTAAGTGTTTATATTGCAATACCCCTACTTTTATCTCTACAGGAATTTATTTAACGATACACTATAAATCAACACCTTCAATCAGCACATTTGAACCTACTGACAGTAGCAAAAGCAAGAGGCTGGGAGGGACTAGGTTCTCAATGACTGGCCCCCACACTTGGAACTCCCTCCTTTTAGATCTGAGGTCTGATGTCAATTATCTGGGTTTCAGAAAGCAGTTAAAAACTTGGTTATTCAGAAATACATATGGCTAACCCCAAGCTGTATAATGGTCCTGTTGTCCTTGTACCTAGCGCCAAGAGACCATTTTGGCATACATGCGCTTAATAAATACTCATAACATACTACACACCTCACCACATCCCAAAAATCCATCAATTATCACAGGCTTACTATATGTTGAAAAGGAAGTAGCAAAGCTGCCTGTTTACCAACACTCCTCATAGGGAGGTACAACAAATGGAAGGAACTGTAAGAGACGACTGGTTTCCAAACAGGTCAAATGGGGTAAATGAGAAGAAAAAACACCAAGACACAGCAGTCTTTCATCTCTAGGGCCCGACAAATGGTCTCTGTCTCCCACTAAAGCTTATCCAAGTGTAAAGGGGTCATCTCTTACTGTGGTTTCCCAGCTGTTTGCTCAATTCCCTTGTTATTAGCTCTCAATGCATCAACCAGTAAGGACTTTGAAGAATGAATAATACACAAATAAAAAGCATCAGGTGAGTTCGCATTAACATGTAAGCAGTGATAGAAAACACAATAACTATGTTTACAACCAGGGTGCTAAGATATACCATCCCCTCCAAGCTTTACCAGAGTACCAAAGAGACACACATAACATAGCACAGGAATCCACAGCAGGAAATGGAACTGGAAAATATTACCTTGGTTGTTGATAAGTGATCTGCCGGCTACAATGCACCATGTGGACAAAAGCAAGGAGGCCACAGACCAGCAGTCAAGGTGGAGAAAACAGGAAGGACAGAGGAAAACAGAAGAAAAAACACAATTAAATAAGGGATAAATGAAAGCTGTAACCCTACAACCTGAGGGAGAGTCATGTCCCTGCAGCCAATACTCATTCTCTGAGGGAAATGTCTTGCCTGGATTTAATTGTTGATTTATTTTTAAACAAATTTGATTGGCTTTCATTGACATAAGACAATAGACAATTACAACAGACCTTGTTATCGTTCCCCTCAGCCTTCATCATTGATACTGTTAACTTTATTAACTTTGTAGGAAAGGACCAATCCCAAACCACCCACCACCCTCCCTCAACAGTGCCCCAGGTTCATGAAGCTCCTATGAGTGTTCTGAGTCATATCAGCTGTGTATAAGTGGTCCCACATCCCTCCATTGCAATCTAACACCCAATGGTGGCTCAGCAATGTAGCCATCCCTATCGCATCTCCCTGGGGTATCGCTGGTTTCCAATAGAGAAGTGGTTCCTCAGGGTACCTTGTGGCAGTCCCATTAATGAGGGATCAGGGATTATTTTGGAATCGTCCAGTGTTTCCCAGGCCCTGACCATTTTAAGTAAGCTTTACCCACGCCTGGTTTCTTGGAGCAGCACTTCGCTCTTGTATCATGCCTACCTTTCTAGTGCCTTTTTCCACATCACCATTCATGGCCCTCTTGATGCTATCTGGTTCCTGATGATCTACCTCTTTGCAAGTATAAGGGTTAAGTTCTGAAATGTGCATATGGTTTTGGTTCTGGCTGTGTGGGGAACCAACTCAATAGGCAATGCCCAGGGGTACCTGGGACCTCCCTTTCACTGGTCTCAGCCAGTACTCCTGTGATTTCCTCCCACTGGTCTGTGAGCATTGGGAGCATTTCCCCCCAGAACATGTGCATTAGGCTGGCTCCCAATTTGCCACGTCTTGGGCAATGTGCCTCCTCAAATGCATAGTATTTGTTTATTCTTTTGGGTATAAGGTATGCTCTATGTAGCACATAGAAGTTGAGAAGTTAAAACTTGGCATTTATGGATACTTAAAGTACCCTGTCCAATATGTTCACCCAGTTCCTCTCTGGTATGAGGACCCCCACGGCTTCCTCATGGCTGGCACTAAGTACGTTTAAGGGTAGTATCATGTCCCCCCTAGTTTTTTTATGTAGATATGTGACAGCTTTGAATGTCCATTATGAGGTGACCATGTATTGGCAAGTTTTATTTTGAGGTGGTTCTGTTAAGCCGACAACCAATGTCTGCAGACTACCGCTGTCACCACTCTATGCAGGAGAAAGTGGCTTGGCTTTGAGACACATCATGTTCCAAGCAGAAATCTTCAAAGGAGAGTAGGACCTCGGCTTTGAATAAACCCCTGATTGTAATTGCACCAGAAGTTACCCAATCTGATAGTTCTCACCAGTTTCCCACATGTGGAAGCACTTCTGGCTGTTGCATTGGGTTGTCAGGGGAATAGGGTATTTTCACATGTATTTTATGTAGGTTTTTAACCCAGCAGCACTGCAGTACCCGGAATTCTGGGGTGGTAGTGTTACTGGGGTATTTTACATTAAGAATTACTCTGGCCGGGCAACAAAGGTCAGGCACGAAAGGGCCCATTTGCTACCCGGGAGTGAGTCTTCCTGCTATTCACTGCGTCAATCACTGGGGCTGTGCAGCAAATTACTAGGACTCAAAGTTCGGAAGCGCCAGGCCCCCCTCTCCCACTGGTCTTTGTAGCATGGTCAGAGCCACTCATCTGTGGCTCAAACCCCATATAAAATCCATGATAAGTGTGCTTATTTCCCACAATGTTGCCCGAGCACTCCAGATCAGGAGCACCACGAAGAAACACAATGGGTCGGAGAGGGGTACCATTTTTAGTAGGGCAAGTCGTCCAGTTACTGATAAGGGATGTGTTTTCCAGAACTCAATGCTAGATTTGAGCGTGCAAATATGTGCTCCTATGTTCCTCTCCAGTAAATCTGTGGGGTTGTGATAAATCCATACCCCAGGGAATGGCAGACATCGGGATTCCTACTGCAGCGCCACCAGTCCCCCCCAGGGATCTCCAGTGGCTGTCGTGGGTAACAAACAGGATTTCTGCCCCTTAACCCTTAATCCTGAGAGAAAACCGAGAGAAAATGCCCTGGTTTCCTCAAGAACCACCAATGCATCATGCAGAAATATCTAAAAGTCATCCACATACAACGCGATGTAATGCATGTGGGCTCCCACTAGTATGCCCTGATATATGTTACTCTCACTGTCATAACAAGCTGATAACTCAATCACCAGGGCAAAAAGTAGTGGTGACAAGGGACAACCCTGTCTGGTTCCCCAGCCCACCTGTAACTTTCTGAGATGATGCGTCCTGTGCAAACCTGAGCTGTGAGGTCTGTGTACAGTAGTCTAATCCAGTTCACAAATCCTTGCCCAGATAAAAGTGTTCCTTGACTCTGTATAAGAAGACTCACAGTAGGCTGTCAAATGCCTTTTCTATGTATACAGCAAAACTTGCTGCCTCTGTTTGATCATAGGTGTCGACCTCTAACAGTGTGAGGAAACTGCAGATGTTGAGTGCTGTACTTTGCCTGGTGTGAATCCCGCCTGATCTGAGTGGATGAGAGTAGGCATGTAAGGGAGGAGCTGGGTGGCCACAATTCTACTCAGGATTGTGTAATCGATGTTTAACATCCTTAGGAGTCTATAGGCTCTTTTATCATGGGCTCATTTTCTGGGTTTTAGTAGAGACTCGTAATACCACTCCCTCCCTGGTTGCTTTTTAGAAGTCTGCCAGTTTGGGGGCCAGATCCTTTGTGTAGGCAGAATAAACTTTAGCCAGGAACCCATCTGTGCCTGGCACTTTGTTCCTAGCATTAGCCTTTATGGCATTTTGGTCCTCTGACAGTGTGATTTCTCCCCCAGTTATTAAGCTTCCTTATGGGTGATTGTTGGGAAAGTCAAGGGTGCTAAGAAGCTCTCAATGTCATTGGGTGGTCAGTCAACTGCACTTTGGTACAAGTCAGCCCAGTACCTGTTAAATTCCTGGTTAATAGCCTCTTGTGGATATATTTTAGGTCCCTGGTCTGTGCCTAATTCCACTATCATCGAACCCCATTTTGCTGGACTCTTAAGCCATGCTAGCAGCTAGCCAGTGTGGTCTCTTTCTGCATGCAGTCATATCATATAGTTCCTATAATCAAAGCATCTAAGTCTTTTGACATGGTCTGCAATTTCTCTTTGGCTTCTAGTAGATCGGGCTGCAATTGGAGTGACCAGATCTGTGCCATTCAATGGTCATCAGTGTTTCTTCAGACGAGAAAACTTTGGGCCGTAGGGTTGGTTGTACTCCCACTGACTCAGCTATACACCAACCCCTGACCATGCTCTTAAAAGAGTCCCACTTCACTTTGGGAGAGGACGCTGAACCTATATTGTCTTCAAAGTACTGTGGAATGACTGTCACTGTTGTATCCCTATGTATGTGATCCTCCAGTGATTCTGGTTTAATCACCATGTTTGGATACATTGTTGTACCCTCTCCGACCACAACCACATTAGTAATGGATTATGGTCAGATATGGTTCTGGTGCGGTACTCTGTGGTACAAACAGAGCTGTGTACATTAGATGTACACACCAACGCATCCTAGTGCATGTGTAAGTCATGTAGTGTTAAAAAGGAATAGTCCATTCTCCTAGTTGGGGTAAATACCATGAGTCGACTGACCCCCCATTTCGCCTGACACTCAGAGAACATGTGAGCCATTTTAATTGTAGGGAATCTTGTGGGAGGAGTGGGAACGGTCTAGGATGGTGTCCGCTACCCAATTGAAATCCCCTCCCAGTATGATGGAGCACACTAGGTGGGGGCCAGTGCTCTCGATAGCTTAGCGAGAAAAGCTGCCTGGTTTATATTTGGCCCATATATACTTCCCAAGGCTACGTCACTGCCATCTAAGTGGCAAGTCACCATAGAAATCTGCCCACTGGATCTATAAGGTGCCCTGTATGTTGGAAGGGGTCTCCTTGGTGTACACACACCATGACTCCTTGTGCATAGGCCACGTATACAGTGTAATAGGATTGCCTCCTTCATCTGTGCTGCAGTGCCACTCTCCCCATGGCTATGAGTTGCGTCGCCTGCAGAAGCGTAATTTGGTATCCATCCCCCGAAACATTCCAAGGCATTACTTTATAGTTCATGTGTGTTGCCATTGTGAGTGGTGAAGGCAATTTATTTGTTGGAGATGGAGGGGCACCCATGACCATTATAACTAAGAGTACTCCCCAGGGCACTAACTATGCATCTCCCTGTCATTTTCCAAATCCTACACCCAAGGAAAAGCAGGTTGGTTCCCCTCATCTAAACTTCCAATCAACTCACAAACTTGCGTGGGTGTACCCACAGAACTTTAAGCAAAGTAAGGGTAGTGGCCTTCTGGGAGCACCAAGCCCTATTTTTCCCCCGCTCGACTGAAATTCGTAATTAAATACTATGGAACCAGGGGCCTTGTTCTTGTCAGTTTGACAACTCATCATCGACAGCAGAGGAACCCCCCCCAATGACATGCAAAAGTGTAACAGTGTGTTTTCTGCTCCATATGAGTTTGTGAGAGGTTCAGAGAGTTTCTTTAGGTAGTTCATTGTCCGAGTCCGCAGATGAACTGATGGTATGTTCAGAGGCCAAGGTGTCATCTTCACACATCGAGGTAGGTGGGCTTGTTCTACTCCTGCTCATCACCTCCAGCACTTCCAGTGCTCTTCGTTGTTTCCACTGAACCTCCACTTCTGAAGGGGCCACTCTGGGGGTGTCCCTTCCTCCGTGCTCCGGTCTTCTTCGTTTGAGGCTGCGTCTCAGAGACCCCTGACTAGGGCCAGCCGAGGGTGCAACTGTATCCAGTACCATGCCCCCTGGGGACTTTGGAAGAACTGAACTCCCTCTGTGGCAGTGTCCTTAGCCTTGCAGAGAACCGCTTTGCTTAGTTCAAGCCCTTCTGGCAGAGACGCCGCTTTCCATCAAGAAATGTGAAACGCTATGGAGAAATCCAGGAAAATAATAATTTTACTCCTGTCTAGTCTGATGTCCCCTTTCCACGTGATGTGATCTAAGATGTAGTTGTGGTCTTTATAATGAAGAAGCCTGGCTACCACTGGCTGTAGGGGCACATGCGTGGAAGGGGGTCTGCTGTGCAACCGTTCAAGTGTGCAGAATGGAGAGAGGCCCTCTGGGGCCACTTCCTCATGTAGCCACTTCTCCAGGTAGGTCATAATGTTTCCACCTTCCATTTGCTTACGGAGGGCCACCATGTGGATGTTGTTCCTCTGCAATCTCTTTTCAGAATCCTCTGCTCAGGACTCCAGTGTCAGGACTTTATCCTCCATGTGTGTGATCTGTTCCTGCAGCACCCCCATAACACATGGGATATCTTTTTTTGTTCTCTCTGCAGTCATGACTCTCTGATGCCCATGATCATCTTTCAGAATGCTCAGATCTGCCCCCTTAGTATCGATCTTCATTTCAAGCACTTTTCTAGAAGCAGGACTGGACTGTACAATATATCCTGAAGTGTGGGACCCTCCAGGGGTCCCAGTGGCAGCATTAAGCTTGTATTCACAAGTGCATGTTCAGCCATGATGCTCAGGGCTGGCCCTCCCATATCCAAGTCCTCCTTTCTGGTAGCTTTACCCATTGCAGCAGATCAAGGAGGGACAGCAGGATGTGTTTGAAAGGTATGCCCCTCTTTCCACTATGGGCCTGGCAATGGCTGCTCTTTTTGACATGGGTAGCCTCCCAAATTTTGTCTGGTATTTGATGTGGTTTCAAAGTTGTTAGTGCTCAGGGACCTGCTAACTAGGTTCCCTGAGCCAGATATATTCCCCAAAACTGTTGTGATGCATTATCACAATTGGCAACACCCTTAGCTGCCACTGTAAATCCCAAGTAAATGGTACTTAGTTAACCAGGGCATGGAGTACTAAGCGTAGGCCCTCCGGGCAGCAGCATAGATTGTGCCACCCCTTGGGGCCATGCATCCAAGTGCACCCAGCACTGCCACAGCCGTGTCCTGGTGCAATCCTAAAATGCAAAACTGATGTGGCATATATGTAAGCCACCACTCTGGATGGCCTTCCAGCCCTAAGGAAGGGTGCACTATAATGCAGGTGTGGGCAGAGATGCATGACAAATAGGCCTCTACTGAGTACTTGCCAAACCTGGGACATAGTATGTGAACAGAGAAGCCAAAGATCTCCCTCCAGAGTGAAGGCATCACTTCCTGCAAAAAAGAAGCAAAAGATCAGTGAAGTACAGTTCACTGACCGGCCAATTACCAAGGAACAGCAAGACCACGTTCTACCTGACGGACCTTGCCAGGTTTAGTGGCACTGTGACCTCTAGTGGCTAAACCGTGCTTTAGCTTGGAGTACTGTATACTCAACGCGTGAACATCAAAAAGAAAAGTCCACTCTTGACTCTCAAAGGATCAGGAGGAAGCCCCAATCGAGGGACTTCAGGACACATAAGAACCACCACCAGAGTAGCCCTCGTGACCTACAATCCACCCTCAAAGTGGCCTGCCTCTTGCTTCCAAGGGCAACTTTGTGCACAGTTCCTGGTTAACCTATTTGCTCTGTAGTCAGCTCCCTGGGCACTGCACCGGAGAACCAGCTGTGATCTATGGATCCCTCACCCCTTGCGACCTCTACACTCCCAGGGGATCCACCACACTCACCTTGACGTCCGCATGTGCTTTGTTTTTCCAAGTGGTCCCAGCAGTGGTCCTGCACCAGCTCCAAGGATTTTTCAGCAGCTGCCCCAGCCGAAACTAGGAGCTGCCCAAACCTACTGAGCTGGTCCACAGGACATCTCGACAACCTTGACCAATGAACAAAAGGAAAGATTGGTAAACACAGTGCCTGATTTTGTATGCATTTTTAAAGCTTTCTCCCATTGATGCCTTTGTTGCATAATTACGCACAAAAAGACTATGGCACTTATTACAACCCTGGCGGTCAGTGATAAAGCAGCAGTAATACCGCCAACAGGCCGGCGGTAACAAAAATGGAATTATGACCACGGCAGAAACCGCTCTGGCAGACAGCCACTTTAACACACCGACTGCCACAGCGATAGCAACACGCACCGTTGCGGTAACCGCCAACAGCCAGGCGGAAGATAATGTACCACCCACTCTATTATGACAGGCCTATCCGCCACCTTTTCTGGGGCGGTACCAACAACATCAAATGCATGGTGGAAACAGTACACAGAAGGCAAAGGACTCACCCCTGGAAATCAAAGAAGAACCATGCTGCCAAGGAGCCCAAGTTGCAGGTGTCCCCCATGCTCGCTTACCTCCGTCTTCACTATGAACACCAACAACGGCAAAGACGACCACGGTGAGTACTGTCGCCTGGCACACAAGGGAGGGGGGAGGAAAAAGAGAGTGACACACACATGCTACACGCAACCCCCCCCCCCAAACACCATACACGTAACCAGATGCAGTAACATTACATATTCACAAGGGACAAAAGGAATTGATTAAAGTGAGCGTAATAAGATAAGATAGTATAAATACGTCCATCAAAATCAGAAAGTATATACACATATACAAATGGAGGGACACTGCCCAGTCCTCCACAATGTCTGTGGGCCACAGGGCCACATCACAAAGGCCAAGACCCCACTTGACTCCTGCAACAACACGGAGAGAGCACCTCAGAGGGAAGATGGTACAACACCACTGGTCCTGGAGGGGATACATGCCCTGTGTGATGTCCTAGCGTGTAAAAGGCCACAGTCTCTCAAGTGGGTGGTTTGCCCACTGCTTGGTCATGGGGAGTGTAAAGTCACAGTCTCTCAAGTGGGTGGTTTGCCCACTGCTTGGTCCTGGGGAGTTCAAGGCCACAGTCTCTCAAGAGGGTGGTTTGCCCACTGCTTGGTCCTGGGGAGTGCAAGCCAAAGTTTCTCAAGTGGGTGGTTTGCCCACTGCTTGGTCCTGCGGAGTGCAAAGCCACAGCCTCTCAAGTGGGTGGTTTGCCCACTGCTTGGTCCTGGGGAGTTCAAGGCCACAGTCTCTCAAGTGGATGGTTTGCCCACTGCTTGGTCTTGGGGAGTGCAAGGCCACAGTCTCTCAAGTGGATGGCTTCTTCCACTGGTTCTGTAGGGGGCCTGGTGCCCAGTGTGCTTTATCCTGGCAAGAATGGGGTGAGTGGATGGCTTCTTCCACTGGTTTTGGAGGGGGCCTGGTGCCCAGTGTGCTTGATCCTGGCAAGGATGGGGTGAGTTGATGGTTTCTTCCACTGGTTCTGAAGGGGGCCTGGTGCCCTGTGATTCAGCACTTTTGGGGAGTGCAAGGTCACAGTCTCTCACCCGGGTGTCACACCCACAGGATTTGCAGCATCCAGGACGGACTACAGTCAATGGAGGCAGGACTACACACTGCCCGCCGTCGGTGATGGCTGCTCAGTGGTGGCAGTGACGGTGCTGGTGTCCGTGCTCGCAGTGGTCGTGGGAGACTCCAGCCCTTCCCCTGCAGACTCGGATGTCTGTTCACTGGGCCTGCTGCTGCTGGCAGTGATGCTGGTGTCGGTGCTGGCAGTGGTGGTGGGAGGCTCCAGCCCTTTCCCTGCCGACCCCTGCCAACTCGGACGGCTGGCCACTGGGGCTGCTGCTACTGTCAGTGGTGCTGGTGGCGGTGCTGGCAGTAGTGATGGGAGGATCCAGCCCATCCCCTGCAGCCTCAGACGACTGCCCACTGGGGCTGCTGCTGCTGGCGGTGGTGCTGGCAGTGGTGCTGGAGGCGGTGCTGATGTCGGGAATGCCAGTGGTGGGGGGAGGCTCCAGCCTATCCCCTGCAGCCTCGGACAGCTGCCCACTGGGCCTGCTGCTGATGGCAGTTGTGCTGGCGGTGGTGCTGGTGGTAGTGCTTGTATCAGGAATCCCAGTGGTGGGGGGAGGCTCCAGCCCTTCTCCTGCAGCCTTGGATGCCTGAACAGCCATGGTTAGTGTTGGGGGCTCAGATTCAGTCTCAGCACCAGGCCTCCTGTCCTTCCTGTCTGCAGGTCCCATGGCAGCTGGTGGTTCCTACTTGCCCTTGACAGCTGGTGGTGCCTCCTTGCCCTTGCCCTTGTCAGCTGGTGGTGCCTCCTTGCCTTTCCCCCTGTCAGCTGGTGGTGCCTCCTTGCCCTTGGCAGCTGGTGGGGCCTCCTTGCCTTTGCCCTTGGCAGATGGTGCAGGCACACTGTCAGTGCTGATGGCTGGTTCCCTGGAGCCTCTCACAACTGCAGTAGCTGCTCACCTCAGCCACCCAGTTCTACTGTGGCCGTGGACTGGGTGGCTGAGGTGCTCGCCTAGGTTCTGACCACCCTGGCCCGATGTGAAGGATGGTGGGAGGGGTAGGGAAGAGGTCAAAGGCAGAAAGGAAAAGCTTCTTAGGGACACTGGGTTGGGAAGAGGGTGAAGGTTTGGGAGTGAAGGAAGAGGGAGCGGTTGTAGGAGGTGTCAGTCTGCTGTGTTTGGGTGCAGGTGCATGGGCTGGATGCTGTTGTGAGGTGGATGGCTGTTGGGTGTCTGAGTGCTTGTGTTTGTGTACTTTGGGAGGAGGGGGCACAGACAGTGGGACAGGACACAGGGAACATGTGCATGGATGTGGGAGTGGTGACTGCTAGTGAGAGGTGTAGTGATAGGCGTGATGGTGATGGGGGTAGTGGATGAGGATGTAGTGCTTGCAGGTGTGAGTGGAGACCCTCCAGGGAGGGTGGTAGACGAGGAGGAGGAGGGGGACACAGTGGAGGCAGTGGATGTTGGTGTGTCTGCATCTGGATGGTGTTTGTGTGAGTGCCTGTGAGATGGAGTGTGGTGTTTGTGTTTGCCTGAGCCACTCCTGTATGTTGTCCTGGGTGCATGCTGTTCTGAATGTGTGCTTGGGATAGGTTGGGGTTGAGAGAAATGGGACTGGGTAGAGGAAGTTGGAGGGGGAGGCTAGAGACAGGGACAATGGCTGCCATCAGGGAGGAGGCCAGAGCCTGGATTTATCTCTGTTTGGCCGCCATGGCAGAGTGAATGCCCTCCAGGAATGCATTTGTTTGTTGCAAATGGCCTGCCAGCCCCTGGATGGCATTTTCTATGGTTGGCTGCCCAAAAGAGATGGATCACAGGAGGTCAATAGCCTCTTCGCTCAGGGCAGCAGGGCTGACTGGGGCAGGGCCTGTGGTGCCTCTGACGAAGGAGATGCCCACCCTCCTTGGTGAGCGGGCACAGGAAACTCGCTGAGGGGATGCTGGGAGGGCGGTGGTTGTACAGGGGTGGCGGCTGTATCTGTAGTTGGGGTGGGCACAGAGGTGTCCATCACCAGCAGGGAGCTTCTATCGGAGGAGGTATCACTGTCAGAACTGTCCCCTCCTGTCTCCGACGTGGTGCTCCCCTCACCCTCCGTTCCACTGTTGCCCTCACTGTCGGTGGATTCAGCCTCATGGGACCTGTGGGATGCAGCTCCCTCCGTCACCGGTGCCTTTGCTCCTCTGCCAGATGATGTTAATGCACATAAGGACAGAGTGACAAAACAAAAAGGGGGGGGGCAAGAGACAAAGGATACACTTGGTCAGTGGCTGCCCCAACAACACCGTTGGTGTACACAGCACCCTCACACAGGGAACAGGCCTACGCACTATGCAAGACCCCTGCCCAGTAGTGGATGCCTACTAGTTTTGTAGGAGGTGGTGTTCATCAGCCCCTGCCTGCCCAACATGGGGCCTACCCTGCAATGTCCGGCTGGCCTAGGGGCACCCACACGCCCACGTCCCCCACCCATAGACCACCCCACCACGTGCACGTAGTAGATTTGGAAACTGTACTCACCCCCTTGTGGCTGCTGTGATGGCCTTAAGCACCCATCCAGCTCAGGATAGGCCACTGCCAGTATGCGGAACATCAGGAGGGTCAGGGTTTGACAGGCACCCCTTCCTCATTGGGAGGCCGTCCCCAGCTGGGCCTCCACCGTCTTCCGTGCCCAGCATCTCAGGTCCTCCCACCGTTTGCGACAGTGGGTGCTCGGCCTGCTGTAGACCCCCAGGGTCCGCACGTCTTTGGCGATGGCACGCCATATACCCTTTTTCTGATGGGCGCTGACCTGCAGAAAAATACACATAGAAAAAGGTATCATCCATACTGTTCGGCCTGTAACACTCATGGCCCACCATAGCCCTCCCATCCCCTTACTCATGGACATAGCCCACCATACATGCAGCACGCTGTCCAGGACCCTTCCACCAACCCCCCCCCCATTACACAAGGCCCTCACACACAGCACTACATTCATTCATGCCCCAAGCATCGCGCTCACAGTGTACTCACCTGTTGGTCTGGAGGCCCATATAGCATTCAGTACTGGGGTAGGACCCCATCCACCAGTCTCTCCAAATCCACAGCAGTGAAGGCAGGGGCCCTTTCCCCAGTGACTTGAGCCATGGTCGGTTCCAGACACAGGTCACAGCAACACTTGCAGTGTAGGTCCTCTCCTGTTGAATGTCAGGTAGCAAGTGAAAGAACAAATAGAAAATGGTGAAACTGTAAACTGTAAACTTCGCACTTGTATAGTGCACTACTCACCTGTTAGTGTCTCAAGGTGCTTTACACATACTGCTGTGGAAACCCCTCCTGGCTTTTCCCTGTGAGGCACCCACTCCTGGACTGCCCCAGGGTGAAGCCAGGCATCCAAGCACTGTGAGGGCCGTTGTGGAGATTATGCAAGCTATTGCCCAGAGTTACAGAGTGGGACCCATTATTTAGATTAGGCACCAAGGCGAAAATTATCTGGTCCAAGGGAATTGAACCCTGTTCCCAGGCCAGATCTCTGCATCAGGGTCTGCCGCTCTAACCATTGTGCCACACATCCTTGGCAGCGTGTACCATCACTGTCGGCCTACTTCACCATTGGCCACTGTAAACCAAAGGGCCCAATGACAACCAATGAGGAGTTGCACGGCGGTACTCGACCGCCTCCCGAAATGGCGCACAACGTGAGCGGCATTACCTCATTTTCACATGCCCATCCTCACAGGACAGGCGGTCCCCATTTCAGGGGGGGCAGGCCATGGCACATAACTGCATTATAGTACACATAGGCACCATTTGGGGCTATCCAAAAACATACTGTTACTGTCACAATATGCAATATAGTGTACAGTTTGGAAATGTGGACTACTGACCAGCTGCTCACTCTTTTGCCCCCTATAGTACAACCGCTGCAGATGAATAGTAGATGGAGACATCCCCCGTGTACAGACCCCTTGTGGACTTGGCAACAATGGAGGACAGGCACATTATCATCACCTATAGGCTGGACAGGGCCACAATCACAGAGCTGTGAACCCAATTGGAGCCAGACCTGATATCTGCTGTCCGTCACCCCACTGGGATCCCCCCTCTTGTGCAAGTCCTATCTGTGCTCCATTTCTTGGCAACTGGTTCTACCAAGTGACAGTGGGCTTGGCAGCAGGAATGTCTCAGCCAATGTTCTCAAAAGTGCTGACTAGAGTGTTGTCTGCCCTGATTAAAAACATGCAAAGCTACATCGTTTCCCCCCAGGTGGAGGATTTGGCCACAGTGAAATCTGATTTCTATACAATGGGACATATCCCCAACATTATTGGGGCTATTGATGGTACACATATTGCATTTGTCCCCCCCGGAGAAATGAACAGGTGTTCAGAAATCAAATGAGCTTTCACTTGATGAATGTGCAGATAGTGTGCCTGGCAGACCAGTAAATCTCCCATGTCAATGGTAAGTATCCTGGCTCTGTAAATGATGCCTTTATCGTGAGGAATAGCAGCATCCCATAGGCACCAGGTATGGCTAATAGGTGAGCCCATGGTTCCAACCCAGTATATGTTGGTGTATGGTGTTGGCACTAAGGGTTAGTGATTGGCTAACAGGTATCCATTGATATTTGCAGGTGACTCTGGTTACCACAACCTCTCATGGCTACTGACCCCAGTGAGGAATCCCAGGACAAGGGCAGAGGAATGTTACAATGAGGCACATGGGCGAACAAGAAGAATAATAGAGAGGACATTCGGCCTCCTGAAGGCCAGATTCCGTTGCCTCCATCTAACAGGTGGTTCCCTGTGCTACTCACCCAAGAAGATGTGTCAGATCATCGTGGCATGCTGGGTGTTGCAAAACCTTGCCTTGAGACGCCAGGTGCCTTTTCTGCAGGAGGATGAGGCTGGAGATGGGCATGTGGCAGCAGTAAGGTAAGTAACAGGTAAGACTCTGTAACTTCAGCTTCCATTGAAAGTTTTTTGTTGGACATTGTTCATGCCAGGCTCATTTTCCCATTACTATGGCCCCTTACTGTACCTTTTGGCATCTCTATTTTCAGATATCTGTGCCCCACTCTGGCTCCTGGTGTGTTGACTGCTGCCAACTATAGGTCATACCTATGTATATATTACTGTACAGTTGAATTGTAATGTTTACAGCTTGTGAAACAAATACATATTTCAATCAATTGACAGAATCCATACTTGTATTTGTTCCACAGGTGTTTAGTTAGGTGCTAATAAGTGGAGGGGGTATTGCAAGGGGTGGGTTGCTGATGGAGGAAAGTCGAGAGTAGACTCCAGTCTATTGGTATCACAGGTGTATTGTCCAAGGTGGCATAGAAAGTGGAGCAATTGCAGTTCAAGGTGGACAGGGTGACTGAGTGGGATACAAGGGTGACAATCAGGAGAGTCTTATTTCCTGGTGGGGGCCTTGGCTATGTCCTCTGGCTTCTGCCTGGATCACAGGGACCGTTTATGGGGTGATTCTCCTTCTGCAGGGGGAGGGGTGCTGGTGGCCTGTTGTTCCTGTGGTGGGCCTCCTGTCCACTAGCAGCAGCGGAGGTGGAAGGCTGTTCATCGTTTTGGCTAGTGTCAGGGGCCCAGTAGTGTGCCACTGCCTCCCTCATGGTGCTGCCCATGTCTGCCAGCACCCCTGAAATGCTGCCCAGGGTGGTGTGGATGTCCTTCCAGTCCTCCCTGATTCCCAGGTACTGTCCCTCCTGCAGCCGCTGGATCTCCTGCAACTTGTCAGGTATCTGGTCCATCATCTCCTGGGAATGGTGGTATGCTCCCAAGATGTTGGTGAGTGCCTCCTGGAGAGTTGGTTCCCTGCGCCTTTCCTCCCTCTGTCGCACAGCAGTCCTCCCAGCTTCCCTGTTGTCCTGTGCCTCTGTCCCCTGAGCCGTGTGCCACTGACACCAGGTCCCTGATCGTCCTGTGTTTGTGGGGTGGCCTGGGGTCCCTGTAGTGGTGGACACACTGCTAATTGACGTGTCCTTGGGACAGTGGTATGGGCCCTCTGGGTGGGTGCTGTGGTGGTGTTTCCTTAGGGGGAAGGCTCTGTGGTGGTATTGGACTGTGCCTGGGTTACCGACTGTCTGGAGTTCCCTGATGGGCCAGGTTGATCATCCAGATCCAGGCGTCCAGAGCTGCTGTCATCACTGTGGGCCTATTCTGGGGGGGGAACTGGGTGTTGCTGGCACGTCCTCTCTGGTGACGTTGGATGGGGGACCTGTGGGGGGTGTAAATGCAGTGTTATTGTTTCTGTGTGTGCCATCTTGTGCATGGGTGTGTTGCCCTCTATGGTTGTTATTGCCCTGGCAGCTTAGCCTTGTGTGAGTAGTCATTTGGTGGGCTAGGTGATTGTCTCTAGTGTGCATGCTTTAGTGAGGTGTGTCCATGCAAGTCTGTGATGGGGATCCATGCATTGGTATTACGTGCAGAGCTTGGCATTGGGATGAGTGGGTTGTGATGGTGGAGTGTATGTGAGGTGGTGGGGTGATGGGGGTGAGGGCAGGGGTGGGGTATGTGATGGCGTGCAGGTAGGGGGGTGATAGTAATAGAGAGTTGACTTACCAGAGACTAGTCCTCCTGCTACTCCTGCCAGGCCCTAAGGATGCATGATTCCCAAGACTTGCTCCTCCCATGTTGTCAGTTGTGGGGGAGGAGGTGGTGTTCCACTACCAGTCCTCTGTACTGCTATCTGGTGTCTTGCTGCCACAGAATGCACCTTCCCCCGTAGGTCGTTCCACCTCTTCCTGATGTTATCCCTTGTTCTTGGGTACTGTCCCACGCCATTGACCCTGTCCATGATTCTCCGCCATAGCTCCATCTTCCTAGCAATGTATGTCTGCTGCACCTGTGATCCGAATAGCTGTGGCTCTACCCGGATGATTTCCTCCACCATGACTCTTAGTTCCTCCTCTGAGAACCTGGGGTGTCTTTGTAGTGCCATGGGTGTAGTGTGTCTGTGTTTGGGTGTGTACGGGTGATGTGTTGGGATGTGTGCTGTGAGGTGCATGGATGGTGTATGGGTGATGGTGTTTAGTGGCTCTGGTTCTGTGGGTGCTCTTGGTCTGTCTCTCTCAGTTGGCAATATGTTTTCATCGTAAGGGGTTGTGGGTATTGTGTGTGTGTTTTATTGTGTTGTGGGTGTGAGGGTGTGTGGGTGTGGTGTGTGTATGTGTAATTTGAATTGTCCAATGTGGTGTTGTTTTGTTAAGTTGTGTGTATTTTGAGCGCAGCGGTATGTATCGCCAATGGTTTACCGCGGTTAAATGTCCTCTGCTGTGATTCGTGGGTCATAATGCTGTGGGTGTAGTTCTGTTGGCATAACTGTGTGGGTTTTGGTACCGCCAATTCATCACTGACCTTTGGGCTGGTGGACTTTTTGTGTGTGTCTGTATAGTGACGCACTGGTATGTGTGTGTCATAATATGGGTAGTGGTAATCCGATGTGGTGCCGGTATGTTGGCGGCGGTTGGCATGGTGGTAAGTGGGACTTACCGCCAATTTCATAATGAGGGCCTATTTTTGTTAAACTTTGAAAAAGTACAACTTGAAAATTGGACAGAAATCTGAAGTATTTTTGTATATTGGTCTTGAGTTATTCTTTATATAGTTTGTGGACTATTCAGTAAACATGCAGGGGGTTAGTTAGCTGGTAACAAGGTGCAAGATTATGACGGGCTGTATAACCCATTCATGAAAGAGTATCTGCCAAAGAATTGTTATAACGAAAAACTACATCAATACCTGGTAGACCTAGGTTCACTTTCTCCTCTAGAGATGGGTAAGAAGTCAGACCATTGGGTCAAAAAAAGGGTGACCAAAACTATCACTGGTGGGGGAGACCAAAAGAAAGAGGCCAAAAAGTACCCAAAGGGAAAGATGGGAGACAAAAAAAATAAAGGTTCTTCTCTAGGTCCCCAAAAACCTGCACAGGAGGGTGGGCCCAGAACCTTCTCACAGTCTACAGGTGGGTACAAAGAAAAGAACTTTGATTCCAAAAAGGCTTGGTGCAATTATTCCAAGAATAGTGAATGCAGTTGCTAAACTCCAGATAGGATCAAGGTTGTGGCCTGACTGAGTCAGTGAACCCACAGAGGAGTCACTAGTCACAGAGGGAGGGGTAGAATTATCCTGTGCTGCTTGGCCTAGCAATATAAAAAAACACAGAGAGAGCCCTTTGATAAATGAGGAATAAAGTTGAAGCCCTGAGGGACACAAAAGCTAGTGTCACCATGGTGACCCAGCACTTGGTCCACTCAAATCAGTTCTTGGTAGGAAAGTCTTATTCTGTCACCAATGCTGACAATGAGACAGAGTTCTATCCCTTGGCTATGGTAACATTGGACTTGGGGGGAGTAGTTGGACAGAAAGAAGTGGTTGTGCCCCCATCCATCCCAGTAGATTGCCTGCTTGGAAATGGCCTGGAAATGACCTGGAGCATTTCCCCTGGGCTGAAGTAGATTTGAAGACCCATGCAGCCATGCTTGGAATCCCAGAATGGGCCTGTGTTAAGACTAGGGCACAGAGTAAACTTCAGAGGGAAAAAGAAGTATTGGATCCTGAAATAGTGGACCAACCTTTCAAGAGAAGAGGCAAGAAGACTTGGAGCCTGCTTCTATACAGATCACAAGTCAGAACTCCTCTACCCAGGAAGAGGTTATGTTATTCCCAGAGGGAACTGAGCCTGCAGAGCTTAGGCCCAGGTCGACTGTCCAGGGAGGATCTGTGCCAGGGACAAAGAACCTGGTCCACTCTTGAAGCCCTGAGGCAACAAGCTGCACAGGAAGATAAGGGTAGTGCCAGTGGTACCCACAGGATTTATTGGGAGGATGGACTCCTGTTCACTGAGGCCAGAGACTTCAAGCCTAGTGAAACCAGGAGGGTGGTACTACTTCAACAGTACAGAGAGTTTCTCATCACTCTAGCCCATGACATACCCCTAGCTGGGCACTTGGGCCAAAATAAAACTTGGAGCAGACTAGTGAATCATTTAACTGGCCTGGAATGTCCCAGCATTGCTGGTAGCCACCTAAAGGCCCCCTTAATTCCACTACCTGTGGGTGGGGTGCCTTTTGAAAGGATAGGGGTTAATATTGTTGCCCCCCTTGACCCTCAAACAGCATCAAGAAATAGATATACCCTAGTGGTAGTGTATCATGCCACTAGAGGTCCTGAGGCAATACAATTTACGACCACCACTGCCTCGGCAGGAGCAAAAGCCCTCTTGGGTATTTTTATCAGAGTTGGGCTCCCTAAGGGGATAATAATAGACAGAGGTTGTAACTGCATGTCTGCATACCTAAAATGCATGTAGAGGATTGTGGTGTAACCATAAGTTCACATACACAGGGGTTGGTTGAAAGATCTAACCCAATCCTGAAAGGCATGATTGGAGGACTCCCTGAAAAACTCAGAAGGAGATGTGATGTCTCACTTTCATGTCTGCTTTTTGCCTACAGGGAAGTGTCACAATAGGGAGTAGGATTGTCTCCATCAGAACTTTTTTTGGGCATTCTGTTAGGGGACCACTGATTCTTGTAAGGGAACACTAGGAGAAGCCTCTCAAAGAACCTAAGACATAGTGGACTATGTACTTGGCCACGTTCAAGGATGGCAGAGTACAGAGTACATGGAAACAACAAACCAAAATCAATGGCCAGCCGGGAGCTGCAAAAGCACTGGTATGACCAAAAAGCTGCTATTCTGGAATTCCAACCAGGGCAGAAAGTTTGGGTGTTGGAGCCTGTGGCTCCTAGGGCTCTCCAAGACAAGTAAGTAGTCTGGGCCCTGAGCCATACTTGCAAAAGAAAGGGGAGTTCACATATGTAATTGACCTAGGCAGATGCAAAAGCCCCAAGAGAATACTCCATAAGTGTACCCACTTGCCAGGCTCAGACCTTACCTTTTCATACATGTAAGGCACCCCTAAGGTAGGCCCTGGGTAGCTCCATGAGTAGGGTGCAGTGTATGTTAAAGGTGGGACATGTACTGAAGTGTTTTACATGTCCTAACAGCGAAATACTGCCAAATTTGTTTTTCACTGTTGCAAGGCCTATCTCTGTCATAGATTAACCTGAGGGCTGCCTTTAAATGTCTTTTAAGTGTAGTTTCCCTTTGGAAGCAGATATAGATGTGGAGTTTGAGGTCTCTAAACAAACAAATTAAAAATACATCTTTGGTAAAGTAGGTTTTTAGATTGTCAGTTGGAAAATACCACCTTTAGAAAGTGGGTATTTTTTTTGCTTAAACCATTCTCTGACTCTGCCTGCTTGTATATTCCCTGTCTGAGACAGACTGACAGTTGGGTTGTTTGCGTATCTCCAATAGACAGTGACACAAAGGGAGCTGGGGTTTAACCTGCATAACCCAATGGGCCACCTGGGCTAGAGTGGAGGGAGGAGTGTCACTTACACTTGAAAGGGCTGTGCTTGCCCTCACACAATGCAGTCTCCAACCCCCCTGGTTTGACCTTCTTTTGAAGTTTGCCTACTTCAAAGGCAGGGGTATAAGTAGTGGACCCAAAATCCAGATTTTTAGATTACTTCTGGATTAAAGATGCTAAGGAGAAGAGCTGAACAGCTGGAGAAGGAGCACTGCCCCTTTGCCTGTGACCGTGTTTTGCTGGGTTGGCCTGCAGTTGCTGCTTCTGCCTGAAAGAGGACAAAGACTGGACTTTGTGGTATAGTTCTGCTTGTGTAGTGTCTCCAAGGGCTTGGACTGAGCTTGCCTCCTGTTCT
The DNA here is from genome assembly GCF_031143425.1 of Pleurodeles waltl. NCBI lineage: Eukaryota > Metazoa > Chordata > Amphibia > Caudata > Salamandridae > Pleurodeles > Pleurodeles waltl. Next base: position 518,192,892 of record NC_090442.1, read on the forward strand.
GAAGCCTCAGGGCCATCAAAGACTTCCTCTGCTAGCACCTGGACTCGCTGCTGAGACGCTTGCCCCGCCAAGTGGTGCCTTATTAAGTCCCTGGACCCTTGACATGTGACACTGGTAGAACAAGGACTGAAATCCATGCACAGGAAGCTGCGGGGGGAAATTTAAACGCACTACCTGCAATGTGGCTGTAAAAATGATGTGCCACCCGCCTCCCGGCTGAAATTGATGCACTACCTGCATCGCTGCTGGGAAATCGATACATCACCTGCATTGCGGCTGGAGAAACACGCAACACTCGCTTGTGGCTACTGAAAATGATGCAAACCCCACAGAGCGTGGTTTTCCATCACCATGTGGCCGGATTTCACAGGCATTATCGCTGGGTGTCAAAAATCTACGTGAACCGAGGTGCCCTGTCTTGAAATCGACTCATCGCTCCCTTGTGGGAGACAAAAACAACGCATCACTAACTTTTTTGACGCACACTAACCCATGCAGCTTTATTTTTGACGCAAACCAGGTACTTTGTGTAATAACAACGTTTCCACTGTGTTCTATGAAGTAAAAGTCCTTTTATCTTAAAAATTCATAACTTGGTGGTTTGATTTAGCTAAATAGTAGCTATTTTTCTAAACTGGTGCGGTGTCTATTTTGCAGTGTTTTCACTGTATTACTGGGTGTGTTGAAACAAATACTTTACACACTGCCTTTGAGATAAACCTGACTGCTTGTGCCAAGCTACCAAGGGGGTGAGCTGAGGTTATCTTAAGTGAGTATCTCCCTTGCCCTGAATAAAGTGATGGTCCTTGCTTGGACAGCGTGAAGACTGACTGCCAATCAAAGACCACATTTCTAACACTCATCACAAAAAATGCACCTGATTAAAGCAATCAGTGACTCTGTCCACAGAAGTAAAGTCTCCACCTGTCAGACTTCCACAAACAATAATATCTTCAACTCAGGGCTCCTGTTCATGGGTCTTATTGATTTCTCATTAAAAACTGGAGGGGAAGTTTTCCTTTTAAAGTTCCATTTATGTCCTAACCATGCTTGCCTGAACTTACTCCTGTGAAACCTAATAAAATCAGATACCCATATACTCACCATTTGATACCCACACACCCACCACCAGACGCCCACAAACACTAATACGATGCCCCCAACACACCCCATGAGAATCCAAGGCGCTGTATAGGACACCATAGCAGAGCTGCAGTTTCCCACATACTATCTGACACCTGTACACGAATGGATGCCAAAACACAGCACCACACATATGTACACTTGGTATTGGGTTCTCTTACACATGCCACTAGTTGTTCCCACACCTTGTCATCAGATGCTCAACCACACACCACCTGATGACCATGAACACCAGCAGATGCTCACATAGACCATCAGACTCCTAACCACATGATTGAACATCCAGAGACGTGAGGAGGCACTAGAGGGCAGCACACAAGATGGCCACTGGATTGGTGTTTTCTTACGACCCACCCAGTAAATCTGCAAACATTGGCTCCTGTATGCTTGCTATTCTGCAAAATATGGCTGTGGGACAGAGCTGTGGGCACCCAGCTTGAATGCATTTCATCCCTTGGAGACCATTTGTTAGGCTTTAAATTGACCTCGACACTGTGGCAGCCTCCTGCAGATGCTTGTGGTGATAGAGGTGTGCTGACAAGACTAAGAGCAGCCATATCAGAGGTGTGGCGAGGACCTCACGGGGCACATGGTACCCCAGAGCAGGAGGCTGCACTGACGGGGTCTAGAGACCCTAGGGCCTGGCTGCAATCACAGATGGGCACCTGAAGTATCATGGCAGTGGCTGCTGAACTGTTCTCCTAGGGCTGGAGAGGAAGCACCCAAGAACCGTAGTGGCTCTCACTGCCCTAGCCTGGCCTATCCTAGACTGCTGCACATTTGCAGCTGTAACGAGAGGCGGGTGACACTTTGAAGTAGAATGAGGCAGCTCCATATGTATGTTTGTAGGTACAAGGCTCATCTCTCATGTGGTGAGGGTGGCAAAGATCTGCTAAAAGTTTCATGGTTGGTGCCATGCAACAGGCGCCTTAGTGATCAAGTGCTTTGAGGGACACATGTTGCATTTAGTGGAGGCAGCAAAGGCATTTGCGCCAGCACAAGCTGAACAACCTACTCTGCCCTGGTCCTGGTTGCTGCTGGTCTTCATAGCTGTGCACATTGCCACTCTCAATAGTAGTGGGAAGGGTAGTCATCCATAACTAGACAACAAGCAAACATAGGCTTCCAACTTGTTGTGACAATTGGCCCCAGCTGTGATGGCCGTGGAAGAATCAGACCAGAAACAATTGAATCAGCAGCTTGACAAGAGACAGGGGGCCACATAAACTGACAAACGACAGCAAGTGCCTTTGACAACAGGGGACACGGCGGTCACCAGACTCCCCCAGAAACTGAAGGAAAGTCTGAAAATCATTTACTCTAAGACTGACCATCTCACATTCTCCCTAGTTTTCATTGTTTCACATGCTCACAGATCTCTAGTACCTAAACCCAAACCGGTTAAGCCTCCATGACCAATCATTGCTTGTTTATTGAACTGTAAGGATGGAGACACAATGTTAGGACTTAACAGAACCCAACCGTACCTGCAGTATGGTAACTCTCAAGTAGAGTTCTAACTGAACTTTATGCCTATGGTCCAGGATGCCAGAACAACCCTTTCTTAAGGGAAAGAAATAATTAAATAAATGGTTGATCAAGTACTCAATGTCATACCCGGCTAAGTTGAGTGCAGAATTACCTGGCAAGTTACATTTCTTCACATGTCCAGAGACTGCATTGTACTTTCTAAAACATAACCCTGTGCCTACCACGTCCCTTGAGACACATGACACAGCGTCCATGATGGCTGGAGACAGTCCTTGTTCTTGCCTCATGCTGATGAGCATTGATCAAAGAAATAACAACTGGTGATACCCTGTGAACTCATCAAAGGGGCTGACATAATATGTATTCATCAGCTATGATTCAAGCTAGAGGAAGGGACAGTCTTCACTGACACATGGTTGATTTGTGATTGTACCCAGGACATTTTTGTTGGCTCCTGCTCAACTGAGGAACACAGTCCTGGAATATAAAGTTAACTGCACGCAGGTATGAGGGTTGTGGGGAAGGGAGGTTAATTCAGGACCATTTCTCCTATCTGATGATTGACTTTATATAGGGCAGATGAAACACTTGCGGATACAATTATGGACGCCTTTATGGTGCCTGGGCGTGTTGTGCGCTCCCTGACCACCCACTAATGATGTTTCACAAAGTTTGAAAACTGTTGCCTAGGAGGGTACTTTCACTGACAGTTTGAGCTGTCATGGGAGGGGTGAGGCTCTGTAACTGTGGTGTTACTGTTGTTTTTTTTTTTTACTGTTGATCATCTGACATGTATGCAAGGGATTCATCACTAGGACTCTGAATTTACCACAATAAATATAGGCATTTTGAACTGATTAGATCCAGACTATGTATGATCATGCACTCATGACATTCAAAACATTAAGTTGCAATGTATGTGGGCTACATAACCCCCAGAAATATAGGCAGGTGTTAACTTATGTGGCAAGAAACCCACATGTTGACAGGGAAACAGGCCAAATTTGCTGCTAACTGGGGGCCAAATAGGTTTTAGATGTCCTGCTCTTCTTATTCTCGGGGGAGGGTAGTGATCCACATATATAAATTAGTACCTTGGCAGGCAGACAGTCAGGGGCACTGGATATTTGTAATGGGGCACATAGAAAACACTCCTAGTTCTACTTAATATTTATGGCCTAACCATTGATATCCCTGACTTCTTGACTAAGTGCCACAGATTTGCCAAGTTACCGATGTCCTGGGTTTGGGGTCTTCAGTGTAGCCATATCTAGGCACTGTGACTGATCCACAATAAAGCACCACCCACCCACACATGCTGCATTAGCAAACAGCATGTTTTTGGAACTTCATGTGTTCTCAGTTGCATGGAGAATGTTCCACCCACAAAAGACAGAATATACGTTCTATTCTACAGTTCATGTTATGTTCTGTAACTCTCACTTGTAAAGCGCGTGTACCCTGGGCATTTTTTTGGCATTAAGGTAACAGAAACATTACACACAACATACCGTTTAATTGTATGACAGTCTAAAAAGCCATGCCTTCAAGAGTTTCCTGAATTTAGTGTAACAGGAGGCAGACCTGATATCAAGTGAGAGGGTGTTCCACATACAGGGGCCGAGTACAGGAAATCTGGAGCCGCCACATTTTTTTTTTTAACAAAGAAATTGTGAGAAGATTGACTCTCAAGTAGCGGACATGTGTGTAGTTGTGGTGTGGAGTTCTACTAGCCATATTTGCTACTAGCAATGATGATCTCTGCCATATCAGAATTTGATTTGAGTTCATTATTATTCATCCAATCATGGATGAATTACATTGTATTTTGAAAGGTTGTTTTGGATTCTGGACAAATATCGATGGTGAAGACCAATTGCATATCATCTGCATAGTTGTATATTTTGATCTTCATTTTATTGAACTGTTGCACTAGGGGACATATATATAAACTGAATAGGTGGGGGGACAAGGAAGATCCTTGGGGTATTGCTCAGGCAAGCCGAACCTTGCTCCACTCTGTGATTGGGGACTGTGTTCTTGGGGCAACAAAGGAAAGGTCTGCCAGCTAACATTTCTCTGTGACAGAGGAGGCCTCTTTGAAGTTATTCATGGTCCTTGGCACTGCTCAAATGGACATTCTGCAAGAGGAACAGAAACACCTCTCACTTGCCAGCATTTGTTTCCTGCTCTGCGATCAATTGTTACACCTCAGCCAGGGCTAAGCAGAGGGCTGCAGCTTGCATCCAGAGACTATAGCAGGGAAAAGGTAACTTTTTAAAAGTACCTTTTCCTTAAGAATGAAATGAACAAAATGGATCTCAAGCAATCTGAGATTTCCACTTTTCCAAATGCCATGCCCTTGCTTTCTTTAATTGTATAGCTACTTTCTATAAGAAAGGAAGTATGGTAAATGTTTCAGTTTGTGTTCTGATCAGATCAAATTTAAGGGTTCCTGTCTTGAAGAATTAATCCTCCATTATATATTTCCCTGTCATATCTGTGCATTATTTAATCTCAGAGATGTAGAGAAACATGCCGTACTATCACTAGGGACAGTACCCTGGTCGCATGTCTCCTGTAGGGTGACTGATTGATAGATAAGTGATTATTATGACATCTTTTTCTGAGACATAATCAGTGGCATAACAAAACGTGAGCCCCCCCCAGTACATAGAGAAGCCCCCTCTCTGAACTCCCTCAGGAGGACTCAAGCCAGTGTACTGTTTTGACAGTGCCCCCTGGATCTCGCCCACTCCCAGCAGACCGCGAGGGATGTAGGGGCTTTTGTTACACCACTGGACATAACATTAATATTACTTTGCAAAAAATAAAACACTAACCAATTACAGCAATTGTCACACAGATATCACATCATAGTTGCTCAATTAGGCACTGCTGTTGCTCTGTATTGACAACACAAATTACTTTCTTAAAAATAAAAGTGTCACAGAATCGAAGGGGTGCTGCAATGCCCGCCGCACCCCTAGGTCCAGTGCCCCCGATATCGGATGTTGTGCATTGTCATGTCGAGCATGACTTTCAGGCCAGGGAGGCAGCACACACATCAACAGGAAGACATAGGGGGTCATTCTGACCCCGGCGGTCTAAGACCGCCGGGGCCAGGGTCGGCGGGAGCACCGCCGACAGGCTGGCGGTGCCCCGCAGGGCATTCTGACCGCGGCGGTTCGGCCGCGGTCAGAAGAGGCAAACCGGCGGTCTCCCGCCGGTTTACCGCTGCCCTTAGAATCCCCCATGGCGGCGCAGCTTGCTGCGCCGCCATGGGGGATTCTGACACCCCCTACTGCCATCCTGTTCCTGGCGGTTCGCCCGCCAGGAACAGGATGGCGGTAGGGGGTGCCGCGGGGCCCCTGCCGTGCCCATGCCAATGGCATGGGCACGGCAGGGGCCCCCGTAAGAGGGCCCCGAAAAGTATTTCAGTGTCTGCTAAGCAGACACTGAAATACGCGACGGGTGCAACTGCACCCGTCGCACCCCTGCAACTACGCCGGCTCAATTTTGAGCTGGCGTCCTCGTTGCAGGGACATTTCCTCTGGGCCAGCGGGCGCTCTTTTGGAGAGCGCCCGCCGGCCCAGAGGAAATGTCTGAATGGCCACCGCGGTCTTTTGACCGCGGTGCGGTCATTCAGCGGCGGAGGCCGTCCGCCAGGGTCAGAATGAGGCCCATAGTCCAGGTCTCATTATGCTGGAGTGAAGAAAGGGAAGAGGAAGAGATAGAAAAGAGTGGGTAGATTGCTCATAACAAGAAAATAAGCAGTGCATGCCATGAGCTCCTGGCAGAAGCATGCACTTTGTAAGATCTAAGAAAAAAACAACAGTGTACAGCCTTTCCTGGTATTCAGCCGCCCTGCTGGTGCCTCTGTATCCCAAACAGTGATAATTTCCATCTGGGTGTATTAAATGGAACTGGATAGGTATGTGGGTTTTTGATGGTGGCTATGTTAGCCAATGGTGTATGGGTGTTTTTTTTTAATGTTTATTTAGGTTTTGGCATAAACTAACAGAAAAAGGAAGACTTGTTCATCTCACCTACAAAAGACATAGCTACGTGATGGCCACTCTGAACCCTGGGTTGTTTGGTATCAAACAACTCAGAACAATAAATCCAAACCAGTACCAGTATTGGATTTATTGCAAAATGTACCCAGGAGCCATCTTGAAGGTGACCGCCTGCAAAACCTAACTGGCATCCCTGCCACCACCAGAGAAGATTCTGAAACCATCGCAACAATTTGGGGTTCTCTCCTGTCATCTGCATGAATGGCCTGAGAGGCCTGTGGCCTAGCAATGAGTGCCAAATAGGTAGAGTCTCATCTTCTTTGGTGAACAGTCTGCAGCAAAGGCTTCCCTTTCTATGGCACACTAACACTGCTTTTTTGGGAGTAGCCACCTGCTGATAAATGCAACGGGTTGATCTTGACCCTCACCATTTATCTGTGATAACACAGTCACAATATCATGTCTTGAAGCATCTATTTGAACCACACATTCCTTGCTGATATCAGGTACCTTGATTACAGGTGCCATACACAGGACCTCCTTCAGCATGTCAAAGGCTTTGTTCCACTCTTCATTCCATTTGGCCTCCTTAGGCTGTTTCATGGGCGTTAGCTCTGTCAGGGAGGCTATAATGGTATCATACTCTTTCCAGATCTTCCTTAATACCATGTCAGTAAAGCTCTGAACTGAGTTTTAGGAGGCTCCCAAGCCATGATAGTTTGGCTTGAGAAGCTGTACATGTCCCCAGTCAACTAGGTGTTCCAAGTTCGCTACAGACCTGTGCCCTATTTGGCACTTGCTGACCTTGACAGTTAGGCCCCCAATGGTGCAGTGCCTGGGCACTTCCCTGAGGTGGGTAAGACATTCCTTCCTGGTAGAGCTAAAGACAGAAATATCTACTAGATATGTTGCACCAAATGTCTCCAGCCTAGATGGTGCCTTGTTCACCAGCCTCTTAAAGGTGTTAGGAGCTTTCTTAAATTCAAAGTACATTAGCTTAACTTGGAAGTGGCCCTCAGAAATGGAAAATGCTGATCTATCTCTTAGTTTCGCAGTTAGGGCAATGTGCTAGTACCCAGAAGTTAGATCAAATCTGCCGAGATACTTGGCAGCCCCTACCTGATCAATGAGCTCATCAGCTCTGGGGATAGGCTGTGTTCAGTGTTGGTGACAGCATTAAGCTCCCTGTAGTCCATGCAGAACTTCAATTCTGAATTCCCCACTTTTGGGTAGACTTTGGCACCAGCACAATTGGGCTGGCCAAGTAACTATTGGAGGGCTCCACCAGGAACACATTTTGGAGCCCTCTTCCTAGATGCCAGCCATTACTTGGTCTGACAGCCTGAATATTTTGTTTTTGACAAGTAAACTGTCACCAGAGTCAAAATACACCACTGGGTCAGACCAGGTATCAGTGAGAATAGTTCAGCAAACTGGCCCAATAATTCTCTCTGCTGCTGCTCTATCAGTATAGGGAGAGAAGTATACCCCTTTCAGCATTGGCCCTCCTCTCCACCTCAGCTCAAGCAGTGGTTTCTGGATTGTTTTCCAACATACGCTTGACTGAAATGGCAGGCTCACATCTACCTTCTTGAGGCCAGCATCCCATCCCACTCAAATGTAACCATTGCTATGGGATAAAACACCACCGCAGAGTCAGTGTTGACTACTCTATGGGGGGACATCTGAGATATTGTGCTCTAGGAAAACCAGCAAGTCCACTACTGTGAATAATATAACATAAAATGTTTTGGTCCCTCTGGGGGGAGGATATGACTTAACCTCCACAACAGTGGTTGTACCATAAATAACTTTCTGTACTGATGAGGTTTGTGAGTAATATATCACATTTATTAGAAACTTAAATTCAACAATTTAAAGTAAAGTAATCATGCATTCATAGACATTGTACCAAGAAGAGTGATTGCTTTAGGGAAGCAGGAATACTCATGAATAGGCTTGCAGGAAGAGGGTACCCCAAAAGACTGCTGAAAAGAACTAAAAAAAGAGCATGGTATAATCATAGGGAATTTTTATTGCAACCTAATCAAAGAAAAGAAGAGATGGACAGATTAGTTTGTGTGACCACTTTCAATCCTGTTAGCAATTAAATGAAATAAATCATTGAACAACGTTGGAGTTTGTTAGAAGACCATCTAAACAATAAAAAACTACCACTATTTTCATTCAAGAGAGGGAGGAACTTGAGGGATTCCTTAGTGAGAGCTAAATTACCGGAACCACCTAAAACAACTCTAAATGCTTTGTGGGGTCTCCCGGCAGTGGTTGGACACTATAAATGTGGGAAGTGTCTGGCTTATAAGTTTAATTTCAACACCAATGATTCCATTCATGATAACATTGTGAATGATTTAAATATGTTCACTAATTGTAATACGAAAGATGCTGTTTATGCTCTATGGTGTCCATGCCAACTACTGTATGTAGGAAAAACCAGACAAAAAGTGAAATGTAGAATTCTCTAACATAGAAGTAGGATCAAAAGTGGGAACATTGGAGCACCTCTTGTGGAACGTTACCAGAGCCTGCAGCATAACAATGATGACATAAAGTGGCAAGTGATTGAACATGATGGGACCAAGTGGAGGCAACATTGACGTTCTTCTATCCAAGAGAGAGCTGTTTTGGATTGGCAGGTGCAACACAATTTCATGAGGATTGAACACCTTGGAGGATTGGAGAAAAGCTTCTGCTACATAACAGGATCATGGACCTTATCACCTTGGCTTCTGAGAAGAGGTTTGACTGTATTTTGGTTATAAGTACCACTGCTTTTAACTTTATTAAGTATAACAGAAGGTACCAATTCATATAATATGAACATATCTCATTTGGAGGGTTCCAGTATGGGAACTAGGAATACAACATTTCAATCAGGACTCAGAGCATTGCCAATTCAAGGGCTATGTTTATTTAGCATCATTTGATAGCAAATACCCACATACACTGTGAACTAAGTATATCTTTAACAATTAACCTGGCCTTAGGGTAACTATTAGGTGTCACAAACATATTATTAAGAACCATCACAGCTTGGATGAAATCACAGTCGGTAATTAATACAGACAAAACCTCAAGATGCATTCATGAAAATGGTTCAGTATAGAATCATAACCTGGATTTACATAGAGTGTTATGTTCTATCACTACATAATTTTTGTTTTACCTCCACTGTCTTTTTGGCCCAAGTAATAGAATTCTTATTTTGTTTTTTGTAGACTATCAAAAGAAAAGCCATTATAACACTAGAGTTTCCTTATTTAATAGAGGAACAATCTATTTTTGGCCACTAGATGGCAGCAGAGGCTATCCTCGTGCACATTACATAAGTCTGGCTTCCTCATCTATAAATAGAGCGAGATAGGCAGCAGGCTCTAATGGATTCACCGTGATGCTGAACTACCAAGCAAGTAAGTAGATCCAATCAACAAGATTGCTGCAATATTTAGCTGGCATACACTCATTTATCTGATTCATTATATTTTGCTTACTTTATTCCCAAAACTAGAGCATTTAACCTGACTAAATCAGGGCTGCAGACTCTTAACTTTAACATAGGACCACGCCAACAACTTTTAGAAAAGACTTTAAACACTTAGCTAATTTTCATGGAACGATCTAAGACATTCCTGAAGCCATTAGGTAACTATCAAATCAAGCAATTTTCAGGTTTATTTTCAAGCCCTGTACAGTAGCCTCGACCTTGGAAATAACAATAAGACAATTTTTTTAATATAGATAAATATATATATATATATATATATATATATATATTTTTTTTTTTTTATTATTTTTTTTTTATTTTCTTTTCTAGATGGCAAAGTAAAAAAGTGATATTATTAACAACACACCTGGGCTACATGAGATGGAAGGCGAATTGGTATAGTTTTATTGTTATCACGACTAGGTTGTTTCTGAGTACAATTAAATTGGGGTGAGTACATCTTCAAATTGGTTTATGTTCTAAATTAATTATGTAAACTTTGTTTCTATCTCTTAAGAGGTCGAATAACTATCACATAAAGAAATAGTGACCTCATGTTAAATATGGATTTGATACTATAACCATACAATATGTTGTACTGTTGAATTAATGGATGCTGACCAGATGGAGGGCAAAGTACTGATACATGCTTTCTGTTTTGTATTCTAGGTGCTCCCTATTTCAATATTCTGTCCTGATGATGACCCGCCTGAATCCATTTCTTTGATTGGGGTCGAAACGTCGACATTGTGTTAGAAATTGTGGATCGACTTTGAAAAATTCAGCAGGCTCACAGTACCTAAGGTTATCGGTGCTTATTTGAGACCTGATGCTTTTAAACACAGTTTGGTTTTAGTTTTCATGTAAATAGCACTGCAACACTTATACTAACACATAATTCACTCACACTGCGCCGTTATACATGAGCACCTTGATGTTGTGTTATGTCATGATATGGTATGTTGTGTTATGTTATGTTATGCAATGTAGTGCTATATTGTGTTATGATATGCTATGCTTTGTGTCAGCTGAAGGGACAGGAAACTCAATCCACCAAACTAGGACGGAATAAACACTAGGCAGTCAGGCCGCAGGCACTTTATTTTTTGTTTATTTTGTGAACCTCTATAAAGTTCTCAAGCCCCCCCAGGGCAGTATACAAGGGGCACAACAGCATAAAAAATATAGCAAATAAAGAGGCTAATCTTATTTTCATGAGGATGGAAGAAAATTTAAAAGTGCAATGTATCCATACAAAATATTCTCAATAAACAGGTAGGATTTATACAACCAGTTCACGCTGTTGTGCCTGTTTGCGCTGTGATTACCATGACCGCCAAGCAGCGAGAAGCAGCGAGACAAAAGAAAAGAAATAGTTCATTCATGCTTAAGTATATATCGGCAATCGGGCAATTATTCATGTAACAGGGGCAGTCTGCAAGGCATTTCAAAAACAGCCTCAAGGTGGGACATACGTAAGGCATTTACCAATGACATCACGTGAATTCTGAAAGGCAAGCCCACAAACGAGTAAAAGTGATGGGCGTGAGGTGGGCGTGGTTAAAAGCCCACAATATTAAATAAAAGTCAAAGTGCTTGCTTCACAGTCACAGTCACAGACATGGTGGTCTGCTGACACCAGGAGGCCACCATCCCTGTGAGTGCGGACGCTCCCAATGGGGTCAGAAATTGAGACCTCCCTCATGAATATTGATGAGGTAGGTAATTTGCGACCCCATTTGGAATCGCAAACAGTGTTAAACACACTGTTATACATCACAGTTTGTGATTTCCTAATAATGAATCGCTAAGATGTGCAATTAGGAAATCAAAAACCCAAACATACATACATCTGGCCCCTAGTGCTTACCCACTCAGCAGCTGCCTTCTCAAGCTGCCTGGGATCAGGCAACTTGGAATCCACTAAATGCTGGTGCAACTCTGAATGTCAATTACTCAAGATGTGCTCCTTCATTATCACATTATGTATGTAGCCCATCATAAGTAGTAAATGTATTGTCTTTCCCTCAGCCCTCCAGTGCTCACAATGAGAAAGGTACAAAGTCAACAGATGATTGTTGTGTGTCTTTGTGTGTGTCCTTACAGGCCCTGTGTATACTTTGTTCCTTCTACTAGGGACATGTAGGTACGTTTAGTATGCAAATTAGGAGGTTAACCAATTTCAACATGTTTTACTGGTCAGAGCACATGCACTCGTACCTAGTTAGTTTAGTCAAAATAACCAGCAGCATCAGTCCACACCAGAAATAGGGGTGGCCACACACAGGAGGCCTTTTCTTACACCAGTTCTCACTTTTAAAGAGAGGGAAACAGTTTCTTTCAGAACACGACTTCAGAACTGCTGCCAGGTGGCCCAGGATAGCTGACTGCTGACCCAGCATCCTATTTACAAAAGAGAATAGGGTGCAGGAGCGGTTGTCATCTGCCCTCAGATCTATAGCTTAAAGGCTAGTGGACCATCTGTCAGTTCTCCCAGGCCTCCATCATCTTAAAAAATGTAAGGATGAAGAAAACCCCGAAGATTTGACAACTGGCTGACATCCTCTTAGCAACAGCAAAACAGTGTGCTGTGACACGGGTATGCTGCCACAGTCCTCCTTCATTGGCATCATTTTGAAAGCCCAAAAGGTCTGTGGCAGGTGACAGCACTACAAGCTTTACATCATTTATTAAAAAAAAAGGATGTATTACTTTATGGCCATGGGAAGGTATTTCTAGAGGTCATTGTGTTGTGAAAGTCTAACTACTGTACAACATCTAATTTTGCAAAGAAATGTCTTGCTGTACTGCCTTCGTCCATAAACAAGACAACCCTGTAGTTTTGGGCCTACATAAATGTAACCATTTGACAACTACAAGTTTAATTTTTTGCCAGTTGCTTATTTTGTGTATTAGCTTTAAAAATCTGTCTAAAGTACACGAAGGAACTTTTGGACTTAACTGTCCTGCTCCCACAACCCCACCTACTTCAAACTTTCTAAGGTTCATTTTGATTTTATATCTCAAGTTGATGGAGTGTTTTTGGAAAAGGTACTTGAGAAATATTTTTAATTTTAACGATGTTTTGAAAAAACAGTCCTTTGTTTGCTTTAAGAGACTAACAAAGAACATATTGTGACAAATAAAAGATGTTCTTATGACTTACTGTTGTCGTGATTGTATTTTATTACTGTCTCTGTTTCCTAACTATCTTGAAACAACTAGTAGCAGTTGGAGCTGTATAAAAATAACAGTCCTGACCATCCTTATTTTTACTGTACTGTTTGTCGCTTCTGAGTTTTGAGAACGTGGGGGTTGTTTCTCAATTACCTTTCCTACTTTCTGATCTCTCCTATCTTGATTTCAACTGACCCAGTACAATTGTGTCATAACATAGACCGTTGCTTATCACACTAACTTTATAGAACGCTTAAAACAGTAAACTTTGACCCATACCACTGGAGCTTATAACTACACTGTTCATTTCTCACTACAAGGTCTGTTACCTACTGTAGATCAGCCATGAAACACGTATCAGTGATTGCTGAACCTATTGTTTAACTCAATTGTGATCTCATAGTCCTGACTGAACCATGGCTGAATGACATCTCAACAATTTGGGCCACCTGCTTCACACTGATTACTGTACTGCGCATTGCAATAAGGAGGACAGGTCTAATATAGTGGTTGGAATAGTCCAGAAACAAATAACAGTTGCTCACTGACGTCTGCCTATGCTTTCAGCCTCTGTTTCTTGAGATCAACTCATTAATTTCCCCTTACATCAAACTCAAAGCTATTTACCACCCGATAGGTAACATTGTGATTTTCACTGAGCAACGCTTGAAGCATTTTACAAATCAACTGATCTTTTCTGATATAAATGTTTTCAAATGTCAGCATTTGGGGGGTCCAGTGGTACGGCAGTCAACTGATTTATTTCGTTCCTCCTAGACAATGTTATTGAATGTCACTGCAAACGTATTCACATCAATGGCTCCACCCTTGAATAAGTCATTTGTTAAAAGACTTTCTCAGCAATGAATAACAAATTCCTTTTGATTGATCTAATCTTTTCCAGATACCTTCTTACTTGTGTCACTTATACCACAATATTTGTCCATCCGAGAAGGCAATACCATGGTTTTGTGACACCACAAATACCAATGGCAACATCCTGGCTATGACAGCCGTGAAAATCATGTTCCTCTTGTTGTGCCTAATAAATATGTCAATGCAACCACTCCTAAACATAACAAACATATTAACCTTCTAATGACTTAGCATGTCTTAAAGGAAAATATCTTAACCCCATACTCCATGGCCCTCTAGAAAACTGCTTACAGACAGAACATCTCCTACATTGATTGAGAATATCTGAGTCTCCCTGGCCTTCAACCTATCACCATAGAGGACACCCAAAGACTGATGAACTCCATCCACTCAGTAGCACCCTCAGATCCATGCCCTCATCGCATCCTCAACTTGGCCAGTGCCTTAATAGCAACGGAGCTCTGCCGAACCATTAACCTATCCTTCAAGACCCCCACATTCCCCTCAGACTGGAAACACGTTGAAATCAACCCGCTACTCAAGAAACCCTCCGCAGACCCAAGGGAGCTGAAGAACAACAGACCCATTTCTCTGCTCCCTTTCCCAGCCGAGGTAATGGGGAAAGCCGTCAACCAGCAACTCACAAAGTTCCTTGAGGCACACCGTATTCTGAACCCTTCCCAGTCCGGTTTCAGAAGCAACCACAGCACCAAAACCACACTCTTAGCAGCCACTGTTGACACACGCATCTACTGGACCGCAGAGGCACTGCCGCACTTAAACTCCTTGACCTCTCTGTTGCATTTCACACCATCTCCCAATCCACCCTCTGCGACAGACTGCATGACACCGGCATCTGAGACAAAGCCCTGAACTGAATCAGGTCCTTCCTCACTGGAAGAACACAGAAGGTCAGACTACCACTGTTCACATCAGAACCTAAAGGCACTTGCTGCGGAGTGCCCCAAGGATCCTCACTCAGCCCGATGCTTTTCAACATCTGCATGGCCCCCATCACTAAGATCACCAAGCAACACGAGCTGAACATAGTCTCCTACGCCGATAATACCCAACTGGTCCTCTCCCTGTCCGAGAACTCTGCGCAAGCAAAGAGGAATTTCCACAATGGGATGAGAGCATTCGCTGCCTGGATGGAGGCCAGCTGCCTCAAGCTCAACTCTGACAAGACAGAGATCCTTGTGATCGTCTCCACCCCTTCTGCCAGGAACGTCTCCTGGTGGCTCACAGCTCTGGGTATTGCCCCCTAACCCACCCCCACAGACCATGCATGCAACCTGGGCATCATCCTGGACTCCACTCTAACGATGACCAGCCAAGTTAACGCCATCCCCTCATCAAGTTTCCACACACTCCGTCTCCTGCTGAAGATTTTCAAATGGATTCCCTCCAACACAATGAAGACAGTCACCCACGCACTCATCATCAGTAAACTGCACTACGGCAATGCACCCTATGCCAGCATTACCAAGACAGTTCAATCAAGATTGCAACGAGTCCAGAATGCAGCAGCCAGACTCATCCCGGACATCCCCCAACACAGCTTAATCTCCTCCCACCTTAGAGACCAACACCGGCTCCCAGTCAACAAGCGCATCACATACAAACTCCTGATTCACACCTTCAAGGCACTGCACAACACAGGCCCAGCATAACTCAACCAGCGCCTCACCGTCTATGCACCCAGCAGACGTATCCGTTCTTCCCAGCTCACCCCTGCAGCCATCCCCAAGGTCTGGAAAAGTACAGCAGGAGGAAGATCCTTCTCCTACCTAGCAGCCCGGACATGGAACACTCTTACCCTCAAGCTCAGGCAGACCGCATCACTGAAGCAGTTCAGGAAGGATCTCAAGACCTGGTTCTTCAACTGAGCAGCACGCCTACATTCAGCGCCTTGAGACCCTATGGGTGATTAGCCACGCTTTACAAATCCTTGATTTATTGATTGAACCATGATAACCTTAAGGCAGCCTGAAGATCTTGTAAGAGATAGGTGTTCAATATGAACATCGCACACATCAAATCTCTTGGAGATACTACTAACAATCGACCTAGACAACTATTCCTAAAATTGACCAATACTCCTCCCCCAACTTTGAAAGCTGAAGATCCTAATGTCAAACATGATGAATGTGTTCAGTTGCTTGATGAAAAAGTTTAACCCATTAAACTATCACTGCTTAAACTTTTTACCTTCTGGGAAAAATTACGCAATAGTAAATCTAGGGCTCACTTGCTGCTCTTTAAGGTCATTTCAAATAGGGCCACATGTATGAAAGCCTTTTCCCAGGTTTCCCACTGGGCCATTTGTGACTGGGAAAAGGCTTTTCTACACGTAACAAACCTACTTTGCGAGTCGGTAACCTAATATTGACTAGCAAAATAGGTTTGCGAGTCGCTATTAGGAAGGGGTGTACCAAGGGCGTTTCTTTTTTCGTGGCGAGTCGCAGGGGGATGTAAGATTGTTTTGTGATAGTGAATGCAAAAACAATTGCATTTACCACCAACTTCAAGTTGGTGGTAACCCATTCGCAAATGGGAAGGGGTCCCCAAAGGGAATGGAAGCGCAAATATTTTTTTCAGAGCTGGCAGTAGTACCACAGACCACTGCCTGAAAATGTGAAAAGAAAACTTTTAAATATTTTGTTTGGAATTTATCCAATTTCCCTTTGGGGAAAACAGGCTGCATTAAAAGAAATGCTTTATTTAAAAAGCCGTCACAGATATGGTGGTCTGCTGTTCCCAGCAGGCCACCATTCCTGTGAGGGCAGCTATTCCCAATGGGGTCACAAATTGCGACCCACCTCATAAATATTGATGAGGTCAGTCATTTACGACCCCATTGGGAATCACAAACCGTTAAACACACAGTTATACATCCCAGTTTGCAATTTCCTAATAGCGAATCACTAAGATTCGCTGTCTGGAAATCACAAAACTATACCTCCATAAATCTGGCTCATAGTTATGCAGTTTATTGCTTAGGTGAAATTGTCAAAACTTTCATGGATTATATTCTTGTGACCGGGAAAAGGCATTTCCCCTTGTAACAATCCTAATGTGCGAGTTGATAACCTGTTACCAACTCACAAAATAGGTTTGTGAGTTGCTATTAGGAAGGGGCATCCCTTACTCATAGGGAGTCACAGGGGGATGTAAGATTGTTTTGAGACTGTGGATGCAGCCGCAAAACAATTGCAGTTACCATCAACTTCAAGTTTGTGGTAACCCGTTCCCAAATGGAAAGGGGTTCCCGCAGGACCCCTTCCCATTTGTGAATGGAAATAAAAATATTTTTTCAGAGCAGGTAGTGGTCCCATGGACGACTGCCTACTCTGAAAAAAATGGAGAAAAAAACCTTTTCATTTTTTTGTTTGAACTGCATCCTGTTTTGCTTTAAATCCTTGGGTGTCCGGTATGAGCTGATCTCTTCCTTGGCCATGGTTGCCGTGTGCCGAGGATGAAACCAGCTCATCCTGCACCCGACCCAAGCGGGGGCGCTAGCGCTCCCCCGTGGGCCTTCGACCCACACCCCTCAGTCAGGAATGGAAGGGGAATCGCTTCCCCTTCTACCCTCCTCAGCAATCTGATGACATCAGCACGCTCACAGCACACTGTCATCAAAGCTGCTGGGGTCGCGCTGGAAGCCATTTGCTTCCAGCGTGTTAGGAGAGAGGACGTGAAAAAGGTAAGTCCTTCTCCTTGGGTTTTTTTTTGGGGGGGGAAACAGACACGGGGGAAAGGAAAGAGTTTTTCCTTTCCCCTTGTGCCTGTTTTGAGTCGATTCCTGCTCCACAAGACGAGGCCCACGATCGTGGAGCAGGAATCTACCCACTAGACACCAGGGATTATTTGTGTTGTATTTTGGGGAGCGACCTCTTAAGCAAGGATCTCCCCCCTGGGAGCAATAATCTATCCATGTTCCACCCCCCCGGGGGGCTCCGTCAGCCGTTGTTTTGGCCTATCTGGCCCCGGGTGGTTCGAAACCCACTAGACACCAGGGATTACTTTATTTCTTATATTTAAGGGCAGCAACCCCTTGAGTAGGGGTTGCTGCCCTGGGGGCATGATTCTTTTTGTATGTTTCGGCCCCCCTGGGGCTAGATCAGCCATGTTTTCGGCCTATCTGGCCCCCAGGGGAGTCAAAACCCACTAGGCCCTGGGGATTCTTGTGTGTGTTTTTTTGGGGGCACCCCTTGGGCAAGGGCCGCCCCCCCCAAAAGGGGCATAAGACTGATGGCCACCTAGACACCAGGGATTTTCTTAAGTTTTGTGTTATTTTTGTGTTTGGGTGGCCCCTTGGGCAAAGGTGCCCCCTTCCCCAAGGGTGGCATGCTACTGTTGGTCATTTCTGCCCCCCTTGGGACAGATCAGCCAATTTTCTGTAGGCCCATCTGCCTCCATGGGGGGCAGAATCCCCTTAGGCACCATGGATCTTGTGTGTTTTGTGTGGGTGGACGGCCCCTGTGGCAAAGGTCACCTCCCATTGGGGACACAATACTGATGGCCATTTCTGACCCCCTTGGGGGCAGATCGGCCTATATTTTTAATGTTCTTCTGCCCCCAAGAGGGGCAGAAGCCACCAAGACGCCAGGGATTTTTTTTTTTGTGTTGGGAGGCACCCCCTTTGGCAAGGGTTGCCCCACAAAGGGGACACAGAACTGTTGGACATTTCTGCCCCACTTGGGGGCAGATCGGTCTATTTCTTTTAGGCCCATTTGCCCCAAAGGGTGGCAGAATCCACTTATGCACCAGGGCTCTTGTGTGTGTGTGTGTATGTGTGTGGTGTGGGGGGCGGTCTCTTTGGCAAAGGTCGCCCCACAAATGGTTCACATTACTGATGGCCATTTCTGCCCCCCTTGGGGACATATTGGCCTAGGGGGGGCAGAAGGCACATAGATGCCAGGGATTTTTTTCCCATTTGTTTTTTTTTTGTGTTGGGGGCACCCTCTTTGATAAGGGTCACCCTCCAAAGGGGGCAGGGAACTGTTGGCCATTTCTGCCCCCCTTCGGGCAGATTGGCCTATTATTTGTAGGCCCATCTGCTCTCAAGGATCTCTGTGTGCGTCACAAATTTCCAACCATCGAGGGTTCCCCTCAGCCTCCCAAGTAAAATGATACATCACTTGTGTGGGTCCCCAAAGCAGAGACAGTCTAAAAATGTAGAAAATGGAAAACTGTGCTTATCAAATCGCTGTGCTATCCCCTCATTCTCTGCACATTTTTTGCCTTTTTCTGTTGCAGACACCTAGGCCAATCACACAAGTGAGGTATCATTTTTATCAGCAGACAAAGGGGAACATTGGGAGGTAGGAACTTTTTACTGTCACAGAAATCCTCTAAAAAAAAAAGTGTGGAAAATCTGATTTTTTTAGCTATATTTGAGGTTTGCAGAAGAGTATGGGTTAGAAAATGTTGGGGGATCCACGCAAGCCACACCTCCCTGGACTCCTCCGGATGTCTAGTTTTAAAACATGTCTGGGTTTGGTAGGTTTCCCTAGATAACTGCTGCACCTGGGACCAAAAACGCAGGTAGCCCCCCCCTGCAGATAACAAAACAGGTAGTTTTGTAATAGATCATTTTGATGTGTTCACGTTGTGTTTTGGGGCATTTTCTGTCACGGCCATTAGGCCTACCCACACAAGTCATGTAACATTTTTATCAGGAGACTTGGGGGAATGCTCAGTGGAAGGAAATGTGTGGCTCCTCTCAGGTTCCAGAACTTTCTGTCACCGAAATGTGAGGAAAAAGTGTTTTGTTTTGCAACATTTTGAGGTTTGCAAAGGATTCATGGTAACAGAACCTGGTGAGAGACCCACAAGTCACCCCATTCTGAATTCCCCAAGGTGTCTAGTTGTCAAAAATGTATAGGTTTGGTAGGTTCCGCTAGGTGCCGGCTGAGCTAGAGGCCAAAATCCACAGCTAGGCACTTTGCAAAAAACAGGTCAGTTTTCTTTGGGAAAATGTGATGTGTCCACGTTGTGTTTTGCTGCATTTCCTGTTGCTGGCACTAGGCCTTACCACACAAGTGAGGTACCATTTTTATCTGGAGACTTGGGGGGAATGCTAGGTAGAAGGAACTTTGTGGCTCAGATTCCAGAACTTTCCATCACCGAAATGTGAGGAAAAAGTGTTTTTTTTGCAGATTTTTGCAAAGGTCTCTGGGTATTAGAACCTGGTGAAAGCCCCACAGGTCACCCCAAGCCTGGATTTTCCTAGGTGTCTAGTTTTAAAAAATGCATAGCTTTCGTTGGTTTCCCTAGGTGCCAGCTGAGCTAGAGGCCAAAATCCACAGATAGGCACTTTGCAAAAAACAGGTCAGTTTTTTGGGGGGAAATGTGATCTGCCCACATTGAATTTTTGGGGCATTTCCTGCCGCAGGCACTAGACCTACACACACAAGTGAGGTACCATTTTTATCAGGAGACTTGGGGGAATGCTGGGTAGAGGGAAGTTAGTGGCTCCCCTCAGATTCCAGAACTTTCCATCACCGATATGTGAGGGAAAAGTATTTTGTTTGCCACATTTTGAGGTTTGGAAAGGATTCTGGGTAATAGAATCTGGTGACAGCCCCACAAGTCGCCCCATCCTGGATTTCCTGAGGTGTCTAGTTTTAAAAAATGCACAGGCTTGGTAGGTTTCCCTAGGTGCCAGCTGAGCGAGAGGCCAAAATCTAAAGCTAGCACTTTCCAAAAAACATGTCAGATTTCAATGTAAAATTGTGATGTGTCCATGTTGTGTCTCCTGTCACGTCTCAGGGCGGCCAAACACACATGCACACAGAAGAGAGACTGCAGAGGATCAGCACAGTATCAGAAGCATCAGGATTGACACAGGGCAGGCTGGGAGCATGTGCCTGCCTGGAGCGACACGGGAGAGCAGAGCGTCGCAGAGCCTCACAGAGCGAGATAAGTGGGGTTTTTAAAAAAAAAATTAAAAAACTTTTTTACCCGAGCCTCCCCTCTTCACCATACCTCGCCGCCCTGCCCTTCCATGCAGCATGACCCATGACTGCTGGCAAGTCTTTTTATGCTTGTTCTTGATTTATCTTCTGCCTTCCACATTGTAAATCATTCATCACTTATCAGTACCCTCAAAGATGACATGGTGCCACCTCTGATCAGAACATCTCAGTTTATCATTGAGTTTATGACTGCCTCTTATCTAAGCAGATCGCTTTGAGGGTTATGCTATTTTAGTAGTGATCACGAAAAGAGCATAAAGCCTCACCTCGTCTCATGAAGAAGTACGGCATGGTATAACGAGTTTAAGGCACTGAGCGCTATAATGACAGCACAGAAAGATACCCGAGCATAAAGATAAAAAGCACGGAGAAAGCTGAGCTGTAAATAATTGATGAATTATGTAGTTTTAAACACATTCAGCTTAAAGTATCATTTGAAAAGCTTATGAAATATGGATATCTCGGTGCATGTGCTATAAAAGCTTGTATATAATCTGTACACAAATGTGTTGAATCCTTGTAAGAATTACTTTGCCTCTCACCTCGTGGAGATTAATTAGATAGTCACTAAGTTTATTGGAGGTAACAGAAGTTAGCCAAAAATCCTAAATAGAAATTTTAGGAAAACACTTTCCCCGAACAATGAAGTCATAATCATTGCTGATGCTGGTTCTTGCAATGATCCACCACTCAACACAAGAGTACACGTAGACTAGACTAGAATTTCTACCAGGTGACATATTTTGTTTGATTCCACCCTGCAAGTGATCTATATAATGTCTACAAAGTATCGGTGTATTTGAGTAACTTTATTGTGCTATGACATGGTTTTTGATAACATCTATGGCTTAAGCCACATGATCCACAAAACTTCAAACTTGCCTTTAACCTTGTACCGCACTCAGCTGCCTTTTGACTAGTTTGTGCTATAGAAATAACACACATACATAAATACATACATACATATTTACATACATACACGCAAACACACGTGCTTCCAGATATAAATTACAAATGTAATAGCTAACTCCTTAAATTGCACAAAGAACTGACAAATTCTGATTCACAAAAACAGAATTTGAGATTTTTTCTCTAAGTATATCCCACTAACTACCACATAACACCCAAGTTGTGGAGGTGTTTTTCCCTGTCACAGGAGTATGGCTAGAGGTGGGAACATATATGCTGCCAGTGGAGGAGTAAGTGAACCGCTGTTGGCTGTTGAGTACTATGCGGATGAGTCAGAACTACTACTTGAAATGGATTGGAGACCTTGGCAATAAGAGCATTTCAGCAGTATATTGTAGTACATCCAGGGAAAGATTGAACTCTGTTAACTGACACGGAATCGATTTGATTTGCATTACATGATTTTAGGAAGCAAGCAAAAAGTGTGTATATAACATATCACTTATGAATACAAATTATCACTTGCCACACACTGTTCGAGCTTCTCCACCTCGTTCAACCACCTCCTTAGCCCTCTTAACGTTATGAGTGGTTGGAGCATTTACTGATAAAATCTGCTCCTTATTAATGTAGGTTTCTATAGTCAAACTGTGTACTAGTCAATGACAATTACCACACTGCCTCTCGCTCGAACGTTTGTAGAGCAGTGTAATTCAGAAAGCGTTTCTGGTATTCACTCACACAAACATTCTGATTTGAAAATTGTTACTAGAGTCACAAACTCGACACTGATCCCATCCTTGTATAATGAAATGTTTAAGAGTCACTAAAGCAAGTGTGTTACCAAACGTGGGTTACAAGATATTTTAAAATTGCATTCGAATTTGTTCAACTCATTTGCAAGAAAAATGAGGAGTAGAGGTACAGAGGATACTTCAAAATATAGGTGACTTAAAGATGTGCAATGCAAAAAACTACTTTCTTACTAAATTGTGAAACACTTGATCCTAGCATTTTCCTTATAACAATTACCTTGATTCAGAACTAGCTCCTACTTATGCTTGTCAGTTGACAAGCTTTTTTCTTCACAAAACTATTTTCCAGTGTGCAAGGCATATATAACCCCATAAAACCACAGCCTTTAAACCTTAGAGTTATTGTGGCAAACAAATGTCTGTGATGGATCCCCATGCGGTGTGCCTCTGGGGTCCAGGGTCAGGGTACCACTCCAAGTTATGTATAGAGTGTGCCCCAATGAATCTGAAGGTGTTCCAGAATCATGGAGCCAAGTTTTACGTCGCTGAGCATAAAGGCCTCTCCTATTCAAAGTCAAGACACAGACCTGCACCCGTTCTCAGGGCTAGTCGTGCAACAGATCTTTATTGCACTCCAAATCTTTGAGTAAGACCAGCTTGAAGTCCCAGACTCACAATCTACATTTAAGAAGGTGTTAGGATGTCAGGGTGCCCTGTGGCCACACTCAGTTGTGCCCCAGGTTTCTGGGTCTGTCAGCAAAACTACAACAAATTGAGAAGGTTAAAGAAGCTATGCTTGGGCACTTCAGCACCTTACCTGGCGGGTTTAACCTCCACACTGGCTGTTCCTCCTTAACCTATTTCGAATTTAGCTTAAAATCTCAATCCAATTCCACATCTGACACAATGATCCATGTCAGTTCCTGGCACATCAATGCCAATATCGACTCTGTTGCTGCCACAGGAGAACATGAAGTTCATAGTTTGTCCTTCTTCAAGACAAATCCATCTCAACCTTGGCCTCCCACACAGTTGGCCCATCTTCATTACATTTTAGAGAAGGCAATGCCTTTACATAGAGGCCGTCCTCCAGTACCTAAGCAGCTCTTTGGGTAAAACTCCTTTTAGAGCTAACCTGCTTTTGATAATGACGGTGAAAATGGGGAGGATTTTTCCTCATAACATAACAAAGATACTTTCTATGGACATACAGATGACCAGTGGGATAGATACTTCCCTTGACATGGAGCTGGTATCCCCCACTGGCCCTTCCACAGAAAAAGTGGTACCCTTTCAGATGGTGATTTGAAGGGTGGATGAAGAATTAGATTTGCAACTACATTTCATGGAAGTCAAGACTAAAGTCCTCATGGATGCCCTGCAACCTGGACAATCCTCGGAACCTCAGTTACCCTTTAATAAAGAACTCACTCATACTCTTATGCAAAACCTACTCATGCCAATCAGAAAACAGACAAGTGTCATGTCACCAAAGTTCAGTTCCTAGTGACCCAGTCTTTCTTACACAGCAGCCTGCTCTGAAAAGCCTGGTAAATAGTATTCCGCCAGCAGAGTGAACTCTAATTCCTTTGCTTAAACCTCACCGGATAGCAAGGTCAAGAAGATGGGGGTGTTCAAAAAGTGAATGTTTTCATCTGCCAGCCTTGTCCTGCAGTCGAAGGATACAAATAATGATGGATGGAATCGTTAAATTAATCTAAGCTCCTGGTAATTACTCTGGCTGCATCAGCGTCCATTGTTATTTTGCATACCAGACCACCTCGGTTTGGACCCAGCCATATGCAAGTCAGTCTTGCCCCTGCTCTAGTGAGAACAGTTCAGCCCACACTGCAAGGCCAAGACCTTCATGAACCGGAACACAAGCAACCCAGGACCAGCTTCATCCTAGTTAGGGCTCATAAGCCAGGTAAAGCTTTGTTCAAGTGACATTGTGTGCATACCCATCCCACTTAAGTGTGACACACTAAAGCATACAAAAAGTGATGGATCGGCTCCTGAACTGATCTCAGGCTGCATCACAATCCACTATTATTTTGCACACGATGCCAGTCAGCCATGTCCAAATCTATCTAGATCCTGCTCCACTGGGACCAGTCGAGCCCGAACTGCTGGGCCATGTCCTCTACAAACTAGAACACAAGTAACCCTGACTCAGTTTTGCCATAGTTAGGGCTCATCAGCCATGTATAGCTTTATTCCATTGAAACAGGTTGCACTGGACGCACATCTGGACATACCCATCCCACTAGGGTGACACACTAAAGTATATATAAAATGAATGGTTGGAAGACTTTAACAAATCTTAGCCACTGATAATTACTCGGGCTGCAGCCCTACAGTCTGTTAATGTCAGCTGTTTCTATGACATTACTCTAACACACCATGGGATGCTATAGGAGGCTGGCTTTCTATGTAGTGTGCACAACCAGGCACTATGTACAGAGAGTCCAGTCAACCACATAATGATTTACAGAGGTAAAAACTAGACCCATAATGCTCTAGTTTTATGGTAGTTTGGTCATCCGATAGGACAATCTTTGAGAAGAGCAAATCATTTGTTGTAATCACAGAATCAATAAATGAATAAACGAAGACACACGCTCAATGGAATAACTCCAGATCAATTTACAAAAATAGTTCAGGTTTTATTAACATTTTTAAGACCAAGACCATCAAAATTAGGTCAGTACTATTATGTTAGGATGTTTTAAAGTTTAGAAAACGTCTTGTTTCTGTGCATAATTACACACCATAGGAATCAATTGGAGAACACTTTTAAAATACATATAAAATCAGGCAATGCGTTTACAAATATCTACTTTTTCTTTTCAAGGTTGTCAAGAAGTTCTGTGGGCCGGTTGGAGGGTTTTGGGTGTTTCCCGGCTTTGGCAGCAAGAACTGCTGAAAAGTCCTTGGAGCTGGTGCAGGACCAGTGCGGGGGAGCACTTGGAAAAGCAATGCACAGGTGGACTTCCAGGTGAGTCCGGTGAACCCCTTGGACTGTAGAGGTCGCAAGGGGTGGGGAACCTTATAGCACAGGTGGTTCTCCGGTGCAGGACCCAGAGAGGTCAGGTGCAGAGCAGGGAGCTGAGCCAAGAGATGTACACAAAGGTGCCTTTGAAAGCAGGAGGGAGGTCACTTTGATGGTCACTTGCAGGTCAGTAGGGCCACTCTGGTGGCTGGGTCTGGTGGTTTCTGAAGTCCCTTGACTGGGGGTTCCTCCTGGTCCTTTTGGAGTCCAGTGTGGACTTTTCTTTTTGATGTCCGATGTTGAGAGACCAGTACCCAGGGCTATTGCATGGTTGAGCCACTGGAGGGCACAGTGTCACCAAACCTGGCACACTTGCAGAGTTTGTCGTCTGGGTCTGATGGGTGAAAGTTGGTCTGGCTGTGGTGTTCGGTTCCTTGGTCCGCAGCCAGTCAGTGAACTGGACTTTACTGCTCTTTGTTGCAAAAGAGTGAGGCCTTCACTCTGGATGGAGGTCTTTGGCACTTTTCAGAAGAGTGGAGGTTCTCTGGGGATTTTTAGAGTGTGTCCGATGTCCAAGCAGCCCCTCAGTGGTGATTGTCGAGTCCTGAATGCAGCAATCAGGGGTCGACTCTTTTTTCTTTGTGCAGCAGGATTGCAGATCTCTAGCCTAGTGTCTTCTTTGTTGCTGGTCTTCTTGTGTCCTTGGAATCTGATTTGCAGGTCTAGGGGTGCCAACTAAATACTGCATTTAGTGGGTGATTAGGGGAGTACCTAGCAGTGAACATTGGGTCATCTACTTTAGGGTGGCTACACCCACTATGTGACACTTCCTGTGGGCAGAGGTCACTTCCCTATCCTTGGTAGGATATTTTTCTACCATGCAAAATGGAGAATGATTAAATAGAGAGGTCACCTTGCATGCAACACCTTAGGGTGCTGCACGCTGGGGGTGGCCATGCCTCATGTCTTTTGTGCATTTTTCCACCTTTGCTCTCACCAAAAGTGGGGGTTTGCAATGGAGGAAACCATCTGCTGCTAGCAGCAAGGCTTGGGGTCGTGTTTCAAGGGTGGCAAGCACTTTGAAGCTCATAGACAGGGCTGTGCACATTCCTCGGGAAGGAGGTGTAACACCTGTGCCCAGGAAGGGCTTTGTTCTCTGGACATAGAGAGCACAGGTTCTGACCCCATGGTTTCAGAATCTCGTCTGGTAGTGGCAGGCTGGTTTTGACTAGCCAGTAACCATGCCGGAGTGGTTAGCTTTTGCAGGGGGTACCTCTAAGTTGGCTGCTGGGTACATTTTGCAATAAATCCAATACTGGTACCAGTTTGGATTTATTATTCTGAGTTGTTTGATACCAAACAACCCAGAGTGCAGAGTGGCCATCATGTAGTAGCTGTGAAACTTGTATTGCCCAGGGTCCAGCACATGCATGTAAAATGGCTGCTCTGTTCACTTAGTATATCCCAGGTTTGGCAGGGACACAATAGGGGCATATTGCTCAAGCATCTATGCTACACATGCAGTACAGTGCACCCTGTCTTAGGGATGGAAGGCCTGCCAGAGGGGTGAGTTACCTATACTGCATACATTGTGTAGTGGACAGGGCACACAGGATGTGTGCCATGTCACTTTTGCATTTTAGGGACGTATCCAGCCCACTGGCCGTTTGTAGGCCCTTCCACAGAAAAAGTGGTGTCCTTTCACATGGTGATTAGAAGGGTGGATGAAAAATTAGATTGGCAACTACATTCCATGGAACTCAAGACTAAAGTCCTCATGGATGTCCTGCAACCTGGACAATCCTCAGAACCTATGTTACCCTTTAATAAAGCACTTACTCATACTCTTATGCAAAACCGATTCATGCCCATCAGTAACCAGACAAGTGTCATGTCACCAAAGTTCATTTCCTAGTGACCCAATCTTTCTTACACAGCAGCCTGCTCTGAAAAGCCTGGTAAATAGTATTGCACCAGCAGAGTGAACTTGAATTCCTTTGCTTAGACCTCACCGGATAGGAAAGTCAAGAGGATGGAGGTGTTTGAAAAGTGAATGTTTTCATCTGCCAGCCTTGCTCTGCAGTCTAAAGCATACCAAAAATGATGGATGGAATCCTTAAATTAATCTAAGCTCCTGGTAATTACTCTGGGTGCATCAGCATCCATGGTTATTGTGCACACCAGACCACCTCAGTTTGGACCCAGCCAAATGCAAGTCAGGCTTGACCCTGCTCCAGTCAGAACAGTTCAGCCCATACTGCAAGGCCAATTCCTCCATGAACCGGAAAAGAAGCAACCCAGGACCAGCTTCACCCTAGTTAGGACTCATAAGCCAGGTAAAGTTTTGTTCAAGTGACATAATGTGCATACCCATCCCACTTAAGTGAAACACACTAAAGCATACAAAAAGTGATGGATTGGCTCCTGAATTAATCTCAGGCTGCATCTCAATCCACTGTTATTTTGCACTCAAGGCCACCCAGCCATGTCCAAATCCATATAGACCCTCTCCACTGGGACCAGTCGAGCCCGAATTGCTGGATCATGTCCTCCATGAACAAGAACACAAGCAACCATAGTTAGGGCTCATCAGCCATGTATAGCTTTATTCCAGTGACACAGTTTTCACTGGACTCACATCTGAACATACCCATCCCACTTAGGGTGATATACTAAAGCATATATAAAATGAATGGTTGGAAGTCTTGAATGAATCACAGCCACTGATAATTACTCGGGCTGCAGCCCTTCAGTCTGTTAAAGTCAGCTGTTTCCTATGACATTACTCCCACGCACCATGGGACACTGTAGGAGGCTGGATCTCTATGTGGTGTGCAAAACCAGACACACTGTCCAGAGAGCCCAGGCAACCACATAATGATTTAGAGAGGTAGAAACTAGACCACCTAATGCTCTAATTTTTATGGCAGCTTGGTTGGCAGATAGGCCAATATTTGAGAAGTGCTAAGCATTTTCACCAGGACACTCAGCCTGTAATGGCAGTGCTTGGTGACTTGGATGTAGGGTCTCTGAGGATGGCACAATCTGTGCTGCTGCCCTCAGGGGCCGACCCTTTGTACCTCATGCCCTGGGTACCTTGGTACCATTTACTAGGTTCTTATAGGGGGACCTAAAGGTGTTTCCAATTGTGCCATCAAAACAGTTTTGGGAAAGAGATCTGGCCCAGGGAACCTGGTTAGCAGGGGCCCTGGGCACTAACAACTTTGAAATCACATCAAATCCCAGGCTAAAAGTGAGGCTAACCATGTCAGAAGAGGCCCTTTCTCACAGATGACATAGTTGAAATTTTGCCTGCCGATCCTCAGGAAGTTAGGGTCAAGTTAGCACAGATCATTCAAGGTAGCCAGGATGCGTCCAAGAATGTCTTTCACTCAAGACTAGACACAGATTGCTTAAGCAGAGCAGACAGGACTAGCGTGGTGGTCCGACGTCATGCATGGATTAGAGTCCCAGGCTTTTCGGTCAATGTCCTTGAGCCATTCATGGACATGACACTTAATAGGTCTCACCTCTTTGGCAAGAAGATGGCCTCTGCCCATGAGTGTTTTAAGGAAGGCAGTGCCACTGCACACTCGCTCGCCCTTCATCCAGTGGTAAGGCATACCCTCACCAATATTGCCCCTTTTGAGGCATTGCTAGAGACTTTATCTTCAGACATTGACAAGGCCCACCATCTCACAGCTTACTGAAGAGTACCTAGTAGAAAATGCTCAGGCCAGCAGGGACAATGCACTTCCTAGTCTCCAGCCCACACCCACACCCACCCTCAGCAGCAGCCTTCAGGCTGCTTTAGTTTCCCTCAGTGGTACATGTTCACCTGTTGATGCTGAAGATGGCTTTCCTCATTGTGATAGCATCAGCACATCATGTAACTCAGCTCCAAGCCCTGCCAGTTCAACCACCTTGCAACACCTTCCTTCCAGAAAAACTGGTGCTAAGGACCAAAGAGGTTTTTCTCCCAAGGTTGTGACCGCCTTTCATGTCATCCATCCAATCACTCTTCCAATGTTCTTGCCCCCCATCCCTCGAAAGAAGAAAAGGTTCTAGACCCCCAAAGAACAGTCAGTTATTATATTGACCACACCAAAGACCATTTGGGTTGATAATCCGTGCGTCTTGGGGTTCTCTAAAGCAAAGAAAGGCAAAGGGATGCAAAAGCAAACCTTATCCAGATGGAAAGTCCTCTGTATTAAACTTAGCTAAAGGATGACAAAAAAGTAGCCTCCAAAGGGGTGAGGGCCCATTCCGCCAGAGCAAACATTTCTACCACTCATGAGTATCTGTTTTGGTTATCCATCAAGCTGCAACTTGGGCATCCCTGTACACATTCACAAAGGACTACTGCCTTGATAGCCAGGTCCACTGGGAAGAGCATTTTTAGACATTCGTTCCCGCAGGACTTTGGTCAGAGTCAATCCACAGACCCACCACCTGTGGAGCTACTGCTTTGATATCTATTTTAATGGTAAGGAATCTGCAGTTAGAAGAATCCATCAGAAAAAGAAGGTGGGGCCACATGTATCAAAAAAACTAATTGCATTTCTTAAATATCGAATTTTAAGAAATTGCTATTTAAGAAATGCAAAATGGTATGTATGATTTTTGCGATTCGGTAATAGTGATTTCTTAAAATTCGCAAATGCTATTACCGAATCGCAAATAGAGAATCCAGCTCCATTTGCACCTATGGGCCTGCTGCAAATGGTTTTGCATTTCCTAAATTGCGAATTCCAGTTAGGAATTTGCAATTTAGGAAATGCAAATCCCAGGGTGCTGGGGGCCTAAGGCCCCCCTCTGCTGCACCCCAAAAATATTTTTACGGACATGTGAAGCACACACATGCCTTAGGGGCATGTGTGCGCTACATGTCAATTTTAAAAATGCATTTAAAACGCATTTTTAAAATTTGCACATGGTTACCACCAAACTTTTGCTGGTGTTAATTTGCCCAATTCGCATTTAGGAAATGCTTGATACATGTGCTTAAGAAATCGCAAATAAGGATTCCTTATTTGCGATTTCCTATTTAGAGAATCGCAATTTGCGATTCTCTCAATGGGGTCGCAATTTTAAGGAATCGCTATTTTAGCGATTCCTTAAAATTGCACTGCGAATGCCTTTCATACATTCTGAAAGGCATTTTTGCATTCGCAAATGGCTGAATTTTGCGATTCGCACCGTTTGCAAATGCAAAATCGCTTGATACATCTGGCCCTTAGTTACTTTTGGTTACACCCTTTCTTGTGGGTACTCTCTCTAACACCAATTTCTCTCTCCCCTCCAACCTCCTTGTTCTGTGAAATGGACTATTTTCCATCTAACAATTTCCCAAATAAGAGATCTACACACTGGCACAATTGATTTCTGTTGGGCTCCTGTCTTACCCAGGTGACTGGTTGACACCTGTTCGGTATAAGTCAATAAGGACGCTCAATGAAGGACCACACGCCAATTATGAATACAATTTAGCTTTACTAGAATTTCAGGTGAATATATGTATTTAGCACATCAACAATAGTAGAATAAGAATAGCAATGAAAAGCATCTATTTATATATGAGTACACTACAAAGAGCATCTATGCATATATATAGGCAAAGAGTTCATTGACAGATATAAGCTTTGATTAACTGTATACCAAAATGCATCACACTACAATGTTCAGGAAGCAAAATATAAACGAGTTGAATACTTCAGATAAGCTTTGATTTGCTACACACCAAAATGCATGTTTCAATTACTGCAGCAGGCTCACACTACGATGACAAAATATAAACGTGCTGAATACTTCAGATTAGCTTTGATTAACTGCATACCAAAATGCATGTTTCAATTACTGCAGCAAGCTCACACTACGATGTTCAGAAAGCAAAATATAAACAAGCTGAATACTTCAGATTATAAACACAGTGCAAGCATAATAATCAATCATAATAATAGAGCAGAGAAACAAAGGCCTTTCATGCCTGTGTGGAACTGAACTTAGTCCACGAAATTCTGGGAAGCCCTCTACCACCTGCTTGGACCTCTCTCCCCCTCAAGCGTCACGGTCTCTGAACAGCAAAACAGGGAGGCACCGCTGGGCCATGGCAGCTTTCACAACCCCATCTGCGAGCTTCAAATCCCTCACCCGCACTACAGTGCTTAAATAACTCGAAGCTTGGATTCTATCTCTTTCTGGCATTTTCTAGCTATGTTATCAGCATTTGTCTCTTGGCTACTCTGCCCTTCCCCAGCCTTTGTTTTCATTCCATCTTCTCCCTGTACTCTCGTTCTCAAGGTTGAGACGGTGTCTCCTACACAAACAAGCTTGAAAATAATATAATGAACTTTTCCACGTTGTTCGGGGGTTTCAGCAGGCATCACGCTCATCTACACTGCTCAAGCTAATTAACCCTTCATGTCACAATGTCTTCCGCACCTTTCCCTATGCTGATCAACTCCACATCTGAAAGTGCAGACAATGTCCAAAAATAAACTGACATCAGCACCCCTGGGTGGTGCCTAAATATGACTCCAGTCATAACTTATGGAGCAAAGAGAAGCTGGTGTGGAATCACATGACACCGTTTATCGGTGCCCAGGGCTATGCTAAAACAACTTTCAGATGTAGTCTGGTGCCTGGGGATAGTCTTGAGGTGAGTAATTTGCAGTTAGATAGAGTACCACACAGAACTTTACCAGAAGTAAGTAACATTTTTGTTTTAAAAACTGTCTGTCATTATAATATGGTATCTAATTGTCCTTCTTGCCCATTAATCCTCTTGGAAGAGTTAGTTTGTCTCATATTTAACATACATTTAGGACTGACATGTATGTAACAATTATACATTATTAAGCATTGCCTTTTTTTATACGTCAAAAGCCTGCAGCAGTGGCAAACTATTCTGCACAGGGCAGTGCAGTGGGACAACTGTAGCCACTCATCAGTGGCAATCCTCCAAAATGTATTTCGAGCCAGCATTGCCCTCATCACTCATACCGTTCTGCACACTCAACCATTGCTGCCTTTACCTAAGCCCCTGACTCCACATGTTTCCTCGTATCTGGATGAGAAATGGGCGCTTATCATCCCTGAGAATTTCCTGACACAGGATAACCCACCTGTAGAACATTCCTGTATCAGGCATCTGGTACAGAGGCAGGAGGGTGAGTATAGCCACTCTTTTGGCATAGTCAGCCTCACTCAGAAGACATCAGGTTATCAAAAGGAACTGAAAATTCCTGATTGCGGTTATCTATGCAGGTGTAGCTAAACTCTCATCATCCGCTGTGGAAGAGGGCCATTCAACTGGAGACTTGTAGCAGGAGAATGGACATCTAGAAATGGGCACCAACATGTGTGGAAAGAACCCAGAAGGGAAGAGAGAGGAGTGTGCTTCACTTTACTTATCAACATAAATCCTGTCACAGAAGTCATGGATCATGTCTGCAACAGCCATCAAAAGGACAATGAACTCCATCATGAGCATGACCACCAAATGTCTTCTGCTGAAGCTGGATTTACACATTGCATGCTTTGGCCACCTTACCTTCTGTGGTGTGCAAAGAGGACCACTGTTTTGCCAATTCAAAGGCACGTGATAGATCTAACTTGTCTATGCCCATTATTCTTCATGGGAATGGTAACAGTAAGGATTAAGACCTGGCCCTAGTTACTAGTGGGTGGAATAGGATAAGGTATTTATCACACCCAGTTAGTACCATTACCCCAGGTGAGTTTTTTATTGTGTGTAGTAAATAACTCCTGTGCCTGTAAATAAGGCATACCACGCTGAATCGGACTTAATACAACGAGTTCTGCATGTGTTGCCTTTTTTCAGGGCCTGAGAAAGTTTGGGATTTTGGACCTGTTCAAATCTATGAAGGGAAAACACTGGGGTGCAATAATAATAGATCCTCTTTGCACCGGTGGTCATATTTAATCCACAGATTAAATATCTGTGGATTAAACCTAAGCGCCTGGGTTGCGTTGCTGCACATGGCTTTGCACCCCCTGCAATTAGAGCCAGTCCCTCCCATGGAACGCTTAAACTGGACCTGAATTGGCTTCTATCTTAATGGCACTTGCATGTTTGCCTTTCTAAATGCTATGTTTTATTGATGTATGCAGATGCTTAACTTGCCACTTTTCCCTGCAGTAACGTCTGCAGACCCGTCTCCTCTTCTTGGGTTTATTAACGTTACTTTACAAGGGCACAGTTTGTTATTGTTAATATTCTTTGATAGATGAGTCCTGTTTCCCCCGCATTGTCCCGATGTTTCACTTCTCACAGGTACGTTTACACCTGATATTACTCTTCACCTACGTTTTTGTCTCCCATAAATAAATATTCAGTGTTAGTTATGCAAACCACTGACTTTGATAATGCTGGTGGTTCCGAGGGAGCCAGCTGCTTCTCCGTTAAAAATTCCCCTTGAACCGAATGCCAAGTTCAACGATTTTGCCTTCCTTGGCCCCTAATTTTTTATCAAACAGCGAACATCGTGATCTAAATAAATCAGAATTTATCCTGCTGTCGAAAATTACACGCACTTCATTTCACCGTCGTGTAGTTGATACAGTTTAGCACTTTATTTCTCCTACTTACTCAATGTTTACAGCCCCATCTAGTGGCAGGAATATAAAAATAATGTTTAAATGTGTAAAACAGCAGGATTAAATGTTTAAAAAGCTAGCCCCCCTGATCTGATCTTGGCGTGGTGATTAGGCCAGCACTACGTAGACAAGAGTAATTCATGTTTGGATAGGTTTCTTTCTCAATCGTGTTGTGACATTTGTAATGTCTGTCTCTTCTTGGTCGCATAGTGTGTTCTACTATAAAGAATGAACAATGCATCCTCTGACAGAGAAAGTAGTGTGTTCTGAAGTCATAAAATGAAACAAAGTTGACGTATCTAGTGATTAGAGGTAAAGAAGAAAACATTAATGGTAGTGAGCTAGAAATTCTTGTGAATGAGAGCATCATCCCTTATTTATTTATTTATTTAGTGTATTCATATAGCGTAGACACGCCACAACGACAGCTTCACAAAAAAGGAACATTACATGTATGAAAAAATATGAAGAGAAACGTGATTAAATATACAGGTTTATTTTAAATAGGTTCTTAAGGGTCTCTCTCCACGCCTCCGCCCAACCCCTCCCCCCCCCCCCCCCCCAACCCCGCTCCCCATGACATGGGATGTAGGGGAACCATAAGAAAATATTCAACCTCACTATAGGGGAGACTCACAAAATAACATTTTTTTTCAAAACGCTCATGAACCTCTCCATTTGATGAGGTATATCCGGTTCGATCTCCTTAACCCCAAGGGGTTATCGAATCACCCTCCCCCTTACCGTCTGGAGAAAAGAAAACAGACAGGAGTTCCTCACTTTTCCTTAGGATAAGTTAGGTGCGTCCATGTTAGAAACTCTTATTCCCAGGGGTCATTTGTAGCATCAACTCTTACCTCAGGCCCCGGAACAAGTAGACACACACACGCAGCTCTTGGCATTTTATTATGTACGCTCAGTACATATACCTTATGTATCAGGATAATGGTCATTAGTATAACCTGAGCAAGGACTCTATAAAGAAGATGAACCCTTAGGAAAATCAAGAGCATTTTACATCACAGAGCCCTACTAACCTCCTGACTATAATAGTTCTCTGATTGGTAGTTTCCATAACTTGATATACAGAGTCATGTACTTATCTCCACATACCTCAGAAAGTTGGCCCTGCAGCAGGATAATGGCATCTTCCTTCACAACGTCAGTCAGTGGTGTAACAAAAGTCCCTGCAGGCCCCACGGTGCGGTAGGTCTTTCGGAGGCGGGGCGGGCAGGGGGGAGGGGTGATCTAGCGAGCTCCAGGGGTGACACTAAGCACAGCACCTTGCCTGAGTGGGACCGGAGGGGGGGGGGGCTTCATGTGTTTTGCAGCCCCCCCCCCCCTTGTGTTTCATTACGCCGCTGTCGTCAGTCTCTATGTCTGCCCCTACCAAACCCCCAGGTCGCATTATACCCTAGAGTGGAGGTGGAACTGTTGTGCAATACTTATTATTTTCACTGTAAGAAACCAACAATGTCTCAGTCAGAGAGTTTTTTAAAGACAAGCAAAACTATCCAACCATGATTCCTTCTTTCTTCCAAATCAGTTCCGTGCACGGCTGAATGGCCTTCCCACATTAATGAGCTTGCTAGACAGCACAATAGACATTTTTTTCTGCTTTATTTCTTTTACTTTTGCCAGTGTGACTGATGTCAAATAGTTTGATAAAATTATATCGAAATCTCATACACTCTTTTAGCCATCATTTCAGTTCAATAACATTGGTTAGCTATGACCTGAGCCTTGCACGTTCACACTAAAGAGTTAGTGCATCTCATGTTTAACATACATTAAGACCTGATTTGTATGTAACATATATGTATGTTCAGGAAAGCCCTGCCACAGAAGTCAAAAGCTTGTAGCAGTGGCAAACTATTTAGTTGTTGAATAATACAGCAGAGGGCAGGGCAGTGAGAGGATTGTGCCCGCTCATCAGGGGTAATCCTCCATCTTCTATTTCAGGCTTCCATGGAGAAAGCATTGCCCTCATCAGTCCCACCATCCCTGCACACTCAACCCTTGCTGCTTTCATCTGAGGCCCAGATTCAACATATTTCGTCATATCTGCATGGGGAGGGGGTGCATAGCACCCCTCAGAATTTTCTGATGCAAGTTGACCAACCTGTAGAACACCATGTGCCAAATGATGTGGTACATAGGCAGGAAAGTGGGTATATTCATTCTTTGTGCAAAGTCAGCCGCACTCAGGTGAGATCAGTTTACCAAAATGAACTGAACGTTTCTGAATACAGCTACCTATGCAGGTGCAGCTAAACTCTTACCAACCCCTATGGGACGAAGCCATTGACTGGAACACATTTAGTAAGGGACTTGACAGACAGAAGTGGGCAGAAGAAAGAGGAGAGAGCTTCACTATACGTATCAACAATATTCCTGTAGCAGAAATCATGGATAATGTCTCCAACAGCTATCTGAAGACAAATTAACCCCATCATGAACATGGCCACCAAGTGTCTTCTGATGAAGCTGGATTTACACATTGCATGGCTGGCCCACCTTGCCTTCTGTAGTGTGCAAAGAGGACCACTATTTTGGCACTACAAGGATATTTGATGGATCTAACTAATTTCTGCGGCAAGGTCCACTTCTTGGATGAATACACCCTTATTCTTTTACCTTCAGGTGTGGGGGAGTCAACACACAAAAACATAAAAAGTAAGATAACTGTGAATTTTGGTGTATGTCATTGTTGGTAGACCCACTATATGTTGAAAACAATGCTATAAAATTAGCAAAACACCTGTGCACTATGACTGTTAAAACGTATTCAAAGATTAACAATATGCCATGCCAAAAAATTGTAGAATTCCCTGCCATATGTGAGGGGAGGTGCAAGAATTAAGAAAATTGCTTGCACACCCTTTTTAATGTGCTTTCCTACTCAAACCGTCAGTGTAGGAGAGTGGATTTATCATTTGGGAAAGAAGGTGCTCACCATCTTAATGAAGACACACTGGTTATGTCTCAACTAAAGTCTCAGAGAAGGTGTGCTCAACCCCTGGTATCTGAGGCACAAGCAGCAAGGCACATTCCCAGAGAAATGTGAATTAAGTTCAAGCTGTCCTAACAATTTTGAAGTCAGGAAAATAGAATCAAATTCTGAAACCTATAAGAAAACAATAAACATAATCAATCAGGGAAAATACATCAAAACCATTAAAATTGCATAATGGGAACTGGAGAAATACATTTTAAAAATGTGAAGGCAAAAGCATCTTGGAAAGTGAAGCTCCATTGAAAAAGTAGTCTGCACTTGATACAGACAGTGGGATGATTTCAGGCTGATCACAATGACATTTTCACCCTAAAACTTAGTCCATGAAATGGAAGCCAGAAATGTCCATAGTCCAAGGCTTGAGCCAATGAGGCTTCCCTGAAGTTAAATACTTTGTCAGCGCTTCCCCTGTAGTCATTGGTTTTCGAGCCAAAAGTTCAGAGCAGGTCAAAGCTAGATATTTTAGTTAGCAAGGTCACACCATCATTGGGATGGATTTGCCATCATGCTGAGGTCCATGGTTTTACCTTCAGACTTAATCACTTTTTTGGTTCTCGAAATCCTCCAGATGGGTAGGACTGGAAGCTGTAGTTAGGCAGGACTCAATGAGGCCAGATACCTTTTTCTGCAAGATCCCTAGACTCATTTTCTGCGTGTGAAAAAGCTCAGACCCACTTTTCACCAACTGCTGGGAAAGTTCCTTCTGGTCAATCGTAGAGTTCCCAGATCCAGAGGGCAGGCTTCTAATCATCAGGTATCTCTCAAGTTGGGGCTTTTGCAAGGAGCAGTCCTCTGCCATCTGTGGACCTTGTTGGATTCAGGGATTCTGCTTTTTATGTCACAGGGGCAGGCAAATGGAAGGTTAGCTGCAAGACCCTTGTAGAGCAGTTCCAGTCGATGGAAGCTAGAACTGTCAGGATTTATCTTTCTACCAGCAAGGCTATCTTTGTATGGTGTATGCCTTCATTCTTTTCGATCCAGAGAGTCTAAGATTGTTCTGGGAAAGAATAGGAGCAAATCCTGTGATATCCTTTTGGAATCAACACATCAAAAGAAGAAGTATTATTGCTCCCCTATGTTCTGCCAACTATCCTGTACCCCTCCCAGGTGGTTTATCCCAGCTAAGTGTCCAGTTGCTGACAATACCACTGCAGTGATGGTTTCAGAGGTCAGGTAATTATCCTCTGGTAGGTAGCCTTTATATCCAGCCAGGAATGTGTATTGCCCCCTTCCGTTGTGAAGAGTGGTAGAGCTGGATTTAAGCCATTTCTGGCTCAAGCAGCCCACATAATATGTTTGCAAAGTTGCTTTCCCACTAAGCAAAAATAGAGTACAGAAAAGGGTGAAAAAGCAGGTGATACCTTGCAGAAAAGGTAGATTTCATCCACTGTGCTACAGTCAGTTTCATGATAAGCACAAGACATCCCAGAGAGCAAACACTCTGTCCAAGGACAAGAAAAAAATGGATATAGACAAAAGCCCTAGACACTTCTCCCAACTTAAGACACTCAGATCTACATGCAGACCCTTTATCAATGCAACCCAAACAATCTTCTACAAGGCTACCTCTAACAAGGCAAGAAACATAACTACAGTCCTCTACAAGGCAGCTAAGCACTACATCCAACCTCTCCCAATCACACCTATTCATCATTCAATCAATGAATGTAATGATTCAACCCCCTCATCAATGGGTAAAAAAGCAATGTTAAACAGGTAACCATCCTTCTTCCAATTCCCCACCATTCCTCCACCCCCAAGAGGATAGTCTCCAACTAAATTTTGCACCTGGATATCCTCAACTCTCTTTAGCCACCACCTACAAAGTAGGAATTCTTCCATCCACCATTATGAAGCGCTTCATGGAGATACCTCCATACCCCTCCTCTGTCAAGGAACTTTCCCAGACGCTCTAAAAACAGGAGAAATTCCATCCTTCCTGAAGAAACGTCCTTGTACCCAAAGGATCTTGTCACCTATTGTCTTATCACCCAACTACCTTTCATTGGTAAAACTGAGAGAGCAGTCTCCCTTCATTTACAACATCACATCAGCAGGGTACCCTTTTTCAGGACTACAAATCTAGCTTCAGATTTCACTGCAGCATGCAAACTGCTACCCTCCATGTGGACGTCAGTACCCTCCTGAGTGGCCCCTACCTCATGATCCTACTGCACTTCTCTGCAGCCCTCTTAGTGGCCGACCACCAAACACTAATCTTGTGCTGCAAACAGACTTGGGCTCTATGACTAGGTCCTGTAATAATTGATTTGTTAACTCACCAACTGCCACAAATTCATCCAGATGAGAACCTCTGTATCCCAGAAATTATCTCTTTCCGGTTGAATGCTCACAGGCTCTGTCTCTCCTCACAATCAGCTTCTACACGCAATCCTTTGTAGCCCTACTTACCAACAGCAGCGTCAAAGTCCATCAAAACACAAGGATGACTGACAATTCATTGAGAACTGGATGTCCAGCAACTTCTTAAAACTGAACTCAGTGAAGATGGAATTCATCCTTTTCTCGAATATGTTATGTTATGTTTAAGAGCCAGGTCTTCTTCTTGTGGGATTCAGGAACTGAGGAGAAGGCTCAATGTGGGGAGGCAGGTCGTTCCAGGCTTTAGGACAGTGGTTCCCAAACTGTGCCCCGCGGCACCCCTGTGTGCTGTCAAAACTAGCCAGGGGCGCTGCAGAACACTGAAAACATCTGCTCTGGTTGTTAATTCTCAATATGTTTCTTGCTTATGACAAAGCGCTGACCAAGCAGAGGTGAAAGAAAAAAGGGGGGGGGGGCTGAATGTGCCAGACTAGAGCTCCCACTTTACCCCAAAGGAGAAAACAGACAAATTATTTGATCTTACCAGATAATTATGTCATTGTTTCATTCCGAGTGTTGGGTATGTGTCATGAGCCCCTGCTGCCAATGATCTGTGTACTGGCAATAGGATTTTCTCTGTGCAGCATCTTTTCCTAGAACAGCACATTCTGTCAGCCTTTCAAACTCGCTGAGCCGCCTGGTTCACAACCAAAGTCCATAAGGCAAAGGCAAAAGATATTTATTACTGCAACTGTATGGCATTTTTCGGCAAAATTAAATCTTTATGACGCTGCTATTTTTAGGTCCGGTTCCCTTCAGGGCAGGATGGTTTGATTCTGATCGGTTTCAGACCTCCCCTTCTCTACATCGCCTTAGTTCATAACATCTTTGGTGTATCTTTTCAGAATGAATAAAAAACAGCAAACCAGGATCCACAGTGCTTTGGGCTCAGCGGAAATGACACTCCAACTGTGGCAAACATTTAAAAATTCCGGTACCTTGTCACCAGAAATCTCGCCACTAGCTCCAAACCCATGCTTTCTAGTTTTAAAATTAGAAAATGCAAGGAGTAATGGAGCATGGATTATGGGGAAGTGGCGCATGGAGGAGCCACAAGTCAGTTTAAAAAGCATACATGTATGAGGCATGAGAGAAGCAAAGTGTATTAAAACAAGCACTGGTAAAGCCTGTAGGTCTTGCCTTGGCGAGCTGGTAAAATGGTTACCCTTTTAATTTTTTTTATTGCATACATATCCTACTGAAAAGAGGAAAAAAGAAGAAACAGTGCTGCCACTTAAACCTGACAACCATATATGCTTGCAATAAAATTGAATTAAAAAACATTTTTTTATGTGTCCATTTTCATATTTTTGTAAACAAATATGAGCCCTTTTAGTTGTGCAATGTATTGTGGTGTTACTTGCGAAGGATACAGGAATACATTGCCACACCATCAAGAACTCCAATCGCAGTCAGCTAGAATGTGACAAAGAGTGTTAAACACTTTTTAACAGACATCTCACGAGTATCTGAAGTGTAGGCAAAATACATAGCCAGTATTTATATTCTTAAAAAATAACCACTGGTGTTATGTGATGCAATTATCAGGTCTAGAGTATTAACTTTTCATGAGTCAATAATGTTATCCAACAGATTTAATTTATGGATTATGGATGGGATGATACATTTGTTCTTTTTCTTTCAGTCATGGATTTTGATTGTGAGTCCGTTGGGTATTAGAAGGTCGAATGACAGTAGTGAGGTAAGTGTGAACCACATTTCAGTTATGAAGAGCATGTCTAGGTCAAGCTCAGTGATTGTGGCTGGGATTTCAAAGACATCTGCCTGGTTTGACTTTACATTGATGAGAGCATATTTTAGGAAAGGTTTAGTTTGGGAAGTTTGAAGTGATATCCAGTGGTGTGGATGTGGATCAAATTTTCAAAGTAAATACCTTGGATTGCACTACAAGTGATGTAGTCTGCTTTGATGTCATCGAGCCTCTTTCCACTTGGTTTCCACTTTCCCATTCTTGTAAATTATGGTACATGTAGTTCCTTCTGCTGCTAATACCTGCCAAGATCATGCCCTGGTGGTGGAGCTCTGTTAAGGATTATTGTTCCTGTCTTCTATAAGCACATTGACAGCCCCATATTTGTTTTCCTAGCTGTTCGCACTCCGCTTCCATCCGAAATCTCTTCCTGTTTCCCTTTTCTCCCTTTGTCTGCTGGCTTTTATAGGCTC
Source organism: Pleurodeles waltl (assembly GCF_031143425.1). Lineage (NCBI taxonomy): Eukaryota > Metazoa > Chordata > Amphibia > Caudata > Salamandridae > Pleurodeles > Pleurodeles waltl. The sequence goes on from NC_090442.1 coordinate 518,234,943, forward strand.
CCTGTAAAGAAATGGCTCCCTGTTGCAGTTACCCCCCACTTTTTGCCTGATACTGATGCTGACTTGACTGAGAAGTGTGCTGGGACCCTGCTAACCAGGCCCCAGCACCAGTGTTCTTTCACCTAAAATGTACCATTGTCTCCACAATTGGCACACCCCTGGCATCCAGGTAAGTCTCTTGTAACTGGTAACCCGGGTACCAAGGGCCCTGATGCCAGGGAAGGTCTCTAAGGGCTGCAGCATATCTTATGCCACCCTAGGGACCCCTCACTCAGCACAGACACACTGCTTGCCAGCTTGTGTGTGCTGGTGGGGAGAAAATGACTAAGTCGACATGGCACTCCCCTCAGGGTGCCATGCCAACCTCACACTGCCTGTGGCATAGGTAAGTCACCCCTCTAGCAGGCCTCCCAGCCCTAAGGCAGGGTGCACTATACCACAGGTGAGGGCATATGTGCATGAGCACTATGCCCCTACCGTGTCTAAGCAAAACCTTAGACATTGTATGTGCAGAGTAGCCATAAGAGTATATGGTCTGGGAGTCTGTCAAAAACGAACTCCACAGCTCCATAATGGCTACACTGAATACTGGGAAGTTTAGTATCAAACTTCTCAGAATAATAAACCCACACTGATGCCAGTGTTGGATTTATAAAAAAATGCACACAGAGTGCATCTTAGAGATGCCCCCTGTATTTTACCCAATTGTTCAGTGCAGGACTGACTGGTCTGTGCCAGCCTGCTGCTGAGAGACGAGTTTCTGACCCCATGTGGTGAGGGCCTTTGTGCTCTCTGGGGACAGAAACAAAAGCCTGCTCTGGGTGGAGATGCTTTACACCTCCCCCTGCAGGAACTGTGACATCTAGCAGTGAGCCTCTAAAGCTCAGGCTTCGTGTTACAAAGCCCGAGGGCATTCCAGCTAGTGGAGATGCCCGCCCCCTGGACACAGCCCCCACTTTTGGCGGCAAGTCCAGGAGAGTTAATGAGAAAAAAACAAGGAGGAGTCACTGGCCAGTCAGGGCAGCCCCTAAGGCAACCTGAGCTGAGGTGACTCTGACTTTTAGAAATCCTCCATCTTGTAGATGGAGGATTCCCCCAATAGGGATAGGAATGTGACCCCCTCCCCTTGGGAGGAGGCACAAAGAGGGTGTAGCCACGCTCAGGGCTAGTAGCCATTGGCTACTGCCCTCCCAGACCTAAACACCCCCCTAAATTCAGTATTTAGGGGCTCCCCAGAACCTATGACACTAGATTCCTGCAACTTAAAGAAGAAGAGGACTGCTGAGCTGAAAAACCCTGCAGAGAAGAAGAAGACACCAACTGCTTTGGCCCCAGCCCTACCGGCCTGTCTCCCTCCTTCAGAAGAAAACTGCTCCAGCGACGCTTTCCCCAGGACCAGCGACCTCTGAATCCTCAGAGGACTGCCCTGCTTCCAAAAGACCAAGAAACTCCGAGGACAGCGGCCCTGTTCAACAAAGACTGCAACTTTGTTTCCAGAGGAGCAGATTTAAAGACCCCTGCAAACCCCGCAAGAAGCGTGAGACTTGCAACACTGCACCCGGCGACCCCGACTCGACTGGTGAAGAAACAACGCTACAGGGAGGACCCTCCGGCGACTCCAAGACTGTGAGTAACCAAAGTTGTCCCCCCCTGAACCCCCACAGCGACGCCTGCAGAGGGAATCCCGAGGCTCCCCCTGACCGCGACTGTCTGAATCCAAAATCCCGACGCCTGGAAAAGACCCTGCACCCGCAGCCCCCAGGCCCTGAAGGATCAGAACTCCAGTGCAGGAGTGACCCCCAGGAGGCCCTCTCCTTTGCCCAGGTGGTGGTTACCCAGAGGAGCCCCCCCCCTTGCCTGCCTGCATCGCTGAAAAGACCCCTTGGTCTCGCTTTGAAATCTATTGAAAACCCGACGTGTGTTTGCACACTGCACCCGGCCGCCCCTGTGCTGCTGAGGGTGTACTTTCCGTGCTGACCTGTGTCCCCCCCCCCGGTGCCCTACAAAACCCCCCTGGTCTGCCCTCCGAAGACGCAGGTACTTACCTGCTGGCAGACTGGAACCGGGGCACCCCCTTCTCCATTGAAGCCTATGTGTTTTGGGCACCACTTTGAACTCTGCACCTGACCGGCCCTGAGCTGCTGGTGTGGTAACTTTGGGGTTGCTCTGAACCCCCAACGGTGGGCTACCTTGGACCCCAATTTGAACCCCGTAGGTGGTTTACTTACCTGCAAGAACTAACAATAACTTACCGACCCCAGGAACTGTGAAAATTGCAGTGTCCACTTTTAAAATAGCTATATGTGTTTTATGTGAAAAGTATATATGCTATTGTGATTATTCAAAGTTCCTAAAGTACTTACCTGCAATACCTTTCAAATGAGATATTACATGTAGAATTTGAACCTGTGGTTCTTAAAATAAACTAAGAAAATATATTTTTCTATACAGAAACCTATTGGCTTGGAATTGTCTCTGAGTGTGTGTTCCTCATTTATTGCCAGTGTGTATGTACAACAAATGCTTAACACTACTCCTTTGATAAGCCTACTGCTCGACCACACTACCACGAAATAGAGCATTAGTATTATTGCTTTTTGCCACTATCTTACCTCTAAGGGGAACCCTTGGACTCTGTGCATACTATTCCTTACTTTGAAATAGTGCATACAGAGCCAACTTCCTACACTCCCCTTTCTAAGTTCATGTGCAACCTTCCTTGTATTGGTGATTCCCATCAACTGGTTGAGGACTCATACCTACCTCACCCCCAGCACCTGTCCTCCACCCCAGTGTTTCAAGCTATTTCAGCCATGTGAGCTCAGTGTGCAACAGCTTGCAACAGTCTTTAGATTCCATCCTTGCATCAAATCTGCTTTACTATTTTGCTTGCAGGCTTGTTTATTGATTCTGTGTTCCTTGGTTTTGTTTATAGATGTGTGAAATTAACATAATTTGCATTCACGTAATTATGCAAAATTTCACAAAAATTAAAATACCATAATTACTCCAAATCAATCTCTGATCCTGTGGTGTACTTTTAAATGTTTGTTTCCAGTTTGAATGTTTTCAGTTTTTTTGTATTTATTTACCCTTTTTCTTTAACTCAGTTATGACAGAGGCATTCAGCATGTTACTGTATATATATATATATATATATATATATATATATATATATATATATATATATATATATATCTATATGTTGTTGACCTTGCTTTCCTTGTACTCTATGTGATTTTCACTGCATTGATTTTAAAATGTTTTTAGTCTTCACAAAGGGATGCTTGGAGTATGGTCGGTCAGTTTACTATATATCAATTCAGCTAAGAATTTATTGTTTATATGTGTTCATATTTTGGCTCGCTTGGGCGTTGCTGTGTAGGGACATGTGATAGTTATAGTAATTGTTTTTTGTATGTTAATACTACATATTGCACACATTTTGGAATGCTTGTTTCCATTGCTCAATCTTTGGAACATAAATGATTATTGTGTTTCTCACAGCACTTTTAGAACAAACAGTGATTTTCGATTGCTGCTGTTTAACTAAAAATATCATTCCCTGGGAGAAATGAAAAGTCACTGACCAGGGTAGCTATTACCGTTCATGATTAAACACATTGAAATTGTAGTGGTATGGTTGTTTATTATTTGGTTTTAGATATTGTGAGAAATTGGGCTGTTGGTTGAAGGGGGGCGAAACCCGACTCAAGCAGCAGCTACAGTCCTTGTGAGAGTGGACCACAAAAAGTAATTAAATTAACCTGTGCTTAACACTCTTTAGGTTGGCACAAAAGCATGAACTATGCATTGGAGCTGTTGTGTGATGCATTGTCTCTCAGAAATTCCGAATCAGAACCCCAACTCAAGTCTTTGCATCACTCCCTGCGGTCTCATCGGAACCATCACTCTGCGATCTATCCTCAACGCAGGCCTTCAAATCACAAGCCCCTTGTCAACAATATCCTTAATGACAACACAAGGCTTCACATCACAAGTCCAGCATCTTTTCGGAACCAGCTGGTGCGTGATGCATCCTTGATGCAGGACTTCACACTGCAAGACCCTCTTCAATGGCCTCCTCAATGATGACGCAAGACCTTGCATTGCAGCCTCTCAGCTCCTTGGAACAGAGGCTGCATAGTTCCACACCATAACCTTGCATTGCCTGGGCTGCATGACACATACTGAAAGTTTATATGCAGTGCAAGGAGCAGCCGTGAGTTATAGTTAATGTACTCTGGCAAGCGAGTTGACAACAGTGGGTAAGGGGATGCATGAGTTCTAGAATTTGAATTTAGTGTTTAAATTATAAATTTAAGATATAATTATAATTTGAGAGTTTCCAATGTGTAGTTTAAGATTGGTCAGTATAGAATGAATAAATCAAGTAAATATAATTATAACTAATCTTTAACTTCTGTTTTTTTTCATTAAATTTCAATGGTTTTTAACTTTTAATTCAAAAATTCAAATTGTAGAGTGGATTATTTTTGAGTAGAGTGGCATAAGTAGGTTGTGATAGAATACAATGGAGTAGAGTGTTGTTGAGTTGAGTGCCATAGAATGGTTCAGAGTGGAGTTGCGGACAGTGGAATAGTGTACAGTGGAATACTGTAGAGTGGAATTCCATAAAGTCATGTATAGATGAGAGGCATAGACTAGAATAGCGTGCAGTGGAGTGGCATAGAGTGGAGTACCGCAGTGTGGAGTGGGGCAGAGTGACATAGTGGAGTGGCGTAGAGTGGAATAGTGCAGAGTGGAGTGGCTTTGAGTGGAGTGGTTTACAGTAGAGTGGTTTAGAGTGCAGCAGCATAGAGTGGAATAGCGCAGAGTGGAATGGCATAGAGTGGAGTGGCATAGAGTGGAAAGTGTGAATTAGAATAGTGTAGAGTCGAATAGCATAGAATGGAGTGGCATGCAGTGGAGTGGCTTAAAATGGAGTGGGATAGAGTGTAGTGCCATAGAGGGAAGTGTCCTACAGTGCAGTGGTGTCGAGTAGTGTGGTGTAGAGTGGAGTAGGGTGGTGTGAAGCAGAATGGAATAGCATTGTGTACTACAGCAGCATAAAGTGGAATAGAGTAGAGTGAAGAGGCGTACAGAGGAATGGTATGGAGTAGAGTACAATAGCGTGTTGTAGAGTGGTGTAGAGTCGAACAGCATACAGTGGAGTGGCATACAGTTGAGTAGCATAGAGCTGAATAATGTGGAGTGGAGTGGCATATAGTAGAGTTGAGTGGTGCAGAGTGAAATAGCTTGCAGTTGAGTGGCTTAGAGTGGAATAGTGTAGAATGGAGTGGCATAGAGTGGAATGGCATACAGTAGAGTGGCATAGAGTGCAATAGCGTACAATGGAGTGGTGTAGATTGGAATTGAGTGAAGTGGTATAGAGGGGAGTGGAATACCATACAGTGGCGTGGGGTAGGGTGGAGTACAGTGGAGTAGTGTAAAGCACAGTGGCCTAGAGTTAAGTGGCTTATAGTGGAATAGTGCAGAGTGGAGTGGCATAGTGTAGAATATTGGGGAGCTGAGTATAGCAGAGCAGCGTAGAGTAGAGTGGTGTAGAGTTGTGGGTGTACAGTGGAAGCCCACCCCAGAGACTGTGTTCATGAAGAGGAAGGTGGTTCTATGTGTCCTCCTCCCGGAGCCTCCATGCAGCCCCTGCCCAGAGCTTTCAAAAGCCCTGGGGAGCCCACCTCCAGGGCTGAAATTAATTTAACTGGAGAGGGGGACACACAGCCCACCTCCTGGAGCCTATAGAGGCCCCGGGGAGCCCACCCTCGAGCCAAAACTTTATGAAATGGGAGGGAGCTATGTGACCTCCCTCCACAAGCTTCCAAAGCCCTTGGGGACCCTATCCCCAAGTTCCAGCTCAGATGCTATATCCTAGGGAGCCTACCCCCAGGACTTAGCAGTTTCTCTGCCCACACCAGCATGGGCAGAGAAACCTGTGAATGCTATCACTTGGTATGAGCATTTTTAAATCTGCCAAACTGGAGAAAATACCAAGTCCGCTGACAGAAGGCAGTGGCTTTGAAGATGCTCCTGACTGCTGGGAGCAGACTTTAGATCTGTTTTCTGTCCTCACTGAAGTGGACAGGAAAGAGATCAAACTATTGCCCCCACCCACAGGTAGCAGCATTACTAACTGCTCTGTATGGACAGGAGTAATGCTGGCTTACACTGTATGTGGGTAGTGGGTTTGGGCTGCGGGGGCCTTGAGGCTCCCCCTGTGGAACCCAAGGAGAGTATGATGGGTGCCCTAGGTGGTCACCATGGCACCCACTTTTAACAGTGTCAGGCCCCAGGTGATGGGATCCCGGGGCTGAATATAGCCTAGTGATGGGGGCCACATGCCCCCTTCCACTCAAAATCACTCCAGGCTGCAGGGGATGTGGTCCACATGGCCATAATCAGTCTCGAGAGGGGTGGACGCTTGCCCCCTCTCCCTAAAAATGACACCGGTCCTCTGGGACAGGGTGACCAGGGATCAAATTGGTCCAGGGAAGGTGGGCCTCAAGCTCCCATCCCCTGATTATCATGCCAGGGCATGGAAGATGGGGTCCCCACCGGTGACAAAATAAGTCCAGGGAGGGGGAGACCACACTCACTGCCTCCCCTTTATCGTAAGTAGTGGCCCTGGGGTAAGCGGTCCTCAGGGCTGAATGGTCCTCAGGAATGTGGGCGTCACAGCCCCATCCCCTTTAAAAAAGGCCCCGTGGGATGAGGTCCCCAAGGCCTATGGGGCTCAGGGAGGGGGGGCTCATGATATAATCTTAGAAGTCCTCAGTGATGTCATAAATGATGTCATAGAACATGCCATGAGTGATGTCATATGTGAGGTCATTGACTGTGCACGGCTCCGGTGCAAGTTATAATTAGCTCTGATAACTATAACTGGTGAATTTCTGTGGTCTTTTAAGTTAAAAATTTTAATATATATATATGTGTGTGTTTGTATATATATATATATATATATATATATATATATATATATATAATATAATATAATAATATAGACACTCACTAGTTATGTTTATCTCACGTATAACTTGTGCCCTATGGTAACTATAACTTGTGGCCCGCGATGCACAGGGATATTATCAATGATCTCAAAGAAGATGTCATGAGTGGTGTACTATGTGGGACAATTATCAGTGCATGGTGAGGGCACGAGTGGTAGTTACCTTAGGGCACGACCTATAGTTACTTGATATAATTCTAACTATAACTAGTGAATTTCAGTGGTTTTTAGAGTTTGAAACTGAACAGTGTATTTCTAAGTTTTTTTTTCATGTAAATTAATATTTAGTTACCTTACGTTAATCCAACCTCCCGCTGTGCACGGCCTCGGCATGGCTGTTGGTGGCTGTCACAGTAGGGGGGGGCAGAACTCCTGGCCTGTGGGCAACCCTCCAAAGGCAGCCAACCGCACACAGCAGAAGGGAGTTGGCCACAAAGCCTGGTCCTGGGGATGTCCGGGCCATTTGTTTTTAAACAGGAGGAAGCCGCCCCTTCCTGAGCTTATTATGGATCTGGGCACTCCATCCCTCAGGGCGATATATATTTTAAAGGAGTGCAGGCCATGTCACCCCCACACATGAGCTTCCTTAGGCCCTGGGGACCCTACTCCCCAGGGCCTCCATTACACCTAAATGGAAGGAGGCCTGCGTGGCCCCCCTCGCCAAGCATTGTAATGCTCTATTGACCCCATACCCCCAGGCCATTTCTAAAAATAAAGGAAGGGGGGTGCACGTTCTCTACCCCAAGCCTTGATAGGCTCTGGGCAACCCATCTCCCAGGGCCACTAATTAAAACTAAGGGGAGGGAGCAAACACCCATTTTAGCCTCCTCGGGCCGAAATGTGGACACCATTCCCAGAGCATTATTTAAGGGGAGGGGGCATGTGGCCTATTCCCCAGGCTGCTTTGGGCCCTGGGACCCCATCCCACAGGACCTGCTCTATTTTTGAGAGGAGGGAGCACATGGCCGCTCTCCCTGAGCCAATTTTGGCCCCAGAGACCCCATCACCTAGGGCTTGATGCATTTTTAGGGGAGGGGGATACCTGCCCCCCCCCACCCCCTACCAGGCCAAAGTTGGCCCTGGGGACCCCATCCACCAGAGTCCGGCACTATATTTACAGGAGAGGGGGGTATGCATCCTCCTCCCTGGGCCAATTTCAGCCTCAGGGACCTCATCCTCCAGGGCCTGGCCAGGTATGAAAAGCCCCAGGGGCCGTATCCCCCACCCAAGGCCAATTTTAGCTGAGGAGACCCCATCCTCTGGGACCCAGCCACAAAGGACAACCACATTATTATGGTTGGGGGCTGCTGGGGGAGCCTCAAGGTCCCAGTAGCCACAGTCAGTTCTCCACATCCAGCGGGAACCAGCATTGCTCCTGCCCACAGGGAGCAGCTAAAACATGCTGCACACTGTGGGTGCAGACAATCTTTAGGGTTATTTCCCTGCCCGCAGGGAGGAACCTCAAGGTCACTGTGGCCCCAGTCAGTTCCCCCATCCAGTGGGAACCAACATTGCTCCTGGCCACAGGGAGCAGCTAAATCATACTGCTCACTGTGGGCGCAGAAAATCTTTAGGGTTGTTTCCCTGCCCACATCACTGCGGGCTGGGAAGCAGATCTGAAGTTTGGTCCCAAAAGGAACATTTTTCAAGCTCCCGCCCACTGGAAGTGGACTTTGTGTTTGCTCCGACTTGGCAGCAAATTGAAATTTCTCCCAAGGGAGAGCAAATACAGGTTTCCCTGCCCGCATATGGGCTTGGAAACTGCTATTTTTAAGGAGGTGAGCACCCAGGGTTATAGCACATAGGCCGGCCCTGGGGATAGGGTCCTCAGGGCCATTAAAGGCTCAGGAAGAGGGGCTGTGTGGCCACCCCCCACATTACAAATGTGACCAGGCCCACTGGGCATCCCAGAACCCAAAATCAACCTGGGGATGGAGCCCACACTCGCCTCCCTCCGCCAATGTGTTTTCTGGGAGACCGCACTTGGTTTTCTTCAAAATTTTGCCATGGATTCACAGATCCTCCATGAATTTGTGGTAACATTTTGAAAGAAAAAAAATGTTGGGCCCCAGACCGGGACCCTTTCGGACCTACCACCAGGCATAAGGGTCAGGGTATCCCTCTCATGTCGAAAAAGATACCTCACATCGGCCACACTCCAATTTATCCCCATAGGATTACAAGCTGTGTGGAATACTGCAATGGTAAATACCATTAGTTCAGGGTGTGGTATTTACCGGGTCTGGTCAATAACTCCTGAATTGTCAATTGGAAATGGGGCGTAGCTTGCAGAATTGGTATTTAACACACAAAATACTATATCATTTTTTTTCTCTTTTCTGGCAGGTTTGACCTCTCGGAATCTGTGGCCTGGTTAATTCTGAACCCTTTGCTAACTTATGTATCACTGGCCATGATAAAGTTTGCATCCCATTTCAAATTTTGGCAGGTGTAACCTGCTGGAATTTAACATTGGAAAAATCTATGCTATTCCCCTTAATTGGGGACAATGTTACCCTCCTCTAGCCCACTCATATATATAAGTGCAGAACAGGGGAAAACTGTGAGGGTGTGATAAGTATCACACAACTTTAAGTTCTGACCTTTGTGCATAAGGATCAACATTTAGGCCTGAAATTCTTGTCTTTATAAACACCTGTGTTGATAGTGCTATGCAAACAACTGGTAGACATGGAGGCTCTAGGAACTAAGGTGGAGGGCCTTGCACTTAAGATAAGCAATGGCTTCAATAATGTAGCAACCATTATGGGCTCCCTCAAAGAGGCAGTTTTGGCGCTTTGTGGTGCTTTCAGTAATGAAAGCTTCACACAAAAATGTCAGCAGGGTTCTATTAGGCCACACAATCAACTTAGAGGCTGAGATGGCACACAGCAGCAGCGATGTAGCAAAGTGCTTTGAGCATTCACATCTGCCCTTGAATAAATGCAACGATTACAGATGCCTTCTGGAGAAATTGTTAAGTCAGAACAGGAGATTGAGATGTTAATTATAAACAGGGGATCAGTTGCGAAGGTCCAGGCAGGGCGGCGCACTAGAGTTGACAGTGTGGAATCACCTGGGGCTGCGCCAGAGACACAAAATGACACTGAAAGCAACGAACATAAAAATAAAATGTACCCACCGAGATTTTATTTTGTTATTGATTGTTATTTTGTTACTAATTTGCATTCAGAGTTGGACACCATTTTGTACATGAACAATATGGCAGATGCTTGTTTTTCTATTTCTGAACCAGTGAAATAGTAGATTTTCTTTTTATATCTGCAACTATTGTGAAAGTGTACTGATTAAGCAATCAATCAATCAATCAATAATATTTATAAAGCGTGCTACTCACCCGTGAGGGTCTCAAGGCGCTAGGGGAGGGGGTTACTGCTGCTTGAAGAGCCAGGTTTTGAGCTGCCTCCGGAATGTGAGGTGGTCCAGAGTGGTCCTGAGGTTGGCGGGAAGGGAGTTCCATGTCTTGGCCGCCAGGTAGGAGAAGGATTTCCCACCTGCCGTTGTGCGGCGGATGCGAGGGACGGCGGCGAGTGCGAGGCTGGCGTTGCAAAGTTGACGGGTGGGCGTGTAGGAACTGAGGCGACGGTTGAGGTATTCGGGTCCCTTGTTGTGGAGGGTTTTGTGTGCGTGGGTGAGGAGCCTGAAGGTGATCCTTTTGTTGACGGGTAGCCAGTGCAAGTGTCTCAGGTGGGCGGAGATGTGGCTGTTGCGGGGTATGTCGAGGATGAGGCGAGCGGAGGCGTTTTGTATTCGCTGAAGGCGTTTCTGGAGTTTTGCGGTGGTTCCTGCATATAGGTTGTTTCCGTAGTCCAGGCGGCTTTTGACGAGGGCGTGGGTCACAGTTTTTCTGGTGTCGGCGGGGATCCAGCGGAAGATCTTTCGGAGCATGCAGAGAGTGAGGAAGCAGGAAGACGAGACGGCGTTGACTTGTTTGGTCATGATGAGAAGCGGGTCCAGGATGAATCCGAGGCTGCATGCGTGGTCTGAGGGGGTTGGTGCGGTGCCCAGGGCCGTGGGTCACCAAGAGTTGTCCCAGGCGGACGGGGTGTTTCCAAGGATGAGGACTTCCATTTTGTCTGAGTTTAGTTTCAGACGGCTGAGTTTCATCCATTCTGCGACGTCTTTCATTCCATCCTGCAGGTTGGTCTTGGCGATGGTAGGGTCCTTGGTGAGGGAAAATATCACCTGGGTGTCGTCGGCGTAGGAGATGATGTTGATGTTGTGTTTGCGTGCGATGTCAGCAAGGGGGCTCATGTAGACATTGAAGAGAGTCGGGCTGAGTGAGGAGCCCTGTGGGACGCCGTAGATGATCTCGGCGGGGTTCGAGCGGAACGGTGGGAGGTAGACTCTTTGGGAGCGGTTAGAGAGGTAAGAGGTGATCCAGTCCAGGGCCTGTCCTTGGATACCGGTGGAGCGGAGGCGGGTATTAGGGTTCGGTGGCAGACGGTGTCGAAGGCAGCCGAGAGGTCGAGGAGGATGAGGGCGGCTGTTTCTCTGTTGTCCAGCAGAGTTCTGATGTCATCGGTGACTGCGATCAGGGCGGTTTCTGTGCTGTGGTTGGCTCGGAATCCGGACTGGGAGGGGTCGAGTAGGTTGCTATCTTCAAGGAATTTGGTCAGTTGCTTGTTGACGGTCTTCTCGATGACTTTGGCAGGGAAGGGGATGAGCGAGATGGGGCGGAAGTTCTTCATGTCGCTGGGGTCCGCCGTAGGTTTCTTCAGGAGAGCGTTGACTTCCGCATGTTTCCAGCTCTCGGGGAAGGTGGCAGATGCAAACGAGCTGTTGATTATGGTCTGGAGATGGGGGCGATTATGTCGTCGGCTTTGTTGAAGATGAAGTGGGGGCAGGGGTACGAGGGGGCACCGGAGTGGATGGTGTTCATCGTAGTTTTGGTCTCTTCCGCGCTGATGTGTGTCCAGGCGTTGGGGGTGATGGCTGGGGCTGTGGGTTCTGAGGTGGTTGGCTGGGTCTGAGGACCGAAGCTGTCGTGTAGGTCGGTGATCTTTCGATGGAAGAAGGTAGAGAGGGAGTTGCAGAGATCTTGTGAGGGCGTGATGGAGTTCGAGTTGGCGTTAGGATTGGAGAGCTCTTTGACGATGTTGAAGAGTTCTTTGCTGTTTTGAGTGTTCTTGTCCAGTCTGTCTTTGAAGGATGTTCTTTTGGTGGCGCGGATCAGCTGATGGTGTTCGCGGGTGGCGTTTTTGAGGGCAGACATGTTTTCTACGGTGTGGTCTTTGCGCCAGGCTTTCTCGAGGGTACGGCAGGTTTTTTTGGAATCCTTGAGGGTGTCTGTGAACCATTGAGGTTTCCTGTCGTTGGTCTGTCTTGGGAGGCGTCTGAGGGGTGCGAGGTTGTCCGCGCAGTTGGTGATCCATTGTGTGAGGCTGAAGGCTGCGTTGTTGGTGTCGGTGGAAATGGTAGGTTGGTTGAGGCTGAGAGTGGAGAGTAGCTGTTCCGTGGAGATTTTGTTCCAATGTCTGCGTGGGATGGGTTGTGTGCAGAGGTGGAGAGTCTTGCGTCTGAAGGTGAAGTGGACACATCTGTGGTCGGTCCAGTGTATTACGGAGGAGTGGTTGAAGGATACGTGGTTGCTGGTGGAGAAGATGGGGTCGAGTGTGTGTCCGGCGATGTGAGTGGGGTTGTTCACCAGTTGCTTCAGACCGAGGTTGGCGAGGTTGTCGAGCAGGGTGGTGGTGTTGGTGTCGTTGTTCTGCTCCAGGTGGAAGTTGAGGTCTCCGAGGAGGATGTAGTCCGGCGAGGCTAGGGCGTGCGGGGAGATGAAGTCAGCGATGGATTCGCTGAAGATGGCGCGTGGTCCAGGGGGTCTGTAGATGAGAGTTCCTCTGAGGGTGGTCCTGGGGTCGGTGTGGATCTGGAAATGCATGTGTTCGGCGGCGAGGGGGGTGTCTTCGGTGGAAGTGGTGATGTTGATGGAGTCCTTGAATATGATGGCGATTCCTCCTCCGATAGGAGGGAAAGGGAAAGAAGAGAAGGAAAGGAAGAAATGGACTACAGAAGAAGAGAGGAGGAGAAGAATACAGAAGAGAAGAGCACAGGAGAAGAGAAGAGAAGAATACAGAAGAAGAGAAGAACACAGAAGAAGAGAAGAACACAGAAGAAGAGCAGAACACGAAGAGAGGGCGGTGAGGAAGAAGAGCAGAACACAAAGAGAATGCGGTCAGGAAAAAGAGCAGAACACGAAGAAAGATGGGATGAGGAAGAGGAGCGGGACACAAAGGAAATGGTCAGCAGAAGAAGAGAAGAACACAGAAGAAGAGAAGAACACAGGAGAGGAGAGGAACACGAAGGATGGGGTGCAGAGGAGAAGGAGAACACAGTAATTGAGCTACAGAAGAGGAGCAGAAAACGGAGGAAAATGGATACCAGAAGGAAGAGCAGAAACCGAAGGAAAATGGACAGAGAGAGGACAGCAGAGGTACGAAGAAAAGTTGGAAGAGAGAGAGTTCAGGAGACAGAGGTGAGTAACGAGGGGCTGGACGGGGGGAGCGCAGGGGGTACTTACGGTTTTGCTGGGAGGTGGCAGGAGCCTGGGCAGGTGGAGCTGCAGCGGCGGGGGAAGCGACCTACCCTAGGGTCAAGGGTCGCTGTCTCTGCCGCACAGCAGCCGCCATAAGAGGGAGGAGGGGGGGAGGAGGGGTCTGCTAGGGGCGGGAGGGTGGGCGACGAATGGGAGCGGGGGTGGGGCTGAGCGGGGTGTGTTTTGGTCTTACCTTAGAAGAGAGTCTGTGTGAGTTCTGTTCTGCGCACCCTTCTGTCTGGAAAGTGTATTGATTAATGAGATGTGTTTTGGTCTTACCTTAGAAGAGATTCTGTGTGAGCTCTGTTCTGTGTACCCTTCTGTCTGGAACCCTTGCTGCATCTTGTGGTTCGGAGAAGTAGGATGGAGCATCATTTCACCAGAGAAACTGTCAGCTGGAACAATGTGAAGAACTTTTCTCACAACAACGTTCTGTAATAAAGCGCAACAAGCAACAATCAAGAGACGCTATAGTTCAACTCCACATTTGAGCAGGGGGCATATTTATAACAAAGAGATGCAGCACAGTAAGACACCTTGCTGTGCTGCGTGACAGGGAAAGGTCAAGAATAAGAATATAATAAGAAAATTATGTGCAGTATTCCTTTGTAAGAAGGATTGTTTTGTACAGGAAGGGGCACCTTCCTGCACAAAGACAATCCACTGAGGCACATTCCTCCTTCTATGTGTGCTCTAGAATGCAACACACAGAGAAAGAGAAAGTAGCGAGGAGAAATAAAGATATTTCTTCTCGTTACACCTCGCCTGGGAAGACGTAGCATTTTGGCGCATTCCCACGTGTACTACTTTTGGTAAATCTTAGAATGCGTCAAAATCCTTGCATGTGGTGTGTGAACATTCACAGAACACCCATGGAATGCCTCCCTGGGGCAGAGTAATGCAATGCAGCGATTTGCATTGGGTTGTATTACTCCAGACTTATCAAGCCACTCAGGGTGACGCAAGGTGGCCTTGTGTGGCTTGATAAACCACATTTTGTGCTTGTGTTGCCCATGCACCACTTTGCGATGTGCAAGAATGATGCAACCCCAGTAATAAATATACCCCTTGGTCTTAAGGGCCCAAATACATGACCCACTTCTGAAAGCATGCATTCGCCTGCGTGTAGTATTGTAATAGCTTTCACCACATTTAACTGCATTCAGCTATGGGATGAGGCACCAAGAGCTTTTAGCATAGGCATCAAGACCTGTAAGAGTTACATAATAAAGTATCTGGCCGACAGTTCAGTACTCATATTCCTGGCATTGCACTCAATCTGTATGTTTAAGGAGTGCTGATTTGTGTGATTCTGGGACAAATATTCTGTGGCATGACAAACCAAGACATAAGTTATACGCACCCATCCTTTTACGTGGAGTAGATGTGCAATTCTATTTTTTTTTAAAAGCTTTGCTTTGTTTCTTGCATTTTCTCTGATGTATTTGGGAATGACAATTAAGTATTCATTAATCCTCACCAATATTGCCTCTAGGATTTACAGAAAAAACTGGAAATGATACTGCAACACCCATCCTGCTGTAGCTACAATATCCTGAAAACTGCTTGAGGTGAGAAGGTGGAGAGGACCTGCGTGTGTGGGAATAGACTGACTTCTTTTGGTGTGTTTACATGATGTTGGTTCAAGCACATTATTGTGGGCATGTATCACCTGTCTACTGAACCTGTACTTCATAAATGTCTCCTGCCAGAGTTTGCTACTCTGAACCTCTGTTTCTTCTCCTGTCACCTTCTCCCCGAGTGCATTGCCAACGGCCTCATCCTCCTCCCCGTCACTTAAAGTGCTACTATTTTAAAATACAAATAATAGCATCTGCTTTTATAGTTTGTGTCTGGTTACCACCTGCTTGAAATCGGTGGATTAGTTAAAAAACGCAGTTTTCTCAGCATTGACTATTTGTGAATGTTTAATACATGAGATTAATTGTTAGCCAATTTTTGCAAGCAAGGTGTTTGTACAATTTCATTCATAGCATCCTTGTGATTTTTTTTTCCAGTGGAACACTAGTTTGCAACTGGTAGTGCATTGACCCCCTTAGAGACTTATCTTCAGGCCTTGTGTATTTTTAGTTGTGTTCTCTCAATCCTACTGTGACCAATTTGTGAATTCAAAAAACGATCAAGCCGCAATATTTTGACATGCCTGATGAGCTCAATTCCCTGTTATCTTAGATGTGGCATCCAATGGCTATTTGATGTAATATGTAAAACTGTATCACTATGTTCTTCGCCTGTTGATTGTTTACTTCAACTATCTACTCACAGAGTTCTGTTTTTAACTTTCTGTTGTCTTTGCCAAAGGGCCCTGTTATGCAGGCGTATTTAGCAATGAATATAGTAGAGGCATAACCTCAATCTATAAAAGCCAATGTTTACATGTGTGAATTGTAGTCTTGTTTTGAAGTTGTAGAGTCAACCTGAAACACGGTCTCGCTCATACTAATTAGCGAGAAGGCCAAGTGCGCTGGCTTGTAATGTAATATTGTTTTTTAAGTATGGGCATTGTAACTTCAGGTTATTCAGTGCTCAAACACAACAACCACGACAAATTTTAAAGTCAATAAATTAAGCCATAAGAAACAACCTATCAAGACCAGTTCTATTAGATTTGCCAATGTTTATTTTCTGTTGACGTCTTCTGCATATTAAGTGCACTTTGCTATTGTATTCTTATCTCAAACCTCATCTATTTGTGCGTGCGGACGTTGGGCCAGATGTAGCAAAACTCCAATTTGCGAGTTGCAAATTGCGAGTCCTTCCGACTCGCAATTTGCAACTCGCAAATTGGTATGCAGAACGGTGTCTCAGACACCGTCTGCGAGTCGCTATGGGGTCGCAAAGACCCACCTCATTAATATTAATGAGGTGGGTCGCAAATTGCAGCCCCATAGCGACTATGGGCACTCGCAAGCATGGAGGCCTGCTGTAGTCAGCAGACCTCCATGTTCGTGACTGCTCATAAATAAAGCAGTTTTTTTTGTTTTTAAGTGTAGCCCGTTTTCCTTAAAGGAAAACGAGCTGCACTTAAAAAAAAATCCGAAACCTTTAGTTTCGGAATTTTTTCAGGGCAGGTAGTGGTCCCTTGGACCACTACCTGCCCTGAAAAAATAATTTGTGGTCCATTCACAAAGGGGAAGGGGTCCCATGGGGACCCCTTCCAATTTGCGAGTGGGTTACCATCCACTTCAAGTGGATGGTAACTGCGACTCCATTTGCGACCGCATACGTGGTCGCAAATGGAATTGCATACCACTGCGAGTCGCAAACAGGAAGGGAACACCCCTTCCTATTTGTGAGTCGGAAATGCATTTTGCGAGTCGGTCCCGACTCGCAAAATGCATTTCTGCATAGGAAACTCCGATTTGCGACTCGCAAACAGCATTTTTTGCCGTTTGCGAGTCGCAAATTGTTTCCTACATCTGGCCCGTTATTTGAAGTTAGACCAAGCATGTGTGAACTGAAGCGGTTTCATCAACACGTGCACTGTTGAACAGCTGTGTGCCTTAGTTCAAGACCGCAGTGTCGAAGACACATAAATTCATTCTTCCCAGAAAATCTCTGAGTTATTGCATGTGCTGCAGACAGCATGGCTCAAAAACGAGGGGAGGTGGCTGATACTGCTGTGCCATCTGCAGCTCATCCTTTAAGGCCCGATTACTAGTGCTATGAAATAGGTCGAAGTAATTACCGCATAGGTAAATACGATTACCCCAAGGGTTGATAAATACCTCTTATTCCAAATTTTCCCAGAAAGAAATGGGTAACGGCACGCAGATTTTGTGCATTTTGCTAACAATTCCGAACATATTCGAATTTCCTGCTCATTTCCCCAGGTTTCAGCTGCTGAAATATACAGTGGGGGAAAACCAAGGGAGGAATGGGTTAGCGTTGCAGTAATGATTACAATATTTTTAATTTCAACATGCCCTGTACCAAGAGTTACCATACATATTGGAATTACCAGGGCACTCAGAATGAGTCCAAACTCAGAGAAGTTCTAAGTTAAGTATGTGCACTTTAGACAGTGCAATGCTTTAGAAACAAACGTACAGCTCTGCTCAGCTCCTGCACAGCACATACAAGTTCATGATATGGCACTTGAACTCTTTAATCCAGAGGAAAATTACATCTGTTGATAGCAATGACAGCCAATGTTTCCTAGTAAACTGTAAGTCTCTAACGCTGAGGCTGACTTGCAACTTCTGAAATACAGTTAAGAAATGTCTTACCAAAAAAGAAAGTGAAAGCGCGTGCTAAATAGCTTGTCTGCAGCTGATACTACACACAAAGTATAGAATTTAACTACCTTTTCAGAATAAAAAATGGCTTGAGCGCTGTACGCCCAAAACCTGCAAGGATAGTTCTGTAGGTAGCCTCGAGTATCTGGGGCTGTATTATGGAAAAGACGCACTGCCTCTATTTGTACCATGGAACACCTTTAAACAGGTTCTCTGGGCGCCAACAGGGATAGGGCATTCAGTGAAATATGGATCAGATGCTTCAAAGTCGCTCTGTACTTCACAGTGAAGGTGGGTTGCCCACCTGCATTTTAGAGAAGGGAGAGGGATCACCCTGCAGTCCGGTGCATTGAGTGACCACCCACCTGCAGGAGGGTGTCTAGAAGGACCATGGGACCTCTTTTCCTGCTCCAGAGGGCTGCCCTCAGGAGGAGTGCTTACTGTGTGCTACCTTCTTGTGGCGCATTGTTAGTACACCTCCTAAAGCCAGTTTGCATCTCTGCTGCATCTATAAAATGGGGCAGGTGAAGAGGCAAAGAGATTCCCTCATTTGAATGGGGGCCACACACCCATGCAAATGAGAGAACGCCCTCTCATTATAGCACTGGTGCTACATGTGCAGGAGCGCTATCAGTATTACAGAAGGGAACATCTGCAGCCCCTCCTGCGATACCATTGTGCCACAGTGTGCACAAAGCAGACATCCATGCCCTTTGCTCCCCCGGGAACAATGTATAATATGGCCTCACATATCAAACAGTGAAAATTAAACTGTTTTTCTCTATGTTGTGGAATATTTCAGTTTGTTGAACTAAAAGTCAAGCATGCAGCAGCATTTGTGCTCCAAAATGTACTTTCCAATTGTCAGAACCATGCTCAGAAAGCCAAGGGGCAAGCAGGAGCTACTGGGCCCAACCATAGGGATTGAGACTTTTTACTCCTGATGACCCTGGGCCCCCCTACTATGGATCTTGAGCAACTGGGCTAAGTACCCCTTCAGCACGACTCTCAGTGGTACCACAGGCTGAGCAGTCCAAGGCTTTTCAGGGGAAGGGAGATGCAGGGGGGGGGGGAGGAACAAAGGCTCAAAGCTTAAAATATGCCTAAATTATTGTCAAGTCAAATACTTGCCTTGATAAAAAATGGAGTATTTATATGCAAACAATATAAATACACACAGTCTTTTTATTCACAAACAATACACACAGTCCCTGAGGTCAGGGGCTCTAGTGTTTCATAGGCGGGTCTGAAAGCCCCATTCGCTTCTCTTTAGCAGTACTGCTTATTTCTCATTCACTATAGGCACTGCTATATTGGATGTAGACATGCTTCTCATTGATTGCTGCCACGGCGATTAGAATTCTGTGTGAGGTAATGAAATCCTCACACAGAAGTGGTGACAGTTACAGCTGAGCACACCAGAGAGCTCCATGTATGTGGTTGATAAGTACTCTATGTCAGGACTTTACTTCAATTTGGTATGGAGTGCCTGCCATAAGTAGAGATCAGCTGCATGGGAACTGAACACAGCGGGGCAGAGGTTTGTGCGAGGACATTGGCAGGAGTTTAAATAACCGGTTGATAATGATAGAACGTTTTATAATATTGAAAATTAATGCAATAATGTGCAGAGTTAACACAGACTTTAGATTAAAAATAATGCTTTTAAATTCAAGGAGATGCAATAGGCTGCCACATGTACATGTATTAGGCTGGAGTAGCTGAAGGAGCAGTTTCTGCAAAACTGACCTAAGTCAAGAAGGTCATATGTTTAATTTCTGACAAGCTGACATTTTTAGAAAATGATTACTTAATGTAAAAGATGTTAGTTTTGACCTCCCCATAGGCATTTTTATTTGTTTACATAATACAGTTGCTAGTGCGCCTGGTCCTTAATATGTAAACTTACAAGGAGACGCACACAGGTCAATGAACCTTTTGATTCGCTTGGAGTATCCTAGCTACGATGTGACCAATGTTTCTCAATAATGAATTCACAAAAATAAGTAACCATTAAGCTAATCATTAATTAACAGTTAATAGCGTCACACCACGACTCCTCAGTATTGAATAACCACAACTCAATAAATGTTTTAGCAATTTTTATTTCCCTATTAGTTACAATACTAAATCATGAGATTATTTCAAACCTTATTCAAATTAACTCCAGATTACTTCATTAGTAACAACCAATAACATAATCTAATCAAGACCTGAGACAGAATACATTCTAAAGCATTTGCATTAGTCAACATATGAATCAAAGGTGAATACGTCAACATGAGTAGCAGAGTTCAGCAAATCAGTCAGTCAATCATTTGTCTCTGTAGTTGTCAGTGTCTTAGAATAGGAACCTCACCTAACCCAGATTAGCATTAGCATGTGGGAGGTCATGTGAAAACAGTTTAGAACATGAATTTGGAAAAACATCTAGCTAAGAGAAAATTATTAGACAGCACAGTTAGTACCTAGGAAGAAAAGGCACAGAAAGGTAATTCAGTTACATTATCATTGCTACCTATCCATGGTATGGATCAGCAACAGAGTCCGTCTGCGTCTTTGTCTTCAGGTCATCATTCGATCAGCATTGCATCAGGCTTGCAAGAGCCCAATGACAGAATCTCGAATTTCTTTGTCTTCGTCGTCTCTCCCCTGACATCTGCAACATCTATCTCCATCTGAAGTTTTCTCCCTTTCTCACAGCGTTATATCGAAGTCACCCAGACTATCCCCCAATTCCTAATTGGTCAATTAATCACCCGATTTTCCTTTAAATCAAATCTCTGAATTCTAGCACTACACAGTTCTCATGTTATTGATTGGTTCACTTTACGATGTCCTCATCATCAGGCTCATTATGTATTGAAAATGTTGCATCTTCTTCTCCAGTCAGTGTCTCTATTGTTCAAGTCCTGGGAAAGTACACTCTGAATGCTTTACACAGTTTTCACTACAATTTTATTCCATCATCGCCTGTCCGTCGGTTCATGCAAACGTTTCTAGCTAAACAATGATCAGTTCACGGTTAGTTCAGCCCATCAGTGGCTTACATTGAACGTTAATATTCAGCTTCTGCACAAGGCCTGGCGAAACTAGGCCATGACTTTGGCTAAGTTAAGCTATACAATATAATGCAAAACATAAGTTATATCTCTCAATATGACATACCACTACATTATTTCAATACATTTTCGATAATTCACATATGTTAGTTGCTCTTTTAATATAATTAGTGAATCTTGATTGTCACTCTTCGAGGGCACGTTTTCAAACGTGCACATTATTTTTCTACGTTAATCATTTTCTACATTTTTCATTATTCAAAATACATGAACATTAATAATTTCAAATTAATATATTTGCGTTAACACAGTAAGGGCCAGATGTAGCAAAGGTTTTTACCCATTCTGTGTCTATGGGAAAAAGTGTTCGTACATCTGGCCCAAAATGTGTTGAAATGTTTTAGCTTAACTCTGCCAAATGTTTCTAATCATCCAAAGATCCTGTACAGTGAATGAATAGGTAGCTTGTGTTTTAGTGAGGTAAAGTAGAAGCTTAAACTTTAAATTTCAGATTTCTTAAGGAAAATAAATGATGAGAACTCTTGTGAATTTATACAAAGTAGTTAATAGAAATGATTCACTTTTACATTGCTATCTGTGAACTATTGTATTCCTGATTAGAAGATGACGAAGTGTTGCTGTTCGAATGAAGACATCAAAAGCTGATTGGTTGATTGGAGAAAAAAGTTATATGTAGAGGAGAAATGTGTAAGACAATTGCTTATCAAGGCTGCTTGTGTAATGAACAGGAGATGATGTGTGGAACTGGTGAGATGGTGTGTGTGGTAGCAAATGCTGAAGATGTGTCAGATGTAGAGCATGAATCCGTCACAGCAGAAAAATGGGAATGAGCAGTACAAGTTGATGCTGATTTCTGCAATTTGATGAAGAGTATTCAGGATGGTTGGAAACGAGAAGGGAATGTAAGTGTTCGCCTGCACAGTTATGTTGAGCTGCAAGGGGAGGTGAGCAGGGGTTGCGACTTATAATTTGATCATGAGAGGTGAAAGGTGTATACCTGGAGGGGTAAGGTGAAAATTGAGTATGCTGGTGCGCGAAGGCTATTTGGCATAGTCACTTACCAAAAGACACTTGGAAGAGAGGTTTTGGTGGCTAGGTATGGCTAGTGATGTGAAGGAATAGGTTGAAGGCAGTATGTTGTGTAGGGAGAGTGAAAAACAGTTAAAGATTGGTGTTGATGGCATGGGTTCTTTAAGTGATGGGATACATGTGTTTATGGGTTTCATCTGTCCCATGGATTATTTGGGTGATTCTGAGTAGTTTGTAGTAGTGATAGCTAAAGTTTTTTCAAGGTAGGCAATTGTGGAATTTTTGAGAAACATAATGTCTGGACCTCTTTTTACAGTGTTTGAAAGGGTGTTCATAGGAGAAGAGTGTCTGAGAATCATTGTAATGGAAAATGGTAATGAGCCCATGTCTGTGCTTATGCAGAATGTTTTGAAAGAAAATGGGATCAGGCATATTCACACATCCTTGTACAGATGAATTGCCTTGTCAAAGGTATCATAAAGATGGCATTTACTGGTAGGAAGGTATTGAAGAGTGCTGTTGAGAGAATGGTGTGTCATACAATACTACCTTTAATGATGTTACAAGTAATACACCTTTTTTTTAGAATGAGATGAAGAGAGTCGAAAACAAAATTGTCACCTCAATGTATTATGGAATGTGGAGTGATGAAAGAGAGTGTTGTTGGTTCAACACAAGGAAGAATAAAAGAGGGGTATTATGTGAAAGTCAAATTGGAAAGGAGGAAGGATGGTCTTAAGAAATGTTCTGATCCAATGGAAGTGGGATGTGTTTACAAATGGCATATTGTTTTAAAGAATGAGCAAAGATGGACTGAAAGGAGGGTGCCGTTGTGTTGTCAAAGGAATGATTAAATGTGGAAGCAGTGGGATGGTAGCGAGGAGGAGGAACAGAGTGGCAGTGTGCTCATGTTGATGGAAGATGAGGAAACATTGAGATCAGAGTACTATGGAGAAAGAAGACAAGTGGTGAGGGATGGTCTGGATGAAGGAGAAATGGAGATGTGAGAAGGTGATTAGAAGGGGAAGAAGAGTGATTGTTAACTTTTGTGGCGATAAATGTAGGCAACATCGTGTACCTGCCATGTTTCCAAATTGTGTAATGATTTATTTAATTATTCCTTTCTGTAGTAATGGGGGTGTTTGCATTGTTCTGATTTATGTAATGGTTGTTTATATTACATTTTTGATCTATATGTTTTAGGGGATGGTGGAAATAGTATAACATGAGGTGGTATAGCATGGGTCCATTTTGTGGTTTAATTCTACAGAATATTGTTGCTGTGTAAAGAAAGGGGAAATGTTATAATGTATGTAGACATGCTGCTCAGTGATTGTTGCCACGGCGATTGAATTTTGTTTGAACTAATAGAATCCTTGCACAGCGTGGTGACAGTTACAGCTAAGCAGGTGAAGGAGCTCCATGTACGTGTCTGATTGGGAAATAAACTATATTTCCTCCTTACTCCATCTCAGGATTTTATTTCAATGAGTGACAGGTCAAGCAGTTCAAGGCTTCTAAAAGGGATGTAGACACAGGGGGTGAACAATGGCTCACAACTCAAAATATGTTCAGCAGCAACAATAAATTTGTCCAAATAACTGCCTTTATGAACAAGCATTTGCAATGCAACGGGTCTCGCGTTTGCTCGCATCAGAGCTATTAGCATTTAAACTCCTAACCGGACTTGCCACATAAACTAATAATGAAAAGTAAAACAGTTTCACATATGCGAGTCGATGGTCACCATGAGCGTGAAGGAGACACAGAAAAGGAAATAGAAGTTTGCTTGCAGTGGAACTTATCGGCAAAAGTTCAATTATCCATGTTACCAGCAAAAGTGCAATTATCCATGTGACCAGCAAAAGTGCAAAATGTAACAGGGTCGATGTCATGCAAAGCACTTGACTTCTGCCCAGCGAGATCGCGGTGCGCAGATAATGAAAACATAAAGTAGTACAGAAACCAGCTGAAAACACGGAGCCTTGTATGTTTTCAGTAGTTTACGGGTGTGTGCTTGAGGAGGGCTATACACCTGAAAAGACATGACCTATGCATGCCTTTCACAAATGGAATCAATCGATGTTTAAAAGGCAAGCCTTAAACTAATGAGAGTGATGGGTGTTACGGGCGTGGTTAGAAGCCCACAGAAAGATTACAACAGGGTCCAGAGCGCTTGCGCGTGCTTGACCCTAAAAATGGTGTGAGCCCCAATGTAAGGTGCTCTGTACATTATATACAGTTCTGACGTGACCATACTGGCTGATGATGTTTTATATTTCGTCCCGCATCCAAAATCGTAACCATGCAAACAACCCATGCATACTGCGAGGGTGCACACAGTAGTGTGCAACTATCACACTCATTTTTGTGTCAGAAGGTTGACACATATGCCATTATTTCACTGTCCTGGGAATTAAAGGGACCCCGGCATTATATCCGGGATGTGAATATAATGGGTATTTAATAAGCCACTGATACTGAGGGCCTAAGAAAAGGAGGGGATTATCATTAATTTAGTAGTTGGGTCAAAGGAAAAAACACCATCACCAGCCTAAGTGCAATCTCCTCTCTGGGACCCTGAGGCCGACTGAGATTTAAGCACCAGTGGAACAGGAAAGTCACAATTAGTTGCTTTTAAGACAGCCTAGCCACCACATTTTGACTGGCTACAAATGCTGAACCTCATACATTGATAACCTTGCGTTATCAATGTTTCCACAGTGCAGTCTCGCATGATCAATACGCCAGACATGCCTGAGGGGAATTCCTATGTGATAAAAGCACGCACTTTTGTGTAAAGAGGGCATCCTGCACCCCTCCACTGATGCCAGACTTCACGCTAGCACTAGATTATCTCCAGATTCTTCACCTTTCTCTCAGAGGAGGAACCAGGAGAGATAAAAGACAAGTTGGTGGACCGTGGGAATTATACTTCGAAGGGTTATGAGGCTCGGCGAAGAGTCCAGTTTATAATCCGCACTTGAACTGAAGAGTAGTCCCAGCAGTTACAAGCAATGGGAATTTTACAGTTCACCACTACAATTCATGGAGGAAAATTCCCAACAGTAGCCTGAAAGTAAATAGTCAAGGGTAGCCTTGACCCGGAAGCAATCTAGCCCGAGCTTATATTTCCCAACAGCATATCTACATGATAAATTTGCATCTCCGTAGGCAAATGTAAATACTTGCGCTCATGTTTTACTTACTTGTTGTACAGAAGTACAGTGTTTTTTCAACGTGCGCTGATTTTTTTTTTCATGAAGACCTCATTCCAGAAGGAATGCATGATTCTTGGGGTCAGGGGACACCGCTGACACAAGAGGAAGAAAAATGACAATCATCAATTTCAGATACTGACTCTACATATCAAAACATGGTGTCTCTCCCCTGCAATGATCTGCATGCACATTGGCTATCCTTGGATTCCACCAAGTTATCATAAGAGACTATCGGGCTCACAGCGATGAGAATCAGAAACATGCGGACTCATGTGAGTGTTGAAAAGTAAAAAAAACAAGCATTTGGAATGCAATAGTCTCGTGTTTGCTTGAGTTAGAGCTCAGAGCAGTACTGATCGGCTAAGGGTCGGAATGTGTTGCTCCTTCCATCCAGTTCTCCTCCCAGTAATTCTGCTGTGCCCCTTAAATGGTAACATGCTGTGAATGGGCAGCAGGAGAGACCAGCTGTTTCATGCTTCTCGGGTCCATTTGCAAGACACGTATCCAGCTGAGGTTTTGTTTTTGAAATCCGGGACATGATTTAGCTCATAAAAGCAGGAAGACATGTTCCCGGATGCCACACAAAAATGAAGCAAGCATTTGGAATGCAATAGTCTTGTGTTTGCTTGAGTTAGAGCTCATAGCATTGTAAATTACTGACTGTCTTTTATTGCCACACAGACTGAAAATAACAAAAGGAAGAGAGCAAGGGTGAGCTGGCCCTGGAAAAGGCCCTCTCTGCTGTTGGTTTATGTTTACAGAGGGAGCTGGTGGGGGAGAGTAACTGAACAAGCACCCATAATGTTGATGTGAAACAGGCAAATGCCAAAAAAAGTCCCTTACAGAAGAGATAAACAGGACATAGCGTAATTACACAGTACTTTGTGTTGCTCCCAAAGTAAAAAAAGGCAGGACAAAGAGGCAGAACTGACCACTAGCAAGCAAGGATTTTTGAAGGACACTGCAACTAACAAATGAAAACACTGGAACTCACTCTATAGTATACTAAAAAGTATACAACAGGCCGAACGCTACCGCTCGACCTAAAAAAAGAGTATTTATGTGCAAACACAAAGTAAAATATGACATTCACCAACAATATACCCAGTCCCTGAGGTCAGGGGCTCTAGTGTTCCATAGGCAGGTCCCTGAGTCCCATTCTCCTCTCTCTAGCAGTAGTGCTAATTCCTCATTCACTATAGGTAACATTCAGGTTAAGGACCATTAGTAGTCCTAGTCTCAGAAGTCCTACTCCAACTCTATCAAAGTCAAAACGGTATCTGGCAGAAAAGTTCCCATGAGGTTGTCTGACCCATAATCAGTCTTACCCACAACAGCAGGGTCTGTGCAACCAGAGTTTTTTAGTGTATCCCCTTCATTGGTGGTGGAGCTGCAGCAGCTGTTTCTGGAAAGTCTTTCTCACACAGCTCAGGAGGGCTGCCTTTGGTGTCCGCAAGTTCTTCACATGCGCAGCCCTGCAGCAGTCGGGGGGATTTCCGATGCTTCTCCAATGCTGTCAGCTTCATTGGGATCCTCTCAACAGGTGGGAAGGCTCTGTGATGCTCCTGGTGCTGGTTTTCAATTGTGACTTGGGCGCACTCAGGTCACCACAGTGGCCTCCTTCCTCTGACACCTGATTTGACTCAACCACACTCAGGGCATCATTTACAACAATGTGGCACAGCACGGTGCTGTGCCAAATTTGGCAGTGCCATGCTTTGTCACTTCAGAAATGCAGGGATGCACCGTACGTACGACAATAAGGTGCAACCCTGTGTATTCCCTAGCACTGGTGCTAAAATTAGCTGCCCAGCACCAATGCAGGCACCCCTGCACCATAGTGCAAAGGTGATGTATTACAGGGAATGATTGTTTATGTGAAAGAACGTGTCTCTTCCTGCACATAAACAATCAATAATGTGATCTATTACTTATATGTGTGCTGCAGAGTGCAGCACACATACACATAGCAAATCATCATGATTTAATGATCCCATCCTGCACACAAACAATCATCAATGGCATTTTGCTCTTTCTATATGTGCGGCAAAATGCTGTACACATAGAAAAAGCAAAAACGAGGAGAAATAAAAGTATTTTTCCTGGGTGCGCCAAGCTAACGCCACCCCTGGGGTGGCGTTCATTTTTAGCGCTGCCTCAGGTTTACAATATCTCATAAATCCGGGGCAGTGTCAAAATGCAATGGGTGTTGCTGTGGAATGCCTACATCCACATCCATTGCACACCCCTTTCATGCAAAGTGATGCATGTAAAGAGGCTGTATTTACAAAATGGCATTAAGGCACAAAAAGTGGCTTAATGCAACATTGAAAATATGGAGCAGGGCATTGTGCCACTGGAGCATCACTAAAAGTGAGTCCCTCATTGCCTTGTCCCAGTGGCCCCCTCACATACAGGGCTATTGTTCTTTCCCTGTATATGGGCTATGGCCCCATCGGCAAAGCAGCAGGTATTATGACGGCCACACGTCATCCAGGCTCACCAATATAGCACTGCACAAAGTGTTCACAGCAGCACCACTTGGCATACAGGGTTGCTGACTTTGCTCCACACATGGGCTACAGCCCATCAGCATGGCAGCACTGTTTGCGATGCCTCTCCTGGCATACGGGGTTTGCGACTTACAACCTGCACATGGGAGATGAATCCTTCAGTGCAGCAACATTCATAGTGGCCCTCCTCCGACATAGGGGGGTGCCAATGTTTTCCAGCACCTGAGCAGCAACCTGATTGATGAGGCAGCTGTCTACTCACACCTCGCTACAGGGATCCAATCACCAGGATCCCCTACCGGACCTCATTCCCTTCAGTGCTTTCCTCTACCTCACAGGACACGCTGCGGTTGGCAAGCAGGCAGGAGCTGGGGTTCTGTTCTCCAGGGGCAGCTGGTTTTGAAGTCAGTGGGCAATGTCCCCTCACCCAGCTGGAAGACTGGCAGGCCTTGGCCACCAGTTCTGTTCACAGGCAGAACTCTTGCAGAGTTTCTCCTCATACAGCCCAACTGGTTGCTTGACAGCTGGCAAATTTGGGGGCTTTCTTATAGTCCTTTTCCAGACACCTAATATGATTTAGTTTTTGATTCTGAAGTTTCTGAAATGTCTGTTTGGGTCTCCTTCTTTTTGAAGTGCCCTTTCCTCTGCCCTGCCCTTCCACCATAAAGGAGTCTGCCACCACTGGAATGGCTGTAAATCTGATAACCCCAACACATGCCATGGGAGAGACTAGAGAGTGAATATCAGCCACAGTGATGTGTGTATCAGAAGGTCACCCCAGGGCTCCATACCTACCCTTTATGGATCTCTTATTAACCCCATTGCCTTCCTTAGATGTGCCCAGGCTTCTTCCCAGTGACCTCTACTCTGAATCAAACAGCACTCTTTGAGGTGTACTGAGGAGCCTGGCTCTCCCTTCCTCTATTGTGTCCCACCCAGTATACATGAATGCAGCAATCTGCAAATCTTTCTGCAAGGATTCCTCTCCACGTATTCCTCCAGTCAATCATGGGTCTCCCAAAATGGAACACATGTATTGTACCACAGGAACACATACGTCTAGCACATGCATACATCATACACACACTGCACAACACTACATCCTTCATCTACACCAAGCACATGCATATACTATGCTCCCACTGAAACAGCACTGTATTATCCCTGTATTGTACCGCTCACAGGCAGACATACACCCGGCGCTTGTGCCACATACACACTGGGCAGCACTACACACCACCCAATGTAGGCCAAAGGTGAGGTAAGCACACAGCAGCTTTGAACAAATGAGCCTGTAGGCCTTACTCCAGTGATACAAGATAACACAGACGTGTTCACTTCTTGATCACTACATGCTATTCTGGTACCACCACGCTTGTGATGCTTAACTCCTGGTAAAGGCAGTAGCCTTTTACAACTGTGAGGGTAGTACTTTGGGGCCCATCCCAGTCCAAAAGGACTGCAATCTCTGAGACAGGCCTATGTCATGGTGCACACACATGATCCATGTTTACCCATGACAGTAAAAGTCTGCATAAGGGATCCAGACTTCATAATAGCTGGGGCAGTCAGCCATCCCAACAATACATGTTTGAACAACCTTTAAAACGAATAACAGGGAATCAGGGCTCAAGAAAATATTAGTCTAGATTGTGCTGTGAACATCAAGGGATTCACATCAAGAATGATATCTGTGAGTGGGAAAATATTGTCCTTGAAGAAATGCTACTTTAAATCAAAAGATTACTAAAACAGACAGTGGTATGGAAGCTACAGTTGTAAACATTGTAGCTTCAAAAATGTGTAGGCACAAGTTCTGTTCATTTTCCAATGTAGATTAACGAAGGAAACTGTGCGCATTCAAATAACAATTGTCAAACTTCAGAGTTTCTAGAATAACATCGGATAAGTTCAGTTTAGAAGTGAGACGCCAATTCCCAGAGTGCGAATTTAAAAAGGGTTGTAAAAGTTATCTTGAATACATAATATACAGTGTAGGTGCATTTTGTACTTGTGTAATTAGATAGAAATAGCATGAATTTTTAAATTGGGAGACGTAAGCAGCACAAGTCACAAGAAAAAAGTTTTGTGTATTGGAATAACGTAGCATACCAAACTGAACAAACCATGAGGTTAATAAGAAGGAGCACTGACTGCTTGAAAACAGATTTGCAAAGGTGCGAAAGGTTAACTCGGGGGCACACATTAATTAATGTAACTAAAACGCAAGATTTCCTAAATATTTTGAGATCTTTCACATTAGGAGTGCCTTTCCTGAGAAGAACACACAAGGGCACATTTACTGTTGTTTCACAAATGCAATACTCCACAGGAATTGCTGCGCTATATTTTGTGAAAGGAATAGAGCACAAATGCTCCATATTTACAGTGATATCTGCCTGTGTTACAGCAGGATTGTTTTGTTCATGAAGGGACCCCTACCTGTGAATGCTACAAATTATTTTGTGTCTGGACTGTGCTACAAAAGTGGTACAAATTTGATGTAAAATCAGGACCACTGTGTTTTCGTGGAATTAGTACTACACCCTTAGGCAGAGGTAGATCACACTATTAAAATTAAACTACTGAATTGCAGTTTGAATAACAAAAGAACTACATTTAATATTTCTAGATTTTGAGTATAGTTTCAACTTAAACAATTGTAATAGTAAAATAGGAATTACTGACTGAAATATGCAAAGACTTAAGTATGTCAATCCCCACCAAATGATGTCCACATAATGTTAATGTTCCATCTGTTAGAAATGGGGTCTCTAGTTGGCAGTGGTTTGCATCCTGCCAAGTAGTGACCCTCACGCTAGTCAGGGTAAGGGAGCCACACAGTTAAGATAACCCCTGCTCACCCCCTTGGTAGCTTGGCACGTGCAGTCAGGCTCATCTCAGAGGCAATGTGTAAAGTATTTGTACACACACATACACACAGTAACACAATGAAAACACCCCAAAAGTACTCTACACCAGTTTAGAAAAATAGCCAACATTTATCAGGGTAAAACAAGACCAAAAAAACAAAAATCCAACATACACAAGATACGAATTTTCAAAGGTTAAATCTTAGTATAGCACTTAAAACACAATAGCTCCAATTGGGGCTATCACAGCGTCTTAATGAAGTTATTCCCAAAACTGCAACGCCACTCACCAAGGAGTATGGGCTAGTCATGGAGTTGCACAGACCCCAGTAACCTTGGAAATCGATGAGGAAACAATGTTGCACCACGTCGGGAATGTGAGGCGTCGCTGGGGCCTGTGCCAGCGACGTTAGTTCCTTACTGCTACCGGGGAGGTGAGGTGTCGGATATTTACTGCTAGACAGGAGAGGTGAGGCATCCGTTCCTTATTGTTGTGGGGAGGAGATGCAGCGTCAGTTGTGAGGCATCAGTTCTTTACGACCCAGCAGGTCAAGATGTGAGGTGTTGACTTTGAGGTGTCACGATTACACCAAGGTGCCACAGGTGCCACAGCAGAGTCAGAGTCAGGTGTCCTGGACGTTGGGGACATGGCACGCAGGGCTCATGCTATGGTGGGACATTGTGGGCACTGCAACAGTGTCGGGCCTGCTGCGTCGGTTCCAGTCATTGCACTTGGTTTCTTCTTGGTTACACCAGAACTCACTCCCAAAGGTCCAGGAACTGCATTTGGCATCACTTGGCAAGTCAGGACTCTCAGTAAGAGAGCCCCGGTGCTTGCAGATGAAGTCTTTGAAGACTCTGACATCTTTGAAGTCTCTGAGACTTCTAACAGGAGGCAAGCTCAATTCTAGCCCTTGGAGAACCTTGGAAAGCAGGATGTAGAAAGCAAATTCCAATCCTTTCACTCCCAGGACAGAAGCAGAAAATAGCAGGCCAGCACAGCAAAGCAACAGGCAGAGTGGCAATCCCTCCAACAACATCTAACTCTTCTTTCTGGCAGAATATCCTCAGTCCAGAAGTGTTCTGAAGTTGTGGAGTCAGCAGTCCAATACTTAAACTCATTTCTGCCTTTGAAATCTGCAAACTTCAAAGTAAAGTATATGTAGTATACAAGGCCCTCCCTTTCCTACCCTGGCCCTAGACACACCCCAGAGGGTTAGAGACCGCTTTGTGTAAGGACAGGCACAGCCCTATTCAGGTGCAAGTGTCAGCTCTTCCCACCACTCTAGCCCAGGGAGACCCATCAGAATACGCAAGGCACACCTCAGCTCCATTTGTGTGACTGTCTTGAGTGAATTCACAAGTGGTTAAGCAAGAAAAAGCTTTTTAAAGAAAACCTAATAATCCATCTACACATTATATTTTTTTTATCATGTGTTAAAAAGCTCTTTGTCTCCATCGACTTGGATTTTGATTAGGTACACAGTATGTCATTGAAGTTGTTTTTGGAAGAATTAATAGTTGGAGACAATAACAACTAAAACGATACTGAAAATGTAGAGTTACAAAGCTGAGTTACTTCCTTTGAACAGATTCGTAAAAGGGATTAGTCTACACAAGTTATGAGATACAAATGAGGAATTTTTGCAAATTATTGCAACTTGGAAATTTTGGTCAGGGAGAGAATAGTGGACAGTGGACATCAATGTGCCAAATTAGGTTAATGAGAAGCGATTAATAAATAATTAGGCTGGTATAAGTGTAATAAGTTGAAACAAAGTTATCATAAAAAAATGCAAAATATTTTACACTATGTTGAACATTAATTTGACATAGTTGGATTCCGCATAATTGGAAATTTGGTGTCCATTAGGAATTAAACATAAGGTACATTTAGAAACCTCACCTTATGTGACTTTATGGGTACTTTTTGCTTTTGATTTTCTGCCTTTTAGATACTGATAATAGTAAAGCATGTTCTATGCACTAAGGGATCACTATGGTTTTTTTTGTTTGTATACTTGTTTTTTACTATTGGGTGTTGGATTGTATCTCTTTTTATGGAAATCACTGTCACATATCTTTGACATTGTAATTTTGCACAAAAGAATATCACAGGATATTTGATTAACAGGTGATCTGTATAGTTGGTAGTCTACCAAATACTAATTGGGTATTGGATTTTTTTAAAACTAATTGACATGTGCAATTTAGATAAACATATTCTTTTCTAGTTTGATATAAATATTTTATCAGCCTTGATAAAGACCCAGAATGGAACGAAACATGTGTCGGCAAAAACATTGCATGGGCTGAAACTCACTTCGAGTGGTGGAAGACTCATAAAGATTGAAGATCAGGGCCCAACTGTCAAACAGACTCTTGGCTATAATATTGCATGGGCGGAAGATTACCTTAAATGTTTGAAGATTCACAAAGAATGAACTCCTGGGCTTAGTTATCAAGTGGATCTTCATAGTAACGGACATTAATTTCTTTCGCAGTATCGAAAGAATTTCTATTTTGGCATTGTTTTAATGTGCTTTTATGGTATTATGAATCGGACATTCCAAACATCATGTGTTGAATATATAGTTAATTTATTATTAAAGTTGTTGATGATACATACAATATAAGCACCCAACTGGTTCTTTTTCTAATTGTTTATGTCTTTTCATCTGTTCATACTTTGATCTAATTCCCCTTTCTAGATGGCCTTATTGACTAGTACATGAATGATTCATAGAGATTTTGAGTATTAACTGGTTTGTTTTTGATTCCAGGTTACACATGGTGGCAACAGATGTGGTATAGTGTTTGAGCACCATGTATTGATATTTGAATATTTTCAGAGATGTGCGGCTAATCTAAATCATTGTTGCTGTATTGTTTGTAGTTAAAGTGAAATTCAGCACATGATCAAAACAGGAGATCAAAAGCCAAAAAGACAAGGGAAACCATGCCAAGAGCTGACAGGTCTAACACTGTTCTATGGGAAATATCAGTCACTTGAGCGGGTATGGTAAGAGGGTTTAGTAATCATAAAGAGAATGCAGTGAAGTTTTATCATAAAAATGCTAACTCCTCTATTATTCAGCAGTTGCTCCCACAGCTTTGCCTTTTGATAACTACAGTATACAATACCCAGCTTAATGGTAGACTTCTGATCAAGATCAGATGGACCAAGGACTGAGCCAACTCTCCAGGGGCCTGAACTTGTGACCTGCAAGTCATACAGATACCTTCTTAAAGCACATATTTCATTAGCACACCAGAGGTCAAATCTTAGATGAAAAGAAAAAAAACTAAATAGTAATGCAAATCAAAGAAGTATTGCCTTTGTCTATTGTTTTTGATGCAAAATTAAATAAATAAATATTAAAACAAAAAGAATACAAGGCCTGATGTACAAGGTGTTTTAGTGCTCTCAAGCGTGAATGCTAAAACCCACTTGCTTATGTACTAACTGCTTTTAGTGAATCGGAAAAGGTTTTCTGAACTGCTAAATTGTTTAGATATGGATACAGATCTGGTATCTGGTAGGGGCATGTTGTAGGCATCTCTCTCAAATACCAAATCAGTATCATATGTATTAATGCTTTGTGACTGAAATCTGGTCGCAAAACAGTGATGGTTTATGACTCCCAAACTGGGGTGATAACCTGTTTGCAAAAGAAAAGGACTCCCCTTGTACAAAAGAGTTATTTTATGGGGAAGCAGTGTTTGACACAATCACTGCTTCTTCTTAAACAAATGCAAAAGAAGAAAGAAACGTTTCTTCAGTACAGTTTCCTTTATTGCATTGAAAAAAAGCTTGCTTTATAAAAAATCAACCAGAGATATGATGATCTGCTGGTTTGCAATCTACCACATTAATATTCATGAGGTAGGTCGAATTATGCCCGACCATGATTCAGTATTTTGTACACTGACCTATTAGTGCATAGATCTGTTCACAAAATACTGCACTAGTCACAAACGTCCTGATCACAAATTATGACCAGTGCTTTGTACATCTGGGCCAAAATGTCAGGAAGAAAGAAACTGGTACTGCTGTGTCCTGCCCAGAAAAAATACTTTATCTATTGATTTACAGTTACAGCCCAGAGCCCATAATAAAAATAGGGTGCACTTACAACATCTGCACCACGGTGCACCTTTAAACAGGTATACTGGTAGCCAACAGTGAAAGTGCACCATATTATGATGAATATGCTGTCTGTAAGACAGTCGTGATCCTGTGCTGACCTGGGGCAGCACATTCAGTTGAATGAGGAGAGGCTGCTTCAAAGTCTCTTCATGTTTCACTGTGCAGTGGCAACCCATCTGCACTTTGAATAGAGGACAGAGATCCCCCTGCAGGTGAATGCAGTGACTGATTGCACCCACCTGCAGGAGATGACTGGGGGTTCTGTAGGAGCCTCGAGAGGGCTGCTTCCAGGAGGCACACTGACAGTGTGCCACCTTTTTGAGTGTGTCTCCTAGCAGCCTGTTTGGGTCTGTCCTATGTCTATAATATTGCATGGATGCCGAGGCAAGTAGATTACCACAATTGCATTGGGCCATGCAACAACTCAGAATCACAGATAAATAAAAGTTGTGACACTACCACGGATTGCTTTCCACCCATCTAATTAGCTCACAATTGTAAATCAGGGTTGAAACGTTTAAGGAAGAATAGCTGGGGTAATATTAGAATATTGAGCGCAAGCAAATTGTAGCAAGGCCTTGTGACAAACCCCAACAGGAAGCCAATCCCACACTGTGCATGATCTTTCATCTCAAATGCTGTGGGCATGACTGCAGGGCCTAGCTTACAGCCTTGCCCTGCATGCAACTCTCCACAGGGACCACTAAGAAGCAGCCAACCCCACTCAACACACAGCCTTTTATTCATGTGTGGCATAGGGTTAGCTTGAGGACCTGTCTTGCAACCAGGCCCTGATTCCAACTCCCACAAGCAGCCAACCCCACACTATACACACCTTTGGTCCTGTAACCAAACTCCCAGCAGGCTGCTAACCCCACACTGTGCACAACCTTTGGCATGCATAGTGTAGGGTTGGCCTTCGGGCCCGGTGACCCTCTTTCCTGGGGCAATATAATTATAGTCAGGAGACGGGGGCATGCAGCCCCCTCCCTGACCCGTAACTGGCCCTGTGACCCTATCCTCAGTGGCATTTAACAAAAAGGGAGGGGAGCAGTGTGGCCTCCCTCCCCAAGTCTTAAAAGCCCCTTGAGAACCTATCCCTGGGGCCAAATATAAATAAACAGGGGAAGAGGGCTTGCAGCCCACAACCCCTAGCCTTAATAGTCCCAGATCACCACATCCCCCAGGGCCCGAAAAGCCCCCTCCCTGAGCCATAATAAACTCAAGGTACCCCATCCCCAGCACCAAACAATATATGAAAAGGAAGCAAGCTCATACAGCCCCCCCTTGCATTCTCAGGCCCTGAAGACCCCATCCTGTGGGGCTGTCTCTTTTTTAAAAGGGGCCATACGGCTCACCTCTCAGAGCCTCTTCTGGTTCCAGAGAATCCATCCCCTGGAGCTGTCTGTTTTTAAAAAGGAGAGGGGACTCCCTCCCTGAGCCTTATGAGAGTCGGGAACCCCGTTCCCCAGGGTTGTATTCCATTATGAAAATGAGAGGGAGCTACATGAACCCGCTCTCCAGGCCTTATTAGGTCCTGGGGACCACATCCTCCAGAGCCAAGTAGCCAGTGCCCCTCCTTGAGCCTAATGAGGGCCCAGAGACCCCATTCCCCTGGGGCTGAAATGTAGCTGAAAGACAATGGGGTGATCAAAAACTACTGAAAAATTTACACCAAAACGCAAAAAACAAGTTGAGTACAGATCTAGCTTCATGCCAAATGTGGTGTAGTTTCATGTAGCCATTTTGGCTGAAGCTGTGTTTTTCTTGGCACCTGCTTGGTGGATGACCCAGAAACTTCGCAGGGTGGATCTGAGGTGGATGAGATCTTTTTTTTGGAAAGTTTTGTGAAGATTCATCATGTGCAAAGTTAATAGCAAACCATTTCCTACTGAAATATGATCATAACTTTAACTACCTAAGCTGCCCTGCTGCACACTAAATAAAAAATTATATATAAATATATATATATTCTGAAAAAAATGAAGGTTAAACTAATGATATATTTAGGTGAAATGTTCAGTAACAACGCAATGCTTTCAAGACTAAAAGCACAGAAATTCACGAGTTACAATTATAGTTATCTCAAGTAACTATAACTCATACTCCCGCTATGCTTAGTTGTCTCATCAATAATTTAATTGCAAATATTGTAGTGATACTATCAATGATGTCATAGAAGATGTCATGAGTGATGTAATATGACGTTGATACTGAACATTTCATCAATAATATTACTTTAACCTTTGTTTTTTTCAGTGAATTTCAAGGTCTTTTTTAATGTAAAATAATAATGTATTACCAAATGTAAATCCAAACCCCAGTGTGCAGCGGGGGTTGGCTGCAGGGCCTGTATCCAACCCCCTGCAGGCAGCGAAACACTCACTTCGGCCATGTGTGGAGGGGGGTTGGCCACAGGGCAAACCCCAAAGGCAGCCACCTCCACATTGTGCAGGGCCTTCGGTCTTGAGTGACAGGAGTTTGGCTATAGTACATAACCTGAGGACTATCCCTGTGACCAATTTCCCCCCCCCAAAAGGTATACAACCCCATGCTGTGCTGGGCCTTTGGCTGTGCAAGGAGGGGTTTGCTACAGAGCCTGGCCTGTGGCCAAGGCCCTGCGTTCAACCCCTGTAGTCAGCAAAGCCCATTTAGCCATCTGTGGCAGTGGGTTGAGCCTTTGCCACACACAAGATTAACCTTTGGGCTCTGGGGACCCCATCCCTGGGGTGATAAACAATGAAACAGGGGAGGAGGGTATGTTCCCTCCCTTCTCCAAGCCTTATGAGGCCCTGGAGACCCCTTCCCCCAGGACCCTATGTGCTTTATAGTAGAAGAGAGCCACACGGCCTCCCTCCCGGAGCCTAAATGAGCCCTGGGAACCCCATTTTTTCTTGTTACACATGAGGATTGTCATGTAATCCCCCTGAGCCTTTTTACGCCCTCAGTAGCCCACCCCCCAGAACTGTTTGTTTTTTTTATTTTAAAGGGGGGGAGAGCCATGTGGTCCCCCACTCCCAGAGGCTAATTTAGCCCTGGGGTCCCCAACCGCCAGGGCCTTACATATATATTTAAAGACGAGGGGGCCATGGGGCCCCCTCCCCAAGCCAATTCTGGTCCTCTGGACCCCATCCCCCAAGGCCTTATGTATTTGTTAAAAGGGAAAGGTGCTGTTTGGCCACCTCCCAGAGCCGTTCAATGACCCTAGCGACCCCATGCAGCGTAGTCTATGTAGTGTGCAAAGGCTAGGCACACTGTGCAGGGGGTCCAGGCAACAACACATAGGTTTACAGGGGTAAAAAGAAGATCACCTAATGCTCTAATTTTTAAGGTAGCTTGGTCGAGCAGTTAGGCCAACTTTGCAGAAGTGCAAAGCATTTATTGTACTCACAGCATCAGTCTTGCGACTCACACACTCAAAGGAATCACTGGAAACCAATTTATAAAAATACTTCAAGTTTTTATATGAATTTTAAGAGCAAGATCATCGGAATTTGGGTAAGTAATTTTCGAGATATGAATTTTTTAAGTTTAATAAAAATAGTCTTTTTATGCATATTTATGACCCATAGGAATC
Organism: Pleurodeles waltl; assembly: GCF_031143425.1. NCBI lineage: Eukaryota > Metazoa > Chordata > Amphibia > Caudata > Salamandridae > Pleurodeles > Pleurodeles waltl. The sequence goes on from NC_090442.1 coordinate 518,273,234, forward strand.
AATGGAGGATCACATTTAAAAATACATATAAAAGCGCACAGTTGGTTTACCAAGTTCTTCTTTTGCAGGTTGGTCATTGGTGGGCACACTGTCACAGATGGAGAAATTTGGGTGGCTCCTAGTTCCAGCAGGAGCAGTGGGAGAAGGTCTCTGGAGCTGGTGCAGGGCCACTGTGGGGGACCACTGGGAAAAGCACTGCACAGGTAAGTTTAAAGATGAATCCTCGGGGTCCCCTTGGAGTGTCAAGGTTGCAAAGGGTTGAGGACCCTTAGGGAACTGGAGGTTCTTTGGTTCAGGCCACAGGGTGGCTGGGTGCAGAGCGAATCGGTGAACCAGGAGCTGTGTGCAAAGATACTCTCAGGAGCAGGATAATGGGGGCACTCTGATGGGAGGTCTGGGGTGTTCCTGAAGTCCCCCAACTGGGCCTTCCCCCTGGTCCTTTTGCAGCCCCGGGTGGGCAGTGTTTCTTGATGCCTCATGTGGACTGACCAATAACCCTGGTATTGACATGGTTTGGCTGCTGAAGGTCACAGTGCCACCAAACTAGGCACACTGGCAAGGTTTGTCCTCGCAGTTGTCAGGTTGCAGTTTGGTCCAGCTGTGGCAGCTTGTCAGTAAAGTGACCCTCACTGGCTTGATGGTTTCTTTGGGTTGCAGAGTGGTAACTCCAGTCTGAAGGCAGTTCTCTGGTCATTTGCAAAGCCTGGAGGTCCTCTTTTTTTTTTTTTAGAGTTGTCCAGCAACCCCCCAGCAGCGATTGTCAGGTTCGGGGTGCAGCAGGCAGGGTTTGGCACCTTTTCTTTGGTGCAGCAGGTCCACAGTTCTCATGCTTGGAATCTTCTTGGTGCTGGTCTTCTTTTGTCCATCGAATCTGTTTTTCTGGTCTAGGAATGCCCACTAAATATTGTATTTAGTGGGCGTTTTAGGGGAAAACTTGTAGTGACCAATGGGTCATCTACCTCAGGATGGCTATGCCCACTAAGTGACCACTTCCTGTGGGAAGAGATCACTTATCTGTACCTTATTGGCTATTTTTCTTCCATCTAAGATGGAGGAAAATGAAATGGAGTGCCCACCTCACAGGCAACACCTTAGGGGGGGTACATGCCAGCTGGGGTCACTCCTCTTATCCGTTGTATATTTTCTCACCATTGCTCCCACCAAAAGTGGGGGTTTGCAATGAGGGTGGCCATCTGATGCTAGCAGCAGGCCTGGGGTTTGAGTTTCAAAGGTGCTAAGCCCTTTGAAGCTTACAGCCAGGGCAGTGCACATTCCTGAGGGTGATGCATTAGCACCTCCTCCCAGGAAGGGCTTTTTCTGCAACCCGGAGAGAAGAATCTCTCACCCCAAGGTTGTAGATTGGATGTCTGGTGGGAGCAGACTGGGTAGAACCAGTCAGCAGCCATGCCAGGGTAGTTACCTTTTTCAGGGGGCATAGCTAAGGTGACCCCAGGGTACATTTTATAATAACTCCAATACTGGTACCAGTTTGGATTTATCATTCTGAGTTGTTTGATACCGAATAACCCAGGGCTCAGAGTGGCCATCATGTATCTGTGAAACTCATGTTGACCAGTGTCCAGCACATGTATTAAAATTGCTGCTCTGACTACTCACTATGCCCAGGTTTTGGCAAAGACACATTGGGGGCATAGTGCTCGTGTATCTATGCCCCACATACAGTGGAGTGCACCCTCCTTAGGGCTGGAAGGCCTGCAAGAGGGATGGCTTACCCATATTGTATGCAGTATGTAGTGGACAGGGCAAACAGGCGGTGTGACATGGCGAGTTTGCATTTTAGGTTTGAATGAGGGCACTCAGCCTGCAATGGCAGTGTTGGGTGCACTTGAATGCATGGCCCTAGAGGGTAGCACAATCAGTGCTGCTGTCCTCAGGGACCTACACTTAGCACCACCTACCCTGGGCACCTAAGTGTCAGTTACTAGGAACTTATGGGGGCAGCTGAAGGTGTCTACAACTGTGCCAATGCATCACAACAGTTTTAGGGAAAGAGCTCTGGCCCAGGGAACCTGGTTAGCAGGGGCCCTGGGCACTAGAATTTGTAGGCTACATCATGTATGAGGCAAAAATTGGGGGGCTAATCATGTCAAAAAGAGCCCTTTTCTCACAGTAGGTGCCATGGTGCCCCCCCAGGGCACCCACCATGCTCAATGCTGGAGGCAGTGGAGAAGCTCTAGTGCCCCCGTGACCAGCTGCTTGCATGCTGTTCGAGGTGGCATTGCTCCTGCTTGTAAGGAGCAGCTACTTATCCTGTTCCTTAAAGGTGGGAGCAATCTCTTGATCTGTTTCCCTGCCCTCATCAGTGCAGGCAGGGAAACAGATGAAATGTCTGCTTCCAGCTGGCAGGTACATTTTAAAAGCTCCTGCCTGCTGGGAGCAGACTTTGTGTTTGCTCCTGCATTGCATGTGATTAAAAAATGTTCCCGCTAGGTAGGAGCAAAATCAGGTGCGGGTGCTGGTGCAGGCAGGGTACTCCGCTGTGTCCCAGGAATTGACTCCCTGAGACACTACTAGTGAGTTGGCCCCAGGGGTTGGAGTCCTCAGGGCCATAGCAGGCTCAATGAGGGGGTCCCACTTCCCCTTTCTAAATAGTAGCTGTCCTGGGAGATGGGGTCCACGGGGCTTTTTAAAGGCTCGGGAGGGGCCCACACAGCCCTCTTCTTACAAAACTACAGTGGGCCCTGGGGATGGAGTCTCTGGGGCCAAAAGCGGCCTGGGAAGGTGGGTTGCATGCCCCTGTCTTCGTAAAAATACAGTGTGCCTCTGGAGATGGGGTTCCCAGGGCCACAAATGGCCTGGAGAGAGGGGTTGCACACTCCCCTCCCCTTAAAAAATGACATCGGCCCCTGGGAGATGGGGTCGCTGGGGCTGAAATCAGCTTGGGTTGGGAGGCCAGGTGCCCCTCTCCTTTATTTGCCCTGGGCGTTGGGGTCTTTGGTGGCCTCTTGGAAGATTGGGGAAGGGGGCCACATAACCCCCTCTATAAATAAAAACATTATTCGTCACCCCGGGTCCTCGCTCACCTCACGGGGTTTTTATTAAACAAATGCTGGAGCCTGTGCTTATTTATTTTTTATAATATTGCCACAGATATGTTGGATCCTCTGTGAATTTGCAGCAAACTTTTTTTTAAACGTTTTTGGCACCAGGCAGGGTTGCTATAACTAGGCCTAGAGGGTCTTGGTATCTCTACCCTGTGCCTTTGGTTTTTCTTGTGCATTTTTTAAGAACTCTGGACCAAGTGGTTGAGGTGATGGCTGCTAATTAGATCTCATCAGAACTCAGCATGAGATATGTCGGCTCCATGGGTCCTCTGCGATGTGAAATATACAAAGTTCTTGAACATTGATTTTTCCAAAACTACTAAACAGATTTACACCAAAACACAAAAAAGCACTCTTTCTAGACCAAGATTTAGCTTTCTACTGAATTTGGTGTAAATCCATTTCGCGTTTTGGGCTGTAGCTGTGTCCAAAGTTCCTATGGGAAAATGAATGAGGAAAATGCATTTTGGCACCCACCCTTTTTCCTCTGCCTTCTCTTGACAGATCACCCTGCAACTTTCCATGCAGAAACTAATCAAAAAGTAATATTTTGTTGAGATTCATCAAATGGCACCAAAAGTTATTACCAACACAAAAAAGGCATTTCCTCTGGAAGCACAATCCTAACCATAAATACCCAGTGGTGATATGTTTATATATACATTTGTTAGCTCCACATATTTGGAACTTGATGATATGTCTATCTTTAAGGTACGCAGATTTGGTGTTAAGAAAGGCAAATCTATATTTACTTATATAGGCGTGCCTTCATAATGTTGTTGTAGTTGATATTTTGCTGTAGTATCTTTGTAGAATGACATTTTTGCATTTGTTATACTGATATACAACAAATGAGGATATACCAGAGCAGTTAGCTCACAAATCACACCGAAACAAAACTAACAAATCTCTGTGGCAACATAAAACGCTGCTTTGAGAAGGACTACAGCATCATAAAAGAGGCATATCCTAAAAGAACTCTCATATGCAGTCTTGTACTAAGACCAAGGACCTCTTATCTTCCATATAGTAAGAATGAAAGTACAGGGAGCAGCTCAAAAAGCACTGTGAAAGCCTCTAACGATGGAGACTCCATAGGATTCAGTCCAAAAGGCAGGCAGAACTCAAGTGACTGACCTTGTATGGAATCAGGAAAGGGAGAGAATTAAAGGACAAATGCAAAGGAGAGCACAGTTATGTCCCAGCAGAAGAGCATTAACTCATACACCCTTATAAGCGCTGCCAAACAGGTCAAAAAGGCTAAAACTGAGTCAGAAGGTAGAAGCTCAAGCCAAGTAGATTTTTACCACCTTTGGACTCCAAGGAGAAGTCAAGCCACAAACTCCTTGACTCAGTCCAGAAAATGATAGGAAGAGCAGCACCCAGATACAGATAGATGGAGGGCAAAACCAGAGATTACAACCCAGACGCAACACCAAATATCTCTGGAAAGTCAGGCAAGGGAGGGACCCTGAGGGACCAAAACCTCAACTCAGCGAGCACTCGGACAGAAATGTATGCGACAAGTAGAGGGGCATGGAAGACAAACCAGAAGCCCTATTCAGTGAGTCAACAATGCAGACGTTACCTAGAAGAGGAGAGGCTCAACAGCAGCATCCCTACCAACACAATGTCAAAGCAAACATTCTAGGGCCCTTGAGAGACTAATACCCCACAGAAAGCATGGGACCAAGAGCCACCCAAGGACCATTGCCCCATGCCGAAATAGAGGAAAAAATCCCAGCTAGGCCAGAAGCCCAGTGACCAAAAGGATGAGCACATGGCACACCAAGTGGAATTGAGGAATGAGTGAAGACAAAAAGGAGACTAGTGATAGGGCAAAGAGTAAAGCAGGTGCCCAAAGAATGGACAAGACCAACACCTAGACATCTCCTCCACCTAAACTCAGGAGAAGAAGCAGCAGAAGAGCACCATCAGTGACTGCAGAGAGGATGAACATGAGGCAAATCTCCCCAATCTGCCATATACTACCACCAATTATATCAAGGACAGCAGGCACAAGATTGAGGTAAATGATCTGCTCAATCAGCAGGGAGACCACAGTAGCGAGAAGCATGGTGTGAAGATACCAATCTACCCAACACACTGAAGTGGACATCCGAGTGAAAAGAGCCACCAAATCTGCTATACGATGTACCATCACAAGGATTAAATGGTCCATGCAAATAAGTGCCAAATAGAAGAAACATACAAGAGCAGAACAGCTAGAATCTCCAGACAGACAAGTGAGACCACTCACTATGGAACTGAACGGAGTGCCTTAATAGCACCATGTACCAACATTCAAATAGATGCAGTCATGTTCATTAGAGCCAGAAGGAAACCTCCACCTAGCTAACCACTAAGTGGTACCACCACCCCGTGAGAAAGTGCTTCTTTTGACATGATTAGTCCTACACTTTTTGCCTGGTATTTGATGTGGTTTGAAAGTTGTTAGTGCCCAGGCCCCTTCTAACCAGGTTCCATGGGCCAGATCTCTTTCCCAAAACTGTTGTGATGTATTGGCACAACTGGCAACACCTTTAGCTGCCACTGTAAGATCCCAGTAAATGGTACTTATGTACCTAGGGCATGGGGTACTAAGGGTATACCCCTGAGGGCAGAAGCATAGATTGTCCCATCCGCAGGGACCATGCATCCAAGTGCACCCAGCACTGCCAGTGCAGGCTGAGTGTCCTGGTGCAATCCTAAAATGCAAAACTGACATGGCATATAACCTGTGTGACTTGTCCACTACACACTGCATGCAGTATTGGTAACACATCCACCGGCAGGCCTTCCAGCCCTAAGGCAGAGTGCATTATAATTAGGCCTGGGCAGAGTTTGCGGATTACTGCTTTGCTGAACTCTGCAAACTGACCAGAAAACTCTGCCACGCTACGCAGAGTTCTGCAAGCAGTGGAGTGTGCTGGGTTACGCCGTTTGCACTTATTTTTAGCGCCGGATGTTTGTCCTGCACTGAAAAATCATCTTAAATGGCACCACGTGCAGCACAAGAGGGAGCTGCTTCTTTTCTGACGTTCGTGAGCGCAAATGGGGAAAAAAACTCTCCTACTCTATGCAGAGCTTTTCAGAACTCTGTGCTCTAAGTGGAGCACAGAGTTGGAAAAACTCTGCAAACTCAGCGAGCAGAGTGGAGTTCACCACCCATCCCCAATTATAATGCATGTGTGGGAATAGATACATGAGCAATATGCCCCTACTGTGTGCTTGTCAAGCCTGAGACCTAGTAAGTGAACAAAGCAGCCATTTTAAATATAGGTGCTGGACACTGGTCAGTACAAGTTTCACAACTACATAATGGCCACTCTCAACCCTGGGTTGAGAGTGGCCAAGCAACTCAGAACAATAAATTCAAACTCGTACCAGTATTGGATTTATTGCAAAATGTACGCAGGAGCCACCTCAGAGGTGACCCCTGCAAAAGCTAACTAACCCTGGCATGGTTTCTGGCCAGTCACAATCAACCTTTCACCACCAGACAAGATTCTGGAACCCTGGGTTGAGAGCCTTTACTCTCTGGGTTCTGAAAACAAAGCTCTTCCTGGGCAGAGGCGTTACACTTCCTCCCCCAGGAACGTGCACTGCCCTGCCAGCAAGCTTCAAAGAGATTGTGCCCGTTGAATCTCATCCCCCAGCTCTGCTGCTAGCATCAGATGGCCTCTCCCTTGCAAACACCCACTTTTGGTGGGAGCAAAGGCAGGAAAATGCACAAAGGAGAGGAGGAGTGGCCACCCCAAGCTTGCATCAAGCCTGAGGTGATGCATGCTAGGTGACCCCTCCATTTCATTTTTCTCCATCTTGCATGGTGGGAAAATAGTCAATCAGGGATAGGGAAGTGACCTCTGCCCATAGAAAGTGGTCACATAGTGGGTGTGGCCACCCTAAGGTAAATGACCAATTGGTCACTACTAGGGTCTCCCCTAAATGCACACTAAATGCAGTATTTAGTGGACACCACTAGACCTGCAAATTGCATTTGAAGGACACAAGAAGGCAAGCAACAAAGAAAACCCAAGGCTTGAGAACTGCATTCCTGTTGCACAAAAAGAAGACACCAAACTCTGCCTGCTGCACCCAGGACTCTACTTTTGCTGCTGAGGTATTCAATGGACATCGGACGGACTCTAAAAAATCCCAGAGGACCTCCACCCTTCTGGCATCACTCCCTGCAACAAAGAAGCAAAAGACCAGTGAAGTCCAGTTCACTGACAGGCTGCTGATCAAGGAACCAGACACATCAGACAGACCAAATTCCACTCGATTGACCTGGAAGATAAATTCTGCAAGTGTGCCAAGTTTGGTGGCACTGCGACCTTCAGTGCCTGAACCATGGAATAGCCTGCGGCACTGGACTCCTAGTGTCTGACTCTGAGAAGAAAAGTCCACTCCAAACACTCAAAGGACCAGGAATAAGCCCTAGTTGAGGGACTTCAGGACACATAAGAACCACCCCCCAGAGTTGCCCTGTTGACCCGAAAACCACCTTCAAAGTGACCTGCCTTCTGCTTCCAAGGGTACCTATGTGCACAGCTCTTGAGTCACCTATCTGCTCTGCACCCGGCCTCCCTGGGCCCTACACTGGAGTACCAGCTGTGCTATAAGGGTCCCTCACCCCTTGTGACCTCTACACTCCAAGAGGATCCACCAGACTCTCCTTGAAGTCTTCCTGTGCATTGCTTTTCCTGGGGGTCCCCCACAGTGGTCTTGCACCAGCTCCAGGGACTTTTCAGCAGCTGCTCCCATCAAAACCGGAACCCATCTGAACTTCCCCAGGTGGTCCACAGGACATCTCGATGACCTTAACCTAAAAACGAAAGGAGACATTAGTAAATGCATTGCCTGCTCCTATATGTATTTTGAAAGTTTTCTCCTATTGATTCCTATGGTGCGTAATTACACACAAAACGACTATTTTTGCTAAACTTTAAAATATCATATCTTCAAAAGTACTTACCCAATTTTGATGATCTTGGTCTTAAAAAGTTTTTAAAAATCTGAAGTATGTTTGTAAATTGGTCTCAGGTTATTCTTTTGATTGTGTGTCCCCATTTATTGATACTGTGAGCCCAACAAACGCTTAGCACTTCTCCGAGATTGGCCTAACTGCTCGACCAAGCTACCATAGCAATTAAAGCATTAGGTGGTCTAGTTTTTACCTCTGTAAACCAAGGAGGGGTTGCTTGGGCTCTCTGCACAGTGCACATCATTTTTTAACACTACATAGTGATCCAGCCTCCTACACATCCATTGAAATTTAACCAGCTGACCATGGGCCCATGAAAGCCAGAAAAACAAATGCCAAAGAGGAGCAGCCACTAGACTAGGGGGATACAGGCAAGCCCATGTGGACATACAGGACACTAATAACAAAACAACGAATTAATTAATGAAGAGTCACAAGGTGTCAAACTTGTGGGCCCCCTGTCCGCTACACACCTTGATCCCAATACCCAAAGCCTGACCCAGGTCATGGCTCAATCCTGTTCTAAAAAACAAACAGGAGAAGGCACCCACATGCAGTGAAGACAGATGCCCCCTGAGTCTGAAAAATGGCAAGGACACTGAAGATGACAAGGACCAAGCAATAATTCAAGAGACTGAAGAGGAATCCCCAGCGAATTCAAACCTCTGTAATGTGTTCATGACCACCCACGTACTGAATGCATATAGTGAAAATCTATGAGAACATGGCTGCAGGGGAATGAACTCCAGAGAGAGCATCTCCAGGTGAGACAAGAGTGTGCAATATCTAAAGAACTAAAGGCACACAGAAATAGAGAACAGGCAGAGGAACAGAAGAAACAGAGGCGAGAATTTCAAAGAACAAAACCATGCTAGATCACCCCTGGGAGCCCAATGGAATAAGCCTTGCATAACAGGAACCGTACAGACCTGCCACCTCAAATCAGGCCCTACAAGTGGAAACAGCAAGCAGCATAGTTCCACTGAAGTCAATAACAGGAACACTGATGTTTACACTGCATTGGCCACAACAGCTTGGAGAGCAGACAACAACAGGTAAACGCACCAACCTAACAAATCTCCGGAAGCTGTCAAGAGGCCAATAAGAATCAAGAGGAAGCAGAACGAAAAAACAGTGACATCAATCAGAAGCCAAAGTACGAACTAATTGCAATAATCCTCAGTACACAGAAAGTAGCCATGCACACAAGGAGTGCAGGTGACAGCAACACACAATGAGAAAAGGGGGTTGGGGTATTTTACTTGCCGGGGAAGGTGATCAAACATTTCACAACCCTCTCACACCATGCCACTCATTAAGGCTCATAATGCATGTTAGGAAATGACAAAGAGGGTACAAATAACTGTCTCATGAAAAATACTGGACTCAGAAAACCGGGGCAGTGGCAGACAACACAGCCACATATGTAAATAATCAGGAAATCAACCCTACCAGCCCCAAGCCCAGCAGACAGCAGAAGGGGAAGGTCATGCCACACCTACCTTTGGAAAGGGCAGATGCAATATGGTCCCATCATAACCAGGGCACCTGCATCCTATCCAGAAATGGGCCACACATAGCCGCCAAGCTAGGGCAAGTTAGGGCATCAAACCCACAAGCTCTAAGTTCAGAAGGGAGCACAGCAGGAAGCCCAAGACTAAAAAGGAAGTGGCATGCCATGGACTCTATGAAACCAATCGTGACATATGCTTACCCCACTGGGCCCTGCACCCAGCATAGTGAAGCACTTAGCATAATGAAGTGGCCAATTAATGTGGGGAACAGATACCAGGGAGAGGAAATATGACCCCCACTCCAAGCTCAACAGAGAGCTAGAGAGGGCAGGCACTACATCTAAACCAGAATCGCACAGGCCCCAAGACCAGCAAGATGCAGGAACAGAGGACAAGTTAAAAAAACAGGAATTTCGGGCACACATCTCAGAAGCCCACAGAGCAGCAGGAAGCACAGGGAAATCCCAGGTCGAGCCCACACCATCAGCAAAACAGGAGTTAACCAAAGGCCAACGTGCCAATAGAACTAGCAACCCATTCACCACACAAATCCCTAAAAGCAGAGTTTGAATCAGGCTCCTTTACCTTGCTAACAGAGGACCAAGGCGGGAGATGAGAAAATCAATGGAAACACAGGCAAGGGAGGGAGAAACACCCTATTGACACCAACCATGGCTCCACCGCATAAGCTGCATGACCACGTCTGGAGCAGCACAACAGTGGTGCGGACTACAGAGTGACTGCAGATCCATCACAGCCGATCATTTAAGGGCCCATATTTATACTTTTTTGCGCCGCATTTGAGTCATTTCTTGACGCAAAATCGGTGCTAACTTACAAAATGCAATTGTATTTTGTATGTTTGCATCGCTTTTACGTGAAAAAGTGACGCAAGTGCGGCGCAAAAAAAGTATAAATATGGGCCTAGGTTCTGACATGTAAGCCGCATGGGCCAGAAGAAACAAGCCACAACCCCAGGGTCACCCACCTTGCTAACCTAAAAATGAGGGCAGCTGAAATCTCCTCATGAAACTCAGGCTTAAAATGAGGACTCTGGCCTGGAGTTATTGATTCCTCATTTCTTAGTGGACGCTCTAGATCCAGCAAGTAATGGGACAGATTTTTCCCAAGCACTGAGTTACCGGTACCCCATTATCAGCCCATTTACTGGGCCACTTAATATGAGGACTAAACTGTGCAATCCTTATAGTTCCTATTCATCCTATACATGCTTTGATTTTTTTCAAAAATGGCCCATTTCTAATTTTTACATTGCACATGGACTAACATCTTTGGGAACACGTGTATAAAGGTTGTAGAGTTAAAAAAAAAAACATATAGTTTCATGTTAAACAGGTATCTGAAATCTCTAAAATAAAGTGTTAGACGAATAGGAGTGAGGGGAAGTGCTAGTAGTCATCTAGGAACTATGAATCCCGAAGGATTACTCTTTTTGAGATATTTGTAGCACCAAACGCACAATATTCAGTCTGGGCGCTTTTTTCTATGAAGGCTGCTGAAGTGAAATCCTATCTGTTCCTTGAGTGGTAAGGTCCCTTTACTTAAGATCTGGACAGTGGCTGGAATGCTGCCGAGTTGTCTTTCCATTTCTCGGGCCCTGCCTTGAAGTGTTAGGTGCAGACAAAACACCATTACAGATAATGGCAGTGAACCAAAACGTGTTTCATGGAGAAGAAGTCACCCTACGCTGCAGGACTTGAAAGAAATATTTGACATTGAATCTTCCCTTATAAATAAGGTGGCGTTCTCTTGCATGCTACCAGGCAGTTTCCAAGTGCTTGGCGTGCTCTGCGCGTATTGGGTTTGTTTATGCTGGCCCTGGTGCAGCAGTCTGCGTTCTGTTTCTCATCAGTGTCCCAGTGTTTGCAGTTATGGCAGATACGGGGTGCAAAAATATTCTTTTGGCAAAGCAAAGAGATCAAGCTGTATTCCTGTATGTATTCGGCCCTTAAACATAAACAGCTGCGCTCTGTTTATCTGTCTCCTGTCTGACAAAGAGGCCACAGTCTGGAGCGGCAGAGCCACTCCTCGACTATGTATCACTTTCATGGCCGTGGTAAGATTCTGACATCTAGAGGCAGCACTTTTTTTCGCCAGCTCGTGGGTGACATATTTTCTGGGTCAGAAAGCGGAAGGCAGGCGATAGGAATGTCAGATGCGAGTGGGATGTAATTATGCGTCTACAAATTGTTTAATACGTAAGTGAAAGACCCTGTAATTCTTAAATATTGGAAAGGGCATACCTCTTTAGAGGATTTACTGTTTACTGCTTTTCCTACATACTCGCACTCGCAGCATCTGCTCATATGTTTATGTTTTCGCAGCCAATTGGCACTGAAAAAGATAGTGCTGTTTTCTCCCAAATTACTTCACGATTGTGAAACTGGGTGGATGCTGCTGATTTTATTTTCACCACAACTGAAAACGTTTAAAACGCTCCCAATTTTCAAGTGAAAATTAAAAACTAGAGAACTATTTTATCAACGGGTAATAAAAGCATTGTTCACAGGTGTTATGAGCAGTTCGTGAGAGAACCTTTGCAGATCCCCATACCTCGTGTGCTTTGAATGGCAGGCAGATACTGTCCGGTCCTGACCTCAGTACCTGCACTTCTTCAACTTAAAAGGGAGAGCACCTGCACTTCTCAGCACTGCTGCAATACAGTCAATGGGGAATTACCGGCACTTTTCAGAAGCAAACAGGTACTCTATAGAGTGGTACCTCTAAAGTTAATGAAAAACTATTATCATGTGAAACAGCACAGGTGGATTACATATTGCTTGTTACTAAGGCCTACCTTGTATATGCTGCAAACAGGAGGCACTTTTAATGTTCAACGTAATAGTGTCACTTTACCAATCTTAGAAGGGCGAGAGATGACGGCATCCACAGAGCTATGTGTTTGTGTAGCATTGGGAATCACTCACTGATTAGTTGTATTGTTTAAATCCTAAAATATAATTGAAGCTCCAGACTTCAAATATATAAGTATGAGGATGTACCATATTCAGAGATATGTGTTTTACAATTGGAAATTCTTCTGAAACTCATCCACCACCAGGACCACCTTTTTCACCTTGCCTACATGGATGGTTGTACAGCTGACTCTTTCTGGTACAGTTTAGTGTTCTATACATTTTTGGATTGCAGCTTTACTGGCCAAATGACGTTTTTCCAAGATATTTGCAATTTTCTTTTACAATGCAGAGTAGAATAGGGCAGTATATGTTCTGATACAAAAATGCATGTTTCTAACCACACCCACTTTTCAAAATATTTTGTAACTGAGAGAAAAAATGTAAACAAACCACAAGGTGTGTTAAGTGAACAAACTTAGAAATCTATTGTATGACATGACATTTGAACATGGGGTCCCCCCTGGATTATGTGTTTTTGGAATGCAGTATTTGTAGCCTCTTTTGTTGTCAGAGGCCTGATGACCAGACCTAAACCTCCATATGATCTCTAAAACACACCCAACTTTCTCCCTGTAATGCTTCTGTAACCATGAGAGGTAGCAGATACTTAAACGGATTTTGGGGTTTGTCTCTAGAAACCAAAAAGTAAACCGGGCAGGCCTCCATGACATGGATGTCGGTGTGGCATTATATTTTCACTGAAATTCTCCTGCTGTGTCCTCAGGAGCCCTTCCAGTGTAAATGTCCCACTAATTTGTCAGACAACCTTAAATATGGCAAGCTTGGCTCCGCTGTGCTGGCAGAAGCCTTTGGGGTTGAGCAGCTGGTGGACCAAAAGATAAGGTTAACTTTTTCTCCATAACCTAATAATCGGTTCCCTACACCAATGGTGTCAAAGGTAGGCCCAGTGGGGACGGAGCAATGTCAAAGTGTCTGGATAACTAATCACTATATAAATTAGTTGCATTTAGGTTCTTTGTATCGAAATGTATCCTTTGTGGGTAGTGATAACATCTGGCTTGGGCCCAGGCAGTGGCGGCCGGCAGCTTTAGGAGGAAGCGGGGCGGGCGGGACACACACACACGCACACACACACACTCACTCTTTCACGCATGCACATCCATTAACAACTCGTACCATTGAAACATGCACGCACGCACCAAACATTCATTTTAAAAGATCACACACACTCATTCTTTCACACACGCACACACGCACACACGCACATCCATTAACAACACTCAAACATGCACGCGCGCACCAAACATTCAATTTAAAACATCACACACATACACACACACACTTACCTTCAGCCTCCAGGTCCCAGGAGGGTTGGAACTGCTGCCTTCCCTCATTGGCTGACCTTAGGTCAGCCAATGAGGGAAGGCAGCTGTCCCAGCCTCGTCACAGAGTGGGATGGGGTCAGTGAGATTGCTGACCCCACCCCACTCTGTGACGAAGTGTCACTGATTGACACTCGTCCTGGGCACTTCAGGGCTTAAACCTGAAGCGTCCAGGGAGAGTGTCAATTGGTGACGCTTTCCTCGTCACCCAGGGGAGGGCCTCGAGCCACCTTTGCTGAGTCGAGGAGGTCACGCCCATAGGAGCTGTGACCTCCTCAGCCCAGCAAAGTTCAGCTCAGGCTGCCAGGAGTGTGCGCAAATTGCGCATGTCTGCTCCTGGCTTCCTGAGCTGAACATGGAGAGTGTCTGTCAGGCTGACCTTTGTTTAGCCTGACAGACACTCTTCATGAGTGGCAAAAGGTGGGGGGGCGTGGCCCCTCCGCCCTAAAGGCCGGGCCACCACTGGGCCCAGGCCTGCTAGGTTAAATTGGACACTTCTGCCAAACATCAAGCCTCCTGGTTCTTAAGTCGTCACTGTAGTCTCCAAGACCACATTTCATCCTTCTCGCTAATGCAAACACATCAGACACTATTGTAGGCATGTTTTGGGGTTTGCAGCAATGCCACTGGATTGTGCCATGATGATTAACTCAGCAGCAGCGTTTTCCCATCTTTTTTACTTTCCAGCATGACTGAGATTTTCAAATTCACCTTTCTCCTATAAGCCTTCAATGGACACAACAAGTTTGTAATTGTTGGCCATTTGGTAAAGTTATTTTCGTGGCCGACAGTCACATATGGAATGGCACTACGTTTAATATGAGACTTTATTCTCAAATGTTGCTTGAGCTACTGGAAGAGTTAAAACAGGTGTCTTCAAGTGCAATACCCAATATTACTAGTTACCCTTGTAAATAATTTCAGAGTTAAGCTTATTCTTTTCCACGTGGCCCCTGTTTTCAGTCATAGCCCTTAATATCGACGTGTGTCAAGCACCCTCATAGCCAAATGAGTTTTTCATAAACAAATAGGACCCCAGTGGATCTAGAAAAATGGACAGCCTTCTCAGCTCTTCTTGTGTTGTCTCCTTTCAAGGCTAGAGCGCAAGAAAGCTACATGGGCTACTTTTTCCGAAGATGGTGTTACAGTCAATTTATATTTGAAGGTTTGGCCATCTTCCTTCTATAAAAATGACTGTGTCCATTGGCCCATCATTCTAGGGCTTGTGACCATCTTCTGCTTGTATTTCAAGATGACTCTGATTTGCCATTGTAACTGCCTAAGCAGTGGCTGCCTCACAGGTGGAGCCTTAAGGGGGTCTCTGGGAAGATATCTGGAGGACATTCACTTTGGCATCTATATCCATCCTTGCATCACAGACGTCAGATTGGAGGCTTTTAGTAGCATTAAGGTCCTTTAATCTGTGCCTTGGCTGTTTTTGGGACCTTTTCTCATTCAGCAATGGAGAGTAAGACTATCAGATGCCCATCTCCAGGGCGCGAGGAAGAAGAGCAGGACTCGAAGTACCAGGGATTATCAGGAAGCAATCCTATCTTAACAGAATGCAAGAGGAGGCATTCAATAGAGACTGTGTCACTCTCTTGCCCATGGCAGCCCTCAGAACTATTCTGTTGTTTCCTTTCAACAACAGTGAAGTTGTTTAGTACTAGCACACAGGCTCCATTATTCTTAGAGCATGCCAACTTCATCAGAAGGACATGCATCAGCTATAGTTTCCTTCCCAGCTCGGGAGCATGCAAAGAAGCATGCCATACACAGAGCTCTGTAGCAGGTGTCTTTATTCTTAAGCATACGATCACACACAGCACTCTGATTATGTCATAACCATTAATGACCACACCTTGACACCTTCCAGTGAGTTAAGAAATTCCTTTATTGAATCTGCTGAGAACCGTGAGGGTCCTAGCGCACATAGACTCATGACACTACATCTCCTCCTCATTAAATAAAAGGTACAAACAGCATATACATTATATTTCTTCAATAAGTCAGGTCAAGACTGGAGAAGAATTTGGCACCGATCAGGTCCAGGATGTTTTTATGTCTTGATTGTTTTGTTGGCCTGGCGCATATCAACACAGATGTGCACTGCAACGCCACTGTCCTTTGTTGGCACCACCACTATGGGTGAAACCCATGGCTTAGGACTGGTGGAGCTTTCAATGATGTCATGCTTCAACAGTGTTTCTTGTTCTTTCTCAGTGGCTTCTTGCAAGTGAAAAGCAACTCTGCAGTGCCATTGGGCAAAAGGGCAAATGTCATCATTAATGCGAAGTAGCACTTTCAATGTTTTGAGTCTTCCTAGGCCAGGAAACAACATCAGAAACTGACTTGCAATTTCAGATTGAGTGTGAAGGTTGTCATTGAGAGTTATCAGTCTCATGTCAGTAGCAGTGGCAAAACTGAATAGGCATGTACTAGATGAAGTTCCTTTAAGAACGTGATTTGGTGTTTGCACTGATACCTCTTTATGGTGCAATGTCGCTATGAATGACCCTTGACTTTGCAATGATTTGGAAGCAACCCCCATGTATACCATTGTGTTTGATGATTTGAAGGGTGGCACAGGAGATAGGCTATTGAACTTCTCAACTGTCATGATGTTAATCGACGCACCACTGTCTAGGATAAAGGTTATGGGGCAACCATTGACTTTTATGAATTCAGTTGTTTCATTTGATGGTTTGTCTTTGTCTTTCATTCTTCCTTGCAAGCTGCCAAACTGGCATGCACCTGTTGTTCCTTGGTTGATATCATCATTGCACATCCATCTTCTTCACTGGTGCTGGGTAATGACATTGAAGAGCTTTATGTGATGGGCTTGGTGATGATCGACTTTGTCTGGTTTCTACTTGTCATACTGGAGCTGCTTTTTGACCTTGTGGGTGTGGTGAGAATGCTTCTGGAACTTTCTCTTGTCCACTTTCTCATCATCTTGCTGTAACGTATTTGCTTTCTCTTTTGCTTTGCAAACCACTATGAAGTGGTTTTCTTTCCCACAACCTTTGCATGTCTGTCCTATGGCATGACATTTACCTTCATAAGGAAATGAAAACCCCCATCGGAAGCACAACTTTTTCTTCTTTGAAGACATTGACTGGTGTTCTAAGCTATATTGTGCGCACGGCATGACTGGGGTCCGTGAGAATTTGGCATGTTGACAATTGCCGAGTTTTGCTAAGGCAAGCGAGTCATTTGGGTAACTATGCTCATATTTTGTACTTGACCCAAGGCAGTGAGTTGGCCTGCCACTTGTTTAGTGGTCAAGTTTCATCATATGTATCTGGGTGAGCATGCAGCTCTAGTGTAAGCATCCAATTATAAATTCCCTGTTATTTGGAGCAGTTTGCTTTTTCAAAGCCTGTGTTTACCACCACACAAGTTGCCTGTGTCTGATGAAAGCCTATGATACTGATTGTGGGGTGTTTCTTCTGAAGAAGGCGCATGAGCACGAAACACGCGTCGAGTGCCAGAAATTAATGGCATCAGTACATTCCTTTATTAACATATTCAATAGCAGTGTGTATTGTATTTTAGAAAGTCAGTATCTGACTATATCTGTATATCTGTCCAATTGCATTATGTATTGGATTCCAAAGAAATGTATATTTAGCCACATTGTGTATTAATTTCCAAGACAGGAGATAGGTAAAGCGAAATACAAATACAAAGACGCATCAAGCTAATTTTGAGTTTTTTCCATTGGTGAGAATATGGGATTATAACTTTTGATTATTGGGGATAACACACATATTTTGTTCCATCATTTGTGCCTTTTATTTATGTTTTTATTTATAGAGGAAGTGGATGTAATATGTATGCAGATATGAAAGGTGTATGATTCCTATAAGGTTTGATTTTTTTTGTTTTGTTACAATAGTAAGAATTTACATGTGATTTAATAAAATATATTTTGCATTTATCATTTAGTAGTCCGTTGGTTGCCCCTCACCTTACCTGTTCCAGTGATGTATCATCATTTGTAATTGGTTTTGGAGTTGCCATAGGATTTAGTTCATTTTTATGCATCTACTTTGTACTTGTGATTGCTTTTCATGACCAACGCTGATTCATTTTTCGGTGTTCCAGCTTCCATATCAGCAGCTTGTCGATCTAACCTTTTATCTGCTCTTGCAGCCATTAATTATTTATTTTGACTGAACATCTCTCTCAACATGTTTCTTCTGAAAGAGTCTGAAAGAGAGCCTTCAATGACTCTGAGGCATATAGCTTCATTCATCATTACATTTTCTAATCTTACAGTAGTTGATGAGCACCACATGTCTTTCAACGAACTCATCCACCGTTTCACCAGCCTGCTCTTCTTGCTTGATTGATATTGTATCTTTCATGGTTGACATTCGGCATTGGATTGATCTTGGAACCCAATGCTTCTTTGGTATGGTACGATACTGCATTAGTTTGTGAGATTTTCTTCAGAACTTTTTTTACTCCATCACGGTAAAACGTTTTAAGTACTTAATGATCTTCCTCTAATCTACTTCTAGGGCATCTATTAAGTTATCAAAATTCTTGATCCATGCTGTCCATCTGGTGCCAATGTTTTGTTTTTTGGTAGTGTCAAATGGCAGTTTCAGAAACACAGCTGCATCATACTTTGCATTCTTTTCTATTGCCGTAGAGAGCATATGCTGTTTAGATGGCTGCCGCTGTTCACTTAGACCTATACTTTTTGCAGTGTGTTTGCACTTGGGTCATTGTTCCCAAACAGAGGTCATAGATCTTTATCTTCTTTTTTGACAGTGTGTAACAGTTCTTCTTCTTACAGCCGTATCAATGGATTCTGCTGGGCTTTTCGAATGAAGACCTCCACATGGCCTTCCACTTCTTTGAGGGCCATATATGGGGTGAAGCGGGGCTTCGCCTTCCCACACGCCAACTTCTAATTACTGCTTATCGAATCAAGCACACATAGCACACACAAGTAGTTTGCTGTCTTGTTGCGAACCCTCAGGGAGAGCAGTCTCGTTTCTTTGGGTCCCAGATGCCCCACTCATCACTAGTTGTAGCATCCTCCCCAGCCCGGAAGCATGCAAAGAACCACACCACACATGGAGCTCTGTAGCAGGTGTCTTTATTCCTCAACATACAATCCAGATAGATAGATAGCTTTATTCAGCAAAATAATACCATCAAAGCAGATAAAAAGACATAAATACATCGTATTGAAAAAGTATTAAGATAAGTGGATAAAAATGACAACATAAAAGAATACAATCACACACTGCACTCTGATTATGTCATAGCCGTTAATACCCACACCTTAACACCACTCAGCCAGTTACATAATTTGTCTATTGAGTCTGCCTAGAACTGGGAGGGTCCTAGTGCACATAGGACCTCATTTATGAGGCCCTAGCAGCACTCTGCACTTCCAGAGCATAATTTTTTTGATGCTGGTGTGGCACAATGTGCCAGCCCATATTTACAAGGCCACGCAAAGCCACCTTGCGTGGCTTTTCATGGCTTTGTAAATATGGACCCTTTTCACGCATAACACTATGTGAAAGGGGTTTCCCATGGATGTTGCTTAGGGTGTTCCCATGCAACACCAATGTAACCTGAAGGAATTTGATGCATTCCCAGATTTACAAGTGTGGAGATGGTTCACATTTCTATGCCACCTTAGGGGTGGGATAAGAATGACACACTGGGGAGAAATATCTTCATTTCTCCCTGTTTTTTCCTCTTTTGATGTGTGCTGCATTCCGCAGCACACATAGAAAGAGGGAACAACCTCTTGTGGTTGTTTTTGTAGAGGAAGGTGTACCTTCCTGCACCAAAACAATCATGCCCACAACGCAGGCACCCTTGCACCATGATGCAAGTGTGCCTGCATTGGCGTTAGGCAGCAATTTGTGCACTAGCGTAAGTGGAGAGGACAGAAATGTGCTGTATCTTGTAGATGCAGCACATTTCTGCCCTTCCCCAGTGGTCCAGGGCGGTGAAGCAAGTGCCTTGCTGCGCTGCCCTGCGCCACGGGCCTCGTAAATGAAGCCCATAGTCTCACGACACTACACCAACTAATGTTGAAATGTGTATATTTGTTGAATTTAATTGAAATACAGTATCCCTGTCTGGTTGGCAAATTAATATCCTTGAATTTAGATTTTGACTGTATTCTAAATGCCTTGGAGCATAGAAGATGTAAAAAGGGAATTTTCAATTAATGTTTTCATGCATTAAGTTTCTATGTCTTAGCCATGTGGTGAAACTGTTTGTTATAGAGCTGCAGTGAGATTATGTCTGCGTAGTTATCGTTTTGCTTATTTTTCAGAACCAAAATCCAAACAGTCTAGGTTTGGCACCTTTTGGGGGGAAATGACTTACCAATTTGGTACAATATATTAGTTTTCAAAGTGGCACACCCATAAAAAAAAGTTTGCATTTGGACCAGTAGCAAGAGATTATGAAATTATCTGTAGCCAGGCATACATGCATCAGAATTCCTCAGTCTAAAGAAAGTTAAAACCTATCCACTGCCGTTTAGGGAAAACATTTATTATGAGACAGGTTGCGACGAGGTAATTGGAATTATAATCTTACTTTTCTCAGAAGGAAATGACAAGACTTGAAAATTTTGTAAATATGCCTCTTGGTGGCGCTATTGCAGCACATTGTCACTGCTCTCACTTGTTTGCAAGACAGCAAACCTTTGAAAAGAAACTGAACGCCAGTGTTCAAACATTGACTTTACATACCTAAACTTTTTCAGTTTAAAAACAATCTCCAGTTGTGTGTGCCACGATGTATGGAAGGCAAGACCAAATTCATACATTTATACGCCCAGAATTCAAAACGTGATCCTCAGCCCACAGAAACAGTTTGCATCATCATCGTCAAAACTCTACATACGAAATGTGGACTTTTCCTTCATGCCACAGAATAATAAAAAGCATGAATGAAACCAGCCACCCACAAGTAACCAACAAATAACTACGTCCGATTTTTTTCACGGGACTAGCATCACATGGGTGGTTGGCACATTTTCACAGAAAGAGGGCACACTTGTTTTAAAGTAGTACACCGAATATGTATGGCAACTTAACTAATGCATATAACCTTTGTTTACTGTTGAAGCAAGCCAGAAGGGGCCACATGTATATAGGTTTTTTACAGTCGTAAACAACCCGATTTGCAAAATCGAGCCTTTTGCAACCAGAAAAATGTATTTTCCTATGTACCAAACCCATTTTGCGATTCTTTAACTTATTATCTTATCGCAAAATAGTTTAGCGAGTCGGAATTAGGAAGTGGCATGTTAAGGGTGTCCCTTCCTTATACCAACTCTCAAGGGTATGTATGTTTTGTGACTGGACTGCAGTAGCAGAACGTTCACATTTTACCTCCAAATTCAAGTTGGTGGTAACCCATTCGCAAATGGGAAGCGGTCCTCATGGGACCCCTTCTCCTTTGTGAATGCATTCAAAAAGTTTTTAAGGTAAGGCAGTGCTCCCACGGATCACTGCACACTTTAAAAAAATTAAACTGAAACATTTCATTTTTCTTTTTGAAATCATCCATGTTAGAAATGGGGTCTTTGGTTGGCAGTCAGGTTACCTCCTGCCCTGTCCAAGCGAGGAACCTCACTCCAGTCAGGGTAACTCACACACAGTCCAAATTATCCTGTGCCCACCCTCTGGTAGCCTGGCACTGAGCAGTCAGGCTTAACTTAGAAGGCAATGTGTAAAGTATTAGTGCAATAAATGATGCAATAACACAGTATAAACACCACCAAAATACACCATACAGGTTTAGAAAAATATAGAATATGTATCTGAGTAGAATAAGGTTAAAACAATCAAGATTTGATAAGTACACATTGAAATATCACTTTAGAAAATGATAAAAAGAGTCTTAAGTTACTAAAAATAAATGTGTCACTTGCAAGCACAAAGTACCTGGTTTGCGTCTAAATTATCCGCAAGGGACCGCAGAGGAGGAGATGCGTGGAAAACTGGAAGGTGTGCATCAGTTTCTCCGGGCGCACACAGACGATGCGTCGATATCTTTCACGCAGCCAGGGCCTTGTGTTGATTTCTGGTGCGCAGACTTGGATCCTCTTCAGGTTGCAGGGTATTTGGACGCCCCGCAGATGATGCAGAGAAATCCTGGGCAAGCAGGACTGAGTCACAGGAGCTGCGTTGATCCGGTGGGCGATGCAGGAAAATTTCTGTCGCACGGCAGGTGCTGCATCAATTCTTCTTGCAGGAAGTTTGGATGCGTCGTTCCGGCTTGCTTTTGCATCAATCCAGTGAGCCATGCATCGGAGTTCCGATCGCAATGCTGGCACTGTGCGATCTCCACTCGGGGAGCCGGGCTGCATCGTTCTTGTTCGGCGTGTGGTGTCTTTCTCACCGTGATGCAGGCTGTGCGTCATTTCTGGCAGGCTGTGCGTTTAAATTTCGCAGCACAAGGTGTTTTTTGTAGAGATGAAGTCTTTTTGGCCCTGAGACTTCAGAAAACAGGAGGAAAGCTCAAACCAAGCCCTTTGAGAGCACTTCTCAGCAGCGCCAGAGGGCAGCAAGGCAGCAGAGGCAGCAGTCCTTTTCAGCAAAGCAGTCAGGTGAGTCCTTTGGGCAGCCAGGCAGCTTCTCTTTCCAGATTGCAGGTTCTGGCTCAGAGTTTCTTCACCAGTGGTATCTTGTCCAGAAGTGTCTGAGTTGGTAGGGTCAGAGGCTCTGTTTAAATAGCCAAATGTGATTTTGAAGTAGGGGAGACTTCAAAGAGAGGCTTAGAAGTGCACACAGTCCCCTTTCAGTTCCATCCTGTCTGCCAGGGTCCCAGTAGGGGGTATGACCGTCCATTGTGTGAGGGCAGGCCACTGTCCTTTGATATGTAAGTGTCAGGCCCTCCACCCTCCCAGCCCAGGAAGGCCAATTCAGCATTCAGATGTGTGCAGGTGTGACTGAGCATCCTGTGTTTGGGGTTTTCTGAGTGAAATGAACAAGGGAGCTGTCAACTACCCCAGCCAGACGTGGATTGTAAGGCACGGATGGATTTAAGTGCAGAGAAATGCTCACTTTCTAAAAGTGGCATTTCTAAAATAGTAATATTAAATCCAACTCCACCAGTCAGCAGGATTTTGTATTACCATTCTGGCCATACTAAATATGACCATGTTACTCCTTTCATATCAGAATGTACCACTCAAACAGTATATAAGGCTATCCCTAATGTTACCCTATGAAAGGAGCCGGCCTGACAGCAGTGTAAACCGAATTTAGGAGTTTTACACTACCAGGACATATAAACTACACAGGTACATGTCCTGCCTTCTCCCTACATAGCACCCTGCCCTATGGGTTACCTAGGGCCTGCCGTAGGGGTGACACATGTAGAAAAAGGGGAGTTTAAGGCTTGGCAAGAATTTTTAAATGCCAAGTCGAATTGGCAGTGAAACTGCACACACAGGCCTTGCAATGGCAGGCCTGAGACATGGTTAAGGGACTACTTATGTGGGTGGCACAATCAGTGCTGCAGGCGGACTAGTAGCATTTAATCTACAGGCCCTGGGCACATGTAGTGCACTTTTACTAGGGACTTCTAAGCAAATTAAACAATCCAATTCGGTATGAACCAATGTCACTGTTAGAAATTGGGTTTTTGGTTGGCAGTCAGGTTACCCTCTGTCCAAGCAAGAACCTTCACTCTAGTCAGGGTAAGTCACACACAATCCAAAATTAGCCTGTGCCCACCCTATGGTAGCTTGGCACGAGCAGTCAGGCTTAACTTAGAAGTCAATGTGTAAAGCATTTGTGCAATAAATTATACAATAGCATAATATAACACCACAAAAATACACCACACAGTGTTTAGAAAAATATATAATATTTATCTGGGTATTTGCAGGTCAAAACGATCAAAGTTGCAATATGAATTTGTAAAGATATCACTAAAAAGTGATATAAAGTATCTTAAGTCTTTAAAAAGTAAACAGAGTCTCTTTCAAGCCCAAAGTACCTGGTTTCTGGTGGAAAATCTCCGCAGAGGGCTGCAGAAGAGGAGATGCGTAGAAAAATGGTGTGCGCGTCGGTTACGCCCCTTCACACACGGACTTGCGTCGTTATTTTTCACGCGGGGAGACGTGCGTCGTTCTACGAGAGGAAAAATGGTGTGTGCGTCGGTTGCGCCCCTTCACACACGGACTTGCGTCATTATTTTTCACTCGGGAAGACGTGCGTCGTTTTCCGGCACGCGGACTGTCTCCTTCTATAGGTCGCGGGGATTACCAGATGTCCCGGGTATGTTCGTGGATTATCCTGCTTGTTTTCCAGCTGCGCGTTGTTCCGCGGGGCTGTGCGTCAAAGTTTCGATCTCACGGCAGGCGTCGCGTCGATTTCTCCTCTGGAAGTTGGGCGGTGTTGTCCTTGCGAGGCCGTGCGTCGAAGTTCCAGTCGTCCCGAAGGCGTTGCGTCGATCAGCGTCGGTGTGCGGCGTTTTTCTCGCCGCGGAACAAGCTGTGCATCGAAAATGTTGGCGCACGAAGCGTCCAAGTGAAAGAGAGAAGTCTTTTTGGTCCTGAGACTTCAGGGAACAGGAGGTGTCCCGCCGGTTTTTCGCTGCCCTGAGGAATCGCCCATGGCGGCGTAGCTTGCTGCGCCGCCATGGGGGATTCCGACCCCCTCACCGCCATCCTGTTCCTGGCGGTTTCGACCGCCAGGAACAGGATGGCGGTGAGGGGTGTCGTGGGGCCCCTGGGGGCCCCTGCAGTGCCCATGCCAGTGGCATGGGCACTGCAGGGGCCCCCGTAAGAGGGCCCCACTTTGAATTTCAGTGTCTGCTTAGCAGACACTGAAATTCGTGACAGGTGCTACTGCACCTGTCGCACACCTTCCACTCCGCGGCTCCATTCGGAGCCGGCTTCCTCGTAGAAGGGTGTTTCCCACTGGGCTGGCGGGCGGCCTTTTGGCAGTCGCCCGCCAGCCCAGTGGGAAACCCAGAATGACCGCCGCGGTCTTTTGACCGCGGTACGGTCTTCTGGCGGTTCCCGCTTGGCGGGCGCCTCCCGCCGCCCCCGAGCTTGGAATGACCCCCAAAGTGTCTTAAGTCTTTAAAAAGCAAACAAAGTCTCTTTCAAGCCCAAAGTACCTGGTTTCTGGTGGAAAATCTCCACAGAGGGCCGAAGAAGAGGAGATGCGTGGAAAAATGGTGTGTGCGTCGGTTACGCCCCTTCACACACGGACTTGCGTCGTTATTTTTCACGCGGGGAGACGTGCGTCGTTCTACGGGAGGAAAAATGGTGTGTGTGTCGGTTGCGCCCCTTCACACACGGATTTGCGACGTTATTTTTCACTCGGGGAAGACGTGCGTCGTTTTCCGGTACGCGGACCGTCTCCTTCTATGGGTCGCGGGGATTACCATATGTCCCTGGTCTGTGCGTGGATTCTCCTGCTTGTTTTCCGGCTGCGCGTCGTTCCGCGGGGCTGTGCGTCAAAGTTTCGATCTCACGGCAGGCGTTGCGTCGATTTCTCCTCTGGAAGTCGGGCGGCATTGTCCTTGCGAGCCCGTGCATCGAAGTTCCGGTCGTCCCGAAGGCGTCGCGTCGATCAGCGTCGGTGTGCAGCGTTTTTCTCGCCACGGAACAAGCTGTGCGTCGAAAAGTTTGGCGCACGAAGCGTCCAAGTGAAAGAGATAAGTCTTTTTGGTCCTGAGACTTCAGGGAACAGGAGGCAAGCTCTATCCAAGCCCTTGGAGAGCACTTTTACAGCCAGACAAGAGTTCAGCAAGGCAGCAGGCCAACAGCAAGGCAGCAGTCCTTTGTAGAAAAGCAGACAGGTGAGTCCTTTGAGCAGCCAGGCAGTTCTTCTTGGCAGGATGTAATTTCTGGTTCAGGTTTCTTCTCCACCAAGTGTCTGATGAGGTAGGGCAGAGGCCCTGTTTTATACTAAGTTGTGCCTTTGAAGTGGGGGTGACTTCAAAGAGTGTCTAAGAAATGCACCAAGCCCCCTTTCAGTTCAATCCTGTCTGCCAGAGTCCCAGTAGGGGGTGTGGCAGTCCTTTGTGTAGGGGCAGGCCCTCCACCCTCCCAGCCCAGGAAGACCCATTCAAAATGCAGATGTATGCAAGTGATGCTGAGTACCCTGTGTTTGGGGTGTGTCTGAGTGAATGCATAAGGAGCTGTCACCCAAACCTAGCCAGACGTGGATTGAAGGGCACAACAAGATTTAAGTGCAAAGAAATGCTCACTTTCTAAAAGTGACATTTCTAGAATAGTAATATTAAATCCGACTTCACCAGTCAGCAGGACTTTATATTACCATTCTGGCCATACTAAATATGACCTTCCTGCTCCTTTCAGATCAGCAGCTGCCACTTCAACAGTGGATGAGGGCGGCCCCAATGTTAGCCTATGAAGGGAGCAGGCCTCACAATAGTGTAAAAATGAATTTAGGAGTTTTACACTACCAGGACACATAACTACACAGGTACATGTCCTGCCTTTTACCCACACAGCACCCTGCTCTAGGGGTTACCTAGGGCACACCTTAGGGATGACTTATATGTAGAAAAAGGGGAGTTCTAGGCTTGGCAAGTATTTTTAAATGCCAAGTCGAAGTGGCAGTGAAACTGCACACACAGGCCTTGCAATGGCAGGCCTGAGACAAGGTTAAGGGGCTACTGAAGTGGGTGGCACAACCAGTGCTGCAGGCCCACTAGCAGCATTTAATCTACAGGACATAGGCACATATAGTGCACTCTACTAGGGACTTATAAGTAAATTAAATTGCCAATCATGGATAAACCAATCAATAGTACAATTTACACAGAGAGCATATGCACTTTAGCACTGGTTAGCAGTGGTAAACAGGTCAGAAAAAATAGGAGGAAGGAGGCAAAAAGTTTGGGGATGTCCCTGTCAAAAAGCCAGGTACAACAGTCACTATGTTTTAAGGGAGAGAGCATATGCACTTTAGCACTGGTTAGCAGTGGTAAAGTGCGCAGAGTCCTAAAACCAGCAAAAACAGTGTCCAAAAAGTGGAGGGAGGCAGGCAAAAAGTTAGGGGTGACCACCCTAAGGCTGTCAGGTCTAACAATCCAGTTTTCCTCTAAGGAGAATGGGCTGCATGTTTAAAAAATAGGTTGCTTTATTTAAAAGCAAACAAAGTCATAGTGGTCTGTTGTCCCTAGCATGGCACCATCCCTGTTTCTAGCAATTCCCAATGGGTCGCAAATGGTGACTTACCTCATGAATTAATGAGGTAGGTCAATTGTGACCTCATTAGGAATCGCTAAATGGGTGAAAGACACATTAGTGCATAGGTGTTTGCAATTTCCTAAGGAGTCGGTAAAATGTGAATATTTTGCAACCGCATTTCTGTCGCAAAACATTCACACATATCACTGTGAGTCGCTATTAGGAAGAGACTCTCTTAACACACCCCTTCCTAATACTGAATCGCTAACCCATTTTGTGAACTGGTAGTCGGTTACCGAATCGCAAAATAGGATTTGGTATATGGGAAAATGCTTTTAGCATTCACAAACGGCCAATTCTCCATTTGCAGCTGCTAAAAACTTTTCTACATCTGTCCCTTGGTGAATTTCAGAAAAGCTTTAAATCCTCTGGATGCTAAAGTATAATGAGTAGATGTCCAGCTTTCATAATGTGAATGTGCCCAAATTTATTTTGGTTAAGGTAATTAATTAATGGAATGCACTCAATTGCATATGGGTGATGGCTGGGGCTCCAAATAAATTGGAACAAGTCATTATTAGACCCCCTCACTGATGTCACTAAATGACAGGAGTTCAAATTCCTGTTATGTTGGACGATAGAGCTGGTCAGATACATAGGTATAATGTACCACAGTGATATTGACACTGTTGTATGGGCAAACTAAGGGCCCTGTATGACGCATTACTGACTTGACACATACATTGATTTTTGTCCTTATCAGTGGCTGGCAGGATTAACCTGTGGAACATAGTAGTGCTTCTGAAACTACTGCATCTATTTCAGAACATCCCTATGCCCCTCCGCAGAGTGATTTACTTTCCACATTTGCGCTCCCTGATGATTACTCTAGCTTGGGCTCGGAAGCAGCCATGGATAAGCTGGTTTAAGTTAAAGAAGCCATTTCATAAGAGAGGGTTTGGGGTGCCGAATTTCGAACTTTACTATTTAGCAGCCCAGGTCCGATTTGCTCATCATTAGATTCATAATATCCAATGTGCTCTGCATGTGGATTTGGAGTACGGTTTGAGTGAGCCGGCACCCATTCAGTCTAAACTTAGTTGTCGATCACTTCACTCAGAACAGGAGATACACACGATGGAGTGCTCAGGCTGCGCGCCGACATGGCTAGTGAAGCTCAGCGGAGACGTTTCCCGTTTGTGTCTCTGGTTGAGATTTCACATTACCTGTACACCCATATTGAACACAATTCCTCTCTGCTTCAAGGACTGCTGCGCAAACATCTCAGAAACATGAGGGACTTGTTCCCAAATCAGAAATTCACCCCACGCTAGGAATTTATAGTTCAATCGTCTTCTCCTATGCTGGATATACTAAGTTACCTAAACCTAAAACACATTCTGAAGAAGCTAATTCTGCATTTTTAGACACCCCAGCTCACTGAGCGCTATTATTTTCCTGCTGATGAACCCATCCACCAAACATGTTACTGTGTGAGTTAGTTATTGCTTTCTACCCTGCCTGCCTAGGGCACACGATCAAGCTTGGTTTTCAAGATAAGTTCAAGGAAAGTCTACCCACTTCTTCAGTACCTCAAAGTCATCATTAATCTCAATGTTAATGGTGTTGGGGAAAAACTGTTGGGTGTAATTTGCATATACAATGATCCACTCTAGCTGGCCTTCCAGAAGATTATGGCCCTCATTATGAACACGGTGGTCTAAACCGCACCGCCGGCGGTAGTGGTAAAAACCGCCAACAGAGGAGCGGAGTGCCAAATAATGAACCAACTGAAACACAGGCATCCTGAAAACCACCCTCCGCCAGTAGAGGAGTGCCGACGATGAAGGCAGAGTCCGCCCACAGGCCGACGGAAAGGTCCAACCCGCCCATCAAATAATGAACCACTAGACCGCCTTCAGTTCCGGGGCAGGAACCACCGCCACGCAAAGCAAGGCGGAAATGAACCTAATATAAGGAAACACTCACCGGAGGCCCACACAAGGCGCTAAAGCAGACATGGATAGAGAGCTGCAGATCATGCCAGCCCTGCTCCTTGACATATACCTGCACGACCGAGACTGCTGACGAAGACGACGACGGTCAGTACCGCATCCTACGACACAAGAGAGGAAAGGGCACAGTTACATACCCACACACTCCACCCACCCTGCAACGCTCCCACTACCCTTCACAGAAGCACAACCCATACACCCCACAGCAAGAGGTACTTACCCGACACAAGGCAAATCCAACCTGACCATAGTACATACAAATGCCCCACATCCACAAACAATGAAACGAGAGACCAGGGTTTAAGAGTGTGCCACCAAACACAGGCCACACATAAATATTTATTGCAGCTCACAGAGCTAACTATTCACAACATTTTCAATGGCCAGTCCATGGTGCCAGATGTGTTTGGGCTACAATGGCCCCAACCTGACTCCCAAAGGTGCACGGTACTCCACCTAATGGGGCAAAAATGGGGCATCCAGACACCTCAGGGAACAGGGACAGGGGGTGGTGGGGTGGGGATTTGCGACAGGGGTGGGGCTTGGACTTGCATTCGAAAGGTTGAGGGGGTTTGGGTTTGGCCTTGGAAGGTGGGGGTGTGTGCTTCGACTGGGTGGAGCCAGATGGATATCTTTCTCTCTGGGGAAGGGGCACAGGAATCTGAAGGGCGGACAGGGGCGGGATGGGAAGTGGAAGGAGTGGAAAGGGCAAGGAGGTGCGCACGCCTAGGGACAAGACAGGGTGGGCCAGTGGGTTGGAGGAGGTCAGCACGGGAGAGGAAAAGTTTTTTCTGAGCAATTGGGTTGGGCCTGCAGGAGGGCGTGGGAGTGGAGGCAGAAGGTGCAGAAGGGGTGCGTGTTGTGGGTGCAGGTGACTGGACAGTATGCTGAGGTGTGGTGGATGTGTGATGGGTGGGTTTCTTTGTGTGTTTTTGGAGGAGGGGATGGATACAGTGGGAGAAGACAGGCTGCCAGTGTGGATGTATGTTGTGTGGGTGTCTGCAATTCTGGTGAGTGTACTGCATGTGTCAACTACAGTAGTTGTGGTGAGTGCAGGTGTGGTGTCTGGGGTGCATGTATGGATGTCTGCTATTGTGGTGAATGCAGGAATAGGCTCAGCAACAGTGACT
Organism: Pleurodeles waltl; assembly: GCF_031143425.1. NCBI lineage: Eukaryota > Metazoa > Chordata > Amphibia > Caudata > Salamandridae > Pleurodeles > Pleurodeles waltl. The sequence continues at coordinate 518,303,407 of NC_090442.1, forward strand.
GAAGGTGCAGTGTCTGGGGGTGTGCGTGTAGAGGGGACAGACAGGGAGGCGGAAGAGGTGGGCACACTAGGGGAAGTGGATGTTGCTGTGTGTGCATGTGTATGTTGGCTGTGTGAATGTTTGTGGTGGGAGGTGTGGTGCTTGTGTTTAGATGTGTGCTTTTTGTGTGTTGAGGTGCTTGACTGCTTGTCAGATTGTGTGCTTTGGACGGGTGAAGGGAGTGGGGTGCTGGAAGGGGTAGAGGAGGTTGGAGGGGTGACGGAATGACTAGGGAAAATGGCTGCTGTCAAAGAGGAGGCCAGAGCCTGAAAAGATCTCTGTAGGCCAGACACGGCACCGTGAATGCCATCCAGATAGGCATTGGTCTGCTGCATCTCTGATGTTAGCCCCTGGATGGCATTGATGATGGTTGTCTGCCCTACAGAGATGGTTCACAGGAGGTCAATAGTCTCCTCCATGAGGGCAGCAGGGCTGACTGGTGCAGGGGAAGAGGTGCCTGGGGCGAAGGAGACACCCACCCTGCTGGGTGAGCGGGCACGGGCAACTCAGTGGGGAGCAAATGGGAGGGCTTTGCTGGCATGGGGGGTGGCGGAAGATGTTACTGTAGGGGTGGGCCCACTAGGGTCTGCCACCGACAGGGAGCCCCCATCGGAGGAGGTATTGGGGTCACTACCTCCAGTGGTAGTTGCCTCCCTCGTGGTACTCCCCTTGCCCTCCAACCCACTGGTCCCCTTGGCGTCGGATGATTCTGCCTCCGAGGATCCATGGGCCTCTGCATCCCCACTCGCCGGTGCCTCAGCTCCCTCGCCAGATGATGCTGATATAAACAAACACCACAAGAGAACAGGGATGGGGAGAAAACAGGAAAGACACTTGTAAATAGCTGAAAGGAGTGAACATAGTGGCCAGACATACACCCACACAGAGGACCCCCCCAACAGGCAGCCCCTTCCACTATGCACATGGCCATGCCCCTGACTAGTGAACAGAACCCTGCTCTACACCCATCCCCTGAACCACCTAAGGACCCGACGTGTATGAGACCTGACCCAAACACCCCTACACCCTATGGGGGCCATCATGTAGATGGACTTCAGTCAGAGTCCCCTGCAACTAAGCAGCATAAACCCTAATGCACACACAAACATCCATCAAGGGTTAAGATTGTGATATGTGTACTCACCCCCTTGTGACTGATGTGCAGCCTTCAAACGCCCATCCAGGTCTGGGTACACCACTGCCAGAATGCGTAGCATGAGGGGGGTCAGTGCCCGACGGGCACCCCTTCCACATTGGGAGGACTTCCCAGCTGGGCCTCATAGATTTTTCGCGCCCAGCGCCGCAGGTCCTCCCACCTCTTTCTGCAGTAGGTGCTCTGCCGGTTGTAGACCCCCAGGGTCCGCACCTCCTTGGCGATGGCATGCCAAAGTGCCCTCTTCTTGTCGGCGCTGACCTAAAAGGGAGACACAGAAATGTAACACAGAGGTCAGGCACTTGGAAATAATGTACAGCTGGCTATACTTCCACTATGGGACGGACAGTACTAACAGACTTACAGGACATACACACACAGCATGGCATGAACAGTGGCCCATGCAGGGTCAGAGGTGCACACATACGTACTTCCAACACCATCCATTACACACAACCATTGCCCCCAAACCCCGACTCACCGGTACCTCTGGCCATCCACAGAGTTTGCCGTACAGGAGCAGTACCCCGTCCACTAGCCTCTCCAATTCCTCCTGGGTGAAGGCCGGAGCCCTTTCCCCTGCAACACAAGCCACTTCCATGACCAGAGGCAGGACACAGCAGTACACTCAGTGGAGTACCTGCTCACACAAGATCAGGGAGTCAAGTGAAGTTGTGGTGACAAATTTGCATACGTACCGCAGCGATCATGATACGCCAGGATTCCCCATTGACATCCATGTTATCCAATGACTGTGCGAATGGATGTAAACACCTTACGCTTTTACGTCAACTGCTAGCGGTATGAGGTCACTTCCACAATGACAGTTCTGGATTACAGGGGGCAAACATTTTGGCCTTAACTACTCATTAATAAAAATGACATCTGCACAATGCAGGCCCTATTGTTCATCTAACACACCTATGCATGTAACCATTAACAATATCACACATAACAAACCCTGTTCACTCATTATGGTCTAGATGAAATTCTGTCAAACAGATTTTACTTTAGAGTCCCTACAAGCAAGTCAGCAGTGCACAATGAATGACAATGTGTGCCTATGTATGTGTGTTCCTCACATGTGTTTCAAATCCTTCCTAGATACCGACCCATGTGGCGAGGAAGGGCCCCATCAGTGTACAGACCACTTGTTGATTTGAGGACCATGGTGGAGCCTCACATCATAATCAATTACAGACTCACCCGTGCAACTATTCTCGAACTTTGTGCATTACTGGATCCTGCACTGACTCCGGCAAATCGTAATCAGCATGCCATCCCTATTGAAGAGTAGTTGTCTCTGTACTCTATTTCCTGGCCACGGGCTCCTTTCAAGTGACAGTGGGATGGGTGCAGGATTTTCACAGCCAGTGTTCAGCATGATATGGACAAGATTTCTAAATGCATTTGTACGACACCTGCAGTCCTATGTGAAGTTCCCCAAAGTACTGACCTCCCTGCCATCAAATCTGACTTCTATGCGTTTGCAAACATACCCTATGTGATCGGTGCCATGGATGGCACCCACATCTATAATACCCCCAAGAGTCAGTGAACAGGTGTACAGAAACAGAAAGAACTGTCACCCCATGAACATCCAATTGGTATGTACTGCAGACCAGTACATCTCACATGTGAATGCCATATTCTCCGGTTCAGTCCATAATTCCTTTGTGCTGAGGAACAGTAGTGTGCCACACAAGATGGAACAACTACAATAGGACAGAGGGTGGATCATAGGTAGGTGTTTCTGTCACTAACTGCCACCTAGCAGACAGCCAGGCTGTCTGACTCAGAGATTTGACAATGACTGCTGTGTTTTGCACATTTTTCTAGGTGATTCTGGTTGTCCCAACTTGCATTGGCTCCTGTCACCAGTGAGGAATCCTGGGACAGATGCAGAGAGGAATTACAATAAGGCCCATGGACGTACTATGAGGGTGATAGAGCGCACAATAGGTCTCCTGAAGGCTAGATTTTGTTGTGTACACATCTCTGGGGGTTCCCTGGCCAATTGGTCTGAAAAGGTGTGTAGAATAGTGGTGGCCTGCTGCATGCTGCACGACGTGGCAGTGAGAAACTCTATCCTCCTCTTGGAAGTGGATGGTGCTGTATATCCTGACCAGCTTCCTCAGAGAGGGGAGGAGAGTGATGGTGATGATGAGGAAGGGGAAGATGTAAATTCCAGGACCCAACTGATACAACTCTACTTCCAGTAACTACGTGGGACTAAGGGCTGACATTGGTGTTTGTGAAACATACTGTCAGTGACGCTTGTCATCTGGAGGGGGGGGGTTGAATCTACTATTTGCAACTGGTTCCAGGTCTGCATGGTACCAAATACAATTTAGTGGTTCTTTTTTTGACAACATTTAGGCACACAGGTGTACTTTCATGCTACGCATTACAAACAAAGTAGTTATCAGCCACTTGCATCCATACTTCACTTTGTTCACACATTATGACAGGGGACAGTGTTGCATCTGTGATATGTGTTTTATTTGGGGCAGGGATTGAATAGTGCAAATTACAGTGATGGCCGTTGGTCATGGGTGGTTGTCCTCAATGCCCACATCGTGGCAGCCTTGTTGTAAGTATTGATGGGTCCATCAATGCTTACATGAGTTCTTATTGATTATTAGCACTGTTTGGTGGTTGTTTGTGTGGGATGGTTGGTGGACAGATTGTTGCAGAGTCACTTCTTTGAGGGGGCCTTGTTTTTGGCAGGGGTTCCTTTCCCATATCTTGGCCTGAGGGTCCGTTTGGGCGCCTGCTGTTGACCTAGAGGAGATGACATGATTGTTACTTGTGTTTCCTCTGAGGGTAGTTTGTGGAATGTTGCTGCTGATGCTGTCATTGTCCAGTCTGTCTCCGGTCCAGTGTGGGTCTCAGACTGGGTTTGTACCAGCTGCAGTAGTGCTCCTGCTATGCTGGCCATTGTGGCGTTGTGCAGTTTCCACTGCTCCATGGCCTCTTGGTGGTGTTCCTGCTGAATCCTCTGACAATGCTCCAGGGTGAATACTATCTGGGCCAATCTGTCATGGGTATGCTGGTAGGCCCCCAGGACCTCAAAAATCACGTCCTGGGCTGCAGCATCCATCCTGTGGCCTCCCCCCTGGGCCAGTGATGCCCTCCCACAGGGCCTAGCCCAGCTAGTACCTGTGTCCCCTGCACAGGTCTGGCGCTCCCACTTGTACTGAGGCCATCGTCTTCCTGCCTGTTGGTAGGGGGTGACTGTGGCCTCTATACCTGTGTTCCACCAGTCTGTGGCCTGGATACACTGGGGTGGGGACGGTTGTCCTGGGCTGCTGTTCTTGCCTGGGTGGTAGGGGTGTCAGTGGTATCCTGGGTGGGGCTGCTGGATGGTGACAGACCAGGACTGTGTAAGGGGCCAGCCTGCTCATCGGTGTCCAGGGATCCATCCCGAGTGTCCTGTGAGGTGCCTCTGTCTCCCTGGGGGGCACTGCCACTCCTTGTCCTGTCCGTCAGGGTGGCATGGGTGGTTGGGGGAAATGGACATGTCTGTTACAAATGCATGCTTGGATGGGGTGCAGAAGGCTGGGCTGTTTTGTGCAAGTGTTACATTTTAGGGCCATGCAGGGTGCCTTTGTGAGGTTTGCACTGCATTTTGCTTAGGATGTGGAGTTGCATTGTGGGTGGTGTAGCGCCATTGTGAATCCTTGCAGGGGTAGGTGACTTTGCACAGGGGGAGGGATGTGGCCCTGTTAGTGGGTTTGTGGGCCTGCAAGGGGACTGGATGTGGTGATTGTGGCCTGGGTGGGGTAGTGGTTCTGGTGGGTGTTGGAGGGGTGGGGTGGTGCATGCATTCCAGGTGTGATGGATATGGGGTAAATGTAGATGAGTTACCCGAGTCCATTCCTCCAGTGAGTCCAGTGAGTCCCTCAGGGTGCAGGATGCCCAGTACCTTTTCCTCCCAGTCTGTGTATTCGGGTGGTGTTGGTAGTGGTCTTCCCCCAGCCTTCTGGACTGCAATGTGGTGCCTGGATCCATGGCGCTGACCTTCCCCCACAGGTTCTTCCTTTTCTTGCGGATGTCGTCCCTGGTGCGTGGGTGGTGTCCCACTGCATTGACCCTGTTGACAATGGTCTGCCATAGGTCCATCTTCCTGGCGATGGGTGTGTGCTGCACCTGAGCCCTGAATATTTGTGGCTCCACCTTCAGGATCTCGTCCACCATGGTCCTTAGCTCCCTTTCTGTGAAGGGTGGATGTTTGGGGGGTGACATGGTGGGTGTGATGAATGGTGTCAGGGCTGGAATCGCGGTGAGGGTGCTCTTCTGTGGGTCGGTGTGAGTCTCGTGTATAGTGGCGTTCGGTGTCTGTTTCTGGTGCTATCTCTCTTCGTTGGCCTAGTTTTGTTGCAAAGGATTGTGGGGGGTGTTTTATGGTGTTGTGGATGTGAGTCAGGTGTGTGGGTTTCTAGCTTATCCAATGTGTGCACTTCTTGCTGGTGGGTCCACTTGCCGCCCATGGCGGTCAGCACCGCCAATGGTCATTCGACTTTCACTGACCGCCCAGGTGATTTGTGCATCCTTATTTGGAGGGCGGGATGTGAGTGTGCTCAGCGGTTGCGGGGTGGAAGGTCCGGCATTTCCGCCGACAGAGTCCTGGCAGTGACTGGTTGACTGGTGATTTTTGGCAGGTTCGTGATTTTGGTTCATTATATGGCAGGTTTCTATTTACCGCCATCGGCGGTCTTCTGTTCACCGCCGCCACAGTGGTCGGCGGTGTTTACCGCCATGTTCATAATGACCACCTATGTGTTCTTTGGTGCAAATATTAAAGAATTAAGGGGTTAGAGGGGTTACCTGTGGAGCAACAAAAATTGTTACCAATTTAAAGCCAATGCATTGCACCTGTAAATGGTAAATTAATTAAATCAGCCAATGAACTGGCTGAATTCACTAATTTCTTGCTGTCTGGTCATCAGATATGATCTGTAAGTGGCAAAAGAAGTAGAGACATGCACCGGCACACACAGTGTGACTGAATCATGGCTCTGCTTGCAGTAGCTATTCCCTTACATCTAACTGTGCTGTCTCCATGCCTCTGATCACTAGAAGCCTCCCTGCCACGCAGCGTACAACTAGATTCAACATGTGACATTAATGTCTGATCACGTTGACAATTATCTCTGCCAACAGTGTGTCCTGCGATTGGACGATAGGTAATTGGATAATGCTGAACCTTTGGAAGCTTATTTTAAAATGCTGTTATCCTTGCCTGCTTCTCACTCTCTGGAAAAAAAGTCTTTGTATAAGACAGACGCAGGAGTATTACAAAGACTAAAAAAAGGATATGGGCAGTCTTTCACCTTGGAGGTGGTAATTTCTTACCGGTGTACTGTGCAACATTTATGTCTTGATTATGGATTATACAAATTCTTATTGTTATTTAGCATTTGCACATCACATATATGCATTTGGTATGGCGTTGCACTAGTAGCCTGGGGATAACTTTCAAAATTGTTGGAGATTTCTGTTATAGGTGAGAATTTGATTCAGCATACAAAGATCTGTTGCCAGCTGAGTGGAAAAATCTGTCTCTCTTAGGTGAATGTGCCAGCTTTAATAGCTGGTGAGACTGCAGACCTGCAACACATCACTCACAAATCTTCTCAGCAGGTACACATGCCATCGCCAAGCAGAGGTATATGTAAATAAGTACCTGCACGGAACCTTTATAACCTGCTCTTTGAATATTCAGAATCTGTTGGACATATGTTCACAGTTTTGTCCCAATATATTTTTTTGTAGGAGAATGTATGGTGTGTCTTGGTGGACAGAGACCTCTTGTAAACGTAGTGATACTTATCTCTAGGTGTAACTATATTTTTGGGATGTTTGTGTGTTCGTTGTTATATTTAACTGAGGGATGTTGTGTGCACGATATGTGATGAGGGATCTGTGCTATTGCGAGGACATTGATACCTAATTACCTAAATTATCTGTGCTTTGTTATTGTTTTTCAATGTGTGCTGCTGGAAGTTATGTTTGTGACAGATATGAGGTTGGAGTTCTGTGTGGTTGTGACCACACTTATAAGAAACTATGAGCCACATGTACCAACGTTTGAATTAGCGATTTCCTAACTGTAATTTCCTGTGAATCGCAATTAGGAAATCACTAATTCAAATGTATGAAACTCTTTAGTTGCATTTACGATTCGTACTTGGTCGCAAATATTCCTATCTCATTAATATTAAAGAGGTAGGTCGCAACTTGCGACCCATTAGGAATTGCAGCCATAACAGTGATGGTGGTTTGCTGGGCTCAGCAGACCACCATGTCTGTGATTGCTTTTTAAATAAATCAATCTTTTTTTTAAACACAGTCCATTTTGCTTGATGGAAAATCAGATGTGTTTAAAAAGAAAAACTGAAACGTTTAAGTTAAACTTTTTTAAAAGCAGGCAGTGGTTCATGGGGCCACTGCCTGCTCTTAAAAAATATTTTTCAAACCATTCTCAAAGGAGTAAGGGTCCCGTAGGGATTACCTCCAACTTTGGTGTTAAACTGTGAATGTTTTACAACCACATTTTGGTCTTAAAACATTTGTTTCTTTCAGACTGATACTGAATTGCAACACCCACATTGCGATTTGGTAACAAGTTACCGACTGGCAATTTGGGCTTTGTACATGGCAAAAAGCATTTTTCTAGTCGCAAACCGTCCGATTCTGCAACTCTTCCCGTTTGTGACTAGAAAATTGCTTTGTACATGTGGCCTCACATGTCTTATTGCTTCTATGTTGAAGGTACGTACGTTTGCGCTGCTTTTGCGTCAAAACGCGGCGTAAATGCAGCGCTAAAACAGTATAAATACGGCCTTTAAAGACCCAAATCCCTTAGCAATCAGGCAACCTATCATCTTCTCGTCTGCACCTACACTGCAGCACTGTGCCACTCATCGACTAGACCCTATTCTTGAAAGAAGATAGGACGTTCGAGAAGCCTCACTGAGGAAGGCCAGGATTCAGAGAAGGGTGCAGCCTAGGAAGACTAAGTACCAACCCTTAAGGGAGAGTCTCCCAGTAGCCCAGTCTAATTTGTTGTTGATCCCCTTCTTGCCCCAAAGTCATCCAGACTTCAAGAACCACACATTGAAATGATCACCAAATTTCAATGAGTGCCACATGCTGACATGCAATTAAATAAATAAATAAAACTCATATGCAGCCTTGGACGCAATATGTAATACATCATGGTGCATATAAAATATTACAGGTAAGCATGGTTCTAATGAGGATCTTAAATCACATTTTCCCACTCAAGACACTCTGCAGCCCAAACCACACTCTTTCATTCTTGCCCCATTCAACTATATACACTTCTTCCTCTTCTTGGCCTGATCCTGGCCTGGTATCTGCAGTGCAACAAAACATAGCCTGTCACCCTGACACACTCCTTTGGAGCATCGCTACACTAGAGCTCTTCTGTGATACTTCCATCAAAGTAGAATATCAACCCAGCTGCAACAAGCACACCCTTTGCAGAGAACACAACAATCGACCCCCATACCCAGGTCCAGTATACATGTATGCAAAAGGAGGAGCCCACCCCAGATACACCTAAGTTCTTTGAACTGGAGGCAATCTTGAGAACATCACAGAATCAAGTGCAGATGGGTGAGGCATGTATCTGAATCATCATTTTTTGTACAGTTATCGACCTTGGCCCTGTCCTCCACCAATGATTATCCAGTCCATCATTGTTGCAACTTTCATTCTCCCATTCCTTCCAACCTGAAACTCTGCTAAACCCAGACAAACCCCCACTCTTTTCTACCCTGCAAGCTATCCCACTATGGGGGTGAGTCAATGTCCAAGTGAGAAACAACCACCAATTGCCATTATCCAAATAAACCTCTTATAAAGCACCAAACTCTACAATTCCCCACTTACCCAGCCTTGTACTTTCTCTCTTGGCTCCATGTTTGTCTAAAGTAGGAGATCTGTCTGCTTGGGTATTGCCCAATTATGTCCTGATCCACTCCCCATGGACAACCAGACCTCACAGAGAGCTCCATCCACACACTAAATTAACTTAAACACATAAGCTACAGTACCATTTGGTTAAACTCACTATGGACCTCATTACAACCCTTGTGGTCAATGATAAAGCCACGGTAATACCGCCAACAGGCCGGCAGTAAAAAAATATAATTTTGACCACAGCGGAAACCGCCAACACAGACAGCCACTATAACACACCGACCGCCACAGTGGTAGCAACAAGCACCGCAACGGTAACTCCCAACAGCCAGGCGGAAGACAATGTACTGCCCACTGTATTATGAGAGGACGGTACCAACGCCATCAAAACCATGGCGGAAACAGTACACAGAAGGGAAACGATTCACCTCTCGACACTGAAGGAAGAACCACGACACAATGGAGCCTGAGTTGCACATATTTCCCATGCTGGTCTACTTCCTCCTACAGCAACACGAACAACGGCTAAGATCACCACGGTGAGCACTGCACCTAGCACACAAGGGAGGGCGGATAAAAAAGAGAGTGACACACACACCCAACACCCCCACCCCCAACACCATACACACAAACAGATGCAACAACATTACATATCCACCCCGTACCCCTCAGGAATAACGCAAGGACAAAAGGATGTGAGTAGCACCAGTGTAATAATAAATATTTCGATAAATACGTCCTTAAAGCACAAAACAGTATTTACAATATATATAAATGGAGGGACAATGCCCAGTCCAAAATGTCCATGGCCCACAGGGCCATAACACAAAGTCAAAGGCCCCACTTGACGGAAGATGGTACAACGCCACAGCTCCTAGAGGGGGCTACATGTCCTCTGCGATGTACTGGGGAGTGCAACACCGCAGTCTCTCAAGTTGGTGGTTTGCCCACTGATTGGTCCTGGGGAGTGCAAAGCCACAGTCTCTCAAGTGGGTTATTTGCCCACTGCTTGGTCCTGGGGAGTGCAAAGCCACAGTCCCTCAAGTGGATGCCTTCATCCACTGGTTCTGGAGGGGGCCTTGTGCCCAGTGTGTTTCATCCTGGCAATGATGGGGTGAGTGGATGCCTTCTTCCACTGGTTCTGGAGGGGGCCTTCTGCCCAGTGTGCTTCATCCTGGCAAGGAGGGGGTGAGTGGATGCCTTCTTCCACTGGTTCTGGAGGGGGCTTTACCTTCTTCCACTGGTTCTGGAGGGGGTTCTGTGCCCTGTGATGCAGATCCTGGATGGTGCAAGGTCACAGTCTCTCACCTGGGTTTCACACCTACAGATGTTGCAGGGGCCAGGATGCACTACAGCCCATGTAGTCACAACAACACACTGCTCACCGGCGGTGACGGCTGCTCAGTGGTGGCAGTTGCGGGGCTGGCGGTGGTGCTGTCAGTGGTGGGGGGAGGCTACAGCCCTTCCCCTGCAGCCTCGGACGGCTGCCCACTGGGGCTGCTGGCAGTGGTGCTGCTGGCAGCGGTGCAGGTGGCGGTGCAGGTGACGGTGCTCCCAGTGGTGGGGGGGCTCCAGCCCTTCCCCTGCAGCCTCGGACGGCTGCGCACTGGGTCTACTGCTGCTGGCAGTGGTGCAGGTTGCGGTACAGGTGGCGGTGCTTGGGGCAGTGCAGGTGGTGGTGGTGCCAGTGATGGGGGAGGCTCCAGCCCTTCCCCTGCAGCCTCGGATGGCTGCCCACTGGGGCTACTGCTGCTGGCAGTTGTGCAGGTGGCGGTGCAGGTGGCGGAGCTGGCGGTGGTGCAGGTGGCGGTGCTGCCAGTGTAGGGGGGAGTCTCCAGCCCTTCCCCTTAAGCCTCGGATGGCTGAAGTGCCCTGGCTGGTGTTGTTTGCCCAGATGCTGCTCCAGCCCCAGGCACCAGATCCATCCTGCCTGTGGCGTTTGTTCCTTTTACATTGGCCATGGAAGCTGTTGTTCCCTTCCTGCCCTTGGCAGCTGGTGGTGCCTCCTTGCTTCTGCCAGCTGGTGTTCCCTTCCTGCCCTTGCTAGCTGCTGGTGCCTCCTTGCTTCCGCCAGCTGATGGTGCCTTCTTGCCCTTGCTAGCTGGTGGTGTCTCCTTGCCGGCTAGTGTTCCCTTCCTGCTCTTGGTAGCTGGCGGCCCCTTCTTGCCCTAGGCAGGTGGTGCAGGCACATTGACAGTGCTGATGGGTGCCTCCTTGGAGCCTTTCACACATGCAGTAGCTGCAGAAACTATAGTGGCCATGGACTGATTGGCTGAGGTGCTGGCCTGGGTTCTGCCCACCTTGGCCCAAAGCTAATGACGGGGGTGGGGAGGGGTAGGGAATAGGTCAAGGGTGGAGAGGAAAAGCCTTTTAGGAACACTGGGGCTGGAAGAGGGTGAATATTTGGGAGTGGAAGAAGAGGGAGTGGTTGTAGGAGGTGTCTGTCTGATGTGTTTGGGTGCAGGTGCATGGGCTGGATGCTGTTGTGAGGTGGATGGCTGTTGGGTGTCTGAGTGCTTGTGTTTGTGTACTTTGGGAGGAGGGGGCACAGACACAGTCGGAGAGGACACAGGGGACGTGTGCATGGAGGTGGGGGTGGTGACTGCCAGTGAGGAGCGTGTAGTGATAGGCGTGCTGGTTATGGAGGTAGTGGATGAGGATGTAGTGCATTCAGGTGTGAGTGGAGACGCTACTGGGAGGGAGCTGGAGGATGAGGAGGAGGGGGACACAGTGGAGGCAGTGGATGTTGGTGTGTCTGCATCTGGATGGTGTTTGTGTGAGTGCCTGTGGGATGAAGTGTGGTGCTTGTGTTTGCCTGAGCCACTTTTGTGTGTTGATTTGGGTGCATGCTGGTCTGAAGGTGTGCTTGGGATAGGTTGGGGTTGAGGGGAATGGGACTGGGTAGAGGAAGATGGAGGTGGGAGGCTAGAGACAGGGACAATGGCTGCCATCAGTGACTTGGCCAGAATGATCTCTGTTGGGCCGCCATGCCAGAGTGAATGCCTGTCTCCGCTGTGGTGCTTGCCATCCGTCCCACTGGTGCCCTTACCGTCGGTGGATTCATCCTAGAGGCCCATGTGGGATGCAGCTCCCTCCGTCGCCAGTGCCTCTGCTCCTCTGCCAGATGATGCTGCTGCACACAAGGACAGGGTGACAAAACAAAAAGTGGGGGGAAAGAGACAGAGGATACACTTGGTCAATGCCAGCAACAACACCACTGTTGGCGTACACAACTCACAGGGAACAGCCCTATGCATTAGGCCATGCAATACCAGTTACAATGCTAGTCACCAGGCCATGGGGAACAATGCCTAACACCATTAGTAGCACACCTGAAACCCACAGGACCCTGCCCAGTAGTAGTAGATGCCCACTAGCATTACTGGGGTTGGAGTCCATCTGAGTCTGTCCATCATGGAACCTAACTTGCCATGTTCATCCTGGCCTAGGGGCACCCACAGACCCACATTCCCCACCCAGGTAACACCTCAACGTGCGCAACTTCATGATTCTGAATCTGCACTCACCCCTTGTGGCTGCTGTGATGTCTTCTGGTGCCCATCCAAATCCGGATAGGCCACCGCCACGATGCGAAACATCAGGGGGGTCAGGGTACGACGGGCACCCCTTCCTCGTTGGGAGGCCATCCCCAGGTGGGCCTCCACTGTCTTCCTTGCCCAGCGGCACAGGTCCTCCCACCGTTTGCGACAGTGGGTGCTCTGCCTGTCAAAGACCCCCAGGGTCTGCACCTCCTTGGCAATGGCATGCCAAGTACCCTTTTTCTGATGGGTGCTGACCTGCAGAAAAAGATACATAAGAAAAGGTATTAGTCATACCGTCCGGACTGTTACACTCATGGCCCACCATATCCCTCCCATCCCCTTACGCACAGACATTGGCCACCAAACATGCAGCACTCTGCCCAGGACCTCTCAGCCCCCCCACACGACGCTTACACACACAGCACTCCATGCATTCATGCCCCACGCATCGTGCTCACAGTGTACCCACCTGTTTGCCTGGAGGGCCATAAAGTTAAGGGTACTAGGGTAGGACCCCATCCACTAGTCTCTCCAACTCCTCCAAAGTGAAGGCAGGGGCCCTTTCCCCAGACACTCGAGCCATGGTCGCTTCTAGACAGGTCACAGCAACACTTGCAGTGTAGGTCCTCTCCTGTTGAAGGTCAGGTAGCAAGTGAGTGAACAGATAGAAAATGGCGGTCACGTCTGCTGTAGTGCGTACCGTTACCACCGGCGTACATCACCATTAGCTCCTGGAACCTTTAGGCCCCAATGATAACCAATGATGTGTTGCACAGTGGTCGTTGACCACCTCCTGCAACGGCGTACGATGTCAGTGGAATTACCTCATTTCTACTTGCCCCTCCTCACAGGTCAGGCGGCGGCCATTTCAAGGGGGAACAGGCCATGGCACCTAATTGCATCACAGCAGACATAGGCACATCAATGGACCTACACGTCCACATACTGTTTCCTTAAAAAAATGCAAGGCATATTAATCTGAGGATATCTTTGAATATGACCATCTGCTCACTATTTTTCACCCTAGAGTTCAACCGGTGAGGATGAATATGAGATGGAGACATACCCCTGTGTACAGACCCCTGGTGGACCTGGAGACAATGGAGGACAGGCACAGTATCCTAACCTACAGACTTGATAGGGCCACAATCCATGAGCTTTGTGCACATTTGGAGCCAGACCTGATCTCAGCTATCCGCCACACCACTGGTAACCCCCCTCTTGTGCAGGTCCTGTCAGTGCTCCATTTCTTGGCAAGTGGGTCCTTACAAGCAACAGTGGCCATGGCAGCAGGGATGTCACAGCTTATGTTCTCAAACGTGCTGGCCAGAGTGTTGTCTGCCCTAATGAAACACATGCACAGCTATATCGTATTCCCCCAGGTGGAGGATTTGGCCACAGTGAAAGCTGCCTTCTATGCAATGGGACATATCCCCAACATCATTGGTGCTATTGATGGTACACATATTGCCTTTGTCCCCCCCAGGAGAAATGAACAGGTGTTCAGAAATCAAAAGAGCTTTCCCTCTCTGAATGTACAGATAGCGCGCCTGGTGGACCAGTACATCTCCCATGTCAATGCAAAGTATCCTGGGTCTGTGCATGACGCATTTATTTTGAGGAATAGTAGCATTCCATATGTGATGTCTCAACTCCAGAAGCACAGGGTGTGGCTAATAGGTGAGCCCATGGTCCCATGTTGGTAAATGGGTGTGGGTTTGGCCCTAAGGGTGAGTGTCTGGCTAACAGGTATTCCTTGATATTTACAGGTGACTCTGGTTACCCTACCTCTCATGGCTACTGACCCCAGTGAGGAATGCCAGGACAAGGGCAGAGGAATGTTACAATGAGGCACATGGCTGAACAAGGAGGATCATTGAGCGCACCTTTGGCCTTCTAAAGGCTAGATTCCGGTGCCTCCATCTAACAGGTGGAACCCTGTGCTACTCACCCAAGGTCTGCCAGATCATTGTTGCATATTGCATGTTGCACAACCTGGCCTTGAGGTGCCAGGTGCCTTTTCTGCAGGAGGATGAGGCTGGAGATGGTCGTGTGGCAGCAGGGGAGCCTGTGGACAGTGATGAAGAGGAGGCAGAGGAAGAGGATGTGGACAACAGAACAACTAGAATTCAACGGTACCTCCAGTGACACACAGGTAAGACACTGTAACTTCACCTTCCATTGCAGTTTTGTGTTGGACATTATACATGGCAGCCTGATTTTCCAAATTCTATGGCAACTTACTGTACCCTTTGGCATCTCTATTTTCAGATATCTGTGACCCACTCTGGCTCCTGGTGTGTTTACTGCTGCCACTACAGGTCATACCTATGTATATATAACTGTACATTTGAATTGCAATGTTTACAGCTTGTAAATACATATTTCAATCAATTAACAGACTCCATACTTGTATTAGTTCCAAGGGTGGTTATTTATGTGATAATAAGTGTAGGGCGTATTGCAATGGGCTGGGTTGATGATGGAGGAATATCCAGGATAGAGTCCAGTCTATTGGTATCACAGGTGCATTGGCCAAGGGGGCATAGGGAGTGGGGCAATGGCAGTTCAAGGTGGACAGGGTGACACAGTGGAATACAAGGGTGACATTCAGGGGAGTCTTATTTCCTGGCGGGGGTCTTGGCAATGTTCTCTGGATTCTGCCTGGATCGCAGGGACCTTTTCCGTGGTGGTTCTCCTTATGCAGGGGGAGGGGTGCCGGTGGCCTGTTGTTCCTGTGGCGGGGCCTCCTGTCCACTAGCGTCAGCGGAGGTGGAGGGCTGTTCATTTGTGTGGCTAGTGTCAGGGGCCCGGTGGTGTGCCACTGCCTCCCTCATGGTGTTTGCCATATCTGCCAGCACCACTGCAATGGTGACCAGGGTGGTGTGGATGTCCCTCAGGTCCTCCCTGATCCCCAGGTACTGTCCCTGCTGCAGCCGCTGGGTCTCCTGCAACTTGCCACATCGTCTCCTGGGAATGGTGGTATGCTCCCAGGATGTTGGTGAGTGCCTCGTGGAGAGTCGGTTCCCTGGGCCTGTCCTCCCCTGTTGCACAGCAGTCCTCCCAGCTTCCCTGTTGTCCTGTGCCTCTGTCCCCTGAACCGTGTGTCCACTGACACTGACCCAAGGCCCTTTATCGTCCTGTGTTTGTGGCGTTGAATGGGGTCCCTGTAGTGGTGGACACACTGCTGAATGATGTGTCCTGGGGACAGAGGGATGTGCTGTGCTGGTGTTTCTTGAGGGGGAGGCTCTGCGGGGTATGGGACTGTGCCTGGGTCACCGACTGTCCAGAGGTCCCTGATGGACCAGGTTGATCATCCTGATCCAGGCGTGCTGAGCTGCTGTCATCACTGTGGGCCTCTTTGGGGGGGCTGGATGTTGCTGGTGCCTACTCTCCAGTGATGTTGTGTGGGGGTCCTGTGGGGATGTAAATGCAGTGTTATTGTTACTGCTTGTGACATCTTGTGCATGAGTATGTTTCCCGCTATGGTGGTTATTACCAAGGCAGCTTTGGCTTGTGTGACTTGTGATTTGGTTGGCTAAGTGATTGTCACTAGTGTGCATGCTGTGGTGATGGGTGTCCATGCACGGCTGTGAGTGGTGTCCATGCATTGGTGGTGCATGCAGTGCTGATTACTGGGATCGGTGGGTTGTGATGGTGGGGTGTATGTGAGGTGGTGGGGTGATGGGGGTGAGGGTAGGGGTATGTGATGGCATGCAGGTAGTAGGGTGATAGCAGAGTTGACTTACCAGAGTCCAGTCCTCCTCCTACTCCTGCCAGGCCCTCAGGATGCATGATCGCCAAGACTTGCTCCTCCCACGTTGTTAGTTGTGGGGGAGGAGGTAGGGGTCCATTGTCAGTCCTCTGTATAGCTATCTGGTGTCTTGCAAACACAGAACACACCTTCCCCCATAGGTCATTCAAACTCTTCCTGATGTCATCCCTTGTTCTGGGGTACTGCACCACGGCGTTGACCCTGTCCACGTCTCTCCGACATAGCTCTATCTTCCTTGCAATGGATGTCTGCCTGCAACTGTGATCCGAATAGCTGTGGCTCAACCCGCATGATTTACTCCACCATAACCCTTAGCTCCTCCTCTGAGAACCTGTGGTGTCTTTGTGGTGCCATGGGTGTAGTGGGAGTGGTGTGTGTGAGTGTGTGTGGGGTGATGTGTTGGGGTGTGTGATGTGAGGTGCGTGGATGGTATATGGGTGATGGTGTTCTTTGGCTCTGGTTCTGTGGGTGATCCTGGCGTGTCTCTCTCTCAGTTGTAAATTGTTTGTAGTGGTAAAGGGTTGTGGGTAGTGTGGGTGTGTGTTTTATAGTGTTGTGAGTGTGTGGGTGTGGTGCGTGTATGTGTGTCAGGTGTGTGTAGTTTGAATTGTCCAATGTGGTGTTGTTTTGATAGTGCATGTGTATTTTGAGTGCGGCGGTATGTACCGCCAATGGTTTACCGCGGTTGAGTGTCCGCCGCGGTGATTCGTGGGTCATAATGCTGTGGGCGTATTTCTGTTGGCGTAACAGTGTGGGTTTAGATACCGCCAGTTTATCACTGACCTTTGGTGTGGCGGACTTGTGTGTGTGTCTGTATAGTGGTGGAGTTCTATGTGTGGGTCATAATACGCATAGCAGTATACCACTACGGTCGCAGTATGTTGGCCGCAGTCAGCATGGTGGTAAGCGGCATTTGCCGCCAATGTCATAATGAGGGCCTATGTCTTTGAAACAAAATTACATTCTGTCATTCCATCACCACAGCTCACCTTTATTGTCCAATCTACCCCCATGTTGATTCCTAAGTGGTGGGTATGTGCTTCCATCTACATGAACGCCCATCTCGTTCAGACAGCAGAAGCTTGCATGGTCAAGGCCAACACCAGATCCTGGTCTCCAGACCAAGCAGACATGACTTCCTCTCTGCTGACCCTTATCTCACCATCTGTCCGCACCCCCAACAGAGAGCTCCACCAGCTATAGCTATGCACAGCCACAGACTAGATCAACAGCTGAGAGCCCCTTCTTTGACAACAGACTTTAGGCAGTGCCAAGGCATCTGAAATTAGAGACTCCTACTTGCCACCCACCAATTGATGGTCTCCTTTAAAGTACAAATCGCAGCAGCTGTGACCTGCCTTTAAAGAGACAAGACACAGCTCCAGGCTGATTAAGGTAAAGCAACTGCATTGCATCTGTTAATGGCAAATGACTGATATCAGTCAATGGACTGGCACAGTACGCTAATATCAAAATAAATACCTTTTTTATTCTACTTTTAAATGAATATTTATTTAATTACAACTGCCAGACCCTAAATCCATTGCCTGTGCTACTTGTTTTATCAATAAGTAAGAAATATAGGCACAGACACTATAACATATATACTGACAGTGTTTTTAGACCATCCAGCTGCCTGCAGCAAATAGAAAGCCATTTTCATTTCTTTTTAGGTTCAAGACTACCAGATGGCACAGCTATCTGATTTGCTAAAGGCAGCCTGGGGACATTCAGAAAGCTTCCTTGGGATGCAATGCTTACCATTGGCTTAGTGGTTTCTAACTCACAGTTACTGGCTTTCTCTTTGCTAGCTTTATTTGTTTTAGGCTGTCCAGATTGAGGGCCTCGTTTACAAGCCCTTGCGCCACCACTGCATTTTTTTTCTGACTCAGCATTGGTGCTAGCAGAGCACTACACTGCTCCATATTTACAAACTCACGCATTGGGCTCAATTTGTCAGTTTGTAAAGCCCTGTATCACATTTTACCTGCCCCAGGTATAATGTATGCAGGGTAGGCATCCCCATGGGAAAAGTTACACAGAACTGATGCAGTAAAATTTACACCATTTTACGGCATCATTCTGTGACTTCACTAGGTCAAACCTTTGCCACATGCTTAGAACAGACGTAAAATAGATGCAGAGCTTTTACCTATGTGAGAGTCCTCACATTGCTGGAGTTGCATCAGTTTATTGATGATACTCCAGCAAAGCATGAGTTTAGCGTCAATAGATGCGTCCAAATTTCTCACACTTTTGTGAAAACATGTGCAATGGAGCTCTGTAAATAAATACAGTGTGTTCATGGCATTGTTAGGGGATGTGCGGAAAGCACAAGAAATCTGACATCAATGGTGATTCATCTGATTCTTGTAAATGAGGTTCTGAGTTCGTCCCTCCCAAGGAGGAAATCCTTTTCACACTACCTCTCCTTTTATTCTTCCTCGAGTGCTCCTTTCTGTAAACAGGCGTGCGTATCTTGGTCTTATCTTGCCACATTTGCTGTGCATTCAAAGACAGAGGTCAGTTGTCAGGCTCTGTCTTCCGAGGTAGCTTGGTGCTTACATTTCTTTCTCTGACTTCAAAGTGAAAGGATTTCTGACACTCTTGCTGGATACTTGGTGTAGGAAAGAGTTTTTCTAGCACACAAAATGCAAATGAACTTTGCAAGTATTTGTAAACTGTATAGGTTTATTTGTAAAACTATGTGTCTGAGCAAATGCAAAGGCCATTTGAATTGAAAATGTGTTGTCTGCAATGGTAGTGTGCTACCATACCATGCATACTCCACTCTAAGCCACTCCACTCTTCTCTGCACTACTCCACACCACTGCATTGTACTCAATACCACTTTACTTTACATCACTCCATGCCACTGCACTCTACTCAACTCTGCACTACTCCACTTTATGCCACTGCACTCTACGCCTCTCTACTTTAATTTGCATCACTCTACTCTATGCCAACACACTCTACACTACTCTACTTTACTGCACTGCACTGCACTCTATGCCACTTCACTCTATACCACTTTACTCTAGGCCACCCCACTGTACTTTGCACAACAACACTCTATGCCACTCCACTCTATGCTGCTCTGCAACATTGCAACCTGTGCCACTACATTGTATGCCAATACACTCTATGCCAGTGGTTCTCAACCTTTTGATTTCTATGGACCACGACTTCATTATTACTGAAATCTGGGGCCACCCACTGAATCATTGTTGGATTCCAGGAACCCCCACCCACTCAGTACTGGAAGCCGGGGACCCCAGCCTAAACATTGTAGATGATTTAAAAGACAAACAATGCACAGAAAATACACAAACAAGCATTCATCAAACACATACAAACATGATAACACATTATATTGAATTTGCAAACAAATATGAATAAAAAAATGATTTAAAGATAATTTTAATAGGAAGGTTGGAGCTTTTCTAAATTCAATTGCAGCCACACATCATCCATCCTACATTCTTTCTGATGCACCTGAACTGCTCCTACAAATCAGTCTGAGGATACTAATTACATTTTTAGGGGCATATTTATACTCTGTTTGTGGCAAATTTGCGTAAAACATTTTGATGCAAATTTGGCGCAAACCTTACACCATATTTATACTATGACGCCGAGCCCGCGAACCTCAAAATCCCCCCGTGTGCATCATTTTCTGGATGCGGGAAACCACCTTGCGTTAATGACATGAAAGGTAGGCATTCCCATCCAAATACGACTTTAAGGCCTGTGCGCCTTATTTATACTCCCTTGTCATTTTGACGCACAGGAGGGGGCGGGCCTTAAAAAACTGCACCCAGCCTGATGTGCGCCGTTTCTTAATGCCTGGGTGAGGGCAGGCGTCTCTGACCATGGAAACAGTCCACAGGTGCCCTTTCCTGCCCCCAGGGACACGCCCTGCCACCCCTACCCACCCCTGGAGGGCACCCATGGATGGGGGAACCCATCCCAGATAAGTACAGGTAAGTTGAGGTAAGTATATATATATATATATTTTTGTTTTTGTTTTTTTAAGTGGAAAAGGGAGGGCCTAACTTGGGCCCCCCTACATGCCACTGTGCCCAATGGCCATGCCCAGGGGACAAAAGTCCCCTTGGCATGGCCATTGGCCAGCGCTGGTTTACGTCAAAAAGTATAAATATGGGCCTTAGTCTCCAGTTTGAAATTCCTTGACATTTACAGTATATTATAAAATTATACATTTAGCCATTTTATTTATATACACTTTAATAATATGTTATATCATTTCATTTTCTTAGTAGTCACTGACCCCCTGATGAGGCTTTGCGGACCCCAGGGGATCCCTGACCACAGGTTGGGAAAAACTGCTCTATGCCAATGCACTCTACTCTGTATCACTTACCTTTACTCCCATGCAGTCTACACCAGTGCACTGTATGCCACTCTAGTCTTCTCTGCTCCAATACACTCTATGCCACTGCACTCTACACCACTTTACGCCATTACACTCTAGAACATTGTACTCTATGCCACTCTACTCAATGCATTATGCTCTACTCCGCACCTCTCTACGCCACTCTTCACTGCACCACTCTAAAACACTGCACTCTATGCCACTCTAATCTGCACCACTGCACTCTGCCACACTACTCTGCACCCTACACCACTGCACTCTGCTATGCAACACTCTAACCTAAGCCACTGCATTCTACAATGCTGCATTGTATGCAACTGAATTTTGATGCTGTAATACTATAGTCTTCAACACTCTACACCAATGCACTCTACACCAGTCCACTCTACTATAGCCCCCCCACTTTATGCCACTCTATGCAACTCCACTCTTTGCCACTCCAATAAACAACACTCATTGCACTCTATGACACTCTGTTTCACTCTTCGCCATTCCACCCTATGTCATTCCAGGTCACTCTCCTCCATGCTACTTACTTTTAGCCATGCTGAACAGCAGCCATGCCGGTGAACAACATGGCTAAAATGCATTGGCAAAGCTAATAGCTCTTCCATGTGCGAGACCGTTTGGCTCTGCCAATTCTTGTTTAGCCCAGTCCACAAACCAAGATTAACATCTTTCTAAAGGACATCTCCGTTACTGAGGGGGCATTATGACCCCGGCTGTCGGTGGTAATGTGGGGGTAGTACTGCCAACAGGCTGGCGGTATATACTGTGACAATATTGTCAGGTTGGCTGAAGCCATGGCGGTATTAGCCGCCGGGCTGGAGACAAGAATCTCCAGCTAAGCTGTGGTCATAATTTGGCGGACAGCTGTTAGCCACGGCGACGGTCTTTTGGGGCCGATGTCATAATGTAGGCCTGAGACTTTTGACCTCCGCCACCACTAAGATTCTCACTTGGCTCTACTACATTACATACATGATATCACAATCTCAGGCCCAGTTACAACTCACTGCATCCTGGAGTCGCAGTTCACTTCCTCAGAAATAAAACAGAACAAACGTTCCAGCAGGTAATGGGGCAAAGAAGCAAAAGTTGGATGCTAACATGCATTCCCGATCACAAGGAACCTCCTGGAAATTCAATCAACCTGCACCACCCAGCGCCATTCTGCAGCACATATGAAACTGGATGGTGACTTCCAGGCAGTGTGAACATAAGCTGCTGCACAGTTGATGGCAAAACCTAAGCAGTTGAAATCTTAAAAATCCCCCACGGAAAAACCAAACCAATCACTTCACACTCACACAATCAATGAATCTTTCTATTGATCAGCCTAAAGACAAAGGAATCAAGGGTGAGTATTTAATGTAGTTCCAAATAGAAACCCCAAATCACACAGTAACAAGACAAACACATCAATACTAAAACCATCAATAAAACCAAATAAAATTCAAGTAAAATTCAATAAAAGGGAGACGAAAAGAAGACATATACAATAGTCTATAAAATGAGACTGTCCCAATTTTGGTAGGTATAAGCCTTTCGATAATTGTCAGCAATCCTTATTCGATAAGAGCCTGCTCCTATGGGTCCAGTGAGAGTAAAGCGTTGGCGCGTTTCGGTGGGCTTCCAGACCTTTTTCACCACCTTCTTCAAGACTAAATATTATACTCCCCAAGGTTCATGGGGGCTTGAGAAATGTGGAACTACATGTAACTATATATCTTGGTATATATATATATACGTATATATATGTATACATATATATATATATATATATGTATTTAGTCTTTTGTGTTGTTGTATGTAGGTTTTATTGAACAACCATAGGAGGAGGCTCTTATCGAATAAGGATTGCTGAAAATTTTCGATAGGCTTATACCTACCAGAATTGGGACAGTCTCATTTTATAGACTATTGTGTATGTCTTCTTTTCATCTCCTGAATTTTACTTGAATTTTATTTGGTTTTATTGATGGTTGTAGTATTGATGTGTTTGTCTTGTTACGGTGTGATTTGGGGTTTCTATTTGGAACTATATTAAATACTCACCCTTGCATCCTTTGTCTTTAGGCTGATCAATAGAGAGATTCATTGATTGTGTGAGTGTGAAGTGATTGGTTTGGTTTTTCCGTGGGGGATTTTTATGATTTCACCGTGTTACGGTACCCTGTCCCCCTCGGTATATTGGATATAGGAGGGTCCCCTCTCTACTTTTTCACTAAAACCTAAGCCGTTGCCAGTGCTGGTCCAGTAGCAGCATCTGCTACCCCCAACATACAATATACCACTATGCTATGATCATCGTAGATCATTCCCACCCAGTACTTGAAAGGCAACAAATGTCCACCCACCTATGCACTTAATAGCAAGCCAATCTAGAGAAAACAGGAGTAGCTGGGTCAAGTCCATACTGTAGACCAAGTCTGCCCATTGGCAGGTAGGGACCATAACATTACCATTATGCCAACACCACCAGCCACATGACAGCACAGCATTGTAGGCCAAAGCAGAGTAGGTCTGAACCCATACAGCAGGATGGCCCCTATAGAATCAAAGACATTAAGAAAGCAAGACTTATAAAAAGGGCAGAATACATCACTGAGATATCAGAGCCCCAATTAATACCCACGAGTCCAGAACTAAACAGACCAGCAAGCATAGAATCAACTGTTTTAACATCCCAGTCATCAGAAACAACACCAAGAGTAATTACATCATTCATTGATATTTTGAATACATATGGAATTTGGTTAACCTGAGTAGGCCCGAAAATATTAAAAGAAACTTTATCCCAAACAATCCCATCTGGAATTGGTACTGTGGAAATGTTCCCAAGGGATAAGTCTCTTTGGACCTTATGTAAGGAAAGATATGGTGTTAGAACTTCATCCACTGGCTCGACAGAAGAGCATTCAGGAAGATAATGACCATTTATCAAGAGAATGAAAACAGTCACAAAACTAATCTATAACAGAAAGGCAAGCAATGTCAGTTATATCCACAGATAATTCCATGGATAAACCAAATAGTTATTTTTAAGCCATATGTACTGCTTACATGTCTTTGAAACAGTTTCAGTTGCGGATGTAGATGAAATTGTAGAAAAGTCATCAAGGTTGAAGAAATAACCAGTAGTAGTCTCTGCGAACACAGAAGCCGGTGCATTACTGGGGGACTTCACGTGGAGGTTCATTGTAGACTGTGTCATCAATTTGTGTTGCATTGGAGTAGGAAACAGCCACATCGTGAACAGTTATTGTCGGTGAAGTCATAACAGGAATTAGCAGAAGCTCATTCTCCGCCCTCCCCATGCTTGAGGAGGCAGTTGCAGCATTGTTTTACATGCTGGTATATTCAGAAGTGTTGTAGTTTCTTCTTTGAATAGGCTTTTCATTTAAGGTAGTGAGAGGGCACTCGGATGTACTCAAGGATCCTTTGGGTCTACTGTGCAGGATCGGCCACATGATGCAATTTGATGTTGTCTATGGAGACAAATCTATTCCCTTTAGAACCTGGCAGCGGTAGTAGAATGACAATTCTGGTGCCTTGCACTCCCAGGACACGAAACGCTGCTCTGTACGATGGGCCAAATTCTTTCTTAACAGCAATCTACTTATGAATCAGATCCCCAACTCTAGGAATCCAGCCTGTAGAATGTGTTGGCAAATCCCTTAATCCTAAAGTGGCAGCACTGGCGGATGAATTTTCATCACAAAATTGCTGAAGCTCCTATAAGACAGTGAGACATTAATTTATGACGAAAGGTGTGTCTGCTGCCACCGTACCAGGGCCATCTAGATCTGGGGCATACATAGGTATCCCAAGCAGGACCTCATAAGGAGTGCGTCTTCAGAAGGACCATCTTGGCAGACTATTCAGTGCTCTCTTGACCCCATATAAGTGATGAAGCCATCTGCATCCTGAACCTAATTCTCTCACTGTTAAGGCCTGCTTTAGGTCACCATTCCTCCTCTCCACAACAGAATTACCCTCGGGATGATACAGAGAAGAGTAATGGAGTTCAATACCCATTGTCCTCATGGTGTCCCTGAATGCCCTGGAGGCAAAAGCAGGGCCTTGGTCCGAGTAGAATGCTGCAACCGCATATCAACTGATAAAGACCAGCAAGTCTTTTATAACAGTTCGAATGTTCGAGTTGTGGATATACCCACAGGAATCTAGAAGAAGAATCAACAGTGACTAAGATGTATTTGTATGCACCATCAGGTTGAAAGGGAGCACAATGGTCCCGATACACACATTGTAGTGGCCTGTTGGACACTAAGAGGGATGTCTGTGGTCGGTGTTTGATGTTTGAGCCATTCATTTGATGGCAAATGTGATAGCAAAGGACATATTGCTTGGTCTGTTTGTATAGACGTGGCCACCAGAAGAGTTTCTGTAAGAGTGATATTGTGGCCTCGACACCAGCATGAGCAGACGCGACACTCTCATGCGCTGCTTTAATGAGATCTAATCTCTGATCTTGAGCACTCGATGTCAAACCCCAAGAATTGTTGCAAAGGCGATATTCTGTGCACTGATATGATAGGAATATTTTGGAGGGTATGTTTTTGGAAGGGGTGTATGATGGAACCACACATGCTGGAACCACGCATGCCTTAACAACGTGGTCAAAAAAAGACCGCATTGTTTCCACGCATGCCTTTACCAAGCATGAATTTACAAGGAATTTTCTTTGCAAAAGCATAAATAGTAAAGGCATGTGTGGAAACAGCATGCAAAACGGCATGCATGGTTCTATCATACCACCCCGCACCCACCCTGATGCCCACAACTACCGCCACCCCTAATACCTAAACTACCCCAACCCCCCCACCTGCCCTAAAAATAAATTATCCTAACACCCCCACCCCTACAAAATGAAGTACCCTGATCCCCCCATCTGCCCAAACCTAAAAATAAATTATCCCAAAACCCCCACCCTCACCCTGATAAAATAAAGTACCCCACCCCCCCAATCGCCCTGTGCTCTAAAAAAAAACACTATCCAGACTCCCCACACCTAAAAAAAAAACAACCCCAACCCACGCTGAGCCGTAAAAAAACTACCTCCGCCCGCTAAAAACTAAACTACCACCCGCCCTGAGCCCTCAAACCTTGCCCCCTAATAAGTAAACTTCCCTGAAAAAAGCCCCAAAAAATAAACTAATAAACTATCCCGACCCCCAACACCAAACCCTAAGAACTAAACTACCCTGAACCCCCACCCATCCTGAGCTGTAAAAAAAAAAATCCCGATCCCCCACCCCTAAAAACTAAAGCTAAACTACCCCGACACCGATACCTACCCTAAGCCCTAAATCCACCCCTACTGCTAAAAACTATCCACCTGCCCCAACCCCACTTATCTCACTGTATCCTCTCCTGATCCTTCCTCCTCTCCTCCCTCCCTTCCTTAAACCCTCCCCTACCCCTTTAAAAAAAACTACCCTTTCCCCCACCCTAAATAAAAAAATGCCCGAAAAACCACCCACCCCTACCCCTTAAAAAAAAATAGCCAGCCCCAAGACAATCCCTTGCTCCACCTCCACCCCTGCCCCAGCCCCACTCTCCTCACCTCGTCACTCCCACCCCTAGCCCAACCTCTTACCCTAACTCCTTAAAAAAATACCCAAACACCCACCATTACCCCTTAAAAAAATATCCCACCCCAGCCCCCGCCCCAATCCCTTAATCCACCTCCACCCCTGCCCCACTCACCTCAATGCATCACTCCCACCCCTAGCCCAATCCCCACCCTAATTCCTTAAAAAATACCCAAACCCCCAACACCTCCCCTTAAAAAAAAATAGCCTGATCCCAGGCCCCCACCCACCGAATCCCTTAATCCACCCCCACCCCTGCCCCACTCACCTCACTGCGTCACTCCCGCCCCTAGCCCAACCTCCCACCCTAATTACTTAAAAAAATACCCACTTCCTGCCCCTTAAAAAAAAAAAGCCTGCACCCAGCCCCTAACAATCCTTTTATCCACCCACCTCCCCTGCCCAGGCCCCACTCACCTCACCGCGTCACTCCCGCCCCTAGACCAAACCCTGCCCTCATTCCTTAAAAAACATGTGTTGCTTAAGTCTCCAACATCCCTATGACTCAGACTGGGTTTGGCTCCCTATGGCTCAGAGTAGGTGTGAATTGCTTGCTGTAAAGGAGTCTCTGCTTCTCCATATTTGATCTGATTGAGAGGATTGACTACTAAAAAGGCAGTAACGCGATGCAAGCTCGAAAAATATTTATTTGTGAAAACTTGACACTTGCTGACTTGATATTCGAAAGTCAGATGTTTCAGAGCACAATGCGCCAGAGAAGGCACATCTTTGGCCTTTAAGGTCACTGGGACGCTCGCAGATAGTCGCGTAATAACACATATTGTTGTTGCTTGCTATATATCGCAGAAAGGAAATTCTTTTGTGCAATTATCATAAAATTAATATATTGTGAATACGTTTTTTACTGCAAATTTTAATATGACATTTGCATAATTGGTGCTGGTGATACGGAACATTCTGTGAATGGCCTGGAAGTTTCATTGGTATGCTCAACTTACGCTATGATGTAACAGTGATAAAACCGATCACTTGTGTTATTGATATGAACCTTATGTTTCCAGAGTGTCACAAACATTGCACTGTGATTTATTTGTACTAACTGTGTGTTCCCCAAGTGTTACAAACATTGCACTGTGATCTTTTTATATTAACCCTGTGTTTCCAGAATGATGCATACTTTGCACTGTCATTTTTTATATTAACCCTATTTTTTCAGTGTGACCAAAAGACACTGAATGTGTCTTCCTTGGACTTCTAAGTACAGTGCATAGCTTAACCCATGAATCTCTGCAATCTTAATTACCTGAGAATGTGTTGTCATTATTTGTTACCTATTTAAATGTCTATGGAGTTGAGTGAGTCAGCACCTTAGGAAATCTCAGCAAGGTCATCAAACAAGATATCCACAGAACTTCAAGGACATTTAGGTAACTATTCATTAAGGTGACAAGGGATCAATCTGAAGTCACACTGGGAGTAGTCAGAGATATTATAGGAAGTTCAAGGTTCTTATTTAATTACAGGTAATCCACATCATTTCCTAAAAATTCCTAGAGAGAAGAAGAGCCATCTAAAGTGGGAAAGGGGAACCTCACGGGTACACCTAACTTGCACATAGTAGTCAGAGACTAGTATATACATGGTTACAAGTTATGAGCTGTTCGACTGATATGTAATTTGTCATAGAAAATTGCAGCTCTTCACGGGCCATCACCAGTCGTTCAGATCCAGACCTGTGGCTCCAGTTTCTCTCTCTCGCTCTTTCATCCATCCCCTTCCCCCGCAGCATTCCAATGCTGGTCATGTGCATTTAAGCGGAAGGCACGTAACGTCTAGGAGGAATTGGGAATAAGCAGCTTGGTTAACATTCTCGATGGGACAAACAGGTTAGTGCTTGACAGTCTACTTGAGAAATCTGGGTAAATTTAATCATAAAATGGTTTGATGCGTTGTGCATAATCAGGAATGTAAGTTCTGCCAAAGTTAAAGAAACCAAGTAAAGACTGCAGTTTCTTGATAGTGTTTAGTGGTTGGAGTTGAGCACATTCTTCTAAAAAGTGCGGGGCCAGACTTGTGCCCTCATTTGATAGCTTGTGTCCCAGGAACAATACACTGAGTAGGGCTATTTTAGTTTTCCTAAACAGTTGTATCCAAGGACTGTGAATCCTAGAACAATATGATTGACACTGACAAGGTGAATGTTGAGGTTGTCATCTGTGAGATAGATGCAGTCTACATAGGACAATGCCTCTGGATCAATATCATGCGATATTGAAATTACACGGGCAGAGAACAACCTTGGACTGTTCTTGTAGCCCTGGGGCAAACAGCAAAACAAATTTGGTTAGCCAAATGAGAAGCATCCAGGTCCCGACTTTCATGCGCAAAATTTTGGAAGAAAAAAAGTTGGAAATATCCAATGTCATTTTGTATTTTCTACGCATTATGTTATTAATTAGTGTGGTGCTTTGTGCATTTTAAATTGCATATGTGCTTGTGTAGTTGTTTAAGTGTATGTAGTCTAAGACTATTCTGTATGAATGGTCTGGTTTTGTATTAGGGAATAATGGGTTATTCATTGCAGAGACACAGGGCTCTATTACTCCCTGAGACTCGAGCTGAGTGAGGATCTCTCTCACTGGAGCTTTAGCCTCATGTTTAACAGGATATTCAGGCAGAGGCTGGAGTGTAGACCTAATAGGTATTACATTGTAGAGGGAATCTACATCCCACCTACATGGTTGTGGTATAGTGAGTGTGCCTGCCCGAAAGTCCAGTCAACAGCGTAGGCTTCTTTTACCGCTTCTGGAACAAGATCAGAGAAAGAAGGCAAAATGACATCTTCCCTAGGTGGGAGCTTACGGACGGGTTTGTGTGGCCAATCTCTTTCTGCCAATAGGATATCACTATTAGGTTCATCCCAAAAAATTACACTAATGGTGTGCTCTATGTCTCCCTCAATCAGGATATTTAAATCGTAAACCCTGTCGGATGGGAGAACGCACCCATCCACAGTCTTGACTGCAAGAAAGCCATTTGTTGCTGTCACATCCAGATGATCTTTCAGACTCTAACAACATCTTGTGACTTCTGCCACGCTATCCAGCAAGGACACTGCCCGCGTCTTGTTCTTCAGCAATGTTCTCAAGTTTGCTGGCATGTTTAATTGAAGTTGCTGCTACCTTTTTCTTTTTAAATTGTGGCTTTTGTTGTGGGGACTTGTCTTCTTTCTTGGTTGAAGACCGCTACAAGTCTTTCTTCTGTTTCACATAGTCAGCACGTTGCTCTGACTTATCCACTCTCCCACCATGTCTATCCAGTGTGTCCTGAAAGGAACGAGAGGGACATGAATCAGTATACCTGTCAGGAGCCTTTACATTTTCACCATTTCTGAGATTATATCTCCTTTTGGAGCTCTCCGGATATCGAGAGTATACTCTCTGGCTTTGTCTGTCTTTATTGTGTTTTTGTTTATCCCAGCATTTTTTAGAACCCTCTTGTGCTTGTTTAGTACCGTCCTTAGGGGTGGTACTCTGAATTTCAACTTTTTTCAGCTTGACTCCCAAACTATCCGTCCCATACTAGTATAGGTGTCGGAAATGATTTTCTGTAGTTTACGCTTCTGTTCCAACTGTGGAATTTCCCAGAGCCACTGGCATATGGTCAAGGGTACTTCTTCACCTTTAATAATGTTACTGAGTTTTATTGAGGAGAATGTGTCAAAGTTACGCATCAGTTTCATCCCCAAGTCCAGGGCTGGAGCAGCCCCGTGCTAATTTTGTATTTGTTTTAACACTTTTGGCAAATTGGCAAGTGTCGGGGCACCATGCTTGGTAGTGTAAATTGCAGCGAAGAATGTACCCCATGTGGTGCAGTCGTTTACTGCGGGAACCATTCCGAATGGCAAGCATATTGTGAGAATTCTATGTTTATCTTGGGCTCCCGTATGGGGAAACACTGCTTCCAGCTGGTTAGTTTTTTGTGCTATCCAGAAAGGAATCTTCTCAAGTTCTGTGGCCACTTTGCCCATAATAAAATGTATAAGTTTGTGGGTAAATCCCAGTAATGGCCAATTGGTGACCAGCTGGTGCAGCCAGTGCTGGGGCGGTGTTCAAAGTCTGCATAGCGAATTGTATTAATCGTCTGTAAAGTTGTACTAGCTCATTGTAAAGTGCACGCACATCAGCTATTTGCACAGCCTATATGCCGGGATGTGGTGTGTATGTGGCAAACATGGGTCACGTTGGTCAGTCATTACTTAAAGGACCTAACCTCATGGATTGTATCACATGTGGTAGGGTGCCATTGAACCACTTTTGTTGTTCTTGATAGGATAGGGGTAGGTCTAGATACTGATATACTTGGTACCGCTGCAGTACGTTTGCTTTTTTGGATGTGTGAAATGTATATTTTGTCTCATCTTCTTCAGGAAAGGTAACCCAGGAATAGAATATTTCTGTTTGGTAAGCTTCAGAGCTTCTATTATAGATGTTACATCCCCGCCGTCATCTGTGAATCCATGGGCTATTAGAAGTTGTGTTAATGCGTGTGGGTAATGGGAACAGAGAAGGAACACAAAATGGGGAGAAGGTCCTTTTAAGAGTTCAAGCTTGAACAAACTCCGGCCTATTTAGATGCTCCCTTTTCAGCCTAAGATCATTATCTCTAAAACCAGGAACATCTCTGTATAATGGTACTTTAGAGTACCTGTTGAATGTGAGACAGAGATACTCAGGATATCCGTAAATTAGTGCCAAAACACCATCATGGTGCCATGTCATAGTTGGACTCTCGCTCCTAGATGAGACAGCTGGTTTAGGGATGACAGCACTTTTATTTGTAGGTGACTGAGTCACTCCTACAACAAGTCGCAACTCTCGTCCCAACCCTCCCAGCTCACAAGCAGTACCTCACCAAAAGGTGATTTCTGGCAGCCTTACCCATAGACTCTAGAGAGTGACACGTCAGAGGAGTCGTGGTGCAACAGAAGTTACCCTTTTCTCTTATTAGCAACAAGTCTCAGTCACACACAGGCAATGACGATATGCAGGAGAGTTTTCAATCGATTATTTGAAAAGACTGCACTCTACGCTAAAATGGATGAGGTGCAATGATAAGGATAGTAAATAATAAAAGAAGCAGAACTGTGAAGATGAGAGTTGTGAATACAAAGACTCTCACCATCTTGCAATTAACATGAAATATGAAATCCCTAGCATAGAGAACCTAATCCCTGACCTAATGAGAGCTATGTGTGATAAACCTAATCTACCAGTACCGTGTCCGTGAGAGCGCCCCAACCCTCATAACCTTGGAATGAGGTCTCTAGGTCAGACTGTGGTGACACAAAGCTGAGTTCTGCAGCAAGATGACGTGCTGCATAGATGGCATAAGTGGCATCTGGTAGGAATCCCTTGTCTGTGTGACATGAATTTATACAGATCTTGTAGGACCCCTGACACATGGTATGTTCCCAAACAATTGATAAGGAGGCAGACTTGTGGTGGCAATTATGTAAACAAACCCCAACAAGTGTACATTATGTTTCTGTCACACGTAAGTGAAAAAGGGACATGATGTGAACACTTACATAAATCCCTTGATTATGACGCTGATAGTGACTCTTTCACAGAGTGGCACTGATAATGTAAATCAAAAAAGTTCTCTAACTATAAACAACAGCAGCCATCTTAAAAAAATAAATAAAATAAATGAACCAAAACAGAGCACGCTAAGTAGGTTATAAATCACTAGGTGATGGGGGCACATGCCTGCAAGCCAAAGGGCTAAGCTAACATCCTGAGTCCAAATAAAAGCTAATATAGATTCAATACAATGATGTCTGTCAAATGTTGACAACCCTGCATTGACGGAGGCAGCTGTTGATGTTAGATCGAACCTTATAGAAACACCCTTGGGTAAAAGAGGATTGATAAAATCCTCATGAAAAGGGACTAAAGGAGTCGTTACAGTAGGAACTGATGGTGCAGGACCACTCCCTCAATGTCAGGCATTGGTAAATTGGGACAAAGGACAAAGGCACCATATCTTAGGAAGAGAAGTACTCAAGAAGCTTGTTCCCTCAGGGAAAGTAATTTAAAATCACAAGGAGTAGGAAGTAAGAATGTTGAAGTCGATTTGGACAAGTTCTGAAAAACTAAATAGGGTTCTTTTACCAGTCGACCTTCCTCTATCTTGACTAGATTATCATGGGATTGCGCTACCCTTGTGTCATGCAGGGTAACACAAGTGCAACGCAATTCTTAAATCAGATTTGCCAAGCAAGGCTGCCTTGCACAGCCGTGTGTTGTTTGGTAAATCTGGAGTAATGCAAAGCAGCGCAAGTGGCTGCCTTGCTCTACTCTGTGCCAGAAAAGTGTTACATGGGTGGAGAGTGGGTGTTCCCCTGCATCCACTCATGTATCTTGGCACATTCCTAGATTTGCCAAGACTTATAAACCTGGGAATGTATCCAGATGGTAGGCTTTCCCAGGTGAGGTGCAATAAGGAGAAATATCTTTATTTTTCCTCGATATTTTCTTTTTCCACATTTGCTGCATTGTGCAGCACTCTTAGAAAGAGGAAAGCACCTTTAAGGATTGTTTTTGTGCAGGAAGGTGGTCTTTCCTACACCAAACAAATCTTGCCAGCAATGCAGTCACCCTTGCACCATTACGCAAGGGTGCCTGCACTTGTGCTAGGCTGCAGTGAGGGAGCCACAGCGGAGAGAGAGAGAGGAAAGGCACTATTTGTTTATAAATATGGTGTATTCCTCTTCTCCCCATTTGATGAAACTCAGCAAGTTGTCCCTATGTCAAATAATAATAATAAATCTGACCCTTGAATACCTGTGATTCATCTTCAGTGCGCTCTATGGTCTGGCACAAAATGACATAAGCCCTGAAGGTGTATCAAAAATTGTGATGCATCTTCAAAATAAATGATGCAAGGTATCATAAGGAAACTGTCCCCTACATAACGCAAAGCTAATTTGCGTGTCGTAAAGTTCTTGTGAGTGCTGCAAATCAACATTGCATCACTTAGGAGTCAGTTGCATTGTAGAAAGCATTCAAAATAAGATGTGTTTCAATAATCAATACAGCAGACCAAAACAACTGCACAAAATGGAGGGAGCACCATCTACAAGTCAGGAGGGCAACAATCACAACCCCAGCCAAGCCAGCCAAGATGACCAGACAGCATGCCAGGAAAGGAAGACATTTTAGTGAGGAGAACCAAATAATAATAGCTGAGGTGACAAATAATTAACACCTCTTTGTCACCTCCAAATTGCTATTAGGTAATAAAGCAGCCATTTGGAAATCCATAGTGGACAAAACTAACAACATTGGGCCAACAAAGACAGTGCTGGAGTTGAAAAAAAGGTGACATAACTATAAGCCCAGGACCAAAGAGAAACTGGCCAAGAATCTTATGCCAGCCATGAGGACCAGAGGAGGACCTGATGTTGAGGAGGACTTGGACCCACTGCCGGAGCAGGTGGCATCCCTCATCCCAACAGAGTTGGTGGCAGGAGTTGCCGGACAGGACAGTGCTGCTGTTGAGGACCAGGAACAACTACAGGGTAAGAGAAAACAAGGGACCACAGGGCATTATAAAGAGATTTGTAACGCAATGCAGCACAGCAAGTCACTTTGCTGTGCTGCACTGTGTGTATGTGAAAGGGCAGGAATGTCTCACATATGAAATCATGCATCACATAACTATGAAATAATTGCTCTGTCACATATGTTTATCACCATCTCTGCCAACTTTCACTTATCTGAGCGTGATGTGTTGCTACAGTTCAGGTTGTCCAAATAATCATGGGACTTGTGGTCTAATCTATAACATGATAGACTTAGACTACAAATCCCACAATACAAAGCAAAAATGTGTGACTGGAGCATCACATCATGCATGGCTATTGGAAATTGTACAGATGTGTCAGTGTCAATGCTGGCTCCTTTGCACCATGTAGAAAGTATGCTTGTCTTGGGGATGCACAGACAAAAAGTGAATGAAATGGAATGTTTAATACTGTGCTTTGCTAGAGTGCTACCTTCTCATCCAAGAGGGTAATCAGGTGATGAGTTTGTGGCAGAACACCCAGTAGGATCACTTGAAGAGCTAGGTGTCCGGTCAATTGAACTAAACCATTTTGCCCCCATCTGTCCTGATGTCCTGGAAGAGGTTTTTACAGATATTGGCTGCTATGTAAGAGACACCCTACACCCTGTCTTTCTCATCTTGAATTTGGGGGTGAGAGTTAATGCAAGTGATGCACTTCAGAGGTCCTCGAAGTTTTTGGGGAGCATGGATGGTGTGTGAGATGGGTGGGGCCTGGGTAGTGTAGTGCCTTATAGGTGTGGTGGATCAGATTGAATGGGCATTGTCTCTGGATGAGGGCACATAAATGTATCTCAAGGAGGCAAGGGGTGATGAGTGTGCCACAAGATAGGCTGAGTAATAGTCCAGTACTGCTGTGTATGAGAGTGTAACTCTTGTCTTGCAGTGGTGTAGAGATGCTGTGGTAAAGGGAATTGGTGTTCCACAGTCTACATGTGATTAGGGCTTGGGAAATTTTGTTACTTCTAAAGTGAAGATATTTTAATTACTTTGGGTGTGCTCCACTGCTTTGTTTTTTTGATTTCCAAAACGGGTGTGCCTTCTAGCACCCAGTTTTACATATCATGGCAACAATGTGTTTTAGTGTATGAGCACCCATAAATGTGTCAAGAATATACAATTAGAATGTGCACCTATCCCAATGTATGAGTTGCCAGTTGTTGTTCATTGTATGTGTTCACATTGGGTATCTGCACTTCTCAAGATATAAACATTAATACTGCAGAAGTTGTTCAAGAGATATTGTAAACAATGGCGATGTTTGAAGATGAGAGGGACAGGATTTTTCATGAGATGTTTGCACACACTCCAAGTACTAGAAATACCTCCCAAACTACAGTTAATCATTTAGAGGGTATGAAATCTAAATATTTATGTTTGGAAAAACTTAGGAAACAGGAATTGTCCCGATGGTGGGATGCAACAGTTCTAAAGAAATACATCACAGAAAAGAAGGTCCCTCGGGCCTCAGAGTAGTTATATTTCCCACTTTTGATGATTTATCAGCCCAACACATGCTGGATTGGGAACAGCTACTCTTCGAGACTTCGAAGGGTATGATGATAATCTTAATACAACATGCAGAAGAAAAAAGGGAAAAACTACTGAAGGATATACAAGAACTGGAGAATGAGATAGTGGCTTTAAATCTGCCAGATGTTAAAATAAAAAAAAATGATAAGATTCTGAAAGAAATGCTTGATAAACATCAAATGTACATCAAAAATAAAAAAATGTCAAAATTGCAACGAGATGATAGGGATTACGAGAATGGTCGAGTCTATACGTTTGCAAGGAGATTCGACTATCTCATTCAGAAGGGACAGGCCACGAAGGGGACGATGGATAGTACAATCATCAAATTGGATTTTTCAATCACGTCAGATGAGTTGGATGGTACCAGTGTATCAAGTGACAACACTAATTCAGTCACTAATGAAGATCAAATGGCCTCCACCAGTTTTTTACAGGAAGCAAAAAGGTACAGATTAGGAAACAAGCGGTATGCTCACAGCCAGCCTTTTCAAAATACAAGACAAAGACGCGTAGGGGCAAAAGGAGAGGGGGAGGCCACAAATCAGCCAACCATGGGGGTTCAGACCAGAGCAGCGAGAAACAAAATCAAGAACAATTGATAGTTGGACCAAATGAAAATGAGACAGGCTCTGCACAAAACTGTAATAGCATCTCAATTGTGAATTTGTCTAAATGTACTCTCACTGAGGAGCAAGCAAAGGTATTAGGTAAAGGACTGGGTTTCTGTGTGTCTAATCTTTGTGATATGACTCAAGTACATATTGATCTTTTTAGATTTCTTCGACAATTAAAACTTAAGAAATATTTTGCAGAGAAGACAGAGACACACATGGAAATAACACCCAGTGCCACAGTGAGTACATAGACAATTAGAGATGTTTTGGATATTGAACTTTTACTTACCCTGGAAGACATGGATTATAACAACATGGACAGATTAAACTTGTTAAGTGACTTTAAGATTACTCAGGATACATCTCTGGACAGTGGCCTTAAACCAAAATCCGGGTTCATACCCAAGTTACCAAGTAACAATGCTATAGAAGTATTTGGGAGATTGGTGAAAGAAGATCTTCACAAATTACAGAAACAGATCAAATTAGGCAATTTTCATAAATCATTCAATGTTACCAATAAGCAGAGAGTGGCCCTAAAAGAACTGGGAGGTAATCAAAATATAGTGATCAAGGAAGCAGATAAAGGCGGAAACATTGTGATTTTGGATAGAACAGATTATATTCAAGAAATAGATAGACAATTTGCGGATAGTGACGCATATCTAAAATTGCAATGCAACCCCATCAAAATGATTGTTGATAAATTGGAAAAAATGTTACTTCTATGGTGTAATCAAGGTCTAATATCGGATTTAGAATTCAAGTACATCTTTAATCCTTACCCCATGTCACCGTGCATATATATGTTACCGAAATTGCACAAAAGCACTGTCTCACCACCAGGTAGACCTATAATATCGGGTATAGGAGCACCTAGGGAAAGGCTATCCGAATTTATTGATAGTTACTTACAGCCGATTGTGAAAAACATCCCTTCATATTTACAGGATACGAAGGATGTTCTTCGAAAATTAGAGGATGTGACCTGGACCTCGGGCATGACGTTGGTCACACTTGATGTATCCTCTCTATATACGTGTATCCCCAAGGATAAGGGTCTACAGGCAGTAAGACACTTTTTGTCCAGTAGATCTGCATCCCACATGGAACACACTGAAATTATATTGTGAATGATTGAGTTTACATTGGAAAATAATGTATTTATACATGAAGGACAATGGTTCAAACAAGCACAAGGAGTAGCCATGGGCTCGCGGTTTTCTCCATCCTATGCAAACCTATATATGTTTTTTTTTTAGGCAATACATGTTTGGAAGAGGGGCCCTTCTGCTTTCACAGACAATATTCTCTTTTGGGGAAGATATATTGATGATGTTTTGATGATTTGGACTGGGTCTGAACAATTGCTAGTGGAATTTTACGATTATGTTAATTATAACATTTTCAATATACAAATGACGTATGAGTACAGTAAGAATAATGTCTGCTTTCTGGATCTGGATATATCCATTGTGAATAATAAGATTGATACAAAAGTGCATCGTAAACCAACAGCCTGTAATTCTGTACTGCACGCTGAGAGTGCCCATCCTAAAAGTCAGATTTCAGCTATCCCGTTTGGGGAAATGACTAGGCTGAAAAGAAATTGTAGTGATCCCAATGTATGTAACATAGAACTAACCAAGTTGGAAGACAGGTTCTTACAGAGGGGTTACTCGAAACATATCATCAAAACATCAAGAAAAAAGATCGATTAGGTTTGCAGAACCACCTTATTGGGCCAAAACACTAAAATGCGAGACAACTTGCCATACAGAACAGTCAATTTTTGTACGACGTATAGCCAGAATATTCACAACATATACCGTATTTTATGTAAACATTGGAATGTACTACAGACAGACAATACCCTTGCTACCTTACTTCCCAAAAAGCCTAGAATGATTCATAAAAGAGGCAAAACCATTAGAAATGAAGTCTGTAAGAGCTTCTTACCACCTATAATGGAATGTAAAGCAACATGGCTTTACAATAAAATTACGGGTTTTTACAGGTGTGGCAACTGCAATATATGTGGCATGGCACTACATAAAACGTCTGAATTCAGTAATAATGGCAGTGATAAATATAAAATCTCTACTTTCATTAACTGCAATACGAAATTTGTGGTATAAATACTGGAATGCATGCGTGGCCAAATATATGTAGGCGGTACCATCAGGCCCCTAAAGGAACGTATTCAGGAGCGTATTAGAGCTCTAAGAAACTGTGATACAGCATTACCGGTAGTGCGACATGTTAATGAAAAACATCCAGGAATTGAGGTCCCATTAGTCAAATATATGGGTATAAACCACATTCTGATGAATCCCAGGGGTGGCAACAGAACGCTGGATCTACGAAAAAATGAAGCAAAATGGATTATCAAATTAAGAACTACTGAAATGGAAATGAATTTGGATGATGAACTATACCATTTTCTGTAAAATGTATGATCCTGGTCTGCTGCTATTTGATGTACCTTTGATAAGCATATGTATGTACAACAATTGCACACTTGCGATACATAGAACACAACCTAACTACTTGGACTCTGGGGAGACTGTCTCACCCTTCTATTTGTATATGCACTTTTAATACATCTTTGCATGTTTTCATGACACCATTCTTGTTGTTATTAAAACATATGACTCTTGGGGACACAAAGTATGGGGAAGCTCATTTCGGTTTGGTGCAGTGGGTCTGGCTATAAGCTCTCATTGGAATTGATCTATGTTGATGGACATAGAACACTATAAAGGATGTGACCAAAGTGCTTGTGAGGATTCATTCATTATTGTTATTGTTATAATCACCATTTAAGGATGGCCACAGTGGATATTTGAATATTTCAAGGAATGGTTGGGTGGCGCCCCTTGGGTGTTCCAATTTCCAACCTGGCTGCAGCTGCTTATTTATATAAGGTACTATTTCAATATGGCCGCCGTGCTTCATGCGATAGATAGCAGTCCGTTTTTAGTGTTTTCTATCTTTTACGAACGCAAACGCGGCTTTTAAAAATGCTTGCGCGAGGTTCTTTCGTTATGTACAGGAGGGAGTTTGGAGGTATGCAGGGGCGATAACTCTTTGCGTACATATGAAATAATACAAGGAAG
The DNA here is from genome assembly GCF_031143425.1 of Pleurodeles waltl. Lineage (NCBI taxonomy): Eukaryota > Metazoa > Chordata > Amphibia > Caudata > Salamandridae > Pleurodeles > Pleurodeles waltl. Next base: position 518,342,742 of record NC_090442.1, read on the forward strand.
TTGACACAACTGATTTTTGCTCTGTGTGTACTAGTTGCATTTGCATCTGTACACAAGGTACTTTTCAAATATGGCCGACACGTTTGATGTGATGGATAATAGTCCGTTTTTAAAGTTTTGTATACAATGCGAACGCAAAAGCGGCATTTAAAAATGCTTGCGTGCAGCTCGCTCGTTGCATAAAGAAGGAAGTGTGGAATTGTGTAGGAGGGGCGAAATTCCGTGCATCCGAAGATAAGAGGTAACAAAATGATTGACTATACAAGAGGATTACGGGATGGTCTTATCTTTTTATCTCGACCGTATTGGGAAGCGCGTTTGGCAGCTATTAGCGTATTAATAGTAAAAAATTTGATGTTTGGAGACGGATTAGATACCTGTCTCAGCAAGACGGGATTGGAGACTTTATCCATTGATAACTATCTTAGATAAGTCGTGCTTAGATTAGATTAATTAATTAGGCGTTTGGGCAATATTGGTAAAAATATCTGTGCATGTAAGATGGTGACTTCATAGTAATTATATAGTCTGAGTTGTTAAAAAGGTGATAAGTCATACCATTATACACTCCTCTACTGTCGTTTAGTTCACTCTAGGCTATATGAAATGAAGTGGTGATGGATAGTTTGGAGACCTGATTTGGGAACTTGAGAGGCGGTTGATTTTGGTTAAAAGCAGGTCAGTATGGGTGAAAAGTAAAAAATACTTTAAAAAAAAAATACTTTGGCAATAGGAAGGAGACTAATGGGGTCTCCCTTTTTTCCTTTTGTGGTTATATAACAGCTTTAAAGCGGGACTCGAGTTTGAGGTATGATCAAACGCTTAAAGGTATAGACTTATTAAAAACCCTTGCTCTCATCACGGTGAATGGTGGTATCCCTTGGAACATAAAATAACCTACTAATTATAAAGTTTACATGCATTTGGGCTTGCATGCTGTACTAAAAAACATTTCTACTTGGAGATACGTGGAGTGTTGTACATAACTCTCTCGTATAGTAAACAATAGTTGTTTATAAAGGACATATGGTGGTGCTCTTCACTGTTGCAATGTGCCACTTACTAAATAAGTACACTATATGCATTGTATTGGTGGTTTGTATATTGTACTGGTGGAAAAATCATTATGGGGGTCATTCCAACCTTGGCGGTCGGTGTTAAAGCGGCAGCTAAACCGCCAACAGTCTGGCGGTAAAAAAAATGGAATTCTGACCCTGGCGGAAACCGCCAACAGAGACCGCCACTTCAACACACCGCCCGCCATGGCGGGACAAACAAACAGCGCGGCGGTCACCGCCAACAGACAGGCGATAGTCAATGTACCGCCCACCCCATCACAACCTACCAATCCGCCACCTTTTCCGGGGCAGTAGCCCCGCCGATAAAAACACGGCGGAAACAGCCATTTCTAACGGAAAACGCTCACCTCCATACCCCCCACGAGGAATCTGGACAGCATGAAACCCGAACTCCACATCCTCCCAGCAATTGTCTTCCTGCGCCTCTACCAAGAGCACGAACACCGGCGCAGAAGACAACAGTGAGTACTGCACCTACGACACAGGGGAGGGGGGATGGAAAAAATTACGGGGACACACATACGCGACACACTCACCCACACCCTCACCCACTACAACACACACATCAATGCATAGCAACAACTCAGAGTTACACCCCCAAACCCCCCGGAAGAATGCAAGGACAAAAGGAAATGATTCTAAACTTTGGAATATATTGTATCAGTGGCTTAAAAATATATCACACATCTAAAACCTTTATATACATAAATTTTAAAGTCCGATCATTGTAGCAGGCATTGTCCGTGGACCACTGGGCCCAAATCACATGGGCAAAGCCCACACAGGATACCTGACTCCAAAGGAGAGAACACTGCAGGGGCATCAGATAGCAAAACTACAGGGACCTCAGGGGGAAGGGAAGGGGGGGCACCTCAGCCAGATGAGTCCACGACGCCAGATCCACGAGGGGCCTCCATGGCCACTGTTCCATCCTGGGGAGTGCAAAGCCACAGTCTCTCAAGTCTCTCCAGTGGGTGGGTTGCCCACTGTTACATCCTGGGGAGTGCAAAGCCACAGACTCTCAAGTCTCTCCAGTGGGTGGGTTGCCCACTGTTACATCCTGGGGAGTGCAAAGCCACAGTCTCTCAAGTCTCTACAGTGGGTGGGTTGCCCACTGTTACATCCTGGGGAGTGCAAAGCCACAGTCTCACAAGTGGATAACAGTCTCCACTGGTTCTGGAGGGGCACTGGTGCCCAGAGTGCTTCGTGCAGCCCTGCCCGACACAGAGGTGGGCCTGCCCCTTCCGCAAATGGGCCAGCGGTGCTTGAGACGGCGGTGCCCAGTTCTGCGGTGCTTGAGACGGCGGTGCCCAGTTCAGCGGTGCTTGAGACGGCGGTGCCCTGTTCAGCGGTGCTTGAGACGGCGGTGCCCAGTTCAGCGGTGCTTGAGATGAAGGGCCCAGTTCAGCGGTGCTTGAGACGGCGGTGCCCAGTTCAGCGGTGCTTGAGATGAAGGGCCCTGTTCAGCGGTGCTTGAGACGGCGGTGCCCTGTTCAGCGGTGCTTGAGATGAAGAGCCCTGTTCAGCGGTGCTTGAGATGAAGGGCCCTGTTCAGCGGTGCTTGAGACGGCGGTGCCCAGTTCAGCGGTGCTTGAGACGGCGGTGCCCTGTTCAGCGGTGCTTGAGATGAAGGGCCCTGTTCAGCGGTGCTTGAGACGGCGGTGCCCTGTTCAGCGGTGCTTGAGACGGCGGTGCCCTGTTCAGCAGTGCTTGAGATAAAGGGCCCTGTTCAGCGGTGCTTGAGATGAAGGGCCCTGTTCAGCGGTGCTGGAGATGAAGGGCCCTGTTCAGCAGTGCTTGAGACGGCAGTGCCCAGTGCAGCGGTGCATCGGATGAGTGTCCAGCCCAGCGGATCCGGCCATGGCATGGAGGTCAGTCGCACCTGACCTGTGGCTGGCGGTGCCTTCCTGCCCATCTGTTGTGTGGCTGGCGGGTCCCTCCTGGGCTGCAGTACCGGGCCTGTGGGTGTCCTCCTGCCCACCTGGGATGGGGCTTGCGGGGCCCTCCTGGGCTGCAGTACCAGGCCTGTGGGTGTCCTCCTGCCCACCTGGGATGGGGCTTGCGGGGCCCTCCTGGGCTGCAGTACGGGCCTGTGGGTGTCCTCCTGCCCACCTGGGATGGGGCTGGCAGGGCCCTCCTGGCCAGCTGGGCTGCTGGCGGACTTGTTGGGTGTGCTGCCCTTCCCAGCCTTCCCTGTTTTCCTGTGGCCCTTCCCCACCTTTGGCGGTGTGCCAGGTGGCACCACACTTCGTGCCGGAGCCATGGTAGGGATTTTGGTCCCTGGTGTCTTCGGCCTCTCGCGCCGGCCACTGACAATCTTCGGATGTTTTACCGGGGGTGGGCTGGCCGTGCCTTGGCTCCTTACTGAACTGGCTGCCCTTGAGGGTGGGGGACTCCACAGCCCATGGCACACTGTCATTACAGGTCCCGCTTTTGTGGTGGCTGAGGTGCTGACTGGAGTCCTATGAGATGGACGGGGTGGGGGAGTTGTTGGAAAGAGGTCAAGTTTGGAAAGGAAAAGCAATTTAGGAACAGAGGGACGGGTAGGTGTAGTGGGTATGGGAGTGGAGGAAGAGGTTGTGGTTGTAGGAGTCTTCAGTCTGGTGTCTTTGGGTGCAGGTGCTTGGGCTGGATGTTGTCGTGAGGTGGATGGCTGTTGGGTGGGTGGCTGCCTGCGTTTGTGTAGCTTGGAAGAGGGGGTCACAGACACAGTGGGAGAGGACACAGGGGATGTGTAAATGGTAGTGGGGGTGGTGACTGCACGTGTGCGGGGGGTTCTGGTGGATGTGCTGGTGATGGACGTAGTGGCTGAAGATGTTGTGCATGCAGGTGTGAGTGGAGATGTGACAGGGAGGGAGGAGGGAGACGAGGAGGAGGGGGACACAGTGGAGGCAGTGGGTGTTGGTATGTCTGTATGTGGATGTTGCTTGCGTGAATGCTTGTGTGATGTGTGGTGCTTATGTCTGGGTGAGCTTCTCTTGGGTGTTGAGGTGTGTGCAGGCTGGTCTGATGGTGTGTCTGGGATAGGCAGAGGTACAGGTGATAGGGTATGGGTGGAGGAAGTTGGAGGGGGAGGCTAGAGACAGGGACAATTGCTGCCATCAGTGCTGAGGCCAGAGTGTTGAACGATCGCTGATGGGCAGCCTGACCAGAATGAATGCCCTCCAGGTATGCATTACTCTGGTGCACCTCCCTTTCTACACCCTGGATGGCATTCAAAAGGGTAGACTGCCCAACAATGAGCGTCCTCAGGAGGTCAATGACCTCCTCACTGAGGGCAGCAGGGGTGACAGGGGCAGGGCCTGAGGTGCCTGGGGCGAAGGAGATGTCCACCTTCCTGGGTGAGCGGGCACGGGCCAAACGCTGAGGGGCTGCTGGGAGAGCGGTGCTGGTGCGCTGGGTGGCGGCTGTACCTGTTGTTGCGGGGGGCACGGATGTTGCCGCCACCACAAGGGAGCTCCCTTCAGAGGACGAGTCCGTGTCACTAATGTCTGCACGAGTCCCCGCTGTGGAGCTCCCCTCGCCCTCCGACCACAAAAAAGGGGAGGGGGAAAAAATAAAGACATGTTGAGTGCATGCATTGGCGACACCGTTGGCGGAGAGGACAGACACAGAAGCCCTCTGCACTACGCCGTGCACTTGGGGTCCACTACTCAATCCGTGGGACATGGCCTCCAAGCCTATGGACGACAAATGCACACATAGATGACACAGGGCCATGGATAACTGTACTTGCCACCCTACAGAGGTGGGGGGTGGGGGCACAGGGCCATGCCTTACGGAGGGGCCTAGCCTACAGAAATCGCCCTGGCCTAGGGATACCCACAGCCCTCCTCCCCCACCCAGACACCTCCACTGCGCGCAAAGTCAGCAGATTGAGAGTGTACTCACCCCCTTGTGTCTGCTGTGATGTCCTCATGCCCCCCTCCAAATCGGGGTAGGCCACCACCAGGATCCGGGACATCAGGGGGGTCAAAGTACGACTGGCACCCCTCCCACGTTGGGAGGCCATCCCCAGCTGAGCCTCCGCCGTCTTCCTGCTCCAGCGTCGGATGTCCTCCCATCTCTTCTGGCAGTGGGTGCCCCGTCTCTGGTGGACCCCCAGGGCCCAGACGTCCTTGGCGATGGCACGCCAAATGTCTATCTTCTGGTGGGCGCTGACCTATGTGAAATGTACAGGGGGAGAAAAAGAGTCATCACCTTCTGCACCCTCAATGGGAGTGGCCCCCCATCCCTACCCTTGCCATGTGGCACATCCTGTCATCCGTCGTCTGATGCGTGCCTCATTCGCTCCCCTCCCCACCATCTTTCATCCACCCGACTCAACACAGGCATTGGCCACAAAGCATGGTCCCAGTGTACTTACCTGTTGGTCTGGAGGACCGTAGAGTAGCGCATACTGGGGGAGGACCCCATCCACGAGTTTCTCCAATTCCTGAGCAGTGAAGGCAGGGGCCCTTTCCCCAGTCGCATGAGCCATTGTCTCTTCCAGACCGAGGTCACAGCAGCACTTGCAGTGTAGGTCCTCTCCTGTCGAAGATCAGGTATCGAGTGATTAAGCAGATAGAAAATGGCGGTCACGCCCGCGGCGGTGCGTACCGCGACCGCCGGCGCACATCGTCATTGGCTCCTGAGACCCATAGGGTTCAATGTTAACCAATGCTGCTTTGTGCCGCGGTCTTCGACCGCCTACCGCCACGGTGTGCCACGCCAGCGCATTGACCTCACATCCCATTGTCACACTTCACAGGTCAGGCAGCCGCCATTTCAAGGGCCCACATGGCTTACTTTTAACTGCGTCACACATACCTAGTCCTTGCATCAACACTCCTACAAACCATTCAATGCATTGGGAATTGTGTTTTGTGCAAACTGTGGTTACGTACCTGTGGGCTGATTGACTCTGTGCTCGCTGTTGTCCTACATAGGCACCGTCCGCTGGGACATGCGAGGAGATGGAGGAATCTTCCCGTGTACAGACCGCAGATAGACCTGTCGACAATGGAGGAAAGACATGTCATACTGACATACAGGCTTGACCGAGCCACTATTCAGGAACTGTGTGTCCAGCTGGAGCCAGACCTGATGTCACCCATCCGCCAACCCACAGGGATCCCACCTCTAGTGCAGGTGCTGTCACTACTCCATTTCTTTGCAAGTGGGTCATTTCAAACAACAGTGGCCATAGCATCAGGGATGTCCCAGCCTATGTTTTCCAAGGTGTTGTCCAGAGCGTTGTCTGCCCTTCTGAAATACATGCAGAGCTACATTGTTTTCCCTGAGGTGGATGATTTACCTACAGTGAAAGGTGATTTCTATGCCCTTGGACATATCCCCAACATCATAGGTGCCATTGATGGGACACATGTGGCTTTAGTACCCCCCAGCAGGAGTGAACAAGTGTACAGAAACAGAAAGAGTTATCATTCGATGAATGAACAGATGGTGTGTTTGGCAGACCAGTACATCTCCCATGTTAATGCCAAGTTCCCTGGCTCTGTGCATGACGCCTACATCATGCGGAATAGCAGCATCCCTTACGTGATGGGTCAACTCCAGAGGCACCGTGTGTGGCTAATTGGTGAATCTGGTTACCCCAACCTGTCCTGGCTACTGACCCCAGTGAGGAATCCCCGGACAAGGGCAGAGGAATGGTACAATGAAGCCCATGGGAGAACTAGGAGGGTGATCGAGCGGACCTTTGGCCTTCTGAAGGCCAGGTTCCGCTGCCTCCATATGACAGGTGGATCCCTATTGTACTCACCAAAGAAGGTGTGCCAGATCATCGTGGCCTGCTGTATGCTTCACAACCTGGCTTTGCGACACCAGGTGCCTTTTCTGCATGAGGATGGTCCAGATGGTGGTGTTGTAGCAGCTGTGGAGCCTGTGGAGAGTGAAGAAGAGGATGCCGAAGAGGACGACATAGACAACAGGAACACAGTAATACAGCAGTATTTTCAATGACACACAGGTAAGAGTCCAACCCGTCATATTACATTCACTTAACCCCTACTACCTCTCTACTGTCTTACCTTTTCCCCTGTGTATGGTAACTGAGTTGTGACTTTCCCTTCCAATTTCAGAAATGTGGGCCATACTGCGTGACATCTGCTTTATTTCCCCATGGACTACAGCTGTGTGACAGTGGTATGTTGGCATCACAATGTAAATATGCATTTTGGGACGGTAATGTCTAATACATTAGTACAAAATCACAGCCAGACTCCTGATTGTTTTGTCAAATAACTGTTTATTTCAGTGTCCTATATTGGTGGGTGGTTGCAAGTCTGTGAGGGGTGATGGTGGAGGATTGTCCATGGCAGAGTCTAGACTATTAGTCTCACAGGTGCAATGTCCAAATGCCTGTGGAAAGTGGAGCATGGGCAGTATAAGAATGGACAGGGTGTCAATGTGGGACAGTGGGATGACAATCAGGGAGGTATCCTTTCCTGGCGGGGGTCTTGGCATCTTACTCTGTCTTCTTCCTGGATCTCAGGGCCCGCTTGTGGGGTGGTTCTCCTTCTGCAGGGGGTGGGGTGCTGGTGGCCTGTTGGTCCTGTCCACTAGCGCCGGCGGAGGTGGTAGGCAGTTCTTGGTCCATGCTAGTGTCAGGGGCCCTTTGTCCTGCCACAGTGTCCCGCAATGTGGTGACTACCTGATTCAGAGCCCCTACAATGGTGGCCAGGGCGGAACTGATGTTTCGTAGTTCCTCCCTGAACCCCAAATACTGTTCCTCCTGCAGAAGCTGGATCTCCTGAAACCTGGCCAGGACCGTCGCCATTGTCTCCTGGGAGTGGTGGTAGGCTCCCATGATGGAGGAGAGGGCCTCGTGGAGAGTGGGTTCCCTGGGCCTGTCCCCCCCCTGTCGCACAGCAGCCCTCCCAGTTCCCCTGTTTCCCTGTGCCTCTGTCCCCTGGACCGTGTGCCCACTACCACTGCCCCCAGGTCCCTGTTGTTGTTGGGGTGGGGGGTTAACCTGGGTGCCCTGCAGTGGTGGACACACCGCTGATTGACGTGTCCTGGGGACTGAGGGATGGGCCCGCTGGGTGGGTGCTGTGCTGGTGTTCCCAGAGGGGGGAAGGTCTGGTATGGGCTGTGGCTGTCTGAGGGGAACCGACTGTCCCGAGGTCCCCGATGGGCCGGGCTGGTCATCTAGATCCAGGTCGACAGAGGTGCTGTCCTCACTGTGGGCCTCTTCTGGGGGTGGAGTGGACATTTGTGGACCCTCCTGCGCGGTGACGTGGCGTTCGGGTCCTGCAGGGGTATAAAAGTATGGTTATTGCATTTGTGTGTGCCATAGCGTGTAATGGGTGGGTGCCCTTGTACCCCAGTGCTGGCATTCCCGTGTGGGGGCTTTTGTGATGATGATTTGGTGGGGGATGGGCATGTGCAGTGGGCATGCTTTGGTGATGGGTGTCCATGCTTTGTGATCGCATGCAGGGCTTGGTGTTGGGATGGGTGGGCTGTGATGTGGAGACATTTGCAAGGAGCAGGATGTGATGGGGATGAGAGTGAGGGTGGGGGTATGAGTTGGCATGCTAGTGGGGTGGGGGGGATGAAGAAGTGAAGATGAGACTTACCAGAGTCCATTCCTCCGCCTACTCCTGCGAGGCCATCAGGATGCAGGATCGCCAAGACTTGCTCCTCCCATTTTGTAAATTCTGGGGGAGGAGGTGGTGGTCCGCCGCCAGTCCGCTGCACCGCGATGTTGTGCCTGGATACCATTGAACGCACCTTCCCCCGTAGGTCGTTCCACCGCTTCCTGATGTCGTCCCTATTTCTTGGGTGCTGTCCCACAGCGTTGACCCTATCGACTATTCTGCTCCATAGCTCCATCTTCCTGGCAATGGTGGTGTGCTGTACCTGTGTCCCGAAGAGCTGTGGCTCTACCCGTACAATTTCCTCCACCATGACCCTGAGTTCATCCTTGGAGAACCTGGGGTGTCTTTGCGGTGCCATGGGGTGGTGTGGGTGATGTGTGGGGTGGATTGTGTGGTGATGTGTATTGGTGTGTTGTGTGAAGCGCGTGGAAATATTGCTGGGTGAAAGTAAAATGCGCGTCTGGGTGCTCAGTTCTCTTTTTGTCAGTTTGTGGTCCCGATTCTGTAGAAGTGGGGGTTTGTGGGTTATGTGGGTGTGTGTTTTATATTGTGTTGGGTGTGTGGGAGTGGTGTGTGTATGTGTATCAGGTGTGTGTTTTTCGATTTGTCCAATGTGGCTGTGTTTTATAAATGTGTGTGTATTTTGAGCGCAGCGGTGTGTACCGCCAATGGATTACCGCGGTTGAAAGACCGCTGCGTGGATTTGTGGGTCGTGATAGTGTGGGCGTATTTCTGTTGGCGTGACAGTGGAGGTTTGGTCATCGCCAGTTTCTCGCTGGCCTTTGGTGTGGCGGACTTTTGTGGATGTCTGCTTTTTGGCGGTTTGCCTGTTGTGGGTCAGAATGACCGTGGCGGTTTGCCGCGGCGGTATGTTGGCGGTCTTCTGACAGCGGTAAGCGGCTTTTACCGCCAAGGTTGGAATGACCCCCTATATCTTTTAGTGAAAAAGAAAAAATGTGACATAAAAAATATTTTGTGTATTCATAGTTATGTATATATATGTTTTAATGGGGGTATTATTTGTTATGATTTTCTCAGCCATGAAGAAGTCCGGTGTGGACGAAACACGTGTCGGCTGATGGAATCCCATGTTATATGTTTATGTCTGTTGTTTGTACACTTGTAATTTTGTGGATAAGAAATATATGTCTTGATGTATTAAATTTGTTTATCTTTTTGGATAATATTGTTTGTGGTTAATACTTATTTGTTTATGTTTGTTACTGTTGGATGAAGTCCACTAACACCAGTTTAGGAAATGTCATTATAACAATATATGCCATGTTTTTGTATTTGACTTAACAGATTTTGTTACTTCTAAAGTGAAGATATATTAATTACTTTGGGTGTGCTCCACTGCTTTGTTTTTTTGACAGTCTTGTTGAAGGTGTTGAAGATGGGAGAGAGGATCCTGCTGATTTCCTTCTGGCCCAGGTTGAAGATGTAATGTGGGCAATGCTCATTGGGTGTGCCAGAGTGGATTGAAGTCATGAGGGCGGATGTTTCCTGAATGGATAGTGGCTTCCGGTCTGTGATGAGGTGGCTGGGGAAGTCCTCTGATGGGGTCAGTAGGTGTTCAATGTTGGTGGGGGAAAGTTTCTGTAGATGGCTGTGATTTTGTCATTGAAGCAGTCGGCTAGTGAGTCTCTGAAGGTCTGGGTGGGTTAGATTGGGTTTTTGGTTGCTGTGGTGCAGGAGAACTTTTTGACGATCTTGAAGAGTTCCTTTGGGCGGTTGGTGCTTTCCTCAATGCAGCAGAGTAGGATGACCTTTTTAGCTTCTCTGAGGTGGAGGTGGTATTTGCTTGATGCATCTTTGAAGGTTATGCGGGCTGAAAGGTCCCTTGTGTGAGGCCACCGTCTTTCTAGGCTTTTGCATTCTCTCTTGTGAGTGCATAGTTGACAGGTGAACCACCTTGTGGGCTTCCTGAATCTTCTGGAGGTGGAGCTTTTTGTGGGCATGACTTTATTGGCACTGTTGATGATCCATTTGGAAAGGTTGCTGTCATCTTGTTCGAGGTTGCCAAAGAAGATGGGTTTGCTGGACTCGAGGGTGGTGCTCCGTTGGGTCTCTGTGACTTTTCCTCATCTGCGGAGAGTGGGAGGGGGTGTAGTGAATGGCTCCAATCTGCTGGTTATGGTGAAGTGTACCAGGTGATGGTCGGTCCATGTGAGCTTCGTTGTGTGGGTGAACTTTCTTTTCTCGCTGGCTGTGAAGATGGGGTCCAGGGTGTGGCCCATGGAGTGAGTGGGGCTGGGGACTAGTTATTCGAGTCCAATGTTGGTTAGGCTGTCTAGGAGATTGGTGGTGTTGTGGTCACTGGGGTCATCTAGATGGAAGTTTAGATCTCCTAGGAATATGTAATCTGCTGAGTTGATGGGTAGGGCGACGATGAGGTCAGAAATGGCCTTGCAGAATGTTGGGCGGGGTCCTTGCGGTCTGTATTCAAGGGTTCCTCTGATGGTTGTTCTGGCATCGGTTTGGATTAGGAAGTTTAGATGCTCCATGAGGTGTGTGAGAGCCAAAATATAGCGTGAATAATTATTTTTTTACATAATCATACTGATGTACTAATTGTGTAAAATAATTTAGCTATAAAAATTAATGTTAACACAAAAAGTGCCTCTTTGATTGGCTTCAAACAAGTGAAAGGCCTGCACATTGAACTAAAGGTATAATGAGAAAATATTCTGTCTCTTTAAGAACATGTTCTCTGCTAAAATAAATGCTGAAATAATACAGTATTTCTTGGTTTTCTGCTGGGCCTCAAGCAGATAAGGCCACGGTGTGAAGTTATCTAACACTTGGTGTTTCTACTGTTCAAACATTTATATACTTTCATGTCCGTTGTTTAACCGACTCCATTCATTGAATTTGCATGTTTGTCTGTAGTTATGTTTCTAACTCGTGCATTTCTCTTGAGGGAAATGGTGCAACGAGAAATGTTTCCACATCTTTGTAACCACTGTCTAGTAGAAGCACATCTGGAAGATGCCAAACAAAAGGGCCTAAAGATGCAGCCGGAGAAGGAAGTGTGCAGTGCTATATTTAGTCTAAGTCTGAATTACGTCAAAAGAGCAGAAGCCAATCAGTGGCTTTCCAATCATTGTTGTATCACCTTTAGTGCATTTTTTAGATCTAGGCCCATATTTATACTTTTTTAGCACTGCATTTGTGTCATTTTTTTACGCGAAAGCGGCGCAAACTTACAAAATACAATTGTACTTTGTAAGTTTGCGCCGCTTTTGCGTCAAAAAGTGGCGCAAATGCGGCGCTAAAAAAGTATAAATATGGGCTCTAATGTCTTTGTAATTGGATGTTCTTTATTCGCATGATATTTTTAACAACAGAAAATGTTTAGCAAGTTTAATTTAATGTTTTAAAGCCATTCATCTTTAGCTCATCACTTTCATGGTTTCCAGAGACTTCACTTCGTGTACTTGGTGTGATCTGTCACTTTGACATTTTATGCTTTGCCAGTCAGTCTACTGACATTCTGATGCTTTATTATTTTCTGAGTTTACAATGCCTGTTCAATGCTGAACTAATGGTCCGAAGGTTTAGTAATCTTATAGTCCAAAATCTAAACCGTCCACCCTTTCCCTGTTCCATCCTGATGCAGACGCTGCTGTTCCTCTGATGAAGTAGAAGTTGTTGCTGATTACCTTATGTCCAGGTAATTATGAGCGATCTCTGCATTATTATTTATCTTTTGTTTTCCAGGTACCAACTGCTACTATTTTAATACTGCTGCTAGGTTTTGATAGCGCCATGGATAGATGTTTTCTAAATTAGTGTTACTAAACCTTTGCATGAAGCCCATCATGCTAATACTAATCTGAGGTTAGTGAGGTGTTTCCTCATGCCAATGAATTGATAATAATTTTGCTTGCTGAAACAGATGTATTAGATATCTCTTTCTCAAATATTGCTGTTATTAATGAGTGTTTTTGCTATTGAGTTTATTGTACTTATGTTTCGTTTAAACTAAGATTCTTCAGGCCAATCCGACAGCCTGTAATGTTTCTTTACTTGTACCGTTTGGTGTTGAGATTAATTTTTCTGACCTTAGCATTGTTAATATAGGGAAATAAACATTTTAATTGATACTAAAAGGTGTGGTTATTCATGGCCAAATTGGTCATGGTGTGCTCTTTACTGACTATCTAATGTTTTACATTGTTTGATTGTTGTTGTGCTTTGCATTACTGAAACAATATAATTTAAATGAGTCAAAAGACTCATCAACCTTATGGCTGTGTCCGAACACTTACTATGATGAAATAGATAAGCCAAGGGCATGCTAACAGGTGGGACTCCTCTTCTTTGAAAGTGGTGCATGGGAGGTTGTCCTTGTGCATGATGGTGATGCCTCCTCCATGCTTGCTGTGGTGGTCTTTGTGGATCAGTTTGTATCCTTGTGGGATGTCACAGATGATGTCAGGGGCTGAAACAGGTGTGAGCCAGGTCTCGGTGATGAACATCGGGTCCAGTGACAGAGTCAATACGGTGTCACAGATTTCCGTGGCCTGTTTGCAGAAGGATCATGTGAGCAGGCATTGGAGTTGTTTCAAGGGCTTAGAGGGCAGCAGTGCCACTGCTGTGTGGGTCTGGGTGTTGCAGGTCAAGTGGCATTGGAGGCAGGTGAAGGGTCTGACAGTGATCCGGGAAGAGGAAATGCAGCAGTTATTGTCCCAGGGGGCCAGGGTCTGGAATTCAGTGGCAGAGTATTGGTGGATGGTCGGAGAGCCAGGGTTCCTGGCACTGGGCGGGGCTTAGACGCAGACTGGTGTAGACAGGCTTTACTATTGCGTGCCGGCGGTGCACCCGCTGGGCAATTAGTACAGCTCAGAACGGGGGAGCTGGTCAGGACCTCCACATCTTTGTAACCACTGTATAGTAGAAGCACATCTGGAAGATGCCATACAAAAGGGCCTAAAGATGCAGCCGGAGAAGGAAGTGTGCAGTGCTACATTTAGTATAAGTCTGAATTACGTCAAAAGAGCAGAAGCCAATCAGTGGCTTTCAAATCATTGTTGTATCACCTTTAGTGAATTTTTGATATCTAATGAACAGCAAGCACTGCTGGGCCAACCTAGACACAGCACAGTGTGGGAGAGCTGGTCAGGACCTGCTTGGTGGGGTCACGCAATGATTGCCATTAAGTAGATTCTGGGTTGGGGGGGCACTGTGGGAGAGGCTGGGGGAGGTGGGCGGGAGGCAAAGAGTGGAAAAAATAGTGGGGGAGTTGGTAGGAGCATGAAAAAACTGCAGGGGCAGCAAGAAGGAGAGGGGAGGCTGCAGGGGCCGGAAAATCTGCAGCAGCAGCACAAGTAAAGATACTGCAAGGGCAGCACAAGAATAGCAAGTACTGCTGGGCCAACCTAGGTATAGCACAGAGCGGGGGATGGTCAGGACCTGCTTAGTGGGGTCGAGCAGCAACCACAATTGAGTAGGTTTTGGGGCAGGAGGGGTGTGGTGGGGGGGTGAGGGGAGGCAACCGAGGGGCAAAGTGTGAGAAAAACTGTGGGGGAGGTGGCGGGGCCTGAAAAAACTGCAGGGGCAGCACAAGTAAGGAGACTGCAGGGGCAGCACAAAAACAGCAAGCACTGCTGGGCCAACCTAGGCACAGCGCAGAGTGGGGAGCTGGTCAAGGCCTACACAGGACCATCAGTGTAAGCACTAACCAGAAAAATCATGTTCAATGTAAAAAGTGCTCAATACCTGCACTCACTCTTTTATGCAGGGCAGGCCAGCAAGCTTGCCATGTGTAACGCAATGATAGAATAACATGGCCTAAACTACTTCTCGTAACATATGTGCCACATATCCATATGTGTTTTACAACTGAAAAAAACAGTATGAATGTCAATAAAAATGCCTATGTCTACATGTATAGTGGAGCAATATTGACATATTCCTGTCTCTTTCCCGAGTAACAAACAACACCTCTTGTTGAGCAGCCTGTCCTTGTTGACCAACCTCATTTATTCTTCACCTTCCAAGCTTATGCTCACCCTTGTAAAACCTGGCAAGCTCGTATTTGCAGACACTTTGGTGCCCTAAGTCATTTTGTTGCTTTTCACATCAGAAGGTCTGATTGTAGTTTAACATTTGCTATACCAATAGCCAAGATTTTGGGTGCAATATGGTTGCTACGCAGAAAGGTGTTCACTTTTTTAGCCACACTGAACTGATGAACTTGTTTACTTTGTTTTTATATAAATATGTAATGGTGGCCCTCTTATTGGCACAATGTGAACATATTCTTTTCTTTTTCTCTTTTAGTGCTGAATTGTGATGTTTTATGTTTCTCTATTGTACCTTGTGTAACACACATGAATTCTGAACATGGTAATGTTGCAACTGTATTGTTTTAATTATTTATTTTGAACTTTTATATATCGTTTGCACTTTTATGGCCCTGGTGGTAAAAATAAAGTATTTTGACTGACTGATGACCAACCTCTTGAGGACACTATCCTGTTCCTCATGGATGAATTACACTTTCTGACAAGTTCTGGACTCTTTTGAATCTCCTTCTATGGCCTTGCCAAGCGAGGGTGATGTTTCAGGGTCTCAAGAGAATCTGCTCTCCACAGGACAGGCCCCATCGAGCTGTGTAATCCCAGTTGATGACTCCAAGGACCCCCAAGTTGAATTTCAATGGTGAGTGGTAAGAGTCCAGTAGTAAATGGCTGATGAGGTGTGGGTGGGGATGGTGACCATACTCGAAACCCTAGAAGAAGTCCCTAGGTGTCTGAGTCCTAATAAGGGTATGGCTAAGGCTATTACAGACACCTCCACATGGCTCCATTCAATTGATGAGGCTCTAGTTGGCATTGTTGGTGTCATGATGTAGAGGAAACAATATCAGTCCTCTACTTCTGACACCAGTGAATTTGCCACGCAGCTGGGGTCATTCGTAATATCAAAGAATCCATTAGGCAAAAGTTAGACTCCTACCTACCAACAATCGGTGACCTCAATAGCAACGTCGCTGCTTTGTTAGCAAGTCACCAGATCATTTTCAGAGAGTTCTAGGCTGCTTTACTGGCACTAATGAATTCCGATGGCAACAGGCAAGCCACATCGTCAGCCCATGATGTGTTTGTGCGTCCCATACAAACTCCAACACATGGAGGGGAGGCACAACACCCATCAGAGGATGAAGATGTGAAATTCACCAGTTTTCGGCAGCGATCAGCCCGATTGCATTTGTCAGTGCATCAAGGCCAGTTCCTTAGTGGTCTTGTGTTTGACATCATACCACCTCTTTTGCCACCCAGTACTGTACTCTTTGTATAGGCACCTGCTGATTTTAACCACTTTTATGTTTGGACTTTGAAACACTCACACCTTACCTAATGGCAACTTTTACCTCCTCACTGAAATTCTCCTCATCTTTACATGTCCCATGACAATTCTCTAAAATGGGCTCTGCCTGGTCATCTACCTGTTCTATATCAGTTGGTGTTGGTCAAAATAGGAAAATGGGACTCCTGGCAAAGATTGTGAAGGATGATCAGTCTTCAATAAAACAACAGTCGTACACAAATTGAAACAAAACCTCAAATAGATTTTTTTTTAACTGGAAGTACTACATATACCATGGAGGAAGAGTACATTCATAATCCACGTGTTGGCATAAAAAATAGAGTGAGCAAAACTTAAAATCAGATGTTGTCTTTGGGTATGCACCTATACATGTTATAACCACTACTATGGTCTAATGAGCAATGTGTCTCTCCCAAGGGAATGTCAGTGTGTAACATCAAGTAGCAGTCACTTCACAGACACTCACTGAGAGCCTGCTCCAAATCACATTAATACGTACTTCCAAAAAATGTAAATTGTGATCCCTTAACACTGTTCCACTCATCCACATAAATGTTGCTCAGTGAACATGTCAACTTCTTCATCCTAAAATTATATCAGTAGACACACTGCACATATTCTCCTATAAAAACATCTGCATGGTTGTAGCACTAATAGGCATATACTCTTGCCAATATTCTACATGAATTAGCATCATACCTGTGCCATAGAAGGTGGAGCAAGGAAAATTCAATACCTTGATTGTCAGTAACAAATAAAAGCAAGGGCTCCATGTTGGGAACCTGTGCCAACTGATAACTGATAAAAAACACTACACTGGGATAAGAAAAATAAATGTGTATCTCTGCCCCTGAGAGACCTAATATGTGTGACGTATGTATTACATGCCAGACCATAGAATCAAAAACAACCGAACACCTCCCCAGGGGAAGAGCAAATGGGAAATATATGGGCATTAAAATGTGCCATAAAAAAGTGAGTTGCATGATGCGTCATGCTTAGTAAGTAGGCAACTGCAATGATTATGGACACTCTCCTGCCTGCTGTGGCTAAATCCACAATTGTTAACCTGTCAACAGCGATGATCCCCTAAGACAATGTTGTAAGAGTGTGTGCGGTAGTGCAAGACACCAGTGTGTGTTCTAGTGCAGCTAGGGAGTATCAATTTGGATTGAAAAAACATTCCAACAGATACCATGCCTTAGCACTTTCACACAGGGTGCAAGAGTAGGAGACTATCTTTGTTGTGCTGTGTATGAAATCTCATACCATGTCCCACTTACAGTGTCTCAAGTATAGAAGACGTTCCAGAAATGTTTCACATCTGAGGTAGACTAACAGTTGTCCCTAGGCCTCTGACAAAGATACATATACCTTCATAGAGTGCAAGTCATTTGCTACATCATGTAATCAACTCAACGTACACTATGATACCAACTGTTATATATGAACTGATGATGAACTACTGAAAGTTGAACATTTTTTAATGTATTGGAAATATTATTACAACAGATACCCTACACTAACTGATCTAACTCTAGCCTAACATACCTACACTAATCCTAAAGTACCTAAACTTATCTTATACTATCTAAACTTATCTTAACCTATCTTAACTTAGCTTATACTATCTTTACTATCATGTACACATGACAAGTTGAACATCAACACCCACCCCCCCTTAATAAACATGGGCCCTCACTACAACCCTGGCGGTCGGTGATAAAGTGGCGGTAATACCGCCAACAGGCCTGCGGTAAAGAAAATGGAATTATGACCACGGCAGAAACCGCCAACACAGAGAGCCACTTTAACACTCCAACCGCCACAACCAACAGCCAGGCGGAAGACAATGTACCGCCTACAGCATTACAACAGGCCTATCTGTCAGCTTTTCTGGGGTGGTACCAATGCCATCAAAAGCACGGCAGGAACAGTACACTGAAGGGAAACGACTCACCTCTCGACACTCAAGGAAGAACCTCGACACCATGGAGCCCGAGCTGCACATTTTTCCAATGCTGGTGTAAATTCTCATACACCAGGAACACGAACGCCGGCGAAGACGACCAGGGTGAGTACGGCACCTGGCACACAAGGGAAGGGGAGGAAAAAGAGAGTGACACACAGACGCAACACGCAACACCCCCACCCTCACCCCCAACACCATACACACAATCAAATGCAACAACATTACATATACAACGCGTAACCCTCAGGAACAATGCAAGGAGAAAAAGGAATGGATGAAAATGAGTGTAATAGTAAAATTTGAGATAAATGTCCTTAAATCAATAAACAGTATGTACAATATATACAAAAGGAGGGACAATGCCCACTCCAAAATGTCCATGGCCCACAGGGTCATAACACACCTGTAGTTGGGGTGGGCACAGAGGTGTCTGCCACCGTCAGGGATCTTCCATCAGAGGAGAAGTTGCTGTTGGTACTGTCCCCTCCTGTCTCTGTTGTGGTGCTCCCCTCGCTCTCCGTCCCACTGGTGCCCTCACTGTCTGTGAATTCGGCCTCCAGGCTCATGTGGGATGCAGCTCCCTCAGTCGCCGGTGCCTCTGCTCCTCCGCCAGATGATGCTAATGCACACAAGGACAGGGTGACAAAACAAAAAGGGGGTGGAAGAGACAGAGGACACACTTGGTCAAATCCAGCAACAACACTATCATTGGCGTACACAACTCACAGAGAACAGTCCTATGCACTAGGCCGTGCACTACCAGTTACAATGCTAGTCATCAGCCCCTGGGGTACAATGCCTAACGTCATTACCTGCACACCTGAAACCCACAGGACCCTGCCCAGTAGTAGATGCCCACCAATAATATTGTGGTTAGAGTGCATCTGAGCTAGCCCATCATGGAACCAACCCTGCCATGTTCACCCTGCCTGGGGCACCCACAGCCCGCATACCCCACCCAGGTAACACTTTAACGTGCACAAAGTCAAGAATCTGAATCTGTACTCACCCCCTTGTGGCTGCTGTGATGCCTTCAAGCGCCCATCCAACTCCGAATATGCCACCGCCAGGATGCGGAACATCAGGGGGGGCAGGGTATGACGGGCACCCCTTCCTCGTTGGGAGGCCAGCCCCGGTTGGGCCTCCGCTGTATTCCTTTCCCAGCGGCTCAGGTCCTCCCACCGTTTGCGGCAGAGGGTGCTCCGTCTGTCAACGACCCCAATGGTCCGCACCACCTTGGCGATGGCACACCTAATACCCTTTTTCTGATGGGCGCTGACCTGCAGAAAAAATACAGCAGAAAAGGTATTAGTCATACCATCTGGACTGTCATACTCATATCCCTCCCATCCCCTTACGCACAGACATTGCCCACCATACATGGAGCACTCTGCCCAGGACTCCTCAGCCCCCCCACACGAGGCTTACACACACACACAGAGCACGCCATACATTCATGCCCCACGCATCATGCTCATAGTGTACTGACCTGTTGGTCTGGGGGACCATATAGTAAAACGGTACTGGGGTACGACTCCATCACCAAGTCTCTCCAACTCCTCGGAAGTGAAGGCAGGGGCCCTTTCCCCAGACACTCGATCAATGGTCGCTTCCAGACACAGGTCACAGCAGCACTTGCAGTGTAGGTCCTCTCTTGTTGAAGATCAGATAGCAAGTTAGTGAACAGATAGAAAATGGCGGTCACGTCCGCGACGGTGGGTACCATCACCGCCGGCGTACATTGCATTGGCTCCTGGAACCCGTAGGCCCCAATGATAACCAATGCGGTGTTGCACAGCGGTCGTCAACTGCCGACCGCAATGGTGCACAACGCCATTGGAATTACCTCATTTCCACTTGTCCCTCCACACAGGTCAGGCAGCCCCCATTTCAGGGGGGCACAGGCCATGGCACCTAACTGCGTCGCAGCAGACATTGGCACATCAACTGACTTACAAGTTCACATACTGTTTCTGTAAAACAAAATTGCATATTAATCTGAGTATATGTTTGAATATGACCTTCTGTTCACCGTTTTTCACCATAGAGTTCAACCTCTGAGGATGAATAGGAGATGGAGACATCCCCCCATGTACAGACCCCTTGTGGACCTGGCAACAATGGAGGACAGGCACATTATCCTAACCCACAGACTTGATAGGGCCACAATCCAAGAGCTGTGTGCCCAATTGGAGCCAGACCTGATTTCAGCTATCCGCCACCCCACAGGTATCCCCCCTCTAGTGCAGGTCCTGTTGGTGCTCCATTTCTTGGCAAGTGCTTCCTTCCAAGCGACAGTGGCCATGGCATCATGGATGTCAGACCCTATGTTCTCTAACGTGCTGACCAGAGTGTTGTCTGACCTGATGAAACACATGTGCAGCTACATCGTATTCCCGTAGGTGGAGGAATTGACTGCAGTAAAGGCTGACTTCTATGCAATGGGATATATCCCCAACATAATTGGTGCCATTGATGGTACACATGTTGCCTTTGTCCCCCTCCCCTGGAGAAATGGACAGGTGTTCAGAAATCGAAAGAGCTTTCACTCTCTGAATGTGCAGATGGTGTGTTTGGCGGACCAGCACATCTATCATGTCAATGCAAAGTATCCTGGCTCTGTGCATGATGCCTTTATCGTGAGGAATAGCAGCATCCCCTATGTGATGGCTCAACTCCAGAGGCACTGGGTGTGGCTAATAGGTGAGCCCATGGTACCCACCCAGTTAATGTAGGTATATGGGTGTGGGGTTGGCCCTAAGGGTGAGTGTGTGGCTAACAGGTGTCTCTCGATATTTACAGGTGACTCTGGTTACCCCAACCTCTCATGGCTACTGACCCCAGTGAGGAATGCCAGGACAAGGGCAGAGCAACGTTACAATGAGGCACATGGGCGAACAAGGAGGATCATTGAGCTCACCTTTGGCCTCCTGAAGGCCAGGTTAAGGTGCCTCTATCTGACAGGTGGATCCCTATGCTACTCACCCAAGAAGGTGTGCCAGATCATCGTTGCATATTACATGTTGCACAACCTGGGCTTGAGATACCAGGTACCTTTTCTGCAGGAGGATGAGCCTGGGCATGGTCGTGTGGCAGTGGTGGAGCCTGTGGACAGTGATGAAGAGTAGGCAGAGGAAGAGGAGGTGGACAACAGAACTACAGTAATTCAACAGTACTTCCAGTGACACAGGTAAGACACTGTAACTTCACCTTCCATTGCAGTTTTGTGTTGGACATTGTACATGGCAGCCTGATTTCTCTATTTCTATGGCCACTTACTGTACCCTTTGGCATCTCTATTTTCACATATCTGGGCCCCCACTCTGGCTCCTGGTGTGTTTACTGCTGCCCACTACAGGTCATACCTATGTAAATATAACTCTACATTTGAATTGCAATGTTTACAGCTTGTTAAACTAATACATATTTCAATCAATTGACAGACTCCATACCTGTATTTGTTCTAAGGGTGTTTATTTCTGTGACAATATGTGTATGGGGTATTGCAATGGGCTGGGTTGATGATGGAGAAACATCCAGGATAGAGTGCAGTCTATTGGTATCACTGGTGCATTGTCCAAGGGGGCATATGAAGTGGAACAATGTCAGTTAAAGGTGGACATGGTGACAGAGTGGGACACAAGGGTGACAATAAGGGGAGTCCTATTTCCTGGCGGCGGTCTTGGCAATGTTCTCTGGCTTCTGCCTGGATTGCAGGTACCTTTGTTGTGATGGTTCTCCTTCTGCAGGGGTTGGGGTGCTGGTGGCCTGTTGTTCCTGTGGCGGGGCCTCCTGTCCACTAGCGTCAGCAGAGGTGGAGGGCTGTTCTTCGGTGTGGATAGTGTCAGGGGCCCATAGGTGTGCCACTGCCTCGCTCATGGTGTTGGTCATGTCTGCCAGCACCCCTGCAATGGTGACCAGGGTGGTGTGGATGTCCCTGAGGTCCTCCCTGATCCCCAGGTAGTGTCCCTCCTGCAGCCGCTGGGTCTCCTGCAGCTTGGCTAGTATCTGTCCCATGATCTCCTGGGAATGGTGGTATGCTCCCAGGATGTTGGTGAGTGCCTCGTGGAGAATTGGTTCCCTGGGCCTGTCCTCCCAGCTTCCCTGTTGTCCTGTGCCTCTGTCTCCTAACCCATGTGCCCACTGCCTCTGACCCCAGATCCCTGATTGTCCTGTGTTTGTGGGGTTGCCTGGGGTCCCTGTAGTGGTGTACACAGTGCTGATTGATGTTTCTTGGGGACAGAGGGATGGGCCCGCTGGGTGGGTGCTGTGTGGTGTTTCCTGAGTGAGGAGGCTTTGTGGTGGTTTGGGACTGTGGCTGGGTCACCAACTGTCCAGAGGTCCCTGATGGGCCAGGCTGGTCATCCTGATCCAGGCGTGCAGAGCTGCTGTCATCACTGTGGGCCTCTTCTGGGGATGGACTGGATGTTGCTGGCACCTCCTTTCCGGTGACGTTGTGTAGGGGTCCTGTGGGTATATGCAGTGTTATTATTACTGCGTGTGACATCTTGTGCATGGGTGTTTTTCCCTCTATGGTTGTTATTACCAAGGCAGATTTGGCTTGTGTGAGTTGTAATTTGGTTGGCTAAGTGATTGCCACTACTGTGCATGCTGTGGTGATGGGTTTCCATGCAGGGCTGTGAGTGGTGTCCATGCATTGTTGCATGCAGTGCTGGGTACTGGGAGGGATGGGTTGTGATGGTGGGGTGTATGTGAGGTGGTGGGGTGATGGGGGAGATGGTAGAGGTGGAGGTAAGTAATGACATGAAGGTAGGGGTGTGAAAGTAGCAAAGAGTTGGCTTACCAGAGTCCAGTACTCCTACTACTCCTGCCAGGCTCTCAGGATGCATGATTGCCAAGACTTGCTCCTCCCATGTTGTTAGTTGTGGGGGAGGAGATGGGGGTCCACCGCCAGTCCTCTGTACTGCTATCTGGTGTCTTGTAACCACGGAACGTACCTTCCCATGTAGGTCGTTCCACCTCTTCTTGATGTCATCCCTGGTTCTTGGGTGCTGTCCCACAGCGTTGACCTTGTCCACGACTCTCCGCCATAGCTCTATCTTCCTTGCAATGGATGTCTGCTGCACCTGTGATCAGAATAGCTGTTGCTCTACCCAGATGATTTCCTCCACCATGACCCTTAGCTCCTCAGAGATTCTTGGGTGTCGTTGTGGTGCCATGGGTTTAGTGTGAGTGGTATGTGTGAGGTTGTGTGGGGTGATGTGCAGGGGTGTGTACTGTGAGGTGCGTGGATGGTGTATGGGTGATGGTGTTATGTGGCTCAGATTCAGTGGGTGCTCCTGGATTGTCTCTCTTTCAGTTGTCAAACTCTTTGGGTCGTAAAGGGTTGTGGGTAGTGTAGGTGTGTGTTTCATATTGGTGTGGGTGTGGTGTGTGTATGTGTGTCAGGTGTGTGTAGTTTGAATTGTCCAATGTTGTGTTGTTTTGTATGTGTGTGTGTGTATTTTGAGCGTGGAGGCCTGTACCGCCAGTGGTTTACCGCGGTTGAATGACCTCCATGGTGATTCGTGGGTCATGATGCTGTGGGCATATTTCTGTTGGCGTAACGGTGTGGGTTTTGGTACTGCCACTTTATCACTGACCTTTGGGCTGGCGGACTTGTGTATGTGTCTGTATAGTGGTGGATTTCTATGTGTGGGTCATAATACCCGTAGCGGTATACCCCCGCTGTTGCGGTATGTTGGCGGCAGTCAGCATGGCGGTAAGCAGCACTTACTGCCAAAGTAATAATGAGGGCCATAGATTGGTACAATACAAACATCCACTACACCTAAACATATACTAACTATGCATGTAAAGCTAAGCACACACACATATATATATATATGTATATATATATATATATGTATATTCTTCACACCAGTTTAACAATTAAGTCAAAGATGCAGCACTTTCCATAGGTGACATAAGAACTCCTATCAGGTATAGGTGGATTTATTTGATAAAAACATGGATGAAAGACTAGCCAAACGTATTCAGAGAGCAGAATCAGTCTTTGAAATTACCAGCAATACTCAAATCCATGGGAAACCACCAACAAGCGCAGGAACAGCTCCGAGAAATAATGTTAAATATTTATTTTTGCAATTAGAACGCCTTATGAAAAAATAAATTTAGAAGAGCTGGGAAATAATGACATTGTAAAAATATATACAAGTGGGGAGAGTCCCAAAAGGATTGAGGATCTTTATTTTACCAAACCACTCAGATATAAGTACTGAAATGCTTGAATAATGGGGTATGAACGCTATGGAATGTTCCAAACGTATGATGGAGATCTCAATCAAGTATGCTAAAAAGGATATTGAAAAACTAAGACAGAATATCAAAGAACTTGTGGAACAGATTGGGATGTTAGATCAGGAAGAAGAAAAGGAGAAATGTAAAAAAACTATGAATACTTTCCTTGATAAATATGAAAATCAAATAGAGGAACGGAAAAAAAGCAAGTTTTGGAGAGATGCTCAAGATTATGGATAATCAATCAATAGTGATTAAACCTGCGGACAAGGGAGGTAATATTGTAATTTGGAACAAGGATGACTATGTAGAGGAAGCACTTAGACATCTAAATACAAATGCAAATTATTGTAAATTGATGGAGAACCCCATCAATGACCTAATACGGGACCTAAATGAAAGATTAGAAAAGTGGTACTCAGAAGGATTGATCAGTTGTGATGAAATATTATACATGATGAATGACAATCCAATTATGCCAACAATATATTTCTTGCCGAAAATCCACAAAACCTTAGATAAACCTCCAGGCAGGCCTATAATATCAAGTTGTGGTTCATTGTATGAAGGTGTTTCGAACTATGTAGATCATTATTTGGCCCCAATGGTAAAATAGTTGAATTCATATATACAAGATGCTGGAGATTTTCTAAGAGCATTAGATGGTGTAGTGTGGCAGTCTGATTACTTGTTGGTAATGATAGATGTGGTTTCACTATATACCTCTATTTCACATCAAGTGGGGATGAACGCAGTGAAATTTTTCTTGTGGCAAAAAAGCATTCACTTTTTGAAACATTCTGAGATGTTATTGGAGATGATAGAACTGTGTCTCAATAATAATATCTTTTTGTTTAATCATCAGATTTACAAACAAATTTGTGGGACAGCCATGGGAGTGTCCTTCTCTCCGAGCTATGCGAACCTCACGATGGGGTGGTGGGAGAGCAGCATATCTTGGGGTCAAGTGAATGATAGATACATGGACAAAGTGATCATGTGGCTTTGCTACATAGATGACTTGTTTTTGATTTGGCATGGAACTATGGAAGAATTTGAGGATTTTTTTTGCATATTGAACAAAAATGAAGTGGGATTACAGTTTACCTATAAAACAAGTAAAAGTTTGATTGAATTCTTAGATGTACTAGTGTATATTGCAGCAGGAGAATTACAAACTACACTACACAGGAAACCCACAGCAACCAACAGTATTCTACATTGCACTAGTTTTCACCCTAGATCTTTGATTAGAAGTATCCCTTATGGTGAATTCATTCGTATCAAAAGAAACTGTTCAAATGAACAAGACATGAATGAGAAATTTAATGAGACCAGACAGAGATTCATGAATAGGGGATACACACTGAAATCAATAAAGCAGGTAGAGATGAAGGCAAGGGAAAAGGCACGTGAACAGGTGTTGGTTAAGAAAGGAAATGTATTAGAGCAGTCAGAATTGGAAAAGAATGAGATTAGATTAATGTCTGGATTATAGTAAAGAAAACCAACAAATTGTGAAAATATTGAAGAAATATTGGCATCTGATTCAAAAAGATAGTGACGTTGGACAACGAGTGGGCCACTTGCCCCTCAATCACGTATCGGAAAGTACCATCTTTAAAAGATATGTTAGTAAAAAGTCATTTTGAGATGCCAAAAACTCCTAATTGGTTATCAGTGGGTAATAAGGGTTTCTTTTGCTGTAGAAAATGTAAAGCATGCATAATTGGATGCAACAAAAAGTCCATAACTGACTTTAGAGGTAGAGAAATTATGATCAGAGAAAGAATGTGCAACATCTTTTGTTGTATATGTTTTGGAATGTCGATGTGGCCTTAGATACGTGGGTAGTAATATATGCCCCTTGAAAAAGCGCAATTTAGAACACATAAGGGCAGTGCAAAATGAGGATACCACGTATGCTATGACCAAACATTTGAAAACTCATTCAGAATTGGATTGGTTGTCCATGAAATATTATAGGATTGCAACAATACAAAAACACGAACGGGGAGGTGACAGGGTCCAGAGACTGAGACATTGGAGTCTAGATATATCATCAAATTGAAAACCAAGATGCCATATGGGATTAATTACTATGAAGAATTATACTGTCATCTTTGAAATTTGAATGTAGAAAAGGAATTAGATCTCACTGTCTTTGCAAAAATTAATAACTAAAATACATGAAATAACCATAGTCTAGAAAAATGGGGAGAAGTATCCCTATGGTGAAATGAGGAAATAAAGTTTGAAATGTTGTTGTTGATAAAAGGAAAAATGTAAATTTCTGAGTTAAAAATGTAAATAGCAAGGACAGTGGAATATTATCACAAATTACAATGATGAGTAGAGTAGCTGTTGTAGTGGTTATGATTTTGCCTTTTTTGTTTGGTTGCACTGAGATTTTAAACTGATGTATTTGTATCTTTAGTTTTTCTTCTATGTTAGTAGTATACACTGGGTTCAATAAGGTTATTGGTGTGGTGTTTAGCACAATAGATATTGTAAATACTACATATCCCAGAATGCCACATAAGGGCATGGCTTAGAGGGTGAGTATAAATAGTGCATATAATGGATTGATGAATTACCGTGATCTAGACCGGGAAGGTCGAAACGCGTTGGTGTTAGTTTGTTGGGTGCCTTTTCATGCAATAAAAGAAGTCTGACGGAATCCTGTGAGTGCCGCATCTTTGACTTAATTGTTAAACTGGTGTGAAGATTAATGGGAGTAGGTCCTTCCCTGATGCTGGCACCAGCGAGAAACGAGCGTGCCTTTGTTGGACCTGTTGGAGCTAATATATATGTGTATATATATATATATATATATATATATATATATATATATATATATATATAAAGCATTTTCTTGTCATCAAAGAAAAGGTCAGGACGCTTTCCAGTCAATTGTATAAAAGATTTACTGTCACACAAAGTGTTCCTTCCAACGTGTTTCAGCCCTAGCCTTGTTCACAGATGGGGGAAATCAGCACATTAACCCTTCAAATACCCTGTTACATCAAAACTAAAGACAGACCACTCAATTAAATCACAAACTACTCAAAAAAAGGCAGTGGCCATGTTGAAGAAGTTCATGGTATAACGTATATCTTAGAACACATATCCAAAGACAGAGCACTACTGAATCTATCAAACTAATTCTTATATAACTTTAACCTATTTTCAGTTTACTAAGGTTATTATAAATACAATTAGTACAAAATTCATCCATATTAGAAAATCATTGTTATTCCAAAATCAGGATCCAACTAATACTCTGTAAACTGATATTCTTCATATCTTCTAAGAACACCTAGTGCTTGACAAAGCACTACAAGTACAATCAAATTGCAAAAGCACCTTTATATTTGCATGTAAAAAAAAGGAAGATATACTCCTCACCCATCAGTTCCACTGCAATTGAGTCTATGTTAAATGTGCACAATAACACCCCACACTCAGGGGCATATTTATACTCCGTTTGTGCCGGATTTGCGTCGTTTTTTTTAACGCAAATTAGACGCAAAACTAACTCCATATTTATACTCTGGCGTTAGACGCGTCTACCGCCAAAGTCCATGGAGTTTGCGTCACTTTTTAGTGTGGACTCCTACTTTGCGTTAATGATATGCAAGGTAGGCGTTCCCGTCTAAAAAATTGACTCCGAGGCATGTGCGCCGTATTTACACTCCCGGGAGTGGGCGGGTCAAAAAAAATGACGTCCAGCCGCTTTTGCGTCGTTTTTTAGCGCCTGGTCAGGGCAGGCGTTAAGGGACCTGTGGGCTCGGAAGGAGCCCAGAGGTGCCCTCCCATGCCCCCAGGGACCCCCCCTGTCACCCTTGCCCACCCCAGGAGGACGCCTAAGGATGGAGGGACCCATCCCAGGGAACATAAGGTAAGTTCAGGTAAGTAATTTTTTTTTTTTTTTGTGGCATAGGGGGGCCTGATTTGTGCCCCCCTACATGCCACTATGCCCAATGGCCATGCCCAGGGGACAGAAGTCCCCTGGGCATGGCCATTGGGCAAGGGGGCATGACTCCTGTCTTTGCTAAGACAGGAGTCATTTCAATGGCGGTTGGGAGTCGAAAAAAATGGCGCAAATCGGGTTGAGGCGATAATTTTGCCTCAGCCTGACTTGCCCCATTTTTTGGCACCCAAGCTCCATATTCCCCTACGCCGGCGCTGCCTGGTGTACGTCATTTTTTTTCACTCACACCAGGCAGCGCCGCCGGCTAACGCCGGCTAACGTCATTGAATAAATACGGCGCCCGCATGGCGCTTCAAAATGGCGTTAGCCGGCGCTAATTTTTTTGACGCAAAACTGCGTTAGCGCAGTTTTGCGTCAAAAAGTATAAATATGGCCCTCAATATTCAAATGACCTATGCAACAAACCTATTAAATACATAATTAAACTCGTAGTCATATACCAAAAATTATACCTAAACTAATACTCAGAATTGCTATCCAAGGTGACTGCTCATCTCCTCACTGGAGTTTCACCCCCCAGGGGAGAGAGTCATAAATCTGATGATATATTTGGATTCCAAAGTACGTAAGATTCTTTGTCTGTCACCACCCCGCATATCAAGTTTAACCTGATCACAAATCAAATAACTAAGTAAACTTTCATTACCATGATGTTCCTCTTGGAAATGTCTTGCCACAGGATAATTCTGATCATCATGACGGATGGCACTTATGTGTTCCAGGATTCTCTTCTTAGCTTTATGTATAGTACTACCCACGTATAGTTTATTGCATGGACACTTCAGACAGTAGACACAGAATTCCGGATTGCAGTTATAATGTTCCAAAATCTTGTACCTGTTCTGTCCATTGCCCCAAACAACATCCGAGCAACTAACACTATATCTACAAGCCTTACATTGCTGACAGCAATAGAAGCCTAAGACACATAAACCAGTTTGTATCTCATTATTAGAGCTAACCACCACATTATGACTCAAATTATCACGTATAGATCTCGCTCTGCGGAAGGTGATAGATGGCAAATCATGAACAAAATTCCTCAAATGGGGATCTGTCTGCAAAATATGCCAGCTTTTATTCAGAATCTGCCGCAACCTGAAAGCTTGGCTCGAAAAGGTTGTGATAAATCAATTTTTTTTTACCATTGTCATTAGTCTTATATGGCGGGTAAAGTAGGCCCGATCTAGATCAACACTCCACCTTCTTCCTAGTTGAATTGATAATTTTCTCACAATAGCCTCTTTCTGCAAATCGCTGACACATTACTGAACATTCCTGTTGATCATTTTCACTGATGCTACAAATCCGTTTAGCACGCAGTAATTCACCATATGCGATGCTCCTAATCAGATTAGGGGGATGAGCACTATTTGCAGTCAACAAACTGTTGCCAGCTGTCGCTTTCCTATACAGTTTGGTTCTTACACAATCATCTACAATACTCACTTCCACATCCAAAAACTGTATTGTTGTCTTACTATGTTGTTCACTCAGTTGAAGATTGTACTAATTTCTGTTTAAAGCCAATACAAATTCCATTGCTGACTTCTCATCACCTTTCCATATTACAAAGATGTCGTCAATATACCGACACCATAAGACAACTCTGTCCTCATAGTCAGTAATATCCAAAGATATCTGCTCCTCCCACCAGCCCATGAACAAATTCACATAGCTGGGAGCGAAGTATGTACCCATCGCTGTCCCTTGTAGCTGTTTATATATGTGACTATCAAAGAGAAAAAAGTTGTTAGTAAGGCAATACCAGATCATATCACAAATCATTTCTGTGTGTCTGAGGTATGAGATAGATCTAGCTCTCATGAAATGTCTGACTGCCCTAAGGCCTAGCTCATGTTGAATGCAAGTATATAAACTTGTGACATCCATAGTTAAGAGCAAAAAATCATCTTGCCAACTTAAACCATCCATTAATTTGAGAAACTGTGTAGAATCTTTCACATAGGAGGATAGACTTTCCACATAAGGTTGTAGGAAGTAATCAATGTATCTAGAGGTTTTTTCCAGTAACGAACCCATTGCTGACACAATTGGTCTGCCTGGAGGATTGAGGCTATCCTTATGAAGCTTAGGCAACAGGTACAGGATTGGTATCCTTGGGTGATCGCATTTGAAAAATTTGTATTCTTCCCACTCAAGGAGACCTTTCTCCCTCCATTCCATTAGTATCTCATAATACCTCACATTCGACAACTTCAAATCTGACTGTTCAGCCTTAGCATAGCATTCTGACACACTTAGCTGTCTTATACCCTCTTGCAGATATTTGTTCTTGTCTAAAACTACAACATTACCTCCTTTATCAAATTCACGGATTACAATATTAGGATCCTTAGCTAGTTTGTCCAGCGCTAATCGTCGTGAAGGTGAAAGATTATCAAACTCTCTATTTCCTGTGCCAGACCTTATTTTCTTGAGCTGAATTATCACATCCCTCTCAAATACCTCAATAGCATCATTCTGTACATCTGGTAAAAAGGTAGATTTAGGTTTAAAGGGACTAGGGCATGCAACATCAATCTCTAGAACCAAAACCCCAAGTTCATAATTGGATCACCATATGCCTGTGTGTCCTCATCCAGGGTAGACAAAGTATGTAGTATTTCAATACCTGAGATTAATAACCTACTAGTTTGGGCTTTTTCAACAATAACCGATTGTGTTGTTACCTTAGTTTGAAACCATTTTTTTAATTTCAATTTTCTCACAAAATGTAAAAGATCTATTCTCGTCTGTAAATAGTCCAAACTCCTAGTTGGACAAAAGGATAAGCCCAAAGCTAATAGGCCATTCTCCTCCGTCGTCAGCGATCTGCTGGAGAGATTGACTACAGTTCTTATGTTGTTGTCCGTGCCCTTGTGGTCATTTCCACTGGCATGGAGCCTTCTCTTCCTTCTTTGTGTTTTCGCTGCAGGGTTCCTCTTCTTCTGCCTCTCGACCCGCGTCCCTTGCCTCTTGACTGAAATGATTCTTTCTTTTGGTCTGTCCTCCCTTGGTTGAGCAATCAAAATTGTTTTAAAAAATTGGCTCTCTTAGTATTTTTGTCAGACCCCATATTTTTTATGAGGGAGGTGTCTGGAATATCTGATAGATTGCTATCCGAGACATTACTCTCTTCAGATTCACGCAAGACAACGCCAGAGTTATCCCCTGCAGCTAAAGATATTGGTTCCTTGTATTCCTCAGAATACATATAATCATACTTCCGATGGAATGTCAAAATTCTTCCTGATTGGTAGTCTTTAAAATCTCGTAAGAATTTTATTTGTTTTTAGCAGTAATTTCTTCTTCATATTTGACAAGTTTTTTTATCAAAATTGGCTTTAACCTCATCAAAAGTAGCCTGAGTTACCATCGTCAGTATTTATATAGTTACCTTGTCAATCTCTTCAAGGATCTTAGCCCTCTCCTTGGAGGCATATTTGATTAGAATCCTCATCATGTTAAGCAAGCTTACTTTTGCATTCTCAGCACACTCCTCCAATAACTCTGGATCAGGATCCTCATATGATGGAATTGTATAAATCCGTAAGCCCCTAGGGACACGCTCAGCATCAATATACTGTTGAAGTGATTCAATCTCCCACCATTTAGAAAGTTCTCTTCTAAACAGCTTTTCCAATTTGTCATAAAGAAGTTGTAATTTTAATGCAGATCCTGCTGTAGATGTCACCTGACGTTCTCCTGAATCATTCTGGGTAAACAAAAGTTTGCTAGATTTCTCTTTCCTGTGGGTTTCTAACGAGGAAGCCATCTACGTGTGAACACAGTCTTACAATCAAACAAAAACACTGGAAGCAGGCATCCAATATATGTATACTACAGAAGTATTATAGCCCACTCCACGCCGCAAGTAGCTGAAGTTAACGTTCAGAGGATAATGGCTGTATGTTTTCCAGTTTTTCATAAGTAATATTATCCTACTCTATTACAATTTGTTACAGTCTGAGACACTATTAAGGGAAGCACCAGTAACATCCAGCAGTATATAGCCACAGCTGATCATAATTCAAAAGTCACTATTCAAAGTTGGGGATGACACACCACGTCGTAGCACTCCCCCCAGTATTAGCACGCATCGAAGTCCATTGGGGGATAAGAGACAATACAAAATCTCAAGAAGGAAAAAGGAAAAACACGGTCGTGCGAGTGCACAAAGTTACACAAGAACGGATTTGTAGCGCCAGTGAGAATTATCAACAGGAATGTTCAGTAATGTGTCAGCGATTTACAGAAAGAGACTATTGTGAGAAAATTATCAATACAGCTAGGAAGAAGGTGGAGTGTCGATCTAAATCGGAGCTACTTTACCCACCATATAAGACTAATGACAATGATCAAAAACTGAGATTTATCACAACCTTTTCCAGCCAAGCTTTCAGGTTGAGGCAGATTCTGAATAAAAGCTGGCATATTTTGCAGACAGATCCCCATTTGAGGAATTTTGTTCATGATTTGCCATCTATCACCTTCCGCAGAGGGAGATCTATACGTGATAATTTGAGTCATAATGTGGTAGTTAGCTCTAATAATGAGATACAAACTGGTTTATGTGTCTCAGGATTCTATTGTTGTCAGCAATGTAAGGCTTGTAGATATAGTGTTAATTGCTCGGATGTTGTTTGGGGCAATGGACAGAACAGGTACAAGATTTTGGGACTTTATAACTGCAATACGGAATTCTGTGTCTACTGTATGAAGCGTCCATGCAATAAACTATACGTGGGTAGTACTATACATAAAGCTAAGAAGAGGATCCTGGAACACATAAAGGCCATCCGTAATAATGATCGGAATTATCCTGTGGCAAGACATTTCCAAGAAGAACATCATGGTAATGAAAGATTACTTATTTATTTGGTTTGTGATCAGGTTAAACTTGAAATGCGGGTTGGTGACAGACAAATAATCTTACGTACTTTGGAATCCAAATATATCATCAGATTTATGACTCTCTCCCCTGGAGGGTTAAACTCCAGTGAGGAGATGAGCAGTCACTTTGGATAGCAATTCTGGGTATTAGTTTAGGTATAATTTTTGGTATATGACTACGAGTTTAATTATGTTTTTAATAGGCTTGTTGCATAGGGAATTTGAATATTGAGTGTGGGGTGTTATTGTGAACATTTAACATAGACTCAATTGCAGTGGAACTGAAGGGTGAGGAATATATCTTCCTTATTTTTTCTTTATATGAAAATATAAAGGTGTGTTTGCAATTTGATGGTACATGTAGTGCTTTGTCAAGCACTAGGAGTTCTTAGAAGATATGAAGAATATCAGTTTGTAGAGTATTAGTTGGATCCTGATTTTGGAATAACAATGATTTTCGAATATGGATGAATTTTGTACTAATTGTATTTATAATAGCCTTAGTAAATTGAAAATAGGTTAAAGTTATATAAGAATTAGTTTGATAGATTCAGTAGTGCTCTGTCTTTGGATATGTGTTCTAAGATATACGTTATACCATGAACCTCTTCAACATGGCCACTGCCTTTTTTTGAGTAGTTAGTGATTTAATTGAGTAGTCTGTCTTTAGTTTTGATGTAACAGGGTATTTGAAAGGTTAATGTGCTGATTTCCCCATCTGTGAACAAGGCTACGGCTAAAACGCGTTGGGAGGAACACTTTGTGTGGCAGTAAAACGTTTATACAATTGACTGGAAAGGGTCCTGACCTTTTCTTTGATGACAAGAAAATGCTTTATTTATTGTATGAATAATTCCCGAATCCATGGTCGGAACGCCACATTTATGAGCCTCGGTATTTCGGGATTTGTTGGATAAAGTTTTGCATACTTTGAGGCTCCTGCAAGAATATTTCGGGATTTGTTGGATATATATATATATATATATATTTTCCAAACAAAGCGAGCCAAGAATTTCGACGCGCACTAGCAGCTGGTGCAAGGCAGGAGAGTTGGCTGAACTCTCAAAATATATGAAGAACAAAAGAAATAATTGCCACGCACTCCGCTCAGCCACAGAATAAATTTAAGTGGTTTATTCAGTGCAAAAAGAAAAAGAACAACGCGTTTCGACTATGCAGTCTTCTTCTTAGTTCAATAGTCCTTTCTCTAACAGATCTATTTATAGTGCATATTTCACATACCAATCCAATGCATTCTGGTTATAATAGTTCAATTGTACAATGTAAAATTTCACCTAATTTATATTAAATTTCATCAATTCAAAAATTTGTTCGCCAGAAAATAATATAAATGATACACAAATTATATCTATTATATATTAAAATAAAAAACTCATTTTCATATGTTAGAGAGAGAGCAAAATAAAGTATTATTCTACAATAAACAATAAACAGCCATTACAGGATTAAATGAACCTCACAATTCATTTCCCTAATTAATTTACTTCCAATTCATTGCTCAAATGTGAATCATGTGAAAAAAAGTTAATTTGATTAATGTGATCATATGATTTAATATTTAATCAAAATTCTAGTAATATTTACAGTGAAATAGATTCCAATACATTTTAAATTCATTTTAAATCAGATATGGACATAAAGCTCCTCGTCATAATTGAGCCCTAACGGGATCTTAGTCCTCATTAAGATAATATACTTAGATTCCAGTTGTCTCAATTTTTTTACTCTATCTCCACCTCTTTCATTTTCAGGAATGTGGTCTATCCCATAATAACGTAACATTCTCCAACTATTTGTTTCATGTTGTTGGAAGTGTTTGGCTATGGCATATGTTTGATCTTTATGTAAAACTGCTCTGACATGCTCTAAAATTCTCTTCTTAAGCATGCAGATTGTACTGCCTACGTATCTCAGGCCACAATGACATTCAATTACATAAACTGTAAATTTTGTGTTACAAGTTATTCGGTGTTTAATATTCATTACCGTTTCATCCCATAATTTTACAGTTTTAGTTGATTTTCCAATTTTGCAAGCTTTGCAACTATTACATTTAATGAAGCCAAATTGTTGTTCAATTAGCCAATTCTGTTGATTTTTTATTGTGAAGTGGCTTCTTACAATATAAACTTTCAACGATGGAGCTTTTCGATACGTGATCATTGGACCTGATCCTATTATTGGACCAAGATCTAGGTCTTTCCGTATAATATGCCAATGTTTGCATAAAATATTTTTGATAAGGCCACTTTCTTTAGTGTATTCAATTATCATCCTCACATTGTTTTCCTCTATTTTGTCCTGTATAGCCTGAGTTTTCTTGGGCACTAATGTCTCATCTCGAGAGATTGTTTGTACTTTTTCTAAATTTCTTTGTAAAAGTCGAGAATTGTAGCCTCTTTGTTTAAATCTATGTAAAGTTTCTTTATATTTCAACTGTACCTCTTTCTCATTGGAACAATTTCTACGCATTCTGATCAACTCTCCATAGGGAATGCTTTTAAGAAGTGATTTAGGATGAAAACTTTGACCATGTAAAATGCTATTTGTTGACGTCTTTTTACGAAAGACTGTGGTTTCTAATTTATTATTTTCTACATAAATATTAATGTCTAGAAAATTAATTGATGACTTACTCATTTCACAAGTAAACTGCAAACCCACATTATTCTGATTCAATTTGTCAAAGTATAGTTGAAAATCATCCTGTGTTCCTTGCCAAATTATAAATAAATCGTCAATGAAGCGTACCCAAAGTGAAATTTTATCCATAAATACATCATTATCCTTACTCCAAGCTATTTCCCTTTCCCACCAACCCATTGTTAAGTTGGCATAATTGGGAGAAAGGGAAATGCCCATAGCTGTACCACACATCTGCTGGTAAATCTCATGATTAAAGATGAAAATGTTATTATTGAGGCATAGTTCTATCATTGAAAGCAACATCTTTGAATGTTCAAGTTCCGCAATACTTCGCTGTCTTAGAAAATATTCACATGCTCTTAAACCAATATCATGATTAATAGACGTGTATAAGGATACAACGTCTATTGTTATTAATAAGTAGTCATCAGACCAATTTAATTCCGATAAGATACGTAATAGATCTCCCGAATCCTTAATGTATGAACTTAAAGTCATTACAATTGGTGCCAAATAAAAGTCAACATAATCAGAAATTCTTTCATACAATGATCCACATGATGAAACTATTGGTCTACCAGGTGGTAATGTTAGTGATTTATGAATTTTAGGTAAAAAGTATATAGTTGGAATGGTTGGATTCTCCTTTTTCAAAAATTTAAACTCATCTAAATTCAAAAGTGATTGTTGATGCCAATCATCTAATTTCGAATGTAATTGATGAATCATTTGATTGATGGGATTATGATTCAATTTTCTGTAATTCGATTGATCATTTAATTGCCTATATGCTTCTGTCATGTAATTTTGTATGTCCAAAACCACAATATTTCCACCCTTGTCTGCGGGTTTGATTATAATATTAGCATTGTTCGTTAGTGATTTTAAAGCTAATCGTTCACTTGTTGAAAGATTTTCCCGATGACCATGGTGTCTAATATTTTGTAACTTTTCCAAATCTTCCAACACTAGTTCCATAAATATATCAATCGTATTTCCAGGTGATAGTACCGGACAGAATTTAGATTTCTCTTTAAAATGACTGAACTGATGTTTATTAGTATCTATATCCAATTCTCGTAAAACTTCTGATTCAGTGTAAGTTTCATCGGGTAAGTCAAAATATAAATCAAATAAAGTTTTCAAATCTCCAATTTGATCAATATATAAGTTGGATTGATGTGGAATGTCAGTTGATATTTCCTCTTGTGTTCCTTCAGTTTTTTTCGAGTTCATTATATTGTAAGAAGCCACTTCACAATAAAAAATCAACAGAATTGGCTAATTGAACAACAATGTGGCTTCATTAAATGTAATAGTTGCAAAGCTTGCAAAATTGGAAAATCAACTAAAACTGTAAAATTATGGGATGAAACGGTAATGAATATTAAACACCGAATAACTTGTAACACAAAATTTACAGTTTATGTAATTGAATGTCATTGTGGCCTGAGATACGTAGGCAGTACAATCTGCATGCTTAAGAAGAGAATTTTAGAGCATGTCAGAGCAGTTTTACATAAAGATCAAACATATGCCATAGCCAAACACTTCCAACAACATGAAACAAATAGTTGGAGAATGTTACGTTATTATGGGATAGACCACATTCCTGAAAATGAAAGAGGTGGAGATAGAGTAAAACAATTGAGACAACTGGAATCTAAGTATATTATCTTAATGAGGACTAAGATCCCGTTAGGGCTCAATTATGACGAGGAGCTTTATGTCCATCTCTGATTTAAAATGAATTTAAAATGTATTGGAATCTATTTCACTGTAAATATTACTAGAATTTTGATTAAATATTAAATCATATGATCACATTAATCAAATTAACTTTTTTTCACATGATTCACATTTGAGCAATGAATTGGAAGTAAATTAATTAGGGAAATGAATTGTGAGGTTCATTTAATCATGTAATGGCTGTTTATTGTTTATTGTAGAATAATACTTTATTTTGCTCTCTCTCTAACATATGAAAATGAGTTTTTTATTTTAATATATAATAGATATAATTTGTGTATCATTTATATTATTTTCTGGCGAACAAATTTTTGAATTGATGAAATTTAATATAAATTAGGTGAAATTTTACATTGTACAATTGAACTATTATAACCAGAATGCATTGGATTGGTATGTGAAATATGCACTATAAATAGATCTGTTAGAGAAA
The DNA here is from genome assembly GCF_031143425.1 of Pleurodeles waltl. Lineage (NCBI taxonomy): Eukaryota > Metazoa > Chordata > Amphibia > Caudata > Salamandridae > Pleurodeles > Pleurodeles waltl. The sequence goes on from NC_090442.1 coordinate 518,380,732, forward strand.
GGACTATTGAACTAAGAAGAAGACTGCATAGTCGAAACGCGTTGTTCTTTTTCTTTTTGCACCGAATAAACCACTTAAATTTATTCTGTGGCTGAGCGGAGTGCGTGGCAATTATTTCTTTTGTTCTACATATATATATGTAGTTTTGTTTTTATATCTTTTATACTTAACATCAACCCCCCCACCCACTTAAAAACCATTAAAACAAATCTAAAAAACATTACCTATTAAATACTCTTAAAACTCACCACTACCTACACTATACCTATACTAAGCCCTAACTAACACTATTTCCAATTAGTATAATATACAAACAACAGAATAAAAAAAGGGAAGGCTGATATACAGAGGGATAGAGTCACATAAAGTGGGCAACCTGCACCCTTGCCTCTAACAGGGTTTTCAGTTGGCCTTTAAGTGTGGCCTGATTGTTCTGAATTTTGTCCATCCTCTTGGTTATTTTTTTAGTTCAACAGAAAATAAAATATTTAAATATATATCCTCGCCTTTGTTAAAGTTGTCTGGGCAGGGCAGGTGGTGGCTGTGAGACCCCAGATGTCCCTGTTGTTGGCTGGGGTTTGGTTTGCTGCTGCACATGTTGTGATGGCTTAGGGTCCCCAGATGCACTTTTGGCCCTTGTTTGTGGCTCCTCCATGACTCCGTTGCCTTGGCCCTCTCATCAAGTTTAAAAAATATTTTGATGGCCTTTAATACATGACTAATGTGGCAGTGGCATTCCATTCTGGCTTCGTAGGCCTTCACCTGGTCAGCTGTCATGTTATCTAGGGAGGTGAAATTAAAACACAACAGCACAATTTGTACTTGATGTACTTGATGTGAGTGAAAAGATTCAGACATTTTTATAGCATCATATGTGCCTGTCCAGACTAACTGTACATGATGAGATAGAGTTATGGGCATTATATCCTACTTGAGCAAGGAAGTCAAATGCTATCAGTGTAGATGAACAACATGGAAATGTAGTCACAATATGTTTACAACTACATCATTCAGACCAGTAAGTCACACTCATGATGAGTTTTTTTTAATGGAAAATGGACACATGGCACACAATTTGTAACTTGAGTTCTTGGACTTACATCATGCAAGTAGTCAGAATTTTGGTCATCTACACATGTTAAAGTTAACAGGGTAACACATTTATGGTATTTTACCGCTGCATTACATAACTCATCCTGAGCCACACAAGTAAACACACATTGCAGATTTTACTTAATCAGTGTCAGGTAGACAAAACATGGATTGTGGGTAGTGGTTTGGCTCCAACAGTACAGTACTTTTGTACATTTCACAAATGTAGGCTCAGGAAAATGGATAGTATTCTGACTAATAAATTCTGGAATATACTTGTATCTACAAACATGTTGCTTTTTACTTATACATATTTATGTACAGTCATTCTCCCAGGGCAGCATTAGTTTATGGACATTTTACATAAGACAATGCATCCCACTGTGCGTGTGGCATGCAGGAGTACTAATCTGGAAACAGACTTTGTGGCACTGAATATTTGAAAACTTAAACCATGATGCAGGTTGACTACATTGGTGCTACCCAGTCTAACTTAGGCCAGCAGTATGTGAATTCCTGCATTTTAACTATTTTCACAGTGCCGCAACATTACAATATAATTTGCAAAAGGGAACATAAGGGATATACAGGGAATGAGTTTAGGATTAAACTGCGAAACCTTGCATAGACTGACAACTGTGAATTAGCTGACAACACAATGCCAATTAGACAGATTCAATTATTTGAGGCCTCATGACGCTCCTTTGCTTTTACACCAATTCCAATAGCGTAGCTAAAAGTGTATAGAAATATGCACATTGCACTGATTTCAGAAGGCTGACATACAGTTAAGACCTGCCAAACAATATCACCAAATACCTGCCATGTGCAAATCAACAGTCACATTGTGCATCAGTCAGTCATTAAGGTAATCAATCAGACAACACCATGTGTACCTAGAGTGGCACACTTACAACCTTACAGCCTCCCTGCTATATATGTTAATATTCCTTTGTCACGCCATTTCATATATTGGTTATATGCGCTACTCTGAGGGAGGCTCAAATACCCCAGAGGCTGGATTGCAACAGACATAGGGGGTGATTCTAACCCTGGCGGTCGGTGATAAAGCGGCGGCCAACCCGCCAACAGGCCGGCGGTCGAAAAAATGGAATTCTGACCCTGGCGGGAACCGCCAACACAGCCCGCCACATTAACACTCCGACCGCCGCGGCGGTGCAGACAAACAGCGTGGCGGTCACCACCAACAGGCAGGCGGCAGACAATGTACCGCCCACAGTATCACAACTCACCAATCCGCCACCTTTTCCGGGGCGGGAGCCCCGCCGATAAAAACACGGCGGAAACAGACTACGAACGGAAAAAACGCGCACCAAAACACACTCCACGAGGAAGGAGGACAGCATGGAACCCGAATTAAACATCCTACCTGCTCTCGTCTACCTTCTCATCTACCACGAGTACGAACTCCGGCGCAGACGACAACGGTGAGTACTGCACCTACGACACACAGGAGGGGGGAGGAGGGAGGAGGGAAGCTTACGGCACACACATATGCGACCCCCACCCCTCCAAACTATGTACACATTAATGCAGAGCAACAATGCACAGTGATACCACCCAAACCCCCCTTAAGAATGCAAAGACAGAAATATATTGGGACGAAAAATTTATATAAAAAATAGACTCTGATATGGAGCGGTCAACTATGCAAAATATCCATAACAAAATGATAATATTTACACTGCCATGGAGAACCAAGGCAATTAGTCCTGTACATGAAAGTTAAATGGAACAGTCCGTGGGCTACAGTGTAGCGAGACAAGGGCAAAGCCCACACAGGAGACCTGAGTCCTTTGGAGAGAACACTGCAGGGGCATCTGATGAAAAAATTACAGGCACCTCAGGGGGAAGGGAAGGGGGAGGCACCACAGCCACATGAGTCCACGACGCCAGATCCACGAAGGGGCCACCATGCCCATTGATGTATCCTGGGGAGTGCAAAGCCACAGTCTCTCAAGTCTCTACAGTGGGTGGGTTGCCCACTTCACCATCCTGGGGAGTGCAAAGCCACAGTCTCTCAAGTCTCTACAGTGGGTGGGTTGCCCACTTCACCATCCTGGGGAGTGCAAAGCCACAGTCTCTCAAGTCTCTACAGTGGGTGGGTTGCCCACTTCAACATCCTGGGGAGTGCAAAGCCACAGTCTCTAAAGTCTCTACAGTGGGTGGGTTGCCCAATTCACCATCCTGGGGAGTGCAAAGCCACAGTCTCTCAAGTCTCTACAGTGGGTGGGTTGCCCACTTCACCATCCTGGGGAGTGCAAAGCCACAGTCCATCTGGTGGATGACAGTGTCCACTGCTCAAGGAGGAGGCATGGTGGGCACAGTGAACCATAAACAGTGCTTGAGAGGAAGGGCCCAGCGGAGCGGTGCTTGAGAGGAAGGTCCCAGCGGAGCGGTGCTTGAGACGGCGGGGCCCAGCGGAGCGGTGCATGAGACGGCGGGGCCCAGTGGAGCGGTGCTTGGACGGTGGGGCCCAGCGGAGCAGTGCTTGGACGGCGGGGCCCAGCGGAGCGGTGCTTGAGATGAAGGGCCCAGGGGAGCGGTGCTTGAGACGGCGGGGACCAGCGGAGCGGTGCTTGGACGGCGGGGCCCAGCGGAGCGGTGCTTGGACGGCGGGGCCCAGCGGAGCGGTGCTTGAGATGAAGGGCCCAGCGGAGCGGTGCTTGAGACGACGGGGCCCAGCGGAGCGGTGCTTGGACGGCGGGGCCCAGCGGAGCGGTGCTTGGACGGCGGGGCCCAGCGGAGCAGTGCTTGAGATGAAGGGCCCAGCGGAGCGGTGCTTGAGACGGCGCGGCCCAGCAGAGCGGTGCTTGAGAGGAAGGGCCCAGCGGAGCGGTGCTTGAGATGAAGGGCCCAGCGGAGCGGTGCTTGGCAGGAAGGGCCCAGCGGAGCGGTGCTTGAGACGGCGGGCCCAGCGGAGCGGTGCTTGAGAGGAAGGGCCCAGCGGAGCGGTGCTTGAGACGGCGGGGCCCTGTTCAGCGGTGCTCTTCTGCACGGCGGGCCCTGTTCAGCGGTGCTCTTCTCCACGGCGGGGCCCTGTTCAGCGGTGCTCTTCTGCACGGCGGGCCCTGTTCAGCAGTGCTCTTCTGCACGGCGGGGCCCTGTTCAGCGGTGCTCTTCTGCACGGCGGGCCCTGTTCAGCGGTGCTCTTCTCCACGGCGGGGCCCTGTTCAGCGGTGCTCTTCTGCACGGCGGGCCCTGTTCAGCGGTGCTCTTCTCCACGGCGGGGCCCTGTTCAGCGGTGCTCTTCTCCACGACGGGGCCCTGTTCAGCGGTGCTCTTCTGCATGGCGGGCCCTGTTCAGCGTTGCTCTTCTCCACGGCGGGGCCCTGTTCAGCGGTGCTCTTCTCCACGACGGGGCCCTGTTCAGCGGTGCTCTTCTGCACGGCGGGCCCTGTTCAGCGGTGCTCTTCTCCACGGCGGGCCCTGTTCAGCGGTGCTCTTCTGCACGGCGGGCCCTGTTCAGCGGTGCTCTTCTCCACGGCGGGGCCCTGTTCAGCGGTGCTCTTCTCCACGACGGGGCCCTGTTCAGCGGTGCTCTTCTGCACGGCGGGCCCTGTTCAGCGGTGCTCTTCTCCACGGCGGGGCCCTGTTCAGCGGTGCTCTTCTCCACGACGGGGCCCTGTTCAGCGGTGCTCTTCTGCACGGCGGGCCCTGTTCAGCGGTGCTCTTCTGCACGGCGGGGCCCTGTTCAGCGGTGCTCTTCTGCACGGCGGGCCCTGTTCAGAGGTGCTCCTCTCCACGGCGGGGCCCTGTTCAGCGGTGCTCTTCTGCACGGCGGGGCCCTGTTCAGCGGTGCTCTTCTGAACGGCGGGCCCTGTTCAGCGGTGCTCTTCTGCACGGCGGGGCCCTGTTCAGCGGTGCTCTTCTGCACGGCGGGGCCCTGTTCAGCGGTGCTCTTCTCCACGGCGGGCCCTGTTCAGCGGTGCTCTTCTCCACGGCGGGGCCCTGTTCAGCGGTGCTCTTCTCCACGGCGGGGCCCTGTTCAGCGGTGCTCTTCTGCACGGCGGGCCCTGTTCAGCGGTGCTCTTCTGCACGGCGGGGCCCTGTTCAGCGGTGCTCTTCTGCACGGCGGGCCCTGTTCAGCGGTGCTCTTCTGAACGGCGGGCCCTGTTCAGCGGTGCTCTTCTGCACGGCGGGGCCCTGTTCAGCGGTGCTCTTCTGCACGGCGGGGCCCTGTTCAGCGGTGCTCTTCTCCACGGCGGGCCCTGTTCAGCGGTGCTCTTCTCCACGGCGGGGCCCTGTTCAGTGGTGCTCTTCTCCACGGCGGGGCCCTGTTCAGCGGTGCTCTTCTGCACGGCGGGCCCTGTTCAGCGGTGCTCTTCTCCACGGCGGGGCCCTGTTCAGCGGTGCTCTTCTGCACGGCGGGCCCTGTTCAGCGGTGCTCTTCTGCACGGCGGGGCCCTGTTCAGCGGTGCTCTTCTGCACGGCGGGCCCTGTTCAGCGGTGCTCTTCTCCACGGCGGGCCCTGTTCAGCGGTGCTCTTCTCCACGGCGGGCCTGTTCAGCGGTGCTCTTCTCCACGGCGGGCCCTGTTCAGCGGTGCACATCCAGTAGGTCAAGGGAGCCAGACCTGGCCTGGACTCCCTGCTCAGTCGCCCTCTGACCGTGATGCTTCTGGACCTTTCGGGGAAGGAGTCCTGGGCCCTTTGGTGTCCTCCTTTCCAGCTGGGATGTGGCATGTGGGGCTCACCTGCTCCGCGCTCCTGCTGCCTGACTTCTCCGCCCTGCTGCCCTTACGCTCCTTAGATGGGGCTCTCGGGCCCTTGCCTCCCCTAGATGATGTGGCTGGTGAAGTGGGCGAACTTTGCTCCTTGGGGGCAGCCGTGTCAGTCCTCGCACTGCGGCCCTTGTGTTTCCTGGTCCTCTTGCCGGGGGGGGCTGGATGTGTCCTTGCTGCTGATTGAGGTGTCACTGCTGGCAAAGGGTGGGCTCCGGAACCCATGCACAACAGTGACACCCGAAGCTGGGCTGGTGGTGGCTGTGGTGCTCTTGGGACTCTTTGCAGATGGAGGGGGTAGGTCATCGGAGGGAAAGAGGTCAAGATTAGCCAGGAAAAGTTTTTTAGGGCCAAGGTAAAGGGTAGGAGAAGTGGTGATGGGAGTGGAGGAAGAGGATGTGGTTGTAGGAGAGTCAGGTGTGCTGTCATTGGGTGAAGGTGCTGGTGCTGTAGGCTGTCGTGAGGTGGATGGCTGTTGGGTGGGTGGCTGCCTGCATTTGTGTGTCTTGGAAGAGGGGGTGACAGACACAGTGGGAGAGGACACAGGGGACGTGTAAATGGCAGTGGGGGTGGTGACTGCACGCGTGCGGACTGTACAGGAGGGTGTGGTGGTGATGGAAGCACTGGCTGATGTTGGTGTGCATGCAGGTGTGAGTGTAGACGTCACAGGGAGGGAGGAGGGAGACGAGGAGGAGGGGGACACAGGGGTGGCAGTGACTGTTGGAATGTCTGCATCTGGGTGTTTCTTGGGTGAGTGTTTGTGGGATCTGTGGTGCTTGTGTCTGGATGAGCTGCCCTTGGGTGTTGAGGTGTGTGCAGGCTGGTCAGATGGTGTGGATGGGATAGGCTGAGGAACAGGAGACAGAGACAGGCTGGAGGCAGTCAGAAGAGGGAGGCTGGAAACAGGGACAATGGCTGCCGTCAGTGCTGAGGCCAGAGCAGTGAACGATCGTTGATGGGCAGCCTGACCCGAATGAATGCCCTCCAGGTAGGCATTGCTCCGATGCACCTCCCTTTCTACCCCCTGGATGGCATTCAAAAGGGTAGTCTGCCCAACAATGAGCGTCCTCACAAGGTCAATGAGCTCCGCACTGAGGGCAGCAGGGGTGACAGGGGAAGGGGCTGAGGTGCCTGGGGCGAAGGAGACGCCCGCATTCCTGGGCGAGCGGGCACGGAGCGTAGGCTGAGGGGCTGCAGGGAGGGCGGGGCTGGTGCGCTGGGTGGCGGCTGTACATGTAGAGGCGGGGGTCCCGGATGTTTCCGCCACCGCTAGGGAGCACCCATCCGAGGACGTGTCTGTGTCGCTGCTCTCACCACCGGTCCCCGTTGTGGTGCTCCCCTCGCCCTCCGGATCACTGGTGCCCTTGGTGTCTGTTCCTGGGCCCACCGGGGCCTTGTGACTTGCAGCCCCCTCGTGCTCCGATGCCAAATCTCCTCCGCCTGATGATGCTAATGCACACATGCACAAGAAGATGAAGAAGAAGGGTGGGGGGAGAAAAAAGAAGACCAGGTTGAGTGCATGCAATGTCAACACCGTTGGCGGAGAGGACAGACACAGGAGCCTCATGCACTAAGCCGCGCATTCAGGGTACACTACTCAGTACTTCTGACTAAGATAACAGGTCAAGAGACGACAAACGCGCAGATGTGTGAGGCTGGACCATCAATAGCTGTACTTGTCACCCTACAGAGGTGGGGGCCGGGAGCACAGGGCCATGCCTAAGGGAGAGGACTACACTACAGAAAGTGCCCTGGCCTAATGTCACCCACAACCCTCCTCCCCCACCCAGACGCCTCCACTGCGCAGAAAGATAGCAGAATGTGCTGATACTCACCCCCTTGTGTCTGCTGTGATGCTCTCAAGCGCCCATCCAAATCAGGGTAGGCCACCGCCAGGATCCGGGACATCAGGGGGGTCAGGGTACGACTGGCACCCCTCCTAGGTTGGGAGGCCATCCCCAGCAGTGACTCGGCGGTCTTCCTGGTTCCGCGGCGGATGTCCTCCCACCTCTTGCGGCAGTGGGTGCCCCGTCTGACGTGGACCCCCAGGGCCCGGACTTCCTTGGCGATGGCATGCCAAATCTCGACTTTCTGATGGGCGCTGACCTATGTGACATGTACAGGGTGGGAAGGAAACATTCATCAACTTACTGCATGTTAGATGTGATTGGCCCCCCCTCCCCAACCTTGCCATATGGCACATGCTCTCATCTGGCGTGCATTGCACTCCTCATTCGCTCCCCACCCCACCAACTTACATCCACCCTACTCCACACAGGCATCGCCCATTCCATGTGCACCCGGTGTACTTACCTGTTGGTCTGGAGGACCGTAAAGTAACGCATACTGGGGGAGGACCCCATCCACGAGCTTCTCCAACTCTTCAGACGTGAAGGCAGGGGCCCTTTCCCCAGTCGCAGCAGCCATTGTCACTTCCAGACCGAGGTCACAGCAGCACTTGCAGTATAGGTCCTCTCCTGTGGATGATCAGGTCTCGAGTGATTAGGCAGATAGAAAATGGCGGTCACGCCCGCGGCGGTGCGTACCGCGGCGGTGCGTACCGCTACCGCCGGCGCACCTCGTCATTGGCTCCTGAAACCCATAGGCTTCAATGTTAACCAATGCGGCTCCGTGTAGCGGTCTTCGACCGCCTACCGCCACGGTGTGCTTCGCCAGCGCATTGACCTCACATCCCACTGTCCCACTTCACAGGTCAGGCAGCCGCCATTTCAAGGGCCCACATGGCATAATTTCTACTGCGACACACAGGCCTAGGCCTTGCATTGCCACACATACACGCCTTTCAAAACATAGATAACTGTGTGCTATGCAAGCTGTGGTGAACGTACCAGTGATTGGCTTGACTCTGTGCTCCATGTTGTCATTCCGAGGCACCGTTCGCTGGGACTTGCTAGGAGAAGGATGAATCCTCGCGTGTACCGACCGCTGGTGGACCTGTCGACAATGGAAGAACGCCACATCATACTACGATACCGACTGGACCGTGCCACTATCCATGAACTGTGTGCCCAGCTGGAGCCAGCCCTGATGTCCCCCATCCGCCAACCCACAGGAATTCCCCCTCTGGTGCAGGTTCTGTCAGTCCTCCATTTTCTTGCAAGTGGCTCATTCCAGACAACAGTGGCCATGTCATCTGGAATGTCTCAGCCTATGTTTTCCAAAGTTTTGTCTAGAGTGTTGTCTGCCCTGACGAAACACATGCGGAGTTACATTATATTCCCTGAGGAGGTTGATTTGGCCACTGTGAAGGGTGATTTTTATGCCCTTGGACATATTCCCAACATCATTGGTGCCATTGATGGGACCCATGTAGCCTTAGTCCCCCCAAAAGACGATGAGCAGGTGTACAGAAACAGGAAAAGTTACCATTCTATGAACGTCCAGGTGGTCTGTTTGGCTGACCAGTACATCTCCCATGTGAATGCCATGTTCCCTGGGTCAGTGCATGACGCGTATGTGATGCGTAATAGCAGCATCCCTTATGTGATGGAACAGCTACAGAGACAACGTGTGTGGCTAATAGGTGACTCTGGTTACCCCAACCTGCCTTGGCTATTGACCCCAGTGAGGAATCCCCGGACCAGGGCTGAGGAACGGTACAATGAGGCCCATGGGCGAACTAGGAGGATCATAGAAAGGACCTTTGGCCTCCTGAAGGCCAGATTTAGGTGCCTCCATATGACAGGGGGATCCCTGATGTACTCACCAAATAAGGTGTGCCAGATCATCGTGGCCTGCTGTATGCTTCACAATCTGGCATTGCGACGTCAGATGCCTTTCCTGCAGGAGGATGGTCCAGATGGTGGTGTTGAAGCAGCTGTGGAGCCTGCGGAGAGTGAAGGGGAGGAAGACTCAGAGGACGACACAGACAACAGGGACAGAGTTATCCAACAGTATTTTCAGTAGCACACAGGTAAGAATCACCCACGCCATTTTACTTTTCCTGAAAGCCTCCTGCTTCTCAACTTTGTCTATGACCCCCCAGTTCTTTTAAACTGATGTTTGATTTTCCCTTCCCTTTTCAGTGCTGTATGACCCACTGCGTGACTTCTGCTTGGTTAGCCCATGGACTAATGCTTATTGATCTCGGTATGTGTTCAGCACAAAGTTAACAGAACATAATTGATCGGTAATGTGTTATACATTTGAAAATAATACAGCCTGACTCCTGTTTGATTTCAGTGCATTGAGTGATTTTTTTTTTGTGCTAGATAATGGTACATGATATAAACACAGTGATGGGTGGGGGTGGAGTAATGGCCATGGCAGAGTCCAGTTCTCAGTCTCACAGGTGCATTGTCCATATGCCTGTGGAAGGATGGAGCAGGGGCAGTTCAAGGTTGGACAGGGTGGCAATGTGGGACAGTGAGATGACTTCAGGGGGTGTCTCATGCTGGCGGGGGTCTTGACATCCTACTCTGTCGATTTTTTGGATCTCAGGCTCCTCTTGCGGGGTGGTTGTTCTTCAGCAGGAGGTGGGGTTCTGGTGGCCTGTCGTTGTGGTGGGGCCTCCTGTCCACTAGCGCCGGCGGAGGTGGTAGGCTGTTCCTGTCTAGTGACAGGGGCCCTGTGTGGTGCCACATGGTCCTGCAACGTGTCTTCTATCCGGTTGAGGGCCTGGACTATGCTCCCCATAGCGGTAGAGATGTTGGTGAGTTGATTGGTGAACCCCATGTAGCGTTCCTCCTGCTGTGCCTGGATCTCCTGGAACCTGGCCAGTACCGTCGCCATCGTCTCTTGGGAGTGGTGGTAAGCTGCCATGATGGTGGTGAGGGCCTCTTGGAGAGTGGGTTCCCTGGGCCTCTCCTCCCCCCCCTGTCGCACAGCAGCCCTCCGAGTTGCCCTGTTTCCCCCGGCCTCTGTCCCCTGGACGGTGTGCCCACTACCACTGCCCCCAGGTCCCTGTTGTTGTTGGGGTGGTGGGTTAGCCTGGGTGCCCTGTAGTGGCAGACACACCGCTGATTGACCTGTCCTAGAGACAGAGGCATGGGCCCGCTGGGTGGGAGCTGTGCTGTTGTTCCCAGAGGGGGTTGGGTCTGCTGTGGCCTGTGTGTGGGGAACCGACTGTCCAGAGGTCCCCGATGGTCCGGTCTGGTCATCAGGTTCCAGGTCGACAGAGCTGCTGTCATCACTGGGGGCCTCTTCTGGGGGGGGGGGATGGACATTTCTGGACCCTCCTGGTCGGTGTGTTGGCGTTCGGGTCCTGCATGGGGTAAGAGAGTATGGTTATTGTTTCTGTGTGTGCTATTGCATGCCATTGATTGGTGCCCTTGTCCCCCAGTGCTGCCATTCCCTTGGGGGAGGTGTTGTGGGGGTGTTTTGGGGGGGGGGGTATGTGCAGTGGTCATGCTTGGGTGATGGGTGTCCATAGTTTGTGGTGGCATGCAGGGGTTGGTGTTGGGTGGGTTGTGCTGGTGAGACATTCTCAGGGAGGATGTGTGATGGGGGGTTGGGGGTGAGGGTGGTGGTGGGGGTTAGCATGCTGGGGGGGGGTGAAGTAGTTGAGATTGTACTTACCAGAGTCCATTTCTCCGTGTACTCCAGTGAGGCCATCAGGATGCAGGATGTTTAGTACCTCTTGCTCCCATGCTGTGAATTCGGGTGGAGTGGGTGGGGGTCCCCCGCCAGTATTCTGCACTGCGATGTTTTGTTGCGAGACCATCGAGCGCACTTTTCCCCTTAAGTCGTTCCAGCGTTTGCGGATGTCGTCTCGATTTCTGGGATGCTGTCCCACCGCGTTGACCCTGTCCACGATCCGCTGCCATAGCTCCGCCTTCCTGGCTATAGTGGTGTGCTGCACCTGTGAGCCGAAGAGCTGGGGTTCAACTCTTATGATTTCCTTCACCATGACCCGGAGTTCTTGGTCCGAAAAGCGTGGGTGCCTTTGGGGTGCCATGGGGTGGTGTGGATGAGGTGTGGGGTGGTGTTTATGGTGATGAGTGTGTTGGTGTGTGGTGCTTTGTGCTTCTATGTGGTGTGTGTGATGGTGTAGTGTGCCTCTGTGTGATGTAGCTCTCTATTCTGTGATGTGTCTCTCTCTCCTTCGTCTCTGATCTTCGGTCGTAGGGGTTTGTGGGTGATGTGGGTGTGTGTTTTATAGTTGTATGGATGTGTGGGAGTGGTGTGTGTATGTGTATCAGGTGTGTGTATTTCAAATTGCCCAATGTGGCAGTGTTTTGGAGCTGTGTGTGTATTTTGACCGCGGCGGTGTGTACCGCCAATGGAATACTGCGGTTGAAAGACCGCCGCGTGGATTGGTGGGTCAGAATGGCATGGGCGTGTTTGTGTTGGCGTGGCGGTGGAGGTTTGGTCATCTCCAGTTTTCCACGGCCCGCTGATGAGGCGGCCTTCCTTGGATGTCGGGTTTTTGGCGGATTCACAGTTGGTGGTCAAAATGACCGTTGCGGTTTACCGCGGCCGCGGCGGTAGTATGGCGGAGTTCTGACCGGCGGTATAGGCCTTTTACCGCCAAGGTCAGAATGACCCCCATAATGAGTTAGTATTTTAAATTTGTATTTCTGAAAGTCCATAGGTTAATGTGTTAACACCCTTACTGAAGCACGTGTTGCCATGTTTTATAATTTCCGCTGTGGCTCAAATCCATGATTTGTAATAACTTAGCCCTATCCTAACAACATTTTCAACACCTATCATAATTAAAACCAATTAGTTTGAAGGCTACCCTGCTAACACTATTCAGCTTTTTTGTAAATGTATGCTTTACATTTTACACACAGGTAGAGGGACAGGTACAAGGACAAGTATGTGTTTACAAACATTCTCAGTCTTTCACCTCAGGTTTATCTTGGCACATGTGTGGTCAGTCACCCTGGAATTATGTTGCAGGAGAGCTCAAATTATTACAGCATGTATGAGCATAGTATGCTGCATGAAGAAGGAACACATTTGTCATATTGACATATATTTAGGATTACTATGAATTTGTGATACCTTTCTTTTCACAATTGTTAACAGTGTCTGTATTAATATTGCATATCATCAGCACCTGTGCCATGCACACTTTTGCACACATGAGAAATAACCCTGCCCAGACAAGATTAGCTCTTACATATGTTGAAACATGGTCTGTTATGTTTGTGCTGTATCTGTAAGAACAAATCTGTTTGTATTAAACATCTGTACAGTATGCACCAGATGATGGTTCCTGTGCCAAAAGAATCAAGTATATATATATGCTAACCTCAGCACTGGTTAAAGATGTTTATAACATGTGGGCATGCTTACATTGACCCTACATTCACAATGACTTGCCTCCTTGTTCATCACAAATGATTCTGTGGGCAAGTTTTGTGTGTTGGCGCAGTGACAGAAAATTGTTTGTAAGTAAATGACACCTCCTATAAGACACCACAATTTTACAAATCACATAGATCACACACACATCAAAAATCTATATACATATACTTATTACACTTACTGATAGCACTGCAGTCTCTGAAGCAGTCCACCTCACCCTGGGTATATGGGAGATGTCCACCTAGGAGACAAAGTTTTGGACTTTGCATTGTAAGTAGTGCAGTCACACACGGTCAAAATTAAATGCTAATTACTATGTCATCTTAATATATCAGATAACTACAACACTTTTAACAAATATATGTACATTTTATTAATATGGGTTGCAGTTATTCATCTTGCACGGCTATGTTTGCTGGAGGTTGGAGATCAGAGGTATATTTTCACCACATGCCAAAAGCATTCCTCAGGCATCTGTTTTTATAAATATGCTGGTCAGCATCATGTCAGACCCCATTGTACCATGACACATGGGTGACACTATTGGCCTTAGTCAGAACAAAATATTGCTGTGATGTGAAAGAGCAGGTGTACAGTGTATCTGAGAGTGTCAAGCCTATATCATATTTTTTAATGGCACTGGTGCACTGACTGTTGAATATTGAATTACAATGTACATTTCTAATTTGTGCAAGGATGCAAGTCTTGTAAGTAGGTTTTTGTGCTTTCCAGTAAGTCACACATTTCTGCACATTAGCATTTGTCAGAGGCATATTAAATTGTGTATGAGTACAGCACAAGGCAGCCCACATGGAACGTTTAACATTGATGGATATTGCAAATATATTTCCTCCTTAACCAGAAATGATGGTGCAATGCCACTATGAGAACATTGCCTGGTCAATCCCATATGTTAAAGAAGGGAAAGCTCATAACTTCTTACATTTTCATTGTATACTTCCACCCATAAACCATTGATACTCCCCTTGTCCCAGGATATGGCATCCTAACTATTGGAACTGTTTTTATTTATGCTGGCTTAATGTACGCACTCTGACACACACAAACTTCTCTTGAGCTAAATTAAAAACTTTACATTTAATCTTTGCGAAGCACATGTTGGACGTTGAATGCTGTAATCTCAAAATACAACTAATCAAATCATGTCCCTGAACTGTTACAGTTAGGTTTGACTGCTATGGCTACATTAAAACAAGCAGATGTGCATACATACATACCTACTAGTCTGCCAATCTCCAAGCAGAGCAGGTCCACAAGATCTTGATCCCAGCAAGTCTGCCCAACAATGTTTGATTTGGACGATGGTCTGATCCTGACCAAAGTACTTATTAAGATAAAACTGGACACGGTCCCACCTGTCCTTGCAGTTTGGTGGAGGGGGTACCCCTGGCTGACCCGACCTCCAGAGGACAGCATCCTAAACATATAATGAACTATTAGCCACAGATGGCCACCCAGCTCTTCCTTTCAAACATTCTTTCCCCTCCCTCTTCCAGACATGTCGCTATCCCTAAATGACATATTAAAGTCAACAAAAACATCCTTTAACACTATTTCTACCCATAATTTACAAAACCCATAAAAAGGCAAAAAAAACAACAGTAGTAAGACAAACATTCATACAATACAATACTAAAAGACACAAAAGCTATATAAATCTCACAATGTAGGGACAAATAAGACACCAACGAGACCAAAATACAATATAATTAACAAGCACTCTCCAAAACACCTCCAACACCAAGTATAAACTAACAGACTGTAGAAGAAAGTGAAATTAACTTGCACAATTCCTAAGATGCAGCCTGCCAAGTTTTCAGTTTGATTATATGTGACATTTCAGTAGTCACAGTGTACGTATGTGTGACATTTCAACTTCTTAGGTGTGACATTTTGAGGAACACTTTATTGAGAGGGGAACAAAGTAATTATTGTCATGGAATAAGACTAATTATAAAAATGACTTCCTTTTGTTGTTCATAGTAGTCTTGGGTGGACTTAAGTACCTGCACTGATGTGGGAATTTGTCCAAAATGGGCTAGTGGGGTCCCAATGTTGCTAAGTACTTGTGAGAGCTGTGGACTGGGACTGTGGAGTGGGGTGGCACCACTTGGCAGGCCTGTGTGACTGAGAGCAATGTCCAGGTGGTGAATCTGGGTGGTTGTAAGCCTTTCATGTCCCTGTCACTTCATGACAGGTGGGCCGACACATGAGGCATGGAGTCAATCTGGGTTCAAGGAATGCATGTCCATTTCTTCTCACCCAGCCAGGGGACCAGCAGGCAACATGGCAGCACAGCAAGGTAGACATCATGAGCTATTTTATCACACATCCGTTGTCACAGCTGTTACCAGGGTACACACCTGGATGTCCCCCATAGTAACATGTGCATGTGAAGATTGCTTTGGGGCCTATGGCCCACTCTATCGTATTCCCTATTCTGCCCAATCTCTTTATTCAGGCAATGTGTCAGGAATCCGTCCATATGATGTGTTACAGATGCAAAACACACTTAGGGAAGCACAGAGACAGGCTGGCTCACTCATACTACAGTATAGGTGCCACTCAGCTTGCAGAATTATTATACTTTCTTAATCTATCTGATGTAATTCCATTATTGCATATGTTTGTCTTGCAGCCATGTCTTAGCACAAAAAGCTAGGCAAGGTCCTCCATGTATTGAGGTGGCAAAGACACTTCTGCACTGAAGGCAATATGTATGAACCAATATGTGTGGCACTTTCACAATGCACCATGGTAAATGGGCAACACAAATCTATTCAGATATTTTTTTAACCACCCAAGGTCACTCTGTGTAGCTCTAAGAAGTGTCATTAATCTTGAGTAACATAATGCATTGCAAATCACTGCATTGCCTTACATTGCACTAGAGAGAGGCTCCATGATTGTTGCACTGGGCTACCTATTCACATTCCATGATTTTAGATGCAGTCCTAGACATATTAAACCAGGGAAACCTGGAAAACACCAAGAAGTACAACCTTCTCATAGTGTGATTACAATGAATTAGAACTTTAAATCTCCTTGTTACTTCAACTTTCGACATGTGCTGCATTCTGCAGCACACACAGATGGTGGAATATGCCTCACAGAATATTGTGGTTAGGAGGAAGGTGCACCTTCATGCACAACTACATTCCTGCATGCAACACAAACACCCTTGCAACATGGTGCAAGTGTGACTGGAGTTGGCCGTAGGCAGCCAAAACAGCTCTGGTGCAGTTGAAAAAGCAGGACTGATTTGCATTCGATGAGATACAGTGCATTGCTTCCCTTTTGCATTTCAAACAAAGCCATGAAGTAGGGTGACTATCTGTGCTGCACTGTGTGGCCATGCTCTTTCTTTGCCCCTCTGTTTATAGTCACAGGACATTAGGGGAGCAATACTATGACCCACATGTATCAGCCTACCTCAAACATCATGAAGTACAGAGCACACACTCAGGCACTGCACACTGTTTGATTCTACACTCCTTTTGGACTCAATCAATCAATCAGTATTTGTATAGCGGAGCACTGTGACCCCTAGGTGTATCTGGGCACTGTGGGTCCAAGGTCTCTATCGATGAGTCCAGTCTTGAGTTTCTTCCTGAAATCCACCAGGGAGGGTGCTGTTCGAAGATGGCGGGGTAGGTTGTTACATGTCTTGGTGGCAATGTAGGAGAAGGACCATGTTAGAGTGTCTAAAAGTGAAAACACTCTACCATCACACACACTCTCACAATGTGCACACTGTTCCACATTGCAACCTATGTGTCGTGTATGTCTTGCACAGTCACATGCATTTTGCACATGGTTTTATCATGCACTCATATTTTGATAAACATGATGTTGGGCTGGGGTGAGTGTAACACACAGCAACAAACCTTTTGAATAGGTTAGTGGTCTCACTGCAGTGACCAGGGTCACATGGTAATGTTCACTACTACTGTTCAATCAACATCATGCTGCCAAACGCACTTTAGCTTTTTCTCACTCAAGAAAAGTACATCTACTCTGGGGGCAGGTCTATGTGTGGCAGTCCTACCCCAAGAAGACTGCAATCCATGACACAGTCCAATGTAATGGCACACACTCGAATATCATTTCCCCTTTGGGATGATACAAAATTTTAGATCCCCTTGCTATGCTAGTTGACTCAGGGCAGATGTAAACTACTCTTACCATGCAGAGGTAATTTCATATCTAAAATCCTCCATCGGACCATGTTCAATAAATTAGCGTATGTACACATACATTTTTGTGTGACTTTTGACATGGACACTTCACACTTTTCCTATCTCTGTATTTGTTAGGTGTTTTGAGGTTTACAAAAACATCTCCGTTGTCTTACTTCTCTGGGTAATGTCTCATAATGCAAGGTCATCTGTTCATAGTGCTGTGTTGCAGGACTTTCAGACTCATTGTATTGCTGTGCAATGCATGTAAAATGTTCTGCCTGTTGCGGTATATATACAATTCTGGACAGGAATTTACTCACATGTAGTGATGTGAGGATCATACATGCATATATGCCTTATTTACAAATACATTTTCTACATGTACACATGATTCTTGGCCTTTGTCCATGACAACTGTCATTTATGATCTGTAATGAAAGTGCAACAACACCTGTTCCTGCAAAGTGCTGCCATTCTGCACCGTACCCTCTAGTGAGATACACTACAATGAGTGCTTTGTCTCAGGTATGGACAGATTGGGTTTTTTGTGTTCCAACACTCACTGAGCACCATGTGAAATATACTTTGCTGCTGCAGAAAACACCAGTACTGCTAGCTGTGCAGCACTGCACTTCTGCAGGGATGTGCTCCTTAGATGTAGATATGTGGCAAGCCTCGTCTATGTGGTACACTACATCACATTGCATTTCTGCGTTGGTTGAATAAATATTTTGAGCCATGGCCCCATGTTGCTCATCGGGTCTGACAACATGATTCATACATGCATAGGCCTTCTTCTAGTTGAGAAGATGTGAGTGACCTGATGTTTACATTGACTGTCACATAAAGACAACACAATGCATGAATTCAAACATTTATTCTCATGTCGAACATTTCAGACAATTACAGACAATTTGTCCATCATGTCAGTTTTTCAAATGAAAATTGGACACAATGTTATCACGTTGCCACCTACTAGCCATTGGGTGCTGTATGTCTCCTCCATTATCATCCTCCTTCTTCCTTTGGTCAGTCTCTTTAGGCTCCAAGTTCCACAGGACATTTATTCTGTTGTATGTTGTGTAGAATCACACACACACACACACAAGTAATATCTTGCACACCATGGGGGGGAGTATAACACTCTTCCTCCAGACATGTCCTGGCATCCAAACTGGACTCCAGGAGACCAAATGTCCATTCTATCACATTCTTTGTCCTGACCAGTGCCTGTATGAAACATTTTTCTGACTCAGTATGGGGATGTGCAAATGGGGTCATGGCCCACGGCTGAAAACGATATTCTTGGTCAGCTGAAAGTAGAAAAAATTACAACTGTTGGTGACTATGCACATTGTTACAGAGTGATACCTGTCCATGTGTCATGTATACTGACTAGCTCATACATATTTCATACAGTATTAAACTTTATGTGGTTTATATACAGTTGAACATTTTGTTTATTTTTTTTTATTGATAAGAGTTTTCTATAGCGCTAGCAAGACTGAGAGGGTAACAGAGCGCTTTACAACAGAACAGGAAATAAACATAAGAAACACACGAGTCAAGAGTCACTTTGTACAATGAGGATATATATCGGTTCTCATGAATAGAAGGGTGGCAATTCGAGGAAGGGGGGGTGGTGAGGGAGAGACCCTTATTAATGAGAGGGTTGGTTTAGGAGGAATTCTTTCAGTAGTTTCTTAAAGTTCATGTGGGAGGTGTTAGATCTGATGTGGATGGGTAAGGAGTTCCATATTCTCGGAGCGTTGTTTGAGAAGGAGCATGATCGAGTTTTTTGCTTGTTGGGTTTCGGAAGGAGGAGGAGGAGAGAGTTTGTGCTTCTCAAAGATCTGGTTTGACCAGCTTTCACTAGCTTGTTAGCGAGGTATTCAGGTTTCCCAGTGTGAAGGGCTTTGTGTGTCAGGCAGGCAGTGCGGAACAGGCAGCGGGCCTCAATCGAGAGCCATTTCAGATTTTTCAGGGCTGGGGAGATGTGGTCAAATTTTTTAGTTCCTGTCACTAGTCTAGCTGCTGCATGAAGAGTGGACCTCATAGGGGCGAGTCGGGATTTGGCCGTGCCAGTGAGGATAGAGATCCCATAGTCTAGTCTTGAGAGTGCCAGTGCTTGAGTGGCCTGTTTGAGGTCATCTTGGGGAATGAAGGATTTGATTTTGTGGAGAAGTTTAAGGCTGCGGAAGGCATTATTAGCGTTTGACTTAATATGGTCTTGCAAGGTCAGGTTGGAGTCCAGAGAGATTCCCAGGGATTTGACCGTGGTAGATGGGGAGAGAGTACATTTGAGGGTGTCAATTGATTTTAGCCATTCTTGTAGTTGAGGAAGCTGGTTAGATTTCGAGAGGAGGAGTATTTCTGTCTTGTCGTGATTGAGTTTGAGGTGGTTATGTGAGAGCCAGCATAGGGCTTCTTTAAGGGTATTGTTCAGACGGTGTATGTCATCTAAGGAAGATAGTTCAATATAGAGTTGCGTGTCATCAGCATAGAGGTGGAAGGGGATGTTAGCTCGAGTGAGGATAGTGGTATGAGGGTCCATGTCAATGCTAAAGAGGGTTGGAGAGAGGACAGAACCCTGGGGGACCCCTCTGGTAATGGGGGAGGTGGGCGAGGTTGAGTTAAGAAGTTTTACTAGCTGTGTACGGTTTTGTAGGAAGGAGGAAAACCAGCGGAGGATAGTGCCTTCAATGCCTACTCTCTTTTGGAGGGAGTCGAGAAGGAGTTTGTGGTCGACAGTGTCAAACGCTGCTGTAAGATCAAGGAGAATGAGTAGGCAGGGTCTGTCAGAGTCAAGAGAGATGAGGAGGTCATCTACAATGTTAAGGATGGCTGATTCAGTGCTGCAGCCTTTCCGGAAACCAGATTGAAGAGGGTTTAGGAGCCTGTTGGAATCAATATGTTGAGTTAATTGTTGGAGAGCACATTTTTCAAGAACTTTGGCCAGGAAGGGAAGGTTGGAGACAGGTCTGTAGTTGTGGAGGTTGTTCGGGTCTGCTCCTGGTTTCTTCAAAATTGGCGTGATTTGGCCTAGTTTTAGGCAGTCTGGGAATACGCCCGTCTGAAGGGAGCTATTGATGATCATTGTCCAAGTAGGGGAGAGGGACTGTTGGAGTTTTTTAGCCAAGGAGGAAGGGAGGGGGTCAGCTAGGTGGGAGGAGGTTTTGGAGGAGAACATGAGTTTGGAGATGTCCGATACCAGGAGGGGTTGGAAAGAACTCCAGTTAGCGGAGGCCGGCCGATGCGTCCGGGCGGGGAGAAACATTGTTTAACACATGTCACTTCCAGTTCTTTATGTCATTGCAAATGTTGACAATGTCCTGACACTTGGACACTTCTACATGCTGACTTTAATGTTCAGGTAGTAGATTACTCTGATTAGTATTTTGAAATGTTCTTGACCACTTTATGTTATGTGTGCGTACTACATGTGCAAAGTGACAAAGTAATGATCTGATTTTCTGTCATATATTTATCCCTAGGTACGTTTTGGACAGTGCCAGCTTGCTTGACACTCGCACATACAAATGTCTTTTTGAAACATCTGAATGCTGTTGCTTGCCTACATGACTTTGACCCAGGCTTTGATTTGTTCACTTACTTTGGCATGGGAATTTGCAGATTCCATGTATTACCACCATGTGACATGGATAGTTATACATTTTGTTGTCAGCCTTCAACTAATGCTTGTTGTCAGCCAAGTTATACTGAACTACGATTGACACATACATATGGCAATGTGGGACATTTACATGTAGGACACACTGATGTAGATATGAGTTACTTTCTACTACAGACCTGGACACTATACTTTGAGTTGTCACTTTGAAGGGGATTCTGTACTTCTGTGCCTTGATTATGTTATCATTGATGTGGCAAGAGAATGTTGAGATTGAGACCATGAGTACATTATGATACCTTGCCCTGGTTGCATTTTATTTTGGGTTAGTTACTGGTGTACGATATGTTTGACAACATTGTGTTTGAATTTGTGAGTTTAACATTGATGGATTCATACACAGAGAATTTGGCCAACTTATAAAACAATACTGGTGATATATCACATTGGTTACATATGTCAATGTGGCTGGCTATATATGTGTATGTGTGCAATAGACTATCAGTATGGCAGGGACAAATGGGTGTCTTGTACTGATGGTATCACATTGGTACACTAAACTGACATTTACTCGAGAATGGGGTCTACACTTACACTGCATGAAACAAATGAAATGTAGAATCATTTCTTCCAGTGTTGGTCTACAAACTATGGTCAACATATAGGTATGCTGCCAGGTGTGACACACTTAATTATGAACACATGACTTGGTCACACACCAATAATTTATTGAAAGGTTAACTGATACAGAGACTAGGTACGCCATTGAGGTAACACTCATCTTAAACTTAGTCATCCTGTGCCCGTTGTACTCATATTGAGTTGTCTTCTGTACCACATGATTTTTGTCTTGATTTGTTAACCAATGCAGATGTTGTGATTCAGTCCATTTACACACTGTGTGATATCACAATAATATGCACAGATCTTATGCTGCAACTGCCATTGCAGGATTAGTGAGGGAATGACCGACTGGAAAATCATTGTCTGCATGTTGGGATAAGTTGTTCCCAAAATGTACACATGACACTAGAGGCCTTGTATTTAGCAAAGTGGCACAGTGCAGCACATCACCTCGCTGTGCTGCACTGTGTCTCTGGGAAAGAGCAGGAATGCACAGAATTTAAGCCATATGGCACTTTCCTGTTCTTTCACCCTGCTCTGGCACACAATGGGGCATATTTGTACTCGGTTTGCGCCAAATGTGCGTCAACAATTTTGACACACAATCGGCGCAAACCGTGCACCATATTTATACAATAATGCCCGAGTCCGCGACTGCCAAAAGTCCGCCATGTGCGTCATTTTCTGGATGCGGGAAACCGCCTTGCGTTAATGACATGCAAGGTAGGCGTTCCCGTCCAAATAATGACTTAAACACCCGTGTGCCATATTTATGCTACTGCGCAAAAATGACGCATGGCCGGGAGGCGGAAGTGGAAAATGACGCACAGCCCGATTTACGTACAAAAATAACGCCTGGGTCAGGGCAGGCGTTAAAATGGGGCAAACACAACAGTACTTAAGGAAAACACACAGAAGCAACCGCAGAGCTCCAAAAGGATGACATGGAGGTGCTTTTCATCCAGCATTCACACAGACGCAGAGACCAGCACCAACAACAGCAGCTTCCACCACACCAGCAGGGACCCCAAAGGCAACACAGAAGGCAGGAGAGGATATTCCGCACCAGGACAACCCTTATGGGACTCCAGCAACAAGACATCATCCAGAGGTACAGACTCAACTGGCAAGCCATTCAGCAGCTGCTGAGTAACATTGAGCCACAGTTGGCACCCAGCTTGCAGACACCCCACACCATTCCACCAGAAACCAAGCTGCTAGCTGTACTCCACATGTTGGCAAGTGGCTCCTTTCAAACCACTGGTGCCCTGGATGCCAGGATCTCACAGCCCTCATTCTCTGCCTTCCTACCCAAGGTATTGGATGCCATCATCTCCCTCACACCCGCACATCAGCTTCCCCAACACACAGCAGAAGCAGCAGGAGACCAAACAGGGCTTCTATCAAATCAATGGCTTCCCACACGTGCTTGGTGCCATTGACTGCATACATGTACGCATTGTGCCACCTGCTGCAACTGAACATCTATACCGCAACATGAAGCACACACACTCCATCGATGTGCAGGCCATTGTCGATCATCGGGGATTGATCACCAACATCGTGGCAAAGTATCCTGGGAGTGTACATGATTCATTTATCTTCCGTCACTGCACCATCAATCAACACTTCCGGGATGGACGATATGGCAATGGCCTACTTGTTGGTAAGTACAGAAACCTACTTATATACACACTGCACAGCAACCCTCTAGGACAAACAACACATACACCACTACATTGACATGTGGCCAGGAAGACACTGAGGTTGTGATAGTGCTAGGCATGTGTGATATCCTGACCCATTTGGATGCACACCTACGGACAAATGACAGATCCAAATCACAACAGATGCCACTCCACAGACACAAGGGAACAATTTAAAACAATACAATGACAATGACATGGCCTCAACTAGCAGTACAACTTGGAAGATTAATCTTTCAACATCACATCAATAACTCTCAATCAAACACCCTTCCAAGCAATAAGTACTGTGTAAGGGGTGTGTAATGTATTTTGCTGCAGGTCAAACACCATGACACACATAGCATGATGATGATGATGACTACAATGAAGGTGACATGGAATCATTGAGGCAGTACCAATATCTCACATCAATCCTGCTCTGACATTGGCCACTACCAATAAGCAAGTGGACTGTGCTGAGAACACATATTGATGTGACAATATTGAAAGTGAACATTCCTACACATACGGTTTGAGACAATTACACATATACACAACAGATGTACAAGCATATGTACCTTCTGACACTGTAAATGACAACCTCACAACAAAGTTAGCTAGCTGAACTAGAACATGTTCAGTAGTATAATTACATGTTTGAACCTGAGTCGACTTGGCAAGGGCAGAGAAATAGGTCTGCAGAGAACTTGTCACACATGGGATATTTGTGCATAGTCAATTGTCAACACGTCAGTGCTGACAACTTATGGAGATGTGTTGTACATTGTCACCTTGCCAAACCTAAGGGCCTCACTGATGTTCAACTAATTCTATTGCATATGTTAAATTGGAGGGGATGTCCATGTCATATAGATGCAACCGTGTTACCACCACTGTGGAATTAGTTCTGTGTATGGAAGTATCATGTCACCCCCAGTTAAGACACATGGACACCTCTTTCACATAACATAATGCAAGGGAGTACACAATGTACTGCAACTCTGCAAAAATACAGCTGACATCCGGTCAATCAGCCAAACACCAGTTTAGATAATGAAACAACCCAATGCTGATGGAATATACTAGAGGCCTAGGATTCCACACAATAACACAAACACCAAGTAGTCACCGAGAACACAAGAGAACAACTGCCCTCAAGTGATCGTCATGGTGCAAGCAACATCAACATTTTCTCACTCATTTTCTCTTTCAGCTGATCACGGGTATGAGATCCAGCCATGGATCATGACCCCATTTGGAAACCTAAGCACAGCATCAGAGCGTGCCTATAATGAGGCACATCGGAGGACATGCACCATAGTTGAAAGGACTTTTGGCATCCTGAAGTCAAGATTTACGTGCAACATCACTGGATGCAGCCTCCTATACTCACCTGAAATGGTCTGCAAGATCATTTTGACCTGTGCCATCCTGCACAACATATATGTAAGGAGGAACATTCCCCTATATGAACCCGAACCACAAATGCCTGAAGAGGAGGAAGAGGAGGACGTTGTCCATCAACGTGAAGGGGACCATCCAAACAGAGCTGCAGGAGTGCGTCGGAGACAACACATTTTCCAAAATTTCTTTTAACTCTACTCACCATCACCACTGTCTTACCATATGTCAATAAACACCTATTCTAATCACTATATAATGGTTTGGGTAATCATTTTTGCATCACATTATCCCTAAGAATCATAATCAGAGTGTAGCCTCATGGAGCATTGCAGAAATACAGATTAGGAAACAGAAAAATCCACATCACGTTTGGTGGGTATGAATGTTCACCCAACTTCACACACACTGTAAATGACATATATCCTGTCCATTTCACATTTGAAAGGGCAATAGCAGAGGAGCACAGCTATTTCACACATACATGTTGGCAACATGGTTCATTGCAGCAAATGGCACACAACTAAGACACCATCATTCACTAAGGAAAAAAATGCCTTGTGAAGCTCGTGCATAAGAAGGTATGACCAGACCCTTGACAGCAGTAAGTGTGACATCATCTATCTTTGCAAGGAGTATGTGTGACAAGAAATCCATATAAGCAGCAAATGGATAGCACGAGTGCCCCAGGTATGGCTAGCATTGCTCACAAGACATCCCCTACACATGCCATCCCAGGTCATAAGTCTTGTCACCGCCATGTTCCCTGTTTCACCCCACCCTTCTCTAGGGGCCATAGAAATTGAATATTTGTACCCAGATAATCCCTCATCCACACACACCCAGACTCACATTTTGACTCCTGTGTGCTTCCCTCTTTAGTATGGTATGCCATAGTCATTGTTCTTCTGTCTGCATGGACTTCTGGTCGAATAATGCACTGCCTTGTAGTCTGTAGGACCTGTAATCACCTGTCCATTGCTTCCCATGTGAAAAGTACTGTTGGCCCTTTGAACTTGATTCTCACCTACAGGACTTGTGAGAGACTGAAGCTGCACACACCTGTGTGCACCTCCATGCAGACCAACCATTTGAACATGCACTGCCCTTGCATCTGCCAGGAACGGCATAGAAACTGCCATTATATGTATAACACTGGTATGCATTGCCGTATAAATCATTTGGGTCACACAGGCCTTGGGTGTCACAGGGTCCTTTCCTCGGGATCTGCACGTCGCGGGTCAAAAGGCCCACCTTCCGGCGTCACCAACTCAGAAAGCTATTATAGCACAGAGTTATGATGAAGCCAGTCGGGGGGAAGGGAGTTAGGGTAGGGAACAGCAGGGAGAGAGATCTGAAAAGTAAAGTTTAGAACAAATATGCATTTACTAATTCATAGAAACACAACTCATCTATAGACTCTTGACTAAATGGGTCTCCAAGATACCAGGTGGAGACCTCTTCTGAAATGAGGGCAAAGCCCCTTTTTTGAAACATGGAACAAAAGTAAAACACAACCTCAGAATCAAGAGATGGAAGAACTTTGAACTATGATTATACATAGAATATCAATCCTGTAACATCTATGTATTCACAACATAAACCTTTGATCATGACTTAGAAAATCTCAAAGAATTAAATATATTTTTCACATCTTAAGCTTTTCAAAGAACAATGAAAACTATGATTTGCTTATCTCCAGAAATACTTTCACATTCACAACAATAAAGGCCAAAAGGTTTTACTCATTGAACTTAAAGAGCTTTACTTAATAATTCCAGGAAGCGCTTTTACTGAAGTAGCCTGAATCACTTAGATTGTTGTGCCAAGAACCTTTTACTCCTGTGAATTGAAGCGCTTACATCTGTGAACTGAAACGCTTTGAATTGTTGTGCCAAGAGCGCTTTACATCTGTGAATTGACATGCCTGAACTGTAGTGCCAAGAGCGCTTTACATCTGTGAACTGAAGCGCCTGAATTATCATGCCAAGAGTGCTTTACATCTGTGAACTGAAGCACTCGAATTGTCGTGCCAAGAGCGCTTTACATCTATGAACTGAAGAGCCTGAATTGTCGTGCCAAGAGCGCTTTACATCTATGAACTGAAGAGCCTGAATTGTCGTGCCAAGAGCGCTATACATCTATGAACTGAAGCGCCTGAGTTTTCGTGCCAAGAGCGCTTTACATCTGAGAACTAAAACGCCTGAATTGTTGTGCCAAGAGCGCCTTACATCTATGAAATGAAGCGCCTGAATTGTCGTGCCAAGAGCGTTTTACATCTATGAACTGAAGCACCTGAATTGTCGTGCCAAGAGCGCTTTACATCTAAGAACTGAAACGTCTGAATTGTCGTGCCAAGAGCGCTTTACATCTGTTAACGGAAACGCCTTCAATTACTGTGCAAAAGAGCACTTTACCTTTTGGAAGTAATAACTTCCTCCAAACTTGGATTCAGCAAGGCCCTACCGCTAAAAGTACGATTTACTCGTTTTTGAATGCACCATGGACTTTGGTTAGACGACACTCTGCCATTTAGGAACTCTGTTCTTCTCCAAAGAAACCCCCATGAGGTCTGGCTGCTTCAAAGTCTTCAAAATAGTGAGCAACGTGCTTGGGTGTGGCTGGGCTTTATAGGCCCGCCACACCCCAAGATGGCTGCTGCCTCTAAAAACATGGGAATTGTAGCCCCTTCATAGAGTAGCACTGATAAGTGCATCTTTTCCACCAATGTCCTGAACCTGCAGCTCTATGAGCTTTGCCACAGGGCAAACAACCCTGATGGTCACCTTTGGAACAAGAGGAGATGACAAGTGGTGTTCATAAAGCGCCAGAGAGTCCTGCAGCGGAGTTTCAGGCGAGACCTAGACCTTATTCCTGACATTGGGTTATTGTGTTCCGTTCCAACATACAGGACAAATACAGTTTTCATTTTCCACAGTGTTGTTCCAGCTTTGACCAGTCTCAGTCTGCTCACTGTGTATTTGCCTTGTTCATTTTTGTTCCTGATTGACCCTGCATCCTTTTAGCCTGACTGGTTCCTGTCTTTGCGTCACCATAAAGGTCCCCTGTGGCTACATTTGTCTCATAGTTGCTTCCCATGCCCTCACTCTCCTCCTGGGGTATTGTGTCATGTAGGTCTACAATGAATACTCAAATATATTGTATAGCGTAATCAGTTTACTTATCGTATCATGTGGTGGAACTTGTCTTCAAGTATCTTAATCATGGCCCATCCCTTTTCTGGGTTTCATGTATGCAGGAGTGACAAATAGTGACAGTGTGCCATGGCTGTATGCATGGATTGGGTATGGTGCCTCCAGCACAACAAACAACTTTAGATAATGCGCATGAAATGTCAACACATGTTTGTACCCTGTACAAATGTTGTGAGGAAACCTGCCAGTTTAAAATTCCTGATCCATTAACTTTGTCAGCACACCAAGGTTGCCCTGTTGTCAGTCTCATAAAACGTCTGCAGTACAATAGCTGGACTGTCCCCATGTGTGTTCTCAATTCCTCTTCGGCTCCTTCAATTCAGCTGTGAATGATACTTTGTAAATGCAGGAAATGGCTCCACAGACTCATGAATAGACCTGCACGTAACTGTGACAACATGGACCCCAATAATGACACAGGAAACACATGGACCCACACACTTGAACTGGACACCTTTGTGCAATTAACCACTGGAAATACATGTATGTGCACACGTCCTGCTTGGTCTGCTGGTCCTCCACTGCCACAGGAGAAACATAGGTCATTTATATGACTCAAACTGTGGCGTAACATTACAGTTGTGGATTGGTTTTGGGACTCGGTGTCACAAACACCGTACCCACATAGCATTTTCCAATGCCTGACTCATGGGAAGTATACACACAAGTGCCCAGGAAGTGGTATCCAACATTCCAGGACATGTGATGGCCTAGTCTTGGAACATTGCCATGATCAACCGTCTTCTAACTATCCTGTGCATGGTTTGTCATTGGCGATGCTTATGTCCCAAAAAACCTGGGAAGTTCACACAGCATTTGTTGCTACGTGTATGACAAACACATTTCCTTTCGCATTTCCACACTGAATAGCATCTGATGGTTGGCCACATTGAGAACACATACATACAAGCACATTTAAGAAACCGCGTCTTGTGATGTTCACAGAGTGGGACAACTACATTAGTATGAGCCAATTCACACACATTGACACACAGGCAATGAGTTACTGTATTGAGTTGCATAGCCTTGCTATCCTCTATTGACGCACAACATGCCCAAACCAGGTAATACCAATTTGTATTCCACATGTTTGGCCATCTATTGCGTCAGTGAAGAGTGCAAATCCGGTACAACAACTAGAGGATCATGGTCCGCAGTAGTATGATCTGTCACATGTGCCAATACACCGGAATGCACAATGTAGGTGCAAACAGCCTATCTCTGTATAGACACACCTATCATGTACCATTAAAATTGAGAAATGACCCAAACCCAGTAAAAGGCAGAAAGTTTGACGCATACGCGTAAAAAAAGACGCACATGCATCAAAAAAATGCCGTTAATGTGTGGAAAAATGACGCTCACGGCCATGATACATCCATTGGCCCTGAGCGGTAATTCCCACACTGTACCCCATGAAATTGGCTAAGTATGTAAAATAATTAAAAATATGGATGATGGGTAATTTCTAAGCATGTGCGTCAAAACAAAATGACACACAGACTGTAAGCATCATAATATTTTGACGCATAAGAATAAAAATGCACCGCATTTGAGGCAGGAAGTGATGTAATAGGATGTCCTATTTACAGAATTGGCACAGTTGGTGTACTTTCACTTTCACTTTGCAGTCTGTGATTTTTCCTGACTGTGTGACTGTGTTTGGACTTGTCTCTCTGTGCATATTGTGAATTTGTCTCCTGTGTGGTCTTTAAATTGTCTTTTGGTGTTTCCTAAGTGTCTGTGGTATCCTGTGTAAGTGTATTTTTGTCATTTCTGGTGTCTAATTTTGTCTTTGTACTGTTGGGAGTCTGTTGTGGGTAGTGGTAGTTTTGGGATTGTTGGGCTGTTTTACTGTTAACTAGTTTTCATTTCCCTCTCCTACTTTCCCTTCATTAACCTCTGTACCCCTTTATTACATCTTTTTTTTCAAGCATGTTGGGTAGGCCACGTCTTGGTAGGATGGGAGAGGAGGAGCTGGGGGGATTTATTTGGCTGGTGTGCCACTTCCTCCCATTAATGATTGAAGCAAGTGGCCGTGTGATACAGGGGTATCACACAGAGGCAAGGAGGCTCCGGTGGGCAAAGGTCCTGTACCATCTTAAAAGAATCTAAAACACACAGCGCAACGACCACCAGCTGAAACACCGTTGGGCTGACCTGGTTGGCAGGGAGCAAGACCTGCTGGACTACTGGGGGATTGTGATTGGTGGCCCTGTTGGTGAGTGCAATTGAGAGTAATGTGCACATTAAAATACTCTGTAGTGACAGTAGCAGATTTGTTAATATGCTGCAGGCAATGTTTTTGGACATATGGAATGCAAGTTAAACATACAGTTGCCGTGAGTTATACAATAATTCCTACACATTACCGTCATTTGTTGATGCAACAGCTGCACTAACTTACAAAACACAACAGGAGCCTGTAAATTAGTGCTGCCTTCACGTCAATAGATGATGCAAATGTGGCTCTGACATTTATGTTTTAGGCATGGTCTGTGAGTGTACCAGGAAAGACATGTTTTTCATCCAGATATTTTCAAGAAATAATGTGTCCCTCAATTATTTCTGATACGTGTCTGAACTGGATTCTGACACATACTTAGCAAGTTATATCTGACCTCAGGTGACATCTTAGGCTGATAGTTGGACTTGGTTGCGCCGCAATTAAATTAGGAATGGATGCCAAAAGTAATGCACATGGGTTCATATCAAAATGTTTGGTGCAACTTACCACAGCTCTGGCACATAAAATGAAGCAAATTATACAAATTGAGGGGTAACAACTATCCATGGCCCTCTGTACATTGTACCTGTGTTTTTTACATTGGTCTTAGTCACAATAGCTGGCCCAGAGGTAATACATTTGTCATCTGTGTCACTCTATTGCCATGTACTTCTCATAAGTTATGGGATCATCTTCGGATACCTGACGTTGGCGAATGCATGATCACAATGGATGAAGTGCATGATGTCATGCAGGGGACCACTGACCAATTCCATCATACATATGAAGTTGACTAATACTTAGCTAGTTTAGTTTGGCACACACATGCTGATCAAGTGCAGCATATGTTTAATAACTAACCCCAATATGGAGGCTATCACTGACATGGGTGTATGCTAAGATCAGTAGACCAGCATTCCTGTCACTGCTCTCATTCCGAAGGTACATACAAATTGAACACTACATCAGCATGATTGACACACTGGCACATTTGCTAAACCATGTATTAATAATATCACGGTGTCAGTTTGCTATATATCCGCTGATCAACCAAACTGGCAAATGTAAGATGATGAATGTGGCTCATCTGTGATTTCCGAAACCCAGATTTGGTAAACAGGGCAATGAGAGACACATTTTGGTGCAATGACTAAACCTGTGCCCATGCAGTCTGTCATGGATGAATACAATATACACTGTCAACATATGTCTCCTTGTTGTATCCAAATATGAAAACTGGTCAATCCCTGGCTGGCCTCAAACTATCACCAAATAATGCACAGGATCCCTGCCATTATGGTGTCATAGGGGGCATATGTGGCTCAGGGTACCCTTTTAATGTAGCATTTGTAACCTAGACACAACAAAGGCCCTACATGTAAGGGACCATTGAAGGCATGATAAATCATGCCCTTAATTCAACCCACAGGTGCGTCACACAGTAAAGGATTGTCCTTCGATGCCCAAGCCACAATACCTGAGTGACTGGTATTGCAGTCCTCTAGGAAAGTGGCTTTGCGTGTCTCTCATTGATGCACATGATGAGAGGAGTACACTCCATAAATGAGTCTGCAAACAAATGATGGAGCATGTTTGCCACCACATGATAGTTAGGACCACTGCATGTGTGCAGATATGTGTGTATCACTCACTGGAGTGCCCGGGTCTGTACATGTTTGCAGTGTTATGTCGGTTGCAGTATCATCATGCCTGAGAGGCTTGACTTTCTGATTTAATCTTACACACAGTTATTGTATCTGGAAGTGTTGTACAGTGCACAGACATTGAGCACATTTCTCCCTTCCATGCTTTACAGGTGGACCTGCTCCCTTCACTATCGGAGAGGTGGCTCGATTTGCGGACCCAGACATCTGCAGTAAGTGTTGATATTTCTGTTCTGTGTTGTGTTTGCTGCTGTTGTGTGATTGACTCCTGTGTGTTGGACACATAGCAAGGTATGATGCACTGGTAAATGATTGGATATGTTCCTTGAGTGGAGTATCATATATTTTTCCATCTTTGAGTTGGGCAATCATTAGCGTATAGTCATATTTTGGGACTTTAGTGCAGGCCTGTAGGCACGGCCATGTGAATAGGGTGACTTTTGTGGATAAAACTTTTATTACGAAAATTTAGGAGAGGACCATATTTATGATTTAGACAGCAAGTCAGACCCTGAATCTCACAGATTAGAGATGCCAAAGTCTTACCCACTGACCTGAGCCTCCCTGTTCACTAATAAACATGTTTGACTGTATGTTTGACTTCCTAGCAGCATGTAGCTCCACATGTTGTGCTACATGTATGTGGCACTTGAGTGCAATTTTATAGGTGTGCATGCAGCTCATGGCCAGATGTGTGCTTGCATCTATCTTCTTGTTGTAAGTCATGTGTTACTGGTATGAAATGATGTTGACAAGTGTCTGCATTTCCAAACATAAATGTGGATGGGATACATTAGATGTATTGTCTGATTTACTTCTGGAGCCATAACACACTATGAAGTACCTAATGTTTGGTTTTATATTTTTTTTAACAGCTGTCAATATGAATCCCATCCAGATTCAGGAGTTCCAGCACCGGGCGATGCGTTACCCCCACATTCTGGATGTGGAGTCCGGGTTCCGCAACATGGCAAGGCGTTATCGCCATGAAAGAGCCTCCAGAGTGTGGAGGGCATTTGCCCAAGGAGGCCCTTCCGTGTCCACTACAGCCACCACCACCAGCACTACCACTACCACCCAGTTGGCACCAACCATAGCAGGCACCTTTGCTGGACCATTAACCCCCACTGCTCCAGGACCTATCACAGCACCACCTGCACCTCCTCCTACACGCATGGCACTGACAAGGGGACATACATCTTCAACTGGCACTCAGACCATCCCTGCTGCCGTCATTGACCCAGCAGATTTTCAGCGGATGCAACATGACATTGACCGTATGTTAAGGAAAATGAACAGGCTGCAGCAGGAGGTGGCACAAGTGAATAAGAGGGTGCGTGCCATAAAGAAGACCCTGCGGATGGTGAACTTTTTACCCTCAGCCATGATTGCCTCCCTCCTCTTTCCTGGTTCTTTTCATTAGTGGGTTTAGGGGGCTTAGTGTTCGGTTAGAATAGGCTGTTAGTTTAGTTAGTAGTAGTAGGTGGAGGGGGTGGGGGTATGATACTTTTAATATCTGTTTTTTATTATGTGTGTGGGTGGGGATGATGTTGGAGTTTTGGTGTATATAAATATAAAAATCCCAAAAAATATATATTTGTTTAGTATAAGATAGTATGTGTTTAGGTTAGTATATGTTGTCCTCCATGTGTCCCGTCTTATAAGGGGGGTGGGGGGTTGATGTTTAGATCGTTTTGTTAAATGTGATAAGTAAGTTTAGCTTAGGTTAGTTAGGGCCAGTTGTGGGTAATGTGTAGTTAGGATAGGTTAGGTTAGGTAAGGTGTTTCCCCAGGTTTTAGTTTCCTTTTTTACTGTTAAATAAATATTTAGGTAATCCTTTACAGTATGTGTCACATGCTTGGGGATTAGGGCCTTGGCATGGGTGAACAGTGTCTCTTTAGTATTTGCATTTGTGTCCCATCCTGCAACCAAATACCAATTGAGCTGTTACATTGGCAGCTACACCAGAGCTACTTTGCTAAGAATCTGCCATCCATTGCACCCACCACTCAAGGTTACTATGGATCCCAAAGTGTTGTTAATTTTTGATATGTTTTCACATTGTGATCTTGGTTCCGGTTCATTACTCCTGTCTTTCATATCAGCATTCTCCCATGGCCTATACCCCTCCAGCATGTCACATGTATTGTGGTCAGTTTGGGGACTTGTCAGCATCACAACCTCTAGGTGTTGGTTCAGGACAAATTGTGAATTGCCACCTTCTTGTCCTACTCAACCCTCCGTCTACTTCCATTCTCATGGTGAGGCCTTGCACTGGCTGTGGTTGTTCTGATGGCACTAGCACCACACTTCACAATCTGAAACTGACCCAGTCTCAGATATTTCACATCCAGCTATATGTTGCTGAGACCTAGCATAACTATGTATAGCATTGTCATGGCACGCTACATATGTCAGCATTGGTAGTGCATAATGTTGATGTTGGGGAGTGTGTGCTACATTGGATTGCACCGATAGTCCTAGCAGTGTTCCATTTCCTCTTCTGACTCTGAGGGTGAATTTCACTAGCCGGGGACATATGTCCTCCCCCCCAATGCTGTTGTCTGAGCATTATGACATTTGGGATGTTGCATGGTGTCATTGGAGCTATTGTGACCCACGCACAGGGTGGACCCTGACATATGCAGCATGGGTATGACATTAGTGCTGTGTACCTCATAATGTTCATGACAATGGCACATTTGTAGCAATTATGGACAATCACATTTGACAGGATTGGAACTTTTTTATTGATAACAGGGGATTGATAAAGTTGTCATCCTGAAACATCTAATTTTGGTGTGTTTGATCCATGGGGACATTACTGCCATTAGCTACTTGACCTGCACGCACAGCAGAGGTGGTAGTGGCAACTGTTGTCAAGGTTAAATTCCACATGCAGATATGGACTGAGACTGTTAATTGAGCCCTAGTTCATGTAGGGAGAATACCAGCTGACGTGTGACAGCAGGTCAGTTTTACATTGTACCCTACCCTCCTGGACTGGCTTTACCTTTCCAACATCCTTGGCATTGCAGCATACCCCCATGTAAAGGTTGTTGGTGTAGTGTAGTACTGTGCCCCAGGTTTCCTCTGAACGGGCCATGCCCCGTGCCGTACCCCTTTACCCATGCCACTCCCTGAATATCATGACTTACATGCATTGTGTAGTAGGTATGTCCACCCCCCTGCTTCCAGTTAACATTTGTGCATTTTAATTCCCCATGCAACTTACTCTGCATCTGTGTTGTCTCCTGGTAGTATGCGCTGTCCTTAAATCCCTGTGATGATCTCCTCAGGGATGACGGCTGCCACCAACTCCTTCAAGTGGTCCTGGGCCTCCTGCAGTGCTCGACGCCCACCTCCTGGTTCCTGGTCTGTTGTCATCTTCCTGGGGTCTGTGCAAGCATCTGAGATCCATTTTGACTCTCCTTAGCAAATTTTGCTATGTTTGTGCCGCTTTTTGATGCAATTGCGTCAAAAAATGGCAAGTATCCGGTTTGCAACGTTGTAAACCGTCTCACAGTCATTTTCGCCGTGTTAACGTCGTTTTTCTTTACGACGTGACGCATTGATTTGAGTAAAAAAAAAATTACTCACACCAGTGGTTTGCGCCGCCGTGCATCAAAGTATAAATTTGACTCCTGAGCGGCTCAAAGAAATGGCGTTAGCCGGCGGTAAAAATGTTGACGCAAAACTGCGTCTGTGCAGTTTTGCGTCAAAAAGTAGAAATATGGCCCACTGTGCTGCCTAGTGCAAACACAGGCACCCTTGCACCACGGTGCACCATGGTGCAAGGGTGCCTGCATTGCATGCAGGATTCTTTTTTGTAGGAAGGGGAACCTTCCTGCACACAAATATCCTTAGAGGCATATTTTTCTATGTGGGCCACAGAATGCAGCACACGTGGGAAGAGGAAGCAACATGGATGAAATAAGTAAATTAAACTTGTTAAGCCTCACCTGGAGAGGCATATTATTTGATGCATTCCCAAGTTTACCTGGTTTAGTATACATGACATGCGTCATAAGCCATGTAAGATGCATGGAAACACTCACACAACATCCTTAGAACACCTCCCTTACACACAGTAATGCAACAGTGCATTTTGCGCTGCATTGCACTACTTCAGATTTTCAATGCCATTCAAAGCCTTTGCGTGTCTTCAACAATCTGACTTAGAGGTTTACATGACACATGTACCATGATGCATGGAGCAAGCATGAGGCACACCTCTCATAAACATGCCCCTGACTCTATAGACAAACACAGAGATGGGTATCGTGTCAGACATTACAAATGTGTAGTTGGTATGTTGCATACTTCATATTTACTTACCAACAAGTAGCCCATTCCCATATTGCTCATTATGGAAGTGCTCATTGATGATACTGTGCAGGAAGATGAAGGCAATATGAGCACTTCCAGGTATTTGGGCAGCACATTAATAAGCATCCTTAAATGATCCACTATGGCCAGAATACTTGTGCTTTCTGTTTTTGTACAGGTGGGATGTTTCAGCAGCAGGAACCAATTGCACATGTGTGCAATTCATTGCACCTAAAACATGGGAAAATCCCGCAATGACATATAAATCATACTTGGTGTCCAGTTATTGCTGTTGTGTCTTTCTGAAACAGGAGGTACTGGGGTGTGAGCCTAATTATGGCATCCAGGACATAGGGTAGGAAATTATGCCTGTGATATTCCTGCCACACTGGATGTTGTGACCTGGAAGGAACTAGATGCCAGCATGTACAGCACAGCCATTAGTTTCACCTGTGGAGGAATGTTAGTGGGCCTGGCAGTTGGTGGCTTGAGGCTTGGCCCAATCTTGTGGAGCAATTCGGTGATAAACCCCCTCTTGAGTCTGTAGAATTTGATGACCTCATCCTCCCTGAGGTCGATAAAGGAGATGTGCTACTGGAACACAGGCCCCCTCCTCCTTTACTGCCTATGTGGTAGTGGTGGTCTGCTTGCAACTCAAAGCTGAAGGATCACAACTTCCATGGTGCTGTTGAGTTTGCCAAAGTGTTTTTTGATGTTCAGTGTTTTTACTACCACAGCCACTGTGTCTTTTCCTATGCGTGGGTTGCCAATGTGCAGGTCTTTTGACATATTTCAGGTTTTGTGGGCCGCATCACAAAGATGAGTCGCACACTGGCTAACCCATAAATATCACTATGTTAGACTTGTATTAGATTTTGCAGGGGAATGCCTACATTGCATGTTTTAATTCGTGCATGCTGCAGCTGGTTTAGGGGCAGCTTTTGTACAACTCATGCATTAAAAAAGAATGCATTTGAGTAAATGAGTTGTGCTATAAATATGGAGTAATGCTTGCGCCACTGTGCGTCAAAATTTATGGCAAAGCACCAGCGCAAGCCTCTCATAAATATTTCCATTGATTTCTAGAGAGGGGGACTGGTTGTGTGTGTGTGTATGTGTGTGTGAATACACAGTCTATGTTGATGTGAGCATTCCGTGTTTAACAACTGAGGGAGTTGCACCTCGAAATTCCAGATACCTTCTGCTCCAATAATAAAGATAACAGTGGTTTCCATTGTCATTAATTTATCTGATCTTTATCTAGGGATTTCAGTTTGTTCTCCTGGCCCTCTCTATGAGTGGAGAATATAACTAAATTCTCTCCATAGGCATTTACTTAACTGACAAGTTGTATGTTTCATAAAATGAAGCTGCCCTTACAATGTGGACAATTGACAGTTGATATCACATGAAGCTTCTTACTCACTTGGCCCACAATAAAGGAAAGGAGCACATTTAACTATGTTATAGCATCATTGAATATACACCCTTATAGCTGGTTTGTATGCCTGAGCCACAGATAAGGGCTCATATAATAGGAAAGGGACAAGCAACTAGTATGAATGATTGGAACTGTTGTGCATCATGCTTTCAGTACGTGAATTGTTGAAATGTGGAAACAAGCAAGGAATCCAATGAAAAGAGATTGAAATGAGAACTGAATCTAACAAAACAGTGTTCGGATTTTGGAATGAGCGTGAACAATGATGGTTTATACCCCAAATGCTTATCGGTAATCTTCATTACTCCCAGTCTCAGAAGTTTATTTAGAGTTTGGTGGAAGGGTTACTCTGTCAAAACATGCTGGATGCCGCTTCCATCATAAGACAAGTGCTTACAGTATGGTGGGCAGGACATCCTCCATGTTTATGACAGAGTATCTAAGCCTACTAACTCGAAATAAGGCCCGTAGTCTTCCTTGTCACAGTCCTTATAACATGAAGCTCGTGACATCCAACAGATAGGGTTCATGTGTCTGACAAGGCCAGGGTGACGCACCTGAATTGCAGGTTTCTGCAGGAACGAAGAGTAATATCCACACCCCTATGGTCCAGTTCTCCACACCTGGAGAACACAGGATGTAAGCGAGTAGTCCAGAGGAAGGGATAGGGAAACAGGGATGTAGTAGGAAGAGAAACAAAACACTGGTCTGCAGTAGTTCTGCATTTGGTGACTGGAGTGGTGAACACAACGTTTGTTGTGTTGAGACCCTGAGCAACACAAAATAAACAAAATTAGGGCACTAGAATTCACTGAGAGCAACCCTCACACAGTTATGCATTTATTTTGGCTATTGTAGATAGTCAGCATTCAACAATGTACTGTCTATGAGATCAGTAGTTGTTAACCTGGGAACTGCTGACCAACACAGCTCAGAAAATCAGCAAAGGTAAACAAGATAATTCACATGATAATCATATGCCAGTATTGATACACTGTGCCCTTTACATATGCAGCACTTGCTTGTAGGCACTCATGTCACCGGGAACTAGAATAGCATCAACATCATTGTAAGTCACTGTGAGTGCTGATACACTGTGCCTTTAGTTGTGCCACATTTTGGGAGTACTAATGTCACTATTGGCCTATTAACCGCGTAGGCAGACATCAACACAATTGTCAGACAACAACGCAATTGTCACAGTTGTGAGGCCAACTGGTCCATAATCCAGAGAATACCCAATAACCAAGGGCCATATGTATGAACACATTTTCCCATAGACACAGAATGGGTAAAACCCTTTGCTACATCTGGCCCCAAGTCTCATAGATAAAATGTCATTGTACGTACAATTGTTCTGTGCACTGACCTGTATTCCCCCGGGTGCACTGGAGCATTTGAGGTAAGCTTACAATTCTTTTTTGGCCCCTTTTCAGGAACTCTGGAGTGCTGTCGCTGGAGCCAAAGAGCCAGAAACGCAGAAGAGCGCGAGTGCAGGGAAGCAGGAAGCAAGCAACCCGGAACCTGAAGCGGAAGGAGGAGTCGGAAGGAGGAAGCAGCGTTGGGAACCAGGCAGGAACCACAATGATGGGAGTCAAGCAGGAAGGTAGGTAACGTGAAGCCAAGCAACATGAACCACAGTCGGTGTGGTTTAAATAGAAGTACTTGCATGTTGCTTAGCACAGGGGACGCAGGGTTGAGTCAACTGTTAGTATCCACATGTGAACAGCAAGGCCCGGTAGCGTGCTGAAGGCACCAAGCTTCAGGAGCGCTATTGACATACCAAGTGTGCTGTGCAGATGCAGATTTTGTTTACACAAACACATTACTTCAATCACAACAACATATGTAAAGCCAATACACAGACAATATGGGAGGAAGGGAGGCCTAGGGTGTTATCCTTTCGATTACCTTGAATCATTACAGTATTAAAGGGGACGTGCAGACAGCACCTAATGCACGTGTCGTACCAGTATGCATATCTCCAGCAGCTCTCACACATGGGAGATACTCAGTGGTTTATTTGAGTCAGTGGGGCCACCGACACTCATGTTTGGAGACCAGCATTTATTTTTCCACGTCATTCAAAGGAGCAAAAGAGGAAAACCACATAAAGTGGGAACATTGAGAAAGAGAAAGACAGAAAAACTGTGTCAAAGGGAGAAAGCAAATACTTGTAAGAGTGAGATAAAGGGACAGGGAGTGTCTGGTAGTGCATTAAAGAGGCATGAGGTGGAATAAAGACTGCAGAGTCCTGGTATTGGGCGCAGTGACATTTAATTGCACTTTCTGAGCAAAGCTTCGGGCATCGGCACTCATTCTTTTACAAATTAAGTACTGGAACTTCTAATAGTCATGGATTGTTTCATTGAGCTAATTACACTAATATGCCTGATAGCAAAGATTACTTGTAAATATAAAGCTTGTGACTGAAACAATGTCCATGACAAGATGGAATGAGGTGGCCTATCTAGTATAGATGGTCACTAGAATCTAGAAGAAATTACTTCTGAATTGGTAAGGCACGTATCATGTTGAAATTAAGGTGTAAAGTAATCCAAGGTTAGATTTTCCCTTCGAGAGGTTTGATTATTTGCCACATGTCCTCTGATGGGTGCAGCATTTGAGGTGCATGCAATCATGGAAGTTGACAAAATTGGGTCTTACCTAAAGTTTTTACTTATTTCAGTTCTTTTCGCTCCAACTACCAAGAACGCTGCTTGAGTAAATTGGTAATTTGGAAAGATAATGCAATATAAAAGTCGATTTTTTAAAAATAATTTAGCATGCACAAATGCAGTCAGGTAGGCCTAGAGGCATGTGAGCCTGTAACAAACTCTGCAACCTGCTGGTTCCTGGTTTCAATCTAATCTAAGTGTGGTGATCTTAGCCTTTCATGTGTCCAAGGTCAATAAAACAAGTAGCACGAAATTGAGTAATATTCACATTCTATATTCATTGATATCAGAATGTAATTGTGTACACTGTAGTAAGCGTTACAAAAAGAAACCTTTTCTACAAAGCCAGACGCTGAGACTTCTTGAAAGACTTGGGTTAGTTGTATAATGGTGAACCAATAGACTTTGACCAAGGACGGACTTGTTCTCCATTTTGACTTATTTTCATTTCTGCCACTTAAAAGAGAGACAAACAGTTTTTTAAAATACTTTGGGCTATATTTATACTTTTTTAGCGCTGCATTCGCGTAATTGTTTGACGCAAAAGTGCAGCAACCTTACAAAATACATTTGTATTTTGTAAGTTTGCGTTGCTTTTTGCATCAAAAAGCAGCACAAATGCGGCGCTAAAAAAGTATAAATAGGGGCCTTACTGTCTCTTTAACCTGTTCGCTGCCAGGCCTTTTCCCCCTCAGGTGCCAGGACTTTTTTTGGCTATTTGGGGCAGGGCGCACTTAGGCCCTCTTAACTTCTTGTCCACATAAGCTACCCACGCCAAATTTGCGTCCTTTTTTCCAACATCCTAGGGATTCTAGAGGTACCCAGACTTTGTGAGTTCCCCTGAAGGAAACCAAGAAATTTGCCAAAATAAAGTAAACATTTCATTTAAAAAAAAAAAAAAAATTGGAAAAAAGGGCTGCAGAAGAAGGCTTGTGGTTTTTCCCTGAAATTGGCATCAACGAAGGGTTTGCAGTGCTAAAATCACACAACACAATTTTGGCAATTTACTGGGACATACCCCATTTTTACGATTTTTTGTGCTTTCAGCCTCCTTCCAGTCAGTGACAGAAAAGGGTGTGAAACTAATGCTGGATCCCAGAAACCTAAACATTTCTGATAAGTAGACAGAATTCTGAATTCAGCAATCGGTAATTTGTGTAGATCCTACAAGGGTTTCCTACAGAAAATAACAACTGAAATAAAAACATATTGAAATTGAGGTGAAAAAAACAGCCAGTTTTCTCTACATTGTCCTCTGTAACTTTTTCCTGCAATGTCAGACTTTTGAAAGCAATATACTATTACATCTGCTGGACTCTTCTGGTTGCAGGGATATATAGGGCTTGTAGGTTCATCAAGAACCCTAGGTACCCAGAGCAAATAAATGAGCTGCACCTTGCAGTGGGTTTTCATTCTATACAGGGTATACAGCAATTCATTTGCTGAAATATAAAGAGTGAAAAATAGGTATCAAGAAAACCTTTGTATTTCCAAAATGGGCACAAGATAAGGTGTTGAAGAGCAGTGGTTATTTGCACATCTCTGAATTTTGGGGTGCCCATACTAGCATTTGAATTACAGGCCATTTCTCCAATAGATGTCTGTTTTACACACTGTCTTATATTTGGAAGGAAACAATGTAGAGAATGACAAGGGGCAATAACACTTGTTTTGCTATTCTATGTTCCCCCAAGTCTCCCGATAAAAATGGAACCTCACTTGTGTGGGTAGGCCTAGCGCCCGCGACAGGAAGTGCCCCAAAACACAACGTGGACACATCAAATTTTCCCAAAGAAAACACAGGTGCTTTTTTGCAAACTGCCTACCTGTGGATTTTGGCCTCTAGCTCAGCCGGCACCTAGGGAAACCTACCAAACCTCTGCATTTTTCAAAACTAGAGACCTAGGAGAATTCAAAATGGGGTGACTTGTGGGGCTCTCACCAGGTTCTGTTACCCAGAATCCTTTGAAAACCTCAAAATGTGACTAAAAAAACACCTTTTCCTCACAT
This sequence comes from Pleurodeles waltl, assembly GCF_031143425.1. Classification (NCBI taxonomy): domain Eukaryota; kingdom Metazoa; phylum Chordata; class Amphibia; order Caudata; family Salamandridae; genus Pleurodeles; species Pleurodeles waltl. Next base: position 518,422,956 of record NC_090442.1, read on the forward strand.
TTCGGTGACAGAAAGTTCTGGAATCTGAGAGGAGCCACAAATTTCCTTCCACCCAGTGTTCCCCCAAGTCTCCCGATAAAAATGGTACCTAACTTGTGCTCGCAACAGGAAATGCCCCAAAACACTATCTGGACAAATCAAAATTATCAAATAGAAAACTACCTGTTTTTGCGGGGGCACCTGCGTTTTTGGTCCTGGGCGCAGCAGCCATCTAGGGAAACCTTCCAAACCCAGACATTTCTGAAAACTAGACACCCAAGGGATTCAAGGGAGGTGTGACTTGCGTGGATCCCCCAATGTTTTCTTACCCAGCATCCTCAGCAAACCTCAAATTTAGCTACAAAATCACATTTTTACCACATTTCTTTGTGGGATTACTGAACCGGGATGAATTTCCTACCACCCAACGTTCCTTTTAGTCTCCGGGTAAAAATGATACCTCACTGGTGTAGGTGGGCCAAGTGTTTGTGACAGGGAACAGCCAAAAACATGTCAAAATTGAGAGGGAACCAAAGTGGGTCCAAAAGGGCAGTTTGAAACAAAACATTTTTAGGCAGACAAGTGCAGCAGAACGTTTATCGGTATAGATGAAACAATGCTAGGTGGTAGGAATTTTGTGGATTTCAGCAGATTCCGGAAGGTTCCATCACAAAAAAGTGGGAAGAATGTGTGCTTTTCAGCAAAGTTGCAGGTTTGCAGGGCATTGTGGGTAAGGAAATGGTGCGGGGTGCATGTGAAGCACACCACACTGGAATCAACTAGATGTTTTGTTTTCAGATGTGTCTAGGTCTTGTGGATTTTTCTACATGGCAGCGTCCCAGAGTAAAAAAAACTGCAGCCCTCACCATTCCAAATGGGACGATTTTGAGAGTTACCAAGCTCTCCTGGGCCAAAGATAAAACAAAAAACAAAAAAATCAAATGTCCTCTTGCTCGCCATGGGATAAGATGTTTTAGTGTTCAGGGGAGAGCTGAATGACTGTTAGCCCCTTCAGTTCGGGTGGGGGCATAACCAGGCCCATACTGGTTGGTAGTCACCACCCCACTATTTTTATTCTTTTAATTTCATGGCATCTAGTAGATTTTCTGCCCCTCGGGGTGTGGATCGGGGTAATTGCCCCAACTGCCCACTGGTGGGGAGAACAACTTTGGCCCCATTTATTTGGAGTGGGGGTATGGCCATAACCCCACCCTCTCATTTGGAAAAAAAATCTTCCCCGGTCTCTGGTGAGCTTTCTGCCCCCCTTGGGGGCAGATAGGCCTTCCAAAAATAGGCCAATCTGCTCCCAAAGGGGGCAGATATGGCCAACAGTAATGTTTCCCCATGGGGAGCGACCCTTGCCCAAGGGGCTGCCCCCCCAAACAAAACACACACATAAACACACACCAATCCCTGGTGTCTAGTGGTTTCTGCCCCCCTTGGGGGCAGATTGGCCCCAAGGTGGGAAGAAATGGCCTAAATACAATTTGCCCCCCAGGGGAGCGACCCTTGTCTAAGGGGTCGCTCCCCATACATAAAAACATAAAGTAAATACAAATATATATATTTCCCTGGTGTCTAGAGGTTTCTACCCCCCCCTGGAGGCAGATCGGCCTAATTATATGAGGCCGATCTGCCTCCGGGGGGTCAGAAATGGCCTAAAAGTAATATAGCCTCTGAGGGAGCGACTCGTGCCCAAAGGGCTGGTCCCTTTATTAGAAAACACACAAAAAAAATCTGTGGTGTCTAGTGAGCATTTCTGCCCCCCCCCCCGGCGGCAGAAATGACCTAAAAATTATTTGCCCCCCTAAGGAGCGACCCTTGCCCAAGGGGCAGCTCCCTTTACAGAAAACACAAAAAAATATCTCTGGTGTCTAGTGGGCATTTCTGCCCCCCCTGATCGGCCTAGTTATAGTAGGCCGATCTGCCCCCAGCGGGGGCAGAAATGGCCTAAGCACAATTTGCCCCCCCCAGGGAGCGACCCTTGCCTAAGGCGTCGCTCCCTGCACATAAAAGAAAAAAATAAATCCCTGGTGTCTAGTGAGCATTTCTGCCCCCATCGTCCTAATTATATTAGGCCGATCTGCCCCCAGGGGGGGCAGGAATGGCGTAAAAATTATTTGCCCCCCTAGGGAGCGACCCTTGCCCACGGGGCCGCTCCTCTCACGTAAATAAAAAAAAAAAGAAATGCTCAGAATGACATCGAAAGAAAGGAAAAGCCTTTCCTTTCTTCCGATGTCTCTCCCGCCCCCCCTCCTCCCGAGCGGAAGAGAAATGCTTAGCATTTCTCTTCCACATCGCGCTGGAAGCAAGCTTCCAGCGCAACGGGAGGCGACCTCGCGTGCTGACATCATCAGACATCACTGGGGGGGCCAGGGGGGCCAGGGGTGAAAGGAGAAGCGATTCCCCTTTCATCACTGACGGGGGGAATGGGTGGGGGGCCCACGGGGGAGCGCTAGCGCTTCCCCCGTGGGCCCTGTGCAGGACGAGGTGGTCTCATCCCAGGCACACGGGAACTGCATGCTGGGACGAGACCACCTCGTTCAAGGCATCATAGGGGTTAAAAAAGTGTGCCAGTGATCAAGACAGTGGCATTTTGCCACCAATAATGCTTAAAGCTTGAATTGTGAATTATCCAGTTCCTCCAAGAAGTTTGCTTAGGTAGAAACACATTAATTTGAAAGAAAAATTGCCATATTTGTTAAAAATCATTAAACAAAAAAAGAATAAAGTCATAAACAAAAGCTGAAAATTTTAAAAAAACACATGCGCTGATCTAAATATGTCTGAAAATGTCCACCAATTATGTGTGTAGTAGACTGATTTAGAAGCTTTTGAGGACAATGGGGTTATTTGCAAGCAACGTGGCGCAGGGCAGCACAGCAAGAGACCTTGCTGGGCTGCCCTGCCCATAGGAAAAGGGCAGAAATGTGCTGTATCTACAAGATACAGCGCATTTCTGCCGTTTCCCCCTGCGCTGGCGCACAATGGGCTGTCTAGCGCCAACGCAAGCACCCTTGCACTATGGTGAAGAAAAAACAAGGAGAAATAAAGATTTTTCTGCTCGCTGCGCCTCCCCTGGTGAGGCATAAGATTTTGATGCAATCCCAGGTTTACAAACTCATGTAAATCTGGGACTGCGTCAAAATCCATTGGTGTTGCATGGGAAAACCCACTGCAACACCCATGGAATGCCTCCCTGACACAATGTAAGGCAACCCAGTGACTTGCACTACGTTGCTTTACACCATATCTAAAAGGCCATTAAATGCCACACAAAGTGGCTTTTCTTGGTCTTGTAAATATGGGCCTGCACTATTCGCTGCCAGTGCGTCACAAAAAGTGATGTATTGGCAGAGCACAGGGCTTCATTTCAGTGAAAAAATAGTTACCCAGCCCTAAGAGTATCCTTCTCAGGATGGTTCAAAGGAGCAATTGTTTGACAAAGTGTTCCAGAAACAAAAATGGTACAAAAAAAACAGTGAGGTTACCCCACAATACGTCAAGGAAGGTGCTTGACATGTTGAGCCACCTGTAACGGAAGTGGCAACTGTTCAAACAGAAAGTACCAGGTTGTCCCTCATAGAGTTAATAAAAAGAGGGAAGTTGCAGATTGCTTGTTATTTTTAATTGCCTTACTTTCCAGCAGAGTGCCCCTGTCTCCCCGTCAATCATGGTTTGGTCTCTTTCTTCATTATAGCACATTAAACTGCAGGGCAGAATGATGACTTTGTTTAAAAGCGCCAGGTTCATCCAGTAGCTCTTGGCCAGACATGACTGGGCTATTAATCACGGCTTCTGTGGTGAGGTGATGCAAAGAGGTGGCTGGTGCGTTGTCTACCTGCCTAGCAGTGAACAATGGCAGCTTGTTCTCTGAGGAGAAACCAATCAATCTGCTTTTTGTACAGTCCAAACAAATGCTATGTTCTGTTGCCTTCTACCTCAATAGTTTTCCGTTCACAATCCATTCCTTCCCTATTGTATACAAGGCGTTCATGAATATCTTTGCCACTCATTTATGCTAAATGCAATATAGGTGGTAAGTTGCTATAACAATAGAGCATGGGTACTCTCAAACATTTTCCGAGGTACCACAAATTTTTGGTCTGTGGTGTGACCGAGGGCCGTATTGATGGCAGAAGGGCGGCAGTTTGGTTCACTATAGGAGAAGCAAAGCTTGTACATCTAGTGGCTGAAAAGCACAATGTGAAACCAGACATCCTGGGCTGAATCTAGGCTTCCCTGGTTGACCAAATTGTGTAATTCTAAGTAATTGATTTATTTCACTTCCCCTCCCTTCTTTTATTATCACTTATTGGAGGACCTTCAGGATGTGCTCTATAAAACCTCTCCTATGTTTGATTTAATAATCTTTAATGTTGTTTCTGTATAATAGAAACCCAGGCGACTCAAAGGGAGCACATAAGGATTGACTTGTCTCTTAGTTGTCTATTAGCATTGTTGTCAGGGTGGGGAAGCATAAATGTTTCTAAATTCATGTTTAAAAACTATCACTTAAAAAAAAATACTTCTCAATGCAATCCACTGAGATAATCTGATGTATGAAGGTGAAACACATTTTAAATTTTTTTAATTATGAAGACACTTTATCATATTTTTAAACATTTGCTGCAAGATGCCTTTGAAAATGAAGCTGTTCATAAAGTTAAGTGGTGCAAGAGACCCTAGTTACTTCCTTTGTTTAACATCAATTAACCTCTACCTAATGCTTGTCAGTTTATTTAAGATATTTGTATTATTATTGCTGAGTCGAGTAAACAGAACTGAGTAAACAGGGAGCCATGTATAAAGGTCAAGAGGGCCACATGCGGCCCCCAGGCTGTACTTTAACTATCACTGCAATAGAGCAATGTACCTGGAAAAGTGGCCATATTGTACTATTCTGCATAAAGCAGGAGGAAGGATCAGCTTTCAGAAGTGCTTTCACTGCGCCCCCTCTGCATAGGGTTTGATCCCCAGCAGAGTTCACTCCGTCCTTCATCCTTTTCCAATCAATACATTAAGCACCACGCTTATTTGGAGAAAACAATCGTTCGAACGTAAAGTACTGAGAACTGCATAGTAAGAGAGGTCATGCGTATACCTATGTGACACTAGAAATTCATGCAACTCTTATGCATAATGTTTGCCGCTTGCTGGTGAGGCCAGACACAATCTCACAGCGGGAGTTATGCGTTATGGCTCTGTCGTCATTCAGAAAGGCTTTCCCACATTTACGTTGTTTTAGGTTGGCAAATGTCCCAGGTTAGAAATGTGAAGTCCTATTTGCAAATCACCTACTTAGGAATGGCAAAAATTTGCATTTGCATCACACACATTTACGACCAGGGAAAATCTACGAGGATAGTGAATTTTCCTTTTTCATAAATGGAAAAGCGTGATAATATAGGAGTTGCTGGGAAGGCCTTTTTGCAGGTGCAGGAAAATACACACAACTTAAATGTATGTAGTTTCTCACATATCTCTTGTAGGTCGTTTCCCAAATTTGAAATGCACACAAATCTGCTCCTGTGAAAGCAGGTGTAAGTCAGTTTGCAAGGCAGGAGTCGGAAAGGAAGCATGCTCATATTCATTGGAAGTGTGGATTTAGGTCCGATAATGCATGCCAATCATTTTACAGGTAGAACTTTCCCTTGTGTGATTTGTAGTCCCACAAGTGCTCTCATAATCCATGACTGAGGATATACTCCTTTGATTGTTAGTGTATCCAATGAAAGTTGAAATTTGATCAAAACAATATATTAACCCATGAAGCAAACATCTGACGTTTAACAATGGCCCTTTGTGAGCTAGGTCGAATAAGAAGTAACAGTTCTATCACACTGGTGTTCAGGAACTTCCCTGACACTTTTTGACACCTTGCTGCTCTTTCTACTGAAGCTGCAAAGATGAACAGTACCAGCCTCTCTCAGCCTTTAAATGACCCGGAGAAGAGAGGCACACTACGCTTGTTTGGCAATGTCACTTGTGTGGCCTGCAGTATCCCAACAGAAGACCAGAGAGCAATTCCACGCCATTGCCAAAAATGCAGTTCTGCTTTAGGCTTAGGCCTGTAGAGCCCAGATTGCTGTGTAAAGTGAAACCGAGGTCCCCACCCCACCTCTGCTTCCACCTTTTCCCACCTTGTGAAGGTGTGGCGTGGGTTGGCCAGTTGTGATCCTACTCCAGACGGTGACAAGGTGGGGAAATGTGGATTTGAAGGAGGATTGATCTTCACCTTACCTGTCCCGGCATATTTGTGTGCTTGATGGTGTATCTGGATTCAGGTTTGCTAGATCCTTACATCTTCCCTGTACATCCTTATTTATTATCTGTATATAGATGAATTATCACTCCATGCCACAGGCGGTAGAAAGCTGCCGTGGGCAGCTGTCAGTCTCCTGAGGCATGGAGATGTCTAGCACTAAGTGCCTGGGCCTCCACAGGTCTGAATGTAACTTCCTACTCCCAATCCCAGCTATTGTCGCTTGTAGATAAAACATGTGGAACCTCAAGTAACCCTACTTAGTTGGAACTGGAGGAATGCTACCACATGAGGTTAAGTAGGACAGAGTGGAAGGGGTGGATAGAGGCTCTAACTTGAATGTCTGTGAATGTTTGTTTGCATAAACATTTGACTAAGTAGGCATTTGAGTCAGCGAGCATGTGTGACTCTATGTGCACCCTGATATGAGTCAATGTGAGGGTGTTTTAGTGTGCATATTTATGTGCAAGCCTTTGTGTTTCCACAACCGCCTCTGTGTGCGCTTATTCCTGTCTGTGCATGCGTGCTGGCTGACTCTGGGGCACTGATGGTAATTCTTGGCCCATGGCGTCATTTAGAGTAGGATGGTCCTCAACTCAGCAAAATGATGGCTGTTATATATTATTTTAGGAACATCCAGGACCGGATGGTATTTCAGGCAAAACAATTAGGGGGTGATTCTAACCCTGGCGGTCGGTGTTAAAGCGGCGGCCAACCCGCCAACAGGCTGGCGGTCAAAAAAATGGAATTCTGACCCTGGCGGGAACCGCCAACACAGAGAGCCACTTTAACACTCCGACCGCCACGGCGGTACAAACAAACAGCGTGGCGGTCACCGCCAACAGCCAGGCGGCAGACAATGTACCGCCCACACTATCACAACTCACCAATCCGCCACCTTTTCCGGGGCGGGAGCACCGCCGATAAAAACACGGCGGAAACAGACTACGAACGGGAAAACGCACACCACTACGCACTCCAGGAGGAAGGAGGACAGCATGGAACCCGAATTAAACATCCTACCTGCTCTCGTCTACCTTCTCATCTACCACGAGTACGAAGTCCGGCGCAGACGACAACGGTGAGTACTGCACCTATGACACACGGGAGGGGGAGGACGAAAGGTTACGGCCACACACATATGCGACCCCCCCCCCAACTATGTACACACCAATGCAGAGCAACAAGTCACAGTGACACCACCCAAACACCCCTGAAAAATGCTATGACATAATCAAATTTGGAATAAATATTTATGTACCAAAAAGCTCCTGAAAATTATCGTACAACCATGAAAGATATTTACAAGAAAACAAATGATATACACATCAGTGTATAACTGAAGTAACAAGTCCTGCACATCCTACGAATTCATCATGTCCGTGGGCCAAAGTTTTGAGAAACAAGGGCAAAGCCTACACAGGAGACCTGAGTCCTTTGGAGAGAACACTGCAGGGGCATCAGATGTAAAAACTACAGGCACCTCAGTGGGAAGGGAAGGGGGGGGCACCACAGCCACATGAGTCCACGACGCCAGATCCACGAGGAGCACCCATGCCCACTGTACCATCCTGGGGAGTGCAAAGCCACAGTCTCTCAATGTCTCTACAGTGGGTGGGCTGCCCACTGTACCATCCTGGGGAGTGCAAAGCCACAGTCTCTCAATGTCTCTACAGTGGGTGGGCTGCCCACTGTACCATCCTGGGGAGTGCAAAGCCACAGTCCATCAGGTGGATGACAGTCTCCACTGGTCAAGGAGGAGGCATGGTGGGCACAGTGAACCATAAACAGTGCTTGAGACGGCGGTGCCCAGCGGAGCGGTGCTTGAGAAGAAGGGCCCAGCGGAGCGGTGCTTGAGATGAAGGGCCCAGCGGAGCGGTGCTTGAGACGGCGGTGCCCAGCGGAGCGGTGCTTGAGAAGAAGGGCCCAGCGGAGCGGTGCTTGAGAAGAAGGGCCCAGCGGAGCGGTGCTTGAGATGAAGGGCCCAGCGGAGCGGTGCTTGAGAAGAAGGGCCCAGCGGAGCGGTGCTTGAGATGAAGGGCCCAGCGGAGCGGTGCTTGAGAAGAAGGGCCCAGCGGAGCGGTGCTTGAGACGGCGGTGCCCAGCGGAGCGGTGCTTGAGATGAAGGGCCCAGCGGAGCGGTGCTTGAGATGAAGGGCCCAGCGGAGCGGTGCTTGAGATGAAGGGCCCAGCGGAGCGGTGCTTGAGATGAAGGGCCCAGTGGAGCGGTGCTTGAGAAGAAGGGCCCAGCGGAGCGGTGCTTGAGATGAAGGGCCCAGCGGAGCGGTGCTTGAGATGAAGGGCCCAGCGGAGCGGTGCTTGAGACGGCGGTGCCCAGCGGAGCGGTGCTTGAGATGAAGGGCCCAGCGGAGCGGTGCTTGAGACGGCGATGCCCAGCGGAGCGGTGCTTGAGAAGAAGGGCCCAGAGGAGCGGTGCTTGAGATGAAGGGCCCAGCGGAGCGGTGCTTGAGATGAAGGGCCCAGCGGAGCGGTGCTTGAGAAGAAGGGCCCAGCGGAGCGGTGCTTGAGATGAAGGGCCCAGCGGAGCGGTGCTTGAGATGAAGGGCCCAGCGGAGCGGTGCTTGAGACGGCAGTGCCCAGCGGAGCGGTGCTTGAGATGAAGGGCCCAGCGGAGCGGTGCTTGAGACGGCGGTGCCCAGCGGAGCGGTGCTTGAGAAGAAGGGCCCAGCGGAGCGGTGCTTGAGATGAAGGTCCCAGCGGAGCGGTGCTTGAGATGAAGGGCCCAGCGGAGCGGTGCTTGAGACGGCAGTGCCCAGCGGAGCGGTGCTTGAGATGAAGGGCCCAGCGGAGCGGTGCTTGAGACGGCGGTGCCCAGCGGAGCGGTGCTTGAGAAGAAGGGCCCAGCGGAGCGGTGCTTGAAATGAAGGGCCCAGCGGAGCGGTGCTTGAGATGAAGGGCCCAGCGGAGCGGTGCTTGAGACGGCGGTGCCCAGCGGAGCGGTGCTTGAGATGAAGGGCCCAGCGGAGCGGTGCTTGAGACGGCGGTGCCCAGCGGAGCGGTGCTTGAGATGAAGGGCCCAGCGGAGCGGTGCTTGAGATGAAGGGCCCAGCGGAGCGGTGCTTGAGACGGCGGTGCCCAGCGGAGCGGTGCTTGAGATGAAGGGCCCAGCGGAGCGGTGCTTGAGACGGCGGTGCCCAGCGGAGCGGTGCTTGAGAAGAAGGGCCCAGCGGAGCGGTGCTTGAGATGAAGGGCCCAGCGGAGCGGTGCTTGAGATGAAGGGCCCAGCGGAGCGGTGCATGAGAAGAAGGGCCCAGCGGAGCGGTGCTTGAGATGAAGGGCCCAGCGGAGCGGTGCTTGAGATGAAGGGCCCAGCGGAGCGGTGCTTGAGACGGCGGTGCCCAGCGGAGCGGTGCTTGAGATGAAGGGCCCAGCGGAGCGGTGCTTGAGAAGAAGGGCCCAGCGGAGCGGTGCTTGAGATGAAGGGCCCAGCGGAGCGGTGCTTGAGATGAAGGGCCCAGCGGAGCGGTCCTTGAGATGGCGGGGCCCTCTTCAGCGGTGCCTATCTTCACGGCGGGGCCCTCTTCAGCGGTGCCTATCTTCACGGCGGGGCCCTGTTCAGCAGTGCTCTTCTGCACCGCGGGCCCTGTTCAGCGGTGCTCTTCTCCACGGCGGGCCCTGTTCAGCGGTGCTCTTCTGCACCGCGGGCCCTGTTCAGCGGTGCTCTTCTGCACGGCGGGCCCTGTTCAGCTGTGCTCTTCTGCACCGCGGGCCCTGTTCAGCGGTGCTCTTCTGCACGGCGGGCCCTGTTCAGCGGTGCCTATCTTCACGGCGGGGCCCTGTTCAGCGGTGCTCTTCTGCACCGCGGGCCCTGTTCAGCGGTGCTCTTCTGCACGGCGGGCCCTGTTCAGCGGTGCTCTTCTGCACGGCGGGCCCTGTTCAGCGGTGCCTATCTTCACGGCGGGGCCCTGTTCAGCGGTGCTCTTCTGCACGGCGGGCCCTGTTCAGCGGTGCTCTTCTGCACGGCGGGCCCTGTTCAGCGGTGCTCTTCTGCACCGCGGGCCCTGTTCAGCGGTGCTCTTCTGCACGGCGGGCCCCTGTTCAGCGGTGCCTATCTTCACGGCGGGGCCCTGTTCAGCGGTGCTCTTCTGCACCGCGGGCCCTGTTCAGCGGTGCTCTTCTCCACGGCGGGCCCTGTTCAGCGGTGCTCTTCTCCACGGCGGGGCCCTGTTCAGCGGTGCTCTTCTGCACCGCGGGCCCTGTTCAGCAGTGCTCTTCTGCACGGCGGGCCCTGTTCAGCGGTGCTCTTCTGCACGGCGGGCCCTGTTCAGCGGTGCCTATCTTCACGGCGGGGCCCTGTTCAGCGGTGCTCTTCTGCACCGCGGGCCCTGTTCAGCGGTGCTCTTCTCCACGGCGGGCCCTGTTCAGCGGTGCTCTTCTCCACGGCGGGGCCCTGTTCAGCGGTGCTCTTCTGCACGGCGGGCCCTGTTCAGCGGTGCTCTTCTGCACGGCGGGCCCTGTTCAGCGGTGCTCTTCTGCACGGCGGGCCCTGTTCAGCGGTGCCTATCTTCACGGCGGGGCCCTGTTCAGCGGTGCTCTTCTGCACCGCGGGCCCTGTTCAGCGGTGCTCTTCTCCACGGCGGGCCCTGTTCAGCGGTGCTCTTCTCCACGGCGGGCCCTGTTCAGCGGTGCTCCTCTGCACGGCGGGCCCTGTTCAGCGGTGCTCTTCTGCACGGCGGGCCCTGTTCAGCGGTGCCTATCTGCACCGCGGGCCCTGTTCAGCGGTGCTCTTCTGCACCGCGGGCCCTGTTCAGCGGTGCTCATCCAGCAGGTCAAGGGAGCCAGACCTGGCCTGGACTCCCTGCTCAGTCGCCCTCGGACCGTGACGTTTCTGGACCCTTCGGGGACGGACTCCTGGCCTCTTTAGTGTCCTCCTTCCCAGCTGGGATGTGACATGTGGGGTCCACCTTCTCCGCGCTCCTGCTGCCCTTCCGCTCCTTTGATGGGGCTCTCGGGCCCTTGCCTCCCCTAGATGGTGTGGCTGGTGAAGTGGCCGCACATTGCTCCTTGGGGGCAGCCCTGTCAGTCCTCGCACGGCGGCCCTTGTTTTTGCGGGTCCTCTTGCCGGGGGTGGGAGCTGGACGTGTCCTTGCTGCTGATCGATGTGTCACTGCTGGCAAAGGGTGGACTCCAGAACCCATGCACAACAGTGACACTCGAAGCTGGGCTGGTGGTGGCTGCGGTGCTCTTGGGACTCTTTGCAGATGGAGGGGGGAGCTCATCGGAGGGAAAGAGGTCAAGATTAGCCAGGAAAAGCTTTTTAGGTCCAAGGTAAAGGGTAGGAGAAGTGGTGATGGGAGTGGAGGAAGAGGATGTGGTTGTAGGAGAGTCAGGTGTGCTGTCATTGGGTGAAGGTGCTGGTGCTGTAGGCTGACGTGAGGTGGATGGCTGTTGGGTGGGTGTCTGCCTGCGTTTGTGTGTCTTGGAAGAGGGGGTGACAGACACAGTGGGAGAGGACACAGGGGACATGTAAATGGCAGTGGGGGTGGTGACTGCACGAGTGTGGACTGTACTGGAGGGTGAGGTGGTGATGGAAGCACTGGCTGATGTTGGGGTGCATGCAGGTGTGAGTGTAGACGTCACAGGGAGGGAGGAGGGAGACGAGGAGGAGGGGGACACAGAGGTGGTTGTGACTGCTGGAATGTCTGCATCTGGGTGTTGCTTGGGTGAGTGTTTGTGGGATCTGTGGTGCTTGTGTCTGGATGAGCTGCTCTTGGGTGTTGAGGTGTGTGCAGGCTGGTGTGATGGTGTGGATGGGATAGGCTGAGGAACAGGAGACAGAGACAGGCTGAAGGCAGTAAGAAGAGGGAGGCTGGAAACAGGGACAATGGCTGCCGTCAGTGCTGAGGCCAGAGCAGTGAACGCTCGTTGATGGGCAGCCTGACCCGAATGAATGCCCTCCAGGTACGTATTGCTCTGTTGCACCTCCCTTTGCACACCATGGATGGCATTCAAAAGGGTAGTCTGCCCAACAATGAGCGTCCTCACCAGGTCAATGAGCTCCGCACTGAGGGCAGCAGGGGCAACAGGGGCAGGGGCTGAGGTGCCTGGGGCGAAGGAGACGCGCGCCTTCCTGGGCGAGCAGGCACGGAGCGTAGGCTGAGGGGCTGCTGGGAGGGCGGAGCTGGTGCACTGGGTGGCGGCTGTACCTGTAGAGGCGGGGGGCCCGGATGTTGCCGCCACCGCTAGGGAGCTCCCATCCGAGGACGTGTCGCTGTCGCTGCTCTCACCAGCGGTCCCCGTCGTGGTGCTCCCCTCGCCCTCCGGATCACTGGTGCCCTCGGTGTCTGTTCCTGGGCCCACCGGGGCCTTGTGTCTTGCAGCTCCCTCGTGCTCCGATGCCAAATCTCCTCCGCCTGATGATGCTAATGCACACATGCACAAGAAGATGAAGAGAAAGGGTGGGGGGAGAAAAAAGAAGACCAGGTTGAGTGCATGCAATGTCAACACCGTTGGCGGAGAGGACAGACACAGGAGCCTCATGCACTAAGCCGTGCATTCGGGGTACACTACTCAGTACTACTGACTAGGACAACAGGCCAAGAGACGTCAAACGCGCACATGGGTGATGCTGGACCATCAATGGCTGTACTTGTCACCCTACAGAGGTGGGGGCCGGGGGCACAGGGCCATGCCTAAGGGAGAGGACTACACTACAGAAAGCGCCCTGGCCTAATGTCACCCACAGCCCTCCTCCCCCACCCAGACGCCTCCACTGCGCAGAAAGATAGGAGAATGTGCTGATACTCACCCCCTTGTGTCTGCTGTGATGTCTTAAAGTGCCCATCCAATTCAGGGTAGGCCACCGCCAGGATCCGGGACATCAGGGGGGTCATGGTGCGACTGGCACCCCTCCTAGGTTGGGAGGCCATCCCCAGCAGTGTTTCTGCGGTCTTCCTTGTTCCGCGGCGGATGTCCTCCCACCTCTTGCGGCAGTGGGTGCCCCGTCTGTTGTGGACCCCCAAGTTCCGGACTTCCTTGGCGATGGCACGCCAAATCTCGATCTTCTGATGGGCGCTGACATATTTGACATGTACAGGGTGGAAAGGAGGAAATCATCAATGACCTGCATGTTAGATGTGATTGCCCCCCCCCACCAACTTTGCCATATGGCACATGCTCTCATCTTTCGTGCGTTGCACTGCTCATTCGCCCCCCACCCCACCAACTTACATCCACCCCAATCCACACAGGCATAGCGCATTCCATGTGCACCCGGTGTACTCACTTGTTGGTCTGGAGGACCGTAGAGTAGCGCATACTGGGGGAGGACCCCATCCACGAGCTTCTCCAACTCTTCAGACGTGAAGGCAGGGGCCCTTTCCCCAGTCGCAGCAGCCATTGTCACTTCCAGACCGAGGTCACAGCAGCACTTGCAGTATAGGTCCTCTCCTGTGGATGATCAGGTCTCGAGTGATCAATCAGCTAGGAAATGGCGCTCACGCCCGCGGCGGTGCGTACCGTGGCGGTGCGTACCGCGACCGCCGGCGCACATCGTCATTGGCTCCTGAAACCCATAGGCTTCAATGTTAACCAATGCGGCTTTGCGCCGCGGTCTTCGACCGCCTACCGCCACGGTGTGCCCCGCCAGCGCATTGACCTCACATCCCATTGTCCCACTTCACAGGTCAGGCAGCCGCCATTTCAAGGGCCTACATGGCTTAATTTTGACTGCGACACACAGGCCTAGGCCTTGCATTGCCACACATACACGCCTTTCAACCCATTGCCATTCTTTAACTGTGCAAGCTGTCTGTACGTACCTGTGGTTTGCCTGACTCTGTGCTCCATGTTGTCCTTCCTAGGCACCGTCCGCTGGGACTTGCGAGGAGAAGGACGAATCCTCGCGTGTACCGACCGCTGGTGGACCTGTCGACAATGGAAGAACGCCATATAATACTTCGATACAGACTTGACCGTGCCACTATCCATGAACTGTGTGCCCAGCTGGAGCCAGCCCTGATGTCCCCCATCCGCCAACCCACAGGGATTCCCCCTCTGGTGCAGGTTTTGTCAGTCCTCCATTTTTTGGCAAGTGGGTCATTCCAGACAACAGTGGCCATGTCATCTGGAATGTCTCAGCCTATGTTTTCAAAGGTTTTGAGCAGAGTGTTGTCTGCCCTGATGAAACTCATGCGGAGCTACATCATTTTCCCAGAGGAGGGTGACTTGCCTACAGTGAAGGGTGATTTCTATGCCCTTGGACATATCCCCAACATCATTGGTGCCATTGATGGGACCCATGTGGCTTTGGTACCCCCAAAAGACGATGAGCAGGTGTACAGAAACAGAAAAAGTTATCATTCGATGAATGTCCAGGTGGTCTGTTTGGCTGACCAGTACATCTCCCATGTAAATGCCAAGTTCCCAGGGTCAGTGCATGACGCGTATGTTATGCGAAATAGCAGCATGGCCTATGTGATGGAGCAGCTACAGAGACAACGTGTGTGGCTAATAGGTGACTCTGGTTACCCCAACCTGCCTTGGCTACTGACCCCAGTGAGGAATCCCCGGACCAGGGCAGAGGAACGGTACAATGAGGCCCATGGGCGAACTAGGAGGATCATAGAAAGGACCTTTGGCCTCCTGAAGGCCAGGTTTAGGTGCCTGCATATGACAGGGGGATCCCTGATGTACTCACCAAAGAAGGTGTGCCATATCATCGTGGCCTGCTGTATGCTTCACAATCTGGCATTGCGACGTCAGGTTCCTTTCCTGCAGGAGGATGGTGCAGATGGTGGTGTTGAAGCAGCTGTGGAGCCTGCGGAGAGTGAAGAGGAGGAAGACTCAGAGGACGACACAGACAACAGGGACAGAGTAATAGAACAGTATTTCCAGTAGCACACAGGTAATAATCACCCATGCCATTTTACATTTCCTGAAAGCCTCCTGCATCTAAACTTTGTCGATTTCCCCCCAGAACTATAAACATGATGTTTGATTTTCCCTTCCCTTTTCTGTGCTGTATGAGCCACTGCGTGACCTCGGCTTGGTTGGCCCATGGACTAATGCTAAGTTACCTCGGTATGTGTAATTCACAATGTTAAAAATACGTAATTGATATGCAATGTGTCATACATTTGTAAATAAGACAGGCTGAGTCCTGATTGATTTCAGTGCAATGTGTGATTTATTATTAGTGCATAGATATTGGTACATGATAGTGAAACAGTGATGGGTGGGGGTGGAGTAATGTCCATGGCAGAGTCCAGTTCTCAGTCTCACAGGTGCATTGTCCATATGCCTGTGGCAGGATGGAGCAGGGGCAGTTCAAGGTTTGACAGGGTGGCAATGTTGAACAGTGGGAGGACTTCAGGGGGTATGTGATGCTGGCGGGGGTCTTGACATCCTACTCTGTCGTTTTTTTTTATCTCAGGCTCCTTTTGCGGGGTGGTTGTTGTTCAGCAGGAGGTGGGGTTCTGGTGGGCTGTCGTTGTGGTGGGGCCTCCTGTCCACTAGCGCCGGCGGAGGTGGTAGGCTGTTCCTGTTCCTGGCTAGTGACAGGGGCCCTGTGTGATGCCACATGGTCCCGAAATGTGTCCTCTATACGGTTCAGGGCCTGGACTATGCTCCCCATAGCGGTTGAGATGTTGGTGAGTTGGTCGCTGAACCCCATGTAGCGTTGCTCCTGCTGTGCCTGGATCTCCTGGAACCTGGCCAGTACCGTCGCCATCGTCTCTTGTGAGTGGTGGTAGGCTGCCATGATGGTGGTGAGGGCCTCTTGGAGAGTGGGTTCCCTGGGCCTCTCCTCCCCCCCCTGTCGCACAGCAGCCCTCCGAGTTGCCCTGTTTCCCTGGGCCTCTGTCCCCTGGACGGTGTGCCCACTCCCACTGCCCCCAGGTCCCTGTTGTTGTTGGGTTGGTGGGTTACCCTGGGTGCCCTGTAGTGGTAGACACACCGCTGCTTGACCTGTCCTAGAGACAGAGGCATGGGCCCGCTGGGTGGGAGCTGTGCTGTTGTTCCCAGAGGGGGTTGGGTCTGCAGTGGCCTGTGTCTGGGTGAGGGGAACCGACTGCCCAGAGGTCCCCGATGGTCCGGGCTGGTCATCAGGGTCCAGGTCGACAGAGCTGCTGTCATCACTAGGGGCCTGTTCCGGGGGTGGGATGGACATTTCTGGTCCCTCCTGACCGGTGTGTTGTCGTTCGGGTCCTGCATGGGGTAAGAGGGTATGGTTATTGTTTCTGTGTGTGCATTAGCTTGCGTTTTATGGGTGCCCTTGTCCCCCAGTGCTGGCATTCCCTTGGGGGAGGTGTTGTGAGGGTGTTTTGTGGGGGGGGGGGGGTGGGTATGTGCAGTGGTCATGCTTAGGTGATGGGTGTCCATAGTTTGGGGATGGCATGCAGGGATTGGTGTTGGGTGGGTTGTGCTGGAGAGACATTCTCAGGGAGGATGTGTGCTGGGGGGTTTGGGGTGAGGGTGGGGGTTAGCATGCTGGGGGGGGGTGGTGAAGTGGTTGGCCTTGTACTTACCAGAGTCCATTCCTCCGTGTACTCCAACGAGGCCATCAGGATGCAGGATGTTAAGTACCTCTTGCTCCCATGTTGTGAATTCGGGTGGAGTGGGTGGGGGTCCCCCGCCAGTCTTCTGCACTGCGATGTTGTGTCGCGAGACCATCGAGCGCACCTTCCCCCGTAGGTCGTTCCATTGTTTGCGGATGTCCTCTCGATTTCTGGGATGCTGTCCCACCGCGTTGACCCTGTCCACGATCCGCTGCCAGAGCTCCGCCTTCCTTGCTATGGTGGTGTGCTGAACCTGTGAGCCGAAGAGCTGGGGTTCCACTCTTATGATTTCCTCCACCATGACCCGGAGTTCTTGGTCCGAAAAGCGTGGGTGCCTTTGTGGTGCCATGGGGTGGTGTGTATGAGGTGTGGGGTGGTGTATGTGATGATGTGTGTGTTGGTGTGTGGTGCTTTGTGCTTCTATGTGGTGTGTGTGATGTTGTGGTGTGCCTCTGTGTGTCTGGCTATCTATTCTCTGATGTGTCTCTCTCTCCTTCGTCTCTGGTTTTTGTTGGTAGGGGTTTGTGGGTGATGTGGGTGTGCGTTTTATATGGTATTGGATGTGTGGGAGTGGTGTGTGCATGTGTTTCAGGTGTGTGCCTTTCAAATTGTCCAATGTGGTAGGGGTTTGTAAAGGTGTGTGTATTTTGACCGCGGCGGTGTGTACCGCCAATGGAATACCGCGGTTGAATGACCGCCGCGTGGATTTGCGGGTCATAATGGGATGGGCGTATTTCTGTTGGCGTGGCGGTGGAGGTTTGGTCTTTTCCAGTTTACCGCTGGCCGCTGATGTGGCGGACTGCAGTGGAGGGCGGATTTTTGGAGGTTTTGCAGTTGTGGGTCAGAATGTCCGTGGCGGCTGACCGCAGCCGCGGCGGTATTGTGGCGGCCTTCTGACCGGCGGTAAGCGGCATTTACCGCCGAGGTCAGAATGACCCCCTTAGTTTTTTTCCATGCATATGGTAGGCTTTAGCTTGGAATTCAGGGTGCAAGGTAGGTATTTTAATAAACTAACAAGCTGAAACTAATATTTGGGAACAAAGGTATTACATTTCCAAATATATCTGCTGAACACTTACACTGACTGAGCCTATAGTCCGTATGATTGGTGTAATAACTCTACTGCTCAAACCTGAGATAATCCCATAACCTGAACGATAGTGCCACTATATGAAGCTGTCCTGCCTGAGTTTGCAAAATGTGTTTATGTTTTTCCACCACGTCTCTTTAAAGGAGATTCTCAGTCATGATATATATGATTGAGAATCAACTTGGAAGAGGCTGGGTGAAAACATTTAAGGAAATAAAATGTAACACTGTAGATTGAGGCTATAGTAAGTGATAATGGAATTCTGCTTTTGTAACAGTCTGAATCACCTATATATTTTTTATAGGGAATTTGTGCTAAAAGAGACCCATTCCCACCATTTTATTAAGATGATCTTAGTGAAGGTGAACCTTGAGCACTCCGGGGGAGGGTTAGATTTATGGCACAAAAAATGTTTTGAAATATTTTATAACTGACAGATGAACTCAAAAAACACTTGTAAAACTAATGAACATCTTTTATCAATAATATCCTTCAAAGCTTAGTAAATGGGCAGGTTAAAATAACATGTGAAAAAAAAACTTCATCTGTAAATTGATCAAATGAAAGCGCAAGTTTAGAAAGGCAGCAGCAAATCCTCCAAGCGGCAATAACAAAGGTCATCAAAGGAGAAGTATTCAATTTAAAAATTCTTAGCATGTTCCCATGATCAATATCATCATGGGCCCTCAAGAACTGCAGTAACTATGTTTCTTAGGGTAATTATTAACTGGGCAGCAGGACAAAAATGGATTTCTGATTCAACACAGTCAAGAAAGACAGCTCGTGGTCTGGTTAAAAAGACTGCCCTAATGACAATGAATTAGGATAGTCATAGTGTACCCAGACGGAATTTAATGTGAAATTGAACGTGCCATATTTTGTGCCACGGTTCTAATGTGTTGAAATAACATTCAAACAAAGACTTATGAAAGACAAAGAATACTCTTAAAGCTTCCCCAAGTCTGAGTTACTCCTAGTTATATCAAATTCCCTGTCCTCTAAGCCATTGATTCTTTAATCCAAGTGGTACTGGCCTTAATTGTTTAATAAAATGACCCATGACCTATAAAGACCCAATGTTTCCAAAAGAACTTGTTCATGCTTACACAACTTAGGTTGTACCCACCCAGCAGCTGCAGGTCATCCTTCAACACTCAGTTCAACTGTGTTCCAAATTCTAAACAACACCAGAAAGACCTCAACTCCATTATTGCAGCTATAGCTCTCATCCCTAGATCTAAATGTAAGGTTGCAAAGGGTGTATGTAGCGTTAGGCACTGGAGATTTTTTCGAAAATATTCTTTCTGATGGTCAATAAGGAAATATTTGCAAACCACCATATTTCTGCTGGTGTGACTCTTGAACATGTATCTTACCAATGTCCAATATCAGCTAAATTTCTCAGTGTTATACCTAAATAATGAAAATAATTTACCTATCAAGAGGGGAGCCATCCAGATAAATGCTAAAGCATCCGTGGGGATTAAATACCATGCATTCTTTCTTGGAGGTAATAAAAGACAATTCCTTTATCCTACAAAAGTCTGAAAACCTATTTACCAAAACTTGTAGCTCCTGCTGACTTCACCCTGGACAAAACCCTTGTATGTATACAGACTACCAGGACCCTGCACTAATTTCACCAGCAACTCATAGACTTAGTATTTATAACCCCTCATCATCAACACAGCACCTTCATCCTCCTCCGAGACCTTAACTTTCACCTAGAACAATGCACTGATCCAAACTCTGTGTCCATTCTAGAAAGCCTTTGCCTCATCCAGCACATTACCAAACGTATGCACACTACTGGACACCAGTTGGACCCAGTTTTCTCCTCAATCAGCAACATCACAGTTGACAAACCAGCAACTATGACCTGGCCCGACCACACCCTCATCAGTTTCAGCATGCCCATCCCACACCACCACAGACCAACCACCTGCCACAGCTGGAAAAGCATCACAGAAGATAGGTGGCCTTCCGTCCTCTCCATGCACCAGCCCGAGCACACCAGCATGTTGTCAAAAGCAATCAAGAACCTCAACAGCTGGATCACTATATGCAACAACATCCTGGCTCTCCACAATAACAACCCAGTGGCAAGAGTTCAATCACAAGCCAACTAGTACACAGAAGAACTTGGGCTGACAAAACGCCACTGCATGCAACTAGAGCTCAAACAGAGAACAAGTCAAGACACCAGAAATAAAGAAATGTTCAAATCACCTTTAGATGCTACCACTAGCAGATGCAGAACATCAAGAGAACAGCTCTTGTAAATTTCATCGAAGCTGGCACTACCATCAGCAATTAAATCTTTACCATCATCGAAGAGTATACCATGTCTCCTGCTGCCTCCAGTAGAATCACCCCCTCACTAGACCATTGAAGCAAACTCTCTGAATTCTTCTGTAACCAAAATGACATCTGTATACAGCATCTTCGACTATCATCTGGACACCATCACCATTCCAACTCAACTTCCTGTCATTGCCTAAGAACAAACTCTGACCTCATGGTCTTCCATCCCCACAATCGAAATAGCTGCTAGCATGAAGACTTGGGGGCCTCATCTGACCCTTGCCATCACCACAGTTTTACCACAGGACTCCTAACAATCAGTGAAGCACTAACACCCACACCACCATCAACTCAGCCACATTTCCAGATACCTAGAAACATGTCACCGCCATGCCTCCGCTCAACAAATCATCTCCTGATCCAGCCACACTTTCCAACTACAGACCCATCTTCCTTCTCCCATACCTAGCAAAGGTCTTACAGAAACCACCGAACCAATGCCTCACCTACCACGTAAGCAACCTTCAGCTCCTCAATGCCATGCAGTCCTGATTCAGGCCCAACCGCAGTACAGAAACAGCACTCATTGCTGCTATAGATGACATCCACACAATCCTTGACAAAGGAGCACGGCAGCCATCTGTCTCCTGTAACTTTCTGCAGCATTTGACGCAGTCTCAGTTTTACATTGTTTCACACCCAATCCTCATCAGGCACCTGCACAAGATTGGTCTCTAAGGACCAACTCTCCATTGAATCTGATCCTTCTTAACAGAAAGAACACAATCCGTCAGTCTAGCAGCATAAACCTCAGAAGCCCATAAACTCATCTGCAGAGTGCTTCAAGGTTCATTGCTCAGCCCCACCTTGTTCAACACATACATGATAAGGATGCCCTTAAATTTTGTGTTTATCTGGTAACAGTTGCTGTGCTTCAAAGACAGAGGTCAAATGTCAGGCAATAACTTATAGCAAGTGGCTGTTTCTTCTTTCAACATCAAGATTGGTGTTTAACTAATTGCAAAACAAGAAGATAGTAGAAGTATTGTTTCTAATACATACAATTTAAATACCTGTAAATAAACTGTACAAATGATTGAGACTATATCAATAATTCGGAAAGCACAAACAAAGCTCAATTATCTTGTAATTCTACATGATGAAAACAAAGATTTTAATAGGATCAAAGTAAAACAAGACATATTTATTTCCTTAAATGAGGATTTCCACACATTATCAAATGTGCATTTTTTTCAGTAGAAAATGAGCAAATTTAGTGGGCATTTCAATGGAAAATGTGCAGTCAATAAATAATACTGCACTGATATGCTTTAGTAATGTATATGTGATGGTGGTCTCCAAAAAGCACCACCAGCTATCTACTTCCTCCATACCAATATCCTGCTGAATTCCTTTGCTACACTTGCTCTATTTCTACACTTGGAATTTTCACAGTCCACATGACTTCAGTGACGTAACACTGACGGCAGCACCCCCACTCCGAAAATTGTCCCAGCACCATTGCCTAGTCATCAGCAAGTTGGACTCGAACACCTTCTGGGCCAGGATTACCAAGCAACTCGCTAGAAGATTACAAACTATCCAGAACTCAGCACCGAGGCTCATCCTCAACCTCCCACAGAGAACCACACCTCCGAGAGCCCTACTGGGTCCCATACACAAACACACTCATTTCAAACTCCTCAAACACACATTCCCACCTACCTGAACAGTCACATCTCCTGCCACCAACCACCCAGACGCCCCCACTCCACAGGACTCCTACTCACACACATTCTCCACATTCACAGAACCAAATCAATAGGATGGGTGCTCTCTTATATTGCTTCTAAAGTATTTAACCACTTCCAACTCCACATTCGAGATCCTCTACTTTTCTTAAATACCAAAAGAAGCTGTAGATCTGGCCTTTGAATTAACCAACCTATCACAGGAAAGGCTAGGCATACACACCTGCTCAACGCACGGTTACCCTTGCGGGTGATGGCTGCTTTATGAATTAACATAACATAATATAACATAACGTAAACCAAAACACAGAACATAAGGACTCCTTTTATGCGTTTCAGATCCTTTGACTTTACAGGAAATACTTATGAAAAATGTCCTCAATAATGTACAAATTCTTCAAAAATATCTTGGGGAGAAACCTCTATCTCAAACCCACCTAGGAGACAGTCCAGCTCATTCTCTCCAATTCGGGGCAGGTCATGTGCCCCACTACTTTCAAAGATGTATGCAAATATTCACGTGTGTGATACTTGCATAGAGTGAAACTAGCTCAGAGGCAGTGGAGCATTGTACAGAGTCAAAGGGAAAGATATAGTCACAGTGTGAATGTAGAGGTGGGAGGTTTCTAAGAGCGAGAGTGGACTGTTACTGTACTGTGATGCAGTGTTTGTTAAAGAAGTTTATCTTCATCTCTTTCTTAAAGTGGAGCCGGCTTAGGGCAGTCCTAGTGGTTACAGGAGTGTTGTTTCAGATTGAGACCATTTGCCACGACTGTCAATAAGTGCCCTGTTTTCAGCAAAGTTTAGTTTTTCTTATATTGAGTAAGTGTTTCAGGGGATGCCGCAAGTACCTAAAATAAAATGAGGGCTTTGCATCCACCTATACTCTCATCTTCACTGACCTTGTCGAAGCTGTCATCTGGTTCCTTTAGAGTGAGTCATTACACATTCGGTTTAAAAAATGCCTTTCATTTTATTAAACGTGTAAAGAGGAGTTCGAGGCACCCCATCCCCTGTGTAACTTTAACTTTCTGAGTTGCCTTACCTGGTGCTTCAATGAATAGTGTGCACTGTATTGAAATATTTTACATGTACTACTATGTGGTCATGTCCACTTCAGAATTGCAGATGCGAATATTTTTCAAGATGTTTATGTGTTAATTATATATATATTAGTAATTATCTCATTGCAGGTCAGTGCCTCTAAATGGATATTGATCTGCATAATCAGTACAATTCTCTGAGTGTTAGTCACGAATACTATAAAGAAAAGAGAAAAATAAGCAAACTCAGGAGGTAATAGAATGTGGAAAATTCCAAAAAACATTGACATAGCATGAACTTTAAAAAGAATCCATATAGTTTAGAAATCATAGGTGATGAATAAGAGCACAAGAAGCGTTCTTGAAATTGGTTAACAAAACAACTGAGCGAATATAAATGCTTAATGCGCTATTTAACTATCAGTTTCCACAATTGGCTGGAAATAGTCATATAGTAAAGTTTATATGCTCACCATTGCTCCCCTACTTATTGAAATATTTGAATTTTGTGACCCATCATGAAAGACTGCACTGCACAATAAAGTACTGGAAGTGTACAGTATCTGTTCTTGTTAGGAAATCTATTACCTCTAATACAATACATAAAGGAAGGAAATAATAATATTAATGGTGTTATCATTCTTGGAACATAAATAGGAACCCTAAAAATCCATGACCTAGACACTCTAGTTAATAAATGTTTTTGTTATATTGTAAATGCCAGACCTTTTCAGAGGGCCACAGGCAGTGCAGAGTCCCTCACTCATGGTCATGCTTCCAAAGCGTCTGGAGGCTCTCTGCGCTCCTTCTTCGGAGTAAATGCCTGGTTCCTCTCCCTTTGGGGACGTTAATTATGATGATCCTGTCTTGGGTCACTCGGCTGGGTGATGGTGTGCAGGTGTTCCCACAGTGTCCTCGCATTTCCATAAGGAGGTGGCAGATCATGTTGTAGTTCTTGATGCTCCAGGTGACCCTCTCCGACATACAGGATTACTGTATGTCACAGCACATAGGCTCCTGTCTGGTCAGCACGGTGAAATCTTATGGTGGCCCTCATGGCATAATGGCCCACTACCTCACAAGAATGTGGCCCTTATCACACAGCAGTCTTTTGCACTGCAGCCCCTTTGGCATATGGGATCACCGAGTCAACACTACACACAGGCTCTGGTCCAATCAATGTAGCAGCCGTTCCTCACACCTTGCAGAAGGAGTCCACTTGAGAGGGCTTCCTACTGGACACTGTTCTCTCCAATACTCTCCTCTTCCTTACAGGGCACACTGGTCTTGGCAAGGAGACAGACACCTGATGCTACAGGGCAGGTGGTCTTAGACTCATTGGGTGATATGTCCTCACCAAGCAGGAAGAATAGCAGCCCCCCCCCCCAGTCCTGGTCACAGTCTTGCAGAGCTTCTCCTCCTCACGCAGCCTGTCTCACTGCTTGGCAGATTACATTTTTAGGGACTCATGCTCCTCTTCTAATACTTTTAAACACCTAAAAATGGGATTTAGGGTTTGAGTTTTTTAAGTTTTCTGTTGGGATTCCACTTCTTTTGAGGTGTGCACTCCTGAGCTCTCATTTCTTCATGAAAAGCAGTCTACCACAGCAAGAGTATCTTCAAAGCTGATAGTCCCACCACACAGGAGATGGAACAAGTAACTAGAGTTCACACCTGGATGTCTGCCACAGTGATATGCACATTAAAAGGTTAGCCCACAGGCCCCAGCCCTACTCTTCATAATTCTCTTATCTGTCCCAGAATGTGTTCAGGCCCCTTCCTTGTGAACTCTCAATGAATCAAAGAGTACCCTTTGAAGTGTACAGGGGAAGCCTGGCTTTCTCCTCTCCAATGTGCTTCCCATCCAGCTTATAGAAATGCAACAAAACACAAATCTCTCTAGGAGGATTTTGTTACTGCCTCTCCATGTTTTACCATGCAGGCCTGCCTCTCCCAAAATGGAACTCAGGATCCTCCATGTATTGTACCATGCATAGGCACACATATACCCAGTGCATGTATACTGCATGCACACGCTGTGCAGTACTGTATCCTCCTTGTGCTGTACCACTAAAAGGCGCACAAACATCCATTGCCTGAATTTAACATGCTTGCACTGCACAGCACCACATCCTTCTTATATTGTACTACTCATAGGGATGCATACACCCAGCATATGCATTCATCATCATGCATGCACTGCATACCACTGCATCCTTTATGTATTGTACTACTTGTATGCACACATATATCCTGCACATGTATTCACCATGCACACACTGCCCAGCACTGCATTATCCCTGTCTTGTATCCTTCCCAGGCACACATACACCTAGCACAAATGCATCACTTCTGTGATGCACAGCACTTTACAACAAACTGATGTAAGTCAAGGGTGAGTTAAGCACATAGCAGCAGAACTTTAAAAAACATGAATGAGCCTGTAGGACTCACTTCAGTGATAGTGACAAGGGATAAAACTGTTCACTCCTATTGATCACTACACGGTATATTGCCATGTCCACACTCATGCTGCTTCACTCCTGGTGACGGCAGTAGACTTCTTCAACTTTAAGGGTAGATCTTTGGGCACCCTTCCTAGTCCAACAAGACCTCAATCCATGAGATAGGCCGCTGTCATGATGCATACGCATGATTTATGTTTGCTTCCGACAGCAAAAATCAGCATTAGGGATCAAGACATTAATTTAATTGGTCATTAGGGCAGGGGTGCACATCCATTACTTTGCAGAGGACATTTCCATCACAACAGTAAGCATATCCTTTAAATGTTAAATACATACACATCATTTTAATGTGCAAAACGGAGATTTATGTAATGAGCTGGTAAGTGATGCAAAGCAACAACAGTGATGTAAGGAAATATATACATATGTTAAGATGGATAGACCAATGTTCTGGATAATTGTTTATGTGAGTGCCGTTGGGAATGACAGCTCCTCGATAGCTACAAATAACCCGTTTCCATTTATACTATTTCAAAAGATATCTCTTGGCAATATCCAATTTTGTGATGGTTTCATAGTATGATATACAATAGATATGAAGTGTGTTTCGACACTACCTAGTGCAAAAGCTTACCTGTGTCCAACATTTGAAACGTCTGCAATCTTACACTAACAAACAGCCACATTTGTGCCACACCACACAAAATATCAACTATGTATTTCTTTTTATGGACTATGCTTTTTTATGGATTATGGTTTTTTTAATGACTGCTGCAGGGAAGCACTACCAAGAAACCTTAAACATTTGTCAAATCATGGGATGAACACCCAGAAACTTTGAATAATCTTGTAGAGATACATACAAGGCCTGTTCGGAATGCTTTATTGTGTGCATTTTACATTGGTGTAAATACACAGTTGTGTGGGTCACGTGTACATTCGAGGTGCAAAGGCAATATTTTACAAGATTTTCAAGATGTTTATTTGTTATTTTTATTTCAGGAATCATCTCACTGCAGGTCAGTGACTCTAATACTTCAGTTCAGTTTCCTGGCCCATTGCCTAGTGGTAGCCATTGGTCTATTGCAGAGAGGGACTTTTCAAAGAAATTGCTACATTTGTTGCATACATTTGGGTGTCTCGATGTTCTCTGTCCTCTTAGCTTGGGGGATGACCAGAGAAAATATGTCCCATTACAGTTCTATGTGTTTATGATTGTGCGCATTCTCCATTTCCGCTGTTTTGAAAATACTTTTTTTCTCATTTATTTTATTCTAAGGATTCACCCAACTAGGTTTTGTCTGCATGTTCTTTTCTCTACAGTAATTTTGCTTCTCCATTTGCACATGGCATGTCGATGTATTATGAGTCATCAAGTTATTTTAAAATGTGACTGCAAGGACATATTAGATGGACTACATTTAGTACTAGGTAAAAACGATGGCTTTTTCCCACCAATAACTATTGATGTTAGTTATCTCTATTGGTATGATATGCAAAAAGGTAAGTTTATTTTTTGGTTGAATTCATTTTTTCCCACCAATTTTAGACCTTTTCTCATTCCACATAAATTATTTTATAAATACCTTGAAGGAATCTTTCATTAAGGTATGTAGCATTATATAAATATTTCCAAAGACTCATGTAACCCTCATTCTAATACTTTATACACGTCCTCCCCAAGTGTATACATACCTTCACAGCTTTATATGGGATCTCTAACTATAGTAGCTCCTCACTGTGTGTTAGTCATGACTGTCATTAAGAGTATCCAGAGGTAACAGACATCTGGCTTGGTCTTTGGTTCCACTGCCCTTGCTACCCCTAGCCTACTGCTCATGAAGGCGTAGATATGAACAGAAAATATTAAAGGTTGAAGGGCCTTGTATACTTTCTGTACTTCCGTTCTTTGTCCTTCCCATAACCTATCAGCAGCAAATAGTCTATAGGGTAATCATGGGCACTCCCCTGATTTGTTTTTGGACAGTGTTTGACCTGATCCTTCAAGGGTGTGGAGGGGGTGAATTTGAATCAGCAGTATTGGATCATCACTATATGAGACTAGTTTTTTCTCTATCCCTTGATTCCCATGTACAGCTAGTATGGTGTAACCATTGTATCATACATAAGTGGTTCTAGAGCTAATATAAATTGTATGGGTGACTGGGGACAGCTCTTCCCACTATTTTGTGCATTTTGCGTAACGGAGAATAAAAGACTTGAAAATACAATAACATGTAAACTAGCTTTCAAGTCATTATGTAAGGTCGTGGTCATTTGAATGCAGTTAAATGAAATCTTAGTGACTCTAATACTGTGAACCAGATCTATCAGTATTACAGCAAGGGCCACAAAGGTGTCTATAGCCCTTTCTAAAATAGCATACTTCCGTGGGGGCACACAAAGCTGGAGCAAACCTGTGGCAGTATGTATAATACAGACTCAGGTGCTTTTGTTAGCATGTTGGTCTATGATAAACCCATTCTAGTTCAGTAGGTGAGGTTGGGGTTAAGAATAATGTATACTAATAAGTCAAAAGTAACACTGGTCTTAATTAGAGAGCAATGGAGGGTTTTCTGGGCACAAGTGTTGTGGCTTACCTCATTTAATGTTCCAGAATATCCTACATACTTGGAAGCTAGCAGAAACTACCTGACTCCCCATTTCTTCCCAACTAAGCACTGCCTAAGGTGATTCAGGGCTTTCCTGGATACAAAACAAATGGGTTGTGGGGTTGCAGTGATGATAACCTTAAATACTGGACCACCCTTAACTGAGATTGATGAAAAAAAGAAGCCACATTAAAGAACATATTTGGCAACAGGCAAATATCCTGAGTTGTGTTTCCTTCCGTAGCTTCTTTACAATAGAGGTTAAACTAAAGTCTATTATGTTGCACTTGGACCGTTTGCAGCTGTTTCGAGGAAACTAGGCATAGGAGCATACTTTCTATTTTTTTTTCTTTACTTGATTTCTGTCAATTGAGGGTTTTTTAAGTTCCCCTTTGGTTACTGCGAGACATAACAAGAGACCATTCAAAACATCCGATAGAATGTATGGTTAGATCTCAGGAGCACTGGTATCTTTAAAACAGTCTACATTCACTTTTTCATTTCTTTACAGTTCTTGGGCTCCTATAACAGCTTTTGTTATGCTACTGTTTCTTTCTTTGGCATGACTCTGTTAATTTTAACTAACTTTGACAAGCAGGGATTTATTTGATAATGCACACTAATTGTGGCTATTTTACCCGTGATGTGTGAAAAGAACATAAATTCGTTTCCTTTTGTATTATGAATTCTCTGTAGCTTTATCAGCTGCCTTGAATCTGAGAAAAGAGTGAAAGCTCTTACCAGGACCAAATAAATATTTAAATCTCCTTCTTGATCAGCTTTTGTGTATGAAGAGGACACCATTTTGAAGAAATATGCAAAATTGTGGTTCATTCTTTATTAGGAAATCAATGTTTATTGGAACATTGGCATGGTGAGCGCTCCTGCGAAGACAGTGGAGTGGCTTTGGGCTTCTAATGGCTGGAAAAACTCCAAAGCATCAACGTTCCAATGTTTGTTGTTCAAAGCAGTAGCTGTGAACAAAGACCTCACGGAGTCTGAGGGTAGTATCAAATCTTGAGACCTTTGTTTCACTAATTAGAACATTCTGTCTTCTAGTGGCAGAATGTTTTAATAGCCTTATAACCCACCATAGCTGGGCTATACCAGCCATTAAAGGCCCGCTCCCTTGTTAAAGGCCCAAGCCGAACACGCTTGAGCGGGCCTTTAATGTCTAGTATAGCTTGCTATGGTGGGCTACAAGATTATAGTAACTGCAAGCGTTTGTTAGTTGATATCTGATTGATGCCTGTTCACATTGTTCATTACACTCTTCATAATGTGATTTCATGTTTAAATTACCTTTGTTGATGGATATTATTATTCTGTACTTGTTTGCCATCAGCTGTACAGAGGCTGTTGCATTCCCATTACACCATTGATCTGTGAACATCTTTAGAAGGTAACTGAGTTTCTTCTGTTAGGAAACTATCATACTCAATGTCTGCCACATACCTTAATCTCGTTCTCTACCTTTGGGCACATTTCCAGCTCCCTGGAATTAGATCATAATATGTACTTTCTATGACAGGTTATTTTGGTGGTATTTAGTGATGCTTACATCATTGATTAGAACAGAAAGGTATTTAGTGTTCTCCATTGTCTTGCAGCATATATCATTGTCATATATAATTGTTCATGATATATGTGTACCAGGTTTCTAGCATTACACATGTTAAGTAACTTCCCCCAACCTCCATATTTTTATAAAGGAATAGCCATTTATAGTAAATGCTGAAACTCTTCCTCTGCCTCGGGTCAATATTTAATTGAAATGGGCTAGTTGCAGTAAGTAAATAGCACTTAAGTATACGTTTTAAACTTGTAATTAAGTTATTATTTTGTGTTTAAGATAGTAAATTAGATCAAAATGCTTTCCTACTCATGTTGCTTGCCCCAGAAGTTTAAGTAATGGATAAAGATCAGCTTATCATATTTATTTAATTAGATGGTGTTTTTGCGAGGCACTACAAATCACAAGGCAGTAGTTTCTGATGGTTTGAATGAGATGCAATGTTTCAGCAATAGTTAACAGAACATATAAAAGAAAAACTAGAACCAAGCAAAAGTGCGTACTGGTGACAAGTAGGTAAAGCCTTAGAAAAGTTAATTAAGTCTACTTCTGAGCATTGTCCTAGGTAGTGGACAAGCTGGTTTAAGGCGTCCACCCAGCAGGCCTCATTGAGAAAGATGAAGTGGTAACAGGTGCACAGGGAGGCTAACTATATCTCTGCCTCAAGGGATGGGTTTTTACCAACTTTCTGAAACCAAGAAAGTCAGTTTCCTGTACAGGGACTGAGCTCCTGAGTGTATCCTTTCACATTAACGGTTGTTCCTCCATATTTCTTGTACTGAAACGCAGTGGCGGCTGACAGCTTTAGGAGGGAGGGGGCGGGCGGGAGGCGCACACACACACTCATTCTTTCACACACACACGGACGCACCGACATCCATTAACAACACTCATAACATTCAAACATGCAAACACGCACCAAACCTTCATTTTAAAAGATCACACAAAACACCCATTCTTTCACACACACACGCACGCACGCACATCCATTAACAACACTCATAACATTCAAATATGCACGCATGCATGCACCATTCATTTTAAAAGATCGATCAAAAACACACACTCACACTTACCTTCAGCCTCGGGGGTCCCAGGAGGGTTGGGACTGCTGCCTTCCCTCATTGGCGGACCCCAGGTCAGCCAATGAGGGAAGGCAGCAGTCCCAGCCTCGTCACAGAGTGGGATGGGGTCAGTGAGACTGCTGACCCCACCCCAACCCACTCTGTGACGAAGTGCCACTGATTGACACTCGCCCTGGGTGCTTCAGGGCTTAAATCTGAAGTGCCCAGGTCGAAGTCAATGGGTGACGCTTTCCTCGTCACCCAGGGAAGGGCCTCGAGGCACCTTTGCTGAGCTGAGGAGGTCACGCCATAGGAGCTGTGACCTCCTCAGCCCAGCAAAGTTCAGCTCAGGCAGCCAGGAGTCTGCGAAAATCGCGCATGTCTGCTCCTGGCTGCCTGACGTGGACATGAAAAGTGTCTGTCAGGCTGACCTTTGCTCAGCCTGACAGACACTCTTCATAAGGGGGAAAAAGGTAGGGGGCGGCGTGGCCCCTGCGCCCTAAAGGACGGGCAGTGCTTGCTGAAACAGCCATATAGACAGTACATGGTAATTTGTAGATCTTAATATTCTCAAAGGATTTTAAGGGAGTGAATGAAGGAAGCTTTGGGCTGCTGTAATACATTAGTAGGG
This sequence comes from Pleurodeles waltl, assembly GCF_031143425.1. NCBI lineage: Eukaryota > Metazoa > Chordata > Amphibia > Caudata > Salamandridae > Pleurodeles > Pleurodeles waltl. The sequence goes on from NC_090442.1 coordinate 518,454,253, forward strand.
ATAAACACTAACCATATTGTATTTTACAGCATTATCCATCAGTAATATTGTGCTAATATATCTCAGACGTGTTCCTGATATGTTCTCAAAACCCATCCAACCGGGCTCATTTAAACAGAGGATACTCATGTTTCAAAATAGTAAAAGATCAAGTGATTAATGTAATATTCCTCCTTGGATGAGGACAGAGTATTGTGATCATATTTGGTCTTTAAAAGTTTTCTCACTATTTGAGGTGTTGGAATTGTTGGGCATTGAGTAGTAGAGCTTCTGATTTCTTTTCCGGGGCTACCTGGGCATTCTTTGATTTGCACTTGGCCAAAGCTGTGTCTCTCTTCAGCTCACCTATTATCGTGGCCTTACCAGCTGCTCATAGAACTTACTTTGTACTGATCCTTTGTTGTTGTTAAGAAACTTCCTGAGATGGTGTCTCAGAGGAGTTTTATTTCTTACTAGAGTCTTCATCTTGTAAAACGTCACATTCCTGATTCAATAGATAGGAAGTGGCAGAGGGAGATTTCCTCCTGGATTAGTTACCATGATTGTGAGGGGGATTGATAATGTAGTGCTTCCACACTGTGTGGGGCCAACTTTTGGCCTATGCAGCAATAGGCGCAGTGGCAGGTCTATTATACCGGATGTACCTACAGAATAAAAAATCCAAGGGTACCATTGGCTTGTCCTAGATGTGGGTTGGAGGATTCATGGACTCCTATGATTTTGTCATGCAAAGTATTAAGGCATAGTTGGCAAGCAGTTTTAACAGCCGTGTATGATTGCTTACCTGTGATGAAAACCTTTTATGCATTGGCACTCTTAATGGGTGGATCAAGACACCTCAAGTTAACCTCCAAAGGGGCTAGAAAGGCTTGGGCTATAGCCAGCTTGGTAGCCAGATCCGTTATTACAACTAATTGGCTATCAACCTCACACCAACATATTATCACTGAAAAGTTAAATCGGGCCTAGTTTTTAGAAAGGAGAACATTTATACAACACGAGCTGGTTTATTGAATATACATAACAAAATATGGGATATTCTCATTGCACTGGTGGGACAAGAGGAGATGTAGGGTTTGGATATTAGATGTGTTATTTTTATTTTAGTATGGTGAGAGTCATCTGCGTTTTAGCAGGCCATTGCATCTTGTTTTTTTTTGTATGCATTATGACTGAATTAGTCGGCAGTTAAGTGATATGAATTTGACTGTGCCATGATTTTGGATGAACTTTTGCTTCTTGCATTATTTGATCTGAACTTGATTGTGCAATGATTTTCAATTAATTTTTGCTTCGTATATATTTTGTATGTTCTGATTTGAATTACAAAAAAAAAGAAATCACCTTAATCATTAGCAGTCAGGGCTACAAGGCCAAAATAAAGTTCCACAGTAATTGGAGTATTTTCAGAAAGTCCAGTATCAATCTATGCAAAAGTAGTGGGCAAATGGAATAAATGTCAGAAAGTAATCAATTCCGGTACATGTACAAATGACACAAAATTGTAATATCTGTCAAAGAGATGCGTGATGCGCCATGGGTCTAAGAGTCTGTGATTGCACATAAGATCTCTTAAAATGGCTCTGTCATTAGCATTAGCCTTGTCTAAGAGCCCAAGTGGTCTAATATTGGGGCTATTGTCCATTGCCTTTTATTGCTCCTGTTCATCCACATTTTATTAAGATTCTGCAGAAATTAGACAGAAAAAGTGATTTAGCCCCTTGTATACAAAGGGAAAGCAGCTTCAAAGAGAGGCAGAATGTTAGGAGGTGAGTGGTTAGGGGGTACTAGAAATTAACCGTCCAATCCATAAGAAACCAAACTATAAACAAGCAGCTTGAGCTCCTAAACTAGTAGTAGTTCCCCATCTGCGCATAATACCTCAAGGCCATGTTGCTGCCAATAGCGGCCCTGAACCCCAAGGACCACAGGTGAATGGCGGACAGCATATCACAACTCACAAGGTTATGATTATTGCCGAATATGAAAGGTAACAAGCATTTTGAGCTAAAGGAGCTGCGAATGTAGCCCACTGCCTCCTCCATTATTCTCAAGATAAGTTCTAGGACCATGTACTTTGTCCATGACATTTAAAGTGCATGGATAGTAATTTGTCTGCTGGTGGAGAGGCGGGGGAAGGTATACACAGGTTCTATGGATGTGTATTGATCATAGGAACACTCTACATTACCATCAAGTCAATTTTACCAACAGCGGAAAGCTTATCATACAGTACATCCTATCAAGGAGAGAGCATGGAAAAAGCGGAAGATAACCAAGAATGACATGATGATTTCCAGATTTATTTTGGTTTATCTCTAGATTTACCATTGACTTGCACCCCCTTCTGTTGGCTTCCTGTAGGCTCATCATCTTGTAATGAATTCACGTCTCTCTCTCTCTCTCTCGCTCTCTCTCTCATACTCTCTCGCTGAGGCTTCATGATCTGATCAAGGGGTTGCACAGGAGCACTGTAGTCATAGAGGTGCCAAATTCTGCATTCTGATTTTGAGCCAGCTGCTGCGTTTTTACAATCTCTGTTGTGCATAGCATGTCCAAAAAGTTCTGGTTCATGGAATTCCCTAATTTTCCCTTCAGTGGTCACTAGTGTTGTAGCTAGCTCCAGGAGTCTGTATTAATGTCCCATTTGAGTTGGGTCAGTAGTTTCATTCATTAGTCAATATTTTTGCCTTAGTCTCGTGCAAACAATCAAGACAGAGACTAAGATTGTATGAAACTTGAATAGTAGGGGACCATTAACCTAAGACACTGCCTCTCAAGGACCTACTGCAGGAAACAGACAATTACCTGTCTTGGAGACTTGAGTGTTTTTGCATTCCTAATGTGGATCTGTAGAATTTTTGAAATTCCAGAGTAGGTTCAAAAGTCAAATTAGTGAGATACAGGATGAAGAATGTCAGAAATTTGAACATGCCGCCTTTCTTCATTCTTTCAGCACCCTCTTAATTCACACATTATTGTGTCTGCTGCAATCCTCCATTTCAATGAGTTTCCACTGACTGAAAGTTCCATCCAGTCTTTCAACACAAGCACTTTTCTGTTCATTGCATCCACTTTAAATTGGGCCAAGGCAGTTTGTATTAAATTGACCAGTGCTGTTTTCAACACTGTGTCCTCTTGGGCAAAATCCATGGTCAATTTTAATTTAAAGCAGTACCAACAGTGCCAAGGAAATCTTTGCCATAGTGAAAGACTCCACCTATCCGGCAGCAAACTCCACCAGCATAACTCCCTCTGAGGCCCTCTGCACCCAGATGTCCCTATTTTTCAACAACAAGATCACTAGAATCTGCAAAAACTTTGAACCCCAAAAAAACCCTTCCACCCACACAGCCTTTCTGGCCACCTCTACCTACACACACCTACCTTATCACTGGACTCATTTTCACCTCTCAAAAAACCGCAACCACCATACAGTCCATACACTCTGGAGCACTCTTGGACCCCAGCCCTTACCATGTCTTCAACAAGGGACTGGACACCATCAAAGCAACCCTCACCCCAATCCTTAGAAAATAAATCAAAACAGCCATCTACCTTGATGCCCAGAATCATACCACAGTACTCCCCCTTCTCAAGAAACCTTCAGCAGACCGTAAGACACTAGCCAAGTACCTTCCTTTGTCCCTGCTACCCTACCAACAAAAGTCATAGAACATATGATAAAAAATCTCCTAGCCAACAACCTCACTGAGAACCATCTCCTCGACACCACTCAGCCCGGATTCAGGGTCAGCCACAGTAAACAGACCATCATCATTGCCTCCACGGACATCTGATCATGAACAGAGGTGACATCACAGCCTTCAACCTACAGATTTTTCTGCAGCCTCCAACACATCTCCCACCACACTCTTATGCAACAACTGCACAAGATCCTGCACTACGATGCATTTGCTCCTTCTTGACAGACCAAACAAGTCAGTAAGCCTGGCTCCTACACCTTGGCTGCTCAACCTCACTGGCTGAGTTCCCCAAGGATCCTCACTTAGCCCCCACTCTGTTCAATGCCTACATGAGCCCACATCACCCGTGCCCACGAATCAACATCATATCCTGTGCTGATGACAGCCAGCTCATAAGCTCCTTCTATTTGCAGACGCCAAATACTCAAACCAATTTCTTCTCCTGCATGACTGAAGTTGCCAGATGGAAAAAAAACAACTGTCTCAAGCTCAACTCAGACAAAACAGAAGTAGTACTCTTTCGCAAAGAAACCTCCCTCTGGAACTTCACCTGGTGCCAGTCGAATTCGGACCCACACCCCTCCCCGCAACCCATGCAAACAGCCTCAGAATAGTAATCAGCAACCAACTCTAAATGACAAGCCAAGTGAATGCAGTCTCCAGCTCCTGCTTCCATGTACTCATGATGCTAAAAAAGATCTTCAAATAGGTCTCTACCAACACTCGCAGAAGAGTCACTCAAGCCGTTACCACCAGCAAGCTGTACTACAGAAGCACACTTTATGCTGGAATCAGCTGGAATCAACTTACAACTGACCACAGGACTCAAGACCATAAAAAAACTCTTATGCCAGGCTTACCTTCAACCTCTTACTTGCACTCTCATTGCCTGCACTTAAAATAACTCCACTGGCTCCCAATCAACACACAAACACTTCAAAATCTCCACGCACACATACAACACTTTGTGCAACATTAGCCCCACTTACTTCAACAACCATAGAAACTTACACTACCAGGCGCATCAGCCAGACTACTACTTGCAAACAAACCCTGCATACACAGAACTAGAACCAGTGTTTGCGCCATCTCCCACCTCACCTCTAAAGCCTGTAATGACCTGCCCCATCATCCCAGAGCCTCCTCCTCAGTTCTGAAATTCCACAAGAAATTGAAGTCCTGGCTCTTAGCCTAACCCCTACCCAGTCTCGGCCCATATAGCACCTGCTCTAGCACCAGGATATCCTTCCAAGTGATAGATAGGCTATAAAATTAAACATAACACATAACATAACATAAAATATAGAACTCATAGGAATGGTAAGCCAGTCAAGAGATGTGCAGAGAGTATGATGTGCATGTCCCACAACCTAGACAGGAAAGAACTGTAATGGGTTAGCACCAGATAATAGATGATGAAACTACACATATAAAATGCACAGCTAAAAAAGAGTGAGGAAACAAACATACCTGAACATGTGTACCAGAGCAAAGGCTCCAAAGAAACCAGGCCATCATTTTGCTATAGGCTGATGTTGGCATGAGTCACGATCAAAACAAACAAACCATAAAGAAACAGAGACTAGACTTGGCACAAAAAGAGGGCATGGGAAAATCTCACACAACTATTGTCAGTCTTAACTTTAAGCAACAAAGTGCAAGGAAAAAAAAAAGCCTTCCAAGAGGAGGTACTTCCTGAAGGCTAGCTACAATAAACACAAGAGATCCTGAGCTAACAGCCTTTATGGCCTTTGCATCACAGGTGAAAGAAATCAAACTTCAATAGGCCATAAACAGTATAAAGTGTGTACTCCCTATGGTCAAAGCCCTTGATCGAGTCTCTGGCTAGTGCAGGAGGCGCACTATTTCCATCAGTAGTCAAAGAGAGGGTATCAACGCTATAGTCTTCCTGCAGACCACACCTCTTAAGGCAAAAAACTATTATGAAAAATACAATGTGAAAAAGTAGTTTTTTTAAGAACCCCTTTCAAGCAGAAACTACAATTCCTCTCAGGGTGAACCACAAAAGACCCTAAGTTAATCTGTGCTTAACCTTCTGGTACCTTGGCACAAAAACAGTCAAGCCTAACTTAGAGGCAATGTGTAAAGAATTTGTGCAGCATGCAAACAGGAATAAAGTGAAAACACTGCACAAGAAAATTCCCACACCAATATAGAATAATAGAGAAGAATATATTAAACAATTTGAGACCAAAATGACAAAAACAGATTCAGTAGAACCGGAGTTGTGCAATTTTAAAGGTTTAAGTCAAAATAGCGGCAAGAAGCAGAATACACTACCTGTGGGTATGGTTGCGCTAAACCATGACAAAGGCACAAGTTAGCACTGACCACAAAGGAGTGTGGGCCTGATACAGGAACCAGGTTAGTCCAGCTGAAAATGTTACCTTTTCAAAGACTGGAGCACAGGGTTCAAAACTTCAGAATATCACAAGACGAGCTCAAATGATGCCAACAAAGAGTCCAGGACCTGGGGAGGCACTTCTTGGGGATCAGGAACTCAGTCCAGCAGAGGCCAGTAGGGCTCAGGCAGGTCCAGTTGCAGGTCCAGTTGCAGGTCCAGGGAGGTCCAGTTGCAGGTCCAGACAGAGCCAGCTGCAGCACATTAGCTGGGCACTTGCAGGGAGGCCTCTAGAGTTCAGAACAGGAGGCCAGCAAATTGACCCTTGTGTCACTCTGGTAGTCCTGGGTTCAAGAGATGATTCTCTTTCCTTCAAACAGCAAGGCAAGTCTCAAGTAGCAGGGCAGTCTTCTGAAAAACAAGGCAGGCCTCTAGCAGCAGGGCAGTCCTCCGAAGAACAAGGTAGGCCTCAAACAGCAGCAGCAGAGAAGTCCTCTGGTATCAGCAGGGCAGTACTCTCAGAATAAAGGCTGGCTTCAAGTAGTAGGGCAGTTCTTTGAGAAACAAGACAGGTCTCAGGCAGCATGGCAGTCCTCTGTAGTATAAGGCAGTCTGTCTGTAGTCTTCTGCAAGTTGAGAAGTGTACTGAAGTGTAGGTCTGAGGAACCACTATTTATACCCGGTGCCAGCTCGTGAAGTGGAAGACACTTATGGAATTTTCCCCACAGATGTTTTTAGAATTTCTTTCCTCCCTTTCCAGATCCCAAAATATCTAGGGTAACAAAAGCCTGGTTTCAAGTTCTTTGTGAGCACGCTGGGGCAGCTCCTTTGCAATGTAAGCATGGCAGGGAACATCACCTCTCCATTGTGGCAGGATGGCTCTCTCCCAGAGACATCTGGATCTTATGGACCCAATACACAGTCCTGATAGGAAAGCAACCAACAGGTGCAGGCAGCTAGAAACTTCTACAAGGCCTCAGAAGGAGTAGGGCAGGAAAATGCCAACTATTGAAAAGTGGTGTGTTTTAAATTGTTATCTAAAATCTGACTTTGCCATTAAAGAGGATTTTAAATTGCAATGAATTGCATTGCAAGTAAGATATTTCTACATACCCCCAATCAAAAGTTAGCACTCACAAAATGTAATAAGGTAAGCTGATGTTATCCTATGGGAGCGATAGGCCTCACAGTAGTGAAAATCAAAAATATTCGGGGGTTTTGCTACCAGGATAAGCAAAACTTATAAATATAGGTCCTACCTTTTAAATAAAATGAACCCTAACCTATAGGCTGTTTAGGGCCAACCCTAGGGTCAATTTATATGTATTAAAAAGGGAGGTTTCGGCCTTGTAAAAGCTTTATTTTGCTAGGTCAAAATGGCAGTTTAAAACTGCACACAGGTTGCAATGGCAGACCAGTGACGTGTGGTTTAAAGGACTACTTAAGTGGGTGGCACAATAATTACTGCAGGCCCACTAGTAGCATTTCATTTACAGGCCCTAGGTACATGTTTTGCCACTTAACTAGGGGCTTACAAATAAATGTAATGTGCAAACTGAGTGTAAGCCAATTTTCCCATGTTTTAGGGTGAGAGCACAAGCACTTTAGCACTAGTTAGCTGTGGGCAGAGGCCTAAAACCCAACACCACGGATTCAGAAAACACTAGGTGTGAAGATAAAAAGTTTGAAAATGACCCTTAAGAGAGGGCCAAGTTCAACATATACATTAAACTTCAGGATTATTAACAACCCACCAAGAGACCAAGCTAATCCCCATGGAGGTAGCTAACTGTCAGAAAGAAAATGTTTGAACACTGGCGTATATTAGCACAAATGCCACCTAATACAATAGCATCAATGTCCAGCAATTAGAAACAGCAAAGTTTAAGAAAGCCACCATTTAGCCCCTGGAAAACAGCATCTGATATCTGCCCAGCAGGCAAAGATAGCCTCAAAGTTGTTGAGCAACATCTTTGGAAACAGGTGGAACATCACCCTGAAAGATGGAGATGGCTGCATGAAAACAATAACCAGTGCCAAACAAATCCCTGTCAGCCACAGCCATGGGTCTCATTCTTACAAACAACAGTATCAAGCAGTACGAATTGACGAGAACCCAAAACACAACTCTAAGAATAAAATAGCTTGTGATAGGAAAACCCAGGACCAGAATCCAACACCAGTTTTTGGCATGAGAAAAAGGATACCAGGACCCAAACCTATTGTCACTGGAACAAACAGAAATGGTCCACCATGCCCACTACAGAAGATGCAACACAATCATGAGAATGTCAAATTAAACAGAAAAACTATATGCAAATGAATGATACCAGCAGTCAGTATTTCTCTCCAACCAATCCAAAAACATGACCTGGAACAATCTTTTGGAGTGCAGGATGAGAACTCGCAAGGCAGTCATCAAAGTGAAAAGAAATAATGATGCAAGGCGTATAGTCCTTTTAAATAATGACGGCTTTCACTTTGTAAGACCTTGGAAAACATTGTGATAAAACATACCTTTAAGTAGTCACATAACAGTGACACCAGTGAAATGTGAAACAATAGCCTTCAGTTTGAGATTCAGAGTCCTTAACCTCTAGGATTCAAAGAGAAAGCCCCTGTCATGCCAGGAAAGGAACTACCAGGGGCGGCTCCATTAGGGTGGAGGAGTGTCACCCCTGCCCTGCACCGCCAGCAGCTGCAAAACCTTTAAAAGAAAATTATAAGAAACAAAGTTATTTATTATTGTTTTTTTTTTTAAAGGGGCGGGGCCATGGGGTGACGAGAAGTGAAGGGGAAGTGCACAGCACTCCTCCTCACTGCGTATATATGTTTGGCCGGCCATCTCGGTGGCCAAACTCACATGCGCAGTAGGCTCTTTCCAGCCCAGCAACACAGTTGCAGCATCAGGATTGACCGCAGGGCAGGCTGGGAGCCTGTGCCAGCAGTGAGGAGATGAAGAAGCAGAGTGACGCGCGGCATTAAGGTAAGTGTTTTTTTAAATAATATTTTATTTTAATTCCCCCCCACCCGCTCCTTCCCCCATGTGCTGCCCCACCCCTTCTGCTTGCCGCAAACCGCTCCTGGGAACTAAATAAAGTTTATGTACAGGTAAAAATATGTTTTAGAAACAAGATCTGAACCCTGGGTTGAAAAATATCAGCAGAGAGAAGTCTAACGTGCGCCCAGAAATCATAATAAAGGGGCAAGTGAACTAACTCCTGGAAGCAATGCAGTACAAAAACATTGCAACGGACCTCACACACAATGTTAAAAACAATTAATAATGAGTTATAAGCTTGAAAAAAACAACATCTTCAGCAACTGCTTCTATCTGCTTATCAGTTTGAAATATCGATTTCTCTCCTATTAATGAGATGTTTGATACACTTTGTGATTACAGCGGTCTGAAGTCTCCCAGGTCCTTGAACTCAAAATTAAAAGTCACATAATGTGAAATAAACTGCCTTGCTTCCTTTTTAGCTGTTTTAGTGAGTCACTCTAATTTTGAAGAGTGTTTGCAGACATGAGTCCACAGGATGCCCTATAGGAAGGACTCGCCTGAAATGACAAATTCCGCTGAAGCATGCCTCTTTTCCTTCTTATGTTCCCTTCCGAGAGGAGATGGTGTTAACGTTCTGGCTGGACTGCCTCTTCTCGTTGGGGCCTAACGGATTGGCACCTGATTGGCCCTGTCTTTAATGGTACTGAGGAGCCAAACAATGAAGGAATAGCATGCACACCAGAGCACTCTGATGGAATGGAATACTGGCAGAAGAATGCTGTCTAAGTGGAATGTACCCTGTGGAATTCCAGAAGAATGGAATCCTACCCAGAGGAATTCAAGTGGTTAATATAGATTCCAGCGAATCGCCGGCCATTTAGATGCTTTCGCGATTGCAGATACCGCATAAAAGTACAGAAATATTTCCGTATATGAGCAGTCCAGTCAGTACCTCTATTTCCTACCTTAAGGACGTGTTATTCCACTTTGCTTGGAGCATGTTAGCTACTGTTCTGTCTTGTCATCTGAATGTTGTGACTTTTCAATTTTGAAAGCACTGTATAGTGGGATAAAGAAAGGATGGTAGAGGCATACAATTCACAAACGTTACTTAGGTAAAAAACAATTACCAGGACTGGGAGCACCACATTATGAACCTAATCATGCAGATTGGGAAATGGACAGATAGGATGGGTTTGGTGGTTTTATGTTTTATGAAGATTCACATATGTTGCACCCATTTTTCATGGTGTCTAATGGTTTGCTGTGAAGTAGCAGATAAAGTAAATGTTTACCATACTCATTCTAAAACACTGCAAATATGGCTTCCCTCTAGGCTCTGGACATCATCCAACACGTTCAGCTCAACTTGTCCAGTATCATGTCACAGAAAATGTTGTTTTAAGTGAATTAAAATGAGAATGGGTCGTGAATTTAAAAGCCAGTGAAAGACATCTGAAGTTGTAATTGAGACTAGAAGGAGGGTCTTTTGAGTGGCGGCCAAAACAGCTTTAAAAGTGCTTGTCTGTCTGTGGTTTATACACTTGTTGAACAGATCACCACGGCCTCTGAACACCTACTGTCGCATATCAAAAACCCTGGACAAAGAACACGCTTCAAGGCCAGCTCCATATTTCTCTCACCACAACTAAACAGCCTTTTCACGTCCAACACTGGGCTGGGGTGACTGCAATATAATCACTGGTTCAGCGGTTATTCAGCGTAAAGGCTGGCTTTGAAAAAGGCACTCTGTTTGATGTTAGACTAAGCCACTTTCCATAACTATTTATCACCTTTACTTGTTTTAATTAAATAAAGTAGAAATGGCACTTGTCTGCTGTACCACAGACCTGAATTATCGTACTGTGCTGTGTGGGAGAAACATGGAAGCCACATTTTGTGAGAAGATCCTGCCTAAAGCCCTTTGGCACGCTTTCAGTCGAATGACAAAGTCGTAAGACATTGAAGCAAAATGTTTTCTCCGAAAGACATGCTTGCTTTATTTCAACTCCTTGGCTTTGGGAAGAGGGAGTAGCTGCATACCTGGTTCGACAGCACTGTTTCACCAAACAATGGAATAGCAAGGTCAAACTGCTGTGCCTCGTTTTTTTTCTGTGGACAAGCAGGAGGGATTCTAAGGCTCTTTTGGGATTCGAAAAATATCCTAACAGACATGAAAATCTTTGATCAACGTAATGTCGAATTCAGTTGAAAACAATAAAATATGTGCTTGAGTTCAGAACCGCATCGACATCAAGGCGTTAAATTAATCTGTGCAATCCCCTTTTTCCCAGGCGCAAGAAAATATATATTGTGACAAATAAGATATACATTTCCAAAACGACATGAAATAGTTTTGCTGCTCGTGCGGAAAATAAAAAGCTTCGACTGCTTTGCGTTCGTCCTGTCAAGAGAGGGCAGTATGGTATTGTGCACAGTGACATGCTATTGGCAGAAAAGTGCATAAAAACTGCTGGCGCTTTTCCACGGTGCTAGAAGGAAAAAGCTGCAAGGTAAAAAGTGCCTCAGCGAGTACTGGAGAAAAGATCACAATCAACAATTTTAGCAAGAATAATAATTAGTGGAAACGTTAACAAGTAAATAAATGGCCCAAAACAAATTATTCTCTCAAAGTTTGTGCCTCGATGGAAGCAAACGCTACAAGAGCTTTAAGTGCTTTTATTAAAACACGTATAATTTACCTGTCATAAAACTAGGTGATAAAATGACGATTTATACTACCTATATAATTAAATTTGAATTGGTAAAGTATATCACCGGCAGCTTTCAAATTAATGAGATTATTTAGTGTTCCAAGAACCTAGCGTGCAAGAACCTTAATTTATCAGAGACCGCTATGACAAAATATGCAGCTTTATACCGCCCACCCTCAACTTCTGATGTCATAAATTTATTTTTGGAGGTGTCAAGTTTGTCTTCTTGCAATTATTTGCTATGGACACCACTCCGATTTCTTTTCCTGAGTCAGCAATCCACCCTGTGGGACAACTGGGCATCATATATATGAAAAGGGGTGCGGCTCTGCACACAACCAAGAATGTTTAGCTAACTGACCCACCTGCTCAAAGTTGCCATAGATCGTTTAATGTCCCTGTGTCCCGAAAGTCTAAAAAAATGTAGTTCAACAAAGGAAGTGACATAATTACACATCCTAGCCTCTATCTCCAAGAAATTATATCATGGTTTAGTGACATAACAAAAACACCCACAGCCCCCATGGTGTGGAGGGACAAGGACCGGGGGCAGGGTCCTCAGCACAGTACACTTTTCACGGGCGGCTGACTCCTGACCTCGGTACTTCACGGCATTGCTTTCCAACCAAAACCTTCTTTAAAATAATGTTAGCAGTTAACAGAAGCCCATCATTAAATACTTGACAATCAAGATCCACAAGTTCAGGTTAGTGCCTCCTGAAAAAAGGGTGTTATCACAGAACAAATTCGTACATACCACAATTCCATCATGTGAAGCATCATATACTTCTGTGGCCACTTCCTATGAAACTAGCGTCCTGTTTTATATGATGTACTACACATGTCCCACATATTTTGAGATTATTCTTGGTTGTTTTCATCTTAAGAATGGTTAGCCTTGCAATTTGATGATGATCAACTCAATACTTAGCAGTACACAATTACTCCTAATCATCCTTAAACCATGTAACCTTGAAAAAGTCCCAACCAGGGATGAAACACGCTTTAGCCTTTCTGATGGAAGATTAAGTTGTTTGTTAATAAAAATGTTTTCCTTCAACATACTTAAGTATTTCGTGTACATTCAAATCAGGATGTTGATGGGTCTGGTTTAAGCTATTTTGTGCATTTTCTAGGTACACCCACACATACACACAATACCTACATGCCTTTCTTTGCAATTTGTTCAAGTCATCTAAAAAGGAATTTGTGGATTATTTCATGGACAATGGACAAATGAGTTAATGGTGTGCTTAATGGCTTGTTCTCAATCATCATAACTCACACCAAGGTGGGATGCAGTCCAAGGACCCTCCACAGGCTGTATAAAGAGCATCATTAAGACATGTTACACTACAGCACATTATTTGTTGGAATGTACAACAACAACTGTACTATTGCTGCCGTTGAAAGAGTTTGCATCTTTAAAAGAAGCCAAAAAAGCTTACTTTCTTTAGCAGCATCCATTCCCTAAGAAAGTGGCATTGTTGGTTCCCACCTAAAATCTTTAGTCTACTCCACTATTTCAGTCAACTTCTCAGGATGTCCAACCAAATGGAAGGCACAGACAACAGTGTTACCTTTTTGAACCTGTTACACCTAGAAAAGGCCTTGGGCCAGAATCCCTGCTCCAATATATACTCCGCAAGCACCTGCCAGGTATGATTTCATCATATGCCTAGCCCTTCACTCCTCAAAACTCATCCCCACAATCGCACCCAGATCTAGAGTACAAAAACACAGACTGCATCCTCACAAAAATTAGACACAACCTCATAGACATCCCACAAACCACCAAGCACCCCAAACTACTGAATACACACTCTGCACAAATTCATGCTCCTGACATATCAGACCTCATCACTTCTCAGAAGCTTAACCCCTTCGCTGCCAGGCCTTTTCCCCCTCAGGTGCCAGGCCTTTTTTTGGCTATTTGGGGCAGGACGCGCTTAGGCCTCATAACTTTTTGTTCACATAAGCTACCCACGCCAAATGTGCGTCCTTTTCTCCAACATCCTAGGGATTCTAGGAGTACCCACACTTTGTGGGTTCCCCTGAAAGGACCAATAAATTAGCCAAAATACAGTGAAAATTTCGTTTGTTTTTTTTTAAATGGGAAAAAGGGCTGCAGAAGAAGGCTTGTGGTTTTTTCCCCTGAAATTGATATCAACAAAGGGTTTACAGTGCTAAAATCACCAGCTTCCCAGCTTTCATAAACAGGCAGACTTGAATCAGAAAACACAATTTTTCAAAACAACTTTGACAGTTTACTGGCCATACCCCATTTTTACGATTTTTTGTGCTTTCAGGGTCCTTCCAGTCAGTGACTGAAATGGGAGTGAAAGCAATGCTGCATGCCAGAAACCTAAACGTTTCTGAAAAGTAGACAAAATTCTGAATTCAGCAATGGGTAATTTGTGTAGATCCTACAAGGGTTTTCTACAGAAAATAACAACTGAAATAAAAAAAAAATGAAATTTAGGTAAAAAAACAGCAATTTTTCTCTACGTTTTTCTTGCAATGTCAAATTTTTTAAAGCAATATACCGTTACATCTGCTGGACTCTTCTGGTTGCGGGGATATATAGGGCTTGTAGGTTCATCAAGAACCCTTGGTACCCAGAGCCAATAAATGAGCTGCACCTTGCAGTGGGTTTTCATTCTACACCGGGTATACAGCAATTCATTTGCTGAAATATAAAGAGTGAAAAATAGGTATCAAGAAAACCTTTGTATTTCCAAAATTGGCACAAGATAAGGTGTTGAGGAGCAGTGGTTATTTGCACATCTCTGAATTCTGGGGTGCCCATACTAGCATGTGAATTACGGGGCATTTCTCAAATAGACGTCTTTTTTACACACTGTCTTATATTTGAAAGGAAAAAATGTAGAGAAAGACAAGGGGCAATAACACTTGTTTTGCTATTCTATGTTCCCCCAAGTCTCCAGATAAAAATGGTACCTCACTTGTGTGGGTAGGCCTAGCGCCCGTGACAGGAAATGCCCCAAAACACAACGTGAACACATCACATTTTCCCTAAGAAAACAGAGGTGTTTTTTGCAAAGTGCTTACCTGTGGATTTTGGCCTCTAGCTCAGCCGGCACCTAGGGAAACCTACCAAACCTGTGCATTTTTTAAAACTAGAGACCTAGGGGAATCCACGATGGGGTGACTTGTGGGGCCCTCACCAGGTTCTGTTACCCAGAATCCTTTGCAAACCTCAAAATGTGGCTAAAAAAACATTTTCTTTTCACATTTTGGTGATAGAAAGTTCTGGAATCTGAGAGGAGCCCCAAATTTCCTTCCACCCAGCGTTCCCCCAGGTCTCCTGATAAAAATGGTACCTCACTTGTGTGGGTAAGCCTTGTGCTTGCAACAGGAAATGCCCCAAAACACAAAGTGGACACATCACATTTTCTCAAAGAAGACAGAGGTTTTTTTTGCATAGTGCCTACCTGTGGATTTTGGCCTCTAGCTCAGCTGGCACCTAGGGAAACCTACCAAACCTGTGCATTTTTCAAAACTAGAGACCTAGGGGAATCGAAGACGAGGTGACATGTGGGGCTCTCACCAGGTTCTGTTACCCAGAATCCTTTGCAAACCTCAAAATGTGGCTAAAAAAACACTTTCTCCTCACATTTTGGTGACAGAAAGTTCTGGAATCTGAGAGGAGCCACACTTTTCCTTCCACCCAGTGTTCCCCCAAGTCTCCCGATAAAAATGGTACCTCACTTGTGTGGGTAGGCCTTGTGCTCGCAACAGGAAATGCCCCAAAACACTATCTGGACACATCAAAATGATCAAATAGAAAACTACCTGTTTTTGGGTGGGGCATCTGCGTTTTTGGTCCGGGCTCAGCAGCCATCTAGGGAAACCTACCAAACCCAGATATTTCTGAAAACTAGACACCCGAGGGAGTCAATGGAGGTATGACTTGCTTGGATCCCCCAATGTTTTCTTACCCAGAATCCTCAGCAAACCTCAAATTTAGCTAAAAAATCAAATTTTTCCCACATTTCTGTGTAGGATCACTGTACCGGGGCAATTTTCCTACCACCCAACGTTCCCCTCAGTCTCCCGGTAAAAATTATACCTCACTTGTGTAAGTGGGCCAAGTGTTTGTGACAGGGAAGAGCCAAAAACATGTCAAAATTGAGGGGGGAACCAAAGTGGGTCCAAAAGGGCAGTTTGAAAAAAAAACACTTTTAGGCTGACAAGTGCAGCAGAAATTTTATCGATATAGATGAGACAATGATGGGTGGTAGGAATTTTGTGGATTCCTGCAGATTCCGAAAGGTTCTATCACAAAAATGTGGGAAAAATGTGTGCTTTCCAGCAAAGTTGCAGGTTTGCAGGGCATTGTGGGTAAGGAAATGGTGTGAGGTGCATGTGAAGCACACCACCCTGGAATCAACTAGATGTTTAGTTTTCAGATGTGTCTAGGTCTTGTGGATTTTTCTACATGGCAGCGTCCCAAAGTAAAAAAAAAGTGCAGCCCTCACCATTCCAAGTGGGACGATTTTGAGAGTTACCAAGCTTTCATGGCCCAAATGTGAAACAAAAACCAAAAATAATCAAATGTCCTCTTGCTTGCCATGGGATAAGATGTTTTAGTGTGCGGGGGGAGAGCTGAAAGACTGTTAGCCCCTTCAGTTCGGGTGGGGACATAATCAGGCCCATACTGGTTGGTAGAAAGTAGACTTTCTGTCCCCTGGGGTGTGGATCAATGGTAATTGCCCAATCTGCCCACTGGTGGACAGAACTACTTTGGCCCCATTTATTTGGGGTGGGGGTATGGCCATACCCCCAACCTCTTATTTTGAAAAAAAAATCTTCCCTGGTCTCTGGTGGGCTTTCTGCCCCGTTGGGGCAGATGGGCCTTCCAAATATAGGCCAATCTGCCCCAAGGGGGGCAGTTATGGCTAACAGTAATGTGCCTCCATGGGGAGCGACCCTTGCCTAAGGGGCTGCCCCCCCCAAACAAAACACACACATACACACACACCAATCCATGGTGCCTAGAGGTTGGCCAAACAAAAATAGGCCGATTTGCCCCCAAGGGGGGCAGAAATGGCCTAAATACAATTTGCCCCCCAGGGGAGTGACCCTTGTATAAGGGGTCGCTCCCAATGCATAAAAACATAAAGTAAATAAAAAAATATATATATCCCTGGTGTCTTGAGGTTTCTGCCCCCTGGGGGTAGACCCACCTAAATATATCAGGCCGATCTGCCTCCAGTGGGGGGCAGAAATGGCCTAAAAATGTTTTGCCCCCCCTGGGGAGTGGCCCTTGCCAAAGGGGCCACTCCCCGTATGCGTTAGTATTTAAAAAAAAAAAAATCCTTGGTGTCTTCTGGTTTCTGCCCCCCAGCCTAATTATATTAGGGGGGCAGAAATGGCCTAAAAATAATTTGGCCCCCCAGGAGCAACTCTTGCCTAAAGAGTCTCTCCCCAAACATAAAAAAATAAAAGTAAACCAAAAAAAATTGTCCCTGGTGTCTAGTGGTTTTCTAATTTTGGGCCGATCTGCCCCCGGGGGGGGGGGGTGCAGAAATGGCTTAAAAATCATTTGTCCCCCTGGAGAGCAGCCCTTGCCCAAGGGCCGCTCCCCTTATGCGCAAGTACGGAAAAAAAGAATAATCCCTGGTGTCTAGTGGTTTCTGCCCCCCCTGGGGGCAGATATGGCCTAATAATAATGTCCTCCTCCCGGGAGCCACCCTTGCCCAGGGAGTCACTCCCCAAACATTAAAAAAAAACAAGCAATAAAATTATCCCTGGTGTCTGGTGGATTGATCTAATAATATTAGGCTGACCTGCCCCCAGGGGGGGAAGAAATGGCCTAGAAATAATTTGCCCCCCTGAGGAATGGCCCTTACCCAAGGGGCAGCTCCCCTTATTTGAAATAAGAAAAAAAAATATCCCAGGTGTCTAGTGGGCATTTCTGCTGCCCGATCGCATCGCGATCGGGCAGCAGAAAATGCTCAGAGAGACATGAAAGGAGAGGAAAAGCCTTTCCTCTCCTTCATGCCTCTCTGCACCCTCCACGTGATCGGAGGAGAAATGCTTTTGCATTTCTCCTTCCATCGGGTGCTGGAAGCTGAGCTGAGCTTCCAGCGCCGGGGGGAAGGCCTCTGATGAGGTCAGCCCGCAAAAGTGCGCTGGCGTCATTAGACGCCATGAGGGGGTTGGGGAGGGGGGCGGGGTTGGAAGGGGAAGCGATTCCCCTTCCCTCTTTGCCCAGGGGAGGGGGGTTGCTCGGCCACCTGGGGGAGCCCTAGCGCTCCCCCCTGGGGCCCATAGCAGGACGAGCTGGTCTCGTCCTCGGCACCAGGCAACCGGTGCAGAGGGCGATACCAGCTCGTCCGGGGCACCCAAGTGGTTAACTTACTCTTCATCAAACAAAGATGGCTCAAGCCCACACCCTTGCACATTCTAGATATCACTGTTCCCAAAGGCTACAGCATCCATTACACATTCAGTGTTCATATGAAGGGAAGTAGCATTGCTGTCATCCATAAGTGTTTAGGCATAA
Source organism: Pleurodeles waltl (assembly GCF_031143425.1). NCBI lineage: Eukaryota > Metazoa > Chordata > Amphibia > Caudata > Salamandridae > Pleurodeles > Pleurodeles waltl. The sequence goes on from NC_090442.1 coordinate 518,472,572, forward strand.
AATGAACCAAATGTTGCATGGTCAACCAATCCCAATACTGCAATGTACCATGATATCAAGCTAAATATATGAATGAGTAATCCCTGTTTGACCCTATGTCAACTGATGTGACAATACAAATATGGTTTCACACAAAACAATGACAAGCTTAGAAGTTAATAGTTTTACAGTGGCTCAAGCATTACGTACCTTGAAGTGTTACAAAAGAAAGGACATTGTCAATACAGAGAATATAATAAGTGCACATTTTGCTACATGCAATGAGAGAAGAAAATAATCATAGCTGCACTGAGATTAAAAATTGAGTCAGGGATGGTTTAGGCCTAGTTTTGCGAAACACAGAAAAAATACAGTTTATAAAGTGCAGTGTTTTTGTTTTTAATGCTAAATGTTCATGATGCTATGCACCCATTATTTAGTAATCAGAAATATGTTTCTCAAATGTGAAACCATTCCGTCTGGAGCATGACTTGAGAGCTGACATTCAATCCCTGTGTTCTCACATTTGGTCAGTGGAAGTGCCTTATTCTATGGCCTCCCTCAATCCACAGTGGCCCCGCCCAAGGGATGCTCTTGCTGCAGCATGCCTCATCATGAGAATGAAGAACTATAGCCACATAACCAATACACTGATGGAACTCCACTGGCTCCCCTGGCCTGTTTGGCCCATCTTCAAGAAAAGCTGCATTATCTACAAAGCCATTACGACTGGCACCGTATATCTGGCTGACAAACTCACCACACCTGGCAGCTCTTGGCACACCCATAGCCAGGACCATTAGACTGAAGACAAAGTGCAAAAAAGAAAAATCAAGGGAAGAGTTTATCTGTAGTTATGAACCCAGGATCTGAAACAGCATCCCTGTGTCCATCAAGACATCCCCGTTTCTAAATTATGAGAGCTGAAGACACAATCTTAGCACCTCATCACAATGAAGTAACAATTAACCTCTAATCTCAGAACCTAGGTCCCCTCCACTCACTGACTGAGTTTATCTTTATTTCTCCCTCCATTTAGTGTTCAACTGTCTTTTGGTTCCGTTAGTGCTCTAGAAATACCATATACATGCAAACACACAGGGGCATATTTATGAGAAAGTCATGCAGTGCAGCAACTCACCATGCCACACTGTGTCACACAGGAAGGATAGGGTTGCAATGTATTTAAAATAATACAGTACATTCCTGCCTTTTCCCAGCAATGGTGCACTTTTGGCTGCCTTGTGCAAATGCAAGCACTCTTGCACTATGGTGCAAGGGTGTCTGTGCTGTAAAAGGACACCATCCTTCACAAAAACAATAACGTGAGTCATTTTCCTCTTTCTATGTGTTCTGCAAAATGCAGAACACATAGAAAGAGGAAAAACCTAGGAGAAATAAAGATATTTCTTCTTGTTACGCCACAGGCGTAGCATTTTGGCACATTCCCAGATTTATCACTCTTTGTGAATCATGAAAAGCATCAAAATCCATGGGAACACCCACACAACACCCATGGAATGCCACCCTGGGGGAAAGTAATGCAACACAGTGATTGGTGTTGTCTTGCATTACTCTGGATTTATCAAGCCACTTAGTGTCACACAAGGTGGCCTTGCATGGCTTGATAAATCACATTTTGGAGTTGCATTGCACATGCACCAAATTGTGTAGTGCAAGAGCGCACAACTCCCTCATAAATATCGCCCACAATGAGAAAGAGATGCTTGGGAGATCTTGAACTTAGGCTGCGATATGGACACTCAAAGACACAGAGACTGCGTGTTATTAAACAGTCTCCAGCGTGCAGGAAACCACACATCAAGGTGCAATACACAACACACAAAACAATGAGGCCATAGCAATGGCAGAAGATCAATTTTAAAGAAAGTAACATAACTTTGTATTTAGTCTTAGCACTACTTGCACAGCTAGGAGGAAGGCCACAAAGCAATTGGCTCACTCCTCTAGCACAAATCCCAGAGCGAGGATGATTTGAATGTCATCTATCTGTGAAAATAAAGGCTGTGAGAACACAGGATGTCCACCAAAGGCTGAGCACATACATTTGAGAAAGATGGGTGACAGACACTATCCCTCATGGACCTCACTTAAGATGAATTTTGGTGCCAATGAAAAAGGCATTATACAAAACACTTAATAACACAGCCCTTTTCTGGCATGGTCTGAACTATATCAACTCTGTAAAACAATATGCCTTTAGGCAGTTACAGTTACAACCTAAGAAGTTCCACCATTAAATAAGATGAGACAAAAGAAAAAAATCAGCTTCATCTTACTGACAAACAACATTCCCCATAAGGCATTAGCATCTAAAAAGCTGCATTGTCAGATGTAGAAAGAAATGTGACAAATCAGGAAAATACTATGGTAACTTTCCCCAACAAAGGAGACAAGTACTCATGGAATTAGCATCTAATACAAATCTAAATGTTAAACCAGCAGATAAAAGAGATGCTATAGTCATCCTCAGTACCTCTACCAACAGACAAGAATGTTTGAGACAAATTTCCTACATCAGGTAGTGCATGAAACTAAGTTCTGCTCCTACAGTTGCCACCAGAACCCCAATAAATACAGATTTTTGCTTCAGGATGTGTATCCCATCAAAACTCTCTTCAAAAGAAGAAGCCAAGTGAGAGGATTCACTTCCCATCATCCATCTGCACAGGAAGTCCTGCACTGGATTTCCCATCATCGATCTGCACAGGAAGTGACATCAGTAGATTCCCCACCATCCATCTGCACAGGAAGTGCCATCACTAGATTTCCCATCATCCATCTTCACAGAAAGTGACATCACTAGTTTTGCACCAAAACTCTTTTCACTTAATGGAGGCTGCAATGCAATTGCATAAGAGACAAGAGCAGCGTGCGCACAGATGGCAGACCAAAGATGCGCCAAAGGCAAGCCTGCGTCGGCCCATCCGTGCCACATCCTAGAGCCAGGAGCCCTGGTCCTTCTCCCAACCACCTCTTCCCCATAGCTATTCCCCTCGTCTCTCCATACACTGAAACCTGGCTGCATCTTCTAGCGCTGCTGCCGTGCCTCGCCACCGAACACTGAAGTTGTGTTTTCCTGTGCCAAATGCCATTTCACATGCACTTTCCCACACCCTTCACTGTTCCCCACACACCTTACACACCCAACATGTACAACATACAGAAACACACACTCAAACTCCACTACACCACACCCCCTCTAAGTCCTGCATACTCCTTAACACTCGCTCCCTCACTATGCACACCACTGAAATTTGGGAGCTGCTATACTCCCTCACTGGGAGTGTTCTTCCTGACTGAAACCTGGCTGACTCCCACAATGGCTCCATTCATCATCACAGCAATCACCCCTGGATACAAGATCACAAGACAAGACAAATAGACTTAGAAATAGCCTCAATGGCATCCTCAAATGATCCATCCAATGCTTCACCATCTCGGAAGGCACCACAAGCAACATGGAAAACCTGATATTTAAACCCCTCATCACCACAGACTACACCCTAAGTGGCAACATAGTCTACTCCCCTCCCAGACCATACACCAACTTTGGCAGCAACGTTGCAGACTTTTTCACCTTCCCAATCCTCAATTTCAGCACCTTCATGCTCCTCAGTGACCTCACTTAATGCCTGGGGAACTTGACTGATCCCAATACAACCAACCACTTCAAGGACCTTTCCAACTTCGGACTCACCCAGCAAGTGGAATATCTTGCACATGCCGCAAAACACAAACTGGACCCCTTTTTCGCCAGCATCAGCAACATCTCAGTCGACAAACCCACAAGATTATCTTGTTTGACCACACTCTCATCAACTTCAGGATTTCTAGCTCACACCACTGCAGACACACCATTACCATATCTTCATAACGGGACTAGAAAAAGATCTCTGAAGCATCCCGGTCTTCCAAACTCCTACTCCACCTGCCTCGACACAAAAACAACCTCCCAAAATCCATCTCCAACTTTATGGCCTGGATCACTGCCTGCATGGATACCCTGGCTCCTCTCAAAGCAGCAAAGCCCTACCCGGCATCTCCGCTCCGCCGACCTCTCCCTTGCAACCGCCCCATGCGTCCGCAGAACTACAACCGGCGGTAAACCATTCTCGCACTTTGCCGCCAAAACATGGAACACTCTTCCCACTCACCTGCGCAAGACCAAACACCTCCTTACCTTCAGGAAACTCCTCAAAACCTGGCTGTTCGAGCAGTAGCAGCACCTCCCCCCTCATCCTCCCACCCTCTCCTCAGCACCTTGAGACCCTCACAGGTGAGTAGTGCGCTTTACAAATTCTTGATTGATTGATTGAGAACCACAAGAGCCAGACCTCAAGCAAGCTGGTATGACCAAGAGATCAGGCTCACCAAACACCACTGCTTGCAGCTGGAACCCAGCTGGAGACAAAGGCCCTCATTCTGACCCTGGCGGTTTGAGGCAGCGGAAGCACCGCCAACAGGCTGGCGGTGCTTCATGGGCAATTCTGACCGCGGCGGTAAAGCCGCGGTCAGAAAAGGGCCACCGGCGGTTTCCCGCCGGTTTACCCCTGGCCCAGGGAATCCTCCATGGCGGCGCTGCTTGCAGCGCAGCCATGGGGATTCCGACCCCCTTCCCGCCAGCCCGTTCCTGGCGGTTTACACCGCCAGGAACAGGCTGGCGGGAACAGCTGTCGTGGGGCCCCTGGGGGCCCCTGCACTGCCCATGCCTCTGGCATGGGCAGTGCAGGGGCCCCCTATCAGGGCCCCATAATGATTTTCAGTGTCTGCTTTGCAGACACTGAAAATCGCGACGGGTGCAACTGCACCCGTCGCACCCCTGCAAATCCGCCGGCTCCATTCGGAGCCGGCTTCCTCTTTGCAGGGGCTTTCCCGCTGGGCCGGCGGGCGATCTTCTTGAGATCGCCCGCCGGCCCAGCGGGAAAGTTGGAATCACCGCCGCGGTCATTTGACCGCAGTGCGGTGCTTGGGCGGTTTCTGCCCGGCGGGCGGAGCCCGCCGCCCGCCGGGGTCGGAATGACCCCCAAAGTGCCTAATTTAATTTCTGGTGGCCTACCAGATTTAGAAATGGTTGCAAGTAGGCGGTAATTTTTGAAGCACTGTAAGGAACCATCATCATGGCAGTTCCTGTCAATGATTTTTTCAGTTTGGTGGAGGGCTCCTACAACATGACAGCCTTATACCTAACTCTTTTCTTTTTCATTTTCTAAAAGAAAATCCAGAAGTGGGATTTTTGTTTTTGAAAATTTAAAAGAAAATGCTCCCCTTGCCATCGGAGCCCTCTCCCATGGTGAGGGGAACATTTAGCAGTTTTCACTGCCCCTTGCTGCCAGGGTTTTCTGTCCTGTAATTCCACCCATCTAAATTTAGTGGGCGGAATTACAGGTCTGCTTCTGATGGCTCTTACTCCACTGGGGCATCGGCAGGGTTTAAATCATGGCTGAGATGGAGATGTCTTCACTGTGATTAAACCATGGTCCGCCCACATCTAAATTCGGCAGGCAGACCACATTGCTGGCAGTGAGGAAACTGTCGCTGTTGCGCAAGAGTATCCTTAACACTAAAAATCAAATCAGGCCCTATGTCAGGCACTACTATCAGCAAATCAGTGCCACCAAATGCTCCACACTCACTGACCACATTGAAAGCAGCACCAACAGCGCCAGGAAAACCTTTGCCATAGTGTAAGAATTCACCTCTCCGGAAACAAGCTCCACTAGCGTAACCCCCTCTCAGAACCTCTTCATTCAGTTGTCCCCAATCTTCAGAAACAGGATCACCAGCATCTACAAAATCTTCAAGCTCCAGCTGAACCCTTCCACCCTTGCAACCCTCCTGCCCAGCTCTGAAAAAACCCCAGAGGCCTACCCTGACCACCTGGCTCATTATCACTACTCAACAGTTGTGGCTCGGTGGTGTTTCAGGGAGCTGGGTGGTGCGTGGGAGGAGTGAGGGGTGGCATGGGGAGACATATTAAAAACATTTAAAAAAAATAATAAAAAATAAACTTACCTGCACACCATGCTCCATCTCCTCAGCAGGCTGCAGGCACAAGCTCCCAACCTGCCCTGCGGCCAATCCTGACGCTGCTCAGAGCAGTGTTAGGATTGGCTGGGAGCGCCCAGCCAGGCGCTCCCAGGCAGACTGGGAGCCTGTGCCAGCTCTCTCCAACCCGGCAGCACAGTGCCGGGCTGGTGAGAGCCTACTGCACATATGTGTTCGACCGGTTTGAGCCAGCCAGCCAAACAGACATGCACACTGAGGAGAGTGCACAGTGTTGTCCCTATCATCCCCAATGTCCCACCCCTTTACAATGAAAGGATAATAAACTTTGTTGCTCCTGGCAGGGGGGGCAGGGGGGGCAGGGGGGTGACGCTCCTCTGTCATAGTGGAGGAACCACCACTGCTACTCAAGAAACCACAACAACCATGCAGCATGCAGTCTGTACACTCATGTGCACCCTTGAACCCCTGCCCTCCCAATGTCTTTATCAAAGGACTGGACTGCACCAGTGTAGCCCTCACTATAATCTGGAATGAATTAATCACCACAGCAACCTACAAAGAAATCTGGAAACACGCCACAGTACTCACCATTTTAAAGACGATGCTCACCAACTACTTGCCTAGCTCCCCATTACCCTACCCTAGAAAAATCATGAAAAATATGATAAACAAAGGCCTACCCACCTACCTCACTGATAACCACCTACTGAACCCCACTGAATCCGGATTCCGGCCTATCTACAGTACAGAGCCCACCCTCATCTCTGCCGTGGCCAACATTTGGATGATCATGGACAGAGGTGACACCACAGTCCTCTTCCTACTGGATCTTTCTGCAGCCTTAAACACAGACTTACACCCATACCTTTCTAACGATTGCCCGAAGCTGGCATCCAAGGTCCTGCACTTCACTGAAATTGCTCCTTGCTTCCCAGTAGTTAAGCATGACCCCTTTAACTATAATGCCATCAACTTCATCTGCAGAGTTCCACAAGGATGCTCTCTCAGCCCATTCTGTTTTACATGACCCCACTGGCCAATATCATCTGCTCCCATGGAATCAATATCATATCCTATGCTGACAACACCCAGCTCACACTTTCCTTCTCCGACAAGAAGGCACACACCTGGACCAATTCTCCAACTGCATGACAGAAGTCACCAGATAGATGAAAACCATCTGATTCAAGCTCAACACAGACATGAGGTAAATAAAAAATTCAACAAAGACACCTTGCTCTGCGACTCCACTTGGTAGCCTACCGAACTCAGAGCCACACCTCTCCCAGCAACTCATGCAATGAACCTTGAAATACTAATCAACAACCAATTCACCATGATTGGCAAAGTGTATGCAGTTTCTGTCTCCTCATTCCATACACATAAGATGCTCAAGACGACCTTCAAATGGTTCCCCACCAACACTTATATAACCATAATCTAAGCCCTCATCACTAGCAGCTGGACCACAGAAACTCACTCAATGCTGTAATCAATGTTCAACTGACAGGAACACTCAAAACCATACAAAATTCAGCAACAAGGCTCACACTCAAACTTCCACCCAGAGCTAACATCACCCTGCACCACAAAGAGCTCACCTATCTCCCAATCCACAAAAGAGCACTCTTCAAACTCCTCATGAATACATACAAACCATTATAAAATATTGGCCCCAAGTACCTCAACATCTACATAAACCTCTACAAACATATCGGACATCTGCACTTAGCCCGATTCCTGCTTACACACACCACCACATATGCAGAACTAAATCCTGCAGTTATGCCTTCTCTTACCTTGCTCCTAAAGCTTGGAACAACTGGCCCTTTCACATAAGAACATATTCTGTAGTTCCTGAGTGCCACAAAAAACTGAAGATCTGGATTTTCACTTTGCACCGACCCTCGCTCAGTGCATACAATCCCTGCTTCAGAGCCAGGATACCCATCCATGTGAGTTGTGAACTGTATAAATACCTATAATATAACATATCCAAACAAGAAAAATACTTCCTCTTTCAAAGAACCCTCTCATACCTTTTTTCTATATATTGCCCATATTTCAGAAAAACCTCCACCTGGTTGCTCAATAGGTTTGAGGACTGGACTCAAAACTAGGTTGTGCAAAATACATGTGATTTGCTTTTGTGTAATTGTGTGAAATCTTGGCAAAATTATGCGAACATGTGTGTAATTATGTGAAATGCAAATGCACCATTTCATGTTCTGTTTTAACATGAAATGCAACTTTGCATCAATTTTTTACACGAGCGTGCATTTAAACAAAAGCACAGTTGCCAACATCTGTTTGCTTTCTGTTGTTCACATGACTTTGCAGAATTTTTTACAATGAATGGCATAATTCACAGTAACATTGTACAGCGAATGGTGTGTGATTACACAAAATGGCATGATAGCATAGTTTTGGAAACAAACACAACAAATATAACACAAAATTGCCAAAATGACACTGGTGTAATTTAAATTTTGCCCAGGCCTACTCAAAACTCAAACTCTTCTCACGATTCAGTGACTTCCTCTTAGAACATCTGGTCAGGAGTATGCTGTCATTTCAAACAGACAAAAAGACCCCCTGAACTTAAGAGAAGCTCTAATTTTTGCTTCTGAGAGTTACATTTTAATAGTTTAGGCTTTGTAGACACTATACAACAGCATACTGCTGTCATAGTTGGACTCTTGCTCTAGGCAAGATTGGTGGTTTAGGGATGACAACAATTTTGTTTGTAGGCGACTAGGCCAATCCTACAAGTCACAACTGTCAGCCCAACCCTTCCGGGTCACAATCAGTACCTCAACAAAAACCCAAATACTAAAAGGTGATTTGTGGCAACCTTTACATATAGACTCAAGAGTGCAACATCTCAGGGGAGTCGTGGTTAAACGGAGAGCAATTGTCAGTCACATACAGGCAATGAAGAAGATGCAGTTAAGTTTCCAATAGTTTTTATTAACAAGACAGCAATCTACTGTAAAATCCATGGGCTGCAATAATTAGGATAATGAACAATGCAAGAAACAGAACTGCAAAAATTAGAGTTGTGAATATAAAGACTCCCACCACCTTGCGATAACATGAGATGTGGAATATCCCTAGAGCCTAAGCCTGATGAACCTAATCTCTAACCTAAAGGGAGCTAGGTATGTTAAACCTAATCTGCCAGTACCATGTCCATGAGAAGAGCCCCTCAACCCTTGTTATCTTGGAATGAGGTCTCTAGATCAGACTCCGTGGGGACATGAAGGCTGGGTCTGCATCAAGGTGACGTATAGCATAGATAGTGTTGATGGCTTCTGGTAGGAATCCCTCTTATGACCTTGTCTGCGTGGGATGTATTTATACAGATTTTGTAGGACCCCTAACGCAGGTATGTTCCCATGCAATAGAAAAGAAGGCATGTATGGGGTGGCAATTACATAAACAATACCCTCCAAAAGTACATTATGTTCCTGTCACATGTAAGTGGGAAAGGGACATGATGTGAATACCTACGTATATCACTTGTCTTTGACACTGATGGCTGAGGTTTGCTGCCTATATATAGAGCTCATGATAACATACAGACTGCTAGTACAGTTTGTAATGCAAACATTAAATACTAATCCAGCATGAGCTGCCCCAGTGCAACAACATGCAGTCACGCCAGGCATTAACCCTGCGACTGTACATTCGATCATGGGTAAGGTACCCGCTAAGTGTGAGGAAATTCCATTTTGGTTAGCTCAAAAACTAAATGCAATGGAAGCAGTTTTTCCACATACAGAAACTCAGGATAAATATAGAATTCTCACTATGTTCTTGCCATTCAGGATGGTTTCCGCAGTTGGTAACTGCAATACATGGGGCACGGTATTTGCCACGCTCTATACTACCACACACGGTACACCAACACTTGCCAATCTTCCGGAGGTGTTAAAACAAATTCAAAATGAAAACGGGGCTGCCTCAGCCCTGGATTTGGGGATGCAATCAATGGGCAATTTCGCCACAGTATCTTCAATTATATTAAGTAATCTTAAAGGGGAAGCAGTTGCACTAACAGGGCACATGCAGCTCTGTGATGTTCCTACACAGGATCAAGAACCGGAGTTACCAAAGATTATCGCAGAAACCTATTCTAGTATTGGTCGAAATAGTCTGGGTGCCAGACCGATTAAACCACAATTTCAAGGCACATCTAATAAAGATACTACCAAGCAAGTGGCTGAAGGTTCCAAAAAGCGCTGGGATAAAAAACAACAAACACCTAAAAAAGAAAGGGGAGAATCTCCGCATGCAGAGATTCCACACAATAAGTATAACCTTAGAAATAGGGCTAATATATATTTTAAAAAACGCCTGACAGATATCAGTTTACTGATAGACACCAATCCCGTTCCTTTCAAGACCCCCTGGAAAAACGCAGTGAGAGAGGTGGGCGGTCAGAACAGCGAACTTTCAGTTAAAAAGAAGAGAAACTTCCACAACAAAAACCCCAGTTTAAAAAGAAAAAAGTGGCAGCAGTTACAATTCGACATGCCACTCAAGAAGAGGGCTTTACTGAAGAACAAGAAGTGGGCACTGGCACTGCTCAACAGTGCAGCAGAGGTCACAATAGTCTGCCAGGATCTTCAAGAGCATCTGGAGGTGAAAGCAACTGATGACTTCTTACAAGTTGAGACTGCAGGCATAAGTGTCTCCACACCCGATAGGGTATATAGGGTAACTATTCAGTTAGATGGGGGCATTGTACGCATAATTGACGCTATCTTTTGGGACCGCGTCATCTCTATTTATGATATTTTGCTGGCTGAAAAAGATTGTCTGCCAAAAATTTATCCACAATCTCCCTCATGGAGAGGATGTAATTGAAAAATCTTTTTTGCCTCTTGTTCACAGAAAGCTCCTTGAAATGCATGCCATTGATTGGGCACTGGCACAGGCACAGGCACCTGCGTTATATTGCAACCACGTAGGGTGGGACAAAGAATCCCCCTACCACGTAATACCAATAAAATCCCAACCCCAACTGCAACCTCAATATCCTATAAATATGATGCTAAAGCACCTGTGAGGGAATCCTCAACCAATTAGAGTACCAGGGTGTTATTGAACCCTCAGACTCATCCATGAATTATCCATTATTTCCAGTCGCTAATCCTGACCAATCACATAGGATAGTCTTAGACTACAGACATTTAAATAGTCACACAAAAACCTTTGCTATACAAAATGCACACAGCACAGCACTTATGAACAATATAGTGGGCAGAAAATACAAGACAACCCTGAATATATCCGACGGGTTTTTCTGCCAAAACATAGCACCTGAAAGTAGGGACCTAACAAGTTTTAGCACCCTTGGCTTTCACAAAAAATTCTGCTGACTCCCACAGGGGTACAAGAACAGCCCAGGACTGTTCTCAGCTCGTGTAACATCTATTTTACATGACATTGACCCTGAGGCGTTGTCATATGTGGATGACATTTATCTCACAGACGACGGCCTCATGCAACATCTAAGATGGGAAGCCCGCATTGTTGTAGGATTTGCCGAAATCGGCTACAAATACAACTTTAAAAAAATTAAAATAGTCTTCCTTAGTGTCCTGTTTTTGGGATACAAATTGTTGGATGAAGGCAGGAGCCGGGCGCCCAAATTTTGAGAAAAATGCACACAACTACAACATATATTCCAGATTATGCACAACGCATTAAACCATTGTAGGACTTAATACGTCCTGATTTTACTGGTAAATTTTGGTCAGTCGAACACACACGCATTCTAAAAGCTTTGCAAAAAGACATACTTGAAGCAAAACATTTGCATACAAGGTACAATAAAAAACATCTCATCATCAGAGTAGGTGCTGGTGCCATTGGTTTTACTTGTGAGACATTCAATGAGGGTGAGACCGGACCAATTGCATATAAATCACACTTATATTCCACAGCTGAAAGACGCTTTGCTCCAACTGAGAAAATTCTCTCTGCTTTTCAGATGGCGGTCCTTAAAGAGAGACCTCTTGCCCAGGGGAAATGCAGTATTGTCGTATCACAGATTCCAGCCCTTGAGGCTGATATTAAAGCAAGCATTCCAAACGTCAAGCCACTACATCCACGTTGGATCCAATGGGCAACGTTTCTGACAGCCACTGATGTTGATTATGTTTTTTACTTCAAATTACAAACCCAAGAATTCTTACAACATGAACTAGAATATCCAGTTCCAGCAAATACGTTGTCTATCAAACAATATCATAAAATTTTGCATACTGATGGTTCAGCCCAACTAGCGATAGGAACAAAACATCAACAATCCAATGCTTGCGCAGTCGTGAGTGGTTACATGAAGGATGGCAAGTTCCATCCACAAAATACATGCACGCAGACACTAGGAGATTGCACTACACAACTTGCAGAGCTCAAGGCTCTGGTGATAGCACTGGAACATACAGATTCTGAGCAGATGGCATTGATTGTCTGTGATTCGTACTATTGTGTCCAGTCCTTCAATTAATATCTGCATTACTGGTGCCAAAATGGGTTCAGAGATTCAATCAATCATGCACAAGCTTTATTCGGTCATAAGACCATCAAAGCATACAACCATAATACTCCATATGATTGCACAATTAAATAAGCTAAAAACTATTTAAAAAAGGACATCATACAGTACTATCAGTAAAAGTTAATTGCTTCTCCAAGTCCTTACCCTAAAACATAGATAATTAGCACAATAATCAATCCAATTTATATTTATCTAAATTACAGATTTTTTAAAGACGAGTATGTGTGTGCCATGCAGTCACAAGGAACATGCTAACTGCATGAATCAAAACAATAGAGGTGTCACTCTTTAAACTCCTAAGGGCGGTAACATGTTGTCTGATGCCCATGTTCTGACAAATTGGAGAATCTACTTACGTCATGCAAAAGCGTAAGCTGTGCAAAAAAACATAAAATGTTCAACTGATTCGGGGGCACTGTTACAGCCTGGACAACGGTTAGTTACTGGCAGTGCCTTCAAGCTACTGGTAATAGTCATTAGCGTCAGACACCCATACCGAAAACGGACATACAGGCTCTTTCCCAAGGAGTCAGGGATGAGATCCAAATAGGGTTCATACTGGGGGCACCATTTGAAATCAAGAAATTGATCTGTCAACCGCCCATGAGATATACCAAGGAGATAGTTGTTCCTGACATGGGACCAATAGGCTAACTTCAAAGATTGCTTCTGGGCCTTCCCTAGGTCCTGTCGATTCTCCCAATATCTCCAGAGACCCAAAGTACGAAACCAATTAGACACATGCCTAAACCATGAAATAGAGGCTGCATTTGGTCTATCCAAAAGATCAAGAAGTGAGTCCCTATAAGTAGTAAGCTCGGGAGTAGTCCAGATCCTTACCCAAAAAAGTAACGGTCGTAGGGCTAACATATCCTAGATACAATTAAAACCAAGATCTAGAAAGATAGGAAACAGCGGGGTGCTACCTGGACACGCAAGTAGTGCTCTTGCAAAACAGTTTTCACTCACAGACCGTTTTGGGGTTTTGCAAAAGCCCTACAACTCGGCCCCATAGGCAGCGGCACATTGTGCTTTTGCTAAAGGGATCTTAATAGCAGAGAAACGGCTTTCGTGTCGGTGCTTTTGTGTAAGCACAGCATGGCTCCTGATCTATGTTGGAGTAGAGAGATGCTTTTACTAATCTGATCCTCCCAATGCGGTTTATTAGAGATCCTGACACCCAAATAATCTATTGAAATGACTTTACCCAAAGGAACCCCAGCTACAGTGATCGTGCATCTTGTGGCTGGCCCTGAGCTAAACACCATCAACTTGGTTTGCTAACATTCAGTTCCAACCCACGATCAGCGCAAAATGCTGTAAACTTATTAACAAGGGTCTGGAGCCCCAATGGAGTCTTAGAAATTAGAAGAGAGTCGTCTGCAAAGAGTAGTATAGGGATTTTTTGAACATTTAAGGAGGGAGCATCATTCTGGCAAAAAGACACAGCTTGGACCACCTCATTTATATATAGGGTGAATGGTGTTGGTGCCAGAACACAGCCTTGATGGACCCCCTGCTGGATAGGGATATGATCTGTTTGTTCACCCTGATTACCCCATCTCACCTGAGCATATGTGCCCTCGTGTAGCCACTGTAGGAGATGGATTATGTTCCCTGGAACACCTATATTGTGTAAGAGATCCCAAAATTTCTCTCTGGGGACCAAATCAAATACGGACCAAAGGTCCACAAAAGCAACACTTAGGTTTTGTTTGGCCAGAGTTACATATTTCCAATAAAGAAGTGCCAACCGAAAGACTTGATCCACTGTGCCAGTTTTAGAACGAAAGCCTGCCTGCAGGGTGGACATCACATGATTGACTTCAACCCAATCCAACAGCCTATCCAGTAATTGTTTAGCAAACATTTTTTGAAGGTTGTCGATAAGGCTGATGGGCCTATAGTTTGCGGGGGAACTCACTTCACCCTTCTTATAAATAGGTATTATTTCGGCCCCTTTCCAGGTGCTGGGCATTGGGCCCCCAGCTGCTATTGCATTGGATAACATATTGATATAACTGGACAAAATGTCCGGCTCAGACTTACATAAATTCCCCGGTATGTTATCTGGACCTGGGGCTTTAGATGGTTTTAAGGAGTCAATTGCGGCTATAGTTTCCCCCAGAGAAAAGACAAAGTACTTGTATTTGCACACTTTTGCCTCTTTGCCACCTGACAGTGAGTGCATTTCAACCAACTGCAATCGAGGGAGTTGTGGATAAAAATATCGCAAGGCGGAGCATAAAGATTGGAAAAACGTTTGATCCAACTCTCTGGTTGAATGCGAATATGAATAATGCTCCCACCCTCATTGTGTCTATTGGAGAGTAATTTCCAAAAGGTCACATTATCGTTACGCCTAGTAGTATCAAGCAGGTTCTGCCAGATTGAGTCTTCCCAGCTTTTCTTTGCTAGTGGTATAGCCCTCTGATAGGCATTTCTGGCTGTTCCAATTGCCCCCTGTGAACAAGATGCAACTGCTAACTTTAGTGCTAACTTGGCCTTAGAACAATCCTTGTTAAACCACTCCTTAGTTTTGTGTGTGACAGCTGATCACTTGGTGGTAATCTTCCTATAAAAAATATTCTGTAATTCAGATAACAGTGTCTCATGAATATTAAGAATCAGGATATTTCTAACCTAGTACCCTTCTTAATGAGCCATGGCATCAACAAACAATTTATGTATCTCCCTAAATAGGTGCAGATTAGACATTACTTTTGGCCATCTAACAAGTTTGTAATTATTAACCACTAATGGCTTGAGGACCAAGGTGTAACGAGTATTCTGAGAGCTTATGAAATCAACACTGTGTAAGGTAAGAAGCAGAGGATTGTGATCACTGTCATGGCGAAAATCAACCCTCATATCTTCCACCATCGGTCATATCCTAACATCCACTAGAAAATAGTCAATAACACTAGTGGACTTCCCACGCTTGAAGGTTGGAGTGATGCTTAGATCAGATCTCGTACGACCATTACAAGCCCTGAGCCCTTGCTTAAGACACAGTGACGTCAACTGAAGGGCGACACAAGAGCGAACACACAATCGTTCACCTGTCAGTTGTGGAATACCCCAATATTCGTCCTCTTCCACCGTTAGATCTCAAATTATAGGAGAGGGTTCAAATGTTCATAGATTCAGAAGGCAACACCGTTAAACACAGACTTCTGTGGGGGAAAGTAGCGGAGCTGAAAGAAACACTACCTAATGTCCATGGTATGCATACACTAGAACATCAGCGTGTTGGAATACACGTTGAAGGCAACACTCTGGCTGATGAAGCAGCCAAATCAGCAGTAGCTATGGCTTCTGATGCTGCAGTAACTCGTTCTAAGCTAAAAGTGGATGATGAAACACTGGCAGCTGTGGCAGCTACAACTGACGGCACGCCTTTTCCTAAAGCATATCCTACTAAATATTCCTACTGGATGGCAGGTTTGTTTGATGCACAAATAACAATACCAGGTGTGGGAAATCGAATAATTCGCAATAAAAAACTATGCAGTTTTAAGGAGTCGCAGACGTTTGGCCTCAAATTGCTACTTCTGATGTGAATTTTGACAAGTTTAGCAGACTAAAGGCTTTATTGTTTCAAAAACATGTGGCACTGACATCTGCATGCAAGACTTATGCGCTTCAGGTTGCAAGGTCATTGGCGGAGATTCAGTCCCTTTTAACTACAAATTTTCTGAGACACTTTGGTGAACTCGTGGGATCAATATTTAATGTATCCAGTACTACTGGAATTGCCCACTTTTTTAAGGCTGTTGGTTCTGGTTTTGTTCACACCTTCTCCTCTATATTCAGTTTTATACCATCAGCCATACATTCTATATTTTCAAGTGTTTTCTAATTACTTTGTCTATAGGTGGCATTTTGCTGTTGCCACTTTTTCTGCACAATGGCTGTCCCGTCACAGTAAGGAGCACTGAAAGAGCTACCGCCAGCACAACTGTGTTGTGTAAGTATGATGCAGTATTTCGGAGCACCAAGCCTGGAACAACTGGATTGTGACTGGTCTTTGTCATTCTGACCGGTTTTGGATTGTGTGCAGCCCATGTTTCGATGCCTGTGGTGCCTCTTTGAATGTGCACTGAAAGTCTGTCTTTCTATGCAGTGCTTAATTTCATTGGACACTGATCTGTTGATGTTTTTGATGCGGGCTTATTATCAGACATGCGCGTTGAGGGTTCGTTTTCTATGGGAAGCCGTTTATGAGTTGTCTTTTATGGATGCTGTGACTCTTAACTCTATGGTGGACA
Organism: Pleurodeles waltl; assembly: GCF_031143425.1. NCBI lineage: Eukaryota > Metazoa > Chordata > Amphibia > Caudata > Salamandridae > Pleurodeles > Pleurodeles waltl. The sequence goes on from NC_090442.1 coordinate 518,489,423, forward strand.
TGACACAGAATGCTGCTGCCTCAGCTAGAGCTCAGGCTTTGGAACACAAGTGCTCTGTGGCTTTCCTTGGATATGATCTGGATATTTTACCACCTGCCGAAGTAGAACGTCTCCTGGCTTCATCTGTCCCGGATGTAATTGGTGATTTCCAAAGTGACACTGACTATTGAATTTGGCTTGTTCAAATTGTCCTTTTCCTGCCTCTGTGTCTCTTAACTTGTCACTATTGATATATATACATATTTCTTTTTTTTTTTCGTAAGAGTTTTTAGATTCTTTTTACCTTAAGCTTTTAGACCACTTTTGACTGGAAGGGGAGGGTGTTGTATAGCTATTTTAGCCTTGTTCTAGGCACGTTTTATGCTAACTAGGCCTGCTTCTGTGCACTTTAACCCTGTTAAATGTTATTCAGGATTGCTTTATTTTTCTAACAATAGCAACATTTGTGGTGCTGTTTTATTTTCTTTATCTCATTGTACATTCGCTTAGGAAAGCATTAGGTTCTTAGTAGGACATTTATTTCCCTTTGTGCTTTCTTCAAGGCTACAGTCAGATAGGGTTGCCGACAAACGTGGCATGCTGTGTCTCCAACATTCACAGAAAACACACATTCATTCTTGAGGACTAGTTCTTAAATTGTCAGCTGTTTTATTATAAAAACACCCCTTTGTCCCAGACAGGTTAGAGGGAGATTCCAGCCAGATGACCACGACTGTATGCTGATTGCTGATTGCTGATTGCTTCGATGCAACTACTTGCTTAGATGGCCAGACCCCTGATCCACATGGAGACGGCATCTCTCTAGACTACAGGCTTCGTCCTACAGGTGTGAGGGATGGTGTACCCCCAGGGAGAAACCTGAAGGGCAGATTAGGCTTATTACACTGTGCTCAGACATAGTTTTTGTAGGAGAAAAATATACCTCTCTCCTAGTGACAGTATGTTAGGACTATTTTTGCAATTTACTCTTGGTCATCTGTTTGCTTTTATTGTGTTTTATCATCCTAGTTATTGAAATACATGCCTTTTTATCTAAGATGCAGTTACTTCAATAAATCCTTATTGAACTATATTCTGCCTCTGTTTTCTTTGCCTGTATGAGACCTTTTAGTAACTGAGAGAAAAGAATGGGATCTGATCGACCACAATTCCCCTGAGGAGTCTTCTTGTAATGCACCCGATTGCCACAATCATCTCGGCTAGAGATGAGGTGCTGCTAGTTAGCCGGAGAACGCAGAATAGGCCGACAGGTGTCTTGTGGTGTGGAATCCTACTAAGTAGCCACAATCCAAGTGATCCTGTCTCCCAAATCCAGTAGCCTCATTAGCATAATGAGAACCTATGCAACAAAATGGAGTTCAACACCCAACGTGGGCATGGTATCCCTGAATGACATAGAGGCAGGGCCTTGGTCCGAATGGAATGCTGAAACTGCATATGTACAGATAAAGATCAGCAAGTTTTTTATAACAGTTTGAGCATCAGATGATCGCTGAGGCCATACCTCTAGGAATCTAGAACAAGAATCTGCAGCAACTAAGAAGTATTTGTATGCACCATCGGGTTGAAGGGGACCATAATGGTTTAGGTACACACATTGTAGTGGCCTGTTGGACACTAAGAGGGATGTCTGTGGTGGTGTTTGATGTTTGAGCCCTTTATCTGCTGGCAAATGTCACAGCAAAGAACATAATGCTTGGTCTGTTTGTACAGACCCGGCCACCAGAAGCATTTCTGTAAGAGTGTTATTGTGGTCACAACACCAGCATGTGCAGAGGCGACACCCTCATGTGCTGCTTTGATTAGATACAATCTCTGGTCTTGGTTGGGGATCACTAGATCTCCAACCTCAGGAACTATTGCAAAGACAACATTCTGTGCACTGATGTGGTATGAATATTTTGTAGGGTAGGGTATGTTTTTGGGATAGGCTTGCCTTCAGCTGAAGCTTTCACGGCAGCCAGTATTTCATTATCATCTGGGAACAAGTCAATGCAGCAACAGAAGCCGTAGCTACTGCAGATTTGGCTGCTTCATCAGTCAAAGTGTTGCCAATAACGTGTACCCCTACACATTGGTGGTCCAAGGTATGAACTATGTTTCCCTTGGGCAAGTGACCTCTCCTTGATGACAGCCATTTGTACTGCTGTTAGAATTTTTTCTGTTGGTGCAAAGCGCTGTTCTGCATTGGAATATAAATGTGATTTATATGGTATGGGCACCGTGTTGTTAAAGGTGACATAAGTGAACCCAATTACACCAGCAATTATTCTGATGACCAAATTTGTTTTTTTGTCACGTGTGTGTAAGTGTTTTGCTTCTAGAATGTCCTGTTGCAGTCCTCTAAGGATGTGTGTGTGTTCTACTGTCCAGTGTCTGCTAGAAAAATCAGGGCATACTAATTCATAAAGTGGCTTGATGCGTTGTGCATAATCAGGAATGTATGTTCTGCTGAAGTTAAAGAACCCAAGTGAAGAATTTAGTTTCTTGATAGTATTTGGTGGCTGGAGTCAAGCACATTTTTCTAAAAAGTGCAGGGCCAGGCTCTTGCCCTTGTGTGATAGCTCTTATCCCAGGAACAATACCCTGAGAAAGGCTATTTTAGTTTTCCTAAAATTAAATTTGTAAGCAAGGGCTGCGAATCCCAGAACGACCTGATTGACCCTGGCAAGATAAATGTGGATGTCATCATCTGTGAAATAGATGCCATCAAATAGGACAATGCCTCAGGATCAATATCATGTAATATTGATGTTCCAGGAACAGAACTTGGCTGTTCTTGTAGCCCTGCGGCACACAACAGAAGTGTTTTTGTGAGCCAAATGAGAATGCACTTAGGTCCTGACTTTTGTGTGCTAAGTTTTGGCAGAAAAAAACATTGGAGATATCCAAGATTGTTTTGTATTTTTTGCGCACTTTATTGTTAATTAGTGCTGTGCGCATTTTGTATTGCGTATGTGCATGGATGGTTGTTTAAATGTCTGTAATCTAAGACTGTTCTATTTGAATGGTCGGGTTTTGCAACGAGGAATAACAGGTTATTCATTGCAGAGACACAGGGTTCAATTACACCCTGGTACTCAAGCTGTGTAAGGATCTCCCTCACTGGAGGTTTGACTTTGTGTTTAACAGAATATTGGGGCTGAGGCTGGGGTGTGGACCTAATCGGTACTACATGGTAAGGAAAATCCTTATCCCAACCTACATGATTGCGGTATAGCACGGGTGTCTGCGCTAAAGCCCAGTTGGCAGCGTAGGCTTGTTTTACCGCTTTCAGAACAATATCAGAGAAAGAAGGCAAAATGACATCTTCCCCATGTGGGAACTTACAGATGTGCTCAGGTGGCCAGTCTCTTTCGGCCAATAGGATATCACAACTAATTTTATCCCAGAAGATTACGCTAATAGTGCGCTCTATGTCTCTCTCAATTTGGATATTTAAGTCATAAACCCTGTTGGGTTGGAGAACGTGCCTGTCCGCAGTCTTGACTGCAATGAATTCATTAGTTGCTGTCGCATCCGGATGATATTTCAGACTCTGGCAACAATTTGTGACTTCTGCCGCGCTGTCCAGCAGGGTCACTGCCCACATCTTGTTCTTCAGCAATGTTCTCAAGTTTCTTGGCATTTTTAATTGAAAGTGCTGCCACCTTCTTATTTTTAAACTCTGGCTTTAGTTGTGGGGAATGTCTTCTTTTTTGTCTGAAGACCGTGGGGAGTCTTTCTTCTGTTTCACATAGTCAGGACGTTGCTCTCACCGGCCCACTCTCTTACTACATCTATCTGGTGTGTCCTGAAAGGAATGAGAGAGATGCGAATCAGTATTTCTGTCAGGAGCTTTTATGTTTTCTCTATTACTGAGATTATATCTCCTTTTGGAATTCTGTGGGTGTGAAGAGTCTGCTCACTGACTTTGTCTGTCTTTAATTTGCTTTTGTTTATCCCAGTGCTTTTTCGAACCCTCATGTGCTTGTTTGGTACCTTCCTTAGGGGTGGTACTCTGTATTTCAGGCTTTTTCGGTTTGGCTCCCAAACTATCCAGTCCTATACTGGTATAGGTATCGGAAATTATTTTCGGTAGCGGTTTCTCCTGTTCCAAGTGCGGAATCTGTTGGAGCCACTGGTGTTTAGCCAATGCTACTGCTTACCCTTTAATGTTACTAAGTATTATTGAGGAGACTGCATCGAAATTACACATCAGTTTCATCCACAAAACTAGGGCTGGAGCAGCCCAGTGTTCGTTCTGAATCTGTTTTAACACTTCTGGTAAATTGGCAAGTGTCGGGGTACAATGGGTGGTAGTATAAATTGCAGGGAAGACTGTAGCCCATGTGGCACAAATATCCACTGAGGGAGCCATTCCGAATGGCAAGCATGTTGTTAAAATTTGTTGTTTTTCCTATGATACAGTATGGGGAAAAACAGCTTCCAGCTGATTCGTTTTTTGGGCTACCCAGAGATTTTCTCTCGTTCTGTGGGCCCTTTGCCTATGATAGAATGTACTGTTTGTGGATTGATTCCAGTAGGGGCCAATTGAAGCCCACTGGGCGCTGGTGATGCTGGATGCGCTGGTATTGTGTTCAAAGTTTGCATTACGAATTGAACAAGTGGTCTATATAGTGTTACTACCTCATTCTAAAGATTACGCAGATCACCTGCCTGCATGTTTTATACACCGGGGTGTGGTGTATATGTGGCAAATATAGGCCCGTTGCTCCATCATTACCTAAGGGACCTAATCTTGCAGGTTGTATTACGTGTGGTAGGGCACCATTAAACCATTTCTGATATCCTTGATAAGTAATCGTTATTTCAAGATACTGGTATGCTTGGTACCATCATTGTACGTTCACAACTCTGAATATGTTTGTTCTGGTGTCCTCCTCAGGAAAGGTGACCCAGGAATAGAATGTTTCTGTTTGGTAAGCTTCATAAGCTTCTACTATGAATGTGACATCCCCGCCCTCATCTGTTAAGCCATGCCCTAGTAGATGTAATGTTAATGCATGTCTGACATTCTCTGGAATGTCTAAGGCATTAGCCATGTTATGAAATGGGCAAAAGAGATGGAACACCAAATGGGGAGAAAGTCCTTTTAAGAGTTTGAGCTCGAACAACCTACAGCCTAGTTAGGTGCTCCCTTTTCAGCTGAGGAGGATCTTCCCAAAGACCACGATGTCTCCGTATAATGGTACTTAGGAGACCTATTGTGTGTGAGACAGAGATACTCAGGGCATCTGTAAATTAGTGCCAAAACATAATTGTTGGTGGTGCTGTGTTTGTTTGTTTGTAGGTGACTGGGCCAATCATACAACAAGTCGCAACTGTCGGCCCAACCCTCCTGGCTCACAAGAGGTATCTTACCAAAAACCCAAATAGCAAAAGGTGATTTGTGGCAGCCTTTCTGCATGGCTGAAGTTGCGACATCTCAGGGGAGTTGTGGTTAAATGGAGATTACCCTTTTCTCACATGAGCAACACGTCTCAGTCACACACAGGCAATGAAGGAGATGCAGTAAAGTTTTCAATAGGTTCAAGACTGCAATCTACTGTAAAATGCATTTGCTGCAATGAATAGGATAATGAGCAATGCAAGAAACAGAAATGTAAAAACAAAAGTTGTGAATATAAAGTCCCCCACCATGTTGCGACAACATGAGATGTGAATTATCTCTAGAACCCTAGCCTGGTGAACCTAATCTCTAACCTAAAGAGAGCTAGGTGTGTTAAACCTAATCTGCCAGTACCATGACCAAGAGAAGCACCCCTCAAACCGTGTTACCTTGAAATTAGGTCTCTAGATCAGACTCCCTGGGGACACAGAGGCTGGGTCTATATCAAGGTGATGTTTAGCATAGATAGCGTTGATGGCATCTGGTAGGAATCCCTCAGATAACCTTGTCAGCATGAGATATATTTATACAGATCTTGTAGGACCCCTGACAGAGCTATGTTCCATGCTTGGAGCAGCAATTAGATAAACAAGTCCCTCCAAAAGTACATTATCTTTCTGTCACACGTAAGTGGGAGAGGGACATGATGTGAATACATACATATATCACTTGTCTTTGACACTGATAGTGACGCCTTCACAGAGTGGCACTGATAACGTGAAATCAAAACATCTTCCTCACTATAAACATAGCAGCCATCTTGGAAGAAATATTTAAATAAATGCACTAAAACAGAGCAGGCTCAGTAGATTAAAAGTCACTAAGTGATGGGGGTACAGGCCTGCAAGCCAGAAGGCTAAGCTATCTCCTGGCTCCCAATACAACTAAATAGGATCCACTATACTACAAGCAGTAACCCCTAGGGTTACTGAGAAACTAATTAGATCCATGGATTGGCACTATAAGACACATATTGGAATCATAATGAAATGTGTCTCTTTGGTCGTGAATCAGTTTGGCCCAATCTACAATTTAAAATTCACTTTCCAGATTACATACCACTACCATTACTCACAAGTATGCGAGAAAGAGCTCATGGTGAACTCAACAATATTATTTGTAGGTAAGTGAGCACATCTGTAATGAAGCATGCCAGCCATTCTGGATGAGAGTACTGCATCTTTTTTTCAAGAAACTGAGTACAGAGATGCTCACTGTAGAAACATGGAAGTGTTTAAAGACCTCATAGACTCCCTAAGTCCACAGTATCTAATAGTGCTCGATTGAATCAATAGCAGCATTAGTAGTCACAAAAGCTTCCAAAGGATGCTGAAATGTGGTATAGGAGAAATGGCTGAAATTCTTCTAAAAGATATATCAATGACCTCGATAACACCCATTGTCATTTGAAAATCATCTACCACTGAGAACTGAGTCCTCCAAGGTCAAGTGTCTATTCAAAGGTGGTATGGCTTTCTGTTGATTTGATGAGGTGTTTAACCACTGTACTACTATTGTTTCTAATATTCTCGAAGTTAATGGAATTAAAAGAAAAACTGATTGAAAACTCACCAGATCCCTCGAGTCATCATTGATTTTCTTCAATGGTGGAGAAACCACTGATATGCTAACTTCATGCCCTCAATGTGAGTTAGAAAACTTGACGACTTGAGAGAATTTAAAGTGCTGATTGAGCTGTGATACTTTTGTGATGTATAGTTACCTTGAAAATGTCCTAAAAAATGTTAATTGCAGTGGGAGGAGAAAACAACTAAATTGAGTGAAAACTATAATCTCCATCTCAAATTCTTACTCCATTGAACAAGAGGCGAGTGACATGAAAACATGTAACATAGCAGAAAATGAAGCGGGTGGAAACCAACCACAAGTGAACTTATGGTAGACTTGAGTTAATTGCCATAGGGGGGTTGAAGTGATTGCTCATGAGTTGTGTGTGTGTTTCATGAGGGAGGCTATCATACACTAAGGGCCATTGGTGTGATTTGTGTTTGAAAGCAGTGATGGAAAGGCGTTGGGTAACCCTGTTGATTAGTTGCTTTGTAAATGCTATCGTGAGTTAAGGTACTAAAAAGCGAGATAACTTGACTTCTGGTGGTGAAAGTACAGTAGTAGTGTTAGTGGAGGTGAAGTGCTTAATGTATTATCTCCAAATATCACTTCCTCTATAGTGTATAGCTAAATACATTTTGTGTAAAGGTGGATTAAAATAACCTGAAGCTCAGTGAGCTGTAGAATTTAAGTGATAGATACTGAGTGTAAAGGGTGATTTAATGCATGCTCAGAAGGTTTAGTATTGGGCATGGCGACCAAACAACTGGGAACTACTATCTGATGACTGTATGAAAGTTTCACTTTTCACAGTCCTGACCCTATGCATTGATTGGATTTTTTTTTTAGTTGTAAATCTATTTACTTTTTACAAATGGAATACAGGTTAGTATTTCCACCCCGCCTTCAATCCTAGAACCATTGCCTATACAATAGGAGTTTTACTGCGCTTTAATGACTTACTGAAAGTTCTATATCACACCACTGATGGGCTTGACCCGGTTATGATTCTCCACGGTGTTGGCCGTGAGGATGTAACTAGGGTTGGAGATGTTTTAACATTGCCATTGATTTCCAGTGAATTCCACTGCGTATCTTCGGGAACAGTGTTAAAACCATTTGCTCCGTTATTGTTATCACAGAAGATTTTATTCAAAGCACTCGACGCCGAAGGAGTCTGCATGGAATTGTTCAAAGAGAACTGCATGGCACCCCACATGAAACTAATTATCAGAGTCCCATTAACAGGTGAATAAAGCAAAGACATTGTGGTATTCGAACACGGAAGTGAAAAGTACAACTTAAGTCGACGAAAGTGCTGAAAGGGTTGAGAATTCCTTCTGCATGCCAGTGTGCCCACGGTCCATCTAGATTCCTAGATTTGTGGCTGTGCTTTATTAAGTTAAGGAGTTTAAAGGAAAATGCATGTAATCCTGTAACTTAAAACAACAAGGCAGCCCTTCAATACTCAAGGAGCACAAAGGTGTCTCTGTTTTCTGTGAACTCCAGAACACCCTCGTACTGTAAATTAGTATTTAGAGAACTCCTTAAGTGGCCACCTAAGTGCAAAGAGACTGGATTCTAATGTTCAGTACAAAAATACCCGTAGCCTGATTCCTTGTAACACGTATGCTTGTGATAAGAAAGTAGACATTCTATCAGCAACATTTTTCAAATGTTTTTGATGGCTCTGTAGAATTTTAAGTGCTATGTTAAGTGAAAACTGTTTTTTGTTTTTTTTTTCTATTCACAAACAAATTAAACGTGTTCGATTTCAAATAATCACTCCCTGTCGTGCTGTTGATGATAATCGATCGCCATTACCAACACACTCCATCTTAATGCGAGGCATAGCAACAATGCTTGAAATGGAGAAATATAAGTGCAGGTACTCTGTATCAGAGTACCCGCTTGTGTCTGAGAAGTGCCGGTACTCTCCAATAAAAAGTATTAAGGTTTTCTTGAGAAGTGCAGGCACTCTTCCTCTCAAAATAAAAAAAAAGTCCCGGTACTCAGTACCAGACAGTACAGGCCCATTTACAGCACTGCATAGCAACACGTACAATGAAGTAGGGATGAGTGGGCCCTTCTGCCATTTAATCAAGGGGTTCTTTGGCTACCTTTCTAAGCTGTCCTACAGTGGGCACAATAGGAGGCACGGTGCAAGTTAATATGTCGTTCTGTGATATGAAATTTTCAAAAGGTTGCCACTGTCACACCTGGGTTACCCAGGGAGTGAAGATTGCATGACCACTTACAGATAACCCCACATGACTAGAGAGGAGTTTTAGGGGCATATTTACAACAGCCTTGCATCACGTTTGCACCATGCAAAGTGGTACATCAGATTTCTGAAGCCTGAGTGGCCTCATAAAGTTGTGGGACAGCAAGTCGCTACATTGCGCTACTTTGCCCATAGGAGTCGTTTCACGGCTGCAGCGGTGGGTGTTCCCACACAACTTCCACGGATTTCAACACATTCCCTGATTTACAAGACCTTATCACTATTTCTCCTTGTTTTTTCCTCTTTCTCTGTGCCTGCAGCACACACAGAAAGAAGAAAAACGCCTTCCAGGATTGCTTTTGGTGCTCCTTCCTGCACAAAAACAGTGCTGCATGCTACACAGGCGCCCTTGCACCATGGTGCAAGGGTGCCTGCGTTGGGGATAGGCAGCCCATTGGGTGCCAGCGCAGGGGGAAAGGACAGGAATTCAACATAAGCCTTCCATAAGGCCCTTTCCCAGTGATGCAGTGCAGCGCTGCGAGGTGACTAGCTGCTCTGCACTGCGCCACTTGCCCATAGATATGGGCCTGAAGTTTTGAGCACATTGAAGGCGAACTTCAAAGCATCTGATGAAATAGCACTAGAATAGAGTTTGTAGCATAGTGCCTCCTTTCTAGTAACCCCCTTATAGTCAATGTGAATAAACAAGGAGGAAGTCACAAAACAAGAGCTATCTTTGTGAAGGCAGAATATGGGAAATTTCACTGTAACAGAAAAGAGAGAACCTAAGTACAGGAACTGCAAAAACTCAATCTAAAGTGAAAACAAAGAAACTTCAAGCCCTACTAGTAACAGCCAAGAGCCTCTCATAAAGATAGCCCTTCACTTCTAACATTCCTAAACCAATCTGTGCTGCTAAGATGTGGAGATCCGTGTGCACTAAAAATTAATAAGAACCTTCCATATCCTGTGGATTTTATGTTTTGAAAGCAAAAAAATAAACGTTCAAGCTACTTATTCAACAAAATAAACTCGCTAAAAAACTAGCAGATCCCCCCAGTCTGTCGAGAAATGCAGGGACTCCATTTGCTGAGACATCGAAAGCAGGGAATGTCAACATTTTGTGCTGGCAGTAAGCGACTTAGAATTCGTGGATGGAAATGCTTGAATTAATTTGAACCACTGGTAATTATTATGGATTCATTTCATGCCGTGACTTTGCGGGTCTTTGCCGTGGCACATATGGACCAGCCATTCTCAAATCAAGCTTGGCCCCATCTAAAAAGGAACAGTTCAGGCCAAACTGCTGGGCTGTTGCCCTCAGAATAGGAAGAGAGGCACTCCCAGAGGTGTCGCTTGTTGTTGACACCCACCTCCTATGACACATCCAGGGAACCCACCTAAGCCTTCCAATGCATGGTCATTTTAATTGCAAAAGAGAGCAATGATATATAGAAGTCCCAGAGCTTGACATTTCTAGCACTACGCCTTCATAGGTTTGAGAATATTGTATGTGGGACTAAGGTTCGTACTGAAAGGGAATGGCAAGAAGGTAAAACACAGTAGCATTTAGTAGAAGTCCTGTATATCCGCCTCTTGTGTGACATTCAAAGCAGACCATACACACACTGAGAGGTGCACAGGCCTGCCTTCGTGGCAGAAGCAATGGATTTTTTATTGTGGTTTGCTGATGTGTTCTCGTTTCCTAGACGTCTGCATTATTCATTAATCATATTCTGATTTGTGAGCTTTTATATTCCTGTTCTGGAGATGAAATAATTGTGTTTTTCATTAGTGAACTGGTAAGTTAGAAAACTTAACCTGATTTATGAATTTTGCCACTACTTCATGTACTTTATAGAGTACAGATATGTTTCATTCTCTTTAGTTTCAAACCAGATAACCTCCTAATTTGTTAGTATTTTTATATTTGATTTCTTCTATCTTATGCCTTCTTCACTAATATCATTTTAGTCAACTTTCAGGAGCTTATGCATATAAGGCTCAGCAACTGAATCATTGAAGCTCAAAGAAGCATTTTGTGGAACTGGATTCTTGAATTCATCTCGACTAACACCATACACAAGGGCTGCTTCTCCGTAATAGTGGAGAAGTGTCACCCCCCAGGCTCAGAGTCAGGCAGTGACAAACAAAATGATAATAAAATAATTTTATTTTATTTTATTTGTCACTATCTGCCTGACAGCCACTGTCTCTCTGTCAGCCATGGTGGGGCAGGGACAGGCCATATGGAGGAGATGTGGTGGGCACTGTAGTGTGCATGTGCGTTGGGCCGGCCATCTAAGGATGGCCAAACTGACATGTGCACTTACATTTCTTCAACCCAGCTGTGTTAAACAGCTGGGCTGGAGAAAGGGCACAGGCTCCCTGTGCCTAAGCAAGCATCAGACCAGCACGCTCAGGCCAATCTCGATACTGCTCTCATGCTTGGTACAGCATGAGAGCAGCCTCTGGATTGGGAGCCTGTGCTTTTGTGCCCCAGTGACTGCCAGGAAGACAAGGAGCATCGAGGCATCCAGCGCCAGGACCGGAGAAGCAGGCATGTTTTTTTTTTTTTTTTTTTTACCTCCCTCAAGCCCCTCCACTTTTGATTGCTGGAAGTCACCACTGACCATACAGCCTCTGAAATATGTCTACTACTCCTCCGTATCTTGCATTTAGATTTTACGTGTACACTTATGTTCTTCTGCCACCATGCTATCATGGTTCATGGTTAGAACATTGTTTTTAATGTGCGTGATTTCACTTATTGTGTACGTTTGTAAAAGTGAAACTAAATGCCATGCAGAATCTCTTCAAATCAATTGTCCTCTTGATACACATGCTGGAGGTGGCCTATGTTTGAATGAACTTTCATAGAAGTACTATGTGTGATTAACATGGCTATCCATTTACTGCATATATTACATATCATATTCCCTGGGGGTAGACAAGGCCTGGAAAGGCCTCCCCAGCAAGGGCCCGGGCAGGAGACAATTTTGAAGAAACTATGTAAAGAAAGCTCATGTCTATCTGAAAAGAGTGCTGTAGTTTATGTTTTCTTAAAGACAAAACACCCCACCCAATCAGTGGTGGCATGTTTCGTCATAAGGCCCCTGCTCACGTTGTTCCTCAGGGGTGCAGAGTGTGAGTGGCAGGAAGCTGGGTTTTCACATGTTTTTGAATGGATGTTGCATGTGGTGCCCCATTACTTCTCTTCTCCTGAATGCATGTTGGGAGCAGGGTCAGGTGATTTGGGGCCCTGTATGAGACACAGAATAACAGATTGGTAAAACGGGAATCACTGGGATATTACTCAGCACAGGATTCTGACATCATAGAAAACTCGAGTTTCACTCGCACTCCACTCTCGGTATCTATTTGATGTCACAAAGGACCCCTTGGTGAATAACATCCCCATTATTCACTGTTACCCATTTATAATTTTATATATCATTACTGGTGCTATTATGGGGAAGATAGCATGGTTCTGTGCATTCACAGTAACTCTTTCCTGTGTGTAAATTGTGTGTAGATAGCAGGGTTGCTATTACCAGCGATTCCAGCTACCTCGGCCCATGGGGAACCTCTCTGGCCCCTTCTTTAAAACGCATTGAGCTCACATTTAGCACTCACCCGCAGCAAGAAGAGACATTCCCCTTGTTACTTGGATGCGTGGCCTCATGCACATAACCGAAATATATTTCTTGTGAGTGCGTGCCACAATGTGCGGGGGAAATAAGCTCGTGGGTGCCATCAAAGGAGTAATACACGGGCAATGTGCCACACGAAGACCCCACCTGTGAGGGGACTGAGACTGTCACTGCACCTCATAGGACCCCCTCCACCCAAGAGCATGCAGTCAAACACTGCATGGTTTGTGAGTGGGTCTCCGCTCGCCCAAATACAGGCATTTCTTCCAGCAGTGAGAAACGGAATGTGCTTTGAAGCCGCTGTCCTTTCACCTCTGCACTCTACATAGCATAATCACTAAGCCTCTGTGCCAGTGTGGGAGAGGGCTAATATTTTTGTAATCAGGCGTGCAGTCCCTGGGTGCCTAGTGTACACAATGATGGTTCAGTTAGGCGCAGACTGGGACTATGAGCCTGGTTTTGTAATATGGCGGCTCATGGGGGCAACTTAAGAGTGATATTTGGTTTTAGGCTACAATTATGCCTCTTCTGAGCCATCGGTGTTTATTATCATATCTTTGCAAAGTATGTTAACATGTACAGTGTGCATAGGTAGCATCACTGCTCACAATATTGGTTGTATCGCTGATGTTTGGTGACATCAGTTGCCTTCATCCATTTCCGTTTTTGTTGTGAATGAATGCGCAGGTGCTGCTTCCATAAGATAATCTCTCCTTGACCTTTTGAGATCAGACCTGTGGGCCTCTTTTATCTGGCCTTCCTCTAGCCGTAGTTATAGTTAGATAGTGGCTGCTGGCACCTGGAGCTTGATTTTCTCTACTTTCCTCTTGTCTATAACCTTGTGTACCCTCCTTTGGTGATGATGGTAATAACACTGTTGTGTGCTGTTTCGTATTTTCCTCTGAAATTGCTTTGCTGTCTTCTTTTGTCCAAATAGTAGCTGTTGATTGTAATGCTGCATTGCATGTTATGTACATTGTATTGTTGTATGTGCCTACCTCTAATTAATCTTTGTGACGTGTGTCTGCCTGTGAAAAAATTAATGTGTTTTTTTATAAATCCACGGCAAATCCTTTGGGCTGTCACTTTTCTGTTTTCCTATTTCTGTATTCTTCATTGTGCCCGATTCCTTCTATTTACTATAGTATTATCAGAGGTAATCTCTGAACAATACTTTCCCTGCCACTTGTAGTGGTGTGGCTTCCCAAAATAATGATGCTGTTCAAGTAAGATGCTCATTACTACCAAATGAAACGAAGGGGCTTCACCGGTCCTCACACTAACATGACGGCCGTTTTCCACTTGGTAGGTTCTCTTTACATGTGCTTACGTCACGTTAATGTATGCATTTATTTATGTTTTATGTAGTGACAGCATGGTAGTATTTTCTTCGTCAGAGCACCGTGGTGAGTAGAGTATAAAGTTAGATGGTGCCATGCTCAGGGCTTAATTTGTGCATGTTGTTTCCGGTGCTGAGCACCGGCACTTAATTTTGAGGGCCGGGGCTTATTCTTCTGCCTCAAGCATTTGCTGCGAGCAAAAGACACATATTGGACAGACGAGGAAGAGAAAAACGAAAAAGCGTCACAAAGGGAGAAAGTAGAAAGCTGCAAGAGTGAGCTGAAGGGGCAGGGATTGGCTTTAAATGGATTGAAGAGGCCCGAGATGGCTTCAGGATTACGCCGACTCAGTATTCCGTGTTCAAACATTGAATTGCTGCAGCCCCGAATTTAAGAGGCCTTTGGGCACCAGCACCTTTTTACTTACAAATTAAGCACTGGCCGTGCTTAGACATTACTTGTAACGTTGCAGAGGCCCAGGTTAAAGATGATTGGTTACTGGCACAGAGAACCATCTACTAATATTACATGTGTGTGCTTGATTTTTGCTCTTTTCGTTCCCTACAAATGGAAGTGTATTGTGAGATTGTGAGCATGCTGTGGCAGCGTGGGTTGGCTGGCTGCCTGTGGTTGCTCCAGCATTCACCTACACGGCCGGTTTCTTCCTAAGGATGTATCTGCAGGAGCTTGCCTTTGCGTTTCGAAGACTGAAATCTCAATGCTCAATAACAATTCACATTACATTGTATATTAATGGGTGTTTTGCTAATTAATACCGAGTTAATGTAATGGTTTTCTTGGGAGACATCTGTACTCAGCAGGTTCCAGGATACCTAACACTGCCTCACGTTTAAGTGCTGCTCACTGTCATGCCTGGCTGCTGTGAAGGTGTGAAAATATCCTGCCGGATATGTCAGTAAATGTTACGTTTCACAATGATAAACCTGTAATTATTAATGTACTATTAAAAAGGATAAGCACAGTACGATGTAGGAAATGACTGCAGATAAGTTGCCCATGTAAGTAAATTGCAACATTAATAATTAAAAAAATGATTAAATTATTGTCATAGCCTCGAAAATTCTTATATTTAGAAAAAAATAACTTTGGGGAAACTTCATAACTCTTACATTGCTCATGTTACAAAACCGGGTTCTGCATACAGTAGAGAATTCAAAAAGGATATACTAGAAGTGCTTTAAATTTATAACGGACAGAAGGCCAAAAGCACACACAATCCAATTTATTTTTACTGAACAGTTGTAGATAGGTAGCACATCTGATCAGAAATGAGTTTATTCTTCGGTCTTTCAAAATTATTGGTTATTAGGACCATGGAGCTCACGTTACAAAGTAAGGAGATGTGTGTGGACGCTTTGTCAACAAGTTCAGGAGAACTGTCAGGGGAATTTCCATGGCAGCCCCTTCAAAGCCGTTGAGGTGAGGTGCCTTCAAAGAGCCGGAAACAGAACACAAGATGAAATGGGACAACTCAGTGCCGTGAAAGTGTTATCCTCTAATATGGGAAACAAGATGTCTTCCGGAACGTCACTTAACTCAGAAAGTAGGAAAGTCACTGTTTTATGGAAATGCCGATTTAAAAGTTCCACTTTGAAATGTACCTGCGTTAATCTCCACAGCGTTAGATAAGAGGGTTTTGAGTCAACAAGCCCTATTATGAGGCTTGGCAATTAATTAGCAAATTAAAATCAGTCTTAACAAAGGCATGGCGCAGAATAATCTGGATAGCCCAAAGGGCAACCAGGAATGTGCCTGGTTTCTGTATGTGCAGGTGGGGCGAGCAGGATGGGGAGGTTGGTGGGAGAGAGAGGGTAAAGCACTGCTACCCATCTTCCCCATTACCATATGATTGGCCAGAAAGACCTTTCAATGTGGCCCACCAGTAAAACATTTTGCAGGTTTATTTCAAGCTGGAATAGAGGCGGAAGGCCTAAAAATCTTGACATGGCCGTCGCCTCTCCACTGATATCACCACTGGACTTGTTAGCGTATGTGTCCGTGGCAAGAGTGGCTTCATTAGCCACATTTGTGGAAAATAATATTTTGTGACTGGGCTCTGCAGGATGATGTAAAGGAGAGGGAGCATATTTGGGGCATACTCTTATTTTCTACAAACCTCTTGTCTGCTCCCATAGGGGCAGAAAGACGCTATTGCCCCATCTTGGGCAGGGATATGGCTCGATGCCTGGCTATGCCTCACCCTCCTTATTTTGGTGCCATTTTGAATTGCCAGTGTGTAGTGGGCTTTCTGCTCTCCCCGGGGGCAAATTGAAGGGAAACCCACTGTCTCCCCCAGGAGAGGGACAGAAACCATGTTCATGCCATTTGCAAAAGTGCAACACCTGCACCACTTTCTTTTGCCCCAAAGTCTAAATTCCTGGTGTCAGGTGGTGCCTGGTGTTGAGTGCACTTTCTGCTGCTCCCCCATCAGGGTGCCGATCGGGGGTAATCACCACCATCCACCACCCATGGGGGGGCAGAATTACTGAAATTTTAGGGGCGGTGGGGGAAACACTGACCCTTGCCATTGGCTGAAATCCACACTTTTGAGGTTAATAGTGAATGATCACAGGAATGTATTCAGGATTCTGTTGCTCTATTTCAGAACGGCATAGGTCAGACTGTGGCCTGGTTGGACCCAGGAAGAGGGGCAGCAGGAAATTTACAGTAGATTCAGTATAATTGGACCTGAAAGTTGGAGGGAGGTTGGTTCAGATGAGAACTCCCTACATATTAGCAAGATAACTCTCAACAGGTAAATAAACGCCATTGTTGTTTAAGTAAATGGTCCTTCAGTGGTGCTTGTATGAGTAATATGTAATAAACAGAAGATTACATTTAATATCATTTTAACGTCAAATGTTCCAATACTCACTGTTTTATTGAATCTAAGTCACTATTTGGACACTGAGAAAGCGGAGAGTTTGTAGACTAGGAAAGGTTTCATTGTTTAAAAAAAAAACTGAAATGTGATACTGAATAACAAAGCAGCAAGGAATAATATTTGGAGTGGCACTTGTGAAGTATTGCAAAAAGTTGTAAAAATGCTGTGAACTCTCTATTGTGGCTTTTATGTGGGTGGCATCAAAAACATCTGATTGTTAATGAAAAAATGCAGTTGATCTATACAATGTAAAAGATGGGCCCGATTCACAGGGGTAAACTTAGACCAAAATTCTAAGGGGCATATTTACAAGCCCCTAGCACCACCGGAGCATCACTTTTTGTGATGCTCCGGTGCCGCTGTGCACTGCTCTGTTGTTACAAGGCAGCATTAAGCCACTTTTTGTGGCTCAACGCCTCCTTGTAAATACGGCCCCTTAACATGCAGCACTTTGTGCGTAGTGGGTGTGCAATGGGTGGTTGCTGTGGGTGTTCCACAGCAATACCTGTTGCATTTTGATGCTGCCCCAGATTTATGAGATTCCATAAACCTGAGACAGCACCCAAATCTAATGCCACCCCAGGGGTGACATAAGCATGGCGAAAGAAGGAGAAATGCTTTAATCTCTCCTCATTTTTTAAGGTCGAGCCTGTGAGGGCATGCGCTTGCACCTACGTCTCGTATGCGAGACGCTGTTGTGTTCAGTAAAGGGCTTGGAGCATGCCTGTCACTCACCATTTGTTGGTTTGCATGGCACTCTTCTTTACAGCCTCGTAATTCGTCAAGGCATGTCTGCCATCATTTCCGTTCCTCTGTGTGGAGCAGGGATCAAGCATTATTTTATTTCAACTTAATCAGTGCCCGTCCGCTGCTCCCAACGTGATTGAGGTACTATTTTGTTCTAACTTTCAGTGCCCCGCAAACAGAAGTCTAGTGACTGAAAAAAACGTGCTGAACAGCACAAACAAAATTGCTATGTTTTATCTTATTTTGTGAAGTCTTCATTTTTCAGTTTCCACTCATGTTTTTTTGTTCTCGTGGGCGCTGTTGTCAAAAGATGACAATTGTTCGAAATATCATAGACCTATTGCATTGCAAATTCTTGTTGCTTGTTAGACTTTTGGTTTAAGTTTAGACCAAAAGACTTTTGATCTAAACTAAGACTTTTGGTTTGAGTTTACCTTTGTGAATCGGCCCGATGTGTTTATGGATCAAAGTTAACCACTGCCAGTCAAAAACAACAAGAAAATAGTGATAAAGTAATATTATCTCAATAAAGTAGTATGTTGGGAGAAGTATTTGAGAGGCTTGGGCAAGGATAACCATGGTGAAATTCACTATTTTTTTGTAAGAACTACAAAGATTATATATGGGAAGTCCAAGGGTGATATTACCCTGTGGTCTGTGCAGATGTGTTGATCCCTGTCATTGGGGTTGTCCTGTGGCACTCCAGCACAGAGACCACTTCCTAGCTCTCAGAAGTGAGTCTTTTTTCAAGAGAGAACCCATGGCCTGTATCCAAGACCATTCATGTTAAGGCAATTCCTTGGGCGACTTACATTCATTGTCTCCCTCAAGATATGTATTGTTCCAGCTCATTCCGTGCCTTCTTTTGGAAATATACTGGTGCAGCACAGGTTTCCTAATAGAATAACCATGTTGTTTTATATGTAATGCATGTCAAAATATTTCAGCCATCAAAAATAGAGTCCAAAATATAGACCTGTTCAGGACTATCAAAATAACTATACCTAGGGGAGTATAGATTTACTATTTTAACTTTACGTCCACTTACGATGGTGATATTGCGCGAGTCATTTTCTTGCAGTTGCTATTGTTGCAGGTCAACATTTTTTAATCGATATTGTGGTGCCACCTCCTTAATATGGACTTTCTGATGGAAATTAGAAAACATCTTTTCCTGCAAAGGACCATACCTGTTTGTAATGCGCGTCTTCCTTCTCTAACACAATAACGCACTGGAAGCAGAAAAGACGGCATTCAACATAACAAACATTTTCTGTGGCATTTTATGTTTCTGCTCTGCTTCAGAATTTTTTATTCCAGCATCCCAAGAGACTCTTGTGTAGGGAGTTAGCATAATATTAGGAGCTGCCACTGACGAGATGAGAATTGTTCTACACACGTATTAGGAATCCATGCACTCAGTGTCATCGTAAAAACAACCGGTGGAAAACGCCTCTTCTACCATCGAGATGATGATTTCAGTTTAATGACGCCCAGTGGGGGCATTCAGCTCAACAAATGCAAAGCTGAAAATGAAGGCCAGTGCCGTGTTAGGATGAAAAACTCGTTTCCAGAACATCACTTGCGGTTAGCGCAAGCCGGCCATGTTTGTCCTGGTCGAAGTCACAGTGAATTATGGTAAACCGAAGTACTTAAGGGTACTGTATAATATTGCAATATTTACTCCAGCTGTAACTGCCGTAAGCACGAACTTCAACATTTCAAAAGAGTTCCACGGCTATGTTATTAATGGCTAAGAATTTCCGTGTCCGTGCCCATAAAAAAGGAGGGTATGGTTGGTATTTTACGAGCTCGGTCGAAAAGTAAACTCATCATTTGTCAGTCAAACGCCATCTTACTTATCTGAGCTTCTTAGACGTGCAGCTGTACGCAGTGAACCGTGTCTTTGACATGAAAGTGGCAGGTGAGTTACAAATGAATTCCATGCCCTTCTTTTTAAAGTTTTTGCACACCAGCTCAATATAATTTATCCGTCGCTCCTTTAAAGGAGGGAAAGCTTCAAAGTTTGACATGGAGGATAAGCAGCTTGGCCTCTGCGCTGGCAGTGTTACATATGTCTGCATTTAACAATCTATCTCTGTCAAGTAAAAATGTTACAACATATGTTTGCGGCCCATTTTTCAGAATAATTCATGTGGCTATCAAGCAACACAAAGTAATACAAAAAAAACAACTCCACTGATGTACAAAGAAAAAAGAGGAAAGTATAGGAATTATGACAATGCAGAGATTTTCTTTTGAAATGCTAAGTGAAAGATGTCTGGTTCCTTTTGAAATAGTGCCTCTCTACCCCTTCCAGACTCTTGAAAACAGAAAATAGGTGCTTTGCACTAGCAGGTATTATATATTTGTATTGCAGTGCTCTTCTGTGCCATCACACAACTCGACAAAATACAATAACAACAGAACTAGCATTGAGAGAGCCAACAGGTTTGCCACTTTGGGCCTCATTACAAGTGACCTGGCACGGGAGTGGGTTGTAAACAATACCGGGAGTCTCACTGAGGTCAGGGCTGCAAAATTAAAGGGGATTACAGGCTGAACCCTGAGAATCCCCTGAGGAAATTACAGGTATTAAGTAATTCAAGGTCAGATCCCCCCCAGTAATTCCTCATTCTCCTTGCCAATGACATGGCAGTCGGTATTGACGTTGTGGACCTCATAATTATCGATGGGGGCTGTGAAATGATTTCTGGTCCCATTGGAAATTACCTGACTCTCACAATGAGGGCTAATATTATTTGTGGGTAGAGTTTAAGATATTTTAGGTGACTAAGTTTGTAAGATTACAATGCACAGGGGCGCTTGTGGGTAGTCTCAGTTGAGAGGTAAAGGGTTGCCCTTGTGGAATGAACAGCCTTTTTCCTCTTCAGCATATACATTGTAGGTTGACAGTGTGAGATGCTAACAACATTTCATAACAGTATTGCTATTCCTTTCAAGGGATAGAATTGAGACTTCTCAGCAGGGATGATATGCTTTGAATACAATGGAACTGGCATTTTCCAGCGGGACTGATATATTTTGAATGGGTCAGTACCTGTACTTCTTAGCAGGGCTGGCATGCCTTCAGAGGGAGAGTGCTGCTAGTTGTCAACAGGGCTGCTATAGCTCAATGCGAGAGTGCTAGCCCTAACCAGTTATTCAATAATAATTTCAGGGTCTTCCATAATCAACTTTTGAGATGGAGCCTACGAGACAGCACAAGCTGTCTACTTGCAAAAGAAACATTGTGGGCTCAGTAAGAGCATGGAGGGGCTTGCAGCCTCCTCTTTGCTAACCCCTGGTTGGCTTTAGTGTCACTTTCATTTGTCTGAGTGTCACTTTTATTTTTCTGAATCTTATTCAGTGGCTTGCTTTGTCCACCTTGTGTCTGTCCCTTCTCAGAAGCATCACAATTTATTTGTGTCTTTCCAGTGCTCACTTTTTTCTTTTTGCCCTAAGCATGCCACAAGAGTGTGCGTATTTTCAAGCTGTCACTCTAAAGTGCCTCTCTTCCACCTTCCACACTCTGGGGATCATTACGAGTTTGACAGTCTTTTGTGAAGACAGCCACAGTTGCTGCAGCCAAAAGACCGCCATGTTGCGGTAATCGGACCGCTGCATTAAGAGTCACACTGTGAAGTCTGCCAAAAAACAGCAAAAATTCAGAAACCGGCAGGACATTGGCGGACGGAAAAGGGGTGGTCCCACCCCCCATCACCGCCATCCCAACAAAAATCCTCCAGTCAGATTACGATCCATAAATCACAACAGCAGTTCTTCCATGGTGGAAAACCATTGGCGGTGTGATCCGTGGTGGTCTCAGCTCACATCACATTGAACAAAACACCATATTGGATAGTTTGAACATACCACACCTGACACACATCACACACTTGACACACCTACATAGTCCACTATATACACACCCCTACACAACCCACAATCCTTTGGAAACACTACACCACTCACAGCCTCAGAGGAGGAATAAATATCACAGATTTATCGATAAAAACTTTTGGCACCTATACACATTTCACCACACATACATCCCACACCTGCACAATGTACACAACACACAATTTACTATCACACACAATAAACAACTATCACCCACTCACATTACAGCAGCCACACGTCATCACTGACATTTTTCTAACCATTTTTTAACACTACCACACCATCTTTACCAGCACTACCATGCCCCCACAAAAACACCCACCTTTCACTGATGATGAGTTGAGGGTCATGGTGGACGACATTGTCAGGGTACAGCCACACCTGTTTGGAGCACAGGTCCATCAAACATCAATAGCCAGTAAAATGGAGTTGTGGAAAAGAATAGTGAACCGTGTCAATTCTGTAGGCAGCTATCCACCCACAAGGGAGGACATCAGGAAGAGGTGGAACAACCTCGGGGGAAGGTACATTCCATGGCATCCAGGTACCAGGTGGTGTTACTCAAAACTGGTGGTGGGCCCCCACCTCCTCCACCTACTTTCACATCTTGGGAGGAGAAGGTCTTGGATATACTGCATCCTGAGGGCCTGACATGAATACCTGAGGGAGTGGAGTCTGGTAAGTCCCTACAACATTAATGTCACCAAAATGTTTTGTCTTACATGCTCCCTCACCACCTTACCTCATCTCAATTACCAGACCACCACCCCCCACTCTGTGCCAAGTGTACAAATACCCCTCTCCTCTATTCCACATGTCCACAAAACTCACCTGGTTCCACAGCCCTTGGGAATGGCATGTTAAGACCTGGGAACTGATAGCACTACAACTCCAAGAAGGTAATATACCACCATAAAGAAAAGCAGAACAGTGCACCAAATGTGAGATGTCCGGCATGGGAAACTGACAACCAATGTAACCCATCATGAATGTTCCACTGTGAAACAGTTTATGGCGATGACAGTAATACAATGGCCCACTACCATTACAAGCAAAACACAGCTACATCTGAGTGCCCAAAGACACTGGCCTTAGAAAGAAACTTCGAAAGATTGAAATATACTCACCTGGGGGAAATCTAGATGACAAAGTGGATGCACACGCAGTACATCCAGATAGAGGTTAATGTCAATTGCATACTCCTATACTGTGTCCCTACTCTGACACTATTGTGCATTGTTCAGCTCCTATTGCCATGTATCATACCATACACTTCACTAGGCAAACATGGTTATCACCCATGTCATTAGTCAGACAACAGAAGAGGGTATCAGCAGTCATATACCTACCAACATAGTTTAATATCTTTGAGCATGGTGTATGGCATTAAAATACCTAAGTCACATTTAGTTCTGAGAATTGTTAGCACCTGTCATTGTCATTTCTGGGGACCATGTTAATGCACTGTGTGCATCTCACACAACATCACTACTACTCAAACATAAACATAACTTGTATCACTTACAGCAACTGTGTGTTCCACTTCTCCCACAAATAACCTTGCCATTGTAACCATGGAGGATATCACAGACTGCCACAACCCCTCTGGATGAAGGCCCCAGTGAGAACAACACCCCTGGATGTTTGGACACTGATGATAAAGGACTGTTTCTTTCATTGTGTGCCCCCCAGTACAGGTACTTGAGTCTCCACTTGTCACCCCTGACAATGATGGACCTGCCACCACTGGGAGTGGGCACACTTTTCCAGGGGCACAGGCGGGACGATGCATGGGAGGGATGGTGTGGGCCAGAGGATGGGGACTCAAAGGGACAATACTGACCAGGAAATCATCTCCCAAATCTTGGGTGCCTACCAAAATTACCAAGGCATGATGGGCCAGTTACTCACCATGAAGGGGGAAATCCAACAGCTGCAGAGAGACAACCAACAGGAAGCCATGCAGCAGTGGCAGGCACAAAATGCCATCCTGACTTCTATTGCTGGGATTCAGAGGGATATCAACACTACCCTGAGTAGGTCTGCCACACAACATCAGGCCTCTGCCACTAGTAATGAGTCATCAGCCCCATCAACATCTGCAGCTGCTAGTGGAATAAAGGCCTTGCCAGGGGAAGGACATGCTTCAAACACCCCATCCTCTGTAGCAGAGGAACCCCCCAACAAATGTGGACATCCACCCAGACATCCATGGGGGAGCAGATGTCAAGACCAAACCCACTGCCAGGAAGTGAACCTCTCCTGATTGTTGCCCTTTGTATGCCACAGATACACCCTGTTGACTGTTCTAAAACCTAATTCCATTTTACCATGGTGCAAGGGCACCGTTATTTCAGTTTCAATTTACACATGTTGTTTTGCTCTTCCTAATATATACAACTTAAACATAGGAACTGTGTAAGTGTCATGTATCAACCATGTACAACTGTCATGTATGAGACCTCTTGTCCCAATACGTCCCTCTGTATCGTACAACCTTTGTTATGGACAACACACATGTACTATATAACCACGAGACTCATTACATTGGGAGTGTAACAGACATGACACAAATCAGCTGTATTGTACATCTCCACAGATTTATTAGTATATATGCAATCAGTAGATAGAGTAGTGCTGCTGGTGACTTCAGAATGTCATCTTAGGTCTCATACATTAACCCACAGGATACAGAAGTTAGGGACATGTCAGTCTTTCTACAAGCCATGAGGCAAACAGATTGGTCCTTTGTATCATCAGTTAAAGCCATATCACATGACCAGATCATAGCTTTTTAATATTCATACCCATGATACAGATAGAGGTCAGTACTGATGTCCCCAGTCCTGGAACCTTTCACAAACCATGGTGAGGTACCTGTAGGCTTGCCACTCACCTATGTCAGTCCTCAGATACATCCACATTGGTCTGGAAAGTATCAACACACTGACAGTTATGTACAAGGTAGGTCACATACAACACAAACCATTACGATGGTAGAGGCTCTGGTTCAACATTTTCACCTGCCAGACACATATGGACACACACATGGGACCATTTACCACCTCCAATACCATACAGGTATTCTTGTAGGAAAAACACACTTCCATCCCAGTTTACTGACAGTCTGGCCATATAAGTGACACTCCCCATACACATGCAATTCAGTACCTGGTTTCATCCATGTCCACTTCTCATGTCTGCCTGCAAATCCCACCTGCCTCTGACACTGTCTGATTTGCCATTGTGGATGAGCCAAATAGAAACACAGCAATTCTGTGATTGTCAAAGATAAGGAATAGGACATAATTGTAAGCATGCATCTATTCTTTCAAGTCAGTTGTACAAGTGTCACTTTGCATGTGCTCTGTATACCACACTGTTCAGTACACAATACCAACTAACAATCTGCATGCATACCTGAGTCATTGGCATTGGAGCAACCTCTAGACCTCACAAATGATGGCAAATAGGAGGTGACATGCCAGGCATCAATTATAAATAACTAAATGGAATCACACTTTTAAGAACACATTACATCCTTTAGTCAGTTGAAGTACTGACTGATGAGATCTGCCCTGATGTCTCTAGCCTCATCTTCATGGGGCTCATCTCACATAGCAAATTTGTATTTCCACCCACATGCACCCCCTCATCTGCTATAAATGGTATATGACATCTCAGGATAAGGTTGTGGAGCATACAGCAGGCAACAATTATTTGAAATACCTTGTTAGTTGAGTAATGGAGGCCTCCTCCAGATTTGTTCAGGCTGCAAAATCTTGCCTTCAGAAGCCCAGAAATACACTCCACAACATGCCTTGTACTTCCTTAGGCCTCATTGAAGCTGACTTTCCCTGGCGTGGTTTGGTACCTCACTGATGTTCATAACCAAGGGAGGGTTGAATAGCTAGACTCACCTAAAAGGAATAGGTATAACAACACAAACATATATCTTGGGCATGCATATTTCTGACAGCAGGAGAAAAACGTTGCAGACACACCTGTCATATGTAACTTACCAACCTGCCAGGCCCTCTCTGTGTAGAGTTGTGTCATCAGCAGTGGGATACTGCTGTTCCGCATGATGAAAGAATCATGGACTGATCCTGGAAACTTTGCACATACTGGTCTGCCACACACACCACTTGGACGTTGATGGAGTAGTAGTTTTTCCTGTTCCTATATACCTGTTCATTGTCACTGGGGAGAACCAAGGCTACAGGGGTACCATCTATAGCTCCAACCACATGTTGAATGTGTCCCCAAGCATAATACTCTGCCCTCACATAGGCTGAATCAACAAACCTGATGTAGCTGTCCAGGTGTTTCAAAAATGCAGATAGTACAGCCTTCCAAGCCAGACTGAACATTGGCTGATACATCCCTGCAGATAGGGCCACTGTATTCTGAAAGGACTGAGTGGCCAGGAAGTGTAGCACTGACATGACTTAAACAATGGGAGATATGTTGTTGGGATTCCGAATGGCAGGCATTAGATCTGGCTCCAACTGATGACATAGATTCATAATTGTATGCCTATCCAGGTGATATATATGTATTATGTATTATGGCCCTCATTACGAGTTCGGCAGTAAAATGTCTGCTGTGGAGGTGGTAAACATACTGGTAAACTTACCACCATGATACAATTCAAAAATTGAAAACTGCCAGATAACAGCCAGGTATCTGACCCCGCCAGTCTGAATGCCGGCGGCAAACAGGCGACTCGGAAACCACCACTGCCACAGCAAAAAAAAACTGCCCTCCAAATTATGACTCACAAATCAGCACAGGGTCCTTCAACGGCGGTCTGCCATTGGCACCCCTAAAACTACACAGGTGCAGTGCATAGTTATTTGTGGGATGGGTGATGCATTGTGTGACTTGTAGTGTTTCAAGCATTACATGCAGGGACTGGTGGTTGTGTGCACAGAGTTTGGGTAGGTATTAGTGGGGTGGCGTAGCCATGCAGGGGATAAGGGTATGAGCGATTGATAAGGGGGATGGATATGGGATAGGGTGTTTTGGAGTAGTGACAAGGGAAGGGGAAGACATGCATTACAGGTGTAGGTGTGGTGGTGGGGGTGTGTTAGTGACTTACCAGAGTCCAGTCCTCCAGTGAGGTCTCCGGATGCAGGATAGCCAAGACCTTCTCCTCCCAGTCAGTGAGATCAGGGGGAGGAGGTAAGGGATAGCTGCCAGTCCTGTGGATGGCAATCTGGTGTCTGGATGCCATGGAATGTACCGGGGGTGGGGGGTTGGGGTTGTTTAGGTTTTGGGGGGTCGCAGTAGTTTTAGGGGCGGGATGGGGGGTTTTTAGGGGGTCGCTGTAGTGCTGGGGGGTGGAGGGGTCGGGTATTTTTTGTTTTTAGGGGTGGGGTGAGGGGTCGGGTAGTTTAGGTTTTGGGGTGGGGGTCGCTGTAGATTTAGGGGCGGGGTGGGGAGGTCGGGGTATTTTTAATTTTTAGGAGCGGGGTGGGGGTTGGGGTAGTTTAAGGTTTAGAGGGATGGGGGTCGCAGTAGTTTTAGGGGCGGTGTAGGGGGTCGCTGTAGTTTTAAGGGCGGGGTGGGGGGGTGGGGTATTTATATTTTTTAGGTGAGGGGTCGGGATAGTTTAGGTTTTAGGGAGAGTGGGGGGGGGTCGCTGTAGTTTTAGGGGTGGGGTGGGGGCTCGGGGTATTTTTAGTTTTGAGGCGTGGGGTAGTTTAGGTTTTAGGGGGGTGAGGGTTTGCTGTAGTTTTAGGGGTGGGGGCGAGGTATTTTTAGTTTTTAGGGGCAGGTGTGGGGTTCGAGGTAGTTTAGGTTTTGGGGGATGGGGGTCGCGGTAATTTTAGGGGTGGGGGTTGGGGTATTTTTAGTTTTTAGGGGCGGGGTGGGGGGTCAGGGTAGTTTAGGTTTTAGAGGATGGGGCGTTGCAGTAGTTTTAGGGGCGGGGTGGGGGGGCGGGGTATTTTTAGTTTTATGGGCCAGGGTGTGGGGTCGGGGTAGTTTTAGGGGTGGGGGTGTGGGGTTTGGGGTGTTTTTAGGGGCGGGTGGGGGGTTGGGATAGTTTAGGTTTTAGGAGGGTGGGGGTCAGGGTAGTTTTAAAGGAGAGGGTGGGGGGTCGGGTAGTTTAGGTTTTAGGGGAGTGGATGGTTAGGTAAGTGGGGCTGGGACCTTTTTTTAGGGGGTGGGGTGGGTTGCTGTAGTTTTAGGGGTGGGGTGGGGGGTCGGGGTATTTTTCAGGGCAGGGGTGAGGGGGTAGGGTATTTTTAGTTTTTAGGTGTGGGGGGTCAGGGTAAGTGGGGTTGGGGCGGGGTGAGGGGGTCAGGGTATTTTTTGTTTTTATGGGTGGGGTGGGGGGTCAGGGTAGTTTAGGTTTTGGGGGGTGATGGGGTCGCTATAGTTTTAGGTGCGGGGTGGGAGATCAGGGTATTTTTTGGGGTGGGGTGGGTGGGTCGGTGTATTTTTATTTTTTAGGGGTGGGGATGGGGGTCGGGGTAAGTGGGGCTGTGGCTGATTTAGGGGTGGGGGTTGGGGTATTTTTCATTTTTAGGGGCAGGGGTGGGGGGTCAGTGAAGTTTAGGTTTGAGGGGAGTCGCTGTAGATTTAGGGGTGGGGGTATTTTTCAGGGTGGGGTATTTTTAGTTTTTAGGGGTGGGGTGGGGGTCGGGGTAAGTGGGGCTGGGGCCATTTTAGGGGTGGGGGTTGGGATATTTTTCATTTTTAGGAGTGGGGTGAGGGGTCAGGGTAGTTTAGGTTTTGTGGGATGGGGGTCGCTGTAGTTTTAGGGGAGGGGTGGGGGTATTTTTTTGGGCAGATGTGGGGGGGTTGGGGTATTTTTTGTTTTTAAGGGTGTGGATGGGGGGTCGGGGTAAGTGGGGCTGGAGCCGTTTTAGGGGTGGGGTGGGGGGTCGGGGTTATTTTCGTTTTCAGGGGCAGTGGGGGGTCAGGGTAGTTTAGCTTCTAGGGGGGTGGGGAGGTCGCTGTAGTTTTAGGGGTGGGGGTATTTCTTGGGGCGGGTATTTTGAGTTTTTAGCGGCGGGGTGGGGGTTCGGGGTAAGTGGGGCTAGGGCTGTTTAAGGGGTGGTGGGGGTCAGGGTATCTTTCATTTTTAGGAGCGGGGATGGGGGGTTGGGGTTGTTTAGGTTTTGGGGGGTCGCAGTAGTTTTAGGGGCGGGGTGGGGGGTTTTTAGGGGGTCGCTGTAGTGCTGGGGGGTGGAGGGGTCGGGTATTTTTTGTTTTTAGGGGTGGGGTGAGGGGTCGGGTAGTTTAGGTTTTGGGGTGGGGGTCGCTGTAGATTTAGGGGCGGGGTGGGGAGGTCGGGGTATTTTTAATTTTTAGGAGCGGGGTGGGGGGTTGGGGTAGTTTAAGGTTTAGAGGGATGGGGGTCGCAGTAGTTTTAGGGGCGGTGTAGGGGGTCGCTGTAGTTTTAAGGGCGGGGTGGGGGGGTGGGGTATTTATATTTTTTAGGTGAGGGGTCGGGATAGTTTAGGTTTTAGGGAGAGTGGGGGGGAGTCGCTGTAGTTTTAGGGGTGGGGTGGGGGCTCGGGGTATTTTTAGTTTTGAGGCGTGGGGTAGTTTAGGTTTTAGGGGGGTGAGGGTTTGCTGTAGTTTTAGGGGTGGGGGCGAGGTATTTTTAGTTTTTAGGGGCAGGTGTGGGGTTCGAGGTAGTTTAGGTTTTGGGGGATGGGGGTCGCAGTAATTTTAGGGGTGGGGGTTGGGGTATTTTTAGTTTTTAGGGGCGGGGTGGGGGGTCAGGGTAGTTTAGGTTTTAGAGGATGTGGCGTTGCAGTAGTTTTAGGGGCGGGGTGGGGGGGCGGGGTATTTTTAGTTTTATGGGCCAGGGTGTGGGGTCGGGGTAGTTTTAGGGGTGGGGGTGTGGGGTTTGGGGTGTTTTTAGGGGCGGGTGGGGGGTTGGGATAGTTTAGGTTTTAGGAGGGTGGGGGGTCAGGGTAGTTTTAAAGGAGAGAGTGGGGGGTCGGGTAGTTTAGGTTTTAGGGGAGTGAGTGGTTAGGTAAGTGGGGCTGGGACCTTTTTTTAGGGGGTGGGGTGGGTTGCTGTAGTTTTAGGGGTGGGGTGGGGGGTCGGGGTATTTTTCAGGGCAGGGGTGAGGGGGTAGGGTATTTTTAGTTTTTAGGTGTGGGGGGTCAGGGTAAGTGGGGTTGGGTCAGGGTATTTTTTGTTTTTATGGGTGGGGTGGGGGGTCAGGGTAGTTTAGGTTTTGGGGGGTGATGGGGTCGCTATAGTTTTAGGTGCGGGGTGGGAGATCAGGGTATTTTTTGGGGTGGGGTGGGTGGGTCGTGTATTTTTTTTTTTTAGGGGTGGGGATGGGGGTCGGGGTAAGTGGGGCTGTGGCTGATTTAGGGGTGGGGGTTGGGGTATTTTTCATTTTTAGGGGCAGGGGTGGGGGGTCAGGGAAGTTTAGGTTTGAGGGGAGTCGCTGTAGATTTAGGGGTGGGGGTATTTTTCAGGGCGGGGTATTTTTAGTTTTTAGGGGTGGGGTGGGGGTCGGGGTAAGTGGGGCTGGGGCCGTTTTAGGGGTGGAGGTCGGGGTATTTTTCATTTTTAGGGGTGGGGTGGGGGGGTCAGGGTAGTTTAGGTTTTGGGGGATGGGGGTCTCTGTAGTTTTAGGGGAGGGGTGGGGGTATTTTTTGGGGCAGATGTGGGGGGGTTGGGGTATTTTTTGTTTTTAGGGGTGTGGATGGGGGGTCGGGGTAAGTGGGGCTGGGGCCGTTTTAGGGGTGGGGTGGGGTTGGGGGTCGGGGTTATTTTCGTTTTCAGGGGCAGTGGGGGGTCAGGGAAGTTTAGGTTCTAGGGAGGTTGCTTTAGTTTTACGGGTGGGGGTATTTCATGGGGGGGGTATTTTGAGTTTTTAGCGGCGGGGTGGGGGTTCGGGGTAAGTGGGGCTAGGGCTGTTTAAGGGGATTGTGGGGCTCAGGGTATTTTTCATTTTTAGAGGCCGGGTGGGGGGTCAGGGTCGTTTAGGTTTTGGGGGGTCGCTGTAGTTTTAGGGGCGGTGGAGGGGGGTCAGGGTATGTTTCATTTTTAGGAGCGGGGATGGGGGGTTGGGGTCGTTTAGTTTTTAAGGGGATGGGGGTCGCAGTAGTTTTAGGGGTGGGGTGGGGGGGTCGCTGTAGTTTTAGGGGGTGGAGGGGTCGGGTATTTTTAGTTTTTAGGGGTGGGGTGAGGGGTCGGGTAGTTTAGGTTTTGGGGTGGGGGTCGCTGTAGATTTAGGGGCGGGGTGGGGAGGTCGGGGTATTTTTAATTTTTAGGAGCGGGGATGGGGGGTTGGGGTAGTTTAAGGTTTAGAGGGATGGGGGTCGCAGTAGTTTTAGGGGCGGGGTGGGGGGTCGCTGTAGTTTTAAGGGCGGGGTGGGGGGTCGGGTATTTATATTTTTTAGGGGAGGGGTGAGGGGTCGGGATAGTTTAGGTTTTAGGGAGAGTGGGGGGGTCGCTGTAGTTTTAGGGGTGGGGTGGGGGCTCGGGGTATTTTTAGTTTTGAGGCATGGGGTAGTTTAGGTTTTAGGGGGGTGAGGGTTTGCTGTAGTTTTAGGGGTGGGGGCGAGGTATTTTTAGTTTTTAGGGGCGGGGTGGGGGGTCAGGGTAGTTTAGGTTTTAGAGGATGGGGCGTTGCAGTACTTTTAGGGGCGGGGTGGGGGGGCGGGGTATTTTTAGTTTTATGGGCCAGGGTGTGGGGTCGGGGTAGTTTTAGGGGTGGGGGTGTGGGGTTTGGGGTGTTTTTAGGGGCGGGTGGGGGGTTGGGATAGTTTAGGTTTTAGGAGGGTGGGGGGTCAGGGTAGTTTTAAAGGAGAGGGTGGGGGTCGGGTAGTTTAGGTTTTAGGGGAGTGGGTGGTTACTGTAGTTTTAGGGGCAGGGTGGGGAGGCTGGGGTGCTTTTAGGGGCGGGATGGGGGGTCGGGTAGTTTAGGTTTCAGGGGGGGTTGCAGCAGTCTTAGTGGTGGGGTGGGGGTTGAGGTATTTTTAGTTTTTAGGGGTGGGGTTCAGGGTAGTTTAGGTTATAGGGGGTGGGGTGTTGCAGTAGTTTTAGGGGCGGGGTCGGGCTCTTTTTAATTGTGGGGGTGAGGGGGTAGGGATATTTTTTAATTTTTAGGGAGGTGGAGGGTCACTGTAGTTTTAGGAGTGGGAAAGTTTAAGTTTTAGGGGTGAGGGTTGGGTGGTTGTAAAATTGTTTTTAGGGGTGGGGGGTTGGAGTACAATTGTTTTATGGGTGGGGGATATGGGGTGGGGGGAGTCGTATGCTGGAACCATGCATGCTGTTGCAAGCATGCCTTTACCAGGAATGCCTTTACAACGAAAAATCGTTGTTAAGGCATTCGTGGTAAAGGCATTTGTGGTAACAAAGCGGGTGTTGTTCCGACCACATTGTTTAGGTATGCGTGGTTCCAGCATTTGTGGTTCCGAATCCTATTCTATGTATTTCCACGCCACAGGTAATACTGCTCATGCCAGCCGCCAGGAGGTGCCAGTCCCCCAGTAGAAGAAGGCCCCTGTGTTGACAGTCCAGCAGGATGTCTGAATCTGGATGACCACCCTGGTCCATCAGGAACCTCTGGTCAGTCACCCTGCAGAAGCCCCAACCATGCCACCCCACAGACCCCTACTACTCAGCCACCACCTACAACTGTGGCCCAACACCTCCAAACCAGTGTCCCCAGGTCAGCTACTGTCTGCCCACCTGTACAGAGACCGGAGTCACCACTAATCACCAGGCAAGACGATTAAGGTCTTGGTGCAAGTGGGAGTGGGCACACTGTGGCGGGGTCACAGGCATAGGGGGCCCGGCCCAGTTAGAGGGCATCTGTGGCCCAAGACAGGTGAGGGAACCAGGAAAGTGACTGACCAGGAGGCCATATCGCAAGTCCTGGCAGCATACCACCACTCCCAGGACATTATGGACCAGATACTGCCCACTTTGCAGGAGAACCAGAGGCTGCAGAGAGAACACAATCAGGAGACCATGGAGCAATGGCAGGCCCACAATGCCACCTTGGCCCCCCATCAAAAGGGTGCTGCAGGACGTGACAGCAATCCTGCGTGAGATCTCCACCCGCCTGCAGGCCCCTTCTAGTAGCCATGATACACCCCAGCCCTCCACATCTGCTGCTGTTAGTGGACTGGTGGCCCTGCCAGAGGACTCACAGGCCACCAGCACCCCTTCCTCTGTAGCCCACGAACCCCCTCACAAACATGGCCGGTGAGCCAGGCATCCCTCAGAGACTGTAGCCAAGACCAAACCCACTGCCAGGAAGTGACCCTCTCCTGAGCTGTCTCCCTTGTGTGCCACTGACACACCTTGTTGACTTTCTACTGTCATTGCTCCATGTTCCAATGGCCCCATGGACTCTGAACCTGTGCAACCAACAGTTTTGAACACAAAACTGACTATTTGGTCCACCATCTGCCCACTCCTTTGCATTTCCCCATCCCTTATTTTGAGCCACAAAATAAACACTGTACATTCACACCCAATATATTTGTGTTTTTTTCACAATGCATGCATGTGATGAACAACTTATGCTACGTAAACATTTGAAACAGTACCTTCAATTGGCTAGCCTGATAGTATGAGGGTATGTTTCTTTCCAAATCTGAAGAATTGGGTTTCCAACACTTTCACCAGGAATGTCCGTATCCTCCATTAACCAGGCGTGGCAAAGGGAATTCCACCATAGAAAGACTTGTAAGTAACAGAAATATAGCACACATTTAGGTACAGTTTGTTTCATTACACATGTACCTGCTTTGTGTCCAAAGTAGTACATCATTGCCAGAGTACTCTCACTTCTTGACTTACAGTTATTTCCTATGTGTCACCTGCACTACAAACCAGAAAGTAACTCAAAAATGCAGCTTTGCACATAATCTCAACTGTAGAGGCCATCTACTTCAGCTGAGGTTACCTCCACCCACATTGTGAGGGTCCCCAGGATGGTGTGCAAGTACTGAGGATATGTTGAGTGTTAAATACTGACGGCAAAACAGGGCAACAATCTCCTTCTACGCAGCATGTCCAAACAATTCATACATGTGAAGGCATAAAAACACATCCAGAAAAACATAACTTCTGTGTGTATACTTCCTTTAGGAGTTCTCAAACACATGAAGCAATAAGGATAATGTGACAGTACACACATTCTACCATGCACACACTGCTTTGTCCACAGCACTGATTGTAAAATCTGTCAATGGTACACAAAACTACATATTCAATGTTGTGGGAAACAGAAGGCAAAAATGTACCTTTGACTCATTGGAAGTACAGCTGGATGAGCTGAGTTCTGGAGCTCACATCCTCCTCCTCCCCTTCTTCATCGCTGTCCTCTGTCCCCTCAGCTTCCACCTGTGGATTAGGTCGTTCCTCCTCTTCCAGTAAAGGTACATGCCTTCTCAGTGCCAAATTGTGCAGCATACAGCAGGCCACAATGATCTAACAAACCTTGTTTGGGGAGTAGCACAGGGATCCGCCTGACCTATGCAGGCACTAGAATCTTGCCTTCAGTAGGCCGAAGGTCCTCTCGATGACTCTTCTTGTCCTGCCATGTGCCTCATTGTAGCCATTGCCACCCTCTGGCCTGGAATACCTCACTGGTGTCAACAGCCATGATAGGTTAGGATAGCCAGAATCAACTGGGAAGAGTGGGTAAATAGCACATATCACCATTTCATAGAGGGTAAAGAGTAGGAAAGGCAGGTGGCTAACTACTGCTCTCTCACGTCTCACTCACTTACAAGCCAGGCTCTCTCAATTTGAAGTGGTGCCATCATGTGTGGGACACTGCTGTTCCTCAAAATGTAAGAATCATGCACAGATCCAGGGAATTTGGCAGTCACTTGGGAGATGTACTGGCCAGCAAGACACATCATCTGTACATTAATAGAGTGATACCTTTTCCTATTCCTAGTCCTATACACTTGTTCATTTAACCTGGGAGGAATGAAGGGAATATGGGTGCCATCTGTGGCCCCAATCACATGAGGAATGTGTGCAATGGCTTAGAAATCAGAGTTCGCAGTGGTTGTTGTATAAATTCTTTATTTGGCTTAAAACCTTAAACGTATAAAACATGGATAAACTAGACAATGGTTCATAGAGGTAATCTGTTACATGATGTGCTCCCACACAATGTTCTTAATTCATAATATTTCATATTTACAATGCCCTCCTAATGTGGATTGCTATAATTTCCTAACCCCGAATACTAGTTTCATTTTCCTACTAATTTTAGAAAATGCTTTGTGCATACCCGCTTAACCCAATTATATTTCCAATGAAACAAGAGTTCTTATAA
Organism: Pleurodeles waltl; assembly: GCF_031143425.1. Lineage (NCBI taxonomy): Eukaryota > Metazoa > Chordata > Amphibia > Caudata > Salamandridae > Pleurodeles > Pleurodeles waltl. The sequence goes on from NC_090442.1 coordinate 518,524,450, forward strand.
TTTACATATGGCACAAATCTAGTTAAAGTGGCGGTGCTTTTGGTTTAAACCTACGATTTATAACAAGACAAATGTCCTATATTACAATCATTCAATATAACTTTAAAAGCAGTCCATTTGTAAAATCTTCATTCATCTAAGAGAATGCCATCTTTTGTTCAAAGCTTCACATACTACATCCTTACATTTTGCGGAGGCCCTGAAAGCCCAACTGAAACCCCTCATCTTTCAATTAAAAATGGGCCTAGCGCACACATTACATTAAAAAATCTCATATCTAGTGGCAACTTAAGCACTTGATTCCCATTTATAATATTGTATTCCTTAAAGAATGGTTTAAAAAACTTCTCACACACTTCTTAAAAAACAATCCAATAAAATATTGGGCACTACATTTTTGTTGTAGGCCACATGTACATATGCCCTGATCATCCTTAAGTATGGCTTTTGCTTTGGGGTCTGTATAGCCGGGGTTTAACCCGATTCTGAACTGTAACACTGCATCTCTTAGTCTTGAGTTGGGTAGGGCCTATATATAAGAGATTACTTGGGGTAGGGCCTCTATATATAAGAGAAATGTTCGGCATTCCTCCACCCACTTACCATAAACAGGGTGGAAATGTTTCTCTCCAGGTACTCTAGATCTGCTTCTCTTGCTCTTTTAGTTACCATTGTAGGCAGCTCCTGCTTTGGGATTTGTTCTCTGCGCCACTGGTTTACGGTTAAGCCTAAGAGGAACCAAATCTTTCCTAACTGTCCTCTCACTTGTAATACCCAGTGTAACTCACTTGACTTTATTTCTGTTTTACACAGTCTTGCGATCTTAGAAATTCCCTCCTCTCTCAGGCTCAACCAAAATTTCAACGTGGCCTGCATTCCCTGGTAACTCCATGCCGTCATTTGACATTCCGCCCTTATAGCTTGTATCATACTTGAGGGCGATAGCATGCGTTTTACACATATGCTTTCATCTGCCTTCCAACTTAACTTCCCAGAAAGTGTTAGGACTTCTACCCCATATTGAAATTGAGGGTGTACATAGCTTTGAAAGCAGACACAACAGGACGGAGGGACGGTCCCCCATATTTCCTGCTAAACTGTTTTACCCCCCATACCAATATTAAAGTTCTGTTCTTGAGAGCTTCAATATGTTCTTTCCATCTTAATTCCGAGTCAAACCACATGCCTAAATATTTATATTTTTTAACCCTTTCTATTTCTTTTCCTCCCAAATGTAGGTAAATACACTCTTCTTTTTTCCTTCTGCCATTATTTTAGTGTTATTCATATTTACTACATTTTTTTCCTTTGACAGGAAGAATTAAAAACATCTAATTTTCTTTGTAGCCCTAGCTCTGTCATGTCGACTATCAGCAGGTCATCCACATATAGTAAGCAGGAGATATGAACCCCATCCATTTTTCGGCACAGGCCTTTAGCCTCCTTTAGCAAGCCTGGTAGGTCTGACAGAAATATAGCAAATAATAATGGAGCCAGAACACATCCTTGGCGCAAGCCATTCCTTATAGGGATCTTCTTTGAAAGTGAACCACTCATATCTAAAATTACTTGGGCAAAATTTTGTGACTGCAGACCCTGAAGGAGAAATAATAGGTCACACTCAATCCCCAAAGATTTTAACATATCCCATAACAGATTTTGATCCACCAAATCAAACGCGGCATGAAAATCAACAAAGCAGCAAAATAGACATCCTCGCATTTGAATTGACTTTTTTGCTAAGGACCAAAGACTGAAACAGTGGTCAATTGTTGAGTGACCTTCTTTGAATCCGCCTTGCTCTACCGGTACCAAGTCATTTACCTCTGGCCAGGATTTAATTTGCCCCAGCAATAACTTTGTGAAAACCTTTTCACCTGCATCCAATAAACTAATTAGGCAAAAAAAAATTGATTGTGTTGGGCCATCCTTTTTATAGATCGGCCTAATTAGGGCACCCTTCCAATTCTCAGGGAAATAACCGTTATATAAAATTCTATGGAACGTGGCATAAAAGAATTTGGCCCACCAGCCGATGTAATTTTGTATCATTGCTGGAAGATTGTCTGGGCCCACAGCTTTGGTTAGCTTAAGCTGATCTTACATCCCTACCTATCTTCATATTAACTCCGCATTCTCCCTATGCATCCATTCCTCTATATACATTGCTCAGATGTTTAGTCCAGTCATCTTCATCAACCAAACACCGCATAGTTCCTGTAGCTTTTCCCTCCCTTACCAACTGCCAAAATCACCTAATGTTTTGTGTTCTTAACACATCTACCATTACCTCCCAATTCCTATTTATATTTATTCCCATTTCCTTTGCCTTAAGATTGTTTTATAACCTTGCTTAGCTAGGCAGAGCTTCTGTTCTACATCAGTAGTGAGTCCTTTCCCAAGTTTCTTTTTCCAATTTCCTCACCTTCCGCTTCTGGTTCCTACACTCCTAGTTATACCAGGTATTTTTATTGGCCCTGCATACTTCTCCCTTCGTCTTTTTCTCCTGTGTTGTTTTTACCTTCACTTTTAAACAGTCAACTATTAGCTCAATTCCCCTATTGTATCCCTTAAAAACGTCATTTGGGTCTTCCTCCATTCTGATATCTCTATACTTTACTGTCAATTCATTAAGCGCTTTTAGACTACTTTCTGTAATTCGGGTAGTTATTCTACATGGATACTCTACCTGCAGTGTCAACACTTTTTCTCTTTCTCTTTGGGCATTATTTACTGGCCCAATTGTTAGCCATAAGGGCCAATGATCACTGCCCTTTAGGTGCTCAATTCCGAAGTCTAATACTTCTCCAAAATGCCAAGTGTTTATGAAGGCGTAATCAATAGGGCATGCCTGATTGCCTCTTCGAAAGGTTTGCTTTGCTGGGCGATCCGTATTCATGCGCCCATTTATGTAGAACAGACCTAGGGATCCTAGGGTTCTTACTAGGGACAGGTCCCTGGCGGTACATTCTGCAATTGGGAAAGTACTATGCAGAATCTGTGCAGCTGTTAGCAGATCCTTGTACAATTTATCACTACTATTGGGGTCAAATCTTCCTCAAACAAACCCCGCTGAATATCATAATCATGTGTCATCCCTGGTTGTATATATACATTAATTATCATGAGCTGTCTAGACCCTCCAATATTATTGTAAAGGTCAACTTGTCCCACCAGCAACAAACGACATTTAGGGCCAGATTTATGCCAGGTGCATAGGCTGTGCAGGGGCATCCAAGGGCACAGCACAACACCAGCAACCTTTGCAAGGGGATACACAGCCATGCCACCGCTGCTGGAAATGCTGAAGCAGACCAAGAGGGTAGGGTAGAATGTAAAACTGGTCTGGTGTCACAGGACAGCTGGTATTGTCAGAATGTAAACAAGAGGACAATGCCCAGTCTCAGGCCATTGGCTCAAGCAGCATTCCCCATTGACAACATTTGCCACAACTACCTGTGCTGTGTGCGCTGGTCAATTAGAAAATGCCAGTTAGGTGCCCATGGAACAAACACACTCGAAATGAGGGTTCAGTATGACTACATGATCAATCCCCATCAATCCATATCCAAGTGCAACTCCTGTCAACTGGTCATGTCCATAGACTTAATAACCATCAGGCACTGTCACATACATAATGATGTACACATCAGGAATCTCATACCCAAGCTTCCTATCCCTGGGGTTACCCCTGAGCCTGTGTCACAATAGCTGCAATGCCACCATGCAACATCTCACGTATCATAGTGCTGAGACAACTGAATTGAGGGGGAGGACATATGTGTGTAGGAAGGCAAACACTCCCCCACAATCACAAGAGGAAATGGAACTCTGCCAGGTCCATCAGTGCCATGCAATATAGCACACATATGCAAACATCAACATGAGGAACTACCAATGGTAACACGTGCATTGTCTCATGGAAATGCCATGCATGGTGTGGTGCTAGGTCTTAGCACCGCATAGGTGTATGTGAAAAATGATAGACTGGGACAGAGCCATGTTGTCATGTGTGGTGCTGTGGACTCAGCACACCAACAATAATTGCAAGGCCTCACCATACAAATGGAAGCAGAGGGAGGGTTGATGAGGACAAGAAGGTGGCAAGCCACAATTTGGACAGAACCCACACCTAGAAGATGTGATGCAGACAATTGCCCAAACTGCCCTTTACTACATGTGACATGCTGGTGGGGCACAGGGCTGAAAGACTGCAAACATGAATGACAGGATCAATGCATGGGAACCAAGATGACAATGTACCACCAATAGGAAGTCAGTGACATCATATTACAACTGGCACAACACAGACACACTAATTGTACAATATCTCATTGCAGAGGACGATGGCTCTCCTGTGGATCTTCCTCTCCTGGACTACCCTGATGACCTGGATGGCCAGCTGACAGCCATCAGCCAGTAAACCCTCCAAGATGTCCTGGGAACCCTCCAGACACCACCTCCAGTCACAGGGAGGAGCATACATGTAGCAGCCATCCCAGAGGACCCACCCACCACCCCAATAGTACGACCTGCCAGCTCAAACACAGATGAGAACTCTGATGACACAGGGACTGCCTTTGAGAGGACAGTAGTGGGAGTGCAGCGGGAGCTGTCCAAGGAGGTGCGGATGTGGATGCAAACTATGGCATCCAGCCTTGAGGGGATGCGCATGTGCATGATAAGGTCCGCAGAACAGACAGCAGCCAAACAAGTCACACAATCCCTACTGCATGGATTCCAACAGTGTGTGAGGGACCTAACCACTGCCATGAGGGAGTTGCCATAAAACCAGCCCTCCTAATCTTGCTGCTGCATGCATGAAAACAAGCAGGACTCCATGCACCGCGAACTGGCCTCCCTCAGGGCAGACAAGGCTGCCTACCACAGGGATGTTGCTGCCATATTCAATAATCAGCAGCTCCTCCTTGCTGCAGTGATGCCATATGTAGTGTGTGTGGCCCCGTGAAACCCACCACCATCAAGGGCAAAGGAGACGACACACACATCAGAGGCTTGACAACATGCCAGTGTTGCTACAGTTGGTGACATGCACTCTTCACCAACACACTGTTAACCTTTCCACTATGGACCGCAATTGTCTCACTACTCCATTGGCAATTCATGTTCCCCTGCACTGAATGACACTTCACCTCAGCATGTCCAATGACATGTACCTCAAACTTGCACATGTGTTGTGTTACAATAGAATGGTTTACACTAATGGGGTCACAGACCTGGACTATGTAAATACTGCACTACAGCACTTTTAAATAGACAGCACCTACAAACTCACTTTGTCTTTGTGTAATGTGACACATCTACTTTGCTGGAGATTTGTGATGCGTGTAACATGTATATGGTAACAGAGTGTCAATCTACGTACAAGGTATCTACAAGATGAACGTCAATGCTGGCCACATCCCCTACAAGCAAGTCACTTTGTATATGACATTTGTTTTAAAACATACATGCCTCACTCATACATACACCAGGAATGGCTGTGTAAGAGTGCTCGGCCAATAACGTCAGCTGGGAGTACAAGTAAAACACATTGGTGTGAAACTTGTATACATGACATCATCTGAAATTGGCACTACTCAGTTTAGCAGTGTTGACATGAACTTCAGGCTGCAGGCAGACGTCCCACAGTGCCCAACATCACGACACAGGATCAAAACAATTACAATTTAAAAAGCACACCTACCTGTCCAATGGATGGCAGATGCATTGAGAGTTATATTTGTTGTAGCTGCCAATGTGACAGCTCAGTTGGAAGTGGGAATTAACATGTCAAGAGAGGGATGGGGATGCAGGACGGAATTCACAGGCTAACAGACAATTGGCACTGTACACTCATGCAAAGACCCTGAGCCCCAAACATATGACACATGCAGTAAGGGAGTACCTACATTTTTATTATCCATGTATGGAACTGATCTTAAAACGGTAAAGCCTCTTCTTCAGTGCCCTTCCAGATAATAAAGAGGTCATCAATATACCTCAACCATAAAATCACTTGACATATTTCTGTGTACTTTTCCTCATCTTTAAAGATGGTCTCTTCCCACCAACCTAAAAACAGGCAGGCAAAACTTGGAGCAAAGCAAGTACCCATCGCCGTCCCAAGGATTTGTTGATATAGAGTCCCATTGAACAAGAAGATATTATTAGTTAGACAATATCTTATCATATCTAAAATCATATCAGCGTGAGCCAAATATTTCAAAGATCTAGTCCGTAAAAAGTATCTACATACTTCGATACTCTTATTATGGTCTATGATGGTATACAGAGAATTGACATCCAGAGTCAATAATAAGAAATCATCTTCCCACACAATTCCTTCTATTTTCCCTAGGAAATCCTTGGTGTCACGGACACATGAGGGTAAATTAACTACAAACTCTCTTAAAAAGAAATCAACATATTTAGAAACATTTTCCAACACACTCAAAATGGAAAATGTCACTTACCCAGTGTACATCTGTTTGTGGAATGTTCCGCTGCAGATTCACATGCTGTGCACTGTTCCTGCCATCTAGTGTTCGGCTCGGAGTGTTACAAGTTGTTTTTCTTCTAAGAAGTTTTTTTGAGACACAGGACCGAGTGACTCCTCCCTTTCGGCTCCATTGCACATGGGCATCAACTCCATCTTAGATTGTTTTCTCGCATAGGGTGAGGTAGGAGTGGTAGAATGAGAATAGTAAAGATGTCCATGCAATGGAATAGATAAGAATGTACATAGTTTGTGCTAAAGGAATGTTTATTTACATATATACAATTTCTAATTGCAACTTAAACGGCTACAGGAGGTGGGAGGGCGCATGTGAATCTGCAGCGGAACATGCCACGAACAGATGTACACTGGGTAAGTGACATTTTCCGTTCGATGGCATGTGTAGCTGCAGATACACATGCTGTGCATAGACTTCAAAGCAGTAATCCTCCCAAAAGCGGTGGTCAGCCTGTAGGAGTTGAAGTTGTTTGAAATAATGTTCTTAGTACAGCCTGTCCTACTGTGGCTTGTTGTGTTGCTAACTCATCTACACAGTAGTGTTTGGTAAACGTATGAGGTGTAGACCAAGTGGCTGCCTTACAAATCTCTGTCATTGGTATGTTACCTAGAAAGGCCATTGTTGCCCCTTTCTTCCTAGTGGAGTGTGCCTTTGGTGTAAACAGTAGCTCTCTTTTAGCTTTTAGGTAACAAGTTTGTATGCATTTAACTATCCATCTGGCTGTACCTTGTTTGGATATAGGGTTACCAGCATGGGTTTTTTGGAAAGTGACGAACAACTGCTTAGTTTTGTTCTGTCTAAATAGTACATTAGTGCTCTTTTAATGTCTAATGTATGCAGTGCTCTTTCTGCTACTGAGTCTGGCTCTGGAAAGAAGACTTGGAGCTCCACAGTTTGGTTTAAATGAAACGGTGAAATGACTTTAGGCAGAAATGTTGGATTTGTGCGGAGAACCACTTTATATTTGTGTACTTGTATAAAGGGTTCTTCGATAGTGAACGCCTGTATTTCGCTAACTCTGCGTAGTGAAGTGTTGGCTATTAGAAATGCTACCTTCCAAGTTAAGAATTGGATTTGGCAAGAGTGCATGGGTTCAAAAGGTGGACCCATGAGTCGTGTAAGTACGATATTAAGATTCCACGAGGGTACAGGTGGGGTTCTTGGAGGTATGATCCTTTTTAGTCCTTCCATAAAGGCTTTAATAACTGGTATTCTAAATAGTGTTTTTGTGTGTTTAGTCTGCAAGTAAGCAGAAATTGCAGTGAGATGAATTTTGATGGAAGAAAAAGTGAGATTTGCTTTTTGTAGGTGTAGTAAATAACTCACAATGTCTTGTATGGAGGCATCTAACGGTGTGATTTGGTTTTCTTGGCAGTAGAAAACAAAGCTTTTCCATTTATTGGCATAGCAATGCCTTGTGGTAGGTTTTCTTGCCTGTTTAATGACTTCCATACACTCATTTGGAAGATTTAGATAGCCAAATTCTAAGACTTCAGGAGCCAGATTGCTAGGTTGAGCGTTGCTGGATTGGGGTGTCTGATCTGTTGTTTGTGTTGTGTTAACAGATCTGGTCTGTTTGGGAGTTTGATGTGAGGTACTACTGAGAGGTCCAACAGTGTGGTGTACCACGGCTGGCGTGCCCACGTTGGTGCAATGAGTATTAGTTTGAGTTTGTTTTGACTTAGTTTGTTGACTAGGAAAGGAATGAGTGTGAGAGGGGGAAAAGCGTAAGCGAATATCCCTGACCAATTGATCCATAGAGTATTGCCCTTGGACTGAGGGTGAGGGTGCCTGGATGCGAAGTTTTGGCATTTTGCATTTTGTTTTGTTGCGAACAGATCTATGTCTGGTGTCCCCCAGTGGTGAAAGTATTCTTGTAGTATCTGGGGATTAATTTCCCACTCTGGTGTTTGCTGGTGATCTCGACTGAGATTGTCGGCTAGTTGATTGTGAATGACTTGAATATATTGCGCTATTAGGCAAATTTTTTTGTGAATTGCCCAATGCCAAATCTTTTGTGCTAGGAGGCATAGTTGTGATGAGTGTGTTCCCCCCTGTTTGTTTAGGTAGTACATTGTTGTCATGTTGTCTGTTTTGACAAGAATATGTTTGTGAACTAGAAGAGGTCGAAAAGCTTTTAGTGCTAAGAAGACCGCCAGCAGTTCAGAGTGATTTATGTGTAGTTGTCTTTGTTGACTGTCCCATTGCTCTTGTATATTGTGATTGTTGATGTGTGCTCCCCACCCAATCATTGACGCATCTGTTGTGAGAATGGCGTGAGGCACAGGGTTTTGAAAAGGCAGCCCTTTGTTTAAATTTACAGGGTTCCACCAATGAAGCAAATAGTGTGTTTGGCGGTCTATCAACACTAGATCTTGGAGTTGACCCTGTGCCTGCGTCCATTGTTTTGCAAGGCACTGCTGTAAGGGCCGCATGTGTAGCTGCGCGTTTGGGACAATTGCAATGCATGATGCCATCATGCCTAGGAGTTTCATGACAAATCTGACTGTGTAGTCCTGATTTGGTTGTATGTTTGATAACATGGTTTGGAATGATTGAACTCTTTGTGGGCTTGGAGTGGCAATTGCTCTTTGTGTGTTGAGTGTTGCTCCCAAGTATTGTTGTTGTCGAGATGGTTGTAAGTGAGATTTTTGGTACTTTATAGAGAACCCTAGTCTGTGTAGGGTATCTATTACATACTGTGTGTGATTTTGACACCGATGTTGAGTGTTGACTTTTATTAGCCAATCGTTGAGATATGGGAATACGTGCATGTGATGTCTCCTTATATGAGCTGCTACTACAGCGAGGCATTTTGTAAATACTCTGGGTGCTGTTGTTATCCCGAAGGGCAATACCTTGAATTGGTAATGTTTGCCCTGTATGACAAACCTGAGGTATTTTCTGTGAGATGGATGGATGGGTATATGGAAATACGCATCTTTTAGATCCAGTGTTGACATGTATTCTCCTTTTTTTAGTAAGGGGAATACATCTTGTAGTGTGACCATGTGGAAGTGTTCTGATTTGATGAAAAGCTTTAGAGTTCTGAGATCTAAAATTGGTCTTAGTGTTTTGTCCTTTTTGGGAATAAGGAAATATAGGGAATAAACCCCTGTTCCTTTTTGTTGGTGAGGTACTAGTTGTATGGCTTGTTTTGTTAATAGTGCTTGCACCTCTATTTCTAACATGTCTAGATGTTGCGCAGACAGTTTGTGCGCTCTTAGGGGAATATCTGGAGGGAAATGTGTGAATTCTATACAGTAACCATGTTGGATAATTGATAGGACCCATATGTCCGTGGCTATGTCTGACCAATGCCTGTAGTAAAATGTTAGTCTTCCCCCCACTTGTGATGTGTGTTGGGGAAGGGTGACAGTGAAGTCACTGTTTGTTATTAGTTGCCTGCTTGGTGGGCTGAAACTTTCCCCTTGATCTTGGGAATTGTCCCCTGAAGGAGCCGCAAAAGCCCCCTCTCTGATATTGGTATTGGTAGGTGGGTTTTGCTTGAGAGGTGGTTGCTGAAGGCTGTTGTCTGAAACCTCCCCTAAATTGCGGTTTCCTGAATGTCCCTCTATATTGGGACGAGTAGAGCGCGCCCCCATTGCTTTGGCCGTGTCAGTGTCTTTCTTCATCTTTTAAATGGCTGTGTCTACTTGTGGCCCAAACATGTGTTGCTGGTTAAATGGCATGTTCAGTACTGCCTGCTGTATCTCAGGTTTGAACCCTGCGGACCGTAGCCAAGCGTGCCATCTAATTGTGACTGCTGTGTTCACAGTTCTTGCGGCAGTATCAGCGGAATCCAATGCTGAACGAATTTGATTGTTGGATATCGCTTGCCCTTCCTCTACCACCTGTTGAGCCCGTTTTTTATATTCCTTGGGGAGATGCTGGATGATATCACTCATCTCGTCGCAGTGAGCTCGGTCATAACGTGCGAGGAGAGCTTGTGAATTTGCGATACACCACTGGTTGGCAGCCTGTGACGCCACTCTCTTTCCCGCAGCATCAAATTTGCGACTCTCTTTATCTTGAGGTGCTGCATCTCCCAATGATTGTGAGTTGGCTCTTTTCCTTGCAGCACCAACCACTACAGAGATCGGTGGCAGCTGTTGTGTGATGAACCCTGGGTCCGGCAGGGGTGGCTTGTACTTTTTCTCCACCCGCGGTGTGATGGCTCTTCCTTTTACCGGCTCTTGGAAAACTTGCTGAGCATGTTTAAGCATGCCTGGGAGCATAGGCAGGCTCTGGTATGAGGCTTGCGTGGAGGCCAGGGTACTAAAGAGGAAGTCATCCTCTAATGGCTCTGAATGCATGCTAACATTATGGAATGCAGCAGCCCTGGCCAAGACTTGGGTGTACGAGGTGCTATCCTCCGGTGGAGACGGTTTTGATGGGTAGCACTCAGGGCTATTGTCCGAGACAGGGGGATCGTAGAGATCCCAGGGGTCTACATCATCTTGTGACTGCACAGTGTGTGTGGGTGACTGTGCAGTGGGCGTGGCAATAGGTGACCCTGTCCTTTGTGGCAAATGCGGGGGAGAAAGTTCTAGTGAAAAATGTCGAGTTGGCGATTTTTCCCTGGCCACTTTAGCTCTTGGCTGATCAGTCTCTGTTTGTGGTTGGAAAGCCAGCTTTCTCTTGAATTTGAGAGGAGTAGCAGTTTGGATCTTTCCAGTATCTTTATGGATCTGAATCCGTGCCTGCGTTTGATCAAACTCTTCAATTTGAAGCTCCTCTTCAAATCTGTGCCTCTCTTTTAGCTGTTTAGAGAGCCCATGTTCCTCGCTGTATGAGGTCTTTTTTGGGCTCCGAAGCCGGTTTTCTGGGCACCGAAATGCCCATGCTGATGGAAGGCCTCGGCTCCTAAAGGCTCTTTCGAGGCTTAGTCGATTCGACAAGGCGATGTCGAGATTTTTCAATGCCGGTTTTCGGCTCCAGTCCAAAGACTTTGGCATGATTTTGGCCTTTTTCAGTGCCGAAGGTGTTGCTTGGTCACCGCTTTGTTTTTTATGGGTCGAGCCATGGCCTTCAGGCAGTGGAGTCCCCGAGGCCTTATGGTTCTTCGGTTGACTGTGAGGTTGGGTCGGGGCAGGCGTACTCACTTTTTGGCCTGCTGCAGGCAGTAGGTCTCCGTCGGAGTCGTCCAAGTCCGATCCCCGGATGGAGTTAGCCATCTCCTCCTCTTCGACCTTGAGGTGTTCCAAAGTTTTGGACGCCATCTGCATCCGCCTCGCCCTCCGATCCCTCAGGTCTTTTTTGATCTAAAGGACTTGAAGGCCTCGCAAGTATCTTCTCTGTGCTCCGATGACAGGCAACGATTACAGACCCGATGCTGGTCTGTATAGGGATACTTAGCGTGCCACTTCGGGCAGAAACGGAAAGGGGTCCAGTCCATTAGGCTTCGACGACATCTGTGGTTAAGCCGACCAGGTCTCGGCTGGGTGCGGAAGCCCCAAAGGGCCACCGAAACGGTTGTCTCGTCGGTGTCGATGGAAGATGTTTCCCGATCACAAACAATACCGACGCTTTTCGAGGATTTATAGTCTATTTTCCGATCCGAATAACGGAGTGAAGAGGAACACGTCGAACACGATGGCGGAAAGAAAACAATCTAAGATGGAGTTGATGCCCATGCGCAATGGAGCCGAAAGGGAGGAGTCACTCGGTCCCGTGACTCTCTTCTTCGAAGAAAAACAACTTGTAACACTCCGAGCCCAACACTAGATGGCAGGAACAGTGCACAGCATGTGTATCTGCAGCTACACATGCCGTCAAACATATTTTTTAAAATACACAAAAGCCCCAACATTAACCCCCACCCACCCACAAACTAACATGTAATAATGAGAAAAACCACCCCCCCAAACTACTTATCCTATCTAAACAACTACCCTACTCTAACCTATCACTAAACCCCTTAAACCCACTACAAAACAGGATGAGAAATGAGGAGGGAGGGGACTGAACTAGGGTTAAGGGGGGGGGGCAAGAGTTCACAGGTTTGCCCTCCTCAGTGTCTTTTTGATGGCCTTCAGTCTCCTTGTGTTTTTGTCCACATCCTTCTGAATGCTGTCCAGCTTTTTGAGGACCTTTTTCATGTCCCTCTGGAGCGCCTCTACTGCCGACATGTCCATTGCAGCACTTGTGGTGGTCTGGGGTGCAGAGGTTGATGTGCAGCAGGTGGGGCAGATGTGATGGTGGGGCTGTGGTACTCTGTGTAGTTGTGGTGGTGGCTACAACCTTTGTGGCCAATGCAAGTCCCCCTTGGCTGAAAGCCCGCCATTCCCCTGTGGCTCGCTCTCTTTGATAGCATTGTGCCATCTTTCGGTACCCAGACTCAACATTCAAGATGTGTCAATATTGCACTGTCCACTCTTGGAAATCCCTGATTTCTGCAAGATCCATGTCGGCAGCTGTAAAAATGAGACAGGCAACCATCAGTGTCATCATTGTGTGATGCATGTAGAGATGAAAATCTAACACTCGCCCTCGATTTGCACATGCATTCCAAATCACAGTCCAGATAATACAATGTCCCTGATGAATGTAATGGCAACGCTGCCTACCCATCATGTCTTTTACACCACAGCAAGGCACAACAAGAGTTGGACCAAATAAAGGCGGTCATTATGAACACGGTGGGAAACACCGCCGACCGCCGTGGTGGTGGTGAAACAGAATCCCGCTGTTGGCGGTGAATGGAAACCCGACATATAATTAACGAACATCCCAACCCCTCCAAAGATCACCAGACCACCACTCCCCGCCATGACCCTGTCGGTGGGAATCACGGACCTCCCCACCCCACAACTGACAAGCACACCCACATCCCGCCATCCAAATAGTGATGTACAAATCACCTTGGTGGACAGTGGAGGCCGAACGACCATTGGAGGCTCTGACCGCCACGGGCGGCAAGTGGACTTAACAGCAAGAAGTGCACACATTAGATAAGTGTGTAACCCACACACCAGACACACATCCATAACCCCATAAAACACCACCAGACATACCCCACAATCCTTTGCAATGAGACCAGGCCAAGAAGACGGAGAGCACCAGAGGCAGACATCAAACGCCAGCATACAGGAAACGCATACCGACCCACAGAAGAGCACCATCACCGCGTTCCCATCCCAACACCATTCACCACACTCACCAAGTCACCCCCAAAACATCCACACTTTACCAAAAGGAAGTTAAGGACCATGGTGGACGAGATCCTGAAAATGGAGCCACAAATATTCGGGCCGAGGTACAGCACACACCCGTCGCAAGGAAGATGGAGCTATGGCAGACCATTGTGAACAGGGTCAATGCAATGGGACACCATCCATGCACCAGGGACGACATCCGGAAGAGATAGAACGACCTGCGGGGGAAGGTCAGGGGCATGGCATCAAGGACCACATCGCACTGCAGAAGACTGGGGGAGGACCGCCACCAACACCACCAGAATACACAGACTGGGAGGAAAAGGTATTGGCCATCCTGCACCCTGAGGGACTCACTGGACTCACTGGAGGAATGGACTTGGGTAAGTCATCAACATATACCCTATATACACCATACCTGTAATGCATGCACCACCCCACCCCACCCACACCCACAGGACCAACACCCCACCCAGGCATCAGCCACTAAATCCACCCCCCGCATGACCACAAACCCGCTAACAAACCCACACCCCTCCCCCTGTGCACAGTCACCTACCCCTGCAAGTATCCACAATAGAACAACGCCCCCCACCACAATGCAACCCCACAGTCAACACTAAATGCAGTGTCAACCTCACAAAGGCGCCCTGTAAGGCCACTGAAAGTAACCCCAGCACAAAATATCCCAGTCCTGTTCACCTCAAACTTTCATGCAGCTGTAACAGACGTGTCTATGTCCCCCAACAGGCACCACCACCCATGCAACACTAACGGACAGGATAAGGAGTGCCACTGCCCCTCAGGGAGACAGAGGCACCTCACAGGACACTGGCGAAGGATCCCTGGATACTGATGAGCAGGCAGGCCCCTCACACAGTTCTGGACTCTCACCATGCAGCAGCCCCACCCAGGAAACTACTGTCACCCCTACCACCTAGTCAAGACCAGCAGGCCAGGGCAAGCGTCCCCACACCAGTGTATCCAGGCCACAGACTGGTGGAACACAGGTACAGAGGCCACAGTCTCTTACTCCTAACATGCAGGAAGGCGAGGGCCCCAGTACAAGTGGTACTGCCAGACCTGTGCAGGGGACACAGGCACAGGGGGCTAGGGCAAGTGCAAGGGTGGCAGTGGGCCAAAGAGGAGGCCACAGGATGGATGTAGCAGCCCAGGACATGATATCAGAGGTATTGCGGGCCTACCAGCATTCCCATGACAGGTTGGCACAGATTGTGTCCACCCTGGAGCACAGTCAGAGGATGCAGCAGGAACACCACCAGTAGGCCATGGAGCAGTGGAAACAGCACAATGCCACAATGGCCACCATACCAGGAGTGTAGGAGGCTGGACTGGCTTGTAGTGAGTACCAAGGGGTACTTACACCTTGCACCAGGCCCAGGTATCCCTTATTAGTGTAGAGGGGTGTCTAGCAGCTTAGGCTGATAGAAAAGGTAGCTTAGCAGAGCAGCTTAGGCTGAACTAGGAGACGAGTGAAGCTCCTACAGTACCATTAGTGTCATATGCACAATATCATAAGAAAACACAATACACAGATATACTAAAAATAAAGGTACTTTATTTTTATGACAATATGCCAAAAGTATCTCAGTGAGTACCCTCAGTATGAGAATAGCAAATATACACAAGATATATGTACACAATACCAAAATATGCAGTAATAGCAATAGAAAACAGTGCAAACAATGTATAGTCACAATAGAATGCAATGGGGGCACATAGGGATAGGGGCAACACAAACCATATACTCTAGAAGTGGAATGCGAACCACGAATGGACCCCAAACCTATGTGACCTTGTAGAGGGTCGCTGGGACTGTAAGAAAACAGTGAGGGTTAGAGAAATAGCCCACCCCAAGACCTTGAAAAGTGAGTGCAAAGTGCACCTAAGTTCCCCAAAGAGCACAGAAGTCGTGATAGAGGACTTCTGCCAGAAACAACAACACCAGCAATGCAACAACGATGGATTTCCTGACAAGAGTACCTGTGGAACAAGGGGACCAAGTCCAAGAGTCATGATCAAGTCGGGAGTGGGCAGATGCCCAGAAAATGCCAGCTGTGGGTGCAAAGAAGCTGCCACCGGATGGTAGAAGCTGTGGATTCTGCAAGAACGACAAGGGCTAGAAACTTCCCCTTTGGAGGATGGATGTCCCACGTCGTGAAGAGTCGTGCAAAAGTGTTTCCGTGCAGAAAGACCGCAAACAAGCCTAGCTAGCTGCAAGGGTTACAGTTAAGGTTTTTGGATGCTGCTGTGGCCCAGGAGGGACCAGGATGTCGCCAATTGCGTGAGGAGACAGAGGGGGCATCCAGCAAGACAAAGAGCCCACTCAGAAGCAAGCAGCACCCGCAGAAGTGCCGTATCAGGCACTACAAAGTGGAGTGAACTGGAGCTCACCCGAAGTTGCACAAGAGGGTCCCACGAAGCCGGAGGACAACTCAGGAGGTCGTGCAATGCAGGTTAGAGTGCCGGGGACCCAGGCTTGGCTGTGCACAAAGGAAATCCTCGAAGAGTGCACAGGAGCCGGGGTAGCTGCAAAACACGCGGTTCCCAGCAATGCAGTCTAGCGTGGGGAGGCAAGGACTTACCTCCACCAAACTTGGACTGAAGAGTCTCTGGACTGTGGGAGTCACTTGGACAGAGTTGCTGAGTTCAAGGGACCTCGCTCGTCATGCTAAGAGGAGACCCAGAGGACCAGTGATGCAGTTCTTTGGTGCCTGCGGGTGCAGGGGGAAGATTCCGTCGACCCACGGGAGATTTCTTCAGAGCTTCTAGTGCAGAGAGGAGGCAGACTACCCCCACAGCATGCACCACCAGGAAAACAGTCGAGAAGGCGGCAGGATCAGCGTTACAAGGTCGCAGTAGTCATCTTTGCTACTTTGTTGCAGTTTTGCAGGCTTCCAGCTCGGTCAGCAGTTGATTCCTTGGCAGAAAGTGAAGAGAGAGATGCAGAGGAACTCTGATGAGATCTTGCATTCGTTATCTAAGGAATTCCCCAAAGCAGAGACCCTAAATAGCCAGAAAAGGAGGTTTAGCTACCTAGGAGAGAGGATAGGCTAGCAACACCTGAAGGAGCCTATCAGAAGGAGTCTCTGACGTCACCTGCTGGCCCTGGCCACTCAGAGCAGTCCAGTGTGCCAGTAGCACCTCTGTTTCCAAGATGGCAGTGGTCTGGAGCACACTGGAGGAGCTCTGGGCACCTCCCAGGGGAGGTGCAGGTCATGGGAGTGGTCACTCCCCTTTCCTTTGTCCAGTTTCGCGCCAGAGCAGGGCTGAGGGATCCCCGAACCGGTGTAGAGCCATCTGTGCACCATCTGTGCCCATCAAAGCATTTCCATAGGCTGGGGGAGGCTACTCCTCCCCAGCCCTGACACCTTATTCCAAAGGGAGAGGGTGTAACACCCTCTCTCTGAGGAAGTCCTTTGTTCTGCCTTCCTGGGCCGAGCCTGGCTGGACCCCAGGAGGACAGAAACCTGTCTGAGGGGTTGGCAGCAGTAGCAGCTGCAGTGAAACCCCGGGAAAGGCAGTTTGGCAGTACCCGGGTCTGTGCTAGAGACCCGGGGAATCGTGGGATTGTCTCCCCAATACCAGGATGGCATTGGGGGGGCAATTCCATGATCTTAGACATGTTACATGGCCATATTCGGAGTTACCATTGTGAAGCTCTACATAGGTAGTGACCTATGTATAGTGCATGCGTGTAATAGTGTCCCCGCACTCACAAAGTCTGGGGAATTGGCCCTGAACAATGTGGGGGCACCTTGGCTAGTGCCAGGGTGCCCACACACTAAGTAACTTAGCACCCAACCTTTACCAGGTAAAGGTTAGACACATAGGTGACTTATAAGTTACTTAAGTGCAGTGTAAAATGGCTGTGAAATAACGTGGACGTCATTTCACTCAGGCTGCAGTGGCAGGCCTGTGTAAGAATTGTCAGCGCTCCCTATGGGTGGCAAAAGAAATGCTGCAGCCCATAGGGATTTCCTGGAACCACCAATACCCTGGTTACCTCAGTACCATATACTAGGAAATTATAAGGGTGTTCCAGTATGCCAATGTAAATTGGTTAAATTGGTCACTAGCCTGTTAGTGACAATTTGGAAAGAAATGAGAGAGCATAACCACTGAGGTTCTGATTAGCAGAGCCTCAGTGAGACAGTTAGTCATAACACAGGTAACACATACAGGGCACACTTATGAGCACTGGGGCCCTGGCTGGCAGGGTCCCAGTGACACATACAACTAAAACAACATATATACTGTACAGTGAAATATGGGGGTAACATGCCAGGCAAGATGGTACTTTCCTACAAGGAGCACTGCTGCAGCTGGTCCAAAACCAGTCTGACACCCACACAGGACAAGAGGCCCCCACTACAGCACCAGACACCCACCATGAAAATACACCATCAGCTGAAACATTCCAGGAACTACCCTCACAGGAAACCCAAGGGCCTACCATGTCATCCCCTGAAGATCAACAGCAGGTGCCCAAATGGACCCTCAGGCCAAGATATGGCACTGGAACCCCAGCAAAGAAGAAGGCCCCCTATAAGAAGTAACTCAGCAACAATCTGCACAGCAACCATCCCACTCAATCAGCCACCACACATTGCTAAGAGGCAATATGAACTAATGTAAGAAAAGATGGACCCATCATTAGTACCAAGAAGGCTGCCACCATGTTGGTCTTGAAGACACCCACCCCTTACGACTTGCCATCACTGTAAATAGCACTATTCACTCACTTCAAACAATAAAACACATATCACACCTGTAAGACTGTCCCCTTTATTAAATTGTGAAC
This sequence comes from Pleurodeles waltl, assembly GCF_031143425.1. Lineage (NCBI taxonomy): Eukaryota > Metazoa > Chordata > Amphibia > Caudata > Salamandridae > Pleurodeles > Pleurodeles waltl. Next base: position 518,542,950 of record NC_090442.1, read on the forward strand.
AAAGTGAAGTATTGATGCAACTGGCTGATAACTACTTTATTGTGAAATTTGTGCATGAAGGGAGTCCTGTGTGCCTTAATGTTGGCAATAAGTAAATGCAGAAAAATTCAATCTGTACCATGCAGAAGTGGACCATGTTTCACCTATCATTATCAACCCCTCCTATATGACTGAGCACACTGCCAGTATGTGTCACAAATCCCAATGTCAGGGCCAAGTCCCACACAGTTACTGGAAGTAGAGTTGTATCAGTTGGGTCCTGGAATTGCCATCTTCCCCTACCTCATCATCACCATCACTCTTCTCCCCTCTCTGAGGTAGCTGGTCAGGACGTTTAGCACCCTTCACCTCCAAAAGGGGGATAAAATGTCTCACTGCCATGTTGTGCAGCATGCAGCAGGCCACCACTGTTCTACACACCTTTTCAGGCACATAGGCCAGGGAACCCCCAGAGATATGTAGACAACGAAATCTAGCCTTCCGGAGACCTATAGTTCACTCTATCACCCTCCTAGTACGTCCATGGGCCTCATTGTAATTCCTCTCTGCATCCGTCCTGGGATTCCTCACTGGTGTCAGGAGCCCACGCAAGAATCAGCTAGAAAAAGGTGCAATACAGGGTCGTCATTGTTAAGCCCCTTAGTCAGACAGCCTGGCTGTATGCTATGTGTCAGTTAGTGACAGGCACATTCACCTATGATCCACCCTCTGTCCTCTTGGAGTTGTTCCATCCTGTGTGCACACTACTGTTACTCAACACAAAGGAATCATGGACTGAACCTGGGAACATGGCATTCACATGTGAGATATACTGGTCTGCAGTCCATACCAATTGGATGTTCATAGAGTGAAAGTTCTTTCTGTTTCTGTACGCCTGTTCACTCACTCTTAGGGGTATGATCGGTACGTGGGTGCCATCGATGGCACCTATAACATGGGGTATGTTGGCAAAGGCATAGAATTCTGACTTGATGGCAGGGAGGTCAGTAGTTTGGGGAAACCTCACATAGGACTGCAGTGTCGTACAAATGCATTCAGAAATCTTGTCAGTACTATGCTGAACATTGGCTGTGAAAATCCAGCACCCATGCCCACTGTCACTTGAAAGTAGCCCGTGGCCAGGAAATGGAGTGCGGAGAGCACCTGCACTTCAGTAGGGATGGCATACTGATTATGATTTCTCAGAGTTAGTGCAGGATCCAGTAAAGCACAAAATTCCTGAATTGTTGCATGTGTGAGTCTGTAATTGATTATGATCTGACGCTCCACCATGGTCCTCATAACCACAAGTGGTCTGTACACCGATGGTGCCCTACGAGGGGTTTCAAAAAGGTGTGATGAAGACACATACATAGGCACACATTTCATCATTTGTGCACTGCATAGTTCATTGTAGTGACTCAACATTAACTGCTTCCTGACAGATCTACATCTACATCACAATGAGGGAACGGAGTATTTCATGTGTGGTATATTACGGAATGGACACATGCTTAGGTGCTTCATGTGGCTATTAGGGCCTGCATTGTGGAAAGTTTTATCTATAGATGCGTAGTTACTGCCAAAATGTCTGCCTACTGTAATCCATGCCTTTCTTTGTGGAAGTGACCTCATACCGCTAGCGGTTGACGTCACGGCGTAAGGCGGTGTTTACTGCCGTTCGCACTGTCATTGTTTAACATGGATGCCAATGGGGAATCCTGGCGTATCATGATTGCACACCACCGCGAAACTTACGCGATTTCATTGATTATTCACTTGGCTCCCTGATCTCCTGCGGACAGGTACTCCACTGTGTGTACTGCTGTGGTCTGCCTCTGGCAATGGATGTGGCTCGTGTTGCAGAGGAAAGGGCCCCGGCCTTCACCCAGGAGGAACTGGAGAGGCTAGTGGACAGGGTCCTGCCCCTGTACGCAAAACTGTACGGACGGCTAGAGGTACAGGTGAGTCTGGGTTTAGGGGGCATTGTTTTGGTGTAATGGATGGTGTTGAATGGACATATGTGTGCACCTCTGAGCCTGCATGGGCCGTGGTGCATGGCATGCTGCATGCATATGGCCTGTAAGTCTGAGAGTAGTGTCTGTTCCATAGTGGACAATTAGCCAGCTGTACCTATCTTGCAAGTGCCTGACCTCTGTGTTCCATATCTGTGTCAACCTTTTAGGTCAGTGCCCACCAGAAGAGGGCACTTTGGCATGCCACTGCCAAGGAGGTGCGGACCCTGGGGGTCTACAACCGGCGGAGCACCCACTGCAGAAAGAGGTGGGCGGACCTTCGCGCTGGGCGTGTAAGATCTGTGAAGCCCAGCTGGGGAAGTCCTCGCAACGTGGAAGGGGTGTCCGTCGGGCAGTGACCCCGCTCATGCGACATATCCTGGCGGTGGCGTACCCAGACCTGGATGGGCGCTTGAAGGCCGCACAGTAGTCACAAGGGGTTTTGAGTACTCATTTCACAAACTTCAGTCTGGAAAGATGTCTGTGTGTGCATTAGGGTTCATGCTGCTTAGAGGCAGGGACTTTGACTAGTGTCCATCTACTTTATGGTCCCCAAAGGGTGTAGGGGTGTCTTTGTCAGGTCTCCCACACGTTGCCTCCTTAGGTAGCCCAAGGGATGGGTGTAGAGCAGTATTTTGGTCAGTAGTCAGGGGCATGGCCATGGGCATAGTGAACGGTGCTGCCTGTTGGGTGTGTCTTCTGGGTGGGTGTATGTCTGGCCATTATGTACCTCCATTCAGCTATTTAAAATTGTCTCTCCTGTTTTGTCTCCCCATCCCTGTTCTCTTGTGTTGGTTTGGTACAGCAGCAACATCTGGCGAGGGAGCTGAGGCACTGGCAAGTGGGGAAGCAGCGGCACACGGATCCTCGGAGGCAGAGACATCCGACGCCCAGGGGACCAGTGGGTAGGAGGGTCAGGGGAGTTCCACGAGGGAGGCAACTACCACAGGAGGTAGTGACTCCGAGACCTCCTCCGATGGGGGCTCCCTGACGGTGGTGAAACCTAGTGGCCACACTACTACAGTGACATCTTCCGCCACCCCCATTCCATCACCGTCCTCCCTCCTGCTCCCACCGAGTGGCCCGTGCCCGCTCACCCAGAAAGGTGGGTGTCTCCTTCGCCCCAGGCACCTCCTCCCCTTCCCCAGTCAGCCCTGTTGCCCTCACAGAGGAGGCTATTGACCTCCTGAGAACCATCTCGGTAGGGCAGAGAACCATTGTCAATGCCATCCAAGGGCTAGCATTAGAGGTGCAGCAGACAAATGCCTGTCTGGATAGAATTCATGGTGCCGTGTCTGCCCTACAGAGATCTTTTCAGGCTCTCGCCTCCTCTTGGACGGCAGCCAGTTTCCGTGGCCATTCCGTCCCCCCCCAACCTCCTCTACCCCTTCCAGCACCCCACTCCCTTCACCTGTCCAAGGCACACATTCAGACTCGCAGTCAAGCACATCAACACACAAGAATCACACTTCTAAACACAAGCATCACACCTCCTACCACAAGCATTCACACAGCCAACAGACACATGGAGACACAAAAACATTGACTTCCCCTAGTGTGCCCACCTCTTCCGCCTCCCTGCCTGCCCCCTCTACATCCACACCCTCATGCACTGCACCTTCAGTCACTGTTGCTGCTCCTCTTACTGCACTCACCACAATAGCATACATCCATACAGGCACCCCATGCACCACACCTGTACTCACCACAACTACTGTAGTTGACACATGCTGCACACTCACCAGACTTGCAAACACCCACACAACATACATCCACACTAGCTGCCTGTCTTCTCCCACTGTGTCCACCCCCCTCCAAAAACACATAAACGCACCAAGACACCCACCCATCACACATCCACCACACCACAGCATACTGTCCAGTCACCTGCACCCACTACACGCACCCATACACCACATACATCCACTGCCTCTGCCCCCACTCCCACGCCCTCATCCAGGACCACCCCAATTGCTCCGAAATAAACTTTTCCTCTCCCGTGCTGACCTCTTCCAACCCACTGGCCCACCCCGTCTTGTCCCCAAGCGTGCTCCCCTCCTTGCCCTTTCCACTCCTTCCACTTCACAGTCCACCCCTGTTTGCCCTTCACATTCCTGTGCCCCTTCCCCAGAGAAGAAAAAGACCCAGGCTGAGTCTAGTCCATCTGGCTCCACCCACTCAAAACACCCCCCCTTCAAAGGACAAGCCCACCCCCACTCCACCTTCCAAATGAAAGTCCAAGGCCCACCCCTGTCGCAAATCACCTCCCCCAGCACCCTCTGCCCCTGTTCCGTGAGGTGCCTGGATGCCCCTTTGTTGCCCTATTAGGTGGAGTACGTGGCACTTTTGGGAGTCAGATTGGGTCCGTTGCGGCCCATGGCAACTGTAACCATACGGACTGGCCATTGGCCCTGTTTGGACTATTTGGCTCTGTGAGCTTTCATTAAAGAGTTCTGTGTGGCCTGTGTTTTGGTGGCACACTGTTGAACCCTGGTCTTTTTTTTCATTGTTCATGGGTGTGGGGCATTTGTAGGTATTATGGTCAAGTTGGATTTGCCTTGTGCCGGATAAGTACCTCTTGCTGTGGGGTGTATGACTTGTGCTGCTGTGAAGGGTTACGGGGCGTTGCAGGGTGGGTGTAGTGGGTGGGTATGTGACTGTGCCATTTCTTCCCTTGTTTCGTAGGTTGCGGTACTTACCGTGGTCATGTTCGTCAGCGATTTCAGTCGTGGAGGTATATGGCAAGGAGCAGGGCTGGCATGATCTGCAGCTCTCTATCCATGTCTGCTTCGGCGCGTTGTGTGGGCCTCCGGTGAGTGTTTCCTCATATTTGGTTCATTTCCACATGGCTTTGCGTGGCTGTGGTTCCTGCTCCGGAGCTGGCGGTGGACTGGTGGTTCATCATTTGATGGGTGGGTTGGGCCTTTCCGTCGGCCTGTGGGCGGACTCTGCTGTCGTCGTTGGCACTCGTCTGCTGGCACTGGGTGGTTTTCGGGATGCCTGTCTTTTGTTTGGTTCATTATTTAGTGGTCCGGCCTGCTCCTCTGTTGGCGGTTTTTACCGGCGGTGGCGTGGAACGGACCGCCATGTTCATAATGAGGGCCAAAGTGATCTGTGCATTGATAGAGTGCAATGTGTCACAATGCAAAGGCAGCTCCTACTTCACATGGGCCAGGCCGACTAATCTTTATCATCTGAGTCAACTTCAAAGCACACAAGACCAGTGACTTGTAGATGTAATTGGCAGGATGGTATGCGGTTGCTAATCATAAGGGGTCAGTGTTGTTTGGGACACATGCATGCTTGAATAAGATGATTGTCATCTACACTGTGACCATCACATCTGCCTACATATATGTTGTTCACCTACCCCTGTGCCTCAGGGGTGATGGGCATGCAATACATCATCACAACTGTTGAGGACAACCACAAAGGCATGTCCAGTAATACATGGATTTAGTGAGTGGGACACATGTGAGGAGGTCTGCCACCTAGGAATAAGGTATCCATAGGTCATTCACATCTACAGTCATCTGTCCAGTTGCGGACAACCATCAACACCTGATCTGCCAACACAATTCCCAAAACACCCACATTGATGCCAGCACATGTCTGGCCTTGACCTGCATGCATGCCTATTACATACCACATAAGTGTTACATAAATGGAGTAGAACATATGGGGCTAGATGCTGGGGGGCAGTTACCCATACAGTCCTACATGTACATTACAATACAGAAATGCACAATTTTGTATGGAAAATAGATGCATTACTGTGTTGTAAGAATTAGGATATGACCCTGTGCCAATATATTGACACTGTTGCACTTCCAATTCACATGTGGGCCTACATGTGGCTAGTAATCACCTTGTTCACACGTTGCTGCCTACTGCACAGCACCAAGACTGCCAAGATATGACTCTCTGCCTGTGAATGTGTAACCCTTGCACAGAATACTATCTCATCATCCAGCTGAGTAAGATATCAGATCATGTGCCAGCTCACCATATCTTGCAATGTGTGCAACACACAGGAGTCACTCACACAACAGCCGCAATCACTACACGGGACAGACATTATCACACTTACAGGATACGTCTGGGTCATATGACAGTGTGCAACATTTTACATGAGTAAGCTGGTGATCCTGCATGTACACAGTACAACAGACATACCTCTGCAAACTCACATTGACATTGACACTTCAGTGAGAGATAGCCACACATCTGCACACATGCACTGGGCCTAACAATCATGTGGTGCTAAACCCTACTACAACCATTTGTGGCTAATCCATTTCAGATGGTACTCCATGGCACGATTTGGCACTGCAATATAAGTGACTCAGGTATTGTGGTTTGTGCATCAAGGGATACTGAGTTACTATGTAATGGATATGTGGCTCAATTTTCAATCTGTAAATATCATGCATTCAGTGGTCCATGACAGATGTGGCACAGTTGTATGTAGGTAACAAATGCCCCATTGGCAGTGTCTCCTAAGCTGTGTATGCCCCCTTTGCCAACATAATGGCGGGGATCATGTGTGTATAATGATGACAATGTAGCGTTAAACATGGATTGCCCACTTTGCTGTCCCGATACAGTGAAGCGTTGTATGCTGACAGTGTCTTGCCTGATCACCATTGACAGAATGCATGGGCACAGGTGTTGCCATAGCCCCTGAAATGTGTGACTAAGAGCCACATGTACAAAGATCAGGTTTTGTGAGTCGCACATTGCGATACTTTGCAATTTGCGAGTAGGATAATCTGTTGTACAACACTGTCAATGACACTGTTTGCAATTCACAAATGGGGTAGCAAATGACCTACCTCATTAATATTCATGAGGTTGGTCTCCTTTTGCAAACCCCTTGGGTATGGCGGCACTCACAGGGATGCTGGCCTACTGGGCTTAGCAGACCACCATGTCTGTGACTACTTTCAAATAAAGATGTATTTTCTTTTTTTAAATGCAGCCTTATTTCATTAAGGGTAAACAAAGCATGTCAACAACAAATATTATAACTTTTGCTTTTTTTTAAAGCAGATGAAACAATTTTTGGGCATGCATTCTCAAATGGGAAGGGATCCCATGGGGACCCCTTCCCTTTTATGAATGGGTTAGCACCAACTTGAAACTTGTGGTAACTGCATTTGTTTTGTGACGGCATTCGGGGTCTTCAAATAATCAATCAGTGGACTGCAACTCACAAATAGGAAGGGAACGCGCCTTCCTAAATGCCACTAGCAAACCCTTTTTTGTGATTCGGCAATGTGATTGCAGAATGGAAAAATTGTGTGTGTGCACTGGATAAAAATTTCTTCTTGACATAAACACACAAATTAATAAAACTAGGCTGTTTGTGACAATTAAAAATAACTTTGTACATGTGGCCCTAAGTGATAGTCATACATGACTCAATAAATCTCAAGCCTGCATTCTTAACATGTATAGACATACAGACTCCATCTCAGTACTGGGACACTAACACTTTGTTCTGCGTGCAGTCAACCTAGCCACAAACATTGCATGCAGCACATCAACACATCTGCTACTGTCACTCAGGAGCATTCTACTGTACACATTTGTCAATGTGATACTCACCAACAGGGCCACCAATCACCACACCTAGGTGGTCCACAGATCCTACTCTCTGGTCACCAGGTCAGCCCAACGATGCTTTAGCTGGTGCTTATTCCTGCTTGTATGGTAGACTTTCTTGAGGTGGTAGAGCACCTTGCCCCACCACAGCACCCTCGCCTCTGTGTGATACCCCTGTATTACCCGTCCACCCATCTCCAGCATCAAGGGTAGGAAGTGGCACACCATCCGCACAAAGCCTCCCATGCAGGTCAGCCTCGTCCTTCCCGACATGTCCCTGAATAACAAATCCAAACTGACAATGTGTGAAAAAAGAGGAAATGAAATTAAAATAAAGGAAACTTACAGCTCAAATCTAAGAACCCCAACTAACCCAACAAATCTAACCACCAGACAGACATCCAACAGTACAAATACAATATGAAAGACAATAAACTACACAAAATCACATACACAGTTACAAGAGAGACACCACAAGATGCAATAAAACAATTGAGACACAGCCACACAGTCAAGAACTAGCACAGACTGTAAAGGGAAAGTGAAAGTACACCCACTGAATCATGCCTGTAAACAGGATTTCCTATTACAACACTTCCTGTCCCCTTTGCGGCCCATTTTCCATCACACGTGTATTTTTTTGACGCATACGATGTTTGCGTGAATATTTTTGACACATAACCTACATGTGTGGCAAAATACCATGCATTACCTGTGGACTCCAATTTCAATGGATACTGCATGCGTGTGGTGCGCAGGTGGAATTCATGCTAAGGGCCCATGTATGGTTAGTTTGCGTTTGCGTGATTTTTCAACTCTATCCATAATTGTGTAATTTTCTAATATTTAACATTGATGCACCCTGTTTCAACATGAAGATAGGATGGTATTGCCTGCAGTATGTGGTATAGTGTTTGGCCACATGTGGTAGAGCATGCAACTGTGGGTTTTGGGTGTGAATGATATGTAACAACAATGTGTGTGTTTCTGAAGGAACGGCATGCAATACATTGGATGTCATGCAAATGCATGAATGTGTTCCAAATGGGTATCTACATCTGATGGTAATCAGGGATCTACAACAGTCATGATATGTGTTTGTAATAGGTGTTGACTGTGATGTGTGTAGTTGTTTGACTTGCAGGACCTTACATTTCGCATGACAAACAAAACTCAGGTATCATTGAGGATGGCTGATGAGTGCTATGTAGGATATGTTACACCTCATATGTCATTAATTGTTGGTTACAACTTCATAGTGACTTGTGTGTGGATTGACATGTGTACATGTTTGGTACGTACTGTGTTTGAGACACTGTGCCCTAATTCCACCCATAAAATGTTTGGTACACGTCAGTTTGACTCATTACAATTACCTATGATACTTGTGTTGTTGTGGTGGCCCTGGATGCATGTGTTCACATATTTTCAGATGTGCATTCCACAGATGTGTCCAGTTCAAGTGTGTGGGCATGTGTACCCTGTGTCAGGATTGGGCTCCATGGTGTCATGGTTTAGGGCGAATCTAGTCAGTACTTTGTTAGGGGCACACCTTGAGTTCACAGAGTATCTCGCAAATAGGTAGTGTACCAAAGCAGAAGAGCAGCTAAAGGAATACAAGGGGAAAGGCCAGCTATGATAAGGCAGAGAAAACAGAAAAGTGAAGGCAGAGCAATCTTAGTGTGAACAAATATGTAACGGGTCAGTAATGGACAAACATGCTGGGGTTATCACTAAGGTTGTACACAGGGTAGGGCTCAGAACTTTCCACAGCAAGAGGGAACGTTGGTGCCTCTGTGCAGATTAATCTTACAGATAGTCACCACGCAATCCCCAATGAAAGGAGGCAGCAGAAGTGATTCTGTGTCTGAACCCTTAGGGCACAAACAAGGATTGCACTTACATACACAAGACTAGCCCTTGTGGGTCTGGCTGGAGACACAGTGGCAATTCCTGGAATACAGCCATAGCACACTGTCACTGTTAGGCACTAACGACTACATGCAACACTAGATAAAGGATGGGGGCTGGATTTGCCTCCTGGAAACCAGGTGCCAATCCAAGTACAAAGGAAACACTCCTACACAGGTGAGGACTGATAGGGCACTTACCAGGCATGATAACCCAAGAGGAAACAGAAAGCAAAGGAACCAACTAGGAGGCAAAGCCAGGAACAGGGAACAGCCTCAGTCTGATGCCAAGGCAGGAACAGATCTGGGAAACAGAAAGCAGGCTCTGGCTGAAACAAACATGAACAAGGCTCAGAAACAGGGAGCAGACTCTGACTGGAACAAGCAGGTACAGGACTGGGAAAACAGAGAGCAGGTTCAGGCTGAATCATGACTAACACAATCCAACAAAGGGTCTGGAACACAAAGGAATCGTACTCCAATGCACGATGAGGAACTTTGCGGAATGGCAGCTTCTAAGCAAGTCCAGGAAGCAGCAAGGCTAGTGCAGAGCCACACGCCTGGGCTGCCCAAGAGAGGTCACAGGTGTGTGCAGCTTCAGTCTCTCACAAGTCCTGGAGGAGAGAATCCAGTATAAAGGGACAACCGGACTTTTCCCATAGGGAGTAATGGACAGAAGATTACAGGGTACAGATAGTCCGTTTACAGCACCCCCTAGAGATGGGAGGGTAGAGACATAACACATGGCAGACGCAGGACTGATTTCCAGGGATGGACTGCGCAGGGCATGTGTTGTGAACATTGCTTGTCATACCTGGGACACTCATGCTATCCATTCTCACAAATGATGCCCCCCTTCTCACACAAGCTCCATGCAGAGATTGCAAGTGTCACACTTACTAATGTCAGGGGTCTGCTCATACATTCCTGTTTCCACTGATATTTCACATCCACTGCCTCATGTATGGGGTGCTTATTTACCTTATGTTCGGAGATGTCATAGTTGTGGGTCATGTGCTACAGTAGACCATGTTGGCAATGTGGATGTGAGTCATATGCTGTGGTCCATTGATTTTGTCCTTCATATGTGAAATTCAAGAGATGAGTATTGTCTTATGTGTGTGATGTTGGCTGTACAATCATACACATCACATGTGGTGTTGCATCAGAAGTAGTCGGATTTGTCTTTGTAACATTCTCCCTGAGGTAATACTCACATTCCTAAGAAACGGGTGATGGAGAATGAAGAAACCAGAGCAGGATTGTGTGAACAAGTAAGGTGTTTATTTACATATCTTAACAAGGTGTGTAGATTGACTATTAAGTGAAAAGGTTTTGTACAATTTGCTGTCTGCAGTGCATTCCTGCAGTTGTGTTCTGCTGTTCCCCCTCATTTTCCCTGCCACCATCCTCCTCCTGCTCCTTCTCAGGCAGTTCTTGGTCTGGCTCATATAAAGGAATCTTCCTCCTCACACAAATGTTGTGCAGGATAGCACAGGCAAGTATAATTTTACACACAATGGGGGTCATTATGACCCTGGCGGAAGGCGGAGAAATGGCGGTAAGACCGGCAACAGGCTGGTGGTCTTTTTTTTTTATTATGACCATGGCAGTTACCGCCATGGTCATCCGCCAGTTCTCCGGCGGTATTTGGACCCGGCTGACCGCCATGGATTTCATGCGGTTTGAAACCGCCATGAAATCCATGGCGGTAAGCACTATCAGTGCCAGGGAATTGCTTCCCTGGCACTGATAGGGGTCTCCCCCACCCCGACTCCCTCCCCTACACCCCCCACCACCCCTGCTACTCCCCCAAAGGTGGCAGGACCCCCCTCTCCACCCTGCCCCCAACATCACATCACGCAGGCACCACCAACACACATACACGCACACACACCGACATACATGCCAACATCCACACACACAGTCAGACACGCAAACCCACATTCAACCATACACGCACACATCCATACAGACATACCCACAGACATACACGCACTCATTCCCAAACACGCAACACCCCCGCAAGCATTCACGCACTCACACACCCCCTCTACATACACACACGCACACCCCCATGCACGCACACAACACCCCCCCACCCCCTCCCCTAACGGACGATCGACTTACCTGGTCCGTCGATCCTCCGGGAGGGGAGGGGAGCCATGGGGGCTGCTCCGCCGACACCACACCGTCAACAGAACACCGCCACGCCGAATCACAGGATGTGATTCGCTGGGCGGTGTTCTGTTGGCATGGCGCTGGAGGTAGAGCAACCTCCACTTCCCCGCTGGCCGCAAGTATGGCTGTTGGCGGCTCTCCGTCTGAAAAAGGACGGAGAGTTGCCAACAGTCATAATACGGCGAGCGGAAAACCGCCACCACTGGCGGTCTTCAGCACGGCGGTCCCTCGGCGGTCTTTCAAAAAGACCCCGAGGTCATAATGACCCCCAATGTGTGGGGTATATAGAAGGCTGCCTCCTGTGATGTCCAGGCACCTGAATCTGGACTTCAGGATGCCAAAGGTCCTTTCCACAATGGTGCGCATCCTCCGATGTGCCTCATTATATGAACGCTCTGCTGCTGTGCTTGGGTTGGGAAATGGGGGTGATGATCCATGGCTGGATCCCGTAACCCTGATCCGCTGCAAAAGTTAATAGGAGAGAGCATTTTGTTAGTGCTTGCAACAGGAATGTCATGTAGCATGGCAGTTGATATCATGTGTCGCCTTTGACTCATATGTGTTTGTGGTATTGTGTGAGATGCTGGGCTTCTGTGAGTTTTTTTCTGCAGTGGGTTGTTTGACTTGACAACTTGTGTTTGGCTCATTGACCTGGGATCTATGAATTTTTTTTCTGAATTGTTGGTCAGTATGTATGTACCATGTGTTATGTAGTGTCCAACATGTTTTAGTGTGCTTTCACTGGAGGGGACATGTTACTTCCGCACACACAATGGATTCACATGTGGTGGTAACATGGTTGCACTACATGGCCTGGACATCCCATCCATTTAGACATATGTCATTGCAGATGAAATGCAACAGTGAGGCCCTTTGATTAGGCTAGGTGTCAATGCACAACACATCTCCATAAGTTGGCAGCACTGAGGTGTTCAGTACTGACAATACACAATTGTCCCATGTGTGACTTGTTTCTAGGCAAGACTTTGTTGTTCCCTCTGCCTTGTGGAGGTGGATATATATGTGCAAGAAGGGCCATCTCCCTTTACATATGCTACTTTGATGGACAATTGGCTCTTTCAGTGTGTGCAGCAGTGTTCAGTTTGCATTCATGCCACATCAATATGTGTTCATAGCACAGTCCACTTCCTTATTGCAACCTGGCAATGGCACCCCAGGATTGATGTATGATGTTGGGACTGCCTCAGTATTTTTGTGTCACGTACATGTGAGTTAGCATCATCATGCTATGGGTCTCATGGTGTTATACCTGCTGCAAAACACATTGCACACCCCTTCCACGCTACATACTGCTTGGGAGGGCGGCCGATTGACTATGTGGTCTAATGTAATTGTAAATGGTTCATCTTCCAAGTTGTACTTCCAGTGCAGGCCATGTCATTGTCACTGTGGGCTTTAACATTGGTCCCTTGTTGCTCTAGAGTGGCAGCTAATGTTTGTGGCAGCTGCCATTTGTCCAGAGGGGTGTATCCCATTGTGTCAGGGTATACAACATAACTACCAGTGTCACACCTCAGTTTCAGCCTACCCATGTGTCAATGTAGTGGTGTATGTTTTGTGTATCCTACAGGGTTGTTGTGCTGTGTGCATATTGTTAGGTTTATTGACTTACCAACAAGAAGGCCATTGCCATATTGTCCGCCCTGGAAGTGCTGATTGATCCTGATGTGGCAGAATATGAATGAATCATGGACACTCCCAGGATACTTGGCCAAGATGTTAGTGAACAATCTCTAGTAGTCAACTATGGCCTGCACATTGATGGAATGCCTGTGCTTTCTGTTCCAGAATACGTGCTCTGTTGCTGCAGGTGGGATGATCCGGACATGGGTGCAGTCAATTGCACCGAGCACATGCGGGAAGCCATGGATTTGACATAAGCCCTGTTTTATCTCCTGCTGCTTCTGCTGGGTGTTGGGGAAGCTGATGTGGCGGGGTGTGAGGGAGATTATGGCATCTAACACCTTGGGCAGTAAGGACAAGAATGAGGGCTATGACACCCCAGCAACCAGGGCACCCGTTGTCTGGAAGGAGCCACTTGCCAACATATGCAGGACAGCAGGCAGCTTGGTCACCTGTGGTATGTTGCGTGGTGTCTGCAGGTTAGCTGTTAATTGTGGCTCAATTTGGCGCAGCAGCTGCTGTAGGACTTGCCAGTTGAGTTGATACCTCCGGATGATGTCCTGTTCCCTGAGGCCCTGGAATGTTGTCCTGTCCCTGAAGACACTCTCCTGCCTTCTGCATTGCCTTTGTGGGCCAGGTTGAGTGGTGGTGGCTGCTGCCGTCGGTCCTGTGCTTGGCATTGTCTTGCAAGCTTCATCAGTAGCACCTCCATGTTGTCCTGTTAGTCTGTAATGTTGCTTGTTTGTGTTTTCCTTAAGTAGTGGCGTGTTTGCCTCTTTTTAATGCCTGCCCTGACCCAGGTGTTAAATTTTGATGCAAATCAGGCTTAGCAAATTTTTTCGGGTCCGCCTTCCCCGTGCGTAATTTTTGCGGATAAATATGGCGCTATGGTGTTGGAGTCATTTTTTGGACGAGAACGCCTACCTTGCATCTCATTGAAGCAAGGCGGGTTCACGCATACTTAAAATGACATTAACTCCATATTTTTTATACTAGATGGATCTAGCAACAAAATATAAATATGGAGTTAAGTTTGTGCTGGATTTGCTTTAAAAAAGTGACGCAAATCCGGCACAAACAGAGTATAAATATGGCCTTAGTTTTTACCTCTGTGAGTTTGCTTGCTATTCTAGATGAGGTCAGAGTAATTAGGCCCCCCGAGGGATGGCCTGAACTTTGCCAAGTTGCACCCCTAGAGAGCCTCATAAAACCATGTACTGGTTCAGGTTCTTCGCACAACCAGGTTTCCTAGAAACACATTACATCACACTTTTCCAGCCTTCCTTTAAATAGATCTTGTTTTAAGTGTTTTTTATAGCCTCCTAAGTTCCAGGAAAAAATCTGATGGCTGTGCGAAGAGCTTAATTCCTAGTCCACATCACTTAGCTCCCCCGCTGTAGTTATCAAGGTGGCTTATAAGGGACTCAAAGCGGTTCCTCTGCTTTATGTCATTATACTCTGTAGCAACAGTTACACTTAATTTTCCCTTATTACCATCCACACACGTTCTTTGATTTTTGCGACCTACATACACACACAGGCGGCGGGCACGACCACGGTATCTGCAGTCTAAAGGTCCAGTTTATACTTTCTTCCACGTGACAATGCACTGATGCGGCGATCACTCCAGTCACAACCACCATAAGACACTAGTCACTAGTCACAGCTCCTTGCGGGTACATGTACATACCTCTGGCTTCGACTAGGACTTTGGGTGATGGCACCCACCCCACTCACTGTTACTGTCACAAGCCTGGGAGGATCTTACTCTTCCCTTTGCATCCATTACTTGTCCTAACTGCCGTCCTTTTGTTCCCAGCGAGGGCCTAGTGAGCCTTGATATGCCTTATGTGCCTTGGTATGCAAGCAAGATATGCGGCCAAATTCCTTGCTGCCTCCTGCATGTTGCGAGTCTCCAAAAATCTTCAAAAAATCTCCAAAACTCCTTACTTCCTAGTCACCGCCTGAGAGCACCCCCTGTGGCAGCAGGAGGAGGCTACTAGAAGCAGCTAGGGGCTGCTGGAGGCAGGGGCAAGACAACTGTAGGTGGCCAAAAATCTGATAGGCCCCAGCCCAGTAACTGTAGCTGTAGGCCGCTGTGAGGGCCACTGGGGGCATTAGGCTTCCGCCCGGCGTGTTTTGCGTGGGGGCACTAGATCAGCCTAAAACCCCTGGGCCTCGTAGAATCACTGGGGCCTGGTTGCAGGATTACAAACAGACGCTGCAACCACAGTAGGCCAGAAACGTAGGATCCAGCTCGGCCCAATTGTGATGAAGCAATAGGGCCCCTGGGCCACCTGGGCCGTGGGAGCTTCGGGCTTCTTGATGACTTCTTGGCAGCAGCAGAAGCTGTGGGAGCCGCGAGGTATGGGCACTTGATCGAAAACGCCAGCCGGGTGGCAGCGATCAGCAACCAGCAGCATCTCAGCTGTGTCCGCAGCATCAGCTCTTCACCTCCGCAGTGTCAGTGTCCACAGAGAACATTGATTTTTTACCATTTCACAGTGGGCAATTCATGTGTGGAGGTGTGTCAGCAAGGCAGTCAGGACATCCCTTAAGATGTTACTGAACATTGGCTGTGACACACCTGCTGCCAAGCCCACTGTCACCTGAAACGACCCACTGGCCAAAAAATGTGGCACAGATAGTACCTGCACAGTAGGAGGAATAGCATAGGGATTACGTATAGCTGGCTGTAGATCTGGCTCCAACTGGGCTCACAGTTCACTAATTGTCATGCGGTTCAGACAGTAGGTCAGTAAAATGCGTCATTCCTCCATGGTTTCCAGGTCAACTAGAGGCCGGTACACTGGTGCATTCCTCAGTCTCCAAATGGGTCGGTTTCTAGGGAAGGCCAAAACACATTTGTCATCATCACAACATATTCCGAATGATGTCTACGCACACACAACTGCACTAATGTAGCCTTCCAGTCATGGAAGGGTTGTTTTCAGCTGACATTGTGACATTTGATGAGTGATTACAGTGGTATTCAACCTACATATGCACCCAACTAGTGCCACACATCAGATATTGCATGTGTAGCTGTGTATGACTGATGTACCCAAAATTTACAATCTAATATCACAGCATGGACGGCGCGTATAGATTGTACTCTAACACATTTTGCACTTCAAATGGTAGTCAGCTGTCCTACATGCAGAGGACACATGGAAGTGACATCACTCCGGTGGCATGAGTTGTCATGCCGTTAGGCGGTCTGTACTGCCGTGCAACTCCTCATTGGTTAACAATGGTGTCTATGGAAAACAGGGGCCAATCATGATCACTCCCGGCTGTAACGGTGTGAACCGCCGTGGTCGTCACCCCCATTTTATTTTCCCCTTGCCACTTTACTCCTGCATCTCAACACGACCACAACTCCACTGCTTCCGCTGCTGTGTCCTGCGTCTGGTTGCGAAGATGGCTCGTGCCACAGGGGATAGGGCCCCAGCCCTCAACCAGGAGGAACTCACCAAGCTTGTGGACGGGGTTCTACCCCTGTATGTGAAGTTGTATGGGCGACCTGAGGAGCAGGTAAGTGGATTAACATTGTCCTAGAAGTGAGTGCGATTGCTGTGGGTGCATGTGTGTGTGACTGTTGGATGACCAAGCGAATAGGAGTAGTGGAATAGGCCATATATATGGACTTGTAGGAAGATGATGGAATGTATGGTGGACTACTGTCAGTAAGACTGTACCCTATGTCAGCATGCATGTGGTAAGTCTACATAAATGTGTTTTCCTATGTGTCTCCCATGCAGGTTAGCGCCCATCAGAAGAAAGGGTTATGGCAAGCCATCGCCATGGATGTGCAGACCCTAGGAGTCTATAGCCCATAGAGCACCCACTGCAGAAAACGGTGGGAGGACCTGAGATGCTGGGCCCAGACAACCATCGTGAATGCCATCCAGGGGCTGGCATGCTAGAAGCAGCAAACTAATGCCTACCTGGAAGGCATTCGCGCTGCCTTGCCTGGCCTACATAGATCGTTTCAGGCTCTGGCCTCCTCTTTGACTGCAGCCATTGTCGCCTGGTTACTTCTGTCCCAACCCCCCCTCTCCCCACCCGACATCCCTGAGGTGCTTGCCTGCATCCTTGATGCCCCTACCTGTGGAGGTTGCATGGCAGTCAGGAGTCAAGTTCAGGGCACCAGGTGTGCATTGTGTGCATGTTGCATATTTTCATATTCTACTGGCCTATGGCCTTGGACATCTCAATGATATGTATATTTTATAGTACATAGTTGGACCAACCAGTTGCTGGGTTCAATGTTACATATTTGTCCTGCATTTCTTTTCTTACGGCAGATTTGTTCATAGCTGACATTTTTTGTGTGTGAGTATTTGTGTGTAAGTGGTGCCTGTGCTACCTGTTTTCTCTGGGCAGCATTTGAGGTTGTGTGCAGTGCTTTTGTCCCCCAGTGATGGGTGTGTGTTGTGTGATGGGCATGTATATGTTCGGGACATGTTGTTGTCATGGTATTTAGTGGTGTTTGTGTTGACATGTGTTTGTTGCAGTGTTGTGTGGCTTTGTGTGCTTTGACTGTGTGCATGTGCATGTTTGATGCAAGGTATGTCAGATATAATGTGCTGTGTGTTTGCTGTGTATGTCGATTGCAGCATTGTATGGTTGTGTGATTGTGTGTGTGTTCCTTTTTGGTGCTACGTTGTGTTGTATGCGTGATTTGTCACTGGGTAGTGTCTAACGCGGGTCTTGCCAATGCATTGATGGTGTTGCGGTTGTGGGATTGTTGTGACGTATTGTGGTGTTGTGTGTTATTGTGTGTGATTGGGCAACTGCTGTGTTTCTGGGGGTTGGTGTGTGTTTGTGACGTGAGTGTGTGTGTGATGGCCGAAGTGTGTGTGCTGTGTATGTGCGGGTGTGTTTGTGGTTGTCTCTGAGTGTGCATGTCAGTGTCAAGTTACGGGTATCTGCTGCCCTCGCCCCCAGTTCCCGATGGTATGTTGTGTGAGTGTACGAATTTTGGCAATATACAACAGTGACAGGTAAGTGTGTGTACTGTTTCTGGCATCGTTTTCAGTGTTGATTGTGGAGTCTCTGGGAGAGTTGGAGTAGGGAGTTGACGTCTAGTTCTGGTTCCATGGCAGCTTCAGCCAAGTATGGCATCCTGTAGGTGAGTGTCTCCTTTCAAGCAGTTTGTTTCCGCCTGGGTTTCCGTGGTGGTCCACCCCCTGGAGAAACCTTGGCGGTGTGCAACCTCGTAATCTGTCTGGCAGAAACATGGTCTATGCTGTCCTGCAAATGGCTACCATTGTCCGTGGCAGCGAGACTGTTGTGGCAGTCCCGGTGGTGCTTTGGCTGTATTCTGTTCTAAATACTGCCAATGTCATAGTTTGGTATTGTTCTCCACCAGCCTGTTAATTGTATGACCACCACCGCCAACCTCGTAATGAGGCTGTCTGTGTTGTTATTTCCCACCTGTGAGCTTGTCCCCTACCCTCGTGTGGTTCTCCCACACCTGCCCTTCTTTCTTGCACCTATTTTCTCTCTCAAATATGCATTTCTTTCTCACCTGTTTGCTACCCCCTGGGATTCTCTTTGTTCTCCCTCTCACTTTTGCATGCCCTCCACCCATGCACTCCATGTTGCTTCTCCCAACAGGTGTCCTCCCTGTTGATTCCCCCCACCCTTGTCCGTGTGTTGCTTTCTTCCACACACACCCCTGTTGCTTCTTCTGTACCAGCCCCCTCTCTTAGTTCCCCACCACCAGTGCTTGATTTGTAAATAAACAGGTGGATGGGCCGTCATCAGGAGCCCGCTGCAGCTTGCCAGCTTTCCCCACCCACATCGGCTTCCAGCATCACAAATGACAGAACCAACTCAACTACTAACCGTCACACAATACAAGTGCCACATTTCAGACTATTCAATGGCCCTAAAACTTTAAGAATGGCTTGAGCGGCAGGTTTTAGTAATTTTTCATGTATATTAAATTAATACACAACAGTTGTGCTGATCTCTAAATTATATAAACAGCACTGTCATAAGGGCCAGTGTTGACAGTTAAGTACTGATGCCGAGCACCTGAAAACACCAACTCAAATTAAGCACTGCCCACCACCCACTTTCAAAACAAAAATGGTTTCATATGTTTTTCCTTTAATTACATCCCCAACTCAGATTGGTAATTAGAAAAACTTTAAAAAGTGCCAGCGTCATTTTGTAAGTCCATACACACCTGGTGTGCACATATACAAAATAACATGGGTAGATTTGTCATCAGATTATTTCATTCCTCGTTAGGCATGAGGCACAGCATCAGGGATTCTGTACAATGTCACTAAACACCACTTTCGGAGCCAATAGGTCCAAAAGGCACAACCTATTGGCTTTGCCGGTGTCTGCTGGATAAGATGCTAGCCAACACTTTTGCTTTTTACCAGTATCATATATAATATACTTACAGGAGTCTTTAGCCAGCACCCTTCATCCACTGGTCTGTTATTGTGTCATTCACATTTTTGGTGTGCCCACTAGAGTGAACAGCTTGGGCATCTGACTCAGCCTGTTTTAGCCATAGGCTAATTTCACTGTGAGTGATGGCATGCTACCCTTTCACAAGGAACACATCCACACATAAAGTAGTTCTCTTAAAAAGTGTGTTTTTCGAGACCAAAAATAAATTTTTGGTTTTGACATTTTTTTTTTTACATTGACAAGAGCCCAGCAGCTTCCCCAACAATAACGTTTTCCAAAAACCATAGCAAAACAAAATAAGCATTGGCAAGGCCAATGCCAGTTCTGTTGGTTTTGCCAGTGCTTGTTGACAATAGGGATGGCATCATAAGTATGCCGAGAACTGGGACTCATATCAGTTATAACGATTGCCTTTATACTTTGTAATACGACAGAATGCAAAAAAGAAGTAAACTGTGTGCAGATGTTTGATGATATAATGCGCATCAGTCTGGCACTCATTTGGAAGCATGGCCTTGTTGAAATGTATTGGAAGTTGTAGGGACTTTTCAAGATGATTAAACCAGTAAGCATAGTGACATTAAAATAATAAACTTAATTCACAGTCTGCAGATACCCAGTCAGCAACTGTTCAGAAGCATCACATACTTCTAGTAACTTTTTGTGGTAATGTGGCCTAAATAGTGTTCTACAACATCATCGAGTTTTTAATATATTTACTTAGCCAATTGCTCTTGCATGTTGTGCTCCAATTGACTATTAAAGGTTCCATACCGGATAAAATTAGAGGAAAACCAATCGTGTATGCGCTTCAGGAGTAAGGAAAGAACAGCTACAGTCGGACGGAGAAGTTGTTTTCATATTTCAGAGGCAATGACGAAGAAAACAGGTCCATACTTGGCAACCAGCTGGGTCATCACCCTGTAAATATAAGTTTATTAGCAATAACAACCATAAACATGTGCTCAGCACATTACCATAATCTACATCACACATTAGAATCAATAAAACTTGCACAAATAACATAATTTAAATCCAATTACACAGATTCAATGCGTCGGAGCCCAGTCCAGGTACTAGGTATGAACAAGTACATTTGATGTAAAAGTGCTTCTGTGCCTAAAATATATAGTGCAAAGATTCTTGATATGGGGAGATAGTTATCTCCCTGGTGGTTCATCATAACCGTAAGGTGCATATATAAAGGAAGTATCAAGTGCAAAAATGCATGCGTCATGCTCTTGGATTAGAGGGATAGGGGACTAATGAGTTTTTCACCTCTAGCGGCCCGCCATGCCAACACCAGAACTCCACTTGAGGTTTCCTGCTTAAACCCACTGAGGTACTCTCCCATAGAGCCCTCGCAACCTCCCCTCTATCATTTTACACATAAAAGAGATCTTGCCACTGTATACCAACGGGGCATGTTAGCACTGACTTCTATGACCCTAGTTTAGGACGTGGAGACACAATGTTCTCATGGTGCCCATCATCACTGACTTCCATGGTCCCAGTTTGAGACACGCAGATCTTGTTAACACGTTCTTTTAAAATTTCAGGATAAAATATCACAATACCTGTGAGTTCACATTACTTGCTTTGGAAGAGAGTCTGGCTTCATCTTCAACTTTTCCTTTTAAAGTCCAGCTTGCTACCCTTGAGCATTGAAAAAACAATCAAGGTCTCAGCTTGAAATTGATTTCAGTTGTTCTTTATTACCATGACCCATCATGACTTGCACCAGCAAACCACAAAAACATTTTGTAAATGAGGCACTACAAAACATCACATGACATGATATCACATCAAATGCTGATTTTTATGGTCCAGTAGAATTTTTGCTGTCAGTGAAGTGTTTATGATCTGGCTGCACAGTTTTGAGGCTGTAAAAGATAAATCAGACGTGCTGCTGCTGCGTGGGAAAAAATGTGTCATTCTATGTGTACGCAGAGCATGGTTTTGTTACATGAATTAAAATGGCGTTGATACAAGTGCACAGACCTTCAGGAGAGTAGTCAGTAGGTATCAATACTTGTGAACCTTGAACGATCACAAACAAATTACACAGCATGTCGCTATTTGCATTATGGTTTCTGCTTGAAGACAAAATAGTGAAAGTTTGTTCACTTGTACATCGAGCCTAGGAATTTGATTGGTGGTTACACTGTGAACCTCTGTAAAACATTGAAATGTACAATGTTGCCCAGATTTACTGAAACGTTGCACTGCGCTGCGTGAAAATCAACTGTTCTGTTTTACGTGTATAGTAATACATTGCACAGTGCTGCTTGTGCCATAGTACTGCGTACTCTGCCACCTTCATTATATTACTGAGGAATCTTGTTGAGTTTCTATGTTAACCACAACCACCTAGAGTTGTTGAAATTTCATGAGATTTCAGCAAATATTGGCTACCATTTTGGGTGTGGCTGGTGTTCAAACCACACCCAGGCATTCGTTCATTGCTTTCCCTCAAGTTCTTCGATGAAAGGACACCTCCATAACGTTTCTGCTTACCTCTGCTGTCCATACCACCTGAAATCTTTCCGTCTTTGAAAAAGAAAAGAGCTTCCTCTTCAAGGACAGTGACCCTAAACACCTGCCTGAGAAAGAACAAAAATAAATCAGGAGAGGTTCAACTACAACAAGGTACCATTAACAAGCTACAATCCTCATTTATGCATGGATCTTGAGATCCCTCAGACGTCCCCATTAAGATGTCTATGATGACTTTAAAAGACTATTTAAAGGAGTGCAAGGAAAAACAGATGAATGCTAATTTGAATAAATGTACCAGTGAAACTTAAAGTGAGTGTGAAGGTAACACATTTAAGAAAATAGTGGTATAGATAGTAACTTAAAGGATTATCATTTGCCCAGACTAAAGTATAAAGAAGTGAGTACCAAAGCTTGGACAGAGGGCAGCAGAAATCCACTAGACACCAGGGAAAATGTTCTTTATTTTTTGTATGTTTGGGGAGCGACCCCTTGGGCAAGTGTTGCTCCGGGGGGACAAATTATTATTAGGCCATTTCTGGCCCCCCTGGGGCAGATCGGCCTTGCGATCTGCCCCCAGGGGGGGGCAGAAACCACTAGACACCAGGGAATCTATATTTTTGCAGGCTATTTGAAGTAAGGGGAGCAGCCCCCTGGGGAAGGGCTGCTCCTCGGGGGGCAAATTATTTCTAGGCCATTTCTGCCCCCACTGGCTGGCTCATCTGCCCCCAGGGGGGGTAGAGGGGTGGCAGAAATCCACTAGATACCAGGGATAATTATTTTTATTGTTTTTAGCAACCCCTTGGGCAAGGGTCGCTCCGGGGGGGGGAGGGCAAATCATTATTAGGCCATTTCTGCACCCCCTGGGGGCAGAAACCACTAGACACCAGGGAATATTTTGTTGTGTGGGCTATTTCAAGTAAGGGGAGCGGCCCCTTGGGCAAGGGCCGCTCCTCGGGGGGCAAATTATTTCTAGGCCATTTCTGCCCCCCCCGGGGGCAGATTGGCCTAATATTATTAGGCCGGCGGGGGGGGGGAGGCAGAAAACCACTAGACACCGGGGACAAAAACAAATGTGTTTACTTTTATTTTTTTATGTTTGGGGAGCGACCCCTTAGGCAAGGGTCGCTCCCGGGGGGGCACATTATTATTAGGCCATTTCTGCCCCCCCCCCACGGGATAGAAACCACAAGACACCAGGGATTTTTTTTTTTTAATACTAACGCATCAGGGGACTGGCCCTTTTGGCAAGGGCCACTCCCCAGGGGGGCAAAATATTTGTAGGCCTTTTCTGCCCCCCCTGGAGGCAGATCGGCCTAATATAATTAGGCCGATTTGCCCCCGGGGGGGCAGAAACCTCTAGACACCAGGGATATATATATATTTTTTATTTACTTTATGTTTTTATGTATGGGGAGCGACCCCTTAGACAAGGGTCGCTCCCCTGGGGGGCAAATTGTATTTAGGCCATTTCTGTCCCCCTTGGGGTAGATCAGCCTATTTTTGTAAGGCCAATCTGCCCCCTTTGGGGCAGAAACCTCTAGACACCAGGGATATATATATTTTTTTATTTACTTTATGTTTTTATGTATGGGGAGCAAGCCCTTAGACAAGGGTCGCTCCCCTGGGGGGCAAATTGTATTTAGGCCATTTCTGTCCCCCTTGGGGGCAGATCAGCATATTTTTGTAAGACCAATCGGCCCCCTTTGGGTCAGAAACCTCTAGACAACATGGATTGGTGTGTGTGTATGTGTGTGTTTTGTTTGGAGCGGCAGCCCCTTGGGCAAGGGTCTCTCCCCATGGGTGCACATTACTGTTGGCCATAACTGCCCCCCTTGGGGGCAGACTGGCCTATTTTGGAAGGCCCATCTGCAGAAAGCCCACCAGAGACCAGGGAAGATTTTTTTTTTAACAAAATAATAGGTTAGGGGTATGGCCATACCCCTACCCCAAATAAATGGGTCCAAAGTTGTTCTGCCCACCAGTGGGCATATTGGGCAATTAACCCCGATCCACACCCCGGGGGGACAGAAATTCTACTAGATGCCAGGGAATTAAAAAAATAAAAGAAAATAGTGGGGTGGTGGCTACCAACCAGTATGGGCCTGGTTATGCCCCCACCCGAACTGAAGGGGCTAACAGTCTTTCAGCTCTCCCCTGCACACTAAAACATCTTATCCCATGGCAAGCAAGAGGACATTTGATTATTTTTGGTTTTTGTTTTACATTTGGGCCATGAGAGCTTGGTAACTCTCAAAATCGTCCCACTTGGAATGGTGAGGGCTGCATTTTTTTTTACTTTGAGACGCTGCCATGTAGAAAAATCCACAAGACCTAGACACATCTGAAAACTAAACATCCAGTTGATTCCAGGGTGGTGTGCTTCACATGTACCTCGCACCTTTTCCTTACCCCCAATGCCCTGCCAACGTGGAACTTTGCTGGAAAGCACACATTTTTCCCACATTTTTGTGATGGAACCTTCCGGAATCTGCAGTAATTCACAAAATTCCTACCACCCAGCACTGTCTCATCTATACCGATAAAATTTCTGCTGCACTAGTCAACCTAAAAATGTTTTTTTTTCAATCTGCCCTTTTGGACCCACTTTTGTTCCCCCTCAATTTCGACGTGTTTTTGGCTCTTCCCTGTCACAAACACTTGGCCCACCTACACAAGTGAGGTATCATTTTTACCAGGAGATTGAGGGGAACGCTGGGCGGTAGGAAATTTATCCCGGTGCAGTGATCCCACACAGAAATGTGGGAAAAATTTGATTTTTTAGCTAGATTTGCGGTTTGCTGAGGATTCTGGGTAAGAAAATATTGGGGGATCCACGCAAGTCACACCTCCCTTGACTCCCTCGGGTGTCTAGTTTTCAGAAATGTCTGGGTTTGGTAGGTTTCCCAAGATGCCTGCAGAGCCCAGGACCAAAAACGCAGGTGCCCCCAGCAAAAACAGGTCGTTTTCTATTTGATAATTTTGATGTATCCAGATAGTGTTTTGGGGCACTTCCTGTTGCGAGCACAAGGCCAACCCACACAAGTGAGGTACCATTTTTATCGGGACACTTGGGGGAATGCTGGGTGGAAGGAAATTTGTGGCTCCTCTCCGATTCCAGAACTTTCTGTCACCGAAACATGAGGAAAAAGTGTTTTCTTTAGCCACATTTTATGGTTTGCAAAGGATTCTGGGTAACAGAACCTGGTGACAGCTCGACAAGTCACCCCATCCTGGATTCCCCTAGGTCTCTAGTTTTCAAAAATGCACAAGTTTGGTAGGTTTCCCTAGGTGGCGGCTGGGCTAGATGCCAAAATCCACAGGTAGGCACTTTGCAAAAAACACCTCTGTTTTCTTTGAGAAAATGTGATATGTCCACTTTGTGTTTTGGGGCATTTCCTGGCGAGGGCACTAGGCCTACCCACACAAGTGAGGTACCATTTTGATCGGGAGACTTGGGGGAATGCTGTGTGGAAGGAAATTTGTGGCTCCTCTCAGATTCCAGAACTTTCTGTCACCGAAATGTGAGGAAAAAGTGTTTTTTTAGCCACATTTTCAGGTTTGCAAAGGATTCTGGGCAAGAGAACCTGGTGAGAGCTCAACAAGTCACTCCATACTGGATTCCCCTTGGTCTCTAGTTTTCAAAAATGCACAGGTTTGGTAGGTTTCGCTAGGTGGCGGCTGAGCTAGAGGCCAAAATCCACAGGTAGGCACTTTGCAAAAAACACCTCTGTTTTCTTTGAGAAAATGTGATGTGTCCACTTTGTGTTTTGGGGCATTTCCTTTCGCAGGCACTAGGCCTACCCACACAAGTGAGGTACCATTTTTATCGGGAGACTTGGGGGAACGCTGGGTGGAAGGAAATTTGTGGCTCCTCTCAGATTCCAGAACTTTCTGTCACCGAAACATGAGGAAAAAGTGTTTTCTTTAGCCACATTTTGAGGTTTGCAAAGGATTCTGGGTAACAGAACCTGGTGACAGCTCAACAAGTCACCCCATCCTGGATTCCCCTAGGTCTCTAGTTTTCAGAAATGCACAACTTTGGTAGGTTTCCCTAGGTGGCGGCTGAGCTAGAGGCCAAAATCCACAGGTAGGCACTTTGCAAAAAACACCTCTGTTTTCTGTAGAAAAAATTGATGTGTCCACGTTGTGTTTTGGAGCATTACCTGTCGCGGGCACTATACCTACCCACACAAGTGAGGTGCCATTTTTATCGGGAGACTTGGGGGAACACTGGGTGGAAGGAAATTTGTGGCTCCTCTCAGATTCTAGAACTTTCTGTCACCGAAATGTGAGGAAAAAGTGTTTTTTTAGCCACATTTTGAGGTTTGCAAAGGATTATGGGTAACAGAACCTGGTGAGAGCCCCTCAAGTCACCCCATCTTGGATTCCCCTAGGTCTCTAGTTTTCACAAATGCACAGGTTTGGTAGGTTTCCCTAGGTGGCGGCTGAGCTATAGGCCAAAATCCACAGGTAGGCACTTTGCAAAAAACACCTATGTTTTCTTTGAGAAAATGTGATGTGTCCACTTTGTGTTTTGGGGCATTTCCTGTCGCGGGCACTAGGCCTACCTACACATGTGAGGTACCATTTCTATCGGGAGACTTGGGGGAAC
Organism: Pleurodeles waltl; assembly: GCF_031143425.1. Classification (NCBI taxonomy): domain Eukaryota; kingdom Metazoa; phylum Chordata; class Amphibia; order Caudata; family Salamandridae; genus Pleurodeles; species Pleurodeles waltl. The sequence continues at coordinate 518,569,838 of NC_090442.1, forward strand.
ATAGAATAGCAAAACAAGTGTTATTGCCCCTTGTCTTTCTCTACATTTTTTCCTTCCAAATATAAGACAGCGTGTAAAAAAGACGTCTATTTGAGAAATGCCCTGTAATTCACATGCTAGTATGGGCACCCCAGAATTCAGAGATGTGCAACTAACCACTGCTCCTCAACTCATTATCTTGTGCCCATTTTGGAAATACAAAGGTTTTCTTGATACCTATTTTTGACTCTTTATATTTCAGCAAATGGAGTGCAGTATACCCGGTATAGAATGAAAACCCACTGCAAGGTGCAGCTCATTTATTGGCTCTGGGTACCTAGGATTCTTGATGAACCTACAAGCCCTATATATCCCTGAAACCAGAAGAGTCCAGCAGATGTAACGGTATATTGCTTTCAAAACTCTGACATCGCAGGAAAAAGTTACAGAGTAAAACGTAGAGAAAAATGGCTGTTTTTTCACCTCAATTTCATTATTTTTTTATTTCAGTTGTTATTTTCTGTAGGAAGCTCTTGTAGGATCTACACGAATTACCGATTGCTGAATTCAGAATTTTGTCTACTTTTCAGAAATGTTTAGGTTTCTGGGATCCAGCATTGGTTTCACACCCATTTCTGTCACTGACTGGAAGGAGGCTAAAAGCACGCAAAATCGTTAAAATGGGGTATGTCCCAGTAAAATGCCAAAATTGTGTTGAAAAATTGGGTTTTCTGATTCAAGTCTGCCTGTTCCTGAAAGCTGGGAAGCTAGGGAGTTTAGCACCGCAAACCCTTTGTTGGTGCCATTTTCAGGGGAAAAAACACAACCCTTCTTCTTCAGCCCTTTTTTCCAATTAAGAAAAAAAAAAGAAATTTCACTGTATTTTGGCTAATTTCTTGATCTCCTTCAGGGGAACCCACAAAATCTGGGTACCTCTAGAATCCCTAGGATGTTGGAAAAAAAGGATGCGAATTTGGCGTGGGTAGCGTATCTTGTCAAAAAGTTATGAGGGCCTAAGCGAGAAGTAATCCAAATAGACACAAAAAGGCCTGGCACAGGAGGGGATAAAGGCCTGGCAGCGAAGGGGTTAATCAGTCAGCCCTATGTTCAACGTACGCCCTTTCGTTAGGTTTAATTTTACAATTCTGTATTTGTATTGGGTCTCCTGACTACACCACTCTGACCTGTGAGAGAGGCTTAGGCCGAAACACGTCGAGTGGAGAGCCGTCACTATTGCAGCTCTCAATGAGTGTGTGCGACATAAGTGGAAAACGGCTGCGGTATGTTAAGGGCCGCCCGTTACAGAGCGCTGTCCTTAGGGACTGGAGGTTATTGGGAGTTCCTTCTTAGTCTTCGAGATTCATGCTCTCCTTCTGAGCCCGCCACATCTCTTCGTTTTGTCAGTGCGTGCAGCAGCTTTCATTGCGTGCACCCATTACAAAATATAGCTTCCAGGTACGGACACGTGGAGTTAAGACAATAACATTTTTGTTCACCTATATATAATTGCCTTCTTGAGGTTTTTATATTCAATATTTTTGCAACGATTTTTGTAGCTTGATATTATTGTAGACGATAGGGTGGCACATAACGACCTTGGCGTACAGCAGGAATCTGCACCCACCTTTTGCACTCTAAACGGCATACTCATGAAACAAAAATGGTAGGGGCTGACCCCTTCTGTAATATTCATTGCACAGCAAACATTTCATGGTTGTACAATAACACGTTATGGTTCCGTAATTGCCTCATTCAAATGGGATAACACTTTGGCCTGTGCACCAATGCATAATTCATGTTCACAGACATACAAGTTCTTGGGGGGTGGGGGGGGGGGGGCGCCATCTCCCACTTCCTAGTTGGACCACAGCTACTAATAGGAAAACATGCTAGCCACTGCCACGTTAACAGAATATTATCTTCTTACAAAAGTTAATGACCATGAGTACTGTACAAAGAGATTTCAGAAACTTTGGAGCACTTGTGCAATCTAAACAAAAAAAGAATATTTTATCAGCCATAAGCCACTGCTGGAAAAACTCGCACGTGATTGGAAGGCAACTTGTGTTAAAACATTTAGATTTGAGCAATATTTGCTTTACACTACTGTTAGGTGACACGGATCAACTGATTCCTCGTTGACTGGCATTTTAAAGAACCTGCTATTATCACCGGGTGGGGGACAACCAGTCATCTTGATACTTCTGGACATCTCAGTGGTACATCACACACTAGTCTATAATTTATTTTTGGAATGTCTGAAAAAGTGGGGCAGAATTACTAGTACAGCTCCCCAGTTGTGCTGTTCCTTCTTCTCAGAGTAACAAACCAGAATTCACCAGTTATTCATGAAAATTGATAAAGTATACTCCTTCTGACATTTCTCTTCTATTTTAGTGCAACTTTTTAAAAGGAGTGTTTATTATAAATAAAGAATTAATCACATAAGCTATGCCAAAAACCTAAGCTATAACAATAGGTGTTTTATTTTATCTTGTGTTGCACACAGAGGGTCAAGGACCATCGGGATACAAATATGCACACAGGCAAACAAGTACCAATTATCACAAAACCAATGAAAATACAAGCAGCCATATACACACACCAACAGTCCCGACACATCTACAGCAAGGGCCACAGGGTAATGTGTATTAATGGTATACAATATAAGGATAGGTAAGGGACACACACTGAAATTAAACAGGTAACAAATAATCGAGCATCTGTGGGAATTACTTGATGTGTCTCTGGAGAGGATTGAGAATCTCGGGGTGGCAGTGGACAACACTGTGTAATGCGCCTCACAGGAGCACTGTGTGCTGGGCCTCAGGGAAACACTGGGTGAAAGAGGTAAACTTTGGGTGATGCGTAGTTGAGTGCCGCAGGGTGTGTACGAAGATAGCATAGGGTAAAATGCAAAGGGGTACATGGTCATGTACAATAGGGGGAGCATGTGGGTGTGCCTCCTGTCATGTGTCACATATTCAGTCAGTCCTTTGTTTTTGGTCAGCAAAATGTGTCCTACACTGGTCACAGAGTGAAAACGTGTACTGCCTAAATGCCAGAAATAGCTGATGGTGCAGCACATCCCTTAGGCTATAGGCCCTCTATGCAGATGAAAAGGTAGACAACGAAGCACACATTTTACTTTTATGACATTTTGACATGTGTATGTTTTACTACTTTAAAGTATTCGCTAAATTGTAATGCCCTATATTCTGAGCTTAGTGCAAACTTCCTAATATCTACATGAAGGTGTCACACATCACCAATTTCAATGCGGTATGTACATGAGCGACACCCAGTTTCCCTTCTGTCTTAATGAGAATATAAGGCAGCATCAGAAGATATATTACCAGCTACTATATGTAGATACATTGTGAAATAAAATAAAGCACCCTAAACCAGAAAGGACCAGACATTGAAATCCTGACTAAGGATTTCACCTCTTTGTAAGGCCTAGCAAAACTTCACCAGCTGAAAACGTTAGTTAGAATCTTCGTCATATGGTTTGATTCTTGCTATTAACAAATGCAAAGTTCCTTATCTTATGAGGTGGAGAAAGGGAGTTCATCTTCTCCAGAATAATACTCTCACTAGACTAATGCTAAGGCAAGCTAGGCTGAGGTACCACAGCTGGAAATACAGACATTCCAACAACTGCATATTTAAGCCATGATACCTTCTAGTGGAAAAACAGATGTAATGCAGAATGATGCGCTCTATGCTCAAAACCCTCTAGCAATGGGACCAAAATAACTACAGAGAGTGCATCACCATTACACTACTTGTCCCAGTCTTCTGCCTCGGAAAACAGACCTGATCTCCCATTCAATTGACTTCTCTCAAGACGTAAAGATGCAAAGCACTAGGGGCCAGATGTAGGAAGCCGGCAAATTGCGACTTGCAATTTGCTATGCAGAACGGTGTCTCAGACACCGTCTGCGAGTCTCTATGGGGTCGCAAAGACTCACCTCATTAATATTAATGAGGTGGGTCGCAATTTGCGCCCCCATAGCGACTATGGGCACTCACGGGGATGGAGGCCTGCTGGGAACAGCAGACCTCCATGTCCGTGACTGCTTTTAAATAAAGCAGGTTTTTTTTTTCCAAGTGTAGCCCGTTTTCCTTAAAGGAAAACGAGCTGCACTTAGAAAAAAAAACCGAAACCTTTAGTTTCGGATTTTTTCAGGGCAGGTAGCGGTCCCTTGGACCACTGCCTGCTCTGAAAAAATATTTTTGGGTCCACTCACAAAGGGGAAGGGGTCCCATGGGGACCCCTTCCAGTTTGCGAGTGGGTTACCATCCACTTCAAGTGGATGGTAACTGCGACTCCGTACGCGGTCGCAAATGGAATTGCATACCACTGCGAGTCGCAAATAGGAAGGGAACACCCCTTCCTATTTGCGAGTCGGAAATGCATTTTGCGAGTCGGTTCCGACTCGCAAAATGCATTTCTGCATAGCAAACACACGTTTGCGACTCGCAAACGGCGATTTTCGCCATTTGCGACTCGCAAACTGTTTGCTACATCTGGCCCTAGATTCACACGCCTAGAACAACCTCAGCCCGCATCTGTTAAACAAACCCATCATATCAGCCTTCAAATGAGCCATGAAGCCCAGTCTTTTCAAAGAGAGATTCAAATGACATCTGATAAAGCCCGGGACTGCTTCAAACCCAAAAGAAGGGGCAGGCATTAATCTTCAGTACCCATATAACCCACTAAATCGTCATCAGGCAAGTACCCTGCCTACTACCGTGGAAGAAAATCAACACTCTGAGAGGCCCACTGAAGTCCTATACATGTTTAATGCAAAAATATAGTAGGCATTAAAAATACTGTAAGTGCAAAATTGCAAATCAACAGACCACTGAGTGGCTAGAGCATACACTGCTAAATTCACTTCACTTTCACTTTTTAATACATTCTCTACAATGTAATAAGTAAAGTATAGGGCACATTATGTTATATGAAGCTCTTTATAGCAGTTGAGAAGCAGGTGCCTACCTGTCTTGTGGAAGTGTTGCAAGACACTTTGAAGGCTTGATACAGTAAAGTACGGTGAAAATCTGGCTTAACTAAGCTTCTAGTTCTCACCTGTTTATGCCAACTTCAGAATGAGGCCATGCTTACTCGAACAGTCAGGCTAAACGTGCAGCGCACAAAGTTGCACTAACAGATGGCAGTTCATTTAAACTGTGTATGAATGTACAATAGCGCAAAGGCTTTGACAGTACTTTAATCAGGTATAAAAACGTCTTCACACTATGACTTATCGGAGAACCTTTTCAAGGAACGTTTGACTGAGAACCCTAAGTACTGTGAATTGATCACCAGTGGTCGAATTCAGTATTTTATAACACATATAGATAAATAACAGATAAACAAACACACGAATAAATAAATAAATAAACAAACATAAAAAACAGAAACATAATGACTGTGTTATTGATATATTTTAAGTCTTATGTTGACTTATATTCTTAATAAGGGCAGCCACACACAAGGTAGTTCTCAATATACCCATTTTAAATCGAATGTTTAACAAAAACAGTGTCCAGCGAATGCAGAGCCGGATTTATAATACAACCAGAACAACCTTACAGTAGTTTAATACACCTTTCCTGTGAAAATATGTTATTGTATACTTCTGAAGCAACCAGTAAAAACTATTGCTTTCTGGAACAACTGAATGATATTCTACATTACATTGTTCTATTTTCCAGAAATATTTAGGCCCTCACCATGAAAATATATTGTCCATCTCGAGTGTAACATTTTCACTTCACTGGACAGTATTGGTGAGGCAGAGACTAGTAATAAAATAAATCCCTCTCTACTTGAGTGGTTCATAAATTGTCAGAGAAGATGTTATTCTCATGCATATTTTGTTGCAATTGTTTTCACCACAACTAGGGAAGTGGCTTCTGTGTACCATCACCCGGCCATGGATCGGTCACTGATCCTTTCTAAGAAGACATCAGATCTTAGGGTGACCCACAGGTTTCCCCAGTACACACCTCCTACATATTTAGCCCTTAGGGTTGTCTTCTCCCAAGCCTTTTGCCAGCTTCCCTCCATTTTTACTGAAATTCGTTTTAGCCTAAGGACTATGGCGGTCATTCTGACCGCGGCGGTCGGCGGTCGCCGCCCGCCAAACGGTTCCCGCCGAAAGACCGCGGCGGCCATTCCGGCTTTCCCGCTGGGCCGGCCGGCGACCGCCAGAAGACCGCCGGCCGGCCCAGCGGGAAAGCCCCTTCAACAATGAAGCCAGCTCGGAATGGAGCCGGTGGAGTTGCAGGGGTGCGACGGGTGCAGTGGCACCAGTCGCGATTTTCACTGTCTGCACAGCAGACAGTGAAAATCTTTGTGGGGCCCTGTTAGGGGGCTCACAGCAGACAGTGAAAATCTTTGTGGGGCCCTGTTAGGGGGCCCCTGCACTGCCCATGCCAGTGGCATGGGCAGTGCAGGGGCCCCCAGGGGCCCCACGGCACCCGTTCCCGCCATCCTGGTTCTGGCGGTGGACACCGCCAGAAACAGGCTGGCGGGAAGGCGGTCGGAATCCCCATGGCGGTGCTGCAAGCAGCGCCGCCATGGCGGATTCCCTGGGCCGGCGGGAAACCGCCGGCTCCCCTTTTCTGACCGCAGCTTTACCGCCACGGTCAGAATCGCCCAGGAAGCACCGCCAGCCTGTTGGCGGTGCTTCCGCCGCCCTCCGCCATGGCGGTCATGGACCGCTAGGGTCAGAATGACCCCCAAAGTGTACTTTACCGCTATGTGTACTTTACCGCTAACCAGTGCCAAAGTGCTTGTGCTCACTTCCCTAAACATGGTAACATTGATTTAATTTACTTATAAGACCCTCGCAGAATGGTATACCATCTACCCAGGGTCTGTAAGTTAAATGCTGCTGGTGGGCCTGCAGCACTTATTGTGCCACCCACTTAAGTGGACCCTTAAAACAAGTTCCAGGCCTTCCAATACATCCTGAATGCAGCTGTAAACTGCCAATTTGACTTGGCAAGCTGACCCCCCTTTCCAACTCATAAGCTCCCCTTTTATTACATAGAAGTCTACCCAAGATAGGGGGAAGGTGGCCAATAGTGCACATATGCACTGTAATTAAAAGGTTGGGCATGTTCTTTTAAGTTTTACACATCCTGGTAGTGAAATACTACTAAATTCGTTTTTCACTAGAGGGAGGCCTCCCTGCTCCCCAGGATAATACTGGGTTGCCCTATTACATCAAATAAGTGCAAAATTTAGATTGAGGACGGATAAGCATGTCATATTTGGCATCTATGAAATTGTAATTAAACATCTTCCTTACTGGTAAGGTCAGTTTTAAATTACAATTTTGAAAATGCTACTTTTAGAAAGTTGGCACTTTTGTGCCCTATCTATTTGGTACCTACAGCCTGTCCTAGGTCACATGACTGGGTGTAGTTGGCAGGTAGATTTTGTGAGTTCTGCTGGCAGGATGGGGGCGGAGCCAATCATAGCTCCACTTGGAACTGAATAGGTTGTGCTCTGCATTAAAACAAAGAGATTGTCACCACTGCAGTGTTCCTGTAGCCAGCTTGGAGCCAGGGCAGTATAATCAGGAAATTCCAAGCACTTCAAAGAGAAAGCTCTAGAAACTTTTTGCCACCCCCCAAGGGCCTCCTTCTCCCCAGATTCCCTCACTACTCCGTTCCATTTGGGACCCTCATCTCTCTGTTGCCCCTCTCTCCCATGCTTATTTTTTTTATAGCACTTCTCATATTTCACTCACACTCAGTTCTGTGATATGCATACACTTTTTTTGTAGCAGGCACATTGAGGGGCATATTTATACTCTGTTTGCACCGAATTAGTGTCATTTTTTTAAACTCTAATTCGGTGCAAAACTAACTCCATATTTATACTTTTGTGCTAGACCCCTCTAGCACCAAATTTATGGAGTTAAAGTCATTTTTTGAAAGTGGAGACCTACTTTGCCTTAATGAGATGCAAGGTAGGTGTTCCCATGCAAGAAATGACTCTATGGCCTTAACGCCATATTTAGGGGCATATTTATACTCTGCGGCATATTTATACTCTGTTTGCACCAAATTAGTGTCATTTATTTTTACTCTAATTCGGTGCAAAACTAACTCCATATTTATACTTTGGTGCTAGACCCATCTAGCACCAAGGCCCTGATTTAAACTTTTTTTGCACCGCATCAACGTCATTTTATGACGCAAAAGTGGCGCAAACTTACAAAATATTGGCCCTTATTTATACTTTTTGCTGCAAAACTGCACTAACTCAGTTTTGCACCAAAAAGTTTAGCACCGGCTTGCACCATTTCTGTGCACCAGCCGGGCACCATATTTATGGAATGGTGCAAGCCGGTGCAAAGGGTAGGCTAGAGTTTAAAAAAATGACTTTAGTCGGGTGGGGCTGGCAGTATAGAAGAAGAGGGTTTAGCACCAAAAAATGGCTTTAGGCAGGTTAGAGTTAAAAAAAAATGACTCTAACCAGATTAGCGTCATTTTATGGTGCTAAAACTACCATGCCACATGACTCCTGCCTTAGAAAAGGCAGGAGTCATGCCCACCACCCCAGTGGCCAGCACAGAGGGCAGGGGTCCCGTGGGCATGGCCATTGCACCCTGTGCCATGTATGGGGGCCCATTTCACGGCCCCCAAGGGCACTTTCAAAAATAAAATGCACTTACCTGTACTTACCTGGGATGGGGTCCCCCATCCTCGCAGTCCCTCTAGTGTGGGTGGGGGTGCCCCTAGGGCCTAGGGAGGGCACCTCTGGGCTTATTCCATGGTGTTCCACCATGGAAATAGGGCCACAGGTCCCCTAACGCCTGCCCTGACCCAGGTCTTAAAAAATGGGGCAAAGCAAACTTTGCCCCATTTTTTGACCCCTCCTCCCTCCCTTGCACCATTTTTACATGGGAGTATAAATATGGTGTTAAGGCCATAGAGTCATTTTTTTGCATGGGAACGCCTACCTTGCATCTCATTAAGGCAAGGTAGATTTCCACTTCCAAAAAATGACTTTAACTCCATAAATTTGGCGCTAGACGGGTCTAGCACCAAAGTATAAATATGGAGTTAGTTTTGCACTGAATTAGAGTAAAAAAAATGACGCTAATTCAGTGCAAACAGAGTATAAATATGCACCTTAGCGTCAAAAAATGATGCTAATCTGGTCAGAATCATTTATTTTGACTCAAAACTGCCTAACGTCATTTTTTTTTTAAGCTAGCCTACCCTTTGCACCGGCTTGCACCATTCCATAAATATGGTGCCCAGCTGGTGCTAAAAAATGGTGCAAGCCGGTGCAAAACGTTTTGGGGCAAAACTGCCTTAGCGCAGTTTTGCACCAAAAAGTATAAATAAGGCCCTAAACCTCTGTGCTACTTTATTATGAATCAAACTGCCACTAGACAAAACTCCAATATCTCTCTCACAGGAACATTAATAACCAGAGTTATCGTGGCATTTTTATTGTTGCTGTAAAACTGGTAATTACAGAAGTAACTACTGTATGCACCAAGGGCCAGATGTATCAAGCTCCTGGTTTGCATTTTTTAAACAGCGAATTTTAAGAAATTGCTATTTTAGAAATCCAAAATGGGATGTATCAAAATTGCGAGTCGGTAATAGCGATTTCTTAAAATACGCCAACGCAATTTGCGATTAGCAAATACCGAATTGCAAATAAATAGCGATTAGGTATTTGAAAATCACAAAATTGCGAAAACAGCAAACCGAAACAGCCTGATGGCATCACAACCAGGAAGTGAGTCAGCCCATGCTGTTTCCAGGAGCCACACCCACAGGATCAGGCAGAGAGACACTGTCCAGCACCAGGGAGCCAGCTTTGTGAGCCATCCAGGACAGAACTGCAACATGGCCAATGATGGGACTGTGAAGGAGAAAGAAGACAGGAAGCGCAAGCTCAAATTCAGTGAGCAGGAATTGGAGATGCTCACTGAGGAGGTGGTCAGGAACCTTGACAAACTGTTTGGGAAGAACTCCCCCCAGGTACCTGAAAGTGAGAAGAGGAAACTGTGGTCAGAAACCCCTACCAAAATATGCCCAGTGGTTGCTGCGCAGCTCTCTGTTGAGGAGATACGCAAGTGATGGTATGACTTGCATCCCCCTGCCAAAGAGAGGGTACCCAGCAGGCTAAAGGAGGCAAGGAGCACCGGAGGACAACCCGCCCAGACACCGTCCACACCAATGGAAGACATGGGGGAGTCCACACTGCTTCCTGAAGCTGTCAGTGGTGGGCCTGACATTGACACCTCAGGGACACCCAGCACCAGTAAAGGTAAGGCCAGCAATGATGTGTATCAAGATATGTGCATGTACAAATGCCCCTTAGAAGATAGCTATTAGTTAGATGCAGTGTGATAAGTAGTCCATGCCACATCTTACATACAACGCAACTATGCCTTATGGGAGTGGTAGTCCACAACCCTAAAGTCAAAATACCACAAAAATAGCAAGTTAGTGTTCAACCATATAGACAAACAATACACACAACTCACAGTGATACAATATAAGTGTACATTTATTACTATTGTGCAACCTCTTGTGATATATTCATAAATGATATGCTGCACATTGTCGTTGTAGATATCCCGGGCCCTGCTGCAGCAGAATGTGGAAATGTGGGGGTTGTCGAAACACAGCCACAGTCCGACTCAAACACCAGTGAGTCTTTCAATATTGCGCCAACTAGACGCAGGGCAAGGGTATTACCTCTCCCAGAGTATAACCTGGACTCAGATGAAATGCCGGATGAGGTCCCAACACCACCCCCAGAGGCTAGATTCACAGGAAGACAGCAGTCCCTGCCCCAGCATCAGTCAACTCCTCTCAGGAGGCATCACAAACCAGGCAGAGAGTGCACAAATGAAGGAGAGGGGCATCAATCTTTGGCGGCCTTGAAGCTTCCATGCTGAAAGTGCAGCACCTGCAATGCAAACACATGATTCATGCACAGGCAGTTGGTGTCAATCGATCATAACATGGGTGCAATGTACAGGCAGTTTGAGTCTCACAATGACAATATGGAAGTACTACACAAGCAGATGGATGCACACAAGGAAAACATTGGATTAATGCACAAGCAGTTGGAGTCTCTGAATGAGAGACAGCAAACAGCAGCAGAAAACACAAAGGAGTTGACAAACGCCATTAGGGACCTCTGCACTGAGATTCAGCAGGAGCGTGTCAGCCACCATGGACGCCATCACCAATTTATGGGAAGGTTTGATGGGTTCTGCAGATCGGTCAATCGGCTTGGTAGCTCAACTGCCTTGATTTCACGATATGCTGTGGGCATACAGGTGGAGATGGCACATTGCAGTCGGGACGTTGCACAGGGATTGGTGCAAATAACCAATGTCCTGGATGCAATGCAGACAGCACGCAGTGCTACAAATAGTGACCTGGGTGGTGGGGATAGTGAAAAGTTCTCTAGCCTCAGCAGTCTTACAGCCCCTGTGATGGATCCTAGGCATCGCAGTACCAGACACAGTACTGCCTGTGAACCCGCTACAAGTGGTGCCAGTGAGGACACTGAGCACTCAAGTGGAGTGCATGGATGTAGGAAGTAATGTTGAAGGCTACAGGGGACTACCTTTAACATGTAGCTATACACTTATACTATGATGCTAATAGTGTGACACTGTTAATCGCACATGTTTGCCTATAGTGCATGGCTATGTCCTATTGACACATATGTTACCCGAAGTCAAGGTAATAAAGTTGCTAACTACATAAATACATAATATTGAAGTGGTGTTGTCATTACTTATATCAGAAATGGTTGTGCGTGATGTCAGCACGTCTTTGCCTGCCCTCTGCTGCACTGTTCCTGTCTACTGGGTGATAAGGGATCACCATCTTCATCTGAGTCTGGCTCCATTGGTTCAACTGGTATGCCCCTTCTCGTTGCAATGTTGTGCAACACTGCACATGTAGCCACAATTTTGCAGGTCATCTCTGGGCTGTACTGTAGTGCACCTCCACTCTTATGGATGCACCTGAAGTGGCTCTTCAGCAGTCCCAAGGTCTGCTCCACCACACTGCGGGTTGCCCTGTGTGCAGCATTGTACCTCTCTCTGCAGGCGTTGCAAGGCTCAGATAGGGCATCAGTATATAGGTCTGCACTGCGCGGTATAGTCTCCTGGAATGATCAGAGAGTAAAATGAGTACTGTTGATATCTGACGTCACAATAACATCAATGCAACATTGTCAACAATTACTTTACCCAGTAGGTATCCTTTGCCAAACTCCCCTGCTAGCAGTCTTGTGTGAATCCCCCTGTGGTGAAAGATGTACGAGTAATGTGTGCCACCTGGGTATGTGGCCAAGAGATCGGTTATGATGTTGGAGGCATTGCTAATCACCTGTACGTTCATAGAATGATGGTTCTTACAGTTACAATACACATACTCGGTGGTCGATGGCACCTATGACATGTGGGCATTGTGCAATCTGATGGAAATGTGTTTTTGTCTGTTGTAATTCCTGTGGGGTGTTGGGGAATCTTATGTGCTCTTGTATTTTGCTCTGCGTGGCATTGAGAAATGCATTGAAGAAACGTGAGAGAGGACTCTGTGAGACCCCTCCTGCTGCTGCTATGATCCCTTGATAGCTCCCTGAGGCTAATAGGTGCAGGGAGCATAATACCTGCACATGGGTGGGTATACTATTGGTCCTGTGTGTGGTGCGCTCCAGTATTGGTCGTAAATCTGCTATCAGGTCAAGTATCATGGCTGAGCTTAACCTGTAATTCTCATAAATTTCCTCCTCTGTCGGGTCAAAAAGGGTTATGCACACTCTGAAAATGTGCTCCTCTCTCCTACTCCCTCTCCTCAAACCTGCCAAGATCCTCATTCTCCTCGCCATCTCGTAGAGTGCAGCCATTATGGAAAGGAGGCTGAGTCATTCTGGGCCTCCTCATATAGGTTGCACCTGGTTACCACCTGATTTCAATTCAGGGTAAATTGCATGTGCAAAAGGCCATTCTGCGAATATTCGCAATTTGCAAATTTTTGATGCATCGCATTGCGACATGGTTTTGCGTGTCGCAATCAGCATATCGCAAACTGCATCAGGATTTTGCAGATCGATATCTGCGATTTTCACACCTTTGTCCCAGTTTGCGTCACGCAAATAGCGATTCGGTAATTCATGTCGATATTTGCAATACGCAGTTTGCAACACGCAAAACCATGTCACAGTCTCAAAAATTTGCTATTTTAGCTATTTCTTATTTTCACACCGCAAATGCCTTTCATACATTGTGGAAGGCATTTTTGCATTCACAAATGGCCGAATTTTGCGATTTTGCGATTCACACCGTTTGCAAATGCAAAAAAGTTTGATACATCTGGGCCCAAGTTCTTTTTAAGCCTATATGTTATATCTAAATAGACCACCCTCCAAGGTCAGCGCCAGGTGCTGCTGCAGTGGTTGCACCACCCAAAGCTGGCCCTGGACCCTGTCTGTCACTGTAGAGATCTGTGTTCTGTAGACCTAACTTCCATCTGACACTAGCCTTTCTGTCACTGGACAGGAGCTGGCACTTTTTTATGTAATGAGTATCTTAAAATTCTGTATATTAGCATGTGCATCTGTTACAAATACAAATAGTAAACGTCAGTGTAAAAAGAAAGAAAGATAGAATTTCACCATTAGTTCGATTCCCATATTACTTTTACCAAGTTGGTAGCAGTGGTGTAACTGATTTGGAAAAAGCTCAATATGAAATATTTCATTAAAAAAGCAGAATACGATAAAGGTTGTGCTAAAATTCTGCAACGTGAGAACCTCACAAGGTGTTCTTTTACCATTTAGTGTCTGGCTCAATATCCTACTGAATTTGCTGAGCCTCTGGCCGCCACCAGCAGCATAGGCCCCCACCATGTTTACAGATATAAAAGTCCCTGTCTGCCTGGTGGGGTTCTCTTTGCTTACAATGCATCTGCTTGTGTGGTGAGTGTGATGACGCAGAAACGAAGGTTTTACATTTGTTAGCGCATAAACGTAGTGCTGCAATAATCAAGTGTGACTTTAACCGAACTAATAAAGATTGTACGGGGACAAATGTGCCCTCAGAGTAGTTCGCCAACATTTATAAGCGTGCTTTATATAACGTGATGTATTAGAATTGTACTAATCTGACATAACCGTAAACGTGTGCCATGATTTGCTTGTTTGAAATGTTTTAGATTGTATGGGGACAAATGTGCCCTCAGAGTAGTTCGCCAACATTTATAAGCGTGCTTTATATAACGTGATGTATTAGAATTGTACTAATCTGACATAACCGTAAACGTGTGCCATGATTTGCTTGTTTGAAATGTTTTAACTTAGCATAACTTTAGTGGAGGCTTCGGCCTAGTTGCCTTGTCTCACGGTTTAGATGCTCGTGTTTTTCTAATGTGCTAATAAACGTGTATTCTTGCTTGAAGCTGTACTTTTCCAGTGAGATCGGTTCACATGCTTATCTTTAAGGTTTCGTGCCAGCCTGGCATCTTCTTCTTTGCTCCAAGGTCAATCTGCAGGTGCAGACAATGGAAGCTCTGAAAGTGAGTTAATTGGTAAAATATGTTGCAACTTACGTTCCCGTCTCCAAGGATAATATATGCCTAGGTAGAAGCTTGTGAATTGTTGTTTTTGATTGGACAATTTGAAGCCAACCTATGAACCCTCCAATGGAAGACCCTACTGGATTTGAACTGTTGTTTGTTTAAACCTGGTGCACAAGAAGAAAGCAGCCAATACCCGGACATTACCCATCGGCCATTAGCCATTACCAGCCATTAGACATTATGGCCCATCTTGCCGACCTCGTCATTTTGCCATCTTCTACGATGCCAATTGATGTTCGACGCCATTTTGAATGAGACTTTGATGCTTTCTCTAATCGAGAGAAAGAGACTTTAAGTAATTCTCGCCCTAGAGACTTTAACTTTGATTTGCCCCTTTGCATGAAGTAGTAGTTTTGTCCTTTTATCTTGCCGCTGTGAGGCAATTGCCCCGTCCACCCTGCCCCCTTTGCCCCCGTCCCATGCTGATCGAAACCGGTACCTGTGAGACGAAGACTTCCTTGAATGCTGATTGAATTTGGTAAATATGAAAGGAAAATGTACAATTGCATTGTGTTTCTTTTAGGTAACCAACTGCTGATTTTTGATAAGAGCCCTAGTTAGGAGTTTTCCAAATCAATGTTGCTAAATTGTTTTTGCATGAAGTCCCACATGCAGATGCTAATTTGAGGTTAGATGAGGATTCATTTGTTGCACGATGCAATTTGAGACCTTGTTATGCTGACTAATGTATGCAATTAGCCCATTACAGATTATAGTTTTAGTGGTTTGCGTTGCTATTATCGAATGCATTGTTATTCAAATGCTGCATAGATTGCATCTTTTTCGCCGCTATGGACAGCTATTAATGTTCATTTATATATATCATTTGGTGTTGAGACACATTTATATCGTGCTAGCTTTGTTAATATAGGGAAATAAATTCATTAACTTTGAATGAACTGGTGTGGTTATTCATGGCCGAAAGGTCATGGTTCGCCAAAATGTTTTCTGGATTAATTGTGAAGTGTTATGTTGATCAGGGTATTGCTTATGTTCGTTATTGATTATTGATTTGATTAAATTGATTACTCTCGGGTGAAGAGAGCCCCACTTGGTCAAAAGATTCATCGACCCAAGAGCGTCCAGATACAGGTAATTTATTAGGAAGGAACGCTCTATCAGTAGATGGTAGCAGAGGATGGTTTCGCCCTTTGGGACCCCACTCGAGAGGTAACGGTTTCGCCCTTTGGGACCCCACTCGAGAGGTAACGGTTTCGCCCTTTGGGACCCCACTCGAGAGGTAACGGTTACGCCCTTTGAGACCCCACTCGAGAAGTATATGGTGTTGAATTAGATTTTTCTTGGGTAAAACAGATTGAGAGAATGATGATGCCCTAAGTCCCCCGCGACTTTCCCGGGATCTCGGAGCTTGCGAATGGAGAGAATGGAGGTGTGAAATCGGCGTTGGCGGTACTAGTGACGGTATGAGTGAAGTTAGGATTTTGCGCTTGCACAGCTTATTGCCGCAGATTGTTTGAAAAGGTTGCGAGGATTTTAGAGAATAGCGGAGGTGCGACTCCAAGTGTGAGAGTAGGGAAGTCGTCGAACTTCATGTGCATGTGGCGCTTTGTGCAGAAAAAGGTCCACGTGGTTGTTGTTGTTGAGACGGGCCCTGCGAGGTCAAGAGACTCCGGAGTATGTTGAAAAGTGTATGAGACACTTGTTTTATATTGTGGTCTGGTCGGTTTAATAGGTTGACCGGGCGTGGTCAACGAGTCGGTACGTGTGTTAAGGGAGTGAAAGAAAACTTCGACTTCGGGCTTTGACAAATTCTAAGTGCACTAGAATAGATCACTGACAAGTTGAGAGCAGAGTCTGCGGGTCAGAATTTGCTTGCTAAAGTGGGGACCGAGAAAGATGGAATAACTGCCGAGGCTAGTGAAAAATCCCTAAGGTCCTGAAGCGATTGTGTTACCCTTCCTGTAGTAAACCGACAGATCTGTTTTATTATTATTTGGTTGCTCGCGATACATGGTAGAAGTTGTTACGAGAGGAGCTGAGTGAAGGAGGACAAGCCGCGAGGCTTTGTCAGCCGCAGAGTGTGTGAGTGTGACGTCACTAGGAGCCGCGCTGGGATAGGTTGGTTGCAGAGAAGGGTCGCGCACGGATTGGACGCAGTCCTTGGGGCTCGATTGGAAGGGGAAAGGCAAGCGAAGAGTATTCCGGGAATTAAAGTCACTTATTGATTACAAACTTTGTGAAATAAAAGACGAGAAAATGAAATTTTTTAAAGCATTAAAGAGTGCGATGAAGGGGGAGTCTTACATTAAAGCGAGCGTAGGAGAGGAGACGTCACCCGAAGGTACACCAGCTTACATTGTAATGGAGGAAAGGGGGGTAGCTCCGTGCCTTTGGCTAAAGCAATGGCACAAGCTGACAGAGAGACATGGGAGCGTAGCGTTCCCGATCCATGGGACATTCAATATAAGGATCCTAGAGAATTTGTGATTCGCGATGTACGACATGAAGGTACCTCCAAGGCCAGCACAGTTTGAGGCTCTAGCAATTTGGGAACTAATGGCTAGACAGCAACAGCAAAAGAAGTTCGAGGCCAGGATAAGAAAGGTAGAAAAGACACTAGCGGACGCTAGGTGGGATAATGCACAGAAGGTGTGGAGGTCAGATATATTGCAGGGGATAAAATTGTTTCCCGCAATTGCTAAGGAAGAAGAGGCGACAGGCAAGAAAGCTACCTGTAAGACAAACAGGAGGTGTTCCAAAGATAGAGAGGACGAGGAAAAGTTAAGGAGAGAAGAAGAGTCAGAGGATGAGGAGTTCATCATGCAATTGCTGAACGACCGTCCACCACCTTATGCAGAGAGTGAACAAGGTCCAAGTACCAGTTCTGCCCCTCCGGCACCGGTACAGAATAATGAAACTCCGAATTCAGAAACGCCATCGGGATCTAAGGACCCGAGTTTACTGTTCACCCCGCAGATACCGCAGGTTAGGAGAATATATCCAGATGTGCCTATATTGAAAACAGCAGAAAATTATCAGCCGCAGGTCCCAAGGTACTACAGCAGGGACAACAGTACGGGAATGATTCTAGATCCAACCGTAATGGGAGTACAGAATGGTCACAACCCAACATTGGCACAAGCTGAATCAACCCAGCTTTTGATGCCTCAAAAGCAGATGCAGGGGGGAACCGCACATGCTAAGATGACGGGGAGTCAGACGGGCATGCCGGCAATGATGACCCATAGTGTGGGAATGAACATGCCTCAGAACCTGGGGAATGGACAGAACCCAGATGCGATATCCCTACCCATTACTGTAGGTCCACCGGTACCTTTGTACATTCAGCCTAACTCAGGTATGAGCGGTCAAGGATCAATGGTGCAGAGTGGGACGGAAAGGAGGTGCATAGAAAACACTCCAGAGACAACTCCGATAGCGGCTCTGCCAACTGGATCTGGGTCCTTGATGGAGTTTAGTCCCATATGTGCTCAGTCAACAGTGGTGAGGTCGAGTCCCCCACTGATGATACCGCTATCATCGAACACTGAAAAGTTACCGCAACCATCAATGGCAGTCGATGTGAATGCTACACTGATGGGGTTGAATGCGCAACAGCTGACACAGTGGTTCAACAGTCTGAATTCCACACAAAGCTCAGCCAGTGGGAAGGGAGAGGACTATCTAAATAGGGTCAGGTTGAACATGGAAGCAGAAGAATTGGTGGAAGGGACTATGGGTTTGAATAGGTTAGAGTCCTACTCGGAAGAAGAGCTGAGGTATCTATGTCCCAGGATTACGAGAGAAGTGAACAAGGTACATAGAAGGTTGCAAGAAATAGCTGACAAAAACGGGGTTGAGATAGACAAGACAAAACACTTGAGCAGGAGCTATAGATTGGATTTCGGGACCACAGACTTTGAACACATGAGGTCAGCAGGCATGAAAACGCACCTTAGAGAATTGCTGCAGAGTGCACAAGTGTGGAGGTGCTTAGACAAATGGGAAAGCAGATGGGCAAAGAAAAAGGAAAAGAGGAAAGACAGTGTCCCAGAGCACAACGAGAAAAGATCACAGAGTAGTGATGCAATAACCATGTTACCAATGAGGGAGACAGCAGGGGGAAAATTAATACATGTACCGTGGCACAGAAGCGACATTCAGTCTTTTACGGATGACTTTCCCAAACTGAGAGAGAAACCGATTGAATGGTATCAACAGACTGATAGGTTTGTGAAGCTTGCAAAATGTCTTTGGGAAGACCTGAACACCCTCTTTGAGATTGTGGTTCCGGCAGATTTGTGGGAAGACTGTAAAAGGGCTGTAGGTTGGCCGACAAGTGAACCAGAGAGAGACAGGGATACGGGTGCACCATCACCTATGGTAATGAGCTTGTACTATAAGGTGATTGAGCATTTGAAGACGAAGGTTGCCGCGAAAAATGTGGATTGGCAGAAGATTGATCGAACTGCCCAAGAGGCTAAAGAGTCGATTCATGGTTACTATGAGAGGTTGTTGAAGGCGTTCAAGAACTACAGTGGCACGGAAACAATAGAGGCGAAGGACATGCTTCATTTTGTGTTTAGATTTGTGGAAGGGCTGAGACCAGAGATAAGTCAGATGATAAAGACGCATTTGATTTGTTGGCAGTCGAAACCTATTGATGAGGTGTTGAATTATGCGAAATACTGTAGCGACGAAATTGAAGTGAAACAGAAAAGGTTGAAAGAGAAAGTGATGGTGATGCAACTTAAAGCAGCTCAGACAGGTTTGCAAGGGTTGCAAGGGTTCCAACAGCAGATACCGCAGCCGCAGCCGCAGCCGCAGCCGCAGCCGCAGGGAAATATGGTGTTTCAGCCACAGGTGAGAGGCAGAGGCAGAGGAGGCTTTGGGAGTAATGGTCCGGATTTGAACACTGTTGCGATTCCGAATGGTGTGCAGGCAATGAAAAGGGTGATGCCGTGTCACGTGTGCGGAATTGTCGGGCATTGGAAACGCGAGTGCCCGATAGTGGTGCAGGAAGGTGCAGGTGTTGGTCAGCAAAACAATGATGTCAATGCATTACAGACAATGAGGGGACCGAAAATGAGAGGTCCAAACCCAAATTTTCAGACCATAAATCAGCTGCAGGGATTACAGCCCATGCAGCCGCAGCAGATGCAGATGCCCCGTATGCAGATGACGCAAATGCAGCCAATGCAACAGCAGTTTCCCATGGTACCTAATCAGCAAATGCAAATACCTTTGGCACCAATGAGTCAGCAGCAAGTGATGGTTCCTCCACAGGTCTCGGGTCAGGTGATGAATACAAATGGCACAGTACAACAGTTCCCATTACACAGTGAGAATGGAATAAACAATGTATGGAAGAGTGAAAGTTCAGATGAGGAGGGAAATTGTGTGCTTGCAGCATCCTTGGAAGTTGATCAAAAGGGTCCATATGTGGAGGGAAGAGTTATGGGTCATCGTGTTTCATTCTTGGTTGACACAGGAGCCACACGTTCAACTGTTAGGAGCATTGAAGTACCAAATTTGCCACTCTCAGGGAGAACAGTTCAAGTAGTGGGAGTAGCAAACAGGTACCTGACGAACCCAATCACAGATCCAGTACAAGTCAGAATTGGTAACTATCAAGGGTCACATAAATTTGTGGTATGTGACTCAAGCCCGATAGCACTGTTAGGGAGAGACCTATTGTGCAAATTGGGATGTTCGATTATGTGTTCGAACGATGGAATTAGAATTCAGACGAGCAGTGATGGGGAAGAAGAGGACAGCGTAGAAGGGGATGAGATGGAAACTGTCGATAAAGAATATCCTCTGATTAACCTTTTTCCGATGATAACTGAAGAAGATATTCCAGCTGAATTACGGGAAACAGTCGGAAAGGAAGTGTGGGATATGACAGGAAAAGAGGTGGGATTGGTGACAGGAGTGGAACCAGTGAAAGTGACCGTAAAACCCAATGTAACCTTTCCCCAGACCCCACAATACCTCATGGCACAAGACACCCTCATGAAAGTCGCCCAACTCATTGACGAGTTTGTAAAACAGGGAGTACTGAAAGAAGTGTTAAGCAGTCCATGTAATTCACCAATCATGGGACTAATAAAGCCGAGTGGAAAGGTCCGAATCGTGCAGGACTTGAGGAAAATAAATGACATCATAATTAAATGCTGCCCTGTAGTACCGAATCCAGCTGTGATAATGTTTCAAGTCCCTTGCGATGCCGAGTGGTTCTCAGTCATCGACTTGTCACAAGCATTCTTTTCGGTGCCTCTTCATGAGGACAGCCAATTTCTCTTTTGTTTCAAATTCTTAGACAGAGTTTACAGTTGGTGTCGAATTCCTCAAGGGTTTTCGGAGTCACCGTCAATTTTCAATCAGATTCTAAAGAAAGACTTGGAAGCGTTAGAATTGCCATTCGAGTCAACCCTAGTACAGTACATTGATGACTTACTGATTGCATCTAAGACAGAAAGTGGCTGCACAGCCGACACCATTGCTCTACTGAACCATTTGGGAAGGAATGGACACAAGGTGTCTCCTTCAAAGTTGCAGTTCTGTCAGAAGAAAGTGAAATACTTGGGTCATCAAATAGAGAAAGGGTCACGGAGAATAATGAAGGAAAGAATAACAAGTGTACTTCAAATGAGTCCACCAAAGACAAGGAGGGAGGTGAGGAAGTTTTTGGGGATGATGAGCTACTGTCGCCAGTGGATTCCCAACTTCTCAACTCTAGCAAAGCCTTTACTGAAACTGACCCAGAAGGATGCCTTGGATGAAATTGAGCTGAAAGGAGATGAGATGGATGCTTTTATTGAATTGAAAGAATGCATGTGCAGGGCTCCAGCTTTAGGTATGCCTGATTACACAAAGCCTTTCACATTGTTTTGTCATGAACGTGATGCATGTTCTTTGTCTGTCTTGACCCAAGCCCATGGTGGCATAAACAGACCAGTAGCGTATTTTTCAGCTACTTTGGATCCGGTCGCAGCAGCACTGCCAGGGTGTTTGCGCGCCGTAGCAGCAGTTGGTATCAGCCTCACTCAGAGTGAAGGAATAGTGATGGGACACCCATTAACAGTCATGGTCCCTCACTCAGTTGAGATACTTTTGACCCGCTCCCGAACACAACACATGACTGGAGCAAGACTCACAAGGTATGAAACAATAATTCTGGGCTCACCGAATGTGCAGCTGAAAAGGTGCACTACGTTGAATCCAGCAACTTTGCTTCCCAGTGGAGATGCTGAAATTGAGAACGCTGAAGACGTCGAGCACGACTGCCTTCAGGTGACTGAATTTTGCACAAAACCCCGACCTGATATTAGGGATACTAAGCTTGATGAAAATGACCAAATTGTTTTTGTTGATGGGTCATGTTTAAGAGATGCATTGGGAATATTGAAAGCAGGATATGCTGTATGTACTGTAACAGGTGTCTTGGAAGCGTCCTGGCTCCAAGGAGTCTATTCCGCACAAGTAGCAGAGCTTGTAGCCCTTACAAGAGCATGCCAACTGTCTACATTGATGAAGGTTACCATTTATACTGACAGTCAGTACGGGTTTGGAATTGTGCACGACTTTGGGCAATTATGGTCACAGAGAGGTTTCCTGACCTCTTCAGGGTCCCCAGTGAAAAACGGGGAGAGAATAAGGGAATTGTTACACGCCATTCAGATGCCAGCCGAAATTGCAGTGGTAAAGTGTAGTGCTCATACAAAAGGACATGACTATGTTTCCCTGGGAAATGCATATGCGGATCAAGTCGCAAGATTTTGTGCCTTGAACTGTATATTGCTCAGGGATGAATGCAATTTGATAAGTGAGCCAGAGCTCGAACCAGCTGAAGCATTTGCCTTGAAGGTCGTGGATACAATGGATGAACTAAAAGCATTACAGAATAGCGTCAGGGAGGATGAAAGAGCTTCCTGGATTAAGTCACAATGTACAAGGAGACCAGATGAGTTATGGGTTTCAAATGAGGGAAAATTTGTTCTACCAAATAGTCTCTTATCGCAGCTAGCGCGGTTCTATCATGGGCAGGCTCACCTAGGGAGAGATGCCATGATAAGATTGTTCAAAACTGATTGGTTTAACCCCAGATTCCGTCAAGTTGCAGAAGCAGTTTGCCATCGTTGTGTCATTTGTCAGCAGATGAACCCAGGAAAGGGAACGGTTGTGAACATGAGCCACATTGGCAGGGCGAGTGGCCCGTTCAGCAGAATGCAGATGGACTTTATTGAGATGCCTGTGCATGGAGGTCTGAAGTATGTGTTGGTGATTGTGTGCATTTTTAGTCACTGGATTGAAGCATACCCCACACGTAGAAATGACAGCCTTACAGTTGCAAAACTATTGTTGAGGGAGTTGATACCACGTTTCGGATTCCCGATCTCTTTAGTATCAGATAGAGGAAGCCACTTCAATAACGAGGTGATAAAGTTACTTTGCGCAGCGCTGAACATTGAGCAAAAACTGCATTGTAGCTATCGCCCTGAAGCCTCAGGACTGGTGGAACAGATGAATGGTACACTGAAATCAAGAATGGCGAAAATATGTGCATCGACAAATTTGAAATGGCCTGATGCATTGCCTTTGGTGTTAATGTCAATGAGAAACACCCCTGACAGAAAGACTGGATTGTCCCCGCACGAAATTCTCATGGGCAGGGCCATGAGACTTCCTGCAGTTCCCGCAAACGCGCTTTTGAATATTACAGATGATATGGTGTTAGACTACTGCAAAGGTCTGGCTGACGTGGTTCGCTCTTTCTCTCACCAGGTGGAAGCAACCACCTTGCCACCGATCCAAGGTCCAGGACACACACTGAAAGCAGGTGACTGGGTCGTGATAAAGAAGCACGTGAGGAAGTCGGGTCTGGAACCCCGTTGGAAAGGCCCTTTCCAAGTGATCCTGACGACCACTACCGCTGTGAAGTGTGCGGGAGTTCCCAACTGGATTCACGCCAGTCATACAAAGAAGGTGTTGTGTCCCACAGATGAGGAAGTTGAAGCGCTGAAACTGCCAGTACCTGATAACAAAGTGCCGAGCGCTGAGACAGAGCAAAACAGAACTAGAAGCGAACAGGCAGAAATAGAGGAGAGAGAAATATTCTCTGAGGACGAAACAACCGATTCACTTGGGGAAGACCAAGGAGAAACCTCAGACAGCGACGAAGCAGCTGAAGGTAACAAAGAGCCTGAAGCAGCTGAAAGTGACAAAGAGCCTGAAGAAAGTAACGGTGACGAAGGGCTCGAAAAAGGTGAAGAAGCAGGAGAGCCTGATCAGAGGAGGGCTTTCCCAGAAGCAGACGGTACAGAAAAAGAAAAGGAAAACCTGATTGACTTCCCAGAAGGAGGGGACAAGGCAGAACAGAACAAAACTGTTCAAACTTCCTCAGAAGAGATCGCAGGTCCATCAAGTGGACACAGTGCATAGAGAAGACAAAGTATATCACCAGTAAAACTAAGAACTAGAGAAACGTTGAACGACAGTGAAGGGCCAAGAGTGAAAGAGAAAAGAAAGGAAGTGTCTGTTGTGGTACCAACATCAAGTGAAGAAAAAGACTTGGCCAAAGAGGAAAGTACCAGTGAGGCAGAATCAAAGAGAGATGCAAAATTGAAAAGGAAAAGGATACCAAACAGGAGATATTCCGGTCCAGAATGGGCATATGTAGTCAATGACGATTGGACCGACAAATTTGTATCTCTTAGCCTCGAGAACGAAGAAGAAGAGATACCAATAGAAAAGAAAAGTTTTATGGACACTATTGACTGAAAGAAAAAAACTGATAAATGACATTGCTTGCTATAATCTAACGTGATACAACCAGCTGAGACATTGCTAAACCGGATGAGACATTTGCTAACTTGATAAGACTTTGATAACCTGATTGACTCTTAAACTCGATTTGAGACAACGTTGCTAACTGATAAAAGACTGAGTTATTGCCGAATTGAGACAAATGCTGCTAACCGATAAGTGACTGGGCTCCTGAAGAAAACTGTGTGAACATTGCGCTCGTTCAGCTTTGTAACTAATTGCTAAATCGTTTCTTTATAAGTGCTTCTAGCTCTCTGATTCTATACAGATCATGACTAAGTACGCTACACAAAACAGTAGAGTGAAATATTGTAAATATGCGTGTATATGCTTGATAACTGCATGTGTACTAATAATAATGGCAATAGTGCTTGCAACGCGTGGTAAGGGTGAGAATGAGAACATTGATGCTTCTACTTCTGCTCCTGTTACTGTCACTGAACTAACCGCATTGAAAAGACTAGAATTAGATGAGAGACACTTGCATGATAAGAAGGAACTTTCGTATAATGTTTTCTATCGCCTACTAACAGAATATGTTGAGACTATGGATGCGAAAGATTGTTATGTGTGTACACAGATACCGACATCGGTAACGGAAGGGGTGACTTATCACCACATGCCTCTTACATATGGGATTACATGTAGTTTAGTAACTTCTAGATTTTATGGTCAAACTAACATACAGTATTTTTATTCAAATTATGATGTTACCTTTGCATATGTTCCTATAATAACGCAACTAAGCCAGATTGCTAAAGATTGGGATGCTAAAATAATGGGGGAATTTTTCGAGCCAATGCAACCTTTTGAAACAGCTCACGCTCATAGGGAAAACCTTACCTGCTCGCTCTCTACAGTAGAAATAAGCTTTTTAGATCGCACAGATGATAGAAGGGCACAAATGAATGCGAAATTAGAAAAAGAGCTAAGCAAGAGGACTTCAGTAGATAATTATGCTTTTGCTGCAATAAAAACACAAGGAAAAATAGCTTTAGACGCTTGGCATGTAGGGAAATTTTGTATATATCGTGGTGAATCTTATTATGATAACATTTTCGTGGGAGCGAGTGAATGTAAACATACGTTTATCTTTAAGGCCAAATGGACATTCATGCTGAACGGACTTGACCCTGTCATACCTGGTGTATATTACATTTGTGGGCATAATGCCTATTATCGTCTTCCAAAGGGATGGTGGGGGAGATGTTATTTGGGTATAGTGTTCCCAAAGGTTTATCAACTGGATGACCTATCAGTGATTCCAAAGACGCCTGGATCTCATCGTATCCCGAAAAGAGAGACCGCAGCTGCTGTGGTAGGAGATATATTTGGAGCCATGATTCCTTCATTGGGAGTTGTGTTGAATTCCATCAAAATAAGAAAGTTGTCTACTATAGTGGATAACATGTTGACAAAGTTTTCAGGTGCTATAATCCTGATGGATGCTGAACTTGCAGCAGAAAGAGCTATGACTCTTCAAAACAGGCTTGCCCTAGACATTCTTTTAGCAAAGGATGGCGGCGTTTGCAAAATGCTTGGTGCCCGTCACTGTTGCACATATATACCAGACAACAGTGTGAAGATTAAAACAATGCTTGCAAATCTAACAAAAGAGAGTGCAGACTTGAAGGAATTGAAAGAACCAGGAGTTTGGGAGAAGGTTGGAAAGGGAGTTGCTTCAGTGGGAAATTGGCTTGGTGGCATTTGGAATGGAATATTACTAAAAATAATACAGGGAATACTAATAGTACTAATTTGCATCTTTGGGATTTGGGGAATAAAGAGGGGAATACTAATGATCATGGCAAGAATTAAGAGAAGGAAGGAAGAGAAAATGATGAAAAGAATGGCAGAAGAATACAAGGCAAGAATAAGGGGAACTAAAAGGCAAAGAGAACTGACAGAATTTTAATGGAATAAAATTTGTGGGAATAGTTTTGTGTGATGATAAATAGTCATCAGAGGAGGGATTGATGACGCAGAAACGAAGGTTTTACATTTATTAGCGCATAAACGTAGTGCTGCAATAATCAAGTGTGACCTTAACCGAACTAATAAAGATTGTACGGGGACAAATGTGCCCTCAGAGTAGTTCGCCAACATTTATAAGCGTGCTTTATATAACGTGATGTATTAGAATTGTACTAATCTGACATAACCGTAAACGTGTGCCATGATTTGCTTGTTTGAAATGTTTTAACTTAGCATAACTTTAGTGGAGGCTTCGGCCTAGTTGCCTTGTCTCACGGTTTAGATGCTCGTGTTTTTCTAATGTGCTAATAAACGTGTATTCTTGCTTGAAGCTGTACTTTTCCAGTGAGATCGGTTCACATGCTTATCTTTAAGGTTTCGTGCCAGCCTGGCATCTTCTTCTTTGCTCCAAGGTCAATCTGCAGGTGCAGACAATGGAAGCTCTGAAAGTGAGTTAATTGGTAAAATATGTTGCAACTTACGTTCCCGACTCCAAGGATAATATATGCCTAGGTAGAAGCTTGTGAATTGTTGTTTTTGATTGGACAATTTGAAGCCAACCTATGAACCCTCCAATGGAAGACCCTACTGGATTTGAACTGTTGTTTATTTAAACCTGGTGCACAAGAAGAAAGCAGCCATTACCCGGACATTACCCATCGGCCATTAGCCATTACCAGCCATTAGACATTATGGCCCATCTTGCCGACCTCGTCATTTTGTCATCTTCTACGATGCCAATTGATGTTCGACGCCATTTTGAATGAGACTTTGATGCTTTCTCTAATCGAGAGAAAGAGACTTTAAGTAATTCTCGCCCTAGAGACTTTAACTTTGATTTGCCCCTTTGCATGAAGTAGTAGTTTTGTCCTTTTATCTTGCCGCTGTGAGGCAATTGCCCCGTCCACCCTGCCCCCTTTGCCCCCGTCCCATGCTGATCGAAACCGGTACCTGTGAGACGAAGACTTCCTTGAATGCTGATTGAATTTGGTAAATATGAAAGGAAAATGTACAATTGCATTGTGTTTCTTTTAGGTAACCAACTGCTGATTTTTGATAAGAGCCCTAGTTAGGAGTTTTCCAAATCAATGTTGCTAAATTGTTTTTGCATGAAGTCCCACATGCAGATGCTAATTTGAGGTTAGATGAGGATTCATTTGTTGCACGATGCAATTTGAGACCTTGTTATGCTGACTAATGTATGCAATTAGCCCATTACAGATTATAGTTTTAGTGGATTGCGTTGCTATTATCGAATGCATTGTTATTCAAATGCTGCATAGATTGCATCTTTTTCGCCGCTATGGACAGCTATTAATGTTCATTTATATATATCATTTGGTGTTGAGACACATTTATATCGTGCTAGCTTTGTTAATATAGGGAAATAAATTCATTAACTTTGAATGAACTGGTGTGGTTATTCATGGCCGAAAGGTCATGGTTCGCCGAAATGTTTTCTGGATTAATTGTGAAGTGTTATGTTGATCAGGGTATTGCTTATGTTCGTTATTGATTATTGATTTGATTAAATTGATTACTCTCGGGTGAAGAGAGCCCCACTTGGTCAAAAGATTCATCGACCCAAGAGCGTCCAGATACAGGTAATTTATTAGGAAGGAACGCTCTATCAAGTGCACACGATTGAAATGATTTTTGGTCGATCTGGCATCTACGTTTAATGCAAATCAAGTTTGATCCTGAAAAGGAAAACTATAATGGCCTGATGCACTGTGGTTTTGCCCTTCTCTACCATTTACAGTACATGTGTGTATGCCCCACAAACTCTGCTGGACCTACCAACCGTCACCCATGGATATCGACATACAATGGTAGAAAAATAAAAAATCTTCACACTATCAAGCAGGGACATTGTAAGGATTGTGGGGGCCATGGGCCAAAAGTAATTTGGGCTCTCCTGTAAAAGCTTTGAATTTATTATCCAATTTCAGCACTTTCATGCCCTCTTCGGCCAGTTGACTGACAGTGCACAGGTGCACTTGTCCAAATTCTAAATATGTTTACAAATAATATTTAAGGATAGTGATGTGTTTTCAATATTATTATACAGCAGCAGCTCACTAACATTATTGCAAATAATCTTTGCAATAAAGATCACAGCCTACCTGGCAGCGGAACTGTCTGGTTTGCTAAAGACATTTTTTGGATATTCAGAAAGTTGACCTAGGAATGCATTCTGCCCACTGATTGCCATTTGTTTTCTGGTTTGTAACTCACATGTTTTTGCTTTCCATTTGCTGGGTTTATTTGTTTTATGCTGGCCAGCTTTGGTTTGGCCCTTCTCTTGCCAAAACCTTATTCACAGAATCCTTCCAAGTGACCCCTTTCTGTAAACAGGCCTTTAAATCTTGTTCTTCTCTTTTCACATTTGTTGTGCATTCAAACACCAAGGTCAAATGCCAGGTGCTGTCTTTCAAGGGTGCATGTTTGCTTTATTTATCTGACTTCATAGTGAGAGGATATTTGTGACAATCTTGCTAGATAATGGGGGTTCAAAAGAGTTTTTTTCTCGCACAGGACAACATTTAAATTAGCTATGTGTGTATTTTAGAATATATCAGAATTATGAACGCACAAATGAAGCACATTTTTTGTTATTTTTCAAGTGTGTTGGAAACAAATACTTTAATAAGAGCAAAATCAATAATTAAACTAAGTTATGCAATTTCAACACATTTTCGTTTGTGCACTTTATAGTTTTGCTAGTAAAACTGTGTGTCTAAGCAAATGTAATAGTAATATCAATTGAAAATGCGTTGTCTGTAATGGCAGTGTGCTACCACATCATGAATACTCCACTCTGTGCCACCCCACTTTACTCTGCACCACTCCACACCACTGCACTCTACTCTGCGCCACTCCACTTTACTCTATGCCAGTTCATGCTATGCCTTCCAACTCTACCCTGTACCACCATACTCTATGCCAAAGCACTTTTCGCCACTCTACTCTACACCACTGCACTTTCCGCCACTGCACTCTACTGTACTCCAGTCTAGGCCATACCAATATACTCTGCACAGCTCCACTCTATGATGATGTACTCTATACCACTGTAACACTCAGCTTTATGCCCCTGCACTCTATGCTCATCCACTGTATGCCGCTCTTATCTACTCTGCACCACTGCACTCTATGCCACTGAACTCTACACCACTTCACTCTACACCATTACACTCTGTGCACCTGCACTCTACCCTGCACCACTCGACTCTTTGCCACTGCACTCAACGTCACTCTACTTCACTCTACCACTCCACGCTAAACCACTGTACTCTACACCACTCTACTCTTTCCACTGCACTCTACTCCAATGCACTCTCCACAACTGCACTCTGTCACTGCGCTCTGTGCTGCTCTACTCTACTCTTCATCACTGTACTCCACACCATTCTACTCCACTCTGCTGCTCTGACACTCTACTTTGCAACACTGAACCTCTCCACCACTGAACTCCATGCAATTCTACTCTTCATTACTCCACTCTATGCTACTCCACTTTACACACTGCACTCTATGCCACTGCACTGTATGGCAGTAAACTCTGCTCTGCACCGCATTATACCACTCTACTCTGCACCACTCTATGCCACTGCTCTCTATGCCACTTGACTCTACTCTGAACTCTACGTCACTGCACTCTATACCACTCGACTCTATTCTGTGCCGCTGTTCTCTGCATCACTCAACTCTATGCCACTCCAATCTGCATCACTCTACACAATTCTAGTCTATGCCACTGCACTTTACGCCACTGCAATCTATGCTATTCTACTCTACTCTAATCTGTGCCACTCTAATATCCACCCCTCCACTCTGTGCAACTCCACTCTGTGATCTCACATTGTACACCACTAAACTGAATGCCACTGCACTCTACTCCACTATACTTTGCAACACTCTATGCCAATGCACTCTACCTCAGTCTACTCTACTCTTTGCCACACCACTGTATGCCACTCTACGCGACTCCACACCATGCCAATCCAATACATGACACTCTCTGCCACTCCACCCTACAAACCCTCTGCTCCACTCTTTGCAATTCCACTCTGACACTCCACACCACTATACCCCACACCACTAACATTTAGCCATTGTGAACATCAGCCACCCTGGTGTACAACATGGCTAACATACATTGGAAAAGCCAATAGCTCTTGAATAGACAAGACCTATTGACTTTGCCAGTGCCTGTTCATATGTAAGGTCCGAAACTTTGTTTATTGCTGTTGCATGGTGTTAAAAAAACAAGCATTTCTCTACAAAATGTCTCTTACAGATGCCAATACATCACCCACATTAAAAATAAAGTAAAAGAAAACTGCATTTAAAGCAACCCTTTTAAGGATTATTTAAGGTCAGCGGGGCAAGAGGCTCTGCAGAACAAAGCTGGCTCTATTAGGGGGCGCCTTGGAAGGCTGGGGCCCTTGGCCAAGGCCCACTTTACCCATGTCTTAAAACGTCTCTGCTTTTAAGTATATAGTACACCATATGTGGTAATTTCACAACTTTTTTTCTGCAGTTGCATGCCTGGCTATTCAATATTTGCTGACAAAGCCACCAGTCCTGAATCATGGTACAACTGTGATAAGGACTATCAAAAACAGTTTTAGATCTGTCGTATTTTCACTGTAGGAAGGCTGCAGCCCATGACTGAAGCACAACTCATTCCACTGCATTTAGGAAGAGGCAGGGCAAGTATAGGGAAGCTTTGCCAAAGTGTTGGGTTCCCAATGAGAAATACCACTAAAAAAACAATTAGGCAAAAAACACAGAAGGGTCCTTAAATTGAGAAAACTGACTTATCAGAAGAGAGAATTTCCATACAATGAAACAAAAAGTAGCAAAAAATTCAGTCCAGGTACATCATGGGAAGAGAAAAGACACGACAATTAACTCACATGGAATCAACTTACTCAGTGCTATGGAAAACTTAAAACAAAACTCAAAACATGCAGTTGGCTGGTTAGGTGTCATACTATTTGTGATAATTAATAGTTTTTATATTGCACATGGACGTAGCCCATGAACTAATGAATTTGCACTTGAAACAACATAAATATATTATATGGAAGCATGATTAATAATGTAGTATAGTTATGCTACATTTTTGTGGGATATCATTTCATTGAAATTGATGCAGTTTTTGGTGTTCTGCTCATCTCTCTCCTGCTCATTCCCCCTTCCAAACAGTGGCCTGCTGCAAGGCTTCTTTCCCCGTAGTTTCTGCAGATGGCAGGAAGCAGGTAGATCTTTACTTAGAAAGCATGTATTGTGAATTAAACCTTCATCGTGTTCCTTATGTAACATTTGGAAGGACTTATGCTTGAAGCTCCAATGTAGGCCTGTTTGAGCCTTTGTTTTTTAATGTTTCATATTGTAATTTACATCTCTGGACTGCAGTTGCTGTGGAAGCAAACAGAAGAATTCCTTTTACCTTAAGAAATGGGTTAATGCAAAGCGTCTTAATTATTATGATTATTTTTTGATTTGTCCAATGTGAGCTAACCATAATCATGTCATGCTGAACGTGCAGTTTTGCTGATTATATATGCATAAGATGTGCATACAAACCCTGTTTTTATGGTTCGGGTTGCATTCTCATTTTCCTCATGAAACTCTTTCCAATTTGCTGTTGAATGCTGCCAGTACTCTCTATGAGTTTGACACTTACGTCCAGATTTATGGGCGTTGTGGCGCCCGGCAGCGCAGTAAGTCACCTTGCTGTGCTGCACTGGGTCACAGGGAAATGGGCCTTTAAAATGTGACGTAGTTGTTTGCACCACGCATATACCACATTGCCTGGTGCAAGCATAGCACAAACTTCACATACATTTTCCCCTTAGACTGTAGTGATTCAAATGCCTAAATAGGGATTAACATTTTGATTTCTGATTTTGTATTTCATATCTGAGACATTCATTGCATTTTCCTGTAGCACTTTTTTATTAGGAAAACCCATCACCAAATGAGACTCTCTAACTGTAAAACTAAAAATGTCATTTATTGCATGCAATGTCAATGTGAAGTAGTATATATTGAGCAAACCACTCAGTTCTGCACTTCTGACTCATTCTAAACTCTGGATTTAAAGATATATTTTTAACAAACGCCATCAGCAACCCACATGCCATTCAATCATTACCCAATTCAAGGGGCTCCATAGAACAGGTGGAGGTGAGCAGCTCAATCCTGTAATGTCACAGAGGAAGGGAATGGCTCATGTGCATCAGCATGTCCCTAGCTCCCTTACTTGAGGCCATTTAATATGCTAAGCAACATGACATATATGTTATCACCCGCACAAGTTTCTGCACCAGCAGTTAAGGGGGGTGTAAGCAGCTTTACCAATGAATAAAACTGGGGAAGTAAGCAGTTCAATACATAAATCTTGATGAGAAAGGAAAAGTGTTTCATAACCTATTTCAATGAAGTTACTTAAAGATGGCTGACAGCTTTCAGGCCTAATCACATGACCTGTGCTGCATTGACTATCTTGGTTTTTACCTCGATTTCTGGCATACAATAGAGAAAATTGTGATAGTAAATAGGTCTAGCCGCAATCACAATGTGAAAGCATACATGTGTCTCGCCTCAGTTACACCTCATCTAGATGTAGACATTCAAAGATGGCCAACAGCCTCCAAGTGGAATCAAATGATCTGTGCTGTATCGTCTTGTCTTAAACTAGACCTAACGTATCTGGCAATCTATGGGCGGTGCTGTAGCATTAAAGAGATGCTCTCTTGGACTTTGCTGAGGGGGTTAGCACTAACGCCCAATTTCACAGATCAGGCAACCAAAGGCCTGCGACAAGTAGCTGCTTAAGGGTGCTACCCCTGTTCAGCCAGCAAGTAAGTTACTTTGTTGGGGATTAATGCTGCATGGCACTCACTTGAAGGTCGCATAGAGGTAAGCAGCGAACGGTCCTCCAGTAACAGTCCATTTTTCCTTCATTGCAGCTTCCTGGCCAATGGTGAAAGTGGTACATATAACACTGTTTTTAAATGTTTTGACAATTTGTAGACTACGTTTTAATCTAATTGAAAAGACACGTATTTGGTTTGATTCCAGCATTGGTGTTACCACTATACAATTTAGCGAGAGTTAGGCACCAGCACCATGGATAGTAGGAGCACACCAATTGTTCAGGTGACAGTATGTTGTTTCTTACAATGTGGCTATTAATGTGGAAAATATTTTATAAACAGAACTGTAGTAAACTAGACACACAGGCCATTCAGAATCTTGTAAACAACACATCCATTGTGATAAAGCCCTCTGACAAAGGGGGTGCCATAGTGGTGTGAGAGAGCAAAAATACGACCAGGAGAAAACGTGGCAACTGAGCAAGCCAGTGCATTACCAATTAATCAGATAGAACCCCTCAACTGAGCTAGGTGGTAGACTTAATGAACTCACAACAGAAGCATCGAAGAAGAGTGGAAATGCAAGAAAGAATTTGAGTTCCTCAACAGGAAGGACCCCAGAACTCCTGTCATATATGTCCTTCCTAAAATCCATAACGACTCTTCCAACCCTCCAGGAAGACCTATAATTTCAGCCTGCAGATCCCTTTTGGTACCACTTGCACAATACATTTATGTGTTCTTGAAATCATTTGTGATTGACACAGAGGGCTACATTAGAGATTCAACGGACATAATTAACAAAGTCGAAGGTCTTCCATATGATGAAAATAATGAATAACTAGTGACCTTCGACATCCCTGCACTTTATACAAATATCTTGCAGGACGAGTCTATACAGGTTTTTAGAACAGTCCTCGACTCAAGACCCACACCTCATGATGTCCCTACTGAATTCTTGGTAGCCCCTGTCTCAATGTGTTTGAAGAATAATTTCTTCACTTTTAGAGAATGCCATTTAATATACTAAACAGCATGACGTTTATGTTATCAGGTGCACAAGTTTCTGCACCACTAGTTGAGAGGGGCTTAAGCAGCTTTACCAGTGAAGAAATTTGGGGAAGGAAGCAGTTCAATCCATACACTTTGTTGAGAAAGGAAATGTGTTTTTCGTCCCCAAGCATAATTTATTTCAATGAAGAAACTTAAAGATGGCCGAAAGCCTTCCAACCGACTCACATGATATGTGCTGCATCAACTACATTTGATTATATCTGGATTTCTGAATAGAGAAAATTGTGCTAGTGAATAGTTCTAGCCGCAATCACAACATGAAAGCATACGTGTGTCTCGCCCCAGTTACGCCTTATCTAGATGTAGACATTCAGAGATGGCCGACAGCCTCCAGGTGGAATCCCATGACCTGAGCTGGATTGGCTGTCTCAAACTAGACCTAATGCTTCCAGCACTCTCTGCGCAATGCAGTCGCATTAAGAGGGACGCTCTCTTGAATTGTGCCAAGGGGGTTAGCAAAAAAGAACAGATGATGGACAGAATACTGAAGAATGCAAACATTCACCCCCAATCACAGAGAACTGGGTTTAATCGATCATTTTTTTGCCCACCATGCCACCCCAGTTTGGACTCATGCATACACAAATCATTCTTGACCCTGTTCCCCATTGGAACAGTCCAGCCCGAACTGCCATGCCACATCCAGATCCTCCCTGGACTGGAAACAAGCATCCTGGGACTGGTTTTGGTGAATTACCCCTCATCAGCCAGGCTAGTTTGAAACCTATGGCACAGTTAGGGGTTTATCACTGGCACCCAATTTCACAGATCAGGCCACGCAAGGGCCTGCGCCTAGTGGCATCTTAAGGATTCTACCCCTGTTTAGCCAGCAAAGAAGTTACTTTTCTGGGGACTAACACCGTGTGGTGCTCACTCGAAGGTCACTTAGAGGTACATGGCCAGTGGTTCTCCAGTAACAGTCCAGTTTTTCCTTTTTTGCAGCTTACTGGTCAATGGTGGAAGTGGTACATGTAAATTAGAGAAGACACATGTTTGGTTTAATTCCAGCATTGTTGCTACCGCTAGATATTTTAGCAAGCATGAGGCACCAGCACTGGGGATAGCAGGAGCACACCAGTTGCTCAGGTGACAGTTTGTTGTCTCTTACAATGTGGCTATTTTTGCACTCCTTATTCATATGCATGAGCTCTGGGGATGAGGATTTCTTTCTACATCGGTGTCTCTTTTTTAAATCAGCACCCAGTTTAGATACAATCAGGGTGTGCGCAACAGATAATTGCACCAGTAAGTTCGGCATGATAAATAAGGTTTATGTCACTCTTGGTCCAGGTCACATGAAAGGTATGTGGTGTTTTTGGAGATCTTTTATCTGGTTTGGCATCTACCACACAATTATGTGGCTATACCTGGTTTGACATTTGGTGTAAGGGTAGGCAAAGGCATCAACAAAAGTTTTATTTGTTGTATATATTACTTGATTATTAGGTGCTTTGTTCTTCCCAAGTCCTAAAGAGGCCTAAAGTTACAGTGGAGCCAAAACGTGTCAACAAGTTTTGATTGGAGGAGTCAATTGAAATTAAAAGAATGGAAAAATTATATGGACACACAATTAAAAAGATTTAGGGCTAAAAACTGCCCTTGCATATGACACCACACAAGGACTCCCTCCTAGGAGCATTGTGAATAAAATAATGAGTACAGCTAGGCCATGTGCAACATTGTAGGAAGATTGAAAACAAGAATGATTGTATTTTTAATTGCTATTTCTGGTGCAGTATTTATGATGATTTTTCTCAGTCCTTCCTTTTCTTGCTTTTTTGTTTTTTTGTGTACGTGCTGGCACATAGAATCCAGGTATTACAGTAGTTGATGAGAGAGGACTACAATAGAAAAGCAAAGTAAATAAAATGTATATAAATAATACAAACTTTCCATTGATAATTAATGTTTAATTGTGGCAGGAAATAATGCATAATCTATCACTACTTTATGCCATGTTTAAATTGACTAGAATTCCCGATGTAGGCCCGTATAAGCCTTTGTTTGAGATAAATTCCCGATGTAGGCCTGTATAAGCCTTTGTTTGAGAATGTTTCGTATTGTATTGTACATCTCTGGACTGCAGTTGCTGAGGAATCAAATAGATGAATTATTTTTAAACTTAAGAAATGGGTTAATGCTAAGGGTATTAACTAAAATGATTTTTTCTGGTTTGTCCATTGTGAGGTAGCCATAATCATGACATTGTGATTCTGAAATTTTACTCATTATTTATGCATAAATTGTGCATAAACCCTGTGTTTTATGGGGAGCAATCACAATTTCCTCATGAAACTATATTCAATTTGCTGTTGACTTTTATTTTCCCCTCTAGAATGCTGTCAGTGCTCTTTATGAGTTTGACACTTAGGCCCAGATTTATGGGCATTGTGACGCTGAGCAGCGCAGCAAGTCATCTTGCTGTGCTGCCCTGCACCAGATGTATCCAGTACAGTGCATTCCTGTCCTTTCCCCCTGTACTGGCTCCCTTTGGCTGCCTTTTGGCTGCCAACACAGGGTGCCTGCGTTGCATGCAGGAAACAATCCTGAGAGGCCTTTTCCTCTTTTTATGTGTGCTGCAGAATGCAGCGCTCATAGAAAGAGGAAAAAATGAGGAGAAATAAAGGCTTTTCTAATTGCTACTCACTTGGGAAGGCTTGGGATTTAGCACATTCCCAGGTTTAGGAGGGTTGGTAAGTCTGGGAGTGCATCAAAAACCATAAGAGTTGTTTGGGAATACCCATGCGATGCCCATGGAACACCTCCCTTGCACAGAGTAAGGCAACACAGAGATTTGTGCTGCGTTGTCTTACTTCATATTTTGAAGCCATTCGAATCCATGCAAAGTGGCTTTGCGTGGCTTCAAAAGTATGACTTAGTGGTTTGCGCCACACATGTACCACGTTTCATAGTGCAAGGATGGTGCAAAACCTCTCATAAATATGCCCCCCTAGAATCTAGTTTCAGTTGCTTAAATAGGAATTAATATTCTGATTTTGTATTTCATAATCTGAGTCTTTATGAAATTCATTGTATTTTTCTGTAGTTCTTGTATTAGGATTTCTGTAATACATTTTAAAACTTACTCTCCTTGATCTAGAACTCAATTATTGAGTGGTTCCAGTTACAATTTGACAATGTGTTTCTTACTCTGCTAATTTGGTGGGTTCAATGTGAGGAGGGTGTCTTTTGCCGCAAGATCAATGAGAAGTGAGGAAGCGGAACTGCCGGAGGTAAAATCTGACGTGTTTAAGTTATTGGTGTTCAGTAGAGTATTGGGGTTTGGCTCCCAAAGCATATACTACTTAACAGTTACACTGATGTAGTACACCTTTTCTGTACTGTGCCAGAGTCCAGGCACTGCTTACTGCTGACAGAGTATGCCTTTAGTCTGTACAGTGTATCATTTTTTGTCCCACACTAAAACTAAAATTAGCATTTTCTTCAAGAGAAAAGTTGCTTTTTATTGCTGGGACAGATGCTGTATTATAAAATATTTTGAAACATTGCCGGAAAACATTGTTACTACTTTCATAAAAGATGAACGAATTGTTAAACCCTGGTACATTTCATGGCAACTAAACTATGCCCGATACACTAGGACGAAATATATATCAAACGAGTAAAGAAAAATGCAAGAACGGCACAGGGCAGACAGATGTTTTACAAATTTGGTAGTAAATTCAAGAGCTGGATTTACTAGGGAAATTATTTATTACAAAACGTCATGGGAGTTACAGTGGGCTGTAATGGTTTGCCAGCAATTAGTTTAACAGTGATCTGGAAAGAAAATAGAGAATCACCAGTTTATGCTTTATTAACTCAACAAATCCATACTGCGCCAATTAATCATGTAAATATATGACCCCTGCCAGAGACTGAAATCAATAACTACAGAATGTCTATGGCAGTGATCTTCTCCGAGTCACATATTTATACATTTTTCATTTTATAGGGGGTATTTGCTAATCCTGATTTATGTGCATCGTTCATTTACTGATTTGCATATCCACGTTTACGTCATAGTTTAGAGTTTTTTTTTCCTTCTGTCGACCACAGTGGCTCACATTTTAGTTGTAAAGTATAAATACAAACAAGCATTTGCAATGCAACGGGTCTCGCGTTTGCTCGTGTTAGAGCTGAGAGCGTTGTAAACTCCTAACCGGACTTTTCACTGGTAATGAAACCTATCGGAAAAAGTGCATTTATGTACGTAACCCGAAAAAGTGCAATTAACTGTGTAACAGGGCTGATATTATGTAAAGCGCTCGACTTCTGCCAAGCGAGATCGCGCTGGGAAAATAGAGAAAAAGTAGTCCACGAGCCGGACAGAAAAAAGCTAGCCTCGCATGTTTTCTCTACTTGGTCGATGCGCTCGAGGAGAATTACTAAAGCGTCTTGCTTAGCGAAACTCATGCACAAGCGCATGCGATGCAGGCTGGACCCTAAAAATGAGAGTAATTTGTGCAGTGTTGGAAGATACATTCATCAGATTATGAATGTCAGATACTGGTTTTCCTATGGCTGCAAAATGTTGACTGAGATAGCACAAGTTAACAAAATGCATATTAAAGTGATTTTAAACATATATAAATTATTCAGCAAATATAACATATGAAATGAAAAAGTAGACATGGAAAAGATAAATGCCACAGGCTTCTCCCAAGACCACATCGGAGCAAGAATTATAGCATTTGTGTTTAGCTGTGCCATATTTTACGTTTGTGTTCAATATTATTATTTGCTGTAGGTCTTCAATATTTCATGTTAATTAGCCGTAGGCCACGGGATCAATACTCACTACTCATTCTAGTAATACCCACAGTCCAATGAAGTACTTACAACTAGAGATAAAATCGCATTGATAATGGCCTTATTTATCAATTGATTACTTTTGAATTACAACGCTTGTCATAAAAAGTAAAGTAACAGGGGTTCTGTTAATTTAAGCACTTTTGTTGGTGGTCGCATGGCTTACAACATGTGTTCTTAG
This sequence comes from Pleurodeles waltl, assembly GCF_031143425.1. Lineage (NCBI taxonomy): Eukaryota > Metazoa > Chordata > Amphibia > Caudata > Salamandridae > Pleurodeles > Pleurodeles waltl. The sequence goes on from NC_090442.1 coordinate 518,609,204, forward strand.
ACAATAAATTGGGCATAAGCTCTGAAATTAGTGCTGTATAAAAACGTTTTTCTTAATCGGAAGCAGTTCTACAAATCTACCTCTAACAAGACATTTATAGGTCTTGCTTACAGAGTACATGCACTGTGCTGCGAGACATTGTTTACAAGTCAGTGGGCTTACGACTCACCCACTTGTTTTCGTTGTCACTTTCATTTGCAATCTTTCAGTTGCTTAGTTCCTGTAGGTATCACTTCCTTTCTTCTGGAGCATGGACCAAGTACACGCGTTCTTCCTCATCTTTTTGCAACACACTATGGGCCTCATCACAAGTTTGGCAGTCTTTTGGCAAGACCGCCATGGGGGCGGCCACCAAAAGATTGCCATATTGGCAGTAATCTGACTGCCGTATTACAACTCACACTGTGAAGACTGCCAAAAAAAAGTAACAATTCTGAAAGTGCTAGAACACTGGAGGACGGAAAAGAGGCGGTCCCACCACCAGCACCATCAGCCCAACAAAATTCCACCTATCTGATTACGAGCCACAGATCCCCAGAGCGGATCTTCCATGGCGGAAAACCATTGGCAGTGCGAACTGTGGTGGTCCCAACTCATTTCAGTCAGACCAGCACACCACATTGATGCACAAACCAGACGCACTTACTCATTGCACTGAATAACACACTCCTACACAACTCACAATCCTTTGCATCCAGAACGCCATATACATACACCAAGAAGCATAAAAGAGAAGAATTCATACTTGTACCCTATAGGCACACATACACATATCACTCTCCACACATCCCACAACAGCACAACTATCAATATACACACATCACTAGCACACACAATCCACAACTACCATCTCCAATTCACATTGCAGCACCCACACCTCACCAGTTACCTAACACTGCACCTTACACTCACAATACCCCCACACACTGTCTACACAACCACTACCATGTCCCCACAAAAACACCCATGTTTCACTGATGACGAGTTGAGGGTCATGGTGGATGAAATTGTCAGGGTAGAGCCACACCCATCTGGAGCACAGGTCCAACAAACATCGATTGCCAGGAAAATGAAGTTGAGGCAAAGGTTAGTCGACAGGGTCAATTCTATAGTCAGTCATCCACGCGCAAGGGAGGACATCAGGAAGAGGTGGAATGACCTATGGGGCAAGGTGTGTTCCATGCCATCCAGGCACCCTATAGCCATGCAGAAGACTGGCGGTGGACCCCCACTTCCTCCCCCACAGTTCACATCTTGGGAGGAGAAGGTCTTGGACATACTGCATCCTGGGGGCCTGACTGGAATACCTGGGGGACTGGAGTCTGGTAAGTACCCTCAACATTCATGTCACACAATTGACTAGTCCAGCATGCTTCCTCACCACCTCATTCCTCTCTAAGTATCTAAATTAGCCACTACACCTTTCACATATTCACCTAATGCCCGTCTCTTGCATGCCACCTTTCCACTCAGCCCAACTGCCCTCACAGCCCTTGGACATGGCACTTTAACTAAAGGCTGATCAGATCATTATGACTCTCAGAATGCATCAACCCATCATTGTGAATACCTGCATAGTGCACATCACATCACATGTAATGCATGTATAGAAAAAAGTACTGGCTACACCATCTAGATTGTTCTAGTGAGGACCAGCACATGGCAATGACAGCAATGCAAGGGCACACCCACAATAGCAACCAAAGAAAAATACAGCTACAACTCAGTGATCATTCCTAATGGCCACAGATCACAGATACCAATCCACAAACAGCCAGACTTGGGTTGAAAAGGAAGAAGGCAGAGTCGATGCGCATATACAACACATACTTACAGGACAATGTCCCAAGGACTGTTCAATGGACTGTGTTTCCCACAGTACAGGTACCTGAGTCTAACCTTGCCACCCCTGACAATGATGGACCTGCAACCACTGGGAGTGGGCACACTGTGCCAGGGGCACAGGCACGGAGGGCTAGGGTTTGTGGGGGGATGCTGTGAGCCAGAGGATGGGGCCTCAAAGGGACACAACTGACCAGGAAACCATCTCCCAAGTCTTGGGAGCTAACCAAAGTTCCCACAGCCAGGATAGGCCAGATCATCACCATGTTGGGAGAAAATCAAAGGCTGCAGAGAGAGCACCACCAGGACGTCATGGAGCAGTGGCTGGAACAAAATGCCACATGGCTACCATTGCAGGGGTGCAGAGGGACATTAACACTACCCTGATTACCTGCTCCACACAACAGCAGGCCCCTTCTACTAGCAACGTTACATCTGCCCCTTCTACATCTGCAGCATCTCATGGATTGGAGGCCCTGCCAGGGAAAGGCCATGTCTCAGACACCCCTCCCTCTATAGTGAAGAACCCCCTCCCGCAAACGTGGATGTCCATCCAGACATCCAGCAGGAGCAGATGCCAAGACCAAACCCACTGCCAGGAAGTGAACCTCTCCTGATTTGTCACCCTGGTGTGCCACAGATGCACCCTGTTGACTGTTCTGAAACCCAATTTAATTTTCCCATGGTACAGCAACAATGGACTTGTATAACCAACTGGTGTAGCACCTACCCTGATGAAATCATCCACCATGACTTCACCCATCACTTTTATGTTAAATATTCTTTTATTTTTGTCACTGATAGTCTTGTGACATGCTTAATAAATCACACTTGAACACAGGAACTGTGTATATGTGCTTTACAATCCATGTACAATATCCATGTTTGCCAAGTGTGGTCTGGTGATTCCCCCCTGTATCGAACAGCCAGTGTAATGCTCTTCATACGGAGGCCCCTTCAGCAGGAGACACAGTACTATAGAAATGTCAGAGGACTGATGTGTAAGAGATTGAAATCTAGGTGTACACTATTGAATAGTCAGTATTGGAATCTGGAAACAGAGCATGACAGTGAGTCCTATCTGAATGTAAGTTATGGTGTAACAAAAAGCACATGTATAGGATAGAGAAGTCAGGCACATGGTTAACTATCCACAAAGCTGGGGCACATAGATAGGTCCTCTGTATCACCACGTATAGGCTCTTCGCATACCCATACCATAATTACTAAATCATATATCCCATGGAACACACAAAGAACATGACAGGGGAACCCAGTACAGAAAACATACACTAACATTGGCCCCATATCTGTAGGATTGTCACTCACCTATGTCAGTATACAGTTACAAGCAGCTTGGACTGCAAAGTTAGAAAACAAACACAGCTAGGTTTCATGGCCATCACAAAGTACTCCACCCATGGTTAAGTGAGAGGCCATGATTCAATCTTCACACATGTGTCAGAAACTTCAACTTAGACGTTAGACACCATTTTACATCCTCCTCAAGCCCACAGGTAAAAGGAAAGGACAAAGCATTTCCCACCCCACTTTTATGAAGAATATACTAGCAAGGTACCACCCCACTGAACTCATCTCATGTTACCAGGTATCAGTCACGTACACATCTCATGTCTGTCAGCAATGACCATTGGCTACTGACACAGAATACCTCAAGCCTAGGTTACAAAGCCAAACTGGATCTAGCTAAATCAGTTAGTGGAAGGAAAAGATGATAGGAGATTGCACAAAACATACCTCAAATCTGTGAAGCCTTTACCAGAAGTGTATGTTAGCATCTGCTGTAATAATACATGAAAAAGCAGAGCAATCTGTCCTGTACACATCACAATATATCAGTCAGCATCCACCACTCATGCATAGGCATTAGAGCTCATTACTTCCCCATTGATGAAGCAAGAATGGAGGTGTTATGGCAGCCATCTACTTCAGGTTCTAAACATTCATCACACCAAACTGTCCACTTCACCTGTATGTCAGTTGAAGTACTTATTGATGAGATCTGCCCTAGAGCTACCTGCTCCTTCTTCCTCTGGCTCTTCATCACTTGCTGTATCAGCATTTCCAGCCACAGGTCCTGTTGCCTCCCCTTCATCTGATACCAATGGTATCTGTTGTCCCAGGGCTAAATGTGGAGCATGCAGCAGGCAATGATGATTTGGCATACCTTGTGGGGCGAATAGAAGAGGGCTCCTCCAGATCAGTCCAGGCACCTAAATCTTGCCTTCAGGAGCCCAAATGTTTGCTCTATAATGCGCCTTGTCCTCCCATGGGCCTCATTATAACGGAGTTCCCCTGGCGTGGTTGGGTCCCTCACTAGTGTCAACAGCCAAGGATGGTTTGAATAGCCTGAATCACCTGTGAACACTATGGTTGAACATCACAATCAAACTTGCTATATTGTGATGACAGAAGACATAAATTACAAACACACAATACAATGGAAGCTTTCCTACCAGCCAGGCCCTCTCTGTGTGAAGCCGTGTCCTTAGCTGTGGGACATTGCTGTTTTGCATGATGTAGGAGTCATGCACAGATCCTGGATACTTGACAGTGACTTATGAGATGTACTGGTCTGCCAGACACACCAACACCACGTTAATAGAGTGGTAGTTTTTCCGATTCCTATACACCGGCTCTTTGGCACTGAGAGGGACCAAGGTTACATGGGTGCCATCAATGGCTCCTACCACATGAGGAATATGTCCCATCTCATAAACGTCTGCCTTCACATAGGTCAAATCCTCTCGGTAGGGAAACCTAATGCAGCTTTCCAGGTCTCTCAACAATGCACACAGTACATCCTTCAAAACCAGACTGAACATTGGCTGAGGCATCCCTGCTGTTAAAGCCACTGTATTCTGAAAGGAGCCTGTGGCCAGGAAGTATAGCACTGACAAGACTTGAACAATGGGAGGTATGCCATAGGGATTGCGAATGGCAGGCGTCAGATCTAGCTCCAACTGTGTACAAAGATCCATGATGGTATGACGATTAACATGATATGTCTGGATGACATACCTTTCCTCCATGGTGTCCAGGTCTACTAGTGGACGGTACACTGGTGGTTGTCTCACTCTCCTCATGGCAGGATAACTATGTGAAGACAAGTGAAAATAGTATGAGTTATGCAGTATGCACATATCATGCACACGTTGTTTATTTTATCACACCTGACTTCTGTAGAGGACACCTAGCACATCTGACATATAAAGTACAGCCCATAGATATGCATCTGATTTCACCCTTCTTGGGGCACATTGCCAACTATGACTATGGGATTGTACATATGATACTACTGTTAGAGTATACGTGTGTAAGACTTAGCTGTACTGCACTAATCACACGTCTTTTTGGATTCAATCTAAATCTTTCTGTGGACTAAGAACCCCGGAGTAGCTGTACATAGATATTACCATATATTCTCACCCAACAAAGCTTTTACTTTACATATGCACAAAATGTGACCCAAACATGATGGCACTACATAGATATACAGCACTTTAGGGGAGTAACTGAATGACACAGGTTAGTCAACACTTTCATCTGTTAAATGTGCCCAAAAAGACAGGTGCCTGCCCTACTGTATTGGACAGGTGGAAGTGACCTAAGTCCGCCGGCGGAAGTCGTCACAACTGCCATGTAACTTGCCATTGGAAAACATAGCTGTCTTTGGCGGACTTGGGCCAATGATGATGTCTGCCGGCGGTGACGGTCATGTACGTGACAGCCGTGACCGTCATCTTCTGCACTATGGCTCATTTGGCTCCTGACACTGTTTCCAGCAAGACCTCCATGATGTGAGCTGCTGTATACTGGCTCTGGGAGCCATTGTGCCATGTCCTGTAGGGCCTCTGCCTTAAACCCAGAAGAGCTTGAAAGACTAGTGGAGGAGGTCCTACCCCTGTATAGACAGCTATATGGGGCACCAGAGGAGCAGGTGAGTCCATTGTCTTAGCTATGTGTGATAGGTGTACTGTGTGACATTGCACCGAGCATGTGAACTTGTGAGGGTGTAGATGGATGTAGATGCACGCAGATGCCATATTGTGAAGGGTGTGTGCAGAGACGATGGGTATGTGTGCCTACTTTCTGTGACTGATGTGTACTGACCACTCCTATTGGTATGGCGCATGTGTACATGACTTTCTTATTTTGTCTGTGTGATCCATGCAGGTCAACGTGCATCAGAAGAAGGGGTTTTGGCGTGCCATCACCAAGCAAGTACGGTCCCTGGGGATCCACAGCCGGCAGAGCACCTACTGCAGAAAGCAGTGGGAGAACCTGAGATGCTGGGCCCGGAAGACTGCTGAGGCCCAACTGGGGATCTTCTCCCAGCGAGAGAGGGGGTGCCCGTCAGACCATGACCCCCCCAATGGCCTGCATTTTGGCAATGGCCTACCCTGAAGTGGAGGGGCATTTGAGGGCAGCACAGCAGCCGCAAGGGGGTACTGACTGACTTCTTGTACTTTCCTCTGGCAGTTTGTTGTTTGCTGTAGGAAGCTGGCCTGGTGTGTGGTGGGTATCTGTGGTACTTACACCTTATACCAGGTCCAGGGTTCCTATATTAGTGAAGTGTAGGCAGTGTCTGGAAGCCAGGCTCTCTAGAGGTAGCTGTGGATGAGCAGCCAGGGCTTATCTAGGAGACATACAAAGCTCATGTAATACCACTATAGTCACACAGCACTTACACACATGAAAGAAAACACTCAGGGGGTCATTATGACCCCGGCGGTGAGTGTAAATGTGGCGGTAGTATCACCAACAGGCTGGCGGTACATACCGCCACATTATGAGAATGGCGGGTTGGCTGCAGCCGACCAGCCACTTCTCCACTCATAAATGAGCCGCCAGGCCGGAGATATCAATCTCCAGCCCGGTGGCCGGCACACTACCGGCGGCGGCATTATGAGCGTGCCTATCACCATGCTCATTCCTTCCCCGTCACCGGTAGGTGGCTCCCCAACCCCCACAACACACACCTGACTCCCCCCACCCACCTCAATCCAAAGCCCCACCCCATACACACACTAACCCCCATTCACAGACACCCCTTCACCCAGAATCCAAACAACCCCCACCCCGATCCAAACACACACACCCCAACCCCCGATCCAAACACATCCCCTCCAATTCAAACACCCCGCCATCCCCCTCCGATCCTCTCACTCACCCCCCCACCGCCATACATGCACTCACCCGCAGACACGCACCATGCATACACCCAATCACTCACACTGGCATACACGCATACTTCCAGACATGCTGGCACACATTCTTACACACAATCACACTGACATGCAGACACGCACTCACTTCACCATTCTTACATGCATTCACTCGCATGAATACAACCACGCAAACAACACAACTCACACACACACATTCACACACTCACTCACACATTCATGCACACACTCAGACACAGACATACAACACCCCCACCCTCCCACCCACCTCCCCTGTCGGAAGCCCGACTTACCTTTGTCAAGGAGGTCTTCTGGCAGGGAACAGGAAGGGGCACTGCTACCGCCAGCAGAACACCACCAGGCCGTATCACAGGTCATGATATGCCTGGCGGCGTTTTACTGGTGTGGCGGTGCTGGTGCTAGCAGCACCACCTTACCACCGTCCGCCACCATGAACACTGACAGATTTCTGCCCTTCTTGTGGCAGAAGTCCGTCAGTGCTCATAATATGATGGACGGATGGTAGCCGTGGTGGCGATATTTTGGCAGCTGTCACCGCGGTGGTAGGCAGTTTTTACCGTCAAAATCAAAATGCCAACCTCAGTGTTACAAAAATAAAGGTACTTTAATTTTAGTGACACAAATACCAAAAGTACTAGATAGGCAATTACCCCAACAGAAGGTAAGTAAACACACTGATTATGTACACTAGCAATCAGAAATAGGCATAAATAGCAATAGAAAACAGTGCAATAGCAATAGGACATAGTGCCCCTAGGGGGAGCCCAACCCATATGCTAAAAAAATAGAATGCAAATTCAGGACACCCTCCTAGGTAAGTGGAATCTGTAGAAGGGAGCTGGAGGTACTAGGAAACCCCAAAGGTAAGTCCGACAGTGCCCCACAGCGACCACGAAGAAAGGAGTAAGTTATTGCATTTTCCCCAAACTACCAAGAGGACTGAAAATGAAGATAATGCAACACCCAGATAAGACTGCCAGAAATCAGTGGTGGATTCCTTGAGCGGAAGACCTAAAAAAGAAGGGGACCAAGTCCAGAAGTCGCAGAAGTGTTTAGTGGTGGAAGGAGCCACTACCCACCCATCTGTGGTTGCAGGAGTTTGTCGACGGTAGGATGAAGATAGTCAGCAATGCAGCCTTGGAGCTGGTGAAGAGTTCCTGGAGGATGCAGTCGATGTCCCACGCCGGATGAAATACTGCAGCTTGTCTGTGGCGTGGAAAAGCCTCCAACAAGCCTTGGCAAAGGCAAGAGTTGTGGTAGAGGAAAAGTGAAGCTGCTGGGGACCAGCAAGGTCCATAAGGTCTCAATCCTTGGGAAGGAGTCTCAGGGGACCCTCAGCAAGGCAGAGAGTCCACAGAATAAAAGGCAACCCCCACAGGAGAGTCACTGGAAGAGGACCCAGAAATCGCAGAGGAGCCCATGTAGCACAACTGAAGAAAGGTCCTACACCACAGCAGAAGCACAAAGAGGGCTGTGCGTCACAGGGAAGAGTGCTGGGAGCCGGTGCTACACGGTGCCTGAAGATCCCTTGGAGGAGATGCCAACAAGCCCTGGTAGTTGCAAGAGATGCATTGCATGGGAGTACTGTCCTGCATGGGAAGGTAAGAGCTTACCTTCACCAAAGTTGGACAGCTGGCAGAGAGGACCAATGGGGACCACTCCAGACCACCAACCGTGATGCAGGATCCACGCAGCTCAGGAGGAGTGGAGATCCACCCAGCTGGTCATTGTTGCAGTTGGTGCCTGCGGATGCAGGGGAGTGACTCCTTCACTCCAAGGGAGATTCCTTCTTTCTTCTCATGCAGACTGAAGACTTGCTGCCTTCAGAGGATGCACAGCTGAAGAAATGTTGCAGAAGCTGGAAGGACCGTGGAAACAACGTTAAAAGCAGAGTATTCATCAAGGATGCAGATTGTCGGTTCCTGGAGGGTCCAGTCACAGTTCCAGTGGCCATAAGTAGAAGTAGAGTTTGCAGAGGAGTCCTGCTGGAATCTTGCAAGCCAAATCTGAGGACCCACCCAAGAGGGAGACCCTAAAAAGCCCTGGAAGGGGGATTCGGAACCCAGCCAGGTGACCACCTATCCAGAGGGGGATCTGACATCACCTACCTGACCTGGCCACTCAGATGCTCCCAAAGGCCTTTGCCCACCTTGATTCAAGATAGTAGAATGAAGGGACCCTTTGGAAGAGCTCTGGGCATCACCCCTAGGGTGGTGATGGACAGGGGAGTGGTCACTCCCCTCTCCATTGTCCAGTTTCATGCCAGAGCAGGGACTGAAGGTCCCTGGACTGGAGTAGACTGGTTTATGCAAGGAGGACACCAAATGTGCACTTCAAAGCATACCAGTGGCTTGGGGAGGCTATCCTTCCCAAGCCATATAACACCTACTTCCAAAGGGAGAGGGTGTTACCCCCTCTCACAAAGGAAATCCTTTGTTCTTCCTTCCTGGGATTGAGCTGATCAAGCATCAGGAGGTCAGAAACTTGTCTGAGGGGTGGCAGCAGTTTGGGTTGCCTGGAAAACCCCTGAAAGCTAGTAAGAGCAATGCTGGGGGTGCTTTAAGGAGCCCCCAGAGTGCATGGAATTATACTTCCAATACTGGCAACAGTATTGGGGTATGATTCTGACATGTTTGATACCAAACATGCCTAGGTTTGGAGTTACCATTATGTAGCTGGACATAGGGAGTGACCTATGTCCAGTACACGCAGAAAATGGCGTCCCCGCACTCACGAAGTCCAGGAAAATGGAGCTGGAGTTTGTGGGGGCACCTCTACTCATGCAGGGGTAGCCTCACACATAGGTACCTGCACCCTGCCCTCTGGGCTATGAGGGCCCACCATAGAGGTGACTTACAGTGACCTGGTGCAGTGACCTGTAGTGAAAAGGGTGCATGCACCCTTTCACGCAGGCTGCAATGGCAGGCCTGCAGATACACTTTGCAGGGGATCCCCACAGGTGGTATAATACATGCTGCAGGCCATGGGGGACCCCTGGTGCCCCAATGCCCTGGATACCTGGGTACCATATACTAGGGACTTACAAGGGGGCACCAGTATGTCAAATGTGGGGTGTGTGTGGTCCAAGCAACCAAATGTAAAGGGAGAGAACATAGTCACTGGGATCCTGGTTAGCAGTCAAAACATACTGACAACAGGCAAAAAGTGGGGGTAACCATGCCAGAAAGGGGGTACTTTCCTACATTTGCTGTCACACTTTAGCATAATTTGGCGGTCTTCTCTGCCAGCCTGTTGGTGGTAAGACCGCCACCACCAACATGGTGGTCCTGAGACTGCCAATCTCATAATGACTCCTGTGTTTTTTATAAGAGTTTCAGTATTATTCCTTGATCTGCAATGTGTTTTCCTACTTTTAACACAGACGTATGAATTATTTTGTATGTTTCTAGCACCCTATCTGCCATCTCTGTTGACAGTTCAGTTATGTACACTTACAATTGGGCTACTCCACGCCAATATACTCTATGCTACCCCACGCTATGCCACTTTACTCTATGCCATTCCATGTTACTCTGCGCGATTCCACTCTACTCTGTGCCACTCCATTCCACTCTACTCCGTGCCACTCTACTCAAGTCAACCACAATCGGCCACTCTACTCCACCATACTCCATGCCACTGTATTCCACACAACGCCACTCCATTCTAATGTACCCAACTTTCCTCTAGAGCTCTCTACTCAGCTCTACATCAGTCTATTCTGCACCTGTCCACTGTATGCCAGTCCACTCTATGCCACTCAACTCCAAGCCATTCCCCTATACTCTAGGTCACTCTACTCCACTTTACTCTATGCCTCTTTGTTCTATGCCACTCTACTCTACTCTGCATCACTCCACTCTACAGCACTCTATGCCACTCCACTCTACTCTATGCCACTCAACTGTCCACCACACTAATCTGCACAACACAACTCCACACAATGCCACTCTACACCACTCCACTCTGTTACTCCACTCCGTGCCACTCTACTCTTTGCCACTCCAATCCATGCATCTCTACTCTATGCACTTCTCTCTGTGTCACTCCACTCTGTCTCTCCCCTCTACTCCACTGTACACCTCTACACTCTACTCTACCCCACTCCACTCTATTCCACTCCACTTTATGTCACTTCACTCCATGCCACTCTACTGTAGCCCACTCCACTCCACACAATGCCACTCCATGCCATTCCACTCTACTCTGCACCGCTCTTCTCCACTCCACTCTACTTTACACCACTCCACTCCATGTCACTCTACGCCACTCAACTCTACACCTCTCCATGTGATGCCACTCTACTTCATGTCATTCCATTCTACTCCAATCCACTCTATGCCACTCCACTCCATGCACCTCTACTCTGTGCCACTCCAGATAATGCCATTCTACACCACTCTGTGCCAATCCACTCTACTTAATGCCACTCTATACCACTTCTCCCAACTCTACACCACTCCACTGTATGCCATTCTACTAGATCCCACTCCACTCTACGCCACTCCACTGTATGCCATTCTCCTATATCCCACTCCACTCTACGCCACTCCACTCCAATGTACACCATTGTACATGACCTCAATTTACACCGCTCTACTTTGTGCTACTCCACTCTACACAATGCCTCTCTATGCCATTTCACCTCACTCCATGCCACTCTACTCTATGCCACTCCACTCTATGCCACTCTGTTCTACACCACTCTATTCCACTCTACATCACTGTACACCACTCAGTTCCACTCCTCTTTATGCCACTAGACTCTACTTCACTCTACTCTAAGCCACTCTTTTCTGTGCTGCCACACTACTGTATGCCATTCCATTCTATACCATACTACTCTATGCCACTCTACTCCACTCTATAACATTCTATTCGACTTAATGACACTACACCACTCCACACTATGCCACTCCTCTCAACTGTACGTGACTCCACTCTATGCCACTCCACTATATGATACTCTATGACACTCCAGTCTTCACCGCTGTACATGACTCCAATCTACCCCACTTCACTTTGCACTACTCCACTCTACACAGTGCCTCTCTGTCACTTCACTGTATGCCACTCTACTCTATGCCACCCCACTCTATGCCACTCTACTCTACACCAATCCATTCCACTGTACATCACTATGCCACTTTAAGTCACTCCACTCTGCCACTCCACACAGTGCCACTCTAGAGTGTGCCACTGTACTGTACACCACTTTAATCTATGCCACACCACTCTGCATCACTCAACTCCACTCTACACACTCCACTCCACAGCTCTCAACTCCATGCCACTCCACTCTATGCCACTCTACTTCACTCCATGCAACTCCACTATACTTATTGCCACTCTACATCACTCCACTTTATGCCACTCCTCTCAACTCTATGCCACTCTACTTTATGCCATTCTACTATATTCCATTCCACACTCCTCTTTGCCATTCCAAGACCCACCACTCCAGTCTACTTCACTGTACATGACTCTGAAGCTACACCACTCCACTCTATGCTACCCCACTCTACACAATGCTTCTCTACACCACTTCACTCTGTGCCACTCCACTCTATGCCACTCTACTCTACACCACTCCATTCCACTCTACGTCACTCTACACCACTCTATGCCACTCCACTCTATGCCACTGTACTCTATGTACTCCTCAATTCCATTCTATTCTATGCTGCCCTAGAGTGTGCCACTCTACTGTACACCACTTTACTCTATGCCACACCGCTCCACTTCACGCCTCTAGGCTACTCAAATCTACACCACTCCACCCCACTCTTTGCCACTGTATTCTACCCAGCTCCACTCTACTTTACTCTATGACGCTCCACTCTATTTTACTTCACTGTGCACCACTCAACTCATGCCTACTCCACTTCTTTCTACTTTTCACCACTCCATTCTGCGCTACTCCACTCTACACAATGCTTCTATATGCCACTCTGCTCCACACCACTCCATTACACTCTACATCACTCTATATCACGCCATACCACTCCACTCTATGGCATTCTACCCTGTGCCACCCTCCTCTATGCCACTCTATTCTATGCTGCTCTTGAGTGTGCCACTCTACTGTATACCACTTTAAGTTATGCCACACCACTGTATGTCACTCTACTCACTCTACACCACTCCACACTACGCTACTCAACTCCACACCACTCCCACTCTGTGCCATTCTATGCCACTCCTCCCCACTCTTTGCCACTCCACTTTACTCTACGCCACTCCAAGGTATACCACTCCACTCTACTCTATGCCACTCTACTCTATTCTACTCCACTCAACTCAACTCCTACTCCTACCCACTCTACATTTCACCACTCCACTCTGTCACTCCACACCACTCCACTCTAGGCCACTCTACTTTACGTCACTCCATTCTACTCCAATTCACTCTATGCCACTCAACTCCATGCCACTCTACTCAATGCCATTCCACTCCACACAATGCTACTCTTCACCACTCTATGCTACTCCACTCTACTTAACACCACTCTACACAACTTTCCTCTATGCTACTCCTTTCAACTCTATGCCACTCCACTTTGTGCCACCCCACCCTCTGCCATTCTACTATATGCCACTCCACACCAATGTACACGACTCCAATCTACACTAGTCCATTCAGCCCTACTCCACTCTACATAATGCCTCTCTATGCCCTTCACTTTATGCCACTCTGCTCTATGCCACTCTGCTCTACACTACTCCATTCCACTCTACATCATTCTACACCACTCTATGCCACTCTGTTCCATGCCACTCTATTCTATGCCATTCTAGTGTGTGCCACTCTACTCCATGCCCCTTTATTCTATGCCACGCCACCCTACGTCACTGCAGTCCACTCTGTCACTCCAGTCTACAGCACTCAACTCTATGCCACTCCACTCTACGCCACTACTCTACATCATTCCATTCTATGCCACTCTACTCCATTCTACACCACTCCACTCTATGCCACTCCACTCTTCGCCATTCTACTTTAAGCCACTCTTCTCCACTCTACACCACTCCCCACTTCACCCTGCACCACTCCACTCATGCCACTATACTCCACTCTCTTCTAGCCCACTCTGCTCTATGCCATACCACTAACTTTTAGCCATGCTTAACATCAGCCATGTTGATGTACAACATGGCTAAAATACATTGGCAAATCCAATAGCTTTCACACAAGTATGACCCATTGGCTTTACCAATGCTTGTTGATGGCAGATCCTGCTGTGGCCTCGCCTTCAGAAACACAGTGCTTCAAACACCTCTAAATGAGTTCAGCTGACACAGTAGATCCTGAATTACAGCCAGCCTCTAAACGAGAATCTTATTGTTCAGTTGCCTACAGATAATTAAGTTTTGTCTGTTGAGTCTTGAATTTCCTTCCACTATGCAGAAGGAAAATAGGCACTTATGGTTAACCTTACTGCCATCTGCTCAAGAAGGTGAATGTGCAACCTCTACAGGCCAGTGATTGATAGAGGACCTAGATGAGCACCACATCCTCGAAGGGGGGCATCTGAGTCAAGTGAAGTTAAAGCCTTTGACAAGATTCCTATCTGAGAAAATTCTCAAGCATATCCAACACCGAACATCTAGCAATAGCTCCTCATCTAGGAAAATGTTATCATTCTGTCAGTCAAAGAACTCTTTCCACTGTATGCAGAGACACTATTGCTGCGATCTGATCCACAGATACGTATTAGAAATCAAAAAGAGGCAAGCAGCTAAAAGACCTAGACGCATTTGTACTGCCGTCGTCAGCTGAGACCGCACTTTCCTGAACTCCGCAGGATTGGCTTGCCCAGATGAGCCATGCTTCCTATTTCATGAATGTGTAATTATGTGTAGGCTTAGGTAATCTACATTTCAGCAGCTCCTAGATTTTTATCAAATACTCTCAAAATTATTTATTAAAATGTACTTTCATATTCCTAGTGTTTCAACATTTTCCAACGTATATTTGAACCAGCATAATTCTGCTGTTCACAAATGCTTACATTTTGGCACAAATGTAGACATTCGACTGGGGGAAATGTGCCATGACTGCTGATTTTCTGCATTTCTTAGGCACTGGGGAATCTGTGTCAGATGGTCAAATCTATGTTTCTTTTATTGCGTTTTCTCCAATCAGAAAACATGTTTCCCTGTGAGAAACCCTTCTTCCTGCACCTACCACAAGTCTGAGGGAGATACATTCCCATTTCAATTATGGAAGAGGAGTTACTTCAGGCCTGAGCTGGAGTGAACCTCTAATGCACGGATGGCTTTGTTGGGCTTTCCATTTCTATTTTATGTGTATTTATACAGTGAGGCATTTTGGTTTTTTTTTTTAGCAACTTCTTACATAGTAAGTTGACAAAGAGGTCTCACTGTAAAGTCATTGTTAGCAACATTCCTACCTTTGGAGGTGGAAGGAAAGGACTATGGCCAGGACAGCAAAGAGCATAAATAGTTTGCCTTCAAGGAAGCTCTCTCACGTATTACAGAGGGTCAGCACTGGGCACATGTTACATATTCAAAGTTTCCCAGAACGAAGGTCATCAGATGCTAGTGCACAACACATGTGAGAGGGTTTTGAATCATAATGTCAAATGTGAATATCTGTTATTTAGGATACCTGATGCAAATGCATTTTGGTTATGGGAGCCAGTGCTGTTGACATTAACTGAGTGGCAGCTGTACATCAATACAGAGGAATAAATGTTGTATTGGCATGCAAATTTGCCCAGGCAGCACTAGTGGGACAGTGGGTAAAAAGCTCACTGCCATTTGAAGAAGCTTTGGTAAAAACAATAAATCTAAGAACGAGGTGGGAGACACTATACACGTCAGTAAAGACATCCCGGCAAAGTCTTGTGAGAATTGATGATAATTAGTGTGACGCATGACCCTGGAGCCATTAAGCAGTGAGCAAAGCATACTGTATCTAAAAACATAAATGTTTGGGGATCCTTCAGATAATCACTCCAAATTGTTATAATTGTTAATTCAGACATAGAATAATAAAAAGAGTTTCTAAGCATGTGCACTGGTGTTCGTTATATAACCTTGTGTAATGTTATGCCACGCAGTACAAGTAGCGGAGTTGATCAACCTTTACATGCATACTGTTTTGCACCAAAACGTTGATGCAAATGGCATGCCAACTGGGTTTGCGTCATGTAGTGCTTAACACCTGATAACGTCTGCAAATGTGCTGTAATGGGGCAGGCATATCGCAAACACCACCACTTAAGATGCCATGCTAAGAAAGTGTACTGAACTAGCTTGACATGGCTGTGCATGGAATCTCAGTGAGAAAAGCAGACAAAACAGTGGACAAGCAGAATGTTGTGATACTGTCATGCATAAAATGTGTAATTTCTGCAAAATTACACATTTTACACGACTTTCTTTTGATCTGTTTTCAATTGCATATACATGATTGCAGGAGAATGTACCTTCAGTAGAAGCTTAATGCACTGCGATCTCGCTTGCCATTGCGGTGTGGTAAAGTGGCTAATTACATTTATGGCACTGGAACTGGCAATGACCTGAACAGCACATGTCTGAAAATGTGATGTAATGGGGTAGGAATAGCACAGACACTGCTAGAATTTCACGCACAGCCAAATCTATTAAACTAGTGTCAGGGCGCAGGGTTAGAGGTGCTGCTCACCAATAAGATTGGTCTTTGTCTGGGGGAGAAGTTCCTTGATGCCATTTGTGCTGACTATGTATCAATGACGAGTGCTGCAATGACTGGATTCAGGCTATGCATGCAGGGAGGACGCCCTCCACAGCAGAGCACCAGCAGTGAAATATGTGTCACAGTAGACCGCAAACTCTTGCATGTCAAGCAAGATGGTAGCTATCTTGGATATTCAGGTACAACTTTTCTCTTGGTGCACAGGATCCTTGCTATGGACTCATGCTACAATGTTGTTGCTCCAGGACCTTTCTATGTATGTTGTATTTCAAGTGTGAAAACCTCTTAATTCTTAAAGGGTTGACATTTGGACTACAGAGAAGTATCTTGAAATTGTGTGTGGATGAAAATGAACCTTGAACTATTTATTTTACATTTATTGTGAACTCTAAAGACTGAGTTATAATTCTTTATACTATTAAGACAGAGGTTGTACTTTTTGCTAAGCATTTCTTATAAGGAGGATGGATTCCTAAGTAGACATTTTCGATGCATATATATTAATGAATGTCGTGTACCAGGTAGTGGAGTTCCAGCCCTTATATTACTAGGTGTAGGGAACCACAAACAGCTTTAGAGCTGCCTTGTGTTACCTTTTTTCCACAAAGTCATGCAAAGCCACTCAAAACTCAGATTTGCATAGCTTTGTAAAGCCCAAAATTGATTTTGTGTGGGGGCCTGCCCAACTAAATGATGCAACCCAACACAAAATCTAAGTAAATCTGGGCCTTCTTGTTCATTTCATTAAAGCATTGAGGTAAGTGAAAATCGTTTGTTCACAAAGAGAGCGAAGCTAAGGTAAGCGATATAGTTGTTGTTTAGATCAAAGAGTATTGAGGCACAGAAAACAATACGTATAGCATTGTAACATCCTCCTTTTTAAATAATAAGTGAGAGCAGTTTTAATGGTATAATGAATACATTCAAAATAACCTTTTTATGTGATCAATTCTAAATGTCTAATTGCTTACACCGGGTATGTGTTGTAGTCATCCCTAATCATATTCATATTTGGCAGTGAATAATTTGTATTTAAATCAAAAGAACATTTTTTTCTCTGGCACGTTTACCCTATGTAAGAAAAACTCAATAGAATCTCGCCATATTCTCTTGTATCACTCATCTTTGAGCAGATGGTGCTGCATAGGTACTGAACTGTTCATGCCTGACTCACTGTGATGACTCCACGTTGTAGGACTTGTCTTCTTGAGGGAGCAGACAATGGTATCATCATCTGCATCCTGTTTACTGGAAAGAGCCCAACAGCTTCACAGGTGTGTAATTACAGAGTTTCGGCCTTTGTGATAATGGAATACTATTTAGGGTAAACATTACAGAAAAAACAACTGCAATGCCTGAGATTAGACAGAATGTGAGCAAAGGTGAATATTCAATTTGCATAACAGCTGTTGACTCACTCCTACTGTGGTTAGGTTGTTACTGTGATCTTGTAAACTCACACCTTACACTAATGACACCATTCACATTTTTATCTTGAAAGAGGGAGAAGGAGGGAGGAAAAGAGGCCCAGATTTACTAAGGTTTTGTATTGGGTTGTGTCGCATTTATGGCATTGTGCAGCACATATAGAAAGAGGAAATTACTTCAAATGCTTGTTTTTCTGCGGGAAGGTATACCTTCCTGCATGTTGTTTTTGTACAGGAAGATATCCCTTCCTGTACAAAAAATATTTTGCTTATAATGCAGACACCCTTACAACATGGTGCAAGGGTGCTGACATTAGCCAAGACATCACACAATGAGCCTCTTCTCTCCCTCTCACACAACACAGCCCAGTCCTTTGCTAGTTGCTGTAGGTTGTGAAAGAGAGAGGGCATTTGTGTGGGTGCATATGTGTGTGTGTGTGTGTGTGTGTGTGTGTGTGTATGATCACAACGCCACTCAAGTGACTTTTGGAAAAATAAGCATCTGTAAGCTGTCTGTGGGATTCAGGACTATGATAAGCATTACACTAAAAAGTCTGTTCAAGTGTTATTTTTTTCTTGCAAGTGTCACTTATCTGCAGCATTTTGAACTATATGAATAAGTAAATGTGCCATAGGTACATATATTTAAGGTAACAAACATGAAGGTGCTCCTGAGATGACACTGTTCTAATGTGTTGCTTAAGTAGAATAACTGTTTTAACATTTCCTTCAAACATTTCTTTTAAAGCAAACCGAAGTGATTATGAGAAGTCTCATAACAAGCATATCAGTGAAGAATTGAAAGCTGTGTTCTCAGGAAGGCCAAGCAATGTGTTTAGCACTGGATTGTGAGTGAGAAAAATAATATCCCACAGGGAATCATGGTTAACAAAGCAATGTTTGTTCTTGGGAAATATTTTGCTTGGGAAAGATTTTGCTTGGGGGAAATAACCTAGAGTCCACCTTGCTTTCCAGCCAGTAGGGTGTACGCGAGAAGAAGAATTTAATGAGTCCACGAAAATCCCTTCCAGGCAATTAATTTATAGGACTTTTTAACTGCAGGGTGGGATTGTTCTATACCCAGATCCATGATGTCTTCATTTTGACCATATTAAAGGTGGATTTTGAGAAGGAATTTTGATTTTTAATAAATATGCTTCTTGTCGACTATCAGATATCTTATGATTTTTTTTTTTTACCGCAGATTCATACTCAGTAACTACAGATGTGTAAAGCTGGATATTGCAGGGAAGAATTGTTGAAGGAGGATGCATTGCACACAAATTATTGCAAAAGAATGGCAGAGTTGTTGACTTTGTCTGTTGTGTCAAATACTCAGTGGCATTGAGAACCACATCCAGGGGCTACACTGATTCACTAAGATGTCTCTGGGATTAGACAGAGATGTTTTCCTCCACTTTCCTTGCTCTGTGCTGACCCTTCAGCCATGTTATCATGCTCTGCTCCACCTTGTACAGCTTCTTAGTTGGCCCAGTTACCCAAAATTGCCCCCTGCAGATTTTAACAGGGATTGCCCCTCCACGTGGACTGAGGAGCGTCACCCCACCCTAAAAAATGCCCCCTATAACGGAAAAACAAAATGGTAATGAACCATGTTTATTACCATTTTATTTTTCAGCACCCCATCCTGAACTGAGTGTTAGGGCGGCACATGGCAATTACTGCCGAGTGGCAGCAGGGAGCTGTGCACTTGTTTAACATGCGTATGTCCCTTTGGCTGGCCATCTTGCGACAGCCAACCAGACATGCACACTTTAAGCATTTCTAACCCAGTTGTCTCAAGACAGCTGGGTTAGAGAAAGCAGAGGCCTCCAGTCCTCTTGTGAGCACTGAGAGAGCCCACTCCCA
The DNA here is from genome assembly GCF_031143425.1 of Pleurodeles waltl. Lineage (NCBI taxonomy): Eukaryota > Metazoa > Chordata > Amphibia > Caudata > Salamandridae > Pleurodeles > Pleurodeles waltl. The sequence goes on from NC_090442.1 coordinate 518,629,276, forward strand.
CCATTCCTGAAGCTGGTTTCATGCTGGTTACCAGCATAAAACCAGCATCAAGGTTGGCTTGTGCAGTTTCGTGGATTCTGTGACCATCACAGGTTGGAGCTGGGAGAGACGACGTGAGAAGAGAAGATCGTCGACAGGTAAGTGCCTTTTTTTAATTTTATTTGTATTGTATCCTCCCTCCTGCTCCCTCATTGTAAATACGAGCTAGCTGCTACTGGTTTTTAAGTCCCCACTACGTGAATTTTTTCACTCCAGAGCCCACATTTTCTGCAACCAACTCAAATTGGTTACCTTCAGCTGGTTCTACCAACTTTAGACTGGTCCCTCTGGCTTACCCCCAGACTGTCTCTTTTATCTTTTAGGGGTGGGAGTAACTCGCATAATGCTGTGTAGCTAATCATGCAAAATCTTCTGAAAATTCACCAAGATCGTGCTTCATTTACATGATAATTAAATGAGAAGAGCTATTTCTTAGTGCAAAAATGCCCCCTCACGTGCAAAATAGATGTAAGGATACATTTTGCCTGAAGAAAAAGCTCCAATTGCAACCAAACACAAACGGCAAGTGCTCTTGCGGTAGGATTTTCCCACCACTTACTACCAGCATTTAACGCAATTTTTTAAGGGCAAAATGAGCCTTTGCATCCAAAATGGTCACAAGCTTACATTTTGCACTAAAAAACAGCAGTAAATGCACAGAACACGAAAAACATCTGCAACTGGCTGTTTGCACTTGCTAAATGTCCTCTAGCAGTAAGCTTTTTCCCTACTATTGCTCTTCATTATGCAAGCAGAATTATCACTTAATTATCGGTAATTCTGCATCAAAGAGTAATGCAAAATTACCAAAATGACTCTGATAACTCCAGCGCAATCAAAATTCTTCCCAAGCCTAGTATATGTTCCAATTCTCCGTCCTGATGATAATCCTAAAATCATACCGGGTCAAAAAAACGTCAACTTTGAATCCTGAACTGTGACCTTTATTATGACCTGTTTTGTGATCCACTGAATTATTGACATTGGTCATGAGGTTTCCTTTTTTAGTATAGGATCAATTTCTTAGAGCACTAAGCAAGCTTTTTCACGTATTCATATGCCACCATATTTTTGTGAATAATTCTCTTCATCATTTCTCAGTAATTGACATTGTAGCTCCAGAATAATAAATTATGTCTGTTCATAAGGACTTATTTCAAAATGGTTATCCATATTTAATGTTTCATTAGCAATTACTATTTCTAACAGTGATATTTTATTGAGTTTCCCGGAGCCATTGTTTCATCAACATCACCACAATAACTTTATTTCGAGCTCCAGGATCATAAAAGTCCAAACATACATAAAACCATGAAAAAAAAATAACACAATATCAATGATTATCCAATGAGATAAGTCATTAATTCATAGATGGTAGGTACGTTATCATTCATTAAATTCACTATCGAAAAACCCAGAACTGGCTGCACATATTGCTGTAGGTTAAATACATGATGGTATCCTAATAGATGCCAGTTTAGGGTACAATTGGGATTAAATTGTGCAACTTCTTATAAAATTCATTATTATACATCATGTAATCAGCGTTAAAGAGCAGAGGCATGCCGCCACTAGAACCAGTATTGGACTACACACTAATTTTCAAATTAGAAATTACAATCACAATTGCAAACATAACATTTGTGTAGCTACCAGTGCAGCATTCTGGCACAGGGATTTATTTATTCCAATAGGCTATTTCTCCCACCTACAAAGGGCAAAGTCATATTAAAGTGCAATAACAAATGGACGATATTACAACCTAAAATTCAGTGTTCTAATAGTAATCAACAAATATCTTGTTTAAAAGGACATAAAAACAGTAAAACCATGATAGGGGGTGCTTCTATTAGTCTATCACTTTCCTTTTTTGGATTAAAAAAACAGTGCATAGCCATTTCCGAGACAGCTGTTACTTGGCTACAATTGCTTTGCCAGATCCAAGCTGACATCAGGAATCTGGGCATTGAGTAGACCACCAATCTGCTTTTATTGGTGCAGAGGATTCTATAAGCCTCCGTATATTGGCCAATGCCTAGCTTCCTACAGAGTGGTAGTACCCACTTTGCTCTCTGATACCAATATGTTGGGCAAAAGAATAAAATGTGTGTTAATACTTCCGGGGCCTCTCCACAGGCAGGGCATAAATAACTCCCAGGTACATCTCTCATCAACTACAGAATATTTGTGTCGGGAGTCTCCTGTGCCTAAACTGGATATACAGTTTGCATGCCAGTGTTGGAGTGATTTCATCTATGGTATGCTCATAGCATGGAAACTGTTTTACGTCCAGAAATTCCATTGACAAGGAGTCTCTTCAGTCTACTTTAGTTTCACTTGTGCCACAAAGTCAGTGAGGACGTGCAGGAAAATCTGGTGAAGCAGACTCTTCTTGCTCACTCGCCAAAGGGGGCACCATGGGCCGCATGGTGAACTGAATGCAATCACTGCCTGATACCCCTGCATCTGAGGGGCCATGGGAAAGGTGAGTAATGCTGCAGGAGGGACCTCCTACATGCATTCCTTTGGGGCTGCACAGGCACAGAGACGGATGAGGCAGATGGCCCTGAGGCCTCATTGGTGAGACTGAATCTACGTTGTGGACCCTTACATGCCCTGGGTGGGCTGCATGCCACCACTAGGCTTTTGAGGGGGCTGAAGACACCCCTGCAGGGTGATGACCTGTACAGCGTGGTATTGGCCAGGGTGACTGAGCATGAGAGGTAGATGGTCCTTGCTTGTTTTGGGGGGGTGAGTAGGGGTGGACAGTGAGCTCAGCTCTGCAGGCGGAGTTAACAGAGTTTTGGGGATTCGCATGGAGTTCGGCCAAAAACTCTGCTAGCCCGGCAGCAGAATGGAGCTCACCGGCGTGCGCACTGTGCTTGCACTGTGTGACCCATAACTGGGCTGCACTTTACACTAGGCCCAAAATGAAGACAACATTTGCCCTACATCAGGCAAGGAGACCCCTAGCTAAGGCTTTACTTTCTGCTTGTCGACGTGGAGCTGCTGCAAGCTGCTGCTGAGGTGCTACACCGGCGCCAGGTCCTGATCCAGGTCTCCCTCCTTTCAGTCTCCTCAGCAGCCTGGGAGCAAGGGACAGAGGGAGGTAGAGAGCCAGGCCGCTGGCAAACGGGGACCCTGGACCCAGGCAATATTCAGGTCAGACCCTTGTTTTGCTTTCTTTTCTATGTGCACATGGGGCGGGCACTGGGCATGGACACTATTTGCATATGAGTGGGGTCTGTGCTTGGAAAAAAGGAAATTTGCAGTCAGATCGCCACTTGAGAAGTACCTGTCTCTCTAGCAGCGGAGTAAAAAAAATCCCTGTAGCCGCTGTGGTGCTGGGGTCCCCAAGCTCCAAAAGGTCCCCTCTGCACAGTACACTGTGGAAGGGCGGGAGGCCCCTGACTGGGTCAAGGTGGCCCCCTCAAGGTACTTTGCAGGGGCACCCTGTCAAGTTTTGTAAAGTCACTGCATCCCGAAGTCCCTGAAAAAGACAGTGGTGTTATGGGGTATGGTGCTGAGGCCAGCAGGGAGAGCTGGAGACTGAGGGAGCATTAGCTGCTGAGTGGTAGTCTGGCAGCCCCTGCCAGATACAGATGTGTGTGGCCTGAGAGAGTGCCATAGAGCCCAGTGGCACATACGGCTAGGCACTTTCTGAAAATACCAGGCTGCTGGTGGTGAGCTGGTTTGCTGCTGCTAGTGCTGGGCCCTAAAGAATGGGTTGTCTGAGGCTTTGTGTAAGTGCAGGGGAAGCAACTCCAAGGCTGGAGCAAGACAGGGAGTATGCTTGGCCCTCCATAGCAAGTTTGTGAAGGAGGGCAGTTGGTGAAGGGAAGTGTGCAGGTGTAGTTGAGAGCAGCTGGCCCCAGGCAGGTTGGGTATGTCTGCACCAGAGGCCTGAATGGCAGCCTTCGCAGCCCACGGCCACAGATACCACCCTGAATGCGTCTGATCTCAGAGGCGTAAAGCAGGTCTGGGCCATAGTACTATGGCAGGCAGCATTCTGACGTATGCAGAGATCAATGGAATTTCACAGAGTTTTTAGCTAACTCAGTGAAATCCCACACAAAAAACTCAGTGAGCTCCACCCACCCTTAGAGGCGAGGTGGTGGGCCAATGGGGAGACTCTGGGTTGACCTTAGGGACTATGTATTCTGCGGATCCTTGTGGGGTGTGCCAGTCACTCCGCAACTGCCACTGTTCTATGTGTGGGCCCAGTTGACATCCCTGTGACTGAGGCTGTGCTGGCCAACTGACCCACTGGGTTTATTTACTTGCAGTTTGGGTGTGCTTGGAGTGAATTCTGGCCTTGTACTAATGGTACTAATGGGACAGAGTGCCCAATCTGCCACTATGGCCAAAGACAGAGATCCCAAACCCCCTCGGCAGGGTGAAATGGACTGTTACACTAAGGCAGAGGCCCTGCAGGCAGAGCATGAGACACAAGGCATGCCAGAAAATGCTGCCCGTCTTCTAGAAATTCAGGCCTCTGTGGAGGCTGTGGAGGGGAGAGTGGGAAAAGTACTATCGGAGATGTCTCTCCTGCATCACGATCTCCAAAATATCACTGAAATGGTGACTACCTGCCGAAAGCAGAATCTCTGAGTTAGAGGACACAGTCAAGGGACTCCGGAAGTAAGTTACCGAGGCGAGGGCCACAGCCAGAACATTGTGTGGAGGCTAGAAGATGCACAAAACGGGCTTAAGGAAACAATTTTAGGTTTTTGGTGTTCCCTGAGAGGCTCAAGGGCCCTTATATGTGGCAGTTTCTAGAAACTTGGCTGCAAAACTCCCACCCGTCCCCAAGACAAGTTCTCCTCCTCTTTTGTCATAGAACGGGCACACCAGACACTCCCTGAGCAAGCAGCAATAGCATGCTTTCTGAACTTTCTTGACTGCGACATGGATCTCACGGAAGTACGCCACATAGGAGTGGTCTGTTATGAAAACTCCAAAATTCAAGTCTTCCTCGATTCAACAACAGAGACACAACTTTGATTCAGTCAAAGCGAACCTGCAGAACCTTCTAATGCAGAATATGCTCCTCTTTCCTACTAGGCTGAAAGTCCTCTTTCAAGGAAAGTAATTCTTCTTTCAAATGCCAAAGGATGCTTGTGAGTGGATTGGCGAATATCCCCAGTTGACCAGACAGGGTGACAGAGGGTCTGAACTGTGATCCCATAGTGGCACCAGAGCCAGACCAAAGGAACAGCTGTAGATCCCAAGGAGAGGCCGACGGCCGGCACAGGGAGGGAAACAGACTCCATGGCGTGGTGAGTGGGATGGCAGAGGCTGGCAATCTCCCCAGACTCAGAAGGAGATCAGCTGGTGAATGCCAAGAGGAGCAAAGGGGAAAACAATTGCAGAGAGACCAGACAGCTACACAACAAAGGACCAAGATTCTTGGTCAGACTCCCTACACCCACTAATAGTGATCATTGCAAATTGGAACAGAATCCTGAAGTTCTCCCCCTCAGATGCACAGTGACAGGACTATAGGCAGAAGCATTGTAAATGTACTAGCACTCTGATCTGGGAACGATGAGTTGTGGAACAAGTATCTCAAACCCCCTTTATCGATTGTCCAGAGCTCCTGAATAAAACTCTTTTTTCACACTGTATAGCAGGCCACTGCTTTTAGGGGCGGTAGGCTCTGGTTGTGTTCAGTGGTTGTGAGGGATTGAATTTGTGGGGTGAGTGGTGGGCTACAGACCTCTCAATTTCCCCTGAAGAGTGGTTACAGTTAGGTTATGGGGTCATACACTCTTGGGGGTCCTTGTGCGGTAGGGTGGGGGGATTGAGTTCTGGGTTTATGGTCTTACCAGTTCAGGGGTTAGGGATAGAGACACATCAGTCGAGACAGAGCACTTGGAGATGGAGCCCACACAACTCCCAGCATGCTCAGGGCCATGGCAGGTATCTCGCCCTTAGACACAAAGGCTCTTGCGGGTCTGCCATGGAACGTGAATGGACTGGGTGGCAAAGCCAATAGGGGCCTGGTGGCTCTGTATATTAAATGGCTACAGCCAGTTGTCATCCTCATACAGGAAACACACCTTTGCGGAACATATTTTCGTTTTTTGTGGAGAGGAAATTCCACTACACTGGCATATGCTGCATATGCCACTGCCTCAAGGGGTGTGGTGATCTTGACCAAAAAGAATCCCCCTTTTCAGGTAGTGACGTAATGGAATGGCCCTTACAGCACATATGTGGGAGTGCAAGGTTCTGGAGTCGCACTGAAAATACTCTTATTGGTGTACATGCCCCCTGCGCCTACAGGCATCCACACTGGTGAAACTCACGGAGATTCTACTGGAGGCTAACTGTTTGTTGCACATAGTGGGTTGACAGTTCAATGATGTCATAGCTATGAACTTAGACAGGTCCGTACCTTTGGGGTGTGCATCACAGGTCACCCCGCTCATGCACATTCCTAAACACTGGGCCTTTCAGACTTATGGCATTGAAAACACCACATTGCTAAATGTTACTCATACTTCTGTGGGGCCCACGGGGTTTATGCAAGGCTGGACTATCTTTTTGCCCCAGCTGGGAAAGTGGACACCATAAACATGCACATTACCTGGCACGGGGACTCTCTGATCATTATTCTCCGCTAGTTCAGTTGAGCAGAAGAAATGGGGGGGTGGGTTTGGGCTGTAAATTGATCATCTAGGATTTGCAGGACTGAGACATAGCAGTGGGACTGCAGGTAGATACGAAGCAGTACTTTAAGGAAAATGAGGGCTCAGTTAAGTCCAAAGTGGTATTATGGGAAGCGTATAAGGCAGTCTTCCATGATAGAGCCCAAAACTTGGTGACCCAAAAAAAGATGAAACCAACGGAAGCCCAGGAACACCTTGAAAGGCTTTTTCTTGAGTTAGAGGGAGACCTGGGGAAGTGGTTGGATGCCCATAGACTTAGACAAGTAGAATTCCTGAGAGCAGAATACCAAGACCTGGCACAGGAAGGGGCAAAGAAACAAATGCTCTCCACCCTGCTTCGCTTGTACCAAACAGGGAAAAAGGCCAGGAAACTCATGGCATGGTTAGGTAGGAAGGAACTAGAGGCGAGATGGGTGCACAAGATATTGGAAGCAGACAGCAGGATCAATGATTTGGATGCTAGTATCATTAAGGCATTTGCCCGGTATTATAGGCAATTCTAAAGGGCCAGACCTTAGCACGAATTGCCACAGAAAGGACAGTACTTGGCAACAGTAGACACCCCCATGATGAATGCAGAAGCCAGTGACGCACTAGATGCTGAAATCACAGTGGCAGAAGTCCAGTCTGCCATAGTGAAACTGTAGTCTAGTAAAGCCCTAGGGTTGAACGGAATTCTGAAGGAATTCTATAAACAATACTCTGACCTGCTTGAACCCCCTCTACTGAATATGTTTTGGGAGGCTGGAACACAGGAAGTTCTTGCACTTGACCAAAGCTGGGCCACCATTGTGGTAATTGTTAGTAATGGGGTCTCTAGTTGGCAGTGGTTTGCACCCTGTCCAAGTAGGGACCCTCACTCTAGTCAGGGTAAGGGACTCACACACCCAAGATAACCCCTGCTCACCCCCTTGGTAGCTTGGCATGATGTCATGAGTATCACATCCTATCACACTCACTGTGCCTCCACCCAACCAAATGCCTCATGACTCTGGTGACAATGCTAAACACTACTGGGGGTATATTATTATCATAAAGTCATGAGCACACCCTTTTTCATATTGATGTAAGAAAGTCAATACATTACTATTTTATGCACTTGTTAAACCCTGGTGGATGTGGTGGGCACCTTAACAGTTTGGGGACCACGTGCCTCTCACGAGACAAATTAACACTGCCTTCTCCTGACCTCATGTAAACCGTCAAACAATTGCACAACGTGCAGGAAAAGTAATTAGTGGTAATTTCATAGTTACAGCAACGTGTAAAAGGCAAAACTCCTTCACGTGTCAGCACTTGGCACCCACTGCTATTTAAACCGTGCTGATCAGGACATCAATTCGTTGCTTCGTTTTGATCTTGCGCCACTTACCTGACTCCTGTTACATGATTGTTTGGTCCTGGCACCACTTACCTGGCTCCTGCAATGGCCTCCGCTCTTCCACCGTGATCACAGCAACGACGGTCCAAGGGTCTGGCATTCCACTTCAGGCTTCCATCGTCCTATCTGCATTTCCTAAACCAGAAAAGCACAAAGAAGGTGAAATTCGACCCGCTTCCTGCACTGTGCCTCGCTCATTGCAGTGGACTACAAAACAGGGTAAAACATATATCTTGCATAACCTGCAGACACAAAAGCACTCTTCTTCATTTTAAAGCAGCGCTTGTCGTGAAAAACCTTATTAAGAAGGTGGTCTTTTGAATGTTTCAAGTTTAATGACAGTGAAATCCAAGAAAGACGTATTTCGTCTAATAGCCACACCTTGTGGAAACAGGGACATTGACTTTAAACTCCCGAACTGCAGCCAATCTACAGGTCTTTTACGGACTGTGTTTTGTATGTGAACTGTGAAGAGACATTGAGACTCTATCTGCAGAATTATGAACAGAGTGTTACCCTGTACTTGAAATTTTGTTACCGCTTGGAATTCTCAACAAACGTTTGTTATTCTTGGCTAGGAAGAAATACCTCTACTTGAGGTTAGGTGTGCTACATAGAATTGTCATGAGTATGTCACAGACTATTGCATATACTTGTTTTATGTAGTTATCATCTGAGCAGTGCTAATTTTATGATTTCCATTACTGGACAAACGTCCCTATATAAAACTGATCCCAGTTCTCGGCGGTCTAGTATCCAGAGTCACAGTGCTTAGCCCAGCAGTCCTGGCAGGTAGAATCGGCATCGTTGAAAGAGCTGATGTTTCTCTTTTTTACTGTTATCCCAACCTCCCTTCCCCTTGGGAACTCACCAGGGAGCAGTGTGCTCAAACATTGCTGTCACATTAGGTCCCACTGGGATTCAGGGAATAGCATTGCCCTGTTAGAACAGCCTGGAGTTCAGGTGAGTGGCTTGCAACACACAAGCAGTCTGGCTTATCTCAGAGGCAATGTGAAAGTATTCGTACACAAACATACAGTAACACAGGGAAAAAAACACAAAAGTACTCCACACCAGTTTCGAAAAATAGCAAATACTTATATGAGTTAAACAAGACCATAACAACAAAAATTTAACATACACAAGCAAAGGTGTCACTTTTTAAAGATTAGATGCATTGCAGTTCCTTGAAATCAATGAAGCGCTTGACTGAGGCAAAGTACCTGAAATGCATAAAAAACAAAGACAATGCGGGCCGCACTGGAGGTAAAGTGTCAAAAGAGCCGGAAATGCATCAATTCCTTACTGATTCAGTGGAGGTGGTACGTCAGTTCCTTACCCCAAGGCATGGGAGGTGATGTGTCGGTTCCTTACTGCCACAGGGGAGGTGATGCATCATTTGCATGATGAAGCTTTGGTTCCTTACTGCGGTGCGGTGTCTATGAAGAAAATGGCACTCAGGAACGATGCGTCGGTGTTGCATTGGAAGTCAAGCCTTGATGCATCGATGTCACATTGTTGAAGCTAAATCAGAGTCGGGGTGGTGTGTCATGGACTTCAGTGATGCGGTGCTCAAATCTCAGGCAGCAGTGATTATTCTGATGTGCTGCAACAGAAAGCTGGAGCCTGCGTGAAAAAAAAAACCATGGTTGTTATGTCAAGCAGGGACCATGCTCCGGTGCAGGCCGTGGCACTGTGTCGAATTCTTGCAGTGATGGGTTGGTTCAGAATGATGCAGTAAGTCAATGCTTCGGTTTTCTTCTTGCAGCACCAAAAACCTCTTTCAAGGGCCCAGACTGGATTTGGCATCACTTGGCAGGGCAGGGTTCTCAGCAGAGGAGTCCATGTGCTGGCAGATGAAGTCTCTGCTGTCCCTGAGACTCCTTAACAGGAGGCAAGCTCAACTCAAGCCCTTGGAGAACCTTGGAAAGCAGGATGTAGAAAGCAAATTCCAGTCCTTTTTTCCCAGGACAGAAGCAGCAAACAGCAGGCCAGCACAGCAAAACAATAGGCAGAGTGACTGTTCCTCCTATAGCATCCAGCTCTTCTTCCTGGCTGAATGTCCTCAGTCCAGAAGTGGTCTAACTTTGTGGTGTCGGAGGTCCAGTACTTGAACCCATTTCTGCCTTTGAAGTAGGCAAACTTCAAAGTGAAGCCTTTCAGGTGCACAAGGCCCTGCCTTTCCTGCCTTGGCCCAAGACAGACTCCAGGGGGCTGGAGACTGCTTTATGTAAGGACAGGCACAGCCCTTTTTCAGGTGCCAGTGTCAACTCCTCCCGCCACTCTAGCTTCGGAAGATCAATCAGGATATGCAGGGCATACCTTAGGTCCCTTTGTGTGTCTGTCTATAGTGAAATCACAAATAGCCCAACTTTCATCCTTGCCCAGATGACCAAAGACAGGCAGAGGCACAGAATGGTTAAGTAAGAAAATGCCCATTTTCTAAAAGTATCATTTTCAAACTTACAATTTAAAAAACAAATTCACCAAAAAATGTATTTTTAAATTATAAGGTCTGAAACCCGAATCTCCATATCTCTATCTGCTCTAAATGGGAAACTACACATAAAAGATATTTTAAAGCAATCCCCATGTTACCCTATGGGAGAGCTAGGTCTTGCATTAGTGAAAAAATTAATTTAGCAGTATTTAACAATTAGGACATGTAAAACACACCTGTACATGTCCTACATTTTAAATACCCTGCACCCTGTCCATGGCACCACCTTGGACCTACTTTAGGGTTGACTTACACGTAGTAAAAGGGAAGGTTTGGGCCTGTCAAGAGGGTGCACTTACCAGGTTGAAACTGCAGTTTAAAACTGCACACCCAGACGTTGCAGTGACAGGTCTGAGACATGTTTACTGGGCTACTCATGTGGGTGGCACAATCAGTATTGCTGGCCCACTAGTAGCATTTGATTTACAGACCCTGGGCACAGATAGTGCACTTTACTAGGGACTTACTAATAAATCAAATATACCGCTCATGGATAAACCAATCACCAATACATTTTAGACAGAGAGCATATGCACTTTAGCACTTGTTAGCAAAATTTTAGAGATAACCCTGCAAAAAGGGCCATTTCCAACAGTAATGCACAACGACAGCAAACCAAAGGGATCCTGTGACTCATATCGCCCTATTTCATTGCTTATTATCAAAGATAAGCTATGGGGCACGGTTCTGGCCTCAAGACTTACATGGTGATTGCGCCCATATTCCGCAGGGAAATGTCAGGCTTTATGCCTTACTGGTCGATGAGATATAACCTGAGGCTGGCACATAATTGGATAAATGAGGTATGAAATTGTCCAGCCATCAATGCTTTCCTTGTGCTGGATGCTGAGAAGGTGTTCAACGCAGTGCATTGGGCCTTTTGGAACAAACACTGGAGACGTTTTGGTTTCAGTCCCCAGTATCGGTGGGTAGGGATATTATATCAGGCCCCAACTGTGGTGGTGAGAGTGAACGGGAAGGTGTCCTCAGAGCATTCCATCAGTAGAAGGACTAGGCAGGGTTGTCCCTTATCCCGCCTCCTGTTTGCTCTTATGATAGAGTTCTTAGCCTTAATAGTGCAGAGCCACATGAGGTGCACAGATTTGCTATCTCTGGAACAGAGGTAGTTGAGGAAAACATCTTGCTTTACACAGATGATATCCTGCTCTACTTAACTGAGCTAGATACATTCCTACTGGTACTCTTTGATCAATTCAAAGGGTATGGGACTTACTCTGTTTACAGAATCAATTGGGATAAGTCACTCTATCTTCCCAGGGGACAAATAGATACGTTATTGTTCCCATGCCATCTGACGCTAGCAGAAGATGGTTTCAAATACTTAGGAATTTTCTTGACATTAGAGAGGACACTCTGCAGGAACTTGGGGAGAGTAGTGAAAGACTTCCAAAATGATGTGGAGAGGTAGAGGGGGATGCTCGGACAGGCAGCCATGTTCAAAATGTTCACCCTTCCTAAACTGGTATGTGTTCTACAGAATATTTATTACCGGATTACCCAGGAGGTTTTCATCAGGTTAGTCAGAGATGTGCCAACCTTGCTGTGGGATGGGAGACACCCCAGAATAGCTCTCAAGAGGCTGCAATGAAAGTCATCTAATGGGGGTGTAGCTTTGCCCAACCAGGAAGCTTACTACTGGGCTGCCCAATCAGTAAATGTTAATGAGTGGAAAATAATATTTTCTTTGGGGGTAGCATAGGATCGGGTCTGTTAGAGCTGGCTTTCTGTGCTTGCCGTCTTTGTTTGCCACCACACTACTTCTTTCTGTAGAGGAAAGCATTCTAGTTGTTTGACACTCCCTCTTGCCGTATGAGCAGGCTTCAGGAATATAAACTTGCAGATGGGCAGCAGGAGCCAAAGGCAAACCCATCTCCATCCGTTTCTGCCCGGATTGGACCATGGGCCAGGGATGCTGCCGGTCTGAGTTTAGCTAAACATTGGCTTAGCTATATGAGGGCTGACCCTTCTGAATTTGAAACAGAAGTTGAGATGTCATGGAGGGGAAGTGTTCGACTGAGGGATGGCGGGATGAGGGGGTTGCCCTTTGTGTAATTGGATGTCTGGGAGGGATAAAGCTGTGGCGATGGTGGCCTATGAAGGGGCTCTCCCTAAGAATGGAAGGATGGGGCATTTGGATGGTTAATGATGACAGGAGAGGCCATAACGTTATGGGTGAATTATTGCACGCTCCTTGATAAAACATATTCTAGAGATTAGTGAGTTGATTGGGACAGAGCAGCTAGGCTGCATGTTTGTTACGGAGACATTGGCCACAGAAGATTCTGGACCAAATTTTGTGGATGCTACTCTACCAGGTTTTGCAGTGGTGAGAATAGATAGGAGGGTTTGGAAGGGTGAGGCTTGGCCATTATCTTTACGAAACAGTTGAGCTGTACATTAGATCGTGCCAATATCAGGGGCAAAGGCTGTGAGGTGGGGCATTTCAAAATTAAAAAATAAACATTCTGTGATTTTGGAGGGCTTACTGATTTATCGTCTGCCAGGTCCCAAAGAGCAAATCATTATGAACTGGTATGAAGTACTTGGGCCTTTTATTTCCTCTGGTAGTTTCATCAAACTGGAGAATTTTAACTTCCATTTGGAAGAGGGGAGTGACTGTGATAGGATGACCTAACATGACCTCATGCATAGCTTCCGCTTCAGTCAGCGGGTTATTACACTGACTCATAAATCCGGATATACGCCGGATGGTATTTTTTCTAATCAAGAGTCTTTGACTGTGGGTAATTGCGTTCAGTTAAGTTGGTTGGGCCACAGTCTGGTTAAATTCCAAGCATACAGGGGACATGAGTGGAAAGTATGCCAGGCACCAATATGAGTGTCAGAAATTGAAAAAAATATTAGACTGGTGATTTCTCAGAGGCCCTGTTGAAATTCAAAGAAAAAATCTTTGAGGGTCCAGGTTTTTTGGCAGAGAAGTTAAACAACTAGGTGACGCCAGCTATTGAGGGTGTCGCCCCTCCAGTCAAAGCTTGCCCGAAGGGTTGAAAGAAACCCTCTGCCCTTTGGCTCTCTGAGGAGCTCAAAGAGCTTCAAAGACAGTGCAGAAGGCAGGAATGCAGTTGGAGATTGACTCCTCATCTGCAGGAGAAAATAAAGCGTAGGGAGCTCATTCTCAAATATAAACAGGCGATCAAGAAGTTGAAAGCTCAGTATTATACCCAGAAGATCAGGTCAGCTATTAATATCCCAAAACAACTTTTTAGCAATGTGTGTAACCTCATAGCATCTCTCACACATCAGGCAGTGAAGAACTTGCAGGCTTTTTGTAATAAGGTTGCAGAGATTTCCAAGGATAAGATCCTGAAGCTCTTTGAAGATTTTCCAGGGTGTTTGGATAGTTTTGGGACTTTGTCTCTAAATAGATCCAGTAATTCTGGGTTGGAAGAGGGTGAGGAGAGGGCCTTGGCACTCCATGATGAAGGTAGAATTCCCAAACCGCCTAACCACAGATGCTTAACCAGGTTCTCCCCGCTGCTTGTGTCTAAAATCAATACTCTTCTGGGAGGTACTACTTCAGGCTCACTCAATGATCCCTGTCAGATCAGAATCCTGAACCTAGTTCCTGGCCTGATTACTGAGATACTGGAGAAGGTCTATTCACAGATATTGGAGTGTAGAGTTTACACGCCAGGTTGGAAGAAAGCAGTTATTATCCTTCTGAAGAAAATAAACAAAGGGAGGCTCTAGCGATCTAAAAAAATGTGTGCCCTATTTTGTTGCTGCCGGCTCCAGCTAAAATCTAGGAGAAGTGCATAAATCAGGGTTTCTCCTGGATCTAGAACCCTGGACCCCTCTCAAAATGGGTTCAGGAGGGATCACATCACTGAATCGGCATTTATAGTGGCTGCTGACTCCATTCGCAGGAAAGGCGAATAGGGAGGTGCAGCTGTTTTGGTGCTCCTAGATCTGTCCGCAGCCTTTGACACCATGGCCCGTATTTATACTTTTTGACGCTAAACTGCGCTAACGCAGTTTAGCGTCAAAAAAATTTGCGCCGGCTAACGCCATTCTGAAGCACCATGCAGGTGCCGTATTTATTGAATGGCGTTAGCCGGCGCAAGCAGACCGGCGCTGCCTGGTGTGCGTGGAAAAAAAACACGTACACCAGGCAGCGCCGGCGTTGGGAAAAATGGCGTTAGGGCGTCTTAAAATGGCGCAAGTCAGGTTGACGCTAAAAAATCGTCTTAACCCGATTTGCGCCATTTTAAACGACGCCCAGACGCCATTTACATGACTCCTGTCTTAGTAAAGACAGGAGTCATGCCCCCTTGCCCAATGGCCATGCCCAGGGGACTTATGTCCCCTGGGCATGGTCATTGGGCATTGTGGCATGTAGGGGGGCACAAATCAGGCCCCCCTATGCCAAAAAAAAAATATAAAAAAAAAAAAAATGTATACTTACCTGAACTTACCTGAATGTCCCTGGGGTGGGTCCCTCCAGCCTTGGGTGTCCTCCTGGGGTGGGCAAGGGTGGCAGGGGGGGTCCCTGGGGGCATGGGAGGGCACCTGTGGGCTCATTTTGAGCCCACACGACCCTTAACGCCTACCCTGACCCAGGCGTTAAAAAGTGGCGCAAATGCGGGGTTTTTTGACCCGACCACTCCCGGGCGTGATTTTTGCCCGGGAGTATAAATACGTCGCATTTGCGTCGCCGTCATTTTTGTAGACGGGAACGCCTTCCTTGCATCTCATTAACGCAAGGAAGGCGTTCACGCAAAAAAATGACGCTATTTGCCCATACTTTGGCGCTAGACGCGTCTAACGCCAAAGTATAAATATGGCGTTAGTTTTGCGCCGAATTTGCGTCGAAAAAAACGAAGCAAATTCGGCGCAAACGGAGTATAAATATGCCCCCATATCTCCATCTTTGTTGGTGCAAAGGCTGCATGTGGCTGGGGTGAAGGACAAGGTACTAAATTTGTTGGAATCCTTCCTGTTTGATAGGATGCTTATGGTCCGCTGTGGGGATTTCAGAGCCACTCTTATCCAGCTCCCTTGTGTGGTCCCACAAAGGTCTTCTTTAAGCCTGATCCTATTTCATTTTCAATGTCACCCGCTTGGAAAAGATGGTGCAATCTTTTGGTTTTCTGGTGTTTTCCTATGTGGATGACACCCAGATCCTTGTGCACATCTCTGATAACTGGGAAGGGCGGTGACAAGTTTAGGACTTGCATGATGGATATCAGTAGATGGATGAGGGAGAACTGGCCTAAAGTTAATGGGGAGAAAACCACGGTCTTTGTCTTCGGAAGGGATAGCTCAATCTGGAATAGTCATTGGTGGCCAGAAATGTATGACTCTATACCTACCCCAGTGGGTAGGGCCAAAAATCTGAGTGTAGTTTTTGACAACTCCTTAACTTTTGACAGCTAGGTGAATGCAACTGTGAGTTCTTGCTTCTGGATGATCAAGATTTTGAGGAAGATTCTGCGTTTTCTCCTGAAAGAGCTCAGGACGGCTGCGGTCATTGTGCTTATCATCTCAAACCTAGACTACTGCAATGCCCTGTATTAAACATCAAAAAGTTATCCCTAAATAAGCTTCAAACCCTCCAAAATGCAGCCGCTTACCTGATCCTTGAAGTACCTAAATACTGTTCATTCATGGAGGGTTTGAGGTCCCTACACTGGCTACCAGATCAGAAGCACGTGGTTTTTAAAGTCCTCTGCTTGGTCTACAAGGCTCTCAACTTGAAGGGGCCAACCTATCTTAGAACGGCCTTTAATTAGTATATTCCTAAAAAGGTCCTGAGATCTGTGGGTCAACGGAATGTGATTGTTCCTAGATGGAGAAAAGCTAGGTGGGGAGAATGGGTGAATCCTGTGGCTGCCGGCAGGCTGTGGGATTCCCTTCTGGAACATATCAGGACTTCAAAGATGTACCTCATATTCCATAGAGAAGTCAAAACCTGGTGGTTCTCTAATTAACCCATCCTTTGAGCTACTGCTGTGTTCTGGTGCTCCCTGCTTTAGGTCTCCATCTTTCATATCATCCCATTCAGCTGAGCGCTTAGATGCCTTTTGGTTACATGCACTTTAGAAATATTACAATTACAAATATGTTTGCCCCGCTAAGATCACTCCACCTTCCAGCTGGAGCGGGCACAATGGGGAACACAGTTGTACCTTCACTATCTCTATAGGGAAGCAGAGACAGTGTTTGCTCCCGGCCAGCAAAGTAGCCATAATGGCATATGACAAAGCTACAAAATGCCTGGGATGGTACCATAGGATCACCCAAGAGACACCCTTATGGGAAGGGATCTGGCTCTCAAAGATGGTGAAGCTACAGGGTTTCAGGCTTTGGGACCACTTCCGGATTTCCAAGGTGGGAGATTTGCTGGAGCACAGGGATATTATGCCATTCTCATCACTACTAACTGAATATAGAATGACTGTGAACCAATTCCTGCAAGTATGCGTGGGTGCACCACGGCTGCGGGGAAGGAGGTTGCCAGGGTAGAGCATCCTGGAATACACCTCAGTAGAAGGGTGGCTCATAACAGAAGAATTGGGTAAAGGATCATTTTCCCTCACATACAAAACACTAAATAATAACATGCCAAAAACCTTGGGTACACTGAAAGAGATATGGGTGAGGAATGTGGGTGATATGGAGGACATAGTTTGGGCGGCAGCCCTGGTACACCCAAGAGAGGTAGTAATTAAGTTGTGTCTATGTTTGATTCAATGCAAGGTACTGCACAAAGATAATAGGATGGACATCAACTACGCAAAATGGGAAGGGTTGTGTCCCCGAAATGTCTGAGGTGCGGGGGGACTGATTCTTTCAACTACACACTGGGGGTGCTCATTCATTCAGGCATACTAAGTGGTGATAGTGATGAGCTCAGTAATAGACTTGAAGCGCAGGTCCCTCTTGAACCAAAGTTTATACTGTTGGGGATCCCCAACGATGTAGATCTCTCCAGGAAAAATCTAATATCCTTTAGCCTTGATCTGGTAGTGGCAAAGAGCTATATTCACTCAGGGCAAGAGGTAGCCCTACACTCCTGGAATGGAGAAGGGGTATGGATATGTCTACGGTTGCAGAAAAAAGTCACATATGCCAGTAGGAGATGCCCTTGGAATTTCTACACGGTATGGGGTGGCTGGATTAAGTATTATTCCTTGTAAACACCAGGGGAAAATGTGAGTCAGAGCCAAACTGCATTAGTTGATTGCTCACAAGTGGTGTAATGTCTTATTGACATACAAAACTCTGCAGTGGTCTCCTATTTCTCACAATGTGTCGACTGAATGTTACTTGGTGGGTGGGCGGGTAGGGAGGGAGTTTCGTCTTTAATGTTTCTGCCCCTATGGGAGTGCATGCCTGGTACCCCCGTGTGCTCACGTGTTTGTTTTTGTGGCAAAATAATTGTTTTTTTTGTTTTGTTTTTAAATCATGTTGCCACCCACTGTTATAAGCCTCTTATAACACTTTTGCCCTCGAGGGCTAAAAAGCATATTTTTTGTTATACTCTTACGTTCCAAGCCCCTTTCCATGCTGAATGCGTTAAAATTATTTAAAAGCTGCTGGAGCCCCTGCAAAAAGGAGGGTTGGCATCCTCTGGCCAACCACCTAATGGGAATCATATCCATTTTCATTCAAGTACTTCACAACTCCATTTATGAACAGTGGAAAAAGTGTTGGGCTGGCACACAGCCCTGTCTAACTCCATGTTTTAATGTAAAGGACTCTGTCAAATGTCAATTTTCGCCCCACCTCACTTGTGCACTTGCGCATAGTTTGCGCATAGTTTCTTTGTGTAGCCATATCAGAATATCCAATAAATTTGCAGGGATGCCCATTTCATGAAAGAGCTTCCATAACTTTGGTTTTGGGTCGAGGTCAAAGGGCAGCTCATAAATCATTAAAGGCAACATACAGTTTGCCCCTGTTGGTTACAGATGTCTTCCAAAAAATACATATAAAGTGAAAGACCTAGTCTACAGTGCTTACTTTGCTTCTGAAGAACACCTGAAACTTAGATAACACGTCTTGATCCTCAATCCACTCTTGGAAATGGGCAAGCACTTGCCCAAATGTTTTGGACAGCATCTAACAGGCTGATAGGCCAGTAGTTAAGGGGATCTCTACCTTGCCCTATTTTGAAAATTGGGATGATCTTGGCTGTTTTCCAGGAAGGCAGAATCTCTATATCTGACACAATGGCATTAGAGACTAGATTCAAATCAAATCAAATCAAATCATAAACATTTATAAAGCGCGCTACTCACCCGTGCAGGTCTCAAGGCGCTAGGGGGAAGGGGTTACTGCTGCTCGAAAAGCCAGGTCTTGAGTATTCTCCGGAATGCGGAGTGGTCCTGGGTGGTCCTGAGGATGGTGGGGAGGGTGTTCCAAGTCTTGGCCGCCAGGTAGGAGAAGGACCTCCCACCCGCCGTGGAGCGGCGGATTTGAGGGACGGCGGCGAGGGCGAGGCTGGTGGAGCGGAGAAGACGGGTGGGAGCGTAGAAGCTGAGGTGGCGGTTGAGGTATTCTGGTCCCTTGTTGTGGAGGGCTTTGTGTGCGTGGGTGAGGAGTCGGAAGGTGATCCTTTTGCTGACAGGAAGCCAGTGCAGGTGTCTCAGGTGTGCGGAGATGTGGCTGTTGCGGGGTATGTTGAGAATGAGGAGGACGGAGGCGTTTTGAATTCGTTGCAGACGTTTCTGGAGTTTAGCGGTGGTTCCTGCGTATAGGGTGTTGCCGTAGTCCAGGCGGCTCGTGACGAGGGCGTGGGTCACGGTCTTTCTGGTGTCGGCGGGGATCCAACGGAAGATCTTCCGGAGCATGCGGAGGGTGAGGAAGCAGGAGGATGATACAGCGTTGACTTGTTTGGTCATGGTGAGAAGTGGGTCCAGGATGAAACCGAGGTTGCGTGCGTGGTCTGAGGGGGTCGGTGCGGTGCCAAGGGCCGTGGGCCACCAGGAGTCGTCCCAGGAGGTCGGGGTGTTTCCGAGGTTGAGGACTTCCGTTTTGTCTGAGTTCAGTTTCAGACGGCTTAGTTTCATCCAGTCTGCGACGTCTTTCATTCCGTCTTGCAGGTTGGTCTTGGCGCTGGTGGGGTCCTTGGTGAGGGAAAGTATCAGCTGGGTGTCGTCGGCGTACGAGATGATGATGATGTTGTGTTTGCGTACGATGTCGGCGAGGGGGCTCATGTAGACATTGAAGAGAGTCGGGCTGAGCGAGGAGCCTTGTGGGACGCCGCAGATGATCTCGGTGGGATTTGAGCGGAATGTTGGAGGTAGACTCTTTGGGAGCGGTTGGAAAGGAAGGAGGTGATCCAGTCTAGGGCCTGTCCTTGGATCCCGGTGGAGCGGAGGCGGGATATTAGGGTGCGGTGGCAGACGGTGTCGAAGACAGCCGAGAGGTCGAGGAGGATGAGAGCGACTGTTTCTCCGTTGTCCATCAGGGTTCTGATGTCGTCTGTGACTGAGATGAGGGCGGTTTCTGTGCTGTGGTTGGCTCGGAATCCAGACTGAGAGGGGTCGAGAAGGTTGTTGTCTTCAAGGAAGTTGGTAAGCTGCTTGTTGACGGTCTTCTCTATGACTTTGGCAGGGAAGGGGAGGAGCGAGATGGGGCGGAAGTTCTTCAGGTCGCCTGGGTCAGCTGTAGGTTTCTTTAGTAGGGCGTTGACTTCAGCGTGTTTCCAGCTCTCGGGGAAGGTAGCAGATGAAAAGGAGCTGTTGATGATGGTCTGGAGGTGCGGGCGATGATGTTGTCGGCTTTGTTGAAGATAAATTGTGGGCAGGGGTCCCAGGGGGCACCGGAGTGGATGGAGTTCATGGTGGCTTTGGTCTCTTCTGTGTTGATGTGGGTCCAGGCGTTGAGGGTGATGGCTGGGGTTGCGGTTCTGTGGTGGTCGGCTGGGTCTGGTGTCCGAAGCTGTCGTGTAGGTCAGTGATCTTACGATGGAAGAAGGTGGCGAGGGAGTTGCAAAGGTCTTGTGAGGGTGTGATGGCGTTGGGGTTGGAGAGCTCTTTTACGATGTTGAAGAGTTCTCTGCTGTTGTGGCTGTTTTTGTCCAGTCTGTCTGTGAAGAAATTCCTTTTGGCGGCGCAAATCAGGTGGTGGTGTTCGCGGGTAGCGTTCTTGAGGGCAGTCATGTTATCTGCAGTGTTGTCCTTATGCCAGGCTTTCTCGAGAGTGCGGCAGGTTTTCTTTGATTCCTTAAGGGTGTCAGTGAATCAGAGAGGTTTTTTGGTGTTGGTCTGTCTTGGGAGGCGTCTGAGGGGAGCGAGGTTGTCTGCGCAGTTGGTGATCCAGTTCATGAGGCTGAGGGCTGCATCGTTGGGGTCGGAGGAGAAGGTGGGTTGGTTGTCGATGAGAGTGGAGAGAAGCTGTTCTTCGGGGATTTTGTTCCACTGTCGACGTGGGATGAGTTGTGTGCGGAGGTGGCGAGTCTAGCGTCGGAAGGTGAAGTGGACACATCTGTGGTCAGTCCAGTGTAGAGCGGAGGAGTGGCTGAAGGATACGTGGTTGCTGGCGGAGAAGATGGGGTCGAGCGTGTGTCCGGCGATGTGGGTGGGGGTGTTCACCAGTTGCTTGAGACCGAGGTTGGCGAGCAGGGCGGTGGTGTTGGGGTCGTTGTTCTGTTCCAGATGGAAGTTGAGGTCGTCGAGGAGGATGTAGTCCGGCGAGGCAAGGGCGTGCGGGGAGATGAAGTTGGTGATGGAGTCGCTGAAGAGGGCGCGCGGTCCGGGGGGACGGTAGGTGAGAGATCCTCTGAGGGTGGTCCTGGGGTCTGTGCGGATCTGGAAGTGCAGGTGTTCGGCGGCGAGGGGGGTGTCTTCAGTGGAGGTGGTGACGTTGATGGAGTCCTTGAAGACGATGGCGATTCCTCCTCCTACTTGGTTGGTGCGGTCTTTCCTGGAAATCTTGTAGCCTTCGGGGATGACTATGGCGATGTCGGGGGCCGAGGAGGCGTTCATCCAGGTCTCAGTGATGAAGGCGACGTCTGGTGCGGTGGAGTCCAGGAGGTCCCAGAGTTCAACGGCGTGCTTGTGGACGGAGCGTGCGTTGATCAGGATGCATTTGAGGTGGTTGATGGCGCGTGGGCTGGTGGATGTGGTAGTTTCGTGGTGGAAGGTAAGTTTGCAGGTGTGACATACGAAGGGTCCGTGGGTACGTTTCGGGTTGGCTTGAAAGCAGGTGCTGGAGCGCCCCGGGTTGAGGGCGTGGAGGGTGATGGGTCGTAGCGGTGCAGCGGGGTTTGGGAGTGCTAGGGGCCAGTGGTCGTGGCGCTGGGCGCGGACCAGGCACGGGCCAGGCGCGGACGGGCGCAGACGGGCTTGCCTTTGGCGCCTTCGGCGCACCAGCGGCACGCCCGCTGCGCGCGGCTGCCATAAGAGGGAGGAGGGGGGGAGGGGTCAGCTGGGGGTGGGGGACGGGAGTGGGGTGACGAATGGGAGCTGGGGGGGCGGGGCGTGCAGGAGGTGGCGGCGGGAAAGCAGAGGGAGGGGGGTCAGGTAGAGGGGAGACAAGATAGGGGAGGGGGGATTAAGGGTGGCGGGGAGTTAGGAAGATAGGGGAGGGGGGTTACAGAGGTGGAGGCGAGTGAGGGAGAGAGATAGAAGGATAGAAAGATAGGAAGATAGGGGGGTTACAGAGGAGGTGGCGAGTGAGGGAGAAAGATAGAAAGATAGGAAGATAGGGGATTTACAGAGGGGGTGGCGAGTGAGGGAGGTCAGAGAGAAGAGTCAGGAGCGGGAGGGCAGACGAGAGAAGATCCAAGAAGAAGGTAAAGAAGAAGAGGAGCAGAAGAGCAGAAGAGAGAAGATCCAAGAAAAAGGTAAAGAAGAAGAGGAGCAGAAGAGCAGACAAGAGAAGAGCCAAGAAGACAGTGGAGAAGAAGAGGAGCAAAGAGCAGAAGAGAGAAGAGCCAAGGAGAAGGAAAAAGAAGAAGAGGAGCGACGAGCAGCAGAGAGAAGAGCCAAGAAGACGGTGAAGAAGAAGAGGAGCAGAGGAGAGAAGAGCCTAGAAGAAGGACACAGAAGAAGAAAGCACACGCAGGTCGCGGTGCAGAAGAGAGAGAAAGAAGCACAGATGAAGTACACAGAAGAAGAACACAGATGAAGACAGACGAAAGAACATGCAGGACGGGGTGCAGGAAAGAAAGAAGAACACAGATGAAGAGTACAGATGAAGAGCACAGAGGAAGATCAAAGATGAAGAAAAGAAGCAGGAGAGGAGGATGAGTTGCGCGGGGCAGGGCGAGGGGCTGGGCGGTGGGGGGGGGGGTACTTACTGTGATTTCGCTGGGCTTGCTAGGAGGTCTCAGGAGCCTGGGCTGGTGGAGCTGCAGCGGCAGGGGGAGCGACCTACCCTTGGGTCAAGGGTCGCTAACTCTGTAGCGCAGCGGGCGCCAAAAGAGGGAGGGGGTCAGCTGGGGGCGAGGGACGGGAGTGGGGTGACGAATGAGAGCTGGGGGTGCGGGGGCGTGCAGGAGGTGGCGGCGGGAAAGCGGAGGGAGGGGGGTCAGGTAGAGGGGAGACAAGATAGGGGAGGGGGGTTAAGGGTGGTGGGGAGTTAGGAAGGAAGATAGGGGAGGGGGGGTTACAGAGGTGGAGGCGAGTGAGGGAGAGAGATAGAAGGATAGAAAGATAGGAAGATAGGGGGTTACAGCGGAGGTGGCGAGTGAGGGAGAAATATAGAAAGATAGGAAGATAGGGGGTTACAGAGGGGGTGGCGAGTGAGGGAGGTCAGAGAGAAGAGTCAGGAGCGGGAGGGCAGACGAGAGAAAATCCAAGAAGAAGGTAAAGAAGAAGAGGAGCAGAAGGGCAGAAGAGAGAAGATCCAATAAGAAGTTTAAGAAGAAGAGGAGCAGAAGAGCAGACGAGAGAAGAGCCAAGAAGACGGTGGAGAAGAAGAGGAGCGAAGAGAAGAAGAGAGAAGAGCCAAGGAGAAGGAAAAAGAAGAAGAGGAGCGATGAGCAGCAGAGAGAAGAGCCAAGAAGACGGTGAAGAAGAAGAGGAGCAGAGGAGAGAAGAGCCTAGAAGAAGGACACAGAAGAAGAAAGCACACGCAGGTCGCGGTGCAGAAGAGAGAGAAAGAAGCACAGATGAAGTACACAGAAGATGAACACAGATGAAGACAGACGAAAGAACACACAGGACGGGGTGCAGGGAAGAAAGAAGAACACAGATGAAGAGTACAGATAAAGAGGACAGAGGAAGATCAAAGATGAAGAAAAGAAGCAGGAGAGGAGGTGAGTAGCGCGGGGCAGGGCGAGGGGCTGGGCGGTGGGGGAGGTACTTACTGTGATTTCGCTGGGCTTGCTAGGAGGTCTCAGGAGCCTGGGCTGGTGGAGCTGCAGCGGCAGGGGGAGCGACCTACCCTTGATATAGGGATCCTAATCTTCCACATTGGCAGTATGCAAGTCATTGGGTACCTTGGCAGGCCCTGGTGCTCTTGCTTCATTAGGGTTTCTAATAACACAAATTCTAAATTGCCCTGATCACTTCATTTAATATGTGTTACATTTGGATTAATATGGTCAGAATCCAAAAACTGGTCTGCTCCACCCTGGGATTGGTCGCTACTACTCGAGTATATGTTGCTAAAGTGGGTGACCCAAGGTTGGGGACGAACACGGAATTCCAGGTTACTTTTTATTTCCCTTGTACAAACTGCAGCTACCTTCCAAATATTTTATTGTCTTTAGCTGACAGTGCTTCACAGGGAGCTCTCTCATTCTCTCTTGGTCTTCACCAGTTTTGTTCTATATAGAGATTTACACTTTGCCAGGGCATCTCTGTAATTAGGTTTAGCTGCTATTAGAAGCTTAGATTTGGCTTCCTTACATGATTTGTTAAACCATGGCACCTCCTTAGATCCATTGTTCGGGACTCTTTTATCCTTAGCTAAGGATACTCTAATCTGTGTATAAAGCAATTCATGCTTATCCTGTAATACCATGTTTCTAATATCAGGGGAGAAATTACTCTACTTCATTGGCCTTCATTAGAACTCCGTCAAGAGCACCAGTGTGTCTAACAACACAATCCCACCTGATAGCCTTACCATTATTAGCTATAGTAAAAGAATATTTTATTAGATTAAGAAGTGTCCCTCAGATGCAGACGACATATGCTCAGGAGTTTTTGTGCCATGCTACTCTCCAATGTCAAGGACAACACATTCAGGTTAATGTCTATCCTGCTCAATACTTCTATATCTTTTAGGTAGGGCCAAAGTCTCAGGTTAATTAAGAAATAATAGATTCTGCTTGAGTGGCCTGGTCCAATATAGGTAGCCTTGCCCTCCCTGTCAGGTGGAGGTCCTTCCATTGGCCACTCAAGGGTCTAGGTTGAGCGTCAATGTTAACACTTGTGCTGCTCCAGCTGTCCACTTCACAGTGGGATGTTCTAATTGGGGGATCTGCCACCGGAAATCTAACACCGAGGTCAACTCAGGAACAGATGCTGTTAATGGTTCCATGTTGGTATTAAAATCTCCAGCTACTATTACATTAGTGTCTCCAGTGAGTTCAACCAGTCTATTCTCTAGCTCAGTTATCAGTCTACAATTGGCGGAATGACCTTCCACCAAGTTGTAATACATTAAAGATTGTCAAAGTCGTACCTGACAGAAGCTTTAAGCTGACTAGTAGTGGATCTAGTGAGTCAATGGTGATAGGGGCAATTTCACACTGCTGCGAAACCTCAACCCTAATTGCTCGGCCCCCAGGCGGTCCTCTCCTGTCAGCTGTACAGCATTGTTATAGTAGGATGTAAACCCATTCCTATAAATAGGGTCAATACTCAATGTGTTTTGAAAGAGACCGATTTCATGGGCTTCAATAAACTGGCCCCAATCAGATTCAGCCAGCTTAATTCTCATCCCCGTCACATTCCAAAACAATATTTTAATCATATTTGGATGGTTTTCTAAGAACACTCCCTTACCCATTCTGATATCCTTGCAACACTGGGGACCTTCAACACTAGGGGGCCCTACTATTACAGTAGGTCTAGTCTTTTCCACCATCCCCTCGTTACTAGTGCTTCCATTAGTGACTTCAGATGTACTCAGTCCTCCCAGTCAGTTGGATCTACTGGGTTATAATATCTGTAAACTCTGAATTATTTTTGTTTCCTGGATTAGGTTGGACTTGCATATCCATGCGCATTCTATAGCTGATTGTGATGTGCTTTTCGCATTGGAAACTGAACGTGAGTGGGCTGGAGATCGGAGCAAGATGGTGGCCACGCAGTCGACAGCCGTCAAGCCCCACCCTCCCTGGATGCCAGCAGTGAGCACAGAGCAGCGACGGTGGAGGAGCAGATGAGATGTAGTTTGCGATAAGCACGCCGGACCCACACCCTCTGCTCTGATTATCTTGTGCGTCGGATGCCGGAGTGTGGCTCCCAGGAAAAAGCAGCAGTCGCAGAGCCGCAGCACTTACACCACTTTGGCATGATTTGATTGCAGCAGGTTGGACACACGCATTGAAGCTCGCAGGAAGGTATGAAGGGCACTTCCGGACTTCAAATATAAAATAAGGGGCTGGTCGGTGGGGGTTCTAATGCTGGCTGCACTCCGTTTTAAGTTAGGTCTGGCTTAAAACACACTGTGTGACTCAGCGTGGACAGTGAATTGGATGCTGAGTAGTTCCATTAACTTTTTCATGAGGGGCATGGAGTATTGGTCCTTGAGGCTTGTAACACTATTTGCTGCTCTGCCCGGGCCCCTAAAAGTGAACATGGCACCAAAAACTATATGGAATTTTGGTGATAAAGGGAGGGGGCCTGGCCAACACGTGTGGGGAAAGACAGTGGGGATGCAGCCCCTGCTGGTAGGTGGCCTGCCTCAGGAGCGACTAAACGGTGCAGTAAAAACACAGGCGGGACTGCCAAGGATGGCAAGAATGCCACCGGCATCCCCTCACCAGACTCTAGGGGGAAGGACAAATTACAGCCTGTTATTACGTATTTTCTGACTGGCGGCACGCAAGAGAGCGGCTTTGAGAGCTCCTTATCCCCCCAAAAGACACTCCACTCTGTACTAAAGAGAACTGTAAGTCAATTAGAGAGGAGACTGCGCATGCTAAAGAAAGCAAGGAAATGTCTTACGGGAGCAACTCTCCTCTGATTAGGCTGCAAGGTGCCGAGGGGTGGCTAACAGAGGCTCCGGGCAACGTTGATGAGCAAAGGGCGCTGAACGGGGAGGAAGCTAAGGCATCCAATAGTGGCACCGTGCAATCACAACCGGTGGAGCCTAACGGTGTTGCACAGGCCACCCAAGACGTAGCCGATACTCCCCCTGCGATTTGTTCGGGGGATCCAACCGGGGGCATGCACATTGTCAAAAATTTGGAAGTGGAAGCCAGGAAGATTAGCAGAAGAAAGAAGGTCCCGGACTGTTCCAAGGACGGCGGAGATAAATTCTACTCCTTAAGCGAGGACTCTGAAGCTGCCAGCAGTGGCTGTAACCAGAGCGCAACAGGAGGCAGTACATCTTCTGAGTCTGAGAGTGCATAATCAGCAGCGGAATCCACTGTGTGACAACAACGATGTCAACGCAAATGTTCAAAAGCACGGGCTGATCTTACTGGGGGAGCCGAGCTCTCAGGTCAGAGTACCAAGGCACTTAAAGGGGATTATTTAGGAACCAGACTGACGGGATCGGGGAAAGTACCCACGCCCGACTCTTTACCAAATGTTGATGGGAGCGCGGATTGCCAGGTCCCCAGCATTAGCGCAACAAGCACAGACTCAAAAATATTACAGATAATATATGATTCAATTAAGGAATTGCAAACAGAGACAAGGGCTGAGAGCCGGCGGGCTCGGCTCTCCACAAAGCACCTGCAAGGCGCGGTT
The DNA here is from genome assembly GCF_031143425.1 of Pleurodeles waltl. Classification (NCBI taxonomy): domain Eukaryota; kingdom Metazoa; phylum Chordata; class Amphibia; order Caudata; family Salamandridae; genus Pleurodeles; species Pleurodeles waltl. The sequence goes on from NC_090442.1 coordinate 518,656,738, forward strand.
CACAAAGTCGCGAAGTCTTCTACAGAAATCGAAGAAAAGCGGAACATAATGGAGGATAGAACTACGCCGGTGGGGACGGATGTCGAGGCCCTAAAGGAACATTTAGAATCATATGGAGGACAATTAACTGACATTATGTGGAAACTGGAAGATCAGGAGAACCGGCAGTGGAGAAATAATCTGCACTTTTTAGGCATATAAGAAGGGGTGGAGGGCAACAATGTCAGGGCATATATGATTAAGACTCTGCGGGGCGCTTTCCCAGAGCTTACTAACTGGGACTGGGAGTTTGAGGCCCAAAGGGCTCACAGATTTCCAAGAGTTAGACGTGAGGGAGGCCGCAAAGTGGAATCTAAATATCCCAGAGCTATTTTGGTTTTTCTTGGCAATCATTTGTTAAGGCAGGCTGTCTTATCCAGGTGACTGGTTGACACCTGTTCGGTATTAGTCAATAAGGACGCTCATTGAAGGACCACACGCCAATTATGAATACACTTTAGCTTTACTAGAATTTCAGGTGAATATATGTATTTAGCACATCAACAATAGTAGAATAAGAATAGCAATGAAAAGCATTTATTTATATATGAGTACACTACAAAGAACACCTATGCATATATATAAGCAAAGAGTTCATGGACAGATATAAGCTTTGATTAACTGTATACCAAAATGCATCACACTACGATGTTCAGGAAGCAAAATATAAACAAGTTGAATACTTCAGATAAGCTTTGATTTACTACACACCAAAATGCATGTTTCAATTACTGCAGCAGGCTCACACTACGATGTTCAGAAAGCAAAATATAAACAAGCTGAATACTTCAGATTATAAACACAGTGCAAGCATAATAATCAATCATAATAATAGAGCAGAGAAACAAAGGCCTTTCATCCCTGTGTGGAACTTAACTTAGTCCACGAAATGCTGGGAAGCCTTATACCGCCTGCTTGGACCTCGCTCCCCCTCAAGCGTCACGGTCTCTGAACAGCAAAACAGGGAGGCAGCGCTGGGCCAAGGCAGCTTTCACAACCCCATCTGCGAGTTTCATATCCCTCACCCGCACTTCAGTGCTTAATAACTCGAAGCTTGGATTCTATCTCTTTCTGGCATTTTCTAGCTATGTTATCGGCACTTGGCTGCTCTGCCCTTCCCTAGCCTTTGTTTTCATTCCATCTTCTCCCTGTACTCTCGTTCTCAAGGTTGAGACGGAGTCTTCTACACAAACAAGCTTGAAAATAATATCATGAACTTTTCCACATTGTTCAGGGGTTTCAGCAGTCATCACGCTCATCTACACTGCTCAAGCTAATTAACCCTTCGCGTCACAATGTCTTCCGCACCTTTCCTATACTGATCACAGGCCATCTTTGAAAAGCTCGCCCAGATGCCCCACGCCGTGTGGATAATGTCACTTTTTTTTACCCGACCGGATTACTGCCACGTTACTGTGGAGCGAAGGTGGAGGCTGCGAGAGCTGGTCAAACCCTTTCAGGATACAAGAGAGGAGGCCTACCTGCTGGCCCCCGCTCGGTTGAAGACAGTGGTTAATGGGAAAGTCAAAATGTTTACTTCAGAGGTTCAGGCAAAAGAATACCTGATGGAGCTGAAAGCCCCATAAAAAGTTAGAGAAGAGGTTTCAGCCCTCTAGTGGTAATGATCGTAATGAATGTAGGGGTGTGTTTCAGTAAGTAGGAGCCCGACAGTCTAGGGTGGGCTTGCGGCCGGCATCTGTGGGTCACCATCATTCATACCAGTGGTGGTCTGATTGCTCTTAGGGGTGGGGGATATGGGGTGGGGGAGGGTGGTTACAGCGAGGTATGGGTGTTATGGGGGGGGGAGAGTAAAAATAAGAGCAAGGGAGGGAGGACTGTTGAATAACCCCGCGTACATACAGCATATGAAAACATGGTTGAGGGAGTTTTTGGAACTCAACATGGGGACTGCCCAGGGGGGAAACACTTAGTTTCAGTATTAAACGTAAGAAACAGGCAGCAGGTCAGATTCAAGAATTATTCAAAAAGCTCCACGAGGCAGAAAAGCAACTCACCATGGCAGTCGAGAGTGGCATGGATGTCAAAAGTGCCCTACATCAGATAGCGATAGCTAAAATGTTAATAGACAAGCGCTCGGTGGAAAGGGCGGCTGAAAAATATTTGGCAAGGCGGAAGGAGTGTTATGAATTCAGCGAGAAAGTGGGTCATTTATTAGCAATACAAGCTCGCCAAAGGGCTACTCTAGGCTCAATTCTAAAGATTCAGAATAGGCTGGGGAAGTTAGTTACAGACTCAGACTCAATTAGTGAAGCTTTCCAGGAGTATTATGCAGAGTTATATAGAGCCACCCCTGCAGGTGTGGAACAGGTTGATAGTGGTTGGGTGAGTGAGATAACGGGTAGTAGGATCACTCCTGAGGAGCAAGCGGTATTAGGACAAGAGGTTACAATGGAGGAGATGGAAGGAGCTCCCAAGTGGAAAAGCTGCAGGGACTGATGGTATCCCTCTTGAACTATATAAACATTTCAAGAATATGCTACTACCAGTGATGTTGGAAGTGTTCCTTCAAGTGCAGCATGGAGGCAATCCTCCCCTGTCTTGGGGTACCGCTAATATAGTAGTGTTTTTAAAGATCCTCTTAGCTTAAGCTCGTATAGGCCCATCACACTCATAAATAGCGATGCAAAAATGTATTTGTCCTCCTGTATTAGTAATTTAGTGACTCAGAACCAGCACGGGTTTGTCCCTGGGAGAGAAACTGGGAGAGACACAACCAATCATATCAGAAGAGTTATAGCTCTATTCAATGCCACTCATGTCGCAGAGGAGCCTATGGCTATTGTTTTGTTAGACGCTGAGAAAGCATTCAACAGAGTAAACTGGGAATACATGTGGGAAACTTTGCGGGTCTACGGCTTGGGAAATAGGTTCATTACGGCTGTTAAGGCCCTGTATAAACACCCAAGTGCCAGAATTGAAATATTTGGTGGCCACTCAAATGATATTCGGATCGAACGTGGTACGAGACAGGGATGCCTGTGCTCGCCTCTGTTATTTGCATTATATATAGATCCTTTCCTGTGACATTTAAAAAAGAATACGACTATCCAGCCTGTGATTCGTAATGGTTGGGGTACCAAAATATTGTCATATGCTGAGGCAGTTATCACTGCCAACCCAGATTTTGCTCTTAAGGAAGGGATGTGGAATTCCTATCGCCCAGCCCGGGACATCTTGTTTGGGGTCAAGGGCAACAAGTTTTTATGTTTACTTTGTCCTTGGGACAAGCAAGCCCAACCCTCTGCAGTACATACCCTTTGGCTGCTTGTTTATAGAGAGTGGAACTCTTTGCAGTTGAGGTAATGTATTTCCAAAAGATAATACTGTTCGAACTTGTATTTATGGTTCATTATTTGAAAGCCTTCATTATTAGTGTGAGTGCTGTAAATAAATGTTTTAAGGTCACACTTCACTACTGACGTTGGTTCCAGTACAAAAAAAAAATGTGTATACACATGTTTGATAAGTTTAGGCTATGAGGCTAAGTATAATGCTCCCAGAATGCTCTCTGATTATATGCAAATGAAGTGTCATTTAGTAAAATGTGTTGATGCATGCTAGTATTTCCCAAAAATATTTCTAATGGAAAATCAGTGTAACCATTTTCAACATGAATATGGGAAGCATGAAAATAAACAAACACTGACAAAGCCAACTGATCTGACATATTTTTATAAGTCTTTTAGTTTCATCAATGGGTGTCTTGTTTTGACATGGCTTTTGTAACACTTTATTGTTGTGGGAGCTACCAGGCCCCTCAACATTGTAACAAACATTGGCAAAAACCCCCCGAAAAGGTTTTGAACTCTAAAACCACACAGTGCCACCAGTGGCATAACAAAGGCCCTGCAGCCGCCCTCCAGGGGGCCCCTTCAGCACAGCACCTGCCCTGAGTTCGTCTGGAGAGGGGGCTCCTCCATGTTCTTTGCAAAGGGGCACCCTCCAGTTTCGTTACGTCACTGATTGCCACTGTAGTTCCTGACACTGAACAAAACTACTTTGTGTGCCAATATGCTCCTTGTGGAAGAGCAGAATGCGATCACTCACAGTAAAGCCAGCAGAAAGAGAGAGAAATAGAAGTTTAATACAAACAAAATGTCTTTGTTAACACCAGACCTAATTAGGGACCAAGACCCAGGTAGCTTTTTGCATGTCGCAAACAGCGACTTTCGCTGTTTGCGACGTGCAAAAAGCACATTGCGATGCACAAACCCAGTTTTGCGAATCAGTAACCTGGTTACCGAATCGCAAAATGGGATGTTGCAATTAGGAAGGGGTGTTCCCTTCCTAATTGCGACTCGCAATGCAATGTAGGATTGTTTTGTGACCGCGAACGCGGGCGCAAACCATTTGCAGCAAATGGGTGCTAACACTTTCGCAAAAGGGAAGGGGTCCCAATGGGTCCCCTTCCCCATTGTGAAAGTCACTGTAAACATTTTTTCAGAGCAGGCAGTGGTCCTGAGAAAAAATTAAACGAAAAAGTTTCATTTTTTGTTTTTGTAATACATCTCGTTTTCCGTTAAGGAAAACGGGCTGCATTAAAAAAAAAAAAAGAAACTGCTTTATTGAAAAGCAGTCACAGACATGGTGGTCTGCTGTCTCCAGCAGGCCACCATCCCTATGAGGGCCGCTATTCGCAAGGGGGTTGCAAATTGCGACCCACCTCATGAATATTCATTAGGTGGGCATTTGCGAAGCCCTTGCGAATCACAGATGGTGTCAGGGACACCATCCTACATTCGGATTTGCGACTCGCAATTTGCGAGTTGCAAATCTGAACCTACCTACATGTGGCCCCAAATTCTTAAAGAAAGTCACAAAAGTGCACCCATGGTATGTCGTACCCCTATAAAATATTTGTGAACTGTATTTTAGCATGGGTAAATATGCATGTGTAGATTTGCTCATGTGAAAATGTATTGAGCATTTGCAAGTTAATTTTCCCTCCAGCCACTTTCCTCCGAACCCTGGCAGAAGTTCTAATTCTGCCATTGTCAGGAGTAAATGTCCAACCTTTCTTATTATGGGAAAATATTAGAGAGAAGCTGGTGAAAATCTTTAAAACATGCTGGTTAGTAGGTTTGCAGACTCAAAGGCATTCCAGCCCTGGAACTATTGCTTACTGCTTCCTCCAGCCCCAGTATGCAGATCTGCAGAAAGGTGGCAAAATAAGGAAATTGCTACAGTAGGGATTGAAATTGCAAGTATTCAAGCCCTACTATGGTAGTAGCCCTGGCATAATCAGAGAGGCTGTTATCAGAGCTCTTACATAATGAGATTGCTGCCATAATTTGTCGCCACACTACATGGCACCAAAGGGACAAGTAGATCTTTTTACAGGACAAGTAGATTTGAGAAGCAACCTGTCCCCTGGACAAGTAGATATTTTAATAAATTCCACACCCCTGTAAGGAAATTGAAAAGGCTGCAGAAAGTTTTGGGATAGTATCCGGTTATTCACTTAACAAAGATAAGACCCAACTAGTGGTCAATGAGCATTGTAGGTCAACTGATACTCAAAGGGTCGACCACGCAGTCTATTTAGGGATCGATATCAGACCCCAAGTGGAGCAGATAGTCCAGCTTAATCTAACGCCGATTGTCAAAAAAGCTAGATATAACTTCGGCAGATGGAATAATTTACATATGTCAATCATGGGACGGTGTAACATGATAAAGATGATGTTACTCCCCAAGGTCTTATATTTATTCTGGGCCACTCCGTTGGAGTTCGAGAAATCTTGGTTCAACATGCTGGATCAATTAGTGATGAGGTTTATCTGGTCGTATGGCAAGATCAGGAGGGCTAGTAGATATATGACATTGCCTAGGGAGAAGGGGGGCTGGTCTCTGCCTAACTTTAAATTATACCAGCTGGCAGCCACACTACAGTATATGCACCCTCTGTTTAATATTAGAGGATCGTTGAGTGGCGAAGGTTACGTTCCGGATATTTATGAATTGCTAATTGGATCCTCGGCTAGTGGGGCATTGTTGACATTTATGGAACCCAGCTATTACAAGAAGGTGCATTTTAAGGTCTTAAATGCTGCATTCAAATGCTGGGACCCCTGGTGGAAAAGAATGGGACTTGGTAGATATAACTACTATACGGTGATTGCGAATAATACATCGCTCCCTGAGATATTTAGAGATAATTATATGGCGAGCTGGAATCGACAGGGGGTACAAAGGTTAGGGGATTTCTTTGTAGGATCCACAATAGTTACATACGAGAACTTACGGGAGAGATTTGTTTGGGACAAAGGTTTTTTTTAAATATCTACAAGTAAGGGATTTCATTCATAGGAAAATGGGTGGGGCAGCAGGATTTGCAAAATGTCCTTTGCTGGAGATGATGGTAACTAGCAACAGGATTACTATAAGATTAGCTTCTGCTAGACTGAATGAAGAGTTGCCAGAAGATCTGGAGAAGCAGTGTAAGAAGTGGGGTGCCCAACGTAATGTGAGTGAGTCAGAATTTTATGAGTCCCTTAGGTTGGGGTGTAGTATCCTGATCTCCCCAACACTACAGGCACAACATTATATAACAATTTTTGATTTGTACTTTACCCCTGGGAAGATAGCTAAGTGGGGTAGGGTAGAGGGGATACAATGCCCAAGATGTCAGCTATATGGTACACATCTAATACATATGTTTGCTACATGTACAAAGCTGGCGACTCTGAGGAATGATGTTGGGCAGTTTATCAAAGAAGTTGCAAGTCAGGAGGTGGAACTAACCCCTGGGGTGGTAATACTTGAGGTATCTGATGTAATTGGGCCACGAGTTTCTAAGTTCATTTTTGTAACTATGGCTGTGTATTGACTTTGTATTTCTTCTGTGTGGTTGGACCAGCAACCCCCCACATTCCAATACTGGCTAGATCGGCTCCTCTCGGTATACCAGCTTGAACATGCGCTGTATGAACGGAAAGGGAGGGAAGGGAGACAGAAAGGCCAAGCCACGTGGGGAGTTTTTGGCAAATGGCTAGCTAACCAGTTATAGGGAAGGCAGGGGTGACGGAGGGCCCAGGTGCATGTTCTTGGTCAATCATCTTTCTTTATACTGTACCCTGAATCTCTGGAGTGTTGAGTTTGTGCCTGTATTCTCTTGGGTTACAAAAAAACAAAAAAGGAAACTGAACGTGCATCTATAGTCATTTATCCTACCACCAGGTCACTGTGTGTGAAAGATACCTTCACCACATCCAAAGGGCCCCCTGTGAGATTAATCCTCTCAACACTAGTAATATCGCTCATTATGATGGAGTGATAATGCTTTACTTCTCAAAACCAGTATATCACTTTGTTAATTAGAGAGTTCTGGTCTTCTTTATCAGCAGCACACAATCTCGGACCTGGTTCAGGAATAATTAAGTTTGTTTGGCATGTCCCACCCCATCAAGCATCCTACCTCTAATTCCTGATGGACGTGGGAGCAAAAGGTGTAGAGTCCTCTGTGGATATGAATTCACAGGGGGATGGTTTGGCCCCCCAAACCCTTCTCTACCCACCTAGTATGTTCACTTCTTGGATATCCCATCACACAGTTCTTGAGGGGGTCTCCCACATCTCAACTCCTCATTTGTCTTGTAAACAGTGGGAGGGGAGGGAATTGATACTGCATGATCAGGTTTAGTGTCATATTTCCCACAAAGTAAGATGTTCCCCAAGTCCTACCGCCCCTATCTCTCCCTTGCATGTTTTCACAGTTCAGGGCTAATGCTTCACCAACCTTTCTTTACAGACCTTCCACTACTTTTTTGAGGGAGGAAACATCCTCTTTCAACCCACAGATTAGGCCCATGAGAATTTCTATAATTGTCTGCCCACCCGTGAAATCACCACCATTCTCTAGGGTAGTAGTATTAACATGATGTGGTAACTATCACACACAATTTTGTCTATCTTGTTATGAGTTCCAAAAGGGGCTGAGAAGCAACTCAATTTGTGGTTTTGATAGATACTACTAACTGCGGTTAGTCTTCTGTCTCAAGATCCCTTGCATAACATAAGTAAACCTACCAGTAGTGAATCACAGTGCTTCAACAGATGTTTAGAAAACCTGTTAGGTAGAGAATGAAGTTAACAGCAGACCTCAACTCTGTGAAAGTAAGGGGTGCAATGAAACATTCCTTGGCGGTACCGAAGTGCTAATCATTGTAAATGAGGTAAGAAACAGCTGTTTTCTACTCAAGGGCATGCCATGCTATCTTATAATTTAAAAAGCTTTCAAATGTGTATCAGGACAGCATGACAGGTTTTCACATTGTGCTTTTGATGTCATCATGAATATTGTAATAATTCCAGCAGAATGTAAGATGGGCGGGTCCAGAAGAGGTAAAGGTGTTGATGCATACACTGTGAATTCTGGAGCAAATTCACAACAGAGCATTTCTGACATCATAGTGGAGTCATTTCAGAGCTGACTGCAGTTGAGACGTTCTGTGGAATTCTAGCAAGATAATTGTTGCATTTTTTAAAAGTCTGACACCACGGTGCTGTAGGAGATCAACTAACTCAGATTGTGAGTACGATATTGTGATCATTTCAACAAGACTTATGAACTGATGACTTTGTTGGTATTCAGCACCAAACTCTTGGGACCATATTCACTAACTTAGTTCGCTGTGTGTGATTTTTTCACAAAAGTGATGTGAAATATTTATTAAGAATGTACTTTCCAGTGCAATGCTTGATTTGCACAGGAAAGCTACATTTGCATTACTTTCCATCAAGAGGGTGTTTCATCTGGGGTACATGGGTGTTCCTTGTTTTTTAATGCAAAGCCCTACCTACTAACATTAGATATGGTTGTGCATAACAAAATAATGCCTCTTTTGAGCCAAGCATTCAACTGGAGACAAGTTTTTATTTCTCCAAACTTTTCTGTCTTTTCATGTATGCTGCAGTATACAGCAAGTGGGGAAACTGTTAAAGGTGGTCTAGGCATCGTCTTTCGTAATAAAATGAAGACCTACCAGTGCAAAAACTATGCTAGATATGACACAGACACCATTGCACCATGATGCAAAGGGTTGTATATGGGGCGGGGTAGCCTGATTTAGTGCCATTGTCAGGTAAAGTGCAGGATGGCAAAGTATATTAGTAAATATGACACTGTTCGGCTCTCTCTCTCATGAAATGCAAAATAACAACTTGGTTTCTGTGCTGCAATGCATGTGTTTTCAGTAACTCTACCCCCAAGTTTCCTTCACATGCCACAAAGAGTTGTATGGTGGATCTATGCATGACATTACCATGCATTCCTTTACAACAGTTCCATTACAAGCATATGACTTTAGCACGCATGCATGCACCATGCAAAGTTTTACCGTGCATATGTATTTACCGTGCACACCACACACGCCTTTACAATGAAAATGTATCTAGAAATTCATTAAAGAATATCATTTTTTTTTTTAAACACATTTATTGCTAGAATCATATTGTGGTGGTAAATGGTGAAGTCTGTGGGTTTGTCGTCAGTTTCCATGATGACGTACAGTATTTAAAAGCACCAAAATGGGAGCACAAAAAGTGTGTGATCACTCTCTATGCATTGCTAAATACCCCAGATATTACAGCACTCATGACATCTTCTATGTCATCATTGGTAATATCACTGTAACATTTGCAGTAAAATCATTGATGAGAAAACTGTGCATGACGAGGGAGCGACTTATAGTTACCTTAGGGCATGACTTATTGTTACCTGAAATAACTTTAACCATAACAGCAGAATATCTATAGTTTTGTGTGTGAAAAATCTATACAAACACACACACATTTAAGTATAAATACACATAAGTATAGAAAAGTGCTTGAACACACATAAATATATAAAAGTGCATGTGTGTTTGTGTGTGTGTGTGTGTGTTTATATATTACCTACTGATGGTGGCCAGTTATGACCTAGTTTCCATAGGAAAGGTGGTTTTTGGGTGGTTTATAACTTTGGAGCTGGTTGCCAAATCTTCACAAAAGTCTCCAAAAAAAGTGCCCTACTTTGCCTAGTTCAGCCCGGAAAGTTTCAGGGTGATCCATCTTGCAGGGGTTGAGAAAAAGGGGGGATCAAAAAATGTGTGTTCTGCATGTTATTTGCCATATATATTTTAGACATGGCTACTGCCCGAATCGCTGAACAGAAAACAAATTTGACAAAAAGCTAGATGTTAGTTCGGAAAGAGCCCTTTTCGTAATTTGGTGGACATCTGTTCAGTAGTTTTGGAATTATTAAACAAACAAAAAAATTGTATATCTAGGGATGTGGATCATCAATGGATCCAACAGATCTCATGCTGAGATCTAACTCACTGTCAGCACTTCAACCAGAAAGTGCTGGCAGCCATCTTGAGACTTGGACTCAGCAAATTCCCATAACAAAAAATACAAATAACAGAAGGGAGTGGGGTAGTGACACTCTGAACCCCATAACCTGGTGGCAGAGTCCTACAGAGACCACATTGGGGGCCAAAAATATATTTTTTAATTTTTGCCACAAAAGTGCAGTGGATCTGTGAATCTGTGGCAAACATTTGTAAAAAAAAAAGCCCAGTCCACCCATGCTGTGCCTCACTCTTGCACCTATCTTCCCCTTTCTTTTTCCCTGTTTATTGAGTATTGCTTGTCTCTCATTCTCACTACTTTCTCCATGATTTTCCCCCATTTTTTGTGTGCCCTCTCCTTGCATTTCCCTCATTTTACTGCTTTCTCCTTGCTGTCTCCATGCTTTTTCCCCTGTTTTTTTTGTGTGCCTTCTCCTTGCTTTCCCCTCATTTTCACTGCTTTCTCCTTGCTCTTTCCCCTGTTTTTGAGTGCCTTCTCCTTTCATTTCCCTAATTTTCACTGCTTGCTTCTTGCTTTTTCCTCTGTTTTTAGTGTGCCTTCTCCTTGCATTTCTCTCCTTTTCACTGCTTTGGCCTTGCTTTTTCCCGATTTTTTTTGTGTGCCTGTTCCTTGCTTTTCCCTCGGGTTTACTACTTTCTCCTTGCTTTCCCCCTGCTTTGTGAGTGCCTTCTCTCTGCCTTTCCCTCATTATCACTGCTCTCTCCTTGTGTTTTCACCATTTTATAAGTGCCTTCTCCTTGCTTTTCCCTTGTTTTCACTGCTTTCTCCTTGCTTTTTTCCTCCATTTCTAGTGTGCATTCGCCTTGTGTTTCCCTTATTTTCACTGCTTTGTCCTTGCTTTTTCCCTTGTTTTTTGTGTGCATTCTAAATTTAAAAAAGGCCCAGCTCTCCCAGTGGTGCTGCACTGCTCTTGTCTTCTCCTTATTTTTCCCCTGTTTATTGAGTGCCTTGTTCTTGCTTTTTTTTGCATTCTCACTGCTTTCTCCTTGCTTTTCCCCCTGTTTTTTGTGTGCCCTCTCCTTGCTTTTCCTTTGTTTTCACTAGGTAACTATAACTCACGCCCCCACCATGCACAGTTTTCAGATTAATAATTTAACTGCAAATATTGAAATGATGTTATCAATGATGTCACAGAAGATGCACTTACTAATGTAATATGTGGGTGCAGCACCACTTTCCTTAAAGCTGCCCCTATGTGTGCACATTTACTGTCAGCTTGACTTGCCATTAGAAAGTCAATCCTTAAACTTTTGTTTTGCTATAGAAAGTTCAGTACTCAGCTAAGCTGTAGGTAGACCATTAAGCCAGGGTGCTTTGTGGTTAAAAGTTGAAACATCCTTCTAATTGTCACTGAGTTAGGCGGGCACTTGCAGACTCCTATGCTGACTTGTAAATGCAATGTACTACCCATACTTCAACTCATATACCAATTAACAAAAGGAGAGAGCTACCGACACATCCAGTCAAACACTGAAGGGGCTGTTAATACATTCATAAACACACTCAGACAGCAGTTATGTTTCCAGCAGTATTAGAGCCAGTTGTACACACAGCTACATACCCCTGTATTTACTATATTTACTTAAACATCTGGTGGGGTATTCATAGAGGTACTGATACACTCTGTCAGATATGTTGCTGTGTACTGACACAATCTACAAACCCATCCAGACAAGTAGGTCTTTAAACACAGCTCATGCCTACTACTACGGAGCCTGAGTATACAGTTGTCCTGCTAGCTCAGTTGCCATTAAAATCCATTTGACAAGACTTAAAGTTAACTTTTACTGCAAATAACTCACCTCTCACCTAGACAATCAGTGATGCACATATACTTTGTAATTGACACACAACAGACCTAATTATTTCTAGTATGTAATTTAATGCTATTACACTATATCTTGGATCTCCCCAAGCGTACTCACTCCCCTCTTCAGGAAATACACTGGCTCCCTGTCCAGAAAAGATGGCAGTTTAATACGCTCACACATGCCTACAAAGCCCTCCACAAAATTGGATCATCTTTCATCAACCATCGGCTGAACTTCTATCTTCCCTTCAGACACCTGCATTCTACTTCACTCGTCCTTGCACATGTACAGCTGGGGGCTGCATTGCCGCCAAAGCCTGAACTGACCTTCCCCTATACCTCCGAATGGCACCCTCACTGGCAGACTCCAGAAAGCGACTGAAGACCTGGCCTTTCGATGCAGAAGCAGCTATCCCAGTACCCAGATACCCCTAGGGGTGATAGTGTTGCCCTGTACAAAAGACTGATTGATTCATTCATTGATTTTCTGTAGAGCTAAATGTATTTTTTATTTGGTTTGCAGATCATCACCTGTACTGAAAAAAGAAAAATCAGAATGCCTGATAAGAGACAAAGGAGAAAGAAACAGAGGAAACAATACAACCTAATTCAAACCGACACTAGAAAGACAGGTAGGATGGAAAATGTGGACAAGAAAAAAAGAACAGCTGGTAAGCGCACTAAGGAGTTTCTGAAAAAAGTATGTAAAAAATTGCTAACTGAAAGAAACTTGTCCAGTAAAAACAGAAGTTTAAAATCAAATGATAAACAGGAAGGGCTATGTGCTTTTAAAAGAATAAAATGTGATAGGGAAAGACAGAATTTCCTGTGAAGACAGAAACGGTTTAAGGAGATAAGATTAAAAATGTTTCGAACTAGAGTAATATAAAATTTGCTAAATAAGATGAAGAAGTATAATAGGAGAAGTGTTATAGTTAAACAAAAGCAACATAGTGAGAGTGTAGAGGACAAAGCGTTTGCTCTGAAGAGGGAACTTTTTATCTTAATATGAAACAGGCTAAATTCCAGTAGACAAAACAGTACTGTACATGAGGAAAGTAACTTCTAGGCAAAAATCTTATTAACAAAAGTAATTTTGGTAAAATTTTTAAAGCTGAATGGATACACACATCTAGCACAGAACTCTTTTTTAATGAACAGAGTTACTTGCAAGAAGACACATTAGTGCATGAAATTGACACAGGTTGTTGTTGCTCAGAAGTAAAAGATGGTACTCCCATAGAAAAAGAATAGATGGTTCCTAGGAATGTAGAGCAAGTGATAGCTGAAGAGGTACAAGGAAGGTGTCGGCAGGCTCCTGTATACAAGTGGAAGTGCAACAGTATTTGTATTGTCCGTCAGGAATCATTTGATGAATTGAGAACTTTCCTAAGAGAATTTTCATGCAGAAGTCTAAAAGAGAAAATTATAATGCTGCAAGGATCAGATCCATGCAAAGTTAGAAAATACACTATCATACAAGGCCATTTACTAACATCTCTTTCAAAGAAAGTGTGTAAAAGTACTTTTCATCATTTTAGAATGTTAGCTGTGCATCATTCATTTAGTAAGGAGACTTTATTATGTAAAACTCCAGCTTTATATTTAGGAGACATGATTAGAGCTTTAATACATGGCACTGTGGCAAATATAAAGAAAGTTTGTGAAGACACTCAGTTTAATTTCTTTGGTCCTGATGAGGAGTGTATGGAAAATGGGGAGGTAGTGACTTGAGGTATAGAGCAACAGGACACAGAGATTCGTATTGAAAGATTTGGAAAAGAGATAGGCAAGTTCAATCCACTATTTTCTGAGAAACATGAGCATGTTTGTACTTAGTGTTGCCACACAAACTACAGAAATCAAACTCGTAAGGTAGCTGTATCTTCTAAAGCTCAGCAAGATAACAGAGATGAGTGGCAGGAATTTGGTGCATATCTAATTGTAGAGGAACACTTTGATTTTGCCACAAAGCAAACAATGTGTAAGTATTGTTAAATTAAATTAGAGGATAATAAAATGCCAGCAATAGAAATTCATGATAGATTAGAATTGGTACCAATCTCACAAGAACATTAACAATTAAATGTGTATGAATCATTTCTAATGTAAATTGTCCATCCATTTCAAGCAATAGTTTGAATGGAATCGAAGACAGGGAAACTACCACCAACAGAGCTACAGAAAGGACTTAAAGGAAGAGTTGTCTATTTAGCTTTAGACTTAAAGAAAATGTTAACACTATGAGAAAGATGTAGATGAACCACTCATTTGTCTAGTAAATGGAGTGCCCACCAAAAGTAAAGCAATCTGGCAATAGTTAGTAAACATGAAGAAAGTGAAAAAAGACAAATTATACTTGAAATAAAATAATATTTTGTACAAAAATGTTGATGTTACTGTAACTTGTATAGATGATGAAGTTTTACAATCAAGTGGATACATAGAAAAAGTGGATAAACAGAAGGAAGAAGAAATATATGAGAACTAAAGTATTCATCCTCTTCATTCCAAAGAAGCCGTTGAAGATGCCAGTGATCTTTTCCAAATGAGACAAGTTAGACGAGCTTGAGTGTCTTGGAAAAAGGTGTAGATGCTTGTTTTGCACAGCTATTTGCCAGGGTGGTAGGTGGGTTATATGATGACCAGCCTGTACAAATAGCAGCAGCAGAGTACAGGTAAACAAGTCTACATCAGAGGACCTTAAGTTTTGCCAGTGTATTCCATATATATTCCATCTGTTATTTGAGAGTGACTTGTCAGTACTGTAAACTGTATTCTAAAGACAGGAATAAATCTGCAAAATCTTTCTGAAATGGAGTTTGTTGATAAAATGCAAGGGAATTTGATGGCTTGTCAATGTGGAACTAATGAATATTGGTACTGTTATAATGGAGAACTTAATGTATTATTCAAAACTTAGGAGTACCTACTTTGTTTGTGAAACTTAGGGGCGTATTTATAGGCCCCTAGTGCCACCTTGCACCACATTAACGTCATTTATTTTGACGGTAATGTGGCCCAATGAGGCCAAAATCCCTGCGCATGCATTGCACCACTCTGTAACCCTTTGCTCTACATTATGCCTACGTCAAGCATAATGTATGTAAAGGGGGCGTTAGAGGAGCTGGGAAAATAGCGTAAGGAAATCTATGAGATTTCCTTGTGCCATTCTTGAAACACTTTTAATGCCTGCTTAGGAGCAGGCATTAAAAGGGGGCTGCCATTCTTTAGAATTGGGCCCTATGTAGTCTGCAGGAGTAGCGCCAATATTTTGGTGCTACTCCTGCAGAGTACATCAATAACGCCATAGAAAATTACATTATTGACCCCTACCCTGCACCATGGTGCACCATATTTTAAATACAGCTCACACATGGTGGCGGTAGGGGGGTGCTAAGGGGTGCAGGGAAAGTGGCACTGCATTCAGTGCAGCACCACTTTCCATAAATCTGCCCCTTAGTTATTAGTGTGTACTGTCTTTCGTGGAACAGCATCCCAGATAAGCAAGACAGCAAGTTCTACTCTTACAAACTTAGATGTGGCAACTATTTTCACTGAAGATACAGATGTAAAGGAACATTTTATACAAGGTGTCATTTTGGATTTCCAAGAACAGCTTTTTATCTGCAGTCAGGCATACACTGACAAGAAAATTACAGAACATGCACATAATGTGAGAAGATCAGAGGCCTCAAAATATATTAATGATTATCATCCTGTCATTCTGAACTTTTGGAATGCAAATATGGACATACAGTTTGTTGCAGATAGCTCCATTGCTGTTGCTCACTATGTCACTTCATACATCACAATATTAGAGAAAACAGAGCTGAAGTAAATGTGGGAGGAGATTTCTGCAGAAAAATCTCTATCCAAGAAATTGTGCAATTTCAGCTTGAAAATGTTTTTGCATAGGGAGATAAGTTGCTTTGAGTGTTGTGACAAGTTGAGTTCAGCTAGCTTGTACTCAAAGTCTAGGGAAATTGTTTGGGTTAGTCTAGACCTTGCTAACATGCAAAACAGAGTCTTGAAATCTTTCCCAGAAATTCAGTACCTAGCAGAGATTGATCCGAAGAGCACAGTTATTGTCAAAACAAATATGTTGGACCCCTATTATACAAGAAGAAGTCCACACTTCAAAAATATGTGTCTTTACGAAATTCTGCAACACTATAGGTACAGAAACAATGTAATGGAAAACACTGATGGAGGGAAGTGTGCTGTAGTTGGTTGTGACAGTTGTTTGGTTCAGCATGCAAAAGGTAAGACTAAACTATTAAAAAAGGTATTTGTCAAACTGCTGCGAATTTTTTTTTTTCTACTTAGCACTACTCCAGGTTTTTAAACCTTGGTGCTCTGAAACTGAGTTATTTGGATAAAATGACTGCTACAAGTACTCTTTTATTGTTATAAAAGACAGCATTGCATGTCCAATATTTCCCAACTACCTGAAAATGTTAGCTGAAGAGAAAACAATTGCTACTACGTAGTTCACAAAGCAGACAGATTTCCGGACATCTCAGTCAGGATCCTCTTGGACAGCCTATAATCGAAAATGAAGCCACCATAAGAATGAATGAGGTGGACAGCTAGGGAACAAGCAGGAGAAACAATGTTGACTTGAAACAGTTAGCTGAACCACTGAATAATGAGCAGAAAGAAATATATATGGAAGTGAAAGAAGAAAAAGAGCATGGATTCCTCTACAAAAACAATCAATGAAAATGTTTAACTTTTTAGCCAATTCTTTTGTATGTCAGCTGACAAGCTGGCACTGTGAAAAGTTTTTTAATCTATCTCCTAACCACGTATCTACAGAGGACTATAGACTCCATATTGTTGTTGTTTAGTAACAGCACCTACTGGATTAGCTGCACACAATATCAAATGAATTGCATTGCATTGCCTACTTATGCTACCTGTTGAACACAATAATAAACTGGAATACCAAAAATCATCTGGTGAAGCTTGTCATGAAGTTTCTAGAGTGTTGAAGAAATTACAACTTTTAATCATCAATAAGGTGAGCTGGTATCAAGCCTAATGGTCGCCTTTGTGCATTTGAGAATGCAACAGTTATTGAATACAGAGTTGTCATAAGGACTCTCGTTCTCTGATGAGACTCCTGGATTTAGGGCGCAGCACCTCTGTGTTTTAGGCAACTAAGTCACTCCTGCAACAGTTGCCAGCTGTCAGCCTAATCCTTCCAGATCACCATCAGCACCTCACCAAAACCCTGCCCATAAAAGTTTTTTGTGACAGCCTTGCATAGAACTCTGAAAACCACTCAGGGAAAATCATGGTAGAAACAAGTTGTACCCCTTTCTCTCCACATCCAAACCTCTTACACACGCAGAGGCAAAACAAGAGATGCAGGACAGTTTTCAATACATTTATTGAAAAGACTGCAATCTATGATAAAATGCATGATCTACAATGATTAGGATAATGAGGAATAACAAAATCATGATTGTGAAAATCAGAGATTTGAATAGAAACAACCCCAAACTATTATCATAGCATGAGTATACTCAGCAGTTACATAAAGCCTACCTAAAGGCCTGATCTCTAGACCCTAAGTGGCAGCATGATGATTTAAGCCTAATCTGTCTGTACAATGTCCATGAGAAGCTCAACACACCCCCTTTACCTAGGCACAAGGTCAGGCCACCAGTCTCCAGATCAGGATCCTTGGAGACACAAATGCTGAGGTCTACCAAACACCGGCATGAGGCATGGATAGAAATTCTGTCTGGAACCCCCTCCAAGGGCATTTGCCCTACAAAGTGTTTTTATAGGAGACATGTTTATGTTTAGGCACAGAAGCCTGACGTGGGTATGTACCTAAGCGCTGGACTGTTTACCAGTCTTGGGGCTGGCAATACAAAATATTATTCTGTGTGCCTCGCGTTCTGTTCTTGTAATTCCGAGGAAAGAACATGGTGTAAAGTATGTCATCGATAGCACTGATAATGGCGCTGTTGCAGAATAGCAGTAGAACTAAAACAATGCCACTAAAGAAACAATAATAAAATGAATAAAATGTTATTCAGAAATACAGAGCATGAATACTAAATAGAAGGGCACAGTCCTCAAGTCTAAGCTAAGCTATCACTGTATCCAAGCGATTAATTAAAATGGACCCCTGAAAGAGTACAATGTACTTTTTGGAGAAAAGCATGTAATTGTTTTTGGTGATGTATTGCACCTTACCCCTCTGAATGGACATCCTGTGCTTCAGACTCTTTCACATGAAGAAACACTAAATTCTTTAGGAAGTCGAAACATGCATCAAGCATCTGATATCTAATATAGGAATATTCTGGAGGATATTAGAATAAGAATACGGTCAAAAAAATGAAAACTTTGCTTGCAAACTCGACTTATAAAGAACATATTTCCTTCCAAAAATTCTGCAGCACAGATGATGTTTGAATTTATTGAACAATAAAAATCCAATATGTGTCTAATGCCTACTCTTTCAGACTGTACCTCTTTTAATGAGCAGGTGCTACAACTGGAGAATGAACCAATATTGGATCTCACAGCAGTTGATAAAAAGGAACACCAAGGAGAGACAATACTGTTGACTGAAAAACTACAATCAAAACAGAATTCTCTGGAGAAGTCTGTTTCCAAAAATGCGGGATTAGAGA
The DNA here is from genome assembly GCF_031143425.1 of Pleurodeles waltl. Taxonomy (NCBI): domain Eukaryota; kingdom Metazoa; phylum Chordata; class Amphibia; order Caudata; family Salamandridae; genus Pleurodeles; species Pleurodeles waltl. Next base: position 518,675,620 of record NC_090442.1, read on the forward strand.
AGTGTTTACATCTTTGTAAGAACTGTAGAGTAATTTTGCGATGTTACTTAAATGTTGAGGAAGGATTAGTTAATAGAGCCATGGGTAAATAAATTGATTTAATTTTTTATGCGAACAGAAATGAAGTGAAATACTTAGCTGTTAGGTTTGATCAGCTTAAAGGTCTAAAGCAGATAGCAAGGTCTGTTGCACATTTCCTGCTTGTGAAAGACTTGTATGTTCACAGAAAGCAGTTTCCGGTATCTCTAGCATATGCTGTAACAATACATACGTCTTAAGGTTTAGGTGCAGATGCAGCATTTATTAACATTGGTAGCACTATATTCAAGGAAGGTATGTCATATGCAGCATTGTCACAAGTTAGAACTTTGTCTAGTTTGTATCTGATAGAGTTTGATGACAGTAAAGCAAATGCTGGTTCGAGTTCTGTGACAGAGTATAACCGTTTGAGAAGTGTATATGCTCCTCATTTTGGACAGTATCCAGTCCAATGCTCCTATTCGTTATCACACGCTACAGGTTCGGCGAGCGTAGGATTAACAAAACGCCTTGTTGCGAGTACGCACAGGAAGCAGAACTAAACTATAACGTCCCAGTAACCAGTGGTTTTTAGGTAAATTTCCATGTTTTAAAAAAAATCTGTCTCCTAAATATAACAATCCTGTAACTTTTGTTTTTTAGTGAATTTCTCTAGTTCTATTTAACGTAAGTAACTTTTATTACTATATGTTACTCCTACCATTGCTGAGCATGGACTTTGGTCGTGCGTGGTAGGTGTTGGCTGGAAGCCAAACCCCTATAACCACACCTTGCCACATCACGCACGGCCTTTGGCACCTGTGGCACCACCCGACCCCATGCCACACAGAACCTTTGCCCCGTGTGCGGGGGGTTGTTCTCCCCTATAACCTGACAGCCCCACACCATGCACTGTCTTTGGCCCTGTGCGGTATGGGTTGGCTGCAGGGTCTGGACTCAAGCCAGGCCTTGCAGCCAACCACCTATAACCGCCCAACTCTGCGCCATGCAGGGCCTTCAGCTAGCCCCCAACTAATCACTCAGTGCATTTTTCTAGACTTTGAATAAGATATTTTAGGGCAAATTGAAAAGATGAATGTATTTATCAAGTAAAGTGTGATTATATTTCGGTATATATCATAAATATTTGAATTTGAAAAGTACTTAAAACAGGAATGTAACTACTGACACACCTAGACTGGAACCTGCAGGGTGAGGGCCTGAGATCTTAACCTCTAGGCTACAGATGACTCTTTGCAATTGAGTTTCCAGACATACATATGTCATGCAACTCAAAGATTTTGATGGCAAAAAGACGTAAATGTTCCATCACTAGGAATGTTTAATAGTCAAAACAATAGTAAATAAACAGACGCACTGCATGAGAGACCAGGATTTGAACCTTCAACCTACTCAGTGACAGTCCAATAGCTTTACCAGTAGGCCAGAAGTGACTCTGTTTTTTTCATTTTCAAAAAGTAACTATAATGTTTGAACCAAACATTTTGCTAGTGTGACTATTTTAAATTATTGTATGGAGAGACCATTGCAATCTTTCTCTCTCTCTTCCATCCCATAATGTAAAGAGCGAGTGAGAGTAATAGTACTGGAGGGGGTAGCCTGAAGGCCCCGCAATCCTAGCGGGCTCCCCATGTCCTGCGGGAGCTGGCATTGCTCCCACAATCAGGGAGTTGCTTCACAAAGCAGCTCCCTGCTTGTGGGAACAATGTTGTCCTCTGTTTCCCTGCACGCATATTTGTGTGCAGAGAAACAGATGAAAACTCCACTTTCTGCAAGCAGGAGCTGCTTGACTGCTCCCGCTTGCAGAAAGCAGAGTTATTTTTGATTTGCTTGACGGGAGCTGTCAGCTCCCACCAAGCAAAAGCAAACAGTACATCCAAATGGTGGGCACTTTTGGAGGTAGTAGTAACCAGCCGTGGGGGGTGGTGGTCCCAAAGACCATAAATGGTTCCACGCGTGGGGCTGTATGGCCCCCCTCCATTGGATTACTTAGCCTTGGGGGGGTGCAATGTGGGCCCGCATTAATTTTATTTTTAATTGTGGGAAGCTGGTGGTCCCCAGGGCTGGGTGGGGCTGTATGGACCCCTTTGAATTAATGGAACATGTTTTGCCCCGGAGAGGTAACAGTCCCTAGGTCTGCGGGGCCACATGGGACCCCCACATTATTGTAAAATAAGTTGTCCTAGGGAGATTGCGGTCCCCAGGGCTGCAGGAGGCAACACAGGCACCCCGGCATTCTTTAAAAGAAGTGACCTGGGGAGGTGGTGGTCCCTGGAGCTTTCATAAGCTCTAGGAAGGGGGTCCCATGCGTCCCCTCCTATTTTTATGCTATGACTCCGGGACCTGGCCCTCCCGGGGGAAAAAAGCAGCTGCGGGAAACATCACTTGCTTTTTTTAAAAAAATCATGGTGAAATTCACAGATTTGCTGTGAGTCTCACCTTGTTAAAAAAAGAAATCCTTTTAAGTGGGGGGTTACCATGGGAGACAGCTGATCCATGCTAGAGGGGAAGGGTAATAGTATCCTGGCCACTTTTAATTTTTTTTAGACTTGGCTGAAGCCAAGCCTCAAAATGGCTGCCAACAGTTCCTGGTTGAAGTGTTGGCAGTCAATCAGATCTCTGCACTATATTGGGAGTATTTTCAAAGAATTCACACATCCAGATATACAAATTTGGTTTTCTTTTATTATTTCAAGAACAACTGAACAGATTTGCACCAAAATATAAAAATGGCTCTTTCTGGACTAAAAGCTAGCTTTCTGTCAAATTTGGTGTAAGTCAGTTGTGCGGTTCAGGCTGCAGTTATGTCTAAAATCCCTATGGGAAATTGGATAGGGAAAATGAGTTTTGGGACCCCCCATGTTTTCTCTGCCCCACTTGACAAATCAACCCAAAACATTAAAGACAGAAGCTGAAGTGATTGGTGTACTAGTTAACTATAACTTGCGCCTTCACCATGCACAGCAAATTAATCCACATATTATATCATTGATGACATCTTCTATGCCATCTTTCATATTCTCACTGCAACATTTGCAATAAAATTATTGATGAGACAACTGTGCATGGTGAGAGCGTGAGTTATAGTTATCTTAGGGTGCAAGTTATAGTTACTTGAAAGAACTCCAACTATAACTGCTGAATTTCTATGGTTTTGCACGAGTAAGTTCAGAACCTAACTCTAACATCCATGTAACCTTTGGCTTCTTCAGTGAATATATGTATGCATATAATCTACACTTACCTTCTAAATGCTTACATTTTGGTAGTACAAGCATGTAAAGTAAAGGCATATGAGTGGTAAAGGCATGCGTGGTAAAGCCATATGCGTATAAATGGAAGCGTGGTAATGGTATTGTGTGGTAACGCCTGCGTTGTAAAGGCTGTTTCCACCACAGAGTACTGCGGTATGCCTTAGGTTCTGTCAGAATAAGCAAGAACAGGTTATCTCAAACCATGTGATCCTGCCCTGGCTGCCAATAAGCATTAAACCCAAGTCTTTATATTACTGCAACAAACTTATGAATATTTTCAGGAAATGATCATGAGAACCATTCTGTCTTCGTAGCTTCAGTCTTCTGCCCACTTTTCTATAGCCTTTGCCATTCCTGACTTGATCACAATAGACCAAGGAAAGCTTATATTCCAAGGGCCAGATTTATCAAAAAGTCACATAGTGTAACACAGCAAGACAACTTACTACGCTGTGCTGCATGACGGAGAGAGAGGAGGAATGTGTCATATCTACTAAAATATGATGCATTCCTGCTTTTTCCCTGTGCCGGTGCACTGAGTACTGCCTAGCGCTAATGCAGGCACCATTGCGACATTATGCAAGGGTGCTGCATTACAGGCAGGATTATTTTTGTTCTTGAAGGGACACCTTCCTGCACAAAACCAATCCTTTGAGGCATTTTCCTCTTTCCACGTGTGCTGCAAAATTGTAGCATTCATAGAAAGAGCAAATAATGAGGAGAAATAAAAGTGAACGGCCATGCTCTGCCTATGGAACTCTTCTCAACGCAGACTAACACAAGGCAGTAATTTACGCTACCTTGCATTACTCTGGATTTACTAAGGAGCTCTGCGTAGCTTAGTAAATCTCACTTAAACCCTTGCATTGACTTGCGTGATACAAGGGCAACACAAAAGCTTAGTAACCCTTGCTCCAAGTTTCTTTCTTTCATAAGAAGCATTACTTGGTAGTTCAGCAATGCCACTATTTGAGTACAGGCCTCATTTAATGTTCCCTGGTTGATGGAATGTCCTCTAACTGATCTCTGGAGCAAGGGATACATTGAGAGGGGTATCGACCAGTGGATTATGTTCCACCATGATACCATGTAGTGGAAGACACTCAGGGGCAGATTTACTAATGTTTGGCACAATGCAAGGCAGCAAGACAACTTGCTGTGTTGCATTAAATGGAGGCTGCAGGAATGTGCTGTATATAATATTTGGCACATTCCTGCACTCCCTCTGTGCTGGTGCACTTGTGGCTGCCAAATGCCAATGCAGGCACCATTGCATCATGATGCATGGGTGCCTGTGTTACACCCAGGATTGGTTTTGTGTAGGAATAGACTCCTTCCCACACAGAAACAATCCTTTGAGGCATTTTCCTCTTTCAACGTGCGCTGCAAAAATGCAGCATTAATAGAAAGAGATAAAAACAAGGAGAACTAAACAAATTTCTGTTTGTTATGCCTCCCCTGGGAAGGCACACAATTTGTATGCTTTCCCAGGTTTACTAGTGTTAGTAAATCTGTGAATGCCCCAAAACCCATGGGTGGATGTGTGAAAACACCCACCCTACACCCATGGAATGCCTTCCCAGAGCAGAGTAACGCAAGGCAGAAACTTGTGCTGCCTTGCGTTACTTCAGATTTACCATACCACGCAGAGCTAGAGGAGGTGATTCTGCATGGCACACTATATCTCATCTAAAAGCTTGCTTTGCCTTTACGTCAGCTTGCATGACACAAAGGCAATGCAAGCCCTTGATAAATCTGGCCCTTGGTTTGTGGATTTTCTTTTGGAATTAGTATTTTAACACAAAACCTTAGGATTTTACATTCCAACTGTATTCTATATCAATACTAACTAATTTTGATTTAGACTTTTGTAGTTTGAAAAATCCTTTAAGTTCCTGTTAAAGGGCTCAATCCCCTGGAAAATCAACTCACTGAACTTGCTCCATTATAGGTCTGTCACAGTGAAAAGTCTACCATTCAATTTCCTCCAGTTTTATTACTTGATCCAGGAATTAGAGGAATTTGCTTGAACATGAAAGTTGGCCTAGACGAGGCAAGCAATGCAAAGAGATAGATAATTGTGTTTTGGATTGCTATGTATGACATAATTTCCTCTAGAGGTGGACATCTCAAAATATAACACTTTCAGTGTTAATCGGAAAAGAAAAGGCCTCAGGTGAAACATAGACCAATTGTTCCATTAGTAAGCATTCCCTTATGTGGTAGATTCTTATTACAAAATGAATACCAAGGTGGTGCTTTAAGCCAGAATAGCTCTCACAAAAACATTTGATTATATTAGCAGCAAAGAAAATACAGCCAACGAACAACCTTCACTTCAGTTGGACAGAGGGTGTATTTGGCCCTTGAGCTTCAACAAACAGAGGATCTGTGCAACCTAATTAGATCTTTTTTAGATCAGGACCGGAGGGAACCTGGAGGGGTGGTAGACAAAAAGGTCAAGGAAGGGGTTGCCTGGACCAGCAATGGCAAGCCTATCCCGTCTGGGTAACCTGGAGCATGGGCCATGGCCAAGTACTATTTTGTCTAATATGTTGAAATTATCTGAATATCAATTGACCACAATGGTAAAGGAAATTTTAAATAAAGGTCTCTGTTTTGTCCTTACTCAGCCCTCAACCCTATTAGGTGCTGGCTTGTATTGTAGGGAACAGTGCACAAAATTAAATTACATAACTTCTTTTGGAACATGTCTTGAGACCCTCCATTGTTGTTTCTATCACATCTTTGAAAACTGGCTACTTTTACACCTGCTCCAGCCTCAAGGGGCCCGGACATTGCAACTTCTCAACAGTTGGTACTTGATAAAGTTACTACATTGAAACAATTCAAAACCTGGACTTTCCAGAACATCATGAAAGAAGAGAGATTGGTCATTAAAGCCTTGCAAAGTGACAGCTCAATAGTAATCAGACCTTCAGATAAAGGTGGCGCTATTGTCATATTGAATTCCAACGATTATGAAGCAGAAGTAGAACAACTGTTGAGTGTCAGGAAAAACTGTGGACCAGATGTATCAACATTAGGAATTGCAATTTTCAAATTGTGATTCTTACTGAAATGCAAATTTGAAATCTTAGTTCCTGATGTCTGATGTTTTATTTTTAAAATAGCGATTCCTAATGGGTCACAAATCAACCTACCTCATAAACATTAATGAGCTAGGTTGCAGTTTGTGACCAACTAGGAACCCCAGCCATCACAGGAATGTATTAAATAAAGCAATGTTTAAAAAAAGAACAGCCTGAATACCTTAAAGGAAAACCGGGTGCATTTCAAAAAAGAAAATGAAACATTTAAGTTTCATTTTTCAAGAGTAGGACCACTGCCTGGTCTTAAAAAAATACTTTGTTTAAGATTCTCAACAATTCTCATTTGCAAGTGGGTTACCACCTGTTTTGAATTGGTGGTAAAGTATTACTGTTCTTTGACCCGAATTCAATCACAGAACATTAATAAATACCATTCTGAATCAGTATTTGGCAGTAATCCCAAATTCTGATTCGGTACCGTGTACATGAACCGCAATTTGATGTTTGCACACACCCAAAAACATTTGTATTCTTGCAAATAGCAGGAATCATAGATTCATAACATTTGAGACTTTAAACAATCTTTGTCCATCTAGCCCCAAGTTCCTTTAAAGAAGTATCCTTCCTACACCTGATCTCACCACCATTATAAAGAAGATGGTGAATTAGGCAGCTGACAGAGAAAGGATCACTAAAAACTGTGTTCCTTATAAACCTGGAACCGCAAGTACTTGCATTCCATATCTTACCCAAGATACACAAACCCTAACGCCCACAACCAAGGAGACCCATTGTCTCAGGGATCAACTCTATTTTGGAACTCCTATCACAGTTTGAAGATTTCTTCCTGAGTGTGATTACACAACCAGCCTATTTAAAGGACACAACTGATGTCTTGCATCTGCTACAGGATCTAGACTTGGCAGTACCCACCAGTTCCTGGTGCCTCTAGACATTGAGTCACTATGTACAAACATCCCCCAAGATGCAACTCTGAGAGCATTGGCTAGGGCTTTTTTGTCGCAGAAATGTTTGATAATACACCACAAACTGTTGTATTACAGTTTGCCCAATTGGCTCTTACACTAAATTTCTTCAGATTTCAGGACCAATTGTATTTGCTGGTGTCAGGGACATCAGTGAGTGCTACTTTTGCCACAAGGCTGGCATGCTAGAAACCAACTATATCTATGATGATTCCAGCCCATTGTGTGGCTAACTGACTGTAGAAAAGATATACTGATGACATGCTATGTATTTGGACAAGACCAGAAACACAACTTCATTCCTTCTTCATGTTGATAAACCAGCTGGATCTACACTTTACGTGGACTATTAGCCACAATAAAATGACATACTTGGATCTTGATATAGCAGTGAGTGATCAGCAGATGTTAACATCTGCCCACCCAAAGCCACTGATAAAAATTCTCTTCTGCATTAAACATCTGCCAGAACCCCTTGAATTGCCAATTAGTTGTAAGATAATTTTACCATGTTTTAGGGACGGGCACAAGCATGTTAGCAAGGCTAGCAGTTGTAAAGAGCACATAGTCCTGATACCAACAAAACAAATTCAGAAAAACAGCAGGAGTGAATGCAAAAGATATGGGAGTGGCCCTGCAGAGTAGGCCAGGTCCACTAGGAACCCACAAGCTTTTAAGTATTGTACCACTCATATTTACAAAAACACATACATTACATACATATACTTGCTCTGCATAGCACTACATACTAACACCGTATAGGCGAAGGGTGAGTTAAGAACACAGCAGTGTGAAAAATCACATGAGTGGGCTGGTAGGCCTCACTCCAGTGACACAACTAAAACATCTATTTACTCTACTGATCACTATTACAAAAACATAGGAAGCGGCCAGCACAGTGTGATACTTAGCTCTTTGGAAAGGGAGGCTTAGGACATAGTGCACATGAATGATCTATGTTTATCCATGACTAAACATCAGCACTGAGGATCAAGATAATGTTGCAGCTGGGGCACTGAGGGAAGCAGCATACGTCTGTTACCATTGGAAAGACATTTCCACCCCAACAACATCCTTTCATTGTAGGGATGTGCCTGATAACCTCCCAGGAGGTAATTTATTAAGATACTAGAGGAACAGCTCTAAGACATGTAGATCTGTAAAACACTTTGCAGAGTTGCAGTAATGTTTCCCCTAAAGTTCCTATCGTACATGCGTCAGCAGTCAGATACAGAAGAGGGCACGGAACACCTCGAGACAAGGACTACTAGATAGGAATATGAAGATGAAGAATGACTGTATCACAGTAGTGATGACCTTTGACCTTCTGGCCACACAAGTGTGTAATATCATTAGCAAGAACTGGAATATGCTCTCAATCCATCTTTCCACCCAGGTTTGACTTTCGAGTGGCCCTGAATATAAAAGACTGTCTTGTCCACAACAGGAGCATACCAGAGTGGACCAGGAGTTCTACTCTTACTCCTGCACGAAAAAGACACCACCCCTGCAGTGTGCTGCTTCATGAAGGAGGCATGTGGTTTCAGAATCCTTTCACCAATTGTAACACTTGTTTGTTAATTTACAGATTTAAATGTATGTATTACCCATTCATTATGGGACTGACTACCAGGAAGATAAATGTATACATCCCGGAACACATCAGCATCACTAATTCAAGCAGGCTTACTACCAAACTGGTGCCACATTTTAGGGGCAAAAAGCATAATCCAACTGACTGTGAATGAACAATCTTTGAACATCTTGTTAGACAGGGATGGGAACATCCTTTACAAGAAATAATCATGCTGGATTTTCTCTGAACCAACTGAAAGCTCTGGCCTGAATGATCTGGTGGAGTGGCAAATGATTCACAGTTAATCCCGGAAGGGATTTCTTGAGCAGGGCTATCTGTGTGTCTATGTGTGAGATGACTTTGTGGCATTTTGTGCATTTTACTTTGGAGGTTCTTTCTTCCTCCTTGCTCACCTCAATATTCATTCAGTTAGTTTGATCAGTTTGATCACTATCACAACATGTAAGGGCACATAACATCTATGACCACGTTCTCTTTCATACTGATTCCTTTAACTATGATTGACTTGCTATTCTGCCACGTGTGTATGAGAAAAAACACAGTTCACTGTTCTAGGTAAGTGTTCACTAGCTGACTGGTCATAAAGTTATTTCTTATGTATTTGGTCAGCGCACTCCATTTTTACTTCAAAGATGGCCGCTATAACTTATCTAACCGATGTTCTTCAGTCTTTTGGCTACCAGGGTTTGATTTTTAGAGCTGGTTGCTGTATTTAGCCCCGGCTCCACAGCAGATCTCCACTGTGGATGTAAATGCACTACAGGTGACCACTGTTAGTGCAGATACGTGATATCCGAACCTGCACCAGCTGTGATGTCCGGGCCTATTCTATACTGTTCTCATGATTTGTAGAACAAATGGCTATCCAAGGGATTCCCAGTGTTAGATAACCTGAATAGAGGCAATTGTTCTGAACTACCTTCTGTCTTGCTAATCTAGAAGTCTATTTTAACAGACAGCCAAGTTTAAGGTGCTTCTTGAAGCTATCCTCATTTTAGCTTTAACAGATCCTAACTGGGAGGGCATTCCATAACTTTGGAGGAAGATATGAATAAGACCTGCCATCAGCCCTTGCTTTTTGAATTCTGGGAACTGAAACTTTCATTGCACCAGCAGACCTTAGTCCCCTTCAGGGGATGTAAGGCTGCATTAAGGGTTGAAGCACTTGGGGGCCTCTTTTGCAGAATATTCTTGGAGCTCTGCTTACGGCTTTGAATTTTATTCTCTGCTTAATTGGAAGCTAATGGAGTGAGGCCAGGGCATTTGCTGCTGATTGATGCCTAGGGACTTTTAGTAATAAGCGTGCATCAGTGGGCATCTTTTACATACAGAGGCAATACTTTCATTGTTTTTCTGTCCTCTCATGTGGGCTTCACTTCCTTTGTCACGCCTACTGCCATTGCATGCATGACTTACATTTATGGCACTGGTTTCACATACAAGCGGCATAGCAAAAAAAAGGGGGGCAGGACCTATCAACCAGGTATGTTTTTACACCACAAATATGCCCACTGCCATACTTGTATGATCTTGCATGATCTAAAACTTGGTAGGTACTATCTTGGTTAAATTTGGGGGTTGCTACAACATAAATAAATCAATCATGATTTATAAAGAGTGGCTAATCACTGAATAGGGTATCCAGGCGCTTGCAGGTCCCAGAGGCTTATTTGAACAGCCAGGTCTTGAGGGCCATTCAGAATTCCGGAAGTGAGGTGATGCTATGGAGGTGCGTGGGGAGGCTGTTCCAGGTTTTTGCTGCAATGTGAGAGAAGGAGCGTCCTCCACTTCTGCTTCAGTAGATGTGGGAAGTATGGGCAAGTGAAAGGAGGCAGAGCATAGTCTTCTTGACGGTTGGTGGAAGTTTAGGCGGTGGTTACTGTACATGGTTCCTTGGTTATGTAGAGCCTTGTGTGCATGAGTCAGCATCTTGAATTGGCATCTCTTCTGTACGGGAAGCCAGTGTTGCCTGAGGTGGGGTGTGATGTGAGTTTGTGAGGGAAGGCCAAGGATAAGTCTGGCTGCAGCAATCTTTATGGTCTGAAGTCTCTGTAGGTGGTGTGTAGTGATGCCTATGTAGAGGCCATTGCCATAGTCCAGTCAGCTGGTGAGGATGTTGGTGGTGTCTTTTGATCAGCATGTTGAAGGCTGCCAAGGGGTTGAGGAGGATCAAAGCTGCTGTTTCTCCTCTGTCGAGGAGGGTTCGGATGTTGTCAGTTTCTGAGATCAGAGCAGTTTTGGTGCTGTGATTGATATGGAAGCCGGATTGGGAGGCATCGAGTAGCTGGTTCTGCTCCAGGTATGAGATGAGTTGCTTGTTGATGATCTTTTTCAGTACCTTTATGGGGAATAGGAGCAGAGAGATTGGCCAGTAGTTTTTGGGGTTCACTGGGATAGGCGGGGGCTTTTTGAGTAGCGACCTGACTTCGGCATGTTTCCTGGTGTCAGGAAATGGTAAAGTGGTGATAGAGGTGTTGAGCAGGGTGGTGAGTTCCTGGCCGATCCTTTGGTTTGAAGGTTGAAGATGTGGTGCAGGCATGGGTTTGTGGGAGCACCCAAGTAGATGGTTTTCGTGGTGGGGGTGATGTCCTGGGTGGAGAGGATGTTCCAGGAGGTCAGTGTGTGGTTCATGTTGGAGACGGTGGTGGCAAATCTATCAAGGAAGTCCGTAGGTGTGGTTTGGGGTTCAAAGCTTCCATATATGGTTGTGATCTTGTCATGCAAGAAGTGGGTGAGGTTGTTGCACAGCTCCTGTAAGGGTGTGATGCTGTTTTCACTGGCAGTTAGGTTGGAGAATTCCTTAACGATATTGAAAAGTTCCTTGGTATTGTTGGCACTGGTTTCGATGTGTGCGGCAAGGGCTGACTTCTTTGTTGCCCTGTCTTTGTCTGACATCACCACAATTGTGGGCACACTTAATAATTTAAATACTGAATGTATTAGTTGATGGCTTTATTGCTCTAATAGCAATGTTTCCATCTCCCTTTACTAACTGTGGTGTGTGATTGCTCAGGTGTATTAGCATGATATTCATCTCTTCTCCATTTTGGACCTTTTGACCAGCAATGTTATTTTGCAAGAGAATTGATACTTTACTACTGGTGATCATGAAGCATCAAATTGCTGGAACACTGAATAGCCTGCCCACTGCTAGGATCTTACCCTGGGACAGTTGGTAAACAAAAACATATCTGTAAGCAATTATGTTAAGTGACTGTATCAGACATCAGCAAATCAGTTGATACTATTCTGACTCCATATTTTCCCTTTTTTCCTTTTAGGTTTTCGGGCCACTATGGGTGCTATTATTGTCTTCTGGCCCTGATTAATTTGCCACAATGTTATAGGGCAATGAAACATGCTGGCCATTTATAGCTTATAGGTAGGAGCACACTATACTACAGAAATAAAGTTGTTGAAGCCCCTAGAACCAATTTGTTGTGTTACTGTCTTTTAGGAGATCAACTGAGTGTAAAGTACCGATTTGGACCAGATACAATAATCTTGCAGGTACAGATACAGGAGCACATTAGGGTTGTTCTAGTTCTAGTGAGCTGCTGCAATACCCTTTGCACAGCCTTCCATTCCTACGTACATAGGAGTACACCAATGATGAGAAGCCGGTGCTGCTGAATTCAACAATCAGCAGCCTAAATGGGGTTGCATGAGGTGTCTCCTACCTTTTTGTAGCAATCACTGCTTTTGTGGTCAAGATTACTGTCATCCTCTGTGAATCAGACATAGCTTGATCTTAGACACCCTTGCAGCACTATCTGGAGAAAAAGGGTGTTGCATACAGTATAGAATGCTTGTTAATTTGAAAGTTTTTTTTGTGTTTGAACATATGAGCGGAGGGCGCTCTTGGTCCCTGTTTCACTTTACCCTTCTCCTTTAATATAATGTCTGACAGGAAGTTGACAATTTTCAAGTCTTGATACTAAGTTTTGTTAGTATGAGGAAAATGAACACTATGCCATCCCATTGGATTGTATTTCAAAGTATTGAGTATGTGTTTCTTTCAAACAATTTACATGGGGGAAGAAGGCCAAACTTCAGTTTATGAATACCCACAGATGTATATGTTTGTTGACGTTTACACATGTCAGGAATCATTTTGTGAATTCCTGATAGGTGTAAATAAAATTATTTTTACTTCCAAAAAATCTTTGTGCTCTGTGTGGTGAGATTTTATTTCTGCAGAAATTAGTCTTGATTATATATTAAGGATTATGTTTCCTTTGTAGAGGAATAACTTTCTTCTGGGCAATTTACATGTTGTAAGTGAAGGTGCCTCACACCTTTGTATTAAGCTAATGTACTACATCAGGGAATGTAAACGCAACGTATTCATCCACAATGACTGTGGAAATGTGAACATGGATCTGAGAAGAGGAGGATGTCGTGGGGAAAGAATTGATAGTCACGTAATGACCATCTGGAAGAGGTTTGTGTTTGCACTGAAGTACAAAGTCTTAACTCGGCTTACTGTAAACCATAAACAGAAGGTAAATTACTACTGCTAATAATGTTTATAAGTTCATCACAAGACACACTTGCACCTCCCATTCCCACTACAAAGAGTGATCTAATGTTACAATTGTATATGCTTGTACACATATCAAGAATCTATAAACAGTTGCCCAAGTCAGTGGCCTATGAGCTGCAATGTTTCAGCATTGGGTAAGGCCACTGAAGACTTTCAAAAGTAGAGCATCTCACACTTGATTGACACAGCCTAATTTCACCAGTTCCATAAATCATACAAAACCAAGAGGCTGAGGTAAATTTATGAAATCACGTAAAAAAATTAAAGAGATCTCAATGCTCAACAAATGTTTACCAAATATCCTAGGAATGGCATTAAAGATGCCCGAGAGTTTACACACAGAGCAAGCATGTTAGGAGCTGTGCAGCACAGAACTGCCACATTCTGGTTTAATTCATTATTACTTAAAAATGCTATCTAAACTCCCTTGTCATAAGCAGATTGGTTTAAGTCGCTGTAAAATTATTAAGGAGCGCCTGTCTTTCCAAGGTAACTAATATTAACCGGAGCTTATGACATCTTTGGGTTATTAGTCAGGAATAATTGACTAGTAAGAAAGGTGTATCCCAATCATTATTTATTCATGGTACTTATTGTTGGATGATAACATTTTGTAGTATCTAAACAGCATCCAAATGTGAGGCCCAAGCCAAACTGAATGTTATCACATAAAATATCCCAAGTGACAATGCTCATAACATAAACATTGTAAATAAAAGTAACAGCCATACCCCAGAATGGCACATGTTTCTCCGGCCTCAAACCATGAGAAACTAGTAAGAGGGCACTTTTGGGTAACTATGGCTTCTCACCTATACTCGAATAACTTAAACAGTTACTAAGTTTTGTAACTCCTAGCTGAATACACGAGTGACGTTGTAGACAGGCATGTATGGTCTGAACAGATGGATGTGCACTAGAATTGATCTGAATGCTTCCCTGAGCCTTCCATTCACTCATCTTTCTCTATCCAGTGTACATCCCACTCTGATCTATGATGTCCACCATGTGAGTTTCCCTAGATGGTAAATTGCAAGGAGATGACCAAAGGGTTCTTATAAACATGTCTTAAATAGTAAATTAGAGAAACTGCAAAATCATTGTGGTATGCACAAAAGTATTATTTCTTTAGCAAATCAAAGCATAAGAATAACACACATCATTGACTTGACGCATAAGCTTGCTAGCAAACTTACAAGGGGACACGTATAGGTCGATGAATCTTTTGGATCGCATAGAGTATTCTAGCTAAGTGGTGACCAGAGAAAATCAACAATAATCCAAACCAAACATATAACACCAAAAACCTTGTCTAATAAGAAAATACCATTACTCTCAAGAAGGTTAGTTTGTTTTATTCCCTATTAGTTACAATTCTAATCAAAACCTTTATTTCAATGAATCCATGGTTAATCAACTTTATTAGCATCAATGAGCAATAATTCATCAAGATTTTATTAAGGAGCAAAACAACATCAATCTAGGCTGGCAATTTTATAACATTGATTAATTCAGCAATGCAAGTCAGTCAGTCAAAGTCAAAGTCACCCTTTTGTCACCCTTGTCAACCTGCCTATCTCAAATTAGCATCAGCATGTGGGTATTCATACGAAAACAATTCAGTCAAAAATGATTAATTTGGAAAAATCTATCTAAGAGAGAAAACATGTTAAAACAGCGCAGTTGGTACCTAGAAGGAAAAAGCACACATTAGTCAGTCAAGTTATAGCTACCCATCCAAGATAGATCAGCAACAAGTCAGGCTTCGTCTCCAGGTCATCAGTCATCAGCAAGGCTCGGGCTCACAGGGAGCAAGCCACAATTTCAGCACTTTGGACTGCGTTTCCTGACATCATCAACTTTCGCCTCTCCGTTCTGATTTCTCTTCTCGTGTCATGACTTTTTATTAGGGTCTCTCAGTCCGTCCCACAAATTTCTAATTGGTCAACCTTATCAGGGATTATGACTCTAACCTATAGTTTTTGTTTACCGCTTGTCTTCCGTTATTTCGAGCATCAAGTTCCATTAACATGATTGGTCCTTCTGTCGATGAGACCATCATCCGGTTCTTTAAGTAACGATATTGTTTCCCCCAGCTCTTAGTCAGTGGTTCCATTGTTCAAGTCCTGGAAAAGTATATTTTGCCTACTCTACACATAATTTTATCAATTTGTTCTGATCGTCTCCTGTCCGCTGGTGAGTTTGCAGAATTTCTAGCAGAGCTCATTTTTAACTCTGTACAGTTCAAGATCCTTTTCTCCCGTTCCAGTCCTCGGCAGCTCATCGCGTTTCCACGTTTAATCAAGCAAGGCCCAGCGCCGACCAGGCCTCCAGTTCGGCTAAGTTAAGAATACGAAACATTATAAAACATAGGTAATATCATCAGTTACGGCATATTAATACATAACTATAATTTTCACATTATTTTAGTACTGTTAATACACAGGGTGACCACTCTCCGTGAGCACATTTTACACATTACACGTTATTTTCATCTATTAGTTTAAATTGTCACTATTTCTCATTAGTGTGTGTACGCAAATCATTAGAATATTCTCATATTAGCCTACCTGCTGCAACAAGCTCAATCCCATTTCTAAAAAGCTCATTCAGCACCGTCTATGCTAATGTTCTCTGCATACGTTCTTACTAATCTGAAACATTAAACAATAAACATTTTCAGTGAATAAATATATGAGTGATCACAAGGAAGAGACCTTGATTACCATTGTTAACGAGTCCCTTTATGATAAATTATTACACATTGGGACTCGTTTTAGGCCAATGAATCTTTTGACCCTGTTGAGAGACACCTTAGGACGAGATAGCTAATCAACAATTCAATCAGTGCGTCAATAATATCATCAATATTTATTACCACAATGCACTTTACTTTAGTCAATGACATTTAGTTAAACTCAAGACACCACCATGACCTTTCAGTCATGAATAACTACACCAGTTTAGTATAAATTTAGTGATATTTATTCCCTATTGGTTACAATACTACCAGCAAGTTTATTAGTCTCAAAACCAAGAAACACATTAGCATGGTCACAATATGGCAACTTTGATAAGATTTAATCAACGCAAGAATCAAAAACATTAGAATATAACACACCGTCAGCATAGATTATTCTAAGCTGAGTATATTAGCGCATTGTTCAACAAAACAGGTGCAGTCATTTGTCTATTTGCGTCCGTTTAGTGATGCCTTCTCAACTAACCTCTAATTAGGGGCTTCATGCAAAACAATTTAGTAACATCAGTTTGGAAAACATCTAGCTATGGTCTCTGTCCAAAGAAAAGCAGTTGGTACCTAGAAAGGAAAAGCAAACAGACAATCACAATTTCATTGTCATATAGTTACCCTCCAAGTTTGGTCAGCACTCAGGTTCTGTCTTCGTCTTCAGGACATCAGTTGATTCACCATCAAAAGAGATTCAGCTCCAGCAAAAGGGAAAAGGGGCACTTCTCCCATAAGGAGGTAAAGTGTAAATGGGCAATCAAAGGACAGAATGGTTTTAATAACCAAACAGCAAAGTCTCTATGCAGAGTGACAAAGTGTCTGGGTCATAGCAAATTGCATCAGCATCTACCCCTCTCCTAGTCTCCTGCTCCCTAATTCTAATTTACTTCCTGGTGACAAGGGTTTTTATCCCCTTTTCGTGGTACATTCCCCTTTAATCTAATTGGACGAGGGGTTGCACCCCACTATCTTTAACCAATTAAAAACACATTAGCTCACCAAATTTGTTATCCCATAACAGTTCTCACGTATTTTATTGGTGCTTATGATTGACGTCTTTAATAGATGGAATGTCCGGTATGATTTCATCGTCTTGTGGTCCTTTGCACATCTTCAGTCAGTGGCTCCATTGTCCGTACCGGTTTAGGCGACCTTGTACATAGTATTAATCTACACTGTTGCATTCAGCTAAAACTACAGGCAGGGTGAATTTCATGGGAACGGATCTACTACAGTTACATTCAACTTCTAGCTTTTTGGAAAAACAAGAGTTCATGTCCTTTAGCAAGTCAGCACACTGCACGTCAGAAAAAATACATTTAATATGAGAGTCAGGCAGCTCTGCCTCGACTCATGCTAACTAAGGCCTACTGCTTTATTAGCAAGAATCTAATACATTTAGCCTTTCAACATTAATGTAAAATCACAATTTAATAAAACATTTCATCATTATTAGTCAGTTTCATTAGTTCCCATATACATTGGTGGCCACTCCCCGTGGGCACATTTCAAGTGCACGTTTTAGCAAAACATGTTAATACAGTTTCTATGCAGCATCATTATACATTAATTCATAAACATTTCATGTTAATATAGATTATATAAGCTACGCTCTCTCCGTCCCTCCTCTGATGACCTTTATCATCACACAAACCTTTCCCTTTCAACTTTTCACTTTCAATTTTTCACTTTGCGCATGATGCACATTTTAACATTTTGCCCTTTTTGTGAGCTTTCCCAAATTTCATTAAACATTTTCTCCCTTTCATTTTCTTAATTTTTTTTACTTTGTTTTGTCAAATTTCTTTTAATTCTTTCATTACTTTTGCATGCTCCCCATAAACCCAATAGGCAAATTAGAACAATCAATAAACCCCCTAATATTTTTGCAAGTACCCCATTCCAAATATTACTAAACCAGCTCCCTACTCTGGTAATTCCTTTTCCAACTTTCTCCCAAACTCCAGGTTCCTCCAAGTCCTTCAAATCTGCACTGTCTCTTGTTAGGTTAGTAAGCATACTTCTAATCTTTTTGCTATTGTCAGGTATGAACGCACAGCAATGGCGCTCGTTAAGCTTCTTACAGACTCCGCCGCTCTTCGCTAAAAGAATGTCTAAAGCAAGCCGGTTTTGAAGAGTCATAGCTCTTTCCGCAGCAAGTTCAGTATCCATCAGGAGTATAGCCCCTGTGAAATTTGTCAGCATGTTATCCACAATAGTAGACAACTTTCGAATTTTTATGTAGTTTAAGATAACCCCTACTGAAGGAATTATGGCTCCAAATATGTCACCAACGACAGCAGCCGCTGTCTCTCTCTTTTGTCTAGCATGTTGTAATTCAGACATTTTAGGTATTTGTTTTAAGTCATCAATCTGGTAAATCTTTGGGAAAACTATTCCCAAATAACAAGTCCCATACCATCCCTTAGGGAGACGGTAATAAGCATTAAGTCCACATATGTAATAGATCCCAGGCATCACTGGCCTGCATTCACTCGTTCCCACAAATAAAGTGTCATGCTCAGATTTTGGCCTATATATACAAAGCCTACCTACATGTAAGGCATCTATAGCTAATTTGCCCTGCGTCTTTATTGCGGTGTGAGCATAATCATTTGCATATGTGAGTTTTTCTAACCCCTTTTCTAGCCTTTCTTTCAGGCTTTGCGCCTATCATCAGTGTGATCTAAAAAGCTCTTCTCTACAGGTGTTAGTAAACAGGTTAAATTATTGCGATGCGCATAAGCTGTCCCAAAGGTTAGTGTCGGCTCAAAGAATCCCCTAACTAATTTTATACTGTGCTCTTTAGCTAATTTATTTAAAAACTCAATCACAGGCACAAAAGAGAACACTACATCTAAGTTATAATAAAAATATTACACATGTTCCTGGTCATAAAATCTTGTTAGCAGCAAACTATAGCTTATCCCATATGTTAGAGGCAGACTATGATAGGTGACCTCTTCTTGTACAGAGGAAGGAATTTCTTCTGCACACATAACAATTCTTTGCATCCATTGTGTCAACATACTCGTTCAGCAAGCGATAGAAGACGTTAGTAGAAAGTTCCCCTCTTGAATTAGTTCCCTCATGTAAGTATTTTGCATCTTGCTCAAACTTTTCCCACAGTGTTAGTGTAGCAGTCTCAGGTTTTGAAGCATTGTTAGCCACCTTCTTATCCAACCATGGCATTCCCACAATCACACCTATAATTATTATTGCACATACAATACCTAAGATAGCACTTAACCTACCACACACCCTACCCCTTTTGCTACTACCTCTAGTGTAAGCCATGATCTGTAAAGAATCAGATAGCAGAAATATAAGACAAGCAATCAACTTGAGGACGATTTAAAAGCTCTTTTTTTTTTCTTAATGCAAAGTCTCTTTTTCTTTCTGCTAGTATTTACAGTGTTTCACTCACCCCAGGACCCTTTTGTCAAATCAGGTTAAAGGCTTGTCATATTCGGTTTTCAGAGTCAATTCAGGTTATCAGTGTCACATCCGGTAATTCTCAGTCTCTTTTCTCAGCTTTTTAGCTTTCAATTTCAATTTTAACACAGTCTCTTTCTCTGGTTGATTTCAGGTGCCGTAGTATTGGCCTGGTACCTCTCGATCAAAACAGAACGCTAAGAATTCTTGTTGCCATTCAGATGTCATTGCATATGCCCATTCAGGACCTGCGCACCTTCTATTTGCGATTTCTTTTTCTTTTAAGTCTGCGTTCACTTTGCAACTCTCCTTCACTGAGATACTCTTTTCTAGTTGTATCAATTTCTTCCTCTATTGTGTCACCCGGGATCACTTTCTCCCTTGCAGCTTGCTTCTTTGGCCAGTCATCACCTTTATGCGTTTTCTTTCTGCTTGGCCTTTCAGGACGTTGAACAGCACCCTCCTCTTGTGCTATGGTGTTCTCTCTTGACAGACCTGCAAGTGGCTCAGGAGGAGTTGATGTACTTTGACCTCCTTCTATTCCTTCCCCCTCGTCTTCAGGATCTGTAACGGGCTCAAGTTCAAACCCGTATCCGTCTGCTTCTGGAAGAACCTCTCCTTGTCTTGGTTCTCCTGCTGCCTCCGCTGAGATAGGCTCACTGTCACCTCTCTCGAACTCGTTTACTGTTTGAAGGACTGAGCCGTCCTCAGTGGGCTCTCCTTCAGTCTCAGTTCCCCTTTGAATACTCTCCGGCCCTGAGACTTCCTTCTCTACAGTTGTTGTCTTGGATACTTCAAGTTCCTCATCAGTTGGACATGTCACCTTCTTTGTGTGACTGGCATGTATCCAGTTTGGAACACCTGCGCATTTCACAGCAGTGGTTGTGGTCAGTATTACTTGATATGGCCCCTTCCAACGTGGCTCCAAACACGACTTCCTCACGTGTTTCTTGACAACCACCCAGTCACCGTCTTTCAGAGTGTGACCTGGATCACTGATCGGTGGCAATGTGTTAGCCTCCACCTGGTGAGAAAAAGAGCGGACCACATCAGCCAGACCCTTGCAGTAGTCCAACACCATATCATCCGTGATATTCACAAGAGCATTTACAGGTACTGCGGGCAACCTCATAGCTCTGCCCATCAAAATCTCGTGGGGGGATAGTCCTGCCTTCTCATCAGGTGTGTTTCTCATTGACATCAGCACTAAGGGCAATGCATCTGGCCACTTCATATTGGTAGCTGCACACATTTTTGCCATTCTCGACTTCAATGTACCATTCATCTGTTCCACTAGTCCTGATGCTTCAGGGCGGTAGCTACAATGCAGCTTCTGCTCAATGTCCAATGCAGCACACAAGAGCTTAATCACCACATTGTCGAAGTGTCTGCCCCTATCTGATTCTAAAGAGACCGGAAATCCAAACCGTGGTATAAAATCTCTAAGCAACAGCTTTGCTACAGTGAGACTGTCATTTCTACGTGTAGGGTAGGCTTAAATCCAGTGACTGAAAACGCACACAATCACCAATCACCAACACGTACCTCAAGCCTCCACACACAGGCATTTCAATGAAATTCATCTGCATCTTGCTAAACGGACCTCCAGCTCTCCCTATGTGGCTCAAAGTCACCACAGTCCCTTTTCCTGCATTTATCTGTTGACAGATGATGCAACTGTGACAGGTAACCTCTGCGGCTTGTCTGAATTTCGGATTGAACCAATCAAATTTGAATAATCTGATCATTGTGTCTCTCCCAAGGTGTGCCTGACCATGGTAAAGTCTTGCAAACTGTGATAAAAGACTGTTTGGCAAAACCAACTTTCCCTCCTCTGAGACCCACAAGTCGTCAGACCTCTGTAGAGATTGCATTCTTTGCCAAGAACGTTTTTCCTCTCTGCTAGCACGGCCCTGCAGTGATTTTTGCTCATCTAATGTATCAACCACTCTTAATGCAAAGTTCAAGTACGTTTCATTTTCAGTCTCAGGTAATAGTTCCCACTGTTCCGCCATGGAGGATTCCTCAGGGCAGCGGAAAACCGGCGGGAGACCGCCGGTTTTCCGTTTCTGACCGCAGCCATATCGCCACGGTCAGAATGCCCTTGGGAGCACCGCCAGCCTGTTGGCGGTGCTCCCGCGGTCGTTGACCCTGGCGGTCAATGACCGCCAGGGTCAGAATGACCCCCCTAGTCTCACAAAATTCAGGTATTCTTCCTTTTCTGGCTTATCTGTAGTTACTGCAGTATTTTGGGAAGCATAAGTCTTTTCTAACCACTCATTTAATTGTTGCGCACAAAAACCTTGCAACGAAATGTTCCCTGAATGCATCAGTGGTGACTGTGATGTATGTGTACTCATTGTTTGTGGGGCAAGCACACTTAACCCTGCTTGTCTCATTGCCTCCAAAGGAGCCCCAATCGGACTGAGGTCTAACAAGGACCTGAGTCCTTCTGCTGATTATTCTCTTGGTGTCATTGGCTGGGGATTTCCTGTGAACCCTCCTGTTACCACCTCTAGAGTTCTCACTCCCTGATCACACATGTCAGGCTTACCCTGCGCATACAATGGTACTGGGGGACCAACAGTGATTGGTAATGATATGGCAGCTGGTGTCTGACCAGGTCCCAAACCCCGTGGAGCAGTAACTCCCAAAGCTTGACTCACTGTAGCTGGTGCAGGCACTAACAGAGGCCCTGCTGCTGGGTTATAATCCGGAATCAGCTGTTGCTGCGGCTGGGGCAGCAATTGCGGAGTTGGCTCAATCTGCACTAGCTTTGATCTGGTATATATTGGATCAGGTGGCACCATTAGACTAGTGTTTGTCTCTAGTACTGGGACGTCTGGATAAATCCTCTGTATCTGTGGCAGAGGTTGCAACTGTATCTCTTCGTCTGGTGCAGTGGATACACTGACACCATCCTGTATCAAAACCGTATCACTTGTCTGCATTGTATTTGTAACTTCCTTACTCTGTGTCTGGTTCCCAGGACCCGTATTAGTGCTTGGACCAGTATCATTTATGGCATATGATCATGTAACAACTTATTAAGAAACTCTTCATCGTCTGAGTCATCTTCGTCTTCCCAAGACCTCTGAGTCTCCTTAAACTTATCAGAGCCCTTGTCTGTCTTACAGGTGGCTTTCTTTCCCTGTGTCTCATCTTCTTGTGTAATTGCCGGAAACAATTTAAGTCCGTCAACTACTCCCCTTCTCCACATTTTGCTCTCATTGTCCCATCTAGCCTCGGCTAAAGTCTTTTCTGCCATTTTTATTCTCCTTTCAAGTTTTTGCTGTCTTTGTCGTATGGCCATTAAATCCCAGACTGCTAACGCCTCATACTGAGCTGGTCTCGGAGGCGGCTTTTGTACACTCAACATCCACCTCACATTCTCTAAAATTCTTGTATTGAACGTTCCATGCTCCGGAGACGCTAAACATCCCTCCTTCCCTGTTAATTTGCGCCACTGCTTCATCCAAAGACATGGCATGACTCCCTTTTCCTCCATTACTATATACGCTGGAGTACCCTCAGGCGGTGTAGGCTCCCCTTCACTCGCCATGATGTATGCATCTCCTTTCAGAGCGCTCTTTAAAGCTTTAAAAAAAATCATTTTTGTGTCTTTTTTTTTTTTTTTTTTTAATCTAATCAGGAAGTGACTTTAATTCCCAGAACACTCTTCACCTGCCTCTCTCAACCTATTGCCTCTCACGGACAGCTGCCAATCCATGCGCGACCCCTCTCAGCAACTGACCTATCCCAGCGCGACACCACTGACGTCACACTCACATACTGCAGCTGACAAAGTCTTGCGGCTTGTCCTCCTTACACTGGATTCACACCAAACTAATGCAAAATTACTGCAAGCACCTTTAACAATAACAACTCAAATTTGCTGGTTTACTACAGGAAGGGTACCCATTTGCTTCAGAACTTTACAGAGATTTCAGTTGAAGTCTCGGCCGCTACTCTCTCCTTCTCAGTTCCCGCATACGCAAGCAGAATTCGACCCGCAAATCCTACTCTTGACTTGTCAATGGTTTGTTTTAGTGCACTTTAGAACTTGCCAAATCTCCATCGAAGGTTTCACACACACAATTTTGACTCAAACTCGACTTGTCAACCACGCCCGATTGACCTAATAAACCACACAAATTACAACATAAACCCAAGTGTCTCCTACACTTGTCAATATACTCCGGAGTCTTAGACCACGACGGGTCCGTACATCACCAACCAACCACGTGGATAATTTTTTAGCACAAAGCGCCACATTCACATGAAGTACGCCGACTTCCCTATTCTCATACTGCGGAGTACGCCCACTCCTACTAAAACAACATTACCTGACCTAAAACCACATAAACTTCACAAGTCATCTGCAATGAGCATAAGCTGAGCAAGCCCAAATTCTATACCACACATGCTAAGGCGCCGAGAACATCCCCAACTCACTTAGGCAGGCTTCCGAGGTCCCGGGAAATACATTGGGAATTTAGAAACGCATCATACCTCCAATTTGCATTATCTCAGAAAAACAATTTAAAAAATAATTCTCCGTCCTAGGGCCCCCAAGGGCCTAAACCATCCTCTGCTACCAGAACTGTTAACGCGTCCCTTTATGATAAATTATTACACATTGAGACTCGTTTTAGGCCATGAATCTCTTGACCCTGTTTAGAGACACCTTAGGACTAGATAGCTAATCAACATGTCAATCAATACGTCAATAATATCATCCATATTTATTACCACAATGCACTTTACTTTAGTCAATGATATTTAGTTAAACTCAAGACACCACCATGACCTTTCATACATTAATAACAACACCAGTTTAGTATAAATTTAGTGATACTTATTCCCTATTGGTTACAATACTACTAGCAAGTTTATTAGTCTCAAAACCAAGAAACACAATAGCATGGTCACAATATGGCAACTCTGATAACATTTAATCAACGCAAGAATCACAAACATTAGAATATAACACACCGTCAACATAGATTATTCTAAGCGGAGTATATATCAGCGCATTGTTCAACAAAACATAGGTTCAGTCATTTTTCTATTTGCGTCCTTTTAGTGATCCCTTCTCAACTAACCTCTAATTAGCATTAGCATGTTGGGCTTCATGCTAAACAATTTAGTAACATCAATTTGGAAAACATCTAGCTATGGTCTCTGTCAAAAGAAGAGCAGTTGGTACCTAGAAAGGAAAAGCAAACAGACAATCACAATTTCATTGTCATATAGTTACCCTCCAAGTTTGGTCAGCACTCAGGTTCTGTCTTCGTCTTCAGGACATCAGTTCATTCGCCATCAAAAGAGATTCAGCTCCAGCAAAAGGGAAAAGGGGCACTTCCCCCATTAGGAAGGAACGTGTAAATGGGCAATCAAAGGACAGAATGGTTTTAAGAACCAAACAGCAAAGTCTCTTTGCAGAGTTACAAAGTGTCTGGGTCATAGCAGATAGCATCAGCATCTCCCCCTCTCCTAGTCTCCTGCTCCCTAATTCTAATTTACTTCCTGGTGACAAGGGTTTTTATCCCCTTTTCGTGGTACATTCCCCTTTAATCTAATTGGACGAGGGGTTGCACCCCACTATCTTTAACCAATTACAAACACATTAGCTCATCAAATTTGTTATCCCATAAAAGTTCTCAAGTATTTTATTGGGGCTTATGATTGACGTCTTTAACAGATGGAATTTCCGGTATGATTTCATCGTCTTGTGGTCCTTTGCACATCTTCGGTCAGTGGCTCCATTGTCCGTACCGGTTTAGGCGACCTTGTACATAGTATTAATCTACACTGTTGCATTCAGCTAAAAATGTTACTACAGGCAGGGTGAATTTCATGGGAACGGATCTACTACAGTTACATTCAACTTCTAGCTTTTTGGAAAAACAAGAGTTCATGTCCTTTAGCAAGTCAGCACACTGCACGTTAGAAAAAATACATTTAATATGAGAGTCAGGCAGCTAGGCCTCGACTCATGCTAACTAAGGCCTACAGCTTTATTAGCAAGAATATAATACATTTAGCCTTTCAACGTTAATGTAAAATCACAATTTAATAAAACATTTCAGCATTATTAGTCAGTTTCATTAGTTCCCGTATATATTGATGGCCACTCCCTGTGGGCACATTTCAAGCGCACGTTTTAGCAAAACATGTTAATACAGTTTCTACGCGGCATCATTACACATTAATTCATAAACATTTCATGTTAATATAGATTATATAAGCTACGCTCTCTCACCATTACAAATCATACACAGAAACTTCCACAGTAAGCAATGTAATCATAACAGTAGACATAAACTACTACATATCAGCCTGTGGAACCTATGGGAAGAACATGTGCCAGAGTGGGCAGGAGTGAGTGACAGACATTTTGTCTAAAATAATGTTTTGCATGAAAATATGACATAACTAAAACATAATAATAAAAATGGTTCTACACATCACATGAAATCAGTTACAATTCGAATTATGTCAATTCAGTCATGTGTGAAAGAAAATATAAGTCACATTTATAAGTACACAAAATAGAAATGCAGAAAAGCAATCTAAATTCCCTCTTTGATTATTTTATATTCGCTAAAACAATTACTAAATTCATAAGACTTTAATAAATTCTTCAAGGCTGCATTATTTTCTCATTCTTTCTGGAACTCTCCTCCACCACCTTTAAAAGATTGTGAACGCAATCCTTGATATTCTCTATCTCGTAATTTTCACATCATTTCCTTTTAGGCGATCTCACTTTTTCTGGTACCCACAATTTTTAATCAAACAACCACAAACCTTTAATAAAAGAAACACAACTGATGCACAATTTTTTACAATTATAATACAGGGTAGTATGATGTGTATGGTCCCCCCTCCCAAATTATCACTCCATTCCCCAACCTTACTAAAACTCTTCCCTATCTCATTAACCCAGGATCTACAGTGTCTCATAAACTGTGTTCTCCAAAAGACTGAACTTCACAAGAAATATTATTTAGATTCATGATATAAGAATTAGTAACGGGGCTCTTATTTGAGATGAAAATGCAGCACCTCTTAACCTTTAGCAATTTGCAAACACTGCCTTCCTTCATAACAAGGATATCTGATGCTAAGTGGTTCTGCATTGCTGTAGCTCTATTAGCGATTAGTTCTAAATATATTTCAGTTTGTGCTCCCACTGTACTTAAGGTACGTCTAGCCACCAATGAAGATAAACATCTAATTTTCACATACTTCATTGCAACACCTATAGGAGGAATAATAGCTCCTAATATGTCTAAAACAACTTGTCCAAAACCTCACTACACTCTCCTAAATCATCCATTTCATTAATATGATAAACTCTAGGAAACAACAAAGCAAGATAACAAGAACCAACCCAGTTTCACAGCAAATTAAAATAAGCATTCTTATCACACACATAATAAATCCCTCTCAAAATCGCTTTCCACCAACCGAATAAACACCACTTACAACATAACTCCTTTCACACTGACTCTCTCACACATATTCAGCCTTGACTCCGTTTAAATGCTCATGACCCAGCATACCCATTTCACCTCTACTTTCTTGCTCTATTCTTAAGCTAGGATGTAGATTCAATAGTCTGAATTCTTCTTCTTGCTTAATTTGTTCTCTTATAGCTATGTCATCTCCCCAGTGTCTCACAATTTTTACTCTTCTTTCATTATATTCCGTAATAAATGTTCTTTCTCACTCAACCACACACATTCCCCGTTTAATAGTTTTAGTTTCATGCTTAATTTGAGCAATCATTTCAGAAACTCGCCATACTTAGAACCATTATTAGATTTTTCTGTCTCCAAGATATGCAAATCCTCTGTCCTGTTGAGATCTGACAGGTAGAGGCAAATGTCATTATTATTAAATATACTAATTAGCACTGTACACAGCAAACCATATGAAATGGAAAGTTGCATGTATATGACACTCTCACCTTGAGAAGAAGGAGGGAAAATACAAATTAAACTATTCCTGAACTTATTGATGTCAGAATATTCCTGTATCTTTTTCATATGCATGTTATCTTGAAACACACTAACTAAACTTTCCCCATGTTTTAATGTATTGTATTTCACTCCATTATATACTGTAGTTCATTCAACTCTTGTGGAGACATGTACTACCGGAGATAGTAAACACAACAACAGGCTACCTAGGATTGATGCTTTTATTAAGAAACCAATTTTAAAACAATAATTTTACAGCATCTCCTGAACTCCATCTTCTACTAAGGCAAAATGTTTGATTATTAGGGTCAAAATGTAAAAGTTAAGAAGACTTTTCTTCAAAACAAATAATAAAGTTCTTCTTTTCTTCTTATTTTTTTCAAACCAATAACCAAACCAAAATAAATTTAACACAATCTTCTTTTTTCCTTCCAAGGTCTTTCAGTTAATGCTCTCAACGGGGTTGCTTTCATGTAATTCACTTGATAAGTTCACTCTCTACAGTCTAAAACGTTTCAATATGGTTCTTCTTCTTCTGATTCACTTTCAAATTTCCTTTCAAAGCTGCACTGGTAACAGTTCACTGAACTGTAGATTTCTATCTCTGAGTCCTCTTCCTTTTATACTGTCTCTTTCTAACTGGTCTTGTAGCAAAACATGAATCACTTCCACTATTTTCTGAATCTAGTTCAATTACTCCAGGACTTTATTGATTGGCTTTGGTCTTTCTTGTTTCTCTAGGTGGCAAAGCTTTTGTTTGCAAGTTCTTTTCAATGGCATATTTCCTTTTGTCCCCTTTGTTCTCTCTTTTCCAATTGTTTCTCCCCTCAATAATGTATTTGAACTCTGATTAATCTTGAGCGCATGACACACTGTGAAGTTTTCTTCCTCTGTGGGTTGTTGTGATTCTTATTTTCAACTGCAGCTTTTCATGGTGTAGATCAGAGATTACTTCTTGCTGTCACTCATGCCATTAACTTCCACATTGTGACAGCTTTTCACTCTGATATGCACTTTGCAGCTGGATTTATCTCCACTGACAGAGGGACCAGGTTCTTCACTAGAACTTTGACTGACCTGGAGTTTTACTTCATTGTCTTCACCAGTTTCAAAATTGTCACCAGAATTTCCTCCTCCCCATTTGTTTTTCTTATATTCTGTGCTCTTAGAAAAGAAAGCTAAAATCTCAGATAGTAGAACAGTTCATCAATAGGTTTATCCTTACATGATTCAATTTCTGTTCATTTAATAATTGATCAGAAATAAAATAGTTAATAGAAAAGGTAAAATGTATCCTCTGTATTAAGACTGGTCTAACGATTGAGCTGAAGTGGAATAGTTTATAGCATTGTTAAAAATGTTTACCCTGTACTAATATGCACTGGACTGGTCACTGCAGAGAGACTGGACATGATCCGATGGTGCAGGCAAGGTGCCTGGTGATTTATCCTTTAACAGTGGCTGTGCCAGATGCATACATTTGCCAAATGTAACCATGTCTGTCACTGTTTCCAGAGCTAATAAAATGTTTTGACCCTCTGTGACCCTTCTCAAGCCATATTGTGTAAAAATTGGCCTTAGGGAATTTACAACAGGCACTGTATAGTGCTGGGCTGCAGCATAGTAATTGGACCAAATATTCCTTTCTATAATCGCACAGCCTACAGTATTCAATGTTTCTGAGTGATTTCAAACCATCAATCAGATCTCTTATTAGGAGAGGCACCAGTATTGCCCGCAATATTAATTTTAGGCAGAGTTTTCCCAGAGCTTGCTTTAGAGGCTGGTGATATGGCTGGGTTGTATAACACGGTATTAGTGATGCATAGGTTCCCCGTTCCTGTAGAGTCCTAATATCAGCTTCTCGTAAGCAGAGATGAAGTTGCCTTTTTATAGCAGCTTTGATGGCTGGGTAGCTCTTGGGACTGAAGGCCCAGTTTTTTACAGCTAGTTGAAGCTTCTCCACTGACATCTGTAAGTGCCTGTGCCATGGATTGCCTTTGGTTGTAAAGATTATGTTTAGGACCTTTTCATGCTG
Source organism: Pleurodeles waltl (assembly GCF_031143425.1). Classification (NCBI taxonomy): domain Eukaryota; kingdom Metazoa; phylum Chordata; class Amphibia; order Caudata; family Salamandridae; genus Pleurodeles; species Pleurodeles waltl. The sequence goes on from NC_090442.1 coordinate 518,705,308, forward strand.
TTTTCAGGGGTAACTGTTGTCAGGTAGAAGTATTGCGCTAGGATGGCCATGTACTCAAGTTTTTGACACATGAGGTCAAATTCTTGTCTACCTAATATATTGTGTGCATAGGTGGGCAGTTGAAAAATGCGCTTATAGCACGTACTTTGAAGCGTGTCTAGTTCGCCCCCAGCATGCCCAGAAATGATTGCTGTTGCAGTTGATAGAGGCCATGAGTTTTGTTGTAAGAACACCCCTGATGGCCATGGTTGTTGGACTATTAAGTGAGTGGTTTAATTTGCAGAGCATGGGTGACCATTTTCCCTTTGTTCTTCATTCTTTGCAGGTGTACAGTTGGTTTTCCAGCTTGAATAAGCCATGCCCCAAGATAGTTGTAGCTCTGTAAGCAGTTTAGCCCTTGTGACCTTTTTTCTGTTAGTCCCCAAAGATGATAACTTTGGTTGTACTCACATTGGTAATTAGTTAGGACACTGATGTTTTGTGTCTTTTGTGTTTTCTTGGCCTTGCACCTGATAGATTGCTGGTCCTCCAGATTTCTCAGCTGGACTGAGGCAGGAGTTACTGCATTGTTGCTCAGGTTTTGCCCTCTATTTGTACCTCATAGAGGGATGGGGGTTCAGTGCTTCAAGTTCTTTCCTTATGGCCTTGTAGCATCTTGTGGTGTGTAGAGTTTTATGTATATCCACTTTTCGTGCCAAATGTCACTTGCAATTGGAGGAGCCCAATGGTCCTTGTGTGTATTTTATCATTGAGTTGTGATCAGGTCTAAATAGGCTATTGGGTATTGTGGAGACTTCCCCTCTCTGCTCTTAGGCTCTGTTACTCAGACTCAGATTAGCAGTGAAGCGGCTCTATGTAGGGAGGCTCAAGGAATCAGGCTCCAAATCTTGCCCCTTTAGACCGATTTTACACACTATTCAGGTGCCAGCCCCTTTTTTTCTCACTGCTTCCTGTTCAAGAGCCTATGAGCCTGTCACAACTTTGATTCAGCTTGACACTTTCTCAATGTACCCGGCTCCAGCCTCAAGCTCTAGTTTTCAATGATTTGTTTGATTGCTTTATCCGTCTTCCTTTGCTTCATCTGCAAATGGGACTGGCAATGGTGTAGCAATGACTGAAGAGTGGGGTAGAGGCAGGGCAGACAACTACCCATGTGCAAGCTGCAACGGCCTAATGCCGGCCACCTCTACGCAGTGTGAGTTGCCTGCAGTCTATTGCTTTCTGCCCCGATGCCCTGCTCCTGCTCTGTGCACTTGGCACTTGCTGGCTCACTCCACATTGTTACCATTGCCCCCATCAGGCTTCCTTCACTTGTCTTCTCTCTCTGCTCTTGCAGGCCTTCTCATTTACCTGACTGCGATTGGCCTGCTGCTCCCAGGTCTCCTTCATGTTTCCCATGCTGTTTTGTGTCAGTGCCCATTGGTGAGGTGGGGTTTGGAAATTTGAGGCTCATATGCACATGGTTTTGAGGGGCTAAAGGGGTCAAAACACTAAAATGCCAAAAAGCCGCCAAGCTAGGGGCACTAATCGAACCAACAGTCGACGGCGCCCAGTCGAGTTGGAAGCTCACTGTCCTCTCACATCTCACATCTCATGTTGCATGTTGCATAGTGATTTATGTATTCCCCTGGAGGTGACTGAGAAAATGACGCAATGTGTAGTAAAACTGTCAATTTTAGAGAAAAATGGGAAATTGAGCTCCAGACAAGTGTCAGTTTTTTTGTACCTAAAAACTGCTTCCGTGGATGGTTTGCTGTACTAAAGTCACCATCTTCCCAGATTTCAGGAACACAGAGGTAGCATATGTTCCCTATTTTTTGTGCTGTCATCCTACTTCCAACTTATGGTGGAAACCAATGTGAAACCCCTGGGTGATCCAGAAAACTATAGAAATGAAGGCAAAATTCTGAATTCAGCAAGGGGCCATATGTGGAGATCCCGCAAGGTTTTCCCAAAGATAATGACTGTTGAAATAAAGAAATATTGAAAAGGAGTTGGAAAATAGGCCTTTGTGACATTTTCATCTGTAACTTTTAGTCACAATAGCCGATTGACAAAAGCAATATACCATTATGTCTGCTAGATACTTCTGGTTGTGGGGATATATAGGGTTTAGAGGTTCTCCAAGAACCTAAGTTACCCACAGCAAACAATGGAGCTGCACCATATAATGGTTTTTCACTGAGGACAGAGTATAGACCAATTATTATAGAAAAATTGGCAGAGTGAAAAATGGGTATCAAGGAAACGTCTGCATTTTGGGAATAGGAACAGGATATGAATTTTAGAAGCAGTGGTTATTTCTACATCCCTGTAGTGGGTACCTGCACTAGCATATGCTTTGGAGGGTATTTTTTCAAAATGTCATCTTTCTCATAAACTGGCTTACACTTGAAAGGCACAAATGCAGCAAAATCTAATTGGTAATAACAAATGTCCTACTATTCTATGCTCCTGCAAGTCTCCTGATGAAAGTGGTACCTCACTTGAGTGGGTAGGCCTAGTGTCCGCAACAGGAAATGGCCCAAAACGCAACATGGACACAGTGCATTTTCCCACCGAAAATAGGTAGCTCTAGATTTTTAACCCTAGCTCAGCCGGCAACTAGGGATACCTAGCCAACTTGTACATTTTTGAAAACTAGACACCTAGGGTTATCCAGGGCAGGCTGATTTGTGTGATTCTCACTACCTTATTGTTACCTTGAATCCCCTGAGAACCTCAAACATTGACTAAATAAACATATTTTCCTCATATTTCTTTTAGGGAAAGTTCTGGAATCTGTGGGGAGCCACAAACTTCCTTCCACCCGGAATTCCCCCAATTCTCTCATTAAAAGTGGTACCTCACTTTTGTGGATAGACCTAGGGCACGCAACAGGAAACATCCTAAAACATAACATGGACACAGCACATTTTTCCATTGAAAACTGACCCTCTTTTTCTACTGTAGGTAGGTTTAGATTTCTACCTCAGCCTGCACCTAAAAAAACCTAGCCAAACTGTAATTTTTTTTTTTTTTAACTAGACACTTGGGATAATCCAGAATGGCATGACTTGCATGGATCCCATTAGGTTTTTAACCCACAATGACCTGCAAACCTCAAGCTTTGCCTGAAATCATACATTTTCCTTACATTTCTGTGATGGAAACTTCCAGAATCTGTAGGAATCCACTAAGTTCTTACCACCTAGCATTGCTTCACCTGTACCAATAAAAATGCTACCCCACTTTTGTGGCTGGGCCTAATGCCACAACAGGAACACATCAAACCAAGGACAATGGGAGCCTTTGCGTGGACACTCCTATTGACCTCGGTTGGATCCATTCCTTACCTTGATCAGCATAGTTATTTCCAAGAGTAACCAGATATCCACCAGCCTTATGGGCAGCACACTTGACTACAGCAATCTCCTGTGGTTGCTGAATTGCCTTCAAGAGATCAAGTATATAGAGACTGTTCCCCACAGTAGCTCCAGAAAATGTCATGAAACTCCTCTGCGGCTACCTTTGACCAAAATCATGCACCACACCAAACCATACTGGCTCTTTGTATGCACTGTCACATTCACAATTTCTGACAGGCAACACGCTTTTTTCAGTGCCACCAATTCCGCCACTTGAGCTGAAGTTACATTCAGCAGATAGGATGTTTCACGAATTTCATAAATGGAACAAACTGCGTAGGCAGCCTTCATTGTTCCCTGTTGGTCTTTTAAACAAGAACCTTCAACCAATAAAACCAGATCAACCATTTCAAAAGGAATCTCTTTTATATCATGCCTTGGTTTGGTACATAATTAATTAACTGAAATATAGTCATGTCCACTCTCATTATTCTCATCCTCTTTTTCTTCAGTGTTCCTGTCTTCAGAACCTTTGTCTGGAATCAATACCTGTGTTGATGGGTTCCCCAAATTCCATCTTTTAATTAAAATGCTCTCTCTTGCAAGGACGGCTTGCTCATTCCTTGTCAATCGACTGTCATGTGCTGAATCTTTGTAAGCGTCAATAGCATCTCCATTGAGTATGGGACATATCCAATTATATTATGGTTGATCTCTATTCCTTTACTTTGCTCAATGGCAATACAAACAGTTACAACCTATTTCAGACAAGCAGAAAGATTTAAAGCTACTGGATCCAATACAGCGGAAATGTAGGCTACTGGTCCTATCATCTCACCATGTCTTAGTGTGAGAGTTGATGATGCACACCTACCCTTCTCATGGCAGTACAAATAGAAAGATAAATTATAATAAGGCATTCCAAGGGCAGGTGCTTTACATAAACTCTTTCTCAATATTTGGAATTCCTCTGAACATTCTTTGTCAATTGGCACCAGAACTTTTATTTCACTGGGAATCAACCTTATTAAAGGCTTTTGGAGTCAAGGAAAAGTATAGAATGCACTAATTCTCAGGAACATCCTCACCTCTCTTTCGTGGTGGGAGGGTTTATTTTGAGAATTGCAAAAATCTGATCTTTTGAGACATTACTTGCATTGTTCTCCGTATGATGACCAAGTCAGATTACATCCATTTTGAAATACAGCATCTTTGTTGGGGAAATGAGATGACTACTGTCAGCTAAATGACTCAGCAAAGCAACGGTGGCAAGTTTACATTCCTCGTTTGTCTGAGATGTGACCAACAGATCATCTGTATATTGAACTAAGACTAGATTACGGGGCAATCTTTTATTCTTTAGATTTTTCTTCAGAATTTGATAAAAAAAATTGATGGACTTCTACTATATCATTTTTGGATTCTAACCCACAAAAATAACTTTATACCTGATTTAGAGTTTGACGGAGGGGGTTACCCTATTACAAACATGACGGCTATCCAGTTCACCATATTACAATTCCACTATAGCACATGAAACTTGTAATACGGTGGAAGGGATATCAGTCACATTTGTGAAGGAGTAACCCCTCTACCAAACTCTAAATCAGGCCCTTTATTTTCAAATTGAAACACAAAGAGGAACTGTTTTCCTCATGCAGAGCTATTGAAAAGAATGTCCAGCATAAGTCAATGACTGTGTACCAGAATGCATCTGAAAACCTTTGGAACAACATCACTGCTGCATCAGACAACATGAGGTGATATTTTACTAATGTTTTGAAGATCCTACATGATATGCCATTTCCCACTGCGTTTCTTGATCCCACCATGAAAGAACTGCAAGGGTTACCAAGTACTGCCAGAAGCATTCCCTGCTCAATCATGTCCTGAATAACAGGTGGCTTCATACCTTCCTCTACTTCTCTTGAAAGTTTATATCACTTAATTCTTAGGACAACGGCATCAGGTTGTATGTTAATTTTAACTGGTTCTGCACTTTTTATTAATTTTATCTTTTTACTGGAGGCATGCCATGCCACTTCTTTGGATGTATATCTTAAATCCAGAGGCAGGTCATCATTTCTTAAAGATGGAAACAACTGAACCCTTGAATCTTTCAATTTGAATTTGAACACTCAATCCTTATCTCTGTGTTCTAATCGCAACACCATCTGGTGTGTGTGACAAAGGGTCTCTTTTGACATGGTTAGCTCACACTTTTTGGCATTTGATGTGGTTTCAATGATGTTAGTGCCTAGGGCCCCTGCTAACCAGGTTCCCGGGCATGAGGAACTAAGGGTAAGTCCCTGAGGGCAGCAGCAAAGATTGTGCCACCCTCAGGGACCATGCATCCAAGGGCACCCAGCACTGCCATTGCAGGCTGAGTGTTCTGGTGAAATCCTAAAATGTACAACTGACATGGCACACAGCCTGTGTGACCTGTCCACTCCACACTGCATGCAAAATAGGTCAGTCACCCATCTGGCAGGCCTTTCAGTCCTATCGCAGGTTGCACTATACTGCATGTGTGGGCATAGATACATGAGCAATATACCCCTACTGTGTCCTTGCCAAATCTGGGACATAGTAAGTGAGCAGAGCAGCCATTTTACATGCATGTGCTGGACACTGGTCAGTACAAGTTTCACAGCTACATGATGGCCACTCTGCATCCTGGGCTGTTTAGTGTCAAAGAACTTAGAATGATAAATCCAAACCAGTACCAGTACTGGATTTATTGCAACATGTACCCAGGGACCACCTTTGAGGATTCTGGAACTCTTGGGTGAGAGTCTGTGCTCCCTGGGTCCAGAGAGCAAAGCCCTTCCTGAGCAGAAGTGTTACACTTCTTCCCCCAGGAATGTGCACCTCCCTGCCTATGAGCTGCAAAGGGCTTACTGCCCTTGAAACTTGACCCCCAGCCCTGCTGCTAACAGCATATGGCCACCCCATTGCAAACACATGCCCCTAAGGTGTTGGATGCAAAGTGACCCCTACATTTCATTTTCTGCCCTCTTGCATGGTAGGAAAGTAGCCTGTCAAGGATAGGGAAGTGACCTCTGCCTACAGGAAGTGGTCACATAGTGGATGTAGCCACCTTAAGGTAGATGACCCATTGGTCACAACTAGGTACTCCCCTTAACACCCACTAAATGCAGGATCAGATTCCAAGAACACAAGAAAGCCTGCAACAAAGAAGACCCAAAACTGCTCGAGGACTGCATTCCTGCTGCACAAAGAAAAGGCACCCAGGACTCGATAATTGCCACTGTGGGGTTGCACAGACATCGGAGGACCTCCACCCTTCTGAAAATCACCAAAGATCTCTATTCAGAGTGATGGCATCATTCCCTGTAACAAAAGAACCAAAGTCCAGTGAAGTCCAGTTCACTGACCGAATACTGACCAAAGAACCGGATGCTACAGCTGGACCAAATTTCACCCAACTGACCCAGAGGACAAATCATGCTAGTGTAGCAAGTTTGGTGACACTGTATCTTCCAGAGGCTGAACCGTGTAATAGCTCAGGGAACTGGTAACTCAACATCAAACACCAAGAAGAAAAATCCACTCTGGACTCAAAAAGGACTACCAGCAAGCCCCAGTCAAGGGACTTCAAGACACATAAGAACCACCCCCAGAGTGGTCCTGCTGACCTGCAATCCACCATTAAACTGACCTGCCTCCTGCTTCTAAGGGCACCGTTACACACAGCTCTTGGTTCACCTAACTGCTCTACACAGAGCCTCCCTGAGGCCTTCACTGGAGAACCAGCTGTGCTCTAAGGGGCCCCACCCCTTGCGACCTCCACACTACACCCCAAGGGGACCCACCGGACTCACCTTGAAGTCTGCCCGTACATTGCTTTTCCAAGTGGTCCCCCCCAGTGGTCCTGCACCAGCTACAATTATTTTTTAGCAGCTCTTCCTGCTAAAACTGGGAACCACCTGAACTCTGCCGGCTGACCCACAGGACTTCCTGAAGACCTCAACCTAAGAGCAAAAGGAAACATTGGTAAACGCATTGCCTGATTTTATATGTATTTTTAAAGTTTTTTCTCATTGATTCCAATGGTGGATAATTACGCACAAAAATAAGACACTTTCCAAACTTTGAAAAATCATAACTTAAAAAGTACTTACCTGATTTTGATCATCTTGGTCTTAAAAATGTTATAAAAAGTATTGTTGTAAATTGGTCTCAAGTTATTCCTTTGCGTGTGTGTTCATATGTATTGATACTGTGACTACAATAAGGGCCATATGTACTAAAGCATTTTCCCATAGACACAGAATGGGTAAAATCATTTGGCACATCTGGCGCTAAATGCTTTGCACTTGTCCAAGATTGGTCTAACCGATCGACCAAGCTACCATAAAAGTTAGAGCATTAGGTGGTCTAGTTTTTCCCTCTGTAAACCAACATGTGGTTGCCCGGACTTTCTGCACAATGTGCCTGGTTTTGCACACTGCATAGAGAGCCAGCCTCCTACAGTGTGCAATAAATCACACAATTCATTTTGCAGGGCAAGTCTCTGTCCAACTAATTCACAGGACTTGAATTACACAAAATGAAGTGACATCTGTACTCTATTTGTCCTATTTTAAATGTAACATCTGCTCTAACCTGATTAACAAGTTGTTTATTACTGATTCCTACAACTTGGGCTTCTCTTCCTGAGTGGGGTAGGTTTGGATCTTCCACGGAATGAACTGTAGAACAGGTAGATCCTGTATCGATTAAAAATGAAACAGCATGGCCATTGACTTCACCATCAGTGTATGAGACATCTTTGATCTACCTTTAACACTGCTCCAAGTATTCAATCATCTGTCCCTCACAGGCACCATCATTGTTGATTATTCCCTGAAGAATACTTAAAAGAATCATTCCCTGGAATCAGTAGATTCTGTTGATGCCCTGAACGATATGATATTTTATTCTTCATGTTTTGCTGCAACACTAGTGCTGAAGGCATTGTCATCTGAAACTCTTTTTAATCATGCATACTCTGCACAGAAGTTGATTGGGTTGGGACAATGGACACTGTACTTTTCTGCATCTGAGGAACAAATTCATTCTGGATTCTTTCTGGATGTTGTCTGCATTCCCACTTCCAGTGCCCAACTGTACCACCGGTGTGACAAACAGGGCTCATCTTCAACATTTCAACAATGGTATTCGTTCCAGATTGTTCGCCCTCCTTTTTCTACTACCTTGCATTTGCTAATTTCTCATTTCTCATTCTTCTGCCCTGCATCTCAGTCATTCCATTCACTCCAACATTTCCAAATTTAACATATCCAATGTCTGAACCTATCTGCTGAGTTTCGGCATTTCTATAATTTTATTTTGTTTGAGCCGCCATCAGCTTCTCTTTGAACCTCCTCTGCTTTGCATCAAACCACTCACTACTAAATTTGGTATGTTTCTAGATGTCATTGATACTCTTTGTCGGCCAACACATTTCACATTGATGTCTATGACTACCTAATTGTGGCCGCAATCCCATAAAAAAGAAGAAATTAAACCACTGACACCACCTTTCTCTGAATCATCAACTCAGCTGTTCCTCGTGAAAATCTACATGGGCCTCTCATAGTAAGCATGCACTGACTCTATTGGCTCCTGTGAAGTTCTGAAACACTTTGCCCAATTAGTATCCTTTTCTGGCACCTTTTTCTTCAAATGTTCAGTTACCTTTGTATAGTTCTAGCAACCTTCACAGAAGAAGCATTATTAGAGGCAATTATATATGGTTCTTCAGTTGGTCAAGCAACAACAACCTTACATTCAGACCACAAATTGCTAGGGATTACAATCTCAAATAATGAATGTAAATCAGTCCACAATATCTGTGAAATTGTTTTTAGTCTATGATCCCCCTTATACCACCTCTCAGGTTCTTCTCACAATTTCAGAAAATGTGTAGTAAAAGCACAAAGCTCAGCTCTCAACCATGAAACATGTACTAGTTTCCCCCATGTACTTTTCTCAATGGACATTCCAAAACTGTTCCTGATCCAATCATTGAATCACTATTTGATTCTATGACCTTGTTTCCCCTCTTACATCTTTACCTGTATTTCTGAAAATCACTCCATTCACTTCTTTTATCAACTAATTATTTAACAAGAGCTCTGAAAGTCAACAAACGTATCTCTTTTAGTACATTATGTGGTAAATCCATTTTATATTTCTTTCCCTCACATTCTTCATCTTATTGATGTCCACCTCACAATCATCAGCTAATGCTGTTCATTTGTACATGTGGCTGCTTCTTTGATAAAGTACCTCATTTCATCAAAATTGTATGACAATAGTCTATTTAGAACAATTGTACTTTGTAACATTTATCCCAAGTCAATTTTCGAAAGGCCACATTGATAGTCATCTCTTTTGGAGTCTTTTCAACCACATCTGTAGTAACAGGTGGGTCAATTTGAATATGGGTGTATCTCTGCTAGTACTCAGTACTGCTGCCAGCACAATCTCAGCTGGGGCACTCATGATTTTACTAACAACCACACTTCGAGGGGGGCTCTGTATCTGTATCACTGTTCCCTGTGCCTTGTTTGTAGATAGAGGAGGCCTAGAATTCAAAAGATCATTAATAAATTTATACTTCTCGTATGTATCATGGTTCTGCTCAATTCCCTCCATTTAATTCTTTTCGCCATCAGTTTCTTTAATTATTGCAGTGAAAAAATCTCACACTTTCTATCATATCCTTCCTCCAGCATTTCTCTTGTCAAATCCACTTATTCCCTAACCCCTGTCTAAATGAACTTTTGCTCGCTTTGTCATTTTATTTGTTTTTTCTCTGTGGCCTTTCAATCCCATTTGTTTAAAGCCTCAAACTGTGAAGGTCTAGGTAGTGGCTTTCTTTTATTCATTTTTTTCTCAGGAAATCTAGTTTATAATGTTAGAGGTACCTTCTAAAGGAAACTGTAAGTCTTTATCAGCAGCAGTGTAGTACCTCAGCAAGTCATTTCTGAATCTCAGTAGAGGGTACAACAGCAGCCTTAGGCATTTTCAATACAGCACCTGTTATTTTCACTTACATCGATTTCAAAATCACACAAAACAAACTAGCAAACAACAACCAACCCCAGCACTTCTCTGTCAAAGATCAATCTGTCACAGTGCTGCTCTGTCAATAACCACCTAATGGCAGCACAGCTTTGTGGTGCTGTCTGACCAGTCCCAGCACTGCTCCTGGACTACCTAACCAATCACAGCGCAACTTCTCCGTGAATGAGGAAAACCATTGTAAAACACTTTTTTCACTTACTTTTACACAAAGTAAACTTTGTCTGGTTAACCGAAATAGGAAGAATATCAGCAAAATAAGTTAAGTTACATTTCACGATCAATAGAGGCCCGAACATAGAATCACACCATGCACATTCACAATGCCATTTTAAAACACAATTTACACCAGGTAGACTCCTGTCCACTGGTAACCCACCCTGACTAATACACCAGTGCACTTACGATCAAGGTACATCAAGCCAAATTAAGCACACAACCCTGACAAGAAAAACCCTGTAATTCCAAAATCCCTATCTGTGTGCACGCAGTGCCTCACACTACACTCTATCTTATGCAAACAAGTAAAACATAACATCTTGAGATCATGAATTTTGATGAATCCAATAACCAAGCTGAAAGAATTATAAAACAATTCTTTAAAAGACAAGATTCAAAAATATGAATAATACATCAGCACAACAGTGATCAAACCTACAACTTAGCCCAAAACAGCATCTCATAACCAAACACCTCATAGAAAGCATAGCAAGCCACCTAACATGCCCGAACCTCAGCAGCATATCATATACATCTCAAAACACTCAGAAGTCACAAAACGATACCACCTTATTTATATTTACACTTCAAATTATTCAGCAACAGCAGTGCAAGTCAGACTACTGGGCAAAATCTTGCCAGGAAATTCATTGTCTTCCAGGACTGGGAATAAGGGGTAAGGTCAGGGGTCTTTTAACAAAAGGAGGTGCTCTTTAGTATGGACCCATCCCAAGACTTGTGGGAGCAAACCCCCATTCACCAAAAACAATTAACACACAGACATTTTACCTCATACGCTTCTCCCACAGATTGAATTGTGCATTAGGACACCTTACCAAACATTAATTAGCAGAGTAAAATGATTCTTCAAATAATGGGGTTCACTCAAAAATTGAGTTCTACACCAATGGGAAAGTTAAAGGGTTTTATTACAAACATTCAAAATAAGGGGTACAGAGTTGATGTAAGATCAGAAAATTATTCTAAATTATAAATGAACAGTAAATTCCGAAGAAGATCAGCCAGCATCCATAGTTGCTTCGGAAAGCTCAGCTCAGGAAAACCTGGTTCACAACAAAAATCAAGGGGTTCTTATACACATTTCTTGCATAGTAAATGAGAGAAACTGCAAAACCGTTACTGTGTGACCAAAAGTATAATTTCTTCAGCAAATCAGAACACAAGAATAATACCTTAACACATAAGCACAATCCCATTTCTAAAAAAACTAATTCAACACAATGTATGCTAATGTCCTCCGTAGAAGTTCTAACTAATATGAAAAATTGAACAATAAAATCTTTCAGCAAATTAATAGACCCCAGTGGAAGACAGCTTTTCTGTGCTGTGTGGAGCCTGTGGCTATAAGATGTGCACAGGGGAGAAACAGGATTGAATGACGGAGATGGCATCCGTCTTGTCATTATAAATACACAAAATAAAAAAAACAAAAAGCAATCTAACATGTCACTTTAAATTAAAAAAAAGGTGAAGTAGAAACATTTGAACATTTCTAGAATTACCCAAGGAGTGCAAAAAAAATGTTGCCTTAATTTCTACTTTCTGTTGTCAGTGTGCAGCCAGAAAATAGAGCAGAGGGAAGAACAAACTGTTGTGTTTTGCCTCTTGAAACAGCTTCTTTAATAGTGCTCCATGACCTGCCTTTCCTCTTAGCTTCTAGCTCTGGCAGCATGCATTTTCATGTCAGTACTTAACTGTAATAAATTGTTACAGTTGAGTTTTGATGTCATTTCTTTATAATCGATGACTGGGTGCTTCACAGGCTGCTGATTATAAAGAAATTAGAGACAGTTTTAATACAGGGTTTGCAGAATCCCATGTGTTGTATATCAAATTCCTCGTGCCAGCACTTTAAGTTCTGAGGAAGATCATATACTATGCCTATAGGAGAACTTCTTGACTGCTCTCACAAGACCAATATGCTTCAGTTCATGTAGCAGAAATGTCCCACCTTTTGAAAAATCATATTGATCATAAAATCTAAGTTAATACGTAAATAAGATTTGCTCTCTATAGCAAGACTCCAAAAACATTGCCTTTAGCAGTTGCCAGTGCATGCTGTAAAAATGAGATTTCAAAAACCACACAAACTGTACACATGTTTATGAGTGCAGCTGTTTCTCTGGTCAAGGACTTAGAAGTTCTTGGTACCTTTCTCCACATGCAGTAACTATGACTTGCGTAATTCACATTTACACCTTATGCATCTGAGCCTTGCCCTTGGACTTGGCCAGCTTTAGACCTTAAACTTCAAAATCAGTTTTGTTTTGGCATTCTGACATGTAGGCCTAAGCCCTCATGCGACATGGCTGAACTTTCAGCCCATGTTCAATATTTTTTTAATTCCACATACGCTTGGTGTTGGGCCATGTGGCATACCACATCTGGCATTGACTTGCAGACCATTGGCACCCATTTTGTACGTTTTGATGATGGCTTACCAAAACATCAAGTAAGCACATTGTTTTTTGACAGTTACAGGTCACATTTTAGAGGTAGAGCACATACAGTTGGCAGCTGATTAGCATTGGCCATTGTACAGAGACAAAATATGGCCAACGATCAATTCCTTTAAATGGAAAACAGTCCTGAGAATACTACATAAAATAGCAGGTTTCTCTTTACAGCAACTTACTAACCATTTAAAGGATCCCATCACAAAATGCGTTTAGAAGTGGACAATGCAGGGTTAAGTGGAATAAATCATTCACTATTGAGATGTACTTATCTACATGTAAATTAAACCCGGGACGTGAAAATAACATCAACCTGACAATGAGGCTATGATTAGACAGAAATAGTGGCGACCCACACAGATTCTGATAAGAATGAAAAGCAGGAGTAAATAAGGTAGTATATAATTAAGGTAGTTAAGAAAAAGAGAAATTCCGTGCTTGTACCATAAAAGTAAGGGAAGAATAGAGAAGAAAAAAAACAGAAAAGGTTGCACTGCCCAGGTATACATATTCTATAGTGTATTCTTATTTCGAAGGGTAGTGGTACCAAAAGAGTTTCAGGACTGCATAAACATTGTTTGTTTGCCTCCAGAAATGTTTAACATTTTGGTCCGGTCATGTGTAGCGTTTGAGTGCAAGGCTATATGTTTATAGAGGCCATTTCTAGGGTCAAGTCTGCAAGTGCATGGGCAAGTGCATGCATCTCACTTGTGAGACTCTGTTGTGTACAGTAAAGAGCTTGGAGCCCACATGTCACTTACCATTTGTTGGCTTGCATGGCACTCTACCTTACAGCTGCGTAATTCATCACTGCAGGCCTGGCATCATTTCCGTTCCTCCGTCTGGAGCAGGGACCAAGTACTGATTCATTCAACTTAATCGGTGTCCGTCTGCTGCTCCAGATGTGATTGAGGTACTATTTTGTTCCTTTTAACTTCTAGAGCCTTGCAAACAGATGGCGTGTGACTGTCAATAACGTGCCCAGCATGACAAACAAAATTGCAAAGTTTTATTTTTTATAGCTGATTTTCTTTTTATTTTGCCAAGTTGTCTTTCCTCACTTTTTCATCATGTTTTCTTTTGTTTTTGTTTGTGCGTGCTGTTCTCAAAAGATGACAATTATCTTTTTATAAATATTGCAAAGCAACATTGTTTCAAATCCACCAGACACCAATCCAAGACAATCTGTCCAGCTCAATTCCGCCCCACTCCAATCTGTCCCACTCCAATCCAAAACAATCTGCCTCACTTGAATCTGCCCCACTCCAATCTAAAACAATCTGTCCGACTTCAATCTTCCGCTCTCCAATCTGCTGACTCCAATCCAATCCACTTCATCCTAATCCAATCCACTCCACTCCATTCCAGTTCACCCCACTCTAATCCACCCCACTCCCATCCAATTCACCCTACTCCAATGCACCCTAATAAAATCTGCTCCACTCCAATATAACCTACTCCAATCTGCCCCACTCTAGTCTTTCCTACTCCAATCCAAAATAATCAGTCCCACTCTAACCCGCTTTACTCCAATTTGCCCCACTCCAATCCATATCAATCTGCCCCACTCCACTCTGCCCACTTTAATCCAAAACAATCTACCCCACTCCAATTTGCCCCACTCCAACCTGCCCCACTCCAACCTGCCCCACTGCAATTCCTTTCAACCCATTCCAATCCTAAACAATCTGCCCTACTCCAATTCCCCCTACTCCAATCTAATCCACCCCACTCCATCCACATTCACCCAACTCCAATCCACCACAATCCACCCCACTACAATCTAGCACACCAAACACCAGTCCACCCCACACCAATCCAATCCACCCCAATCCAGCCCTGTCCAATCTACCCCACTCCAGTACACCTACACCAATCCAATCCACCCCAACTCAGTCCTCTCCAGTCCAATCCTCCCCACTCCAATCCAACCCACTCCCATCCAACCCACCCCACTCCAATCTAACCCACTGCAATCAAACCCGTCCTACTCCAATACAACATACACCACTTGAATCCAATCATTCCACCCACTCCAATCAAGTCGCCCACTGCTACCAAATTCACCTCTCTCCAATCCAGTCCTCCCACACCACCCAAGTTCATCCCACTCCAATACAAACCATGTTAATCCACCCCCTCCAGTCCAATCCAGTCCACATTAATCCACCCTACTCAAGTCCAATCCACCCCATACCAATCCAATCCACCCCACCCCACTCCAATCCACCCCACTCCATTCCACTCAACATTACCCCACCCCACTCCTATCCACACCACTTCAATCCATCCCGCTCCAATCCATCCCAATTCAATCCAACACACCCCACTCCAATCCAATCCACTTCACACCACTGCAATCCAATCGATCCCACTGTAGCCCACCTCACCCCAATTCAATTCACCCACCCCATTTCAATCCACTCCACTCCAGTACAATCCACCCGACTCAACCCAACCACACTCCAATCCTCCCCACTCACTCCAATCCACCACAATCTAGTCCAACCCACCACACTCTATCCCAATCCACCCCACACTACCCCACCCAATGCACCCCCAGTTAAGTCCACTCCACTCCACTCCAATCCAATCTACCCCACTCCAGTCCATTGAATCCAATCCACCTCACTACAATCCAATCCACCGGACTCCAGTCCAGTCTAATCCACCCCACCCCACTCCAATCCAACCCACCACATCCCAGCCCTTTCACTCCAATCCACACCATCCACCCAAAATCCAAATGTATCCACCCAGTCCAATCCACCCCAATCCAATCCACCTCACCCCATTTCAATCCACCCCACTCTTCCCCAATCCAATCCACCCCGCTCTACTCCAACCCAATGCAATCCACCACATTACCTCAATCCACTCCACCATATTCCACCCCACCCAGTCTACAAAACTCTCTGCCACTGAACCACTGAACTCTACTCCCCTCTACGCAACTCTATGACACAATACTCCCCCTGCTCCACTCTACAGCACTCCAACAAATCCACTCTATGACACTGTATTCCCCCAATTCACTCTGACACTCCTTACCACTAACTATTAGCCATGCTGGACAGCAGCCACACTGGTGTACAACACGGCAAAGCACATTGGCAAAGCCAGTAGGGCTTGTATAGGGGAGACATATTGGCATTTCTTGTTTTATGTTGATCTTAATCTAAAGGGAAGCCATTGGAGTTCTTGTATAATGAAAAAGATATAATCAAATCTTTTGTTAGCCAGGGAAAAGTGAGCCGCCACATGTAGACCTGCCTTTAATGTTGCAAAATGTACTTTAGGTAGGCTTCTCAAGAGAAAACTATTGTAGTCAGGTTTTGACTGAACAAGTGGTTGTACTAGTGTTTTTAGGCCCAGTTCTGGGGTGAAATGTCTAATCTGCTGCAGTAATCTCAAATGTAAACAAGCACTCTTAGAAAGCACATTAATGTTAGGTTGGAGGGTAAGTCTTTGTCAAGAGTGATGTTTAGAGATTTTAACCTATCAATGAACACTGGATTGCCATCACGATTTTGTGGGGTTCATTTACTAATTGCGTAGGGATTTTGAAGTGCTGAGGAGAACTTAGAAGAAACTGATAGCCTCAATTACAAGAAACTGACGCATCGACCCTGATGCATCAGATTTCTTGCACTGCTCAATGATTCCTTAACAATGCTATGGATTCAATGTATTTACTATACAGAGCTCCATGGCACATGCTTTCACAGATGCACCAAAAATTCGGACACACCTGTGGCGATAACCTTACGCATTGCTGGACTAGTGTACACAAATTATGTTACTCCAGCAAGGCGAGGAAGGCTCCCATAGACAAAAGCCCTGTTTCAGTTTAAAGCCTGCTCTGAGCAGGTGTTACATTTTTGACGCGGTAAAGTCGCAGAATGACACAGTGAAATGTAGTATATTTCACTGGATCAGTTCTGCATGACTTTTTGCCTGGGAATGCCTATCTTGCATACATTATACCTGGTGCAGGTACAATCTGACACAAGGCTTTATAAACTGACACATTGGGCCCAATACAAAATTTTGTAAATCTGGAGCAGTGTAAAGCACCTCTAATGAGTCCAAAAAAGTGATGCAACGGTGGTGCAAAGGCCTTGTAAATAAGTCCTTCAGTTTCAACTGAGTTAAGTTTTAAATGGTACATTCTATTTGTGTATTACACCATCTAGAGGCTATAGGCACGGTGTGAGAGATCCTAATGGGAGGAGCTCTTGAAGTAAAGTTGAGTGTTGTCTATGTATTGGCTGTGTAAGACACCTGATCTTTTGAGGATGGCACTAAAAGCTTCTAGGGAGACATTAACAATTGTAGGTGTTCAGGATGGAACACTGGTATTCCTTGCAGCAAGTTGATGGGACTGGAAAAGGTATTCACAATTTTAATCTGCTGAAAGCAATTTGTCAGGTATGATGCAAACCAATTGAGGGTAACATTATCAATGTCCACAAGCACTTTGAAAATACTGATGAGAGTGGAATTGCTGACCATGTCAAAGGGAGAAGATTAGTCAATAAGAACAAGCAGATGTCAGTTTTCATAGTCAAGAATATTTATCACATCATCAACAACCTCATACAAGGTATTTCAGTATATTCTCTGCTCTGTGCCACAAAACAGTATCATAGATAATCATTTGATATTTATTTAGGACTTGATTTTTAAATATACAATTTTAAAGTTGTGAATTAACACAGTTTTCATTGACCTTAGCAAGGAAAAGAAGTCTTGAGACAGACTAGAAGGGATTCAGGCCTTCAATATTAGCTGAGGGTTTCTTCCGCAGTTGAGGGACTTTGCTCAATTTAAGTCAATTAGGGAAGGTGACATGGAGGACTAGAGTGAGTAAATTAGCTTAATAAGGGAAAAGCTGATAACTCAGATCTCTAGTAATATTTTGAAGAATTTAATCTGTCAACTGATTGGAGAGTTTCAGCTTCGCTATCATTTTCAATATATCTGAATTTAACTTTTCTTTGAATGGTGTTATATCCCTACGATTCGTATTGCTGTTGTGGCTTTCCTGAATTCTGGGAATTAACGCATGGACAACAACTTCAAATGGTCACTTTAATTGAGTCACTCTGACATTAAAATTGTGGCTCATATAGACCCCCAGCTTCCCTAAGGTTAAAAAGTTCTAGAAAAAAGGTGAATGCCTCTACATTTTCTCTAGCACTCTTAGAGATTATGGTGGCCATTATGAACACAGCGGTTATCGGTAATAACAACTGTGTTCATGCTGGGGTCAAAACACTGACCGCCAGCGACCCCGGATCCCCGCCGGCCAAATAAAGAATCTTTCTGTGGGCTGGCGGGCGGAAACATTGTTTCCGCCCGCCAGCCCACAGAAAGGTCTGGCCGGGACATTGCCGTCAATGCCTCTGTGCGGCGGGTGCAGTTGAACCTGTCACGTAGATCACTGCCCAAAAATCAGGCAGTGACCTGCGCGATGAGGCACTGCACCGGGGCCCCTGCACTGCCCATGCAAGATGCATGGGCAGTGCAGGGGCAGCCCCTCCGCCAGCCTTTCCCTGGCGGGATAACCCGCCACGGAAAGGCTGTTGGATCAGGAAACATTATCCGAAGGGTAGTGCAGCTACCCTGTCGGATGGTGTTTCCACTCACCGCCAGGCTGCCTGACGGTTGAAGCGTGGCGTAAGTGAGGGCTTCCGATGGCGGCCCTCAACATGTATATTATGCGGCGGGTTGGCCCGCCATGCCGGCTGGCGGTTTCATCCGCCAATGCCGGCATGGCGGGCCAAACCGCCTTGTTCAAAATGACCACCTATGTTTCTCTACAGAGATTTCTTTAATACCATATAGCGCATGGTCTGGGTCTTTTTTGTTTCCCTTTTAAAGAAAGTTCTTTGAGTCAATTATTGTATTGGGTAATTGAGGCAGAATGGAACCAACATGAAGAAGATTAGTCAAGATTACCAAAGCCAAGAGATCAATGCCAAATTTTTTGTTTCTCAAAACCAGGTAATATCCTTCTCTGGTTGATCAAAGGATTTCTCTTGCATGACAACTGGGGACATACAGGGATCTGATTTTTAAGTGGTGAGAAATTACTTTTCTAGATGATTAAATATGGGATGTGATCCTGTTGTACATAGGCTTATTGCAAAACAACAGAAAATCATTCTCAATTAAAAATACATAAACAGACCACAGTGTCATTATAGTCACATCAGCTGAAAATGTTGCATTCAGAAGAGATTAATTGATTCATACAAAATTGTATATATTGTTAGACAAAAGTACACAGTCATCAGGTGGTTGATGACTGAAGATAGAGATTTATTGATCTATACAAAATTTCATATATTGTTCGACAAAACTTACATAGTCA
The DNA here is from genome assembly GCF_031143425.1 of Pleurodeles waltl. Taxonomy (NCBI): domain Eukaryota; kingdom Metazoa; phylum Chordata; class Amphibia; order Caudata; family Salamandridae; genus Pleurodeles; species Pleurodeles waltl. The sequence continues at coordinate 518,724,825 of NC_090442.1, forward strand.
AAAGGTGGGTGATGGAGGAAGATAGGAGATCAATTTTAAATTCCAGGCTTGTGACCATCACAGTATAGTTAGCTTCTATCATAATAGGAGGAGTACTACTGGTGATAACTCCAAGGGATGCAATTGTGTCAGTACAAGACCTGAAACCCAGTTCATGGCAAGTCGTCATTGCAACATTTATCAGTTGAAAATCACAAATTTACTCAAGCTGATACTAAAAATTAAAAAGATACCCAAATTAGGTATTTCATTCCCCACTAGAAAAAGATTGTGCTTCAGTATGATGTTTAAAAGAAATTAATACCTCTATCCATGTGTCTACGTATAAGCCAAAGAAATGGTTTCATTTCAAGTTAAACAAGAATGGGGAGGGTAGCAATATTAACTGCTGTCCTACCAAGAGTAAAAATATTTGATCTGACTGTATTTCTATAAATCCTGGCAATTCCCTTTGAATCTAAAAGAGGTCACTAACTAAAGGAAATATTTTCCAACCCAAATCCTGTGAAGGATTGAAGAAAAAGAAGGGCCATTCACAGAGGGAAATACAAATACCAGTTTTGTTTGACATGGTATAAAAACACTCTGAACAGAACAGGTTTGGGTGGTAATTTATTTGCAAAGGAAAGGAGGTCATGTTCGGCCCATCCCCTTTGCGAATTAAGATACAACTTTTAGTTGGAGTAGTAGTCCAGGAGACCAATGCAAATTCTCACTGAAACCTTTAATTTCTTTTTTAAAGCAGCCTGTTACCTTTAAGGAAATCCAACTGATTTAAAAAATATTTCCTTTTTAAAAGCAACCACAGAAATCATGATCTGAGGACCCTTGCCACTATCCTTGTTATTTTGGCAAATCTAAATGGGTCACGATTTGTGACCAACCTAATTAACATAGTTTAGGTACGAATCAATGAGACCTACTCCAATCCTTTATTTTGCAAGCCATCCTACAAGTAAATAAGTGGGATTGTGAAAAGATATTCTGGTTGCAAAAAGACTGGTTGGAACTGGCCAGACTGGTCAAAACTGTCTACCTTATGAACTAGATGTGCCTCCTGTGAATTGCAACATTGGGGTCTTTCCTACCCTGATAGGCAACCAATTGTCTAGCCACCATGCTATTAGTTGAAACCCTGAAGTTCACTTGCTAAGTTAACTGAAGTAGATGTCTAGCTTTCCATGGCTCTGTCTCAGTAGCATATTTTCTGCAGCACTGCTTGCATTCGCATAAAGCTGCAGCTATCCATAGTACGTCCCCCTTATCAGCCATGTGTTTCATTCACACTATTTTGGATATTCAAAGCCTTAATTGCATGGTTCATTTTCTCCAGCAACCATGTTAGAACACTATTTCCAAGCACATGAACTCAGAAATACTGAATAATGAGGATGGGTTATGTGCTAAGCCCATTTTCCAGGGGGTGGTGTTCGCTGAAGGTGTGCTCCTATCTCAAGCATGTGTACTTGGTTTGTTTTGGGATGTAATGTCCCTTTCAACCAAATAAGTCAGCAATGTGCTTTTTCAATATTTTCCATGTACACCTTTGTCAGAACATCATGGTATGATTACATTTGTGATGCCCCATAATCATTTTGACCTTTACAAATTTCTTCTAATCAACTTAGATACACAAATCGTGAGCTTTTAGCCCTCACAAGAAACCACAATCTTCTCTCTCATTTACCTGCCAGCACTGTATCTTCTCCTGCAACACTGAGTGCCCAAATGTGTGGTGACCAAACCAGCCATGATCACCTTGGAGCAACTTAAATGCCTCCTCCTCAACACACAATCACTCTACAAGCACCCCCCAACATCTGTAACATCATCACCACCATCCCCCAATGTCATCTTCCTCACCATGTCCTAGCTCACACCAGCATCCGCCTCCTACATCGCCTCAGTGACACCCAACAGTTACAAGATAGCTCTCAGGGATCGTATCAACAAACATGGAGGGAGATCACCATCATCCACAAAGAAAACATCCACTGCACCACCGCCACTGATGACACCACTCCGATCATTGAGCACTTCATTTTAAACTCCAAACAGATGGAAAATCCACCATCAGGGGCACCTTCACTTTCAGAACTCCAAGACCATGCCTCAGCTTCTGCAGTGCCATTCTCGACTTCATCGCTCCACTCACCAAATACTCCAAAGACTACATCTTCCTCAGACACCTCAACTGCCACCTCGATGACCTCAAAAACACCAACACCATCAACCTCTGTGAAAACATGAACAACATCGGCCTCACCCAGCTAGTCACCAGCCCCACACACAACGAGGGGCACACACTTTATCCCTTCTTTAAGGCCAGCAACAGAGTCAAGTATAGTCATGCTACTGAGCTCACCTAGACAGACCACGCCATCATCCACTTTGCCTTTACCAGACCCACTGGCACCACCACTGAGCCACCAAGTGCCCCCCACTACAGCTGGAGAAAACTGTCAGAGAGCCAGTGGACCGATTCCCTCAACACTCCCTATCCTGACACCGCACCCAACCTCAACCAGGCTGAATTTCACTGCCTGGATCACCAACTGGGCAGACAGAGTCACCCCCATCAAGCCCAACAAACACAAAAGATCCACCAAACAGGCCAGATTGTATACCATGGAGCTGAGAACCACGAAATGCAACTGCAAACAACTGGAAAGAAAAGAGCACACCATCAAAAATTCGGCAGAAAGAGCCACCTTCAAGACAGCCCCCAACCACTACCACCAGCTCCGGAAAGAAACAAAAGAGAAAGCCCTTGTGGACTGCATTGAAGCCAGCTCCTACCACAGCAAAGAACTCTTCAACATCATCAGATTCGCCAATCCCTTAACCACCAAAAACATCATCACCCCTTCCCAGGACCTTTGCTATACCCTGGTTGACTTCTTCCATGACAAGATCTCCACTATCTACAAGGACTTTGAACTCCAGCCCACGTCTTTGGCCACCTCACGCCAACATAAGCAACCTTGACCGCCTACTCACCACCTGGGACCAACTTACCACACATAACTCCAATGGTATCATAAACTCCATCTCTTTAGGAGCCCCCACGACCCCATTCCTCACTACGTTTTCAACCTCGGGAGCATGAAGATCAGCACTGAGTTATCTACCCTCTTCGTACCCTCTATCCCAGAAGAATGGAAACATGAAGAAGTCAAATCTCTTCTCAAGAATCTATCCGCAGACGGCGTGGCCACGGAGCTGAGCATGGCGCACGCTTAACCGCTCGGCTCCGGAGGGGCCGACTTCAAACGTATGCCTAGACGCGCTGGGGCGGGCGGTGTCGCGCTCAAAGTGGAGCGTAACGACTGCTGAAGACGTGGGGAGACGGTGGCGGCGCGGCTTGGCCCCCGGTGTGAGCGCCTGGGTTCCTGGGGCCGATCGGGACTGCGGAGCGGCTGCGGCCTGGCTGACGGGCGGGGCCGCCCCGCGCTGAATTGAGGTGCCGCTGGCTCGGTGCGAAGGAGGAGGTGAGCGGCGATTGCGGGTGGGGCCACTGGCGAGGGGCCGTTGCCCCGGGGGTGGCCCCCTGCGGATTCGTGTGGCCCGGCGGGGATCGTGCCCGGGGGCCTGCTGGCGGACTGCGGCCGCGGTCCTGGGACGTGCGGCGTGCCGCGCAGGGCGCGGAGGCTGTGCGCGGGCCCGCCCCGAGGTGTGAGGGGCAGATCGGAGTGCCGAGTGGGGACGCCGGACGGAGTGTAGTCGGCCTCCCACCCGGGAGGCGGGGCCTGGTGCTTCCCGGCTGCGGGGGCACGGACGGTGAGGAGACAAGGGGACAAGAGGCGCCCGAGGAGGACTGATAGGGAACCCGCTTCTCCTGTGCCCCCTGGGGGCCGTACGACTGCGGTGCCAGTGGTCGTTGCCCGGGTGCCCCCTGAATGATGGCGGGGGGCCCCCTGCGCCCAGGACGGTTCAAGTTGGACACTGATCGCCCGTCGCGGGGTGTGGCGGCGGGGGTCCGCCCCGTGCTGATTGCTGTTATCACCCGAACTTTGAGACTGCGCACCATTGTTGCCCGGGGTTGGGGTCCCTCCTGGCTGCTGGGGACGGCGCGGCCTTGGGGGCCTGCCGCGGCAGCCCCTCCCGCGCGGGGCGACGCGGTCTTGGGGGAGGCACCACCCCCGGCCCGGTCCAAACCACCTTGTTTCCGACTGCGCCGCTAGTGGGGACGCTCGGCGGAGACGAGCTACACGGCGACATCGAGGATCCTGGGCGCACCTGCTTACTGTGGCCCAACGAGCTGGGGATGACTGGCATGGTGTCGGAGACTCCTCCTGGAGCGACCAGAACCTGAGATCTTGACGGCAACAGATTGGGTGAACGGGCGGGCCAACAGCAGGCAGTATAATTACCTGCACAGCGCGCCGGCCTCGCTGAGACGCCCTCCTCTGCATATTAATGCCCTCCAAGGGCAGACACAAGAACAAAGCCATGGAACCCATGACGCTGATACCAATGGCGGACAACGAGCTGACCACACAGAGCCAGTCACAAACCAAGGTTCAAGACACCCTGGACAAGATACTGGGTGCCATTGAAGACACCAAATCCACTCTACAGCGTGACATTAATCAGGTGGCGATAGAGGTGGGGCTATTGAGAGCCGACCACCACAAATTGGCCGACAGAGTAAAGGAAGCAGAAGCAACACTAGAGGAAGTTGTCCCAAAACAAGCAGAAGTATCAGCGGAGGTGACCTCTCTGGCAGACAGAGTGGCGAAGCTCGAACGGCGAGCTGAGGACGCAGAGGGCAGAAACAGGAGAAACAATATTCGCGTGGTGGGTCTCCCTGAGGGGGTCGAGGGGACTAACATGGTGGAGTTTCTGGAGAAATGGCTAAGTACGGTTGTGGCACCAGGATGCCTGACCCCCTTTTATTCATTGGAACGTGCACACCGGGTGCCGGCTAGACCGCTTGCTCCTGGCAGACCGCCCCGGGTTGTAATTGCTAAACTCCTGCACTATAGAGACAGAGACATCCTCCTGCAGAAAGCCAGGGAATTGGGTCCGTTTAAAGTGGCCAATGGCGAAGCAACACTGTTCCCTGACTTCACCTTGGAGGTCCAAAACAAGCGTGCCTCCTTCCTGGCCGTTAAAAGAACTTTACGAGAAGAAGGGATACAGTACTCATTGCTCTATCCAGCAAGACTACGAGTGATTGTGGAGGGGAAGACCACTTTCCTCCAGACTCCGGAGGAGGCATGGGAGTGGATTGAGAGCTCGGGGTCGGGCCCGGCGCGGCCTGCGCCGGGGGGCCGCGGTGGGGGAGGGTCCCGGCGGGCCCTGAGAGGGAGAAGGCCAGGGGGCGGCCAACGGCTAGCACCCACGCAGGCACAAAGGGAGACTGGAAAGAGAGAAGCCCTAAAAGCGGCAGCAAAGATGGGAGTGGAATCGTCTCCGCCAGCGGTCTCTGAAGAGGAATCAGAAGACATAGTGGTGTCCTCGCCCGAGGGCTCTGGGGGATCGACTAGTGCACCGGAGGTAACCCCACAAACGGCTGATGAACTGATCTAAACAGAACCCGCACCGGCGCTGAAAGGCGAGTCAAGATAAGAAGTACGGTGGCCCCTCCGGACCTGGCCGCCCCCCCGGACCTGTTTCTTGCCTGTCAACCCTGACCGGCGAGTATTGACTTGATGTGTTTGTGTGATTTGCAGTGTTGTAGGACTTATTGGGCAGCCTACAGTTTTGGAGGCGCCCTGGGGAAGGGGAGTTGGTTTTTTTTGTTATTAGTTATACCGGCTATATGTGCGATGTGGGCTGATCATAATGAAGGTGCAAGCTTCTGGGGGGCTTGGCCGGGGCCGGGGGCGTGTAGACTCCATGTACAACGGGTTCTAAGAATACGATGGGGGGCTACAACACTATGACCTGGAACGTTAGGGGGATGGGCACTCCGAGTAAGCGACATAGAATTCTTTCCTTTTTAAAAAGAAGAGGGGTGCATATAGCTATGCTACAGGAGACTCACCTCGCGCCCGGAGAGGGAGAGAAATTACGGAGGAGATGGAGGGGTCAGGTATTTGCCACAGAATATTCAGCTTACGCAAGAGGAACCCTAATTTGGATTAGAGCGGGAGTTCCATTTGTGCTAGATTCCTCCAACATAGACAGGGAGGGAAGATTTGTCATTCTAGAAGGGAAACTACGGGGGCTCCAGTTGACCCTGAGTTGTATATACGCCCCCAACCAGGAACAAGCATTATTCATGACGGGCCTGTCTGGGCATCTCACTCGTCAATGCACGGGGGAAGTACTAATAGGAGGAGACTTTAACGCAGTGCTTGATATCGACCTAGATAGGTCTAACCCCCCCACTGCAGGGAGCAACATCAATTAAAGCAGCAAAAAAACTAGCAGAGTGGCTGGACGCCTGGGGGCTGGTGGATGCTTGGCGGCTACAACACCCTGTTGCCAGGGATTATTCGTTTTACTCGGGCCTCCACCAGGTACATACTAGAATCGACAGAATAGTTTGCACAGCAGGGCTGGCCCGAAATATGACCCACGCGGAGTACCTTGCCCGCACAATATCTGATCATAATCCTCTATTGATGACATTGAATGTATCTCGGGATAGACCTCCTATACCGGCATGGAGAATGCTTCCGTCGGCCTTGGAGGACCAAGCGTACAGGGAGGGGCTACAAAGCTACCTAGAGGAACATATAGAGGATAACCGGGGATCCACTTCCTCCAGAGGCATAGAGTGGGAGACACTCAAGGTGGGGACGCGGGGTCATTGTCTGGGACAGTCAGTGGGGATAAAACGTACACTTGAGAGAGAATTAAACGCACTGGAGAAGGTCATCCACGAGGGGGAGTTGAGACAGGGCCCCACAAGACAAGCGGATGAAGAGTACGAGAGTGCGCGTAGGGAGCACTCCCGAATAGAAGAGCGTCTTAGATGCCACAGTGTGCAAAGATACTTGGTATCCATGCAATCAGAGGAGGGGAGATCCGGTAGACTTTTGGCATGGCTAGTGCGCCCGAATGGTGATAGTGGTCCTATTGCAAGTGTATTGGACAGGGGTGGGGCACGCAGAATTAGCCCAGAATCCATTAACGACGCATTCAAAGATTATTATACGTACTTGTATAGGAAGCCCACAGACTTGGAGGTGGGGATCCTTGATGGTTTCCTAACTCGGATGTCTTTGCCGGCTTTGAGCCTGGAGGACGGGGACGGCCTGGGGGGTCCAGTGACTGCAGAAGAGATAAACGAAGCAATCACGCAGCTGGCTCCTGGGAAGACCCCGGGCACTGATGGTCTTCCGATGGATTTTTATAAAAAATATAAATCCTTATTAACTCCCAGACTGAAGGAAATGTATATGGAGGCGGTAAAGAATGGGGTGCTCCCTTCCACACTCCGTGAGGCATTGGTTGTGCCGCTCCCAAAAACAAATATTAGTGATCCATCGGTAACAGAATTTAGACCACTATCAATGCTAAATAGTGACTTTAAGATCTTGAGTAAGATACTAGCTAATCGGTTACTGCCCCTTATGCCGACCCTGGTGCACCCTGACCAGAACGGTTTTATTCCCGGTCGCAGCACCTCCTTGAATCTTAGGCGGATTTTCTCTATAATGCATATGCCTGATGAGGCGAAGCCACCAGCCGGGACCTTGCTAGCTGTGGACTTTGAAAAGGCCTTCGACTCGATCAGATGGGATTACTTGAGGGCGACAATGTTAAAAATGGGCCTGGGTGGTGGCTGGGTTGCCTGGGTGGACCTGTTATATTCGTCCCCATTGGCAAGGGTCAAGACGGGTAGGACAGTCTCAGCTGCTTACCCAGTGTATCGGGGAACTAGACAGGGATGCCCCCTGTCTCCATTGTTGTTCGCTTTGGCGATGGAACCCTTAGCGGCGTGGGTGCGAGGTGAAGGAGCGGGCAGAGGGATTCGGTGGGGACCAGTGGATCACATTATCTCGCTATATGCAGATGACATTTTGTTATACCTTAGAGACGGGGCGAGTGGACTCCCCTGGGCCCTGAACGTACTTGAGGAATTTGGTTTAGTCTCAGGATTAAGACTTAACCGTAATAAAACATATGTGTTCCCCCTGACGTCTGGATATGGTCGCCCCATAGCGTGCCAGGTGGACCTGAAATGGGCTCCGCGTACATTTAGATACTTGGGGATCCAGATCTACCATGGTATGGCTGACCTAAGAGAGGGTAACCTAGGTGGAGCGCTTCGTTCGCTGAGATCATCAGTAGCGTTCTGGCGCTCTTTAAAATTGTCAGTGATGGCTAGAGTGGCGCTATCCAAAATGATCATGCTCCCCCGACTGCTCTATTACTTTGCCAATTTACCGCTGTTAATACCCCGGGCATGGTTCCGTGATCTGAACGCATTGCTTAGAGAACTAATTTGGGATAGTGGGCGAAGACGTACCACTCTTGTGACCATCTGCAGGCCTCCTCAAGCGGGAGGCCTGGGGGCACCTGACTTTGAGGCATATTACCTTGCATCCCAATTGCAGTGGATAGCCGGGTGGCTTACGGGTCGGGGCCAATTAGATTTATATACGGCCCAGGGAGTGATTGATACGGCGTGGATTGCGGCAAACATGGCAAACAGGAAGATAACTCTCCCTGGGAACAACATAATGATAAAAGTGGCAATAGGATGTTGGAAAAGATGCACGAAAAGAGTAGGGGTTGGTCACCCGTATTCTCCAGCTCTGCCGCTGGCAGTACTTGCTATAGAACCCAGGGGGAGGGGGCCGGGAAGTATGGGACTCAGTCATTGGCTAGCAGCGGGAATAGAAGTAGTGGGAGGACTTTTCAAAGAGGGAATCTTGAGGGGATTTGTTGACTTGATGGAGGAGGGTGTTCCCGGGGGACAGTTTCTACTGTACGGGAGACTGGTACATACCCTTAGGGCTCACTGGTACACGGCAAATGCGGAACCTGACACACACGGGGTCTTGCACTCACTGATGACATTAGGTGAGGAAACACATCTCATCACCAAGATATATCGGGCCCAGGTTGAGGCAGCTTTAGACCCCCTACGTTCACTGAGAGGAAGCTGGGAGGGCACGGTTGGCCGAGAACTCACAGACTCAGAGTGGAAAAAGATACTGGCTTACCCCCGGATGGTGTCACGTAATACACGCTTAAGGTACCTTCAATATAATTACCTGCATAGAACATACCTCACACCCCACAGGCTGTTCCGTATATACGGTGGATCTCCAGCGACCTGCCCGAGGTGCGGGGGGGTGGGGCGAATTTCGACCACATGGTTTGGACTTGCCCGGTGATCCAGACTGGCTGGAAGGAAATGTTGACTACCTTAACTGAATTGCTTGAGATTGAGTTAAGACCCAGCCCCGAGATGTGCTTGCTGGGCCTTGGACCAATGGCACTCCGTGGAAAAGTGAAGGGGCGCTTTTTGGACCTCACCCTGGCACTATATAAGAGACTAATCTCGAGGGGCTGGAAAGCTGCGGGTTGTCCTTTACTGACTGTCAGGGAGAATGATACATTAACGTGGGCTAGAGCTGAATTACAGGTCCTAAAAGCAGAAGAAGCCAGGAGTATCCGCCGGGTTCCCATAGCTCCGGGGTGGGAGAACTTAGTGACGAATTGGGAGAGTATAATTAGGAGATTGGTGAACCCAGCAAGAGAAACCAGCGACTCCCAACCCACGCCGAGATCGGTGCCAGGCGATTGTAGCACATAGATAGGCGCCCAGAACAAACCCGACCTCCACGTGGCTTTCATTAAGTGTAGAGGCCTGAAGGCAGCTGGGCCGTGGATCCCCACCTCGCCATCGAACATGATAGGCAGTGTGCGTGCCCCTCCGTCTGCACGGCGCGTCCCTGCGCCCTGGGCCGATATCACCCCCTGCTTAAAATTAAAATTTAAAAAAAAATAAAAAAATGGATCTGGCATAGCACCTTCAGTTCAACAACTATAAAAATTATTTGCACATAGCCGCATGGTTGGCCCTGTGTGGCCTGTTCTTTTTTTTTCCCGCCTCTTCCTCCTTCCTCCCACACCCAATTGGGTGGCACCTAACCCTCTACATCATCATTCCAAGTTACAAGGAAGAAGGGGTTTAAACCTGTTGCTTGACTATTGCTTATGCAGAACAAAGAGCTGTAACAAAGAAAAGTGATTGAATAAGTAAAAGAGTAACTGGTTGAATAAAGAGAAATAAAACGACTGTTAATAAAGATCGAGCAATAAGCGAAAAAGTACAAAATAAGAAGCAGATATAAAAGTGCATGCGAAATGAATAAATATGTAACGTTGTAATAGCAAAATGTTAATAAAAATATATTCAAAAAAAAAAAAAAAAGAATCCATCCGCAGACCCCAGTGAAAGGATACCTTGAGAACTACCCTCTACTGGTCACCTCCCAATCCGGATTCTGCACCAACCATGCACCGAAACCTCCCTGATGAGTGCCACAGACAACATTAGAACCCTCCCAGACCGGGGAGAGATGGCAGCCCTGATCCTCCTTGACCTATTGTCAGCATTCAACACTGTATCCCACCACACCCTGATTAAAAAACTGCATACCATCGGAAACCAACAAGACGCCCTCAAATGGATTGCCTTCTTCTTCACCGGAAGAACCCAGAGGGTCCACCTACCAGCTTTCACCTCAGAACGCAAGAGCATCATCTACAGCTTTCCTCAAGGCTCGTCACTCATCCCTATGCTGTTCAATACCTACATGACCCCCTTTGACAACATCATCAGATCCCATGGATTGGATTAAACATCATATCCTAGGCAGATAATACCCATCTTATCCTCTCGCTCTCAGATGACCCCACCACCACAAGAGCCAACTTCTGCAGGTGTATAATAAGCGTTGCTGACTGGATGAAAAACATCTGCCTGAGACTTAACACAGACAAAACAAAGTGCTGATCTTGGGAAACAGCATCTCCACATGGAGCGACTCCTGGTGGCCCTCGAACTAGGACCCTGACCCACACCTACAGGCCATGCTTGCAACCTTGTCATCATCCTGGACAGTAAGCTCACCAAGAAAATTAAAATCAACACAGTCTCATCTGCATGCTTCCTCACCCTTTGCATGCTCAGAAAAATCTTCAAATGGCTCCACATCAACACCAGATGAACGGCCCTAGTCAACAGCCACCTGGACTATGGCAACACAATCTACGCAGGAATCACCACTCAGCTCCTGAGGAGACTGCAAACAATACAGAAGTCAATGGCCAGAGTCATCCGTTTCCTCCCCAAATGGACCCTCATTGCCTCACACCTCAAGAAACTCCACTGGCTCCCCATGCAGAAGAGATATCAATTCAAGATGCTGAGCCACACCTTCAAAGGCCTGCAAAACCAGGGACTAGCTAACATTAACCACCACCTGTACTTCCACCAATCTACAAGACACCTGCTCTCCACCTCACCCCCCTTACAAACTCCCCCCTGCATCTGCCAGAACAACAGTGGAGGACGCTCCTTCTCCTATCTTGTGGCAAATCCTGGAATGACCTCCCTTTACACCTCCAGACCTCAACCTCCCCCCCTAGAGTTTCTGAAGGCACTCAAGACCTGGCTGTTCAACTGAACCCAATTAAAGCAGCAAGTCTCTCAGTGCCTGGTTACCTTCAAGGAGTGCTTTGAAAATCCTGATTGATTGATTTGGCTCATATTACTCCATGTTACGAGTGGTGAGAGACTTCAAAGACATATTATCCTGACATTATTTCATTGTGAGACTCCTTCTATATTTCTTTTGGTGCACACTTTCTACAGAGCTTAAACACGTTTTTCTCTGTATTTGAGCTGCTGTTGCACCACCTAATAATGGAGGCCAAAATGGTCTCTGAAACATTTCAGTACTGAGGATCCAAGAAGGCAAACAACCAAATTACAAATCCATTCTGTGCATAAGAGTGCAGACCAGGAAGGTCACAAAATATAATCACACTTTTTCCAAGCAAGTTAGGTCACTGACCAATCCTAATAAATAAAGAAAAGGTGTCTAGGTTTGGCTTTACTATAGTTCCTGTTGGTGTCTGGCACTGTGGACCATTCCAAAATCAAAAAAGATCTAACAAGATCTATGAAAAATATAAGTGTAAAAAACATTTTCCAGGAATAGTGTTTTTAATGAACCCACAATAGTGAAGTCATTAGACAGATCTGGGACAATCTCTTCTCAAGCCCTGGTAGCTATGGAACAAGAGGCAATCCACCAGAGAACTACTTGTTACATTCAAGAAGTACCAACAATTTTAAAGTAAAGACCACACAAAATTCCCAAGCCAAATTAGAAAACTGGAGAAATGTGCAATGACCTAAAAGACACCAAGATCATCACAATTGAATAAGAGGAGCCAGAGATATATATTTTTTAAGTTTAAAAGGCAAACAGAACTCAGAAAAAATAAAGCAGCATTAAAAAAAACTGCGATTCACGGTTTCCTGAGACCTAGGTGCAATTTCAGGCTGACTGTGATGGAGTGGAGATTGTCTACATCAACACTGTCATCCCGTTAAAGGTTTTATCTTCACACCTAGTCTGTGGGAAATTTCCTTCAGGTCAGTCCTGCAGCCTCTTGTTCCTCTGGTCAGGCTTCTGGGCACCAAGTCTCTTTACCCAGATCTCTTGCATGAACTGTCTTCTCTGGTAAGCTGGACCCTCTTAGAGTCAGGAGTCCTTCTGTTTTTTTGTATTCCTGAAACAGGTAAACATGAGGCTGACCACTTGACACTTGAAGAGCAGTTTCAGTATCTGGATGCCAGAAGAAGTCAGGAGTCCTTGAGTCATATGTCACACCTCTTCAAGCAGGAATCAGGAACCTTATTTCAGCAGAACCTTTTTTAGGGTTGAGCGCGCAAAGTGCTCTGTCCCTGTTCTTATCTCCATACAGGCTTACAACCATGCCCATGTCACTCCCATCACTTTGGTGGTTAATGGGCTTGCCTTTTAAAATTCACTTGATTTGATTAGTTACAGGTTTACATACGTCATGCCTTTTCCGGTGTTTAGCCCTCCTCCAGCGCACCGACCAACTACGGAACACACACGAGGCTCGATGTTTTCCGTATGGTTTCCAGACTACTTTTTCACTTTATTTCTGAGCACGATCTCGCTGGGCAGTAGTCGAGCGCTTTGCATGACTTCGATCCTGTTACATAGACATGAATAATTGCACTTTTGCCTGTAACATGGATAATTGCACTTTTGCCGATACGTTTCACTGCGAGCTAACTTCTATTTCCTTTTGTGTGTTTGCTTCATGCTCATGTGGCCATCAGCTTGTTTTAACTAGGTGTTTAGAAATGCAAACAGTGGAGGTGGAAGGAGTTAATCCACTGCCTGTTTACAGACTAGTTGGTAAACTAGCATTGAGTAACAGTCCACTTCAGAGATACGTGTGAAAGCTGAGGAGATCTGGTGTGAACCATAGCACGGATGACTCTGATGTTCATCCTTTCCATATATCTATGTAAAAGTGCCATGTTGGTGGTAATGGAACATCCACCTTGTGGCACTTTGAACGTGCCAATCTGTGGCAGTAATCGTCACATAAATACTATGGTATGACACACTTATGGCGCTCCTGGGTTGTGCGGTGTGCAGATTTTCTTGAGGGAGAATGTGTATTTGTATGACACATTACGATGTATTGTTTTCCCCTTTGAGCACTTGTGACGCATTTGACCGTTACATAACGGTGGCCACATCTATGCCTCCATTTTCTTCAAAGCATATCAACTACATAACACAGAAATCCCAAACACCTGTCGTTGTTGAACACCTTTGAGGGATGACTCTCCCAGCACAAAGGTGATGGATGAAAATGCTCTGCTCTGTCTGAAGCACTAATTAATGTCCTGGGCGCTACCCATTCCTTGCTTGAGCCACAGACAGGAACCAATCGTATGTAGAGTCATCCATGCATGCAATGCTGCAGAGGGAGTTCGGCCTTGGTGGGCCTTCTTTGTGAGGTGAGGCTTAAGGTCCTATGGCACAGTGAGCTCAGCCCCATCTCTAGGTATCCACTCGTCACTTAAAAAGACTCACTTAGACACCATAAAAAGTAATGGCTGGGAATGCTGGAGTTATTGTATACGGCCAGTACTTACTGTGGCCTCATTCCATCATTAGTTTAGTCACCCCAAAGTATAGATGGGAAACCATATGCAAGTTCAGTCAGGTCCTCTCATTAAACATACCGTGCTGGAAGTGGCAGCCCGCATCACCCCCCCCCCCCACCTTCTCTGAATCTTGGAGCATAGCCTGCACCTGACTGAAAAAAACACGTAAAAGGTTATGCTGTCTTGAGATGATGACATTCAGATCTTTAGCTGAAAACTGACTGACGCAGAAAGGTGGACGCCCCATTACACATCTTTTTCACTCCACAAGTGCAACAGGGGATGCAAGGGAGGTTGCCTTATAGGTCTGACTAATGTCAAACTTATTGTATTCTAATGGGTTTTGAGACAGCCTCCTTTAGCTATTGGCTTGTCCCCCCTTGGCCACGTTCGTGAGACATTATCATTTACAACTTGGCTCATCACACACAGGCATTTCAGTAGCACCATTTTTCTTCAGGATGTCCTTCAACTTCTATTGTAATGCATGATGGGCTGCCTTACAGCAAGCAGCCTAGAAGCACTGAGGAGCAAGCACTGACAAAAGTGTTTGGGAACAAATGATGCATCAGGAAAGAAAGCAACAGTTTTTCCTGTACCATCTTTTTGTCAGACATGTTTGTCTATGCTCACTGCCCAGTGCACAAGCAAGCATTGTCAAAGTCAGTAGCATACATGGAAACTCCTCGCCTATTGGCTTTGTCAATGCTTGTAAGCCGCTTATTTCAGCACCATGGACAAGCGAAATGCAGGCAGAGAGTGGCGCGCTCCTAAGGAGGTGTCGGGTTACGTAGTGTTAACAGGGCCACTCCTGTCATTTGACAGATTATTCAAGGAGCCATTCTGTGAAACTACAGACTGCCCTTAACCCTTCCCCACCCCACCTGCCCCTACACATGCAACCACCATGACCCCTTAAAGAATACCCAAAGGAACAACTCAGACGTCATTTTAGTATGTTATTATGATGCTTGCGTTGCAAATGGGGTGCTGTAGTGTTGATGTAGGAGTGGGCAAGCCCACTCCTCCCCATTTAGCCGGGGGTTTACTGACATTATCCCCTGTTGCACCCCGCCCCAGTGAGCGCGTCCATGGTGACGATGGAGACATCTATATAGAAGTGGACCAAACTAGCGGGGAATTAGTTACGGTCCGAGGGTGACTGATTGCTACACAGCACCAAAGGTGTCCGCGTGTTCATTGCGCACGCGACCCTACAACTGGCGACGAAGGTAGGCCTACCTGTCCTGGGTAGCGCCAGACCGTGCCAAGAATACTCAGCACCTTGCCTCGGCGCGTGTAGCGTCACCTCTCCTTTCGGCCGCTCTCCGAAGAAGCCTGGCCGGGCCTGCCCACCTGCACGCCCCTCACCATGCGTTGGAGGTGGCGCGGCTCCTGTGCCAGTGGCCCGACAAACTCTTCAGCGCCCTCCAGACACCACCTGCTACTCACCTGGTGGCCGTGGCCTAGGCGGCATCAGCGCCACACCCTACCAGACCCTCGGCAAGGGCCTCCAGGCACTGCTCGCAGCCAATCTGTCGACCGCAGCCTAAGACGCCTCAGCGCCACGCCCTGCCAGGCCCTCAGCAAGGGTTTTTCCTGCCTGTTACCAAGGGGAACCTCCGCTGAATACCCGCCACGGCCCAACACGGCAGATTCAGGCTGCATTGTGCCTCTGCCAGCCCTCCTCCTCCACAACCACCTGATTCTTCGCTGGGAACCTCCTTGTGGGCCCCGTGGTGGCCGCATCAGCTGTGAGGGACTTTCCTCTGATTCTTTGAGGTGAGGAGGCCATTGCCCCCCAAACATTGACCGCACAGCACGCCCTCCTGGACCCCACAGGCAACCCTCAAGCTCCTTTGCCATGGCTAGCATCCCTGCCGTGGAGTCATTCACCATCACCGGTGCCCACCCCTACACAGGACGCACGATGGAAGGTGTGGGTAGAGCGCCTCGAAACCTACTTCTAAACTTTGGGCAGTCAAGCTGAGTGCAAGAGGCCCCTTCTACTCCACCTTGGGGTGCGGACATTCATAAAGTGTCCAGGTCAGTAATGGAAGCAAGGCCCCACACGTATGACACTCAAGGAGGCCATCACGGTGCATTTTGAGCCGTATGCGAACCCTGACTACGAATGATTTCTGCTATGCCAAGCACGGCACTTATCCGATGAGTCAGTCGACATCTTTTATGCACAGCTAAAGGAGCTGGCTTGCACGTGCATGCTGCCTGATGAGGAGGACGAAGTCCAGGCGCAGTTTATCCAAGGGTGCTCCTCATCAAAACTCAGGGAGCGTATCCTGCAGCAGCCCAACATGCTGATGAGAGATATTCTCACTTTCGGACGGTGTCAGGAGCTATCTAAGGCATGCGCCGCGCACATGGAGCAGACACCAACAGCACAGGTCAAAGCTGAACCGGTCAACGCAGTGACCACGAGCACACCGCAGGCAAAAGTGGAAGGCTACAAAGGGAGACAAAAAGACAGACCCTGCCGATGGTGCGGCGGACCAACACCACACACCGGCAGATGCCCCTCCCAGGGTAAAACCTGCAGCGCATGTGGAAAAGCTAACCATTTCACCAAAATCTGCTGGGCCATGCTAAGAACGGTGGCACCCGCACCGAAGAGGACAGTCAGAGCACTTGATGCCGTCCCGACCGTAGCCTCAGACAGCAATATGGATGATGACCACCAGGTGGTTCACATTGTGCACACCATCGGCATCCGGAGGCTGCCCACATGTCAGGTGCTCCTACAAGGCCTTCCCATATCAGTGTTGATTGACACAGGGGCCTCCATAAACCTTATGGCCATGCAAGAGTATTGGAGGCTGTCCATGCCACTGCCGCCTCTCCAACCCACCCGAGTGCAGGTCTACGAGTTCGTCAACACTCATCCACTCAAAATAGCGGGAGTCTTCACGGCGGAAGTCACCCCTGACGGCACCAACAGGTCTACTAAAATATATGTGTCTGAACAGGGCTCAGAGTTCCTGCTCGGCTGTCAGACTCCCCAAGAACTCAACTCAGTGCACTTCGCGTTTGGCATTCACGCCAACACTCTGGAGAGCCTGGTGTAGGAGTTCAGCTCACTCTTCAACAATGCATTGGCTACCTAAAAGTACCACCCCTCCAGCTCCACATTGACAAGCCTGTATCTCCCATAGCCCTCAGGCATCAAAGGGTGGCCTTCCACCTGCGTCCAAAAGTGGAGCGTGAATAACAGCTCCTGGAGTGGGCAGGCATCATCAAAAGGGTATCGGGCCCTACCCCCTGGGTGTCCCCGATTATCGTCTCCCAAAAGCCCAAACAACCAGAAGCTGTCTGAATCTGTGTGGAAATGCGCCTGCCAAACCAAGCGATAAAGAGGGAGAGACATTTGACCCCAACTATAGATGACATCATAGGGGAACTCCCTGAGTCCTGGTGGTTCTCCAAGATGGACCTCAGGTCAGGATACGATCAGATCGAACTACACCCGGCATCACAGCCGATAACCACTTTCTCCACCCACACTGGTCTCTGGAGGTACACACGGCTAAACTTTGGTATCTCCAGTGCAGCAGAAGTGTTTCAACACATCATCAAAGGGGTCTTGCAAGGGCTCCCTGGATTCCTCAACGTGAGCGACGACATCCTGGTGCATGCTCCTCCTCTAGAAGACCCCATGGGAGGGCTCCGGGCAGTTTTCGTGAGGCTGCAAGAACACGGACTAACGCTCCACAGAGAGAAGTGCGACTTCCTTAAGCAAGAGATATGCTTCCTTGGATACCGCTTCTCGGAGCGCAGAATCGGCCTGGATCCACACAAGGTAAAAGACATTTAAGATGCCCCGGCTCCCACATCCGTTTCGGGGGTCCGGAGTTTCCTCGGCATGGTCACATACTGTGGCTGGTTCATGAGGAACCTGTATGACATCACCGGCCCCCTCAGAGTACTTACCCGAGCTGACCACCCGTGGGTATGGGGCGAGGAGCAGGAGCGTGTGTTCCAAGACACCAAGAATGCACTCTCCACAGATGCCATGCTAGCATTCTTCCATCTCCATCAAGAGTCGCAGCAGCCGTTGATGCCAGCCCCACCGGCCTGGGCGGTGTTCTAGCGCAGAGACAAGACTGTGGAGAATGGGCCCCCATTGCCTTTGCCAGCCGCACCCTCACTCCCATTGAGCACAGGTACTCCCAAATAGAATGGGAGGCCATTGCCATCCACTGGGGATGCCGTCACTTCCACCTGTACCTTTACGGCAAGTCCTTCTCCATTGTAACTGATCACAAGCCACTGCTGCCCCTCTTCAAAGGGTCCTCGTCGAAAGCCACCTCCGAGGATCGAAAAATGGATACTACAACTGTAGGAGTTTGACTTCACCATAGAGTACCAGCCAGGTACGCAAAACCCTACTGACTTCCTGTTCCGACATGCCCGCCAGGCCACCCCCAAAAGGTGGCGGAAGCTCAAGAGACCAAGGAGTACGTGCGACTGGTGGTAGACCGGGCCAGACCTCATCCCATCCCACTGAACGAAGTGGTGGAAGCCACAAACCGGGATGATTGTCGGCAGATCGCGATAACGGCCACCAGGTCAGGGGTCTGGCGCCCACTCCAGTGCCCAGGGACCTTCCGCACGATCAACGCCCAAACCAGGCTTCAAGCTCTGTTCAATGTCAGGCATGAACTCTCAGTGAGTGAGGAAGACTACCTGCTGAGGGGGCTCCGTCTGGTGATACCATTTAGCCTGACTGCTCAGGTGGTGTCACTAGCCCACGGAGCCCCCCAGGGTATCGTCAAGTCCAAGAACCACCTCAGAAACAAAGTCTGGTTTCCTGGGCTGGATCAGCTAGTGGAGGACACCGTCAAAGAGTGCCTTGTGTGCCAGGCAAGTGGAGCTCCAGACCCCCCAGCGCCAGTCATCACGGAAGAGGGCCCTACAGCCCCATGGCAACGGGTGAGTGCTGACTTCAGGAGCCTGCCTAATGGCTCATTCATGGTAGTAGTGGTAGATGACTACTTGCGTACCTCGAGGTAGAGCTGGTACAATCGACATCAGCGTCCACAGTAATCCCAAAGACTGAGAAACTAATGGCTACCCCCGGCCCTTTTGGAGAGATCCGAACAGACAACGGGCCCCCATTCAGCAGTGATTGGGCAGATTTTCTGACTTCCACCAATGCGAAACATCGCCGGATCACACCCCGATGGCCACAGGCAAACGGGAAGGTAGAGCACTTCATCAAGACACTGAATAAGGTGATTCGCATTGCCACGGCAGAATCCAGGAACGTGGAGAGTGCTATCTATGCTTTCCTTCGGTAGTACTGAGTCACCCCACATGCTACCACCAGTGTGACCCCCAAGCCAGCTCTGTTTTGGGAGAGTAGTGACCAAGACCATTCCACAACACCCATCATGGGCCACACAGCGACTACCCCAGAGCCAGTCTATGGAAAGGTGAACTCACATCAACGCCTATGCATCCCCGAGGCAGAGGTCTTGAACAACCCACATCCAGGTGGGGGATGCCGTCCTGGTCAAAGACCACCACCCCGGAGGAAAATTCCGACTGCCTTTTGAAGCACAACCATGGACAGTGACTGCGGTGAAGGGCACCATGGTGACAGCAAGCCACGGGTTGGAAACTGTAACCTGTAATGTTGCACAGTTCAAACACCTCCCCCACATCACCCGTCGGAATTGTACGGACGATGGTGCCACCATGACTGACACCAGGGCCGACCCGGGAGAGACCTGAGGTCCTACCGGGAGCGCTGATGGTCGGGAAGGTCCCTCTGCTGGGGGACCTGCAATGGACCTGCAAGGGCTGAAATCTCCACCGTTGCCGGCATGGATTGGAGACTCATCCACAAGAGCAGAGATGCCTGGTGTAGGGCACAACCCAGCACCAACATCTGGAAGGTCTGGGAGTGAGCGGTAACACCTGAGGCACAACCCCAAACCCTCCCGGCGATATGCAGACTTTGCGTTGGGCTAACCCTGGCACCCCAGACACCCTGGCACCCACGCCGTGCCTAAAGCCTATATAACTACCATTGTGTCTTAACAAGTTCTCAGTTTGTCATGTTGTTCTATTTTATCTTGCTTTGTTTGCCCCTGTTGGGGAGGGATGTAGTGTTGACATAGTAATTAAGCCGGGGGTTTACTGACATTACCCCCTGTCGCACCCCACCCCAGTGAGCGCTTCCATGGTGAATACGGGGGCATCTGTAAAGAAGCAGACCAAACTAGCGGGAAGTTAGTTACGGTCCGAGGGTGACTAGTAAAGAGGATTGTTATACATCACCAAAGGTGTTCGCGGGTTCATTCCGCACGCGACCCTACAGGCGCAAGCTACAAGGCCTTAGCCAACATGCTACTCGGAGTAAGTCCCTTCACAAAGCTGCACAAGAGCCTTGATAGCTTAGAGTTTGGTGCTGTATCAGCACACCCAAGGTCATTAGCATTCATGTCATACAACAGCTCCAGAACAGCAGCTGTGGTGAAAGATTGGATTTTCCAGTTCCTAGAGGTAGCAAGCAACTGAAAGCTCGAGCTTGAGGTCCTGTTTGAACCTCGAGCCCATAACGAGGCAAACTTTCATGTGGCTTCTGCCAAAAGTATTTTTTCTTCATTATCATTTATGAAAACACTTTCAAATATGTCTTCAAACTACCAGTTGTAGAAAACTATCACTTTTAATAGATACTTCTCAGAGCAATGCTACAACATGCCGATTAATGTCAGAGCTCCACATGTTGAGAGAATATACTTTTTGAATTTTGAAGAGACTATCACAGTTTACATGATGTTTGCTGTAGGATTTACGTAGCAAATATTTTCAGGACTCGGCTGGTGCACAGGCTCTAAGATTCGAGCCAGACTCTTGGCTCAGCTGTGGCTCAGTTCTCTTTGTTAATTTGTGTCCACCTCTTCCAGTGCCATATATGTTCACTGACTTCCGGGGCTGTGCAGGGATTTAGTAATAGTGGAAATGGAGAAGAATGACTCTTCCAGTCGCAAATCTGTGTGCAATAGCATAGTCCGGCGAACCTGCTGAGCTATCTTTGCTATCATTTAACTGCAGAGTCACAATGCCAGTCAGGAGGATACAAAACTCCAAGACTCAAAAAACCCACGTGAAACAACTGACAATTGAGAAAAAAGCCTATAGTATTAGCTTTAAACACAGATGTAAGTGATTTTTTTGCTGAATAGGGGTTGTATCTGAAGAGTGTCGCACCTGAGGCCTACCTTGATTCACCCTACCCTAGTCACATCCATCCGGGCTTGAAGATAACTTTCCAGCACAATACCAAGCTCACAGAAATAAACAAAAGATAATATGATGCACCTGATAAAACTATTAGGGCCATATTTATCAAAGATTTGTGTCGTCCTTGCACCTCCAATGTAGTGCAAGAGCGACACAGATCTTAAGGCAGATTTATCAAGCTAGTCAAGGCCACTTTATGTGGTCTTACCTGGCTTGATAAATCTGGAGTAACGCAACATGGTGCAAGTCGCTGCATTCCATTACTTTGCACTGAGAATGCATCCCTTGAGTGGAGCATAGGTGTTCCCATGCATCCACCCATTAATTTTAGTCTATTCCCAGATTTACCATCACTGGTAGACCTTGGAATGCATCAAAAACCTACACCTCACCGGGTGAGATGTAACAACGAGAAATACCTTTATTTCTCCTCGTTACTTCCTCTTTCTATGTGTGCTGCAGAATGTGTCTCAGGGGAACAATCCTGCTTACAATGCAGGCACCCTTGCACACTCGTCCAAGGGTGCCTGCTTTGTGCTAGGCAGCACATTGTGCGCTACTGCTGGGAAAAGCCAGGAATGCTGCCTACAGTGCTAAGTATGGCATATTCCTGCCCTTTCCCTATTATGCAGCGTGATATTGATAAATATGCCCACTAATGCCTTAGTAAGGAGAACCTCTGATTCTCATGCTCTGTATCAGGTTTCCTTTCAGCTGAGTTAACCTCTTCTAAATGTAAAAGTGGTAGTTATGAAATAAATAAATGTTATTTTATTAGAATGTGAGGACCACATGACATGATACGATTAAAATCTCTCTTATTTTTGTATCTCTAAACCCCATCTCTGACCTGTACGAACCTGTGAAGTGGGGCCTAGTCTCCGAGCTCCAATACTCCCAGGCAGCCACAAACAGCACTCACCCCATCATCTGCTCCATACCTATCATCACTATTCTGCCCTATCTTTACGCCTATCTATCTCCCGTCATCAGACAGATGGCTCAGTCTATCCAAACGTGTCAGGGGGTAGCTCTCGTGCTCTGGGCATCGTTAATGACTGGGCATCTGGCCCTGGCTGGCCCTGCCTCACGCTCCACAGTGCGGCACTCTGCGTGCGCAGTTTCTCCCGAGGCCCCAGGCCATCCCAGGTAGGAAGGATCTCTTTCCCCTCAACCAGTAATGGTGCCTCTTAATTTTATTTCATTTACATTTACAAAACACCACTTATCCCCAGTAACACGCGCTGTCTGGTATCTAGCCGTGGGGGAGTGCGCGCACTGTATCGGTGACCGAGCAATACTGCGTGAGACAGAGGCAGGGCACTGTGTTTATGTGGGGAGGAGTAGTCTGTTGCGGGTCTTTGAGTCTGATCATCTAGGGGCCTTGAGCAGTGGTGCTGTTGCCACTGAGCCTTGTATCCGTGACAGGTTTGAGGGACAAAGTCAAATGTTCATTAATTACAGAAGACCCTAGAAGTGGCAGTGAAATGTGGTGTCGAGGGATCAGCAGTGTTTTGGTGACATTAAGACCGGCAGTAATGAACTGTAGGAGATCATAATGTTTCATTTTAGGGTCGAGAACAAAGCGCTCTGCCCCTGGTGTAATCTCTCTATGGGCTTATAACCACGCCCATGTCACTCCCATTAGTTTGGTTCGTTCGTGGGCTTGCCTTTTAAAATTTGCTCGATTTCATTAAGGAAAGGCATGCATATGTCACGCCTTTTCCAGTGTTTAGCCCTCCTCCAGCGCACCGAACAACTACTGAAAACATGAGAGGCTTGATGTTTTCCGTATGGTTTCTGGACTACTTTTTCTCTTTATTTTACAGTGCGATCTTGCTGGGCAGTAGTCGGGCACATTGACCGTGTTACATGGATATTTGCAATTTTGCCAGTCACATGGATAATTGCACTTTTGCCAATACGTTTCACTGTGAAGAAACTTCTGTTTCCTTTTGTGTTTCTGCTTTGCGCTGATGGCGGTCGTTGGCTCGCTTATGGAAACTCTTACTGTTCAGTTTATGTGGCAAGAAAAGTCCAGTTAGTTATGTGAAACTGTTTTACTTTTCATTTTCAATTTATGTGGCAAGAAAAGTCTGGTTAGGAGTTTACAATGCTCATAGCTCTAACTTGAGCATTTGCGAGACCCATTGCATTGCAAATGCTTGTCTTCCAATGCAGTCTTCCCAGGTCCAGGAATGTTCTGAAGAGTTGGTAGTCGAGGTGGTGACCATCTTTATTTTGTGAAATAACCAGTGGACTTAGGTCAACTTTCCTTCAGCCTGACAGGTAAAACTATTTCTCCCTCCTACTGTGGCTGGAACAGGGTTGTCAGGAATGAATAGGAGAAGCCACCTGACATCTCCAAGTCAAAAGAGATTGTGCAAAAACTCTCCTCTGTCAATTGTATGGTCTACTCCCAAATGGCTAAACCCTGCTAAGTGATCAGTAGTTTACACCTCTCCCAGTCAAGGATGGTTGTTCCAGGACTGGGAATGTGAACAGTGCCACAACTGACAGAATGTCCTCTAGCCTCTGGCAGCCTAAGGGACATTTTTACAAACTTACTTTTATAGTTAAGTTATAATAAATCTGGTTTTACCATTAATTACGATTTTAAAAAGTAGGAAATAATTTTGAAGATTTTTCCAGCATCAACAGATTTTTCTGGAGCTAGAGAATACATATTTTAACCCCATTTACGCCGGTTTACTAAAATAGTCTGATAGGCCTACACAGAGCAATATGATTATATTATCAATGTGAGAGCACACTAAACCAGATATGTAGTGCACAGTCACAAGTGAGGAAGTGTACACCATTTCGTGGTGCAGCCAGAGCTTGTATTTTATTGCGTTCCTGAACTTGCGTATTTTGTTGCACAGAAATACCAGCATTGGATGCATCATCTGATGGGGAACACTTGCTATCTTGTGAGTTATAGAAATTATCATGAATTGAATTTACCAGAATGAAATGCGGAACTTTTGCTGAAAGCCCATCTGGCTAATCCTCTGACCTTGCACAGTTTGCTTAAGTGTGCACCATCATAGAGCAGCGAGAAAACAGTTATTTTGCATATGCCAATAAGTATCCTTATTTGTGCAAACGAAGTGGTTACAAATAGCTCAATCCCATCTCTTTACACTCCGATACTGCAACAAAGGAACTTCTTTTAGTATTTAGCATGCAAGCATGTGATATTATTAACAAATTCTTCATTTTCTTAACAAATGTTGTTGGAAATGTATTCGCTTGATCCTAAACTGCAAGGCAGCTAAAACAGACTTGAAATTTCAACACACACCTCCACCCTGAACTACGATTAACATATCATAATACATACACTATCGCCCTAAACTCTCATTACTGCATGTGTGGGAAAGGAGTAGTTGTGCTACCTTTAACTATTATCATTGCACTACAACAAGTAAGAATGTCCCAAGTGTGACTGGGTTCTGTTCTCAAGCAAGAGGCCACAAAGTAAGACTTGCTAGGGACAAATTGGGAGAGGAATGAAGATGTGTTTTATCACACTTTTATATGCCTGAAGGGGATTGTAACAGTGGCTAGGAAAAGCATGTCACAGAATTAAAAACAAGCTTTGACAAAGCCAATAATTTTGGTGTTTGCTGCTACCTTTTGGCTTTGCCGATGTTTGTGAATATATTTAGTAAACCTGAACATGGGGAGGGCTTTTTGTGTGTAAAAGCACATTGTGCAAGAGCAGAATGCCATCACTCATATGAAGGGAGGCAAATAGCTGAAGAGGGCTGACCCAGTTCTGTGCTGAGGTGGGAGAAACGGAAATATGAAAGAAATAATTGCATACAACTGGATGAAGAGATGTGACTGTACATCCCAGTAAGTGTATCATACATATAATTGCATTAAAATCAACATGCCTTCTCCAATGCCAGACCTAAAAAGCCTGTGTCAGGCAATTGAATTGCAAGAAAAAAATCAAAGCTGTAACCTAAGCAGGGCATATCTTTAGGACAGGCAGTAAACTCGTGTTTGCAATTTTTCTTCCATAACCAAAATAATAAAACGTAGAAATTGACAGGATCAAGTAGAGAAAGAAAATGGGGTGATAGGGGAAATGTTTGGACAGCATGATCTGCTTTCTGCCAAAGACTACTCCACACACCAAACAAAATATAAGTGATGTGAAAAACATGTATTACCGTTCTAAAACCTAGGTAAAAATGCTCTAAACAATTTAGAGTCCCAATGAGAGTGTGTGTTATTCACCTAGGAGGTGTAGGCAGACCTAAGATCGAACTCTCGCTAACTATGGCATGCTTCATTGTGAGGTGTGCAAATGAATGGCAAAGCTACTATGTCACTTTGAAGCAATCACACTGTCCAACATTAGGTTTAGTAACAAAGGTATTGTATAGGAAGCTGAAGGAAACACACAAAGGATATACAGTTTGATTTAAGCATTAAAGGCACACCCGCAGTGCTTAACGGAATAGGGAGTACCATAGCCTAAAGAAGGGAAATCCAAACACAAATAGGTTCAGCATAGGCATAAATGAAGAAAGAATAAGAGTTGCAGCATCAGAACATGGGCGAGGCAGGAGAAAACGAGAGAAAAACATTACAGTCCAAACACCAATAATCCAATCAATCCACCTAATTTAGTCCAATGAAGTGGAGAAGAGTTGTTCTGTTCCCCTAAGGGAACTTTCTTTAAGTATTACTTAATACTTTCTTTAAGTATTACTTTACATTCTCTAAGCGTGCTGACACATCAAGGGACCAGATATGGGACCTGGTTCAACCTCGATGAGTTGTGACAGGTCATGTTACAATAAGTTATTTTGTCCTTGAACCTTCAATGTCAGAACTCTTTGGGATTTTGATCCGACAGTATGCTGTCAGTCAGTCAAATACATTTTATTCGGCTGGTGTTCCAACCACAAAAGCACAATTTATAAAATACAATAATGTATTCTTATAAGCTCATATACAATTTGGTATGAAAAGTGCTAAAACACAAAATATCACATTTGGGCCCACCCCCAGGTTTAAAATGCATTATATGTTCAGATCTTGTCTATGTCTCTTTCTTGTGGTTAGTGCACAGTTGAAAAAAATAATTACGACATAACAGATCTGAGGGGAATCGACTTTTCAATAAACTTAAAGCTGCCCTGTGCTGCCTACAATTGACTGCACAATGAACAGGAACCAAAAAGCACTTCCTGTGCAAATAGTACATACTACAAAACAGCACAAAGTGCAACATACTCTTGAGGCAGTTGGGGAGATTAACAAATCAGGCGCCCTGGGAAGGATTTGCTGTGAAAAAATGAATTAAGTTAAAACACAACCTGATGAGATAAAATCTGTACCTCTCCTTGTGAACTAGTGTGAGATAAAACTCAAGACCAAGTGAGGGTTTAATGGACACATAGGTGGTCATTATGAACTTGGCGGTGTGGGCTGCCATGCCGGCGGTGGCGGGAAAACCCGCCAACCGGCATGGTGGCCCACACCGCCACATAATGAACCCTTGGAGGGCCGCCCGCCAGGCTGCCTCCGTCAGGCAGCCTGGCGGCGGTTGGCATCATCATCCAACAGGGCAGCGGTGCTGCCCCTCGGATAATGATCCCTCAGCCCCCAGCCTTTCCCTGGCCAGGGAATGGCTGGCAGAAGGGGTGCACCGGGGCACCCCTGGGGGCCCCTGCACTACCCATTCACTTGGCATGGGCAGTGCAGTGGCCCCTGTGCAGTGCCCCATCACGCAGGTCACTTCCCGATTCACGGGCAGTGATCTGCGCAATGGGTGAAGCTGCACCTGCCGCACAGAGGCATTGGCGGCGGCTCCATGTGGAGCTGCCGTCAATGTCTCGGCCAGGCATTCCTCTGGAGGAATGTTCATAATACCGCCGGCAGGGTTTCAGGGGCGCTGGCGGTCAAGAAGAAGACCGCCACCGCCGTGTTCATAATGAGGGCAATAGTTTTGAGCTGTCTGAGTTTGATAAAAATCCCTCTGGTGTCCTTCTTCTATCCATTTATAAAACAGATCTTTAACCAAAGGTTTCTGGATTTATAAAATACCATTCAATTCCAAAATTCATAAAAACTGATTTTATATATTTTAGGCATGGGATGGACCCGTCGTTATCCAAACACAGACAGTCTTGTATAATCTCCCTCGTGAGAATTTTTTACGGTGTCCACCAAATTCCCACCCAAAGATGTAGCAAGAACATTTTAATTCTGTCCCTTTGTAGATTGCTTCTAGTTCCAAGCGGCATGCATTAGTAGAGAGGAACTGTGGAACTTCCAACAAATTACGTAGAAAGTTGTTTTTTAATACCTGAGGAGAGTCTTCTTTTTTTATAACCCCACGCTCCTGCTTAGTAGGTCGCTATTGCAATACACTTACCATTATAGTTTGCAGAAAGTTCCTTCACCGTTTTATGCCCCAGCCTCCTCGCAAAGTTCAGAACAGAGTCAATTGATCTCTGAAAGTGAAGGGAAAGAGAGCTATATAAAAAGTCCTGACTCATCTTGGAATCAAACTCTATTACCAGTTGTCTGTCTATAGGATAGGTCCCCACATTTTCCCTGATACCTATCTGAGGAAGCAGTCCCTCTTAAACAAGACCTAACAAGGGGGCAGCGGGACTGCTATTAAAGAATATCACTTGAAAAGAGGAGTAAAGGTAGGGAAAGGGGACTTGTGCTGGAAAATATCCACTGTTGTACCCCTCACAACCGTTCTCAGCACAACTAACCTTCCTCCAGCATATATTGTCACTCAGCACAACCCATTAACCCTTAGTAACCCGTAAAGAGTTATCAGCACTGTTGCACTGTGCTTTTCTTCTATGAAGTATGTATTTAACCAAATGGTTTCACTGTGGGCTTACTGAGCACTTGATCCAATAGCTATGCTTGAATGGAAGAAAATACAGGCCTTCATCACAAAACTTGTACTTTGCTACCTCTCTGCAGGCCCTCTGCAGCTTCAGCCTAGTTGAGCATGTTGCCCACCTTCTTGGTCTCCAGGAGGCATGAAGGGGTTGGCTATAGCTCCAGGCTTGACCTGCTGCAGTTAGGAAAATGTTCTCTATTAATCTGGAAGCTGAAGATGGGAAGGGTCAACAAAATCCAATACCGTTCCAACAGCTGCCACCCAATCTACTCCTAAACTCTCCCCACCTGCTCCTACTACAGGTAGAGATGTAAGGTCTTCAAATATTTAGTCGCTCATCAGTAGCTAAAAAAGTTCTATGTGTTTTCTCTTATGCTCATTTTAGTTGTGTTTAATTGAATATTCAGTGGGTATCTTAGCACGCGCTTTCTAAAGCACAGCGGGCAATTAGTCCTAGAAATGTTGGTAAGTGTATTCAAGTACATGAAACCCCATTTATTTCCAAAGAAGTTGCACATGCTAAAGCTACTGCCTTCTGTTAACAAGAAAATTATGACCCCACCATTAAAAGTAATTCTCTCAATGGATTTATGATGTGCCAACACGTCTCCAGTGAAGCAGAAAATAAGTCCACAATCTATGATTCAGAGAGTACAGAATCCACTGTTATGCCTTAATTAGAGTTAGGAAATTAAATACACATTGAGTTAATTAGTTCCTCCCCGTATCAAATTGTGGCTATTTCGGAGAAGGGAACATAACACAGTAAACACGTTTCCTATTTCCTGCAATTGCTAGTGAGATATATTAACATTTAATGGCCTTTCTACACCTCAGAGCTTGTGAAGGAAGAGTGCACCATGCCCTATATTTGAAGCAATGGAAGACAAAGGTGGAGTTAGGTCTTTTCTCTAGGATGAGGGACCGTCACTGTTACCACCCAGTACCTTGTTAGATACTGATGTTTACGACTCATGTAGTGTTGCACTTTACATGTACTGTTGTACTCCCTGTATACACTTTGCACTCCAGAGCCTTGATTTACACTGCAGAATTACATTTAAATGGTTGCGTAAACAGGCATTTTGGCAGAGGTCAGATGTATGATAAATGGAGTGTTTAACACACTGGATAAATACTGCTCCGCACGGTATTGTAATAGTATTGATATAGCGCTTACTACCCCTGACGAGGCGTTGAATCGCTTTTCGGCGAGTAGCACGCTCCTCCAGAACCCAAACGGAATTAGTGGTGGATTAGTATAGGGAAATATGAGTACAGTTTTAGTAGTATTATGAGTTAATTTGAGCCGCAGATATGTGAGTTTGATAGTTGGATTGACTGGAGTAATGGAGGGGTGGAGGAGGGAAGAATCCAGAAGGGTTAATTGGGAGTTTATAGTAATAGGATTTAGGCTTGGGATGAGTAAAGGGGAGATGCAGGAGGGAAGAGTCTATGCAAAGGGTTAGGGAGATCATAGAAGCAGGAGGGGTTTTGGATGAGTTAAAGGTGAGATAAATGAGGGAGAATTTAGTAGGATTGTTTGGGAGATCATGGTAGTAAACTGAGGTTTGGGTGAGTTAGATGTGGAAGAGGAGGGAAAAGCTTAGGTCGGGTTATTTAGGGGATGAAAGTAGTGGAATGGATTTGGGATGAGTCAGAGTGGGAATGGAGGATAGACTGATAGAGACATGACATATGGTGATGGGTAGACAAAGTAAAGCTTACAAGAGAGTTGAAATATAATATGTTTATATATATATATATATATATATACACACACACACATTTTTTTATCATTATTTGTATTTAATTTAGTCTTTATTATTAATATATATATATATATATATATATATATATATATATATATATATATATATATATTTAGATTTATTTATAACTTGAACATTTATAGATTTTATTGTTCTTTATTTTTTTCTCTAGTACAGTAGGACTAGAGTAATAAATAAATAGATATGTAAGTACATAGTAAGGGAATGTATGCCCAAGGAATATAATAATGGGTATATGAGAATAAACGTAGTATTGTATAAACACAGACTTTCAAGATTTGTAATATTTGAAGTTAATTAATAAGTGTACTTTTCTAACATTTATTTATCTTTACTCAATTTTTGAATAGCTAAATACCTATGATAATAAACATTTGATAAGTGTGATATAAAATGAGAGCAGGGATTCATATGTATCTAGTATAACAACTTATCTAGTAGCTATGCAATGACCTATGAGCATGTTAAGCATAGAATAACATCCATATATATGTATATATACACACACACATACGTACACACAAATACATACACATATACACACATATAAACATACATACACATATGTTAACCGTGAGTAAATATACATTAGTTAAAAAGGTTTAAAGAGTATGTGTGTAGTTTATTGTTATGACATAGTAGCGGTACGTCTTTTCTAAAGAACTATATATATCTAGAATATACACATAATCAGATAAAAAATACTTATCAGCACAGGCATATGCAGTCCATAGCTGTTTGAATATGTTGGTTATGAAGGAAAGAGCCAACTCTTGAGTAGTCTTCTGAAGGTAAGATAGTTATCTGTGGATCTTATACTTGGGGGGAATGAATTCCATAGTTTGGCTGTTTGAACGGAGAAGGATGTACCACCTGGTCTTTTTCTTGTATGGTGGTGTTCTAAGGCGGGGTGCCAATCTTGAGTGGAGGTTTCTTTGTTGAATGTATTTGGTTATTTTGTTTCTGATAAACAGTGGTCCTGTTCCATGTATAGCTTTGTGGGTGATACAAAGCAGCTTGAAGGTGCATCTTCTGGCAATGGGTAACCAGTGTAGTGCTCTCAAGGCAGGGGAGATGTGGGCTTGTGGCTTTTCATGTAATAGTAGCCTGGCTGCGGAGTTTTTAATACGTTGTAGTTTCTTCATAATAGATAGAGATGATCCATGGTAGAGGCCATTGGCATAACCCAGTTTGGATAGTACAAGCGAAATAGTAGCTTGTACCTTGTGTAAAAATCCGAAGTGGAGGAAGATGTATCGTAGAGTCTTCAAGGTGATGAAGCTTGTCCGTGCTAATTTGTCCACTTGGGCATTCTTTGTTAACTTGAAGTCCATTGTGATTCCAATGTTTTTATCTTCCTTGGATCATTAAGGAGGTGGTCCGAGATCGTAAGGCGCACAGTGGGTCATAATGTTTCCAGTCACCACACATGAGTATTTCTGTTTGGAGGCTTTCAGTTTGAGATGGCTCCAAGTCATCCACTGATCAACGGCTCTGAGGCAACTGAAGATTAGTGAGTTTTCAATGTTTTTGTGGCATTCTAATTTAACTAGTATTTGTGTGTCATCAGCACAGTTGTAGCATGTGAGGTGAAAATCATTGATCAGTTCTGGTAATGACATCATGGAGATGTTGAAAAGCAAATTTGAGATTATTGATCCTTGGAGGAGCCCTGCTTTTGTGAGGTAGGGTTTGGATGAGAAGGGGGGAGAATAGATGATTTTAGTTCTTTTTTGAAGGTAGGATGTAATCCAGTCAAAAGCAGTCCCTTCTATTCCGGCTTCCTGGAGTCTTTGAATTAGGGTGTCATGGTCAACCATATCAAAGGCAGCCAAGAGGTCCAAGAGAAATAGTGCAGCAACTCCATTGCGGTCGACTGTGTTTTTAAGATCATCCCAGATTGCTATGACTGCCGATTCAGTGCCTCTTACTGGGCGGAATCCAGTTTGGTAGTCTGAAAGTTTAGAATTGTCTTCAATGAATTGTGACATCTGGGCGAATTCTGCTCTTTCTATCAGTTAGCCCAGGAAAGGTCCATTTGTGATTGGTTTGTAGTTGTTGGGATCTTGCGGGTCTAGGTTTGTTTTCTTTAATGACGGTCGTATGTGTGCCTTTTTCAGGCCTACAGGAAAAGTTCCTGTAGTTAAAGAGTTGTTGATGATTCTTCTTACAGGTGTGCATCAGAAGTAGATAAAAGAATGGTATTAAAGATGTGTGGTGGGCAAGGGTCAGAAGGGCAACCGGAAGGTCTGCTTACTTTGACCAAATCCATAAATTCACCTTGTGATATTTGTTTGAAGAACTGTAGAGGCTAGGTTGGTTTATTCTTAGGGGTTATTTTATGAAAGGGGTTGGTGCTGATGGTTTTATTCTGTTTTAAATAGGAGTCCAATGTGTCTGCCTTGGTTGTCTAAGGAGTTGCCAGTTTGTTTGTGAAATCTTGAGCAGTGGGATGACTTCCTTCCATGTAGGTTTTCTTAATTCATTAAGAATTTTATAAAATTATTTGGTTGCAGATTTAGCATTTTGAATTCTGTCTGAGTAATACATTTTTTTTTAGCTTTTTTGATTGATGATTTGTATATTCTGTTAAGTTTGTGTAGCTGCAGTTTGTCTTGACTGTCGTTTGTTTTGAGCCAGGTCCGCTGCTATCCACGGTATTGGTATTTACCAGGTCCAGTAAATACCTCATCTCATTCAGGTCCACTTGTAATGGAGGCCAAACTGTGGCTATTAAAAGCAATCAAGGGTCTTTCCGATGTATGGTGGTAGATTTGGCTCTCTGACTCAGAATGACACATTAATTAACATTAACCTCAGTGTCCAGTTGGACCCATGTCCTATAAAAATAGATTTTCATTTGCATATTGGAAAAGTAGGACATGTAAAATAATAGTCAGCAAAATAACCTATAGGATGTCCTATCTCTCTGAAGCCAAATTATGACTCCAAAGATGTATATGGCACTTGCGCATCTGGGTGTCACAGTAAATATGGTTTGGGCATCTATGGATAAAGTTAAAAAATGGGTCTTTGAAGGAGGAGTTTGAGTTTTCAGCTTTGATCAGAAATTAGATTTCAAATGTTTATTAATGAAGTGTTTTATTGAAGTAACCTACTAGACAGATTTCTGCAACTCAATCAAGTCATGTGAGCTATGATGTGTCTCTCCATTCTCAAATTTTCCCAGCAACCGTGAGTACATTAAGGGCCAACTCATTCAATTTGAGATAGATGCCTGAGTTTGCAAATGATTTTGAAACACCCGGAAATTCTAACTCCTATTCAATTATATATTAACGGTGCCAAAGAATTGGTTTCAAAGTCATCCTTCCAACGTCTAGTTAAGGGTTCAGCAAGTATTTTGGGCAAGTGAATGGCGGGGTTCTGGATGAAGTTGCAACTCCAAAAGGCCTAACATCCACATTAAAGCAGGGGTACTCTTGTGTTGGATTACACTAAGTTCCCACAGTAGGTTTCTGGGGTAAAACAATTTAGAGTCTGTTGCTTTAAAATGGCTGATTGTGATCAACTTTTTGGATGGTAGGGTCCGCCCACAGGACAGGAAGCCTTCACTGGTCCCCCTCTAGCAACAGGGATTTAAGGCTAATGGTCTACTGCAAAAAAATCTTTCAAATAGCTCAGGAATTATAATAACCAGCCCTGTCAATGTGAGGCTACTCTATGACCTATGGTGAAATGGAAAAAACGTTTCATATTTTTCTGGCTAGAAAAAGGTTGAGAACCCTTCTAAAAAGCTAAAGCGCTATAAGTCAGTTCAGCATCACCACCAAACACAGTTCCTGAATGATCGTAGCTTGTCCTTGGACATCAGATGAAGAAGATGTCTTGTTACAGGCTTGGCAAACTGGCTGCAAACTCTCATTAATCCTCTGAGGTCTCAGTTCTTTGAATTCTCCTCCACACCAATCTAAATAGCTGGGAATTCCTCAACAGTTCCACTCCTTTCTGCAGTTCAAATCTTCCCAGCCGGTCTGAGCAAAAGGGACTTACTATGTTGCTCTAATTGAAGAAGCATGAAACACAGTCTATGGGCCTTGCTTGACTGGGGTCTACAGATTGGAAGTGATCCCACTATGAAGAGGAAAAAAAGCTTTCCAAAGGTGAAGGAAAACAGTGAAATCTTACGAAGAGCAAACATTAAGAATTTTGCAGGTGGAAGAAAAACTTCCATGTCACTAGTTATACTATAGGACTAGAGAAAGCTGCACTTGACTTGCATTCAGCACCCACAGTTCACTAGCCACCCATTCCATGGTGTTCATTTTTAGCTGTACTCCAGGGATTGGTTGCTTTTTACTCCTTGTAAGAAGAAAATCACAATCTAATTTTGAGTAATTGGTATTTGGGTGTTCTAATCAGTTTTGATTATTTAGTAATTGTTATTCATATTCTCATAAACCTGGATTCAAACCACTGAGTTGTCTCTTCCTGAAAGTCGAGCTACAAAATATGTGGGATAATAGGCAGACATATCATAGCTTGTTTGATACATTTGGAGTATTATGTATGGAACCTTTGTCCACTGAGAGGCAGTACATTAGTTAAAGAACTTAGGCCCATATTTATACTTTTTTAGCACCGCATTTGCGTCATTTTTTTACACAAAAGTAACGCAAACTTTTAAAATACAATTGTATTTTGTAAGTTTGTGCCACTTTTGCATCAAAAAGCAG
This sequence comes from Pleurodeles waltl, assembly GCF_031143425.1. Classification (NCBI taxonomy): domain Eukaryota; kingdom Metazoa; phylum Chordata; class Amphibia; order Caudata; family Salamandridae; genus Pleurodeles; species Pleurodeles waltl. The sequence goes on from NC_090442.1 coordinate 518,759,622, forward strand.
CACAAATGCGGTGCTAAAAAAGTATGAATATGGGCCTTAGGCTGTATAGTTTTGATATACAGCAGGGAATCAGCAGTAATTTCCAAAGATAACACCTAAGGGGAATTGTTTGCTTTGTATTGCTTTATGCAGTCTATGGTTGTATTTTTGCTAAAAATGTCCTAAAACCTTCTGGTCTGTTTAGCTGATCGTCTTTTTAAGAACCGCCAAACTATTTGTATTAAGTAAAAGCCTATTATTTTTAGACGATTTGGCTCCAGCTGGTTTAACTTGCAAGGATAACTGTGTAATATGGTATCTGATTTCCAAACCTACTACCTCTTCCCGGAGGAGGCTTTAACTTTTTACCCCAGCTGCTCTTCGAGAGTTAAAAGTGTTAAGGGAGTGATTTGATTATCCAATTAGAACAGTGCCACTTAAATCCCTGGTACACCAGCTGCAATTACAGTATCAGCAACAGACACAGTCCAATCATTGACATACACCACTGAATAATGTCCAGTACCTTTTCAACAAGAGAGCGGCTGAGGGATTGCTGACACTAGACCTTAGATTTGGAGGTGGCTTGGGAGAAAAATGGAGATACTAGGGATGCATAGACTCATACCAGTTAGGACCCCATAGAACAGAACCTGCACTACACCTCATCCCTTCCTCTCCCTCATCATCATTTCTGCCAGCTATAATTCTCATCTTTGACATAGGTGCCATGAAATCAAAACACTCAAGTTCAGAATCATTAGCGTGAGAAATTGGATTGTTGATTGACTGGGGTGTGAGGCCTGGTCAAGCAGCAACCACAATCCCTGTCAGGATAAGGCATAAGCAAACTCCTAATTACCCTATGCTCGACCCCCTGTTAGCTTGGCACATAGCAGTCAGGCCTAACATAGAGGCAATGTGCAAAGGGTTTGTGCAAGACTACAAACACTAAAAGAGTGGAAACACCTCACAAAAAGGATCTTATACCAAGTTAAAAAAGTAGAGCTAAATTTAATAAATAAAACATGATCAAAACAACAAAGATCAATCCAGTAGAACCAGACTTACACATTTTTAAAGGATAAAGGGGCATATTTAGAAGCCCCTTGCACCACCTTAGTGCCGCCAATACATAATTTCTTTTACTCTGAAGTGGCTTTTCTGCCACGCCATATTTACAAAGTGGCACAAGGCTTTCATTGTGCTACTTTGCAACACTTAGAGCTACATTATGCCTGCATCAGTCATAATGAATGCAAGGGGGGGGCGTTCTGGTGCAAATTTACAATTCACTGCTCCATTTATTCTGTTATTTGTAATGTCTGCTCAGAGCAGGCATTAAAATGATGCATCCATTAGACTCAATGAGCCTCCCTGTGCGTGTTGCACTGGTGTCCAAATTTGTGATGCTAGTGTAGCAAAGCGTCACAGTAGCATAAAAAATGCTGGCATTATTTTGCTAACGACTCCCATGGTGCACCGTATTCTAAATGCACCACAACCATGGTGTCGTTAGGTACCTGTTGGGAGCGGCACAAGAAAACCCCTAAAGTGTAAAATAGCACCTAAAAGCAGAAAGCGCCAACTACAGTTATCTGGTCGCTCTGGCCCGGTCAAAAGTCAAAAGTTTAGGTTGACTGTGCAGGTTGGATACAGTCCCAGATTAATCCAGTTGAAGTTTTACCTTCTCAAGTTTTGTGGCAAGTGCCCAGTTCACGTTCGAGAGGCCTGCAAGGAGAGCATTGCAGGAGGCTGTCTTTGTGGTGCGAAGAGCAGGGCGAGCATTGTGGATGGGTGGGCTGGAGCTTCATGTTAGCAGTCCCCCATGAGTGATCAATGCTGCAGTGCACAGAGAAGGACTGATGGCTCTCCACACTGATTTGTGGTGTGAGCGGCATGGTCAGGAAGAGCCCAAAATCTTGATTTCAACATCCAGTGCTACCAAAGGGTCGAGGAGCTGAGAGGCACAACTTGAGGGTCAGGAACTTGCTGCAGCTGTGTCGAGGACCTGGTTCGGGAGTCTTTTACATGTCTGAGGCTCAGATCAGGAGGTCCACAGACCAGCCCTAGGAGTCACACTGGGGTCCTGGGTTCATGGTGATGTTGCAGGTCCAGTTCTTCCTCCCCAGGCATGAGGGCATCTGGCAACAGTTCAGCACAGCAGTAACTCTTTCAGAGAAGAAGTTCAGCAGAGTGTCAGTCCTTCCAGCAGCACAGCAGTCCTTCTTCCTGGCAAAGTATCCACAGGTCCAGAAGTGTACTGAAGTGTGGTGTCTGAAGTCTAGTGTTTATACCCAGTTGTGCCTTCGAAGTAAGGGAGAAGTTTCTAGAAGTTTCCCTCTGAAGTCCCCAGATTTTCAGCCTTTCCTGCCCTGGCTTCAAACTAACTACGGGGGTATGCAGCCCTTTGTGTGGAGGCAGGCTACAGCTTATTCAGCTGTAAGTAGGGCTGTGCCCAGCTCCTCCCTCCCATCCTGCCAGTGATGGCCCATTCAGGCACACCTAATTGGTCAGTCAGGTGCAGTGCCCTTGCAGTGCCTTGGGCTCTGGGGCAGGTGATCTTGCTGTCCAGGTTGATGTCCCCTCGTCCAGCAGAGAAACTAACAGGCTTTTGCCTCAAGTCCTGGTCATAGACAGAAGACTTCCCAGGCTTCCCCTTCTCACACAACCCATCTGGCTGCTAGACAGACAACAAATTTTGGGATCACAACCTCCTCACCGTACAGTCCACTTACAAACATCAAAATGTAATTTAGGGTCTAAGGTCCTGATTTAGATCCTGGTGAGAGAATACTCTGTCACAAACATGACGGATATCCTGTCTACCTTATTACAATCCCCATGGGATGTAATGGGATCGTGATACAGCAAATGGGATATCCGTCCTGTTTGTGATGGAGTAACCTCCTCCACCAAGATCTAAATCAGGACCTGAGTCGTTGAATTTTATTGTTGGGGTGCCTCTTTTGAAGTGGACACTTCTCCTTTTCTTCTTTGCTCAAGAAAGAGTGCCTATCACAACATGCAAGACCCCGAAGCTGATTGTCCCAGAACTCAATTCATGGGAGAGACCAGAATTCATACCTGGATGTCTGCCACATTGATATGTGCATCACAAGCTTAATCCCAGACTGCCCAGCCCTTCTCTTTATGATTCCCTCATCAGCGCCATCTCTCTTCTTGAGATGTGTCCAGGACCTGTCGTTGTGATCTATCCATGAATCAAACAGTCTTTTGAAGTGTAAAGGGAGTCTCTTCTATTTTTCCCCTACTGTGTGTCCCACCCAGCTCACAGGAATTCAGCAATACACAACTCTGTCTGGAGGGATTTCTCTTCTCCCCATGTCTTCACCAGGCAGGCCTGGGCTTCCCATTCACAGTAAACATATAGTCCAGCACTGTTTCTTCCACGCATTATACCCTTACATGTTCACATGTATTGAGCACACACAGTCTGCACACACTATTTTGCATTGAATCTTATCTCTATTTAACCAAGGTGTGCTATTTACAAACACACTCTTCCAGCACACACACTTACCATGTGTGTGCTGCATAACACTTCACCCTTCGTGTATTGTACTTCATGCAAGCAAGTAAACTATAAATTGCGCCCCCGCCATGCACAGTTTGTTCCTCAAATATTTTACTGCAAATATTACATTCATATTGTTAAGGATGTTATTAAAGATGTAATGAATGCTGTAATTTGTGGGGTAACTAGCAGTGCATGGTTAGGGCACGAGTTATAGTTACCTTAGGGCACAAGTATAGTTACTTAAGATAGCTCTAACTATAATAGGTGAATTTCTATGGTTTTGTACAGTAAAAATGTTAACCTAAGTATAACGGCCCTGTCACCTTTGGTTTTTATCTATAACACCTAGCCCCAGGGATGACCACCTTACTGGGACATTCATGTGATGGCATGTGAGGGGGCTGTGCAGCCCTCCAGCAGCCCCAGGGACCTCCACCTCCCTGGTGGCAAACTAGTAATTATATATGGGGGGCTGTGCCCCCCCTGCAGCCCCGAGGACCACCATCTCCCGGGGGCATTCATGTAATGGTATGTGGGGGAACAGTGCAGCCCCTCTGTCATAGTTGGACTCTCGCTTCTAAGTGAGACTGCTGCTTTAGGGATGACAAAACTTCTGTTTGTAGGTGACTGAGTCACTCCCACTACAACAAGTCACAACTGTCAGTCTAACCCTCTCTGCGCACAAGCAGTACCTCATCAAAACCCCAAACAGTAAAAGATGATTTATGGCAGCCTCATGTATGGATTCTTGGGTGCAACGTCTCAGGGGAGTCAGGGTGGAAGGCAAGTTATCCTTTTCTCTTGTTAGGAACACGCCTCATACACACAAAAGCAATGAAGGAGATGCAGGAGAGTTTTCAATAGATTTATTGAAAAGACTGCGATCTACGATAAAATGCATGTGCTGCAATGATTAGGGTAATAAACAAGAATAAAAGCAAAATTGTAAAGATGAGAGTGGTGAATATAAAAAGTCCCACCATCTTACAATGAACATTAGATCTAAAATTCCTAACCCAGAAAGCCCAATTCTCTACCCTAGTGAGACCTAATCTGCCAGTACCATGTCCATGAGAAGCACCCCCAACCCTTTTTACCTTGGAATGAGGTCTCTAGGTCAGACTCCATGGTGACACAGAAGATTTAGTTCTGCAGAAAGGTGACATGCAGCATAGATGGCATCTGGAAGGAACCCCTCTAATGACCTTGTCCGTGTGAGATGTATCTATACAGGATCCCTGATGCAGGCATGTTCCTCAACAACTGATAAGGAGGCAGAATTGTGGTAGCAATTACATAAACAATCCCCAACAAGTGCACATTATGTTCCTATCACACATGAGTGAGAAAGGGACATGATGACAATACCTATATACATCGCCGATAGCTACACCTTCTTAGACTGGCACTGATAATGTAAATCAAAAGATGTTTTTATAAAATATAAACAATGGCAGTCAGCTAGAAGAAAAATTTAAATAAATGGAATAAAACAGAGCAAGCTAAGTAGGTAAAAAGTCACTAGGTGACAGGGGCACAGGCCTGCAAGCCAGATGCTAAGCTAAATTCCTGAGTCCCAATAAGAACTAAAATGGATTCACCACACCCCGCAGCCCAGGGACCATCAACTCCCTGGGGCAAACTAGTAATTGTATGCTGGAGTGCTGTGCAGTCCTGGTGACCACCACCATCCCGGGGCAGTAAATGAACTGACGTGTGGGTGTCATGTCGCTCCCCACATCCCCAGGGACCACCGCCTCCCTAAGGCAAACTAAAAAAGAAAAGGGGGTCCATTCCAGACCCCTACAGCTCTGGGGACAACCACCTCCCCGGTGCTATTCATTGATGGGGGGGGGCGCACAGCCACCTCAAGGAGACAATGTTGGCCCTGGGCCCCACCCCCAGGGTCGGCTCCTGCTATGTCCCGGGGGCTCACCCAGGGACATAGCTGTTTGCTGTGACTTTGCTGCAGCTTTACAGTTGATGCCAAGACACAGCAAACACTCTACTCACAGCGAGGGAGAGCTTTCAAACAGCTCTCCCTTTCTGCGAGCAGAGGTTTTCCCTGTCTCCCTGCCTGCAGAGATGCAGGCTGGGAGACGGCGGAAACAATTGCTCTCACAAAGATACAGGCTGGGAGACAGAGGAAACATTTGCTCTCACAGCGAGGAAGCTGCTTTAGCAGCTCCCTCTCTATGACAGCAATGCTGGCTCCCACAGGAGGCAGGGAGCCAGCTGGGACCATGGGAGTCTTCAGGTTCCCCCCACGGTCCCAATCATTGCGGCCATGCAGCCCACCTCCCCCAAAAAAATAATAAATAATTAAGCCGTGCCTGGGGGATGGGATCCCTGGGGCCGAGATTGGCCTGGGGAGGGGAGCCGCCCAGCCCCCTTCCCTAAAAAAAATTGTTTAGCCCAGGCCAGACCTGATGGTCCCCCAAAATTGCAACCATATGGCCCCCGCCCCAAAAATATAAAAAATAATTAGGCTGCGTCCCCAGAGGAGGTCCTCCCCCAAAAAAGTTAAATATTTAGACCTGACTCTGGGGGATGGAGTCCTAGGGGCAACACTCTGCCAAGGGAGGAGAGGCCGCGTGGCCTCCCTCCACCCCAAAAACAAATTAGGCCGTACCCCAGGGATGGGGTCCCCAGGGTCAAGTTTGGCTTGGGAAGTGGGGCCACGCAGCCCCCCCCTCCCCTAAAAAAATATATTTAGGTTAAGCCTCAGGGGATGGGGTCCCCAGGACTGAGATCGGCCGGGTGAGGGGGGCCACATGGTAACTATACCTTGCGCCCTCGCCATGCACTCCTAATTACCTCAGACATTACAGCACTCATGACAACTTCAATAACATTAATAAAAATATAAATGAAGCATTAGCTGTCAAATAAAAAAAAAGACAAATTTGTGTATCACGGGGGCACAAGTTATAGTCACCTTAAAGCATGAGTTACAGTTACTTGTTATAACTATAACCGCTTAATTTCTCTGGTTTTGTACAAGTAAATTCAGAACCTTACTATAACGTCCCTTTAACTTTACTTTTTTCAGTGACATATATATATATATATATATATACATATATATATATATATATATATATAGAGAGAGAGAGATTCTACTGCTGGCACCAGTGGGTAGTTATAGTTAGGACCTGGTTTCCATTGAAAAAGTGTTTTTTGACTTGGCTATATCTTTAGCGCATTTTGACAAATCTTTATGAAATTTCCCCAAAAAAGTGTGCCCAAGGGTCTTGTTGTGCATGGAAAGTATCGGGGTGATCCGTCAAGTGTCACCTCGTGCCCTAAGGTAACTATAAGTTGCGCCTTCACCATGCACTGCTAATTACCCCATATATTACATGCCATCTATGATATCATTGATAATATCACTGCAATATTTGCAGTAAAATTATCAATGAGAAAACTGTGCATGGTGGGGTCGGAGTAATAGTTACCTATAACCGCTGAATTTTAATGGTTTTGTGCGTGTAAATTCACATAAATATATATCATACTGGCAGTAGACTATTACAGTTAGTAGTAGGTTCTAGTTTGTGTAGAAAAAAATATCTTGACTTCCCTACATCTTTTGCACTGTTTGACGAATCTTCATAACATTTTCCAAAAAGAAGTGTTGAGTTGGGTCTTGATGTGCATGGAGAGCTTGGGGTGATCTATCAAGAAAAAGGGGAAGGTCAAAAAAGTGCGTTTCCCATGTTAATTCCCATAGGCATTATGAAACGACTGTAGCCCGAACCGCTGTACGGATTTACACTAAATTTGGTAGAAAGGTAACTCTTGGTCCAGAAAGTGCCCCTTTTTTATATGGTGTAAATCCATTCAGTAGTTTTTGAGCTATTAAAAGAAAAACAAATTTGTATATCTAGAACCGCGAACATTTTGTAAATCCTTGCTTGTGCAGAGATCAGGCTGATTGCCTACAATTCATCCAACAATTTTTGGCAGCCATTTTGAGACTCGACTTCAGCCGAGTCTCAAAAATGAAAAAAAATGAAAAGGGGGCAAGGTGCATTTACCCGTAGCTTCAATGCTAGGTTCTGAGAGGACAAAAAAGCATTTTTTCTTAATTAACTGTGAAATATGTGAATATTTTGCGAATTTCAGCGTGAATTTAAAATAAAAGCAAGTGCAGTCTCCCTCACTTGCTTTTAATTTTGCCCTCAGGTAGGCCAGGTCCCAGGGGCATACTTTTTTTTTAATATTAAGGAGCGGGGCTTGGGCCCCCTCCTAAGGCTGTTAAAAGTCCCTGGGACCACCACCACCCTGGCGCTATGTTTTGATACTACGCGGGAACCACCACATCCCCAGGGCAACATATTAAAATCAATAGGGGGCACTGTGGACCCCCATCCCCAGGGACCACCACCTCCCTGGGGCTATATTAAAAAAATTATGTGGGCAGCGTGGACCCCCTGGGCCCCAGTGGCCACCACCTCCCTGGGGCTAAATTTTAAGATTAAAAGGGGTGCTGCATAGGCCCTGAGGACAACCACTCCCCCAGGGCTAAATGGGGCTATATTTTAAACAAATATGTGGGGCAGCATGGACCCCATGGGCCCCAGGGCCAAATGAAAAAATAGATGGAGGGCTGTAGGGACCCCCCTGGACCCTTGGGGCCACCACCTCCCCAGGGCTACAATAACATTTACTAAAGGGGGTCCATGCAGACCACCTGGCCCCGGGGACCATCACCTAACTGGGCCAAATAAATTTTTTTAATGATGGAGGGGAGTCACGCGGCCCCCCTCCTGAAGCCTTATATGGCTCTGGGGGCCCCCATCCCCCAAGGCCAGCTTTTACTACCTCCTGAGGTACCCACCCTCGGGAGGTAGCAGTTTGCTTTTGCTTGGTGGGAGCTGTGAAAAAGCAAAGCAAACTCTGTGCTTCCAGTAAACAGGAGCTTAAAAATGCTCCTGCATCCTAGAAGTGGAGACTTAGGGCCTGATTACAACTTTGGAGGAAGGTGTTAATCCGTCCCAAAAGTGACGGATATACCACCAGCCGTATTACGAGTCCATTATATCCTATGGAACTCGTAATATGGCTCGTGGTATATCTGTCACATTTGGGACGGATTAACACCTCCTCCAAAGTTGTAATCAGGCCCTTAATCTCTTTCCCTGCCTACAGGATGAAAATTTTGCTCCTGCAAGCAGGAAGCTGCTATTTGCAGCTGGCCAGGAAATGGGAGCAATGCCTGCCACCCTTGGAGACGGGAGCTGGTTGGGACTTTAGTTGCCTTGAGGCACCCCCTGTGGTCCTTGGAAATCTATACTGGGTGCTGTGGGTGGGGCCAGGGCACCCAGGAACATGTGGCCAGGTCCCAGGGCCAAAACCTGCCTTGGAAGGGGCAGGTCACGTGCCCCTCCCTCCAATTCTAAAAAGTACTTGGCCCTGGGGAGGTGGCAGTCCCCAGGGCACGCGGGGGGGTCCTTGTGGCCCCCATACATATTTTAAAAATAGCCCAAGAGAAATGGTGGTCCCTTGGTGAGGTCCATGCAGCCACCATAAAATGGAGGTTTTGGCACTCTGCGCTCCGCTTGGCACACAAAGTCTGACCAAAAACATGGCTAGTCACACCAGTGGAGTGGGGCTCAATGCATGCGCATTGAAGCCCAGTTATGGGCCACAGAGAGCAAGCGCAGACAGTCTGTGCTGTGTGGTCCATAACTGGACTGCAGTGCATACTCACTCACCCGACGTTGGCGGAGCTGCTCGACCGGCAGCTCTAAATTCCAGGCCTCCCTCCGATGGTGACCGCCAGTGGCAGTCTGGGTGCAGGGAGCAGAGGGAGACAAAGAGCCAGGCCACTGGCAACGAGGACCCCCTGGGAGAACCTAGGTAAGTCCTCATTTTTTTCTTTAATGTGCACACTAGTGCACAAGAGGCCTGAAACGGCCCTGGCCTGAATTCAGCAAAAGCTGCAGTTTCAGGTCTCTTGTGCATCGGTCTGCCCAGGCCTCTTATGGACCAGTATGCCCAGGCCTCTAGTGCACCAACACTGACTGCACATGGGGCAGGCTGGTGCACAAGAGGCCTGAAAATGGCAGCTTTCGCTGCCACCTGCCCTGGCCTGAATGCGCCTGATCTCTGAGGTGCTAAGCAGGACCGACCCTGCTTAGCACTTTCGAGATCGAGCACACTCAGCCCAGGGCAGGCGGCACTCCATTCCACACGGAACTCAGCGGAATTCCACGGAGTTGTTTACCAACTCCACGGGATTTCGTGAAGTGGAGCTCCGCCTAGACCTAATTTGAAGACCCTCAGGTGATCCAAAATAAGGAGGAAGAAGGATATCCATAGGGAGACAGAAAGCACAGTGAAGTATGGAAATTCTTCACAATCCCCTCACAGGAATGAAAAAGTATCCCCTAGGTTCATTCAGTGCAATCTGTGCAGAACAGTCCAGAGTTGGGAGTCATGGTGACACATTGTGCAGCATGTCACAAGTTGGTGGCACTAAAGGGTTTGTCACTGAGTTTTTGATTCAATTAAAAAATGCCAATGTCAGTTTTTCTATCACTTTTGTTGCTCCTGTGGGGATACACCACTGTTCCAGGTAAATTGTACTTTGTTCAATTCAGTTTTGTTTTCGGATTTTTTGTACAGTGTTCACTTTTTTAATTCAAAATAATAAAACCACAAAACAATTTAAAATGTTTTGCCATTTGTAAAAAAAAGGTATTTTTAGAACCACCATATGATCAATCAAAGAACTGACTCTCTCTCTGCTTTATTGTGGTGTATGATTCAGTGTATTTTATTAGGTGTATGAATATATAATTTTGTGTGACTAAGCATGATAGTGTATGTATCAGTGTGTGCTTGGTTGTGTTAGCATATGCATGATTGTGTGTTTGGGTGTGTTGATGTATGGATGAGTGTGTGACTGGGTATGGCAGTGTATAGATGAGCGTGAGTATAGACAATTCAGTTTATGGATGAGTGTATCAGTATATAAATTAATGTGTGCCTGGTGTGTCAGTGTATGCATCAGTGTGTGGCTGGGTGTGCTACTGAATGCATAAATGTGTGTCCGGGCATATTAGTGGATACCTTAGTGTATGCCTGGGTGTGTTAGTGTTTATATGAATGTGTGCCTGGGTGGGCTAGTGTATGCATGGGTGTGTCAGTGCATGTATCAGTGTGTGCCTGAGTATGTTAGTGTATGAATGAATGTTTGCCTGGTCATCAAATGGTATGTATCCATGTATGTTTGTATTTGCTAGTGCATGCATTAGTGTGTGCTTGGCTGTTTGAGTGTATCTATCACTGTGTGCCTGGGTATGTTAGTGCATGCATGAGTGTCTGCTTGGATGTGTTAGTGTATTAATCAGTGTGTACATTGGTGTTCTTGTGTATATACCACTGTATGCATAGATGTATTAATGTATATGTTTGTGGTTGCCTGACTGTTTCAGTGTATGTTTGAGGGTGTGTCTTAATAGGTAAGTGTACGTATCAGTGTGCGCCTGCGTGTGTTAGTGTATGCATGAGTGTGTGCCTCAGTATGAAATGTTATGTATCCATGTGTGCCTGTGTTTGTTAGTGTATGAGTCAATGTGTGTGTGGGTCAGTGAGTGTATGCAAAAGTGTATGCGGGGATGTTTTAGTACATGCATGTGTGTTTTCTTGGGTGTGTTAGTGCATGCATCAGTGTGTGTCTGGGTGTGTCACTGTATGCATCAACGTGTGCCTGGCTGTGTTAGTGTATATTTGAATGTGTAACTGGGTGTGCCAGTGTAAGCTTAATTGTGTGCCTGGTTGTGTCAGTGTATGCATCAGTGTATGGTTGGGTGTGTTATTAGATGTAATAGTGTTTGGCTGAGACTGCCAGTTTCTGCTTTGGTATGTGCCTGGGTCTGTCGGCGTATGAGTGTGTAATCTGATGTGCTACTGAATGCATTAGTGATTGGGCAGGATTGTCAGAGCCTGCTTTGCTGTATGACTGGTTGTCTCAGTGTATATATAAGTGTGTGTCTAGGTGTGCCAGTGCCTGCATCAGTGTATAGCTGGGTGTGTAGGTGTCTGTGGTGGTGTATTCCTGGGTGTCTAAGTGTGTACATTAATGTGTGTTTGAATGTCTTAGTCTATGCATCAGTGTGTGCCTGGGTATATGGCTGCATGCATTATTATTTGGTTGGGTGTGTCAGTATCTGTATTGGTATGTGCCTGGATGTGTCAATGTATGTGTCAGTGCATGTCTGGGTATCTCAGTGTATGCATGAGCATGTATCTGGGTGTGTCAGTGCCTGCACCTGTGTATGGCTGGGTGTGCTAGTGCATGCATGAGTATGTCCCTTGGCGAGTTAATGCATATACAAGTATACATTTGGATATATCAGTGTTTTCATAAGTGTCTATTAGTGTATCACTAAAATTACCTAGTCTAGTTGGGCATATTTATGGATTCTCTAGGAATGGAAAGAGAAGTAATTAGTTGCCTACATTACTGCAATAAATAGTTCTGTTAATCTGTTTAAAAAGAAAGAAAAAATAAATATAAGTTACAGTTTCAATTATACATTTGCTCATTAAAAGTTTCACATCTGTAATAAAAAAACTACTGTTAATAATAAAGCACAACAAATATATATCATTGTAAAGAAATTATAAATATAATAGAAGCAATTTATTTTCCCTTTTTCACTGTTCTCAGCTTCCATACTTTTACATCATAAATAAAGTGTTGTATAGAGACTGAACAGTGGGGGGAAAAACAATCATATAGACCAGTGGTTCCCAAACTTTTGACTTTTGTGGACCCCCACTTTATCAATACTGGAACACGGGGGCCCCCACTGAATCAGTCTTGGAATCCGGTGCCCCCCAATGAGTCATTACCGAAAGCTGATGGCCTAATCTGTTAATAATATTATCATTTTTAAGCAGTCACAGACACCCTGAGGAGGCTTCATGGACCCCCCAGGGGTCCCCATACCACAGGTTGGGAACCAATGATATAGACTGTGGAAAAAAGCCCATAACAGCATAATATGTTATTTTAAATTAACATTGCAATGCAACACACTAACTACAAATAAATAGCTAACTGATTTACCTCTACTTACTACGTTTTGTAATAGAAATATGCTTAAGTTAAGTATTTTTTCATATTAACAGTGTTATAATACAATTAATATATATGTAGAGTAGCAGTATGTGAAAAGCCTTATAAAGACATCACCCTTGGAAGGCCGCATAATGTCATAGAAACTGATAATCCATTATTTTAAGGGTTTTATTGTCACTGAGTTTTTGATTCAATTAAAAAAGGTTTTTCTATCACTTTTGTTGCTCCTTTTGGGCTATACCACTGTTCCAGGTAAATTGTAGTTTGTTCAATCCAGTTTTGTTTTCAGACATTTTGTACAGTGTTCACTTTTTTAATTCAAAATAATAAAACCACAAAACAATTAAAAATGTTTTGCAATTTTTTTAAAAATGTTATTTTTAGAACCACCATATGATCAATCAAAGAGCTAACTCTCTCTCTCTGCTTTATTGTGGTGTATGATTCAGTGTTTTTTATTAGGTGTATGAATATATAATTTTGTATGACTAAGCATGATAGTGTATGTATCAGTGTGTGCTTATAATACAATTAATATATATGTAGAGTAGCAGTATGTGAAAAGCTTTATAAAGACATCACCCTTGGAAGGCTACATGATGTCATAGAAACTGATAATCCATTAAACGGGAGTAGATGTTCCAATTCTAATTCTTTTTTATAATTTTGTAGCTGTTGTTGCAATATCTCTTTAACTGTGACATTCTTCTCATGATTTTCTGTGCCTCTACTTTAACTTTTGAAAACAACTTCAATATCCGGAAATACTTTTCACTTTAATCACTTTAGCGGTATTTGTTTCTCTATAAAATAGGTATTTCTCCTGGTTTGTAGTTTGTTATCTCTATTTCCAATTAAGTGGTATCTCTGTTGCTTTGTTCTAGGACTAAGTGCATTTTAATATTTGGAATCACTTATGTAGACATCATCCTTGGTAGGCCGTTTGATGTCTTAACTTATTGTATTAGAAGTCCCAGAAGTGTACTAGTTCATTTTTTCAGTAGTAATTTTAGTTCAAGAAACAAAAGGTACGAATTTAGTAGTTTAAAAGACAATCTTTGCTTGAATGTAAGATTTCTGTCATTCCACTCTGTCCTTCCAGTTGTATTTTTTAAGTAGATGGTTTAGTGTCCAGATGTAATACTTAGTCCTTCATGAACAATAATAGCTATACAGCTATATATTTTACCAGAAATAGAGATTTATCCAGCTATAAAATTTGTCATTTGTATTTCCAATGTAGCATTAGGATGATATATTTGCCAGTGCTTCTCAAGTTCAAAGTTGATAGAAGATCTGAGTTACATTTTGTGCAGGTGTTATTCTGTGATGCGTCTTTAAACAGTTTCTCAAAGCTGACAGTTTTATAGTCTGGTAGACTTAAGTAGATAAACTGTTCTATATCTATTTGTGTTTTTGAAGAAAAAAAACAATTTTCACAGTCATGCTACAATGAGAAGCTAAATCTAAATAGGTCATCAATAGGTACCATCTCTTTTTCTAAGCTAGCAAATAGCACCATCAAGAACTCTGGGGCATCTTCTTGAGTGTTTTGCATGACGTGTACCAATCCAGTGCACAGATCTACAAGATTTCTAAAAAACAATGCAGAATATGGTTTTATTTTATCACTGCACAAGTGTTGTAACAAATATTTTAGCTTTTTTCTGTTCAATTGCATAAACCAGATGAGGTAAAGACAATAGTGTGTTCAGAACTACATTGACAAGCAGTTAACTCCAGAGAGGCAAACGACTGGTAACCAACAATTTCACCAGAATTTGTAGTACTTTTTTTTCTCTAAAACTTATTTTTACTGTTTCTTGCACTTTTTCTCAGGAATGTCACTGTGATCTTTTGAAACCTTTAATTTTGCTAATATTTTAGGCTTTTCGTACACCGGATACTGTCCAAAATGAGGATCATATACACTGCTCAAACATTCATACTCTATCATACATCTTGAATCAGCATTTACTTTACTGTCATCAATCTCTATGAGATACAAACCAGACAAAGTTCTAACCTGTGACAATGCTACATATGACATACTTTCCTTGAATACGATACTCCCAATGTTAAGGAGCACTGCATCTAAAATTAAACCTTGAGATTTATGGATTGTTACAGCATATACTAGATACACTGTCAATTGCTTCCTCCGAACATACAAGTCTTTTACAAGCAAGAAATGCACAACAGAACTTGCTATCTGCTTTACACCTTCAAGCTGATCAAATTTAATTGCTAGGTATTCAACCTCATTCCTGTTCAGAAACAAAATGAAATCAATTATTTTACCCATGGGACCATTAACTAATCCTTCCTTAACATTTAAATTCTGCCGCAAAATTACCCAACAGTTTTTACAAACATGCAAACATTTTTATAATCCTGCAGTTTTGGAAACAGACTTTTCCAATGAATCCGATTATGACTGTAGTTGTTTAGTCAATAGTATTGTCATTCCCTAGTGTTCCATTTTATCAATTGCTGTGAGATACAATATTTCCTCTTTTTTCCAGTTGAAGTGATTGCTCATTAAAAGAGGAACATTCCTGAAGAGTAGGCATTAGACACACAATGGATTTTTGTTGTTGAATAAAGTTATCAACTGTATTGCAGAATGTTCTTCATGAGTCACGTTTCCAAGCAATATTTTCCTTCTTTCAAATAACTCCTACTCTAATATGCTTCAGAATATTTGTGTATTCCATGTTACGTGCTTGATGCATATTTGTAAATAGTTCTCTGTAGTGGAAATTTAACTAAATATTTACATTTACAATACTTACTATAGGATTTTGAGTTTCTTCAAGTGAAAGTGTCTTGAATACAGCTTTTCCTTTTACAGGGGTAAGTTGTAATAAATCACTGAAAACAATTACATGTTTTCCTCCAAAAAGTACATCGTACTCTTTCTTCAGTATCTGCTGCATTCGTAAGTGGACAAAAACAAGTATTAATTTTGAGACCATGCTCACCACATTGATTATTCAAAGCTTTAATTTCCTCAATACTCTAGAAACTTTGTGACAAGCTTCACCGGATAACTTTTGTTACTCCAGTTTATTTTTATGTTCCACAATCAGATACTATAGGGAATGCAAGGTAATTCCTTTGATTTTGTGTGCAGCTGATACAGTAGGTGCTGTTATTACACATGATAAACTGCACTCTGTATTCCTCTGTAGGTATGTGGTGAGAACTTTGATTAAAATGTTTTTCCCAGTATCATCTTGTCACTGACATACAATAGAACAGGCTTAAATGTTCAACATTTATTATTTTTATGGAGGAATTGATGCTCAATTTTTTTTTCACTTCCATATATATTTCTTTCTGCTCATCAGACAGTTGCACAACTGAGTGTTCCAAGTCAACATATTCTTCTCTTGCTTGTTGCATTGTAGTCTACACTTCATTCATAGCTATATCAGCTTCATTTTCAATTAGTGGTTGTCCAAGAGAATCTTGACTTAGAGGTCCAGAACTTTGGCTGTTTTCGGAACTATCTCTTTCTATCTCAGTAGCAATTGTTTCTTCCTGTTTAATTTCATCATTTAACATGTTAAGGTAGTTGGGAAAGACTGAACTCTGAATGGTGTTTTTTTTGTTGCAGAGGTGAGAGAATCTTCATAGCAGTCATACTGTCCGAGTAATTCCGTTTCAGACTGCTAAGGCTTGAACACTTCCGGAAGTGTGAAGTAGAGAAGCTCTCTTTTCTCAGGAGTTTGACAACTAAGTTTTCTGTGGTTTATTAAACTCCCTTTTGCATGTCGAACCAAAGCACCATTGCAACCAAGTACAACATATTTCCCCTCATCTACATTTTCCGTCACATTGTTCTTGTATCTATAGTGTTGCAGAATCAAATAATGGTGCATGTTTTCTAGGTGTGGTCTTCTTTTTGAATTGCAAGTATCCAACATATCTGTTTTTACTATATCTAAACTCCAGATCAAACTCTGCTAGGTACTGAATTCTGGGAAAGACTTCAGGACTCAGTTGTACCTGTTGGCAAGGCCTAAGCTTGCCCAAACAATTCCCCTAGACTTTGAGTACAAGGTAGATGAGCTCAACATGTCACAGCACTCATAGGAACTTATCTCCCTATGCAAAAGCATTTTCAAGCTGAAACTGTACAATTTCTTTGTTAGGGATTTTCCTGCAGAAATCTCCCACATTCCCTTCATCTCTATCTTCTCTGATTTAATAACATACAAAGTGACATAATGAGCAATAGCAATGGAGTAGCTTGCAACAAACCGTATGTTCATATTTGCATGCCCTAATTTTAGAATAATACGATCGTAATCATTAATAAACTGGGAGACCTCTGCTCTTTTAAGATTATACATATTTTCTGGTGAGTTTCTTGTCAGTGTATGTCTGACAGTAGATACAAAGCTGCTCACTCTTGCAAATGATAGGTCTTGGAAATCCAAAACAACACCTTTTTATGCATTTTTCCTTTATACCTGTATCTTTGGTGACAATACTTGCAACAGCTTTGCATTTGGAAGTGTAGAACTTGCTGTCCTAGGCCTTTGTCTTCATTCTCATTTGGAATGGTGCATGTAACATCCTCGTCATTGAAAGACAGTACAGAATCATCACTGTCAGTTTCAAATGTTGGTACATCCTTCATTATAGCAGTGTGTGTATATGGGAAGCACCTCTGGCCTGGTATTCTTTGCACCAAAATAAATCTCTAATTTCACCAAGAGGAGGATTTATTTAATTACATATGAAACCCAGCATGGCTTGAAATTTGTGATTAAAATACCTACACACATTAGCAGGATCCAAAGAGCAAATTGCTCCTGCTGTCTTCAAATTGATATCCTTAATGTTAGAGCTTGTAAACTCAAGTAAATCATCCCATACATACTCTGCACAACTAAGTGTGACAAACCAAGTAGGTGCACCTAAATTTCGGAGCATACATTTAAGTTCTCCATGATGATGATACCAATATTTGTTGGTTCCACGTTGACATGCCATCAAATTTATTAGGCTGTATTCCAGGTTCTCATCCTTACCCTGCACTTTAACAACAAACTCCCTTGCAGAGACTGTGGTTAACAGCATAAGAGAGTTCTGACAAGTCACTCCCAAATAATAGATGTAATGTATATGGAATACACTGGCGAAGCCTAGTGTCCTCTGAATATAGTGTTGTTGACCTGTATTCAGCTGCTGGTATTTGTGCAGTCTGGCTATCGTATTGGCCACCTACTCCAGCTAGAAATAGTTGTGGAAAACAGCAAGCTTCTAAACCTTTTTTCCCATACACTCATTGGAGCTCCTTTATGTTGTTTCATTTGAAACAGATCAATGGCATTGCAATAGCTTCTTTGGAATGAAGTGGATGGATACTGTAGTGCTCATATATTTCTTCTGATTTCTGGTTATCCACCTTTTCAATCTGTCAATTTCATTGTAATACTTCATCATCAATACAACTTACACCTCCAATATTATTAACATTTTTGAAAAAAAAATAATAATACTTTGTTTCATATATAGTGTGTTTTTTCACTTTACTCACATCCGCTAACTCTTGTCAGATTTTTTGTTTTTTTTTAGTAGGCGCACCATTTACTAGAATGATGAATGGTTTATCCATATGCCTCCCAACACCCACAAAGTCAACATTTTTTTAAAGTCTAAAGGTATATAGACAACTCGTCCTTTCAGTCCTTTCTATAACAGTTGGTGGTAGTGTCCCAGTGTTTGGTTTCATTCAAACTATTGGTTGAAATAGATGTATAGTTTGAATGAGAACTGATCCATACACAGTTAATTGTTCAAGTTCTTCTGGGATTAGTACCAATTCTAATCTTGTATGTTTTGCTCTAGCTGGCATTTTATTATTCTCCAATTTATCACAACAATATTTAAATATTGTTTACTTTGTGACTAAATCAAAGCGTTCTTCTAAAAATAGATTTGCACCAATTGCTGCCACTTATCTCTGTTTTCTTCCTCAGTTTTCCAAAATACAATTACTTTATTAGTTTGGTTTTTATAGTGAGTGCGACGACAACAAATACAAACACATTCTGTTTTCTCTGAACACAGTGTGTTGAACTTGGCTATCTCTTTTTCATACTTTTCAATACTAATCTCTGTCTCCTGCTTCTCTACACTATACTGAAGTCACTAACTCCTAATTTTCCCTATACTCCTCTTTAGGACCAAAGAAATGAAACTGAATGTCTTCACAAACTGTCTCTACCTTTGTCACACTACCATGCAATAGAGATCTATTCATCTCTTCTATACATAAACCAGGAGATTTCATATAGTAAAGTCTCCTAACTTAATTTCACATTTTTGAGTGATGCACAGCTAACATTTTAAAGTGATATACAGTATATGCTCCTACACACTTTTTTGACAGACTTGCCAGTAAATGCTCTTGTAGTTAGTGTATTTCCTAACTTTGCATGGATACAATCCTTGCAGCATTACAGTTCTCTGTTCAGACTTTTGCATGAAACTTGTCTTAGGAAAGTTCTCAATTAATCAGTTGATTCTTGCTGGACAGTACAAATACTGTTACGCTTCCATTTGTACACAGGAGCCTTTGTACACCATCCTTGTACCTCTTCAGCTATCACTCCTTCTACATTCCTAGGAATTATCTCTTCTTTTTCTATGGCAATGCTGTATTTAACCTTGTACCGATGACCAGATGTGTCAACTGCATGCACTAATGTTTTCTCTTGTAAGTAACACTTTTAATTGTATAATGGCTCTGGCTACATTCAGGTTACACTATTAATTGGGGCAAGTCCTTCATTTATACCCTCTAAGGCCAAGCCTTGCTTGCCTAGAGGATGCCAGGCTTTCTATGCACGCAACCTTGAACCACTGCTGGATCACCTCCGGTCAGATGTTTACAACTGGAGAGTTCTGCCTATCTCCCTGCCTGGAAATCAGCCCTGTTCAAAATGATAGCCCTACCCCATTTTATATATCTACATCTATATGAAAATACATGTGTGAATATATTCCCAAAAGCCTTTATCTAAGACCTAGAGTTTGAACTCCGAACACTACTATGAGACAGAGTCACGGCCCGTGTAGCTCTCAAGAAATTAATGAGAAGCTGGCACTTCCTTCTGGATGTTGAAAAATAGTATTAGTTAGCACAACTTACTGTAGTTAACCAATGGGTATTTCTTCTAGAGGGAGAGCCAGCCTTTCACAAGGTTGGTCATGCAACTGGGAAGTCACTACAGAGCACTCTACCGATAGCCACGGGTACTGACCCAACCCATTCCGATAGCAGTGACCCTTTCCACTTTGCACACAGTACTCAAGGCTTTGGGGTGGGAAGGGAAGATCACCCAAGCCACCACCGTCTGGGACACCACCCAATTAGGCACACCAGGGACAGAACCAGGGTTTAACATGTGGGACCTTAAAGGTATTTTAAAGGTTGGGGATCTGTGGACCCTGGAGAGGGTAATCCCATTTGCAGACCTGCAGAAAAATCAATCAATTGATGCCCTCGGAGGTCCTTCACACCTTACAAATCAGACTTGCATTGCAAAAGGCAATACCAAAAGGGGAGGACCTACCAGACGCCTCTCTCCTCAAAGATAGGCTGCTAGATGAACATATGCCCAGGAAGGAGATTTCCCTCACCTAGCGCAAACTGATCAATAACTCCACAGACACCCTTCTACACTTAAGGATGCAATGGGACCGAGATTTAGAGGGACTGGATGATGAGGAATGGCGGGAGGCCCTGATATGTCCCCGGGAGGTAGTTCCGCTTAATTCAATTAAAAATACTACACAGAAGCTACTACATCAATACAACCCTGGTTAAAATGGGTAGATCAACATCACCCGTTGTGTTGTTGGAAATGTGAGTTGGAGGGTTCCTCATTCCATATGATATGGTCATGCCCAGGCATTCAGGAATATTGTCCGGCAGTGATTGCACGCATGAATGACATACGTAGCAACAACTTAATGCTTTCTGCTAAAAGGTGTCCTTTGAATATATGGGAGGTATCAGACCTGGCCAGAATGGACCGCTTATGGGTAACACTGCGGTTAATCATTGCCAAGTGCAATATTATGCAGATGGGGAGGGCAGAGGAGAAAAATTACCCAACAAAGATTGTGGACAAGTGCCAAAAACGTGCAAGATACCAGCATTAAGAATGCCTCCTAGAACCATCCTTGAGCAAAACAGATGAAAACATACATGTGTTACCACATATTGTGCAGCATCAAACCCTGTCAAGAGGATAATAAATAAACACTGGAACATTGTAATATCAGGAAACTTAAAATGGTCAAAACCAAGATTTACTTTGAAAAGAAATAGGAACCTGCAGGATCATTTGGTCCACATAAGCCAGAAGAGAGCCCATAAGGAACCAACCACAGTTCTGTCTAATTGGAACCTGCAACCCATCATTGGCCAGCATTTATGTGGCTCATGCCGTGTTTACCATTTAACGAAAGTCACCAAAACTATCAGTTTGGCTGAGAATGCAGAATGGACACTGGGGAAAGACACCAATTATATTTCCACACATGTAATATACATGATTACATGTTCTTGCAAACTACATTGATATGACAAGTAGAAAAAAAAAGTGTGTATAGGGCAGCATTGCAGCAATGTTAGATGTCTGAAATGCACAACAAAAATGAGCAGCCATTTTATGGCAGCAAAACACACAGACAATGAGATGGAGTGGATTGTACTTCATATGCTAAAAATGACAATGTGGGTTAAGTTCTCTTTTAGAAAGAACAGCGTGGGTATACAGATTGAGGACCTTTGACAAAGGTCTCAATGACACCATCCTGTGGCTTTTAGTTGGCCAATGATACATATACACAAGTCAGGCCAGGTGACAATAACAGCTCCCTAGGACCACACAGGGATACAGTAAGCCTCCCTTAGAGAGCTGTTTTTACTAGTTCAATTTTTTCAGTAATATTCTTGTAATGATCACCTGGAACAAGGTCTTTTATCAGAGAGCAGCCCAAGAAAACAACATTTTGTTTTCTAACTATGGAGTACTTCCTCGGTCTGGTACATCAGAAATGTTATGTACAATGACTTTAAAATCATTTTTAGTCTCAAGAATGTTAAAGCATCAGCACTTACAATATGAAATATTAATGTTGAACACAT
The DNA here is from genome assembly GCF_031143425.1 of Pleurodeles waltl. Lineage (NCBI taxonomy): Eukaryota > Metazoa > Chordata > Amphibia > Caudata > Salamandridae > Pleurodeles > Pleurodeles waltl. The sequence continues at coordinate 518,781,417 of NC_090442.1, forward strand.
TTGTTTAAGTTTAGGAAAATATAGATGTTAAATTTATTGCTGAAGTTTTAACAACCAGCCTTGTTCAAGAGTCTGCTGTCACTGTTTTTTATTTTCTAAGCGGACCTGTGGAATACTCAACACGATTTTACAACATCTTTCTTGTTTTCATTAGGAAATCTAGGCCACTTTTCCAATGCTGAGTGCTCAGAAGTGAAGTCATTTTTCACTGTCTGTCATTTCCCAAAAGAGTTGCAGGACGCTTGTCATCATTGTGCAAACATTTGGCTGTTTTTCTTTTGTTTGGATAAATGTGTCTGCACACACTGAAAAATAACCTTAAGATAGTTTTTAGTCTCAAGCATGTTGAAGCATCAGCACTTATATTAGTACATATTAATGTTGAACACATTTGTTCAAGCTTAGGAAAATATAGATGTTGAATATATTGTTGAAGTTTAAGAGCCAGTCGTGTTTAAGAGTCTGTTTTTGCTCATTTTTATTTTCAAAGCAGACATGTGGAACACTCAACACTATTTTGACAACATTTGGCTAGTTTTCATTAACAAGTCTAGGCCACTTTTCCAATGCTGAGTGCTTGGACGGTAAGTCATTTTTCACTGTCTGACATTTTCCAATAGAACTGCGGGGCACTTGTCATCGTTGTGAAAACATTTGGCTGTTTGTCTTTTGTTTGGTTAAATTTGCCTGTACACACTAGCTTCACATTTTTTTCTAATTGGTTCAAGCTTTCTGTATTTGAGCACAGCCACCTTTGCTAGCCTTCTCACTTGGATCAGGACAGCATTACAGATTTTTGGAAGATTGTGATTGCTTCTCCAAAAGTCTTTTCCCTGCATCTAGACTTTTTAAGGCTTCCTTTTAGGTCCAGGCATCTATCTCGACACATAGCTATTCTGTGTGTATATAAGTATATTTCTACAGACAGAGGCCTTTCCCTGTGGTGGGATAGAGGGAGAGCTCCCATTGAGGTATTTAAACCTTGAGTGCTTCTTTTTTGTATATTGTTTCTCTGTCTATATTTTCCATTTTGACTGATTTAGACATTATCAGATTGCCCAGTTATCTGTGGACTCTACTTAACTAAGTTGACACCCTAATTGCCACTTATTCCTAAAAGAGTTTTTTTGTTGATTAACTCAATAAATGTACATAAAAAATTGGGCAAAAACACCCTTTTATCTCCTAGAACTAACTTATTGCTTTGTTAATGCACTTAAAGTGTAGCTTTCACAGAATGGGCAAAGGGGATTTGAGTTGAGAAAATAATTAATAATATTGATTATTCTTTCCTCCTTGCCTGTTGTTTATTTCAGATTCCCTTCTGTGCTCCCAATGTCATGGCACTAGTTCAACCAAAAATCATAACTACATTTGGTGATTACCTGAAGGTTGCAGGTCATCTAATTAACAACAGGTCCTGATAAAAGCCATGGACCCTGAGTGACTGTGTCATGCTGAGACATGTTGACCTTAATTTTAGTTGTATAGGATTCATTGCTGAGCCTTACAATGCCACCTGTTTTTCATCTTACCCTGATCCCCTTTTTATGGACACTGATAAATAGGAATTTAAATATATAGTAATTTTAACTCACATTCTTTCACTTACCTTCTCACTGAGATATACTTCATTTAATTTGGATAACGGGATACTGAAGTGAATGGCGACCCCGTGATGATGCTGCCCACAAAATCAGCCCACGGTGGTAACATTCACCGTTGAGGGTAGAACACGTAGTTGAGGGTCTGTTGAGAAAGATGTCAGAGACCCTGGGATGATATGGTATGAAGGTTCACTTCTTTTGGTTATTAGTATTTGGACAAAGGAAGCTGGGTGAACTTTAGAGACAGCTTCTTTCTCCCTCCTTCACTGGTTTATTTATATTTACAAATAGCCAGTATGGCTTTGGCATGGTCCATGAGTTCAGACAGTTATGGTCTGAAAGTGGTTTCCTGACTTTATCTAGCTCGTCGAATAAGAAATGGCAAACATGTTAAAATGTTTCTGGAAGCACTGAACTTACCAACTGAAGTTGCAACTGTTAAGTGTGCAGCCCACATAAGTTGCAATGCATATGTCACAGCTGGAAACCGGTTGCTGACAAATTTACACAATATTGTGCATTTGTGGCTTGCACATTTAGCGGGTCTTACACAAATTACAAATAAATCTGAAGAGGAGATGCATTTTCAATGTTGTTGTTAGTAGCTGGTACATGGGAAGAACTCAAGAGATTACAGGAGGATGTTTCAGAAGCACAGAAACAGGGTTGGATCAGGGCAGGGTGTGGGAAAACACAAATGTCATTGGGATTTCAGCAGATGGAAGACCAGTTTTACCCAACAGTTTGTTTTTTCCCAGTACATTACTTTTCTATCGTCCCACACACTTAGGGAGAGATGCAACAGTGAGTTTTTTCAGACAGAATTTGGTTAAACCCTGATTCAGGATGCTTACAGAATTGTGTCACCTTTGTGTAACATGCCAACAGATGAGCACAGAAAAAATAACACCAGTTATGGAAAATCCACGTAGGGAGATCAGGTGGTCCCTTTAACAGGATGCAAATGGAGTTTATAGAGATGCCTGTTTGTAATGGACTGAGATACATTCTGGTTATATTGTGCATTTTTTCTCGACGGGTGGAAGCCTACCCATTATGGAGAAATGACAGTCTCACTGTAGCTAAACTCCTGTTGAGGGAGTTGATAACAAGGTACTAGTTTCTCTGGAGTCAGATCTAGGGACTCATTTCAACAATGAGGTCCTGAGGATGTTGTGTGCAGCATTACTAGAAAAGCAGAGATTACACTGTAGTTATCACCCAGAAGCTTCTGGGATTGTTGAAGAGCTCAATGGAACCATAAAATCTCGGTTGGCAAAAGTCTGTGCATTCACTTCATTGAAATGGCCTGATGTTTTCCTTTTGTTGTTGTTGAGTCTAAGAAACACACCTGACAGGAATACAGGATTATTGTTACAAGAATTTCTTGCGAGGCATACAGTGAGATTGCATTCTGTACCATGGAATGCACTTGTGAACATCACAGATGACATGATACTCGATTACTGCAAAGGATTGGCTGATGTGGTGCATTCTGTTTCTCAACAGGTTGATATGTCACTGCAACCCCAAATGAAGAGCAGTGTCATGACCCCCCCGGTGAAATGGTGTGGTCAAGTAGCATGTAAGAAAGTCCTGTCAAGGTGGAAAGGCCCATACCAGGTGATCTTAATAACGAATACTGTGGAGGTGTGTCAGTGTACGAAAAAAGGTGCATGCATGCATCCCATACACACAGGACAAGAGATCCATACGAAGAATTAGTGCTCTTTGAGCCAAAACCAAGAGCACTGGTGGCAGTACCACTGGAAGTTGTACAACAGCATGGAGAGATACTGTAAGCGGCATATATGTGGGGGGAGAAAGTGGTGAAGAACTACTGGGGTGGATCCCATTTAGTTTTAATGGGGATCAGGAGTTTAACTTAGCCTTTGGCTTTCAGGCCTGAACGCCAGTCACCTAGTGACTTTTAACCTACTTAGCTTGATCTGTTTTAGCACATTTATTTAGTTATTTCTTCCAAGATGGCTGTCATGTTTATAGTTAGGAAGATGTTTTAGTTTCACGTTATCAGTGTCACTTTGTAAAGGCGTCACTATCAGTGTCAAAGATATATGATATACATAGGTTTTTTTACATCATATACTTTCCCACTTTCGTGTGACAGTAACATAATGTATCTTTTCAGGGAAGTATTTATATAATTGCCACCCAAGCATGCCTTCTTATCTATTGTTTAGGAACATACCTGCATCAGGGGTCCTACCAGATCTGCATAAATACATCTCACACAAACAAGATAATCAGAGGGATTCCTACCAGACGCTACATATTACCTTGATGCTGACCCAGTCTTCATGTCCCCATTAAGTCTGGCCTAGAGACCTCATTCCAAGGTAACAAGGGCTATGGGACTCTTCTCATGGACATGGTACTGGCAGAGTGGGGTTAACACACCTAGCTCTCTTTAGGTAAGAGATTAGGTTCATCATGCTAAGCTATTAGCGTTCATTTCACATCTATTTCATATTTCATGTTATTGCAAGATGGTGGGGTCTTTGTATTCATGACTCTCGTTTTTACCATTCTGTTTCTTGCGTTGGTCATTATCCTAATCATTGCAGCCCATGCAATTTATCGTAGATTGCAGTCTTCTTGATAAAAGCTATTGAAAACTTTACTACATCTCTTTCATTGCCTGTGTTTGACTGAGACATGTTGTTCATGTGAGAAAGAGGTAATCTCCATTTAACCAAGACCTCCCTGAGATGTCACACTTTTGAGTCCATGCATAAAGGCTGCCACAAATCACCTTTTAGTGTTTGGGTTTTTGGTGAGGTACTGCTTGTGAGCCGGGAAGTTTGGGAAGACAGTTGCGACTTGTTGTAGGATTGGCCAAGTCACCTACAAACATAAGTACTGTCATCCTTAAATCAGCAGTCTTGCCTAGAACAAGAGTAAAACTACAAGATGGCACCACCAATGATGGTGCAGGCACTAATTTACGGATGCCCTGAATATCACTGTCTCACACACAACAGGTACCCTAAGTACCATTATATGGAGACGCCCTTGATCTTGGGGAAGATCCTCCTCATCTCAACAGGGACTTTCTCCCCACTTGGTGTTCCATCTCTTTACACAATTTGGCTAATGCCATAGACATTCCTGAGAATGCTAGACAAGCATTAGCACTACTCTTAGTAGTGCATGGCTTAACAGATGAGGGTGGGGATGTCACATTCGTAGTAGAAGCTAGTGAAGCTTACCAAACAGAAACATTCTACTGTTGGGTCACCTTTCCTCAGGAAGACCAAAGATCGTACACTTTCCATACATACAGAATTGCAGACGTACCACAACGGTACCAAGCATACCAGTATCTTGAAATACCGATTACTTATCAAGAACATCAGAACTGGTTTAATGGCGCCCTACCATACTTAATACAATCTGTGAGATTAGGTCCCTTAGGTAACGAAGGACCAACATGGCCTACGTTTGCCACATATACATCTCACACCAGTGTATAAAACATGCAGGTAGCTAGTATGCGCATTCTATAGCTTGAGCTAGTAACAGTATATAGATGAATTGTTCCGTTCATAATGCAAACTCTGAACACAACACCAGCTTGTCTAGCACCACCAGCACATGCTGGATATCAATTGGCTACCACTGGGATTAATCCACAAACAGTACATTCTATCATGGGTAAGGTGCCCACAGAACGAGAGAGAATCCCGTTCTGGATAGCCCAGAAAACAAATCAGCTGGAAGCTGTGTTTCCCCATATAGGACCACGGGAAAAACAGAATTCTCACTTGTGCTTGCCCTTCAGGATGGTTACCTCAGTGGATGACCGTGCCACATGGGGTATAGTCTTCGCTGTGATTTAGACTACCACACATGGTACTCCTTCACTTGCCAATTTATTGGCAGTGTTAAAACAAATTCAGAATGAGCACGGGGCTGCACCAGCCCTAGATTTGGGGATGGAATTAATGTGTAACTTTGATGCAGTCTCCTCAATAATACTCAGTAATATTAAAGGGGAAGCGATAGTGTTGGCCATATGCCAGCGGCTCAGAGAGGTTCTACACCTGGAACAGGAGAAACAGCAGCCGAAAATTATTTCCAAAACCTATACCAGTATAGGACAGGATAGTTTGGAAGCCAAGCCGAAAAAGCCTGAAATACAGAGTACCACCCATAAGGAAGGTACTAAACAAGCACAGGAGGGTTCTAAAAAGCGCTGGGATAATGAAAAGAAAATTAAAGGCAGACGAAGTCAGAGAGCAGATTCTCCACACCCATAGAACTCCGACAGGATATACAGTCTGAGAAATAGAGAAAATATAAAAGCACCTGAGAGATATACTGATTCACGTCCTTCTCGTTCCTTTTAGACATAGTGAGAGAGTGGGCAGGTCAGAGAGACATCCTGACTACGTGAAACAGAAGAAAGACTCACCACAGTCTTCACACAAAAAAGAAGATATGTTCCCACAACAAAAGCCCCAGTTTAAAAAGAAAAAGGTGGCAGCACTGTCAATTAAAAATGCCAATACACTTGAGAACATTGCTGAAGAACAAGACGTGGGCAGTGACACTGCTAGACAGCGCGGCACGGGTCATGATATTTCACCAGAGTCTGAAAGATCATCTGGATGCGACAGCAACTAGAGACTTCATTGTAGTCAAGGCTGCAGATGGGCACGTTCTCCCACCCGACATGGGTTTATGATTTAAATATCAAAATTGAGGGAGACATAGAGCCAACCATTATTGTGATATTCTGGGTTGAACTTAGTTGTGATATCCTGCTGCCCGAGAGGGATTGGCCACCTGAGCATGTCCTTAAGCACCCATATGGGGAAGATGTCTCTGACCTTGTTCCAGAGGTGGTAAAGCAAGCCTACGCTGTCAATTGGGCTGTAGCGCTGGCACCTGCGCTATACCGCAATCATGTAGGTTGGGGCAAGAATCCTCCTTGTCATGTAATACCTATTAGGTCTACACCCCAGCCTCAGCCACAATATCCTGTTAAACACAAAGCCAAAGCTCTGGTGAGGGAGATCCTCACTCAGCTTGAGAACCAGGGAGTAATTGAGCCCTGTGTCTCTGCAATGAATAACCCGCTATTCCCCGTTGGAAAACCTGACCATTCATACAGAATAGTCTTAGATTACAGACACTTAAACAGTCATACACGCACATACGCACATATGCAATACAAAATTCACACAGCATTAATTAACAACATATTGCATAAGAAATACAAAACAGCCTTGGATATCTCCAATGGATATCTCCAATGTTTTTTTCTGCCAAAATTTAGCACACGAAAGCTGGAACCTGAGTGCATTCTCATTTGGCTCACAAAAATGCTTCTGTCATGTGCCCCAAGACAACAAGAACAGCCAAGGGCTGTTCTCAGCCCATGTAACATCAATAGTACATGATATTTATCCAGAAGCATTGTCCTATGTGAATGATATCTATCTCTGTGATGACGACCTCAACATTCATCTTGACAGAGTCGATCGGATCATTCTCGGATTCGCAGCATTTGAGTAAAACTTTTATTTTAGGAAAACTAAAATAGCCTTTCTCAGCGTATTGTTCCTGGGGTACTAGATATCAAATGGGGGCAAAAGCCTGGCCCTGCACTTTTAAGAGATGTGTGCCCAACTTTAGCCACCAAATACAATCAAGAAACTACAGTCTTTAGTTGGTTTCTTCAACTTTGGCAGAACTTACATTCCTGTCTATGCACACTGTGTCAAGCCACTTTATGACTTATTATGCCCTGATTTTTCTAGCAGACACTGAACAGTAGAGCACACACACATCCTTAGAGGACTGCAACAGGACATGCTAGAAGCAAAACACTAACACACCCATGATAACAAAACAAATTTGGTCATTAGAATAATTGCTGCTGCCATTGGGTTCACTTATGTCACCTTTAACGAAGGTGACACAGTGCCCATAGCATATAAATCACAATTATATTCTAATGCAGAACAAGCTCTTTGCACCCACAGAAAAAATTCTACCTGCAGGTCAGATGGCTGTCATTAAGGAGAGGCCACTTGCACAAGGGAAAGGCATTATTGGTGTTACCCCAGTGCCAACCTTAGAGGCCATCACCAAAGCAGCGTTCCTAACACTAAATCATTATACCCGTTCTGGATTCAATGGCCTAACTCTACGACTGCCACCGATATTGATTATATCTTTGATCCAAAACTTCAGACACATGAATTTCTCCAATATGAACAAGAGTACCCCTCACCTCTAGAAATCTTGCCTCTTGACAGATATCACACTGTCATTTACACTGATGGTTCAGCACAGCCAGCCGTAGGTACTAAACATCAATACTCAGCCCCTCGCGCAGCCATGAGCGGAGTGATGAAGGATGGCGTATTCTACCCTCACAATACCTACACACAGACCCTAAGGGACTGCACAGCTCAACTGGCTGAACTCCAAGCCCTTATCCTAGCGCTAGAACATACAGACTCAGGACAACTCACTTTGATTGTCTGTGACTCATACTACTGCGTCCAGTCCTACAATGATTACCTTAATCATTGGCGATTGAACGGGTTCAGAGATTCCAAAGAAAACATAATAAAACACAGAACTCTGTGGCGGAGGGTGGATGATCATAAGGATAAGCTACTGTGACTGCAGTGACTCGTTCTCAGACAAGATTGGATAGTTACATTTTGGCTGCCGTGAAAGCTTCGGGTGAAGACAAGTTTCTCCCAAAAGCGTACCCTACAAAATACTCCTACCACATCACTGCAATGCAGCTTATGCAACACTTCCTGGGCTTGGAGATTGAGTGACCCCCAACCAAGACCAGAGATTAAATCTCATCAAAGCAGTGCATGAGGGTGTCGCTTCTGCACATGCTGGTATTGCGGTCACAAATGCACTGTTACAGAAACATTTCTCATGACCCGGTCTATACAAACAGACCAAGCAACATCAAACGCCATCCGCAGACATCCCTCTTAGTGGCCAATAGGCCACTACAATGTGTGTACCTGGACCATTGTGGTCCCCTACAACCTGATGGTGCATATAAATACATCTCAGTCCCTGCAGATTCTTGTTCTAGATTCCTGTGGGTATGCCCCCAGTGGTTACCTGAAGGTTGAACTGTTATAAAAGACTTGCTGATCTTTATTGGTACATATGCGGTTGCATCATTCCATTCGGACAAGGGCTCTGCCTTTGCCTCGAAGGCCTTCAGGGACACTGTGGGGACAATGGGTGTTGAACTCCATTCCTCCTTACCATACCATCCTGAGGGACATTTGGTTGTGGAAAGGAGGAATCAAGATCTAAAGCAGTACTTAGCAGCTAGAGTATTAGGTTCTGACCGCAGCTGGCTTCATCACCTATATGGGGTCCAGAGAGCACTGAATAATATGCCAAGAAGGTCCTTGGGAGGACAACCTCCTTATGAGGTTCTCTTTGGGATACCTATGTATGTCCCAGATCTAAATGGCCCTGGTGTGGTGGCAGCAGATCACCTTTTGACATAAATGAACATCTCACTGTCTTACAGAAGCTTCAGCAATTGTGTGATAATAAATCATCTGCCAGTGCTTCCACCTTAGGAATAAGGGATTTGCCAACAACTTCTACTGGCTGGATTCCTAAAGTTGGGGATCTGGTTTGTGAGTCCAAGTCCTGGAAATACAATATTCAGGTCCCCTCTCACTACCCAACAGGACATACATCTTCACAAGCATGTCCAACAATGCTACTAATACCTCCTTGAGCGGGGGTGAGCTCTTGCTGATTACTGTTACCACTTCAGTGACAACACCTGTCCAAGATGTGGCTGTCTTCTATTCCAACACAACACAAACTGATGACATTTTCTACTATGAGCTTCCAGGTGAAGTGGATCCATCCTCCAGTAATGCACCGGTTCCTGTGTTTGCAGAGACTGCTTCTGGTTACTTCATTGACATAGATGACTTTTCTTCAACTTCATCCACACCTGCTATGGAAACTGTTTCAAAGACACATAAGCTGTACGTATGGCTTAAAAATAACTATTTAATTTATCCATGAAACTATCTGTGGTTATCTATGACACTGCTTGCATTTTTTCTATGGATTGGTTTTGTGACTGTTTTCTTCTTGTTTATAAAGGGTCATTATCTTCCTGAAAGCTCCTCTGTTGAGCCTGTGGATGAAGTTTTCACTCCATATCTTTCCTCGCATAAGGTCCGAAGAGACTTGTCCATTGTGAACATTTCAGCAGTACCGATTCCTGATGGGATTTTGTGGGATAAAGTTCCATTTGATTTATACAGGCCTACTGAGGTGATTCAGATGCCATATGTTTTCAAAATTTCAATGACTGATGTAATTACACCTGGTGTTGTTTCTGATGACTGGGAAGTCCAAACAGTTGATTCCATGATAGACAAAATGAAGGATTACACTGTATTTGAAAGTAATGATGTGTACACTAACACAAGGAATTATGGGGAAATGTTCTGCTATAACAACTGGGAACATTACTACATGCACCATGCAACTAGACACAGATCAGTATTCAATTACACACAATAGGAACAGTGTTCAACTCCACCTGTGGGGAGACCAAACCATTATTCAGATAAACGCACATATTTTTCTGAGCATAACATTAAAAATGCAGAGTCATACTATTTCAAGCTACCACCTTCTAAAATTAGGAAACCTTTGCTAACACAAAAATAATTTATTCAGATTCCTATGTTTCCGGACTTGCGGTTGAAGGCTATAAATACTGGAAGAACACTATTGATGTAAAGAGTGTATGGGGAACACAAGATTGGCAAATTCAGGTAATGGAAGCTTTATTTAGAGTGTGCCTTATTCCTGATCTTCTTAAATGACACAATTCAGAAGACTTCCTGTCTAGGGTTAGCAAAGATGAAGGAAATTACTGCGCCCAGTATCCCCACACCAGCAAATGTATCAACATTACAGAGGAAGAATTAGATGCAAAGATTTAGGCTGGTACCTATAATTCTTCACTTTCCAGTCTCAGCAGGTAGTTATCATGGCCAGTGGACACGAATGGGTGTCAGGTTCATTTTGTGAATTCCATAGGGGGTTTGAAAATTAGCCGGCCGTACCCCCGCTTTGTCTCGGGTCATCACTCGGGTATAGTTACTATATACAGTGTGGGTAAACTGTGCCAACAGCGGTTACAGACTAACACCTTAGCTCCAGTTAAGGAACATCTCAATACTCTTTCTGAAACTATAGACTTACAGGATGTCCTCTTAGGTCCAAGGAAGCCACACTCTAAAAGATTTATCTATGCCATGTACAATGAGGTCTAGAAGCTTTCTTAGATAGAAGTTGCTGAGCGTTTAAGGCAGATGGATAAAGAGAAATTGGAAAAGGCTTTAGCAGCAGTCTTGCTTGGAGCAAGAGTCAAACTATGACACTGCAGACAGTTACACCAATCCATATTCCTGTATTTTCACAAAGTGTCATTGACGATTCTGGTGAAGGAGAAGAAAAAGAAACAAGAGCTCAACCTGACATGACAGTTGAGACATCACCAGAACAAGCAGAAGATCCAGGTGAAGCAACAAGTACTGGATTGAGAAGAGTTCCGTACAAAGTTAAATGGCCAAGAAGCTATGGTCAAAAGAAACTAAGATCAAGTGTGTCGGTTGAACGCATACCTCCCACAGTGGCTGAGGAGACAGAATCAAGTAGTATAAGTGACACCGAAGAAGGTGATCAACAGGCTCCAAGGAGATAAAAAAAAGAGCAAGAGTACTTTGACAGAGGGATTCTGCAGCTGAATGAACCAAGTTCTAATAGTCCCAATATCAGATTTGCTTGATTTGGGTACAAAGCTGTATGAAACCCCATGATGTTACACAGAGTACAATATTGGGATAAAGCTACTGAAAAAAGATTTCTGAAAGAAAGAGAAAGTTGTCTGAAAAACTTTATTAAATAAAATAAAGACTGAAATAAAGATTGATAAATTGCAAAATAAAAAGAATTAAGAAGATTTCCCTATGCCCAAGGCTGCAGTAGTAGAGTAGGGATAATATTGTAGAAGAAGACAGAGTAGGGTTAAAGCTAACTATTTGAAGATTGCTGTAAATAAAGCTGAAGGAATTAACTGCACTAAAGAAAAAGAAGAAAAAAATGAAAGCTGTTTGTGGAATAACTCTGAAAACTAGCAATTGACATCTAAATAGATCTGACTTTAGACAAGCATGTGTTTCCTAACCAGAGCTAGATGCAAGATTATTGTGGCTATTACATTTTTAGTATCCGCACTAGTAGCTTTAGCATTATTAGTGTTACAATTCAGACCAGACACAGAGAAATATGCATTTGTATTTACTAGCATGATATCTGCACATGCTTTAGAGTTGGATAAATGGAGACCTTCATGTGTAGATTACATGAAAGGAGATTACACAACAAATGTTTATTCTAGGTTAGTTCTTTCCAAAATACACACATGCTTTAGATGCAAATGGTTGCAATGTGTGTGCACACTTACCTTCATCACCTGCAGATGAGGTGACATACCATCACATACCTCTGTTGTATACAATTACATGTAGAATTTTGCTTATCTTAGTGCATAAGCAGGAAATTATATAGTATTATTATTCTAACTTTGATGTAATTCTTTCAAAAGATGTTTTACAGGTGAGCATGACTTTACATCCACAAGCAAAAGAAACTGAGTCAGATTGGCATTATTTTAGACCATTCCTACCACAGACACTGTTAAGGCACATGAAAACAATTTGATTTGTATGAGATCATTACAGAAAACGTTCATCATGATGTTAGAAGAAAGGAGAGCACACTTTTCACACAATACAAAAAGAGAAGAAGTAGTTTTGAAAAATGTTTCAAAAAAGGAGGAAGATGGTTTCATAAAGAAAGTGATTTTGAAATTGAAGAAATTGAAATTAGACAGAAGAGAAAAATTAAATTTATTTTGTTTGTGGACAGGATGCTTACTTCAAATAGCAAGCTTATTGGGAGAGCATTCGCTATTTAGCTATCCTTTTTTCCTGAAATGCATCATAAATAGTATAGATGCTTTGACAATGACACCATCACACAGACACACATGTAGTATTAGAGATAGAACACAATTAGTTGGAGACATTTATGGAGTGATCATCCCACCTGTGGGAGTATTCTTAAATGACAAAAACATTAGACCACTTTCAATAGTATGGATCAAACTATCAAGTAGTACTTATAGAGCTTTAACAGTAACTAACACAGAATCGGTGGCTGTTAGATTAAAGGTTTTGTAAAATCTTTTAGTATCAGACATTTTACTTGAAGAGAAAGGCAGAGTCTGCAAGATGCTGAAAGCTCAGCATTGTTGCATTTACATACTTGATGAGAGTAAGAGAGTTTTAGTATACACAAAGAATATTTCTCGTCTGAATCCTGAATTAGAATAATTAGAAACCACTAGTGTTTTAAAAAGATTAGGCAAAGGAGTGTCTGCAATTGGCAACTGGGGAAGGGGTAATTAAAGCAATATTGGCTCCCATATAAATATTTGCTGCTTGTTTCCTGATCTTATTGGGATTTTACAAAGGTAACAAATGTTGTCTTGAAAAAAGAAATAACAGAGAATGAAACAATCAAATAAAAAGAGAATTAGAGTCAAATCATCACATCAGTTGAGAATACTGTAGGAATCTGCAACTTTAAAAAGAAACCAAAAAGACTCAACTGAACATGAAAGTGACCTCTGAGATTCAACTATGAAAAATGTATGATGGTTCATCACCATCAGAGGGGGGAGGTAGCAAACACATTTTTAATATTGAGAAATTAATGCAATAACATGCAGAATTAACATGTAGTCCTTAGAAGAAAAATAATGCATTTAAATTGCAGAGAAACATACTGGACAGCCATAGTTACACATATTAGACTTGAGTAGTTGAGCACCATTCACTGACAAACTGACCTGGTTCAAGAATGTGAAATATTATGTTGTCTGTCCTTCCCATTGGCAGTTTCTTCATAATAATAAGATAGTTGAATTAAATTGTTGTTTAACCCTGCAAATATTTCTCCTTACACAAAGAACACTGTGGAATTAATGAATAAGTAGCTTGTACTTTAGTGAGATATTTTAAATGTTTATACTTTAAAATGCAATGTCTTAAGGCAAATGAAGGTTACAATGTAATTGATAAATTGTTTCACTTGAAATTGCTGTCTGAGGACTATTGTACTCCTGGTGAAAAGGCAAAGGAATGTTCATGTTCTCATGAAGAAATTGGAAGCTGATTGGCTGACTGAAGAATTAAGAAGCAACATGCTGTAAATGATTAGTGGCATATTTATGAGAAATGTGGGACATGCTTGCACCATGCAATCTGGTGCATGCGTGACGCAAACCTCTAAATCAGATTTTTAAAGCCAAGTAAAGGCACCTTGCATGGCTTCATAAATCTGGAGTAATGCAACGCAGTGCAAATCACTTCCTTGCATTATTCTGCGCAAGAGGGGCATTGCCACACAACTCCCATGGATTTTGATGCATTGCTAGATTTACCAAACCTGGTTAACCTGGGAATGCACCAAAAAAATATGCCTCCCTAGGACAGGCATAACGAGGAGAAATATCTTTATTTCTCCTTGTTACTTCCTCTTATGTGTGCTGCATTCTGCAGCACAAATAGATGGAGGATTGTGTTATGCATGAACGTGCCCCTTCCTGCACAAAACCAAACCTACTTGCAATACAGGCATCCTTGCACCATAGTGCAAGGGTGCCTGCATTGGTGCTAGGCAGTCCATTGTGCACCAGCACAGGGGTAAAGGACAAGAATGAGCCATCTCATTAAATATAGCACATCTTTGCCTTTTACCAGCTGCACTGCACCACTTTGCCATAAATATGGCCCTCAGGTTACACTGTCTATAATAGTGCATTTTTCTTAGAATAGTTCAGGTCTTTGCACTTGCCACTTTTCCTGCCTAATCTACGCTGCTCATGCTGAGACTCTGCTCAGTTTCTCGAACCTCTCACTATGGGAAGCTATGCTTTGATTTATTCTGATGTTTGACACTGAAGCTTTATGCTTTGACCTCTCTAATTGGAGCTCTTTATGGGTTTTGACTGACACGTTTTCCTCTCATCCCCCTAACCATCTTCATCCTTAGATTAGGCATTCATTCCTTTATGGAACGTGTGTCATGTATTGATTAAGAAGTATTGATTGCTTATTTTTTATCATTGACTATACTGATGATTGATATTGACATATTTTATAATGTCTCAATAAAGATGAATCACTAAAAGATTTGATTAATAATACTTTTCAACTCACATAAACTTTCATTATCTGAAAAGAAATTAAAATTGTGATGATAAATTTAATTTGTACAGCTCCCGGTTAATCTCATCTAACGTCAAGGATCCATACGGCCCAGAAAGCTGGGATTTCTTCCTGATGGTTTGAGAAATCGTACCTTGTAAACTGATATTTTAACCTTTAAACTGATAGTTAAGCTACTATCCCAGTGCATGTGTATGCTGTTTGCGCTGTGCATTGCTTCTGTAATACTTCAGTGTCTGATAAACAAGGTGCTGGCTGGAAAGACAAATTATGCGTCCCCCTACCTTGTTGGTATAGCTGTTTAAAGTGACATCTGCAAGGAACATATTATGTAAATACAAATAGTGTTTCAAGCACTAAAGAATGAAGGCTAACCATGATGGTATCAACTTTGCATTAAGAGTGGAGGAAATAATGTACATTGGATACATTGGATACCAAAAGACAGGCCATGCTGGGCCAGGCGGGGAATGCACACCCCTAACATGCATGAAAATCTAGCAGGGTCTCACAAGTTACTACAAGAACCTTAAGGTATACTGTGACAGCATTGTTGTTGCTTCGGTTTATCAGCATTAAGAAGAAGCCAATGGTAAAAAGTCTGTATCATTTAAAGTACTCAAACTAAACTTGTTACAGAAAAACAAATTGAAGCCCCATAACTACGGCTAGCCTGTTGCAGTGCAGATAAATGCCCCAGAAAAGGGAATTAGAGCCAAGCTACAACAAGAGCATCGCATCGACACAGCAACATACTGTGAAACCTTGTTTTTGTGCTGCAGCCATCATATCGAGGGTGGCGACGCCATCCACAGAGTGGATGAACACCCAGCTATAAAACATGGAAACGCAATATGCACGATGTGTATCCCACTCATCAAGTACACTCAGGGACATGTGAAGGATTGGAGTTAATGGGGATGTAACAGACTTTTTACAGACGGATCGCTGGACTTCTCTCCTAGATAAGGCATTTGTCATTCATTCAGAATAAACCTAGCCGCCACTCGCCCTCAGTACCCCAATAGCCCATTAAGGGGACAGTAGCAGCCCTTAGCTGAGGGTGGGGGTACCCCAGTTTTCATCCTCAGTGAAATAGGCTCTTCTTTCGCTGGTGAAGCAACATAAAAACATAAAAAAGAACAGGGACCGTCTTCAGTGGGCTTGCAGGTGTCGACTCCACTACGGAAAAAAAACACGTGGCCAGCCGGAAGGCCGTGTGAACGAGCAAGATGGCACAGCTGTCCGCACAGTGGGAGTACTTTCGTTCCTACAGAAGGCATCCTTTATCATAATGAAGGGCTTTGCAGGAGGACGTCAGATCGGTGTTCATGGAAAATCGGGGGCAGTTGTCACCCCATAACTCTATGGAATAGACAAAGGAGATGCTGCAACCCAGATTAGGGTCATACAATTGGTAGTTTTTTTTATGAACGTATTCCATGTCCTATTTTTTAATATGGTATTATCGCCCTCGAGTGAGTGAAATCATGCCCGCATTACGGGTTTTTGTAAGACTAGTAACAGATGTAATTAAATATATTGTCAACTAGGCTTTTTCAGACCCCAGGTGTTGAGACAGGTTGTCATATCTTTTTTCAAATGGATAGTATGATCAGAGCTCATTTTTGAATGATTTAAAACAGATGATGCCACATTGTATTGCCAGTGCCACCCGGTCAGCTAATATCGGTACTGTAGTGGTCAGATGAAAATACAAATAACGAAACAAAGACCACAAAAGAAACAACTTTTGACCAAAGACAATTTTCAGTGAAAAAGTCCTTTAATAATAAACAATGTTATGTCCGTGGTACCAGCGAACAGGCTAAGTTTCATTAGACTACAGTGTTCGCCTTTGAAAACACGAATACCCTAGGATAATGATTTATATGTAATTGCAAAGAACACATGTTGGGCACGGAAAAGCATAGACGCCTATAGAGTTGGGTTGTGTGTGGAAAGTAACAGTCTGAAGTATGCTCCATTAAAAAAAGATTATGTGGATGACACTGAATCATGAAACAGCAGCTGAGGGAGGAAACTGTAAAAGTAATTAGCGTTATTTCAGAATGGCGGCTGCGAAAAGGCAGTCACCGTGGGGTAGCTAAGCACAAAGACACCATGGACAGAGTTCACAGTTGCCTCCAAGCCGGAACCTCTGACTCGCCCTCTGAATTTAGACAGCTCACTTGATCTTCCTGGGCTGCAGACATGTCAGCTGTAGAGCAGATGTTGGCTCCGAGTATGCCGACAGTATGCTGGGTAAGTATGTTATTACAAACAACCACCCTGATAAAAGTTGATATCCTCATTAGTTCTAGCTGGCCTGAGAGGCCCACACCTGCAGAGCATACTGCCTGGAACTGCACAGGAAAGGCACCGCGGCCATTAGGCCCAGGGTGTGCTTTGACGCACCACATCACAGAAAGGAAACCCCGCGTCTACAATTTGCCGCAGTGCCTCTTGAACGAAGCCAGGTGGGATGCGAGCACGTTTTCCATTGATGTTCGCCTGCCCCAAATTAAAGAGGAAGCACTCGGCACAATTACAAGCTAGACTCTTTGGAAGAAATATGCTAAGCGGAGGGACATTCATAAAAATGCGCTCTCTGTTTACTGGATTGGGTATGTAAGGTCCTTGATTGGCAGGCGGAGGTTGCAAATAGCCGTCTCAAAATGCACGAGAGGAGACCGAAAAAAATCGAATAAAAAGCGCGGTTAATGAATAAAAGGACATCGGTAATGCAGCGTCACAATGTCGAACTTTGCGATAATGCTTGCATTTAAACCTCAGTTTCCCTTGCACACTGAAGCATTATTGCTCCCCTGAAGGATTGCAGTATTATTTTTCCAAACATGTATTTCATTCAGCATCTTTTCGGAATTTTCTCAAGGGGCCTTGCAACGTCTAATTTGGCCAGATTCACCTACATATGTTCGGCTTTCCAGTGATTCATTTCAGATGTTCCAAGTCTTGCATACTTCCCGTCAGCTTTGAATCCACCATTCCTCACATGAGAGGTTTCTCTCCAGTTCACTGGCATTCCTTCCCGTCATCTGAGTGCAAGTTTTCTGCATGTGGGCTGTATTCAAACAGTGTACAGGGAATAGGATGCGGCCACACCAAAATGCTGCTTATCCTCAAGGGAGCGTGTTTTTCCAAAAGGCAGGCTTCACTAGGAAATGTGAAATGAAAACCCAGCACAGTAGTCGTTTCCTAATGTGTCACTCACCAGTGCAGTGGAGTATTGTGAATCAGGTATTGTGACCACCTCCCTCCAGGCCATTACCGACACTGGATCTGATTTTGAGTTCGGCAGATGGATTACTCCAAAATAAACGTGATGGATATCCCGTTTGCGTACTATGGGCCTCATTTACAAATATTCACTCTGTCTAACAACAGATCCTAAGACCATGCTTGTGCCATATTTAGAAAACTGCACTACATGGCGTAACATCTTAAAAAAAATGATGCTAGCTTGTGTGCCGCACTATAAACCAAATGGCTGCTACAGGTGCAAAAGTGACGCTAGCCTGATTTGAGGCATGTAATCTGACACTAGCCAGAGTAGCGTCACTTTGGTACCTAAAAGTGTAAATAAAAAAACACCTGCAAAATACCCCTGAAGACCAGACACCCCAGGACAACCCCAACAAGCCAAGTACAAGCCAGGATGTACAGACAGACTCCCAGGAGAATGGGAAGAGGAAGTGCAGGTTCAGCGAGGAGAAGAACATCTTGATCCTTGAGGTCACACAGTGTCAACAACAGCTATTTGTCACCTCTAAATTGCCATTAGGGAGGAAAGAGGCCATATGGCAGTCCATAGTGGACAAAGCCAACACTGTGACAGAGGTCAAGAGGACAGTTATTCATGTAAGAAGCACTGGCATGATTGCAAGCACAGAACAAAGGAGAAACTGGCCAGCAACCGCAAGGCAGCATTGCAGACTGGAGGTGGAAGTCCAGCACCCCAGGAGGTGCTAGATGACCTAAAAAGTTGGTGACAGCTGTCATCCCGGAGCAGTTGGTAACCGGAGTCCAAGGACACAACAGTGCTGCATATAATGAACTACAACAATCACAGGGCAAGTCGCAGTGGGGGGCAATGTGGGCACTATGCAATTTCAAAAGGGGTGGCAGCCATGTCCCAGAGCAAAAAATGCACTGTCTGCAGGCCTTATATGTAGTATACTGGCACACACATGATGAAACAGCAAAGAGAGATATTGTGCACTGACTTCACACAATTAGCACATCCCAGGTCACAACCATCAACTCACTGTCTTCCTTGTTTGAAGTGCAGCATCATTCCACGTTTACCTCTCTTTAGGCCTTTTTTATGAGGCACTAGCAGCACACTGCACCACCAGAGTGTCAATTTCCAAAGAATCTCCGGTGGCGCAGTGTGCCAGCCCATATTTACAAAGCCATGCCAAGCCACCGTGTATTGTTTTTCATGGCCTTGTAAATATGGACACCTTCCACAAATAACACTGGATCAAATGGACGTTCCATGGGTGTTACATGGGGTGTTTCCATGCAACACCCATGGAACCTAAAGGAATTTGATGTACTTTCAGATTTACAAGGCTGGGAACGCATAAGATTCCTACACCACATCAGGGGTGGCGTAAGGAGGATGATACATGGAGAACTGTTTTCATTACTTCCTATGTTTTACCTCTTTCTATGTGTGATGCAGAAAGAGGAAAACACTTTTTGTGATTGTTTTTGTGTGGGAAGGTGTCCCTCACTGCACAAAAACAATCATCCTTGCAACTCAGGCATCCTGCACCATGGTGCAGTGCTGCCTGTATTGGCAGTAGGCAGCAATTTGTGCACCAGTGGAGGGGGAGAATAAAGAAATGTGCCTTATCTTGTTGATAAGGTGCATTTCAGCCATTTCACAGTGGTGCAAGGTTCTTGCTGCACTTCCCTGCGCCACCTGCCACGTAAATGAGGCTGTTTGTGCCACATGTATGAGGAAATGATGCAGTGCAGCCAGTCAGTTTGCAGCGCTGCACTTTGTGATTTAGAAAGTGCAGGGATGCATTGCATTCACTGAAATTCCATACATACCTGTACTTTCCTCAGCAGTGGCTTACAAATTCCTGCCAGCCCCAATGCAGGTATCCTTGCCCCATGTAGCTACTCGGTCTCACTTGGGCCTATGCACAGTAATCTAGGATGCAAATTATCAGGATGGAATCGCTGTGTCACAGGACAAACAACTCATCTGAGGGGGGACAGGTGTGGGCATTGGGAGACATACACACTTAGGGATATGGCAGGAGACATGTCTATTGTACCCTGCATGAAACTAAATTTCTCCTAGCTGACATGGCAGGCAGGGGAGGGCACACAGGTGTCAGCTGCCATGGAAGGCACCACAGGAAATTAACTCAAAGAATCAATTGGAGGGTGGGTGGTGTGAGAAATGTACAACAATGGACCATGTGTGTACAAACTAATTATTATGTGTGTGCATTGGGAGGCACTGCTACTGCTCTGCATGGTAGGTGGTGACTCTTCATGGCAAAATTACATTTGCTTTGAACAGGGTGTCCGTTCATACTGGGGAGGTGGGAATGAACATTTGTACTGTATGGTACCTACAAAATTACACATGCACCACTGGGTCTCACTGGGCATCGCTTGTGGCACACCTGGGAAGGGATGGCAGAGAAAAGTCCTTTGGGGACCTACAGCCTACATGTCACGTGGACCGGGGGAGCATGTGTCAGGAAGGAGTATGAAGCAACACTGTCTCATGTGTCAAAAGTACAATCAATTTGGAGGATGACAAACAGTGATTTGACAAAGGGATACCATGAACACCTAACCATCACAAATCATAGGACCCAGGGAGGAACTCAGGCTAAATTGACTGGGCCCACTGATGTGGGATTCAGATGTAGGACTTGCCACCAATCACAACACCACTGCAATGTGGGGTGAGGCCTCAACAATTGCTGTCTAAAACAAATTATCATGTAGTACCACTGGGTATGGACATGCATGATCAACCTGTTGTAGCCATGTGAGAAGTAATGTATGAGTTGGGTAGGATCACTGTGTGACGCTTACCTGTGTACCAGGGAGTCAAAAGTGGGGAATCAGAGGAGTTCTGAACACATATAATGGCGTGGTGGTCCTGAATCATATGATTTGTAACACTCTGCAGATAGACATCTCTCATCAGGCTGTCATGCGGGAATGTAAGTGAGCCAGAGTACACAGTAGGACAGAATCCCACCCCCTCACAGGCACACAGTTCCTGTGGCATCAATCCATTAGCATTAGCAATCCATTAGTATTAGTTCTGGGTAACTGCACATCAACGACCTATGCCCAACAGGTGTACTAAATACCACTGTCCAGCTCAGGGCCCCATGTATGAAGAGAACATGCAGCATGCTGCTGCACCCCAGCTTGCCATGCTGCACTGTACCATTTTGAAAGTACAGGGATGCTTGTATTTACCAAAATGCAACACATACCTGTACTTTCGTCAGTGATGGTCTACTCACTGCTTCCTAGCACCAACACAGGAACCCTTGCACCATGGTGTAAGGTTGCCTGTGTTTCAGGGATGAGTGCTCATTTATTGAATGGGACACTTTCTTGAACTTGAACAATCATGAATGTCGTCTTCCACTTTCCACGTGTGCTGCAGAATGCAGAAAACATTGAAATAGGAAGAAATGGGGACTAAAATGTCAATTCTTTACATTGCACCACTGCAATGTCACCCCTGAGGTTGTGGAGGAATCTGACGCATCTCTAGAGATTCAAATCTAGGAATGTGTCACATTCCTTTGCATTTCATGGTTGCTGCAGGGGAACGCTTATGGCAACACCCAAGGAACTCACTCTGTATGCAGTGTAATGTGTTAAAGGGGTACAGAATTACAGGGCCATGACAAGCCACACAAGTTGGTGTGTTGTGGTCTTGTAAATTAGGGGCCTGCACACTGTGCCACTGAAGCATCAATTTCTATGGCACTCCAGTTGCGCAGTGTGCCGCTAGGGCCCTGAAATGAGGCCTTGAAAGTGCTCCCTTGGAAACCTTGATTGTAAACCTGATCACTCATGTCAACATCAAGCAGCGGTCAACATTAACTTACTTCTATTTCATTGCAGAGGATGACATCATACCTCCTGGCCAGCTGCCTGTCTTGGACTTCTCAGATGATGTGGGTGACCAACTGCAAACCATACATCTGGATACCCTCCAACAAATCCTGGGTGCCATACGGACCCCATCTCCAGTCACACGCAGGCTAGACAGTGTTGCAGGCTCTTCGTATGAACCAGCCAACATGCAACACTTACCAGCTCAACCACAGCCCTGGACTCCCACGACCCAACACTTACATTTCAAAAACAGAGGTAGGAGTCTAGCAGGAGCCGGCAGATACAGTGCAGGTGGGGATAGAGAGTGTGGTGGGTATCCTAGAGGCAGTCCTGAGGTGCCTCAGTCCAAAGGAGGATATCTTGTCATCCATACGAGGCAGCAACATTCTGCTCCCTGGCCTACAGCCGTCATTGACTGACATTGCTGAAGTTATGAGGCTGAGGAATGAGCAAATGCCCAGCCCAACTGTGACGTTGCTGTAGTGTTGCAGACCCTGAGGTCATCCTTGCGCTATGCTGCCTCATGTGTTCCCACAGATGAGAGCTGCTGTGGACACAGCACCCACATCTTCAGCCCCTGGTGTTTGTGTGCCTCCCTCTTCTTCAGCACCTACAAAACCCCATCACAGGAGGCACCACATATATCGGAGTATGAAGATGTGGAAGGAATATCTTTCACCAGGAAAACTGCCCGGTGCTTTACTCTTTGGCACATGACCCCTTTCTCCTTTGCTCTGTGCTAAAAACCATGCCAGCGTCAAAACACCTGGCACTGCCCTCAATCGGAATCTCTCATGGTTGACGTCTCACATATGTGGACTGGTATTGTGGCCAATCTTCCCTAATGGCAATGTAGTCTTTCTCCTCACTAAAGTACTCCTCTCCTACAGATGTCCCATGACATTCACCCCCAAGGACTCTGTCTGGACATCCAATGGCTAAATACATCTGTTGGGGTTTGTTGTCTCAAATAATGTAGATCAGTACTGCACGTAAATTAAATAAAATCACTTACTACAACCGTGGTGTTGTATGTGTGTCTGAAGCAGGAACAACATGAACATTTTAGGTTGTGTGAAGCTAGTACATTGACTGCTCACCAAAGGAATATCTGTGGATTGCAATCCGAGAAAAAGCCACACAGACTGAGTAAACATACTTGAAGGATCTGATATGTACGTTGATGAAAAAACGTATTTTTGGGCTCATAAGCATGTAATGTAACAATTATCATGCAGTCATTGTGACAGCTGATGTGACTCACACCACAAGTGACTTTTCTAAGTAAGGAACGTAGCAAAAATCTCACATTGATGTGACAACCAAATGTTGCTTGTTCAAGTCAGTGAGGGTCAGGCATAAGTGTGTGAGTAACAAATGTTGGGATGAGTATCCTTTCACATCCAGATTATCTACTCACATTGCAAAGTGATGTGTGTAGATAGCTGATAGGATCCCATTGCCAAACTCACATGTACTTAGCCATCAGGAATACTCCTTGTCTCAAGTTTCTAAATACTTCTTTCAAAGCCGTATGCATGTACCAATCATAGCCTGTGCAGACCTGCTAATTTCTAGACAGTAAATCATGATGGAGATCATAATTTATGAAACAAAAAAAGTATATAAAACTATCAATCTTACACTGAAAACTACCTAAGCTACCTAACGTAACTCTCCTTACCTAACCTACACTACCCTAAAATACTTAATAACTACAACTTACAACTTATCTTAACTTATCCTATACATTCAACCCCACATGATAGACATCAACCCCTCACCTTCCTTAAAATAAAACACATCTGTAGACAAGGACAACAGTAACTACAGCTATACATAAACTAACTAAACATCTATGCCTAAACAAAGATATATATTTTAAATTTTTTTTATATATTTTTTTATTTTTTTCGAAATGTACACATACCAAAAACATCACTCCCCTAATAATACCCAATAATAAGAAACCCCAATGAAAGTACCCACCCGTAAGAAGAAAATTTCTAGTGATTAAAACTACCCTATACTAAGCTAACTTACCTAACACTAAGGTGGTCATTCTGACCCTGGCGGTCTTTGACCGCCAGGGCGGAGGACCGCGGGAGCACCGCCGACAGGCCGGCGGTACTCCAATGGGGATTCCGACCGCGGTCGGACCGGCACCACTGGCGGGCTCCCGCCAGTGTACCGCCGCCCCATTGAATCCTCCACGGCGGCGCAGCTTGCTGCACCGCCGCGGGGATTCCGACCCCCCCTACCGCCATCCAGATCCCGGCGGTCCGACCGCCGGGATCCGGATGGCGGTAGGGGGGGTCGCGGGGCCCCTGGGGGCCCCTGCAGTGCCCATGCCACTGGCATGGGCATTGCAGGGGCCCCCGTAAGAGGGCCCCTACATGTATTTCACTGTCTGCTGCGCAGACAGTGAAATACGCGACGGGTGCAACTGCACCCGTCGCACAGCTTCCACTCCGCCGGCTCGATTCCGAGCCGGCTTCATCGTGGAAGCCTCATTCCCGCTGGGCTGGCGGGCGCTCTGAAGGCGACCGCCCGCCAGCCCAGCGGGAAAGTCAGAATTACCGCGGCGGTCTTTCGACCGCGGAACGGTAATCTGACGGCGGGACTTTGGCGGGCGGCCTCCGCCGCCCGCCAAGGTCAGAATGAGGGCCTAACTGTCTAAAATCCCAATTATAAAAACTATATACAAGGAAAGAGAGATAGGTCTGTCTTTGGCCGATCCTGCTCTTCATTTCTTCATGCCAGCAGCTTTGAGTTCACAGAGAATGATGAGCACCTGATCCTGTCTCTGCTTCAGGTTAGAGAGGCATAGCCTCGTGTCAGCTTTTTCAGTTCTAACCCCTAGAACACCTATTTCAGTTCTGATGTTGTGCTCAAAATCCACCCTTAAAACCAGAAAATCTTTGAATGACCATGTCTTTATTGACAATGGTTATGGAAAATACTATTTTGTAAACATGGTATGGCACTCTCATCATGTTACATTGCTCACCAATTTTCCTTCTGCATGCTCCATTGCCAGTAGCAAAGTCATCTGAACAAGGTCTGTAAGTTAGATGGCATGTCTCACAGCATTATGTGCCTATGGCAAGGACACATATCTGGACACATTGATACATGGAAAATACATGTTTCAGATATCATATATGAGAATGGAGTGTGTATAGCTCTCTCACATCACACATAGGTACATGAACCTACTCCCATATCCACCCATGTACATGCATTGTGGGCTGGGCCATGATTCCAAGCATACTCTGTGAATAACTGAATGTTTCTCACTATGTAGGCCATTGCCTGTACATATGGGTGCACAATTCATGTCAAACGGTTGGCTGTACACCAACATGCAGCACATCCATTTAATAGGTGGGTGCATGCATGCCCTTCATCTCATCTGCAAAGGGATCTTGGAACAGCAATGGCTAATGCTGATCATTGTATGTACCAGTTCGCATTGCATCCTGTAGACTATCAGGGCCGGCACTATCTGAAGCGGCATTTGGTTTTGGCATGTTGTATGACACTGTTGTGCAGACATCCCTCTAGTCTACACACATTTCCAGATCTCTGAAGATGACAGGGGTTAGCAATATTGTCACACAACATAGAGTATGGGGCATCACACCACAGGAGTGGGCAAATCAACTGAAAATCCAAGTGTGGTATGTTGACGACAATCCTTCTAATCGTAGGGTTCTATTCACACACTCCTCAGTCCTGGTAGTATATGATATACTGTGATGTTCCTCTGGCACACACAAAATAAATTTGTCATGTGGACCACATATTGAACCTGAATAGATGTGCATGACCCTGCACTCCTTGAACATGCTCTAACTGCCATCACTGTGTTTTTATTTATACACCATGTGTGGGCAAAGCAGACACATCAGTCATAAATTTCACTGTGAGTAACAACAGCTTACCTGTGCATATAAAAAGCTTTATTATGGTATACAGTGTCCTGCCATGTTCATTTATTATTCCCCTACCACATATGTTCACACTTCCTGGCACTGTAATCATTGTCCTTTGGTCATATCAGCTTATTTGTGGTCCCTCAGTTAAAGCAACCAGAACCTCCTTGACATTTCTCAGATGCAATGGCACTTCCTGGACCCAACCTCCACTTTACTGCCCATACATAAATATAGCCTATGAGGTTTCAGTTTGTCAACATGCACTTTTTACGTGGCATTGCACACA
The DNA here is from genome assembly GCF_031143425.1 of Pleurodeles waltl. Classification (NCBI taxonomy): domain Eukaryota; kingdom Metazoa; phylum Chordata; class Amphibia; order Caudata; family Salamandridae; genus Pleurodeles; species Pleurodeles waltl. The sequence goes on from NC_090442.1 coordinate 518,807,755, forward strand.
GCATACAACATCACACAATCCTTGCACTACGCATTACAGATAAAGGATGAAACTCGCTGGTAACATTGGGGTCACGGAAACTCTCCACCGCTCCTGTTGTGTATGGCCCGGGTCCACCTGCAAGACATAACATGAGACATAGCACTCTGAATGTTGAACAATGAACACTGTGGTCAAATATTGCACATTACAGATGACTTGGAGATGAACATCTTTGGCTTTATGGCTGTGACAACTCAAATGGGCCGTTAGTCCTGTCTTAATGTCATACATAGGTAGGCCAGGATGATATGTACAGACATGTACCTTGCATAAATGTCTCAGGTACATAGTGTGAGGCTTTCAAATGACCAACTACCCAAATTATTGTCAGGGCTATCTGAGTGTAGTGTCACTGTGCACGTACATGACTCAAAGAACACGCTCAGCATGACCAGCAGTTCTCCTGCCTCTCTCTTGCCGTCACATGTACATTACTGCATCATACAACAGTAGTTAGGCATCCTTGTCCCTTCATTTAACAGACATCGTGTGATGTTGTTGCTGCATGTTCAAAGACAACACACATGTTTTCTACATCCTCAAAACACTAAATTATCATTTTAGATACAAACATGTTTGTGACAGAATCAGGCATATGACATTCAACATGTCATGACTATGTTCATAGTCACACACATCATGCCTCACCTACGTGAGACATGATCCACTGAAGTGTTCATAATTTGGAACTTCAATGCTAAGGGACATCTCTCAGGGTGGCACATGTTGACATATGCCCTGGCAGCAGGCCACATATAGGAATTGTGCACATGTCCTCAGGCTACCATACAGCATATCTGGTGACATGTGCACCGTGGTGCTAACTGGAAAGTGTCCAACAGGTATACCGGGGACAATGCTTAGTGTGGGTGCATGACAGCTCAGTCATTGAGATCCTTTGTGTCATGTGTTGGCTATGGAATGACTGTTTTGGGGTCTGATGGCATCTGTGCCCTGCCATACATGAATCATTGACATTATGGGCCACATTTACAAGCCCTGCACCACCAGAACATTTCAGTTACATTTTTTGTGTGGCACAGTGTGCCATGCCATGATCCCAAGACTGATAATTCTTCTGATACAATTGGCACCTCAGGGGTAGCATCACAGTGGTCGTCCAATGGGAAAGAAATACATGATTACTCCACATGTTCCTCTTCCTATGTGTGCTGCTTTCTACGGCAAACACAGAAGATGAAAAACTCCATTGATGATTGTATATGGGCAGGAATGTGTCAATTCCTGTGCATGAACACTCTTCCCTGTCAGCCATATACCCATGCACCATGACACAAGGGTGCCTGCACTGCTGCCCGTCAGCAATTTTTACAGAAGCACAGTAAAAAAGAACAGCATTGTGCCATACATCATAGTTATGGCACACTGCTGCACTTGTAGGGAATGCTTGTTGGCACAGCAGCACCACTTGCATCCCTGCTCTGTGTCCTAACTTGGTAAAGGAAGCCCTATGACCAGAAGACATCTAATTGTAAGTGCAATACAAGGAATCTGCCTTCAATAAATGGGTACTTACCAACAGTACCTTGATTCCCAGGTAATCAAGGAGGTCACATTCCCTGCATATGAGGGCGTGGGTCGACCTGTCCACCTCAAATATCTGCTGCATGTGGAAGTGGGCCTTCCCTCAGTGCAGCTTTCATACCTCCGTCCCGTAGCCCTGAACCACACGATAGCCCACGGCCACCATATGTGGGAGGTAGTGGGTCACCAGCCATATGAACCCCCAACTCTTCCGCACTAATGCCACAATCCTTTGCCTTCCCTGACATGTCCCAACCCAAACCCACAATTAAATAACTGAAAAAAGGAAAAAAAAGAAAAGCCTAAACTACCCCAAACTACCCCAACAGACTAAACTACCACAACAACAAACACCCGACAATACACTCTGAAAACAATATAGTAGACAAATAGACGGGACAAAACAGATGTCTTGGACACTACAGAGATAGAAGACAGAACAAAAGACTCCTCCACCAGTACCCCTCAACACAGCACCAACAACACACAACCTCTCTTAACCACAGACAAAGAGACTGTACTGTAAGAGAAAGTGAAAGTAATTTTGCAGTTCCTGGTTTGCAGCATGCCTGATCTATTGCATCACTTCCTGTGCTGATGCAGCATGTTTTGAGCCAATGCATTGTTTTTTTTATGCTACGCAACAATGCAAGGATTTTTAATGACACATGACTATGCACCATGAGGAAGTTCCAATGCGTTGCATGTAATGCGTAATTTTTGGCAGTTGCAATAGGTTAAAAAAACACACATTGGGACAATGCATCTATTTTTGTTTTTACACAATGACTGTAATATGTGTATATATGTATGGTGTCACATGGAAATAATTTTTACAGTCCTGTGGATTGTTGTGTTGCCTGTGAATTGTTTCACACACTCCTCTCTTTCAATGTGTCTAGTGTATGTATAGAACGTATAATTGGTGAAAGTACATGCATTGCAAGGATCAGACAATGCATAGGCCACATTCCCTATGAATACTGGACGCAACAACTTCAGAGGGTTGCCCCATGTGCCAACTGTGTGGGCACCTGAGTACATTGTTTAGATTACCTTCAGGAATGCCATGGACTTGCCATGGAATGTGGCCTGCACACCCACATTTAGGACAGCACATACGTCAGACAGTATGTGCTGCATTCCAAAGTGCAGAAAGCAGGCTGTCAATAAAGGGATTGGGTGGGGGCTGACAGTGTCTGGTGCTGGCAAGTGCTGTGATACTTAGGGCCTCATTTACAAGGAAATTATGCAGCATGGTGCTGCAAGCAATTTGGCAGCAATGATGCACTGAATGTACCAGAATATGGTGCATAGCTGTGTTTTCCCCAGTACAGGCACTAAATCAGTTGCCTACTGCCAAAGCAGGCACCCTTGCACCATGGAGCAAGGATACTTGTGTGGCTGGGGTGAATGTTTTTGTGCTGAAGGGGGACCTTCCTGCACAAAAACAATAATTAATGGCATTTTGCTCGTTCTATGTGTGCTGCATGAAGCAGCATACATAGAGATTCACTTATAAGCCCCTTGCACCACTGGAGCATCACTTTATGCGACAGTCTGGTGGCGCTGTGCCCTGCTCCAAATTTACAAGGTGGCGCTAAGCCAATTTTCTTGATTTAAGGTGGCCGTGTAAATATGGGCCACCCCAACGTAGTTTTCTGTTGCAAAGGGGCATGCAGTGGGTGTTGCTGTGAGCGTACCCAGGCAACACCCATTGCTTTTTTTACAGTACCACAGATTTACAAGGAAATGTAAACCTGAAGCAGCTCCAAAACCTCTGATCTCCCCAGGGTTGGCGTTGGAGTGGGGCAACGAGGAGAAACACCTTTCTTTCTGCTCATTTTTTGCTCCTTTTAGGAGGAGCAAATTGCCATTAATGATTGTTTCTCTGCAGGAGGTATCCCTTCCTGTATTTAAACAATCACCACCGCAACGGAGGCATCCTTGAACCATAGGGCAAGGGTGGCTGCGTTGGTGCGAGGCAGCTGATTTAGCACTGGCACAGGGGAAAAACAGGAATCACCATATTATGGTAAATAAGGTGCATCCCTGCATTGTGAAATGATGCAGGTCGGCGCAGCTAAATTGCTTGTGGCACCGTGCTGTGCCATTTCCTCATAATTGAGGCCCATAGAAAGAACAAAATAAGAGGAGGAAAAATTGAGTTCTCCTCATTGCGGCACTCTAACGCCACCTCTGAGAAGGAGTTAGTTTTTGGCACTGCCTTATATTTATGTTTCCTTGTAAATCTGGGGCAGTTTTACGAAGCAATGGGTGTTGTGTGGGTACGCCAACAGCAACACCCGTTGTACGCCCCTTTGCCACAGAAAACTGCATTGGGGCAACCCATATTTAAAAGGCTGTGTTAAGCCACTAAAAGTGGCTTAAAGCCACTTTGTAAAAATGGAGCAGGGCACAGTGCACCAGAGCATGGAAAAATGACACTCAAGTGGCACTAGGGGCTTGTAAATAAGCACCTTAGTATACACATGTATATGGATATGTGAAGGTTACAATTTGCTCCTGTTTCCCCCATCTGGTGGCCTCCCATCAGGGGGGACACTACCAGTGTGCCATAGGATATGGTGTCTGAATCTGGCACCACATTTGACATACAGTGGGCAGTCAAAACGTACCTGCCCTATTACCTACTAGGGACTTGTAGGTAGTAGGATGCAGCCTTGCCCTGTTATCTACTAGGGACTTATAGGTATCCGGATTCAACCTTGCACTATTATCTACTAGGGAAATATAGGTAGTTGGATTCAACCTTGCCCTATTATCCACTAGGGACTTATAGGTAGTTGGATTCAGGAGTTGTTGGCAATTGTGTTTGTGCCAATATAGCATATGCCTTTTGTTGAGAGTAGGGGCCCTAGGCCTGGTTACCAGACCCAGGGTCGGTCAACACCATTTTCAGTCACTACACATTTGTAGTATATGCAAACTGGATTAATTTTTCACAATGTGATGGGGCAGGTAATGTGACCACACACTGGTTTTGATGTTATGTATTATCTTACATAGGTACACTCTTTCTTGTTATCACCCTCTTCTGACATTGTGTGAGACACTCATGCATGTACCACACACAACTAGTTTTTGTTAACTCAGCAATGTTGCTGTTATTGATGTTACACATACTCCATCTTTCACATACTCATCGCCCAGCTGTTCCTGCTCCTCATTGTCAATGGGCATGGGAGTTTATGAGCTGCAAATGTGTTTGACAATATGCAGCACAGTCGTATTAGTGGGGAGTAGGGCAAGCACTCCCAAAACCTCTCTTGACTCAAAGAGTAATACTGGGATACTCTGGGAGTCCTCTCCACAATGTAGCAGGTCCTGTTTAGGCCATGATTTGAGCTCTGTTGGGCTTCAATGTGGATGTGTTTGTGAGGATTAGTCACCCACAGCTGCAGACTCTGGGCCTGATTGATACTTTTTTAGCGCTGCATTTGCATCATTTTTTGATGCAAAGGTGGTTCACACTTACAAAATATAACTGAATTTTGTAAGTTTTCGCCACTTTTACATAAAAAATGACAGAAATGCTGCACAAAAAAAGTATAAATCATGCCCTCTTTCTTTTGTTAACAGCACAGTGAGTAGCAGTTGTTGGGAGTAATGGTCCTTATAGTTCATGTTCCCCCATAAATATATGTCTTTCAATGTCTTTATGTTCTCAGACCTATTGCCAACAGTATGAGACATGACATGCTATGACACTTATTGGCAAACATGCAAGATGATCACTGATTTTTCCGACAATGTGCTACGCATACAGATGTACCGTCCTCTGTGATACACTTACTAGTTGTCATACATGTGATTGCAAAATATGTTGCTATTGTGAGTTGTCAGCAGTGTTATGAATCTTTCACCCATTGATTCAACACATATCTCACACTGATCAACTGTTGCAGTCCCAGACTACTATTTACAGACCTTGGCATACAGTGATGCCCTGATGCACCACGTAGTGATTCCTATCTATCTGTTTTCCTTTTGGAACAACTGTTCAATGGCAGATATCACTTTTTTTTATTAAAACATGTTTCTTTGGCAAGCAGTGCAAACATTACACACCACACTTTTCGTAGCTCAGTGCATTGTGTCTGGCACTTAAAAGACGACAACAGTGTTCACACTAGATTGACAACTGTTGGGGCCTAATTTGCATTTAATGCACACGCCCAAACATATAAAGTTCTTATGCAGTCCGTGTATAAACGTCTGATTTATTTTCCAGCACTTTCGCCTCTTCTTGATTCATATCAATACAGCAATACTCCACATCAGTCATCTGTAACAGTCAAGTTTTAGCAAACGTGTTATGTCTACTGAGATATAACCAAATGACTTCATCATGGCTTCCTAATCCATTATCCAAAAGCACCTCTAGTACCTTCTCCAGGCTTCAGTAATCATGTGATCACCACAACAACTCCTCTGTGTGAATCCTGAACTATATATTTGGGTGTGTGTCTTAAATGTAAATTTATCTTCTGACCTGTCAATCGTAGGATTCTATTGAAAATAAGGAGTTGGGTGTTTCCTCCCTCATAAGTGCATCTCCCTATAAAAGATTTTGGATAGAGTTAATGATTATAACCATTTAACGTGTGTACAACTGATTCTCTGTTAAGTTTCCTGGATGTAGTCTTTTCTGGACCTATGACTGTGCCAAACACTCCAAGACATATGTTGTAATGGATTATTTATTCACATGTTTTGCAGTCATACCTTTTCCCACATGTTTTCAGGTAAAGAAATGCTGCTCAATGTGGGCACATCGCTGTCCACTGTCAGCAGTGTTCTGTATGTCCGTAAGATTTAGCATGTCATCCCCCTCCTCTTCCCGGGGAACCTCCTGCTCCTCATCCCAGAGGACATTGTTTTTTTACACAGATATTGTGCAAAATTTCACATACCAGGATCATCTCACAGACCATGGGTGGGGAATACGGCAGACGGCCATCTGACACATCAAGGCAGCAAAAGCAGGCTTTTACCAAGCCAAAGGTCCTCTCCGCAATGTTCCTGGTCCGAACATGTGCCTGGTTATAGGCCTTCTCCGCGTCTGTTTGTGGATTTGCAAAAGGTGCCATTACCCATGGCTGGATGCCATACCTTTGGTCAGCTGAATTGTTGAAGCAAATAAAAAAGTGTAATTGCTATGGTTTACTGCATTTGCACACATCCTGCACACAGGTGTCATATGTATTTGTATTGTCATGCTCTTCTCCCAGTTATGAACATATGATATGTATATCATGCCAGCGTAGTGCTGTTTCCAGGGGCCTGTTCACTCACTGTATTTGAGGTCCAATTCAGTGCATGAGCAGATACTTCATACAAATTAACTTCCTGACAGGCATATTTGTGCAGCTGGCTTGGATGGTGTCTGATACCCATCACTCTGGTCAACTCAATGTTTTGTGCTGCCATTATGTGTGATGGGACAGAATATTGCTGCAAAGTTTTTTTTTGCATGTCCAGCCTAGGTTGTTGGTGACATGCCAAACATGGCTGACACAGTCACATGTGTGGGCCCATGCTCCTCCTCAGGTGTTGTTATTGCATTACAATACATTTGCCCATGCCTTTGATTGATCTACAATGCCCATGACTGGACATGATGCCATCCACACAGTATGCCCTCTCACATCCCAACTGAGTGACATGATGTGACAACTGCCATTTCCCAATACATGTTTCCATGTCATGGTGTGGTAACATTCTGTACATGTGAGACAGATCTTTACCCAATTTGTGCACATGAGACATGTATCCTGCAGATTTGTGTATTGTCATCTGCAGTCCAGCTTAGAAACTTCCTGCACTGTACTATGGCCCTCATTCTGACCTTGGCGGGCGGCAGAGGCCGCCCGCCAAAGTCCCGCCGTCAGGTTACCGTTCCGCGGTCGAAAGACCGCGGCGGTAATTCTGACTTTCCCGCTGGGCTGGCGGGCGGTCGCCTTCAGACCGCCCGCCAGCCCAGCGGGAAAGAGGCTTCCACGATGAAGCCGGCTCGGAATCGAGCCGGCGGAGTGGAAGCTGTGCGACGGGTGCAGTTGCACCCGTCGCGTATTTCACTGTCTGCGCAGCAGACAGTGAAATACATGTAGGGGCCCTCTTACGGAGGCCCCTGCAATGCCCATGCCAGTGGCATGGGCACTGCAGGGGCCCCCAGGGGCCCCGCGACCCCCCCTACCGCCATCCGGATCCCGGCGGTCGGACCGCCGGGATCTGGATGGCGGTTGGGGGGGTCGGAATCCCCTCGGCGGCGCAGCAAGCTGCGCCGCCTTGAAGGATTCAATGGGGCGGCGGTACACTGGCGGGAGCCCGCCAGTGGTGCCGGTCCGACCGCGGCTTTACCGCCGCGGTCGGAATCCCCATTGGAGCACCGCCGGCCTGTCGGCGGTGCTCCCGCGGTCCTCCGCCCTGGCGGTCTTTGACCGCCAGGGTCAGAATGACCGCCTATGTCTCTTAGAAGGGAAACTGGTACACATTACTTGGGTCCTCGTGCCAATTTGAGGTCCATAGACCTGAACTTACACACAAGTTACCTCACAAGTACACATTTACACTTGCATCAGAGGTTGTAGGTGTACTTCTTAGCTTTCATGATGGAATTTGTGTATGCAGGTGCACCTTCCAGCCAAGACTGCTGCCTCCTCAGTAGCATGGTGAGTGATGTCTGTGTGTAGCATCACACTTCACACATGTGAGATGTGAGTTATTTGACATTGCAGTAGATATTTGTGCATCTACATGTCACCTGGCCATGGGTGTTAATTTTTCATCTAACACCTATGGCCTCATTTATGAGGCCCATGGTACAGGGTAGTGCAGCAAGTGCTTTGCTGTTCTGCCATGCATCACCAGGGAAGGCCAGGAATGCACAAAATCTACAAGATAATGCACCTTTTTGTCTTCTAGCCGTGCACAGATGCACAAATTGATGCCTGGTGCCAAGGCAAGCAGCCTTGCACCATGGCACAAGCGTGCCTGCATTGTGTGAATAATTGTTTTTTGTGCAGGAAGGCACACTTTTCTGCACATAAAGCATCACAAGAGCTGTTTCCCTCTTTCTATGCAAGCTACAGAATGCAGCACACATAGGAAGAGAAAGATACGGGGAGTGATGAAGATGTTTCTCCCCGTTGCATAACTTTTACGCCACCCCAGAGATGGCGTAAATATGTGATATACTCCCTAGACTTGTAAATCTGTGAATATGTCAGTTAGCTTTGTCTTCCATGGGTGTTGCATGGGTATACGCCCATGTTACTAACACAGTGTTATGCATTTAAGTTGTCCATATTTACAAGGCCAAGATAAGCAATGCAAGGTGGCTTTGCATGGCCTTGTTAATATGGCCTGGCACACTGTGCCAGTGGACCAGCAAACAAATGGTGCTCTGGTGGCAGAAATTAGATTAAGGGACTGGTCTGACCAGGCATTAAAATGTTGAGGCTAGTCAGAGTTAGCGTGACGTTTCCTAGGCGTGCGTCATTTTTCATAAAGCTTGTAGATATGGTGCTAGAGACCCAGCATCATTTTTTAGAAGGGAACACCTACATTGCATTTCATTGTTGGTACCTGACCCAGCCAGATCTGACGCTGATGGAAAAAACGCTAGTCCAGAAAAAGTTATGCCAGAGGCCTCTAGCATCACATTGTAGATCTGGAGTTAATATAGCACCCACACAGCATCAGAAAAAATGATGCTTCAGCGATGCAAAACCCTTGTAAATGAGGCCCTATTTGTATTATATTTAATGGCACTTGTAATACGGCACACTGGGATATCCGTCACGTTTGTGCAGGAGCAACCATTCTGCTGAACTCTATGCCAGGCCTGCTGTCTCAAATCCTGGACTTTTGTATGTATGTTAGCATAATGCATTCTGGGTTCTGTAGTATTTCTTTGCTTTCATTGAACTGATTTGACATTGAAATACATCAGAAAACTATAAATGGTAGGTGAAAATTTCAAGACTGGAAAGAAAGTCAATAATGACTTGGAGTGAGCGATTTCAATGCCTCATCAGGGGTAGTAAGCACTGAATAAATGCAATTGCAATGCAATTGTTTCATGTTTTTTCCATGAGGGTTGATGTTTTGTATTGTGTAAGCATTTTAGGTCCAAGAAGTGATACAAGGTTCACAGCAAGCATATCATATAAATGTGATCCCGTACAGTGTACATTCTTCTCTCTGTTATTTGAATCAAAGCTGCACGCACCTATCTTGCTGCAAATAATGAGTACTGTTTCAATATACTTTGACAAAGGAGGTCCTTAATTACTGAATCAGCTGGAATCTTCCACACTGTTTCTACACAATAGCTAGCTTGCATTTAAGTTAATTATTCATTTTTCATAATCTCCTTATGCTTTGGCCCCTTTCCTCTCTTTATTGTATGTATGTACGTATGTATGTTTGTATGTATATGGTTTTTCTATAGTGCGAACCTAGACAAAAGGCAGTTGAGCACTGTACAGCGTCAAAGACAAGCATAAAGTCAATAAGTGACAGTAGAGGTAGCTGAGTTATGGACAGTTAATGCATTGTGATGCAGGGTTCTTTAAAGAGGTGAGTCTTCAACTCTTTCCTAAATTGGAACAGAACTGCAGCTGTCCTGATTAACAATGGGATGTAGGTAGTCTACAGTCTGATGGTGTTGTGGCTGTGGTTGTGCCGAGAACCACCAGACAGGATGAGCATCTCTACAAATTAAATGGGGATGGCTTTGTAAATGAGGTATCTAGTTTTGAAGATGGTGTGGGCTGGTAAGGGGGGGCAATAAGCCTGGGTGGGGACAATGGGATATCTCTGGATAAAAGTTGAGAGGTATGTAGGATGCATGTGAGGTGTGCCATTGTGGAGTCGGGAAGACCAGAGAACAGGGTGTTATCACCATCAAGATGGAAGAGTATGAGGGCTTGAACAACTGTTCTGAAGTCACTTCCTGGAAGAAATGGTCTTATAGGTTTACTTATTATGCACTCATACCCTCATTGCAAGGGCAGCACAAATGCACATCCTATGGGTATTACCTGCACTATGTACACCAGGAAAAATAATGTAAAAGCAAATTGTTTTGTTAGTCTGTGAAAATGGGAAAAAATACCATTAGCGCCTAATCCCTTATTCCAAGGTCAATAACATAAAATGGTACTCAAATTGCCCATGTGGTAAATATTATTCACCATGATATTTGTATTAATTAAGGGCACATTTGTCACCTAGAATGACACAAATCTGAGAAAAATGGCCTTAGTATTCTGTTATAATTTTACATATTAAAATTGTGTATATACAGTAAAGAATAACTATGACCAAACAAATGTGTTTTTTACTGGACTAAAGAATTCTGGCATACAATAAATATTTGAAGTACAATAAACAGTTCCTTCTCCATAAAGCAAACATGATCTTTCCATAGTAAACCAGGGCAATGAAGATGGTTAAAATGTAACTTTGAAATATTGTGGAGTACTGCTATATAAAGAGAATTGATCACAATGCTGCCAAGTGATGGAACTTAGGGCAACACGTTGAGGATAAAACTGGAGCATACTTTGACTCAATGTGTTGTGAGTTTGGGAAAGTGCCATTTGAAAACTTGTGACCAAATGCAGGAGATGGGGGCAGCAAGACAGCATGTGATGCAACCTTTACAGAGCTCAGAATAAGAAGACATGGGTGGCTTACCTCCTATCCCGCTCAAGGATGTGGAAAGAGGCCACCTGTTAAGAGGAAGGCGTGGGCCCAATCGGTGCTAAGTGTAAATAGGCATAACGGCAGAGGGGGTCTTTGCCAAGGGGCAACTGCCTGTTGCCCTGTTGCCCAAAGGCTAGCAACCAAAACAGTGAGAAAATACAAGGGGAAAAATAGTGATATTCCGAAATTGTCAAAAGAAGAATTGCATGGTGTGCAGGATCTCTATCACAAGCAGAAAGTCACAGGATTGGCTTCGGCAGATATGATCGTGGGCTTAGGTTGGCCCAATGACTGACTCACACAATCAGTAGGTCACCAGTGTGTATATGTATAAAGGAAAAATATTAGGTAACCATTTAATATGGTCCAATTTTGACATTCAGGGGTTCTGGTGACATCATAAACCATGCGGCCTAAGGAAAGTAGCTTGTAAATATGACTACACACCAGAGATATGAGAAGGCACAATCACAGGAATGAGTGCAGTGGGCCTACAGCACAGTCTAAAGTGTGGCATTAAATCCGCAAAGCAGCATATTCAGATGATGGGTGGATCTTATCTTCAAAGTATTTGGGTTTGTTGCCATTTAGAGCACTGTACCCTATGCAAAGAGTTTTGAAGGTGTCTCTTTTTGGCACCAGGAGCCTGTGCATTTCCCAGAGGAAAGAGATTATATGGACATGTCTGAGCGGATTCAAATCCAATCTATCTGCTAGATTTTGCATCTTTTGTACTTGTGCTATCCTGCCTAGGGATAAGCTGAGGTACAATGATTTGCTGTAATCCATCTTGGAGTTGATGAACCTGTGGATAACAGATTTATGAACTTCCCGCAAAAGATATTTGGAAATCTTCCTGATCAATTTTAGCATTATAAGGCAACTCTTTGTAACCAGGCATACTTGTTGTGTCAGTGAAAGCTGAATGTCAAGCAAAAAACCCCAGGGCATCCAATGCAGCGCCACGTTTCTTGCGTTCCCTGTTCCCTAAAAATGCCACCTTGTGTGTGCCTCATTTATAATACAGCACACCATGGCAGTATTAGGAACAAAAGAGTCAAAAATGTTAAGGCTATTGGGGCACTTTGCTCCACTAGTGTAAAGAATGTTGATGCTACTAGCGCAAAGTGCAAGGAGGCCCATTGATTACAACAGGTGTGTCCTTTTAATGCCTGCTTTTAGCATGAGTTACAAATGATGGCAAAAATGGTGCTACGAAATCTTGTAGATATCATTTCGCCATTTTTGCAGGCCTCCTTTGCCGCAATGCCCCTTTTGCATACATTATGCATGGCGCATGCATAATGTGGCGCAATGCATGCATTGTACCACTTCGTAAATATGGTGCAGGGAAAAGGCCACCTTAGCGCCACTTTAGCCTCAAATACATGAGGCTAAGGTAGTGCTAAAGTGGAGCAATGGGCTCTCACATCTGCCACCTAGATTCCTTACAGACTTGACATGACTAGAAGGCACTCTAAGTGCCATGGTCAAACATTCATTAAACCATAAGTGAGTTTGTGAAAAGACTGATCTTGCAAGCACATCAAAGTAAAAACCTGAATTTCACTGTATGTTTGATCAGGACGGTTTCCTTTATTTATCTTCTGCAGTCCAAATGAAGAAGGTGTTTATCTGTTAAATTAATCTCTAGCTAGCACATGTTTTGTAAGGCACAATACAGCCAAGACTCCCTCAGGGCTAAATCATACTAAATCATACTGTCACCAAACGTATTCCGTAACGCAGTTGACCCAATATCATAGCGTGTCATAAGAAAGATGGATAAAACAAATACAACACGTGCATAAACTAGCATCATACTTGAGTAAGTGAAACCACTTAGAACTTGTCATTGAGAGTGAAAACACACACAACCACAGTGCTCATGCAAACAACACCATGCCTACACAGGCGAGACAAACTCTTAAAGTAATAGATATTTTTTAAAATCTGGGGGCATACTATAGAATGTGGTGCACTCTCCTTGTTTCCATCGAGCACATGTCAAAAGGGCACCTGACACAAACAAGTAGAGTGCACCTTATTAGTTTGAATGCACTACCCCCAGGGCAGCCCCAAACTCGTGCTGCCCTGGGGGCAGTGCATCCAAATGAAAAATGGAGCGGCTTCTTTAAAGCTGCTCCGTGTTTCACTGTACAGGCGGCAACCCACCTTTATTTTAAGGGGGATTAGAGATGCCCTTGCAGGAGGGTGAAGTGGGTGACTGCACCTTTGTGCAAGGGGATGTCAGAGGGTGTCCATAGGTCCCCTTTACCCCACCTCAAGAAGGCTGCCATCAGGGAGCGCTGTCGCTGTGCTTCCTGACAGCTTCTTTGCCTTTGTACCCTTGTCTATAATACAGCATGGGTGCAGAGACAAAGGGATTCCTTTATTGTCATGGGGCCTTGCCCCAGTGCAAATGAGGGAACACCCTCTGGTGATAGCACTGGCACTGTGGGGGTCATTCTGACCTCGGCGGTAAAAGGCGCTTACCGCCGGTCAGAAGACCGCCATAACACCGCTGCGGCAAACCGCCACGGTAATTTTGACCCGCTATTTGAAAACCTCCAAAAACCCGACATCCACAAAAGTCCGCCACACCAAAGGTCAGCGAAAAAATGGCGATGACCAAACCTCCACCGTCACGCCAACAGAAATACGCCCATGCCATTACGACCCACGAATCCACGCGGCGGTCTTTCAACCGCGGTATTCCATTGGCGGTACACACCGCCGCGGTCAAAATACACACACCTTTACAAAACATCCCCACATTGGACAATTTGAAACACACACACCTGAGACACATATCCACACCACTCCCACACACCCAATACAAAATAAAACACACACCCACATCACCCACAAACCCCTACAACCACAATTGCGAATCAAGGACAGAGAGAGACAGCACTGCTTAGAGTAGACCATCACACAGAGGCAAATCACAACATCACCCACACAATTACCATGCACAAAACACCATACACCACCACACACATTACACTCCACAACACATACACCACCCCTCACCTCATCCACACCACCCCATGGCACCCCAAAGACACCCCAGGTTCTCTGACGCAAAACTCAGGGTCATGGTGGAGGAAATAGTCTGTGTAGAGCCCCAGCTATTCGGGGCACAGGTGCAGCACACCACAATAGCTAGGAAGATGGAGCTATGGCTGGCAAAGGATAGTGGACAGGGTCAACGCGGTGGGACAGCATTCATGCAATCGGGATGACATCAGGAAGCGATGGAACGACCTACGGGGGAAGGTGCGTTCCATGGTATCAAGGCACAACATAGCGGTGCAGAAGACTGGCGGCGGACCCCCACCTACTCCCCTAGAATTTACAGCATGGGAGGAGGAAGTCTTGCACATCCTGCATTCTGAGGGCCTCGCAGGAGTATCTGGAGGAATGGACTCTGGTAAGTCAAATCTTAACTACTACTTCCCACCCCCACCCCACCTGCATGCCAGCACATACCCCCACCCTCAGCCCCACCCCCATCACACAAACTCCTTGCAAAAGGCTCACCATCACAACCCACCCATCCCAACACCAAGCCCTGCATGCGACCACAAAGCATGGACACCCATCACCAAAGCATGCCCACTGCACACACACATCACCCCCACAAGCCACCCTCACAAAAGCCCCCACAAGGGAATGCCTGCACTTGGGTACACGGACACCCACCCATCACACGAAATGCCACACACAGAAGCTATAACCATACCTTAATACCCCTGCAGGACCCGAACGCCACCACACCGCCACGGAGGGTCCAGAGATGTCCATCCCACCCCCAGATGAGGCCCTCAGCGATGACAGCAGCTCTGTCTCCCTGGACCCAGATGACCAGCCCGGCCCATCGGGGACCTCTGGACAGTCGGTTCCCCACAGACAGCCACAGGCTACAGCAGACCTAACCCCCTCTGGGAACACCAGCACAGCTCCCACCCAGCGGGCCCATGCCTCTGTCTCCAGGACACGTCAATCAGCGGTGTGTCCGCCACTACAGGGCACCCAGGTTGACCCACCACCCCAACAACCACAGGGACCCGGGGGCAGTGGTAGTGGGCACACCATCCAGGGGACAGAGGCCCAGGGAAACAGGGGAACTGGGAGGGCTGCTGTGCGACAGGGGGGGGACAGGCCCAGGGAACCCACTCTCCAAGAGGCCCTCTCCTCCATCATGGGAGCATACCACCACTCCCAGGAGACGATGGCGACGGTACTGGCCAGGTTCCAGGAGATCCAGGCACAGCAGGAGGAACGGTACATGGGGTTTAGAGAGGAACTGAGGAACATCGGTTCCGCAATGGGGACCATCGTCCTGGCCCTTAACCAGATAGTCACCACATTGCGGGACCATGTGGCACCACAAAGGGCCACTGTCACTAGCCAGGACCAGGAACAGGCTACCACATCCGCCGGCGCTAGTGGACAGGAGGCCCCCACACAACGACAGTCCACCAGAACCCCACCTCCTGCTGAAGAACAACCACCCCGCAAGCGGAACCTGAGATCTCACAAGAAGACAGAGTAGGATGCCAAGACCCCCGCCAGCATATGATACCCCCTGATGTCATCCCCCTGTCCCACATTGTCACCCTGTCCAACCTTAAACTGCCCCTGCTCCATCCTTCCACAGGCATATGGACAATGCACCTGTGAAACTGAGAACTGGACTCTGCCATGGACATTACTCCACCCCCACCCATCACCGTCTTACAATCATGTACCTATATGTAGCACTTGAAATAAATCACTCATTGCACTTAAAATAACAGGAGTCTGCTTGTATTTTTCACAAATGTATTACACATAACGGTGCAATTATGTTCAGTTACATTGTGATGACAACATACCAATGTCAATAAGCTTTAGTCCATGGGCAAACAAAGCAGTAGTCACGCAGTCGGTCATACAGCTCTGAAAAGGGAAGGGAAAGTCACAATTAACTTAAAAGGAACTAGGGGGAAACACAGACAGTAGAGACGCAGGAGGCCTTAAGTAAATGTGAAATGGCGTGGTTGATCCTTACCTGTGTGCTACTGAAAATATTGTTGTATCACTGTATCCCTGTTGTCTGTGTCGTCCCCGTCGTCTTCCTCCTCTTCACTCTCCACAGGCTCCACAGCTGATACAACACCACCATCTGGACCATCCTCCTGCACAAAAGGCACCTGGCGTCGCAAAGCAAGATTGTGAAGCATACAGCAGGCCACGATGATATGGCACACCTTCTTTGGTGAGTACATTAGGGATCCACCAGTCATATGTAGGCACCTAAACCTGGCTTTCAGGAGGCCGAAGGTCCTTTCTATGATCCTCCTAGTTCGCCCATGGGCCTCATTGTACCGTTCCTCTGCCCTGGTCCGGGGATTCCTCACTGGGGTCAATAGCCAGGAGAGGTTGGGGTAACCAGAGTCACCCAATAACCACACACGGTGTCTCTGTAGCTGTTCCATCATATAAGGGATGCTGCTATTTCTCATATCATACGCGTCATGCACTGACCCAGGGAACTTGGCATTTACATGGGAGATGTACTGGTCTGCCAAACAGACCACCTGGACATTCATCGAATGATAACTTTTTCTGTTTCTGTACACCTGCTCACTTCCACTGGGGGGAACCAAAGCCACATGGGTCCCATCAATGGTACCAATGATGTTGGGGATATGTCCAAGGGCATAGAAATCACCCTTCACTGTAGCCAAATCCTCCTCCTCAGGGAAAACAATGTAGCTCCGCATGTATTTCATCAGGGCAGACAACACTCTGGACAAAACCTTAGAAAACATAGGCTGAGACATCCCTGATGACATGGCCACTGTTGTCTGAAAAGACCCACTTGCCAAAAAATGGAGTACTGACAGAACCTGCACCAGAGGGGGAATCCCTGTGGGTTGGCGGATGGGGGACATCAGGTCTGGCTCCAGCTGGGCACACAGTTCATGTATAGTGGCTCTGTCAAGTCTGTATCTAAGTATAATATGTCGTTCTTCCATTGTCGACAGGTCCACCAGCGGTCGGTACACGGGAGGATTTATCCTTCTCCGCGCAAGTCCCAGCGGACGGTGCCTAGGAAAGACAACATGGAGCAGAAAGTCAAGCAAACCACAGGTTCGTTCACACAGCTTGCACAGTAAAAGAATCGCAATGCATTGAAAGGCTTGTATGAGTGGCAATGCACGGCCTAGGCCTGTGTGACGCAGTTGAAATTATGCCATGTGGGCCCTGGAAATGGTGGCTGCCTGACCTGTGAAGTGTGACAGTGGGATGTGAGGTCAATGCGCTGGCGTGGCACACCGTGGCGGTAGGCGGTCGAAGACCGCGGTGCGAAGCCGCATTGGTTAACATTGCACCCTATGGGTTTCATGAGCCAATGACGATGTGCGCCGGCGGTCGCGGTACGCACCGCCGCGGTACGCACCGCCACGGGCGTGACCGCCATTTTCTATCTGATTAATCACTCGAGACCTGATCATCCACAGGAGAGGACCTATACTGCAAGTGCTGCTGTGACCTCGGTCTGGGAGATACTATGGCTGCTGCGACTGGGGAAAGGGCCCCTGCCTTCACATCTGAGGAATTGGAGAAACTTGTTGATGGGGTCCTCCCCCAGTATGCGCTACTCTATGGTCCTCCAGACCAACAGGTTAGTACACAGGGTGCACGCTGAATGGGCTATGCCTGTGTTGAGTGGGGTGGATGTAAGATGGTGGGGAGGGGAGCGAATGAGGAGTGCAACGCATGACAGATGGGAACATGTGCCACATGGCAAGGTTGGGGAGGGGGGGCCCCTCACATCGACCATGCAGAAAAGTGATGATATTTCCTTTCCCACCCTGTACATGTCAAATAGGTCAGCGCCCATCAGAAGATCGACATTTGGCGTGCCATCGCCAAGGACGTCCGGGCCCTGGGGGTCCACTACAGACGGGGCACCCACTGCCGAAAGAGGTGGGAGGACATCCGCCGCGGGACCAGAAAGACCGCCGAGTCTCTGCTGGGGATGGCCTCCCAACGTAGGAGGGGTGCCAGCCGCCAATTGACCCCCCTGATGTCCCGGATCCTGGCGGTGGCCTACCCCGATTTGGATGGGCGGGTGAGGACATCACAGCAGACACAAGGGGGTGAGTATCAGCACATTCTGCTATCTTTGCGCACAGTGGAGGTGTCTGGGCTCGGGAGGAAGGCTGTGGGTAACTCAAGGCCAGAGCGCTTTCTGTAGGCTAGTCCCCTCTGTTAGGCATGGCCCTGTGCCCCCGCCCCCCACCTCTGTAGGGTGCCATGTACAGCCATCCATGGTCCTGCATCACCCATGTGTGCATTTGTCGTCCATAGACCTGTAGGCCTAGTCACAAGAACTGAGTAGTGTACCCCGATTGCGCAGCGTAGTGCAGGGGGCTTCTGTGTCTGTCCTCTCCGACAACGGTGTTGCCAATGCATGCACTCAACCTGTCTTCATTTCTCCCCCCCACCCATTTTCTTTTTCTTCCTGTGCATGTGTGCATTAGCATCATCAGGCGGAGGAGAATTGGCATCGGCGCACGAGGGAGCTGCATCTCAGATGGCCCCGGAGGGCCATGCAACCGACTCCGAGTTCACCAGTGAGACGGAGGGCGAGGGAAGCTCCACAACGGGGACCCGTGGAGACGTCAGCGACACCGACACGTCCTCGGAAGGGAGCTCCCTTGCGGTGGCGGCAACATCCGTGCCCACCGCCACAACAGGTACAGCCGCCACCCAGCGCACCAGCCCCGCCCTCCCAGCAGCCCCTCAGCCTTTGCTCCGTGCCCGCTCACCCAGGAAGGTGGGCATCTCCTTCACCCCAGGCACCTCAGGCCCTGCCCCAGTTACCCCTGCTGCCCTCAGTGAGGAGGTCATTGACCTCCTCCAGACCATCATTGTTGGGCAGTCTACCCTTTTGAATGCCATCCAGGGTGTAGAAAGGGAGGTGCATCGGAGCAATGCATACCTGGAGGGCATTCATTCGGGTCAGGCTGCCCATCAGCGATCGTTCAACGCTCTGGCCTCAGCACTGACGGCAGCCATTGTCCCTGTCTCCAGCCTCCCTCTTCTAACTCCCTCCACCCAGTCCCAGTCTCCTGTTCCTCAGCCTATCCCATCCACACCATCAGACCAGCCTGCACACACCTCAACACCCAAGGGCAGCTCATCCAGACATAAGCACCACAGATCCCACAAGCATTCACACAAGCAACATCCAGATGCAGACATGCCAACAGTCACTACCACCTCTGTGTCCCCCTCCTCCTCGTCTCCCTCCTCCCTCCCTGTGACGTCTCCACTCACACCTGCATGCACACCACCATCAGCGAGTACTTCCATCACCAGCACACCCTCCATTACAGTCAGCACACGTGCAGTCACCACCCCCACTGCCATTTACACGTCCCCTGTGTCCTCTCCCACTGTGTCTGTCACCCCCTCTTCCAAACCACACAAACGCAGGCAGCCACCCACCCAACAGCCATCCACCTCACGACAGCCTCCAGCCCAAGCACCTGCACCCAAAGACAGCACACTTGACTCTCCTACAACCACATCCTCTTCCTCCACTCCCATACCCACTGCACCTACCCTTCCCATTGCTCCTAAAAAACGTTTCCTCTCCAAAATTAACCTCTTTGCATCACCTGACCCACCCCCTCCATCTGGTAAGAGTCCAAAGAGCACCTCAGCCACCACCAGCCCTGCATCTAGTATCACCATAGTGCAGGGCTATTGGAGTCCACCAGCTCCTAGGGAAGGAACATCGGCCAGCAGCAAGGGGACAGCCAGCCCACCCCCTGGGAAGAGGACAAGAAAAATTAAGGGCCGGCGCGAAAAGCCTGACACGGCTGCCACCAAGGAGAGTGGCCTTGCCCGTCACCTGCCACATCATCTAAGGGAGGCAAGGGCCAGAGAGCTGCAGCGAAGGAGGGCAAGGGCAGCAGGGCGGAGAAGACATGCAGCAGGCGAGCGCACCAGGAGGGCCCCACCAGCCCCATACCGGGTGTGACGGACGACACCCACGGGCCCAAGACTCCATCACAGGAGGGCCCCGCTACCGCAAGGGGAGTCTTGGCCAGGTCTGGCTCCCTTGAAAGACAGGACAAGCACCGCTGAACAGGGCCCCGCAAAGTCAGGCACCGCTGAACAGGGCCACGCCGTGAAGAGCACCGCTGAACAGGGCCCCGCCGTGAAGGGCACCGCTGAACAGGGCCCCGCAAAGACAGGTACCGCTGAACAGGGCCCCGCCGTGAAGAGCACCGCTGAACACGGCCCCGCCAAGACAGGCACTGCTGAACAGGGCCCCGCCGTCTCAAGCACCGCTCCGCTGGGCCCTTCCTGTCAAGCACCGCTCCGCTGGGCACCGCCTTCTCAAGCACCGCTCCGCTGGGCCCTTCATCTCAAGCACCGCTCCGCTGGGCCCTTCATCTCATGCACCGCTCCGCTGGGCACCGCCGTCTCAAGCACCACTCCGCTGGGCCCTTCATCTCAAGCACCGCTCCGCTGGGCCCTTCATCTCAAGCACCGCTCCGCTGGGCCCTTCATCTCAATCACCGCTCCGCTGGGCCCTTCCTGTCAAGCACCGCTCCGCTGGGCACCGCCGTCTCAAGCACCGCTCCGCTGGGCCCTTCCTGGCAAGCACCGCTCCGCTGGGCCCTTCATCTCAAGCACCGCTCTGCTGGGCCCTTCCTGTCAAGCACCGCTCCGCTGGGCCCTTCATCTCAAGCACCGCTCCGCTGGGCCCTTCATCTCAGGCACCGCTCCGCTGGGCACCGCCGTCTCAAGCACCGCTCCGCTGGGCCCTTCATCTCAACCACCTCTCCGCTGGGCCCTTCATCTCAAGCACCACTCCGCTGGGCCCTTCATCTCAGGCACCGCTCCGCTGGGCACCGCCGTCTCAAGCACCACTCCGCTGGGCCCTTCATCTCAAGCACCGCTCCGCTGGGCCCTTCCTGTCAAGCACCGCTCCGCTGGGCACCGCCGTCTCAAGCACCGCTCCGCTGGGCCCTTCATCTCAAGCACCGCTCCGCTGGGCCCTTCCTGTCAAGCACCGCTTCGCTGGGCCCTTCATCTCAAGCACCACTCCGCTGGGCCCTTCATCTCAAGCACCGCTCCGCTGGGCCCTTCCTGTCAAGCACCGCTCCGCTGGGCACCGCCGTCTCAAGCACCGCTCCGCTGGGCCCTTCATCTCAAGCACCGCTCCGATGGGCCCTTCCTGTCAAGCACCGCTCCGCTGGGCCCTTCATCTCAAGCACCGCTCCGCTGGGCCCTTCATCTCAGGCACCGCTCCGCTGGGCACCGCCGTCTCAAGCACTGCTCCGCTGGGCCCTTCATCTCAAGCACCGCTCCGCTGGGCCCTTCATCTCAGGCACCGCTCCGCTGGGCACCGCCGTCTCAAGCACCGCCCCGCTGGGCCCTTCATCTCAAGCACCGCTCCGCTGGGCCCTTCATCTCAAGCACCGCTCCGCTGGGCCCTTCCTGTCAATCACCGCTCCGCTGGGCACCGCCGTCTCAAGCACCGCTCCGCTGGGCCCTTCATCTCAAGCACCGCTCCGCTGGGCCCTTCCTGTCAAGCACCGCTCCGCTGGGCACCGCCGTCTCAAGCACCGCTCCGCTGGGCCCTTCATCTCAAGCACCGCTCCGCTGGGCCCTTCATCTCAGGCACCGCTCCGCTGGGCACCGCCGTCTCAAGCACCGCTGGTCCATTGACAGTGCCGGTTCTGTGTCGAGCAGGTGTTTACGAAGCACTCTGGGCACCATGGCTCCTCCAAAACCAGTGGAGTCGGTTATCCATCTGATGGACTGTGGCTTTGCACTCCCCAGGATTGAACAGTGGGCAACCCTCCCACTGTAGAGACTTGTGAGACTGTGGCTTTGCACTCCCCAGGATAATGCAGTGGGCAAACCAGCCACTGTAGAGACTTGTGAGACTGTGGCTTTGCACTCCCCAGGATGGCACAGTGGGCAACCCTCCCACTGTAGAGACTTGTGAGACTGTGGCTTTGCACTCCCCAGGACGGTACAGTGGGCATGGAGGCCCCTCGTGGATCTGGCGTCGTGGACTCATGTGGCTGAGGTGCCCCCCTTTCCCTTCCCCCTGAGGTGCCTGTTGTTTTATCATCTTATGCCCCTGCAGTGTTCTCTCCAATGGTATCCGGTCTCCTGTGTGGGCTTTGCCCATGTGTTTGTACACATTGGCCCACGGACTATGGATATTTAACGAACTGTGCGGGACTTATTGACTATGTTTATACTTTGCACTATGTTCATTATTTCTTTTGTATATTTCATATGGCATATTTACCATGACTTCAATGAACCTATTTTATACATAAATTTAAAACTTTATTTTAATTATGTCTTTGCATTCTTCTGGGGGGTTTGGGGGGTGTCACTCTGACTTGTTGCTCTGCATTGGTGTGTAGGTATTGGGGGGGTGGGGTGGGGGGGGTGTATCGCGTATGTGTGTGCACGTAACCTTTCCTCCTCCCCTGTATCGTAGGTGCAGTACTCACCGTTGTCGTCTGCGCCGGCGTTCGTACTCGTGGTAGATGAGCAGGTAGACAATAGCTGGTAGGACGGGTTCCATGCTGTCCAGATTCCTCGTGGAGTGTGTGGAGGTGAGCGTTTTCCCGTTCGTAGTCTGTTTCCGCCGGTTTTTATCGGCGGGGCTCCCGCCCCGGAAAAGGTGGCGGATTGGTGAGTTGTGATAGGGTGGGCGGTACATTGTCTGCCGCCTGCCTGTTGGCGGTGACCGCTGCGCTGTTTGTCTGTCCCGCCGTGGCGGTCGGAGTGTTAAAGTGGCGGTCTGTGTTGGCGGTTCCCGCCAGGGTCAGAATTGCATTTTTTGGACCGCCTGCCTGTTGGCGGCTTGGCCGCCGCTTTATCACCGACCGCCAGGGTTGGAATCACCCCCTATATGTGCACCAACACTATCTGTATTACAGAAAGGGCGGCACAAGCATCTGCAGCCCCTTCTGTAATACCAAAGTGCCCCAGGGACACACACAGCGGTCACACATGCCCTAGAGGTTAGGACATCTCAGCATTTATGTTGCAAGCAAAGTGCCAAAAATGTACAATAAAGTGAACCTTAGTATATGGAGGTTATACATCTTATGGTAGGATTCTATGTGAGTTTATATTTTATAAATCCTGAACTTAGAGAGCATTTATATATCTCCTACCACTACTTACTGCATCAACCCTACTATACATCTGGACAGTGTGAACTTTTTCTTGATTTAAAGACTGTGAAAATAGGTGTGCATCGAGACTACTCTTGGGTACTAGGTAGAATACCTCCTTGGCTGATTTACTTTTAAGGGTAGTTTGAGTACATTCAGGAAGAAACAGCACACAGGCATGCTTGAAAGTTGTTTTTTTTCATGACTTTCAGTTGTTTTAGGGTATGTCATGTTATCATTACCATAATAACTATACAATAACTTAAAATTTAGCTTTTTTCAGTTTTGTAGCTTTTAACCGTGGGCAGAGGGGCCAGGACCTGTATCAAAACCCTCCACAGCCCTCTTCTCCATGGGCAGCTAACCCCCTAATGCACAGTCTTTGGTTCTGGCCAGGCCCAGTGCCCAACCCCCATGGCTGGCCTTATCAATCCCTTTGCTGCGCACTGCCTTTGGCTCCAGCGAGGTTCTTGCCAAACCTCATGCAGGCAACCTGCACTCAACCCCCATTATGTGTGGCCAACCAAGGTATCACTTTCCTTTGCAAGCGTCACTTACTGGTGTTGGTACTGTGGCAAATAGAACCTGTATTATGGCTTGAACGCTTGCACTGTACCACAGCACCATAGTTAAGGAGCTTGGGTGTTTTACCTTGTCCTGTTGTTTTGCACACTACCACTCCACAACCTCACTGGGTCCTGAAGCAAGCAGTTACTGCAGATCCAACAACGACATTTAGGCCCTCATTATGACTTTGTTGGTCTTTTCACAAGACCGCTGATGCCAGTGGTGCCAGAAGACTGCCAGTGCTGGCGGTCTTCTGACCACAATATTACGAGCACATGAGCGGTTCCACCACTGGCTCTGCCCCGCCAAAAGGACTTCACCAGCTGTATTACGACCTGTAATATGGCCTGGCGGTGTCCTGATGGAGGGGAGAAGCAGGCGGTGGAAGTGCCTATTCCTGTTCACTGCCAGGCGGCCTCCTCGCCGGACAAAGTAAGTTGATTGTCAGAAAGGGGTGGAAAGGCTACTGTTCATACCGCTGGCGGTCTTCATTGGACTGCTGGGTCAGAGATGCTAATCTCCGGCTCGGCTGTCCAACCACCCTGGCGGTACAGGCAGGATTGTGGCGGGTTGGCAGAGGCCAACCGCCAAGCTCATAATGTGGCGGTCTTCACCGCCGGCCTGGCTGCGGTGAGACTGCCATCATTGTCAGGGACATAATGAGGGTCTTAGTTTTTCAAAAATTTCTAACTACGGATGTCCCTTTTGCACACCCACACACGGGCCTCGGGGGGCCACGGTGTGCTCACCTGTCCTCTTATGTGCCCTTTTAAAAAAACATTTAGGGCTCCGGGATCATATCCCATGACCAATATTGGTGCTGCAACATTTTCTTCAGTGTTGTGGCCAGCAATCAGATTGTTTCAACACCGCAGAGCCAGAGAAGGTAGTGAAATGAGCAGCCAATCAGAATTGAGTACTTTTTGGATTATGGTTCCAAGGAAGTTCTGTAACACTAGATACAACATTTAGGGGGTCATTCTGACCCTGGCGGTCATTGACCGCCAGGGCCAACGACCACGGAAGCACTGCCAACAGGCTGGCGGTGCTTCCTGGCCAATTCTGACCGCGGCGGTAAAGGCGCTGTCAGAAAAGGGAAACCGGCGGTTTCCCGCCGGTTTTCCCGTGGCCAAAGGAATCCTCCATGGCGGCGCTGCAAGCAGCGCCGCCATGGGGATTCCGACCCCCTTCCCGCCAGCCTGTTCCTGCCGGTTTACACCGCCAGGAAGAGGCTGGCGGGAACGGGTGTCGTGGGGCCCCTGGGGGCCCCTGCACTGCCCATGCCACTGGCACAGGCAGTGCAGGGGCCCCCTAACAGGGCCCCAGCAAGATTTTCTGTGTCTGCTTGGCAGACACTGAAAATCGCGACGGGTGCCACTGCACCCGTCGCACCTCAGCAAATCCGCCGGCTCCATTCGGAGCCGGCTTCATCTTTGCTGGGGCTTTCCCGCTGGGCCGGCGGGCGATCTTTTGCAGATCGCCCGCCGGCCCAGCGGGAAAGTCGGAATGCCCCCCGCGCTCATCTGACCGCGGGGCGGTGTTTGGGCGGTTTCCGCCCAGCGGGCAGTGCCCGCCGCCCGCCGGGGTCGGAATGACCCCCTTAATGATGGATGCGGAGTAGAAATAGTCAAAACTCAGTCTCATGCCGGTGTAGGTTCCTCATCAAGGTCGACTGTTATTTTTACAAACCAGATTGTCCTTCTTTCACACTATAAGTACTACCATATTTAGTTTGTTGCTAATACTTAAGCAGATGTCAGAATGTCATATTCTAGTCGTGTAAAGGAGAGTGCAAAAGGAGAAACTTCTATGCCTTATTGGTTTGAGAATTTTGCACATCTATCATCAATGTGCGGACAGGTGGAGACCTCTGTGGCTGTTTTTTTGTATCTTTTACCAGAAAAAATACAGAACCAAACAGGAAACAAGTGTGTTTTCTAATTTACTCTTTGCCCCATTGCCAAAACTGCGAGACATTAGAAGTACATTAGAAACAAATAAAAGCTTTATCAAGAACGTATTCATAATGTGCAAGACATGACAAAGAAGAGGGACTAGTGGAAGTTCACCAAACTGGAGGTGAAGCAAGCTCTCAAACACTATTTATGTCACGTTTGATGAAAAACAATGTCTCTTCATTCTACTGGTTGAATGTTGTTACACTAGATTCGGTCTTGAGGGGATATGGCATCCCGGTCATGCCCATGTGTAAGCTTTGGATTACATCTAGGAAATGGATTAAGGGTACTCTTTTTGATATTTGCTTATCGACCCATGAAGTTTTATTAATGATGAGCAAGCCCTGATAAAGTGCTATGGATCAGCATATTCTGGAACAAAACATGTTGGCATGAAGGATTTTTTTAAATGACAATTAGATTTTACAATGAAATGAAAGCTGACCTGCAAATATCAAGCTATTAACTGAACTGTGGGCATCCTTACTACGAATATTCTGAGGTTTAATTCAGGAAAGAATTGTGATTAGCCTAAACACTAAAGGGTGTGCTTGTCTGAATAATTTCATATCTTGAAATACTCAGTCGTTCCTGAGAATCTGATATTTTAAGCAGCCAGATATCTACATCTAAATTCAGCCCACATCTGTTGTGTATGACGAGATGTAACTGAAGTCTGAATTGAGGTGTGATTGGTTTCTCAGTTTGTTGATCTTATGTTTTTTGTTTTTATATAGGTATGTCTGCGAAACGGAAAATGTGTCATAAACTGTTTTGTGGTAGTCCTAAGCATTCCTTTCTTGCGGGGTGATTGTATGCATGGGTTCATATTACCCTTATCAGTGCTTCATTGGTGTATACATTTGGAATGATTCTTCCATGATGAAGAACTATTTGTGTAGTTTAGAATCTGATTTTGTATTTGTTATTGATTAAATTGCTTGACCGTACAAATGCTGCTAGTATAGGCAAGCACAATTTTTCTTTCAGGAATTATGGAAATAATGTATGTTTCTGCATGTGAAAGTGGGTACAGACATTTTATATGGACCCACAGAAAATTTTACTTAAGCTGATCCTTTTCTTTGTACAATGAGAGCCTGGAAGGAAAAGCAGCTTGGCTTGTTCTTAGTGGATAAAACAGACCTTAAAATCACAAGCTTCTGAGGTTTATCATGAAAGAGACAACAAACTCAATGTCCACAAAGTAAGATCAGCTTCATCTTCTAATACTGAGCGTTGCTGGGACAAAGCCTGATGAATAAACAAACAATGCAAAATAGCCTAATTGTGCCTACCTACAGTCGCTGCTCACGCGACAGTGAAGGGGTAGGGTGGCACACGGGGGGAGGGAATTCAATAAAAAATAAAAAAGCTTACCTGGGCCGCCGCAGCCGCCGCAAGAACTGCGCTGCTCCTCACCTCTTCCTGCAGGCACAGGCTCCCAGCCTGCCCTGCGCCAATCCTGACGCTGCTCAGAGCAGCGTCAGGATTGGCTGGGAGCACCCAGCCAGGATACTCCCAGGCAGACTGAGAGCCCAGTGGGCATGTGTGTTTAGCTGGCCCAAGGCGGCAGGCCACACATACATGCGCTCTGAGGGGGAGTGCACTCCCCCTCATTGCTCGTCACCCCAATTGCACCGCCCCTTTCCCCCAAAATGATAATAAATAAAGTTTATTATCATTTTTGTGGAAAGGTTTTTCTAGCTGTCTCTGCTGGTGGGGAGTGACGCTCCTCCACCCTTATGGAGGAGCCGCCCCTGTCTACCTATTATTTTATGCCCTTGATATGAGAAAGAAGTGTCATTAGGAAAAGAAGACATGTCAACCCCAATGCCCTCTTTGTGTGGATTACCCTTATAGAAAGAAATGTAGTTTTCTGAATCCCTTCTTTGGAGTCCTCATGTCCCATGTAGTTAAAGCAATTGAGATTGCAGACTATGATTATCTAGTTTATTATTCACCTTTCTCCTGAATTTTATTTGAAATAGTTTATCTGTTAAACGTTTGGCAAAGAAGACATCTATTGTTGCCTAAAGCATTTTGCAGGTTTGTAACCAGACATGCCTTTTCTTCAAAACCTTAAGGTATTAGGTAAAATAGAAGCTTTGTATATTGCTTTTTAAGCATGCATTATCTTGAAATGTAGGAATAGATGATGAAGCTTTAAAAATGCAGAGGGTAATATATTGTAATATATCAATACAAAGATCCTCAACAATTGTTGCATTTTTCCTAGAATGTTCCTATTAAGCTATATCTTTTTTAGAAGATGCGAAGGTGGTAGTATGAAGAAAAATAAAGAGTACCACTGTAATGTTACTCTTGTCATCTTTGCAGATGAACAAAACACACACATATGTACAGGCCTTTCCAGATATTTTCTTCCACCTGAGGTCAGAGCTCAAGCTTAAAGATGTTAATCCATTGTGGCTGTTAATTCATTGAGGGTTTCTTATCTTTGGTAAATACAACTCTATGATCATCATCAACACGGTCTTACCAGGTATTTGTAGCCAAACATTGATTTCTGGAGAAACAGAAACTAATGACAACATACTTTTTAAAGTCACTGGGGAAGATACCAATTAAGGATTTGCCTACCAAGGGGAAGTCACAGAGCTTCGATGTACGGACTTAGATATATATATCTGCATTTTCCACAAACATCTAGAGAAAGAAGTCTGGTCAATCAGGCTGATAAAGTCTAACCCTACTCCGACAAACCGAACACCATTCAGCAGTCGCGACTCGCGTGAAGTAAAAGGGGCGGGGCGGCACACGGGGGGAGGAAGGGGGGATTAAATTAAAAAATAATAAACTAATTAAAAAAAAACACTTACCTCCTCTGGCGTGCTGCTCCTCTCCTCCGGTGCTGCAGTGCAGACTGGGAGCCTGTGCAGGCTCTCTCCAGTGCGGCAACTGTGTTGCCGGGCTGGAGAGAACCCACTGCGCATGTGTGTTTGGCCGGCCTGAGACAGCAGGCCAAACACACATGCGCTCTGAGGGGGAGTGTTCATTGCTTGTCACCCACGTGGCCCTGCTCCTTTTCTCCAAAAACGATAATAAACACAGTTTATCATCATTTTTGGGGAAAAGGTTTTGCAGCTGCCGCTGCTGGCAGGAGGCCAACACTTCTCCGCCCTTATGGAGGAGCCGCCCCTGCCCTTCAGTAGCACAAATTCCAGGGGCTGAATTCACAAAGCCATTGATAATTATAACTACAAAATACACATGTAATTAACTTGATGTAGAAGTGGCAGCAATTTACAAAAACAAAATATTCATCCATAAATCGACTTTTCTCATGCACAGTATTACCTCAGCATGGTGTAATATTACACACAGGAAATCTCCCAATAGGGGCAGGGAATGGGCATTAGAGAGAAGGGATGCAGCAGACATTTTGGTAACACTGACAATTTGCAATGTTCACAACCACTGGTTTGTAAATAGGAATGCAATTTTATCTAGGTACTAATAGCATAACAAATTGTCAGTTCAAAAGGGGTCACAAACACCTTCTCTAACAAATATTAATTAGGTAGGTCACAATGTGCGACGCCCTGTGATTTGGCTGCCAATGTTTGGTAATGGAGGCATGCAAGGCACAGCTGACCTCCGACCCTGTATTTACTTAACAAAACCCAACGTGTCTTTTTGAAGCAGTTTAAGTCCAGTAAAAGCACAGGGGTGCTTTTAAATATAAAGTTGGAAATACACTGTGGCAGCAAGCAGGGCTCCTTTTGGCCCCTGCCTTCACCGGAGGACTCTGACATGATTTAAAAAGAGGAAGATGTCCCAAGGGGACACCTTCGAGAATAAATTACCACCCGAACTCAGAGGTTAGTATCTCATCAATAGTCTGTAACTACAACTGCAGTCACAAACTATTGATACATTTCTTTCCAAATTATAAACAGGAGGGAATCACTCCTTTCATGCACCTCCTATTTGCAAATCGTAAGGT
The DNA here is from genome assembly GCF_031143425.1 of Pleurodeles waltl. Classification (NCBI taxonomy): domain Eukaryota; kingdom Metazoa; phylum Chordata; class Amphibia; order Caudata; family Salamandridae; genus Pleurodeles; species Pleurodeles waltl. The sequence continues at coordinate 518,837,802 of NC_090442.1, forward strand.
ATTGCAAAACCCCTTTAACAAGTCACAAATTATTTCTGACTTGTAAAAGTACTTCAGTGCATTAAAAATACACCCTTTGCAGACGTAAATACATGTGATTTTGCGATTTGGAAGGGTTGACCAAGGACTTTGTACATCTTTCCAATGGCTTTATTTAGGTCCATGGGTTAATAGGTGCAGAAGCACCTGAGCATAAATTCAATGAATGAAGGATATAAAGTGTGTTTTCTAATCTGATTATGACTTTAGTCATAGGTAACTGGGAATATGATGAATTTTGACATCTGATATGTCTGTAGTTGTAGGTCTTGCATACTGTTTTGCAGTGCATATTTTAATTGCTTACTTATATGTATAGCACACCCATACACTTATATGTTTGAGAACATTACATAGAGTATAATGATGTGGTAGATTTATATAAAAAACTACTACAACAGTCCAAACAGACAGAAATCTACAAGCATGTGACAGTTCACTGATACCCGTTGTACATTCCAGGGGCCACGGGTGGCTCTCCAGACCTTTTTACACAGTAGAACCTGTGTCTTTTAGGAGCACTTGTACTACTGTTGTTGTCAGCTGGGCTGACGGAAAGCTGCTGTTTTCATTCACAAGCCAGATTTTGTCACAAAATAGTAAGCAAAATTGCTGTGTACTAGTAAGGGTCAGCGATAGCTTTAACTCAGATAAGCACATGATTTAAAAACATACTTTGATTTTCCATTGACATTTTTGTGCTCTTAATGCAGACAGATGTAGCTGTCTGTTACAGATAGCATTGTAGCTAACATAGACGTTGATCTAACTTTGAGTCTGCCCCTTACTCATGATTGGATGATTTCTTGCCCTTATCAATTCACCACTCCTTAGTTTATGGCTCCACACCCCTTCAGTTTGTGCTTGTCCCACCACTGGCACATTTAGTTTTCACCCTGTCTTTTTTCCTTGACTGAGTGTATTTTACCACTTCTGACGTCAGGGGACTATTTTATTTGTGCTTGTTTCTTTGTCATTTGACTTCTAGAAGTTTATGGTTCACACCTGTTGCTCCCTCCACTCTTCTTTTGTTTGCTCTTTATTTTTCCTAGCCACCCTTTCTCTCATTGTTCCTTCCTGTTACTTCCTCTTCCCTCACTCCACCCCATGGGTATTGTCTCCGGTCAGGGTCCCACCAACTGGTGTCTCTTCTTTCACCCAGCCCTGGCACTATTTTCCCATTGTGTCTCTCCCTTCACCTGCCTCTCTGAATTATGTTACTTGCCCAGTTTAGTTTTTCCCTCTGCCCGCCTCAATGCTACATGATAGACCCGACTACAGTGTCTCTCGGAGCTCTGATCTCTACCCCACTTTCCCCGCTTATCACTCTCCTAATTTGTTACTTATCTTATCCAATCCATATATTTTTTTGGCTAGTGATGTTTGTCTAAAGTCAGTACAGCTAGTTTTATTATCAGTTACGACCTGCTATTAAAGTAAACTGTAATTACACTGTGCAGTCTTCAATTCTGTCACTTTCATAAGCACTTAGGGGCCTTATCATGATGGACTTTTCAGGTGCTGCGCAGAGCCAAGCACCTGTTTTAGGAATGTGAATTAACTCAATATGATATTTCTTTGAGTTAGTACTTTATTTTCAGAAACAGTGGCAAGGTTTGCAAAGGTGGCAGAGAAGCATTTCTGCCTGCCTTATTTAGCATGTAGACATGGGGAAACTACTCAATCTCTGATGCCTCCACAGGTCTCCGACCACCCAATGGAGTAAGGGCCGTTGGAGGTTTGCCCATGTGCATGCCCTCTTTATTTAGATTAGATGGGCACATCACCAGCTTTCACCTCCCATCACTACCATGAAACGTGGTGGTAAGGGGCAGTGAAAACCTCTTAATGAAAGACACACAATGGTAGAATGGAAGAAAGGGGGGGGGTGATTGTTTTTTATTTTCAGAAAGAAACTGCTGCATTGGAATTTTCTTTTTGAAAAAAAAAAAAACTGTTGTACGTTTTATATACAGCTTCATTGGGTTGAAAGAGCTGGAACCTCATGTACATTTATAAAATATATCAATGTAATATTGGAAATTTGAGAAATTTTGATGATGAATTAGCTACTGTGGTTAGTAAGCATTTCTTTATATATTGTACGATGTTCTAACACATAAGGAATAGTATGAAATAACACCTAATTTAATATAATTTTGGGAGACTTAGATTTATATGAAAAGGTTTTGAGTATTGATTAATTGATGTGGATAATGAGTCAACATTGCATGTGATAGCAGAAGTACTAAACTTTTAATTTTTAATTTCTAAATTTTGATTTCTAGTTTTTATTATAATTAGATTTATGTCAAAGAGTATGCAGGAAATAGATATAGGTTCCCTTGCTGATTTCAGCTAGTAAATGTTTTGTAGTTTGGCACTTTTTGTTTTTCCTTTCCTCTTTTGCTTAGTTAATACTACGAGTCCCAGCTTGCATTGCTTGAGTATAAATGTAATTGGCTATAAATAGAATGGGAATGGAATCATGAACTGTTTGAACTTGACAAAGACCGTAACGGTCGAAACGCGTTGTTCTTTTCTTTTTTCACAGTCAATACATAATTGAATTACCATTCTTGGTGGAGTGCTCAACCGAACGTTGTTTTGGAATATTTCATTGAGGGATCGGCTTGCCCTTGGTTTGAGCACCGGCGTTTGGAGCGCGGCGCCATTAACTGAGCCGCTTTGTTTGTTTTTGATATATATATATATATATATATGTATACATATATATATATATATATATATGAATAAAGCACCATTGTTGATGGGATAGTAACCCAGTAGTCCTGGAAGAAGGGACAATGCATGGAGCCTCTACAAGCAAGGTCCACACAGCAATACCCTTTGGCAGATGGGAAGAAGGTTTTGTTGAGCAATGAGCATTGGATTATGTGCTTATGTGACTGGGACGCAGAGAAACAGATCCACCATATTTCGAGTTAAAGGGCCCGACCCTTGTGTATCCTGTGGCGACCATACTGTCACTCTTTTTCCTAGGAGAAATGGACTTCGAGTGCATCCCAGCAGCAGCAGGTCATTTGTGGAATCCTCCTCTAGTTAGCATAAATGCTTACATGCATTTGTGCATGACTTTTATAGCACAGCATGTATAGTATTCCCTAGTACCCTTAAAGGCTGTGCTGCTCTAGAGGAGACAAGAAAGATTTGAAGATTAATGAAGAACAGAGGAAAAAAGATGTATTTTGGGCAACTCTTTTTCTAATGGGATTTGGAAAGAACGGTTGTTAAGTGGCAGTGGGCACTCAGGAAATTTGAGCCAAGGAGAGGTGCAATGGTATTTTGGAAGACATTGGTTTGGACTACGGGTGAAAAGAAAACAGGCTTCAGATAACCTTCCTATGTATGAATATTACAATTCAAATACTAGGACAACAAGAGTAGGAATACATATTTAATGGAGAATATACTATCCTCATTCTGATATGGGTTTCTTCAAGGCATTTAAATATATATTCACATAGGAGGAAAGAGTCCAGAAAGTGTTATTTGGGATATCATAGTAGTAAGATGAGGTTTGGGATGAGTAAAGGAGAGATGTAGGAGGGAAGAGTCTCTAGAAATGGATTAGGAAGACCATACTAGAAAAAATTAGGTCTGGAATGAGTCAAATGAGAGATATATGAGGTAAGACTTTAGAATTGGTTGTTTGGGAGATCATAGTAGAAAAATGAGGTTTGGGATGATCCAAGGAGGGATAGAGGAGGGAGGAGTCTAGAAGGGTCTTAGGGAAGATCATAGTAGTAGAATGAGGTTTGGGGTGAGACAGAGAGTAGAGGCAGAGGATATATTGAAAGCGGTATTTGGTGAGACATAGAGTAGTGCATTGTAGAGAGTTTGTTTTTCTTTCTTCTACAGTAGGAGAAAAGTAATAAATATATACTTACGAAAGTGCATAGAGAGGGTATACATGTATAAGGAAGATAATATATTGAGATTTAAAGTAGTATTTTATAAACTCAGACTTTCAAGTGTTGTGGTTATTTAAGCTAATTTATATGTGATTTGCTTTATAACTAATAGATTTTCCTTTTTTTTTTTTTCAGATTTTCCTTTACATTTCAGTAGTGAAGCACTTGCAGATAAAAAAGTTATGATACTATTTACACATGGTGATACATTAATAAAAAAGAGAACCACAGCATCTATTCAAATAACATATGCAAACTATGTAGTAACCTACATACATGTTAAGTATAGAATAGTATATACATAAATATATATACACACACATATATATATATGTATGCATATATATATATATATATATACATGCATACAGTTATATATACACATACATATACATATAAATATATATTTTGCCATACGTAATATATACATTTGTTAAGCTGTCCTAAGGAGTATCTATATATTAAAAAAATAATATACATATTTGTACAACGAAATACAGATACACACATGTAATCAAATTATTAATGTTTATTTACACAAGGATATGCTGTACATTAGTGTTTGAGTATGGTGGTTATATAGGAAAGAATCAACTCTTGATTAGTCTTCTGAAGGTAAGACAGTTATATTTCAGAGTAATGAGTTCCATGGTTTGGCTAATTGGACAGAGAAAGATGTCCCATCTATGTTTTTTTTTCTTGTATGGTGTGATTTTGAGGCAAGGTGCCAATCTGGAGCGGATGTTTGTTGAATGTATTTGATGATTTTACTCCTGATGAAAAGCAGTCCTGTTCCATGTATTGCTTTGGGAATGATACTAAGAAGCATGAAGGTGGCTCTTCATGCAACCGGTAACCAATGTAGGGCCCTCAAAGCGGGGGATGTGGGCTTATGACTTTACCTACAGGAGTAGTCTAGCAGCAGAGTTCTGAATCCAATGTAGTCAGTTCATAGTTGATAAAGATGATCCATGGTAGAGAGCACTGGCATAATCCAGTGTAGACAGTACAAGAGAGATAGTAGCCTGGACCTTGTGTGGAAATGCTAGTGGGTGAAGATGTAGTGCAGAGTTTTCCTAGTATCGAAAGTTGATCTTGCTAATGTATCCACTTGGGCATTCATTGATAACTTGGAGTCCATGGTAATGCAAAGGTTTCTTGCTTCCTTAGATACTTTAGAAGGTGGTCCCAGATCATCAGGCCTGACGCAGAGTGGGTCATACTTTGTCTAATTGCCACCCGTTAGTATTTCAGTTTTGGAAGCATTCAATTTGAGATGGCTCCGTATCATCCACTGATTAACGGCTCTGAGGCAACTGAAGAGTTCTGAGTTTCCAGTGTCTTTGGGGCTTTCCAGTTTAAGGGGTATTTGTATGTCACATGGATATTTATACCATGTGAGCTGAAATTCATTCATCATTGTTGGTAATGACTTCATGTAGATGTTGAAAAGCATGGGTGAGATGATAGAGCCATGAGGGACCCCTACTTTTGTGAAATGTGGTTTAGATGAAAAAAGGGAATGTAGGTGACATTTGTTCTGTTTTTAGGGTAAGATGTGATCCAGTCAAGGTAAGTCCCCTTCGTGGAGACGTTGGATTAGAGGGACATGGTCTGTAAATGCAGTTAATGCATTACTGAGCCCTCAGAGCAGTACTTCAATTTATTTATTTAGGGCTTGTCTACGCTCAAAAAAGCCCAAAAGTTAAAGAATTATGAGCCAGCATATGAAGGTCTAAATAAGTTGCATTGTTTTCAACTGATGAAGTTCCCTTGAGGGCCTTAGCTGTGGTCTTAAACAGGAAGTGAGCCATTGCTTTCTGTACAATATCTCCCACAATCCTTCACACAGCCTACCTTCCATTTTGCACTCCTGACTGACCGGTGTTCTTGAGGCGAAAGTCATTTACTCTCAAAGTTTTATGCATGGAAATAGTTAGCTTTTCAAAAAAGTGATTTATTTTTCGACTGTTCTAGGCACTGGAAATTATGTCTTCTTTTATAGAGAAGCGGAATGCAGGCAGCCACAGTGGTAAAGATGAAAATGCATCCATTAAAATAGTTGTCTTTTCAGAGGATTTACTTCCTTCCAGTAACTCGATGTTCAGGCTAAGCACACAAAGATAAGGTAAAAAGCCAACAAGGGAGGACTCAATCATAAGGTGGATGTAAATGAGCAAAAGTATTATGAATAGAGCTGGTCAAAAAAAAAGAAAAGCAACCAGACCTACATGAAGGTATCCACATTTAAATTTAAATTCCTAACAGTACATGGGGTACATAGTATGCAAAACAATCATACATTCAACTCCCCTCTGAAGAAAGTTAATTAAAGAGCTCATAGATCATGAAACAATGTAAAATCAGTCCACTCTTGTAAAAGGTATCAGTTCTTTAGGCCAAACCAATGATTAAAGGACATATATCCGCAAAAACCTTTCTAGAGAAGAAGTGGAAGTAGCGTTCATGTTTCGGTCTCCTATGTCCTCGGTATTTGAGACCATCCTCAGGACAGTCAGTTTTAGCTTAAAAAGTGAGTTGGTGACCCCTAATAATACAATATTTGGTGGAGACATAATAAAAAAGTATATGTTGAGTTAAAAAGTACACCTCAGCACATGATTTATGCTCTGAGAGACAGCAACAGTGAAAAAACAAGCTCAAGTGCTTTCCTACTTAAGAAATTGGCTTGAGCTTACTGTTAGTAGATCTATTTCATTTTCATACATGATGCAGTTGTTGACTGTATCTTGATAGATTTATCAGAATGTTAATACATCACTCTTTTGATGATACATCACTGTTTTAGCCACCACTCTTTTCCAACACTGTGTGCAGTGGAACATGCATGTTTTTTCACTGTAGCTGTGTCATGGGCACATAAACCATGTGCACAAGTGTAATTTGTAACTTAACATATACTGTTTTATGTTTCTGTCAGTCATTGTAGTTTTAGGGGTCAACAAATCACTTTTTGAGCTAAAAATGTCAGGAGGATGACCTCATGTATGTAGGACATTAGAGACCAAAACATCAAAGCTGCTTCCACTTATGCTCTAGAAAGTGCATTGTGGATCTATGTCCTTTAATACCTCCTCTGTTCATAATACGTTGGTTGCTTTCCATGCACCGTATGATTAAATCCTGGTGCCACCTATCCGGACATTGAATACGCTGTATTGATTATTTTTTCTGGTAAATGATTCCCTTGTTGGCCTTCTGCCTCACCTTTGTCCAGGACCCATGTTCCAAAGCGATTGTTAAGTTGTCCTTTATTTCTCATTAGGCACACAAAGAGGGCGCCCTATGAAGGTTGCACAGACTGCAGCTTTTCAAGCTCAGGCAAATGCCATTGCAAAACGTTTTAAGCAGGACTACCTAATGTACTGTACGCTGTTACTTTAAGCTGAGGTGTAGATTTGTTGCCCATGTTATCATGTGCTTTGTGAGGCCTACAGTGCTTAATAAGAAATCTACACCTAACGCTTACCAAAGTTTTACTCTAGGACTTTGGTGGTTCAACTCAAGATAACACACAGAGGCCCAGACTTAGGCCCTCATTCTGACCCTGGCGGTTTGAAACCGCCAGGGCAGAGGGCAGAGGAAGCACCCCCAACAGGCTGGCGGTGCTTCCTGGCCAATTCTGACCGCAGCGGTAAAGCTGCGGTCAGAAAAGGGGAACCAGCGGTTTCCCGCCGGTTTTCCCCTGGCCAAAGGAATCCTCCATGGCGGCGCTGGTGGGGATTCCGACCCCCTTCCCGCCAGCCTGTTCCTGGCGGTTTACACCGCCAGGAAGAGGCTGGCGGGAACGGGTGTTGTGGGGCCCCTGGAGGCCCCTGCACTGCCCATGCACTGCCCAGGGCCCCATAAAGATTTTCAGTGTCTGCTTGGCAGACACTGAAAATCGCGACGGGTGCCACTGCACCCGTCGCACCGCAGCAAATCCGCCGGCTCCATTCGGAGCCGGCTTCATCTTTGCTGGGGCTTTCCCGCTGGGCTAGCCGGCGATCTTTTGCAGATCGCCCGCCGGCCCAGCGGGAAAGTTGGAATGTCCCCCACGGTCATCTGACCGTGGGGCGGTGTTTGGGCGGTTTCCGCCGCCCGCCGGGGTCGGAATGACCCCCTTAGTCATTTTTGATGCAATATAGCATATCATCCAAATTTGATGTGCAGCCTTGTTCAAAGAGGAAAACAGTATCAGATCTTCAAAGATTGGCATGATGCTGGTGTTATCTCCTGTGCTGTGCATAAACAGACTGCATTGCGAGTCGCAAGCCTCACTACATGTTGCATAGGTTAGTGCTCACCGCTGACTACAGGATTTGTACTTTCAGTTCAAATGTCTATGTTTAGACCAACCCAGACGGTTAGAAGGTTCCCATGCTTTGGATGTGCGTTGTGCTGAAGTGTTGTTACTTTGGGGAAATTAACACATTTCCCCTTGTTTCTGCTTGTTTCAAGTTGGTGTTCGTTTTTTTGGATGCTTGTTCTGTAGCTTCGGCTCTCTGTGGAAACCTATAGATGTTTGTGGATCCTTCCTAGTAAGGCCCCCAAAGTGGTGCAACTCATTTTTGTGCTGTGGAAAGTTCATCTTTCCAGTTCAAAAGACCAACTTTTGTGCTGAACAGTAAATAGCTTGTGCCATTTTATACCAGTTCGTGTTATGTATATTTCTCAAAATATAATTTCTGAAACAGTTGATTTTTTTGGCTTTTAAACCAAAACTAAAATACTGTTGTTTGCCACATGAAGGTTTTGAGAAACATGGACTCTTTTGGAAGTGGATTTCTTGATACCTTACATCAGATAGTTCGGCATGAATATTGTAGATTTCAGATGAGTGCACGTTAACCCAGAAACTGCAGGAAGCGGTCTGACATTTTGGCAATCTATTCACCAGCAGCTGCTCAGCATCTGAATTAGCATGAACGACCCCATTCGGAAACATCAATTTCATACAGGCAATTAGCTGGTGACCACCAAGGACAAACTACGCAAGATCAAACGCCCGACTCATCACAAGACATACAACTCAATGGTTCCTACAGAAATTAAAACCACACTCAGCACATTGGCCACTACGAGCCACAAAGAGGAAAACTGCTACTTGGTAAGCTTCCCTAAATGCATTTCAAAGAACTGTTGCGTAGTTTATAATTAAGAATATCTGTTTCCTATAAATTAAAGCATCAATAAGGTTCTTGGCCTGAATATTAGTCTGTCTTATAAATCAGTCCAACAGTAATCAGTCTTTCAGAATGAGGTGACCGCGAACTGTTCCCCGTCATTAGTGAGGTGTTCAGATATACAACCAAGAATTCAACTTTAGGATTATCGTCCATGTCATAGCGCGTTTGGAAGTCATTCATGGAAACTAACTGCATTGCAATTTTCAGTGTAGTTTTATTGCCACAGTGTGTCCTTGCAGTTGCTAATATTGTAACAACATACTTGCTTTTCATCCTTCTAAATCCGCTTCAATGGACTGAGGTGATATTGACACATGTGAAGAAAAACAGATGTAAAACAAAAGTTCCAGCCATGAGAGAGATTGAAAAGACACCGAACGGTGGGAGAGGTTATTATTTTGTGGTCCCCACTAACCTAGTGTGGGGACACAAAGATGATCTAGACAGAAAGAGCAAGTCGTGGTGAACATTTTGAAGGTTCAATGATGAGCAAAAATGTTTTGTAAGAGAAATGTACCGCAAGGCATTATGGGACGAGTTTCCAAGCTTCCCAAATGCAGTGAATATTGTAGTATTGGCTCTCCCGCTGTGCAGGGAGAGCCACTTTGAGGATTTCTGTGTTTTTTCTTATGAAACAGCTGCAGTTTGTTTTTCAACTGTCAAACCTGTGAAGAATTTAGGAGTGGGGTTACTGTGATTCGGTAACAATGTGACGTAACTGTAAAGTGCTCCTATACCTCTGATCGATTTCACGCTTCAAACTGCCATAGCCACCATTGAGCTCCAGTTCAGTATAAGTTCCATGCAACTCGCAGTCATGCAAAGCGCTCTAATACCTCTGATCGAGTTTGCGCTATATTGAACTTCAAAGTGCCATGACCACCAAAGACTGCGAAGAGGAGAGACAAAAGAAAAAAGTAGTGCACCCACACTTAAGTATATGGCTGATCATGTAATAATCCATGTAACAGGGTCAGTCTGCAAAACAACCTCAAGGCGGGACAAACTTAAAGCATGTACCTATGAAATCAAGGGAATTTTGAAATGGGCATGGTTGAAGCTCACAGAGTAGAGTACAACATGTTGAGAAGAGCAGCGCTTACATGTTGCTAGACTTGATCTAAAAATGACAATATATTGAACTGAGTCTGTCATTATGCAGCCAAATGTGGATTTCTAGCCCATTAATTTATTAAACCCTGCCACATAATTTGCCTTCTATTACCATGTAATTGCAGTGCAGACTACATATTAATGCTGGCAGAGTGGCTCAGCGAGTTAACGTTTACCATTGAAATATGCAGTGATCTGCAGGTCATGACTTCAAATAGCAGGAAGCTCAATTCACCCTTCCATTATTCTGGTACGTAGGTAAACTGTGTACCATTAATATGGGCAATAGTAACATCTGATTTTTACAGTGCTTAAAAACTGCAGAAGTGATGTATGAAGCACTGCATTAAAAATAAGTTATTGCACATATGTCTGCAGCTAGTGCATGGGTCTGTTGAGCTATCTCAAAAGCTAGATTCTTTTCAGCATATCAGGAAGCAGGGTTCAAAGAGTTTGGTGGATCGTTTGGAAAAGGTAACACTCCTGAACCTTCATCTTTTCTGCACACTTTGCAAAAGAGCATACCATACAGTGGATGCGTTTCCAAGTGCTACTTCCCCACCTGAGTTAATGCTTTATTTAATAATATAGCAATATTTATCTAAGTAACCTTTTTTAACCTGTCATTCAGTCGCTTGGTGGTATTTTTCACTGCTGAGTTTCTGATAGTATTAGTCAATCAAATTTGCATGTTTTAATTTAAAACATCTGATTTTGATGAAATGGTTATTGTTTCTTTTCTCTACTGGTGCAGATGGGCGTGGCCCTGTGGTTGGTCGTGTGTGCGCTCCCATTTGAGGGAGAAAGAAAGGAGATTGAGGGGGTCATAGGTTGAGTGGAGGGGAGATTCATCCTCCTTTCCAAACTTAGATACTGAGATCCCAACAAAGGCCAAACATGCCTCAAGACAAAACATACAATGAGGAAAAAAAACGTACATCTCTTTTAACTCATAAGAGTCTCACAAAATGGTGAAATCCCCACGAAGTAAGCCATAGTAATAAAATATTGATCTCTCACAAAATGGTGAAATCCCCATTAAATAAGTCATAGTAATAAAATATTGATTTATACATATTTTGGCTAAAAACTGAATTATATTTTGCCACTTGTATCACATTATTAATCAGATTAATTGAACTTGTTTTATTGAGACATAAGCATGAGAGGCTGAATTGGCCCTTCCGGGTTTGACCAAGAGACTGCTGCTTGCACTCATCTCTCTACAGGAGGCATTTACCACTGTGAACGCAAAAGGGGACAATATGTGAATCATGGGGAGCTCAAATCAAATTAGGTCAAAATGTGTCAATAGTAGAACCCAATGCTGGAAGAGCAAGAGGAAAGCTGAGGTGCAGATTAAGAAGAAGCAATGTTTAGAATTAAAGGGGGCTTTAGTGGGTTGCAACATACGCTGACTGGGCTAACAGTACTTTCTTAGCTTGTGCCAATTTTACACAGACGTATGTACATATTGGTAGTTATATGGTGAAAACCTAGTTAGGAAATAATATTAGTATACATTATACATTTTATACGTCGGATTCCTGCAGGTCAACTACAACTGTTATTTTTTAGTGCCGCACAAGTTTAAAAAAAAGAGAGACACCAACACAGCTCACCCCATCATTAGTGAGAAGAGAGGCTGCTCAAAGGTTTAAGCGCATGTATGTTCAAGACACAGCCCACTGGCTAGAGGCTTCCTGCTACCTCAAGCATGCAACAGAAACCTCATGATTCATGACTGCCTTATGAGCGATCATATCCAAAGCACATGCTTTGAAAGTGTTACATGTATTATTTGGGTGTTACAAGTTTGAGTAAAAGATCAAACATGGAGGAAGAAATAAAAAAGTCCTTTAATCATTGGTGAGCTTGTTTTGAACTGTCATTTGTCGATCTGTGGTTCAGATATGACATTAGGAAGCAGTTACTATATGAAAGTGGGACTCACATGTCCAGCAGCTCTCTCCACCCCACATTCATGCCCAAGTGCAAGACCAAGTTCACCACTGAGTAAATGAAACACCTCTCCACACATTGCGCACAACACTCCGTTGTGCCCTACACAGGCTTCACTATATAACCTAATCTCTGTCAACAGTGCACGACTAACTGGTTAGACTCCTATCCATCCTCGAGAAACATGCTTTGAGGCCCTGAACGGGAATTGAATTGCTATGCTAATACTGCACAAAGGGTCATGCATTCTGATTCAGCAATATATGCTTTTCTCAGGAAACATTAAAATACATATTCCAAGGCTTTTTTGACACACAGCCAGAAAGACAAGTGCCTCGATGCAAGTCAAGAGCACTATATTATAGTGATACAGTCAGACACAGAATGCTATTGACTGGCCTTAAGAATCAGCAGCAGAAGGAAGTTATGCTCAACACCAGAAATGGCAAATTTAACACACCTCCCGCTGAAAGCTATGTGCTGGATTTACAAAAGTCCAATAGTTTAGCAGTGCATGATATGTGAGTGCTAAGCAATGACGTGAGCTATAGGTTCTTGACATCTGTAAGTGCCTCGGGCTGTGTCAGAGAAAGTGTTGCTACGCGAAGCACTTCATTATGCACATGCTGTACGCTTTCCTCTCTGTTCAGGAAACCCTAAGGAGGCATTTCTGCAGTGTGGGATGCTAGTTCTGTGTTAGAAGGGTGATCTTTACTGTTACTCTAAAGGATAAATAGAAAGCAAACATGGCTCACTTGACTTCAGGTGCCCGCTGCACAGATTTATCAAGAAAGGAATATCAATATGCAAAACTTAAATTAAAACTCATGGGCGGCGGCCTGGTTTTAATCAGGGTTGATTTTTTCTTTACTTAGTAGTGACTGATTGTATTTCATTTCAAGAGTGGCTCCCAAATGTTTCTCTTGGCTGGCTGCCTGTGAGTAGGGGCCCCCATGTTACTCCAAGGAGTCACAATCTGGCAATGTCCCACTCCTGCTGTGGGAATCACGTAGGTCTGGGTTTAATCTCAATTTTTTTTTTTAAAGTGATATGATGTGCCCACGTCACAGTTTATTGTTTTTGTAACTCTACTCAGACAATCGAGGAAGAGCAGTCGTGGCTATGGTGGCAACACAAAAAATTAAAGGATACAGGGTGGGTGGAGAGAAGGAATAACAGTGCTGTGACATGGCCAGTGATGTTTACATCATAGTGCTTGTTTAATGGTGGGTGGGGGGCAACCAGGAGAATGGGGGGGGGGCAACACAGAAAATGGGTGGGATGAAAAAAGTAAACGCGCACAATTGGGGTTGGGGGCTGGGAGACAGCAGATGGACGGGCAGAAACACCAGACGGAGCTAGCAACAAAAGATGCACTCTGCAGAGTGCCCTAACAAAAAGAAACCAAGGCAGAGCACAGCGCCAACAGAAAATACCAACACAATTGATAGCAGCATGGAATACCCTTCTGTATCGTTAACAAGATGCTGCTAAAACCCAGCAGAGCAGAATGAAGATTTATGGGCCCCAATAAAGATGAGCAATATCCTGTATGCCATGTCCATGTCATGAGTGCTGGCAGGGAGGGGCCCTGAGAGAGAGCGGGAGAGACTGAGAGACTCTCAGGGAAGCGATGTGAGGGTGTATGGTGTTTTTATTTAGACAAGAAAAAGCTCATGTTTTACAGTGACCTTTATAAAGTATGCACAACAAACTGAATCATGTTTAAACAAAAGAAAAAGAGTGAGGGGAGGGCAAGCTGGCCCTGGAAAAGCCCCCCTCTGATTTTGGTTTTATGTTTGCAAAGGGAGCTGGTGGGGAGGAGGGACTGAACAAGCACCCACAGTGTAAGACAAACAGGCAAATACTAAAAAATAAAGTCCCCTTCAGCAGAGATAAACAGGACATAGCATAATTATACAGCAGTTGTTGCTTCTCCCAAAGAGGAAAAGGCAAGCAAAGAGGCAGAACTGACCACTAACAAGCAAGGATTTTTAAAGAACACTGGAACCAACAAATGAAATCACTTGAACCTACAGTATAAGTATACTTAAAAGTATACAACAAGTTGAACGCTAACGCTTGACCTAAAAAGGGTTTTGTGAAGTTCCTTGTTTTCAAAGACTGATTTTGCTTTGCCGTCCCACATTTTTCAGCACTGCAAGGTCATTTTTAAATCTAATCGGGCACATCCAAGATCGAAAATGTGTGCAAAATATGCCTCTGCAGGATAAACATTTGTGGAGTTTTTCACTGCACAATGACTTTGCACTGGAAAAGAACAAGGCCCTCATTAGAGGCTCCGCAAGATCAGCGTGAGGTGTAACAACCTAGCTATACCCATTGTGGCAACTAGTATTTGTTCTCATTGTGATTTTCACTCCATCAGAGTTGTTGATTTCCACAATAACCTGAAAACCTGGCTTTTCAATTAACCAAGGTACCAGCAAACACACCTGCTCAAAGGCGGGGTACCCTCAAGGGGGATAGCTGTGCTTTATAAATACACATAACAGAGCTGTATGTAGAACTGGCCGCAAATGGGCCACCTCAGAATAGGGACCGAACTGTCTTTGTTACATCATATCATTTGCAGCGCCATTTTGTCAATGTTCTATAGGTGTATGAGCGGCATACAGTGCAAGATAACTCCTGATTTTCTTGTATATGGGACATAGAAAGAAACTTCATGAGACTGCAGGTTTTCCAAAAAAAGACATTGAAACATTTCATGCCATCATTAAAACATGCCAGATCAGTTGCACGAAAACTGTAACACATTTAATGGAATTTGTGTAGCAGTTGGAAATGGTATTATCACATCATCACCCAATCCAATTTACAGAACCCAAATTAGAGTAAGTAATATTTAACCTGGGAAATACAGCAGCTCGGAGTATTGTTATTTATTAATTGCAGAATTGCCTCTCCAATATACTCTGATTGAGTCTCACAGCGTTTTGAGTATAGAAACACTTAATAAAGCAGAATAGACTGTTTGCTATACATCATGCTTAAATATGTGCCATATAGGCTAGATGTCAACAAAGTTGTGGATGGGGATAATTAGTGCTGACTGATGCATTGAACTGGAAAATGTCTGTACGTGTTTATAGCAAAAATATGTATTTATTATGGCTACCTGTGAATGACAGTGTAGTATTGTTGGCACATCTGACCTTAATTAGTAAACTTACAAGGGGATGCAAATAGGTTGATGAACCTTTTGACTACGCTTAAGATGTTCCCACCATATATTCTGTATATGCAGATCAATAATCAATAATTAGACATTAACATCAATAATCAATCACATTAGTAATCAATTAGAGTCAGTAACTGTCACACACCATGACCTTGCAGTCATAAATAGCCACACCTTTATAAAAGTTAGAATATGTATTTCCCTATATCAACAATGCTGTCATGTAGGTTAATCTCAAAATCAATTGATAAACATACAGAAACAACACTGGCTGACCAAAGCGATGAAAGAAACACAATCTAATCAAAGCTTGAGCTACTACACATTCTAAAATCACAGTGCAAATTAATGGCAAGAATAACTGCGCAAACGTAACAACATACATTTAGATTCAGCAAAGAAAATACATCAAATGTTACTCCATATACAAAACTTAATTAGTGAGGATCCTAACTAACACCAGACTAGCATTAGCATGTTTGGACTTCATGCAAAAAAAATTGGTCAACATAAATTTGGAAAAACATCTAACTATGGCTCTACCAAAATAGCGGATGGTACCTAGAAACAGAAGCAAATAGACATAGCAAACAATTTCATAGTGAATATACCTATCCTCAGTTTGGATCAGCAAACAATAACATTGCATAAAACCAAAATCTAGACTTCATAAAATGCTAATAAAATCTCTTGAATAATTTAGAATTGAGCAATGTGTATAATGCACATCCACACAAGCTAAAAAACTTAAAATTGAGCGAGGATCACAGTTTAAAGCAAGGAGCTTCATCGTGACACAGCCCCACAAACTAAAGTGAATAAGTTGAGCATACAGTGCTATTTAGATAAGCAGATGGCAGACGCCTTGGCTAAATGCAGAAGCATATGCTAGTGTGTTGCAACCAGTAAGTAAAATATTATAATATTACAGCATCAACCTAGCGCACCACAGGGACCAGCCTTCGAAATCTATGCAGAGGGATTAACCACTAGAAGTATCTTGTCAGAACAATAACTCAGGTGTTATAGCATGTTAGCGACAAGCAGGCCAACCATGGACATACCCTTTAGCTTCTCTTTACAGAGGCATCAAGCCGACTTAAGATATATGGACAGGGCAAATACAATAAGTTCTGCTGTGTCAGTTTTCAATATACGCAGGACTGCCACACACTGTCTAACCCCAAAGTTGCGACAAAGAGGAAGAACCCATCTGGGTCGCTGGGCTTTAAATTTATGACAAAACAATAAAAAATTTACCTCAGTATCAGCAGTGTTGGTGCACAAAAGTTAACCCTCTTTTCCAGAGACAACAGACTGGCACTTGGAATTTTAAAGATCTTAAAAGCGGTGTTCCAAAGTAGAAGCGACTTAGCCTCTGCTGGGACATCCCTCTCCAGATATTATTCATATTGAGGCCAAGGCTTATAGCTCAAGCACTTGTCTACAATCCCCTCTGATCTTGATTCGTGCCATGTTCTTAAAAGAAGATATTCCCAATTAATCTACTTTATATGTGTGGCTGTACTCCCGTCCATTGTAACAGGGTCCTCTCACAGACTCACTAAATTTAAATTACAACATAAAGATCTTACAGTAGGCAGCCAAAGAGCAATACTGTTTTTATCCAAAGAAATTAGCTACTACAGGGCTACTTTTAAAGCATCACTTCTATGGTTGTTCAGATCCTAATCCAATAAGTCAGCTTTTAGGCCAGCAACATCATCAGCTCTATTAAATTCCCACCTTACTGGTGTTAAGGGTGTGATGGACGAAAAATTCACTATGGACCTGATGAACCTATTTTCTGTGGTGGTGAGCCTAGTAGAATGGGCCTGACCCTATAGCTCTGCCCCATAAAGTGCTCCACCCTAAGCCACCACCAGATACACCTCAAGAACTGGAGAAACTGCTCTATTAGATGACAGTCTATGTTTCCTAGCAATTGCTGCTGACCTTTCAGACAAAAGAGAATTACTTTTTTGTAACTGTAAATCCCAGGTGAGTTTCTCTGAATCCCTAACACCTACATAATCAAAACTCCGTACTTGTTCCATGAGGGATCCATCAAAAGTCAAGCTGTTTCTAAATAAGCGCTGAGTGTTTATTACCATCAGCTTGGACTTCTTGGCGCTTATTTCCAGGCCTCTACGTATACTGAAGTCAACAAATTCATCGACCAGATGTTGTAAACCCATGGAAGTACAGGAAATCAACAGACTGTCATCTGCAAAGAGTAGAACCAGCACCCATACACCAACTAACTTAGGAGTGTTGTGTTGGCGTTTAGAAAGACCATCCACCGCTCCATTCATATACAATAGAAAAGAAGGTTGGGGCCAACATCCAACCCTGGCACACACCCCGCTCAATTGGGATGCTCAGAGTTAGATCCCTTTGGTCATTCCACCTCACCTGGACAAACATATTTTTGTGGATTCTAAATAAGAGATGCAATAACTCACTAGCAGCCCCATCTGACCCAGCACCTCCCTGAGTGCTTGTCGTGCCACTAGGTCGAAAGTGTCCCTTATGTCGTTAAAGGCCATGTATAAGTGCTTTTTACCAATATTAGCATATTTCCAACAAGCCGTCATAAACCGAAACATCTGAGCCACTGTTCCAATCTTTGCTCGAAAACCCACCTGAAAGTGTGATATAACATTATTATTGGCCATCCACTCCTGAATCGTCACTGACCCGAAGCTACAGGTTCCGGTTCAGCACAGCGCTGGAGGGCCGCACAGGAGCACGCACCCCTCGTGGAGTTCTCCCCAGGCAGAGTGAGCAACCTGATAGCCAAGCCCGGGCAGCCCCAACCAACGTCCCAACCCACGCCGGGGGAGCCGAGGGAGTCACGGAAAGCTTTTTCCTGGTGAACCCGTTTCTGCCTGTCTGCTGTTGGAGTCCTAGAAGTCCCGCCTTTGCAGCAGGAGCAGCAGTGGGCCCCTCTGCGGACCCCTGCAGAAGCGGCCCGATGGCGGGTGCGGCTTGCGGGGGGAATGGGGGGAGGCACCAGGCACAAGAACTCACCCTCCCTCCTCAATCTTGGTGGCCGGAGGTGCAGACGCATCATCTGCTGCAGTCTGTGCTCGTGCTAGAGGCACAAACTACAAGCTGCCAATCGCCAGCGGACCTTGGTATCAGCAAGAAGCAGGTAAGCTGCAGGTGGGGTAAAGAGCCATCCTGGGCTCCTTTGCCATGATTGCCACCCAGCTCCTTAGCTCCCCTGCCACCGCCCTGCCTGCCTATCAGGCGGACCTTGACCCTAACCCCTGCCCAAATTAGACGGGCTTTGGCCCACATCGTGACCCTCCTAGGATTGCTCGCAGCCCGTGGGGGTTGTGCAGGTCAGGGCAGGAGCGGCAACTGGGGGCCGTGCTGTTCCTTGGTCCCATTCCCAATAGCTCTAAGAACCCCAAGAGGCCTGAAGAGGCACAGCCACAGTGCAGCTGTGTGTCAGGGTGCCTTTTCAGCGAACTGCAGCAAGCAGCAGGATCGTCGTGGGACAGGGGCACAGACAAACCATGAACACAACTCCATGCTACCAAGGAACAGAAAGTGGTAAAAGGTAGCCCTGCTAAAACGGTTGAGAGACAGCACCGGAACCACCATACTATTCTTCCACAGACCACCACAGGCTAGTGGAAATCACAGAATAGCAGGCGCCCCGGCAAGCCTGTCTTCCGGTCTCCACACCTGCTTACCGGTCCCTACACTTGCTTGTTCCTCAACAACCTCTGTAACATAAGGAACTAAAGTACCACAGCATTTACAATCAAAGCAGGTTCTGCAAGACAGCAGTAAGAGAGCACCTGTGAGCAAGCTGTCAGCATCTAATAGTCTCAGTGAGCACCTCCACTGCTTACCCGCCATCCCGCAGCCAGCCCAAAACTGAAGGCCTCCCTCGAGTAAACTACTCTGCTCCAAGGCAAAAAGACTGACTGACTAGGAAAGGAGCACGAGGTCAGGTAAAGCATGAAGCAACGTCACCAATCTACCTGTAAAGCAAGCAAAGAGGAAAAGGAAAAGAGAACTGGCTCTGGATGAAGCAACAGCAAAAAGGAGAGTGAGTACATACCTGGTCCCCCTCCCATGCAGGAGGCAGAGCTTAACAAATGTAAGAGGCAGGGGTGCTGAACAAAATTCCAGCATGGAAGAAACAAACGGGGGAGACGGATTTCTGGGAAACTGGGATCTCTCCAGAGGGGGCACCAGGCTCCGCTGCCTCACCCAATCATTGTAAGATAACTGACTACTTCACTGCTGTAAGATCCCATGCCTCCTGAAGAAGGAGTGAATTGCCAGCTCCATTCCAACCAAACTCAGGAAAGGACACATCATCCATTCACGGCTTGCAAAATTAATGAAGCACCGAAAAGAAAACCAGAGTGAATCTACCTGCCCCCCTCCCCTATCTCCAACAGTAGTGATTATGAGAAAGCATCCTACGAAAGAAGACGCACCGAGCACAGCCCAGGACGAAGGGGTAACCCCTACTCCCACAACAGGAGCCCCCCATATTCTTGGGCAAGAGAAAATCTTAAGGAACAACCACTCATGTCCCATCAAGTACCACCAGACATCCAGCCCAGCTAAGCTACCTATTCTGGACTCAGAGATGGTAGCAATCACGGAAAATCTAGAACAAGACTCCCAGCAAGGTGGCCTTTTCTGTCAAAGCCCCAAACTCCACTCCTTTCCGATGTATGACTGTGAAAGCGAGGAGCAGGAGATCTGGGATTCGGAACAGGTTTTTCCAAATAGAACATCAAAGGTAAAAACAGTGATAGCCTTGCAGAATGACCCCCATAAAGCAAATACAATCGAAGGAGCATCAAGCGGTGACCAAGAGTCCAACTCACGTACACAACCCCCAGCGGTAAGCAGGGCAAATGAAATGTGGGCTGCAATTCTGAACTCAATGCAAGCAAGGGTCATGGCGCTGCAGTTCCACTCAAATGAAATGGATATCCAAGTAGACTTGTTAAATACAATGGCAGTATTTGTTTCTGGAATTGACAGCAAGCTGGAAAAACTAAATGCCCTGATAACCAGGGTGCAAGCTAAACATTCTGATCACTTCACTATCTGCTCCTGCAAGGAGGTGGTAGATAAAATATCTCAACTGCTGCAAATCCTAGAAGGAATACTAAAACAAAATTGCTCCACCCGGAAGGATGAACACACATAAATCAACCTTCTCGCTACCATGCTAACATCCGTACCTCATGCGCAGAAACAAGAGGAGATGTTCACCTCCCCTCTAAAGCCCGCTTCACCGACGATAAGTGAGAAAAGAACTCTGGCTGACAGTCACACTTCAGGAAGCCTCAGTATGGAATCCTTGGAGAATCATTTTCCAGTTCAAGCCACCAACAAGCCTGGGAACCCTGAGAAACCCACAACGTGGGTTATATCAAAAAGAGAACGAAAGCGGGCAAGAAAAGGAAGGAAGTCCGCACAATCCCACCAACTAACTACTATAAAAGCCACCAAAATCACGCCAAATGAACCAAGCAAGGACCACATGGCATCAAGTGGAAGGTATAACAGAGACATCACTGCCCACACAATTACAAGTACCAACATATTAGCAAACATAAAAACCTTCTCTGATTTAGCAGCTGCCGCTCAGTTAACAAGGTCCCCTTCGAGGCTACCCGCAGCAGTTTCCAAATACAAGGACATAAGAACAAGCCTCCTACGGGCTCAGCAGAGTATAAAGCTAAAATCAACTATGCCTTGATAGCTCAGCCAACTATCACATGTTAATTTAAGCAGCAAGAGAAACAAACTTGGTAATAGACAGCGTGAAGGTGGCTACAAGGAACAAAACAGGCACACAGAGCAAAACCAGTCCTTTCAAACAGGCACTAATACACACAAACCTATCCACCATCTGTTTTGGATTGCGGAATTCACCTCAAGGTCCCCCACAGATGTTCTGACTCGCTCTACTATTTTAAGACTCATAAAAGCACTTCAGGACCTACAGCATGTAGTCTCGGATGACATTGCTGCAATAAAATTTATTCAAGCAAGAGGCAACCAACATGCGGACCCAACTATCTTTTCAGTCCCGGACTTCCCCAACAGAATATGGAGAGGAAGGACCTAATGAAAGCCTGGGGTATTGATGTGGTCATCTACAAAGGAGAGCAATATCCAACCGCGCTACTAGGCTCACAACACCTGGAAAAAACTAAAGGCACGTGGTCTGTTTTGCAAGGAGCACACACTGCCAGCAGAGTCACTGAAGAAATGTCTAGCGATAGGAGACCATCCGAGACCCCGCTGAGAGTTCAACTATGGAAAGAAGAAGGGAGGAAGAGAGTGGTTTTAGGTGAGCAACTGCATCCTTAAAGGGAATGGGCAGCGACGACATCACCCCCAGGACCGATGGGTAACAGCTGAATAGTCAAAGAACAACCCTCATATTAGCCATCTGTTCATGGAACACAGGTGGCCTGCGGGCAAAGTTGGAGGACCCTGCAGTAACAAAATATCTTTTAGTTTATTTGATATCATACTCCTACAGGAATCCTGGACAATGAAATCAATACCAATAATAGGATTCATGGAATATCTCAGTCCAGCCACAAAAACCAACAGGTCTGGCAGGTCGAAGGGAGGCCTAGCAATCTATGTTAGCACGAGCATCTTAGTAAAGATCGCAGAGCACAAGGAGGAAGATCTACCCTTTCAACTAGTCAAGCGTGACGAATGGGCAAAGAATATACAGGAACCACTGATCCTAGTCAATATTTACATTAATCCCAAAAATAAAACAATTGAAGCAAACAAGGTAATAAACCAACTGATAAGGATAAAAAGCACAGTACAATCGGCATACTGGCTAATTTTGGGTGATTTCAATCTCTACCTACTCCACAACCCCGGTGGGGACCACATTCAAACAGTGGCAAGGTTGCCCAGCCAAATCCTCCCAATAAAATCTAGGAAAGACAAGTTAGGGGATAGTTTTATACGCACCTGTGAATTAGTAGGCTTTTTGTGCTAAATGGGCAGAAGCCACCCGACATTCCTCCTGCATGGACAAGATCCTCCCGGAAAACCGTCTCCCACCTAGACTACACATTGGTGTCCCCTGCTCTGTATACATTAGTGAGTGACTTCAGCATTATGGACCGCACAGAAAGCAATCACAAGCCACAGGCAATTGGGATTCACTCATCACCGTATAAACCAGAGGAAGCGGTAGCCCTGGATGGGGTAATTGGCACCGAAAATCTAAAGCGACCCAAATGGTCCTCCAACACTATTGAAAGCCAAGCAGAAGAGGCTCTAAGAAAGCTAGAATCAAGGGCCACGAGTGGGGCAAAATTGACAACAGTCTGGGAGAACTTTGCCACCGATCTTATAAACAAAGACTCTTCAGGAAACTCAAGAAAGGGAGCACAATTGAATTGTCGCCATCGTTCACATTTACCACAGCCATACTACACTTTGCGTCCAAAACATCTGACTCCAAAAGGTTTTGGAAAATCATTAATACAATGGACAAGGGTCCAAAGGCAGCTAATAATGCAAACATAACAGAGGAAGCATGGGTATCCCACTTAAAGTCCCATCTAAAAGAGTTGCCTACGAAGAAGGACCACGAATCTAGGGATACATTAATAGCCGGGAACCCGATACTCCAGAAATTATAAAATTCACAGCATCAGAATTAATAAAAATCATTGGGAAGTCACGAACTGACTGTGCTCCCAGCCCTAACTGTTACCGCAAGCATTATTTAAACAGGAAATGGAAAGGTGGGCCAATTTCCTGGCTGCAATGTTCAATTATGTGCTTACAACAGGTATTGTCCCGGCAACCTGGAGGGGCTCTATAATCCACCACATATATAAGGGTGGGAACGCAGCCTCCGCAAGCAATTACAGATTAATCGCTCTCCTTGACGTTGACCTCAAGTATTTCTCATCTTGTGTGCTAAAACACTTAGGCCCTCATTCTGACCTTGGCGGGCGGCGGAGGCCGCCCGCCAAAGTCCCGCCGTCAGGTTACCGTTCCGCGGTCGAAAGACCGCGGCGGTAATTCTGACATTCCCGCTGGGCTGGCGGGCGGCCGCCTTCAGGCCGCCCGCCAGCCCAGCGGGAAAGAGGCTTCCACGATGAAGCCGGCTCGGAATCGAGCCGGCGGAGTGGAAGCTGTGCGACGGGTGCAGTTGCACCCGTCGCGTATTTCACTGTCTGCGCAGCAGACAGTGAAACACATTTAGGGGCCCTCTTACGGGGGCCCCTGCAGTGCCCATGCCAGTGGCATGGGCACTGCAGGGGCCCCCAGGGGCCCCGCGACCCCCCCTACCGCCATCCGGTTCCCGGCGGTCGGACTGCCGGGATCTGGATGGCGGTAGGGGGGGTCGGAATCCCCTCGGCGGCGCAGCAAGCTGCGCCGCCTTGGAGGATTCAATGGGGCGGCGGGACACTGGCGGGAGACCGCCAGTGTTGCCGGTCCGACCGCGGCTTTACCGCCGCGGTCGGAATCCCCATTGGAGCACCGCCGGCCTGTCGGCGGTGCTCCCGCGGTCCTCCGCCCTGGCGGTCTTTGACCGCCAGGGTCAGAATGACCGCCTTAGAGTCCTGGATTACAGATAAAAACATTTACCCTTAAATCAAAGTGGGTTCACCAAGCACCAAGGAAGGCTAACAAACCTTATGGCACTGGGACTGATCACCAACAGAGCATAAGCAACTGAGACTCCTACTTATTTGTGTTTTGTTGACTTTAAAGCTGCTTTTGATTGTGTCCCCCGTGGCAAACTGTGGTCCAAACTACAACTCTGGGGGTTACCACCCCCTATTTTAAATGCCATTGAAATGATCTACTCCGATACTTGGGTGAAGGTTAAACTGGGGGAGGCTCTCACCTATCTAGGGCAGTTAAAACAACAGTCTGTGTTAAACAAGGCTGTCCATTGGCCCCAACACTCTTTAATTTGTACATAGAAGATCTTTCTGCCAAGTTAAATGATCAGTCATTCCATTCTCCATCCCTGCGTGGCCAACAACTATCTAATATGTTATACCCAGATTACCTATTACTAATTAGTAACACCAGAATAAGCATGCAAAAACTGCTAAACAAATTAGAAGAGTATGCAAGAACAAACGAATTAGAAATCAACCATAATAAATCTAAAATAATAACTCTAAATCGCTGACCCACTAATCAGCGTAAATGGTACTTGAACGGAAAGACCCTAGAGGAAGTAAGCTCATACGGATACCCAGGAGTCATGGTCGATGCCAGATGTAATTATGGGCTACAAAAAGAAGCAATAAAAAATAAGGCTCAGGCATTTGCTCACGCCTTTGGCAAGCTTTCAAACTAAATCTTTGGCTATCTCTGAACCCATTGATAGCCCTAATGAGAGCAAAATTATTGGCAACACACACCTATTGGACTGAAATAATGAGGGGGATGGAGGTCGCCCTCCTGGATAAGCTTTTGATAAAGACATATAAACATGTTTTTCGGTTACCTGGGAATGCCTCCCTAGCCCAGGTCAGACTTGAATTTATGTTGGTCAAGCAGTCACTAGCCCGTCCTGTGGCATATATCAAATAGTGCTACAAACTGAGCCACACTCCAAAAGGGTCATTAGCTAATCTAGTCTGGCAGGGAATTATCTTAGAAAGAGGGAATAGCAATTATATAAGGTATCGGGAAAAGAGTAAAAGTCTTCTGAACTTAGGTGAGGTATGGGACTAGTCGCTCCCCACCCCGGCTTTCAACAAAGCAGTCAATAAATCAAGTAAAGTACACAGCTGGCTAGAAGATAGGGAGGTTCTGGCTAAAATGGGTGCATGGTTGGCTGACTCTTAACTCATATAAAATGTATAGAGAATAACCACTTATGGCTGCCCCCTTCTCATGGAAAATCAAGCAACGCTTTCTAAGACTTAGGCTGGGTGAAGTCCCAATGCTAGACCTCATGCCTAAATGGAAGAAGGGGCCACCAGTAGCACCCACGAATGCCGTCTATGTCATCTGGCAGAACAAAACTTGATGCATGTCGTCTGCATTTGCCCAGCCTTGGCTGTTGAAAGAAGACTTTTTCTGAAAATAGAACTAAATGGTTTAGGGATTAGATCCTGTAGACAAGCACTAACCGAAGCATTCAATCCATGAAATACCATATTGAATATTAAGCTGGTTCAATTTTGGGAAATTTTCTCACTCAAAACATCCTCTCCCGAAACAACCCAGTGATAGGGAGGGTGAAAATGGTAACAAAATCCTTTGACCCAGTATGAACACCTCAGGGAATGGAAGGTACTTAGGTAACATTGTAGGGTACACAGCCAGCACGGTAACAAAGTCTTGTACCAACAATCGGAATTAAGCAGGGGCAAACCAAATCTGCAGAATGTATTATATTATTTTTATCTCATAACTTTTACTGTAGCATAAACCTCTTATTGCACCAATATTGTTCTGTTAAATTTTATGTTGAAGGAATACTTTTTTATGGTTTTAATGAACTAATAAAATAAACTTTCATTCATTCACTCCTGAATCAATACTAGAACTTGGCGACAAGAGATCTTCTAGGAACTATCAAGTAGACTTATTGGTCTATAACTAGCAGGTACTTCCCAGGCCCTTTTTTATAGATAGGAACAATAATTGCACATCGACATGTTGCTGGAACTTCCCCCCACGAGACTGCAATTGTCAGGAATACTATCCTGGCCTGGGACTTTCTCCTTATCCATCTGTAACAGAGCAGATCTAATTTCCTCCGTGGTAAATACTATTAACTGACCCTTTGTAAAGTTTGGGGCTCCTATGTCCAAAGAGGAGGTCAATACAACATCATGAGTTACGGGAACCTCAGAACAGCTATTTTTGTATTTACTATACAATGCCTTAAAATGATCAACCCAGCTCTCTGCAGGGATAACCACATTAGAAACATAATTACCACTACCGTTCCCCACTGCCACTATTTTGCAAAATTATCTGTAATCATGTTTCTGACGGGCTGCCAGCATCTGTTCCTATTGCGATTCCTCCCATGTTTTCTTGGCCCTGAGCAAACAAGACTTATAAAACTTCCTTGCCAGGCTAGTTTTCCCTTTTACACCATCCTTAAAGGTTTTTTACCAAACTTCTCTTGGCATGCCTACATGCAGATGAGAACCAAGGATAGGTTTTAGGTCTAGCATGCAATTTCCCTCCCTGCTTCATCAATAAATGTTTTAAAACTACAAATACATGCTCATGTTTTGTGGGCATATTTCCTGAGGAGTACACAATCAGAAACAAAATTCTTAACTAGCTAATCATATATACCGAACTTGATGCAATCATTTTCACCATTTTATGTTCCTAAGATTATCAGTACAACTCAACAGGAATTCAAATGAATTGGGAGCCTCCTCCAGAGCAACAACAAAAAGCCCTGGACTAAAATCCATAACTAAAGTGTTATGTTCGCTATCCACCCTATGAACAACGATCATATCGGCCTTATATAGCCAGAGTCTTACATCCAACAAAGCTGTAGTCTATATGTTGAATGTTTGTTGCACTCTTCATTTAAAGGTCAACTGGGGCAGAAATCAGACTTTGTGCAGCCACTGGCATCTCTTAAGCTATGATTTAGAAAAAGATGGAATAACTGAAGAGTCTCTTTTGGCCGCTGCATGGCTGGGTTCATTGTAAGCTTGGGTATTTCCCCACTCAGCATCTTCTTCAGCCATTAAGGATAAAAATGGGTCAAGGGGTTCAAATTTAATGCAGTCACATGCAACAGGCCTAGAATGATGGGAGGCACTCTCAGCAAGGAAGTATAGTGTATGAACAGTTGACGGCTCTGCGCTATCATATACAGAGTGTATGTAAATGTTCAACACCACTATGTGCTTGACCAGCCAAGGACCATCATTTGTAACATGGATGCCTAATACATCCTTAGTGCCTGTTTCTATCTCCTTGACTCTAAAGTCATGGGTCAAGATGAGTAAACTCCCCCAAGGCTTGACCAGCCTTTGCTGGATCATAGTTGGCATACAATGTAAGAAACTCCAGCCTATAAACTGGCTCAACGGCCCATGTTTCCTGTAGTAGGGTTATTTGATGGTCATTAATAAACTCTCCCCAATCAGGTTCACATAATTTCACCTGTAAACCAGCCACATCCCATGCCATAAATTTAACTGCATTTCTTGGAATTTGTCTGTTCATCGCTCAACGTGTGATGTCAGTAACAGCATCACCTGGGTTAAATCTCAATAAAGTGTTAGGGGCCATATCCGCTAGCTGCTCCACCACCAAGCACATTGACTCAGGACCAGCATAGTCTTTGTGAGCGAATGGCTTATTGAATCAATCCATATCTGACATAGCCAATGCACCATTGTCAGCCACATCCCTTCCCCTTGGTGGTGAGTGGGGGGGTTCCAAGATTTGAATTTACTGGCTGATAAGGTACAACAGGAGGGGTGGTTTTAATACATATTTTAGTTATATCCTGAGATGGGGCTTTTAACTCCAAGGCAATTAGGTAGTCATTTATATTGTTATTAGCAAACCTTAGACCATTATGATCAAAACTATAACGCCTCACTGTAACAATATCCTCTCTAATTATTGAGTGACAACCACAAACTTTGGGAACCCAGTGGTTAACTTTGTTAACAAGCTTCATTATCCTTTTCACGCCTAGGGGCAATTTGGGGACACTTATCAGTAATATTTCCTTTCTCTGTTGAGCATTCAACCTGCTCCTCCTCGCATCCAGAGGCCGAGAGTTTTCCTCCTTCCTCCACATCTGGGCCCCTTGATAAGATCTACCTCATCTTCATGAGTCTACTAGAGGGTACCTATAGAACTTATTATCATTATTCAATGAATCTGGTTGCTTATATTTATCCACCCTTTCACTTCCATCTTCCGCGTCCCTTATTCTTAATCTACTGTATCTATTAGGTGCCTGTGAGACTTTGCAAGCATCATGTAAATGCGGAAGGTTGGCCACCCCAATGGCGATCTTTTTATTGTTCCCCAAGCTAGAGCTATTCCTATCCGCAAACTAAGTTATACCAGACATCCCCTGCCTTTTAGGCCTGACAAGCAGGTTGTCTACCTTCTCCATTAGAGATTGCAGCGCTCTATTTAATTTGCCTATTTCCACTCTTGCCAATGTTAATTGGCCAGCGATATCACTGCCCTCTACTGCGGGGTTTGGCTGGAATCCCTGGAAGAAGGTATTACTTCATTCCTTGATTGCTGCTCTTCACTCATCTGAAGCACCTCAGACGTGTTAGAGCACTCTATGTTAGCCATGAAAGGGGTTGGGCAGATATTTTCCTTCTCTGAACCTGGATCTGTCCCATGTATGGTACTGTTGGGCTGGAGCTCGATGTTTGCACTAGTGGTTAAAACATTAGCAGAAGGTTTGTGATTATTTCGCTCTAGACCCCTCTTTGTTAAGTATGACTTGATGTTTTTCCTCCTGGGCCTACTCCGTACGAGCATGTCTCCACTTTTGTCCTTATTCACTAACCCTTCAAACTCTTCTACTGACCCTTCAAATTAATAGAGTATACAGTTAGAAGCCACATGCCTAGCCTGTTTTGTTGCCGTCCCTGCAGCCCCAGTGTTCTCTAGAGCTTTTTATTTCCCATTTTGATTTAAAAAATCAATGGCCTGAAATACTGATTATCTGAAGAGTGATTGATGTAGGGCAGCTCGCAGTCCACAAAAGTATCCATGCCATGGGGGGAGAGGCAGCACTTTAAGCATGATGGCAGCGCCACCCCCTTAACCCAGTTGCAGCACTTTCAAAGATGTTGGAGCACACTCTGGGACAGGGAGTCCCACAAGGGTGACTAGTGAGTGATGTAGGGCAGACTCCAGTCCACGAAAGCATCAGTTGTTTTGTATACCTACTAGGGATGCTGCAATATTTTCAATTGATTTTCTACACATTTGAAGCTTAGGACCTTTCGTGGGGGGCGTTACTGCATCACAAATGTGACACGTTTCCAGTCAGATTATTGCCTATGGAACTTGTAATACCGCAGAATGGATATCCGTCATGTTTGTGATAAAGTAATCCCTCTGCCAAACTCTAAATCAGGCCATTGGTCTATTTATCTGATTTTCAATCAATCAATCAGTGAGTTTGTAGAGTGCACTACCACCCGTGAGGGTCTCAAGGCACTGAGGGGGGGAGGATGTTGCTACTGCTCAAACAGCCAGGTTTTGAGCCACTTCCTGAAAGTCAGCAGGTCTTCGGTCTGTAGTTGGGGCAAGGGAAGGGTGTTCCAGGTCTTGGCGGCGAGGTGGGAGAAGGATCTGCCTCCGGTAGTCACTCTTCCGATGCAGGGGACGGTGGCGAGGGTGAGGTCGGCTGAGCGGAGTTGGCAGGACAGGGTGTAGAAGGTGAGTCGTCTGTTGAGGTAGGCTGGACCGGTGTTGTGGAGCGCCTTGTGTGCGTGAGTGAGGAGCTTGAATGTTATACTTTTGTTGATGGGGAGCCAGTGTAGATCTCTAGGAAGGGGAGTGATGTGGCTGTGGCGGTGGGCATCGAGTATCAGGCGTGCAGAGGCATTTTGTACGCGTTGCAGTCGTTTGAGGAGTTTGGCCAGGGCTCCTGCGTAGAAGGTGTTTCCATAGTCAAGTCTGCTGCTGACGAGGGCTTGGGTGACTGTTCTTCTTGTATCTGTGGGGATCCATCTGTAGATCTTGCGGAGCATGTGGAGGGTGTTGAAGCAGGATGAGGAGACGGCGCTGACTTGCTTGGTTATGGAGAGTGTTGAGTCAAGGATGATGCCCAGGTTGCGTGCATGGTTGGTGGGTGTTGGGGCTGCTCCCAGAGCGGTCGGCCACCAGGAGTCGTCCCAGGCTGAGGCGTTGGCGCTGAGGATGAGGACCTCCGGCTTATCTGAGTTCAACTTCAGTTTGCTGTTCCTCATCCATTCCGCGACGGCCTTCATTTCTTCGTGGAGGTTTGATTTGGCAGTGAGGGGGTCCTTGGTGAGGGAGAGGATCAGTTTGGTGTCGTCGGCATAGGAGATGATGTTGAGGTTGTGTAACCGGGCAATGTGGGCGAGCGGGGCCATGTAGATGTTGAAAAGTGTAGGGCTGAGGGACGAACCTTGGGAAATGCCGCAGATGATCTTGGAGGCTTTGGAGCGGAAAGGGGTAGGCGGACGCTCTGGGCTGTGCCAGAGAGGAAGGAGGTGGTCCACTCCAGAGCTTTGCCCTGGATCCCTGCGTTGTGGAGGCGTGTGCATAGGATGCGGTGGCAGATGGTGTCGAAGGCGGCCGAGAGGTCCAGGAGGATGAGGGCCGCGGTGCTGCTGTTGTCAAGCAGGGCCCTGATGTTGTTGGTGGCGGTGATGAGGGCGGTTTCGATACTGTGGTTGCTGCGGAACCCTGACTGGGATGGGTCCAGGATGTTGTTTTCTTCAAGGTAGTGGGTCAGTTGTCTGTTGACGATCTTCTCAATTACCTTGGCTGGGAATGGGAGCAGGGAGATGGGACAGAAGTTCTTGAGGTCTATCGGGTCCGCCATGCATTTCTTGAGTAGGGGTTTGATCTCAGCATGCTTCCAGCTTTCAGGGTAGGTCACGGTCTCGAAGGAGATGTTGATGACGTTGCGGAGGTGGGGTGCGATGGTGGCGCTTGCTTTGTTAAAGATGTGGTGCGGGCATGGGTCTGATGGAGATCCAGAGTGGATGGTGCCCATGGTTTTGATTGTGTCATCTTCGTTCACATTGGCCCAGGCGAGCAGGGGGTCGTAGTGGAATGTGGGTGGAGAGTGTTGGCGCAGTCGTCGATCCAGCGCCAGAGGCTGCAGGCTGCGAGGTTGGGATTGGTGGGTGTTTTTTGGGAGAGGCTGGTGTTCAGCTGTTTTTGGCTGATTTTGCTCCAGTTGCGTCGGGGGATCTGTTGAGTGCGGTGGAGCGTGGTGGGCTTCTGGATGGTGAAGTGGATGCAGCGGTGGTCGGTCCATGGGAGTTCGGTGGTGTGACTGAAGGTGACGTGGGGGCTAGCGGAGAAGACGGGGTCCAGCGTGTGGCCAGCGGAGTGTGTTGGGGTAGTGATGAGTTGTCTGAGTCAAGGGTGGCAAGGTTGTCGATTAGGGTGGTAGATTTGGGATCGTTGTTATTCTCCAGGTGAAAGTTCATGTAGCCGAGGAGGAAGTAGTCGGTGGAGGCTACGGCGTGCCTGCTGATGAGGTCGGCGATGGAGTCGCAGAACTGAGGCCATGGTCCGGGGGGTCTGTAGATGAGGGTTCCTCTGAGGTTGGTGTTAGGGTTCGTGTGGATCTGGAAGTGCAGGTGTTCGGCGGTGCTGAGGGTGCCTTCGGTACAGGTCATGACCCTGATGGTGTTAATGTGGACGATGGCGATTCCGCCTCCAACTCCGTTGGTGCGATCCCTGCGGGTGATCTTGTAGCCATCCGGAATGGCTATGGCGATGTCTGGGGCCGAGGAGGCGTTCATCCAGGTCTCTGTCAGGAATGCGACGTCCGGGGTGGAGGTGTCAAGCAGGTCCCAGAGTCTGACGGCATGTTTGCGTGCAGAGCTGGTGTTAAGAAGGATGCATTGGAGGCAGTTGCGATCAGGCTCAGCAGGAGGTTTGGTGATTTGGAGGTGTTGAGTGCGCGGAGGGTTCTGGTGGTGTAATGGCGTTGCTGGCCGTGGTGGTCTTGGGGGCCAGGGATCCTGCCGCTAGTCACAGTCTGGACGCAGACGGACGCAGACGGACGCAGATGGGCTTGCCTTAGGTGCACCTTCGGCTCGCCAGCGGCGCGCCCGCGCTGCGGCAAGCCATATATGGGGAGGTGGTAGGGCGGGGCAGCAGGGAGGAGGGAGGGGGCAGCGAATGGGCGAGCGGGGGCAGGGCCGCAGGGACGCAGTGGCGGGAAAAAAGGAAATTGAAGTGGAGGGAGGGGGCAGGGACTCAGCAGCGGGGAGACCAGGGCAGAGAAAAAATAGGGAACCTGGAGCAGCGGCAACACCGGCACATGGTGCAGGGGAGCGACCTGCCTGAAGCAGGGTGAAGGGTCGCTCCCTTCACCGTGCAGCAGCTGCATATTAGAGGAGGCGGGAGGGAGGGGCAGAAGGGAGGAGGGAGGGGGCAGCAAATGGGTGAGCGGGGCGGGGGTGCAGGGACGCAGTGGCGGGAAAAAGGAATTTGAAGTGGAGGGGGGAGGCGAGGCCGCAGGGACGCATCAGCGGGGAGACCAGGGCAGAGGAAAAATAGGGAACCTGGTGCAGCGTCAACACCGGCATGCGGTGCAGGGGAGCGACCTGCCTGAAGCAGGGTCAAGGGTGGCTCATTTTAGGCCCATATTTATACTTCTTGAGCGCTGCATTTGCGTCATTTCTTTACATAAAAGCGGCGCAACTACAATTGTATTTTGTACGTTTGCACCGCTTTTGCGTCAAAAAGTTGCGCAAATGCAGCACTAAAAAAGTATAAATATGGACCTTATTGTTTCCCTCATTTATTGTATTATTTTGTAATTGAGAGCCTTAATGGCAATTGATTACTATATATCTTGAGTGACTCATTGAGATTGTTGCTGCATTTGCATTTTTTGGTTTCCTGTTCTGCACTTTAAAATTTGAGAAACCTTCATGGTTTTTCCTGAATCTCTGATCTCAGACTCCTTTATTGAGTTAGTCATGTTGACTGTATTTTCAGAAATTATATTTTGGATTTTGTCTCAAGACAAACTCTTGAGATCAGCAACATTCCCGGCTCCTGTAAAAATGCTGGCACACCACAATCAGGCAGAGAATCAAAGTACTGAACCCACATTATTTTGGTGTCAAAAATGAGACATAGGGGGTCATTAGAACATTGGCGGTAAAAGCTGCTACCGCCGTGCAGAAGACCGCCAATACACCGCCGCGGCCACGGAATTCCACCACAGCTATTATGACACACATCTCGGAATCCGCCGAAATACAGACACCCACACAAGTCCGCCACACCAAAGGTCAGTGTTAAACTGGCGAAAACAAAACCCCCACCTCCACGCCAACAGAAACACACCCATGCCATTACGACCCACGAATCCACGCGGTGGTCTTTCAACCGTGGTATTCCATTGGCGGTACACACCACCACGCTCAAAATACACACACATCTCCAAAACACCTCCACATTGGACAATTCCAAATACACACACCTGATACACATAAAAACACCACTCCCACACACCCAACACAATATAAAACACACACCCACATCACCCACAAACACCTACGACCAAAAATTTGTCACGAAGGTCAGAGAGACAGCACAGAATAGACAATCCCACCACACAGAGGCACACAAAACCATCACCCACACAACATCCATGCACAAAACACCACACACCACTACACATCACCACACACATCAACACTGACACCGCCCCACACATCACACACACCACCCCATGTCACGCCAAAGACACCCCCGCTTTCCCGAGGAGGAGCTCCGGGTCATGGTGGAGGAAATCCTACGGGTAGAGCCACAGCTATTTGGCTCACAGGTGCAGCACACATCCATAGCCAGGAAGATGGAGCTATGGGGCAGAATCGTGGACAGGGTCAACGCTGTGGGACAGCATCCAAGAAATCAGGAGGACATCAGGAAGAGGTGGAACGACCTACGGGGGAAGGTGCGTTCAGCGGTCTCCAGGCACAACATTGCGGTTCAGCGGACTGGCGGCGGACCCCCACCTCCTCCCCCACAACTAACAACATGGGAGGAGCAAGTCTTGACCATCATGCATCCAGAGGGCCTTGGAGGAGTCGGTGGAGGAATGGACACTGGTAAGTCAAATCTTAACTATCAGATCCCCCACCCTACCTGCATGCTATCACACACCCCCACCCTCACCCCCTCCCCTATCACCCAAACTCCTCACTAATGTACTAAGAACACAAACCACACATCCCAACACCAAGCCCTGCATGACACCCATCACTAAAGCATGCTGACTACACACACTCATAACAACCCCTAACCATCATCACACAAGCCCCCACACAGGAATGCTTGCACTGGGGTACACGCACACCCACCCATTGCACACCATGACACACACACATGCAATAATCATGCTCTTATGCCCCTGCAGGATCACGAAGGACCATCACCACACCGGAGGGTCCAGACAACTCCACTCCACCCACAGAAGAGGACCACAGTGACGATAGCAGCTCTGCCCTACTGGATCCTGATGACCAGCCCGGGCCATTGTGGGCCTCGAGACAATTGGTTCCCTTTGCACAGGAACAGCCCAACACTGACCTTCCACCCTCTGGTAACACCAGCACAGCACCCACCCAGCGGGCCCAAACCTCCGTACCCAGGACAGGTCAATCAGCTGTGTGTCCACCACTACAGGGAACCCAGGATAACCCACCACCCCAACAACAACAGGGACCTGGGGGCAGTGGAAGTGGGCACACGGTCCAGGGGACGGAGGCACAGGAACACAGGGGAACTGGGAGGGCTGTTGTGTGACAGGGGGCGAACTGGCCAAGGGAACCCACTCTCCACGAGGCCCTCTCCTCCATCATGGGAGCATACCACCAGTCCCAGGAGACGATGGCGACAGTCCTGGTCAAGTTTCAGGAGACCTAGGGGGTCATTCCGACCCTGGCGGTCCATGACCGCCAGGGCCGGGGACCACGGAAGCACCGTCAACAGGCTGGCTGTGCTTCCAGGGCCATTCTGACCGCGGCGGTAAAGCCGCGGTCAGAAAAGGGGAACCAGCGGTTTCCCGCCGGTTTTCCCCTGGCCCAGGGAATCCTCCATGGCGGCGCTGCTTACAGCTCTGCCATGGGGATTCCGACCCCCTTCCCGCCACCCTGGTTCTGGCGGTTCTTACCGCCAGGAACAGGATGGCGGGAACGGGTGTTGTGGGGCGCCTGGGGGCCCATGAAGATTTTCACAAATCGCGACAGGTGCAACTGCACCCGTCGCACCCCTGAAAATCCGCCGGCTCCATTCGGAGCCGGCTTTCTCGTTGCAGGGCCTTTCCCGCTGGGCCGGCGGGCGCCCTTTTGGCGGTCGCCCGCCAGCCCAGCGGGAAAGCCAGAATGGCTTCCGCGGTCTCCTGACCGCGGAGCGGCCATTTGGCGGTGACCGCATAGCGGGCGTCGACCGCCGCCCGCTGCGGTCAGAATGACCGCCTTAGTGCCTGCAGGAGGACCAGTATTTGGGGTTCAGGGAGGAGCTTAGGACCATCAGCTCCGCCTTGGGCACCATCGTAGGGGTGGTGAAGGACATACAAAAGCCCTTGAGGGACACCGTGGCACGCCAAGGGGCCCCTGACACTAGCATAGATGAAGAACTGCCCACCACCTCCGCCGGCGCTAGTGGACAGGACGCCCCGCCACAGGACCACCACACCAGCACCCCACCCCCTGCAGACGGACAACCACCACGCAAGCGGTCCCTGAGATCCAGGAACAGGACAGAGCAAGATGGCAAGACCCCCGCCAGGAAATGAGACCAGCCTGATTGTCCTCCCACTGTCCCACTTTGTTACCCTGT
The DNA here is from genome assembly GCF_031143425.1 of Pleurodeles waltl. Classification (NCBI taxonomy): domain Eukaryota; kingdom Metazoa; phylum Chordata; class Amphibia; order Caudata; family Salamandridae; genus Pleurodeles; species Pleurodeles waltl. The sequence goes on from NC_090442.1 coordinate 518,873,798, forward strand.
CCATACTTAAACTGCCCCAGCTCCACTTCCTATGCCCATATGGGCAGTGCACCTGTGAGACTAATAGACTGGACTCTGCCATGGACATTCCTCCACCTTCACCCCTCACCATTTTACAACCCCCCTCCATTTTTGAGCACTTAAATAAACATCCTTGAACCACAAAACAATGTTGAGTCAGTCTATGATTTGGTAAAATGTGTTATCAATGACAGTGTCAAAATGTGTTTCTAGTTGTAAAGGCAACATACCTATGTCACACATCACAAGTCCTTGAAGGATGCATGCAGATGACACACGTTGGTAAGCACACCTGTGGAACCATAATGGAAAGGAACAACTCAGTTACCAAATAATCCTATGAAATTACACACAGGATAGAGGAAGACGTGTGACAGTGAATGTAATGGTAAAAATGAAAATGTTCTCACCTGTGGGTCACTGGAAATATTGCTGTATGACTGACTTCCTGTTGTCGATGTCTTCTTCCTCAGCTTCCTCCTCATCACTGTCCACAGGCTCCACAGCTGCCACAACACCGCCATCTGGACCATCCTCCTGCAGAAAAGGCACCTGGTGTTGCAATGCAAGATTGTGAAGCATAGAGCAGGCGATGATGATCTGGCACACCTTCTTCGGTGAGTAGAATAGGGAACCACCTGTCATATGGAGGCACCTGAACCTGGCCTTCAGGAGGCCGAAGGTGCGTTCGATCACCCTCCTAGTGCGCCCATGGGCCTCATTGTACCGTTCCTCTGCCCTGGTCCTGGGATTCCTCACTGGGGTCAATAGCCAGGACAGGTTGGGGTAACCAGAGTCTCCTAATAGCCACACACGGTGCCTCTGGAGTTGACCCATCATATCAGGGATGCTGCTATTCCACAGGATGTAGGCGTCATGCACTGAGCCAGGAAACATAGCATTTACCTGTGAGATGTACTGGTCTGCCAAACTTACCATCTGTACATTCATGGAATGATAACTCTTCCGGATCCTGTACACCTGTTCACTCCTGTGGGGGGGGACCAGAGCTACATGGGTCCCATCAATAGCACCTATGATGTTGGGGATATGTCCAAGGGCATAGAAGTCACCTTTCACTGTGGCCAAATCTTCCACCTCAGGGAAAATGATGTATCTCCTTACGTTTTTCAGCAGGGCAGACAACACTCTGGACAGCACGTTGTAAAACATAGGCTGGGACATCCCTGATGCCATGGCCACTGTTGTCTGAAAAGAGCCACTTGCAAGGAAATGGAGCACTGACAGCACCTGCACGTCAGGGGGGATTCCAGTGGGATGGCGGATTGGTGACATCAGGTCTGGCTCCAACTGGGTACATAGTTCATGGATAATGGCACGGTCAAACCTGTAGGTGACGATTAATTGTCGCTCCTCCATTGTCAACAGGTCCACCAGCGTTCGGTACACCGGAGGATTCCGCCATCTTCTCAATTGTCCCCAATGACGGTGCCTAGGAAGGACAACAGCCACCACAGAGTCAACTTTTTTCCAGGTATGTACCCACAGTTACACAGAACACGACACCAAACACAAAACCCTTCCTGTATGTGTGTTGAGTGTAGGCCTAGCTATGTGTGACGCAGAAGTAAATGAAGCCATGTGGGCCCCTGAAATGGCGGCTGCCTGACCTTTAAACTGGGACAATGGGATTGTGGGGTAACAGCGTTGCCGTTGCACACCGTCGTGGTAGGCGGTCGTAGACCGCGGCGCAATGCTGCATTGGTTAACATTGGACCCTATGGGTCCCAGGAGCCAATGAACAAGTGCTCCACCGGTGATGATACGCACCGCCGCGGAAGTCACCGCCATTTTCTATCTGTTCAATCACTAGATACCTGATCTTCGACAGGAGAGGACCTACACTGCAAGTGCTGCTGTGACCTCGGTCTGGAAGCGACGATGGCTGCTGCGTCTGGGGAAAGGGCCCCTGCCTTCACTGCTCAGGAGTTGGAGAAACTAGTAGACAGGGTCCTCCCCCAGTACACGCTACTCTCCAGACCAACAGGTTAGTACACAGGTAGCACGTTGTATGGGCTAGGCCTGGGTGGAGAGGGCTGGTTGTAAGAGGGAAGGGGGCAGAGTTCAGGGAACATTAATGCATGTGAATGAATGTGCCACATGGCAAGGGTAGGGAGGGGGGACACTCACATCGACGGTGCAGTTGGTAATGACTTCTCTTCTTCCCTTATGCATGTCATGTAGGTCAGCGCCCACCAGAAGAAGGACATTTGGCGTGCTATCGCCAAGGACGTCCAGACCCTGGGGGTCCACCAGAGACGGGGCACCCACTGCCGGAAAAGATGGCGGAGGCTCAGCTGGGGATGGCCTCCCAACGTGGGAGGGGTGCCCGTCGCACCATGACCCCCCTGATGTTCCGGATTCTGGCGGTGGCCTACCCGGAGTTGGATGGGCGCTTGAGGGCATCACAGCAGACACAAGGGGGTGAGTACAACCTCATTCTGGGTACTTGGCGCGCAGTGGAGGGGCTGGCTGAGGGAGGAGGGCTGTGGGTGTACCTAGGCCAGGCAGAAATACGTAGGCTAGGCCCCTCCGTAATGCAGGCCATGTGGCACTCTATCCCACCGCAGTAGAGTGCCAAGTACAGGTATATATGCCCCTGTGGCATCCATGTGTGCAGATGTCCACCATAGCCATGTAGGCCAGATCCCAGAAATTTCATCTGTAGGGCTGCTGTGTCTGTATTGTCCGCTAACGGAAGCGGTATGCCATGCACTCAACCTGTCTTTCTTCTGTCTCCCCCTCCCCTTTTTGTGCTCTCCCTGTTCTTTTCTGCATCAGCATCATCAGGCGGAGGTACAGTGGCACCGGAGCACGAGGGAGCTGCATCCCACATGGCCACACCACGGACTCAGAATGCACCAGTGGGATGGAGGGCGAGGGGAGCTTCACGTCGGCCACCGGATCACCAACCAGCGACACAGACTCGTCCGCCGATGGGAGCTCCCTTGTGGTGGTGGCACCATCTGTGCGCCCTACTTCTACAGGTACAGCCGCCACCTCCCCTACCAGCACCGCCCTCCCAGCAGCCCCTCAGTGTTCACCCCGTGCCCGCTCACCCAGGAGGGTGGGCACCACCTTTGCCCCAGGCACTTCAGGCCCTGCCCCAGTCACCCCTGCTGCCCTCAGTGAGGAGGCCATTGACCTCCTCAGGTCACTCACTGTTGGGCAGTCTACCATTGTGAATGCCGTCCAGGGTGTAGAATGGGAGTTGCAACACGGTAATGCATTCCTGAAGGGCATTCATTCTGGTCAGGCTGTCCTTCAGCGAACCCTGCAATCTCTGGCCTCAGCACTGATGGCAGCCATTGTCCCTGTGTCTAGCCTCCCTCCTCCAACCTCCTCCACCCAGACCCAATCCCCTGTACCCCAGCCCATCCCAAGCGCACCATCAGACCAGCATGCACACACCTCAACACACAAAAGTAGCTCAGGCAAACATAGACACCACACATCCCACAGGCACTCACACAAGCATCACACACATACGGACACAGCAACATCCACTGCCTCCACTGTGTCCCCCTCCTCATCGTCTCCCTCCTCCATCCCAGTGTCGTCTACACTCTCACCTGCATGCACTACATCTACAGGCACCAGGACTCGCACCAGAACACCCAGCACCACACCCCGCTCACCTGCAATCAGCACCTCCACTCCCATTTACACGTCCTCTGTGTCCTCTCCCAGTGTGTCTGTGACGCCCCCTCCCAAAGTACACAAACGCGGGCACCCACACACCCAACATCCATCCACCTCACGACAGCCTCCACCTGCACCTGCACCCAAAACACCTAAAGTGACACCTCCTACAACCACCTCCTCTTCCTCCACTCCCAGACCCCCTCCAGCTACCCATCCCAGTGTTCGTCAGAAACTGTCCCTCTGCAAAGTTGACATTTTTGCCCCCACCCCTCAAATTCATCAGTCCCGTCGTAGCTCCTCAGCCAAAAAGCCTCCAGTACCAGTGGTGCGTGTTCAAGGTGTGTGGAGTGCACCGGCCACCAGGGCAGGCAGTGTGACACGGAGCCAAGGCACTGCCAGTTCACCCCCCTGTAAAGGCTCTGAAGTTGGAAAGTGGCCGACGGGACCGTGTGAAGACTCCTGGAGGCAAAACAACTCACAGGGGTCCCAGGGGGATTGCAGAGTCAGCTGTGACTCCTCCAAAGGTGGGGAAGGGCCAGAAGAAGTCTGCACAGCCTGGTGTGAGCATCACGGCGGAGAAGGGCGGCATCCTTCCCGGCGGCCGGGACGCCACCACCAGCACTGTCGTCACTGGTCAGGAGACCACCGCCGGAGTCAGTGCCCAGGATGGCCCAAGTATCGTCACTGGTCAGGAGACCACCGCCAGAGTCATTGCCCAGGAGGGCACAAGTATTGTCACTGGTCAGGAGACCACCGCCACCGCCGGAGACATTGCCCAGGAGGGCCCAAGTATCGTCACTGGGCAGGAGACCACCGTCACCGCCGGAGTCAGTGCCCAGGAGGTGCCTAAGTATCGTCACTGGTCAGGAGACCACCGCCAGAGTCATTGCCCAGGAGGGCCCTGGCAGCCACAGCCCGCTGGGCAATGAGGGACCGTCATGCCACACACCAATGCCCAGTCCAGAGAACGTCATGCCACACACCAATGCCCAGTCCAGAGACCGCCATGGCAAAGCACCGCTGAACAGTCCAGAGACCAGCACCGCTGAACAGTCCAGAACCGCCATGGCAAAGCACCGCTGAACAGTCCAGAGACCGCCATGGCAAAGCACTGCTGAACAGTCCAGAACCGCCATGGCAAAGCACCGCTGAACAGTCCAAAGACCGCCATGGCAAAGCACCGCTGAACAGGGCATGAACCGCTGAACAGGGCAAGCACCGCTGAACAGGGCATGCACCGCTGAAGAAGGAAAAGACCGCCACATCAAGCATCATTATCCCATGTGCAGCTGGGACAGTGACCGGACAGGAACTGTCACGGGGAGACTAATCCAGTCTGGGCACCAGTCCCCCTCCAGGACCAGTGGAGAGATCCATCCACTCTGTCTGTCCTTCACAGGATGAAGCACTCTGGGCACCAATCCCCCTCCAGGACCAGTGGAGGCTGTTATCTACTTGAGAGACTGTGGCTTTGCACTCCCCAGGATGGTCCAGTGGGCAACCCACCCACTGTAGAGACTTGAGAGACTGTGGCTTTGCACTCCCCAGGATGTGGCAGTGGGCAACCCACCCACTGTAGAGACTTGAGAGACTGTGGCTTTGCACTCCCCAGGATGGTCCAGTGGGCAACCCACCCACTGTAGAGACTTGAGAGACTGTGGCTTTGCACTCCCCAGGATACATCAATGGGCATGGAGCCCCGTCGTGGATCTGGCTTTGCACTCATCCGGCTGAGGTGCCCCCCCTTCCCTTCCCCCTGAGGTGCCTGTTGTATTTGTCTCTGATGCCCCGGCAGTGTTCTCTACATTTGTGGACAGGTATCTTGAGTGGGCCTCGCCCATGCATTTTTGGACTAGTGGTGCACGGACACTGATATGTGCATATCTGCACTACTTCTCGTAATGTATATACTTTTGAATGATTTTATAATATATCTGTATATATTTGAGACATGTATATTGATACATTACAATGTTTGAACTGATTTTGTTTTGTCTTTGCATTCTTCCGGTGGGTTGTGGGTTGTTACTGTGATGTTTCTAAATGCATTGGTGTGTGTGTTGTAATATGCGAGGGTGGAGGTGGGGGTGTTGCGTGTGTGTCCCCCTGACTTTTGCCTCCCCCTCCTCTATGTCGTAGGTGCAGTACTCATCGTTGTCTTCGCCGACGCCGGCGTTGGTCTTCGTAGATGAGTAGGAATACAAGGTCCGGTAGGATTTGTAATTCCGGCTCCATGGTGTCCTCCTTCCTCGTGGGATGTGTTCAGGTGAGCGTTTTCCCATTGCAGAAACTGTTTCCGCCGTGTTTTTATCCACGGTGAATCCACCCCGGAAAAGGTGGCGGATTGGCGGGTTGTGATACTATGGGCGGTACATTGTCTTCAGCCTGTCTGTTGGCGGTGACCGCTGCGCTGCTTGTCTGTACCGCCGTGGCGGGCGATGTGTTAAAGTGGCTGTCTTTGTTGGCGGTTTCCACCACGGTCATGATTCCCTTTTTTTCTCTGCCGGCCTGTTTGCGGTATTACCGCACCTTTAACACCGTCCGCCAGGGTTGTAATGACCCCCATAGTAGCTACAGTAAGAGATCCCTTTTGAGAATTATTTCCCCTGATCTGGATTATGTCTATACTCCTCAAAATTTGCTATTTTGATTATTTGCACTGTTCCAGTGCTATTCCTTAGCAAAAGGATTGTGAGCATTAGAAGGGCAGAATGAATGCCAAACAATTGCTAGTGGTTTGGCATGTTGCTGGTGTATTTTGTGATTTGTAGTTAGCGAGTAAGGGTTTGTGTTATACCTGCTTGTGAGATCTTTGGTTATGCATTGTTAATTTGCAGTTCATTAAGTAGTATAATCAATGTAATTTTGAAGTTCTTGTCATATCTGTGAATTCGGTTTGTTCCTTAATTTGTCTTGGAGTTTTGAATAATTGAATTGTATTTGTTTAAAGAAGCTGTTGTATTTTCTATGCCTAATTCGGTTTGTTCCTTAATTTGTCTTGGAGTTTTGAATAATTGAATTGTATTTGTTTGAAGAAGATGTTGTATTTTCTATGCCTACTCTTGATTAATGTAATCAAATTCACCGTAGTCCAAGATCTTGGGAAGTGTTGTTGATTTGATCAGGGTAGTGTGCTTTCTGAAGTGCCACATACACATATAGAATTATTTTATTTAATTTCTGTATTAACAATATTTTTTAGAACTTCTAGGTTTAATATGTTTAACTTTGATTAGTGTCTGTTTATTCTTTGGTGCACAGGAGTAAACACTCTTATCAGGGGTGGACAACCACTGGAGTCTGCCTTAGTGTGAATTTTGTATTTAATAATGGCAGTGGAGATAATGTTTCAATTGCTGGATTGTTTTCATTCACCTCTAGTTTCTTTCTTGTGCTTAGATTGAGCAGACAAGGTTCTATTTGTGTATTTGCGTGTGTTTTGGTGGCGAAAGGCATTGTGTTGATTTCTATTAATGGAAAAGTCATGCTGCAATTGGCTGACTGATACTGAGAGTCATGCTGGGATTGGTGAGCGAGTTGTGCTGTTATTGGTTGGTTGCCAGTGTAAGTTGTGCTGTAAATTGGTTGACCTTTATCATAGCCCTGTTGGGTTTAGTTGATTGTTTGTTTATTTTGTGAGCTTTGGGGATTAATTTAACAATTGGTGCTGTATTGAACAAACCTAAACTCCTAGTGTGTCTGATACTGAAAGTGAAAAGATTCCTTTGGGAAGTTCTCATATATTTGCAATGTTGAGGGCTTTATACATGTATGTGGTATTTTTAATAATAAAAAGCTTGATTTCCTGAGACATGCAATGTGTGAGAGAAAGCTGCTGCCTAGACTACACAATCAAAGAATTTAAGAAATGGGATTTAGGTACCATTCCGAAGGAGAGAATGAAAATGAACAAGCAGTTTATAAATACAGTGTGCCAGTGGTTAGACTCTATGTGGGGCATACAGAAAAAGACATGAAGAGAAGATGCAATGCAAGGTGTGTGTATTTCCTGTGATAGTTAGTAAATCAGCTAAAAAGACAATTTATGATTCTGAAGATAAGAATCAAAAAAGAGATAAAGAAATTGATTCATATGACAAGAATTTTCTATCCAATTTCTTCGATTCAAGACCTCCTCCTTATACAGTATGTGCACAGTCACTGAGAGCACCAATATCTAATATGGGTGTGTGCAAACCAGGTATGAGTATGTCAGGCTTGATCACTGGACAATTGATCAAGGATCATTGAACACTAACCTACTTGTATTTGGTCCTGGGAGACTGATATGGAATCCCCAGATGCTCACTCCCAGTTCTTCTGCAGAACTAATGGCATTTTTGTGGCTGTTCTCACACAGCAGTAACAAGGAAGGGTACGGAGGATGGGTTAAGAGAAAGACTATTGGCACTGATGTGAATCTTTTCTTGGGCATTACCCATTCTGCTCAATTCAGTTTCGTGGAGGCCCAATGACTTGTCTTTGTAGTTATAGATAAAAAAGAGTGAACGATTATGTACCTTTTATTTGGCCTCCCTGCTACCTCCTACACTCTGTCTATTCACTATACATTATTTTCCCTCTTTCCTCTTGAATAACTGATTAGTCTGTGTTTTCTATTTCTTGGCTCCAATCGGCTCCCACTTTCTATAGAGAGACAACATAACATTAGAAAACATTTGGTTCCAGAACCTAAACATAAGCTAGTTTTCTTTGATGATGCGAAATAAGTACATACCGGATTTCAGAATGCTCTTAAATCTATTAATCATTCACCACCCCTACTAAGCACAATGACCTCTTGTGATGTAGCCTTACAGGAAGCAAGTAACTGAGATCAATCACAGTGACTCTCTGTGGTCCACCTATATGAATGACAGCAAAATTATAAACATGAATATTGATCAATGAAAACAATGTTGTTGAACTTGCAAGTTCTAAGTTCTCTCAGAAGTCATTGCTGGTTTTGTTAATTCCTCCTATGGATGCAACGTCTTTTTTCTGTTGGAGAGCACAAGCTGTAACACAGCAGGTAAGTTGTTATAGCACCCAAAAGCACATGAACGGTAGTGTTTTACTGACTTGGTTGAATTCCAGTTCTTAAATCTTTTTCAATTTTTTTCAAGTCAGTGATTTCAAAGTAAATTTCCAGGTGACCAGAAGACCAGTACCTGGAAAAAACTGGATGAAGACACGGCTCAGTTGGAAGAATGACAGCAGACATCCAACTCTGGTGAGTTGTGGAACAGCAAGCATTTTGCTGTTGCATGGGCATGGTTCAAATAGTAACTGCACTCAAGTTTGCTGACACCTCTCTCAAGACTTGAGAATCTCACTGGAATTAAAGTCCAAAGCTATTCTCTATTTCAGGGTTGGTGTCAGCCTCTGCTCCCTGGATATCTGCTTGAGTTTCTGAATTGCTTCTCTTCCTCAGTGTCGGGCACAACACATGCATGTAGGTAGACGGCCCCTTTAAGGGTGGAGTGTGTAGCCTTTAAGGCTAAGTGCTGCACCATGATGATTACTCGTCACCAGTGCCCCTTCTCTACTCACCTGTCAGTTGACGTCCGTTGAGGCGTCGTCCTCTGTCTCTTCTATGATCTTCTACCGCGCGTTTGGCGTCCTTGTGCGGCAGGTCTCTCCTTCCCGTCGGGTCATCGGTTCTTCTGCTGCTGATCCCCGTATCTGCTGACAACCAGCAAAAGACAAACAAAATACAGTTTTCAAGCGGCAATCAATGCATTCTGGTAACATTTAAGAACTGTAAAAAAGTCAAAGAAATAAATACTTATTTGATGGAGTCTCGTTGAAAGGACTGGTGAAGTCAACCATTTTTCGTTGTTTCTTCTAAGAGGAAAGAAAGACATATATTTACTTTTTAAAGGCATGTTTGTTAAAAGTGACCAAAGACTCATATTAAGGTTGTTGCATTAGTACATGTGTATGACAGAGTGATTCATAGATAGAGCAGTTCTTAACTATGTGCATTTATGATTTCAGGAGATGAAAGCTGATTTAAGCTTAGCAACCATTATAAGAAAATTTATTTACTGTCAAAAGAACTGATGTTTATTTATCTAGATTTGTAGAGCCTATACACTTAGGTAGGTGTCAGAGCATACTGTTATATTCTTAGATTTATATATATGCACGATTATTACCTGCTGGATTAATGGTCTTGAGTTCTGTCTTCTAGATTTATTGCATAGCAAATATCAGTCTACAGGAACGAGCACCTAAAAGGGGCAAAGGACGTTAGGTAATCAATTTGGGTTATATAAATTGGGAAGGAATCAATGTATGAGTTATATGTACTAAGGGTTTTTCCTATGCTTTCAGATAACTGAAAAGACGATTGACATCGCAAGGTGGAAATCTGGTGTTGGTCTTGGTCAAGGTTCATCCCTTCATCCCATTGGGTCAGGCATGACCTCTCAGGAGTCCGTTTGATTCATAGGGAAGTTGGAAATGATATTATACCCATTTCACTCCTGCAGAAAGGTACAGGTCTGACACCCATGGTCAAACAATCCCAACTCTCCAAATGAGCGGGGGAAGGTATTCAGAGTTTATTCCTGCTGGGGCACTGAATTGGGCTTGTAAGCCAGCCAGTACCCACCCCCCTCATATGACTTCCCCTATAGGCTTAGGTTTACTTTGATCTTTTTGATGGAAGGAACACACTAGGTGTGGAGGATGCGCATGTCTGGCTGGTTCTCAGGTCTGATTATCTGGACTCAGTCCCTTCTAGTTCACACAGTAAAATAACTTATTTATGGTCCTTTTAGAATCCCAGTTTGTCTTAACTTCTGACTTACGTTAATTGTTGACGAGAACTGATGGTGGATGTTTATTTTCTTAATGACCTTGAAGGACCCAGTGTACCTGAAGTAGAATTTTCAGGGCCTCTTTAAACATATGTTTTAGGAAAATAACCACACCTACTTGCCTACTTCTGGGTCTAGACTAAACCCTCTGTGTGTCTGAACTGGACTGTCAGTGGTTATCTGGATAACCTTGTAACATTGTTTTGCTAAGAGTGGATTTTCTTGTATGGATTTCTGTATTTGAGCCAGTTGACCCAGGAAGTCTTGTACAGGAGTTAAAAGCATACTAATCATAGTGTCTACAACAATTATTCATTGGATAATACCTATAAAACAATGGAAAGGTGAGTATTCTGATAACATATTAACAGCATTATTCTATGCCTATTCAGCTGTCCACAATGAATCTGCCCAATCATAATCAGACTATAATAAATGACACTGTAAGTACTGTTCCGTGCATCGATTTACCTTTTCAGTCTGCCTATTGGTTTGGGGATGATGACTGGAGGAAAATCTTACATCTACCTTCATAAGATAGCAAAGACACTTCCAGAATTTGGAGATGGACTGCTCCATAGTCTGTGTGTAGCCTCACTGCCACAGACTGAGTCACTATCTTTGATCAGTGACAGACTGTCAGATCTCTATGTTCACCTTTGATCTGTGCTAGATTGTCATACCTAGAGTTTGCCTCAGTCAGACAATAATCACTAGAACCGAGTACATACAGTTCGATAATGTGATGACTGACATTCTTGCTCAATCTGTGCTCAGTACTTGTGGTCAATGTCACAGGGTCATGTCCTTTTTGTGGTGTTGCCCTGCCTCTGTACATACAGTGTGCCTAAAATCAGTTTCATGCTGTCATATTCTGTTTGTACCAACTCCCTGCCTCCGTTTGTGTTTAGAAGCTGAGATCTACTGAATTCTGTGATACACTGAGTGTTCCATTTACGTATGTTCCACTATGGTCGATTGGAGAATGTGACCAGGTGTTTGGCATTGTAATCACATGTTTTATATGTAATGTACAAATTCACTGAAATAAGTAAAACAATGCTTTTACTAAGACATACATAAACGTTTACATACATACATAAATACATAAACTACCATTGGTAGATTATGGGTCTGGGGTACCAGTAACCCTAACTGGACCAATTCAGCATTTTTAAGAGTTTAAGTAGATATCATTCATGGCATTGTTTACCCTAATCTTTCCTGCATATATTTGTTAGGTTTGCAGTCAGATATACAAATATATCTATTTTTAGGTCAACAAATTTATAGTGTTTGTGATCTCTACAGTGGTAAGAAGGAAGTACCGAATTTGAGTGAAGTCCAAGGAAAGCATTCAAGAGCTACAGTTAGAGATACACTACACACACAAAATGCAGGGCCTCTACACACAGCAGTATGTTACAGTGAGACCCTAATCTTCTATTAGCCTCTGACAGAATGGAAGAAAGTAAGACAAGAAAATCTCTGTTTTTAGGGTGAAAACTTCTCACCCACCAAAAAGTGGCTTGATTCATCATCTGGTTCCTCCTCCCACCACTAACATATGGGTTAGTAGTGTGGGCTACAATTCTTACACAATTTGAGAGGAGCTCTTGGATTGGACCTATAGGGATATCTCAATGTGAGCTGTCTGCTGTAGGTGATTGTAAGCAGAATGTAATGAAATAAGTGTGAAAAAGTGATTTAAAAATGCCTCTCAGTGGACGATGTTAAAACTTTATTTGCTGTCTCTGATGAGCACAATTAAAAGAGCAGAGCCAGGGGACATGACTTCATGCTTTTTGTGGTAATGTAGTCAAAATGTTTCTGCCATTCCTAATGACCCAACAAAGAGGTGTAAGGCATTAGTCAGGACCTGTATTCAAAAACCGTATCATCACTCTGCTCAAAGTGGTGATGTTATTCAAATGACAAATACAAACACTCATCCACGTAAATTATGCTGTCAAGATCTGGAAAACACATAAATTATTGTCCGCTTATAGGCATTTTTAAATCACTTTTCCTTGTCTTACTTTATTTTTCTTTCTCAGAGGCTTACAGTCGATTCAAGTGACATTGTAGGAGCGTGTCTGGTGCAGACCCTACACGTTTTGTGGGTGTGTTGTGTTAATTCCTGGGAATTACACAGTTGGCATCTATAAGTGCTCCCTTTTGGGCCTCTTTGTGTGGCCCTACAGTTAAAGCTTCCACAATACATGTGAGCAAAATCACCATGAAACCACTGGATGTTAGCAGACACAGAATGTATGCCACTTCCAGGCTGTGACAGTAGTAGGCCTGTTCGCGGAGCTACTCAGAGTCCAAAGAAAACTCTGTCACGCTACGTGGAGTTCCGCTAGTGGGCGGAGTTTCTTGCTGCACCACTCGCATGACGTTTCATGTCACTGGCAACGTGAAGTTGTATCACGCGTTGGAATTCTCATGCGAACAGCACCATACGGTTTGCATAGGTATGGCCATCTTGTTGTTTTGCTTTTTATGGTGCTGGGGCCAAGTTGTATCCTCTCTATATCTCTCCCATCCCCAATTTTTGTTTGCCTAGTTTCTTTTTATTATATTTTATTTTGCGACTTTTAACTTTTTCTTTTTTTTAAAACTTTTTTTCCTTCCTTTTTCCAAATCCTTCCTTCCTTATCTCTTCCCTCCCCCTTCCCCTTCCCCTAGTCCCCAGTGCCATGACACAGCAGGGGAGTGTCAAGCCCCGATCTGTCAGTCGCCTTCCTTGTGGAAGGCGACAACGTTAAGGGTGCAGCCCTCACCCTATTTTCTGAGGTGGAGGTGACTGCTTTGGTGTTTTATGTGCAGCGCCACCTCCCCTCCATTTTGGCAGCAGTCAGCAGGCCTGGTTCTGGGTATGGCTTCCTGGTGCGCCAGCAGCACTGGGAGAGGGTGTGCCAGGCTGTGTGCCGCAGCTCTGGGGTCACAAATACAAAAACAACAGATGATGGATGGAATGCAGAACAAATCAAACATTCACCCCCAGTCAAAGATCTGGGTTTAATCCATCAGTTTTTTTGCTTGCCATGCCATTCCAGTTTGGACCCAGCTATATGCAAATCAGTCTTAACCCTGTTCCCCATGGAAACAGTCCAGCCCAAACTGCCTAGCCAGGCCCTCCCTGAACCAGTAACAAGCACCTTGAGACCAGTTTCAGGGTATCACCCTTCATCAGCCAGGCTCTGTGGTCCTGCGCACCCAGCAACAGCTGACGCACCAGTGGGCCAACATCCTCAATTGGGAGACGGACCTGCTCGACCTGCTAGGCATCGAGATTGTGGGGCTCGTTCAGTAAAAAACAATTATTATTAGTTGTACTCTATGCTAACATTTTCTTCCCAATTAGCAACCATGCTGATCAGTAACACTCAGGTAAATTAACTTTATTTTACAAATATACTATTGTTTGATCGTCATTTAGACAGGTGCTCAGCGCTACCTAATTGTACTTCTTTTTGGCGCTTGCTTGGGCTGATGAAGGATTAATGCAGAGACTCCTCATTAGTCCTGTGTCCTGTCAAAGATAGTCTTCATTATTAATATATTAGTAATAGGGATTTTGCATGTTCTCTCACTTCTCAGTGCCTTTCTTTTTTGTAGCTCGTACAGTGCAATTGGCAAGCAATTTCCCTGTGATTTGTAGTAGTTTTGCATGCATCCAATCTAATGCATTGAGAGATTGATAATGAAATTAGAACTGTAGAAATAATTCATTGCAAGTTTTTATTAATTCCAAAAAGTAGTTTAGGAAAGTAGGAATAGTGTTAGGAAATTCGAAATAGGAGAATGATCCTTGATCCTAGTATTATTATTCTACAGGCCCCCTGAACTTCTGATGTAGAAATGTTACTGTGTTTGCCTTTTCCTTTCTAAAAAAAAGTAATATTCTTGGAGAGATTAATTATTGACAGTAACACTAATCTTTTCAATTTTTTCTTACATCGTCCAGCATCCAGGGGCAGAAGGAGAGGGCTGTTGAGGAAGATGAGGCAGCTGAAGGTGGCCCCTCCATAAGTGCCAGGTCAGATGGGTCTGCTGGCCCCAGTAAGTCCTCCTGTTGTTGTTAACATTAATATTTATTTCCCTAACTTTTACCGCTCCACACTTAGAATTATTTTCTACGTTTTTACTGTGCCTGTCTCTTATTTTTCTTTCGTAAAAAATCTTCTTATCACTGCATTATCCTATTCACTTATTTTCTATAAGTACCTCAAGTTTCTTTACTTAGGACTCTCTGGCTATGATATCCTGTCTGTAGCTTCCTTTCTTTTGCTTTGTTAGTGAGCTTTCCCTCTCCCCTTATGTAACTTATCGTGTGGAGTGGTGATAAGGCTCAGAGAACACATGTACTGAAGATTGCATGTCCATGTAAGGTATTCTACACATGTTTCCTGAGAAGTAGGCCTGGGCGAAGTGAACAGAGTATGTCTTCGAGGAATTCCAAGGAGTTGAAAAAAAAAATTCTGTGTAATTCTGCAAAGCTGGAGTTGCATGCCCCGTGGAGTCCTCTGAATCCACCCATCTCGAAAGCGCTGAGCAGGGTTGGGAGTGCTTAGCGCTTCTAAGATGGGTGCATTCAGAATGGCCATAGAGAGTGAAAGCTGCTGTTTCAGACCTCTTGTGCACTGGTCTGTCCCAGGGCAGGATAGTGCACAAGAGGCCTAAAACAGCAGATTTGTTTCGCTACCTACATCTCTGGCCTGGATTCGGGCCAGGCCCATAGGCAGCGAAAGCTGCCAGGCCTGTTGTGCACCGGCCTGCCTTGTGTGCACTGCACATAGGACAAGCCAGTACACAAGAGCCCTGAAACGGCAGCTTTCACTGCCTACGGCCCTGGCCTGAATCAATCCTCCATTCTGTAAGGCTGCCTCCCTCTTCTGCTCCAGTGTGTTCTGCAGCCAACTAATGGGCTGCACAGAGTAAGCACAGACTGTCTGCGCTTGCGCAGTCCAGACCATAATGGGCTGCAATGCATCCCGGGTGAACTCCGCTCTGCTGGTGGGGCTAGCAGAGGTTTTTTTTGGCCAAATCAGAGTTCCAAAAACTCCCTTAGCTCCACCAGAGGAGCGGAGCTCCCCACACACCCCTACTTTTAACAGATTTCCAAACAATAAAATGCCCATCTGATATTTTTATAGAAGGGAATCCATACTTGAAATATAGTGATGTATTTTCGTTTGTATTTTGCTATGAGAAAAAAACAATAGGGGGAAGCGTATGTGGCATCTTAACTGTGTACGTTTTTTTTCTAACCACAACGATCATCAGTGCCGGGGAGCCAGCAGCACCGACACGCCTGCAGGAGCGGCACAGGGGAGAGTAGCTGCGGCGGCAATGGCAGACAGTTGTTATGTGCTATTGCTTCCTTATTGACAATTAGTAATATAGTCACTAAAAGGGTGTACTAGTGTTGCTGACTCACTCATCAACAGAGTGCTTTTGCAGATGCAGCAGGAGTTAAGTAAGCATTGGGCTCTTCTATATGCAACTCAGCAGACTAAGGTTTGTAAAATGAACTTGAACTTTGTTTTAGAAAATTGAATAAAGGATGGAAGTAAAATGGATGGGTAAAATATAATATGAGTGAAAGGATGTGTATGGATGAAAGGGTACATAATCATAATCATTTGGGTGGATGATGAGGAGAATGATAGGATGCATGTGTGGGTGAAGGTGTGTATAAAAGCCAAGGGTGCAGAAGAATAAGAGTACTAGAAGAAGACACTTGTGATGATGATGAATAGATAAATGCTTGGAATTAAGAAACAAGGGAGCACTTCTAGATAGGGGCATTCTGCTCACCCACTTTACTTGCTTGGAATGTTTTTTAATCAAAGGTTTGATGCAAAGGTTTGGATCGTATTTCAGAATGTTCTCTTGACACAGTATTTTTCAAGAGAGGCAGGTAATATGTATCCCGGCATCCATTACCATTGCCTCCCTCCCTCACTACGGCCTTTCACCAGTGCCACTCATGATGACCTAACAGCTGCATGGTTCAGTTCGGCAGAATCGGCATCTCAATGTTGGCTGTGCAATGTCCGTCTGTCAGCTTAAGTTAAGTTAATGGGTCAAACACTTTTCAATTTATGGCAATGCTAAAAAAAGGTGTGTTTCCTTTTCCTCCCATTGCCCACCATGACAGTCGCCTCCTAGTACTTTTTTTTTATTGATTTTATCTTATTAACATACAGAAGAAAAGCAACTGTCCCTTCACAGCATCATAACAAAAGAAATTGCCATCATCCGCAATATCAGCGTACATGTCGCATAGGGAAAAATCAGATAGGCACACATTAATCGCTGCAATCTAATTTGCCCTTTTAAACTACCCAATCCATTATTGATGACAGAATCCGTACCAATCAACCACAGGGCAGCTTCTAGTAGTGGTGTAGTGGCAATATCATACCACAGAAAAAGGGGACGACAGCCGATACAAAAAAAAGAGGCAGGTAGGGCATACAGCCAGGCATCAGCAATCATTCACCTTTCTGGCGTAAATGCCAGCAGACAGAGGGGGGTAACAACACAGTCCAGGCTTCTTCAATTATTTCACTCACTCGACTTGGGCCGCTAAGAAGTTATTCAACAGGGCCCAAATATCTTTGGGTCCAGACCCTTCAGGCATCAAGCTCCAGTAGACCATGAGCTGATCATGACAAAAAGCAGCATCGCTTAACCATTCAGAACAGCGCAGCACTCTCATCCCACCCCAGCACATGGCCACTCTACGCTTGGCCAGCAGCAATAGCAGGCCCACCAAGCACCTATGTGTTACCCGAAGATCCTCCACGCACCCAAGCAGCGCGGTTCTAGGATTGGCAGGTATCTCTAGTCCGACCATTTCAGAGATAGCATTAAAAAATGCCACCCAGAAGGCATAAACATCCGCACACTCCCATGCCAAATGTAGAAAACCAGCTCCCAGCGCCCGACAGCGTACACAGCGCGCATCCTCACGCAACCCCAAGGAGTGCAACCACGCTGGGGTGTAATATAGTCTGTGCAAAAATTTAAAGTGTAGCAGTCTAAATCTATAATTTGGTGTCAATGCTCTCATATGCGCACAGCAGTCACGCCACAGGGCCTCCGAGATGGGCTCTCCTAGGTCCGCCTCCCACGCGAGCCTAGAAGGTTCTCGGAGATTATTCCTCTGCTCCTGCATACAGTTATATAATTTCGTGACCAGCCTATTAGGTGACTGCGCACAGCATAGAACCTACAGTGCACGGAACTCCATAGGTGCCTCCGCCGAACCACGCAGGCGATTTCGCAAAAAAGAATGGACTCGGATAACATACATACGCTGAAGCGTTGTGCACTCACGATAAGCCAGCACCTCAGATACCTCAAGCAGGCGACCCTCCACCATCCAATCTTTCATCTCGGTCAGACCGGCATCTCGGAGAAACCCACGTACTCCACCGTCGCGGTACAACTGTCCATCGGCTATCGCCATGACTGGCAGAGAAGGAGCGAACGGGACCGCCACCCCGGACCGCCGCATCAACATAGCCCACGCCCGCATCGTGCATGCCACCGTATCAATCCCCCGCACTCGGGACGGAACACGTCTACCAAATGCTTGCGTTAGGTCATCCGGCCATACAGAGTCGCTCTCAGGCGCCATGTGCGGCAAATAACGGATAGGATTCAGCCAGTAATACGCAAAATGCGCCTGAGCACAAAGATAGTATAATTCCATATCTGGCACAGCGAGCCCACCCAATTCAAACGGCAGCGTCAACCTCTCCCATGAAATGCGTGCACGTCGGCCCGCCCATATCAGACAGATCAATGCCGAGCGCAGACGTTTTAAGTAGCCTCTCGGGAGCGGGAGAGGAAGATTAAAAAATAGGTACAAAAACTTCGGTAGGACCACCATCTTTGCAATGGCAATACGCCCTATCAATGATAACAGAAGGGCCTGCCAGGCATCAACCTTCCTCTCTAACCACGCCAGGGCAGCCCCATAGTTGGCCTGCCACAGCTCCTCCACAGCGCAACTCAGCTGTACACCCAAGTACCGCACCGGGCCATCTGCCCACACCACAGGGTATCGAGAGTCATACCGCGACACCCCGGGGGTCAGAGGCAGCACCACAGATTTAGACCAATTAATAGTAATACCTGAATAGGTACCAAAGCGCACGATCTCATCTAGCAGCATATCCAGATTTTGGTCAGGATTCCGTACATATAATGCAATATCATCAGCGTACAGAGATATCAGGATAGGACGCTGTCGGAATTGCAATCCTCTATCGTTATATTTCTGTCAAAGCCGGGCCACCAAGGGTTCCATCGCCGCCGCAAAAAGAAGAGGGGACAACGGGCACCCCTGGCGCGTGCCGCGCGCGATCGGAAACGTAGCCGACACGTTCCCATTAATGCGCAATCTAGCAGTGGGCAAAGTATAAAGTAGTTTAATCCAGCGAAGGAAGCGCGCGCTAAGTCCCACCCTACCCAGCAGAGCGAACATGTAGTCCCATGTCAAGGAATCAAACGCCTTAGCTGCGTCCAGAAAAACAGCTGCTGCATTATCATCCTCTACCAGCGTGCCAGCCACCACGAAAAAGGTGCGTAAGTTGTGGCCTGTAGACCTTCCCGGGACGAAACCCGACTGATCCGGTAGCACTAATTTAGGAAGGAGAGGTTGCAATCTCGCCGCGATCATTTTTCTTGGATTTTGTTGTCAATATTTATCATGGAAAGCGGACGATACGAATCGCATCGAGTCGGGTCCTTACCAGGTTTCAGGATCGCCACTGTCAAAGCCTCCCGGAGTGAGGCCGGTAGCAACCCAGTCTCCAGGGCTTCTGAATAGACCGCCAGCAGCCGGGGAGCTAAAATATCCACATACTCTTTATAGAACGCGGGGGACAGGCCGTCCACCCCAGGCGACTTCTCACCAGGCAGGCCACATATGGCCGCAGCCACCTCTTCTACTGAGAATGGTTTGTCTAAGTATTTCCTGTGCACCTCATCGAACCATACTAGCGCAATATCCTCGAAGATCACCTGTGCATCAGTCGCGCTGGCGCCCGCCGGAGACGCATAAAGCCTCGTGTAGAACTCGGTGAACACCTGCATAACTCCACCCGATCCCGACACGCTCCCACCTTCACCATCCATGAACTCAGAGACATAATCACTGGCCCAAGGTTTGCGAAGTAACGCTGCCAGCGTACGTCCAGCCCTTTCGCCCTCCCCATACTGGCGCGCGCGGGCCTCCCTCCCGAGGAAGCAAATTTCCATAAGGGAGATCTCCTCATACAGCGATACCTCTCGACGAATCTCCGCAAGAACATCACTGGACCAGTGTGATGACAGTCGCCTTTCCAACTGAGCAAGCCGCGACTCGATTTCAGCCATCTCTCGCCTTAGAGTTTTACCTATTCCATGCTGTTTCGAGAGACAGACCCCTCTGATAACAACTTTAAATGCCTCCCAAAGAGTACCTGGGGACCCAACCGATCATTGATTCTCGGCGAAATAAAATTTAATCGCCTCACGCAATTCCTCTCGGAAGGCGCATCCCGAAGCGCCCCTCTAGGCAGCCGCCACATAACCGACCTACCAAATTCAGTCGGTATCTCCAATTCCAGACATACCGGCGAGGTATCCGACAACGTACGAGGGAGATGGTCGACCTCTCTAGTCCAGGCCAACATATCCCTGGTACCCAGCCAGCGATCAGTTCGAGACCAGCTACCTTGTACATAGTTCAAACATGTACCTTCCCTTGCCTCTCTGTGCCGCTGTCGCCACAAGTCCACCAGCGCACCATCTCGCATCACGCCTTCCAAGGCTTTAGCCGCCTCAACATGCTGTATCCTGGCCAAGCTCTCCCTATCCATCTTAGCATCTAGCACTACATTAAAATCTCCCCCCCAGAGCACCGCACCCGGCCCCAGCGACTCCACCAAACGCCACAGCTCCAAGAAGAAACCTGGGTCATCAACATTCGGCCCATATACAGCAACTAGGCGACACGCTTTGTCTAGTAGCACACCACTCATCAGTACGTATCTGCCGTTTGGGTCTACCAGGACCTTCTTCGTGCGCCACTGCAGACCCTTACGAAGAAGGATTGCAACTCCACGGGAATAACCCGAGTACGTGGAGCAGTGCATCTCACCTACCCACCCAGTTCTTAGTCTACATATTGTGGACTTCACCAAGTGTGTCTCCGGAAGCATACAGACATCAATTGCGTGCCTCTTCACATATGCAGCCACAAGTCGAGCTTTCCTTCTATCATTAAGCCCTTGCACGTTCCAAGTCAAACATCTAACCACAGACACTTCCTCACCCCTCAGCGCGGTCAGCAATCAGCCAGCATTGCATGCAAAGGTCTACCACCACCTGCCATAGATTTAGCAAAGGATCAAAGAAAACTTCCATACAGAGAGAAAGGAATAATACCCTACAAACATGTGAGATACCCCCCACCCACTCAGGCCCCCCAATCGGACCCAACCAGTGACCCACCCATCTTGACCCCGAAACCCTCCTCGAGAACAGAAACAGTGAATATCAGGACTCATCCTAGGGGCTGTAACCGACCTGGTACCTCTCCGCCCAGCTGACACCGGGAGAGAGGGGCCCGTGGGCCAACTACAAGGCATCAGGCGGACGGATCCAGGCAAGGAGCAAGCCTACGCACCCAAGCGGCTCCAGCAATGAGTATCAGGGGGATCGGAGCTTATTAGTCATTGTCACTCAAAACGGCATCGTCATCGCCACGGCCCCGGCGCTCCGCAGTCTCCCGTCTCTTAGGCAACTGCTGAGCGAATTTGGTCGCCTGTTTCAGATCCGTAAAGTAGAGCATCTTACCCTCGTGACGCACCCTCAGCTTAGCAGGGTATAGCAGGGTAAAGCTTACTCCCGCTTGATTCAACAGTCGCTTAACCGGCAGAAAAGCACGTCTCTGGGTCTGCACACCGAGAGTGTAATCTGGGAAAAAAATTATTTCGGAGTTCTTATAAAGCAACAAACGTCTCGCCCTTGCCAGACGGAGTACAGCGTCACGGTCTCAGTAGTTCATCAGACACGCAATGATTGGGTGTGGGGGAGTCCCCGGCGGGGGTCGGGCCCCAAAGACCTGTGAGCTCTCTCAACCACTAACATCCGGGAGAGCTCACCAGCGAACAGATCAGATAGCATCTGTTCTATGAAGTCTTCTATTCGGCCCATCTCAGTCGCCTCTGGCAGCCCCACAATGCGAATGTTATTACGGCGGGATCTTGCCTCCAAGTCCTCGTTCTTGTTGCGTATGACTTCAAGAATTCGCTCCATTCGTGCAATCTGATCCCTGTCACCCTGGCGTGCGTCCTCTATCTCAGATGTGCGTGACTCCAGGACCTCAAACCTGGAGTCGTGATCGTCTACACGTGCCCTGATGCGGTCGAGTTGTTCAGTTACATGATCCAGCTTGGCGTCAATGCCAGCCAGGCTGGTCTTAAGGTCCAAGAACATGGACTTCACCGATACCTCAGGGCCATCCTCTCCATTCGTCTCCTCACAGGGCTGGGAGCCGGCAGCAGCGTTCTTTTTTTTCCCCCCTTCAAAGGTAAGTTTGGCCTGGCGCTGATCAGCCTTGCCCATTGTTCCACTCTTCACCAACACCTCTGTCCGTGACCAAGTAATTAGAACCAGTCTCTAGGGAGCCCAAAATCCAGGGGCCCCTCCAGCCAGCGCAGAACTCACCGTAGGGCCAGGCCCAACAGCCGAAGTCATCGAATAACAGGGCCCCAGACTATCCGCCAGTTCCCTCAGGCCCGCTCGGCCCACATTGCCCAGCCGGATAGTCGCCGCTCGTTCACCCTCCTCGGGCCCCCGCGAACACAACCTTCACCGCCCTCAACGGGTACTGCCTCGTGTCTTCAAGTAGCGGCCCCCAGGGGGGCCCCCTAAGTATTTCGGACGGTTCTTCCTCAGAAGCCAAGGGAGAGCAACTGCAAACTTCTAGTGTCCCCCTGAGCGGCTTCACCTCGGTAGCTTTCCTCCGTTCGGGCCTCCTCCTCACCAGTTGAAGCCGCCAGGCCTTCGATGAATCACGGGGCCCAGCGGCGCCTCCCCCTCGGCCGCGCCGCGTGACCGAGCGCGCGCAGTGCCGCGACACGACCGCGTCGCCGAATAGCCCCCGGCGCAGCTCCGCACCCGGCCACACCCCTCCAGGAGCCGCCGCGGGCCTCCACGTCCGCCCGCCCGCTCCGCGTCCTGCACAGCTCCGCTCCCGGCCACACACCTCCTTACGCAGTCGCGGGCCTCCGCATCCGCTCGCCCGCCTTGTGCCTTGCGCGTGCGGGCGCGGCCGTCAGCAGGCCCGCCCGCGTCTCTCCACAGCTGCTCCGGCTGCACCACTGCTCCCGAGCCGCCGAAAGCAGCCCAGGGGCTCCTCCTAGCAGGGTGCACTAGGCTCATGCCCGCCAGCACCGTCAGATGAGGAAATATATGGATAAACGGCCCCGGGCCAGGCAGAGCCTCACATAGTGACGGCCATCTTGCCCAGCGGTCAGGCCACGCCCCGCCTCCTAGTACCTCATTCCGTTAATCTTTCTTAAGTTCTGCCCCAGACTTCAATACTTTGAAAAAATCAATCTTTGGTTGCGCCACATTTTTCAAGCCAAGTGATAAATATAAGTCATTATGGCTTCCATAATGGATTTTCTTTGTTCTAATGTTTCCCTTTAAACATTTGCCAACCACAGTGATCACACTACTAGCCAAACCTTGGGTACATGATGAGGATGACGAGGAGTTGATTGATCTGTAAAGTGTGTACTCTACCTACCCATCCTAATCCACTCTACCTTACCCTGCAGTTAAGTACGTTAAGAAGATTCCTTTCCTTACTGCAAAGCAAATGCACGTTTTTTGCAAAAAAGCAGTTAATACAATGTGTGGTGGAGGAGGGGCCTGAGGACAGTGAGTAAAGTGGTCCATAAGTAAGTGCCTTGATTTTCCTAAATGGGATAGTCTGTGATGATGGGAATGCACCACATACAATCAAAATCCCATTCCTTAATCCTTTCCCTCTACTGCAGTGCATCACTTCTCCCACTGCCTACTTATGGCAGACAGGATGTCTGCATGATTGATTATATTATGTGGTGTATTTTGTTCTTAGTATTAATCGGCCTTGTAGTCCAGGTACAAAGATGAACAGGGTCATTGGAATAAAATAATTTTCTAGTACAGCTGCCCCAGCTGCAGACAGTAATGAGTATGACTATGGCGCCAGCTGAGCTAGCAATGCCACCATTGATTTAGCACAACAGTAGAGAGAAGAATACTTGTACTTCATAGTGCATATTATGGCTGTGACAGTTATCACCTTAAAATTGAATGGCCTGAGATGACCACCAAATGTACTGCTACTGTGCCACTACACTACATGATTAAACAAGTGCTTTTCTCAGAGATTGTTTTGCAATTTCTCTTTTTTCTTTCTTGATATAGCTATTTCCTGCTGTTCCACCATCATGGCAAGAAATAGCATCCTGGCTGTGGTGGTCAAAGCTGGAGCCGAGTACCAATGGCTGGTGATCCTCGAGGAAGAGGAGGAGGAGGAGGCAGCAGCAGCCCTAGCCAAGTCCCGTGCCTCCAGCCCAGCCGCCTGCTGTATCATCCATGCTGCCCCCTCCCTCAGAGACAGTTTTCCAACACCACATCCTGCAGAGGCTAGCACCGCTAGAGGCCCATCAGGCACGTGTGGAGGGTCTCCTGAGCAGAGTCCTGGCCCACCTGTAGTGCCTTCCTCTGCCCCTTTCTTAACCTTTTATTTTAGTGGGTGGGACTTGTTGGGGTGGAGAGGGTAGTAATGGATTTTTTGGGGACTATTTTCTTTATTATTTTGAATAATGGAAAAGTGGACATATTATTTCTGTTATGAACATTGTTTGGGAAATGGACAATTGTTGGGGATAGGGGTGGGCAAGTTGTGGGTGGAAGGGGTGGGTATTTATTTATTAGTTGTGTTAGGGACTAGGTTAAATAGTTATGTACAGTTCTTTATGTCTGAAATATTTTTTGGGGTGTTTTTTACCCCACACTGCTGCCTTTACTCAGTGTGCTTTCAAAATCTATTGACCGTGTATTCCTTTTAGCACAGCATGTTTTACAAATCTGCTAGTAGTGTATAACAATTATTTATGCAGTTAGGTATCCTTGTCCCAATAGTCTTCTAGTCGCTGTGGTGCATTCTTCAAAATGTGGCACATAGGAGTAGGGTGGAGAAACTGGCCATTGCCAATTATATTGCCTAAAATAAAGGTACAACAATGCTCCATAATTATCTTACCTGATTAGATGAAGCGAGGGGTGCATGGTTTCTCAAGGTATCATGGTGGTGTAGTAGTAGCATGCTAGCGCACTAACAGTAAAGGCATCAGAAACAAGGTCCCACTCCACCTAGGTGAACTGAAGTGAAGATCCTGCACACTGAGTTGAGGTTGCTTCTACCACATCCGCCCCACCAAGTGTGAGATTAATCAGTGGTGTAAATTATGAAGTAACACCTCAATCAATCACACAGCCCAGGGGAAGAGGGTTAGGGATTTGATGAATGGATGGGAAAGGGATTTTGGGAACGGTGTGACAAAAAGACAAACACAACACAAACATAATATCCACCTGGGAAATGACCATCAGCCTGTTGTGGGAGGAATAGAAAAACATGAATATGTATGACACAGATAACTTAACATTCTGCCAGCCCCATTAAGACCCAAGGTGTATATATCTAAAAATGTTTGGTCAGCTACATTTGCAAAATACTACATATAATAATTAATCTTGGGGTGAAGGTAACATACATGTTTCTAAAAAAAAGAATATTGAAAGAAAAATGATAGTAGTCTATATTGCCAAATTGGATTTGCAATCTTCTGGGATTGCCCCATCAGTCTTCCTGGGTGCCTGCCTTAAGCAGTCCGATAGGGTAAACATGAGTGTTATGCTGCAGCAGGAGAGAAGGTCTGTGAATTGTAAAACAGAAATGATTATCATCATGATATTGTAGAATAAAGAAGTATGGAATGGAAGGTAAGCTTTGTGAGGAGTATTGTAGAAGACTTAGAAGTGGCAGAGTAAGAGCAAAGGAATTTGTGATCATCCATCAACAATCATGGACAGATGTCAGCAAGTTTCGAGATGATTTAACTCGCAACTGTAATGTTCATCATAACATTTAGCCGAGAGCACTGCATAATGTGACATTATTAGCATCAACGTCTGTCTCCTGCAGATTCCCACAACAAGCCAACCCACCCAACCACATAGTTTCAAGTTTGAGCCAGCCAGCAGACATACACAGCAGCATTGCATTTCCCAAATCAAGTAATTGATGCGCCTCTCACCCCCAGTCCACAGATTGGAGTAGGCCCCTTAGACTACTTTTCACATTACCACTGTTGATTTCCATGAAGTTGATAACTTACTTCTTCTGGCAGTTGTTTAACTTGTCAAATCACACTCTGATTCCTTCCATCATACTTAAGTCCAGGCTCTGATTAAAAATGATTATGTCCAACTCTGTACCAACTGCTCCCAAGAATCACAGTCTCAGTCACAACCCAATTGAGATAAAGAGACCTGTAACTGTTTAACAAGAGAAACATTGAGCATTTTTTATTTTCTAGACTTGAATTTTTTTTGTTAGCTAAATGGACTGGTCGGGTCTTCTTTGACAAATGTAAACCAGAAAGCAGAGCACCAGAAAACAAAGCAATGTGAAAACACCGGCAAACAAATTTCGGTAAATGTGAAAGGGGAAGGGGAAAAATAATCACCTTCAGGAAAAAAAGTATCACCAATTAATATGTTTATGTCACCATCATTGTAAATCTATCACAACACAAACACAAGCCAGCGTAATATATTTAAACAATATAAACACCCACTCTCACTTTCTGCCACCACCAGACATGATGAGTCACACCAGCCATCTCAATTCTCAACATTGAAACAAGTATCCCTGATATCAATCATTGAGGCATATTTAGCACTACTACCTGTCCCAATCAAACATAGTGGCACAATGCTGATACTCTTCAATTCAGGAAATGAAACACACATTGGACAGTAAGTTGTAAATCAAATATATGGGGCAGTCCCGCAAGGGGACAAAAGAAAGGATAGGCACAGAATGGAGGCAGGCATTGTCTCTCAAATCTCCTTGAAGTGATTTTGGTGGGTTTGGGGGCTCCTTCAATGTACACTGGTCCCATTGTAATTCGGCCATACATATGCCTACAACAGTTGCGGTTCATTAGTTATTTAGACGGAAACACACAATATACACTAATAAGGTTCGCACAGCTAGCTTTTTTTTCTCAAAGCTGTTCCTAGTAGAAAGTAGAAAGCTCTATGGTGCCCCAGGTCTAGCCAGGAAAGTAGAGTTCAGCCTCAAACTCAGGAGGTTCATCCATAAGTTGGTCAGCTAACACACTACCATGACCTGAGTCCGACCAGTCATCACTCTCATCCACCTCCTGTTGTACATCAGGAATGCTGCAATTTTGTGGTATAGAGTGCTGATTCATTTTGATCATGGTCAATCCCTCGACATTTTGGGGCAAGAGACTGGTCCTTCTCACTGTCACAGCTGCACTGAATACACGATCAGCAGACACACTGCCTACAAAGCAAGCCAGATATTATATTTCCAATCTGCTGAGCACTGTTGATTGGCGCCTCATCCTATACCAACACACCAATGGGTTTTGATACAGATAGACCTCCGTTGGGTCATCCAGGTAGGCCTGGACCATCCGCCCAATAGTCATTGGTGCTCCATCTTGCTTGAGCTCTGTTACCTTTGCCTCTGCAGTGGACTTAAGCCCTGCCTTTAGAAACCAGTCAAATGCAGATTTTGGGGCTGCTGCTTCTGTTCCTGTTGTTGTTTTAACAAGTGCTGATATTGGTTGCTGTGAGCCAACAGAACTCTCCGCAAGCTCTATGGAAATTGTAGGCTGCATCCCAGAACTTCTGCCCATGAGTGGGTCTCTAATTTCCAGTTGTTCTTTTTCTATGTCTCTGGCTTGCTCAGCAATCCATGTGTTGTAGGTTGAAATATCCCCATCAGAAAAAGGAATGAAAGTGGCCAGTAATTGTTTGTACTGTGGGTCAAGAACTGTGGCACAGATGTAATGTTTTGATGACACAATGTCTCTTTGAAGCCTTATATTAACAGATATGCGAAGGATTAAGTTCTCCACCAACTCCTGCGCATCTGTTTTTTCATCCACCCATGTGTACATTTCAGGCACCTCCTTTAGTTGTTTCTGCAGCATATGCACCAATGGGATAGCTTGACTCATGGTACAGTCCTCCTTGCTGTCTTCCTGTGCAAAAAATTCAAAGAGAAGCAGCATCTCTGTCAGGCATTTCACCAGGCACCATTGGTCCATCTCAATGATCATGCCTTTCACATTTGCATCCCCTCTTCGCATGACATATTCATTGATAGGTCTACACTGCTCAAACAGACGTTCCAACATGTAAGAAGTAGAATTCCAACGTGTTGGAACCTCCTGTATAAGGGCTTTAACTGGCATTCTATTATCACTCTGGATAATCCTCAACAGCTTGGGGGCTTTAAAAGAATGGCTCAAATGAGTGCAGATTCTTCTGCATGTGGACAGTAAGTTACTGACTTGAGGTTCTTTTTTGAGAAAGTCCTGTACAATGATGTTTATTCAGTGTGCCAAACACAGGACCTTGAAATAGCCATCATCTGACATAGCCTTAAATACATTACTGCCTTTGTCCGTGACAACAAATCCAAAGTTAAGCCATCTGGGGCACAGCCATTCAAAAACCTTGTTGTTAAAATCATCCAAAATGTTTGCAACTGTATGGGATTTCTCCATGGCAAACATAGCTATTGTTGCATACTTCCAAGCACCATTAAATATTTCAGCTGTGTCAACACCTGCAGATATCATGTCTCTAAACCACACAAAAGAGATCCAGTGTGCAGTGATGCACATGTAATCATTGGCTTGGCAACTGATCCACATTTCTGTCGTCAGACGGATTGTCTGGACAGCACTCTGCTGCAAAGCTTGTCCAACCAATTCCAGCACATTGTGATGTAGCGCTGGAACAGCAACTCTTGCGAAATAGATCCGGGTGGGAACCTTCCATTTCAGGCAGATAGCCACCACAAATTCTAGAAAACCCACTCCTTCCACAAAAGAAAAAGAAAGGAGGTCCAACTCTAACATTTTAGCCAGCTTCCCGCTGTACAATGTGCCGTTGGGTGGTTGCATTCGTACTGCCCCTCCTGCCTAAACATAGCAGTAACAGTAGCCTGGCTTTTTTCTAGCTTGTGCCACTTATGCAGGCAACTTAGAAGGTGGTGGTAGGCTCAATGTGCCTCTCAGTGAGGCAGCCACTGTAGGTTCTTGCCTGGGTGTTTCAAGCTGACTGAGTCTTCCTGTGCCATTGCGATGTTGTTGAGGTGGGCGATGATACTACTGCACTGGTGGGGACAGGGCTGATTTGTGTGACAAAAATTTCACCCTTTTCTTCCACCATGATCGGATCAGATTTCAACACATTCACTAATACCACTTGCAGGCTTTTCCTTTTGGCTGCTAAGGTGCACCTCTCAGTGGATTCCATAGTGTTTTCCCAAATGGGTTGTTTGGCCTCCGGTTCCATAGTTTGTACCAAGTTTACCCCGACTAACACTTGCTCATCAAATGGAGCATATGGCAATGTTTGGTTCCTTTTCACTAACTGTAAAGAAGTACCAAACTAAGTAGGTCAACTTTCTAACACTGGTGCCACTGCCAATGTCTGAAGAAGTGGTGGTAGGTGGATGTTGTTTTGATGATGTTTGCCTCTCTGCTGTGCCTTCTTCTATTGAGGTGGGTGTGGATACAGGTCGCGCCCAGGGCCTTATAAATATGGAAGCTGGTGGAGGTGGTGGTATCTCTGCCACATCTCTCTGAGCAGGTTGAGAAGATGGGGTAATGTTTTACTCCACTTGGGCTGGACTAACATCCATAATGACTGGCTCATCATCAGACTCGCCATCCTCCTCTTCTTCATCCATAACTCTAAGGCTTTCAGGAACCTTTCTTTTCACTCCTTGCCTCTCCTGGTGTGTCTCGGACTGAGGTGGCATCCAAGTGAAGTCTTGTTCATCAGAAGGGCGGCTTGAGGAAGAAGATGGTGGAGATCTGGAAGGCAGTGGATCTTGTGAAAGAGGGGCTTCTTCGGCTTCCTCTGCATGAAGCTCAAAATCCTGATGTGCTCCTACTTCGGGAGGATCTGCTATTGCTGGCTACGGCTGTTTTGTTCACTGGCCTGAGTTTCCGGCAATGATTGGGTAATACTTTGAGAAAGAGATAACTCCAATTCAACGTCACTGCTCGTCAGCGTTCCAGTGATTTGAGAGGCTCCATCTGTGCCAGACATGGTTTTGGGCCTCCTTTGGAATGGGGCCGCTGATGTGGGAGTGGTGCTTCCAGCTTGCTCCCCAGAGGCTGGTGCAGCAGGCACACGTCTTTGCCCAAAAAAGGTATGGGCGACATAGCAGTGGTGGAAAGCTCCTTCTTATTACTGGCCACTTTCTTGGTAGCAGGTTTCTTTGTGGCCATCTTGAAGCTGTCAGTTGACAGTAACACCTAGCTTCAGCAGCTGAAGAGATGTCCGTGTGGTGATGAGTGTGGTCATGCGTCACGTGGAGCACAGGCCTTCTGCCTGGCTCTACTGTGGGTGATGTCTCTTTCTCTTCATGCACCTAAAAGCAAACATGCAAGAAGGATCAGTGAAACGTGGTATTGTTGTTGCAGTTGCATTAGTAGTAGAAACAAACAATATCATAGAATGGTTACTTAAATAAACGTATGAATAATTGTGAAAAACAGTATATCCATTCTTTAAAACAACACATCAACATTAACTTTCATTAGCATGTAAGTCATGAAGGATAAGGAAGAGCAACAACTACAACATACAGAATGTAACTGTTAGCTTTATCTGTCTGCATCAAGTTGGCACGTGGCACTCAAGGAGGTGCTAGTGACAAATGTCATAATAATAATACTTGAATAATGTAATGTTATGAAATGTAGTGCAACTGGACGCCTATGACAGACATGGGGATAATGGGAAAAATTGGGGGGGAGTGATTATGTAAAAAAAATTGAAAAGCAAGAAAAATAGTATAAAAAAAGTAGAATAGTATTATTATTATTATTATTATTATTATTATTATTAATAAACTGATATTATAAAATTAAAATAAAATTTAGGTTGTAAAGAAACATTTTTTTTTAAATAGATTGCAATTGCTCATGTACTAGGGGCAGGGGACTAGCACGAAAAACCACAGGGATTTGGGAGGCAAGGAGTGGTGGAGGTGAAAAATGCAAAAAAAAGTACATAAATGTAAAAAACTGCTCATACACTACATTTAGTAATAAGCATCATTGACCTACTAGGTCTGAATAAACAAAACACAAAATAGCTGCCAGCCACATGGTCAAAAACAGACAGCAAGGAGGCATGGCCACCAGCACATGCAGGCCCGAAGCACACTGGCTGCATACACAAAATGGCTGCAAGCCACATGGTCAAACAACAATCAGCAAGGAGGCATGGCCACCACAACAAAGAAGAACACATGCAGGCCTAAAGCATACTGGCTGCCTATTCAAAATGGCTGCCATCTACATGGTCAAACAAGAACCTGCAAGGAGGCATGGCCACCACAACAAAGAAGAACACATGCAGGCCTAAAGCACACTGCCTGCCTACACAAAATGGCTGCTAGCCACATGGTCAAACAATAGCCAGCAAGGAGGCAGAGCACCACAAAAAGAAGAAGAACACATGCCAGGCATAAGCACACTGGTGAATACACAAAATGGCCACCGGCCTCATGGTCAAACAACAACCAGCAAGGAGGCATGGTCACCACAACAAAGAAGAACACATGCAGCCCGAAAGCACACTGGCTGCCTACACAAAATTACCGCTAGCCACATGGTCAAACAATAGCCAACAAGGAGGCATGGCCACCACAACAAAGAAGAGCACATGCAGGACTACTGGCTGCCTAAACAAAATGGCCACAAGCCACTTCAAACAACAAGCAGGATGAATAGAAAACATGGTGGCTTATGACAAACACTCTCAGGCACTGGCGAGACAAAGAAGGCATTGGTACAGGAGAAAAAACAACATTAAGTCAGTATTAGTAATTCCAAAAACGTAAATAAAGGGGCTACAAAATTTTACAACAACAACACACATCTCCATATACTGTTTGGAGAAAAATAATGTGAAATACCACCAAACAGCATTTTGTTATCTTTAATCAAAATGCCATCCATGGTGTTTCAGTTCCACAGACACCACAAACAGTTGTTTTTCTTCATGCACCCATGACAAGTACTGGGCCTACAGCTGGAAGGCCTATTACATTAACAGGCTAAGCCACTTTACATTAACATTCAATTTAATGAATATTGCAAAATTACAAAACAGAACATGGAGCAA
Organism: Pleurodeles waltl; assembly: GCF_031143425.1. Taxonomy (NCBI): domain Eukaryota; kingdom Metazoa; phylum Chordata; class Amphibia; order Caudata; family Salamandridae; genus Pleurodeles; species Pleurodeles waltl. The sequence goes on from NC_090442.1 coordinate 518,905,864, forward strand.
ATGCAGTGCACTGTTAAACATTTTTCCGTTGTAGAACAAAAATTAGAAGTAAAAATATAACTAGGACACAAATGCAGGCCACTCCCTAACATAAATAAAAAAAACAATGAATAAAAGTACAGATAAATCCTGGGGCATGCCCCCTATCACAAGTTGTACAGCACCCTTATACAAGTGTTGTTTAACTCACGTGTGAAAACTCAAATACAACTGCCCTTAAATCCAATGATATATCCAGGAGACAAAAAAGTGTTCCTTCCAGCTAAAAATCCAACTGAAAAGTGGCCAGGAGATGGACAAAGCAGTGGGAGGAGCCTGCTGGACAGGAACAGGACGTTGGAGTCTCTGGGGCACTTCCTGTTGGGAAAAAAACTTTACTCCTCCCACAACAATATCAAAGCGAATAGTCAATTAGGGAAAAATGTTCACTCTAAGTTGTAGATTTTAGCTGCTTCAGCTTAGCCAGGTTGCTGCAGCAGTCAATCGTGCTCACTCGCGCTCGCCTACGTCAAAAAACTCGACAGAAGTGGCTAGTGTGACGCTAACTCTCGCGAGCAGGTAAAATTCTCGTTTGTGATCGCATGAGAGTGGCAGTCTTTCGTCTCACATCTCGTGTGCGAGAAATTACAGACAGCGCGTGCCAACAGGGGAAAATCCAGAAAAAAAAATTGTACTTTGCGGAGTGCAGAGTCTATCAGGAACTCTGCGCTCTTTGCGGAATACGGAGTTGATGAAGTCCTCAAACTCCGCCAGCAGATTTTTCACCCAGGCCTAGACATTAGGCTGCAGAGCGTGTGTAACATCCACAAGATTCAGCTTGCAACCACTTCCATGATGAAGGTGTTAATGTTTTCGGAGAATGTTTCAAATAAAATGAATGGACATCTGAAATATATTTAAAACTGTCTTTTAAGTAACAATTCTTGCTGACTTCAGATGACTCAATGATGAATATCATGTCTTGTGTATAGGCATTGTATCATCTGTATTAATAAAACCTTTAAGCCTTTAAGATATTATCACTACTTCTGACTGAGCTATGGTCATGTAAGATTGTATGCTATCTGAGCTTTTTATTGTTATGCTATCAAGCAGTAGCACAGCTATCCTATACGATTTGCCTACCTCTGCGGTCTATGGCCTGTGTTCATTAGATTTCTATAACCATTGATTTGTTCACCCTGTTCTGGCCATGTAACAGTCTCAGCCATTACACACTCCTGAGAATCTACTATGAAAATGTGAATGAAAAATAGGAATAAAAAATGCTTTTTACATTTTGAAAAACAACAGGGCATGCTACCTTGCATATTCAAATTTCTTATCTGTTTGTAATTAAAATGCCTCCTTAGCCAACGTATTGGGCTTGTCCATTGTTCAATCCACCATTTTTTTCCATTTCTTCAAAGTGATTTGGATAGGGTGAATCTCAACACCAGTAAACTGAGGTTTGCCGGGACACCACTAAAGTATCTGAATATTTAATCAGTGCCCTTTTATGGTCTCCGAATTTGTTGCCAACTTATGTGAAAACGTGTGCTGAAAATTCGCCATTTAGTCCTCTTCTTTTTTCAAAATTTCTTTGGTGGCGAACTCCCCTGAACCTTTTAATTGGAGGATTGGCATGCTCATTCAATCAAAGTCAAAGATAATATTTACTTCCCTCCACTTTCAAAGTTGACTATCTGGTGCTGTAACTTGTAATTCCAATTCCTACACAAATAGGTGTTTGCATGAGATAGGAATACAAAACCCACTTAAAATCAAAGTCCTTAATGCTTGACCCACCTGAATCTCAATCACAGTAGAAATATACTTTTTCTGCAGTTTATGTATAGTGCAAGCTTGGTCCAAAGGCCTTAGAACCTTTACATGACACTAGATTATATTGCATGAAGTACGTTTTTTGACACAAGGGATATTAATTCACTTGCCCAGAATCACAGGATACTTATTTGTGGTAGGTAATCGAACCTAGTCCTCAGCTCCTAAATCAGCAGCTCTGTCTTTTAAGCTACATCTCCTCTCTTTGGGTTTACATTTCTGTAGATTTTTCTTTTAAAGGATTAGCTTCAGAAACGTGGCTTCAAATCAAATCAAACCTTTTTCTTGTACGTTCGACTTTCGTTTTTTTCCACACAGAAAAAAAGCTAGAAAAAACACTGACAACTTAATAATTTACGAAACTTTCAACTATCATGACAGAAATAAAAGCAGTAAAATTGGTCTTTTAAATCTGTTCTTCTAATGCACGAAATGGTAAACTGACAGTGTTTCTCAGTGTTCAGTCTTTGAAAAAGTTAAAACACAGAAAATAACATTTAATCAGTCCTTGTGATTATAAACGTAAAACATTTAGAAATGTATTGCCGGATTGTAGTCCATGCATCATCAAACCTTAAAATACTTGATGTTACCCTACGAGCCAACAACATTAGGGAAGTAAAATCATGAGAATGCATTGATTTTAATTACATTTTTCGTGAAAACCACGAGACATCTCGGGTATTTAAAATGCTGGTGTTTTCATCTGTGAATCCACTGGCTAGGAACTCATTGTGGTTTGACACTCGTCCTTCTATGCTCACTCTATTCCCTTGTTTCCATGTGAAGCATATCACGTTTATCCATGCTCTTATCAATTCCATCCTCAGTCTCCAAGCTACTTTTAAGAAGCTCTATACTTTCACAGCCAAAACTGGCTGCTGGTCAGTAGAAGAAACAGCACTGCTTCCTGGTTCTTCTTAACAACAATTCCTTTCAGTAGGTCCACTGATCTACATTTTTTGTTGAGCCCTGGTCAAATGGGCAAAAAAGAAAAACTGCTGAAATGTTTGTTTTTGCCCCAAACATAAGCTACACATACTGCTGGTGTCTATTCCCCATTTCTATGTTGCTGCTTTCATGGAAGATAGTTGTGACTTGTTTGCACCTTGCTTGAATGAAAAAAGGATGTCAAAATCAGGAGGTATGGCTGTGATTTGTTGTTCGAGCAGTAGCAGCACCCACCCCCGCCCCCCCTTCGAGCCGCTCCACTCCTCAGCGCCTTGAGACACTCACAGGTGAGTCGAGAGCTTTACAAATTCCTGATTGATTGATTGATTGATTGGGGCAAATATTTGCTTCCAAGAAATACAGATTAAATAGACCCGTGCTTGTATAATATGAACCCTTTTTTGGAGCTCATTGTTTCTTTCGACTTCATGTTTCAATTATTTTGACGTTACAAACATTTTGATGTCTAAACTCGACTTATGGGGATCACTGCCTCAATATCTAGATCTAGAACTTTAAGGCTCAATGATTTCTCCCCATTCTCCAGGGTGAGCCATATTGATGAATTCACCTCTCGGTTTGTAGACAATGTTTGCTTCCCTTGAAGTATGCCTTTATACCACATGCACTGCAGGCTTTATTTATGTCCTCCCTGCCATAGAAGAGTCTCTACCAATACATTCAGAGTGCAATTTAAGACCACCAAAAACTCCTTGAAGGGGTTTCCTTCTACGTTTCGATGGTTCTGCTCACTACACGCAGTTTTGCACCGTAAATATCATATACATCTAAACGATGCCTTTCATTTTGCTTAAAGCGAACTGTATAATGTTATAGTGAATGATATGAGAGATCTTGACCATAACGCTGCTATATTTCATGAGCTGTGTCTCTCAGGTACTACTGTGAAATATAATTATCGATTTCTTACAAGCCTTTATCAACCCACACAATTGCTATTAAACCCACATTCGAAATTACGTTTTGTTTTCAAAATGCTCTTCTACAGTAATTCCTATAGCTGAACAAAATCAATATTGGAAATTAAAAAAATCTTGTACCTATCCGAGGAATTATTTAATGGTCATCCAAGGGCGCCGCATCATTTCTGAATATAGATGTATTATTTTGCGACAATAACTCTTTAGAGTACGAGGTACGAGTCCCAGGTTATTCTAAAGCTTGTTCAAAGAAGAACCAAAGGGCTCTAGCCGACGCTGTTCGCTTGCAGCATAGGTTAGGTGAAAATCCGACATAAAGCCACATTCATGCAGATGGAAGCAGGCATTTCACGTGGACGCTCTGGTATTCTAAAGCCATCTTTATGAGCCTCCCACAGACACGTCACTGTGGCTGCAATCCCTCAGCCAGTCATAAACTGCTAACGCACCGCGGCGGCCGAGAAACAAACACAAAACAAAGAGAACACTTCCCGTTAAAATAGTTATAAATTGTAAGGGAGAGCGTGGTACGGAAGGCGGAGGTGGAAAGCCTGTAAACCGCTGACTTAAATCACTTTCACATGGCGTTAATATGCTTCGTAACTTTTGGTTAAATGGGGGGTACTCTTCTTTCCTGTTGTGTGACCCTCTTGGTGGTGAAGAGTCTCTTTGTTTTTGGTGCACAACTACTTCTCAAAATAGCGCCTAGCCTCCGAACATATTAGTCATATGACATTTACAATCTGGGCATCAGACACCATTAAATGTTGAAACACATGAGCGTATACTAAAACGATATGACTGCAACATTTTGTCTGAAAATGCCGGTGCTAATAAATGTGTGGTTACCTCTGTTCTGTTCCCCATCATATTACTCATGTCCTTAAACTAACCTTTCAAACCAGGGCTTAAACTGGTAAAATAGCCCAGTAATGTGAGCGCTCACTGTAGCCATCTACGTGTGATCTGGAGATTTCTGCTTCCAAGATCAACTCAGTCTTTAATCCTTTCATCATTTGTAAAAGGAGTATCCAATTCAATTAGGTAATAATAATTATGTAGAGAAATGATTTATCCTAGGTACTTTGGATAGAAGTGACATGTAAACAGCTAATAATTATTGTACTGTTATCATTCCATAGTTCTTAATTAATCAGCTTTATAAATAATGCGCCGCGGCCACACTGAACGCTTCCTATTTCTGTATTTTTCGAAAGTGCAGATTTAATACATTTAATATCTCTTTTAAAGTAGTCTGTACATCAGGATCTCTTTGGCAAAGGGTCGATATTCAGCGGAGTATTCCTGCGAGCCTGCTTCCTCAGTACCCCTAGTGAGCGAGTTTCAGGTGGTCATTCTCTTTGTGGGCAACCAAGGCTTGAAATTAGCTTCCAGACTGACCTTTACTGAAGTACTGAACATCACCTTGGCTTTGCAGGAAAATGTAAACGTGTTTTTTTATTGATTAGCTTTTGCCAAGTTCTTGGGACTTCTATAATTGAGACTTTTTAGACCCAGAACACCCTGCATATGGGCAACTGTGCACTCTAGAATTGAATTATTTAATTATATTTGCATATGACAATGCACAATACATTGATTAATCCATAATTAGCAAGGCCTCACATGAAAAACTCAGTTTTTTTAAGATCCTTCACTGGCTACATTTTTTCCAAAGAAAATCAAATCTCCCTATTTATATTGCTGGGCACACAAAGCCAACTGTTTAATATATTTCGTGAATGCCAAACAAGCAAAAGAAAATACCCTAAAAAGCATAATTTGGGAAACAATGAAAGATCCCCTGTCTCACTGGTACAAGTATCTTAACCATGCTTTGGATGCTCTATAGGTCCAAGGGATCTGGTCAAACGATCTTCCAGTGTCAATAATTTCCAGACTGCTAACTAAGCAAGCAAAAGTAATCTCAGGGAACAGGACGCCCCGACTATTAAGAAATTTGCTCATGGTAGCTGGGAGTCTACATTGTATGAGTCACGGCCCTGCCGATTTATCTTTCCCGCTTTTTAATCTGGTTTTAAAGCAGGAGCTAATGAGACTGTGACTGCGGTTAATTCCACTAAAAACCTACTGGTAAGGCCAGAGAAACTCTAATGAGAGGGACAGGCACTGCTGATTCTGTGCAAAGCAGGAGGGATCAGTAATTCATATCCTTTGCGTATGCGAAACTGCTCCCTCTCAGAGTATTTTGGCTGTGCCCAATATGGCGCATATTACATATCAAGACTTGCAGTGTAGCCCTTGAAGCATGTTGAAAAGCGAGTTATCACAGTTGATAGATCGATTCCTGAAGTTCCTGAGAGGGGTCCGGGCACTACCACCATGTGCATTAGACACGATACCTCACTAACCTGCTAAAGATATTACAGTTTTTATGCTGAAGCACCTATATGACTAGAACCCAGTTAGCTCCTGGGGCCATTTTAGAGATGCAGCGTATGGCAAGGGGGTCAGTTCTGTATCCCATTTGGGGGCACACATTTGCACTTTAGATCCCTTGTGCATTTTTAATCCATGTTTTTTACACTCATGCACCCTCTAAAAGAGACACTTTTTTATTTCTAAAAATCTCTTTTTTTCCCCTTTTTTTTTAATGTGCCCAGCTTTCAGGCCCGTCAGAAAGGTACAAGTACTGTTACATTGTTGACACAAAACTAAGAATAATGCATTCAAGGTTTTAGTGTAATGATTTTAAATAATCGCACAACAAAGGAGTTTTCTATCTATCCCTATTTATACAGATGGAAATAAATTAACAACAGCTTCTACAAAAAGAAATGATGATGACACAACTCTGCAAAATATGAAGATGGATTTCTTAAACAAATATAAGTAGTCCCGAACTCTATAATGAAAATTCATTCTAAATACATTTAGGGGGTCATTCCGACCCTGGCGGTCCATGACCGCCAGGGCCGGGGACCGCGGAAGCACCGCCAACAGGCTGGCGGTGCTTCCTGGGCCATTCTGACCGCGGCGGTAAAGCCGCGGTCAGAAAAGGGCAACTGGCGGTTTCCCGCCGGTTTACCCCTGGCCCAAGGAATCCGCCATGGCGGCACTGCTTGCAGCACCGCCATGGGGATTCCGACCCCCTTCCCGCCATCCTGGTCCTGGCGGTAAATACCGCCAGGAACAGGATGGCGGGAACGGGTGTCGTGGGGCCCCTGGGGGCCCCTGCACTGCCCATGCCACTGGCATGGGCAGTGCAGGGGCCCCCTCACAGGGCCCCATAATGATTTTCAGTGTCTGCAACGCAGACACTGAAAATCGCGACGGGTGCCACTGCACCCGTCGCACACCAGCAGCTCCGCCGGCTCCATTCGGAGCCGGCTTCATCGTTGCTGGGGCTTTCCCGCTGGGCCGGCGGGCGGCCTTCTGGCGGTCGCCCGCCGGCCCAGCGGGAAAGTCAGAATGACCGCCGCGGTCATTTGACCACGGTACGGTCTTTTGGCGGTTCCCGCCAGGCGGACGGCTTCTGCCGCCCACCGGGGTCGGAATGACCCCCTTAGTGTTTACTTTCTACAATTTGCCAATCATACATGCGCTTTGAGAACGGACTATAATCTGTAACAGTGTTACTTCCATCCCTGAATGGTTATCAGTGGGGCTATGCCACCACAATGCCATGCCTGACACTGTTGGCTTGCATCAACAAGCACGGGTCTTCTCAGGACTGTAGTCCATTTGGTTCTAGTTTAAAAACAATGGTGCTGTTTCTCTGTGGCTGGTCTAGTACTTTTGACACAAAAGATTCCCAGATCCATCCCGGATTTTCCCAATTGGAGCAATTACCCAGTACATGGATGTTTTCCTCCAAATGACTGTTTAAAAATGCTTTGATAACTGATGGACTTTAAGGAGATCTTAAACTTAAGAAAATCTTAAATGTGATCCAGGTAACCAGTTGCTAGTTTTGGTTGATTTAGGAACCCTAAATACGAAAATGCCTTAGGAGGCCACCATAATGATAATAAAATACACACTGAGGTCTTCCACATCGGCATACCAAAACCCAGTTAATCTTACCCTTGAATGTGCAAGGCCACAAAGTTCTCAGTTCAAAAAAGATTTTACTTCCAAAATGGAGGGACTCAGATTGGGCTTTGCATGTGTTTAAAGTCCAACAAATCTGGACGTCCATAATTTTGAGACTTCTACAATATTTAACCACACTAATACATTTAAGTCAAACATCAAATTATGACATTGTTATATTGACAATCTTCTATTGATCAGGAGATTAAACAGGCAGAGCAGTGTGAACATTTCGGAGTTGTTGAATGCACAATATCAACATCTGAGATTTATATTGAATACAAGGTGAAATGAACTGACATTCCCAGACCTTAAGATCTGGGCCATAAATGGTAGACTAAACACATCTAACTTTAAAAAACAGCTAATTGAAAACTGTTATTGAGTTTCAAGAGCCATCAACTAAGAAATTCAAGGAAGAATTCTCCAGTAGAACAATTTGTGAGAATCTGTAGAAACTGCTCTGATCTCACAAGCTTCAAGAAAAATGCCAAGATACAAATCCCTAGACTAAGAAAAAGAGGGTATCACCAACAGATAATCAAGAATACATGGAAAGAGTTTGAAATAACAAAGGTAGAACACACAGGCCAAAGAATCATGCATGGGTACTTTTTAAAGAAAATATTTGGCTCTTTAGATTAATCATTGACATTACCAGGTTAAATAATGAAATAAAATTGAACACATGGCAAAATAAGACAGTGAAACATGAAGATCCATCTCATTGTCCATATTTTCTGTCATAGAGAAGGAGGTAAAACAAGAGGAGATATCTCATTGTCTACACTGTGAATTTTAGAAACTGAGTAGTCAAGGTGTCACTCTTGGGAGAGTCACTGTAAGTAGGTAATCCTGTGAGCCCATTTAAGATTAAGAAAGGGGTGGACCGATAAAACTTAATGTTTGTTAAACAAATTAACTTATTGAGTTGTGCATTTCAGCGTGTAAGAAACTGGATTATTATTTGGGGGGTGACTACCCACCTCTCGGAATAATCACAACCCTCGTAAGGATGAACCATCAAAACCACTAATTAACCCTTGTTGCTGTGGCACGGAGTAGGCAGGCTTAGTTTAGGGAAATGTGTAAAGTATTTATGTAGTACCTAAACAGTATTAAAGTTGAAATGCAAAACAATAAAAGTCAAAAACCGAATTAGAAAAATAGTGTACATATTAATAAATAAAATGGTATAGAAATGACAAAAAAACTAAAAAGAACACAGAGATATTAATTTTTGAAGCTTTAAGTAGGAAAAGCACCATGAAGCATAAATTGTCAATGATAGTCAAAGGTCTCGGTAGATCAGGCCTAGATGCAATTTGACACTGACTGTGATGGAGCATGGGTCAGATTTGCCAACCAGGTCCGTTCTGGTCAAAGATTGTACCTGCTGACTTTCTGTCCTTTAAGTCCCAATACACCACATATGTACATGTCTAATGTGCCCAAGGACCTCAGGGGAGACACTTAGAGACTCACAGGGTGTGAGGCAGAGGCAACAGCAGGATTAATCCAGGTCCAGTTGACTCTGGTCTCCTGGGCAGTTGCATGAAAGGCCTCTTGTAGGTTGCTGAATTCCCCTAGCTTGAACAGGAGGTTAGCCGTATGACTCCTGGAGGGAGTCCACTTCATGTCTTAGGAAGAAAAGGGAACAGGTCTAGTCCTTCAACGGTCCTTTCAGGTCCCAGACAGCATGTCCAATCCTCTTCTGTTCGTCCTCAGGTAAAAGATGGGTTATGAAGAGGGTGCCTGGACGTGCCACATTTATGCCTGCAAAAGCTAGTAGGTGGGAATGACATTTGGGCATGCCCTAACCAATAAAGGAAAATCCTCGGGCCAACCCTACCAACTTTGTGCATTTTCAAGATCGTGAAAGCCTTTGGCCATATTAAAATTGGGCTCTGGGGTTGTGTGTGGATGGTTGTTACAACTTGGGTTCTTGTTTGCCTTGGGTGTCAGCCCTGATCAAGTAGCAACCACAATAATAGTCAGGGTAAGGTACAAGCAAATCCTAAATTGACCTGTGCTCACCTTCCGGTATCTTGGCAAAGAGCAATCAGGCTTTACTTAGAGGCAATGTGCAAAGTATTTGTGTAACGCTTCAAGAAGTACAACAAAAAGCAGTACGCAAAAAGATTCCACACCAGGTTAGATAATAGCGCACAATTTATTAAACAAAACAACACCAAGCTGACAAAAGTTCAATAACTAGAACTGGAGATATTGAACTTAAAAGTTTTGAATAAAAATAGCATCAAGAAGCAAGAAGCGCCATTTGGGATATGTGGTAATGCTGGACTGGACAAGGTCAAAAGTTTAGGGTAACGGCGATGGAGCACGGATTGGCTACAGGGACCCAGTTATTCCATCTGAACAAAAATACCTTGAGTTCTGGTTGTAGAGCAGTGCATGGATTGCGTGGATAGATACCTTCTGCAGTCGAGGCAATACATCAGTTCCAAAATTCAGTGAGGCTGTGGTTCGTGATCTTGTTCCATCAATGTCGAGGATCCTGTTGAAGGGGCTTGTGATGCGAAGGCCGGTGAACGAGGATGGATTTTGCGATTGAGGTGATGTGTCAGTTGATGTGTTCGTTTTAATAAGGGGTGAAACTGTGATGCAGAGTTTCAGTGGCATTGTAGAGGCTGCCATCAATGAGAGATATGAGAAGCTTGCACAAGAAAAGCATTGCCCAGAGGCAGTTCTGAAGGTGATGCATTGAACCGAAGTTGCGGGATGCAGCAGTGATTCAAGTCTTTTGCTACAAGTCCAATCCATGCAACAGCGGCGTTGTGGAAGTTCTGCTCGAGATACGCCACTCAGCTGAGGAGATGCATCGGTTCTGCTCTGCAATATGTCACTCAGCAGGGGATGTGTCTGTTCACTGAGAAAACACCTTAGGCTCACTTCCAAGTGTCCAGGAATGGTGTGTCACCACTTGGCAGGGTGGACTCACAGATGGCAGAGTCCGGGTGCAGAACCAGGGTGCTTGAAACTTTTATGTCCCTCAGACTTCAGATCAGGATGCCAGCCAGCTAACCCTTGGAGTGACTCTGGGTTTAAGTGATGTAGGTCTAGTCCTTCTCACCCAGGCAGGGGAACAACAGACAGTGGGGCAGCAGAGCAAGGCAGGAGTCCAGAAAAGCAGCAGTTTAGTAGAGTGGCCGTCCTTCAACAGCACAGCAGTCCCTCTTCTTGGCTAAGTATTCATAGCTCCAGGAGTGTACCTAGGTGGCCTTGTCTGATTGATTTATTGATTGATTACGCAATTTATAATGTGCATGGCTACCCATCAGGTTTCCCAGCGCTAGATACGGTGACAGTAATCAACAACCAGTCCTCCAAGAGCTATATACTCAAATGCTCAAACAGCCAAGTTTTCAGCAGTTTGCCGAATTCCAAAAGGGAGTTACAGTCTTTCAAAAGTAATGGCAGGTTGTTCTACAGTTTACATCCTAGAACACGTAAGGAACAACCACCTTATCAAACACTGCCAGCTCTAGGCACAACAGCTAAATTCTGATACCTTGATCTGAGAGTACGCCTAGCCACATAATAGGTAACTTCAGAGCTCAAGTAAAAAGTGGCAGTGTAGTGGTGACATTTATACATAAAGCAAAGTGCTTTAAAATGCACCTGCTTGTCCACAGGCAACCAGTGGAGAGATTTGAGAAGATGGCAGAGCTAATAAACTGTGCTGGGCAAAGCAAAAATACTCACCACGGCATTCTGTACTATTTGAAGACATTTTAGTAAGGTTTTTGTTGCTCACAGATAAAGAACATTTCAGTAATCTAGCCTTGACATACTAAGGCTTGGATTACGATAGTTTGGGCTGTAAATGGAATACAGTAAATAATTGCTTCAGCCATTTCAGGATGTCAAAGTAGATGGCAGCCATCTTAGTTGTCTCGTGCTTCATTGACAGGTCCTGACCTAACCACACTCTCAGGTTTTTTACAGATGAGACAGGAAGTGTAGGAGAGCCCAAGGATGGCAGCCAAATGTGCGGGTCCCATGAAATAGAGGATTTACTAACCAATAGTACCTTAGTCTTATGACCATTCAACTTCAAGAAATTTGCAGACGTCCAATCTGCCACTTACTGAAGACAGAGAAGAAGTGCAGCCACAGTTGACTGGCCCTTTGATGACAGAGAAATAAATGTGGGTATCATCCGTATAAGAAAAGAGAGTGAGACCAAAACCCTCAAAGATGTTAGCCAATGGCCTCATATAAAGATTGAAAAGTAAAGGGCTCAAAATAGAGCCTTTAGGCACTCCTGACGTGAGAGTGTGTAGTCTAGATCTGCATTGATTCGAGTGGACCTGAAAGAAACGGTCCTTCAAAAAGGATTCAATCCAGGCACGCACCTTACCCATATATCCAGCCATTGAGTCTCCTGAGTAATATATCATAGTTGACAGTGTTGAAGGCTGCACTCAAGTCTAAAAACAGGAGTGCAGCTGCCCCTTCCCCATCCAGTTTATGTCTCAATAATTCAGTGACCCCAAGCAATGCAGATTCGGTGCTATAACCTGCACAAAGGCCCGACTGAGAGGGCTATAGTAGATCATTCTGTTCTATGAGTTGTGCTAATTGCAGACTCACATGTATTTCTAACAGTTTTTAAAATATAAGTAAAAGGGATATGGACCTATAGTTGGACCATATCTGTGAATCAGCATTCGTCCATTTCAGCAGAGGGGTAACTAAGGCTGTTTCCCAGCAACTAGGAACTACCCCATTAAGTAGAGACTGATTTCATAGAAGGACAATTAACTCTAGATTTTGTTGATAGAGCTTAGCTAAGATGTCTGGGGGCACAAATCTAAAGGTGAGCCAGAGTTCAAAGTCGATAAAGGCAAGCCGTTCAAAAGATAAATCAATAGGCTCAAAATATGTTACTAAAGTCATGGCACTAGGGGTATCAATATGAATGAAAAGGTGTTCCTAATAGCCTCAACTTTATTGACAAAAAAGTCAGAAATCTCATCACATTGTAGTTGAGAAAGGGAGGTGTTAGGGGTTAGTTTGGGGTCCAGTTCTTACAGCCAGTGGTGCCTTTGAAGTAGCGAAGAATTCAAAGGTAGGCATTTGAAGCGCAGAGAAACCATGCCCTTCCTGCCCTGGCCCCAGACTTACTACAGGGGGTATGCAGCCCTTTGCGTGGGGAAAGGACACAGACTATTCAGATGTAGGTGAGGTTCGTTCTAGCTCCTCCCTCCCATCCTGTCAGGATGGTCCATCAAGTCACACCTAAGCTATCAATGTATGTTTGTGGGTGTCTAAGGGGAATACACAAAGCCCAGCTGTCACCCACTCCAGACATTTGATCAGAGGCAGGCTGCAGGCACCAAATAGCTAAAGTTAGAAAATGTAATCTTTCTAAAAGTGGCGTTTCCAGAATTGCAATTTAAAGTCTGTCTTCACCATAGGCTTGGATTTTAAATTGTGATTCCATAGACACCAGTCTTAAAAAGTCTATCTCTGTACAGTCAGGAACAACATATATGAAATGGGATAAGGTAATCCCAATGTTATCCTACGGGAGAAATAGGGCTTGCAGTAGTGAAGAATGGCGTTGGAGGTTTTTCACTACCATGACAAGCAAGATGTCCCGCTTTTAAATACACTTCACCCTGTCTTTTGTTTTGTCCCGGGCCTATCTTAGGGGTGACAAATATATAAAAAGGGAAGATTTGGGCATGGCAAAAGGTTTATTTTGCCAGGTCGACATGGCAGTGTAAAACTGCACACAGAGTATCTGCAACGGCAGGCTTGAGACATGGTTAAGGCACTATTTCAGTGGGTGGCACAATCAGTGCTGAAGGCCCACCAATGGCATTTAATTTACAGGCCTTGGGTGTAAATAGTACCACTCTATTAGGGACCTGTAAGTAAATTGAATATGCCAATTGGGGAGAAGCCAATACTACTGTGTTTAGAGGAAAGAGCACAAGCACTTTAACGCTGGTTAGCAGTGGTAAAGTGCACTAAGTCCTAATACTAGCAAAAACAAGGTCAGAAAAATGGAGGAGGTAGGCAAACAAATTGGGGGAAGATCACCCTAAGGCTAACATTAGTGAAGTATGATACTCTTAGGGCATCATTACAAGTATGGCAGTCTGAGGGCCACCACACTCGTGCTGACAGTTGGACCGCCGCACTCCGGGCTGTCCGATGACCCAATTACAACCCTGGCGGGCAGATCCACCAGGGGACCGCTGTCCCCGCCGGGATCATGGTTCCCGAAAGCATGACAGTGGTCAAAGTTGTACTCATCCAGGGTGGCATCAAACTCTGTGCTGCCTAGCTAATTACAACTCCCCTCACCACCAGCCTTTTAATGGCTGTTTCACCGACTTGAGAGGCTGGCAGTGAGGTTATGCTGGGGCCACAGGGGGGCCTCTGTACTGCCCATGCCCATGGCACTGGCACTGGCATGGGCAGTGCAGGGGAATCCCCCTGCCCAGCACCATCTGAATACACACTGTCTTCTTTGCAGACACTACACATTCTGAGAGTGCTGGTCGGCCCCTCTCTGTGCTTCGAGATAGGGTACTGAGTGCTATCTCATAGCACTGTTCCTGCTTGTCTGGCCGCTGGGAATGCTCTATTGCAATGATCCTGCAAGTCAGACCGGCGGGAACATTGCAATAGGGTGGGGGGATGCCAGCTTCATGGTGGTGGTGTCCTCCCCACAGATTTGGCGGTCCCATGGTGGGACCTCCAAAGTCGAAATGAGGCCCTTAGTGTCATATAGCACTAACATCCAGTTTCGAGCAGTCACCGTACCCACAAGAAACCTAGAGACAGAAGTCTGGTAGAAAAAAACTGGGTTTTCTAGCAACCAGACAGTTGATACAGAAGAATTCTTTTGGCATCCTGTTTCCTTTCCTGTCAAGTAGACACCCAGAATTATATATAAAAATCCCCGAGACAGAAGGCCGGTAGAACAAAAGTAGGATTTTCCAACAACCAGACAGTGAATACATGAGAATTGTTTTGGCATCTTGTTTCCTTTACTTTCAAGTGCACCCCAACATGTTATACACAACCCAGCAGACTTGTCAAGTACCATTTGACATTCAAGCAGGGTTTGTCACTGTAATGTCAAAAAGGATGCCAACAGACCAAATCCTGCCTGTTTTGGGAGGTTCAGAGGAGTTATCTCTGATCATTCAGTTCAGCATATTTTGCTCCTGGGAGGCATTTCACACCTCTTCTTTCATACCTATTCAAATGTTACCTACTGGCTGGCAGAACGGGGAGAGGAAATGCAAATTTAGCCTCAGGACCTCAAGCAGTAAAAGGTAACTTTCTAAAAATTAACTGTCCTTAATATTTATTAAAGATCCAACTTCACAATTGGTACATTCAGTCTTTATTTACTTTTCTAGCTACTCATATTCTCAAGATGTAATATTGGGATTTTAATCTGTACTCTGGTTTTCTACATAGGACAACTAGGCCATGCGGAGTGAATCCCTTTTGGGTACTTGCCATTGTAAGGATATGTTGACATTACTATTCTACATGGCCTACTTTTAAATACCATGTACCTTGCCTTGTGTTCTACAAGGCCTACAGAGGAGTCACTTATTCATATTTAAGAGGGAGGATCTAACCTGTCGAAATTGTTTATTTTGAAAGGTGGAATTGCACTTTTTGTACTGCTACAGTCAGGCTACACTAGTAGGCCTGAAGGCATGTTTTACACTGTTACTTTGGTAGATGGCACAATTGGTGTTGTAGTCCAGTAGTGACATTTAAGTAACATGCTGTGTAATTTTTCTACCATATACTAGGGACATATAGGTGAGTTAAATATACCAATCATAAATATGCCAATTGACTAAGCGTAAAGGGGGAGCACAGGGACTTTATTACTGGCTGGCAGGGTTGAATTGCACAGAGGTATGACATCAGCAAAAATATATGGTACAGCAAAAGGCAAAAAATACAGGTGGATTTCCTATACATAGGTATATTAGTATACACCAAGTTAAGTCCTGGTAAATCAGAGTTAAATTGAATGTCCAACTTAAATAAAAATTGTGGGGCTGATTACGAGTTTGACAGAACCCACGACCACCATGCTGGTGGTGGCTGACCGACCGCCAACATCCTGGTGGAGAGGACAGCCACATTATGAGTTTGGCTGGCAAGGAAATAGATGACCCCCAGCGGTCTGCGCCACCGCCAAGCAGCACAGACTGTCGCGGTTTCCTGGAGACACAAAGAGGCTGTCAGAGACGTGTTTCTGCCAGACTCATTCACACCACCAATGTGACCGCCGCGGTCCAACCACCATGGATCAGCAGGTTGAAACGAACAGTATAAAGTGACACACTCACTTGCACACAGCAATACACGTCTGGAGCCGTCATGGAGCCATTCCAGAACGCCATTCCAGAATGCCATTCCAGAATGCCATGCTGCTGCTCTTACTTGCCGAAAGACAAAGAATCCAAAGCCAATGGTAAGTACTAACACCTGACTGTATTAGTAACATGGATAACAAAACCGTACTGCCACAAAACACATCATGTGGGGAGCGTCAAAGGCAGAATCTACACCTATCATACCAGACACACACGTGCATACTGCAACACAGACACCCCACACATTCACAACACACACACGTCAGCCAGCACACACACATACGGCACAGCAATACCACACATATACTCATGGCTACACAACACAGGATCAGGGACACTGAAGGCCACACAACATACATGCACATAGCAACACCAACACAACTACTGCACATATACAAATACATTCCACATTCTCACCCAGCACTGATCAGGGACACACAAATATATACATCTGCTATGGCATACGCACAACACCACCAAAAAACAACACTGCAGTCGACACACATCACACACAAACACAGCTCGATGGACCAAAATTGCCATACACACAGACACAAATAGACAAAAGACACAAAGCACACAACTACAACAACACCTGCACAGCTCTGATGGGATCAGCAGGCCCATACTTGGAGACTGCATTAGGGCATATATCATGTTGAGCAAGGCCACAAACAACATGCACAGAGCAGTTGACCAAAACTGATCCTCAGGGACAATGATTACCTATATCAATTATCATGCACAGGGATACAAGGGGGAAGGGCAAGGCAACAAAGCACACACAGCTCACACTCCATGGGGCATACCACTACACCAACAAGCTGTGAGGGGCACATACCTAAGTGGACACATGGCACACAAATGTTAAGCAAATTACCACTATTCAACACATTCCAGATCTGCACAGACAAAACTCAAGAACACACACACCACATGTAGACAATGGCCATATCAGGGGACAAGTCAGACATCATACATGCCCACATCACACCGCACAAAAAGAACCACACACCACTACAAACACAATGCAATGCATGACACCAACATACAATCTACATACACATATCCATCACACAACACATACCCTACCCTTGGGGGACACCAGCGCTGTACACAAACTCACATACTTCTAAAAACACCACATGGAGCAGTAAGCAGCAGAAACACACACAACTACAGGCACACAAGCAATGTCAGCCAGGAAGAACAGAAACATAGGGAAGGAAAAGCAGGACAAAGGTTTATCCACAACACCAACAACAGGTTGGGTTTTAATGAATAAATAATTAACAAATGTGGAGAAATGCAAAGTCCAAGGCCATAGGCCGGTCCTTACAATCCAAGGGCCTAAAGGCACAGTCCAGGACCCCAAACTTTACTCCTGACTGCCAAGTACCCTCCACAGGTAGGGGTATCAATGGGGCAGGCAGGCACCTCAGGGATGACCTGTGGGGGAGGAGGGGAGGTTTTGAGGGTGAGTTTGGGCAGGGGGAACTTTCTTGGGAGTGGTCAACTTCTTCTTGGTGGGGAGGAGCATGGGTGCTTGTAGTGGGGGATAGCTGAGGCCTTGGAAGTGGCAGGAATGGCCTTGGGGAGGGAAGCCGACCTTTTGGGGGAGGTACGGGGATGGGGAGAGCAGGGGTAAGGTCAAGGGCACAAAGGAAATCTTTTTTTGACACACTGGCCGGTCATTAGAAGGGGTCGGGATTTGAAGGTTGAGGGAGTAGTTGTATGGCATGTAGGTGAGGATGGCTTGGATGCGTGTTTGTGGGCAGTGTGCTTGTGTGTGGTGGGTGTCTGTTGCGTGAGTGAATGAGGGTGTTTATGTGTTTTGGGCTGAGTGGGGTGGAGGTGTGGGGGGATGCTCTGGTGTGGTTCAGGAAAGTGTTGTGTGATGACTGTAGGTATGGTGGATGTGCTGCATGTAGGTGTGTCTGTGGTGTCTGCGGATGTGGTGACTGAGGGATGTCTGAAGGTCTTCTGGGGTGGTGTATGCGGGTTTGATATGTATTGTGGCTAGATCAGTGACTGTTGATGCGGTGTCTGTAGGTGTCTCATTTGTCAATTGTGTGATGCTGTGGTTGGGGGTGTCGGGAAGTCGTGACTGTTGCTGTGTTGCTGTGTCTGCGGGTAGATGTTGCTTGTGTGCGTGCCTATGCTGTATCTTGCAGTGCTTACGTTTGTGTGTGCTAGCCTTGTCTGCTGAGGTGGATGTATGCGAGTCTGTCTGTGTGCTTTGGGTGAGTCAGAGAAGAGGTATTTGGAATCGGAAGAGGGAGGTAGACAGGGGATAGAAGACAGGGGGTGACTGGCTGCCATCAGTGTGGAGGCTAGAGCCTGAAAATATCTCTGTAGAGATTGCACCGTGAATGCCCTCCAGGAACACATTGCTTTGCCGGACTTGGGTTGTCAGTCCCTGGATGGCATTCACGATGCCTGTCTAACCCATAGAGATCGACCTCAGGAGGTCACTAGCCTCCTCACTGAGGGCAGCAGGGCTAACAAGGGCTGGGGCAGAGGTGCCAGCAGCAAAGGAGATCCCACCCTTTTGGGTGAGCGGATGTGGCCAACTGGGTGGGGAGCAACAGGGAGGGTTGTGGTGGACAATGATGGTATTGGGGTGGTCCCCAATGGGTCTGCCACCAGTAGGGAGTGGCCACTGGAGGAGAAATCCGATCATGTGGAGCCACATCCTGTCTCCCCTGTGGCACTTCCCTCGCCCCCTAGGCCACTGGGTCCTTCGCTGTCAGTGGTCTTGTGACCTGAGGTTCCGTGGCCAGATGCTTCCCCACTTGGCTTGGCCACGTCTCCTTCCCCTGCTGGTGCTGATGCTGCAAAAAGAAAGTGGAGTAGGGTCATAATAAGTACATGATGATACATCAATCACAACTTTGAGAGTCCCATCATATCAACATGTCTAGTCGCCCACTGCATGTGCTGACAGTAAAGTGGCACTAATATGTGCCAATACAAAATTAGGCATCCCACCTGGAATCACAAAGGTAACACATGAGCAAATCATATCCTCAGATATGGATAAATTCATGCTACCACACTAAGTATAACACAACTGGGTGACCCCTCCACCCCAAAATCATGCCACATACAGCACACCCGATTGAACCAATACCAAACAATTGGATCCCTTAGTAAGCTATCATACTAATTACACTGACATAACCCCATTCACACATCTAACATGCACCAACATGATGGCTCACCAACAAGTGATGTTGGTAAGGAAAGGTAGACAACAGTGGTTCAAACTTGCCATACCTGGAATAGGTGACATGGGAACATCCATGTCACTATGGACACCTCTCAACAATGTACTACACATCAGACCTTTCCAAAATAAGTCAAAGAGGTAGTAGCAAAGTCACCCAGATGTGCACCACATATGGTTATTCATGTTACAACAATGAAGTCAGGTCCTAAACCTCATGGAGAGCTGTATCCAGATTGCACACATGAATGGTCCTGTTAGGCCCAGGTTATCCCCCACGAATGTCTCACACCCATTTCCATGTTTACTTATGAGTCTGTTTGTAGTAGACAACTGTACTGTGCAGGAAGGAGGGTCACAGACCTTGCTATCACTATCACAAGGATACCGAATTGTTGCACAGTGAAAAACAACATAACTACCCGCATTTCAGACATGACAAGTATGACGTCTGTCTGTGGCTGAATCCCTGACCCCAAACACATGGCATGCAGATATCACTGCAAGGCAATATATGATGCATCTTGTAGTCAGGGCACCATTCCCAACCCAAACAACACACACGTGCTGTGGACCTGCAACTATCATACCACATCAAGGATACAAATCATCATGAAGTGGATCAACACCATGTCTCTACCTCTCATGTCCATCATAGCTACTGCAGTTACACATGACTAATGACATACTATGAGGCATGCATGTTTCTGTCTGACTACATATGATGGTGACACAGCCCTGTCTGTCTGGGGTACCACAGTAACTGTACAACCATTCCAGATGTATCATAATGACAACAGGACCCCATGAACATAAATGCAAGAGTTTCTATACATCATCCCATCTGCATGGTTAGCATAGGTCTACATCTACTGCATAGATATGTACCCTAGTGGGAATGGACCATATGCAGACTAGTTGGCACAAAGTATGTTTGCTACACTGATGACAAATCACCCAAGACAATGCAAATTTCCCAATTAACAAGGGTAAGAAGTATGGTACAGCTGCCAAGATTTAGCCATGTAAGTCATGTCTCATCTGTGATGGACACTCATGCATCACAGACTGCTGTGAGGCACCAGCACCCAGAACACAAAGGAGAAATCTTGCACCTGGTTTGCTGACCTCAACCTACGCATATTCCCAGACACATGACAGAGGACAGTGACCCACTTCCTACCTACCTTTGGAATGTAACATTTGTCAGGTGTGATCCGTTGGTGAAACTTAACAACCACCAGGGCAGTTAAAACAGTTAATATGAACAATAAACTGAGTCATGTCTGCTCCATGCTGGGCAATTTTACTCAGGGTTCACCTTAGTTTAGTCCTAGGTCTCACCTCCAAATAGATAAGCACAACATCTGGAAACACATGGTCTGTCTACACCAATTTGATCCCAGAAGATATGTGACAAGTGGCACATGCCACATTGTCAGAGGGAGCCTCCTGTCCCCCCTCTCATTCACCTGCTCAAGGTCCAATCAAGATTTTGCATTGTAGTCACCCCCTTGTGACTGTTGTGCTGGCCTCAAATGCCCATCCAAGGTTGGGTAGGCCACCCCCAAAATATGGGCCATTAGGGGAGTTGTGGTCCGACAGGCACCCTGTCCTCTTTGGGAAGACATTCCCAGCAGGGCCTCTGTGGTCTTCCGGGCTCAGCATCTCAGGTCCTTTCACATCTTTCGGCACTGAGTGGTCCGCCGGCTATGGATCCCCAGGGTCCATACCTTCTTGGCAATGGCTCTGCAAATCCCCTTCTTCTGATGGGCATTGGCCTGCATGGATGTAAATGACAAGACAGATTGTTATGTTCACAAGTCCCATACGAAATAGCTGGTTCACATGCATGTCAAATCACCTAGCTAATGACAACCTGTCCTGACCACCCTGTCCACCCATGGAACATAGCATGTATTAGACACAGGGACATGACTGCAAACACTCCCCATTAGGGTGCACTATACATCCCCCAACTCAGGCCCGCCACTTACCAGGTAGAAAATTTATGAACTTGATGGAACATGAGCCAATCACATGGCACTGACCAGGAACTCGATCACACATCTCACAAAATGGCAGGTGACAGGTAAAGTACACTGCATACAATGGACAGAAACATTCACCACCTCAAAATGTCACCCACTCCATGCAGTCCTGACATGCCACAGTAAGCCTACATACAGACCCATTGTGTTTTGACTGGGAAGTGTTATTTTGAGCACACAAAGAGGCAAGCCTGTCCATGTGTGCACAAGTGCAGATACAGATGCAAGCACCTGCTACTTCTGGTGGAGGTGGTCTGTGTGTCACATCAACATAAAGGTACATACATCCACACATGTGTTCACAAATCTATGGTACGAGATCCATAAGCACTGAGTATAAACCCATGGCACATCGCTCAACAGCACACTGCCTGCAGATGTGCATAGTCAAAATTAAAAGGCACCTGATAAATCAGAGCTGGATGAAAGAGACAACAGGGCTGTGGGATAAAGGGATGTGTCAAGGCTATGTGACACACATTGTCAGAGATGATATGAGCACATCAGTCACAGATTATGAGACTGCCCCAAAGCAATTCCCATAGTAATCATTGGACATGGACTCAAGAAGCAGCATAATGACAGTGAGGCAAGCTGTGGCACCATCTTATGCTATCCAGGGATACAAGGAATGGGCACAATGTCACACTTGTAGTAGAAATGGGAATCAATAAAAGCCCATATGTCCAGTAATGGAGTGAGTGACAATGCACAGTCCCCCTTCTATGTTTGCTGAGCAGACATACCTCCACAATACACCATGCCCATAAAATCTATTGCATTACAGAAAATCATGTGGCCTACAGCCAATGAACAGTGACTCCCTATGTGCAGAGCTGAGAAGCATAGTGAGTCATTACCTGGCTTCACAACAACAGTCCAACAAGGCCAGATGTGGCCAGAGATCACTGTGCAAACACAGAAAGAGCTCAAATGGTGGGCAACCAAAGCATACAACATGCATTCAACTCTCTTGCTGTCATGCAACCATCTAATGGCAAGATTATGCTGGGGATGGCTAACTCATCACCTCACCTAGCCATATGCACCAAATGCAAGTTGGTTCTGGGAACACCTAATGCACACTAACCCCATGGTCTCAGGACTACAAACCACACTGATACATGTCCATTGACTCAACCATTAATGCACACTGACAGCACCTACAGGGCTTTGCATACACAACCATGAAAACTGGGTTTAAGTCTAGGATGACTAAAGCTAAAATAAGTAGAGGCACAGACTAGAGTGTGAACATGGTGCACTTACCTCCTCCTCTGGTGCACAATAGCGATGTCCATACAGGGGTAGGACTTCCTCCACCAGCTTCTCCAGTTCTTTGGGTGAGAAGGTAGTGGCCCTATAACCTGCAGGATGCGGCATGATAGCTCCCAGAGGCAGTATCTTGTTGGCAGCAGTGTCAGGAGTCAAGTGAGAGTTCTGTATAAAATGGCGGTGACGCCCACCATGTAAACAACCGCTGGTGGACACTGCCATTGGGCCAAGGCCACCACAGGCAGCAATGTTATCCTAAGCCAATGTCCGCTGTGGTGGCATCCACCTACCGCCATGGTGACTTCCGCTGGCAGTCGCAGGCGGTTCCCAATGTCCAGTTGAGTAGGTCAGACAGCAGCCATTTTAGAGGCATACAATGCTATTAAATTAAATATTTGGACATGTAACAATAATACAAATGATGTCCTGGCAAAAATTGAGGGCTGGCCTAGTCCTGTCGTGTAGGTCAATCATATTTGTCATTATGTAGGTATGTGGCTCACTAGATGTGACAACATTATTAGGGGTACAGCCACCACCCTCTCCCCCACATGTAATCCAGAATTTGGACTACTGATTCACAGGCAGTATATGGAGTTAAATGGGCATGAGCTTGCTGTCCAGATAGAGGTTTTGTACACATATGTAGATAAGCAACGCATTAACCTTTCACAATTGTGCATGTGTTATCCCTGGTGTGTGTTGTGTATCATGTTAACAGTGACTCGCATGACACTCCACAGTATCATAATTATCTTACAGAATGTAAATTGCCAGGAACACATTGGGGGTTATTACAACTTTGGAGGAGGTGTGAATCCGTCCCAAAAGTGACGGTAAAGTGACGGATATACCACCAGCCGTATTACGAGTCCATTATATCCTATGGAACTTGTAATACGGCTGGTGGTATATCCGTCACATTTGGGACGGATTAACACCTCCTCCAAAGTTGTAATAACCCCCATTGAGTGACTGCCTTTGTTTCTTTTGGCCCACATAGTTAACCGGTGAGGAGAAGGATTAGACACCCTCCTGTGTACCGTCCACTAGCAGACTTGCAGAGCATGGAGAACCGACATGTCATTCAGATCTACCAGCTGGATAGGCAGACAATCATGGATCTGTTGTCAGCTGGAGTCAGATCGGATGCCAGCCATATGTCATCCAAATGATACACCGCCCATAGTACAAGTCACATCAGTGTTGCACTTCCTGGCCACAGGGTCCTTCCAAAACACAGTGTCCATGGCTGCTGGGAGGTCCCAGCCTATGTTCAGTTTGGTGTTGAAGGATGTTCCCTCAGCACTGTTGAAACACCTGGACAGCTACATTTGTTTGCCACAACATGAGGATTTTGCCCATATGAAAGTAGAGATCTGTGTTTTGGCACACATCCCACATGTTGTGGGAGCCATTGATGGTACCCATGTAGCTCTGGTTCCACCCTATGAAAATGAACAGGTCGATCGGAACAGGAAGAACTTCCATTTCATCAATATCCAAGTAGTGTGTTTGGTGAACCTCCACATTTCCCAGTTATGTGCCTCATACTCAAGTTCAGTCCATGATGCCTTCATCATGTGGAACAGCGCTATTTCCCAGCTGATGACATGGCTGTACTCAGAGAGGGCATGGCTGGTTGGTAAGTGACAAATGTAATGAGTATTTGTATGCAATGTCTAATGCTGGTGAGACGTTGTTCTGGACTGATGGTTGCACGCATGCCGCTTTTCATAACAGGGGATTCTGCACACCCAAATCGTCCCTGGTTGTTGACACCAGTGAAGAACCCAACTACACCAGCTGAAGTCCTCTTCAACGAGACACATGGAAGAACACGCTGTGTTGTGAAGTGGGCTTTTGGGCTCCTGAAGGCAAGATTCCGCAGCATAGACAAATCAAGTGGAGCCCTCCTCCACTCACCAACAAATGTGTGTAAGATCATTGTGGCCTGCTGCATGCTCCACAACCTTGCCCTGGGAAGAAACATCCCATACATCCTTGATCAGGGGGAGCTGGCAGTGCCACCGGGTGAGAATCCTGAAATGTCAAGTGAGGATGACAGTGATGAGGATGAAGGTGGAGACATGCAGGCAGATCTCATCAATCAGTACTTCACCTGAGTGTAAGCATATGATGTCCTGTAATTTCTGAGACTGCATGGGGTACTGTAGGGGTCAGGATTTGTTGAGAAGGGTATCTCTGTCACCATGAGACAGGATATCCCATGCTATGCATCATACAGCCAAGGTTTGCTGGCTACATCAGACTTAAAGGTGTGACTCTCTTGAGGATCTCCTTTGTTTCGGGCACTCATGTTGCACTGTCAAAGAAACAACAGAAGTGTAAAATAAGTTTAGTGTCTCATGCATGTCTTTGGCTGCCTAACCTCCTCGTATGTCACTTTTTCCTTCCAGGTCTTTACACAATGCCATCTTCATGTGGGCATTTCAGAGTTGTGTCATTGGCAGGTGGCTGTCACTGGTCTGACATGTGAAAAGACATGGAATTGATCCAGGTACTGTTTGTCGTAGATTTGTGTGAGTTCCATGCCCAGGCTGCCTGGGCAGTGGGAAGGCAGTAATCTGAGCTATAGATTAGAGCTGTGTGGCCTGGTATGTTGGTCCAATGGTTTCATGTGTGTGATCATGTGGCTTTATAACATGTAATCCTGTGCAGTCCATCCATTCTCCCTTCACATTGTGTTGATAATGATCCTGCATTCCTTGTATGCCCTGTATGTAGATGCCGATGTGTTTCCTCATTGCAGGCCATAGTGCCCGTGCCACAAGTCTGACATAGGTGTGTAACATGCCACTAGATGCCTAACCATTGTGTTATGATGGGCCTCTGACTAGGGACTGTTGCACTGTCCTCTGTCTGTGTCAGGGGGTATGTAAACTTGGATAAATCTGGTTTTGTTATGTGATAATGCTCTAGCTGGTGACAACATCCACCAATCTGTTTGTCTATACTGTGGAACAGAGTCTGCCTTAGCCCTGTCTCCTGTGGCCAGGGGGATGGTACAGTGAGATATATAGCCATAATATTTCTTATTCTTGAAAATTACAGTCCAGACATTGTTGCTGCCTATGGGCTGTATAGTGTAAGCACTTTGGTGTGAGTGACCACATGTGTTGTTGTGTTGCTAGTAATCCTCAGCCTGACACTGCCTGTGACATATCCCTCCTTACATTACAATCCTAGTAGTGCCTCATCTCCATCACATGATTTTCACATTGTATATCCCACAGTGATGAGTAATCAAATGTAGGCATTGATTGTGTGTGCGTTGTCTTTATTCACATGTACTCAGAACACAAAGGTGGAAGTTAAGTCACAAGCAGAAGTCAAACAGTGAAAGGATCAGTCATGGTGGATGTAATCATCAGAGTAGCTGCCACAACATTTGAAGTCTAAAGTCCAGTGTCCTATTATCCTGGAAATGGTTGGTATTTGAAGAACAGTCACCAGAATGCATCTGTGCACACAAGGGGGCTCCATCAGGAAGAGGTCACTTACTTGCAGTGATTGAGTTCTTGGAATTGGCTCCGCCTGGACATTTGGGTGGACGTCCCGCTTGAAGGGGGTTCTTCAGCTACAGAAGAAGGAGTGTCGGAGGCAGACCCTTCCCCTGGCAGGGCTTTCTTCCCACTGGCTCCCACAGAGGTTGAAGGCGCTGGTGTATCAGGGCCAACGGAAGGGGTCTGGTGTTGTTCTTGATCCCTACTCAAGGTAGAGTTGATGTCCCTCAGCACCCCTGTTAGGGAGGCCAAGGTAGCATTGTGGGCCTCCCACTGAACCAATATTTCCTGGCAGTTATTCCTCTGCAGCTGCTTGATCTCCCTGTGTTCGGTGAGTACCTGGCCATTCATACCTTTCAATTGTTGGTAGGCTCCCAAGACTTAGATGATGGTGTCCTGGCCAGACCCGTCCCCAGCAGCCTTAAGCTGCTGGCCCACAGTATCCCTCTCATACACCATACCCCTATGTGCCTGCACCCTTAGCACAGTCTGGCCCCTACCACTGGGTCCAGGTCCATCATTGTCAGAGGTGTCTAGCTGTGACTCAGGTACCTGGACTGGGGGGGCACCAGATTGCTGAATCTCTCCTCGGCGCTTATGTTTGGGGGTGACTGATTGCCAGAGATGTTGATGCAACAGGGCTGGGAGGAGTCGATGTGGTCAGGGTGAGGCTGACAGGTGTCGTCTGACCAGGTTCCCCAGATGGCCCGCACCGTCCTCAACATCCACACATCCAGGAGTGATATCCTCACTAAGGGCTTCATCCATGAGGGGAGTGGCAGTCTCTTGAGTGGTGTCTGTGTGCCCAGTGGCAGGTAGACCTGTGAAAGTGAGAGACAGAATGTTTCAGGTTGTATTGTGACATATCCCATCAACAGTTTACAGTGACATTTCACTAAGGCCATGTATGCATTGGCTTTGCATTTTACCCCTATCTGTGAAGCACACCTGCTATCAACTGTATAGACCTGACATTTTTGGAACCACGTACAATTCCATTTTAACTCAGATTGCTACAGAATATCTGAGTATCTTGGCACTTGGATGTCTGTTCATAGACTCCTATCTTTCCAGCAGTCCATTCCAAACAGTGGCTGGGCATGATGCGGTTTAGGTCATCTCAAGACCTAGTAGGCTGTTATGCGGGCGGTCACGGATCTTTGTTGCTGTATATGTAAGTTGCCATCATGTGGTCAGTGCATTGTGTATTTGTGTTCTGCCACAAGCATTTAGCTGAAGAGTCTTGGTGCCTTTGAGTTGTTCTTCATTCATTGGGCACTTAGGTTGGGCTGTCCTACCTGTCCACATTACCTTCCTATTGGCCTATCAGCTCAAGATGGACCTAGTTGATGGGGCACATCACAGAGTGTACTATGATCTATATGTTGGTCCCTCCCAGAAAGGGGACCTGCATTCATAATTTAACAGACAGCACCACAATGTCAGTGTGGACAGTGTCCTGGAATTGGATTTGGAGGGACAGTTCCTCTAAGGATTTACAGTGATGTTACAGCAAGTACTACACACAGCATACTTAAGTCATCCTCTCAGATGAGTAGACTTTCATAGCAAGTTGATGTACAAGGACGTTAGGACAAAAGCACAGTGAGCTGGTGTTTCACTTTGAGTAGACAGTGTCTGCAGACCTTGGCATTGCTGTCTTTGCCTGTCCCACCCACACACAATTCAGTTGATATCCCTATAGGTGAGTACCTGGCAAAGGCTGAGTATAGGGAGAGCAGTAGCAGAGATCGCAGTGTTAGTTGATTGTAGTGACATTCCCATTACCTGCAGACTTTGGCATTGCTGTCTTTTCCTGACCCACAGACATACAATGTAGTTGATAACCCCAATGGTGAGTACCTCACAAATGTTGAGTAGAGGGAAATGGTCCTATTAGCAGATAACACAGTATTGGCTGGTTGTAGTGACATTCCCAGTCCCTACAGACCTTGAAATTGTTGTCTTTGCCTGTCCTACCCACACACAATATAGTTGATATCCCCAATGGTGAGTACCTGGCAAAGGTTGAGTAGAGGGAGAATGGTCCTAGTAGCAGAGAACACAGTATTGGCTGGTTGTAATGACATTTCCAGTGCCTGCTGATCTTGGCATTGCTGTCTTTGCCTGTCCCACCCACACAATGTGCAGTTTAAGTCCCCTCAGGTGGGTGCATGCTGATGTGGAGTTGACAAAGGGGGGTCATTTGGATTGGCCTACACTGTCCTGGTATTAGTGTTTGTACAAAAGTGCCTGCTGGTATTTGTAATGCTGTCAACCCCTGTACCACACCCACTTTACATATTTGTTGTTCCCCCAGATGAGTTTGTTTGGCATGTTGGAGGCCAGACAGTGGTGTATGGACAGGTGGACACAGGACTGTTTAGTGGGGTGACATTGTAGATGGGGAAAGCAGCTCAGTGAGCATGCATGCCAAGACAAACTTGTGAGCTAAATTTTCTGTTGTGACTTACCAGACTTGGCTCCCCCAGGTATTCCTGTCAGGCCCTAAGGATGCAAGATGACCAAGACCTTCTCCTCCCATAATGTGAACTGTGGGGGAGGAGGTGGGGGACTACCACCAGTCTTGTGTACCGCCAGCTGATGACTGGATGCCATGAATGTACCTTACCCCTGTGGTCATTCCACCTTTTCCTGATGTCATCCCTTGTGCACGGGTAGCTACCTACAGAATTCACTCTGTCATCTATTCTTTGCCACATTTCCATTTTCCTTGCAATAGTGGTGTGCTGGACTTGGACTCCAAATAGATGTGGCTCTACTCTAATGATTTCATCCACCATGACTCTTAACTCGTTATCTGTGAAACAGGAATGTTTTTGTGATGCAATGGTAGTGGTAAAGAAGTGATGCAAATGAATGATTTGTAGGTGCTGTGTGATGTGGGTGTGAATGTGTTGGGGGTGTTGTGAGGATGTGTGATTTGTGCTTTGTGAGAGATGGTGAGGTACCTAATCTATGATGTGGTTTGCTCTATAGTTGGTCTGGCTTCTATGTTTGGCGTGGAAGATGCAGAGGATTGTGGTGTATGTAGGCATGTGTTTTATAGTGTGGTTGGTAGTTGTATTGAGTGTGTAAATATGTGTCAGCTGTGTTTTCAAATGCAGCCAATGTGATGTAGTGTATTACTGTGGGGACCGCCGACCACCATGGCCCACAACACCATCGCTAGACTGCCATGCAAAGACCACCATGGCAACTTTTGACTTGTAGTAGGTTCAGTGGTTGGCTGATGGGCGGTGCTGGTAATTAGACTGCCTCTTTCCCACCTTCTCGAGTCCTGGTGGTATCTGGATTTTGGCTGTCTTTTGGCAGGTCTGGCTGTGTAACTCATAATATGGCAGTCTGTATGACCACCAACATGGTGGTCTTTTGGTGGCCACCACTGCAGCGGAATGTCTGTCAGATCGCCAAATTCATAATGAGGCCCCATGTGTTGGACCTGGCTTTTTCTGTAGGGTCATCTCCAAATATTTTGCCTTTCTCCTTCTATTTTTGCTGGCCTTAGGACTCTGAGCCCTTTAGCACTGCTAACCAGTGCTAAAATGCATGTACTGACTCCCTAAGCTATGATAAGAGTGGCTTATCCACAATTGGCGTATTTAATTTAACTAAAAGTCCCTATTAAAGTGCGCTACATGTGCCCTGGCCCTGTATCTTAATTGCTACTAGTAGGGCAGCGGAACTGATTGTGTCATTCACTTAAGTAGCTCTTTACACATATCTCAGGCCTGCCATTGCAGAGCCTGTGTGTGCACTTTACGCTGCCATTTCGACCTGCCAACATAAGCCTGTTGCCAGGTCCAATCCTTCTATTATTTATTTATTTATTTTATTTATTTTATTTATTTTATTTATTTTATTTATTGATTTTATATAGCGCACAGCTACCCGAAGGTTTCCCGGCGCTAAAGACAATGCAAGACAAAGGCAGGCTCAGGCGAGCAACTTAGGCAATTACTGGTTAAAGAGCCATGTCTTAAGCTCTTTTTGAAATCTAATGAACACCCTTTCATGACGCAAGTAAGAGGGAAGAGAATTCCAGAGAGAGGGAGCTAGGAAAGCAAAAGAGCGTCCCCCCATTTTGGCACGTCTGAATTTGGGCACCTGGAATTTTAGTTGATTAGAGGATCGAAGTGAACGAGAGGGCCGGTATTGTTGGACCAGGATATTAAGGTAGCTAGGAGCTAGGCCTGTATTAATTTTATGCATGTAGCATAGGGCTTTAAATTTGATACGATTCTCAATTCTTAGCCAATGAAGTTCACGAAGTGCACCAGAAGTAGGAGTGATTCTGGGAAGTTGGCAAAGAAGCCTGGCCGCCGAGTTCTGAACAACTTGCAGTTTATGTAGCGCCTCTTTATTCGCACCCAAATAGAGCACGTTTCCGTAATCCAGTCTAGAAATAACTAGCGCTTGGATCACAGTTCTCTGGGCAGCCATAGGAAGCATCCAGAGAATTTTGCGAAGCCACTTCAAGATAGCGAAACAGGTAGAAGCTACTTTGGTCACCTGTTTTTTCATATTCAACTGATCATCAATTATGATGCCTAGGTTACGTGCAGAGAGGGAAGGCATAGGGGGGGCACCCAACTCAGAGGGCCAATGTTGGGGGCCCCAAAGAGATTTTTTATTTCCAAAAATGAGGAGTTCTGTCTTACCTCCATTAAGTTTGAGTTTATTAAAATGCATCCAATTGGCTATCTTAGATAGTCCCATTTGCAAAGAGGGAGGGTTAGGGGTTTCTTTAGAAGAGAGTGAAAAAATAAGTTGAGTGTCATCGGCATAAGAAAAAATAGTTAAACCAGCTTGTTCTGCTATGCTCGCCAAAGGACTGACATATATATTAAAGAGTAGTGGACTGAGAATGGAGCCCTGGGGAACTCCATAAGGGGATGCATGAGTCAAAGAGGAAGCTATATGAGAGAAAACCTGAAAAGTCCTATTAGATAAAAAACTGGATAACCACAGAAGGGCTTTGCCGCCAATGCCCTTAGTATTAAGAGTTTTTAGGAGAGATGAGAGAGATACAGTGTCAAAAGCTGCGCTTAAATCCAATAGGATAAGAGCTACAGTTTCTCCTTTGTCAATTTGTTGGCGGATATTTTCAGTCACACCCAGTAAGGTCGCCTCAGTTGAGTAGCCAACACGAAAACCAGATTGGGAAGGGTGGAGGATGTTACTGGTTTCTACAAACTGGGATAATTGAAAAGTAATATGTTTTTCCAAAATTTTGGAAAAAACAGGCAAAGGAGAAATTGGGCGAAAGTTAGAGAAAATTTCAGGATCAGAGTTAGTTTTCTTAAGTAAAGGAAGAACCATTGCATGCTTCCATGATGCCGGCACATAAGCTTCGGTAAATGACAAGTTAAGAAACTGCATAATGAAGAGAAGTATGGAGGGGTCAAGCTTTTGAAGTACCGAGATGGGGATAGGATCTTGCGGGGAACCAGTTTTAATGCTTGTGAGAATATTAGAGAAAGAGGCAGTATCCATAGGGAGCCATTCATTGAGTAAGTTAGAATGATTGACTTGGGTTGTTTCTTGAATGATAGGAAAAGGTAAAGAGTGAGTAGATTGGGATTTAGTGATAATACTGGCATGATTAGAGTCATTGTGGAATTCAGCATAAATTTTGTCAATTTTATCCACAAAGAAGGTCGCCAAATCATTACATTTCTTGGAGTCAAAGTCAGGGGGCTTAGATAGGCGAGAGCCACCAGAGAGTTCCTGAACTACTTCAAACAGCACTTTGGGGCAATTCTGGGATTGTAGAATAATCTCGGTGGCGTGTTTGGCGCGCGCGATCTTACATAATCGGTGATAATTAAGAAGGGCTAGTTTGTAAGTAGCTTTTCTGTCTGGGTCATAGTTTTTTCGCCATTTCCTTTCCAAGTTCTTGCATTTAGTTTTTTCTATTTTAAGGATTTCTGAAAACCAAGGGGCAGGAGGATGTTGGTAGCCCTGTTTGTTCTTTTTATTTGATAATGGAAGACATTCATCAGTGGCAAATGAAAGCCAATCAACAATGACCCCATCATCTCTTATACTCATGATTAAAGGTAACGTTTTTCCCAACATCGAGTTCATAATATTAATATCTAAGTTTTTCCAATTCCTGTAAGTGCTGGATTTGGTGGAGGAAGAGGAAAGAGTCAGACCCTGTTTTAGTACAATCGAAAATTCCACCAAAAAATGATCAGACCATGGAATGGGAATGGCTTGTTTACATGAAATCGTAGCAAGATTGGAAAAAATAGGGTCTAATAAATATCCTGCCTTATGCGTGGGGCCTGAGTTGTGTAAAAAAACATTTAATGCCGCTAAGTTATCTAAAAGAGTAGCGCTCGTAGTACAGGATATATCATTAAAATGTAAGTTCAGGTCACCTAAGATCAGAAAGTTAGTGGTTTCTAATAAAAAGGGAGCAATAAGATCGGGGAAGGTCGATGCCCAGGGACCAGCGGGGCCAGGAGGACGGTATATGAGGGCCCCGGAAAGAGTGAAGTTAGGTGATAGTAAAAGTTTAAAAAACCCGGCTTCACAGTTTTTAAAATCCAGATCTACCCATTTACATGTATGGTCTGTTTTAAAAATTATATTATACACATAGGTCATCTCTAGGGTAGGCCCTGGACAGCCCAAAGGGAAGGGTGCAGTCTTTCTGAAAGATAGAACATGTACTGTTAGGTTTTACATGTCCTGGTAGTAAAAAACGCTCATGTTTGTTTTTCACTACTGCAACTGAGGGTTCCCACCTGAGGGTGAAGATTTCCTGTTCAGGGTGCCTGTCTGTAGAATACCGTAGAACAGACGGTCATCAGATTCCTAAACCCTTCAACAGTTAACTGGTAAGTGGTTCTCAGGAGGGCAGCATGGGTTGGCAGTGCAGTGAGAGGCCTACGGGGTTGGATCCAGTACTGGGAAGAATTGCATCGGAACACTGGCCTGGCAGCAGAACCCCTGTGTGTTCTCTTCTTGTGGTGTCAGGGCAGACAGGAGACAAAGCCTCAAATGTTGCCTCCATTTGAAGAGGGAACAGTGCCAGTCCCTCCACCCCCTCCCACCTGTGCCTTTCACAGACCTTTGCAGCAAGAATAGTCTCCATATGCTACAATGAACTTCTGTTTTTAAACATTACTAATGCACAATTTGTGAACCTTGAAAGTAGCGAGTCTTAACACTGCCAATTGGTTTACCCCTAGTTATGACCACCTATTCCTTATTTTCCTGTATTTCACAATCAATAGGTTATTTTATTTGCATTTCTCATAACAAGTAAATAACACAAGTACAACAATAAGCATTCATCAGTGTGCTGCTGTGATGGACGTACCCATTTCGTAGTACAACATTACAATATCAATATTTCAACAAATGTAGCCTAAACGTAAAGTACATGAGCCTTTCCAGTATCTATGTTGTACAAAGGAAGTTGCAACTGACATTTTATCTACACATGTCACACTGTGTGAGAGTGCATCTGTGTCATGGATTGCATATATTAAGTACATCATTACATTTGGGCTTGTATTCCAGTGAATGTATTAAAATTTGTGACTTGGAGATGCCACGGTCATCATTTTGAGAAAAGTTGGATACTGCTTGCTGCTGACTGAAACTCACATGGGCTGCTTTGCCCATGTTAATTTTTTAACAAATGTGTGTATTTAGCTTTTGAGCATTATAGCAGTTCGGTATGCCTGTTATTAACCTCTCGTCAAGAACGTTTGCAAAAAACTCAACAATGGCCTTTCCTTGGAAATCAATGAGCAGGTCAAAGGTCAGTGAGACTTGCCACCTGCTTTGAACAGTGGTTAATGACACTTCAGCGTGATGCATGCCCATGTCTAGGATTTGCATGCTATGATGGCATTGCTTTCTGTATTCATACGAGGTGTGACTGTCTATATGTGTAGCACATGCTGGCCCACGTGGTCCAAAGTCTAGCATGCTTTTGGGCTTTTGATGCATTAACATTTATTTATTAGCATTTTCCCATTGGAAGTATAATCGATAAGTCCCCTGTAGATCCCCTGTAGATCTTATCTTTATAGTGTATCACTGAACTGAACCACTGTCATTGAAACTGGACATTTTCATTCTAAAAAAGAGGTTTGTTTTTTAAGTCTCACCTGCTACAGTGCATGTGCTCCATGAAGCTCTTACCTGCAACAGACATTGGGTGCTGGGGCAAAATACCGGAAAACAAATATTGTGATACAAAAATATCATGTCAAGAATACAGAGATGTCAGAAATATAATCAAAAGGAATATCAAAGGTAAAAATATAGTTTTTAGTGTTATTTTGAATATCATTGTAAAACATACCAATGAAGAAAAGATTGTTTTATGTAAAATTATTTGTAGGTGTAAGTTAGTATGTAATTTATTGTAATGTGTTTGATTGAATATGTGTATTTATTTTTAATTGTGTTTAAGTAAATTAATATATTAATTATGAAAATGATAACATTTGTATTTTCAGTCCTGAAATATGCCTATAAATAATAGTTTTATAGTTTATTTTTATCAGCAGGATATTGGGTTTTTAGGGCGTAAGGGTGGGGAGATTTTTAAAAAGTGTACATCTTTTATACATTTTATGATAATGATTTTGATGATAAGCAAATTCATATCTTACAATTTGTAAATTTAGTTTGTTATATCTATATTTGTAATACATTTTAATTTAATTTTGAATAAAATATATATTAATATCAAATATGTTTACTATTAATAGAATTTTCAGATTTAAAGTAGTTTCAAACATATTTAAAAATTAGTTGCATCAATTAAAAGAATAAGAACATATATTAAAGTTTAATGTTTTATATTTTTCCTGGGAAATATTTTTTAATAATACAAATATTTCAAATGTAGGTTGTTATTATAATATGTCTAAATACATGTTAAACTAATATTACATAAAATACATATTAATGGTATGAAAGTGAAAAAAATAATTAGCAAAAAAAAAAAAACGCATTGAAATCATTTAGAAATTCAAAATACACTTTATCTTACTGAGGTAGAATAAAAACAAATGACACATAAATAAATATTTAAAAGTTTATAATTTTTCGTTCATTTATGTGTAATGCAAATATTTTAAATGCATGTTGTTTTAAATTCATAATTTATAGTAAAGTCATATTTAAATTTGTTTATTAAAATTGGTGGAAATTTTTAATTTTATGATTGTTCATCTTACATTATGATTTTAATCATTTTTTACGGTGTAAAGTTTAGCAATGGAAGACATGAGTTTTAAAACTATATTAATTTGTAATTGTCATAAATGTTTTTTATATATTTTGATATTTCAAAATGTAAATATAGGTGTGTTGTTTTGAATAGTCTGTTTTTAAAATATTTTTGTTGTACTTTATAGTTAAATAATTATGTGTGTATGGAGTATTGATTAAATGTTAAACGTCTAACACCTTCTTCAGATAACCTTAGATAGCAGAGAGAATACTAAAAAGAGCCCCTTTAATGTTCAGCATGTTTCTCCAATATAGTTAGATTGCACTGAGAAGAGTAAATTATATAATTTTAGTGCACAATGCCCTCCCCAAATTAGTTTAGATTGCAGTGGCAATAGTAAATGTCACTCCTTTAGTGTCCAAGACTTCCCCCCGGTATGGTTAGATTGGTTTGGGAATAGTAAGTATAATCTGTTTAGTGTCCAATAGCTTCCCCCAATATTGTTAGATTGGAGTGGGGATAGTAGGTGTCACGCTTTAGTGCCTAACACCTTCCCCCAGTATTGTTGGGTTGGGGTAGGAATATCAATTGTCATCCTTGTAGTGTCCAACACCTTCACCAAAGTGGTTTCCATTGGAGTGCAAATATTAAATCACACCATCTTAGTGTCCAACACTTAAAAAACAAAAAAAAGGTTTATGTTGGAGTGCTATTATTTTAAGCCTCATTATGACTTTGGCCGTCCTACCATGGGACCACCAAAGTCACGGGAGGTTGCCACATCTTACCAGTGGCACCCCGTCATATTACAATGTTCCTCCTGGGCTGTCCGGTGGGAACATTGTATTATGATATTCCTGCCAGGGAGACTGGCGGAAACAGTGCTACAGTATTGGCCTTGGGAGGGAGCCAAGGCCATTATCATAGAACAATGCACTTTGGAATGCACACTGTCTGTACAGCAAACAGTGCACATTCTGAGGGTGCTGGGCATGGCCAGTGCAGGCCCCCCTCCCGTGGCCCCTGGCACTGGCCTTCCAGTAAAGATGAGTTGTAATTACCCAGGTGGCTCAGACCACCGTCATCCCATCTGGAACAATGTTCCTGGTGGGGACGGTGGTCTCCTAACAAGTCCACCCATCAAGGTTTGTAAGGTGCCAGTCAGACTACCACAGTTGCAGAAGTCCGACCATCACCGCAAGACTGGTGGTCCTTGGACCTCCAGCCTCATAATTAGGTCCTTAGTGTTTGAATTTTCATCTGAAATCATTTATTTTAAGTGTATTTGTGTATAGTAGAAATAGTTTGTGCTATTTTATTAATATTGTTGGTGTTTAGAATTTGTAATAAATAATATTTAATTGTGTGCTTGTAGGCAATACTATAGTTAATTAAAAATGCTTATAGAATAAAGACATGTAACACATGTTTCTCATTTTATTTGTGTTTTCAAAGTTTATATATTGTATAATTTTACTTTTTGAAACATATACATTTCAACTTAAACAATTGTACAAATTTAAGTAAACTTTTTTTCATCATTTATGTTATTTGAAAAGTGAACTGCATTTAAATACCATTGTATGTTGTATATTTCCACTTTTACTTTCCATTTTTTCACAGTCCTTTTTACAGTTCTTACATTGTTTTATATACATATTTTCCACATCATTTTAACATATGTTTTTTCAGTACACATTAAATGATTGCATATATTTTATACTAATGTTTAATTTATACTTTATAATGTGTTTACTTTTTTTAACATGTATTCAATATTTTCACATTCTTTCCCATTCATGTCTATGGGGAGATTGTAATTTTTTTTGTTTCATTTAGTGGTCGTTTTTCAACACTCCCTTCTATTTTGTAATCTATTTGTGCTATTTGTAGTCTTTTTTCTCTGAACCAGGTTGTAGTAAGGTGCTGCTGTCTTTCAGAAAAGGTAAGACCTTTTTGAGGCTTTCATTCAAGGGTTTTGAGGGTAGGATGGTCTTGGGGGAGTGCAACAAGTTAGTTATAGTGTTGTTTGTGGCTTTGTGGTATACTTACATATACGAATAGTTATGTTTTTTACTAGTTTGTAGTTTGGGGCTTTCGTACACTATTTTAGTAATGTTCATTGTAGTATGTTAAATTGTGTTATGTCATTTATATTTTGCTGGTTCTGTGTGATGAATTTGGACTTCAGTATGCAGTTGCACCTCCACGATCGTGGCGGTCTGACTGTCAGATTATGACACTGGCGGTCAGACTGCCAGGGAACTACCGCCACCGCCAGGAACATGCTTCCCAATGGGGTGGTAGCACTCAGAGTTGTGGTCAGCCACAGTGGTGCTGAGTTCAGTTCCGCCATGCTGGTCATGAGTCCTCTCTCTGCCAGCCTTTTCATGATAGGGATCCCACCATCGAAAGTCTAGCAGAAAGCCAGTGCTTGGGCCAAGGGTGGCCTCTGCACTGCCCATGCCCATTCCTCCCCCTGCCCAGCAACCTCGGAATGCACACTGTCTGTTATCAGAGACAGTGTGTATTCTGAGGGTGCTGTGAGCACCCTCTGTGTGATGACACTGGCCTCGGCTCCGTGAGGACCTGAGGCCAATGCTGCTGCATGGTTTCCACTGAGCTGACCGTCAGAAACCTCTGATTTCTGAGGTTTCTGCCAGTCAACCCAGTGGAAACCTTGTAATAAGGCAGAGGTAGAGACTGCCAGCTCCATGGCAGTCTCCTCTCCACGGGTCTGGTAGGCCATTGGTTGGCCCGCCAATCTTGTAATGAGGTCCTATGGCTTTTTGGGAATGTTTTTGGGAATAGATTTTTGACTCCAAATGTATAGGGAGTTTCACTTTTTTTTTTTTAGGGGAAGTCATTTTTATTTTATAATAAATCAACACTTTTTGTTTGATTCTCTTTTTTGGGTTATCTGGAGTGCTTTTAAAACACTTTTTCAGGCTTTTCATTACAGTTAAAAACTTTGGGCCTCATTACGAGGCTGGCGGTCTCTCACAATGGCAGTCAGAACCGCTGCTGCTGTGGCAGTCCGACCGCCACATTAAAACCCTGGTGGTCAAGCTGTTTTTATGAAAAGGATGGCAGAGAACAGGTGCAGAGGGTACCGGGGGGACCTGCATTGTCCATGTACTTGACATGGCATTGCAGGGGTCCCCCTGCCCAGCACCATCACAATGTTCACTGTCTTCTCTGCAGACAGTGAACTTTGCAAAGGTGCTGCTGCACCCTGCCGGTGACAGCATTACCACCAGCTCAAATTCAACAGCTCCCTGCTAGGCTGATGGACAGAAACCTCTGTTTCTTCCCGTCAGCCCAGTGGAAACTCGTAATAGGGCCGGCCAGGTGGTCACCACTACAGCGACAGCCACCTTGTCCTTAGTTTGGACCTCCACACACACACACCATATCATGGGCAGTGCAGGGCCTCCCCCGTCCAGCACCCATCAGAATGTGCCCTGTCTGCTTGGAAGACAGTGCGCATTTTGAGGTTTCTTGGGGCACCCTCTGCAACAACATGAATCTCAGCTCCCTGAGGAACCGAGGCCAATGCCGTTGCATCTGTTTCCACTGGATTGACCGGCAGAACCCTCCTAAAACAGAGGTTTCCACCTGTCAGCCCAGAAGAAACATTGTAATAGGCCTGGGGAGGAGACCTCCTGTTTTGTGGGGTCTCCTCCCCACATGTCTGGCAGGCTGACGGTCAGGCAACCAGACTCGTAATGAAGTCCCAAGTATACAATAATCTACAAACAGACATTTTGCATTTGAAATTAAAAGAGTGATAGAACTAGCTTATGTCCCTGCCACAGAGGTAGCCAACCACTACAGTTTTCTAATAGAAAACCCTTTCTACCAACAAAATGAAGACAAACTAAGCCCCTAATGGACAATTTTTAAAGACATTTGGGGTTTGATCACGAGGTTGAAAGTCCAAAGACGCCAACCTTGCGGTGGCTGTCAGGCTAACTGACTGTGACATTATGAGGTTGGTGGGCAGACCCGCCAACTTCCCGCCATCCCCACCAGGATCTCAGATCCCGACGAGCTGATGGCAATGCAGGGTGCAATCAGACAGGGAATAGCTGATCTCAATACAGTCCTGCTGATTACAACCGTGTTCTCCACCAGCCTTTGCATGGCAGTTCAACCGCCATGAAAAAGCTAGTGGAGAACAAATGCAGGGGGAGCAGGGGGGCCCCAGCATGGCCGATACCCATGGAATGGGCAGTGCAGTGCTCCGCCTGTTCATCACCTGTGAAATGCGCACTGTCTGTTGTGCATTTTAAGAGTGCTGGTGCCCCCGGTGAGCAGCAGCATTGCAGCCGACTCTATCATGAACCGATGACAATGCCCCCCCTCCTTTCTCACCGGGCTAATGTTTTCTGCCAGTCAGCCCAGTGGGAAAGTCGTAATCGGGACTGTGGGGGGGTTGGTCACATGACAAAAGCCACCCCATCTGGAGTTTGGCAGATTGGTATTTTCATCCTCCAAACCCTTAATCATCCCCTTGGACTTGCAGACAAAGTCCAAAAAAATGTATAAAATCTAAACCAACATACCAAATCCTTTTTTATAAATAATTAATATAATATTTTATTACATCAGTCAAAAAATTAAATAGAAAGCCAATGTTAATAAAGACTGAGATAATACCATTTTATATATAAATTATTTTAATAAATAATGTAACCGTCACCAACCAAGAAACTAAAACGAATTGCAACATATAAACCCCACAATTCCAAATACTAACCACATGATATTTACACAAAAAATAAATATCACATTTCCTCCCAAAAGAAATAAAACAAATTAAACTAACGGTCCTGTAGCTGCAGAGCTTGCTGCGTATCCATGTAGCCAAAAATAGTAATCCACCCAAAATGGTAAAAATATCCAAAATGCCACAAATAACTAAACAATAAAGCAAATGCAACAGAGCTCCCTTAAAGCAACACAAAGGGCCTAATTATGAGTTTGGCAGAAAAAACGCAGACTGATTTCACCTCCTGTTAAGAAGTCTCGGGAACATCAAAGACTTCACCTGTTAGCACCTGGGCTGTCTTGCTGAGAGCCCTGACTTGCCAAGGGGTGCCACATCCAGGGCCAGATGTAGGAAGAAATGGTTTTGCGACTCACAAATTGCGAGTCGCAAAACCATATGCAGAATGGTGTCCCTGACACCATCTGCAAATCGCAAGGGGGTCGCAAAGACCCACCTCATTAATATTAATGAGGTGGGTCGCAATTTGCGACCCCCTTGCGATTCCCTGCACTCACAGGGATGGTGGCCTGCTGGAGACAGCAGACCTCCATGTCTGTGACTGCTTTTTTAATAAAGCATTTTTTGTTTGTATTGAAGCCCGTTTTCCTTTGGTTTCATTTTTTCAGAGTAGGTAGTGGTTCATTGGACCACTGCCTTCTCTGAAAAAATATATTGGGCGCCATTCACAAAGGGGAAGGGGTCCCATGGAGACCCCTTCCCTTTTGCGAATGAGTTAGCACCCACTTCACATGGGTGCTAACTGCGAGTTGCTTTGCGACCATGTTTGCAGTCACAAAGCAATTCTGCATCACGGTGCAAATCGCAAATAGGAAGGGGAACACTCCTTCCTATTTGCGAGTCGCATTCCCATTTTTCGAGTCGGTACTGACCCGCAAAATGGGTATGTGCATTGCGATGCACAGTTTGCATGGCGCAAACTGCGAATTTTGCAGTTTGCGCCATGCAAAACGCTTTGTACATCTGGCCTCTAGTCCCTGGGGACCTGGAAGGAGACACTGGTAATACCTGAATGAAAATCCATGCATCAAAGCTGAGCAGCAGAAAAAGCGATGCAGCGCCTGCACAGGACTATGCAGCACTGGTGAAATCGACGCATCACTAGCCCAGCATGGATTCATCGTTGCTGTGCATCCGGATTTTCTGCACATTGTCCCTGGGCATCAAAATATTCAAAATCACCACACAGACCCAAGGCTGCTTGTCTGTAAATTAATGCATCCTTTCCCTGCGAGGAAAGAATAAGGCATCTTTTACCCGTCGGAGAAAGCATTGAGGTAGGGTCTCACTTGTGAATAAGGAATCAATGCATCAATTGCTATTCGAACACACGCTCGCCCCTCAGGCTTTATTTTTTATGCATTTCAGGTACTTTCTGCTGAAACACTGCATCCATTGATTCTTATGGATTAAGACTATTTTTATGCTGAGTGCGTAAATACTCTGACCTGTTGTAATCTGTCTATAGGCTTTTAACCATGCCCACTGCACACTCACTATCACTATCACTCGTTCATTGGCTTGCCTTTCAAAAATCCTTTATCATCATTGGTAAATGTTTTACATTTGTCCCTCTTTGAGGCGGTTTCATTACCGCCTTGGCCATCGACCCTGTTACATGGATAATTGCACTTTTGCCAATACATTTGACCGCGAGCAAACTTCTTTTTCCTTTTGTGTCTTTCCTTTGCGCTCATGCCGGCTGTGCCGCTTTGAATAGGCGCGCTTATGTCAGCTGTTTTACTTTTCATTTTTAATTTATATAGCAAGAAAAGTCCATTTAGGAATTTACAATGCTACTACCTCTAACTCGAGCAAACGCGAGACACATTGCAATGCTTGTTTTACTTTAAAATGTGATAACTTTATGTGTTTATGTTGAACTTTTGTCATTTTGGTCTTGTTTGACTTAGATAAATATTGGCTATTTTCCTAAACTGTTGTTGAATCCTTTTGTGGTGTTTTCACTGTGTTACTGTATGTGTTTGTGTAAATACTCCACACTTTGCCTCAAAGATAAGCCTGGCTGCTTGTGCCAAGCTACCAAGGGGGTAAGCAGCGGTTCTCTGAGCGGTGTAACTCTTTTACCATGACAAGGGTGAG
The DNA here is from genome assembly GCF_031143425.1 of Pleurodeles waltl. Taxonomy (NCBI): domain Eukaryota; kingdom Metazoa; phylum Chordata; class Amphibia; order Caudata; family Salamandridae; genus Pleurodeles; species Pleurodeles waltl. Next base: position 518,948,238 of record NC_090442.1, read on the forward strand.
GGTCTCGACTTGGACCGGGTGTAAACTGACTGCCCACTAGAGACCCCATTTCTAACATTAATATATAAAAGGAATGTTTGTATTTTGATAGTCACCATGTATGGTGTACGTCTGAGAGAATGTTTTGGAAAACATTTTTAAGGTCCCATCTATCATCCACATTTGACACTGGCTATGTTTTTGTAACTCATTTCTACCAGAGAATATTAGGATTAATTTCTTGTTATTTAAATTGTAATGTAATAAAATGTTTTTTCATTATATGTTATTGTTAAACATTATGATATTTGTATAGTTTGGTAACTTCAGGGGGAAGGAGGAGTTTTAATGTGGCTTTTTCAGTATATACAATTAAACATTTTAAAGGGGGTGCAGCTGGTACTTGGCCTATGATGGGGTTGTGGACTTTAACGATTTTGGTTGTGGGTTCCTGGGAGATACTGTTTACCTCTCTTACATCCTGCAATAACTCCCTTAATTCTATTTCTGTCAAATGGCAGTGGGGGGTTGTGCTCTCTTATATGAATTAAAATATTATCTTGTGTAGCATGCATTAGAATAAAATTTCTGACATTTCCAATTGATAATTTCTACAAGATTCTAAACTCATCTACAAATGACTAGAACAAAAATGAAGGAGCTGCAAAAATATGGGAGACTGCACAGCATACAAAGGTGCAGTCACCGCACATCACCAACGAATCAGAACCTCCAGAAAGGCTGCCATCCAGTAACATATCTGCGCCCATACACACAACAGCAAGGAGCTTTTTACTATAGTCAAGTAATTCAAAAACCCCATCACCAACACCACAGACATCACCCTCTCAAGACCTCTGAGACAACCGTAAGATTCAGGACATTTATGAAGGGTTTGAGAGCCAAATCCCACCTCCACCACCCGGAACCCCCCCCAGCCGACTCTGAGACAGTGGACCCCCCCATCTCCACAGAAAACACCCAGACAGCTCATGAAATCTATCCGCTCAGGGGCATCCTTGGACCCGTGCCCATAACACATCTTCAGCTGAGCCAGCACCACCATCACTGCCGAGCTGTGCCAGACAATCAACTACTCCATCGAAACTGCCACCTTCCTGAATGATTGGAAGGATGCAGAGATCAACCAGCTACTAAAGAAACCCTCCACCAGTCCTGGAGATATGAAAAACTACAGATCCATCTCTATTCACCCCTTCCCATCCAAGGAAACCGAAAAGACCATCAACACGCAGCTCACAGAATTCCTTGAGTTAAAACACATCCTGGACCTCTCCCAATCCGGTTTCGAGAGCAATGAAAGCATCAAAACTGTCTTCCACTCAGGCACAGATGACATCTACATCATACTGGACCACGAAAACAGGGCTGCCCTCATCCTCCTCGACCTCTCCATCGCTTTCAACACCGTATCCTTCACCACCCTATGCACCAAACTTCACAATGCCAGCATCTGTGGCAAGGCCTTGGAGTGGATCATATCCTTCCTCTCCAGAAGGGCCAAGAGGGTCAGGCTCCCACCATTCATCTTGGAACCACAGCCCCAACATAGTGTCCTACGTCGACGACACACAGCTAGTTCTCTCCCTCACCAGCGAAACATCTACAGCCAAGAGCAACTTTCACAATGGAATCAGAGCGGTCACCTACTGGATAAAAAACAGCTGCTTCAAGCTCAATTGGGACAAGACAGAGATCCTCATCCTAGGCCCCACTCCCTCCACCTGGGATGACTTCTGGTGTCCAGCTGCCTTTGGAAGCATCCCCCTTACCCACCGACTATGCAATCAACCTGGGTACCATCCTGGACTCCATGCTGTCCATGACGAGTCAAGTCAACGCCATCTCATTGCCAGGCTTCCACATTCTCCGCATCCTATGGAAGATTTTCAATTGGATTCCCACAAAGGCAAGAAGGTCAGTCACCCACACACTTGCCACCAGCAAACTCAACAATGGCAATGCTCTCTATACTGACATCACAAAGAAGATCCAAGCAAGACTCCAGAGAATCTAGATTGCAGCAGCCAAACTCATCCTAGACATCCCCTGCCACAGCCAAATCTCTGCCCACCTTAGAGACCTGTAATGGCTCCCATCAACAAGCGAGTCACCTTCAAGCTCCTGACAAACGCCTACACGGCCCTGCACAAGATCAGACTGGCCTACCTCAACCACCACCAGACAAATGGAATATTTTCAACTTGCCCTCGCTGCCACCCCTAAAATCAGGAAGAGCACAGTGGGATCCTTCTTCTACCTCACAGTGCAGACCTGGAACACGCACCAATCCACCTCAGGCTGGCCCCCTCTCTGAATTAGTTTGAGAAGGACCTCAAGACCTGGCTCTTTGGATTGACCAGCACCCCTACAACAGAGCTTTGAGGCCTCATGGGTGATTAGCAGAGCTATACAAACTGCTGATTGATTGATTAATTGGATTATTTTTCTTGGCATAGCCCACGTGGCTTAGTAACTGCTTTCCTTTTTGTGAAGTGATGTACTTTGCTGCCTCTGTCTTTGTATCTGAACATAGTGTAATAGTATAAATGTACAGAACAGTTTCTTTCTGCAGAACTTTTTACATTTGTTATTTACTATATATAAAATTAAGAAGCTTTCTTTTTTATATACTTACATGTATGTTTTCTTTATATGTTTCATTCACTTTTCCAGTTTTTTTTCGGGGGGTGTTCTAACGTGGAGCAGATGCTTTCTTTTCTGATGGATAAAAAAGTTTGTTTTATTTTAAATGTTCATTTGCTGATAGCTTCTTTAGGTTGAGTTTTTTGGCATAGTTTTACTTGCTATTTTAGTGAGTTTATAGTTTTGAAATACTTTATATATACTTTCTTTTATCATTTTGATGGGTTGTGGTAGCTTTTTTCTGGCAGTTTATCAATTTTTCAAGCCGTAGTTTTGTCTTTTAGGAAGTCTATGTAAAGAGATAGCAGTTTGAAAGTGTTTTATTAACTATCTTTTACTTTGCATGTTTAGGTTTAGTAACACGTATGTTTTAGTTTAAATATACTTCTTCATTGCTTGGTTTGGTAGTTTTTGAAATGTACTTATTTTTTCTTTAATAGTCTGGTAGGAAAATCTGGCAGAGTTTCCTCATTTTGCTGTGTTTCTGAAGTGTTTAGTTTTTTAAATTAGTGTGCTTTTCAAATTGTTGATTTAATTGTTTGTCTGATTCTATTAGTCTAAGTTGTTTATACTTTTATCTTATTGGTTGTTTTTTATTATGAGTTAAGTCCTTCTGTGGTAAACGCTAATTGAGGTTTTATTTTTAATGTATGATATATAGGTTAATAGTTTTTAATATAAATGTATTTATATGTATACAATGTATATATAAATATATACACACATATATATTATTTAGGATGTTGTTTAAATGTTTACAGTTAATGGTAGGTTTTCTAGAGTTGTTTTATGATTTTAGGGATATAAGTTTTTGGGGTGAATGGTAAATATTTTCTTGATGTAATATATGTATGTTCAGTTTAAACATGTGTATAAACTGTTTTAGGTTTGTTTTATATAAAAAGTGATTTTCTAAAATATTTCTTAATGATTATTTAAATATTTTGTCAATAATATTGTAGTGGATATTGTGTGAATCAATATCTATGGCATATATGTTTATTTAAAGTTAACAATATTTTTGTCAATATTTCTGTATTCAATACAGGTAAAAATGTGTATATTTAACATAGATATTTGTGTTTTCAATATTTGTGGTTTTACTAGTTAAGTATAGGAAGTCAATATTTTTGTTAGAAATATTTAATTTCCAATGTTTTCCACCTGTCATCCTCAGGGTCACACTTTAAGTTAATTAATAAAATTGGAGTAAAGGTACAGCTGTTAATTAGAATAATTTAAAATGTCAAAACTTTCAATTGATTCAGTGAAACAAAATCTTCCCTGTTAGATATAAACCAAGCTCCTTAATTGAGTAGGAATGAATACTTCTTATTGGGAATTCCCAATTTAAGGCAAAATGCCTGTTAGTAAGGATTTCACATGGATAAATTCCTTAGGTTTCTATTCTATTTTGGACCATGAATCTGGATTGAATATTCATAACTCCAGTTTTTTTATACTTCCGTTTGATATAAAAAAAAAAAAGAACGAGGTACATGCTAAAAAGCTTGATGTCTATATAAGTCAGCTTTGCAAACTTAGATATTCATTAAGTCCTAGATTTCCCAATAAAAGGGCAACTTCTCCCATTATCCATGGTGCCACCCAGTACATGTGAAAGGTGTAAAGCATCTTCCTAATAGGGTCCCAATCAGGTAAAAAACAAAAAACACACAGGTTAAAACCTTCCTTGGCGATCTTGTATTTCTTAATTGAAGATAAAGAAGAAAAGAGGAAAGAAACAATATCCATAAGTAGATAGAGCAGGAGTTCCAACTGCTAAATACAAACATGTAGGACACGCACAGTAGCGAAGGAGTAAAGAATCCAACATCCAAAAAAAGAGGGTCAATGTGTTAAGATGCATTGATCCCTGGGAAATGCCTTCTTATGTATGGTAGGAACAGGAACTGACATCTCAGAAAAATACTCAGGTGCTCATTCCGAGTTTGGTGGTAGCAGAGCTGCCACGCCGATGGCCGTCTTGTGACCACTGGCAGAGTGGCGGTGCAGACCGCAAAATAACGATTAAGGTGGTGAAGGTGGTGCTCCGACGAGCAGCATCCGCCGCAGGAAAACAAATTCAGGCAGGAGGCAGCCAACGTCCCGCCCTCCATATTCCGAGTAGCCACCCCGCCAGGATATCCAGTGGGGCCATACCGCCATGAAAAACCTGACGGAAACAGAAAGTATAAATGGAAACACCCACCTCCAGGCACAGAGGTGCTGCCGCATTAGCCATGGCAAATGAAATGCTAGCATTCCCAGCGTTGTATCTCGCCATACACCTTCAGGGCCACCGACGACGACGAAGATGACAACCGTAAGTATACCTAACACGGAGGGGAGGGGAGGGAAATGGCAGTGATACACTCCCACACAGAACACACATAACGCACACACACAGTGAAGGCCACACACAAGCGCACACAACATATGTCAATGCCAAATACCCAATACGCACACAAAGCCATGCAGACACGTGCCAAACATATAGCACAACACACAACAACACCACCAATACACCCCATAACCACACAACAACTACCCCACAAACACCTCAACAATGGCATAGACTGGCACGTTGTGCGACACTACACATACACACACACCCTGAACTCCATGTAGTAAAGACACACAATCAATAGCTGTGAACACACATCCAACAATCATACAAGTGAAACAACACGTACAACCAACAATCAAGGAAATATACACATCCAGCACTAGGCACACAGATGCACACAACACCCCATACACACAAGCAAGCAGACACACACATCACAACATCCCCATGGCCCAAACCATCTACCAAGTACATGCAACAACACAGACACAATCCACACACAGACACCACACATTTTTGTATACAGATGCCACACCACAATGTAGAAGGAAACCAGGACAAGCATCTCATCTTGCCAACCACAGCAATGTGGACAATTGTATTGAAACAATAAACTATATGCAAAAGTGCCAATGGCAAGTTCAAATGTCCAATTTTGCAGGACACATTTTCCATCAAGAATGGCCCAACCTGACTCCTGACTGAAGCTAGGCCTCCACCTCATAGGGGCAGCAATGAGACAGGCACGCACCTCAGAGGTGTAGGGGTGGTGGGGAGGCTTGGAAGTGGAAGGGGAACATTTTGGCTTGGGCTTCGGAGGGCTGACCTTGGCACTGGGAGGGGTGCATTTTTCACTGGGTGGAGGAGTAGGGGAAACACCAGAGGGGGTACCCAAGGAATGGGAGGTGGAAGGGCCTGAGTGGAGCAGGGGGACACGCTGTTTACGGGGAAGACAGGGTGGGAGACGAGTAGGGAAGATGTCAAGGGCGGCAAGGAAAACTCTTTTAGGTACATTGGGTGGTCACATGATTGAGGGGGATGAGTGGAGGTAGAGGGAGTGGTCATCTGACGTGCCAGTGTGCTGTACGTGGATGCTGGTGTATGAAGTGTCTGGATGTGTGTGGTGGCTGAATGTTGGGTGGGTGAGAGGGTACGTATGCATTTCTTGGGAGGGCGCAGAAATGCAGGGAGAGGGAATGGGTGACGTGTGAGTGAATGCTGAGGTGGTGTGTGCAAGTGAGGAGTCTGCTGTTGTGGCAGGCAAAAAAACTGATGGATTAAACCCAGATTTGTGACTGGGGGTGAATGTTTGATTTGCTCTGCATTCTGTCCATCATCTGTTGTTTTCGCATTTGTCGCCCAAAGTGGTAAGGGTATGCCCAGACGTGGGTCCCTTGCTTGCTATGCCACCAGATTCAAGCTAGCCTGGCTGATGAAGGGTGATACTCCGAAACCGGTCCCAGAATGCTTGTTTCTGGTCCAGGGAGGACCTGGCCTGGCAGTTCGGGCTGGACTGTTCCCATGGGGAACAGGTTCAAGACTAATTTGCATATGGCTGGGTCCAAACTGGATTGGCATGGCAGGCAAAACCCAGATATTTGACTGGGGGTGAATGTTTGTTTTGCTCTGCATTCCGTCCATCATCTGTGGTTTTTGCATGTTGTGATTGTGAGGATGATAGGAATGACAGCAGGACCAGTGTGTGATGATGCTGTGCTGACAGGTATGAGTGGAGATGTGACTGTACTGGAGGAGGTGGTGGGAGAAGTGTCTGTTGTGTCTGCAGATGTGTGTTGTGTGTGTGCATGCCGGTGTGAACGTTTGTGATACCCATGTCTATCTTTGCGCACCTTGTCTGTTGTACTGGGTGTATGCGTGTGTGTTGGTGCCATGGACGGGTGTAGGTAGAGGGCTTGTGGATTTGGAACAGGTAGCTGGAGGGGGGACGGAAGATGAAGGGACACTGGCTGCCGTCAACGTGGAGGCCAGAGCCTGAAATGATCTCTGGAGGCCAGTCAAGGCACCGTGAATGCCTTCCAGAAACGCATTGGTCTGCTGCATCTGGGATGCCAGTCCCTGGATGGCATTCACAACCATTGTCTGCCCCACAGAGATGGACCTCAGGAGGTCAATAGCTTCCTCATTTAGGGCAGCAGGGCTGACTGGGGCAGGGGCAGAGGTGCCTGCGACGAAGGAGAGGGCGGTGCTGGAAAGGGGTGTGGCGGACAACAATGGTATTGCTGTGGCACCAGAAGGGTCCGCCACTGCAAGGGAACCACCGTCAGAGGAGGATTCTGAGTCAGATGTTGTGAAGCTCCGGTCTCCGCTGTGGTGCTCCCCTTGCCCTCTGTCCCACTGGTCCCCTCGGCTTCACTGCTGGTCGCCTCCTAGGTCCTGTGGGCTACAGCATCCCCACTCTCCAGTGCCCTTCCTTCTTCACCAGATGATGCTAATGCATAGACAGAGGAGGAGAGAGAAAAGGAGGGTGGAAGAAACAGAAACGGAGGAAAATATTAGAACCCACACATTCACTTCACATACAAACAATGCAGATAACATCTCTGCCTGCCAAACATTGGATAATTTAGCAGTCTTTACCAAAAAGAGTCATGCAAGCTATGTTCAAACCCATTACAACCCTACAGGCCAAACCCCTGCATGAAGACACCTACATGTCCATCAATGCTAAAATGACTACTCCCAGAATCAATCCCTGGACTATAACCAATCACATGTCATCCACTTCAGAATGATATAAATCTAAGCAGAGAGGGACTCAAGACACTAACTAACTGATAGGAATGTGAGGGCTACATGTTGTACAGAGGATCCATTGATGTAGGAAGTGATGCAACTGCAACCCTCACGTAACATGCCTGTCATTATCCATATACGATGCCATCATGACCACTTCAAACTACTAGAGTGCACGCAGAGATGGAGGATGCAGCCATTGACATGATAGCAGACTTCAGAGACCCATACCTACAGCTGAACATGTGTCACTGTACCACCACTACTCATCCTACATGGCTCAGCATAGCATCCATCACACACTCCTACCTGATGGGTGTGACAACAAGGACTGTATATTCCCTATATCACATCTGACTACATTCATTCCAAGTTCAAGGAGGGTGACAGTGTGCAACCATGCAGTAGTGACCTGCAGTCAACACTTACCACCTTGTGGCTGCTGTGCTGCCTTCAAGCGCCCATCCAAATCAGGGAACACCACCGCCGGTATGCGGGCCATTAGGGGGGTCAGGGTGTGACGTGCACCCCTCCCACATTCCTGCAGTGGGTGCTCCACCAACAATGGACTCCCAGGGTCCGAACTTCCTTGGCAATGGCTCACCACAACCCTTTCTTCTGGTGGGCACTGACCTGTTTGGGAAACAATGAGAAGAGGGGCATGATGTAAATGATAACAATCCATTAGTGAGCGCAGGTGACACACAACAAACACTGCTCATGCACACTGGCAATGTCCCACACATATCATGTGCATGCTACACACCTGGTCAGTCATGACATGTGAATGAGCACACATGTACATCATCAAAAAACACACAACTTGTGGGACCATGGACGTTGTACTGACCTGTCATCCTCAAGCTCCGTACCACTGCCCATATAAGGGTAGGACCCCTTCCACCAGTTTTTCCAGCTCTTTTGTTGAGAAGGCTGGTGCCCTTTCCCCTGCAGTGCATGCCATTGTTGCTCTAAGAGACCTGACACAGTAGCACACAAAGTGGAGGTCTGTATCGCCCGAATGCCAGGAGTCAAGTGAGCTGTATCACACAAAATGGCGGTTACAACCGCAGCGGTCATGACCATCACCGCCGGCGGTGATTGTCATTGGTTCCACTCTTCCATTGACATCAATGTTAATCAGTGATGAGTTGCAGGGTGGTTCCGACCGCACTCCGCCATGACGACTTCTGCCGGCGGAACAAAGTCACTTCCAGCAGTCCAATGCATGCGGACATGCAGATGCCATTTTAGTTTGTGACACTACTGTCCTGATTTTACACAGCGTCACTACCTGCCTGTCCACACAAATACATACTTCAGGTCTGACATGGTGAATGTGGACACATGTATTGCGTGTCTAGTGAAATGTACAGACTTGGCACAACAATTGTCAGCATATTTGACCAGTAAGGTAAAACACAGGAAAGGTGAAGGTGTACATGTCCTGTATACGTCCATCCACACAGTAGTCATGTGCTATCGTCTAGTTAGGTATGGAGGGTAGAGTAATGTGTACTGACACATTACAGGCAACTTGCATGACTATTGCATTGTGACTGTCTTGTGTCATACTCTATAGCCTACATTGTGACAGACATCCTGATTGTTGTTTGTATTCCAGCACAGATTTGGCTAGAATGGAGTGAGGAGGAATGCACCAGTTTTCCAGCCACTCGTTGATATGGAAACCATGGAAGAGCACCACATCATCCTGACCTATTGACTGAACCATTTGTGCATCAGGGAAGTGGTCGCCCAGTTGAAGACAGACCTCCTGCCGGGTTTGAGGAATCCCCTTGCCATCCCTCCAACAGTCCAGTTGTTGTCAGTCCTGCATTTCCTGACGAGTGGCTCATTTCCGAGCACAGTGGGACTGGCTGCAGGCTTTTCTCAGCCCCAGTTCTGTACGGTGTTGCATCATGTGCTGGATGCCCTACTCAACCGTGTGCACAGGTACATAAGGTTCCCACTACCTCCAGCTTTTCCCACTTTGAAAGCAGTCTTCTACAACATCTCAAATGTCCCACATGTAATGGGGCCATTGATGGGACTCACATTGCCCTAGTACCTCTGAATACAATGAACAGGTTTATAGGAACAGGAAGAGTACATATTCACTCAATGTACAAGTGGTGTGTCTTGCAGACCAATACATTTCACATGTGAACGCTAAATTCCCTAGATCAGTACATGATTCCTACATCCTGAGGAACAGCAGTGTCCCTGCAATAATGTCACAGCTACAGGGTGAAAGGGCCTGGCTCGTAGGTATGTGTACTGCTCTCCATGTCAGATGTTTATACCCCTCATGATCCAGTCAGCACTCCGCCTAGCAATGTTACCCATGGCCATGTTTCTTTTCCCACACAGGTGACTCTGGATACCCCAACTTGCCCTGGCTCCTGACACCGTTCGAGACATCCAACCACATTAGGGGAGAACAGGTACAATGAGGCACATGGCTGGATGAGGCGTGTGAGTGAATGTACTTTCGGTCTCTTGAAAGTCAAATTTTGTTGTCTCCATGTGTCTGGTGGTGCACTATAATACAATCCAGGGAAAGTCTGCAAGATCGATGTTGCATGCTGCATGCTCCATAATCTGGCCCTCAGAAGGCACATCCCACTGTTGGATGAGGGGGACGTTAATGCTGGAGCTGTGTTTGTGGCCGGTGACTCTGATGCTGAGGGGGAGGCAGATGAGGATTAGGCACATGACAACAGGACAGAAATTATTTGTAACTACTTTCCTTGATGTACAGGTATGTCTGCATTACATATAATCTGCACATGGTAGATGTATTGTTGAAGGCAGTCTATAGGCAGAATTTGCATGCATCAATGTATATTTGGGGACTGGAGCCTTACAAATTGGTTAATGACCTTGAAGGGTAGGTGACTCACCATGAGAGGTAGTGGAAATGCAAAGCTGCTAAGTTCATTTTTGGTATGCTGGTGCTATTGCGGTACAGCCTTTGAGTTGTTGTGAAGGATTGGGGACCTCAGACTGCCTATTTGGGGTTATGTTTGGGGGCCTTCTCACTCTTGCCCTCCTGCATAGACATATCATGCTTTGACATCTGCTGGGTGTCAGATACCTGTTCATGACTACTCAAGGAGTTGTGCAATTGAGGATGTTACCTATGTATCATGTTTCCTGTACCGCACTTGTGTGAATGCCAATGCAATCCCTTACGTATGGTGCAACACAGCTGCTGGGACACTAATCCTGTGTTTGTGGTCAACTGCTATTGATGTATGACTGTAGATTACATTCCATACCACCTTGCACCTCATTCCATTTATTTATTCCTCTTCAGATGGCATCTCTGTTTGCAGTCTGCTTGCTGATTTACCTGTTGGTGTAGTTGACAGTGGATGTTAAAAAAAAATGGATGTACTTACACACCTACTGGAGTACCACAATACATATGTAACTTGGACATCTGTGTTTTGTAGACCTGTGTATTATTTTGTTATTCTTCAACATACTTTGCAATACTAACAATAAAGATACATGCACCATGACTTGTTATTATAGGTGTTTATTTTGTGTAGCATTTCACAGTCCAGAGGAGTGGGGTAGTGGTCTAGGTGATTAACAGAGTGGGTGGTCCAGCTGTTAGGTTCATAGGTCCTGTGGCCATTAGCCTTGGAATTATGTGACCTTGGTGTTGGACAGCCAACAGGGTGTTTCAGTGGAACACAAGGGTGACATTTCAGAAGAGGGTTTACTTCCTGGTGGGGGGTTGGTCTTGGCCTGGGGTCCTGCAGGATGTCTGGATGGGTGACCTCTTTTACGGGGGGTTCCTCAGCTGCAAGGATAGGGGTGCTGTTGTCCTGTGGGTCCTCCTGCTGTGCCTCCATTCCAGTGGCAGGCGCTGATGTTGAGGGCAGTGGTGTTGATGGACTACTGGATGGGGACTGCTGTTGGGTGGAGAATGTCCGCAGGATGCAGTTGAGTTCCTTGAACTCCCCTAATATGGAGGCCATGGTGGCATTGTGTGCCTGCCACTGCTGCCTGGCCTCCTGGTGTTATTCCTCCTGCAGCCTTTATGTGTCTTGCAAGGTGGTGAGTATCTGGCCCAACTGGTCCTGGGTTTGCTGGTAGGCTCCCAGGACCATGGAGACGGCCTCCTGACCATTCGTGTCCTGGACCTGCCTCGTCCCTTGTCCCACGATTGTCCTCCCACTGGCCCTGGTGCAGTGTGCCCCCTTCGACTGAAACCAGGACCGTCATTGTCTTGGGTTTGCACCGTTGACTCCTGTCCCTGTCCTGTGGGGCACACTGATGATTGATGTGACCTTGGGGCACAGGTATGGGAAGGTGGGCTCTGCTATGCACTGACTGCCACAGGGGAGGTGGTTTGAGTTGTGGGCAGGGTGAGGCTGGTGGTAGTGGACTACTCATGGTTGATGGGCCAGGTTCATTGTCTGAATCCAGACTTGCATGTGGATCCTCCCCTATTAGAGCTGCATCCAGGCCTGGGCTTCCTGTCACAGGGTTCCTCTGTTGTGTGTCAGTACTTGGGAGACCTGTGAGATGAGAGGTATTGTGTCAGATGATGTTATTTATGCGGTGACACACATGGTTGTATGCCGTCATTTACTGTATTTGTAGGGCAGTAATGGCACTGACAGTTTCCAGTCAACTGCTTGTGTTCCCATCAGTGGAAGGTTGCAATGGCCCTAATTTGCACTATAGTTTACATTTGTCTTCCTAATGTCATTGCCGTGTACTGATGTGCATTCCCACCACAGATTGGTGATGAGGAGTGACATGGTTTAACGTGCAATTGCAGAGATGTAATATGGACATAGCAGTCAGGCAAGGATAGGGAGTGTTGCATTGTGGTAGTTGTGGTACTTTCTGCTGTGTGAGGCATACATGCACTAGGTTGGGCTGTGAGGGAATGGCGTCAGGGGGAGCTGTGACATGCAAATGTGGGTATGGGCCAATGATGGCATTGTGCACGTTTGGGTGGTTTGAGGGGGTGAGAAGGTGGTGAGGGTACATGCTGTGCAAAGGGACATGGTGGCCAGTGAGCACAGTGGACTTACCAGTGTCCAGTCCAGTAGCAATTCCTTTCAGCCCTTCCGGATGTAGTATGGCCATGATCATCTCCTCCCATGGTGCCATTTCTGGGGGAGGTGGTGGTGGCCCACCACCAGTCCTCATGATGGCCACTTGATGCCTGGAAGCCATGGCCCGTACCTTCCCCCTAAGGTCATTCCACCTCTTTCCAATGTCCTCCCTTGTACGTGGATGGTTCGCCACTGCATTCACTCCTGTTGACTATCCTCTGCCATAAGTCGTTCTTCCGGGCTATGGATGTCTGCTGGACCAGTGCTCCAAACATTCTTGGCTCCACTTTGACAATTTCTTCGACCATTACCCTGAGCTCCTCCTCTGTGAATCTGTTTTTTTTTTGTGGTGCCATGGATGTTGTGTAGTGGGTGGGGGATTCAGATGTGCAGGGATTGTGGGTGTGCTGTTTGTAGTTGTGAATATGTGTAATGGTATGTGCGTGTGCTCTGTGGTCTTTGTGCGCAGTGGTGTGTTGTGTGCTACGTGCTTAGTATGATGGTGCCCGTGGTATTTGGGTGCAGTGCCTCCTTTTAGTGTGTCCTTCTCTCGCTCTGTCAGGGTTTCTATTTGAAAAGGTTTCTGCGTATGTGTGGGGGGTGTTTTGTAGTGCTGTGGACAGGTGTGTGTATGTGTTTCAGGTTTTGCTATTGGTGTTATCCTATCTCGTGCAGTGTTGCTGCGGTGGTGGCTACTTATTTTTCCACAGCAGTTCGGACCACCAAAGGATTACCGCTGTCTTGGTTTCTGCATTGCTGATTTGTGTATCAGAATTTGGCGGGGCATTTTCTTGGTGTGGCGATCGTGGTGGAGCAAGTGCCTCCTTCTTTCCGTAGTTTGGGCCGACAGTGTTGTTTTTACGATCAAAATTTGACGGTTTTGTGTTGGTAACTTGTAATGTAGTGGGCTTCACTCTGCCGTCGCTGGCAGTGTATCGGCTGCCTTTTCCACAGCGGTCTTTGGGTATGACTGCCAAACTCAAAATGAGCACCTCAGTCTTGAATTGGGAACTTTGAACTGAACACCATCTTGGAAAGGGCAGTTTCTAAGGTTTGACCATACCCCTTTCCTGAAACATTGGCATGTGTGTGCCACACGAATAAGAATCCCAAGTTTGGCATTCTGAGTAAACATAATAAGCAGGAATTTTGGAATGGCATGCAATATATTGACAGAGGGACTGAAAATATCACTTCTCAGGATAGCTACTGGCTGGAATGTATGAAACAAACTTTCAATTGTTTTGACTAATATGTTGTTGCACTGCAAAGAAACAAAGGCTACAAGTTCTTTAGAGGAACATCCCTAGTTATAGACCGCACAAAAGAACTCCTAACTGCACGTATACACAATAAGTTATTTACTAAAAAGCTAAAAATAATTTAACAGGCCTGTTGTCATAGAAGGCTTCCCGCAGCTAAATAAAAATAGTGGCTTTAGTATTGCTTGAAAAACAGTCAAGGCAGTGTTATGAAACAATGAAGGAATTTGGCAGACATGCACAGAAGTTTGTGCTACAATATTCTTGTGTCCATATAAACATACTAATATATCACATATCAGTAGGTATAAGTTAAATAGATCAGGCATTCAAGTAAGAGGGTATGTACTACTCTCAGCTTAATCTATTGATAAAACTCAGCAAAAATATGGATAAATATAGCTTTAATGAGTGCAATATCAATACAGACATAAATGTCAAAAAATATAAATACCATAAAACGGTGAGCTCTAATTATAATCACTCATTGATCTACAAAGACCATGCCAGTGGGAGAAATCTGATCTTGCCAGATGGAAACCAAATAAATACCACGGTATTAAGTAGCCATTATTGTGACTCCTTACTAGAGGCTGATGTAATACTGGTTTTAAAAAAACATACGTCAACAACTCAACATGCTTATCACAATATATAACTCAGTTGGAAAGCAACTCCTTTTTTGGTGTTTATATTTTTAAATGCAGAATTTGAGCAGTCTAACCATGAAAATTATGGTTTATACTAAGAAATGCAGGCATTGAAGTAATGTGCCCACAGATACAGTCTGGACATACTCAAACAACAAAGCAAGGATTAGACATACTTGAAGTGTTATATTATGTATGGATTTATTTTATATCTTTCACCAATTCTTAGGCTTTGGTGGGGTTTAGGTCCTTTGGAACACTGGTGACTGTTAGATCTGCCTTTGGAGGGGCTCTGTGCAGGCTTGGAGCTCGGCAGTGCAAAACAACCCTTTCAAGGTAATTGTAGATATGGGTATTATTGTTTTGTATGAGAGTTTTCCCCGTAATGATGTCACAAAATATACCTGGGCCTGTTCTGAATTGGGAAGGTTTGTGTTTTTTTATCCACCTCTTCCCTGACCTACTTGAGTTAATTGCAAAGTATGCACTGTGTGGTGTTTGTGACTCTTCCACTTCTGGTGTAAAGTGTTTGCTCCTGGTTTTGGTGCTGATAGAGTCAGTGTCACACTATATTCTTATTCCAAGCGCACTTATTATTAGAACAGATGTCTCCTCTTCTTGTCCATGTGCTGTTGCTTTCCTGTCTGTTGGCATTGTGTCCTCTGTCTAGTATTTTCTTACAAGCTTTCACAAAGTGACAGTATTTACCTAGCTGTATCTCCTCTGTCCTAGTGTTGACCCAGTTCTGCTGTAAATCTGTACCAGCACCAAGCCTGAGAAGGCTACTGTTGGACCTGACATCCTTGCTGTGGTATTCCGCCAACTTTTTGCCTTCTATCCTCCTGTTTTTGTTGACTTTGTTTTTGCTGTATTTATGACTTTGCATGCTTTAAGACTGCTAACCAGTGCTAAGGTGCTTGTGCTCTCTACTTTAAACATTGTAAAACTGACACTTTACCCAATTGCCACATTTAATTTACTTGTAAGCCCCTAGTAAAGCGGTACTGCATGTACGCAGGGCCTGTAAACTAAATGCTGCTAGTGGGTCTGCAGTACTTACTGTGCAACCCACATAGGTAGCCTTGTAAACACATTTCATGGCTGCCATTGCAGCCTGTGTGTGCAGTTTTAAACTGCCATTTCATCCTGGCAAACTACACCTTTTGCCAGGCATAAGCTTTCCTTTTTAATACAGACAGGTCCCCCCTAAATAGCCAATAGGGCAGGGTACAGTGTATTTAAAAAGTGAGGCATGAACTTTTAACTTTTACAACACCTAAAAATTGAAAACTCTTAAATGTGATTTTCAGTATTGCAAGGCCTACCTCTCCCTTTGGATTACTTTGGGTTACCTTTAATAAGTGATAACTTTCAATTGGAAGGAGAAAGGAAGATTGTGTTAAATGTCCAAATAATTCTAAATTTAAAACCCTCTTTAATGGTAAAGTTGGTTTTTAAGACACAGACCCTCATTTTGACTTTGGCGGTCTTTTACAAGACCGCCAAAGCCACGGGTGCCAGAAGACTGCAAGTGAGGGTGCTGTACCAGGAGGGAGGGTGTCGGGTGGGGAGCGCTGCACTAGAAGGGGGTGCTGTTCTGGTGGGGGGTTGGGGGATTCGGGTATAATGGGGGGTCAGGGGGGTTTTGGGCTTGCGGGGTGGGAGAGTTATCTGCCGGTGACAGGAAAGAAATTTTCTGTCACTAGTAGCCTTTCCCCCAGGGTTTTCATGGTGGTGCTACTGCCGCGGAAACCCTGGTGGAAAGCCGGCTCCTAATACCTCCAGCGGTCTTCATTGGACCGCCAGGTTGGAGATGCTAATCTCAGGCCCGGCCGGTCCAACTGACCTGGTGGTACAGGCAGGGATGTGGCAGGTTGACAGAGGCTAACCCGCCACACTCATAATGTGGCGGTCTTCACCACCAGCCCGTCAGCAGTGAAACCACCACCGTGACTGCCAGGGTCATAATGAGGGCCACAGTTCTGAAAATGCCACTTTAAGAAACTTGGCCTTTTCTTGCACCAACCACTTGCTGCCTTCAGCCTGTATTCTGGGTCACTTGACTAGGTGTAGCTGGCAGTTAATCCTTGTGTAGTACCCCAGACAGTGATCCAAATGGGAATAGGTATTGGAAGAACAGGCCATCTCTGACTTGATGAGGGGTAGGAGCTGTCACCTACCACACTTTCATATCACAACGGCTCTGTCTGAGCACACTCACAAAGCTTTTTGCACTAATCTTTTGTAACCCTAGACAAGCTCTGGCCATGGCAGGAAGGCAGGAAATTCTAGGAACCTCTGGGAGGGGAAACTTATCGAAACTTCTCTTACTTCAAAGTGGGCACCATGTATAAATAATGGACCCTCGGATTCAACTTTTCAGTACACCTCTGGGAGACTAAGAAGGACTGCTGCTCTGATAGAAGTACTTCTACTTTGCTGCCCTGCTTCCCTGCTGCCCCTCTGCCTGCCCTATTGCTCTGCTGCCTTAGTGAAAAAGATTAAACCTGCTTCCTGAAACCCAGGACTATCAGTGTGATCCCAAGGGCTGGATGGTTGGCTTTCTGATGAGGGCCTCAGGGGCAGAAAAGACTCCAACCACCTTGAACCCATAACCTGGACTCAGTCTACTGTGAGTCCCACCCCCAGGTGGTGCCACTCCAGTCCTGGACCCAGGGAAGGGGGCCTGAAAGTGCTCTGCCAGTGGGCAGAACCATTGCAGTCCAACACATCTCCTCATAGCTATTCTACAGAAACCTCTGCAGCATGACACATGCCCAATGCTAGACCTCGCATCAAGGTGTTCAGACTCCTCAGAACCACCAGTGTGTACCACATCTTCGACACTGGACTTTACATCGCACGCTCCTCGTCAATGGAATCCTCAATGATGACACAGGACTCTGCATCATAGCCCTGCAGCTCCTCTGAACTGCTGCTGCACAATGCATCCTCGCAGTAGGATCTCACAACACTCTGCAAACCAGGATTTAAAGTACTTTGTTCAGCGGGCATATCTTGTTCCCTGTATCTGGCCCACGTTCCATCGTGGTCAACATCAACTTGTGACTTTTCCTGGCCCATCACAACCAGATAACCACAATTGGCGCTTTGTGTTTCTAGGCACTATTTTCATTTAAATCTTTAAAATTGCACATCTTCAGTTCTACTAATTGGATTTGTTTTCACTTTGGTCTCAAATACTTAAATGTCACTGTATTTATCAAAATTGTCTGGGATTTTTCTTGTGTTGTGTTTTCACTTTATTATTGTTTGAACACCTACATAAATGTTTTACACATTGCCTTCAAGCCTGACTGATTTTGTGCCAAGCTACCAGAGGGTTAAGCATACCTTAAGTTGGATTTGCTTGTGTTTCACACTGACACAGATTGTGGTTGTTGCTTGAGGAGGGTTTCACCCTCCTTAACCAGTAAACCAATTTCCTACAGCAACATAAACTGCCTTCCACCTTAAACTGGTTTTCATGTTCACATATTTGAGGGCCTCCAGGATTAAGGGATTATTCAAAGAGGAATAGTATGTCACAGCATATACGCTAGTCTCAACTGGTTTGCTCATTTCCTAACTAGCCTATCAATTTGTAACACACTGACTCCCATATTTCAATGAACGATGGACTGCTTTTCAAGTATGACTACAAGCATGACTACATGGAAACTTGCAAAGGATGAGCTCCTGCACCCGTGTTCTGTATCCTACCTATTAAGACAATCAGGAACCTTCAGATAGTTCGATGGTCGGATTGCCAAACTCGTAACCACCCCCATAGCCCGTCGTAAAATTATTTTCTCTCAAGACTTTACCACGGCACACTGCCAGTACTACAACCTCAGTCTATCTAAAACGAGACAATCATAAGTCAATATTAGCTCACAGAAATAGTGGACATCTGAGTAATCATCTGTTTTGCCTTTTCACAAAAGCTGTCAGGCTCTAATCGAAGAGCAAAAAATTGACTGCGTCAAGCGTAGATATTTGATATCCTTATACAAGTCTAAAAGAGATGTTTTACCTATATTTTTTACATGTGTATCTGTAATGTTTTATGACAATATGCTATTTCAGTGTATTTATTAGTGCATAATATGTGAAGATTTTATGTTAAAAAAAATGAACAAATATTTATCATGATGTAGCATCTATCCCTGAGCGATTTCAGTGCCATAAGATACCTGATGCAATTTAGTACTGTTGGAATAGTGCCCAGCTCCGCATAAGGATAGTTGGAGACTGTAGAAGCCTTGTTTGAAAGTCTACTCCCCGACAATGCTGCAAATGTCTACTTGTGATGAAATGCAAAAAAAAGTGTGCATTATCTAAATAATCACATTTCACACTGTATATGTTTCGAATGTATTTCAATAGCTAGCCAAAAGACAAGCTTTCCACGGCAAAATTCCGTGCTTTAATTACATGCCTAAACATCCCTTAAATATTTCATGACCAAGATCACTTGCTCCCAGGACACCTTTGAAGAGCTCGGAGGAGCTTCTTTCCCTAATCCGTTCTGCAGAACAGCTTTGAGGTTTACACTTGTACTTTAAAGCTGGCATTTCGAGCTTCTAGAAAGATTTGTACAGTCAAGACTCAAACAAAAGGTGACAGCGGCCTTGTTGTTGTAGAATGACAATACTCAACAGGCCCCATTGTATGCCTGCTCTTCAAAATAAGCTGAGGCATCAGATGCTTGCATATGTGGCTTATCATTGAGTCAGCAGAGATTAAAGCGTGTTGGCATTGCTACTTTCACTAAATTCCCTAATGCACTGGATTGTCTGCACATTTTTGGGGATTAGCAAAAGACATGAAAAAGGTAGAAATGCTGATGCCAACTACATGAAAAAATCCTTTTTGTTTGATTCGGGCATGCTCTGAGAATAAAGCGCTGATGCCTTGTTAACTTTAAATGCTGTTGCATCACAGAATGAAAACAGAACTTGTTGCTGGGTATGTAAGGACAGAATACTTTTTTTTCATAAAGAACCATTGCATTAAAGGAAGCGTATCTTTTCCTGATATACAATTAAAAGTCGAATGGTTCATCATAAATATATTGTTTTTGCATTGTTATAAACGGTAAAATATGATTAGGCTTTTAGTCAGTAAAATACGATCAATTGCATAATGGTAATGTTCCTAAGTGAGCTATGTTCACCACAGTAGTACCTCATTTTGACGAATTCCTAGAATGGCAGTTTAATGAGAACAGGCTGAGGAAACTCCAGCTTGGGGAATTTCTAAAATAAGCAAAACCATTTTCCGTGAAAATCTGAAGATTTTTTTAATGGGATCCCAGATGGTAATATAGAACGATGAAAAACGTATTCCTAAAATAAAACAATTGTTAGACTAATTATTTATTTAAGAAGTGCGTGATAGAAAGTGAACAAGGAAACTGTTACAAATGGGATCTTTGGTTGGCAGTCAGGTTGCCCCCTGTCCAAGTAAGGACTTTCACTGTACTCAGGGCAAAGGAGAACACCTTCTTACCCCCTTGGTAGCTTGGCATGAGCAGCAATGCTTAACCCAGAGACAATGTGTAAAGTATTTGCACCCCCACACACAGTAATATAGTGAAAACATTACAAAATGACTTAACACCAGGTTAGAAAAATAGGCAATATTTATCTGAACAAAACAAGACCAAAACGACAAAAAATTCAACATACGCAGGTAACGTTATGAATGTTTAAAGATTAAACTTCAATTTAGCACATAGAAACACAAATGCTTCAATAAGGCGATATCACGGCATTGTGACGTAGTCGGTCCCAACAATCTGACACCAATGTTGTGGTCAGAGAGTCACAGGGACCCACCCAGGTACAGTACCTTCTGAAAATGAGGAAACAAGTCGGGACATGAAGTCGGGAAATGTGTGGGCTCACTGGATACGAAGCGGTGTCGGTTCTTGTGCTTTGGAGCGAAGGTGTCACAAAGAGGTGTCAGTCCTTGCTGTAGAGCGCGGGAGGTCCAGAGTTGTCCAAAGTTGTTTTTTTTGGATCTTCTTAGTTTTCCACCAGCTTCTCCTTTCAAGAGCCCTGGGACTGGATTAGGCACCACTTGGCAGGGCAGGAGTCTCAGGAGAGAGTCTAGGTGCCGGCAAAGGAAGTCCTTGATAGCCCTGAGACTTCAGAACAAGGGGCAAGCTCAGTCCAAGCCCTTGAAGATTCTTCTCACTCAGGAATAGACCACAAAGCCCAGTCTTTGTCTCCTTTCACAGGCAGAAGCAGTAACTGCAGGATGCCCAGCAAAGCACAGTCACAGGCAGGGGCAGCACTTCTCCTCAGCCCCTCAGCTCTTCAGCTCTTCTCCTTTGCAGAGGCTCTTCTTGGTTCAGAAGCAAATCTTGAAAAAATATAAAGTCTAGGGTGTTGGGTCCAATACTTATACCTCTTTCTGCCTTTGAAGTTGCCCAACTTCAAAGAAAAAACTCTGTTGTTTACAGGATACTGCGTTGCCCAGGCCAGGCCCCAGACACACACCAAGGGGTTGGAGACTGCATTGTGTGAAGGCAGTCACAGCCCATTCAGGTGTAAGTGACCACTCCTCCCTCCACTCTAGCCCAGATGGCTCATCGGGATTGCAGGCTACTCCCCAGCTCCCTTTGTGTCACCGTCTAGAGGAGATTCACAAACAGCCCAACTGTCAGTCTGACCCAGACAGGGAATTAACAAGCAGGCAGAGTCACAGAATGGTTGAAGCAAGAAAATGCCTACTTTCTAAAAGTGGAATTTTCAAACTAACAATCTAAAAACCAACTTTACCACAAGATGGATGTTTAAATTGTGAGTTCAGAGACCCCAAACGCCAAATTCCTATCTGCTCTCAAAGGGAAACAGAACTTAAAATATATTTAAAGGCAGCCCCCATATTAAACTGTGAGAGAGCTAGGCCTTGCAACAGTGAAAACTGAATTTGGCAGTATTTCACTGTCAGGGCATGTAAAACACATTAGTACATGTCCCACCTTTAACATACACTGCACCGTGCCCATGGGGCTACCTAGGGCCTAACTTAGGGGTGCCTAACATGTATAAAAAGAAAAGCTTTGGGTCTGGCAAGTGGGTACACTTGCCAAGTTGAATTGGCTGTTTAAAACTGCACACAGACACTGCAGTGGCAGGTCTGAGCCATGTTTACAGGGCTACTTATGTGGGTGGCACAATCAGTGCTGCAGGCCCATTAGTAACATTTGATCTACAGGCCCTAGGCACTTCTAATGCACTTTACTCAGGACTTACTAGTAAATCAAATACATAAAGTATGGAAAAGCCAATTACACCTGCAATTTCACATAGGGAGCACTTGCACTTTAGCACTGGTCAGCGGTGGTAAAGTACCCAGAGTACCAAAAATAGCAAAAACAGAGCCCAGCACACAGCAACAACCTGGGAAGTAGAGGCAAAAAGTTAGGGGAGACCATGCCACGGATGCCAGGTCTAACAGAAACTATGAGTCACTGTAGTCTTTGTTTCTGGTAAATATATAAAAGAGCAAGGAGGAAAACACTGCTGGATAAAAAAAAAGAAACAATGTAAAACAATCTATGTATGCAGTCAGTATTTCTATAGTGTGCCAAAGGCAGTGGAGCACTATACAGGGTCAAAGAAAAGCATAAAGTCAATGAGTGATAGAGAGGTACTAAGTATGAGGACTGTTAATGCATTGTGAAATAATATTAATTAAAGAGGTGCATCTTCTAACTGTTTCCTAAATTGGAGCAAGGTTGAGGTTGTCTAGAAAAATACAGGGATGTTTTTTCCAGGTCCTGGATGCATAGATGAAAAAAGCTGACTGCCTTTTTTTTTCCTTTTTATACTTTGTAAGACCTTTTTGGGAGTTCCCTATTATCTCTGTAGTAGAAACTATGGCAGGAATTTGTGATATTGGGCATTATCTCCCTCTGAGACAACAGAGATTGGAAGTTGTTAACCCCCAGATTGGGTAATATTATGTGGAATCAAGAATAACATTTCCAATTTCTCTGCTTCCTGGGTAAAGAACGGGCCCAAATCTATGAACGTTTATCATTACCTTAGAGCAGGTGATAAAATGCTCTAGGGGCTTTTTCGCCTGCCTGTGAGTGGTAGGGGCTTGGGATACAGTGGTCTGAAAGTCATTATTTTTCTTACAGCTGGTCGGAGCTTCTTCGGCTCCCTCCATGCTGAAATATGTAGGTGGGCAGGGGCCAGACAGAACAGCTGCCTGCACCCCCTTGATGGTTCCAGTGTTTCCAGACCTGTAATTATTGATTCTGAAATTTGAGGAACTGATAGTTACAGGTCTAGAGACACTTCAAATATGCAGTGGCTCAAGTGGTGATTTCCCCTACCCCCCGTGGATACTGTTCTCAGTAATTCATATTAGAGCCCCTAGTGTAAATGGTCAAGGTTCCAGAAACATCATAGGGGTAAGGAGACTAGGGTACAAGAGGAGGAAATTTAAAACAAAACAAAAACAAAGGGCAGGAATAAGTGTGTGGTGACTCCCTCTGATTAAAAATAAAAGATTACATGAATTGGTGGGAGTAGGGGCGAGTAGGGGTGAAGGATTAAATAAAAGCAAAAAAACACAGAGAACAGTTTAGGAGGAGTGGTCAAAAATTTAATTGGGGAACTACCAATTGTAATAGAGAATTGCCAGGTTGGGTTTGTCTCTGTGGTGAGCGTCATTTGTGGTACGGACATCTGTGGACAGCACTTCAATGAAAAGGGGTCATCAAAACTGTTCTCTGTAATTTGGTCTTTCATCACTTACAAACGGTCCAACACTCTTAAACATCGGAAATCTAACTGCTGTAAAGGGCACCTTTTTGTATTTACTCTGTCTGCTGGAATCAGGAAAGTGTTCTAGCATGTGCTGCACATGTGAGTGGTCTGAAAGTTCTGTTTAAGCATTTGAAGTGTTAATGGTCATTTCATTCAAGGCCACACACGCATTTTGGTGCTGGATGTGCCAATGCGACCTCAGGCACATGCAGTCAGAGTCCTGGATGACTAGGAAGAAGGGCGCTGTGTAGAGTGTGTTCAAGTGAGAGATAGCCAGGCAGCAATGTGGCTAGGATTCTTGGCTATTCTTGCAAAGAGCAGCACAACATGGGATGTAGCCTTAATGGGGTAACCTTCATGCTGGGGTGAGTTGGATAGTGGGAACCACACAACAGATGCAGCCATGATCACAATCTCATAGTCATCATGCACATGGAAATGCTGGGCTGCGGGACAAGCTGCATTATACAGCAGTTAAATCATGAACTGAGGATGTAGCTCTTCTTTCTCATTCAGTTGGTGTTGCATCAGAAAAAGGAGGACAGGCTGAAAGTGACCATGATATTCTGCTTGGAGCTATACTGTGCAGTGACACAAATCTTTGGCATTAGCAGTACTCCACATTTCAGCAGTGATCCTCAAAGCCTTTGTTGGTGAGCTGATGAGGCCAGGTTCTCAGCATGCATGGGGAGCTACTTCCTACTCTACTTCAAGAAAACACCACACCAGCCATTTCCCCGATCATCGAACTCTGGTTCTGGCTAAATGGGATATCAACCAATCTCCTAATCCTTGGTGCAATCCTCCATCTACCTAGATGCAGAACCTCTTCTGGAAATTAAAGATACACATTTTTACCAAGATCACAGGGTGAGTTTGTATCCCTATTCAGTAGCAATATGAGGCCTCAGCCACCCCTCAGAATTGAGGATGTACTTATATTATTGTGGGAATCCAAGGAGGTTGAAGTGCATCTGCCCAAGGTTTGGCTTGGTCTTTTGGTAAAGAACATTCCATAATGTCTTCAGATGTCTGGTTCTATGCTGATACCTGGAATGCCATTCCATTACAAGGGCCAGTCTGTTACTAGATGCTAGACCTCAGTCCTCTTCCGCAAGATGTGACAACAGGGGTTGGAATTAGGCACGCAACATCTTTGCTTTACTCAGGTCGTAGCAATGACCATGTACTTTGCCATATTCCTTGCCATGGTAAAGCTTCCTTGCAGGCCACTGGCAGACCTGGCTTACATGCAGATGGGGCCTACTAACACTTTTGTTTGTGGTAGTATTGAAGATAATTGATATTCTTTGAGGCACAATTCAATGTCAAACAACTAAGAACCTCATACAGACCAAAAAAATCCTTTTGGATCTAAAAGTGGAGAGCACCATAAACATGCTTGTAACACTCAATGAAGAAAGCTAAATCATTGGCGTCAATGCTGTGATGACTTTTCCGCTGGCCCAGCGGGTGGAAACACTGTTTTTCGCCCACTGGGCCAGCAGAAAACTCCAAATAAGACGACCAGCATACCGCCAGCACTGGCGGTATGCTGGCTGCCATGACTTCGGCGGTGAGGGCCTTTGTGTCTGAAACTCCCGTCATCTAGTTCTCTACATTTTGCCCACGACCCTGCCACACTATGGCACCAGCAGATAAGAATCCTCCACCAACACGCAATGGTGGGAGTCATGCAGCCTTTCAGTGAGCTCGCTGACCAAGCAACTGGCTCATCCCTCTGGAGAATTTGGGTGGAAAGGCTAGACAACTACTTCTTTGCCACAAGAGAGAATGACCGGCCATGAAACGCTCACTACTGCTCCATCATGTAGAGAAAGAAATCTACAAACTGTTCAAACATCTCCCTAATACCGGTGCAGCAAACAACTACGATGCAGCAGCTAGAGCCCTTAATGCACATTTCAACCCGCAAATAAATCCAGATTTTGAGCATTTCAGGCCTTCCAACGAGAGGGAAAATTGTACGCATGCCTGCATAAACTAGCCAGTACGTGCACAGCAGATGATAAACCAAAAGAAATAAGGGCGCAAATCATTCAAGGATGATGCAAAAAGGCGCTCAGAGACCTTTTCCTAAGGCAATCGAATATCAGCTAGGAAGACATCCTCATCATGGCTAGGTCACATGATCTGTCAGCCACAAGAGCCTCTGAGGTAGATATTACCATCACCCAGACATCAGAAAAGACCCTCAGCACGAAAGTGGAACACGCAGATGCGATGTACACCAAAACAAAAACAAACAGACCCAGACTTACCTGCTCCTCCTGTGGCTGGACCCCGATGCAGGTATTGTGGTTGCGATGAACACCCTCTCAATGAATGTTCTGCATAAAGATGCACCTGCTCAAACTGTGGCAAGATTAATAATTTTTCGATGGTGTGCCGATGGGGACACAGCGGAAGAGGCACCATAGAAAGGCGTACCCCGACACAAACAGTGTGACAGCTGTCCCTAGGGGAGGAGTTAACACGTATCGACAACAATATAGACATCAGCCAGAAAACTCACCATCAGAAGATGTTTTCCTCATCTCATTTACAAATAATCTGAAAAGGCACAGGAGGCCGCAACCCACTTGCATAGTGGAAATTACGGGGTATGAAGTCAAAGCTCTCAGCAGCACTGGTGCATCACCGAATGTAATGGGCATCCAACAATATCAACGCCTCCTGCCAAAACTGAGGTTCCCACCATCACACACCAAACTCTTCACATACTGCAGCCAGTCCCTGCTACCTCCAAAGGGTGCATGACAGTGTGCGTGTGGTCAAACATTCAAAAATTCCTAACAACGTTCCATGTGGTCGAAAAGGAAGCTGACACTCTGTTGGGAAGCCACACTGTGAAAGACTTAGGACTTGCGTGATTCACACGGAGTGTGAGAGCATATCAAATTGATAATCTATTGAACCATTTCTCCCAAATCTTAACCAGTTTGGGAACTTTGAAAGCCCACCATTCAAGCTACACATTGACAAATCAGTCAAACCCGTGGCACCCCGCCACCAATGTGTCTCTTTCCACCTATGGCCCCCAGTCGAACAAGAACTTGATAAACTTCAAAGACAAAGTGTAAGTGAGAAGGTATCTGGACCAACACCCTGGGTGTCCCCATGGTTATAGCTGAAAAGTCAAAATAACATAGCAAAGTGCATTTAAGCATTGACATGTGACTCCCCTATAAGGCGTAAAACGGAAGAGTCACATTACGCCCACAATGGATGACATTATCGCTGACCTTAATTGAGTATAGTGGTTCTGTAAATTAGACCTGAACTCCAGATCCCACCAACTTCTCCTCTCTGAAGAAAATAGATGCATTACGTAATTTTTTACACACCTTGGGCTACGCTGATACGCAAGATTACATTTTGCCATTTTCTCAGTGGTGGAAGTGTTCCAGGATGCCATAAGGGAGGCAGTATCAGGGCTTCAGGGTGTTATTAATGTCAGAGATGACATTCTGATTTACTCCATGACTGCTGAAGAGCACCACAAACACCTGCGTGCTACCCTAAAATGTCTATGGGAGCATGGTGTTGCCCATCACGAGGAAAAGTGCTATTTGTCCAGACCTTATTAGAATTCTTTGTATATGTCGTCAATCAGAGCAGCGTACAGGTCAACCCCTAGAAATCGCAAGCCATAAAACAAGCCCTGACTCCCACCACCCTGTCCGAGGTTCACAGTTTCCTGGGCATGACCACTTACAGCGGCAGGTTTGTCCCCAATCTTGTGATGATCGCTGAGCCACTAAGAGTCCTCCACAAAGTTGATGCCTGCTGGAGTTGGAACCACCCAGAAGATGAAGCATTTCAGAAGATAAAAGCGGCTCTCCTGAACAAAACAACGTTCCCGTACTTTGATTCAAAGAAGAGGACTGAGCTACTCGTTGATGTAAGCCTAGTAAGCCTAGGAGCTGTGCTGTCCCAAGGTGGGCACCTCTGGCTTTTGCTAGTAGGTCACTTATGCCAACTGAAACGTGGTACACACTAATTGAAAGAGAAACCTTAACCATCAAATGGGCATGTGCACATCTCTACTCATACCTCCGTGGAAGGCCTTTCAAATTAGTCACCAATCACCAGCTGCTCATACCATTATTTTGAGGCACAGCACCACACCAGGCACCTCAAATAGAGCGCTGGGCTATCCAGCTTCAAATCTACAACATTGAAGTGGTTTTTCGGCAGGGGTCCAGAAACCTGTTGGACTTACTCTCACGCCATCGGTCCCAAGGTCCCTAGGGACACTGATGAGGATATGGGATCGACTGAAGAATATATCCGCATGGTAACCCAAGGAGCATGCCCAAAAGCATTGAGTCTGAGTGAAATCATAGAAGCCACAAAGAGTGTCGCTGAGCTAGTAAAGGTGGTAGATGCCCTACAGCAAGACTTATGGTGGAACTTCCTACAAGATGACAACAGCTGACATGGTTCAGACAAACAGAGTCTCACACAGAAGTGGAGAGTGTGGGATGAATTCAGCACCACCCCAAGTGGCCTCATATTGCATGGTCACCGGCTAGTGATTCTGGAGAGTCTACAGCCCTGTGTAACAACACTAGCCCATGGAGAGAGAGCATTAAGGCACAGTGAAAATGAAGTCATGCTTGCGGGAAAAGGTGTGGTTCCTGAGTCTCAAGGCCATTGTGGACAACCTGGTGTGATTATGCTTTGCATGTCAACTCACCAGTTGTCAAGAAGCCCCAGCAACCGTCATCACCGAGGAACCCTGCATCAACACATGGTCAAAAGTAAGCATGGACTTCAGGAGTTTTCCCGATGGGAGGATTACCATGGTTGTTATGGACAGTCATTCTTAATATCCCATTGTTGATGTAATTGACTTGGAGGCGTCCGCCAATGTGGGGCCAGTATTGGAGAAGGTTGTCACACTGTTTGGCCTGCCAAAGGAGATTAAAACAGGCAACAGACTTCCCTTCCAAGTGGTAGAGTTCAAAGAACTACTTGAGCGCCTAGGAGTCCGGCATCACTGCCTTACCCCACAGTGGCCGCAGGCGAACGAAGAAGCTGAGCACTTTATACGCACCCTAACCCTCAGGATCACCACTGTTGAAGGGAGCAACCCCAAACCCAGCCTCCACAGATTCCTAGCGGAATACCATGGGACACCACATTGAGCCATCCAACGCCCTCCCTGAACTCTGATACTGAATAGACCCGGGAGAGACACTATCTCAGTCCACCCAGAGTGGATATCCCAGTCCACCCAGAGTGGATTCCACTGACTTACAACCCAACACATGTGATAGCCTGAAAAAGCGAGCAATCACACAGCATATTGCGCAAGGCAACACTGTGATCATCAATGACAGAAGGCCTGAGTGGAAATTCAGGACATTTTGCGAACCAGGGCATGAACATTGATTAGTGCGGAGTGTACTATGATAACAGCCCACACGGGCCATGAGACTGTCACCAGGAATATCTTGTGGTGCAGGAAAGTAGAAGCACCCAATTCGCAAGAACCTGAAGGGGGGAAGTAATACTGCAATGGATGACTTTCTAATGGAGGAAGTAAGCTGCAGCCCCCTCCAAGTGAAAGGAGTCCGGAACGGACCAATGTAGAAGAATGTAGCAACATGGACCCTCGCAACAACTGGAGCAAAGAAAGAAGGCTTGACCACTCTTGCCATCAGTGGTACAACTTGAGACCGAACCTGCAGTCAAGTCAGAAGCACAAAGACTTTGTGAGCCAAATTCATGAATGAAGTTCAATGCCAAGTTGAGGAGGGATGTAATGAGTCACCCGGACCTCTCTGTGGTGACTCATTGCCCTGGATGTGTACTCCTGAACATCCTTTGGCCAGGCGTGGACGAAGGCTATAAAATGAATCAGTTATAGGCCACATGAGGTCCTACTTCCGTACTGCAATGTAGTGTGTGTGTGTGTTTTCTACATCAGAGATCACTGCGAGTCGACCAAGATATTTAGCGCAGCTCTCAGAAAGTATGGGCCAGATGTAGCAAAGGTTTTTACCCATTCTGTGTCTATGGGAAAAAGTGTTTGTACATACGGCCCTATATGACCTGCCAACAACACTTACTATACAGAGGAATATTCATAGCTCCACGCTTGTAAAACCAAAAATGTTTTAACAAAAATATGACAAACTAATGCAATGGCTTTAGGAAAACCTGCAAGGAATTCCTCTTCCTCAGAACGAACACTATTCACTAAAAGGTTGCCACAATTGTGCAATTCCAGCAGATTGATCTCCTCTCAAAGAGAACCCCATTACTCAGAAATTCGTGATCTATGTTTTTTATCATTTTTTGAGAAGTCTCTGTTTGTCGTCATTAACGAACAAAGGTGAATAAATTGGTATGGACATCTCTTGTCATCAGTGCTTGAAATGGAAAAATTAAAGTGCAGGTACTCTGTGCCAGAGTACCTGCTTGTTTCTAAGAAGTGCCGGTACTCTCCAATTGAAAGTATTACGTTTTTCTTGAGATGTGCCGGTACTCTCCCGCTCAAAATAAAAAAGTGCCGGTACTCAGTACCGGAGAGTACCGGCCCATTTAAAGCACTGCTTGTCATCATTTCACACTAAAAACCTCAGGCTGTCTTCATTTTCACTTGTGACTCCTGTGCTCTTAGGCCCTTGTTAAGAGTTGATCATTATCAGATGCAGTGATTATTCCATCCAGAAAAAAATAACATTGGGGTGTTTGGTATTCATTGTATGTGGTAATTATCACGTGTTTCGTATTTTTGGTGAATAACATGCAGATATTGGTGCTTTCTGCACATCCACCAGTAAATCCTAGGCATTTTTCCCCAAATAAATATTGGCAGGTTTGACCCGCCATTTTTATCACAAAACTCATAATTCCAATGTGCGTAATAACAGAATTTGTGCACATTCGTAATGAAGGCCTCGGATACTTTTGGGGTGTAAAAAACTCTCCTGCATGGTCTGGAGGGTGTGCACCCCCTCCTGAGTATCCCATGTAGATAATCTCTAGTTTCTGTATTTTGGTCTCAACAATCATGCATGTTTGCTCAGGGCCCAATGCGGTGTATAATACAAGCCAGAGCTGAGCTTTGCGGCCTGAACAGGCACACCTAGTCACACCATCTACTGAGAATGACCACCAACCTCCAACCCTGTGGATGATGCCTTATTACCACACTAAAAACCCTTAAATGTATTCTTTCCTGTGGATCAGCACCACACTGGCACATATTTTCATTATGACTTCAAAGTTCGACTCTCCAACTTGAGTACATGTCCTTCTATTGTTTCTTCAATGGCTGCTCTTCATTTCTTTCTCTAAAATAACTACTTTTAAACCTGCCCTCTTTTCACTTTTTAGAATCCTGTTATTTACCACGCTCATTGGCATACTAAATGCTTCTTTCTCTTCCTTGTAAATTAAAAATAAATCGTTCATCCGAAAAACGAGTCAGCAGCCTGAGAAGAATTGCCAATACAGTTCTCCTCATGTAGCTTCCCACAGATGCCTGGCAGTCTTTTCGAAAACATTTTTGATGCCAATGCGATGAGTCAGAAACAAGAATCCTGGGCACCTGCATCAAAAAGTGCAACTTCAAATAAGATGTGCAATCGCATAAGAATACAAAAGAATTGACCTAGCTGGATGGTTATTCAACGCCAGATTCACTCTTTCTGGTGGTGGAAATTTTATGGCTCACTATATATAACTCTCTGTTGAAGTATTAATATTGGTAGAACTGATAACTTATTGTTTCTTCTCCGATGAACAATTACCTTGGATAGTGTGAATTACAGAAAAAACAACAGAAATTCACTGTGACACAATGCATAACTGCATACCCCCTCCTCAGAGGTTTACCTGCACATTAAACACATTTGCCTGG
The DNA here is from genome assembly GCF_031143425.1 of Pleurodeles waltl. Classification (NCBI taxonomy): domain Eukaryota; kingdom Metazoa; phylum Chordata; class Amphibia; order Caudata; family Salamandridae; genus Pleurodeles; species Pleurodeles waltl. Next base: position 518,979,682 of record NC_090442.1, read on the forward strand.
CGATGAAACAGATGGCTGAGACGTTACTGGAGCACAAGGATCACCCCAAGGATGCAGCTCACTTTAGGAAGTAAAATGGAGAGGTCACTAGTGAATGCTGCCAGACCAAAGATAACAAGTAGATATGAACTTAAAATTGACACTATTGTGAAATTAGCTGGCAATGAATGAGATTTTATAATTTTCATGGTAGACTAAAGACTGGACAGGTGTATTAGAAATACCAATGGAAGTTTCTTAAAGAATAAGGTCAAGGGGATATGTTCCCCTATTCCCGAAAAGGCCCATAGACTGGAGAGATGGCACTGAAAAGAAAACATAACACTTTCATAAAAGTCTCAAGAGTCACAAAAGATCCATACACGACCATATTATATGCACAAAGGGGTTAAAGTAAGAACATTATTTTTGAGGGTGATATATCATTAGTATCACTGCATAAGTATGGGGAGATGTACAGTTACTCTCAAAAGAACAACACTACAAGACAAATATGAGTAGCTTTTCACAAAACTCTTATGTTGACTACCAACAGTTGGCCTAATTCACTAAAAAAAGTTGGCCATTCACTCATAATTCCCCTTCGAGTACATTGTTCCACTTTCTTTGGTATTTTAGAGAATTTTAGAAGTGCTCTTTAAGCCTCCCCGAGCACTGCACTATAGAGTTAGGGACATGACCAACAGGTGGCTTTGGCCAGAGACAGCCACCAAAGAAGAGACCATGGAGAAAATATACGTGGAACAGGTTTTGGCATCCGTACATCCACCCTTAAGAAATGGGTTAGACAACACAGCAATGTTACCCTGGAAATAACCGTAGGCATTTCAAGTGCTTATAGTTGCACCCAAGAACTTACCAAAGGAAAAGAAGAGAACAGTAGGAAGGGTATGACATCAGGATCTGTAAGGCCTGCTAAACCTCCTCGTTCCTGAAAACCAGAAACCACACCTATAGTCATTGGACCCAGTCGGAGACCCCCCCAACCGGGGCCTCAGTGTTTCCATTGTGTTAAATGGAGACATATAGCCCGAGTATGCCCCCAAAAAGGAGAACCCATGGACATAGGCCTGATGCGATCATCATATTACACCGCTACAGGAAATAAGCTGATCTATCATTGTACCACAAAACTGAATGGGGACCCCATTGTTGCTCTCCTAGACATTGGATGTCATCAGAGCGCCATCAGGCCTCAAGTCATTCCTGGAGGTGTTCCTGAACCGAAGGGTATGGTCAATATCCAGTGTGTGCATGGAAATAAGAAGTATTCTGTCTCCACCATCAATGTACAACACAAGCAAGATCCAGTGGTACCTTTACAAGTATAGCTAGTACCACAGCTCCCTGAACCACACATTGTGGGTACCAACTTCCCCATCCCAAAGTCCTTGGTGCAGGAAACCTGGAGAGAAGGAGAATCGTGATGGAAGAATGCTCCCTTTTCACAAGTAGAAGATACAAAATGGCCTTTCCCCAAACAAGGAAAAAGTAAATAAAAGAGAAGGGCTGAGAAGAAATAGGTCTCAAGAGGGATGCCCGTGTATAGGGAAGAGTTTATTTGGGAATCTGATAGGAATTTATGAGCAGCACAAAGAGAAGAATTACAGTCTCAGGAGGTGTGGAAGAAGGCTAAAAAGGAAGAATATCCACATGCGGTAGACCCTCAGTTTTTCAGTTCTGTTGAATCGAAGGAGGGAAATATCTCAATCCAAGCAGTTGCTCATATTTACTCCCTTTATAGAGAAGGTCTTGTTTTTAGCACATAGCCACCTTTTGAGAGGTAACCTTGGTCCAGAAAAGACAGAGAAAGGTATATTAGAAAGATTTTATTGGTCCAGTATTTATAGCAATATAAAAGAAATTGTTAGGAATTCTCAGTTTGTCAACTACATAACAGTCCCCTACCCCAGAGACCTCCCTTATGTCCTCTGCCTATAATTGATGAACCGCTTTCCCAGGTTGGGATGGACATTATCGGCCCGTTAATACCTTCGAGGAGTGGGTATGGATATGTTCTTGTTATGTTAGAATATGCTGCCCATTACCCGGAAGCCATCCCCTTAGACATCCAAACACCACCTGTATTGCTAAAGCCAAGACTGAGCTCTTTTCGCGGGTAGGCTTTCCTCGAAGATCAAGGGCCTCCATTTACCTCAAAATTGAGAAAGCACATTTGTGTACAACTAGGGATAAAATAAATTTGTACAGTGACATGTCATACTCTAACCAATGGCTTGCTAGAACGATATAACGGTACTTTAAAAACCACCATAAAAATATTAATGGATCTAGAAGCATTGCACTGGGATCAAATGCTACCTTTGGCTTTGTTCTTCATATCATGTCAGGAGCAAAGCTGTACTGGCTTCTCTATGTATGAGCTCCTATTTGGTTGAAAGCCTTGCACATTTTTAGACATGGCCAAAGAGTCATGTGAACAGGAGAAAGACAGCTCCAAACCCCTGTCAGAATACATAACAGGGTTAAAAATCCAGCTAAGTCACAGAAGAGAAATAACCAGAATGAATCTCGAACACGCCCAACTGGCCCAAAAGGTCCAATATGAGAAGCAAGGAAAACTCAGGCAGTTCATCACAGGAGATCAGGCCCCTTTCCTGTCTTAGAAAAGGTCTCCCCTGTTACCTACCGAAAACAGATAAACAAAAGCAGAAAGTAAACACAAGTCTATCATGTGAATGTCTTAAGAAAATGGGAAGGACCTCTCCCAGTATATTTTGGGACATCTGAAGAACAAACCATCCAGCCCCTTACCAGCAGTGAGGCTAAATTAAACCCCCTCCAGAAGCAAGAATTGGTGGAAAAGTTAGCACCATATTGAGAGGTATTCTCCACCACACCAGGAGGAACACATGTAGTATCACACACTATCAATACCAACCCAGGTGACAAGGTTCAATTGAAACCCTATAGGGTGCCTGAGGCCCACAGAAATGCCATAAATGAGGAGGTGCAATCCAAGTTACAGTTGGGTGTCATTGAACTTGGTTCCGAAACCCAATGGGTTGATTCATTTTTGTATTGACTCTAGGGAAGTGAATAATATTTCTAAGTTTGACACATATCCAATCCAGAGAGTTGATGAAATGATAGAGAAACTAGGAAATGCCCTATACATTAGTAAATTTGATCTCTGTAAAGGGTACTGGCAGGTCCCTCTCAAACCCCAAGACAAGAAAGAAAACACCTTTTCTACTCCAGGGTGATTGTATCAGTTCACTGTTCTTCCTTTTGGGCTACACAGGGCCCCTGCCACCTTCTAGCACATGATGAATGTGGTGTTAAAACTGCATAACCTCTATGCAGCAGCCTACATTGATAACATCGTAATATACTGTCCCTCCTGGGAAATCCACCTACAACATTTAGGGAATGTTCTGTGGTCCTTAGGGACTGTGAGTTTTATGGGTAATCAAGCAAAAAGCCACTTAGCCCCCAGAAAGATAAAATACCTAAGTTACTTATGAGTGGAAGGCCTTATACAACCTCAACAAGAAAAGATTGCAGCCATTCTCAAGATACCTTTACCATCCTTGGAATTGGTGGGTTACAACAGGAGATTCATACCAGATTCTCCCAAATAGCTACACCCCTAACGAATCTCCTGAAAAAGGGCAAAGAAGTGGAAATAGGGTTATGTCTTCCCTCCCAAGAGGTCCTAGAGGATTTCCATACATTACAAACTGTCTTCACTTCAAAGCCCATTCTTCGTAGCCCTGATTTTTCAAAGCCCTTTATCCTCCAAACAGATGCTTCGGGGTTGGTTTGGGCACATTGCTTTTCTAATAGGCAAGAGAGGAGAGAATATGAGTCATAAACTATTTCCCCAAGAGAAGAACTGTGCAACCACGGAAAAAGATGCCTTAGCTTTTAAATGCTCTCTGTTATTAGAGATGTGAATTGATCCTTTATACAGACCACGCTCCTCCAGAGTGGGTGGCTTATAACAAAGGTAGAAAACCCCATAGATTACAATGGTTTGTGGCCCTTCAGTTTCAAAACTCTGCACCGTAAAGGAAAAGAACAGGACAATGCTGATTTTTGTCTCAGTACCCAGTGGACTTATTGCTTCCAAGGAAGAAAGTAGGGGAGGAGATATGTGATGGAGCTCCCTCCCAACACATCTCCTTACCAGTTTCAGGACCGCAATATCCTCCTTCTTGTCATGGCCGGCAGGTAAGGCAGCAGGATCTAGAAATAAAAGAAGAACCATTAGTACAAGAAGGGAGAGCAGAAACTAATACTACATCAAAACTAACAACAGACTTAACCAAGCAGGAAAGGAGGGATGGGACGGACAGCACTAAAAGGCTGGCCGATTGGACAGGGAGCTGACAGACAGGAAGTGAAGCAGAACAGGAAGAAACAGGATGGTGGAAACCTAAGAGGATGCATTCGGAGAAAGAGAGAAGGGAACGCTGATGCAAACATTCCTGAAGAAGAGGAGGAGGAAGGAGAAAGATACGTAGACACCAAAGGAGAGGAGGAAACAACTGAAGACTGGTTCAACGCTGCCTGAGGGATACCACCAGAGACACTGCAGCAGCCCGCTACAGCTCTAGCGAGACTGGCAATACGCATGGTGGTCTCCACAAAGAAAGTATTCTGAGGAAGCCCCTCTAACTTTACTGGCAAACCTGAAAAAGTTACTTCTTTTCTTTTCCCTTTCATTTTTACCTCTTTTCTTTTGACTATTATTTTGTTCACAATAATTTTGTGTTTTACTTACCTGAATGCACAAAATATGAGCTGGGCACCTCCTCCATCTTTATATTGATGTTCCTAGAAGAGAAGAGAAACATAAAGTATATAAGACTCTCACACCTTGGGTGATCTTGTGACAGAGAACAAATTAGAGAGAAAGGAAATTGTGGTTCTCACCGTACTATCTGTATTTTGTTTTGAGGGCTCTGACAGTGATCCCACACTTCAGAACTCTGTAAAAAAAAAACAGATAGAAGTTAATTCTGCACCTGTCAATATGGGAACTATCACCCCCCTTGCCCTCCTCCCTAGGATTGTAACTCAGTGTACAAGCTCTGACTGCCTTGTAATTTCCTACCGTATAAACATTCAGTAAAAAGGTAAAAAAGTGCCATGCTACCAAGCCTCCGAAGCCATATTTCCGCCCTTCTCTCCCATAAGAACAGATACTGGGAATAACATTGAAGGAGAACTCATTAGAGGTGAAAGGCTTCTCATTTACAATATGTTTAGATATTTGCTGTGTCACTGAGGAACAACAAGCAGAGCTGGTTAAGGATGGATGAACTGCAACAATGAGGAGCTAAGGTGCAAATGAGGTTCCAGGTGATGCTAAGAATAATGTGGCTGAACAAAATGATCAGTCTTCAGAATGTGGATGAAGTTGACATTTTGATAGGTGAGATCAAAAGTAAAGGCAGATGATAATGAATGGTAGGGATTTACATATTCCTATATATGCATACATAATGTTGTGGGTTCTCCTTAGTGCCTGGGTTGGGCATCCTTATTTTATCATTAGGGCCGTAGCCTGAGGCCTTTATTCATTGACACATTTCTATCCATTTCATATTTTTTAGTACAGCCAGCCTTTAGCTCATTGTTTTTATGTTATAATCATTTGCTTAATTCTGAGTAGACATAGTTGTTCACGCTGCACATTTTATCAGTCCTTTATACACGTTTCACTTTGGGCCCTGTTCAAGGCTGTCATGTTCTAGGTACATGGTATTCTAACTTGCATTGCCCCCCGTAGCTCAGGAGTCAGTTCCTAATTCCTCAACATATTAGTACATCAGACCTGTTCTTGGAGCACTGCAGGGTTTATTACATAAACACCACATAGGACTAAAGGATGAAGAGGGCATTCCAGTCATGGCCATCCTAGTTCTCACATCATTCCATTGATAGCTTCACCGATCCTGGCACTGACTCTTCAGCTACCCGAGAGGATTGCAGAAAACAGGCACACCCTTCCCAGCCTCTTCGGCTATAGGGTGGACAAGTAGAAGGGTTACCACTGCTACACTCTCTAATTTTAGACATAAGGGGTCATTACGGACCTGGTGGTCTCAGGACTACCAGGTTCGTGGATAACGGTCAGACTGTTGCCAATACGACGGTCCGATCGCCATATTACAACTCTGGCAGTCTGTGCCGTGAAGGGACTGCCAGCTCCACCAGGAACCTAGTTCCCAGTGGTCTGTTGGTGGCTGTGATTCTAATCCACCAAGGCAGTGCTTCAAGCAGCGCTGCTCTTTGGATTATGATTGTGTTCTTTGCCAGAGATTTCATGGTGGTAACGCCGACATGAAACTGTTGAACAGGGGCAGGGGACCCCAGGAAGGTCTCTGTACTGCCCATGCACTTGGCATGGACAGTGCAGCCCCCCCCCCCGAAGAGCACCATCACAATGTTCACTGTCTGCTATTCAGAATGTGAACATTGCAAGGGTACTGGTGCACCCGGCAGCCTACAGCACTGTCTCCGGTTCACTGTTGGCTGCTTCCCGGCTAAGTCAGTGTTCGGAAAGTGAGGTTTCTGCCTGCTGACCTAGCGGGAAGTCCATAATACCATTGGTGGGGAGGTTGCCGCATAGGCGGCAGCCTTCCTGTCAAGAAGTTGGAGGACTGGGTTTTAATCAACTTCATAATGAGGCCCATAGTGTGTATGTAGGAATCTCTAAGCTTTTAGATCATACAAAGATGGTGGGGTTGTGTATCTCCTTCACACTGATTGTAACAATGATCACCATGTTATGTTTTATCTGCTTAATTATCACAGCTCATGCTTTTTATAATAGGATGCAATTACTTCAATAAGCCCATTGAAATCCATTTTACATCTCGTATTCTGCTTAGGCATGTGTGAGTCTCTGAGTAACTGAGCGAAAGGGGTGTGATCTGTTCACCATGACGTCCCTGAGGTGTCACAAGTGTCAAATTTAGGTTGCCACAAATCACCTTGCCTTCCTATGGCTGGGAGTTAACTCTTTCAAGCTTACCCAGTACATTCTAAACATTTCCATTTCAAATACTACTGAACAGATTTACACCAAACAAAGAAAAGCATGGTTTTCCAGTAAATTTCAACTTTCTTCCAAGTTTGGTGTAAATTTGTTGAGTGGCTGTGGTTGTAGGTGAGAGCAAGACAACATGCCCCACATTACATTTAGTTTAAAGCCCCCGGGAAGTGGCGGTCCCCATGGCTTCAGGGTCCCCATGGCTGCGGGGGGCAGGGCTGCCTCCCTCCCAATGATTTAGTTTAATGCCCTGGGGAAGGTGGTGGTCCATTCAAAATTTAAATGCCCCCGCGACCTGGCCAACCTGCTGACTGATTTTAACCCCTTCACTGCCAGGCCTTTTCCCCCTCAGGTGCCAGGCAATTTTTTGGCTATTTGGGGCAGTTTGCACTTATGCCCTCATAACGTTTTGTCCACACAAGCTACCCACATCAAATGTGTGTCCTTTTTTCAAACATCCTAGGGATTCTAGAGGTACCCAGAGTTTGTGGGTTCCCCTGGAGGAAACCAAGACATTAGCCAAAATACAGCAACAATTTCATTTAAAAAAAAAGGGCTGCAGAAGAAGGCTTGTAGTTTGTTCCCTGAAAATGGCAAAGGGTTTGCGGTGCTACAATCACCATCTTCCCAGCTTTCATGAACAGGCAGATTTGAATCAGGAAATTACATTTTTCAACACAATTTTGAGATTTTACTGGGACATACCCCATTTTTACTTTTTTTGTGCTTTTAGCCTCCTTCAAGTTAGTGACAGAAATAGGTGTAAAACCAATGCTGGATTCCAGAAATCTAAACATTTCTGAAAAGTAAACAACATTCTGAATTCAGAAAGTGGTCAGTTTTGAGGATCCTACAAGGTTTTCCCACAGAAAATAATAGCTGAAATAAAAAAATATTGAAATTGAGGTAAAAAAAACTGTCATTTTTCTCCACGTTTAATTCTGTAATGTTTTCCTGCGATGTCAGATTTTCAAAAGTAATATACCGTTACATCTGCTGGACTCCTCTGGTTGTGGGATATATAGGGCTTGTAGGTTCACCACGAACCCTAGGTACCCAGAGCCAATAAATGAGCTGCACCTTGCAATGGGTTTTCATTCTCTACCGGGTATACAGCAATTCATTTGCTGAAATATAAATAGTGAAAAATAGGTATCAAAGAAACATTTGTATTTCCAAAATGGGCAGAAGATAAGGTGATCAGAAGCAGTGGTTATTTGCACATCTCTGAAATCCGGGGTGCCCATACTAGCATGTGAATTACAGAGCATTTCTCAAATAGATGTCTTTTTGACACACTGTCTTACATTTGGAAGGAAAAATGTAGAGAAAGACAAGGGACAATAACACTTCTTCTGCTATTCTGTGTTTCCTTGAGTCTCCCAATAAAAATGGTACCTCACTTGCGTGGGTAGGCCTAATGCCCGTGACAGGAAACGCAACATGGACTCATCAGATTTTTACATTTAAATCTGATGTTTTTTTTGCCTAGCTGTGGATTTTGGCCTCTAGCTCAGCCGGCACCTAGAGAAACCTTCCAAAACCTGCACATGTTTTTAAACTAGACAACTAGGGCAATCCAAGATTGGGTGACTTGTGGGGATCTCACCAGGTTCTGTTACCTAGAATCCTTTGCAAACTTCAAAATTTGGCAAAAACAACACTTTTTCCACATATTTCGGTGACAGAAAGAGCTGGAATCTGAGAGGAGCCACAAATTCCATTCCACCCAGCGTTCCCCCAAGTCTTCTGATAAAAATGGTACCTTACTTCTGTGGGTAGGCCTAGTGCCCGTGACAGGAAATGCCCCAAAACACAAGTGGACAAATCACATTTTCCCAAAGAAAACTGACCTGTTTTTTGTAAAGTGCCAAGCTGTGGATTTTGGCCTCTAGCTCATCCGGCACCTAAGAAAACCGAGAAAACCTGGACATTTCTGAAAACTAGACACTTAGGGGAATTCAGAATGGGGTGAGTTGTGGGTCTCCCGCCAGGTTCTGTTACTCAGAATCCTTTGCAAACCTCAAAAGTTGGCAAAAAAACACATTTTCCTCACATTTCAGTGATAGAAAGAGCTGGAATCTGAGAGGAGCCACAAATTTCCTTCCTCCCACTTTTCCCCCAAGTCTCCCATTAAAAATGGTACCTCACTTGTGTGGGTAAGCCTATTGCCCACAAAAGGAAATGCCCCAAAACACTATGTGGACAAAAATTATCAAAGACAAAACTACCTGTTTTTGTGGAGGGGGGAACCTGCGTTTTTGGACTTGGGCTTAGCAGCCATGTAGGGAAACCTACCAAACCCAAACATTTCTGAAAACTAGACAAATGAGGGAGTCCAGGGAACTGTGACTTGTGTAGATCCCACAGTGTTTTCTTACCCAGAATCCTCAGCAAACCTCAAATTTAGCTAAAAACTCACCTTTTTCCCACATTTCTATGTGGAATCACAGCACCAGCACAAATATCCTACCACCCAGCGTTTTCTTCAATCTCCCGGTAAAAATGACACCTCACTTCTGTAGGTGGGCAAAATTCCCGTAACAGGGAAGAACCAAAAACATGTTGAAAATGAGTGGGAAACAAAGCAGGTCCGAAAGGGCAGTTTGGAAAAAAAAATCATTTTTAGGCTGACAAGTGGGGCAGAATTGTTATCGATATAGATGCAACAATGGTGGGTGGTAGGAATTTTGTGGATTCCTGCAGATTCCAGAAGGTCCATCACAAAAATGTGGGAAAAATGTGTGATTTCCAGCAAAGTTGGAGGCTTTCAGGGCATTGTGGGTAAGAAAATGGTGCGGTTGCATGTGAAGCACACCACCTGGACTCACCTAAATGTTTAGTTTTTAGATGTGTCTAGTTCTCGTAGATTTTTCAACATGGCAACGTCCCAAAGTCCAAAAAGGCCTCACCAATCCAAGTGGGACGATTTTGAGAGTTAGACAAGCTCTCATGGCCCAAATGTAAAACCAAAACCCAAAATAATCAAAAGTCCTCTTGCTTGCCGTGGGATAAGATGTTTTAGTGTGCCGGGGGAGAGCTTAAATACTGTTACCCCCTTCAGTTGGGGTGGGGGCATAACCATGCCCATACTGGTTGGTAGCCACCATCCCACTATTTTTTTTATTTTTTATTCCCTGGCATCTAGTAGGCTTTCTGCCCCCTCGGGGAGTGGATCAGAGGTAGTTACCCCATCTGCCCACCGGTGGGCAGAACAACTTTGTCCCCATTTGTTTGGGTTGGGGGTATGGCCGTTCTGCCACCAAGGGGGACAGAAATAGCCAACAGTAATGTGCCCCCAAGGGGAGCGACCCTTGCCCAAGGGGCTGCTCCCCCAAACAAAACACACACACCAATCCCTGGTGCCTAAGTGGTTTCTGCTTCTCCTGGGGGCAGATCGGCTTAATAGAAATAGGCCAATCTGCCCCCAAGGGGTGCAGAATTGGCCTAAAATAAATTTGCCCCCCAGGGGAGCCACCCCTGCTTAAGGGGTTGCTACTCTTGCGTGAAATTGGTGCAAAAACAAATCCCTGGTGCCTAGTGGTTTCTGTCCCCCTTGGGGGCAAATCGGCCTAATAAAAAGAGGCCGATCTGCCCCCAAAGGGGGCAGAAATGGCCTAAAATAAATGTACCTCCTAGGGGAACGCCCCTTGACAAAGGGGTCGCTCCTCTTGAGTGAAATTGCCACACAAAAAAATCCTTGGTGTCTAGTAATTTCTACCCCCCACTGGGGCAGATTAGCCTAAGACAAATTTCCCCCCAGGGAAGCGACCCTTGTCTAAGAGGTTGCTCCCCATGTATAAACATGTAAAAAAGATCCCTGGTGTCTAGAGGTTTCTGCCAGAGATGGCTTCAAAATAAATTGCCCCACTGGGGAGTGACCCATGGCCAAGGGGTCGTTCCCCTTATGCACAAATATAAAAACAACAAACATCCCTGGTGTCTAGTCGGAATTTCTGCTGCCTGATCGCTTCACGATCAGGCAGCAGAAATGTTCAGAGAGATATCACAGGAAAGGAAAGGCCTTTCCTTTCCTTTGATGCCTCTCAGTCCCCATCCTGGGATCGGAAGAGAAATGCTTTTGCATTTCTCTTCTGATCCCTCAGCTTCCAGCGCAGTGGGGCGGCCTCTGATGAGGTCAGTGCGCAATCGAGGGGGGTCGGGTGTAAGGGAAGCGATTCCCCTACCAGCCCTCCCATGGTAGGGGGTGTGAGGCCCAGGGGGGAAGTGCTAGCGCTTCCCCCAAGGGAACATACCACGATGAGGTGGTTACGTCTGTGGCACCTCAGCTCCACGGACAAGGATGAGACCACCTCGTCCTGAGCACCCAACAGGTTAAACAAGTGCAGGAGACAGTGCTTGTCTTTTTTTTTACGATCTGCCGCATCGCCCACTGAAAATTAAAAAACAAAAAAGCATTTTTTGCTAACTGGTCAGGATTTCCCTACCCTGGCCCCTTTTCTTATTTTTTATCTTTTTTTCTGGGACCAGGCTGAAACCAGGTCCCAGGATGCCTGCCAACACTTCCTCGTTGAAGTGTTGGCAGCCACTCATATCTCAGCATGAAATCGGGAGGGTTTGTAGAGCCTTTGCGCCACTGTATATAGAAATTTGCATATTCTATAATTTCTCAAAAACTACTGAATTGATTTATACTAAATAACAAAAAGGGTGCTTTCCGGACCAAGAGGTACCTTTCTGCCAAATTTAGTGTAATTTCCGTCCAGTGGTTTGGGTGTTTTTGCTGTTTAAAATCCCTATGGAAAAATACATTTAGAAAAAGAAGTTTTGGGGCCCCCTTTCTTCTTGACAGATCACCCTGAAACATTCCAGACAGATGCTGAAGTGAGTGTCGTATTTTCTTAGAAAATGTTGTGAAGATTCATCAAATGGCAACAAAGTTATCAGCAGAACAAAGACACTTGTTCTATAAAAACTAGGTCCTAACTATAACTTCATGGTAAGGGCGCAAGTTGTAGTTACCTTAGGGCATGAGTAGATTAAGCAGGTGGGCACTGCTGCCAACCCTTATAACTATCCAACCCTGTGCCACGCAGAGCCTGCAGCCAGGCCCTGCGGCTAATTCCCTATAGCCACCCAACCCTGAGAGAGAGAGAGAGAGAGACAGAGAGAGAGACAGAGACAGAGAGACAGAATGAAAAAGTGAGAGATTGAGAGGGAAAGAGCGATTTAGAGAAAGATTTGATAGAGAGAAATTGAGAGAGACAGAGAGATACAGTATTTTAGGCTTTGAAGAATGATATAGTTAGAAGGAGATATTTCCAGAGAAATTTAAAAGAAAAAACGTTTTTGTCAATTAAAAAGAGTTAGATCATCTTTCAACTTAAATATTTAGAGTTGAAAAGAAACTAAAGCGTGAATTGACCACAGACTCACCTAGACTGGATCCCTTAACCTTCAGTGTGCATGTTTGAGACCTCAATCAGTAGACTAGAGGTAACTCCTCACTGTGCAGTGTCCAGACTATGACATTCAACCCACAGATTTTGAGGGGAAAAAGACTTCAATTTTCCATCACTAGAATGTTTAACAGTCACACTGTCATGAGATACTGGGACTTGAACCTTCAACCTACTGACAGTCTAGGAGCTTTACTGTTAGGCCAGAAGTGACCCTGGACTGCTGTTAATCAAAACATAAGTATAACATTTGCACCAAACATCTTGTTCGTTTGACGCTTTGAAGTCATTACATGGAGTGACTATTACAATAACAATCTCTCTCTCTCTCTTTCATCCCATTATAGGATGGAAAAGAGAGAGTGACAGGACTGTGGGGGAGCCTCAAGGCCGCTATGCTCCTAGCCAGCTTCCAGTGTTATGTTCAGTCAGCATTGCTCCCACAAGCAGGGAGCTGCTTTAGAAAGTGGAGTGTTTACCCTGGCTTGATGAGAGCTATCAAAGCTACTGCTAAATAGCAGGAGCCAGCTCTGGTGGGATGGCAGTCCCCAGGGCCATTATTGGCTCCACAAGGGGGGTCGTGGGGCTCCCCTCCGATTTGAAGTAGCCCTGGGGAGGTGCTGGTCCCTCTGGAGTCCATGACAGACCTCCTTCCTTCTTTAAACTTTAAATTCAGCTAGGGCTGCTGGGGGCCTCATGACCCTCACACACAATAGACTCTTTGCCTCTAGGAGGTGGTAGTCCTCAGGCCTGCGATGGAGTGTGCAGCCCCCGCATTCATTCTGATCAAAGCCCAGAGGACATGGTGGTCCCTGAGGCTGCGGGGAGTCCCATGACCTCCCTGTATTCATTTTTATTTAAGCCCTGGGGAGGTGGTGGTCCCCAGGACTATGGGGGGGAGGGGCATATGTGATTTACGCACCAAGGAGGTGGCAGCCTCTGGTGCATAAAACTGCCCTAGGAGGGGGCCCCATGTGCACTCTCCTTTATTTCAACATGCCCCTCTGACCTGGCCATCCCAGGGGTTCATAAAAAAAAAGCCTGTGTGTTTTTTTTTTTTATTTAGTCGTGAATTTGTAACGTCATCGCAAATTTGTGGCAAATCTTTTTTTTAAAGTGCTTTTTTGCCCTGGCTGGTACCTTCTGGGACCCCTAGCACCAGAGCTAAGGGGTCAGGGTGGCCCTAATCTGCCCCCTTTTGTCTTTTATCACTTTGTTTCTGGGGCTCGGCCGAAGCTAAGTCCCAAGATGGCTGCCAACACTTCTTGGTTAAAGGCAGCCAAACAGAGCTTTGCAGCACTCTTCACAAGCTCCTATTATTTGCAAAATCGTCAGGGAGGATCCGCAGCCCTAGATATACAAATGTATTTTCCCATTAACATCCCCAAAACTACTGAACAGACTTACACCAAATAATCAAAAGCACATTCTGCGGAACAAAACCTAGCTTTCTGCCAAATTGGGTGTAAATCCATACAGCAGTTTGGGCTTTAGTCATGTTCAAACCTTCTATGGGAATTAAGATGGGAAAAACATGTTTTTTGACCCTCCTTTTTCTCAGCCCCTGCTTGACGGATCACCCTGAAACGTATTATGTGCAACAAGAATCACCGGCACACTATTTGTTTGGGAAAAGTTTGTGAAGATTCATCAAACGTGCCAAAGATATAAGCATGTGAAAGAAACTCCTTTTCTATGGAAACATGGTCCTAACTATAACTACCTACTGCCAACTAAGGAAGGTCCTACCTCCAGACCAGCACAGCACAGACGACCGCAGCCCACTTTTACGGTGATTTTAACTTTTTTCCAAATGTGCCAGGATTATTGACAGTGCAGACAAATTAAAAACAAAGCAGCCTATGTATGCCTTCAACTGGGCCTCACTTCCAACCACATTAGACATCTTTTTATCGCAATATCCTTCCTCCATTTCAATGGCACCCAAATACAAGAGCTGCAACCTCATTTACAGAATATGGGCCATAATGGCATCCATTTTTCCTCCATATTATCTTCAGTATAAGCAGCACCTATGTACGTCATGTCATTATATCTTTTCATTTGGATTATAACTAAGAGTTCCCTCACATAAAGTTGATTTTCAATTTCTTTCAAGTATTAACTATTCTTTTATACATTCAGTTGATCCTACTACATTTCCCTCAGTCATAATCCATATGCATGTCCTTTTCTCCATGATCATTAGCAGTTCATATTTGTAATGTCTGAATATAACAATGATCAAAAGTATCCCATACAAGGTGACTGTTACGTTTCACATACATTCAGCACTCAAATAATTAAACTGCCCATAAATACTATATCACATTATTTTATTGAACAGATTTTACATTGTCTCTAGTAAAGTGCACAGTAACTGACTAAAAACCTGGTGACAATAGTTCATATGAGGCGTTTCTAATATTTCATTAGTCTCTCTTTTAAACTTGTTACTCCTCCTAAAGTGCACAGTGCATAATTCTGGACAGTACAATATGAGAGTCACATTGGATCCCCGATGGGAACAATCATCATGGGAGGTACATCTTAGCACATTATTTATATTCATATAGAGATATATATGAATAATGTGCCAAGATGTATCTCCCATGATGATTGTTCCCATCGGGAATATGAATATACATATTTATATATATATTTATACAGTAACTGTCACCAGTGACGGAAGCAACTAAAGAATTGCCCTCCTGGGTGAACTTACCTTGATCATGGGATAAAACATATTAAATCCATCACCACTGTTTATGTGCCCCATGGCTTGCTCATCAGGTCCACTTCCTGTCCCATTTCCTTCTGGGATATGATGTCTCTTCAGTTACCATGGGGAATTTCACAAAAGTGTTCAAAGTGCCCATGCAAGTTACTTAAATAAGTGTTAAGTAAGAGAAAAAGTGCAGGTGCAATTGAAATGTCATGGTCAAGTTTGTATCGTACAGTTTTGAGATTGCCTCAATTTTCAGAATATGAGGTGCAGTCATACTTCTTTTTTACTTGTGCTTTTCAGTTACAACATGTCTCTCCAGATTCTAATTTTACGCCTATTATCACACCACACTGTTGTTTTTTTTGCAATCCTTCTATAGTGTTCTTGTTGGTCATTACACTCTGAGATCGGGCTGCGGTGAATTGTATGGTCGCTCAGGTTTCTGGTAGCATTAGTCATGTGGTACCATTTGTCTTTTCTTTTGCCGATTTTGAAACTCATCATACTTTGCAGACCTGTTGCCCCCATTTCATTTTGGAAGGACTGAAAGCTTCACGCACATTTGTTAAATGGATGCAAAGTTATAAAGGGGTTCCTTTATCACCTGCATCTGTTTGACGAATGTGTGTGACACTTTGCAGACCCATTATAATTTTGCATCCATATGACAGATGTGTGTGAAACGTTGCGGATCTATTGCCACTGTTTCATTTTAGGAGGATTGAAAGATTTGCAATGTTTGGTCAAGAGGGTGCAAAGAAAAAAAGGGGATCCCGAAACAGGCTTCATATCAAGTGCATTTTCCGTAGTCTTTTGTATTTAGCATGGCACACAAACTGTCAGCTGGATTTTTATGGCATTTTGACGTATTACATATTAGGGGGTGTAGATGATTAATGTGGGGGTAATGCAGGTCAGTGGAGTAAGTAAATGTTAAGTTATATGGTGTTAAAAAATGGCTCTGTCTATAAAAAATCACTCCAAACATTTTGCCTTCTTCCTCCTCTTTTTCTGTCATCGGTTTGTTGGCTTTAGGACTCTGTGCACTTTACTACTGCTAACCAGTGCTAATGTGTTTGTGCTCACTCCTTAAAATGTGTTAACTTTGGCTTATCCACAGTTAGCATATTTAAGTTTCTGATAATTCCCTAGTAAAGTGCACTATACGTGTCCAGGCCCTGTAAGTTAAATTGGGCCTGCAGCACTGATTGTGCCACCCACTAAGTATCCTCTTAAACATGGCTCAGACCTGCCACTGCAGGGCCAGTTTATGTAGTTGGACTGCTACCCCAACTTGGAATTTAAAACCCCTTGCCAAGCCTTAAACACAACTTTAATGACATGTATGTTACCTCTAAGGTAGGCCGTAGGTGGTCCATAGGGCAGGATGCTATGTAACTAAAAGGGGGACCAGTAAAAGTTTCAAATGTATGGAACTTAAAGGTAGGGCATGTACCTTTAAGTTTTATATGTCCTGGTAGTTTAAAACTCCCAAAATCGTTTTTCACTACTGTGAGGCTTACTTCTCTTGTAGGTTAACATTGGGAATTCTTTAGTACACCTTTAAGCTGTAATTCCTGATTAGAAAGGAGCAGATGTTTCATGCTTCATATCTTTGGAAGGGTAAGAATAAATTCTCTTTTCTGGTAAAGACGGATCTAACATTGCTATTTTAGAAATGCCACTTTTAGAAAGTGGGCATTTCTCTGCTCTTACAGCTCTCTATGCCTACAGGCTGTTTCTAATACTCATCTGGGTTGGGTCACAGCTACACTTTGTGCATTTTCTCTAGACAGCTACAAACAAAGGAAAAGGAGGGGTGTCTGAGTGGTCATCTACATTTGTGTGCATTCTGATGACTCTTTGTGGGCAGGAAGAGAAAGGAGGTACTGATACTTACACCTGAATAGGGAATTTCTGTCCCCTCACAATGGGCTGATTACTCATTACCAGTAGTCTGGAGCCAGCACTGGGAACAAAGGACCTCTGTGCACTTCAAAGACCCTTCTTTGATGTTACCCCCACTTCAAAGACACAACTGGGTGTAAAAGCTGGACCTTTCACCCTACTAAATCAGTACAATACTGAACCTGTGAAGAACTCTGTAAGGGGTAAGGACTGCTATGCTACAAGAATTGCCACTCTGCTGGATTGCTGCCCTGGAAAAACAGCTTTCTCATTTGCTGAGCTGCCCTGCTGCTTGCTCATCTTTGCCTGCTGAGGACAAGGACTGGACCCATCTAGCCTGAACCCAGAGTGTCTGCATGGGCTTGCAGGCTTGACCCCTGTTCTTCTGCAGTTTCAGGGACATCAAAGGCTGCCTACTACCTGCTGCAAACAGCACCTGGACTATGTCTGCTGTGTGTCCTGCTCTGCCAAGTGGTGCCAATTCAACCCTGGGCCCTTGGAAGTGAGGATCTGGGATGCAAACCTCCAAAATCAAGCACATCAGTGACATTTCTTTGATCCGAACTGCCACATCCCTTCTCAATGCCGCTGTATTGCCACTGCCGCTGAGGGCGGGATTTTACATCGCTGACTGCGTGGCTCAGAATCGATGAATCACATCCACCCCTGGTGCATCGCCGGCTGCGTGGTTCGACAAGGATGCATCACCTTCAGTACAAAGGGTTCAACATCTCACCTTGAGGACATTGCATAAACAACTGCTTGTCATCTCCTGGCTATGCGAATCGGAACTGATGCATCACCTTCGCATCGCTCCTCAACATTGATGCTACCCTCCATCCAAGGTGCATTCTCAGCAGGCCCTGTGTTGGTCATGTAGCCTGCCTGCCCTCCATCTCAATTGGCCTGAACTTTGGATTTACCCCTGTCTTTCGCGACCTCAAGTAACCTCTAAGCGCTGTTGACTTCTATGCCCTACTTTTGATAAATTCTTATAAGATTCAAAACTCCGCTTGTACTCAATGGATTATTATCATTTTTGTCTTGTTTTATAATATAATCTATTTTACTAATCCTATGTGGTGTTTTCATTGTGTTAGTGTGTGTGTTTCACAAATTCTTTACACATTTTATCTTTAGATAAGCCTGACTGCTCTGTGCCAAGCTTCCAGAGGGTGAGCACAGGTTATCTCTAAGTGTGTATTTAGCTGATCTTGACTAGAGTAGTGGTTCCAGCTTGTACAAGGTACATCCTCTGACAACCAGAAACCCCCGTTCTAACATAAGGGTTTTCAAAGTAGTGATATCTTGTACCACAATACTATTAAAAGTAGCAAGGAAGTCCAAAAAATAAACTAGACTGCATATGTAAAGTTTCAGATTTACTACACAAACAACTGAAAGACCCATTTAAGGTCACATGCAAATGGAAATCTATAAACAAATGCATAACAAACAGAATACATCTTAATCTACTATTGTTTCTTTGCATGGTCTCTGGTTCACAAAATAAAACTATCTCAACAAGCCAAACAAAAAACATCTCTCTTATACTTCCCTGTGCAGCAAAATGAAAACTTGACTTAGCTGTGTGCCACAATAAACTACTATTTGGGGGGCTGATAATTGGTCCCTAGGAAACAAAATAATAATCCCAATTTAAATTACAACAATTATTGCCATTCATTCACTTTGGCCTTCATATGTAGCACAATCGTACTAAAAGTAGCAAGGGAGCCCAAAACATAAACTGGACTGCATATGAAAGTTTAAGATTTACTACATGAACAACTGAAAGAGCCATTTATGGTCACGGTCTGATGGGAACCTATAATAAATGCATAACAAATAGACTACTTTTTAACCTACATAAGCTTTCTTTGCATACTTTCTGGCTCAAAAAATAAAAGTGGCCCAACAAGCCAAATAAAAGCCATCTTTCTTGTGCACCCTTGTGCAACAAAATGAAACATTGCCCTAGCAATGGCCCACACAAACTACTATTTGGAGGACATGACAATTGGCCACTGGGAAAAAAATAATAGTCTCAATTGTTATAAAAATGTATTGAATGCCTTCTAAAAGTAGCAAGGAAGCTTCAAAAAATAAACTAGACTGCATATGTAAAGTTTCAGAATTACTGCATGAACAACTAAAAGACACATTTATGGTCATGTGATGGTGCGAAACAATAAACAATTACATAAAAAAATATAGTAGAGAAAAAGTAAAAAATCACATTAAATAAGATTGTCACTCTGTAGTTATAGTTAGTATTCCCAAAGATAGGAATCCCTCAGATATTACCTTCCTAATAACATTCCACTTGTTTGAAGAATACCCGCAAAACTTTCCTTTACCATTTTCTACATTTTGAGATGATGTTGTGGTGAATCATTAAGGGAATGCATAGATAAAAGGAGGTCCCAAGTATGTTTTTCCACCAATGCATTGTCCATAGAATATTCTATTTGATGTTGTGCGAAAACGGCTGAATGGATTTACATTAAATTTGGCAGGGTTATACATTATGATGCCTTTGGTTACTGTAGTTAAGCAGGGGAAGTACTGTTTAAGCTATAAGGCATTTAAACTTAGGCCCTCATTACAACCCTGGCGGTCGGTGGTAAAGCAGCGGTAATACCGCCAACAGGCCGGCGGTAAAAAAAATGGAATCATGACCATGGCGGAAACCACCAACACAGACAGCCACTTTAACACTCTGACCACCACGGCGGTAGCAGCAAACACTGCAGCGGTAACCGCCAACAGTCAGGCGGAAGACAAGGTTCCGCCAACACTATTACAAGAGGCCTATCTGCCAGCTTTTTGGGGGCGGTACCACCGCCATCAAAAGCACAGCAGAAACAGTGTTCTGAAGGGAAGCGATCCACCTCTCGACACTCAAGGAAGAACCAGGATGCCATGGAGCCCGAAGTACAGGTGTTAGCCATGCTGGTGTATCTTCACATATACCAGGAGTAACAACGCCGGCGACGACGACCACAGTGAGTACTGCACCTAGTACACAGGGGAGGGGGGAGGAAAAAGAGAGTGACACACACATGCAAAACGCAACACCCCCACCCCCATCCTCACCTCCAACACCATACACACAAACACATGCAACAACATTACATATACACCGCGTAACCCGCTGGAATAACGCAAGGACAAGCGGTATGGAGTCAAATTAGGGTAATATTAGAAATTCAGGGAAATACGTTCATAAATAAATAAATGGTATGTACAATATATACAATATATACAAAATGAGGGACAATGTCCACACAAAAATAGTCCGTGGCCCACTGGACTATAACACATAGGCCAAGCCCTCACTTGACTCCTGCCTCAAAATGGAGAGAACACTGCAGGGGCATCAGGTCGAAAACACACAGGCACCTCAGGGGGACGGGGAAGGAGGGCACCTCAGCTAGAAGATGGTACTACGCCACTGCTCCAGGAGGGGGTTCCATGCCCACTGCTTGGTACTGGGGAGTGCAAAGCCACAGTCTCTCAAGTGGGTGGTTTGCCCACTGCTTGCTCCTGGGGAGTGCAAAGCCACAGTATCTCAAGGGGGTGGTAGCCCACTGCTTGCTCCTGGGGAGTGCAAAGCCACAGTCTCTCTAGTGGGAGATTTCTTCCACTGGTTCTGGAGGGGGCTTTGTGCCCAGTGTGCTTCATCCTGCCAAGGATAGGGTGAGTGGATGCCTTCTTCCACTGGTTATGGATGGGGCCTTGTGCCCAGTGTGCTACATCCTGCCAAGGATAGGGTGAGTGGATGCCTTCTTCCACTGGTTCTGGAGGGGGCTTGGTGCCCAGTGATGCAGCACTTGGGGGTTGCCAGGTCACAGTCCCTCACCTGGGTGTCAGAGCCATGAGATTTGCAGTGGCCAGGATGCATGATAGTCCATGGAGGCAGGGCTACAGTCCATCCGCTGGTGGCTACGGCTGCACAGTGGTGGTAGTGCCGGTGCTGGTGGGGGCAGGCTCCAGCCCTACTCCTGCAGCCTCAGACGGCTGCCCACTGGGGCTGATGCTGTTGGCAGTGGTGCTACTGTCAGTGGTGCAGGTGGTGGTGCTTGCAGCGGGGCTTGCGGCGGTGCAGGTGGCAGTGCTGACTGCGGTGCAGGTGCCGGTGCTGCCAGTGGTGGGGGGAGGCTCCAGCCCTTCTCCTGCAGACTCGGACGGCTGCCCACTGGTGCTGCTGCTGCTGACAGTAGTGGTGCTTGCAGCGGTGCAGGTGGCGGTGCTTGCGGCGGTTCTTGTTGCGGTGCAGGTGGTGGTTCTGGCCGCGGTGCAGGTGGCAGTGCTGGCAGTTGTGCTGGTAGCCACCAGGTCTTCACTTGCAGGCTCGGACAGCTGAAGTGCCTTGGCTAGTGTTTTGTGCCCCTTCCTGCCCTTGGCAGATGGTGGTGTCATCTTCGGTCTGGCAGCCGGAGTCTTTGATGTGGCATTGCTGGGTGGTTGTGGCTCCTTCTCCTTGCTGGATGCTGTCTCCTTCTTCACCTTGCCAGGTGGCGGAACCTTCTTGGTCTTGGCAGGAGTTGGTGGCACACTATCTGGGCTGATGGGTGCCCCCTTAGAGCCTCTGACGGCTGCAGAAACCACAGCGGACGTGGACTTGATGGCTAAGGTGCTGGGCTGAGTTCTGGCCACCCTGGCCTAAGGTGAAGGATGGGGGTTGAGGGGTAGAAAAGAGGTCAATGTTTGCTAGGAAAAGCTTCTTAGGGACATTTGGGCAGGAAGAGGGTGAAGGTTTGGGAGTAGAGGAAGAGGGAGTGCTTGTAGGAGGTGTCAGTCTGCTGTGTTTGGGTGCAGGTGCATGAGCTGGATGCTGTTGTGAGGTGGATGGCTGTTGGGTGGGTATGTGCTTGCGTTTGTGTACTTTGGGAGGAGGGGGTCACAGACAGTGGGAGAGGACATAGGGGATGTGTGCATGGATGCGGGGGTGGTGACTGCCATTGAGGGGTGTGCAGTGATGGGCGTGCTTTTGATGGAGGTAGTGGATGAGGATGTGGTGCATGCAGGTGTGAGTGGAGACGCTACTGGGAGGGAGGTGTATGAGGAGGAGGATAGGGACACAGTGGAGGCAGTGGATGTTGGTATGTCTGAATGGGGATGGCGCTTGTGTGAGTGCCTGTGAGATGAAGTGTGGTGCTTGTGTTTGCCTGAGCCACTTCTGTGTGTTGATTTGGGTGAATGCTTGTCTGAAGGTGTACTTGGGATAGGCTGGGTTTGAGGGGATTGGGACTGGGTAGAGGAAGTTGGAGGGGGGAGGCTGGAGACAGGGACAATGGATGCCATCAGTGCAGAGGCCAGAGCCTGAAATGCTCTCTGTTGGGCCGCCACGCCAGAGTGAATGCCCTCCAGGTATGCATTTGATTGTTGCAAATGCCTTTCGACACCCTGGATGGCATTCAGAATGGTTGACTGCCCAACAGTGAGGGATCTCAGGAGGTCAATAGCTTCCTCACTGAGGGCAGCAGGGCTGAATGGGGCAGGGCCTGAGGTGCCTGGGGCGAAGGAGATGCCCACCCTCCTGGGTGAGCGGGCATGGGAAACACACTGAGGAGCTGCTGGGAGGGTGGTGCTGGTAGGGGGGATGGGGGCTGTACTTGTTAATGGGGTGGGCACAGAGGTGTCCGCCACCGCCAGGGAGCTTCCATTGGAGGAGGAGTCACTGTCTGTAGTGTCCCCTCCTGTCTCCATCGTGGTGATCCCGTCACCCTCCGTCCCACTGATGCCCTCACCGTTGGTGGATTCGGCCTCCAGGCCCATGTGGGATGCAGTTCCCTCCGTCGCTGGTGCCTCTGCTCCTCCGCCAGATGATCCTAATGCACACAGGGACAGGGTGACAAAACAAAAAGGGGGGAGAGACAGAGGATACACTTGGTCAATGCCAGCAACAACACTACCGTTGGTGTACACAACACACAGGGAGCAGCCCTATGTACTAGGTCATGCACTACCAGTTACATAGATAGTCACCAGCCCATGGGATACATAGCATAACGCCATCAGATGCACACCTGAAACAAACAGGGCCCTGACCAGCCATAGATGCCCACTAACACCATTGTGGTTGAAGTGCTTCAGAGCCTGCCCAAAAAGGGACCTACCCTGCCATGTTCGCCCTGGCCTAGGGGCATCCACAGTCCACATCCCCACCCAGGTAAAACCTAAACGCATGCAAAGTCATGATTCTGAATTTGTACTCACCCCCTTGTGGCTGCTGTGGTGCCCTCAAGCACCCATCCAACTCCAGATAGTCCACCGCCAGGGTGTGGAACGTCAGGGGGGTCAGGGTATGACGGGCACCCCTTCCTCATTGGGAGGCCAGCCCCAGCTGGGCCTCCGTCGTCTTCCTTGCCCAGTGGTGCAGGTCCTCCCACCCTTTGCGGCAGTGGCTGCTCTGCCTGTCAAAGACCCCCAGGGTCTGCACCTCCTTGGTGATGGCACGCCAAATACCCTTTTTCTGGTAGGCGCTGACCTACAGGAAAAATACAGCAGAAAAGGGATTAGGCATACCGTTCGGACTGTCATACTCATGGCCCACCATATCCCTCCCATCCCCTTACGCACATACATTGACCACCATACATGAAGCACTCTGCCCAAGACACCTCATCCCCCCCTACATGTGGCTTACACACACAGCACTTCATATAGTCATGGCCCATGCATCATGCTCACAGTGTACTCACCTGTTTGTCTGGAGGACCATAGAGTAAAGTGTACTGGGGTAGGACCCCATCCACCAGTCTCTCCAACTCCTCCGAAATGAAGGCAGGGGTCCTTTCCCCAGACACATGAGCCATTGTCGCTTCCAGACACAGGTTACAGCAGCACTTACAGTGTAGGTCCTCTCATGTTGAAGGTCAGGTAGCAAGGAAGTGAATAGATAGAAAATGGTGGTCACGTCTGTGGCGGTGCTTACCATCACTGCCAGCACACATCGCCATAGGCTCCTGGAACTCATAGGGCCTAATATTAACCAATGCGGAGATGCGCGGCGGTCACACAACGCCAGTGGAATGACCTCATTTCTACTTGTCCCTCCTCACAGCTCAGGCAGCCGCCATTTCAGGGGGGCACAAGTGATGGCACCTAACTGCCTCACAGCAAACATTGGCACATCAACTGACTGTCGGATTCACATACTGGTTCTGTAAATGAAAAGGTGCATCATTATTTCAATAGATGTGTGAATATGACCCTCTGCTCACTGTTTTCCTCTCTAGACTTCAACCGCTGAGGATGAATATGAGATGGAGACTTCCTCCAGTGTACAGACCCCTGGTGGACCTGGCGACAATGGAGGACAGACATATTATCCTAACCTACAGACTTGATAGGGCCACAATCTAAGAACTGTGTGCCCAATTGGAGCCAGACCTGATTTCAGCTATCCGCCAAATCACAGGTATCCCCCCTCTAGTGCAGGTCCTGTCATTGCTCCATTTACTGGCAAGTGGTTCCTTCCAAACGACAGTGGCCATGGCATCAGGGATGTCACAGCCCATGTTCTCAAACGTGTTGACCAGAGTGTTGTCTGCCCTGCTGAAACACATGAGCAGCTACATCGAATTCCCACAGGTGGAGGATTTGGCAACAGTGAAAGCTGACTTCTATGCCCTGGGACATATCCCCATCATCATTGGTGTCATTGATGATACACATGTAGCATTTGCCCCCCCCCCAACAACCCATCCTCTCCCTGGAGGAAAGCACAAGTTTTCAGGAATAGGAAAAGCTATCACTCTCTGAATGTGCAGATGGTATGTTTGGCGCACCAGTACATATGTCATGTGAATGCCAAGTATTCTGGCTCTGTGCATGATGCCTTTATCTTGTGGAATAGCAACATTCCATATGTGATGTCCCAACTCCAGAGGCACCAGGTGTGGCTAATAGGTGAGCCCATGGTCCCCACCCAGTTGATGTAGGTATATGGATGTGGGGTTCTTCCTAAGGGTGCGTGTATGTCTAACAGGTTTCCCTCGAATAGTTGCAGGTGACTCTGGTTACCCCAACCTTTCATGGCTACTGACCCCAGTGAGGAATCCCAGGACAAGGGCAGAGGAACGTTACAATGAGGCACATGGGCAAACAAGGAGGATCATTGAAAGAACCTTTGGCCTCCTGAAGGCCAGGTTCCGGTGCCTCCATCTGACAGGTGGATCCCTGTACTACTCACCCAAGAAGGTATGCCAGATCATCGTTGCATGTTGCATGTTGCACAACCTGGCCTTGAGACGGCAGGTGCCTTTTCTGCAGGAAGATGAGCCTGGAGATGGTCTTGTTGCAGTGGCGGAGCCTGTGGACAGTGAGGAAGAGGAGGCAGAGGAAGAAGATGTGGACAACAGAATATCCCTCATACAACAGTACTTCAAGTGACACACAGGTAAGACACTGTAACTTCACTTTCCATTGCAGTTTTGTGTTTGATATTGAACATGGGAGCCTGATTTCCCTATTTTCATGGCCACTTACTGTACCTTTTGGCATCTCTATTTTCCGATTTCTGTGCCCCACTCTGGCTCCTGGTGTGTTTACTGCTGCCCACTACAGGTCATACCTATGTATACATGACTGTACAGTTGAATTGCAATGTTTACAGCTTATTAAACTAATACATATTTGAATCAATTGACAGACTCCATACTTGTACTTGTTCCAAGGGTGTTTATTTAAGTGCTAATAAGTGGAGGGGGTATTGCAAAGGGATGGGTTGATGATGGAGGAAAGTCCAGGGTAGAGTCCAGTCTATTGGTATCACAGGTGCATTGTCCAATGGAGCATAGGAAGGGAAGCAATAGCAGTTCAAGGTGGACAGGGTGACAGAGTAGGACAGAAGGGTGAGAAGCAGGAGAGTCTTATTTCCTGGCGGGGTCTTGGCAATGTTCTCTGGCTTCTGCCTTGATCGCCGGGACCATTTGCGGGGTGGTTCTCCTTCTGCAGGGGGTGCGGTACTGGTGGCCTGTTGGTCCAGTGGTGGGGCCTCCTGTCCACTAGCGCCGGCAGTGGTGGAGGGCTGTTCATAGGTGTTGCTAGTGTTAGGGGCCCGTTGGTGTGCCACTGCCTCCCTCATGGTTTAGGCCATGTCAGCCAGCACCCCTGCAATGGTGACCAGGATGGTGTGGATGTGTTTGAGGTCCTCCCTGATCCCCAAGTACTGTCCCTCCTACATCCTCTGGGTCTCCTGCAACTTGTACAGTATCTGGCCCAAGGTCTCCTGGGAATGTTGGTATGCTCCCAGGATCCCTGCAAGTGCCTCGTGGAGAGTGGGTTCCCTGGGCCTGTCCTCCCCCTATCCCACAGCAGTCCTCCCAGATTCCCTGTTGTCCTGTGCCTCTGTCCCCTGAACCATGTGCCCACTGACCCCAGGTCCCTGATTGTCTTGGGTTTGGGGGGTTGCCTGGGGTCCCTGTAGTGGTGGACACACTGCTGATTGACGTGTCAGGGGGACAGAGGTATAGGCCCGTTGGGTGGGTCCTGTGCTGGTGTTTCCTGAGGAGGAGGCTTTGTGGAAGGTTGGGACTGTGGCAGGGTAACCGACTGTCCAGATGTCCCTGATGGGCCAGGTTGGTCATCGTGATCCAGGCATGCAGAGCTGCTGTCATCACTGTGGGCCTCTTCAGGGGGGGGGGGGCTGGATGTGGCTGACACCTCCTCTCCGGGAACGTTGATTGGGGATCCTGTAAATGGAGGGGATGTAAATGCACTGTTATTGTATCTGCGTGTGCCATCTTGTGTATGGGTGTGTTTCCTTGTATGGTTGTGATTGCCCTGTCAGCTTTGCCTTGTGTGAGTGGTGATTTTGTGGGCTAGGTGATTCTCTCTAATGTGCATGCTTTAGTGATGGGTGTCCATGCATTGGTGTGGCATGCAGGGCTTGGTTTTGGGATGGGTGGGTTGTGATAGTGGGGTATATGTGAGGTGGTGGAGTGATGGGGTTGAGGTTAGGGGTAGGAGTTTGTGATGGCATGCAGGTAGGGTGGGGGATATAATAGTAAAGATTTGACTTACCAGAGTCCAGTCCTCCTGCTACTCCTGCGAGGCCCTCAGGATGCATTATTGCCAAGACTTGCTCCTCCCATGTTGTTAGTTGTGAGGGAGGAGGTGGGGGTCCACCACCAGTCCTCTGTACAGCTACCTGGTGTCTTGCAACCACAGAACGCACCATCCCCCATAGGTCGTTCCACCTCTTCCTGATGTCATCCCTTGTTCTGGGGTGCTGTCCCACGGGGTTGACCCTGTCGACGACTCTCCACCATAGTTCCATCTTCCTTGCAATGGAATGGACGTCTTTGGGATGCCATGGATGTGGTGTCAGTGATATGTGTGAGGGTGTGTGGGGTGATGTGTTGGGGTGTGTGCTGTGAGGTGTGTGGATGGTGTACGGGTGATGGTGTTCTGTGGCTCAGATTGAGTGGTTGCTCCTGGCTTGTCTCGCTGTCAGTTAGCAATCTTTTTTTTCATTGGAAGGGTTGTTGGTAATGTGGGTGTGTGTTTTATAGTGGTCTAAGTGTGTGGGTATGGTGTGTGTGTGTCAGATGTGTGTATTTTGAATTGTCCAATGTGGTGTAGTTTTGTTAGTGTGTGTGTATTTTGAGCGCAGCGGTGTGTGCCACCAATGGTTTACCGCGGTTGAACGACCGCCGCAGTGATTCATGGGTCCTGATACTGTGGGAGTATTTCTGTTGGCGTAACGGTGTGGGTTTTAGTACCACCAGCTGATCACTGACTTTTGGGCTGGCGGACTTGTGTGGGTGTCTGTATAGTGGCAGATTTCTCTGTGTGGGTTATAATACCTGCAGCGGTATACTGCTGTGGTCACGGTAAGTTGAGGGGCGTAAGCACGACGGTAGGCGGCATTTACCGCCAATGTTGTAATGAGGGCCTTAGTGACATCTGCCAGTGCAGAACTTTCACCGAATTTCACAAAACTTTGTGAAACTTCCACGGTACATGGCTATAAACGTATTTGAACACATGTAGGTAGAATAATTATATTTCCCTACCTATTACCCCCTTAGTAAAGTGGTAATAGGTAGGGACCTACTACATACCTACATCTAAGGCCCTAACACTGATCATAGCAAAAGTGTTGGAAAAACCAATATGTCTGCTTTTCATTCTCAAAAAACTAACCATTACCTTATTATATAGTGGCTTGACATCGCAATGTACCATGGTATACTGCACAGTTATGACAGTATACCTTGGCCCATAATATAACTTAGGCTTAGCTATATTATTGGATTGTGGTACACTTGCGTCACTCATGGTGTCGCATTGGCAATGTAATAATTAAGTCAGATTTACAAAGGAATGCAAGGCCACCATGTGTGGCCCTGCGTTGATTGGTAAATCTGGGGAAAAGCAAGGCAGCACAATTTGTTGCTTTGTGTTTCTCTGCATACCATGATCTACATTGCTGCGAAATTTGACATACATCTGTATGCCTGCCACTGTAGCCACTCCAATATACATTATTCCAGTCTATGCCACTCCACTTCTGCATCTCTACACCATTTTAAGCGACACTATTACACTGTATGCAATGCCACTGTACATCACTCCAGCCTACATCACTAAACTTTACGGCACTCCACTGGATGCCACTCCACTATATGCTATTCCATTCAATGCCATTCTACTGCATGCCACTCTATAATATATATATCACTGTATAGCCCTCCACTGTACCGTATTCCACAATACACTACTCAACTCTACACCACTCCAGTGTATGGCACTCCAAACTATGCCACTACTCCACTCCACGATACTCCACTATACACTATTACACTCTACGCCACTGCACTGTACAACACTGTGCTGTACACCACTCCTCTCAGTGCTTTTACACTGTACACAACTCTACTTTATGCCAGCCCTCTGTATGTTTTCATACAGTATACATTTCCCCTCTACATCTCTTCAGTGTACACCACTTCACTGTATGTCACTCCACTATACACAACTTCAGTATATGCTATTTTACTTGACGCCATTCCACTGATTACCACATCACTTTACACTGTATGCCACTCCACTGTATGCTACTCTTTGCCACTCTCAGTATATGCTATTTTACTTGACGCCATTCCACTGATTACCACATCACTTTACACTGTATGCCACTCCACTGTATGCTACTCTTTGCCACTCCAGTGTATGCCACTCAACTTTACCCTACTTCATTCTACTCTAGCCCATTGGACGCCACTCCACTGTACACCACTCCACTGTATTCTATTACACTCTACCCCATTACAGTGCATACAACTCCAGTTTACATCACTTCACTGTATGTCACTGCATGGTATGCTGTTCCACTGTACGCTATTCCAGTCTATACCATACCACTGTACACTACTCCACTCTATGGTATTTTACTGTATGTCACTCAACTATACATTACTCTACTCAACGCTACTCCAGTATTCACCATTCCACTATACACCACTCCATTTGATGACACTCTATTCCATGTTATTCTAGTCTATTCCACCCCACTCTACACTATTGCACAGTACCTCTCTCTATTCTGCGCTATTACACAGTGTGCAACTTCAACCTCGCCCCTTTACAGTATGGTATTCCTCTCTACCCCACTCCACTCCTTGCTATTACACTCTTCCCCACCCCACAATAAACCACTCCACTCTAAGCCACTCCACTGTATGCTACTTTACTATATGCTACTTCACTGTACACTATTACACTTTACACCACTCATCTGAATGCTACTACACTATATGGTTTACACTCTATGCTACTCCACTGTACACCACTCTAGTCTACACTACTCCACTCTATGCTATTTCACTTTATTCCACTCCATGCGACTCCACTCTACACCACTCCTGTGTACTCTTCTCCACCCTATATAACTCCACTCTACAAAACTGTAGTACACTTTATGCCACTCTGGTAGACTATACTCCACTCTATCCCCATACACCGCACTGTCCAAATTTGCATTCAACTCTATGCCTGTACATTCTATTGCACAACATTCTACTCCACTTTCCAACAGTTTCCAACACTGCACAACATATCACTCAACTCTACTGTATGAGAGACCTCTCCAATTTATAACAGTTCCCTTGACTCTATGCTATGCTACTTCAATATACGCTAATTCACTTTTCCCTACTCCACTCCACTGTACATCACTCCAGTCTACGCTATTCCATTCTATGCCACTCCAGCTTTCTACACCGCACTATAAAGTATGCCACTCTGTGCTATTCCAATGTATGCTACTCCACTTCACGGTAATCCGCCCTGCGCAACTACAGTGAACACACTCCTCTCTATGCTGTTTCATTGTGTGACACTCTCCTCTGCTCTGTACAACTCCACTCTATATATGCCTACCACACTTCATGGCACTGTATGACATTCTACTCCAATCTATCCCCGTACACTCCACTGTCCAACTCTCTACTCCACACTATGCCTGTACACTTCAATATACAACACTATATTCCACTATACTACACTTTTCTATATGGCACAGCACTCTACTGTATAAGACCCCACTCCAATTTATAATAGTTTATTACCCACCCTATGCCAGTAGATTCTGCTCTTTGCCACTCTACTCTACTCTACCACTCACCAATACAGTACTTTACTCCACACTACGTTACACAACTCCACTCAACTCTATTCCATTGTATGAGACTTTACCTCACTCATAGCAACTATACAACAATCTACTCTACGCAGCGCCACAGTTTTACACACTACTGTACTCTATGCAACTCCACTCTACAAAACTCTACTACACTGTATGCCACTTTACTCCTGTCTCTACCGCTTTCACTCTGGTGTACTATACTGTATGCCACTGTACAACACTCTACTTCTCTCTACTCCATGGTACTCTAACCCACTATAAAACACTGTGCACAACTTTTTGTATGCGTCTGCACCCACTTTACTCCACTCTGTTCTGACAATGTCCTCCACTCCACTACTCCACTGTACAGCACTCCACTCCATGCCACTCTATGCCATCCACTCTACCACACTCTACAACATTGTACTGTTCACCATTCCAGTCTACAAAAATCGACTAGACTATATACCATTGTACTCTACTGTATTCTACATCACTTTTCAAAACTGTAAATCCCACTACACTCTACTTTACAACACAGTTCTCCTATTTATGACACTTTACTCAACTGTATGCTACACCACTTAACTCTACTGCACTCCATGCCACTATAGTTTACGACACTCCACTCTATTTCACTTTATTCCACTCTACACTACCCTACTCCAATGTACCCCACCACATTCTACACCACTCTACTACGCTTTATCTCACTCTACGCCACAGTACTATATTCCACTCTATGCTGCTCCACTGCCTGACTCTCTTCTCCACTGTATGCAACTCCACTCTTAAACACTATACTAGACTCTATGCCACTCTATGCCACTCTGCTTTATTCTATGCCCATCCACTGTGTGCCACTGTACTGTACCATATGACACTCTATGATACGCCACTCATCTTCTCTCTATGATACGCCACTCCATTATTTGACACAGCACTCCATTCTACGAAACTCTCAACCACTGTACTCTACTACACTCCACTTGATGATACTCCACTATGTGACACTCTACTTTACCCTACCCCACTCCAAGTCACTCTACTCCACTCTGTGACAGTCTACGACACCCTACTCTACGGTTCGACATGCCAGTCCACTGTGCAACTTGCTGTTCCATTCTACGATACTTGACTCCACTGTAGAAGACACCATGCCACTAAACTATATAACACTTTTCTACACTGTACAATACTACTCTCTACTCCACTCATTTCCAATAGGTGTGGTTGGAGTTCACAGAGTTTAACTCTGAGGAAATCCGCCAAGTTGATGCACAAAAGGCCCGAAATGGCAGCTTTATTATGTTACCCAAGGCCCTGGCCTGAATTCTACAGTGAATTTGTACAGTTTTTTTTAACGGAAAGTAATTTTCATTACTATACGTTAATCCAACCAGCACCGCGCGTTGCGGTGGTTGGCAGAAGAGCCTGCAGCCAACTCCCATAATCACTCAATCCTGCGCTGCGCAAGGCCTTTGACCGTGAGTAGTGGGAGTTAGTCATAGGGCCTGTCCCTGCAGCCAAACCCTATAACAACACGACCCCCCCATCCCAAGGCTAATCCCAACCCCGGGGACCCCATCCCCTAGGGTGTGGCCTAGTTTTTTTTTTTTTGAGAGGTGGAGGAGTGCCCCATTGCCCCCCTCGGCAGGGCCAAGCGCAGCCCCCAGGGCCTCATTCCCTAAGGCGCGGCCTAATTAATTTTGTTGTGGGGTGAGGGGGCCACATGTCCCCCTCCACAGGGCCTATCTCGGCCTCCCTCTCTGTGAGAGCAATTTCCCCGTTTTGCTTGCCTTCATCTCTGCATGCAGGCAGACAGAGTAAACCTGGGCTTTGATGAAGGGAGAGCTGATTTACAGCTCTCTCTTCCTCGGAGCACAGTGTTTGCTGTGACTTGATGGCAGCTTTAAAGCTGCCATGAAGTCACAGGAAACAGCTATGTCCCAGGGGTGGGCACCCCGGGACATAGCAGGAGCCAGCACGGGGGTGATGGTCCCCAGGGCCATAAGTGGCTCCTATAGGGGAGCCGCGCAGCTCCCCTTCACCATTCATAGCCCCTAAGAGGTTCCTCTGTGCTGCAGGGAGTCTGAAACAGACCGCAATCTCTTTTTTTTCAATCTGCCCCAGGCACGTAGTGGTCCCCGATGCTGGGTGAGGGGGGCTGAGCAGCCCCCCTGCACGTCTTTTCATAAATGACCTGGATAGGTGGTGGTCACTGAGGCTGCGGTGGGCTAAAGCAAGCCCTAGGAGAGGTGCCTCATGCGCTCCCCTCCTGATTAAACACCCCAATGCACCGGGACCTGTCCTACCCAAGGGCTAATAAAAAGAAAAGGGTGGGAGACTACCCTATTCTTAAAAAGATATCAGAGAGATATCAGATTGGGATTCGCAGATTTTTCTGATATATATATTGTTTTAAATGCTTTTCAGCCCTGGCAGGTCCCTCAAGGACCCCAGACCAGAGCTAAGGGGTCAGAGCGATTCTACCCTGGCCCCTTTTCTTTTTTTTGCTTTGTTTTCTAGGACTCAGCTGGTGTTGAGTCACAAGATGGCTGCCAACACTTCCTTGTAGAATTACAAAAAAATGTTTGCAGCCAATCACATATCAGCACAGGGCCAGCTGGATCCACAGAAGAACTGGGTCCCTATAAATATCTATATTTTATGGCTTTGAATTCCTCTAAAAAGGCTGAATGGATTAAAAAAAAAAAAAAGCGTGATCTGTGCAACAGCATCTAGCTTCCTGACAAATTTGGTGTATTTCCTTTCAGTGGTTTGGGCTGCAGGCGTGTCTAAAGGTCCTATGGAAAAATGAATGGGGAAAGCGTGTTTTGGGACCCACCCTTTTTCTCGCCCCTGCTTGGCAGATCACCCTGAAACTTTCAATACAGCAGCTGCACTGACCAAAGTATACGTTTTGAAAGTTTTGTGAAGATTCATCAAGCAGCATCAGAGTTAGAGGCAAAACAAAAAAACGCTCTGTCTATGGAAACTAGGTCCTACCTATAACCACCTAGTTGTGACTGCCACTAGGTAAGATATATATAAATATTTATATACTCATGTATTCACTTCAAAAACCAAAGGTTACAGGGACTTTATAGTTGGGTTCTGAATTTACTCATACAAAACCTTAGAAGTTCAGCAGTTTAAGTTATTTCAAGGAACTATAACTTGTGCCTTAAGGTAACTATAACTCGCACCCCTGCCATGCTTAGTGTTTTCTTCATTGCTTTGACTGCTAATACTTTTAATGATGTTATAAATATTGTCATGATTGCTGTAAAATCTGGGGTAACTAGCAGTGCATGGCGAGGGTGCGAGTTAGAGGTTCTTGAAATAACTTTAGCTATAAATGTTGAATTTCTAAGGGTTGTATGAGTAAATTCAGGACCTAACTGTAACGTCCCTGTATCCTTTGTTTTTTTTAAGTGAATTTCTATGGTATTTTTAATTCTATTTCCTAACTATAACATCCCTGAAACCTTTGTTTTTTTCAGTGAATTTCTATTTTTTTTACATAAAGTAATGTCAATTACTATACATTAATCCAACCACCTCCAAGCATGGTATTTGGTTGTGAGCGGGAGCGGTTGGCTGCAGGGCCTGCGACCAACTCCTTATAACCACCCAACCATGCACCTCACATGGCATTTGGTTGTGCGCGGTGGGTTTGGAGACATTGCCGGGACTGCGGCCAGGTTCTGCAGCCAACCCCCCTAACCACCTAACCCCATGCTGCTCATAGCCTTTGGTCATGTGAAGGAGTTGGCTGTAGGTCAGTGTGGCGCCCTCCGCTGGCTGATTTCGGCCCCAGGGGCCCCATACTTTGAGGCCTCGCCTTCTGATTTATTTTGGGGAGGAAGGGGGCCACACAGCCCTGCTACCCTGACCAATTTCAGTCCCACAGACCCAGAGGAATGACCACAGAAACACATACACTTGAACCCTCAACCTTCAGTGTATGGGTCTGAGACCTTAGCCACTAGGCCAAAATTGACTTCTAAGTATGCATTGTCCAGACTTAGCTATGACATTGAACACAAAGATTTTGCATGGAAAAAGACTTCAATGTCACATCACAAAGAATGTTTAACAGTCAAAGCATTGGTATATTAATAGACAAAGGCGGTCATTCTGACCGCGGCGGGCGGCGGTCGCCACCCGCCATGCGGTCACCGCCGAATGACCGCCCTGC
This sequence comes from Pleurodeles waltl, assembly GCF_031143425.1. Classification (NCBI taxonomy): domain Eukaryota; kingdom Metazoa; phylum Chordata; class Amphibia; order Caudata; family Salamandridae; genus Pleurodeles; species Pleurodeles waltl. The sequence goes on from NC_090442.1 coordinate 519,014,614, forward strand.
GGTCAAAAGACCGCGGCGGCCATTCCAACTTTCCCACTGGGCCGGCGGGCGACCGCCAAAAGGCCGCCGGCCGGCCCAGCGGGAGAGCCCCTGCAACGAGGAAGCCGGCTCCGAATGGAGCCGGCGGAGTTGCAGGGGTGCGACGGGTGCAGTGGCACCCGTCGCGATTTTTACTGTCTGCTAAGCAGAAAGTGAAAATCTTTGTGGGGCCCTGTTAGGGGGCCCCTGCACTGCCCATGCCAGTGGCATGGGCAGTGCAGGGGCCCCCAGGGGCCCCACAACACCCGTTACCGCTGCGGTCAGAATTGCCCTGGAAGCACCGCCAGCCTGTTGGCGGTGCTTCCGCTGTCCCCGGCCCTGCCGGTCATGGACCGCCAGGGTCGGAATGACCCCCAAAGTGCCAAAAGATACAATGATTTGAACCTTCAGCCTACTGAGTGACAGTCCAAGAAATTTACCAATAGGCCAGAAGTGGACTGCTGTCCATCAAAAGTAACTATAACATTCTTAATAAACATCTTGCTAGTCTGTCTCTTTGAAGTCATTGTATGGAGAGGCCATTACAATAACATTCTCTCTTTTTCATCCCATTATGGGATGGAAGAGAGAAAAGAGAGAGTGACAGGACTGCGGGTGAGCCTCAAGGTCCTAACCAGCTCCCTGCAACCTGCGGGAGCCGGAATTGCACCCCGCAAGCAAGAAGCTGCTTTAAATGGCAGCTCCCTGTTTTCAGGAGCAATGTTTTCTTCTGTTTCTCTGCATGCATATATGTGCACAGGGACACAGATGAGGACTTCACTTTCTGTTTCACAGCTCTCACTTGCAGTGAAGTGCTTGTTCTGACTTGGAAGAAGCTGTCAAAGCTCCTGCCTAGTGAGAGCAAACAGCTATGTCCCAGGGGTGGGCACCCCAGGACATAGCAGGAGTCGGTCCTGGGTGGTTATGGCCCCAGGGTCATTGGCTCTTCAAGGGGAGAAGCACCCCCCACCTCCAGCATGAAGTTGCCCCCGGGGAGGTGGTGGTCTCCAGGGCTGGGAGTCTGTGACAAAGCCCCTTCCTTCTTTAAATTCTGCCCTGGGGAGGTACAGCTCCCTTGGGCTGTGGAGGGCCTTGCTTCCCCTTCCAACATTCTATTTTCACCAGGGAGGTGGAGGCCCTTGGGACTAAGGGGTCCCCAATGAACCCCCTTCATTCTTTTATTGTAGCCTCAGGGAGGTGGTGGTCTCAGGGGTCCATGCAGCTCCCTGCATAAAATTGTATATTTGCCCCGAGGAGGTGACGGTCCCTGGGGCTGTGAGGGGGATGAGTGCCTCCCCTCCACACAATGAAATCATTGCCCCATGGTGATAGCGGTCCCCAGGGCTGTGGGGGGACTTGCGGTCCCACTGCATACAATTAAAAAATGCCCCCGGGGAGGTGGTGGTCCCCAGGGCTGCAGGAGGGGGAGCTGTACGGCCCCCACATTAAATTGTATCTTTGCCCCAGGGAGCTGGTGGTCCTCGAGTCTAATAGAAGCCCAAGGAGGGGGGGGCATGCACCCCTTCCTTTTAAAAGCCCATAATGCCCTGGGACCTGGCCCTCTGGGGGGATATCTAAAAGAAAAGGGTGGGAAACCACAAGTTTTTTTTTTAACATTGGAAAAATCTGTGGACCCAAGGATTTTCCTGACTTTAAAACAAATGCTTTTTAGCCCTGGTGGAGTCCCTCTGGGCACCCTGCACCAGAGCTAAAGGGTCAATGTGACCCTACGCTAGTCCCTTTTCTTTTTTAAAATTTGTTTTGGAGCACTCGGCTGAAGCTGAGTCCCAAGATGGCTGCCAATACTTCCTCGTTGGAGTGTTGGCAGCCAGTCACATATCAGCAAGGGGACAGTTTATTTATATTTTAATAACTCTAATTTCTCCAAAACTACTGAAGAGATTTACACCAAATGTAAATGTGTATTGCGGGGTGTAAATTATAGTTAGGATTGGTAACTATAACTGCTGAATTTCTATGGTTTTGTGTGAGTAAGTTCAGTACCTAACTATAATGTCCCTCTAACCTTTGTTTTTTCTGTGAAGTTTTAAGACTTTTTAATTCTATTTCCTAACTATAACATCCCTGTAACCTTTGTTTTTTTCTGTGAATTTCTGTGGTTTTATAAATGCAGTAGGAGGCTGTTCACGGGGCCTGGCCGTATGAGCCTCCTGTGCTGTTGGTACTTTACTCTAAAAGTGAAAAAGGATGTGTCAGTGTATGTATCAGTGTGTGCCTGAGTTAGTGCATGCTTAATTGTGGTTCTGAGTATGTTAGTGTTTGTATCAGTGTGTGCTTAGGTGTGTTAGTGCATACATCAGTGTGTGCCTTGGTGTGTCAGTGTATGCTTAACTGTGTGTCTGGGTGTGTTAGTGAATGTATCAGTGTGTGTCTGGCTAGGTTAGTGCATGCATGATTCTATGGTTGTTTGTGTCAGTGAGCGCATTAGGGTGTGGAAGTGTATGCATCAGCATGTTCTAAACCCTCGCTATGAGGAGAACACATATAGCAGTTCCTATTAAGTGTGTAAAAAATGCAAGGAGAAAGCAGTGAAAAATAGTGCATAGCAATGAGTAGGTCCACAAAAAACAACAAGAGAAGCAAGGTGAAAGCAGTGAAAACAGGGGAAAAACCAGAATTTCTGGGAACAACATCAAGAATCTGTTTCACTTGTTGGGAAGGCCTACTCTAACCCAAACAGTTCCCCTAGACTTTGAGTACAGGCTAGCTGAACTGAACCTGTCACAGCACTCATAGGATCTTATTTTCTTATGTTAAAGTATTTTCAAGCTAAAGCTGCCCAGTTTCTTGGTTAAAGATTTTTATGCAGAAATCTCTTTCCATATTTTCTTCATCTTTGTCTTCTTAGATTTTGTGATATGGAAAGTAGCATAGAGTGCAACAGCAATGGAGTTGTCTGCAACAAACGGTATGCCCATATTTGCATCTCATAATTTCAAAATGACAGCATTATAATCATAAATATACTTGGAGGCCTCTGATCTTCTTAGATTATATGTGTTTTGGGTGATTTTCATGTCAGTGTATGCCTCACTGCAGATAAAAAGCTTTTTACTCTTCATTTGGATATGATAAGTCTTGGAAATCCAAAACAACACCTTGTATAAAATGTTCCTTTACATATGCATCTTCGGCGACATTGCTTGTCACATCTATGTGTTTGGAAGTGTAGAACTTGCTGTCTTGGGCCTTTATCCTCATTCTAATTTGGGATGGTGCATGTAACATACTGTTCTATGAAAGACAGTACAGAGTCATCACTGTCAATTTTGGTGCATCCGTTATCGATAAGGGTATGTGTAGATAAGGAGCACCACTTGACTGGTACTCTTTATGCCAAAAATAACTGTAACTTCACCAAGAGGAGTGTTTGTTTTATTGCATATGAAGCCCAGCAATGCTTGAAACTTGTGATTTAAATACCTACACACATTAGCAGGATCCGATCCAAAAAGCTAAGTTCTCCTGCTGTCTTCAAATTAATATCCTTGATGTTAGAGCTGCCCTGTTTTAGGAACTGAAGTAATTTATCCCATGCATATACTGCACAACTGTCACAAATCAAGTGGGTGCACCTAAAATTCGTATATATATATTTCTTCTGACTTTTGTTTATCCACTTTTTCTATTTGTCCACTCAAATGTAATGCTTCTTCATCGATACAAGTTAACTCTCCAATAATATCAGCATTTTTGTAAAAAACATTGTTTTCTTTCAAGTATAATGTGGCTTTATGCACTTTACTTACATCTACTAACTCTTGCCATTTTTTTGTTTTTGCTGGGCACAGTTTTTACCAAAATGATGAGAGGTTCATCAATTTCTCTGTCAATACCCGCAGTGTCAACATTTTTTTTTAATCTAAAGGTAAGTAGACAACTCTTCCTTTAAGTTCTTTCTGTAGCTCTGTTGGTTTCCCTGTCTTTGGTTCCATTCCCACTATCACTTGAAATGGATGGACAGCTTGTATCGAATGGATTCATAAAACTTTAATTGTTGAAGATCTTCTGGAATTATACCAATTCTAATCTGTTATGGAGTGCTCTAGCTGATATTTTATTATCCTCTAATTTATTACAACAATACTTACATATTGTTTGTTTTGTGGCTAAACCGAAGTGTTCTTCTACAAATAGATGTACACCAAATTCCTGCCACTTATCTCTGTTTTCTTCCTTAGTTTTAAAAAGTACAATTACTTTACGAGTTTGGCTATTGTGGTGAGTGCGGCAACAACAAAAACAAAGACAGTCTGGTTTCTCTGAAGATAGTGTATTGAACTTGACTATCTCTTGCACAATTTTTTCAGAACTAATCTTTGTTTCTACCTGCTCTGCACCTCATGTCACTACCTCCTCATTTTGTTTACATTTGTCTTCAGGACCAAAGCAACAAAACTGAACGCCTTTACAAACTTTCTCTACCTCTTTCACAGTACCATGCAATAGAACTCAATTAATCTCTCCTAAATATAAAGCTGTCGTTTTTACACAGTAAAGTCTCCGAACTAAATTTGACATTTTTGAATGATACACAGCTAAAATTCTAAAGTGATGAAAAGTGTTTTTGCACACTTTCTTTGAAAGACATGCCAGTTAATGCCTTTGTAAGTTAGTGAGTTTCCTAACTTTGCATGAATCTAATCCTTGCAGCATGATCATTTTCTGTTTCAGACTTCTCTATGAAACTTCTCCTAGGAAAGTTCTTAATTCATCAATTGATTCCAGACAGTGCAAATACTGCTACACTTCCACAAGTACACAGGGACCTGTCTATGCCTTCCTTGTACCTCTTCAGCTATCACTTTTACATTCCTAGGCACTATCACATCTTTCTCTATAGGAGCACCGTCTTTTGGTTCATAGCAACGACCAGTTATGTCAACTGCATGCATGAATGTGTTCTCTCATAAGTAGTTCTCTTCATTAAAACAGTTCTGCACTAGATGTGCCCACCACTCACCTTTAAAAAATTTACAAAATTTATGTTTGATGATAAGTCTTTATCTTAATGTTCTTTTCCTAATGCACAATACTGTTTTGTCTTTTGTCTTCATTCTGTTTAGTATTAAGATATAAGGTTTCATCTTCAGAGCAAATGCTTTCTCAACCATAGTCACAATATGTTGCTTTTGGTTAAGTACAGCACTTCCCTTATACTTTTTTATCTTCTTCAGCAAATCTTGAATTATTCTTTTCTGAAACACTTTTACTTTTAACTACTTAAACTTTTTTTGTCTGTGTTTTCTTATTAGGTTTCATAGTTTTAACGCCGTGCAACTCTTACTGTTAGTTGGTATATTTCAAACTTCTCTTTTTAAATTACATCTTTCCCTCATTTTGCATTTTACTGCATATCTTTTTCAAACAATCCTTAGCACTCTTACCAGTGACTTTTTATTTTTCTGCACATTTTCCACCTTATCTTCCTTTTTATTGTTAGTTTTAACTAGGTAGTACTGATGTTTCCATTTCTTTCTTCTTTGTGTTTTGTTAGGCATTTTCAATCTTTAAAAAAAAAATGAAAGTAGATATCTGGAAAACAAATAAAGAATACCTTTAATCCTACAGAATATAGTATACAATTACACACAATAAGTAACTAACAACATAAGTGGTTATTTAAGTGTCTAAATAATTCTTGAAATCTCTCATTATACATCCATAAATTTGTATAGTAGTTACTGCATACATAGGACATGCTCTGTACCTACCTTTCTCACTAACAGATGTCTGCCTCAGTGTGTTAGTGCATGCATCTACGTGTGTCTGGGTATGTCAGTGTATACGTGAGTGTGTGTCTCGGTGTCAGTGTCTGCATTACTATGTACCTGCATATGTCAGTTTTTGCATCAGTGTGTCCTTCAGAATATTATTATATGTATCACTTTGTGCATGAGTGTCTAAGTGTATACATCAGTGTGTACCTGGGTGTATTTGTATATGTTTCAGTGTATGTCTAGGTGTAACAGTGTATGTAATAGTGTGTACCTGAGTATTTCAGTGCATATATGAGTGTGTATCTGGGTATGTCAGTATATGGTTGAATATATATGTAGGATTGTAAGTGTATGAATCAGTGAGTGCCAAGGTATGTCAGTTTATGTATCAGCATATGCTTGAGTGTGTCAGTATATACATCAGTGTGTATCTGCATATATTACTGTATGCATCAATGTGTATCTGGGTCTGTCAGTGAAAGAAATAGTGTGTGACTGACTGTTATAATTTATGCATAAATCTGTGTTTGGGTATGTCAGTATATGGATGAGTGTGTAGCTGATTCTATTAGTATGGGTGTGATACTGCATGTATAATTGGGCATAGAGGTCTGCTGTAATTTAGTGAAATTCAGTGGTACATGTATTACCTTTTAACAGGAAAGAAGCCTGACCTTTGGCCTACCTACAGCCTAGCTGAATGGTAAGTTATCTCTAGTAAAAGGGGAGTCTAAGACTTGTAAAAAGCTTTTCTAATGTCGATCTGATATTAAAACTGTACACTCAGGCTCACCAGTAGTAGGCCCGAACCATGTTTAAAGTACTGCTTGTCTGAATGAGCAACTAGGTTGTGAGAATACTTGACTACATGAGTGGCTCTGTCCTTTTAAAAATAGGCATTACCCCTTAATTGCAGTAGTAGGCCCAAGCCTTGTTTAAAGGACTGCCTTTCTAGATAGGTAACTAGGTTGTGTCAATAATTGCCTACATGTTTCAGTCATTTTATCAGCATGTCTATGGTTGAGTACTGATGTTTAAGTAAATATGATAGTATATATTTGTCTTTTTTACTAAGTATGTAGGACTCTAAATCTGCATGTAAGTGGCTATATAAATTGTTTGCTGGCTGTGTTTATGAGTACAGGGGTATCTAACCGTGTGTGCAATTGGCTCCAATACTGCTGGATACATAACTGATATCTGCGCATATGCTTGACTGCATAAGTGACTCTCTCAGTGTCTGACTGGGTGTGTGAGTGACTCTATCCTTTTGTTATTAGGTGTATGAGTTGCAGTATGGGTGACAGAGTGGAAATGTACCTGGGCATAGGGGTTTGCAAGTACACAGGGGTCTGCAAGTACACATTTAAGTTAGTTAAACTCAGAAAGATATTTCACTTCTTGATCACAATGCACCCTACTCTATGGCCTACCTGCAGCCTACCTAAGAGTTTGAGTTTTGTATAAGAAATGGGAATCTAAGGCTTGTCAAGCAGCTTATATAATGCCAAGTCGAGCTGACAGTAAAACTGTACACTCAGGCTCACCAGTGGTAGGCCCGAACCATGTTTAAAGGACTGCTTCTCTCAATGAGCAACTAGGGTATGAGAGTACTTGACTACATCTCAGAGTGACTGTATCAGTTACCAGACAGGTCTCATACTGAAGCAAACACAGCTACTGTTTGATTCTGTGCATGAATGTATAAGTGGCTCTTTCTGTGTCTGACTGGGTGTGTGAGTGGCTCTATCCTTTTAAAAATAGATATCGCTCAGGAAGTGCAGTAGTAGACTCAAGCCTGGTTTAAAGGACTACTTCTCTAACCAGGTTGTGTCTGTAACTGCCCACATGTTTCAGTAATTTCATAAGTGTGTTTATGGGTGAGCAATAAATGTTTATGTAAATATGCCATTATATATTTTGCTATTTCACAAAGAATATAGGCCTCTAAATCTGCATGTAAGTGACTATATACATTTTTTGCTGGCTGTATTGAAGAGTGCAGGGGTATCTAACTGTGTGAGCAACTGGCTCCAATAATGCTGGACACACACCTCTGTCTAGGAATGTGCTTGAATGTCTAAATGACTCTCTCAGTGTCTGACTGGATGTGTGAGTGACTCTATCCTTCTGCTATTAGGTATATGACTTGCAATATGGGTGATAGAGTGCATCTATACCTGGGCATACAGGTCTGCACATGCACATTTCAGTCAGTTAAATTCAGGAGGATGTTTCACCTTTTAGTTGCAAAACACTCTGCTCTACAGCCTACCTAAAGGTTGAGATTTGTGTAGGAAAAGAAGGGTCTAAGGCTTGTCAATGAGCTTTTCTAATGCCACATCGAGCTGACTATAAAACTATACACCCAGGCTCACCAGTAGTAGGCGTGGACCATGTTTAAAGGATTGCTTGTCTGAATGAGCAACTAGGTTATGTGAGTACTTCACTACATATGTGACTAACTGTATCAGTTGCCAACTAGGACTCATACTGCAGCATACATACCTGCTGTGTGGGTGTGTGTCCCTTCTATTTTGCCTTTTACTGTAGTGTCAAGAAGCTACACATTTCCTTTCAGCTTACATACAGTCATAATTTTATTTTTTTAATATACTTTTTTTTTATAGTACAACCTTATTCAAATACCTGCAAAATATTTTGTTATTGTCAAACATTTATTTTAATATCTGTTTTCCACTGTAAACCTCAAATCAGAAATATGGCAATTCTACCCAATATGCTCTCACTCATACTGCTGTACTTTCATCAATTATTTTTGTTGTACCACTTCTAAATGGTTACTATTTGTAACTCTGTCTACGTTTCCTGTAAAGAATCCCAATTCAGTAGGTTTTTCGGCAGATCAGTGAATCCACCGCAGGGCTCAGCATGACCCATGTGAGGTGTGCAGGGGATCCACAGAAACACATGAAAGCCCTTAAAAGCATTCAACAACCTGCTCTCAATACTTTCCATTTATATTTTACTTAAAACATTGTCATTTACAAGACCTATACACCCTACTGAGCAATTTTTGTACACCAGTCTGCTTTTTAATTTCATACTGTAGTCTCTTTTGTTCCCTTCCCTCTTACTCAATTAGCTCCATTTCCTTAGTAATCACGTTTCCAATAGTCTCTGTCTACCAGTCACAAGACTTTCTCTCAAATGCATACTAGTTTCACTTCAACTCTAGCAGGTGTGGTTAACTGGTTGCAATTCCAAGCATATCCCAAACAACATAACTTTTTTATTTTTCCAAAGCCAATCACAGTTAGTTGATTCTTTTCTTTAAATCGCTATCTAATTTTAGTTCCCAGCACATTGCCACCATCCAATCAAATATTTTCTTTTATATTTACTTGTTGTCCATAGTTTTGTGTTTTGGGCCAGAGAGAGTGTTAGAATGAGTGGCATTGATAGGAACCTAGGTTTGCCTAACATTGAAATTACTTGGATTGGACATAGAGGATTAAAGTGGCATCCATTGCTGCATTTGGTTGAAAGCATTGAAGATTGTCCACATCCACACCTCATGATTGTGCACTGTGATAGCAATGATCTAGACACAATTACAGGTGTAGGACTAGAAATCCTAATGAAAGATACCTTTGGTCAATTAATGTTGCTTTTCCCACATACTGCCTTGGTGGCAGTGGCCAACATAATTTTGTCCGTAGATAGAGAAATCCAGGAAGCATGTCAAAAAAGCAGTTTCTGCATTTCTTTGAGACCAGAAAACGAGCTCTATATCTCATAACAACTTACATTTGTATGGAATATATAAAAAAGAGCTCATTTCACAGACGGATGCAACAAGGTGTTCCTTAACAACTTAAAAGACTGCATCCTGTTCTATGTCTAATTATCATCTACACATCATAAACACAAAGGCTCTTTTCAGAGCCAACCCTTTTCCCAAACACTGGTCATTTTGGTTTTCAAAACCCTTTTTTCTAATTTCTCACTCGGGTCTGTTACAGATCCCTGGCCAAATAACAGGTCTACTTGTTGTACTGTGGGAGGATCCATGACAGATCTGTGGATCAGATTTTTCTGTATGGGTGTGTATGTGGCTGTGTGTGTGAGAGTGCGTGTGTGAGTGCCTGTGTGGGTCTGTGAGTGGCTATGTGAATGAGTGTGTGAGTGGGTATGTGAGGGTTTGAATGGGTATATGAGTGGGTGTGTAAGTAGCTGTGTGGGTCTGTGAGTTGGCATGGTAGTGGTTTTAGCAGTCTGTGAGTGGGTATTTGAGTATGAGAATGAGTGTCTGAGTGGGTTTGTGAGTGTGTGGGTGGGTGTGTTTGTGGGTGTGTGAGTTTGTGAATGGGTGTGTGAGTGGCTGTGTGGTCTGTCAGTGGTTGTGATTGTGGTTTGTGGGTCTGTTAGTGGCTGTGTGGATGTGTCTGGTTGTGTGAGTGGTTGCGTGGGTGTATGGGTGGCGGTAGTAGTGGTTTTGTGGGTCTGTGTGTGGTTGTTTGAGTGTGTGAATGAGTGTGTGAGTGAGTGTATGAGTGGCTGTGTGGGCCTGTAAGTTAGTGTTGTGGTGGTTTTATGGGTCTGTGAGTGGGTGTGTGAGTGAGTGTGTGAATGTGTTAATAAGTGTGTGAATGGGTGTGCAAGTGGCTGTGTGGGTGTGTGAGTGAGTGTGTGAGTTGGCCTGTGAGTTGCTGTGTTTCTTTTTGATTGGGTGTGGATCCACAGATCCACTGTGGTTTCACACAGGGGGTCATGCTGAGCACTGCAGAGTCTGGATCCACAGATCCACTGTGAATTCACCGGGGGGCTGTGGATCCACTGTGATTCACTGTGAATTCACATGGGGGCTGTTCTGAGCATCATGGAAGATCAATAGAGCCTCATGCACACCCAAAAAACAAAACAGCCCAACACAAACCCCTCTGTGGCCCTCTGTACAGTAGGTGTGGTGCTTAGGGTCATGTGAGATCACCCCTGTGGCACTTCATGGCCTACTGTGACACCAAGACAGACATCATCTAGGGCCCATGGTCCAACTGCATGTAAAACTATGGCAGGCTCCATCCTTGAGCACAGGAAGCCATTAAATGCCTTGTACCATTGTTTAATTAGGCTTTCAGTTTGCACACTTTATGAAGGAATAACACATGTTTCCTGGTTTATTGGCTCTAACTGTCACTACATATTGATTCCACCTGCTTATGCTTATTGGTTCCACTTGCCATGGTTTATTGGCTCCAACCATCATTTTGCACCTGCTTTCATTAAGCTGATGCATGTTCTCTCCAAGGGCCCATTACAAGTCTCCCTGGCCTCCATGAGCACCACATATCTCTCAAGAATCAGCTCCACCTATTGAGCCCCAGACACAGTATTTAAACCACGCCCAAAACTCGAGTGAGTACTTGCCTTGTTTCTGTCCAGAGCAAGCATTATCCATTCACTCACCTGCTGAGTCAATCAGTATCCTCCAGCCCTTTCTTCTTCCTCAGCCCAAGACAAGACTGAGCTCTTTAAAAAGAAACATGTCTTCCAGATATTGGTCATTATATTTTTGCCTTTCAAATGTTTTAGTGCTCTAGACACATTTACCGAGAGGGCGCTTCAAAGTATAATTACATCAGAACTGAAAACCTCATGCCAATATTTCTTGACAATTTGTTGTATCAAGAGAAGACATATTAGAGCGCACAATATATATGTATATGAACCTGAACTGAAAACTGTATGCAAAGTGATTCCTGGGAGGTGCCAGAAATTCCAGCCTTAATCTTGATTTGCTCTCAAGCAGTATCTGTGATGAAGCCTTTAAGTGTATATTGTTGTTAATAATTACTTAATCATAGTATGATGAGAACTGTCGGTAAAATATTCCTCTTGTTGTTTCCAGTGTACTGAATCCTCACTAACACAAAGGCCCAGGGCATGCAGATCCTGCTACGCAATGTTGCAAGACAGCAGAGCATACCCGCTACTGCAAGTCTATCTTTTCTTATTTTGTCCCAACCCCCTTCCCTTCGGAGGCAGCATGCGATTTAAGGTTTTTATTCCTTGATCAATAGTGGCCCTCCTAAGGGATAAGAGGACCAGCATCGTCCCCCCAGTTGGAACCAGGTGAGTGCACCACATGGGGTACCTCACAGACCCCTCAATCAGTCCTACGGGGTTGGGTTACCTATATCCTGACCCCTTATATTATTTTTTATATTTATTTCCCACACAGGAACCATCCACAAAATCCACAGGAGATCTGCATCTCTGAATATACATATTTGTTTTCCTCAATAACTTCCAAACTACAGAATGGATTTACACCAAATTGCAAAAAGAGATCTTTCTCAACCAAGATCTAGCCTTTTTCAAACCTTGGTGTAATTATGTTCAGCAGTTCCAGGCTGTAGTCATGTCTAAACTCCCTGTGGGAAATTGCATGGGGAATATGCGTTTTGGGACCCCTGTATTTCTTGGCTCCCGCTTGATGCAATTACCTGAAACTTTCCAAACAGCAGCTGAAGTAAGTGGCAAACTAGTTTTGAAAAGTTTGTGAATATTCATCAAATGGCGCTAGAGTTATAAACAAAATGAAAAACACTTTTCCTATGGAAACTATGCCCTAACTATAACTAAATCGCTGCAAACACAAGAGGTTAAAGTGACATAGTTAGGGAAAAATGTCAGTTAACAAGTCACTTTTTAAACTAAAAAATCATTCAAATTCAACTGTTATAGTTAATTGAAATAACTGTAGGTCAGGCCCTCGCTATGCACAGTGTTGTCAACAAAGATGTACTTTCACATGTCCTCAGTGATGTTATCAATGATGACATAAAACATGTCATTAATGATGTGATATGTAAAGTCATAAGCTGTGCATGGCGGGGCGCAAGTTTTAGTTACTTTTATAGTGTTGTGTTTTAACTGAAGTTTTCACTGAACTATATCATCACTTTCACCTTTATTTTTTGTTGGCATTCTAGATTTTCTAACATAGAGTAAGCTATTACTAACATACCTAACTGTGCATAATAGGCCATTTGCTATTTTTATAGGCTTGAGTATGTGAGGAGGTGAGCTCTCCACGAAGATCTGCACAGATAGGGCAACCTCTCTGCAGTAGTGGCCTGGCCACCTAATTGGGCTTAGGTTTCTGGAGGAAGTGGCTCTCCCTGATGAGCAGCACAGAGAACACAGGCTGTACGCAGTCTGTACGCAGTAGGGGCCTGCAACATAAGGTGGCTTTGGTGCATGGCTGGAGAGATCTCTTCACATAGTCTGTGCACTGAGAACAGAAAGTGTTTAGTAGAAGCTTGCCGACCTCCTGGGGCTTGCATCTCTTGAGAGAGTAAGCATGATGCACAGTCTGCACACTGAAAACAGATTGTGAGTAATAAGTGCTTGCCCGCCTAGTGGGCCTTCAGTCTCTGCAGGGAGTGGGCTCTATGCACAGTCTGCACAGTTAGCACATACTGTATATTTGTTAGCTGTTTGCTGATCCAATGGTGCTTGTGTCTCTGGAGGGAGTGGGCTCCATGAACAGTCAGCACACTGAGCACTAGCTGTGCCTAGTAGGGAATTGCCCACTTAATGGAGCTTACTTCTCTTTAGGGAGTGGGCTCTACACATAGTCTGTGCACTGAGTGCTGAAAACGTGTAGTAGATGTTTGCCCACCTAATGGGGCTTAGGTGTCTGGAGGAAGTGGGTTCTAATCACATTCTGTGCACTCAGTGCTGACTCTGTGTAGTAGGAGCATGCCCACCTAATAGCCTCTGTGTGTTTGTAGGGAGTGGGCTTTATGCACAGTCTGCATACTAAATGCTAAATTAGCATAGCAGCGGTTAGCGGTTTGCCTGTGTAATTTGGCCCAGTAGTGTATTGGTTGTGCACGCTCCATAAAGCAATTTGAACAGCCTGAAGTCTCTGCTTTCATTATTTTCTTTTTTGGGGGGTTTGGGGCCTCCTTTCAGTCCCACTGGACGCCCAACAGACTATGACAAAATGTACATTGTTTTAATAATTTGGCCTCTGTTCCTCTGGGACCCATCCACAAGGGCTTGGGGGAGTATTTAGGGTTTCCCTACTCTGTATCCTCGGGTCCTGTTTTTTCATTTCTCTGGGCTGAGACCTAGTCCTCAAGTCCAATATTAGCTGCCACCACATTTTTCTTCATGTTGCGACCACTAGTCAAGCCTTTCAATCTTGTGGGACTCTGCAGGACCAGCAATTCAGGTTTTTATTTTTGTTGTTTTTCCCAGTGGGACTGTCATGGGATCTTGCAAGAGTCCTGCAGTAAAAAGAAATCTTCAAAGCCTGAACCTTAATTTCTCTGACACAGCAGCACAGATTTAAGTAGAATGACAAAAAAAATGCTTTCTGGGTAAAGATCTAGGGCCAGATGTAGAAAGCGTTTTGCATGGTGCAAACTGCGAAACTCGCAGTTTGCGCCATGCAAAAAGCCTTTTGCGATGCACATTCACAATTGTGAATGCGACTCGCAAATAGGAAGGGGTGTTCCCTTCCTATTTGCGACTCGCATTGCAATGCAGAATTGCTCTGTGACCGCAAATGCGGTCACAAAGCAATTCGCAGTTACCACCAGTGTCACACTGGTGGTAACCCATTTGCAAAAGGGAAGGGGTCCCCCTTTGTGAATGTTGCCAATAAGGGTTTTTCAGAGCAGGCAGTGGTCCAATGGACCACTGCCTACTCTGAAAAACCGAAACCAAAAGGTTTCGTTATTTTTTTTATTTTGCAACTAGTTTTCCTTTAAGGAAAACGGGCTGCAAAATAAAATTTTGAAAAACTGCTTTATTTAAAAAGCAGTTACAGACATGGAGGTCTGCTGACTTCAGCAGGCCACCATCCCTGTGAGTGCAGGGACTCGCTATGGGGTCGCAAAATGCGACCCACATCATTAATATTAATGAGGTGGGTCTTTGCGACCCCATAGCGACTCGCAGTCGGTGTCTGAGACACCGTACTGCATCTGATTTTGCGAATCGGAAATTGCGAGTCGCACCGAAAATCGGTCTTTACTACATCTGGCCCCTAGTTTCTTACAAAATTAGTGTCATGCTGTTCAGCCCTTTTTCCGTATCATTGTCTAGTTTTTCTATAGAAATTGCATAGGAGAACAAGCATTTGCAATGCAATGGGTCTTGAGTTTACTCGAGTTAGAGCTATTAGCATTGTAAATTCCTAGCTGGACTTTTCTTGCCACACAGACTGAAAATAAAAAGTAAAACAGTTGACATAAGCAAGCCGGTTCACAGCGCCACAACCCCCATGAGCGTGCATGCCAAGGAGTTACAGAAAAAGAAAAAGAAGTTTGCTCGCAGTCAAAGTTATCAGCAAAACTGCAATTATCCATGTAACTGGGTGGATGGCCAAGGCGGTAACAAAACCGCCCTAAGGAGTGACAAACATAAAGCATTTACCATTGATAACAAAGGATTTTTGAAAAGCAAGCCCATGAATGAATGATAGTTTTGGGCGTGCGGTGGGTGTGGTTAAAAGACCAGATACATACCAACATGCCACAAAAGCAGAGCTTGCATGCTGCTATGCTCGACCTTAAAAGGCGCTGTCTCAAAACAGCTTTTGACATCCATAGGAAAAATTAGACAATGAAACAGGAAAAATGGTTAAACAGGATAACACCACATTTGACAGAAAGCTGGATCTCAGCTCTGAAAAGGTGCCTTTTGTGATGTGGTGCAAATTCTATTTAGCCGTGTTAGAGAAATTAATGCTTAAAAAATAGCAATTCCTGTTGCCGTGGGACTCTTCTGGTAAAAATGACATAAACGGTATTCTGTTTGGTCGGTGGTGCGGTGGCGCTCTTTTTAAAGTAGTTAAATATTAAGTATGAGAAATAAAATAACTGTCACAGTTTTGAGAAATTATGGTAAATAGAGAGGTATTTTTATGGAGCCTTCCTTTTCTGTTTTTTTAGGACTATCACTCTTTAATGACAGGGTAATTATGTGCCTACAACTGATGTCTGAACCAAATGAAGAAAATATTTCAGTTTCTACGCTGGCCCTTGGCTGTCACAACACTGCTTCACAATATTTCAACATTCTGCACAAACAGTAGATTCAGCGTTTTTTTCCATAATCTCTGCTGTCTCCTTCCACCCTGAAGTACTTGAGAGAACTGATGTGCCAGAGCCTGGGAAACATAATTATGAATAATCTTTGGTAATGTGCCTAGGAATACAGCCAGCACTGCAGGGAATATTTCCCATGCCTAAGAAAACCCCTGCAGATTTGGGAAAGAGCGGCCCCTCACCTCCATGGGACACTTCAAAGTAGTTTTCTCTTTACTGTCTCTTTGCACAGACAGACTCATCCTACTCAGCTATTTAGTAAAACAATAGCAGAAAAATAATTGAAACCCAGCCTTCTTTTTCAAATGTGAAACAATGTCAAACGAGATGTAACTTCTGATAAAATAACAAACAAGTGGAGGTCAGTGAAAGGAGAAACTCCCAACTTGCTCAATTTAGAAAGGAAATGCTTGATTAGGCTCCAATAAAATATTTCTCCTGAGCAAATTCACCCTGTTGTGCACACTCCCACCGCTGTCCTGGAGCTTGGCAATCAGCCCAGACTAATGACCTAATGGTCAGCAAATGCAGGAGCGGCCCTTGTCCAGAGGAACTAATTTGAAACAGCAAATGAACAAAGGATCGAAACATTAAACCTGACCCACGGAAGAGGCATCAAGCAATTCCTCCTAACTTCACATGACAGCGAAAGCTGTAGTGTATAGTTTTATTGCTGAGCCACCACATCCACAATTGCCCCATAGCCCCCAAAATAAACCTAAATTAACCACCCCCTTTAAGGCTCATAAGTGCCCATCTCCAATGAGCATAGCAGTTTTTTTCATACTTACCATGAAAACCCGCTCCACCCAGATACTTGCATGATTCTGGGAAGAGATGTGCGCTTAGGTTGGAGGTTTTACCTCCCAAGATAGTTTCATCATTTTAGCCTGCTCTGAGATTGTGTGTGTGAAGTGTAAGTTCTGAAAAGGTGGTGGTATAACAGAAGCACTTGTAGGGTGGTTTGCTATGTCCTCTTAACTTTTGTTAATTTTCATATCCAAAACCGTGGGCAGGTCCTCACAATGGTGTTGGGATGTTTACAGAACATTTTTTCAAGATACTTCGTTGGTGAAGGAATACCGAGAGCTTCTCTGGTCTGGCTGGTTGCTTTGCCGCTTTGTTTGGTGTAATGTTACCGTTCTGTAAGTAGCTGCTATCCTTGATACATTTGATTCTTCACAGCACAGCTGCCAACACACCATGGCCCTCATTCTGACCTTGGCGGTCTTTTCGCAAGACCGCTGAGTTACCGCCGCGGTGAAGACCACCGACCGCGGCGGTGTGCCGCTGTGCGCATTCTGACCGCTGGGAGCGTTCCGCCGGAAAACCGCCAGCAGCCACACTGGCGGTCGGCGGGAAAGTGGAGACTGGTCAACCTCCACCGCCACGCCAGCAGAACACCGCCCACAGAATTACGACCCACATTTCTGTGTGGCGGTCTTCTGTTGGCGGTCTTCTGTTGGCGGTCACGTCCCTATGGCTCCCGTCGCCTCCCGGAGGACCAACGCACAAGGTAAGTTGATCGTCCGTGAGGGGAGGGGGTGGGGGGGTGTTGTGTGATGTGGGCGTGCATGGGGGTGTGCGTGTGAGTGTGTAGAGGGGGTGTGTGAGTGCGTGTATGCGGGCGGGGGGTGCTGCTGTGTCTATGGGTAATGTGTGCTGTTCGGCAGGTGCGCATGTCGGCATGTATGTGTGCGGGTATGTGTCCCCGTTGTGTATGTGTGTGTAGGGGGTGTGTATATGTGCATGTTGGGGGTGTGTGCATGTCGGGGTACATGTATGTGCATGTCGGGGTGGGGGTGGGGAGGGGGTTCGTACCACCTCTGGGGGGTGGCAGGGGGGTGGAGGGTGTGGGGGGAGGACTCGGGTGGGTAGTGGGGGGTGGGGGAGACCCCTATCAGTGCCAGGGAAGGAATTCCCTGGCCCCGATAGTGCTTACCGCCATGGTTCGCACGGCGGTTCCCGCCCGCAAGAAACCGCGGCGGTAGGCAGGGTCATAATACCCTTGGCGGTCTTGGGACGACCGCGGGGCCGGAGTGCGCAAACTCCAGCCCCGCGGTCATGACCGCCGCGGCGGTCGGAGTGGAGAAGTAGCGGTCGGTCGCGGCGGGGACCGCCGCGGTCAGAATGCCATTTTTAATACCGCCGGTCTGTTCGCGGTCCGACCGCCGTCTCTCCGCCGACCGCCAGGGTCAGAATGACCACCCATATGTTGAACCCAAAAACAAAATCTCATTTAGATCTTGTGCATTCTGTTATTCCTGGCCTCTGAATGAAAAGCGATATTACTATACCAACATCAATCTGCCATATACTTTAATTCTCAGGGTACCACATTTTCAGAGAAAGCCTTCTTGAGCAATATACTGTATTTTCCATTATTACTACAATTCAAATGTGAGGCTAACTTAAACAAATATGAACTCGTTTAAATAGTAGATCAATAGGCAGTTTAGGCAGTGTTGCTGTCCTTTTCATGAAGTATACGAACTTACAAGTTTGCCTTATTTATCACTGTGATGAATAAGGGACTTTAAGAAGGTATAAAACGTATGGAAAGCAGTGTTTCTGTAAGTTTGAGAGGTAAACATTCACAAGTAGTACATGCAGGTATGAATACGTATTGAATGCGAGATTTTCTCTGCTCTGCACTCCAATGACACTGCATTTTGTAACAATTCCAACATTTTCCTACCATAATAATCTTCTTCCTTTATATTCCTTGATCGCTCTGCCATTTTTAACACCAAAGACTACTCTCCATTGTGAACTCACTACTCTAGGTGTCACAAACTAAGCACCCATCTGGTTTCATTATATCTTTCTGGTCAGTCTTTTTCTAGATCCTGTTGCTCTATCCTTTCTAGCCCTACCACTTCTCACTCACATTTTCTTGATGTTTGATTTTGGGCCAATTGCTTTTCTCTTTATACTACATCCTAATAAGCATTGTATCAGCCACAGGCACTCCAATGTATTGTTTGTGATTATTAAAATTATTTTTCCTAAGTGCTAGTCCAGTTGTAGAAGTCTGGAAAGCTTTTTCGACTCCCAAGGTGGGATTCTGAATGGATAAAGATTTTGGATCTGGAAGCAGTATCATATGTATCAGTGTTTTGGAATCCAGTAACAAAACATTGACATTTTACCAACACCTCAAAGAAGGTGGTACTAGATTTGCAAATGGGACCCATTCCTCTTTGTGAATATAAAAGAGAGTGTACAAAAATAGTTGAAGAGTAGGCAGTGGTCTAAGGGTCCACTACCAACTCATAAAACAAACTTAAAAAAATAAAACTTGTGTTTTTTTAAATACAGCCCTGTTGCCTTTAAGGAAAATAGGCTGTGGTTTTGTTTTTATAAAACAGGTGCTTTAACTATCACATACATGGTGATCAGCTGACTCCCTCAGGCCAGCATCCCTGTGGTGGCCTCCAATAGCACTGAAGTGAAATTTGCAACTTATCTCATTAATATGAAGACCCACTACGATATTACATTTTAAAAAACAGAAGACCCACTACAATTTAAATTTCAAGAACCAACCTACTACTACATAGGTCAGTTCTTATAATAATTCTTTACTGGTCACAAACATACTGCCCGTAAATTGCAATCTGTTAATAGTACATCTAACACCTTGTCTATTGGCTTCACTTGTCACCTCTATGTCAATGACAGAAACAATTGATTTCCGCACCAAACAACCCCTGGACATATTAAAAGTGGGACTGTGTGCCAATTCATGTTGTGGAAATTAACAAGGTACAAACGTTTGTGAATGGCCTCAAAACATTTATCACTGGAGGCATCACACCAACACAGCCATATACTGGGGACATGATTCCTGAACAGTTGTTCAATTAACCTTTTCTAAGCTGACCTGTCTGACTAAATATTCTTCGGTTTCCCTGGGGTCAGATGTACTGCCTGGGGACCTCATGCCATTTGAAACTGTCATGTTTGTTTCAGTCATTAACGGCATTTTCCCGTACCAGCGCAAATGAAAAAAAAAAACTATAACCTCCTACCACTTGACACTCATTATTGTAATCTACACTTCTCCTGGTCAAATTGCTATTGTCATGATCATATTTCCCTGTGTATTTTTGCTTTCAAAGTTTTCCTCCCTTGTGCTATATGTACATGACTTCAGCTAAGCAGAATCCAGAGAGCACATGAAATCAAATTCAATGAAGTCTGCCTGATCATGTGAAGTGGAAAGTGTGCAATCCACACCAGTATACTCCAAGGGGTCTAATTATGATAGACTGAAGGAGAAACAGGAAACTGGGGCACTTAAGGTGGTAGAAATATAGTTTACCATAGCTGAAGGTGGTACTCTGTAGGAAGCCCAATGTTGGTATATTGGTTGCAAAATAGTGGTAATTTTACATTTACCAATCTGCTTTTCATTTTGGAGGAGAGTTTTGAGTGACGCTTTGAAATTATGGTGTTTAAATAATATGTTAATCTGTAATCTGTATAACCCTAGCATACATGATTTACACAGAATGTATTAAATATTTCTGCAGAATGAACCATTTTGATTGTTTTGGTCAACTTAAGATGGGTAATGTGCATTTAAAATCAACAAGAGTTGGCCTAGGTGCCCCTCTCTATTTGTAAATAAATGTTGTATTTCTGCATGCTGTGCATAACACTTTTCTGTTTCAGATAGCAGGGTCACTGAGTGCTCATTGAAAATGTTATTCTTTGTTAGCTTACATTTTGAATCAATCATTTTGAATCAATCAATCAATCAGGTAACATATAAAGTGCAGCACATCACCATGAGGGTTTCACGGTGCTGGAGATAGTTGCTAGCTGCTTAGTGACAGTCCTTTCAATCGAACAGCCAGGTCTTGAGTCCTTTCCCAAATTGCTGGAGTGTTGAGGCGGTACTGAGGTGCAGGGAAAGGTCACTCTAGGCTGCCAGGTGTTAGAAGGAGCACCCTCTGCTGTTGCGTCGGCGGATCCACAGGTGTCTGCAAGGAAGAGGGAGGAGAATTGTAGGTGTCTGGTTGGTTGGTGGAATGTCATGCATTTGCTGATGTACGCCAGTCCTTTGGTGTGCAGGGCTTTATGTATGCGGGTCAACATCTTGAACTGGCATCTCTTCTGAATCGGAAGCTAATGTTGCTTCTTGAGGTGGGGTGTGATGTGTGTTTGTCTGGGGAGGTCTAGGATGAGTCTGGCACCAACTTTTGTATTGTCTGTAGTCTCTTCAGGAGGCATGCAGTGAGTTGTACATAGAGTGTGTACCCATAGGCCAGCCTTCTGGAGTCGAGGACCTGCATGACAGTCCATCTGGTATTGACTGGGAGCCACCTGAAGATCTTGCAGAACATGGACAGGGTGTAGAAGTAGGCAGATGAGACTATGCTTACCAGTTTCTTCATTGATAGCTTGCTGTTCAGGATGATGCCAAAGTTGCAGGCATGGTCTATTAGGGCGGGAGAAGGGCTGAGTTCAGTGGGCCACCATGTTTCATTCCACGCCAAGGTGTTGTTCCTAAAGATGAGGACTTCCGTTTTGTCTGTGTAGAGTTTGAGACAGTTGTTCTTTATCCAGTTGGTAACATTCATCACACATCTGTGGAAGTTGGCTCTAGTGTTGGAGGGGCCTTCTGACATCGAGAGGATGAGCTGGGTGTCGTTGGCATAGCAGATGATGTTCAGTCCATGAGATCTGATGGTGCTGGCAAGAGGGGTCAAGTACATGTTAAAGAGAGTGGTGCTGAGAGAAGATTGTTAGGGGAAGCCACCGGTGATCTTTTTGGATTCAGAGGTGAACGGTGTGAAACGGGTTTTCTGAGTTATTTACTGTGAGGTATGAGGCGATTTAGTTGAAGATGTTTCTCTTGATTTCGATTTGATGGAAACTGTTGATCAGGATGTCGTGGGAGACTGTGTCGAAAGCAGCTGATAGGTCCAATAGGATGCAGGCAGCCGTTTCAAAATGGTCCAGGAGGGATCTGATGTCATAGGTGGCTGTGATCAGGGCTGTCTCAGTGCTGAGGTTTTCTCAGAATCTAGACTGAGAGGAGTGCAGGAGGTTGTAGTGTTCAAGATGTTCAGTGAGTTGCTGCTTGATGGCCTTTTCTATGACCTTTGCTTTAAAGGGAAGCAGGGAGATGGGCCAGTAGTTCTGAGGGATCAGCGGCTGGTTTCTTCAGACGGGGCCTCACTTTGGTGTACATCACATCCAGCGCCTGAGGTTGCAGAAATGTGAGGGCAGGGGTCTGAGGGTCTTCTTGAGTGTTCAGAAGGGGTCTCACTTTGGTGTGCTTCCAGTCCTCAGTGAAGGCGAAGGATGTGATGGAGATGTTAAGGACTTTCCTGAGCACCTTGCCAATCATCCTGCTCCTGAGGTTGGAGATGTGGTGGGGGCAGGGGTCCGAGGGTACTCCTCAGTGCACACATTTCATGATGGAGATTGTGGCTTGAGTCGAGATGAGGTCCCAATGGATGAGCAGGTGTACTGGGTTTGTGTTGGTGGGTGTGAGCAGGCTGATGCTGTCTGTGGTTGAGGGTTGGGGTTCAAAGTTTTCATAGATGACTGCGATCTTGTTGTGGAAAAAGTCCACCAGAGTGTGGCACAGTACTTGGGGAGTGGTGTTATTTTCGGCAACTACAGGGTTGGAAGAGTAGAGAATTGTTCCTTGCTGTGGTTTGAGCTAGAGTGTATGTGGTCTGTTAGGGCATTCTTCTTGGTTACTTCGAGAGGCCGTGATACTGGTTGAGTGCTGTCTTAAAGGTGGTGTGATATCCTGTCTGTTTGCTGGTGCACCCTTTCCTATCTAGTTGCCAGCAGCTGTGTTTGTGGCTATCAGCTCTGCAGGGAACCAGCTGGCTTTTGTGGCAGATCCTTTGGATTTGGCTGGTTCGACAAGGGGGATTTTGTTGGTGCATTCTCTGATCCACTAGGAGAGGTTCTTTGCGACCTGATCTGAGTTGGATGTTGCATCTGGGAGGTGGCATTTGAAAGCATTGCTCCATCGGTTTCCTGATATCGTTTTCCAGTTTCTGTGCATGGAGCAGGGGGGGAGTGGTGCTAGTGTTGGTCTGTCCTGTGATGATGAAGTGGATGCAGTAGTGGTCGGTACAAGTGAGTTTTGAGAAGAGGGTGTACTTGACTCTGTTGCTGGATGTGAAAATGGGGTTGAGCGTGTGTCCTGCAATGTGGGTAGTGTTGGTGACAAGTTGCTTGAGACCAATGTGGCTCATGCTTTCCTGGAGGACGGTTATGTTGATGTTGCTGGGGTCAGGAGGTGGAAGATGTAGAGTTTAGAGTCGATAGCGACTGGCGTGATGAAGTCAGGAATGGCTGCGCAGAAGCTGGAGTGTGGTCCTGGTGGTCAGTAGGCGACGGTGCCTCTGATGGTACTTCTTCTGTCTGAGTGGAGATGGAAATTGAGGTGCTCCATTATTGGGGTTGATTTGAGAAGGTCGTGTAGTGGAGGGTGTTCTTGTAGATGATGACAATGACACCTTCTTGTTAGTTGTTTTAATCCCAATGTGTTATCTTGTAGCCTTTGGGGAAGGTGATGGTGACGCACAAAGGTGAGGTTCAGCCACGTCTCAGTAAGGAAGATGGTGTCCCGGGTGAGGGCTGAGATTGTGTCCCCGATTTCTGTGGTGTGTTTGCTGATTGATCGTGCATTTAGTAGGATGCATTGGAGTTGTGCTGAGGTGGTCTTGGTTGGTGATGGCACTGTTCTGTTTGCTGTGTTTCTGGCATTGTCGGTTGCTTCAGTGTTGCAAGCTTTTCATGGAGATGTGCAGCAGCAGTTGTTGTTGTCGATGTGCCTGGGATCTGGAGCTCGAAGGTCTGTGGCAGTGTAGCTGTGTGGGCAGATGAACCAGGGTTCCTGGCATTGTGCGCAGTTCTGAAGCAGATAGCTTTGTTGGCACTCTGCTGCGCGCGTCCACTGGATGCCTGTGCTGCAGCCCCATTAAGTAGATCCTTGGGAGACAGGAGGGGTGCTGGGAGGTGAGAAGCAGGAGATGGTGGGAAAGCACCATGTACAGGAGAAGCGGGCAGCGAGGGGGCACAAGGACAAGGGACTAGGCTGACAGAACAAAAAAAAAGACAATACAAAGATTACAACAGTGATTATAAGAGCACATAGAATACAAGAGATTATGGAGATCAGCAAAATGAAAAAGCAGAATAACAATTCACACAATACAATGTTTACAATGACAACAGTGATTACAGCAGCAGACAGAAAAAAAAAGATTACGGAGACCAACAAAATGAAAAAGCAGAATACCAATGCACACAGTATAATATTTACAATGACTACATCAGTGCACAGAAAACAAAAGAAATAAATGTCAAAGCACAGAAGATGAACAGTACCCATAAAGACACCCACTGTCTTGTCTGCAACAGGAGGAATGGCTTGGCGGAGCACAGAGGGCACCCAGAAGTTGCCTTGAGGTAGGTAGTGAGGGAGAGTTGACACAGGGACCTGCTCCCCCTCAGGACCTTGAAGGTCATGGAGCAGGAATTAGTTAGTTTGGTCCTTGATTTCAACACATCCAGTGAATGAAAAACTAAGAGATGAATACTACTTTGTGAGATATTGTGAAGATCGCAGTTGAAAAATAATTTTGCCTTGTATTATTTATGAAAAGGGTTGGCGACACCAAGTACGGAGAGAATTCTGAGTTTTGGTTGGTTCTTTCCATGTGGAAACCTGAAGATTATATAATTTGAAAGAAATGTTATGTTTAACTGTATAACTATTGTTAGTTAGATCACTTACCCTGGTCCACCTTTGCAGGCGGACCTCCTTTTCCTTCTCTTGAGACCACTGATTCTTATTTCTCATAGAGATACTCTTGAGAACAAGCACATTCCTTCTTCTTCTATCTGGTCCTTTCTTCTGGTTTTCTTTCTATACTATATGTCACCTGCTGCTTCTGAATTTCCTTGACCTGCCCATAACTTTAGCATAGCATTGGGGAGTTTCCTTTATGGAAACAAGACTCAAGCCTCAGTTTGCATATGTTGCCTTTTATAATGCAATATTCACATTACTAATTGAACTTCCTGGATTATATTCATGTATGCTACATTCAGGTCAATATCGATTTCTGTCTAATTGATATTATTGGAGAGTGTAACTTTTGTTAATAAACCATTATGGTTCTGCAAGCTACTCCTCTCTGTTGTTAATGTGGAGGAAATCTGCTTCACTGTCAATGTAATGTTAATGAAAGTGTGATTGCAGCCTTAGTTTGAAATAAATGTCCATTCTGGTAGACTTAGCAGAGTTCTGAGTTTGCTCCAAGTTAGTACAGTGCAAATACAATTCTTATCTGATCTGCTATCACAGGGTGGTGCTAAATGTAAGAAGATATGCAAAGGTAAATCAGATGCCTATTAAGTTGCTGGTTTTATGCCTTGATTAAATATATGACTTGGTGACTTAGGCCTAATTAGAGTTTGGCAGATGAGATACTCAGTAGGAACCTGGAGGATATCCACTCCTCTGCCATATTCTAAATGATATAGGCTGAAATGCACTTGTATTATGATGGATGGGACATCCATCACTCTAATGATAGAGTATCTTGTTTGCCAAACTCTAATTAAGGTCCTTCATCTGTAAAATAATTTGCCAGCAGCAAACTTCAAAATAATATTTATTTGATTTAGCTGGTGTTTGGAAATAATGTTTTGCTTTGATGTTCTTTTGTAAATTGTCAAGGTATGTTTGTGCATTGAAAAGGACCACCAAAATGGGGCTGACATTACGACTTTTGCTGACTCTGAACTAACAGAATAATACTAGGATGCTAAATTTACCAAACTCCACAAGCCCTTTGTGAAACTGAGTAGGTTATTTCTGGCAGGGGAAAGCATCGAGTGCTCAAAAAGAAAGTCAGCTAGAGCAGGGGAAGAGGCCTGACTACTATTGCAATTGCAATTTACCAGCAGGAATTGCCATAGACCTTGCCTGTGCAAGAGCTATTGGCTTTGCTAATGTTTTTTAGCCGTATTGTACAACAGTGGGGCGATGTTCACCATGGCTTAAAGTTAGTGCTGTAGAGGAGAGTAGTGTGGAGTGGAGTGTCGTAGAGTGGAATGTCGAGTTGTGGAGTGGCATGGAGTGGAGTGGCCTAGAGTGGATTGTTGTATCCTGGGGTATCACAAAATGAAGTGTTGTAGAGCAGAGGGAAGTGTCATTGAGTAGAGTGAAGTATTGTGGAATAGACTGGAGTAGAGTGGCGTAGAGAGGCTGTAAAGCTGAGGGTCATAGAGTGGAGGGTCAAAGAGTGTAATGGTGTGTCATGGAGTGGAGTAGAGTGGACTAGAGTAGAGTGTAGTAGAATTGAGTTAAGTGGAGTAGAGTGGTGTGTCATAGAGTTTGTAGAGTAGAATGTTGTAGACCAGAGTGTCATAGAGTAGAGTGTAGCATCGTAGAGTGGAAGGTCATTGAGGCAAGGGTCATAGAGTGTCATGGAGTGCCACGGAGTGAAGTAGAGTGAGTAGAGTGGCATTTCATTGAGTGGAGTAGAGTGGCCAAAAGTGGGGTAGAGTGAAGTGTCATAGAGCAATAGGTTGTAGAGGGGAGGGGCATAGAGTGGAGTGTCATCATGTGGAATGTTGTAGAGTGAAGTAAAGTGACATTGAGTGTAGTAGAGTGGAGAAGAGTGGAGTGGATTAGAGTGGCATAGAGTGTTGCAGAGTGGCATAGAGTAGCATAGAGTGTCATAGAGTGGAGTGTGTTAGAGTGACATAAAGTGGAGTGGCATAGAGTGTTATGGAGGACAGTAGAGTGGAGTGCCATGGAGTAAAATGTCATAGAGTTGATAGCTGTGGAGTGTTGTAGAGTTTAATGGCATAGCAGAAGTAGAGTGGCCTAGATTGAAGTGATGTAGAGTGTCCTAGAGTGGCATAGAAAAGAGTGCTGTACATCGGTACAAATTGGAGTATGGTAGAATGTTAGAGTTGAGTACAGTGTTGTACAATAGAGTGACATCGAGTGGAGTAGAATACAGTGGAATGCCATAGAGTATAATGTCATAGGATGGAGTGGCGTAGAGTGGAGTAGAGTGGCTTAGAACAGCATACAGTGGTGTAGTATGGCATGGAGTAGAGTATAGTACAGTGTTATATTGGGAAATGGCATAGGGTGTCCTAGAGAATTGTGACATGGGGCCATATGTACCAACACATTTTCCCATAGACACAGAATGTGTAAAACCCTTTGCTACATCTGGCCCATAGAGTGTCATGGAGTAGGGTGTCATAGAGTGGAGTGGCGTAGAGTGGACTGATGTAGAGAAGAGTGAAATGGCATATAATAGAGTGGCATAGAGTGTGGATGCATAGAGTGGAGGGGCGTAGAGTGGCAGACAGTGGAGTACAGTGTTGTAGTGTGAAGTGGAGAGTCATGTAGTGTTGTAGAGTGGAGTGGCATAGGCAGGAGTAGAGTGGCCTAGATTGAAGTGACGTAGAGTGTCCTAGAATGGCATAGAGTGACATAGAACAGAGTGGTGTAGATAGTTACAAATTGGAGTGTGGTAGAATGTCAGAGTGGAGTAGAGTGTTGTACAATGGAGTGGCGTGGACTGGGATACAGTGGAATGTCATAGAGTGAAATTTCATAGAATGGAGTGGCATAGAGTGGAGTAGTGTGGCCTAGAGGGGCACACAATGGTGCAGCATGGCATGGAGTACAGTAGAGTAGAGTGGCATAGGGGGAAGTGGCATAGAGTGTCCTTGAGATTTGTAACAAATAGAATGTCATGGAGTAGGGTGTCGAGGAGTGGATTAGCGTAGAGTGGACTGACGCAGAATAAAGTGGAATGGCATATAATAAAGTGGCATAGAGTGGAGTGGCATACAGTGCAGTTTCATAGAGTGGAGGGCATATTGTGGCAGAGAGTGGAGTAGAGTGTTGTAGTGTGAAGTGGCGTAGAGTGGAGTATGCATGGGCTGGTAGTGCACTGCCATTACACACAACACATTTTGAATTGAAATTACCATTATATTTGCAGAGATATGCAGTTTTATTAATAAACCGTACAGCGCACAAACAATATGTGGAGATTGCATCACTTAGTGTACTGATTTGTTTTGATCATAATAATATTAAAAGATTTGTTTCCAACACACTTCAGAATTACATAAAACGTGCTTCATTTGTGCTTTCCTAATTCTGATATATTCTGAAATAGTTTCACTGTTCATTTACACACATTTAAATGTTGTTGTGTGCTTGAAAACAAACTTTCCTTTCATCCTCTGACTTTGAAGTCAGAGAAAGAAGAGTAAACACCAATCTCCCTCAGAAGACAGAGCCTGGCATTTGACCTTTATCTTTGAATGTAAAGCAAATGTGACAGGATAAGAGAAAAATGTAAAGGCCTGTGTGCAGAAAGCAAGCACTTGTGGAAGAGTACAAGTAAATCGGCTATGCTCCATAGGAGAGACAAAAACATACTAGACAGCCTAAAACAAATAAAGGGCCTGATTTAGAATTTGTCATATGGCTTACACAAACGTGACGGATATGCTGTAGGCTGCGTCACTATAATGGAATCATAGTAACGCAAACAGGATATCTGTCATGTTTGTGACAGAGTAACCCCCTCAGCCAAACTCTAAATGAGGCTCAAATTCAGCAAATATGAGTTACAAATCACAATGCCAAAGGTAAGCAGTAGGGAGAATGCATTCTCAGGGAAGCTTTCAGAATGTCCCCAAGAAGTCTTTTGCAACCACGACAGCAGCACTGTCTGGTAGATTTCAATTTAATAAAACCAGGGTGGAATGAGCCATTCACATCTGGCTTGTCACAGCTTCGGAGCCCTGGTTACATATAAACCTCTGTAGTTGATACATTGACCCACACAGCAGTTTCAGAGAGACATGGATTTATGACCTGCATTTTAACCACAGATCCCTTTCGCGGGGTATTAACACACCAACGTAGTTCACTACAATGTTCACTGTGTTTTCCTGTCCTGTCTATTTCTTGAACCTCCGCTCCACCCTCGTCAGGCTCATCCCACACCTATTCCTCCCACGAGACTACGCTCATCACTGAGGCCATTTTTCCCATTCAGACTATGTTTTAGGGAGTTTTTTATGTACCACAGAAACCTATTTTATTGTAGTGTAGGCATGAAAACTAAGTGGAACTCATGGAATTTATACACAAATAGAAGGGAAGAGTACCAACAATAACTAGATACAGTGTTCTCAATATAATACTGCGGTATTCCTTGCAGTTATAAAATATGCAAAGACGTGTTAAACTCAGTGTTAGTTTACTTTGGAGATAAACAAACTCCTTCAGATGTCAATGATGCGGTTAAACACTGCCATCTGAAAGGTTATATTTTCAAAAGCCCATGCACTGTCCCATCTTCGCATTTCTCTTACGCCAATAAAAAGTATAAGGACGTAAGGAGATTGTAAAATGTGTATCCAGTGCTTGATTTGTAATACAAACGTGTCAGTGCCCAAAGGCCTCCTCTTAAACACGCGGATGCTGCAATGAAACGTGGGAGCACAGAATACTGAGGCAGCGTAATCCATCTCGGGCCTCTTCAATCCATTTGCAGACCCTCGCTGCCCCTTCAGCTCACTCCAGCAGCTTTCTGCTTTCTTACTTTGTGACGCGTTTTCGTTTTTCTCTTCCTCTGTCTTCCCCTTATTTATCTTCTGCTCGCAATAAATGCTTGAGATTGGAAAATAGGCACCGGCCCTCCAAAGTAAGTGCCGGTGCTCCGCACTGGAAACAACAAGCACAAATTAAGCACTGTGTGTATCCTTTGGCAATAGTGCCAAACGTGAAAGTCTG
The DNA here is from genome assembly GCF_031143425.1 of Pleurodeles waltl. NCBI lineage: Eukaryota > Metazoa > Chordata > Amphibia > Caudata > Salamandridae > Pleurodeles > Pleurodeles waltl. The sequence goes on from NC_090442.1 coordinate 519,044,298, forward strand.
CCTCAATGTGCTTATCCCGAGCCATCCTGTAAACATATGTTTGAATTTTTTTAGTTTAGAAACCCGAGTCTCCCGCTCTGCATTTCGCAAGAACACGTTTGAGTGTTTCACTGTACCCTGGGCTGCAGGCTGTATGGAGGATTACACGCTAAGCACAGAATGAAAATATTTCTTTATTTGCTTTAACTTTTTCATTGTTTACATTGTAAGCATTCCAACAGATCTTAACAACATTCAAAGGAAAAAACAAGCCTTACAGTATCGTATGAGAAAAAGGCTCTTTGAGCACACCAAAGTCCGAAAAGAAATCCGTTAGTTGGACAAACGAAAGGGAATTTTCTTTTCAGTTAAAAATGTTTCTTTGATTTCTTATCTTCCTGTCTGCGCTTTGATTTTTAAAAAATATACTTCTTGTAGGGAAATCTAAAAAAATCCTTCTGTTTGCTTGTCTGTAGCAGCATTCTTCATTTCCTTTTAATGTTTCAAGTTTTTTCCTTCAGTCATTAAAATGTGAATGTTTTAAACTCATATGGCTGATTATTCTGTCAGAGGCAGAAGAATCATTGAAGTTCAGGTCCCTCTGAGCAAAATGCACTTACAATTGGCACACCTCATCTTGTAAAGTGAGAATATTTCTGCAATTTAAACCTAGAGAGTGTTCAATATGTCAAATTCTTCTTCTGTGTTAGCCATCTATGTACTCACATCCTGGATAAAGCATATTCGTTTACATGGTAATAAGGGCCATGGTAAGGTTTATTTATTGGCCAGAGGCACACACATGCCTACATTTACTGACTCTGCTCTAGCTTTGCATCACAAAACTGACACAAATAATTTTACCTCTAAAGTAACTCAAACTTGTGTTATGTGTAACTCTGCTCCACGGGGTGTTGAAGCGGAGATTGGAATAAATAATTATTAATACCTTACACCTAAATCTCTACTTACTACTCATCCCAAAGGCAATGACGCTTTGAGGAAAATGAGAAGTAAAAGAGCTGCAATTTCAAAAAAATCAAATATTCTCAGTTGCACAATTATATTTTCTTTTTAAGAGTCAATAATGAGTGGTTTGAATTCTATTTTTTTTTTACAAATTATATTGAATCATTAGTTCATCAATATTTTTATTAGCAAATCGGTTAAAATCAATACAAATTACAGAACAATGCATACCCTTAAACAGTTCTTGGCTCAGATGTGAAAGCATATAATTTTCTAGTCAAATGTCTCACTGAGAATTTCAGTAGAGACTCTCGGCAATAGGTTGAAGCAGGATAAAGTTAGTCTCAGAATGAATCCAACACATCAGCAAAGAGAATAGAGCAGAAAGTGTCTGAATCAGAGGGCTCTCAGAGAGTCTCTGAGTAGTGTCTATATGTGCAGAGTCTGAGAAGAGTGAGACGAGAGAAAAAAATCATCTCTATCTTAGTAAGGGAAGACACTTTTATAATGTTAGGTAGGAAAGTGCCTCATTTGACATGGCTAGCTCCCACACTTTTTTGCCTGGTATTTGTTGTGGTTTCAAAGTTGTTAATGCCCAGGGCCCCTGCTAACCAGGTTCCCTGGACCAGATCTCTTTCCCAAAATGGTTGTGATGCATTGGCACAATTGGCAACACCTTTAGCTGCCACTGTAAGTCCCTAGCAAATGGTACCTTAGTACCCAGGGCATGGGGTACTAAAGATAGGCGCCTGAGGGCAGCAGCACAGATTGTGCACACTCAGGGACCATGCATCAAATTGCACCCAGCACTTCCATTGCAGGCTGAGTGTCCTGGTGCAAACCTAAAATGCAAACCTGACATGGCACACAGATTGTGTGACCTGTCTATTACACACTGCACGCAATGTAGGTACGTCACCCCTCTGGCAGGCCTTTCAGCCCTAGCGCAGGAAGCACTATACTGCATGTGTGGGCATAGATGCATGAATAATATGCCCATTGTGTCCTTGCCAAACCTGGGACACAGTAAGTGAACAGAGAAGCCATTTTACATGCATGTGCTGGACACTGGTAAGTATGTTCACAGATACACGATGGCTACTCTGAACCCTGGGTTGTTTGGTATCATACAACTCAGAACAATAAATCCAAACTGGTGCCAGTATTGGATGTATTGTGCAATGTACCAAGGGGCCACCTGAGAGGTGACCCTGCAAAAGTTAACTAACCCTGGCATGGTTGCTGGCTGGTCAAAACTAGCCTGCCACCACCAGGCACGATTCTGGAACCCTGGGATGGAAGACTGTACTCTCTGTTCCGAGAACAAAGCCCCATCCTGGACAGAGGTGTTACACCTCCTCCACCAGGAATGTGCACAGCCATTGCCTATGCACTTCAAAGGGCTTGCCACTATTGAAACTCTACCCTCAGCCCTGCTGCTATCAGCAGATGGCCGCCCCCATTCAAAATCCCCACTTTTGGTGGGAGCAACTGTGGGAAAATGCACAAATGACAGGAGGAGTTGCCGGGCCCCGCTTGCATCACCCCTAAGTTGTTGAATGCAAAGTGACCTCTCCATTTCATTTTCCTCCATCTTGCATGGAAGGAAAATAGCCCATCAGGGATTGGGAAGTGACCTCTGCCCACAGGAAGTGGTCACAGTGTGGGTATAGCCACCCTAAGGTAGACGACCCATTGGTCACTACTAGATTCTCCTCTAAACGCCCACCAAATGCAGTATTTAGTGGGCACCCCAGACTTGCAGAGCAGATTCTAAGGACAGGAGAAGGCCAGCAACACAAAAAGACCCAAGGCTCGAGAATTAAATTCCTGCTGCACAAAGAAAAATGTGCCAAGCCCTGCGTGCTGCACCCCGTACTCGATAATCGCTGCTGAGGGTTTGCATTGGACAATGGATGGACTGTACAAAACCCCAGAGGACCTCCACCCTTCTGAAAATCACTAAAGATCTCCCTCCAGAATGAAGGCATCACTCCCTGCAACAAAGAAGCAAAAGACCAGTGAAGTCCAGTTCACCGACCGCCTGCTGACTAAGGAACTGGACACAGCAGCCAGACCAAATTTCACCTGATGGAAATGAATGGAGGACAATCACTGCAAGTGTGCCAAGTGTGGTGTCACTGCAACCTCCAGTGACTGAAGCCAGGGCTTCTGGACCCCCAATGTCAGACTCCGAGAAGAAAAGTCCATTGCAGACTCCCAAAGGACTAGGACCAAGCCCCAGGGTAGGGATTTCAGGACACAGAAGAACCACCTCCCAGAGTGGTCCTGCTGACCTGCAATCCACCCTCAAATTGACTTGCCTCCTGCTTCCAAGGGCAACTTTTCACACAGCTCTTGACTCACCTATCTGCTCTGCACCTGACCTCCCTGGGCCCTGCACTGGAGAACCAGCTGTGCTATAAGGGTTCCCCACCCCTTGCAACCTCTACACTCCAAGGGGACCCAACAGACCTATCTTGTAGTTCACCTGTGCATTGCTTTTCCAAGTGGTCCCCAGCAGTGGTTCTGAACCAGCTCCAAGGACTCTTCAGCAGCCGCTCCCATCAAAACTCTGGACTGCCCAAACTTCCCAGGCTGGTCCACAGGACCGCTTGACAACCTGAACATAAAAACGAAAGGACACAGAGGTAAACACATTGCACAATTTTATATGCATTTTTAATGTTTTCTCCTATGGTGCGTAGTTACGCACAAAAGCAATACATTTTCTAAACTTGAAAAGTCTTAACTTAAAAAATACTTACCCGATTTTGATGATCTTGGTCTTAAAAATTGTATAAAAATGTGAAGTGTTTTTAAAAAATTTGTCTTGAGTTATTACTTTGAGTGTGTGTCCATTTTTATTGATACTGTGAGTACAAAAAATGATTTGCACTTCTCCAAGATTGGCCTAACTGCTTGACCAGGTTCCCTAAAAATTAGAGCATTAGGTGGTCTAGTGTTTACCTCTGTAAACCAAGGTGGGGTTGCTTGGACTCTGTGCACAGTGCACATCATTTTTTATACAATATAAAGAGCCAATCTCCTACACATTATACAAAGAAACAAGTTACAAAGCATGAGTAGATGATCTTCGGGTTTACCAAATCAGGTTTTGAGGTCTTCATGTGAAAGGGACAGCTTCCATCGATATGACAAGTTTTAACAAAGAACATTTTAAAAATGCAGTACATTTAAGTATTTTCTAATCAGCAATTAAACATTCAAGTTTCGCCCCATCGATAAGTGTCAATGGGGGAAAGAACAGTTAAGTGAGAATGATACATATTTTGTCATGAATTCATTTCCAATTCTTACATTTCTTTCTAGCAAAAACCTATTAATAAAGAAACCGTTTTAAGATGTATTTAACATTGCAAAAATTATTTTCATGGGTTAAATGATCATGAAGCAAAGCACTAATATTCTCTCTTTTCATTTGCTTGTTCTATAGGACATTTATGTCTTGAAATGTTATACTTATGGCCCTGACACAGGTCAAAGCTAACAAAGAGGAAAGAATGAAGAAAAACAAAGAAATAGGAATTTGTGCTTTTTAGTAGCTCAGCCAAGTACATATTATTGAGCAAGCTTCAGATGTGAAACCCACATTTTTAATGCAGTGTTTGGTTAAGGCCTTAAAAATTCTTCCATACAGGTTAACAATATAATGTTTTTATTCTTACAATTCACCCATCTGATGGTTTTGAACCATCACAAATTCACATTCACAGATGTATTCAAAATTAATTCTCATCTCCTGCTAAATTTCTCATCTTTCGTTTTTAAATTTCCCTTTCTTTTAGTCTATTTTACTCTTTGTTAATACGTTCACTTAATTATAGATCTTTCTTCATGCTCCTATTCATTTCTCTGCTTTTTGTCTGTATTGGTAGCAGTTTTATTATCTTGTAAATTGCTAGTGTAGATAGAAAAAAAAAATACTATTAGTACCAGAACTAAAATGGCTTTGAGGATTCCTCATTATGCTGCTTTTATCCAGTTGCCTGTTGAAGGAATTCCCTTAGTAAAGTTTTGTACTACGCTGGTAGTTTCTAAAGGTTCTAAATCAAGCTTTAAGTCAGAAATATTGTTTGCATTTTCTGTAATCTTCATACTTTTGTTGGGTAAATATGTACAACAATTTTTTATTTGTTTCAACATTTTGCAGACTCTGGCATTTTCTGTAACTAAAATGTCTAAAGCATAACAGCTTTGAAGTACCATTGATCTAATCACTTTTAATTCGGTGTTTTCAACTAATAAATCTGTATTGTGTTCCCCAATTTATACTGCATGAATATCTATGTGCAGGTGTCATTGTTAATGCATCTAAACTCTATATATGACACATCTTTTGAAAAAGCAAACCTTAGTAGTAAATTCCCTCCCAATCAGCTGGCAATCTAAAATAAACATTCTCTCCAAAGACAGAATACACTCCAGGTATAGTTGGATCATCCTCCTACAAAATTTGCCATGTTCCCCCCAATGATTCAAAAAGGTGATCACAATTTCTATTCCCTGCTGGTGTCTTTTCCCAAGAATTCTTCTTTTAAACACATATACTTTCCCTGTGTGCCTCTTATCTAATTTTAATTTTGGATCAAGCATTTTCTTTCTTAACAAATCCTTTTTTTCTTTATTTGCATGCTTCAAGATGTTTTCCTTTTTATATGCATTCATTGCAAACTCTGCATTTCTGTCCTCCAAACATTAAAATAAAAGCTTTTTCTAGTGGGTTCATTGAGCAAGTTAAATTATATTTATGAGCTTCAACAGTATTCTGAGGAAGAAAAGGTCTAAAGTAATACCAAGCTGTCTCCATTGCCTGAGCTTGTGGATGTAGATTCATGTTTACATGGGTAAAGTACAAGTTTGTCTAAAACCAGATCACAGGAGCAATATGTGTTTAACAGCAAGTTAATGTCTTTATCTTAATTTCTTGAATATGTTCCTCTTGTTAGTTTCTTACAGCGATATTTACAGCAGTCTTTCTTAACCTTACTTTGTAATTCTTTTAAAATGTTATCTCTACTCGTATTCTGCTACCTCTGGCCTAGGTACTCTTCTTATCTCTTTTAATAACGTTTTATCACAATATTTATTTTAAACAGTTCTTTAAATAGATTTGTTACAACTACATTCCTTTGAGTAATTTCAAAGAGGTTCAGACAACACTTTTTGTTCCAGTCAAACATGTCTGAGATTGGGATGGCTAAAACTTGGCTCATGTAGTATGTCCATTCTGGTGCTGAATGTCTTCGGCAGGGTAATCTAGCTCTTTTGGATCTTTTGAGTCCTTGTTGATCTCCTTCTGTGTCTCTTATACCACTTGATTCTGTTTCTTCATCCATTGTCTGTGGTATGGACACACTTGATTTCAACTTCTTCTGATTGTAAGTCCTTGACCATTTAGCATTGTTAGCATCTTATATTCTTCTTGACCCAGAACGTGTTCCTTCTCCTGGATGTTCTTGTTGTTTTTTTGGTACTTCAACTGTCTCTTCAACTTGAGTTTCTGTTTCTCCACTTTGTATGTCAATACACCCAATGCCACTCTGTGAGATGGCCAACAATTGGATTCCTTCACCTGTCTGCAGATCTTCACTCCTTTCTGTGCACTGTTCACAAACTCTTCTTTTCTCTACCAGAGTCTGTGCGATTTTCAGTGGTACATTCAGCAGTGTTCTCGGTTCTGGCTCATAGAACACTATTTCTTCTAAAGGATCTTTTGTTTTTTGAGTATGAGAAGCATGTCCCCAGTTTGGTACTCTGGCACACTTGACAGCTGTATTCGTGATCAGAATAGCTGATCGGGGCCTTTCCACCTTGGCTCCAGATAGGACTTTCTCACATGTTTCTTGAAAAGCACCTAGTCACCTGGACTGAGGTTATGGCACTACTCTTGATGTGGGCAGTCACAGCTTTAAACTGTTAAGAGACAGAATGCACTTCATCAGCTAGTCCTTTGCAATAGTCGAGTACCATGTCGTTTGTTATTCACTAATGCATTTGCAAGAACAGCAGGCAATCGCATAAGTATTTTATGTGGTTATAAACCGGTTTTCTATCAGGTGTACTTTGATACTCATCAATACTAGAGGTAAAGTGCCAGGCCACTCAATGAAGTTGAAGCATAAACGTTTACCAATCGGGATATAATGGTTCAGTTGATCTGCACATCCCAGATGCTTCGGGTCGATAACTGCAATGTAGCTTCTATTCAATTTCCAATGCTGCGCAGAACATTTTAATGATCTCACTGTTGACCTGAGTTCGTAAATCTGACTCTAGAGAAACAGGCATGCAGTACCTTGGGACTAACTCCCTCATCACTAACTTATCTAAAGTGAGACTGTAATGTTTCCTTGTTGGGTAGGCTTCCACCCATCTAGAGAAAATGCACACTCTAACCAGGCATCTCAATAAAGTTCCATCTGCATTCTGTTGACGGGACCTCCTGATCTATCTACATCACTCCTTGTGACTGGTGTTCATTTTCCTGTATTCATCTGTTGACATGTATACATTGGTGATACAATTCTTCTGCATGGGCTCTCAATTTAAGATAAAGCAATTCTCCCTAAGTGACCAGACTTCAGGATCCCGGTTTAAATTTGTAGGTCCATGGAAATGTATTGTCATTGGGGACAATAAACTCTCTGGTAACACTGGCCTTTCATCTTCTGAAGCCCAAATACCATATTCATCCTTTCCAGGTCCTGCTCTGATCCAACTCTGTTGTTCTGCTTTAGACACATTTTCCTGCATGGCTTTCAAATCTTCCCAATGTCAGCTATTGTCATCAGGATGGAATAGACAGTGTTCTCTTGAAATCCATCTGTGAATGTTCCATTAAATGTACAGGCCACAATTGCACAGTAGCATGTCACTTCATCTGCATATCTGTAGCTAACTGTTCCCATTTCTAACCAGGAGTCTTGATGAAGTCATGAAAATTATTTGTGACCATAACTGTACAAAGTTGTGGGCCACACCAAAGCCCCACTGTCTATCAGTAAATATAGTCACTCTTATTTGGACAGCTAAGCTGAAAGCTCTAGTAAGAGAGTGATCAATTCTACAACTTGTGCTGAGATAACGCCTTGAAGCCATGAAACTTCTATTATTTCTTGAAAAGTACAGACAGCATATGCTGCTCTCAGGGAACCATCATGTGTTCTTAAATATGAGCCATCCACAAAAAGGACATAATCATGACTTATAAATGGCTCATCCTTTATATCAGGTCTTGGCTTGGTACATAACCCTGTGACATCAAAACAGTCAAGCTCAAATTAATCTGACACTTCATCTTCAGGCAGTGTGCTCATATGATGGTTTCACATCTCTCACCAGTAGCACTGACAGCTGCTACCGTTTTAGACAACCAGACAATAGGGCAGCTACAGGATCAAGTGTGCCTGAAAAATAGGCCACTGTGCAGCCCTCCCCCTCACTGCAAAATAATGCAAAATGTTTTGAATAATCAGGCATTTCCTGTGCTGTGGTGCGAAAGAAACTTTCTCTCAGCTCTAGGAAAGCTTTCATGCATTCTTTGTTCCAAGGGATCGAATCAGACACATCTCTGTGTGTCATCCTCAGTAAAGGTTTTGCCACCAAGGAAATGTTCAGTATACACTGCCTACAGTAGCCAACCATTCCTAAAAAATCCTGACTTCTCTTTGTGTCTTTGGAGGACCCATTTATGAAATGGCTTGGACTCTTTCTCTTGACACTTTTCTTGTTCCTTTCTCAAAGATATGTCCCAAATATTGGACCTCTTTTTGACAGTATTGTGACTTGTTGAGGGACACTTTATCTCCATTCTCAGTGAAATGATTTAGCCAAGCAACGGTGTCTTGTTTGTAAGATTCTCTTGTCTATGATGCCTCTAATGGGTCATCAATATACTGTACAAAAACGTATTTACAAGGTACGATCAATATCTTCAGATTTTTCTTTAGAATCTGATGAAAGTTTTCGGACTTTCAGTATAGCCTTATTATATCCCATGTTAATACTTTCTATCAAAACATGAAAGAGAATAGAGGCTGACTCTCCTCATGTAACAGAATCAAGAAGAAAGCTTGGCAAAGACCTACAACAGTGATCCATTCCACTCTACATTGAATCTGGCAAAGTATGGTCGCAGCTGGATATGGTACCACAGAACAACATGGGATTACAATTACCTTAACCTTTCTTAAATCCTGAATGATCTTAAACTTGCCGTTTGACTTTTGTAATCCCATAATCAGTGACTTGCATGGACTCCCGATCATCTCTTTTAGGATGCCTTTTTGTATCAGTCAGTCAGTCAAATAAACTTTATTCGGCTTGCAAAGATCCATAATAGCACAAATTAAGACAAATACCAATAAAAATTATTAACTTATAAAGATTAAAAACAAAGGGCCTGATTTAAGTCTTGGTGGAGGGACTACTCCATCACAAGCATGACAGATATCCAGTCCGCCATATTATAAATCCCATAGGAGATAATTGGATCGTAATACGACGGGTGGGATATCTGTCACAGGAGTATTTCCCTCGGCCAAGACCTAAATCAGGCCCAAAGACATAAAACCCACACCCGTACAAAAGCATCCAAATACAATCAGTAAGTGTATTATACACACACCCATATCTAGTTATTATTCACAGTGCACAGCAAACAAAATTGACCAATGCAGCAAAGAGTTCCAAATTACACAGTTTTTGCAAAAAGATAAACACCTCTCTTTGATGCCATATCTTAGATCTGCCCACGATTGGGACCAAAAAAACACTTCTGGGGAAGGGAATACAAAGGTAAAAGAGAATTAAGTGCATGGTGCTTTGTTTAGAGGTATTATCGCAAGGGCAACTTGTCATTATACTGTTCCGGTCGACATCCCTATAAAAGGCCACTAGTAAATGTAATGTATTAAAGTGAAACCTGGTCATATAAAATCTTCAATTCTAATTAAAAAACAATGTTAAATAAAATTCACATCCCAGTAATGTTTAAAAACCTTGGTATCGCTATGGATTAACATTTGAGTTGGCATACTCTTTTTAACAGCAGGGCAACACAATGGCAAAGAGTTGCAGAGTCCATATTCACTTTTGTGTGCTAACTAGGGAAAGGATTTTCATGTACAAAATTAAGTGTATCTCTGTGGCAATCAATGGCACTGAAGTTTGGGGGTACATGAGTGCAGGTATTTGCAGGGGGTAGAGAACAGATTTTCACACAGACTTTTGGCAGTCCCTCAATCTCCTTCTTCATTTATGTGTCGTTCTGAGGTTGGTATGCACCCTAAAAAGGATAGGATCAAGCTGCAACCCCTGCTTCTACGGATTAGAATCTGGGGTAAGCAAGGACCCTCATATTCAAAAGATATATTGGAAAATGTTCTCTCCCAGGATTATGCCCAGGCAATCCTGTGGAATAATTATATTAAGGAGGGCTTTAGGGACATGGATTTCCCTGAACTATCTCTTAATCCGTCAAACAGTTAGTGGGATGTAATGGCTCAGGTGAAAGCGGCATTTAGCGAATGGGTCACCTGTCACTAGGCAAATTTTGACAAGCTTAGTAGTAGCACTAGTTACAATCTGATTCAAACTTCGCCGGAATGTGAACTTTATTTAATATCAATTTTTTATTCAAATTGTAGATTTTAAATGACCAGGTTTCATTTTCGCACATTACATTTACTAGTGCCTTTTTGTATCATACCTTCAATTACTGGTGTTATCCCCACTATTATTTATGGAGTCATTTGATAAAGTGGTATTCTTGGAAAGATGGCATTCAGGTTGAAATTTATCCAGACTAGTTCTACACCGTTTATTAGTCTGATATCTTTCCCTGTGAAATCCCATACTTCTGTATTCACTGTCTCTTTTAAATCCAGTGGTAAATATTCTACCGTCATCATTGAGTAAAGCCCTACTGTTTCTTGTTGAGCCAATTTAAACTCAACATCCTCATTATGGATCTAAAATTCAACCCCAAACTATAAATTGATGTACAATAAATAGACCATTTAGTTTGCATAATAGATCTCTTCCCAATAGATTTAAATGACTTAAGTCACACCCAACAAAGTGATGATTTTCTAAAAATGAGCCTATTTTCACCAGAACTTCCCTTGAGATTGGATTTATGATTTATTTGTTTGTAACACCTATAACTTGGATCTTCTTTCCCAAGAGGGGTAGGTCTGGGATTTCCTCTGTTCTAACAGTGGAATGGGTAGCTCCAGTGTCAACCAGGAATGACACTTAGTAGCTATTTACTTGCGCCAAGCATGCAATCTGATGCACCTCTCATGTAGCGCCATTGTGACATGCCTGAGTCCAAGCTCTCATCATTAAACGTAAGAAAGTGTTGATTTTGGTTATGTACCTGAATTGTATTTTGATGTACTCGAGACAATTGATTTTTATTCAATCAAGCGTTAGCCACATTCTGTTGAATCATAGGGACTTGTGGGACTGGCATCATTTGAACCCGATTCTGCATTGGCATTTGTGCCTGTTGTGCAGGCACATTTTGCATTTCCATTTAATTTCCTACCTGTTCATTATTATTGTTAATTCTGTCTGGATTGAGCCTACATTCACACTTCCAATGGCCCACCCTGTTACAAAAATGACAAGCAGTTATTTTGTTTTAATGTAGCAACATCAACATCTGTATGTGGATCGATTCTCAACTTCTACCCAGCATGACAACCATTCCTCCTTGAATGCCTTGCATTCCTTATTGATATCCAACTCCTTGTGCAAAGCCTTGAACACCAACACCTTGCACTACACCACCATTTCCTGGAAATTAGTGATTCTGAAAACCTTTCTGGACCAGCTTTGTTTAGGCTAGCATGAACTTCTTTTCAAGCTTCCTCTGTTTCATTTCCTGTCTGCTCATCACTGCAATACTTAGCATATTCCACGACCTTATCTAAAGACTTAGGGCCTGATTTAGAACTTGGCAGAGGGGGATATTCTGTCACAAATGTGACTGGTATCCCATCCACTGTATCATGCTCCCATCACATCCTATGGGGATCATAAGGCCGTGGACTAGATATCCGTCACATTTGTGGTGGAGTATTCCACCTGCCAAGTTCTAGATCAGGCCCTTAGTCTACCAACAGATAATATTCTGTTGTGTGTGCTGGCCAATCCTAGGTCTCAAACCAAGCACGAACTGTGAAATAAAGAATCTCATATCTGTTGACCCAAGATGTGTTTGACCCGTATGCTGAACTAAACAGCAATCTTGCATTCAGTCCACAAATCATTTGGAACAATAATGTTAAAGAATGTATTCAAATCAGTCCACAACACCTTTGAAATCTTAACAAACCTTTTGACTTGTGTATACCAATGCACAGAGTTCTCCTTCAATTTTGGAAAATAGTTTGCAAATGATGTAAGGTCTCCCCTACTCCAAGACATATGCACATGGCCTGCACCTGGTATTTCTCTTAAAGGGTAAGCTGTTGCTCCCTCATTATGTGGGGGATGAGGAAGTGTTCTTTGTTTTCTTCCAGTTGCTGCTGAATCTTTTTGTTGTGTTTTCTCGGCCATTTATGTTCTAATTTATCAAATTCACTTCATTTGTGGAAACATTTAACTCATTCAGTAATGTGCAATCACTATATCATCATCTAAATGAACCCTGAAACTTTTCTTCAGTAGAATGTTTTTGAAATGTCAGCATCATATTTATTAGCCCAATTTGTTGTATACTGTTGCTGCTCTCCCTGAAATTTCTTTCCACAAGTAAATCAATTCCTTTTCTCAATAATAATTGTTATGATCAAGGTCCAGACATCCTCTAATTATTTTTTCTAATTCCATTTTTAATCTTTTGACGTTTAATGGTCCTTCTGTTTCTGAAGCCCAACTCTCTGCATCTTCAGCTTTTATGCAATTCCTTACAACTTCTTCAAACAATGGGGGAAATATTGCATCTTCTAACAGATTCATTTTGCCTGGTGTTGTTTGTGTTGTGAAAACAATTTGCCTCCCTTCTCCTAATATTTGAATAGTCAGTCAGTCAAAAAACATATCTTTATTTAGGCCATAGCTTTTAAATACTGCTAAAACACTTTATTTACATAAAAATTGCAATGTGCACAATTAAATACTGTCCTGTAAAATACAATAAAACATATCCCAACTATATAAAACCACCATATACAAAACCCTGTTGTATAAAATAAGTTTTTACCCTTAACCTGGTAAACAAATCACATTATTGTCACTCAAAGTTGTACCAAGGGAAATGAAAAATCAACCCATCGCACATGCCACATCTAAGAATCTCATGTCCATCAATAGATCAATTGCTTGTCCCCTATCTCTAATACCAGATTTAAAAAAAATACGCTTTAGGTACTTCACCCACTGGGGTAAAAACCACAAACAGTCGACCAGGAAGTGGAGAGAATTCCTTTTCACATTGAGACCACAGTGGTAGATTTTCTCTTCATTTTCCAGAACCTCCCAATTCCCTGGCATAAAAACTAAGCTTATTCCACACCAAAATCTTAATATACTTTGGTGCATCTTAATGTTTTGGATCTTTTTCAAATAGGGGAAAAATTCATCGTTCCCCCAGGAATTTAGCAAATGTGAGGCTGTGCAATTTATTACTCAGGTGCAAAAGATCTTCTTCCCTGGAGACGTGTTTTAATAGTCTTTTCAACTCTGCCTTACTTACTCCCACCTCATCAATTCCCCTTGTTACCTGTATTTTTAATGCCCTGGTGCAAGTCTGAATTCTTCCTCTTACTCCAGTGCCGAAGATAATTTGCTCTGTAATATTTCTTTCTTGCATAACAGGGAGATTTTCAATATCCCCGAACTATCAATTCTTGTCCAAAATTGTATCTCTACACCAGTGATCTGTGTCCACCCTAATAAACCTGTCTCTACTCTAACTGCCTGCACCATGGTAGAGGATGGGAGGCATAGTAACAGTTTCAAACACCTTCCTTCTTCCAGGTCGCAGCTCTTTTAACCACCTATACCCATCACCTGTACCCCATACATGAACTTCAGACTTACAACTGCTTGATAAGCCTGCAGTAAAGGTCAAAGAGAAGGCCCCCCATATTGGTTGTCACATTTCCTTAGCCCCGCTATTGATACCAATGCCTTATCTTGTGGCAGGCGAGGTGATCCATCCAACCTACATTTTGTGAAAACCATACCTCTATGTATTTATATTTATTCACTCTCTCTATTTTAGTTTTATTAATTACCCAACTCATACTCTTTCCATGGTTCCCTATTTGGACCACTTTAGTTTTTTACAAATATTATTTTAATTTTTTTTTCTTAGTGCAGTAATCCCCTACTATATTCAGTTTTCGTTGTCGTCCGATTCCTGTCCGATCAAAGATGACCAAATTGTCCACATATAAGAGACAACTCATATGTCTGCCATTTATTTTGGGACTAAACACATTTGCCAGGTTTGAAACATTGGGTAGATTGTTGTGAAACAGAGAAAACAATGTTGGGGCCCATACACACCCTTCTCTAATTCTTAAACTTATTTTCCCAGAGAGTGAGCCCTCACTAACCAGCTCCACTTCGACACAGTTGCGCCTGTAGAGTTCCTGTAGAATTAAAAGCAGGTCTTTTTGGATCCCATATTCCTTTACTACCTCCCACAGCAATAACCAATCAACTTAAAGTGGAGCTAAAATCAACGAAACAACAATAAAGTGCCCCACCCTGCTCTATGGATTTCTTCGCAATGGCCCACATACTAAAATAGTGATCAATCATCGAGTGACTCTCCTTGAAACCACCCTGCCCCTGGGACATGATAGAATTTATATCCACCCACTCCTTAAAAATCTTAACACCTTTGTCCAACAAATTAATTTACCTATAATTTCCTGGGAGGGTAAAGTCACCATTTTTATGGATTGGTTTAATCACTCCCCCCTTCCAATTACCTGGAAATGTTCCAGTTGCCAGAATTTCCTGGAAGACGGTGTAGGACAGCCTGGACCATCATTCAATATTAGTTTTTATTACACTGCTGGCACATTATCTGGGCCGGCAGCCCTTGTAAGCTTTATCCTCTCAATAGTTTCCTTAATTATTAGCTCCAAAAATCCCATCTTTGTTTACTTATCCACGCTAAAGGTGGTGGGGCTCTGGTCTTTTGGGACACCATGATTATAGGCCTCCTCTAAAAATGTTACCCACACATCCTCTCCCACCTGTCCCAGGGACCACTTTTGTGAGAGACCTGCCAAACACTGTACCAACCTCCAAAATTTCTAACATCGTTAGACTCTATAGTTGTTATCATCACATCCCAACATTTTGCATTTGATTCGCACTTCTTTCGAGCTACCAAAATTCTGAGTTCCCTTTTTAAACAAAAGGGCTGCCATCCCGCGCCTATATTTCTTGAGCGCCTTTGGTACCTTTCCAATTTCCTAATATCACTTTTTAAAATCCTACATTCTATATTGAACCAACTATTTATTTCATGCTTCCCAACTTTATTTTTTATTTGCCTAGCATTAAGAATCCTAACTTCGGATTTAAGGTACAAAACCACCTTATTTATTACATTCACATACCCAACTAAAGGATCTAAGGTAACACTCCTATGATCTAGGCCTCTGTAATTATATTGCAACTCCTTTAATAAGCTTATGTGCTTTTCTGTGAGCCTAGTTCCTAAACGCTTTGAGCAATCAATATTCAGCATTAAATTCCTCATCTCTCTTGGGGCAACATCCATTTTAATTATAGTTCTTAGTGGATAATGATCACTCCCCTCCACCCACAAGTCCTCAAAGTTCATCACCAGCTAAAATGCCCATATTGGTACAAACACATAATCAATTAGGCACATCTGATTGCCTTGCTTAAACATTTTTCTACCCGGGTTAGCTGTGGGCACACAACCATTTAAATTCACTAGTCTACTTGACAAAAGGAAATTTAATAGAGCAATATCCTTCCCAGTTGCCACACTAAGCAACACACAGACAGATTGTATGTTAAAAGCAGCTAAGCACTCCCCATACTTTCTGTCCACAAACCCGGAGAGCAATTTGTGTATAAAATCTCCCATCATAATAGACAGGGTTTGGGAGTGTGAAACACATATGATAATAACATCATCCTTGAACATTTCATTCTGTCCTGGATAATCAGGGATACCACACACATTCACATATACATTTAAAATGATGATATTTTTCTTTCTGCTACCTATTCAACAATTGTATACTACAGGCCAATATCCAATCATACAGAGTTTTAATCTGCCATGCCCTGGAGGCAACTTGGGTAGAGACCAGATTTAACAATCCCCCAGAGGGCCGACCTGCGTTATTTTCTATTGGTGCTTGATAGATCCACAGGAACCATCTAATGGTGGGGATTCTCTGCACAGCCATGTCTCCTAGAAACCTAAAATAGAATACTGCCTTATAATTTCATCAACCACTTGCAATTTCCTTGCGGTAGTAAACCCATGTATGTTCCAGGAGAGCAAACTAATGCTGTGCTGAGAGGCCTGCCCGTAATCCACCTCACTTAGATTGTGGGCCACCTCCCCCCCTCCAAACAGTCATACCTATTCGGTACAAAGGGAATCCCCGTGTATTCATGTTTCTCCTCTGAAGGGATAGTGGCTTTAAACCTACCTACTCTATTTCCCTTAACTACTCTGTTACTAAGGGCCAGATGTAGGAAGCATTTTGCATGGCGCAAACTGCAAAAATCGCAATTTGCGCCTTGCAAAACGTGCATTGCGATGCACATTCCCATTTTGCGAGTCGGTACCGACTTGCAAAATGGAAATGCGACTTGCAAATAGGAAGGGGTGTTCCCTTCCTATATGCCACTCGCACTGCGATGCAGAATTGCTTTGTGACCGCGAACGTGGTCGCAAAGCAATTTGCAGTTACCACCAGTGTCACACTGGTGGTAGCCCATTCGCAAAAGGGAAGGGGTCCCCATGGGACCCCTTCCTCTTTGTGAATGTCACCATTAATGTTTTTTTCAGAGCAGGCAGTGGTCCAATGGACCACTGCCTACTCTGAAAAACCGAAACCAAATGGTTTCGTTATTTTTTTGTATTGCAACTCGTATTCCTTTAAGGAAAACGGGCTGCAATACAAAAAAAAAAACCTGCTTTATTTAAAAAGCAGTCACAGACATGGAGGTCTGCTGTCTCCAGCAGGCCACCATCCCTGTGAGTGCAGGGAATCTCAATGGGGTCGCAAAATGCGACCCACCTCATTAATATTAATGAGGTGGGTCTTTGCAACCCCATTGAGATTCGCAGACGGTGTCTGAGACACCGTTCTGCATCCGATTTTGCGAATCGGAAATTGCGAGTCGCACTGACTTGCAATTTCCGATTTGCAAAATCGGAATGTTACTACATCTGGCTCTAAGTTACTAATTGAGCCTTCCTATGGCCTCCATTTGACTTGATTTACCTTTAGGCCGTAATTCAAAAAGCCAAGATTTTGACTTGAGGGATATTCTACAACTATTTCTCCAACCAATTCCCCACATATTTTCACACCGTGGGCCTGTAACTCGCTTTCTGAATTGAGAATGGTATCTCTCACTAGTCCTGAATACAGCAGAAATTTTGTAACATCTTTACAATCTCTATTTTGCAAGAGGCCTACAGTTTCAGGTTAGTTGTTGAAACTGCCTTTAAATTCGGAGCCAGTGACTAACGGATATAACTTCCTTACCCTTTTCCCTCTGCATCTGCCTGATGTTGGCTCCAGATGAACCCATAAAGAGTTTACCTCCTTTTTACCTTCAACTCTACTCAGGGTTGAACCACCTTCTTTGGGCTGCCTACTAAAACTTTACTCCTGTAAAGATATACTTGTTGTTTCACTAGTGTGTACTTTTCGCCTGGCCCAATTTGTATGTTCATCGCAGGGTGCCTCCCACTTCCCCTCATTACATACTAGTTGTCCTTCCTGGTATCTACTGCTTGAGTCTACTTGCAATGTTTCTAAAGTACAGTTCTTTATCTTATGTTTACAAGCACATTCCTTAACCTGAGCCTTAACCTTAGACTGGATCAGGATAGTTGAACCTCTTTTAGCTGATGTACGACCTTTACTCTTTATGTTATCACTCACTTGGTCACCCCAGATAAAGTCGGGCTGGTGTCCAGCTCCATGGGCTTTCCTTATTCTCTCACTGCCTGATCTCCCCTGCCCTCTTTTATTTGTTCTTTTACTCTTCCCTCAGGATCCTTGGTAGGAAAGGATCCCATTTCCATACCGACTTCCCCTTCTTTTTATTAGCATCAGACATTTTGAGATATGCACCAAGGGCTTCTCCTCTAATGATGGGGCATGATCTCTTGGACTAATGGATTCACGCACCTCACACATAAAGCCTCCACACCTTCTTCGTCCTGACCTGCAGGCCCCCCGCACCTCTACAGGTCTCACCAGGTTAGGCATAGAACTGTTAATTTGCTTTAACTCAGACACTGTGCACTGCAAGTAAATCTTATGTGACTTCAGCGTATTTGAGTTTATTACTACAGTCTTAACAATACCCTGCAATATTTTTTGCATCAGAACCATCACATCTAACATTGATGCCAAGGAGCAGGGGCCAATTGCAAAGTCCAGTGGAAACAGGGAAGTGAGTTTTTCACCCCCCTGAGTGAACTGGACTCAGAAGCAATTCTCCCAGTTTCTCCCAGTTTCCCATTTGCACTGTGGCCAGTTTCCTGAGTTTTGGATGGGGATCCTCTTACAGAAGATTCCTCCATATCCAATTTTCTTGGTCCCACAATTCTTGCGCATCCTCGTGAGAATGAAGACTCCCAAAGCCCCTCAGTTGAAGACAGGGTGATAAAGATAATATTGGTTCCAAGCAGTGTGTCCCCTCTTCCACTGGGCTCTGGGAAATGGAGTCCCCTATCTTTTCCTTCTCTAACGACTGGGAGGTAATACCGTGGGGCATAAGGAACATTATTTCAGACCCTTTACTATATGGTACACCTTTAAAATGTTTCCCCACAAACTCCCTAATTGATCTCACCATTGGAGATGCCACTGGTGGTTCAGCATTGTCCTCCTCCAGTATAGCTCTGAGCCCTAAATGACCATCCAATGTAGTAACTTCCTCATTGTCCTTTTTACTTATTACACTTGGAACGTTTACCAGAGCATTTAGTTTCCTCCCCTTCCTTGCTCCTGCAGCCCTTTGGGCCTTACCAGCACCATTGTGTATAGAATATATCTACACCACTCCACCCAAAAAATGTTTGAATAGTTTGTGGAGGTATCCGCACTACAATCTCAAAACTTTGTGATGTCGGAACGTATCCATTCACTGGTGCACCTTCGACAGGTCCTTGAGCTACTGTATTCAAGGCACAAGTAATTTGGGTAGGTACTGGCTGAGTTGTAATCATTCTGGTGATTTCTGCCGGAGTCAATATTTCAGGAGCAGTGACACTTAAAGGCATCATCGTTTGGGCAGTTCTTTCTTAAGTGAATCACTTGTTGAACAACAGGCAGTGCTGTAACAGGCTGGGCCACAATCGGCTTGGTTGTAACTGGCTTTGCTATTGTTTGTTTTAACACTGGTTCTGTAGCAATGGGTAGTATTACTTGCAATTGCCTGATAATCTGATCAGCATATGGATGAACAGGCACTGCTTCTACTGTCACATTATTATTTACTGTTGTAACTGTATTTGTTTAATGTCCAGCATATGGTGGTGGACATCCAGCTAATACATTTTCCAAAATGTCATCTCCCAAATTCCTTTCAGTCTCTGTGTTTGGTTCAACTTGGTTCTCCTTTAATCATTTTCCTTTTAGGCTTCTCGTGTTTTTCTGACTGCTCATCTTTTTCTATTGTAATGGCAGGATATAATCTAGTTTCCTCTACTATGTGTTTCTCCGTATCGGCTTATGCTCATCCCAAATTGCAACTGAATAATTTCACATAGCTCTTTGTGTTCTTCTTTGATACTTATTTGTATCCCTATCTCTATTTTCTCCCAAGCGCCTAAGGCTTAAAGTTGTGTGGGTCTGGGAGGTGACGTCCTTTCACAAATAATTTCTTGCATATATCTACTATACTCCAAATAAAAGACCCCCATCTATGAAAGCTTAATGGACCCTTTTCGGTGATCTTGCACCATCAGCGAAGCCATACACATGTATGCAACCCTTCCTCAATCATCATATGATATGTTGGTGTACCCTCAGGACATTCCTCTCCACCCTCCTGTACAGCAATACTCACATCTCCTCTTACCAAATTCCTAAAATTTGACAAATTACATGATTTTAAATTAAATTCAACAAATGGAAAATAATCAAATACAAATCTCCAATGTTTTGATTCTGTTTTGTATATGTCAAATTCAGAAAAGCCTTTCTTCCAATTCCAGCGTGGCAGTAATGCAATCAACCAATGACTTTGAGGCTCTCTACAAGGCTCAGCCAATCTCAGCGTGGCATTTGCACTAACCGACAAGTAGCAGCACAGCAAGAATGTGCTCCTTGCAGCAACTCACCCTTCTTTCCAATTTCTTCATTTATACGCAAAGCTTCAATTCTTTAGTTCTAAGCAACATAATATAACAATCTTTGTCTGCTTTTTCTAAAGAGAACAATAGAACAAATGAACAACTGGAATCTTAGGATTTTTACACATTCCTACTTTTCAATCAAAAAGAGATTTACACCCACAATGATGAAATCTCTACCAGCGGGAAATCATCTAATCAATGCAGTGTCACCGTTGCACATCAGGCTTCACCAACACTGATCAATATTAGTACAACCACAACAACTGTCCCTATCTCAATTGTGCAGGTAATGACATCTCACAACCAGCACTTAAAATTATTAGCAAACAAGAATGCCATAAATCAACTCTTACTTATCTATGTGTTTTCAGGATCTTGGACTACTTCTTAGTTTGATAACCTCTTTATTGTCCACGCCAAAAGCGCATAAGCATTAGGAATGCAATTCAAAACATAAATGAATAAGCAATTATCAAATCAATATACAATTCAAAAATCACATTCATGATCACAGCTGTGACACATAACCCTATTGATACTCACATCCGAAACTAGAATTCACAAATCTGCAGCCACTACCTGCAGCCGCTTCAGGAAAGACGCTCTGTCAATCTTCGAACTCAGGCTTTTGGCGATTGGGCATTTATCTATCTTGAGCACTTTTTAATTTGTACATCTCCTTTGTCTCGATACCTGAACCTATCCTCTAATACCAACTTTGTTAAAGTAGAGACTTTGAATAAATAATCATTAATACCTTTCATTAAAATACCTTCTTTCTTCTGGGCCCCAAGGCAATTAATCTTTGAGGCACATGAGAATGGAAAGAGTTTCAAATCAAAAACAGCAAATATTCTCAGTTCCTCTATGACATTTTCTTTTTAAGAGTCAATGATGAGAGTTTTGGATTCTGTTTTTTTAAATTGTATTAAATTATTAGTTCATCAATATGTTATCAGCAAATCAGTTAAAATCAATATAAATTATAGAACAATGCATAATGCTTGTCCCTTAAAGATCTAATACCTATTCTTATCTAGTTTTGGGAAAAAATAAAATTCAGTAGAACCCTTAAGGAGTTCTCATCTCAGATGCGAAAGCGTTTAACTTTCTAGTCAAATATCTCACTGGGAATTTCAGTAGAGATTCTCAGTCATAGGTTCAAGACGGATAAAGGCAGTCTCAGAATCAATCCAATACATCAATGAAGAGAATAGAGCAAAATGTATCAGAATCAGAGGGCTCTCATGTGCAGAGAGTCTGAGAAGAGTGACCCTGAGAGAAGAATAGTTCTCTCTATCTTAGTCTGGGAACACATGTTTATAACATTATCCAAAGAAATGTTACAAAGCATGAGTAGATCATCTTCTGGTTTGGGAAATCAGGATTTGAGGTCTTCATATGAACAGGATAAGTGTGGCACAATGGTTAGAGCAGCAGACCCTGATGCAGAGATCTGGCCCGGGACCAGGGTTCAATTCCTACCTTGGCTGGTCTTGGGCTCAATTCCCTTGGACCAGATGTTCTCACCTTGGTGTCTAATCTAATTAATGGGTCCCACTCTGGGCAATAGCTTGCTTAATCACCACAATAACCCTCACAGTGCTTGGCTGTCGGGCTTCCCCCTGGAGCTGTCCAGGGGTGGTTGCCTAACAGGGAAAAGCCAGGAGGGGTTCCACAGCGGTATGTGTACAGTGCCTTGAGACACTAACAGGTGAGTAGTGTGCTATACAAGTGCAAAGTTTACAGTTTAACAGGACAGGTTCGGTCAATATGGCAGGTTTAAAAAAAAAACATTCTAAATAGACAATACATTTAACTATTTTCTAGTCAACATTGAAATACTTGAGTTTATTCCCATGGGTAAGCACTTGTGGGGGAAAGAACAGTTAAGTGAGCACGATGCATTTTTTATCTGATTTAATTTCCATTCTCACATTTCTTTCTAGCACAGGTGTATTCATAAAGAAACACTTTTAAGATTAATCTAGGAATGCATTACTTCTTTTCAGGGTTTAAATGGTCATGAAACAAAGCACTAATATTCTCTATATTAATGTGCTTGTTTCTATAGGACATTTGTGTTATGAAATGTTATTCTTATGGCCATGATACAGGCCAAAACTAACAATGAGGAAAGAATGAAGAAAAATAAATAAGAATATGTCCTTATTAGTAGCTCAGCCCAGTACATGTTGTTTTGTAAGCCTCAGATGTGAAATCCACATTTAAATGCAGTGTAAGTTAAGGCCTACAAAATCCTTCCCTACAGGTTAATGATATGTATTGTTTTTATTCTTGGAAAATACTCTTTCTCCCAGGGTGTGTGCCGTGGATGGTACATGGAGCGATCTTTTTCATCCATCTATGGTTTCTGATTTGAATCTCTAACTACTAACCTAGGTAGACAGGAAGCATTTACAACTTTTAGGGGCAAATGTAATGTTTGGGAACATTCTTTTATTCAGACTTTTCCAACTTTGAAAGTGTGCTGTACTGTACAGCTCACATAAAACTTGGAAAAGAACTAAACTACCATTCTAATACAAAACCTATACAAGCCTTGGCACACACTTCTTTGCACCATGATGCAAATGTATGTGCTTTGCGCAAGGCAGCCAAATGTTTACCAACACTGGGTGAAAGACAAACAGTGCCATTGTTGCATCGAGTGTTACTAAATATGGCCAATGTATGTCATTGTCTAAAACCACTAGTCAAGAGTCTTACTATCCAAGGATTCTTAGTTGCAAAATCTCATGACCACAATTTGTTCCTATGTTATTGATAGTTTGGCTGAGTTTTAGGGGGTCCATTCCAGCAATGCAGGAACTTGATACTTTTGAGTTGTGGAAATACTGAAGACTAATGGGAATTATTCCCCTGAAAAATAGTGAATAGTATGCAGGAACCCGTAATTACTGCATGCATTTTGACATTTTCCGTAAGTTTCTCTCACAAATTGTGCTCGATTTCAGCAAATGTTCTGTTATGAAAATCCGCTATTGCTCATAATTTCAATTTGGCTGTTGACCCTGATGGCATTTGCAACAGAATAATGACTATAATTGCAACATGGTCCTTAATGACAGCTTAAGAACCTCTCAGTGGCTACAGCCTTGATCTCCAATTGAAATGTACACATATAGTTGCCACGTTTGCTGGCTGAGGTCCTATGGTCTATATGGAGGTTGACCAGGAACTCTGGGCTGCAAAACAGTAGGTGAGATATTTAACATTTGCATGTAACCTGAGTCCTTGCTCTTCAATATCCTTTGCACACAGTAGCGTACTTTGAACTTGATCCTGGGTTCCATTAAGACCGTGTTGAGCAATGTTAAAGCAAGTACAATCTGGTCACATTTCTTTCCATTATGGTCCATTAAAGTGCCATGAAAAACATCAAATCAACTGTCTTGCAAGTTATTGTTTATAGTAAAAGATATTTTTGAAAGGTAATTAAATACTGTGGAAGGAGCAGGATTTGCCATTTTAAAAATGAGTTACTTGGTACCGATGAGATCATATGAAAATCCAGTTTTACAACCCCTTGGAATATGATGGACAGCCTCTATTAAAGAGAATTTAACAGTATGGGGCTCCCAGCATGTATCATATGTTCCAATGCACACTGAGCGCGTGTCATCTCTCTCCAATGGAAACATCTCGCATATTGTTACATTTTGGAACTTGGGGAAAAATTTGATTAAGCAAAGCCAAAAGAAGGGAAGGAATGCCAAGAATGCCTGTAAAATACGTTAGCAAAGCATATCTTATCAGGGAGTCGGAAGAGTCACAAAATAAGCAGCTGGTTGAAATAATGGTAAAAATTTAATATTTTACATTGCTGGAACAATGACATTGCACAGAAATCTTGGCAAATCGTTAAAAACAATCGCATTATAAAGGAATATTGCTTAGTGAAAAAATAGAGTGTAAAATCAAGGAACGTACCAAGTAATGCATGTACTCAAATACATGTAATTCTGCATAATAGCAGAACATATTTTTAAAAGATGTTGTCATAATGTACAAAGTGAGATGTAAATTTTCATCATATAATCATATGAGACTTATTATGGTAGGAGCTATCCTGCTCCTAATATCCTAAGCAAATATGATGGCAGGGAAGAAAAACTCAGGCCCATATTTATACTTTTTGACGCTAAACTGCGCTAACGCAGTTTAGCGTCAAAAAATTTAGCGCCGTCTAACGCCATTCTGAAGCGCCATGCGGGCGCCGTATTTATGGAATGGCGTTAGCCGGCGCTAGCAGACCGGCGCTGCCTGGTGTGCGTGGAAAAAAACCACGTAGACCAGGCAGCGCCGGCGTAGGGGGAAAATGGCGTTAGGGCGTCTTAAAATGGGGCAAGTCAGGTTGAGGCAAAAAAATCGCCTCAACCCGATTTGCGCCATTTTTTTCGACGCCCAGACGCCATTTAAATGACTCCTGTCTTAGTAAAGACAGGAGTCATGCCCCCTTGCCCAATGGCCATGCCCAGGGGACTTATGTCCCCTGGGCATGGTCATTGGGCATAGAGGCATGTAGGGGGGCACAAATAAGGCCCCCCTATGCCACCAAAAAATTTTTAAAATATAAAAAATGATACTTACTTGAACTTACCTGAATGTCCCTGGGGTGGGTCCCTCCATCCTTGGGTGTCCTTCTGGGGTGGGCAGGGGTGGCAGGGGGGGTCCCTGGGGGCAGGGGAGGGCACCTGTGGGCTCATTTTGAGCCCACAGGCCCCTTAACGCCTACCCTGACCCAGGCGTTAAATAGTGGCGCAAATGCGGGTTTTTTTGACCCGCCAACTCCCGGGCGTGATTTTTGCCCGGGAGTATAAATACGACGCATTTGCGTCGCCGTAATTTTTTTAGACGGGAACACCTTCCTTGCATCTCATTAACGCAAGGAAGGCGTTCACGCCCAAAAATGACGCTATTTGCCCATACTTTGGTGCTAGACGCGTCTAACGCCAAAGTATAAATATGGCGTTAGTTTTGCGCCGAATTTGCGTCGAAAAAAACGACGCTAATTCGGCGCAAACGGAGTATAAATACGGGCCTCAATTTCATAAATTCTAAACTTTTCGCCAAAGGAATAGCATTGTCACTTTAAACGCTTTTAGATATTTTTTGGTCTTTTTCAGGAAATCATACGATTCGATCAGTTAAACAGTTAAGCAGTGTTATGTGAAAGCCTAGATTTACGACGATAACTCAGACACTCACCTGGCACTGAACAATTTTGCTCCAAGCTTCGATGCATTTTTTAATGGTAGGTAAATGAATGCAACACTTTGCACACCTTTCTACCACGTGTACCCGAGCAAAACGTTAGTAAATACCTCCCAAATTGAGCACTTGAAGAACCAATTTAAGACATATCTCTGCCGCAATTGAAAAAAAAAAAATTGACAGGTGTCTCAAATAGTTGATAGACTGCAGCAGTGATATTTGACCTTCTTAGGCAGTGATAAGTGGTTGTTTGTCATTGGAATGTGCTGCGCCATTTGTTGGTTGACATCTCTAAAGTATATACAGAGCACAACAGAACACAACACAGTAGCATAATACAAAGCAGCAACTACCTGACTGGTAGATGTTTCCAGGGTGTACTCCCGCCTTATTCATCTTTCGCTAGACCACGGGTCTCTTACTTTATCAACGTTCTGTTGGCTCATCTCATAGAATATTGTGATTTTGACCTTTATCTTTATGTTGATTTTGTCATCAAAATCTTGGTCAGTACTGATGCCAGCAAAACAATTCTTCAACTGTCTCACTAATATCAACCAATGCATGAGTCCTAACCACTTAAAACTAAATAGAGATAAAAATAGATATTCTTTGTCCCCTGAAGCTATCCCCACTTTGAGTATTAAACTCCTGACACATCTCTTTTGTTCTGAAACCAGTACCACTCCAAGTAGGAAAGAACCTAGGAGTGAAAATGGACTCAGGTTTAACTTTAGCCTCTAATCAATGCAGTAGTCAAATCTTGTTTTTTCAACTTCTGTTTTTTATATCTTTTTAAGATTCAACTTCTCAACACATTTGTATCTTCTTGTGTGGACTACTGCAATGCTATATATTTCCACCTCCCACACTTCTTTGTTAAAAAAACTGCATTCAGTTGAGAACTATGCAGCCAGGTTGGTTCTCGGCCCATGTCCAAGGAATCATATTACATCAGCATTGGTCTCCTTACATTGGCTCCCTGGAAGGAAACATACCCTGAAGTCAATGTGCCTAATCCATAAGACAATGTTCAACGCCTTTTGTTCTCCTCTTAGCATTTAATGGTGTTATCCCATTAGAGATCTCAGCTCTAAAGACAAATTCTTACCCAGGATTCCAAAGTTTTACTTAAAGACCATGGGAGTTCAAGCCTTTTCCCTGGCCATGTGTTAGAACCGACTGCCATTTCCCCTACTCAAGGAAAGTAAATGGATCACATTTCCCAAACTGCTAACAACTGCTAACAACCTCCTGTCTCTTTTCTGTTTTCTTCTATTGTAGTTCACTCTCATGTAGTGGTACACATACTCATGATCATTTCTTCTGCACACCTGTGGTTGTCAGGTTCTTCAGTGTGACAGGTCGGTTCACACACCCTTATCTCCTCTTCTTTTTCAGTTCTACTGTGCAATTGGCTTCATGCCACTCATCATGTGTTCTCTTTTCTTCTTTGGGTGCGACGTGATGCTAGCCACGTGTTACCTGTTCTGTTCTCATGAACTTCTTGTCAGTCCTGTCCTGTTCGTAGGACTGTGCATCTTCTCCCGTCATAGACCTCTTGCAAGCCATGTCCTGTTTGTAGGACTCAACTATTCTCTTCAGGTCGGCGTGGCATTTACCCACACTTCGTATGTCCTCTCCTCAGGGATCTTCTTAGGGCCCCACTCCGTGGGTGGTGGGTAACATTCCTAGCCTTCTTCTTCCTCCTCTTCGCTTGAAGGCGCAGTCCTTGTGCCTCACGGCCGCACATTTGCGGTGCTTGCTGCTGCATAGGGTCATGTGTGCTTGGCAGGGTTGGTCACTTGGTGTGACATTCTCATTGACAAGCTAATTGTGGCCACTTGGTGTGACATTCTCATTGACGGGCCAATGGTGGCCATTTGGTACTAGGGCAGCCAGCTGTATTCCCTCTTTCATGCAGCCATGCATTGTCCATGTGCTCTCTGGCAGCACTCTGGCTGCACTGTACTACAACAGTGGTCTCATCTTTCCCAAGGGTCCTTCCTGCCTCTGAGACACCAACTCAGTGATTTCTCTAGTCAGTATCTCTGCTGTGTTATATAGTGATTGATGCTAGGTTACATGCAACTCAGTCTTTGGGCAGTGTAGGGCACTCCCTGAACAGTCTCTGGCTCGTTGTGGGACAGGGCTACTTAATTAAGGGGGCAAAAGATCCCCTCTCTGCATTTGGGCCACATTGGACCTTCCCTCCTCTCTTGACTCTTGGGAGTACTGGAGGTGCTGAATGTGTGTGTATGTGAGGTAGATGGCAGCCTCAGGGACACACTATAATTATTCTCTCACTTGTCCTTTGTGACTTCAGACACCTCTTTTTACAGTCTCTTTGGTATTCTTTTATTCCCTTTTTTCACTTTTTTATGGTGGTTTGCCCTATGTCCACACTACCCCCCGATTCCCATGTTTGCAGCCCAGGTGTGCGGCTATCCTAAGTGTGCCTCTTTGGGGACTTGCTTCACCACGGCATACTTTCTGCAGTACCAGACTGCTTGGTCCCTCCACTGGCTTCCATGCGAGCCACATGCTTCGGGGTTCTGGGCCGAGGTGTGGTTCGATGAGCTGCCACTAGCAGTGCTGCAGATATTTAACATGTGCTGCATCAGCCTCACTGATGCTGCAGGCCCTGTTGCCCACACAGGCACTGTGATGACAGGCACGGTGTACCAAGTGTGGCCCCTGGCCATGTACCTCTCACCTGCGGGCGGGATGCTGTAGTCATCGTCTGGCAGTCTTTCTTTTCCACTGTGCTCCACTGCTATGCCAGGCACTTGTCTTCCCCTCTTTTACTGACATAAAAGACACATAATATTCTTCTCCCCTACCACAGTAGTGGTAGCCTGCCACTAGTGGGCTCGCAGTACTCTCTTCACCCGCCAGGCTTTCATTGCTCCGTCGGTGGCTGCTCCCAGCGCTGCAAGTACATGGGCTGGTGGCGGAGAACAGAGCACCTCTCACTGGGCCAGTCTCAGCTTACATTCACAGCCACAGTCTTTGCTCCTACATGAGAGACAGGTAGCTGTTCATGCCACTTCATTCTGATGTATTCTGGGGAGACACCAGCCTGGAGCCTCATGTCAAGAGTTGTCTCTCCCACTGATTACGCTGCTGTGGGCAATGCATTTAAGTGCAGCGGACTTCTCTCCCTTGAACCTCATTTCGCTGCCTTGAGCGAGGTCACTGGGGCACTCCAGGCTCATATCACGCCGGGCTTCAGGGTGGCTTGTGCTTTGCAAAGTGTCTGTTCCATCGGGCCGCTTTAGTATGGACTGGCAGTGCCCAGGCACCTCATGCATTGAAAGTGCACTGCGGGCCAATCAATGGCCCTGTCTCACATGGAAGGGCCAGGGCGTAGTGCTGCTTTCTCTTTCTCACACTGCCCGCCGACACAGATCTCTCGCAGCAGGCAGATGGTAGCTATACTTGCGAGGTATTGGAGACAAATGGTCTCTGTTTCCTCCCTCAGACAAGTAAAGGGTTTACCCTTTGACAGGCACAATGTGGCTTTAGTTCTGGGCAAGTGATAGTGACTATGCCGATCTCTATATCCTCATCATCCACGGCACTGTGCTGCTTGGCAGCACAGCATTTAGGGCCAGTCCTCTCATCGCCAGTGGGATGTTCTGAGCCCTAGGCTCCCATATCAGATGAATGAATGACACAGACATTAGTTACTAGGGTAGAGAACTGGCCCTGGACATGTGTGCCTGGCCTCTTTTATTAGCAGGTGTCACATCACTCGTGATGTCTTTGTTGGTTGGGTGTAAGACCAGCCCTCAGGGAGTGGCTGGAAACAGTTACATGTCCGGCAGGACACCACAGCTATCAAGGCCACATTTACAGTGACTGTTGCACTTGTGGCTCGATGTTTTTATGTGGTATTTTTACCTTAGTTCTACTCTGGCTGGGGCCGCTAGATATTGAAGTTTCAAGCATCTTTTGCAATCTTTCATTATCGATTGTATTAAGCACCTCCACTAATTTCTCTAGGACCGCAGTACAACTGCAAGGATCATTTGTGAAGATTCACTTTAATGCTGACATATTGCCAAGTAGATTGCTAGCTTCCATCTTTCTCCCAATGGATGTGACTAAGTATACTATTTCCAGCACAGCGAATGTTTATACGTCTAATTTGATTGCTTGCTGTGTCAATGTTACTGCTATAATATGAAGTGCCCTGAACACAGCTTGCATAATTCCCAGAGTTGGTGGTTTCATGTTGTGAAGTTTTATTGCTCTTTGGGATCACTTTGGTCTTGCTTCTGTAAATAAGATCATTGGCAGTGCTGATGTATATGCAACTCCCACTGCGTGGTAGCAGACCAATATTCATTAGAACTATGGCCCTCATTATGACATTGGTGGTAAATCCCACTTCCCGCCACGCTGACGGCTGCCAACTTACCGCCGCGGCGGAGGATATCCGTTCACCATATTATGACACATACACACCAATCCAACAGAATTCAGCCACACACACAAATCCGCCAGACCAAAGGTCAGTGATAAACTGGCGGTATCAAAACCCACACCATTACGTCAACAGAACTACCCCCACCACATTATGACCCACAAATCACCACGGCGCATATTCAGTGGCGGTAAATCATTGGCGGTATATACCGCTGCGCTCACTATGGACACCCACAGACAAAACAACACCACATTGGATAATTCAAACAACACACACCTGACACCCATACACACACCACACCTACACAATCACACCACTATAAAACACACACCCACATTACCCACAACACTTTCCGATTACAATTCATTGCCAACAGAGAGACACAAAGACCACTGACACAACTAGAGCCACACACTACTCACACCTATACACAGCACTCACGCACTCCACATAACACACCCCAACACATTACCCAGCACACCCTTACCAACACACCTCAAATCACACCCATGGCACCACAAAGACACCAGAGGAGGAGACAAGGGTCCTGGTGGAGGAAACTGTCAGGGTAGAGCCACAGCTATTTGGAACACAGGTGCAGCATATATCTATATCTAGGAAGATGGAGCTATGGCGGAGAATCAAGGACAGGGTCAACGCCGTGGGTCAGCACCCAAGAACTAGGGATGACATCAGGAAGAGGTGTAACGAACTATGGGGGAAGGTACGTTCCATAGCAGCAAGACACCACCTCGCTATACAGAGGACTGGTGGTGGATCCCCACCTCCTCCCCCACAGCTCACAGCATTGGAGGAGCAAGTCTTGGCAATACTGCATCCTGAGGGTCTGGCCGGAGTTGGAGGAGGACTGGACTCTGGTAAGTCAACTCTCTACTATTATCATCCCCCATACCTGCATGCCATCTCACCACCTCCGCCTCACTCCCATCACTCCATTACATCCCACACACTCCACCCTCACATCTCACTCATCCCAATGCCAAGCCCTGCATGCTGTACCAATGCATGGACACCCCTCACAACCCTGCGTGGACACTCATCACTAAAGCATGCACACCATAGACAACTAACAATCCCACCATACACTAACATACACAAGTGAAAGCTGGCAGGGTAAATCCACCATAGAGGGGAAGCCACGGATGTACAATATGTCAGACACATTAACCATAGCACATCATTTACATCCAAACAGGTACCTCAGCCAATGTCACCGGAGAGGAGGTGGCAGCACCATTTAGTCCCCCAACAGAAGAGGCCCTGTGATGACAGTTACTCTGGTCTTCAGGATCTGGACGACCTACCTGGCCCATCAGGGACCACTGGACAGTTGGTTACCCAAGCCTTGTCACACACCAACACAGAGCCTCCCCCATCAGGATCCAACACCACAGCACCCACCCAGCGTACCCATACCTCTGTCCCCAGGACACATCAATCAGCAGTGTGCCCACCTCTACAGGGACCCCAAGCCACACATTGCACACAAGACAATCAGGGACCTGGGGTCAGTGGCAGTGGGCGCACCGTTCAGGGGACAGAGGCACAGGCCAACAGGGAAACTGGGAGGAGTGTTGTGCGCCAGGATGAGGACAGGACCAGGGAACCGACTCTCCAGGAGGCACTCTCCGAGATCCTGGGAGCCAATCAACATTCCCAGGACACAATGGGCCAGATTCTGGACAACGTACAGGAGAACAGGAGGCGGCAGGAGGGACAGTACCAGGGGATCAGGGAGGACTTGCAGGCCCTTAACAACACCCTGATCTCCATAGAAGGGGTGCTGGCTAACATGGCCACATTATGAGGGAGGCAGTCACACACCAGTGTGCCCCTGCCACTAGCCAGACATCTGAACAGCCTTCCACTTCCGCTGCCGCTAGTGGCCAGGAGGTCCCGCCACAGGACTCACAGGCCACCAGCACTCCTCCCCCTGCAGAAGGTGAACCACCCGCAAACGTTCCCTGTGATCCAGACAGAAGCCAGAGACACTCGCCAAGACCCCCACCAGGAAAAGAGACTCTCCTGATTGTCACCCTTGTGTCTCACTCAGTCACCCTGTCCACCTTGAACTGCCATTGCTCCTCTTCCTATGTCCCCTTGGACAATACACCTGTGCTACAAACAGACTGGAACAATGCCCTGCACTTTCCTCCATCATCACCCCATCCCATTGCACTTGCCCCCTATATGATAGCGCTTCAATAAACATCTTTAAACAAAAAATCCATTTGGAGTATGTCATGTATATCAAATATGTATTATTTGAAACAGGTACAAACTCTGCAAATTAACTGCACATAGAATGAGCATAGATTAATGACTTGTAGCTGGCTGTTGTGATCACACCAGTAGTATCTGTCAAGTCACCAACATCTGCAAAATGAATTGCCAGAGGGAACAGTAAGTGTGCATAGAAGTGGGAAATATCAGCATGCCATTGGCACACAGATTACAACGAAAGTCATTGAAATGTAAAGTTACACTGTCTTACCTGTGTGTCATTGGAAGTATTGTCGTATAACAGATGTTCTGTTGCCTTATCCTCATCCTCTGCCTCCTCATCCTCACTGTCCACAGGGTTTCCTCCTGCCACATGGACATCTCCAGTCTCCTCCACCTGCAGAACAGGGACAAGGCGTCTGAGGGCCAGGTTGTGCAACATGCAGCATGCCCCTACTATCTGGCAAACATTCTTGGGTGAGTAGCACAGGGATCCCACCTGTTAGATGGAGGCACCGGAACCTGGCCTTCAGGAGGCCAAAGGTCCTTTCAATTATCCTTCTGGTTCACCGATGTGCCTCATTATAACGTTCTTTTGCCCTTGTCCTGGCATTCCTCACAGGGGCCAGCAGCCATGATAGTTTTGGGTAGCCAGAGTCACCTGCAAATATTGAGGGACAACATTTAGCCACACACTATCCTATATGGCCCACACCATACCCATACACCAACATCTACTGGGTGGGAACTTGGGCTCACTGTGCCTCTGTAGTTGGCCCAACAGATTTGGAATGCTGTTATTCCTCAGGACAAAGGCATCATGCACTGACTCAGGATACTTACCATTGACGTGGGAGATGTACTGGTCCGCCAAGCACACCATCTGAACATTCATGGAGTGGAAACTCTTAAAATTCCTGAATACCTGTTAATTCTGCCAGGGGAGAGGGACATATGCAATATATGTACCATCAATCCCCTGAAATTATGTTGGGGATATGTCCCATTGCATAAAACTCAGCCTTCACTGTGGCCAAATCCTCAACCTGGGGGAAAACAATGTAGCTGCACATGTGTTTGATCAGGGCAGACAAGACTCGTGTCAGCACTATTGAAAACATTGGCTGTGACATTCCTGCTGCCAAGCCCACTGTCACTTGGAAGGAACCAGTTGCCAGAAAATGGAGTACAGATAGCACTTGCAAAAGAGGGGGGATCCCAGAGGATTGACGGATGGCAGATATCAGGTCAGGCTCCAATTGGGCACACAGCTCTGTGATTGTGGCCCTGTCACATCTATAGGTGAGGATAATGTTCCTGTCCTCCTGTGTTGCCAATTTCACCAGTGGTCTATACACAGGGGTTTGTCTCCATCTCCTATTCATCCGCTGCGGTAGGTATCTAAGGGACACAAGAGTAAGGAGGCTGTCAAAAAGGGAAAATTGGAGCCACAACAGTAGTTTTCAATCTGTAAACCTGTAATGGGTCAGTGCGAATTGTTCAGTATGTGCCTATTTCTCCTGTGATACAGCATGAATCCATAGGGCTGCCCCCCCCTGAAATGGTGTCTGCCTGTTCTGTGTGGAGGGACATTGCGCTGACGTTGTGCTGACGTTGTGCCCCATGGTGGGAGGCAGTCAGGAACCGCCGTGCCACTCCTCATTGGTTAATATTGGGCCCTATTAGGTACAGTGGCCAATAGTGATCTATGCCGGTCGTGACGGTATACACCGCCCGGACGTAGCCACCATTTTCTATCATATTCCTCACTTGCAACCTGACCTTCCATAGAAGAGGACCTACACTGCATGTGCTGCTGTGACCTGTGTCTGGAACCTACCATGGCCCGTGTGACCAGGGAAAGGGCTCCAGCCTTCACTTCAAAGGAGTTGGAGAGACTGGTGGATGGGGGTCCTAACTCAGTACGGACTGCTGTATGGGCCTCCAGACCAACAGGTGAGTACACTGTGGGCATGATGCATGTGGCATGAATGCATGGAGTTGTGTGTGTGAAGGCCTCAATGTAAGAGGGGGTGGATGTGAGTGCCAATGGTGATGGAAATGGGTATGGTGGGCCATCTCTGTAACAGGCTGGACAGTTTGTCTAATGGTGTTTTCCTGTGTGTATTGCCTCTGCAGGTCAGCACCCATCAAAAGAAGGGTATATGGCATGCCATCGCCAAGGAGGTGCAGACCCTGGGGGTCTATGGCAGGCAGATCACCCACTGTCGGAAACAGTGGGAGGACCTGAGATGCTGGGCACGGAAGACGGCAGAGGCCCAGCTAGGGATGGTCTCCCAATGAGGAAGGGGTGCCTGTCAAACCCTGACCCCACTGATGGCCTGCATACTGGCAGTGGCCTAGGCAGAGCTGGATGGGCCCTTGAGGGCATCACAGCAGCTACAAGGGGGTTTAGTACACTGGCTATCATTACAACTTACAGCTGGTGGGGGGTATCCGGGTGGTGGATGTGTGTCAGTGGGTGCCCCTATGCCAGGCCTGACATAGCAGCATAGGTCCTCTGGTGGCTAGGGTTCTGAAGGGATAATCCTGCCTACCTAGCTTGTAAGCATCCTAGCTTCCTAGCTTGTAAGCAGGCTCTGGCCTCCTTTCTGATGGCAGACATTGTCCCTGTTTCTACTGTCCCCCCTCCAACATCCTCTTCCCAGTCCCATTCTCCTCTACCCCAACCCATCCCAAGCACACAGCCAGATGAGCATGTACACAGGACAACACCCAAGAGTGTCACAGGCAATCACAATCACCACACTTCATCCCACAAGCACTCATGCAAACAACATACAGTTGCAAACACTACAACATCCATTGCCTCCACTGTCTCCCTCTCCTCCCCCTCCACCACCTCCCTCCCAGTCACATCCACACTCACACCTGCAAACACTACATCATCATCCACTACCAGCATCATCACCACACCAAGCAGAATACACACCTCACTGGCCGACACCTCCACAACATCCATGTACACGTCCCCTGTGTCCTCTCCCACTGTGTTTGTCCATCCTCATAAAGTAGACTAACGCAAGCACTCAGACACCCAACAGCCATCCACCTCACAACAGCATACAACCCATGCACCTGCACTCAAATCTAGTAGACAGACACCTCCAACAACCACTCCCTCATCCTCCACTCCCATTCCTTCTCCCTCTTCCCACCCCAATTTCTCTAAGAAACCTTTCCTATCCACCATTGTCCTCTTCCCTACCCCTCCACCCGTCCTGCATGTATGGCCAGCCTATCACGAACCCAGCCAAGCACCTCAACCACACAGTCCACGTCCCCAGTTCCATCCACACCAACTCGTGATGGAAAGGATTCCAGGCCATATATACTGAATGAGAAGGAGGCTGCACCAGCAGGCAAGAAGGACAAGGAGCCTGCACCAGCAGGCAAGAAGGGCAGGTAGCCTGCACCAGCAGGCAAGAAGGACCAGGAGCATGCACCAGCAGCTGTGACTGAGCCCCCACAAACAAGCATGGCTGTGCATCCATCCGAGGGTACAGGGGATGTGCAGGAGCCTCCCACCACCACCACCGTCACCACAGTGCACCCATCCGAGGGTGCAGGGGATGTGCAGGAGCCTCACACCACTACCACCAGCACCACCACAGTGCAGCCGTCACCACCAGCAGACGCAATGTGATCCTGCCTCCATGGGCTGCTGTGCGGGCTGCCCCCTCCAGAACCAGTAAGCAAGTCACCCACTTGAGAGACTGTGGCCCATCACTCCCAAGGACCAAGCACAGGGCATGTTTCCCCCTCCTGAACCAGTGTGGGAGACACCCACGTGAGAGACTGTGGCCTTGCACTCCCCAGGACCAAGCACAGGGCATGTTGCCCCCTCCAGAACCAGTGGTCTTGTTTCCGCTCCCGGCTGAGGTGCACCCACTCCCCCTGAGGTGCCTGCCAATTTGCCAACTGATGCCCCTGCAGTGTTCTCTCCATATTGATGCAGGTGACAAGTGGGGCCTTGCACTTTGCCCTGTGGCCATGTGGCCCACGCAAACTGAAAATTGTGCAGTGTCCCTTTTTCTGTACATTTGTAGATATATGTAACATTGTCTAAGTTATTTTTATACTGTGTTGCAATTAATACACTCACTTTAGTAAATTATTTGTGTCCTTGCATTATTCAGCCCATTTAGGGGAATTAACTTGTTTTCTTGTGCATCTGGTTGTGGGTATGGTGTGTGTGTATGGGGTGTGTGTGGTGCGTGTGTGTGTCACTCTCTTTTTCCTCCCCCCGCCCTTGTGTGCTAGGCGGCTGTACTCACTGTTGTCGTCTTTGCCGGAGTTGGTGTTCGTGGTGGAGCAGAACGTAGAATATCATCAGAAATACATGCAGTTCGGGTTCCATAGTGACGTGGTTGTTCCCTGTGTCTCCAATGGTGAGTCCTTTCAGTTCTGAGCTCTGTTTCCACCAGGCTTTTGATGTCGTTGGTACCGCCCGGAAAAGGTAGTCCTAATATGGTGGGCGAAACATTGACTTCCGCCTGGCTGTAGGCTGCTACCGCCGTGGTGGCTGTTGCTTCCACCCTGGCAGTCGGTGTGGTACGTTGACTGTATTTTTTGGAGATCTTTCCGCCATGGTCATAATTTGACAGTAATTACCGCCGGCCTGTTGGCAGTATTACCACCACTTTATCACCGACCGCCAGGGTCGTAAAGAGGGCCTATGTCTCCATTTGCAGGATTGAAGGAATCTTCCTTATTTGGGATTTCAAGATCTTGAATGCTACTTGGTTGCATGCCCTCACCTTGCAGCATTGCTTCTTCATCAGGTAAGGCAAAAGGGGAGGTTCTACGAGTGAGGTTATTGACAAATCCATCTCAGATATAGTTACATGGATTTGCACTCTTGTTTGCACGCTTGTTTATCTTTGCATCCTCACTTACAAGGGGAGGATTGGCATGATCAGGGCTTTGATCTACTTCCACCACACCCCTTAAAGGCTCAATCATGGGATGAGCCTCGTCTGTAGAATCCGGGACTTTCATCCCTTTCATCTTCTATTTGCCAAGGCAAGTGACAAGGTGTGTATTACAGTCGGTAGCCCCTGGGATCTTGTTGATGTCAGGGGTAGCGAATGTATGGTTACTCTGGTCATGGGTATATTTTGTGAAGAAATCAGTAATTTTGCCTATGATATTTATTTAGCTTGACGAGTAATTCTTGTTGTGTCTTAGTCCTGCACAAGGGTTGAGTGCAAAGATTTCATTAGTGTAGATAGGTATCCCCAATGGCCTGGTGGTGGATTAGTGCATATTGCAATGACGCCTTACTGCCGACTGGCATGTGGTTCTGTGCTAGAAGGAGGTTGACCATGTTCCTTCTTTCCCCTTGATTTTGTGCAACATAGCATCTCTGGGAAGCTCTTTTGCTCATTGGTAGGTCCTTATTTAAATATAGTCTCTGGTCTTTGACCTTGTGAAGGGCATGCTGGTCCTACTCTAGCTATTGCTTGCTAGTTTTAAGACTGGAAGTGGGTGGGTTGTCCCATGGCACTCCAAATGCTAATGAGCAGGTAGAAGGAGGAATTAGATAGGTGTCATGGAAGGGGCACAGCTACCACAGTCCTTTTGTTATTATTAGGTTCCCACCTCTGCCTCCTTCCTGACACTCCACTGAAGCTGTCAGGTGGCTCCATCTAGACAGGGTACATCACATCGTACCCACATACCCAACTCTCCACCCCGTCACTGGCCGCCCTGCTTCCCCAGCACCACTGTCCTCACCGTCCCCTAGACTCAGCAGTGGCTTCCACTGCTGGAGGGATCCCAGGCAACCAAGAGAAAGGTAGGCAGGTATAGTGGAAGTGCAGCCTGAACCAGGCTTGGCCTCAGCACGAGGGCTCTAGATGCTTCAAAGTTTCCGGTGCACTGGGACTAGGGACCGCAAGCTGACTATGTTGGTATGTGTATACAGTGCAGCCGAGGAGGCCAAAACAACGTCTCCTCACTTTTTTCCTCTCTGTACTCTCATTAGGCCATTTTACAGAAAGCTCTGATCCACTTGGTGTTTGATGGCTCAATTGGCTGAGGTTTGGAGCTATAGTCCTGGCTCCTTGATATATCTCTGTAAAAAAAGTGTTGTCCAGAGATTTTCATTTTTGATTTGTGTTTTTGTATTATTAGAGGAGTAATTTAGCCTGGGTAGACATTGCTAATCCAGGCCAGTTTTTTCTGGACATTTTTAAAAATGGCAGATGTGTTGCGCTGATGATGTAATATTGCAGGAACCATGAGAACTATATACTTCATTTTGGTCTCAAAACATAGGTTTTAGGATCAAGTAGTCTTATA
The DNA here is from genome assembly GCF_031143425.1 of Pleurodeles waltl. Lineage (NCBI taxonomy): Eukaryota > Metazoa > Chordata > Amphibia > Caudata > Salamandridae > Pleurodeles > Pleurodeles waltl. The sequence goes on from NC_090442.1 coordinate 519,083,081, forward strand.
GAGACAAACAATAACTCCTCAGACAAACCCTTTCGCTATTGTCCAAAATGACGGCGCCATAATGATGTGTTTTAGCCATCAAATTGGTAATTTATTTTAATATTGTTTTTGTTTCAGGTTTTCCATTGATTCAAATTTGTAAACATGAGCTGCTTTGCTCATGTTTACAAAGGTGGTAGCACAGGATCTTTACCTCCTGATAGAGTGTTGCTAACTACAAAATCTGGGGACTCCTTCAACAAAGAAAAATATGTCATATGCCAAATTAATCCAAAAGAAAAGATTACATCAACTGCAGCTGGACAGAAGAGAGTTTGAGATGCTGCAGAAATACGGCAATATACAGCAAGATGAAGTTCACAAAAGATTGAAAATGATGGGTGAAGAGATCAAATATTTTATCATTGTAACAACAAGTGCTGCAAGTCGTATAAAATGAAAAAAAGCCTGGAAGAAATTTGTCAAAAAATGGCAGAAGTGAATGAATCACAACAAAAATCTGAGTCTTCTGAGAGAGCGACAACAAACAAACTCAATGCCCATCCACTGAGAAGATCAATGGCTACCCCTCAACCACTTCCAACAATTGATCAGAAAGCAGAGGATCTTCAATGTGTTCTCTGTAGTTTAGCCAAATATGGGCCAAAGCAATTGACAAAAGAACAAAGTATGGAGTATATGAGTCTGAAAAGGCAAACATATTTTTATATACAGCTTGTTTCTTCTATGATTAAGTTTTCAGCCGAGTAGCTGATCTAAGTGAGGTGAATGTATTTGCAGAGCATTTGTGTGCCAACCCGAACTGCATGCATGCAGACATTATACATTTGAAAATATGAACGTACAATGAGCTCCCAGCAACAACTTAACCACCAGCCTTCCCTCTGAAAAAGTAACTGAAGTTTTAAAGCAACTCTTGAGTGCTGGCTACGGGTTCACACTCAATGACATCAGAGACATAATGGTCAACATTGATTAAACTGCATTGATCCATAATAATGAAATTAAGATTTTGCTTTTTTGTCAGTGTAACTAAAAGAATGAGCCACTTCTGGTGTTCTCAGCTGGTTTAACTCCTGAAGTTCTTGCTGCCAAAATAAGATCACAGGATGCAGTAAAATCAACAGAACCATTTTAAGATTAAGAAACATCCTGAAAGATTTAGATTTGGACTAAATGGCAAATATTGTGATGCCCAAGAGCTCCGCAAATCATGGGAGTCAATTAGAATGCCTCTGAACATTTATTACATCATTGTTTAATATCAGCAAAGCAAAACAGTTACAAAAGGTTCTTGAGTTTGGAACAGAAGCCAACAATATTGATGAGGGCTTTGCAGATATCTGCAAAGGAGTGGAATACAGTCCCATGAACCGACAGGCTTATGCTGTACAAATGTACTGTCTTTTCCAACTCATATTTTATTAATTACATCCCGCAAAAGAAAAACTCTGCTACACATGATGACTGCTGACGCAATCTATGACAAGTGCAAAAGTAGCGGGCTAATCACTTCAATGAATAGGATTGGTGTGTCAACAAGTTATAATGACATAGTATGGAGCAGAAACGTTAGCAGCTCATGCTAAAATCTTGTGAATCCGACTACACACCACTTCCAAGTCACTTTACCAGGAAAGGATTTACAATTGCTGCTCATGCTAATTTTGATTTTGAAGACAGCTCTTCTTTGTCTGGAGCATCCAGCAAACATGATACTGCCATGGTGCTTTTTCAAGACTGTACCAATGAAGTAGCTGCTGGCAAACAAGCTGTGTCAGCTGTGGGCATAAACAAACAAAGCTGCAAAATTATAACCCAACTGCCAGGCCAAAGTGTGCAAACTCACTACAAGCCATGAACGCATCCCAGTCTAACAGAAAGTTTCAAAGTGGCTGAGGACATGGATCTTCTTCTACCTGATGCTATGGTCTGCAAAGCTGATTTAACTGAATTTATCAGTGCAAACTGAAGGATGAAGAAAGGCCAGTTCCTCTGAGGGCTGAAATTCATGTTCTGATCTCCTAGAATACTATCCCACTGAAGATGGGTGTGTTTTTACCATTAATATCATTTCCAGTCATAAACTACACAACAATATACACAAATCTAAAGAAATTCCAAAATGTGCATGCTCAGCTTGAAGACCAGCCTATTCTCTAATTTTTCTGCGATGAAGGTGTTTTCCGTATTGCAGCTGGCATTTGTATGAGCAATCCAGTAGAACCTGATGACCTTATTCAATGATGGGTGTTGTACACATGACAAAAGTTGCGCTAAGGTGTACAGGAAGTTATTTCAGTGGATGTGGCATAGACAGTGCACTTATTGAGGCTGAAATCTTTGGAAGCAAAAATGTTCAGTCAGTATTGAGCAGAACTCATTATGTTAGTTTGTTACAAGGTATGCTCACCATAACTGAGACTGTAGAAATATTACGTTGGAATGCTTTCTGGATCAAGAATAACAAATTAAGTTGTGCATAACTTATCTCAGAAGTAAAGAAGGCACAGGGTGCACTTCATTCAAAGGACAATGCAAAGTCAGGCAATGTTCAATACACTCAGTTCAAAATCAGAAAACCTGAAAACCAAGTTTGTAGAGTTTGTCAAAGAATGGGAAGAATAATTAGAACTTTGCAAATACTGCAGAAATGTTTTACACATGATAGCTCTAGTGAATAATTTGGTAAATGCTGATAGGGAAGGTGTTTGGGAGCTGCACTTGAAGATTGTAGAGTCACTGATTACTGTGTTTCGTGAATTTGATTGCCTGAACTACCTGAGATATGGGTACTGGTAACTAGAAAGAGTGAAGAAGCTAGAGGTGGAAAACCCATGGCTCTGCAGAAAATCTATCAAAAGACATTTTGTGGTGAAAGACAGAGAGGGAATGTTCAATGTTGTGGCGTCAGATATGAAACTGGAACATACGATTCAGAGATCATAGAAAAGCTCCAAGGGAATTGTTGATCAGGCACGTAAAAGTGAATAGGTTGCTCAATGGCAGCGAGTTTACCATGAGGTCTTTTCTATTTGCAATGTTTTCTGAGAGATGACCAATTCAAAATTAATGGGCCATTGTGAAACTGTTCCTCACCACGTACTTGTGGAAAGAGAGGGGAACATTTTAATTAACATGTTGACAGCCTTCTTCATTTCATGCAGCAGCAAGGAAACCCCTTTGAAATGACTGAGCCTGTGTGACTACACAAATTCATGACCAAATAATATGTTGATAATGATATAAAGGCACATCTACAAGATGGCCTGGAACATGGATTGAAACTATTTGCAGAACTGACACAGTAGAGATTTTTGTTGAAAGAGAAAAAGTTGTTTTACATAGTTACTAAAGCTAAACTTCCACTCTTTAATTGCCATAGTAGAAGTTTTGTCCAACTAGCCACTGCAAAACAGGTTACAACTTTTGCAAGCACAGAGAGAGGTGGATATAGCAAAAGAATGGGGTGAATTTATCAAGGACATTCTGTTGCATGATCTTCTTCCAACAAACGCATTATTTCATGGAGATGCTGCAACCAAACCAACAAAGCATAAACTCGTACAGCAGCTAAAAAAGTCTTTCACCTGAAGATTTTCAATTCGAAAAGGTGTCCTCATTCAAAACTGCTGTTGTTATGGACTATATGTCACAATTGTGAATGGTCAAGATTTCATCCATGCAAAACATCGGAGAGGTCGTTCTGACTGTTCTACAGATATCAAAGTCAGTGTGCACCTTGCAAGAACTGCACATTGTCTATGACAGTTATCTTGAACTATCTGTCAACTATTTGTCAAATAATGTGAGAAAATCAGATGAATGTTTACAAGTGGAACAATTGATCTTGCCTGCATCAAAAATTCAACACCTATACCTGTGCAACTTGATAAATGCTGGTCATCAACATCAAAGATGAACTTGGAGATGTGGAATGATTGTCAGTGAGGAGTTGGTGCCTGCAGAGATATATTCAAAAGTTAAGGGCCATACTGTTCAGACCTTAAGAGTAAATTGGAGGAACCTGACTGTGTTGTGCCACGTGCTGAGTGGGCTGTCCAAAATAGTTCCAGTTCAGTCACTATACTGTCAAAGGACACAGATGTTAATATTGTGCTACTTCGATGTGTTGCAATGGTCATGAGTGAAGGATTGTCTGAGTTATAGATAAGTTACGGAACAGGTGAGAAAATATACTTAATCCTTTTTCATATTCTGTACAAGAATCTTGATCCAGAGATGCCCAGTGTCTTATCAAGGCACATATTCTTACAGGTGATGACACAATGAGCAAAAGTGATACAAAGCTTGGAGCTTTAACTGCTGAACCTGTGAAGTTTCTAAAAGGATTTGCTGAGACAGAAGAAGAATGTGACTTGAAAGATGTAGAAAAATACCTTGAGCGTTTGTGGAATACGCGTTGTGACTGTTACACAATGGATGATATTTGGTACAGTGAGTTAAAGAGATCAGTCCTGCTGAGTGCTCTTCCACCGTTGTCATATTCTGTGCATGGACACATTAAAAGAGCGCTCTACTTGATCAGAAGATATGAAAATGTTTTGGATCATACATATGTAGAGAAAGATCTGTGTGACTTTGGTTGGGAAGATAGTGATGGGGTGCTAAAACCTACAACATTACTAAAGAACTAATCACCGACCTTATACATACATGTACTTGCAAAACATTTGGTACAAAAAGATGTCCCTGTCAATAGGCTTCTTCTCAAATGTTCAACATTCCTCAGATGTACCACGAGTGATTGCTGAAAAAAAAAGAAGTTAACTATGAAAATGTGTCTGAAACAGCAGCGATAAACACTGTTTTTTCATATTCAGATCATAAACATTGTTTGGTGTATTCATGAAATGATTAAAAACCATTATTATTTGTTTCATTTCTATATGTCTCTTCTTCCCCTATTATAGCCACCATTTTGGAAAATGGAGGAAGGGTTGCTCTGAGGAGGTATTTTCTGTCTCTATAAGACTACCTGACCTACAAAGCCTATGTTTTGGTTCCTGAATTATTACATTATCACTTCAACACATCCACTATTTTTAAAAATGTCATCCAGAAAAATTCGGCCCGGATCACAAATGTCTACCCAAGCTAAATTACTTCTTTAATGATCCAAAAACACTAATCAAAAATGAAATGCCATTTTTATGGAGGTATATCAGGGGGCCGGGATCAATAGGCAGTAATTGCATCAAGCCAATGATTGTCAACCAAACAGGGAGCCAAATGCAGAGAGTTTGGGCTCTGGGTGTGACTTCTCTCTGCATCTGTGTCTCTCTCACTGCATAGTTAACTCAGAAGAAAGAACAGGGACATGTGTTCCAGAAGCACTGGTGCCTGTGAAGGCCTCAGCAGAGCCAGGAACTCTGTGTGGTAGACAAGACAGAGCCCATTACAAAGAGGAAGAGCTGGTCTGAATCAGAAGCCTCAGATTCAGACGTAATTGTGGCCTCCTGGTCAGCTCTTTCACCTTCATTGCCACATGGTTTCATTTTGTTGGTGGCTCCATCTTCCAAACCCCATTGTCTCTCCTTCTGCCCCCTCTACCCCCAAAGTCTAGCCAATGTCTCCCTTGCTGCCCTGGAAAAAGATGAAAAGAGGCAAATACACACTTATGTTACATCCTACAGAACTCAATAGAAAAATTTGCATACATCAAGAAGGTCCAAAATTATGAAACAGTAGCATCCTAGTGTCAATAAATGGGATACAATGTGATATCATGAATGGCATGATTTTGATTTTGGCAGAATAGTTGTTCCATCACCAGTGCCATGGATATTCTCACTGCCTTATTACAAGTGCATTATATTATATAGCACTTTTAATCAGGTGATTGGGTTATTCGTCACACTTGTTGCAGAATGCCCATCTGCAAATTTCAACATTGTGCACTAAACCTGTTAATGAACTAATTTTAGGCAAAGCGAAAATTCTGTAAATATGCACAGTTGTTATCCAATCTAAAATAGTGTGTCGTATTGATACAGTTTGATGTAGGGGAAACTATCACAGATGTGACATACATTTTGGTGAATATATTTCAAGTTCAATATGCTTTAATGCAGTAGGAAAATGGTGTATGTGTGTTCTACATTGTTTGAGAAGCACTATCATATATACCAAAATCAAAATGAGGCACATACTTTGCAATGTTGTTGAAAGCAATATCCTGTTCAAGGCGTGCCCTTGTAACTCATGTCCAGCATTCACATTTGCACATATCTGCTGTCATGCTTGCATAAAATATTATTATTAACACAGTAGAGGCAACAAGTCATGTTTAATATAAATATGACCATGTTCAAAAGTTTTCATGTGTACTTTAGGAGTATGAGCCTTATGAACCGCCTGATTAAAGAGCAGGTTGCAACATCTTTCAAGGGCATACTCTATCACCAGTGTCACAGATATACCATCTGCAAAGTTACTAATATATGATTGTCAAAGGGCCTGATTTTTAGTTAATGTTACTGTATCACAAATATCATGGGCATCCCTATTTCAAGTGCATTACATCCAATGGGACATGTAAAAAGTGGAAGGGATATCTGTCACATCTGTAACACAGTAGATGTCAGCCAAACACTAAATCAGCACCAAAATCTATTATTTCATATAACACTTGTAACCCAAGCCATCATTGCCAGCAGACTACAGAAATGCCCTTAATGTCGGACTCCCTACCCAGCTCCTCCACTGCCTCCAGACCATCCAGAACGCAGCGGCAAAACTCACCCTTGACCTCCCCACGCAAACCTACATCACCCCCCACCTCAGAGGTCTACACTGGCTGCCCTTGCACAAGAGGTGCAAATTCAAGGTTCCACCCTTGCATACAGCCCTCGGAGCCAATCTCATCAACCACAGACTCTCCTTCCACCAGCCCACCAGGGAACTCCGTTCCACTCCCCTCGCTCATGTCCAAGAGTGAGCCGCAGCAATCAGCGCTCTTTCTCCTACTTCGCTGACAAGATCTGGAACAACCTGCCCCCACGTACGAACCATCCATACCCTCCTCGACTTCAGGAGGAAGCTCAAGACATGGCTCTTTGATGAGTAGCTACCAGTTCATACTGACAACCCACAACACCTGGATTCCCCCCCAGGTGAGAAGCTGAGCTTTACAAGTCTTATGATTGATTGACTTGTAATCAAAACTTAATTATATTTAATAATACTTTTATGTAGTTTTGCAACCTGAAACCTGTAAAGAAGGGTTTAAAACAACATACATATATTTTCATATAAATAAACTTACCCCAATGTTGCTAATCCATGGCTTTCAGCTCCTCATCAAAGTTGGTGAGGGCCACTGACAGAATTCGCCATATCATGGGATTAAGCGGAAGTCACACCTTCTTTTATGCTGGGAGGACCTTCCAAGTTTTGGTAGTGTGTTGAGGTGGGTCCATCACTGAAGGTTCTTGTTAGGCCTGCCATCTTTTGGTGTGGTTTCCCCTGACATGTTGCTTTCTGATCTCTTGTTTTGACTGTGTGCTGAACTTCACTTTTACTGGCTTTAGGACTCTGCACACTTTACCACTGCTATCCAGTGCTAAAGTGCATGTGCTATATGTCTAAAACATGATAACCTTGGCTTCTCCATAACCGGCATATTTGATTTACTGGTAAGTGCCTAGCAAAGTGCACTATGTGTGCCCAGGGCCTGTAATTCAAATGCTACTAGTGGGCCGGCAGCACTGATTGTGCCACCCACTACCATAGCCTTTCAAACATGTCTCAGGCCTGCCACTGCAGAGCCTGTGTGTGCAGTTTAAACTGCCATTTCAACCTGGTAAATGTACCCACTTGCTTAGCCCAAACCTTCCTTTTTATTACATGTAAGACACCCCTAAGGCAGGCCCTGGTCAGCCCCAAGGGCAGGGTGCAGTGTATTTAGAAAGTTGGACATGTATTTTTAAATTTAACATGTCCAGGTAGTAAAAAACTCATAAATGTGTTTTTCACTATTGCAAGGACTATCCCTCCCATAGCCTAACATTGGGGTTACTTTGGAACATCTTCTAAGTGTAATTTCCAATTAGGAAAAGATAGAAAAATGGAGTTTGGTGTCTCTGGACTCACAATTTAAAAATGCATCTTTTGCTAAAGTTGTTTTTTTATATTGTAAGTCTGAAAATGCAACGTTTGGAAAGATGCCATTTTCTTGCTTTAACCATTCTGTGCCTTAGCCTGTCTATGAATACATTTCTGGGTTTAGGTGACATCTATGTATTCTCCCCAGACAGCAACAAACAGGAAGGGCTGGGTGTGACAGGAGATACATCTGCATACTGATAGTTGTCCTGGGCAGGGAGAGAGTGAGGTAGTTCACGCTTACATCTGAATAGGTTGTATCCTGCTCTCACACAAAGGGCTGATGACCCCCCTACTGGTAGTCTGAAGACAGGCCCGGGTTCAAAGGGATCACTGTGCACTTCAAAGAATTCTGTTTAAGTTAACCTACATCAAAGGCCATTTTGGTTATAAGTACTGACCCTCTGGCACCATATACTCAGGACAATTCTAGACTGAGGACATTCTACGGGGCAGAAGAACTGTCCTGCTGTCAGGAGGGACTGCCACTTTGCTGTTTGCTCTGCTGTGTTGGCCTGCTGCATGCTACTTCTTGCTTGGGAGTGAGAGGACTGGATTTAACTCTCTACCTTCTGCAATCCAAAGTTTCTCCAAGGGCCCAGCTGAGCTTGCCGTCTGTTTCTGAAGTCTCAGGGATAACAAAGACTTCACCTGCATCTTGCTACCAGCACTTGGGCTCCCCTGCTGTGAGTCCTGCTCTGCCAAGTGGTGCTAAATCCAGACTTTGGCCCTTGGAGGTGAGTGTGGTGCTGCAACACAAGAATTGACACAACAACACCAGCGCGTCACTTGGAAATTATACATCCCACAGCAGAAACACCGCTCTGCTGCTGCCTGCACCGAAGCCACAGACACCGCTCTCTTACTGCGTGACACAACCCCACTTACAACACAGCCTCGGCACTGACACATTGGAACCAGTACTCATCGCTTCTGGACATTAATGCATCAACAACATTGCCCAATGAGAAAATGGCACATCACCTGCAAGCACGATGCATCCCCTCCTCTGGATCAACACATCGTCTTCAAGCATCACAACAAAGGTACTGTCAATAGGTCTGCGGGACTTGGCACCTGGCCCATGCTTCAATGCTGTTAGACTGCACTTTTGGATTTGCCCTGGTTCAGCGTGACCAGATAGTGCCGGCTGGGGCTATTGTCTCCTAAGCACTGCATTTTGAACTTGTGTATGTTGGATGGTTGTCATTTTGGCCTTGTTTGACTCTGATAAATATTGGCTAATTTTCTAAACTGGTGTGGAGTAATTTTGTGTTGTTTTCACTGTGTTACTGTGCACAATTACTTTACACATTGCTTCTTTAGTTTAGCTTGACTGCTCAGTGTCAAGCTAAGAGAGGGTAAGCACAGGTAAACGTTTAGTGTGTATCTTACTTACCCTGAGAAGGATTGTGGGCCCTGCTTGGACAGAGTACAAACCTCTGCCAATCATAGACCAAGTTTCTAGAAATTCTCCAAACATTTGTGGCAGTGGATGCTGCAGTGCTTGAAGACCCCCTGTAGGCAATCTTGTCTGGCAATGGCCTGCCAGATCTTCTATGCATGATGACCTGGATTTTAAACATCACAGTATTTTAAATAGGCGAATGCATATTGATTCATTTTTATTTTACATTCATTAATGATGATTGTGATTTTGTTTGCTGTGTTACTGTGTCCCGAATGTGATTGGTATAATATCAACCTTATTAAATGCACCTTATATAGTACTGGAATTCAAAATGAGTGTATTGGCTACATGCCACATTGTGAAGAAGTAGCCACTTTGGCAAACGGAAGCTCAGGGCCTTTGTGTTTTATGTAAACAGTACTCCATTCTGAATGCTTTTCCACCAAAAACATTATCAATGGCATCCTTGAAATCATGTGCTCTGTGAAATGTTAAAAATCATGGTCCCCATTGGCTTGGTAGTTGTTGCCTTACATTAGTAATAACATGAACACCATATTCAAAGGAGAACACAGCATGCCTTATGACACCAAGAATGCTAATCATTTTGTTACTCTGCTTGCTGTTGTACTGGTTGATCACATGGCTTCCTCATGCTAAAGGGATGGCTTGCATGACCTCACCAATGTGTGACTGATTTGTTTGTGATCACAATATACCTGGCTGATAAAGTTCTATGGCTCAAACTTTAAAGTTTGTTTTGCAATCATTAGTGCTTGTGAAGTACATTATGCACAAATTCATGACATACTAGAGTTCAAAACCTGACCCAGAATAATGTTCCAGGAAGATATTTTAGAATAAAAAAAATATATATATACCATATATATATATACATATACATATACATAGAGAGGCCAATGATACTGCAAAGATGTACATCTCCACCAAACCAGGGCCTTTGCTCTTACCTATATGATGTAAGTGCTTCTTTGTTTTGTGGAGATGTCCTCATATCCCTCAGCATCAAGAATGTGCCACCAAAATTGGCGGTAAACACACTGGGGGGTCCTTTGGATAGCTGGCCATCATTCTGGCAAACGTCAGGAACATCTTTTGCTATTAATAGAAATGGGGAAAGAAGTCTGCATGGCCCCCCTCTCCAGAGCCCAGCCAAGTCTCTCTGGGTGCCCTGCATGTTTGCAGGCAGGGAAAGAGAGGAACTTGCATGTTTGCTTTTGCTTGGTGGGAGCTGTCAGCTCCCATCCAGCAAAAGCACTCAGCTATGTCCCGAGGTTGGGCTTCCCTGGATGGTGGCAGTCCCAGGGCCATTATTGACTCCAGGTGGGAGTCGAGCGCCGCCATGCACAGTTTTATCATCAATAATTTTACTGCAAATGTTACCTTGATATTATCAATGATGCCATAGAAGATGTCATGAGTGATGTAATATGTGGGGTAATTGGCAGTGCATGGTGAGGGCTCGAGATATAATTACCTTAGGGCATCAGTTATAGTTACTTGAAATAACTCTGACTATAAACACTGAATTTGTATAGTTTTGTGCATGTAAAATCTGAACCTAACTACAAAGTCCCTTTAACCTTTGTTTATTCAGTGAATTTCTAGGTTTTTTAATGTTTAGTAAGATGCCAACCACAGTGCATGATGGGGGGTGGTTGAACGCAGGGCCTTGGCTGGCATTGTGTTGCTCCCACCCAAGCTTCCTACTCCTGCCCCCCCTTGCCATCTATTGTCCAAGCCTATGCCCTGGCTCCTTTATTACAGCCCTGTGTGGCTGTTGTTCTGCCCTTTCTGCTTGCCTTGAACAATTAGCATGCTGCCCCACCCACCTTCTCCCTACCCACTGTTGTCGGAGACCATGCACCAGCCCCCCATCCTTCTACCCTGCATGGTCCGATGTGCTGCCACTGTTCTCCATTTAGTTTGTTGTCCCTGCCCACTCCTCCTGCCTTCTGTTGCCTAAATCTATGCCCTGTCATTGCTCTGCTCTCCTGCATAGCCTCTGTGCTCAGCTTGCTGCTCCTCCCTCCTTCCCTCTGCCCTCCAATGTATGTGTGCATGTCCCTGCTCCCTCCTTTTTGCCCACCATGTTTTATGGACCTGCCACTGCCCATCCTATCTACGCTGAGTGTTCCGTTGAACCGCCATTGTCCCTCCCATCTGCCTATCATGGTCAGATGGTTTCCATCTGTCCCTGTAATCTCCACCCTGCCTGTATCAATTCCGTGCCCCTATCCCATCCCCCTGTCCTCCATGGTCCATTTTCTGACTCCTTCATGCTCAATTGTGCTGCAACTGCTCCTCCAGTCTGCCCTGCACAGTCTGTTATAAAGCCTCTCCCCCTGCCCTCTCTTGTCTGTGTCAAGCCCGTACCCCTCCCTTCTGTCCTCCATGGTCCTTTGTACATGCCCCTGCCCCCTCCCATTTACTCACCATGGCCATTGTGTTGCCACTAACCCTCCCACTTTCCATGGTCTTGCCCACCATGGGTGTTGTGCTGCCACTAACCCTCCCACTTTCCATTGTCTTGTATGCTGCCACCGCCCCTCCCACCTTCCCTCCATTGTCTGTGTGCATCCCATTATAGTTTCACAGTTGATCTCCATGGTGTGTTCCAGTGCCTATCCCACCTGCTCTAAATGGTCAGCTTGCTGTTCCTGCCATGCCCCTTATTCCCCCTCCCATCTGTTTTCCATGAGCAGGCCCCTAACCGCTCCCTCCTGCCTTGTCTGTCCGGTTGTTGTGCCTCTGTCCCCTCCCTCCTGCCCTTCATGGTCCATTATGCTACAACAATCCCTCCTGTCTGTCCGGTATGGTCAGCTTGCTGCCATTGCCTCTTTCACCTCTGCTCTCTGTTGTCTATGTGCATGGCCCTGTCCCCCTCCCTATTGCTTCCCATGGTCTGTTGTGCTGCACTGCCGTCTCGCTTGCCCTGTGTGGTGCATTATGCTCCTGCAAATCCTGATGCCTGCCCTGTAAGGTAAGTTTGGGGCCCCTACCCATCTCCCTTCTGTCCTTTGTTATCAGGGTCCATGTTCCTGCCCCATTCCTCCTGCCTTTCGTGATCCAATATGCCATACTTGCCTATATAAAGAACTTGGTAAGAGGGAGCTTTTGAAACTAAATCTGGGGAATTGATTTTCCCCATTGTCTTACATTGAAAAAGAGGATATTTTAGGCAGGAGACACATAAAATAAAGTCATTTCAGGCTTAAAACATTGGGAGTTTCCTGCCTGAATTGGGTCTGTTGGCATGTATGGTTTTCCTTCCACTGCCTCTTCCTTCTGCCCTCAATGGCCTGTTGTATTGCTGTAGCCTCTCTTGCCTCTCCTGCGTGGTTGGTTCATTGCCCCTGCCCCCCTTTTCCCTGCTCTCCATTGTCTGTTGTGCTGCCACTGACCATCCTGCATGTCCAGCATGTTCAAATTGTTGCCTCTGCACCCTCCTCTCTGCCCTGGAGAACCAGTTTGTGAACCACTTCTGCTCAGGGGCACCTCCCTCCTAATGCATGTCTTTTTGTAGCTGGTGCAATGCTTGGATAGCAAGAGTCAGAGTCCCATTGTCCATGCCATTGCCAGGTAGAAAAGTACAGCAGGGTGCACCGATCTTTGTGCACACCCCATCCTCCATTCCAGCCATCAAGACAAACATGTAGCCATGTTGCATCACCATGAGGGGGATGGCTCTCAGTTCTTCCTTGACTGCATTAAGGCCGAGCTCAGTGCTGTTCATCATTTTGAGCAGTTCCCACCAGGTTATTTGCAACCAGCTGGCATTTGTTTTTTTAGTTTGTGTCTGCAAGGTAATGGAGGGTATAGACCCTCCAGCCAATACTTCGACACAGATGAACTGTCTGAAATCCTCTTGAATGTCATTGTACTGAGCCTAGCCAAAATAATCAGGAGTTCTTATTTCTTGAGCCTGATGAAACAGAGTTGCCTGGTTCTTAGCAGGTGTTGGTTCAGTTCAGACAGATCTTCCCCCGGGTCGGGGTGAGTATGGTGACAAGGTAGCAGAGACCACACCATCCAGGTGCTGGTTGACTGTATGGAAAGTAGCTGCATTGCCAATAGATGTTCCTTCAGTGTGGAGGTGCCCCATTGCATGTCTGGAATGTGCAGGATTGAGCCACAGTTTTTGTTGGTACCCAGCAGGATTGTTCCATTGCCTCTGGAACATAAGGAATACGGTGTGAGTTTCTGTTCAATTAGGGGTTGCCCCTTTCCTTCTATCCATGTGTAGCTATCTATCTCAGTGTCCCAGATCTACTGACATGGGGTATCTATGCTGTTATTTAACATTCCCTTATGAGACCCATTTCCCTTCATATCATTGAGGTAGATGACCCTGCACTGAAACACCATGTCTGGGGTCCACTTGTTGTTAACGAAGACAGCCCCAGCCATGCTATGGGCCACCCTGTGACCACAGATGGAAGCATGAGTGGACATGTTTGTGCACTGGTTAGGTGGTTTACCTACCTCCAAGAATCTTTTCTCCGGACAATCTCAGGGCCAAACAGTATCCTCCCCTGTAGCTCCTTTCTGCGCATCCTGTCTAGCTCAGTTTGACTAACATTAGGCTCAGTGAGAAGGTATAGCGCTTTATACTTGATCTTGTAGTGAGTCAGATTCACTACTACCCTATGGGGCTCTACTTTATTAGGTTTTATTTTGGCCCTAATCCTACATAGGTAGAGATGGAGAAGGCATTTTTATTTTTCAGGGGCTACCTCTTGGGATAAGTAAAGCCTATCTGTGACTACTGCATGTGATATCAGCAAATAGACGTAACATGACCCAGCTGATGTTTTAAAGCCATTGGCGTTCATGTGCTGATACCACATATTGTGTAAAAGGGAGCTATGCAGTGCGTGTGTAATGCTAGTGTTGGGTGCAGTGTATTTATAGGTGACATGCAAGCATGATTACATTTTCTGAATGGACTCCATTAGACTAGACTGTTCTTCGGAACGCATGGATGCAGTAGCACCCCTAGTAAACAGAGGGTGTGTAAATGCATAAAAACACATAACTTATAAAACATTGTAGGATTTGAGATGATTTCATTTGAAATGTCTGTAGTTTTCTGGTAGTTGGAGTTTCTTGGTTGTAAACAGTTCAGAAAGAAGTCTCTTGAGCAATGTGTTGTTCGGGATCCCCTTGTGGTTATTGATGTGGAAAGTCCTTGGAGAGGGTTGTAGCTCTTGATTCCACTGGAGGTGTTGATGTGAAAATTTCTCAGAGCATTTTTGTGGCTCTCAGTCCTGTCAGGAGTATTGGTGCAGCCACTAAAAAAGAGACGGACCGCTGTAGAGGTGGTGCACTTAACAGCTCAACTGCAGACCTGTTGGACAATGCCTAGGTTTGGTTGTTATGAAAGAAAGAACATTACATTCTTTCATGTTGCCAATTATTTCTTAGGAATTTCTGCATTTTCTGTGATTTTAGTAAGGCACCACAAGATGGCCCCACTTGGGATACCTGGTTTGGAAAAACGGGTGAATGTTTAAGGACGTATTGATTTTTATGGGTTGTTGGGTCTCTCCCCCTCTCTGTGCCTAAGTGTACGTCTGAAGGTAGGCTTTGCAGAGTGATTTTTGTGCATGTTGGTAATCTTAATTTTTAACTGACGCTCTGTTGGTGTCACAAGCCCTCCATTACCCTAATGTGTGTATGGGGATGGCATCAGTGTTGATGGTGTTTTTTACCTATACATGCGTGGTGGGTGTGAAAAAGAGGAGGCGTGTCACACTGAACGTTGGTTGGCGATCGAAACGTGGCCTGAGGACATGTGTGTACCCCTCTAGTCCTGGCATGTGCCATGCAATGTGACCCTCCCAAGTGGCACCAGGTGCCTTGACTGCGCTCTTTTCTAGAGGCTTCCTTTGGGCTGGCTTTAGGAGTCCTTTATTTGGTCTTTGGGTGCTTCAGTAGAACTTCGATCTTCACTGTAGTGAACCCAAGGAGGTCTTAGAGTTGTTCCGTGGCCCCCTAGTGCCCCTGTTTATTATGTTTGAAATTGGGATTGTTGCTCCCTTCAGTCAGTGTGTGTGTGTGGTGGTACGTGTTGGTTGGTTGCTAGGCCTGATGTGGGGTGACCATACCTGTGTGCTCCCTTCTGCTCAGAGCCATGATGGATCTGTTGATCTCTCTTTCCCCAGTACCCCCCTCTCCCTCGGGATATATCTTATGTGGACCTGGCTGCTACTTGAAAACCTTGAGGGAAAGAAGAAGGTAAAAACGTTGCCACTTGGGGAGTCTGGAGCAAGTCTAAGAACTTGCCAATTTTTGCCCAAAATGTGGGAATGGATTGGGACGGTTGGATGTTCTGGTGAACCTCCTTCCCCCCTCTACTGGCCTGGTGTCATGCTGGGCTTCACAAACGGTCAGAACTCTGTGCTGTGAAGGTTATGGGGTCTTCTCTATTTCAATCGTACGGAAAGCCTAGTTCCCAACACTAGAGAATAAAAGGGGGCCTACATTTGGATGGAGTTAACTTTCTGTGGGCTCTATTGCTGCTGGGACTACACAACAAAGACATTTCGGTCCCAGCTAGTTGCTCGATAAAGGGGACCTTTTGACCTGGTAATTGGAACCCATCCTATTTGACTTGAGGGTACGGGCCCTGTGTGCCTGCTTTTTAACCTCTGGTTGGGGAACTGCCCTGCCCCCTTTATCAGACTGCAGTGTGCCTGACTAGCTCCACCCTGGGAGATCAACAGCAGAGTGTGGCCTAGGCTCCAGCAGGCACCCTGAGTGGTAAACACTACTGAGGATACCAGAGCAACAGCCACACAGCAACCCTGAGCTTCCCAAATGCAAGTAAAGGTTTAAATCTCTAATGTTGTCTCATTGGTCCTTCCTTTGGGTATTAGGTAGAATTAATTGATGAGGTGTAAATGAAATGGATGCTTCGCATTGGGGTATTAAGGTTTACTATGCTTTTGGGTTCTGTGTCTGCGCAAATACATTACTTCCCCAAACAGCTACTCCTCCATGCCGTTGCTGTGGCCCTGGTCCTTGTTGGGCTGGGTTCCCTGTCTCTGGTTGCTCATGCCATATGGTGGTCCAACTACCTGACCCCATTGCAGCAGTGCAGCAATGGACTGACTTCTCTGTGGCTGAATACAAGGAGCATTCAGGCTTCCATGGGCTTGGTTCTGTGGATGGGAATTTTGAATGGCCAGGCCCCGGTTCATCGACCTCTGCTCGTGGTATGACTTTAGCCGGCATCTGTTGGTCATGCGGCCCATCCAGTGGCAATGATAACATTTGATGGGGTCTGGCTTCTGCCAACCTCCCTGACTTCAATTGTTATAGCTATATTGAAACTCTCAGGAATTTTGTAGTGAAGCACCCTTCAGAACTGGTGCCATGTGCACACTTGCGGCCAACATGGCTCCCTCGAGTGTGGTCTTCTTTAGTTTGTGCTGGACCAACTTAGTTGTGTCTCTCTGGGTTTGCGCCTGTTTCTCTCTGTCCTTTTCCTGTTTTCTTTTATGAAAATGTAATATGTGCTCTTGTATCTCCCACCAGGGTTTGGGGTCCAGCCTTACTACACTGTCCAACCTCTTTGTATTTTGGTGGGCAGCCCCTTCTTGAAGATATCACAAAAGAAAATGGCCTGAGGGCCCGTATCGGTCCATGACTGTATTGTCTCCTGCCCCCATCGTTCTCTCATCCAGTCGAGAAAATCTGTTATGGTCTCCCCAGGTTTCATGGTTTCTGCCATCAACCCTCCTACATCTGAGCAGTCAGAGAACATTTCCATCAGGCCATCTACATTTGGTGCCTGTATAAATTGAATGCGGCCCGTCATCCTCTGAGTTTGTCAGTGTGATTGCTGGGATGCAAGCTCAGGCGAAAACGGTTAGTCTGCTCTCCGATAATACTGCTTAGTAGACTTTTAACATCACCTTTTGCTGGGTTATTTCCACGGTGTTCTTCTCAAAGCATGAGATCTATTTCCCTGCCCCATCCAGCAATGGCAGCAGTTTGGCTCTTAGCCCTCCCTTATCCATCTGAGCCCCTGGCACATAGATGGTCCCTGACGTGCCCTCCTGCAGTAGCGGACATGTTCTCATTTTGGGCAGCTCCTCAACATAGCATTCCCATCTCAATAGACAATCCTGCATGGAATGTGAAGTTCCACTTGGGATCTTCACCTCTGTGCCAGATGCAGTCTTCTGCAACAGCTATGTCCTTTGGTTTGAAGGATGTCTCCTCTGGCCAGGGTCTTTCATACAGGTCACTTCCTTTGGTCCAGATCACAAAATGTTTATGCAAAGATCTCACCTTCCTCTTAAGCTACTATAACCTTTGGGGTTAGTTTATCTGTCCTACACGTTAGGGAGGAGGAGCGGACGTCATCGTCCTTGCTCTACGCGTGCGCATGCCAAGGTGCCATCTTGGTTCTCCTGTGTCTAAGCTGAGTTTGCATCAGGATACCTTGGTCCCTCATTTCCTCATAAGCCCCTCTCCTTTGCTGGTGCTCTGGTGGGGCACGGACCCCAGTCAAAAGCCTCTCTGCTGATTCTACCTCGGATTCTTTGGCAACTGGGGTCCTGTATGTACCTACGCTCTTCTCAGGTGGAGGGTGCGCTGCTCTACTCTCTTGTTGGGCTTCCAGAGTGCACAATCACTTTCCCTTCTTTGTTCACTCCTTTCCTCTGACTCCCATCTAGATAGCCTCTTAAGCTCTGAGCTATGCACTGTTCTTCTTAGTCAGAACCTGCCCTCCAGCTCAAGCTTCCGTGATTTCCCCAACTACCTGACCATACCCGGTGGCTCCTCCCTCGTCATCAGTTCCTGGAGGGCTGGGACCCCTCTCCTCACCCCCACTAGCTGTGTCACTGTACAGAACCACTATGAATCTTCTTGTCACATGGGTGCGTTCCCCAGAACCAGTGGGAGTGTGTGTTCTCTGTGCCACTGAGGTTCGATGGCCTTAATGCATTGGACAGGGGATCAAACTTTTGGGAGCTCTAGCACTGGACTGAGGTGGTGCTGGGAGTGCTTGGGATTGTTGACCTGTTAGTCTATCATGTCTAGATCTGACAGCTTGATGTTCAGTAGGGGCCCCTTGGGCTCCCTCGACCAGCAGATTGGTGTACCATACTGTGGAGATAGCAGGTATCAGATAGAGCACCTCCATACCTACATATGGCATGGGAGGTGAGGATGCCTTGCTTGTTGATTGCTGGTTAGTGTAATCGGAATGGCTTCCTCAAAGATGTCCAATAATTCTAGTAATGCTTCTTTTGCCCTGTGTATTTTGTTTGTATGTGTGCTCTCACATGTTCAATTACGTTGGTGTCAAAGGTTCCCTCTTTTGGCCAGGGGAAAGTGTGTGCCTTGGTATGTGTGTTGCTTGTGGTAAAACGTGTAGAAGCTTCTTAACCTACGTGGGTAAGCTGTTTTGCATATGCTTTAAAAGCCAATCCATGATAAATCTGGGTAGTCTTTTAGAAGATAGTTATTCTTTTAGCTTTTATGCTTTTAGATTATCAGTTATATGTGTCTAATTTTCTGTTTTTTAGAGAATTTTAAGTTTTACTCTGGGGGCATAGAAATATGTAGACAGGGATTACAATGCTGTTCTGGTAGTTAGAAATGTACATTTAGGGATTAGTAGATCTAATGAGCTCAATGTTATTTACAGATGCATCGGAAATAAACATTTAATGAACAAAAACATGAATGTATATGAAGGATCACAAACTAGGAAAAAGAGTAATTGTTAATTAAAAACAGCATGACATTTGGTGTCAAAGTAGCAAGCCTTACTTTGACATCAGATAGAAATTTGTGAGAATCAGCAAGGCCTTCATAGCACATTAAATTATTGACACAACATAACACTCAACACTCAGGTGTACGCAGGCACATTGATTTACCAGTGTCACAATATCAAGATGACACCCTTTCAACTAGCATTAAGAAAAGCTTACAAGACACAGAAAATAAAGAGAACGGCCTGGCAGAAATACCTTAGCCCATACCTAGTTATGTTATCCTGTGACCAGGGAAAGCTCTGCGCACTGCTTGAGACTAAGTGAGTCTGATAATCTTGTTGATATCAGCTCTGGAGTGAAGATTACAAAAAAGTACACAGAGAAAGAAAGGAATAACTCCACCAACCATTGACCCTTCTTGGCCAAACACAAGCTATGCCTAATCTACTAAATCCCATTCATCCTAGTTCCCTAACATCCGAATTACAGCCCATGTCACACCCAGGGGTCCTGCATTCCATCTGTATCACACCCAGCAGTCCAAATGAACACACCTATCACTTCTTTCAGATACCAGAAGTATCACACTAAGATAACCTGTTTAGCCTAGTAAGATTGAGAGTTGGGCTTTACATCACACCCAGAGCCAATGCATACCATCTGTGTCACGCCCAGCAGTCCAAGAGATAGGCACCTCTTAAAACTGAGATGTCAGCCCTATATCATTCCCAGGGCCTATGCGTACCATCTGTGTCACGCCCAGTGGTCCAAGCGATCAGCAACAACCCAAGCCAAAAATATAGATTCTCAAGCAATATTCACCTTTCCTAATGTCAGGAATTGCCAAGGTGCCTCCTGCGTTATCTGTCAGCATCAACAGGGATTAGGGTTAAATCATATTTCTGTTCTTGGTTAAACCTTCATGTTTCTAAGTAAACATAATGTGCTGTGTTGCACAATTGGTTTTATCAATGCTTGTTTGCTAATGTGAGTAGGTGTAGACATGTGCTTCTAATTGGGTGTGGTGTAGACATGTGCTTCTAATTGGGTGTGGTGACTTATCCACATGTGGAAACTCAATTGCTTTCTTGATTGGCTATAAATAGCAGAATGAATCATGCCTCCCTGCTTGCCTTTGTTTTCCTTCCTGATCTCATCATCTGATTTGGCAGTCCAACCCCTGCTGTCATCCGTGTATTCAGGACTTTTGAGGCAATTCTTTTCTTTGTTCCTGTACCAGCTGCCATCAGGCATTCCTCCAGCACTCCGGAAAAGACAGCAGCTAAGTGACTAGTATTCTCCAGGGAGTTTGTTCTTTGAACGCTGCGCTTTCCTAGAACAGCTGGTGTATTTCAGATCTCGTATTTTGGCAGAGTGCTTATCTTGAAGAGACAAATGCATTTCTGAACATTCTACATTATTACTGTAGTTACTTGCCTAAATGTGCTTCAGGAAATCTGCTTGAGCTCAAGTACTACAAAAAGTGACAGTGCAATTTTAAAAGAGCATTTACGTGACTTTTCTTTCTCTAATAGCATAACTCTTGGATATAAATTGTGTCATTCATGCCTGTGTTTCAGGTTGGAGGAATTTGCTTTTGAATGGTTTTTCACACACACAGTGAAACCAAACAAAACTGCCACCCTAACTGTTTAAACCCAGAGTGGACATTTATATTTCTTGGATTGTTTTTGTTCCTTTTAGTTTAACCCTATGCATGCAGGAAAGTTATATGTTATATAATTAATGCCCTTGTTTGTCTTTCTTCTGCATGATAAGTGCAACCACAGTTCTAATAGTAGTGTGCCACAGTGAATCTCTGTGAAGCCAGCCCCAGTGTCGCAGAACTTATTGTTATGGTAGTCAGTTTGGGTTTTTGGTAATGCAGCGTTAGTAATTGTGCCAACAGTTTTTATTATCCAAGAAAAGTGCTGGAGCATGCCAGTGTTCTTCTACCGCGCCCGTGCCTATATCAGAAAGAGAGATTCAGTTTCAGGAAGTTGAGGTCACTAAATCTACTATCACTCTGTCAACAACGACCTGCCCCCCGAAGGTGCAGGGTGCCTGGCTGGACCGGAAAGAGGTGGCAGTGTTTTGTCTCTTTCTCTTCCACTCGCCCTTTCCTTTTGGGACATCTGCTTAGGTTTCTGTGTCCACCAGGAAGTGCCGAAAGGTGTTCCAGGAGGTCGGGGGGGGGCATACCATCGCCCCTGCAGACATCCTGCTTTTCACGTGAGTGGTCCCGTCTTGACATAAAGCCAAGCCACAACATACAGGGCTGCCTGGGCGATGGATTCCTCAATGGGTACTTTCAAAGGTTTAGCACAGGCTTTACCAGCTGATCAGGATGCTCCGTCTTTATTAGATTTAACTGGGGCCATAGCAGGATTACAGAAGGAAGTTCTTTCCTTAAAGCAAGAGAACCTGGAGTTGCACACTGAACTACAGTGGTATAAACCACAGGACACTGCCTGGGGAGGAGTCAAACTAAAACAAAGATCTCCAGTACTACAGACCCCTCGGTTTGACTTGTCTAATCATGTTCCTAGACCAGATTCAGGCCCAACGACTTCCACCACACAACCCATGCAGGTAATGGTCACAACACCTACCCCTGTGCCCTTAGCTCCTCCAGAAATGTTTTTTGGAGATAGTGCCAAGTTCAAAAAATTTCTTAACCAGTGCCAGCTACAGTTTTTGTGTCGGGCAGCTGCATTCCCCAATGATGCTGCAAAGGTAGCTTTTATTATCTATTATTTGGGAGGCAATTCAGCTAATTGGTCTGTTCTGCAGGTGGAGTGCAATGACCCTATAATGTATGATTTCAACTGGTTCAAGGAAGCATTGAGGAAACTGTTCGCCAAACACCTCTTCGTGCAAGCCAGTGACAATGAGTTGCTGAATTTGCATCAGGGAAACAAGGATCTACTGTCCTATATCACCTCTTTCAATCGGTTGGTGACAGAGACTGAGTGGCCCGAGGAGAAGAGGACCTCCCTCTTTTATCGTGGCCTTCGGACGATCTCAAGGATGTTCTAGCCCAAATTGTAGAACCTCCTACGGGGTATTCCGAGTTCATTGACCTGGTGGTAGGATTGGATCACTGCTTGAGTGGACGTAAGGGAGAAAAATTCTGGGGTGACACACGCATAGTGGTGCTCAAAACTGAGAAAAAGGAGTCCACCATTCCCACTCATGATACACCTGAGCCCATGCAAATTGGTAGTGTGCAGGACCCACTATCTAAGGAAGAGAAAAAAAGTAGGAAGAAATTGAAACTATGTTTATACTGCGGTAAGGCAGGGCATTTTGCTCAGAAATGTCCTAACAAACCCACTGCTCCAAAGAAAGGCATCAGAGCGGTAACAGGGCCTGAATTCTCTCTTCCTGACCAGGCGGAAAACTAACTGACTCGAGAACTTCTGAGACAATTTTATCGAGCTCTTCTTTCAATATGGTCTCACATCTTCTGACTAATACCACGAGTCCAGTACCTCGACACCTAACTCTTATTGTGACGTTAGTGTTGTCCCCTCAGGTTCGTAAAGTCATTCCCATATCGCTTGACTCTAGGGCTACCGGAAACTTTTTTAACTTGGATTTGGCTAAAACCCTAAATATTACGACTGTCAGAAAAGACATCTCTGAACCAGTCTGAGCCGTGGATGGCTCAGAATAGTCCTCCGGGCTTATCGTTTATCAAACAACATCCTTGTCCATGCTTTGTGCAAACAACCATACAGAACAAATTCAATTTGACCTCATAGATACCCCAGTATTTGGAGCCCTTTTGGGGATACCATGGCTTCACTTACACAGTCCCGAAAGTGACTGGGCAGCAAGGACAGTGACATTAGACTCTAAACATTACTGGCACTCCTGTTACCAAGACAAACCATTACTAGTGACACCCTTGCATTGTGGGTCCACACATAGTACGGCTATCAAGCCGGACGACACACTGGCCATTCCTGCATCGTATAAAGACTTTCATGATGTCTTTAGTGAAGAGAAGGCAACTCAGCTGCCGCCACATAGGTCATACGATTGTCGTATAGACTTGATTCCAGGGGCAACGCTACCATGTATTAGGGTGTATGTTCTTTCTGAGCCTGAGAATCGATAGTTGTGGGACTACCTGGGTGATCTATTGGCAAAGGGTTTCATTCGTCATTCAACGTCACCAGTATCGTCGTCTTTGTTATTCATGCCCAAGAAGAATTGCAAGCTGCTTGCCTGTATAGATCATCACGCAAGTGACCATAAAAAATCGGTGTCCACTTCTGTTGATCCGGGTACTTTTAGATCAGGTACGTCAGTCAACCATTTATACTAAACTCGACCTCCGGTGCGCCTACCACTTGATCCGAGTGATGAAGGGGGATGAGTGGAAGACGGCGTTCCGAACTAAATTCAGATTCTTCGAGTACACAGTGATGTGCTCCGGGTTGTGTAACGCTCCTGCACCATTTCAATTTTTCATCAATGAAGTGCTGCGGGAGTTTTTGGATATCTGTGTAGTGGTATACATAGACGACATTTTGATCTATTCTTCTTCCACTGAGGAACATATAGGGCATGTAAGAGTGGTTTTACAACAGCTTCGTGGGCATCATCTCTTCACCAAGCTGGAAAAATTTGTTTTTCAAGCTACAACTGTAGAATTCCTGGGATATGTGATCAATCCCGATGGAATTTCCATGGAAAGGTCCAAGGTACAGGCCATCCTGGATTGGGTAGCCCCAAGATCCATCAAGTAAGTGCAACAGTTTTTGGGCTTCGCAAATTTTTATCGGAGATTTATACCCCACTTTGCTACCGTGGTATCTCCATAATTCGTCTCCTACGAAAGGGGGTTAAGTTCCTCTGGGATACAGAAGCTGAGAAAGCCTTCCAACTTCTTAAAAATACATTCACTGAACCACCCATTCTCCATCATCCCGACCCGGCTCAGCCATTTTTCGTGGAAGCAGACGCTTCCCAAATGGCAGTGGGTGGTGTCTTGTCCCAACAAGATCCTGAATCTGGGCATTTCCTTCCAGTAGCTTACTTCTCAAAGAAATTGCTACCCGCAGAGCAAAATTGCACAGTGGCGGAGCGGGAACTTCTGGCCATCAAGCTTGCCTTCCAGGAATGGCGTCACCACCTACTAGGAGCTAGACACACTTTAACTATTTACACAGATCACCGTAATTTACAGTTTTTTCAAGTGACCAAGGCCCTGACACCTTGTCAATTACGCTGGCTTCTATTCTTTAACAAGTTTGTCTTCATAATCAACCTATAGGCCCGGTACTACACAACAAAAAGCAGACATGTTGTCTAGGATGGGTTTCTCCTCTGATGTTGCGCTAGAACAGGTCAGAAGCATTATACCCCCAGAAAAAAATTGTGGCTGTGTGCACTTCCCAAGAGTTCCTTGAGAAAATACAGATTCCTTGTTCAACTGATGTGTATGAAAAAGATTGTTTACTATACCATGCTGATCAGTTGTATGTCCCTACCAAAGAATTACGGGATACAGTGTTACATTTGGGGACATGATTCTGTCCTCCCAGGTCACCCGGGAGAGAAAAGGATGTTAGATCTCTGTCAAAGATGGTTTTGGTGGCCCACACTTGTGCAGGATGTCAGAGGCTACGTCCAGATTTGCCCACCTGTGTTCGGGCTAAAACCCCACATACTCCAGCCACAGGATTGTTACTTCCCATGCCAATTCTGGTGGCCCCATGGCATACCATAAGTATGAATTTTATTTCTGATCTCCCGGCTTCCAAAGGACACTCTGTCATATGGGTGGTTGTGGATTACCTAACTAAAATGGCTCATTTTGTTCCATTAAAATGCCTCCCTACGGCTTCCAAGCTCTCTGATTTGTTTGTCCAACACATTTTACGGCTTCATGGGTTGCCAACCACAGTTGTTTCTGATTGTGGCCCCCAATTTATATCACAGTTTTGGCATAGCTTCTGTTCCTCTGTCCGTATGGACGTCCACTTATCCTCTGTATATCATCCACAAACGGATGGGCAGACGGAACTGATGGGCCAACCAATCACTGGAGCAAATCCTGAGATGTTACATTGACACATCATCTACTGAGTGGGATAAGGCATTACCTCTTGTTGAATTTGTATAGAACAACAGTGTCCACATGGCTACAGGAGTATCGCCATTTTACTGCTTGTTTGGTCTGCACCTAAGAATGCTTCTAAAAATTGGTTCCCAAACATCCACAAGAGTCCCATCAGTACAGAAACACCATAAAGAGTTACAGGAGATTCAAAAACAAGTACAACACCATTTAAAACTCTACCAAGCACAAGTAAAAAAAAAAAAAAAAAGACAAAAGAAGGTGACCTGCTCCCTCTTATCAGATAGGAGATCGGGTGTGGCTCTCATCAAAAAATCTCCATCTTGCAGGATTCAGAAAATTAAACCCCCGATTTCTAGGCCCCTTTCCTATTGTAAACATCATCAATCCTGTGGTAGTAGAACTGACATTGCCAGATGATTTCAAGGTACACCCCGTGTTTCATGTGTCATTCCTCCGTCCCTATTCCCCTGATACCCACAATGCCCCACCACCTCCCCTGGTAAAAGTACACGGGCAGTGGGAATTTGAAGTGGCCAAAATTCTTGACTCCAGGTGCGTCCGTGGTGTTCTACACTATTTATTGGCTTGGAAAGGCTATGGGCCTGAGGACAATTCCTGGGAACCCGTGTATACAGTTCATGCTCCACGTCTTACTAATTCCATCTCCTGCACCCTTCCAAGCCTCGCCCTTTGAGAGGGTCCTTGGTGGGGAGGACTGTCAGGAATCCCCATGGTGCCTCCTGCGTTATCTTTCAGCATCCCCAGGGATTAGGGTTAAATCATATCTCTGTTCTTGGTTGAACGTTCATGTTTCTAAGTAAACATAATGTGCTGTGTTACACAATTGGTTTTATCAATGCTTGTTTTACCAATGCTTGTTCGCTAATGTGAGCAGGTGTAGACATGTGCTTCTAATTGGGTGTGGTGTAGACATGTGCTTCTAATTGGGTATGGTGACTCATCCAAATGTGAAAACTCAACTGCTTTCCTGATTGGCTATAAATAGCAGAGTGAAGCATGCCTCCCTGCTTGGCTTTGTTTTGCTTCCTGATCTCAGCATCTGATTTGGCAGTCCAGGCCCTGCTGTCATCCTCGTATTCAGGACTTTTGAGGCAATTCTTTTCTTCGTTCCAGTACCAGCTGACACCAGGCATTCCTCCAGCACTCCGGAAAAAACTGCAGCTCAGTGACTAGTATTCTCCAGGGAGTTTGTTCTTTGAAAGCTGTGCTTTCCTAGAACTGCTGGTGTATTTCAGACCTCGTATTTTGTCAGGGTGCTTATCTTGAAGAGACAAATGCATTTCTGAACATTCTACATTATTACTGTAGTTATATGCCTAAATGTGCTTCAGGAAATCTGCTTGAGCTCAAGTACTTCAAAAAGTGACAGTGCAATTTTAAAAGAGTATTTACGTGACTTTTCTTTCTCTAATAGCATAACTCTTGGATTTAAATTGTGTCATTCATGTCTGTGTTTCAGGTTTGAGGAATTTGCTTTTGAATGGTTTTTCACACACACAGTGAAACCAAACCAAACTGTGCCACCTTAACTGTTTAAACCCAGAGTGGACATTTATATTTCTTGGATTGTTTTTGTTCCTTTTTAATTTAACCCTATGCATGCAGGAAAGTTATATGTGATATAATTAATGCCCTTGTGTGTCTTTCTTCTGCATGATAAGTGCAACCACAGTTCTAATTGTAGTGTTCAAAAGTGAATCCCTGTGAAGCCAGCCCCAGTGTCGCAGTACTTATTGTTATGGTACTCAGTTTGGTTTTTTGGTAATGCAGTGTTAGTAATTGTGCCAACAGTTATTATTATCCAAGAAAAGTGCTGGAGCATGCCGGTGTTCTTCTACCACTCCCATGCCCATATCAGAAAGAGAGATTCAGTTTCAAGGAAGTTGAGGTCACTAACTCTACTATCACTCTGTCAACAACGACCTGCCCCCCTGAAGATACAGGGTGCCTGGCTGGACCGGCAAGACATGGCAGTGTTTTGTCTTTTTCTCTTCCACTCCCCCTTTCCTTTTGGGACATCTGACAGGGTTTCTGTGTCCACCAGGAAATGCCGAGAGGTGTTCCAGAAGGTTGGGGGGCATACCATCGCCCCTGCAGACATCCTGCTTTTCAGGTGAGTGGCCCGTCTCAGCACCTAGCACTGACAATTAAAGAAGGTGCCTTCTGTAGGTTATGATTTTTTCTACTTTGCCACACACCAAATTCAAGGACACTGGCCCTCATTACGACCTTGGTGGTCTTTTACGAAGACCGCTGTGCTGGCGGCCGCCAAAAGACCTCAGTGAGGGTGGTAATCTGCCTGTCCTATTATGACTCACAAAAAAAAAATCACCAAAATACAGCCACAAATCCAACACTGCCAGGCTGAAGGATGGCAGGAGAGAGGCTGTCCCACCACCCACACCGCCATGCCAAAAACAAACCTCCCTCTATATTATGCCCCTCACATCAGCACAGCGGTCTTAGGGCAACAGTATGCAAATGGGGGTGCGGACTTCCACGGTCAAAAAGGAACCTCCACTAAAATACCACACCACATTGGCCAATTCGAATACCGCACACCTGATACACATACACACCACACACCCCCACAGACACCACCATAAAACACAAACCCACACAACCCACAACCCCTTACTATGACAAACTATTATAACACATTTTACGGCCACTCAGGAGAACACACTGCACACATACAACACAGCCACATGTACATCCCTCACACATTACACTTCAGATTACATTTTTGGACACAAACACACACGTCACCAACACCATGTCCCCACAAAAGCACCCCCGTTTCACAGATGACAAGTTGCAGACAATGGTGGACGAAATCATCAGGGTAGAGCCACAGCTATTCAGTGCATAGATCTAGCAGACATCCGTTGCCAAGAAGATGGAATTGTGGCAGAGGATCCACGACAAGGTGAACTCAGTGGGAAGCCATCCACGTACAAGGGAGGACATACGGAAGAAGTGGAATGAGCTGAGGGGCAAGGTCCACTCCATTGCATCCAGGCACCAAATTGCTCTCATGAAGACTGGTGGTGGGCCCCCACCTCCTCCCCTGGATCTGACATCATGGGAGGAGAAGGTGTTGGCAATCCTGCACCCTGAGGGTCTCATTGGAATCCCTGCAAGACTGGAGACTGTTAAATCACCTATAATGTTCTTCTATTAATTATACCTGTGTTGCATGCATCACCATCCCCTGCATGCCCACCCAACCCTATTAACACCAATCCAAATGTCTGCACTCACAAATGCACCTAATGCATGTTCAGCATTAAGCACTACGAATCACTCTTTATCAACCTAACAATGCATACACACCCTCACATAGGTAGCCCTGCATACTGAACATGCCAAATAGCACTCACTAAGCAGCCTATGTCAAACTGATTATGTAGATGTGAATAACAATTTCTGTTATCCACAGGTACCACTGATAATGTTATCTGTCAGCAGGTGCCACAAAGACCCAGTCCTCTACCAGAAGAAGACTCCAGTGATGACAGCTACTCAGGATGTCTGGAACTGGATGACATCCCTGGCCCATCCGGCACCTCTGGGCATTCTACCTCCACTAGCCTCACCAAGGCCACGCTAGAGCCCCCTACAACTGTAGCAGGCACAACACCAGTCACCCAACGCCCCCAAACTAGTGTCTCCAGGCCACGTCAATCTATACTGTGCCCACCTGTACAGGGGCCTGAGTCAACACTCACCCTCAAGATGATGAAGGTCCTGGTGTGAGTGGAAATGGGCACACTGTGCCAGGAACATAGGCACAAGGGGATGGGGCCAGTGGGAGGGCATCTGTGAGCCAAAGGGAAAGAGCAAGCCAGGGAGCCACTTGCCCAGGAGGCCACAGCACAAGTCCTGAGAGCATACCACCAATCCCAGGACAAGATGAGCCAGATGATCACCATGTTGGGGGAAAACCAAAGGATGCAAAGAGAGTACCACCAGAAGGCCATGCATCAGTGGCAGGAACCCAATGCCACCATGGCTTCCATGAAAGGGTTAATGCAGGAGTTGATATCCAATCTGCATGAGTCCTCCATCCACCACTAGGCCCCTTCCACTAGCCACAATCCTGACCAGCCCTCTACATCTGCTGCAGCTAGTGGGATGGTGGCCCTTCTTGCGCACTCACAAGCCACTAGTGACCCTTCCCACGTAGCCGAGGAACCCCCACACAAATGTGGCCGCAGAACCAGAAATCCTGCAGGGACCGAAGCCAAGACCAACCCCACTGCCAGGAAATGAGCCTCTCCTGAGCTGTCTCCCTTGTGTGCCACTGGGACACTTTGTAGACTTACTACCGCCATAGCTCCATTTTCCTATCACTCTGTTACCTACTGCTTGGCCTAACAAACTGATGATTTTGAACACCATGACCCCACTCTTTTGCACCAACCCATCCTTTTGTAATCACAATAAACAGACTTGAACACAACAATAGGTTTTGTGTGTTTAATAAGTGACAATAATGTAGTGTAGTAATCAAAGTGTTGTTGGAAAAGTAAAACAATTGTAAGCCTTTGTCCATATGGGTCAGTGTCAGATGCTCAGTGTCAATGTCCACACATCTTTGGGTCCATAGGTAGCAGAGAGTGAAGGGAATTCAGCATCCAGCAACAGATCTTCTATGAAAAATGTAAACAAAAATTATATTATGATAGATAACCATATCAATGCAATACTTCATTCACCTGCAATAGAAAGTGTTGACAGACACATCTAATGTTAATTACACATAGAGGATATTTTGAACAAAACTTAACCTAACACTCAGTTTCTGTCTTGGACACATGACACATAACAGAAATGCTCTCTAGCTCAATTATCAGTATGCTGCCCTCTGCTGATAGATTTACAAAACAGAGAAAACAGATTTGGGGAAACTGTACAATGAGGTGATGTATAAGGACAGCTGTGAATAAGGTACATTATATTGTCACTTCATAAAAAATCGTATATAATTGAGCATATAAGGGGTTTGAACAATAATTGAAATCAGTTCATACAGAATGACAATAGCAATGGCAGTAGTACTTCAGCCCAATTATACCTACCTATCAGGTACACTCTACTGATGTACCTAACTGAGACATAACACTGCTCACATCACAGATAGATTTCAAACAATACCCATCCTGTAGTTCTGCATGAAAAGTGGTATATTGAGAGATAAACCTACCAGAATATCACTGGAAGAATTGCTGGATGAGTTGAGTTCTTGTGACAGCATCATTCTTGTCCCCATCTTCGTCACTGTCCATTGCTCCCTCTTCTGCTACCAGTACGTCCCCTACTCCCTCCTCTTCCAGCAATGGCACATGCCTCTTAAGTGCCAAATTGTGCAGCATGCAGCAGGCCACAACAATCTGGCACACTTTCTGAGATGAGTAGAGCAGGGAACCTCCAGAGATGTGCAGACACCGCAACCTCACCTTCAGAAGACCGAATGACCTGTCAATGACCCTTCTCGTCCTCCCACGAGCCTGATTGTACCAAATCTCCACCCCAGATCATTGGATTCCTCACCAGTGTCAGTAGCCAGGACAGATTTGGATACCCTGAAATAACCGTGGATAGTGGAAACATCCATTATAGTTCTGCTATGTTCAGAGTCGAAAGAGTGGGATTGATGAGGTCAAAGTGATTATTCACACACTCATCATACTCACCAATAAGGTAGACTCTCTCCCTCTGTAGGTGCGCCATCATATGTGGGACACTGCTGTTCCGGAGGATGTGGGAATTGTGTACAGACCCAGGAAACTTTGCAGTCACTTGGGAGATGTATTGGTCTGCTAAACAGACCAAATGCACAATAATTGAATGAAAGCTCTTACTGTTTCTGTAAACTTGTTCATTGTCCCTGGGTGGTACCAATGCAACATGGGTACCATCTGTGGCCCCTTTTAAATGAGGGATATGTCCCATTCCATAGAATTTAGCCTTCAAATTGGCAAAATCTACAGTATTGGGAAATTTGATGTAGCTTTCTACATGTTTCAGCAAGGCAGACAAGACATTCCACAACACATTACTGAACATAGTTTGAGACATACCTGCTGCTCATCCCACTGGCCCCCAGAATGAGCCAGTGGCCAAAAGGTGGAGGACAGAAAGCACCTGCAGAGTTTGAGGAATGGCTGTATATTGGCATATGGCTGGCATCAAATCTAACTCCAACTGGGCACACAGTTCCCTGATTGTTGCATGGTTGAGACAATAGGTGACTATGATGTGTCTTTCTTCCATGGTGGCAAGGTCAACCAGGGGCCAGTACACAGGTGCATTTCTCAGCCTACACAGTGGTCAGTATCTAGATATAGCAAACAACACAAGTGTGACACCATTACACCTCATTTATTTCCTTTTGTGATAATATTTCTGCAATATACATCACACCTGCAACCAAGTTCCTCACTCAGACCTGAATTTTGATGAGAGACTGTTCCTGCAATATAACAACTCACTGATCTAATCTGGAGCAAATACACCATATATTTGTGGTGTCTGGTGTCAGGCATTATAAATGTATAATCACCCTTTTACGTACTACAAAATCATAGGCTGTTTATGTGTCTGTACAATATTCCTCATAACTCAGAAGGTACAACTGACAAGATATGATTGACATTGTTTACAACCCTTTCTGCTTGGCATGTACATTGCCTGTATGAGCTGTGATGCCCATGAAATACTGTACAATGTACATTAGATGTACAAAATGGCTGCTGCCTGTCCTGCATGCAGAGGAATGATTACAGTGAGTTCATTCCGCCAGCGTATGTCGTCATGGCGGTAGGCGTGCAGACCACCGTGGCCGTGACCACCATTTTCTACAGCCTATCTCACTTGACTCCTGACTCTTCAGCCAACAAGACCTTCACTGCGTGTGCTGTTGTGTCCTGTTCCTGGAAGTCACAATGGCATGTGTCACAGGGGATAGGGCTCCCCCTTTCACAACAGAACTGCAGAAACTTGTGTATGGGGTCGGACCACTGTATACAAAGCTGTATGGGGCTCCAGAACAGCAGGTAGGTTGCATATTGGTGTATTAGTAGCGACATGGTTGTCTGTGGATGTATTATGTGTATGCTGCATACCCTGTGGAGGGTGATGCATAGGACACGTATGCAGGAAAAAATATATATCTGTAATGTTGTGGATGGATGTGAGATGTATACTGTTCGTAGTCCTATGATATTTCTGCTTGATGAGTCTACATGACTGTGCCCTTCTTTCTGGGCCTCTCATCCAGGTCAGCGCCCATCAGAAGAAAGCGTTTTGGAAAGCCATCGCCAACAAGCTGCGGACCCTATGGGTCCATAGCTGGTGGAGCACCCACTGCAGGAAGGGGTGGGAGGACCTGAGACGCTGGACATGGAAGATCGCAGAGGCGCAGTTGGGGATGGCCTCTCAATGAGAAAGGGGTGCCCATTGGACCCTGACCCCCCTAATGGCCTGCATGCTGGCGATGGCCTGCCTGGAGTTGGATGTGCACTTTGGGGCAACACAGCAGCCACAAGAGGGTGAGTAACAGAGTGTATTTCTTGTGTTATTTCACTCTGAATGGAAAGGATGAGTGAGATATACAATGGTAGATATATAGTGTATATATAATAGTATATGTAGCTAGGATATTCGTGTAAAAGTTGTGTAGGTATGTAAAATAGGTAAATATCTGAACATAAGGATGCCAGTCATGTGTAATGTTGTACAATATAGGATTGGACTGGATGAAAGTGCCTCTCATGTACAGTTTTTTTCATAAATTGTTGGTTCTGTAAGGGCGTACACAGATTGGCATAACATTGCAATGTTGTTACTTAAGGATTCCCTCACAATAGTTCTAATCAGGATTTAAAGAGGCATGCCAGTGTCCAGCAGATCCTGAGTTGTGCTGTAAAAGGATGATGGTTGTGCTTACTTACCTATGGGTAGCAATTTGGGAGTGTTGAAGAATGTAGTAATGTAGTAGGCGTTGCATACCTGTAATTGCTATGCTAATGGCTAAAACTGTGTTAATATGTGTTAGATGTGTAGATATTGACCCTATGCTCCCTTTCTTTCTTCCCCACCCCCCTTGTCCTCTTCTTTCCTTGTGTGCATTAGCATCAGCAGGCAATGGAGTAGGGGCACCGGCGAGTGGGAAGGCTGCAGCCCATGGGACCCAGGGGGCAGAGACCACAGGCGCCAAGGGGACCTGTGGGTTGAAGGGCAAGGGGAGCACCATCGGGAGACAGGAACTGCAACATCTGACTCTGATTCCACCTCCGATGGCAGCTCCCTGGTGGTGGCGGACCCTTCTGGGACCAGCCCAGCAACATCCTTGTCCACCACCCTCTTACCAGCACTGCCCTCCCAGTAGCTCCCTGCCCAGTTGCCCGTGCCAGCTCACCCAGGAGGGTGGGCGTCTCCTTCACCGCAGGCACCTTTGCCCCTACCCCAGTCATCCCTACACCCTCAATGTGGAGGCGATTGACCTCCTGAGATCCATCTCTGTGGGGCAGTCAACCATTGGGAATGCCATTCAGGACCTGGCATCCCAGATACAGCAGGCCAATGCCTACCTGGAAGGCATTCATGGTGCCTTGGCTGGCCTAAAGAGAATGTTTCAGGCTCTGGCCTCTTCAGCGATGGCAGCTAGTGCCCCTACTTCTTCTGTCCTTCCTCCAGCTACCTGTGCCCAATCCCAGAGCCCTCTCCCCTCTACCATCCAACCCACACATTCAGACAAGTATTCACCTAAAGCAACAGACAAGGCACGCAAAGACATACACAGGCACCACAAATCACACTACAAGCATTCACACACTCAACACTCACAAGCAGGCACAACAACAGCCACTACCTCCCCTACACCCCCCACCACCTCCTGCCTTACAGTCACATCACCACTCACACCTGCCAGCACTGCATCCTCACTCTCAGATCCTGCCACCACTTCTGTTTTGCTCATAGTCACAACAGCAGACACTCAGACATGCACCCCACACACCACATCCGCACTCACCACAACTACCATCACAACCACATGCAGCACACCCTCCTTACTTGCAGACACCAACCCCAACATACATTCACACGACCTGTTTGTCTTCTCCCAGCCTCTCTTCCTCCCTCCTCCCAAGACACATAAACGCTTCCACTCAGGCACTCAACATTCCTCTACCTCACACATGCACACAATGCAAACACCTGCCTCCATGTCCAGCACACCTACACATCAAACAAGCACTCCCTTTACCTCCACTCCCTGACCTGTATCCAGGCCCATCACCCTTGTTCTTAAGAAGCTTTTCCTTGCCCGCCTTGATCTGTTCCCTGATCCTGTCCCACCATGTGTTGCCCCTCGCCGTCATAGTTGCCTTCCTCACACCCAGTCCCTCCATCTCCAAGTCCACCCATGACCCTCCTTCTGTTTCCCATGCCCTCCCCGCCAAAAAGCCTCCCCGTACCAAAACAAAACCTGTACCTAAACCCAAATCAAAAACCCCTACTTGTACACCCAGCCCCTCCCAAACAAAAGTTCAAGGACCCCACTCCCAAACCAAAGCCCAAGGACCCCCCTCCCAAACCTACATCCCAATCAATCAATCAATCAGTGAATTTATAAAGCGCGCTATGTACCCGACAGGGTTTCGAGGCGCTGGGGGGGGGGGGTGCTGCTAGCGTTCGAAGTGCCATGTCTTGAGGAGTCTCCTGAAGGTGAGGAGGTCCTGGGTCTGGCGTAGTGAGGTGGGGAGAGAGTTCCAGGTCTTGGCGGCGAGGAAGGAGAAGGATCTGCCGCCAGAGGTCTTGCGCTGGATTCGGGGGACGATGGCGAGGGTGAGGTTGGCAGAGTGGAGTTGACGTGTGGGGACGTAGAAGTTGAGTCTGGTGTTCAGGTAGGTGGGTCCGGTGTTGTGTAGTGCCTTGTGTGCGTGGGTGAGGAGTTTGAAGGTGATCCTTTTATCCACAGGGAGCCAGTGGAGGTCCTT
This sequence comes from Pleurodeles waltl, assembly GCF_031143425.1. Classification (NCBI taxonomy): domain Eukaryota; kingdom Metazoa; phylum Chordata; class Amphibia; order Caudata; family Salamandridae; genus Pleurodeles; species Pleurodeles waltl. The sequence continues at coordinate 519,118,505 of NC_090442.1, forward strand.
CAGGTGGGGGGAGATGTGACATCGGCGGGGTATGTCGAGGATCAGGCGGGCGGATGCGTTCTGGATGCGTTGGAGTCGTTTGATGTCTTTCGTTGGGATGCCTGTGTAGAGTGCGTTGCCGTAGTCAAGTCTGCTACTGACGAGGGCTTGAGTCACCGTCTTCCTGGTTCCTGTTGGAATCCACTTGAAGATCCTGCGGAGCATGCAGAGGGTGTTGAAACAAGAAGAGGAGACGGCGTTGATCTGTTTGGACATGGTGAGAGCAGAGTCGAGGACGAAGCCGAGGTTTCGTGCGTGGCTGGCTGGGGTGGGTGGGGGTCCGAGGGCGGTGGGCCACCAGGAGTCGTTCCAGGCCGAGGGGGTGCGTCCGAGGTTGAGGACTTCCGTCTTGTCGGAGTTGAGCTTCAGGCGGCTGTTGCTCATCCACTCGGCGATGGATTTTAGTCCCTCGTGGAGGTTGGTTTTGGCGGTGAGCGGATCTTTGGTCAGGGAGAGGACGAGCTGGGTGTCGTCGGCGTAGGAGATGATGCTGAGGTTGTGATGACGGGCCAGTTGTGCGAGGGGGGCCATGTAGACGTTGAACAACGTTGGGCTAAGAGAGGAGCCTTTGGGGACGCCGCAGATGAGGTTGGTGGCTTTGGAGCGGAAGGGTGAGAGTCGGACTCTCTGGGTTCTGTCCGAGAGGAAGGATGAGATCCAGTTGAGGGCTTTGTCTTGGATGCTGGCTTCGTGGAGACAATCCCACCACCACTCCCACCCCCACCCACTGACCCTGAGGTGCCTGTCTGCCCCATTGATGTCCCTACCCTGTGGAGGCCATGAGTCTGACAGGAGTCAAGTTGAGCCAATTGTCTGGGCCTATGTACTTTAGCAATGATTTGCATTCGGACTAGCCTATGGCCCACCTTTGTATATAATTGTTATTTGTGTGTCAAAATCAAAATACAGCTGCCCAACTGGGAACATTGGTGACACTTTCAAATATTTGTTGAGCCTTTCTAAGTACATGGTTAATATACAAATGTATTTGGATGCTGTTTACTTTGCATATCTATGCATTGTATCTGTATGGCTGCATTGGCTGGATCGATTACTTGTGCAGTATGGATTGGTATGTTTGTGTATGCTTGGTTATGGTATTTGTGTGGATGAGTATTTTGATGTATGTGTGGAGGTATGAGTGTGTTGTGTTTCTGTGATGTGCATATGTTCCCTTTGAATGGATGTCTGAGCATTCCGAATTGATTGTGTTGTATGTTTCCTATTCCATACAGGTCATGTTGACATTTTGTTATGCTTGATGGCCCTGTCTGATACAGCATTAGTGTGCCTGCATTTCTTTTGTGGCCTATTGAGTGTGGATTGCTGTGATTGTGAGGCTCTGTTGTGATGATTTTCGCCTAGGTGTGTGTGTGACGTGTGTGTTGGGCGTTTCGTGTGTTTTGGTTGTGCATGTGTGTGGTCTGTGAATGTGTGTATCAGTACAGGTGTTGTATTGCATGTGTCAGCGTTGCAGTCCATGCTGTGTGTGTGTGTGACTCTCCCCTTCCCTCCATTGTGTGCTAGGCAGGTGTACTTAACGATAGAATTCTCATCGGCGTGGCTAGTCCTGTAGGAGGATGGGGAAGAAGAGCGCTGGGAAGACTTCCAGTGCACGTTCCATGGAGTCCGTGGACTGGTTTCTATTCCTGGAGGTGAGTGTCTCCTTCTATACTGCTCATTTCTGACAGCTTTTTGTGATGGTCAGACCGTCCGGAAATCGTGAAGGTCTGCTGACTCGTAATTGGGTGGGCAGTAAACTACTTGCTGCCAGCCTGGAGATGGCAACCACTGTTGTCAGCAGTCGGACAGCTCTGGTGGTACTGGTGGGGAACTGGCTGTGTTACAGTGGGATCACTGCCAGGGTCGTAATTTGGCGGTCCAACTGCCACCATCGACGTGGCATTACCGTGACAGCCAAAGTCATAATGAGGGCCACAGGCTCTGATGTAGTCTTGTACCCTTCCGACGGCAGCTTCAGGATGGACCTCTGCCACACAGATTCAGCAGAACTTCCAATCAATTGAGGCGTCTGTTCACCTTTTTTTGTTCCACAATTGTGAATTTGTCCGGGTAGGGTCTCCCTCCTTCAGTCACAGTGAGGTGTGAGGAACCAATCAGTTCATATCTGGCTTGCCAAAATGTTGCTCCAATGTGAATTTACCTTAAAAGACAAAAGACAAGAGGCGTCTGGCAAAACAGGAGCAGTTTGTTTAGTTAAACATTACGGCTGGGAGAGCAGTTACAGAACCGGGATCAATGTACATCAGTTTGGAGTAGGTTCTTAGATATTTCTCTGAGTACCATAAAGTAATAAAAAAAATCCTTTCTTGGTTAAGAATTTGAACAGTTATCCTGGAGTCATAAATAAACTTCCAGATAACGAATGCAGGTTGCCCTTGATCTTACAAGGACACAATGTGGGCCAGTGAGTACCTGTCCAGATGTCCAACCTGAGATGTGCATGGTTCCTGCAGGTGCTCTGGGCTCTGGTTGGCTAAATGTTCCTAACTACATTTAGCATCTAACTTTATGGTGTTTTTGGTAATGCACACATCCCTCAGGCCATGTGTGTTTTATTGGGTGCAATCTCCTGGTACCATTGTGATGTTGATGCATCTATCGGTGGGATCAGATCTAAGTTTTCCTGTTTGTGTGGTTGTCTGCTGGCTAAGTGTTACCCCACCTGTGACCTGCCAGTCAGTAACCTCAGGCCTAGGTCTCAGAGCCTGCCTGACCACGTATCTATGTGCCAATGCTGACGGAGAGTTCACAACAGAGGAATCTAAGAATGTTGATGCTGCCTCATTCGTGTAAATGAATGTATTTTGTGTGTATCAACATTGATTACTCCAAGATTAACAGCACTCCAATAACTTCGGGTGAAGTCTGCGCTATATAAAATTGCAATAAGACAAAAAATTAAGGGGGTCATTACGACCCTGGCAGTCGGTGTAATAATGGCGGTAGTACATTCCGCCACTATTATGACATTGCCAAAGCCAAACCGTCAAGTTAACACACCAACCGCCAACGATGTAATGACAGTCGGGCTGTAGACTATAGTCTCCAGCCCAGCAGCTGTCACTAGGCTGCCCATGGCATTTTGACTCCGCCCACCACCATGGTTTCTGTGGTTTCTGTACTGCCACGAAAACCATGGCAGTAGGCACTAGCAGTGCAGGGAATTCCTTCCCTGGCACTGATAGAGGTCTCCTCCGCCCCCTCCCGCTCCCCAGTGTCCTTTCCCTCCCTCACCCTCCCCATCCCGACCCCCCCATATACACACATACATGCACATACATACACACCCATACACACATGTATTCCACATTCAGCCACGCATGCATACATTCAAACACACTCACAGCAACACTCACCAACATACATCCAGGCACACACGCACTCACATGACATAACATGCACATACACACACACCCATTCATGCACACTTGCATTACACATGCATGCACGCATTCAAACACAGTCACCCACACACGCATACAACGCCCCCCACCCCCTCTCCTGTCGGAGAACCTGACCTACCTGCTTGCAGGGGGTCCTCCGGCAGGAGACAGACGCGGAGCTGCTGCCAGCAGCTGTGTCCTCCAGCAAAACACCGCCAGGCCATATCATGAGCCAGCAGCGTTGTGCTGGCGTGGCGCTGCTGCTGGCAGCAGCACCACCTTACCGCCGTACGCCACCATGACTGTAGCCGGAATTCCGCCAGCCGTCTGGCGGAATTCTGGCTACGGTCATAAGTTGGTGGATGGTCGGTAGCCACGGCAACGGTATGTTGACGGCTGTCACCGTGGTGGTTGGCGGCATTTGCCACCAATCTTATAATGAGGACCTAAGTGTTTTGTACACTTTTGTCATTAGGCCATACTTGGGCTACATTTGGGTGATATTTGCGCTACATTTGAGCTCTTTTTTCTGGTGGCCATCTTGGTAGAATTATTTGTTATGAAACTCCCTAATTTCCTCACTTACTGCAGTATCCTCAGTAGAAAATGCTTTCATTTCTCCACTTCGATTTCATCAAGATGGCATTCTGATGTGCCATAATTCTGGCATAAAATCAGAATTTTAGCACTCTAGTTGCTCATTGCACCATCTAGTAAAGCTACTAATCACCAGGGACTTAACTGATAGTCTTCTGCTGCTGTTGAAAGTGCATGTTTCAGTCTGCATGTCAGAATGTTTTAGTGAAACAGAAGAGGAAGATATTTGAGAACTCACTTAAAACATGTCCTACCTTTTCTTTCTACAACACTGACCATCATTTCTATGACAAAATGAACCCCCTCATTATGTTCCTTTCTTATTTACATGTTTTACGTTTTGCTAGTTTGATTCAATCTAAATGGCTTCAGGTGTGCCACACTTTTGTCATAAGTAAGACTGTTAGCACTCTAGCTGTTCTTTATAACACTCTGGGAGGCTGCAGTAGAACACAAGGGAAACACCTGACAGGCTGCTCCTGTTGGAAGTACGTTTTCCTGAGAATGTAAGACTTTGGGGGTCATTACAACCCTGGCGGTCGGCGGAGAAGCAGCGGTAAGACCGCAAACAGCCCAGCGGTCAGAAAAATTGAATTTGGACTGCGGCGGTTACCGCCGCGGTCGACCGCCACTTCACCATTCCGACCGCCATGGCGGTAATGACCGCTGGGCTGGAGGTTGCGTGCTCCGGCCCGGCGGTCGTCACTAGACCGCCAACGGTATCAGGACCCTGCATACCGCCATGGTTTCTGGCGGTTGGGAACGCCATGAGAACCATGGCGGTAGGCACTATCGGTGCCAGGGAATTCCTTCCCTGCCACTGATAGGGGTCTCCCCCACCCCCCACTACCGCCCACGAGTCCTCCCACCCACCCCCCTGCCACCTCCCAAAGGGGGTACACACCCCCTCCCCACCCCCACCCCAACATGCAGATACATGCACCCCTACACGCACACACCCCAACATGCACATACACACACCCCCACACGCACACATACACCACGAGAACACATACCCGCACACATACATTCAGACATGCACACCGACCGACCCGCACACATATCCCATACACACAGCACCCCCCGCACACATACACGCACTCACACACCCCCTCTACACACTCACACGCACACCCCCATGCACGCACACAACACACATCACCCCCCCACCCCCTCCCCTAACGGACGATCAACTTACCTTGTGCGTTGGTCCTCCGGGAGGGGACGGGATCCATGGGGAAATCACCGCCACCAGAACACCACCACACCGAATCATGGGATGTGAGCAGCCTCCACTTTACCGCCGACCGCCAGTATGGCTGCTGGCAGCTTTCCGTATGGAAAACGTCGGAAGGCTGCCAGCGGTCATAATACGCGGTGCGGAAGACCGCCACGGCTGGCGGTCTTCACCGCGGTGGTAACTTGCCGGTCTTGCAAAAAGACCGCCAATGTTGTAATGACCCCCTTTATTCTCATATGGCTTAGAAAGAAAGCGACTTTACAGTAAAACTGGTGACTGCCAGTAGGGTATGTATATATATATATATATATATATATATATATATATATATATATATATATATATATATATATATATATATCTGCATGAGTCCTCCACCCACCACCAGTGCCCTTCCACTAGCCACAATCCTGACCAGCCCTCTACATCTGCTGCAGCTAGTGGGATGGTGGCCCTGCCTGCAGACTCACAAGCCACTAGTGACCTTCCCCATCTATATATAAAGGTTTGCTTTTCATAAGTTGTATTACATTTTCAATAAAAAAATTAAATGCTATGTATTAGATGTTTCATAAAATGTAATATTCTTAATATTTACGTTTAATCTTTCCTCAATCGTGTTATTTTGTCACCTGCAAAGGTACTAGCATGCCATGAGTGGATACGTTTGAGTATTGCACACATACTAGTTATAAAGAGGTTTGCAGTGCAATTTGCCTGACCATTGGAAGAATGTTGCTGAAAAAAATAATGGTACACTTTGTCTCAGTCATGGAGTGATGCCAATGTTATTTTATGTTATTTTATGTTAATTTATGGAGAGCGCTATCACCAGAAAGGGTATCCTGGTGCTGAGCAGGTGTGAGTCTAGCCTAGAGCCTAATGAGACTACTTGAAAAGCCAGATCTCTGGCTTCTTGTGGAATTCAAGAAGTGAGGAGGAGGCTCTTATGTGTAGGGGCAGGTCATTCCACGCTTCAGAGTGATGTAGGATAAGGCTGAACCTCTGGATCTTGCTTTCCGTATGTGTGGGTGCGTTTGACTTGTACTTATTTCCATATAGGGAGCCAGTTGAGCTCCTTCATGTGTGGTGTGACGTGAATGCAGAATGGGGGGTTGCAATTTATTCTGGTCCCCTGGTTCTGAATGGTCTGCAGTCTTCTAGTGAGTTTTTTGTTGATCCTACCAAAGAGGGGGGTTCCTGTAGTCCAGTTTGCTTCTGACGAGGGCATGCATGACTGTTTTCCAGGTTCTGATTGGGAGCCATTTGAAAACCTTCCCCAGCATCTTCAAGATATGAAACCATGTGATGGTGATGGCGTTGACTTGGGCAGTCATTTTGAGTTTGCTGATGATAATAATTCTGAGGTTCTTGGAATGCGTGATGGGGGGAAGTTGGTTCTAACTCTGTTGGCCATCAGGTGGAGCCGAATGTTCAAGTGCTCTTTCCGAAAATCATGATTTCAGTCTTGCTGGTGTTCAGCTTCAGATAGTTGGTCTTCATCCAGTGGGTAATGTATCATGCAGGCATTGAACTTGATACAGGTACTGAGAGTCTTGTCCATAAGTGAGAGAATGAGTTGTGTGTCATTGGCATAGGATAGGACATTGATGTTGTTAGAGAAGATGATGCTGGCTAGAGAGATCATGTATGTGTTGATGAAGTTCAGTTTCAGGGAGGATCTTTGTGGAACTCTGTTGAGGAAGTTGCAGGTATCCATGGTGTACAGTGTCAGTCTGACTTTCAGGGTTCCTCAAGCCAGGAACGCGGAGAGGTCCAGGAGATGAGGGCCACCATGTCTCTTTGGTCCAGAGTCATCCATAACAACGATGAGAGCGGTTTCTGTGCTGTGACTGGGTCTGAAACCAGAGTGAGTGGTGCTGAGGAGTTGGTGGTCATTGAGGTATTAGGTGAGGCATTTGTTGATTATTTTATTTAAGACTGGGAATGGTAGCAGGGAAATCAGTCTATGGTTGGTGAGCGCTCAAGGGTCTGCAGAAGGTTTCTTCAGCAATGGGAGAACATTTGCATGCTTCCAAACATCTAACAGGGCCCAGAAAAGACAGAGGCTTTCAAAAGGGGGTGAGCATGGCACCTATGGGTTGCAGTTCTCAACAGTAGGCATGGTAGGGGCTAGGTTCCGATGGAGCCACTGAGCAGATGGACCTCATGTTGGTAGCACTTTCTTCTGATGACTGGCCGTGCATTTAGCATTAGGTATATGGAGTAGATCGGGAGATGTTTGACAAGGTCTGTTGAGTCTGGTTATGGGTTGACGTTCCTGTAAATGGCAGTTATTTTGTTGCTGAAGAATTGAGAGAGATTGCTGCAGAGGTCTTTGAGGAGGTGATTGAGTTGGTGGTGGCCCCAAATGTAAATGAGTTTCATTTATGGTACCTGACACATGTAATTGTGTCAAAGTCAAGGACTCTGACTTGATTGTGTAGCTACATCATGTCTGTAAAAACCTGGTATAGTTTATGACTGAGTATGAGCATGATGTCTGCTTAAAACATGTCCCAATGTGCAGGTGAAGATTGCCATTTGTGTTGCTAATGTATTTTGAGGACCAGTTGGTAACAAAATGTGATACTGTTTAAATCTTCACAATTGGTGGAATCATTATATACATTGCACAGTAAAAATTATATTTTCTTTGCCATTATGCCTCTTACTACTTTTTAAATATGTAGACATTTTTGGCGTGCCCTTCTCCTTTGCTGGGCTTTTGGATGAATAACACTTTTATATTACAGTACTAATTTGACAAACCATTTCAGATGTACTTGTGCATGCTTAGATGACAATAATCAAGAAAATATATTATGATGAAATGTGTATTCTGTGCATATACTAAATTATTCACAAATACGTTAAATTTAAAGTGAAGTATGTATGCTTTGATAACACAACAGTGCTTATTTTAAATCATTTTAACAGAAAATACTTGTTAGATTCATCATTTTTATTCACTGATCTATTGATTCCTAGTGTAAAAAGCATTAATTTCAGAATATTTAAAAACGAGTTACATTGTATGTTGGATGAGGAATAATGATGAACTAACAGTTGCTTAGAGCACTTTAACAGCAGTCAATTAGCAGATTGGAAATGTATGGACATAAATGAATAAGGTGAAGAGCCCAGATGTTCAAATAGGAGATCACTTTTGGTGCCTGTTGGTGGTAGATTCTTTGGTATTGTCCTCAACTGGGCCAGATGAATGACCCCTCCTAAGGACCACTAAAGGGTGTGAATTGGGCTGTGGTGCGAACCCTGATTCCCTGTACGACAGTGTCCCTCTTTCTGTGGAGCTGTTAGCTGTAAATGTTTCTGAGGCTGAGCTGGCAGGAGTTGGTACTTGGCCAAGGAAAATGGTAACTAAATGAGACATCTTCCAGACAATATTCCGAAGTTATCCTGCACTATTACAGAATGTAAAGTGTGGACAAGTAAAGCTAAAGTTCATTTTGGGCCCTCTGAGTTTTATTCTGAGCCCTCATGAGATCGTTCTGGGCCCTTCCAAGTTCTGTAATCTGGTCCATCTGATTCTCCTCTCCTGTTGCCCATCAGGCCTCCACTGATGGTGTTAATACGGGTGACCACACTCTGAGCCTTCCTCCTTAAAGCAGGTTCTACCCCAACCCTTCCCAGTCTGCCCTATGATGTTGGGTGGGCGGCCACAGGTGTAGTTTGTCCTGGATACAACAGCAGATGATATGGCTGTGGTTGTCACATAACCCCGAAGAATAGTGGCACAGTAACTAAAGATGTGGGGCCAGGAGTAAGTTGTGAGGGCACTGATACACATAATGAGCCCAGGACTCTGCTGAATGTAGTAGATCCCTTTTCCTCAGGTAGAGGGAGAGGTGTACCCCTACCTTCTCATTACTGAAACCGGGGTCCCCCACTGAATCATTATTGGAAACCAGGGACCCAGGCATGAACATGGTTTATGATTTGAACCACAAAATGATATATAAAATTGAAATAAAGGTTGGAGCTTTTCTAAAATCAATTGAAGCTACACATTGTCCATACTATATTCTGTTTGATGCACCTGCACTGCTCCCACAAATCAATCTGAGGCTACTAATTTAATGTTGCCTCCAATTTCAGATTTCTTGAACTTTACAGTATGTTTTAAAATTTCCAGTTGTACATGTAGGCACTTTATTTATATACACATTAATAATCTGTTAATATTAGTTAATTTTCTAAGCAGTCACGGACCACCTGAGAAGGCTTTGCGGACCCCAAGGGGTCCCCGGACCACAGGTTGGGAACCACTGGTGTAGGGTACTGACCACACAAACCTGTTGAGCCAAGCTGGTCTTGAAGAACATCCCCAACAGCATGAGCACTACTCCCACTGAAGGCTTATGATCTTCTTTGCACAGAATGAGTGGCCAAAACAATAAAAAAATAACAATGTTTAAATGCTGATACAAATTTTAACTTAATGTTTTACCATAGAATATTTGCCATTTATTTACCTGTATAATGTAAAACTGGTCACCGTTGTTTTTTAATGCTACTGATCAATTTGAAGTTCCATAAAAATGTTTTACTTCATATTGAAAGAACATTTAAGAAAGATTGATACAGAGTAAAGTGAAGCTATTTGGGGTTTCACAGGTAAGTGCTGGCCTAGTGTGTGTGTAAGCCATGAAACTTACGTTTCTTTAACCCACCTGTCCCAAGGTCCATTGTAGTCTGCCTTTGTGTGAAATAGAGTCACTCAAGCATCTTGATGTCAATCATAGTAATGTTAAACAATTGTAGCCTTCTTGTGCAGGTTAGTGGGGACACACAGAACACTTTAATTACAACACTGAAGGTATAGTTCATTAAAAAATGATTTATTTTGATTTGTACGACAAATAGTGCAATATTTTAAAATTGAAAAAATCTAAACATTTCTTTAAGGTAATATGCAGGTGTGTTTCGAAGACATCTAGGTTAGCCTTAAAACTCTACCAACAACCTTTAGTAGAGTTGGTTAAATTAGCTAGATTAACCTTGGTGGTGCAGTACTTTCCCTCAGTTCTTACATTTGATCTATGACAGTACTTATCATACAGACTGACAAACAATGTCTAGGTGTCAAGTGCAATGGGATCCCATCCACTAACAATCTGTTGTTACCAGAGATACGCTGTGTCACAGTTGAGTGAGTGACCTGAACCACTCAGCTCAGCAAATAGGGCCACTTTTGCTTTGGGTGACTTATAAAAATATTACTGGTTTTCCACTAGAATGTAGATGAACACATAGAAATGTGTTTGTTTTGTTTTATAATAGAATTGAGTAGTCTTTACACTTTTCAAGGGCCAGCCTCCTCAATGTTATGTGATGATAATGTGTGACAATGTAGGCTGTTACTTAGTAGAAAATGAGTTAACTCCACTTTTGTATTCCTTAGGTTTTAGTGTCATTAGAATCATTTGTGGTTGTTTGTCAGTCCAAATAAAATAATAATAAACCCCAAGAGTGTAGTGGTATGTTGATTCCCAAATCAGTACTGGGACATTCTAGTCCTAGTAGCATGGACTTATCTGATCCAACGTGTACTGCCACAAACTATTCCCTTCATATTGCATCCAACTGCTGGAGATAGTATATTTTATGTGATTATGATAACAGTGGGTAGATCTTACATAGTTATGAGGAACTCGGTCGATCTAGTCAATACATAGGGGGTGATGGTCTGATTTGTTGTCCAAAGAGATCACACTTGCTTGAATGTGTTTCCTATATGAGTTGTATTAGGGAGAAAGTTGTGCCAGAGTGACTAAATTGAATATTATGAATACATATAGAATGTAGTAAGTTGTGAGAGATATCACGTAGCCAACTTGTGTGTATAGGATGTCTCGAGAATGCATATTTGCATTAGGAATTTGGGGTGTAAATGTGGAGAGTGTAAATTATTGTGTGGGAGCTAGTGTTGGTACTTACCAGTCTCCACTCCACCTTCAATTTCGGACAACACATTCTCCTGCCAGGGCATGAGGTTCAGAGGCTTGAGAAACCCACCAGTTTCTAGAGCCCTGAAAGCAAGGAAAGCAAGGAAACTGATTCTCTCCTACAGGTTGTTTCACCATTTGTGGATGTCATTCTATGAATGTCTGGTGTTGGAGATATAGTTCACCTGGTCCATGTTACTCTTTTCTGGCTCATGGTTGTTGTTTGGACCAGTGCTCCAAACAACTGGGGCTCAACCTAAATTAGCTCATCTGCCATCATTGTTAATTCACGTCCAGAGAAACTGAGTTGTTTTCTTTCAGACATTTTCTCAAACAATGAAGACATAGGTCTGTGGCTGGTCATTTGTGTTGTGGGTGGTAAATGGTTTGTGTGGTTAGAACACTGTCTTTTTGTGGAGGGAACTGGAGGTGTTGTCTTTGAGTAGCTTTTGATCAGGTATTTGTTGAAATATGCATCTGCCTTCGGAAACACTGTTCTCCATTGCAGTCTTCTGTTGTGAGGGTCCCGTCATACCACTCTGACGGATACCAACTCTAAATAGGGTAGATGGATGTCCATGATACCAATACTAACAGAGTGGTGTCCATTGTCATTGGACTGAGTCTGGAGAGCTGGAGAGCTGAGGTCAGCCAAATGACCATCCTCCATTATGAGAATGGCAATCCGTGAAATCAAACCTTAAATATGGAGGATAGATAACCGCCAGCCGGATGAACGGATGTGCTCTCCCATGACAAGGAACAACGGTCTGTCTGCCAACCCGTAAATCGGAACTTTAGGTTATGTGACTCCACAGAAGGTAACTGCTGTCCCTTCTTCTCTTGTTAAAGATTGTTGCACCTAAAGCTACTACACAGTGGTGAATGAGTATGGATTTTTTTTGTTTTTTGAGATTATTTTAGTAGTGCTTGTATGCCTACTTAAAGAGGGGTTGTTGACCAATGCAAATAGGTGTTTGACAGTATTACTTGTTATTACTTATCATAAAACGTGCTTGGAACAGTTGAGTACTATTCCCTGTCAAGTGTGCATCCATGAAGGCTGTCTGTCAGGAACAATGCATGTTGGTTGTGATGTTATCTGGTGGTAAGCGTGACAAGAGTTTAGAAGGCATGTGTATGGGGTGAGGTTGAGACTAACACTTTATGCGCCCTCCCTGACTGGCTATTGCTTTTGAGTTTGCATGATAGCTTGACAACTAGTCATCACACATACCTGCCAGCCACTTGTTTGACTGTTTTGTATATGTGCACTGAATAAGAAAATATTTACAAAGTGGTGCAATGCTAGTATTGCACCACTTTGTAACCCCTTGCGCCACATTATGCCTGTGCCAGGCACAATGTGGCGCAAGGGGGGCATTCCCTCACAGGGAGGCTGCAAAATATGCTCAGTGCAATCTACAAGACTTCACTGCATCATTTTGTCTGTCATTTTTCACATCTGCACATAGCAGGCGCTAAAGTGATGGGCCAATAATAACCTATGGGCCTCCCAAGTGCTTCCCTGGACTAGCGCCTTAATTAATGGTACTAATCCAGCAAAGCACCACAGTAGCATCATAAATTCGAACTCTATTTTACCAACATGTGCCATGGTGCGCTGTATTGTAAATACAGCGCTACCATGGTGCCGTTACAGGGACTAAGGACAGCACAGGAAAAGTGGTGCTTCAGGACTGATGCGCCACTTTCTTGTACACCTGAACCTTCATTTTTATGTTTTAGTGTAATGCTGAATTATTGACTGCAGAGGCAAAGTGATGCAATGGTGTTTCAGGAATTGGACCATGGATAAGAAAGTGACAAATATGATCAAAAATATTCCGCTATTATCTGTGGCTTCTGCAAGGGAACGCTGCCTTTGAAATGTTGGACATGATGTTACAGTGCCTATGGTTGTAAACAAAATACAATGATTTTAATTCTACAAATAGATGAATGCAACAGACAGCAGCATGTGTCCATGCTTTGGGATTCATCAGTATCCTCTACCACTCATACAACTTTTCTGCACCGTTCACTTCCTCTCCTTTGATTAGGAAGATAACCTGTTCAGAAATGTAAAAGACAGCCCATTAGTCTCCCCTAAAGTTTGTCGTCAATAGAAAAGATTTAGAGTAATAACGAAAATAGTGGTACTACGCATATGTTTTGGACTGTTTTAAAGGAATTTTATTTTGGCTACAAGTTTGGGATTAGATAATTGATATTTGCTCAATGAATACCGTTTGAAAGAATATTAATTTTGCAGGTGGTTTCTCTCCTGTATTACATAATATTACATCAAGCTGGAAATACACTACAAATATCACGTTTATTGGTTGGTGGAATTTCTTATTTTATAATCACATATTAGAAAGAGTAAATGTGAAATCCACACATCTCCTTATTAAAAGAGATGTGTTGCAGCAGACATTTTCCTTATTCCCATTTAAACATCTAATTAATTTTGCTGTTGCACATACTTCATTTTAACCACCCGATTTCACTAATTTTTTTAGAAGGTTGTTTAGTACATGATTTCATTTTTTAATGCTCATATTCTATTTTCTTTGTGGTAAGGCTTTCTTTTCCTACTTTCTTTCCCAGCTTTTGTCTTTCTTTACTTATTCTCTCTCAGGTACATTCCAGCATAATCTTTTTAATTGTTTAATACTTGTTGTAGTACATTGTCTTTTTATTAAGTGCACAGTATTCTCTGTTATATCCTTTGTATATTCTGGATTTCATATATTTCATTTTGGTACTCATTAAAGCTATTATAAGGTTGTTTTAATTTGGAATATTTGTCTTTACTTCAATTTACGCGTTTTCAAACAAAACAAATCTAGGGGGTTCTATCGCGGGAACTTGTCAAAGTGTTTATGGGTCCCCATTTTCCACTTCGAATTTTGATTCCATGTCGGCCATAAAACTCACATGGCAATCCTGAAGTCTATAGAAGGACAGTGCAGCTTGCCCTGAAGGCAAGGAGTCAGTAGTTTCGTTCTGTTTGATTATGCATAATTCAGCAGGAGATCATGAAAGAAACTTCCAACAGGCAACCCACCCTAACTGAATGATCCTGAATTTGTTGACTGGGGTGGTTTCAAGGTGAGTTTACAAACCACTCTGCTTAATCAGAGGCAGTGGTAAACATTAGGCACTAGGGCGGTCATCTGAGGAACATGGCCAGTTGGAGGAGGGACATTTCTCTGCTCCTGCACCCGACCTGCCAAGCTAGTAGCAGCCAGGGACAGACAGACATAACTGCATAGAGCTGGTGTCTGGGTATAGTAGGCAAACAGCAACAGTAGACAACAATGCAGAGCCAGTCATGTAAAAAGAAACATGAACGCTATTTCTAGTTGATATGTTTCGGATCTTTTGACATGATTAGTTGTTTTCACATGAATATGAGATGACATTTTCTAGTTTGCAGCACAATGCAATGCAGCAACTAAAGTAGCACGAGCGTGAAAGAAGGCAGCACCATATCCACTAAAATATGTCACTGTTGCTCTCTTCTGCAGCGCTGGCGCGCTTTCAGCCTGCCTTGTTCCATGCACCCACCTTTGAATCATACTGCAATGGTTTGCCTGTGTGATGTCTAACATAGGTTTTCTAGGTACCCTCTCGGTACAAAGAGTTACGCTTAGATATATCTTAAAGATTTTCCCACATGTTATGCGCGCTGTACATGTATTGTAGGAAATGTTAAGAAAAATAAAATAATTTCTCCTTGCTAGTGCCAGCTTTGACACGTTATGTTTTGGCAAAAAGCCCTGTCTACCTACTTAGTAGATAAGGTTTTGCATCATAAATCATGGGTGATAGCTTGGGAACTCCCATTACCACCCATGAGATATCCCCTTAAGGCAAAATATCGCAAAGCTGCACAAGCACTAGTTAAAATATTTTTGGTGCTATTGCGTGGTGCAAAAAAGATTTGCACTGGAAAGGAATACTTAATCAACACTTTCTTTGAGTTTGTGTCACTTCATGTGACTTTACACCTGCACAAAGTGTTGATACAGCTCCCCCATGGTGTGTAACCAGATATGCAAAACTTGAGAAGTATCCAGAAGTCCAGTGGTGGCCAGTGAGCTCTGAAAGGGATGGGGTGTAACACTTGCAGTAAGTTGTAGTGAGTAAGTGAAGCAAGAGAGCCCAGTCTCTTCTAGGAGGCCTTGGTTGCCTAACCTAGCCAAACTTCCCAGGTCCATGCATGATGTGCTGCTCCAATCCAGGATTTTCTAGGACATGTAGCCCTGTCTAGTCCATTAGAAAACAGGCTGAAGTCTCATAATTAAAAAAATAAAACTTGGAGTGGAGTAGAACGTCACACGAGGACCTGAGAAACTTGGCTGTCAAGGGAGTGGTGGTTTCTACCCCCAAGAGATGTTTGAAGAAAATGGGGTTCCATTGTGCATTTTAAAGCTAAAGGCTCCCATTTATTTGTTTTAAAATGCCACAAGGCCTGAAAGGGCACTCATTATCTAAGTATTTTTGTGGTGAGCCAAGCCAATGAAACTAACTCTCCTCGCGAAATAACTCCTTTGTTCACAAAATGTTCTATTGGTGCCCCTAAATATAAAAAATGATCTCCTTTGATCTAGCTCCAGCATTTAATCATGGGTGCCCCTCTTCCACATGTCATGGGTGCCCCGTGGACCAAATATTACATACACTATGCCAGAACGTTGCTGTTAGTGCCATGCATGTACCATAAATTAATCTTATTTCAAAATTCACCTCTGGTATGGGCCAGCATTTTGTTGTAGTTGGCCCCATTTCATATGCCATTGTTGTCATGCCCTATGGCAAGAATTTCCTCCAGTGTGCTATACACTAAATTTTTTCTTGGGAGCTCCTACACCACACATTACCTTCAGTATGGTAGTGCCAGAATTCTCTCCAGTATGCCAGTTCCAGCATTTGGCCTTCGATGATTGTATAAGCCAGGACCAACTATAGGCCTGCAAGCTTCACATCACATTCTTACCTGAGCTCATTTGCATTCACTCACTCTCACTCATTATCACTCACTCTCATTCTTACGCATCTCTTTCACTCTCTTGCAGTTATCCATTCGCTCCCTCATCTTCACACACGATCATTGGCTCTCACTTTTACTCATGTACAAACTCACAGACACGCATACATACACAAGCTCCCTAATAAGCGCGCTCAACTGAAGGCTCTCTACATCCTTTTAAAAGCACTTTATTTGACTGAGCTGCTAACGAAGGCCCATCCCATCCCCTAGTGCTTCATTTTTGATACACTAAGGGCCTGTCAGGGGGCATAGGGACAAGTAGGTTGTCACAGCTGTGACCCTTCATGACCCCTATGTTTAGAAGATAAATGTAGTTTAAAATATGTTGGCAATTTAGACCGTGCAAACTCTGATTCAGAATGAGATTAACTTACTCTGATGGAGAGCAAAGAGCTGAAGTTATCAAAAGTCCTACTGCTGGGAACACTTATTTTTTTCACAATGGAGGGCCCCGTGGAGAGATGGACACAGTCCAGTCTCTCCACCGGAAGCTTTGGGCCGGAAGGAGATGGCCTGAGGCGGGATAGGCTGGGGGGGAGAAAGGGGAGGGAGTCAAGGAGATGATATAAGGAGGGGGTGGGAACGTGGATCTGCCTCTTTCGCAGCTTGTCGCGCTGCTGATAGGATTGGAGCCGATCCCCGGGGACAGGTATGTTTGGAAGGGAATGGCTGCAGCACATGACGGGGCAGCTGTACGGGCAGCATTTCACGTGTTAGGGGAAGCCGGACGTAGCGACCTCTTCAGGTCTGTTGTCCTTGACCAGGCCTGGGTGGGGATGCAGCGTGCGATGCGCGCTGCTACACACAGCGTTGTTGCGGCAGTTGCTGCCTGCCACTCGCCTGCAAAGGGGAGGAGAAGGAAGTCCGGGGGGGGGGGGGGCAGCCACAGGTCTGCACCCCCGGGCCACAAACAGTGATTGGGGCATTGGGGGAGCCTGAAGATCATCAAAGGCAGGTGGGGGAGGGGCAGACAGAGGAGGCAGCTGGGGAGTCCCCTGAGCCCAGTGCCCAGGTCCTGCCTACAGGGCGAAACAGCCCTAGTGAAGTGCACAGGCCTGGCTGGCCTGCGTGCCTGGAGCTGCCTTTACCTGGTGGCAGGCCGGCCTAGCAAGGCTGGCAAGAAGGGGATAATGGGGGAAAAGTGGGCAAAGGAAAGGCCAGATGTAAGAAAGCTCCAGTGGCAGAGGGGGTGTTCAGGCGGGTGCCAGTTAGAGCAGGGAGAAGAAGGCGGACATGGAGCCCAGCAAGGAGCAGGGGTGGGGCAGGTGCAGGGGTCGGGGGAGGTTTGTCAGCAGCAGCCCACCACTGACTGGTCAGCAGTGGATATTGAGGCCAGGAAACAGGAACAGAGGAAGCTAGTGGCGGAGAGTGAAGAGCGGTGGGTGCTCCTATGTAAGGATAGGGGTGAGGCAGAGGGCCGGACAAAGCAGGCAAAGAGAAATTCAGGGGGGGCTAGCGAGGTACTCCAAGGGGGTAGTTTGGAGCTTGGAAATTGGGTATGGGTCCCGGCAGAAGTACAAGGAAGGGAGCAGGAAGCTGATGCAGCCGGTGGGGCAGTTAGCGCGACAAACGCACATGGCGCAGACGGCCAAGTGTGGCGCGGGGAGTCAATGCCAGAAGCAGAGGTTGGCAGAAAGGTGGCGAAGCCAACGGGGCATATCACGGACCCTGGACGTTGGCCCGAAGCAATAGAGGGGTCTTCGGCGGCCTTCTCTACACCAAGGAATCACACAAAATACGCAGATGACAGACGCCATGTGGGTCACGAGACGGTCTGCGAGCGTGAAGCGGTGGATGTTGAGGTTGACAATGATGCATGGGATATGGTCGAGGAAGATGTGGTGGAGTTGAACTATGACGAGGAATTGTAGGAATGGGAAGAAGGGGAGATATGTGACAAGGAGTTGAGGGGGGTACCAGGGGAGGGGAACGGGGCGCAGGAGGCACAACCCCCTCTTCTTTTCATGTTTTGCAGACATCAAAGTATGGTGCTGGAACACAGGAGGTCTCGCGCACAGGAGGCGGCGGGCCTAAGGCCTTGTTAGAGGAGAGTACATGGGCTCATGGAGTATAAGGTAAGGGTGACTGGTGGTCACCGTGGGAGAGTGGAGGAGCAAGGCTGGTGCGGCCCAATTTAAGTCTATTTGAGTGGGGGATGATTCAGTACATGGCACACTTGATACCAGTGTGGTACCTGCGGGTGATAAAGAGCAAGAGGCAGAGAAGGTTGCAGCACAACAGGGCGCAAAGGGAGACGCGTGGCAAGTGGGGGCAAAGAAAGTGACATTAAAGAAGGGGATCGCCGTTAGAAGCAGCTCCCCTACATGGGTTTAGCGATGACACTATGGGCTCACGTGGCGGAGAAGACGAAGGCTCGGATATGAAAGGATGAGTATGTTGATGTTTTTCAGATCCTACATAGAGACATTTAGGCTAAAGAAGGCTCAAAAGAGGAAGAGTGGAAACTGGCATATAGGCCCAGGGTACCTATCACTATGGATAATTGTACCTCAGCATTCCTGATTTATGCTAGTATCTACTGCAAATAATATGCGTACAGAGCCATTGCTAAATTTAAATACATGGATAGTATTTGCAAGGCATTGTGGAAGTTTTGCATGGTTGAGGTATGATGAGGAGTTCCGGGCTAGGCTGAGTGTTAATCCTGATAAACCATGGGGGGGCGTGGACTCGGAGCTATGGATGCAGTGGATGGCTTGTTTGCAGTCTGCTGCATCCACTGATACAGCTAGTGGCCTTACGGTGGTCTAAAGGCCTTTTCAGCAGCATCCCGCTCCGGCCGGAGTGGGTCAGGTACCAAGAGCACGATTGCCTAACTCAGGAGCATACTTGAACTTCAACAAGGGGTTTTGCTCTGGGCACCCTTACAAATTCAAGCACGAATGTTCCAAATGTGAAGGGAGACACCAGTCACACAATGTTTTTCCTTGGCCCCTTCCGGCAGAGTAGTGGAGACCTTCCAGAGGCAGAGGAGGCCAAGGCGCTCATGGGCCAAAGGGCGCCTACTCCAATTAAATTGGATAGGTTACTTGCCCTGGTTGCGCATGTACCCAGATACGGACGAATTGGAGTGGGTTTTCAGATAAGGTTTTCGAGTAGGGTACCAAGGGCCACGGGTGAGGAGATGGGTGGAGAACTTGCAGTCACCGTTGGCGATGCCTGACGTGGTAGCGACAAAACTGGCCAAGGAAGTAGCAGAGGGTAGAATTGCAGGCCCCTTTTATGGGTGGCCGATGGATGATCTTATGGTCTCACCTTTGGATGTGGTCCCCAAGAAGGCAAAGGGGGAGTTTTGTTTGATACACCATTTGTCATGGCCAGAAGGGGCATCAGTCAATGATTTTATTTCACCAGAAGATACTAAGGTAGTATATGCCTCCGTGGATGACGCTATCCGGCTCATAAGGGGATATGGCAATGGTGCAGAGTTGGCCAAGTGTGACATTAAGGCAGCTTTCCAGCTGTTCCCTATTCACCCTGAGGATTTCTCCTTGCTGGGGATGAAGTTGGAAGGGGTTATTTACGTGGACAGGGTGTAGCCCATGGGGTGCTCAATTTCTTGTGCATTGTTTGAAACTTTCAGTACCTTCTTGCAGTGGGTTTTTGTGCAGATGAGTGGTCATTGGACTGTGTCACACTATTTGGATGACTTTCTTTTTGTAGGGGCACCACATTCGGGAGCGTGTGGGAAGGCCTTGCAGTGTTTTGAGAGATTGGTGCAGGATTTTGGGGTGCCTCTGGCCCCTGAAAAGACAGAGGGACCTAGTTGCGTGTTGTCCTTTTTGGGTATTGAGCTGGACACAATGGCATTCATGGCACGTTTGCCTGCAGACAAGGTTGCTGAAATCCTGCAATTTTTGCTACAGATCAGGTTGAGACGGAGGATATAGCTGCGTGTGGCACAACAGCTCCTGGGCTACCTTAACTGTGCATGTGGGGTGGTGCAGGGAGGTAGGACCTTTTCTAGATGCATGGGGCTGGCGATGTCTGGAGCATCCCTTCCGCATCACAGGATTCAGCTGATGGTAGGTTTGAGGGAAGACATTATGGTTTGGAAACTTTTCCTGACACAGTTTAATGGGGTCTCCATGGCTTTTCGGGTGGAGGACACAGTGTGGCAGGTGCAGATTTTTTCGGATGCGGCAGGGTCCTCTGGTCTTGGCCTTTTTTGGGATGGTCGGTGGTGTGTGGAACCTTGGTCAGCACACTGGTTAAACCAGGGCAGGAGCATTGCGTTTCTGGAATTCTTCCCACTGTTGCTGGCTTTGGTGGTGTGGGGTGACGAGCTGGCAAACATGACTATAATGTTTCATGTTGAGAACTTGACAGTGGTTGATCTGGTGAATAGACAGAGGGCAAGGGAACTTAGGGTACTGCGCCTTTTGCGAAGATTCATGCTGCACTGTTTGTCTCTGAACATCATATTTAAGGCTGCACACATTCCGGGGTCAACACTTCTATTGCAGATTCCCTGTCTCGTTCGCAGTGGTAGTATTTCCACGCATTGGCACCATGCGCAGAAGAGCACAAGCGTGGCTAAAGCTTGTGGAATTCAGAAGGAGGATGTGTGAAGGCAGGGTATGCCTTTGGGCATCTGGTTGAGGCGATCGACAATGGACCAGTTGGGGAAGGGGAAGTGGATATGGTTGGATCAAGGGTGGGAAGGAAGCATGCCAAGTGCAGGAGTCGGACTCTTTCCAGAGACACGTTTCAGAGCAGGCAGGGGGTGTCTTCTGTCACATGGATGGGAAGAAGCTTACGCTTTCCAGTTGTTAGCTGTGATGAGAATGGCTTTGAGGTAGGTTGGAAGGCAGCAAGGTAATTTTGGAACTCATTTGTTCCGGATTGGTGTGGCTAATGAGGCGGCTTGTTTGGGCTGGGAATGGGACCGAATCAGGCACATTGGAAGATGGAGGTCGAAGTGTTGCGAGAGATATGTCAGGACTTGAGAGGGAGTATTTTCAAGGACAGGAAAATTTTATGCACTGGGGGAGGGGGATCTTGTCCTACACTGACATTTGTTTGTCCTTCTAGGTTGTGTGTATGGCCCGGAGAAAGCAAAAGCGGTGACATGGCTGGTTTGACATTCGTTTATTCACTGGGCTGCAAAATATGCTAAAAAGCAAGTTTATGGCTGATCATTGGGACTTCCGAGTAGCAGACATGAGGTGTTGTGGTGGGGGAAGAGTGGCATGAGGTGAGGCAATTTGCTTCCTTCTATAACTGCAATGTTGCCGACATGGGGTTGTCCTGATGTTCTGGTATTGCACCTAGAGGAAAATGATCTGGTTCGATTAGCGGGGTTCACCCTACTGCAACACATGCAGAGGGACCTGGCATTACTGAAACACAACATGCATGGGACTTGTGTGGTATGGACAGAGTTTGTGCCCAGAAGGAAATAGAGAGGAGCTTTGAAGCATTGGGCCATTGAGCGGGCCAGGAGAAAGATTAATCGGGCTATGCAGGTGTTCTGTGGGATGCAAGACATCAAAGTGTTGACGCACGAAGGGATGAAAGAAAGTGAACAGGGGCTTTTCAGAGAGGATGGGGTACATTTGTCGGACATGGGGAACCCGCATTAGATGATGGAATTGCATTTTGTGCTGACTAATTTGTGGGGGAAGAAGCTGTGGAGGACTGAGCCTGTCTGATTTCGAGTTGCAGTGGGTTCGCTAGTGGGACAGCAAAATGCCTAAAGGGTTTATGCTTGGTGGCAGTAGATGGGGAGGGTGGAGGGTCAGATGCAGGCCTGGCCACCCTTCCACCAGGGAAAAAGAAGCAGGTGAAGGATGACAGAGTGGGATGCCTGTTTTCAGGCAGAAGACAAATGCAAAAGGGTGATGCGTGTGAGAATGGAAGGGGATGCTGGGTGAACAGAGAAGTGGGGAAGGAAGTGAGATTGGAAGACAAGGGAGTTCAAAGAGAAAAGAAGAAATTGTTCAATCAAGTTACGGTTATGTTAATGTTATGTTATGGAGAAATCCTGTTCTAATAAATGGCCTTTTACACTATGGAGAAGGGTGCTGAGTGTTGATGTCCCAAAGGCTTTATCATGCAAAGCCTTTGCAATGAAACGGGCACCACGAAGTAGTCATTACTACTCCCGTTTTTACACGGAAATGTTTTCTACCAGGAACAGCATCACAAAGTCAGTCTTTAGCACAAAATGTATGACCAATAATATGTAGTTAGGGCTCAGAGTTGGGGAAGGGGACGTTTTAGGACTAAAGGTGTGGGGGGGGGGTTTCACCCGGTTGTTGTATTTAGGGCTCAGGGCTGGGGAAGGGGACGTTTTAGAATGGCACCGTGTGTGTAACCAAGGTGCCTCTCATACAATAGTAATTAATGATAGACTTGTGACGTGAATCCTGCATTGTAAGTAGTTTGGTCTCAAAAAGATTAATACATATAAATACTTGATCGCAATGTGTCTGACCTACTGAAAGTCATGCACCCCAGGAGAACCAGTAGTTACAACTCTGCCACAACGAGAACCGGGTGGCGTGCAGCGTTAACACAGCCAAGCATGCTCGTCATACATCCCTACCGCTGATGAGCAAGTTAAATTTTTTGCAAGAAAGTCTATGAAGTCACCCTCAATGTGGAATTATTCATTATTCATTTGCATTAGCAAAACAAAGTGTTCTGGAATGCTCTTGGCACCGTTAGGAGCTGCCCCGCAGAAGTCCCTGTTAATCTTAGCATACACAGCCCCATGTAGATACTCAACAAATAAAGAGGGGGTGCTGTCTTCCATCTTTCAGAAACACAGCAATAGGCCTGGCTGTAACACTCATGACAGGTTTTCTGTCACAAATTAGTTCATATTCTTTGAGTGCTGTTTGTTATGCCAATGGGTGACCATCCCAGCCCATGTGTAAAAGTTCTAAAACTTCACCTTTTTGGAGCTCCATTTCACTCACATACGTCCAAGGGTGTTGAAGGTGTTTGTGGAAAAAAACATAATTTTGGGGACATGGTTTGCTTGTAAATGGTTTTCTATGATGATACTGTTTTTTTTATATCGCAGTTCAAGGTAAGTATACATGGATTTAGGAAAAGTAAATCTACACTTTACTGTATAAGTTATATAAAGAGGCAAGAGCAAAAATGCTGAGTAAAATCAATGTAACATGAATTGAGTTTAGACATTTTTGTGGCATAAGAAACATTTGAAGTGAAGTTGCAAATAAAGGAATTATGAAACGTTTTTTCTACTGAAGCAAAGAAGACTGTTGTGGGTGCTAATTGCACTAAAGCTTGAAATGCTTTTTCCATAATGGAACAGACTGGTCAAACCTAGGGCCACATGTACTATTGCTGCATTTTGTGACTTCCTAATTGTGACTTTTTGTGACTCATAATTAGGCAGTCACAAACTCCGATGTACAACAGTGTCTCAGACATTGTTTGTGTTCACCCGTCAGTCCTTTTTTGGTCTTTATATGTTATTTGATAAGGGGACGCGTTATATGTCGATGAACCTTTGGTCTACGCTTAGAGTGATTCCACTATAAGGCTCTAAACTCACTTCAAATACATCAGCATAATCAATAAACATCAAGCAAAACTCTTTACACTCATTAATCGTCACACACCATGACCCAATTGGTCATGAATAACCACACCATTTAATAAAAGTTAGAAAGTTTATTTCCCTAGGTTAACAATACTAATATCACGTAAATTAATCCACAAACTATATGGTTTACATACACAAACAACACCGGTTGACCAAATCTTCTATAGAATCTTAATTTAGCTAATGCATTGACTATCAAGCATTCTAAAATCACAGTACAAATCAACAACAAGATTAACTACAAATTGGAAATGACACACATTTAAATTCAGCTAATGAGCAACATCAACTCCTTTTGGTAATTAATCTGTTATCATTTTCAGGGTTTCCCTCCCTACCTTCAGATTAGACTAGCATATTTGGGATGCATGCAAAACAATATAGTCAAAAGTTAATTTGGAAAAATATCTAGCTACGGCTCTAACAAAACATCGACTGGCACATAGAAACAAATAACAAATCTATCATTAAGACAATAGTCTTTTGTTCTACCTCTCCTCAATATGGATCGGCATGCTGCAATTCTCTTTGTTAGTTGGATATCAGTCTGGCCTTCTTCAGTAAAAGGACAGTGAAAGAGAATGGTTCAGACACAGGGGTCTCTACGCAATCTGAACCATTAAGAAGTAATAATTTAGGGCAGCATCAAAATCATTTAGCCATCAAGCTTCAAAGTTAAAGTTAAGAATAAAGTCATCAGGATCTGCTCAGCTCCCAAACAGAACAGAATAAGCATGAAAATTAAGAATGAGAAATACTCACAAGAATGGTTGCTTCTCCTCTGTGCAGTCGAGCTAAGTAAGAATCACCTAAAGAACTTCCCACGTTACTATTGGTCAGAAAGTTGAACTTTTACAGTCAATCCAATTAGAATTAGATCTCAAATCAAAGACATAACGAAACTGTCTTTCACACGTTGATGATTGGCTCCTCTTCTCCTGTTCCCATCGTCTGACTCATCAGGTAACAATTTTGTAACACTCCGTGCTTCAGTCTGTGCATCCATTGCTGGTTCCTGGGAACATTGCTGTCTCACTCATCAAGGTATACTGTCTAACAACTACTAATACAAGATATTCTAGCAAGCAGTTCTCATGAGAAAGTTAAAGGCATCCGCTAACGTTTGGTCAACACAGTGTGCGCAATGCATTAATTGATTTCTCTAGATACACATTCTCACGATTTTATTAAACAATGCAGCTTAATATGAAGCTGAGT
Source organism: Pleurodeles waltl (assembly GCF_031143425.1). Classification (NCBI taxonomy): domain Eukaryota; kingdom Metazoa; phylum Chordata; class Amphibia; order Caudata; family Salamandridae; genus Pleurodeles; species Pleurodeles waltl. Next base: position 519,143,643 of record NC_090442.1, read on the forward strand.
GAAGTAGGCCCAAACCTCGCTAACTTAAGGCCTACAATTAATAAGACAAATAGCTAAAATGTAATCATTAATATAACACACTTCTACATTTCTTTCTCTAATGCAGATACTTCAATTAATATTAATGAGCATATAATAAAGACACTTCGTACTTTAATGACGGCCACTCAAGTGGGCACATTTTCCAAGTCGCATATTAGCTTCTATATTAGTCAAATTCTATTCAAATTCATAATCCAAAATACATGAAAATCATTAGTAATAAATTCCGCGTTCACATTTGCGATTCCCAATAGGCCGCATATGGACATGCCTATTAAATTTGCGACCCATTGGGAGAGTGGCCTGTAATCAAGGTGATGGTGGCCTGGTCAGAAAGTTGTACATATCTAAATATTGTTAGAAATGGGGTCTCTAGTTGGCAGTCGGCTTACACCCTGTCCAAGTAGGGACCCTCACTCTAGTCAGGGAAAAGGAGATACCAAGTTCAGATAACCCCTTCTCTCCCCTTGGTAGCTTGGCATGAGCAGTCAAGCTTATCTCTGAAGCAATGTGCAAAGCTTTTGCACATAAAACAAAGTAATAAAGTGAAAACACTACAAAAGGACACCATACCAGTTTTAGAAAAGTAGCCAATATTTATATTTGTAAAACAAGACCAAAACGAGAAAAATCCAACATACATTAATAAAGATATGAATTTTGCAAGAATTACTTAGCAATACAGTTTCTCGAAGTCGATAGTTCCGTATGGGGCTATCACGGCATTGTGAACAACAAATCCAACATTTGAGGCTGGCCGCGGCGTCGCAGGCCAGCAACAGTGTCAGGGAGACCCGCCAACAGTACCTTAGAAATGTAGGTTGTCGTGATCCTTGCAATGAGATCCAGAGTACGGCGTTGTTGGCGTTGGAAGGTGTCAGTGGGTGTCTGTTCCAGGGGTCGATGCATGGGTCATCGGGCACTTGAAGTCAAACACGTTGCAGATCAAACTCCGGGCTGATGACGAAGTCAGGAGCACTGGCGTTGATGTCTTCGGGGTTGCGGTGCAAAGAGGGACAATGCGACGTGCAGTGCCCACAGATCACGGTGCAGGCAGAGGCTTGGTGACCGCGTCCTGCAGTGTTGGTGAGACCAGAGCTGTGGTGTGAAGCGGGGCGGTGCAACGTGCGGTGTCTCCAGGTTGCAGTGCAGGCGGAGGCATCGTCGCTGCTGAAGCACTGTGTTAGGCAGGCCCAAGGTGGTGGTGTGACATGGGGCAGGCTCAGTGCAGCGCCCATGGGTCGCGGTGTAGACGGGGAGTCTGTTGACGATGTGGGAGTCAATGGCGCTCACATCAGTGGACCAGGGCTGCAGGACGGGACAGTGCTTTGTGTACCTCTGGAGCGGTTTCCTCAGGCCACAGTGCACACAGCGTCATCGGTGTCAACATAGAGCATCATCGCCATGGATACCAATGCTGCGGTGTGAGCAAGACGATGTAAAGTGTGGGACCCACAGGTCACGGTGCAAGCAGTGACCCGGTGATGGCGTCAGGTGGCAGCGGCGGTGAGACCGCGATTGCGGTGCGAAACAGGGCACGGCTCAGTGTGTCGTTGTCATGTCATGGTGCAGGCAGCGGCACTGTTGATGGCGTCATGGTGGTTTTTCTTCTGTTGCAGCACAAAATACACAGTTCCCAGTGCTGTAGGCAGATGAATTTGATGTCTTTGATATCCCTGAGACTTCCAACAGGAGGCAAGCTCTACCAGCCCTGGGAGAAACTTCTCAAGCAGGATACACAACAAAGTCCAGTCTTTGATTTCTTTGAGGCAGAACCAACAACTGCAGGCCAAACCAGCAAAGCACGCACAGCAAAGTGGCAGTACTTCTTCTCCAACTCTTCAGCTCTTCTTCTTGGCAGGGGTTCCTCTTGATCCAGAAGTGTACTAAAAGTCTGGGGCTTTGAGTCCACTACTTAGACTCATTTCTGCCTTTGAAGTAGACAAACTTCAAGGGAAACTCTCTGTTAGTCACAAGATCCTGCCTTACCCACGCCTGGCCCCGGACACACTCCAGGGGGTCAGAGACTGCAATGTGTGAGCATAGGCACAGCCCTTTCAGGTGCAGGTGTCAGCTCCTCCTTCCCCACTCTATCCCAGGAGACTGACACTGTCTAGAGGGAATTTGCAAACAGCCCAACTGTCAGTCTGACCAAGAGGTGGATTCCACAGGTAGGCAGGTGCACAGAATAGTTAAGCAAGAAAATGCCTACTGTCTAAAAGTAGTATTTTCAAATATACAACCTAAAAACTAACTCGACCAAAAGATGTATTTTTAACTTGTGAGTTTCAGAGACCCCAAACTCCACATCTCCTTCTGCTCCCAATTATAAATTACACTTAAGAGGAATATTTTTAATGCAATCCCCGTGTTAGTCTATGGAAGAGTTAGGCCTTGCAATAGTGAAAAACAAATATGGCAATATTTCACTATCAGGGCATGTAAAACACCCCAGTACGTGTCCTACCTCTTACATACATTGCACCCTGCCCATGGGGCTACCTAGGGCCTAACTTAGAAGTGACATAAGTAGTGAAAGGGAAGGTTTGGGCTTGGCAAGTGGGTGTACTTGCTAGATTGAATTGGAAGTTTAAAACTGAACACACAGACACTGAGACATGTTTACGGGGCTAATCATGTGGATGGCACAATCAGTGCTGTAGGCCGACTAACAGCATTTGCTTTGTAGGCCCTGGGCACCACTGGTGCACTTTACTAGGGACTTACCAGTAAATCAAATATGCCAATCATGGATAAACCAATCACCAATTCAAATTACATTGGGAGCACTTGCACTTTAGCAATGATCACCAATGGTAAAGTTCTCAGGTTCAATAAACTAGCAAAATCAGAGTCCAGCATACCTTAAAAACAGGAGGTCAGATAGCAAAAAGACCGGAAGCAATACACCAAAAGATGCCAGGTCTAACAGATGTCCCCTCTAGCTGAGAGTAGGGAGAAATACCCATTTCTCATCACTCAGGTGGAAGAACCTGGACAGACCATCAGCGTTGGCGTGTTCTGTGCCAAGATGGTGTTCCACCGTAAAGTCCATTCACTGTAGGGAAATGGACCACCTAAACAGTTTTGGGTTCTCACCCCTCATCTGCATTAGCCATCTGAATGGTCTGTGGCTGGTCTGAACCTGTAAGTGAGACCCAAACAAGTAGGGTCTTAGCTGTTTCAGTGCCCAGACCACAGCAAAGCTTCCCTTTAAATTGCACTCCTCTTCTGTTCCATATGGAGTGATCACCTGCTAAGGAAGAATACAGGTTGGTCTAGGCCCTCTTTGTTCAGCTGTGAGGTCACTGCTCCCACACCATTCTCTAAAGTATCTGTCTGTACCACAAACTCCTTGGAGAAGTCCAGGGCCAGCAGCATGGGTGTTGTGCACATGGCCTCCTTCAGGGTGCCACACGCAGTTTGGGATGCCTCAGTCCAGAACACTTGTCTGGGTTGCTTTGTGGGAGTCAGCTCTATCAAGGGGGGCAACAATGGTGTCATAACCCTTGCCAAATCTCCTGTAATATTCTGTGGGGCCTAAGAAGGCTCTTACCTCTGTCTGGGCCCTGGGAGGTGCCTAAGCCCGAATGGTGTCAAGCAGGGGCACCACCTGGCCAATTCCTACCTGGTGTCCCAAGTACACCACTGACCCCTGCCCTATCTGGCCTTTGCTGGCCTTGAAAGTGAGGCCTGTGGTTTGCAGCACCTTCAACACTTCCCAGAGGTGGTGTAGGTGGTCCTACCAGCTAGAGCTGAAAACAGCAATATCGTCAAGGTAGGCGGCACTGAAGTTCTCAAGCCCAGCCAGGACCTGATTGACCAACCTCTGGAAGGTGGCAGCAGCGTTTTTCATCCTGAAGGGCATAGCCCAAAATTGGAAATGCCCCTGTGGTGTGGAGAATGCCACCCTCTCCTTGGCCCCGTCAGTTAAGGCAATCTGCCAGTACCCAGACATTAAATCAAATGTGCTGAGGAACTTAACCGATCAATGAGCTAATCAGCTCTGGGGATGGTATGGGAGTCAGTCTTGGTGACTGAATTGAGCCCATGATAGTCCACACAGAACGTAAGTTCTGATATTGCACCAGCTGCAGCAGCCTTAGGTACAAAAACCACTGGGCTGGACCACAGGCTGCTGGAGTGCTCAATCACCCCTAAAGCTAACATCTTGGATACTTCATCCTTGATGCTGGCCTTCACTCTGTCAGCTAACCTGTAAACCTTGTGTTTCACAGGCAGGCTGTCCCCAGTGTCCACATTATGCGTGCATAGATGGATGACGCCTGGAGTGAGTGAGAACAGAGTTGAAAATTGTTCCAGTAACTGGTGACAGTCACTCTTTTGCTCTAGAGTCAGAGAAGGGGAGATGACCACACCTTCTACTGACCCATCCTGCTCCCTGGCAGGCAGAAGGTGAGGGAGAGCTTCTCCCTCTTCTTCCGCCCCATCATCTGTAGCCAGAAGCATGGTTAACTCAGACCTCATAAAGTAGGGTTTGAGGTGGTACCACATGTAGGACCCTCAGGGGGTTCCTGCAATTCTGCAGACCCACTAAGTAGGCCACATCACTCTAACGCTCCTTTACCTCATATGGCCCTGTCCACTTGTCTTTGAGAGCTCAAGGCTCTACAGAAGCCATGACCCACACTCTCTGGCAAGGCTGAAACGCAACCAGGGTGCTATTCTGGTAGTACCATTGTTTCATGTCCTCCTGGCCTCTCTTGATCGAGCTTCCTTAAGTGGATAGTCTGTTTTCTGAAGGCCAGCATGTAACTAAACACATCCTGGGGTAACTTCTTAGGAGCTTGCTCCCAGCCATCAATCAATCAATCAAAGATTTGTAAAGCGTAGCTAGTCACCCATAGGGTATCAAGGCACTGAATGTAGGCGTGCTGCTCAGTCAAAGAGCCAGGTCTTGAGGTCCTTCCTGAACTGTTTCAGTGATGCGGTCTGAGGGGAAGTGTGTTCCATGTCCAGGCTGCCAGGTAGGAGAAGGATCTTCCTGAATCGTAGAATTGATTGGCTGAATCGTATAACACCCTATGTACTGACCAATCGTGAGCTTTTAAAAAAATAATATAATGATCTGTCACCTAGTCTTATTATTGCAATCTTCCCCTGATCATATTCAGAGTACTTCTGTCTGAGTTTCGGATTGAGGGAGTTCTTAGTGGAGGTTCAAGTCTTATTAGTGATGTGGGTTTAGCTGTCGATGTAGACCAGACCCTATGAAAACTTTCCTGATGGTGTCCCCTTGCTGAAGTAGACTACATGTCTATGGGTAATGTATGAAATGTAATGTTTTATTTGTGCCCTGTTTTACAGGTACCAGCTGCAACTTATAAGTTAATTGCTGCATAATGATAGTAATTTTTACTAGTATGTTTTTCTAAGTTTGTGTTTCCTAAATTCTTTTGACATGAAGCCCAACGTGTTAATGCTAATTAGTGGTTAGTGAGGGAATGTGGCATTACATGCTCATGATTTATATTGACAATCTTTTGCTCCAATGTATATCATATCTCTGTTGCAAGTATTGTTGTTATTAATTAGTGTTATGATACTCGAGATAATTTGCTTACTTGCTTTGATTAAACTCAGATATATAAGATGTTCTGATCAGCCACTATTGATCCTATATGCTTATCATTTATGTTTAAGAGTTATTTTCGTGACTTCAGCGTTGTTAGTATAGGGAAATACATTTTACAATCATTCTTAATAAACTAGTGTGGTTATTGAGTAGTGATGAAATTATTGATTACTTGATTATTAGTGTTTATTATGACATTCATCATTGACATCCCCTCAAAACTATGTTGCGTCGATCCATTGGCCTAAGGCCGAAATCCACTATTTAGTTTGAAGTAATAGCTAGGATATCTTGGCTCTGCAGCAGTTTTTGGTAGCATAGTTACGATTACGTCATTTTTTGCTGGTCATGATGATGATGTTATAGTTTGTAAAAGATTTCTTTTGAAAATCATTTTACCAATTCTTTTTTTTTTCTGAAATGGTATACGGATCTGAGGAAATTAGTTGCTAGTTGCCTTAAGTGGCTTTCCCCATCCCTCGGAGATGCTCTAGGTTGAAGGGTATGTTTCTAGCGGTGTTTTGATTGAATTGAGTGAGGTGAAATATTTTGCGATTGCACAGCTTAAGCTAATTTGCAGATGATTGGGGTGTATGTGAGTTTAGAACGAGTGGGCATACTCCAATAAGTATGAGAGTAGGGAAGTGGGGTTCTTCATTTAAGTGTAGCACTTAGTGCAGGAAAAATTATACATGTGGTTGTTGATGACGGACCTAATGAAAGAGGTCTAAGACTCCGGAGTATATTGACAAGTGTAGTGAGACACTTGGTACAAGTGTGGTGAGAGACTTGATATATGTTGTAATTTGTCCATTTAGTAGACCGATCTGGCGTGGTTAGCAAGTCGAGTTTGTGAGATAATTGGTGTGATCGGATTTTACTGATTTTTGGTGAATACTAAGTGCACTAGGACAACAATCCAATGATCAGTGGAGAAGTGAAATTTGCAGGTCGAATTTTACTCGTGAATGAGGAGAACTGTGAAAAAGAGTAAGCGAAAGCCGAAGATATACTTTGGAAGGTTCCTGAAGCGATTGAAGTACCCTACCTGTAGTAGATGGGGTGATTTGTTTTCTTATTTGGTTTAAGGTTTGATCGCAAACTAATAGTGCATTGATTTAATGTGTGAGTTGGGAAAGAGTCAGGCCGAAAGACTTTGTCACCATCTCAGCGGTCGTGCTGAGAAGGCGTGTGTGCATTAGTGGGATGTAAGTTGTACTGCGCTGGGATAGGTTGGATAGTGAGAAGGGTCGCGCACGGATTAGTCTATCAGTCCGACACTAGTGTAGTGCGATTGGAAGGTCAGAGTGTTGAAGAGGATTGTTGGATTGCAGTCACTTTCCCTGATTGTTTTTTTTTTAAACAGATTTTGTTGTTTATTTTGTTTGATTTTGTTCGGGAATAATTTTTTTGTGGATCTCGTTTTTGAATAAATTGTGTTGAAAATGAAGTTTTTCAAGGCTTTAAGAAGTGCCCTTAGAGGTGATGAGTACATTCCTGCACTTGAGGGAGAAATTTGTCCACCGGAAAATACTCCGGCATACATTGTGATTGAAGAGAAGGGTGCGGGAGCATGCCTTTGGGTGAAACATTCAGTTAAGACCACAAAGAAAGAAGGTTGTTTGGCTTTCCCAGAAAATGATACCTTCAATTTGAGAATTTTGGAGAATTTGAGGCAGAAAATGTACTATTTAAAACCTCCTCCAAGGCCAGCACAGTATGAAGCAATTTGGGAGCTGGTAGCTGGACAGCAACAAACATTGAAATTCGAGAAAGAATGAGGAGAGTAGAAAAGACACTAGCAGCAGCTAGATGGGACGAGGAGCAGAAAAGGTGGAGAGTAGGTACTTTACAGGGAATTAGATTATTTCCTGCGAGAACAAAAGATGATGAGGATGAGAAAAAAGTTGAGAAGAAAAAGAAAAAGAGTTCCTCAGTAAATAAGGAACAGAAACTAAAAGACTTTAAACTGGTTATATTCAATGATGATAACAAGTTAGACGAAGATGAAATAGTTTCTGAAATTTTGCAACCTCATCCACCACCACATACAGCTCAACGAGATCAGAGAACTAGTGAGAGTGGAATGAGTGGGAGTGGGATCAGTAATACGAGTCCTACTGCACCATCCGCATCAGAGGTGTCGCAGAATATCCTGAGCAAGGAACGAGTTCAGATGCAGAGTAGTCAGTTGCAGAGTAGTTTCAATGATTCATTGAACAACAGACAACAGTTGGAGACAAACATTCCTGAACATATCCAGAGGCTCAGATTATAAGGACGACTACTAATTTAGGCCCTCATTACAAACCTGGCAGTCGGTGTTGAAGCGGCGGTAATACCACAAACAGGCCGGCGAGAAAAAAATGGGATTACGACCGTGGCAAAAACCACCAACATAGACAGCCACTTTAACACTCCGACCGCCACAGCGGTACAAACAAACAGCGCGGCGGACACCGCCAACAGACAGGCGGAAGACAATGTACCACCCACCCTATCACAAGATGCCTATCCGGCACCTTTTCCGGGGTGGAACCAACACAAACAAAAACACAGCGGAAACAGTAAACAGAAGGGAAAACACTCACCTCTCCACACCCCATGAGGAACCAGGATGCCATGGAGCCCGAATTGCAGATACTTCCAATGCTGGTCTTCCTTCTCTTCTATCAGGAGCACTAACGACGGCGGTGACGACCACGGTGAGTACTGCACCTACAACACAGGGGAGGGGGGAGGGAAAAGAGAGTGACACACACACGCAACACGCAACACCCCCACCCCCACCCACAACACCATACACACAAATACATGCATCAACAGTACACATACACCCCACCACCCCCTGGAAGAACGCAAGGACAAAAATAATTGATTTAAACAAATGTACTCATGTAAAATCTCATTATCAAAGTTCAAAATCCAGTAAACGCAATTATGTACACCAACTTCACAAGTCCGGATAGTGCACCAATCATTGTCCGTGGACCACTGGGACCAAAATGAATGGGCTAAGCCCACACATGACACCTGACTGGAAACGGAGAGAACACTGCTTGGGCATCAGATCGAAATGAAACAGGCACCTCAGGGAGAGGGGGACACCTCAGCCAGATGAAAGCACAACGCCACTGCTGCACGAGGGGGCTTCATGCCCATTGATGTATCCTGGGGAGTGCAAAGCCACAGTCTCTCAAGTCTCTCAAGTGGGTGGTTTGCCCACTGCTTTATCCTGGGGTGTGCAAAGCCACAGTCTCTCAAGTGGATGCCTTTCTCCACCAGTTCTGGAGGGGGTTTTGTGCCCAGAGTGCTTCATCCTGCCAAGGACTGAGGTACTGGATGTGATACTCCACTGGTTCTATAGGGGGCTTGGTGCCCAGAGTGCTTCATCCTGCCAAGGACTGAGGTAGTGGATGTGATACTCCACTGGTTCTGGAGGGGGCTTGGTGCCCAGAGTGCTCCACGTGCAGTGTGGCTGGTACAATTCCCTCACCTGGGTGTCTGTGCCACGAGATTGCCAAGGTACAGGTAGCATGATACGCCATGGAGGCTGCGACATACCCCACACTGCTGCGGCTTCGCATTCCACCTGCAGGTGACAACTGTGATGACAGTAATGCTTCATGGAAGCTGCCCAGGGTCCTGGAACTCACCACCAGCCTCAGGCGACTGACCACTGGGGATGGTAGGCATGTCTGCGGTGGTGCCACTGTCCTAGGACGTCACGGGCCGCTGGCGGTGCTTGCGGCGGTGTCAGTCGTGGCGGTGCTGGCTACGGGGTCTGTGGCGGCGGTGCTGGCGGCGGGGTCTGTGGCGGCGGTGCTGGCTGCAGGGTCTGTGGGGGCAGTGCTGGCAGCAGGGTCTGTGGCGGAGGGGCATGTGTCAGCACCTGCTGAGGGAGAAAGCTGGATGTCTCCTGCAGCCTCGGACGGCTGCCTACCGGGGAAGAGGCTGGGGACTGTCGCAGCGGCTGTAGACGTGCCGGAGGCGGTGCAGGTGGCAGTGCAGGTGGCGGTGTTCGCCGCCGTACAGGTTGGCGTGGACGTGGACAGAAGGTGTGACACTGGTCCCTCAGTCGGTGCCACCATGCCCTCTCCTGACCTGCCCTTCAGTTTTTGGCCCTTCCCCACCTTTGATGGTGGCGCAGTTGTCTTCTTGCCACTATCCCCTTTCGTTTTCGCTGACCCCTTGGTGGCAGGTGTTTATGGCTTCTCCCTCCGGGATGTGGGCACCTTTTTAACCTTGGCAGGTGGCGGAATGTCCTTGCCCTCGCTCCATGGCACACTGGCGGCCCTGATGGTTGGCGCACTCCATGACCCCGTAGTTGCTGGTACCACTGTGTCTGGGGATGTGGTGGCTGAGGTGCTGGGCTGGGACCTGGAAAGCCTGGCCCTAGGGGAAGGATGGGGGGGGTGTAGCGAAGAGGTCAATGTTAGCCAGGAAAAGGTATTTAGACACATTGGGACGGGTAGATGGAGGGGGTTTGGGAGTGGAGGAAGAGGTAGTGGTTGTAGGAGGTGTACGTCTGCTGAATTTGGGTGAAGGTGCATGGGCTGGAGGCTGTTGTGAGGTGGATAGCTGTTGGGTGGGTGTATGCCTGCGTTTGTGTACTTTGGGAGGAGGGCTCACTGGCACACTGGGAGAGGACACTGGGGATGTGTGAATGGTAGTGGGGGTGGTGAGTGCACGTGAGCAGTGTGTGTTGATGGGGGTGCTGGTGATGGAGGTAGTGGCTGAGGATGTAGTGCATGCAGGTGTGAGTGGAGACGAGACTGGGAGGGAGGATGGAGACGTGGAGGAGGGGGACACATTGGAGGAAGTGGATGTTGGTATGTGTGCATGGGTATGATGTTTGTGTGAGTGCCTGTGGGTTGTGTGGTGCTTATGTTTGCCTGAGACACTCTTGTGTGTTGATGTGTGTGCATGCTGGTCTGATGGTGTGCTTGGGATAGGCTGAGGTACAAGGGATTGGGTCTGGGTGGAGGAGGTTGGAGGGGGGAGACTGGACACAGGGACAATGGCTGCCATCAGTGCTGAGACCTGAGCCTGAAATGCTCTCTGTTGGGCTGCCTGGCCAGATGGAATGACCTCCAGGTATGCACTTGTTTGTTGCAAATGCCTCTCAACACCCTGGATGGCATTCAAAATGGTAGATTGCACAACAGTGAGGGATCTCAGGAGGTCAATAGCCTCCTCACTGAGGGCAGCAGGGCTGACTGGGGCAGGGCCTGAGGTGCCTGGGGCGAAGGAGATGCCCACCCTCCTGGGTGAGCAGGCACGGGACACACGCTGAGGGGCTGCTGGGAGGGCGGTGCTGGTGGGCGGGGTGGCGGCTGTACCTGTTGATGCGGTGGGCACAGAGGGGCCTGCCACCGCAAGGGAGCTCCCATCAGAGGAGGAGTCGCTGTTGCTGGTTTCTGCTCCTGTCGCCGCCGTGGAGCTCTCCTCGCCCTCCATCCCACTGGTGGCTTCAGACTCCATTGCTTCACCCTCCAGGGCCAAGTGGGATGCATCTCCCTCCTGCTCCGGTGCCAATGCTCCTCTGCCTTATGATGCTATTGCACACAAGAACAGGGAGACCACAAAAAAGGGGGGGGAGACAGAAAAAAGACATGTTCAGTGCATGCAACACCACTACCATTGGCGGACACAACAGACAGTGAGCCGCCCTCTGCAGAACGCCATGCACTTATAGTCCTAGGTTAATCACATGCCCATTGGGTACGAGGCCTAAGCCCAATTGCTGCACACCTGGAAGTCACAGGAGCCTGACTAGGTGTAGATTGCTCTAGCCACTAGTGGGGTTGGGGTGCCACATAGCCTGCCTCACAAGGGACCTTGCCTACCAAGATCGCCCTGGCATAGGGGAACCCACTGCCCACCTCCCCCACCCAGACACCTCGTAATGCATGCAAAGTCAGCTGAATGAGAGTGTACTCACCCCCTTGTGGCTGCTGTGATGCCCTCAAGTGCCCATACAACTCCGGATACGCCACCGCCAGGATCCGGAACATCAGGGGGGTCATGGTGCTACGGGCACCCCTCCCACGTTGGGAGGCCATCCCCAGCTGGGCCTCCGTTGTCTTCTTGCTCCAGCGGCGAATGTCCTCCCATCTTTTCCGGCAGTGGTTGCTCTGTCTGTGGTGGACCCCCAGGGTCCAGACGTCCTTGGCGATGGCACGCCAAATACCCTTCTTCTGGTGGGCGCTGACCTAGAGGTATGGAACAGGGGAAAAGGACATTACTTACCTGTCTGGACCGTCATACTCATTGCCCCCCGTTCCCACCCTTGCCCTGATGCACATACACTCCCCATCCACACATGCAGGCCTCAGGCCCCCCCATGTATCTTCCATCCAAACCACTCAAAACAGGCATTTCCCATGCAGCATGCTCACAGTGTACTCACCTGCTTGTCTGGAGGACCGTACAGTTGCGTGTACTGGGGGAGGACCCCATCCACTAGTTTCTCCAACTCCTCCGAAGTGAAGGCAGGGGCCCTTTCCCCAGACACATGAGCCATTGTCGCTTCCAGACCGAGGTCACAGCAGCACTTGCAGTGTAGGTCCTCTCCTGTTGAAGGTCAGGTATCAAGTGAGTGAACAGACAGAAAATGGCGGTCACGTCCGCGGCGGTGCGAACCATCACTGCCGGCATACATCGTTATTGGCTCCTCGGACCCATAGGGCCCAATGTTAACCAATGCAGAATTGCGCTGTGGTCTACGACCTCAAATCCCCTTGTCCCACCTTACAGGTCAGGCAGCCGCCATTTCAGGGGGCCACATGGCATTAATACTGCGTCACACCTAAGTAGGCCTGGAATACTCACAGTTACAGGCACATTGCGGATTAATAAATTTGTGCAAATGACACTTTTGGATACCTCAGTGTTGGCTGACTCTCTGCTCGCTGTTCTCCTCCATAGGTCATGTCTGCTGGGGCAGGTGATGAGATGGGGGCATCCTCCAGTGTACAGACCCCTGGTGGACCTGTCGACAATGGAAGAGAGACACATAATAGTCACATACAGACTTGATCGTGCAACAATCCAGGAACTGTGTGCCCAGATGGAGCCAGACCTGATGTCAGCTATCCGCCATCCCACAGGGAGACCCCCTCTAGTGCAGGTCCTGCCAGTACTCCATTTCCTGGCAAGTGGTTCCTTTCAAACATAAGTGACCATTGCATCAGCAATGTCAGAGCCAATGTTCTCAAACGTGTTGTCCAGAGTATTGTCTGCCCTGCTGAAATACATGCGCAGCCACATCGTGTTCCCTCAGGTGGAGGATTTGCCTACAGTGAAAGGTGACTTCTATTCCTTGGGCCATATCCCCAACATCATTGGTGCCATTGATGGGACACATGTGGCATTGGTACCCCCCGCAGGAGAGAACAGGTGTACAGAAACCAGAAGAGCTACCATTCGATGAATGTGCAGATGGTGTGTTTGGCAGATCAGTACATCTCCCATGTGAATGTCAAGTTTCCTGGCTCAATGCATGACGCCTACATTTTGAGGAATAGCAGCATCCCTTATGTGATGGGGCAACTCCAGAGGCACAGGGTGTGGGTAATAGGTGAGGCCAAGGACCCAATACAGTGTGAATAGGTGTCTGTGTATGGGGTTGTCCCTAAGGGTTAGTGTGTGTCTAACAGTTGTCCTTCGATATTTGCAGGTGACTCTGGTTACCCCAACCTCTCATGGATACTGACCCCAGTGAGGAATCCCAGGACAAGGGCAGAGGAACGCTACAATGAGGCACATGGGCTAACTAGGAGGGTGATTGAACGAACCTCCGGTGCCTCCATATGACAGGTGGTTCCCTTTACTACTCACCAAAGAAGGTGTGCCAGATCATCATGGTCTGCTGTATGCTGCACAACCTGGCTTTGCAACAGCAGGTGCCTTTTCAGCAGGAGGATGGGCCAGCTGGTGGTCTTGTGGCAGCTGTGGAGCCTGTGGACAGTGAAGAAAAGGAGGCAGAAGAAGAGGATATCGACAACCGAAACAACATAATCATGCAATACTTCCAGTGAGACACAGGTAAGAACATGTCACTGCCTCCCACATCTCATACAATTTCTGGAGCTAGCATAAGTCTGTCATTTTCACTCAGTGTATGGACCCTGACTTGTCACTTTGCCTTTCCATTTTTCAGATGTAGGTCCCACTTTGTGCCCTCTGCTATATTTCCTCCAGGCCTACAGCTGTGTTACATCGGTATGTGCACAAGTTAATTGACATTGCTATATTCCATGGTTATTGCAATTACACGTTTGTGAAAGCACAGACTGACTCCAGATTGTTTTGTGATTGAAGTGTGTTTATTTCTGTGCTAATAAGTGGAGGGGGTTGTAAAATGGGCTGGGGGGATGGTGGAGGAATGTCCACGGCAGAGTCCAGTCTATTTGTTTCACAGGTGCATTATCCAAAGGTGCATAGGAAGTGGAGCAATGGCAGTTGAAGGATGGATAGGGTGACAAAGTGGGACAGAAGAGTGACATTCAGGGAGGTCTCATTTCCTGGCGGGGGTCTTGGCAATGTTCTCTGTCTTGTTCCTGGATCTCAGCGACCGTTTGCAGGGTGGTTCTCCATCTGCAGGGGGTAGGGTGCTGGTGTTGTGTTCCTGTGGCGGTGCCTCCGTCCACTAGCGCCGGCGGAGGTGGAGGGCTGTTCCTCATACAGGCTAGTGTCAGGGGCCCCTTGTTGTGCCACTGTGTCCCTCCTGGTGTTGACAAGGTCTTGCAGCACCCCTGCAATGGTGACCAGGGTGTTGTTAATGGACTTCAAGTCCTCCCTGATCCCAAGGTAGTGTTCCTCCTGCAGCTGCTGGGTCTCCTGAAACTTGGCCAGTACTGTTGCCATCGTCTCCTGGGAATGATGGTAAGCTCCCATGATGTTGGAGAGTGCCTCGTGGAGAGTGGGTTCCCTGGGCCTGTTCTCCCCCTGTAGCACAGCAGTCCTCCCAGCTTCCCTGTGCCTCTGTCCCCTGAACCGTTTGCCCACTGCCACTGCCCCCAGGTACCTGAACGTCCTGTGTTAGTGGGGTTGCATGGGTTCCCTGTAGTGGTGGACACACTGCTGATTGACGTGTCCTGGGGACAGAGGGATGGGCCCGCCGGGTGGGTGCTGTGCTGGTGTTTCCTGCGGGGGAGGTTCAATGGTGGTTTGGGACTGTGTCAGGGGAACCGACTGTCCCGAGGTCCCTGATGGGCCGGGCTGGTCATCTTGATCCAGTTGTACAGAGCTACTGTCATCACTGTGGGTCTCTTCTGTGGGGGGACTGGCTATGTCTGGCACCACACTTTACCTCCTGTCCGGTGACGTTGGGTACCTGTAGGGGTGTAAAGGCATGATTATTGCACCTGTGTGTGCCATTGTGTGCAATGGGTGAGTGACCCTGTACCCAAGTGTTTGCATTCTTGGCTTGGTCCTTGTGTGATAGTTGGTTTAGGGTCTGTGTGGGTATCTGTAGTGGATGGCTGAGTTGTGATCGTGGGGCATATGTGAGGTGTTGGAGTGATGGGGGTGAGGGTGAGGGTGGGGATATGTGATGGCATGCAGGTGGGGTGCGGGATATGGTAATAAAGATACATCTTACCAGAGTCCAGTCCTCCTGCTACTCCTGCGAGGCCCTCAGGATGCAGTATTGCCAAGACTTGCTCCTCCCATGTTGTTAGCTGTGGGGGAGGAGGTGAAGGTCCACCACCAGTCCTCTGTACAGAAATCTGGTGTCTGGAGACCACGGAACGCACCTTCCCCCGTAGGTCATTCCACCTCTTCCTGATGTCATCCCTAGTTCTTGGATGCTGTCCCACTGCGTTGACCCTGTCGACAATTCTGCGCCATAGCTCCATCTTCCTTGCAATGGAGGTGTGCTGCACCTGTGATCCGAATAGCTGTGGGTCTACCCTGACGATTTCCTCCACCATGACCCTGAGCTCCTCCTCAGAGAACCTGGGGTGTTGTTGAGGTGCCATGATGTGGTGTGGGTGACGAGTGAGGTGGTGTGTGTTGTGATGTGTGAGTGGATGTGTTGGTGTGTGTTGTTTGAGGTGCGTGGATGTTGTGTAAGTGATGGTGTTGTGTGTCTGTGGATGCTGGTGTTTTTTTAGGTAGTGTCTCTCTCTGGCCTGCTTTCAAATTTCTGGTAGTAAGGGTTTGTGGGTAATGAGGGTGTGTGTTTTATAGTGTTTTGAGTGTGTGGGAGTGGTGTGTGTATGTGTATCAGGTGTGTGTATTTTGAATTGTCCAATGTGGTTGTGTTTTGTATATGTGTGTTTATTTTGAGCGCGGCGGTGTGTACCGCAAATGGATTACGGCGGTTGAAAGACCGTTGTGTTGATTCGTGGGTTGTGATAGTGTGGGCGTATTCCTTTTGGCGTGACGGTGTCGGTTTTGTTATCGCCAGTTTATCACTGACCTTTAGTGTGGCGGACTTGTGTGGGTGTCTGTATTATGGCGGACTCCGAGCTGTGGGTCGTAATAGCTATAGCGTAATTCTGAGGCTGCAGCGGTATGTTGTCGGTCTTCTGCACGGCGGTAAGCAGCATTTACCGCCAGGGTTGTAATGAGGGCCTTAGTGTTGTCTCCAAGTGAGCAAGGGCTGAATATAATTCAAAAAGAGCCGGTTCAAATTGAGAGTCCTCAAATATAGAGCATGAGAACAATGCAGACACAGAAAACTGGATTGTTTGCTAATCCAAATGCAATTTCAGTACCTATTACGATGGGTCCGCTAATGCCACTATATGCACAGACTAATAATAGTGGAGTGAGTTCTTTAGTCCAGTTTCAGAATGGAGTTTTGGAAAAATGGACTCCAAGACAAGAACAAATCCTGAATGAGACCAATTCTTTAATAGATTTGTCACCTGTTGGAAATTCTGGGACCAGATCCTACAGTAATCAGAGGGAGAAACTATTGTCTCCACAGCAAAGTGCGAGCACAGTATGAGAACAAGATTTGGGTGCACAGTCTAATGAGATTTCTTTAAAGGGTTTATCTGCACAAGAGATAACAAAGTGGTTAGAAGACTTGAGCAATTGCAAGACTTTAGAGAAAAAAGAACAGAGAAGAAGACTCAATAGACAGAGTGAGGTTGTCAATGCAAGGAAATGAACTTCTTGACGGGACAATGGGTGTGAATAGACTTGAGTCATATACAGAAGCTCAGTTAAGATACTTATATAAGATAATTACAATGGGAGCAGGAAAAGTACATCAACAGTTACAAGAAATAGCAGACGAGTATGACATTGATCTCATGAAATTGAAAAGCCTGAAGAGAAGTTATAGGTTAAACCTTGAAGAAGAAGACTTTATACACATGAGGTCTGCAGGGATGAAAACACATCTTAGAGAATTACTTGAAAGAGTGCAGGTTTGGCGAGCATTAGACAAATGAGAAGGCAGATGGTCAAGAAAAGAGAAAGACCAAAAAAATGAGACATGGCACAGGCAGGAGACTCTGTGAAAATGTTGCCGATGAGGGAAACACCAGGAGGGATTTTTGTACATGGACCTTGGAGTAGGAGTGATATCATAAGTTTTACGAATGATTACCCAAGATTGAGAGAAAAGCCAGTAGAATGATAGCAGCAGACAGATAGGTTTGGGAAGCTTGCAAAATGCCTGTGGGAAGACCTGAATACTCTCTTTGATATTGTTGTTCCAGCAGATTTATGAATTGAATGCAAAGGGAGTGTAGATTGTCTGACAAGTGAGCCTCAAAGGGATTTGAAAACAGGTGCACCATTTCCAGAAGTAATGAAATATTACTATAAAGTTGTTGAGTTCCTGAAAACAAGAGTTTGCTGAAAAATTTTGATTGGCAACGTATAGATAGACCAGCACAGGAAGCAAAGGAATCGGTTCATGCATACTAAGAAAGGTTGTTGAAGGTGTTGAAACAATTCGGTGTTGCGGAGACAATCGAGAAGGGCAACATGAATCATTTTGTGTTGAGGTTTGTCGATGGATTGAGACCAGAAAGTAATCAAATGATTAAGAATCATTTAATTTGTTGGCAGGCCAAACCAATTGAGGACATGTTGCAGTATGCAAAATACTGTAGTGATGAGATTGAGATGAAGCAAAAAAAGTTGAAGGAGAAAGCAATGGTGATGCAGATTAAGGCTGGAATGCAGGGAAAATTTTCAGCCACAGCCGCAAGGAAATGGCATGTTTCAGAGTCAAGGTAGAGGCAGAAGTCGAGGTGGAATGATGCTTCCGGTGATACAAGATGAGCAGCAAAAAAGGAAAGTGTTATCTTGTCATAATTGCGGGATAATTGGACATTGGAAGAGACAGTGCGCGATGTTGAATCAAGGTGGTGTTGTGCAACAGACAAATGGTGTCAATTCTTATCAGAGCATGAGAAGACCTATAATGGGAGGTCAAAATCTGAATTTCTAGAATAAAACAAATTCCATGTAGGGTTTTCAACCTTTGCAGCCTGTACAGCAGATACAAAATGTACAACCACAGGTACAACAAGTACACAAGCCACAGATGCAACAAATGCAGCCACAGGTGCAGATGGTTCCTGCATAAAAAATGCACATATCGAGGCAGGTCCAAATGATACAGGGTCCTATGGATCAACAACAGGTAATGCTTTCACAAGTGGTCGCAAATCAGAAACAAAACAAAAGTGAAAAAACTGTTGATCAATTTCCTTTACAGATTGAGGATGAAATAAAAGATGACTGGCCGTTGGATAGTACGGATGAGGAGGACTATGTAATGACAGCATCATTAGAGGTGGATCAGAAAGGTCCTTATGTGAAGGGTGAAGTACATGGAGTTTATTTTCTGTTTGACACAGGAGCTACACGCTCAACAGTAAGAACTATAGAAGTTCCAGCTATGCCAATATCGGAGAAAACAGTGCAGATCGTAAGTGTCGCTAACAAGCATTTGACCAATACTCTTACAGAATCAGTTTTTGTTAAAGTAGGTAATTTTAGGGGGCGTGGTCTGGCCGCCGATGAATATGGCCCCCTGATCAGAGAGCTCCGTACACTGGACTGGGCCCGGGGAGACAGAGGGGTCGTGAATCGCCAGGGGTGCTTCACCTGCTATGCTCTACCCACCTGCATGGGCGGCGGGAGCCGAAAGATACCAGCCTCTCCACTCCGGACAGCGGGAGGGCCGCTAGGAGGCTGCGGCCCACTATGACGTGTGCAGCCACGGTCCACAGTTCCCCCTAAGGGCGGGGAGCTTCGGAGGTGCGACGGCTGGCCAGGAGGGATCATACCCTGTCGGGTGAGACCGATTAGGACCTGTCCACGCTAATCAATCCTCGGCGGCACAAGTGTGGAGCTGAGAAAAGTCAGCCTTTCCGCTTCGGACAGTGGGAGGGCCGCTAAGACCGGCACGTAAAGCCGCAGCCTACAGCTACCCCGAGGGCAGAGTGCTTCAGAGGTGAGCCAGGCAGCCGGGAAGGATTGCACCTGGCTGCGTGTGTCACCCTGGGGCCTGCCCACGTTACCTGATCCTCAGGGACCTGACTAATGCATTCCCCCCAGCTCCTGGAAGACGAGAGGGACTGGGGGAGCAAGAGGGGAGCACCAGAACACCGGTGATGGCTGCTTCCTGTGCCGAGCAGGCGCTGCACCCCGGTGCAAGAGAGGGGGGCTTCCCCGACCCTGCTGGCAATGTTTCTAGTTGCAGTTTATACTGGTTAGTTTGTTCACCATTAACAGTACTGTACAAAATACTTTGGGGGTCATTCTAACTTCGGCGGGCGGTGGAGGCCGCCTGCCAAAGTTCCCCCGCCAGAACACCGCAGCGCGATCAAATGACCGCCACGGTGATTCTGACTTTCCCGCTGGGCGGGCGAGCGACTGCCAAAAGGCCGCCTGCCCGCCCAGCGGGAAAGCACCAGCAACGAGGAAGCCGGCTCCGAATGGCGGAGTTGCTGGTGTGCGACGGGTGCAGTTGCACCCGTCGCGATTTTCAGGGTCTGCCACGCAGACACTGAAAATCAATGTGGGGGCCCCAGGGGCCCCACGACACCCGTGAAAACCGCCAGAACCAGGCTGGTGGGAAGGGGGTCGGAATCCCCATGGCGGCGCTGCTTGCAGCGCCGCCGTGGAGGATTCCCTGGGGCAGCGGGAAGCCGGCGGGAAACCGCCGGCTTCCCTTTTCTGACCGCGGCATTACAGCCACGGTCAGAATGCCCCCGGAAGCACCGCCAGCCTGTTGGCGGTGCTTCCTCCGTCACCTACCCTGGCGGTCTATGACCGCCAGGGTAGGAATGACCCCCTTTGTCTTCACTTCATGATCTGCCTCAGGATGAGGGAAGTGGACCCGCCTCTGGGCACCCTTGGTACCCCCCTACCTTGTGATGCTTCTCGGTCTACCCTATTGGTTCACAACCACTGTGGACCACTACGGGCCATGGTCCCCAGGGGACTATGATTTACTGCCCCATTCGGGTTCCTGCGAGGTCTGCCTTCTATCCCTCACTACCAACCCATCATCGCTCGTCACCTTGGGGAGCTATCTGGGTGGTGCACACTGGGGGCTCCCCTACTTCCCGTCCCCCACCCCCCCTTAACCTCACCCAAATTACCTCTACTCACTTTAATCCACATGGCACGCTCCCCCCTCTGTGTTACCTTCGCAATCCTCAGTCAGCAGTTTTGGTGCCTTCTACCTACTTCCTTAGTACTCTTTGCAGGGCTGGCTAGGACTATCCACGCAACCGCTCCCGAGGCCTCTCACCGGAGACATCAGCCTAGATATGGTGGTTTCCCTTTCTTTCTAACCTGAAATGTACTAAGATACACCCATCTGTCTCGGTTATTGGCCCTATCATAGGTTCCATTCCTGCCGCTCTCTCGGTTCCATGGCATGCTGCCCTATGCTCCTCCACAAGATTTACCTCTTCCATACCCGCTTATATTGCTCGCGCTGCTCGCTCCTGGGTGTTTATTGGTAGTCCCCTTTTGCTCCACACCCTCTTCACCCCTTCTCCCCCGCGCACGTCCGGCGCGCGGACCATACAGGTTCCGACCTGCACTTCAACAGGGTTCCCAGTAGTGAGGAACTGCTTTGCCTACTGCAGACCCCAGGTCTGTGTTTCTTTTTTGTGTCCCTAGATTCTTAATCCTCCCTTTCTGCCTTCCCTAGCTAACTCTTCCTTCACTTCTTTTTACCCTATCTTTTACCCTCTGAGCTTGCACGCTTGCACCCTTCCCCTGCACTCCAGCTACTCAATCTGTCCTTTACTGTTTTTCTTTTTCTTCCCATCTCTTCTCTTGCCTGACTGATCCTCTTCTTTTCTCTGACCGAGGGTTCTCCCTACAGCATCCCCCCATGCCACTTACCCTCTATCTGCACACGCGCGCTCTGAACTTTGCTACTCCCGGAGTGCCCCCCCACCCCATTAGTTGTATTAACTTACGGGAGGTCACACGCCCCCCCCCGAAACCTGATCAACTCAGTTCGACAATGGGATTGACAGCCCTGCTAACGGTCCTGTCTTGGAACATCCATGTCAAGGCGCAATACATCAAACGGCTAAAAGTCCTATCCTACCTACAATCCAAAAGAATGTGTACTGTCCTCTTACAGGAAACACATCTGTCCCCATTGGAATCAGAGAAACTGCATTGGGACTGGGTGGGCAGAGTGCTCTTCAGCAGAGCACCGTCCATGCACAGTGAGGCGCAGGGCTCGGGCGGAGACATGGGGTAGCGATTCTCATCCGTCGATCCCTGCAGTTCATGCTCCTCAAGACGTGGTGTGACCCGGAGGGATGTTATGTCTTCGGCAAGCTCATATTGGGCGCCTCCACGGTTTGTGTTGGCTCTATCTATGCTCCCACGAGTTCCAAACATTCTTTTTTCCTCTCTCTTAATTGGCTGTTGACAGAGATCAGAGCCTCTCAGTACTTACTAGGTGGGGACTGGAATCTAGCACAAGATGCCATTCTGGATCGATCAGGTGGCCTTGACGTAGGCAATAACGCTGACCGGGCCCTCCTAGGTGACGTTCTGTCGAACCACCGTCTGCTAGACCATTGGCGCCTCTCCCACCCATCCAACAGCGAAAACACTCTTTTCTCCCCAGTTCACGGGACTCAATCCAGGCTAGCCTACTTCCTCATCACTCATCGGCTGTTGCATGCGATTAGAGAGTGCAAGATCCTACCGGCTGCATTGTCGGACCATTCCCTGGTTTTATTGGCTCTGGAGTTGGGGCTGGGATCTCCCGAACATAAGCCATGGCGTCTCCAAACCCCCTGATACCAGACACTGAAGGGGAAGGAGCAGCTCAGATCCCACATCGCCACTTATCTCCTAAATAACAAGGGTTCGGTCTCTTCGCCTCAATTGCTGTGGGCTGCAGCGAAGGCGACGATCAGAGGGCAGCTCATGAGAGACGCTGCCATTGCCAATACCCAGAGACGCGACAAACAGAGAGCTCTGGAAGACTGCATAGCCCAGACTACCCGCGAATACACCCTAACCCCCTCCCCATCCATCCGCCGTCACCTGGAACAGGCCAAAATGGAGCTTAATACCTTCTTTACATTACACGTGGAAGACGCATAACAGCGACTGAGAGGTCACCACTACGAGCATGGGGAGAAGGCGGGACGATTGCTGGCTGCCCAACTCCGTCAACGTGAGGCGGTGTTGGCCATACCAGCCTTGCACAGCACCGACGGCACGCTTATTACACATCTCCAGGCAATCGCAGATGAGTTTGGTCACTTCTATCAGACTCTCTATACTCCAGAAACAGTGGAAGACCAGGACAGGTTGACCACCTTCTTTGAGAAGGCGAATATACTCTGTCTCTCGGAGGAGGGCAGGGCCCTTCTGGAGGGAGACATCAGTAAGGAGGAGATCCAGCAAACAATCGCCAACCTCCCATATCATAAAGCCCCTGGAGAGGACGGCTACCCGACAGAATTCTATAAATGGACAGGGGCGGATACGGTGGATGCCCTATATAAGGCCTTCTGCTGGGCAGACCAGACAGGCTCTTTACATCCCCTCTCCAATAAAGCTTCTATAATAGTATTACCCAAGCCTGTTAGGATCCTCTCCTTTGTGGTAGTTACTGTCCCATATCCCTCCTCAACGGAGATGTCAAAATACTGGCGGGGATTCTAGCGGCCCACCTCAAGAAGGTCATACCGTCTCTCATTCATCATACGCAGTTGGCTTTGTACCCGCCCGTTATTCTAGGAACCATCTACGTACGCTGCTCCATGCTCTTTGGGCAGCACGAGACTCCCTGGAGGAGGCCCTTGCCCTTTCCCTGGACGCTGAGAAGGCATTCGATCGAATAGAGTGGTGGTACCTGTCTGAAATGCTAAAACGTTTTGGTCTCAGGACTATTTTATTAATAGGGTGCATTTGTTGTATGACTCATTGACAGCACAGGTCAATTGCGGTGGGTTCCTCTCCGATAACTTTTCTGTTAGTAGGGGGACCCGCCAGGGCTTTCCCTTGTTGCCATTACTATTACTGCTGGCCGTTGAACCCTTAGCGGAAATGATCCGTAGAGCCAGTCTCATTACCGGAATATCCATCCCTGGTGGCTGTTCCACCATTTATTTATATGCCAATGATATTCTGCTCACCCTCAACGACCTAACTAAATCCTTGCTGGCTCTCCATGCCATTTTATCTGAATTTAAACTTATCTCGGGCTACCGGATCAACTGGGATAGGAGCGCGGCGTTGCCCATATCCCCTGTGACAGTAATTGCATCCACAGAGGGCTTCACAATGAAGTGGAAGCAGTCGCGTCTTCACTACCTAGGCATTTACATTAACAGAGGATTGGAAAAAATGGTGGCTGACAACCTAAACCCACTGCTAGCCAGTATGAAACAGGATTTTGATAAATGGACACATTTAGGCCTCTCTATGTGGGGCAGAGCACAGGCGGTACACATGGTGACCCTGCCGACATTTCTGTATGTTCTAGGTATGCTGCCTCCGCAGATACCCCTTCCTCTTTGTCAAGAGATAGACAATCGCATCAGGACCTTCATTTGGGGGGCGCTACGCACACGGTTGCCCAGAGCTGCATTACTCGCCAGACGTGAGTACGGAGGACTTGGTCTCCTCTCAGTGGAACACTACACCCTATCATTACATCTCTCGCAGCTGGTCTTCCTTCTTCTGGGAGTGAGGGACCCACCACTTTGGGTGGAGGTGGAACGGATACTCAATCCCATGATCAGAGCCATGCAAAACTCTTGACAGCAAGCACACCGCTTATTAAAAGTGGACCCCCGGTTTATGACTGATCCCCGCTCTCGGGCAACAGGGGTTTTCTTAGAGGGGGGGAGATTATAGTTTGGGAGGAGTGGCGTTCGAAGGGCCTCCTACGGTTTGATCAACTTCTAACCGAGAGCAGATTGAAGTCATTTGCGGAACTCCAGGAGGAATTCGACCTGCCTGTACACCACTCGTGGCATTTTATACAGCTCAAACACTGTCTGGGGAAAAGTCTGGGGAGTCCCCCCTGTCGACTCTCTCAATCCCTGGTACTCCACTACTTGGAGTCATATCCTGAATACACACACTGTTGAACCGTCACCTATTTTCCCTCCCCTCTTGATCTCCCTCAAAGATAAGTGGCAGGCCCGCCTTCAGACCGAATATGAACTAGAGGACTGGGCAGAATTGATTGAGGTGAGAGACCGTGGAGCTCGGGAGGCTTGCTTGAAATTCAATCTCTTTAAGACGCTACACGATTGGTACGACTGGTAGCAGTGCTGCCCTGGCGGATTACTACCGTCGGGGCCATTGTGGCGGGAAACCGCCGGCCCCAGTGGTGCGACCGCGGCGCTTCCGCCACGGTCGTAATGACCTGCTAAGCACCGCCAGCCTTGTAATGACCCCCTATGTTTGGGAAAAAGTTGAAATTGAAAGAAAATTTTGAAAGTTGTGCTTAGAAAAGACATTGATAACTGATTTAAACAAACTGAAAACAGAATTTTATAAGCATCTATACCAGATTGACAAGATGACTGTCCTGTTTGAATGAACTAATGAAAAAAAACAATTTTAAGAGGGTTTTTTATTTTGTTTTTTAAATTATTTTGAAAAAATTTGGAATTTTTTTTATTTTTTTCTAATTTTTTTCTAATTCTTCAGAGATCATGAGAATCTTTAGTAACCAAGAGAGTAGAATTAACTGTTGCAAATGTGTAGATATCGGGTTGGCGGAGGCAAGTGTGTTAATACGGTTATTGTTAGTTGTAGGTGTGATTGTTTATGAGACGACCATACTGCAGAGATTGCCAATTCTTTGGAGACTACTATGATATCACTAACAAAAGATAAGTTTAGGATAGATGTCAAATACTTACATCAAGAAGAAGCTTTCCTCTAATGTTTTCTATTGCTTATTGCATGAGTATGTTGAGGTGATGGACGCAAAAGATTGGTATGTTTGTACGTAGATTCCGACTTCAGCGGAAGAAGGAACTACTTATCATAGTTTGCCTGTGATTTATGCTATAAGCTGCAGCCTTTTACTAACGCGTTTCTATAACCAAGAGTATATCCAGTATTGCCTCTTTAATTACGATCTAGTGTTTTCGTTTGTACCTGTCATTGGCTATTTGAATAAAATTGCCAAGGATAATAACATAGTTATTATGAGAGATTTCTTTGAGCCTACTTTAAGCTTTGGAACCACTTTTGCTCATTGGAACAATTTAACCTGTTTACTAACACCTGTAGAGAAGAAATTTTTAGATAATACAGAAGATAGAAGGAGAGAAATAAAGGAGAGGATAAATTAGGAAATTATTAGTCGTAAACCTGGGATTGATTACGCTTATACTGACATTACTAAACAAGGAAAACAAACACTGGATGCTGAACATGTGGGAATGCTTTGTGTATATATAGGCCACAGAGTAGTAATGATAGAGTGTTTGTGGGTACGAGTGAATGCAGGCATGTGTTTATGTTTCAGAGTAAATAGGATTTTATGATGAATGGACAGGACCCGCCAGTGCCTGGTGTTTACTATATTTATGGAAGCAATGTCTATTACCATCTTCCTAGAGGATGGTATGGCACATGTTATTTGGGAATAGTCTTTCCAAAACTATACCAGCTGGAGGATTTGAGTAAATTTCCTAGGATGTCAAGAATTCAAATGAGACACAAGTGAGAATCAATTTCTAGCATTGTGGGAGACATTTTGGAAGCTATAATTCCTTCAGTGGGAGTAGTACTAAAGTCTATTAAGATACAAAAGTTGTCTACAATAGTACATAACATGTTGAAAAGTTATTCTGGAGCTATCATTCTTCTAGATACTGAATTATCTGCTACAAGAGCTATGGCACTTCAGAACTGCCTTGCGTTAGACATTCTTTTGGCAAAAGAGGAGAGAGTTTGTAAATTACTTGGTCTGAGTCATTGCTGTACTTATATTCCTGACAATTCAAGAAAAATTAGAGGCTTGATTAATAATGTAACAATTAACAAAGAAGATTTAAAAGAACTAACTGAAACTACGATCTGGGAGAAAGCTGGCAAAGGAATTGCAGCTGTGAGAAATTGGTTTGGTAATCTGGGGAAAGGAATTATATTAAAAATAGTAACATGGGTTTCATTAATTGTGATTTGTCTAATTGGAGCTTGGGGAACATATACATTAATCAAATGGATGAAAAAGAAAAGATATGAAAAGAATCAGAAAAGATTTGGGTGGTCATTCTGACCTCAGCGGTAAAAGGCGCCTACCGCCGGTCAGAAATCCTCCATAATTCCGCCGCGGTCGCGGTAACCCGCCACGGTCATTCTGACCCGCAGCAGCCAAACCTCCGAAAATCCGACAGCCACAACAGACCGCCAGACCAGCGGTCGGCGGAAAAGTGGAGGTGACCAAACCTCCACCGTCACGCCAACAGAAATACGCCCATGCCATTACGACCCACGAATCCACGCGGCGGTCTTTCAAACGCGGTTTTCCATTGGCGGTACACACCGCCGCGGTCAGAATACACACAAACGAACAAAACTCAGCCACATTGGACGATTTGAATTCCACACACCTGATACACATACACACACCACTCCCACACACACAATACAATATAAAACACACACCCACATCACCCACAAACCCCTACGACCAAAAATTCAGAAAGAAGCACTGAGAGACACATCAGCGATCACAGAATACCATCACACAGAGGCACACTACACCATCACCCACACAATATCCACACACAAAACAACACACACCACCACACTCAACACACTTAACTACACATACTCCACCCCACACATCATACACACCACTCCATGGCACCCCAAAGACACCCCCGCTTCTCAGACGAAGAACTCAGGGTCATGGTGGAGGAAATCGTTCGGGTAGAGCCCCAGCTCTTCGGCACACAGGTCCAATACACCAGCATTGCCCGGAGGACGGAGCTATGGCAGAGGATTGTCGACAGGGTCAACGCTGTGGGACAGCACCCCAGAAATCGGGAAGACATCAGGAAGCGATGGAACGACCTACGGGGGAAGGTGCGTTCCATGGTATCCAGGCACAACATCGCCGTGCAGAAGACTGGCGGAGGACCCCCACCTCAACCCCCACAATTTACAACATGGGAGGAGGAAGTCTTGAACATCCTGCATCCTGACGGCCTCGCAGGAGTCGCCGGAGGAATGGATTCTGGTAAGTTGAAGCTTCAATACTGCTTCCCCCCCACCTGCATGCCAAATCATAACCCAACCCTCACCCCCATCCTCGAACCCCACCCTCACCCCCACCCCTATCCTCACCCCCACCCTCACCCCCACCACCATCCTCACCCCCACCACCATCCTCACCCCCACCCCCAGCACACCTATTCCCTGCCAATGTCTCACCATCACAACCCACACATCCCAAAACCTAGGCCTGCATGCGTCCACTAAGCATGGACACCCATCACCAAAGCATGCCCAATGCATATACACATCCCCCCCACAAGCCACCCTCACCAAAGCACCCACACACGAATGCCAGCACTTGGGGACACGGGAACCCACAGATACACCCATATGCCACACATTGAAACTATAACCATACCTCTATACCCCTGCAGGACCCGACCGTCAACACACCGCCACGGAGGGCCCAGAATTCTCCACACCCCCCACCCAAGAGGCCATCAGCGATGACAGCAGCTCTGTCGACCTGGACACTGATGACCAGCCCGGACCATCGGGGACCTCTGGACAGTCGGTTCCCCTCACACAGGCACAGGCCACTACAGACCCAAACCCCTCTGGGAACACCAGCACAGCTCCCACCCAGCGGGCCCATGCCTCTGTCTCCAGGGCGCGTCAATCTGCGGTGTGTCTACCACTACAGGGCACCCAGGATAACCCACCACCCCAACAACAACAGGGACCTGGGGGCAGTGGTAGTGGGCACACCGGCCAGGGGGCAGAGGCCCAGGGAAACAGGGCAACTCGGAGGGCAGCTGTGCGACAGGGGGGGGACGGGCCCAGGGAACCCACTCTCCACGAGGCCCTCACCACCATCATGGGAGCATACAACCGCTCCCAGGAGACGATGGCGACGGTACTGGCCCGGTTCCAGGAGATCCAGGTACTGCAGGAGGAACACTATCGGGGGTACAGGGAGGACATCAGAGCCCTCACCTCCACCCTGGTTACCATGGTAGGGCTGCTGCAGGACCTCATCAACACCAGGACGGACACTCAACAACAACAAAGGGCCCCTGCCACTAGCCTGGACCAAGAACAGCCAACCACCTCCGCCGGCGCTAGTGGACAGGAGGCCCCCGCACAACAGCAGCCCACCAGACCCCCACCTACTGCAGGAAAAGAACCACCCCGCAAGAGGGCCCTGAGATCTCGCAAGAAGACAGAGTAGGATGTCAAGACCCCCGCCAGCAAAGGATACCACCTGATGTCATCCCACTGTCCCACATTGTCACCCTGTCCATCCTTGAACTGCCCATGCTCCATCTCTCCACAGGCCTATGGACAATGCACCTGTGTGACTGTTACTCTGGACTCTGCCATGGACATTCCTTCACCATAGCCCCCACCCACTTGAAACCACCCATCCCATTTTGAGCACTGAAATAAACACCTATTTTGCACAAAACTATCTGGAGTCTGGCTGTGATTTCAAAATAATGTAATTGACATGACAGTGCAAATATGTCCTTGTACATAGTGAAGTCAACAAACAGCTGCCACAAAGCTGTAGTCCATGGGGAAACGAAGCACAGGACTCGTAGTGGGGACCCCAGATCTGAAATAGGGAGGGAAAAGCCACAACTCAGTCATCATACACTGGGGCAAATAGACAGGCAGCAGAGATGCAGGAGAGTAGTTCACATTTACTAAATTATGTTTGAATTGTTACCTGTGTCCTATTGGAAGTACTGTTCAATGATTCTGTCCCTGTTGTCTGTTTCAGCCCCGTCGTCTTCCTCCTCGTCACTCTCCACAGGTTCCACAGCTGCCACAACACCACCGTCTCGACCATCCTCCTGCAGGAAAGGCACCTGGCGGCGCAAAGCCAGGTTGTGAAGCATGCAGCAGGCCACGATGATGTGACACACCTTCTTAGGTGAGTACATTAGGGATCTACCTGTCATATGCAGGCACCGAAACCTGGCCTTTAGGAGGCCGAAGGTGCGTTCGATCACCCTCCTAGTACGCCCATGGGCCTCATTGTACCGTTCCTCTGCCCTGGTCCGGGGATTCCTTACTGGGGTCAGTAGCCACGACAGGTTGGGGTACCCAGAGTCCCCCAATAGCCATACACGGTGTCTCTCTAGCTGTTCCATCACGTAAGGGATGCTGCTATTCCTTAGGATGTAGGCGTCATGCACTGACCCTGGGAATTTGGCATTTACATGCGAGATGTACTGGTCAGCCAAACACACCACCTGGATGTTCATGGAATGGTAACTTTTTCTGTTCCTGTACACCTGCTCCCTGTCTCTTGGGGGAACCAAAGCCACATGGGTCCCATCAATGGCACCAATGATGTTGGGAATATGTCCAAGGGCGTAGAAATCACCCTTCACTGTAGCCAATTCGCCCACCTCAGGGAAAATGATGTAGCTCCTAACGTATTTCATCAGGGCAGACAACACTCTGGATAACACCTTCGAAAACATGGGCTGAGACATCCCAGAAGCAATTCCCACTGTTGTCTGAAATGACCCACTTGCCAAGAAATGGAGTACTGACAGGACCTGCACCAGAGGGGGAATCCCTGTGGGTTGGCGGATGGGGGACATCAGGTCGGGCTCCAGCTGGGCACACAGTTCTTGTATAGTGGCACGGTCAAGCCGGTAGGTCAGGATAATGTGGCGTGCTTCCATTGTCGACAGGTCCACCAGCGGCCTGTACACGGGAGGATTCATCCGTCTCCTCGCCAAACCCAGCGGACGGTGCCTAGGAAGGACAACATGGAGCACACAGTCAAGCAACCCACAGGTACTTACTCACAGCTTGCACAGTAAACGATTCTCTATGCAGTGAATGGCGTGTCTGAGTGGCTATGCAAGGCCTAGGCCTGTGTGACGCAGTTGAAATTGAGCCATGTGGACCCTCGAAATGGCGGCTGCCTGACCTGTGAAGTGTGACAATGGGATGTGAGGTCAATGCGCTGGCGTGGCACACCGCGGCGGTCGGCGGTCGAAGACCGCGGCGCGAAGCCGCATTGGTTAACATTGAAGCCTATGGGTTTCAGGAGCCAATGGCGAAGGGCGCCGGCGGTGGCGGTACGCACCGCCGCGGTACGCACCGCCGCGGACGTGACCGCCATTTTCTATCTACTTATTCACTTGCGACTTGAACTTTCACAGGAGAGGACCTATACTGCAAGTGTTGCTGTGACCTCGGTCTGGAAGGGACAATGGCTGCTGCGCCTGGGGAAAGGGCCCCTGCCTTCACTGGAGAAGAGTTGGAGAAACTTGTGGATGGGGTCCTCCCCCAGTATGCGCTACTCTACGGTCCTCCAGACCAACAAGTGAGTTTAATTCAATATGGATTTGGGGCCACTGGCTGGCTTGGGGGCCTGGCGGGGGGCCTGGCGGGGATGGGGGGCATGTTGGGCCTGGCGGGGGGCCTGGCGGGGATGGGGGGCATGTTGGGCCTGGCGGGGGGCATGACGGGGGGCCTGGCGGGGATGGGGGGCATGTTGGGCCTGGCGGGGGGCATGGCGGGGGGCATGGCGGGGGGCCTGGCGGGGATGGGGGGCATGTTGGGCCTGGCAGGGGGCATGGCGGGGGGCCTGGCGGGGATGGGGGGCATGTTGGGCCTGGCGGGGGGCATGGCGGGGGGCCTGGCGGGGATGGGGGGCATGTTGGGCCTGGCGGGGGGCCTGGCAGGGATGGGGGGCATGTTGGGCCTGGCGGGGGGCCTGGCGGGGGGCCTGGCGGGGATGGGGTGCGTTGGGCCTCTGGCAACGAAAATGCAGACAAACTTGAACGTGGTATTTCTCCCTCCCTGTACGTGTCACATAGGTCCGCGCCCATGAGAAGATCGGGATTTGGCGTGCCATCGCCAAGGAAGTCCGGACCCTGGGGGTCCACCATCGACGGGGCACCCACTGCCGCAAGAGGTGGGAGGACATCCGCCGCGGGACCAAGAAGACCGCCGAGTCTCTGCTGGGGATGGCCTCCCAACGTAGGCGGGGTGCCTGCCGTCAACTGACCCCCCATATGTTCCGGATCCTGGCGGTGGCCTACCCTGATTTGGATGGGCGCGTGAGGGCAGCACAGCAGACACAAGGGGGTGAGTACAAGCATTATCTACTCTGTTGTCGCGTAGTGGAGGTGTCTGGGTGGGGGAGGAGGGCTGGGGGTCCCCCTAGGCCAGGGCGATATCTGTAGGCTGGGCACCCCCGTAAGCCCCTGTGTCCCCAGCCACCACCCTCAGTAGTGTGTCAGTACAGCCATCCCTGGGCCGTGTCATCCATGGGTGCAGTTGTCAACTCTAGGCGTGTAGGGCATGTTCCACGGAATGCGTAGCGGACCCCAAGTGCGCAACTTAGTGCAGGGGGCATCTGTGTCTGTCATGTCCGCTAACTGTACCGGTGATCCATGTACTCAAAATCTCTTTATTTCTCTCTCCCCCCCCCTTTTTGTTTGTCTTTCTGTGCTTGTGTGCATCAGCATCATCAGGCGGAGGAGAAGTGGCATCGGAGCAGTAGGGAGCTGCATCTCACATGGCCCAGGAGGGCCATGCCACAGAGTCTGACTGGACCAGTGAGACGGAGGGCGAGGGGAGCTCCACAACGGGGACGACTGGACCCTGCAGCGACACGGACACGTCCTCGGAAGGGAGCTCCCTTGCGGGGGTGGCACCATCCGTGCCCCCCGCCATTACAGGTACAGCCGCCACCCAGCGCACCATCTCCGCCCTCCCAGCAGCCCCTCAGCGTTCGCCCCGTGCCCGCTCTGCCAGGAAGCCGGGCATCTCCATCGCCCCAGGCACCTCAGGCCCTGCCCCTGTTACCCCCGCTGCCCTCAGTGAGGAGGTCATTGACCTCCTCCGAACGCTCATTGTTGGGCAGACTACCCTTTTGAATGCCATCCAGGGGGTGGAGAGGGAGGTTCATCGCAGCAATGCGTACCTGGAGGGCATTCATTCGGGTCAGGCTGCCCATCAGCGATCGTTCCAGGCTCTGGCCTCAGCACTGACGGCAGCCATTGTCCCTGTCTCCTGCCTCCCTCTACTAACTCCCTCCTCCCAGTCTCCTGTTCCTCTGCCTGTCCCACCCACACCATCAGACCAGCCTGCACACACCTCAACACCCAAGAGCAGCTCATCCAAACATAAGCACCACAGATCACGCAGACATTCACACAAGCAACATTCCGATGCAGACATGCCAACAGTCACTACCACCTCTGTGACCCCCACCTCCTCGTCTCCCTCCTCCCGTCTACACTCACACCTTCATTCACCTCACCATCAGCCAGTGTTTCCATCACCAGCACACCCTCCAGTACAGTCCGCACACGTGCAGTCACCACCCCCACTGCCATTTACACGTCCCCTGTGTCCTCTCCCACTGTGTCTGTCACCCCCTCTTCCACACCACACAAACGCAGCCACCCACCCACCCAACAGCCATCCACCTCACGACAGCCTCCCGCTCCTGCACCTGCACCCAAAGACAGCAAACTTGTCTCGCCTACAACCACATCCTCTCCCTCCAGTCCCATACCCACTGTACCTACCACTCTCCATTGTCCCAAGAAAATCTATCTCTCTACTGCTACCTTCTTTCCTGACCCTGAGCCCCCCCTCCTTCTCGTCGGGGTAAGAAGAGCACCTCAGCCACCACCAGCCCTGCAGCCCCCTTGACAAGGGTGCAGGGGTATTGGAGCCCACCAGCCCGCAGGTCTGGATCTTCGCCCAGCAGCAAGGGGACAGCCAGCCCACCCCCTGGGAATAGGAGCAGAAGGCGGAAGGGCCGGAGCCCGGATTCTATATCCCCCCAGGACACTAGCCAGCCACCGTCAACAGCCACAGCTCCAAAGGGAGGAAAGGGCCACAGACTCCCGACTAAGGAGGGCAAGGGCAGCAAGGCGGAGAAGTCAGGCAGCAGGCCTGCTGCCCATGGAGGACCCGTCACAGCTGCCCAGGAGGAGCCCGCAACCCCCATAGCCGCTGCCCCGGGAGGAACCGGCACAGCTGCCCCGGGAGAGCCCACCACCCCCATAGCCGCTGCCCAGGGAGGACCCAGCCCAGCTGGCCAGGAGGGCCCCACCACCCACAGCCCAGGTGGGCATTGAAGGAGCACCATCCCCGCTGCCCAGGAGGGCACCACCAGGCAATGAGCAGTTGGCCATTGAATGTCCGCCGTCTCCAGCACCGCTCCGCTGGGGACCGCCGTCTCAAGAACCGCTGAACTGGGCCCTTCAAGGCAAGGACCGCTGAACTGGGCCCTTCAAGGCAAGAACCGCTGAACTGGGCCCCGCCGTCTCCAGCACCGCTCCGCTGGGGACCGCCGTCTCAAGAACCGCTGAACTGGGCCCTTCAAGGCAAGGACCGCTGAACTGGGCCCCGCCGTCTCCAGCACCGCTCCGCTGGGGACCGCCGTCTCAAGAACCGCTGAACTGGGCCCTTCAAGGCAAGGACCGCTGAACTGGGCCCTTCAAGGCAAGAACCGCTGAACTGGGCCCCGCCGTCTCCAGCACCGCTCCGCTGAGGACCGCCGTCTCAAGAACCGCTGAACTGGGCCCTTCAAGGCAAGAACCGCTGAACTGGGCCCTTCAAGGCAAGAACTGCTGAACTGGGCTCCGCCGTCTCCAGCACCGCTCCGCTGGGGACCGCCGTCTCAAGAACCGCTGAACTGGGCCCTTCAAGGCAAGGACCGCTGAACTGGGCCCCGCCGTCTCCAGCACCGCTCCGCTGGGGACCGCCGTCTCAAGAACCGCTGAACTGGGCCCTTCAAGGCAAGGACCGCTGAACTGGGCCCTTCAAGGCAAGAACCGCTGAACTGGGCCCCGCCGTCTCCAGCACCGCTCCGCTGGGGACCGCCGTCTCAAGAACCGCTGAACTGGGCCCTTCAAGGCAAGAACCGCTGAACTGGGCCCTTCAAGGCAAGAACCGCTGAACTGGTCCCTTCCAGGCAGGAACCGCTGGCCCTTTGGCAGACGTGGCAGGACAGGATCTGTCTCGGGCAGGGCTGCAGGATGACCTCTGGCCAACATGCCTCCTCCAGTGGCAGTGGAGTCTGTTATGGACTGTTTGGACTGTGGCTTTGCTCTCCCCAGGATGGCCCAGTGGGCAGGCCACCCACTGTATGGACTGTATGGACTGTGGCTTTGCTCTCCCCAGGATGGCCCAGTGGGCAGGCCACCCACTGTATGGACTGTATGGACTGTGGCTTTGCTCTCCCCAGGATGGCCCAGTGGGCAGGCCACCCACTGTATGGACTGTATGGACTGTGGCTTTGCTCTCCCCAGGATGGCCCAGTGGGCAGGCCACCCACTGTATGGACTGTTTGGACTGTGGCTTTGCTCTCCCCAGGATGGCCCAGTGGTCATGGAGTCCCTTCGTGGATCTGGCGTCGTGTACTCAAGTGGCTGAGGTGCCCCCCCTTCCCTTCCCCCTGAGGTGCCTTTCCTTTTTTCTTTCTGATGCCCCTGCAGTGGTTGGACTACATTTAGTAGATGTATATATTTTGTACATAGTTTATTTATTTATTGGGATTACTGCTGTCCATTTTTCAATATATCTGCCCGTTTAAGATCTCTTCTTTTGGTCTTTGCATTATTTAGGAGGGGGGGTTTGTGGGTTGTGACAGTGATCTGTGGGAATGCATTGATGTGTGTGTTGTAGTGGGTGTGGGTGGGTGGGTGTGTGCCGGTAATCTTTTCCCTCCCCTTTGTCGTAGGTGTAGTACTCACCGATGTCTTCCGTGCCGCCGGGCGTGCTCCTGGTACAGGAGCAGGTATAGGAGTGCGGGGATGACCTGCAACTCGGGTTCCATACTGCCGGAATCTCGCGTGGAGTATGTGGAGGTGAGCGTTTTCCCGTTCGTAGTCTGTTTCCGCCGTGTTTTTATCGGCGGTGCTCCCGCCCCGGAAAAGGTGGCGGATTGGTGGGTCGTGATAGGGTGGGCGGTACATTGTCTGCCGCCTGGCTGTTGGCGGGGACCGCCGCGCTGTTTGTTTGTTCCGCCGTGGCGGTCAGAGTGTTAATGCGGCGGGCTGTGTTGGCGGTTCCCGCCAGGGTCAGAATTGCATATTTTGGACCGCCGGCCTGCTGTCGGTTTGGCCGCCGCTTTATCACCGACCGCCAGGGTCAGAATGAGGGCCCTGGTGTGCAAATGAATAAATGTTATGGGAAAAGTAAGGGGAAAAAGAAAACTAATGCGAAAATGGAAGAAACAATGTTTTGAATTTGTGAAAAGAAATGGGCTTGTGTGATGACATAATTAGTCATCAGATGATGGATTGCAGGAGTGGAAATTTTTAACAATGATTTTTATTAATCAATAATGTACTGACTATTGATGAACTAATATGTGAAAAACGGGTGACTTTTGTAAAGCAAAACTTCAGCTAAAATCGCAGTTATTTTCCATTGCTCAACGCTTACTTTAAAAAACTGTGATTAATAGTTTATAGATGTGTAGACGGCTACCTCTAGCGGGTCTTTGGCTCATGTCTTACAAGGTCAGATTTCTTAGGTCATTGCTCGAGTTTGACTTTTCTGTTGTTTAAAATTGTCACAAACTTGTGGTTTCTTCCTTGAGGATAGAAGTAGATGATACAAAATAAGACATTTCTTCCTGAGAAGTGAAGTTTTGATGAGATGGAACAATGGAGCCACAGACGAGACGGAAGAGAAGAAATTGTTATAATTGTGTTTAGTTAATAATGTTGTTAGTGAGCTTTTAGTTATCTGACAGTAGTTTTATTGGCTGAATTGTATAAAACCCCATGTACTGACCTATTGGCAGCTTTTCAAAAAATAATATAATGTTCTGTCACCTATTCTGGGACTGACCTGGGATTGATTACGCTTATACTGACATTACTAAACAAGGAAAACTAACACTGGATGCTGAACATGTGGGAAAGCTTTGTATATATAGGCCACAGAGTAGTAATGATAGAGTGTTTGTGGGTATGAGTGAATGCAGGCATGTGTTTATGTTTCGGAGTATATAGGATTTTATGATGAATGGACAGGACCCGCCAGTGCCTGGTGTGTACTATATTTGTGGAAGAAATGCCTATTACCGTCTTCCTAGAGGATGGTATGGCACATGTTATTTGGGAATAGTCTTTCCAAAACTATACCAGCTGGAAGATTTGAGTAAATTTCCTAGGATGGCAAGAATTCAAATGAGACACAAGTGAGAATCAATTTCTAGCATCGTGGGAGACATTTTGGGAGCTATAATTCCTTCAGTGGGAGCAGTTCTAAATTCTATTAAGATACAAATGTTTTCTACAATAGTACATAACATGTTGACACGTTATTCTGGAGCTATCATTCTTCTAGGTACTGAATTAGCTGCTACAAGAGCTATGGCACTTCAGAACCGCCTTGCGTTAGACATTCTTTTGGCAAAAGAGGAGAGAGTTTGTAAATTACTTGGTCTGAGTCATTGCTGTACGTATATTCCTGACAATTCAAGAACAATTAAAGACTTGATTAATAACATAACAATTAACAAAGAAGATTTAAAAGAACTAACTGAAACTGCGATCTGGGAGAAAGCTGGCAAAGGAATTGCAGCTGTGAGAAATTGGTTTGGTAATTTGGGGAAAGAAATTATATTAAAAATAGTAAAATGGGTTTCATTAATTGTGATTTGTAGAATTGGAGCTTGGGGAACATATTCATCAAATGGATGAAAAGGAAAAGATATGAAAAGAATCAGAAAAGATTTGATGTGCAAGTGAATAAATGTTATGAGAAAAGTAAAGGGAAAAAGAAAACTAATGCGAAAATGGAAGTAACAAGGTTTTGAATTTGTGAAAAGAAATGGGCTTGTGTGATGACATAATTAGTCATCAGAGGACGGATTGCAGGAGTGGAAATTTTTAACAATAATTTTTATTAATCAATAATTGTCTGACTATTGATGAACTAATATGTGAAAAACTGGTGACTTTTGTAAATGGTCACCACAATTCATTTTTTTCTCTGTTTAAGCAGAACTTCAGCTAAAATCACAGTTATTTTCCATTGCTCAATGCTTACTTTAAAAAAGTGTGATTAATAGTTTATAGATGTGCAGACGGCTACCTCTAGCGGGTCTTTGCCTTATGTCTTACAAGGTCAGATTTCTTAGGTCATTGCTCGAGTTTGACTTTTCTGTTGTTTAAAATTGTCACAAACTTGTGGTTTCTTCCTCGAGGATAGAAGTAGATGATACAAAATAAGACGTTTCTTCCTGAGAAGTGAAGTTTTGATGAGCTGGAACAATGGAGCCACAGACGAGACGGAAGAGAAGAAATTGTTATAATTGTGTTTAGTTAATATTGTCGTTAGTGAACTTTTAGTTATTTAATAGTAGTTTTAATGGCTGAATCGTATAAAACCCCATGTACTGACCAATCGTGAGCTTTTAAAACAATAATATAATGATCTGTCACCTATTCTTATTATTGCAATCTTCGCGTGTTCCTTTTTTGAGTATTTCTGTCAGAGTTTCGGATTGAGGAAGTTCTCAGTGGAGGTTCGAGTCATATTAGTGATGTGGGTTTGGCTGTCGATGTAGACGAGACACTATGAAAACTTTCCTGATGGTGTCCCCTTGCTGAAGTAGACTGCATGTCGTTGTTCTATGAGTAATGTATGAAATTGTAATATTTTACGTCTCTCTTGTTTTACAGGTACCAGCTGCAACTTATAAATTAATTGCTGCATAATGATAGTAATTTTTACTGAAACCCAAGCTAGTATGTTTTTCTAAATTTGTGTTTCCTAACTTCTTTTTACATGAAGCCCAACGTGTTAATGCTAATTAGTAGTTAATGAGGGAATGTGACATTAAATGCTCATGATTTATATTGATAATCTTTGATCTTTTGCTCCAATGTATATCATATCTCTTTTACAAATATTGTTGCTATTAATTAGTGTTATGATACTTGAGATAATTTGCTCACTTGCTTTGATTAAACTCAGATATATAAGACGTTCTAATCAGCCACTATTGATCCTATATACTTATCATTTATGCTTAAGAGTTATTTTCATGACTTTAGCATTGTTAATATAGGGAAATAAATGTTATAGTTATTCTTCTTAAACTGGTGTGGTTATTGCATAGTGATCAGATTATTGGTTACTTGATTGTTGGTGTTAATTATGACATGCATCATTGACATCCCCTCAAAACTATGTTACGTTGATCCATTGGCCTAAGGCGCGAAATCCACTATTTAGTTGAAGTAATAACTAGGATTTCTTGGTGCTGCAGCAGTATGTAGAAGGTTGGGCGGTGGTTGAGGTATGCTGGTCCTATGTTGTGCAGTGCCTTGAAGGTGTGGATCAGGAGTTTGTATGTGATGCGCATGTTGATTGGGAACCAGTGTAGGCCTCTGAGATGGGAGGAGATTTGGCTGTGTCGAGGGATGTCCAGGATGAATCTGACTGTTGTATTCTGGACTCGTTGTAGTCTTTATTGAAGTTTCTTGGTAATGCCGGCATATAGTTATTGCCATAGTCCTGTTTGCTGGTGATGAGTGCCTGGGTGACTGTCTTCCTCGTGTTGGGGGGAATCCATTTAAAAATCTTCAACAGGAGACGGAGGGTGTGGAAGCTTGATGAGGAAACGGCGTTAACTTGACAGTCATCGATAGAGTGGAGTCCAGGATGATGCCCAAGTTGCCCGCATGGTCTGTGGGCGTTACCCAGAGTGGTGGGCCGCCAGGATTCATTCCAGGCAGAAGGGGTGGAGCTTATCACAAGGATCTCTGTCTTGTCCGAGTTGAGCTTGAGGCAGCTGGCCTCCATCCAGGCAGCGACTGCTCTCATCCCATTGTGGAAATTCCTCTTGGCTTGCGCAGAATCCTCAGACAGGGAGAGGATCAGTTAGGTGTCCTCAGCATAGGAAACTATGTTTAGCTTGTGTTGTCTGGTGATCTTAGCGAGCGGGGCCGTGTAGACGTTGAAAAGCACCAGGCCGAGTGAGGATCCTTGGGGCACTCAGCAGCAAGTGTCTTTAGGTTCTGATGTGAACAGTGGTAGTCTGACCCCCTGTGTTCTTCCGGTGACGAAGGACCTGATCGAGTTCAGGGCTTTGTCTCAGATTCCGGAGTTGTGCAGTCTGTCGCAGAGGGTGGAGTGGGAGACGGTGTCAGATGCAGTAGAGAGGTCGAGGATGAGTGCGGCAGTGCCTCCGTGGTTCAGTATGATGCGTATGTCATCAGTGGCTGCTAAGAGTGCGGTTTCGGTGCTGTGGTTGCTTCTGAAACCGGACTGAGAAGGCTCCAGGATGCAATGTGTCTCGAGGAACTCTGTGAGTTGCTGGTTGACTGCCTTCTCCATTACCTTGGCTGGGAAAGGCAGCAGATAGATGGGTCTGCAGTTCTTCATCTCCCTAGAGTCGGCGATGGGTTTCTTGAGTGGTGGGCTGATTTCGGCATGTTTCCAGTCTGAGGGGAATGTGGCGGTCTTGAAGGATAGATTGATGGTTCAGCAGAGCTCAGGTGCAATGGAGGCACTGGCCAAGTTGAGGATGTGATGAGGGCATGGATTAGAGGGTGCTCCCGAGTGGATGGAGTTTATCAGTCTTTGGGGTTCCGCTATGGTGATGGGGGTCCAGGAGTTCAGAATCTGGTGGGCTGCAAGGTCTGTGGAGGTGAGTGATGCTGGTGGGCTTTGGTTCCTGAAGCCTTCATAGATTTCCTGGATCTTACAGTAAAATAAGGTGGCAAGGTTGTTGCAGAGGTCTTGGGAGGGAGGGATGGATGAGGTGTCTGCCCGGGGTTCGTGAACTCTTTCATGATGGCGAAGAGTGCTGGTGTTGAGGCATGTTTGAAAGGTGTTTTTTTTTGGCTGTTCTGATGTTCTGGTGGTGTGTGGTGACTGCTATTTTCCCAGTCTTTCACCAGACTTAGAAATCCTCTCACAGGGTGCCCATACAAAAGCTCAAAGGGGCTAAGGCCAACCCCTTTCTGTGGTACTTCTCTGTAGGCAAAAAGAAGGCATGGGAAAACCACGTCCCAGTTACGTCTCATTGAGTCTGACAGTCCCCCAATAATGCCTTTCAGGGTTCTGTTGAATCTCTTAACCAACCTGTTAATTTGGGGGTGGTAAGGAGTGGTGAACTTGTAGTTGACTCCACACTCCTCCTACATGGCCTTTATGTACATGGACATAAAGTTGGTTTCCCGGTCAGATACCACCTCCTTGGGGAAACCCACTCAGGTAAAGATCCCCATCAGTTCCCAGGTCTCTACGGGTGCCGTCACTGCCCTCAGAGGGATAGCTGCAGGGTATAGAGTGTCATGGTCCACCAAGACCAGGATGAACTTGTTGCCCAGGGCTGTCTTGTGGTCCAGAGACCCTACTATGTCAATTCCCACCTGCTCTAAAGGGACGCCCAGGACAGGGAAGTGTTAGAAGGGAGCCTTACATTTCCTTTCAGTCTTCTCACTCACTTGGAGAGTGTGGAAGGACCTACAAAAATCATCAATATTTTTTCTCACTTGGGGCCAGTAGAAGTGGGTGACAAGCCTGTCAAAGGTCTTGCCCTGCCCCAAATGTCCTGCCACAGGCACTTTATAAGCCAAACCCAGTAGAAAGGCTCTGAAATGCTGGGTTACTACCAGCACATGGGCTGCCCCAGGCTCAGCAGCCTAGTCTCGCAATATAGGAGACCATTCTTCCAAAAGATCAGGTGAGTCCTTGGCCCAGGGCCAGCTGCCTGGTCTTTGGCCTGCGGCCTAAGACCCATGAGATAAGGCAGACCTTCTGCTCTGCGAAGAACTCCTGGTGAGACCCCCATCTTTCTGCCAATGGGTCAGCTCAGGTAGGTCTCCCAGTTCGGCTATATGTTCCCCTGTAGATGCCGGGGCATCCCCTCGAGGTCAGTCTCTTCCTGGGCCATGGGAACTTCAGTGGCTGATTTCCTGCACCCCCTACCCTTTCTCTTGGCAGGCACCTAGGCCACGGTTTAGGGCTCCAGGTCCTTCTGACCATCCTCACTGGTTGCCACGGACAGAGTGGTCACACATGCCCACTTTGGCAACCCCAACATCCCCAAGTATGAGCTGAGCTCCACTTCTGTCCAGGCAGAAGTCTCCAGGTCGTTGCCCTGCAGACAGTCAACAGGCATGGTGGGGCTAACTGCTACCCTCAAGGAACCTGACACCACCCCCCACTCAAAGGGAACCTGTGCCACCTTACACTGGCACTCTGAGTTGTCCACTGCAACTACTTGGTGGAATACACCAGGCACTATCTGCTCTTCAGGCACCAGGTGACACCGGACTGTGGTCACACTGGCTCTAGTATCTCTGAGAGCTTCTACCCTCTGCCTATTGATGGTCACCCACTGCCTGTACTTTTTAGTGTTATCAGGACTTAGGTTTCTGTGGAGCATCTCACTGACCCCTAGTGAGAAGAGTCCTCTCAGTTGGTTCCCCACACCCACCTGGGACCAACCCCTCCCCAAACGCTACACTGGCCAACCCCTTGTTCTTCCCCATGGTGAGTGGCTGTGTCCACTTGGGACTTTTGGGATCCCCCTTCATGTGGCCCACCTGGTCACAAGCACAACATCTACGGGGTCCCACCTCTGCAGGCTTCCCTCAGGAAACCTATGGTTTTGTATCTCCTGGGGGTGGGACTTTTTACCCTGGGTACTAGATTGGGGCTCTTTGGAGAACTCATTTTGTTTACCATTGTCCGCCCCACTTTCTTTCTGGAGACCCTACCCCACTTTGGTGAGTCTCCCTTACACACCTTCTTGTGGACCCTGGTATTCACCCAGTGGTCCGCTTCTATAGCGAGCTTCCTAGAGGTCAGTCGGCTTACTATCAGTCAAGTGCTGGTGCAGCTCTGTAAAACACACAGTAGACAAGTGTTCCCATGCAATTAAGTTGTACAGCCCCGGAAAATCTGTGACATTGAAGCCTTTGACCCAACCATCCAGTACCCTACAAAAAGAATCTACACATTCTAACTAGGTCTGTGAATCAGTTTTGTACTCCCTCTAAACTGATTGCTATACTTGTCAGTAGTGACACCATACCTGGAGAGAAGGGTCTCCTTCATGTCAGAATAGGTGAGGTTGAACCTCTTACCCAAAGCTAACAAGGTGTCCCTCACCTCCTCTGTGAAGTAGTTCCACAATCCTGCCCCCCAATTTTTCTCAGGGACCCCATTCAAATGGATAGATGCCTCATATCCCTGAAACCACCTCTGGATATCATCTCCCTTCTTGTACTCCCTTCCTACATTCTTGGGAATGTGTACTATCCTATCTGAGTATACTGAGGTATTGCTGCCACCTTCGATGTTGGATCTACTTCTCTGATCCAGCTTCCTTACTCTGAGCTCTTGGTCTAAGAGCATTTTCTTCTCCTCCTTTTTTAGCCTCTCCAACTCTATCTAATGTCTCCTGGCTTTTCTCCTGTCTTCCAGGTCTTCTGAAGCCAGGCCCTTTGAACCACCACTACTGCCTGGTCTGGAGGGTACCTCCCTCACTGGAAGCTCCTGCACCCCCACACATCTTCCCTTGGTTTTGGCCCCAGTAGGATCCTAAGAATACCCACTGGCATTTCTGGCTGCTACCCAGGTCCTCAGTGCCCTTTGTAGCTCCTCCTTCCTGGTGAGGTCTCTAACTTGGACTATGAGGCTTTTGAAAACTGTTTTCAGTTACTTCACAGTGTAGGTTTCCAACCTATCCTCCTATGAAATCCAGATATGTAATTGATCATGCTCTTGAGTAAGACATGATGTGGTAGGAACTTGAACTTGAACTCAAGACCAAAAAATAGATCAAAGGAAAAATCTAAAACAAAAAGCCTGTATGTGGTACGTAGTGGTCTGCAATATGGTAGTAGTGTACACCAATCACTTTAGGTCAAGTGCAAATGAATGTCCTATCCTCACCGCTGGCAACCAATGTCAGAAATAGAGTCTCCAGTTGGCAGTCGGCTTACAGCCTGTCCAACTAGGGACCCTCACTCTAGTCAGGGAAATACCTAGCTCAGATAACCCCTGCTCACCCCATTCGTAACTTGGCACGAGCAGTCAGGCTTATCTCTGAAGCAATGTGTAAAGCATTTGTAAATTACACACAGTAATACAGGGAAAATACTACAAAAGGACACCACACCAGTTTTAGAAATATAGCCCATATTTATCTGTGTAAACCAAGACAAAAACGAGAGAAATTCAACATACAGTAATAAAAATATGAATTTTGCAAGAATTACTTAAAAATACACTTCCTTGAAGTTGATACCTCCTTCTGGGGCTATCATGGCATTGTGAACAACAAATTCAACACTTCAGGATGGCTGCGGTGTTGCGGGCCAGCTACGGCGGCAGGAAGACCCGCAAACAGTACCTTGGAAATGTAGGGCATCAAGATGAGATCCAGAGTGCGGCACCACTTGCGTCAGCAGGCGTTGGCCGGTTTCGAATCCCGAGGCTGATGCAGGACCCTTGAAGTCACACAAGTTGCAGGTTGAACTTTGGGCTGATTTCAAAGTCAGGAGCGCTGGCGTTGATGGCAATAGGGCTGCGGTGCAATGCAGGATGATGCGGTGTGCGATGCCCACAGGTGAAGTGCAGGCAGTGGCTCGATGACCACTTCCTGCGACATTGGTGAGACCAGGGCTGCGGTGTGAAGCAGGCGGTACGATATTCGGTGTCTCCAGGTTGCGGAGCAGGCAGCATCCCTGTAATGGCATCAGGTGGCAGCGCCGGTGAGACCAGGGATGCGGTGCGAAGTGGAGTACAGCTTCGTACGGCGGCGGCCCGTCACAGTACAGGCAGCTGCATTGTTGATGGTGTGGTGGTTTTTATTCTGTTGCAGCACAAAACACACCATTCCCAGTGCTGTAAGCAAAGCAGATGAATCTGAAGTTGTTGATATCTCTGAGACTTCCAACAGGAGGCAAGCTCTACTTCAAGCACTTGGGGAAACTTCACAAGCAGGATACACAACAAAGTCTAGTCTTTGTCCTCTTTAAGGCAGAAGCAGCAACTGCAGGCCAACCCAGTAAAGCACACACCACAAAGGGGCAGTACTCCTCCTACAGCTCTTCAGTTCTTCTCGACCGGGAGTGCAAAACACGCTTCCTGGTACACATTGCCAAAATGGCAAGAAAACGTGGGGAACAGGCGCTCTGAGAATCGGCAGCGCGTTGCTACCGCGGACGGAAAAAGAGACGCTGCGTTGAGGCGCGGCGTTACAGTATCTGGCAGTCAAAGGTTGCAACACCTTCCCACTTCATCTCAGACAGTCGCCATCGTTGCCTCATTTCAGGAAACACCTCAAGACCTAGCTCTTCAAATGATCTCTGAGTACACACCTCTTAGTGCCCCAAGACCCTATGGCTGAGTAGTGCACTTTAAAGCACCTAATTGATTGATTGAGTAAAAAGGAAGGTTTAGGTCTGGTAAGTAGGTG
Source organism: Pleurodeles waltl (assembly GCF_031143425.1). Lineage (NCBI taxonomy): Eukaryota > Metazoa > Chordata > Amphibia > Caudata > Salamandridae > Pleurodeles > Pleurodeles waltl. Next base: position 519,188,408 of record NC_090442.1, read on the forward strand.
CACTTGCTGGGTTGAATTGGCAGTTTAAAACTACACACACAGGAAGTGCAGTGGCAGGTCTGCGACATGTTTACAGGGCTACTCATGTGGGGGCACAATCAGTGCTGCAGGCCTACAAGTAGCATTTGATTTATAGGCCCTGAACACCTCTGGTACACTTTATAGGGACTTACCAGTAAATCAACTATGCCAATCATAGATAAACCAATCACCAATATAATTTACACAGTGAGCACTTGCACTTTAGCACTGATCAGCAGTGGTAAAGTGTACCGATACATCAAACCAACAATAACACAAACCAGCATACCTTTAAACAGGAGGTCAGAAGGCACAAAGACAGGTGGGAACACACCAAAAGATGCCAGGTCTAACATACATGATGTGCTGTTCAGAAAGAATGTTTTTCATTGAATTCTGGGACTTGTAGTCCTATTTATTCCATTTTAAAAGAGGATTACAAGACTCAAACGTGAAAGGGAAAGCATGCACTGTAGGTATATATGAACCATGAAACTGTGAAACTTGAGACCAATGTATTAGATACTCTTTAGGGTAGGTGTTGATAAATTATAAGGCATATTTGTGAGTGATTAGAAGGCAAGATGTGTTATTTAAGGTAATAATACTGAGTTAGATGTGTAGTACAAGAGTGGTAGGTATACTTAAACATGCAGTGTTTCAATATGGATCAGCTGTAGTAGTGCAGATCCTGTCTATGGTGTCACACAGGCAGCTTCTCATGGAATGTACAAGGTGTTTGGTAGGTGTGAAACCAACATTTTAGTACCCATTACTAATTTCTGAAGTTTGTTTTTGGTAGGTCATAAACTATGGTGCTTTGTGTTTGAAACAAGAGAGATGTATTTTGAGATGAAGAAGTTACTCATGCACTTGTAGGGCCCTGTGCCATGTACTACATAGAGGGTAGCACCCATGAAGGAATAGCTAACTCTTTCAGTCACATGCACCTACACCAAGTACTACATACAGTATCCTACCCATAACACAATGGATATACGTATTCACAGAAGCATACAGCCTCTATCACTTCCAGTGAAAAAGGCACTAGGGCATTTGTTCAGCCACTTGCATAGAGTCACACACTAGAGGAATTACTGTAACATCTCGAGGTGTTCCCCTACATTCAGTGAGAAATATAGGGAAGTAGTGACATAATCATGTTATGTATGCAGCCAAGTCTGCTTTAATCATGGGTGAGGTCTACTACTGTAAAGCTGATGTGTTCACTCTCACAGTCCAGTCAAGTTGGTCTCTAAAAGCCCCATGTGAAGTCTTAAACCCACATTTTTGTGAAATATCTGATCTTTGAGACATCAAGCATGGAGGTTTGTTGGTCATGCACTTGCAGAACTCTTATAGCTTATGAAAGCACTACATAGACTATACCCCTCATAAAGGAACTAGCATACATGTTTCCAAAGCTTTAAGGTTCTATCTCACCCACTTAGAGAGTGACAAACAGACATTCACTCACCTACCCTGAAACTACTTATATATGCAGCAATATCAAAGACAGTTCAAGCCACACCCACATACCCATCTATTATCTAACCCAGGTAATAAGGTATTTGTTCAGCCACTGACATACCCATTTAGAAAGCCATATAGGTACTAAAACAGATAGTCACATACTAGCAAATTTACTGTGACATCTCATAGCAGTTCTGTAGGTGCTCTCCTCTATTCCGTTAGAAATATGGGGAAGTTCTGATATAATCTTGTCATGTATGCAGACAAATACTGCTGTAATTATGGATGAGGCCTACAAATGCTCAGCCTGTGACAGTACTCTCACTGCCCATTCAAGTTGATCTCTAAAGACACTTTGCCAAGTCTAAAACCCACGTTTTAGTATATATGTCACCTTTAAGATATGCTGTAGGTATGCAATCAAGCATGCTGCTTTGTGGTTAAGTAATACAGAGATGCCTTTTTCAGTTTTAGAACCTTACACATTCACTTACAGACTCCTAGACCTAGCACTATGTAGAATATATCACTCATAAAGGAACAGACATACATGTTTACAAAGGATAGATCCTTTGTTTCACCCAGTCACAGAGTAACACAGATACTTCTTCATTCACTCACATACTCAGAATATACTTCTATATGCAACAGGAGAGACAGTCACATGGCCTTCTATTCTCTAACACGGTCATTGAAGTACTTATTCAGCTACTAACATGCCTAATTAGAAAGCCAGAGGGCTATTAAAACAAAGAGTCACATACCAGCACATTTTCTAAAATATCTCATGGTACTGCAATAGGTGGACTTACATATTCAGTGAGAAATATAACCCAGTACTGGCATAATCTTTTCATGCATGAAGACAAATACTGTTTTAATCATGGGTGAGGCCTACAAGTGCAGAGCCTGTGTGTACACTCTCACTGCCCAGTCTCTAAAGGCTCTTTGACAAGTCTTAAACACACATTTTAGTAGAAATAACTGTGATAACTTTTTATAACCCAAGTTAACTAATTGAAATATTTAATGTGAAACTATATAATTACAACATAAATCTACTTTTTCTGTTGCTTTTCAGAAATAATGTTCTACTTAACTATACAGAGTTACAATGCAAAAAGTTAGCGAAGAAAGAAACAGAGACTAAAATACTATCTCCTAGCAACAGAGAAACAAAAGGGACAAATACAAAAAAGTGCTAAAGGAGAAAAGAGCTGCTGATAAGAGAACAAAGACATTTGTTAAAGCAGTATGTGGTTAACTTGAAATAAAGGAAAATTAAGTTAATAAAAAACTATGTGTGAGGTCAACTAAGAAACGAGTAAAAGAATGGGATATAAGAAGTAAAACATTCTACAATGAAGGACAAAGTTTAACCAGAAGGCAGCACCAGTTTAAGGAAATCAGAGTTAGAATGTTTAGAATGTTTCATAGCAGAGTAATTCATAACCTAATGAGACACATGAAGAAGTATAAAAGAAGGAGAGAAACTGTTGTTCGTACAAAAGGAACATGTTGAGGGTGTGGTTGAAAAGGCCTTTACTTTGAAAATGAAGCTATTTATTCTGATTGTAAATGGAAAACACTAGATAAAATAGTTTTGAGTATGGGGGGAAAGAAGTCAAAAGAAAAGACTAGTCAATAGACCTAACTTTTGCAAAGTTTTTAGTGGTAAATGGAGACATACCTCTAGTACTGAGCCTTTCTGTAATGAAGAGAGCTACTTGCAAAATAACACATGCATGTATTTGATGAATCTGGACGATGTTATGAGCTGGAGGTGATCCACATACTTACATGCTGTTATGGGTGAAAGACACTCCAAAGTTTGGAACAGACACTGATGAGTGTGTCTTGTATTTCATAGAACAGTACGTAACATGTGCCATCCAAAAAGAAGCTGCTAACAAGGGATTGAGACAACACATTTTACAATTTCAAAATCATAGGTGTGGTAAATACTGTAGTTGAAAATATAGATCAAAAGCAAACTTTTACACAAGATGCCATTCTGGATTCCCATGACCTGTCATCTCAGAAGGAAGAGTGAACAGCTTTCTGACACACCCTAACACAGAAATCACCAAAAAATACATACAACCTCAAAAGAACAGAAGCATCAAAATACATAAATGACTACAACACAGATGTTCTGATCATGTGGAATCCAAAAATGGATGTATCATTTGTTATAGATAACTTCATTGCTGTTGCTCGCTATGTGACTTCTTATGTAACAAAGTCAGAGAAGACAGAGATGGAAGAGGTGTGGGAGGAGATTTCTGCAGAAAAGACTCTCACTACGAAATTGTACAGTTTCAGTTTGAAAATGCTTTCCTAAAGAGAAATTAGATCTTATAAATGTATAAAAAGGTTGAGCTTGGCAAGTTTGTTCCTAAATCCAGAGGAATCCTGTGGCTACCGCTAGGCCTTGCAAGCAGTCGTAAAAGAGTATTGAAGCCTATCCCAGAAATACAATACCTTGCAGAATTTGATCCAGACAGTACAGACATTCTGAAGACTAACATGCTGGATGCATGTTACCCAAGAAGGAGGCCCCATCTTCTAAACATGTGTGTTTATGAAGTACTTCAGCATTATACATACAGAACTAATGCAACTGAAAGATTTGCAGTCATTGGATGTGACGGTGGTTTGGTGAGACACAACAAAGGAAATCTAATTATTCACAGAAAGTCCAGAGAGAAGAGAATTTTTATACTTGTCACTTTTGCAACTGTTTAAGCCATGGAATACTGAATCAGATTTACTTGGACACTATGGTGGTCATTCCAACCTTGGCAGTCCATGACCGCCGGGTTGGAGGACCGCGGGAGCACCGCCGACAGGCCGGCGGTGCTCCAATGGGCATTCCGACCACGGCGGTAAAGCCGCGGTCGGACCGGCAACACTGGCGGTCTCCCGCCAGTGTACCGCTGCCCATTGGAATCCTCCAAGGCGGCGCAGCTAGCTGCGCCACCGAGGGGATTCCGACCCCCCCTACCGCCATCCAGTTCCCGGCGGTCCGCCCGCCGGGAACCGGATGGCGGTAGGGGGGGTCGCGGGGCCCCTGGGGGCCCCTGCAGTGCCCATGCCACTGGCATGGGATCTGCAGGGGCCCCTGTAAGAGGGCCCCTAAATGTATTTCACTGTCTGCTGCGCATACAGTGAAATACGCGACGGGTGCAACTGCACCCGTCGCACAGCTTCCACTCCGCCGGCTCGATTCCGAGCCGGCTTCATCGTGGAAGCCTCTTTCCCGCTGGGCTGGGGGGCGGCCTGAAGGCGGCCGCCCGCCAGCCCAGCGGGAATGTCAGAATTACCGACGCGGTCTTTCGACCGCGGAACGGTAACCTGACGGCAGGACTTTGGCGGGCGGCCTCCGCCTCCCGCCAAGGTCAGAATGAGGGCCTATGACTGTTTTGAAGACTCATTAAACGCTGTAAGAAACAGTATTCAGTGTTCTGTGTTTCCAACATTCTTGTAGATGTTGAAAGATGAGCTTGAACAGGAAGAACCCACTGATGTTGAGATGACCAGGGAGTGTTTACAAAACAGCCAAAGTTCTGTACCAGCAATTCAAGATCCCATTGCAGAGCCAGTAATTCAAACAAAGCAGGTATAGCTCTGAATGATTTTGAGATTGCAATGCAACATGCAAGAGAGAAAACTGAATTTCTAAACAGGGAATGGAACAGCTGTGCAATGAACAGAGTAACATTTACAATGAGGTTACTGATAAAATAGAGTATGGATTTCTCCATGAAAATAAACAATGTGATTGTTCTTCATATGAACCAATATTACTATACATCAGTGGACAAGCTGGCATGGCAAAAGCTTTCCAATTAAAGTTCTCACCAGTTATCTGCGGAAGGCTACAAATAAAAATTTGTCATGTATAGTAATAGTACCAATAGGATTAGCAGCACATAAAATTTAAGGAATATCTCTACATTGACTACTAATGCTACCTGTTGAACATGACAATGAATTGGAGTACCAGAAATTATCTGGTGATTCTTGCTAAAAGGAGTCCAGAGTATTGAAAAATACTTAACCTTCTAATCATTGATGAAGTGAGCATGTTATTGAATATAATGCTTGCCTTCATACACTTAAGGATGGAGCAGATTTTAAAAACAAGGTATGATGGACTCTTAGGAAGAACACATTTATTTGTGTTTGGTGACCTCCTCCAACTTACCCCTCTAAAAGGATAACCTTTTTTCAAAACACTTTTGCATAATGAAACAAGAAAGTCCTTTGAAAGTATTGGGATTGTGAACATTTGGTTAAACTTTGAATACAAAGAATTAGTGAAAAATATGTGCCAAGCATCCGATCTGGAATACAGAGATATACTGAATGGGAGTGCTCACAAAAGAGGGATAATGTGCTTTAGAAAGCTGCCTTATCAAAAGTATTCCCATCTAACATTACAGCTCCAGAACTATTTTTTGTAAGAAGACAAATCTATAGTCTGTTTAATGTCAACACTTCAAGAGTGCTCCAACTTTAATGAAACATTCATACAACTGGAGAAAGAAGAGTTTTAGGAAATGACAGCTATCGATAAAATGGAACATCAGGGAGTCACAATACTACTAACAGATAAACTGTAATCAAAGTTGGATTCTTTAGAAAAATCAGTGTCCAAGAGACAGCAGAATTAAAAAAGCATTTACGTGTTTAAAAATTGTTGAATTATTTTGTGACATAATTTAAATGTAATTGTAATTGTATTTATATAGCTCTTACTACCCCTGACAAGGTGACAATCGCTTTTCGGTGAGTAGCACGCTACTCCAGAACCCAAGAGGAATTAGTGGTAGATTAGTATAGTGAAATATCAGTACAGTATTAGTATTATTATGGGTTAATTTGAGCAGAGGATATGTGAGTTTGTTGGTTGAATTGACCGGAGTAATGCAGGGATAGAAGAGGGAAGAATCCAGAGGTGTTAATTGGGAGTTTATAGTAAAGGGATGAGGCTTGGGATGAGTAAAAGAGAGATGGCGGAGGGAAGAGTCTATGGAAAGGTGTTAGGGAGATCATAGTAGGAGGAGGGGTTTTGGATGAGTCAAAGGTGAGATAAATGAGGGAGAATTTCATAGGGTTCTTTGGGAGATCATAGAAGTAAACTGAGGTTTGGAGTGAGCTAGATGCAGTAGACAAGGGAAGACCTTAGTCAGGGTTATTTCAGAGATGAAAGCAGTAGAATGGGTTTGGGATGAGTCAGAGTGGGGATAGAGGATAGGATAAAGACATAAGGTGATGGGGAGTCAGAGTAAAGCTTAAAAAGAGTAAAATGTATATTATTTTGTATTTATTTATTACTTTATTTATATACATACTTTGTTTAATTTAATTATTTATATTTTGAATTTTATTTATAGATTTAATTGTATTTATTGATATTTATTTTTTCTCTAGTACAGTCGGATGAGAGTAATAAATAAATAGATATGTGAACACATAGGATGGGAATATATGCAAAGAATATAATAATGAGCATAATAATAGAAACGAAGTATTGTATAAACACAGACTTTCAAGATCAGTAATATTTGATGTTAATTAATAAGTGTACTTTCTAACATTCATTTATCTTTCCTCAATTGTTCAATAGTGAAATGCTTGCTGTTAACTTATCTAGGAGCTATGAAATGACCTATGAACATGTTAAGCATAGAATAATATACACATATATATGTGTGTATATATATATATATATATATATATATATATATATATATATATATATTTAACCGTAAGTATACATTTTTTAAACAGGCTTAAAGAGTATGTGTATAATTTATCATTATGAAATAGTAACTATACATATTTCTTAAAGGACTATACATATCTAGAATATACACATAATCAGATTATAAATATGTCTCAACACAGGCATATGCAGTCCATTGCTGTTTGAATATAGTGGTTATGATGGAAAGAGCCAACTCTTGAGTAGTGTTCTGAAGACAAGATAGTTATCTGTGGATCTTATATTGGGGGTGATCAATTCCATAGTTTGGCTGCTTGAACAGAGAAGTATGTACTACCTATTGTCTTTTTCTTGTATGATGGTGTTTTAAGACGGGTTAACAATCTAGGGCAGGGTTTCTTTGTTGAATGTATTTGGTTACTTTGTTTCTGATGAAAAGCGATTGTGTTTCATGTATTGCTTTGAGGGTAATATAAAGCAGTCTGAAGGTGGATCTTCTGGAAATGGGTAACCAGGGTAGTGCTTTCAAGGCAGGGGAGATGTGGGTTTATGGCTTTACATGTAATAGTAGCCTGGCAGCTGAGTTCTGAATACATTGTAGTTTTTTCATAATAGGTAGAGATGATCCATGGTAGAGGCCATTGGCATAATCAAGTTTGGATAGTAGAAGAGAGATAGTAGCCTGCATCTTGTGTGGAAATCTGAGGAAGGGGAAGATGCGTCACAGAGTCTTCAAGGTGATAAAGCTTGATCGTGCTAATTTGTCCACTTGGGCATTCATTGTTAACTTAGAGTCCATGGTAATTCCAAGGTTTTTAACTTTCTTTGAATACTTGAGTAGGTGGTCCCAGATCGTCAGGCCACGTGCACAGTGGGTCATAATTTTTCCAGTCGCCACATGTGAGTATTTCTGTTTTGAAAGCAGTCAGTTTGAGATGGCTCCAAGTCATCCACTGATCAATGGCTCTGAGACAACTGAATATTTGTGAGTTTTCAATGTCTTTGGGGCATTCCAATTTAAGTAGTATTTGTGTGTAATCTGCATAGTTGTAGCATGTGAGTTGTTGAAAAGCATAGGTGAGATGATTGATCCTTGAAGGACCCCGCAGATGTTGAAAAGCATGGATGAGATGATTGATCCTTCAAGGACCCCAGCTTTTGTGAGGGGGGGTTTGGATGAGAAGGGAGAGAATAGATAATATTAGTTCTGTTTTGAAGGTAGGATGTAATCAGTTGAGAGCAATCCCTTCTATGCCGGCTTCATGGAATCATTGAAGTAATGTGTCATGGTCAACAGTATTAAAGGCAGCTGAGAAGTCCAAGACCACTAGTGCAGCAACTTGATTACGGTCAACTGTGTTTTTAAGATATTCCCAGATTGCTGTGAGTGGCGATTCAGTGCCTTTTCCTGGGCGGAATCCAATTTGGCAGTCTGAAAGTATGGAATTGTCTTCAATGAATTGTGACATCTGGGCGAATGCTGCTCTTTCTATCAGTTTGCCCTGGAAAGGTTTATTTGTAATTGGTCTGTAGTTGTCGGGGTCCTGCAGGTCTAGGTTTGTTTCTTTAATAACGGACATATGTGTGCCTTTTTCAGGTCTTCAGGAAAGGTTCCTGTGGTTAAAGAGTTACTGATGAATATTCTTACATGTGTGCCTGCAGAAGTAGATAAAAGAATATTCTTGAAGATGTGTGGTGGACCAGGGTCAGAAGGGCAGCTGGATGGCTTGCTTGTTTTGAACAAATCCATAAATTCACCTTGTGATATTTGTTTGAAGGAGTGCAGAGGCTGGGTTGGTTTACTCTTGGAGAGGTTGGTGCTGATGGTTTTCTTCTGTTTTAAATAGGAGTCCAATGTGTCTGCCTTAGTTGTGTAATTAGTTGCCTGTTTGTTTGTGAAATATTGAGTAGTGGATGACTTCCTTCTATGCATTTAGGTTTTCAAAATATTTGGATAATTGTATTAAATTCTTTAGTTGCAGATTTAGCATTTAGAATTCTGTCTGAGTAGTACCTTTTTTAGCTTTTTTGATTGATGATTTGTAGATTCTGTTAGGTTTAAGTAGCTGAAGTTTGTCTTGAATGTTGTTTGTTTTGAGCCAGGTCTGTTGCAACCTTCTGATTTGTTGCTTTATCTTTTTAAGTTCTGCATTTGTCCAAGGTGTTGGTTTTCTTTTGTCTTGTTTAGTTTTTCTGAGTGGTATTAGGATGTCAACAGCTTCCTGTAGCCACTCATAAAGTTTTAGAACATAATTAATTCTGTCTAGATCTGTGTTGGCTGTTAGCTGTGTTTGTAAGTCTTCAAAACTGAGGCCAATATTTATACTTTTTGACGCAATCCAGCGCCAGCGCTGGTTTGCGTAAAAAAATGTACAGCCGGCTAACGCCATTCCTACGCGCCAGGTGGGCGCCTTATTTAAGGATTGACTATAGCCGGCACCGCGGGCTGGTCAGAGTAAAAAAAAATGACTCAAACCAGGCAGCGCCGGCGTAGGGGAAAATGGGGGTTGTGCATCAAAAAATGGTGCAAGTCAGGTTTGAGTCAAAAATCATGGCTCAAACCGGACTTGCGCCATTGTTTGATGCACAACCCCCATTGAAATGACTCCTGTCTTACCAAAGACAGGAGTCATGCCCCCTTGCCCAATGGCCATGCCCAGGGGACTTATGTCCCCTGGGCATGGCCATTGGGCACAGTGGCATGCCCTATGCCACTTTAAAAAAATAAAATAAATTATACTTACCCCAACTTACCTGTACTTACATGGGATGGGTCCCCCCATCCATGGGTATCTTCCAGGGGTGGGCGAGGGTGGCAGGGGGTGTCCCTGTGGGCAGGGAAGGGCACCTCTGAACTGCTTCCATGGTCAGAGACCATGGAAGTGAGCCCACATGTCCCTTAACGCCTGCCCTCACCCAGGCGTTAAAAAACAGCGCACATCAGGCTGTGCACTGTTTTATAAGGGCCGCCCCCTCCTGTGCGTCAAAATGAAGCCGGAATATAAATAAGGTGCACAGGCCTTAAAGTCATTTTTTGGATGGGAACGCCTACCTTGCATGTCATTAACACAAGGGAGTTTCCCACATCCAGAAAATGACGCACACGGAGGGATTTTGACATTCGTGGGGCTGGGCGTCATTGTTTAAATATGGGGCAAGGTTTGCGCTGAATGTGCGTCAAAATTTTTGATGCACATTCGGCGCAGAGTACAAATATGACCCTGAGTTTGCTCCATGACTGATAGATGCATGTATGCAAGGTGCCATGGGGTGTGTTGATTTGTGGTGTTTTATGTCAGAACATTATCAAATGGTGCTCTGACCATGAAATTGGTGTGATGCTTTGAATGATAACTAGTTCAGGTTTCGCAAAAATGACATCTGGGATGTGTCCAGCGATGGTTGTGGGACTGTGTACAATCTGATGTAGGTTCAATGGGACTAGGCAGTGATGATAGCTTTTGGATGGGGCATATTGGGTATGTCAAACCAAATATTTAGGTCTCCAAGAATGCATAGGTTTGAGTATAATGTTATAAGGTTTGAGACTGTATCTAGAAAAGTGTCTGGGAATGTTCAATTGTTTGGTGGAGGTCTGTAAGGGAGGAGAAAGTTACAGAAGGAAGTTGGTGTAGGGTTGCATCTGGTGAGGAGGTCCTCACAACCTTGTATGGAAATGTTGTCTATTTTACTGAGATGTATTGTTTGTTTGAATATAATAGCTAGTCCACCTCCTCCCTTGCCTATACGGTTTTGTGTGAAGATTGATAGCCTGGAGGAACAGCTTCATGCAACACTGGGGCCATGCCATCTCCCAATCATTCAGTTACGAATAATAAGTCAGGTTGTGTGTCCATGAGCAGGTTGTAGATGTGGTGCTTGTTTTTTTTAGAGTGATCGAGGATTTATGAGCAGGCAGTTTAGAAAATGTGTGTTTGTGGTGGTGTTGTTTTGTTTTGGAGAAGGGTGAGCAGTATATTGTGAGCTTGTAGCAGGTGTGTTTTTAGTTGTGATAACTGTGTGAGGGTCACACTAGTTCTGTTTTTCAATGTAGTGTTCCTCTTCCAGCAAGCTTAGGAGGCGTTCTGTTGGGTTTTTGTATGTTGGTGGTGGACTAGGTGGTTGAGAGTGACATGATGAGTGTAGTTTTTTTTGTAGAGTAGCCTTATTGTGTGATAGACAAGGGGATGCGAAGTTGTTAAGAGTGGTATGTTGTTTATTTTGTTTGTGTCTGTTTAGTGTGGAAGGAGTATGGGTTATGGGTGGTGGAGGAGCATGTGGATCAGAATGTAAGGCTCTAAACTGTGCAATGGATGAGAGATGGGTGAGTGCATGTTGCAGTGTTGGGGTGCTTGTTGTAGATATTTGTGAAGAGTAAGAATTTAGGAGTAAAAGCTGGGCAGGATTTGTATTATTTATGTAGTCATGAGGGTAGGAGTGGGTGTGACGGAAAGTATTATGAAAGCTTATGCTGATGTGTGTGGTCTGTTTTGTTTTTGTGGAATAGAGAAAGGAGATACTGATGTAGTGGTTTTCTGTGAAGGATTTGTATGTGAGTTAGTGATGGTGAGTGGTATTAGAATATTACAGGGGGTGTTGATGTGTTTTGGAGAAGAGTGTATGAGTTGTATATGAGGTAATGGATGAAGGTTGGGAATGTTTGTGTTAATTTTGATCACTGGAAGAGGTAATATGTGTGGTGGAGTGATGTTTAAGGATTGTGTGGTTGTGTGCAATTGGTGAAGGGAGGGGAAGGGTGTTTGTGGATGGTGTGTTGGAAGGCTGAGTTTAGGTATTGTCATGATAAAAGGGGGTCTGCAGGAGCAAATAGAGGATAGTGCTGTTGGTTTGTATGAACAGGGAGTGTGTCTCTGGATGGCTGAAAGTAATGTGGTTTTGGTTGTGTAGGCGATGGCAGGATGTGTTAGTGGGAATGGGCAGAGTAGTGTTTGGTTTGAGAATGAAGGTGTCTTAATGTTGTGGTGGATATGTGTATAAGTGTGGTACGTGGGGTTTTATGTTGATTGATGAGACATTGCAATCTATATGGGGTCAGTTTTGATGCATGAGTTAGATGTCCTTGCTTATATTGTATTTGGATGTTGATGGATGTGGAGGGAATAAGGTCCTTTCTGGTATGTGGAAATTTGGGCAACATTTCTGACCCTAGGCCCTTGGCCTTGATTCCAGGGCTGAGACTCCATGAGCCCTAGGCTTAAATAGCACTATTGGCCAATAGAAACCTAGTCCTAACCCTAAACAATCAGATTTGAAGACCTAAACCCTACAGCTAATGGGAGGCCTAGCCCTATTAACCAATCACACCCCTAGTCCTGACAACCAATCACAACACTAACCCTAAAACCATGAACCAATAGGAATCGCAACCCTAGTACCAATCACAACACCAACCCTAAAACCATGAAACAATAGGAATTTCAACCCTAGTACCAATCACAACACCAACCCTAAAACCGTGAAACCATAGGAATCTCAACCCTAGTACCAATTGCAACACCAATCCTAAAAGCAGTAACCAATAGGAATCTCAACCATAGTACCACCAAAAACCATGAACCAATAGGAATCTCAACCCTAGTACCAATCACAAAACCAACCCTGAAAGCAGGAACTAATAGGAATCTCAACCCTAGTACCAATCATAACACCGGCCCTAAAAGCAGATACCAATAGGAATCTCAACCCTAGTACCAACCAAAACACCAATCCTAAAAGCAGGAACCAATAGGAATCTCAACACTAGTACCAATCACATCACCAACCCTAAAAGCAGGAACCAATAGGAATCTCAGCCCTAGTACCAATCACATCACCAACCCTAAAACCATGAACCAATAGGAATCTCAGCCCTAGTACCAATCAGAACCCAGAACCTAGTTTAGGTCAATAGACTTACTGATCCCAGCAACTAATCACAACAATATATGCAACAACCAATAGAAACTTATAAGGCCAACTTAACTGAAGCTCAAGCCCCTGTGTAAGGGAGGAGGGAGCTGCTGCTCTGTTCAGAAGCTCCTTGTCAAAATCCGTACTTCCAAGCTAGCAGAGTCTACTTTCCAGGTAAAGGAGGAAAATTGAAAAGCACTGAAATACAGCTAATGAGGTGTATGTAGCCTTTGTTCTAAAAAAGGGGGGTGGATTGGCGGTTAGCTTCATGCAGTCTTTTGCCACAAACTAGGATGGACATTTCAAACAGTCAGAGGTAAAAAACAGCAGTTTCAGAAGGCCAAGCTGGCTGAAACACAGAGAGCTCACAGTAAACAGGAACGGATAGCAGTGTAAACACTTTTTAAACAAATAACACAATTTCTTAGAAAGCCTGGGGCTCTCACCAGTCTCCTAGGATTTCTTCATCACTTGCCTGTATTAGGGTGCAGGGAAAGGCTAGGCTCACAAAATGGAGGTGGCTGTCCCAGGGTTCCCTCCACAAACTTAAAGGCCTTGTGCAGGTGTTAGAGGAGGAGTCAGGTTGCCTGGGAGCTAGAGAACCAATCAGCAAACCCAAGCCCCTGTGGAAGGGAAGAGGGAGCTGCTGCTCTATTCAGAATCTCCATAAATACAGACAGGCAGAATCCACACTTCCAGGCTAGCAGAGTCTACTTTCAAGGTAAGGGAGAGATTGAAAAGCAATGAAATACTGCTTGTCGCTCACTCAGATATTTGTTTTATTCAAGGCAAAAACAAGTGGTGGTGACATTTTCTAAACACAATTTAAATCACAGAAATAGATTAAGCAGTCTCCTAAACACACTCTGGTTAGCCACAGATGTGTATGTAGCCTTTTTCTAAAGAAGGGGGGTGAGTTGCGTTTGGCTTTATGTGGAGGAATGTTTAGTAAATAGTGCAATAGGTAAGGTTGTTAATTTCATTAATCTTCCAACTAGAGATGAGGTAGATATTTGGCTACAAAATGTGATCAGATAGATGATGTGAAAAAGATTAACCTGTGTATTGTTAGGTTAATGCTTATAAAAGACATATATCTGGTGGCAACAGTTCCCACCCTCTCTGGCATATGCTGTAACCATACATAAACACAATGTTTGAGTGTAGATACAACTTTGGTTGATTTTGGAAGTGCTGTATTCAAAGAAGGAATGTCATATGTAGCATTGTTGTGAATTAAAACATTGCCCGGTTTGGTTTAGATTGACTTTAATGAGAAGAAATGTAGTGCTGATGCAAGCTGTGTAAGATAGTACAATTGGTTAAGGACTCAATATGCTCCTCATTTAGGCCAGTACCTATTAAAGAGAAATTGATAATCTGTCCAAAAGGGACAATTACCAAACAGTTTACAGACCATTAAGAAAAGAAAGCACAGAAGAACACAGTTGGTGCTAAGCAGAGAAAAATGGAAAATTACTGTGAAATTGTAGTTTACCAGTTGGAAAACAGTTCAAGTGTCAACTGCTATGTGAATGTTGGTCTTAATGTACTGTTCCATTTATCACATGTAGTAAATCAAATTGAACAAAACTCAGATAAGAGAATGCACTCTGCACTATATAATTTGCTGCAATGTTTAAAGGGTAACAGAAGTGTAATACATTCTTCTTCTGGAATCCAATATATTTTGGATACACATACTGGATCAATAACATTAACTCTCAACACTCAGCAAGATGCACAATAATTCATTATGATTATCCTTGGAGTCTTAGAGCAAGACAAAGTAAATGTTGATGATTTATTTGGGGTCAGTTACAAATGGAACTATGATTGGGAAGTCTGCTCTTTCACATCTAGCACTGTCATCAATTCTGAATGATTTCTCTACTTAACATTACTGGATTCTAAAACTCTGCCTTCGGACAAATTGTACAGAAATGCTAACCAAAATATGGCATGCCCAAAGTGCAGATCATATGTTGTGTTTGCATTGTTTGTACAAAGAACTGAAAAATACCAAATTGGAAACTCAGATTACAAACTTCAAAGCTGGACAAACATCACTTTCATGAAGAACATTCTCTACTTCAGCTATCTTCTTTCAGGAAGGAGTTAATAAAGCCTCCAGGCACTACATTGTTTATTTAAGGAGTGAAAATGGATGGACAGAATGCAACAACATCAACCTAAAATACAACTCAAAACTTCCATTCAAACTACCATGCTCATACTTTTCCTTTCTTCAACTGAAGTTCTAAGGGAGAATTCTGCTTAAAGAAGTGGTGTAAATTATTTCTTCTATGTTGTTCACCTTTTTTTTTCCACATTAGTCGGCCTATCAAGGCTAATGTTGTTAAAAAATATTGTCAAAAATCAAGAGTCCTTTAATGTCCCAGAAAGGAGTTAATATAACAACTCAATACAAGACTCTCTAATTAAAGTCTGAAACTGGACGGACATACTCCAATTACAGCAGTCTTTGGTTAAAATAAAAAATTGTCCTCTTTTGTTTCTGCAACCAAACTTCACCAACTTTGGGGGTGATTCTGAGACTGGCGGGCGGCGGAGGCCGCCCGCCAGTCTTCCCCCGACACAATACCGCTCCGCGGTCGCAAGACCGCGGAGGGTATTTTGAGATTTGCCCTGGGCTGGCGGGCGGCCGCCAAAAGGCCGCCCGCCAGCCCAGGGCAAATCTACCTTCCCACGAGGACGCCGGCTCCGAATGGAGCCGGCGTAGTGGGAAGGTGCGACGGGTGCTGTTGCACCCGTCGCGTATTTCAGTGTCTGCTTTGCAGACACTGAAATACTTTGTGGGGCCCTCTTACGGGGGCCCCTGCAGTGCCCATGCCATTGGCATGGGCACTGCAGGGGCCCCCAGGGGCCCCGCGGCACCCCCTACCGCCATCCTGTTCCTGGCGGGAGACCCGCCAGGAACAGGATGGCGGTAGGGGGTGTCAGAATCCCCATGGCTGCGGAGCGCGCTCCGCAGCCATGGAGGATTCTCCCGAGCAGCGGAAAGTCGGCGGGAGACCGCCGACTTTCCGTTTCTGACCGCGGCTGAACCGCCGCGGTCAGAATGCTCGACAGGGCACCGCCAGCCTGTTGGCGGTGCTCCCGTGGTCGGTGACCCTGGCAGTCACCGACCGCCAGGGTCAGAATGACCCCCTTAATCTTTAAAAAAAAGTACTGCGTGGTATTTTCCATACATGGATCATTACCAGTTTCGAGACCATCTGGCCTACCAGGGATGATGTTTTCAAAAGGATCTATAAAATTGATTTGTGATATTTTCCAAGATGTAAAAAAATAGTAATACTTTTACGATATGTTTTTTCGATTACTGTAATAAGTCTAGAAAAGCACTAATTGATCAATTGTAGTGAGTGCAATGCATAGTACCACTTATTTGTATTGATCTACTGTACATGTTTGAGGTTATTGTTTCCAATCTATTGGTTGTTTTTCCCCACTGTTCCAAGATGATGCTCTTTACAAATACAGAAGTATAAAAGCTGATAACAGTAAAAAATTTAAACTGTTATATGTATTTATTACATTGTAATACAGTCTTACAGTATAAGCAATGTGAATAGTTATGTTGGTGCACATTTGAAGATTAAATACTAACATATCTTTACCTTCTTTTTCTTTTTCAATAGCCGCTGCAGATCAATGTTGTTAGATGTCCCAAAACACTTCTTGAACCACAGACAAATTGCTTAGAGATATCCATGGACAGTGTTTTTAAAGATAAAGTGCTCTTGCCAGACCTTCCCATTAATCTTTGTTGCCTATTCCAACTTAAACTTTCTGTGTAATATAGTAGTTTTTCAGGTAGTCACACAACAACTTAATCATTCAGGCACTTATTTATGCAGACACTCACACAACCAATCACTTACCTATGCAGCCTCTCGCAGTGATAGAGACACTCAAATAGCTACGATTTTACTCATAGAATAGATCACACCCCACTCATTCACTAAACAGCAGTGACATATTCATTTAGTCACTCATAATTCACTCGCACACCCTCTCAGTCACTGATACAGTCCTTTAGACACCCATTGGCTCACATATACACTCACTGTCACAACCATTCTCTTACCTGTACATGGTCTCCCACACCTTTTGACTAACCTTTACAATCACTTACACAGCCACTAACTCCCCATACAGCCACTCACACTAGCACTTACTCACCCATAGAGCCATACACAGGCACTCACTCTCCCATACAGACACTCACACAACCATTCACTCACCCATACAGCTACTCACACAACCAATCACTCTTCCATAGACCCACTCACACAACCAGTCACTCACATAAACAGCCACTCATACAGGCGTTAACTCAGCCATACATGCTCTCATGCACTCTCATGAACTCAGTCAAATGCCCGTCTACACACTCATAGACTCACTTTCTTACCCATGCATGCACGCATTCACTTACTAACTCATACATGTACTCATAAACTCAGTCAATCACCCATACAATACTTATGCACTTACTTATTCAACCCACACACATTCATGCACTCAGTTAATCATCCATACACCAGTCATGCACTCAATCAATCACCCAGACACCACTCATGCACTCCCTCACTCACCCATACACACACTCATGCACTCACTCACTCACCCATACTTGCACTCACACAATCACCCATACACCACTCATACACTCAGTCGCTCACCTATACATACACTCTTGCACACACTCACTCACCCAGACATGCACTCATGCACTCATGCACTCACTCACTCACTCACTCACCCATACATGTATTCTGTCAGTCACCTATTCACCACTCACACTCTCACCCATGCATGCACAAATACACTCCACACAAAGTCAATCACCATATACTGCTCATGGACTTAATCAATCATCCATACATCATTCATACACTCACTCACTCATACACACACTCTTGCGCTCACTCACTCACCCATTCTGGCACTCATGCATTCACTCATTCACCCATACATGCACCCATCCACTCCTTCAGTCACCCATGCAGTACTCGCGCACTCACTCACTCACCCATACAGGCACTCATACACCCACTCACTCACACATAGAGCCATTCATGTACCCACTCACTCACCCATAGGTCCACTCATGCACTCATTTATTTACTTGCAAACACTCTCAGGGACGCAATCAGTCAGCCATAGACCACCCATCCACTCACTGAGTCACATTCCAAATAATGACCTAATAGCTGTATGGCTTCCCTCTTCCATCTAGTTTGGAGGTAACAAGGTTAACAGGAAGTACCATACATCTAATGGCAAGAAAGAAAAGGAAAAGTCTAGTTTGTTGGTATAAAACAGTATCCCTATTCTTTCCTGAGATATGCTGTTTACAATTATTACAACATACCTTAGACATTAATCAAGTCCCCATAAGTTAGGCTCATATGGCATGACTGGAAAACGACATAGAAAGCAAACAATATATAGAGATGTACATATATTCAGTGCATTGCTTCATGCACCTAATGATTAGCCAATTTACTTGGTCAAAAAATACAAAACAAAAATACACCTAAACGAAAGTTAGTATGCTGACATAATAGAGTGGTAACTGTTCTGTTTTATCAATAACACAGTTTATATTTCTTGTTTTTTTTCTTTCATAGAAATACATTAGGTGTATCCTTCTGAAACCATAGTAAAGCAGAAGACTTCAAAATCAGATAAGCGCATTACCAGACAATGTTCTATCCAGCTACTACCAGCATGTTAGCGCATTACCAGACAAAGTTCCATTCAACTTGATTCTTTATGAAATGCTTTTCTTTTGCAGGAGCATCCCAACGAAGTATCCAGAGATGTGATAGCAGATTCCAAATGAAGCGGCCACCAACGGAGGTGATGGAAAGAGCCTGATGCGAGGAACCTCCTGAGGATGCTGTCAGCTACGAGGGAAAATCCGGAAGCAAGGTAAGGTACACGATGGCAGGAAGCAGCTGACTGAAAACAGCTAGAACAACAAGGAGCTTTCTGCCCTTTAGCACAATAATTATCCTAGACACACTCCACACCTTCTGTAGTGGGAAAGGAGTATGGGGTGCCAGCAGGCATGACACTGAGGAAGTCGAGAGGAGGAAGCAGAGAAAGGGAACTCAGGAGGCATGAATCTAGATATAGTTTGTAGATAGACTGCAATGAACCATTTGTCCTGAATATAGATGAAGATATGTATGTTCACTTTTAAATCCTTTATGTGTCTATGCTTCGTTCTGCAAATTGTCACTTGTATAATAATTTTAAGCATTTTACTTTATTTGTATGTTTTTACAGAGAGACAGTCTGGATATGCTGTGTAACAGTGTAGACAGTGTAACTCTAATAATGAAGGATTTTCACTACCATCTTCATGTATTGCATGCCCACTAGGGAACAATATACTAGACAGATGATGGCCGTTAAGCTCAATTGATATTTTTTCTTTAAAATAAGTACAATTGATTTTTTAGGATTTTTTATCTGTGCAAGTTATTTGCTCTTCATTTAGCCACCACTGTTTGTGCAGCATACACATTACTCAGTACTTGGCTATGATACTCTAAAGCATATTTATCTTATTTTTTCCTTTGAATATGATTGGCATTTTGATTATTTAATATGTAGTATCCATCCCATGGTTTGATTGTCTGATCTTTCTGATGAAATCAATTATGCTTGCCCACTGAGGCTCTCTGATTTGTGTATTGAATGCATGCTGTTATGAATTTAAACAGCAAACTGTATTATGCTCTTAAATGCTATAATATTTTGTACAATACATGTAATCTATTTTGATCTACATTGAACTTCAATGTGGAGTTTTACACTCTCTATTGTCTCTGCTGTGTGCATGGCTGGTCCATTGTCTTTATTGTGTACTGTGCATACTTACTTTCTGTAGTTTTTACATTGTCACTTTGTTAATATTTCAATATGAAAGCAATTATGAATGGAGCTCTCGCACTTGGGCCCTAAGACTTAGGTATTGAATGCATACCGTTATGACTTTAAACATTGTATTAAACAAGGTGTACAAATGCTAGACTGTATCACATGATCTTTGTAATTGATTATGAATCTGATTTAATTTCTATGCTGGGTTTGCACTTTCCACAATGGAGCTGCTTTGTGACATAAGAGGCTTGTCCTTTGTTATTCTTTACAGGACACGTTGAATTTACATAGTCACTTTGTATATATTTCACTTTGAAACTGGCGGTCGACATTGGGACCAAGAATTGGTTTAAACCAAGTTGCATTGATGTTTCTCCTCTGGTGTGTAAGGAATTAAAGTTTAGCAACTTTCACACTACCTACACGATATATAAAGGCTTTATACTTACCTGTGAAAATCTTACAGTCAACATTTGTGTGGTAAATGCATGTGTGGTAATGGTATACGTGGTTCCGTCATACATCCTCATTTAATTACGTGAGCGATCCAAATTAACAAGGAGATCAGACAGCCAAGCCCAGGTGCTGGCGCTAAGAGGCAGGCACAAACTGAGCATTGTTAATAGTTTGCAATGCATGTCAATCATGCAACAAAAATCCTGTTAGAATATGATCTGTTGGTGTTTTCAACATTTAAAATAACATCTCTCTTAAAACGCTGAAACAATTCACCTTACTAGTACATTCATTTATATGAGAACTTTGGGCCTAATTTAAACTTTGGGGGATGGGATACTCTGCCACAAACATGGCGAATGTCCCATCCACCATATTACAAATGCCATTAAATATAATGCACTTTTAATATGGGGGACTGGATATACGTAATTTTCTTGATGGGGTAACCTGTCTACTAAACTCTAAATCAAGCACTATATGTATTTATTAAATGTGAGAGCTTTTTAATATGAACAGAGAAAGATTCCTGCACCCGCAATGATGATTCTTCTATTAGCGAACCAAGCGGCATGTCAGGAGTCATCATGTACCACCAATATGTGGCCTAGATTCTTATTATAGCCTAGGACCATTTTAAACTAGTAACTCTATACACAAGAGGGTTTTGTACAGAACAGATCCTAAACTCACATATTTTAAGGAGCTCTCATAAACAACACTGAGCAAAAAAGAGACTTGGTAAAATAAAGTATTTGCCTATCATCACACCGTTTTGTCAAGCAGAGAAGCTGGGATTTTCCAATTACATCATGTGTGCACAGTGCAATCAAGCCAGTAGATGGATATCTTTTTCTGACATCAAAGATCAACGCTTTTTCTTTAGTACTTGAAGGATTTGAATCAAGGTGGGGGACAGACATTGTAAACATTTTTTATTGGTATTTTCACATAAGGTGAATCTTACCCCAAACCATGTGTGCTTCACCAGGAGTGTAGCTTCAACTGGTCCAGCAGGTGCAGTGCCATCTGGGCCCAGAGGCTTGAGGGGCCCACCAAATCCTGGTTATTGACATATTATCAAATTCAACCAGCAGCATTAAAAATGCATTTTTAAAAGTGCCATGTAGCGCACACATGTGCACACTTAACATGTGCACACATTTTGGGGGGGGGGGGTGCATCAAAGGGTGCCTTCGACCTCCAGCACCTTTGGATTTGCATTACCTAAGTTGAGTTTTCCTAACAGGAATTCGCAAATTAGGAAATGCAAAACCATTTGCACCTATGAGCCTTCAGGGATGAATAGAGTCCCATTCCCTAATAGTGATTGCGAATTTTAAGAAATCGCTATTAGGGATTCGCTTTTTTCTTACATCCCATAAAATTCACTATTTAAGAAATGCAGAACGGGTCTTTGATACATCTGGCCCTGAGTTACTGCACAAAAATGTAGCATTTACCAATATTTCTACAATTTGTGCTCCACCCCCTTAAAACAGGGTTTTGACTCAGAAACATGCCACCACCACTGAGGAACAAGTGGTCTTTTTTCTTCCAATCCTTAATTGTCGTGGTATATCACCACATGCCATTTTGATATTATTTTAAGTTGAAGTTACAGAGAATCTTTAAAAACTCTGGTCTCTACTTTCAAAATGATGTTCTACCTGATAATATGTGACGTTTAAAAATATACCCATATATTATGTTAGAACTCCAAGGTCTTATTTTGGTTTATTTTTGTGTTTAATTTTAGATTGTTGGGTGTCAGCCTATCATTTTGGAACAGAGAAAATAAACAAACCCAGCAGAGATGATGGAGAAATTACCCCTGAAACTCTCTTAAACAATTACTTGCTTAGGATATTTTTCTACCTTATGCAAACACATCCCATTCAATAAGTCCGATTTCCCAATACCAGAAGCACTAACCCATCAATCACCCAGTGGCCTAGAAGAGGTGTTGTAGAAATGGGCGTCAATTGGATGAAAACTCATTGAATAATTCATACATTTCTAAACTTCTGCCTTTGATCTAGGTCGTAAAACAGATGTCTTTTTTTCAGTTTAGTCAATACATACAATCTTAATCTTAAAACTTTCTTTTAAAATGGATAGTATGGCCTGGCAAAAATCATCAAGTACACAGGTAAACCCTCATTATTTCCTTGCTAGAAGATATCGCTTTTCATGTGTGTTTAATTTTAAGTTCGGCCTTTCTTTCGCCTTCCTGAAAGCGTTCAGTATCTACAGTCATTTCCACACCACATTCAAGCTATAAATCTACCCATTTGCTTTTCTACAAAAGATCTAGCTCAGTGGTTCCCAACCTTTTGACTTCTGTGGACCCCACTTTATCATTCCTGGACCCCGGGGACTCCCACTGAATCATTATTGGAACCGGGGAACCACCAGATGTAGCAACAAAGCAAATTGCGACTTGCAATTTGCGAGGCCGTGCGACTCGCAAATTGCAAGTCGCAATTTTCTATGCAGAAAGGTGTCTCAGACCCATGAGGTGGGTCGCAGTTTGCGACCCCATTGCGAGTATGGGCACTCACGGGGATGGTGGCCTGCTGGAGTCAGCAGACCACCATGTCCGTGACTGATTTTTAATAAAGCAGTTTTTTTTTTCCATCTGCAGCCCGTTTTCCTTAAAGGAAAACGAGCTGCATTTGGAAAAAAAAAACGAAACCTTTAGTTTTGTTTTTTTCAGGGCAGGCAGTGGTCCATTGGACCACTGCCTGCTCTGAAAAAATATATATTTTTCCAGTCACAAAGGGAAGGGGTCCCATGGGGACCCCTTCCCGTTTGCGACTGGGTTACCATCCACTTCAAGTGGATGGTAACTCCGATTTAATTGCAAATGAAATTGAATAGCATTGCGAGTCGCAAATAGGAAGGGAACACCCCTTCCTGTTTGCGAGTCGGAAATGCATTTTGCGAGTCGGATCTGACTCGCAAAATGCATTTCTGCATAGCAGAGGGGCTTTTGCGCCTCGCAAACGGTGTTTTTCGCCGTTTGCGACTCGCAAACCCTTTGCTACATCTGGCCCCTAGTCTGTTATTTAATTTATTAAGCAGTCGTGGACCCCCTGAGGAGGCTTTGCGAACCCCCAGTGGACCCTGGACCACAGGTTGGGAACCACTGATCTAGCTTTCAAATGAACGAGATTATTTAGTGCTCAAAGAATATAGAGTGCATGAACCTTCACCCGCTATGGAGACAAGTTATAATTATAACAGGTGGGAGAGACTGCAATAGGATGTGCTGGTGTAATGGGGAATCGGTCGTGTTTTAACTCTAATATATTTACAGTACTACGAAATTGGAAAACATGTATCAACAGAATTATATATATATGTATGTCACCATTTGCTGCCATTATTATTTTAATGGAAATTATTTTATTTGTGGGGCTAATTTACTGCTTCCATGAACCACCTCACATCACTCAGAATCCTGTGGAATTTTTTGTATTTTACTAAATCAGCAATACTTACATCGACATACAACTATATTGGTTCCACTACATTGCCTACCCCTACATTGTCCATGTGAGTAAACATTATTTTTTTAACAGAGCACCATCCACCATTACAGTATATTAGCCGCAAATAGGCTTGGTAAGTTTCATTCTAGAAGGCCATTTTATTCAGAGCTGTACGTTTGCACATGTCTGCAAAGTGTAAGCTCGTTCCCAGTACTGGCAAAAGGAAATGGAAATGGGATTTTGTGAGAACAATGAACCCGCTACTGTATCAATGTATAATATCTTCTCCTCGGGGATATTGTGTGCTTCCTCTGGGAGAAGATCCTGTCACCTGCTCATTGAATAAGTGTTTGCTGGAAATAACACCTTTCTGTCATCTGATGAGGTCCATAGACATGCATTGAGAAAAAATGTTCCTAAATGTTATATTTTAGCATTATGCTCCAAGTTACCTTTTTCTAGCACGGGGTTCATACAGTAGAAATGACAGTTGTCTTTTGATTATTTGCTGTGCTGCTTGCTAATCTTACATTCGAAATTCAGGTGAGCTTCCTGACATTTGTGTTTTTGACAGATGGTCCACATGGCACTGGAAATCGCCTCAACAGAACGAAGACATGAGAGCATTGGACCAAGAGCCGCACAATGATCCCAGGCACCAGAGGTAAGGGGGAAGTTTCCATAGGGGAGTGGAGAAGGTCCCAGCACTGGGGCTGGTATATTGGCTACAAGTATGAGCGCAAATTGAAACAAAACATTAGCTAAAATCGAACTCTACAAGTTGTTTGTTTATATGCTTGCAAGCAATGCCTATATTGTTTTGTAGTTATTGCATTATTGAAAAGGGTGCACACAGATGTTGTCCTGGTAGGAGATGATGGAGAATGTATACAATTGTTTGGGTCATAAGGACAGGGAAGAATCCAGAAAACAGAGTGTGAACCCATGGTATCGAGTGAGCAGTCTCTAGAAATAGTTTGAAAACAGAACAGGGAAGAAAGGCAGGAGTGCCGGGATTCAGAGCATAGATATTTGAAGGATAAATACGTCAGAGAAAGAGACCCTCTGGTCTAGCTGCCAACCCCTTCATGAGCCCCTCCACGTGTTAACTAAATGTTCATCGAATAGTAAGTGATCTTTGGGAATGATTGCATGATCTCCCTTCATGAGACCTGTTAAAATAGACATAACTGATGTTCTTTTCAGAGAACATCCCTTAGGGGTTAGCCTGCATGCACAAGGACTAAAGACCCCTTCCCTGTTAACCTAGTGTGAGTGAAATGTAAGGAATGGGCTTGGGGGTCTGACAATCTAAATGAAGTAAGCCCCTAACAAAAGAGACTATTGTTCATACTGTGTTCCAGAAATATGGTACATACATGTACCAATATTTACAAGAGTGGGTGTGTAGAAGTGTTTTCCTGAACATATTACCTTTAGTATAGTAAGTGTAGCTAATTCACAGAAGAAACTAAAAAGTAACAAAAATAAGATAGATGCTGAACAATGGCCTCTTTTCATACAATCACATCAGGAGGCACACAACCGTAAACATGAATTTCAAGTACAAAGTATGAGAGAAATTCAGGACAAATAGGAAAACCAAATTAGTCACCTTAGGGACAGCAATAGGGCTTGTTCTCCAAACACTCCACCTCCTCTGTATCTATGCCCCCAGATCACTGGACCACACAAGAAGGAGGAGGAGGGTGAGTGCCCAAAGGACGAAGATCTATTGGACTTATTCTTCATGCTCAAAATTGAGGTGTGCAGACCCAACTGGGTGGATGTGAATCAGGTATAGCAACTGGTGGAGTTGAGTGAAGAGAGTGAAAGACTGGTGGGGAAAGTGCCATATCTAAGAGTGTCCTCTAGAAATGAATGAGAATAGAGCTCATCAAAGATTACGTTGTTGAATCTAATTGCGTATGTGTGCCCAATGAAAACAGATTGGGCTGAGATCTGGAATTGTAAACGAAATAGATGTAATGTGCCAGATGATTATTAGACAGATTTATGTATAGTTTTTGAAAAGTATTCATATATAGCCCATACAACAGTGATGGCTCAGAAAGCTGTAGGTGTTTGTTTTGTGCTTGAAATTTTAGTCAATGTGAAGAGTCAGTTAACCACAATCGGCAATGGATGGCAGACTAATAAGTTGGCTCAACTTGTGACTGCTATGAATAATTATGTGGCCTCACAAGAGAAAAAGAAAGTAAATGCTGAATCAAAATGATTATCCTTAAAACTGCAACATATGCAGAGAACAGTTAACGGAACAAGACTTGGAACCTTCTCAAGGAGGTGATATAATAGAAGAATGGGAAGGGGCAGGACAGTTGGGAATGGAAGGGGATGGGCAAAAACCCTGCAATAGGAAGATCTTGCTTTGCTTGTGGCCAACTGGTGCATTCGAAACAAGCCTGTCTCAACATTGTGCTACACCAGGCCTATTTGATCAGTTTAGCTGCCGTCAAGTTACCAAAAAACCTTCCTCTGCATTTTAGGCTAGACTGAGATGTTTCGACTGTGTTAAGTATGTGCTAATCCCAGTGTATCAGAAGGGGCATTACATGAACTGTCATTGATGGATAAAATATACTACTTTCCATTTTGACACAGGTGCTAATCACTAAGCTCTAAAACCTCAGAATTCCCCTCTTTACCTCTCTCGGGCATGACCATAGATGAAGTCTGTATTTCCAAATGAGTTCCTAATTATATTACTGATCCCATATCTATTTCCGAGGGACCTTTTTGTCATAAACGTTCTTTTTTGCATAGACCAACATCCCCAACGCATTTGTTAGGCAGGGATATCTTATGGAAGCTCAATTGCCTTATGCTTTGTAGCCATAAAGGGTGTTATTAAATATACCTCAACAAGAAAACCCGGTATTTGCATTATTATGTGAACACTAAGTTACCAAGGTAAAGTGGGCAAGGTTATTATCACATCTGATTTAACAGAATTGCTTCTTCAGGTACCATTCACATTGAGGTCCAGAGGGATCAATGATGTTGGATTCATCTCCTCAAAGGAACCATTTAAGGTCGACCCTCACAAAAGCTCCCTAGAATACCCCAGTACATGCTAAACTGTGAAGAGGAGGAAGAAATCCACCCTGTGAGAAGCAATTTGATTGCCCAAGGGATTTTAGTAATGACTGTCAGTAGATGTAATACCTTGCATCTCCCACTATTTAAGGCGGGGAAAGCCAATATCTACAGATTCGTACAGGACCTTGGTGCTATCATTAATGTGGTCCCTAATCCTGTCTCCCACATATATACCTTTCTGGTAATCACTCGGTACTATAAACAGTGGAATCTGGGTTACACTTAGATAGTCATTATTTTGCAACAGTAAGCTTAAAAGGATATCCCTGAACTCCTGCAATCAATTGTCTAGTGAAGCTGAAAATCCATTTGTAAAAATTAAACAGGCTTTGATTTCTACTGCACTTGCTTTAAGACTCCCTTGTTATGCAAAATCGTTTATTTTGCATTGTTATGAATGTACTGGATTTGCACTAGGCACTGATACAGAGTCATGTGACCAGAATAAGCCAATAGCTTATTATTCTTCGATTCTGGTCTGATTCACTGCATGAATTCTCACTGTGTTTACAGTCTATGGTGGCTGCCATAAAATTTGGGGAAGATTTTGAAAATATTTTGTTGAGTTCCCTTTAACTATTGCTGTGTCCTGTTCCGTAGTTGCAGTCTTCCTCACAGTAAAAAAACAAGCACGTCGTCACAACTCAATACAAAATATTGTTGTTGTCTCCCTCCCATATTATCCTAGTCTGTTGTCCCACTTCGAAACCTGCTTCTTTAATGCCCAATAGTGATAATGAGGAGCCTCACAATTTCATTCTTGTTACTGCCCACATTTCCAAGCCTCATATTGATCTGAGTGATGCACCAATTATTGACTGTGAATTAGCATATTTTTGTTGATGGATCAAGTCTCAGAAACAATGAGGGTATTCTAGTTGCTGGTTCTGCTGTACTCACTGTGTATCAAATTGTGGAAGTTGTGACCTAGCAATTGTGTGAACTTGGCTCAAGTTTCAGGCCTTGTTGGTCTCACCCATG
This sequence comes from Pleurodeles waltl, assembly GCF_031143425.1. Taxonomy (NCBI): domain Eukaryota; kingdom Metazoa; phylum Chordata; class Amphibia; order Caudata; family Salamandridae; genus Pleurodeles; species Pleurodeles waltl. The sequence continues at coordinate 519,216,530 of NC_090442.1, forward strand.
CCTGCATCCTAACGAAAGAAAATAAGCTTTTGGAGTGACCCATAACTTTGAACTCCTACTGCAACAGATGGGTTTCTTATTTTCATCAGGAAGTCCTATTAAAAACACTATAACCAGGAAGCTCTATCTGAAATTTAAAAATCTTTTAAGCACCTTGCAGTTGCCAGAAAAGGTAACAATGGTGAAATCTGTTCCACAACAGATGGTGTGTAAAGGGTTAATGCCCTAGCCAATTCAGTTGCTAAGAATGCTGCATAGTCTAAAACCGATGATGTATCTATGCATACTGATTTATTTCCTGTAGCAACACTAAAAGATTTGTCTCAATCACAGAAGCAAGCCTCTGAAAATGAAAACAGTTCTGCATCGTGCAGCAATGTAAATAGGACCATGAAGGAGTATGGGTGGGTAACACTGGTCATGTGGTTACACTAAGGTGGTCATTACAACCCTGGCGGTCGGTGTTAAAGCGCCGGTAAGATCGCCAACAGGCCGGCGAAAAAAAAAATGGAATCACGACCGTGGTGGAAACCGCCAACAAAGACAGCCACTTTAACCCCTTCGCTGCCAGGCCTTTTCCCCCTCCTGTGCCGAGCCTTTTTTTGGCTATTTGGAGCAGTTCGCGCTTAGGCCTTCATAACTTTTTGTTCACATAAGCTACCAACGCCAAATTTGCGTCCTTTTTTTCCAACATCCTAGGGATTCTAGAGGTACCCAGACTTTGTGTGTTCCCCAGAAGGAGGCCAAGAAATTAGCCAAAAAACTGTGAAAATTTAGTTTTTTTCAAAAAAATTGGAAAAATGGGCTGCAGAAGGCTTGTGGTTTTTTCCCTGAAAAGGGCATCAACAAAGGGTTTGCGGTGATAAAATCACCAGCTCCCAGCTTTCAGGAACAAGCAGACTTGAATCAGAAAAACCAATTTTTCAACACAATTGTGGCATTTACTGGGACATACCCCATTTTTACGATTTTTTGTGCTTTCAGCCTCCTTCCAGTCAGTGACAGAAATGGGCATGAAACCAAAGCTGGATCCCAGAAACCGCAACATTTCTGAAAAGTAGACAAAATTCTGAATTCAGCAAGGGGTAATTTGTGTAGATCCTACAAGGGGTTCCTACAGAAAATAACAACTGAAAAAGAAAAATATTGAAATTGAGGTGAAAAAAACATCAATTTTTCTCTAAGTTTTACTCTGTAACTTTTTCCTGCAATGTCAGATTTTCGAAAGCAATATACCGTTACGTCTGCTGGACTCTTCTGGTTGCAGGGATATATAGGGCTTGTAGGTTCATCAAGAACTCTAGGTACCCAGAGCCAATAAATGACCTGCACCCTGCAGTGGGTTTTCATTCTATGCCGGGTATACAGCAATTCATTTGCTGAAATATAAAGAGTAAAAAATAGCTATCAAGAAAACCTTTGTATTTCCAAAATGGGCACAGGATAAGGTGTTGAGAAGCAGTGGTTATTTGCACATCTCTGAATTCCGGGGTGCCCATACTAGAATGTGAATTACAGAGCATTTCTCAAATAGACGTCTATTTTACAAACTGTCTTACATTTGGAAGGGAAAAATGTAGAGAAAGACAAGGGGCAATAACACTTGTTTTGCTATTCTATGTTCCCCCAAGTCTCCCGATAAAAATGATACCTCACTTGTGTGGGTAGGCCTAGCGCCCGAGACAGGATATGCCCCAAAACACAACGTGGACACTTCACAGAAAACAGAGCTGTTTTTAGCAAAGTGACTACCTGCAGATTTTGGCCTCTAGCTCAGCCGCCACCTAGGGAAACCTACCAAACCTGTGCATTTCTGAAAACTAGAGACCTAGGGGAATCCAAGATGGGGTGACTTGTGTGGCTCGGACCAGGTTCTGTTACCCAGAATCCTTTGCAAACCTCAAAATTTGGCTAAAAAAACACATGTTCCTCACATTTCTGTGGCAGAAAGTTCTGGAATCTGAGAGGAGTCACAAATTTCCTTCCACCCAGCGTTCCCCCACGTCTCCCGATAAAAATGATACCTCACTTGTGTGGGTAGCCTAGCGCCCGCGACAGGAAACGCCCCAAAGCGCAACGTGGACACAGCCACATTTTTGAAGGAAAACAGAGGTGTTTTTTGCAAAGTGCCTACCTGTAGAGTTTGGCCTGTAGCTCAGCCGCCACCTAGGGAAACCTACCAAACCTGTGCATTTCTGAAAACTAGAGACCTAGGGGAATCCAAGATGGGGTGACTTGTGTGGCTCGGACCAGGTTCTGTTACCCAGAATCCTTTGCAAACCTCAAAATTTGGCTACAAAAACACATGTTCCTCACATTTCTGTGGCAGAAAGTTCTGGAATCTGAGAGGAGCCACAAATTTCCTTCCACCCAGCGTTCCCCACGTCTCCCGATAAAAATGATACCTCACTTGTGTGGGTAGGCCTAGCGCCCGCGACAGGAAACGCCCCAAAGCGCAACGTGGACACAGCCACATTTTTGAAGGAAAACAGAGGTGTTTTTTGCAAAGTGCCTACCTATAGATTTTGGCCTGTAGCTCAGCCGCCACCTAGGGAAACCTACCAAACCAGTGCATTTCTGAAAACTAGAGACCTAGATACCATTGTAATATATTAAAATCCAGTACGCAAAAACATATATATACACTATAAACAAAATATGCACCAAGAATAGTAGTCCAGGTAGTGCTCCATTGAAGTCCGTGGAACACTGGGCCCACACGGTATGGGCGAGGCCCACACTCAGTCCCCGTACATGACGGAGAGAACACTGCAGGGGCATCAGATAGCAATAAAACAGGCACCTCAGGGGGAAGGGAAAGGGGGGGCACCTCAGCCGGTTGAGTGCACGACGCCAAATCCACGAGGGGGCCACATGCCCACTGTTCCATCCTGGGGAGTGCAAAGCCACAGTCTCTCAAGTCTCTACAGTGGGTGGATTGCCCACTGTTCCATCCTGGGGAGTGCAAAGCCACAGTCTCTCAAGTCTCTACAGTGGGTGGGTTGCCCACTGTTCAATCCTGGGGAGTGCAAAGCCACAGTCTCTCAAGTCTCTACAGTGGGTGGGTTGTCACTGTTACATCCTGGGGAGTGCAAAGACACAGTCTCTCAAGTCTCTACAGTGGGTGGGTTGCCCACTGTTCCATCCTGGGGAGTGCAAAGCCACAGTCTCTCAATTGGATGCCTTTCTCCACTGGTTCTGGAGGGGGTTTTGTGCCCAGAGTGCTTAATCCTGCCAAGGGCAGAGGTAGTGGTTGTGATACTCCACTGGTTCTGGAGGGGGCTTTGTGCCCAGAGTGCTTCATCCTGCCAAGGACTGAGGTAGTGGATGTGATACTCCACTGGTTCTGGAGGGGGCTTTGTGCCCAGAGTGCTTCATCCTGCCAAGGACAGAGGTAGTGGATGTAAATCTCCACTGGTTCTGGAGGGGGCTTTGTGCCCAGAGTGCTTCATCCTGCCAAGGACTGAGGTAGTGGATGTGATACTCCACTGGTTCTGGAGGGGGCTTTGTGCCCAGAGTGCTTCATCCTGCCAAGGACAGAGGTAGTGGATGTAAATCTCCACTGGTTCTGGAGGGGACTTTGTGCCCAGAGTGCTTCATCCTGCCAAGGACTGAGGTAGTGGATGTGATACTCCACTGGTTCTGGAGGGGGCTTTGTGCCCTGAGTGCTTCATCAGCCAAGGACAGAGGTAGTGGATGTGATACTCCACTGGTTCTGGAGGGGGCTTTGTGCCAAGAGTGCTTCATCCTGCTTGTGACGGACTCAGTAGCGTCAGTGTCCTTGGCGCTCATGGGCCAGCGGTGCTTATTGCGGCGGTGCCCTTTTCTGCGGTGCATGTGGCGGCGGTGCCCTGTTCAGCGGTGCTTGTGGCGACGGTGGCTTGTTCAGCGGTGCTTGTGGCAGCGGTGCTCTGTTCAGCGGTGCTTGTGGCGGTGGTGCCCTGTTCAGCGGTGCTTGTGGTGGCAGGATGCTTTGCAGTGACTCAGCTGCTGGCGGTCCTGTCTGGCCCAGCGGGGCTGGTGCTGGCGGTCCTTCAGGGCCCAGCGGGGCTGGTGCTGGCGGTCCTGTCTGGCCCAGTGGGGCTGGTGCTGGCGGTCCTGTCTGGCCCAGCGGGGCTGGTGCTTGCGGAGACCTCCTGGGCAGCTGGGCTGGTGGCGGTGGCCTCCTGGGCAGCGGTGATGATGGCGGTGGCCTCCTGGGCAGCTGGGCTGGTGCTGGCCTCCTGGGCAGCATGGCTGGTGGCGGTGGCCTCCTGGGCAACGGGGATGATGGGGGTCGCCTCCTGGGCTGCAGGGCTGGTGGTGGTGGCCTCCTGGGCAGCGGGGATGATGGCGGTGGCCTCAGGCAGTGGGGATGATGGCGGTGGCCTCCTGGGCAGCGAGGATGATGGCGGTCTTCTCCGCCATGCTGCTCTTCCCAGACTTGCTGACTTTCTTGTGGCCCTTCCCCACCTTGGAAGGTGTTGCAGCTGACTCCACACTCCCACCTGTACCCCTGGGAGCGGCTTTGGTGGCTGGAGTCTTCCCCCTCTCCCACCGGGCACTGGCCAACTTTTGATGCTTGACAGGTGGGGGACTGTCCGTGCTGTGGCTCCGTGCCACACTTGCTGCCCTGGTGGCCGGTGCACTCCAGATTCCGGTGACTACAGGCACCACTGGTCCCGGAGATGTTGTGGCTGAGGTGCTAGGTTGGGACCTGGAGAGTCGGGCCCTAGGAGACAGACGGGGTGGGGGAGGTGAGGGAAAGAGGTCAAGGTTGGACAGGAAAAGTTTTTGGGGAACACTGGGACGTGTAGCTGGAGGGGGTTTGGGAGTGGAGGAAGAGGTTGTAGTTGTAGGAGGTGTTCGTTTGGTGAATTTGGGTGAAGTGGATGGCTGTTGAGTGGGTTTGTGCCTGCGTTTGTGTATCTTGGGAGGTGGCGTCACAGACACACTGGGAGATGACACAGGGGACTTGTGAATGTCAGTGGGGGTGGTGACTGCACGTGAGAGGGTGTGGTGGTGGATGTGCTGGTGATGGAAGTAGTGGCTGTGAATATCGTCAATGCAGATGTGAGTGTAGACGAGACTGGGAGGGAGATGAGGAGGAGGGGGACACAGTGGAGGCAGTGGATGTTAGTGTGTCTGCATGTGTGTGATGCTTGCGTGAGTGCCTGTGGGATGTGTGGTGCTTATGTTTGCCAGAGCTTCCCTTGTGTGCTGAGTTGTGTGCATGCTGGTCTGAAGGTGTGCTTGGGATAGGCTGAGGTACAGGGGATTGGGTCTGGGTGGAGGAAGTTGGAGGGGGGAGGCTAGAGACAGGGACAATGGCTGCCATCAGTGCTGAGGCCAGAGTCTGAAAAGCTCGCTGAAGGGCAGCCTGACCAGAATGAATGCCCTCCAGGAATGCATTTGTTTGTTGCAACTGCCTTTCTACACCCTGGATGGCATTCAAAATGGTAGACTGCCCAACAGTGAGGGACCTGAGGAGGTCAATGGCTTCCTTACTGAGGGCAGCAGGGGTGACTGGGGCAGGGGCTGAGGTGCCTGGGGCGAAGGTGATGCCCACCCTCCTGGGTGAGCGGGCACGGGGCAAAGGCTGAGGGGCTGCTGGGAGGGCGGTGCTGGTGGTGGCGGCTGTACCTGTAGATGCGGGGGGCACAGATGTTGCCGCCACCACAAGGGAGCTCCCATCAAAGGACGAGTCTGTGTCACTGGTGTCAGCTCCTGTCCCCGCCGTGGAGGTCTCCTCCCCCTCCGTCCCACTGGTGAACTCCGAATCCATAGTCTCGCCCTCCAGGGCCATGTGGGATGCAGCTCCCTCCTGCTCCGGTGCCACTGCTTCTCCACCTGATGATGCTAATGCACGCAAGAACAGGGAGACCACAAAAAGGGGGGGGGGGCGACAGAAGAAAGACATGTTGAGTGCATGCATTACCGCTACCTTTGTAGGACACAACAGACACAGAAGCCCCCTGCACTATGCCGCACACTTGGGGTCCACTGTTCAATCCCTGGGACATGGCCTACAAGGCTATGGACGGCATCTGCACACATGGATGACACAGGAGCCTGACTAGGTGTACTTGGCACTGTACACAGGTGGGGTGGGGTGCCACGGGTCTGCCAGAACAAGGGGGCCCTGGCCTAGGGAAACCCACAGCCCACCTGCCCCTCCCATATACCTCCACTGCCCGCTAAATCAGCAGAGTAAGAGTGTACTCCCCCCCTTGTGGCTGCTGTGATGCCCTCAAACACCCATCCAACTCCGGGTATGCCACCGCCAGGATCCTGAACATCAGGGAGGTCATGGTGCGACGGGCACCCCTCCCACGTTGGGAGGCCATCCCCAGCTGGGCCTCCGCCGTCTTCTTGCTCCAGCGGCGAATGTCCTCCCATCTCTTACGGCAGTGGGTGCTCCGTCTGTGGCAGACCCCCAGGGTCCGGACGTCCTTGGCGATGGCACGCCAAATATCTTTTTTCTGGTGGGCGCTGACCTACATGAATTGTACAGGGGGAAAACAAAAGTTATTACCAAATGCCCCATCACAGTATTGGCCCCCATCCCTACCCTTGCCATGTGGCACATGCACTCACCATCGTTTCATGCACGCCTCAATCTACCCCCCCATCTTTCATCCACCCCACTCCACACAGGCATAGCCCATACAGCATGCTCCCAGTGTAGTTACCTGTTTGTCTGGGGGACCGTAGAGTAGCGTGTACTGGGGGAGGACCCCATCCACGAGTTTCTCCAACTCCTCCGATGTGAAGGCAGGGGCCCTCTCCCCTGACGCACGAGCCATTGTCTCTTCCAGACCGAGGTCACAGCAGCACTTGCAGTGTAGGTCCTCTCCTGTCAAAGATCAGGTATCGAGTGATTGAACAGATAGAAAATGGCAGTCACGTCCGCGGCGGTGCGTACCGTCACCTCCGGCCTACATCGTCATTGGCTCCTGAGACCCATAGGATCCAATGTTAACCAATGCAGAATTGCACCGCGGTCTTCGACCGCCTACCGCGATGGTGTACAATGGCAGCGCAGTTAACTCACATCCCATTGTCCCACTTTACAGGTCAGACAGCTGCCATTTCAGTGGCCCACATGGCTTAATTTTTCACTGCGTCACACATACCTAGGCCTTGCCTCAACACTCATACAGGCCAAATTTCGGTTTATGATTCGTGTTCTGTGTAAGCTGTGGGTACGTACCTCTGAGTTGGTTGACTCTGTTGTCCTTCATAGGCACTGTCCACTGGGACATGTGAGGAGATGGTGGCATCCTCTGGTGTACAGACCGCTGGTGGACCTGTCGACAATGGAGGAAAGACATGTGATCATCACCTACAGGCTTGACTGTGCCACAATCCTGGAACTGTGTGCCCAGCTGGAGCCAGACCTGATGTCAGCTATCCGCCATCCCACAGGAATCCCCCCTCAAGTGCAGGTGCTGTCAGTTCTCCATTTCCTTGCAAGTGGGTAATTTCAAACAACAGTGGCCATACCATCAGGGATGTCCCAGCCTATGTTTTCCAAAGTGTTGTCCAGAGTGTTGTCTGCCCTGCTGAAACACATGAGGAGCTACATCGTTTTCCCTCAGGTGGAGGATTTGTCTTCAGTGAAAGGAGACTTCTATGCCCTGGGACATATCCCCACCATCATAGGTGCCATTGATGGGACACATGTGGCTTTGGTACCCCCCCCGCAGGAATGAACAGGTGTGCAGAAACCGGAAGAGTTATCATTCCATGAATGTGCAGATGGTGTGTTTGGCAGACCAGTACATCTCCCATGTTAATGCAAACTTCCCTAGCTCATTGCATGACGCTTACATCCTGCGGAATAGCAGCATCCCTTATGTGATGGGGCAACTCCAGAGGCACCGTGTGTGGCTATTAGGTGAGCACCTGGAAGCAAGTTAGTGGGAATGGTTGTCTGGGTCTGGGGATATCCCTACAGGTTAGTGTGTGTCTAACAGTTGTCCCTTGCCATTTGCAGGTGACTCTGGTTACCCCAACCTGTCATGGCTACTGACCCCAATGAGGAATCCCAGGACAAGGGCAGAGGAATGCTACAATGAGGCCAATGGGCGAAGTCGGCGGATAATAGAGCGGACCTTCGGCCTCCTGAAGGCCAGGTTCAGGTGCCTCCATATGACAGGTGGATCCCTATTCTACTCACCAAAGAAGGTGTGCTAGATCATCGTGGCCTGTTGTATGCTTCACAACTTAGCTTTGCGATGACAGGTGCCTTTTCTGCAGGAGGATGGTCCAGATGGCGGTGTTGTTGCAGCTGTGGAGCTGTGGACAGTGAAGACGAGGAAGCAGAAAAAGAGGACATCGACAACAGGAACTCGGTGATCCTGCAATATTTCCAGTGAGACAAAGGTAAGAATACAAACCTGCCTACTACATGTACTTTAACACTACTACCTCTCTACTGTCTGTTGTTTTCACCCAGTGTATGGTCACTGAGTTGTCACGTTCCCTCACGATTTCACAGATGTGGGTCCCACAGTGTGACATCTGCTTTGTTTCCTCATGAGCTGTGTGACATAGGTATGTTGACATTACATTTGATATAGCATTTTGCCACTGTAATTGCTAATACACTATTTCGAAATCACAGACTGACTCCAGATTGTTTTGTGCTTCAAGGGTGTTTATTTAAGTGCTCAATATTGGAGGGGGTTGTAAAATGGTGAGGGGTGATGGTGGAGGAATGTCCATGGCAGAGTCCAGTCTATTAGTCTCACAGGTGCATGGCCCAAATGGGCATAGGAAGTGGAGCGGGGGCAGTTTGAGGATGGACAGGGTGACAAAGTGGGACAGAAGGATGACAATCAGGGTGGTCTCATTTCTTGGCGGGGGTCTTGGCATAGTTCTCTGTCTTTGTCCTGGATCTCAGGGACCGCTTGTGGGGTGGTTCTCCCTCTGCAGGGGGAGAGGTGCTGGTGTGGTGGTCCTGTGGCGGTGCCTCCTGTCCACTAGCGCCAGTGGAGGTGGTGGGCAGTTTATCGTCCAGGCTAGTGTCAAGGGCCCCTTGTTGTGCCACAGTGTCCCTCCTGGTGTTGAGGACTTCCTTCAGCACCCCTACGGTGGTGCCCAGGGTGGAATTGATGGATATGAGTTCCTCCCTGAAGCCCAAATACTGTTCCTCCTGCAGTCGCTGGGTCTCCTGAAACTTGGCCAGTACCGTTGCCATCGTCTCCTGGGAGTGGTGGTAGGCTCCCATGATGTTGGAGAGGGCCTCGTGGAGAGTGGGTTCCCTTGGCCTGTCCTCCCCCTGTCGCACAGCAGCTCTCCGAGTTCCCCTGTGTTCCTGGGCCTCCGTCTCCTGGACCGTGTGCCCACTACCACTGCCCCCCAGGTCCCTGTTGTTGTTGGGGTGGTGGGTTAGGCTGGGTTTCCTGTAGTGGTGGACACACTGCTGATTGACGTGTCCTGGGGACAGAGGTATGGGCCCGCTGGGTGGGTGCTGTGCTGGTGTTTCCAGAGGGGGGAAGCTCTGTAGTGGCCTGTGACTGTGTCAGGGGAACCGACTGTCCCGAGGTCCCCGATGGGCCGGGCTGGTCATCTGGATCCAGTTGGACAGAGCTGCTGTCATCACTGTGGGCCTCTTCTGTTGGTGGTGTGGACATGTGTGGACCCTCCTGTCCGGTGACGTTGGGTAGGGGTCCTGTATGGGTATAAAAGGATGTTTATTACATCTGTGTGTGCAATGGTGTGCAATAGGTGGGTGACTGTGTACCCCAGTGCTTGCATTCCTGTGTGGGACCTTGTGTGATGGTGGTTTAGGGGGGTGTATGGGTATGTGCAGTGGCTATGCTTTGGTGATGGGTGTCCATGGTTTGGTGTTGCATGCAGGGCTTGGTGTTAGGATGTGTGGTTTGTGATGTTGGGACATTTGTGAGGAGTTGGAGTGATGGGGGTGAGGGTGAGGGTGGGGGTATGTGATGGCATGCAGGTAGGGTGGGGGGTGTAATAGTTAAGATTTGACTTACCAGAGTCCATTCCTCCATCTACTCCTGTGAGGCCCTCAGGATGCAGAATCGCCAAGTCCTGCTGCTCCCATGTTGCTAGTTGTGTGGGAGGAGGTGGGGGTCTGCCGCCAGTCCGCTGAACCGTAAGGTGGTGTCTTGAGACCACGGAACGCACCTTCCCCCCGTAGGTCGTTCCACCTCTTCCTGATGTCATCCCGATTTCTTGGGTGCTGTCCCACTGCGTTAACCCTGTCCACTATTCTTTGCCATAGCTCCATCTTCCTAGCTATGGAGGTGTGCTGCATCTGTGATCCGAATAGCTGTGGCTCTTCCCGGATGATTTCCTCCACCATGACCCTGACCTCCTCCTCAGAGAACCTGGGGTGTCTTTGGCGTGCCATGGGGTGGTGTGGGTGATGTGTGGGGTGGTGTGTGTAGTGATAAGTAGGGTGCTATTTAGTGGTGTGTTGTGTGAGGTGCGTGGAAGTTATGTGGGTGATGGTATTGTGTGCCTGTGGATGCTTGGTAGTTGTTTGTGGTGTCTCTCTCTGGTCTTCTCTCAGTAATTGTGGTCGTAGGGGTTTGTGGGTGATGTGGGTTTGTGTTTTATATTGTAATGGGTGTGTGGGAGTGGTGTGTGTATGTGTATCAGGTGTGTGTATTTTGAATTGTCCAATGTGGCTGTGTTTTGTAAATGTGTGTGTATTTTGAGCGCAGTGGTGTGTATCGCCAATGGAATACCGCGGTTGAAAGACTGCTGCGTGGATTCGTGTGTCGTGATAGTGTGGGCGTATTTCTGTTGGCGTGATGGTGGAGGTTTTGTTTTTGCCAGTTTATCACTGACCTTTGGTGTAGCGGACTTGTGTGGGTGTCTGAATTTTGGCGGATTCCGAGCTGTGGGTCATAATAGATGTGGCAGATTTCTGCGGCGGTGTGTTGGCGGTCTTCTGCACGGCGGTAAGCGGCTTTTACCGCCAATGTTGTAATGAGGGCCATAATCTCAAATTTCAACACCCGAACCTTGCCAGATTGTATCCTAGAGAAGTCCATGTCGGTAAGGATGCCATGATTTGTGCCACAGCAACCCGTTGGTATGTGCCTTCCTCTTCTTCCATTGCCCGGGGCTATTGTCAATCCTCTGTCATAGGCTTGTTACTCAATGTCACAAAATGGAATAGAGCCATCTGGGCTCCATTTGTACACATCCAGCTGGACTTTATCCATTTACCCAAATGTTCAAATTATACATACATCTTAGTTATTGTGGTATGCTTTCTGGATGGGTAGAAGTGTACCGCTGTGATTGCACAGCTGCCACTACAATTGACTTTATCCTTTAGTTTCAAATACCAAAATGATTCAGTAGTGCCCGCAGGATAGATTACATTTGAGCTGTAACACAGGCATTTTGCAAGGCCCTAGGAGTAGATCAGTGTTGTGCCTATCACCCAGAGTCTGCGGAAAAACGTAGAAAGTAGAAATGGTACCCTTAAGAGCAAGATGTCAAAGATATGCTCAGAGACACTCTTTAGATGGCCGTGCTGTTAGCATTATGGTCCCTCAGAGTGATTCCTTCTCAGAAGACACAATAGAGCCTGCAGGAAATATTCATGGGCTGACCCATGATGCTCCCTTCCAATCCACCAGTTTGGACTGCCAAGTTGGATTTACAGATAATGATGCAGTCTTGGCTTTTTGCAGAAAACTTATACAATGTCTTTAGAGTTTCTGTTCTCAAGTGCAAGCAATCATACCTGAGGGTCGAACCAGGGCCAGCAACTCTCTTCAGATCGGCTAGTGGGTTTAAATCTGCATGCACCAGAGCAAGACCACCCTGCATCCTCACTGGTTTGGGCCTTAGTAGAGCCCACTATTCTCACTACAAGTGAGCTGCTCCTTCTAGAGACAACACTGCTACTTCCCTTGCCTCTGGGCCAGTGCCTGGTCACAGATCTCATGCCAAAACTGGTGGTAAGGTAGGCACTGAATGTTGCACCTATCTTCCCAACATTCTCTTAGTATACATGAACAGACAGTGACATTAAGGGGAGTGCCAGAAAGCTACATAAGCAACAGAGTGGCCTGAGTGGCCTAAGCTCCAGTAGTATCAGGACCTGGCTAAAGGGAGTCTTTGGACGTTGGGGAATGAAAACATTTGAATCAATCACTGCACTCATTTTGATTGTGGTTCTGGCTATTATCAATTAGCTTCAAATAAACGTGCAAATGTTCTTGTCTCTAGTAGGCTCAGGAGCCATATCATTGAGGGTTGTACAGTTGCACATTTCTGCAAAGCTGGCATGATGTCCACACCTGGGAGTGGGATTTTGATATAATACTAATGTCAGTATTGTATTTATGAATTATATCTTCTCCTCAAGGATGCCTTGCTTATCCTTTGGAAGAAGATCTTGCCCCCTGCTCATTAGTTATCTTTTTGCTGATAGTAACAAATTTCAGTCATGTGAGTAGGTTCTATAGACCTGTACTGGTGGGACACCTATGCACACTGTTATAACGTATATGCAGTTTAGCAATATCCTTCAACTGATACTTTTCAAGCGATTTTCTAATCAATTGAAATGACAGTTATCTTTTAATTGTTTGCTGTGCTGTTTGCTATTTCTTGCATTAAATGAATGTTAGGCTTCCCAACTTCTTGTTTTATATTTTTAACAGAACATTATGACTGCATGTGCTATTTCTTCCTTTCTGTAAAATAAATAAAATAAATAAAATAAACAAACAAAGGAAAGTCATATACAATAATTCAACAGTTCTCTCAGTCAGTGACATTTTGTCAGGATAAAGGTTTTTGTACATTGCATCCTGTAGCAGCCATTTCAACACAACTTTACAGTTGCTGTTATACCGTCAAATTGCTCAGATCCTCAAATCCTCCGAGGACTTGAAAATTCTGCACGGAAGGGGAAAAATGCACCCTTCTACAAGGAAATTAGTTTCTTTTTCAAATGTATTATCCTCAAAGGATTCAAGGTTCTGGATCCATTATTTACTATAAACAAAACCAATGCACTCCTTTGAGAAAAGTTCTAGTTTCATGTCACATTTGGCTTAGCTCCATTTAGGGGTGTTTTGTTCAGCACAGAACAAAGGGCATGATTTAGCGTTTGGTGGGTGTACTACTCCATCACAAACATTATGTATATCCCCTCCAACTTATTACAAGTGCATTATCTAATTTGGCACTTGTAATACTTGGATTGGGTATCCTTCATATTTGTAATTGAATAAACCATCCACCAGGCCCTAAGTCAGGCCCAAAGTTTCCTATTGCCGTTAAAATGAAAACCTTACAACTTTGACAACTCTTAAACCACCCAAATGGAACTGCATGAAACTTAAGAAGCCAAATCTTATGGCCTTGCTTAGAGTTGGGTGAAATGGTAACACTACTGTATCGCATATGTCTTTCAAAACCTCACTCTGGAGTTGCGGAAAGACATAACACATTCAGCAGCGTCCTCAGTATTTTATGGTATTTGTCAATGCGTTAATGTGTTTGTGACATGACACTGATCTTTTTCAAAATTACCAGTGACAGCTATTGCTCAAACTACTAAATCATACTTACCAAAAAGTATAAACAGGGAGGCAGATTTATCATTCTTTCACACAGTGCAATACAGCAAGCCACCTCACTGTTCTGCATGAAAGGGAAAGGGCAGAATGCACCATATTTACCATTATATGGTGCATTCCTGTCCTTTTCTAGCACTGGAACACTTTTGGCTGCCTAGCATCAATGTGGGCATCTTTGACTCATGGTGCAATAGTGCCTGCATTGTGGGCACGATTGTTTTTATGCAAGAAGGGATACCTTTCTGAACACAATCATTCCAGAGAGGCATTTTCCTTTTTCTATGTGTGTAGCAGAGAAACTCAACACACCGATAAACCTGGCCCTTACTGTCCATTTCTGGCCCTTACTGTCCATTTCTGATAGCATCTTCGAACAAATATTCAAAAAGTCAAATGTGTTCTTAAAAATGTGCTCATGGAGAAGACCATATTTGTGTTATAATTCATTTAAATCCTAGGTTTTGTAAAAAGAAACAGGTCAGCCATGGTGGTCAATGAATTACTTCTCATGATATTGTTTTTTTTTAATTCTGTTTATCAAAAAGACAAAACTTTGGCTCATAGATTACGTCACTATCCTTGATGGTACAAACAGCAGTGTGGTGAGTTGGGTGCACGGAGTTACCCAACACATTGTTCCTATACCCTCTATAATTGTACCTGACTGTTTAGGCATGCGTAGACGCACATCCAATAGCCAATCCACTGTTGATTGATACCTGTACCTGCAGTCCTCTGGCCCAAATCAAGTCCTCATCTAGAAATTTCCAATAGCCCAAAACCTTTTTAAATTTTTTGAGGCAACCTTGCGCCTTAAATCTGTTCCTCCATCCACATACACCGGTCGATGTTAAATTTCCACACAAGGTGAGAACAGCTACTCCTCTCTAGTATCTAATTATGTCAAGCCTCGCTACCATCAGTGCCACATTACAAAAAATGTGTGAATATCCGTCCAAGGTCGGCTCTTCCCATACATACAATGTGAACAACTGAGGGGTAGTTCTATAAATGGCAGGTAACTGCGCCCCTTTCCAATATCCTTGTATCCATGGGCAACTTCAGACAGTGTGCAATAGTGTACTCCTCTAATTACAATGCCTCAGACACATATTATCTATCCTTCTCATCGTGAAAAAAATCTGTTCCTGGATTCATAGTCTCTGTGAAGAAATGTCTTCTTGAACTTCTGAAACCCAGCTCTAACTACCAATTCTTCATGGTACCTGCAGTCTGCTCCCCAGTCATCATCTTCCAACCTCCTCACATTTTGTTTCCATTTCTCTCTCAATTGGAGTAGCGGGAGTAGACTGCTATTAAGTAGGGAAATCTGGGAAATGTAATGTTTATTCAGGGGTTCCCTCATCACTCTCTATTTTTGTGGTGTTTCTTTGGCTATTTGTTTGGTATACCTGGTTAATATGGTGTTGAAGGATATAATGTATTTGCAGATAGTGCAAATACTGGGTTCCTGCTAATTTGTACTGCATCTGTAGTTCTGCAACAAGTATCATCTCACTACCGTTCCATATGTCCCCCCACTTAGGATAGGTCTAATAATTCCCATCTGTGATGTCCTTACACCCCACAAAGGTCCTTCAGGGCATCTTTGGCCCACAACGATGACTCCAAAATAAATTTGTCTTTCAATTGAATTTCTGTGTGCCCCCTCTCTAAATTTAACTACTTTACCGGTTGGCATTTGAAATCCAGGATGCTGAACTTTACAGCACAATTGTCTGACATTGCCTCTGGAGTCCATTGAGCCTCTGTTCACTAGAAGTGATGGCTCCTGCTGTAACGCAAATGCCTATTCATTAACCCCCAGCCATTGGGTTGCCCAATTACGTAATCAGTGGTAGGAAGTGTGAACTCCCCCAACAAAAGGCTTTTCTAGTCAGAGTTGACAAAGCTAGCCTTGATATTCTCATGATGATATTTAGACAAGTCACCTTTAATTCCTAACAACCTAATGAGTAGTTTATCATATTCAAGTGGATTGGTTTTGGATAATTATCCATATAAATCTCATGCATTCTAAATATAATTAATCCTGTGCTTGGCATCAATCTACAGGATATATCATGATGCCGGAGGGAGACAAATTGTACAATCATAAAAATGTAGTTCATTATATGTACAATGTGCAAAGATAGTCTGTGAACGGGGTGGCTCCTCCATTAGAATAGAGGAGCATTGCCCCACTAACAAAAATGCCCCCAGAGCTCAAAAATAAAAAGGTACTAAAGTTAATTCATTACCCTTTTATTTTTCAGCAACCTGTCTCAACCCGAGTGTAAGGACAGGGCAGAGCCTACTGAGTGGCAGCAGCAGGGAGGAGTGGTGGGCTACCTGTGCACTGGTTTAAAGTGCACATGTCTCTTTGACTGGCTGTCTTGCAATGGTCAGCCAGACATGCACACTTTAAACCTCTAAACCCAGCTGTCTTAGACAGCTGGTTTGAGAGCAAGTACAGGCCTCCAGTGCACTTGGAAGTGGCGAGAGAGTCCATTCTCTCCAATCATGGTGCTTCTCTCATGCTGATTAACAGCATGAGAACAGTGCCAGGCTGGGTTAAGGGAGTTGGCTGTGGCCTGAGCTGGAGTCTCCAAGAGAGAAGAGGACCTGAGCAAGGAGGACGTGTCATCTGCTGCATCCAAGGTAAGTGTCTTACAGTCATTTGCCTGCCCCACCAATCTTGGATGTACCAGCCGCCACTGTATGTGAATGTGTAATCATGCTCCTTCCTAATCATCCAGAAAAATACGATTATCCAGACTGATCATATTTTTTCTGCCCTGTAGGCCCATCTTTGTGGAACTATTTTCTCAGTAACCGACAATGCTCCCAGCTTAAATCTCCAAAAAGCCCTAAAACATCCCTCACATATTTGTTATATGCACACAATAAGAGCCTCTCTGGTAGTATTCCATAATAAATGCAATTAAACAATCATCAATCATAATCAATCATAAGCTTCATAAATGTTGTCTGGGCCACCTTAATCTTAACGTACCTGGAAGGTTGGCTTGCATCTAGACCTACTTGGCAGTGGTGATGAAAGTGTAGGACTTTAAGCTCTTTTATTTAAATCGTCATATTATGGATTTCTTTATCAATGAACTAGGTGTAGTGCTAGATTTGTGGAGCACTCCCTGAGAAACCTTGTGTTTGAGCAGAGGATTTCCCATATGTAGGAAGTCTGTATTTTGAAGTGAGCAGAACACTGTGACGGCTACTATTTGTGCAAGGTAATGTGCTGTGCTATATAGGCATCCTTTAGCAAACTTCTGGCCTCTGTGCAAAACCATTCTAGTCTAACATGGAATCTGATCTTCTGGTGATGGATACTGTCCTAGTTGCAGCATTTATGGAAGCTTTTAATGTGGACAGATGGAATCTGGTAATTACATTCAGTTGGGATTAGCTATTACCCAACCTCGAAAGGACTAGTGATTAAATAACTGTTTTGAAGTAGTCCACTGGGGTTTGGAACTTTGGGTCCAATGTACTATGGTGGGTCATAAAGCAGTTTGGTGTTTTGCACAAATTATGCTGTGCAGCCCATACATTTATTTTGCGAAGTGAAGGATGTCTTTATTAGTTGCTTCACAAAATGCTTTACTTACTCACGAGGCGCTGCAAAAAAATCTTGGCTTATATATTAGTCAGTAGTACTTTAAAGGGATAGGCACTGCTCTCAAAAACTAAAGTCATCATTACCTGAATGGCATGGGGAGCCTGCAGTGTTACACTTGAAAACTGCCTGCTTCACCTGGTGCCCTAGCACACACATACACAAGGAGGAAGCAGTCCCATGCAAAAGCCTCCGTTTCACAAATAGTATGTCATTCCTTTCAGGGGTTTGTATTATAGTAAAGGCCTTTGGCAGTTCAGGCTGAACTGTTCCTACTAGAACTAGACCAAGACTGATTTGCATATGGCTGGTTCTACTCTGAGGTGGCATTGTGAGCAAAACAGCAATGGTTTTGAATGCTACCCTCAGAAATTGCCATTGGTTAGACGTATTGCAAGCATGCTCCCAATCACCTTTTATGTGTTTGATGTAACACCTTAAGTGGTCAAGGGTATGCCCAGACCTGGGTTCTGTTTTCACTTTGCCACTGGAAGAACCAAGCTGTGCCCAACTCACTAGCCTCAATATGGATGAATCCAGTCCTGGGTTCTAGTGTTCCAGTTTGGAGAGGACCTGGATTGGCAGTTGGGCTGGACTGTTCCAATTAGAGCAGGACTAAGCCTGATTTGCATATGGCTGGGTCTAATCTGAGTTGGCATGGTGTGCAAAAGAACAGTGGTTTGAAACGCTACCCAAGCGATTGCCAGTGGTTAGACTTATTGTAAGCATCCCTCCCATCATCTTTTGTGGGTTTGGAGTAGCACTTTAAGTGGTCAAGGTTATGCCCAGACCTGGGTCCTGAGCTCACTGTGTCATTAGTACCAAGCTGTACACAACTGACAAGCCCCAGTCAGGGCAAAACTGGGGTTGTTTGTGTTCCTGTCTGGAGTGGTCCTGGCTTTGCAGTCGATGCTGGACTGTTCCTACTGGAGCAGGACCAAAAATGATTTGGATATGGCTTGGTCCAATCTGAGGTGGCAGAGTGAGCAAAATAACTTTGGTTTGGAATGCTACCCTCTGGGATTGCCGGTGATTAGACTTACTGCAAGTATTCATTCCATCACCTTTTGTGTACAGGACAATCTGGCAGTGCCTGAAGGGCAGGTCTCTTAGGTCAGTG
Source organism: Pleurodeles waltl (assembly GCF_031143425.1). Lineage (NCBI taxonomy): Eukaryota > Metazoa > Chordata > Amphibia > Caudata > Salamandridae > Pleurodeles > Pleurodeles waltl. Next base: position 519,234,852 of record NC_090442.1, read on the forward strand.
TGTGGGCTGCTTTTCAGCTTTTTGTAGGACCGTTTTATGGTCTGGAAAGCTGTCTTTTACTGTTGATTACTCTGATATTACCGCAAGCATTGCCCGCAGGAAGCACAAATGCATGCAGGCCCCCATATCTTGCAAAACACCTATACAGCGTGTCTTTCCACTTTCAGAAGTTCAGATTTTCTGTCCGAGCCCGACCCTCCACTCTTGTGCCTACTCTCATTCTCTCCTACTCAATTCTCTTTGCATCACCCCCACCACCTTCAGTCCTCGCACTTAGTGAATTTCGCACTTTATTTTAACGTTCCTTGTTTTCCTCCATGAAAGAGGAATGGCTGAAAGGGTTAATGAAACTATACTTAACGGATTCCTCTCTTCCGTTCAGTCAAAATGTGAAAGAGGGTTTAGTTTAACTATCTCTGCTGATATTTAGGCATTCAGCTGCTGCTCCAGGCACAAAATGGTACACTCATAAACTATTTGGTTGCTCCTCTCAAATTACTACAAGGGTCAGATGAACATGCTCCTGTCTGCTTGATCTGGCTTTTCTATTGCGATATTCATTATCATTCTCAACTCGTTTATTTCTGGTGAATATGCTCCCCATCATTTTTTTCTCAATGTTCTGTGGCCTTAGCATCAACTGTTTGTTTTTCCCCAAACATTTGTCGCCCATGGCTGCAGAATGTTTTTTTTTCTCCTTCCTGCTCAATTTTCACCAGCTGTTATCCAGCCATCATTCTCTGCTTCGAACTCATGTGTTCTGAGTTTTGGCAGTCATCTTAAGGTCAAGTCCATCTTTCTTTCACTCTTTTCATCAGTTCCTTTGTTATGAAACAGTGCACCAAAACCAACTACATGTTTAATGGTTGGGGAATTTGTCAATATATATCATAAAGGAAATCCAGAATAGCAGCTCTAGGCCTGCTTCACAGTAGTAAATAATGCTATGTTGTATGCAACTAAACAAAAGAGATCTTAACACATGTAGCTGTGTGCTGTAGCGAAAATAATTCAATATATTTTCGGTGTTAGTTGTTTAGGGATGTGCAGGGAAGAAGGTTGATTCTGCCTGTGTATTGGACTCTCTTCAGCTTAGAATGCTGGCACCAATCCAAATAATTTTGAATAATCATTGCTTTGTTTTGTATTATACTGCAGCATTTTACGGCGCTTAAATCTCGCTAATATTCTTTGAACATATATGGTAAGTGTTGACTAATACCATTGGTATGGATTGTGAGGCAATCCTAAAGAGTTCGGTTGCACAGGCATACAATAAATAGAGCACACAGTCTAATGAAGGATAGCAAGAAACACGCCATTCACAAAGCCACACATTTCTGAGTCTGCCATAAGAACTGCCACTTGGGCAGCAAATGGATTTTGTCAGAACTTTAAATATTCAGTACAGGGAGAACATTAAAGGGCAAAGCAGTCAACAACGCAAAACTAAAATGTAAAGAAAATATAAAAGGAACACACCCAACCCAGATAAACGCTGAGTCTAACACCGTAACAAAGACAAATTAAGACTACAACCCCAAGAAAGGGTTGAGATTGAAAGAAAGAAGGGAGGCGGGGAAAAAGCAGGTAGAACAGAACTACAGAAAACCACATAAGCAAAGTAAGTGACCACAGAAAGAACATCTCTTGAACATAGCTTGAAAGAAACACTTGAATATAAGCTAATACAACTAGACAATGGCAAAGGTGAACAAAGGAACAAGATTGGATTTTAGCAGTAAGCCCCACTGAAGACAAGCATTTGCAAAGCCATTAGGCTACATATATTGCAAGAGCTATTGGCTTTGCCAATGTGTTTAAGCCATGTTGTACACCAGGGAGGCTGCTGCTTAGCATGGCTAAACCTCAGTGGCATAGATGAGACTGGCTTAGAGTGAAGTGGGATAGAGTGGAGTAGCGTAGGGTGTAGTAGAGTAGAGTGGTGTAGCATGGTGTGGAGTGGTGTAGAGTGGAGCGGAGTGGCATAGATTAAGTAAAGTGGAGTGGAGTGCTGTAGAGTAACGAGTCTCAGTGTGTTGTGGAGTGCTGTAGAGTGGCGTTTCATACAGTGCTGTGGAGTGTCATAGAGTGGAGTGTTATGGAGTGTCATAAAGTGTCATGGATTGCCATAGAGTGTCATGGAGTCACGAAGAGTGGCGTAAAGTGGCATAAAGTGGCATAGAGTGGCGTAGAGCATTGTAGAGTGCCATGGCATAAAGTGGAGTAGAGTGTTGTAGAGTGAAGGGGTGCAGTGTGGAGGGACATAGAGTGGAGTAGAGTAGAATTGCATAGAGTGGAGTGACATAGGCTGGAGTATAGTGTTTTAGAGTGGAGTAGAGTGTCAGAATGGTGTAAAGTGGAGTGGCATAAAGGGCAGTGGTGTAGAGTGGAGTAGAGTTTCCTAGAATGGAGTGGTATGGAGTGGCGTGGCTTAGCCTGGAGAGTCCTGGAGTGTCATGGAATGCCGTAGAGTGTCACAGAGTGTCACAGAGTAGAGGGTTGTAGAGTGGAGTGCCGTAGAGAGGAGTGTCATAGAGGGGAGTGTCATAGAGTGGAGGGTCGTAGACTGGCGAAGAGTGGAATACAGTGCTGTAGGATGGAGTAGAATGGCAAAGAGTGGAGAAGAGTGTCATAGAGTGGTGTGTGTAGAATGGCCTAGATTGGAGTGTCATAGAGTAAAGTGTCGTAGAGTGTCATGGAGGGTCATTCAGTGTCATGGAGGGTTGTAGAGTGGAGTGGCATAGACTGGAGTGAAGAGAGGGGAGTGGTTTAGAGTAGAGTAGAATGCAGTGGAATGTCATAGAGAGGAGAGGCATGGAGAAAAATAGAGGGGAGTAGACTATTGTAGAGTGCCATGACATAAAATGGAGTAGAGTGTTGTAGAGTGTTCTAGAATGGAGTAGTGTCAAAGAGTGGAGTTGAGCAGCATAGAGTGGAGCGGCATAGACTGTCATAGAGTGGAGTGGAGTAGCAAAGAGTGTCATAGAGTGGAGTGGAATAAAGTGGTGTGGCATAGACTGGAGTGTCATGGAGTGTTGTAGAGTGCTGTAGAGTATTAAGTCATAGAAGGGAGAGTCATAGAGTGGAGTGTTGTATAGTGTCACGGAGTAGTGTAGAGTGGAGTAGAGTGGCAAAGAGTGAAGTAGAGTGGCATAGAGCAGAGTATCATAGAGTGGAGTGTTTTAGAGTTAAGTATCATAGAGTGGAGTGTTGTAGAGTGTCATGGAGGGTCACAGAGGGGAGGGTTGTAGAGTGGAGTTTTGTAGACTAAAGTAGTGTAGAGTTGATTAGAGTGGAGAAAACTGACATAGAGTGGAGTCATATAGAGTGGAGTGGAATAAAGGCCCTCATTACAACCCCAGCAGTTGGTGTAAAAGTAGCGGTAATACCTCCAACAGGCTGGCGGTAAGTACAGCCAAATTATGACCATGGCGAGTAGATCCCAGAAAGACAGCCACTCTAACACACCGCCCGCCAGGGTGGAAACAACAGGCACCACGGCGGTAGATGCCTACAGCCAGGAGGAAGTCAATGTTCCACCCACCATATTAAGAAATGCCAATCTGCCACCTTTTCCGGGGTGGTACCAATGACATCAAAAGCCTGGCGGAAACACTACACAGAAGTGAAAGGACTCAACATTGGAGACACAGAGAACAACCACCCCGCCATCGAGCCCAAGCTGCATGTCTTCCCCATGCTCTTCTACGTGCTGCTCCACCACGAACGCCAACAAAGGGCGAAGACGACAACGGTGAGTACGGCCGCCTAGCACACAAGGGAGAGAGGGAGGAAAAAGAGAGTGACACACACGCACAACACCCCCACAACACCGTACATACAATCAGCTGCATTACTAAAACATTTTTACCCTGGATGAATAATGCAAGGACACAATAACTGTACTAAAGTGAGTGTAATAAGATCAACACAGTATAAATAAAGTGTAACAGATATTTACAATTGTACAGCTCAATGGACACTGCCCAGTCCTCAGTTTGCGTGGGCCACATGGTCACAGGCCAAAGTCCAAGGCCCCACTCGTCACCTGCATCAACACGGAGAGAACACTGCAGGGAAATCAGTTGGTAAATAGGCAGGCACCTCAAGGGGACAGGGGAAGGGGGGGGGCACCTCACCCGGGAGATGAAACAAGACCATTGGTTTTGGAGAGGGCAACATGTCCTGCTCTTGGTCCTGGGAAGTGCAAAGCCACAGTCTCTCAGGTGGGTGACTTGTCCACATGCTCTGGAGGGGGCAACATGCCCTGTGCTTGGTCCTGTGGAGTGCAAGGCCGCAGTCTCTGAAGTGGCTGTCTTACCCACTGGTTCTGGTGGGGGCATCGTGCCCTGTGCTCTTGATTCCGGGGAGTGCAATGTCACAGTCTCTCAGGTGGGTGTCATACCCACTGGATTTCCAAGGGGCAGGCCGCACAGCAGCCCATGGAGGCAGGATTACATACCGTTCGCCAGCGGTGATGGCTGCTCAGTGGTGGTAGTGGTGCTGCTGCAGCCACTGGTGTGGGGAACCTCCAGCCCATCCCCTGCAGCATTAGATGGCTACCCACTGGTGGTGGTAGTGCTGATGCTGGTGGGGAGAGGCTCCAGCCCATCCCCTCTAGCCTCAGATGGCTGCCCACTGGTGGTGGTGCTGCTGCTGGTGGGGAGAGGCTCTAGCCCATCCCTTGCAGCCTCGGATGGCTGCCCTCTGGTGGTGGTGGTGCTGCTGCTGCTGTTGGGGGGAAACTCCAGCCCATCCCATGCAGCCTCGAATGGCTGCCCACTGGTGGTGGTGGTGCTGCTGCTGCTGGTGGGGGGAAGCTCCAGCCCATCCCTTGCAGCATGGGAAGGCTGCACAACCATGGTTGGTGGTGGGGGCTCTGTCTGAGTTCCTGCCCTAGGCCCCTTGTAATTCCTGCCTCCTAGTGCTGGCTCCTTGGTCTTCCTGGCAGCAGCTGGGGCAGGCTCCTTGTCTTCTTGGCAGCAGCTGGGGCAGGCCCCTTGAGCTTCCTGGCAGCAGCTGGGTCAGGCTCCTTACCCTTGAGGCTGCCTGGTGCAGGCTCCTTCACCCTCAGGACATGTGCTTTGGATCCTTTCCTAACACGAGTGGGTGTGGTGATTACTGGACCTGTGAACTAGGTGGCTGATGTGCTTGGCTGGGTTTTTGCCACCCTGGACAGATGTTCAGGATGAGGGTAGGGGTATGGAAGAGGTCAATGGTGGATAGGAAAAGCTTTTTAGGGACATTGGGGCAGGAAGAGGGAGAAGGTTTGGGAGTGGAGGAAGAGGGAGTGTCTGTCTGCTAATTTCGGGTGCAGATGCATGGGCTGGATGCTGTTGTGAGGTGGATGGCTGTTGGGTGTCTAAGTGCTTACTTTGGGGGGGCAGACACAGTGGGAGAGGACACAGGGGACGTGTGCATGGCTGTTGTGGAGGTGTCTGCCAGTGAGGTGTGTGTTCTGCTAGGTGTGGTGGTGATGGTGGTAGTGGATGAAGGTGTACTGCATGCAGGTGTGAGTGTTGACGGAACTGAGAGGGAGGTTGACGAAGAGGAGGAGGGAGAGACAGTGGAAATTGTGAATGTTGTTATGTCTATATCTGGATGGTGTTTGTGTGAGTGCCTATGGGATGAAGTGTGGTCCTTGTGTTTGCCTGTGCCACTCTTGTGTGTTGCCTTGTGTGCATGCTCGTCTGTCGTCTGTGTGCTTGGGATAGGTTGGGGTTGAGGGGAATGGGTTTGAGAAGTTGGAGGGTGGAAACAGGGACAATGGCTGCCATTAGAGAGGAGGCCAGAGCCTGGATCGATCTATGTTGGGCCGCCAAGTCAGTGTGGGTTAGGTTGGGGTTGAGGGGAATGGGTTTGGGAAGAAGAAGTTGGAGGGTGGAAACAGTGACAATGGCTGCCATCAGAGAGGAAGCCGGAGCCTGGATCGATCTCGGTTGGGCCGCCAAGCCAGTGTGAATGCCCTCCAGGAATGCATTAATTCTGTTGCATCTGGGCTGCCAGCCCCTGGATGGCATTCACAATGGTTGATTGCCCTAGAGAGATGGATCGCAGGAGGTCAATAGCCTCCTCACTCAGGGCAGCAGAGCTAACTGGGGCAGGGCCTGAGGTGCCTGGGGCGAAGGAGATGCCCACCCTCTTGGGTGAGTGGGCACAGGTAATTCGATGAAGGGCTCATGGGAGGGCAGTGCTGGTATGGGGTGGCGGCTGTACCTGTAGCTGGGGTGGTCACAGAGGTGTCCGCCACTACCAGGGAGCTTCCGTAGGAGGAGGTATCTGTGTCCGAACAGTCCCCTCCAGTCTCTGCCGTGGTGCTCCCCTCACCCTCCGTCCCATTGGTGCCCTCACTATTGGTGGACTCTGCCTCCTGGGTCCTGTGGGATGCAGCTCCCTCCATCGCCAGTGCCTCTGCTCCTTTGCCAGATGATGCTAATGCACATAAGGACAGGATGACAAAACAAAAAGGGGGGGAAGAGACAAAGGATTCACTTGGTCATTGGCTGCACCAACACCACTGTTGGCATACACAGCACACTCACACACAGGGTATAGGCCTACACACTATGCATTGCACTACCAGTAAGATTGCTAGCCACCAAGGCATGGTGAGGGGCACACACCGGCAAATCCAGCACACCTGAACCCACACAGCCTTGACCAGTAGTGGATGCCTACGAGTGAGGTAGCATGATTATCCCTTCTGGACCCTTGCCACCAGAGGACCTATGCTGCAATGTCAGGCCTGGCCCAGGGGCACCCACTGACATACATCCCCCACCTGGATACCACTGTACCATGAGTAGGTTGTAATGATGGGCACTGTACTCACCCCCTTGTGGCCGTGTGATGCGCTCAAGCGCCCAGCCAGCTCAGGATAGGCCACCGCCAGTATGCGGGCTATCGGGGGGGTCAGGGTTTGACGGGCACCCCTTCCTCGTTAGGAGGCCATGCCCAGCTGGGCCTCCGCAGTCTCCCGTGCCCAGCATCTCAGGTGCTCCCACCACTTCTGACAGTGGGTGCTCCGCCTGCCGTAGAACCGCAGGGTACGCACGTCCTTGGCGATGGCAGGAAATATACCCTTCTTTTGATAGGCGCTGACCTGCAGAGGCAATACACACAGGAAAAAGGAATTAGTCAAACAGTCATGTCTGTTACACTTATGGCCCACTATACCCATTCACATCACCATTTACACACACATGGCCCAGCACACAACCTGTACGCCTCTCAGGGGACATCCACCCACCCCCCTTACATGAGGCCTTCACACATCACTCCATGCATTCATGGCACATGCATTGTGACCACAGTGTACTTACCTGTTGGTCTGGAGGCCCATACACCATCCACCAGTTTCTCCAACTCCGCTAAAGTGAAGGCAGGGGCCTTTTCCCCAGTCACACAGGACATTGTAGGTTCCAGACACAGGTCACAGCAGCACATGCAGTGTGGGTCCTCTCCTGTTGAAGGTCAGGTAGCAAGTGAGGAATCAGATAGAAAATGGCAGTCACGTCCACGGCGGTGCATACCGTCACCGCCGCCGTAGATCACCATTCGCCACTGTACTCCAGATGGCCCAATGTTAACCAATGAGGAGTTGCATGGCGGTTCCCGACCGCCTCCCATAACGGCACACAACGTTAGCGGAATTACCTCCACACAGGACAGGCGGACGCCATTTCGGGGTGGGGGGCAGGCCCTGGAAACCTGCTGCATCACTGGTGAAATTAGGACATACTGGACAAATCTCACTTACCCATTACAAATTAACAGCATGCAAAGTTCTGTTGTTTCTCCATTGTTCAGTTTGTGACCGGCTCCTCGCTCTATTGCCCCATAGATTGCTACTGCTGTGGATGAATAGGAGATGGAGACATACCCCCGTGTACAGACCCCTGGTGGACTTGGCAACAATGGAGGACAGGCACATTATCCTCACCTATAGACTTGACAGGGGGACAATCACAGAGGCTTTGTGCCTAATTGGAGCCTGACCTGATACCTGCTATCCGTCACCCAACTAGAATCTCCCCTCTTGTGCAAGTTCTATCAGTGCTCTATTTCCTGGAAACTGGTTATTTCCAAGTGACAGTGGGCTTGGCAGCAGGAATGTCTCAGCCAATGTTCTCAATAGTGCTGACCAGAGTGTTGTCTGCCCTGATTAAACACATGTGCAGCTACATTGCATTTTCCCAGGTGGAAGATTTGCCAACAGCGAAGGCTGACTTCTATGCAATGGGACATATCCCCAACATAATTGGGGCGATCCATGGAACACATATTGCTTTTGTTCCCCCCATCAAAATGAACATGTGTACAGAAATCATAAGAGTTTCCACTCAATGAAAGTACAGATTGTGTGCTTGGCGGACCAGTACATCTCCCATGTCAATGCTAAGTATCCTGGGCCGGTGCATGATGCCTTTGTCCTGAGGAATAGCAGCATCCCAAATGTGATGGCCTAACTACAGAGGCACTGGGTGTGGCTAATAGGTGCGCCCTGGTCCCCACCCAGTATATGTTGGTGTATGGGTATGGTGTGGGCCATATGGTATAGTGTGTGGCTAAATGTTGTCCCTCAATATTTGCAGATGACTCTGGTTACTCCAACCTATCATGGCTACTGACCCCTGTGAGGAATGCCAGGACAAGGGCAGAAGAATGTTACAATGAAGCATATGGGCGAACCTGAAGGATCATTGAAAGAACCTTTGGCCTCTTGAAGGCCAGGTTTCGATGCCTCCATCTAACAGGTGGATCCCTGTGCTACTCACCCAAGAAGGTCTGCCAGATAATAGTGGCATGCTGCATGTTGCACAACCTTTCCCTGAGACGCCATGTACCTTTTCTGCAGAAGGAGGAGGCTGGAGATGGCCGTGTGGCTGCAGTGGACCCTGTGGACAGTGAGGATGAGGAGAAAGAGGATGAGGATGAGGACAACAGAACAGCAGTGATCAGACAATATTTCCAATGACACACAGGTAAGACATTGTCCCTTCACATTTCATTGTCATTATTTTGAAATTCTTTGGCACTGGCATGCTGTTATTTCCCACTCCTATGCCCACTTACTGTACCCTTTAGCAATTCATTTTCCAGATGTTAGTGCCTCACAATGGCTCCAAGTGTGATCACTGCAGCCAACTACAGGTCCTTCGTATGTGCTCATTTGCTGTACAGTTGAATTGCAATGTTTGTACATGGTTAAACATATACATACTAAAAACTGTGACATACTCCATATTTCTATTTTTTCCAAGGGTGTTTGCTGAAGTGCTAATATATTAAGGGGCAAGTGCAATAGGACGGGGTGATGATGGAGGAAATTCCAGGGTATTGTTCCAGTCTGTAGCACAGGTGCATTGTCCAAGGGGATATAGGAAGCGGGGCAATGGCAGTTCAAGGTGGACAGGATGACTGAATGGGGCACAAGGGTGACAATCAGGAAAGTCTAATTTCCTGGCAGGGGTCTTGGCAATAGTCTCTGGCTTCTGCCTGGATTGCAGGGAATGTTTGCAGGGTGGTTCTCCTTCCGCAGGGGCAGGGGTGCTGGTGGTCTGTGAGTCCTGTGGCAGGGCCTCCTGTCCACTAGCATCAGTGGAGGTCGAAGGCAGTTCAGATGTCTGGCTAGTGGCAGGGGCCCACTGGTTTGATACTGCCTCCCTCATAATATTGCCCATGTCTGCCAACACCCCTGCTATGGAGACCAGGGTGGTGTGAATGGCCTGCAAGTCCTCCCTGATCCCCTGGTACTGTCCCTCCTGCAGCTGCCTGTTCTCCTGAACATTGTCCAGAATCTGGCCCATCGTGTCCTGGGAATGTTGGTATGCACCCAGGATCTCTGCAAGTGCCTCCTGAAAAATCGGTTCCCTGGGCCTGTCCTCCCCCTGGCGCACAGCACTCCTCCCATTTTCCCTATTGTCTTGTACCTCTGACCCCTGAACCGTGTGCCCACTGCCACTGATCCCAGGTCCCTGATTGTCATGGGTATGAGGTGTGTCCTGGGTCCCCGTAGAGGTGGACAAACTGCTGATTGACGTGTCCTGGGGAGAGAGGTGTGGGTACACTGAGTGGGTGCTGTAGTGTTGTTTCCAGATGGGGGGGGGGGCTCTCTGGTTGTCTGTGACTGGGCTTGGGTAACCAACTGTCCAGAGGTCCCTAATGGGCCAGGTTGGTCATCCAGATGCAGGTGACCAGAGTTGCTGTCATCACTGTGGGCCTCTTCATTTGGGGGACTGGATATTGCTGGCACCTCCTCAACGGTGACATTGGATGGGATACCTATGGGGATGCAAATGGTGTGTTAACTTTTCTGTGTCTGACATATTGTGCATCTGTGGCTTGCCCTATTTGGTTGTATTTGCCCTGTCAGCTTCCACTTGTATACGTTGGTATGTGGTGGGCTAGCTGATTCTCTCTAGTGTGCATGCTTTAGTGATAGGTGTCCATGCAGGGCTGTGAGCGGTGTCCATCCATTGGTATGGCATGCAGTTCTTGGCATTGGGATGAGTGAGATGTCATAGTGGGGGGTGTGGGACATGGTTGAGTGATGAGAGTGAAGGTGAGGGTGGAGGTATGTGATAGCATGCAGGTAGAAGGGTTGATAGTAGTAAAGAGTTGACTTACCAGAGTCCAGTCCTCCTCCTACACTGGCCAGGCCCTCAGGATGCATGATTGCCAAGACTTGCTCCTCCCATGCTGTTAGTTGTGGGGGAGGAGGTAGGGGTCCACCGCCAGTCCTCTGTACAGCGAGTTGGTATCTTGCTGCAATGGAACGTACCTTCCCCCGTAGGTCGTTCCACCTCTTCCTGATGTCATCCCTAGTTCTTGGGTGCTGTCCCATGGTGTTGACCCTGTCCACAATCTTCCACCATAGCTCCATCTTCCTAGCTATTGATATGCACCTGTGCTCCAAATAGCTGAGGCTGTACCCTGATGATTTCCTCCACCATGTCCCTTAGCTCCTCCTATAAGAATCGGGGGTGTCTTTGTGGTGTCATGGGTGTTGTGTGAGGTGTGTAGGTGAGGGTTTGTAGGGTAATGAGTTGGGGTGTGTGATGTGGGGTACGTGAGTGGTGTATAGGTGTGAGTGGTGTGTGGCTCTCATTGTGTCAGTGGTTTTGCTGTCTCTCTCTGGTGGCAATTGTCTGTAGTCGTAAAGGGTTGTGGGTAATGTGGGTGTGTGTCTTCTAGTGGTGTGAGTGTGTGGGTGTGGTATGTGTATGGGTGTAAGGTGTGTGTTGTTTGAATTGTCCAATGTGGTGGTGTTTTGTTTGTGTGTGTGTGTTTTAGGTGTAGCGCTATGTGTCACCAATGATTTACCGCCACTGAATGTCCGCTGTGGTGATTCATGGGTCATAATGTGGCGGGCGCTGTTCTGTTGGCGTTTGATACCGCCAGTTTATCACTGACCTTTGGTGTGGCGGATTTGTGTATGTGGCTGAATGGTGACTGATTAGTGTGTGTGTGTCATAATATGGTGAACGGATATCCGCCGCGACGTCGGTATGTTGGCGGCAGGCAGCATGGCGGTAAGTGGGATTTACCGCCAATGTCATAATGAGGGCCAAAGTTTCATAGAGTGGAGTAAAGTGTCATAGAGTGGAATAGAGTATAGATTGGAGGGACGTAGAGTGGAGTGCAGTGCAATTGAGGAGAGTAGATTGAAGTGGTGTATTAGGTTGGAGTCAAATCCCAGAGACAACTGCACACACATACTACAACTACCCATACATCCGTCACGCACCACACACCACACACCCCAAAACATCACTGCACAGCACACACACAACCCCTGCATGCCATACCCACTGCAAGCACATCCCTCCCAGCTCTGAATGCACACCTACCACCAAGGCATGGACAGCATGTAGAACTACCAATCCCACAATACATCACCATACACTACCAATGGTGGGAGAACAACACCAATATCATTGGGAAAGCTAGAAATGCGGAATATGTCACAGACAATTACACTAACACATCACTTACATCCCCACAGGTACCCCAGCCAATGTCAGTGGCAAGGAGGTACCACGGCAACCCAGTCCCCACCTGAAGATGCCCTCAGTGATGACAGCAACTTTAGAGGTCTCGATCTGGATAAACTCCCTGGCCCATCTGGGCCCACTGGTCAGTCAGATACCACATCCCAAAGTCAGTCCACCCAAGGGCCCCCCCTCAGACTCAAACACTGCAGCAGCCAGCAAATGCCCCCATACCTCTGTCCCCATGTCAAACAGTAGTGTGCCCACCTGTACAGAGACCTGAGTCCACACCACACAATCAAGACGAAGAGGGTCCTGGTGTAAGTGGGCGTGGGCACACTGTTCAGGAAACACAGGGACGGTTGGAGGATAGCTGTGCGCCAGGGGCAGGACAGGCCCAGGGAATAAACTGCCACGAGGCATTCACAAATATCCTGGGGGCATACCAACAATCCCAAGACAGGATGGGTCAGCTGCTCAACATCATGCAGGAGAACCAGCGGCTGCAGGGGGAACACCACCAGGAGGTCATGCGAGAATTGCAGGCCTTGAATACCACCATGGCCTCCATTGCAGGGGTGTTGGGTGACATGGCCAACATCATGCGGGAGTACACAGCACACCATCGGGCCCCTACCACTTACCAGTGCACTTACCAGCCCTCCACATCATAGCTAGTGGACAGGAGATGCTGCCACAGGCCACCAGCACCCCTCCACCTGCAGAAGGTAAACCACCCTGCAAATGTTCCCTACGACCCAGACAGACACCAGAGACACATGCCAAGACAAAGACCACCGCCAGGAAATGAGCCCTTCCAGAATGTCCTCCTTGTGTTCCACTGATTCACCTTGTTCGCTTTGGACTGCCATTGGTCCTCTTCCTATGTCCCCATGGACACTGGACCTGTGCTACTACACTGGACTTTTCCCAGCCATCACCCCACTCTGTTGCACTTTCCGTTGTATTTGTTGTTATACAAATAAACACCCTTGAACACAATTTGTGTAAAAGTGCTTTATCAGACAGAAATGTGCAATGTTTTGAACTGTATTATCCTATGCAAATGTCCTGTAATGTGTGAATCCATCCAACAAATGTGTAGCAGCAGTCTGTAGTCATCACATCAGTACACTGTTGTAACCACACCAACATCAGCAATAAGTGAAGTCAAATGGGATGCAAACGTAGTGGCTGGCATTATACTACAGCACACAGAACAGCACTTAAATGGAGACATTTATAGATCAACAGTCTTACCTGAGTGTCATTGGAAGTACTGCTGAATGATATGTGTCTTGTTGTCCACATCCTCCTCCTCTTCCTCCTTCTCACTGACCTCAGTGTCCACTGCTGCCACAGGTGCATTGTCAGCTCCCTCCTCCTACAGATATGGCACATGGCGTCTGAGGGTCACATTGTGCAGAATGCAGGACACCATCTCAATCTTGCAGACTTTCTCAGGAGAGTAGCATAGGGATCCACCTGTCAAATGGAGGCACCTGAATCTGGCTTTTAGGGGACTGAAGGTGTGTTCCACAGCCCTCCTGGTGCGCCCAGAGCATCATTGTACCTATTTTCAGCCCCTGTTCTCGGATTCCTAACAGGAGTCAACAGCCAGGACAGGTTTGGGTAGCCGGAGTCACCTGGAAGAAGTGAGGGACACACATTAGGTGTTTGAGGTATGACTCCAATAGGCATACACTGACATATATTGGGTGGAAACTCAAGCTCACCTATAAGCCACTGCCTCTGTAGTCGTGCCATCAGCATTGGGACGCTGCTATTCCTCAAGACAAAGGCATCATACACAGATACAGGATACTTGGCAGTCACGTGGGTGATGTACTGGTCAGCAAGGCACACCATTATTGAGAGAGTGGTAACTCTTCCTATTCCTGTACACCTGTTCATTTGCCCTGGTAGGGACAAAGGCAATATGGGTCCCGTCAATGGCCCCTATCACATGTGGTATGTGTCCGATGGCGTAGAATCCAGCCTTCACAGTGGGCAAATCATGTACCTGGGGGAATGCAATGTAGCTGCACATGTGTTTAAACAAGGCAGCCAAAACCCTTCCAAGCACAATCAAGAACATTGGCTGTGACATTCCTGCAGCTAAGCCCACAGTCACCTGGAAAGAACCAGTTGCCAGGAAATGGAGGACTGATAGTACCTGCACAAGAGGGGGAATTACTGTGGTGCAACACATAGAAGGTAGCAGATCACTCTCCAATTGTGCACACAGCTCTGTGATTGTGGCCCAGTCCATGCAATAGGTGAGTATGATGGTCCTGTCCTCCAGAGTAGCCAAGTCCACAAGGGGTGTGTACACGGGTGCATGACTCCTCCTCCTATTCCTCTGCAGTGTTTGGTATCTAAGTGAGCCAAAAGTAAAATGGGCGTGACTACAAGACCTATGGACACACAACATCAGAGTACACAGAGCATGTATGTATGTAGGACACTAAGGGGGTCATTCCGACCCTGGCGGTCAAAGACTCACCGGCGGCGGGAAGGTGCGCCCGCCGGCCCAGCGGGAAGGTCAGAATGGCACCAGCGGTCTTTTGACCGCGGTGCGGCCAAATGGCGGTTCACGCCAGACGGGCGGCAACCGCCGCCCGCGGGGGTCAGAATGACCCCCTAATTGTCTAGGTGTGAACAGTCAACACCAATGAGGCACATTTCAATTCAATACATGAGTACTAGCAGTAGGAAATGGCAACCGCAAGTCCTGTATGCAGGGACAGGTGGAAGTGACAGGTGGAATTGACCTCACTCCGCCGGCGTTAGGCGTCATGGCTGAAGGCGGTCTGCACCGCCATGCAATTGCTCATTGGATAACATGGGGCTCTATGGAGTTCATGAACCAATGATGATCAATACCGGCAGTGACGGTGTTCACCGCCGCAAACGTGACCACCATTTTCTTTCTACCACTTCACTTGATTCCTGACCTTCCACAAAATGACATCTCCACTGCGTGTGTTGCAGTGACCTGTGTCTGGAACCTGCCATGACCCATGCAACAGGGGAAAGGGCCGCAGCCTTCACATCAGAGGAGTTGGAGAGGCTCGTGGATGGGGTTCTACCCCTGAATGGGCATTTGTATGGGCCTCTAGACCAACAGGTGAATACATCATGGGTCTGTTACATGTAATATGGCTGCATATAGATGTAAATGTGTGCTAGCAGTGTGTCGGGAGGGGTATGGCTGCAGGTAATATGAATGTAGATATACAGGTCATGGGTGTGCTTGATGAGGGCCAAATGCAGTATGTAGGCCAAATGTGTGACAGGATGGATGGTATGGTTCATGGTGTCCTACTGTCTGTGTTTCCTCTGCAGGTCAGTGCCCATCAAAAGAAGGGGTTGTGGCATGCCATCACCAAGGACGTGCGGACCCTGGGGGTCAATAGCCGTCAGAGCACCCACTGCAGCAAACGGTGGGAGGACCTGAGATGCTGGGCAAGGAAGACCGCGGAGGCCCAGATGGGATGGTCTTCCAACGAGGGAGGGGTGCCCGTCGGAGCCTGACCCCCTGATGGCCTGCATACTGGCGGTAGCCAATCCTGAGTTGGATGGGTGCTTAAGCGCAGCACACCAGCAACAAGGGGGTGAGTACAGTGTGTGTGGTATTCATCATTAGTCTGACCTGGATTTAGGTGCACGATTCTAGTCAGTGGATCCCCCAATATGCCGCTTTAGACATTCCTGCCTGCTTCTGCTTAGCCATGTAGGGTGGTATGCATTGTTGGTATTACTAGGTAGACCATGGCAGGCAGGGCTTAGTTAGTCCCATTGGGTGTGCAGATTTCCTAACTGCTGGAGTACCCAGGCAATGGTTTGTAAATGTGGTCTATTCTGCCCATTCTGAGTCCCAGAGAGTGTTTGTGATGTGTATGCCACCTGTGCTGTTGGTGCTGTGATTGACCCTGTGCTCCCTTTCTTTCTCCCCTCTCTCCTGTTGTCAATTGTCATTTTGCTATTGTGTGCAATAGCATCTTCTGGCGAAGGAGAAGGGGCACTGGTGAGTGAGGGAGCTGCAGCCCATGGGTCCCAGGAGGCAGAGTCCACAGACGCCGAGCGAACCAGTTGGAGGGAGGGTGAGGGGAGCACCACGGGGGAGACTGGAGCTGATGTAACTGACTCTGATTCCTCCTCCGATGGAAGCACCCTGGTCTTGTTTTTTGGGACGGAACACTGGCACTGGGTACCTGGTTAGAAGGAACCCAGTGCTCTTAAGTCAAAGTTGCATAAAACAACAGGCAAAAAGCTTCTGCAACTAGAACCCAGTTTCCTGCACCCTGGTCCTTATCCCGAGACAAGGGTGAGTCCTCCCTGTCCAATATGGATGAGTCTCAGATAGTTGTGGCTCTGCTGAGGACTGATTTGATCTGTCCGCTTCACTGTCTTTTCCAGGTTCATGGCAGAGGGAGGACCATTTAAGCACCAGCAGCACCAAGTGGAGAGATCTGCCCTATTTGGTTTCAGTAGCTGTCCTTCCTCAACCCATCTCCAGGCCTCCTCTGAGTCATCAAAGAAGTGTGTTTTACCCAAGTATATCACATTCAGTCTCGTGGGTAGAGGAGCATGTACGTGTTTTACATCACTCTAAATTTCATCATAATTTTGTTGGAGTCAAGCAGAATAATTTGTTGGGTGTGTGCCATTTCAGGCAGAGAGTCTCTGTGCATGCAATTAAGCAGTGGTAGAATGACCGGCCACAGTGGGATCCCTGGTGGTTGCGGAGGGAAGTCCTGTGTGCCATTCTTCAATGATGCAATTGGGCAATTTAGTATCTGGCACTCAGGTTTGAATCCAATCCACAAAGAATTGATCAGGTCTTGTGCTCTCCAGTTCCTCTGTGACCCCCACAATCCTCAAGTTGTTTTTAGCAGGATCTGCCCTCCACATCGTCTGCTTTTTTCTCCAGTTGAAGCACCTGTTTCCAGAGCTTTTTAAAGTTACTCTTTGAGGCTCAGAGTTCCTGCTCCACTGAAGAGATGCAGGCCTCTGCCTCCATCATGTGCTCAGTCTCTCTTCTTAGGTCTTGTCGTAAGAGTGAGCCATCCTCACCCACTCCTTGAATCTGTCCCTCCAAGGCACATTGGAGTCCTTTAGGGCCTGTAGAATGAGTGCTGAGGCTGTGGGCTCTGCCCTGCTCGGTCACCGGTCTCTCTTAACATTCTCCATTGAGGATGGGCCATGATGCTCCGGCTGTAGTAAAGTGGTCAATCCTCCTTAGGTAGAGGCAGATACTCCATTCCCTTTCACCATTGTGTTGCTGGATGCTATTCACTGTCTTGATTGTTGGGCACATAGGCCTCCCTCTCAGAATCCAGTAGGGGAGGAGAACAAGGAATAGTTGTTCCCCCAACAGAGAGCCCCTCCTCTGAGGGTGGTCTGGGCACTCTCAACCTATCTGGGTCTCCGGATATCTACCTCATGTTGAAGGCCAGCATGGGGCAGCAGCTGACATCTCCCACCTTGGTACATGATGCTATGTCCATCATTCCTCCCCTGAGTCACGCAGCTGACAGAAGATAGTCCCCAGCGAGATACTCCAGTCAGTCATCCACAGCGCTACCCCTGTCTGTGGCCCGCCTAATCCATCAACTCCAGGAGGTGCATGAGCAGGCACCTTCAGCCCCTCGATCCCGACCCTCCTCCCCCCAGGCTAGGTTGGCAGGCTCCTAATCAACACCTGCTTAGTACCCCTGAAAGCGTCCTACAAGGGACGGCAACTAGTTTGCTCTTCTCAGCTGCACCGGGCCTACCTCTCATTATGGTGTTGCTCTAATTGGAGCCTCTACCAGGCCAAAGATCTTCTCTCTTGATCTCAGCAGACAGACCTTGTACATTGTGGCTAAGGGTGGAAGACAGATCATACAACAAGCTTACTTCACCACCTCCCTGCTAGGCTCATTTTCGTGAAGCGAATGATTTTACTTTTAGGAAAAGAAACATTAGTTTTCATTTTTTTCTAAACCTCAAGATAATGGTCATTTCATTTAACAAACTTGTGGAATGAACTACATGGCGATGCAAACTATTACATGTAACTAGACAACACTCCCCATCTTAAATCAGTAATTCATTATTGATTAAACATTGGATTTCAGAGTTCTAGAAACAGAGAATTTTGTGCTAGAGAGGGTTGTTTCCAGAACAGGAAAGCATATGGTGCTGAATATTCGAAAGGAAACTGATTAGAAAGAAAAAGAGAGGGTTTAAATAGACCACAGGCAAGTCATCACTGGTTGTTTTGTCCTAAATACAAGTTCATCAATTGATAAAATGGTTGGAACTATTGTAAACTTTTCAATTTGAGGGAAATTAACTATGGACATCATTTAGAGTTCACAAGGAGTCGCAGTTGTGACCCTTGGCTTGCCCCTTGCGACCACTGTTTTTGCAACTCCTGGAGTTAAAGGTAGCAAAATCAGTGCCAATACAACAGGGGCAGCTCCTCCTTATGGGCATTGTGGTCTGCCATCATTTTCTTCCTTTTTTATTATATTAATAGTGACTAATATTCAATGACTCACTGTAGAGTAATACAAATTGGGGCGCAATTAATTGGAATGAGCCCTTTGATGGAAACTGCAGTAAGACAAAATGCTTTCGAATGTATGTTGTGTGGGTGCTTGTGTGTAAGAGTGTGTTCATATGAGAGAGAGTTTGTATGTGTGACCCTGAGTGTCTATTTGTATATGTTAGCATGTATGTGTAAGTAAAAGTGAGTGGTTCAATGACAAATAATGCGTGAGAATGAGTGAGATTGAGTTTCAGTATGAATGAGTCAGAGTGTGTAAGGAGTAAGTGAGTGTGAGAAGTGAGTGAGAATAAAAGGGATGTAAGTGAGTGAGGAAAAATGAGTAAGAATGAAAGTGAGGGAGTATTACGAGTTAGAATGTGTGAGTTAAAGTCAGTGAGTGCAACTGTGAGTAAGAATGAGTGGGTCGTGTTGCACGAAGAAGCACAAGAATGAGACTTTTTTCTTGTGGCACACCAATTTCATGACGAACCAGTCGTAGTCGAGAGAGTATGTAATAGCAAGAATATGTTCATGAGATCAAGGCGTGTCATTTTACATAAATTGTGGACAAAAAAATATGGGTGAGAGTTAGGCTGTACCTTGTATTATTTAATTCAACCAATGTATTTTTTAAATAACTCTTCGACTATGACCTCGAAAATGTTATTTGTTTGAATAAGCACATACTACAGAGGTGAGTGGTTTCTGGTACACATCTAATCCAAGTTAATAAAAAAGAGACGTTTGCACGCAAGCTATCAGTATTTCAAGTGAGGAAACAAACTCAAGAGAGATATATTTTTAACACATCTCCATTTTCGTTTGAGGGATAACATTTCTGTCACAATACTTCTTCAATTGATAACAAAGCAGAACCATTTGCCAGGAATGGGGGCCAGGATTATGTCTAGTAACACACATTTAGGCAATCTATTTTCTCGCACACCATCATTTCAACTACAAATGAGACCCAGACATGTAATACCGAGGAAGGCCAGTGCTGCTTTGGGAAACACACTTCAACAGGGATTTCTTTCCTGTACTGTTGCTAGTACAAGTAAGAACAAGACAAATATTTTTAGAGATGGTTACGTGGTTTGTTTTGAGAGGGATTGTAACTGTAATGAAATATGTGTTACCCCCACGCTAACTAGTTTAAAACAAGCATTGGCATATCCAAAAGGTCTCGCCAATGCAAGAGCTATTTTGCCAATGTTTTTTTAAGCCACGCTGTACACCAGCTTGGCTGCTGCTCAGCTTGGCTAAAGGTTAGTGGCTTAGACGAGACTCACATGGAATGTTGTAGAGTGGAATAGGGAAGAGTGGAGTAGAGTGTTGTCGAGGGGAGTGGCAGAGAGTGTCGCATATTGGAGTGGCATAGTTTGGAGTCCTGTAGAGTGGCATACACTGGAATGGCATAGAGTAGGGTGGACTGGTGCAGAGTGCATTGGTGTAGAGTGTTGCAGAGTGCAGTGGCATAGAGTGCAGTGGCATTGAGTGCAGTGGCATTAAATTCAGCAGCATAGAATGCACTGGTATAGATTAGAGTGGTGCACAGTAGAGTGGAGTGGTGCAGAGCGGAGTGGTGCAGAGTAGAGTGGAGCAGAGTAAAGTGGTGCAGTATAAAATGGTGCAGGATGCAGTGGCATAGGGTAGAGTGGCATAAGGTGCAGTGGTGTAGAGTGGTGCAGAGTAGAGTAGCATTGAGTGGTGCAGAATAGAATATAGGCCCTCATTACGACCCTGGCGGACGGCGGTAATTTGGGGAAAGGTACTGCCGACAGGCTGGCGGTACCTTTCACCAAATTATGACATTGGCGGTTTGGCTCAAGACAAACTGCCAATATACCACTCCGTCCGCCAGGGTGGTAAGGACCACTGGGCTAGAGACTTCGGTCTCCAGCCAGGCGGCCGTCACAATCCCACCCTCTGGATTATGACCCCGCCTACCGCCATGGTTTTCATGGCATGCGTACCGCCACGAAAACCATGGTGGTAGGCACTATCAGTGCCTGGGAATCCCTTCCTTCTCCCACCACCCCTGCACATTTACACACCCACACGCGCACACATACACACATGCATACACACATTCACCAATGCATGCACACATACATACGCACATCCCGCAACACACACTAACCTACATTGTCGCACACACACATTCACAACACACAACATACACGTACACTCACATTCAGTCATTCATACACGCATTCCACTCGACTCACACCCGCATGCATGCATACAATAACAGAGCCAGGCCCCCGCACACACAACAATCCTCACACATGCACACACCACCCCCAACCCCCTCTCCTGTCAGAGAACCTGACTTACCTTCTTGCAGGGGGTCATCCATCAGGAGACAGGACGCGGGGCTGCTGCCAGCAGCAGCGTCCGCCAGCAGAACACCACCAGGCCGTATAGGCAGTGTTTTGCTGGCATCCGCCGCCATAACATTCAACGGAATTTCACCAGCATTCTGGTGGTATTCCGTCGACGGTCATAATACGGGTGGGCAGCTGGTAGCCACTGCAACGGTATGTTGGTGGCCGTCACCATTGTGGTAGGCAGTCAATACCGCCGATGTTGTAATGAGGGGCATAGTGCTGTAGAGTTCAGTGGCATAGAGTGCAGTGGCATGGAGTGGAGTAGCGTAGAGTGGAGTATCATAGAATGGAGTTGTGCAGAGTAGAGTGGCGTTGGCTTATTGGCAGAGAGTGCAGTGTTGCAGAGTAGAGTGTCAGAGTGCAGTGGTGAGGAGTGGAGTAGAGTGGCATAGACAGCTGTGGCATAGAGTACAGTAATGCAGAGTAGAGTACGGTGGCATAGAGTGGACTGACATAGAATGCAGTTGTGTAGAGTGCATTGCTGCAGAGTGCAGTGGTTGAGTAGAGTAGTGTAGAGTGCAGTGGTGCAGAGTGCTCTAGAGTGCAGTGGCGTAGAGTGCAGTGCAATGGAGTTGTGTAGCATAGAGTGGAGTAGCGTAGAGTGGAGTTTTGCAAAGTAGGGTGGCTTAGAGTTCAGTGGCAGAGAGTGCAGTGTTGCAGAATAGAGTGTCAGAGTGCAGAGGTGTAGAGTAGAGTGGCATAGATAGCCCTGGCGTAGAGTACAGCAACACAGAGTAGAGTACAGTGGCATAGAGTGCAGTGACACAGAGTGCAGTTGTGTAGAGTGCAGTGGTTAAGAGTATAGCAGTGTTGAGTGAGGTGGTGCAGAGTGCTGTAGAGTGCAGTGGCATAGAGTAGGTTGTTTCAGAGGAGGGTGATGTGGCATAGAGTGGAGCGGTGCAGGTTAGAGTGCAGTTGCATAGTGTGACATGGAATGAAATTAAGTAAAGTGTTGTAAAGTGCAGTGGCATAGAGTGCAGTGGTGCAGAGTAGGTTAGAATGGTGTACAGTGGAATGGTGTAGAGTGCACAGGCATAGAGATGAGTGTTACAGAGTAAAGTGCACTGGTGTAGATTGTATTGGCATAGAGTGCAGTGGAGTAGAGTGCAGTGTTACAGAGTGACATAGAGTACAGTAGTGTAGAGTAGAATTGTGCAAAAAAGATTGCTGTGCCCTAGACTGAAGTTGTGCAGTAGCAAAGAGTGCAGTGGTGTAGAGTGACGTAGAGTGCATTGGCATAGAGCAGAATTGTACAGGTAGAGTAGAGAGGAGTAGCTTGAAATGGCATAGAGTGGAGTGGTGCAGAGTACAGTGGTGTGGAGTGATGTGAAGTAGAGTGGTGCAAAGTAGGGTGTAGTAGTGTGGAGTGGTGCAGGTTAGAGTGGAACTGTCACGGATTCGAGCAGGTCTGATCAGGACTCTGGTTGGGACACCCCTTGAGGGCACCGAATATCCTAAAGAGGTAGTGTACTGGGGCAGAAGAACAGCTAAAGGCATACATGGAAAGGACAGCTATGGACAGGCACAGGAAACAGGAAAGTAAAAGCAGAGCAACCCCTGTGTGAACAAACAGAAACGGATTACTAATGGACAAACATGCTGGGGTTGTACATAGAGTAGGGCTCAGAACGTCCGGGGAATGTCAATGCCTCTGTGCAGTTTGCTCTTACAGATAGTCACCCTGCCAGCCTCATAGAAAGGAGGCATGTATAGATACAAAATTGGTCAAAAGGCCGGGAAAAATTACTCTATTTTCTGGCAAGAGAAGTGATGAATACTCTCTTTGTAAAATAAGTTCTTTGTTATATTTATTTATATATGATCATGCAGGACTAAGGAATAAACAAAGGGACGGATTGTCCCAATTAAGCCAGAACATAGCACCAAGGGTGACATTTACACAACATTACACAACATTACCAATTACACAAAATGTGAGAAAATTTTGACAAATCACAAGAAAATGACAATAAATGAACAAAATGTAACATCTGGAAATTGTCCCAATTTATTCTCCTCCATTGGAGGTGGTGGTACATAAATTGCTTAACGATGTAATCCACTCTAAAGCGATGGTTGTAGTAAGTTCTACCAACAGATGCTGTACCCAGATCAATAATTTCCTGGCGTTCCTTGCACTGTGTGATTTACTTCTGGGGGGTCAAGATATGATTTCTCCCCAACCTCACCGCAATCTACAAGGTGTCGACACGTTTCAGCCCCTTCAATTCTGAGCCTCATCAGGACTACAAAGGGACAACATTGCCTAATGATAAACCAAGACAAATAAATATCAGCTAAAAGCGTATAAGAGAAACACAAATAAAAAATAAAAAATAATAAATAACCAATTCCAACCAATTGGACACCCGGTGCAGGCTCTGTGGCAGAATGGAAACTAATAGGGTTGACTCACTTACTGCAAGAGTCGGTTGACTAAGTGCCTCAAGCTGTCATGCATCTCTGGTCTGCGTGAAGCTGCTGCCTGTTGTTTGAGTGGAACGTTCTGTTGTTTAGGGCATCGGGGTCACAGCCTTATGACAGGCATCGAAAAAGTTATGTAATGTGCTGGGCTCGAAGACTCAGTGCTTTTGAAGCTGCTGCGTCGGTTCACTGTGTCATAAAAAGAGGGCGGGCTGCCTTGGAAATCGGGTCGGCCATCTTGAAGTGGCTATAGGCTGAGGGAGAGGTAATACTAAAGGTTGAAGGGTATTAGAAAGAGTATTAGAAAGAGGGACTGCTGAACCTGCGGGCGAGCATAGCCTGTCCTAGGGGTAAATCAGGAGTCCACTAGTGTGCCTGAGTGTAGACTTTAAAAGGATGCTTGGTGGGGAAACAAAAAACGCTAAAAGGGGGGACCCGGCTTAATGGTGTGGAAAACTAACATAATGGAGATCTGCAAGCGGTCTTGGCAAAGGGCCATCAGCCGGTCGCACTATAAATAAATCGAAAATACGAGGGCTCTAGAGTCCTATGTGCTCTGGCTCTTGTGTGAGTGTTTGAATGTAGCTACAGGTGTCAAAGATAGAAGTAACATTTGTAGAGCCACCTAAAAATACAAACAATAATTGAGTATGTAAACAAGCAGACTGGCACCGGTTGTTAAATGAGTGTCCAGATTTCATCAATGTCATTAAGTTCTTGCCGGGCTGCTTGATATTTTTCAATCAGGCGTGCTTCCAGTCTCAGGAGTTTGTGGGTTATGGGTTGTCCATCAGTCTTGGTTTGTACTACAGCCAACACAGTCCTGCGAATGTCCTATGCTGTGTGTTTCATTTCTGTGTAATGTTCCACCAATGGTGCTCCTTTTGTAGAACATTTTATCCTTGATCTGTGTTGTAGGATGCGGGTCTTGACCAACTGAGAAGTTTGACCAATATACACCTTTTCACAAGGGCACATAATACAGTAAATTACATTCTTAGTGTTACAGTTTGAAAAGTCCCTCTGGAAGTCCATTTATTAACACTTCTTTTGAATCATGTGTAAACTGGCATGCCAGGCATTTACAACATCTGTAATGTCCTTGTATATTAGGTAACTGAAGCATCCTTCTGAGCCCTCTTTTATGTGTCTGTGTGTTAGCTGCTCTCACCCATTGATCACGTAAGCTACGTGCTTTTTTTAAAGCAAACAGGTGTTTTGTTATCCCTAGATCTTTAACATTATTCTGTCTCTGGACCCTAGAGCACAAACAAGGATAGTACTTACATACACATGACAAGCTCTTGTGGGTCCAGCTGGAAACACAGTGGCGATTCCTGGAACAACAGCAATAGCACACTGTCACTGTTAGGCACGAAGGACAACGTATAACACTAGACAAGGAGTGGGGCTGGAATTGCCTCCTGAAGAACAGGAGCCAACACCAGTACAAAGGAGGACACTTATACACTGGTGAAGACTGATAGAACACTTACCAGACACAAATACCGAGAGGAAACAGAAAGAGAAGGGACAAACTAAGAGACAGAAGCAGGAACTGGGAACAGGCTCAGTCTGAAGCAAAGGCAGGACTAGGACTGGAAAACAGGGTGCAAACGTCTGGCTGGGACAAACAGAGACAGGACTGGGAAACTGAGAGCAGGCTCTGGCTGGAACAGGCAAGGACAGGACTGGAATACAGGGAGTAGGAAACAGGACTGGGAAACAGAGAGCAGGATCAGGCTGAAACAAGGCAGGAGCAGGACAGAGAAACAGGGAGCAGGCTCTGGAAGAAACAAATAGGTACAAGGCTAAGAGATATGAAGCAGACTCTGGCTGGAACAATCAGGAGCAGGGCAGAGAAACAGGAAACAGGTTCAAACTGGAACAGAACAGGAACAAGACTGGAATTCCAACCGATAAAGGGGTTGCAACACAGAGGAATCGAACTCCAATGCACAACGGGGATCTTGAGGAAATGGCTCCTTATCAGCAGTTCCAAGCTGCAGAAAACCCCAGATGGAATCACATAACTGGGCTGAAAAGGAGACGTCTCAGGTGTGTGTAGTTTCAGACACTCACATGTCCTGGAGCAGAGGATCTGGTGAAAAGGAGCAACTGGACTTCTCCCATTGAAAACAATGGGAAACAGAATCCAGGCTTTCCTGACTACCAGGCTGTGCATTATGGGATTTGCAGTCCCAGGAAACAAATGTAATACTACAAAAGTATACCATGGCCAAAAAAGAAACAAACCGGAGTCAGCAAGGGACTCTAGGTAACTGTTCAAGGTGATTCCCAGGCTAGAAATGGGACGACAGAGTCGTAACACGAATGGCATATAGCGTAGTATGCATGGTATGGTAGCACACACCATTACAGACAACACATTTTCAATTGAAATCACCATTATATGTGCGCACAAACGAAAATGTGTGGAAATTGCATCACCTAGTGCAATGATTTGTTTTGGTCATATTAAATTAGTTGTTTCCAACACACTTTAGAAATAACAGAAAATGCACTTCATTTTTGTTCCTAATTCTGATATATTTGGAAATACTTACACAGTTCATTTAAATGTAGTTGTGTGCTAGAAAAAACCTCTTTATTACCCCCAATATCAAGCATGATTGCCACATGAATCCTCCAACTTTGAAGTTATAGAAAGAAAAGTAAACAAGTGCCCTCTGATGACAGCTCCTGACATTTGCCATCAGTCTTTGAATGCACAGCAAATGTGGCAAGATAAGAACAAGATTTAAAGGCCTGTTTACAGAAAGGGAGTTTGTGGAAGAATACAGTAAACACGGTTTAGGCGACCAGAGGGATGTACTGAACCTGGAGAATCTAAAGCAAATAAAGCTAGCAAATAGAATGCCAAAAAATTTGAGTTACAAACCACAAAGCCAATGATAATCAATGGGTGGAATAGATTCCTAGGTCAACTTTCTGAAAGTCCCCAAGATGTCTTTAGCACACCAGACATCTGCGCTGACCAGTAATCTGTGTCTTAAAAAGGACAAGAACTATTTACCAGAAAGGTGGGTCAGCAGAGTGACTAAATGCACAATTCAGGGATAGCTGTTTTTAGTTTTCAGAGCCTCAGTTTATTAAAACCCGAAACAAACCATTTCACAGAAAGTTGGTAGTGCCTTTTTAGAGGATGAAGACATGTAAGTAACTGTTTAATGACATACTAAAGGGCAGCTGACTAAGGCCCTCATTCCGAGCCTGGCGGGCGGCGGAGGCCGCCCGCCAGGCTTCCCCCCTCCGAAATACCGCTCCGCGGTCGTAAGACCGCGGAGGGTATTCCGAGTTTTCCCCTGGGCTGGCGGGCGGTCTTCACAAGACCGCCCGCCAGCCCAGGGGAAAACTCCCTTCCCACAATGACGCCGGCTCGTAATAGAGCCGGCGGAGTGGGAAGGTGCGACGGGTGCAGTTGCACCCGTCGCGTATTTCAGTGTCTGCTTTGCAGACACTGAAATACTTTTAGGGGCCCTCTTACGGGGGCCCCTGCCGTGCCCATGCCATAGGCATGGGCACGGCAGGGGCCCCCAGGGGCCCCGCGACTCCCCCTCCCGCCATCTGGTTCCCGGCGGGAGAACTGCCAGGAACTGGATGGCGGGAGGGGGAGTCGGAATCCCCATGCCGGCGCAGCATGCTGCGCCGGCTTGGAGGATTCCTTTGGGGCAGCGGGAAACCGGCAGGAGACCGCCGGTTTCCCTTCTCTGACCGCGGCTGAGCCGCCGCGGTCAGAATGCCCCGCGGGGCACCGCCGGCCTGTCGGCGGTGCCACCGCGTCCCACGGCCCTGGCGGACTTGTTCCGCCAGGGTCGTAATGACCCCCTAAGTCATAACATAGTAAGGGCAGTAAGGAAGTTCGGAAAGAGAACCCACATTTTGAAGAGATTTTCTTTATAGTGCAGCCATCTTTCCCAGAAAGAAAGAAATATAAGAGGAGAGAGGTCGAGAGGGGAGGAAAAAGAATGAGGGAGAGCAAAGAGCGTGTGGCCAGAAGATGGAGAGACATAAGAGAGAGGCAGACAGGCAGGGGATGGAGGGGGAGTGATAGAGACTGGAGATTTAGGAGACTGGAGAGGAGAAAGAGAGAAAAAGAGAGACAGAGCGGTATAGAGAGAATGAACAAGTGAGTGCATTAGAGAACAGGAAGCAGGGAATGAGAGTTAAGAGGGTCAAGGTTTTATTGCATGGGAAAGCTGTAATATTTTTTCTGTGTCCGAGTTAACATTTTCCATAGGAAGCTGCACAAAGCCCAATGGCATCATCAATTAAGAATCAGCTGTCAATCAAGTCAACACTGGATGAAACACTTCACAGAATAACAAAAGGAAGATGGCATGAAGAATAATCACTCCTGTTACAGTACATACAGCATATCCTGCTTTCAATATTCCCAATGCATCTCTTAAACATGACCCATCAACGAAAACAATTTGGTCATTTTCATCAAGCTTAGTATCCTTAATGTCAGGTCGGGGTTTTGTGCAAAATTCAGTCACCTGAAGGCAGTCATGCTCGACGTCTTCAGCGTTCTCAATTTCAGCATTTTCACCGGGAAGCAAGGTTGCTGGATTCAACATAGTGCACCTTTTCAGCTGCACATTCGGTGAGCCCAGAATTATTGTTTCATACCTTGTGAGTCTTGCTCCAGTCATGTGTTGCGTTCGGGAGCGGGTCAAAAGTATCTCAACTGAGTGAGGGACCATGACTGTTACTGGATGTCCCATCACTATTCCTTCACTCTGAGTGAGGCTGATACCAACTGCTGCTACGGCGCGCAAACACCCTGGCAGTGCTGCTGCGACCGGATCCAAAGTAGCTGAAAAATACGCTACTGGTCTGTTTATGCCACCATGGGCTTGGGTCAAGACAGACAAAGAACATGCATCACGTTCATGACAAAACAATGTGAAAGGCTTTGTGTAATCAGGCATACCTAAAGCTGGAGCCCTGCACATGCATTCTTTCAATTCAATAAAAGCATCCATCTCATCTCCTTTCAGCTCAATTTCATCCAATGCATCCTTCTGGGTCAGTTTCAGTAAAGGCTTTGCTAGAGTTGAGAAGTTGGGAATCCATTGGCGACAGTAGCTCACCATCCCCAAAAACTTCCTCACCTCCCTCCTCGTCTTTGGTGGACTCATTTGAAGTACACTTGTTATTCTTTCCTTCATTATTCTCCGTGACCCTTTCTCTATTTGATGACCCAAGTATTTCACTTTCTTCTGACAGAACTGCAACTTTGAAGGAGACACCTTGTGTCCATTCCTTCCCAAATGGTTCAGTAGGGCAATGGTGTCGGCTGTGCAGTCACTTTCTGTCTTAGATGCAATCAGTAAGTCATCAATGTACTGTACTAGGGTTGACTCGAATGGCAATTCTAACGCTTCCAAGTCTTTCTTTAGAATCTGATTGAAAATTGACGGTGACTCCGAAAACCCTTGAGGAATTCGACACCAACTGTAAACTCTGTCTAAGAATTTGAAACAAAAGAGAAATTGGCTGTCCTCATGAAGAGGCACCGAAAAGAATGCTTGTGACAAGTCGATGACTGAGAACCACTCGGCATCGCAAGGGATTTGAAACATTATCACAGCTGGATTCGGTACTACGGGGCAGCATTTAATTACAATGTCATTTATTTTCCTCAAGTCCTGCACAATTCTGACCTTTCCACTTGGCTTTATTAGTCCCATGATTGGTGAATTACATGGACTGCTTAACACTTCTTTCAGTACTCCCTGTTTTACAAACTCGTCAATGAGTTGGGCGACTTTCATGAGGGTGTCTTGTGCCATATGGTATTGTGGGGTCTGGGGAAAGGTTACATTGGGCTTTACGGTCACTTTCACTGGTTCCACTCCTTTCACCAATCCCACCTCTTTTCCTGTCATATCCCACACTTCTTTTCCGACTGTATCCCGCAATTCAGCTGGAATATCCTCTTCAGTTATCATCGGAAAAAGGTTAATCAGAGGATATTCTTCATCGACAGTTTCCATCTCATCCCCTTCTACACTGTCCTCTTCTTCCCCATCACTGCTCGTCTGAATTCTAATTCCATCGTTCGAACACATAATCGAACATCCCAATTTGCACAATAGGTCTCTCCCCAACAGTGCTATTGGGCTTGAGTCACATACCACAAAACTATGTGACCCTTGATAGTTACCAATTCTGACTTGTACTGGATCTGTGATTGGGTTCGTCAGGTGCCTGTTTGCTACTCCCACTACTTGAACTGTTCTCCCTGAGAGTGGCAAATTTGGTACTTCAATGCTCCTAACAGTTGAACGTGTGGCTCCTGTGTCAACCAAGAATGAAACACAATGACCCATAACTCTTCCCTCCACATACGGACCCTTTTGATCAACTTCCAAGGATGCTGCAAGCACACAATTTCCCTCCTCATCTGAACTTTCACTCTCCCACACATTGTTTATTCCATTCTCACTGTGTAATGGGAACTGTTGTACTGTGCCATTTGTGTTCATCACCTGACTCGAGACCTGTGGAGGAACCATCACTTGCTGCTGATTCATTGGTGCCAAAGGTATTTGCATTTGCTGATTAGGTACCATGGGAAACTGCTGTTGCATTGGCTGCATTTGCGTCATCTGCATACGGGGCATCTGCATCTGCTGCGGCTGCATGGGCTGTAATCCTTGCAGCTGATTTATGGTCTGGAAATTTGGGTTTGGACCTCTCATTTTCGGTCCCCTCATTGTCTGGAATGCATTGACATCATTGTTTTGCTGACCAACACCTGCACCTTCCTGCACCACCATCGGGCACTCGCGTTTCCAATGTCCGACAATTCCGCACACGTGACACGGCATCATCCTTTTCATTGCCTGTACACCATTCGGAGTCACAACAGTGTTAAAATCCGGACCATTACTCCCAAAGCCTCCTCTGCCTCTGCCTCTCGCCTGTGGCTGAAACACCATATTTCCCTGCGGCTGCGACTGCGGTATCTGCTGTTGGAACCCTTGCAACCCTTGCAAACCTGTCTGAGCTGCTTTAAGTTGCAACATCATCACTTTCTCTTTCAACCTTTTCTGTTTCACTTCAATTTCGTCGCTACAGTATTTCGCATAGTTCAACACCTCATCAATCGGTTTCGACTGCCAACAAATCAAATGCGTCTTTATCATCTGACTTATCTCTGGTCTCAGCCCTTCCACAAATCTAAACACAAAATGAAGCATGTCCTTCGCCTCTATTGTTTCCGTGCCACTGTAGTTCTTGAACGCCTTCAACAACCTCTCATAGTAACCATGAATCGACTCTTTAGCCTCTTGGGCAGTTCGATCAATCTTCTGCCAATCCACATTTTTCGCGGCAACCTTCGTCTTCAAATGCTCAATCACCTTATAGTACAAGCTCATCACCATAGGTGACGGTGCACCCGTATCCCTGTCCCTCTCTGGTTCACTTGTCGGCCAACCTACAGCCCTTTTGCAGTCTTCCCACAAATCTGCCGGAACCACAATCTCAAAGAGGGTGTTCAGGTCTTCCCAAAGACATTTTGCAAGCTTCACAAACCTATCAGTCTGTTGATACCATTCAATCGGTTTCTCTCTCAGTTTGGGAAAATCATCCGTAAAAGACTGAATGTCGCTTCTGTGCCACGGTACATGTATTAATTTTCCCCCTGCTGTCTCCCTCATTGGTAACATGGTTATTGCATCACTACTCTGTGGTCTTTTCTCCTTGTGCTCTGGGACACTGTCTTTCTTCTTTTCCTTTTTCCTTGCCCATCTGCTCTCCCATTTGTCTAAGCACCTCCACACTTGTGCACTCTGCAGCAATTCTCTAAGGTGCGTTTTCATGCCTGCTGACCTCATGTGTTCAAAGTCTGTGGTCCCGAAATCCAACCTATAGCTCCTGCTCAATTGTTTTGTCTTGTCTATCTCAACCCCGTTTTTGTCAGCTATTTCTTGCAACCTTCTATGTACTTTGTTCACTTCTCTCGTAATCCTGGGACATAGATACCTCAGCTCTTCTTCAGAATAGGACTCTAACCTATTCAAACCCATAGTCCCTTCCACCAATTCTTCTGCTTCCATGTTCAACCTGACCCTATTCAGATAGTCTTCTCCCTTCCCACTGGCTGAGCTTTGTGTGGAATTCAGACTGTTGAACCACTGTGTCAGCTGTTGCGCATTCAACCCCATCAGTGTAGCATTCACATCGACTGCCATTGATGGTTGCGGCAACTTCTCAGTGTTCGATGATAGCGGTATCACCAGTGGGGGACTCGACCTCACCACTGTTGACTGAGCACATATAGGACTAAACTCCATCAAGGACCCAGATCCAGTTGGCTGAGCCACTATCGGAGTTGTCTCTGGAGTGTTTTCTATGCACCTCCTTTCCGTCCCACTCTGCACCATTGATCCTTGACCGCTCATACCTGAGTTAGGCTGAATGTACAAAGGTACTGGTGGACCTACAGTAATGGGTAGGGATATCGCATCTGGGTTCTGTCCATTCCCCAGGTTCTGAGGCATGTTCATTCCCACACTATAGGTCATCATTGCCGGCATGCCCGTCTGACTTCCCGTCATCTGAGCATGTGCGTTTTCCCCTGCATCTGCTTTTGAGGCATCAAAAGCTGGGTTGATTCAGCTCGTGCCAATGTTGGGTTGCGACCATTCTGTGCTCCCATTACGGTTGGATCTAGAATCATTCCTGTACTGTTGTCACTGCTGTAGTACCTTGGGACCTGCGGCTGATAATTTTCTGCTGTTTTCAACATAGGCACATCTGGATATATTCTCCTAACTTGCGGTATCTGCGGGGTGAACAGTAAACTCGGGTCCTTAGATCCCGATGGCGTTTCTGAATTCGGAGTTTCATTATTCTGTACCGGTGCCGGAGGGGCAGAACTGGTACTTGGACCTTGTTCATTCTCTGCATAAGGTGGTGGACGGTCGTTCAACAATTGAGTGATGAACTCCTCATCCTCTGACTCGTCCTCTCTATCTTTGGAACGCCTCCCGTTTGTCTTACAGGTAGCTTTCTTGCCTGTCTCCTTTTCTTCCTCAGCAATTGCGGGAAACAATTTTATCCCCTGCAATACATCTGACCTCCACACCTTCTGTGCATTATCCCACCTAGCGTCCGCTAGTGTCTTTTCTACCTTTCTTATCCTGGTCTCGAACTTCTTTTGCTGTTGCTGTCTAGCCATTAGTTCCCAAATCGCTAGAGCCTCAAACTGTGCTGGCCTTGGACGTACCTTCATGTCGTACATCGCGAATCTCAAATTCTCTAGGATCCTTATATTGAATGTCCCATGGATCGGGAACGCTACGCTCCCATGCTTCTCTGTCAGCTTGTGCCATTGCTTTAGCCAAAGGCACGGAACTACCCCCCTTTCCTCCATTACAATGTAAGCTGGTGTACCTTCGGGTGGCGTCTCCTCTCCTACGCTCGCTTTAATGTAAGACTCCCCCTTCATCGCACTCTTTAATGCTTTAAAAAATTTCATTTTCTCATCTTTTATTTCACAAAATTTGTAATCAATAAGTGACTTTAATTCCCGGAATACTCTTCGCTTGCCTTTCCCCTTCCAATCGAGCCCCACGGACTGCGTCCAATCCGTGCGCGACCCTTCTCTGCAACCAACCTATCCCAGCGCGGCTCCTAGTGACGTCACACTCACACACACTGCGGCTGACAAAGCCTCGCGGCTTGTCCTCCTTCACTCAGCTCCTCTCGTAACAACTTCTGGCATGTATCGCGAGCAACCAAATAATAATAAAACAGATCTGTTGGTTTACTACAGGAAGGGTAACACAATCGCTTTAGGACCTTAGGGATTTTTCACTAGCCTCGGCAGTTATTCCATCTTTCTCGGTCCCCACTTTCGCAAGCAAATCTGACCCGCAGACTCTGCTCTCAACTTGTCAGTGATCTATTCTAGTGCACTTAGAATTTGTCAAAGCCCGAAGTCGAAGTTTTCTTTCACTCCCTTAACACACGTACCGACTCGTTGACCACGTCCGGTCAACCTATTAAACCGACCAGACCACAACATAAAACAAGTGTCTCATACACTTTTCAACATACTCCGGAGTCTCTTGACCTCGCAGGGCCCGTCTCAACAACAACAACCACGTGGACCTTTTTCTGCACAAAGCGCCACATGCACATGAAGTTCGACGACTTCCCTACTCTCACACTCGGAGTCGCACCTCCGCTATTCTCTATGAAGTTCGACGACTTCCCTACTCCTACACTCGGAGTCGCACCTCTGCTATTCTTTAAAATCCTCGCAACCTTTTCATACAATCTGCGGCAATAAGCTGTGCAAGCGCTAAATCCTAACTTCACTCATACCGTCACTAGTACCGCCAACGCCGATCTCATACCTCCATTCTTTCCATTCGCAAGCTCCGAGATCCCGGGAAAGTCGCGGGGGACTTAGGGCATCATCATTCTCTCAATCTGTTTTACCCAAGAAAAATCTAATTCAACACCATACACCTCTCGAGCGGGGTCTCAAAGGGCGAAACCATCAATTCAACACCATATACCTCTAGAGTGGGGTCCCAAAGGGCGAAACCATTACCTCTCGAGCGGGGTCCCAAAGGGCGTAACCGTTACCTCGGGCGGGGTCCCAAAGGGCGTAACCGTCCTCTGCTACCATCTACTGATAGAGCGTTCCGACCTAATAAATTACCTGTACTTGGACGCTCTTGGGTCGATGAATCTTTTGACCAAGTGGGACTCACTTCACCCGAGAGTAATCGATTTAATCAAATCAATAATCAATAACGAACATAAGCAATGCCCTGATCAACATAACACTTCACAATTAATCCAGAAAACATTTCGGCAAACCATGACCTTTCGGCCATGAATAACCACACCAGTTTATTCAAAGTTAATGAATTTTTTTCCCTATATTAACAAAGCTAGCACAATATAGATATGTCTCAACACCAAATGATATATGTAAATGAACATTAGTAGCTGTCCATATCGGCGGAAAAGATGCAATCTATGCAGCATTTGAATAACAATGCCTTCGATAATGGCAACACAAACTACTAAAACTACAATCTGTAATGGGCTAATTGCATACATTAGTCAGCATAACAAGGTCTCAAATTGCATCGTGCGACAAATGAATCCTCCTCTAACCTCAAATTAGCATCTGCATGTGGGACTTCATGCAAAACAATTTAGCAACATTAATTTGGAAAACTCCTAACTAGGGCTCTTATCAAAATCAGCAGTTGGTTACCTAAAAAGAAAACACAATGCAATTGTACATTTTCCTTTCATATTTACCAAATTCAATCAGCATTCAAGGAAGTCTTCGTCTCACAGGTACCGGATTCGATCAGCATGGGACGGGGGCAAAGGGGTAGGGTGGACGGGGCCAATTGCCTCACAGCGGCAAGATAACTACTACTTCATGCAAAGGGGCAAATCAAAGTTAAAGTCTCTAGGGCGAGAATTACTCAAAGTCTCTTTCTCTCGATTAGAGAAAGCATCAAAGTCTCGTTCAAAATGGCATCGCGGCAAGATGGGCCATAATATCTGCAATGTCTCAATGGGCAATGTCCGTAATCGCCAATGTCCAATGCCCGCAATGGGTAGTGTCTGTAATGGCTAAAAGGCTATAATGGCTGCTTTCTTCTTGTGCACCTGGTTTAAATAAACAACAGTTCAAATCCAGTAGGGTCTTCCATTGGAGGGTTCATAGGTTGGCTTCAAATTGTCCAATCAAAAACAACAGTTCACAAGCTTCTACCTAGGCATACATTATCCTTGGAGTCGGGAACGCAAGTTGCAACATATTTTACCAATTAACTCACTTTCAGAGCTTCCATTGTCCGCACCTGCAGATTGACCTTGGAGCAAAGAAGAAGATGCCAGGCTGGCACGAAACCTTAAAGATAAGCATGTGAACCGATCTCACTGGAAAAGTACAGCTTCAAGCAAGAATACACGTTTTATTAGCACATTGGAAAAATACGAGCATCTAAACCGTGAGACAAGGCAACTAGGCCGAAGCCTCCACTAAAGTTATGCTAAGTTAAAACATTTCAAACAAGCAAATCATAGCACACGTTTACGGTTATGTCAGATTAGTACAATTCTAATACATCACGTTATATAAAGCACGCTTATAAATGTTGGCAAACTACTCTGAGGGCACATTTGTCCCCGTACAATCTTTATTAGTTCGGTTAAAGTCACACTTGATTATTGCAGTACTACGTTTATGCGCTAATAAATGTAAAACCTTCGTTTCTGCGTCATCACTCCCATAACCAAATTAAAATTGTTGTTTAGCAAGTCACAAAAGGAGTGTTCAGTACTATCTACTTAACCCATAACTGTAATGATATACTAGAGTCTTTGGGGGTGATTCTGACCCCGGCGGTCTTAGACCGCCGGGGCCAGGGTCGGCGGGAGCACCGCCGACAGGCCGGCGGTGCCCCGCAGGGCATTCTGACCGCGGCGGTAAAGCCGCGGTTAGACCGGCAACACTGGCGGTCTCCCGCCAGTGTACCGCTGCCCTGTTGAATCCTCCAAGGCGGCGCAGCTAGCTGCGCCACCGAGGGGATTCCGACCCCCCCTACCGCCATCCAGTTCCCGGCGGGCGGACCGCCGGGAACCGGATGGCGGTAGGGGGGGTCGCGGGGCCCCTGGGGGCCCCTGCAGTGCCCATGCCACTGGCATGGGCACTGCAGGGGCCCCCGTAAGAGGGCCCCTACAAGTATTTCACTGTCTGCTTGGCAGACAGTGAAATACGCGACGGGTGCAAATGCACCCGTCCCACCTTCCCACTCCGCCGGCTTGATTACGAGCCGGCATCCTCGTGGGAAGGTCGTTTTCCCCTGGGCTGGCGGGCGGCCTTTTGGCGGCCGCCCGCCAGCCCAGGGGAAAACTTGAAATACCCGCTGCGGTCTTTTGACCGCGGCGCGGTATTTTGGGGGCGGAATTCTGGCGGGCGGCCTCCGCCGCCCGCCAGAATCAGAATCACCCCCTTTATCTACTTTGTAGGTGAAAAGACCTTGCTGCATTGTTCATACTAAACAATTCATTTTCTAAACAAGTATGATAAAAAGGCCGTGATTTAGATATTGGTGGATGGGTTACTCCATCATAACGGTGACCGATACCTTGTCCACTGAAATCTAAATCCCACAGGATACAATGGAATTTAGATTTTGGCGGACTGGAAGCACGTCACTGTTGTGAC
Organism: Pleurodeles waltl; assembly: GCF_031143425.1. Taxonomy (NCBI): domain Eukaryota; kingdom Metazoa; phylum Chordata; class Amphibia; order Caudata; family Salamandridae; genus Pleurodeles; species Pleurodeles waltl. The sequence goes on from NC_090442.1 coordinate 519,271,458, forward strand.
GGAGTAACTCATCCGCTAATACCTACATCAGGCCCAACATGTCTTTGAGCAAAGATGTGTAACGTTTATGGATGGAAACAATTTGGTTTTCTTTCTTCAAATAAATATCTACAGAATAATACTTGGGTCATCATTAATAAATGCTTTTCATTATAATTGCTCAAAGCTACTTTTTTCTCTAAGAGTACTGGTAAATATATATATTTCCTGAAAGCAGAATCTATAGGCTAGAAAACGTCTCATCCCGCCTTGCAAGCAAGAGACCAGAATGTTTGGAACGTTGCTGGCATAAAAATAAAGGGGGAAAATGAGTTTTGAACTCTCTAAACGAAGACATAGGGCCTGATTCTAACTTTGGAGGACGGTGTTAAACCGTCCCAAAAGTGGCGGATATACCACCTACCGTATTACGAGTTCCATAGGATATAATGGACTCGTAATACGGTAGGTGGTATATCCGCCACTTTTGGGACGGTTTAACACCGTCCTCCAAAGTTAGAATCAGGCCCATAATCTGCTTACAAGAGACTTGGGCCCTCATTCTGACCCTGGCGGTCGGTGATAAAGCGGCGGCCAAGCCGCCAACAGGCCGGCGGTCTAAAATATGCAATTCTGACCCTGGCGGGAACCGCCAACACAGCCCGCCGTATTAACACTCCGCCCGCCACGGCGGTACAAACAAACAGCGCGGCGGTTCCCGCCAACAGCCAGGCGGCAGACAATGTACCGCCCACCCTATTACGACCCACCAATCCGCCACCTTTTCCGGGGCGGGAGCACCGCCGATAAGAACACGGCGGAAACAGACTACGAACGGGAAAACGCTCACCTCTACGCACTCCACGCGAGATTCCGGCAGTATGGAACCAGAGTTGCAGGTCATCCCCGCACTCCTATACCTGCTCATATACCAGGAGCACGCCCGGCGGCACGGAAGACATCGGTGAGTACTGCACCTACGACACAGGGGAGGGAAAAGATTACCGGCACACACCCACCCACCCACACCCACTACAACACACACATCAATGCATTCCCACAGATCACTGTCACAACCCACAAACCACCCCCCTCCGAAATAATGCAGTGGGTGGCCTGCCCACTGGGCCATCCTGGGGAGAGCAAAGCCACAGTCCATACAGTCCATAACAGACCCCACTGCCACTGGAGGAGGCAAGTTGGCCAGAGGACATCCTGCAGCCCTGCCCGAGATAGATCCTGCCCTGCCACGTCTGCCAAAGGGCCAGCGGTTCTTGCCTTGAAGGGCCCAGTTCAGCGCTCCTTGCCTTGAAGGGCCCAGTTCAGCGGTTCTTGAGACGGCGGGGCCCAGCGGAGCGGTTCTTGAGACGGCGGGGCCCAGTTCAGCGGTTCTTGAGACGGCGGGGCCCAGCGGAGCGGTTCTTGAGACGGCGGGGCCCAGTTCAGCGGTTCTGGAGACGGCGGGGCCCAGTTCAGCGCTCCTTGCCTTGAAGGGCCCAGTTCAGCGGTTCTTGAGACGGCGGGGCCCAGTTCAGCGCTCCTTGCCTTGAAGGGCCCAGTTCAGCGGTTCTTGAGACGGCGGGGCCCAGCGGAGCGGTTCTTGAGACGGCGGGGCCCAGTTCAGCGGTTCTGGAGATGGCGGGGCCCAGTTCAGCGGTTCTTGCCTTGAAGGGCCCAGTTCAGCGGTTCTTGAGACGGCGGGGCCCAGCGGAGCGGTTCTTGAGACGGCGGGGCCCAGTTCAGCGGTTCTGGAGACGGCGGGGCCCAGTTCAGCGCTCCTTGCCTTGAAGGGCCCAGTTCAGCGGTTCTTGAGACGGCAGGGCCCAGCGGAGCGGTTCTTGAGACGGCGGGCCCAGTTCAGCGGTTCTGGAGACGGCGGCCGGTCTATGGCCAACTGCTCATTGCCTGGTGGTGCCCTCCTGGGCAGCGGGGATGGTGCTCCTTCAATGCCCACCTGGGCTGTGGGTGGTGGGGCCCTCCTGGCCAGCTGGGCTGGGTCCTCCCTGGGCAGCGGCTATGGGGGTGGTGGGCTCTCCCGGGGCAGCTGTGCCGGTTCCTCCCGGGGCAGCGGCTATGGGGGTTGTGGGCTCCTCCTGGGCAGCAGGCCTGCTGCCTGACCTCTCCGACTTGCTGCCCTTGCCCTCCTTAGTCGTGGGCCTGTGGCCCTTTCCTCCCTTTGGAGCTGTGGCTGGTGACTGTCTCTGGGTGGTGTCCGGGGGGGATGTAGAAGGCGGGCTCCTGCGGTGCCCCTTCCGCCTTCTGCTCCTCTTCCCAGGGGGTGGGCTGGCTGTCCCCTTGCTGCTGGGCGACGATCCAGATATGCGGGCTGGCGGGCTCCAATACCCCTGCACCCTTGTCAAGGGGGCTGCAGGGCTGGTGGTGGCTGAGGTGCTCTTCTTACCCCGACGAGAAGGAGGGGGGGGCTCAGGGTCAGGAAAGAAGTTAGTAGTGGCGAGGAAGAGCTTCTTGGGACAATGGAGAGTGGTAGGTACAGTGGGAATGGGAGTGGAGGGAGAGGATGTGGTTGTAGGTGAGTCACGTTTGCTGTCTTTGGGTGCAGGTGCAGGAGGGATAGGCTGTCGTGAGGTGGATGGCTGTTGGGTGGGTGGGTGGCTGCGTTTGTGTGGTGTGGAAGAGGGGGTGACAGACACAGTGGGAGAGGACACTGGGGACGTGTAAATGGCAGTGGGGGTGGTGACTGCACGTGTGCGGACTGGAGTGGAGGGTGTGCTGGTGATGGAAACACTGGCTGATGGTGAGGTGAATGGAGGTGTGAGTGTAGACGTCACAGGGAGGGAGGAGGGAGACGAGGAGGTGGGGGTCACAGAGGTGGTAGTGACTGTTGGCATGTCTGCATCGGAATGTTGCGTGTGTGAATGTCTGCGTGATCTGTGGTGCTTATGTTTGGATGAGCTTCTCTTGGGTGTTGAGGTGTGTGCAGGCTGGTCTGATGGTGTGGGTGGGACAGGCAGAGGAACAGGAGACTGGGAGGAGGGAGTTAGTAGAGGCAGGCAGGAGACAGGGACAATGGCTGCCGTCAGTGCTGAGGCCAGAGCCTGGAACGATCGCTGATGGGCAGCCTGACCCGAATGAATGCCCTCCAGGTACGCATTGCTGCGATGAACCTCCCTCTCCACCCCCTGGATGGCATTCAAAAGGGTAGTCTGCCCAACAATGAGCGTTCGGAGGAGGTCAATGACCTCCTCACTGAGGGCAGCGGGGGTAACAGGGGCAGGGCCTGAGGTGCCTGGGGCGAAGGAGATGCCCGGCTTCCTGGCAGAGCGGGCACGGGGCGAACGCTGAGGGGCTGCTGGGAGGGCGGAGATGGTGCGCTGGGTGGCGGCTGTACCTGTAATGGCGGGGGGCACAGATGGTGCCACCCCCGCAAGGGAGCCCCCTTCCGAGGACGTGTCCGTGTCGCTGCAGGGTCCAGTCGTCCCCGTCGTGGAGCTCCCCTCGCCCTCCGTCTCACTGGTCCAGTCTGACTCTGTGGCATGGCCCTCCTGGGCCATGTGAGATGCAGCTCCCTCCTGCCCCGATGCCACTTCTCCTCCACCTGATGATGCTGATGCACACAAGCACAGAAAGACAAACAAAAAGGGGGGGGGAGAGAGAAATAAAGGGATATTGATTACATGGATCTCCGGTACAGTTAGCGGACATGACAGACACAGATGCCCCCTGCACTAAGTTGCGCACTTGGGGTCCGCTACGCATTCCGTGGAACATGCCCTACACGCCTAGAGTTGACAACTGCACCCATGGATGACACGGCCCAGGGATGGCTGTACTGACAAACTACTGAGGGTGGTGGCTGGGGACACAGGGGCTTACGGGGGTGCCCAGCCTACAGATATCGCCCTGGCCTAGGGGGACCCACAGCCCTCCTCCCCCACCCAGACACCTCCACTGCGCGACAACAGAGTAGATAATGCTTGGACTCACCCCCTTGTGTCTGCTGTGCTGCCCTCACGCGCCCATCCAAATCAGGGTAGGCCACCGCCAGGATCCGGAACATCAGGGGGCCCAGTTGACGGCAGGCACCCCGCCTACGTTGGGAGGCCATCCCCAGCAGAGACTCGGCGGTCTTCTTGGTCCCGCGGCGGATGTCCTCCCACCTCTTGCGGCAGTGGGTGCCCCGTCGATGGTGGACCCCCAGGGTCCGGACTTCCTTGGCGATGGCACGCCAAATCCCGATCTTCTCATGGGCGCGGACCTATGTGACACGTACAGGGAGGGAGAAATACCACGTTCAAGTTTGTCAGCATTTTCCTTGCCAGTGGCCCAACGCCCCCCATCCCCGCCAGGCCCCCCGCCATGCCCCCCGCCAGGCCCAACATGCCCCCCATCCCCGCCAGGCCCCCCGCCATGCCCCCGCCAGGCCCAACATGCCCCCCATCCCCGCCAGGCCCCCCGCCATGCCCCCCGCCAGGCTCAACATGCCCCCCATCCCCGCCAGGCCCCCCGCCATGCCCCCGCCAGGCTCAACATGCCCCCCATCCCCGCCAGGCCCCCCGCCATGCCCAACATGCCCCCCATCCCCGCCAGGCCCCCCGCCATGCCCCCCGCCAGGCCCAACATGCCCCCCATCCCCGCCAGGCCCCCCGCCATGCCCCCGCCAGGCCCAACATGCCCCCCATCCCCGCCAGGCCCCCCGCCATGCCCCCCGCCAGGCCCAACATGCCCCCCATCCCCGCCAGGCCCCCCGCCATGCCCCCCGCCAGGCCCAACATGCCCCCCATCCCCGCCAGGCCCCCCGCCAGGCCCCCAAGCCAGCCAGTGGCCCCAAATCCAGATTGAATTAAACTCACTTGTTGGTCTGGAGGACCGTAGAGTAGCGCATACTGGGGGAGGACCCCATCCACAAGTTTCTCCAACTCCTCTCCAGTGAAGGCAGGGGCCCTTTCCCCAGGCGCAGCAGCCATTGTCCCTTCCAGACCGAGGTCACAGCAACACTTGCAGTATAGGTCCTCTCCTGTGAAAGTTCAAGTCGCAAGTGGATAAGTAGATAGAAAATGGCGGTCACGTCCGCGGCGGTGCGTACCGCGGCGGTGCGTCCCGCCACCGCCGGCGCCCTTCGCCATTGGCTCCTGAAACCCATAGGCTTCAATGTTAACCAATGCGGCTTCGCGCCGCGGTCTTCGCCCGCCGCCCGCCGCGGTGTGCCACGCCAGCGCATTGACCTCACATCCCATTGTCACACTTCACAGGTCAGGCAGCCGCCATTTCCAGGGCCCACATGGCTCAATTTCAACTGCGTCACACAGGCCTAGGCCTTGCATAGCCACTCAGACACGCCATTCACTGCATAGAGAATCGTTTACTGTGCTAGCTGTGAGTACGTACCTGTGGGTTGCTTGACTGTGTGCTCCATGTTGTCCTTCCTAGGCACCGTCCGCTGGGTTGGGCGAGGAGACGGATGAATCCTCCCGTGTACCGACCGCTGGTGGACCTGTCGACAATGGAAGAACGCCACATTATCCTGACCTACCGTCTTAACCGTGCCACTATCCATGAACTGGCTGCCCAGCTGGAGCCCGACCTGATGTCCCCCATCCGCCAACCCACAGGGATTCCCCCTCTGGTGCAGGTCATGTCAGTACTCCATTTCTTGGCAAGTGGGTCATTTCAGATAACAGTGGGAATTGCTTCTGGGATGTCTCAGCCCATGTTTTCGAAGGTGTTATCCAGAGTGTTGTCTGCCCTGATGAAATCCGTGAGGAGCTTCATCATTTTCCCTGAGGTGGGCGAATTGGCTACAGTGAAGGGTGATTTCTACGCCCTTGGACATATTCCCAACGTAATTGGTGCCATTGATGGGACCCATGTGGCTTTGGTTCCCCCAAGAGACAGGGAGCAGGTGTACAGGAACAGAAAAAATTACCATTCAATGAACATCCAGGTGGTGTGTTTGGCTGACCAGTACATCTCGCATGTAAATGCCAAATTCCCAGGGTCAGTGCATGACGCCTACATCCTGAGGAATAGCAGCATCCCTTACGTGATGGAACAGCTACAGAGACACCGTGTATGGCTAGTGGGGGACTCTGGGTACCCCAACCTGTCGTGGCTACTGACCCCTGTAAGGAATCCCCGGACCAGGGCAGAGGAACGGTACAATGAGGCCCATGGGCGTACTAGGAGGGTGATCGAACGCACCTTTGGCCTCCTAAAGGCCAGGTTTAGGTGCCTGCATATGACAGGTGGATCCCTAATGTACTCACCTAAGAAGGTGTGTCACATCATCGTGGCCTGCTGCATGCTTCACAACCTGGCTTTGCGCCGCCAGGTGCCTTTCCTGCAGGAGGATGGTCGAGACGGTGGTGTTGTGGCAGCGGTGGAACCTGAGGAGAGTGACGAGGAGGAAGACGACGGGGCTGAAACAGACAACAGGGACAGAATCATTGAACAGTACTTCCAATAGGACACAGGTAACATTTCAAAGATAATTTAGTAAATGTTAACTACTCTCCTGCATCTCTGCTGCCTGTCTATTTGCCCCAGTGTATGATGACTGAGTTTTGGCTTTTCCCTCCCTATTTCAGATCTGGGGTCCCCACTACGAGTCCTGTGCTTCGTTTCCCCATGGACTACAGCTTTGTGGCAGCTGTTTGTTGACTTCACCATGTACAAGGACATATTTGCACTGTCATGTCAATTACAATATATTGAAATCACAGCCAGACTCCAGATATTTTGGTGCAAAATAGGTGTTTATTTAAGTGCTCAAAATGGTATGGGTGGTTTCAAGTGGGTGGGGGCTATGGTGAAGGAATGTCCATGGCAGAGTCCAGAGTAACAGTCACACAGGTGCATTGTCCAGAGGCCTGTGGAGAGATGGAGCATGGGCAGTTCAAGGATGGACAGGTTGACAATGTGGGACAGTGGGATGACATCAGGTGGTATCCATTGCTGGCTGGGGTCTTGACATCCTACTCTGTCTTCTTGCGAGATCTCAGGGCCCTCTTGCGGGGTGGTTCTTCTCCTGCAGGAGGTGGGGGTCTGGTGGGCTGCTGCTGTGCGGGGGCCTCCTGTCCACTAGCGCCGGCGGAGGTGGTTGGCTGTTCTTGGTCCAGGCTAGTGGCAGGGGCCCTTGGGTGTTGTTGAGTGTCCGCCCTGGTGTTGACGAGGTCCTGCAGCAGCCCTACCATGGTAACCAGGGTGGTGTTGATGGCTCTGATGTCCTCCCTGTACCCCCGATAGTGTTCCTCCTGCAGTACCTGGATCTCCTGGAACCGGGCCAGTACCGTCGCCATCGTCTCCTGGGAGCGGTTGTATGCTCCCATGATGGTGGTGAGGACCTCGTGGAGAGTGGGTTCCCTGGGCCTCTCCTCCCCCCCCTGTCGCACAGCTGCCCTCCGAGTTGCCCTGTTTCCCTGGGCCTCTGCCCCCTGGCCGGTGTGCCCACTACCACTGCCCCCAGGTCCCTGTTGTTGTTGGGGTGGTGGGTTATCCTGGGTGCCCTGTAGTGGTAGACACACCGCAGATTGACGCGCCCTGGAGACAGAGGCATGGGCCCGCTGGGTGGGAGCTGTGCTGGTGTTCCCAGAGGGGTTTGGGTCTGTAGTGGCCTGGGCCTGTGTGAGGGGAACCGACTGTCCAGAGGTCCCCGATGGTCCGGGCTGGTCATCGGTGTCCAGGTCGACAGAGCTGCTGTCATCGCTGACGGCCTCTTGGGTGGGGGGTGTGGAGAATTCTGGCCCCTCCGCCGCGATGTGTTGACGGTCGGGTCCTGCAGGGGTATAGAGGTATGGTTATAGTTTCAATGTGTGGCATATGGGTGTATCTATGGGTTCTCGAGTCCCCAAGTGCTGGCATTCGTGTGTGGGGGCTTTGGTGAGGGTGGCTTGTGGGGGGGATGTGTATATGCATTGGGCATGCTTTGGTGATGGGTGTCCATGCTTAGTGGACGCATGCAGGCCTAGGTTTTGGGATGTGTGGGTTGTGATGGTGAGACATTGGCGGGGAATAGGTGTGCTGGGGGTGGGGGTGAGGATGGTGGTGGGGGTGAGGATGGTGGTGGGGGTGAGGGTGTGGGTGGGGGTGAGGGTGGGGTTCGAGGATGGGGGTGAGGGTTGGGGTATGATTTGGCATGCAGGTGGGGGGGAAGCAGTATTGAAGCTTCAACTTACCAGTATCCATTCCTCCGCCGACTCCTGCGAGGCCGTCAGGATGCAGGATGTTCAAGACTTCCTCCTCCCATGATGTGAATTGTGGGGGTTGAGGTGGGGGTCCTCCGCCAGTCTTCTGCACGGCGATGTTGTGCCTGGATACCATGGAACGCACCTTCCCCCGTAGGTCGTTCCATCGCTTCCTGATGTCTTCCCGATTTCTGGGGTGCTGTCCCACTGCGTTGACCCTGTCGACAATCCTCTGCCATAGCTCCGTCCTCCGGGCAATGCTGGTGTATTGTATCTGTGTGCCGAACAGCTGGGGCTCTACCCGAACGATTTCCTCCACCATGACCCTGAGTTCTTCGTCTGTGAAGCGGGGTTGTCTTTGGGGTGCCATGGGGTGGTGTGTATGATGTGTGGGGTGGAGTATGTGTATTTAAGTGAGTTGAGTGTGGTGGTGTGTGTTGTTTTGTGTGTGGATAGTGTGTGGGTGATGGTGTTGAGTGGCTGTGGCTGTTAGTTTGTGGATGCTGGTGTCTCGCTCTGGCCTTCTTTCAGAATTTTTTTGCGTAGGGGTTTGTGGGTGATGTGGGTGGGTGTTTTATATTGTATTGTGTGTGTGGGAGTGGTGTGTGTATGTGTATCAGGTGTGTGGGATTCAAATCGTCCAATGTGGCTGAGTTTTGTTCGTTTGTGTGTATTCTGACCGCGGCGGTGTGTCCCGCCAATGGAATACCGCGTTTGAATGACCGCCGCGTGGATTCGTGGGTCGTAATGGCATGGGCGTATTTCTGTTGGCGTGGCGGTGGAGGTTTGGTCACCTCCACCTTTCCGCCGACCGCTGGTCTGGCGGTCGGTTGTGGCTGTCGGATTTTCGGAGGTTTGCCTTCTGCGGGTCAGAATGACCGTGGCGGGTTTCCGCGGCCGCGGCGGTGTTATGGCGGTCTTCTGACCGGCGGTAAGTGCATTTTACCGCCGGGGTCAGAATGACCACCTTGGTCCACTAAGGATCTCTCATATGATAAATATTACTTGCTTTGCTGTAACGCTACCCCCTCAAAGAGAGGCCATGCTAAGGGAGGGGTAGCCTGTTTGCTGACTAATAGGCTTAGCTGGTGCTACAAATGTTATAGAGATCCCAGCAAGATGTTCTTGGTAGTGATTTTATTCAGTGCTGGAGAAGGGTCTGATGGAGCTCCTCTAGCGCTCATAAACTCCTATATGTCACCTGGATCTTCCCACAATATCCTATTAGCTAAGGAATTCCTTTTTATTAAGGAGCTTTGCAATAGGGAACTAGCTACTCGAATTATCATGGTTGGGGACTTAAACTGTAAAGTTTCTAATCCTGCTCTTTTACGCTTCTGGGATGAGGAAAAAGAGGAAGCTTTTGGAATTCCCACTAGTGTCTTTCCCCAGAAAATAAGATCAGATAGGCATGGGAAGTTTCTCATTGAACACTTGAAGGCGAATGATTGTATCATAGCGAATGGTAGACTACATCCAACTCGCCAGCCCACCTGTCATTATAGATTATGTGATAACCAACTATCAGACATTCTCCTTGGTACAGGACATAAAAGTGATAGAGACAGCACTCATTGATCATAATATCCTAGTTGCATCTATTAACCTGACAGTTCCCCCCGCTGATTCCTGGTGCCTTGATGAGTCGAAATCAAAGTTTAATATTAAAACTGGCAGAACGCATTGGTTCTGTGACAGGGTAAAGGGGCTCGAAGGCACTATAGAGAACGTATCATGCAACCTCGACAACTGGGCAGGAAATGTTTTGGAGAAATCTTCAGAGTTCATGCAGTAGCTAATTATGATCACCCACCATAAGTCCCAGGGAAAGCACACGGTAAAACCCCGCTCCTACTCATACTAAACAGAGAAATCAATGCCCTTATTCGTGAACAATACAGGAAATATACTTTGGAAAGGTACTCTGTTGGCCCTTTTAAAAAGAAGAAAGAGGCGTATAAGAGCACGTCTAAAAAGCAAAGCTATCAATAGATTGTGGATCGATGTAAGGGATGCAGCTTCTAACGGCCATTCAAAACGCTTCTGGTCATTGGTAGCAGATGGGTGCGGCTCAAGAACTAGATCCCTCCCATTTGCCATTAATGAATCAAGCTGGTCCACTTTCATCTCTGATCTTTATGCACCCAATGGGTATACTGTGGTGTTTTCTCCAACTGGTGACAATCCCTCATACTCTCACCCCACTACGAAATAAATTTTGGATGTTATTAGAGGCTTGCGTAGCTCTGCAGCAATAGGTCCTGATGAAATCCCTATACTAGCTATAAAATATGATATTCCCACCTGGAGTAAAATATTGTTTCAGGTCTTTAAGTGTTGCTGTGAAACCAGAAAGATTCCACCATCCTGGAATGGTAGTATTATTGTTCCCCTTTATAGGGAACTGTAACTGTCCCGGAAATTACCGCCAGATTGCTCTAAAGGATGCAGTGGGTAAAATATTTGCTAAATATTTGCTTTCCCAGATTAGTGACTGGGCAGAAAGAAACAAAATCATCCCTCTGGAGAAATCCGGCATTCGAGTTAAGCATGGTATAATTGAAAACATCTTGGCCCTTCAGGTAATGAATGAGAAATATGTCACTCTGATCAGGGAGGTGATTTATGCAGCCTTTATTGACTTTTCTACGGCATTTGATAAAGTAGATCGGCCTATGCTATGGGAAAAGCTCTCTCAACTAGGCATGCCAGGTATCCTCCTAGATATGGTGATTTCCCTGCATTCTTCCACCTGGTGTAGGGTTTTGTTAGGGGGAGATAGGTTCTTATCCCATCAAATTTCAACTCAGAAAGGTTTAAAACAAGGGTGTATGTTAGCCCCAATGCTGTTTTCCTTGTACATCTCTGACTTACCCATTTACTTATCTCGGTGCAAGGGTTTCGCCCTTACATTAGGAGGAGGGCCCATACCCTGTTTGCTCTACGCTGATGATATAATCATACTGGACTGTACACCAAAAGGGCTAAAAAATTGTCTTCAGGCCTTGGGGCATTTCACAGCAGCCCACTTTCTAAAAATAAACTGTTCCAAAAGTAAAATCCTGTGTTTTCATGGTAGAAAAAGGCTCAACTATGACAGTTTCTGTTGGTCACTGAGAGCTCAGAAACTTGAGAGGGTAAATTTCTATACATTTTTGGGTAAAATTGTTTGCGGGAACCTCAGCAATAGGGCACACTTAGAACAAAACCAACGCAAAACTCTATCCCAAGCTAACGGCTTGAACACCCTCTACCTGCTACCGGCAAGAGACATTTTAAACATCTCTTAGAGCTCTACCGGGCAAAGATACCTTCGTCTTTCCTTTATGGCTTAGAGAATGTCGAAGTTTTGAAATGTTTTTTTTTAGATAAACTAGAGGGCCGTATTTTGAGGAAGCTTTCTTGCATGAACCCGGCCCTTTGCAGCAACCTTGAGGCTTGAAATGGGCTTGCGAAGGTCTGGCTGGGTGGTTAGCATTATGAACTGTGGTGATGATTCTTTAAGGTCACTGTTAAAAAAAAGAAATCTTGACTTGCAGTAGGACAAAATACACCATTGGCAGGAATTTTATAAACGCCACCGATCTCCTACAGTTAGACCCAACCTCCATTCCTACACTTCCTCAGTCACAGTTAAAAGCCATTTTAGACATGTAACTTAGGGCCATATGTACGAACACTTTTTCCCATAGACACAGAATGGGTAAAAACCTTTGCTACATCTGGCCCTTAGTTCGCAAGCCTTCACCTGGATAAAAAGGCCTGCGCACACAGGCAGGGCTTTCAATCTGCAACTGACACTATTCTTTTGAGGGAAATGCAGCCCTATCTCAGCTGGAACCTGCCACACTGGATAGGACGATTCTGGCTCCTACTGCGAAAGGGGCTGCTTCCCCTCAATACATTGCGGGCCAGATGGCATGGATCTTTAGCCACTTGTAATCTCTGTCATATTAGTGATCAAGACCTGAACCATGTGGTTTTCATAAGTCTGGCCTTGCTGTTATTCCGCCGTAAGTGGATACGCTCTATCTGTCTCAAACTTTCTTTATGGATTGCTTCTGAGTTATTGCTGGCCTTTTCTGGTCCCCTAATGAAATGTTTTGCTATAGAATATTTAACTTTTTTAAATGCTTCTAATCTTTGTATTAAATTTAATCTTCAAATTATGTTTTAAAGTTTGTTCAGGAATATTTTTTGTTTTATGTGATTAGATGCTTCTGGGCTGCCGTATGCATAATATTGTGTTCCCTTTTTGTTCTATGTATTTGTTTTCAATCAATCAATCATAGTATTTATAGAGCGCGCTATGTACCCGTTAGGGTTTCGAGGCGCTGAGGTGGGGGGGGGGGTGGAGAGGCTGTTTAGCGGTCGAAGAGCCAGGTGTTGAGGAGCCTTCTGAATGTGAGGAGGTCCTGGGTCTGGCGTAGCGGAGTGGGGAGAGAGTTCCAGGTTTTGGCGGCGAGGAAAGAGAAGGATCTGCCGCCGGAGGTTATCCATGTTTGTTTATCCACGTATGTTTTCCATATGTGGACCTTGATAGAGTTCTGTAACATAATACAAAATAAACTGAAAACTGAACAGAATGCCCAAAGATGGATATCTAAAAGAAAAGTGTAGTTTTCCTGCCTATCTACTAAGCAGATACACCTGGAGAAGATTCTCGTTATACTAGAGAGAGAAGGAAGACATTCATAATGTGTCCAACCACTGGGGAACATGTGCAATGTAGTACATACACTGAATCTTGTTACAATTTCAACCACTGGTAAAACAAATATAAATTTGCTTCTAATTGTCACTTTTGCTAACAAGCATTTCCATATGTTGCTTAGAATACCATGGAATGATCTCATGATGTAGTTAGTTTTTTACCAAAACTGACATTCAAAACGCTGCTCTACACTTAAACCTGCTCCAGATCTCAGTAATAATGAAAGGCCTAACCAACATGGTATCCAGCCACTGCTCTACTGATGTCTTGAAACCTTTTCAGTGCCTTAGTCAAGCCCTTGCAATGCGCTATGTAACTGGCATAATGAGCACTAACTGATTCCAAAGCATACCACCTCTACCAACACAATGAGTGGAGAGTACATCACAGATGAACCCCAGTTGCCAAGCTCTAGCCCACTTTACATTTTTCTTACCTACTGGTCTTCCCAGCAGTGAACCCTATTGTCTTTTTTTTTGCTAAGACTAGATTTATGCCTTACCTGTGGAAGAAATAAACACATTGAAGACCCCATATAAATACTCATAACACTCATTCACAGAAATATATTTTTGAATCCGACCCAAAGTGTATATCCATGGTGTATGAAAAAAACATGTTATTCCAGATCCTTACTGTATCATATAATTGCCTGGAATACATATTCCTTGCATCAGTGTGATTCTCCAACTCTTCTTATCTCCGTGCAGGACCTTACAATGACTGTTCTCCGTCCCTCACCTTGCTAACTCTGTCCTATTTTTCCCACAGCCTGACTTCCCACTTAACCATCCCAGTCATGTACTAGCTTACCTATGACTCCCTAGTTGGCGTTAGTTTTACCATCACCTATAATAAGCACAGCCCTGAAAATTAGGAGGTCTTCCTCTTTAAATCAGTCAATAATTTAAGGATCCACTTGACCTCTTCTCTTTTTCAGTATGCACTTCCTAAACCAGACATATGTTTCAAATCTACTGCTTACACCTGAAAATAAAAAAATAAAAAACAAACTAACAACTGTCTTTTACACCATGTACTTAAGCCTTCTATTCTCCTGTCTGTTGCTTGAACAAGACAAGACTGTCATAACTGGTCCTAGCTTTTTCTCCGCCTCTACTAATTGTTTTGGCCTAAACCTCAAACATTTCCAGAATAATTTCCTCTCTGACTATTTATCCTACCAATTCCGGGTTTTGCAACAAAGCTAATCCTGATATCTGCTATGCAGTGGTTGCTAGATGATTGTTCTTATCCACTGACTGTAACACCAACAAATACATCAACCTGCCTATACTCAATGCTGTGATCACCTACAGTTCTCATTAGTGACCTGCTTGCCCCAAGTGTATTGCAAGTATTCACTTGCTAATCCTTCTGCAGATGACATGTGCTCCATTTATTGGCTAGAAACCCAAAGATGACAACCACCTACAATAATTTCAGCATCCCACTTACGTACCAAACCAGAACACAGTTGCACCCCACTTCTGTCTTCACTCACTCCTAACCATAACCTGCATGCAGATACCCCAGGTTTCCAACACTCCTCATGCATGTGACTCTTTGCTAGCTCTAGTGCTTTAATCTTTGTTGAACTATTAATTCCTAAACTAAATTTCAAACTTACAATCCTCTCCTCCAGACCTTTATGGAGCATTTATTATCTCCCACATTTTGCACAATGTTTTGATTTACCATTTGTCTTGCCAGCAACATCTCAGCCTCTGACACACCTCTCTTTTCAGCATGTTTATGGTTTTCTTCTCCTGTATTTATTCCCTCATTCAGGAATGTACATCTCAACTCTTCACATTCTTTATGCATAATGGGCTGAATTTCACCAGCTCTCCAGCAGTTAAGAGAGTATCTTATCTCGACCTTCGAGTGAATATTTCATGTGCCTTTCATACTAACCCATGCCCCCTCTACCAGAGTGTAAATTTTAGTGCTATCCCTCATGTCATAAAAGTCATTAGAATGTGACGTGTTTAAGTTTATGAAAGTAAATGAGAGAAAAACTAATGTAGAAAGCTGCCTTGACACACATTTTAATTTGTTCAATTTGCTTGTATTTCAAAGTTCGACTTAGGTGCCTTTTGGGTTAAATCACATGCTAGAAAGTTAAAACTGATGTTAAATGTAACTTAGCCTCTAAACTAACAGTGCATGTAGATACAATATTGAATTTCTTCTGTTTTGTGAAAGATTAAAGACTTTGAAAATGTGCGCATAATGAGAGAAATGCAGTTCTCTGTTACATTTAATGAAATGCAATAACAAAGCTTTTCTTCTTAAATGAAATGTTTTATTCATATTGACGAAATATATTAATGTTGAGTTTGTAAGTTTGCATGTTAGATGTGTTTCACTAAAATATGATAATTAAAATAATTTCATATTTGTTCTTGTGTTAGCATAATTGTGGCCTACAGAGCTTGCATTTTGCAGTCATGTAAGCGTGTTGAATTATTTTTTATATCATGAAATCTTCCTTCAGATTTCGTTCCCATGAGAAGCAAATGCCCTGTTGTAATAAATTAATTGTTTAACTGTGGAGAACCGTACCCATTTGTCCTTGGAAATGCTGTAATGCAGGAGCATGGACTCAGATTGTGTTCATTTCTTTCAAACCTGTTTTGAATCATACCAAAATTAGATGTTCCCATGACAGATTTGGGAAATTGTTAAACTGTTGCAGCCTGGAGTCTAGTGATGGATTATAATTGGATGATGCCTATTCAACATAATATGAACCAACATCTTTGACGAACCAGAATACTTTTTGTGGGTTGATATACCAATGGACATTCAACTTCTCAGTCACAGTTTTGGTCAGCCACAGACGCGTTCCTGATGCTTGCAAATGTTTTGCTGACCAGATGCTTTGCTGATGAAGATTCCCTGAATGTTGTATCCCTTGAACAGATATCTTTCTCTCGCCCATTTGCCATTGCCTCTTTAAATGCCCTTCCAGGTTAGAAACTCCATTATGCTGAAAGTTTACTTCTTTTTATTTTTAGTTAGTGACCTGTAGTCCAAGATTCTCTTTTTCCAAATTATTTGTGACCTCTTTTGTACTTTTGTATTCTGCCTGCATGGGTTCCTCCCCACACATCTATTTCCCAGATGTGTTTAGTTGTGAGTGTTGACCTGTGACCAGCCAAGGATTATTGACTCTGCTAAATTTGAATTGACTAATGATTGTAAATTCTGAGCAACATGTGATATCTGTATCACAGATATTCTTATTGACGTTATGTATTATTATTCTTGAATGCTTAGTTTTTTTAATGTCAGTTCACTTGAATTTATTTCATTGCCTCGGGCAACCATTGGTGATTATGTATCTTTATAATTTGGTTTTGCACATTGTCAACATGACTTTGAGCTAGTGTTTGTAATAGATCTTTTAACTTCATTCCTGATTGGAGTTTTCCTTCCATGGTCACATTGGTCATGGTATCTTAAATGTTGTTGATAGTTCACCACACATCCTTCTTGGTCCAAAGGTCTGGCCATGTTTGGTGGAGGGGTGTTAGACATTTGCATCCTTATGGTGTTTTTACCCAAGACTTTTTTCCTTTACCTACTGTTTTGTTCCTGTATCTTTTTGTTGGCCTCGGGACTCTGCTAATCAGTGCTAAAGTGCGTGTGCTTTTCCCCTAAAACATTGTAACACTGGTGTATCCACAATTGGCATTTTTAATTTACCTGTAAGTCCCTTGTAGAGTGGTATACCATATACTCAGGGACTGTAAGTTAAATGCTACCATTGGACCTGCATCACTGATTGCGCCACCCACTTAAACTAAAGCAGTTCTGTAAACATCACCAGGCCTGTCACAGCAGGACCTATGTGAGCAGTCACACTGCTGCCCCAACTTGGATTCTAAAACCTCTTGCCAAGCTCAAAACTGTACTTGTCTTACATATATGTCGACCCCAAGGTAGGCTCTAGGTGGTCCATGGGTTAGGATGCATGTATGCAAAAGGCAGTCATTTTTCATTATTGTGAGGCCTGCCCCTCTCATAGGCCAGCATTGGGAATTCATTATAAAATCTTTAAGTTGAAATTCCTGATCTGAGAGGAGTACATGCATCATGTTTAGTACCATTGGAATGGTAATAATATAAATCCTCTTTACTGGTAAAGTTGGATTTATTAAACTATTTCAGAAATGCCACTTTTAGAAAGTGGACATTTCTCTGACCTCTCTGCCCTGTGTGCCTACAGCCTATTTCCAATACACGTCTGGCTTGGGCTTACGTGACATCTATACTTGTGCATTCCCTTCAGACACACACAGCACACAATACTTGGCTACATCTGCATTCATCTGCATACTGATGGGTCTTCCTGGGAGGAGGTTGGGAAGGGCTCACACTTACATTTCAAAGAGTAGTGATTATAGTCCACACAAAGGAGCTGATTACCTCCCATTGGCAGTCTGGAACTGATGCTGACCTGAAAGAGAAACCTGTGCACTTCACAAGAACTCTTTTGTAGTGCCCCCCCCCATTAAAAGCACTTGTCAGTATAAGTACTGGGTCTATTGACCCACTCAAGTAGTACACTGCTGGACTAAGAAGATACCCTGCTGGAGTAAAGGCTGTAATGCCAGAAGGCTTGTGTAACTGACTTACCCTGACTAGAGCGGTAGGTTCCCTGAGGGGCAAATTGTATTTTTCTTAGGCCAATCTGTCCCCAAAGGGGGCAGAAACCACTAGGGTGGCAAATTTATTTTAGGCCATTTCTGCTCCCCTTGGGGGCAGATTGGCCTATTTCTATTAGGCTGATCTATCCCTGGGGGGGCAGAAACCACTTAGGCACCAGGGATTGGTGTATGTGTATGTGTGTGTTTTGTTTGGGGATGGGAAGCCCCTTGGGCAAGGGTCGCTCCCCATGAGGGCACATTACTGTTGGCCACTGTTGGACTGTTGAGGGCAGATCGGCCTGTTTTTTGAAGGCCAATCTGTCCCCAAGAGGGCCAGAAAGCCCACCAGAGTCCAGGGAAGATTTTTTTTTCAAAATAAAAGGGTGGGGTTATGGCCATACCCCAACCCCAAATACCTGGGGCCAGAGTTGTTCTGCTCACCAGTGGGCAGATGGGGAAATTACCCGTGATCCACACCCCGGGGGGGCAGAAAGTCTGCTAGATGCCAGGGAATTTTTTTAAAAATAGTGTGGTGGTGGCTACCAACCAGGATGGGCATTGTTATGCCCCCACCCCAACTGAAGGGGTTAACAGTCTTTCAGCTCTCCCCCCACATACTAAAACATCTTATTCCACGGCAAGAGGACATTTGATTATTTGGGGTTTTGGTTTTACATTTGGGCCATCAGAGCTTGGCTAACTCTCAAAATTGTACCACTTGGAATGGTGAGGGCTGCACTTTTTGGACTTTGGGACGCTGCCATGTAGAAAAATCCACAACACATACACACATCTGAAAAACTAAATATCTGAGTGAGTCCAGGGTGGTGTGCTTTACATGCACCCTGCACAATTTTCTTACCCACAATGCCCTGCAAACCTCCAACTTTGTTGGAAATCACCCATTTTTTCCACATTTTTGTGATGGAACCTTCCGGAATCTGCAGGAATCCACAAAATTCCTACCACCCAGCATTGTCTCATCTACACCGTTAAAATTTTTGCCACACTTGTCAGCCCAAAAAGGTTTTTTTTTCAAACTGCCCTTTTGGGCCCGCTTTGGTTCCCCTCAATTTTGACATGTTTTTGGCTCTTCCCTGTCACAGGCACTTGGCCCACCTACACAAGTGAGGTATCATTTTTACCGGGAGACTGAGGGGTCTTTGGCTGGTAGGAAATTTGTCCCAGTGCTTTGATCCCACACAGAAATGTGGGGAAAATGAGATTTTTTAGCAAAATTTGAGGTTTGCTGAGGATTCTGGGTAAGAACACATTGGGGGATACATGCAAGTCACACCTCCCTGGATTCCCTAGGGTGTCTAATTTTGAGAAATGCAGGCCCCCCGCAAAAACAGGTAGTTTAGTATTTGATCATTTTGATGTGTCCACATAGGCCCTCATTCTGACCTTGGCGGGCGGCGGAGGCCGCCCGCCAAAGTCCCGCCGTCAGGTTACCGTTCCGCGGTCGAAAGACCGCGGCGGTGATTCTGACTTTCCCGCTGGGCTGGCGGGCGGTCGCCTTCAGACCGCCAGCCAGCCCAGCGGGAAAGAGGCTTCCACGATGAAGCCGGCTCGGAATCGAGCCGGCGGAGTGGAAGCTGTGCGACGGGTGCAGTTGCACCCGTCGCGTATTTCACTGTCTGCGCAGCAGACAGTGAAATACATGTAGGGGCCCTCTTACGGGGGCCCCTGCAATGCCCATGCCAGTGGCATGGGCACTGCAGGGGCCCCCAGGGGCCCCGCGACCCCCCCTACCGCCATCCGGATCT
Organism: Pleurodeles waltl; assembly: GCF_031143425.1. NCBI lineage: Eukaryota > Metazoa > Chordata > Amphibia > Caudata > Salamandridae > Pleurodeles > Pleurodeles waltl. The sequence continues at coordinate 519,290,719 of NC_090442.1, forward strand.
CGGCGGTCCGACCGCCGGGATCTGGATTGCGGTAGGGGGGGTCGGAATCCCCGCGGCGGTGCAGCAAGCTGCGCCGCCGCGGAGGATTCAATGGGGCCGCGGTACACTGGCGGGACCCCGCCAGTGGTGCCGGTCCGACCGCGGCTTTACCGCCGTGGTCGGAATCCCCATTGGAGCACCGCCGGCCTGTCGGCGGTGCTCCCGCGGTCCTCCGCCCTGGCGGTCAAAGACCGCCAGGGTCAGAATGACCACCATAGTGTTTTGGGGCATTTCCTTTTGCAGGACACTAGGCCTACCCACACAAGTGAGGTACCATTTTTGTCGGGAGACTTGAGGGAACGGTGTGTGGAAGGACAATTTTGAGGTTTGCAAAGGATTCTGGGTAACATGACCTGGTAGGATCCCCAGAAGTCACCCTATCTTGGATTTCCCTAGGTGTTTAGTTTTTAAAGATGCACAGGGTTGGTGGGTTTTCCCTATGTGCCGGCAGAGCTAGAGGCCAAAATCCACAGCTTGGTACTTTGCAAAAAACATCTCTGTTTTCTTTGGGAAAAAGTGATGTCCATGTTGTGTTTTAGGGCATTTCCTGTCACAGGTGCTAGTCCTACTCACACAAGTGAGGTACCATTTTTATTGGTAGACTCTGGGAAACGCTGGGTGGAAGGACATTTGTGGCTCCTCTCAGATTCCAGAACTTTCTATCACCACACAAGTCATCCCATCTTGGATTTCCCTAGGTGTCTAGTTTTGAAAGATGCACAGGTTTGCTAGGTTTCTCTAGGTGCCGGCTGAGCTAGAGGCCAAAATCCACAGCTTGGCACTTTGCAAAAAACAGGTCTGTTTTCTTTGGGAAAATGTGATGTGTCCACGATGTGTTTTGGGGCATTTCCTGTCACGGGCGCTAGGCCTACTTACACAAGTGAGGCACCATTTTTATTGGGAGACTCTGGGAAACGCTGGGTGAAAGGACATTTGTGGCTCCTCTCAGATTCCAGAACTTTCTATCACCGAAATGTGAGGAAAAAGTGTTTTTTTAGCCAAAGTTTGAGGTTTGCAAAGGATTCTGGGTAGCAGAACCTGGTGAGATCCACACAAGTCATCCCATCTTGGATTTCCCTAGGTGTCTAGTTTTGAAAAATGCACAGGTTTGGTAGGTTTCCCTAGGTGCCGGCTGAGCTAGAGGCCGAAATCCACAGCTTGGCACTTTGCAAAAAACAGGTCTGTTTTCTTTGGGAAAATATGATGTGTCCACGATGTGTTTTGGGGCATTTCCTGTCACGGGCGCTAGGCCTACTTACACAAGTGAGGCACCATTTTTATTGGGAGACTCTGGGAAATGCTGGGTGAAAGGACATTTGAGGCTCCTCCCAGATTCCAGAAATTCCTGCCACCGAAATGTGAGGAAAAAGTGTTTTTTTGGCCAAATTTTGAGGTTTGCAAAGGATTCTGGGTAACAGAACCTGGTGAGAGCCCCGCAACTCATTCCATCTTGATTTCCCCTAGGTGTTTAGTTTTCAAAACTGTGCAGGTTTGGTAGGTTTCCATAGAAGCCAGCTGAGTTATAGGCCAAAATCTACAGCTGGGCACTTTGCAAAAAACACATCAGATTTCAATGTAAAAATGTGATGTGTCCATGTTGCATTTCCTGTAGCGAACATTAGGCCTACCCACACAAGTGAGGTACCATTTTTATCGGGAGACTTGGGGGAACACAGAATAGCAAAACAAGTGTTATTGCCCCTTGTCTTTCTCTACATGTTTTCCTTCCAAATGTAAAAAAGCGTGTAAAAAAGACATCTGTTTGAGAAATGCCCTGTAATTCACATGCTGGTATGGGCACCCCAGAATTCAGAGAAGTGCAAATAACCTCTGCTTCTCAACACCTTATCTTGTGCCCAATTTGGAAATACAAAGGTTTTCTTGATACCTATTTTTAACTCTTCATATTTCAGCAAATGATTTGCTGTATACCTGGTATAGAATGAAAACCCATTGCAAGCTGCAGCTCATTTATTGGCTGTGAGTACCTAGGGTTCTTGATGAACCTACAAGCCCTATATATTCTCCCTACCAGAAGAGTCCAGCAGACGTAACGGTATATTGCTTTCAAAAATCTGACATCGCAGGAAAAAGTTAAAGAGTAAAACATGGAGAAAAATTGCTGTTTTTTTACCTCAATTTCAATTTTGTTTATTTCAGCTGTTATGTTCTGTAGGAAACTCGTATAGGATCTACACAAATTACCCCTTGCTGAATTCAGACTGTTGTCTACTTTTCAGAAATGTTTAGCTTTCTGGGATCCAGCATTGGTTTCATATCCATTTCTGTCACTAACTGGAAGGACGCTGAAAGCACAAAAAATAGTACAAATGGGGTATGTCCCAGTAAAATGCCAAAATTGTGTTGAAAAATTGAGTTTTCTGATTCAAGTCTGCATATTAGTGAAAGCTGGGAAGATGGTGATTTCAGCCCTGCAAACCCTTTGTTGACGCCATTTTCAGGGGAAAAAACTGAAGACTTCTTCTGCAGCCCTTTTTCCCATTAAAAAAAAAAAAAAACGTTGCTGTATTGTGGATAATTTCTGGGTCCGCTTGTCTGCTTCAGGGGAACCCACAAAGTCCGGGTACCTCTAGTATCCCAAGGATGTCAGAAAAAAAGGACGCAAATGTGGCATGGGTAGCTTATGTGGACAAAATGTCATGAGGGCCCAAGCGTGAACTGCCCCAAATAGCCAAAAAAAGTCCAGGCACCTGAGGGGGAATTGGCCTGGCAGCTAAGGTGTTAAGGAGGTTACTACTTCTCATTTCTACAGCATCGAAGTAACAAAATAAAGCATTAATGACTATGGCCCTCATTACAACCCTGGCGGTCGGTGTTAAAGCGGCAGTAACACAGCCAACAGGCCGGCGGTAAAAAAATTGAATCATGACCACAGCGGAAACCGCCAACACATACAGCCACTTTAACACTCCGACCGCCACGGCGGTAGCAGCAAACACCGCGGCGGTAACCTGCAACAGCCAGGCGGAAGACAATGTACTGCCCGCTCCATTACAACCCGCCCATCCGCTAGCTTTTCCTGGGTGGTACCAATGCTATCAAAAGCACGGCAGAAACAGTGCTTTGATGGAAAACGACTCACCTCTCGACACTCAAGGAAGAACCAGGACGCCATGGAGCCCGAGCTGCAGGTGTTCCCCATGCTGGTGTATCTCCTCATTTACCAGGAACATGAACGCCCGGGACGACGACCACGGTGACTACTGCACTTAGCAAACAAGGGAGGGAGGGGAGGAAAAAGAGAGTGACACACACACGTAACATGCAACACCCCCACCCTCACTCACAACACTATACACACAAACACATGCAACAATATTACATATACACCCCGTAACCCTCAGGAATAACGCAAGGACAAAAGGAATGGAGTCAAATGAGTGTAATATTAGTAACACTTACAAATACGTTCATAAAGAAAAAACAGTATATACAATATATACAATATATACAAAAGGCGGGACAATGCCCACTCAAAAATTGTCCATGGCTCACTGTGCCAAAACACATAGGCCTAGGCCACACTTGACTCCTGCCTCAATACGAAGAGAACCCTTCAGGGGCATCAGGTCGAAAACACACAGGCATCTCAGAGGGACGGGGAATGGGGGGGTACCTCAGCCGGAAGATGGTACAATGCCACTGCTCCTGGAGGGGACCCCATGCCCACTGCTTTGTCCTGGGGAGTGCGAGGCTACAGTCTCTCAAGTGGGTGGTTTGCCCACTGCTTGGTCCTGGGGAATGCAAGGCCACAGTCTTTCTAGTGGGTGGTTTGCCCACTGCTTGGCCCTGGGGAGTGCAAGGCCACAGTCTCTCTAGTGGTGGTTTGCCCACTGCTTGGTCCTGGGGAGTGCAAGGCCACAGTCTTTCTAGTGGGTGCCCAGTGTGCTTCATCCTGGCAAGGAGGCGGTGAGTGGATGGCTTCTTCCACTGGTTCTGGAGGGGGCCTTGTGCCCCGTGTGCTTCATCCTGGCAAGGAGGTGGTGAGTGGATGGCTTCTTCCACTGGTTCTGGAGGGGGCTTTGTGCCCAGTGTGCTTCATCCTGGCAAGGAGGTGGTGAGTGGATGCCTTCTTCCAATGGTTCTGGAGGGGGCCTTGTGCCCTGTGATACAGATGTTTTGTAAAGCAAGGCCACAATCTCTCACCTGGGTGTCACAATGACAGCTTTTGTAGGGGCCAGGATGCACTGCAGCCCATGTAGTCACCACTACACGTCTGCTCATTGAATCGCAGTTGCGCTGCAGGTGGTGGTGCTGGCAGTTGTGGTGTTAGCCTCCAGACCTTCACCTGCAGCCTCGTACGCTACCCATTGGGGCTGCTGCTGCTGGCAGTGGTGCTTGCGGCGAGGCAGGTGGCAGTGTTGGCCACGGTGCAGGTGGCGGTGCTGGCCGCGGTGCAGGTGGCGGTGCTGGCGGTTGTGGTGGTAGCCCCCAGGCCTTCACCTGCAGCCTTGGATGGCTGAAGTGCCATGACTCGTGGTATGTGCCCCTTCCTGCCCTTGGCAGATGGCGGTGCCTCCTTGCTTCTGCCAGCTGGAGTCTTTGACTTGGCCTTGCTGGCTGGTTGTGCCTCCTTCCCCTTGCTGGATGCTGTCCCCTTCTTGCCCTTGTCAGGTTACAGAACCTTCTTGGCCTTGGCAGGTGTTGGTGGCACTCTGGCTGGGCTGATGGGTGCCTCCTTGGAGGCTCTCACAGCTGCAGAAACCAGAGTGGCTGTGGACTGGGTGGCTGAGGTGCTGGGCTGGGTTCTGGCCACCCTGTCTCGAGGTGGAGGACAGTGGGGGGGAGGGGTAGGGAATAGGTCAAGGGTGGGGAGGAAAAGCTTCTTAGGGACACTGTGGTGGGAACAGGGTGAAGGTTTGGGAGTGGAGGAAGAGGGAGTGGGCGTGGGAGGTGTCAGTCTGCTGTGTTTGGGTGCAGGTGCATGAGATGGATGCTATTGTGAGGTGGATGGCTGTTGGGTGGGTGTGTGCTTGTGTTTGTGTACTTTGGGAGGAGGGGTCACAGTGGGAGAGGACACAGGGGGGGTGTGCATGGATGTGGGGGTGGTGACTGCCAGTGAGGGGCGTGTAGTGATAGGCGTGCTGGTGATGGAGGTAGTAGATGAGGATGTAGTGCATGTAGGTGTGAGTGGAGATGCTACTGGGAGGGAGGTGGACAACGAGGAAGAGGGGGACACAGTGGAGGCAGTGGATGTTGGTGTGTATACATGGGGATGGTGCTTGTGTGAGTGCCTGTGAGATGAAGTGTGGTGCATGTGTTTGCCTGAGCCACTTCTGTGTGTTGATTTGGGTGATTGCTGGGATAGGCTGGGGTTTAGGTGATTGGGACTGGGTAGAGGAAGTTGGATTGGGGAGGCTGGAGACAGGGACAATGGCTGCCATCAGTGCGGAGGCCAGAGCCTGGAATGCTCTCTGTTGGGCCGCCACACCAGAGTGAATGCCCTCCAGGTATGCATTTGTTTGTTGCAAAAGCCCTGCGACACCCTGGATGGCATTCAGTATGGTTGACTGCCCAACAGTGAGGGATCTCAGGAGGTCAATAGCCTCCTCACTGAGGGCAGCAGGGCTGACAGGGGCAGGGCCTGGGGCAAAGGAGATGCCCACCCTCCTAGGTGAGAAGGCACGGGAAACACGCTGAGGGGCTGCTGGGAGGGTGGTGCTGGTACTGGGTTGGCGCTTATGCCTGTTGTTGGGGTTGGCACAGAGGTGTCCGCCACCACCAGGGAGCTTCCATAGGAGGAGGAGTCGCTGTCAGTAGTGTCCCCTCCTGTCTCCGTCGTGGTGCTCCCCTCGCCCTCCGTCCCACTGGTGCCCTCACTGTCTGTAGATTCGGCCTCCAGGCCCATGTGGGATGTAGCTCCCTCCATCACTGGTGCCTCTGCTCCTTCACCAGATGATGCTAATGCACACAATGACAGGGTGACAAAACAAGAAGGGTGGGGAGAGACAGAGGATACACTTGGTCAATGCCAGCAACAACATTACCATTTGCGTACACAACACACAGGGATCAACCCTATGCACTAGGCCATGCACTACCAGTTACAAAGCTAGTCACTAGCCCATGGGGCACATTGCCTAACGCCATTAGCTGCACACCAGAAACCCACAGGACCCTGCCCAGTAGTAGATGCCCACTAGCACTATTGGAGTTGAAGCGCTTCAGAGCCTGCCCAACAAGGGACCTACACTGCCATGTCTGCCCTGACCTAGGGGCACCCACAGCCCACATCCCCCACCAAGGTAAAACCTTAACACACGCAAAGTCATGATTCTGAATCTGTACTCACCCCCTTGTGGCTGCTGTGATGCCTTTAAGCGCCCATCCAACTCTGGATAGGCCTCCGCAAGGATGCGGAAAATCAGGGGATCAGGGTACAATGGGCACCCCTTCCTCGTTGGGAGGCCAGCCCCAGCTGGGCCTCCACCATCTTCCTTGCTCAACGACGCAGGTCCTCCCACCGTTTGCAGTAGTGGGTGGTCCGCCTGTCAAAGGCCCCCAGGGTCCGCACCTCCATGGCGATGGCACACCAAATACTCTTTTTCAGATGGGCGCTGACCTGCAGAAAAATATGCATAAAAAAAGGTATTAGTCATACCGTCCAGACTGTTACACTCATGCCCACAGTAGCCCTCCCATCCCCTTACGCACATTGACCACCAGACATGCAGCACTCTGTCCAGGGCCCCTCAGCCCCCCCTACACGAGGCTTATACAAACAGCAATCCATACATTCATGGCCAACGCATCATGCTCACAGTGTACTCACCTATTTGTCTGGAGGACCATAGAGTAAAGTGTACTGGGTTAGGACCCCATCCACCAGTCTTTCCAACTCCTCCAAAGTGAAGGTGGGGGCCCTTTCCCCAGACACTCAAGCAATTGTTGCTTCCAGACACAGGTCACAGCAGCACTTGCAGTGTAGGTCCTCCCCTGTTGAAGGTCAGGTAGCAAGTGAGTGAACAGATAGAAAAAGCCGGTCACGTCCACGGCGGTGCGTACCGTCACTGCCGGCGTACTTCGCCATTGGCTCATGGAACCAGCGTGCCCAATGATAACCAATGCGAAGTTTTGCAGCGATCGTCGACCTCTGACTGCAACGGCACACAACGCCAGCAGAATTACTTCATTTCCACTTGTCTCTCCTCACAGGTCAGGCAGCCGCCATTTCAGGGGGGCACAGGCCATGGCACCTAACTGCTTCACAGCAGACAGTTGCACATCAACTGACTCTCAAATTCACATACTGTTTCTGTAAAGAAAGAAATGCATTTTTATTTCCACATATGTGTGAATATGACCCTCTGCTCACCGTTTTTCACCCTAGAGTTCAACCGCTGATGGTGAATATGAGATGGAGACTTCCCCCATGTACAGACCCCTGATGGACCTGGCGTCAATGGAGGACAGGCACATTATCCTGACCTACAGACTTGATAGGGCCACAATCCAAGAACTGTGTGCCCAATTGGAGACAGACCTGATTTCAGATATCCACCAACCCACAGGTATTTCCCCTCTAGTGCAGATCCTGTCAGTGCTCCATTTCCTACCAAGTGGTTCCTTCCAAGCGACAGTGGCCATGGCATCAGGGATGTCTCAGCCAATGTTGTCCAACATGCTGACCAGAGTGTTGCCTGCCCTGCTGAAAAACATGCACAGCTACATCGTATTCCCCCAGGTGAAGGATTTGGCCACAGTGAAGGCTGGCTTTTATGCCCTGGGACATATCCCCAACATCATTGGTGCCATTGATGGTACACATATTGCATTTGTCCCTCCTCCCCGGAGAAATGAACAAGTGTTCAGGAATAGAAAAAGTTTTCACTCTCTGAATGTGCAGATGGTGTGTTTGGCAGACCAGTACATCTCTCATGTGAATGCCAAGTATCCTGGCTCTGTGCATGATGCCTTTATCTTGAGGAATAGCAGCATTCCATATGTGATGTATCAATTCCAGAGGCACCCCATGTGGCTAATAGGTGGGCCCATGGTCCCCACCCGGTTGCTGTAGGTATATGGGTGTGGGTTTGGCCCTCAGGGTGAGTGTGTGGCTAACAGGTATCCCTCGATATTTACAGGTGACTCTGGTTACCCTAACCTCTCATGGCTACTGACCCCAGTGAGGAATGCCAGGACAAGGGCAGAGGAATGTTACAATGAGGCACAAGAGTGAACAAGGAGGATCATTGAGAGAACCTTTGGCCTCCTGAAAGCCAGATTCCAGTGCCTCCATCTGACAGGTGGATCCCTGTACTACTCACCCAAGAAGGTGTACCAGACCATCGTTGCATGTTGCACAACCTGGCCTTGAGACGCCAGGTGCCTTTTCTGCAGGAGGATGAGCCTGGAGAAGGTCATGTGGCAGCGGTGGAGCCTGTGGACAGTGATGAAGAGGAGGCAGAGGAAGAAGATGTGGACAACAGAAGTACACTCATTCAACAGTACTTTCAGTGACACGCAGGTAAGACACTGTAACTTCACCTTCCATTGCAGTTTTGTGTTTCTATGGCCACTAGCTGTACCCTTTGACATCTCTATTTTCAGATATCTGTGCCCCACCCTGGCTCCTGTTGTGTTTACTGCTGCCCACTACAGATTATACCTATGTTAATATTACAGTAGATTAGAAATGCAATGTTTACAGTTTGTGAAACTAATACATGTGTCATATAATCCACAGACTCCATACTTGAATTTGTTCAAAGGATGTTTATTTTGGTGCTAATAAGTGCAGGGGGTATTGCAATGGGCTGGGTTGCTGATGGAGGAAAGTCCAGGGTAGAGTCCAGTCTATTTGTATCACAGGTGCATTGTCCAAGGGGGCATAGGAAGTGGACCAATAGCAGTTCAAGGTGGACAGGGTGACAGAGTGAGACAGAAGGGTGACAATCAAGAGAGTCTTATTTCCTGGCGGGGGTCTTGGCAATGTTCTCTGGCTTCTGCCTGGATCGCAGGGACAGCTTGCAGGGTGGTTATCCTTCTGCAGGGGGTGGGGTGCTGGTGGCCTGTTGGTCCTGTGGTGGGGCCTCCTGTCCACTAACGCCGGCGGAGGTGGAGGTCTGTTTTTCGGTGTGGCTAGTGTCAGGGGCTGTTGGTATGCCACTGCCTCCCTCATGGTGTTGGCCATGTCTGCCACCACCCCTGCAATGGTGACCAGGGTGGTGTGGATGTCTTTCAGGTCCTCCCTGATCCCCAGGTACTGTCCTTCCTGCAGCCGCTGAGTCTCCTGCAACTTGTACAGTATCTGGCCCATGGTCTCCTAAGAATGGTGGTATGCTCCCAGGATCCCTGCAAGTGCCTCGTGGAGAGTGGGTTCCCTGGGCCTGTCCTCCCCCTGTCGCACAGCAGTCCTCCCAGCTTCCCTGTTGTCCTGTGCCTCTGTCCCCTGAACCGTGTGCCCACTACCACTGACCCCAGGTCCCTGGTCGTCCTGTGTTTGTGGGGTTGCCTGGGGTCCCTGTAGTGGTGGACACACTGCTCATTGACGTGTCCTGGGGACCGAGGTATGGGCCCGCTGGGTGTGTGCTCTGGTGGTGTTTCCTGAGGGAGGAGGACCTATGGTGGTTTGGGACTGAGGAAGGGTCACCGACTGTCCAGAGGTCCCTGATGGGCCAGGTTGGTCATCCTGATCCAGGCGTGCAGAGCTGCTGTCATCACTGTGGGCCTTTTCTGTGTGGGGACTGGCTGTGGCTGGCACCTCCTCTCTGGTGACGTTGAGTGGGGGTCCTGTGGGGATGTAAATGCAGTGTTATTGTATCTGTGTGTGCCATCTTGTGCATTGATATGTTTCCCTCTATGGTTGTTATTAGCAAGGCAGCTTTACCTTGTGTGAGTTGTGCTTGGTTTGGCTAAGTGATTGTCACTAGTGTGCATGCTGTAGTGATGGGTGTCCATGGAGGCCTGTGATGGATGTCCATGCATTGGTGTTGCATGCAGGGCTTGGTATTGGGATGGGTGGGTTGTGATGGTGGGGTATATGTGAGGTGGTGGGGTGATGGGGGTGAGGGTAGGGGTAGGAGTTTGTGATGGTATGCAGGTAGGGTGGGGGATATGGTAGTAAAGATTTGACTTACCAGAGTCCAGTCCTCCTGCTACTCCTGCAAGTCTCTCAGGATGCATGATCGCCAAGACTTGCTCCTCCCATGTTGTTAGTTGTGGGGGAGGAGATGGGGGTCCACCTCCAGTCCTCCGTACAGCTACCTGGTGTCTTGCTACCACAGAATGCACCTACTCCTGTAGGCCATTCCACCTCTTCCTGATGTCATCCCTTGCTCTGGGGTGCTGTCCCACGGCGTTGACCCTGTCCACGACTCTCCGCCATAGCTCCATCTTCCTAGCACTGGACGTCTGCTGCTCCTGTGATCTGAATAGCTGTGGCTCTACCCGGATGATTTCCTCCACCGTGACCCTTAGCTCCTCCTCAGAGAACCTGGGGTGTCTTTGTGGTGCCATGGGTGCAGTGTAAGTAGTATGTGTGAAGGTGTGTGGGGTGATGTGTTGGGGTGTGTTCTGTGAGGTGCATGGATGGTGTATGGGTGATGGTGTTATGTGGCTCAGATTCAGTGGGTGCTCCTGGCTTGTCTCTCTCTCAGCTGGCAATATTTTTTTTCATTGTAAGGGGTTGTAGGTATTGTGGGTGTGTGTTTTATATTGGATTGGGCGTGTGGGTATGGTGTGTGTATGTGTGTCAGGTGTGTGTGTAGTTTCAATTGTCCAATGTGGTGTAGTTTTGTTAGTGTGTGTATTTTGAGCGCGGCTGTGTGTACTGTCAATGGTTTACCGCGGTTGAACGACCGCTGCGGTGACTCGTGTGTCATGATGCTGTGGGAGTATTTCTGTTGGCGTAATGGTGTGGGTTTTGGTACTGCCAATTTATCACTGACCTTTGGGCTGGCAGACATGTGTGTGTATCTGTATAGTGGCAGATTTCTCTGTGTGGGTCATAATACCCGTAACAGTCTACCGCCGCGGTCACGGTATCTTGGCGGCCGTCAGTACAACAGTAGGTGGCATTTACCACCAATGTTATTTTTAGATGGCTTTGAGCTACCAGTTTTCCTCTGGATACAGAAGACTCATTACTTCACCTGTTACTTGGTTCCAGTGGCAGAGTGAGCACAGGTCCCATGTGTAGGCATACCCATCACACTCAGGGCGGCACACTGAAGTGTACAAAAAAAAATGGGTGGGATGTTTGAATTAATCTCAGATACTGGTAATTAATCAGGGGTGTATCCCAGTCTATAGTTTTTTTGCCCAAAATGCCACCTCCCATCAGTATACTTCAGTGCGACACCCTAAGTGGGACATTTGGCACATGCACACTGTGCCACTCAAATAAAGCTATACTCAAACGATGAGCCCTAATATGAGTGATACCAGTCTTTGTTTGAGTGATGGGTCAGGCATGACCTGGCTTTACAAGTTGGGCTGGGCTTTTCCTACTGAAGCAGGGTCAAGACTGGTTTGCATATGGCTAGGTACAAACTGAGGTGGCATGATGTGCAAAATAGTAATGGATTTGGGATGCAACCCTGAGTAATTGCCAGTGGCTGAGATTAATTCAAGCATTCCACCCATCACCTCTTTGTTTACTTCAGTGTGACACCTTAAGTGGAACAGGAATGAGAGTGGGACATGGGTCCTGTGCACTCTTTGCCACTAGAAACAGAATATACCTGACTGATGAGCCCTATTAATATTGAAATCGGTATTGAGTTTTTTGTATTTCACTTTAGGGAGGACCTGGGCAGGCACTTCGGGCTGAACTGCTCCTACTGGAGCAGGGTCAAGACTGATAATGCATATAGCTGGGACCCAACTAAGGTGTGATGGTGTGCAAAATAACAATGGACTGGGTGCGGCAAATAACTACCAGTGGCTGAGATTAACTCAAGCGTGTGTTGGCAATTATAAAAAACGATCGGACCTAAACAATGTGGTGAATAACCAACATGCCCCTAATCATTTTGTTTTTCATTACTACTGTGAAATTGATTATGCTGCTTTGTAACAAGGGAACTACTGTTTCTATTCTTGCCATTTAATTGTTTAGAACTGTAAAACAAACATTGAACTTTTCTAGAGATATGTAGTGTTTGAAATGAAATATGAGGACAATTATAAAAGTAAACAGAAAAAACTAAACTAAATTCTGGAAACTAATACGAAATTATCGTATACCTGGTTTAATCTCATAACACTTAATTCACTATTGGCTTTTGTTGCACTCTCACCATCTTGACGTATTCAACGGAGTACATGTAAAAGAAAAAGGGAGGTGGGCATAAAATAATCGGAGCCTGGTGTAGAGTTAGGTGGTAGAAAACGACACTGATTTCTTCAAGCAGTTCCAAATCCAGAGGTGAATGTGCCAGTGAAATGTACTCCTACCATGCTATTCTTGTTGTGGGGAAAATTCCATTCAGATATCCCAGGAGTAGACCATAACTACCCAACTCTAAATCAGGCCCTGGATGTTATTCCAGAGTTCCACACTAATCCCGTGAGTAGTTGATGGGATTTACTCCTATATTCCTTCGTTCATGGTGATTTTATGTTGGAAACATTGCAAATTGCATACCACGATGGAGCTTAAAAAGGAGAGAGATGCACGGTTAATTTGAGAATATATAGAAAGGAACGAAAGGAGTCAAACATCATTACGTTGGGACAGTTCTCTCCTCCCTCTGCTTGGGAGTGAGGGAAGGCAAGTCAGTACAGTGAGATCCTTGATTGCCGCTACTTATGCTTAAGTGTCGGAATGCTTTGCGCTGTGCCCATAAAATTGCGGTGTGCCAATTTCAAAACTTTTGCTTAGGTGTTTCCTCATTTCTGCATAATTATAGGTGCCGTATTTCTGTTTGGTAAAGAGAAAGGATTTTTAGATTATTTTAATTCATCAACACAAATGTACAATATCCGAAGCAAATGTTGCACTGGTACTTGTCTTGTGGAGTTTAATTAAGTGTGCCACCTTCTGGTACTTTCTTGCTCTAATTATAATCCAAGTTAAGACGCCTGCTTCCATGGATTGTACTCATTTCTGCTTTGACGGTTTTGACAGGAATAGTTACTGTATAATCACAAGAGCCTTATTTAGAAAATTGTCCCTGTTTGACCTGCATGAGGAAAAAGTGTTCTAAAACAAGATATGTTTTTAAATCACGTTCCTTCTTCACAACCAAAACCATCATTAAACTGCAGGGCTGGCAGCAGCAAATGTGAGGACAGTGATCGACAATGACGCACATTTACGCACAAGCGGTGCAAACTAACAAAATACAATTGTAGGAATTTGTACAATTTCAATGTACAATTGTATTGTATTTTGTAAGTTTGCACGGCTTTTGCGTAAAAAAATGACGGTAATGCGGCGAAAAAAGTATAAATCCGGGCCTAAGTGCTTCTTTTTCTTTCAAATGTCATCAGATGCAAATGTGACTTTATCCATCCATATTAAAGAAGGGCCATCAATTCCTAACTTGTACAGTTTTGAAAAACAATATTTAAACTTTATATCCATTATTTTAAAGTAGTGATCCTCTGTCTAACATGCCCCTCTGCCCTGTTCCATTTAAATATTATATTTAAGAATATACATGTAATTATTTTACTCTTTTCATACCTTTCTTAACATTTGAAATGAAACAGAGCTCTAGTTACATTGGGTGCAGTAGAAGTCACAGATTTACAGCTTGTGTTGCATATGATTGTCAGTTTACATTTTGTGCTTAAAACCAGGTTTCAGGATATCTTCGTGAAAATAAATGATATGTTGCATGTACGAAATTGGATTGTTTGTCAAAGGGGTGGGAACCTACTTGAAGAATCATCACAATTCCTGTCAGGGTGAACCACAAAATTCACTTAATAAACCTGCACATAACCTTCTGGTAGCTTGGCACAAAAGCAGTGAGGCTTAACTTAGAGACAATGGTAAAGTACTTATGCAGCACAATGGTAGAGTACTTATGCAGCACGTAGACAGTAATAAACCGAAAACACAACTGCCAAACCAATTTCGAAACAAGAGAAAATATTCTAATAAATAAAATGCTACCCAATTAACAAAAATTCATTAAGTAGAACTGGAGTTGTGAGTATTTTAAGTTTAGTATGAAAAATAGCTCCATAAAGGCCTGAAGCGCTCACTACCATTATTTGGTCACACCAGACAGGAGCAAAATCAAAATTCAGACTTACAGTGATGAAGCGTTGTTCAGATACCAGACCAGATGCGGCCTAATAGGACCTTTTGACCTTGGTGAGGGGGATGCACAGTGTTGTGATACGAGGCCTTTAGGTCACCCTGCGTCGTTCTGCATCAGATTTGGTGAAGCCACCAGCAGGAGCTCTGGGGTGATGTAATGCGAGGTCCTGCATCGGTCTCTGCCCCACTGTGTCGGATCCGGTTGAAGCTGCTGATCAGGACCTGGAAGACGCTGTGTTGAAAGGCACTTGCATCCTCCTGTGCCGTTTCTGCATCAGGTCTGGTGAAACTACCAATTAGGAGCTGCGAGGTGGTATGATGGAAGGTCGAGGGTTGGTTTGCACCATGCTGCATTGGATCCAGTGAAACAGCGAGTTGAACAGGGAGTAGTACACTCTGGGGCGGATTACGAGTCCTTGGTTTCCACCGATCAGCCCAGTGGAAATGTTGTAATAGGGATGGTGGGGAGACCGCCAGCACCCCAGCAGTCTCCTCGTCGGGAGTTTGGCAGGTGGATCCATCTGCCAAATGCCTAATGACCCCCCTCTGATACCAGCCAAGGATACAGGACCCTAAGGACAGCACTTGGGAGGTCAGGTCTCACTCCCACTTAGGCCAGAAGAGGGGACCAAGTGAGGTCCAGTTGAGTATTGCCAGCTGGAAAGCAGGATAGGTCTTTAACCGGTTCTGTGCCTTGGACGAGATGATCTCGTCCAAGGCTACAGTTCCCCTGTGCCTTGGACGAGATCATCTCGTCCATGGCACAGGGGAACTTGGGGGCGCGCTAGCGCGCCCCCCGTGCACCCCCCTCCCCCCCAAGTCGGGGATGGAAGGGGAAGACCTTCCCCTTCCACCCCCGACCCCCCACCCCCCCTGTGACGTCAGCGCGCGAGCGCGCGCTGATTTGTCACAGGGGCCTCCCTAGTCGCGCTGGAAGCTCTGCTTCCAGCGCGATTGAAAAAGAAATGCAAAAGCATTTCTCTTTCAATCACTGGGAGGCCCGGAGGGTCTTCAAAGGGAAGGAAAAGTATTTCCTTCCCTTTGAAGTCCCTCCGAGGGTTTCAAAAGCCGGATTGCTTGCAATCCGGCTTTTGAAACCCCACTAGACACCAGGGATTTTTTTTTTTTTTCTGTTATTGACAAAAGGGAGCGACCCCTAGAAACCACTAGGCACCTGGGATTTGTTTTTTGGCGCCAATGTCATGCAGGGGGAGCGACCCCGTAGGCAGGGGTTGTTCCTGGGCAGGGGCAGGGGGGGCTTGGGGGGTCAAATTTATTTTAGGGCATTTCTGCCCCCCCTCCCGGGGCCGGCTGAGCTAGAGGCCAAACTCCACAGGTAGGCACTTTGCAAAAAACACCTCTGTTTTCTGTGAAAAAATATGTTCTGTCCACGTTGTGTTTTGGGCCATTTCCTTTCATGGGCGCTAGGCCTACCCACAGAAGTGAGGTACCATTTGTATCGAGAGACTTAGGGGAATGCTGGGTGGAAGGAAATTTGTGGCTCCTCTCAGATTCCAGAACTTTCGGCCACTGAAATGTGAGGAACATGTGTTTTTTTAGCCAAATGTTGAGGTTTGCAAAGGATTCTGGGTAACAGAACCTGGTCCGAGCCCCACAAGTCGCCCCTCCTTAGATTCCCCTAGGTCTCTAGTTTTCAGAAATGCACAGGTTTGGTAGGTTTCCCTAGGTGCCGGCTGAGCTAGAGGCCAAAATCTACAGGTAGGCACTTCGCAAAAAACACCTCTGTTTTCTTCCAAAATTTTGGATGTGTCCACGTTGCGCTTTGGGGTGTTTCCTGTCGCGGGCACTAGGCCTACCCACACAAGTGAGGTATCATTTTTATCGTGAGACTTGGGGGAATGCTGAGTGGAAGGAAATTTGTGGCTCCTCTCAGATTCCAGAACTTTCTGCCACAGAAATGTGAGGAACATGTGTTTTTTTAGCCAAATTTTGAGGTTTGCAAAGGATTCTGGGTAACAGAACCAGGTCCGAGCCCCGCAAGTCACCCCTCCTTGGATTCCCCTAGGTCTCTAGTTTTCAGAAATGCACAGGTTTGGTAGGTTTCCCTAGGTGCCGGCTGAGCTAGAGGCCAAAATCTACAGGTAGGCACTTCGCAAAAAACACCTCTGTTTTCTTCCAAAATTTTTGATGTGTCCACGTTGCGCTTTGGGGTGTTTCCTGTCGCCGGCGCTAGGCCTACCCACACAAGTGAGGTATCATTTTTATCGGGAGACTTGGGGGAACGCTGGGTGGAAGGAAATTTGTGGCTCCTCACAGATTCCAGAACTTTCTGCCACAGAAATGTGAGGAACATGTGTTTTTTTAGCCAAATTTTGAGGTTTGCAAAGGATTCTGGGTAACAGAACCTGGTCCGAGCCCCGCAAGTCACCCCTCATTGGATTCCCCTAGGTCTCTAGTTTTCAGAAATGCACAGGTTTGGTAGGTTTCCCTAGGTGCCGGCTGAGCTAGAGGCCAAAATCTACAGGTAGGCACTTTGCAAAAAACACCTCTGTTTTCTTCCAAAATTTTGGATGTGTCCACGTTGCGCTTTGGGGTGTTTCCTGTCGCGGGCGCTAGGCCTACCCACACAAGTGAGGTATCATTTTTATTGTGAGACTTGGGGGAATGCTGAGTGGAAGGAAATTTGTGGCTCCTCTCAGATTCCAGAACTTTCTGCCACAGAAATGTGAGGAACATGTGTTTGTTTAGCCAAATTTTGAGGTTTGCAAAGGATTCTGGGTAACAGAACCTGGTCCGAGCCCCGCAAGTCACCCCTCCTTGGATTCCCCTAGGTCTCTAGTTTTCAGAAATGCACAGGTTTGGTAGGTTTCCCTAGGTGCGGGCTGAGCTAGAGGCCAAAATCTATAGGTAGGCACTTCGCAAAAAACACCTCTGTTTTCTTCCAAAATTTTTGATGTGTCCACGTTGCGCTTTGGGGTGTTTCCTGTCACCGGCGCTAGGCCTACCCACACAAGTGAGGTATCATTTTTATCGGGAGACTTGGGGGAACGCTGGGTGGAAGGAAATTTGTGGCTCCTCTCAGATTCCAGAACTTTCTGCCACAGAAATGTGAGGAAGATGTGTTTTTTTAGCCAAATTTTGAACTTTGCAAAGGATTCTGGGTAACAGAACCTGGTCCGAGCCCCGCAAGTCACCCCTCCTTGGATTCCCCTAGGTCTCTAGATTTCAGAAATGCACAGGTTTGGTAGGTTTCCCTAGGTGCCGGCTGAGCTAGAGGCCAAAATCTACAGGTAGGCACTTCGCAAAAAACACCTCTGTTTTCTTCCAAAATTTTTGATGTGTCCACGTTGCGCTTTGGGGTGTTTCCTGTCGCCGGCGCTAGGCCTACCCACACAAGTGAGGTATCATTTTTATCGGGAGACTTGGGGGAACGCTGGGTGGAAGGAAATTTGTGGCTCCTCACAGATTCCAGAACTTTCTGCCACAGAAATGTGAGGAACATGTGTTTTTTTAGCCAAATTTTGAGGTTTGCAAAGGATTCTGGGTAACAGAACCTGGTCCGAGCCCCGCAAGTCACCCCTCCTTGGATTCCCCTAGGTCTCTAGTTTTCAGAAATGCACAGGTTTGGTAGGTTTCCCTAGGTGCCGGCTGAGCTAGAGGCCAAAATCTAAAGGTAGGCACTTCGCAAAAAACACCTCTGTTTTCTTCCAAAATTTTTGATGTGTCCACGTTGCGCTTTGGGGTGTTTCCTGTCGCGGGCGCTAGGCCTACCCACACAAGTGAGGTATCATTTTTATCGTGAGACTTGGGGGAATGCTGAGTGGAAGGAAATTTGTGGCTCCTCTCAGATTCCAGAACTTTCTGCCACAGAAATGTGAGGAACATGTGTTTGTTTAGCCAAATTTTGAGGTTTGCAAAGGATTCTGGGTAACAGAACCTGGTCCGAGCCCCGCAAGTCACCCCTCCTTGGATTCCCCTAGGTCTCTAGTTTTCAGAAATGCACAGGTTTGGTAGGTTTCCCTAGGTGCGGGCTGAGCTAGAGGCCAAAATCTATAGGTAGGCACTTCGCAAAAAACACCTCTGTTTTCTTCCAAAATTTTTGATGTGTCCACGTTGCGCTTTGGGGTGTTTCCTGTCACCGGCGCTAGGCCTACCCACACAAGTGAGGTATCATTTTTATCGGGAGACTTGGGGGAACGCTGGGTGGAAGGAAATTTGTGGCTCCTCTCAGATTCCAGAACTTTCTGCCACAGAAATGTGAGGAAGATGTGTTTTTTTAGCCAAATTTTGAAGTTTGCAAAGGATTCTGGGTAACAGAACCTGGTCCGAGCCCCGCAAGTCACCCCTCCTTGGATTCCCCTAGGTCTCTAGTTTTCAGAAATGCACAGGTTTGGTAGGTTTCCCTAGGTGCCGGCTGAGCTAGAGGCCAAAATCTACAGGTAGGCACTTCGCAAAAAACACCTCTGTTTTCTTCCAAAATTTTTGATGTGTCCACGTTGCGCTTTGGGGTGTTTCCTGTCGCCGGCGCTAGGCCTACCCACACAAGTGAGGTATCATTTTTATCGGGAGACTTGGGGGAACGCTGGGTGGAAGGAAATTTGTGGCTCCTCACAGATTCCAGAACTTTCTGCCACAGAAATGTGAGGAACATGTGTTTTTTTAGCCAAATTTTGAGGTTTGCAAAGGATTCTGGGTAACAGAACCTGGTCCGAGCCCCGCAAGTCACCCCTCCTTGGATTCCCCTAGGTCTCTAGTTTTCAGAAATGCACAGGTTTGGTAGGTTTCCCTAGGTGCCGGCTGAGCTAGAGGCCAAAATCTAAAGGTAGGCACTTCGCAAAAAACACCTCTGTTTTCTTCCAAAATTTTTGATGTGTCCACGTTGCGCTTTGGGGTGTTTCCTGTCGCCGGCGCTAGGCCTACCCACACAAGTGAGGTATCATTTTTATCGGGAGACTTGGGGGAACGCTGGGTGGAAGGAAATTTGTGGCTCCTCACAGATTCCAGAACTTTCTGCCACAGAAATGTGAGGAACATGTGTTTTTTTAGCCAAATTTTGAGGTTTGCAAAGGATTCTGGGTAACAGAACCTGGTCCGAGCCCCGCAAGTCACCCCTCCTTGGATTCCCCTAGGTCTCTAGTTTTCAGAAATGCACAGGTTTGGTAGGTTTCCCTAGGTGCCGGCTAAGCTAGAGGCCAAAATCTACAGGTAGGCACTTTGCAAAAAACACCTCTGTTTTCTTCCAAAATTTTGGATGTGTCCACATTGCGCTTTGGGGTGTTTCCTGTCGCGGGCGCTAGGCCTACCCACACAAGTGAGGTATCATTTTTATCGTGAGACTTGGGGGAATGCTGAGTGGAAGGAAATTTGTGGCTCCTCTCAGATTCCAGAACTTTCTGCCACAGAAATGTGAGGAACATGTGTTTTTTTAGCCAAATTTTGAGGTTTGCAAAGGATTCTGGGTAACAGAACCTGGTCCGAGCCCCGCAAGTCACCCCTCCTTGGATTCCCCTAGGTCTCTAGTTTTCAGAAATGCACAGGTTTGGTAGGTTTCCCTAGGTGCCGGCTGAGCTAGAGGCCAAAATCTACAGGTAGGCACTTCGCAAAAAACACCTCTGTTTTCTTCCAAAATTTTTGATGTGTCCACGTTGCGCTTTGGGGTGTTTCCTGTCGCCGGCGCTAGGCCTACCCACACAAGTGAGGCATCATTTTTATCGGGAGACTTGGGGGAACGCTGGGTGGAAGGAAATTTGTGGCTCCTCTCAGATTCCAGAACTTTCTGCCACAGAAATTTGAGGAACATGTGTTTTTTTAGCCAAATTTTGAAGTTTGCAAAGGATTCTGGGTAACAGAACCTGGTCCGAGCCCCGCAAGTCACCCCTCCTTGGATTCCCCTAGGTCTCTAGTTTTCAGAAATGCACAGGTTTGGTAGGTTTCCCTAGGTGCCGGCTGAGCTAGAGGCCAAAATCTACAGGTAGGCACTTCGCAAAACACACCTCTGTTTTCTTCCAAAATTTTTGATGTGTCCACGTTGCGCTTTGGGGTGTTTCCTGTCGCCGGCGCTAGGCCTACCCACACAAGTGAGGTATAATTTTTATCGGGAGACTTGGGGGAACGCTGGGTGGAAGGAAATTTGTGGCTCCTCTCAGATTCCAGAACTTTCTGCCACAGAAATGTGAGGAACATGTGTTTTTTTAGCCAAATTTTGAGGTTTGCAAAGGATTCTGGGTAACAGAACCTGGTCAGAGCCCCGCAAGTCACCCCTCCTTGGATTCCGCTAGGTCTCTAGTTTTCAGAAATGCACAGGTTTGGTAGGTTTCCCTATGTGCCGGCTGAGCTAGAGGCCAAAATCTACAGGTAGGCACTTCGCAAAAAACACCTCTGTTTTCTTCCAAAATTTTGGATGTGTCCATGTTGCGCTTTGGGGTGTTTCCTGTCGCGGGCGCTAGGCCTACCCACGCAAGTGAGATATCATTTTTATCGGGAGACTTGGGGAAACGCTGGGTGGAAGGAAATTTGTGGCTCCTCTCAGATTCCAGAACTTTCTGCCACAGAAATGTGAGGAACATGTGTTTTTTTAGCCAAATTTTGAGATTTGCAAAGGATTCTGGGTAACAGGACCTGGTCCGAGCCCCGCAAGTCACCCCATCTTGGATTCCCCTAGGTCTCTAGTTTTCAGGAATGCACAGGTTTGGTAGGTTTCCCTAGGTGCCGGCTGAGCTAGAGGCCAAAATCTACAGGTAGGCACTTCGCAAAAAACACCTCTGTTTTCTTCCAAAATTTTGGATGTGTCCACGTTGCGCTTTGGGGTGTTTCCTGTCGCGGGCGCTAGGCCTACCCACACAAGTGAGGTATCATTTTTATCGGGAGACTTGGGGGAACGCTGGGTGGAAGGAAATTTGTGGCTCCTCACAGATTCCAGAACTTTCTGCCACAGAAATGTGAGGAACATGTGTTTTTTTAGCCAAATTTTGAGGTTTGCAAAGGATTCTGGGTAACAGAACCTGGTCCGAGCCCCGCAAGTCACCCCTCCTTGGATTCCCCTAGGTCTCTAGTTTTCAGAAATGCACAGGTTTGGTAGGTTTCCCTAGGTGCCGGCTGAGCTAGAGGCCAAAATCTAAAGGTAGGCACTTCGCAAAAAACACCTCTGTTTTCTTCCAAAATTTTTGATGTGTCCACGTTGCGCTTTGGGGTGTTTCCTGTCGCCGGCGCTAGGCCTACCCACACAAGTGAGGTATCATTTTTATCGGGAGACTTGGGGGAACGCTGGGTGGAAGGAAATTTGTGGCTCCTCACAGATTCCAGAACTTTCTGCCACAGAAATGTGAGGAACATGTGTTTTTTTAGCCAAATTTTGAGGTTTGCAAAGGATTCTGGGTAACAGAACCTGGTCCGAGCCCCGCAAGTCACCCCTCCTTGGATTCCCCTAGGTCTCTAGTTTTCAGAAATGCACAGGTTTGGTAGGTTTCCCTAGGTGCCGGCTGAGCTAGAGGCCAAAATCTACAGGTAGGCACTTTGCAAAAAACACCTCTGTTTTCTTCCAAAATTTTGGATGTGTCCACGTTGCCCTTTGGGGTGTTTCCTGTCGCGGGCGCTAGGCCTACCCACACAAGTGAGGTATCATTTTTATCGTGAGACTTGGGGGAATGCTGAGTGGAAGGAAATTTGTGGCTCCTCTCAGATTCCAGAACTTTCTGCCACAGAAATGTGAGGAACATGTGTTTTTTTAGCCAAATTTTGAGGTTTGCAAAGGATTCTGGGTAACAGAACCTGGTCCGAGCCCCGCAAGTCACCCCTCCTTGGATTCCCCTAGGTCTCTAGTTTTCAGAAATGCACAGGTTTGGTAGGTTTCCCTAGGTGCCGGCTGAGCTAGAGGCCAAAATCTACAGGTAGGCACTTCGCAAAAAAACCTCTGTTTTCTTCCAAAATTTTTGATGTGTCCACGTTGCGCTTTGGGGTGTTTCCTGTCGCCGGCGCTAGGCCTACCCACACAAGTGAGGTATCATTTTTATCGGGAGACTTGGGGGAACGCTGGGTGGAAGGAAATTTGTGGCTCCTCTCAGATTCCAGAACTTTCTGCCACAGAAATTTGAGGAACATGTGTTTTTTTAGCCAAATTTTGAAGTTTGCAAAGGATTCTGGGTAACAGAACCTGGTCCGAGCCCCGCAAGTCACCCCTCCTTGGATTCCCCTAGGTCTCTAGTTTTCAGAAATGCACAGGTTTGGTAGGTTTCCCTAGGTGCCGGCTGAGCTAGAGGCCAAAATCTACAGGTAGGCACTTCGCAAAAAACACCTCTGTTTTCTTCCAAAATTTTTGATGTGTCCACGTTGCGCTTTGGGGTGTTTCCTGTCGCCGGCGCTAGGCCTACCCACACAAGTGAGGTATAATTGTTATCGGGAGACTTGGGGGAACGCTGGGTGGAAGGAAATTTGTGGCTCCTCTCAGATTCCAGAACTTTCTGCCACAGAAATGTGAGGAACATGTGTTTTTTTAGCCAAATTTTGAGGTTTGCAAAGGATTCTGGGTAACAGAACCTGGTCAGAGCCCCGCAAGTCACCCCTCCTTGGATTCCGCTAGGTCTCTAGTTTTCAGAAATGCACAGGTTTGGTAGGTTTCCCTAGGTGCCGGCTGAGCTAGAGGCCAAAATCTACAGGTAGGCACTTCGCAAAAAACACCTCTGTTTTCTTCCAAAATTTGGGATGTGTCCATGTTGCGCTTTGGGGTGTTTCCTGTCGCGGGCGCTAGGCCTACCCACGCAAGTGAGATATCATTTTTATCGGGAGACTTGGGGAAACGCTGGGTGGAAGGAAATTTGTGGCTCCTCTCAGATTCCAGAACTTTCTGCCACAGAAATGTGAGGAACATGTGTTTTTTTAGCCAAATTTTGAGATTTGCAAAGGATTCTGGGTAACAGAACCTGGTCCGAGCCCCGCAAGTCACCCCATCTTGGATTCCCCTAGGTCTCTAGTTTTCAGGAATGCACAGGTTTGGTAGGTTTCCCTAGGTGCCGGCTGAGCTAGAGGCCAAAATCTACTGGTAGGCACTTCGCAAAAAACACCTCTGTTTTCTTCCAAAATTTTGGATGTGTCCACGTTGCGCTTTGGGGTGTTTCCTGTCGCGGGCGCTAGGCCTATGCACACAAGTGAGGTGTCATTTTTATCGGGAGACTTGGGGGAACGCTGAGTGGAAGGAAATTTGTGGCTCCTCTCAGATTCCAGAACTTTCTGCCACAGAAATGTGAGGAACATGTGTTTTTTTAGCCAAATTTTGAGGTTTGCAAAGGATTCTGGGTAACAGAACCTGGTCCGAGCCCCGCAAGTCACCCCTCCTTGGATTCCCCTAGGTCTCTAGTTTTCAGAAATGCACAGGTTTGGTAGGTTTCCCTAGGTGCCGGCTGAGCTAGAGGCCAAAATCTGCAGGTAGGCACTTCGCAAAAAACACCTCTGTTTTCTTTCAAAAAAATGGGATGTGTCCACGTTGCGTTTTGGGGCGTTTCCTGTCGCGGGCGCTAGGCCTACCCACACAAGTGATGTATCATTTTTATCGGGAGACTTGGGGGAACATAGATTAGCAAAACAAGTGCTATTGCCTCTTGTCTTTCTCTACATTTTTTCCTTCCAAATATAGGAGAGTGTGTAAAATGGACATCTATTTGAGAAATTCCCTATAATTCACATGCTAGTATGGTCACCCCGGAATTCAGAGATGTGCAAATAACCACTGCTCCTCAGCACCTTATCTTGTGCCCTTTTTGGAAATGCAAAGGTTTTCTTGATAGCAATTTTTTACTCTTTATATTTCAGCAAATGAATTGCTGTATACCCGGTATAGAATGAAAACGCACTGCAGGGTGCAGCTCATTTATTGGCTCTGGGTTCCTCGGGTTCTTGATGAACCTACAAGCCCTATATATCCCCGCAACCAGAGGAGTCCAGCAGACGTAACAGTATATTGCTTTCCATAATCTGACATTGCAGGGAAAAGTTACAGAGTAAAACGTAGAGAAAAATTGATGTTTTTTCACCTCAATTTCAATATTTTGCTTTTTCAGCTGTTATTTTCTGTAGGAAACCCTTGTAGGATCTACACAAATGACCCCTTGCTGAATTCAGAATATTGTCTACTTTTCAGAAATGGTTAGGTTTCTGTGATCCAGCATTGGTTTCATGCCCATTCCTGTCACTGACTGGAAGGAGGCTGAAAGCACAAAAAATTGCAAAAATGGGGTATGCCCCAGTAAAATGCCAAAATTGTGTTGAAAAATTGGGTTTTCTGATTCAAGTCTGCCTGTTCCTGAAAGCTAGGAAGCTGCCGAGTTTAGCATTGCAAACCCTTTGTTGATGCCATTCTCAGGGGGAAATCCACAATCTTTCTTCTGCGGCCATTTTTTCCAATTTTTTTGAAAAAAACTAATTTTTCATTGTATTTTGGCCAATTTCTTGGCCTCCTTCAAGGGAACCCACAAAGTCTGGGTACCTCTAGAATCCCTAGGATGTTGGAAAAAAAGGACGCAAATTTGGCTTGGTTAGCTTATGTGGACAAAAAGTTATGAGGGCCTAAGCGCGAACTGCCCCAAATAGGCAAAAAAAGGCCTGGCACAGGAGGGGGAAAAGGCCTGGCAGCGAAGGGGTTAAAAGCTTACTGTGTGCCTGCAGCTAAAACAGCAGGTCATCCAACTGACCCTAGAAAACAGTTCTGGAGTCCTGGGTTCAAGACAAGGAGAGGCAGCCTTATTCCTTCAGACTGCAGGGTGGTCCTTCTTTTGTCCAGGAGTGTTCTGTTTTCAGGTTCTGCTGATGCCACTTCTATTTCCAGTGTCAGACTGTGTATGGTGGACACTCTTTTTTTCTAATGCTAAACTGGTTCTGGTTAGTTTTCCCTTTCCCCTGATTCAGGCTGCAGCCTGCAAGTCAAACAAAGGGCAGACAGGCCTAGCTATAAGCATTAGTGAGTGACAGGGTAGGCATCTTCTCAAGTCAGGAAGGGGCTTGGTAAACCCTCCGGCTTCCCTTTGAACCTCAGGAAGGGCTGGGTAAACCCTGAGGCCTTCTAGTAAGGAGAGGAACACCCTTCCCCACACCCAAGGCAACTTTCTAAAAGTGCCATTCCTAAAATATTAATTTAAAATCCAAACTTACCACTAAAGAGAATATTAAAGTATGATTCAAAAGAGTGAAAGAAGCACCTCTCTAGCTGCTCCCACACTGAAATATTAAATGTAATAATGAAAACCAGTGTTAGTCTATGGGAGAGTTAGTCTTGCTACAGTGAACAATGACTTAGGGTTTTTTCAGTGCCAGACATGTAAAACATGAAATATGTATGTCTTAATTGTTAAATAACATTCACCCTGCCCTATGAGCAGTTAGAACCTAACCTAGGGGTTTACTCCTGGCAAAAGATTTATTTGACCATGTCGAAATGGCAGATTAAAATTGCACTACACGCTACAATGCCAGGCCTGAGTTATGTTTTATAGTGCAATTTTTGGGGGTGGCACAATGAGTGCTGCAGCCCACTTGTAGCATTTCATTTACAGGCCCTGGCTACAGGCCCTGGCTACATTAAGTTCCATTTACTAGGGACTATAAGTCACCTAAATGTGCTGATTAAGGTTTTGCCAGTTTTAGCATCGTAGGAAAGGAAAGCACAAACACTTTACAACTGGGTAAAGTGGGCAGAGTCCTGAAAG
Organism: Pleurodeles waltl; assembly: GCF_031143425.1. Lineage (NCBI taxonomy): Eukaryota > Metazoa > Chordata > Amphibia > Caudata > Salamandridae > Pleurodeles > Pleurodeles waltl. Next base: position 519,316,648 of record NC_090442.1, read on the forward strand.
CCAGCAAAACAGGTTCGGTAAACAATAGGGTAATGAAGGCAAACACCTCGGTGTATATCATGCACAACATGGTCATTTCCAACACTGCATAAATGTGTTAAGAGCAATCCTATTAGTAGGTTTGGCCACTCATTAGGGGATTGATGTGTTTATCACCAATGTGGTAATATCCAAAAATTGGAAAAGTGAATAACCACACACTCACTGTCACTGTCCTTGAGAAAATGATGATTATCATGTCAACTTGATTTTAAAATACCATGTTTTCCTAAGTAGAGTTAACCTGGCTAAATTAAGAAAAATTAGGGCTACATTGAAGAATGATAGGCAGAGTGACATCATCTTACTTTTAAAGGTGGATTCTGTTTGCGTAGACATGTAAATTTGCTTCAAATGTCTGAAAATTGTTTTGTTATACTGTTAAGTGTAAAGAATATTGAATGAGATTAAAAATATATATTGCAGTACCCCAGTCTGAAAATGGTTCTGGTAAAAGAGCCCCTTTCATCAATGGCCATTTATCATAAACTGCACCAGTGGCAAAAAGATTTATTAGCAATCTTTTTAGGCATTGATAAGTACATAATCTGGCCTTCATTGTTCTAAATGGTTCCATACTCCCTCACATCTCCAGCTGCATCATTGCTTTGCTTTGTTTACACATACTTATCATTTCCTATCTTGTTCATAAATTTTTATCACGTCATCCGCTTGTTTTTAAAAATATCTTCACCATTTTACACTCCTTTCATGTCTGCTTCTTTGCTCTGTAGGTCACTAACCTCTAGCACATACAGCCTCTTTTGTTTTGGTCTTTGGTTCTGTCATTAAACATTGACTTAACCCCGCCCAACTTATTTATCATGTTATCCATGTTGTCTACATTTATCTATTTGATTTTTCATATTGTTTATTTCAGATATGATATAAACTAAAGGGCTCATTACGTGTTTGGAGGTCGGACGAGCTGACTATTAAACCCGTGGGGATGAGGCGCCATGAACCAGGCTGCCTCACCCAAGCTGTATTACGAAGTTCCCACCAGTCAACCCAGCGGGAACAGCACTATGGTATTGGCTTCGGCTCTCTTATGGCCAATACCTTAGCACAACAGTATCCTGGGTGCTGGGCAGGGGGCCTGCTGCACTGCCCATGCCACATGCATGGACAGTGCAGGAGTCCCTCTGTGGCCCCTAACATTGTGTTTCTGCCAGCCTTTCCATGGTGGGGTCTCCGCCATGGAAAGGCATCCAAAGACAGTAGACTTGATCAGCACGGTGGCGCTAAGTTTAGCGGTGCCCAGTCTGACCACAAGTCTGCCTGCCAGCTGCCCATCAGGAACCTTGTTCCTGGCGCTGACGGCCGTCCCCTCACAGTCTGAATGCCAGGGTCGTAATGTGGTGGTTAGATGGCCTGGAGTGCGGAGGTCCGGCTGCCACCATGAGTCTGGCGGTCCTTGAATAAGGGTCAGGTGGACAATTGTACACAGTACAGCTTGAAAGGTGATTACACAAATTAGGAGGAGGGGGATTAGTTCTCGCACAGCATGTGAATACTCTGTTGTGTCTTTGCATGGCACTAAGGTCCCTGAAGATACTCCTAGGTTACTTCACATTTGACCATGTGTCTTCTCATGTGTGGTTGAATTCACCAAAACGCAGACAGTCCTTTCTATCTCTCCGCTGAGATGAAGCCCATCCCCCCTCACATACTTTACCTCTCCTTCCAAGGTCTCGAGCTTGAGCTTCCAGCCAGTTGATTAAAAGGTGGAGAAGGTAAGGGTATCTTCCCTGCTTGGGTACGTTAGGGCCTACAGACAGCCTAGATCCACAACTCTTGCCCTATGCCCCTTAGACCTGACTCATGCCTCTTCATCTGTTACACATGTGAGCCTTCTATTTTCAATTTTGAGAACACAAATATTATTGTTAAAAACTTTGATTTTTACATATATTAATATCACAAAAATGACCATTAATTAATATAGGAAAAATCACTTTTTACGTAAAACAATTATTTAACATAACATAAAATAATGTATACACATGGTTGAATTATAAATAAATATAATGCATCACCAAAATAGTTTTATTTCACCCCAATAAAATATACAACTAAATTCATAATAAAGTAATACTTGCATTAAGCCTAAAGTTACTTAACAGCACTAGTTGTAGTTTCTTCAGATAAGTATAAGTATAACTATAACTGCTGAATTTCTATGGTTTTGTATAGCTAAAATGCCTACCTAACTATAACGTCTCTGTGACCTTTGTTTTTTTCAGTGAATGTCTGTTTTTTAACATAAATAATATATAATTGCTGCACATTAATACAACCACTTCAGTAGCCAGGCTCTGCAGCCAACCCCCCTCCATATGCACATAACCACACGCCATGCGTGGGCAAAGGCAGTGCATGGCAGGGTATTGGTGTGTGAGTGAGATCTGCATCCCTAGATATCAATATTTTTCTTTTTTTTTATAACTCTCAAACTACTGATCAGGTTTACAAAACATTAGAAAAAGGGTTCTTTGTATACCAAGACTCGCTTTTCTGCTAAATTTAGTGCAATTCCATTCATTGAGTCATGCTGTAGTCCTGTCTAAAAACTGCAAAATCCCCATTCACATTGCATGGGGAAAAAGTGTTTTGGGCCCCTACTTTTTCTTGGCCCCCACTTGACGAATCACCCCGAAACTTTCCAGACAGCGGCTAAAGTAACTGGTACACTACTTCCTAACTATAATTACCTATTGGCTACCAGTAGTACATATGTATGTATGTATATATATATATGTCAAGGCGATTCATGCCGCACTCCTATGTTGATTATATATATATAAATACTGATGTACTCGGTGCTGGGGTCTGAAGGACCCATCCCCTAGGCCTCAAAAAGACCAGAAAACTGGTTTGAAAATAGAAATAGAGGTCCCAGCACTCAATTATATTTGGAAAATAAGACTTTATCTTCCCATACTCACAATGTGAATCATAAATCATATAGGGCCATATGTACAAACACTTTTTCCCATAGACACAGAATGAGGAAAAACCTTTGCTACATCTGGCCCATAGTTCCATAGTCAGATCTTATTAAAATGATCATGTTTTATTTATTCATATCAGAAGTCGAACATTCATAACCTCATGTGGAAATTTGAACATTCATAGCCAACGTGTTTCATCCAAACAGACTTCTTCAGGGCTTTCAATAGGAACATGAGGCATGCTAAATAGCTACACTCACTTTGATGGCATTCATTTTTTTCTACAACCATTTGTTGAAACGCTTCCCTCATACATTAAGGATACCAATGACTTCTTCCGAGTAATCAATGACATTCCCTTGTAACTTTCTATTCATGTGTCTAGATGTTAACAGTTTGTACATCTGTATCTCCCATGACTTGGTCATCCAGGCCATTAGACACTTCTTAGGATCCAGATCTTTATCTTACCTATTAGATATCGAAATTATTCTAGATATTATTTCGGTTTGCCTTACGAACAATTTTTTCATCTTTAACAAAGTCATTTACAGACAAGTTCAGGGGACTGCAAGGGGGATCTGCTTTGCCCCCAGCAATGCAGGTTTGTACTTGGGCTTGTGGGAGGAGCAGGTGGTCCGGAACATCAATCTCTTTGAGACACATGTAGGGGGTTATTACAACTTTGGAGGAGGTGTTAATCCGTCCCAAAAGTGACGGTAAAGTGACGGATATACCACCAGCCGTATATATTATATCCTATGGAACTCGTAATACAGCTGGTGGTATAACCGTCACATTTGGGACGTATTAACACCTCCTCCAAAGTTGTAATAACCCCCGTAGTCCTCTGGGTCAGATGCATTGATGATATCTTTGTATTTGGTGTAGTGATGCTGATTCAGCCTGCAAGTTTGTTGACATTTTAAATGTTAACTCTCTAAATCTAAAATTCTCGAGCCGTACTGACTCTAAATCCATTGAATTTCTGGATGTACAAATTGGTACAGAGAACGGTAAGTTGACCAGCACTTTATGCAGAAAAGAAACGGCAGGTACCAGTTTGTTACTTGCTAGTAGCAGTTACCCCATTAATTTGATGTAAAGTTATTCCATATAGTGAACTATTATGTGCCAGACAGAATTGCAGTTCAAATGCAGTTTTTTTTAAAATCAGAAGTTGAAACAATGATGAGAAGATTCCTTCAGAGAGGGTATAGTCAATCTGTTATTGACAAAGCTGTGTCTAAGGCATCTCAAGCCAATAGAAAAGATTTGTTGGTTAAAAATACGGAGCAACAGCAAGATAAGCAACCTATTAGGTTCATTATCATGTACCACAGTAGTACTTATGAGCTTAGAGATATTTAGAAAAAATTCTGGCCAGTTTTGAAAACTAATGAGACATTTGCTAAAAACCTTGGTGATTATCCACAATTTACTTTAAGGAGAAGTATCTCTCTGAAAGACTCCCTTAGTAGGTGCCTCGTACCACAAGAGGAAGTTAGGAACCCAGTTCAAGGGTTCTTTATTTGTGGTAAATGCAAAGCATGTAAACACAGTAAAAACACCAAAAGATTATGGCCCTCATTATAACCCTGGCATTTGGTGTAAAAGTGGCAGTAATACCGCCAACAGGCTGGCTGTAATTACCGCCAAATTATGACCAGGGCGGAAAGAAAGCCACTTTATCACACCCACCGCCACGGCGGAAACAACAGGCACCATGGCAGCCACCACCTTTTCCGGGGCGGTACCAACGACATCAAAAGCCTGGCGGAAACACTGCATAGAAGTGAAAGGACTCAACATTGGAGACACAGGGAGCAACCACGTCGCCATGGAGCCCGAGCAGCATGTCTTCCCATGATTTTCTACGTGCTTCTCCACAACGAACACCAACAACGGCAAAGACGACGACGGTGAGTACAGCCGCGTAGCACACAGGGGAGGGAGGAAGGAAAACGAGAGTGACACATACGCACCACACACACCTGACATACACACACCATACACGCAACCAGATGCACAATGAAACAAGTTATTCCCCCTAAATTGGCTCAAAAATGCAAGAACAAAATTAATATACTAAAGTGAGTGTAATAAGATCAACACAGTATAAAAATAACTTAGCCAATGTTCCAGATACATACAATTGTACAGTTCAAGGGACACTGCTCAGTAAACAGGTTGCGTGGGCAACAGGGCCAGAGACCAAAGTCCAAGGCCCCACTTGTCACCTGCATCAACATGGAGAGAACACTGCAGAGGCATCAGTTGGGAAATAGGCAGGCACCTCAGGGGAATGGGAGATGGGGGGCACCTCAGCTGGCAGATGGAACAACACCAATGGTTCTGGAGGGGGAAACGTGCCCTGTGCTTGGTCCTGGGGAGTGCAAGGCTACAGTCTCTCAAGTGGGTGACTTGCCCACTTGCTCTGGAGGGGGCAACATGCCCTGTGCTTGGTCCTGGAGAGTGCAAGGCCACAGTCTCTCAAGTGGTGACATCCCCACTGGTTCTGGAGGGGACATTGTGCCCTGTGCTCTTGATCCTGGGGAGGCTGGGGTTGGTGGGTGACATCCCCACTGGTTCTAGAGGGGGCATCGTGCCCTGTGCTCTTGATCTTGTGGAGTGCAAGGTCACAGTCTCTCAGGTCGGTGTCATACCCACTGGATTTGAAGGGGGCAGGCTGCACAGCAACCCATGGAGGCAGGACTACATACCGTCCACTGGCGCTGACAGCTGCTCAGTGGTGGTAGTGGTGCTGCTGCAGCTGCTGTTGGGGGGAGGCTCCTGTCCATCCCCTGCAGCCTTGGTCGGCTGCCCACTGCAGGTGGCGGTTCTGCTGGTGGGGGGAGGCTCCTGCCCATCCCCTGCAGCTTTGGACAGCTGGCCACTGGAGGTGGCGGTGCTCCTGGTGGGGGGAGGCCCCTGCCCATCCCCTGCTGCCTCAGATGGCTGCACAACCATGGCTGGTGGTGGGGGCTCCGTCACAGTTCCTGCCCAAGGCCTCTTGCCCTCCCTGCCTGCTGGTGCTGGCTCCTTGGTCTTCCTTGCAGCAGCCTGGGCTGGCTTCTTGGCCTTCCTTGCAGCAGCTGGGGCAGGCTCATTGGTCTTCCTTGCAGCAGCTGGGGTAGGCTCCTTGGTCTTCCTTGCAGTAGCTGGGGCAGGCTCCTTGGTCTTCCTTGCATCAGCTGGGGCAGGCTCCATTTCCTTGAGGCTGCCTGGTGCAGGCTCCTTCACCCTCAGGACATGTGCCCTGGATCCTTTCTCACTGCGAGTGGGCATGGTGACTACTGGGCCCGTGGACTTGGTGGCTGAGGTGCTTGGCTGGGTTTTTGCCACACGGGCCAGATGTGCAGGATGGGAGGAGGGGTAGGGAAGAGGTCAATGGTGGATAGGAAAAGATTTTTGTGGACATTGTGGTGGGAAGAGGGAAAAGGTTTGGGAGTGGAGGAAGAGGGAGTGGTTGTAGGAGGTGTCTGTCTGCTGATTTTGGGTGCAGGTGCATGGGCAGGATGCTGTTGTGAGGTGGATGGCTGTTGGGTGTCTGAGTGCTTGTGCTTGTGTACTTTAGGAAGGGGGATCGACACAGTGGGAGAGGACACAGGGGACGTGTGCATGGCTGTTGTGGATGTGTCTGCCAGTGAGGTGTGTGTTCTGCTAGGTATGGTGGTAATGCTGGTAGTGGAAGAGGATATAGTGCATGCAGGTGTTAGTGTAGATGGAACTGGGAGGGAGGAGGAGGAGGAGGTGGGGACACAGTGGAAATTGTGGATGTTGGTATGTCTGCATCTGGATTGTGTTTGTGTGAGTGCTTGTCGAATGATGTGTGGTGATTGTGTTTGCCTGTGCCACTCTTGTGTGTTGTCTTGTGTGCATACTCGTCTGCCTGTGTGCTTGGGATAGGTTGGGGTTGAGGGGAATGGGATTGGGAAGAGGAAGTTGGAGGGGGGAGGGTGGAAAATGGCTGCCATCAGAGAGGAGGCCAAAGCCTGGATTGATCTCTGTTGGGCCACCAAGCCAGTATGAATGCCCTCCAGTAGTGCATTAGTCTGTTGCATCTGGGCTGCCATCCCTTCAATGGCATTCACAATGGTTGACTGCCCTACAGAGATGGATCTCAGGAGGTCAATAGCCTCCTCACTCAGGGCAGCAGCAACTTGCTGAGGGGCTGCTGGGAGAGCAGTGCTGGTACAGGGGTGGCAGCTGTACCTGTAGCTGGGGTGGTCACAGAGGTGTCCACCACCTCCAGGGAGCTTCCATCGGAAGAGGTATCTGTGTCAGAACTGTCCCTTCCAGTCTCCGCCTTAGTGCTCCACTCGACAACTGTCCCACAGGTGCCCTCACTGTCAGTGAACTCCACCTCCTGGGTCCTGTGGCATGCACCTCCCTCCATCGCTGGTGCCTCTGCTCCACTGCCAGACGATGCTAATGCACATTAGGACAGGGTGACAAAACAAAAAAGGGGGGAAGAGACAAAGAATACACTTGGTCAATGGCTGCACTAACACCGCTGTTGGCGTACACAGTACCCTCACACGCAGGGTACAGGCTTACGCACTATGCATTGCACTACCAGTGATATTGCTAGCCACCAAGGCATGGGGAGGGGCACACATTGGCAAATCCAGCACAGCTGGGACTCACGCAGCCTGACCAGTAGTGGATGCCTACGAGCTAGGTATCAGGATTATCCCTTCTGGACCCTTGCCACTAGGGGACCTATGCTACAATGTCAGGCCTGGCCTAGGGTCACCCACTGACACACATCCCCCACCCGAAAACCACCTAGTATGCGTAAGTTGTAATAATGGGCACTGTACTCACCCCCTTGTGGCTGCTGTGATGCCCTCAAGCACCCACCCAGCTCTGGATAGGCCACCACCAGTATGCAGGCCATCAGGAGGGTCAGGGTTCGACTGGCACCTCTTCCTCGTTGGGAGGCCATCTCCAGCTGGGCCTCTGCCATCTTCCGTGCCTAGCGTCTCAGGTCCTCCCACCATTTACGACAGTGGGTGCTCCACCTGCCATAGACCCCCAGGGCCCGCACCGCCTTGGTGATGGTACACCATATACCCTTCTTTTGATGAGAGCTGACCTGCAGAGGCAATACACACAGGAAAATAGAATTTGTCAGACAGTCCTGCCTGTTAGACTTATGGCCCACCATACCCCTTCATATCACCATTTACACACACATAGCCCAGCACACAACCTGTACGCCACCCAGGGGACATCCACCCACCCCCCTTACACGAGGCCTTCACACACCTCTCCATGTATTCATGCCACATGCATTGTGCCCACAGTGTACTCACCTGTTGGTCTGGAGGCCCATAAAGCAGTCCGTAATGGGGTAGTACCCCATCCACCTGTCTATCCAACTGCGCCAAAGTGAAGGCAGGGGCCCTTTCCCCAGTCACACAGCCATGGTAGGTTACAGACACAGGTCACAGTAGCACATGCAGTGTAGGTCCTCTCCTGTTGAAGGTCAGGTAGCAAGTGAGGAATCTGAAAGAAAATTGCGGTCACATCCACAGCAGTGCATACCGTCACCACCGGCGTACATCACCATTGGCCACTGTAACCCATAGGGCCCAATGTTAACCAAAGAGGAGTTGCACAGCTGTTCCCGACCGCCTCCTGCAACGACGCACAACATCAGTGGAATTACCTCTCTTCCACCTGCCCCTCCACACAGGACAGGCGGACGCCATTTCAGGGGGGGAGGCAGGCCCTGGATAATTACTGCATCACTGTTTAAATTTGGACATACAGGACAATTCTGACTGACCCATTACAATTTGACAGCATTCATTGTATTGTTGTTGCCCAATTGTTCAGTTTGTGACTGGCTCCTGACTCTTTTGTCCCTTAGATTGCTACCGCTGTGGATGAATAGGAGATGGAGACATACCCCCGTGTACAGACCCCTGGTGGACTTGGCAAAAATGGAGGACAGGCACATCATCCTCACCTATAGACTTGACATGGCCGCAATCACAGAGCTGTGTGCCTAATTTGAACCTGACCTGATATCTGCTATCCGTCACCCCAGTAGGGTCCCACTTCTAGTGCAAGTTCTATCAGTGCTCCATTTCCTGCCAACTGGTTCTTTCCAAGTGACAGTGGGCTTGGCAGCAGGAATGTCACAGCCAATGTTCTCAATAGTGCTGACAAGAGTGTTGTCTGCCCTGATTAAACACATGTGTAGCTACATTGTATTTCCGCAGGTGGAAGATTTGGCCACAGTGAAGGTTGACTTCTTTGCAATGGGACACATCCCCAACATAATTGGGGCGATTGATAGAACACATGTTGCATTTGTCCCCCGTCAAAATGAACAGGTGTACAGAAATCATAAGAGTTTCCACTCATTGAATGTACAAATGGTGTGCTTGGTGGACCAGTACATCTCCCATGTTAATACTAAGTATCCTGGCTTGGTGCATAATGCCTTCGTCCTTAGGAATAGCAGCATCCCAAATGTGATGGCCCAACTACAGAGGCACAGGTTGTGGCTAATAGGTGAGCCCTAGTCCCCACCCAGTACATGTTGGTGTATGGGTACGGTGTGGGCCATATAGATAGTGTGTGGCTAAATGTTGTCCCTCAATATTTGCAGGTGACTCTGGTTACCCCAACCTCTCATGGCTACTGACCCCTGTGAGGAATGCCAGGACAAGGGCAGAAGAAGGTTAGAATGAGGCACATCGGCGAACCTGAAGGATCATAGAAAGAACCTTTGGCATCCTGAAGGCAAGGTTTTGGTGCCTCCATCTAACAGGTGGATCCCTGTGATACTCACCGAAGAAGGTCTGCCAGATAATAGTGGCATGCTGCATGTTGCACAACCTTGCCCTGAGGCGCCATGTGCCTTTTCTGCAGGAGGAGGAGGCTGGAGATTCCCGTGTGGCAGCAGTGGACCCTGTGGACAGTGAGGATAAGGTAAGACAGTATTCTTTCACATTTCATTGTCATTATTTTGAAAGTCTTTGGCACTGGCATGCTGTTATTTCCCACTTCTATGCCCACTTACTGTACCCTTTAGCAATTCATTTTCCAGATGTTGGTGCCTCACAATAGCTCCTAGTTTGATCACTGCAGCCAACTACAGGTCTTTCATATGTGCTCATTTACTGTACAGTTGAATTGCAATGTTTGTACATGTTTAAACGTTTACATACTAAAAAAGGTGACATACTCCATACTTCTATTTTTTCCAAGGACAAGGATGTTTATTGAAGTGCTAATATATTGAGGAGCAAGTGCAATGGGATGGGGTGATGATGGAGGAAAGTCCAGGGTATCGTTCCAGTCTGTAGCACAGGTGGATTGTCCAAGGGTACATAGGAAGGGGAGCAATGGCAGTTCAAGGTGGACAGGATGACTGAATGGGACACAAGGGTGACAATCAGGAGAGTCTCATTTCCTGGCAGGGGTCCTGGCAATAGTCACTGGCTTCTGCCTAGATCGCAGGGAACATTTGTGGGGTGGTTCTCCTTCTGCAAGGGGAGGGGTGCTGATGGCCTATGAGTCCTATGGCGGGGCCTCCTTTCCACTAGTGGCAGCAGAGGTCGAAGGCCGTTCAGATGTCTGGCTAGTGGCAGGGGCCCACTGGTTTGATACTGCCTCCCTCATAACATTGGCCATGTCTGCCAACACCTCTGCTATGGAGACTAGGGTGGTGTTAATGGCCTGCAGGTCCTCTTTGATACCCTGGTACTGTCCCTCCTGCAGAAGCCTATTCTCCTGAACATTGTCCAGGATCTGGCCCATCGTATCCTGGGAATGTTGGTATGCTCCCAGGATCTCTGCAAGTGCCTCCTGGAGAGTCGGTTCCCTGGGCCTGTCCTCCCCCTGGCACACAGCAGTCCTCCCAGTTTCCCTGTTGTGCTGTGCCTCTGTCCCCTGAACTGTGTGCCCACTGCCACTGACCCCAGGTTGCTGATTGTCTTGGGTTTGAGGTGTGCCCTGGGATCCCTATAGAGGTGGACACACTGCTGATTGACGTGTCCTGGGGACAGAGGTGTGGGTACACTCGGTGGGTGCTGTGGTGGTGTTTCCAGATGGGATAGGCTCTGTGGTTGTCAGTGACTGGGCTTGGGTAACCAACTGTCCAGAGGTCCCTGATGTGCCAGGTTGGTCATCCAGATCCAGGTGACCAGAGTTGCTGTCATCACTGTGGGCCTCTTCAGTTGGGGGACTGGATATTGCTGGCACCTCCTCTCCAGTGATATTGGCTGGGATACCTGTGGGTATGTAGATGATGTGTTATTGTTTCTGTGTGTGACATATTGTGCATCAGTGGGTTGACCTCTTTGGTTGTATTTTCCCTGGCAGCTTTAACTTGTGCAAGTTGGTATGTGGTGGGCTAGATGATTCTCTCTAGTGTGCATGCTATAGTGATAGGTGTCCATGCAGGGCTGTGTGTGATGTCCATGCATTGGTATGGCATGCAGGGCTTAGCATTGGGATGAGTGAGATGTGATGGTGGGTTGTGTGGCGGGTGGTGGAGTGATAGGATTGAGGGTGGAGGTTTGTGATGGCATGCAGGTAGGGCGAGTGATAGAAGTAGGGAGTTGACTTACCAGAGTCCAGTCCTCCTCCTACTCAGGCCAGGCTCTCAGGATGCATGATTGCCAAGACTTGCTCCTCCCATGCTGTTAGTTGTGGGGGAGGAGGTGGCGGTCCATCGCAAGTCCTCTGTACAACGAGTTGGTGTCTTGCTGCAATGGAACGTACCTTCCCCCATAGGTCGTTCCACCTCCTCCTGATGTCATTCCTACTTCTTGGTTGCTGTCCCACGGTGTTGACCCTGTCCACGATTCTCTGCCATAGCTCCATCTTCCTAGTAATCGATATCTGCTGCACCTGTGCTCCAAATAATTGGGGCTCTACACTGATGATTTCCTCCACCATGACCCTTAGCTCTTCCTCTAAAAATTGGGGGTGTCTTTGTGGTGCCATGGGTGTTGTGTGAGGTGTGTAGGTGAGGGTGTGCAGGGTAATTTGTTGGGGTGTGTGATGTGAGGTACATGAGAGGTGTATAGGTGTGAGTAGTGTGTGGCTCTGGTTGTGTCAGTGGTCTTGCTATCTCTCTCTTGTGGCAATTGTTAGTAGTCGTAAAGGGTTGTGGGTAATGTGGGTGTGTGTTTTATAGTGATGTGAGTGGGTGTGTGTGGTGTGTGTATGGGTGTCAGGTGTGTGTGATTTAAATTGACCAAAGTAATGTTGCTTTGTATGTGTGTGTATTTTCAGGGTAGCGTTATATACAGCAAATGGTTTACCACCATTGAATGCGCCGTGGTGATTCGTGGGTCATAATGTGATGGGTGTTGTTCTGTTGGTGTAACGGTGTGGGTTTCGATACCACCAGTTTATCACTGACCTTTGGTGTGGCGGAATTGTGTATGTAGATGAATAGTGACGGATTGGTTTTTGTCATAATATAGTGAACGGATATCCGCAGTGGCGGCGGTATGTTGGCGGCAGTCAGGATGTCGGTTAGTGGGATTTACCGCCAGTGTCACAATGAGGGCCAATATTTCCCTACATGTTCGAAACCTTTTGATATCAGAAAACATTTATCATGCACTTTTGATTATTGTGTTTACACACTAATCTGCCCTTGTAATAAATATTACATCAGCAGCGCGATTCATATAGCTAAGAAAAGAGTTTGGGAGCATATGCGGGCAATCATTCATAATGATAAGACTTACCCAGTTGCTAGACATTTTAAGGAATTTCATAATCAAAAAATCGATTTAGTAAAATTTGTGGTTCTGGACAGAATCCCAGTCAGAGAAAGAGGAGGAAATAGAGTATTAGAACTGAAGTGATTGGACTCATTATTGGCCTTAATAGAAAGCAGCCCACATATGGATGAGGAATTCGCAATTCACATGGGTGATTAGGAACCGTGTAGTGCTTAGAATGTTAGCTTTTGCCTTCTCAATTGTAATAGTGATCTGTCTATATAATGATTTTTAAAGTGCAGTTTTTAAGAAATAGTTTTAATTGTTTTGTATATGTTTTATTCACTTGGCAGGTGTTATATTTTGGTTGTGACATTGGTGGACCAAGATTTTGAGGAAAAGCAACAGTTCATCCAGACTTGAGATTTAGATGTCATGATTATAACTTAGATTAATAGAATGATATTAATATTTTGTGAATGGCTTGAAATTTAAGCTAAAAATGTTTTGCCCAATTGGGCCATATATGTTATGACCAAAATACAGGAAAATAATGTTTATAGTTAGGCAACATGTCAGCTTTATTACTGGTTACCTTTGAGCGATCATGTAATAGTGACAGATATTGGATTTATTTGGTTTGGGGGTTTTTCATTTGGTTAATGACATTCATTGGTTTTTTTCGTATTTTGTTTTCATGATTATGTGCTCTGTAAACAACAGACTGTTTATAGATGGCTGATATGAATTATATCAAAAGTTGTTATCATATCCCATTCAGATAACTTATCAGGTCTTGAGTACTTAATGCCGGTTCTTTAAATGATAATAAGGATTAATGTCAATCGATATTGGTTTTCGGATATTACTTTTTCTGTTTGTTCTTATATGAGGTTTGGTATGATTTTTTAAATGTAAACTATTTACAATAGTCGCTTAAAAATGGCCAACACAGTTTGTATACCCCAATACACATAGGCCCTCATTCTGACCTTGGCGGGCGGCGGAGGCCGCCCGCCAAAGTCCCGCCGTCAGGTTACCGTTCCGCGGTCGAAAGACCGCGGCGGTAATTCTGACTTTCCCGCTGGGCTGGCGGGCGGTCGCCTTCAGGCCGCCCGCCAGCCCAGCGGGAAAGAGGCTTCCACGATGAAGCCGGCTCGGAATCGAGCCGGCGGAGTGGAAGCTGTGCGACGGGTGCAGTTGCACCCGTTGCGTATTTCACTGTCTGCGCAGCAGACAGTGAAATACATGTAGGGGCCCTCTTACGAGGGCCCCTGCAATGCCCATGCCAGTGGCATGGGCACTGCAGGGGCCCCCAGGGGCCCCGCGACCCCCCCTACCGCCATCCGGATCCCGGCGGTCGGACCGCCGGGATCTGGATGGCGGTAGGGGGGGTCGGAATCCCCTCGGCGGCGCAGCAAGCTGCGCCGCCTTGGAGGATTCAATGGGGCGGCAGTACACTGGCGGGAGCCCGCCAGTGGTGCCGGTCCGACCGCGGCTTTACCGCCGCGGTCGGAATCCCCATTGGAGCACCGCCGGCCTGTCGGCGGTGCTCCCGCGGTCCTCCGCCGCCAGGGTCAGAATGACCGCCATAATGACCAGGTAAGTCACAAACTGTGTTGGCCATCATGTGATTTGGGGTAAATGTCTTGTAAGAATGTGTTATGGCCCATTTAGGGCTTAAGGTTCAATTTAGAATGAAGATCAAGTAGAACTGTTTTCTTTTATATTATTATGTAAATGTAAGAGTGTACTTTTTTACAATGATTGGGTAAAATAGCCATTTAAAAATGGCCAACAGTATTCTGTTAAAACCTCATGTTCTTGTATTCAGAGTCCGTTTTCAATGTCAATCAAGTTATTTGTGCACTTAGCATTAAAACAGAAAAAAATCTAAAGGGTCAATTACCCGGGAGCAAGGAAACTCTGTTTCCAAAGTGCGTTGGCTTTGCTTTGCCCATTAAACCTTCAATTGAACTAAGGGCCAGATGTAGCAAACTTTTGCGAGTCGCAAATGGCCCCAATCGCAATTTGCGACGCCGCAAAATCGGAAATGGGACGCAAACCATTACCGAATCGCAAAAATTGCAACTCCATTTTGCGACCCGCAAATAGGAAGTCGCAATTTGCAAGTCGCAAACCATATGAAATAGCCACTCGCAATTTGCGACTAGTCGCAAAAAGCCAATTTTGTACTTCCAAGTTACCACTAACTCAGAGCAGGTGGTAACCAGAACCAAAGTATAAAAGAGGACCTAGAAGGCATCTCGGTCACTCAAGATGGCGGAGATATATGTGATAGCAAGGAGGAGGAGAGCCCACAACGCACAGCAGATGAGGAGGAGGAGCCAGAGACAGGTGAAGATATACAGAACCAGACAGACACTTTTCCAACAAACTGAGGAGGAGATCTATGATAAATACAGACTCAGCAGTGCAGCAATATTAGAATTAATAGATCTACTCAATCCACAGCTTCAACGCCAGACTGAGCGCCATCCCCACACATGTGCAAGTGCTATGCTCACTGCCCCTCTTGGCCTCGGGTAGCTATCAGGGGGTCATTGCTGTGGCAGGTGGGGTATCTCAAAGTGCACTCTCACGGTTCTTCAGAGCATTCCTAGATGCCATACTCACACACATGTCCAGATACATATACCTACCCAGAAATCAACAGCACCAAGTTGGAATTCTACAGGATTGCCAACTTCCCGCATGTAATAGGGTGTGTAGACGGGACACATATACAAATATGCCCTCCTGCAAATCTGGAATATCTGTCCTACAACCGGAAGTGTACCCACTCACTAAACATCCAGGTGGTATGTGACGCCCATTATGTTATAACTGACATGGTCGCCAAATTTCCAGGGAGTACACATGACTCCTACATTTTCAGGCACAGTGGGATACACCAACGCCTAGAACGTGGGGTGTTTGGAGACGGATACCTCCTAGGTATAGCTGAATACACCTTGCAGACATACACACATGTAAATGTGGAACCCATCTATGCCCAGCTGACATTGTTCATTTTGTGCCAAACAGGTGACAGTGCATATGCACTACGACCATGGATACTTACCCCGTACTTAACACCCAGCAACGAGACAGAGAGGCGATACAACAGTGCACATAGGAGGACCCGAAATATTATAGAGAGGACCTTTGGACTGTTGAAGGCAAGATTCCGATGTCTCCACAGAAGTGGAGGTGCCCTCCAGTATGCCCCAATAACAGCATTCAAGATCGTTGGCGCATGCGCTATACTGCACAACATTGCCACCAGACTTGGGCTACATCTCACCCCTGCAGACCCAGATTCGGAGGATGATGAGCAAGAGCTACCACATCGCCATCATGGGGATAGAAGCATTGCAAATCAAGGCAGACAGAGACGGGACCACATTGCAAACCAATACTTTGGAAGGTACTGTCAAAGCCCAGCTCACCTGAGTTCTTGTTCAGTTCTGATGGAGGTTGAAGACAATCCGACCCCACCCTGAAACTGCTTGTTCCAGCACACTAGTTTTTAAAACAGTGCACTAAGAACAGAAGCTCAAGGGAAGGGGGGAAGTGGATAAAATAAAAAAAAGAGACAACACCGTTCTTGCGTTTCCACTGTTGAAGTGCTGCACAAATCTGCGGCCCTTTCTGACTTCTGTAGAAACTGGTGCCTAATGAAACATAAACAAAGAACAGATAAGTGCAACCTATTCCTAAATGGGTTCCTGACTATCCCTTTATTTATAAAAAATTCTCTTCTAAAAGTACCTCTTGGATCCTGGTCTCTAGTTTCCAGGTTTGGAATGTGTTACTGCTCTGGGATGTGTTTTCTATTACTGTAAAGCTTCTAAAACATTAAACAAATACCGTTATCAGAATTACCAATATCAAACATTCATCATAATATAACTAAAGCCTAAATTCCCAATAGCAGACTCACTTTTCCCATATTTCCAGAATCTTTTATAAAACAAATACTGTACTTTTACATCAAAATACAGCATATAATTTATGCAAGTCCTTGATTTACTGTTTGCCTTGCTGTTAATGGTTTCCACTGTTCGATTCTTAAAAGTTCCATGAGAAAAAACAATGTTTGCTTCACAAAGTTCTGCAAAATATTCTTGTAACAAAGAGTTTGAATCACAATGTTCGTGGAAGGTATTTCGTTTCAAATTGTCTATACACGAATCCAGAAATTGTTGTCAAAGTTCTTTCAGGTAATAAAAGGTTTTGCACTTACTTGTTGCTGGCAAGAGATACTGATCAGTCTAACCTTGTCTTCTTTCTCTTTTGCAGGTTACTCATAGGAGAGAGGCTGAAGCAAGGAGGAACCGGAAACCGGAAGAAGGAAGAGCCAGAAGCTGCGCCCATTGAAGTCAATGAAAGTCTGTAAAGAGCAGGAGTGCCAGCGCCGAGGGATCTGTTCTCAGGTAAGCGGGAGGTAGACGAGCACAAGCACTGGATGAGGCTCGGGGGATGCCTTTTATAGACAGGGATGGGTGTGGTTTGAAGGGCTGGGTGTGGTCCTCACATGCTGCACATGTTCTTGGAAGGTGTGCAGAGCTGGGTGTGGTTTGAAGAGCTGGGTGTGGTCCTCACATGCTGCACATGTTCTTGAAAGGTGTGCAGAGTTTCAGTTATTATACAAATGAGTTGGATTAACACATGGCCTAGGGAGGAGTATTTTAAAGAAGCCTTGGTAAAAGCAAGGCCCAATGTGTAAACAAAACAGCACATTAAACAACATACACAGAAGCCTGGGGGGGGGGGAAGGTGAGATAACAAGAAAGGCTTTCAATAGTAAGTTTAAAAGGGAGCTATTACAGAACCCACTAGTGCAGTGAGAGGGGACATGCTCTTTGCTGTGTACAAACCCTAACAGGTACGTGGTAACTGTCACCACACACACGAATGTCACACACAAAGAGCCCAGGTGTGAAGTGGAACAAACAAGAACTTTAATGATGTGAACCAATAAACTATTTACAAAAACTATTGATCAGGGGCTGTAAAAGTCCACCTGCTATGAGGACACATTAACCTCATGTGCCTCCATTGTATTTCAGTGCGTAGCTCACACCCTACGCCTGGGACGCCCAGCATGGTCCTGGAGCGTCTGCAGTTCCCTGCCGTGCACTTCCACTACGCAACACCCTGGTGTCTGTGGCAGATGCACTTCGTATAGTAGAGCCCTCCTCACTGTCTTGCGGCGTGTCTGCCCCGCTCCTAGCCACCTGTCGTGCCTCCATCATGTCCACTGCGTGGCTTATACGTCCCAGCCCAGGAGCCACATCGCTGGCAAAGTGGCCCATGTCCACCTGTAGGCTGACTGTGCGGCGTGACAGCCCTGTGGTATTTACAGCCAGGCAGACAATGGAGGCAGCCATGCGGTCTAGCCTGTGGATTAGCTGCCGGTCACGGCGCCTTGCACCCTCTCTCTCTGTGCCAAGTTCAGCCACTAGTTGTCTGATTGAGAGCGCAAGGTCACCTACATTGCTGTTCAGGTGTTGTAGCCCTGTGTGGACCTGTTGCAGCCCTGTTGTTTGATTCCTTTCCATTCGCCGCATGGCCCCTGAAATCAGTCTCATTTGCCTTGTCTGCAGGCGCTGACCATGGATGAGTGCAGCCTCGGCGGGGGAAATGGAGGCGTCCCCTACTTCTCCCTGTGACACTGTAGGGACATTGACACGTCGCCTGCGACGCAGTGGTGGATCTGTGTCCTGTACGCTGGCACTGTGGTTGGGACCGGGTGCTGCCTCTATCTCCCGTATGGCCACTGGTGCATCTGGAGGGGACTGTGGTTGGATGGTGCAGGTCCCTGTGGTGGCTGCTCCTGGGTCCTGTGCTGCCTGGTGGCTGACCTCTGGCCCCTGGACGGTGTGGCTGGAGGTGGTGTCTTGTGGGAGGCCTGTGGGACATAGGGAACACACTGTCAGTATCTACCATCTGTTGTATGCTTCCTAATAAACTGTTGCCTATCAGCTGCCTACTGGACTACATTGCCCATAATGCACAATTCAGGTGGTTTGCTACTGTGAAATGGAGTTATTTTGGTTGTGCAACTGCTGTGTACTAGGTGGGTGGGGGTATGGCAGATATGGGTGTACATGCATGTTTCATGGTACTCACTGGTTGATGTTCCTGGCGCTGACGTGTCCAGCTCTCCTATTCCAGACACTGCCTCTGGCTCCAGGGTCTCTTCCACTCTTTCCTCCAAGGTGTGGGTGGTGGTATGGTAGATGGTCCTCCTCCAGTGCCCGGTGGCGCTCTGCCACCCTCTCCTTGGTCCGGGAGCACAGGTCATACCACCTTTTTTTAAGTTCCTCAATGATCCTGTGGCTCACACCCATTGAATTAACTTTGTCTTGGATTTCAGTCAAAATCCTCCTTTTCTCCAGCTCTGGCACACTGAGGGCTGCTCTCCCAAAGAGTTGATCATGGTGCTGGCAGCATTCATCCGTTAGCGCCTCCAGTTCTTTTTCAGAAAACTTGATCTTTCTCTTTCTGGCTGATTTCTCAGTTTTTGCTGCTGTTCCTCCTGTTGGCTGTTCAGCAGTTGGAAATGGGTGTGGTCCTCCCTCCTCCCAGGTGTATTAGTAAACTTCCTGGCTGTGATGTCATCATCAAGAGCCAGAAAGTGTTTTCCAGAGTGTTCTGCTGCATCTGCATGCAATTTGCGGCACAGTCGCAATTTGCGACACCCACTCGCAATTTGCGTTTTTCTCGTTTAAAGCGACCTCGCAAACAGCGGACTCGCAATCTGCGGTGCGACTTCAATTGCAAGTCGCAAAATTAAGTCGCTATTTCTTTTTGGATACCAATGACTCGCAATTTCCGACTCGCAATTTTTTAGCTACCTACACCTTGCCCTTAGTTACATGATGGAGACTCATTATTTACGTATGCAGCGAGATAGATGCCTCGCCCGGCCGGAGTAATGTCCTGGATTGAAGTATAGGGGCTTGCAACCCCGTCTCTGTCCGCCATGTTGCTGGCAAAGGACACAGCGATTTTCTCCTTTCTTTTTATACATATGTATATATATATATATATATATATATATATATATATATATATATATATATATATATGTATATATACATGTATCTAGTAGGACAATGTTGCCAAAGAAAAAGCATTTTTTGACTTGTCAATATCTTTGTCACCATATGATGAACCTTCACAAAACCTTCCAAAACAAGTGGTCTGGTGCTTCTTGTTGCACACGTGAAGTTTCAGGGTGATCTGTCAAGCTGGGGGTCTGAGGAAAAGGGGCTTAAGAAACATTGCGAGACCTGTCAACATGTCTACAGCCCAAACCACTGGACGGAATAATACCAAATTTGGCAGAAAGCTAGCTGCCAGTATGTAGATTGTGCTTTTTATTACTTGGCATAAATCTGTTCTGTAGTTTAGGAGATATTTAAAGGCAAATACATTTGTATATCTCTGGCCGCGGTTAATCACGAAATTTGCAAATTTTCACGAATATGCATGCAAAAAGAGGTGTTTAAATTGGCTGACCGCAACCTGACTATAAAGTTGTAAGTCCCATTTTATTTCATATGGCACGGTTCCTGGGGCTGAAAATTAAAACTGAAAATTGCATAAGGGGTCAGGG
Organism: Pleurodeles waltl; assembly: GCF_031143425.1. Classification (NCBI taxonomy): domain Eukaryota; kingdom Metazoa; phylum Chordata; class Amphibia; order Caudata; family Salamandridae; genus Pleurodeles; species Pleurodeles waltl. The sequence continues at coordinate 519,336,975 of NC_090442.1, forward strand.
TGAAGGTACTCTGAGCCCAGGGGTGTGGGTATGTTTTAGGGGAAAATTATACGTTTAATATAATTTTGCATCATGGTGCACAATATTCACAAAAAATTGTGAATTTCTGTGATTTATTTACAAAATATTCATGGTTATGGAAAAATTGGAAAGAAAAACCCCAGACTCATTCCTACACTAATTCATTCACTCATACATGAACTCAGAGGCTCATGCACCAACTCACACACCCACGCAGACACTCATGTACACACTCAGACCCACTCATAGATGCACACACCCACTTTAAGGCTCACTCAGACACTCATGCATCCACTCACACATCCACGGACAAAGACAGGCCCTGTGGCCAACCTGCGATGCCCACGGCCAAAGGCTTGGGTGGTTATAAGGGCTTGGCACCAAGGTCCAACTTCTATCTCTTTACATGTTCTTTCTAAAAGAAAACAATACAACTTCGAAAAACTGCTGGAAAGAAACACCTATCACAAACCGGCAAAAAGATATAAAAAAGTAAGTATATCATCTAAATTATTTAAAAAATCTAAACTGTGCAAAAGAAAGTAAAAAATTAGCCTAGCAACCCCAACTTCCATACGCTGCTGACAAATCAACATTTAAAATTAAACTGATGGGGGAAGTGGCCAAGATGGCCAACAGCCCCATAAAAATCCTTAGGAATCCTGCTTGCCAGACAATCCACATAGCAAAAATATGCACCCCTAATACCTTGGCGGCGCTGGGGGGCCCGATGGAATCTGGGAGCCATCCCTAGCTGAGACTCCGGCAGGGAAGGCTGACCAGCAGGAGCCCAGGAAGGCCACATGGCACGCGGCGGTGGAGAGGAGGAGTGCTGAGGTAGAAGGCTGTGCCAGAATTTGCTGGGGAGGTATGAGCCAAGGGATGAGCAGCAGGAGTCGGCCTAAACAGGACTGCAACCACCTGGGCCATGAGGAGGAGGAGTCGATGAGCCTGGGCACCTGTGGCAGAGTGGAGAAGACCAGAACAGCACTGAAGTTAAGGATGGGCAAACCCTAAATGCAGTGAGCCAGTGGAGATCAGGCTCGAGTGAGGGTCTGCATTGCCAGACCAAAGCCGCAACACTTGGGCATCCATGCTGGTTGGGGTGCCAACTTGGGCCGGGTGGTAAACAGTGCCTACTGTGGAGACTGGAGAAACAGCATGGCAGGGAGATAGCCCTGTAGGGCACGGGGGTACCTGCTGGAACTGGGGGAGACCCTCATGAGATTGCAGTGAAGCTCCAGGGGCCAGGGATCCCAGACTACTAGGGGCAGCGATGAGGCCCACAGAAGAAAAGCGCACAGAAAAAAACACAGAGGGTCCGGAGTAACATGCATGGACTCTTGTGAAGAGATATTGATGCATAGAACCATTTGAAAATTCAGGGAAAGAAGTGAGGCTCCCCCTCTTCCCTTGCTGTAGGGGAGCCCGACCATACAATGCTGTACCAGAATGCAGAGATGCAGTTGGAACCTTTGAGGTTGGCCCTGGTGACAGACTGACTTCACTGACTCAGATGGCAATGAACATTGTACCACTTAAAAACTAAAGTATAGCAGGGCAGCCGTGAGTGCTCCGACCCCCTTTGTGAGAAAGGAATGGCATCCCACACTGGTCGTGGCTTGTCCACGGGGTGCCTGCTTGCTGAAAACCAGTTTATGTTTGAACAGAAAGGCCACTGAAATAGGCTGGAAATACACTTTAGTTTAATATTAACACCATGGGAAAAGAAAGGCCACATATGAATAGCCAGAAAAATAAAATTGACCAGTACACCACTGAGGGCACCTAGAGGGGTGAGGCCAACTCGCAGACTCAGAAACTGGCAGAACAGGGAACAGGCTCACACGGTGTCCATTGATGTTGGAGCCAACTTTAATGACTGATTCTTTATACCATACTCCTTGACAACTGTGATTGAGTGAGATGTAGAATGGAAAACTGATACATGAATGCAGTAATGTGATAATGTGGATGCAACAGGAGCTGAGTGACGGAGTTAGCACCAAAGGTAAAGCTGGTGTGTGAATCCCACTACTAGAGAGTTCTGCATACCGGCCACCAGTGCATAGGACATTGATAGTTATGATTGAAGGGATGAGTGGAGAATGCTAAGTGTGATTGAGCTGAGTGGTAAAAAGAAGATGTTAGCTGGGCATGGTGACACTAGAATCTTTTTACTGTTCTATGTTCATATTACATTGATTTGGTTGACTCAAGAAGGGGTGGAGACCCCAGCGATAGTTAGGGATGCACAGGTTGTTCATATGTGTGTACTCAGGGTGCGGGGGAGGCATAGCTAGTCTGACCAACCACTTAACCAACAAGGTAGAGAGATTGATGACTGCAAAGGAGCTACAGGATGATATACAGCTGAACAAATTAAGATGGGGACTCACTATAGACTATTGGCATGGAATGTCAGGGGACTGAACTAATTTGTAAAAAGACACAGGTACTTACATATCTGTGTCAACATGGTTTACAAATAGCGCTCCTCCAGGAGACCCATTTGACAAACACTGAGGTCACCAAACTGCATAGGAAATGGAGGGGGCAGTGATATACTGCTACCTTCTCCAATTATGCCCGTGGGGTCTTGATATGGGTTGCCCCAGAGGTACTGTTTTTACTCCGGAGTTACCAAGCAAATGTCAATGGTAGATACCTAGTGGTGCACAGACTGCTAAATGGGATGGAAATATGCTTGCTCAATATATATGCCCCAAATGTAGATGACAGAATTTTTGCCTCGCACTAGAACACAAGCTGACTCCCTATTTTGGGATACCTATGATATGGGCTGTGGACTTCAACTGCGTCCTCGTTGGAGACATGATAGACACCCCCCAATGATTCAACCTAAGCTGAACATGACCACTTCTCTTCAGACAGTGATGGGCTGGGTAGAAAGCACAGAAGTATGGCGTGTCACTCACCCAGGCAGCCGGGAATACACATGCCTTAATACCACACATCCCATCTACAGCCGTCTTCATAGATTTCTGGTAGAACACAACATTGCACCTATACTCACTAATGTACAAATCATTGGTAGATTCCCATCAGTTCATGCTCTGGTGTTGCCGGACTGGCAGGTGGGGGACATTGGCAATGAACTCCAACCTGGCGAATGCAACCAGAAACTCTACAAGACCCCACCTTCAGAGGGGACTTTAGAAAAATGATAAAGGGATACTTTGCCACAAACTGGTTTTCTACAGAAACCAGGGGTCTGCAGTGGGATACTCTAGAGGTCGTTGCACATGGGGAATGCCTGTCCAGAATTACTAGCACAAGTAGACCCTTGGAGGATGATCTTAGAAAAGCTGAGTGCTATCTGGCCTCTGACCAACAGACACACCCAGACACAGCAGAGACCTGCGAGGCTGAATTACTGATCGGTCACCGCATTGTGGAAATATGGGACAGGCTTGATGAACTGACATTGCATGAATATCGACAGCTCCTACATGGATAAGGGGACAGGTCGGGTCTCTTGCTGGCCTGGCTGCTTCGCTGGGAGAAACCATTTCCCCATATTTTGTCCTTGAAAAGAGTAGCTGGAACAAGAGTGGCCCCACCAACTGGCTTAAACAAACTACTGGCAGAGTATACACTAGAGGAAGGAATCCACAGATAACAGAAATACAAGGGTACCTGGTGACCCTGGTCTACCTTCCGCCCACAGAAGCACATTGAGAGAGCTTGGATAAGGAGCTCCAGTTGGAGGAGCTTAGGGAGGCAATAGGGGAGCTAGCACGGCAAAAGGCACCAAGCCCGGATTGAAATTATCTGACCTATGGGAATCAACTGACAACCAAGCTGCTCGAGAAGTTTCTCAAATCTAAGAGCTTGGGCATTTTGCCCCAATCACTGCTTGAGGCCCAGATTATCATGCTCCCTAACCCAGACAGGGATCCAGAGGAACCTGGTTCATATAGACCCCTTTCCATGCTGTGTGTGTATACCAAAGTTTTAGCCAAAATCCTGACGACACGACTCTAACGAGTCATACTCAACCTGGTCCATAAAGACCAATGTGGTTTCATACCGGGTAGGGGAACATACATGAACCTGAGGAGACTAACACATGTCGTCCACTCCTTGTCCGGGCACACTGCGCTAGAGCTGTAGCTGCACTAGATATAGAAAAAGCTTTCAACACTGTTGAGTGGGAGTACATGTGGCCGGTTTTGGAGATGATGGGATTGGGGCCTGAATTCCTCGCTTGGGTTCACCTCCTTTACACCCATCCGGTGGCATGTGTGTGAACAGAAAGGACAATTTTGGAAGCCTTTTGTGTGAAGAGTGGGACCCAGCAGGGCTGCACACTGTCCCAGCTTCCGTTTGCGATTGCAATAGAGCCATTAGCACAAAAACTGAGGGAGGAGATGGTGGAATGGGGAGTGACTGTGGGAGGATGCACACATAAAGGCCCTCATTTTGTCATTGGCGGTAAAACCCACCTACCGCAGCTGTGACGGCCGCCAACTCATGATCACTGCCGGACTTCCATCACAAGAATGGCGGAAATCCGGCAGTGATCATATTGGCGGACAGTGGTAAGCTGGCGCTGCTACCACCAGCAGCGCCACACCAGTTGAACGCCGCCAGCCATATCATGACCTGTGATACGGCCTGGCAGAGTTCTTCTAGCAGGCGCTCCTGGCCATAGCATGCCTCTTCCCGTTCCCTGCCGGAAGTCCTCCTAAAACAAGTTAAGTAGGGCTTCCAACAGGGGAGGGGGAGTGGGGGTGTTGAGTGTGTGTGTGTGCCTGGTTGTGTGCATGAATGTGTCTGTGTGTGTTGTGTTGTTTGCGTGGGTGTATGCATGTGAGTGAATGCGTGTCAGAATGCTGAAGTGAGTGCGTGTCTTTATGTCAGTGTGATTGTGTGTAAGAATGTGTGCGAGCATGTCTGGAAGTATGCATGTATGAATGCGTGTATGCCAGTGTGAGTGAATGAGTGTATGCTTGGTGCTTGTCTGCTGGTATGTGTGTGTGTGTGTGTGTGTGTGTGTATGGGGGTGTGGGGGGAGAGAGAGGATCAGAAGGGGTGGGAGGATTTTAGAACAAAGGGGGTGGGGGATGTCAGGTGAGTGTTGGGGGGTGGGGAGCCGCCTACCGGTGACAGGGAAGGAATTTGTCACCGGTAGAGCTTACCGCCACGGAAACCATGGTGGTAGGCAGGCTCAAAATGTCACCGTTGGTACTATGCAGGCCACCCGCCATTCTCATAATGTGTTGATACCGCCACATTGCAACATCTGAAAACAAAATAAAATGATGGACGGAGTGTTGAAACTTTTCAAACACTCACCCCCAGTCACAGATCTGGGTTTAATCCATCGTTATTTTGCTCGCTACATCACCCCAGTTAAGGCCCAGTAATATGAAAATCAGTCTTGACCCTGTTCCCCATGGGAACAGTCCAGCCGACCTGCTAGGCCAGGTCCTCCCTGGATAGGAAACAAGCATCCTGGGACCGGTTTCAGGGTATCACCCTTCATCAGCCAGACTAGCTTGAATCCAGTGGCGCAGCGAGCAAGGGACCCATGTCTGGGCATACCCCTGCCACATAGGGCGCACAAAGCAACATCACAAAACAAAATAAAATGATGGACGGAGTGTTGAAACTTTTCAAACACTCACCCCCAGTCACAGATCTGGGTTTAATCCATCGTTATTTTTCTCGCCACGTCACCCCAGTTACACATTAACACTTTCCGCCGGTGTCATAATGACCCACCATAGTCTCCTTAAATGCAGATGATACATTAATCTATCTGGCAAAACTGATGCACTCTACTCCCATACTGCTTGATATCATGACCGAGTTTGGAAGTATGTCATGCCTACATATTAACCAATGCAAATCACTACTTTTTCCAATGACAGGAGGTGTGGGACGGACCATGGAGGACCTCCTGCGGGTATATCTCAGCTGGGAGTGCGGGCTTTTTAGATACCTGGGCATCCAGATAGCTCGCACTGACACAGCCTATTATGACCAAAACATGGGCGCAGTGATAAGTCAGCGGGAGACCTCCATTGAATTCTGGAAGAGACTTCCACTCTCCTTAATGGGGAGGGCAGCCTTGAGCAGGATGGTTCTCCTCCCATGCTACCTCTAAGTGCTCACCGTGTCTTATCCCCAAGACCACATTTAGGAAACTTGACCAACTTTTGATATCCCTTATATGGTGGTCAGGGAAAAGGAGCAGGATGAAACTGGAAGTGTTAAACTGGATCCAGAGATGGGAGGGATAGGAAACCCAAATCTGGAGTTGTATTACTATGCAGGAAACTTGCAATATACTGTGCAGTAGAGTGGGGAAGTACTGAACGCGGAGGGAGGCCCATTGGGTGACTGGGAGGGCGTATATGGCCTTCCAGGATACCTGATGCAGGGCAAGAGAGTCCCTGGCGAAGCCCTATTTCTGGTATGCCAGGTTGCAGAGATACGGGAACAAATGGTTGTAGCTGTACTAAAATGTGCCCCATATGCAAGATTACTCCCCATACAGTGGCTTCCTAGTTTCAGGCAGGCACAAACAGTAATGGATCTTACAATATGGTACAATGGGGGTTTCTTGACAATAGGCAATTTATATCAAACGGGGAAGTTCCTGGTGCTTACCGAGGCCGGGACATCTTTGAGTTACCCTCAGGGCAACATTTGCAATACAATAAAATCTCTCATATAATCAGAGAGGTGTGACCTAGCTTCCCAGAGGAACCGGAGGAATCCTACACACTGCGTGCAGTTCTAGATCCAGAGGTAACCAGAGGCCTAACGTCTCAAATATACAAAGCCCTAAAGGCTGATCGTAGGGTGGATATGAGAAGGGTATGGGGAAGGTGGGAGCCAGGTCTGGAAACCTTCCTCAAGGAACAGGAATGGCGAAGGGCATTTGCACAGGTTCGGGAAATAGCTAGCAATGCTAGATTTCAACCAACCCGGATCCATCGCACATACCTCACTCCCCAGAGACTCCATAAAATGTATCCCGCACATGCACCCGGGTGCCCTCAATGTGGAATAAACACCAGTGCACTTCATACGCATGACTTTGGATTGCCCTAAATTATGTGGGTTCTGGGCAAATGTCATAGACAACCTGAAGGAAATAACACTACAGATTGAAGTATCGCCCAAGCACTGCTTATTCAATATACTCCCACTCCCAAAACGAGGGAACAAAATCCAGTATTAGTTCTTGCAGCTGGGGTTGGTACTGGCTAAACATCATATCATAATATGCTTGGCTAAGACTAGACCTCCCACATTACAGCGATGGAGAGCAGATCTTTGGGAATGAGGAATAACTGAAGAGAGGCGGCTGGGAATGGTTTGACATGCGGAGCACGCGGAACGTGATATAGAAATATGCAGTGACATGTTGGAAGACCTATGTGAACAAGATCTCCAAAGGTCTATACAACACACACAAAAAGCCCAGGAGAGGACCCAAGATGACCCATTAAGCCCAATGGGTGGGAGTGGATGAGATGAAGACAGGGATAAACCTGAAACATGTACCAAAATACAAGATAATACCACTGTTTTTATGTATTGGTGGAGGGCAGACATGGTGGACACCCATACCCACAGTAGCAAACACGATCACCCAAGGAAACCAAAAAAGACCCCCTGCGATAACACGACCATGCAACATGTTGAGCAGGGTCTCCACAATTGTGTCTCGATAAAAGAAAGCACACCAACAATATCCTTGCGTGCTCCAAAAACTGAATAGAATATGTGAAGGTTATGACTGTTAAAGGATATTGTTACAGAGTTGTTAATTGTTGTAAGGTTTTGTACAGCAAATATGGGGATGATCTCAGGAGAAGTCTTATGGCAACCCACACAGTGGGAACCGTAATGATGGGTCGGAATCTCCTCATGTAGACAATCCTACATCTCAGGAAACTCCAGACTCAAAATCCAGGAATGCTTGGTCAGAATATGTTGCCTGTCAGGGAATGTAGAATGACTGGGACCATGAGGAAGATACAGCCTTGCTGTATAGACGATGTACTGGCACATGATGTGCTCCATTGAGACAAACGCATGTATTGTTGACATTACAAAAATGATAATAAAGATAATTTACAAACAATGAACTTGATGCTTTTTTTGCTTCCAACAAAAAAGAAAGCACCTGCTCGACATTACAACAACCCCAACGGAAAAGTGCAAAACAGGATAAATCATCTAAAAATAGCGTGCATGTAAGTATAAATAATAGTAGTATTTGCATTATTTTATAAACATTGCATTTATCACTATTGCACAACTTCCAGATACAATGAGAGCTAACTACCGAACATGCCAGCAAAAGTAAACAGTTACTAAGGGACTCATTGCGAGTCTGGCGGTCTGAGGATTGCTACACTTGTGGTGGTGGAAAGACCACTGCACTCCAGGCCCCACATTACAACTATGGAGGGTGGACCCATGAGGGGAGTGCCATCTCTGCCAAGAACATGGTTGCCGATGGGCTGATGGCAGTTTCAGTTATACTCAGCCATGGCAGTGCTGAACTCCTGCCATGGAATGGCTGGTGGAAAGCCAGATCTGGTGGTTGCAGGGGCCCTCTTGTCCAGCACCATTGGAATGCGCACTGTCTGCTTTGCAGACGGTGCACATTCTGATGGCGCTGGTGTGCTACAATATTGGCCTTGATTCCCTTAAAGGAGCCAAGACCAATACTGTAGCACTGTTCCCGGTGGTCAGCCCAGACGGAAAGCATAATACAATGTTTCTGCCAGGCTGACTGGTGGAAACATTGTAATTCGCTTAGGAGGTGCTACCGGTATGACGGTGGTGTCCTCCCCCCGACTTTTGAGGCTGGCTCCTCCGACCATCAAACTCGCAATCAGGCCCTAAGTCACATGGACTACATCTATAACCAAGAAAGTACATCAACAGAAAATGTGAATTGGAAATGTACCAAATATTAGTCTACTGCATGCTATGGGAGAGCCACTTCAAAATATGGTGTTGTAATTAATATAAGGGATTACAACCAACCCCTTAATGTAACATTAACAGAAGTAAAGGAGGTATTGCAGGATATGAGAGAGGCAAGCACTATCTCCCAGGCAACTACAACCAAAATCCTAAAAGATTTATTCCCTAAACTTCCTAAAGACATTACATGCCAACTACCACCAATACCCACTTTAAAATGTTTAATTGGACAAGCTAAAAAAGACACCAGAAATAATCCTCCTTCCCCTAGAAGATACCAAGACACAGAACTACCTGAACATTTCACAATGACACATAATAAGGAACCTTTCCTGTTATAAGACAACCTTAACAAGTATAAATGTGTCCTACAATTTTTCTACAGCAGATAACTTACAAAAACTAAGGACCTCATTACAACTGCCAGGGTTGGGGTGGTGGTCGGACCACTGCCAATGCGGTGGTCAGAGCACCATATTACGACTGCAGCAGTAGCACTGAGGGCGGACCGTCAGCACCACCCGATTTTGTCTACACGGTGGTCTGCTAGTGCTGGCGATCCCAATCCACCAGGGCACCGCTGCAAGCAGCACCGCCCTGCGGATTACAACCCCCTTCTCCACCAGCGGTTTCATGGTGGTAACCCTGCATGAAAAGACTGGTGGAGATGGGGTGCAGGGTGCCCCAGGGAGGCCCCTGCACTGCCTATGCAGTTGTCATGGACAGTGCAGGGGCCCCTCTGGCCAGAGCCGTTGCAATGAACATTGTGACGGGTGCTGGTACACCCTACGCACTATAGCATTGCTGCCGGCCCTATTATGAGCCAGAAAGAATGCTGTAGGCCATTTCCCGCTGGGCCAGCGGGTTGAAACTGTGTCACACTGGCAGCAGCCTACTAGTCGGGACTTCGGTGGACAACCTTTTCCATCCATCAAAGCCACAATAAGCCCCTAAGTCATTGTCAAACCTGGATGATGGATGATACCTTCACAATGTGTCCCAAACTATTCACTCTGAAATACACCATACAAGGTGAACATCAATACACAAATATCGTTTTTATATATTCCTTACTAACACATAAACAAAACAACATTTACAACAAACTCAAACCAAATTAAACATAAAATAGGTAACTACTACCCACAAAAATAATCCTAGACTTTGAACAAGCCATGATTCAAACTGTTTTATAAATTTACCCCTATACAGCCATACAAGACTGTTACTACCGTTTCAATCAAAGCATATTGACACACCTCCAACAATCTGCACTACGTGTACACTATGCTACAAACAGTCAATTTGATAGAGAAATTATAGAACTAGCCTATTTCTATGTCACAGTGATAGCTAACCACTACAATTTACCAATAGAAATCCCTTTCTACCAAGAAAATAAAGACATAGTAAGCCCTCTAATGGGTTGTTTTGAATACACTTGGGTTGGTAGAATGTATTGCTCTGGACACAGAAACACCAACCCCAATTCCAAATACCATGGTGGAAAGACTATGGGCCTCATTATGAGTGTGGCGGTCTGAGGACCACTACACTCATGTTGACAGTCGGTCTGCTGCACTCCAGGTGGTTCACCTGCCAAATTACAACTTTGGTGGGCGCACCCACCAAAGGACTGCAATTCCTGCCAGCATTATAGATCCCGATGAGGTGTCGGCGGTCAGGCTTGTAACAATCCATGGCAGCGCTGAACTCAGCACTGCCTGGCTGATTCCAACCCCACTTTCTGCCAGTCTTTTCATGGTGAGGATCTCACCAGGAAAATCTGGCGGAAAGTAAGTACCAGGGACTGCAGGGAGGCCCATCGAGAACCATCGGAATGCTTTGAAGTGCGCATTCCGAGGGTGCTGGTTGGTCCCCTCTGTGCGACGGTATAGGATCCAGCCCCCTCTTAAAGGGGGCCAAGTCTTATACTGTAGCACTGTTACCACTGGACTGACTGGCAGGAACACTCTTTTACAATGTTCCCGCCGGTCAGGCTGGTGGGAACGTTGTGATAGGTCAGGGGACGTCACTGGTAAGACAGTGGCATCCTCCCCTTGGAATTGGATGGTAGACTTGTGCGATTGCCAATGTCATAATCAGGGCCAATGACAGCACTTTGGCACAGGAAGACATAACCACACAGTGGAAGGATGGCACAATGTCTTCCAATCCATAGTAGGCAGAAGCTAACGTATACTCTATAAAATCATTACTAAAAGATCAAAGCTAACAAACAACTACAAATGGAGCAATCTGTAACTGAAATTGTACCTAAACTTAGCAAATAAACCAAAATAATGCACAACATGCTACAATTTAAAGTAAAACTCTTCATAAACAACAGAGTATAGCATAATCTTAACCATCATTACAAATCGTTTTTATATAAATGATACATTTTATATTTTATTATATGTCTGACCACTAAAAGAACTCCAATATCAAATAAGACTGAGATAATAAAATAAGAAATACATTATTTACATGAACAATCAAAACCTCACCACTCATAAAAGCTCAAAGGAATAAGTTAATATGTCCCATAAAATGAATACAACACATAAACCACACATTTCCAAATACTAGTCACAATTTATTTACAGAAACAATAAAATATAACATTTCCAACCCAAAACAAATAAATAAATATGACTTACTGGGCCCGATTACGAGTTGGGCGGTCTTGGACTGCCACACTCGAGATGGCTGTCAGACCGCTGCGGTTGTGGCGGTCCGACTGCCACATTATGAGGTTTGCCAGGCAGCCCCACCAACCTACCCCCATCTTCACCCGGGTCTTCAATCCCAATGGGCTGACGGTCTTAGAGGATGGAATCAACCAGTTGATTATGACCTGGTTCTCCACCAGTCACATTATGGTGGTTTCACTGCAGGGGGCTGCAGGTGTCCCCTACACTGTCCATGCACTTGGCAGGGTCCCCCTGCCCAGCACTCTCACAATGCTGTGCAGACAGTTAAAATGTGAGGGTCCTGGTGCACCCTGTGTGCGGCAGCATTGCCACCGGCTCGATTACAAGCCGGCACCTATGCTGCTGCCACTTTCCCGCTGGGCTGATGGGCATAAACCTTGGTTTCTGCTCGTCAGTCCATTAGGAAAGTCGTAATGGGTCCGGTGGGGAGGTAGCTTGGTGGCTCGAAATCAGGCCCACTGTTCTGTAGCTCAAATCTTCATAGTCAAAAATAATAATCCACCAAAAACGTATTTTCCAAAAAGCTCACAAAAATTCAAAAATGAAACAAATCCAATAGGGAACCCAAAAATAAATCCAACGTACCTAGCAACCATAAAAAAACTTTCAAAAACTGTTTAAAAAAGTGAAACGCTCCTGGAAACCAGATAAAAAGGAAATCAAAGTTAAGAATATAGATTTCAAAAGTGAAGGTAACTCCTAATGCCCATAGGACACATTCATAGACAAAAGCCTTTAAGTTAAACAAGGAAACCCACCAACAAAACACATTAAATTCCTAAAAATGCAATGCATTACACTTCATCATCATTAAATAAATACCATAACGTAATATAACATAACATAACAATACATAACTAAAACAGTGTATAAAAACCCCAAAATGACAAACTAGGGAAAAACACTACTATTAATACAATTAAATGTACAAGACAACCCCAAAAACACTGTCCCTAACCTCTAGACCTCCCCCTATATTCCCCTACCCTCATAACCCTTAAAAAAACTATTTAAAAGGACGTACCTGTTTCGACAAACAACAGCACCTTACTATGACTGGATGCAGGAAAGTAGACTAAAAAGGACACAAATAGACTACAAAATAAAAGGTAGTGGTAAAATTTTTTGTCACTAAATAAAATTAAAAACAAAGGGCCTGATAATGAGTTTGGTGGGCCGGGGACCACCAAGGCAGCAGTAGCAGTCCAACTGTCATTGCATTGGCTGTCCAACCACCGTATTATGATGCAGGCAGTTGAATATCCACAAGACTGCCAAAGTCCCGCCGATACCACCAGCCTGTTGCAGACCACCATGTTGGTGATCGTGGAATTTCAGCTACCATAGGGCAGTGCAGGCAAGGAGACAACCATCCAGATTATGTAATGCCTTTCCGTCGACCCGACTGTGGCCTTGAGCTGGCTGGATTTGCATCCCCAATCCCTTCTTTTCATGTCAGTCCCTGACGTGGATCTCTTTATCCAGGGCACCCCATCACTAAAGTAACTTCACCCCGCAAAATAGACAAGTAAAATCATGTACGTGCCTGTCACATTTCCTGCCATTGACTAAAATGGAAATGTATGGTTCAATCTTCAGCAATGGCATTGGAGCATGCTTTAAATATTTTTCCACTTGACATGCATATGTGCATTTTTTACACAAAATGTAAATACATGCATCAACACATATGGAAAAATATACATGCATCAACACATATGGAAAAATATACATTATTTACCTGGCCGCATCCTCCGCCACCACCATCATTAACTCTGCTGCTCGGCCGGCAAGAACATTGTGATACAACACCTTGGGACCGCCATCACGGTGGGCTTTCTGAGACCGCTGCCACTGTGGTCTGGCGGTCCAACCACCAATCTCATAATCAAGCCCAAAGTCTTCTCCCTATAGAAATGAATGAGAAATAATTTGAAAATGTTGAATAAATGTATTAAATGTAAAGCTTGTCAAAGAATGCTGTAAAAAGTTTAAAGTATAAGTAACAAAATAGAATAAAATATATGCAATTATTAAATATACGCTTATTAAATAACAAACCATTTCTACTACATACAAATACAATTAAAACAAATAATTTTGCACTAAAATTATAAAATTAAATAATCACACTCCAGCATAAATCATTTTTTCAAAAGAGGTGGACACTAATGGGGTGATATTTACTAGTACCACTCCAATCTAAACCGATGTGGGGAAGTCGTTGGACACTAACAGGTTTCCATTAACTACTCCCACTACAGTCTTAAAGGAAGGTGTAGGATGCCAAAGGGGTGAAATTTACAATTCTCATTCCAGTAAAAACCGGTTTGGGGAAGGTGGAGGACACCAAAGGGGAGGCACCCACTATTCCCACTCCAATCTGTACCAATGTGGGGAAGTTGTTGGACACTAGAAGAGTAACATTTACTATCCTCACTCCAGTCTAAACCGATTTGGGTAAGGTTTTGGACACTAAAGGGGTGACACTTACTATTCCCACTCCAATCAAAATAGCTTTGGGGAAGGTGGTGGGCACTAAAGGGGTGACATTTACTATTCCTACTCCAGTCTATACCCATTTGGAGGAGGTGTTGGGCATTTAAATGGTGACAGTTACTATTCCCACTCCAATGTAAACCAATTTGAGGAAGGTGTAGGACACGTAAGGGGTGACATTTACTATGCTGACTCCAAAGTAAACTGTTTTGAAGAAAATGTTAGACTTTAAAGGGATGACAATTACTACTCCAACTCCAATATAAACCAATTTGGAGAAGTTGATGGACACTAGAGGGGTAACATTTACTATTCTCAATCCAACCTAAACCAATTTAAGGAACATGATGGACACTAAAGTGGCAACAGTCCTATTCCCACTCAAATCTATACCAATTTGCAGAGGGTGTTGGACAATAAGGGGTGACATTTACTATTTCCTCTCCAATCTAAACCAGTTTAAGGAAGGAGTTGGACACTAAAGGGGTGGTATTTACTATTCCTACTTCTATCTATATCAATTTGGAAAAGCTGTAGGGCACTAAAATGGTGACATCTACTCTTCCACTACAAAGGTACCTATTTTGGAGAGCGATTTGGACACTAACGAGGTAAAATGTACTATTCCTCGTCCAAACCAACCAGTTTGAGGTATGTGATGGACACTAAAGGGGTGACACTTACTATTCCCACTCCAACATATACCAATTTGGTGAAGGTGTTCAACACAAAAGGTGACATTTATTATTCCAACTTCAATTTAAACCAATTTGGGGAAGGTGTTGGCCGGTAAAGGGGTGGCATTTACTATTCCCATTCCAATTTATTCCAATTTGGAGAAGGTGTTGGACACTAAAGGGTGACATTTACTATTCCCACTACAAAGTTAACTATTTTGAAGCAAATGTTGGACTCTTAAGGGGTGAATTTACTATTCCCACTCCAATCTAAGTAAATTTTGGGAAGGTCTTGTACCCTAACAAAATGATATTTACTTTTCCCACTCTAGTCTAAACCAAATTGGGGAAGGTGTTGGACATTAAAGGGGTGAGATGTACTATTCTCACTCCAATCTATACTAATTTGGAGAAGGTGTTAGACAATAAACTGGTGACACTTACAATTCCCACTCCAAAGTAAACCTTTTTTTGAAGAAAGTGTTGGAGACTAAAAAGGTAAAATGTACTAATCCAACTCCAGTCTATACAAATTTGGAGAAGGTATTGTACACTAAAGGAGTGTCATTTTCCATATTCCCACTACACAGTTAACTATTCTGAAGAAAGCGTTGGACACCAAAGCGGGGTAAAACCTACTTTTCCCACTCCAATCTAAACCAATTTGGGGTAGATGTTGGACACTAAAAGTAATACATTTACTATTCCCACTCCAATCAAAACCAATATGGAGAAGGTGTTGGACATTAAAGGGGTGTCATTTACTAATTTAAACTGCTTTGGGGAATTTGTTAGACATTAAAAGATGACATTTACTATTCCTACCACAGTCTAAATGAATTTGGGGAAGGTGTTGGACACAAAACGTGCTATTTACTATTCCTACCCCAATCTATACCAATTTGGGAAAGGTGTTGGACACTAAAGGGGTGCCATTTACAATTCCTACTACTAAGTTAACTATTTTGAAGAATGTGTTGAATACTAAAGGGGTGAAATTCACCAGTCCCACTCCAATCTAAACATATTTGTGGTAGATGTTGGGCACTAAAGCGGTGACGTTTACTATCCCCACCTCAAATTATACCAATATGGGGTAGGTGTTGGACACCAAAAGGATAACATTTAGTATTCCCAGTCCAATCTAAACCAATTTGGAGAAGGTATAGGACACTAAAGGGGGGAATTAGCTATTTCCACCCCAAAGTAAACTTTTGTTGAATAAAGTGATGGGCAATAAAAAGTTGAAATTTACTATTCTCACACCAATCTATACAAGAAGGCATTGGACACTTACTATTCCCAGAAATACAGTAACTGTTGGACACCAAAGGGATGAAATTTACTACTCCCACGCCAATCTGAACCAATTTGGGGAAGGTGTTGGACACTAAATGGATGACATTTACTGTTCCCACTCCAATAAAAATCAATATGGGGAAGATGTTGGAAATTAAAAGTGTATCATTTACTATTTCCACTCAAATATCTAAACCGATTTTGGAGAATGTGTTGGACATTAAAAGATGACATTTAGTATCCACTCTCAA
Source organism: Pleurodeles waltl (assembly GCF_031143425.1). Taxonomy (NCBI): domain Eukaryota; kingdom Metazoa; phylum Chordata; class Amphibia; order Caudata; family Salamandridae; genus Pleurodeles; species Pleurodeles waltl. Next base: position 519,353,421 of record NC_090442.1, read on the forward strand.
ATCTAAAGCAATTTAGGGCAGGTGTTGGACACTAAAGGGATGACATACAATTCAGATTTCAATCTATACAATTTGGAGAAGGTGTTGGACACTAAAGGGGTGCAATTCACTATTCCCACTCCAATCTAAGCAAATTTGGGGTAGATGTTTGACACTAAAGGGGTGACATTTACTATTCCAATTCCAAATTATATCAATTATATCAATTTGGGGTAGGTGTTGGACACCAAAAGGGTGACATTTACTATTTCAAGTCCAATCTAAACCAATTGTTGGAGGTGTTGGACACTAAAGGGGTGGCATTCATTATTTCCACTCCAATCTATACCACTTTGGAGAAGGTGTTGGACACTAAAGGGGTGACACCTACTATTCCCACTGCAAAGTTAACTATTTTGAAGAAAGCATTGGACACTAAAGGGGTGAAAATTACTATTCCCCGCTCCACTGTAAACTAATTTGGGATAGATGTTGGACAATAAAGGAGTGCCATTTACTATTCTCCCTCCAATTTATAACAATTTGTGGAAGGTGTTGACATCAAAGGGATATTATTTACTATTTGTACTACAATCTGAAAGATTTTATGCAGGGCGCCACACACTAGAAATGTAATATGCACAATCAATACTCCATACTCACACACTTTTTAACTCTAAAATAAATAACAAAATAACACAATAACAACACACTAACCAAAAATACAACCCCGTATATCAACATTTACCAATAATAGAATACACTTATCCCGCTATTAGTAAGTAATGGATTAAAATATTTATTACCATTCCTAATTTTTTAATATTAAAAAAAATCATACTCCAAAATAACAATCATAAAAAATGTTTTTCTTTTCTTTTAAATAAGTGTAATGAACTTTAGAAAAAATATTACTAGCTACAGAACATATTGAAATCTTAAATATAACAAAAATCTATTTAGTAATTTTTTTATTAAATTTCATGATTAAACAAATAACATACAAATATGCAACAGAATATACATTTAGCTATGATATTTATTACATATTTATATTATTATGATATATTCAAGCAACGCTTCAAAAATGTTTCAAATAAATGCAAATATAAAATGTTTTTACATCTACATAATATTTCTCAACATAAAAAAGTGTAGTATTTTAATTTCAGTAACATTTTGTAATTTTCTAAACATTAATTGAAATCTGTATTGTATAAAAAATGTAATTTATTTCACATTGTTAAATTAATTTTTTAAAATATATTTTTAAATGTTATTTTATTATTTATTTTAACATTTACAACTAAATATTATTATTTAATATAATTTATACATTCAACATTTCAAAAAAATTGTATTTATAAAAATATTAATGTAACAAAAGACGTGTAAAAATGTGACTATACTACTTTGCATATCATTAAAATAGCTAAAATTAAATGTAAATTACATTATCCACTTTTTAGTAATCTCTCCAGCCTTATCCCCTAAAAATCTAATATCCTGCTGCTAAAAAAAAACTATCCAATATTTTCATACTTAAAACCAACTAAGAATAATACTAAGTTCAATAATTTCATAATTAATAAAGTATCTTCCTAAAAACAAACATTTTTTAAAACCAATATCCTGCTGCTAACAGTAAAATCAATCTTTTATTTTTAGCCCTGAAAACAACTAAAATACAAATTTCAACACATTTCATAATTAGTATATTATCTTCCTAAAAACACAAATAAAAAAATAATTAAACATATATTATCAAACTTACTGCAATAAATTATATACAAAATAACACAACCGATATTACATACAATATTGTCTAAATCAATATTTTTACAATGATATTAAAAACAACACTTAAAACAATATTCTTACATATGATGTTCCTGAAGACGATATTTTTGACCTCATGATATTCTTGACATTATATTTTTGCATCAAACTATTTTGTTATCCAACATTTTGTCCAAACACCACCTACAGTCATTCCTGCATCATTGTATAGTATTAAGGTATGACTTAAGTGCCTCCATAGTTTGAGCTTCTGCTTTTGTTTAGTGTATTCATTCAATGTAGTATTTAATGGCAAAACTTGTCACCCATGGGGTTTGTCTTCTGCAGTCCCCGATTTTGGCTATGTTTGGGGTTTTTAAGCCCTCTTAACACAAAGTAAAGCAAAGTAGTTCATACCACTGCTTTGCTTTACTTTTTAGGAAACTTTCAGCACAAAACACGTTTTACTGCCAAGGAAATATTAAATGCCTACATCCAGTGCACATTCTTTATGTTTGGTTGCAAACACTACATATGGATGAATCATAAATAGCAACAACATTCATGAAGTAGTAATTTCTTTATTCTTGATGATTATCTCCAGTCAATATTTCAAAGTATACAGGCAACATGTCACGTCCTGGTTGCTTCTGTGGCTTTTTCACGGTTGAAAATAGTAGACAATGATGAAAGTATTATTTTCATTTTTTTAAATTATGTACATACACGCTTAGGTATAATTTATTATTTTCATTTTTTTTACTCACTTTATCTGTGAGCACACACTGTGGTTTGAGTGAGGCAGAGCAAACAACGTTTATTCATTTACAAATATGAGAGAAAAGGTGAAGGTGACCTATATTCTTTCTCATATTTAAATTTGCATGACTTAGGAAGAAGCTTAATTAATGCAGGTAAAAGGCTGAAGCATATATCGTGCACTAGAAAATGCTCTCAAAAAAGAAACTGCCAAGTGGCGGGAAGTGATCTCTCTCAAGAAATACATAGAAGATCATAGGATACCAAGATGGCTCAGAATATCAATCTTTTCCCAGTGGAAAACACTGACCCAGTTAAAACCAGATGAGAAACAAAGTGGATAAGCTAACAAAAAACTAAATTGAAGACAAACCGGGATGATATAACAAAACAGAACCTTGAAATCTTAGATAAAGTAATTGATGAAGTGGAGGAGGATATCATCGAAACGAAGAACAGCACATATAGGAAAGACAAGTTGGAGTACCAGCTAGGGTCAGTAGAGACACTCACAAAGAAAAAAAACACTTTCCACCACATAGCTAGGAACCATTTCTGATACTGACTCACCAGGGAGCAGAGTGGGAGCATCTACATCCAAAATTGAATACAAACATACAAGATATAAGAAGAAGACCAGAACCTAATTCCACTAAGACAATTACCCTTCCACATCAGGGGTGACAATCCATATACATAGGAAAGAGCAAAGGAAGGACCAGATAAACCAAACCAACTAGTAGTAAACCTCTCTTTGACCAATTTACTGGCCTTGAAGTAAAATTATGAATTGCAGCTACTCATTCTGTCCCACAGTTTTTAGAGCTTAGTTGGTACTAAAATACACCTTTACAAATTCATCCAGAAACAGACCTTAACATTTGTTTTCTCTGGTAAACCATCAAGACCCAATTGGATACCTACACATCATATTACTTATTCCATTCACAGTGAGAGTATTAGATGATGCTAATTTTCTATCAACCTTATCCAATATGGACTTATGAACAGATATTTGGCAAGCTGGATCAAAATTAAATTGACCTTTACCCCACCCCTTAACTTCTACCAGGCAGCTCCATGGATCTATTTTGAACAACAGTTACACAGCAAGGATACCAAAGGCACCCTACTTAAATTGGACAACATTGAATGGCAGGAGTACTAGACCTATGTTAAAGTTAATGTGATGAGTCTATGTAGGAAGTTGGCTCTGTATGCACTGTTTCAAAGTAAGGAATAGTATGCACAGAGTCCAAGGGTTCCCCTTAGAAGTAAGATAGTGGCAAAAAGAGATAATACTAATGCTCTATTTTGTGGTAGTGTGGTCGAGCAGTAGGCTTATCAAAGGAGTAGTGTTAAGCATTTGTTGTACACACACAGGCAATAAATGAGGAACACACACTCAGAGACAATTCCAGGCCAATAGGTTTTTGTATAGAAAAATATATTTTCTTAGTTTATTTTAAGAACCACAGGTTCAAGATTTACATGTAATACTTCAACTGAAAGGTTTTGCAGGTAGGTACTTTAGGAACTTTGAATTAGCAAAATAGCATATACACTTTTCACATAAATCACATATAGCTATTTTAAAACTAGACAGTGCAATTTTCAACAGTTCCTAGGGGGAGTAAGAGTTTGTTAGTTTTTGCAGGTAAGTAAACCACCTACGGGGTTCAAGTTTGGGTCCAAGGTAGCCCACCGTTGGGGGTTCAGAGCAACCCCAAAGTTACCAAACCAGCAGCTCAGGGCCAGTCAGGTGTAGAGGTCAAAGTGGTGCCCAAAACGCATAGGCTTCAAAGGAGAGGGGGGTGCCCCGGTTCCAGTCTGCCAGCAGGTAAGTACCCGCGTCTTCAGAGGGCAGACCAGGGGGGTTTTGTAGGGCACTGGGGGGGACAGAAGTCCACACAGAAGGTGCACCCTCAGCAGCACGGGGGCGGCCGGGTGCAGTGTGCAAACACACGTCGGGTTTGTAATTGAAATCAATGGGAGACCAAGGGGTCTCTTCAGCGATGCAGGCAGGCAAGGGGGGGGCTCCTCGGGGTAGCCACCACCTGGGCAAGGGAGAGGGCCTCCTGGGGATCACTCCTGCACTGGAGTTTGGATCCTTCAGGTCCTGGGGGCTGCGGGTGCAGAGTCTTTACCAGGCGTCGGGATCTGAGGAGCAGGCAGTCGCGGTCAGGGGGAGCCTCGGGATTCCCTCTGCAGGCGTCGCTGTGAGGGCTCAGGGGAGGCAACTCTGGCTACTCACGGTCTCGCAGTCGCCGGGGAGTCCTCCCTGAAGTGATTGTTCTCCACAAGTCGAGCCGGGGGCGTTGGGTGCAGAGTAGCAAGTCTCACGCTTCCGGCGGGAAACACAAGTTGTTTCAAAGTTGCTGCTTTGTTTCAAAGTTGCAGTCTTTGGTGAACAGGGCCGCTGTCCTCGGGAGTTCTTGGTCCTTCTAGAGCAGGACAGTCCTCTGAGGATTCAGAGGTCACTGGTCCCTGGGGAAAGCGTCGCTGGAGCAGTGTCTTTAGAAGTGGGGAGACAATCCGGTAGAGCTGGGGCCAAAGCAGTTGGTGTATTGTAACACAAAGCCTGAGCCTTTGAGGCTCACTGCTAGGTGTTACAGTTCCTGCAGGGGGGAGGTGTGAAGCACCTCCACCCGGAGCAGGCTTTGTTTCTGTCCTCAGAGAGCACAAAGGCTCTCACCACATGGGGTCAGAAACTTATCTCTCAGCAGCAGGCTGGCACAGACCAGTCAGTCCTGCACTGAACAATTGGGTAAAATACAGGGGGTATCTCTAAGATGCCCTCTGTGTGCATTTTTTAATAAATCCAACACTGGCATCAGTGTGGGTTTATTATTCTGAGAAGTTTGGTACCAAACTTCCCAGTATTCAGTGTAGCCATTATGGAGCTGTGTAGTTCGTTTTTGACAGTCTCCCAGACCATATACTTTTATGGCTACCCTGCACTTACAATGTCTAAGGTTTTGCTTAGACACTGTAGGGGCATAGTGCTCATGCACCTATGCCCTCGCCTGTGGTATAGTGCACCCTGCCTTAGGGCTGTAAGGCCTGCAAGAGGGGTGACTTACCTATGTCACAGGCAATGTGAGGTTGGCATGGCACCCTGAGGGGAGTGCCATGTCGACTTAGTCATTTTCTCCCCACCAGCACACACAAGCTGGCAAGCAGCGTGTCTGTGCTGAGTGAGGGGTCCCTAGGGTGGGATAAGACATGCTGCAGCCCTTAGAGACCTTCCCTGGCATCAGGGCCCTTGGTACCAGGGGTACCAGTTACAAGGGACTTACCTGGGTGCCAGGGTTGTGCCAATTGTGGAGACAATGGTACATTTTAGGTGAAAGAACACCAGTGCTGGGGCCTGGTTAGCAGGGTCCCAGCACACTTCTCAGTCAAGTCAGCATCAGTATCAGGCAAAAAGTGGGGGGTAACTGCAACAGGAAGCCATTTCCTTACAGTCTATATATATCTTATCGTATAAATCAGCACATTACCTGGAAATAAACACCATGGTACTGAACATGTTAATAGTTTGCCTCTCAAACTATGGGCCTCATGACGAGTTTGGCTGTCGAACTGCTAGACTACCATAGTGGCGGTCACCAAAAGACTGCCATATTGGCAGTCTCACAGACCTCCCTATTACAAGTTACACAGGCAGGACCGCCGATCACCAGCCAAAAAAGCCCAACCACCAGTACCTTGGAGGGTGGGAAATAGGTGGTTCGACCGCCAACACTAACAGCCCATTGACCATCCACGGACCGTATTACAACTTCCAAGTCAAAGAGGCAGCCAGCCATGGCAGTCCTTCAATGGCAGTCCAAACCACTGCGGTTTACAGTCATCACAGTAAAACACAACTGCACATTGGATGGATTTGAAAACAACACAGCCGATGCACATTGACTGCAAAGCAAATTATAAAACATCGATCTTCACACATCTCAATCCTTTGCCTCTCCAACGCCAAGTACTTAAGCCAGAGTGCATTATTGAAAAAATAAACCTATAGAAAAGACACCCCTTTAACTTTCCCTAAGCACATATCTCACACACTCAGCACACTTATTTCCAATCACATCCATTTGCACTTCCCAACTTCATAAATTCACCATCTCCTGGTAATTTTCTACTATTTTATCACCATCATGTCACCCCTGAAAAATCCCTGTTTCCCTGAAGATGAGTTAAGAGTCACAGTGGATGAAATCATGAGAGTAGAGCAGCAGTTGCTTGGAGCACAAGTCCAGCACACTACTATCACCAGGAAAATGGAAATGTGACAAAGGATAGTCGACAGAGTGAATTCTGTAGGCCTGCCCCAGGCACATGGAAAGAAGTCAGAAAGAGGTGGAACAATCTCAGAGGGAAGCTCTGTTCATTGGTATCCAGGCACCAACTGCAGGTCCAAAAGACTGGAGGAGGTCTCCCCCCTCCTCCCTTACAACTCACATCCTGGGAGGAGAAGATCTTGGTCATCCTTCATCCTGAGGGCATAACAGGAATGCCTGGGGGAGTGAAGTTTGGTAAGTCACAACACAAAACTATGTCACCAAAATGTATTGTCATGCATGCTGACTGCTCACCTTGTGCTACCTTTACCGTCACCCCACTCACCAGCTCAGTGTCCACCTGTCAATAGACCCCTATCTCGCAAATCACATGTGAAGTAGACTCACCTGGGGGAACAACATCTGTGTATATTGTGTATAGTGTAGTACAGGGATTGATAGCACTACATTTCCCAGAAGACACTGTTCTACATTTCCTAAAACCAGAACAGTGTATCCTTCTCACAATTACCTTGTTTGTGAACTCCTCATTGAAGTGTACCCTCTTGAGAGGATGACATTTGTATAGTGTGTGTGTAGTACACAGGCACTGACAGGACGGCTAAGGCCGGGGGAACTGGTACTCTCACTCCAAACACAATAACAATGTCCTCTTCTCTGAAGACCACAGTATTTTAAATCTCATATGATGTGCACACATTGGGGGAATTTGCATCTGTCAGGTATTGGGGAGCAGTGAGTGAGGGGACTGCAACTCACAGCAGACATTTTTCCCCCAACTCCAAAAACCAAAACAGTGTTCTCCCCTCAAAATGCTCTTGTGTAACAAATCATTATTAAAGTATACTCATCTGGGAGGAAACCATCAGTATGGTGTGTAATACAGGGATTTACATGGCTGCAACTCACAGGAGGCTCCCTTACTGTCAGTTCAACAACCAGTCCAGTGTACTCTTGCCAAAATACCCTTCTTTGGGAATTCCCACATGAAGTGTACTCACCTGGGGGGATGACATACAACAATTGCATGAAGACCAAGAGTGACATGACTGCTAAGGCCAGGAGGCTCTGTCTCTCCAAAATCAAACACAAGCCCAGTGTGCATCTGTCCAAATAACCCTGCTCATTAACTTGCAGTGGAAGTGTACTCACCTGGAGGATAACTTAAGTATACTGTGTGTAATACATTAAGTAACATGACTGTAAATCCCAGGAGGGCTAGTTTCTGTAACTCCAATTACCAGGCCAGTGTCCATATGCCATAATGCATCTGTCAGTAAACTCACTAATCAAATTTACTCACCTGGTAGGAACCAAGATATAGATCATGGTAAACTCTGTGATGTGGCTAAACACATCCATCCATCTTGAGCAGCTAAGCCAAGATGAAAATATTGTGGCCAGGAAGGGCAGCTCAACTTGTGTGCAACAAAAAAATACCTAAGGCCTCAAGATGCATCACCGTAATTGCATTGGCAGCAGACACATTCACAATGCACTGACCACATTATGACTCCAACTACATATATAACAAAGTCCTGGGTCTGCCTGCATTACAGTCAACAAGGCCTTAAAACGATCAATGCTACATCTTTCCCAGGCACTGTTTTGCCTGCACTGGTAGCAAGATGTAAGTCAATGCCCATCCTCCCAAGTGCTAATGAACCCTTAAATCTTGCACCTGGTTGACTGAAATGGTATGTTTCACAAATGTCAGGTCATACAATTGATAGCTTCTGTACCTATCAAATAAGGAAAACCTGCAAATCCAATGTGTACACAGCCTTTGTTAAATGTCACTGTAAATTATTGAAGGCAGAGGTCACAATACAACCGGTAACATTGTATCTCTCATATCAACAGTTCATGCAGCCACTGGGAACACCGAACCCACTGAAGAGACTCCCATTACCCCATGGATGAAGCCATCAGTGATGACAACACTCCTGGACGTCTGGACATTGAGGACAGTTCTGGCCCATCAGGGCAACCTGGTCAGATGATTAATGAGCCTCACCGTGACTACAATGAGTCCTCCCAGCCTGGCTGAATCAACATCGCAGGCAGCCATTCAACCCCCAACCTGTGTGCCTTGGACAGTGACAAGTATGTTGTGCCCTCCAGTCCAGGATTTCAAGTCACGGCAACACACCTCCGACAATGATGGTCCTGGAACCAGTGGTAGGGGGCAATCTGTGGCAAGGGTGCAGGCACGTGGGGGTAGGGTGCATGGGAGAGATGTTGTGGGCCTGTGGCATGAGGTAACTGGGGATGGCCCTGGCCAGGACACCATCAGAGAAGTCTTGAGAGCCGATCAAGAATTCCAAGGCATAATGGGCCAGGTACTTCGAGAACTCAGGGGAATGAAGCAGCTGTAGAGAGCCACCAACATCACCCTGGCCTCCCTATCAGGGGCGTTCAGGGAGATAAGCAGTACCCTAATCAGGGACCATGAGCCACACCATACCCCTTCCTTTGGCCAAGCCACACCAGTTCCTCCAAAATCTTTGGCATCCACTGGAAGGGAGGCCCTATCAGTGGAGGGACCCATCTCAGGCACCCATGCCTCTGTAAGAGCAGAACCCTTAACAAGCTTAGACGTCCAGCCAAGAATCCAGTCGCATCGGATGGCAAGACACCAAACACTACCAACAAGCGACCTCTTCCTGAAGGAACTCCATTGTGTGCCACATATACACTCTGTTGTTGAGATGTAAGCCCATGTGATACAAATGAGGAAAACACAAGATGGTAATGGAAGGAGGGATATGTCACCGGTAGTGTCATACTGAGGAGTACTAGCAACACACTAATACAAATGTATGGCCACACCAAACATTTTCTTGCACTGTACAGCACATAGGCTGTCAAAATGTCTGGACTGTCATAGCCAAGAATGGCTGAGCCATATTGAGTCAGGGTAGATATACCAAGGTACAGTCCCCCAGATCCAGGAAGAAAGGACTTTGTCAGACCTTGTCCTGTTGAATAGGCTAACAGACTAGTGGATGTTGTCACCAACTTGAGCCTTATTGTCACCAGCTTGAGCAGGTTTCCTAATATCACATAGACCATAGCACAGACAGTGCGCAGTACAACAGTCCCTATTCATAGGTCCATCCTGTTACAATGACCGATCATCTGGTGATATGCCACAAACATATCTATAGCTACAGACAGGTCATACAAGATCATTGTTGACACAATGTGAAAGGTGAATGCATGGATTGCACTTGATGAGAACATATTTCAAAACCACATGATCACACACATGAGGCAATTGGCCCAACACACTGTCGCGTAGGTTCTCATTAGGGTAATGAGGCTACTGGATTTGGGTAGTAGGATCGCCTGGGTTGTGGGTACTGAGTACAATTCCACACCAGGTGACACTTATCGGCCTAATCAAGGGTTTCCGGCTAACTAGCAGCGCCTCATCTCTGACCGAGATGATTGTGGCAACCGGGCTCATGGTAAGATAGAATCCCCAGGGAATTGTGGTAGATCGAATCTCATCCCTTTCTCTCAATGCCAAGATCTCACTCAGGCAAACACAACGGAGGCAGAATATATTTCAATAATCTTTTATTAAAATAGCTGCATCTTAGATAAAAGCATATGCATAGCAATAACGAGGATGATAAAACACAATAGGAGCAAGCATGTGACTAAAAGAGTAAAGCACAAAAACAGTCCTACCATACTGTCTAAACAGGGGAGTGGATCTATAACCCCTCACCTATGCTAAGTATGAGCAGAGCATATTAAGCCTAATCTGCCCTTCGGGTTTCACCCTGGGATAACACCATCCCTCATACCTGAAGAAAAGGCCTGAAATCTAAAAAGACACCGTCCCTCTATGGATCAGGGCTCGGTCATCTAAGCAAGTAGCTTTAGTGAAGCTTGCAGCAATCAGCATATAGTCGTGGTCATATGGCTGGAATTTCCTTCTAACGTGCCTGGGACAAAGGGGTGCTTTTATAATAAAACAGGTAACATTCTAAGAAATGGTCCCCACGTATGAGTGTGTGTGTTTTTGTGAATGTTGGAGACACAGCATACCACGTTTGTCTAACAATTTTGGAAACGGAAACGACATAAGGCATTCTGGCTTGCATTCCACAGCAGCTCTCACTGTTAAGGAGCACATAGCTGCCATTGGAGAACACCTGGAATGCAGGTCTAATCAAGGATACCAGGACTCCCTTCAGATAACAGCTGTTTACAAACCATCAAATGGTTCACAGAAAATCTTGCATTCGCTGCCGCTAAGAAAGACCTCTTTCATGCCACTGAAGCATTTGTACGAAAAGGGAAGCTCCCACACCCTGTGTATGTAATTATCTCCCAGCTTTTCATATCTGCCTACCCGAATGTGTTTCAATCGGAACGTAAATTGAAGTGTCGAAATAGGAAGATTAATAACCTCATGTATTAACCATTCAGCAGATGGTACCTCAGCCACAGTAAAAGGCAAATTTTCTAATTTCTCTATTCTCAACATGATATATGTTGCTTCCTTCTTAGCCTTCATATGTTGCTGTTGTGTTAAATTAAATGTTGAAAAAATCTCCCTTGCGCTCACATGTTGCCAGGGGATGCAACCTGCCTTCAGTGTTTGTAATGTCCAACCTAACTGCATGATGGAACGTAGCTGACTTTGTCCATGTTACAGAAACAACACATCATTCTGTACTATATCTATTGCAGAGGACACAATGTTATTTAGGGTGTAATTGGAGTCGTACAAGGTGTTAATTCCATTATCTACGACGGCTCATGTTTTCTGTAAGTTATCCTCATCTCATCATCACACAAGCTTTATTCCGTCATATTTAACCATCAAAGCAGATAAAAAAATCACAACAAATAAATTAATAGTGTCTACATAATAAATACAAATATAAAAATGGGGTAAAAAAAGACATACAAAAAATAAATAATTAAGAACAATATGTACATGTAATCCTTAACGTACTACCACAGGAAACTGTCTAACGCCTTGGTGATTAGGAGAACCAACTCTCATCACCGTCCTATTTCCAACTTGGGATATCTCATATAGTTTTTATTACCATCAGCCGCAGATTGGTCGCAGTAAACATAAAACAGATATATAAAAATAGGTAGATAAATAAATTAAGAACAATGTTCAACTGAGGACAAATCATTTTGGCTTTTTAAAACCTGAGTACGTATATGCCATGCGGCCGCAAGGAACTTGCTGACCGCACATATTAAAAGAGTACAAGTGTCACTCATCAGCAACCTAAGTGCAACTTTACAATGTCTCAAGCCCATATTCCTACAAGCTGGGCGAATCCACTTCTGCCGAGCAATCCTATAAGCAGGACAGATAAACATAAAATGTACTGTAGTTTCCGCAGGGCATAGATTTGTTGTTAGAGCAGGTCACCAGGTGCTAGAAAAGAGCTTCAATGGTAAGCACCTATACCTGAAATGAGCATACAAGCTTTTCCTTAATAGGTCAGGAATTAGATCCAGGAAGGGTTCGAAATAAGGATACCATTTGAAATCAAGGAATTGTGATGTCAGTCGACCATTTGACGTACATACCAGGTATTTATTCCTGACATAAGACCAATAAACTGATTTCAGATGTTGCTTCTGGGCCCTCCTTAGATTATGGGGTTGTCTCCAAAAATCTTCGAGTCCCAGAATGTGGAACCATCTCGAAATATGTTTGAGCCAGGGAATGGAAAGTGCATTGGGTTTATCTAAGATGTCTTGTAGGGATTCCTTGCATACAGTTATTTCAGGGGTAGTCCAAATATGTACCCAAAAAAGTAAGGGTCTTACGGTTATTACATCAGAAACACTGGAATCAGTGGGGTACTACGAGGGCATGCAAGGAGAGATCTTATAACGTTGTTTTCCCCCACAGATAATTTGCTAATGTCATAGGACGCTGCGCCCTGAGCTTTTGCTAAAATAAATTTAATGGCTGGAGAGACGGCTTTCATGGAAGTAGATTTGTAGAAGCGCAGGATAGCCCCAGATCTGTGCTGTGAAAGTGCTGTGCTCTTATCAATCTGGGTCTCCCATTGCATATTGTTGCTAATTCTAACCCCCAGGTAATAAATAGAACATACCTTACTTAAGGGAACCTCGTTGAGTAAGATAGTACATCTTCTGGGAGGGCCTCTACTAAAAATCATAAATTTGGTTTTGCAGGGGTTAAGCTCCAATCCATAGTCTACACAAAAAGCACTGAACCTATCCACTAGGACCTGAAGACCCATGGGGGTTTTGGAAATCAAGAGAGAATCATCAGCAAATAGCAAGATCTGAATTTTTTGGTCAGTCAAGGAAGGAGCGTCATTTTGACATTCAGATACAACTTGCACCAACTCGTTAATAAACAAAGAAAAAAGGAGGCGAGGACGCAACCCTGGCGTACCCCCCGTCTGATGTCTATTCGATCAGTGAGTTCACCCTGATTACCCCATCTCACTCGTGAGTAGGTATTCTCATGCAACCTTTGAATTAGATACACTAAATTCTCTGGGGCACCGATTTCATTCAGAACTTCCCAAAGTTTCCCTCTGGGGACCAAGTCAAAGGCAGATCTTAAATCCACAAAAGCAACATACAATTTTTGTTTTGCTAGTGACATATTTCCAAAATAACAAGGAAAGCCTAAAGACCTGATCCATAGTACAGATTTTTGGTGAAAACCGGCCTGAAGGGGAGATAAAACCTGATTATCTTGCACCCAGTCCATGAGCCTGACTAAAACTTGCTTAGCAAAGATTTTTTTCAAATGATCAATAAGGCTGATTGGTCCATAATTAACAGGTGAGCCCACATCACCTTTTTTGTATATATGAATTATTTCAGCCCCATACCACGTATCCGGGAGAGGGCCACCTGCTGCTATGGCATTTGATAATGTATTTATATATCACCCCCAAATGACAGGTTCAGATTTGAACAAGTCCCCCGGTATCTTATTGGGACCGGGAGCCTTGGCTGGTCTCAAGGAATTAATAGCAGCCGTGGTTTCAGCTATTGTAAAAACAGTATCCACCACGGAGCCATCAGCAAAAAGTCTGCAATCATCGCTCCCATCTTTCAGGCTGGATATACGTGCTAATAGTATCAGTACCCCCTCTATATCTACAGGCCAGCAGCCACCAGAATGACCCATTATCTCAGTTCTTAATTGCATCCAACATCCTCTGCCAAATATCGTGTTCCCATTTTTTCTTCGCTAGTTCCAAGGCCTTGTTATACCTGAATCTGGAATTACTGATCTCCCGATGAGAGTGCATTTTAAGGGCTGATTTTAGATTGGACTTCGTATAAATGCAAACCTTGTTAAACCATTCTCTAGATTGAGTATTATCAGGGGAATGCCTAGAAATGGTTTCCTTCTAAAAAATGCCTTGTAAGGTACTTGCCATTTCGGCATGGATTCTCAGGATTGGAATGTTACTAACCTCTTTCTCATCAAAACTAGAAAAAGGTTTTAGAAAGGATAAATAGATTTCCTTAATCAGATATGGATTTGACAATACTTTTGGCCAGCTAACACGAGTTAGTCTGTGATTCATGAGAGGGTTCGGAACATCAGTAATCTCAGAATTCCGAACTCTCCTGAATGCGTGGCTGGTTAAAGTAAGGCATAAAGGGTTGTGATCACTATCATGGTGAGGTTCTACCTTCATATCTAAAGTGATTGTCCAAAGCCTAATATCCACCAGGAAATAATCAATGGTATTAGATGAGGACCCGTGCTTAAAGGTGGGGGCACGATTTAAATAAGATCTGGTATGGCCATTGCATACTCCTAATCCAAATCTGAAGCTGAGGGAAGCAATCTGCAAGGCAGCACAAGAACCAATACAGGTGGGATCCTCCTTCGGTTGAGGAATACCCCAAAATTTGTCCTCCTCAGTTGTCAGATTACTCATAAGAATATTGGTTTCAAGGGTACAGTTCATGTCTCCTGCAACCACCAGGTAACCTGATGGATGCAGGAGCTCCATATATTCGGCTAGCTGGACAAGTACCCTGGACTCAATGCCTCGCGAAACAGACCTTGCGTAAACATTAATCAAGATCACTATAAAGCCAGGTTGGAATGTAAGTTGAACACCCAGTAAGTCATGCGAATTAAGACATAGGGCCTGATTCTGACTATGGCGGACGGCGGAGGCCGTCCGCCATAGTCCCGCCGCCAAATGACCGCACCGCTGTCAAAAGACCGCGGCGGCCATTCACACATTTCCTCTGGGCCGGCGGGCGCTCTCCAAAAGAGCGCCCGCCAGCCCAGAGGAAATGCCCCTGCAACGAGGACGCCGGCTCAGAATTGAGCCGGCGTAGTTGCAGGGGTGCGACGGGTGCAGTTGCACCCGTCGCGTATTTCAGTGTCTGCAAAGCAGACACTGAAATACTTTTTGGGGCCCTCTTACGGGAGACCGCCGACTTTCCGCTTCTGACCGCGGCTGAACCGCCGCGGTCAGAATGCTCGTGGGAGCACCGCCAGCCTGTTGGCGGTGCTCCCGTGGTCGGTGGCCCTGGCGGCCACCGGCCGCCAGGGTCAGAATGACCCCCATAATACTGAATGATTACATTCCAATTTTTTGTTCAACAGGATCATGAGACTACCTTTGGATCTACCAAAACCCCCAGATGCAGGTTGGGCCGCAGAAAAATATGTTATGAACCTGTCTGAATAGATCACCTCCTCAGCCCAGGTTTCCTGGAATAGTCATATATCTTGTTTGTTGATTAAACTAACCCACTCCGGGTCTCCCAGCTTTTTCCCAATTCCTGCCACATTCCATGACATGATAGTGAGTCATGGGCACACTTTCTAAGTCCTAGATCTCAAATGTAAAACTTCCTCTAAATTACTAGTCCATTCTTCCCTACCAACCCTAGTAACTATAGTGGAAATCCCTACAGGAAGGGCAGTGTTTAGTCAGTCCAGGTCAGATAATGAAGGAGAGGTATTCTCTGTCGTAGTTGGAGGACAATTCTGGTATAAAACTTGTGCCCCACTCATATAGCCATCGGATGGAGTGCAACAGTTTCTAGTCTTGTCACCAGGTGGATACATGTGAAGACCAATACCTATTCCTCTACCAGCCCTCAAGGAACTGGTCCTTATATCAAAGGCAATAAGATTATCCACCAGACTAGTATCACAGAAGAGAACTGAGATAAAGTCAAATTCTGATCCTAGTTGACTATGTCTGCACACCTCCAGGATGTCAGACCGGATAACAGAGAGACATTTCCTCTGTGTACGTATCCAATGGATAACTTTATTAATGAGGGAGTCTTGGGGCTCTCTGTGACCCGCTGGCAGCCTGTGAACCCCTGTCATGTAGATGTAACCATCTCTCCTTCTGCGACCAAGTCTTCCCTTCATGTCATACACCTGTGTTATTCCCGGGGGGGCTAAGAGGCTAAGAAGGGGAAGCCTAGATGGACTACCGGGCACCTGCACACCCGTGACTTCCCGGGAATCCTTAGAGGTGGCGACATGGGGGGAAATAATCTGCTTCCCTAAACCATATGTATCCCCATTTTTATTAGGGACTGGGTTGGACAATCACCCAATTGTGGTTGACGTAGATGAACAGGTTGCTCTTCCGCTCGCCACCATGCTTCCGGCATTGGGCGTGCAGAAGAGGTGACCACTTGGCCACTGATATCTAAAATAACTGGCATATTTAACCTCCCAACCGGCATAAGGTTATGATCATCCTCACGGGACAGTTTGCAATTGCACACTGCAATATGTTAGGGAAGTCCAGAAATTTTATCCAAGATTGTCAGTACCAAGGTCTTTAAATCATCCAGCTTTCGAGAGATGGTAGTCAGCTCAAGTGCACCATTTGATTGCGTCTTCCTAACCTGCTTCCCCATTACTGGTTCATCGGGGACTAGATGCAAGGCATGTTCTGGAATTTCGCTAAGAGTAGACAGAGCTGAGAATCTGTTAGAACAGGGAATATCAGTAGGGATTAGGGCTGCTTGCCTTGGAGGAAAAGTGTCCCTGATTTGAGGGCATTCGACTGGATTCATGCACGAGGCAGGGCTCTTCATAGGCGAAGAAATTAATGTCTGAATTGCAGGAGGAGGGTGTAGATCCACCTCTACAATCATTTTGGGCATCTGTGGTCTTTTCTTGAAAAGGTCAGGGATCTTCTTATGCAAGATAGTATCAGGGCTTGGGAGGGCAGAAATGGAAGGGCTTCTCAGTATTGCCTCAACCTCCTCAAACAACAAATCAATAGCTTTAAATTGATTGCTGCTGGTATTGGAGCATCCATCCACTTTCCCACTTAACCGTTTCTTGTGCTTTTTAGCTCCAGAGTGAGGCACAGGGATGTCAGCAGCCTTTCGCTTCCACATAACTTGAGCAAAGTCATCAAGAGTTGTGTGGGGAAAAAGGAAGGAATAGAGCAAGTACAAAGGAAAGTCCCATAGGTCTCCTTACCTGAGACACTAATGCTCCAGATCTAAAGAGGGTGGCCCAGCCCAGACTCGAGCAGGCGATGACGGGCCCCTGAAATAGGGCCAGCGATGCCAGGAATGCTGGGGGATGTGGTTCCTGCTCCCCCTGCTGCAGTGTCAAATGTCTTTGATGTGCGCATCCCTCGTGGTGAAGTACAAGGCCCCTGAAATAGGGCCGGCGATGCCAGGAATGCTGGGGGATGTGGTTCCTGCTCCCCCTGCTGCCATGCCAAATGTCTTTGATAAGCGCGTCCTCAGTTATCCTCACCTATTTTCCTTAACCGGTCAGCCACTTCTTGTTGGGAAAGTTTCCAAATTTAATTATATGTTTCATTTATGAAGCATTTTCTGCGTTGACTTCTGGGGCTTAATAGGAAGTCCTGTAAATCTGTGTTACTGGACAGGAGACCAAGATGTTCTTTAACAGCATCTAGTGAGGATACCTTCCTCCATTGCTGGCATAGTTTCCCTAAACTATATGTTGTCACACTAACCAAGTGTTCTAAGGAAATATCGCGAGGGTCCGACCTAATATTTCTAAAACCCCCAAGGAGTTTACAAAATGCGTATGGTACCCATTGGTGTCTACAGGCCACAATAACCACCCACCAGGACGTGATAATGATGTGTTATATTTTCCATTTTGGACCCATTCATTAAGCTGATCTTCAGATGCATTTATATACTTTTTATGTCATTTGTTAAATTTTGCAGGGACAGGAATACTGGGCGCATTCAATAAGCCTAAACAGCTCGTTTCTTGTACTGTTTCATTTAAAAATGTCAACTGAACAGGAATCATACAAGCTTTAATTAAAGCTTCTGTACCTCTAATTTGCCAAATTTTTGTTCCACACGCACTATTTAAATCAATCAAATTTAACCGATGTTCATAACCTTCCATGACCAATTGGGAAACAAGAGTCAGAATATACTAATTTTGTATCAGTCAATAATACATGCAAATCTTCCATCACTGGCAATTTGAAATAATATGACTCACCATTCTTGACATTGTGCCCAGAAAAATATGCAAACTTTTAAGTATACATTGTTGAACTGCCTATTGGTGGAATCTGGCAGTGTTCCCATTGTGCATATTTTAAAACAGTCTTTGGGATACTTGCTCTGTGAATGAAATGATGTCCATAATGATTATAACAGAACACATCTCCATAATTTCCTTTAAATTGGTACACATCATCACTTCCAAAAACTTTATAATACTGTAGATCAGATATCATAGTATCAACTGTTTTTATATCTGAATCATCAGAAATCACTCTAGGTGTAATTACATAAATCAATGAAAGTTTGAACAAATAAGGAATTTGGATGATCTCTGTAGGACCATATATGTCAAGTAAGACTTTATCCCATACAATCCCATTGGGATTTGGCACAGCTGTAATGTTCACTAGGGACAAGTTTCTGCATATTTTATGTGAAGAAAAATATGGTTTTAAAAATTCCTCCACCAGTTCAAGTAGAGTGATCAGGAAGGTAATGACCATGTATAAGAAGAAAGAAAACAATGACAAACCCACTCCAAAGAAGGAAGGCAACAAATCAGTGATAACCATAGATAGTTCTATGGATGAGTAAGATAGTAAATTTGTATCCAATTTATTAGCTTACGTGCTCTTGAAAGTTCAGTCACAGTTGAGGCAGATGGGCCAGAAGAAATATCGTCAGCATTGACAAAATAACCATCATCTGTACAAACAAATGCTGGAGATGTATTTGGAAGAGGAGAAACTGCTGAAGATTCCCTCGGTGGTGTGTAGTATTACCACATCCGTTTGTGTGGAATTTGTAGAAGGTTGCTCCATATTAGCAGAAATCAATGTAGAAGTAGTCTTCAGTGGAACCAATGAAAGCTCATTCTCCACCCTCCCCAAGATTGGAGAGGTATCAGTATTATTGATGAAGACTTGTAGGGGAAGATCCTCATTGATAGTGGGAGGGATTCGGGTACTACCTCGGAGTCCCCTAGGTCTGGTGTGCAGGATCGGCCACATGGTGTAGTTTGACCTTGTTGATTGAGACAAAATGATTCTCTTTCGAACCAGGCAGTGGTGGTAGAATGACAGTTCTGGTACCGTGTATTCCCAGTACTGGGACCAGTGCACGATAAGAAGGATCAAACTACTTTTTCACAGCACTCTTTTCTCATACTAGATCCCCTAGCTTAGGAATCCAGCTGGTTAATGTTACTGGTACATCCCTAATTCCAGAGGAGGCAGCACTGGCAGATGATTGTCATCACAAAATTGTTGTAACTCCTGCAAGACAGTGACACATTCACTTATATGAAAAGGTGTATCTGCCACCTCCATGCCAGGACCATCAAGATCTGGAACATACATTCCAGTTCCAGACAGGTCTTCGTATGAAGTACACGCTCCCAAAGACCTTTTTGGGCAGATAATGAAGTGCTCATTGAACTCCATACAGGTGTGTTAACCAACTTAGACCCGTGCCTAATACTCTAGCTGTTAAGGATTGCTTAAGATTGCGGTTTCAACACTCCACAACACTATTTCCCTCGGGATGAAATGGAGATGAGTAATGGAGTTGGCCCCCTAATGAAGCCAGGGTATCCCTTTAAGCCCTTGAGGCAAAAGCAGGGCCCCGGTCCGAATGGAAAGCCGCAACAGAATATGTACTGACAAAAACTTGCAAACCTTAAATAACAGTTCGAGCATCAGCCGTGCATTGTGGCCAGACCCATAGAAATCTGGAGCATCAGTCCACAGCGACTAAAATGTATTTGTATGCACTGTCTGGTGTCAGCGGACCACAGTGGTCTAAGTACCCACATTGTGATGGTTTGTTAGAAATTAAGAGGGGTGTCTATGGTGGGCGCTTAACACTGGTGCCTTTTATTTGTTGGAAGATGTCTCAACAAAGGACATACTGCTTGGCCTGTTTGTAAAGACCTGGCCACCAGTATTGTGATTGTAATATTGAAATTGTAGCAGCCACACCAGCATGTGCAGATGCAACTCCATCATGCGCTGCTTTTACTAACTCTGGTCTTAGGCCTTTGTTGGGAATCACTCGGACCTCCACTCCTTGAATTTTTACTTCTGCGTCAAACATGCCTCCCATCGGGTAGGAATATTTAGTGGGATAGGCTTTGGGAATAGGTTTGCCATCAGCCGTCGCTCGTATAGCTGCTAATGTTTCATTATCCACTTTTGCTCTAGAGTGTGTTACTGTCGCGACCGAAGCCATTGCGACTGCTGCTTCATCAGCAAAAGTGTTGCCTTCAACATGTATTCCAACACATTGGTGTCCTAGTGTGTGTACAACATTGACATTAGGTAGTTTTTCCTTCAGATCCGCTACCTTCCCCCACAGAAGTCCGGGTTTAATGGTATTCCCTTTTGAATCTCTGAACCCATTTGTTGCCAGTAATGTAGGTATTCAATGAAGGACTGGACCCAGTAGTACGAATCACAGACAATCAGAGTCATCTGCTCAGGATCCATATGTTCCAGTGCCATCACTAGAGCTCTGAGCTCTGCAAGTTGTGCTGTACAGTTCCCTAGAGTCTGTGTGTATGTTTTTTCTGGATGGAACATTCTGTCCTTCATATACCCACTCACAACTGAACAAGCAGCTAAGTTTTGGTGTTTGGTGCCTACAGCAGGTTGTGCTGAACCATCGGTGTACAAGATTGTTTTGTACTGTTCAATAGGTAGTGTATTTGCTGGAACTGGATATTCAAGTTCGTATTTTAAGAATTCCTGGGTCTGTAATCTGGAATCAAATACATAATAAACATCACTGGCCATCAGAAACATTGCCTATTGAATCCAACGTGGATGTAATGCTTTAGCGTTCGGAACGCTTGCTTTGGTGACAGCCTCAAGGGCTGGGAATACAACAATTATGTGTTTCCCTTGGGCCAGAGGACATTCTTTAAGGACCGCTATCTGAACAGCAGTGAGAATTTTCTCAGTTGGAGCAATGCGTTGTTCGGCTGTAGAATATAAGTGTGATTTATACGCAATTAGGACGGTCTCACCCTCATTGAAAGTCACATAGGTGAAACCAATGGCACCAGCAATTACTCTGATGACCAAATGTTTTTGTTGTCCCTTGTGTGTAGATGTTTTGCTTCATTCATGTATTTTGTAGTGCTTTAAGAATGCATGTGTGTTCGACTGTCTAGAATTTGCTGGTAAAGTCAAGACATATTAGGTCATATAATGGCTTAATGCATTGTGCATAGTCTGTAATGTAAGTTCTGCCATAATTCAGAAAGTCCAACACTGATTGGAGCTTTTTTATTGTATTTGGTGGTTGTAGCTGAGTGCATTTTTCTAGAAATGGAGGTGCTAGGCTCTTGCCGTCACCCGACAATTCGTATCCCAGAAACAGTACACTGAGAAAGGCTATTTTTGTTTTTTTTCGAAGTTGAATTTGTAGCCGATTTCGGCAAATTCTACAACAACGCGGGCTACCCATCTTAAATATTGCATGAGGTCATCAGCCATGAGGTAAATATCATCCACATAGGACAACGCCTCAGGGTCTATGTCGTGTAATATTGATGTCACACGAGCTGAGAACAGTCCAGGGCTGTTCTTGTAGCCGTGTGGGAGTCAGCAAAACTTTTTCTGAGAGCCTAGAGCACTGAAGCTCGTTCAGTCACTACTTTCAGGCGCTATGTTATGGCAAAAAAAAAACGTTGGATATATCCAGACTTGTTTTATATTTTCTTTGCACAATGTTGTTCATTAGTGCTGTACTATGTGCATTTTGTATAGCATATGTTTTTGTGTGTGTCACGGTTTCTGGCGGGTCTGATCAGGACTTTGTGCTTTGTTGGGGCAACCCTTGAGGTCACAGAGTATCCCAAAGAGGTAGTGTATTGGGGCAGAAGAGCAGCTAAAGGCATGCACGGGAAAGGACAGCTATGGACAGGCACAGAAAACAGGAAGTAAAAGCAGAGCAACCTTAGTGTGAACAAGCAGGAACGGTTGTACACAGGGTAGGGCTCAGAACCTCCCACAGCAACAGGGAATGTCAATGTCTCTGTGCAGTTTGCTCTTACAGATAGTCACCAACAAGCCACATAGAAAGGAGGCAGCAGAAGTGATTCTGTCTCTGGACCCTTAGAGCATAAACAAGGATAGTACATACACAAGACAAGCTCTTGTAGGTCCAGCTGGAAACACAGTGGCAATTCCTGGAAAAACAGCAATAGCACACTGTCACTGTTAGGCACTAAAGACAACTTATAACACTAGACAAAGGATGGGGCTGGAATTGCCTCCTGGAACCCAGGAGCCAATCCCAGAACAAATTAAAACACTTATATGTACATAGGTGAAGACTGATAGTATACTTACCAGACACAAATACCCAAGAAGGATGGAAACAGAAGGAACAAACTAGAAGTCAGGGGCAGGAACTCGGAACAGGCTCCGGCTAAAGCAAAGGCAGGAATAGGACTGAAAAACAGAGCGCAAGCTTCTGGCTGGAACAAACAGAAACAGGAATGGGAAACAGGGAAGGGAGCAGGCACTGGCTGGAACAAGCAAGAACAGGGCTGGAATACAGGGAGAAGGAATAAGCAATAAACAGGACTGGAAAACAGAGAGCAGGTTCAGGCTGAAACAAGGCAGGAACAGAACTGAGAAACAGGGAGTAGGTTCTGGAAGAAACAAACAGGTACAAGGCTAAGAGATAGGAACAATCAGGAACAGGACAGAGAAACAGGTAACAGGATCAAGCTGAAACAGAACAAGAACAAGACTGGAACACCATCCGATAAGGAGTCTGTAACACAAAGGAGTCGAACTTCAGTGCACCATGGGGATCTTGAGGAAATGGCTGCTTATAAGCGGTTTCAAGTTGTAGCAAGCCCCAGGTGGAAGCACATGACTGGGCTGCACAGGAGAGGTCTCATGTGTGTGTAGTTTCAGACACTCGCAAGTCCTGGAGGAGAGGATCCGGTGAAAAGGAGCAACTGGACTTCTCTCATAGAAAACAAGGTGTAACAGAATCCAGGCTTTCCTGACTACCAGGCTGTAGATTATGGGATTTGCAGTCCCAGGAAGCAAATGTAATTCTACAAAAGCATACCATAGCGAAAAGAGAAAACAAACAGGAGTTAGCAAGGGACTCCAGATAAGTGTTCAAGGTGATTCCCAGGCTACCGACGGTCCCTTTACAGCGCCCCCTAGAAATGGGATGACAGAGTCGTAATAGTGTGACTATTTAAGTGCCTATAGTCTAAGACTATTCTATATGAGTGGTCGGGTAAGCGACTGGAAATAATGGATTATTCATTGATGAGTCTGAGGGTTCAATAACACCCTTACTGGGGTTTTTGCATCGTATTTTATTGGTATTATGTGGGAGGGGGAACCTTTGTCCCACCCTACATGATTGCGATAAAGTGCAGGTGCCTGTGCCATTGCCCAATCAATGGTGTATTTTAAACAAGCTCTTTCGGAAAAAGAAACGAGAAGGATTTTTCAATAATGTCCTCTCCATATGGGAGATCATGGACAAATCATAAATAGAGATGACGCAATCCCAAAAGATGGCGTCTTTCGTGCGTTTGATGTCCCCCTCTAACTAAATAGATACTTTATACATCATATCTAGTGTGGAGACACTCATGCCCGCAATCTCTACTTGTAGGTAGTCATCAGTTGCTTTCACCTCCAGATTCTCTAGAAGATCCCGAAGAACTATTGTGACTTCTGCTGCACTGTCTAGCAGTGTCAGTGCCCACTTTTTGTTTTTTAGTAAATCCCTCTTCTTGAGTGGCATGTCATATTGCAACTGCTGCCACTTTTTTTCTTTTTAAATTGTGGTTTCTGTTGTGGAAGTTTCTCTTCTTTTTTAACAGAAACTTCTGACAAGCGTTGTGAGTCCTTTCTCGGTTTCACATACTCAGTCCGCTGATCTGACCGCCCACCTCTCTCACTGCATTTCTACGGTGAGTCCTGAAAGGAACAATATTGGCGTGTATCAGTATACTGATACCTGTCAGGCATTTTTATATTATCCTTATTTCTAAGGTTGGACCTATTTTGTGGGGTCTCCGTATGCGAAGATTCTCCACTTTCTTTTTTAGGTGTTTGTTGTTTTTTATGCCAGTGCTTTTTAAAACCCTCAGATATTTGTTTGTCAGCGTCCTTATTGGATCTTCCTTGTACTTGTGGCTTAGTCGGTCTGGCTCCCAGACTATCTCGACCAATACTGGAGTATGTTTCAGCGATAAGCTTTGGCAGCTCACTTTCTTGATCTTGTATCGTAATGTCACGGAGCCGCATGCGCACTGTCGGTGCAACTGCTTCCCCTTTAATTGTACTTTATATTATTGAAGACACAGTGGCAAAATTACCTATTAATTGCATCCCCAAATCTAGGGCAGGGGCTGTGCCATATTCATCTTGAATTTGTTTTAACACCTCCTGGACATTGGCAAGCATTTGTGTACTGTGTGCGGTTGGTTAGAGCGCAGCAAATACCGTGCCCCATGTATTGCAGTTTCAATTGTGGGAATCATCCCGAAAGGCAAGCACATTGTTAAAATTCAATTTCCATCCTCAGGTCCCGTATGGCGAAAGACTGCATCCAGTGCATTTATTTTCTGAGCTAACCAAAACGGAATCTCCTCCTGTTCAGTGGGTACTTCACACATGATCGAATGTACAGTTGCAGGATTAAGTCCTGGCATTGCTGCATGTGCTTGCGCTGGAGCAGCCGGTGTTGGATTTGTGTTTAATGTTTGCATAACAAATTGTACTAACAATCCATATATTGTTATAATTTCTATATATAAGCGGCGGACCTCAGTAGCTACCGCCAAGCCTGCTACATCAGGATGTGGTGTATATGTGGGTAATAAAGGCCAGGTTGGGCCAGCATTACTTAACGGACCTAACCTACCAAGAACAAGTTTATGGAGTAAGGCGCCATCAAGCCAATTATTGTGGTCTTGATAAGATACAGGTATTTCTAAATATGCCTAAACTCTGTATTGTGCAGGTGGATCTACAGGTGTGTAGTTATGAAATGTATTTGTGTTCCCATCTACTGCTGGAAAGAAGACCCAAGGGTGAAAAATGTCTGTTCTGTAGGATGCATGAGTTTCTACAACAAATGTAGCTGGACCTCCCTGGGCCGATAGGCCGCTTGCCAATAAATGTGCAGTAAGGGGACCTCTCATGTTTACCACAATTGCTACCCATTAAGGGTTCGCCAGTTTACTGGTTTTAAGTGTGCAGAGATAAGGATACCAACTGGGGATCAATCCTTTTAAGGTTCAAGCTTGAACAACCTACAGCTCAGGATAGGTCTCGCCTACCTAGCTGAGGATGAAATCCTCAATACCACGGATGTCTCCGTATATAGTATTGAAGTGTCTTTAGCCTTCAGTGAGACAGAGGTACTTAGTAGGACCCGATTATTCCTGAGGTGGTAGGATCACCTGGGTTGTGGGTACTGAGTACAATTCCACACCAGATGACAACTGTCGGCCTAATCAAGGGTTTCTGGCTAACTAGCAGCACCTCATCTCTGACCAAGATGATTGTGGCAACCAGGCTCATAGTAGGATAGACTCCCCAGGGAATCGTGGTAGATTGGATCTCATCCCTTTCTCTCAATGCCAACATCTCACTCAGGCGAAGACAACAGAGGCAGAATATATTTCAATAATCATTTATTAAAATATCTGCATCTTAGATAAAAGCATATGCATAGCAATAAGAGCATGATAAAACACAAAAGGAGCAAGCATTTGATTGGAACTGTAAAACGCAAAAACAGTCCTACCATACTCTATAAACAGGGGAGTGGCTCTATTACCCCTCACCTACGGTAAGTATGAGCACAGCATACTAAGACTAAACTGCCCTTTGGGTTTCCCCCTGGGAGAACACTATCCCTCATACCTGAAGAAAAGGCCTGAAGTCTAAAAAGACACCGTCCCCATATGGATCAGGGCTCGGTCATCTAAGCAAGTAGCTGTAGCGAAGCTCGCAGCAATCAGCATACAGTCATAGTCACCTGTCTGGAATCTCCCTCTAACGTGTCTGGGACAAAAGGGTGTTTTTATAATAAAACAGCTAACATTCTAAGAAATGGTCCTCACGTATGAGTGTGTGTTTTTCTGTACATGTTGGAGACACAGCATACCACGTTTGTCGGCAACCCTATATGACTGTAGACTTGGAGACAGCACAAAGTGAACTACATGTCCTACTAAGAATGTGATCTTTCCTAGTCGAAAGAACACTGAGATAGAAAAAATAAAACAGCACTGCGAATGTGGCTATTGCTAGAAAAATTAAGCAATGCTGAATAAGATGTAATTAGATTAAAGTGCACAGCAGCAGGCCTCGTTAGCTAAAACAATGTGTCTAAAACATCGCTAAAATAGCTATACAACAACACCACATCAAACAAGTGTATTGTGTACTTCAGACTTCCACACACACACTATTCAAGCTGTTTTGGCACAGGATTCATACACCCTAAATCTGTGACTAACATTACCTGGACCAATCCATGTCCACTTCCTATGTCAGAACAACATCAGATACCTGCCAATGTCACAGCTCAGAAATGCCCACATGAGGATGTCATGGTGAAGGTACCTGGATAAAAACAATACAAGGAGTTTAGGCTTGCGAATGATACCTATGACCAAAACCTCATGGCAAACATCAGTAGACCCACTTACATTGCAATGAGACTGAAAGTAGATAATCAAGGTAGTGAAATGTTGGCTGTATACTGCAAAGCATTAGATCCCCAGTGTTTTGGAAAAAACACCCTACTCCACATCCTGACAACTACAGTTCCTCATACAGTCACATTAATTACATCACATTACATACTTACACAAGTAGTAGTTGATGAAATCTGCCCGCAAGTCTTCAGCTTCCTCTTCATCACTGTCATCCTTACTTGGCATTTCAGGATTCTCACCCGGTGGTACTGCTAACTCCCTTTCATCTGGCATGTATGGGATATTTCTATGCCGGGCAATGTTGTGAAGGATGCAACAGGCCACAATGATCTTACACACTTTTGAAGGTGAGTAGAGGAGGGCTCCTCCTGTCTTGTCCAGACACCTAGATCTGGCCTTCAGGAGCCCAAAAACCCATTCCAAGACACTTTGGCGGTCATTCTGACCCTGGCGGTCAAAGACCACCAGGGCGGAGGACCGCGGGAGCACCGCCGACAGGCCGGCGGTGCTCCAATGGGGATTCCGACCGCGGCGGTAAAGCCGCGGTCGGACCGGCACCACTGGCGGGCTCCCGCCTGTGTACCGCCGCCCCATTGAATCCTCCAAGGCGGCGCAGCTTGCTGCGCCGCCGAGGGGATTCCGACCCCCCCTACCGCCATCCAGATCCCGGCGGTCCGACCGCCGGGATCCGGATGGCGGTAGGGGGGGTTGCGGGGCCCCTGGGGGCCCCTGCAGTGCCCATGCCACTGGCATGGGCATTGCAGGGGCCCCCGTAAGAGGGCCCCTACATGTATTTCACTGTCTGCTGCGCAGACAGTGAAATACGCAACGGGTGCAACTGCACTCGTCGCACAGCTTCCACTCCGCCGGCTCGATTCCGAGCCGGCTTCATCGTGGAAGCCTCTTTCCCGCTGGGCTGGCGGGCGGCCTGAAGGAGGCCGCCCGCCAGCCCAGCGGGAAAGTCAGAATTACCGCCGCGGTCTTTCGACCGCGGAACGGTAACCTGACGGCGGGACTTTGGCGGGCGGCCTCCGCCGCCCGCCAAGGTCAGAATGAGGGCCTTTGTGTTCTTCATGGGCACCGTTGAAGTAGACTTCCCCTAACGCTGTTGTGTTCCTCAGTGGCGTCAACAAACATGGATGGTTTGGGTTTGCAGAGTACCCTGTTATGGAATGGGACATATGTGTAACTATGAATCCTTCTCATAGGAATTGTTGCAGCAGACATTGCAAACACACAAACAGGACATGTGTGACTTACCAACCAGCCAGGCCCTCTCTGGGTACAGTCGTGACATCAGCTGGGGGATTGCGCTGTTCCGCATAATGAAGGCATCATAGTCTGAACCCAGATAACAGGCACACAGCTGTGAAATATAGAGGTCTGCCAAGCAAACTACATGGATATTGATGGAATGGAAGTTCTTTCTGTTGTGGTACACTTGTAAATTGCCATGCGGTGTGGCCAAGGCAACATGTGTGTCACCAATGGCTCCCACCACATGTGGGATGTGTGCCAAACCATAAAAGTCAGCCTTCACATGGGCGAAATCCTCACGTTGAGGAAACTGGATATAGCTGTGCAGGTGTTTCAACATTGCTGATAGAACATCTTTCAAAACCAGACTGAATATAGGCTAGGACATTCCAGCAGGTAGTACCACTGTATTTTGGAAGGACCCTGTGACCAGAAAGTGCAACACTGCCATGACTTGTGCAATAGGTGGTAGGCTTGTTAGATGACTAATGGCAAGCATCAGATCTGGCTCTAACTGACAACACAGGTCCACAATTGTTTGCTGATTAAGCCAGTAGATCTAGATGATATGGCACTCTTCTATGCTCTAAAGGTCTGGCAGTGGACAATAGACAGGAGGTTGCCTGATCATCCCCCTCCCTGGGTACGTATGTATGACAAGAAATGAGTATTGACATTTTTCAATGTGTCCTTTCCAACATACCGGATGCATGTCAATGATAAAATGTGACAAGGCATGTAGTAAGGTGTGGATATGATACACAGTACACATCACAGTTGATAATCACAGATGGTCACATTTAACCCCATTGCTTTGCCACACATGTGTACACATCATGCATCTGGACATCAACAATTTGTGCATTACAAATGCCACTCGCACTGTAACTAGACATCCCAAGCATTAGAACAATCTTTGTCGGGGGAACTGTACCCCAATGCAAATGTGACTGACATGTTCTGCAAAATCCCTCACTTGACTCCTGACACTGCTGCCAGCAAGATCCCCACTACCTGAGCTGCTGTGTACTGCCTCTGGGAGCAATCATTACATGTCCAGCAGATGATAGTGCTTCTGTCTTCTCATCAGAGGAGTTGAAGAAGCTGGTGTCTGAGGTCCTACCCCTGTATGAACAGCAGAGGAACACGTAAGTGCCTCATGTGCACAGTTTTCTCTGTACTTCACCATATATTCCCTCCTCATGGGGTAGAGTGTGCCCATGTGTGCCAGAATGTAAACTTGATGCCCTGTAGGTGCAGTCAGTGTGGCATCAATGGGCGAGTCAATGGGCATGTATTTGTGTTGAGTGCCAGAGGCTGATTTCTAATGCATTGTATTGTGTGTGTTTTCAGCATTCCCTGATCCACCTTGTGTTGAATGCACATAACTAGGTGAGGTGACATTACAGCTATCCACAGATATCCCTTACCTTATGAATTTTGTCAATGTGATACAACATGCATGTGCATGACAGCATGAGGTGTATGCATGTTGCATGTGTCAATTGTATGTACAATGAGCTATGTGTATGTTGCCACAGATATTTCATCACACATCTGCTCTTGCTAGACTGTGGTTTGGAAGGCATGTCATCACGTTCACTGCCTTTAAGGTTGCCACACACCACATGCTAAATTGCTGTTGGCTACATGATGTGCTGTCATGCATGGAAATAATGGGAATGAAGTGTGATGTAGGTTCTGTCTGCTCAGGCTGCAGAGACCAGGGCATGTGACATGTATCTCACAGTATGGTTCCAAGTCTGGTCTGGTGTTGAGTCACTTTTGCTATGCAACTGTAGCATGGTGCCCACTCCCTGTGTCCCTGCAGATACTGTCATGTGGACCAATCTCGGCTGTGTGCTAATATGCAGCTTATTGGAGCTCTTTTCTTTGATAAGATTGTAAATGGTTTTAGAGGAGAGTTGCTGATCTGTGACTGATGTACTCTTGGCATCATTGTCACTGTGTATGTTTGAACCCTGACAGGTTCCTTAGTCCCACAGCCCTGTTGTCACCTTCATACAGATCACATATGTCATTGCATTATTGACATTTCCAAAGTGCAAACAGTGTGTTGTTTCACCACAGCAGCCACAAGGAGTGAGTACACAGCAAATTCCTGCCTGTCCAATTTCCAGGTGATTGAGTAAGGTTCTGACTGCTCCCCCTGACAATTCGGGATAAGGCATGTGTCACACTATGGATGGGAGATTGTGTTGGCATGTCATGTGTATCAAACTGATGTGCCTTGCCTTTTGGACCTGGGACCTAGGAGAAAACTGGGGGAATCCTCAAACCACTTGCTCTGCAGGGACCTTGAATGGCTGTGTACAGTGATCATTCATGTACCGTTTGTTGTTGCAGTGGGTGTAATTTCTATGCAAAAGATCTTTACTTCTAAACGTTACAAGCCAAAGGTAAGTAGGTGATAGATAACTGTCCTCTATCATTAGTCTGGATATATGTGTATGTAGACATCTGCCACCCAGAAGCTAGTTATCTTCAGTGTATGATGGGTACTGGTAACTCACTGCAGTCTTTGATGTGTAGGTGTCTATCATACATGTGACTTGGCCAATTGTTTCCAGCTGTAGCAAACTTCTTTTCCTTGGTTAGTTGGGAATGTCTATTGACATGTATGATGTGCCATCACTGTTGCCAACATTCATTGTTATATATCATACTTCTCAGCATGTGCCCCTTTCTCTTAAGTAGGCATTTGTAGGATGCAGTTCCATGCATGGTATACCTCAGCTAATGGGATGATGTATGTATTCCCTCTCATATCTGTGCATAGCAAACTGTTTGTGGAGTAGTACATTTACAATGGTGGTATATTTCATGCCGTGTCACCATTGTTTATTGTCTGATAGATACCTTTCAGCATCATAATATGTCCTTTGGCATGTAGAACTACAGTAGCAATGAGGTGCTTGACAGGTAGGCCCAGAGTGTGGAGCCACTTGGTATTTCTCTTTGCCCTTGATGTGGAATCATGTGAGAAGGTGCATGTGTTATGGTTAATGATTGTGCCCTGACTGTTGGCATGCATCAAGGAGTGATTTGCAGTGATGCTGACATCACATGTGTTTGGGTACAGGCATTCAACCATAGGCATGCACCAGGGTTGGCGTGTCCAAGATGTGGATAGTGAAATTGCTTCTCAATGGGCAACATGTTGTGGGGCTTCTATTAGTCCTTGCAAGTTTTGTGTCTCTCCAACATGCAAAGGACAGATGGATTCTACAGAAGCACTCAGAAAACATCATTGTCATGGGATTCAGACATTAGTGGTGACTATCCTGGGGCTTGCTGATTCATTGTTTTGTGTATTCTGGGGACGTCTCTCCCAGACCTATTGAACATGACTTCAACAGTGTTCCTTTCAATACCACATGTGAGATCTATCTGAGTAACACTGATAATACCACCTTGACTCTATTGGGATATATGTCACTTGGTGAAGTCTACATTGTTGATATGTTTCCAGCGTGACATAGATATTTCCATGTCACCTACTCCAGGATATTGTATTTTTGAAAACAACATAACAGGATTTCAGGGCATCATTTCTCGTTGTCGGCTTGTTATGTATGTGCTGAAAGGATGTGTGCATGACTTTGTGTAGGATATGTGAGAATGGACTTTACATTGGGATACTATTGTATGCCAATAGATAACTGAGGTCTGCAGCATGGGGCACAGCCTTGAGGGTGAATAGGTCTCCTAGATGTTGTTGTATGGTTATTATGGTTGCAAGACTTCACACATGCAATTGTAGTTGTCTGAGTTTCAGATTTTCCTGTGGGCAACTTTAGAAAATCCAGATGGCATGCATATGTTATGGCACATGTATGGGCCACTTAGGTGGAGTGTGTTGCTGGGGCCTACTTGACATAATGGTATTGTATGTCAATCAGAGTTGTGGTTCAAGTGTGTTCATGTACATGCAATGGCCTTATTCCTCTTTGTCTGTCTTTGTAGCAGCAGCACCAGCAAGTGGAGGATACGGGGCCGAGCTGAGTGGGGGAGCATCTTAGGTCATGACACAACTGCCACAGAGGGATCCAGTGGCCTGGCCATACGGGAGGCCAGAACATCATCTTCATCATCAGATTCTTCCTCCAGTTGCCTCTCCCTGGTGGTGGTGGACCCATCGGGACCCACCAGTACCCTCCTTGTCCACCAATCCCCATTGTATTGCTGCCCTCCATTTGCTCCCCACCAAATTGGCCGTGCCCGCTCACCTAAGAGGTTGAGCATCTCCTTCACTACAGGCACCTCCACACCAGCCCCTGTTACCCCTGCTGCTCTTAATGAGGAGGCTATTGTCCTCCTGAGGATGATCTCTGTGGATCAGTCAGCCATTGCGAATGCTGTCCAGGGATTAACAGATCAGCTACGACAGACCAATACATTCCTGGAAGGCATTCATGGTGCAATGGCTGGCCTACAGCAATCTTTTCAGGCTCTGGCCTCCTCACTGATGGCAGCCAGTTCCCCTATGTTCCGGCCCCTTCCATCTCCCTTTTCCCAATACAAAACCTCCCTCCTTTTACTTACCCAAGGCACACAGACAGATCCTCAGACATCCACCTCAACATTCAAGAGTAGCTCACACTAACACCAGCACCACAAAACACACCAGCACACACACAAACAACAGCCACCTACAGACATAACACCATTCACTACTTCCCTGGACACTCCCACCACCCCCACCATCACAGACACAACATCAAGCATACCCATAGGTACAACACCAACAGTCACTGACACACCCACTACACCGATCAATCCAACAGACACCACCCCAGCAGACCCTCAGAGATCTACCACAAGCACCACACCCGAAGACACCACAACTACAGACACACATCCACCACATCGAGGCCTCCCCTGCTCCCCTGAAAGTAGCCATACCTCCACCAAAGAAGAAGCCCCCCCCAAGAAAGCGTTTACCTCTCCCAAGCCCAAACCACCTCCCTCCCAAATCCGATCCAACCAGATAATCCCTGAGGTGCCTGCCTGCCACCTTGATGCCCCTGCATATGGGGGTTCTCTGGCAGTAAAAGAAGTCAGGTGTTAGCAAAGTACTGTGCACTTTGATAACTGATGGACTGGCCAATGGCAACACTGAAAAGGCAATAAATGCACATTCCCATAGTCCTCTAGATATAATAATAACTGAAGGTGCTCATACACTAAAGCACATCGTTGCCATGATGTGTATACCGGAATTCTATACAGCAAACCAGTAACATAGAACAAGAAAAGAAAAATTAGTGGAGCACACAAAGTAATCAATTGTATAAACAATTTGAAGATCAATTATGTCTTAGAGAAAATATTAGGAATTTCTGATTGTTCTTAAAATAGTATTTTGAATTAGCAACAATGGTGTTGGTTCTCTTATTGTGATATACAAAACAATTATTTCATACATACAGACTTTTATTAAAGACAACACATATAACAAGACAAATCAAGAAATAATACAATAAAGATGCCCATAATTGCGTCTATCAAAACTGGACTTCTACGAGGCTGCTAAATTGTAATACAAAACATTAAGTGACACATACTTATATAAAAATTACAAAAATAACCACATACTATGCATTCATATAAAAACACAGCAAATCACATCCAATCACGAAAGATGTGAAAAGACAATATAGAATGTGTAAAGCGGACCAACACCAGGTGTCCATTATCAAGATTATTTAAATGTTGTACAAATAGATGATTATTTGATCACCGTGAATACAGCCAGATATTCAAGCAATAGAAAATGCAAATATTTTTTAGGGAAATAAACCATGCAAAGAGTATAAGTTCAAAGAGGTCCCAAAGTCGTTAAAAAAGGATGAGCCCTAAGTGTCATGTCATCACCTCAGTGAGTATACTCACTATTCCTATAGGTAAGTACCTTAGTCATCCAAATATCCATCAGTCTCACAATATCATCTAAGACTATAGGAGAAGAAAACCACATTGTATTCTTTGGCTAAGAACGAGATTGATATAATATTCACGAAGGTTGTTATTTCTTATACTAACCTTGATACAATACAACCTATATATGAATTCTTCATAATGGGCCCACATCAACTTCCTTAATTATACTTTAACTCCCTGATCTCAACTGGGAGACAATGTGATTCGCATGTGCCTCTCATGCAATGCAGAACGTCACAAAAGAGTGTTTTATTGCCTAAAAGAACAATAATGCAGTAACTAAATATTACAAAAAGGTTCACAGATAAAGGGCTTAATACATTATTGTTCTAACCCTAACCTTTAAATCCATAGTAAAACAACAGCATTTAGCTTATATATTCTCTTAATAAAATATCCAATATGTACCTAATTACACCCATCAAAGTCAGAAAGTATTGTTATCAAACATGTTACTATAACATCATAAGACCAGATAGAAAATGTTATGTAGACATCATAATATGTCAAAATAGTATCCAACAAATACCAGATCCAAAGTAATAATATACGAAAAAAATGAAAGAAATTCACTCAAATCGGAATATTAAAATGACCCTGTATATAAAGTCTAACCATAGGAGACTTACTATAAACCACTGGCATCATATGACATATCCGTATACAGTACACATAATGTAATACATGTATACACCATATGTTTGGAAACCTAAAGCAAACGCTGTAAAAGGTAACCAGACACATCACAGTACTGATAGTAATTGAAAATGCATAATGTATATCACAATAAGAGAACCAACACCATTGCTGCTAATTTAAAATACTATTTTAAGAACAATCAGAAATTCCTAATATTTTCTCAAAGACATAATTGGTCTTCAATTTGTTTATACAATTGATTACTTTGTGTGCTCCACTAATTTTTCTTTTCTTGGACTGGCCAATGGCCTTGGGCATTTCCAAAAGTTGTTTTGTTAGGGCCCTCCATCAGTGTCAAAGCACATCACATCAGGGCTAGGGGCAATCAATTTCCCATGAAGGCTTGGAGCGGCCCCCTTGCACTCCCACAGTTGGCCATGCATTGCATCTCTCGGCGTCATAGCTGCTCTGCATCCATCCACTTCATATCACCCATTCTCTGGGCCATCAGGCCTCTGCATAGCTCCCATTCTCCTGCTGCCACCTTCTCCTGCCCCTCCTTTCATAGGCGGATCTTCTCAAGGCATGCAGTGTAGCCCGATGCATGTCTTCTGTGCACTCCCACCTCCTGAGGGGCAGCCTACATCCAGTCTTTTCTGCAGCAAAAGCACTGCGGTGCCGCACAACTTTGCAGCCAGGCACCACTCTCCACCGTTGTGGGGCTGCCATTAGACCTCTTCATGCTGCAATACCTTGGCCATCATCAAGGCGCCATCTTGGCAGAGACCAGCACCCATGTCACTCTTCTTGGGTGCCCCCATCCAAAACTGCAGTGGTGCAATTTGACTTCCGCTCAAGGTGCCTGCTTGAGGAAGCCGACTACAGCACCACTGGTTCTGCCACTGGCTGCTACTGCCACTGATTCTGCCAGGGGCTGCAGGATCAGGGAAAAACAGCGGGTGCTCCCACTGCCACTTGTACTAAGCCTCCATCATGCTTTGTTCTTGCTCATGCACCGCATATCCTGTCAACCTAGAAGAAAAGAAGAAAAACACCTTCTCCCAACCGACTCCAAAATTTTAAAAAAAACTGCTAGCTGATAGTAACACATGAAGCGTCCTCAATCCCATTTCAGTTGGAAAAATGTCCCAGTACCTGGTACAGTGCCATTGTTAACGCAAATATTTTAATTAGAATTATTAATGAATGTTTATGTATTCTGAAAAATGAAATAAGTAGAAAAAATGATTAACGTAGAAAAATAAGGTGCAGGTTTGAAATTGTGACTTCGGAGAGTGTCCACCAGATTTCACAAATTATATTAAAAATGGAACTAATGTATATGAATATTGAAAATGTATTAGATTAATGTAGTAATATGGCATGCTGAGAGACAAAACCTATGTTTTGCCTCAATTATAGGCTTAACTTAGCAAGAGTCTTGGCCTAGTCTTGCCAGGCCTCATGCAGAAGCTGTGTTCTTAGCGTCTAATGGAAAATGCTGAAAAGCTGAACTAACCGTGAACTGCTCATTGTTTAATAAAATTTGCTTAGCTGAAACCTTTATGTGAACTGACAGACAGGAGATGATGGAACTAGAAATGTAGCGAATAGTGTGTAAAGCGCACTGAGTGTACTTTCCCAGGACTCGAACAATGAAGACACTGACTGGAGGAGAAGATGCAACATTTTCGATACCTGACGAGCCAGATGATGAGGACATCGCAAAGTGAACCAATCAACAACATGAGAACTGTGAAATATTAGCATTCATAGATTTGAGTTACGAAAATTATTGGGTAGAGAAAAATCGTATGATTAATTGACCAATTAGGGATTGGGGGATCGTCTGGGGGATTTTGATATAACAACGTGACAGAGGGGATAGACTTCAGACCTTATTTTGAAATTCATGCAATATTGGGGAGAAGAGACATGAGATTCTGTCAATGGGCTCATACTCTCTGGAGGAGAGCCTGATGTGATGCTGATCGACTGATGACCTGAAGACGAAGACTGACTTTGTTGCTGACCCATACCAAGGATAGGTAGATATGACAATGTGACTGAATTATCTTTTTGTGCCTTTTCTTTATAGGTACCAACTGTGCTGTCTAATAGTTTTCTCTTAGCTAGATGTTTTCCAAATTCAGGTTCTAAATTGTTTTTGCATGAAGTCCCACATGCTGATACTAACCTGGGTTAGGTGAGGATCCTACTCTATGACATTGACAAAACCACAGAGACAAATGATTGACGGACTGATTTGCTGAACTCTGCTACTTCTGTTGACATTCGCTTTTGATTCAATTGGTGACTTATGCTAATGCTTTAGAGTGTATTCTGATGCAAGTTTTGATTAGGTTATGCTTTTGATGTCTTCTAATGAACTATTGAGAGAATTGCTCGAATTGAATAAAGTTGAACTGACCTCATGACTTAGTATTGTAACTAAAAGGGAAATAAAATTGCTAAAACGTATTATTGAGTTGTGGTTACTCATGACTGAAAGGTCATGGTGTGATGATTATTAATTGCTGATTAATGGCTGGGCTAATGGTTACTGAAATCTGCGTAAGGTGATTGAAAAACATTGGTCACATCATAGTTAGGATACTACATGCAAATCAAAAGGTTCATCGACCTATGCACGTCTCCTTGTAAGTTTACTTATTAAGGGCCAGGCGCGCCAACACCATTCAACCCCACCAACCTATGAGCCATCACTCCCTCTCCTCACTATCAGCTGTACTAACAGCGGCTCTCTGAGCGCTATGCCAACACTGCTTGGCTTTTCCTGTCAGCATGGGTCTACAGAGACCAGCAGTTGACAAGGAAGATAGTTAAAAATGCTCCCATAGACGTGCTCAATATCTCACACACTTCCTCTGAATTGTGCCTAAAAGCAGTATAGCACACAGTAGACACTGCGTAGTCAATGACCTGTCTTCTCCTCATACATCGCTGATGGCTTGTCAATGCTGCACAGTCCCCAAGAGTAGTACTAAATATTCTTTCATCTAGCTCAGTAAGGATTAATACATTATTTCATACTACTCTGCAGTCTCAACATGTCATTGATACCATTTTAGACAGACCGTCAGCTGTAATCTATTATCCACAAGAGTTAGATTTTTGGAGGTGCTACTGGTGGTAAATACTGGCAAGGTGGGCGGCATTCTATCATCATATAGTAAGCCTATCCAGCTGCGTGTACAGTCTGCGGACGTAATGAAAACATATTTCACAGCACCAGGTTCAAAACATCCTATTATAAATGTGACATTGTGTATTCTTCGTGCACTTCAGTTTGATTAATTGGGTGTGAATATACTTGTTTTTTTTCTTTCCATTCACAAATAATTTCTTAAGTAGCAAAGCATTGTTTAAACCTCTGGAGAAGTGCTGTTTTGCTTGTAAATATGTAAATGTGTTCTCAAATTTGAAATATGGCTTTATAAGGAATACTTATGGTAGGGTGCTCCACTGTAAATGAAAAGTTGCACATAATGAAGCTTTGTGTATTTTACTTCATAGGAGAATTGTATATTTTATACAGCGTAATAGTAGTTACAACATTATACATCTAAATGTGAATTTGAAAAGAACAAGGGCGCAAAATTGCAAACACCGGATTTCAGATGGGTGGAAGAAGATGAAAGCAGCCCATACATGTTTAATGTTCTTGGTCTGAAGGGAGTTATCAGCGGAGAGTCTCTTTGGCAACTTCGATAATTACATTATGTTATTTCTAGAGATTTAAATTAATCCTCTGATCATTACCTTTGGGAAAAGTGCCTTCCATTAGGCTGCCTTGGATTTCTATGGCACATTTAAAATGCTTCACACGTGATGGTAAGATTGATGAGAGGCAGCAAGTCCTCCAGTGCATTTTCCCGTAGCACAGATGTTCCTTAAAGCCCCTGACAGTGGCCTCTCACCTGGAGAGTCCACTCTTCCCATAAGTGAAATCAATGGTAGCCACAGGAGACCAGAGTTTGTTAGCGTCAGAGTAAATTAGGAGGGTCCACCAAAGATGAAAAGGACGAAATATCTAGACATAGCAGTCTGCCACTGACCCCACTTGAAATGTTTGCGGGGCTTGATTCTCAGCATTCCGAGACAAAAAGATCTTGGTTTATTTTACGACTCCTGAATGACTTTCCAGCAGGAAGAGGCAAAAAAGGCTACTACTGTAAACAGCTTAAAAGGCGTGTGTAAAGAAAGGTATGGGGGAGCCTGGAAATCAAAATGTATTGGTATTTACATGTACATTAAGACCAGAGTCAATTACATCAAGCTGTTCTTCAGTCACTGCAGCGAAAATCACTTTTTGGGGAATATGATGGATTGATTTAAAAATGGTGTCAAAACTCTCCATTGACAGTTGCAAAAGTTTGTAATGCTCATAAGCTATTATAAAACACGGTAATGCACGTTGAAATTCAGTAAATCAACCCAAAGTGTAAGCCTGAGGGAACACATTAGAACAGGAACATTAAGTGGTGAAAATATGTATTCTTAAGATTTTACATTTCCTGTCTCTTTGGGATTTCACATTGTACTGCATGCCTGTTCTTGAGACTGCGTTGTTTGTCTCTCAAAACGCACGGAAAGAACTATTACATCCCCCACCCTACCTGCATGCCAGCACATACCCCCACCCTCACCCTCACCCACATCACTCTAACTCCTCACAAATATCCCAACATCACAAACCACACATCCTAACACCAAGGCCTGCATGCAACAACAAAGCATGGACACCCATCACTAAAGCGTGGCCACCTCACATACCCATACACCCCCCTAAACCATCATCACACAAGGTCCCACACAGGAATGCAAGCACTGGGGTACACGGTCACCCACCCATTGCACACCATGCCACACACAGATGTAACAAACATCCTTTTATACCCATGCAGGACCCCTACCCAACGTCACCGGACAGGAGGGTCCACACATGTCCACACCACCAACAGAAGAGGCCCACAGTGATGACAGCAGCTCTGTCCAACTGGATCTAGATGACCAGCCCGGCCCATCGGGGAACTCTGGACAGTCGGTTCCCCTGACACAGTCACAGGCCACCACAGAGCTTCCCCCCTCTGGAAACACCAGCAAGGCACCCACCCAGCAGACCCATACCTCCGTCCCCAGGACACGTCAATCAGCAGTGTGTCCACCACTACAGGGAACCCAGGCTAAACCACCACCCCAACAACAACAGGGACCTGGGGGCAGTGGTAGTGGG
Source organism: Pleurodeles waltl (assembly GCF_031143425.1). Lineage (NCBI taxonomy): Eukaryota > Metazoa > Chordata > Amphibia > Caudata > Salamandridae > Pleurodeles > Pleurodeles waltl. Next base: position 519,393,583 of record NC_090442.1, read on the forward strand.
CACACGGTCCAGGGGACGGTGGCCCAGGAACACAGGTGAACTGGGAGGGCTGGTGTGCGACAGGGGGAGGACAGGCCAAGGGAACCCACTCTCCACGAGGCCCTCTCCAACATCATGGAAGCCTACCACCACTCCCAGGAGATGATGGCAACGGTACTGGCCAAGTTTCAAGAGACCCAGCCCCTGCAGGAGGAACAGTATTTGGGCTTCAGGGAGGAACTCAGAGCCATCAATTCCACCCTAGGCACCATCGTAGGGGTGCTGAAGGAAGTACTCAACACCAGGAGGGACACTGTGGCACTACAAGGGGCCCCTGACACTAGCCTGGACGATGAACTGCCCAGCACCTCCGCCGGCGCTAGTGGACAGGAGGCACCACCACAGGACCACCACACCAGCACCCCACCCCCTGCAGAGGGAGAACACCCTTGCAAACGGTCCCTGAGATCCAGGAGAAAGACAGAGAACGATGCCAAGAACCCCGCCAAGAAATGAGACCACCCTGAATGTCATCTTTCTGTCCCACTTTGTCACCCTGTCCATCCTTAAACTGCCCCAGCTCCACTTCCTATGGCCATTTGGGCAATGCACCTGTGAGACTAATAGACTGGACTCTGCCATGGACATTCCTCCACCATCACCCCTCACCATTTTGCTACCCCCTCCAATATTGAGCACTAAAATAAACACTCTTAAAGCACAAAACAATCTGGAGTCAGTCTGTGGTTTCGAAATAGTGTATTAGCAATTACTGTGGCAAAAAGCTCTTTCATTTGTAATGTCAACATACTTATGTCACACAGCTGTAGTCCATGATGAATCAAAGCAGAAGTCACACTGTGGGACACACATCTGTGAAATCGTAAGGGAAAGTGACAACTCAGTGACCATACACTGGGTGAAAACGACAGACAGTAGAGAGGTAGTAGTGTTAAAGTACATGTAGTAGGCAGGTTTGTATTCTTACCTGTGTTTTACTGGAAACATTGCTGGATCACTGAGCCCCTGTTGTCCATGTCTTCTTCTTCTGCTTCCTCGTCTTCACTGTCCACAGGCTCCACAGCTGCCACAACACCGCCATCTGGACAATCGTCCTGCAGAAAAGGAACCTGTCGTCGCAAAGCCAAGTTGTGAAGCATACAGCAGGCCACGATGATCTGGCACACCTTTTTTGGTGAGTAGAATAGGGATCCACATGTCATATGGAGGCACCTGAACCTGGCCTTCAGGAGGCCGAAGGTCCGTTCAATCACCCTCCTAGTTCGCCCATGGGCCTCATTGTAGCGTTCCTCTGCCCTTGTCCTGGGATTCCTCACTGGGGTCAGTAGCCATGACAGGTTGGGGTAACCAGAGTCACCTGCAAATGGCAAGAGACAACTGTTAGACACACACTAACCTGTAGGGATATCCCCAGACAACCATTCCCACTGTCTTGCTTCCAGGTGCTCACCTAATAGCCACACACAGTGCCTCTGGAGTTGATCCATCACATAAGGGATGCTGCTGTTCCGCAGGATGTAGGCGTCATGTATTGAGCCAGGGAACTTGGCATTCACATGGGAGATGTACTAGTCGGCCAAACATACCATCTGTACATTCATCGAATGATATCTCTTCCGGTTTTTGTACACCTGTTTACTCCTGTGGGGGGGTACCAAAGCCACATGGGTCCCATCAATGGCACCTATGATGTTGAGGATATGTCCCAGGGCATAGAAATCACCTTTCACTGTAGGCAAATCCTCCACCTGAGGGAAAACGATGTAGCTCTGTATGTGTTTTAGCAAGGCAGACAACACTCTGGACAACACGTTGGAAAACATAGGCTGGGACATCCCTGATGCTATGGCCACTGTTGTTTGAAATTACCCACTTGCAAGGAAATGGAGCACTGACAGAACCTGCACTTGAGGGGGGATTCCTGTGGGATGGTGGATAGCTGACATCAGGTCTGGCTCCAGCTGGGTACACAGTTCCTGGATTGTGGCACGGTCAAGCCTGTAGGTGATGATCACATGTCTTTCCTCCATTGTCGACAGGTCCACCAATGGTTGGTACACTGGAGGATGCCGCCATCTCCTCACATGTCCCACGGGACGGTGCCTATGAAGGACAACAGCGAGCACAGAGTCAAACAACTCAGAGGTACGTACCCACAGTTTACAAAGAACACAAATCATAATCCGAAAAGTGGCCTGTCTGTGTGTTGAGTCTAGGCCTAGGTATGTGTGACACAGTTAAAAATGAAGCCATGTGGGCCCCTGAAATGGCGGCTGCCTGACCTGTAAAGTGGGACAATAGGATGTGAGGTAACTGCGCTGGCGTTGTACACCATCGCGGTAGGCGGTCGAAGACCGCGGCGCAATGCTGCATTGGTTAACATTGGACCCTATGGGTCCCAGGAGCCAATGACGATGCAGTGACGGTACGCACCGCCGCAGACGTGACCGCCATTTTCTATCTGTTCAATCACTCGATACCTGATCTTCGACAGGAGAGGACCTACACTGCAAGTGCTGCTGTGACCTCGGTCTAGAAGAGACAATGACTCGTGTGTCTGGGGAAAGGGCCCCTGCCTTCACATCGGAGGAGTTGGAGAAACTCGTGGATGGGGTCCTCCCCCAGTACACGCTACTCTACGGTCCTCCAAACAAACAGGTAAGTACTCTGGGAGCATGCTGTATGGGCTATGCCTGTGTGGAGACTGGTGGATGTAAGAAGGAAGGGGGTAGAGTGTGGTGTGCATGAAACGACGGTGAGTGCATGTGCCACATGGCAAGGGTAGGGATGGGGGCCAATAACTGTGACGGTGCAGTTGGTAATAAGTTTCTCTTCCCCCTGTACAAATCATGTAGGTCAGCGCCCACCAGAAAAAAATATATTTGGCTTGCCATCGCCAAGGACGTCCAGACCCTGGGGGTCTACCACAGACGGAGCACCCACTGCCGGAAAAGATAGGAGGACATTCGCCGCTGGAGCAAGAAGACGGCGGAGGCTCAGCTGGGGATGGACTCCCAAAGTGGGAGGGGGGCCCGTCGCACCATGACCCCCCTGATGTTCAGGATCCTGGCGGTGGCGTACCTGGAGTTGGATGGGCGCTTGAGGGCATCACAGCAGCCACAAGGAGGTGAGTACACTCTCATCCTGCTGATTTTGCGTGCAGTGGAGGTGTCTGGATGGGGGAGGTGGGCTGTGGGTTTCCCCAGGCCTGGGCGAGATTAGTAGCAAGGTCCTTCCGTAAGGCAGGCCATGTGGCACCCTACCCCATCTCTGAAGAGTGCCAAGTATACCTAGTCATGCCCCTGTGTCATCCATGTGTGCAGATGTCGTCCATAGCCTAGTAGGCCATTTCCCTGGAATTGAACAGTGGAGCCCAAGAGTGCGGCGTAGTGCAGGGGGCTTCTGTGTCTGTCATGTCCGGCAACTGTAGCGGTAATGCATGCACTCAACATGTCTTTCTTCTGTCTTCCCCCCCTTTTTGTGGTCTCCCTGTTCTTGTGTGCATTAGCATCATCAGGTGGAGGAGCAGTGGCAACGGAGCATGACGGAGCTGCATCCCACATGGCCCTGGAGGGCAAAACTACGGACTCGGAGTTCACCAGTGGGACAGAGGGCGAGGGGAGCTCCACGGCGGGGACAGGAGCTGACACCAGTGACACGGACTCGTCCTCTGATGGAGCTCCCTTGTGGTGGCGGCAACATCTGTGCCCCCCGCATCTACAGGTACAGCCGCCACCCCCCCTACCAGCACCACCCTCCCAGCAGCCGCTCAGCCTTTGCCCCGTGCCCGCTCACCCAGGAGGGTGGGCATCTCCTTCGCCCCAGGCACCTCAGGCCCTGCCCCAGTCACCCCTGCTGCCCTCAGTGAGGAGGCCTTTGACCTCTTCAAGTCCCTCACTGTTGGGCAGTCTACCATTTTGAATGCCATCCAGGGTGTAGAAAGGCAGTTGCAACAAACAAATGCATTCCTGGAGGGCATTAATTCTGGTCAGACGGCCCTTCAGCGAGCTTTTCAGCACTGATGACAGCCATTGTCCCTGTCTCTAGCCTCCCCCTCCAACTTCCTCCACTCAGACCCAATCCCCTGTACCCCAGCCTGTCCCAAGCACACCTTCAGACCAGCATGCACACACGTCAACACACAAGGGAAGCTCTGGCAAACATAAGCACCACACATCCCACAGGCACTCACGCAAGCATCACACACATGCAGAGACACCAACATCCACTGCCTCCACTGTGTCCCCCTCCTCCTCATCTCCCTCCTCCCTCCCAGTCTCGTCTCCACTCACACCTGCATGCACTACATCAACAGCCACTACTGCCATCACCAGCACACACACCACCACACCCCGCTCACGTGCAGTCACCGCCCCCACTACCATTCACACGTCCCCTGTGTCCTCTCCCAGTGTGTCTGTGACGCCCCCTCCCAAGATACACAAACGCAGGCACACACCCACCCAACAGCCATCCACCTCATGACAGCCTCCAGCGCATGCACCTTCACCCAAAGTCAGCAAACAAACACCTCCTACAACCACAACCTCTTCCTCCACTCTCAAACCCCCTCCAGCTACCCGTCCCAGTGTCTCCCAAAAACTTTTCCTGTCCAACCTTGACCTCTTTCCCACACCACCCCGTCTGTCTCCTAGGTCCTGAACTAGCACCTCAGCCACAACATCTCCGGGACCAGTGGTGACTGTAGTCACCGGAATCTGGAGTGCTCCGGCCACCAGGGCAGGCAGTGTGGCACGGAGCCACAGCACAGACAGTCCCCCACCTGTGAAGCATCAAAGGTTTGCCAGTGCCCGGCGGGAGAGGGGGAAGGCTCCAGCCACCAAAGCCGCTCCCAGGGGTCCCGGTGGGAGTGTGGAGTCAGCTGCGACACCTTCCAAGGTGGGGAAGGGACACAAGAAACCAGGAAAGTCTGGGAAGAGCAGCACGGCGGAGGAGACCGCCATCATCCCTGCTGCCCAGGAGGCCACAGCCGTCATCCCCGCTGGCCAGGAGGCCACTGCCATCATCCCCGCTGCCCAGGAAGCCACAGCCATCATCCCCGCTGCCCAGGAGGCCACCGCCATGATCCCAGCTGGGCCGGAGAGGACCGCCAGCACAAGCCCTGCTGGGCTAGAGAGGACCGCCAGCACAAGCCCAGCTGGGCTAGAGAGGACAGCCAGCACAAGCCCCGCTGGGCTAGAGAGGACCGCCAGCAGAAGCCCCGCTGGGCTAGAGAGGACCGCCAGCACAAGCCCCGCTGGGCTAGAGATGATCTCCAGCAGAAGCCCCGCTGGGCCAGAGAGGACCACCAGCAGAAGCCCCGCTGGGCCAGAGAGGACCACCAGCACAAGCCCCGCTGGGCCAGAGATGACTGCCAGCACAAGCCCCACTGGGCTAGAGAGGACCGCCAGCAGCTGAGTCACTGCAAAGGAGCCCGCCGCTCCAAGCACCGATGAACAGGGCACCGCCGCCCCAAGCACGGCTGAACAGGGCACCGCCGCCTCAAGCACCGCTGAACAAGGCACTGCCGCCTCAAGCACCGCTGAACAGGGCACCACCGCCTCAAGCACCACTGAACAGGGCACCGCCGCTCCAAGCACCGCTGAACAGGGCACCGCCGCCTCAAGCACCGCTGAACAGGGTACCGCCGCCTCAAGCACTGCTGGCCCATGAGCGCCAAGGGCACTGACGCTATTGAGTCCGTCACAGGCAGGGTGAAGTACTCTGGGCACAAAGCCCCCTCCAGAACCAGTGGAGAGATACATCCACTACCTCTGTCCTTAGCAGGATGAAGCACACCACCCACCCCACCCTGCCACTAGGAAATAATATGGCATCGCAGTGTCCTGCTGGCGGGGTGCTGCTGGAGGTGGAAGCACCCCTTCCTGTTCCCTGCCAGACGTCCTCCTCCCAGACCGGGTAAGTTGATCATCTGACAGGGGAGGGGCGTGGAAGGATGTGGGGTGTTGTGTGTGCGTGTGTAAGTGTGGTGTCTGCATGTGTCGATGAATGTGTGTATATGTGGTTTTATGAGTGTCTGAATGTAGAAGTGAGTGCATGCATGTATGCATGTAAGTGTGTATGCGTGTGTGCATGCAAGTATGAGTGTTGTGGTGAATGCATGTTTGTCTGTGTGTGAGTGTGCATGTTTGGATGGGTGTGAGTATGCATGTTTGGATTAGTGTGAGTATGCGTGTTTGGATGGGTGAGTGTATGCGTGTTTGGATGGGTGTGAGTATGTGTGTTTGGATGGATGTGTGTATGCATGTTTAGATGGGTGTGTGTATGCATGTTTTGGATGGGTGTGAGTATGCCTGGTTGAAAGCGTGTATGAGTGCTAAGGTGAATGCAAGTATGGATGCGTGTGAGTGAATGCGTGTATATAAGTGTAGGTGATTGAGTGTATGCGTGGTGCGTGTGGGTGTCTGTGTGCGTGTACATGTATACGGGGAGGGGCATGGGGATGCTCTGTCTAGAGGGGGTAGGTGGGTGTTGTGAATGCTGGGGGGTGGGGGAATCATCTACCGGTGACAGGAAGAAATTCCCTGTCACTGGTATCCTTTTCACCAGGGTTTTCGTGGCAGTGCTACCACTGCGGAAACCCTGGTGGAAAGGCAGCATCTAATACCTCCAGCGGTCTTCTGTGGACCCCCGGATCAGAGATACTCACCTCCGACACTGCAGCTCCGATCACCCTGGCGGTATGAGTGGAGATGTGGCTGGTTCGGAGAGGCCAACCCGCCTGTTGGCGGTGAAACCACCACCTTTACCCTGGTGGTCTGAAGACCATCAGGCTTATAATGACCCCCATAGAGATATCAAGTCAAGCCAAGATATATTTTGTTCAGTGTTATGCCATAAAAGCCACAACTCACTCGTATACATGCATGCAACTGTCTTCACATATAAAAATGACATTTTGAGTCAAGATAGCAAATAAGACTATCAGAGTTCATTAGCAATTTGACCACAGATATATATATATATATATATATATATATATAACATGTCCAGGAAACTAGTCAACAGGGGTTTTCCTACTTCACATACAATTTAATAATTTTATTAAAAATGTTGCAGCTGAATAAAAAGCACCAACTATCTAAAATGACTAGTGCAATTTTTTTAAAAGAAGAGTTATTTGGCATTCAGAGAATTTTACGTAAATAAAAAGCATTTTTTTGAAGTGTATATTATTCAAAGGTATCTCGTCATAATGCTTCCTAATTACTAGAGCCAATCTGATGAAGTTGAAAACAGCATAACAGATTTATATTGTGGAAATTCTAGTCCTAACCTCTGTGCTCTAACCTTTGAATTGCGGCACACAGGAACCAAAATGGATTGGCGTGGGCACGAGTATAATGAATAAAAAAATATAAAATGGCAAGTACTGTGTTTAGAGCTATTGTTACATTGGCATTGATTGAATTCATGATGCCAAGTATTTTGCGTTGGGAAAGCCACCTTATAATGTACGGTAGTCAACCTATAAAGAGCTAAATGTCAACGATGGATTGGATTAACTACCCATGATAATTTTGGCTCAAGGGATCTGGTGGCTGACACCACTGCATATCTCTCCACTGTTTGTAAATCAAGCACCCGCCCCATTCTGACCTCCATATACAGCTCAAAATAACAATTTTTAACAGTCTCATTACGGTTTAAGTTGAGTTCTTGTGGATTTGTAAATAACTCTGCCATACTAAGTTTGTCTGAGATGCTTTTCAGGTAGGCAAGCCAGGGGATTCTATTAGCACCATCTAATGCTAAGCAATCAGCCATATAGGATCTAGCTAGGGCTGCCTCTGGGTCCCCCCAACATTTAATCCACAGCATTATCGGGGCCAACCATATTTGAACCTCAATAAATGACATTCCTAATTCCTCATGGGTAATAAAGGTGGCTGTGTTTTTTGGTACTGCCAGCAATCTGCGGGCGAAAGCATTTTCTAACCACTAAAGGGGTCCTATGTTACCCATAACCCTGCACCATATGACCCAGCTGAAAGGCCTTTGCTTTGGATGGCTGTTGGGTGGGTGTGTGCCTGCGTTTGTGTATCTTGGGAGGGGGCGTCACAGACACACTGGGCAAATCTAAAAATGGCCTCTGTGTTCTTTCCAAATTGCTGTGCTATTATATTATTCCAGCAGAGGGTTGAGCTAAATATAATGCCTAGATAACAAAAATGTTTTACCTTCTCAAGGTGTGTAGCCTCTATTGTAAAGAGCTTTGTTTTCATATTTGGTCTCCCACATGCCATAATATATGTTTTTACAAAATGTACTTTTAAGTCTAAAGAGTCCATATAAAACAAAAAGGAGCCAAATTGCATATGTAAGCCAGTTGTGGCCCGGGACATTAAAACTGCATTTTCCGCATACAATAGAATGGCTATGTATTGATTACCCATTGTTTGCGTATCCTTGTCTATACCTATGACATGCTCTCTAACCTCATTTAGGTAAAGAACAAACATAAAAGGGGCTAGAATATACCCCGCCTCATACCCCATAAGGAACTGATCTATGTGGTCTTTTCACCATATGGGACATAGCGAATTTTCACTCTTAAATCATGGTGGCGGCGCTTAAACTTTTAAAGAGACAGCAGTTCGGCTTCCACTCCGTTATTCTCCATTTTTTACCATACCTTTGCTTGATTTACCAAATCAAAGGCACTTGTTAGATCTATGAATGCCATAGGAAGGGTAACCTTCTTGGCCATGACATACTTCCCTGCAATAATATAGAGATTTAGGGATCGCTGAACTGTAACAATACCTGGTCTAAAGCCAAACTGCACATCCAACAAAATCCTGATTACAAGGACACAGGATTCAAGCTGAGACAAAATCACTCACCCCAGAGTCTTGATACTAGAGTCTAGCAGGAAAATCAGCCTATTACACATGGTGTAGTGTATCCTATTTAGGTATAATGGGAATCAGGAGTTTAGCTTAGCCTACTGGCTTGCAGGCGTGTGCCCCCGTCACCTAGTGACTTTTAACCTAGTTAGCCTGCTCTGTTTTGGAGTATTTATTTAATTATTTCTTCCAAGATAGCTGCTATGTTTATAGTTAGGAAGTTATTTCTCATTATCAGTACCACTCTGTGAAGGCGTCAATATCAGCGTCAAAGATAAGTGATATACGTAGGTATTCACATCATGTCCCTTTCCCACTTATGTGTGACAGGAACATACTGTACTTTTGTAGGGAATTATTTGTGTAATTGCTCCCCCAAGCATGGCTTCTTATCTATTGTTCTATTGAACTTACCTGCGACTTGGGTCCCACAAGATCTGTATAAATACATCTCATGCAGACAAGGTTATCAGAGGGATTCCTACCACATGCCATCAATGCTTTCTATGCTACATGTCACCTTGCCGTAGACCCAGCCTTCATGTCACCATGGAGTCTGATCTAGAGATCACATTCCAAGGTAACGATGGTCGGGGGTTTCTTCCTATGGACATGGCAATGGAAGATTAGGTTTAACACACCTAGCTCTCTTTAGGTTAGAGATTAGGTTCTTCATGCTAGGGTCTTAGGGTCTATTTTACATCTCATATTATTGCAAGATGATGGGGGCCTTTGTATTCAAGAATCCCATCTTTACAATTCTGCTGCTTGCATTGATCATTATCCTAATCATTGCAGCTCATGCATTTTGCAGTCTTGTTAATAATACCTATTTAAAAACTTCACTGCAACTCTTTTATTACCTGTGTGTGACTGAAACTTGCTGCTCATGTGAGAAAAGAATAATTTCCATTTAACCCGACTCCCCTGAGATGTTGCACTCTTTAGTCCACGCGTAAAGGCTGCCAGAATCACCTTTTGCTGACAATAAATGAGGCAGAGTTTCATTTTTTTCTATATACATCTATATATATAAATATAGAGGTTATTTGCTGGTCTTCGTATTAGTGATCAGCACACTGTAGTCCTTTTGAACAACTGAGAAGTAGGTTGCTAGCCCAAAGATCTTCTAGTGTTACTAACAATTCAAATATTCAGACATTATAGCAGGCACTAATATGTCTGAACCTCCTTATTTTCTTTCAGATAAGGGTGATCCTATTTTGCCATGGAAATGGTGGAAGCGGATATTTGATTCATACTTACTCGTGATTGGGGGAGAAACATTTTCGGCAGTTGGCAAACAAGTTGTATTATTACATAATTTAGGAATAAAAGGGAGAAATGTGTATGAGAGTTTGGAGAAAATCATCATTGGTCATGGGGGGTGAACCAGACAATGTTTTTGACATGTCTGTAATGATACTGAAGAACCATTTTGGTGCACAGATTATTGTGGTATTGGTAAGGCACAATTTTTCAGTGGAAACAGGAGAAAAATGGCACATATGTTGCAGCCTTGAAAACGTTAGCTCGTACATGTGAATTTGAACAACTGACTGATTCTCTTGTCAGGGACCAGATTGATATGTGCATGAACAATAAAATAGTACAAGAAAAAGTATTAGCAAAAAATCTTACTTTGAAAGAGGCAATAGCAATAGTTGAAGGTATAGAGAATTCTAGGATATGGATGCATGAAATGCGTGATGAAAAAGAAAAAGGCAACATGATTCTGGAAGAGTCAGTGAATGAAATAAGAGGAGTTGGTAGAAATGCAGAGAAGGAAGTAGACAAACATGAGAGAACGAAAAGCAAGGAGGGAGATGAAAAGTTTGAGAAGAAATGTTCTCAAAATGAAACTCTAATATCAACAAAAAGTGTGGGTGTATGATGTTTTAGATGTGGGAGTGAAGGACATCTTTCCAATAGTCCTGGGTGTTTTGCAAGGTTGGCAGTCTGAATGAGATGTTGTAAGAAAGGGCACTATGCCAGGCTGTGTAGATGAAATAAACAATAGGAGGTGAGTCGTACTGAAGGAGAAGAACAATTTGAAGAAACAATTATTTTCAGCATAAAAAATGATGGATGTGTGGATGCAGATCCAATAGAAATGCCGGAATGTGAAATTGTGGTGTGAGGAAAAAAAGTTGTACTTGCTGATTTGGGATCACCATACACAATGATTGGTGACAAGAATTGGAACTCAATATTTAGGAATGGAGAAATTGAATTATTACCACCAGGTATAAATCCTGTTGGGTACAGAGGCAAGAAAATAGATATTTTGTGTTCTTCAGTGATGAGAATTCAATTTGATAAACGGGAAACAACATGGAAAGTGTATGTAGCGAAAAGCTGCAGGTTGGAGACATCAAAGGGACATGGGATATGTCCCATTGCATAAAACCCGGCCTTCACCGTAGCCAAATCTTCCACCTGGGGGAAAGCAATGTAGCTGCACATGTGTTTTATCAGGGCAGACAAGACTCTTGCCAGCACTATTGAGAACTTTGGCTGTGACATTCCTGCTGCCAAGCCCACTGTCACTTGGAAAGAACTTGTTGCCAGGAAATGGAGCACTGATAGAACTTGCAGAAGAGGGGGGATCCCAGTGGGATGATGGACAGCTGAGATCAGGTCACGCTCAAACTGGGCAAACAGCTCTGTGATTGTGCATCTGTCCAGTCTATAGGTTAGTATTATGTGCCTGTCCTCCAGTGTAGCTAAGTCCACCAGGGGTCTGTACATGGGGGTATGTCTTAATCTCCTATTCATCTACAGCGGTAGCTATATAAGGGACAAGAGAGTGAGTAGGCTGTCACAATTTGAACAACTATACCACAACAGCAGTCCACATCGTGCAATCATGTTTTGGGACAGTGGAATTACAAAGTATGTGCTTTTTATCTTGTGACGCAGCAATTATCGATCGGCCTGCCCACCCCACCCCCGAAACGGTGACCACCTGTCCTGTGTGCAGGGACAGGTGGAAGTGAGGTAATTTCACTGACATTGAGTGCTGTGGCAGCAGGTGGTCATGAACCGTCGTGCAATTCTTCATTGGATAATATTGGGCCCAGTGGCCAATGGGGATGTACGCCGGTGGTAACGGTATATATTGCCGCGGACATGACTGCCATTTTATTTCCCAATCATCACTTGTTTCCTGACCTTCGATTGGAGAAGACCTGCACTGTATGTGCTGCTGTGACCTGTGTCTGGAACCTACCATGGGACCGGGGAAAGGGCCCCAGCCTTCACTTCTGAGGAGTTTGAGCGACTGGTGGATGGGGTCCTACCCCAGTATGGACTGCTGTATGGGCCTCCAGACCAACAGGTGAGTACACTGTGGGCACGATGCATGTGGCATGAATGCATGGAGTTGTGGGTGAAGGCATTATGTAAGTGTGTTTTTTTTTTTCTCTTGGCGGTGTACATGTTGTGAGCTGGCCTATGTGTTTTGTAATGTTGATGGGATCGGGTATGGTGGACCATGTGTGTGGCAGGCTGCACTGTCTGTTTAATAGAGTTCTCCTGTATGTATTACCTCTGCAGGTCAGCGCCCATCAAAGGAAGGGATTATGGCATGCCATCCCCAAGGAGGTGCGGACCCTGGGGGTTTATGGCAGGCGGAGCACCCACTGTCACAAAGAGTGGGAGGACCTGAGCCGCTGGGCATGGAAGACCGCGGAGGCCCAGCTGGGGATGGACTCCCAATGAGGAAGGGGTGACCTTCGGACCCTGACCCCCCTGAAGGCCTGCATACTGGCAGTGGCCTACCCTGAGATGGATGGGCGCTTGAGGGCATCACAGCAGCCGCAAGGGGGTGAGTACAGTGGGTATAGTTACAACTAATGGCTGGTGTGGTGGTATCCGGGTGGTGGTTGTGTGTTAGTGGGTGCCCCTAAGGCCAGGCCAGACATAGATGCATAGGTACTCTGAAGGGTAATGGATGCATGGCAAATACAGATAACCTAGCTTGTTAGTGTTCACTTTTAGGCAGGGCTGCGTGGGTCCCAGGTGTGCTGCAGTTTCCGGTGTGTGCTCCTCCTCATGCCTCGGTGACTAGTCATATCACTGGTAGTGCAATGCATAGTGCGTAGGCCTGTTCCCTGTGTGTGAGGGTGTGTGTACGCCAGTGGTGGTGTTGGTGCAGACATTGACCCAGTGTATCCTTTGTCTCTCCCTCCCCCTTTTCTTGTTTTGTCATCCTGTCCTTATGTGCATTATTATCATCTAGTGGAAGAGCAGAGGCACTGGCGACAGAGGGAGCTGTATCCCACAGGACCCTGGAGGCAGAGTCCACCAATGTGGAGGGAACCAGTGGGTTGGAGCGAGAGGGGAGCACCACGACTGGAGGGGGCAACACAGACTCAGATACCTCCTCCGATGGGAGCTCCCTGGTGGTGGCAGACACCTCTGTGACCATCCCAGCTGCAGGTACAGCCGCCACCTCCCATACCAGCACCGCCTTCCCAGTAGCCCCTCAGTGAGTTGTCCGTGCCCGCTCACCCAGGAGTGTGGGCATCTCCTTCGCCCCAGGCACCTCAGGCCCTGCCCCAGTCAGCCCTGCTGCCCTGAGTGAGGAGGCTATTGACCTCCTGAGATCAATCTCTGTAGGGCAGTCAACCATTGTGAATGCCATCCAGGGGCTGGCACCCCAGATGCAGCAATGCAATGCATTCCTGGAGGGCATTCACTGTGGATTGGCGGCCCAACAGAGATCGATTCAGGCTCTGGCCTCCTCTCGGATGGCAGCCATTGTCCCTGTTTCAACCGTCCACTCACCAACACCCACTTCCCAGTCCCATTCTCCTCAACACCAACCCATCCCAAGCACACAAACAGACGAGCGTGCTCACAAGGCAATACCCAAGAGTGGCACAGGCAAACACAAACACTACACTTCATCCCACAGGCACTCACACAAACACCATACTGTTGCAGACACAACAACATCCACAGCTTCCACTGTCTCCCCCTCCACCTCCACTTCCATCCCAGTTATGTCCACACTCACACCTGCAAGCAATACATCTACATCCACTACCAGCATCACCACACCAAGCAGAACACACATCTCACTGGCAGACACATCTACAACATTCATGCACATTTCCCCTGTGTTCTCTCCCACCGTGTCTGTCCCCCCTCCTAAAGGACACAAACGCAGGCACTCAGACACTCAACAGCCATCCACCTCACATCAGCATACAGCCCATGAACCTGCACCCAAATCCAGCACACACACACCTCCGCCAACCACTCCCTCGTCCTCCCCTCCCATTACTCCTTCCTCCTCCCGCCCCAACATCCCTAAAAGGCTTTTTCTTGCCCAACTTGACCTCTTGCCTACCACTCCCCCCATCCTGAATGTATGGGCAGGGTACCAAGGACACAGCTCAGCACCTCAGCCAAACAGTCCACGGGGACAGTGGTAGCACCACCTACTCGTGGTGGTAAGGTTACAAGACCTACGACACTGAAAGGGAAGGAGCCAGCACCACCAGGCGTAAAAGGGAAGTGTCCTGCACCAGCTGTGAGGAAGGGGAAAGGGGCCTGCACCAGCTGTGAGGAAGGGGAAGGAGCCAGCACCAGCTGTGAGGAAGGGGAAGGGGCCAGCACCAGCTTTGAGGAAGGGGAAGGAGCCAGCACCAGCTGTTTGAAAGGGGAAGGAGCCAGCACCAGCTGTGAAGAAGGGGAAGGAGCCTGCACCACCAGGCAGAGAGGGGAAGAGCCCACCCACCCCTGTGGGGAAGGATAAGAGTTCCCCGATCCATGAACAGGAGGAGAAGAGGCACTCTATGCCAGCAGAAGGTGTCAGGCTAACATCGCCACCACCACCAGCTGTCAGAGGCCCCCAACGCCAGCTGTAAATGTGCAGCCATCAGGCAGCCCATGCACTCATCAGTGAGTGCAGGAGCTGCCCAAGAGCCTCCCACAACCATCACTACCAAGAAGCCATCACTGAGTGCAGGGGCTGCCCAGGAGCCTCCCCCAACCACCACAACCATGCAGCCATCACCGCTGGCAGACGCCATGTAGTCCACCCTCCAGGAGGTACTGTGAGGGCTGCCCCCTCCAGAACCAGTGGGCAAGTCACCCACTTGAGAGACTGTGGCCTTGCACACCCCAGAACAAAGCAATAGGCATGTTGCCCCCTCCAGAACCAGTGGGAAGACACCCACTCGAGAGACTGTGGCCTTGCACTCCCCAGGAGCATGTTGCCCTCTCCAGAACCAGTGGGCAAGTCACCCACTTGAGAGACTGTGGCCTTGCACTCCCCAGAACAAAGCAATGGGCATGATGCCCCCTCCAGAACCAGTGGGCTTGTTCCCGCATCGAGCTGAGGTGCCCTCCCCCCCTAAGGTCCCTGTCTATTTGAAAACTGACAGCCCTGCAGTGTTCTATCCGGATGTGATCAGGATTCGAGTTGGGCCTCAGACTGTGCCCTGTTGCCATGTGGGCCCTTTGAACTTTGGACCGGGCAGTATTCCTTTTTTTGTACATGTGTACATATCTGTTTCATTGCCAAATCAAATTATTAATTTTGCTGTTGATCTGATTACAATCACTTTAGTCAATTCATGTTGTCCTTGCATTATTCTGCCATTTTACGGGGACAAATTGATTTTCTTGTGCAACTGGTTTTGTGTATGGTGTGTATGTGTCGGGTGTGTGTTGTGCGTGTGTGTCACTCTTGTTTTCCTCCCACCCTCCGTTGTTTCCTAGGGGCTGTACTCACCGTCATCGTCTTCGTCGGCGTTGGTGTTCCAGGTGGAGCATAATGTAGAAGATCATCGGGAAGACTTGCAGTTCGGGTTCCTTGAAGGCGTGGTTCTTCTCTGTGTCTCCAATGGTGAGTCCTTTCACTTCTGAGCTCTATTTCTGCCAGGGTTTTGTTGGCGTTGGTACCGCCTCGGAAAAGGTGGTGATTTCCTGTGTCAAAATATGGTGGGTGGTACTTTGTCTTCCGCCTGGCTGTTGCCGGCTACCGCCATGGTGGCTGTTTTTTCCACCCTGGCGGATGGTGTGGTACATAGGCTGTCTATGGGAGATATCACCGCTATGGTCATAATTTGGCGGTAATGACCGCCAGCCTGTTGGCGGTATTACCGCCACTATATCACCCACCGCCAGGGTCGTAATGAGGGCCTTATTCTTGTATCTATATGGAAAAGATCACTTACTTTACTCACAGTAATATATGGTAGAATGCAGTTTAACTGTCTACAGTGAAAATGCAGGTAAGATGGGCATAATTGGGTCTGGGAAGGGACGAAGCCTAGCCTCCCACTTCTGACTCATTTGTATGGGCCAGTGAATGGAATCATGCCAAAACCCTGTTCAAGCAGCTTAGGTCTTGGAGCAGATTTATCAAGACTTTGCACCTCTGGAATGTCACCCAAAGAGACCCAAAGTGGCACAAAGTCTTGATATGGTATTTACTTTGTTGTGCAAAACAATTGTTGCACTGTGCATATGCCCTTTTTCTGGTGTTTTGCTGTGCTTGACGCTACTTTGCATCAAGGGTGTGTTCCATGGTTGGTACTTGGGCATTCCAGAACACCACCTTGTTTTTTGATGCAAAATCATATCTACTAAAATTCTTAGGCAAGCTTTGTGTCAAAAAATAACACTTTGAGGTAGGTGCAAGGTAGGAGAAATATTTTTATTTCTCCTTTCATTTCACATGTAGATGTGCTGCACTCCAAAGCACACCTCCAAAGTGCCAAATGTATAAAAAAAAGGTCTGAGGTTAAGATATTTGACTAGAAGGGTACCTTTCCAGTAATGAATCTTTTATACAGCACGCGTAGACGTTTGCACAATGGTGCAAAGGCTTGACAATAGGCATCCTTAAAGAGCACCTACAAAGGGGAAAAGAGCGGCAGCAAGTCATATTTAGCAAATATGGGCCATATTTATACTTTTTGATGCAAAACTGTGCCGGCGCCATTTCTTTGTGCCATCCGGGCGTCAAATTTATACTTTGATGCTCTGTGGCGCAAACCACGGGTTAGAGTAATTTTTTTTTACTCAAACCATTGTGCCACGTTGTAAAGAAAAATTATGTTAACGTGGCAAAAATGACTTTAATCCGGGTTACGAAGTCGCAAAACCGGATATGCGCCTTTTTTCCCCTCAATAGTGTCAAAAAGCACCGCAAACACAGCAAACTTTTTGCAAAGGAGCCCCAAAATGGATCCCAGAAGCCAAGAGAAACCCCAGGAAGACTCCAACCAACCAGGAGCCAGCCAGAAGGACCCAGACAAGACCCAGGAGCGGAAGAAAAAGAAAAGGAAGTGTTGGGTCAGTGCAGAGGAGCACGAAATACTGCTGAAAGTGGTGACGGAACACCAGCATCAACTTTTTGTCACCTCAAAATTGACAATTGGGAGGAGAAAGGCAATTTGGCAACAAATTGTCAACAAGATAAACAGTGTGGCAGAAGTACAGAGAACAGTCACTGAGTGCAAGAAACGCTGGCATGACTGCAAGTGCAGGATTAAGGAAAAAATGGCAAGGAACAGGAAGGCAGCACTGCAGACTAGAGGTGTGAGTCCAGCACTGCAGGAGGCCCTGGACCACATGGAGGAGATGGTGGCAGCTGTCATCCCAGAGGAGATTTTCACAGGGATTCAAGGACAGGACAGCACAGACTACAAGGAAACCACGCAGGGTAAGTTGCATGGGGGACAAAAATGCCAAAGTGTTAACTGTAAGCGGGGGGACATACGTACTACACAATGCATGTCAGCCATGAAAATCAGGTAGTGGAAAGGGCAAAGGGGCAAGGCATGGGTGCACGGGCTGTGCAGGGCAAACCAGGAGCACAGCACAACACTACACTAACAACCTTGTATGGGGGTACTCTGCCATGCCAAGGCTGTTGGAAAGGCAAAGGCAGTCCAGGAGGGTAGGGTACAATGTAAAACTGGCCTGCTGTCACACAACAGCTGGTATTGTTGCTACATGAACTAGGGCTCAATTTCCAGTCTCAGGCCATATCTGCAAGTGGTATTTACCATTGACAACAGTTGCCACTACCACCTGTGCTGTGTGTGCAGGTCAAGTAGCTAATGGCAGTTATGTGCCCATGGTTCAAACACACCCAAAATAGAGGGTTCAGAATGACAACGTTATCAATCCCCTGTAATTCCTAACAAAGTGCAAATCCTGTCAAATGCTCATGTCTGTAGGCACAATAAACATCAGGTATTGTTACTTATATTATGAAGTACACAGCAGTAATGTCATACCCATGCTGCACATTTCAGGGTCTACCCCGTGCCTGTGTTACAATAGCTGCAATGCCACCTTGCAACATCCCAACTGTCATACTGCTAAGACAACAGCATTGAGAGGGAGGACATATGGGTCTAGCTAGTTAGACACACCCGCACAGTCATAAGAGGAAATGTAGCACTGCCAAGACTATCACTGCAATCCAATGTAGCACACATTCCCCAACATCAACATTACACACTACCAATGCTGACACCTGTATCGTGCCATGCCAATGTGACACATAGGGGGTCATTCTGACCCTGGCGGTCCTCGACCGCCAGGGCCAACGACCGCGGAAGCACCGCCAACAGGCTGGCGGTGCTTCCATGGGCATTCTGAAACGGGAAACCGGCGGCGTCCCGCCGGTTTCCCGCTGTCCCAGGGAATCCTCCACGGCGGCGCTGCTTGCAGCGCCGCCATGGGGATTCCGACCCCCTTACCGCCATCCTGTCCCTGGCGGTTTTCACCGCCGGGAACAGGATGGCGGTAACGGGTGTCGTGGGGCCCCTGGGGGCCCCTGCAGTGCCCATGCCAATGGCATGGGCACTGCAGGGGCCCCCTAACAGGGCCCCACATTGATTTTCAGTGTCTGCCAAGCAGACACTGAAAATCGCGACGGGTGCCACTGCACCCGTCGCACGCCTTCAACTCCGCCGGCTCCATTCGGAGCCGGCTTCCTCATTGAAGGCGCTTTCCCGCTGGGCCGGCGGGCGGCCTTCTGGCGGTCGCCCGCCAGCCCAGCGGGAAAGCCAGAATGGCCGCCGCGGTCATTTGACCGCAGTGTGGTCATTCGGCGGCTCCCGCCGGGCGTGCGGTTACCGCCGCCGGCGGGAGTCAGAATGACCCCATAGTATATGCTAGGTCTCAGCAACATATAGGTGGATGTGAACTATCTGAGACTTGGTCAGTTCCAGATTGTTAAGTGTGGTGCAAGTGGCATCAGAACACCCACAGCCATTGCAAGGCCTCACCATGATAATGGAAGTAGACGGAGGGTTGAGTAGGACAATAAAGTGGCAACATACAATTTGGACAGAACCTACACCTAGAGGATGTGACACAGACAAGTCCCCAAACTGCCCACACTACATGTGACATGCAGGTGGGGGATAGGCCTGGGAGAATGCTAATCTTAATGACAGGAACAATGAACAGGAACCAAGATTACAATGTTCCACTAATAGGAAGTCAGTAATGTCACATTAAAACTTCCACAACACAGACACACTAATTGAACAATATCTCATTGCAGAGGACGATGGCTCTTCTGGGGATATGCCTGTCCTGGACTTCCCGGATGACATGGATGACGAGCTGACAAATATTAGCCAGCAGACCCTCCAAGATGTCCTTGGAACCTTCAAGACTCCACCTTCAGTCGCAAGGAGGAGCACAGAGATAGCAGCCATCAGAGTACCCACCCACCACCCCGATAGAACGACCTGCCAGCTCCAACCCAGCTGAGGACTCTGAGGGCACTGGTACCAACTTAGAGAGGACAGTAGTGGGAGTGCAGGGGGAGCTGGCCAAGGAGTGCGGGTGGGGATGCAAAGTATGGCAGCCAGCCTTGAGGGGATGCGCAATGGGCATGATGTCATCAGCAGAAGAGGCAGCAGCCATGCAAGCGCTACCATCCATCATGCAAGGACTACAACAATGTGTAAGGGAATTCACCACAGCAGTAAGGGAGTTACCACAACACCTGGCATCCCAAACCTTTCACTGCATGCACAAATGCAATCATGACCCCCTCAGGGCCGACCTGGCTATCTACCACAGTGATGTAACTGCTATACTCAAGAACCAGCAGCTCCTCCTTGCTGCAGTAATGCCTTTAGTAGACCCACAGTTGGCAGCTACCAGGAATTCTGACTCCACGTCTTCAAACACTGAAGTGTGTGTTGCCCCTTCAAACCCACCACCACCAAGGGCAGAGCAGACGACACACACATCAGAAGATGAAGACGTGGAACAGATCACCTTCACCCATAGGAGTACCCGGTAGCACCAGTCCATGCCACATGGGCACTGATTTCCTAGGTCCTGTGCTTGTTAACATGCCAGTCTTGCTACAGTTGGTCACTTCACTGTTCTCCAGCACACTGTTTACCTTGACACTATGCTCTGTGCTTGTCTCTCACTACCTCATTGGCAATTCATGTTCCTCTGCACTGTATGACACTTCACCCCAGCATGCCCAATGACATGTCCCATTGCACTTGTGTTGCATCACAATAGAAGGTGTCACACTAATGGACTCACAATCCTGGACTATGTAACTGTTGCACTACAGCACTTTAAAATAAATAGCACTTACACAACCACGTTGTCTCTGTGTAATGTGAGACACCAACTGTGTAGGAGATTAGTGATGTATGTCACATGTCAATGGCCATAGAATGTCAATACAACTGTGTTGAAAGAATGTGGGCTGATAACTATGCACTGGGGTCTGGATTGTATCATCATCAGCTCTTCCTGAGGCTTCGTTCTGAAGTAAAATGAAAACAAACAGTATAATGCTGTGTAGGACAGAAAAAGTCCACTTCAAGGTATGTATAAGCTGAAATTCAATGTGGCCAACATTCCCTTCAAGACAATCTTTATGTATGTGACATCTGACTATAAACTTTCATCACAAACACACACCATACAGCAGGAATGGATGTGTACGAGTGGATGGACAAATATGTAACCTTGGAGTACAATGTAAGAAATGATAGTTGTGATTTATGTATACAATATAACATAAGATTATAACATCACTCAGCTTATCAGGGTTCACATGACCATCAGGCTGCAGACAGATATACCACAGTGCCCAAGATTCAAATTCAGGACTCAAACGATGACAGATTTAAAAACACATCCAAACTTCGCAACACATTGGGAATCATAGTAACCTTGAGTGGTGGGTGCAATGGATGGCAGATGCATAGAGAAGTAGCTTTGGTGTAGCTGCCAATGTGACAGCACATTAGGAATTGGGAATAACCATGTCAATATTGGGATTCTGATGCAGAATGGAACGCAAATGCAAATACTAAATTGACACTGTTCATCCATGCCAAAGCCCTGATCCCCAAGCATATGACACATACTGTAAAGGAGTACCTAAAACTTTATTTCACAGTAATAAAGGATACTATAACTAGTGGAAACACCTTAACCAACCTAATCTATCCTAACTACACATTACCCACAACTGGCCCTAACTACCCTAACACTTATCACATTTAACTAAACACTCTAAACACCAATGCAGTGACTCAGGTATTGTGGCTTGTGCATAAAGGGACAATGAGTTACTGTGTGATGCTCATGTGGGTTGAGTTTAGTTCTGGAATTATTGTGCTTTCAGTGGTCCATTATATGTGTGCCTGTGTTGTATTTAGGTTACATATGCCACATTGGCAGTGTACCCAGAGCCGTATATGCCCCCTATGACACCATGATGGCAGGGGTCCTGTGTGTTACTTGATGTCAAAGTTACGCTAAACATGGGATGGACATTTATCTAAATCAAAACAACAAAGAAATATATGCTGACAGTGTCTAATTTGATCATCCGTGACAGAATGCATGGGCACAGGTGTAGTCATTGCACCTGAAATGTGTTACTCTGGGCCCTGTGTAACTATATCAGGTATTGTAGATCACAGTTTGCCACATTCATTAGCTTACATTTGCCAAGTTGGGTGATCTGTGGTTATACTACCGAACTGACACTGTACCCTAATTGAAACAAGGTTTAGCAAATGTCCTACTTCTGAAATCTTGATGACGTAGGTCTCTATTTGTGAGCACCTTGGGAATGGTGGCACTCACAGGAATGCTGACCTGCTGATCTTAGCATACAACCATGTCTGTGATAGCCTTCATACTGAGAAGTTAACAATTGTACATATGTTGCACTAGATCAGCAGGGGTGTATCAAACGTAAACTAGCAAACTATTTTGTCACTTTAAATGTATGATGGAAGCAGTCAGTGGTCCCTTGCACAACATCATGTAAATAAATATTTTCTGACCATGCATTCACAAAGTTCAGGAATCCCATGATGACCCATTAACTTCATAAAATTGTTTGGCTATAAAGTGACACAGATGGCAAATGCACAAGCTCTGTACCAGCAATTGTGCCCAAGGCAAAAATGTTGTTGGGCCATGCTACTCCATGAAAAGAATTCTACTCCTACTCCAAAAAGCCACAAGAGGAACCTGTGTACTGCTACTTCAATCTGCTATAATCTGGGCACAATTGAGTTTGGCAATGTGAAAGATTATCTGTCCAGACGTAAACACACAGAAACAATTAACTTAGGGCCAAATGTTTTTTTTTTTATGTGTAGCATTTGCTACAGCTATGGAAAGTAGCAAAAAAAAAATAGATATTATCAAGTGTGCATTACATTGGCATCCATACTTATTTTAAATGCTGCACAAACCAAGTTGAAATATCATCCTAAAACATTAACAAAGGTTAGAAAGATATTTGTACGCAGGGCCATGAATACTGTGCATATATGAATTAAAAAATGTGGGGACTACTTTTGTTACTTGCATTAGCATGTGAAATACATCTCATTCCTGGTACACTCACAGGCTCTGAATAGTACTTTTGTTTGTGCCACATTATCATCATCTATTGATGTAAAAGCAGCACTTATTAACAAGATAAAGTTGCCTTCTGTACGTTTGTGCAGCTTTTGCGTCAACAAATGACGGTAATGCGTAGCAAAAATAGCATTCATCAGGGCCACAGTTTGTTCAACTTGCATTCCACATATCCACAAACATTGCATGCAGCATGTCACAAAATATGCTACTGTCACTACAGAGCATTTAACTGTACACATTAGTCTAATTTGTACTCATCAACATGGCCACCAATCATCACACCCAGGTGGTCCAGCAGGTCTTGCTCTCTGGCCACCAGGTCAGCCCAGCCCAGCGATGTTTCAGTTGGTGGTCATTGCGCTGGCTGTTGAACAGTCTTTTTAGGTGGAACAGCACCTTTGACCACCTGAGCCTCCTATCCTCGGTGTGATACCACTGTATCACCCTGCCACCAGCCTCCAACATCAGGGGGAGGAAGTGGCACACCAGCCAAATAAAAAAAAAAAGGTCCTCCGCACCCATTCTCCCCAGATGTGGCCTTCCCAACATCTCAAAAATAATAGGGATAGGAAAGGATAAAGAGGGAAATACAGGGAAGGGAGGTATGGAAAGGAAACTTAAAGAACCACCAACAAACAGCCCAACAATACCCCAACTAACAATACCCACTAACACTCCCAACAGCACAAAGACAAATCGAATCTTAAAAAATGACAAAAACACACTTACACTGATTTACACAAACACTTACAACAACAACAGATGACAATGGAAATGGCACACAGGAGACAAAAGCACAATATTGACAGACACAACTCTAAACACAGCCACTCGGTCTAGAAGAATCACAGACTGTAATGTGAAAGTGAAAGTACACCCACTGTACCATTTCTGCAAACAGGATATCCTATTACATCACTTCATGTCTCAAATGCAGTGCGTTTTTATTATTATGCATGACATTATATGACGCTTATGGGCTTTGCGTCAATATGGGGTGCAGTGTTGGAGTTAACGCTAGGGACCAATCGATGTATAATGGGTGTGAGCGTCATTTTTTAACGCATATGCATCATATTTTGCATCAAAATATCTGTCTATAATTGTGTTTGTGTCATTTTTCTTTTTATTAACATATATGAAGGCTATAACTATACAAAGATTGGATGTCATGACCTGCTGTGTGTGTTCTAGTGTTTGGGCACATGTGGCACACCACACTACTGCGGACCATTATACTCATGTTGTAGTGCCGGATTAGCTCTCTTAACTGACGCAACAGCAATGCAAACTTTTGGAATAAAATTGGTATTTCCTAGTTTGGGCAGGTGTTGCATCAAAAGAGGATAGCAAGTCTTTGCAACTTAAAAAATTCACTCACGGCCTATGTGTTTATGTCTGTGAATTGGGTATTTCAATTGTTGTTGTGCCTCTGTGTGAACGTCACAAGAAGTGTTTTGCATGTTGTGCTTGTATGAATGTGTTGTAATTGTGGATAACCATCAGATGCCATTCATTGAGGTACATCAGTCATGATATGTGTTTGTTATATCTGTTGCGTCTTATGCTGTGTGAACTTCCCTGACTTTGGGGAGAAAACATCTCCCATGACAAACTATACACAGGATAGAAGATGGTTTATAATGGCAATGTCAGAAATATAACCCATCACATGTAATGAAATTTTGGATACCACTTCATGGTCACTTGTATGTATACTACCCATGAGTCAGGCATTTGAACATGGTAGGTAGGTACAGTGTTTGTGACACAGAGTCCCAAATCCAAAACAAAAAAATGTTGGTACAACATAGTTTGACTAATGTAAATGACCTATGTTTCTCCTGTGGCTGCATGTGTTCACATATTTCTAGTGGTTCATTGCACAAAGGTCTCCAGTTCAGGTGTGTGGCCATGTGTACCCTGTGTCAGTATTGGCCTCCATGTTGTCAAAGTTAGGTGCAGGTCTCGTCATGAGTCTGTGGAACCATTCCCTCAATTAACAGAGTATCCATCAAAGCAGATTTGCCATAAAGCCAAAGATCAACTAAAGACACACATGGTAATAGCCCAGCTATGGCACTGCAGAACTTTAATAAGGCTGACAACAGGGCAACCTTGGTGTGCTCACAAACCTAATGGATGAGTTATAGGTATCAGGCAGCTTTCCTCACAACATGTGTACACAGGGTGGCCTTGAAAACTCCCACTGCAACAGGGAACATCAGTGCCTCTGTGATAATTAATTTCACAGCTAGTCACAATGCAAGCACCATCAATAGGTGGTGGCAATAAGTGATTCTGTGTGTGGACCGTCAGGGCACAAACATGTGTTTGTCCTCACATACACATTGGCAAGCCTTGTTTGTTGTGCTGGAGGCACCGTACCGAATCCATGCATACAGCCATAGCACACTGTCACTGTTTGGCAAACATAATTACAGGCAATAACAGACATGGGATGGAGGCTGGATTAGGCCATTTGAATACATGTCCCAGAACTGATTACAATGAGTAACATGAGTACCATGATTAAAAAATACTATCTATTTGAGGATTCATTGTAGCCCTACCACACACAATAACCCATGAGGCAAGAGAGGGCATGGAAAGCAACTATGAGACAAATGTAGCCACAGGGAACCTCTATGTTTAACGCAAAGACTGGAACCAGTCTGGCTTACAGGATGCAGGTTCTGTCAGGAACAAACATGAACAAGGCAAATACACAGTGAGCAGTCTCAGACTGGGACAAGCAGGAACAACACTGTGGGAACTAAAAACAGTTTGTGCTGTGGTCTGCAATGTTACACAATCCTCCAAGGGCTCTGGTACACAAGCAATTTGTATGCCAATGCACAACAAGGAAATTCTGAAACTGGCAGCTTCTAAGCAGTTCCAGGCAGCAGCAGCAAGGGCAGGGCAGGTTTAAATGGCTCGTCTGCATGGTAGTTCTCACAGGTATGTGCAGCTTCAGTCTCTCACAAGTCGTGGATTTGAGAATCAAGTTCAAAGGGCCAAGTGGACCTTTCACATGGGAAGCAATGGACAGCTGATTACAGGTCTCACCGACTTCCAGGCAGTGCATTAATTTACCTGAAGTCCATGCAGACTGATGAACTATGACTATGGCATGCCATCCTGCAGTGGGAAGCACACAGGGGTCAGAATGAGAGTCTGGGTGTGTGTAGCGGAGGAATCTCAGGGTACAGATAGTCCATTTACAGGGCCCCTAGAGAAGATTTAGACTTAAAACATGGCAGTGGCAGGACTTATTACCTAGGATGGACTGCGCATGACATGTTTTGTGAGCAATGCTTGTCATACTTGGGGCACTCGTGCTATCCATTTTCAGCTTAGATGGACTTCATGTCACACATGCTCCTTGCAGAGATAGCTGACGTCACACTTACTGCTGTCAAGGGTCTGGTCATACATTCCTGTTACCAATGCAATAGCACATCCCCTGCCTCATGTATGATACACTTTTTTTCCTTATGATTGATGGTGTCTTAGTTGTGTGTCATGTGCTGCAATGGACCATGTTGGCAACATGGATGTGTCTCATAGCTTTGGTCCTCTGATATTGCCCTTCACATGTGAAATCGACAGGATATATGTCATTTACACTGTGTGTGATGTTGGGTGTACATTCATACCCATCAAATGTGATGTGGATTTTTCAGTATCCTAATCTGTATTTCTGCAACGCTCCAAGAGGCTAAACTCTGATTATGATTCCTAGGGATCATGTGATGCATAAAAAATTACCCAGAGCATGATTGTGTGATGAAGGTAGGTGTTTAATGACATATGAGAACAAAGTGGTGATGGTGACTATAGTTAGAAGAAGTTTTGTATGATGTGTCATCTGCAACACAATCCTGCAGCAGTGTTTGGATATTCCCCCTCATTTTCACAGACAACATCCTCCTCTTCAGGCATTTGTGGGTCTGGATCATAGTGGAGAATGTTCCTCCTTACACAAATGTTGTTCTGGATGACACAGGTCATAATGATCTTGCAGATAATTTCAGGTGAATATAGGAGGCTGCCTCCGGTGATGTCGAGGCACCTGAATCTGGACTTCAGGATGCCAAAAGTCCTCTCAACTATGGTGCGTGTCCTATGATGTGCCTCATTATAGGCACCCTCTGCTGCTGTGCTTGGGTTGGCAAATGGGGTCATGATCCACAGCTGGATCCCATAACCCTGATCAGCTGAAAGAGAAAATGAGGGTAAATATTTGGTTGTTGGTTGTACCTTGATTATCACTTTGCGTGGCAGTTATGATCTTGTGTCGTCTGTGACTCATCTGTGTTTGTGGTATTGTGTGGGATCCTAGGCTTCTAAGATGTTCTTTCTGCATTGGGTTGTTTAACTATCAAAACTGGTGTTTGGCTGATTGACATGATATCAGCGGTATATTTCTAAACTTGCAGTTCATTGTGTATCTCCCATGCATTATGTCATGTGAAAGAAGTGCACTGGAGGTGGCATGATACTTCCACACACTTGATTGATTCCAATGTGGTGGTAACACGGTTGCACTATATGGGCTGAACAACCCATCAAATTCGACATATGTAATTGCATATGAAATGCAACAGTGAGGTCCTATGATTTGGCTAGGTGACAATGTACAACAGATCTCCATGAGTTGGCAGCACTAAAGTGTTCACAATTGTCAATGCACAACTATCCCATGTGTGACAAGTTCTATGCCAACCTATTTTTGTGCCCTCACCGAGTTGGCTCATGTGCAAACATGTACCTACACTACTGAACCTGCTCCAGGTAAGCTGGCTAACTTGGTTGTGGGGGTGAAGGTTTTAGTATCAGAAGGTCCATGTGCCTGTACATCTGTTATGTATGTGTGGAATTGTCTCAATCCGTATGTGTAGCAGTGTGCACTTTGCATTAGTGTCACATCCTCATGTTTTCATAGCACAGTCCACTTCCTTATTGCTAGCGGGCAATGTCACCCCTGGAGTAATGTGAGATGTTGGTACTGCCTCAATGATTCCATGTCACATTCATTAGAGTCAGCATCATCTTGCTATGTGTCTCATGGTGTTTGACCTGCAGCGAAACACATTACACACCCCTTACACAGTACGTATTGCTTGGAAGGGTGTGTGATTGAATGTTATTGATTTTCCAAGTTGTACTGCCAGTTAAGGCCATGTCATTGTCACTGTGTGGTTTTAAAGTGGTCCCTTGTGGCTCTGGAGTGGCATCTGTTGTTATTTGCATCTGTCATTTGTCCATAGGTGTGTATCCCATTGGCTCAGGATATCAAACATGACTACCAGTGTCACAACATCAGTGTCTTCCTGGCCACGTGTCAATGTAGTGGTGTATGTGTTGTGTGCCCTACAGGGTTGCTGTGCTGTGTGTATATTACTAGGTTTCTGTACTTACCAAGAAGTAGGCCATTGCCATATCTTCCATCCTGGAAGTGTTGTTTGATGGTGCTGTGGCAGAAGATGAATGAATCATGTACACTCCCAGGATACTTTGCCACGATGTTGGGGATCAATCCACGGTGATCCACAATGGCCTGCACATTGATGGAGTGTGTGTGCGTCCTGTTGCGGTATAGATGCTTTGTTGCAGCTAGTGGCACAATCCGTACATGTGTGCAGTCAATGGCACCAAGCATGTGCGGGAAGCCGTTGATTTGATAGGAGCCCTGTTTGGTCTCCTGCTGCTTCTGCTGTGTGTTGGGGAAGCTGATGTGGCGGGGTGTGAGGGAGATGATGGCATCAAGTACCTTGGGAAGGAAGGCAGAGAATGAGGGCTGTGAGATCCCACCAACCAGGGCACTAGTGGTTTGAAAAGAGCCATTTGCCAACATGTGCAGGACAGTTAGCAGCTCGTTCTCTGGTGGAATGATGTGGGGTGTCTGCAAGCTGGGTGCCAACTGTGGCTCAATGTGGCACAGCAGCTGCTGTATGGCTTGCCAGTTTATTCTGTAACTCTGGATGATGTCATGTTCCCTGAGGCCCTTAAGGGTTTTCCTGGTCCTGAATATACTCTCCTGCCTTCTGCATTGCCTTTGGGGTCCCCGTTGGTGTGGTGGAAGCTGCTGCTGTTGCTCCTGTGTTCTGCGTCTTCATGCATGCTGGATGAATAGCACCTCCATGTTTTCCTTTTTGAGCTCTGATGTTGCTTCTGTGGGTTTTCCTTAAGTACTGGTGTGTTTACCCCATTTTAACGCCTGCCCTGACCCAGGCATTAAATTGTGGTGCAAATCAGGGTTTGCGTCATTTTCCGGCTCCGCCTCCCAGCCGTGCACCATTTTTGTGCAGTTGGATAAATATGGCGCACGGGTGATTAAGTAATTTTTTGTACGGGAACGCCTACCTTGCATCTCATTAATGCAAGGTGGTTTCACACATCCAGAAAATGACACACACTGGGATATTTTAACGTTAGATGGGTCTAGCGTCAAAGTATAAATATGGTGTTAGCGTTGCGCTGAATTAGCGTTAAAAAAATGACGCAAATCTGGCGCAAACAGAGTATAAATATGGGCCTAAGTCTCTGCTCTTTCTCCCAAGTCACAATATAGTGCAGCATCCTTGGTTGCTGTGCTATGCTGCGTTGCAATATTGTTTATGTGAATCTACCCCTTGGAGATAGTTGGCAATGTTCCCCTGGTTCATTTACTTTCCTGTAAATCTTGTGGAATATCACTTTCTTGCTATCTGAGACCTTGAAAATATCCCTTGTGAATGCAAAAATCTTCCTTACCACCCTAGGCTTGAACTTCATGTTTTCCCTCATTGCGCATGCACAGTTAATTTAGAGTTCATAGGACTCTAGTCATCAACATTGTGCTACTTGCATATATCTGAATAAGGAAGACGGAAGTGGCTTGAGACATAACAAAAGAGCTGAGAGGTCACCAGTTGGGGCTTGGGTTTAATGGAAAATAAAGTCAGCAGACACAGTGAAGGACAATATTTTCTTTGTATGAGAATTAGCTTAGTATCGCCCAGAGCCGGAGTTAAAAATATCTTTATAGTCAAAGATAGCCTGCACACATCCTGGAGGTTTAACAGCACTTCAAGAGCCTGGTAGACAAAGGTGAAACCAATTCTGGAATATTGTCACCATGTGTGCTACAGTATAAGCAGCAAACAACCCAGGAGCTTTTAAATTTAAACTATTAAAGGGAAGTCAGAAATGGAAGAGAAGTAATTGCTTCTCAATTGAAGCACAATAAACACAGAGAGCAATCATATTGTTTGCAGCTATTTATATATTCAGAGGAAAATGATATTAAGTTTAAGATACACACATAGGAGTTGGCTAATGAGCCACCAAAGGAAACTTTAGCAACATGTGGTAGACTTGCTTTGTAACAGAAATAAAAGTAACCATGTCTTCAACTACAAGCTTTGTAGTGCATGTCTCTGAAGACACTGGGATATTAATTAAAAACAGTTATAGTTTTTGAAACATACTGACAGACCAACCCCAGTTCTTTGGGCCAAGACCTACATGTTGGAGTGTAAGAGGAAATAACTGAATGATATGGAAACGAGTTGGCAATGCATGAGTTGGTTTGATTCTTTTCACACACCCAGCCACACACATATGCTTATGTGCCCGTGGCATGCTTAACACACGATGTGGGGCCCTGATCAGTCCTCACGCTGTTGGTAAGCCCTAACATTCACCATCCCTGTGAGGGTCATTGCTTCCCGGGATCTGACCCAGTAGGATATTTAGGTACTTGCAAGCAAGTGCATCAGTACTTACAATGCAGGCATGTTTGTTTTCGTCTGCTATAGATCCTATCCCAGTATAAAGCCATGTGTGGAGCTACAATAGTAAACACACACTCCATTGCTCAATAGCTAGTCCTCATAAATATAGGTATGTCATGTTATGTGTGACCTCCTGGACACAAATGTTTGACATCTCTAAAATGGTGTGTTTTCTGAATGGAATTGTTGTTTATAACTTTTACATTGTATACGTCATGGCTGAGATAGTTAATAGGATCATAGTCTTATATTTGAAGCAAGGTTCTCTGAAATATCTAAGTGCAAATTAGCACATTTAGGCCCTCATTACAACATTGGCGGTAAATGCCGCTAACATACAATGACCGCTGCGGTATACCGCTACGGGTATTATGACCCACACAGAGATATCCGCCACTATCCAGACACACACAGAAGTCCGCCAGCCCAAAGGTCAGTGATAAACTGGCGGCACCAAAACCCACACCGTTACACCAACAGAAGTACGCCCACAGCATCATGACCCACGAATCACTGCGGGGGACATTCAACAGCGGTAAACCATTGACAGTACATACCGCCACGCTCAAAATACTCACACACTAACAAAACAGCACCACATTGGACAATTCAAACTACACACACCTGACACACATACACACACCACACCCACACCATTATAAAACACACACCGACATTACCCACAACCCCTTACAATGAAAAAAAATATTGCCAACTGAGAGAGACAAGCCATGAGCACCCACTGAATCAGAGCCACAGAACACCATCACCCATACACCATCCACGCACATCACAGCACATACCCCAACACAGCACTCCACACACCCTCACACAAACCACTCAGACTACACCCATGGCACCCCAAAGACACCCCAGGTTCTCTGAGGAGGAGCTAAGAGTCATAGTGGAGGAAATCATCCGGGTAGAGCCACAGCTATTCGCATCACAGGTGCAGCAGACATCCATTGCTAGGAAGATGAAGCTATGGTGGAGAATTGTGGACAGAGTCAATGCCGTGGGACAGCACCCAAGAACAAGGGATGACATCAGGAAGAGGTGGAACAACCTACGGTGAACGTGCGTTCCGTGGTTGTAAGACACCAGGTAGCTGTACAGAGGACTGGACTCTGGTAAGTCAAATCTTTACTACTTTCACCCCACTACCTGCATGCCATCACAAACCCCTACCCTCACCCACATCATCCCACCACCTCACATATACCCTACAATCACAATCACAACCCAACCATCCCAATACTAAGCCCTGCATGCAACACCAATGCATGGACCCCCATCACAGACCTGCATGGACACCCATCACCACAGCATGCACACTAGTCACAATCACTTAGCCAACAAAATCACAACTCAGACAAGCCAAAGCTGTCTTGCTAATAACAACCATAGAGGGAAACATATCCATTCACAAGATGGCACACACAGATGCAATAGCACTGCATTTACATCCCCACAGGACCCCCACTCAATGTCACCGGAGAGGAGGTGCCACTAACATCTATTCCTCCCCCAGAAGAGGCCCACAGTGATGACAGCAGCTCTGCACGCCTGGATCACGATGACCAACCTGGCCCATAAGGGACCTCTGGACAGTCAGTTATTCTGCCACAGTCCCCAACCACCACCGAGCCTCCCCCTCAGGAAACACCAGCACAGCACCCTCCCAGTGGGCCCATACCTCTGACACCAGGACACGTCAATCAGCAGGTTCTCCACCACTACAGTGACCCCAGGCAACCCCACAAACCCAAGACAATCAGAGACCTGGGGTCAGTGACAGTGGGCACAAGGTTCAGGCGACAGAGGCACAGGACAACAGGGAAGCTGGGAGGACTGCTGGGTGACAGGGGGAGGACAGGCCCAGGGAACCCACTCTCCACGAAGCACTTGCAGGGATCCTGGGAGCATACCACCATTGCCAGGAGACCTTGGGCCAGATACTGTACAAGTTGCAGGAGACCCAGCAGCTGTAGGAGGGACAGTACCTGGGGATCAGGGAGGACCTGAAACACATTCACACCATCCTGGTCACCATTGCAGGGGTGCTGGCTGACATGGCCAACACCATGAGGGAGGCAGTGGCACACCAATGGGCCCCTGACACTAGCCACACCGAAAAACAGCCCTCCACCTACGCCGGCGCAAGTTGACAGGAGGCCCCGCCACTGGAACAACAGGCCACCAGCACCCCACCCCCTGCAGAAGGAGAACCACCCCGAAAACAGTCCCTGCGATCCAGGCAGAAGCCAGAGAACATTGCCAAGACCCCCGCCAGGATATTAGACTCCTCTGAATGTCACCCTTGTGTCCCACTCTGTCACCCTGTCCACCTTGAACTGCCATTGCACCACTTCCTGTGCCCCATTGAACAATGCACCTGTGATACAAATAGACTGGACTCTATCCTGGACTTTCCTCCATCAGCAGCCCAGCCCATTGCAATACCCCCTCCACTTATTAGCACCGAAATAAACACCCTTTGAACAAATACAAGTATGGAGTCTGTCAATTGATTGAAATATGTATTTGTTTAACAAGCTGTAAACATTGCATTTCTAATCTACTGTAATAGTAACATAGGTATAACCTGTAGTGGGAAACAGTAAACACACCAGGAGCCAGAGTGGGACACAGAGATCTGAAAATAGAGATGTCAAAGGGAACAGTAAGTGGCCATAGACATAGGAAAATGAGGCTGCCATGTTCAATGTCAAACACATAAATGCAATGGAAGGTGAAGTTACAGTGTCTTACCTGTGTGTCACTGGAAGTACTGTTGAATGAGTATACGTCTGTTGTCCACATATTCTTCCTCTGCCTCCTCTTCGTCACTGTCCACAGGCTCCACAGCTGCCACAAGACCATCTCCAGGCTCAACCTCAAGCAGAAAAGGCACCTGGCGTCTCAAGGCCAGATTGTGCAACATGCAACATGCAACAATGATCTGGCACACCTTCTTGGGTGAGTAGTACAGGGATCCACCTGTCAGATGGAGGCACCAGAATCTGGCCTTCAGGAAGCCAAAGGTTCTTTCAATTATCCTCCTTGTTCGCCCATGTGCCTCATTGTAACATTCCTCTGCCCTTGTCCTGGCATTCCGCACTGGGGTCAGTAGCCATGAGAGGTTGGGGTAACCAGAGTCACCTGCAAATATCGAGGGATACCTGTTAGCCAGACACTCACCCTTAAGGCCAAACCCACAGCCATATACCTACATCAACTGGGTGGGGACCATGGGCTCACCTATTAGCCACACCCGGTGCCTCTGGAGTTGCAACATCACATATGGAATGCTGCTATTCTTCAGGATAAAAGCATCATGCACAGAGCCAGGATACTGGGCATTCACCTGGGAGATGTATTGGTCCGCCAAAGACACCATTTGCACATTCAGAGAGCGAAAGCTTTTTCTATTCCTGAACACTTGTTCTTTTCTACGGGGGGGGGGTGACAAATGCAATATGTGTACCATCAATGGGACCAATGATGTTGGGGATATGTCCCAGGGCATAAAGGTCAGACTTCACTGTGGCCAAATCCTCCACCTGGGGGAACACGATGTAGCTGCGCATGTGTTTCAGCAGGGCAGACAACAGCCTGGTCAGCACGTTGGAGAACAATGGCTGAGACATCCCTGATGCCATGGCCACTGTCGCTAGGAAGGAACCACTTGCCAGGAAATGGAGCACTGACAGGACTTGCACTAGAGGGGGAATACCTGTGGGCTGGCAGATAGCTGAAATCAGGTCTGGCTCCAATTGGGCACACAGTTCTTGGATTATGGCCCTATCAAGTCTGTAGGTCAGGATAATGTGCCTGTCCTCCATTGTTGCCAGGTCCACCAGGGGTCTGTACACAGAGGGATGTCTCCATCTCCTATTCATCCTCAGCGGTTGAAGTCTAGGGAGACAAACAGTGAGCAGAGGGTCATATTCACACATGTTATAATAAAATGCATTTCTTCCTTTACAGAAACAGTATGTGAATTTGAGAGTCAGTTGATGAGCCAATGTCTGCTGTGACGCAGTTAGGTGCCATGGCCTGTCCCCCACTGAAATGGCGGCTGCCTGACCTGTGAAGAGAGACGAGTGGAAATGAGGTAATTCCTCTGGCATTGTGCACAGTTGGGGTCGGCGGTTCGATGACCGCCGCTCAACTTCGCATTGCTTATCATTGGGCCCTAGGTTCCAGGAGCCAATAGCGATGTACGTCGGAGGGGACGGTACGCACTGCCACGGACGTGACCGCCATTTTCTATCTGTTCACTCACTTGCTCCCTGACCTTCAACAGGAGAGGACCTACACTGCAAGACCTGTGTCTGGAAGCGACAATGGCTCAAGTGTCTGGGGAAAGGGCCCCCACCTTCACTTTGGAGGAGTTGGAGAAACTGGTGGATGGGGTCCTATCCCAGGACACTTTACTCTATGGGCCTCCAGACAAACAGGTGAGTACACTGTGAGCATGATGCGTGGGCCATGAATGTAGGGATTGCTGTGTGTGTAAGCCTCGTGTGGGGAGGGCTAAGGGGTCCTGGGCAGAGTGATGCATGTCTGGTGGTCAATGTCTGTGCATAAGGGGATGGGAGGTATATTGTGGGCCATGAGTGTGACGGTTAGGACGATATGAATAATCCCTTTTCTTCTGTATTTTTTCTGCAGGTCAGTGCCCATCAGAAGAAGGGTATTTTGATTGCCATCGCCAAGGAGGTGCAGACCCTGGGGGTCTTTGACAGGTGGAGCACCCACTGCCGCAAATGGTTGGAGGACCTGCGCTGCTGGGCAAGGAAGATGGCGGAGGCCCAGCTGGGGCTGGCCTCCCAATGAGGAACGGGTGCCCGTCGTACCCTGACCTCCCTGATGTTCTTCATCCTGGTGGTGGCCTATCCGGAGTTGGATGAGTGCTTGAAGGCTTCGCAGCAGCCACAAGGGGGTGAGTACAGATTCAGAATCATGACTTTGCGTGCGTTAAGGTTTTACCTGGGTGGGGGCTGTGGGTGTCCCTAGGCCAGGGTGAATTGGCAGGGTAGGTCCCTTGCTGGGCAGGCTTTGAAGCACTCCAACCCCAATAGTGTTAGTGGCCATCTACTACTGGGCAGGGTCCTGTTGGTTTCAGGTGTGCAGCTAATGGCAATGTACCCCATGGGCTGGTGACTGGTATTGTAACTGGTAGTGCATGGCCTAGTGCATAGGGCTGATCCCTGTGTGTTGTGTACGCCAACGGTAGTGTTGTTGCTGGCGTTGACCAAGTGTACCCTTGGTCCCCCCCTTTTTGTTTTGTCACCCTGTCCTTGAGTGCATTAGCATCATCTGGCGGAGGAGCAGAGGCACCGACGACGGAGGAAGCTGCATTCCACATGGGCCTGGAGGCCAAATCTACCAACTGTGAGGGCACCAGTGGGACGGAGGGCGAGGGGAGCACGGAGATAGGAAGGGACACTACCGACAATCTAGTCCTCCTCCAATGGAAGCTCCCTGGCAGTGGTGGACACCTCTGTGCCCAGCCCAACAACAGGTACAGCCGCCACCCCCATACCTGCACCGCCCTCCCAGCAGCCCCTCAGCGTCTTTCCCGTGCCCGCTCACCCAGGAGGGTGGGCATCTCCTTCACCCCAGGCACCTCAGGCCCTGCCCCGGTCAGCCCTGCTGCCCTCAGTGAGGAGGCTATAGACCTCCTGAGATCCCTCACTGTTGGGCAGTCAACCATACTGAATGCCATCCAGGGTGTCGAAAGGCATTTGCAACAAACAAATGCATACCTGGAGGGCATTCACTCCGGTGTGGCGGCCCAACAGAGAGCATTCCAGGCTCTGGCTTCCGCCCTGAAAGTAGCCATTGTCCCTGTCTCTAACCTCCCCCCCAACTTCCTCTACCCAGTCCCAATCCCCTCAACCCCAACCTTTCCCAAGCAAACCTTCAGACCAGCAATCACCCAAATCAACACACAGAAGTGGCTCAGGCAAACACAAGCACCACACTTCATCTCACAGGCACACACACAAGCACCATCCCCATGCAGACACGCCAACATCCACTGCCTCCACTGTGTCC
This sequence comes from Pleurodeles waltl, assembly GCF_031143425.1. NCBI lineage: Eukaryota > Metazoa > Chordata > Amphibia > Caudata > Salamandridae > Pleurodeles > Pleurodeles waltl. The sequence continues at coordinate 519,430,214 of NC_090442.1, forward strand.
CCCTCCTCCTCATCGTCCACCTCCCTCCCAGTGGCGTCTCCACTCACACCTGCATGCACTACACCCTTATCCACTGCCTCCATCACCAGCACGCCTATCACTACACGCCCCTCACTGGCAGTCACCACCCCCACATCCATGCACTCATCCCCTGTGTCCTCTCCCACTGTGTCTGTGACCCCTTCTCCCAAAGTACACAAACCAAGCACACACCCACCCAACAGCCATCCACCTCACAACAGTATCCAGCCCATGCACCTGCACCCAAACACAGCAGACTGACACCTCCTACAACCACTCCCTCTTCCTCCACTCCCAAACCTTCACCCTCTTACCACCCCAGTGTCCCTAAGAAGCTTTTCCTTGCCAAAATTGATCTCTTCCCAACCCCTCCCCCCGTCCTTCACCTCGGGCCAGGGTGTCCAGAACCCAGCCCAGCACCTCAGCCACCCAGGCCACTTCCGCTGTGGTTTCTGCTGCTGTACGAGGCTCCAAGGAGGCACCCGTCAGCCCAGCCAGTGTGCCACCCACACCTGCCAAGCCCAAGAAGGTTCTGCCACCTGGCAAGGGCAAGAAGGGGACAGCAGCCAGCAAGGGGAAGGAGGCACAACCAGCCAGAAAGGCCAAGTCAAAGACTTCAGCTGGCAGAAGCAAGGAGCCCCCACCATCTGCCAAGGGCAGGAAGGGGCACAGAACACCAGCCATGGCACTTCATCCGTCCGAGGGTGCAGGTGAAGGCCTGGATGCTACCACCACAACCACCAGCACCGCCACCTCCACCGCGGCCAGCACCGTCTCCTGCACCGTGGCCAGCACCGCCACCTGCACCACGGCCAGCACTGCCACCAGCCCCGCCGCAAGCAGCAACACTACCAGCAGCAGCAGCCCCAGTGGGCAGCTGTCCGAGGCTGCAGGTGAGGGCCTGGAGGCTACCACCACAACCGCCAGCACGCCACCTGCACCGCCACAAGCAACACCACTGCCAGCAGCAGCAGCCCCAGTAGGCAGCCATCCGAGGCTGCAGGTGAGGGCCTGGAGGCTACCACCACCAGTGAGAGCACCGCCCCCTGCAGCGCAACTGCCATCCACTGAGCAGCCATCACCGCCAGAAAGCGGTGTGTAGTGGTGACTACATGGGCTGCAGTGCATCCTGGCCCCTGCAAAGGCTGTCGTTGTGACACCCAGATGAGAGACTGTGACCTTGCACTCCAAAACATCTGCATCACAGGGCTCAAAGCCCCCTCCAGAACCAGTGGAAGAAGGCATCCACTCAGCCCCTCCTTGCCAGGATTAAGCACACTGGGCACAAGGCCCCCTCCAGAACCAGAGGAAGAAGGCATCCACTCAGCCCCTCCTTGCCATGACGAAGCACACTGGGCACAAGGCCCCCTCCAGAACCAGTGGGAGAAGGCATCCACTCAGCCTCTCCTTGCCAGGACGAAGCACAGTGGGCACAAGGCCCCCTCCAGAATCAGTGGAAGAAGGCATCCAGTCAGCCCCTTCTTGCCAGGGTGAAGCACACTGGGCACAAGGCCCCCTCCTAAACCAGTGGAAGAAGGCATCCACTAGAGGCCTTGCACTCCCCAGGACCAAACAGTGGGCAAACCACCCACTTGAGAGACTGTGGCCTTGCGCTCCCCAGGATCAAGCAGTGGGCAAAGCACCCACTTGAAAGACTGTAGCCTTGCACTCCCCTGGACCAAGCAGTGGGCAAAGCACCCACTTGAGAGACTGTGGCTTTCCACTCCCCAGGACCAAGCAGTGGGCAAGCCACCCACTAGAGAGACTGTGGCCTTGCACTCCCCAGGACCGAGCAGTGGACATGGAGCCCCCTCCAGGAGCAGTGGCGTCGTACCATCTTTCGGCTGAGGTGCCCCCCCATTCCATGTCCCCCTGAGGTGCCTGTGTGTTTTCGGCCTGATGCCCCTGCAGTGTTCTCTCCGTATTGAGGCAGGAGTGAAGTGTGGGCTTGGCCTATGTGTTTTGGCCCAGTGGGCCATGGACAATTGTTGAGAGGGCATTGTCCCCCATTCTGTATATATTGTATATATTGTACATACTGTTTTTGCTTTCTGAACGTATTTCTATGTATTACTAATATTACACTCATTTGACTCCATTCGTTTTGTCCTTGCTTTATTCCTGAGGGTTACGGGGTGTATATGTAATGTTGTAGCATGTGTTTGTGTGTATGGTATTGGGGGTGGGGAGGTGTTGCGTGTGTGTGTCACTCTGTTTTTCCTCCCCCCCTCCCTTGTGTGCTAGGTGCAGTACTCAAAGTGGTTGTCGTCGCCGGCGTTCATGCTCCTGGTATATGAGAAGATACACCAGCAAGGGTAAAAATGCAACTAGGGCTCCATGGCATCCTGGTTCTTCCTTGAGTGTCGAGAGGTGAGTGGTTTGCCTTCTGTGCACTGTTTCTGCCGTGCTGTTGATGGCACTGGTACTGCCCCGGAAAAGCTGGTGGATGGGTGGGTTGTAATGCTGTGGGCGGTACATTGTCTTCTGCCTGTCTGTTGGCGGTTACCGCTGCGGTGTTTGTTGCTACTGCCGTGGCAGTCAAATTGTTAAAGTGGCTGTATGTGTTGGAAATTTCTGCTGTGGTCATGATTCCATTTTTTTTACCACTGGCCTGTTGGCGGTGTTACCGCCGCTTTAACACCGACAGCCATGGTTGTAATGAGGGCCTTAATTTTGTATTTACTGTTTTTTCTCAGGCTCATTTTCATTATTTTATCGCTAAAACTAAATTACGGTTTGTGGACTATGCAATGAGTTTCCAGTTTAAAGTACCTGAATTCCATTAAAAAAAATAATAATATCAGGTAACTATTGAGACTAGTAATGCCTCAAGGTCTCCTATATCGACAACGGTGGGAACATAAGAGTCAGGTTGACCTATGTAACCCATTTTCACTTACTATTTGTAGAATACAAGTCTCACAGCTCTATTCACTTGAGAGCCAAGGGCCAGATGTAGGAACGCAAAAAATTGCGACTCGGAAATAGCCACTCCATGCGAATCGCTATTTCCGACTCGCAAAACGAGATGCCAGGAAGAATCGCTACACCAAATAGCGATTCGGTGCGGAGTCGCACCACAATTTGTAACCTCGCATTTTGCGAGGTCGCTATTTGTGACCTCACAATTTGCGAGGTCGCAAATTGCACAAGGGTGTAGTCCGGTGTCGCAAATTGTGACTGACTCGCAACTTGCACGCAGGTGCAAATTAAACTTTTGAAAAACCCACTTCCTGGTTCTGATTGATGACATCAGAACCAGGAAGTAACCCCATGGAACAGGGAGGCGCCCACCCAGCCCAAACAGCAGAGCCACACGCAGGTGAGAGGAGCTGCAGCAACAATGGATACACAGGAGATGGAGACACCCAGTGGAAGCAGAAAACGAAAACTTAAGTTTTTTGAGAAGGAGTTGGAGGTGCTCACTGAGGAGTGCTGCCTGCACCATGAGGAGTTATTTGGAAAGGCAGCAATGAGCGTCCCTGACAGCCAGAAAAAGAAAATCTGGCAGGACATCCTCAACAAAATAAATACCATCGGAGTCAGCCCCCGCACCCTGGATGAGGTCTGCAAAAGGTGGTATGACCATCGCTCCAGGACCAAGGAAAGGGTGGTGGAGCGCATGAGGGAGATGCATGGCAATGGAGGATGGCCATCTACTGTACCACCCCCTACAGCCTTCGAAACCATGGTGGAGATCACTCTGGAGCCGGAGGCTGTACTTGGCATCGGAGACCTAGACAGTTCAGCACCAGGAACATCAAAAAGTTAGTACCAAAATTTACTTATTTTCACAAGCCTATGCACCATGCACACAATCACAGTGCACATCAGCATGCACCTCCAGATTAGCTCCATTCCCAGTTTTGCAACCTATAGAACAGTGCATTATGGGCAATGTAGTATAGTAGTCCAAATATAGGGAAATGTTTATTCTGAGGCATCAAACATATGTGAGACACTGGCAGTGTATCCCCTATGTCCCACAGGTCTCCCACAAGGACCGCCCATCAGCGCCACTGTGCAGGGAGAGGATCAAGGCACTGACACACAGGAGGAGGCTGCCACACTGCAGGGGAGTGCAGGACAACACCACCCATCCAATCGGCACAAGAGGACATGGATGATCCTTCTCTGGGTATAGAGGCAGCCATTGTGACACCGGGGCTAATGCCTAGGGAGAGTCAACCACAGGGATCAGCTGGCTCGGTGCGTAGACAACGACACACAATGCAGTCTGTGCGTAGGGAGGATGTTACTGATGAGGAATTGTTGAGACTGGAGGCATCCTTACTGCAGAGTCCCCGGCTGCAAAATGGACAAATGCAGTTAATGAACCACAACCTTTCAAGACTGCAGAACACACTCACTCATGGGCTTGCAAATGTGGACAATCAGTTCACTACAATGAACGCTCACATGGCTAACCTGACCACCTCCATAGACAACTTGGTCAGGGAAATGGTGGCTGACAGGGCACAAGCACAGCGCAGTCAGTGCAACACTGCTGCCCGTTTAGACAGGCTAGGTGTGTCTATAGGGCACCTGGCTACCACTACAACCTGCCTGTCAAGGCGCACAGTCAGCCCAGCAAGTGGAACTAGGCCATTTTGCAGGAGATGTGGCTAGAGGACTTGGCCGTATCAGCCATGCGGTGGATCTGCTGGAGACCAGACAGGCAGCAAGGGGCATTGTGGAAACCCTGCAGGACAGTGAGGAGGTCTCCGGTGTCAGTAATGTGTCTGCCACTGATGCACGTGTGTTGCGGAGTAGCAGTGCCCACCAGGGATCAGGGGACCAACCTGGAGTGAGCCATGGTGGCCGCAGTCGCAGAAGGCTGTGAGCTACTGATATGTGGTGTGACAGAGGCACATGCACTTAATGTGTCAGACTACACTTTTGTTTTTCATTCTGTAGTATAGTTGACTATTGTTTCCACATTATAGTCCTGCAATAAAAGGGTTACTTTGAGGAACTACACAACTGGGCAATATGTGTCTTACATTAGTGAGTGTTGTCACGGTTGCTACGTACCTGCCAAAGTAGTGGGTTTCTATATGGTTCCGTCTCTGTCTGCCTTCCATTGCGATGCTTCCATCCCCAGGTTGTTGGTGTGGTAGCTCTTGCTCCTCATCCTCCGAGTCTGTGTCGTCAGGGGTGAGATATAGCCCACGTCTGGTGGCAATGTTGTGTAGGATGGCACAAGTGGCAACTATCTTGCATGCTGTTTCTGGGGCATACTGAAGTGCTCCTCCTCTTTTGTGCAGGCATCTGAATCGTGACTTCAACAAGCCGAACGTCCTCTCAATTACAGCTCTGGTCCGCCGATGTCCAATGTTGTATCGCCTCTCATTCTGATTGCCAGGTGTTAGGTATGGGGTATATGCACTGTCACCTGTTTGACAAAAGAGGCAAATTTAGCAGGGCATCACAGGGTTACGCAGAAACGTGTATGTAAGGCTTCAGAGTGTACTCGCCAGTACCTAATAAATATCCTTCTCCAAACTCCCCACGTTCTAGGCGTTGGTGTATCCCACTGTGCCTGAATATGTATGCATCATGTGTACTAATCGGTAATAACATTATGGGCATCACATACCACCTGAATGTTTAGTGAGTTGGTACATTTCCTATTGCAGAACACATATTCCAGATTTTCTGGTGGGCAAATTGGTATATGTGTCCCATCCACACACCCTATTACATAGGGGAAGTTGGTAATTCTGTAGAAGTCCAACTTGGTGCTGTAAATTTCTGCCTCATTCCTGGGAAGGTATATATATCTGGACATGTGTGCGAGTATGGCATCTAGGAAACGTCTGAAGAATCCTGAGAGGGCACTTTGGGATACCCCACCTGCCACTGCAATCACCCCCTGATAACTACCCGAGGCCAAGAGGTGCAGTGAGCATAGCACTTGCACATGTGTGGGGATGGCGCTGCCACGCATTGTCTGGCTTTCTAGCTGAGGTTTCAGCAGTTCAATGATTTCTAGGATAACTGCGCTGCTCAGTCTGTATTTATTATAAATCTCGTCCTCAGTTTGTTGGAATAGTGTCTGCCTGGTTAGGTATATTCTCTCCTGTCTCTGCCTCCTCCTCCTCTGCTGGGCAGCCTGGACTCTCCTCCTCCATGCAATCAAGCATAGCGTAGCCATTTTGAGTAACCCAGATGCCTTCTGGGTCTCCTTTTATACTTTGGTTCTGGTTACCACCTGTTCTGAATCAGTGGTAATCTGGGTGTGCAAAATGGGCTTTTTGTGACTAGTCGCAATTTGCGACTGGCTTTTGCATACGGTTTGTGACTCGCAATTTGCGACTTCCTAATTGCGAGTTGCAAAATGAAGTCGCAATTTTTGTGAGTCGGTAATGGGTCACATTGCTATTTGGTATTCCGAAATGGGATTTTTACATCCCATTTCGTATTGTGCGAGGTCGCAAATAGCGCTGCAACCCATTTGCGACTCGCAAATGTTTGCTACATCTGGCCCCAAATGCTTTAACATGTGGCTGTTAAGTACTCTTGCTGTCTTTCCACCCTACTCTCCACTCTAATCCCTTTGATCATCTTTCACTCACATCACCCAACACCATTACAGTTCCGCATGGACTCCAAGGGCTCTTTCCTTGACAGGGTGCTCACTGGGCTGCACATTGTGACTTCACTAAAGTAAGTCACTCACTGTGGCAAATGCACATTCAGCTGAATTTTAGAAGGAACTTTCCTCCACAAAGTTTTAAACTCTAAAGCACAGCAGATTTCACATCCTCTCACCTCCAGACCATGTTTATTTTACAGCTCCACCTCCATTTTCAGGGAGGGTCCCCCGAAGTACACAACCATGATGTTGTAAATGAAATCCTGTTGTGATCAGTGTATGTTACAAAAATAAACCATGCATACACTGTTCTGATCTCACCTACTAGATTCCCATTGAGATCTTCACACTTCAGTATGTGATTAAATACAACGGTTAAGCTATCATCAACATGAAAGAACATTATAACGTATCCTTCTTTGATTAATTCCTCAAAATACCTCAGCAGCTACAGGTGACATCATAAAAACCCTTCCGAGCTCCAGACTGCAACATGTGTGTAGTCAATAAGAACAAGAAACAATATCAACTAAATGGCAAGACACTGTTACCTTTGAAGCCAGCCGCATCCTGCCCTTGTTCCTCATATACCATCTTGTTGTCACCCACGCAGAAATACAGCAAATGAGCTGATTTGACCACATAATCATCTCAATCCATCTATCAGTCAAATGCCTCCATCAACTACCATGCAAAGTGGAAGACCAGGCAAAAATCTGGGTATATCTGTGAAAGAATGTAACTTGTAACATTGCACAATATGTGGCCAACCCCAACTTATTACTGGAAACCAATATCATGACAACTCCAAACACTGCCACACCCATACAAATAGAACAGAGAAAATCAGACAACAAAACAGGTTGATCAATCAAACCCTACTGTTGTGCCATGATTAGGCCAAGGACAAATTGCAGAATAGGATGAGATTAATAAGCAGTGCCAACATAAGAGATAAAATCCTTGGACATCAAATGAGCCACAAACAAGATCATGGAGATATCCAACACAATGCCAGAGTTGTTCCAAATCTTCTGGATAGCAGCTAACTCACATACTAAGGACTATTCTCCTGTAGCCCGCATGTGACACAGGAAGAACTTCCTAAAATGCTTCAACATCATAATCACAAAAAAATCAGCAGACCTTTAAAAACTCATTGAATTGTTTCCATTATCCTTAATACAGACTGAGGTGCTGATGCTAGATAACCTTACAACAAGGGCAAACACTTTCATCGGTTGTGGGTGCAGCACTTGTAGATTGTGGCATGAAAGTTCTCAAGCTGAATATAGGCCGTTTTTTATCTGCTTGCCCCTTCTTTATATTATCTCTTCTCAATTAAAGCTTTTTTTGCATAACCACTGATGAAATACTGTGGCGTTATTTCTATTTGCTGACTATGGCTTATTTTCCTTTTCCAGATACACATGTAACATACTATTTTTGGACTTGTGCTGACAGCATTTTGTGCAAACATCATCTGGACCTGTTGTTATACAGTTCCTGCTAAGATAATACGAGTGCATATTAGGAGAATGTAAGGGACTACACCCATCCACACCATCAGGAGCTGTCAGCCCAGTTCCTGGCTAGCTCGCAGTGCCTCACCTACACCCCTGACCTTCCCATGTTGAAAGGTGGCTGTCTCCACCCTCTGACTCCCAAAGAAGTAGTGGAAACAGATTTCACCCTTTCGTAGTATTACTCATGCATGTCCAGGCAATACACAGGGGAGATACTAGATATGTTTTAATAAAATTAATTGAAACAATCATAGTCTTGCATAGAGAAAATTAGCCGCAATAAAGCAGTTCAAAAGAAATAAAGTAACCAGCATCACAACCATGGTAAGGAGAATGTACAAACCACCTATGGTGAATGATTATTAGATATCCTTATGTGACCCTAAGTCTGTACTTAGAGCACAGTTGGTGTACCCTCTGCCTTTGCCTGATCTAATAGGTTAGCCCTAGACCCCCACCTGGAGATCAGCACCAGGAGTTGGCCTGTTGTATGAATGGCAATCTTTTGAGGTAGCTGGTGGATTTGTGCCAGCAGAGCTGTACGTCAAACACAGCATTCATCTTAGGATGGTCATGGCTAGAGTGCTCCTCTGCCCCTCTCAGGTAAGTGATAAGCAACACTGTGCTAGAGGCACAGCTCTGATACAATGATATGTCTAGGTGACAGAAGCTGTATTCGAATGGGCAATGCAAGCACTACAATATTGTGTACTGTGTCCCTAGCCTTGGACAGAATGTACTGATTATATGTTGAGAAAAGGATAATTAAAACAAGCAACTCGTGCAATATATTTCAAGAACAATTTCATGCAAAGTGTGTAAAATGTCACTGCTAAAATGTAATGCAGCTAAAACACGTCAAATATAAACAATACAATTAAGCTAAAAATAGAGAACCAACCTAGGTCCAAGAGGGCCTCACTACACTGTAAGTCTCTGTACATGTAAAACTCCAGACCTTGCACTGTGTTGAGTGCACTGCTTTTAGGAGCAAAACCTATGACAGATGGGCTAGACTGAACCATCTAGACCAAATCTGGTAACATTGTTTTATTGTATTATATAGCCTGCTTAAGAGTTGCTGCTGTTGTTTTCTGTTCTTTGCTTGTCTTCTCCCCCAACAATAGGGTCTGGTATTATGCTGTCTGAAAGAGCATCAGTAATTGAGTAATTGTTCCTATTAATAAAGCTCTTTTATCATGCAAACACAGCATGATAATAAAATAAATCCCTTGACAAGGGTGTGTGTGAAATGCACATGCCCATTAAATGCATCCCCTTGAGCAGTCTGGATCTTTGTGCATAATCTGATGTTACCAACTTCAGAGAAATTGCATGTAGTTAAAGAATACAGATTTGATGTTAATATCTCAACATTCTTGCTGTTTAGGATGAAAATTTAATAAAAATGCACCTAATCGATAGACAGCCATTTACAGACTTGTACATTACCTTTGAGCAATCTAGTTTATGTGCAGATTAAATAATCAGTTTATATTAAAGGTGCAATGTTTGTTAAGACTTGAAGTCTATGTACTACAGGTGTTACTTTAAAAGAGAAGATCCAAATTAATATTGAAAGGATTTTTAGAAACTTTATAGACCACGGTGACTGTAGGTGGAGCAGCAAATGCAGGAAGAAAGAATGGGACTGTGAACTCTAACTGATATGAGCATGTCATGAGTGATGTAATACATGGGGTAATAAAGGATGCATGGTGAGTGTGCAAGTTATAGTTACTTGAGATAACAATAACTGGTGAATTTCAGTGGTTTTGTTTTGTTGTGGTTTACAACAATATGTTTTAACTGAATTTTTCACCTAAATATAACTTTACTTTAACTTTTAATTTATCCAATGAATTTGTCAGGCTTTTTTAAATGTAAAGTAATATATAACATCACTTTAACCTTTCAGTGATTTCTAGGGTTTTTTAAAGGTAAAGTAATATCTTATTACATATCTTACTAGGCTTACCCCGTGCAGTGCATGGCATGTGGTAGGGAGCAGAACCTAGCTTCTGGCCAGGCCATGCAACCAACACTTTGTGGGTACCCATCTTCTGCTGTGCATAGCCTTTGGCTGTGTGTAGCATTGGGTTGACCTTAGGGTCTGCCAACAGCCAGGAGCTATAGACAATACCTGCGGGCTGCCAAGCCTCTGCTGTGCCCTGCCTTTGGCCATGCACAACATGGCGGTTGGCTGAAGGACCTATTTCAAATCCCTACAGGTAGCCAGGATCCTTTACCTGGCCAACCCCCAATGGTGTTGCAGAACCTGAAGGTCCCATCCATTTTTTTCTAACACGACTTCATCATGATAAAAAAAATATTCAGGAGCTGCACTGAGCATCGCGGGAGTACTGCAGTACAGAAGCGCAGTGAAAAATATATTTTTGATTGTACCACAGGGGGTGTTTTCCTGGGGTCACCCTACAATTGCCAGGAGGTCAGGGTAGCCATGCCCCAGCCCCTTACCTATTATTTATTTTAGTTTTCAATGACACATGGACCAAGTCCTTGTCATTTCTGCAGTATCGGCAGGGCCTGCTGAGCAAAGCAGGGGCAGAGCCATGTCAGAATATCTGTGGCACATGACGGGCAGGTATGGGGGTTCTAGTTGTTTGTTGTAGCACCTGCTTCCTTCTGTTGCGTTGCTTACCCAGTTTCCACGCTGCTCTTGGCGTCCTGCACTTACCTTCTCTGGTCTGGCTGGATCTCGCCAGGAGGCTCGGTGCTGTTGTGCACGAAAAGCTTCCTGTCTCAAGAATCTTGGTGAAACGTTGTGCCTTTCTATGATGCTCCTGCAAGGAAAAAGAAAATAAACAAATAAACTGAAGTGTCAAGTCAGCACATACTCCTTGTAATGTTCCACCACACTGATTTAAAGCAAGGCTTGCATCTCGTTTGTGCTACTTATCTGACTTATGTTCTCCTCTTCCTCTTGGATGTTTGCGAACTCTCCTGATCTGCTCTCTACAAGGAAACAAACCAAAATACAGTAATATTTGCTGCAAACTGTGCCCTCTGAATTTCCTAATGCACCTCTGATTTTTTTTTGACTAGGCTTATTATTGTTTTATTGACTCCGGCAAAATCTTGGCTAAATCTACTGGGTGCATGAAGTAATGCACTATCCTATATGCTCACCAGCCATGCCACATAAAGCCTACTTTTGAGAAGATAAAAGGTACACTGAAGTTATGCTGCATTACTTGTTAAGTAGTAGTACAGGAAACAATATATGCTTGTTCTGATTTATACACAAGTTTCTTTTTTCCCTTTCTCTCTTATCATTAGATATATGAGTTTACCAGTTGTCCTCACTACCACCCACATTTACAGGAAGAAAGTTTTTACACAGGTAGAAGACAACATAGTATAATACAATTGAGTAACATCATTGCCTCCTGTTTAAGTACTGTTACTGATGCACATTTGTCCACTCACACAAGAAGAGCTTGAACGGTCAAACGTACCCCTGTAGCAAGGTCATCAGTGGACATTGGTGGTCATTATGACATTGGCGGTGAATCCCGCTTACCGCCGTGGTAACAGCCACCAACATACCGCTGTGGAGGCGAACATCCGTTTACCAAATTATGACACACACATAACAATCTGACAGAATACTGCCCCATGCACAAATCCGCCAGCCCAAAGAGCAGTTCTAAAGTGGCGGTTCCAACACCCATTCCTTTCAGCCAACAAAACAACACCCACCACATTATGACCCATGAATCACCACAGTGGACATTCAATGGTGGTAAACCATTGGCGGTACACACCTGCACGCTCAAAATGGACACCCCTATACTAAACTACACAACATTGGCCAATACCAAAAACACACACCTGACACTCATACGCACACCACACCCACCCACCCACAGCACTATAAAACACACATCTACATTACCCACAACCCTTTATGAATTCAAGTTATTGCCACCAGACTGACACCAAGACCACTCTATGGCAGCAAGGCACCAGCTCGCCATACAGAGGACTGGCGGTGGACTCACACCACCTCCCCCACAGCTCACAGCATGGGAGTAGCAAGTCCTGGCATTACTGCATCCTGAGGGTCTCACTGGAGTTGCCGGAGGACTGGACACTGGTGAGTCAACATTTACTACTTATCAACCACCATACCTGCATGCCACCTCACCCCCTTACCCTCACTCCCATCACTCCACTCCTCCCCACACACTGCACCTACACATATGACTAACCCTAATGCCAACCCCTGCATGCTATACCAATGCGTAGACGGCCCTCCCAGCCCTGCATGGACACCAATCACAAAAGCATGCACAGCATCGAGAACTAACAATCACAACATGCAACACCATACACAAACAAAGGTGGCAGGGCAACAGCAACGATAGAGGGAAAGATAGGGATGTACAATATGTCACAGACATGAAGCATAATACATCACTTACATTCACACAGGTGCCCCAGCCAATGTCAGCAGAGAGGAGGTGCCATGACAAACCAGTCCCCCAACATAAGATGCCCCCAGTGATGACAATAACTCTGGACTTCTGGATGTGCATGAACTACCTGGCCCATCAGGGACCACTGGTCAGTCGGTCACCCCAGCCCACTTACAGTCAACCAAGGAGCCTCCCCCTTCAGTATCCAACACCACAGCACCCACCCAGCATCGCCACACCTCTGTCCCCAGGACAAGTTAATCAGTGGTGTGCCTACCTGTACAGGGACCCCAGTCTACACCTCGCCCCCAAGACAATCAGGGACCTGGGGTCAGTGGCAGTGGGCACAGCGTTCAGGGGACAGAGGCACGGGGACACTGGGAGGACCACTGTGTGCCAGGGGGAGGACAGGCCCAGGGAACCAGCTCTCCAGGGGGCACTCACCAAGATCCTGGGGTCCTACCAACAATCCCAGGACACAATGGGCCAGATCCTTAACAACATGCAGGAGAATAAGCGGCTGCAGAAGGAACAACCTCAGGAGATCAGTGAGGACTTGCAGACTCTCAACAGCACCATGATCTCTATAGCAAGGGTGTAGGCAGACATGGCCAACATCATGAGGAAATCAACAGCACAGCAGCGGGCCCCTACCACTAGCCAGTCAATTGACCAGGTCTCCACTTCTGCTGCAGCTAGTGGGCAGGAGTCCCTGCCACAGGACCCACAGGCCACCATCACCCCTCCCCCTGCAGAAGGTTCCCTGCGACCCAGACAGAAGCCAGAGACACTTGCCAAGACTAACACCACTGCCAGGAAATGAGACTCTCTTGATTGTCCCCCTTGTGTCCCACCCTGTCACCTTGTCCACTTTGAACTGCCTTTGCTCCCCTTCCTATGGCCCCTTGGACACTAGACCTGTGCTACAAACAGACTAGAACAATACCTGGACTTTCCTCTACCATCACCCCATTCCATTGCACTTTTCAGTTAATTATTTGCACTACAATTAACACCCTTGATCACAACTTGAGTGATACGGTTTTATGTGTAGAAAATGAGCATTTATGGGAACAGTCACATATAGTGCAAATGATCTGAACACTGTGATAGCATACAAATAATGACCTGTAGCTGTCTGCAGTAAGGACATCAGGACACTGTTGTCAGATCACCATCATCTATAAAATGACAAGCCATAGGTGACAGTAAGTCGAGATGCAAAGGAAGTGAATGCCTTCATGATACAGCCACTCAGAAAACATCAATAGTCAGAGCAATGGTCAGTTCCACTGTCTCACCTGTGTGTCATTGGAAGTATTGTCATATAACTGATGTTCTGTTGTCCTCATCCTCTGCCTCCTTATCCTCACTGTCCTCAGGGTCCACTGCTGCCACAGGGTCACCTTCAGTCCCCTCCTCCTGCAGAAAAAGGAACATGTCGTCTGAGGGCCAGGTTGTGCAACATGCAGCATGCCACTACTATCTGGCAGACCTTCTTGGGTGAGTAGCACAGGGATCCACCTGTTAGATAGAGGCACCAGAACTTGGCCTTCAGGAGGCCCAAGGTACTTTCTATTATCCTTCTGGTTCACCCATGTGCCTCATTATAACGTTCTTCTGCCCTTGTCCTGGCATTCCTCACAGGGGTCAGCAGTCATGATAGGATGGGGGAACCAGAGTCAACTGCAAATTTTGAGGGACAGCATTTAGCCACACACTATCCCATATCGCCCACACCATACCCATACACCAACATATACTGGGTGGGAACCAGGGCTCACCTATTAGCCACACCCTGTGCCTCTGTAGTTGGGACATCACATTTGGGGTGCTGCTATTCCTAAGGACAAAGGCATCATGCACTGACCCAGGATACTTAGCACTGATGTGGGAGATGTACTGGTCCGCCAAGCACACCATCTGTACATTTATAGAGTGGACAGTGAGGATGAGGATGAGGAAAACAGAACATCAGTGATCAGACAATACTTCCAATGACACACAGGTAAGTCAGTGTTACTTCACATTTCAATTACATTTGTTTGAATTTCTGTGGCACTGGCATGCTGTTATTTCCCACTTCTATGCCCTCTTACTGTACCGTCTGGCAGTTCATTTTGCAGATGTTGGTGACCCCACATATGCTCCTGGTGTGTTCACTGCAGCCAGCTACAGGTCATTTATCTATTCTCATTTTCTGTACAGTTGAATTGAAATATTTATAACTGTTTAAACAAATACATAGTTGAAAAATTTGACACACTCCAAACGTTGTTTTTTTCCAAGGGTGTTTATTGAAGTGCTACAATATTGAGGGGGAAGTGTAATGGGATGTGGTGATAATGGAGGAAAGTCCAGGGTATTGTTCTAGTCTGTTTGTAGCACAGGTGCATTGTCCAAGGGGACATAGGAAAGGGAGCTATGGCAGTTCAAGGTGGGCAAGATGACTGAGTGGGACACAAAGGTGACAATCAGGAGTGTCTCATTTCCTGGTGGTGGTCTTGGCAAGTGTCTTTGGCTTCTGTCTGGTTCGCAAGGAACGTTTGGTGGGTGGTTCACCTTCTGCAGGGGGAGGGGTGCTGGTGGCCTGTTGGTCCTGTGGCACGGCCTCCTGGCCACTAGCAGCAGAGGAAGTGGAGGGCTATTCAGTTGACTGGCTAGTGGTAAGGGCCCGCTGGTGTGACACTGCCTCACTCATAATGTTGGCTATGTCTGCCAGCACCCCTGCTATGGAGATCAGGGTGTTGTTGATGGCCTGCAAGTCCTTCCTGATCCCCTGATACTGTCCCTCCTGCAGCCGCCTGTTCTCCTGCATGTTGTCAAGGATCTGGCCCATTGTGTCCTGGGAATGTTGGTAGGCTCCCAGAATCTCTGAGAGTGCCTCCTGGAGAGTCAGTTCCCTGGTTCTGTCCTCACCCTGGCACACAACAGTCCTCCCAGCATCCCTGTAGGCCTGTGCCTCTGTCCCTTGAATGGTGTGCCCACTGCCACTGACCCCAGGTCCCTGATTGTCTTGAGTATGAGGTGTGGCCTTGTGTCCCTGTACAGGTGGACACACTGCTGATTGATGTGTCCTGGGGACAGAGTTGTGGGTACAGTGGGTGGGTGCTCTAGTATTGGTTCCTGATGGGGGAGGTTCTGTGGTGGTCTGTGACTGTGCTTGGGTGACCGACTGTCTAGTGGTCCCTGATGGGCCAGGTAGATCATACTGATCCTGACGTCCAGAGTTACTGTCAGCACTGTGGGCCTCTTCTGTTGGAGGACTGGATAGTGGGCACCTCCTCTCCAGTGACATTGGCTGGTGTACCTGTGGGATGTAAATTATGTATTATGCTTCAGGTGTCTGACATTTGTACTTCTGTAGCTTCCCCTCTATGGTTGTTGTTCCCCTCCCAGCGTTTGCTCGTGTATGTTAGTGTATAGTGGTTATGTTAGTAACCCTATGCTGTGCATGCTTTGGTGATGAGTGTCCATGTAGGGCTGTGAGGGGTGTCCAAGCATTGGTACAGCATGCAGGGCTTGGAATTGGGATCAGTGTGATGTGATGGTGGAGTGTGTGGGATGGAGTGGAGTGATGGGAGTGAGGGTGAGGGTATGTTATGGCATGCAGGTATGGGGGTTGATAATTGTTAGAAGTTGACTTACCAGTGTCCAGTCCTCCTCCAACTCCAGCCTGGCCCTCAGGATGCAGTATTGCCAGTGCCTGCTCCTCCCATGCTGTGAGTTGGGGGGGACGAGGTGGGGGTACACCGCCAGTTCTCTGTATAGCGAGCTGGTGTCTTGGTGCAATGGAGCATACCTTCCCCCGTATGTAATTCCACCTCTCCCTGATGTCGTCCCTTGTTCTTGGGTGCTGTCCCACGGCATTGACCCTGTCCACGATTCTCCGGCATGGCTCTATCTTCCTTGCTATTGATATCTGCTGCACCTGAGTTCCAAATAGCTGTTTCTCCACCCTGATGATTTCCTCCACTATGACCCTTAACTCCTCCTCAGTGAAATGGGGTGTCTTTGTGGTGCCATGTGTGTTATGTGATGTGTGTTGGTGAGGGCGTGTTGGTTGTATGGGAATGAGTGGTGTGTGTGTCTAGTTGTCGCAGTGGTCTTGGTATCAGTCTGGTGGCAATGATTTGTATTCGTAAAGGGTTGTGGGTAATGTGGGTGGGTGTTTTATAGTGGTATGGGTGTGTGGGTGTGCTGTGTATATGGGTGTCAGGTGTGTGTTGTTTGAATTGTCCAATGTAGTGTTATTTTGACTGTGGGTGTCCACTGTGAGCACGGCGGTATGTACCACCGTTGAATGTCCGCCGTGGTGATTTGTAGGTCATAATGTGATGGGCGTTGTTCTGTTGGGGTAACAGTTTGGGTTCTTGGACTGCCACTTTAACACTGATCTTTGGCCTGGCGGATTTGTGTATGTGGCTGTATTCTGTCGGATTGGTGTGTGTGTCATAATATGGTGGACGGATGTTCGTCAGCGCAGCGGTAAGTTGGTACCCGTCAGCAAGGCGGTAAGCGTCATTTACTGCCAATGTCATAATGAGGGCCTAATTTTTTTAATGGGTAACTGGTCCGCCACACATTAGGAGCACTGTTGGAATTAGTGTAGATTGTATTTTGTTTCTCTAATCATGTGCATCGAGCGCACTAAGTGCTACACAAATGAAATCTACACTGTAGCATTACTACTGATAAACACGGCAGCTGCATGTGCAAGTAAAATAGGTGCAAAAGCGAGACTATAATGATGTGCGGATGACAGACTCATCTGACTGAAGTTATGCCTTAACTTAGGGGAGAAGGAAAAAGTGGCTCTTGGGTTACACTTTGTGTTGAACTCTGCGTCCTCCTTCTCACATTGTCCTGTGTCGCTCAGAGTCTGGCTCTCAGACCAAGATTCTACTGAATGATCTTCTTGGATCCAGCCCTTTCCTGTGAATATGTTACTCTGAGATGGATTTCTTAAAGCAGTTCTCCTCGCAGATGAATGATGCATAATTTATACCAGACAGCATAACAGAGGAGAGTCTTTAGTACTTGTGGCGCTGATATATGCAAATATATGCAGAAACTGCACTTCAGGAGGGTCGACTCAGTCATTTGTGATTTCAGGGATAATAACATTAGAGTGACCGTGTTCTGACTGTTAAAACTAACTATCTGAACAGTTAATGCCAGCTTTGGGTGCTGTGATTGCAGCCATTCCCCTGTCTCAGGAATGTGCTGTGCAGTAATTTTAATTACAAAGCGAATGCCAAAAAGTGTTTTAGTGCCTTGGCAGGGGTAGTAAGCACTTTGTAAATTACATTTCAATGCAGTTGAATACACAGTGGTCAAGAGGATCCTGAGCAACACACAGCACACATATCTCAACTGAAAAGGTGGTTCAGCGATTTAATGCAATCGCTGCAAGGATCTGTGTGCACACTTAACTGCAAGGATGTCAGTCCGCTCAACATTTTATTCTAAATCCACGATGTAAACAATCTATTTGTTCTGCTTGTACAGCGCAAACACAATCTGGAGTATCCCAAATTTAAAACAAGTATTGGCAAAGCCAATAGGTCTCAGCAATCCAAGTGTAACAGGCAAGCAAATGTATTTCTGTACGGCTCCGGGGTTGTTCTTATTGATATACAAGAAATGTGTTAACATTGCCAACGCCTATAGCTCTCATATTGCAGAGACCTATTGGCTTTGCCAACGCTTGTTTTTCTTTGTGTGGGGTAGGTAACTTAACTACATCAGTGTATCCAGCCTTCCACTCATGCCTTCTGGCCCCGTATTTCTTATCTTATCCATTTCTGTAACTCTCTTGACATTGGTTCATGCATTCAATTACTTCACTCCTTTGTACCTAAACAAGTTCCCCACCATTCAGCCAACTAAGACAGAGTTTTGTTTCAGGATGTCTGCCTTTGAGTAACCCAAAAGGAGATATCCCAGTGACCGAATTATGTGCAGTGTGGTAATGCTATATCATGTCATGTTCTGAGGAAATTGTCTGCTGGCTCTCCTGAAAAGCAAGAGTTGCATTGATTTCTTAATCATCTCAGGCACACGTTCTACTAGCCCATTAGCTCCCGGGCAGTATGATGCTGTTTTAAAATGTTGTATTGGCATTCTAGTTAGTAATTCCTTCATCGCTTCTGAGGTGAATAACACCCCAATATCCATTACCATTATACTGGGAATGCCTTCTATCATGAAGGTGTCAGTTAAACATTCTATCAGGAATTTTGTTGTAATGGAGTTCACTGCATTAGGCACAATACATTGGGTGTGTTAATCCACTAGTAGTAGCATGAGCTTGCCAGCCCATACGGAGTGTCTGAATGGTCTCATTATGTCTAAAGCAAGCTTGTCCAGGATTTGCTAGGAAAGCTTACAGGGGTCTTTTCTAATGGTTTTGGTGTTATTACTCATAACTCAGCTCACACAGTCTATTATTTTACTTTCTTGTAAGAAATCTATACCACAAAACCAATAATTTTCCCTTGCCTTACCCTTAGTAGTACTTCAGCCTCTGTGTCCCTTATGAGCTAAGTCAGCAATCCTGCTTCATAGTTCATTGGGTGGTACTAATTTGTATGCTGTTCTCATTAAAGAAACTGCAGAACATCCAGAATGCCTCTGCCTGACTCATCCTGAACGCCCCATGCTGCAGCCACATCACCGGCCACCTGAGAGATCTTCACTGACTACTTATCAACAAAAGAATTACCTTCAAGCTCCTCATGCATGCCTACAAAGCCCTGCACAATGCTGGACCTGCATACCTCCACCACTGCCTCTCCTTCTACACTCCCACCAGACATCTCCTCTCCACCCAACCAGTCCTGGCCACATCCCACAGATCCGCAAGACCACGACTGGAGGAAGATCCTTCTCCTACCTCACTGCAAAGACCTGGAACTCCCGGCCTCGGCACCTCAGGCAATCACCATCACTTCCTTAATTCAGGAAGGACCTCAAGACCTGGCTCTTCAAATAAACCGCAGATCCTTCCCTCCACCCCCACGCAGCCCCATGCTTTATAGGAATCCTGATTGATTGATTGATTGATTGATTAGGTTGTCTCCTATACTCAACTTGTAGCTTATTTCTCAGAAATCCTTGGCCTCATCTTGTAGCCAATTGTTTCCAGCGGCCAACCATGAACTATTTTTTCCTTAACAGGTCAACGTATCATCATTACTCATACTCCTCCCCCATTCATCTTTCTTAATACCAGGTATGGTAATTGTTAGTTTTGGCTCTTCAACACTACATTCCCCTAGCTTGTCACCACCTAATGGCTTTCTAGGAAGGCATTCTGCTGCTAAGTTCTTGTTTCCTTGGAAATATTCCATTTTAAAATCAAATCCTTTTACAAGTAGTACCTAACTGGCAATACGAGGGGTAGTACAGTATAAACGTAGAGATGAATGTAAGTGGTGTATGGTCTGTGCATAACATAAAAGGCAATGCCTACAGAAAGAATTTAAAGTGGAGTAGGGCCCAATAGCAGGCTTGAAGCTCCCTTTCTACAGTAAACTAATTATGCTCATAGTCCTTTAGGGCACAGGATGCAAATGCAACAATTATCTCCTTGCCTTCCATCGTTTATGCGTGTGTCACCCCCAGTCCCTCTAGCGCTGGTATTGGTGATTAAAAAAGGTTTTACAATTGACATCAACATTTTCTAAGGCGGGGCAGCAGCCATTGATGGTTTGATTTCGTTGAAATTATCACACTCAACATCCCCAAATAAACTGACCCTCTTTTTTTAAAAGGTCCTGCAAAGGAGATACTAGATCATCAAAATTCTTTATGAATTTGGACATGTATTCAGCTAGTCTAAGGAAGGATTTTTAACTACTTCTCTGGAAGTCGATGGTGGGGCTTTCCTTAACTGCCTCAACCAAGTCAATCATGGGTTTTACCCTGTTTTTGGCTATTGTATGCCCTAAGTAGTTAATGAAACCTACCTTAATTTGACATTTATCCAATTTGGTGGTCAATCCATCTTTCATAGAGCAAGGAATACCCTTCTTAAAGTTTCATTGTGTTCACCTACAGAAGTCCCATAGATTAGAATGTTGTCTTAGAAGCATACTTATTTAGGTCAACCAAGACTGTGTTGCTAGATTCTCTGGAACACCGAAGCAGCAAACGCTAAGCTGAATGAAATCCTGCAATATCTGTAGGCACCAAATGGGGTGATAAGGGGCATAAGGGACCTAGAATTCAGGTGAAGTTGCACCTGGTGGTAGGCAGATGAAGTTCTTGTTGTGAAGGGTGTAGGAAGAGCATGAATCAGAATATACCTTAATTGCTTACCCATCAAGAGTTATGTCTTGGGTAGAATGACAACTGTATGGTCCTTTTTCTGATGGGTTAGTTTGGAATGTGTATTTCCCTTTATTAACTTCTACATTAATTATAGCATGTACTTGTTTTGTATCTGAAGTCTTACAAACCCTCTCAAAAAGTCCCCTCTTCCGTTTCCTACATACACTTAGGAGGGCTGGACAACTAGGATTGTTTGCAAAATGGTTACTATTACCACATATAAAGCACTTAGTTTTATAATTTTCTATATTTGTTAAGGGTTTGCTCTTAGGAAGCATTTCATGTGCTGTTCTAAGTATTTCCATGACCTTTCCAGGCTCTTCCTTCACATGAAGTTCCTGAATTTCGTGCATGTCTTCTCCTGACGTGCAATCCTTCATTTCCTTTAAGCACTTAGCTGTATGCTCCACGCTTTTAGCAATTTCTATGGCCTCTCTGAAATCAGGCTTGTGGGTGAGCAACTTCTCTTGAATTCGTAATTCCTTTGTGCATCCATAGTGCTTGTATAAGTATCCAGAGAAGGAGGAGTGTAATATGGATTCAATTGCTACTGTACTAAGTTTGTTTGAACAGGTACAGTGTCTGGATTAACTGTGATCCCCTTTTAATGCTTGCTGTTGTGGAGACCTCTTTCAATACTCACAGTTTTTTCCCCTCATTCGGGGCTGATCAAGGCAATGGAGGGTGGAGCGCTCCCGAAACTTCTCTGGAGATGATAATGACCTGGAGTGAGTGGAGCATATAGGTCACACTATTGACAGCAGCCACGAGGACTCGATATGTGAGAAGCCCTTTCCCTCCATGCCCTCGCTGATTGATTGAAAGAGGACGAAGTAGCCGGCACTGAGTTAGGGCAGCAAGATGTGAATGTTTTGACATGCGGTCTGAATGCTTCCAAGGTATGGGGAGTAGCCTGCTGTCGCGCACATTAACTTGATCAGTCTGCTTGTCGATCGCATCCTTCTCCTTCTATGCCAAATGCCACATCGATAAATAATAGGAGGACAAAACAGCCAACCCCTGAGGTATGGCAGCAGGAATTAATGTCTTAGGCGCATGGTCTTGGTTCTTCAAACGTCTGAGGAGAACCCCATAGAAGCCTGCATTATTTTGCTAAGTCGGCTAATCGATTCAGTGTTGAGTTCAGTGGGAACATTCCAAGTCTACCTATGGACATGTTGCACTGAAAACTGGAATATGCTTAAGCCTCTTCCAAGTAAATTAAATGCAGTTTAGTCCTCACTACTAGATACAGCAACAGGCAAGAGGTCAACTGAGATAGTCTGTGGGTGTCTGTATCGCATATGCTTGCTGTGCGATGACTAATTTGTACTTCACACAAGTACCCATACATTAACTTATAGGTTGAATGTATTTAGCAGTAATCCTTCAACACTTTGCCACAGCATATGATCCTTGACTGCACGTTGTCTTTCAATGACGTTTGAGAGTGAGGCATTTAATTGACTTGGGTAGAACTTGCAGAGTTTCACTCAGTGGAATTCCACTGAGTTACCTAAAAACTCTGCAAGAGTACACAGAGTTCCACAGATAGTGGAATTTCAGTGCATTTTACCGTTCACGCTGATTTTTTAGCTCCAGGAGCTTCTCCCTTGCTGTACAATCAATCACCACGCAGGATGCTAGAGGGCACTGCTTCTTCCTGCCACCCGAGCAGACGTTCTTCTTAAGCGGCACCTTTCTCAATGTGAGTGAAATCTTTCTGTACGCAAGCGATAGTGGCGTGCCATGACTGCCCGCATTGAGAAATCGCACCAGGAGGCATTCTAGCACCTGAAAAATTGCGCTAGGAGATGCAAATTCTCGCTCACCAACTTAACACTGGGCAGCCGCGTGAAAGAAAAAACTCGGCCACCTGGAGGTTGGCGGAGTGTTTCCGGAACTCCATGCCCCAAGTGGAGCGTGAAGTGTGCAAAACACTGCGAACTCCGTCAGGTGAGCAGAATTTTTTCTCTCTCCTAGCATTTACAAGTTAGGAGTTGATTTGTTGCAACCTGTCCCCTGCGCAGCTGAGATCCCATCCTCATTACCAGTGTTAAAAAGTGGCTTTCCACACAGAAGAAGATGAACCTCTTCCTTCCAATCACTGGTACACAATGGAACCCTCCAAGGCTCACTCTCAGTCAAGATCGCCTCAGACTACAAAGTTCAAACTGTCATTGTCAAATGGAATGTACCAATTGAACAGTGACTATGGACACGTGTGATAAGGGAGAGGATGCAACTGACTCAATGAAGTAGGTAAAGGGGAAACATATAATAAAATAAAGCAGCCTTAACATATTTAAAATGATTCCCATATATGGACTAAACTTGCAGTTATCTTGGAGATGATGGCCTAGTGGAAGCCAAGGACATCTTGAAACATTGTAAGGACAGAACCCCAGTACCAACATGTGATTTGCAGGAACAAATTGTGTACAGGATGTCCCTAACTGGCATCTGAGCCTTTTGGGGACTCATTGCATTGGGGACTCATTGCATTATTTTTGCCAGTCATTGTGGAGTTCAGCGTATCCTATGTAGATACTTCAATTGTAATAGATGATATCTGGCCCACAAGAGCAAATGTCTACCCCTCATGAGTCAAAAGGCGCACATTTTCCAAGCCTATCTTAATTTGTGAAAAGCGTCAAGTGTATTAATAATCAGGAATTTGTAAACGGAAGAGAAACAACCGCTTTGTGGTAGTCGAACCATAGTGATTTTGGTGTAAAGTGGATTGAAGGGTGGAACTTCCTCCAAGTCAGCTATGGATGGTGTCATAACGTGCCACAGTTTAAGGTAGCAAAACATTGTGAGTGTAGCAGCCATAATTTATCACACATTCCAAAAGAGAATTTTATTGTATTGGACATTGCTATATTACTAAGTGTTGATAGTTGAAATTCTGTAAGTTTTCTCAACTGAAAGGAATTGCAATATGTGTGGCCCAGAGTGAGGTTTCTCCAGTAACATTTTGGCCCGGTGTATTTGTGTTAGGTAGGTCTTCCATGTGTCTTTGTCCTCTTAAGCCTCTGAAAGTAGTTCATGTAGTGATATGATGTCACATAGCTAGCAGAGGAGGTACATCCACAGTACCCATAATTCTGTTTTGCTGGGTGGATCAGATTCTAGGACTTTGCAAATGTGGAACTCAATAGTAGAGGATGAGATCTACCAAACCTAGTCTGCTACCATAGGCAGATTTACAACATTTAGGGGGTCATTATGACCCTGGCGGTAAAAACTGCAAACCACCGCGGCGACAGCTGGCAAAAGACCGTCACCGCAGATACCAGCCATCTGCCGGATTATGACCACAGTCGGATTTCTGCCAGAAGGATGGTGGAAATCGGGTTGTGGCCATGCTGACGGATGGCAGTAAGGTGGCGCTGCGAGAATAATATGGCCTGGCAGTGTTCTGCTCTTGGAAGCTGCTGCTAGCAGCAGCGCCCTGTCCCGTCTCCTGCCGGAGGACCCCCTGACTACAGGTCAGCTCCGACAGGGAGGGGGTGTTGAGTGTGTGGGGGTGTGTGTGTGTATCTCTGTGCATGAATGCAGGTGTGTGTTGCACGTTGTATGTGTGAGCATGTTTGGGGGTGTGAGTGCATATATGTTGAGTTGTGTGAAAGCGTGTCTGCATGTATGTATGTAAGTGTGTGTGGATGTGGATGTGAATGGATGTATGCATGCGTGGATGAATGTTGGAATGGGTGTGTGTATGCGTGTGTGAAGGGAGGGGTGTGTATGAAGGGGGTCTGGAGAGGGAGGGCGGAGTAGGGTAGAAGCCCCAGAAGGGGGCGGGGGAAGACCCCTATCAGTGACAGGGCAGGGATTCCCTGTCACTGATAGTGCCTACTGTCGTGGTGTTCATGGCGGTAAGGATGCCACGAAAACCATGGCGGTAGGCGGGTCATAATACCACGGGCGGGCAAGTGACGGCCGCCGGACTGGAGAGTGAAGTCTCCAGCCCTGCTGTCATTACCGCAGTGGCAGTCGATGTGGTACATTGGCGGTTTGGCTTCAGCCAAACAGCCAATATCATAATATGGGGAAAAGTACCGCCAGCCTATTGGCAGTACTTTCCTCTATATTAACGCCGACCACCGGGGTCATAATGACCCCCTTAGTCATGACTACACTGGGGGGCTTTTCTGCCATGTGAACAATCTGAGTAAGGATGTAAGTGCCATAAAAACAGGAGGAGGGAGTTTCTATAGGCAGGTGTTAATGGCATATAGGATATTGAGGACCAACATCCTTTTGATTAATGCAATTCTACCAATTAACTAGAGCGGTAATGAAAAGTGTAAGAAATTGGGTTACTGGTTTACTGGGGTATGAACCCTGGTCAAGCAGGCCGGGTAGTAATGTTGCCATACTTTGCTAAGATCCATTGATTGTGCAAAATCTGCTAATTGAGTCATCATTGGGGGTTTGACTCTATTTACCTCCCAGTTCATTAATCCATTGAATTCCCCATTCACTATCATCAAGCTGTGTGGCCTCCAGCTGGGTGAGAAAGGTGCATGAAAGTGGTGCATATACTGCTGAGAGTGCAAGTCTCCCACAGTGGATCGGTAATCATGATATATCGGTTGTGACTATGTTCCCATGTTAGATCCATGTTAGATCCACCAGAAGTTACAAATTATTAGTATTGCTACCCTTCTATTGCCCCTATAGAATCCTGCATGACAGGCCATGGTGAATCCATATCTGTACAGGCATCGTTATCCTTTGCCGAAAAGATGTGTCTCCTGCAGCATGAGAATGTCTGCACCATATTTTTAGCAGCATTATTGACTTTACCTCCTTTGATTTAATGCTAGGGCCATTGACATTCCATGTGAGACATTTGTACTTTTTCCTTGTTTCACCTGTGATAATGTTGTGCATCAGATTTGATTACAATTATGCCAGGTTTTGTAGAGAGGTTGAGCCTGTCAATATTTTATATATCAAAGATAACCAAAGAAAAACTGTGCAGCTAAACCCACTCCCCTCCCCTTACTTCTACCTTTCAAACATTTGTTGGTAAACCTCAGGCAATGAGGCCCTTAGCTTTGAAGTACTGCAGCTCATGGCTGTGATTCCTATTTCCCCAAACAAAATCTCTGAACTAGAAAAACATAAAGTAGGAGTGCATGCTGGCTTGTGCTATGAGTTAGTTAAAATGTATTTAATAATTATAAAGTGATGCTTGCTATAATTGTGACATGTTGCCACAGTTTGTTGATTTGCTACAAGATGTCTGTTTTAGTTAAGGGATTATTTTGAGATACATTAACAGGGGTGTGTGGAACCTCTTTGCTCTATACTTAATTATCCATATCTGTTTTTTCTCCTGATTTGATTTCTTCGTTTTCTCATCTTCCATGCTCTGGTGATGATGGTCAAGATACTGGATTTTGCTCTTCTTCTAATGTGACCTACTGACTGGATTTCCTTTGGATTTTCTTTTGAGGCAATCTGGATATGTTCATTATCCAGCATATTGGTCATGACCCCTAAGGACTGTGATTTGCGTTTAACAGATTAACAGCAGTTGAGTCATGAATGCATATACTGGATCTCATCTTCCTGGTGACTTTAGAATGTTGAAGAAGAAGGTTTTGGGTTGTAAAATTATTTTCACAAGATACATTAGCATATATCTCAATTCCATTGGCCAAAGCATCTTTTTAGGTTCTTCAAAGGATCGTATCTGCCTTTGTGCTTGTCTAGTATAAGCTAGGAAAAGCATAATTCTGAATGAGTGGTGCTGGATCTTGCCTTTTTTCCATAAAAGTTTGAAGTTTGCATATCTATCCTTGTAGTTGAGGAAGGATCTTTTATTGGTTCTTCAAAGGATTGTATCTGCCTTTGTTCTTGTCTAGTATAAGCTAGCAAAAACATAATTCTGGGTGGGTGGTGCTGGATCTTGCCTTTTTCCCATAAAAGTTTGAAGTTTGCATCTCTATCCTTATAGTTGAGGAAGTGGGTTATCATCTCTGTTTTTATAGTTGAGGAAGTGCGTAACTATAGGAAGCAATGGCATGCCAACCATTGGTTTAGGTATTAAGATACAGTAGACGTGTTCAATCAATATGATAGTCTGTCCACAGGTATCAGGTTTCTCAGCCTCTGTTCTAGCAGCTATTCCTGTTGGCTCATCTCTTTCTTCTAAAGTCTGACAGGTGGTGGGTGATAGGCAGTTCACTCTTTGCTGCAGAGTCTTGAGTTTGTCTTTGAGCCCTCCTTTCTTCACCTTCTGCAATCCTGTCCACCACATTCTTGAAAAGTGTTTTAGGTAGCAAAGCATCTATGTCTGCTTCACCAAATTTGGCTTTTAGGGCTTTAATTAAGGCTTTAGTAGCTTGTAGGATGGAGGCAATGACCTGGGCTGCCTAGCAGGCTCCTCAAGTTTTCCCCTCTATTGCTAGATTTCTATGGCCAGTTAGGTGCCTTGCATAGAGATCAGACCTTGTTTCTCTTTCACTATTGCAATTTGTTATTTTTCAAAAAGTTGATCACATTGGTTTTGGTGACACAGTATACCAGAAGGCAGGTTTTCCTAATAATCCCATTGGTATTGACATCTGTCTTGCCCTCTGGTGCAATGCATTCACTCCGGTCCCCGGCTTCAGGTTTCTTTTGGAACTTACTCAATAGTCAAGTCTGGGTTCTGCTGTTGTTGTTCAGAAAGATAAAGGGTTGTTGCTGAGTATCATTCTCTGCTAGCTAAGAACGAATAATATCTCCCCTTCTACCACTTGCCTTTTTTTGAGGAAGACAGTTACTCAGGTAGTACTGGTTTTGAACTTTTTGAATATCTTATTTTGGTGTAACCCTTCAGTATTTACTTTATTGAAGTGAAGTTACTTTCCCAACCAAGGGAGGGGAATGAAGCATGCCTCTTCCTACTATGTCTGCCAATGCCCCAGCTGATTGCCCCTGCGGTGTGGATGTTGCAGGTCCATGCTCCATGTGGCCTTCCTTTTTGTTCCATGCATCAATGGCTGGCAAAGTCACTGCTAGCTTAAGGCCATTTTGCTCATCTCACTTGCATAGCAGTCTGGATGTGTCCTTCTTTGTCTCTGACGCATGCTGGATCTAGTCAACAAACTCATTTAGGAGCTGCATGACTCTAAGCAAGGAAGTGATTCCATTCCTCTAGAACAGTCTTTAGGGTAGTTGGGATTCCTGACAAATTGGGTGTTGAGGGATTCTTGGGGAAGAGAGCAGAGTTCATTTAGAGCAAGCCAAACCCTCTTGACTAGCCTTCCTAATGTTCACCATGCCACTTGAAGACAGTGCTACATGCTGAAATATGCTTCATGACTAGAAATAAAAAGTCTGACCATAATACCCGGCTGTCAGTAATGCTCCAATGACCCCTATTGATACCAGAGGCATATGCTAAAAAGCTTGTATCACCCACATGATACTATAATCCTCCACACTTCTGCTTTAGCAGCGAAATGATGATTATTATGTAGTTCAGAAATGAAATACCTCTTTTGGAACCTTGGCATTCCAAAAAGAATGCAAAATGACACAGTACTTTTTGGCTAGTACCTTTAACATTTTAAATTCTCTTTCCTTTAGTCTGTGCCCCTCCACCTCACTACCATCTTCAAGGATGAGCTGAAACACCTTCTCTTGCAGATAGAATTCATGTCGGGCTTCAGCATAATTCTTTTCTATTACATATTTGTCTCATTTGACTTTTTTTCCCTATTCTCCACACTTTCTTTTTGGTTTCCTAATCCCTCGTTGCTCTGCTCTTCTCTTTCCATATGTATCCCCCCATTCCACTTTATCTTCCATATGCTGCCACCACATCTTTATCTTGGGCATGCTCTTTACCTTTCCCTGATTTCTGTTATGTATCTATGTAAATGTCTCTTCAACTGTAAACATTGCAACCTTAAATCTTTCCTATTCTGGATAGTTTTAAGGTCCTGTAATAGTCTTCTGTTATTTTATAAATCCCCTCCTTTATTTAAGCGGCCACTTTGTATATATTGCTGCCATTGTTGTGCTGTTGTCATCCAACCTCATGATTTAACTTTTGTCATGTTTGTTCTAAATGTTCTAACGCCTTTGGGCCATGTTTGCTCTTTACAAAACTGCATGAATAAATAATTACCTGTTTGGAATATCCATTTAAAGTCTTATTATAAATATCTTATAAAACAAACTGAAAATCCCATATTTGCATTTTACCCATTGTAAAAGGGTCCATCTTACATCAGCCAAAGGGGCTCATGGGCTTCCCTCTTTTTAGGATGCATCTACGGCAATGGAAAATGGTCCATCCCAAAATCAGGCCTACACATCTGATTTGAGTTCCAGCTAGTTGTGGCTGAGAAAGGATTAGCCAGCTTAGTATTGCTGAATGAGTATTGATGAAAAGCTGTGGTTTGCCACCACATTGCCCTGACCGAGAAAGAATGACAACCGGGCTCTTGGAGAAAACATCATCAACTCTGCTCATACAACTAAAAGCACACTAAATTCAATAGGGTCTAAAGAGCAGAAAAGATTAAAAAGTAATGTTCTAAGAATAACAAAGGAAGGGAAGAACTACATGGTTTAGGGAATTTCAGTGAGCAGAACAAAAATAGGAGAGCTTCAAATCTTTTTAAAGCAGGAAGAATCACAATAGTTGTGTGTCTTAACAAAGAGAGGAATTCTTGTAAAAAAATAACACTCTGGTGCAAATGAAGCAAATACAATCCCACCGTGTATTAGCAAAAGGCCTGCTTGCTGTCAGATAATCTTCATCGAATATGTTACAACTTCTTACTCAAGCCTTAGAATGCATTAAATTATGTTCTTTATCATATCAGGTTATGTAGTGGGAGAAACCTAAATTGTTTTCTTCCATGTAAAATCTAGTTTGCTTGAGAAAGTAGTTTCTTTTTGTGTTATAGGCACTCTCTACTGTGGCAAGCGGGTTGCATAATACCAGGTCCGGCACTCTTTGCCTACGCTATCAATTATTATCACATGAAGAGTGTGGCCAAGGCTGATGTAAGAATGTTTGCCTTTCTATGCAAAAACACATTTTGGTGCCCTACCTACTTGCCACTAGACTGTCTTTGCTGCTTTTTGGAGCAACTTGCCACACCTTGCTGGTGACATCCTAGTTTATGGAATTGCTAAAGGTAGTACTACATCCTCAAGGCTTCTTGTCTGGGTGTTCAGCCTCCAGGCACAGGACTATGGGCAATACACTTCCACTGTCTGGAAGGTTTCCTCACCCCCATCTTGTGCCATGCAACAACCTGAGAGATTCAAAATGGATACCACTTTAATTTTGTAATTAATACTCTGAGTCAAACATCAGATGACATCCACATCAACATATGCAGAATCTCTTTTTCAATGTCTGCATTATGTACTCCATTAACTCTTTTACACTGCTATGATCATGACATTACTGCTACATTTGAGTGTGGCCTACACCTCTCAATATGTCCCTATACATGCAGCGAGCCAATACTTTATGCTTGCAGCCCTTGAGCTACTCAGCTGTTCTTACTAAAGAGGAGGTCTAGCAATATTTTTCGGTGATAGAAAGTGGGGCTTTACAAAATCTCATATAAAGCACCTAATATATCATGGTCGCACATGTAAATAATGTTGTTTCTTTTACAGTTTTGGATCCACAGATTCCATGCAATCTCAAAATAAATCCTCCTGTATTCAAAAGAAATTTGCCCTTAAATTAAAGTTTGTTTACCGCCATTTTCTCTCAAATAACCCTGTACTTAATTTCCATCCTCTTCATGCCTCCTTTCTATGAGCACAGCTTACAGTAAATCAATGCATTTTTGTCTTAATCCCTATAATTGCACTTTGGCAGATTGCCCACAATTCATTTTAATGATCACAACCTCTCCTTTGAAAAGTCATTCCTCTCAAGCTAATGGCAATTAGACTCCTCTTGCTCATGTGTTAATACCACAAACCTGGTGCATGAAGTGACATACCCCCTCTTCTACTAAAGATCATGCCTAACTCCTTTTAGTTTAATATGCTACCTAGAAACGGAAGCAAATGCATAAGACAGTTTCCTTAAGAGCACAAGACCAATCCTAATAAAAAGCAATAACCACTGGGGAAAACAATATAAGCTAAGGTTCTGCAGTAGAGTTCTGCCCAGTGTAAAACGCTTGATGCCTCATCAAGGGTTGTTAGTGTTATGAAAATGCAATTACAATATAGTAAATAACTGTAATGGCCCACACTTATGCTTCTACCACAAACCTCAGTCATCGGACAGTCAATTGTAGCTCACAAAGGCTGTATATTAATTCCCTTACACTGCTTGACAGTCTTACACTCACATAAGATAAAACAGCTACGAGTCCTATCCATCTCCAAGTAGTGTACCAATCCACAGCATTAAACCACCAATCACCAACTGAACAGATAATATTAATAAAGTCTACTCTAGCATATCTCTCCTCCAATTCTCCCTCCAATCTATTCCTGCTCAGGACCATTAACTTTAAATAAAATATCTCAGAATGGACATCTCAGTGAAGTAACCAGATAAATGGACTACAGTCATAAGAAATACCATAAGGCATATGCAGAGCTTCTAAAAACTGCCAGCTTAATAAAAACCATAAACTTTCCCTTCGACCACGGGTGTATAATGGAACAACGCATGCACTTACAATGCATACATTTACAACGTGGTAAGTACAATGCATGGTGATTACCACGCATACACTCACCACTAAATGTTTTTACAACGCATATGCTTTTACAACGAATGTCTTTGCCACAAAAAAAGTTCACAGTAAAGGCATAGTTGGTACAGGCATATGCATGGTAAAAACTAGAGGTAAGTATAACATATATATATATACATATATATATATATATATAAATATGTGTGTATACATATCTACATATATATGTAATAATATATATAAAATTATATATATATATGTGTGTATATTTATATATGTATATATATATATATATATGCATATCTATATGTATATGTACTGTATATATGTTTTATCGATTTATGATTGAGGATACTTTATAAACAATGTGATTTACTGTATGGGCTTTAAACTTACAACAGAATTGCATTTAGCTCTTTAAGTCTCATATTGTGTATATGTTTTTATGGTTCTTCTTTCTTTCTCCATATATATTTCAAAATTATTATATTTATGGTGAAGATTTCACCTATTTACTTATTTAGAGATGGTCAGCCACATTTATATCTTGAATACTGTCATGTATTATTTAATTACATTTTGACTAATACTCCGTCTCTTTCTTTTCTGTTGTGCTGTTTCTATGAGACTGAACAAAGCTATATTTATGCATTATGGATTGATTGAGGAATGTACGTGATCAAGGCTGCAGGAATAGCCGAAACGTGTTGTGTTTTGTATTAAAACTCGCCACCTTTATTTACTATTCTGAATGTCCTGAGTGTGCGTGTTTATTTGACATTTTTGGCACACACACACGCATATATATATATATATATATATATATATATATAATAAAATACTATGGTGACGACTAATTCAGAGGTGTTCGATTTAGTCTGCGAGTTGGGCTTTCTGAGCCACCTATCTACATCTCTCTTTCACCCTGAAGAAGTCCGTTAGGGCGAAACGCGTTGGCTATGACTATGGATTAGTTATTGTCATTGTGGATGAATAAAGAACAAGAGATTTCATGAGAACTTATTTCTCAATAATGTGATTTGTAAAGATATGTGAAAACTCATGATGTTCAGTCCAAACTGTGAATGACCTCCGTACACGATTCAGGAACCACAAACCGGCAATAATTAACAAGAAACTTGACCAGCCTGTAGCCAACCATTTTAACCTTGTGGACCATTTACTATCAGATTTGAAGATTTTCCCTGTGGAACATGTTTTGAAAGAAGAACTACTGGACATCAGAGAAAATTTCTGGATGTACCGTTTAAAATCACTGCATCCAGATGGACTGAACATCACTGACAATACCACTTGATTTCTGCATATCTGAAGAGTTCTCAGGACTGCACTGATTCCACATTCCAATTGGAATCTTCACTCATGATGCTTTTTGAAAATCCACCAGTGTCAGCTGTGCAGCCACTGAGCAAACAATCTTGTACTACCTGAGGAAGGCGGAAGCTGAAACGTTGTAGTAGAAACATATTTTTGTTCTTTAGTGAGATCATCTGTTTGAGTCACTTCTTTCTTGGATATTACATTTTCTTGTGGCTCTTTGTATCCTTTGGGATCCAGATTTTTGCCCTGGCTGGCTGTTGTTTTCTTGTGATCCTGCATCTTTCAGAATATATATATATATATATATATATATATATATATATATATAGAGAGAGAGAGAGAGAGAGATAGGGATATGTATATATAATCAAACACACCTAAAAACCCTACCTACCCTAAACCCTAAAAATGACCTTACCACCACAAAACCCATACTCACCCTAAAACCTAAACACCCCTTACCACCCCAAAACCCAAACCCACCCTAAAACCTAAAAATGCCCTTACCACCCCAAAACCCATACCCACCCTAAAACCTAAATATGCCCTTACCACCCCAAAACCCATTAAAACTCTAAAACCTAAACACGCCATACCACCTCAAAAGGCATACCCACCCTAAAACCCCAAAATGCCCTTACCACCCCAAAACCCATACCCACCCTAAAACCCAAACATGCCCTTACCAGCCCCAAAACCATACCCACCCTAAAACCTAAAAATGCCCTTACCACCCCAAAAACCATACTCATCCTAAAACCTAAAAATAACCTAACACCCCAAAACCCATACTCCCTAAAACCTAAAAATGCCCTTACCACCCCAAAACCTATGCCCACCCTAAAACCTAAAAATGCCCTTACCCCCCAAAAACCTGTACCCACCCTAAAACCTAAAAATGCCCTTACCACCCCAAAACCCATGCCCACTCTAAAACATAAAAATGCTGTTATCATTTTAAAACCCATACCCACTCTAAAACCTTAAAATACTGTTACCACCCCAAAAACCATACTCACCCTAAAACATAAAAATAGCCTTACCACCCCAAGACCCATGCCCACTCTAAAACCTAAAAATACCCTTACCACCCCAAAACCCATCCCCCTAAAACCTAAAAATGCTCTTACCACTCCAAACCTCCTTCCCACCCTAAAACCTAAAAATACCCTTACCACCCCAAAACCCATGCCCACCCTAAAACCTAAAAATGCCCTTACCACCCAAAACCCATACACACCCTAAAACCTAAAAATACCCTTACACCCTGAAAACCCATGCCCACCCTAAAACCTAAAAATGCCATTACCAACCCAAGCCCATACCCACCCTAAAACTTAAAAATGTAATTACCACCAATAATATATATATATATATATATATATATCATATCCAAGAAAGAAGTGACTCAAACAGATGATCTCATTAAAGAACAAAAATATATTTCTACTACAACGTTTCAGCTTCCGCCTTCCTCAGGTAGTACAAGATGGTTTGCTCAGTGGCTGCACAGCTGACACTGGTGGATTTTCAAAAAGCATCATGAGTGAAGATTCCAATTGGAATGTGGAATCAATGCAGTCCTGAGAACTCTTCAGATATGCAGAAATCAAGTGGTATTGTCAGTGATGTTCAGTCCATCTGGATGCAGAGATTTTACTCAACCCACTTAATACTTACCTGTACTTACCTTAAAAACCTTTACCACACATTCACCTTTACCATTCATGCCTTTACAATGAAATTCGTTGTGAAGGCATGCGTGGTAAAGGTATATTAGTAGTAAAGGCATGCATGGTAAAGCCATGCGTGGTAAACGCATTGTAAGTGATGTTCCTCCAAGACAATAAGTTGCTGAATTAAAAAAAGACTACCAAAATTGATTAAATTACATCACTACCTTAAACTATCTAGTTACTGAAAGACTGCTCGACCTGAAGAAAAGAGATCCACTTCATTTGACCATTGGTTATGAAGTGAACTAAAAGATGTACTGACATAAGTGTTTAATCCTCCAAAGAAGTGCGGGTAGCTCATAGATTTGGTGATACAGTTCAATCTTTATTTAGCTGAGCAACATGTTGAGAAAAATAAGAATGATACTAAACTGTTTGTAAAACAGTCTATGTAGAAGATAACGAGCATTTTGTTTGCAACTAGGTAGTCAGCTTTTTAAAGAAGATAAAGAAAGCAGATTTGCTCAACAGGTATGTATGCCTTATGGTCAAAGCAGACCTTGTCCACAAGAATGTCAAAGCAAGTCAACGTTTTCTTCAAAATACAATAGCATCAACCTCACAGTTGGAAAAGGTACAGTGGTCAATAAACTGGGCTCCTTAACAATGAAAGGAACTGTCTTGTCAAGTGAAGAATGGGTCTGGCAAACAGGGTACTCTACCACAAATGTACTAGGGGTGTGCAAAATGTGCATAAATTGATTTTGTGAAATGAGATCAAATATCAGAAAATATACATGTGATCATGCAAAATGCATATCTGTGATTTAGTGCTATGTTTTAGTGTGAAATGCATTCTCAGGCTAAAAAAGTCCAAAAAACGAAAAGCACTGCAAATAAAAGTTGATTGTGTTCTATTGTTCCTGTTCATTTGTGCTAAATCTTTACTGTGAATAAGGCATAATTGCTCAAAATAGCATAATGGTGTAAATTTGGGAATATCACTTAACATTAATCATGAGAAATCCCTGAAATTACACAAATTACTCCAGCATAATTGAAATTTCACCCAGGCCTAAAATGCATCCTGTCTGACAAACTGATGGTCTGCCCACCTGTACAGAACTTCATGTTCCTGATGGTGGTGCTTCTGCTGGCTCCGACATCAGAAACCCAACACCAACGATCTGACAGAGATATGGCCTTTGCTCTAGGTACATAAAAGCAGCCATTCTATTTTGAGGAGATGGCCTGATATAGTATAACTATGTTCAGCTCTGCCAGGGAAACTCTAATAGTCCAAAATTCACAGAGAGTGTAATTTACTTATGTTTTCTAAAAACAAACTCCCTGCTTGGGTGTTTCTTCTTGGAAAACAAAAATCTTTTATGAACGGCTGTATGAAATATGTAGACATCCCACTAGGCTTTCAGTGCCTTCTGAAGAGCCTCAGTGATGGCGGCTTCTCTGACAGATGGCTACAGAGCCAGCAGAGATCTCTTATATGATGGATGCTTGTCTATCAAGGGTGCCTGAAGAAAAAAGTCCACCACCCTTATGGATGGTCAAACGGATGACTGCCAAATTATACATCATGCCCTCTGTCAGTTACAGCATGGATAATGTGGTCTTTGGTTGCTGGTGTGATAGTTCCTATGAAATTGACTTTGCCTGTTGGACCAGAATTAGATACAAGAACTTAAGGAAAATGGGCATAAATGTGCTCAATACTTACAATTACTGATGGTTATGAAAAAGAAAACTCCAGAAAAAAAGTTAAAGCAGTAGATGGTTGAATATTATCCTCAGGGCCTATTCATTTTCATACACACATGATTTCTTTGGTGTGTTTTTGATGTGTTTTGGTGGACACCTTGGTAGACATCTTGAAAATATTTTTTCAACTGTCAAGCAGTCAGTCAGTCCATGCTCTGCAAGACTTCTGCCTTCGATCAGGACTGGGGGCCATGGCCTGCCAGTCTTCCAGCTGGGTGAGGGGAATCACCCAGGCAATCCAAGACCACCTGCCCCTGGAGAACCAGTGCCTGTCTGCTTGCCAAGACTAGGGTGCCCTGTGATGCGAAGAGGAGAGTGCTGGAGGAAGCGTGGTCCAGTAGGAGCTCCTGGCATCTAAATCCTTGTAGTAAGGTGTGAGGAGAAGCCTGCTGCACCAATGGGTCACTGCCCATTTGCAGAGGAAAGTCTGTGATCCCGGTGTGCCAAGTGTCAAGTACTGATGGGGTACTGATGGGGTTCTTTGCCCAGTTGCTCAAGACCCATTGTAGGTCGGACCCTAGAACATCAGAAATAAAAGGCCTCACCACCCAATGTTGGGCCCAGTAGCTCCAGCTTTCCCTGTAGCTCTGTAAACAGGATTCTGGGACAAATTGTCTGAGATTATTGGACCTATCATTAGAATCCCTCATAAAGGGATTCATTTTTTATGTTCAAAAGCAGCTGATCATGCTTTTTGTTTTTTAAAGAAATGTTGTTCTAGAGATCCTATGTTAAAGCATCCAAATCTAGAACTCCCACTAATTGTACAAAATGATGTATCATATCATGTCCTTGAACGAA
Organism: Pleurodeles waltl; assembly: GCF_031143425.1. Taxonomy (NCBI): domain Eukaryota; kingdom Metazoa; phylum Chordata; class Amphibia; order Caudata; family Salamandridae; genus Pleurodeles; species Pleurodeles waltl. The sequence continues at coordinate 519,467,429 of NC_090442.1, forward strand.
CATTTTCACACAAAAGTCACTTATCTCCACAGATGCCATACTTCACTTCTCCCAAACGTTTTCACCAGAAGAATTAACCTATATCATCAAAGACAAAGAACTATTTGCCAAAAAGATATCATTTGAAAAATGGGACATTATTTACTGGGAGTGTAGACATCTACCCATATCATAACAATGTGTTGTTTCTAAAAAAACAGCTGGGGCATTAACTCCTAGACAGGTCAGGTAGACATTGCTCTTTTCTGATTATAATTTTGTAATAAATTATAAACCTGGTCCAAAATAGGAAGATATATTGCTTATTTCAACAGACTCAAACTGAATTGAAAATACAAGCATTAGTGGATTGGCTTTGATATTGCAGAGTACTAAATATTCATGCCTTAGCATTGATTATTGTAGCTACATGCGTAAAAGAGGTTCACACAGATGTGCAATCTAGTGAAAAGGAATTATGACTTACAGAAAAAGAAGACAGAAGTGATCTAAGTGGATACTGTATGAAGGAGAGACTCTGTATTTGTATTTTGCACAGTTAAATCTACAGATTGGGATATGGCTGGGCATTCTTTAATTATTAAAACCTTGACTACAGTTAAAAAGTATTTTCTGTGGCTAATTTTGTTTAGAGTGACAATGGCTGTTGTTGATCATTAAATAATGATAAGGCATTTTGTATTAACGAGGTTGCCTTCCTCTAAGGAATTAGCACACATTTTTGCAAATTATCATATTTGTTTACATGGAAGTCAACAGGGGCCGATAACTGACAGGGGAACATCACAGTTCTTCTCTGCATTGTGTAAAAGATTGGATTTGGAAGTTAATTTGTGAACTAGGCAGCGTCCTCAAAGAGACAGATACACATCACATTTGAATTATTGTGTTTAACAATATTTTGGATATGAAGCACTGGTACAGAAAGAGGATTGGAATACAACGTTGTGTTCAGCAGAATTATTGTATAACAACACTGAGCATTTTCTCGCAGAAATATCACTCTTTTTTAATCATCAGAGTTTTCTTTCTTTCCACCAAAGCCTTCCAATTAGAACATTTAGATAAACTTCAAAAATCAGTTAGCCCTACATGACATTAGAGAATGTAAAAGCTATTTATAAGCTCTTTGTTGTGAAAAAAAGAATTCCGAAACCTGAAATTGTGGTGAGTGAACAACTAAAAGACTGTATTCTATGAAAGGCTATCTGTTAGAACCTTAGTATGTGGATCCGTTTAGCATTGAATGTGTGGTGAATCTCATCCCTGTGCATTTAAAGTTGCATCAGTCTATGAAAATTCATCCTATGATTCATGTGTCTTTGTTAAAATCCTGTTCACAAAAATGTGTCTTCCTCCAAGGCCTGCATCAACTTAAGTGAATGGTGAAAGAGTGAACAATATTTATAAGATATTGGATGCAAGGATTGTTATGAGGCTGGTTACAGTGCTTGGTTGATCGGAAGGGGTTTGATCTAGAGTAATGCGTATGAGAGCCAGCCTTCCATCTTCAGGTCCCTCATTCAGTAAAGGAATTCTGCACACTTCATTGTCACAAACCAGAAGCCAAGCCACTGGGATGTTGACCCGGGTGGGAACTGTCAGGGCACAGTGCAGGATGCATTGCCACATGATGTATTACTCTAAGGCTCATGAGCATGCACGCCATCATGTGTGGGGGAGGATGGAAGGGTGATCTGAATCTGGGCGCTGTCTGAACAGGAGCCTCACATACTAGCATGACATGTTTCATAAAAGACAAGAAGGATTAATTGTCTTTTGAGCCCATATGACTCTCATGGTAGTTTTTTTGTGAGAAGGTGGTGGCCATCTTGTAGCACAGAATATAGGTACCTTGTGGTCCATAACATCCTTGAGAGTTGTAATACACAGTTGCTGCAGCTGAGATTTCTTTTTGGAATCATGGTATGTGCTCTTCTGCGCAGTCGATGAAGACACCCAACAACCATTACAAAAACGGACATGCAGTTGTTTGTTTCACAGTCATCCGTTGGGATTACAAATTCTACAGCACTTGTTTGATTCAGTATTGTGAACTTGAACTCTATTGCACTGTTTACATCATAAGGAATCAATTGCATTTTTTATGAACAATTCCAGACTTCAGTAGTAGTATATTAGCTCAGACTTATTGTTGAGTTGCATGCATAGATCAAAGATAGTCAGTACATGTATGACATGGTTAGAAATTGCATGTGCAATGCTTTCATGATACATGTATCCACTGAATGCCTGAACGCAAATCAAACATTAAAGGTGATTTTTGTGAACAAACAAGCCTCTTGTAATGTTGATGATTACTCAGTTGCTATAACAAGCTTTAATTGCATTTCAGCTCAGAAGAAAGACCGAGAAAAAAACATAGAGTGTCACCAAGCATATCATAAACAACACTTCAAGTTAAAGCCTCAATCTACAGCTATACTGAAGCTCTCCAGTTATCAACAAAGTGTAACAAATGAAGTGCAACTGTACAACCGGGAATGTGACAATATCCAGTGTCTCAGTGACTCTCTGGTCCCATTTCCATTTCCTGAGCTCTGCAATATAACTCTACATCAGTATTGTGGAGTCATCTATGGGTTTTACTAAGGCAATTATGACTGCAGCAGTCTTTTCCCAAGACTGCCGCAGCTGCGGCCGCCGGAAGACCACCAGTGCGGGCAGGCTTCCGACCACCGTATTATGACTGCTACCGGATATCCGCACCGTCGGCAGTCAGATATTCGGCGGCATTCACTACAGCAGTCGACGGCTCTTAGGCATTTCAACTGCCGACACTGCCACACCAGAAAATGACCACCTACAGAATTACAACCAGTAATTCTGTGTGGCAGTCTTCTTCTGGCATGGCAGTGCCGGCAGTAGGAGCGCCGGGTCCCGTCCCCTCATGGAGGAGCACCTCGTCGGACGTGGTAAGTGTTGTATGCAAGGGGAGGAGGGTGTGAAGGGGTGTGTGTGAGTGGGTGAGTCTGTGTATGCTTGTCATGAATGTGGGGGAAGGGAAGAGGAGTGATTGTGCGTGGGTGCATGTGTGTAAATGTGGTGATGCATGTGTGTGTACATGTGGACCAGGGAGGGGTGTGTGCATGGGTGAATGTGTAAGGGGTAAGGTGGGGTGTGAGTGAGAGCGTGCAGGTGCGTGTATGTTTGTATGTGTACATCATGTGTGTGTGTGTGCGTGAGGCGTAGTTTGGACTCTTGCTCTGGGTAAGACTGCTGGTTGAAGGATGACAATACTTTTGTTTGTAGACAACTATGCCTATCCTACAACAAGTCGTAACTGTTGTCCCAACCTTACCGGCTCACTAGCAGCACCTCACCAGAAACACAATAGTAAAAGGTGATTTGTGGCAGCCTTTACTCATGGACTCGAGAGCAAGACATCTCAGGGAGTGTCGTGGTTAAACGCAGATTACCCCTTTCTCACAGATATATCATGTCTCATGCAAACACAGGAAAAGACAAAGATGCAGTAAAGTTTCAATAGTTTTATTTAACACAACTGCAATTTGCGATATGTTGCATGGGCTGCAATGATTAGGATAATGAATAGTGCAAGAAACAGAATTGTGAAGACAAGAGTCATTATTACAAAGACCCCCACCATCTTGCAATGCATGTAAAAGACATACGAGATTAAATATGCCCTAGTACCCTAAAGTGATAGGCCTAACCTCCTACCTAAAGGAGAGCTGGGTTTGTTAAACCTAATCTGACAATGCCATGTCCATGTCCATGAGAGGAGCCCCCAACCCTTGTTACCTTGGAATGAGGTCTCTATCTCAGACTCCGCAGGGACACGAAGACTGGGTCAGCGTCAAGACGACGTGCAGCATCGATATCAGCGATGGTGGCAATGCCCTCTGGTCGGAATCCCTCTGATTATCTCTATAACTGCGATGTATTTATACAGATTTACCAGGAACCCTACCATAGGTGTGTTCCCAAACAATAGATAACAGACATGCTTGGGACGGCAATTAATATAAACAATCCCTCAAAAGTATAGAGAGGGAAAATCCCTAAGTGTGAACACCTACTGTTTGTTTGTCTTTGCTGCTTGATCTTGACGCCTTAGCATGGTGGCACTGATAATGCAAAGCATAACAAGTGGCCTAACTATAAACAAGGCAGCCATCTTAGATGAATTAAATAATTAAATGGGCTAGGACAGAGCAAGCTAAGTAGGTTAAAAGTCACTAGGTGACGGAGCACGAGTCTGCAAGCCAGAGGGTAAGCTAACTCCTGTTATCCCATTAAAACAAACTAGGATTCACTACACGTGCTGTGAGGTATAATGGGGTGTGAGGTGTGGTTGTGTGAAGATAAGTGAGAGGGGTGGGGGTTGTGTATGTATGTATGCAGTTGAAGGGAGGGGTGGGGGATGGTGAATGTATGCGTGAGTGTGTGATGTGTATGTATGCATGTCTATGGGGTGAATGTTGTGAGTGCGTGTGTGATTGGCGGGTGTGTCTTTGTGTGATTGTGTGTGTGTGCATGTGTGCGGAGCTGTTTGGGGGATATCCCGGCGACAGGAATGCAAGTGCCTGTCATCAGGATACCTTTCTGCCAGCATTTTGTGGCAATGAGACCGTCAGGAAAATGCTAGCAGTGTTCCTAGTCGTAATACCCTCGGGCTGCAGCATTTATTGTGACACCCACTGTTGTGAGGTTATTTTAGCATTGATACCGGCACATTATTTTAGCTCTGACCCTACGGCCTGAGCCCCTTCACCAAGTTACATTTCATTTTTATTCCACATCCATATTTTAGCAAAGCTTCATTATAGTGGAGATGTGTTATTATTTTTATCAGTTGCCTTTCCATGCAGAATTTAATACTCATTTCTTTGCACAACATTTGTATCCTGTGCTCAATCCAAGGCTGCACACAGTAGTTTAATGGGTATTGCTGGTACAAGGAGTATAATGACTACCCACAGTCCCGCCGACAAATGACCGCACCGCGGTCAAAAGACCGCGGTGGCCATTCTTACATTTCCGCTGGGCCGGCGGGCGCTCTCCAAAAGAGCGCCCGCCGGCCCAGCGGAAATGCCCCTGCAACGAGGATGCCGGCTCCGAATGGAGCCGGCGGAGTTGCAGGGGTGCGACGGGTGCAGTTGCACCCGTCGCGTATTTCAGTGTCTGCTTTGCAGACACTGAAATACTTTGCGGGGCCCTCTTACGGGGGCCCCTGCAGTGCCCATGCCATTGGCATGGGCACTGCAGGGGCCCCCAGGGGCCCAGCGGCACCACCTACCGCCATCCTGTTCCACAGGATGGCGGTAGGGGGTGTCAGAATCCCCATGGCGGCGGAGCGCGCTCCGCCGCCATGGAGGATTCTCCCGAGCAGCGGAAAGTCGGCGGGAGACCGCCGACTTTCCGTTTCTGACCACGGCTGAACCGCCGCGGTCAGAATGCTCGAGGGAGCACCGCCAGCCTGTTGGCGGTGCTCCCGTGGTCGGTGACCCTGGCGGTCACCGGCCGCCAGGGTCAGAATGACCCCCTAGGTGTTTTATTATAAAATGCCACACTGCCACCACCACCTTAGAGGGGATATTCCAGCCAGCCAGCAATCTTATGCTGCACGTTGTTGTCGTAGTTTCTGTTGAAACTCTGCGTCTTCTCTTCATCCATGTGGGAGGACTCCCAGTAGACCAACAGACCTCTTCTCCAACAATAGCACAGGTATGGGGATTGGCTTCCTTTCATGGACTAGATGTGCAGATTGGGGCTAGCACTGCTATTGCTCTCATGTAGAACCTTAGTAGTGCAGGTAGGGATTTCAGAATCATTAATGAGACAGTATGGTGGGACTTTTCCTCTGTTTCACTCTTCTAGTCACCACTCTAATGGTATTGTGTTTCATTATCCTAATAATCACAATTCATGCATTTTTACATAGAATGCAGTTGCTTCATAAACATTTAACCAAATCCTGCATCTGTTTGTCTTTGTATGTATGAGACGTGTACCACTGAGAGGAGGGGGTAGATCTGTTCCACCACGACTTCCCTGAGGAGTCTTAGAATGTCATGCAATAGGCTGCCACAGATCACCTTTACTCTTGGGTTCTAGTGAGATGCTGCTGGCTAGCAGAAAGGGTTAGTCCGAAAGCTATCACACAGTGTAGGATCAGACTCAGTCCCCCACGCTTGGTAGTGCCCAAACCCAAGCAGTCTCATTCCTACAATGAGAGTCTTATGACACCCCTAAAGGAGCATTTTAAAATATGTCTGCCACTGCAAACTGTATTACATTTTTAAAACTGTAATTTCAATCTGTCAAAATAAACCTACTGCACAGGCCTAAACCTTCCTTTTTTAATACTTATAAATCATCCCTAACATTGGCGCTAAGGCTCGTAGGACAGGGTGCATAGTATGTAAAAAGTAGGACATGTATATTTAAAACTTTACATGTCCTGGCAGTAAAAAATCTCAGTAGGCATATTTCTCTGTGGCAACGCTGACCTGCCATAGACTAATACATTTAATAAATAATAACTTCAGTTTGGGAACACCTAGGAAAATACTTGTTCCTCTAATTTGAAGCACACTTTCAAATCCTGTTTACTGTTAGCATTGGATTTTAGATTACTATTTTGAAATTGCCACTTTTAGAAAGTTGGAATTTTTCTGCTTAAACCATATGTGCCTTTCTGCCAGTGTCCAAGGTCACATGACTGTTAATGGTTCCCCTGTGGTGTGATGTCAATGTATTTCCAGACAGTGGACAAAAGAGCCTTGGGTGTGGGGAGGGTGTTTCTCATCTAAGCCGGATGGCCTGGGGGTAGTGCTCAGCCCCTTTCAAAGCTTCAAAAGATAGTCTGAGGGCTGTACCCAGCACCTTCCTGACTTCAGACAATGCCTGCCCTGTCACTGGCAAATGCATCTCACCTGTGCCTGCCTGCCCTTTGTTTCACTAGGCAGGCTGGAGCCAACCCCAAAGGGAGAAACTGACCAGAACCAGTTTAGGGTTGGACAAAGGGATGTCCCCAAACCAATGGCTCTCAGTGGGCATAAAAGTAGAATTCGAGGAACCTCTCATCAGAACACACCTGGACCAATGCAGACTCAAAAGAAGGATCATTGCTGTTTGAAGTATGGAGAAAGACTGGACATACTTTCCTTGAACTTGGGACCCCAGACAAGACTCCAAGGTTCAGTTGGCTGATCTCCTGTTTGAACTAAGGGACACAACAAGCTTTCAGAGGCCCTCCCTGCAACTGACCAGCACTAATTAAACCTGCCTGGACCCTGCTGCTGGCCTCTGAGTCCTAAACCCCAAGAGGTGCACCCAGGTCCTGGACGCTTGGCTGGTGTTAAAGTGTACTCCTCCAACATTAAATGTGCAATTTGTGAATGGACTTTATCAAAGTCAATGCAGAAATTGCATCCAACTGCTGACAAGTCCCACCTGGGTACAGACCATAGACTTCACCCTCATGGAGCAATTCAAGCTGACAACCGCAGCCCTATGTTTCCTGACAACGTGAAGTTCTGATTGTCAACCAGCGCTTTGTGCCAACAATGACTGCCCCGCCGTCTCCCAGCCAATATGAAGTTCCTTCGGAGGCCTAGGATTTCAGCAACTTGCTGTTAACAAGCCCTTCTCTGGATCCAGCCTACAGCACGACCACCCTGGGTAAACTTTCCACAAGGATGAACATTGTCCGTGTATCCAACCTGCACTCCATTGTGGTGACCTTTAACTTTTGAGTATGAAAAGGGTCCAGCACAACCAGATAATTGTGATTGCCACTTTGTGCTTTTTAGAGCTATTTCTACTTTAAAACTTGCTATCTCTGGTTCTACTTATTGGATTTTTGTCATTCTGATGTCACTTTACTTGAGTGAAGTCTCAACCCTCTCAACTAATGACCCAATTTCCTAAAGTGGCCATCTTAGCTTAAGATCGCTTAAAAGTAGAGTGAAGTCAGAGTATCATCGCTTCTCAAAGCAGTTTGTGTTTGGCAGTCATCAGAGAATAATTGTGTAGTCAGTGTCATTGCAGAAGAAGCATCTGACTGGAACTTTTGACTTCCAATTTTTTTGCACTGTCTTAATACTCAGATAATTTCGATGGTCTTTGCCATTTTTAAGGCCGTGCACATTCGGACCTATTTTTGTGTGTAGTATTTTCAATCACATTTTTTGACAAAATCTTATTTTGCACCTTGTGTCTCCTTTGTTTCTCTGTTGACATTGAACATATCATAATTCTTTTCCTGGACTGGAGCCCATTATGAACTCACGTGCATAGGACTTTCTAGTAAGTCCATAAGACTCATACGAAAAACTAATAATAATACAAGGATATATGGATTTGCAAGAAAACAAACAATAACCATTGCATTTTCAAACAGATACAGGGAGAAACCTGCATTAAGTTCTAGAGGAGAAAGGGCTGAGTTATAAGACCTATTACATGAAGTAAATAAGTGACAGGATTGCTTATGGGTTGAATATTACCAGGTTCTTTGTCTATATTGGTATTGTTTCATTGCAGACTTCCATAAGCGGATTCTGAAGGGAGCATTAAACGCCTCGCCTCAGTGTGTTCTGTCTATCCCCAGGATGAGCCTTATGGCTGACTGGTAACAAAGAGAGATAGAAAGTGGGGTGGCAAAGAGGCAAAGGCAGGGTTGCTAAATGATAAATCAACTGTGGGGCACAAGTGTAACTAAAGAGAAAAAATAAGAGGGCATAGAATACATTTGAGAATTTAAGTTGTAAACATTATAAATGGTAGAAAAAGAACATAGGGAAATATGGATCTTGGAATTTTTTAGATGAGGTAGAATTGTTAATTGAATGGGAAACGCCTAGAAGAGAAGGACGATCAAGGACATCAGAAACCCTTCCAGTAAAAAAAAGAGCCACTAAGGTCAGTGTTAATGGGCTGACTTGTGGACAACTCAGGTAAAGCTTCATTTTATGAGAATATTTTGAGAGGCGACTCGATTCAGGTTCTAGAAAAGACCACGAAAGAGAACCGTTCACATCCCTTTCTATTCCAATAACTAAAATAAAGAATCCTTCGCTCAGCCAGTAATACACGAATATGTTTTTGTCAAGTTCCACCTAAGCTTTAGTTTAGTGGTAAACGGATATATATTTTTTTCAATCTAAATTATTCACCCAAGAACATATCTCTCGGTTTTTCAAATGAGCCAACATGTTTGTATATATTTTCAAATTTGAATGAAACATGCCGTAAAAACTACCCCCAAGTGGCGTTAGTGAGATCCATACAAGTCTGTTTAAAGAAGGTCCCATCCACGATACATTTATTCCCACTGATCGCACTTTGGTCACTAAATACTAATCATTTTTTAAAATTCATCAGATATTGGACCCAATAAAAATTTGTCTTTGTTTAGTTTCCTCTCAGTTTGTGTTATGCTGCCCTCAGTGGGATTCGCCGTTGTCCTCTTATTTTATTGAGAACAATTTCACAGGCATGCCCAACCTCCAAAAACAAACATATGTGCAACACGCTCATCACAGCCTCACACAGAGTTCTGGCTCACAGTGATAGACATTGGACAATGGCTGAAGTAGGCTGACCTATTGCCGCTCACTGTATGCCGTAATGGGCAGAAGAAAAGCGCATAAGAGACCACTGAATGAAGAGAGCTGTCTCAAAGTCACTATAAGTATGTATATTATGGGGCATATTTATACTCCGTTTGCGCCGAAATTGCGTCGTTTTTTTTGACGCAATTTCGACGCAAAACTAACTCCATATTTATACTTTGGCGTTAGACGCGTCTAGCGCCAAAGTCCATGGAGTTAGCGTAATTTTTTAGCGTGGACACCTACTTTGCGTTAATTATATGCAAGGTAGGCGTTCCCATCTAAAAAATCTACTCCGAGGCATGTGGGTCGGATTTATACTCCCGGGCAAAAATCATGCCCGGGAGTGGGCGGGTCAAAAAAAATGACGTACGGCCGCTTTTGCGCCGTTTTTTAGCGCCTGCAAAAGGCAGGCGTTAAGGGACCTGTGGGCTCTGAAGGAGCCCAGAGGTGCCCCCACATGCCCCCAGGGACACCCCCTGTCACCCATGCCCACCCCAGAAGGACACCCAAGGCTGGAGGGACCCATCCCAGGGACATTAAGGTAAGTTCAGGTAAGTGTTTTTTTTTTAAAAAAATTGTGGCATAGGGGGGCCTGATTTGTGCCCCCCTACATGCCACTATGCCCAATGACCATGCCCAGGGGACAGAAGTCCCCTGGGCATGGCCATTGGGCAAGGGGGCATGACTCCTGTCTTTGCTAAGACAGGAGTCATTTCTATGGGGGTTGGGAGTGAAAAAAAATGGCGCAAATCGGGTTGAAGCGAAAAAATTGCCTCAACCTGAATTGCCCCATTTCTTGACGCCCAAGCTCCATATCCCCCTACGCCGGCGCTGCCTGGTGTATGTCGTTTTTTTTAACGCACACCAGACGGCGCCGGCGGCTAACGCCGGCTAACGTCATTCAATAAATACGACGCCCGCATGGCGCTTCAGAATCGCGTTAGCCGGCGCTAATTATTTTGACGCAAAACTGCGTTGGCGCAGTTTTGCGTCAAAAAGTATAAATATGGGCCAATATATCCTTTTACTAAAATCAGGTAGTCTTGGCGCACACCAGACCAACTATAGAGAACTACTGGAAGTCTATAGCACCCGAGCGAATTGAGGGGATGCAGCGGGGGAACTATTTTTTGGAGAGATGGTTATAGCAATTGCTACCGTAATGTTTCCTGTTATCATTAAGGGCTTCCAACATAATGCAGCCTCTGGATTTCCATAAATAAATTAACAATCACCAACGGCAGATGTATAAAAGTAAGTAAAATCACACCTGTGAACCTCCCAGAGGTGGAAAGGCTTATGATGTCGCTTTTTGCAACTCCTGCAAATGTGGTCAAAGGATGCCCCCAAACTTAATTATTTTTAATGTATTCAAATTCCTCAGAAATGGTGTACATCGCATTGATAGCAGTACTAAGGTAATCAATGTAATGTTGTTTATTAGTTAATGGAAATACCGATTTAATGTTTATGAAGAACGACTGTATGAATCGGAATGTGAAAGACAAACGCATAAAAAAAGAACTTAACAACCCGTTAGAGTGTGGTTAACCATCTTTGTGCGAAGTGGTGCACCAGATTTCCTTTCAGTGCAATTATGAGCACTTGGAGTGGCAGGAAAGACAAACCTTAGGCCTTCCAGTGAAGTGGATCTAGCAGGAAGAGTGTTAAGAACTTGGAAACAGCATGGGGTAATTTAGTTGATGTCAGAAGGGTCTGATTGGAGGATCTAAGGCTTCATGCTGAAGAGTAGCATGAAAAGGTCTTTGTTGTGTGTATGTGGGTCAGAATATGAATGATGGCGAGAGAGGGAAGCAGAGAGAGAGGGGGAAAGAGAAGTAGAGAGAGAGGGAGAGAGAGAGAGAGCATGGAGAATGATTAAATATGAAACATACACCACACACACACATTGATTTACACATTTATGGAGAAGGGGACAAGTACTTACATTAACAGATCTGAGTTAAATACTCTAGTTAGTTTTACATGGGTGTAAAATGCTGAACAGTGTAGGAGAGGAAGGACACTGAACATCATCGAATAAGCATTTGCCCATATTCTGATCTAGGAAATGTCAAGATGCCAAAGGAAGCATAAAGGAGCTCATGAGAAGGGTGCTGCTTGGACATTCTAGTAGCTTTTGCGAAGAGGCTTTTTCTGGATCATGCTTAACACTTTATAGATTATTTTAAGTGAAGCAGGTCATAAATGCAGTTTATGCTTATTAGCGCTCCATTTTGGCATTTTACAGAGTTCTGTTTTTGGCATCTCCACCAACAGGCTGTGAACACAGTATTAGGTTTCCTGGAAACAAAGCATTAGCCTGTTTTTATATGAAGTGCAGAATGTGATTTCGCTGCCACATCTGGAATTTTCAGCACAGAACTGGCAATAACGTGGACCCTCTTAGTATCATGTTTGTGATCGTGGTCCGAGTAGTTTATGAACAAGTACTGTTTGTCTCCAAGAACCTCAGTTTTAGAGACACAGAATGCTGCTTTGTACCTACGTTTCTCAAGAACGGTCGGCTTTTCATGGCTGGTTGTATGCCAAAGATGTCAGGTTAAGCTAATGGTTGCCAATGGAATAAACACCATAGTGTCTCTGAAAGCATGCATGGACGCCCTTTGAAGCATATGTTTGCCATGTTAAATACTGTTTATTTGAATAGGGCGATTTTTTAATGTGTGACTTATCACATCAGTTAGCAGTGACGACCTCCGTAAGATTATGAAATGCAACAAAATCACATTCCGAAAGAGAAGATTTAATGAAAATATAATTTAATCTAATAGAAATGAAGAAAAATAGACGGGAAATCCAAAAGAGCTCCATGGGCACCAGGGTGATCTGAGACTGTGCCGTTTCTTCTAAACAGAAGCTGGGGTCTTTGTCAGAGAGCTGGACATATTGAATGCGTTATTATTGGATCAACTAAGGAACCCAATTTCCTAAAGTGAAATTGAATGTGTTTTTAGGAGGCTCTCCTTTTAATCTTTTAAAGTCTGTTGTAAAAATTAGGTTTCTCCAAGCTCAATCTGCTGAAAAGGTTTTAACCAGAATCAACTGTTCGTGGCTGAGCATCTGGCTCAAATTATTGTTCACAATATAACTGAGGGTCTACCAATATCTTTTGCCAATGTTTCTCCTTCTGCCATTGCTTCTTCTCTTGCCACTGCTGCTCTATCCACTGTGTGTTGGATGGCCTCTGAGTTCTGATTCCATCTGCCCCATTTTCTTCAGTGTGGCTGGCCAGTGGAACTGTTTGTCTAGAGCTACCATCCTGATGTTTATGACTGTTGTGTTTCGTGAGCTGACTAACAGCTTTGTTCTGGCCATTTCCTAGTTTACTGAAGCTTCTAGTTGCTCTTACCTCATCTTCACACAAAGCTGGGCTGGGAGGTGTTAGAAATGGGGTCTTTGGTTGGCAGTTAGGTTACCACTGTACAAGCAAGGACCCTCACTCTAGTCAGGGCAAAGGAGAAACACATCTGGTTAACCCCCACTCATCCCATTGGTAGCATGCCACAAGCAGGCAGGCTTATCCCAGAAGCAATGTATAAAGTATTTGTACCAACACACACAGTAATACAGTGCAAACACTACAATAGGATACCACAGCAGTTTAGAACAATAGGCAATATTTATCTAAATCAAACAAGACCAAAATGACAGAAATCTAACATACACAAGTCTTACTCCATAGCAAACAATGGAAATGTTGATTTTGCACAAAGTACCTGGTTTGCTTAAAAACATAAAGCTGCACAGGTGAGCATGCGTTGGAAAAGTCAGCGATGCGTTGATTCCTTACTCACAGGTGAGGCCGTGTGTCGTTTCTTCTCCGGTCGGGTCGGCGATACGTCGTTTTGCTCCCTTGCAAGAGAAAGATGCATTGATTTTCGGATGGGGCACCTCGGATCCGTGCAGGGTTGGGATGACATTGACACCCAGGGACAATGCATGAGAAAACCGGTCATACAGTGTTAGAAAACCAAGCTGCATGGGGTTTGCGTCATTATCAGCAGCCGCAAGCGGGTGTTGTGCATCATTTCTCCAGCTGCTATGCGTCTATCTCTCATCTGCGAAGAAGGTGGAGCATTGATTTTAGCAGCGAAGCCGGCGGCACATAGTTGATCAGCTGTGTTGCAGATAGTGCGTAAAAATGTTCCCCGCACGGCGTTCTGTATGTGGATTTCAGCTCTTGTTCTGCCAGCTTCACCTTTCAAGGGTCCAGGGACTGGATAGCGCACAATTTGGCAGGAGTCTCAGCAGAGAGTCCAGATGCAGGCAGAGGAGGTCTATGATGGCCCTGAGTCTTCAAAACAGGAGGCAAGCTCAGTTCAAGCCCTTGGAAATTCTTCTCAAGCAGGAATGCACAACAAAGTCCGGTCTTTGTCCTCTTCCAAAGGCAGAAGCAGCAACTGCAGAATAGCCCAACAAAGCACAGGCAGGGGCAGCACATTCAAGTTCCTCTTGAATACAGAAGTGATCTTGAAGAAATCTAAAGTCTGGGGTTTTGGGTCCACTACTTATATCCCTTTCTGCATTTGAAGAAGACAAACTTCAAAGGAAAGTCTCTGATGTTCACAAGATCCTGCCTCGCCCAGGCCAGGCCCCAGACACACACCAGGGGGTTGGAGACTGCATTGTGAGAGGGCAGGCACATCCCATTCAGGTGTAAGTGACCACTCCTCCCTCCACTCTAGCACTGATGGCTCACCAGGATATGCAGGCTACACCCAAGCACCCTTTGTCTCAGTTTCTTGAGGGGACTCACAAACAGCCCAACTGTCAAATTGACCCAGACAGGGAATCCACAAGCAGGCAGAATCACAGAATGGTTAAAGCAAGAAAATGCCTACTTTCTAAAAGTGGCATTTTCAAACTAACAATCTAAAAAACAACTTTACTGAAAGAGGTATTTTAAATTGTGAGTTGAGAGACTCCAAACACCATATTTCTATGCTGCTCAGTATTTCACTGTTAGGACATGTAAAACCACACAAGTGCATGTCCTAGCTTTAACATACACTGCACTCTGCCCATGGGGCTACCTTGGGGCTACCTTAGGGGTGCCTTACATGTTTAAAAAGGGAAGGTTTGGGCCTGGCAAGTGGGTACACTTTCCAAGTCGAATTGGCAGAGTAAGACTGCAAACACAGACACTGAAGTGGCAGGTCTGAGACATGTTTACAGGGCTACTCATGTGGGTGGCACAATCAGTGCTGCAGGCCCACTAGTAGCATTAGATTTACAGGCAGTGCACTATGGCAGGGACTTACTAGTAAATCAGATGTGCCAAATATGGATAAACAAATCACCAATACAATTTAGGCAGACATCACATGCACTTTAGCACTGGATAGCAGTGGTAAAGTGCCCAGAGTCCTAAAACCAACAAAAACTGGTCAGACAAAATAGGAGGAAGGAGGCAAAAAGATTGGAGACGAACCTGCAAAAAGGGCCAGGTCCAACAGGAGGTGAAAGATTTTTGCATGCTGCTATACAGATTCAATCTTGGTATCTATTCAGCTGAATTTGTCCGTTTGGAGACTCAGCATTATCATAGCGCTCAGCTTCAAGGTTCTGCAGGATCAGTTTACATCTGAGAAGTCTGTAGCATTGCACACTTTGTACACTGCTTCATCCAGGTCCTGCTGAGAGTCCTCATCAGCCCAATCCTATGTCTTGTTCCTAAAACCATGGAGATGGTTTCTCTCATTCCAATTTAAACCATCATTACAAATCATTTGAGTCTGAAGATAGCCAGGATGCTCTGAGTTACATTAAGATGCCTCACATTGTCTTAAAGTTCCCCATAGTGATACACAATATGTAACTCCTGGGCACAAGGCTTGTCTGTTCCATGAACCTGCCACAATAGATTGTTCCGCTGTTGTATCACAACATGCACCTGATGGTTTTGTGCAAGTGCTACAACTGCATCATTGTCAGCGAATGTCCCTGGCTTCTCCATGTTGCCAACATGTCTATCAAAAGGCACACCATCTTCCACAGAAGCATACAAATCCTGTTATTGATTGTTTGTGTAGTCCACGGTTGTCTGTGGGTGCTTCAAATTATTGCAGGAAAGACCCTCTAGCTGGTCACCAACAACCCTGAATAGGCAATTCCACTCCCGACAACTCCTAAAATGTGCAGACTTTGAGCCCTGAGCTGCTCATTCAGGCTGAACTGCTCTTCGGGGACTTGGTTGTGCCACTCCTTACCATGAGCCTGTCGAAATGCCCATTCCTCCCTTTTTCAATCACTGGGCTGCCGTATTTAACAGCAGCAGTGACTTAGCCTGGACTTGGGGTTCTATAGAAATCTGATCTGCAAAAGAACAGCTTGGGTTTTAGCCTCTGAAAGAACGAATATGGATGACTTAGATTGCTAAGAAAACAATTCTAGATAAAATGTGGCAAACTGTGAAAATGAGCCAAATATAATTGATCACAGTGTCCACAACTGCAGCAGAACTTTTAGTACTATCCTCATGTCACAGTGATTATCCTTACATGATAGTCTGTGCATTATATTAATCAAAGTATTAATAGTTTGATTGTAAAGTGATGCACTGGGAAGGCATGTTAGTGTGCATTCATCTTAGACTAGGCCTTGATACCTAGGTGGTATTGAGGTTAAATTACTTGTTTGAAGAATTAATCTGTTATTATGTTATATTTTAGAGACTTAATTAACCGTCTGCATTAAAATGATATTACATTTTTGATGATAAGTGTTTTAAATTTGTATGCAAAAATAGAGAAATGCAGTTCTGCGCTACACTAATAGAAATGTATTTTCAAAGTTATTTTGCGTTAAAGGTACTGTAACATGAATGTTAATGAAAGTCATTAATGCTAAAGTTATAGTTTGCATATTGAGAAGTGTATTATTTGAATAAATAATGTGCTGTTTTAATTCACTTGCATTAGCCTAAATGAGGCCTCCTATTCCCTGTATTAGTGACTGTGCAGAAACTTTTGTCATCTTGCTTATGTATACCATTCTTACAGATTTCACTCCCCTGAGAATGCTAGCTTCCTTATAGATTCCTATTGTTTTACACATAGAGGGTATGGGAAAATGTCCTTGAGGATGAAACTTCCTGACTGTGGACTGATAGTATATACATTTGTTTTAATCTTGCATGGAAGACTGCATATGGACACCGTTCTCAAGACAAACCTGGGAAACCATACCAATGTTTCAAGTTGGAGTTGCATGATCAATTTCTATTGGATATTACCCATTCAACATCTGGTCAACTGATGAATCATCTTGCCCTTTGAACTTTACTATACCGATGCCCGGATGGACTTTGGTCAGATCATTTTACCCCATCCCATATTGCATGCTGAACTCGTTGGACTCTAAGATGTATAATCCTCCTTACTTTTGCCCTTCTGAAATGCCTTGCTGAGTCTTAGAGATTTCTCCCTAACCCAAAGAAGAAGACTCTTGACCGAGCTTCTGATATGCTGACACTTTCTCTTTTTACTTAGTTTTTGACCATCTTAGTTAGAGACCTGTTGCCGGACATTACCTTTTTCCAAATTCTTTTTGTTTTTTTGTCTTTTGCCCACATGTGTTCTGTCCAGCACATGTTATTCCCTGATTAGTTAATTTGTAGGGTTTCCCAAGCCCATACTCATTGAAGCTTGATGATTTGATTCACGTTCATGCTTATTAAAACTGAGCAACACTTGTTTTCTGTTCATCAGATAATTCCATTGATGTTTTGTTTTGGATTTATAAAGTGTATAGCCCTGCTAGTGTTAGTTTGCCTGAACGTATTTTGTTGCCTTGGTCAACCCTTAGTGATTCTGTTTCTTCATAACTTTATCTTGAGAATTGTGTACATGATTTTGAGTTTAAGTTTGTAATGAAATCCCTTAAATGTATTTCCGATTGGAGTTTTCCTTGTATGGTGACATTAGACATGCTGTTGTTTGGTTTTCTACACCTTTATGCTGGGTCCAAAGATCCGTTGGCCTCAATGGGCATTGATTCCTGCGAAGGAAGTAAATGCTCCAACACTACTATCTCGCAGATGCAAGAGTAGGACCTACTCAAAAACACCCTTGTCATTGTAGACAATCTGAATTGTTGGTGGTAACTTGATCTCTATGGTCCACCCCTGACCTGATGTACTGTTTAAATGCATTACTGCCAGAAAGCACTCACTTCCCGATGTGGTATCTTGCCATCCAGCTCCCCAAATTCATTTGCACTTTTGCTGTACGGTGGCTCAATCTTGCTGATGTGATTCTGCCTTGCTGCTTGGTACTGCTAAAGAATGAGAGAGACGGGCTGAGGTATGTATGGAAGGGCGCTGCTGTTTGAGGCAAGAGAGGCTAAATAAGAACCTGAGCAGCTCTCTATCAGGCTGCAAATACTTGAACTATTGGTGGTGCATTATGAAAGAAGAGGAAATTACACTTCACAGTGATTGTCAACATAGCCAGCCTAACAACCTGGATTGTACAGAGGTGGTTCCATGCAAATGGCAGTGGCTCAATCTGACAATGGTGCAAATGGTCCAAGCTCCAGAATAGCAGGGGGAACTTCCCTGTTTGTATTTTAGCTTCTGGTTTGTTCTTTGGCTCTTATGAAGGCCTCAGACCCTATTAGGTAATGAGATATGGGCGATTCCATGGTACTTCAAGACTCTAATAGCTGTCTCACTAGCACCTGAAACCTTGGGTTGACAAGAGTCAGCGGGAGTGGGGTGAAATCTCACCCTGGTATGAGTTCACAATTGGAGAAAGTAAAAGGGGGATGTGAAAGGGTCGCTGAGCACAAAGTTCAGAAAGATGGGCTTTGTATAGAGTGTGTGACAGGTGTCAGGCAATAGGTACCTCCGCTGTATGATGCAGGTACAGGGGAGACAGAATTGGCAAATAGTGGAAGGGAGGAGAAGGAGACCAGAAGGTAGATTGGCAGCACATTTGGACAACTGCAGTATAAGGGAAGGAGATAAGGAAAAGGGAGAACACATGTCCAAAGTAGGCAACGGGGCTGTCGGTACTTGAGGTGAAGGAAGTACCAGGGGCCATAGAGGACAACTGCTTGTAAAGGAAAGGAGGTGAATTCAGAGAACTATAGAGGATGTGGAGCAGGACTATACATACTGCGGGCTCAGAGGGCTCCAGGTGATGAAACCACCTTGCACCAATGAGATGCAAGGGAGGCGTTGTTGTCCACTAAATGACTCTAAGCCCCTACCACCATATTTATCCACCTGGTCAAAAATGATGCACAGGTGGGAGGCGAACCCAAAAAATGACGTTAACTCCCATTTGCATCAAATTGTAATGCCTGGGCCAGACAAGGCGTTAAAATGAGGCCCACACATCACTACTTAAGGAAAACACACAGAAGTAACATTACCAACCCACAGGACAAGATGGAAGTGATACTGCTCCAGCTTGCAAGACGCCGTAGAGGACAGCAAAAACAGCAGCAACCACCACCACCACATGGGGGCCAACAAAGGCAACGCAGATGCAGGAGAGGATATTCAGAAACAGGACAATCCTCCTTGGCCTCAGGGAACAAGACATTATAAGGACCTACAGACTCAACCGTCAAGCCATACTACACCTTCTGCCCAACACTGAGCCACAGATCACAGCCAGCCTGCAGACCCCACATAATATACCACCTGTGACAAAGCTGCTAGCTGTCCTGCACATGCTGGCAAGTGGCTCATTTCAAGCAACGGGTGCCCTGGTTGCTGGTGCGTCACAGCTGTCATTCTCAGTGTTCCTGCCAAAGGTGTTAGACGCAATTATCTCACTGACACCCCGCAACATCAGCTTCCCAACACAATTTGATGGCTTCCCGCATGTGCTTGGTGCAATTGACTGCACCCATATCCAACTTGTTTCTCCTGCAGAAACAGAGCATTTATAACGGAATCGCAAACACACGAATTCCATAAATGTGCAGGCCATAGTGGACCACCGGGGACTAGTCACAACCATTTTGGCCAAGTATCCTGGGAGTGTCCATGATGCCTACATATTCAGGCACAGCAGGATCAACAAACACTTCCAGGATAAACAATATGGAAATGTACTACTTGTGGGTAAGTCAACAAACCTAGCAATTTACAAACAACACACAAACCCTGTAGGACACACAAGACATACACCACTCCAAAAGCAGATGGCCAGAGTAACACAGATGTGAAGGTAACAACACATATGCACCATGCTGCACCATGCTGCAGTACAGCACAATCAGTGCACACCACAAACACATGCACCCACATGTAAGTAACACACCCAAAACTTGACAGGCACACCACGTGAAGGACAGGTGCAGATAAGTACCTTTGCAAACAGAAGATGCACACAAACCACTACAAGTACCCACAGGTTGCCCACTATGTACACTTCACACACACAGTACACCAAACAAAAAATAGCACAGCAATGTCAATGGTATACACCATGCTCATGTAATGTATGTCACACATAGGCACAGATCCCTCAAATCATGCTGTGCAAGTCTCTGCCAGAACAAACATCAAATGCCAGATAACTGGTGCCAATAGCAACTGCATCTCATCAACATATAACATTAATGGCCATCATATACCATGTGCCAGATTTGTGAGAAGTGGCACCACACCAACTGTAGTGCCACCTCACATGCACCACTTGCTGAGCCACAACACCATCATATCTGTACCATAAGCAATAAATGGCCCAC
The DNA here is from genome assembly GCF_031143425.1 of Pleurodeles waltl. Classification (NCBI taxonomy): domain Eukaryota; kingdom Metazoa; phylum Chordata; class Amphibia; order Caudata; family Salamandridae; genus Pleurodeles; species Pleurodeles waltl. The sequence continues at coordinate 519,487,768 of NC_090442.1, forward strand.
CATGGGGCAGAGTCACTGTCAGACAGTGCAGATCATGGGTGCCATAGTGGGACCCTGTAGGAGTATATAGGACATCACTGACCTTACATGCACTGTGCTAAGGTACACATTTGCTAAGTAGCTGAGCTCCATCCCATAGCCTGCACTGTGCATGTGTGGACAGTATAAATGCTGATTCGTGTTGTGGAAGATATGAGAGACATTGGTAGTGATGTTGATCATCCTGAAACAATGGGATACACACCCTTGGACACCTGATGGCTAGCACAAACATCAGCTGCCACTCAGGGTCACTAAGGGACCTATGTAAGAACTCCCAGTGTCATTGTCATGGCCTGCACTGTATGTACAGGTTTGCGGATGACCACTCTTTTGTGACTTGAAGCCACATTGGAAATCGGCCAATCTCCCACACAGCACTTAGAGTGGAAGGGGCTTGCAATGTGTGTAGCTGCAGGTCTGTCACCACAAGATACATAGCATTATGATGCTGACACAGATATAAGTGTCACCTAAAACCTGAGGCAGTGCCAACATCAAACAACATCCCTGGGGTGCCGTTTGCAGCTTGCAATAAGGAAATAGACTGTGTTTTGACCTTATAGGAATGTTGCCACCTATGCATGTTGCATACTGCTGCACACACAGAAAGAGCCAATTGTCCATCAAAAATGTATTTGTATAGGAAGGTGTCCCTTCCTGCATAGATACATCCAACTCCAGAGGGCAGCTAGCCAATCACCCTGGTGCAAGATTGGTAGTATTGGTGCACAGCTGCATATTAGGCGCAGGGCAGGGGACAACAAAGGGTTGCCTAGTAACATGTCACACATGGAGCATTCCTGCATAGTGAAAATGTTGCAGCACAGTGCTGCCAATGTTGGAGCTGTGTTGTGCATTGTCACTTGCTCACTAAAATGTGCCTAAGCGTTGCACTTCATCTGTAATGACTCGTCAAAATGGCTGGGATGTCCAGGCTCTGTAGGGCTACCAGGTTGTCACCACATCTGACCCCATTGTGTTGTGAGGATATGTCATGTCCTCTCTAATGAGAGCACACTGATACAAAGGTCCACTACACAACACATGGTACATATATACTGAGCATCAGTTAGGATTCCAAAATATATATCCCAGGTCCTTGAGCCCATACCCAGGATTGTCATGTTCAACAAAACAGTGCTAAGAAAACTTTGCACAAGGCCAGGAACTCACACCATACCACAAACACGTATGAGTCACAACAAACTCAAAATACCAACTGCCATGGTACATGACGAACTTGTTGCAAGCCTAAACAACAACTTACACCTTTTATCTTTTGCAGGGGATCAGGGTTTAGCATACAGTCATGGATGATGAACCCGTTTGCAAACCCAAGCACAGCAGCAGAGCGTGCATACAATGAGGGACACTGTAAGACATGCAATATCGTGGAAAGGACATTTGGCATACTGAAAACAAGATTCAGGTGCCTGGACCTTACAGGACGCAGCCTTCTGTATGCCTCACACATTGTGTGCAAAATTATCCTGACATGTGCTAACCTGAATAAAATATTTGTGAGGATGAACATTATGATGTATGACCAGGTAGATGACCTGCCTGAGGAGGAGGCGGAGGAGGAGGATAGTGGTAACAATATGGGGGGAGAACAGCACAACACAGCTGCTGGGGTACGCTGGAGACAGCACATGGTTGACAACTTTTACTCTTAAGAACCAGTGAATTCACCTTGACAATTTTGTAAATAAACACTTCACTAATACAACCAATCCTGCTTTGGTCTCTTCAATCTCCACTACACATAGCATAGGAATGTGATTTAAAGTTCAGGGATCATGTTACCAATAGGAATCTGACAAGTACTGTTGCAAAAACATATGTGATGTGTAAGATAGTACTGCCACCATCACTAACAGCTTCATCACTGGTATGTGACAACTAAAGGACACAATCTATAGACCACTACATAGTTTGTACATCCACGTTGCCAACTTGTTAGTCAAAAGGTCATCAGGCGCAACTACATCATGTCCAAGTAGGATGTATGCAGGGGCCCACACATGAGGTAGTGGATGTCAAATAATAGGAATTAAGGCATGTTGGAAATGAACACTGTCACAACTCAGTGTGAGAGTTGCAATGGCTGCATGGAACCTGTGTGACATGAGGGGCATCATTAGTAACTACAGTCATTATGATTTGCCCAGGAATAACAACTAATGGTAAAAGTTGGGCCTGCGCAGAATATTTATGGTAATCTGTCCTGCCACTGCCAAGGGGCACAATCCTGACACAGGGTACACATGACCTCACACATTGCACGAACACGTCTGTGGAATGCACATCAGCATGGATGAGACCATATGCAGCTAGGGATGCTGGTCCACCACACAAACCAACAACCATTGGTTAATGCAGCAAGTTTAATCAAACATTTGTGATCAAAACATATTCTCGGTGGAAGATAGGCTGAGTGTGTCATACACACTATGTACCAAAGATGTACACATGTCTGAAAAATATCCAGGCTTCACACAAATCTCCATAAACCCAATATCTACATACGGAGACAGTTGTCGGGTAATATTTCCTAGGTAGCAATGGTTCACCAATCATCAACAATGCCTGACTTGTGTGTATAGCTTTAAATATTATGCTCCGTATGACAACATCACACATCACAGACAAAAACACAATACACAATCACAAATCAGAACTATTGCATTGTACTGCATGCCAAACATATGTGCATACACTTTTGTCACACATGCATACATAGGCACGACGTGCAACAATTTGCATGCTGTTGACTCTGTAACACACACCTTGGTGGAACAGACCAATCACACCCTTATCACATTGTTGCTTGGACTACCACATGTGCCCATACCCAATATGCCACACTGCAGCACAGCCCATGTCATATGTATGTCGATTAAGGGTGCATCTAAGGACAATGCAAAAAAAAACACGCAATCAGGAGTTGAGTCAAAAAACATGACACAAATGTGTCTAAAACATCTGCAAACGCAAGGTAAATGACACATGGGCCCTTAGCGTGAATTCCACCTTCTCACTCCTCTCAAAGCTGCCCTCAGTGAAATTGACGCATAACCATCATGTCTACATAAGCAACGTTATGCGTCTAAAAAAACCTATGCAAATTAAAAATGTTTCAAATAAATACATGCATAACTGAAAAACGTGACGCACAGGGACAGGATCTGATGTAATAGAAAATACTGTCTACAAGCAAGGTACAGTGGGTATAGTTTCACTTTCTTCTTACAGTCTGTGCCTTTATGACTGTGTAGTTGTGTTTTGGAGCTGGTGGTCGTGTCTTGATTGTGTATTGAAGTTTGTGGTGTCCCTCCTGTCGTGTTCTGTTATGCATTTTGTCCCACTAGTTGTGATTTTGTCTGTTTTTTGCCTATATTTGTATTTGTACTGTGGGGTGTCTGTCCGGGGTAGTTACGCATTTGGGATAGTTGGGATTAGTTAGTGGGGTTAACTTTCCATTTATTTTCATATTTTCTTGGTATTTGGTTTCACCTTTGACCATATACAACATGTCTGGTAGGTGGAGGTTGACGAGGATGGCAGAGAATGAGCTGGATGGATTTGTGTGGCTGGTATGCCCCTACCTGCCCATGATGCTAGAGATGGGTAGCCGGGTCATCCAGGGATAATGGACCAAGGCCAGGCGGCTGCGGTTGGGAAGATACTCTACCACCTGAAGAGAGTGTACAGGAGCGGCAGGAATGAGCACCAGCTCAAGCATCGCTGGGCAGATCTGGTGGCCAAGGAGCAGGATTTCCTCGATCACCTTGGTGTTGAGATCGGAGGACCTGTTGGTAAGTCTCCCATTGGCATACTATTTACTTTTCACTGCTCTTAAAAAACAGTAGCAGATGAGTTGGAGTGCTGTATGCAATGCTTGTGGACAGGTTGGATGTAACCATAATGAAGTGTATCTGCGCCAGTCTAGGCCTGGAGTTCACATGTCCAACCATGATACCAATGCAGGCCAAGTGTCTGGTGAGTCCTGCACAACGATCATATAGGCAAACATTTCAGAGGCCATGGCAACATCTGTGCCCCGACATAGTGTCATGTATGAAACGCCAAGGCCAGCCTTCCATATTTTCCCTGTATTGTGTCAACAAAGTTGGGCAATGCATGTATAGCGTAACTTTGTCACCATTTCACGGACATGACCCCTGCCATTATGTTAGCAAAGGGGGTTTACCCGCCTTACGGGGCAATGTATATGGGGCATTTGATACCATTAGACAACTTTGCCACATCAGTCATGGATTAATCAATGCATGATCTTTGCAGACTTAAAATTGAGTGTCATGTCTATCACAAAGCGCCTCTGGGTGCCTTTCAGGACAGGCTTGAGTACCTGAGTCATATGTCCTGCAAAGCACCAGGTTAGTGTCATGTTTTTTTACACAACCCCCCTTATACCATGTTGTTGTGTATTCTATAGATGGCCCACATATGGATGTTGCAGGGTGTAGCACTGCATGAGTCTCTGGCCCAGTGTTAGTGTTCAGATGTGTGGCTCTAACTCACCTGAGTGTCTGTGTCATTGTGTCATCGTAGTGGTGTGTCTGTTGCACTGTTTTCCACTAGGATAACTAGCTCACTCCTGTCAACTAGTTCACACTGAAATTTGTTATCCACTCGCAATGACTGTGATATGACACTAAGCATGTTTTTCCATTCATGTCTTACAGGTGAACCTGCCCCCTACACGATCGGCGAAGTTGCGCGATTTGAGGACCCAGATGTATCCGGTAAGTGTGATAATGTGTGTCCTGTGAAGTAATCCAGGGTTTGGTGTGAGTGAGTCATGTGTGTTGAATACAATGCCATATGTGATAAGCTGTCCAATGATCAGATATAAAAGTAGGCTGGATGCTGACATTATGGCCCACTTAAAGGATCCCCATGCGCCACCAGAGGGTCACAATGGCCAGCATTGTGTACACAAGGTTGTGACAAGCCACATGGAGGGCCGTGTGTGACTTAGAATGACAGAGTGCAACTCTGTAAGAATATTGGTAGTGGCGCACTCCATCACTCGCACAACACAGGGTTGCACCATATTAAACCGAATTTGGTGCACCCCTGTACTGTCATGGAGATGGAGGACTGGGCTGGCAATTGTCCCCCAGCATGGCGCTCCGTCTTTTGTACTCCATGTACGTTACACTTATGTGGAATGTAATTGGCTTGCATGCAGGTCACGGCCAAATGTGAGCTGGCATGGAAATGGGTGTTTAAAGAATGGTAGTGGCAGATAAGGCACTCATGTGTGTCTACACCTAGACACATGGATGGAGATGTGATAGACCTTTGGATACCAGCTTCCTAGTTCTCAGCCCTCCTAACATATGGTCCACTCCTTGACTCCATGTATGAATCGGCATGCCTTGGTGGATGACGAGGACAGTTGAGATGATGGATTGCATGGCCATCCCCCCTTAGGCTCAAGGGGAGAGGGATACCAAATTAGTAGGTAGATGTGATGCTCGCAGTGTAGGTTACAGTCATATTGATCAGGCTTGCTTGTGTACCCATCAGCTTTGACCCCTGATGGTTACCAACAGCATCCCATCCTCCCATTAATATGTCCAAGTTGGTGGTGATGTATGGCTGTAAATAGACACAGATGATGAGGAAGTTTGGGCCTGATCTATGTAAAGTTTGCGCTGCATTTGCATTATACTTAATTATGCAAAAGCAATGCACACTTCCATATCTTTGGTTCATTTTCAAGTGTCAATAAAATGATTCTAAGGCAGCGCTGCCATTACATTTATCAGGGCCATTGTCTTTTCTGGAATGAGAGTTGAAGTGCATGTGTAGTTAGATGTAGCAGTGTAAGCTATTAATTTGTACAACTCAACACAATGCTGACACTGATGGTTGCCTGTCTCCATTTAACAGCTGCCAACATAGGCAATGAAGAGCTACGCACGTTTCAAAAGAGGGCAGTGAGGTACCGCCATATCCTGGCAGTGGAATCTGGGTTCCGAAGAATGGCTCACTGCTACCGTGCAGAGAAGGCAACAAGGGAGTGGCGGGCATTTCCAAAAAGGGTCCCCCCAGTAGCAAAGAAGGCACTGCAAACATCTGTCTCCTCAGCAGTGCAACGGGACACAGCTGGCACCACTCCTACAACATCGGCTGCAACTGCTACAACAACAACAACAGTGCAACAGCCCACACCAGATGCTGCCATGGACATGCAATTGCTGCAGGATCTGTAGAGGGATGTTTCCCTGGTCCTGAAACGTTTGGACAGTTTGGAGAAGGAGGTGGCCGCCAACACCAAGAGGCTTAAGTTCCTAAAAAAAACTGAAGAAGGCCAAAATCTGAGTAACATCTGAACTGCAACCTCCAAGTTCTGTCCCCTCCCTTCAGATTTTAAGTTATGTTTTATTGTGGGTTTTAGGGCGTTAGTGTTAGGTAAGTGTATGTATGTAGTTTAGTTAGTGGATTTGGGGGGTGTTATTTTTACTTCTTACGTGTTAATTGGTGGGTAGGTGTTTGGGGGGTCATGTTGGGGTATCTATGTGTTTTTTTTTAAATAAAAAAATATAAAAAAAATACAAAAATAAAAAAATATATATATTTGTTTAGATTTAGTTAGTATATGTGTAGTATTAGTATATGTTGTCCTGCATGTGTCTTGTAACTTAAGGGGTGTGGGGGGCCAATGTTTAGAGTGTGGCGTTAAATGTGTTAGTTAAGTTTAGCATAGGGTAGTTAACATTAGTTGTTGGTTAAGTATAGTTAGAATAGGTTAGTTTAGGATAGGGTAGGTTTTATTAATTTTTTTAGTTCAGTTTATTACTTGATAAACATCTTTGCGTACTCCTCTACATTTTGTGTTATATGCTAGTGTCTCAGGGTCTTGCCATGAGTGCACAGTGCAAATTGTGTGTTGGCCTAGGGATTCCTCTCTGCCTCCGAATCCCTCTCTTGACATGTGCATCACCTATTGACAACTGAGCTGTCACATTGGCAGCAACAACACATCTACTTGTCCATGCATCTCCCATCCACTGTACCCACCACTCAAGGTAACTATGTTTACTATGTATTGGACAGGTAGGTGTGGTAATTCAGCTGTCAGTGTTCAGGTCCTGTGTAGGAATGTTGGAAACTGTGGCACATCTGGCAACAGCCTACATTTGAACACTATCCTGCAAAAGTGACCAGTGGCAGTCACTAATGAGGTTAGGTACCTCTGTTTCACACCAATGTGTTCTACTGGTACTCCCAGCTGATGATATTGCCCGAGAACTGTTTCATAGCCATTCCTGCCATATGTAGTGAGTGAAGCATACATGTATTCTTCATTTTTTACTTACTAAGTGAATTGGTTGTAGGGGGCAAGACCAGCATTGACATTTGTCATGTTGGAACCTTGTGTGTAGGTATGTGCCCCCATATTCCTGCACTCTTGTACTGACAATCTGTGACTAATGACATGGTTACACACATCACAAGCATAGTAGATGTGTCACAATACGCAATACACAAAGACATGCTCTTTGTGTAGGAGGTGTTTATTCACAAGTGTCGTAGTGCAATATTTACAATGTCCAGGGTCAGTGACCCCATTTGTGAAATCCATACAATTGTGACACAACTCAAGTCCAGGGTTGAGGGACATGTCATGGGACATGCTTTGGGTAAAGTGTTGTTAAGTGCGGAGGAACAAGAATTGCCAATTGGTAAGTGAGAGACAACGACAGTCCATAGCAGACAGGTCAACAGTGTGTCGGTGAAAAGTGCACATGTCCAACTGTGCTTACTCTGGCATGATCTCAAGCACAGGACAAAGGAAAACACTGCCCATGTGGCATGGGCTGGTGCTACCGGGAACTCTTACGAGTGAAGCTGATCTGTTCCACATCTTCATCCTCCGATGTGTGTGGTGTCTCCTCTGCCCTTGATGGTGGGGCTGTGGGGGGCCACACACACTTCAGTGGTTGGAGATGTGGAATCCCAATTCCCGGCAGCTGCCATCAGTGGAAAAAACATATGGCATCACTGTAGCAAGGAGCTGCTGATTTATGAGGATAGCAGCAACATCCTGGTGGTAGGCAGCCATGTCTGCCCTGAGGGAGGACACTTCCCTGTGCATGGAGTCCAGCTTGTCCTCAATCAGCCTGCTGCCAGTTTGGAAGAGCAGTTGTTGTGACCTCTCCCTCATGGCAGCATCTATGTCCCTCAGACACTGCTGGACTCCATTCAGTGGGGACTGTGTGCCTTGTTTGGCTGCAGTATGTTCATTCGCCATAACAAGGCACAGGAGCATACCCTGTAGGCTGGCTGCCATAGTCTCCATCCCCACCTGCACCTCCTTGGCCAGCTCCCGTTAGACTCCTACCACTGTCCTCTCAAAGCTGCTCCCTTGGTCCTCAGAGTCTTCAGCTGTGTTGGTGCTGGCAGGTCATGCTATTGGGGTGTTGGGTGGGGCATCTGCAATGGCTGCTACATTATTTGTCCTCCTTGCGACTGGAGGTGGTGTCAGGAGGGATACCAGGACTTCTTGGAGGGTCTCTTGGCTGATGGTTATCAGCTGGTCATTCAGGTCATTGGGGTACTCCAGGACAGATAGACCAGCAGGAGGGCCATGATCCTCTGCAATGAGATGGTGTAAAATCAATCTTTCTGTGTTGTGGAAGTTGACATGTCACATCATTGACTTGCTATTGGAGGCTCATTGTCATCTTACTTCCCAAACATTGTTCCTGTACATCATGATTGCTGTCCATCAGCCCTTTGCCCCACCTGAGTGTCACATGAGGGGAAGCTCAGGTTCCACAAATGTCTGTGTCATATCTACTAGGTGTGATGTATATCCTTTTAGTGGCTTGACACCATCTTGCTATTGTCAACCCTCCCTATGCATCCATTTGCATGGTAGGGCCTTGCAATGGATGTTTCAGTGGTCAAGCCACAACAACACACATGGCAAATTGCCCCTGTCCCAGTCTTACATGTTTCAAATGCACCCGTGCTGTACTGAAGCCTTTCACCACCCCAGGGATGGCACTGCCAAGACACTATGCATTTTTTTCCTTTGATAGCTCCTCATGTTAATGTATGTGTATGTGTGCTAGATAGCACAGAACACATGGACCTAGCAGATTTTCATTTCATCTTCTGTATGTGCTGGAAGGTGCACCTTCCTACACAACTATGATCTTCTCCTCAATGCAGCCATCCTTGCACTATGATGCAAGAGATGCAGCATAGTGGCAGTGCAGCTAAATTGACACAGGCACAGGGGTGGACCCAGGGATGGCCAGCATGGGTATAATTTTTTGATGTGTACATCATTTTGTATATGACAGTGCCTGATGGTAAATTAGTTTATGAACATAGCCAGTAAACTGGAGTTGAACTTAGGTCAGGGCCTCGAGCTAGTTGGATGGTGATTCTGCAGGTAGTCATACTAGTCCATCACTACAAGTGCAGCAGTCCTATGACCACCTGACTGCCATTGTCTATATGACCACCCCAACAGCGCAGGTGGTAGTGACACATGTTGTCAATAGGGAATGCCCCATGGGCCAATGGAATGGCATTTGCAGGTTTTCAGCAGCTAACAGACTGGCAGTGCCACCTGTCCTGTGACACCAGACCAGTATTATGCTCAAAGATACCCTCCAGGTATGTTTCTGCTTTTCCACCAGCCATTGCATGGCGGTGAAACCCCCATGCAAAGGTTTGTGGTGATGTGCCCCTGGGTGCCCCTGCACAGCCCATGTACCTGGCATGGGCAGTGCAGGGGGTCCCATGTACTGCCCCTCTGACCTTTTCACTGCCTGATTTGCAGGGCTAAGAGTAGCGTGTCCTGTCACACCCAATGCACCACAAGACTGGCACTGACTCTTTTGATCCATCAACAATGTTGTTGTAACTGCTCCACAGAGCTACCATGAGCAGACATATTTCCACCCGCTATCCCAATGCGTGACTCATACTGCACACCGCAAAGGGTACACTGCACTGGCAGTATTACCAGCACCAGACTTGCCCATGCACCATCCCCCACCCATCAATGTGAAACTATACACCATTATGTTCACAGTCATACACCATGTGTTGCATGTGTGTGGTTATTTCCCTATTCCTATGTGTCTCACATGGTTGTGTCAGAGTAGTTGTGGGCTCAGCCTGTATCTGTTGTGACCTACAGTTTGCTATCTGTGGTATATATTTTCTGTAGTGGCACATTTCTGATCAACATCAGGATGTGTGGTTCCACACTACCCCAGTTTAGTTGCTCTGGGTAGTGGCATGTTTCCAGTGATACAGGACTACCCTACTATTTCCCCAGTGCCTGCTCAAATTATTTTTCCCTGCATCCAGGGGGCATCCTCACTGCACTGCACTGCACTGTGGTGGCTGCCTTATGTGGATGTGTTGTTAATGTGCAGGCGGTGGTGCTACTGGGGCATGTCTGGGTACTGTTGAAACAGTTGCAATTAATTGTGTGCAGTAGGATACAGCACACATTTGTTTGGGAAATGAGGCAAGGCAGTATCAAGGTGTTATGGCAAGGGACACCATCATGATGTAACCCCAGGAATGGTATTGACTGACTTTCTAGTCTCTGATGTCTGTCCAGGTTGAGTATGTGTTGTGGTGCATGGCACTACCAAGGCGAAGGTACATGTGTAGCTTACAACTGCATGGTGCAACTTGCTTCATGTGCAATGTGCCCCTCAGTGCTCCTTTGAAATGCATTGTGTGTGTCCTATGCGCCTCCCCCTTCTTGCACTTGAAAATTTAGCATTAATTTCCTCCATGCAACTTACCCTGCATTTGTGGTGTTTCTTGGTAGTCTGTGCTGGCCTTTCCTGAGATTCCAGTGACCAGTTCCAACCATCTCTTCCATCTCATACAGGTCCTCTTGTGGTGCTGGACTACCACCTCCAGTCTGCAGTGCTGCCTTCCTGTTCCTTGCCATTTTTGTCTTTGTCCTTCGCTTGCAATCATGCCAGCGTATCTTGCACTCAGTTACTGTTCTCCTCCCTTCTGCCACACTGTTGATCTTGTCTACTATCTCCTGCCAAATTGCCTCCCTCCCGCCAATTGGCAATTTTAAGGTGACAGTGAATTGATGTTGATGCTCTGTCACCTCTCTCACCAGTATTTCATGCTCCTCCACACTGAAACAACACTTTCTCTTTTTCTTCTCCCTCCCCTGGTCTTGTGTGTGTCCTCCTGGCTGGTTTCTGGTTGATTGGCTTGTCTGGGTCCATTTTGCATCTCCTTTGCACTGTTTTCTTCATTAGTGTCTTAAGTTGACGCTAACGCAGTTAAAAATTGTGCATTTCCGTTTTGCAACAAATTTACGTACCGTAAAGCAGGTTAGAGTTATTTTTGCGGCATTAACATAATTTTGCCTTACGACAAGGTGCAATGGTTAACGTCAAAGAAATTGACTCCAACCATTTTTTTGCTATGTCTTGCGTCGTGGTATAAATATGACGCCCAGACAGCGCTAAAGAATGGTGCTAGCAAGCGCTAAGCTTTTTGTCTTAAAACTACGTTTGTGCAGTTTTTTGTCAAAAAGTATAAATCTGGCCCATAGTTTGCTAAAATTACTTTTTCAAAATATCCAGTACAAAAACATTTTTTTCTATGTTAAATCATGTTGAAGGGGTCTTGTAAAGCACACAGTAACAAGAAAAAATTCTCCTGGCCCAGAAACCCAGTGGTAGAGAAAAGATTATTGAGAGACTAGCAATGCCTTTAATGGTTTGTGAACAACGTGTCCTAGGTGGGTTGTATCATGTAAGTTTGCACTTTAAATAACTCTGTTAAATTGCCATAGCTTGCTTCATGACTAATGCAAAAAACTTTGAAGGAGTCCTGCTGCTGAATGCAAAGCAAGTGGAATGACCGTAACAAGCTAATGAAGTTACTTTTTCTTGGTGCAGCCAATACAACAAATTGGCTGACAAATTTTATTTGACATTGTGTTTCCATAAAAGTTCAGACCCTGAAAAAGCCCAAGCCACAAAGCATAAAGGGGCTGCAACACTTGTCAGCTATCTGTAGTAGGAATAGATGAGTTTTGTCATGGTACAGAATGATATTTTTAAGTGAATGTAATCACTTTTATAAGTGAACGTAATTGCAAGTAGGAATCTCACTGGAACGTACAAGGAACGTTGTCAACAATTAATTCATAGTAAAAAAACAAAGCAAGCCTCATCGCTGCTTGAAGGTTCTTTCACTTGTTGCATATAGTTGATAATTAGTCACATCATAACATAACTACTTTTATATTATTTGCAACAAATGAAAGAATCAATGTGATGAAATATATCGGGTCTTGTCACAACAAATTAATTAAGACAACAACCAGAACCTCATCAGTACAGGTACAGGCGGGCCTTAAATTAGCTGCTATGGTCCTTACATTATCTGGTATGGTCCTTAAATTATCTGTTTCATCAATTGTCCATGATAAGCTTAATCAGGTGGGTCCCAGTACCAAATGAAATATTGGCTCTTAGGAGATGGAATTTAGAGGGTAACACCATTCTATCATGCCAACTCTAGTACGCCCAAAGGTATCTTGGCACTGAATGAGCAATTAACAAATATCTCAGAAAAGAAGTACCATCTTACGTGAAAAGATGAGTCTTTAACCCTGATGGAACATGCTGTTATAGGGATGTCTCGGAGATTATGCAGGAGTATATTCTTTATATTTGGCACTAATAGAGAACGCTCTGCATCCAAAATGAAGCATGAAAGCAAAGTCACAGAAACAGAGGCTAAGTGGAGGGATTAGGCAGAAAATGTGTTGAAATGTGGGCCTGATCATCGGTATTGTGGAGGGCCTGGTGAACTACATACATGTATTTAAACAAGATTCTTTGTTTATCAAAGCTCCTTAACTGACACAAGAGATGTCTCCGCACTAATGCCTTGGCATAATCCAGCCTGTACTGCATCCAATTAATTGTGACGTCATAAGTGGTTGGAAAGGCAATTAGCCAAGTATGTCTCCACCAGCCTCAGAAATAGTGGGGGCCAAACAATGTGGGCTATAATTAGACACCAGCATGGGGTCAAAGCTAGATTTATTGACAAAAGGCTTCACTACGTTTTTACCTAGTTGCAAGGAGATGAGCCTGATGTAAAAAAAATGGTTAAGGTGGCATAAAGGACCTCAATGACCAGGGTGGTCAATTCATGCAGGATCCTTGCAGGGCCTATGTCTTCTGGAAAAGCTGTTTTGAGTGAAATTAGTATCTGTTAGGTTTCGGAGTATTGAATGGGGGGGGTACTAGTCTCCAATATGTTGACATCCTGGTGAGGGATGTATTTTTCCATTGAATGTTCCTGTGATGAAAGGCGCTTCAAATATTGTCCTTCAGACATTGCTTAATTTAAACCAGGGATTGCAGGTGGTGCTCTTCTTTCATTATATGTGAGGACCTGTTACCATGATAGGCGTAATATGCCTGCTGGGGAGGAGGTGTTTCTAGCTCAGGTGTTTCCAGTGAAACTCCTTTTCTTTGTCATTCTTATGATGTGCATATTGCAATGAAGGTCTTGGTTCTTTTTCTCAGCTGCATACAGAGTTTTGTTGCAGTTGAGAGAGATCAAAATTTTATTAATATATTAGTGGCATAGAAGTTAGCATATGGTGACTAATTAACCTACATTTAAAGGCCTAAGAGAAAATAAAACGTTGTAAAATGTGCACGTTTGAAATATGGTGGACCATGTGGCCACCATTCATATTAAACATTACGTCTTAACATGAGAGTTTTGCATTTATATTAAATGAAGTAAACATTGACAGTGTTTTAATTAAATATAGATTAAGAATTGCAATATTAAATGAATATGAATTAATTGTACATATATTGAATTAAATTAATGTCATTAATGTGAGTTAGATATGTGCAGAAAAAATGCATGTTTACTATTGCTTGAAGATGTAATAAATAATGTTTGCAATTAAATAATTTGCTTTGCATGTTTGATTTGAATTGTAAGGTGTGCAATAGGTTTATTAATGCATTGATGTATTGGATGTCTTAAGGCTTTTTAGCTTGACTAGGCCTGAAAAATTTATTTTGCAGCAGTAATGGAAAATCACTTGTTTATTTTGTTCCCACTGACCAGGAATCTTTCCCTAGGCTGTTACTGGGATATTGAATGTCCTATTGTATTGAAGACAAGAAACATGTTTCAGAATTAACAATGTTGCATTAATTGTTGTAGCTGTCAACAAGACAGGAAAATCATGATTCAGGTTTAGTTTTGTGAGAGAACACGCTCAAGTAACAAATAACTAGAAAATGTAATATTTTGTGGGAACTGTGTGAAAACCTTCAAATAACAATGCACTTTTGCTGAGAAGATTTGTAATAGTTGCAAATTTGATGGTATCATCAACAGCCACTGGACACTGAATCTGACGTCGACAGTGAGCCCACCGGAAGGACCAATGAATGGATCATACATACTTCTAATTAGAGAGGATCTTTGGAAATAGGGTTAGTTTTGGTGAAGTCAATCCTAGAGTTAGTCTTCTCCTGCCTCAAAGCTGGCCAGAATCCTGTTTGAGTCTGCTGTCACACTCTGTTTCTTTAAGTCATCAGATGAGTTTTCTCATCTTAGTCTTAATTTTCCTATTCTGTCATGAGGTTCGGTACTCTTATGGCCAATTAATTCTGAACTGCTGATCTGTCCTATGTGCAGAATGTGTTCTGTCTTGATGCTGATGTTAACTAACGCCGGGAAAAGTTGACCGGCCTGCTTAATGAAACACTACTGTCTGCTTTCCCATGAGGAGTGGTATAACTAAATGTGGTTTATTGTTTCCTTTTCAGTTAGATAATTACACCAGCATAATTTTTATAGTGAGATTGCCTTAGTTACATGTTTTTTCAAATTATTTTTGTATTTTTTTATTTTTGCTTTTCCTCCATTCCCAAACATGGAAGTCAAAATTCGTGTTAGTGATTGGAATGGCCCAGCTCTGAAATCTGAAATCTGAAAATTGAATGTGAAAACTGTATTTGGATGATTTACTGATCATCATCTGCTTTGAATTCTAACAATCATGTTCATATTGTGTTGTTGCTAATCTATATTATCCTTTTGGAGTGTCTAACAGTATTGATGTTTAGTAGGTTAATTCTTTTCAGACGCTTTGGTCAACCTATGGTTTTCATGAATGTTTATAATTTAGTTTTGTGCACCATATGTGACATTGATTTTGGAATTGAAATAATGCTTTGAAACTTTCTTCAGTTAGGAGTTTGATTTAGTGTTAAATTGTTCATGAGTTTTAGGATTGTTTATGATATAATGTTAATGATTTGTGATTGAATAACTCTGACTACTATACTCTTTGCCAAGTCCAAAGATTCAGGTGACTTCAATAGGTGATAATGGTGATGGTGGGAGAAATTCTTCCCGGCCCCAGCACGCCAACACAGTTCGTGGTCTGTTCATTCTATCGGTGGTATATCTTGGTCTAGTTTCTAACATCCTTTAGGACTGCTTTATACAGTGTAACAATTCTCCTTGTCTGGAGGCTTTTTGGTGTACTTTTTGTTGTGCTTTACTTTCCGGGTGTTTGGTTCTCCACAGGGTTTTAGGGTTCCCTGCTTGGTATTCATTCCTGCTTATACCTGTGCCTTGAAGGGGCCTTGTGTTCACTTCATTCTCTCCACTCTTCTGTTGCCTTCTGTGCTGTTCTGGTTTGTCCTTGACTAGTGGGGTTGACAGTACTGAGAATGCTTTTGTGGCCGCTACCAATGAAATCAGGCTGCATGGCCGACTTTAGGGCAGTGAGAGTGGTGCAGCCGCACTAAGCGCTCACCTGGAGGCGAGGCACTGACCTCAGGTGGGGCGGTGTGTTTAGCAATAACTTATGATTAAAAGCATCTGCTGCAGAGTTCCATGTACATCCAGCTTTCAGGCAGTAATACAAATGTCACGATAACTCTTGTGATTAATATTCCTGTTAGAGAGAGATGAAGTTTTGTCTAGTAGCAGTTTTGACTTACCATAGTAGAGCGGAGGGTTAATATACCTGCAGCAAAAAACAGATCTGTGTTTTATGTGGATAGCTTAGTGGGTTAGTAAATATAGGCCCATATTTATACTTTTTGACGCTAAACTGCGCTAACGCAGTTTAGCGTCAAAAAATTTTGCGCCGTCTAACGCCATTCTGAAGCGCCATGCGGGCGCCGTATTTATGGAATGGCGTTAGACGGCGCAATCAGACCGGCGCTGCCTGGTGTGCGTGGAAAAAAACCACGTAGACCAGGCAGCTCCGGCGTTGGGAAAAAATGACGTTAGGGCGTCTTAAAATGGCGCAAGTCAGGTTGACGCTAAAAAATCGTCTTAACCCGATTTGCGCCATTTTTTCGACGCCCAGACGCCATTTCATGACTCCTGTCTTAGTAAAGACAGGAGTCATGCCCCCTTGCCCAATGGCCATGCCCAGGGGACTTGTGTCCCCTGGGCATGGTCATTGGGCATAGTGGCATGTAGGGGGGCACAAATAAGGCCCCCCTATGCCACAAAAAAAATAAAAATATAAAAAAAATTATACTTACCTGAACTTACCTGTACTTCACTGGGATGGGTCCCTCCATCCTTGGGTGTCCTCCTGGGGTGGGCAGGGGTGGCAGGGGGGGTCCCTGGGGGCAGGGGGGGTCCCTGGGGGCAGGGGAGGGCACCTGTGGGCTCATTCTGAGCCCACAGGTCCCTTAACGCCTACCCTGACCCAGGCGTTAAATTCAGGCGCAAATGCGGGTTTTTTTGACCCGCCACCTCCCGGGCGTGATTTTTGCCCGGGGGTATAAATACGACGCATTTGCGTCGCCGTCATTTTTTTAGACGGGAACGCCTTCCTTGCATCTCATTAACGCAAGGAAGGCGTTCACGCTAAAAAATGACGCTCTTTCTTCATACTTTGGCGCTAGACGTGTCTAACGCCAAAGTATAAATATGGCGTTAGTTTTGCGCCGAATTTGCGTCGAAAAAAACGACGCTAATTCGGCGCAAACGGAGTATAAATACGGGCCATAACCTTTACCAACATCTTAAAACAAATGAAATGCATATGAGAGAGGGTCTATAGAGAGATGAGGGGCACTTTTCCTGGGTGGTAGTGAGGAAATGTGAGGAGGAGGTCAAGGGAAGGAGAGGGCCAAAAAAGATTATCACAGCAGGCGCCACCAGTGCTAAACCTGTCCCTTTCAGGCTGCTCCTAGATTTGGGCAGATCAGCCATCCTCATTCTCTTAGACCTTTCTGCAGAGTTTGACATAGTTTTTCATATAATCTGTTTTTAATGTTTTCTTCAAGAACAGTCACAAGTTGTATTGCTAGCTCATTTCTAATGTAACCACAATCTCATTATCTGTGGTGTCCCCTAGGACTCGGAGCTGAGCTAGCACACTTTATAACATCTATGTGACCTCCCTGGCTACTCTCATTTCTTCCATAGGCCTTCACTATTATGTTTATGCCCATGATATCCAACAGATTATCTGCCTTCAAAGGGACTTTGATTCTCTACTGAACCAATTTAAGGAATGCATCTACGAGGTCTTCTGTTCTTCTGTTCTTCTGTTCTTCCGGTCCTCTGGTCTTCTATCTTCTGCCTTCGGCTCTTCTGCCTCCTCCGTCTTCTTCTCCCCGCGCCTGCCCTCCTGCTCCTACCTCATCCCCCTCCCTCACTCGCATCCCCCTCTCTATCTCCCCTATCTAACCCGTTCACTATCTACCTCCCTCACTCCTCCTATCTACCTATCTCTCTATCTCTCTATCCCACTATCTAATCTCCCTCACTCTCCACCTCCTCCTATCTTCCTATCTCTCTATCTATTTCCCTATCTATCGATTTCTCTATCTATCTATTTTCTCTATCTACTTCTCTATCTTCCCCCCTTCCCGCCACCCCCTCTATTACCTATCTTCCTATCCTCTCACTCTACCTCTCACCCTCACCCCCTCCCCTATCTTCACAACCCTACTCCTATCTTTCTCCCTAATCTCCTAAACCTCCTAACACTCACCCCCCTCCACCCTTAAACCCCCCTACCCCAGCTCTTCTCACTCTACCTGTCCCCCCTCCCTCGCGCTTTCCCGCCGCGACCTCCTGCACGCCCCCAGCTCCCATTCGCCCCCAGCTGACCCCTCCCCCTCCTACCTCATATGGCGGCCGCTGCGCAACCGCGCCGCTGGCGCGCCAGAGGCACGCCAGAGGCAAGCCCGTCTGCGCCCGTCCGCGCCTGGCCCGCGCCCAGCGCCACGACCCTTGGTCCCAAGCTCTCCCAAGCCCCGCTGATCCGCTACGACCCCACCACCCTCCACGCCCTCAACCCAGGACGCTCCAACACCTGCTTCCAAGCTCACCCCAAACGCACCCATGGACCCTTCGCCTGCAACTCCTGCAAACGCATCTTCCACCACGCTACTACCACAAGCCCACGCGCCATCAACCACCTCAAGTGCATCCTAGTCAACGATCGCTCCGTCCACAAACACGCCGTCGAACTCTGGGACCTCCTGGATTCCACAGCACCGGACGTCGCCTTCATCACGGAGACCTGGATGAATGCCTCCTCTGCGCCAGACATCGCCACCGCCATCCCGAAGGCTACAAGATCTCCAGGAAAGACCGCACCAACCAAGCAGGAGGAGGTATCGCCATTGTCTTCAAAGACACCATCAGCGTCACCACCTCCACCGAAGACACCCCTCTCGCCGCTGAACACCTGCATTTTCAGATTCGCACCGACCCGAGGACCACCCTCAGAGGATCCCTCGTCTACCGTCCTCCCGGACCACGAGCCCCTTTCAGCGATGCCATCGCCGACTTCATCTCCCCGCACGCCCTCGCCTCACCGGACTACATCCTCCTAGGCGACCTCAACTTCCATCTGGAACAAAACAACAACCCCAACACCACCACCCTGCTCGACAACCTCGCCAACCTCGGCCTCAAACAACTGGTGAACACCGCCACCCACATCGCCGAACACACGCTCGACCCTATCTTCTCCGCCAGCAAACACGTCTTCTTCAGCCACACCTCCGCCCTACACTGGACCGACCACAGCTGCGTCCACTTCACATTCCGACGCGAGGCCCGCCACCTCCGCACTCAACCCATCCCTCATCGACGGTGGAACAAGATCCCTGAGGAGCAACTCTTCTCCGCACTAGCCGCCAACCAACCCACCCTCACCACCGACCCCAACGACGCAGCCCTCAAACTCACAAACTGGATCTCCAACTGCGCAGACAACCTTGCTCCCCTCAAACGCACGCATCGACAGACCAACACCAAAAAACCTCTCTGGTTCTCTGACACCCTCAAAGAATCAAAGAAAACTTGTCGCGCCCTTGAGAAAGCCTGGCGCAAGGACCACACCGCTGACAACATGAACGCCCTCAAGAACGCTACCCGCGAACACCACCACCTGATCCGCGCTGCCAAAAGGAACTTCTTAACCGACAGACTGGACAAAAACAGCCACAACAGCAGAGAACTCTTCAGCATCGTCAAGGAGTTCTCCAACCCCAGCGCCAACGCCAACGCCGTCACGCCCTCACAGGATCTGTGCAAATCCCTCGCCACTTTCTTCCATCGCAAGATCAGCGACCTCCACGACAGCTTCGGACACCAGACCGAACCAAACACCACCGAACCCGCACCCCCGGCCATCACCCTCAACAACTGGACCCACATCAACACGGAAGAAACCAAATCCATCATGAACTCTATCCACTCCGGCGCCCCTTCGGACCCTTGCCCGCACTTCATCTTTAACAAAGCCGACGACATCATCGCCCCGCACCTCCAGACCGTCATCAACTCTTCTTTTTCTTCTGCTACCTTCCCCGAATGCTGGAAACACGCCGAAGTCAACGCCCTACTAAAGAAACCTACGGCTGACCCGAGCGACCTGAAAAACTTCCGCCCCATCTCTCTTCTGCCTTTCCCAGCCAAAGTAATAGAGAAGACCGTCAACAAACAGCTGACCACCTTCCTGGAAGACAACAACCTGCTCGACCCCTCACAAACCGGATTCCGAACCAACCACAGCACTGAAACCGCCCTCATCTCAGTCACAGACGACATCAGAACCCTGATGGACAACGGTGAAACAGTCGCCCTCATTCTCCTCGACCTCTCGGCTGCCTTTGACACCGTCTGTCACGGCACCCTAATCACCCGCCTCCGCTCCACCGGGATCCAAGGCCAGGCCCTGGACTGGATCGCCTCCTTCCTCGCAAACCGTTCACAAAGAGTTTACCTCCCTCCGTTTCGCTCATAACCCACCGAGATCATCTGCGGCGTACCTCAAGGCTCATCACTCAGCCCGACACTCTTCAATGTCTACATGAGCCCCCTCGCCAACATCGTACGCAAGCACGACATCATCATCACCTCCTACGCCGCCGACACCCAACTTATACTCTCCCTCACCAAGGACCCCGCCAGCGCCAAGACCAACCTACAAGAGGGTATGAAGGACGTCGCAGATTGGATGAGGCTCAGCCGCCTAAAGCTGAACTCTGAAAAAACGGAAGTCCTCATCCTCGGCAACACCCCGTCCGCCTGGGACGACTCCTGGTGGCCCACAGCCCTCGGCACCGCACCGACCCCCACAGACCACGCCCGCAACCTCGGCTTCATCTTGGACCCTCTTCTCACCATGACTAAGCAAGTCAACGCCGTGTCCTCCGCCTGCTTCCTCACCCTCCGCATGCTCCGTAAGATCTTCCGCTGGATCCCCGCCGACACCAGAAAAAACATGACCCACGTCCTCATCACGAGCCGCCTGGACTACGGCAACACCCTCTACGCCGGGACCACAGCCAAACTCCAAAATCGCCTGCAACGCATTCAAAATGCCTCGGCCCGCCTCATCCTAGACGTACCCCGCAGCAGCCACATCTCCGCACACCTGAGACACCTGCATTGGCTCCCAGTCAGCAAAAGGATCACCTTCCGACTTCTCACCCACGCACACAAAGCCCTCCACGACAAGGGACCGGAATACCTCAACAGACGCCTCAGCTTCTACGTCCCCACCCGCCACCTGTGCTCCTCTGGCCTCGCACTTGCTGCTGTCCCTCGCATCCGCCGCTCCACGGCGGATGGGAGATCTTTCTCCTTCCTGGCGGCCAAGACCTGGAACTCCCTCCCCACCAGCCTCAGGACCACCCAGGACCACTCCGCTTTCCGGAGACTCCTAAAGACCTGGCTGTTCGAGCAGCGTTAACCCCCCATTTTTTCCCCTAGCGCCTTGAGACCCGCACGGGTAAGTAGCGCGCTTTATAAATGTTAATGATTTGATCTGATTTGACACCTGGATGTCTATGAACTCCCCCAACTAAATACTGACAAAACCTCTTCATCTGTCTCCTTACCAGTTTCTCAAACTCATTTTTCTTTCTACTTTATTACTCTCTCTGCCATATATCTATTTCACTACCTAATATTTCCATCTACCTCATCGTTCATTAGCAATTTCAAATCTCATCTCTCCCTTTTTGTCATATCTTAAATCATCCCTCAATCTCACCTCCCTCTCTACCAATCTCACTCTACATATCTTTTCATCTCTTTCTTTACCACCCAATGATCTCTCTACCTCATCATCTTTTACTCTTTCTGCATTTGCATCAACCTCATCTATTTTTCTCATCTGAACTCTCATGATCTTGAGTTTCCCACAGAGCTGCAGGGATTAGCTTTCTAATACCCTGATGCAAAGTGTTAGTTCAATGCACCAACACAAATTTGAAATCCGGTTGCACTGTGACCCATACACCACTCACTGAGTAATACCTTTTTGGTGGTGTTTTCAGGTGATAATTAGCTCCACTAGATGAGTTTGGAAACACAGTGGAACTCCAAACCCTCTCTGATAAATGAATAACACACTCAAGATAGCACTAAGAAACACGAATAACACTTTATTTCTAAAACGCAGCAAATAGTTAGCCTACACATTAGGTTTCTTAAGATGATTTGAACAACATATTTTCTCTCTGTAAAAAACAGCAGTTACTTTATTCTCTGTCACAGTCCTTGCCAGGGTATGATAAGTATGATAATGATAAGCTGGGCTGAAGCCTACTTCTTTGTGCCACTCCTGGAGCATGTGTCTCCATTACCACTTTCTCAAACTCATTTTTCTTTCTATCTTATTATTCTCTCTGCCGCATATCTATATCATGACCTAACATTTCCGTTTACCTCCTCATTCATTAGCAATTTCAAATATCATCTCTCTCTTTTTCTTATATCTTAAATCTTCCCACTATCTCACCTCCCTCTTTACCAATCTCAATCTACATATCTTTTCATCTCTCTCTTTACCACACAATGTTCTCTCTACCTCATCATCTCTTACTCTTTCTCCATTTGAATCAACCTCATCTATTTTTCTCCTCTGAACTCTCATGATCTTGAGTTTCCAACAGAGCTGCAGGGATAGTGTTTTCTAATACCCTGGTGCAAAGACTTAGTTCAATGCATCAACACTTATTTGAAATCTGGTTGGACTGTGACCCATACACCACTCACTGAGCAATACCTTTTTGGTGGTGTTTTCAGGTGACAATTAGCCCCACTAGATGAGTTCAGAAACACAGTGGGACTCCAAATCCTCTTTGATAAATGAATAACATACTCAACATAGCACTAAGAAACACGGATAACACTTTAAAATATTTATTTAAAAAAACACAGCAAATAGCAAGCCTACACATTAAGACCCTGATTTATATTTATTTAGCACCGCATTTGCGTAATTTTTTGACACAAAAGCAGCTCAAACTTACAAAATTAAATTGAATTTTGTAAGTTTGCACCATTTTTGCATCAAACAGTTATACAAATGTGGCGCTAAAAAAGTATAAATCAGGCCCTAAGTTTCTTAAGATGGTTCGAACAACATATTTTCTCTCTGTAAAAAATAGCAGTTTATTTATTCTTTTTCACAGCCCTTGTCAGGGTATGATAAGCATGAGAAAGATAAGCTGGGCTGAAGGTCACTTCTTTGCACTGCTCCCGGAGCAGCCCCTGACTGGGACTTGCTGTCACAGTGAACCAGCATGACAGTTTCATTCAGAAGCCTGTCCAACTAATGGCCAGATACCTGAGTTTTTATAGCATCTGATCAATGATTTTATCTCATGTTTATAAATGTGGAGACACTAAAGACCACAAAAGACAAAATAAGCATGACAACAAATGTATCACCTTAATTTAAATATTGATATTTTGCCACTATATCTAAACCAATAGAAACAAGTCAGCTTTCACTGTAAGGGTCTGTAATCTTCTGGCAGTGATCATAATATAAGCAACAGAAAAATGTCAGCATAAGTAGGAGGTGGACATGATGCTAATAAGAGTATGACAGAACGTGACCCCAATTGGGGAAGCGCAGTGTTTAGGACCCGGGGCACCATGGCCCAGGCCCTGTATGCTGGTCCTGCATTACTGGCCAATGGACTTCCGCTCTCGCCTCGCGAGATGGTGGGGAGCAGAAGAGTGGGAATTCTGGGGGTCACATGGGAGGAGCGTCATTTCCAGCCGGCGCTGCATCCCTGGTGGTATTTAAGTCCCCCCCTGAGTAGGCCTCAGCCTTTCTTGTCGATATGGCGGAGGCGGCTGTGGGTGCTGACCACTGTGTTTTGTTGCCGCCCTCCAGAACCTTCAGACCTTCGTCGGACTCTGTGCAGGGCAACTTCAAGCATGTGGGCTTTCTGGCAGCACCCGTGCAGGTCATAGGGCCCGCCATTTGTGTAGCGCCATCAAAGCCCGAGTTCCTGAGCCCCCGTCTTTCCTCTGAAGGCCACGCTTGGATTCTGGCGGGACCCACAAAGTTCTTTGGGGCCCGCCGTTCTTATCTAGGTTGAGCCACCCCAAACACCCCTTTTTTTAGTTGGCGTGAGGGTTAATTTTTAACTCCAAATTATTGCCCACTTTCCACTAGCCTGCCTTCCTTGACCTGACGGGGGTGCGGATCATTTAGGGAAATTGTGAGTGTCACTGACCCTGGCCCGAGGCCAGGAACGCTTGCTAGGGATTGGGTAAGTGTGGGAATTTGTGGGGGTGGGGGAGATCTTAAAGTGCTAAGTGTTCCTGCAGGGCTTGGTATACTGCTTAGCTGTTTTAGCTGTTTTGGGGCTTGGTCAAGTGGTTAGTTGTTTCAAGGTCTAGTGCCTCTGGTGCCAATGCCCTTAAAGTACATTTAACAAACATTACTTGTGTCCAGGGTTCAAACCTCACCTGGAGATAGCGGAGGCCAGGAACGCTTGCTAGGAATTGGGTAAGTGTGGGAATTTGTGGGGGTGGGGGAGATCTTAAAGTGCTAAGTGTTCCTGCAGGGCTTGGTATACTGCTTAGCTGTTTTAGCTGTTTTAGCTGTTTTGGGGCTTGGTCAAGTGGTTAGTTGTTTCAAGGTCTAGTGCCTCTGGTGCCAATGCCCTTAAAGTACATTTAACAAACATTACTTGTGTCCAGGGTTCAAACCTCACCTGGAGATAAACCTTTTTAAAAATAAAAATCGTTTTTGAAGTCGTTTGCCTGTTGATTGTTTGTTGGAGTGTGTTTCTCATATTATACTGCTCATGGCTTCAGGTAGAGGTAGGGTGGGGAAGAGGAAGGGTAAGGATCCCAAATTGGTGCACTTATTGAGGCTAGCCCTGGCAAAGTTAGGGGATGGCGAGGAGGAGATTGCGGATTCAGAATCAGACAAGGAGGAGGCTGAGGTGGCTGGGGACTGTCTCAGGTGCTCCCATGTCCCCCCACACACGCCGCCTTCCCCCTAGTCAAATTCAGGGCTCAGAACCAGGACCCAGCTAACTCAGTGGGAAGGGCCCGGGGCTCGATGCAGCAGCCTACAGTAGTTCCCTCTAAAGTGCTGCCACCTGTGGTGACACCCGTGGCGACGCCCACGCCGTCTCCGTCATCAGGACTTAGGCCCTCATTCTGACCCTGGCGGTTTCCAACCGCCAGGGCAGAGGGCAGAGGAAGCACCGCCAACAGGCTGGCGGTGCTTCCGGGGCAATTCTGACCGCGGCGGTAAAGCCGCGGTCAGAAAAGGGGAACCGGCGGTTTTCCACCGGTTTTCCCCTGCCCCAGGGAATCCTCCATGGCGGCGCTGCGTGCAGCGCCGTCATGGGGATTCCGACCCCCTTCCCGCCAGCCTGTTCCTGGCGGTTTACACCGCCAGGAAGAGGCTGGCGGGAACGGGGGTCGTGGGGCACCTGGGGGCCCCTGCAGTGCCCATGCCACTGGCATGGGCACTGCAGGGGCCCCCTAACAGGGCCCCATTAAGATTTTCAATGTCTGCTTGGCAGACACTGAAAATCGCGACGGGTGCAACTGCACCCGTCGCACCCCAGCAAATCCGCCGGCTCCATTCGGAGCCGGCTTCATCTTTGCTGGGGCTCTCCCGCTGGGCCAGCGGGCGATCTTTTGAAGATCGCCCGCCGGCCCAGCGGGAAAGTTGGAATGCTCCCCGCGGTCATTTGACCGCGGGGCGGTGTTTGGGCGGTTTCCGCCCGGCGAATGACCCCCTTAGAGAGGGGGCTTCATCTCAGTTCACCAGTAATCCCTCTCCAGGTAACCCCACCTTAGCAGCATCTCAGTCAGAGGTCAGGGTTGGACCGACAGCAGATGCCCTGTGTCCCACAGTGATATTGGGGGATATCCGGCAGGCGATAGCAGCGTTGTCAGCAAACACACCTGGGTTGGCTCTGGGTCACTTCCTTCTCCTCAGTCTGGGCTCACCATGCCCCCAGTTCAACTGCCCTATCCAGCTCAGGGTCAGATGTAAGTGCCCCCGGCGGCACAGCCAGTTGTTCCAACCCCCTCAAAGTCAGTGCTTAACACCCCTTCCCATAACGGTTACTCCTCAGGTGCAGACGCAAGATGCAAGCGCGCAAGTGTTAATGTCAGGGAGTGCGTCTTTGTCGGGAGCCAGGGGGGCAAGATACATTATTATCCCTTGGGGGAAGTTGGCATCCCATGTCCCCACAGATGTAAAAGACAGGACTGGAAGGGGGAATTTGTGCATATTTTTTCACTAATTAGAGTAAAGAGAAGGGAAATGGACCAAAAGGATAAGTAGGGTAAGGGATCATCATCGAATGACAAAAAACCTAAGATGGAAGAAAGTATTATGAATTGGCTGTTTGGTTTTAACGTGTGCATGACCGTTATGCTGGAAAAGACACCAGAGTTGGCATAATCAATGATATTTTACTCCAAAAAGATATTGAAAGCGCATCACCTTTATGGGGGTAATGATTGGTTGGAGTACGATAGGGACTTTAGATTGGAAAAAGTCGAGGACCCAGACATAGGCAGGGATCAGACTGAAGTAAATGTTTGGTTGGAATGCGTGAACAGCAAGATAACAGGGAAACAGCCTTTTCGCCACCAACAGTCGGTGACAAAAAAGGCTCCTTCTGGGCTTTCAACAGGAAGGTATGTTCTTGCCTGGCGGGGTCTTGCAAGTTTAAGCATAATTGCTCCTTCTGTGGGCATGCATCCCACCCAGAGTTCAAATGTAATGCGAAGCCCAAAGAGATGGGTAAAGAAGGGAGTACGCCTTCAAATTGAGGATATGTTGCCCACACCCATGCAGATTTCAGGAATTCTTCCCTGGTTGCAGTCATACCCCCAAAAAGACATAGCCGAGTATAGAGCATATTGCGCATGAATAGTGCGCAAAAATGCTCTATACTCATGAAATGACTTTTCATGAGCCCTCCTAGTCCGACTCACTAAAGATGCTGCCACTAATTCTGAGAGGGCTGGACTGCAATCTGCCACAGATATGCTGGACACTCTGTCATCTTCTCCGCTGCTTTCTGATGGTATCTCTGAAAATCCTGCATCAATGAGCTGGTTTTCAACGTAGGCCATTTGTCTCTTCTAAGGGAACCTTAGGGACTTAGGCAAACCAGTTTCCTGTGCGAGGGCTCACCTAGCTGCTATCTGTTTTTTCGCAAGATTACATGGCAGAGAGGCCCAATTAAAAAATTTGTCATTAAAAGAGCAGTGGCTGGAGGGCCCTCGGAAGGACAGCAGACGCCCCCTCTCGCTCCCCACTCTAGGTACCCTCTTGTCTGGCCTTGATAAGTATTCACTACGGCCTTTTATGGTGCATTCCGGGTAGGTGAGTTAGTGGGTTCATCCAAGAGTGATTTCACCAGGGTCTGCAGTTGGCTGATGTACGCATTGGTTCAGTTTGGCTAACAATTTGGTTGCGTAGAGCCAAGACCGATCAGGAGGGGAGAGGGTTGGCTGTTAAGTTAAGGGCCGCTCCAGGTTCCCCCTTACGTCCACTTGATTGCTTGGGGTCATATCTGGCGGTTTACCCAGCCACTGGTGCCCCATCATTATTTATTCACAGGGGCTGAGAATGCCTGTTTCAGTATCAATTATCAGCAGTAATGGCTGCCACTTTAAAGGCAGCCGGGGTGGACCCAGCGTGCTATTCGCTGAATTCCTTTTGCATAAGGGCAGCTACCGTGGTGGCAGGTGCTGACATGTCCTCGGAGGAGGTGAAAAAGATTGGCCGATGGTCCTCCGGTTGCTTTAGGTGGTATATTCGGCCTGAATTACAATAATACATATTACATTTGTTGTGCTTATGCCTCATGCCTTTACAACACACTCATACTGTTTTCTTCTGTTTCAGTAGCATGGCGCCACATGTGGTGTGGGTGCTCAGGCACTTCTTTATCCAGCGGGCGGCCTACAGGTTGCAACTGCTCCGTAGGCCTAAGATGGAGTCCCTTTGTGACGTGTCCTTCTGGTGGTGTGGGATCGGCGGCCTGAGGGTTACTCAGCTACAACAACCCGTAAGAATGGTGAGAGGGTGGGAGAGACTCTAGTTCCTGATCCTCATCATGTTACATATTGGAGGAAATTACATGGTTCGACTTGGGCGTAAGGCACTCAGAGAAGCAATCTTAGCAGAAATGGCTCAGCTGTCCAAAGAATTTCCCAAAAACACCATTGCATGGTCACACATGGTACCCCGGCGTAATTGGGGTCACAAGATAAAGGGGGTTATTCCAACTTTGGAGGAAGTGGTAATCCGTCCCAAAAGTGACGGTAAAGTGACGGATATACCACCAGCCGTATTACAAGTCCATGATATCCTATGGAACTCGTAATACGGCTGGTGGTAAATCCGTCACATTTGGGACGGATTACCACCTCCTCCAAAGTTGGAATAACCCCCAAAATCTAGGACTATGAATGTGTCTGTGTGGCATCCGAACTCTGAACTGGTGAGGTTGTGCCCTGGACGGGGGCGCTGTAAGGAAATGCCTCCTTGGCATGGTTACCCCCTGACTTTTTGCCTTTGCTGATGCCAAGTTATGATTTGAAAGTGTGCTGAGGCCTGCTAACCAGGCCCCAGCACCAGTGTTCTTTCCCTAAACTGTATCTTTGTCTCCACAATTGGCACAACCCTGGCACCCAGGTAAGCCCCATGTAACTGGTACCCCTGGTACCAAGGGCCCTGATGCCAGGGGAGGACTCTAAGGGCTGCAGCATGTCTTATGCCACCCTAGGGACCACTCACTCAGCACAGACACACTGCTTGCCAGCTTGTGTGTGCTGGTGGGGAGAAAATGACTAAGTCGACATGGCACTCCCCTCAGGGTGCCATGGCAACCTCACACTGCCTGTGGCATATGTAAGTCACCCCTCTAGCAGGCCTTACAGCCCTAAGGCCAGGTGCACTATACCACAGGTGAGGGCATAGATGCATGAGCACTATGCCCCTACAGTGCCTAAGCCAAACCTTAGACATTGTAAGTGCAGGGTAGCCATAAGAGTATATGATCTGGGAGTCTGTCAAACACGAACTCCACAGCACCATAATGGCACACTGAAAACTGTGAAGTTTGGAATCAAACTTCTCAGCACCATAAATGCACACTGATGACAGTGTGCACTTTATTGTAAAAATACACCCAGAGGGCATCTTAGAGATGCCCCTGAAAACATACCCGACTTCCAGTGTGGGCTGACTAATTTTTACCAGCCTGCCACACACCAGACATGTTGCTGGCCACATGGGGAGAGTGTCTTTGTCACTCTGTGGCCAGGAACAAAGCCTGTACTGGGTGGAAGTGCTTCTCATCTCCCCCAGCAGGAACTGTAACACCTGGTGGTGAGCCTCAGAGGCTCACCCCCTTTGTTACAGCACCACAGGGCATCCCAGCTAGTGGAGATGCCCGCCCCTCCGGCCACTGCCCCCACTTTTGGCGTCAAGGCTGGAGGAGATAATGAGAAAAACAAGGAGGAGTCACTCCCCAGTCAGGACAGCCCCTAAGGTGTCCTGAGCTGAGGTGACTCAGACTTTTAGAAATCCTCCATCTTGCAGATGGAGGATTCCCCCAATAGAATTAGGGATGTGCCCCCCTCCCCACAGGGAGGAGGCACAAAGGGGGTGCAGCCACCCTCAGGGCTAGTAGTCATTGGCTATTAACCTACCAGACCTAAACACCCCTAAATTGAGTATTTAGGGGCTCCCAGAACCGAGGAAGATAGATTCCTGCAACCTGAAGACAAAGAAGGACTGCTGACCTGAAGCCCTGCAGAGAAGACGGAGACAACAACTGCTTTGGCCCCAGCCCTACTGGCCTGTCTCCCCACTTCAAGAAAAACTGCAACAGCGATGCATCCCCCAGGGTCCAGCGACCTCTGAAGCCTCAGAGGACTACCCTGCATCTAAAAGGACCAAGAAGCTCCTGAGAACAGCGGCCCTGTTCAACAAGCCTGCAACTTCGCAACAAAGAAGCAACTTTTAAAGACCACACGTTTCCCGCCGGAAGCGTGAGACTTTCCACTCTGCACCCGACGCCCCTGGCTCGACCTGCAGAAAAATAACTCTACAGGGAGGACTCCCTGGCGACTGCGAGCCCGTGAGTAGCCCAAGTTGATCCCCCTAAGCCCGCACAGCAACGCCTGCAGAGGAAATCCAGAGGCTCCCCCTGATCACGACTGCCTGCTTCAAGGAACCCGACTCCTGGAAACCACACTGCACCCGCAGCCCCCAGGACCTGAAGGAACTGAACTCCAGTGCAGGAGCAACCCCCAGGTGACCCTCTGCCTGGCCCAGGGGGTGGCTACCCCGAGGAGCCTCCACTGTGCCTGCCTGCATCGTTGAAGAGACCCCCGGGTCTCCCCATTGATTCCTATTGAAAACCCAACGCCTGTTTGCACTCTGCACCCGGCCGCCCCTGTGGCGCTGAGGGTGTACTTTCTGTGCCTGCTTGTGTCCCCCCCGGTGCCCTACAAAACCCCCCGGGTCTGCCCTCCAAAGTCGCGGGTACTTACCTGCTGGCAGACTGGAACCAGGGCACTCCTATTTCCATTGAAGCCTATGTGTTTTGGGCACCACTTTGACCTCTGCACCTGACCAGCCCTGAGCGGCTGGTGTGGTAACTTTGGGGTTGCCTTGGACCCCCAACGGTGGGCTACCTTGGACCCAACTTTGAACCCTGTAAGTGTGTTACTTACTTGTGAACTTAACATTTACTTACCTCCCCCAGGAACTGTTGATTTTTGCACTGTGTCCACTTTTAAAATAGCTTATTGCCATGTTTGCCAAAACTGTACATGCTATTGTGGTAATTCAAAGTTCCTAAGATACCTGAGTGAAATACCTCTCATTTAAAGTATTGTTTGTAAATCTTGAACCTGTGGTTCTTAAAATAAACCAAGAAAATATATTTTTCTATATAAAAACCTATTGGCCTGGAATTGTCTTTGAGTGTGTGTTCCTCATTTATTGCCTGTGTGTGTACAACAAGTGCTTAACACTACCCTCCAATAAGCCTACTGCTCGACCACACTAACACAAAATAGAGCATTGGAATTATCTCTTTTTGCCACTATCTTACCTCTAAGGGGAACCCCTGGACTCTGTGCACACTATTTCTTACTTTGAAATAGTATATACAGAGCCAACTTACAACATTGGTGGATAAGCGGTGGGGTACAAGACTTTGTATTTGCTGGACTACTCAGCCAATACGTGATCACATGACTAAATTCCAAAAATTGTCATTAGAAACTGATTTTTGAAATTTGAGCTATTTTTCTAAATTTTTAAAAGTCCTGCTAGGGCCTTGTGTTAGTCCCTGTTAGCATTTCTTTTAGAGTTTAAAAGTTTTTGTAAAAGTTTGGATTAAGTTCGAGAGATAGTTTTAGATTCTTAAAAAGTATCTCAACTTTTAGAGAAATAATGTCTACTGCAGAAGACATGGTGGTGAAGCTCAACCTCACCCCTTACCTGCATCTTAGGATGTCAGAGTTAAGGACTCTCTGCAAAATCAAAAGGATACAAACTGGATCAAACCCTATCAAAGCACAGCTCCAGGAGCTCTTGGCAGAGTTTGCTAGAGACAACCCCTCTGAAGATACTCTTACAGAGGGGGAAGCTAGTGATGTGGAGGAGAATTTCCCCCCTCCAATCCTAGTTAGGGAGACCAGGGTTTCTCCAACCCTGACTCCACAAGTAATAGTCAGAGATGTTGCTTCTTTCACAGGAGAGTCCAACAGCTCTGGAAGCATTGAGGGCAGCCTCAATGAAGAAGACCTCCTGTTAGCCAGGATGGCCAAAAGATTGGCTTTGGAGAGACAGTTCCTAGCCATAGAAAGGGAAAGACATTAGATGGGCTTAGCTCCCATCAATGGTGGCAGCAATTTAAAAAGGGTGAGAGATACTCCTGACATGCTCAAAATCCCCAAAGGGATTGTAACTAAATATGAAGATGGTGATGACATCACCAAATGGTAGACAGCTTTTGAGAGGGCTTGTGCAACCAGAAAAGTAAACAAATCTCACTGGGGTGCTCTCCTTTGGGAAATGTTCACTGAAAAGTGTAGGGATAGACTCCTCACACTCTCTGGAAAAGATGCAGAATCCTATGACCTCATGAAAGCTACCCTGATTGAGGGCTTTGGATTCTCAACTGAGGAGTACAGGATTAGGTTCAGGGGGGCTCAAAACTCCTCGAGCCAGACCTGGGTTGATTTTGTTGACTTCTCTGTCAAAACAGTGGATGGTTGGATTAATGGCAGTGGTGTAAATGATTATGATGGGTTGTACAATCTGTTTATGAAAGAACACCTTTTAAGTAATTGTTTCAATGATAAACTGCATCAGCATCTGGTAGACCTAGGTCAAATTTCTCCCCAAGAATTGGGAAAGAAGGCAGACCATTGGGTCAAGACTAGGGTGACCAAGACTTCCACAGGGGGTGACCAAAAGAAAGGGGTCACAAAAACTCCCCTGGTGAAGAGTGTTGAGACATCCAAGGGTAAAAGTAAAGAGTCTTCTACAGGGCCCCAAAAACCTGCTCAGGAGGGAGGGTCCAAAGCCTCTTCACAATCGAATTTTGGGTACAAGGGTAAACCTTTGATCCCAAAAAGGCCTGGTGTCGTAGCTGTAATCAGCAGGGACCCCAAACTGGAGACAAGGCCTGTCCCAAGAAAGGTTCCACTTCTACTACTACTCCAGTTAGCACTGGAATAGCCAGTCTGCAGGTGGGATCAACAGAGTGCCCAGAGCAAATCAGGGTTCAAACTGAAGCTACATTAGTTTCTGAGGGTGGGGTGGACTTAGCCACACTTGCTGCCTGGCCCCCTAATATGCAAAAATACAGGCAGCAACTCTTGATTAATGGGACTAGTGTAGAAGGCCTGAGGGATACAGGTGCCAGTGTCACAATGGTGACAGACAAACTGGTTTCCCCAGGACAATACCTGACTGGAAAAACGTATCCAGTCACCAACGCTGACAATCAGACTGAAGTACATCCCATGGCAAATTTAGAATGGGGAGGGGTCACTGGCCTGAAACAGGCGGTAGTCTCCTCTAATATCCCAGTAGACTGTTTGCTTGGAAATGACCTGGAGTCCTCAGCATGGGCTGAGGTAGAACTCAAAACCCATGAAGCCATGCTGGGTATCCCTGAACTGGTGTGTGTCAAGGCAAGGGCACAGTGCAAGGCTCAGAGTGAAAAAGTGCTGTTGGAGCCTGGAATAATGGCCCAACCCTCCAAGAGAAAAGGAAAGAAGACTGGGGAACCAGCTTCAACACAGCAAAAGAAAAAGAACCTCTCTTCCCTGGAAGAAGTTCTGCCTTCTGAGGGAACTGAGCCCATGGAATTAGGACCTTATCAGGTTGAACTCTTAGGCCCAGGGGGACCCACAAGGGAACATCTGTGTAAGGGGCAAGAAACCTGTCCCTCTCTTGAAGGCCTTAGGCAGCAAGCTGCTGAAGAGACCAAAGGAAAAATCAGTGGAACACATAGGGTCTATTGGGAAGATGGACTCCTTTACACTGAGGCAAGAGATCCCAAACCTGGTGCCACTAGGAAAGTGGTAGTGCCTCAGGAGTTTAGAGAGTTCATCCTGACCTTAGCCCATGATATTCCACTTGCTGGGCATTTGGGACAAACCAAGACTTGGGAGAGGTTAGTCAACCATTTCTATTGGCCAAACATGTCCCAGAAAGTAAAGGAGTTTTGTGCCTCCTGTGCCACCTGTCAAGCCAGTGGTAAGACAGGTGGCCACCCAAAAGCCCCCCTCATTCAACTTCTAGTGGTGGGGGTCCGCTTTGCAAGAGTGGGAGTGGACATAGTGGGTCCACTTGAACCTCCCACAGCCTCAGGGAACCAGTATATCCTAGAAGTAGTGGATCATGCTACTAGGTACCCTGAAGCAATTCCCCTTAGGTCCACTACTGCCCCTGCAGTAGCTAAAGCACTCATTGGTATCTTTACCAGACTGGGATTTCCTAAGGAGGTGGTGTCCGACAGAGGTACCAACTTCATGTCAGCATACCTAAAACACATGTGGAATGAGTGTGGGGTGACTTACAAATTCACCACACCATACCATCCAAAAACCAATGGTCTTGTGGAAAGATTTAACAAGACATTGAAGGGCATGATCATGGGGCTCCCTGAAAAGCTCAAAAGGAGATGGGATGTCCTCTTCCCATGTCTGCTTTTCGCCTACAGAGAGGTGCCTCAGAAGGGAGTAGGGTTTTCCCCCATTGAACTTCTGTTTGGCCATCCTGTAAGGGGACCACTAGTTCTTGGGAAAGAAGGCTGGGAGAGACCTCTCCATGAGCCTAAGCAGGATATAGTGGACTATGTACTAGGCCCACGTTCCAGGATGGCAGAGTACATGGAAAAGGCAAGTAAAAACCTTGAGGCCAGCCAAGAACTCCAGAAGATGTGGTATGACCAAAAGGCTGCTATGGTTGAGTTTCAGCCAGGGCAGAAAGTCTGGGTTCTGGAGCCTGTGGCTCCCAGGGCACTTCAGGATAAATGGAGTGGCCCTTAGTGCTATAGAAAAAGAGTCAGGTCACCTACCTGGTGGACCTAGGTACTAGCAGGACTCCCAAGAGGGTGATCCATGTTAACCGCCTAAAACTCTTTCATGACAGGGCAGATGTAAACATGTTAATGGTTACAGATGAGGACCAGGAAGCTGAGAGTGAACCTCTCCCTGATCTCCTCTCCACTGACCCTAAAGATGGCTCAGTAGATGGAGTGATCTACACAGACACCCTCTCTGGCCAACAGCAAGCTTACTGTAGGAAAGTCTTACAACAGTTTGGTGAGCTCTTTTCCCTAACCCCTGGTCAGACACACCTGTGTACCCATGATGGGGACACAGGAGACAGCATGCCTGTCAAAAACAAAACTTTTAGACAGTCTGACCAAGTTAAGGAAAGCATCAAAGTGGAAGTCCACAAGATGCTGGAATTGGGAGTCATTGAGCACTCTGACAGCCCCTGGGCTAGCCCAGTGGTCTTAGTCCCCAAACCTCACACCAAAGATGGCAAGAGAGAGATGAGGTTTTGTGTGGACTACAGAGGACTTAGGGCCAGATGTAGCAAAGTGTTTGCGCCTTTCTAACAGCGAAAAACGCCGTTTGCGAGGCGCAAAAGCCTCTTTGCTATGCAGAAATGCATTTTGCGAGTCGGATCCGACTCGCAAAATGCATTTCCGACTCGCAAATAGGAAGGGGTGTTCCCTTCCTATTTGCGACTCGCAATGCTATTCAATTTCATTTGCGACCGCAAAAGCGGTCGCAAATGAAATCGCAATTACCATCCACTTGAAGTGGATGGTAACCCAGTCGCAAACGGGAAGGGGTCCCCATGGGACCCCTTCCCCTTTGTGAATGGAAACAAAAATAATTTTTCAGAGCAGGTAGTGGTCCTATGGACCACTGCCTGCTCTGAAAAATACCCAAACAAAAGGTTTCGTTTTTTTTTCTAAGTGCAGCTCGTTTTCCTTTAAGGAAAACGGGCTGCAGATAGAAAAAAAAAAAAATGCTTTATTAAAAAGCAGTCACGGACATGGTGGTCTGCTGACTCCAGCAGGCCACCATCCCCGTGAGTGCCCATACTCGCAATGGGGTCGCCAAATGCGACCCACCTCATTAATATTAATGAGGTGGGTCTTTGCGACCCCATTGCGAGTTGCAGAAGGTGTCTGAGACACCTTTCTGCATACCAAATTGCGAGTTGCAATTTGCAAGTCGCACGGACTGGCAAATTGCAAGTCGCAATTTGGTTTTTTCCTACATCTGGCCCTTAATTCTGTCACTAAGACAGATGCCCATCCCATTCCAAGGGAAGATGAGTTAATTGATAAATTGGGTGCTGCCAGATACTTGAGTACCTTTGACTTGACAGCAGGGTACTGGCAAATAAAAATGGCACCAGGAGCAAAAGAAAATACAGCATTCTCTACACCTGATGGGCACTATCAGTTTACTGTGATGCCCTTTTGCGTAAAGAATGCCCCTGCCACCTTCCAAAGGTTGGTGAATAAAGTCCTTGCTGACTTGGTACTTTAGTGCAGCTTATCTTGATGATATTGCTGTCTTTAGCTCCAGCTGGCAGGATCACCTGGTCCACCTGAAGAAGGTTTTGCAGGCCCTGCAAGCAGCAGGCCTCTCTATCAAGGCATCCAAATGTCAGATAGGGAAGGGAACTGTGGTGTACTTGGGACACCTTGTAGGTGGAGGCCAAGTTCAGCCACTCCAACCCAAGATCCAGACTATTCTGGACTGGGTAGCTCCAAAAACCCAGACTCAAGTCAGGGCATTCCTTGGCTTGACTGGTTACTATAGGAGGTTTGTGAAGGGATATGGATCCATAGTGACACCCCTCACTGAACTTACCTCTAAGAAAATGCCCAAGAAGGTAAACTGGACTATAGAATGCCAACAGGCCTTTGACACCCTGAAACAAGCTATGTGCACAGCACCAGTTCTCAAAGCTCCAGATTACTCGAAGCAGTTCATTGTGCAGACGTATGCCTCTGAACATGGGATAGGGGCGGTTTTGTCCCAAACAAATGATGATGGCCTTGACCAGCCTGTTGCTTTCATTAGCAGGAGGTTACTCCCCAGGGAGCAGCGTTGGAGTGCCATTGAGAGGGAGGCCTTTGCTGTGGTTTGGTCCCTGAAGAAGCTGAGACCATACCTCTTTGGTACTCACTTTGTAGTTCAAACTGACCACAGACCTCTCAGATGGCTAATGCAAATGAAAGGTGAAAATCCAAAACTGTTGAGGTGGTCCATCTCCCTACAGGGAATGGACTTTATAGTAGAACACAGACCTGGGACTGCCCATGCCAATGCAGATGGCCTTTCCAGGTTCTTCCACTTAGAAAATGAAGACTCTCTTGGGAAAGGTTAGTCTCATCCTCTTTCATTTGGGGGGAGGGGGGTGTAAGGAAATGCCTCCTTGGCATGGTTACCCCCTGACTTTTTCCCTTTGCTGATGCCAAGTTATGATTTGAAAGTGTGCTGAGGCCTGCTAACCAGGCCCCAGCACCAGTGTTCTTTCCCTAAACTGTACCTTTGTCTCCACAATTGGCACAACCCTAGCACCCAGGTAAGTCCCTTTTAACTGGTACCCCTGGTACCAAGGGCCCTGATGCCAGGGAAGGACTTTAAGGGTTGCAGCATGTAAATGCCACCCTAGGGACCCCTCACTCAGCACAGACACACTGCTTGCCAGCTTGTGTGTGCTGGTGGGGAGAAAATGACTAAGTCGGCATGGCACTCCCCTCAGGGTGCCATGCCAACCTCACACTGCCTGTGGCATAGGTGAGTCACCCCTCTAGCAGGCCTTACAGCCCTAAGGCAGGGTGCACTATACCACAGGTGAGGGCATAGGTGCATGAGCACTATGCCCCTACAGTGTCTAAGCCAAACCTTAGACATTGTAAGTGCAGGGTAGCCATAAGAGTATATGGTCTGGGAGTCTGTCAAACACAAACTCCACAGCACCATAATGGCTACACTGAAAACTGTGAAGTTTGGTATCAAACTTCTCAGCACAATAAATGCACACTGATGCCAGTGTGCACTTTATTGTAAAAATGCACCCAGAAGGCATCTTAGAGATGCCCCCTGAAAACATACCCGACTTCCAGTGTGGGCTAACTAGTTTTTGCCAGCCTGCCACACACCAGACATGTTGCTGGCCACGTGGGGAGACTGCCTTTGTCACTCTGTGGCCAGGAACAAAGCCTGTACTGGGTGGAGGTGCTTCTCACCTCCCCCTGCAGGAACTGTAATACCTGGCGGTGAGCCTCTCCCCACTTCAAGAAAAACTGCAACAGCGACGCATCCCCAAGGGTCCAGCGACCTCTGAAGCCTCAGAGGACTACCCTGTATCTAAAAGGACCAAGAAGCTCCTGAGAACAGCGGCCCTGTTCAACAAATCTGCAACTTTGCAACAAAGAGGCAACTTTTAAAGACCACATGTTTCCCGCCGGAACCGTGAGACTTTCCACTCTGCACCTGACGCCCCCGGCTCGACCTGCGGAAAACTAACTCTACAGGGAGGACTCCCTGGCGACTGTGAGCCCGTGAGTAGCCAGAGTTGACCCTCCTGAGCCCCCACAGCGACGCCTGCAGAGGAAATCCAGAGGCTCCCCCTTTCCGCGACTGCCTGCTTCAAGGAACCTGACGCCTGGAAACCACACTGCACCCGCAGCCCCCAGGACGTGAAGGAACCAAACTCCAGTGCAGGAGCGACCCCCAGGCGACCCTCTGCCTAGCCCAGGTGGTGGCTACCCCGAGGAGCCCCCCCTGTGCCTGCCTGCATCGTTGAAGAGACCCCCGGGTCTCCCCATTGAAAACCCGACGCCTGTTTGAACTCTGCACCCTGCCGCCCCTGTGCCGCTGAGGGTGTACTTTCTGTGCCTGCTTGTGTCCCCCCCAGTGCCCTAGAAACCCCCCGTGGTCTGCCCTCTGAAGTCGCAGGTACTTACCTGCTGGCAGACTGGAACCGGGGCACCCCTATTTCCATTGAAGCCTATGTGTTTTGGGCACCAATTTGACCTTTGCACCTGACCGGCCCTGAGCTGCTGGTGTGGTAACTTTGGGGTTGCCTTGAACCCCCAACGGTGGGCTACCTTGGACCCAACTTTGAACCCTGTAAGTGTGTTACTTACCTGTGAACTTAACATTTACTTACCTCACCCAGACACTGTTGATTTTTGCACTGTGTCCACTTTTAAAATGGCTTACTGCCATTTTTGCCAAAACTGTACATGCTATTGTGATAATTCAAAGTTCCTAAGATACTTGAGTGAAATACCTCTCATTTAAAGTATTGTTTGTAAATCTTGAACCTGTGGTTCTTAAAATAAACTAAGAAAATATATTTTTCTATATAAAAACCTATTGGCCTGGAATTGTCTTTGAGTGTGTGTTCCTCATTTATTGCCTGTGTGTGTATAAGTGCTTAACACTACCCTCTGATAAGCCTACTGCTTGACCACACTACCACAAAATAGAGCATTGGAATTATCTCTTTTTGCCACTATCTTACCTCTAAGGGGAACCCTTGGACTCTGTGCACACTATTTCTTACTTTGAAATAGTATATACAGAACCAACTTCCTACAGGCGCTTATGGAATATCCTGCATAAACTGCTCAAAGGCAAAGACATGTTCCATAAGGATGGGGTGCATTTATCAGATGTGGGCACAGATCGGTTCATCGGGGACATATGGGCCTTTGCTCTCTGTTTGTTCAGGGGTGGTGAGGGTGAAGGACCTCTGGGCCCCTGGTAGCCCTTGTGGCATGACATGAGATACTAAATGCTCCCTAAGTAACAGACGGGTACCCAAGACAGGGTACCCTGGATATCAACAAAGGTAGGATCCTGCAGTCCTGAACCAACCGACGGATGTACAGACCAGCTTGGTGGCTAGGGTGTTCAGACCACTGGGTGGGCACGAGGTTCCTGCTCCTGGCCACCCTGTTGCACCCCCGGAGTGGATTGGTGTTTGTAGGGGACAGAACCTGGAGCACGAGGAAAAGGTACGGTGAGCTGTTGGAACCGCCCCCCCCCCCCAGGGATACAGGTAAGGTACGGTTCATCTGTGTGGTCCAATGACGGTTCGGGTCACCGCCGAATCCTTGGTTGAGTGTTTTAAAAATTATGACTGCTTAATAATTTTGATTTCCAGGTTATGCATTGTGTTTTTATGAGTTATGATATGATTTGATTAATCCTGCACAGCGTGTATTAAATGAGTTTCATCTGATAATAAATTCTCCCAGTGCTAAAGACAATCAGAATTTATCAGTTTACGTTTGAAGGGTGATGAGCGAGGGCCTACTGGGGGCATCCGGGTCCTATATAGACAAGCACATGACAAGAACAGAAATGGTTTAGGCAGACCTTGTTGCAGTCTTCACAACAGAACCTCTATTTTTCTTTCTTTAACTAACATCTTGCCTCACTACTAAATAACTCTCTTTCCCACCTTTCTCTCTCACTGTGTAACCTCTGAATTCAATACCTAATCCCTCAGCTAACCTCACTATGTGCTTGCTATTGCACCTCTCTACTCTCTTTCCACCTTTGTTCCCTCTACCTCACTTCCCTCACTTCATGTTTATCTTTCACTGTGCCTTTTTTCTCAATCTCTAATTACCACCACTGTCTTTCTCACTTCTCTGACCATGCCCTTTTCTGTTTTAACTCACAATTTGTTTCTTACCCCCACCTCTTTCCCTCTTTATACACCTAATTACCTCTCTAAGTCACAACTCTCGCTACCTCGCCCTCTTTCCTCCTTCTGTCTACCTCTGAACCACTGTGAACTCTTTTCCTATCCTTCAATCTCTTTATGTAGGTATGTATGTGATATTTGTTTAGTACAAACCTAGCCAAAAGACGCAGATAACCGTACAAGTTGAGAGGTACACCACTTGTTGACTGGGGGGGAGCTGGGTTCTGAGTGTGGAATGTTACTTAATCCTGATGTGATGTTCTCTTATGAGGTGTTTCTCCTGCCATATACTAAATTACAACATTGCAAAAGGATAAAGACAAGGAAGGGGAAGAAAATTTAAAATATCATTATCTGATTTCATCCAGCAATATGGAAACAATCCCTGCACCACTGCAGTGAAAAATACCATGGGCCTTATTACGAGGCTGGCAGTCCAAAGACCACCAACCTCGTAATGTGCCACATTACGAGGTAGGCCGGCAGACCCGCCAGCCTACCGCCGTCCACGCCAGGATCAGTGATCCTGATGGGCTGACGGTGGTGCAGGTTGTAATCAGGGCCTCCCTGCTGGTTGTAATCAGGGCCTCCCTGCTGATTACAACCTTGTTCTCCACCAGCCTTTTCATGGCACTTCCACCACCCCTGCACTGCCTATGCCAATGGTCCCCTGCCCAGCACCCTGCTGTGCAGATAGTGCGCATTTCAAGGGTGC
Organism: Pleurodeles waltl; assembly: GCF_031143425.1. Classification (NCBI taxonomy): domain Eukaryota; kingdom Metazoa; phylum Chordata; class Amphibia; order Caudata; family Salamandridae; genus Pleurodeles; species Pleurodeles waltl. The sequence continues at coordinate 519,528,660 of NC_090442.1, forward strand.
TGGTGCTTCCTGAATGCTGCAGCATTGCACTGGCTCAGTTATGAGCTGGGAACAATGATTCCACACCTTTCCCACTGGGCTGACGGGTTGGAACCTTGGTGTCCGCCGGTCAGCTCAGTGGGAAAGTCGCAATGGGCTGTAAAGAGGTTACCAGCACCAAGGCGGCCTCCCCATCAGGAGATTGGCGGATAGAAGTTTAATCAGCCAAACTCATAATCAGCCCCTATGTGCATATGTCTAATCTCACAATCTGCACTAGTTCACTAAACATCCACTGTCACCCCCTCTTTGTCTAACTGCAGTGAGAAGTACAGACTGGTTATTAGTTTGGTTAATACTGCAGTTGCAAGACACAAACGTGCACACATGCTTGTTCGATCTTTTTTTAGCATTTGGCTAGAAGACACTGAGCAGTGCAATCTTTCATCTGTTTTGCGCGCTCCAAATTCTGAAAGTTTAACGTTTAATCTCATATTGTTGGCATCACAGGTGCTGGAATTGATTGACAATTGGAACACATTTCAACATTTATCTGTAGAGAGGGACCGAAAATATGCCTTGCCTCGGGCCCCTAAAAAACCTTCAGATGGCACTGCAGGACTGTGAATATCAGGAAAGTGTTCGGCCGCCGCACGTCAGTTGAAGGTTAGGCAAACCTTTCCGGCTATTGTTTCGCTCAAGCAGGTGTATCGAATTACACACTTGTTAAAACCATGGGCGTCCGTATTCTTCGATACGTGAGTCTTTCAGGGCCGATTGGGAAATTATACGTTGTCACCTGTCTCCTCGTCCTTCTTGTTATCGCACCCTCAGTGTCCTGTATCATCCTGGGGGTAACTGGCGAGTGTCTGCAGGGATGGCTTGGCGAGACGGTAATTCACACGTGCTCCTGCCCAGTTGTTTTTCTCCTCATGACAGTTGAGATAAAGAAATAACTGCTTTCCCACCTCGTGCTAAAATAACCTTCTGTTAGTTCTCCTCAAGATAAGAACAAAGAGGGTGGGTGAAAGACAAGCCTTTCATCTTCCTGCCAAAGCGGCCTCTGCTAATTATCCGTGACTCACAGTTGCAAAGTTTGAAAGAGATGTCTCTGGCAATTGTGCCCCATCTACATGACTCAGCAGGTGTGTTAGAATCTCTTAATTTATGACTGAAGTACTCAGCTGCCAGAGGCTCATTTTAGGACACCTTGTCGCTTAGAATATTGCTGGTGATTTTTGACTTCATTTATTACACACAAAACATAATTAAAGCACAGTGTCACTTCTGCTACCCGTGGCATGTTGGTAAACTGGCATCCTTGTTTGCTTCTGTTGGCCAACAGTATTCAACAAAAGGACTGCCTAACCCCTTGAGAGACTAGGCCCATACAACAAAATACTCCCGAATATATCACTAATAAACATATTGTAATAAGCTTCTAAGGCCAAGGTGTTGGTGGCAGCAGGGACTAGATCCACCCCTAAGCCCATGAACCTAGAATTCTTGTCTGGCAGGCATCTGATGATTGAACTTGAAGTATCATGAGGTGCAAAGTTCAAGTCAGCAAGAACAAAACGATTCCATATTTTTCTATGTCTAAGGGGGCATAAAGCAGGCATTTCATGCCATTTGACAATCCTTATATGTTGTTTTTGCCTTAAAGAGCACAGCAAACTGAGCTGCGAGTCCTGTGAGGAGGTGTTATCAAGGGAAGACCAATGCACTCGTTGTGCAGTGTATTAGTCCTTCTTTAAGGATTGCATTTTACAGATAAGTAATGAAACACACAGGTCTTACATGGAAGGATCCAAAGATAATATATGGAGTTGTAGGTGGGTAACTGTGAATAAATGGGGTGTTTTTCACTGAGGGGTTTTGATTGGCATGAAATAGACATAAAATAGACGATGAGAGCCCATATAGGGGAACCAGCTATAACATTTAAACAAAATCTTTTTTTTAAAATTGCCCTTTTGCCACCACCCAACCATCCTTGAATACCCTGCTCCCCAATTGAAAAAAAGTACTTGACATTCTCCTCCAGCCCAAAACTCTGAAAATTCCCTCCCCTGCCCATCTCTAAATATAAAATAATAACTGGCCTCCTTCAAAATTCAAGTCTCCCTACCCAAACTGCAATAAAACCTAGCCTGGTGTCCTGGCACCCATTTCCATCACTTTCTGTGCACTCCCCCACCTAGAGTCGCACTCCTCATTCCCACATTGAGTGGAAAGCCAGGGCCTCTGGGACATCTGCTTTTTCATTGTCTCTTGTCAGTGCGGCTTCATTTCCCTTCTGGGCACTTGTGTGCAAACACTCGCGCAGACAGGAGGAGGCGCTCTCCACAGGGGTATTGCCACCTGCCTTCTTCTGCTTCCCTTGGGTATGTGAATTCTCAGAAGAGGTGGCAGAACTAAGTTGAGAATGCCAACCACCATTCCACACTTGGGTCCCCGGAGATCCATAAATATATTTAATGTACTACAAAAGTAGAGCTAGAGTTATTTCTTAAAGTTTTCGGGTACATTCTTCAACACCTATTGGCGTCAAGGATATTCTGTACTGCAAATCATTGTAAAAAGAACTATAACATAGGGGCCATTGTGATCAGGCCTCCCAGGATTAGTTATTCAATCTCAGAATTTTGTGGATGCAAAAGAAAGAGATGATAGGAGTTTAATGTCGACACCTCAGTTTACTATAAGCTACAAATAATTTATTGCAGGAACTCACAGTTCCTCTTCCTCTTGACTTGAGGGGGGTATTCAATAATTCCCTATATGCTTCCAAGAAGCCCAACCCAATCCCTTCTATTTACTTCTGGGTACATTTTGGGTTCTAGTAATATGTGAGAGTCTAGGGAACTGGAACTCCACCATTTAAAAAAAGTCAGGTACAGTCAAAGTGGGACACTCTTAAGGCTTCAGAGAGGTCGAGGGAGAGGGAGACCTAAAGACAGGCACTGTACCCATTCATGGAATATAGGGCCTCATTTACGACAAACTGGCACATTGCTCACAATCTGCCATTTTGCTTGCACTTCCCTCCGCTCCCCTAACGACACCATGGTAGTGATGTATTTACAATACAGTGCACCATGGCACTTGTTAGCACAGCTAAGTCAGAATTTCTGAAGCAGTAGTGGCTCTTTCCTAGACTAGATTAAAAAATGTTGGCGCTAGCACAGCAAAGCACAGGGAGGCCCATAGAATAAAGCACAGCTTCATTTTAATGCCTACCCTGAGCAGGCGTTAAAAATGGCTCTAAAATGATTAAATGAAATCTTGTAGATTTCACTGCGCCATTCAAGGGAATGCCACCCTTGCATACATTATGCCTGGTGCAGGTATAATGTGGCGCAAGGGTTAACAAACTGGCGCAATGCTCCCATTGCGTTACTTTGTAAATATGGTTTGGGTGGTGGACTGTTCACCTTAGTATCAGAAAAAATGATGCCAGGGGCTTGTAAATGAGCCCCATAGAGTGTGAGGAGGGTGGTGTATTATACAGTATGGTTGTGATATGTCATATCTGGGATTTCTCCATTAAGTGTTCTCATGATATGGAAATATCTGGTGGGAGAATTGTCCTTGGCTGATTTCCATCAGCTTAATGTTCGGACATAAAATGGGCAACTTGGTTAAAAAATAACCATTCATCATACAGTATAGGTACAGTGCTTCATTCCACATTAGTGTCATGTAATCAGATTAATCATCAGCAATTTAGGAATGTCAGTGTCTCTTAAGAGTGATTATTTTCCTGCAAGTCTTACTGTTTTTCAGTCTTGAGAGTCACTACCATCCTATTAAGTGTCAGGAAAGTTAAGTGTCTTGATATTTGTTTGTTGGTGATCTAGGTGGTCATTAAATGTAGACTACTGCAAACAATGTGTTCAATTGCCTCTGGGCTCTCTGGAGCAGTAAAGTGTGCACTCCAGAAAATGTATTTTGAACCAAATGCTTAAACATTTAAAGAGAAGCTGAGGGTGAGTCCATTTGATATGGTTGACTGTGGCCTCCCAGTAGTACAAAAAGATCTAACTAATGAACTGCAGAAACTGAATACACATCCTAATAATCTGGAATGCTTGGTACCAATTACATTTTTAAGAAGAGCTGCATAAAGGCCATATGAGAGGCCCAGGCAAAGTGGTATGAAGCATGTTGGATTGAAGTATATGAGGCATTACGAGGGAAGAATCCAAAGATTCTGATTAATGATGCTTTATGTTCTATATGCCCAGCTGTAATGAAGTCTCATCCTGAGACTCCCTGATTCATATTACAGACCTCTAAGTAACTTGAGGAAAGAGTGATAGTGTCACTATTATACTCTTTTGGAATCCTTAGGTACTCCTGCTCAATTGCTACAGCAGTGAACAAGGGGGCAATTTGTTTTGCATTGGGAAGGACAGAAAATCTGGGGTGTCTGGTCCTAAAAGACCATCTATGAGTCTATTTGTGGCCCAGACGTTTGGAAGGGTAGTGTGGCCCTGCTTTTTTAGTCAGCTATTGAGTGCTATGTCCTGCCATTTTTTGTAAAGGAAATCTATCTTGCATCCACTGTTTGCAGCCATTGAGTTATAAAATGGTTGCTCTATAGAATATGGAAGCAGAGATGTGCACAAGATCAACAGCTGCTGTGACAAAACTCGGAAACATGAGTAAATCCAATTACCTTTCTCAGTGCCAATGAACGTTTGTACCAAGAAACATGGATGCAAGTCAAGGTGGGGAATGTCTCTTGTATGTCCACAAAAATGTACACTAATAGGGGCTTTACATGATGACAACCTTATGTTTTAGCTTTGTAGGAGAGATACGGGGCACATGCTGGCCTTTGTTTCAGGCTTCCCGGTACACTGAGCAATCGCCACAGACAAATCATGATCTACACTGAAGATAACTTGCTACTTAATAAAACCCAGTAAAGCTTAATGGGTCCAAAGGTGTCTTAATATTATTATTTCTGTTATTATTAGCTCAATCACAAGGATCTGAAGTACAAAGTAAAGACAGAAAAAAAAGTCAATTGATGTGTTCTTATATTAGTATTTAAATAGTTCAAACGAAATAAAGAGAAGTTTACAGTCAATGGTTTTCAAATTAATTAAAAAAAAATCATATTGTTCAGTTCCAGTGTGAAAGAACAAAAATCCACATGCTAAATACATTTTGATATATTCCCAAATGAAATAGTCATTAAACTCTTTCGCCTGAGGATAGCATGAGTAAAAGAAAAGCAACAACGTTTGAACGCCCCTCTCCCCCAAACTACAAAAGTGGCCATGTCTTTTTACAATCTATTTACACATAATATGTGTAACTTGTGTGTTCACCTGTCCTTCAGTGCCTCATCTCTCTTGGGTATGCAGAAAGTGAACAGGACACAAAACTCTCGGGGTTCCGAGGTCCATGCAGCTCACCGAGTCCAAGTTTTTTATTTACATTGTAGTATCTGGAGCGGCGAATTCAGAGTTAGTTGATAAGGACTATACCTACCAGTTTGCAAAAGAAAAACCTGGTCTCGATTAGCACATTTAACTAATGCTCATGCGGACACCAAATATTTTTGGCTTCTGCTTTATTTTGGCCAGTCCTATATTTAACTTATTTAGGAAAAAAGCTTGTAGAAACTTACCAGTATTCTAAGGTTTCATGTTTTTTAACATTTCACAAACAGCTTACTATCCTGGTGACTCTTCACTGGGAAACTCAAAAGATGTTTCACTTAATGCAATCTGCCCATCCCAGGCTGACTGTTCCACATATTGGGTGGATTTACATGATTCGCACTGTAGTTGTAGCTCATACACAACCACAAGTAAACCAGCGTTCGCCCTTTCCAATAAAGTAATACTGAGGAAAGGCAGGGGAATACTCCTACAAAGCCCTCGAGTAGTTTCCTATGCTTGGAGAGAGTGGGAGAATCAGAAAAGGCAGAGAGCTCTCTATTTGGAACAACATGTACAGAAGAAAGATTAGTCCTTTCTGACGCGTAGAGAACTCCCTCTGAGAAATTCGGCTTAAACACTTTAGTATTTTGACAGCACTGAGAGTTCAGCATTTCCCTGCTGCTCCATCAACATCTTCGTGGTAATTCCGAGATAAGGAGGCTCTCAGTTTGTGGTCGCTATGGATGTGTTTGTCCTGAGTTATGTGTACCACCAGCGGTCAGTGTTCAACTTCTTAGAAGGACAAGTAGTGTTTAGTCACACACGATAGAGCAGTAACAGGTCTGTGATGCCCCTAGATTTCAGGGACTGCAAGTGCCCTACATTAAATAGATCCACATATGTTTGTCTTTCTCAGACATGTGTGCGTAACCCACTGAGCCTCATGCGTGATAAGGATTGGAGATTCGAATATTGTTACCGATAGGCCTCTTTGACAGCAGTGCAGTCAAATCCCAGACCTAGTAAGAAAGGAGGGAGTGGTGTCCACACTAACACCCCCCTCCTTCAAACACAAATAAGCACAAAGTTGATTAATGGAAATCATCATACACAATTTTAGTTTATGCATAATCATTTTATTAAACTACATTATCTAATTTCGCAATATATTATTTTGAGCCTAAATATTAATATATCGCTTTTATGTCTCTGGTGATATACCACACAGGTCCCCATAGCCATGCCCAGCCACGGCCCGTGCATCCATAAGGTGAGATGCTTTACGATGAGATTAGCAGGAGGCAGAAAAGAGGGGTACACTGTAATTGGTACCTGCAAATACAGCTTTCTTCCAAGTGTGGATAACCCAGCCTATAAAGTATTTTTGTTTGAGGCACTGACAATTCTGCACAGTTTCCAGCACAAACATTTGCTGCAATTTGTGTGTATTTCATGAAATATTGCAAGCTTGTGTTTAAACTTGTAAATCTAAACTTCATTGTTTTAACTTTTCTTTATAGCTTAAAAACAGCTGTTGGATGCGTTTCAGTGGATGAGAGAAATCGGGGGCCTCCAACAGCAAGAAAATGACCGACTCGACTAAACAATCGCTTTTGTTACTTGAAAAGTACATTTGGAAAAAAATGTTCTTACTAACTGAAAATGTTTTCTTTGGAGAGTGATATCTAAAGATCTATTTGGAAATTGCATTTCTCAATTGAGTTATAGCACATTGAGCTCTTTATTTTTCTGAGCTGAAGAAGAAACTGTGTACAAAGCTACAGGGCTCTGCCATTTCCTGTGTATAGAGCTGCTTCAGTTCACAGTGCAATGCACTTGCCCTCCCCCAAGCCACACACACAGACAAGTCCCGCTGACTGGGATGTGACCTGAGGGCTCCAGCTGAGCCTCAATTGAAAACAGCCCCTGTACAGAGCCCAGCCAACACACATGACAGGAAGACTTCTGCTCTCAGGAAACAAAACAGGAAATGTTTTATTCTTGTAGACAAACTCTAAAGTAGAAGCGCGTGGGGGCGGTAAACAGGTCTGACTCACCTATACCCTCGCATGGCTGTCATGTTATTAGAGACTGGGCTCACTGGGCTCACCTGAAGAAAGCCAACTATGTTATAAATTAGATATAGAGACCCATTTCTAAACAAGAATTATTCAAAGTACTTTTTTGGTTCGTGTTTTTTTAGTCTTTGAGTTTAGATTCATGAGACTGAGTTACATAAATTGCCCGGATGCTTTTGGTGTTGTTCATGTGTGTTACTAATACTGAGGTGTAACATCACCATTTTGCATACAATTGAGGAAGGCTATTTTGTACCATTTATCTTTGAAAAAATAGATATTATTTATTACATGCTAGCATCAATGTCTGCATTTTGGCAGTTGCTGATACAATACATATTATTGGGTTTTGCTACGAAAACGGCTTTTATCCCTTCAAAAAGAACTGGAGCAAAATTGCACACATTACACATATTTACTGTAGTGTGAATTAGCATTATGACACTAATTAATACAGACCTAAAACAAGAGATCGACCCTGTACAAAACAATAGTGATACCCAGCACTTTATGCAGTGGGGCACACTTAACTACGGAATTTTAACCTTTCAAGCTTAAACAATGCAGGATATACTTGACAGTGTCTCAAATCAGCTGGAGCACAGCATTCAAGGGGTTTCAAGTCATAGGTGGTTCCTCCAGCCAGTCATGTCTTTTTCACTCAACACAACTGTGAATGCTGGGGTATTGAAGTCTGTATATATAATAGTTCAAAACAGTACTGCAATTCTCAGTATGCAGGTCTGATGGCTTGAAAGCCAGAACTGGCTGAATGTCTAACATTACATGGGTCCACTATGCATGCTTCAAAAGGCATGCAAAGGTACTTGGCACTCAATATAGTTTACACAAATTATTTGCAGTGGGCGGCAAGAAAGTGGCTTCTGTGAATTCCACATTATATTTCAACTGACACAGAATGAATATTTACTACATAATCTGTTGATTCCATGAACAAAGTAGTTTGATATCTTTTAATAGTAATGTATCAAATACCCATGGATCAAGTCTCAGATTTCCTTTGAGAGTCTGGTGTAAAACAATGTTTCACATTGTCTCTAGTAGACATTATCACCCTGTTCTCTAAATGTGTTCATTGATTTGTAATCCAGTTAGCAGAAACATTTACCAGAATTCTTCTTGAAGACAGGCATGAGAAAAAGGAAGACTGGCATTGATCAATGAAAATTTAAAGTAGCCCAGATCTAACCTGTACATTTGAAACTACTAGATTTCTCAAATTTTCTGAGTATGAGCGTGTTTGTTTAAAGTAGCATTGCCAGATAGTTTTTTACATTTTCTTTAGCACTGTCTCACCAACTTACTATCACAGTGTTGATCAACAGACAACAGAATAAAAACAGAATAAGACGATTGCAGAGAGAGAATCAAGATAGACTGCTATGACCTGTTGATGAAGTAGGGCCACAAAGTCTCAGGTTGGAAGTTGTCTATTAGTAGCTTTGACTTAAAAAGATTAGATTTGCAGGACCTACAGAACTAAAATAAAGCACTAGAGAAACTGAAGCTTTCTACAAACAAGTTCTAAAAGTTTGTAGTTTACAAGTAAAATGCTTGATCAGATGTTGTTTTGTTCTTATCTCTAGAGGGAACTGCAATTTTCTTATTGTAAATATATTATCTCCTTCTACACTAAACTTTACTAAGAGATATTGGCCCTTATTATGACATTGGCAGGAAATCCCACTTACCGCCGCGGTGACAGCTGCCAACATACTGTCGCAGAGGTGAACATCCGTCTGCCATATTATGACACACACACACACCAAACCGACCATATACTGCCACAAACACAAATCCGCCAGACCAAATGTAAGCGTTAAACTGTTGGTACGAACACCCATACTGTTCCCCCAATAAAACAATGCCCTCTACACTATGACCCACAAATCACCACAGAGGACATTCAACAGCAGTAAACCATTGACGGTACACACCGGCGCGGTCATAATGGCCACCCAAATACAAAACAACACAACATTGGCCAATACCAAAAACACACACCTGACACAAATACACACACCATACCCACCCACCAACAGCACTATAAAACACACAACCACATTACCCACAATAACCCTGTACCAACACGAAAAGACTGCAATAGCTAGCCACGCAAATCACAGAGACAACTACACACACACACCACAACCACCCATTCATCTGTGATGCACCCCACACCCCACCACATTACTCAGCACCCTCTGCACAACACACACCACACAACACCCATGTCTCCACAAAGACACCCCTATTTCACTTAGGAGGAGTTGCAGGTCATGGTGGAGGAAATAGTCAGGGTAGAGCCACAGCGGTTTGGAGCACAGATTCAGCAGATTTCCATTGCCAGGAAGATAGAGCTATGCAGAGAATTGTTGGACCGGGTGAATGCTGGGACAGCATCCACGAACAAGGGACGACATCAGGAAGAGGTGGAATGACCTACGGGAGAAGGTACGTTCCATAGCAGCATGGCACCAGCTTGCTATCCAGAGGACGGGAGGTGGACTCCCATCTCCTCCCCCTCAGCTGACAGCATAGGAGGAGCAAGTCTTGGCAATCCTGAATCCTGAGAGGGCTCATTGGAGTTGCCAGAGGACTGGACACTGGTGAGTCAATATTTACTACCTATCCCCCCATACCTGCATGCCACCACCACCCCTCACCGTGACACACATCACTCCACTCCATCCCACACAGTGCACCACCACATTTAACTAACCTAAATGCCAAGCCCTGCATGCCATATCCACTGCATACACATTCCTCCAAGCCCTGCATGTACACCCACCACCAAGGCATGCACAGTATGGAGATCTAACAATCCTGCAATACATCACCATACACAAACAAAGGTGGCAGGGCAACAGCAATAGTATAGGGGAAGCTAGGGATGCAGAATATATCACAGACATGTAGCATAATACACCACTTACATCCTCACAGGTGCCCCAGCTAATCTCAGCGGCGAGGAGGTGCCACGGCTACCCAGTCCCACACCAGAAGATGCCCCCCGTGATGACAGCAACTCTGGACTTCTGGATCTGGATGAACTCCCTGGCCCATCAGGGACCACTGGTCAGTCGGATACCCCAGCCCACACCCAGCCCACCACAGAGCCTCCCCCCTCAGTATCCAACACCACAGCAGCCACCCAACGTCCCCAGACCTCTGTCCCCAGGACATGTCAATCAGCAATGTGCCCACCTGTACAGGAACCTCAGTCCATATCTCACAGGCAAGACAGTAAGGGTCCTGGGGTCAGTGGCAGTGGGCACACCACTCAGGGGACACAGGCACGGGGAGCCAGGGACACTTGGAGGACAGCTGTGTGCCAGGGGAAGGACAGGCCCAGGGAACTGACTGTCCAGGTAGCACTCACTAATGTCCTGGGGGCTTACCAACAATCACAGGACAAGATGGGTCAGGTGATAGATCTCATGCAGTAGAACCAGCAGCTCCATGCCAGGGGATCAAGAAAGAATTGCAGGCCCTCAACACCACCATGGTCTCCATAGCAGGGGTGCTGGGTGATATGGCCAAAACATGAAGGAGTACACACCACACTAGCGAGACCCTTCCACTAGCCAGTCAACTGACCAGCCCTCCACATCTGCTGCAGCTAGTGGACAAGAGGCCCTGCCACAGGACCTACAGGCCACCAGCACCCATCCCCCTGCAGAAGGTGAACCACCCCCCAAACGGTCCCTGGGACCCAGACAGACACCAGAGACACTTGCCAAGACTAAGACCACTGCCAGGAAATGAGACCCTCCTGAATGTCCGCCTTGTGTTCCACTGTGTCACCTTGTCCACTTTGAACTGCCATTGCTTCCTTTCCTATGGCTGCTTGGACACAGGATCTGTGCTACAAACAGACTTGACCACTACCCTGGACTATTCCCAACCATCACCACATTCCATTGCACTATTCCTTCATAATTTTCATTTCAATACACACTCTTGAACACAACTGGGGTAACAGTGCTTTATCTGGCAGAAATGTGCAATGTATTGAACTGTATCATCCTGTGCAATTGTCCAGAACGTTGTGATTCTATCCAACAAATGGCCTGTAGCAGGTTGTAGTTACCACATCAGTACACAGTTGTAACCACACCAACATCTGCGAAATGGGAAGGTATAGGTGACAGTCAGTTTGGAGGCTATAGAAGTGACTGCCATCATGCTACAGCCACACAGAAAAATAATTTACTAGAGGAATAGTCAGTTCTACTGTCTTACTTGTGTGTCATTGGGAGTACTTCCATATAACTGATGTCCTCCTGTCCACATCTTCATCCTCTTCGTCCTCATCCTCACTGTCCCCAGGGTTCACTGCTGCCACTGGAGCATTTTCCCCCTCCCCCTCCTGTAGATAGGGAACATGTCGTCTGATGGCCAGGTTGTGCAACATGCAGCATACAACTATCTGGCAGACCTTCTCAGGGGAGTAACAGAGGGATACACTTATCAGATGAAGGCACCTGAACCTGGCCTTCAGGAGACCGAAGTTCCTTTCAATAATCCTCCTGTTACACTGATGAGCACCATTATACCTATTCTCAGCCCCTGTCCTTGGATTCCTTATAGGGGTCAAGAGCCAGGACAGGTTTGGGCAACCAGAGTCAACTGCAAAACGTGAGGGACACACATTAGCCTTGTAAAATGGTATGGGGGATGACTCCTGAAGGCATACACTGACATACATTGGGTGGGGACTCACGCTCACCTATAAACCACAATATGTGCCTGTGTAGTTGTGCCATCACTTGTGGGACACTGCTATTCCTCAGGACGAAGACGTCATGCAGCAACCCAGGATACTTGGCAGTGACGTGGGAGATGTACTGGTCAGCAAGGCACACCATCTGGATAATGAGTGAGTGAACACTCTTCCTATTCCTGAACACCTGTTCATTGGCACGGGGGAAGCAATGTGGCTGCACATGTGCTTGAGCAAGGCAGCCAAAACCCTTGACAGCACTATTGAGAACATTGTGTGTGACAGTCCTGCAGCCAAGCCCACTGTCACTTGGAAAGAGCCTGTTGCCAGGAAATGGAGTGTAGAAGCCTAATTATTCAGCACCCATTCAGGATACAAACGACCGTTAGCCAGCTCTTCTAGATAAACATAATATCAATTTATTAGGGATAGAATAGAAAGACATGTACATGGAGGATGCTCTGTACTAGTGTACACTCGAGGAGCAGCCTAATACAAGGAAGTAATACATGATCTTTTATAGTATTAAACCACAAACATAATTCAACGTCTTATTGGTTCTTTGGCTTTGACGTATGATTGACGCATGACTACTTCTCCATTATGGCTGAGGTCGTTTTTCCTATCATACTATATATAGTAACAAAAAGCATAGAAAAGGATTTTAACACAAGGTGGCCTACGTGCCTAATATCACATGGTCCATCTTGTGACAGAACTCGAGAACATCACGTACTCAGACTGGTACTTTCCAGAAGGGAGATTGCTTCAGCTAGCATATAATGACGAGGATCTTTCATGATGTCTGTTCAGAGGGCAAGCCTTGCAACATAATGCTTTCCTAGCAGTAGCGAATTACATTTGTAGGCCTCTTTACTTAATGATAGGCCTGTGCAGAGATTGTCATTGTGTATCACAGGGGCCACCAGGCATAGCATACCTAAGAACTGTAAAATGCGATTCCACATTCCGCCCTCTGATACTCAATGACAAATCTAAGGGTCATGGTGTATTGCTCTCATTTATACCTCTTCCTTGTCCCTGTTGTCATCCTTATATCTTTTTCTTTGATAATGTGTGTGTTTCTGGTGACAGTTTCTTTTTTTTTTTTTTTTTTTTTTCAAGAGTAGGGCCAGGAAGGATGGACAAACTGGTATGAGCACACATATCGTTATCAGTGCCACGATCCCTATCGCTAGTACCTCTACCAACCAGGTACCCCAACCCCTGAACCATGCTGCTACTCGATCCAGCATTCCTCTGACGTCTGTCCCATCTGCCACTTTCCCAGCTCCTTCTTCTTCCTTTTTTATATCCTCTATTTCCTTTCTTACATTCCCCACGTTGGTGTCCTCTTCCTGCGCACCCCGCCAAGTGTTCTCTTTTCCCCCTTCTGTAATTCTGTTCTATGTGCCATTTTTGGTAGCACGAATGCTAAGTAGCAGGTACCTTGCCAACCTGCTGGCAATTTAAAAAAATGCAGATGTCCCACATATAATAAATATTCCTTTGGGAGGTGTCAGGCCTATGGACAAGCCTGTTGTGTCATTTCTTTTGTAGTCCAGGCTCAATGTTGTATTGCAAATACTATGTCCCACATCAATTCCGTGTTTGCTAGTGTCTGCGTTACCTCTTGAGCATTTGAAACACCATGGTGCCTTTATTTCTGTATCTATGGCCAGGCATGGTATTCGTTGTTCTGAGCCATGATCCCTTTCAGTGTAACCCTTCCCTCTTTCTGTTGTAAATGCATTCAATACATTCTCTTCTTCTTTTTTTTTAAATTCTAATCTCCTACACTTCTTTCTTCTCCTTCTATCTTCTTCCTTCAATTTATTTGACACTCTTTCTACCAATTTTCCTTGCATATCACCTACATAAGGTTCATCTTCCAAACCATACTCATCCCTTTTTCTCCTCATTTCTCCTTTGTTTATATTTTCTCTTATTCTCTCCTTTTTTTGTTTTTCTTTTCCCTGTACTCATTCCTTTTAAATTTCCCCCTAACATATTATCTAATATGTTACGTGCCACGAATTCTGTGAGGGGCATTTAAGTGTAATTTCTTTTCTCCTGGCTAGTGGTCGGTAGGTGGGTACATATATAACAATCAGACACATTTGCTAGTTCTTTGTACATTGATACCATTTGCACAAATGTATTGTCCTTATAATCTTCTCCATCTTCTTTCCATTTTGTATATTTCACCCATTTTGTTTTATCCTCCACCCTCTCATGTTATTTTGAGATATTGTTGTTCTCACCACCTGTTGTTCTTTCACCTTGGCCATTTTTGGGGATGTAGTGTTCCTGGTCGAGCCATGGAATGTGTATGTCGTCTTTATATACTATCAGTATTGTTGTTATTACTATAGCTGCTACTGGGGTGAGTAATGCTGTGACCACCACAGGCCACTTCTTCTGCTCCTTTTTCTTATGTTGTAATCTTAAATCCATGTCGCCTTATAGGGTGTGGTCAGATGTGGCTAGCACTTGAAACCAGTTCTATTGGTATGTAACCTTTGGTACCTCCTTATTCCTGTAGGAGTGCCACACGAGTAGTCTATTCCTTCTGTATATTTTCGGGGCGACGTTGAATGCTATTTGACACTTGTAGTTATGCAGAGTATAAAGGGATGAATCCCAGTGTCCAGTTCTAAGGGAGTTGAATGCGATAGTCCCGAGGGATGGCCCTTTTGTCCTATTTTTGCTATATTCCTAATTGGAAGAGGCACCTCCCAATGGGGCTACAAACCGCACTGATCCTAGTGACCAGCCGCTTCCGTAGGACTGGGATCTGTACCTCTTGGCGCAAATTTTTCTAGCGGACTTTTAGTATTCTGTTCATTTATATCCTGATGTCTTTAATACTTAAGTGGCCTTGCTTGACTCTCCGACTCCTGTGGAGAGTAGCACGAGCAGTTCTGAAAGAATATCCTGGTGTCTTGAGGACCCGCTTGCACCCTCCGACTCCTGTGGGGCTGCAGCACGAGCAGTCCAAGAACAATGCTCTGGTGTACTGGGGAACCCGCTTACACTCTCCGACTCCTGTGGGAGTGTAGCACGAGCAGTTCCGTCAGTGTTGACTGGTGGCGCTTGTCGAACGAAGGTTGTACCGCTGTGGTGAAGGTGGCATTACTCTCATCGGCAACTTTGTTGGCGGCTGGTCGTCCTTTGGTCCAGCGGCCTTCTTGGTGTGTGAGGTATGGACCCAGGATGTGATGCCCTCACACTTGGCTGCTGTGGCTGTTGTCAACAGGACTTGGTATGGTCCCCTCCACCGTAGTTGAAGGCAGTGACGTCTGGTGTGGCCTTTACCCACACCCAGTCTACAGGATGCAGTTGTGTTCCGGTGGTGTACCTTCTTGGTGTAATAGCTGTGGATCCAGGAGGTCATTCCCTCCTACTTTTCAGGAGACCCAAGCCCAATCTCCCTGTTGGAGATCATGTCCAGGTAGTGCTGTCCAGCCAGGAAGGGCCTGCAACACCTAATGCTGAAGGTAAGGCAAACTGCTGTCAAAATGTCTTATCAGATAATAACTTCTCAGCACCAGACATGTTCATAGGCCAGTCAAACAGTATCTCAGTCGGTGCTCACTTTGACAACTTTGTCAAGGGTGCCTTTCTTGACCAATGAAGCAAGCGGTATTGCATCAATCTAGAACCGCTCAGCAGATGCACAAAATCTTATAAAGGGACATATCTGACTTGTTTATGGGGTAACTAGCACACTCTTAAACTCAAATAAACACTAAAAAATAAATAACAATTACACTCAGTAACAGTGGAATATTCACACAAACTATTTCACCAAACAAATGGTGATCCAAAGGTCAGGCGAAAACACATGTTACACTGGTATACAGCCAGTATAATTTTTTAACATAGCATTGTATCCTATTATTCTATTTCAACACCCACAATATCTGCATCAATGCTGGAAGGGTTGGGACTTTGCAGGCATCACCGCCATCAGAAGTCACTTCCCCTTTCTCGTACAAGTGTGATGTTCTGAAATGCTGATGTTCCTTTAAGATATTATATTTATTTTATTTATTTATATTTGGCACCCTCGTCATCAGAGGTATATTACTCATAGCTGTATTGCAGTACTACATAGCACATCCTAAGGTAGTAATAACTCTATCCTAATATAGGTATTTTCAATACCCAAAACCAGTTTGGAGAATATTTAGTTGCAATCTACCAACACATGAAGGCAATCCATTTCACTGCGCTCATTTAAGATGTACCACGGAAGACTCCCATTAATTATGAAAACATAAAACGTAACATAGACAGACGGATACAGAAACCACATCTTCTAGTCCATGTTCTGAAACCTAGGGAAAAACATGGATAGAAAAATACTCCTACGTAGATACATACATCCTGCGTCCAGGGTGTATATAAAAAAAAATCCTATTCCATTCAGCTGTACATTTATTTTACATTTCTACTTGGAACGTCATGGTAACATATCGCAACAATCCGTGGCTTTGCCCTTGGAGTCATGCCCAGAGTCTGTGGTTTTCAGAAATGGGGAAGGTAATCTTAACTGCTACAATTTAATATAGGGACGGGACCTGGCAGATAAATGCACAAAATAAAATACCATAAAAATAAAACACATTTTTGACAAATGTGCTGCATTTTTACCCATTCATTGCCCTTTTGACACCCTGGTTGTACTCACATGACTTCAACATACTACATGTACTGCAGATGTTTAAACATCCACTTGTGTTATTTTCTTTTAGCCTCTCATTAAGTGAAATCGATCAGTCACTAACACGTCATGTGTAATCATTAATATCAATACACCTTAGTAGAAGTTTGTTATCACATAATTAACTCACTCTACACCCCAATAATAACCCACATTTTTATATATCTCTTATTTACTTATATTATTTACAATTCATCACATTTAACACTTCTTTTAATTTCTATATCTCTTCTTTCATTGAACATGACTAAATTATTAGTATGTACTCTATAGAGCTATGAAGAAATACACAACCAGGTATGGAACTACCGTAAACAAATGCCCAGCACAATTCTTCCAGAATGCTCTCTCATCAGATGCAAATATCTGCAGAAGCTCGAAAGCAAAATTTTGTTATTCCTTCCTTTCAAAATACCTTCACAAACAATGTAACTAGGAAAGAAACATTCTGCTAAACTACCATGATATTTTAGGTGTCATTTCTTTGAAGCATCATTTAGTAAAATGTGCGGATGCATGGTGGTATTTCCAACATTTATATTCATAACAGGAAAGATCAATGTAACCTTTTCATCAAAGTTACACATTGCCATAGTAGTTCCTGGCATGAACAAAACTACTTTGTGCCAAAACTACTTTGTGCCAATATTCTTCGTATGGAAGAGCAGAATGGTGTCACTATCACTGAAGCCAGCCAATAAACAGAGAGACTGAATTCAAATAACAAAAGATCTGTGATAACCATTTTATGGCAGAATTCTCAAAGAAAATCACAAAGTACACCCATGGTATCTGTTCCTGCATTAGTGCAAATTTACAGCTTTTATACATGAGCTAGCATTTAATGAGGCAGACCAGGAAATCGAACTCCTAGACAATATTTGTAAACACCATTTTAGCAGGAGGAAAATATGCATGTCTTTTTACAGGACAAGTAGACTGATGACACAAACTGTCCCATGGACAATTTAGACATTTTATAAAATTCCACACTCCTGACAACATATTGTTAACTGCTGCAAATGAATCCTCTGTTCCCTCCAGACTAAATTTGTTCACTGTAAGAATTTTGGCAACCTTTGCATGGGTCAAATATTTTTAAATGTAATCCCTACATAAGAAAGTTCTAATTTGTTGTACACCTGTGGTTCCTAACCTTTTTACTCCTGGGGACCACCAGTGAAACGTTACTGGAAGCCAGGTACCCCCAAGCAATTTGCACAATTTAAATTTCAAACATGAAATCATTCTTTTTATATTGAAAAAATATGCAAAAATCTAAACATTTTATTGGAAATGTTGGTGCTGCATCTTGGCGACCAACTTTTCAATTTTTAACCATAAGTGCCTCTCTTCTCTCCCTATCCTTTTTGTCACATTTAATTAATTTTTATTATAGCATCTCTCATACCAGTGTAGGTGTTGGAGCACTTTACAGCACTTTAAAATGAAAGACTGGGAAAAAACAGCTTTCTAATTTGTGCTATGCAGTTGGCATGCAGCTCCTTAATTGCAGTTCATAGCTCAATGTGCTAGATTACTATTATGAACTGTACAGTAACTAAAGAATCTCTGTGACAAAAGCAGTAACCCACTGTGCCATCCACTGCCACTGTCCAAAACTCTCATTCCTCCCCAGCAGGTACATTAATCACTGGAGTTATCTTGACGCTTTTATTTTTTTGCTGTACAATGCTCTTTGCAGTACTTTTAAACCAAATAACAAGTAATAAAGTCTGAATTTTGTGTCTTATTACGTGTGATAACTTAACAATTAAACTTACATTTTCTACAGTGTGTAAGCATGTTACAGCCATCCCTTGTCTACTTGCAAACCTTTCCCATACTCAGTGTAGTGTCAAATTATAGTGTAGTAATTGGAGTAGTGGCCACATATTTCAGGCCAGTGTATCGCCTTCTTACAATCCTCCCACCAATCTCATGGTACAATAATGCTAAACAATGTATCCAGATCCTTCCAAAGCAGCCCTTCCCATGGCTATTATTCTGTTTAACTCTGTACATTTTTATGTACGTCGAGAGACTGTCTCTTGTGATCTCCAGCTGTGTGTTTGTATTGCTGAGCACCTCCTTCCACATCTTGATGTTATGCATTGTGTGATGTGCATAAGTGGACATATCCCATAGTAAATTGTGTGATCCCTCTCGCCCCTTGCTAATACATTTTTCCATTTCATTTGATATCTGTTCGTACTTCTGTTCATTTTTTTCTAATTGCATTAGCCACTTCCTCTTTACCCAGGCTATGGAATAACTGTCTAACTCTTTCAAAAGGTCTCTTACGTTTTGCTTTTATTTTTCACTTCCTCATCCATCAAACGCCATTCCAGGGTGCGGCTTTCACGTTCCGTCTCTGCCTGCTGTTGTAGAGGCAGCTCAGAGTGTTTGGTCCCTGCTGTGGTGCCCTCACGCTGTATTGTATTTCCCAAATGTCTTCAAACAAAATCGATATTTTGTTCCTGTGACTGTGCACTTGTCACAGGAAGAGAGCTTGACAAGCCCCTATTATCTCTCTTTTTGTTTTCCGTCCTCCAATCTTCCCTGCCCTTGTCAGCCCCCCCACCATGTGGAGGAAACCATTCTTCAGTTCACTTTATTTATTTCTCTTTTTTTTTTTTTATCCTCCACATACAGGACAGCCCCACATTCAATGCACATCCCATATGCAACTAGCATGTAGGCAGCATTGTAAAGCACCACACATGTCCGCAAAGCTACAGAAACACTACTGTCATTTTCCTTGCAAAGTCAAAGTCTAAGTACAGTAGTGCCTATAGGCCTTCTTTCGCCTCTATTTGGTACGCTGGACTGTCTTTGGGGCTATGTTGATGTGTCTCTACTTTGCCTTTACTAAGAGGGTTCCTCGTGACTGTCTTACCCTAGCCTTTTGTTACATAACACGAAGACAATTACAATCGTTCCAGAAAACAGTAGGATGTCGGTGTATTTTTTTTTACACCGCTCATACCCCGTGACACAGAAGGGATAACAATGGGTATATTCACATACGCAGCCTCTCTTTGCCAGCCGCAATTATTGATTAGTAAAAGCAGGAAGCAAGCCGGTCTGCATCCAAGCCACAATTTCAGCCAGCCATGTCCACCTTAGCTCACACAAAATTTGAAATCAGACAGTACCCAAGGGGCTAGTGATGGCGTCCACACTGGCGTCCTTTGGGGTGAATCAAGAGATGACAGAATAGTCAGGAGGGACAGGGTGCAGCTGTATGATATTGGAAGCTGGACCAGATCCTTGGCCAGTGACACACAGATAATGCAATAGCGGTGAACAAGTCAAGCAACCACATGTGACGGCAGAACCATAGACAAGGGTCACAGTACAATTAGCCCTGTGGGGTGATCCTACTCCCAACCCTTGTATCAATATGTAGTGAGTGCAGGGGGGGTGTTTGTACTGTGTGATGTTTGCAGATTAAATCAGTCAATTGTCATAAAAATCTGTATTATGTCGCCCATGAGTCCACCCACCTAGTCTTAAATTTTCTAAAAATTCTTATCCTAAATCGCAAATGCATGAAGTCAAAATAAATCACAGTACACCACCTTGTTGTCAACCCTTCCTTCATCAATCCAAAACCACTTTCGCACACACACTTATTTATATCTCAAAAACCACTTTCAGACACACCCACCGATTTATACCTCAAAAACGACTTTCACACACACACACGTAATCAAACGAGCATCTATAGTTTACACCATTTCACATGAGTAGCCGATAGTTCAATATGCCATAATCATTGTTCAAAGAGCTGCAATATCACAGGAAACAGATAACATAACAATTGTTTAACACGACAAACAGAGCCTGCCTGCTCCACTGGAATGAACAACTATCACTCCTATAAACACAAGGATGCTGACATCACATGCCAGTTCCTCTTAAATGTACACATAGAACCTGGAACGGACCTCTACCATTCCATTTCACATCTGGGCAACGCCCTGTTAACCAGGGGTTGGCTTGGCGCCCACAACACCCTCTCTGGCCAGAGTTATCCGCCCCAGCCCCTCCGGCTGGGGACTGCAAACAGCGACTCGCGCTGTGTTCTGAAGCAACACCGCTAGTTGCCTCTATTCCTCGGACATCTTTTATTAACAGTAACAAGCTACATGAAATACAGGAAGCTATTCTAAGTATACAGCTGCAGCGCAGGGAGGAAGGAAATGGTGTAATACAATGGAAGAACCAAATTAACACAGAATGCTAGCAGCCTGCGGACGGTTATCTATCTGAATGTTTTCACGAGGTGCATTATCGGAGCCCGCAACAGAGGACAACAGAGGAAGAAATGCCCTTGGCATGCCACCGGAGACAGAGAAGAAAAACAAATATCATTACAAAAAGCTGGCTAAGGGGTACGGCAAAATAGAAATATTAACCATAAGTGCCTCTCTTCTCTCCCTATCCTTTTTGTCACATTTAATTAATTTTTATTATAGCATCTCTCATACCAGTGTAGGTGTTGGAGCACTTTACAGCACTTTAAAATGAAAGACTGGGAAAAAACAGCTTTCTAATTTGTGCTATGCAGTTGGCATGCAGCTCCTTAATTGCAGTTCATAGCTCAATGTGCTAGATTACTATTATGAACTGTACAGTAACTAAAGAATCTCTGTGACAAAAGCAGTAACCCACTGTGCCATCCACTGCCACTGTCCAAAACTCTCATTCCTCCCCAGCAGGTACATTAATCACTGGAGTTATCTTGACGCTTTTATTTTTTTGCTGTACAATGCTCTTTGCAGTACTTTTAAAGCAAATAACAAGTAATAAAGTCTGAATTTTGTGTCTTATTACGTGTGATAACTTAACAATTAAACTTAAATTTTCTACAGTGTGTAAGCATGTTACAGCCATCCCTTGTCTACTTGCAAACCTTTCCCATACTCAGTGTAGTGTCAAATTATAGTGTAGTAATTGGAGTAGTGGCCACATATTTCAGGCCAGTGTATCGCCTTCTTACAATCCTCCCACCAATCTCATGGTACAATAATGCTAAACAATGTATCCAGATCCTTCCAAAGCAGCCTGTCCTGTAAGTAGAAACAGGTGGAAGTGATCTAGCTCCGCCAGCGTTGGGCGTCATGGCGGAAGGTGGTCTGCACCACCGTGCAATTCCTCATTAGCTAACATTAGTACTCCATACTAGTATGTACTACAGTATACAATGAGGATCACCGTCAGTGGTGACGGTGTACACCGCTGTGGAAGTGAGTGCCATTTTCTGACTATAACCTCACTTGAATCCTGACTTTCTACAGGATAACATCTCCACTGTATGTGCTGCTGTGACTTGTGTCTGGAACCTGCCATGGCCCGTGCGACAGGTGACTGGGCTCCTGCCTTCACTTCTGAGGAGTTACAGGACCTGGTGGATGGGGTTCTACCCCTGTATGGACAGTTGAGTACAACATGGGGACGTTGCATGGGACAAGGCTGCATGGAGATCTGTGTGTGCTGGCAGTGTGTCATTTGGGTGGGGGTATGGCTGGTCGTAGTGTACATGCAGGGCTCCGGGTGATGTGTGTGCCATTTTAGGGGTAAATGATGTCTGAATGCCATATGTGTGACAGGCTGGATATTCAGATTCATGGTGTCCCTCTGTTTGTGTTTCCCTGCAGGTCAGTGCCCATCAGAAGAAGGGCCTGTGGCGTGCCATCGCCAAGGAGGTGCAGACCCTGGGGGTTTATAGCAGGCAGAGCACCTACTGCATGAAACGGTGGGAGGACCTGAGACCCTGGCTCCAGAAGACCGCGGAGGCCCAGCTGGGGACGGCCTCCCAACAAGGAAGGGGTGCCTGTCGGAACCTGACCCCCTCGATAGCCGCATACTGGCGGTGGCCTATCCAGAGCTGGATGGGCACTCAAGGGCATCACAGCAGCCACAAGGGGGTACGTCTAGTGTGTGACAACCATCTTTGTTGCCTGGCATGGGATTCTGGTGGTGGGTTTTAGTCAGTGGATGCCCCTTTATGCCAGCTCATACATTGCTGTGTGGTCCAGCTCAGGGTTATGGGGTGAATAGCAAAATCTGGATAGCTAGCTAGGTGGCTTTTCATGTCAGACATGGCTTAGTAGGTCCCAGGAGGGGTGCAGATGGCAGTCTTTGGCTCTTATCCTGCTGTGGTACCTAGTCAATGGTATGCCAGTGCGGTGCATACTGCTCAATCTTGGTCCCTGTGTGTGATTGTGATGTGTATGTCATCTGTGGTGTTGGTGCTGTAATTGACTTAGTGCTCTCTTTCTTTCTCCCCCTCCATTTTCTTCTGTCATCCTCTCCATGTGTGCATTAGCATCATCTGATAAAGGAGCAGGGGCACCGACGAGTGAGGGAGCTGCAGCCCACGGGACGCCGAGGGGACTAGTGGGACGGAGGGTGAGGGGAGCACCACGGCGGGAACAGGAGGTGACAAAACTGACTCTGAAACCTCCTCCAATGGGAGCTCCCTGATGGTGGCAGACACCTCTGGAACCACCCCAGCTACAGGTACAGGTGCCACCCCCGTACCAGCACTGCCTTCCCAGCAGCCCCTCACCGAGTTGCCCATGCCTGCTCACCCAGGAGGATGGGCATCTCCTGCACACCAGGCACCTCAGGCCCTGTCCCAGTGAGCCCTGCTGCCCTCAGTGAGGAGGCTATGACCTCCTGAGAGCCATCTCTTTAGGGATGTCAACCACAGTGAATGCCATCCAGGGGCAGGCATTCCATTTGCACCAATGCTCTGGCCTCCTCTCTGATGGCAGCCAGTGCCCCTGGTCCTACTGTCCCCCCTCTACCATCCCCCCTCCAATTACCCTTCCCAGTACCAGTCTCCTCAACCCCAACTCATCCCATGCACACATACAGACAAGCATGAACACAAAACATCACACAAGAGTGGCACAGACAAACACAGGCACCAAACTTTAAGTCACAAGCACACACACAAACAACAGACAGATGCACACACAACAACATCCACTGCCTCCACTGTCCCCCCTCCTCCTCCCTCATAGTCACTTCTGCACTCAAACCTGCAGGCACTGTATCAACAGTTCCATACCCTGCCATCTGTACACCCTTGCCGACAGACACCACAAGAGCAGACCTGCAGACATGCACCCCACACACCACATGTGCAGTCACCACCACCACCACCTTCACCACTTCATGCAGCACACCCACCTAATTTGCAGACACCACCACAACATCCATCCACATGTCCTGTTTGTCCTCTCCCACCCTGTCTGCCCCTCCAAAGAAACACAAACGCTCACAATCAGACCCCCGACAGCCATCCACCTCACACACTGTCCATGCACCAGCACCCAAGTCCAGCACACATACTCCTCCTACTACCACTCCCCTCCTTCCTCCCAACTCCCACCCCAATGTCGCTAAGACGGTTTCCTTGCCCATTTTTACCTCCTTCCTACCCCTACCCCCTGTCCTACCCGTAAGTGCAAGGTCCCAACCACCCAGCCAGGCTCCTCGCCAGAACCAGTGGGGAAGGAGCCCCCTCCAGAACCAGTGGGCATGATACTCACTCCAGGGTCTGTGGCCTAAGACTCCTCTCCAGGGACAGTGGGCAAGGAGCCCTCTCCAGAACTAGTGGGCATGATACTCACTCCAGCTGAGGTGCCCCACCCCTCATTCCCTCTGAGGTGCCTGCCAATTTCCAACATGATGCCGCTGAACAGTGGAGTCCGAATAGTGTCAGCAGTCAAGTTGGGGTTTGGACAATGCCCTGTGGCCATGTGGCCCTTTAGTACTTTGGACTGTCTATTGGCCTAATCTGTACATTGATGTGTATATAGTTATTTAGTTATTCAATATGGTGGCAGTTGGCAGAAAATTACAGTGGTTGTACTACAGGTATGTGTCCTTGCATTCTTTGCTCCTGGGTCCTGTAACTGTCAATGTACTGTGCAGCTGGTTGTGTGTGTGAATGGTGGGTGTCGTGCGTGTGTGTGTGTCACTCTCCTTTTCCTCACTCCCTCCCTTGTGTGCTAGGCGGATGTACTCATCGTTGTCGTCTTCATTGGCGACAGTGCTCCAAGATGGCCATGGTGTGGTAGAGCATCGAGAAGACTTGGAGTTCCGGTTCCATAGCAGCCACGGAGTCCTCTGTGTCCCTGAAGGTGAGTCTTTCCTTTTCTGTAATGTGTTTCTGCCAGACTTTTTATGGTGTTGCTAACGCCCCGGAAATCCTGGCTGTTTGCTATGTCATAATACGGTAGGCGGTACCTTGACCTCTGTCTGGCTGTAGGTGGTTACCACCGTAGTCAGTGGTGTTAGTGCCCTAGCGGTTGGTGTGGTACATTGGCTGTCTATGGGAGGTTTCACCGCCATGGTCATAATTTGGTGGTAATTACTGCCACCCTGTTGGAGTTATTACTGCCACTTTAACAGTGGCGGCCAGTACACCACCAATGTCATAATGAGGGCCATAGTGCCTGAAGGAGTTGGCAGAGGTTGCATATTACATTTACAACTCTGAAGTGTCTTGTTCTCACCAATGATAGCTAATGAAGGTCAATTAAGGGATTCAGAGTTGAATGTATTAGTACATACCATCAAAAACCAGCTAAGTAAAGGACCCTGTTTAAGCAGTCAAGATTCAGTTGGCAGAGAAGCCAGCAGAGTATTGCCTCACTTAGGTTTGGGACCAGTGCTCGGACCGCCTGCCATAGGTTTTTAAAGTTTGCAGATAGTATAGAAGAAATTTGGTGATCTCTCGTTTACCTGACCTTCCATAGTTACATTAAAGTTTATAGTAAATTCTAGTAATCTGACTGCTGATACAAGAAGAGGTCAAATGTAATTTCTTCGATGTCAGAATTTGTTTGTCCTTGTGTAGACAGAGAGTCTGGCTTACACTTAGCTATAAAAAAAAAGGATTCCATATCTTTAAGGAAGGGTTTCAGTCCACCTATATCAACCAGAAATATTATTATGATTATTGGGAATTCTTCCATGACAGGAAGAATTTGGGTGCCTAAAAGATTACTTCTGTAAGGACTGGCATCTTAAGGATAGGGTTAATATTAGTGAAACACACAAAAAGAGACTTAATATAAGTGTGTAGTAGTCACACCTTAGTGTACACTTTCCAAGTCAGTGAAATATTTCTGATCCTAATACCTACACTTTTCTAACCTATTTACATGTTCTATAAATAATTGTCAGAGCTTTCGTAGCGTTATTGACTAAGATCTCAAAACACCCGAGATGGAGCATAGTCGGTGAATTTTACCAGGGCCTATTTCCTCAAAACAGTTCCAACAACTCATTCATGGTTATTCATTTTTTGTTCCTTGGTATTACTTCCCCTCATTTAGTGCGAGAAACGAAAATGTGCACCCCTTTTTCTATTCAACTTTGCCAAGCATCGTACTTCTTTACCCTTCATTGAGGATCATAAGTAAAATAAACAATCATTGATGCTCTCAGCCCTCTATACACAGATGTGGAGGTCATGCAAAAGCAACATTATCAACACCTATAAGCACAACAATTTTCACATACTTATGTTTCTTCCTTGTCATTAACTGACTAAGAGCCATAAGTACTAAAGCAAATCTTCTAGATAAAAGCATGTTTTAAATCTTGGGAAAATGGAAACTGAATTGGAATTTCAGCAGTCATCCACAGCTTACACAGGAGTAATACAATAATTCATAATCATTAATGTTATAATTCTAAACAGTGAGGGATAACGATTGTAGATTCCCCAGGGGTACAAAAACCAAGATAACGGTTGTCATAAACACCTAAACAGAAAATAGCTCCCCACTAATGATGTAGGAAAAAATAAAGTAAATCATACTAATTTAAGATGTTCATTGTGCATAATGTTAGATGAACTATTTCAGAATAATCGAAAATGTCAGCAAGAAGTGAGAAGGAAGTACACACCCCAGGACTATACTACACTTAAAGGGTTCTGCAGGAATGTTTGAGAGGCCTGTCCAATCCACAGAGATTTTAATAAATAGAGACCGACAGTGGTTTGGAAGCACAATAAAAGAGACAGTGCATTACACAACATTTATTTAAATACAGTTGTCCAAAATACACATTTTCAGGCAGTTATAGAGGGGAATGAATGCAATATTCCAAGGAGCCCTTTTCAATGTGGCACTAAATCATATATGTTCTGTACGAAAAATGTGTGTTAATTGCAAAACACTGAATAATCAGCAGACATGTATTCGTGCTGCAGGAAATGTAGTGCCTACGTGGAACAGTTTGTTTTACTGGAACAAAGAGGACATTAAAAAAACCTCTGTTAACAGAAATCACGCTGGTGTTAAAGTCTGTGTCAAAGCAAGATGTCCTCACTGTTCTTGTATCAGGTAATGCCAGTTGCTTTGGGCATTATTACATGCCTCATTTGGTCAGTAATTGGATGCAAGAGAAGGAATGCCAAAGCAGCTGTCTATTATCGCTACTATCAGATGCCACAGAGATTAGATCACAATTGCGAAGCAGACACTGAGGCTTATTTTGCTCCATCTTCAGTGGGCAACATTAGTTTCCCACTACTATGTGACATGCAAATGCTAGACAAAGGCGGTTAGCATTGGCTAAAGAGCCAGGGGCTGTAAAATAAAACAATATTTAATTATTGTTTTATCTTACAGCTTCTGGCTTAGCAGCAGGTGCAGGGAGAGGTGGGGCTGGGCCACAGGATTGGGGAGAGAGAAGACGGAGTTGAGATGGTGCACAGCCGAGTTGGAGAAACTGCACAGACTCCCATGCAGTGTCTGGCAGGCCAAGCCACTCAGACCACTCCTGGTGCTGCTCTCATGCTAGCTTTAGCATGAGATGAGTGCCCGGATAGCTGGGGAGCCTGTGTTGGTGTCCCAGTGAACGCTGGGACACTAGAAGAGAAGAGGAGCGAAAGGCGGCCGGCGGCATCTGTGAAAAATAAATTTTTTATATTAAAATATAATTTTTCAAATATCTTTTTTATTCCCCCCCCGGTCCTCATCCCAATAAACCCCCACCCGCCCCTCCCCTTGAGATTTGCGGTGGCCGCCACTAGGCTTCACAACAGTGCAATCAAAACATTAAATATTATAGGAGGCAATAGAAGTCAATTGGGCATGCTATCCCGTAAACATGTGTCCCATGTATTCTAAACTATGTCCCTCCTAAAAAATACAATTTGTGGCCACTCATAGTTACAAGATACTGTGTATCTGTTTTGTCTCATATCCTATTCTATTGTTTTATGGTTAGCCAACATATTTGTAATGTATGTGGTTGACTATAGATGTTGTGGAGTGTAGAAACGTTTATCACTCCCCCTTGAACCTGACTACAGGGTTTGGGCTTTCAGATTTCTTGTCCAACAGGATTTGCTATTTTTTTAAATTTGAATCTGCAGTTAGTCCATGCATCCGGGTTCATAAATTATCTGCAGATTTATGGTCTCGATAGCTCTAACTTTTTAACCATTTCACACCCAACCAACGCATTTATACAATGCTAATTGCTCGCAACTACTGATTGTATGTACTCCAAAACAAGTAAATATAGGGGCATATTTATACTCCGTTTGCGGCGAATTTGCGTCGTTTTTTTCGACGCAAATTCGACGCAAAACTAACTCCATATTTATACTTTGGCGTTAGACGCGTCTAGAGCCAAAGTTCATGGAGTTAGCGTAATTTTTTTGTGTGAACACCTTCCTTGCGTTAATGATATGCAAGGTAGGCGTTCCCGTCTTAAAAAATGACTCCGATGCTATTGCGTCGGATTTATACTCCCGGGCAAAAATGACGCCCGGGAGTGGGCGGGTCTAAAAAACCCGCATTTGCGCCGGATTTTAGCGCCTGGGTCAGGGCAGGCGTTAAGGGACCTGTGGGCTCAGAATGAGCCCAGAGGTGCCCTCCCCTGCCCCCAGGGACACCCCCTGCCACCCTTGCCCACCCCAGGAGGACACCCAAGGATGGAGGGACCCACCCCAGGGACATTAAGGTAAGTCCAGGTAGGTATTTTTTTTTTTTTTTTTTTGTGGCATAGGGGGGCCTGATTTGTGCCCCCCTACATGCCACTATGCCCAATGACCATGCCCAGGGGACAGAAGTCCCCTGGGCATGGCCATTGGGCAAGGGGGCATGACTCCTGTCTTTGCTAAGACAGGAGTCATTTCAATGGGGGATGGGCGTCGTAAAAAAATGGCGCAAATCGGGTTGAGGCGATTTTTTTGCCTCAGCCTGACTTGCACCATTTCTGGACGCCCATACGCCATTTTCCCCCTACGCCAGCGCTGCCTGGTGTACGTCGTTTTTTTTAACGCACACCAGACAGCGCCGGCGGCTAACGCCGGCTAACGTCATTCAATAAATACGGCGCCCGCATGGTGCTTCAGAATAGCGTTAGCCGGCGCTAATTTTTTTGACGCAAAACTGCGTTGGCGCAGTTTTGCGTCAAAAAGTATAAATATGGGCCATTGTTCCTTGTTTAAGGTTCTACCTTTGCGTCAAATTTGGCACAATCCCATCAGTGATTTTTCCTGTATCATAGAGAAAAGCTTCACATGGAGATAAAAGGGGTAATACCTGTTTTTTAAGCCAGACACACTCTGAATATTGATGCATCCCCATAACCTTGCTATACCACACCAAAGTCTGATTTTTTTTTAAAACTCCATGTAGATTAATGGCACCCATCATTTTTCTTCTCTGGCTAGTCTGTCTAGTATGTCTTTCTTTCCTGTGCCATTGGCACAATGGCATATTCAGCATCAGTTATGGCATGCACTGTATGCGTTACTAACCAGTACTGGGGATTTTTAAGGTTTTGTGAGGTTTGAGACAGAATCAAAAACGTTTTTAAGTGTGTTTTTTCAGGAACATTTCTAAAGTTTTATTTATAATTCGCTATTACATTTAATCAGATACATTGCATTTTTTCAAAACTTCTCTTGATGCTTGTGAAATCAGGAAATATTAATAACATCACCCTATCCTATCCTTGGCAATTGGTAAAGGCAGAAAGGGAGAGAAATAGCTCTTGGTGGGTTGGGTGCTGGGCCAGACCAGCAGACACTCCATGGCCAAAGATCGCGTGCAGGAGGTCTTGGCAGCCAGAGCTGTATTGGTGATTGGACCTGGCCACAGGGCAGTGTGCAGTAGAGTTGTCAATAAAGTGAGTGATATAAAAAGCCCTAGAAATTCACAAAAAAACACTGTTAAAAACGTTAAGAAAAGTGTATGTAATAGAATATAATTGTGCATACAGTGACATATTTATATGTAACAGAGTGTAAAACCTTTTATGTTTAGCACGCCACTAATTACTTGGTTTTTCAGCACTTTGCTACAGAGCTTTTCTGTGGTTGCGGGTTTAACAACAGTCTGGGATCTGTGGGGGAAGTGCTCGTTGGTATGCCCTGGTGGTGCAATGTGAAAGTGTGGTGAGGAATGAAACGTTTTTCCTCTGGAACAGGTTCTGTACTGAGGTGACCTCTGCCCCCTGTCATGCAAACCTGTTTGGAGTGGGTGTGTGTTGGTTTGCCTCTACATTGTGTTTCACAGTGGTGGTGTGGGTTTTCTCACCCTCTTCCTATCCTGAGTCTGCTTCCGAAGTTTAGACTGCCACTGGGGATCACACCAGACTCCAAGGTAATTGGGTTTGTTACTGCCTTCTCTGTTTGAAGTGGGTGATTGTGTTGGTGAGGTTCCAATAAGCCCTTGCGTAGTTGTTCTTGAGCTAAGCCGAGTGCAAGCATATTAGTTGAATGGCCTCGTCTTTTCTGCTGCAGTTGGATTGGGTGTATTACCTAGCTCTGTTAGGATAATCTAATCCTTTCTGTGTTATCTAATGTTTCCCAAAAATCCCGTCTCTTATTCTGCAGGACGATGAGTCATTGGGGTGCTGGGTTTGGGTTATTTATGTCTGGCAAGAGTAAAGGTG
This sequence comes from Pleurodeles waltl, assembly GCF_031143425.1. Lineage (NCBI taxonomy): Eukaryota > Metazoa > Chordata > Amphibia > Caudata > Salamandridae > Pleurodeles > Pleurodeles waltl. The sequence goes on from NC_090442.1 coordinate 519,559,548, forward strand.
AGTAGTCATCTCGTTCATGTGGTGAAGGTGGGTCATATGATGAGGGTAGAGGAGAGAAGCAAAATGACTGTGGCATACAGAGTATAACAAAGCAGTAATAAAATCAGTACTACCTGGCTAAACGTGATGTATTTAAAATGGCAATACATTCATGAGTACAGATGGTGTGATGCAGGTCAAACTGCCCCTACTGGTTTTCATATCTTAATAAACAATGAGTGAGGAAACGTGACATTAGAGACCAAGATCCAAGTCCGTGCATGATTCAAAAACGTTGGAAATGAGCACAGTCACACTCTTCTGGCTCACATTCTTGTGCAGTCTTTGAATTGCACTCCGCTCATTAACTCACTTCCCAAATATCTCTTATATTTAATATTTGCACATTTCTCTGCATCTGATAAGATGGGTGTAAAACAAGCGAGTTGAAGAGGGTCCCAACTGAATGGTACATTGGAGGGGCTGGATCAATGTGAAAGGAGCAAGGTTACAGGATGATAGGTGAACAAAGTGAGAAAGGATGGTAAAAAGTGGGTGCAGGGAGTGTTGTGAGAAGTGACTGTGTAGTATGTAGAGAGACAGCCGCTGGAAGTGTCAATCAATCAACTAGTTGCAGAAATCACTGGGATGCAAGTGGACAGTAAAGGACTATTCACTGATAGGCTTCAAATGGAATAGAACATCTCTAGTCGAGGATTATTATCCCAGTACACTTCTCTCTAAAGACCCCACATCCACCACCTCTCAATCCAATTCTTCCTGGGTGCAACATTTTAACATTCAATTAGATAGTTAGCACCCAGAAGCAAGCAAGATGACTAGTCATGTAGAATTACCAGCTGGAAGAAATCAAAAACTAATAAAAGTTTGTTTAGAATATCATGTTTCTTTTTGCAATGGTAATACATGATTCTTTACAGTGACACACGTTTGTACAACAGAACGGGTACTATAGTATGTGTGTGTGCTTTTACACAACTGTATATCCAATAATTAATTCTATGTGCCTCAACCAAGATTATCAGTCTCTGTACAATGGCATGTTTCTGTACATTGACTGGGGTTTTTGCACCAACAGTAGTCATGGACATCATTAAGGGGTTGCCAGGGCTCGCAGCTACGACCCCTGGTCTGCCCTTTGCTACCCCGTTAGAAATGGGGTTTCTGGTTGGCTAAGGGATGCACTTAAGCCAGGCAGAACCCACCCACTCTAGTCAGGGCAAGGGAGTTAAACATCCAAGATAAGCCCAGCTCACCTCCTTGGTAGCTTGGCACGAGCAGTCAGGCCTATCCCTGAGGCAATGTGTAAAGCTTTTGCACAACACACACAACATGTGTGACGCACTATTCCCACTACAAAGGAAACACAACACCAAGTTATATGAAAATATACTGTGTTGTACACAATGCAAATTATTAAACCAAACACATGTCAGTAAAATCCTAGTACCTTAGCAGTTGTCAGAATGTTACACATTAGTTACTCTGCAGAACTAGCAGTAATCACATATAACACACAGGTTACTTATTTTTCTGCAACATAAGCAGTAGTCAGGAATCCCATTACTAAATAAAAACACTTGTCATAGAAATATCATAAACGCCCTATCAGGAACATTATAAAACATATGGCAAGTCAGAAAAACATATTAGCATGTTATGCCCATAAAAGGAACATTAGCATAGATATATTATGACCTCATCAGAAGTCCAGGAAAACCTATCAGTCTACAATGTCCTATCAGGAACATTTAGAACGTATATGGTTATGCCAAGTACCTGTAGTCCTGATAAAACCAGCACTCCGTGTGCCAAGAAGATCCAAAAAAAAGGGGGGCCCCAGCGCTCCTCTGCGCCAAACAGGGCCTTGTGCACGTTAGTGGGTATAACGGGCCCCGCTTGCGGTGTGTGATCTCTGGGGGCCCCAAAAGAACAAAAGGGGGGCCAGCGTAGGAGACCTGCAGTGCGAGGGGCCTCTGGCGAGGCTTCCGCCCCGCCCGCAATCTCTGCAGATGCCCTAGGGGCTCCAGAAGGGCTTCTCCAGACTCTTGCAGGGGCCCGTTCACAATAAAGGAGGACGATGCTGGGCAGGGAGCCTCTGTCGAGGCTTCCACTGCGCCCAGGTCCGACAAAGAACACTTAGGGTCCGTTGGGGCAGGGGGAGCCTCCAATGAGGCTTTCCTTCCTCCCTGCCTGTTTACACACCTCAGATGGGGCCTGGTGGGCAGGGAGCCTCCGATGAGGCTTCCTTCCCTGCCCGACGTTCTCAGTTTCCCAAAGGCCCGCCCGGGCCACAGCGGTGAGCAGGCACCACGGTAGGTGCCTGCTTGTGCCCTGAGACCACTCCTAAGAGCGTTTTTCCCCCCGGGGGGCACAGTAGGAGTGCAATCGCTCCTTTTTCTCAATTGATGGTGCCTTGGGGATCCCGGAGCCAGGGTGTCACTCATGCTTAGATAAAACAGCCCGGGTCGCAGTGGTGAAGGTTTTAGGAACAAGTGCAAAATGCCTACGAGCGCCAGGGGCATTTTGGGTACACAGCCATGCGCTTTCAGAGCACTAAGTAAACAAAAAGGGCAAGCGCATCCAAGGCGCTTCAGAATAACAGCAGATAGAGCGCTTCTTAAGGAGCTAGGCTTAAAAGACAGTGCTCCGTCAGAGAAATGAAGCCCAAGCAATGCAGCACTCCTCATATGCTGCAGCAGGCAGTTGCAGGGGTCAGGGGCCACAGCACCCTGCCCCTGGGGAACATGATAGTGAAAAAGGAGCACAGGTGGCAGTGGCCAGCAGCAGGCAGTGCAAGGGAGATGCAGGCAGCTCTTTACAGTGACCAAGCAGGTCACAGGTCAGCACAGCAGCAGCAGTCCATGGCGGTTCCTGGTGAGTCCTTCCAGCATTCTGTATCCAGTTCCAAGATGTCTCCCAAATTGTGGGGAAAACTCCCCTGTACTTATACTCAATTCTACAGTGTGTATACAAAGAATGGGAGAGGAGGTTCCAACCAGTTACAACTGGCTCTGGGAGTGTCCCCTCTCTCCTCCAGCACAGGCTCCAAACATCAGTTGGGGGTAAACAACCCTATTGTGTGAGGCCAGGGCACAGCCTTTACAAATGCAGATCTGCTCCGCCTCTCTCTTCTCTCAGCCCAGGAAGGCTATTCAGCATGCAGATGCACCTCTGTGACACCTACACCCACCCTGAGTACAGGCTGTCTGAAACGTATGCACAAAGCCCAACTGTCACTTTGCCCAGATGTGGATTGGAGTCAGGCTGCAAAACACCAGAGTCATAAGCACAGAGAAATGCTCACTTTCTAGAAGTGGCATTTCTGTAATAGTAATAAAAAATCCACTTAGACCAGTAAGCAGCATTTCTCATCACCATTACAACCATACCAAACATGCCTACGCTACCCCTCAGAAATCAGACAATACCCCCTACACATAAGGCAGGGCATTTCCAATGCAATCCTATGACAAGGCAGCACTCACAGCAGTTAGGCTGTTTGTCACTACCAGGACAGGGCATGCAACCTGGCACATGTCCTGCCTTCTACATACATAGCACCCTGCTCATAGGGCTAGCTAGGGCCTACCTTAGGGGTGACTTACATGTAGTAAAAGGGGAATTCTGGGCCGGGCAAAAAAATGTACATGCCAGGTCCCTGTGGGAGAAAACTGCGCACACAGGCCCTGTGCTAGCAGGCCTGAAACAGGTTTGAAAGCTTACTTCAGTGGGTGGTGCAAACAGCGCTGCAGGCCCACTAGTAGCATTTAATTTACAGACCCTGGGTTTAGAGATACCACTGTACAAGGGATTTACAGCTAAATTAAATGTGCCAAATAGGTATGAGTCAATCTTACCAACTTTAGAAGGGAGAGCACCTGCACTTTAGCACTGATCAGCAGTGATAAAGTGCTCAGAGTCCAAAAACCAACAGCGAGAGGCCAGAAAAGATAGGTGGTAGGAGGCAAAAAGTCAGGGGAAGAACCTGCCACAAGGACCAGGTCCAACACCCTGTTACTGCCTTTGCTGCCCCTGGCCTCAGAGGTGGCAAATTCGTTGCCAGGAACACAATGGCAGCTGTCCTTATGGACATCAGTTGGAGACCCACTCTTTGTTTTTTGTCATATTTTTATTACACAGATAGAGAAATTTAATATATTATTTACTATTAGTGTAATAAAAATGGAGTCCAGTTAGCTGGAATATGCCCTTCCATGGCAGCTGAGCTAAGTAAAAAAATGCTTTTAAATGTATGCTGTGTGCATGCTTGCAGGTACGAGTGTGTTTATGTGAGGGACAGTGTATGTAGGTGTGAATCTGTGTGCATGTGTGTGTAAGTGAAAGTGGCGGTCAAAGGGCATGTGATGTCACTTTCGCTTCCCCTGGCATTTTGGTGAATTGACATCCATGACAGTAATGTATGTACATTAAGGCAAGGATGACCACTACTTTGGCATAAAGAACTTAGGGGCTCATTATGAGTTTGGCAGTTGGACCGCCAGACCGCCATAGTGGCGGTTGCCAAAAGACTACCATGTTGGCAGTCACACAGACCGCCGTATTACGAGTAGCATAGGCATCACTGTCAAAAGTCAGCCCAAAAACCAACTCTGCCAGGACTCTAGAGGATGGGAAATAGGCAGTCTAACTACCGGCACTGGCAGCCTGTCAACCAACCACTGACCCAATTACAAGTCAAAAGTCTCAATGGTGGTCCTGCCATGGCAGTCTATCCATGGTGGTCCGAACTGCGGTGGCTGGTGGTCACCACAACAATACACTACACCACATTGGATGCATTTGAAAACAACACAGCTGACACATTCACACATGCGACAGACCTGCAAAGCACACTATAAAACACACCCCTTCACACACCACAGTCCTTTGCATCTACAAAGCCACAGACAGCAAGATAGAGCTTGCAAAAAGAAAATCCAAACTATAGGTTAGGCACCCCTCCAAATTTCAAAACCACATATCCCACACCCTCAACACACACCCATCACATCCAGTTGCACCTCCCTATTCTATACACACCCTGTCACCTGTTCAGCACCCATTTCCCACCAATATATGTATTCGTCCAACACCACCACCTCACCCCAGAAAAATCCCCATTTCACAGATGACAAATTAGGAGTTATGGTGGATGAAATCATTAGAAGGGAGCCACTGTTATTCGGAGCCCAAGCCCAGCAAACTGCTATCACAAAGAAAAGGGAAATTTAGCAAATGACAGTCGACAGAGTGAATTCTGTAGGCACCTCCCCACGCACAAGGGACGAAATAAGGAAGAGGTGGAATGACCTCTGGGTAAGGTCCATTCCATGGCATCCACGAAGACTGTCAGTGGCCCCCACCTCCTACAGTACAGCTCACATCATGGGAGGAAAGGCCTTGGTCATTGTGCATCCTGAGAGCTTGACAGGAATACCTGGGGGAGTGGAGGCAGGTAAGTCACTACATAAAACAGATGTCACCAAAATGTATTGTCATGCATGCACACTGAGCACTGTTAGCCACATTCACTGTCCCCCCACTCACCAGCCCAGTCACCACCTGTCCAAAGACAATTGCCATCTCACATGGGAACTTGTCACAGTGCCCTTTCCTCTGGATCTGCACGCTGCTGAACAAAAGGCCCACCTCCCGGCGTCACCAACTCAGAAAGCTATCAGATCACAGAGTTATGATGAAGCCAGGTGGAGGGAAGGGAATTAGGGTAGGGAACTGCTGGGAGAGAGATCTGAAAAGAAACGGTTAGAACAAATATGCATATACTCATTCATAACAGTATAAACTCACCAATAGACTCTTGAATAAAGGCGTCTCCGTGGTATCTGATTGAGACCCTTTGTGAATTGGGCGTAGCCCCTTTTTTGAATCATGGAACAAGAACAAACTGCAACCTCTGAACCTAGAGATGGCAAGAGCTTTGGACTATGGTCATACTCTGAATATCAATCATGTAACAATTATGCATTCATAACATAAACGTTTGATCTCAGCCTAGAAATTCTCAAAGACTTAAATATGTATCTCACATATTATGCTTCCCAAAAAACAATGAAACTATCATTTGCTCGTCTCCAAAATGTTTTCACATTTACTACCTAGGCCTGAATGTTTTACTCATTGAACTTGAAGCGCTTTGTTCGTTGGGCAGAAGCGCCTTGTTTGTTGTTCATGAAGCACTTTGATCTTCATACATGAAGCGCTTTGTTCATTATGCCAGAGAGCGCTTTTACTTGCTTTGTCTGAAGCGCTACGCTCGTTGTGCTAAGGGGCGCTTTACTCATGTGGCCTGAACTGTTTTGATCCTCGTGCCAAGACCGCTTTACTCATGTGGCCTGAAACGCTTTGATTGTCGTGCCAGGGGCGCTTTATTAGTGTGGCCTGAAACGCTTTTGATTGTCGTACCAAGGGCGCTTTACTCGCGTGGACTGAAGCACTTTGATTATCGTGCCAAGGTCGCTTTATACGTGTGGCCTAAAGCGCTTTACTCGTTGTGCTAAGGGGTGCTTTACTCATGTGGTCCGAAGCGCTTTGATCGTTGCGCCAAGGCTGCTTTACTCATTTGGCCTGAAGCAATTTTATCGTTGTGTCAGGAGCGCTTTACTCTTTGGACTGAAAGCGCTTTGCTCATTGTGCTAAGGGGCGCTTTACTTTTGGAAGTAACAACTCCCTTCAAGATTGGGCTCATCAAGACCTTACCGCTATGAGTATGATCTACTCGTATCTGAATTCACGATAGAAACAAGCATACTCCGATTTGCAGTCAATCTGCCATGCAGGAAATCTGCTCTTCTTCAGAGGAACCCCCACGAGGTCTGACTGCATTGAAGTCTTCAAAATAGTGAGCAATGTGCTTGGTTGTGTCTGGACTTTATAGGCCTGCCACACCCCAAGATGGCCGCTGCCTCTAGAAAGCTGGGAATTGTAGCCCATTCATAGAATAGCACTGATAAGTGCATCTTGTCCACCAATGTCCTGACCCTGCAGCTACATGAGCTTTACCACAGGGCAGGCAACGCTGATAACCACTTCTAGAACAAGAGGGGATGACAAGTGGTGCGCATGAAGCGCCGCAAATACGCGCAGTGGAATTTCGGGGGGGACCTGGACCTCGCACAGCCTTATTCCTGACAGAACTAGACTCACCTGGGGGAACCACATCTCTGTATACTATGTGTAGCACAGGGAATGACAGCACCACAATTTCCAGCATGCACTGTACTACTATCACAAAAACCAGACCAGTGTACTACACTCAAAATTACTTTGTTCTGCAAATCCCTAGTGAACGATACTCAGTTCAGAGGAGGACAACTGTACAGTGTGTAGGAGTAGGACAGGGATTGACAGGAATGCCAAGGACTGGGGGCTATACTAGTTGTACCCCCCAGCCAACACAGTGTACCCAGATACAAAACACACTTCTCCCTCTATTCATCCATGTAAATTTACTCACCTGAGAGGAGGACACCTGTACAGTGTGTGTGATGCAGGGAGTGAAATGGCTAGAACTCATAGGAGGATCCCTTACTCTCACTCCAAGCAACAGTCCACTGTATGCCTGCCAAAATAGCATTTCTTGGGAATTCACAATTGAAGTGCACACACCTGGGGGAATTACATTGAACAACTGCATGTAGTACAGGGAGTCACATGACTGCTAATGACAGGAGGCTCTGTCTATCCAATACAGTGACCCAGCCCATGCTGCATATGTTCAAATATCCTTGCTGGAATACTTGCAGTGGAAGTCTACTCCCCTCAGAGGATTAACAATGTAAACTGTGAGTTGTGTTTTGATTAAAGTCACTGTAAATCCCAGGAGGGCCAGGCCATGCAATCTCAAACAACAGGCCAGTGTCAATATGACATTGTGCCACTGTCCGTGAACTCATTTATGAAGTTAACACACCTGTGAAGGACAAGGATACAGGTCATGGTATAACCTGTGATGTGGCAACACACGTAGATCCATCTTGATCAGCTATGAAAAGAGGAACATAGTGTGGACAGGAAGGACAGCTTAAAATGTTTGGAAGAAACATCTAAGACAGAGCTAAGACACCAAGATGCGTCATCTGAATGGAATTGACAGCAGTCAAATCCACAATGCACTTACTACAGAATGACAACTATCACATATCATCCAAGGCTCTGCCACTGCCTGCATAACAGACAACTAGGTCACAAGGTGATCCAAACAAAATCCTGCCCAGCCACTGTTTTGCCTGCACAGTTGGTGGGATATAAGCCCATGGCCATCCCTCTAACAGCCAAAAACCCCAGACAGTCTGAGGCTAGTTTACTGAAATAGAATTGGTATGTAACTCCAATGTCAGGGCAATACAAATGAAAATATGGGTACCTGTCACATAAGGCAAATCAGCAAATCAAATGTGAAAATGGTCCTAGCCCAAAGTCACTGTCAACTATTGGAGGTAGCTGTCACAATACAACCTGTAACATTGTATCACTCACATCAACAGGTCGAGCAGCCACTGCAAATACCAAATCCACTGTAGTGACTGCCACTAGCCCCCGGATAAAGCCCTCAGTGAGGACACCACACCTGGACCGGTGGATGTTGAGGACGGTTTGGCACATCCAGGCAAGCTGGTCAGATGACACCTGTCAGCCTCAGCTTGACCACATCGATTTCTCCCAGCCCTGTGGTGTCTACATCTCAGGGAGCCAATAGGCCACAAACCTGTGTCCCGTGGACAGTCCCAAATATCTTGTGCCCCCCAGTCCAGGTTCCTGAGTCACAGCCAGCCAACTCTGACAATTAAGGACCTGGAGCCAGTGGAAGGGGGCAGGCTGCACCAAGGGCACAGGCACGTGGGGGTAGGTGCGTGGGAAGGCTAGTGTATCCCAGCGACAAGAGGCTGCTGGTGAAGCCCCTGTCCAGGACACTATCAGCCTGGTCTTGGGAGCCTACCAACATTCCCAAGGCGTGATGGGCCAGGTACTAACCTAACTCAGGGAAATCATGGAGCCGCAGAGGCACTTCCATTGGGAAATGCGTGAACAGTGGGAGGCCCACAATACCAACATGGCCTCCCTTGCACATGTGCTGAGGGACATCAACACTACCCTGAGCTGGGATTGACAACAACCCTCCACCCCTTCCTTTGCCTCATCTACACCAGACCCTTCATCAGTGCCAGCCACTGGAAGGGAGGCCCATCTAGGGGAAGCACCCACCTCAGATACCCCTGCCTCTGTAGTTTCTAACCCCCGCCTCCCCCCACAAGCGAGGAACATCCACCCAAGACTCCAGGAGCTGTGGATGGCAAGACACCAACCACTGCCAGCAAGTGACCACTTCCTGATGTCACTCCTTTGTGTGCCACAGATTCACTCTGTTGACTGTTCGTTAATCACTTTCCATTTTCCATGGTAGTAGGACACTGGACTTTGGACTTCAAATGTTGTGGCTTCTTCTCTATTTATTACATACACCATGACTAATCCCTTCACCTTAATTCTTGTTTTGCAGTACCACGATTATTTTATGTATGTATGTAAATCAACACACCTATCATTAAAACACTGCCTATTAACTCTTTTTTAACTTTCTGAAATATCGAATGGTAATTACATGTGAAGCACATGAGTAAGACATAAAAAGGTAATGGATGGAGGGAGATGTCTCAGGAAGTGTCATGTTCAGGATAACAACAAAACAAAGTCACAAGTGTCTGGTCACATCAAATATTTTATTGCACTGTACTGCACACAGGCTGCTAAAATGTCTGGACAGTTATAGCCAAGAATGTCGGAGCCATATTGAGTCAGACCAGATATCCCAAATGAACCGTCTCCCAGACCACACAGGAAAGGGCTTTGTCAGACCTTGCTCCGTAGATTGATTAGGCTATCAGAGTAGTCGATGTTCTCACCAGCTTGAGCCTTATCACATAACAAAATCCGGTCTGCCAACTTAAAATACTCCATGTCACAGACAGAGGGCAGTACAGCATTCCCTGTCCCTAGGTCCTACCTATTACAAGGAGAAAACATCTGGTGGAATGTCACCAGACATTTTTTTCAAAGAGCTCCATGGCAGCTCACAACATGTGAGGCTTCCTGTAGGTGAGTGCCTCCCTTTAAACTGTCCATTTCCGTCAGCTTTTCCATGGTGGTTGGACCGCCACGGTCACACTGGCTGTGTGCAACCTCATCATGGGTCCGGCAGAAACACAGGCTCCAGTGGCCTGTTTGTGCTTTCATGTGACCGTAGCAATTTGTACAGCATGGCAGTGCCGGCGGCCCTCTGTCAGTCTTCTGTTTCTACGACCGGCAAACTCGTAATACAGCGATCTGCTCTGCCAGCATGTTGGTGGTCTGACCACCAACATGACGGTCCACTGACTGCCAAACTCTTAATCAGCCCCATTGTCTTTGAAATGTTTCAAAAATAGAAATAGAGATGTGTAACCTGATTATTACAGCAGAGGACAAAAAGTGAGTGTAATCACTTTAACTTTTTATTGGTGTTCTGTACATTTACACCTGCACAACAAACAAGCTTACTTCAATTATAAGGGGAGTAGCCATAGCACCAAGTTGCCAGCAGATAAAAATATCTAGTAAGACCAAAACTCTGGGGGATGCGAATAAGGTAAAAGGTGCAAAAGTGAGTAAAGAAGCAGCGCCAAGATTTATACCTTTATAAAGCCAGCTAAAAATGTATAGAAGTGTCACGGATATATGGTTGTTGTTTCCCACTGGTTTCCAAGACTCCCAGTGGAGACAGAAAGTGCAGAGAGTCCCGCTTCTAAAATGCATTAGCTGTCATCTCCTGGTGACAAAAACAGCTGTTACAGCTGCATCAGCGAGTAAACAAGCATTTGCAAGGCAATAGGTGTCACATTTGCTTGAGTTAGAGCTATTGGCATTGTAAATTCATAACTGGACTTTTTTGTCACATATTATTTAGGCCCTCATTACAATCGTGGCAGTCGGTGTTAAAGCGGCCGTAACACCGCCAACAGGCCGGTGGTAAAAAAATGGGATCACGACCGCAGCAGAAACCGCCAACACAGACAGACACTTTAGCACTCCGACCGCGACGGCGGTAGCAACAAACATCACAGCAGCCACCGCAAACAGACAAGCGGAAGACAATGTACCACCCACTGGGGAGTGCAAAGCCACAGTCTCTCAAGTGGGTGGTTTGCCCACTGCTTGGTCCTGGGGAGTGCAAAGCCACAGTCCCTCAAGTGGGTGCCTTCTCTGCTGGTTCTGGAGGGGATTTGGTGCCCAGAGTGCTTCATCCTGCCAAGGATAGTGTGAGTGGATGCATATCTACACTAGTTCTGGAGGGGACCTTGTGCCCAGTGTGCTTCATCCTGCCAAGGATAGGGTGAGTGGATGCCTTTCTCCACTGGTTCTGGTGGGGGCCTTGTGCCCAGTCTGCTTCATCCTGCCAAGGATTGGGTGAGTGGATGCCTTTCTCCACTGGTTCTGGGGAGGGCTTTGTGCCCAGTGTGCTTCATCCTACCACAGATAGGGTGGGTGGATGGCTTCTTCCACTGGTCCTGGAGGGGGCATTGTGCTCTGTGATGCCGATCTTGGGGAGTGCAAGGTCATAGTTTCTCACCTGGGTGTCACACCCACATGCTTTGCAGTGGCCAGGACGCACAACAGCCCATGGAGGCAGGACTACACACTGTCTGCCGGCAGTGACGGCTGCTCAGTGGTGCAGTGGCAGTGCTAGTGTTGGTGCTGGCAGGGGTGGAGGGAAGCTCCAGCCTATCCCCTGCAGCCTTGGATGGCTGCCCTCTGGGGCTGCTGCTGCTGGTAGTGGTGCTACTGTCAGCGTTGCAGGTGGCGGTGCTTGCGGCGATGCTTGCGGCGGGGCTGCTGGCGGTGCTGGCCGTGGTGCAGGTGCTGCCAGTGGTGGAGGGAGGCTCCAGCCCTTCTCCTTCAGCCTCGGACGGCTGCCCACTGGGGATGCTGCTGCTGACTCTAGTGGTGGCAGCAGCGGTGCAGGTGGCGGCGCTTCAGCAGGGCTGCTGGCGTTGCTGCATGCGGTGCAGGTGGTGGGGCTGGCGGTTCTGCTGGTGGGCACCAGGGCTTCACCTGCATCCTTCGTCGGCTGAAGTGCCTTGCCTTCGGTTTTCTGCCCCTTCCTCACCTTGGCTGATGCTGTTTTGCCCTTGGCTCTGTCAGCTGGAGGTTTAGAGGAGGCCTTGCTGGGTGGGTCGTATTCCATGCCTCTGCTGCATGCTGGCCCCTTCTCCACCTTGGCGTGTGGCTGTATGGTTTGGTCCTTTGTAGGGGTTGGTGGTACACTGGCTTTCCTGACAGGTGCCCCCTTTGAGACTCTGGGAGCTGCAGGGTCCACATTGGATGGCGACTTGGTGGCTAAGGTGCTGGGCTGGGTTCTGGACACCATGGCCTGAGGGGAATGATGGGGGGAGGGGAGAGAACAGGTCAATGTTAGCTAGGAAAAGGTTTTTAGACACAATGGGGCGGGAAGAGGGAGAGGGTTTGGGAGTGGAGGAAGAGGAAGTGGTTGTAGGAGGTGTCTGTCGGCTGAGTTTGGGTGAAGGTGCATGTGCTGGATGCTGTTGTGAAGTGGATGGCTGATGTGGGTGTGTGCTTGCGCTTGTGTACTTTGGGAGGAGGGGTTACAGACACAGTGGGAGGTGTGAATGGTTGTGGGGGTGGTGACTGCTCATGAGGGGTGTGTTGTGATGGGCGTGCTGGTGATGGCGGTAGTGGATGAAGATGTAGTGCAGGCAGGTGTGGGTGGAGACGATACTGGGAGGGAGGTGGACGACGAGGATGAGGGGGACACAGTGGAGGCAGTGGATGTTAGTGTGTCTGCATGGGGACGGTGCTTGTGTGAGTGCCTGTGGGATGATGTGTGGTGCTTGTGTTTGCCTCAACCACTTCTGTGTGTTGTCTTGTGTGCATGCTGGTCTGAAAATGTGCTTGGGATAGGCTGGGTTTGAGGGGATTGGGACTGGGTAGAGGAAGTTGGAGGGGGGGAGGCTAGACACAGGGACAATTGCTGCCATCAGTGCTGAGGCCAGATCCTGAAATGCTCTCTGTTGGGCTGCCACGCCAGAGTGAATGCCCTCCAGGTATGCATTTGTTTGTTGCAAATGCCTCTTGACACCCTGGATGGCATTCAGAATGGTTGACTGCCCAACAGTGAGGGATCTCAGGAGGTCAATAGCCTCCTCACTGAGGGCAGCAGGGTTGACTGGGGCAGGGCCTGAGGTGCATGGGGTGAAGGGGATGCCCACCCTCCTGGGTGAGCGGGCACGGGAAACATGCTGAGGGGCTGCTGGGAGGGCAGTGCTAGTAGGGGGGGTGGCGGCTGTGCCTGTAGTTAGAGTGGGCACAGGGGTGTCTGCCACCGCCAGGGAGCTTCCATCGGAGGAGGAGTCGCTGTCTGTGGTCTCCCTCGTCCCCGTCGTGGTGCTCCCCTCGCCCTCGGTCCTACTGGTGCCCTCACCCTTGGTGGATTCGGCCTCCAGGCCCATGTGGGTTGCAGCTCCCTCCGTCGCCGGTGCGTCTGCTCCTCCGCCAGATAATGCTAATGCACATAAAGACAGGGTGACAAAACAAAAAGGGGGGAGAGACAGAGGATTCACTTCGTCAATGCCAGCAACACCACTACCATTGGCGGACACAACACACAGGAAGCAGCCCTATGCACTAGGCCATGCCCAACCAGTTCCTAAGATAGTCACAAGCCCATGGGATACAATGCCTAACGTCATCAGCTGCACCCCAGAAACCCAAAGGACCCTGCCCAGTAGTAGATGCCCACTAACACTATTGGTGTAGGTGTGCCTCAGAGCCTGCCCAACAAGGGACCTACCCTGCCATCTTTGTCCTGGCCTAGGGGCACGCATAGCCCCCACCCCCCACCCAGGTAACTCTTAACGAGCGCACAGCAGGAGTCTGATTCAGTACTCACCCCCTTGTGGCTGCTGTGATGCCTTCAAGCACCCATCCAGCTCCAGATAGGCCACCGCAAGGATGCAGAACATCAGGGGGGGCATGGTGCGACGGGCACCCCTTCCTCGTTGGGAGGCCAGCCCCAGTTGGGCCTCCGCCGTCTTCTTTGCCCAGCGGCGCAGGTCATCCCACCTCTTGCGGCAGTGGGTGCTCCACCTGTCAAAGACCCCCAGGGTCCGCACCTCCATGGCGATGGCACGCCAAATACCCTTTTTCTGGTGGGCGCTGACCTGCAGGGAAAAGACAGCAGAAAAGGGAATTAGTCACCCATCCGGACCGTCACACTCATTGCCCACAAGATCCCACCCATCCCCTGACGCATATACATTGACCACCTTACATGCTGCACTCTGGCCATGACCCCCCACCCCCCCCCCAACATGTGGCTTACTCACACAGCACTCCAAACATTCATGGGCCACGCATCATGCTCACAGTGTACTCACCTGTTTGTCTGGAGAACCGTTGAGTAACGTGTACTGGGGTAGGACCCCATCCACCACTTTCTCCAACTCCTCCGCAGTGAAGGCAGGGGCCCTTTCCCCAGACACTCGAGCCATTGCTGCTTCCAGACACAGGTCACAGCAGCACTTGCAGTGTGGGTCCTCTCCTGTTGATCGCCATGTAGCAAGTGAGTGGATAGATAAAAAATGGTGGTGACGTCCGCGGTGGTGCGTACCATCACCGCCGGCGTACATCGCCATTGGCTCCTGCAACCCATAGGCCCAATGATAACCAATGCGCAGTTGCACGGCGGTCATCGACCGCCTACAGCAACGGCACACAACGCTAGCGCAATTACCTCATTTCCACTTGTCCCTCCTCACAGGTCAGGCATCTGCCATTTCAGGGGGCCACAGGGCATGGCACCTAACTGTGTCACAGCAGACATTGGTACGGCAACTGATTTTAGGATTCACATTTTGTTTCTGTAAAGTAAAAAAAACAGCAATAGTGCAATAGATGTGGGAATGTGACCCTCTGCTCACCGTTCTCTTCCATAGGTTCCAACCGCTGAGGCTGCATATGAGATGGCGGCATCCTCCGGTGTACAGACCCCTGGTGGACCTTGCAATAATGGAGGACAGACACATTATCATTACCTACAGACTTGATCGTGCCACAATCCAGGATCTGTGTGCCCAATTGGAGCCAGACCTGATGTCAGCTATCCTGCAGCCCACTGGTATCTCCCCTCTAGTGCAAGTCCTGTCAGTGCTCCATTTCCTGGCAAGTGGGTCCTTCCAAACAGTGGCCATGGCATCAGGGATGTCTCAGCCAATGTTCTCTAACATGTTGACCAGAGTGTTGTCAGCCCTGCTGAAACACATGCACAGCTACATCGTGTTCCCCAGGTGGAGGATTTGGCCACAGTGAAAGCTGACTTTTATGCCCTTGGACATATCCCCAACATCATAGGTGCCATTGATGGTACACATGTGGCATTTGTCGCCCCCCCCCCGGAGAAATGAGCACGTTTTCAGGAATAGAAAAAGCTATCACTCTCTGAATGTGCAGATAGTGTGTTTGGCGGACCAGTACATCTCCCATGTGAATGCCAAATTCCCTGGCTCTGTGCATGACACCTTTATCTTGAGGAAAAGCAGCATCCCATATGTGATGGGCCAACTCCAGAGGCACCGGGTGTGACTAATAGGTCCCCACACAGTATGAGTAGGTGTCTGGGTATGGGGTTGTCCCTAAGGGTTAGTGTGTGTCTAACAGGTATCCTTCGATATTTGAAGGTGACTCTGGTTACCCCGACCTCTCATGGCTACTGACCCCAGTGAGGAATGCCAGGACAAGGGCAAAGGAATGTTACAATGAGGAACATGAGCGAACAAGGAGGATCATTGAGAGAACCCTTGGCCTCCTGAAGGCCAGATTCTGGTGCCTCCATCTGACAGGTGGATCCCTGTACTACTCTCCCAAGAAGGTGTGCCAGATCATCGTTGCCAGTTGCACAACCTGGCCTTGGGACGCCAGGTGCCTTTTCTTCAGGAGTATAAGCCTCAAGATGGTCTTGTATCAGCGGTGGAGCCTGTGAGGAAGAGGAGGCAGAGGAAGAAGATGTTGACAACAGGAGCAACATTATTCTGCAATACATCCAGTGAGACACAGGTAAGACATTGTACGTTCATATTACATTTCAGTTAACTGTTGGACATTGTACAAGTCAGCCTCTTACCCAATGTCTCTGGCCACTGACTATACCCTTTGCCATCACTATTTTCAGATCCCTGTGCCCCACTCGGGGTTCCTGCTATGTGTACTGCTGCCCACTACAGGTCATACCAATGTATATATAACTGGACATATGGATTGAAATGTTTACAGCCTGTTAACCTAATACATATTGCAATCGATTGACAGACTCCGTACTCATATTTGATCCAAGGGTGTTTATTTCAGTGCTCATAAGTAGTGGGAGATGTGCAATGGGCAGGGGTGATGGTGGAGGAAGGTCCAGTTAGAGTCTAGTCTTTTGGTATCACAGGTGCATTGTCCAGGGGGCATAGGAAGGGGAGTAATGGCAGTTCAAGGTGGACAGGGTGACATAGTGTGACAACAGGGTGACAATCAGGAGAGTCTTATTTCCTGGCTGGGGTCTTGGCAATGTTCTCTGTCTTCTGCCTGGATCGCAGTGACCATTTGCAGGGTGGTTCTCCTTCTGCAGGGGGTGGGGTGCTGGTGGCCTGTGTGGCTAGTTTCAGGGGCCTGTTGTTGTGCCACTGCCTCCCTCATGGTCTTGGCCTTGTCACCCAGCACCCCTGGTGACCAGGATGGTGTAGATGTTTGTTAGGTCATCTCTGATCCTCCTCAGAAAACCTGGGGTGTATTTGGGGTGCCATGGCTGTGGTGTGAGTGTGAGGATGTGTGGGGTGATGTGTGGGGTGATGTGTTGTGGTGTGTGGTGTGAGGTACATGGATGGTGTATGGGTGATGGTGTTCTGTGCCTCTGATTGAGTGGGTGCTACTGCCTTGTCTCTCTCTAAGTTGTCAAATCCTTTGGGTCGTAAAGGGTTGTGGGGAGTGTGGGTGTGTGTTTTATACTGGTGTGGGTGTGGTGTGTGTATGTGTGTCAGGTGTGTGTAGTTTGAATTGTCCGATGTGGTGGGGTTTTGTAAATGTGTTTGTATTTTGAGCGTGGCGGTGTGTACCACCAATGGTTTACCGCGGTTGAAAGACCGCTGCGGTGATTCGTGGGTCGTGATACTGTGGGCGTGTTCCTGTTGGCGTAATGGTGTGGGTTTTGGTACCGCCAGTTTATCACTGACCTTTGATGTGGCAGACTTGTGTGGGTGTCTGTATAGTGGCGGATTTCTCTGTGTGGGTCATAATACCCGTAGCGGATTACCGCCGTGGTCACAGTATGTTGGCGGCCGTCAGCATGGCGGTAGGTAGCATTTACCACCAGGGTTGTAATGAGGGCCTTAGTCTTTTCCTGACACATAATTGCAGTGGCCCTGCATATAACTCCCTAGTCCCTCTGCAGTTTCAGAAGCACTGACCAATTTGACTGACAGTACATTCCACCGCACCAACATTGGAAAGATGGTGTGAAGGTGTCCCAACTCTGACAGCATTTAAGAAGTACTGGTCTGACTTGTGAATGACTTTTCCCACTCTCTCCAGTATTTCAATACATCTAGGCGTCAGTAAGAGGCATTGGGTTTCCAACCTACTGGAACTGGGCTGGAAGGATCACAGAGTCAATGAAGTGGGACAAATACATTAGAGCAAGAGCTTTTGGAGAATGAATCAGAGACACTGTCAGAATTGTGCAGGGGTAAAAGAGGCAACTGGTGTGTGAGACAACAGGGGTGGAGGTACAGCATAGGTTTTAAAGTAAAGTGCATGGGCAGAGTGTTGATAGAACACATGGTAATGCACAACAGGGAAGAAGGCACACTCACCAGTCGGCCCTGCTCTTCTCATTTAATACATCCGCGTAAGCCACCTGCAGGTCCGCACCATTCTAGCTGAGGTTCACAGTCATGTCTGTGGGTGCATCGGTCCTCACTGCCTGATGTACCTTACCGCCTCCCTCTTGGCCGTGCCTTCTTCCTCTTCCTTGCACACTCACTCAAATTTGCAGCACATGAGCACTGCTGTCTGCTGACCAGAGGGGGGACTGTGCCGGCAAAGCAGTACTTCCTGACACTGATCCATGAGTGAGGGGGGAGACAGCACCCAATTGGCATACAATGTTAGGTAAATCCTAAAACACAAGGTAGCAAGCAAATTGTGTTGTATGTTTATGTAAATAGCACACAGTAGGGACCATTCAGACTAGTATTGTTAAGCCAAATTTGTTATGTGGAACAGGAGGCTAAAGTCACCTTGAAGCCTCTTCAGAAAGTACATGAAAAATTGGGTTAAACCAGCCTCAAACTAGTAATCTTTTTTTAACAAAAACAAATCTTAAGTATTAGCTCTGTGACCTGAAGCCATTCACACGTAACATCATCTCCTCATGATTATTTATATAAATCCTTGACATAGCGCTTCATGATCATGAACACAGGGTTTAGAACACAGCACAAAGCCAGCAGTGAAGAAGGAACTACCATCCGATCAGCTGTGGCATCTCCACCCCTTCCTTGGCTAGCGTCCAATCAGCAGCAGGAGCGTGTGAAACTTAAAGCGAACAAGTTTGCATTCTAGGAAACTTCAAAACGGCATGGTTGCCATGGAGCACAAAGGAGAGACAAAAGAAACGATGTGATGTAACTGGTAGTCTTGCAAAGTGCTCCAATATCGAACATCAAGTTTAAACTGTATAAAACTTCAAAGCGCCATGGCCACCATGAGCATGAGCGCGTAGGGGACAGACAAAAGAAAAAAATAGTTTGTCCACGCTGAAGTATATCAGCAATCATGCAATAATCCAGGGTCAGCCTGCAAAATGGTAACAAAGCCACCCCAAGGTGGGACAAACATAAAGCATTTACCAATGACATCAAGGGATTTTTGAAAGGCAAGCCCACGAACTAATGAAAGTGATGGTCGTGACATGGGCGTGGTTAAAGGTCTACAGAATACTTACAACAGATCAAAAAGCACTTGCGCGCTTGACCTCAAAAGAGTTGGGGCTTGCAGGTTTTGAGTTGGAGCTGCAGAAGAACGATCCATATGTAGCGTGAGAGATAGTCACTACCCATGGAACACAGTCTGCATCTGGTGAGGCAAGTAGAAATGAGACAAGAATATCCATACAACCAAGAAGAACAGACAGCAATATTGGCTGAAGTAACTCAGAAAACAGGTCTGTGTGTGAAACAAGGATAAATCTCCATATGCAAAGCATGGATTTAGTGTTTCTGCAGAAGTCAGGCTCCAAGTTTAATCCAGATCACCAGGACAAAGTAAATGCTGAATTGTAATGCACACACCAGTATCAACAAGAAGGAGTACAAGAAGGTTGTACCCGTAACTAAGTGCCAAGACACTATTTTGTATCTACCAAGCTTGCACAGATGCCTGGCACCATCACCACAAGTTTAGGAAATAAAAAGGCTTGTCAATGTGTTTAAGGTCTCCAAAGTTTATCATTGCTGTCTCCTGTGCATGATGAGGGCATATTAAGGTTAGAATTTGGTAACAAAGTAATCTAACAAATCTGAAAAATAGGTCCAGGATAGAATATTTTTGTGTTGTAATTTAGGAATATTTTAGTAGGTTGTTATACAACAGAAAGTATTTAACAAATGATGTGTTGGTTTCTCTGTAGTTTTTTTTTAACACAAAGTGAAAGTATCGGGAGTAACCCAACCCCACACTGACTCCCGTTTTAGCAAGAGACTCCCGTTTTAGCAAGAGACTGCGGACACACAAAGTGTGTGGGGTGGTTTTGGGGAAAAGAACAGGTCTCTTATGGACTGTTCAATGTACGCCGGTTAGGCGATTGCCTTAGTGGATATGGACGTATGGGTGTGTTAGGTGGATAAACCTATGAGGGAGTTCCCTTTACGGACTAGGTGGTCTCACACACATTATAGTGTAATGCTTCATCATATGACCACCTAGCCCCACTCAGGTAAGATAATACCACCTGGGTGGACTCGACCTCATTGTTAAAAGAACTTCAGAGGGAGTGCTGAAATGTTATCTTGCTGGATAATACAAGGGATCCAGTTAAGAGTAGTGATGGATAAAAACGGGGATGGGGACGCCTTTGAGTGTGATGACTCAAGGTGTCTAAAAGGTGGTGACCAACATGTTTTTGTCCGCACTAAGAGCCTAGATGGTCTGGGACATTCATCAGGGTCGAGGATCCCTAAAGGTGTGGAGCATAATTGAAATGCTTATTGAGAAAAGTGAGTGCTCAAAAGAAAATGGGCCTACTTGGATATGGTTAAGGGGTATGGCTTAAAAGAGAAATGAGATAAAATTCAAAGGTTGTGAACACAACACACTAAGGGTGTCAGCATCATGCCGTGGAAAATACACACATACATGCAAGAGTTATAAGATCTTTGGCAAGGGGAGCCTATTTTGTTTGTCTTACCCTGCACAAACAAGGCGAATAGCCTCTGGTCTGGGAACTAATGAAGAGGGGTTGCCCCTTGAAGTCACACTCTATGAGGGAGACACGGGTTACAACAAGGCTAAGGTAGGTAAAGCTAAAATTAAAGCAAACAAATTGCAGGAATGTGGTTATAAAGACTCATTTCATGGGATGAAGTATACCAAATCAGTACTGATAGTTATGGTGTTGTTATTAATACAGAAAAAAAAGCTGCTATGCGATATAACTTTATCAATCTGCTGCAAGCCTGGCAGTGAGAATTTATTTTAGAGAGAGGCCACCCCCTGGGGTGGGGGGTTGGTAGGAGGTTGGTAACTAAATAATACACATCTAATAGAAAAACATGCATGTAATAGACAAAAATGCAGAGGTACTTATCTCAAAAACGGATCAAAGGGGGCCGACTTGGGGAGTCACAGACGTACTACTCCATAAGGCAGCAACTCGATAATGCACCTATGTGGTCCATGTCCCAGCCGCTTGCTCACTGGGGTCTAGGCGCGGTGGGCTTTAAGTGATAAATCTCAGAGGGCTTGTTAGTGGCAATTACAATCACGTGTGCCCCTCAGCTGTAGCCTGACTTCCGGAGATCCCGGCTGCTGGGCGGGCTGGAAGGAAGTGATGTTTGGTGTACGAGAGAAGCTCTGTGTCTACCCGGGCCTCCGACTGCTGGGAAATGGAATCCCAGTGATCGGAGGACCGATTGCCAGAAAGGTTGCTATAGCAACCAGGAGCAGCTGCTCCTGTTTGTGCCATTAGGAGTATTGTGTCCTGCCCTGGATCGGGCAACATGGGACACACAATTCTTGTGTCCTGGGGGAAGGGGGGTGGGAGAAAGAAAAAAGGGGGGAGAGGAGGGTGTGGGGAAGGGAGGGAAAGAAGTGAGGGGGAGACAGAGGGGGGGCAGGGGATGTGAGAGAAGGAGGAGATGAGTGGAAGGAGAAGAAGAGAGACAAGATAAGAAAAAAGAAGGAAGAGAAAAAGAGAAAAACGAAAGGAAGAGGAAGAGGAGGAACAAGGAAAAGAAGGGGGAAGACGGTGTGGAATGGTCTGGGGGAAGAGAGAAGAAAGGAAGGGAGGGTAGGGGAAAGGGGAAAGGAAAGAAGGAGGTGGGTCAAGTACCTCTGATTCCCATTTGTGCAGGGTAAGACAAACAAAATAGGCTTCCCTTGCCAAAGATCTTATAACTCTTGCATGTATGTGTGTATTTTCCACAGCATGATGCTGACATCCTTAGTGTGTTGTGGTTTGGAGTGAAGTGGCACAGATAATTCACAACCTTTGAATTTTATCTCATTTCTCTTTTAGGTCATAACCCTTAAGCATATCCAGGTAGGCCCATTTTCCTTTTGAGCACTCACTTTTCTCAACAAGCATTTCAATTATGTTCCACACCTTTAGGGATCCTCGACCCTAATGAATGCCCCAGACCATCTAAGCTCTTAGCGCGGGCAGAAACATGTTGGTCCCCACCTTTTAGACACCTTGAGTCACACTCAAAGGCATCCCCATCCCCGTTTTTATCCTTACCTACAAACACCGATATTAAATTTCCAAACAGGTGATTTGTAAGGTAATTTTATCTATCACTACTCTTAATTGGATCCCTTTTATTATCCAGCAAGATAAAATATCTGCACTCCCTCTGAAGTTCTTTTAACAACGAGGTTGAGTCTGCCCAGGTAGTATCATCTAACCTGGGTGGGGCTAGGTGGTCAAATGATGAAGCATGACACTATAATGTATGTGAGACCACCTAGTCCATAAAGGGAACTCCCTCATAGGTTTATCCACCTCTCACACCCATATGTCCACATTCACTAAGGCAATTGCATAACCGGTGTACATTGAACAGGCCATAAGAGACCTGTTCTCTGTATTTTTCCCAGTAGCCGTTCAAATCTCCCAGGAAAATGTAACCACAATCAGATCTGATTCAATCAGTGGTATAATTAGAGAAGCCATCTAAAAAACTCTGTTGTCAGGTGGACAGTGTAACATGTCGGGCCCCAGCAGATTAGGTATCATGTGTGTAACCTCAATGCTGAGGCACTGAAACAGGGAGTTTATTGAGGTAATCCGTTTTCATTTAGGAGAATCTTAGTGAAGAAATCACCTGCTTTACTGATCTCGCACCATGGAGGATGTTGTGTCATAGTCATAAGATAGAAGTATGAAGGATGTGAAGAAAAAGGTTTCATTGAATACATACCATTACATTTCTGAATGATGACCGATTTGAAAGCATCATTAGGGACCACATATCTGTAGTTCAGGAAGGCATCTTTGATCTGGTGTGTAGACAATGGGCCACCAACTTGAAAGGATGTGATTCTTTGTGTGAAAGGATACTGGCTGTATTTAGGACACTGGCTGTATTTACCTGTGGAGTTTGTAGTAACATGATATGTTGTGGCATCTGAGCTCACAGATTATTCAAGACATCACACTTTGCTTATAATTATGCTTATGGGTGTTTGAATCCTTCTGGGGAGAGGCAGTTTATGTGCCGATATTTTGGAGAAGGTGGGCTGGGCCAGGAGATTGGATGAGAAGGGGTGGCAGTGGTAGCTATAGGGAGGGCTCTAGGTTTAGTCATTGATCTTATTTTTGTTTTTGTTAGTGTAGGTGTAGTTTTGTTACAGGCTATGCCCTGTACTACCTTCATTTAGGCTGGCAATATCATACCTGGTTTCATTACCCAGGGGGTAAATGAATAATAACTGGTAAATATGGAGAGTGGTGAGCATGGCATATTGTAGTCAGAATAGATGGTATGAATGGTACCTCTGTTAAAGTCTCTAATAATGGTAAACGATTTTTGATCCTAGAGGGTTTCAAACAATATGGATAGGATAGGGGTTGATATCAAAACTGGATCATAACGTTTTCATTATAACATATGGTTATGTGTTGCTCACATGTTTAATTATGGTAATCTGAGATAAGTGTTTTACCTAAAGGGAATTTTGTGTTGTCTAGGATTCTGAAGAAAAAGCATATTGTACCAATCCAGACGGTATAAAAATTAAATGTAAAACCCCACCTGAGACTATGGTATTTGTCACTTATTTGGGTTTCAAGTTGACTGTCAGGGCTATGTATTTGTGGTACATCACTGTAGCTTTGGTTATGCCAGGGGAATATGATCTCTGCAACGTTGTGTTGTGCACCTTGGAGCCTGATCAAAAAGGTATGTGAAAACACCTTTAGATGCAAAAACACAGTAAGGAGTACATTTAGATGCAAAATAATGTTTGATCCAGTCAGCAGGAGGGTGGTGTCCAATGATACAAAATGCAGTAGTAAGATGAGACATTATACTTCAGTACAACATCACTTTTGGTTCACAACAAATTGAAGTGCAAATTCATGCCTGGATTTACATCAGCCTGAATGTGAAAGGCATAAGAATACCACATTATATTAAGTGGTTAAATCATGTTTAGGTCCAAAATCTCTTTTATGTAGAAAATCAGCAGTTGTAAAAATAAAAAGCTTTGCATTATGAAATGTACGTGTGCAAACACATGGAGGTTATGTGGCAGTCATCAGAGGTAGCAACGGCTATTTCTGGACTGCCGTTGCTATCCTTGCCACCCCTTTGCCTCAAAGGTTGTAAGAACAGGGCCATGAACAGAAAATAAACATTGTAATCATGAGCACTGTTGGTTTCTATAGGTGGGGAAAGGTATTAGATTTTAGGCAATGCACACATTTCTGAATGTGTAAGAAATTGTATCTATACTGCAGTGCTTAATTTGTAGAAAATGTTAGTGCCAGAGCCCTTCACAGGAGGACACTGCATCTTCCACCACCCATAACCCCTGCCAGTGCTGCCAGTGACAGTACCAACACAACTACTAACTACTACACTCCTACAATTGTGACTATTCAGACTATTCCAGCCACCCAATGGTATAAGAATGTTGTTGACTGCAGGTAATATTACATTTTAATTTATAATGAATGATTAAACAATGTTGTTGCACTCATCTCAAAATTAGACAGTAGTGCCACCATGTGGTACGCTGCCATTAGAGCTGGTGCTGAGAATTAAATGACAGTGCCGAGCACCTAGAACCACTGGCTCAATTTTAGCACTGCTATGCTGCCACCTGAAGAAATTTTTCAGGTCCCTCCACTGGTTATTTAGCAATAAAAAGTGAACTCTTCGGTTTTAAACTCAAGCTACAAATCATATGCTTTCAAGATTTAAGCAAAAAGTTAATACACTGACTTAGTGTTGCTTACTGGCATTGGCAACATATCACTATGGGCCTGATTTAGATCTCCGCAGATGGAATACTCCATAATAAATGTGACGGATATCCCGTCTGCCATATTGCAATCTAGATAAGATATAATGAGATCGTAATATGGCGGACTGGGTTATCCATCATGTTTGTGACAGAGTATTCCCCTCCGCCAAGATCTAAATCAGGCTCTGTGTATTCATCTGTCTTGGGGCAAGATGTGCAAACATTAGGAATACCGATTTCTTAACTGCGATTACCTCCAAATCGCAATTAGGAAATCGGTATTCCTCGTGTATGATTTTTTTCCCAAATAGCAATTACTAGTAGGTCACAAATCGACCTACTTCATGAATATTAATGAGGTAAGTTCTAATTTGGGACCTGTTAGGAAACTCAGCCATCAGAGGCATGATGGCCTGCTGAGGTCAGAAGACCACCATGTCTGTGATTGCTTTTTAATAATGCAATATTATTTTTTAAATGCAACCTATTTACCTTATAGTAAAATGGGATAGGTTTAAAAAGAAAAAAATCATACTTTTTAAGGATTTATTTTTTAAGAGTAGGCAGTGGTCTGTTGGACCACTGGTCGCTCCTAAACAATATTTATTTTCATAGAGGAAGGGTCCCACATTCCCATTTGCGAAGGGGTTACCAACACTTTAAATTGGCGGTAAAGTATTACTGTTTTGCATCCGGAATTTGGTCACAAAATAGTAATACATACCATGCTAATTCAGTATTTTGAAGGGACGCCCAAATAGCGAACCGAAAATGTATATTGCGATTTGGTGATAAGTTATCAAATCAGTTCTGTGAATAGGGCCATTTGCGACTGGAAAAATGCTTTGTGCATCTATCCCTGGGTGTCTTTGTTCAATGTTTTTCCAGTGTGGAAAAATATACATTATTAAATGACTTGCTATTTTTCATTATTGTGAGTATATAAAAAAGATAAGTTTGAACACATGCTTCACCTCTTTGCCTCGAACCAAAGATAGCAATAGTGTCTCACAAATGATTTTACATCAAAACGAATCAACTTTGATTAAGATCATTTTAAGCCAGTTGGCAAGTTCAAATTCACAAAATTGATTGTGGTCCATATGAAACCATAGAGGGAGCATACTTACTCCTGTTTTGAAGACGTTGTGTGTGCTCCTGTGGTTTATTAGTAGTTTCTCCGTGTAGTGTTTAGTAGGGGAACCATTCAATCACAAACTTGGTGGTATATAAGCATTTACTGTTCCTAGTGTTTGTTCTGTGTTTTTGAGGCTATATATTGTGTTCTTTGAACAGATGATTGAGGTTCCACACAATACAACTAGAAATACAAATCACCTCCTGGCATACCATGGCAGCACCCTTAGAATATAAGTCGTATCTAAATTTGACATTTAACTGTGGTAGTAATTGTGTTAATGTATTAATTGTTCATATTATATGCGCTTCTTAACTTCAGTGATATCAGTTATCGCGATGCCACTAGGATTAATAGTCATATGACCACTTCCTGGAAAGATTGAAGGTTAAAATTCATAGTGTTTTACTTCCTATGACGTCACTGAGGTCAAAGTCTAGTGCTGCCATCTCTGCTAGTCCGGTCACTTTGGTTGATTCACATCCACTTGCAAAATCACCCTTTTTGCAATATCAGCAGGAGAGTGAAAACACTTTAAGGAGCAAAAAACACATTTTAATTCAAAATCACATTTATGTACAAAATCACTATTGGTGCAGGGGCAACAGGAATATAGAAACACATTTAGGAGGATAAATGGGCCTCTTTGAAGTGTATATACACTTTCATTCACTGTTCATGCACTGCAACGGAAGGCATATTTGAGTAATTTTCTTCACTGATCAAAAATGTCAATCACGCTTTCACCAAGCAGTGGCAGAAAAGTCTGATCCAAATGAACCAACAGTGAAAGGGAGCTGATCCCAAGTCACTCCCTGTTTATTTTTTTGGTGCTGATGATATGAGCTCTGGCATTTGTAGCCAGACTTATAATGGAGATTTCATAACCAGTTTCAAGAACCCCAATCAACTATAGCTGGTTGTACTCACTGGTCCTAAAATGAAAGAAAGACATAGGGGAGGTTTAGTTCTCAATTAATCACCCAATAAAGAGGCTCTATTTAGCTTAACTAATCACCTAAGGAGATTGAGGGTCAAAATGGTTCAGGTGACTCAGTTGAAAAGACAGGTTTTGAGTGCTCCCCAGAATTCCAATAGAGAGGTGGAGGTCTGTAGCTGCAGAGTGAGGTCATTCCAGGATTTCACCACAAGGTAGGAGAAGGCGCATCCTTCACTCTTACTTCTGTGGATGAGGGAGTTGCAGGCGACTGAGAGGGAGCTGGAGTGTAGTTGTCTGGTAGGGTGGTGGAAGTTCGGGCGATGGTTGGTTGTGCAGTGCTTTGTAGGCATGGACTATCAGCTTGAATTAGCATCTCTTCTGGATGGGGAGCCAGTGAAGATTTCTCAGATGGGGTGTGATGTGGGTCCGTCTAGGGAGGTCCAGGATGAATGTGGCAGCAGAGTTCTGTATGATCTGGAGTCTCTGCAGAAGGTGAGTGGTGGTCCCAGCATATAGTGTGTTGCCGTAGTCTAATCAGCTGTTGATTAGGGCCTGAGAGACGGTAAGTCTTGTGTTCACGGGGAGCCATTTTTCATAAAATGCAAAGTGTGCAAAGGCAGGCAACAGCAGCTTTGTTGATCTGGGGCTTCATTGTCAGTTTGCTGTCCAGGATTTCTGGCATGGTAGGTCGATTTGGGTGAAGGTCCTAGTTCCGATGGCCACCAGGAGTCGTTCCAAAGGATAGTGTTGTTGCCAAAAATCAGCACTTCCATTTTGTCTATGTTGAGTTTTAGGCAGTTGTCCTTCACCCAGTTGGCGATGCTCATCATGCACCTGTGGAATGTGGTTCTTGTACTGCCAGGATCTTCTGAGAGTGAGAGGATGAGCTGGGTGTCATCTGCGTAGGATATGATGTTTAATGTTGAACAAAGAAGTACAAGAGTGTAGGTGAGAACTAAAATAAGTGAAATATCAAAAGCAAATGTTATGCTAGGAGAGCTAGAAAGTTGTATAGCACATAAAACTGTACTGTGATGGCTCTTCAGGCTGATAGAGATCAAATGTTACTAAAACGTTAGTGGCATAGAAGTTAACGTATGGTGACTTACAAGTTTCGTTTAAAGCCTAACCTAGAAATTAACCTGAAATATAAAAATGTGCAAGTTTGAATTATGGCGGACATTGTGACCGCCATTTTTTTTTTTACTTCGCGTTTGCCATAAAAAACATTGTGCATTTATATTCAAGTGAACTAATGGCATGCATTAATATTAAAAGTATTATTTTTAAAGAAATAGTAGAGATTAATTATATTATGAATATTAAATGAACATGAATTAATGATACTTATATTGATTTCAATTAGTTTATTAACGTGAGTTACATGTGTGCAGAGAAATAATGCATGTTTAAACTGTTTTCTAATATTATACATGAATAATGATTGCAATTAAATCATTTGCTTGTATACTTGATTCAAATTGTAAGGTGCGCAATAGGATTTATATATAATAATTGCATTAAAATTTATTAAGGCTTTCTTAGCTAAACTAGGCCTGCAGATTCATTTCTGCATCATTAATTGAAAAGTGTTAAATCATTCTGTTCCCTGTGACCTGAATTATTTCCTAGGTTGCTGATGTGTTGGTCGATGTACTATCATATTAAAGATGGAGAACATTTTGTAGTTAACAACAAAAGTAACAGTATTTGTTTTAGCTTTCAAACAAGACAGAAAGCCTTATTAGTTTCACATGAGAACCGTTAGAATAATTCTGTGCACTGTGGGAAAGAATCCCAAAGTTTCAATTGATAAATAAATGTAATATTTTGGCAAAACTGTATGAATTCATCGAGATGACATTGTATCTTCCTTAAGAAAATCTGGAATAGTAGCAAACCTGGTGGACGTCTAAAATTCCAATGGGATATTAATCCTTTTTGCACAAAATAAGTCCATTCTAAGGACCAGTCGGACCTCTAAGGACATTTCTAGTTGGTGAGAGACTTTTGAAATTAGTAGTCAGTCTGTGACAGTCTTTTTTCTTGAGTGTTCATTCTGTCACCTTATAATTTCTCTCCAAGTTAGCCCGTTAGTCCTATATGTCCCTTTTTCTTGTGTTGTTCAGTACTAATATATCCAATACATTTTGAACTGCTGATTTGCACTATGTGAAGCTTGTGTTCTGCACTGCCCCTGATGATGCTGTCTACTGATTCTGTGAAGCTGTGAGCACTTGGTTACTTACTTACTCAGCTTAAATAATCACACCAGTGCATTTTATAGTGAGTTACCCTAGTTAGACGATTTTTCCAAATTATATTTTGCCTCATCTTTTGTTTTACATGCATGTGATTGTCCGTCCCCAGACATGCAAGTCCAAGTTTGTATTAGGGATAAGGATGACCCAGCCCCAAAAATGGATTGTTATTTATTGAGTTTGATGGTTTACTGATGCCACCATCATCTGCTTTGAAGTCTGATTTTGATGTGCATATTATAGTTTTGTTAATTTGTATTAATCTTTTGGAGTTTTTGATAGTTTTGATGTGTAGTAGGCTTAGGGGGTCATTACGAGTTCGGGGAACGCTTTTCACCCTTTGCCAAACTTCCGACGTGGAGGTTGCCGCCACACAGGCTACCTCCCCACCGGCCCTATTAAGAGTTTCCCACTAGGCTGGCGGGTGGAAACCTCGGTCGCCAGTCTAGCGGGAAACAGGCAACACCATTGTCACCAGCACAAAATCAAGCTTGCAGCAATGCTTTAGTCCACAGGGTGCACCAGCACCCTAGCAAAGTTCACTGTCTGTTCAAAGCAGACAGTGAATATTGCAGGGGTGCTAGGTGGGGGGGCCTGTACTGCCAAGTGCAACTCATTTAAATCATTATAGTAGCCATCTGTGACCTCAAGAGCACACTCAAACCTAAAATAGATGCTGTGACAGTAGATGTCCCTCTCCTGAGGGCAGATTTCAAGAAAATATCTGATAAAGTTGCAATGGCTAAGTCGCACATCCACACGTTGCAATCTACTAAAAAGCGAATGGAAGAAGAAGTCCAGTACTTCACAAATCAACACACGCTCATGGCTGCCAAGCTAGAAGATCAGGAAGGCAGGGTGAGATGGAACAATATTAGAGTGTTGGTGTTCCCAGAGGGGGCGGAGGTGCCTAGCGTGAACCTCTTTCTTGAAGATCTTATCACCCTCCGTCCCAAACGCCTCTGAATTGTTTTTTATTAAGCGGGTATTTAGGATGCTGGTGCTGCCCCCGCAGCCGGGGGCCCAACCGAAGACCATAATAGCCAGGAGTTTCAACCACCGAGACCGGGATGCTATCCTTACAGGCGGCTCACTCACATGGTGATCGGCTCTATTTAAACTTAAGATACATTTTTTCCAGACTTCACCCTGCAGGTGCAGTGACAACGCGACAGTTTTGATGAAGTCAAGAAGGCACTCATCTCTAAAGATCTCAAATATATGATGCTGTATCCAGCTTAATTGTGAGTGCTGGCAGATGGGAAATCGTGGTACTTTAATACTCTGGCGCAGGGTTCTGCAAAGTCGGTCCTGGAGAGCCGGGTCCATGCCAAATATTTAGCATATCCACATTTAGAAAAATGTAGATTTCTGAAACATCTTTTTTCTTAATGTGGATATGCTAAAAATTTGGCATGGACCCGGCTCTCCAGGACCGACTTTGCAGAACCCTGCTCTGGCGGAAGCATGGGACTGGATTGAGGGTTGCTGCATGCCCCAGCAGTGATCCCCAAGAGAGGTGAAAAAGGGAAGCACCCCGTGGGACAGTGTATGGATGACCTGTCAGAGCAGCCTGAGCACCATTCTACAGCAGTCACTGGAACCAGAGGCTGAAAGCTGTCCTTGTTGGGCCTTTTTGATGTGGCCCCTGCCTCACAGTCCAAGGATATACTGATGTGGGGGTGGGGGAGGTTACATCTTGATTGGGATATGGGATTGCTGGTGCTCTAGTTTCTGGAACATGACACGCGGAGTACACATAGGCTGTTCCTTCCTACAAGGGGTAGCTATGCCTCTCCATTCAATATGCACTTCAGATGTGAGGAAATGATACTATTGTACTATGATGTTCTCCAGAAGGGTGGAACTATATATATCTTAGTGGAGCCAGCCAACCCTTAATGGTTTTTCTTTTGAACTTAAGGTGACAGACGCTCTGCAAGTTGGGGTGGTGGGCGTGTAATAGCCTACTAAGCAGGGTTGCAATGCGGTGGGGAGTTTGTTGGGGACTACAGCATTTGGATGGTTTTACATGGTTTAATATATTTATGCTCAGTAGCATCAGGTACTGTAGGGAGAATACCACACACAAGAGGAGAGAAGGAAACTCAAATTATGCGTCTTGATATATTGGGTGAGGTCATAACACTACCTGCAACAGCATCCTACCTCACACTGGTTATGACTTAAAGGTCATGAAATTGAATGTTAATGGCTTGGGCAACAAAATTAAACTCAGTATTGCTTTACAGTATATCCGCAGGTGTTTCACCAGTTATTGTCCTATTACAGGAAACGCACCTTAATGGCAATCACCACAGGGCATTAGATGAAATGGGGTACGCCATGTTAGCCCATGGACTCACCTCTAATCCCAGGGGTACTGGCATTCTTGCTAAATCTTCAATGCCCACACATGGCAGTTTTTCTAGGCTAGATCATAACTTACCCCCCCCCATACCTATGCTGGCCAGTTTTGTAGTGCATCCCATTTAACATGTGGTATCTTGGATCATTCTCCGGTGGAGGTGGTGCTCTCTGACCACACCTGAAGCCGGACACAGGCACCCAGGATAGACCTGTGGTACCCGAAGGACAGCAACTTTCAGGACAAACTTAAAGAGTGCACAGAACAATACTTTCAGGAAAATTAAGACAAAGCTGAATAGGCTACTACCCTGTAGGATCCCTTCAAGATGGTCTTGGGAGGCCGTGCTCAGGCTTTGAGGGATATCACAAAAGGAATGTATTGTGCAATGCGAGCTATTGGGCAACGAGATCCATGACCCCGTCCAATGCCACAGGCTTCGACTTCGACAACAGGAGCATAGGGACCTGGCAGAAGATGCAGCATGAACCCAGGGGTCAAAAGTATGCCTCAGAGAGCCTATGTTTTTAGGTTGGATTTCGTGATGTGTGCTTGTAATATTCATTGCTGCTCAACATTAGATACAACTGCAAATTGTGATGGTTTTTTTTTCCGGAACTGTATCAACACCTTGGTTCATGATGATGCCAACTTTCTATGCTAAGCAACTGTTGAATAAAAAGATTTTCAAAAAAGAAAAACTGACTTTACCAGGAAGAATGAGTCAGGCAAAATTTATACTAATTCCTAGAATATGGCAGCCACTCCCAATCCATACTTCAGATTACAATGTGTCCATATTCAGACAGTTTTAGGTAGATCTATCTTGCACTTTAACCAACCTGGAATAACATGGGAACATTTCTGCCACCCAAAGTTGAAAGCAAGCTGAACAATACCCACTGTGAAATTATATTTCTGGGCGGCAGCCTTGAAATAGTTCAGAAATCCTCCATTGGAAATCTACTCAGACATAAGCATCTGTAGAGCTTTGGTGTGCCCTCTAAAGTTATAGTTTTATGCTTGTAAATTTATTTATATCAGCTTTCTCAAAAGGTTGAGACTCAAGGTGTTTGTGCTATTTTTCAAAGTGCAAAATGTGGGTTTCCTTCAACATTGTGGAACGATCTCCATCTATCTCATGGGTTTAGAATGAAAGTAAAATGTGAAACAGTGGCTTTAGAGATATAGTAATGAAAGATATAAAGCAGGGAGTGGAACTAATGAGTCTAGGCATCTCATTTAGACTTTGGCTGGCTGCTCACCATCTGCAGGGTAGGTATCTTGGAGTTCTATGCTCTCCATACTTAGTGATCTCCTTTAGCCTTTTAAAGAGGCTATCATATAGGCTGTTCAGAGGAGCTGCTGCCCGGCAGGCTCATCTGAAAGCATTGTAAGATTGCAGAGCTCACCCTATATTTCATGTAGCCACTCAGCAAACTTGTTTTATACAAACATAATTTCACAGCAGGACTTTGTTTTTGTAAAACAGAAATGTAATGGCCCTGACCCCTTGAGAGTTTTCTTTCATGGTATGGGGGTAATTTTACATTTTTTTCGTTTATGACCACCAGGCTATTCCAGAAAAAAAAGTACTTCAGTCCATCCGTTCTAAATAGAGGAGATGGCTCTATGCACTTAGACTGACAGACCAAACTATAGGGTCGTCAGTCTAAGCTTTCCTCTGGCTGAGCCAAAGCGATCACCACCTGCCAAACCCAACATAAGCCCCTACATGGACTTATGCAAGGTACTGAAAGAATGTTTCACGGATACTAGGTTGTATATATGGGAGGGAGAATTAAATCAGTACAATGCTTAAGGGGTGCCCCAGTCATATTACATTCCTCTATTCAACATGAAATAACTGGGAGCAATAGTTTGATGTGAAGATCGAGGAAAGACAGTGAGCAAACATATGCATCAGCAAATTTAAAATTATATCAATTTACTTATGATTGACAGATTGTATTATATGCCGGACAGAATGTCTTGTTTTTTAGGTGAATGGGAGGTTACTTCGTTGCATACTTTTGCTAGTTGCCTAATTCTGGCAAACTACTGGAAAGGAGTACTTAAGAAGATAACAGAAATGTGCAATATAAATTTAGATCCGATAACATATTCTTGAATTTAGATGCTGATGTGTTTCTATTATTATTTGAAATGAATTCAACAGGGAGCTGTTCATTAGTAATAACGAAAATGAAAGTAATGCGAGAATGGAGAGATATAGCTCTCTAAAGGTGTGTAGATGTTTGGAGGGATTATCTAAGTACAGGGCAATAGATCACAATATATTTTTCAAAATAGATAACACAGTAGTCTGTACATAGTTTGGAGGTTTTTACATTCATTTATTACATTAGTTTATGGAAGGAGTGAAGGGTGGTGACAAATGTAGCATGCGTTGGCAAATTTGGCAAAGTCCTTAGGTGTTGCCTTCATTATCTATTTTTTTTTGCCAATGTTTTTAGCCATGCTGCGCTACGTCCATGCTGAGCAGCTTAGCTAAATAATAGTAAACAAAGCGTTTGACCCTGCTGCCTGTGTCATTTTGTAGGTGCACCCACCACACATGTGCGTGTCTACAAAATTAAATGGGCGCTTGCTTTTTCAGTTTAGTTGCTGATCGAAAATTGGATCAGAAACAGTAGAAAATCTGTGAGAACACTTACACAATTCTGTGTAAATTCCATAATTGGATTTAGAGTAACACATGCATGTGCTTTAAAGCACATATTTTTTAAAGTAACACAAGTGTGTGTGTGTGATGTGTATGTGCGTGTGCTTGTGTTAAATGACAGAACAATATGTATACAGCAACACAAGAATATGTGCATGTGTGCTATGATACATGTTCTGACACATTTATAACACAAATGTTGACCGTAACACAGCTCTGTCTACAGTAGCAACAGCTTGTGCAGTAAAACAAACATATATATTTATATATATATAGTCGATAGGAAAAGTGCATATATTATGTAGGCAGGTAAGGAAATGGTGTGTACCACAACACTTCTTTTAACTAAATCTTTGCACTGTAACATAAGTGCATGTACAGTCACGCAAATGTATGCATTGTAGCAGATTGTAATTGTAACATAATTAGGGAGTGTAAAAAAATGCCTAGAGTCATATAAGTTGTTTCACAGCAACATATGTGTACAGTCAGATAATATTTGCATTGTAACCCAGGCTGTGTTAAAAATAGCATAACTGTGCACTGAACCATATGAGTTGTGCACATTAACACACGAGGTTCATGGTTGTGCATTAGAAACAAACAAGAAGGAACGGAAAAACAAGTAAACTTCTTTTGTTGAGCTGCATGCCTGTGCCACATAGAGGTGATGCACTGCAGGTAGAGGCATGATCAACAATGATCAACAGCCCTAACGTAACATTTTCATATGGAAAAAGAATTACATCTGACTAAGCAGTAAGAACACTACTGCAAACCCAACATATGGGTTAGCCTAATAAAAGTATCATCCCTGCAATCATTTTTTTTGCTTTTTGACAAAAATTGCGAAGTAATATATATTACCTGCTGGCGGTCGCCAGTAGGTAGTTATAGTTAGGACCTAGTTTCCATAGGAAAAGCGTTTTTGGTTTTGCCAATAACTTTGACGTTGTTTTAAAAATCTTCAAAAAATTTTCAAAACTGCTACACCACTCAGTTCAGCTGCTGTCTGTAAAGTTTGGGGGTGATTCGTCAAGTGAGGGCTGAGAAAAAGGGGGGGTCCCAAAACCTATTTTTCCCATGCAATTTCTAATGGGGATTTTAGACATGACTGCTGCTCGAACCGCTGGGGGAATTACACCACATTTGGCAGAAAGCTAGCTCTTCATTCAGGAAAAGCATTTTTCATAATTTGGTGTAAATTCATTTAGTAGTTTTGTAGTTATTAAAGGAAAAATGCATTTGTATATCTATTGAAGCAAATCTTCCATGGATCTCATCGATCTCATGCTGAGATCTGATTGGCTGCTAGCACTTCAACCAGGAAGGGCTGGCAGTCATCTTGGGACTCGGACTCAGCCTAGTCCCAAATAAAAAGTTAAAAAAAAAAAAAAACTGAAGGGGCAGGGTAGGAATACCCTGTCCACTAAGTCTGGTGGTGGGGTCCTGATCCCGCCGGGGGCCAAAAACAGTTTTTAAAATAATTTTGGCCATAAAATTGTGGTGGATCAGTGAATTCATGGCAAAATTATTTATTTTTAAAGTAAAGGACCTGCTCTCCACATGCTGCTACATCGCTCTTGCTCCTTTCTTCTCCATGCTTTTCCCCCTGTTTTTTGTGTGGCTTCACCTAGCTTTTCTCTCATTTTCACTGGTTTCTCATTGCTTTTCCATCATTTTTTGTGTGCCTTCTCCTTGTTTTTCCCTCATTTTCACTGCTTACTCCTTGCTTTTTCCCATACTTTTGAGTCGCTTCTCCTTATTTTTCCCTCATTTTCACTGTTTTCTCCATGCTTTTTCCCTTCTCATTGCTTTTCCGTCATTCTCACTGCTTTCTCCACTATTTTTTGAGCGCCTTCTCCTTGCCTTTCCTCATTTTCACTGCTTTCTCCTAGCTTTTTCCTCTATTTTTTATGCGCCAGGTCCTTGCTTTTCCATCATTTTCACTGCCTTCTCCTTGCTTTTCCCGAATATTTTGTGTGATTTCTCCTTGCTTTTCCCTCATTTTCACTGCTTTCTCCTTCCTTTTTCCCATTTTTTTTAGTGCCTTCCCCTTGCTTTTCCCTCATTGCATAGGGTTGGATGCATGTGGGGAGGTTGGTCGCAGGGCATAGGCACATGCCAGGACCTGCGGCCAACCCCTCGCTGCATTAAGAAAACCATAAAAATTCACTGAAAAAAGACAAGGTTACAGGAATGTTATAGTTAGGTATTAACATTTAAAAAACCTTAGAAATTAATTTTAAAAAACAAAGGTTACACAGACGTTATAGTTAGGATCAGAATTTACATGCACAAAACCACAGAAATTCAGCTGTTATAGTTAGAGTTATTTCAAGCAACTTTAACTCGTGCCCTAAGGTAACTATAACTCGCCCCCTCACCATTCACTGCTAATTACTTCACATATTACATCAGTAATTGAATCTTGTATGACATCATTGATAATATCATTGCAACATTTGCAGTAAAATTATTGATCGGAAGACTGTGCATGGCGGGGGCGCGAGTTATAATTACCTTATGGCGGTTGCCAGTAGGTACTTATAGTTATGACTTAGATTCAAGGAAAAGCATTTAACGAATGCTCATGAAAATTTTCAAATCTAGTTTGCCAATCACTTCAGCTGCTTTCTTGAAAGTTTTGGGGTGCTTCATCAAGTGGGGACCGAGAAATATTCAGGGTCCCAAAAAGCTTTTCCCCATGCAATTTCCCATAGGGATTTTTAGACATGATTACAGCCTTAACCACTAGACTAAATTACACCAAATGTGTCAGAAAGCTAGATCTTCGTCCAGAATGTGTGCTTTTCATAATGTGTTGTAAATCCATTCAGTAGTTTTGGAGATATTGATGGAAAAATTATAGATAGCTAGTGATGCGGATCCTCCAGGGATCCAACCGCTCTCATGCTGAGATCTGATTGGCTGCCAACACTTCAACCAGGAGGTGTTGCAGCCATTTTGTCCCAAAACAAAAGTTCAAAAAAAGAGAAGAGAGCAGGGTAGTAGTACCCTGACCCCCTAGGTCTGGTGGTGGAGTCCCCCAGGTACTCCGCCTGGGCCAAAAAGCATTTTATTTTTATTTTCACAGCAAAATGTGTTAAGAATCTGTGAATCCCCACAAAAATAATTAAAAAAAAAACAAGTATGGTCACCTGTGCTTGTTTAAACTAAGCCCCGGTTGGACTAGGTCCAGAGAGCAATTTAACATTTTTAAGTTGAGGATGGGGGTGCGCACACCCTCGTCCTCTTGGCTGATCATGGCCCAGGAACTGCCACCTCATCGGAGCAGGCCAAATGGCCAAATACTTAGTTTTTTCATGTTTTCTGCAAAACATTGTTAAGGAAGCTTCTGGGACCTTATATATATTATTATATATAACCCAGGATATAGCAGGAGCCCGCCCTGGGGGTGGGGGACCCCGGGGCCATCACTGGCTCCTCAAGGGGGGCTGCATGGTCCCCCTCCAATGTAGGTATAGCCCATGGGAGGTGGTTATCCCCAGGGCTAAAGGGGGTCTGATTTGGACCCCATTTTCATTAATTAGTATGTGTGCTGGGGAGGTGGTGTTCCCTGGGGCTACAGAGGGCCAAGCTCATAATTCATTATAGCCCCGGGGAGATGGTGGTCCCTGGGGCTCTGGGGGAAGGCCATTGTGCCTCCCTCATGTTTGAAAAGCATTTTTGCCACGGAGTGGTGTTGCCCGCT
The DNA here is from genome assembly GCF_031143425.1 of Pleurodeles waltl. Lineage (NCBI taxonomy): Eukaryota > Metazoa > Chordata > Amphibia > Caudata > Salamandridae > Pleurodeles > Pleurodeles waltl. Next base: position 519,597,454 of record NC_090442.1, read on the forward strand.
CATAATTCATTATAGTCCTGAGGAGGTGGTGGCCCGCGGGGCTGTGCGGGAGGCCATCGGACCTCCCCCACAAGATAAAGGCATTTTTGCCCTCAGGGTGGTTGTCCCTGGGGTGCGGGGGCTGTGCAGTCCCCGGGTCATATATTATTATTCACCCCTGGGAGGTGACGGTCACCAAGGCTGTGGGAGGGTGGCAGGAGGCTCCCCTAATAAAAAGATAAGAGTGCCCCGGGGACTTCTTTTTTAAAAAGCCCCTGGGTGAGCCAGGTCCCCGGGGCACTCTTATCTTTTTTTTTTTTTTTAACTGTGGATTTGCTACCATGCCGTAACGCTGCCTTTAAAATGCTTTTTAGCCCTGAGGGGTGGTCCCTTTGGGACCCCAGCACCAGACCTAAGTGATCAGGGAACTTTTGCAGTCAGCCTGAAAAGGGCCCTTTCTGGACCAAGAGCTACCTTTTTGCCAAATTTGGTGTAATTCCATCCAGTTGTTTTCCGATAGGAAGTAACATTGCAAACTCTGTAAATTTCACCCCCCTTTAACTCAGCCCCTCCTCACTGAATCACCCCGAAACATTCCAAACAGCAGCTCATGTGACTGTCAATTGTTTGGGCAAAGATTTTGGGAAGATTCGTCAAGTGGCGCCAAAGATATAGGCAAGCAAAAAACAGCTTTTACTAAAGAAACTAGGTCCTAACTATAACTAACTAGTGGTGACTGCCACTAGGTAATATATATATATATATATATATATATATATATATATATATATATATATATATATATATATGCAGTGCCAGGCCCCCTGAGCTCTAGGGGCCACGCTCTGCACAGTATCCTGGCCTGAGAGCTCCTGACTGACTTTGAGGGGGCCTTCCATGTACTTTGAAGGGGGGAACCCTCAAGTTTCATTATGCCACTGTTCAAAGACCCTTTAAGTAAGTAAATTAAACAAATAATTTTAGTAAAATCAAAAGGTCATAGCTAATGTTAGACCTTAAAGTGAATAAATCGGTGCCCCCCCCCGAGGAGAAGTGTCTGTCTTCCCCCAGCAAATAGAAAACTTTCCATGGTTTTATAGTTTATCTTTTTTGGTACAGTCCTCCTCATTTAGAAAACCGTGCTATTTTCATTATGTACCCATTAATTACTTATAATCTGCATTGGTCAATTGCCATTCGCAGTATTAAGTAAATGTCTTGTGTCCATCTCTCCACCGACACCTCATGACCCAGTTCAACTAAACAAGTTCCTCCTTCTTACCTGGAGATAATAATGGTGGGGATACCTATACCACATCCTATCATCATCAAGACATAAGGATTAAGGTTACGACAACAGGAAGGGAGGGCGGGTTGATGGGACTAGGGTGAAGAAAGGTAATTAGCGTAATCAAAATTGCTGGTATAATCAGGCATTACGTCTGCATCACATCCTCACCCAAATATTGACTGAATGAGGCTATGTCTGTGCACTAAATCAGTGAAACAAGTCCCCCAAAACACACAATTACAAGAGACAACAACATTACAGGAGAACTCAGTGAGAAAAAAAAGCTGCAGGCACTCTCCTTTCAAAGACCAGGAAACACTGATACCCTACATCCAATCAACAGAGCAAGACAAATGTGGAAAAAGCCATTCAGGATGTTTCAGAATATGTGGAATAGAGGCCCACCCAACCTCAGCCCATAAATCAACTATTCCATGAGTGGATATGCGCAGCACTAGGCTGAGAAGATCTCAGAAAGTCATACAGAAGGGAGGCTCAGACAAATAAAAGAGGAAGCAGAGCCCTTACGGTACTAATGGAAGACTCCAAAATTAAGAAATAGTCTTTTGCAGGTAGTATGGTCTACAGACATGGATGGGTAGACATGGGCAGTATACACCACATCCAGGAGGTGCCAAGCATATTCTTCTGCAGAAACTGAAGTAAAAAAAGAAGATAAATTAATCTCTAAATCCTAGTGGCAGGAAATGTAGGAGGCTGGCTCTCTATATAGTGTATAAAGTGCACTGTGCAGAGAGTCCAAGCAACCCCACCTTGATTTACAGAGGAAATACTAGACCACCTAATGCTCTAATTTTTATGGTAGCTTGGTTGAGCAGTTAGGCCAATCTTGGAGAAGTGCTAAGCATTTGTTGTACCCACAGTATCAATAAATGTGGACACACACTCAAAAGAATAAGTCAAGCCCAATTTACGAAATTATTTCAGATTTTTATAAAAATTTTAAGACCAAGATCATCAAAATACTCTTTATGTTACGATTTTTCAAAGTTTAGCAAAACAGGCTTTTTGCGTGTAATAAGGCACCATAGGAATCAATGGGAGAAAACTTTGAAAATGCATATAAATTCAGACAATGGTGGTCATTCTGACCTCGGCGGTAAAAGGCGCCTACCGCCGGTCAGAAATCCTCCATAATCCCGCCGCGGTCGCGGAAACCCGCCACGGTCATTCTGACCCGCAGAAGGCAAACCTCCGAAAATCCGACCGCCACAACAGACCGCCAGACCAGCGGTCGGCGGAAAGGTGGAGGTGACCAAACCTCCACCGCCACGCCAACAGAAATACGCCCATCCCACTATGACCCACGAATCCACGCGGCGGTCATTCAAACGCGGTATTCCATTGGCGGGACACACCGGCGCGGTCAGAATACACACAAACGAACAAAACTCACCCACATTGGACGATTTGAATCCCACACACCTGATACACATACACACACCACTCCCACACACACAATACAATATAAAACACCCACCCACATCACCCACAAACCCCTACGCTTACAAATTCGTAAAGAAGGCAAGAGCGAGACACCAGCATCCAAAACATAACAGCCACTCAACACCATCACCCACACACTATCCACACACAAAACAACACACACCACCACACTCAACTCACTTAAATACACATACTCCACCCCACACATCATACACACCACCCCATGGCACCCCAAAGACAACCCCGCTTCACAGACGAAGAACTCAGGGTTATGGTGGAGGAAATCGTTCGTGTAGAGCCCCAGCTGTTCGGCACACAGATACAATACACCAGCATTGCCCGGAGGACGGAGCTATGGCAGAGGATTGTCGACAGGGTGAACGCAGTGGGACAGCACCCCAGAAATCGGGAAGACATCAGGAAGCGATGGAACGACCTACGGGGGAAGGTGCGTTCCATGGTATCCAGGCACAACATCGCCGTGCAGAAGACTGGCGGAGGACCCCCACCTCAACCCCCACAATTCACATCATGAGAGGAGGAAGTCTTGAACATCCTGCATCCTGACGGCCTCGCAGGAGTCGGCGGAGGAATGGATACTGGTAAGTTGAAGCTTCAATACTGCTTCCCCCCCACCTGCATGCCAAATCAGACCCCAACCCTCACCCCCATCCTCGAACCCCATCCTCACCCCCACCCTCACCCCCACCACCATCCTCACCCCCACCACCATCCTCACCCCCAACACCATCCTCACCCCCACCCCCACCCCCAGCACACCTATTCCCCGCCAATGTCTCACCATCACAACCCACACATCCCAAAACCTAGGCCTGCATGCGTCCACTAAGCATGGACACCCATCACCAAAGCATGCCCAATGCATATACACATCCCCCCCACAAGCCACCCTCACCAAAGCCCCCACACACGAATGCCAGCACTTGGGGACACGAGAACCCACAGATACACCCATATGCGACACATTTAAACTATAACCATACCTCTATACCCCTGCAGGACCCGACCGTCAACACACCGCGGCGGAGGGGCCAGAATTATCCACACCCCCCACCCAAGAGGCCGTCAGCGATGACAGCAGCTCTGTCGATCTGGACACCGATGACCAGCCCGGACCATCGGGGACCTCTGGACAGTCGGTTCCCCTCACACAGGCACAGGCCACTATAGTCCCTAACCCCTCTGGGAACACCAGCACAGCTCCCACCCAGCGGGCCCATGCCTCTGTCTCCAGGGCGCGTCAATCTGCGGTGTGTCTACCACTACAGGGCACCCAGGATAACCCACCACCCCAACAACAACAGGGACCTGGGGGCAGTGGTAGTGGGCACACCGGCCAGGGGGCAGAGGCCCAGGGAAACAGGGCAACTCGGCGGGCAGCTGTGCGACAGGGGGGGGAGGAGAGGCCCAGGGAACCCACTCTCCACGAGGTCCTCACCACCATCATGGGAGCATACAACCGCTCCCAGGAGACGATGGCGACGGTACTGGCCCGGTTCCAGGAGATCCAGGTGCTGCAGGAGGAACACTATCGGGGGTACAGGGAGGACATCCGAGCCATCAACACCACCCTGGTTACCATGGTAGGGCTGCTGCAGGACCTCGTAAACAGCAGGGCGGACACTGAACAACACCCAAGGGCCCCTGCCACTAGCCGGGACCAAGAACAGCCATCCACCTCCGCCGGCGCTAGTGGACAGGAGGCCCCCGCACAGCAGCAGCCCACCAGACCCCCACCTCCTGCAGGAGAAGAACCACCCCGCAAGAGGGCCCTGAGATCTCGCAAGACAGAGTAGGATGTCAAGACCCCCGCCAGCAATGGATACCACCTGATGTCATCCCACTGTCCCACATTGTCACCCTGTCCATCCTCGAACTGCCCATGCTCCATCTCTCCACAGGCCTCTGGACAATGCACCTGTGTGACTGTTACTCTGGACTCTGCCATGGACATTCCTTCACCATAGCCCCCACCCACTTGAAACCACCCATCCCATTTTGAGCACTTCAATAAACACCTATTTTGCACCAAAATATCAGGAGTCTGGCTGTGATTTCAATAGATTGTAATTGACATGACAGTGCAAATATGTCCTTGTACATGGTGAAGTCAACAAACAGCTGCCACAAAGCTGTAGTCCATGGGGAAACGAAGCACAGGACTCGTAGTGGGGACCCCAGATCTGAAATAGGGAGGGAAAAGCCAAAACTCAGTCATCATACACTGGGGCAAATAGACAGGCAGCAGAGATGCTGCAGAGTAGTTAACATTTACTAAATTATCTTTGAAATGTTACCTGTGTCCTATTGGAAGTACTGTTCAATGATTCTGTCCCTGTTGTCTGTTTCAGCCCCGTCGTCTTCCTCCTCGTCACTCTCCTCAGGTTCCACCGCTGCCACAACACCACCGTCTCGACCATCCTCCTGCAGGAAAGGCACCTGGCGGCGCAAAGCCAGGTTGTGAAGCATGCAGCAGGCCACGATGATGTGACACACCTTCTTAGGTGAGTACATTAGGGATCCACCGGTCATATGCAGGCAGCGAAACCTGGCCTTTAGGAGGCCAAAGGTGCGTTCGATCACCCTCCTAGTACGCCCATGGGCCTCATTGTACCGTTCCTCTGCCCTGGTCCGGGGATTCCTTACTGGGGTCAGTAGCCACGACAGGTTGGGGTACCCAGAGTCCCCCACTAGCCATACACGGTGTCTCTGTAGCTGTTCCATCACGTAAGGGATGCTGCTATTCCTGAGGATGTAGGCGTCATGCACTGACCCTGGGAATTTGGCATTTACATGCGAGATGTACTGGTCAGCCAAACACACCACCTGGATGTTCATTGAATGGTAACTTTTTCTGTTCCTGTACACCTGCTCCCTGTCTCTTGGGGGAACCAAAGCCACATGGGTCCCATCAATGGCACCAATTACGTTGGGAATATGTCCAAGGGCGTAGAAATCACCCTTCACTGTAGCCAGTTCGCCCACCTCAGGGAAAATGATGTAGTTCCTCACGGATTTCATCAGGGCAGACAACACTCTGGATAACACCTTTGAAAACATGGGCTGAGACATCCCAGAAGCAATTCCCACGGTTGTCTGAAATGACCCACTTGCCAAGAAATGGAGTACTGACATGACCTGCACCAACCCTGTGGGTTGGCGGATGGGGGACATCAGGTCGGGCTCCAGCCGGGCACACAGTTCATGGATAGTGGCACGGTTAAGACGGTAGGTCAGGATAATGTGGCGTTCTTCCATTGTCGACAGGTCCACCAGCGGTCGGTACACGGGAGGATTCATCCGTCTCCTCGCCCAACCCAGCGGACGGTGCCTAGGAAGGACAACATGGAGCACACAGTCAGGCAACCCACAGGTACGTACTCACAGCTAGCACAGTATACGATTCTCTATGCAGTGAATGGCGTGTCTGAGTGGCTATGCAAGGCCTAGGCCTGTGTGACGCAGTTGAAATTGAGCCATGTGGGCCCTGGAAATGGCGGCTGCCTGACCTGTGAAGTGTGACAATGGGATGTGAGGTCAATGCGCTGGCGTGGCACACCGCGGCGGGCGGCGGCCGAAGACCGCGGCGCGAAGCCGCATTGGTTAACATTGAAGCCTATGGGTTTCAGGAGCCAATGGCGAAGGGCGCCGGCGGTGGCGGGACGCACCGCCGCGGTACGCACCGCCGCGGACGTGACCGCCATTTTCTATCTACTTATCCACTTGCGACTTGAACTTTCACAGGAGAGGACCTATACTGCAAGTGTTGCTGTGACCTCGGTCTGGAAGGGACAATGGCTGCTGCGACTGGGGAAAGGGCCCCTGCCTTCACTGGAGAGGAGTTGGAGAAACTTGTGGATGGGGTCCTCCCCCAGTATGCGCTACTCTACGGTCCTCCAGACCAACAAGTGAGTTTAATTCTATCTGGATTTGGGGCCACTGGCTGGCTTGGGGGCCTGGCGGGGATGGGGGGCATGTTGGGCATGGCGGGGGGTCTGGCGGGGGGCCTGGCGGGGATGGGGGGCATGTTGGGCCTGGCGGGGGGCCTGGCGGGGATGGGGGGCATGTTGGGCATGGCGGGGGGCCTGGCGGGGGGCCTGGCGGGGATGGGGGGCATGTTGGGCCTGGCGGGGAGCCTGGCGGGGATGGGGGGCGTTGGGCCACTGGAAAGGAAAATGCTGAGTAACTTGAACATGGTATTTCTCCCTCCCTGTACGTGTCACATAGGTCCGCGCCCATGAGAAGATCGGGATTTGGCGTGCCATCGCCAAGGAAGTCCGGGCCCTGGGGGTCCACCATCGACGGGGCACCCACTGCCGCAAGAGGTGGGAGGACATCCGCCGCGGGACCAAGAAGACCGCCGAGTCTCTGCTGGGGATGGCCTCCCAACGTAGGCGGGGTGCCTGCCGTCAACTGAGCCCCCTGATGTTCCGGATCCTGGCGGTGGCCTACCCTGATTTGGATGGGCGCGTGAGGGCAGCACAGCAGACACAAGGGGGTGAGTCCAAGCATTATCTACTCTGTTGTTGCGCAGTGGAGGTGTCTGGGTGGGGGAGGAGGGCTGTGGGTCCCCCTAGGCCAGGGCGATATCTGTAGGCTGGGCACCCCCGTAAGCCCCTGTGTCCCCAGCCACCACCCTCAGTAGTGTGTCAGTACAGCCATCCCTGGGCCGTGTCATCCATGGGTGCAGTTGTCAACTCTAGGCGTGTAGGGCATGTTCCACGGAATGCGTAGCGGACCCCAAGTGCGCAACTTAGTGCAGGGGGCATCTGTGTCTGTCATGTCCGCTAACTGTACCGGAGATCCATGTAATCAATATCCCTTTATTTCTCTCTCCCCCCCCCTTTTTGTTTGTCTTTCTGTGCTTGTGTGCATCAGCATCATCAGGCGGAGGAGAAGTGGCATCGGGGCAGGAGGGAGCTGCATCTCACATGGCCCAGGAGGGCCATGCCACAGAGTCAGACTGGACCAGTGAGACGGAGGGCGAGGGGAGCTCCACGACGGGGACGACTGGAGCCTGCAGCGACACGGACAAGTCCTCGGAAGGGGGCTCCCTTGCGGGGGTGGCACCATCCGTGCCCCCCGCCATTACAGGTACAGCCGCCACCCAGCGCACCATCTCCGCCCTCCCAGCAGCCCCTCAGCGTTCGCCCCGTGCCCGCTCTGCCAGGAAGCCGGGCATCTCCTTCGCCCCAGGCACCTCAGGCCCTGCACCTGTTACCCCCGCTGCCCTCAGTGAGGAGGTCATTGACCTCCTCCGAACGCTCATTGTTGGGCAGACTACCCTTTTGAATGCCATCCAGGGGGTGGAGAGGGAGGTTCATCGCAGCAATGCGTACCTGGAGGGCATTCATTCGGGTCAGGCTGCCCATCAGCGATCGTTCCAGGCTCTGGCCTCAGCACTGACGGCAGCCATTGTCCCTGTCTCCTGCCTGCCTCTACTAACTCCCTCCTCCCAGTCTCCTGTTCCTCTGCCTGTCCCACCCACACCATCAGACCAGCCTGCACACACCTCAACACCCAAGAGAAGCTCATCCAAACATAAGCACCACAGATCACGCAGACATTCACACACGCAACATTCCGATGCAGACATGCCAACAGTCACTACCACCTCTGTGACCCCCACCTCCTCGTCTCCCTCCTCCCTCCCTGTGACGTCTACACTCACACCTCCATTCACCTCACCATCAGCCAGTGTTTCCATCACCAGCACACCCTCCACTCCAGTCCGCACACGTGCAGTCACCACCCCCACTGCCATTTACACGTCCCCTGTGTCCTCTCCCACTGTGTCTGTCACCCCCTCTTCCACACCACACAAACGCAGCCACCCACCCACCCAACAGCCATCCACCTCACGACAGCCTATCCCTCCTGCACCTGCACCCAAAGACAGCAAACGTGACTCACCTACAACCACATCCTCTCCCTCCACTCCCATTCCCACTGTACCTACCACTCTCCATTGTCCCAAGAAGCTCTTCCTCGCCACTACTAACTTCTTTCCTGACCCTGAGCCCCCCCCTCCTTCTCGTCGGGGTAAGAAGAGCACCTCAGCCACCACCAGCCCTGCAGCCCCCTTAACAAGGGTGCAGGGGTATTGGAGCCCGCCAGCCCGCATGTCTGGATCTTCGCCCAGCAGCAAGGGGACAGCCAGCCCACCCCCTGGGAAGAGGAGCAGAAGGCGGAAGGGGCGCCGCAGGAGCCCGCCTTCTACATCCCCCCCGGACACCACCCAGAGACAGTCACCAGCCACAGCTCCAAAGGGAGGAAAGGGCCACAGGCCGACGACTAAGGAGGGCAAGGGCAGCAAGTTGGAGAGGTCAGGCAGCAGGCCTGCTGCCCAGGAGGAGCCCACAACCCCCATAGCCGCTGCCCCGGGAGGAACCGGCACAGCTGCCCCGGGAGAGCCCACCAGCCCCATAGCCGCTGCCCAGGGAGGACCCAGCCCAGCTGGCCAGGAGGGCCCCACCACCCACAGCCCAGGTGGGCAGTGAAGGAGCACCATCCCCGCTGCCCAGGAGGGCACCACCAGGCATTTAGCAGTTGGCCATAGACCGTCCGCCGTCTCAAGAACCGCTGAACTGGGCCCTTCAAGGCAAGAACCGCTGAACTGGGCCCCGCCGTCTCAAGAACCGCTGAACTGGGCCCTTCAAGGCAAGAACCGCTGAACTGGGCCCTTCAAGGCAAGAACCGCTGAACTGGGCCCCGCCGTCTCAAGAACCGCTGAACTGGGCCCTTCAAGGCAAGAACCGCTGAACTGGGCCCTTCAAGGCAAGAACCGCTGAACTGGGCCCCGCCGTCTCAAGAACCGCTGAACTGGGCCCTTCAAGGCAAGAACCGCTGAACTGGGCCCTTCAAGGCAAGAACCGCTGAACTGGGCCCCGCCGTCTCAAGAACCGCTGAACTGGGCCCTTCAAGGCAAGAACCGCTGAACTGGGCCCTTCAAGGCAAGAACCGCTGAACTGGGCCCCGCCGTCTCAAGAACCGCTGAACTGGGCCCTTCAAGGCAAGAACCGCTGAACTGGGCCCTTCAAGGCAAGAACCGCTGAACTGGGCCCCGCCGTCTCAAGAACCGCTGAACTGGGCCCTTCAAGGCAAGAACCGCTGAACTGGGCCCTTCAAGGCAAGAACCGCTGAACTGGGCCCCGCCGTCTCAAGAACCGCTGAACTGGGCCCTTCAAGGCAAGAACCGCTGAACTGGGCCCTTCAAGGCAAGAACCGCTGAACTGGGCCCTTCAGGGCAAGAACCGCTGGCCCTTTGGCAGACGTGCCAGGGCAGGATCTATCTCGGGCAGGGCTGCAGGATGTCCTCTGGCCAACTTGCCTCCTCCAGTGGCAGTGGGGTCTGTTATGGACTGTATGGACTGTGGCTTTGCTCTCCCCAGGATGGCCCAGTGGGCAGGCCACCCACTGTATGGACTGTATGGACTGTGGCTTTGCTCTCCCCAGGATGGCCCAGTGGGCAGGCCACCCACTGTATGGACTGTATGGACTGTGGCTTTGCTCTCCCCAGGATGGCCCAGTGGGCAGGCCACCCACTGTATGGACTGTATGGACTGTGGCTTTGCTCTCCCCAGGATGGCCCAGTGGGCAGGCCACCCACTGTATGGACTGTATGGACTGTGGCTTTGCTCTCCCCAGGATGGCCCAGTGGGCAGGCCACCCACTGTATGGACTGTATGGACTGTGGCTTTGCTCTCCCCAGGATGGCCCAGTGGGCAGGCCACCCACTGTATGGACTGTATGGACTGTGGCTTTGCTCTCCCCAGGATGGCCCAGTGGGCAGGCCACCCACTGTATGGACTGTTTGGACTGTGGCTTTGCTCTCCCCAGGATGGCCCAGTGGGCAGGCCACCCACTGTATGGACTGTATGGACTGTGGCTTTGCTCTCCCCAGGATGGCCCAGTGGTCATGGAGTCCCCTCGTGGATCTGGCGTCGTGTACTCAAGTGGCTGAGGTGCCCCCCCTTCCCTTCCCCCTGAGGTGCCTGTCCTATTTTCTTTCTGATGCCCCTGCAGTGTTCTCTCCGTGGAGTTCTTGTCGTGGGACTGGGCCTTGCCCCTTTGCACAGGACCCCTGTGATCCACGGACAGTGGTTGGACTACATTTAGTAGCTGTATATATTTTGTACATAGTTTATTTATTTTTTGGGATTAATGGCGTACATATTTAAATATATCTGCCCGTTTATGATCTCTTCTTTTGGTCTTTGCATTATTTCGGAGGGGGGTGGTTTGTGGGTTGTGACAGTGATCTGTGGGAATGCACTGATGTGTGTGTTGTAGTGGGTGTGGGTGGGTGGGTGTGTGCCGGTAATCTTTTCCCTCCCCTGTGTCGTAGGTGCAGTACTCACCGATGTCTTCCGCGCCGCCGGGCGTGCTCCTGGTATATGAGGAGGAATAGGAGTGCGGGGATGACCTGTAACTCTGGCTCCATACTGCCGGAATCTCGCGTGGAGTGCGTAGAGGTGAGCGTTTTCCCGTTCGTAGTCTGTTTCCGCCGTGTTCTTATCGGCGGTGCTCCCGCCCCGGAAAAGGTGGCAGATTGGTGGGTCGTAATAGGGTGGGCGGTACTTTGTCTGCCGCCGGGCTGTTGGCGGGAACCGCCGCGCTGTTTGTTTGTACCGCTGTGGCGGTCGGAGTGTTAAGTTGGCGGGCTGTGTTGGCGGTTCCCGCCAGGGTCAGAATGCCATTTTTAATACCGCCGGTCTGTTCGCGGTCCGACCGCCGCCTCTCCGCCGCCCGCCAAGGTCAGAATGAGGGCCAATGTGTTTACTAATGTCTCCTTTTGTTATTACGTCGAGGTTGTCAAGATGTTCTGTGGGCCAGCTGGGTAATTCAGGTGGCTCCCAGTTTTGGCGGGAGCAGCTGCTGAAAAGTCTTTGGAGCTGGTGCAAGACCACTGCGGGGGACCACTTGGAAAAGCAATGCACAGGTGGACTTCAAGGTGAGTCTGGTGGGTCCTCTTGGAGTGTAAAGGTCGCAATGGGTGGGGGACCCTTGGAGCACAGTTGGTTCTCTGGTGCAGGGCCCATGGAGGCTGGGTGTAGAGCAGGAGAGCCAGGAGCTGTGTGCAAAGGTGCCCTTGGAACCAGGAGGCATGGCACTTTGAGGTTGAATTGCAGGTCAGCAAGGACACTTTGGTGGGTGATTCATATGTGTCCTGAACTTCCTTGACCGGAGCTTGCTTCTGGTCATTGGAGAGTCCAGAGTGGACTTTTCTTCTGGGTGTCCGACATTGAGGGTTCCGGGGCTATTGCAAAGTGCAGCCACTGGAGGTTGCAATGCCACCAAAATTGGCATGCTTGCAGGATTTGTCCTCTGGTTAGCGGCCATTCAGTGAACTGGTCTTTTGCTTCTTTGTTGCAGGGAGTGATGTTTTCACTCTGAACAGAGATCGTCAGCAATTTTCAGAATGGTGTAGGTCCTCTAGGGTTTTGTAGAGTGTGTCAAATGCCCATGCAGCCCCTCAGCAGCAACAGGGAGTCCTCGGTGCAGCACGCAGGGTGTGGTGCATTTTTCTTTGTGCAGCAGGATCACAGTTCTTGAGCCTTGGGTCTTCTTTGTTGCTGGCCTTGTGTCCTTGGAATCTGATCTGCAGGTCTATGGGTACCCATTAAATACTGCATTTAGTGGGTGTTTAGGGGAGTCCCTGTCAGTGACTAATGGCTCATCTACCTTAGGGTGGCTACACCCAATATGTGACCACTTCCTGTGGGCATAGATCACTTCCATATCCCTGACAGGCTATTTCCCTACCACGCAAGATGGAAGAAAATTAAATTGAGGTGTCACCTAGCATGCAACACATTGCTCTGAGTAGTTTGATGCCAAATAATCCAGGGTTCAGACTGGCCATCATGTAGCTGGGAAACTCGTACTGATCAGTGTCGAGCACATGCAATTAAAATGACTGCTCTGTTTGCTTACTATGTCCCAGGTTTGGCAAAAACATATTAGGGGCATATTGCTCACGCCGCTATGCCCACACATGCATTATAGTGGACTCTTCCTTAGGGCTGGAAGGCCTGCCTGAGGCATGGCTTACCTATATTGGATGCAGTGTGTAGTTGATAGGTCACTCAGGCTGTGTGCTATGTCAGTTTTGCATTTTAGGATTGCACCAGGACACTTAGCCTGTAATGGCAGTGCTGGGTGCACCTGGATGCCTGGTCCCTGAGGGATACACAATCTGTGCTGCTGCCCTCAGGGGCCTACCGTTAGTATCCCATACCATGGGTGCCTAAGTACCATTTACTAGGTTCTTATAGTGGCAGCCAAAGGTGTTGTCAATTGTGCCAATGCATCACAACAGGTTTGGGAAAGAGATCTGGCCCAGGAAACCTATTTAGTAGGGGCCCTGGGCACTAACAACTTTGAACCCACAACAAATAAAAATCAAAAATTGGGGGCCAACCATGTCAAAAAGGCACTTTCTCACAGGAAGACATTATCTTAGGCCAAAAGTCAGACATCGCATGCAATACCACCTTGTCGTGGAAAACCCCTAACTAAGGGGAGGATAGAGACAAAAGCCAATTCACAGATATGACCAGCGGAACGGATAGCCACTAAAATGAATATCTAGAGCGTCAATAACCTGAGGCCATTGGCAGTCAAGGCTCACATGAAGGCTGCTGCAGGGCACTGAGAAACAACAGCAAGTCCCATGAAGGAATAACAGACTTAGCAGTGGGGTGACGGGTATCAAAACCATGCAGGAGACAATTTCCAAACCTCTGCAAATGAGAACAGACATTCCTAAGGACCTCCTTAGCCTTTGCAGCTGTCAGCTGGCTAACCATAGGTTACGTCCATCCAACAGACACAGCACAACTCAAAATAAATGGGATTATCTTGGTACTCAGAAGAAAAAGAAGCCTAGAGGTGCTTGAACGATCAACTGGATGACCTCCTAAGAGTACTCTAAATTAAAGCAGGGAGGGGTGGAAGATAGACCTAACCACTGAAGCTCAAACCTCTCTGCTGCCAAGCTGGCAGGCAAAGATGCTGGCAAGAAACAAACACAGAAGAATACTCCAAAGTTCGCAAGTATGCAGAGGGAATATTCACTCTGAAGCAAGAGTCATGAACCAAAGCAGGAAAAAGGAGGTGAGAAGACAACCGCCAGACTGCTGCCAACTCTCCTCCCACAAAGCTGTCTCACAAGCCTATGAATCTAGTGAAAAGCAGGAAATGTAGAGTGGAAGAGGGATGCAATTAGAGGTCAGGGCATCCACCCCAAAACCCCTTGGGACCAGGAGTGAAAGCAGGAGAAAAGAACATTGCTCATAAAGAGATCCATCCAAGGGAAACCAAACCTTCTGCATAACTCATGAAGGCGGAAGATATAGAACAAAGTGGGACAGAGGGATTACTGTGCTAAGATGATCTGCGAACATGTTGAAATCACATGTACAGAGCTGACAGGACAGGAAGGTGGAACTCTGCTCAACCCAAACCTGGGAGGCCAGGGACAGCACAGCATTCAAATCCATTCCTGACTGCCTGTTGACATAGGAGTTTATGACTGTGTTTTCTGAGCAGGGCATAACCACTCACCCTTCAATAGAGAAGCAAACCAGAGCAGACCTTGAGCACAGCTGCCAGTTTCCCCTAATGGGATCAGTGAATAACCATAACAAATGCTCAAATGGGGCAGAGAAACACCCTGCTCGAGGTTTGGTGAAAGCAACCACCATTTCCAGCCATCCTGCATACTGTTGACCAAAGACAACATACAGTCACTATCCTTGGAGGAAGTAATGGATTGACAGAGTAGATGTTGGGTCACGTGGTCATGGTACATTAGAGCCCATAGTACAGCAAAGACACAGACGACTGCAGTAAGAGAAGAACACAGACTCAGAGACAGTCACACCAAGATCCACAACATTCACACCCAGGGTCCATCTGGCCAAGACGTACGTCTTCCTTACAGAGGCACACTTCCCTAAATAGTCCCACATGGGCCTTAATATATTCCAGAGCTAGAGACAGAGTCAGGTGGTACTTCTTTCCATTGATGAGGACACATATTGAGCCAGGAGATCGTAAGCCCTGGGTGTTTTCCAGAACATGAAGAGGAGTGCACAAACCAATGATCCACGTAAAAATAAACAATGATCCCTGCAATGTGTGTACATTGCTTCCAGTCCCTGGGAATCAAGCTGCAAGACTCAAAGGGACATAGAGATCAACCAGTCCAGCAGAGAGCCCCAGTGTCCACCTTATTCATCAATGGCCAGAACAATCCAACACCTTATGAAGAAAGAAGCCAGACTGACCGACCTTGCCCATCCAAAAGTGCTAAGTGAAAACTGCAGGAGCAGACAGAAAAACATGGCATGATAAGTGTATCCTCCGATTTCTGACTCCATATGAAAGGGAGGGACCTGAAGATGTGGCTATAAGAAGGGCAGGTTGGTTGATGTTTTAGCTAAGTCACTTGGAGTCTGTGGGCAGAAGGTGTCGAGGCTTCTCTGCTCAGTTCACTCTAACAGACATGTGCATAGTATCCTTTGGGAACTGTGTGTTTCATGCCCTGTTTCCAGTACATGTAATCCTTTCTCTGTCCAATACAAATGTTTGGCATTCATTGCCTAATATCACAAAATGCTGTTTTGTAGAATAAGCAATGTTACTGATGATTTTCACAGCAAGAGTGGCTTTGTAGGAAATGAGTTCCCACTCCATGATTGAGGCAACAGAGTGTTTTCAGCAGCAACTACAACAAAAGTTGATCCCACGTGTGCAATAGGTTTCGTAAATTAAAACCCTTTCCCACTCATGGAAGTGTGCATTGCACTAGTCCTAGTTTGTCCAATGTTAATTAATTTAATCTTCTCTACATGCATGATTGATAACCTTCAAGAATCATCTGTCAGTTAGAACACAATCATTTTCAAAAGGAGTTTCCTCTGTGACAGAATGTGGCATTTGCCTCAGAACTTACCAGTGCTTTTACACAAGGGCATTGTTTTTCAGGCTTTTTCCCATGTTTGGTTTGCACTACCCTTCTTTGTTAGCACTGTTGTCTGGCTTGTTAATTTCGCCCTGACATATTCGAAGTGGAATATGTCATTTGTTTAATAGAGGGATCAATGTAAGATTTAGCCACTTAGAAATCTGTAAAAAAAAGCAGTCTGCAGATATGCGAAACACAGCATAGACGTAAATCTCTTTAACATAAATAGTTGCTTCCAGGTGGTAAGAAGATTCCTCAGTCAGTCAAAGCTGGAATCCCCTGTAACCTGCAGAATGTTTGCCTTCCCCAGTTGACATCCTCTGAGAAGGGGGACAGCCAGCTGCTTCCTGTTACCTAGAAGTTCCTATGCTTGTCAAACCACTTCTTGAGACTTCCTAGTAGGTAGCTTGCTATTTTAGTATGAAAGAGCAGCAGCATTAGGATGCACTGTAACACATATGTGTCATGTGTAGCATCACTTTAATCTTTTGCTTTTTAGTGAATTGCTGTGTTGTTTTTTTCATATTCAAAGCTGAGCATACGCCAATCCCTTAGGCAACATGAACCCAACCTCTCTGATGCACACAGCCTCGCAGGGGGTTGGCCACCGGGCCTAGCTGGGCCCAGTACAAATCTACCATGGATGCTCAACCCCCCGCTGCAAAAGGTTGGTTTAGCCTAATGCTCAAACCACTAAAGGCAGCAAACCCCACTGCGCACTACCTATCGCCTGCACACTGCCGGTTAGCTGCAGTGTCTGGTTTATTACTGGGCTCTTCCCATTTTTTGGGCACCACAGTAACAGTAATGGTACATCAGTACCTCACTGGGAATATCGCTGTGCACTGCAGTACTGAGTGGTTGCATTGTGGTTCCCGGGTTGGCCACAAGTGCTGGCTTCTAGCCAGGCTCTTCACCACCTTCTTGCAGACACCCAACTGGTGATACCCACAACCCAAAATATATATTTTTTAATTTTTGACTGAAGGGCAATCCCCAGTAAATCCCCCACATGGCCCTGGGTGTCAGAATGTGCCCTCCCAAATTGGACCTTTGATTCTTTTTTCAGGACTCGGTGGCCGAGTCCCAGAGGCCTGTAATGGCCACTGAAACATATTGTCCATGTAGTGGCCAGCCAACCAGTATCTGTCCATCTACCTTGAGTAGGCGAATCAGGGCATATCTGGACACTAATGGTCCAGATATCTATATGTTTTTACTACTGTTAGCTCCTCCATTCTCACCCCAAACATAATTTTAAAATCAAATAAAAAATCACGCTTTCTGAGTAAAGTTCTAACTTTTTTGCCAAATTTGGTATAATTCCATATTTTATTTATTTTCTATATTGGAGAGTAAACCTTCCTGTGGGACTTAACATGGGCAATTGCACATTTGAGACTTCCCTTTTTCTTGGCCCTGGATTAACGGATCAGTGCAAAACTTCCCATGGAGGAGCTAAAGTGGATGGACTTATATTTGGAAAGTTTTGTGCATATTCGCCAAATGGTGTCAAATGTATTAAAGGAAAAAATGCTTTCCAATGGAAACGGAGCTAACTATTATCTACACTGCGGTGACCACCACTGTTTAGTATATACGCGTATATGCATTATATAGACATTATATGTGTGTGTGTGTGTGTGTGCTTATTTATTCCATGGAAGTGAAAGAACTGTGTCTCTAAACTATGGAATTTAGAGCAGTATTTAGATCATCTATACTAATAAATGAACACATTTAGTACTATAGTCAAATTTGACTTTATTACTATGGTATAGCAAAACTGACACTGAATGCCACATATATTTAAATATATATATATATATATATATATATATTCAATGCCATATATATATATATGTGTGTAATTATAATATATATATTGAATGCCATGCATATATATGGCATTATATATGTATATCTAATGCCATATATATATATATATATATTTTCACTAAAAAACTATAGGTTACAGGGAACTATATATTACAGGGATGTTACAGTTACATTCAGATTTTCCATGCACAAAACTATAGAAATTCAATAGTTACATTTATACTTATCTCAAGAAACTATAACTTGTGCCCTAAGGTAACTATAGCTCGTGGCCCCACCATGCACAGTTTTCTCATCAATCATTTTATTTCAAATGCTGCAGTTATATTATGAATGATGACAGAAGATGTCATTACTGACTTAATATGTAGGGTAAGTAGCAGTGCATAGCAAGGGCGCAAGTTGTAATTACCTTAGACCACAAACTATAACGTTCCTGTAACCATTGTTTTTTTCCAGTGAATTTCTAGTTTTTTTTTTTTATGTTAAGCAATATTAAATTACCTTCCTTTAATGCAACCTTCTCCGCACCCAGGCCTGCAGCCAACTCCCCTAGGCACCCAAACCTGTACCACGCATAGTCTTTGGCCGTGCACAGCAGGGGTTGGCAGCACGGCCTGCGGCTAGTCCCTGTGGCTCTCCACCCAGAAGGGGGTCACACGGCCCCCATCCCCAGGCCAATTGTGGCCCCAGGGACCCCATCCCTCGGGCCTCGCCAATTCATGAAATGGGAGGGGGCCACTTGGCACCCCTCCCGGAGTCGAATTTGCCCTGAGTGACCCCATCCTCTGGGGCACGTCCAATCCAAAAACAGAAAAACAAAACAAAGCAAGCAGTGACAAAGCCAAAACACTGGTGTCCACCGTCAGATCTACTGGCCCTTCTAATGCTTGTTTAATTTGTTTGACGTTTGAGAATGCCAGAAGTAAGTCAGAGTCTTCGACATCTGAAAATGGCCCAAATATCAGAGACGACTGACAACAAGCAAAATGTTATCTCATACAGCTGCCTGTAAGTGGAGATCCAAAAAAACTGTTCTAATGTTTCCTTTATATACTTTGGATGAGGGCCAAAGTATTTAAGAACTACTGATGTGGACACAAAACAAGGCAATCAAGTCCCCTTGACAGCGAAAATAAAGAGGGCTGGAAGGAAACGTAAACTCCACCAACTAATGATTCTGAATTAAGAAACTCTGTCAAGTCTGAGATTGTAAGGTGAATAGACAGTTTGTTATTTAACTTTGTTTTCTACAGAGTGTTTTCTGAAGGCAGTCAGAGGAGTGTTGACTTATGCATGGTTTGAGGCCCTGGTATTCTCCCTGAGCTAACACTCTTCTCGTTCAGAGGCCAGACACAGACTCTTGAAAATCGTTAGGTTATCGAAACAAGTTGAAAGGGCTTTCCTTTTTTCTTTAAGACTTACCTCATTTCATCTCAAACATCACACTGAATTCAGGTCTTGCAGAAATAAAACCCTGACTAGAGCAAAGAAAATACAGTGATTGATCAATAGGTGCTTTCTTTATGCGGGAAAGAAGATGAATGAGAAACCATTAAAATATGTGTCAAACTGTTGGAACTGGGAAAAATACACAGCACGGGGAAACATGATTCAAGCTTTAAATTCAGCACTGAATGAACAGATTTTGTTTCTACAAGTTAAGCGAATTCAATCAGTTTTCCTCCCCATAGGATACGAAAGTATTTCCTAGAAAATGTAATTCCAAGGAAAACAAATGAGCTTATTCTGTGAGCTTCCCCTTTTGCAATAAGGGCTGCTGTCAACAGTCAAACTGTCTTGCGGCTAGCACGAGACTTGTTGACATATTCTACACGTAACAGGACAAAATGGTTACCAAAGCATTCCTACTCTGGCGGGCTCGGCACTTATCAGCTCCACGCAGCTCTTCCGATAGATAAGAGAGAGACCCTTCTCGTGATACGAGGAACACAGGCGTACTGCGTCTGCTAATTGTTGTGGCTGTTAAAGAAATCATTCTTTCAAGTAGAAAGACCTGGTGCTCAAGCCATCATGAGCCCAAAACATGGAAGGCTGATGACAAAACCTCAGCAGGACTAAACGCAGCCGGCCATCTTTGATGTACAGCTTCCAAAGGCTAGTCCAGCAATACCAGATGGCTTTCCTCCACTTTAACAGAGCAAGCTCTTCAGCACAGTACATCTGCTACTTCATCCAGGCTTAAAAGTCAGATTTGCATATTAATTATTTGGCCATTTTATTAGCTGATCCTGAAATACACTCATATTTTTTTTCATGATTCTTAAAAACCTCCGTTTTGGAAATATAGATAGAATGGGGATCCGTTGTTCTCGCCCTAACGCTTTTTGAAGGTGACATTGAAAGAATCACTGAACCATAAAACACCTTTTAATTGACAGTTCCTTCCTGTTCATGTTGAGCCCCCTCTTCCACTTCAAGTAAGGAACAAAAACACAATTGCTGTAGAGTTTCCATTATACAACTCAAAGGGGCTTTCAGGTACATTACGTCATTCAATTCGTTCAATCAAGACCTGAAAGGAATGTATAAAACGAGTTTCTCGAACCACAACTACTCTTCCTGCCTATCCTCACCACTGGGTAGGATTAACCAAAGGCAAATTTCTCTCAGAAAGCAAAGCTGGAGTAAGGGCCGCCCTGCAGTCTGAGTTTCTTAGAGTGATTTGCTGCAGTTTAAATATAAGCTTTGACAAGACTTGTAAAAATTCAATTTAGAAGCTTTTCGCAGATCTCCAAAAAACTCCTTGGTTCTTCCCTTTGTGAATGAGAGGAGAGCATCCTGTCATCTTTCTCCTCTTGTTCAATGAGGCCGTTTAGTAAAAAAAAAAAAAAAAGAACACACATAGCACACACTGCATCATTTAATGGCACACCACAGAAATTAAATGATGGTCCTGTGAGTAATTAAACTTCTGGTCTCGTCATGTTTAAGATTTAATCTAGCTTTTCCTTTCCACGTGGCATTAAAAAAAGATGTGCTAGGGTGGGCATAACTGAGTATTTACCTGGATTTATGATCTTAATGAAGGAATGTCCATTAGTTTCTTAACAATATTACCATTGGTTCCTCTGGCTTCAAAATAATACGTTGTTACATATTGTAACCTTCAGGATTATTTCAATTTGAACATGTTTTCTAACTACGTGAGAGGCCCTGTTGAAGATTAACCATGACAATCAGATGTCGTGGAGTAAAGCATGAAAAATACGGGCCACAGAAAATTAATTCGATAATGTTGCACTCTAGAACAATCAGGTTCTGACTAGAAATTCTCCAAAGCCTGGTGTAAGAATGCCTTCTTATGTCATTCTACATTATTTCTGATTTTTACACGCACAGTTAAGAATTTGTATGCCACTCTTTGTAGATTTTAGTTCTACTGCATTGATGTAAGTGGCAGCTTCTATTCCAGAGTTTCTAGGACAGTGGCTCATGGGTAGCAAAATTGCCTTACAAGCAAAAGACCTCAAAGAGTACAACACTGATTTTAATTGAAAAATAAGGTAAATTGAACAGACTACATCGTTAAACAATTTACCAGGAATGAAATGAACATGTTTGGGTGGCCTCTGTCAAGAAAATCCTGGGCAGCTGTGAAAAAATCAACGTCTAACAAATACAAAATACCAGGGATATCTCATAGAATACTTACACCAGCCCTTGCAAAGAACTGTCCTAGGCCTTTGTTCTGGAAATTTGCATCCACTAGCAATGGAATAAGGGCCCATATCACAAAGTAGGATGGCATAAAGGTAGAAGGCACTAACATTTCAGTAGGAGTGCTGGGGAAGCTGCAGGTTTCCTCGATGATTTAGTTTTAAGGACTAAACCCAAAATGCTTCTAAATCCCATATGCTGTGTTTTCTAGTGAAATAATGAGAATGGAAAACATGGTTATATGTATCTCTAGGATGGAACAACGTCCCAACACTCTCTGGCCACTCTGCAATGGGATCCGAGATCCCCACGAATTGTATATATGATCTAAAGAGTGTTGACACTGTGACCTAACTGGTGTTGCTCAACTGGCTTGTAGAGGTGACTCGAGGATGCGGGATACCAGTGTGAGGGTAGGCTCATGAATGCTAGTGCTAGTTTGGCTGCTAGAGTCTGACAAGCTGTCAAGCTTTGGCTGTGGCTTACTGTCCAGACCAGAGGAAGATGAGGTGCAACCTCGGTTCTTGCAGGTCCGGCTCTGGCCGAGGTAGGGGCGACCCTTTCTGGTAGCCACGGTGCTGTTGACAGTATATGCCAATACAGTCCGTGCCCTCCAGAAGGAGTCCCTGAGGAAAAACCCCGAAGGGGGAAAAACCTCCAGATGGGAACTCCCTGGAAGAAAGGAAGACACAAAGAAAAATCAGAATCTTGAACCAGGCCAAACGTAGGAAAAAACATGAAAAAAGAGAAAAAATTGGATATCAGCGAGAAAACCAACAGGAGCGTAATCACCACAGAGCAGTGTTGCAACCCAAAGAGAAAAGAAATCAAGGCCCTTATATACCCCTAAACAAGAAGTAATGAACAGAAAAAGGAAAGACAGCCATCTTGGATTGGGAAAAAAGTAATAAAACAGATAGGAAAAATGCCACAGGAAGAAGTTAACAGGTGCATGCAGGGAACCAGAGAAGAGAAAGGTATGATGGGATAGCCGTAAGATGGCTTCCCACAAGAAGAGAAGAAGAAAGAAAAAAGGAAGCTCAAGAAGAAACCCCAGGTAAGTGAGAGGCCGAGGTGGGGGGGCACCCAAGGGCCTCATCTATCTTCCTCATGCCGCGCATAATGGGCGTCGAGAACAGAAGCCCAATTCCGGGCCCCCCCCCTCCCTGTCGCAGTGGCAAGGACGATGTGAGGCTGGAAAAAGGGGGCGTGGCTGACCTCGAAGTTCGTGAAATGGACCGCGGCACACGCCCGACCCGACCGCGCCACCGGGACGCGCAGCGCAACAGAAGCTTCTTCTTTCAAGGGCTTGCCTAAATACTGCTCCCACTTCTCTTGATGTTAGGTTACATCATGGCAACAAAGACCTGGTGTGGGCCTCAAGAGTTGCTGGCTGAGTCTGTCTGTTAATGGTAATATGGTGCAGACTGTCATGACCAGTGGCTTTCTGCTGCTCTTGCCAAGGTCATGTGTCACAAGCTGCTTAACTGTGCCTCTTTCTAAAGAACAGTCATTGTTGGCACTGTGGACTCTGCAAATACTAAATTCTAATGTCTAGGTTAACGACAATGCAGGACATGCAGTATAGTGACTGCTCCCTACACTTATCAGACACACAGATGGTCTCAGTTTATTGTACATGGCTGGGATAAAAAAAATGTGATGGACACATTTTCACCCTAATACTTTCTCTAATACTGCACCACTTCAAACACTGTATCAATCACCCTTGTGGCACCAAAATTAGGAACCATTAACTGCAGTAGTAGCCAAGTTTAATAGAGGTCCTCAAGCAACAGTACCAACCTAGATGTTTGGTCTTCCAATCACACGTCCTACGTATTGGCAGTAGGTGAGAAGCCCAACAACATACATCGACACAAAACGTTCCACACACTGACTGCTAGCCAGAACTCTGCTGTCATTAAAACTCAGGTCCTAGGCTTCTGTGGCAGGCCAGCGCCCTACTGTTATTTAAATTGGTGTATGCAAGTTGCAATTCCCATGTAATTATAAACAGAGAGTTTCGGTGTGTATCACTCAATTTGCCAGTACTCCATTTATTGACTGCAGAAGGATGAAAGGCTCAGTCGACCTGCTGGGATTTGGACTTGAGACTTGAGACAAATGTCAGTTTTGAATGCTGGCTTACTCTCCTAATAAATGAAGATTTTCCTGTAGTTCATTGGAAAGGGTAGAAATAATTGTGGTTAATCAGTGACAGGATGGTTTGTGTGTATCTTATTTTGTATTTGTATGTTGTAGGTGCTTTAACCATTTTCTGTTATGCCACCAAAACTGTGGCTTTATTCAGCCAGTTGGAAGATGGACCAAAGTAGTAGACTAGACAACATGATGTGAATTTAGGTATTTACTGCTAAGGAAGCACTCTCCTTTAACCATAGCCTAAAGGATTTTAAGGAAAATATTGTAACTATTGTCTAGTGGATTTCAAGGAAAATATCCATCTTCAGTAAGCTTTTCATATTCTAAATCCTTGTTCATAGAATTGACAAAATGTGACCATTAGCAGATGTCAGACCATTTTCAGGGGGTCACAAGGCAGACAGCGGCTTTTAAGCCTCACCCCTAGGGTTTTTTTTTTTTTGCTATTGGTGTACTATGGCTGTGCAAACTGGGTCAAATGCAACTCCTCTATCCTCAACTCTCAGGGTAGTGAAGGAGACCTGTCACAGGCTTCTTAGGCAGGTAGTGTAGGGTGCTCGAGCTCAGCACTCAACAATCAACAAAAAGATACAATACGTCTAATGTCCAGGCCACTGCTTATCCTTTCAAAGAAAAAAGTACTTTTAATAACACAGTTTTACTAAATTCTCCACAATGCAATGTTTTTTTAAACATGTTTGTGTCATCTCACTATACTTTCCCTGATCTCTCTCTACAATCTTTTCGATGGTGGACCCCATTTTGTTTGGACCCCACCTGTGACAAAACATTACATGGCTTGAATCTAGTGGAGATGCAGCCTTTTCTTGCTCACAGTCACCTGCACGTCTTACCCCTTGTGGTACTGGGATGGCATGTTTAAGCCATTGATTGCCCCTCCAGGCTCTGGCGGCCCTTCCACATGTCTACTTCAGGAGCAACAAGTTTGCTGAGCTGCAACGGAAGCCAGGTGCAAGTTGTGTACGTCTGCGCATCTGCCCATTCTTAGTCCTTTGAGTCGGCAAAGCCGGTAAGAATACAGACCTGGACAGATTGGTCTCCGATGCAAGCGGTGATGCAGCCCTTCAAGGGTAAAGGACCATCTCAGCCCAGATAAGGCCACCACTGTTCACAGAAGCTTCTGTCCCAATTGGACCATAGGTACATGAGGCCTGACAGGACATATGATGATCAGGGCAGTTTCAGCCCCTGTCTTGGCCTACAATGATCATGGCAGTTGCAGGCCCTGTCTGGGCCTACAATTATCATGAATTTGCAGTGCCGCCTTGGGCCTACGATGATCAAGCCTTTGCAATCCTATCTGGGCCTCTAGTGATAATCACACAGTTGCAGTGCCGACTGGATCTACAATGATCACACAATTGACAGCTTTGCTTGGGCTTATGGTGATCACAGCAGTTGCTGTTTCCAGCAAGAACTAGAATGAGAGACCCAGGGACTACACTTGACACAAGGGCCCTCCCTATCTCACTCTTGTGCAGTCAGTTTCCTTTAGATGTCCCAAAGCCACAAGGGAAATGCTGGGCCACTCTCCTCTTAGACAGTTTCATCTCCTGCATGGCCAGGCAGACTGCTTCCCTCGTTCAGCAGGCAGGCAGGCCCCATATGCTTCAGGGCAGGTCCACAGCTGTTTCAGCAGAAAGTGCAGATTTCAGGTGATGTCCCTTCATCTCTGGGAGACTATCGGCCAGCAGACGTAGTTCTGATTTCTCAGCAATGCTCATGGAGAACTTCCTTCACTGGTCATAAAAGACATGGAACTGGAACTGAATGACTTGGTTTTCTTCATATTTTTAAACACAACGTTCTAGAGAAGGGATGAGGAGCCACTGCCTCAGACATTAAGACTGATTTGGGGTGCTTCTTCTTTCAAGTGTCCCCCTCAGACTGCTCTCCAGAAAAAGCCTTTGTGAAAAATAATGCTTCTCATAGCAGGTAGCATTGGGGCTGTCTCCAACCTGGAGCACCCACAACAGAGGCACAAGGAGGTGTGAGGTCTATAGATCTGGCTGTCATCAGCCCAAATGAAGGAGTAATCGGGAGAAAACAAAAGTACACGCCTTACCTAGAAACTTGCTCACCTCTCACAACAGAGACTGCAGTCCCACCCAACACCTCTACCATCCATCAAATGCATCAAAACCAGGTGTATAATGTCCTCCTTCCCAGGACCGCACAATCTACACAATATCGCTCCACTGTGCCTCCATGCTAGCTGGTCAGCCAGTGACAGCATGGTCCCTGATTGTAGAGCTAACAGCTGTCGCTTCTAATATACTGGAAATGTCGTGGTCAGGTACAGAGCTGGTTTCAGAGTGTTGTAATTATGCATAACCATCTAAGCATGCGATCGTGCATCGAATTTGTGTTTATCATCCAATAGAGAGTGTGATTTTGCTAGTTTATTTAGCACACATCAGAACAGAGTATACTTCAAGTTGGAGTTCCACAGCACTAACGTTTGGGTTTCGTGAAGGGAGTGCTTTAAATAGCGACTATATGCTAAGTTAAGAGTCATTATCCACATAGTGCTATAGTGCTCACTAATGGACTTAGATGGTTGGATCGAATTTTGTGCCATTATTTGATGGCAAAATACTTTCTTGCTAACTGTTGCTGCACAAGGCCAAATTCTAATCTAACTTGGCCTGGTGATGTGCTCCGAGGAAGGCAAAAGATTTGTTTATAGATTTTTGTTTGTTGCTGATTTAGAGTTAAGGCATCTTTTCCATATAATGCAGCGCTCTCGTAAGCCACAGTTGGTAAAAAGTTTATGGTCATGACAGCCAGTAATGGACCAAATGAGGCGCCATCCAGCTTCTTTGTGATGGCACAAAAGGCGAATGTCAGTGCCTTACATTTCCGCATTATATATTGTTTGTGTGCCGAAACATTCAACTTTTTATCAAAATACCAGATATTTATAATGGGTGACTTCTTCCAAAGTTCCATCAGCTAGCTTGAGATTAAGAGCAGGATCAAAGGTGTTCCAGATGGGCATCATTTTTGATTTGAGAGTAGTGATTTCCAATTTCGATTCCTGAGCAAATTTAGGTAGTGCATGGATTGATCT
Organism: Pleurodeles waltl; assembly: GCF_031143425.1. NCBI lineage: Eukaryota > Metazoa > Chordata > Amphibia > Caudata > Salamandridae > Pleurodeles > Pleurodeles waltl. Next base: position 519,623,965 of record NC_090442.1, read on the forward strand.
CTGTAAACCCACTCTTGTGTGGTTTAAAAGGACAATATTGTCTGCATATGAGAGTTGTGATGTTGTTCGCAGCCCCAACTTTAGCAGGTGAGAGTTGATCTCATCTAGCTTAGGTGACAAGTCTGCTGTAAATAAATTAAACAGGTGCGGTGCAAGAACACACCCCTGTTTAAGACCAATATTAGTTGGGATTTTCCTCAACAGCCTTGTACCATCTGCTAGCCTGATTTGAACCCATGTCTTTTCATATAACGATTGAATGGCTCAGAGGATTTTTTCGTGCAGGCCCCAGGTTCTTAGTTTTCTCAATGGAAGGGCTCTATCCTCCCAATCAAAAGCACTTTTAAAATCTATAAAACATAAGTGCAATTTTTCCTGCAGCGTTTCGATTTGTCGGCTATCGATGTTAAGGGCAGTATATTTATCATGGTACTGTAACCCTTCCAAAACCCAGTCTGGTTTAGGGGGGCCAAGTTGACTGAATTCGACCATTCTACCAGATCATCAAATATTAAGGTAGCATAATATTTGGCTTCTGAATCTGATCTCACACATAGAGGGTTGAAGCTTTAATTTCTTAATTTTTCTAAGCCCTCTCTTCTAATCTTAACATTAAAGTTGTGCCCGATAGAGTTATCAATGGCAGAGACATCTGATCTGACACTGGGCAAGGCATGAAGCCAAATGATAGCAATCTTGTCGATAAAGTGGTCCAGGCGTCTGCTGCAGTCATACACGAAGGTACTATGAGTTGTAGTGCCTCTTTTGCTTTATAGGGCAGCTTTGGCAAGGGGCGATGGGTCCATATATATTGTTTCAAATGAATAGATGCAAGACTACCTGAAACTGCTGACAGTGGAGCATGCCTAGTTGTATTCAATGCCAACTCTAAGTGTTGATTGGAATGATTGCTTTGCAGTGTGCTTTGATTTTCAACATCCTCAGCTGGGAGATGCCAGAGGGTCACAATGGTGTAATCAATTATTGATTCAGAAGTCAAACTGTAATGGGTGAACCTCTGCAGATTATCATTGTTTGTCCTCCCGTTCAGGACCCTCATGCCCAAATGTTCCAGTGCTGCAACCAGTTCCTGACCGATACGATCAGTTTGCTTCAACAGATGGCTCACCTAAGGATGAACTGCCCATAGGCATTTTCAGCTGCTAACTGCTCGTCCGAGTCTGGAGTACAAATTAAGTTGGCATTAAAGTCACCTCTCAGCACGATTTCCCAGTTTGGATGGGTAAGTCTAACTTCAGATATCTTGTGGAGTAGTATTTTAAAAAATGACAACTTTCTTGAAATACGTCAATGGGCGTAGATATTGAACTGTACAACAGGAGATGCGTGATGAGCGTTCTGATGAGCATTCTCAAAACTCTCAACATTGACCTTAATGGCCTGCAGATCATCAGAGGAGATTGGTAGTTGTACTGAAGTTGCTCGTAATGCGGTTTAAACATAAGTCACTAAGCCATTGCGGGATCTACCAGATCTGTTTGGTTTCTTGGCATTAATGTTATGGAGCACATAGCTTGCTAGATACATCGGGTCAGTCAACCACGCTTCTTGCAACATGACCAAATCATAACTGCCTTGAGTTGCTAATGTGAAACCATCATGAGTGATGTCTTTTGCTCCAGCAGTATTCCAAGAAAGGAAATTTACAGCTGTTGCCTGTGCCTTCTTGCTGCATAATCTTTAAAGGGTAAATTTTTTCTTAGAACATTTAGGGCCAGATGTAGCAAACGTTTTGCGACTCGCAAACGGCAAAATTTGCCGTTTGCAAGTCGCAAAACGCGTATCCCAATGCAGAAATGCATTTTGCGAGTCGTTACCGACTCGCAAAATGCATTTCAGACTCGCAAATAGGAAGGGGTGTTCCCTTCCTATTTGCGAGTCGCATTGGGATGCAATACCATTTGCGACCGCATATGCGGTCGCAAATGGCATCGCAGTTACCATCCACTTCAAGTGAATTTTTCACCGCGGAGCAAGCTGTGCGTCAAATTTTTCGCCGCACAAGGAGTCCAGTTGAAAGATAGAAGTCTTTTTGGTCCTGAGACTTCAGGGAACAGGAGCCAAGCCCTTGGAGAGCATTTCTGCAGCAGGGCAAGAGTTCAGAAAGGCAGCAGGGCAACAGCAAGGCAGCAGTCCTCTGTAGAAAGCAGTCAGGTGAGTCCTTTAGGCAGCCAGGCAGTTCTTCTTGTCAGGGTGCAGGTTCTGGTTCAGGTTTCTTCTCCAGCAAGTGTCTGAGGTGGTAGGGCAGAGGCCCTGTTTTATACCCAAATGTGCCTTTGAAGTGGGGGAGACTTCAAAGAGTGGCTAAGAAGTGCACCAGGTCCCCTTTCAGTTCAATCCTGTCTGCCAGGGTCCCAGCAGGGGGTGTGGCAGTCCTTTGTGTGAGAGCAGGCCCTCCACCCTCCCAGCCCAGGAAGACCCATTCAAAATGCAGATGTATGCAAGTGAGGCTGAGTACCCTGTGTTTGGGGAGTGTCTGAGTGAATGCACAAGGAGCTGTCAACTAAACCCAGCCAGACGTGGATTGTAAGGCACAGAAAGATTTAAGTGGAAAGAAATGCTCACTTTCTAAAAGTGGTATTTCTAGAATAGTAATATTAAATCCAACTTCACCAGTCAGCAGGATTTTGTATTACCATTCTGGCCATACTAAATATGACCTTCCTACTCCTTTCAGATCAGCAGCTACCACTTCAACTATGTATGAGGGAAGCCCCAATGTTAGCCTATGAAGGGAGCAGGCCTCACAGTAATGTAAAAACCAATTTAGGAGTTCTACACTACCAGGACATGTAAACTACACAGGTACATGTCCTGCCTTTTACCCACACAGCACCCTGCTCTAGGGCTTACCTAGGGCACACATTAGGGGTGACTTATATGTAGAAAAAGGGGAGTTTTAGGCTTGGCAAGTACTTTTAAATGCTAAGTCGAGGTGACAATGAAACTGCACACACAGGCCTTGCAATGGCAGGCCTGAGACAAGGTAGAGGGGCTACTAAAGTGGGTGGCACAACCAGTGCTGCAGGCCCACTAGTAGCATTTAATCTACAGGCCCTAGGCACATATAGTGCACATTACCAGGGATTTATAAGTAAATTAAATAGTCCAATCAGGTATGATCCAAGGTTACCATGTTTAAAGGGAGAGAGAGTATGCACTTTAGCACTGGTTAACAGTGGTAAAGTGCGCAGAGTCTAAAAGCCAGCAAAAACAGTGTCCAAAAAGTGGAGGGAGGCAGGCAAAAAGTTAGGGGTGACCACCCTAAGGCTGTCAGGTCTAACAAGAAGCAAATGCATAGTCTGACCCTGAGCCACCCGATGTTAAGTTGCTTAGCTAGAATTTTCTGCAATGTACTGGCTGACAGGAGATGATTAAGACAATTTGATGCAATTATGTGTAGAGTAGGCTAAATGTACTTTCCCAGGACTTGAACAATGGAAGCACTGACTGAAGAGGAACATGCAACACCTTCGATACCTGAAGAGCCGGATGATGAGGACATCGTGTAGTGGACCAATCCGCATCTTGTGAACGGACTGATATTTGAATTTATAGATTTGGTAAATTAATGTTATAGGTTGAAGTCATATCTGCTGACTGACTGACCAATTGGGAATTAGGGGGATGGACTGAGAGACCCTAATAAAAAGTCATAACAAGGGGCTAAAATCAGAGATGCGAGGGGAGAATTGGTGACTCAGGAGACGCTGTTCGAGATTCTGTCGTTGGGCTCATACTCTGAGAGCCTGATGCGTTGCTGATCCATTGGATGGTTTTAGTTGTTCTCATTAAAGGGTTATTACTTGGTTATGTTGATTATTGACGCCATTGATCACTACATGATTAGGATATTCCATGTGATCCAAAAGATTCATCAACCTATACACGTCCCCTTGTAAGTTTACTTACTAAGGACCAGGCGTGCTAGCAGACTGTCCTGCTACTACTTAACTCAGGTCTTCGAGGCCTGATGAATTTAATTCCCCCTCCGATGGACAATTCTGATTCAGACATGTGCCGATGGAAACAGAGCCACATGAGCGACAACCACACTGTCAGAAGGCAGCACACTTTATTCAGATGTATTAGTACCGAAGGCTCAAAAACTGCAGCATTTTGAACTTGCATGTAAGGTATATGTTATTGTTTGGCCAAAAAATGGAAAAGAAATTACTATAGTGATCAACATTCACCTACATCTGTCTGGGAGTATTTCTCGCTTTCCTGGTGCATTTCTTCTGCCTTTTCGTTAAAACTTGGACTGCATCACCACAGGGCTCTGTCATCTCAATCAGTGATGCACCTATGGGTTGTGTGGCCTACTCGTTAGCTCGTTAGCTGTGCTGGTCACTGACACCTCCAATTTGCTTCTTTGCATTTTAGTTTTTATTTGCACTAGACAAAGACCCAGCCATGTCCGGTGCCACTGAATCGGGCTGAAGTACTATGCATATTGGCTGATTCCCTAGTTTTTATCTGTTGATTACTCTCTAGTTTCGCTCTGCAGCAAAGAGTCTGTATAATTTGTGAAACAGGATAGGCAGATGTACACACTACCTTGGCACGAGATATCAGCTCTTCCCAGATGCCTGTTAGGATAGATAGAAGAGCCATCAATTTCTCAATAATTGGACCACATTTACAGGCATCTTGTTGACACTGATGGGTAAGAGCCTGAATGGTTGATGACCAGTCTGTTAGCTTATCCAATTGAGTCTTAATGCCCACAATATGCCATGCCATAACATTCATCAAATCGATCTGGAGATGCAACATATCCGATTCCATATTCAGCACTGAAATTGAAGCTTGCAGAGCGCTTAATTGGGAAGGGTTTGACAAAGGGATGTCATCCGACTTGGACTTATCATAGCATCTGCTGGTTTGCATGCTCAAGGATGGAAAACTACTGTGCATACTTGGTTGTATCTTCGAGAAATGTCTTCTTTTCCCACAAGCGGTATAAGCAGTATTCAATTGCCCATCGTTTGAAAAGCTTGAGATTTCCATTATTGTAGCAGCCGGTGCGATTGGTGCTAAAGCGGTAGTGACTTGGTCATCCTGCAGAGGGAGTTGGATTAAGGTCTGCCTTTGTGAGGGAGCCCGCATCTCATTAGTATTAGTTGTATTGATGGTTTTCACCTCCAGGGCCCGCAATAGGTCCTTGACATTCATTATAGCACTTGAATGGAGCCACATATCCTCTGTCTCGCAGTTGGGGATACCTGTGATAACTACACCATTAGCTGCTGCATTTTCATGGTTTAAACGTGATGAAACTGAGCTTTGGATTGAGTTTGACAGGCGGGGCATGCCAGGAGGTGGTGAGCAGCGCACACCGGGATCACTCACAAGCCGCACCCAGACCTAGCCAGGTCACTTTTGTGAGGACCTGGGGCACACACTCAGCGGCTGCTCACTATGGCAGCCGCACTCACTTTTACACACTTTCTGCCTTTCACAAAGGGTCCCAGACACCCCTCCATGCATGGACAGTTTAAATGCCAAAAACCAGGCACCCCCACTTGCCTCCTGATGTGGCACGATCCAGTCAATATTACATTAGATTGAACCGGGCTGGCCTCAGTGAGGGGAAGTTGATAGACTTAAAATGCAGGACAAAGGATGGCAGGAACTGGCAAGCAGGTGGACGGACCATCAGCAGCAGGTGGGCAGTGAGAGGCCAGAAAGTCAACAAGCTGGTAAGCCAGAAGGGGAAGAGAGTGCTTAGAACTCGACTGCACATTGCAGAGTACTACTGGTGCACGCTGTGGAATAGCTAAGTGCCTCACTCCCCGGGCTCCCTTCTGGCACACCTCCGGCAAAGGCGGATCACCCTGCCCCATTTCACCTCACCTCGCCCTTGCCTCGCCACTGCAGTTCCTCAGCCAGCACGCCAGTATGCGCCACATACTTCACACCCGGCTCCTCTCAGCGAGCTTGCTCCGCTCCACACAGTGTTTCAGCAGTCCTGTCTTTCTGACACTCTGACGCAACCAGTGAGTCAACCAGTCTTTACTGGTGTTTCACAACCGTGATGTATTTAGAGACAAATGCCCTGATGTTTTAATTTAACCTGTGCCCCCCTTTAGCTAGCTGGACTTCCCCTGAATAAATAAACACAGGATAGTATGTGCAGCACTCAGGTCAATGTCTTCCCTGTGACAGGTAGCTTTCATTCATACTAGGGATCAGAGCACAATGCAGGGCCAGCACACGGTGCAGAAAGTGCAACTTTCCATTGTATCTGCAATACTATCTTTAATCTCTTCATTACTACTACATTATCACTCTGTAGGGTGGATTACCTGCCCCTTTCACAACATGCTTGTGATTGTTTGGAAAGAGTACACCAAAGAATAGTGCAGATTCATCTTCTAGGATACTCAGATGGATGAACCTGAAAGGACCACTTGCCTCTTGAGGCTAGAGCCAGGTGTCTCATCAGAGCAAGCAAACATATCCATCCTCTGTTTTAAGGTGTTACAGTTAACCATAGTACTCCATAAGATCAGCGCTGGCATCAGAATGGAGAAAGAAAGCCTTCCTTATCGTCCAGAGAGCTGCAGTGGCACTTGAGCAGCAGGAGATCATGGGATCTGCTATCTAAGGTGTAATAAATGTCTGGGCTACTACTGGCAATCTATGCATTTCATCATCAAGATCCCAGGGATCCACCAGAAGATCGCTGGTTCTTCTGTGAGCAGAAGGACCTACTCATTCGCCCATTGCGGTGCTTGAGGTGGGAAGAGTTAATTAATCCTGTCGCTAAATTAAGTGAAAGGATAAGCAAACGACATATCTCCCAGAATATTTTGGAACAACTAAAGGGACATTGTTAAGCACCCAGTCCCTCTGTCACCAACACTTCCTGTTACAGAATCTATTACTGCATAGCCTGTGAACAAAAGCCTAGAGTTTTAGATGACTCATCAAGGGTATTTTGTTATTTACATGTGTGGCTTGCACTTTTTCAAGACTGGCCTCTATTTGCCCTTGGACTAGTCCTTATAGTTGTGCTAGTGCAATACTGTAAATAAAGATTCTTAATTTGATAATACACTTTGTCACCTAGCTTCGGGCGCTCAGCAGAAGGCACAGCCCATCATTTGTGCTTGCTGGGGCAACCTAGTGCCCCACTGCTGTCTGTCACCTAGTTTTGCCTCGTCCTACAGCAGCCATGTGCAGCGCATCTCAAGAACTGTTTTGCCTAAATGGATGGCCCACTATCATGCTTTCTATACTAAAGCACAGGAATACTGGTATTAATGCTGCGAAATCTCACAAATGTGGACCCAGTTTGTCAGCACGATGTAATGCAATAACTTCAAGTCATTGATCTAAGCATGTGTATTTATTTCACTGCTCATCTGTTACCCAGAGTGCTGCTTTTAACAATGAGTTAGAACCAGACACCTTATTATTTCACTGACTTTTCCCGTTATAAAGCAGGAGAATAGTTCAATGCGACTTTCTACTTACATTGTTAGATTAGAGAACGTATTTTCAGCAAACCGGCCGAAGACGTGTGGAAATGGCTTGGGCCTTGGAATAGGCTTGGCGACCTTTTAACCCCTTCCCTTTAACCATTTCCTGATGTTTGGAAACAGTAATTTCATTGTTGGGCAACCTTCGCTGAACTGATAGCTTGCAAACAAGATCCAGCTCATTAGCACAATGCTCCCACTAATATTTATGCAGCCATGATTGGGGCAGTTAAATAGTCCACCAGACAGCAGGGCGATGGGCAGCTAGGATTATTGTGAACTGCCTTGGGCTCCACATGGTTTATTTGGCAAGATGTTCAGATGCAACGTATTCATCGAAGCACAGTAAGTATGAGCGGTCGGGAAAGTAGACAGGAACCTACTCCATAACTTCCATTGTGTTTTCGAATGTTGAACCTTGGGGGAACTAGTAGTGTAAACTTTACAGTGGGGTAAAAAAATGCTCATTTACGTTTTTCACCAGGCGTCCTTTCTGAACAACAGAGAATGGGATAAACAAACTATGTTTCTATCTAGACGTTGTGAAAATATCTGGAAAATGGAAGACAACGATACGATAGGGAAACCATTTTAAAACGATGCATTTCCTGACTGTAAAACACTTAGCATGTCATGTAATTTTTAATAAATAAATACTGTCACGTAAATAAAGTACATTAAAATGTAGCCAGCTGATTGGGCGCTATTTTTCACGCTAACTCAATGTCTCGTTTAGCATCAGTGTGTCATCTTTTACATTTGGACGGGAAGGAAATTGCATTTGCACTATTTCATACCATGTGACTGCAAAAACTGTGCAAATTTTGTTGGTGCGGTTTTTTGCCCAGGCACACAAAATCAATTTCTTCTACTACTATGCGCCCAGTACAAGATGTTCCAAAATATGTTCTCGCCACCGTTTGTGGCAGTTTGAAATAATACAAACTTGCACAGATCTCTGTTTTCTTACTCTTTGAAAGACGTCAATGGTGCCAGTGAGAAACAATAGATTGAGTCTTGAGCATAAGATTTCATTTTATTATAACACATGGGAGCCTGCAATACCTATGTAAAAGCCAGTCTCTTATTTCCTTATTACAGGCCACTCCTGAGATCCCTTGTTACTGGTAATAATGAAATAAATGACATATCCTCTCAACTAAATACATGATTCCAATTAATTTCTGATGTCACAATGCTCGCTGCTTGAGCCAGGAGCCAAGAGGAAAGGTCACAAAGCACTGTAAAAATCTAAAACAAAAATGGATTTTCCTTTTTCTGCTCTGGTTTCCTAGATGAACAGTGATAAGAAGAAAAGAGCTATTTAAGGCAACTTATTCATTTATTTTCTCTATCTGTTTTCTATACAATCTGAGGAACAATGCTTTTTTTAATATGACTAGTAAACCGGTTCTAATATATTTTTTACAGAAATATCTAACTGCTTTTTGGTGTGTTTAGTTTTGCACTAGAGATTCTGATTTTATTCTTCATGCTTACAAACATCAGATCATTTTCATTTCAAAGTGCACCACACCAAAAAATTAAGAGTTATGTGGGAAGGTTGATAGGGCAACCATGTTTAAAAGGAAAAAAACTGCCCACCGCCGTACATTCTAAGGCTATTGCAAGTCACCTCGGAGATCCAGGACTTCATACAGGAACTCGGCCTGCAGTCTCTTTCTTCTATACGGTCATAGAAATCCTCAGTGACTTGCACTATCCTTTTAATGTACAGCAGGCGGTACTTTAGTCCATAGGTACTAGCATGTCAAGAATAACGTCGGACAGCGAGCAGCATAAACAGTGTAATATTTGTTTCCATAATTATCCAGGTGTTGCATTACATGCCACGCATATTCATGGTATTTCATTGCACATTTATGCAGACATTCTTAATGCTGCAGAGACACTAATATTAGATAATGAAAGTACTGTTCTACGCCCTTTAAATGGTACTTTGAGTTGAGTTACTTAAACTGGCGTGTGTTTCATTAGTGCGGATAAAATTACAAGATAGACGTAAAACAATGGAGTATCTTGACACATCTAATGATATCAGGGGTAGTTAAGAGACTCGGTGGACCCCCTACCTTTTGCCCCCCTCCACGCTGCAGCTGTGACACGGTGCAAAACTGCTTCGATATGACACGCCGCCCCGCCTTCTCTTTTGTTGTCCTGTTTGAAAGAATTAATGAGAATACAAATTGCATTCTGCGTGTAATTTAAAAAATAAACACTTTCACTATGCCGACGTCTGCTGCCTGAGACAAAGTAAACAATCATGAATTCATCGTGTATGTGGAGGACTTAATTGTAGCCGGAGTGTGGGGAGGCATCGGTGTGCTCTGCAGACATTAAGGTCACTCCAGACCCTGCAGAAAGGGTGCAGTCTCCAACGAACGTTAAGAGGCTTCGGAGAGCTGCGTTAATTTGAAAGCATTACCTTAGGCAAGAAATGAACTTTGAGGTCTAAAGTTCACAGGTCGTTGGCATGCTGGCCTCTGTATATTTTTTAGGCGTCTCTTAATTACCTGCATACAATATGTAGTGATTACTGAAAAAAAGAAGTTGCGGGATCATACGATTTTAGTGACAGGAAAATTGCTGGGAAAAAGGAATCAATTGTATGTATGTTTTTTTTTATTTGAAAAAATATGTACACAAAATCACACACACACAAACACACACACACACACACACATATTTATTATCTAGTGGCGGTGGCCACTAGGTGGTTATAGTTAGGACCTAGTTTCTATAAAAAACATGTTTTTTTGTTTTGCTAATAACTTTGGCGCTCTTTGATGAATCTTTACAAAATTGTCCAGGAAAATACAATGGTCACTTCAGCCTCTGTCTGGAACGTTTTGGGGTGATCCGTTAAGCAGGGGCCGAGAAAAAAGAGGAGTCCCAAAACACTTTTCCTCATTCATTTTGAACAGCAATATCGTCCATACCACTGGACAGAATTACACCAAATTTGGCAGAGAGGTAGCTCTTGGTCCAGAAAGTGCTCTTTTCTTATTTGGTAAAAATCTGTTCAGTAACTTTTGAGCTGTTAAAGAAAATCAAAATTTGTATATATATATATAGGGATGCAAAGGCTTTGCAAACTCTCCCGATCTTGTGCTGGGAATTGTTGGCAAGTCATGTTGGGACTCGGTTTCAGCCTGGCCCATCCAGCACTGGGACCACCACCTTACCGGCTTCACTAATCAAAAGTAATGCGGGGCACCGTCCACCCTTACCCCCACCGCAGCCCCAGAGACCACCACCTCCCCAGGGCACTAATGTACACTACTGCAGGTGGGCCACCTGACTCCCCCCACACAGCCCTGGGGGTCCCAATCTCCCTGGGACACCAAAGTAACACTAATGTGGGGGCCCTGATCCCCCCACAGTCCCAGGGACCGTCACCTCCCCAGGACACTAAAGGGAAGCTGGGAGCTCCCACCAAGTCAAAACAAACACTCCACTGTCAAACAGCTCTCACTCCATCAGAGCAGAGGTTTCCTCTGTTTCCCTGCCTGCAGAGATGCAGGCGAGGAAACATTTCTCTCACAGAGAGGGAGCTGCTTTAGTAGTTCCCTCTCTGTGACAGCAATGCCGGCTCCCACAGGAAGTTGGCTAGGACTGCGGGGGCCTTCAGGCTCCCCCGCGGCCCCCAACATTGTCACTGGGTGCCCTGGAGACACCCAGGTTACGTGGCTGGGCCCCAGTGGATGGGGTCCCTGGAGCCAAGATCAGCCCTGGAGAGAGGGGCCAGGCAGCCCCTCTCCCTCACAAAAATTAAATGTTTAGGCCAGGCTCCAGGGCATGGGGTCCCTGGGTCTGAGATTGGCCTGGAGGGCACTCCCTCCTGCCCAAAAACAAATGTTTAGGCTGGGCACCGGAGGATGGGGCTGAGGCTGGCCTGGGAGGGAGGCGGTGCAGCCCTCCTCCAGGGTTAATTGTTACATGGGGTTGTCCGAAGGGCCTGGCTGCAGGTCAAGCCCTGCAGCCAGCTCCCACTGTGCATTGCCATAGCCAGGCTCTGCGGGCAACCACCACCATGCACGCCCAAAGGCTGTGCACGGTGGTGGCTGAATTAACATAGAGTAAGGAAAATTACTTTCTGTTAAAAAAAACATAAAAATCCACTGTAAAAAAAAACAAAGGTTACAGAGACGTTATAGTTAGGAAATAGAATTCAAAAACACAGAAATTCACTTAAAAAAACAAAGGTTACAGGGACATTATAGTTAGGCTCACATTTTAAGTGTACCAAACCATAGAAATTCATCAGTTATACTTAGAGGTATCTCAAGTAACCATAGCTTGTACCCTAAGGTAACTATAACTTTTGCCCTCACCATGCACTGCTAATTACCCCACATACTACATCACTCATGACATCTTTGATAACATCATTGATAATATTAATGTAACATTTGCAGGTAGAAATATTTAGCAGAAAACTGTGCATGGCGGGGAGCGAGTTATAGTTGCCTTAGAGGACTAGTTATAGTTTCTTGAGATAACTCTAAACATGAGTCAGAGGAGCTAGTCCCAGAGACTTATAAGACTGGAAAATTACCAAACGCACCCGCCTACTGATAGTGGATGTAGGAACATTCTTCCCCTTAGTCTCATCCCCACAGAACACAAACAGAGCAGGTTAAAGACAAAATCATTGGGTGACCCAGATAAATTTGAAGGGCTCTCTGAACATCCAAAACAGAAGGAACATGAGCACCCAACCTCCGAGACGATGTAATGTCCAACAAGAAGGCCAATTTCGCAGACAATCACAGCAAATTGGCCTCCAACAAATGCTCCAAAGGGGTCAACTGAAGAACCTGAAGGGCAGTCAGCAAATCCCAGGAGGGAACAATCACCAGAGAGCTCAGGCGACAAAGTATAAAACTCTACAACAACCGAACCACTAAAGGGGCAATACCCAAATGGCATTTCCTGAACTGCTACATGCATGGATAGCTGGCCATTGAACAGCCAAAGTAGAGGAGGAAAAACTCTTAAAAAAGGCATCCCTGAGAAACTCAAGAATTGTAGATGGTTCTCCAGCAAAAGGATCCACCCTTAGAGGCGCACTACCTGACAAAAGAGCCCTAATGCTTATTGTAAGACTTAGGAGTCAAATCCCTGCAGGAACACTGAATGGGAACTGAAGCAGGGATGGGATCACTTGAAGTCAGACAAACCTGCCCCTAGACAACCTCAGCAACAGTGGGAACCAAAGGCGATGGGGCCAAAATGGAGTAATCAGATGAACAGACACCCTCTGCACCCGAATCTTCTGGCCACCCTTGGGAGGAAGCAAATAGGAGGGAAGGCACACAGAAGACCCAAAGACCAAGGAATCGAAAGGGCATCCACCGCCCACACCTAAGGACACACCACCTCTGAACAGACCTGGGGAAGGAGGGCATTGTGGGGAGAGGTATAGAGGTCTATGCAGGGCTCCCTGAATCGGAGACAAATATCCCTGAACTGGGGTACTGACAGATCGTACAGAACTGAAGAAGGCAGGTTACGGCTAAGCCTCTCAGCATGAAAGTTCAGCTGACCTTGAATGTAGACAGTTCTCAAGGTCCTGAGGTGGCACTCTGCCCAGGAACAAATCAGTGAAGCCAGATGATTCAGGGAGGGGCATCTAGTCTTGGTGATTCAAGCAATAACGAGCCACTTGGGTGTTGGTATGAACCAGCAGCTTTGCCCCTTACAGTTGGACCTGAAAGAATTGTATCACCTGCTAAATGGCTGACAATCCCAGCCAATTTGGAGAGAGAGCACTGTACTCCTGAGACCACTGACCCTTGGCCTCCAAGGACCCAAACCTGGACCCCCAACCGCGTAGACTGGCATCAGTTGTTAGCAACAGATGAGGGGGAAGCTGAAAACGGATCCCTTTCTCCAGATTGGGAGTGTGGTGCCACCAACCTAATCCCTGCATCAGAATAGGAGTGAGAGGAACCAGATAAGCATAATCTGCAAGGGAGGGATCCAAGTGGAACAGCAGATAATTCATCAGAGGCTTGAGGTATAGGCAAGCCCAGGGAACCACAGCTGTGGTAGCAGCCTTCAACCCTTGGATGCTCAACCAAGTGAGAGCTGGAGTCCACTGCTGAGATAAGAGGTCCAACAGGTGATGTTGCAGTGTCTCTAGGTGAGCAGGAAGGAGAGAAAACGCCCCTCCCTGAGTGGCATAAGGACCGGTGATAAACCTCAGCTGCTGAACAGGGACTAGATGAGGTTTTTCCATATTCAACTTGAAGCCCAAGTGCTGGAACATGTTCATAGTCACCTCCACAGCCAGCAGAGTCTTAGGAAGAGAGGAAGCAGAAATCAAACATTTGTCACTTTGTAGAAACACAGAGAACACTTGAGCCGGAGCCAACACATTGGTAAAAATCTGAGGAGCGGTCGAGACTCCGAAGGGCAACACCTGAAACTGGTAATGAGCACAGTTTACACCGAACCACAGAAATCACTGGCTTTCCCGATGAACCGGCACCCTAAAATAGGTGTCCTCCAAATCCAGGGTTACCAAAAAGTCACCTCATTTGATGAACAGAATGATGGATTGCAAGGTGGTCATATGAAATTGATCCATCTTCATTGTTCTGTTCAGAGCCTTCAGATTCAGAATTGGACGGTAAGAACCATCTGGCTTGGGAATCAAGAAAAGAATTGAGTGGAAGCCCAGGCCCCTCTCTGTGTCTGGCACCTTGAAGATGAGGAGGTCCTATGACAGGGTAAAAAGCGGTTTAGTTAAAAAGCCCTTGAAATAACAGATAGTGTGCTCAATTGGTGAGGGAGCACAGAGCGGATGATGGGATACAGACTTTGTTGAGGAATATGACACTGAATGGATGGTGGTAAAAGGAGAGTGACTATGTTTTAAACAGTAAAAGCAGAATGTGGGACAGGGTACCCAGTGAGTGGGCACAAAGTGACTTAGGTTCTCCAAAAGGATAAGCAGTATAGCTGAGTGAGGGGTGCAGAGTGAGCGAAAGTGATGGGGAAAGCAGTATAAACCTGGGAGTGAGGTTATCACATAATCTGGGGAGATACACAGTGGAAATGAGTGGATGAAGGGATTCGTAGTGAGTTGGTTGGGACACAGAGAGGCTGGGGGCTCAAAGAGTGTGACAAAGCACAGAATGGGAAGAGGAGACACAGAGAGTGTGAGGGGAAACACAGAGCAGCAGAGGTTCACAATGTCCGAAGGCAAGAGTGGATGAGAGCAGAGAGTGTTTGAGATGGCAGTATGCACTTAGTCATGTGTGCAACAAGAGCTGGAACATTTCCACTAACATTTACATATAGAAACCTAAAACCAGGATCTTGTGAATTTCTTCTTCTCTGCAACTCTACTGACCATAGGTTTTTCCTTCAGTACACTGAAAACTGATATTTGCTGAGGTAAAACTGCACATTAAGCCGATCTTTGTAAAACACATAGAACAGGCATACAATGGCACAATATATGACCAAAGGTATATGTGCTTGCCAGCATAGATCGAAGGATGAGTAGGCCTCCACATCTCCCCATATAGAGAACTATTGTGTGGTGGTTGCCACTGCCTCTCTTGACATGTCCCTGTGACACATTTGATTGGTTCTGAAGATTCCCTTTTTAAGTGTGCATCAGAGAAGGAGAGTAATATGCTGCTCATCTTTCCCAGAATGCAAACTACAGAATATTCTGCCCCTACATAATGCCCCAAGACACCTTGTTTAATCTTGCACTTGCATGAAGTCATGTATACGGCTAACATAGAAAATACCTGTTACTTTCCCTTTTACAGTTGCCTGTAGGTTACTACATTATTCTAAGGGTCATTAGTGAAATGTATTTTCAGAATCTGTGTGCTAAATAGGTTGAAAATGGTTATTTGGTGCACTTAGATTGGACATTTTCGTGAGACAGGGGACCACTTAAAACACCTATTAAACAGATGAACCTTTATGTTGTGCTAAACTGTTACACAAACATCAGTAGAGCAGTAAACATTCCATTTTATAAACAAAGCACACAGCTCTTGTGAATTTCCTGCAGGTTTCACAAAACACAAATTTGGTTTTCTAAGTGACATACACCATGACTCACATCATGTGTGTTTCACAGCAACCAGGTGCTGCCTGACGCCACCCAGGCCTGCACTAACTGCAACATGCGCAGGGGGAATAACAACTACTGGTGATGCACTATGGGTTTCATGCGCTCCCAGGAGGCATATTCCGGCGGCCATAAGGCCTTTGATAGTCCCTCTTTGTGGCTCAGCCAAGTGTCATCTTAAGGATTTTGTGGACCCCGGGCAAGACATATTTTGGCAACCCCTGCATGAAATCAATTTGAATTTTATTACACATTTCCTGCTATTTCAAGCTGCCTGCATGATGGCATGCAATCCAACAGTATATGGTGTAATATGTCTTGCCTTGGACCTAGAAAGAGTCGGTAGAGGTAGCTAAAGAAGAGAGGTTTAGTTAGAGAATTAGCAGTGTAATGATGTAACATGGCTCCATGCCAGAACACTGGGCATGGAACCAGCTTGTTCTGAGGTTCTGTGATGCAGTGTTCTCTGCACGACAGTTGATAAGCTGGCTGTTGGGTGAGGCTGTAATAAATACCTCCTACCACATATCTTCATCTGGTGTGGATTCACATTATTACACTGGCGACGAAGGTGGGATAAAAACGAACCCAGAGGAAGGGACAGCCTCAACAACAACAAAGAAGGAAGAGCTTGGATTATTTAAGAGAAAAACGGAGATAACTTACAGAGACGTGCTGGGAGAGGATTGAGCGTCTTGCAGCATGTTCTAGCAGAGAAAAGTGTGAAATTGCGGTTGTAGGGGCTTTGTGGAAAGCTGTTTGAGCATTTACTAAGGATCAAAGTGGTCTCTGGATGCTTCACGACGTCAGAAGGTCAGTGAGCACTTGAAAAAGGACTGCAAGCTGTGGGAATTGTTGGCGGCCATCTTGAGTGTGGTGAAAGGAGAAAAACAAGCCAGATTGACTGAAGAAAATAGACTGGTTGTGGCCATTTTGAGTGAGGAAAACGATCCGAGATGGCTCAAAGAGAAAGCAAGCCCAACTGCCTGAAGAAAACGGACTAAATGTTTCGTGGCGGCCATCTTAGATGAGGAAGAAGGAATTTTTTTTATTTTTTAAAAAAAAATTTTTTTTACAGCGCAATTGTTGGAGGACATCGAAGAAGAACATCGACGGTCTATTGGAAGTTGAAACTTAGACGGAGACTGGATAAGAATCACTATATTGGCTTGTGGTCATGGGAATATACATTTCTTTGGAAACTTTATTGCACTTGTGGAATACAAGTATTGGGCGTTGTAAAATGAAGTAAACTGAAAAGGTCGTCTCTGCGGTGACAAACCCACCTGAAGACCCGTGTTTGATATAGCGACATCGTGCTGGGACATACAGTGACTGGGAAACCTTTTGGACTTTAAGTACTTTTAGCAACTAGTAGGGTTTGGAATATATTGTGGGGAAAAAGTGTTTTACACCTCTTGTGAGTATGCAGAATTTTACGGCGCCGCCGTTTTTCTTGTCAGATCCAGGAGAACCGGTTATTAAGTGGAAGAAATGGAAAAAGATTTTTGAGAATTATGCCAGGGTGTGTGGTACGAATTTGAGTGGTGAAAGGAAGCAGGCACTTTTGTTACATTGTTTAGGGGGTGAAGGACAGGAGGTGTTGGAAAATCTACCTCCATTGTCGCAAGCTGATCAGAGGGGGTTGAATGAATATGAAATATGTGCAAGACAACTAGATTTACATTACTTGCCAAAGATTAGTACTATTATGGAAAGGTACCATTTTGGTTTGCGGGAGCAAGGGAAAGAGGAGAGTGTTGAAGAATATATTACGGCGTTACGGAAGTTGGCTTCAAGTTGTAAATTTGGGGCGTTGGTAGAAGAAAGGATTAGAGATCAGTTTGTGCTGAGGTGTTGCAGTGATAAAGTGAGGGAAGAACTCTGGCTAAAGGACGAGCCACCGTTGGATGAGGTTGTTAGTATTGCAAAAAGGGTAGAGCATATGTTAAAGTGTGTTGGAGAACTAAGTAAAGCACATAAAGAAGACAAGGTCAGTGTAAAAGCACAAGAAGTGGAGTGTCAAGTCATACAAAAAGATGAGAAGAAAAAAAAGTATGAGGGTGTCCGTGAGAAAGGTGTTGTAATTGAAAATAGCGCAGAAAAGACACAGGGGAATAGGAGGTTTGCAACACCTTTTCAAGGAAATTGCTACAGATGTGGAAGATTTGGACACATGGCTAATGCAAGTGAGTGTCCTGCTAATAGGATTACTTGTAATGTTTGCGGAAAAAGAGGACATTTTGGGAAAAATTGTAGGATGAGGAATAGGAGAGATTCTAGATCAGAAATAAAGGAAGTCAGTTTTCAAGTTAGTGAGAGTGAGGTGGAACACCCCTCTGAATGGGTTTTGGTGGGGGATGTTAGAGTCAAAATGAAATTTGATTCGTGCTCTCACATCACGTTTCTCTCAAAGGATCTTTTTATGAAGAATTTTCACGGAAGGAAGAAACTGTTCAAACCTAATATTAAACCTACGGGTTATGGTGGGTTGCCAATTAAGTTATTAGGTTATTTTGATGACTGCATTGAGTACAATGGTAGGTTCACTGATGCTAGGATTTATGTTGCTGAGAGGGGTGATAATTTGTTGAGCTGGAGTCATCAAGCACGTTTGGGTGTTATTCTCAATCCTAATGCACATCCATCTGTTCAGGTACAATCTATTGAGGGTGACGAAAACAAGTTTGTGAGAGCTTTTGGTGAATTGTTCAGTGACACCTTGGGGTGTTTAAAGGGGTACAATCACCATATTAAGTTGAAACAGGGCGCAGTACCAGTTGTGGCAAAAGTTAGACGCATTCCCATTTGTGTCCAAGACGCTGTACAAAAAGAGATAGATAAATTGTTGTCCACTGGTGTTATACAGCCTGTAGAGGCAACAGAGTGGTTAGCTCCCATTGTTGTGGCACGTAAACCAAATAATGAAATCCGTCTATGTGTGGATCTTCGTGCCTTAAATAAAGAAGTGGTGGTTGACAAGTTCCCACTTCCCAATATTGAGGAATTAGTATCATCGTTGGATGGTGCTTGTTATTTTACCACTCTGGATATGGCATCAGCATACCATCAGGTTCCGTTGAGTAAAGAGTGTCAAGAATTAACGGCTTTTATTACGCCAATGGGGGCCTTCAAGTTTTGGCGTATGCCGTTTGGGCTGGTTTCTGCAGCCTCAGTATTCCAGAGGATTATGGAAGATCTTTTTAAAGGCATTTCAGGCGTAAAGTGCTACCAGGACGATGTATTAATATGTGGGAGAGACGTGAGAGAACATGATGAGAGGGTGCATGCTGTGCTTAAAAGGATGCTTGATGCTGGGTTATCTCTTAGGCGAAGCAAATGTAAATTTGGAGTCACTGAACTGGACTATTTGGGTCATCATATTTCACGGCAGGGGGTGAGTCCTAAAAAGGATTTGGTGGACACTATTGAAATGTTAAAAGAACCGTGTACAAAAGATGAGGTTTCTTCATTCTTAGGTATGGCAGAATTTTATAACAAATTTATACGAAATTTTGCAGATAAGACAGTAAATCTAAGGAAGTTGATGTGTAAGAATGCAGAGTTTGTTTGGACGGAAGAGTGTGGTACAGAATTTAAACAAGTAAAAAATGATCTCAGGAATGCACCAATTTTACAAGCTTTTGTACCTGGGAATCCCACTTTCATTGTTACTGATGCGAGTATAAAGGGGCTGGGTGCTCTTCTTTTTCAGATCCGGAAGGGCCAAGAGGTGCTAATAGCTTGTGCTTCAAGATGCTTGAAAGGGGCAGAGATAGGGTATTCTGTTATAGAGAAGGAAGCGTTGGCAATTTTCTGGGCCATAAACAAGTTCAGAAAATTTGTGTGGGGATCTTCTTTCGTAGTCAGGTCTGATCATAAACCCCTGAAAGAAATGTTTGAGAAGAAGGGTTTGGACTCAATTTCCTCGAGGATCAGGAGATGGGTCATTTCCTTACAGGAGTATAACTTCATGTTTGAATACATTCCGGGAAAGACAAATGTAACGGCAGACTGTCTGTCGAGATTGGTGGAGGTGGTAGGGAATGATAAATCTCAGGATGAAAATTATCAATGTGATGCTGAGTGTGGCATAAGAGTTTGTGATGTTACGCTGGGGGCTGTAAAGGAAGATGAATGGAGGGATGAGTTGCAAAAGGATAGTGAATTGTGTTCTGTGATGTCTCTTTTGGAACAGCATAAGTCTCGAAGTCTGGTTAAACCTTGGTCGTTAGTTGCAAATGAGTTAGCCGTTGTTGATGGTATTCTAATGAGGGGCACAAGAATGATTCCCCCATTGAGTTTGAGAGAAGTCATTGTGAACATGGCTCATGAAGGGCATATGGGCATTTCTAAAACCAAAGAGCGCATCCGTCAGGATTTCTGGTGGCCTGGATTAGATTTGATGGTGGAACATACTGTTAGGGAGTGTACACCTTGTCAAGCTAGTGATAAGGTGCTCAAACCAAGATGTTCACCTATGGTTTGTAGAAGTTTACCAAAAAGTCCATGGGATGAATTAGCTATCGATATTGTGGGGCCATTGCATGGAGAACATCAGACACCTTACCTGTTGGTGTTGCTGGATTTGTATTCACGATGGGTGGAGGTGAGTTTGGTGAGAGAGATCACTTCTCAATCTGTGATCAGTTTTTTAGAATCTGTGTTCAAACGCGAGAGTTTTCCTAACTCTATTCTTTCTGACAATGGTCCGCAGTTCTGTTCTGCTCAGATGGAGGAGTATTTTGTAAAATGTGGAATTGTACATAAAAAAATTGCGTTATATCATCCAGAGGCGAATGGTGCTTTGGAGAGATTTAACAGGACTTTAAAAGAGAGTATACAATTAGCAAAGGTAAACTGTTTAGATTGGAGAAAAGAACTGCAGGGTCATATAACAGCTTACAGGTACACTCCTCATGCATCAACGGGGAAGACTCCTTTTGAACTGCTCAGGGGAAGGTCTCCAAATACTTGTTTGTGTCCTGGCTGGATGGTTGCTGGGAAGGGTTTGAAAAACAATGGTATTGGGGAATGGAGAGACAAAGAAGTGTCTCTGCAAAGCAAAAGGAAGATTTATGTTGATAAAAGGAATAATGCGAAAGTTACAAATTTTGAGGTTGGAGATAAAGTAAAGGTCAAAGCTCCTGTTGGGTGTCAAAATTGGTCAAAATATACCTCTCCAAAAACTATCATTAAGCTGTTTAAAAATGCTGTCAAGACGGATGATGGTCGCATCTGGAATCATAGTCGTGTAGCACATTTTGGGGGGTGTGGTGTGGCCGACAGGAGAGATGTTGCTTCTTATCGTTTTCCCTCTGACATTGATTTAAGGTCTGATCATACTCGTAGGAGTGTCAGAACACGCAAGTTTCCTTTACATTTGCGTGATTTTGTGTAGTTCTTCCTACCCTCTTTTTCTTTCTGTTCAAATGTGTTTTTGTTCTCATGTTACTTCTGTTCTAATGTAAAGAGGAAGAAGTGTAATGATGTAACATGGCTCCATGCCAGAACACTGGGCATGGAACCAGCTTGTTCTGAGGTTCTGTGATGCAGTGTTCTCTGCACGACAGTTGATATGCTGGCTGTTGGGTGAGGCTGTAATAAATACCTCCTACCACATATCTTCATCTGGTGTGGATTCACATTATTACAGTTTAGTTAGAGAATTAGGGTAGACAGAGGTCAAATAGTAAGTTCACTTTCCCATGGGGGTCCTCGAAATGTGGAGGCCCTCGGCAGTTGCCCACTTTTCCCATGCCTTTAATCATCCCTAGCCTTACAGACTGCAGTGCAGTGCAAAACATGAAATCTTACTTACCCTAAAGATCTGGATTACTCAAAATGCCCTCGCCTGCCCTTGAAAGGATGTGCAACCCTCAAGCTATATTAACAAAACAAAGATGGCAAAGCCAATAGGTCTCGCCTTTGAGAGCTTTTGGCTTTGGCAATGTTTGTAGTGATGCAGTACAGCAGCATGGATGATTGCAATGTGGCTAAAACTAATATAAAAAGGCACCATGATGCAGTAAGCGATAATATGCCTTTTTTTAAAATGTGCATTATTACTGCTTTAAAAAGTGCATTAGCACTGTATGTATCATAGTCCTTTTTGTACTATTTTTTAGCCACATTCACAGCAGCCACATTGCTATTCAACATGGCTACCAATCATTGCTAAAGTTGGCAAAGCCTGTGCTGTACTGCATGAATAAAAGGCAATGGCAGAGTCTATAAGGTGAGACCTATTGGTTTTGCCATTGCTATGTAGGTCTCAGCACAACACCCTTCTGATTCTGAGCAGATGGGTTATTCTCCCATCATGTCTGAAAAAAAAAATATGGCATTTGGCAAAATATCCTATCAAATAAAGAAAGCAATTGTGCACATGCCCATGTCTTAGTGAAATACAATTTGAAGCAGATAGCATTTGTTATGACAATAAACGTCCATTTCAAAGAATAAAAGGGCTTCTTTGAAGTACTGTAGCACAGGAAAACACAGCTAGAAATGGCCAGTGGTTCAACAAGGATGACAATGAAGATGAAAAACAGTACCTCAATCACATCACGATCAGCGGAAGGACAGCAAGCAATCCGTATTTGGGCCATTCACTGCTGTAAGAGGAGGAAGTGAAGCTCAAAATACACAAGAAAGTACGGGGTTCTCTTAACGAGGGCGTCGCGGATATCAGCGTAGCCCTGGATTGTATGTGTTCCCATTTGGAAGGGAAATGTCAGTGAAATGTCAGTAGGTAACTGCAGAGTGCATGCGCGGGGAGGAACAGCGGGGGAAGGAAATTCCTTTTACGGACTAGGTGGTCTCACACACTATATAGTGTCATGCTTCATCATTTGACCACCTAGACCCACCCAGGTAGGACAGTGCCACCTGGGCGGACTCAACCTCACTGTTAAAGGAACAGGAGGGAGTGCGTAAATAAACTTGTTTCTGGAAAGATCGGGATCCAGCTAATCTACTGAAAAAATTAAAAACACCTAAGCAGACACCTGTGAGGAGTAACAAATTTAATAGTGGTATCTGACTGGTGTAGTTAAAACGGGGGTTGGGACACCTCTGTGAGGACAAGGACTCACAGGGTCACCTAACTAATAGCCAACATGTTTCTGCCCTCAGAAGTGAGCCAATGAAGGTCTCGGGGCATTCGTCAGGGCCTAGGATCCCCACGTCTCACGTTGGAGAAAATAACTCTATTTGAAAGTCAAAGAGTGTGAAGTAAAAGGTCTACCTTACCCAAGGAATTACCTTGAGGCGGCCTAAGGGGGATAAGCAGACAATTAGAACACTAGTGGCACACAGCACTGCAAAACCAACCAACTGCACACGTGTCAAGGGGATGCATTCATGCACGTAACACATATGTTCAAAAATAGGCAAAAAACATGCGTGGAGTGACCAAGTGGGTATATCTATCTATACAGGTGGACAGTCCTACCACAGCAGGGAATTACAATTCTTACCCTTTTCATAGAGGCTGCTAGCCTCTGGTATCCAGGAGGGGGAGTGTCCCCTTATAGTCAAACACTAAGGGAAGACATAGAAAGAGACGGACACAAAGATAAAGTGAGGAAGGGGAGGGAGTAGCCAGAATAGATACAGGGGGGTACTAGGGGGGTGGTTCCCACTAGGGACCCACTATCATTGCTAAAATAAAGAGATACTGCTTAATAGAAAAAGTAGTAACCTGAAGGGCTATAGATAATAGTCATAAAAACAGGTAGAAAGAAAAGTTAAAATTAATGAGGGAAGGCTTATCTGTGCTGTCATTAGAGTTCAATTCAAGTCAATCACCGCCGCGGGCCTTTTTGCGTTTAGGACCTCGATATGGTCGCCGTAATGGCGGGCGCCCCAGCTGAGCCGGGGCGCCAGCATGAATGCGAGCGAATGCTCGGGTGGGGCCCAGGCCGGAAGGTTCCGGCCCGAGCGCCACAACCAGAAGTCTCGCGTTCCCGGTGGCCGCTGGGAAACATAGTTCCCAGCGGTCCCGTGGCCCAGTGGAGAGAAAAAAAGAAAACAAAAAGGAGAAGACAGAAAGGATCGGAGGAAGAGGGAGGGTTTGGGGGGGGAGGAAAGGGTGGGTTTAAGAGATGCAAAAGGGGGGAAAGAGAGAGAAGGAAAGGAGAAGGAAAGGGAGGGAGGGAGGCGGTGACAACCGAAGGGGGAGGGGGGGGGGGGAGAAAAAGGGGATACAAGGAGGGGGAGAAGAAGGAAAGGCGAAGGGAGGGAGTGATAACCGAGAGGGAAACAAGGGGGCAAGGGCAAGAGAGAGTGATGGGGAGACTTTCTTTAGAAAGAGACAAGGTAGGGGGTAGGACAAACAGGGTGAAAGAGAAGAGCAGAGAAAAAGAGGGGTCAAAGAAAAAGGAAACCGAGAAGGGGAAGGAGAAGAAGGTGAAACCAGCAGGGGGAGGAGCAAGAGGTCGGGGTCAGGAAGAGGGGAAGGGGGGGTTGTGGGGTTGGGGGGGGGGTCCTAAGGGGGAGAAGCAGGGAAGCAGGGGCAGAATCGGAAGGATTAGAGGACTCATAGCTTAGTCGAAGAACTCATTTATTGAGTGTGAACCAGGGGATCTCGTCATTAAGACCATCGGTGTCCGTGTGTAATCTCCAGACCCAACGTTGTTCGGTCTGGAGCAGTCTCTGTGTCATATTGGAGGTCGATGGAGGTAATTGCTCTATGACCGTCCAGTTTAAGTCATCTGCAGAATGTTTTTTCAAAAGGAAGTGGTTAGTCAATTTAGTGGCCTCTCGTTTACAACGGATCGTGCTCCTATGTTCACAGATTCTTGTGGCGACCTTTCTTGAGGTCATACCCACGTATTTGAGGTTACAGGGGCATCTGATCAAATAGATCACGTTTTTGCTGTTACAGTTGGTTAGGGATTTTTGAACCCATGGAGTCTTAAGGTCTAGGTCTACTGTTGTTGATTTTTGAGTAAAACAACAGACACTACAGTTGCCACATGGGTAGTGTCCTCTTGGTGGTGGAAGACCCCGTAGTGTGGTTTGTATAGTGAGGGAATTGTTTTTTTCTTTGGGTCTTGTGTGGACAACCATGTCCCGTATGTTTGCGGCTCTTTTAAAAGCATGTAGTGGCTGCTGAAAAGGTAAACCCCCAGATGTAAGGATTTTCCACTCCTCTTTAATGATTTTCTGAGAGGAAGTGAAGCTAACATACACTGACAAATTAGAAGGCACCAAATGAGATTGACAGTGAAGCCAACAAATGTTAAGCAATGGACGGGCTGCAGGCCCCTTGTTATATACAATATCTCTTGCACGAGAGAGTGCATACAGTGCATCAGCTGTCATAGGCGAGACCTACAATGAGATATTCCACGTATCCAGTAATTGGGTAAAGCCACAAAGACATTCAGAGAGAAATGTGTCTTATTTGCATTTGATTAAATAACCTAGCATTAATTTACAATAAATTGCAATGGGAAATGAAAATTCAGGGATTCTGGGCTTTATACCATACAGTGAGCACTGATATTGATGCTTTAAGGCACATTCTCTGCCACGGTTTGGGGCTGACTGGTGTCTTAATTAGTTGACGAACTGGAACAGCACTCACTATTTTACCACCTTCCAGTGACACATTGTTGCTTGTCACAGGACCTTTCACAGCATGTGCTTCTTTTAGCTGTAAATGTAGCAGCACATCTGAACAGAACAAACACAGTGACACATTGTTGTTTGTCACAGGTCCTTTCTAAGCATGTGCTACTTTTAGCTGTAAATGTAGCAGCACATCCGAACAGAACAAACAGAACATAACAAAATAAAAATGCACGACTGCACAAATACTCTGCAACACAACAAACTCACATTCCAATAATACAGCAACAACCACAGCAGCACAAAAAAGAGAACACATCACCACTACACAAAATGGGGCCCAATGTACACAACCCTTCTTGTCACACATTAGCCTCCGCCAGAATCCTGTTTCATAGCACGGTGGTAAAATGTGTTTGGAGCAAGCACTCCTTTAACTTACCACCAAAGGCATGAAATAGCGCCAGTCATTAATGTTTTGTGATCTGGCCCTAAGTCTCTACAACACCATTGCCAACAACACCTTTAACATGATGTCAGCTTACTCCAAACGAACTCAACAAATGCAATATTATTTAAACACACCAGAAATAGGCATGTAAACAGCCCAGATTTCCAATATCAATTTCTTATGGAACAGAAGTGCAGAACGAAACACTCCCCATGGGTTAATATGCAAAATATGTCACTAAGACAGTCCTAATACCTTCAAAGTCCTAGTCAGCAAACATCACATGAATAGCAAATTTTCATAAACTGGAACCTTATATCTTTGCATGCACAGTGTTAGGAGAACTTACCACATTTTTGGGGCAGGACATAATACAGCAGTGTTTTGTTCTAGATGTAGTAAAACATGAACTGCATTCAACATTCCGAAATGCGTTTGATAATTAGGATCAAGAAACCATAAATAAACATTTTAGGAAACGGGATGTATCTCTATACACAGGAAAACATTTCGAGGTCAGCACAGGGCAGCATGCTTTGCATAATGAAACCTACAATATCTTAACATAAAATAATCTCAATTATCATAATACAATTTAAAGCCTTATCCAGTCATGTATGGTGTTTTCACAGCAGGGAGAATGTCAATCTCTAAATATCTGTCATGGGAAAATCAGCCAGTATCTTTCACAGGGACCAGTCATGGCTCACATGGTTTAATGGGGCAGTGCGGCATGCGTGGGGGCAGGGTGGGGGGGGAGAAGGGGTGTTGGGGTGGAATATTAAAATAAAAAATTATTTAAGAAAAACGTACCTGCACTCCGTGCTGCCGCTCCTCCATCTCCTCAGCAGCAGGCAAGGACAGGCTCCCAGCCTGCCCTGTGGCCAATCCTGACACTTCTCTGAGCAGCATTAGGATTGGCTGGGAGTGCCCAGCCATGGTGCTCCCAGACAGACTGGGAGCTTGTGCCTGCTCTCGCCAGCCTGGCAACACAGTGCCGTGCTAGTGAGAGCACACTGTGCATGTGTGTTTGGCCAGCCCGATATGGCCGACCAAACACACATGCGCACTGAGGGAAGTGCACAGTGCACTCCCCTCAGTGCTAGTCATCCCCAACTCCCCGCCCCTTTGAGAACAAAAGGATAATAACAACAAAAGGATAAAATCCTGGATGGTTTCTAGACAAAAAGCACTCGAGTTCAAAAGACAGTCAAAAGCTCCTGTATAGTACAGGGGAGATTTATATTGAAGTGAATGTAAATCTGTACTATAATGTAAACAAACACAAAGAACAAATCAAAGACCTTGTATTTGCGAATGTTGCTTTGGTGCATATATATTTTTTAATAAAAAAAAAAAACAACTGTTAAACTGCCTTAAAAGCATTCAGCAGACATTTTTCCTAGAAAGATAACTAAATTGCTGTTTTGCCTCAAAAAGTGGTATTTTGAACAATTCCTGCTTTTATTTTTATATTAGGGTGGGAGAAAATTGGGTAATGGGCATTTGACACTTTTTTATTTTGTTTATTATCCTTTCATTGTTAAAGGATTTGCAGCGGTTGCTGTTGGCGGGGTGGCCACGTTCCTCCGCCATAGAGGAGGAGCCGCCACTGACAGGGACCATGGTGGCAGGCTTTGTTATACTCAGTCTCATGCAGAAATATTGCCACCTTTCCTAGAGTTGGTATTTCTTTTCAAACCCTAACACATCAAGGTACTCAACTCAAGCTCCAGGGAGAAGATATTGTTTCTCTTCTCCATTAGCCTTCATATTGAGCATCATGCAAAACTAAGACATATCCGGTGCTGGGACCCACCTGAAAGTGAATAATGTCCTTGCAGGCTGCTTATGACACACGAATAATGAGTTACATCTGATCGTTGGACAACATAGAGTACTAGGGTGTTAGACCTGGCATCCTTAGGGTGGTGTTACCCCAGATGTTTTGCCTTTCACCTCCTGTTTTATTGTTGTCCTTAGGACTCTGAGCACTTTACTACTGCTAACCAGTGCTAAAGTGCATGTGCTTCTCCGCTAAACATGGTAACATTGGTGTATCTGTAGTTGGCATAATTAATTTACCTGTAAGTCCCTTTTAAAGTGGTATACCATAGACCGAGGGCCTGTAAATGAAATGCTACTAGTGGGCCTGCAGCACTGATTGTGCCACCCACTCAAATAGAACTGTAAACACGTCTCAGAACTGCTATTCCAGACCCTTTGTGTGCAGTTTCAATGCCACATCGACTTGGCATTTAAAACCTCTTGCCAAGCCTTAAACCTCCCTTTCCTTACATTTAAGTCACCCCTAAGGTAGACCATAGGCAGTCCACAAGGTAAGGTGCGATGTAAGTAAAAGGCAGGACATGTACTGTTAAGTTTTACATGTCCTGTCAATGAAAAACTCCCAAAGTCGCTTTTCGTTACTGTGAGGTCTGCTCAACTCATGAGCCAGCACTGGGAATTCCTTATTATACTTTTAAACTGTAATTCCTGATCAGAAAGGAGTAGATGCATCACATTTCATATAATTGGAATAGTAATGATAAGTCTTCTTTATTGGTAAAGTCGGACTTATATTTACTATTTTAGAAATGCCACTTTTAGAAAGTGGGCATTCCTTTGCTCTCACTCCTCTATGTGCCTATCAACCTGCCTCCGGTACTCGTCTGGTCTGGGTGGCAGCTACATTTGTGCATTCCCTCCAGACACCCACAACACAAGACACCCAACTGGATCTGCATTCATCTGCATACTGATGGGTCTTCCTGGGCAGAGGGGATGGGAAGGGCTGACACTTACACTTCTAAGGGTAGTAGCCTAACCCCCACGCAAAGGTCTGATCACCCCCAACGGATAGTCTGGTGCCAGGATTGTAATGAAAGGGGGACTTGTGTATGTAAGAGAGATCCTTTGAAGTCATCCCCCACATCAAAGGCACTTTTGGGTATAAGTACTAGAGCTCTGACCCCCTGAAATGAGATCACTACTGGACTTGGGAAGAACTATGTTGCTGTAAAGACTGATGTGCTGTAAGGATTGCCGCTCTGCCTGCACTAACTGTCCTGAGGAACTGCTTCTGTGCACTGCTGAGCTGCTCTTCTGCCTGCTGATCTCTGCCCTGCTGCGGACAAGGACTGGACCCATTCTGCTGAACCAGAGTGTCTCCAGGGCTGTTGCTGGCTTGCCCCTGTTCTTCTGCTGTCTCAGGGACATCAAAGACTGGTTGCAACTCTCCTGGTGCTGCTGGACTCTGCCATCTGTGAGTCCTACCCTTGCCTGAGTCATCCCCTCCAGACCTGGGCCTCAGAAGTGGCTTCTGCAACTGATTTCTGCCAAAAAAACATGCATCGTCTTGAGCGAGTGTAAAATTTCACCAGATAACTCCTTCGCAGCCATTGCAAAGGCTGCTCGAAGACAGCAGATTCACAGCCTCTGTGGCTTGACAACTCAACACATTGCATTCACTTCAACGGAGCCCGACAATGACACAGCGAACCAACTGCTTGGAAAATACCAACACATCGTGACCTCGTAGTCAAGACTTTGCTCCATCAAAGGTATTGTTTCATCAGACCCTGCATGAGTTCTGTAGCCGGTCTACCCTCCATTGCGGTTAGCCTGGAGTTTGGATTTGCACTGGTCCCTCATGACCTCAAGTAACCTTTTGACCAATAGTGACTTCTAAGCACTATTTACATTTAATCTTTAAAAAATCATCTTTTGCCTTCTACTTATTGAATTTTTGTCATTTTGGTTTTTCTTCAGACAAATATTCTCTATTTTTCAAAACTGGTGTGGAGTCTTTTTGTGGTGTTTTCAATGTGTTAGTGTGTGTCTTCCAGAAATACCTTTCACATTACCTCTTAAGTTAAGCCTGACAGCTTGTTCCAAGCTACCAGAGGGTGATCACAGGTTAATTTAGGGACTGTAATGTACTTACCCTGACTAGGATTGTGGTCCCTTCTCTGCTAGACTTTGGGTCCTGAAGGTAAGTATCAGACTCCCCCACTCCATCCTCTTGAACGAACCCTGTCACAATGGGATATCAGCATCCTGAGTCATGCATTAATGGTACATTAAATATACCTTTTCCAAGCCACTTTGCACAGGGTGCCTGGTACTATTAGATAATAAGGGAATTTGCATCACCAACATAGGAAAGGTTACTAAATATACAGGGGCAAAATAGCTAAGGCCACAGGATTAACAGGCATGTCCAAACAACCCTCACCTTGAAAATTTGGTGAAACAAACTAACATTACAAATATGAAGTTAACAACTGCATCTGTTATCTTTGCCTTAGACTAAGGTAAAAATTAATGCAACAGTGAATAGTGCAACTCTGTACTTTTCTGACTACAGATTCCCAAGAGTGCAATCCCTTCATCACGGTCTTTGCAAATTAGTGATCACACAAGCTGGGACAGAAAGATAGATGAAAGACCTGAAGAATAAACCCAAGAGGAAAATCGGCAACTGCCTTGGCCCTCCAGGTAAGCTAAAATGCAGCACAACTCATTAATAGTAAACAAAAATTAAAGATATGGAGGGATGATTTCTAGGTGCATTCAGCTAATACTGAGCATCTTGTGGCCTGCCTCATTGTGGTTTTGCATTTACTTGCTGGTCTGCAAGCATTGCATGATTGGTAAAAAATAAGAGTTGGTCCCAAAGTTTTTTTCAGCTGCCTGCATCCAGTACTATTGAATATTGATGTGCCATGTATCAATGATGCATAGTCTTGCCTCCATTTCATGTCTTTTTAATCCACCATTAGATACCTGTCTATTTAGCTCCCTGTTTCAGGTTCCTTTTCCATCCTACTTTGTTTCTTTGTCAATGTTTTTCAGTCTTCCTCTTTTTTTATCCTTTCTGCCTTGTGTGTTTTTCTCTCTCTTGCTCTGGGTCACAGTCTGATGAGGAAAAATAAGTGTGTGTCACCAAAATGACTGCCGGAGGGCCCCTAGGCCAAATTAAGCAGTGCCTGTACTAATCTAATAACCGAAAACTGAAAAGTCAGTCTGTTTTTAAGCTTCCTAGGGTGACTGGATGTAAGTGGCGAAGTTGAATCTTGGATACCTTCACTGGGCTCTTCACCACCGGGATCTCTGTGACACTGCAAATGTCAAAGCCAGTGCTTATTGGTGAGATGCACTGATGAAATGTAGTTTTCAGTGCAGGAATTTGGTGTGCATGAGCTTAAAACAGAGACTGGTTTTATGACACTAAGACCCTCATTGCGAATGGCCGAGAGTAATCCTGTTATTTCCACACCCCTTAAATTTTCATTGCATGGAGTCCCAGTATTACCGAATGGGGAAATAACTTTGATTACAGGTTTTTGGGAAATAGCATGTCAGCATGTTTGTTTCTGTGCCAATTCCCTGGTGTGTGTCCCCAGTGTTTCACAAAGGAAGTTTGACTGCATTCAACAGCTGAGATCTCTGTGTAAAACACACACAACGTATAATTCCCAGTAACTCTCTCTACAGAGTTTATTGGAATTAATGGCCCACTTATAGTTAGAGCCTAGAGGGAGCAAGTATTTGAAGTTAATCTGTGGTCCTGAAGTCATGGCCTCCTTTGTCAACTCTCAGAATGCCTCTGTAATGCTCCTTGGCCTATTAAAACATGACTCCTGCCCCATTCTTGTAGTCTATTCTTTGAAGGAAACTGGCAATAGAGAGGATACCTCTCTAAATTGTCTTTTTATTCCCTTCTCTATCTAGAGTGACTGGCGGCCATGGTAACCAACTCCAGAATATGGTGAGCTCAAACAAGCCATCAGGAGGCTAGGAACTATGTTAAGTTATTGCTTTCAAGTGGAAAAGTGTCCTCAATTGCTGGAGATATCCCATGAGGTTGTCAGACCACCTGCCACCTAATGCAACTGGTGATAAGCTTCCTGTTCCTATTATGAGTGCCCAGTATCTTTTACTGATAAGGTCTGGCAAGCTCTGAATTATCCAAGCAGCCTGAGTCCTAGATGATCCTGTGACCTGCCTTGTGAGCTACCATGTAGCTGGGCACCCAAAAGATACTGTAGTGTATGGATCCACCTATGGACAATGAACAAAGCCTATATATCATAGCCCTCCCTAAGCTTGGAGTAAAAAATAATTCACCACATATAATGCAGCGTCTCAACAATCCTGTCAGAGTGCTTGGAAACATGGGCCTTGATAACCATCCAATCTTCAAGGAGAGCGGAGGTTTATTGGCACTCAGGGAAGGCAGTTCTTAATGGGGGCAATGTTATCTCATAAGGGGCCTCTCGTTCATGAATAAAGTATGGTTTACTATTACTGTGCAAAAGGGCCACAGAAAATTATGAACTTAATTTGTTAATTTGAAAATTACACACTGCTTAGCAGGGAGGTAATTTAGCAGTTTTACTGCAAAGGTGATAAAGACTCTGCTGTAAATGCCCAGCAGATGGCCTGTGTTCTGTATAATTTGAAAAAAACACATGGCTGGAGTTAATTTACAAATATATTTAGTAGTGGACATAAGTTCTGTTATGCGGGCATTATCTTGTGTAATCGTTTGTTATGCTAGTACTGCAAAATTCTCAAACTTATGATATTACATCACATATTTAAATGCCATTTACAGTAAAAAAGTAGGCCTTGATTTACAAACATTTTGTGCTGGGTTTTCAGCTTTTTATGCGCTGCTTTGCAATACTGTGCATTAAGGGGACATTCCATGGATGGTACCTTGCCTTTCCTATGCAATCACCAATGGGTTTTGATGCAAAACTATGGCCCTGGCGGTCGGTGATAAAGCGGCCGTAATACCGCCAATAGGCTGGTGGTAACAGAAATGGAATTATGAACACGGCAGAAATCGCTCACACAGACAGCCACTTTAACACACTGACTGCCATGGCGGTGGCAACCGCTAACAGCCAGGCGGAAGACAATGTACCGCCCACTGTATTAAGACAGGCCTATCTGCCACCTTTTCCAGGATGGTACCAACGACATCAAAAGCACGGCAGAAGCAGTACACAGAAGGCAAAGGACTCGCCTCTGGAGACTCAATGAAGAACCACGCCACCATGGAGCCCAAGTTGCAGGTGTTCCCCGTGCTCGTCTATCTCCTTCTTCACTATGAACACCAACGCCGGCGGAGACAACCACGGTGAGTACTGCCGCCTAGCAAACAAGGGAGGGGGGAGGAAAAAGAGAGTGACACACACATGCAACACCCCCAGCCCTACCCCCAACACCATACACACAAACTGATGCAGCAATAACAAATATTTACCGCATACTCCTCAGGAATAATACAAGGACAAAAGGAATTGATTAAAGTGAGTGTAATAATATACAAATGGAGGGACACAGCCCAGTCCGCAATGTC
This sequence comes from Pleurodeles waltl, assembly GCF_031143425.1. Classification (NCBI taxonomy): domain Eukaryota; kingdom Metazoa; phylum Chordata; class Amphibia; order Caudata; family Salamandridae; genus Pleurodeles; species Pleurodeles waltl. The sequence continues at coordinate 519,657,006 of NC_090442.1, forward strand.
TGTGGGCCACAGGGCCACATCACATAGGCCATGGCCCCACTTGACTCCTGCAACAACACGGAGAGAACACCGCTGGGGCATCAGGTCGAAAATACACAGGCACCTCAGGGGGATGGGGAAATGGGGGGCACCTCATCAGGAAGATGGTACAACGCTACTGCTCCTGGAGGGGGCTACATGCCCTGTGCGATGTCCTGGGGAGTGCAAGGCCACAGTCTCTCTTGTGGGTGGTCTGCCCACTGCTTGGTCCTGGGGAGTGCAAAGCCACAGTCTCTCTAGTGGGTGGTTTACCCACTGCTCGGTCCTGTGGAGAGCAAAGCCACAGTCTCTCTAGTGGGTGGTCTGCCCACTGCTTGGTCCTGGGGAGTGCAAAGCCACAGTCTCTCTAGTGGGTGGTGTGCCCACTGCCTGGTCCTGGGGAGTGGAAAGCCACAGTCTCTCTAGTGGGTGGTCTGCCCACTGCCTGGTCCTGGGGAGTGCAAAGCCACAGTCTCTCCAGTTGTCAACATCAGGGCAGTGCGCGCTCTACGGGCGACTAAAAAGCAAAAACCCAGTCTTTATGCAAGAGCATAATTCATGCATTATGTTGATATGCTGTTGTTTAACCTTTTGCATTGCAGAGTTTACTCCTGAGGACTTATATTCAAGGTGCTTGTAAAAACTGTTCATTTGCAATGTATTGCTGCAGGCTTTCAGAGAGTGTCAGGGTGTGGTCCCTATCCAGGGCCTTCTAGAAGCTTTCTCCGCAGCATGACTGGGTGTGGTTTGTGGGCTAGGCCAGACTCTATATGAGGGAGCCATCCCAGATCCACATGCTCACTATTCAGAGGTCCCGGGGCAGAGCAGCAGCAACTTCCTGAGCTCCTGTTCCAGAGGCCTACTTTGACCTTTCCAGGCCATGCCCTTCATTGTATTGGTGATCCTTGAACAGGGCAGTAAGACGGAGGTTGGGCTGGGCACCCAACCCCGTTTTGAAAGGCATTTGAGTTTTTGGGCCTAGTTTTCATGTTGAAAGATTTTTCCGTGTGCGTGTGAATGTGCTCGTGGGTTATGGCATTTACATGTTGATATTCGAATCGGCAAGACACATGATTCATTCTGGGCATTTGACTTTTGAGATGCGGGTCGGCAACAGTGTGTGCGACCATTTCTTGACATTTGCATATTGACTTTCGAATCAGCAAGACGCGCGATTCATTTCTTGCATTTAACTCTTGATATTCATTGTGCGCAATCATTTCTTGGCATTTGCATGGTGACATTCGAATCAGCAAGACGCGAGATTCATTCCTTGCATTTAACTCTTAATATTCATTGTGCGCAACCATTTCTTGGCATTTCCATGGTGACATTCGAATCGTCAAGACGCGCGATTCATTCCTTGCATCTAACTCTTGATATTCATTGTGCGCAACCACTTCTTGGCATTTTCATGGTGGCATTCGAATCTGCAAGACGCGCAATTCAATTCCCGAATTTAAATCTTGATGTTCAGATCGATTACAGTGTGCGCGATCATTTCATGGCATTTGCATGTACTTGTTGGAATCAGCAGTACGCGCGATTCATTTCCCGTATTTAAATCTTGATGTTCAGATTGCTTACAATGTGCGCGATCATTTCATGGCAATCAAAACTTTGATGTATAGTGTTTCCTGAAGTGCACACAATTATCCAGGACCCTTGAATTTTCTGCAGAGGTGTTAAATTCAAGATGTTACTTTCTATGTGCATGTTAAGTTCTTAGGACTATTCCTATTGTTTTCCAGGGAATGTTTGTATTGCCTTTTTGTCCTCATGTAATGAGGCAGTGTTTGTTCTGAGACATTGTTCTAGAAGGTTCTTATATTCCTAGACAGTATGTAACAACTCATGAAAAGTCCATATGAAACATTGTATTAGCCATTCTTGATTCTTTTCCAGGTACCTAGATTTCTTGAGGCCTAGTTAGAGTCTAGTTTTAGACCATTCATGTTGTTTCAGTCCAAGTGTTACTTCATGTTCCGAGTATCATTGAACTCTAGATTCAACAGAGTGTTACTTCATGTTCCGAGTACCATTGAACTCTAGATTCAACAGAGTGTTACTTCATGTTCCGAGTACCATTGAACTCTAGATTCAACAGTGTTACTTCATGTTCCGAGTACCATTGAATTCTAGATTTAACAAAGTGTTCTTTCATGTTCCGAGTATCATTGAACCCTAGATTCAACAGAGTGTTATTTCATGTTCTGAGTATCATTGAACCTTAGTTTCAACAGAGTGTTATTTCATGTTCCGAGTATCATTGAACTCCTAGAATCATAGTCTAGTAAAAGTCAATGTGATATAATCTTGATATTTTTGTTTCCTACAGGTCTCCTTCCCAGCTGTTCCCATCCTAATCCCCTTTTCCCCCGCTTGGATTCTCTCAGTCTCTGTGATTTTGTCTATCAGAGTCTTGGAGCTGTCTAGTGGTGGACATGTTGGGAATGTGCGCAGACCCAGAGGATCTGGTCTCCCTGACACCAGTGGGTGGTTTGCCCACTGCCTGCTCCTGGGGAGTGGAAAGCCACAGTCTCTCAAGTGGGTGGTTTGCCCACTGGTTGGTCCTGGGGAGTGCAAAGCCATAGTCTCTCTAGTGGGTGGTCCGACCACTGCTTGGTCCTGGGGAGTGCAAAGCCACAGTCTCTCAAGTGGATGGCTTCGCCATTGGTTCTGGAGGGGGGCTTGTGCCCAGTGTGCTTCATCCTGGCAGGGAGGGGGTGAGTGGATGGCTTCTTCCACTGGTTCTGGAGGGGGCCTTGTGTCCAGTGTGCTTCATCCTGGCAAGGAGGGGGTGAGTGGATGGCTTCTTCGACTGGTTCTGGAGGAGGCCTTGTGCCCAGTGTGCTTTATCCTGGCAGGGAGGTGGTGAGTGGATGGCTTCTTCCACTGGTTCTGGAAGGGAGCTTGTGCCCTGTGATGCAGCACTTGGGGACTGCAAGGTCACAGTCTCTCACCTGGGTGTCACACCCACAGGATTTGCAGGGCCAGGATGCACTACAGTCCATGGTGGCAGGAATACACACTGCCCACCGGTGGTGACGGCTGCTCAGTGGTGGCAGTGGCGGTGCTGGTATCGGTGCTGGCAGTGGTGGGGGGATGCTCCAGCCCATCCCCTGCAGTCTCGGATGGCTGCCCACTGGGGCTGCTGCTGCTGGAGGTGCTGCAGGCAGTGGTGCTGGTGTCGGTGCCGGCAGTGGTGGGGGAGGCTCCAGCCCTTCCCATGCAGCCTCAGACGGCTGCCCACTGGGGCTGCTGGCAGTGCTGGCAGTGGTGGAGGGAGGATCCAGCCCATTGCCTGCAGCCTCGGACAGCTGCCCACTGGGGCTGCTGCTGCTGGCAGTGGTGGGGGGAGGCTCCAGCCCATCCCCTGCAGCCACGGACCGCTGCCCACAGGGGGTGCTGCTGCTGGCAGTGCTGCAGGCAGTGGTGCTGGTGGTGGTGCTGATGGCGGGAATGCGAGTGGTGGGCGGAGGCTCCAGCCCTTCCCCTGCAGCCTCGGATGGCTGAACCGCCATGGTTGGTGTTGGGGGCTCAGAATCAGACCCAGCACCAGGCCTCCTGTCCTTCCTCCCTGCAGGGGCAGGCCCCTTACCCTTCCCAGCTGGTGGTGCCTCCTTGCACTTGTCCTTCCCAGCTGGTGGTGACTCCTTGCCCTTCCCCTTGGCAGCTGGTGGTGCCTCCTTGCCCTTGCCCTTCCCAGCTGGTAGTGCCTCCTTGCCCTTCCCAGCTGGTGGTGCCTCCTTGCCCTTCCCCTTGGCATCTGGTGGTGCCTCCTTGCCTTTCCACTTGCCAGCTGGTGCAGGCACACTGTCAGTGCTGATGGCTGGATCCCTGGAGCCTCTCCCACCTGCAGTAGCTGCCGATACTACTGTGGCTGTGGACTGGGTGGCTGAGGTGCTAGGCTGGGTTCTGACCACCCTGGCCTGACTTGAAGGACGGGGGAGGGGTAGGGAAGAGGTCAACGGCGGAGAGGAAAAGCTTCTTAGGGACACTGGGGTGGGAAGATGGTAAAGGTTTGGGAGTGGAGGAAGATGGAGTGGTTGTAGGAGCTGTCAGTCTGCTTTGTTTAGGTGCATGGGCTGTATGCTGTTGTGAGGTGGATGGCTGTTGGGTGACTGAGTGCTTGCGTTTGTGTACTTTGGGAGGAAGAGGCACAGACACAGTGGGAGAGGACACAGGGTACATGTGCATGGATGTGGGGGTGGTGACTGCCAGTGAGGGGTGTGTAGTGCTAGGCGTGATGGTGATGGGTGTAATGGATGAGGATGTAGTGCATGCAGGTGTGAGTGGAGACGCTACTGGGAGGGTGGAGGATGAGGAGGAGGAGGAGGAGGAGGGGGACACAGTGGATGCAGTGGATGTTAGCATGTCTGCATCTGGATGGTGTTTGTGTGAGTGCCTGTGGGATGATGTGTGGTGATGGTGTTTGCCTGTGGTGCTTGTGTTTGCCTGAGCCACTCCTGTGTGTTGTCTTGGGTGCATGCTGGTCTGAATGTGTGCTTTGGATAGGTTGGGGTTGAGTGGAATGGGACTGGGTAGAGGAAGTTGGAGGGGGAGGCTTGAGACAGGTACAATGGCTGCCATCAGGGAGAAGACCAGAACCTGGATTTATCTCTGTTGGGCTGCCGTGCCAGAGTGGTTGCCCTCCAGGAATGCCTTTGTTTGTTGCAAATGGCCTGCCAGCCCCTGGATGGCATTCACTATGGTTGACTGCCCAACAGAGATGGATCGCAGGCGGTCAATAGCCTACTCACTCAGGGCAGCAGGGCTGACTGGGGCAGAGCCTGAGGTGCCTGGGGTGAAGGAGATGCCAACCCTCCTGGGTGAGCGGGCACGAGAAACTCACTGAGGGGCTGCTGGGAGGGCAGTGCTGGTACAGAGATGTCCACCACCATCAGGGAGCTTCCATCGAAGGAGGTATCACTGTCCGAACTGTCCCCTCCTGTCTCCGCCGTGGTGCTTCCCTCACCCTCCGTCCCACTGGTGCCCTCACCGTTGGTGGATTCGGCTTCGTGGGCCATGTGGTATGCAGCTCCCTCCGTCACCGGTGCCTCTGCTCCTCTGCCAGATGATGCTAATGCACATAAGGACAGGGTGACAAAACAAAAAGGGAGGGGAAAGAGACAAAGGATACACTTGGTCAATGGCTGCCCCAACACCACCTTTGGTGTACACAGCACCCTCAGACAGGGAACAGGCCTACGCACTATGCAATGCACCACCAGTCTCAATGCTAGTCACCAGCCCAAGGACAGGAATACCTAACGCCAATAGCAGCATACCTGACACCCACAGACCCCTGCCCAGTAGTGGATGCCTACTAGCTTTGTAGGAGGTGGTTTTCATAAGCCCCTGCCCAACATGGGACCTACCCTGCAATGTCCAGCCTGGCCTAGGGGCACCCACAGTCCCACATCCCCCACCCATAGACCACCCCACAACGCGCAAGTAGTAGATTTGGAAACTGTACTCACCCCCTTGTGGCTGCAATGATGCCCTCAAGTGCCCATCCAGCACTGGATAGGCCACCGTCAGTATGCAAAACATCAGGGGGGTGAGGGTTCGACGGGCACCTCTACCTCGTTGGGAGGCCATCCCCAGCTGGGCCGCCGCCATCTTCTGTGCCCAGTGTCTCAGGTTCTCCCACCGTTTGAAACAGTGGGTGCACCGCCTGCCGTAGACCCCCAAGGACTGCACGTCCTTGGCGATGGCAGCCATATACCCTTTTTCTGATGGGCGCTGACCTACAGACAAATAAACATAGAAAAAGATATCAGCCATACCGTCCCGCCTCTTACACCCATGGCCCACCATAACCCTCACATCCCCTGACACACAGACATTGCCCACCATACATGCAGCATGCTGCCCAGGACCCTTCCACCAACCCCCCCTTACACGAGGCCCTCACACAGAGCACTACTTTCATTCATGCCCCATGCATCGTGCTCACAGTGTACTCACCTATTAGTCTGGAGGCCCATACAGCATTCGGTACTGGGGTAGGACCCCATCCACCAGTCTCTCCAACTCCGCAGCAGTGAAGGCAGGGGCCCTTTCCCCAGTGACTCGAGCCATGGTCGGTTCCAGACCCAGGTCACAGCAGCACTTACAGTGTAGGTCCTCTCCTGTTGAATGTCAGTTTGCAAGTGAGTAAACAGATAGAAAATGGCGGTCACGTCTGTGGCGGTGCATACCGTCACCACCGGCGTACTTCACTATTAGCTACAGTAGCCCATAGGGCCCAATGACAACCAATGAGGAGTTGCACAGTGGTACTCGACCGCCTCCCGCAACGGCGCACAACCTCAGAGTCATTACCTCATTTCCCTATGTCCATCCACAAAGGAAGGTGGGTGCCATTTCAGAGGGGGGCAGGCAATGACACCTAACTGCGTCACAGTACACATAGGCACCATTTGGGCCTATCTAAAAACACAGGCCCTCATTCTGACCCTGGCGGTTCTCTACCGCCAGGGCCAACGGGGGCGGGAGCACCGCCGAGAGGCCGGCGGTGCTCCCTTGGTCATTCTGACCGCGGCGCTTTGGCCGCGGTCAGAACGGGAAAACCGGCGGTCTCCCGCCGGTTTTCCACTGCCCCTTAGAATCCTCCAAGGCGGCGCAGCTCGCTGCGCCGCTGAGGGGATTCTGACCCCCCCTACCGCCATCCTGTTCATGGCGGGAAAGCCGCCATGAACAGGATGGCGGTAGGGGGGTTCGCGGGGCCCCTGGGGGCCCCTGCCGTGCCCATGCCCATGGCATGGGCACGGCAGGGGCCCCCTAACAGGGCCCAACTAGGCTTTTCAGTGTCTGCGATGCAGACACTGAAAAGCACGACGGGTGCTGCTGCACCCGTCGCACGCCTTCCACTCCGCCGGCTCGATTCCGAGCCGGCTTCCTTGTGGAAGGCGCTTTCCCGCTGGGCCGGCGGGCGATCTGAATCAGATCGCCCGCCGGCCCAGCGGGAAAGTCAGAATACCCCTCGCGGTCTATTGACCGCGGGGCGGTATTCAGGCGGCTTCCGACGGGCGGGCGGCAACCGCCGCCCGCCTAGGTCGGAATGACCACCATACTGTTTCTGTTACAACATGCAATGCAGTGTACAGTTTGAAAATGTGGAATACTGATCAGCTGCTCCCCACCCCAGGTGGACTTAGCAACAATGGAGGACAGGCCCATTATCCTCACCTACAGACTTGACAGGGCCACAATCACAGAGCTGTATGCCCAATTGGAGCCAGACCTGATATCTGCTTTCCGTCACCCCACTGGGATCCCCCCTCTTGGCAACTGGTTCTTTCCAAGTGACAGTGGGCTTGGCAGCAGGAATGTCTCAGCCAATGTTCTCAATAGTGCTGACAAGAGTGTTGTCTGCCCTGATTAAATACCTGTGCAGCTACATTGTGTTCCCCCAGGTTGAGGATTTGGCCACGGTGAAAGCTGACTTCTATGCAATGGGACATATCCCCAACATTATTGGGGCTATTGATGGTACACATATTGCATTTGCACCCCCCCACCGGAGAAATGAACAGGTGTTCAGAAATCAAAAGAGCTTACACTCTATAAATGTGCAGATAGTGTGGCTGGTGGACCGGTACATCTCCCATGTCAATGCAAAGTATCCTGGGTCTGTGCATGATGCCCTTATCCTGAGGTATAGCAGCAACCCATATGTGATGGCTCAACTCCAGAGGCACCGGGTGTGGCTAATAGGTGAGCCCATGCATATGTTGGTGTATTGGGTATGGTGTTGGCCCTAAGGGTTAGTGTTTGGCAACAGGTATCCATCGATACTTGCAGGTGACTCTGGTTATCCCAACCTCTCATGGCTACTGGCCCCTATGAGGAATTGCAGGACAAGGGCAGAGGAACGTTACAATGAGGAACATGGGCGAACAAGAAGAATAATTGAGAGAGCATTCAGGGTCCTGAAGGCCAGGTTTCGTTGCCTCGATCTAACAGGTAGTTAGTAGCACAGAGTAGTTCCCTGTGCTACTCACCCAAGAAGATCTGCCAGATCATTGTGGCATGCTGTATGTTGCATAACCTTACCTTGAGACGCCAGGTGCCTTTTCTGCAGGAGGATAATGCTGGAGATGGGCATGTGGCAGCAATGGACCCTGTGCACAGCGACGAAGAGGAGGCAGAGGATGAGGATGAGAACAACAGGACAGCAATCATACAACAGTACTTCCAGTGACACACAGGTAAGACACTGTAACTTCACCTTCCAGTGACAGTTTTGTGTTGGACATTGTACATGGCAGGATGATTTTCCCACTACTATGGCCACTTACTGTACCCTTTGGCATCTCTATTTTCAAATATCTGTGTCCCACTCTGGCTCCTGGTGTGTTGACTGCTGCCAACTACAGGTCATACCTTTGTATACATTACTGTACAGTTGAATTGCATTGTTTACAACCTGTTAAATTAATACTTATTTCAATCAATTGACAGACTTCATACTTGTATTTGTTCCAAGGGTGTTTATTTAGGTGCTAATAAGTGGAGGGGGTATTGCAATGGGCTGGGTTGCAGCTGGGGGAAAGTCCAAGGTAGAGTCCAGTCTATTTGTATCACAGGTGCATTGTCCAAGGGGTATAGGAAGTGGAGCAACGGCAGTTCAGGGTGGACAGGGTGACAGAGTGGGACACAAGGGTGACATTCAGGAGAGTCTTATTTCCTGGCAGGGGTCTTGGCAATGTTTTCTGGCTTCTGCCTGGATTGAAGGGACCGTTTGCAGGGAGGTTCTCCTTCTACGGGGGAGGGGTGCTGGCGGCTTGTTGTTCCTATGTTGGGGCCTCCTGTCCACTAGCGGCAGCGGAGGTGGAGGGCTGTTCATTGGTTTGGCTAGTGTCAGGGGCCCACTGGTGTGCCACTGCCTACCTCATGGTGTTGGCCATGTCAGCCAGCACCCCTGCAATGGAGACTATGGTGGTGATTATATCCTTCAAGTCCTCCCTGATACCCAGGTACTGCCCCTCCTGCAGCCGTTGGATCTCCTGCAACTTGTCCAGTATCTGGCCCATTGTCTCCTGGAAATGGTGGTATGCTCCCAGGATGTTGGTAAGTGACTCCTGGAGAGTTGGTTCCCTGGGCCTGTCCTCCCCCTGTCGCACAGCAGTCCTCCCAGCTTCCCTGTTGTCCTGTGCCTCTGTCCCCTGAACCGTGTGCCAACTGCCCCTGACCCCAGGTTCCTTATCGTCCTGTGTTTGTGGGGTGGCCTGGGGTCCCTGTAGTGGTGGACACACTGCTGATTGACGTGTCCTGGGGACAGAGGTATGGGCCTGATGGGTGGGTACTGTGGTGGTGTTTCCTGAGGGGGGAGGCTCTGTGGTGGTATGGGACTGTGCCTGCCTGGGTAACCAACTGTCCAGAGATCCCTGATGGGCCAGTTTGGTCATCCAGATCCAGGCATCCAGAGCTGCTGTCATCACTGTGGGCCTCTTCTGGGGGTGGACTGGAAGTTGCTGGCACCTCCTCTCTGGTGACGTTGGGTGGGGAACCTGTGGGGATGTAAATGCAGTGCTATTGTTTCTGTGTGTGTCAACGTGTGCATGGGTGTGCTGCCCTGTATAGTTGTTATTGCCCTGGCAGATTTGCCTTTGAGTGAGTAGCTATTAGGTGGGCTAGATGATTCTCTCCAGGGTGCATGCAGTGGTGATAGGTGTCCCTGCAGGTGTGTGAGTGTGTCCATGCATTGGTGTTACATGCAGGGCTTGGTATTGGGATGAGTGGGTTGTGATGGGGTATGTGGGAGGTGGTGAAGTGATGGGAGTGAGGGTGGAGGTGGGGGTTTGTGATGGCATGCAGGTGGGGGGGATAGTAATAGAGATTTGACTTACCAGAGTCCAGTCCTCCGTCTACTCCTGCCAGGCCCTCAGGATGCATGATCGCCAAGACTTGCTCCTCTCATGTTGTTAGTTGTGGGCGAGGAGGTGGGGGTCCACCGCCAGTCCTCTTTACAGCTAGTTGGTGTCTTGCTGCTGTGGAAAGTACCTTCCCCCATATGTCGTTCCACCTCTTCCTGATGTCATCCCTTGTTCTGGGGTGCTATCCCATGGCGTTGACCCTGTCCACGATCCTCCACCATAGCTCCATCTTCCTAGCAATGGATGTCTGCTGCACCTGTGATCTGAATAGCTGTGGCTCTACTGGGATGATTTCCTCCACCATGACCCTTAGCTCTGGGTGTCTTAGTGGTGCCATGGGTGTAGTGTGAGTGGTGTGTGTGAGGGTGTGTGGGGTGACGTGTTGGGGTGTGTGCTGTAAGGTGCGTGGATGGTGTATGGGTGATGGTGTTTTGTGGCTCTGGTTCTGTGGGTGCTCTTGGTCTGTCTCTCTCAGTTGGCAATATTTTTTTGTCATAAGGGGTTGTGGGTATTGTGGGTGTGTGTTATATAGTGGTGTGGGTGTGGTGTGTGTAGTTTGAATTGTCCAATGTGGTGTTGTTTTGTTAGGTTGCATGTATTTTGAGCACAGCAGTATGTACCGCCAATGGTTTACCACGGTTGAATGTCTGCCGCAGTGATTCGTGGGTCATAATGCTATGGGCGTAGTTCTGTTGGCGTAATGGTGTGGGTTTTGGTACCGCCAATTTATCACTGACCTTTGGGCTGGCGGACTTGTGTGTGTGTCTGTATAGTGATGGATTGGTATGGGTGTGTCATAATATGGGTAGCGGTAATCCACCGTGGCGCCAGTATGTTGGCGGCGGTCAGCATTGGCAGTAAGCGGTACTTATTGCCAATGTAATAATGAGGGCCTATATCTACTGACAACAGTAGAGAGGGTTTTGTGGCATGTTGAAGCAGGCGTTAGAAGGAGAAATGCCTTTATTTCTCCAAACATTCCCCACTTTGCACATGTGCTGCACTGTACAGCACACATTAGTAGTGGGAACATTTTTAAAGTTGATATTGACATTGTATTTTGTACTGAAAAGGAACCTTACAGTACAAAACCTATGTTAGACATCACACCCACACTCTTGCACTGTGGCGTAAAGGTGTCTTAGTGGCATTAGGCAGCATGATTCCTCACCTGCACTAGGGAGAGAGTAGGATGGGGACATTATCTTTGCAGATATGGCGCTTTCCTGCTCACTCCCTTTCAAGCAATGCAGCACAGCGTCTTTGGGTGCTGCACTGCATTTCATGCTATGTTTCTAAATCTAGATCTTCCTGCGAGTGCATGGGAGCAATACAAGCAATGGGAGCAGCTGCTGTTTGCAATGCTTGTTTTTTCACTATTTTTAAGAGTGGAATACATCCTAACATCCAAATTGAATATGAGGATGCAGTTCCTGCAAAACTGTAGTGATAAATCCCAGTTTCACATTTTGTATACTTACATGTAAGGTTGCATCATTTTCTTGACATTTTTAGCAAAATATGCAAATTTCGCATACCCCTACATATAACCAGTAAGACATTTAGTATATTATTTCTTTGTTCATTTTTTCCATAGCTTCAAGATATAATTACCCTAAATGTTTGTACTGGTTTTGTCAACTGTATTAATTTTGAGGGAGTTCTTGTGGCTAGAGGACAGGATTTAGAACCTTTGATTATGCTGATCCATCGCTGTTGAGGGGACCAGGAGGGTCGCAGAAAGACAGAGGAATGGATCACCTAGAGGGTGTTGCTATGTCACCAATCTTTGGGAAAGTGGGCAGCACAGCATTTCCATGGAAGTTCAAAGCTGTATAGAGCTACAGGGAATCTTTCCTTATTGTATTGCATTATGTTGTAGCATTTCTATAGCACTTTTGTACTTCTTTTTGAGTCTACAAAGCACCATCAGATTACGACTGCTGTAGCATATGGATGTAGGAAGGGGGTTTGGATGTAAGAAGGGGGTTTATTTAAAGTGACATTTAACAGTGTTTTGTTTTGGTGTTGCATAAGAAATGTGTACCTGTCTTGGTGTGGTGGCATGCATTCACATATTGCACACGTGGTTGTAGGTGAAAGGAATTTGTGGATAGATCTGCAAGCTTCAAATACAACCATTCAGAGTTGGGTCAGTTGGGTCCTGATTTGGGGAAAAGTCAGGTATTTCCTTCACTCCTGAATTAATGAGGTTTGATGATGATCATTCTCTTTGGAGGAATTTTCCCTGTCACATGTGTGTACTGAGAAGATGCCTCCACCTCTGCAGGAATATTGAAATTTCACTCAGGCTTTCACTTTCTGGATTCTTAGTTTTCTAGTGACTACAATGCAGAGGTCATTTGCTTATGGCAAATGGAAATTATTTAAGAATGTGTCATTGTAGTGGGACAATTTAGTATCTATCATTAAGGTAGGATTGTATCCAATTCAGCAGAGTGCCCTGGATTCCGGTATCATAAGGTCTTTGGGAGCCTTTGGCAAATACTGAAAATATTTGCAATAGTGGTAGAGCAGCAACTCTACTAATGTGAACAGAATACTTGAGATTGTCTCCGGAGGAGAGTAAAGGAAATTAGGTGTATTTTTGGGGTCATAAGCTCTTCTGTTTTTGGATAGTGGATTGTTTGGTTAAAGGAATGTAGATATCTGCGAGAAAGCTGCCTTTTTGTTAAGTCACGCTTGGCAACCCGCCAAGTTCCTATTTATTAAGTACTGGTTGAATGCAGGAAGTTTTCAAGTTACTTGAGAATTCACCAGCTGATGGGGAGGAGCTCACTATTATGACAACAGAGGATTCTAGTAGTAGAATGATCTAAAAAACATTTGGAAGGCAGGGATCTACTGAGCAACCTGCCGTGTTTATTCTTTTGATTAGAGCATCGATTTAATTTCATGTCAATAGGTTCAATTAGTGTTATTTAGCTTGAATGAGGAGTCATAGTTAACAGCTTCTTCAGCAAATTGTTTTTAAAGGCATTGTTCAAGAGAGTGTTTTACACTCGTTAAGATTCTGGCAAGGTTTTTTTAGTTAGGTATTTACTGTCATGAACATTTGAATTATTGAGGTTCTATGTTTTGCTTCACAGTCCTTTGATGGATCTGATTTCTGTTTTTCAGAGATTTACACCTGGGTTTAACCACCTGCCTTCCTTTAGTTTGGTTGTTTTAAGAGGATTCACCATGTTGAATGTCTCTGTTAGCCATTGGTGGACCTGTTTTACTGTCATTTCTTGGCCTCAAGTGAAGGAAGTGGAGAGTTTTCTTATAATGTGTTTAGGCTAACGTTCTTCCACAGTTGAATAGCAATGGCTGTCTCAAGGTCATTAGGTGGTTTGAATGTCAAAGGGAGGTTGATTTCAGAATGGATGATTGACATTAGACCTTTTAGAGTGACTACAGTAATAAGGTTGCAGTCAGTTGAGTAAATTAGTTATTTGACCTATTGGTGAAATTCAAATGCTGCAGAGTTAGCAAGTACACATGATGTCATGTGTAGTGCTGGTTAATTAAGGCCGATGTTGAGACCCCTAAGGTGCAGAGGTTTGTATGGTCGTTGAGTCGACAATAGCATCTAGGAAAGCAGGGTTGTTTGTGTGTGGCAACAATATATGGAGGAAGGACGGTGAGAATGTTGTAGATACAGGCTTCACTTTTCGGGAGAGTGAACTAATTTCTGTTGGCTGTAGATAGTGTATTTTTAAAGAGGCATAAGCCCCCCACCTTTCTTTGCAGTTGGTTGATTTCTGAATATCATTGCCTTGCTCAGTTTCAGTGATGAATAGGAGGTCTGATTTGGGGTCAGCTAGTAGAGCATATCTGTCACCAGTTTCCACCTAATGATCTGGCATTGATTCTTGTGTATGACAATTGATGGTTGTTCTGACTATAAACGATTGGCCATGTCCTGCTGATAGTCTTGCTGTGGAGATAGAATTGGCCTGTTGGGAGTTGTGCAAGTTAGATATGTCTTCATGATTTTAGGTGAGAATGTTGCTACTTCATTTATCTGGAAAGGCAGGTCGAGGCTTTTACTGGTTCTATATTGTTAGCTTTGTGTGCATGAGCATTTCTACAATAGATTCTAAGTCAACCTTTTTGAAATCCCTCTGGTTGGCACTGCTGTGGGTACTGGCATTCTATAATGCGCAGTAACCATGGTGTGGCTGATATTTCCATTGAGTCATCTGGATATTGGTGAAGCTGCAACTCTTTTATATGCCCCTTAAGCCACAGTGTTCATTTTAGCGTTTTATCTTTTATTTGTAAATGCCATCTACAACTGTGTCATAAAATGTGGGATCACTACTATACAGTAGTTGGATAATGTTTTGTTCATATTTAATTTTTGCAGCATTTGACTAGCCATTTTGAATTAGTTTAGCACTATACAAAGACTATCTAATGATAATGGTGATGCACGATGGCATGGTAGGTCGGTTTTACAGTTACATCAGATAGTGGAGACTAATCTACTGGTCCTTGTTCCAAAACCATTTAGGACAAAGCAGCCTATGGTGCCGAGCAGAAGGAGTAGTCTCAAGAAATAAGGAAACATTTCACTGTTCTCTGCATGCAGATTTGATGCTCAGGCTTGTCACTATCCAGAGAGGGGGTGGTGCCTATAGTGCCACTCATTTTCAGAGTTTTGAAGATCACTTATATACAAGAGGGCTTACTTTCAACATGCAGGTACATTAATCTCAAGTGACAGAGAGGGCATTGTCTCTCACAGTGATAATCTGAAAGTGCATGAGCTGACTACCATGTTGTTGCCATAAATTATCTTTGTCTTAGCCTGTCAGATAATAAAACATAGTTTCCTTCGTGCACCCCTTTTTTGCTTTTACTGCTGCAAAATGTGCTCTCTGCACATCACTATATGATAACGAACTACACTTTATGTGGCCTATGCCATAAGTATTTGATCTTCTGTCTGGTCTTAAGATTTCATAGTAATGTACAGTTGTGATACTTTTAGTTTAACTAGAACTGCATGGTTTGAGCATTATGTGGTACTGTCTGCTAATATCCCTGGAATGCTTAGCGTGCAACAGGCTTTTTTTCAATCCATGAGCTTTGTGGAAGTATTGTTTCACATCATTCTTGGTTTATTGGTCTAACAATGCTCTAGCCCCTCTGTGCTCACCTATTGTGATGTTGGAGATCTCACTTACAGCTCATGAGGATAGAACTTGGTTAACCAAGGTGGTTAAGAGAGAGAGGCACACCTGGGCTCTGGAATAATCAATAACATCTTGCTATTAAATAGGGCAATTTTCTGTGCATAGTATGAACTTAAGCTGTTTACAAGGTTGGCTCGTCTGGAAGACTTAGGAGTACACTGCTTTCTTTTGAGCCTTCATGATTAACCAACAACAAAAGAATAAACCAAGTACTCTGATTTAATTGTAAGTTGTAATATTGGGGTCTTGAATGGTAGGTCATTTGTGACAGTGAGCTGGATTTAAACCACCCAGGATTTATAGAGCCAGACCCATTACTTGCATGCAGGTAAAACTAGTTACATTAGTCATTGCCAATGTTTTATATGAGCAGTTAATCTAAAGGTCAAGGAGTATAGACAAAATTAATAAACTGTATGTGTTAAAGTTGTGATGTCTGAAAGCAGTTGATGAATATCTCGAAGGAAAATCATATTTGAGGAAAATCAGTCAGACATTAGGTATCAATTTTTTACATCATAACTTGTAACTTAACCGTAACAAATTAATTTACTATGTAAGTAATATTATGTTTGTAATTAAACTTGCCTGCGCACTCTCTTCAAACATTCTTTCCCTTGAAGTCTTAGAGTAGAGCACCACAACCTAGAACTTGGTGAGAGGACAGTAACTTTTTGGCAAGGTACACAGACACTTTCAAATGATGGACACTGGGAGAGAACTGTGAGACCAAAATACATAAACATATTAATATTTCTCAACAGCCCATGGTCTACTCCTTTTTGCTGATATCAGTGAAATAATTGTTTCATTTTTGCTCTCCCCTTTATCTTAATGCACGGTATTATTTAGGATGCATAACATTAAATATAATAATATACAACTTTTTCTTTCATAAAATCCAGAATTTATTTGCACATAGTCAAGAAACTCTTCACAGCAGTAGAAAGAAGCAAGCATAGCAGGACTATAATCTTTGATAAAAAGGGAAGTTCTGCTCATCACCTCCCTCATGGCCCTTTAGAAATCTAGCAATGGGCCAAGAAAGAGGAGATAGGCAACACTATCCCAACGTTTCTCTCTAGCCTTTTAAAAAGTCCTCCTTTGTCCCTTCTCTTTCCAGATCACTGACACCCCAATTGAAGTGAATAGTGGCAAGGCAGGACTTTAAATAAACACAGAGAAGGCAGTAGGAAGGAAGCACAACCTCTGATCTTCCCTAATGTTTCATTGAGAGTGATGCTCTACCACCCTAACTCAAGAATTTGCATACAACACCACTCATTCTACTTTGACCCTAACTAGTATTATAACACTATTAAGAGAGCCTTTCAAAGTATTCTTTATTCTTTAATGGTCATTTTGTAGCCTGAAAATTGCTGCACATTTTCAACCTATTCATGCTCAGCTACACCTCTGATGTATTGGGGTTTTGGTAGTCGTATGCATAAGGTCATTCAATGGTCATCTTACCTCTGCAGTCAGACAGTCAGTGCTGAGGAATTAAATAACTATTAAGTGTAACTGGAGAGGACACCTTAACATGTAACAGCAAGGCCTGGGTCTTCTGGTATTATGATCTACAGCACCTACAGCCCAGACCATGAGAATGCGATGCCTTTGCTTGAACAGCTTGTGTGGCACCAGAAACCGCAGCCCTCTTGGATGTTATGGGTGATCCTAGAACCATTGTCATTCCTATACTGTGCTCTTGAGAATGAATTGTTTGAGAGAAAGACAGTAGAGGAGCTGGAGCTGTCTACTGAGGCCAAGAGGGGGAGCATAAGGAGGCAGCAGAACAATGCCAAAATGTCTTTGCCATTCATTCTAACTCTTACACTGCATTACGAACAGAGACTCACTAATGAAACCTATTGTTTTTTTTAGACATTTTTCTTTCAACTCTCTGTCAACCTTCGAAATTACTATATATAATGTTTTGCAGATGAGAAGTTACCACCTTATCAACATATAATGATTGGCTACAAAGGTTACCAAGGTGTTCTGTGACCTAAATAAATTCAAAGTGTCATCCAGGATAATAAAATCCCTGCAGGTGCTTTAGTTGCTTCTTTCTTAAATCTCATGAATCAAGACTTGATGCATGCTTTTAAAGGGTACCGAGAACTGGGTTACAGAGAGAAATGCAATATTTACTCAATACACTACCACCTCAGAGAAATAACATACTGTGTAGATGGATGATAACAATTTGCACTTATTTGTTAAATGATGTTAGTACATCGGTAGTCCATTTACTTGAGACAGGTGGTTTACAATAATTGTTTTAGATAGCAAGAGATTTTAAGGTTATTGTTACCCAGATGGCCTGAGATAAATGATAATAGAGTGGTTAAATGTAGGATAGCTGAGAAAGAATGATTGGAAAGGTCAGAAGTATTTTGATAATGTACATTTTCAAATGGAAGAGTCACTTAAAAGAGATCTCCATTTTGGTAGACAGGAGTAAGGCAGTGTGCATACAAACAGGCAGGAAAGCAAGCTTTGAGATGCATAAATTGATGACAAACAGCAGTAAACATGTCCAAAGATCTCTACCCACAATCATTCCACAAAACCTATATCACTCCTGGCCTTCTCCTCTTGTAACTTTCACTACATATTTCCTTGTCTGTGAATCCTATCCAAATTATGTTATGTTCTACTTCCAGCATCTCATTGCAACATTAAAGAGTGTTCAACTGTAAATCTGTATAACAATAAAATAACATTGCTTTATTAGAATGTTTCGTGATCAAAGGTGCACATTTTACTTCCTCAAGATATTCTGAACATCTAAACTGACTTATGTAAGAAATTCAGGCAAAGAATTCAGAAATCAATACGGTTGAATTAATGTTAATAAAATATATTAAACCAACAGATTACACATGATATTGATATCAAATTGGTGGATTGATCAGTCAACATTTTGTATTGATAAAAAAGTATAAACAGTGTTATTCAAAGCATTTTATATTGTGTAAGTCCTGATGTTTACAGTTATGATGGTCACTGTTGGAAATGGTCCTCTCTACAGGGTCACCCACAAACTTTGTACCTTCCTCCTTCTTCATTTTGCTGGATTTTTGTTTGTTGGCATTAGGACTTTGTGCACTTTACCACTGCTAACCAGTGCTAAAGTGATTGTGCTTACTTCCCTAAACATAGTTTGATTGTCATCTACCTAACTGCCATAATTAATTTACATGCAAGTACATTGTAGAGTGCTATACCAGATGCCCGGGTCCTGTAAATTAAATGCCACCAGTGGGTCTGCAGGACTTATTTTCCCACCCACTTAGGAAGCACCTTAAAACTTTTTCTAGGCCTGTCATTACAGCCTGAAGGCATTTAAAACTCCTTGCAAAACCTTAAACCTCCCTTTTATTACATATGTCACCCCTAAGGTAGGCCCTAGGTAGCCCATAGGGCAGGGTGCTGTGTAATTAAAAGGTGGGACATGTACTTTTTAGTTTTACATGTCCTAGTAGTGAAAACACCCACATTTGTTTTTTTCACTACGGCGAGACCTACACCTCCCATAGGATAACATTAGAGATTCCCTATTAACTGTAATAAAATGTAATTCCTAAACCAGAGGTGGTAGATATTAAACGTTTTGGTCTCTATAAACTTTTATTGGTAACCCCTCTCTCATGGAAAAGGCAGATTTATCATTACAAGTTTGAAAATGCCACTTTTAGAAAGTTTACATGTTCCTTCCCTTAGCCCTCAGTGCCTGCAGCCTGCCTTAGGTCACATGAGTGGGTGTAACTGACAGTTAGGACTTTGTGAATTCACCCAAGCAGTCACACAATACTGGGATTAGCAGAGCCTGAACGGGCCATCAACTGACTTGATGGGAGGGTGAAACAAAGCACAGCCCCACTTATACCTGAACAGGCTGAAACAGGGCAGGGGAGGCAGGAAACTCCTGGAACTTCAGAGAAGCCTTCTGGAAACTTCTCCCAACTTCTAGGAGCAAGACACAAGTGTATAAAAATAGGGCTTTTAGACCTACTCCTCAGTACACTACTGAACCTTCGGAAGGACTTGCAGAGGACTGCTTGCTGCTGTGACCTGCTGTGCATTCTACCAAACTACTGCTGTTCCTGGAAGGACTGCTTTGCTGCATGGTGGCTGCCTTGAACCTTCAGAGGCCAGCGCCCCTGCATTTTCACCTGCACCCAGATATCAGAAGTGACTCAAGGGCTAGCTGAATAGCCCTCCTGTTCAGAGCCACAGGGAGATAACAGGCTACCACCATCTTGAGCCCGCACCTGGACCCAGCCTGAGTGAATCTTGAACTCCTAAGAGGTCTCCGTCCACTCCTGGATCCTTGGTTGTGGTGCTAAAGGTGCCCAAGTGGCTATTATCCAAAACTAAGGACTTGCTAATTTGAACCTTAAACTTTAGAATGTCATTACTCCGGTTCTACTAATTGGATTCTGATGGTTTTGGTTTTAAATAATTTATTAAACTGTACTCTCTGTTTCTATATTGGTTTGGATTTTTATTGTGCTGTGTTTTCAAAGTATTGCTGTTTGTGTGTTGCATACATGCTTTACACATTGCTCTAAGTTTACCCTGACTGCTTTCTGTGCCAAGATACCCAGGGTTAAGCACAGGTTAATTTAGTGACTTTTTGTGGTTCTCCATGCAAGGTGTTGTGACTGTTGCTTGACCAGGGCTTAGACCCCATTCAACTGACAACCACATTTTTCACAGTGAACAATTAATTTCAGTTGTTCAACTCATATTTAAAAAACAATCTTCCATAAATTATTGCATTTACTTCATATTTGTATTCAAATAAAACCTTATTTAGATGTTGGCGATCTCATAGCTGAAATCCTGCATTTGAGCTGCCACCTCTGCCAAGAAACACCACCGGCATGGACGGCGGTAAAGGGAGAAGTGGATGCCAGTGGGACCCCAGCCACCATTCCTGCTGTGCAGATTTGGATGTGCCTTACCGCCAAGCAAAAAAGTGACCTCCACATCTGAGTTAGTGGATTGGGGAAAAGGTGGTGAACTCTCACCTTTTGTCCCCCTTTCACCTCAGTTTACGCCTGGACAGGACTGGGCAACACCTGCCGTCATTGCTGCCATTGTCCCAAGGAGAAAGCACAACCCCTCTGTCATCAGACTCACAGTTAGAGATGCTGCATTGCCAGTGTACGTTGGGTGGGCACTGCACAGGAGGTCTGGACCACTATAGGCATATACATGTCAAAGTAATTTTTTGAAATCACTGTGACATGCATACATCGGGTAAACAAGTGGGTCACACATGGCTGGGGACACACTTGCACAACACGCATATTGCACATATAGAATGTTTCGTGATCAAAGGTGCACATTTTACTTCCTCAAGATATTCCGAACATCTAAACTGACTTACGTAAGAAATTCATGCAAATAATTCAGAAAACAATACGGTTGAATTAATGTTAATAAAATATATTAAACCAACAGATTACACATGATATGGATATCAAATTGGTGTATTGATAAGTCAACATTTTGTATTGATAAAAAAAAGTATAAACAGTGTTATTCAATGCATTTGATATTGCAGACATACACAACTGTCATTGTGGTGTCATCATTCATTGCCAAATGAATGCTGGCACCACAATGATGGTACTCTCACACTTGACAATGGTGTCCATGTGTACGCATTTCAAGGGGACCTGTACTGGTAGGTTTGTGCTGTATGTTGTGTATGGGAGTCAGTGCATGTATGTAATTGTGTGTGTGTGGATTGGCTGGTTGAGGTGAAGGGAGCCGGAGTGGGTGATGTGGTTGTGTCAGTATGGGTGTCATTTGCGTGTGAAAGCGATCTTGTTTTGTATGTTGTGTTGCCGTGAGACAGATTCTGGTGAGTGTTGTTGTTGTGTGGTGGATGTTGTTGTGATGTGTGTAGTTATGCTTGTGTGTGAGTGTGTTTGAGTAGCTGAGTGTGTAATTGTGTTGGTTGTTGTGGTTGTGTCATGTGTGGGTGCAGTGCCAATGGTGTGTGCATGCTGTGTCAGGGATGTATGTCAATGTGGGTTTTTGGCATGTACAAGTTGTGTTGTGTTGGAATTGTAATGGATTGTGGTGTGTATGTGGTGTTTTGTGCAGTGTAGTGCAGGGGCATACATATGGCACAGGTACAGTGTGTGTGGTTGTCACTTACCTCTATTCCATAGCCCTAGCCATTGTATGAAGTCTATTGAGTCTCGCCACCATCTCCCTCCGTCAGCAATTCGTCACCAGTCCTTGCAGAGCTGTAAGATCTAAATATGGTGGGCAGAACACTGTTGGCTTGATTGTTTTTTTCGGTCCACTATCAACATGGCTTGGCGGTAACACCGGCAAGATCTACTCAGGCCCTAATCCCGAAAGCAAAATCTTTGACCCAGCGAACGTTCCTGGCGTGTCCGATTTGTGCTCCATTTCAGTTGGCCTGAAATTGTGCCTAGGTCCCAGCACCAGTAAACAGTAATTACTGATTAGGGCTTTACTTTTTCTTGGCACATTTTCTTTTAAATCTTTAAAAAACATATTTCTGATTCCCCTTGTTAGATTTCTGCATTTTGGGGTCATTTTTGTTTATTAAGTTTTACTCTATTTTTACACATTGTAGTGGGATTCTTATTCTGTAGTGTTTTTAACTGTTTTGGTAGTTTTAAATCCCTTATAAATTGTCTTTAACATAAGACTCTCTGCTTTGTGCCATAGTTCCGATGGTTCAGTTAAGGTTTAAATTATTGAATCCTTTGTTTGGGCCTAAGAAGTTTGCAACTTTATTTCTTGTGCTGGGCTACCATCAATCCTCATTAACAATTCACTTTCTTACATGACATTTCAAGACAATGAGATTTCCATAGATCCTGATTTGAAAGCTGCAGTGCAAGAAACTAGGTGAGCATTTGTTGATGTAAAAAGAAATATGGATAGTTATATCCAGCGCAACCATTGATATGGTTTAGCAACACATGGCTCACATTTGCACCATATAAAAGCTATGAATTTCTGCAATGTAGAGCTAAAGAAGGACAATGATGGTACAAATTAAGACGCAGCTATAACAGTGTAGCCCGTTCAGTGCAGCCTATCACGTTGTAGCCCAGACAAGTGACAGCAACTGATCTTTACAAATATAAGTAACATAACATATCTTTCTGTGATCCAGGCATTTACTCCCAAAATGGAAGTAATAAGCGTCAGCAAAAAAACCTCACTCTGGGACTCCACCTTGTGGCCTCCCAAACTCAGATTCACAGCCTGGCTAGCAACACATGACAAGAACCTCAGAATAATACTCAACTCCTATCGGCGTCCTTCGACATGGTTGACCACAAGCTGCTACACCTCCAAAAAAGAAATGGCGTGGAAGCAGCAGTCCTACTCTGGTTCGCATCCTTTCTACAGAACCGCACGCAACCAGTAAAAATAAATAACAGGACCTCTGCCACAACTATAATCACCAGAGGGGTTCCCCAAGGATCTGTCCTCTCACCCACCGTCTTCAACATCTACATGGACCCCCTCACCGCCATTCTCAACCGAGCTAACATCCCCTCCCACCTATACGCTGACGACTCCCAACTTTACATGGAAATATCCTCCATAGAAGACGTACACCGACTAAATGCCACCCTTAAAGAAGCACAACTTTGGCTATCCTACACCACCTAAAACTCAACCAGGATAAGACTGAAATACTTCTCATATCAAAAACGAATCAGCTCCCCCAGATGCAAGAATGGCTAAAATCCATAGACGATCTCAAATGCAATCTTACCCCAACAAACTTGGTCAAGTCGCTAGGAATTACTCTGGACACCAACTTGACTATGCAGGACAACATAAAGAATAACGTGAAAAATGCTTTCCACGGCCTGAAATTACTGAACAAAATCAAACCATTCATACCCCCAGATGACCTAAAACATGCCACGCAAGCAATGGTGCTCTCCAGACTAGACTACGGGATCACCATCCTCACCGGCACGGCTAAATACCAGCCTGCTCCCATGAGATCCACTCTCCATGCAGCAGCCAGAATGGTGACAGGAATTAAAAAATATGACCACATCTCCCCTGCCCTGAAAAGACTAAAATGGCTCCCAATCGAAGCCCGCTGCAATATCAGAACTGCCTGTCTAACCCACAAAGCCCTACACACTGGGAAACCAGAATACCTCTCCACTAAACTCATTAAAGCAGGACAGACAAGAAAACTAAGAGGCTCAAACACCTTTCGCCTCATCCGACCCAAAACTCAGGCATGCTCCTTTACAAGCAACGCCCCCAAAATCTGGAACTCCATACCAGTTCACTTAAGATCAAACTTCTCCCTCCAGATCTTCAAGAAGCAACTAAAAGAATTCCTTCTCAAACAACCACAATCTCAGAAAAGAGCCACCGTTCACTCTAATTCCCATCGTCACCCACCACTGCCTACACTCCATCTTCTATGCCCATATGAAACCATGCCTGTGTAACTATGAATATGTTTTTTGATTACCTGTACTGTTGTAAAGCGCTCTTATACCCTCGGGTCTAGCCAGGGCTATAGAAAACTCTCTAAATAAATAAGTAAACTCCAACCCCCCCATGACCAGAAAAGGGAACACATTTTTTGTCTCCTGTTTCCACACACTCAAGATACTCAAGATGATCTTCAAATGGCTCCCCACCAACATGTGCAGTACCATTACTCATTCCTTCATCACCAACAAGCTGGACCACTGCATCAACACACTTTGCCGAAATTAAAACTCAACTGACCAGAAGCCTCCAGACCATACAAAACCCATCCAATAGGCTCACCCTTACCCTTCCACTCTGCACTCATATCACCCTGCACGTCAAAGAGCTCCATTGGTTCCAACTCCAAAAACAAGAACTTTTCAAACTCCTCATGCACACATACAAAGAATTACACAACATTGGTGCCATGTACCTCAACATATGTAAGGTACATATGTAACAAACATAAACTTCCACAAACCTATCAGACATCTCAGCTGGACCCCTACTGACACCCATCACCACATATGCAGAAGCAGATTTGACAGACATGCCTTCTCCTACCTCGCTCTTAAAGCCTCCTCTTCAGTTCTTGTATTCCCCAAGAAACATTGGGCCAGATGTATGTAAATATTTTGCACTCGCAAACGGTAAAATCGTCGGTTTGCGAGTGCAAAATAGTGGTCTGCAATGCATGAAAGGCATTTGCAGACCACAAAGTAGAAATCGCTAAAATTGCGATTTTTAGCGTTGCAACCGGGATTTTGCGAATCGCAATTTGCGGTTCGCAAAATCCAGGTCGCAAGGCAATGCTGCAAAAAATCCCAAATTGCGATTTTTCGCAGAATGGCATTTTGCACATGCAAAATACCATGATCTGCAACCAGGTGGTAACCTGGTGCAAAATTTAAAAATGCAGTAAAACTGCATTTTTAAATTGAACATGTAAGGCCCCATCCAATGATCCTATTCAGTGTCTCAGTTACGGATTCCCAGAAGTTGGTTACATGAGTGCATGTCCATACCATATGTAGGAAGTTTGCATTCCCGGTATGGTATCTCAGGCATTTGTCTTCTGTAGACGGGTATATTTTCGCCAACCTTGCGGGGGTAAGGTAAATGTGGTGTAAATAATTAAATTGTGTGTATTTGTAACGAGCATTCGTTGGGATAATCTTCGGGATTAGGAGAGCTTGTTCCCATTGTGTATCTGTGAGTGCTCTTTGTAACGCGGTTTCCCAATATACCTGAAGCGCCCCGAGGGGTCGTGTATTGTTTATATGTATCACTTTGTATATTTTTTGTGATCTCTTTTCTTTCTCCCCCATGTGTTAGTAATGTCTGCAACAGTGCCAATGTGTGTGGATCTTCGTGTATGGCGCCCCAGAAGTGTGTGGCGTAGCGAGTTAGTGTCGTGTAAGTGAGGAAGGTGCCCGGTGATATGCCATAGTCATTTACTAAGCTATCGAATGGGACCAACATATGATCTTCAAAGATATCTCCCCACTCCAATATTCCTGCATTCTCCCAGACATACGCCGTCGGTTTGTACTGTTTGTCCACACAGCCCGGTAGGGCCCACAATATTAGCTGGGGTGTATACGGATATTTTTGTTGTGTATTGTGCATGTACTTGATCCAGCACTTCTTAGCATTTTTCATTAGTATATTGCTATCGCCTTCTGGTGCATCTGAGCCAGGCTTCATGATCCAGCTTAGGAGTTTGTGTCACAGTGCCTATATGTGTCGCTCAGTTAGAGTAAGTTCTGACCTGCTAGCCAGCATATCGGCCACTGGAGCTAGGTTGCCGCATAATATTGTTAATAATTTTGTGCTCCCAGGCCACCCTCTGATATAGGAGCGTAAAGTTTGCCTAAAGATACCCGGCTTCTTCCATTACCCCAGATCAGTGCTATAAGAAGGGAACGCAAGTCGGCAAACCATTTATTTGGGAGGGATACCGGTAGGGCCGAAAAGTGATACAACAATCTTGGGAGCACCAGCATATTGGAGATAGCCAGTCTACCCAGTGGGGACAGGGGGAGGGTGTCCAGAATTGTAGGGAAGATCTCGCTCCCGTCAGTGCCCTGCCGATAATTGCGCCTACAAGATCTTTTTCCTCATGGCATATTCTGACCCCCAGGTATTTGACAGTGACACAGGACCATGACAGTGAGGTAGTAGATAATTGTTCCCACTGGGTCGTATCCAAGGGTGTGAGCGGGAACAGACAGAATTTCTCCCAATTCGCTTTGAGGCCGGACGCCCTGCCAAACTGCTGAAACAGTGTCATCAGATGGGGTACAAACCCAGCGGAGTTGCGCAGGTTTACCAATGCATCATCCGCGTATAATGAGATGACGTGCCAAGCCCCAGCCATGTATAATCCCCAGTCGGGTGCACATTTCTGAAGGGCATGCCCCAAGGGCTCCATCGCCAGCGCAAAGAGTAATGGCGTCAGGGTGCAATTCTGTTGAGTCCCTCGCCCAATTGCAAAGGATTTTGAGATCAGGGTGCCCGTCCTCACCTGCGCCAACGATTCTTGATGTAAAAGGGTATCCATCTCAAGAACTTAGGTCCGAAGCCCATCTTTTTTAGCACCATTATCAATTAATTCCACCCCAGTGTATCAAATGCTTTTTCTATGTCAAGCGGTGCTACCCGTGCGCCTATCTCCCCCGTGCGCACCGAGCTCATGACAGAAAACAGCCTCCGAAGGTTTAGGAAAGTTCTCCGGTCCGGTATGAATCCATTCTGGTCAGTATGAATTAGCCTTGTGATTATGGGTGTACGTCTGTTTGCCAACATGTGGCCAAGGATCTTGTAGTCAGAGTTAAGTAGTGACAGCAGCCTGTATGACCCCATTAATAGGGGGTCTCTGCCCGGTTTGGGCAGGACCACCAATCTTGCTTCCCTCATAGATGCTGGCAAGATCCCCTTAGCGTACGCGGCATTATATATTGCTATCAGTTTAGGGGCTAAGATTGTCTGGTATGTGGCATAGAATTAAATTGGCCACCAGACTGTGCCTAGAGTCTTTCACCGTGCCATGCTTTTAATTGTATCTTCTCTCTGAAAACTGCACCAGAGACTCCTGTTTTTCCCTATCTGCAGGGGTCACGCATGGCATGTGCAAGGGGTCCAGAAACGCCTCTATTGCATCGTTCTCCATATCCATCTCTGGAGCTGTGTATAGTGCGGAATAGTACTGATAGAATGCTGCATCAATATCCTCCTGTGTGTTCAGCAATTGCCTGTTCCCACCCCATAGTGTGGTAATTGGGGTTTGGGCGTTCTCCGATCGCAAAAGCCAGGCCAGGAATCTGGACGCTTTATCTCCCTCTGCATGATTTCCCTATAATTCAACTGGGCTAATCTAGTTAGCGTTTTTTTTGTGATCTATGCATATGTTCGCTAGCAGTTTGGCCGCAGTGTTATCCATAGGTAAGAGCTGCTTGTAGTATCGCATTTTGGTTTCCAGGTCTTGGAGCTCCCTGCGCAGGAGCTGCTCTATCCCGACATTCGTTTTTATGGCATGACCCCTGAGTACCACCTTGAAGATGTCCCATTCGATCCTTACATCTGATGCCGTGCCCTCATTTATCTCAAAATAGGTATTAATATGCCCCCTAAGGGAGTCCCCGATATGTTGCATCCCGCAGCTTTGTTATGGGCATTTTCCATTTGGGTATGCTCGGGTGCTTACAGTTCCACGGTACCCATACCCGCTGGGGTGAGTGGTCTGATAATGCCCGTCCAAGATACTCAGCATTAGTAACTTTTAGTAATGCTTCCGGGTTGCAGTAAATAAGGTCAATCCTAGTGTGTAGGACATGCAATCCTGAGTAATGTGAGTATACGCCCTCCGTGGGGTGCAAGCTTCGCCACGTGTCATGTAGTTAGTTGTGTGTTGCCCATTGACATAAATGTTGTGAGATCACGACAGATTGGGCGCCCAGCACCAGTGGGCGAGATCGGTCCAGCTGTATGTTCAGGGTGCTATTAAAGGTTCCACCCCAGTAACATGGTGCCATCGGGTTATGGAGTAGAGATGTAGTAAGTGTCTGTAAAAATGTATCCTGATTTGCTTTAGGGGCATATAGCCAAATTAGGGAAGTTGGTGCGCCGTCTGGGTTCCCTTCCAATATTGCATATCGTCTTTCTGGGTCTGTCCTAGTGTGTAGCATCTCTAAGGGTACCTCTGGTGCCACCCATATAAGTGCCCCCCTGTCGTATCTTGAGTATGTGGTCCCTACTATAGTTCCCCGCCATCTTTTTTGCATTTTTCCCAGATCTGGTGCCGTACGATGTGTCTCTTGCAGCAAGGCCACATGTACTTTGTATCCACGTAGGAACTGATAGACCTTGTGTCGCTTACTAAAGCCCGCTAGCCCTCTTACATTCCATGTTATAAAAGACTATTGTGCCATTTACCTGATAATGTATGATGTTGTCCGTATCTTGAGTGGCCCTGTAGTGGGGGCAGCTTGGGGACCCTATATTATTTGTACTGCTCCCCGCCCTGTACCACAGCGCCCTCCTTCCATTGCACAACCCGAAATGCACAGCCTCTCAAAACCATTGGTAACCCGTGTAACATACCTTTTGGTAAAACATAGATATAACATTAAACTCCACATCCCAGGCTGAGACGCCAGCTGGTGGCCAGCCAATAGCACTGCAATGCTGATACAAAACGTACCCATTTGCTGTTCAACTATGAATACACCAAAGTGTATGGTGGTTATGTGGCTGGATTATCAGGAGCAACTAACGTAGTGTCATATGAGTTAATCCTGCTCAGCCCACATGATGGTTTTCACTGACCTGTCTTCTATATGTGCCGTGATTCTTCTGATTGTTGAGCCCATTGCAGTTTGTATGTTGCCTTCCGCAGTGCATCTTGTCTTATAGCACGTCCTCAGCAGTTTGTGGTGTTACCGTTGGGCCATCGCCCAAGATTGCATGCATTTGTTCCTCGTCCAGGTCCGGGGCATCCGCGTCCGGCTGTTCCTCTCTCATCGTAGGTGGAGGAGGAGATCCAGCCCTTAGTTCCATCTCAGCCACCACCTGCGCTCTCTCTTTGGTCGCTTGTTCTCTCAAAGGGCCTGCCCGTGGGTGCCGACTGCTGATGTCATGGTTCCCCCTTGTCTTATGTCTTGTGGAGATGGTTTTGGTGTCGCCTGAGCTATGCCTCTGTTCTCAAGCCAGGCTCAGTCCTCCTCCGGTGTGGTGCAGAAGGTGATGTTGTTATCCGTTATGATTCGGAGGGTAACCGGAAATTGTAGTGCGTATTTAATATTGTGTTCCCTGAGTGTGCGTTTCACCATTAGAAAAGATGCTCGCTTCCATTGCACTTCCAGAGTGTAATCAGGGTGGATGTGTAACTGAGCATTTGATATTCTCCATGGGCCTCTGGCACAGGCCACCTGTAGGATGTGGTCTCTGTAATTAAAGGGGCAAACCACCACCGGACGTGGAGGGAGCCCAGGGTGAGGGGATCTGCCCGGTACCCTCTGGGCTCTTTCATCAGAGAAGAAGGACGAGTGTTTGCCTGGTAAGACTGTTTGGGATAGCCAACCTTCCATGTAAAGATCAATGCTGGGGCCATCTTCTTGTTCTGGCAGCCCCACCACATAGATATTGTTGCGTTGAGACCTTCCTTCCTTATCTTCTATCTGCTGTTGTAGTTGCAATACCTCTTTTTGTAAGTCAGTGATGTGAGTGTCAGCATCCGCCACCGTCGGTGCATATCCGATAACTGTGTTTTCGGTGGCTTCTACACGATCCTTCAATTTCTTATGACCTTCACGCAGGTGGCCTATGTCTATCTGCTAGGCATCAATCTTAGGTTCCAATGTGGTCTTAATATCCAGCACTGCGTTTAGTATGTCTTTAAACTTTTGTGTGTGTTCCGCTAGTGTGGTCACCAACGAGGGGTCCTGGGAGCCTTTCCGTTCTCCCAGCATCGCTTCCTCCACTCCTGTTGCAGTCGCTCCGGGCTTGTACGTTTTGATGCAGCTCATCTTTTGTTATTGCAAAATTGGTCTGGTGGATTATAATGATGTCTGTAGTGCCAGTAGAGGGTGAGCGGTGGGCACACGGCACAGTCTGCGCATACACAGATCGTATTGTTCATATGCCAGTCTGCTTTGCAGAGTTGTTATGCTGTAGTCTGCTTTCAAGGTGTCTGGTGTGGGATTGGTCCGCCGCATGTGTGCCCGGGCAGAAACCCCGCGATCCCCCCAGTCGACCTCACCACGACAAACTGAGGTCCGTGTTCCCAGTTCTCTTCAAGCGAGGGGAGATGCAGCCTTCCAGTGGAGCGGTTATCTGTGTGCTCCTCTGCCGCTCCTCCCACCAGGGTTCCGCTTGCTGTGTCACCCGATCTTACCGATGATCTTAATGGGGAAGGGAAGGGGAGAGAAGGGTCCCCCTCTTCGTTACATCTGTCAGCACAGCTCCCACTGGATAGTCTCTGGACCATGACCTCTCGTCGAGGCCCTGGCCGCTCCCTGGGTATCTTCCGCCGCCTTGCATCTCCTGCACCAGCTCGCCACATTCCGCCCACTCACCGGGTCAAACCCCCTTTCCCTTCTGCAGTGCGCCTCAGTCTTTAGCTCTTTACAAGCGCTCCTCCTGAAGTCGGGATCTTCTGTGCTACCCTTCCCGGGCAGGGGGTCCTCGTGCTCGGGTTCAGCAGCCCGATCCCAGGGCTGTCGGAGCATGCTGCGCAGCTCCTTACTGGCAGGTAGGCTCAGGTCTGTCCGTGCGCTTGATCTTTCTTCTGCAGGTGCCCCACACTTGTCGGCCTGCTGCGTGGTGTTAGTAAGCATCGGGCTCTTATGCCATTCGATTATTTGGCCTGGCTGTCGAATTTATTACATGATCATTATCAGGCCTGAAGCGGAGACAAATTTAGGTGTCCTCTCTGGTCGCCATCTTGGCCACACGCCCACATAACATAACATATAACATAACATATAACATACAACACAAAACAACACAACACAACACAACATATCATAACATAACATTATATTGTCCTGTAAACTTGAAAAATTTAATTCAATAGTTGAGCACAAAAATACACATTTCTATAAATCCTATTGTTAATTTGGTACTTTGTATAACCATATATGTACCTCCATTGAATGTGTACGGCTTCAAGAAAATATAAGTAATCAAAACATATTTTAGACAACCAGGTACAGATCACTTTTCCTTTTACTGCATCACAATTATATAAAAGATTTGTTTACAAATATTCATACTCATTTTCTTTACAAGTTCATATAACTATATTCAGTAGCAATACTTTTTTTTTAAAAAACACATTTTTGGTACTTCATAATTCCAAATATCATGACCGTTGGGTTTTCATAAAAAATCCCAGCCTATTTCCTCATAGATGATTTCAACCATCCAGACCCATTTCTTAATTTTAGATGATTTTAGCTAACTATTGATGATTTCATCAAAAATGGTTGAAATCATCTATGAGGAAATAGGCTGGATTATTTATGAAAACTCAAACACCTCCCAGTGGAACACCTAATGACCCTTCAAACTCAGACCCACACCAATAGACCATACTCACAACATTGGCATCATCCTGGACAGCAAACCCACCATTAAGTGCCAGATCAATGCAGTCTCCACCTGCTTCTGCACACTGCACATGCTCCAAAAGATCTTCAGATGGTTTCCCGTTGACACCAGGAAAACCATCACTCAAGCCATAGTCACCAGCTGTCTGGACTATGGCAATGCACCCTACGCAGGAATTACCACCCAACTCCTGCAGAGACTCTAGAGGATACAGAGCTCAGCAGGCAGACTCACCCTCGACCTCCCCAGACAGACCCACATCACACCCCACCTCAAGAACCTCCACTGGCTCCCCATCCAGAGAATATGCCAAAATAAGATGCTGACACACTCCTACAAGGCCCTTTACAACCAAGGATCAGCATACATCAACCACCACCTGAACTTTCACAATCCCTCCAGACACCTGCGCTCTGCCTCCCTCTCCCTCGCACACACTCTCCACGCTTCCTCTCAAGCCACAGTGGAGGACAATCATTCTCCTACCTCACTGCCAAGACATGGAACGACCTTCCCCTCCACCTTCGAACAGCAACCTCACTCCCTGAATTCAGAGGGACTCAAGACCTATCTCTTCGACTAAGCCCAGCATGAACCTAGTGCCTGGATACCCTTGTGGGTGATTAGCCGCACTCTACAAATCCGAGTTGATTGAACTGGAACAAATCTGAAATCTTCCCATTAACACATACTATGAAGCAGGCGGATATTGAGAATTCACTCCAAGGTGTACAGACTACTAAGAAATATCTAGGTCTCAAGATGCTTCTAGAACGAAATGTGGCCCTTTTCTGTGAATTATGGCTTAGTCCTATAATTCCTAAATTACATGATTAATTCCTGTACCAAAATGCCACTACCATTAGCAGCCAGTGTGGCCTTGAACAAGATGTTAGTGATCCCAAACGTCCGCCCCCAACTATTTGACCAAATCGTTTTTTCAAATGTGTGTTCTCCGTTGCTTTTTCTGATCTGGCCTGGCAGACAGGCAAAGGTTCCCTTGGAAGTACTCTACCATTTGAATAGGGGGTTTCTTGGTTCCGAATCTGGAAGTATATTATCACCAGTCTAGGCAAACGTTGCTGCATTCGCTTATCTTTCACTCACTTGATGCAACACTTAGTGGGTGATCGCTATACTATGAAGAAGAGAACACTTCAGATGGTACTGGCAGCAAAGTCAAATGTAGATATGAACAATGTCACATATCTATTTTGGCCCATTATGAATTAATGGAGATACTAGGCATTAAACGTGTGTATTCCTCCGTGCTGTCCTAATAACAATGGATAATCTCTCCATACCGTCTGAGAGAGTGGTCCATGATGCCCTGAGGAAGGCCGGTATGACTCTCGTTTGGCATCTCAACAGTAATAAACCCTTTCTGACTCCAGCTCCGTTTGAGAAAGATAGACAAACTGCAGGTCTTGAGGCACTCAGATAATACAGTTTGATAAACGATATAAAATAAACCAACCCGAAATTTCTTAATGGGTCAAATTAATTCATCTTGTTTACCTAGACTTTTCAGACGCAAGAAAGGAATATTCCGAAGGATCTTAGAAGGCTGACTTCTCTTTCATTGCTCCTCGCTGAACGCAGTGTATCACGGGTGCAGAGGCCGGCTCCCCAAGAACAGACTGGAGCAAGGACATGGGAATATGAGAAGAGCTGCAGAGTCCACAATCTGCTTCAGTTCATCTTGTTACATCTCGATACAGAGATATAGAGGGCCCTCTCAGACCACACTTGGACAGTACAAGGAAGGAATGTGGGGGGGAGGACCAATTGAAGCATAGTGTACCGTCATGCACTGGAATTTGTTTCCCTTGTCGAAACATATTCTGGCTTAATGTGAGGTTTTGGGTGTTCTATGCTTCCTGATATCAGCTGGCAGCTGCATTTATTGAGAAATAACTGCAGCGTGTCTGCTCTGGTGTACTCTTGAAAGTGCTGGAAGATAATGGTACAACCATTAGGAAACTACTGTGATTTACCAGTACCACTATCAGATTGCTGGCGAGAACATGTTTTCCCTTATTTTTTGTTATGCTTGTGTGTATAAACACAATGTTTTAATGCAGGTGAAATACAAATAATATAAAGAAAGAAATTCTACTTGCCAAATTAATTGAGGAATAAGTTACAGGCTCGCCATTTTAAAATAGACTGTCCCAATGTTAAAGATGCTGTATTTGACGTTTATCACCAGTCAACATTTTTCATGACAAAAACGAATTCTCACATGCAATTTTACCCTTTTCTCTTTCTGGAAACAGAGAGTTATCCTTCTTCTCCAAACGATTGGAGGACTTATTACTTTGCTTTCTTCTAATGCCAAGACCAGAAGGACATTTCCTATCTCGTATGGATACCGAAAGATATAATTCAGCTAGCCCCATGACTGCTTCTGGTGTGGAGCAGTTTTAACCCCCTGGTGGAGTGATTTCATATATTGCATCATTTATTATGCTGAAGGGCATGATCAATAAGGTATCGTATATTGCCACATTAACTATCCTTAATAAAGGTCTTCCTGGTATAAGCCTATGGGCTTATGTGGGTTGTAGGATATCTGTCTGTTTTCCTCTTTTTCAATAGAGAGATGGCTAAATCCAAAGGTCTGAGTAAATCTAACTGGGTAAACTCCAGATAAAAAGGGAGCATGCAACACTAGGACCCAATGGTTGAATTTATTTTATGTCAGATCCCCTCGAAAAACAAATTCTAGTTCCAAACAGTCACCATTCTTAATAACTGAAGTAATTAGCGCCATAATATTTAGATAAGTGAATCTGAACTGGTACCATGCCTGAGGACTTACATTTGTGCCTGATCTTCAACTGTTGCTTGCTGATTGAGGAGTAGGTGCTCGAGGACAAGCTTTAGACATGTCTATAGATCTTTTATACTCGATAAATACTTTGTTCAGTTGGTCCTGAAGAAGGTCACCAAATTCCTGCTGGCATATGAATGGGAAGGTCAGTGCTACTGCAGCAAATAAGGCTATCAAATTTATCAGGATGGATCATGCGGTGTAAGCTGGGTAAATACTACCCATCAATGGCAAATGCTCTCATGCATGTGACTTTTTCAAACATGGATCCTCTCTTTAACTCAACCTGATCAATATGTGACATCATTAGTTTCTATCAATGTCCTCCCAGCAAACATGGTCAATTTTACAACAGACGTGGCTCAAGCCAGTCTCTCAACCCTTCAGGACACGATGCCTGAGCCACAACACCTGACTCCAGCTAGGCAGGAGTCAAGCAACTTCAGCTCATGTCTTTGGGGACAGAAAATGCAGGTGTGGCTTTGCGTAGAGTAGTGTATTATGCTGCGTTGGAATGTTCAGAGTTATGGGATGTTTGCGGTTGATAACTAGGAACATTTTTTGATCCTAAGAGGAACTTCCCCTCATGAATAATGGATGGGACATAGAAGAGCAACATGGATGTAATGCTACCATTCCACTTCCTGGTAGAAAATTCAGACCTGCCCTATTGCGAAACTTTGCATAGTACACTGGGAGAAAACCCACTACCCTCATTGATGCTGGCTGTGGAATTTACATGTGTTGCTCTAAAACACATTCATTTGACACATATATTGACAAAGCCAGTGGGTCTCTCTTTTGGGATCTATTGGCTTTGCTGTTTTTTTAACCATGCTGAGTAGCATAGCTAAAACAAATAATTGTAATAAAAGGAGGCACAATTAGTCTACAGTCATGCCATTTTGTAGGCACATGCACCATTCATGCATATGTCTACAAAATTACATGAGTATTTGTTTTTTGAAGCACCAGTGGGGTGCAGGTGCTTTAATCATTTAAAGGGTTGGTTGAAAGGGTCGGACATTAGTTGGGGGAGGGAGTTATTGGCCCAAAGAAAGTTGTTGTGTTCACTGATCTACCTGTAGAGTGTCTGTTAGGTAATGATTTGTAGACTTAAGGTTGGAGTAGAGTTGGAAGACCATGCAGCAATGCTGGGTATCCCTGGGCATATCTTTGCTTTAAGCAGAGCACAGGCCAAGAAGCAGGGTCAGCAATGAGCACTGGAGTCTAGAAGAAAGGCCCAGGAAGCTCCCAAAAAGAGAGGCAGGCAGGGTAAAAAGATACTCCCTGTTCAGATTTCCAATGAGGATCCCACTCCTGAGGGAGAAGAACCTTCTCCTTGGGTGAACCCTACACCAAAAGGAGCTTAAAGCTGATACAGCTGAGCTCTTGGGTGCAGGAGGATCCACCAGGGAAGAACTTAGTCTAGAGCAGAAGTCCTGTCCTACTCTACAAATCTGAGGCAGCAAACTGCAGCTCAGGAAACAGGGGATGTCAGTGGGACACATAGGGTCCACTGTGACAATAACCTCCTTAATTCTGAAGCAAGGGACCACAAACCTGGTGCCACCAGGAGGTTGGTCATTCCTCAGAAATAGAGGGAAGTTTTATTGACCTTGGCACATGACATTCCCCTTCCAGGCCATAAGGGGCAAAGCAAGATTCAGGACAGACTTGTCCCTCACTTTCACTGGCCATACATGTCTGAGGACCCAAAATAGTTTTGTCGCTCCTGTGTAACCTGTCAAGCCAGTGGCAAGATAGGTGCCACCCCAAAGGCCCCCCTAATTCCACTACCAGTTGTTGGGGTAACCTTTGGGAAGGTAGGGGTGGACATTGTTGACCCACTGGACCCTCCAGCTGCCTGTGGCAACAGATTTACACTGGTGGTGGTGGACCATGCCAACTGGTACCCAGAAGCAATTCCCCTTAGGACCACTACAGCTCCTGCAGTGGCCAACTCCTTCCTGGGAATCTTTTCCTGGGTGGGTTTTCCTTAGGTGGTGGTGTCAGACAGAGGTGCACACTTCACGTCTGCATACATGAAAGCCATGTGGAAGGAGTATGGTATAACATATAAATTCACTGCCCCTTACCGTCTACAAACAAATGGATTAGTTGAGAGATTCAACAAACAATCAAAGGCATAATCATGGGCTCTCAGAGAAACTCAAGAGGCGATGGGATGTCCTATTACCTTGCCTCTTCTTTGCCTACAGGGACTTCCACAAAAGGGAGTGGGGTACAGTCCCTTTGAGCCTTTGTTTGGACATCCTGTTAGTGGTCCACTTGCCCTAGTGAGGGAGGTCTGGGAGTAACCTCTCAAGCCTTCCAAACAAGACATAGTAGATTATGTGCTAGGCCTAAAATGCAGAATGGCTGAGTACATGAAGAGGGCATCTAAGAACCTTGAGGCCAGCCAAGAACTGTAAAAGCCGCAAAGGAAAACCAAAAGGCAGTACTGACTGTTTACCAGCCAGGACAAAAGATGTGGATCCTGGAGCCTGTGGCTCCCAGGGCATGCCAGGATACTAGGAGTCATCCTCACACTATAGTATAGTAATGAAGAAAGGTGAGATCACCTACTTGGTGGACCTTGGCACTCCCAGAAGCCCCCACAAGGTGCTTCATGTGAACCTCCTGAAGCCTTTCTATGACAGGGCTGACATGACAATGCTCATGGCCACTGATGAAGGTCAAAAAGAAGAGAGTGACCCTGTCCCTGGCCTCTTCTCCCACAACCCAGTAGATGGCTCAGTAGAGGGAGTAGTTTTTGCTCACTGCCTCTCTAACCAACAAAAGGGTGACTGTAGAAATGTCCTGGGTCAGTTCTTTGAACTGTTTTCTGTCACACCTGGTTAAACCACATGGTGTGCACACACCATTGACACAGGTGACAGTCTGTCTAGCTTGTAAACAGTAAAATATATAGGCAGCCTGATTATGTCAGGGAATGCATCAAAGCTGAATTGCAAAAGAGGCTTGCCTTAGGAGTCATTGAGCCTTCAAACAGCCCTTAGGCTAATCCTGTAGCCTTAATGCCCAAGCCCCACTCTCAAAATGGTAAAAGAGCGATGAGGTTCTGTGTTTACTACAGAGGCCTCAATACAGTCACCAGGACTGATGCTCATCGAATCCCTAGGGCAGATGAGCTGATAGACACCTGGCTGCTTCTAAGTATCTACGTACATTTGATTTGACTGCTGGATACTGGCAGACCAAATTATCAGAGGATGCCAAATCTCAGACATCATTCTAAACACCTAGTGATGACCACTGGTTTGAAGGATGCCCCAGCCTCATTTCAGAGGTTAGTGAACGAAGTTCTCCAAGGCCTGGCAACTTCAATGCAGCAGATCTGGACGATATAGCTGTCTTTAGCCTGGTTCACATCGGAAAGGTGGTTAACGCCTTGAAAAAGACAGGCCTCACTTTCAAGGCATCAAAATACCAGATATGGCAGGGTAAACTGGTTTATTTGAGACATTTGGTATGTGAAGGCCAGATTCAGCCACTCCAGGGCAAAATCCAGACAATCTTGGATTGGGTTGCCCCTACAACTAAAACCCAAGTCAGAGCCTTCTTAGGTCTAACTGGGTACTACAGGAGGTTCATTAATGAGTATGGCTCCATTGTAGCATCCTTAAATTACCTCACATCCAAAAGAATGTCAAAGAAAGTCATATGAACAGCTAGCTGCCAGAAGGCCTTTGATGACCTGAAACAGGCCATGTGCTCTTCTCCCATTATGAGAAGCCCTGATTACTCCATACATTTTATTGTCCAAACAGAAGATTCTGAGGTAAGGATAGGGTCAGTTATTTCACAATTAAATTAAGAGGGTCAGGATCAACCTATTGCTTTCATAAGTAGAAGGTTGACCCCCAGAGAGAAGAGTTGGTCAGCCATTGAGAGGAAGACCTGTGATGTGGTATAGGCCTTGAAGAAGCTGAGACCATACCTGTTTGGCACTCACTTCCTTGTTCAGACAGACCACAAGCCCCTCCTATGGCTTAAACAGATGAAAGGAGAAAATCCCAAATTGGTAAGGTGGTTCACCTTCCTACAGGTAATGGACTGTACAGTGCAACCTAGTCCTGGGAGTAACCACTCCATGCAGATGGACTCTCCAGATATTTCCACTTAGACAATGAAGACTCAATTGGGTAAGAGTAGTCTTATTGTCTTTCTTTTGGGGTGTGTGTGTAGGAAAGCAACTTTGTTTGGCATGGTTACCCCCACTTTGTGCCTGTTTATTAGTGTGTTTAGACTGTTCTTACTGGGAACCTGCTAACCAGGACCCCGGTGATTGTGCTCTCTCCTCTACATTTGGTTTCTTTGATACCCTTTACACCCCATGGTTGGCATACTGGTGTACCCCTGTAAGTCCCTAGTATATGGTACTTAGGTACCCAGGGCATTGGTACACCAGGGGTCCACCATGGGCTGCAGCATGTATTATGCCACCCATGGGAGCCCATGCAAAATGTATCTGCAGGCCCGGCATTGCAGCCTGCACGAAAAGATGCATGCACCCTTTCACTGCTGGTCACTGCACCAGGTCACTGCAAGTCACCCCTATGGTAGGCCCTCCTAGCCCAGAGGGCAGAGTGAATGTCTCTGTGTGTGAGGGCACCCCTGCATGAGCAGAGGTGCCCTACAAATGCCAGTTCCAATGCACTGGACTCCGTAAGTGCCAGGAAGCCATTTTACCCATATACTGGACACAGGTACCTGTGGTCCAACTACATAATGGTATCTCCGAACCTAGGCATGCCTGGTGTCAAACAAGTCGGAATCATACCCACTACTAATGCCAAGATTAGAGGCATGATTCCATGCACTCTGGGGGCTCCTTATAGGACCCCCCATTATTGTTCCTACCAGTCTTTCAGGGTTTGAGGGCAACCCACACTGCTGCAGCCCCTTAGACAGGTTTCTGCCCTCCTGCTGCTTGACCAGCTCAAGCAGGGGAAGGCAGAACAAAGGATTTCCTGTGGGAGAGGGAGGTAACACCCTCTCCATTCGAAATAGGTATTACAAGGCTGAGGAGGGGTAGCCTCCCCACGTCACCGGCTTACATTGCAAGACACATTTGGAGCCCTCCTTGCATGATCAGTTTTGGACCAGTCCAGGGATCCCCTGTCCCTGCTCTGGTGCAAAAGCACACAATGGAAAGGGGAGGGTCCACTCCACTGTTCATCACCACCCAAAGGGTGGTGCCCAGAGCTCCTCCAGGTGACCACTTGATTCTGCAACCTTGAAAACAAGATCTGTAGAGGCCCCTGGGAGCATTTGCTAGGTCAGGACAGGTGACTGATATCAGTGACCCCGTCTGATAGGTGGTCACCCTGCAGAGTGACCAAGCCCCCTGTTAGGGCTATTTAGGGATTTACTTGTGCGTGGCTCCCCAGATTCGGCAGAAAGACTCCACCAGGACTCCTCTGCAATGACCTCTTTTGCTCCTGGCCACTGGAACCGCTGCTGGACTTCACAGGAACCAAACAAGCTTCCAACTCCCTAAACGACCTCACCTTGCAACATTGTTTCACTGGCTCCTTCCAGCATTTGCAGAATTTCCATAGCTGTGCATCCTCTGGGGTCAGTGAGACTTCAGCTGCATCAAAGAAGCAAGAAGGAATCTCCCTTGGAGTGAAGGAGTAACTTCCCTGCATCCACAGGCACCTTTGGCAACAACGACTGGCTGCTGGGATCTTCTGCCATCCAGCTCCAGGAGGAATCTCCAACACAGGTGGTGGGTCTGAGTGGTCCTCTTGGTCCTTTCTACCTGTTGTCAAATTTGGGAGAAGGTGCGTCCCTGCCTCTACTTGCAGGACAGTACCCCTGTGCACTGTGACTCTTGCAGCAACCAAGGGTTGTTGATTCTTGCACCAAGGGATCTTCAGGCTCCAAGTAGCCCCATCCTCCAGCACTTCATCCTTGTTACGACAGTCTCTCCTCTGCTGCTCCGGTGATGTGGGACTCTTCTCCATGTGTGCTGATTGGGCCTCACTGAAACTTATTGTGTCTGCTGCCTGTGGGGGATGCAACTACTTCTGCTAGCTCTTCCAACTGCTGAGGGTCAGCCTGAACTCCCCTCCAAGGTTCGAGTGCCCTGAACCTTGCTGGTCCTCTTCTTCTCTGCAAGTCCTCCTTGGACCGGATTTGCATTTGCCAAGGCTTGTTGGTGGTCCTCCTTGCCACTGACCACCTGCAACCAGGCGACCAATGTGGGACATCATCTGCATGACTCCAAGGCCCTCTCTGCAGCTTCTGGGCTCCACAGCTGATCTTCAACTTCCCTTTTATACCCAGATCTTCATACACAGAAGGGTGGGTAGTGGCTCCAGCCCCGCCTGGACTGGACTCTTGCCTCTCCTTTTGCAGGTCCTCTTCTTTGGGCATCCACCATTGGGTTCCACCGGACTGGCCCTGGTATTGCAATCATCTTTTTCCAAGTCCCCTTGCTAGTACTTAGGAAGACCAAGTAACTTACCTCTGCTTTCCTGGTCGCTTGGGGTCACCTAGGTACTCACCTCTTGTGGTCTCAAGTTCTCCCTGCTCCCTTCTAATTACTCGACATCCTTCTATGGGGGACCTCACTTTGCATTCCACTATTTCAGTATATGGCTTGACCCTCCCATAGGGTCCTATCTATTTTCTACTATTTCTTGCCAATGCTTGTTGTTTTTTATGTTAATTCTTAACCATTACTGTGTGTGTGTATATATATATATAAATATATATATATATATATAAAGGTTTCTGACACTTTATTAAAAAGCAGAAAAAAGGTGTCACACTCAACATGTCTACTTCTCAAACACAAGGCTTTATTTGAGAAAACAATTCAAAAAGCAATCTGATACAAAGAAAAAAGGTAAATACTCCTAAAATGGCAACGCGTTTCAACACCATAGTGTCTTCATCATGGCCAAATTGTAAAAACCTGTGCACTCTCCTCCTAAGCTTATATACCCCTTGTTAATATACATAAAGAAAATACTACTTTATACAGAATAATTTCAAATATACCATAAAGGGCAGCAAATAAATAATTAAAATAAATTAGAATAGAATACTAACAACAAATTAAAGTATCCAGTATATTACTGGGATGATGTTACTCGCATTAATCCCTCTAATACTCAATTATATCCTGTATCCAAATAAAGGCATACAATAACAAAATTAATTACCTTACTATTACTAAATATGAAGAAAAAATAAGGGCATATCACCCATATTATACCAAGTTAACATGGAAAACTTTGCTACACCATGCTCAATAATTGATATAGCATACCTAAAAATTCATTATGTAAGAAATCAAATTAGGCCTAATGCCCACAATTAAAATATCTTCATATCAAGAAATAACACACCATCATATATAAACTCTAAACTAATGAAAATTACCAATACCGGAATGTCTGGGGGGGGGGAAGAGTGCACATATGCATTATTTAATTCTCACATATGTCCAACATGCACATAACGGGTACCACTACCGTGGGTTCACACCAGCCTCGTTTGGTGGATGTAGCCGGTTACAGTGGGTTTCTATTTGGTATATACAGTATATATATATGGTGTGTACTTACCTCCTGTTGGGGGACTTATAGTTCAGTGCTACTGTAATAAAGTACCTTTATTTTTGTAACACTATATGGTTCCTTTCAGGTGTGATAAGATGCTGAGTGGCTGCTGTGGTATTGCAAGTGCTTCATACTCCTCCTAGAAATGTCTTGGATGCTCACCACAGCTACCACTAGAAAGCCCTGGCTTCCTAGATACTGTGTCACTCACTACTAGGGGCTTCCTGGACCTGGTATAAGGTGCAAACACCATAGGTATCCACCACACACCAGGCCAGCTTCCTC
This sequence comes from Pleurodeles waltl, assembly GCF_031143425.1. Lineage (NCBI taxonomy): Eukaryota > Metazoa > Chordata > Amphibia > Caudata > Salamandridae > Pleurodeles > Pleurodeles waltl. Next base: position 519,698,980 of record NC_090442.1, read on the forward strand.
CACTTATAACTACAGAAAACGCAGGTCCCAAAACATGAACAGTGGAAAGGTACAAGTAAATTGGCAATGCTCCATTAGAGTGATGAACACAAGATGGACAAGGCAAGCTATCAAATAATTAGACACCAAATGAGTGGGAAGAAAGCCAGCCCATGATAGGCAATGGATGGTCTCCATGTATGTATGCTCTTGGTAAACCCACGATATGTTTCACAACAGGCAACGTATGCACTGTCCAGTAGGTTTGATCTAAAAAATAACTATATTATACACCGAGGTATAACCACTTTCCGTTTTTAAATTGTTTAAACCTTTTAGTACAGGCATTGGCCAATGGCTGATGCCCACACTACCTCCCAGTACATGTGACAGCTATTGGCCAACACTGGGGAGAGCTACAAAGGACCCTCTGGGGATTTCTTTTATTACTTTTTAGGAAGTGCATCCAGAGGAGCCTGAGTTTGTTCAATCCTTTGTAATGTTTATCAGTGTGCAGGCCACGCTGATGTCATTACCTCTCATTTTACTTTAACTGAATCAGTGCTCAGAGGAATATCTCAGCCGTCCAAGCACTGATTGTGTTGGGGGATGTATCATTAGAAAGGGGAACATTTTGCATTTCCAATGGTATCTCTGCTCAATGGATCCCTGCTTGGGTATCACCACAGGAGAGCGATCCCCAAGCAAGGATCCACACACTAGACACAAAGGATTTTGGGGAGCAGCCCCTTAGTCAAGGGATTGTGCTGCCCTCAAGCCCCCCAAGTGTTCGGTCTTTCTGCTCCCACTGGTGGGCAGAGGGGGGTGATAACCCCCAATGTGTCCCTTGGGCAGGCAAAAAGTCCATGTGAACTCAGGGAAAACAGTAGTTAGAAAAAGGAATGGTGGGACATGGCCATGCGCCCACCCTGAATAGGGGCAAACAGTCTTTCTCCCCCCCCCAGGAGAGTAACTTGGTGGTTTGTCCCAATCTGCCTCCCCCGGCAGGGTTGGGGGAGAGAAAGCCCTCTAGACACTAGGGAAGCTTTAAAAGAAACCATACAGATGGGGTCTGCCCACCATGGGCAAGTCCATGCCCCAACTCAAGAAATGGTGCAACAGTCTCTCTGTCCTTCCTGGAGGCAGATAGGGTGATTACCCTCCGCTGCACCCCGCCACAGAGGCAGAAGTCCTTCTAGACACTAGGGATTAAAAGAAATTATAAAAAGGAAGGTGCAGTACTGTGTGATTTAGGAATGATGGAACCTTTTTGGCTCCTGATGGACTGCATAAAATTGTGACGTAAGTGTTAGAGTGTAGTGAAATGAAAACAGGTTTAAAATGTTGAGTTAGTGGTTACATGCAGACAAATAAAGACGTGTAATATTCTCTATGTGTGGCCTGGTCCTTGGATGGTACCTAGCATGGGGAAGATGCTACAACTGGCGATGAGATAGGGGATAAGTAACTCAAAGATTGACAGTGCTCTCGCAGAGAGTTTTCCGTGGTCTAAGCAAACTGCTTGTGTCTGCCATATGCGCCTTCATCGAAGTGCGGATCGACTTTTGGTGTATGTGTAGTCAAAGCGCAGCTCCAATCGGTACAAAGTGTGTGACGATAAAGAAAGCTTTACTGAGAAGTCTACACATTGGTGGACAAGTAGCTGTTGATAAGGCCATACAAAGAGGTACAGTGCTACTACATGATATAAAGCTATACAGCATACTGAGTGATTATGCTAAAAGCAAACACAAACAGAAACAGAAAAGCACTGAAACTACCATAGTCAAATGAGAGTAGTATACATAAAAGTGCTAGATGACTGAACAATTGATAATAAAGTAAACTATTGTTACACTTACCAGAGCCTCAAAAGAAGAGCTCCATGACTTTAGCGGGGTGAGGAGATCCAAGAAGAAGCACAGGGTTTGTGCTTACTAAGCTATCCAATTCCTGAAGTGGCACACCACCAAAGCTGCCGGGTGGCAGCTCAACACAACTCCAGAAGTCTCCAGAAAAGTGAAGGGCTCAAATGTAGACCAAGACAAAGTTCACAGTTCCACAGACTATGCAAGATGACCCAGAGGCCAGCACATCACAGGGCCTTAGAGATAGAATGGAAGAAGTGGTCCTAGTGGACAGCAGAGAGTATCCAGGAGAAATCCATTCTCAGTGTCAGTCAATCCTGTAAACAGTTATAATGCTGGTTTCTTCCTGAAACCACCTCCCCCATTTAATATTGTCACAAAGCACAATATTGGAGATAGTTGGACTGCTTGGATAGAGACATTTGATGATCTCATTGATGTACTGGAAGAAACAGATGATAAGAATATTATCAAATACCTTAAGAATCTTACTGGGGGGTTTTGAAAGAAGTCATAAAGAAAATGGTTTGAGCTGACAAAGTTACATACTGTTAAATTAAAGAAGAGTTGAATCTCAAGTTCAATCCAATGTCGAATGTAGATTACGAAAGATACATTTTCAATCAAGAACGACAGAGTGTTGATGAAACATAGACACATTTTTTGAGAGAATGGATATAATCAAACACTGTGAGTTCAATGAATTTAATGATGAGGATGCAATACCTCTCAGAGTTATTGATAAATGCCTGTCACATTCCTTTAGACAATGAATGCAGAGAGAAACTTCTCATGGCTGCCAGAGCTGAAGAGTGTGCCAATCGAGCTGCTAACATGGAAGCTGGAGGTGCGCAAACTGATTCAGACATGAACTTGAAAAGGAAGCAGAATGTTGAAGGACACAAAATTATATCTCCACAGAAAAATAAGTTGTGTTTCAGGTGTGGATTTGCATTCCAGACGAAGGTAAATGTCTCACCATTGAACAGATGTCCAATGTATGTGGGTAGACGAACCATTTTGCAATGATTTACAAGGTGAAGGAAAAAGTAAGTGTGTCATGGCAAGAAGACAAAACGGCCAACTGAATGTTCCAGACGCAAGCCCACAAGGCCAAGCGACAACACCAGTTGAGATAAATAGACACCAAATGAAGTTGATCATCATCTAAGTCATTGTTAAAAAGTTCTTCGGTATCAGTATCAAGTGAAAGTGAAGAAGATAACTGTGCAATGTTGATGTTTTTCTTAAAAAAATGTGCACATGTTGGACTGGCCACATGTGACAAGAAATACCAGTCCATGAAAGGTCAACATGAATAAGCATCGAAGTCATTGAAATATTGTCCAAAGATTACACTGAAAATAAACGGTTGTTCAATACCTTTCATTATCGACAGTGGTGCGTGAATAAACATTATGCCTGAGGAGAAATAGAACAAATTATCTTCATTGCGTTGACTGACGCCATTGAAAACTAAAGTATACACATGGGCTGCATAGACACCACTGAAAAATAAAGGTTCATCCATAGCAATGATGAACCACAAGAAGACAAAGGTACAAGCAGCTGTTCATGTGCTTCAACGTACCATGTCAAGTCCCTGTTTACTCAGTTTCAGCACGGTAGCTGATATGGGACTGATCTCAGTGAACTAAAAACATGAATGCTCATCACAAAATAGTAAGTTATTTCACTTTGTTGTCTTATGGGCTAGGAAAGCTTAAGGCTATGAAAATACAATTGTATATTAATGAGAACGTCCATCCTATTGCTCAAAGACACAGAAAAATTGCATTTCATTTACTAGAAGCTGTTGAAAAGGAACTTGAATCATTACTTAAATGTGATATAATTGAGCATACCACTGGTCCAATGCCATGGGTTTCTCCTATAATAGTAGTATCTAAGAAGGACAGTGAAGGAGCTGTATGCATCTGTATGGATATGCGTCAAGTGAACAAGGCAGTTGAAACAGCAAAATATCCAGGTCTTGAAATTGCTGACATGATAACACAACTGAATGGTGTGAAGGTCTTCTCTTGCCTTGATTTACATAAAGGATATCATCAGTTGGAACTCAAGGAAAATTGCAGGTGTATTACAACCTTTTCTACACATATTGGTCTGTTTCGATTTAAAAGACTAAGGGCCTGATTTACAGGGGTTACTCCATCACAACGGTGACCGGATATTCCGTGCACCGAAATCTAAATACAAATATATCGTTTAGGATTTGGATTTATACGGAAGAGATATCTGTCACCATTGTGACGGAGTAACCCCTCCACCAAACTCTAGGTCAGGCCCTACGTTTCGGTGTGCTGCCAGCTACAGAGATTTCTCAAAATGTTATTCAATGTTTAATACAGCCTGTCATGAATGCTTTCAACTAAAGTGATGACATATTAGTTTTCAGAGCCACGCAGAAGGACCACGATAAAGCTCTCAAACAAGTGTGATATTTACTTGTTGATGCAGGTTTAACTTTGAATGCTGAGAAATGTGAATTCATTAGGACAAAGTTAAAGTTCTTTGGCCATGTCTTTTCTGATGGGGTATGACACTTGATCCAGTTAGAGTGCAAGTCTTGTCAACTGCCAGTCCCCCACAAGATGTATTCATGTTACATTCATTCAGTTCTGGATACATACAAGACATCGCCAGTATGAGTGCGCGATTGAGAGACTTGACAAAAAAAGAATGTTTCACTACATTGGTCACATGAATGCAAGCATAGCTTTAAGATAATCAGACAAGCTATTGAGAACGTTACTGAGATGGCATATTTTAATCCAGAGCTTCATACAGAAGTTGTTACTGACACTAGTCTAGTTGGGTTAGGTGCAATCCTTGCACAGCACAGATGACACCCAAACATTTGAAGACATATTGTGGCACATGCAAGCAAAAAGCAAAAGTTTGCCTCAAACTGAATGTGCTTATTCACAACCTAAGAAAGAAAGTTTAGCAGTGGTGTTGGCTTGTGAACATTTCCACGTGTTCCTATACAGAAAGCCTTTTACGCTTGTGACAGATCATCAAGCATTGTTGTCAACCCAAATGCCAAGATGGCTGCTGGCATTGAACCTTGGTGTATACAACCACAAGAATACAACTACACAATTGTGCATCCTCCAAGGAAGATCAAAACCCTGCAAAATATTTCTCCAGAATGCCTATACGATGCCATGGTACCCGTTCCAAGACGGATAAAGCCTATATAAATTTAATTGTGAAATCAAACGCACCACCTGCCATTTTATTGGAGCAAATTATCACTTCTATGAGTCAAGATAGTGACATGTTAAAACTGAAAGACATTCTCACGCAGCAGTCTTGTAACCAGCACACTCAACCTCTTGCAAGTGACAGTGAATATCAGAAGTTCAAGAATGTCAAAGATGAACTGTCTGTGACACAAGAAGGCAATTTCAGAATTGTTATTCCGGAGAGTCTGCAACAACAGATAATAAAAGTGGCATATAAAGGACATTTTGGAATCGCCACAAAATGAGCTCTCCCAGACCCATTCTGGTTTCCTCATCTCGATGAAAGAGTTGAATGAGAGTTGAAGGCCTGTCATCTGTGCACCTGCCTGTCATTCAAAACCACTCAGCACCCCTCAAAGTGTATCAGAGGTATCAAAGCATGTATGGGGAAGAATTGTTGTTGACTTTTTTGTCCTCTTGACAATGCACATTACCTAATGGTGACTGTTGATGAATACTCCCATTTTCCATTGATAGAAGATCTCTCATCTATCGCTCAAGAGAGAGTCATTGAGAGATTAGACAGCATCTTTGTGACTGGGGTACTCCTGAAACTATACAATTTGATAACCGCCCACCTTTCAAAGTTGAGAATTCAGAGACTTTCTCAGTCATCTTAATGTGAAGCATCAGAAGATCACACCTTTTTGGCCACAGGCTAATGGCCTTGCCGAAAGTTTCATAAGTTCAGTAAAGAACGCTGTTAAGTGTTCTGCATTAGAAAAGCTTGACCTTAAAACTGTCTTGAATTCTACCCTGCCAACTTACCATTCACTCCTCACTCGACCATAGATAAGAGCCCTGCAACGTTGATGTTCAGGAGAGCCATGATGACCAAGTTACCTCAATGGGCCAACACAAGATCAAATACTGAGGAAAAAATCCATATCAAAGACTTAGGGGGTTATTCTAACTTTGGAGGAGGTGTTAATCCGTCCCAAAAGTGACGGAAAAGTGACGGATTTACCACCAGCCGTATTACGAGTCCATTATATCCTATGGAACTCGTAATACGGCTGGTGGTATATCCGTCACTTTACCGTCACTTTTGGGACGGATTAACACTCCTCCAAAGTTAGAATAACCCCCTAAGATTGTAAAAAGAAAATGAAGGCCAATGCAGAGAAGATATGACATGCAAATGACATTGTTTTCACTAGAGGAGATTGAGTACTCATCCGTCAGCCGAGAAAAAGTAAGTCGGGATGGTAGGGTGAGGAGTAATGGAGTTCAACACCCATCGTCCCCATGGTGGCCCTGAATGCCATAGAGGCAAAGGCAGGGCCCTAGTCCGAATGGAATGCTGCATCCACATATGTACTGATAAAGATCAGCAAGTCTTTTATGACAGTTTGAGCGTCAGCCAACCGCTGAGGCCATACCCACAGGAAACTAGAACAAGAATCAACAGCGACTAAGATGTATTTGTACACGGCATCCCGTTGTAGGGACTACAATGGTCCAAGTACACACATTGTAGTGGCCTGTTGGACACTAAGAGGTATGTCTGTGGAGTGCGTCTGATGTATGGTCCTTTATCTGCTGGCAAATTTCACAACAAAGGACATATTTCTCGATCTGTTTGTATAGACCTGGCCACCAGAAGTGTTTCTGTAAGAGTGTTACTGTGGCCGCAACACCAGCATGTGCAGAAGCGACACCCTCATGCACTGCTTTTATTAGATCTAATCTCTGGTCTTGGTTGGGGATCACTCGATCTCCAACCCCAGGAAATGTTGCATAAGCAACATTCTGTGCACTGATGTGATATGTGTACTTTGTAGGGTATGCTTTTGGGAGAGGCTTGCCTTCAGCCGAAGCTTTCACGCCAGCCAATATTTAATTATCCAAACTCGTCTAGAGAATGAGTCACTGCTGCCACAGAAGCCGTAGTTACTGCTGACTTGGCTGCTTCATTAGCCAAAGTTTTGCCAATAACGTGTACTCCTACACATTGATGGCCAAATGTATAGACTACATGAGCACTCAGTAGGTTATTCTTCAGATCAGCCACCCTCCCCCACAGGATTCTGTGTTTTATGGTGTTTCCTTTTGAGTCTCTGAACCCGTTCAATTGCCAATGATTAAGATAATCATTATAAGACTGGACACAGTAGTAGAATCACAGACAATCAAAGTGAGTTGTCCTGTATCTGTATGTTCTAGCGCTAGGATAAGGGCTTTAAGTTTAGCCAGCTGGGCCGTGCAGTCCCCAAGGGTCTGCATGTAGGTATTGTAATGGTGGAATAAACCATCTTTCATCACTCTACTCACGTCTGTGCAAGCAGTTGAGAATTGATGTTTGGTATCTACAGCTGGTTGTGCTGAACCGTCAGTGTAAATGACAGTATGGTATCTGTCAAGTGGCAAGATGTCAAGAGGCGCGGGGTACTCCTGTTCATATTGGAGGATTTTTTGTGTTTGAAGTTTTGGATCAAAGATGTAATTAACTTTGGTGGCAGTAAGGGACGTAGCCCATTGAATCCAGCGTGGATTTAATGCTTTAGCGTTAGGAACACTTGCTTTGGTGACGGCCTCTAAGGCCGGCACCAGGGTAACAACAATAATGCGTTTCCCTTGGGCAAGTGGCCTCTCCTTGATGACAGCCATCTGTACAGCTGTTAGAATTTTTTCTTTGGGTGTAAAACGTTAATCTGCATTGGAGTATAAGTGAGATTTATATGATATGGACACCGTGTCGCCTTAGTTAAAGGTGACGTAAGGGAACCCAATGGCAGCAGCAATTATTCTGATGACTATGTTTGTTTTGTTATCACAGGTGTGTAAGTGTTTTGCTTCTAGCATGTCTTGTTGCAATCCTCTATGGATGCAAGTGTGTTCTATTGTCCAGTGTCTGCTAGAAAAATCAGGGCATATTAAGTCAAAGAGTGGCTTGATATGTTGTGCATAGTCAGGAATTTAAGTTCTACCAAAATTATAGAAACCAAGTAGAGATTGTAGTTTCTTGATTGTATGTGGTAGCTGGAGTTGAGCACACTTCTCTAAAAAGTGCAGGGCCAGACTCTTGCCCTCATTTGAGAGCTCGTATCCCAGGAACAATACCCTGAGAAAGGCTGTTTTTGTTTTCTTGAAATTAAATTTGTAACCAAGGGCTGTGAATCCTAGAACGATCGATTGACCCTGGCAAGATGAATGTTGAGGTTGTCATCTGTGAGATAGATGTCATCCACATAAAACAATGCCTCAGGGTTCAATATCATGCAATATTGATGTTACATGGGCTGAGAACAGCCCCAGGCTGTTCTTGTAGTCTTGGAGCAAACGGCAAAAGCGCTTTTCCGAGACAAATGAGAATGTACTCAGGTCCCTACATTTCTGAGTTATGGCAGAAAAAAACATTGGAGATATCAAAGGTTGTTTTATATTTTTTACGCACTATGTTAATTAGTGTTGTGTGAATTTTGTATTGCATATGTGCATGTATGACTGCTTAAGTGACTGTAATCTAAGACTATTCTGTATAAATGGTCTGGTTTTGCAACGGGGAATAACGGGTTATCCGTTGCAGAGACACAGGGCTCAATTATTCCCTGGTACTCAAGCTGAGTGAGGATCTCCCTCACTGGAGCTTTGGCTTCATGTTTAACAGGATATTGTGGCTGACGTTGGGGTGTAGCCCTAACAAGTACTACATGGTAAAGAGAATTCTTATCCCAACCTACATGATTGCAGTATAGTGCAGGTGCCTGCGCTAAAGCCCAATTGACAGCGTAGACTTGTTTTACCACCTCTAGAACAATCTTGTGCTTCAGCAATGTTCTCAACTGTACTGGCATTATTAATTGACAGTGCTGCCACCTTTTTTTTTAACTGTGGCTTTTGTTGTGGGCACTTATCTTCTTGTTATCTTCTTGTTTGTTCGAACACTGTGGTGAGTCTTCTGTTTCACGTAGTCAGGATAATGCTTTGACCAGCCCACTCTCTCGCTACATCTATCCGGTGTGTCCTGAAATTAACCAGTTTATCTGTCAGGAGCTTTTATATTTTCTCTATTTCTGAGATTATGGTGGTCATTATGAACATGGCGGGAAACACCACCGACCGCCGTGGTGGCGGTGAACAGAATCCTGCTGTTGGCGGTGAATGGAAATCCGCCATATAATGAACGAAAATCCCAAACCCGCCAAAAATCAACAACCCACCACTCCACGCCATGACCCTGTTAGTGGGAAACATGGACCTCCCCACCCCGCCACCGCCAAGCACATCCACATCCTGCCCTCCAAATAATGATGCACAAATCACCTTAGTGGGTAGTGGAGGCCAGACGACCATTGGCCGCTGCGACCACCACGGGCGGCAAATGGACTCGACAGCAAGACGTGCACACATTGGATAGGCGTATGACCCACACACCTTACACACATCCAGAACCCCATAAAACACCCCCAGACACACCCCACAATCCTTTGCAACAAAACCAGGACAAGAAGATGGAGAGCACCAGAGGCAGACAGCGAACGCCAGCATACAGGAGACACACACCGACCCACAGAAGAGCACCCTCACCGCGTTCCCAGACCTGACACCATTCACCACACTCACCATGTGCTCCCCCAAACATTCACACTTCATCAAAAGGGAGTTCGGACCATGGTGGACGAGATCTTGAAGGTGGAGCCACAAATATTCGGGCCGAGGTGCAGCACACACCCATCACAAGGAAGATGGAGCTGTGGCAGACCATTGTGAACAGGGTCAATACAGTGGGACACCATCCACGCACCAGGGATGACATCCGCAAGAGATGGAACGGCCTGCAGGGGAAGGTCAGGGGCATGGCATCAAGGCACCACATCGTAGTGCAGAAGACTGGGGGAGGACCGCCACCAACACCACCCGACTACACTGACTGGGAAGAAAAGGTACTGGCCATCCTGCACCCAGAGGGACTCACTGCACTCACTGGAGGAATGGACTCGGGTAAGTCATCAACACATACCCCATATCCACCACACCTGTAATGCATGCACCACCCCACCCCACTCACACCCACCAGGACCAACACCCCACCCAGGCATCAGCCACTACATCCACCCCCTGCATGACCACAAACCCACTAACAGGCCCACATCTCTCCCGCTGTGCACCCACCCCTGCACGTACCCACAATGGAACGACACCCCCACCACAATGCAACCCCACACTGGTCACAAAGGCACCCTGGAAGGCCACTGAAAGTAACACCAGCACAAATTAGCCCAGTCCTGTTTATCTCAAATGTTCATGCAGATGTAACAGACATGTCAATGTCCCCTAACAGGCATCACCACCCATGCAACCCTAACGCACGGGACAAGGAGTGCCAGTGCCCCCCAGGGAGACAGAGGCACCTCACAGGACACTGGTGAAGGATCCCTGGACACTGATGAGCAGGCAGGCCCCTCACACAGTCATGGACTCTCACCATGCAGCAGACACACCCAGGAAACCACTGTCACCCCTACCACCCAGTCAAGACCAGCAGCCCAGGGCAGGTCGTCCCCACACCAGTGTACCCAGGCCACAGACTGGTGGAACACAGGTACAGAGGCCACAGTCTCCCACTCCCAACATGGGAGTACATTTGCCTCTATTTGTTGCTCTTTTTACTATTTACTACCCACACGACACCGCATGGCTACTCACTTTACTAACAACACTGGGATCTAAATTGTACTGCATTAACATGTGTATTATACATTGTTACAGCCCTGATGAAGTCATATGGGTGATACCCCTGACGAAACACGTGTTGACTGGCTTTGAGAGTTGTCAGGATATTCTTTCAATGGAAAATCAATGTGATATCTACTGAGGAATTGATTCAGTGAATTACGGAATATAATCTATTGGATTACATATCAAGTGATTGTGGACACATTGGTGCCAATCTGAACATATACATGGACTAATAAACAACTTTAACATAGGTGGAATTACTGTTATAATAGTATTCATATTTTACTTATCTTTATTGAAAACTTGTCTGGTGGGTTGAGTGCTTGGTTAATTAGGAAACATATGACTTACCAGTATGAATGCTGGTAGATGGGGTTTTTGGAAGTAATGACCAGTGCACCATCTGAACCAGTTGTAATCAGGGATTGGTAGCGCCTTTATACTCACTGAATACTTTCCTAACTAATTACAAGCGCAAGGGTGGCAGTGAGCCAGGGGGGAGGCCACAGGATGGATGCAGCAGCCCAGGACGTGATATCAGAGGTATTGGGGCCTACCAACATACCCATGACAGGTTGGCACATATTGTGTCCACCCTGGAGCACAGTCAGAGAAGGCAGCAGGAACACCACCAACAGGCCATGGAGCAGTGGAAAGAGCACAATGCCACAATGGCCACCATAGCAGGAGCACTGCTGCAGCTGGTCAAAAACCAGTCTGACACCCACACCAGACAAGAGGCCCCCACAATAGCACTGGACAACCAGCATCAGATGACCCCAGCAGCAGAAACATCCCAGGAACTACCTTCACAGGAAACACAAGGGCCTACAATGTCATCCCCTGAAGGTCAACAGCAGGCGCCCAAACTGACCCTCAGGCCAAAATATGGCACTGGAACCCCAGCTAAGAACAAGGCCCCCTCCAATAAGTAACTCTGCAACAATATGCACAACAACCATCTCACCCAATCACCAACCACACATTGCTAAGAGGCAATATGAAGTACTGTTAGACAAGATGGACCCATCAATACTACCAACAAGGCTGCCACCATGTTGGTCTTGAAGACACCCCCCCCTTATGACTTGCCATCACTGTAAATAGCACTATTCACTCACTTCAACCAATAAAACACATTTCACACCTGTAACACTGTCCCCTGTGTTAAATTGTGAACAAAGTGAAGTATGGATGCAACTGGCAGAAAACAACTTTATTGTCAAATCTGTGCATGAAGGGAGTCCTGTGTGCCTAAATGGTGGCAAGGAGGAAATGCATATATTTTCAGTCTGTACCATGCAGAAGTGGGCCATGTTTCGCCTATCATTACAACCGCCCCCCTATATGACTGAGCACACTGACAGTATTAGTCACAAACCCCAATGTCAGGGTCAAGTCCCACACGGTTACTGGAAGTAGAGTTGTATCAGTTGGTTCCTGGAATTGACATCTTCCCCTTCCTCATCATCACCATCACTCTCCTCACCTCTCTAAGGTAGCTGATCGTGACCTAGAGCACCCTCCACCTGCAAGAGGGGGATAGAATGTCTCACTGACACGTTGTGCAGCATGCATCAGGCCACCACTATTCTACACACCTTTTCAGGCCCATAGGCCAGGGAACCCCCAGAGATATGTAGACAATGAAATCTAGCCTTCAGGAGACCTATAGTTCGCTCTACCACCCTCCTAGTACGTACATGGGCCTCATTGTAATTCCTCTCTGCATCCGTCCTGGGATTCCTCACTGGTGTCAGGAGCCAACGTAAGTTTGGATAGCCAGAATCACCTAGAAAATGGTGCAATACAGAGTCGTCATTGTTATGCCCCTTAGTCAGACAGGCTGGTTTTCTGCAATGTGTCAGTTAGTGACAGGCACACTTACCTATGCTCCACCCTCTGTCCTCTTGTAGTTGTTCCATCTTCAGTGGCACACTACTGTTCCTCAACACAAGGAATCATGGACTGACCCTGGAAACATGGCATTCACATGTGAGATGTATTGGTCTGCAGTACGTACCAATTGGATGTTCATGGAGTGAAAGTTCTTTCTGTTTCTGTACACCTGTTCACTCACTCTTGGGGGGATGATAGCTATGTGGGTGCCATTGATGGCACCTATGACATGGGGTATGTTGGCCAAGGCATAGAATTGATGGGAGGTAGGTCAGTACTTTGGGGAAACCTCACATAGGACTGCAGATGTCGTACAAATTAATTCAGAAATCTTGTCAGTACCATGCTGAACATTGGCTGTGAAAAACCTGCACCCATGCCCACTGTCACTTGAAATGAGCCTGTGGCCAGGAAATGGAGTGCGGAGAGCACCTGCACTTCAGTTGGAATGGCATGCTGATTACGATTTCCTGGAGTTAGTGCAGGATCCAGTAATGCACAAAGTTCCTGAATTGTTGCACGTGTGAGTCTGTAAGTGATTATGATCTGACGCTCCAGCATGGTCCTCATATCCACAAGTGGTCTGTACACCGATGGTGCCCTTCCTCCCCACAAGGGTCGGTACCTACGAGGGGTTACAAAAAGGTGTGATGAAGACACATACATAGGCACACTTGTCATCATTTGTGCACTGTATTGTTCATTGTAGTGTCTCTACAATAACTGCTACCTGACAGATACACATGTACATCACAAGGAGGGAACAGAGTATTTCATGTGTGCTACAATATTGAATGGACAGAGGCCTATGTGCTTCATGTGGCTAGTAGGGCCTGCATTGTGAGTAGTAATTAATTCTAGATGCGTAGGTCATGGCAAAATGTCTGCCCACTGTAATTCTGCCCTTTCGTTGTGGAAGTGACCTCATACCACTAGCGGTTGACTTCACAGCGTAAGGCGGTGTTTACCGCTGTTCGAGCCTCATTAGTTAACATGGATGCCAATGGGGAATCCTGGTGTATCATGATCGCCGCCGGCGGTGACGGTGCACACCGCCGCGGAACGTACATGCGTTCGTCATCGTTTGATCACTTGACTCCCTGATCTCGTGTGGACAGGTACTCCACTGTGTGTACTGCTGTGGCCTGCCTCTGGCTATGGATGTGCCTCGTGTTGCAGGGGAAAGGGCCCTGGCCTTCACCCTGGAGGAACTGGAGAAGCTAGTTGACGGGGTCCTGAACCCTGTACGCAAAACTGTACAGACGGCCAGAGGTACAGGTCAGTCTGGGTTTTGGGGGCACTGTGTGTGTGTAATGGATAGTGTTGATTGCACATATGTGTGCACCTCTGAGCCTGCATGGGCCATGGTGCATGGCATGCTGCGTGCAACTGTCCTCTATGTCTGAGAGTACTGTCCGTCCCATAGTGAACGATTAGCCAGCTGTTCCTATCGAGCAAGTGTCTGACCTCTGTGTTCCATTTCTGAGTCGCCCTTTTAGGTCAGCGCCCAACAGGCCATCGCAAAGGAGGTGCGGACATTGGGGGTCTACAACCGGCAGAGCACCCACTGTAGAAAGAGGTGGGAGGACGTGCCGCGCTGGGCATGTAAGATCCCTGAAGCCCAGCTGGGGAAGTCCTCCCAACGTGTAAGGGGTGCCCGTCAGCACTGACCCCCCTCATGCGACGGATCCTGTCGGAGGCGTACCCAGACTTGGATGGGCGCTTGAAGGGTGCACAGCAGTCACAAGGGGGTGAGTACTCATTTCACATACTTCAGTCTTGAAGGATGTCTGGGTGTGCATTAGGGTTCATGCTGCTTAGAGGCAGGGACTTTGACTGGTGTCCATCTACTTTATGGTCCCCAAAGGGTGTAGGGGTGTCTTTGTCAGGTTTCACATACGTTGGCTCCTTAGGTATTTCAGGGGATGGGTGTAGAGCAGTATTCTGGTCAGTAGTCAGGGGCATGGCCACGGGCATAGTGAACGGTGCTGCCTGTTGGTTGTGTCTTCTGGGTGGGTGTATGTCTGACCATTATGTACCTGCATTCAGCTATTTACAAGTGTCTCTCCTGTTTTATCTCCCCATCCCTGTTCTCTTGTCTTGGTTTGGTACAGCATCAACATCAGGCGAGGGAGCTGAGGCACTGGCAAGTGGGGAGGCAGCGGCCCACAGATCCTCGGAGGCAGAGACAACCGACGCCTAAGGGACCAGTGGGTGGGAGGGTGAGGGGAGTTCCACTGGGGAGGCTACTACCAGAGGAGGTAGTGACTCCAAGACCTCCTCCGATGGGGGCTCCCCGGCAGTGGCGGACCCTAGTGCCCACACCACTAACGTGACATCTTCTGCCACCCCCCATTCCATCACCACCCTCCCTTCTGCTCCCCACCGAGGTGCCTGTGCCCGCCCACCCAGAAAGGTGGGCGTCTCCTCCGCCCCAGGCACCTCCTCCCCTGCCCCAGTCAGCCCTGCTGCCCTCACAGAGGAGGCTATTGACCTCCTGAGGACGAGCTCTGTAGGGCAGACAACCATTGTCAATGCCATCCAGGTGCTAGCATCAGAGGTGCAGCAGACAAATGCCTATGTAGATGGCATTCACGTTGCTGTGTCTGCCCTTCAGAGATCTTTCCAGGCTCTGGCCTCCTCTCAGACGGCAGCCAGTTGCCCTGGCCATTCCATCCCCCCTCCAACCTCCTCTACCCCTTCCAGCACCCCACTCCCTTCACCCGTCCAAGGCACACATTCAGACACCCAGTCAAGCACTTCAACACAAAAGAAACACACTTCAAAACACAAGCACCATACCTCCCACCACAAGCATTCACACAGCCAACAGACACATGCACACACAACAACATCCACATCCCCCAGTGTGCCCACCTCCCGCCTCCCTGTCTGCCCCCTCTACATCCACATCCTCATGCACTGCACCTTCACTCACTGTTGCTGCTCCTCTTCCTGCACTCACCACAATAGCAGACATCCATACATGCACCCCATACACCACACCTGCACTCACCACCACTACTGTAGTTGACACATGCAGCACACTCACCAGACTTGCAGACACCCACACAACATACATCCACACTAGCTGTCTGTCTTCTAACACTGTGCCCACCCCCACCTCCCAAAACCCACAAACGCACCAAGACATCAGACATCCACCACACCACAGCATACTGACCAGTCACCTGCACCCACTACATGCACCCCTACACCACATACATCCATACCCTCTGCCTCCACGCCCTCATCCACGCCCACCCCAATTGCTCCGAAGAAACTTTTCCTCTCCTGTGCTGACCTCTTCCAACCCACTGGCCCACCCTGTCTTGTCCCGAAAAGTGCTCACCTCCTTGCCCTTTCCACTCCTTCCACATCACAGCCCAACCCTGTCCGCCCTTCACATTCCTGTGCTCCTTCCCCAGATAAGAAAAAGGCCCGGACTGAGCCTAGGCCTTCCAGCTCCACCCGATCCAAGCAGCCCCCACCCCTTCAAAGGACAAGCCCTCCCCCCTGCACCTTCCAAACGAAAGTCCAAGGCCCACCCCCGTCGTAAATCCCCACCCCCACCACCCCTGCCCCCTTCCGTGAGGTGCCTAGATGCCCATATGTTGCCCCATTAGGTGGAGTACCATGCACTTGTGGGAGTCAGGTTGGGCCCATTGTGGCCCATGGCAATTGTCGCCATATGGACTGGCCATTGGCCCTGTTTAGACTGTTTGGCTCTGTGAGCTTCACATTAAAGTTTCTGTGTCGCCTGTGTTTCGGCACCACGCCGTTGAACCCTGGTCTTTTGTTTCATTTTTAATGGGTGTGGGGCATTTGTATGTACTATGGTCAAGTTGGAATAGCTTTGTGTCGGGTAAGTACCTCTTGCTGTGGGGTGTATGGGTTGTGCGGCTGTGGAGGGGCTCGGGGGCGTTGCAGGGTGTGTGGAGTGGGTGGGTATGTGACTGTGCCCTTTCTTCCCTTGTTCAGTACGTTGCGGTACTTACTGTTATCGTCTTCGACGGTGGTCTTGGTCGTGGAGGTATATGGCAAGGAGCAGGCCTGACATGATCTGCAGCTCTCTATCCATGTCTGCCGCAGCACGTTCTGCTGGACTCCGGTGAATGTTTCCTTATATTTGGTTCATTTTCGCCTGGCTTTGTGTGGCTGTGGTTCCCGCCCCGGAACTAGCAGCAGAATGGTGGTTCATAATTTGATTGGCAGGTTGGGCCTTTCCGTCGGCCTGTGAGCGGACTCTGCCGCCGTTGTCGGCACTCCTCTGCTGACGGTGAGTGGTTTGCGGGATGCCTGACTTTCGTTTGGTTCATTATTTGGCGGTCCGGCCCGCTCCTCTGTTGGCAGTTTCCACCGTCACTGCCGGCGACGTGGGTTGGACCGCCATGTTCATAATGAGGGCCTATATCTCCTTCTGGAGTTCTCTGGGTGTGGAGAATCTGCTCTTTGACTTCGCCTGTCTTTAATTTGTCTTTCTTTATCCCAGCACTTTTTAGAACCCTCCTGTGCTTGCTTAGTACCTTCCTTGCGGGTGGTCCTTTGTATTTCAGGCTTTTTCAGCTTGGTTAACAAACTATCCCGTACTATACTGGTACAGGTATCAGGAATAATTTTCGGTAGCTGTTTCTCCTGTTCCAAATGTGGAATCTCTCAGAGCCGCTGGCGTATAGCCAATGCTACTGCTTCCCCTTTAATGTTAATGAGTATTATTGCAGAGACTGCGTAGAAGTTATGCATTAATTTCATCCCCAAGTCTATGGCTGGTGCAGCCCGGTGCTCATTCTCAATCTGTTTTAACACTTCAGGTAAATTGGCAAGTGTTGGGGTACATTGTGTGGTAGTATAAATCACAGTGAAAACTGCACCCCATGTAGCATAGTCATCCACTGAGGGAACCATCCCGAAGGGCAAGCACACTGTAAGAATTCTATGTTTTTCGCGTGGTCCCATATGGGGAAACACACCTTCCAACTGGTTTGTTTTCTGGGCTATCCAGAACGGGATTTTCTCTCGTTCTGTGGGTATTTTACCCATGATAGAATGTACTGTTTGTGGATTAATCCCAGTGGTAGCCAATTGGTATCCAGAAGGCGCTGGTAGTGCAGGACGCGTTGGTGCTGTGTTCAGAGTTCGCATTACAAACTGAACAAGTCGTCTATACAGTGGTACTAGTTCAATATATAGATTGCGCAGATCAGCCTCCTGCATGTTTTGTACACCGGGGTGAGGTGTATATGTGGCATTACCTAAGGAACCTAATCTCACAGGTTGTATTACATGTGTTAGGGCATCATTAAACCAGTTCTGATGTTCTTGATAAGTAATCG
The DNA here is from genome assembly GCF_031143425.1 of Pleurodeles waltl. Classification (NCBI taxonomy): domain Eukaryota; kingdom Metazoa; phylum Chordata; class Amphibia; order Caudata; family Salamandridae; genus Pleurodeles; species Pleurodeles waltl. The sequence continues at coordinate 519,717,013 of NC_090442.1, forward strand.
GAATTTCAAGATATTGGTGTGCCTGGTATCGTTGTGGTACGTTTGCAATTCTGTATGTGTGAAACGTGTATGATCTTTGGTCTTCCTGAGGAAAAGTGATCCAGGAGTAGAATATTTCAGTTTGGTAAGCTTCATTGGCATCTACGATGAGTGTGGCATCCCCGCCCTTTTCTGCTAAGCCATGCGGTACTAGGTGTAGTGTTAATGATTGTCTATAATTCTCAGGAATGTCTATGGCGTCAGCCATATTGTAAAATGGGTAAACAGATGGAACACCAAGTGGGGAGAAAAGTAATTTTACTAGTTTGAGCTCGAAAGACCTACGACCTAATTAGGTGCTCCCTGTTCAGCTAAGGAGGATCTTCCCCAAGACCACGGACATCTCCGTATAATGGTACTTAGGATACATGTTATGTGTGAGACAGAGATACTTAGGCATCCGTAAATTAGTGCCTAAACACCATTGTTGGTGGCACCATGTCGTAGTTTGATTCTTGCTCTAGGCAAGACTCCTGGTTTAGGGCTGATAGTACTTATGTTTGTAGGTGACTAGGGCAATCCTACAACAAGTTGTAGCTGGTGGTCCAACCCTCCCGGGTCACAAGCAGTACCCACCAAAACCCAAACAGTAAAAGGTGATTTGTGGCAGCCTTTACGCATGGACTCAAGAGTGCGACATCTCAGGGAGGTCTTGGTTAAACGGATATTACCCTTTTCTCACATGAGCAACATGTCTCAATCACACACAGGCAATGAAGGAGATGTAGTAAAGTTTTCAATTGGTTTTATTAACAAGACTGCAATCTACTATAAATTGCATGGGCTGCAATGATGAGGATAATGAACAATGCAAGAAACAGAATGGTAAAAACGAGAGTCATGAATAAAAAGAACCCCACCATCTTGCAATAACATGTAATATGAAACAGATGTGAAATAGGCTCTAATACTCTAGCCCAGTGGTTCCCAACCTGTGGGCTGGGGAACCATGGGGGTCCGCAAAGCCCCCACAGGGGGTCCACGACTGCTTACAAAATTAAATAATATTAACAGATTAGGTCCCCAGCTTTCAGTAATGACTAAGTAGGGGGGGGGCAGATTCAAATTATGATTCAGTGAGGGTCCCCGGGTTCCAGTAATGATAAAGAGGGGGTCCACAGATGTCAAAATGTTGAGAACTACTGCTCTAGCATGATGAACCTAATCTCTAACCTAAAGAGAGCTGGGTGTGTTAAACCTAATCTGCCAGTACCAAGTCCATCAGAAGAGCCCCCGAACCCTTCTTACCTTGGAATGAGGTCTCTAAATCAGACTCCGTTGTGACATGAAGGCTGGGTCTGCATCAAGGCGACGTGTAGCATAGATAATATTGATGGCATCTGGTAGGAATCCCTCTGATTATCTTGTCTGTGTGAGATGTATTTATACAGATCTGGTAGGACCCTTGACCCAGGTAGGTTCCCAAACAATAGATAAAATGGCATGCTTGGGGCAGCAATTATATAAACAATTCCCTGAGAAGGTACATCATGTTACTGTCATACGAAAGTGGGAAAGTACATAATGTGAATACCTATGCATCTCATTTATCTTAGACGCTGATGGAGATGCCTTTACAGAGTGGCATTGATGACGTGAATTTAAAACAACTTCCTAACTATATACATAGCAGCCATTTTAGAAGAAATAAATAAATGTGCTAGGACAGAGCAAGCTAAATAGGTTAAAAGTTACCGGGTGACAGGGGCACAGGCCTGAAAGCCAGAAGGCTAAGCTAACTCCTAATTCCCATTAAAACGAAATAGGATCCACTACATTCCATTCAAAGTTGAGACATTCCAAATCATAACTAGCAAAGGACACATGGTCCAACATCCTGGAAAATCCATTACTCAAGATTGCTCTAATTTCTGACATGTAGCTCACTACTCATCATATTCTGATGTCAATGCAAGACTGGTTCTGAAAAGACGATTGAAAAATCCCTGAGTGCTGGTGCTCCTACATCTCCAATGCAGCTAATGGGCACTCCTATTGCCGGTTCCCAGTTTCCGAAGAGAAAATCAGGATGATTGATCAGAGCTCTATGAAGGCTCATCAAAATTGTGTATATATTTCTAAACATTTTTATTTTTTTATTTAAAAGAGGGGGAGATGAAGTGTTGTGTGAGTTATAAGTGACAGAACTCTTTTGGCACATGATGGACTGTGGAACAGTGACATAAGAGTTAGAGAGTGGTGAAGTGAAAGCAGGTTTAGAATGTTGAGTTTGCGATTACACCCGTACAAATAGGGATGTCAAAATGGTGACAAACAAGCACACAAAAGGATGATGCGGTGCACCCTGGCATTGAGCCATACTCCTGCCTCAGAAAGGGCAATAGTGTTTTTGGCCCCTGGACAGACAAAAGGGTGCCCCAAATTTGCCACCAGTGGAGATGTAAAAAGCTGGCTAGACACCTGGGATTTATCATTTGGGGCAAAAGAAAGAGGTGTGGGTGTTGCACTCCAGCATTGGCCATAATCCCACCACAAAAGAAACAAACCAGATGCCCTCTATTAGCCCCTCGGGGCTGAAATATCACTAAACACCAGGGAATTTAAAATGGAGCCAAAACAAACAAAAGGAGGGGTTGGTCTACCATGGCATTCACTCATAACCCCACCCCAGAAAGGGCAATAGTGTTTTTCTGTCATCCTAGGGGCATATACAAGGTTTGTCCCTGTTAGGGAGGTTGTCACAAGTCTGCCTCTCGTGGGAAAAGAAAGCACCCAGACACAAGGGATTTTGCATTTGGGACCAAAGAAATTGGTGCAGCAGTTGCACTCTAGCATTGGCCACACCCCTACACCAAAAGGAACCAAGAAGTCTGCCCCCGCCCTGCCAGGAGCAGACAGGGGCTTGGCACCCAATTTGCCCCTAGGGTGGGCCGAAAGCCCAAGAAACACCAAGGGATTCAAAATGGTGCCAAAGTAACCAAAAAGAGGGAGCAGCCTACCCTGGCATTGAACCATAACCCCACCTCAGAAGGGGCAATAATACGTTTCTGCCCCTTTGGGAGAGATAGGAAATTTGTCCCAATTGGGAAGGTTGCCCCAGATCTGTCCCCTTGGGGGTGGAAAGCGCACTAAACACAAAGGATTTTGCTTTTGGGGCACTGCACTCTGGCATTAGCCACACCCCACCACAAAAGGGAAAACCAGTCTTTCTGCCCCCCAGTGGCTGACTGGGGGTTTGTGCCCAATTTGCCCGGGGGATAGCAACCCCACTGTATAGCAGGAATATATAGTTTTGAATAAAATAATAGGGTGCGACTAGTCCATCGTAACATCAGGTCCCACCCTCACCCCTATAGCCTCAACAATTTTTCTATTCCCATGTGGGCCAAAACATTCGCTCCATTTCTGTTGCGGCCAAAATACTCAGACAAACAAGTAGGGCAGTGTTTGAATTGGGACATGTGAGGTAACACTGGGAGGCACACTTTTTATTAATTCTTGTGGATTCAAAAGTTTCCATCACAAAAATGTAAGGAAAAAGTGTTATTTCAGGCAAAGTTTGAGGTTTGCATGATGGCATTGTGGGCAAAAAAATCTTGTGGGATTCACACAAGGCACACCACCCTAGAATCCCCTCGGTGTCTAGTTTTGAAAAATGTCTCTGATTTCTCTGATTGGTAGGTTTCCATGGGTGGCAGCCGAGCACGGCTCCAAATACCCCAGCTACCCCTTTTGCTGATCTCTCCACATAGACCTTAGGGCATATTGTGTTGTAGTCTCCTGACCCACCCACACAAGTGGGGTATCATTATTATCGGGCAGCATGTGGGAAATTCGGGTGGTACAAAATTTGTGGATCTTCACGGATTTCAGAACTTTCCAGCACAGATACGTGAGTAAAATGTGTTTTTGTCAAAGTTTGAGATTTGAAAAAACTTCTGGGTAGGAATATCTGTTGAAACCCATGCAAGTCACCACACTCTTGATTCCCTTGGTTGTCTAGTTTTAAAAAATGTGCAGGTTTGCTAGTTTTCCATAGAGGCCAGATGAGCTAGGGCTCAAAATTCACCTCTACCTACTTTCCAAAAAAAGGGCCAGTTTTCAGTGGTAAATAATGATGTGTCCATTTGTTGTGGAGTTGGAGGGGGGGGGGTTCTTGTTGTGAACACTAGGCCTACCAAAACAAACGAGGGGCCATTTTTATCAAGAGACTTGGACGGATTGTGGGTGGTAGGAAATTTGTGTTTCTCCACTGATTCCAGATGTTTTTGTCACAGAAATATGAGGAAAACTTGTTTTTTTTTGTCAACATTTGAGGTTTGCAAGGGCTTCCTTTTAGACAAAGCTAGTGAGAGCCATACAAGTCACCCCATTCTGAATTCCTCCATGTGTATAGTTTTCAAAAATGTGTAGGTTTGCTGGGTTTCCCTAGGTGCCTGCTGAGCTAAGGTCAAACATCTACAGTTACCCACTTTGCAAAAAAAGTGTCAGATTTCAGTGGGAAAATGTTATGAATCCATGTTGAGTTTAGGGTCCTTTCTCCTTACAGGCACTAGGTCTAAACACACAAGTGAGGTACCACATTTATCAAGAGACTTGAGGGAATACTGGGTGGTACATAATTTGTGGATCCTCACAGTTTCCGGAACTTCCCTGTGCAGATATGTGGTTAAATGATGTGTCTTTGTCAAGTTTTGAGGTTTGCAAGGGCCTCCAGGTAAAAAGAAAACCTGGAAGAACTATGCAAGTCACCCCAAGTGTGTCTAGTTTTTGAAAATATGCAGATTTACTAGGTTTCCCTAGGTGTCACCTGAGCTAGGACCCACAAGGCACAGATACCCACTTTACAAAAAAAAGTCCGTTTTCACAAGACAAATTGTGATGAGTCCATGTTGCATTTTGGGGCCTTTCCTGTCGTGAACACTAGCCCTATACACACAAGTTAGGTATCATTTTTACCGGGAGCATGTGGAAATACAGAATAGTGGAACATTTCTTATTAATGATTGAATTTCTCTGAATGCCTGCCTTCCATGTTTAATCTGTGTGTGCAAGTAAGAAGGCATTTGGAAAAATGTCCTTTGAATCACATGCTAGTATGGGTGCCCACAAATAACCAGTGCTCCAAAACACAGTATCTGGTGTACATTTCAGAAAAACATGTTTCTTCCATACTCATGTTTCACTCTTTATACTTTACCATACAAATTGCTCTATACTTGGTACATGCAGCTCAGTTGTTGCATCTTGGTACCTCAGGTTCTTGAACAACCTACAAACTCTATACATTCTGGCAAACAGGATAGTCCTGCAGATGTAATGGAATATTGCTTTTGTAAATCAGCCATCATGACAAGAAGTTACAGATTAAAACATCTTCACAAATTGCTGTTTTTTCCTTAGTCATTTTCAATATTTTTCTATATCAATAGTTAGTTCCTTTAGGAAAAACCTTGGGGCATCTACTGAAATGACCCCTTGCTGAATTTAGAATTTTGTCTACTTTTCAGAAATCTGTAGCTCTCTGGAATCACCCCGGGTCTTGCACTCTTTCCCACTCCAATTTGGAAGTAGGTGGAAAGTTTAGAACTATGGAAAACTGAGCTACCTCTTATAAAAATGAAAAGACTGTTTTTCCCATACTTCTGCATTTTCCTGAAAGCTCGGAAGATGGTGACTTTAGCACAACAAACCTTTTGTTTATGCTATTTTTAAATAAAAAAGACAAGTTTTTGCAGAGCACTTTTTTCCCCAAAAAACTCACATATATAGTTATATTTTGGCTATTTTTTCAGTCCCCTCAAGGGAATTCACAAATTCTGAGTACCGCTAGAATCCCCGTGATAATAGGAGAAAAGAGCACAATATTGACATAGATATCATATGCAAAAAAAGTTGTGGAGGCCTAAGCGTTGGGTACCCAAGTACACCAAATAGCCAAAAAATGCCTCAGCACTGGAGTGAAAAAGCCTCAGAAGTTAATTGCGTAAAAAGGTTCCTATCATACAAGTTAAAATGAGCCCTACCTTATAATCTATTATTGCTCTGTTTAGATAGAAAAGCAACGCAGGGCTGTTTCAAACAAGAAAACATAACCGATTAAAGCAATTCTTTCAGTCGGGGAAAACAAAATGTGTATCTTTTATTCACTAAAATGCAAATTGGCAGTGGTCGCCTCCAGCTGAGCACTTCCTGTTCCATGACTAGTTAGGTTAAGGGCCCTTGACTTCAGCTCCAGACTCTCGTCTGTTGCAGGAAGTGCCCTTCCCCTTAGTAATCACTGCATAAAGATGTCTCACGGGGCAGAAAGACGACAGTCTCGCTCCTAACGCGGTTCCCGCGCTGACCTGCTGCGCTTGAATGTCATTTCCTGACAAGCTGCCTCTTGAAGGCGGTACTTAAAGAAGGGGCTTCTCGTTATCGGGGAATCGGAGTTTCCGAAGCTAAAATGGCATTTCCTGAAGGAACACAATCTGATTATAAACCCACCATGGGACTAAAGCTGAATAATTATGTTTGGTAGTGATCAATGGAACCAAACCTCGCATAACGGCACTACACGTGGAGTATGTTAAATTTGCTCAGAACAGTTGATGTCAATGTAAGACGCGGCTAACAAGTTATATGCATGTTTACCTTCGTACGATTCGCTATAGTTGTTTTTTTCCGACAGCTGCACATGGCCAACAAATGACTCTCGTCTTGAAAACTTTTGTTTTACCAAGAACAATTTTAACAATGTGCCCGTAAACACATGGTTTTGAAAGGGCGAAAGGATCTACAAAACTATTCAGACGAGTGTGCTGTGAGTGATTTTCTTCCTTATAAACTGCAAGTATCGAGTGGTGGACTTTTTCGCAGATCTGGAAGGATTAGAAACGCAATATTAGAATTTGAGGAAATCTTTCTCGGTGTGGAAGTAGCTGTGTTCACATACTTAACATTTGTACTCGATTCTTGCCAACAAGGCATATTGAATCTGCAGAAAAGGTACCGATAGACAACAAGATTGTAAACTAGTGTGTCCGCCCCACATATTTCTGTGCACCCTCCTAAAAGGAAGGGTCGCTGCAAAACCTGTAAGCAAGCCTTCAATATTATTTTTGCAGTAACAAATGAATTCTTGTCAGACGCCCGATAACACAGTTAAAAGGTGAGAACACATGGCGGGGTCTGTAGCAAGTCAAACCTTCCTTCTCTAATCAGTCATAATGAACTGTTTCAGCTTTTTAGTGCAGATTTATATTTTTAACAACCCCCAGACAATGGACCTGCGCGTTACGATTTGATCTCTGAGCTCTCATTTTCTGCTATCTCTCTTCTGCCATTGCCACCACAAGCATGCACAAAATGTGTAACCAGATGTGCAGCCACAGTTCCAGATGTTGAAGCGCCAATTACGCATCTACTTGACAGGAGAATCAAATGCCACAACTTTCTGTCAAAGCAGTGAAAAACGCAGACGTTTGAGAAGCTGAATATTTCCTTAAATATGGAAAGTAATTTAGCAGAAATTATATCTTTCGAAATTCTTTCTGCACATCGGTGTGGATGCTAAACATGTCAGAATATCAAGACCAAGTAGTAATAAAATGATGCTGTACAAGAAATATTGTTGGCAATTTCATAAATCAACGGGTAGGATTTATTACCAAATACTCTCATTTTAAGGTAAATGATGTCATATTGCTTAAAGGAATACATTTTTCAAGACCTTTATCTGTAATTTTTCTCTGAAATGAGAATGATGTGCCCTCTTACTTTTGCACAGTGACAGTAGATTGATATTTAGAATAATATTTTTAACTAGAACACGTAATAAACACGCAGTCTATTTTGTAAACAATGCAGTTGCATCAATATTATTATATCCATAACTGAAAATTGTGTAAACGTACAAAATGCATTTTACCATGCACATCCTTACTGTTGAAGGAAAAATGTGAAAATACCGCTTTAGAATATACTGTATGCAACTATGGCACGTAATACTATTGCATTCAATGGGACACATTAAGGCAGAACTCACTAAATATTTTCAAAGTGCCCACTTTCTGCTTCCATTTTCTTACGATAATGGCATTACTCCTAGTCCTACTCCCTCGCCTTCCTTTTAACCAATGAGGCCTCCCGCCTCCCCCCTAGACCCTCCCTTCCCCTTTCAAAAACCCCCCCCACCCTTATCCCCTCCTGTACAAAAACCAAGCCCAAGCTGCAACTCGGACAGTCCGTACCGGGAGGGTGGGAGGGAACGGAAAAGGAAGGCGAGGGAGTAGGACTAGGAGTAATGCCATTATCGTAAGAAAATGGAAGCATTACCTCCCGTCCCTCCTTCGCTTTCCTTTTAACCAATGAGACATAGCAAGAAAACACACAGGAGACGGACATCGAGTTGCAAGACCTTTATTTAACATCCTGCACCAAGATCATCCCAAAAATTACCTCATAGAGGACAAGACCCGGTGACCTAACACCGACTCCAAACTGCCCAAGTCCGACAGCCTGTAATGACGCACAAACGTCGAAGGAGAAGCCCAAGTGGCGGACCTGCAAATTTCCACCACAGACGTCCCCTGAAGCTCCGCCACCGTAGCCGCCATACCTCTGGTAGATCTCCCCTGAATCCCTTGAGGAGGAACCACCTCTTTCAAGGAATAGGCCAATAGAATTAAAGATCTTACCCACCGACTCAAGGAAGCCGTGGAAGGTTATTCACCTCTGCGAGCCGGACCAAAATAAACAAACTGTGAATCCCCCTTACGAAAAGGAGCCACCACCCGCAGATACTCTAACAAAACCCTGCGTACATCCAACGAACGCAAACGGCTCGTGAAAAATCTTACAAAAAGGAAAGGAACAAGCCAATGCCCCCAATTCCCCCCACCGACGAGCCGAAGTAATGGCTACCAAAAAGAACGTCTTCAAAGATAGATGGCGCAAATCACAGACCCCCAATGGTTCAAAAGGGGCCTCCGTCAACACATCCAAAACCAAGGACAGATCCCATGAAGGAAAAGAACGTACCGGGCGAGGAAATAAATCAATAAGCACTTGAAAAAATCTAGGCATCAAGCGCCCTTCATCCTGAAGATTACGCCATGGTCCTCTGAAAGCCTGAATAGCCGCCCACTGTACCCGAAGAGAAGCCACTGACAACCCTAAATGAGCACCGTCCTGCAAGAACTGCATCACCTCACAGATAGAAGCGCAGGTAGGATCCAACTCACGACTGAAGCACCATGACGAAAACACCTTCCATTGTCGACCATAAGAAAGCAAAGTGGAACGGCTCCTTGAAGCCAGTAAGGTAGAACTCAAAGCCACAGGCACCCCCAGCCTGTCAATCCCCGTCGTTCAACTTCCAGGCTGTCAAGTGCAACCTCCTCAATGACCCCAATGGGAGGCAGGGAAATTCCAGGGGAGACGGACAAAGGGGCAGAGGCCACATCCTCCCGTCCGCCATCAGCCTCAACAACGGGAACCAATTTGCCCTCGGCCAAAGTGGCGCAATGAGGATAACCCTGGACCCCAGATCCCTCACTCGTAACAGAAACGCCCTGAGTAGTTGAAAAGGAGGGAACGCATACAAAAGGCCCTGCGGCCAAGGACACGACATCCCGTCCACTTCCCATGCTTGGGGACACCGAAACCGGGAGCAGAAGCGATCCACTTTCGCATTCCCTGCGGACGCAAACACATCCAGCACTGGAAGACCCCAAAGCCGAACCAGATGCCGAAACAGAGACTTCCGGAGAGAGAAAAGTTGAGAGGAAGGAATCACTCTGCTCAGCAGATCCGCCCGAACATTCACCACCCCCCGAATGTACGTAGCCCTGAGAGAAGGAACCCACTCCTGAGCCCACACAAAAATCTCTCTGACTAAAATGAACAGAGCCCTTGCCTGGCCTCCCCTCGCCGATTGACATAAGCCGTGGCCACTAAGTTGTCTGTGCGAACCAGAACCGCTGATCTCCTCCCTTCCCCTTTCAAAACCCCCCCCACCCTTATCCCCTCCTGTACAAAAACCAAGCCCAAGCTGCAACTCGGACAGTCCGTACCGGGAGGGTGGGAGGGAACGGAAAAGGAAGGCGAGGGAGTAGGACTAGGAGTAATGCCATTATCGTAAGAAAATGGAAGCATTACCTCCCGTCCCTCCTTCGCCTTCCTTTTAACCAATGAGACATAGCAAGAAAACACACAGGAGACGGACATCGAGTTGCAAGACCTTTATTTAACATCCTGCACCAAGATCATCCCAAAAATTACCTCATAGAGGACAAGACCCGGTGACCTAACACCGACTCCAAACTGCCCAAGTCCGACAGCCTGTAATGACGCACAAACGTCGAAGGAGAAGCCCAAGTGGCGGACCTGCAAATTTCCACCACAGACGTCCCCTGAAGCTCCGCCACCGTAGCCGCCATACCTCTGGTAGATCTCCCCTGAATCCCTTGAGGAGGAACCACCTCTTTCAAGGAATAGGCCAATAGAATTAAAGATCTTACCCACCGACTCAAGGAAGCCGTGGAAGGTTATTCACCTCTGCGAGCCGGACCAAAATAAACAAACTGTGAATCCCCCTTACGAAAAGGAGCCACCACCCGCAGATACTCTAACAAAACCCTGCGTACATCCAACGAACGCAAACGGCTCGTGAAAAATCTTACAAAAAGGAAAGGAACAAGCCAATGCCCCCAATTCCCCCCACCGACGAGCCGAAGTAATGGCTACCAAAAAGAACGTCTTCAAAGATAGATGGCGCAAATCACAGACCCCCAATGGTTCAAAAGGGGCCTCCGTCAACACATCCAAAACCAAGGACAGATCCCATGAAGGAAAAGAACGTACCGGGCGAGGAAATAAATCAATAAGCACTTGAAAAAATCTAGGCATCAAGCGCCCTTCATCCTGAAGATTACGCCATGGTCCTCTGAAAGCCTGAATAGCCGCCCACTGTACCCGAAGAGAAGCCACTGACAACCCTAAATGAGCACCGTCCTGCAAGAACTGCATCACCTCACAGATAGAAGCGCAGGTAGGATCCAACTCACGACTGAAGCACCATGACGAAAACACCTTCCATTGTCGACCATAAGAAAGCAAAGTGGAACGGCTCCTTGAAGCCAGTAAGGTAGAACTCAAAGCCACAGGCACCCCCAGCCTGTCAATCCCCGTCGTTCAACTTCCAGGCCATCAAGTGCAACCTCCTCAATGACCCCAATGGGAGGCAGGGAAATTCCAGGGGAGACGGACAAAGGGGCAGAGGCCACATCCTCCCGTCCGCCATCAGCCTCAACAACGGGAACCAATTTGCCCTCGGCCAAAGTGGCGCAATGAGGATAACCCTGGACCCCAGATCCCTCACTCGTAACAGAAACGCCCTGAGTAGTTGAAAAGGAGGGAACGCATACAAAAGGCCCTGCGGCCAAGGACACGACATCCCGTCCACTTCCCATGCTTGGGGACACCGAAACCGGGAGCAGAAGCGATCCACTTTCGCATTCCCTGCGGACGCAAACACATCCAGCACTGGAAGACCCCAAAGCCGAACCAGATGCCGAAACAGAGACTTCCGGAGAGAGAAAAGTTGAGAGGAAGGAATCACTCTGCTCAGCAGATCCGCCCGAACATTCACCACCCCCCGAATGTACGTAGCCCTGAGAGAAGGAACCCACTCCTGAGCCCACACAAAAATCTCTCTGACTAAAATGAACAGAGCCCTTGCCTGGCCTCCCCTCGCCGATTGACATAAGCCGTGGCCACTAAGTTGTCTGTGCGAACCAGAACCGCTGATCTCCTCAGGGAATCCTGGAAATGGACCAGAGCCAGGAATACCGCCCTCAATACGCGCCAATTCGACGACCGACTCGCCTCCTGGGGCGACCAAAACCCCTGAACCTGAGCCGACCCCATCCATGCCCCCCAACCGGAGAGGCTGGCATCTGTCGTCACCACCACGGGTCTCAGAGGTGATAAAGACACCCCTACCCTCAGGTGGTCTGCATCCAACCACCATTGCAACTCTCAGTGAATCAATCCGGACCCTGGAACCCTGTCCTCCAGAGAACCGGACCCTGGTGCCCACCTTCTCAAGAACCATGTCATCAAGCACAGGAGATGGAAACGTGCCCAAGGAACCAGAAATATCACCGATGCCAAATGGCCCTGCAGCCGCAACCATAGAAGAGCTCGGGGAGCAGACAGCAACAATACCTATGCTACCAAAGCCAGGAGTACACCCAACCTTTTTTCTGACACAGTCACCAACCCTGGAAGTTTCTGAAACCGAGCCCCCAGAAAAACTAGATCCTGGGACGGCACTAAGTCTGACATCTCCCAATTGATTAAAAACCTGTGGTTTTGCAGGACCCCCCAAACTTGGTCCACCTGCCTCAGCAACAGGTCCCGTGATTGAGCATGAATCAAAATGTCGGCCAGATAAGGATGCAGAAACACCCCTTCTGAATGAAGCAAAGCCACCAGAGGAGCCAGCACCTTTGTGAAAATTCGAGGAGAAGATTTTAGACCGAAAGGTAGAACGCAAAACTGATAATGGTCCTGACCCACAGCAAACCACAGGAACTTTTGAGAGGATCTTGCCACAGGTACGTGTAGGTAAGCATCCTGTAGATCCAGTGACACCAGAAAGTCCCCTTGCCTGACCAATGGAAAAATAGTCTGAATGGACAGCATGCGGAAATGCACTGTCCTGATCCAGGTATTCACCTCTTTTAGATTGAGCACCGGTCGAAATCCCCCTGAAACTTTCTGCACAAGAAACAAGACCGAATAAGTGCCCTGGCCCCTTTTGTCTAGCGGAACGTGGGAAATGGCTCCCTTGACCAGTAAGTCCCGCACTCCGTCCAAAAAAGCTCTTCTCCGTGACCCCTCTGAAGGCAGAGGAGTGGGACGTACCCCTGAATCTGGAGGAACCCTCACAAAATCTATGACATAACCATTGTTCACAATGTCTAGAACCCAATGATCGTTTACACTGTCCTCCCAAGCTGAAAGAAAGTGACTCTGTCTTCCCCCAACCGGCCCTCTGCCAGGCCCACAGTGATTGTCAGGACCCCTTCTTGAAACCACCCCGGGTCGCAGGAGCCGACTTCTTAGGCGAAAAACGTGGCTGGAAACACCGTTTCCTAAATTAAAAGGATTAAGCATCCCTAGTAGGAGAAGATCTGGAATGCTTCTTCCACCCTTTACCCGAAGAAGAACCCCCTTTATAAGGTAAGGCATGCTTCCGCTCCTTAAATGCCTTGGAAAGCATGGATGGCAATTGTTCTCCAAACAAGCTACGACCTACAAACGGCAGGCTCAACAAGGCTGCCTTTTCCCCTGGATCAGCCTTCCAGGAACGCAACCAGAGGGACCTACGAGCCCCAAACAAAGACCCAGACGTCAGAGCCGAAGTACGGACCACATCAGAAGACACATCAGCCAACTATCGGGCCTGCTGCTCCATACCAGCCAGGAGCACCGAGCATTCCGCCCCTTCCTGTACAGCCACCGCCAGATTATCAAAGTCTTGTACCAATGACTGTGACGCATAAGCAGAATAAATCCCTGCCCTCAGCGCCAGATTTTCTGCAGCAAAAGCCCTCTTAAGACCTGAATCCACTTTACGGTCTGTGGCATCCGTAGGCACACAATCCTCCGGATTGACTGCCGTTTTGCCAAACAGAGTAGCCAAAATAGAATCCAGGCGTACTGAAGGAGGTAAAACCTCCTCACCCTCAAGCAAGTAAAGTTTCTGAAGGAAACGTGGAACCTGAGCCTTATCCACATCCTTCCACTCACGAAACACCATATCCTTCACAGGTCCCTGAAAAGGCATGGCAAACTTCGAAGGTGTCTGATATTGAGGAAATAAAAGAGAATCCGAGTTTGTAGGTTGAAACACTGGGAAACCCAAATTGTCCCGAACATGTGCCATCACTTCCCACATTTCGTCTCTGGAAACATATTTCCCCCCAGATGACGTCGATGGGGCCTCATCCTCACTCTCCGACGAGGACTTCCTTGCCGCTATCGATGAGTGCGCAAGCTTAGGCTGACCAGTCCTGGCCACGCCTGCATGCAGTGCCCTGGTAACAGCCACCTCAACCAAATCCTGCACCTCCTCTCTGGACATGAGGGGAGTACCCCTGCCTGGTAACAGTGAGGTCTCAGGACAACTACTTTGGCCAAATTCATAAAAACCACGGGCAGAACGCCCGTCCTACCTGACGAGCAGCTCAAAATCGAAGTCCCTCAGTTCCCCGCGGCTCCGCGGCGCGGAAACCCGGAAACCGACGCCCCAGCCACAGAGGGCCGGCAGACTCCGTCAGCCGGCCCCCAGTACACGCCTCCCGAGCAGCCATGCCGCTCGTCAAAGACGCGACCCAGCCGGCGCACTCCTCGCGGAGCTCCGCGTCCCGAGGAGTGCCTCCACCGACGACCTCCAGGCTCCGCCGTGCAGGTGAGAAAGGGAAAGAAAACCGTCTAGCGTGGGCTAGACAAAAGAACAGGAGGGGATAAGGGTGGGGGGGGGGTTTGAAAGGGGAAGGGAGGGTCTAGGGGGGAGGCGGGAGGCCTCATTGGTTAAAAGGAAGGCGAGGGAGGGACGGGAGGTAATGGCTCTTACAGTATTCAGCTACCAGAACCAACAAATTCCTAGACTATACTTTTGTTCGGCAATAAACATGCATACCCAGCTAGGAGATATGCAAGCAATTTGTTAAAGCCCTTTGGGCTCACTTATGAAGCGCTCATATTTGATGCACCTGGAACAGACTTTGTCTGAGTATCTGATCAGAAAATAAAATCCCTGGCCTGGTGGGTCTTATCCAGAAATCGGGCCCCAATCCACAAAGTGTCTCCGCATATGTGGGGGAGGCTCCTCAGTCGTGGTGGGAGCTCCACACTTCTGGCAGGATCTCTCCACACTGCAGTTTATCATTGCAGAGATCCCACCATGAGTCAACCCACCATGAAAACCCTGGTGGTAACGCACCTGGTGACAGGAATCCCCACACGTCCACACACATGCACACATGCACCCACACACGTCCACACTCTTACAAACATGCACCCCACTCACCCACACACTCGCTACATACACTCCCATTCACTCGAAGACAGACACTCAAACACGCACACTGAAACAAGCATTCACGCACTTACACGCAGACCCATTCAAATGCACGCACACACACGCACACAAACATTCACATTCAATCGCATACACCACGCATTCACAACCCCCCACCCCTCCACATAAATGCACGCATTCACCATCCCTCTACCCCCACATACTCACACTCATACTACACTGCACCCCCCTCCCCATGCTCACACTCATATTACACCCCCACATACTCGCACTCATACTACACCCCCTCCCCATACTCATACTACATCCCCCTCCACATAATCACACTCATACTACACCCCCCTCTACATACTCGCACTCACACACGCAGGCACTCCCTTCACCCCTGCATTCAAATTACCACACACAACCACACAGGCCCCCCACCCTGTCAGACGATCACTTACCTTCTCCGTCGAGGAGGTTGTCTGGGAGGGGATGGGTCCTGGCAGTTTTGCACCACCAGCACCACAACGGCAGAAAGACTCCACCAAGCTGTATTATGGCTTGTAATATGGCAGGCAGAGTCTTGCTGGCGTGGCGGTGCTGATGATGCAACCGCATCTTCAAGTCCGTCGGCCAGGCCGATGGACTCGGTCTTCCGCCCATAAATGGGCAGAAGTCCACCCACAACTCCAAGTATGGTGGTCAGCATATCACCAGTGCTGCCGGTATGCTGGCTGAAGCAGCTTCGGAGGTCTCTGAAAAAGATAGCCGAAATCATATTGAGGGTCTTAGGTGGTCATTCTGACCCTGGCGGTCTTTGACCGCCAGGGCGGAGGACCGCGGGAGCACCGCCGACAGGCCGGCGGTGCTCCAATGGGGATTCCGACCGCGGCGGTAAAGCCGCGGTCGGACCGGCACCACTGGCGGGGTCCCGCCAGTGTACCGCGGCCCCATTGAATCCTCCGCGGCGGCGCAGCTTGCTGCACCGCCGCGGGGATTCCGACCCCCCCTACCGCCATCCAGATCCCGGCGGTCGGACCGCCGAGATCCGGATGGCGGTAGGGGGGGTCGCGGGGCCCCTGGGGGCCCCTGCAGTGCCCATGCCACTGGCATGGGCATTGCAGGGGCCCCCGTAAGAGGGCCCCTACATGTATTTCACTGTCTGCTGCGCAGACAGTGAAATACGCGACGGGTGCAACTGCACCCGTCGCACAGCTTCCACTCCGCCGGCTCGATTCCGAGCCGGCTTCATCGTGGAAGCCTCTTTCCCGCTGGGCTGGCTGGCGGTCTGAAGGCGACCGCCCGCCAGCCCAGCGGGAAAGTCAGAATTACCGCCGCGGTCTTTCGACCGCGGAACGGTAACCTGACGGCGGGACTTTGGCGGGCGGCCTCCGCCGCCCGCCAAGGTCAGAATGAGGGCCTTAGTGTCCACTCTCAAATGTTTGACTCCTGTCTAATCAAAAGAAAGCACACTATTTTATTGTAACACCCATCTTTCATCTTGTGTCTTAATATTATATTTTACTTTATTATATTTTAAAGATTTACATAGTGCTACCTTGTGACAAAAAGGCTACTTAATAATTTATTGTCAAAAAACACAATTCAACTAGCAATATGGAACTACTCTATCCTGCTTCCAGTGAAAGTAGTAAAAGTTCTCTGACATGTTTTTAATTACATTGTGAAATGTAAATCAGCATGTAATTCATCTGTGTATAGAGATCATATCAAGTTCTTCCAGTGCAAATCTACTCACATAAAGGTGGTGATACATTTATAAAAATGCTAATGACCTATTGGTAGAGTCCCACATCACTTGAACAATATCAAATTGTTATTTATGCAGATTTGTTTGCACAATGCTGGTCCATCCAGACCGGATGTTCTGGCTGGTATTTCCACACCAAAATCCATTGATTACCAGTTTTGTCCTGGAATGGGGAATAACACCATGGACCCAGAGATTCTGGGTCCGCAACTGTGTGTGCTTCTCTGATTCTGGGAAGAAACCTGGTTGCATTTTCCACCTGATCGGAGCAGGAGGGAAGTGTCAGCATGAAAGCCTTTGGAGAGCGCGTAGGTTTAAGGAGAAGCTGTGAGATCAGAAAAAGGCTTCTGAATTGTCTGCTCCCTCTATACTACTGCAGTGGTGGGGCAGGGTAAGACTATACTGCTGCCCACAGCCTGTGCATATCAAATGGAAATCTGAGGGAGTTTGCAGACCTGATAATTCCAGGCCGAAGTACAGTAGAAACTGCAGTTGGTGGACTCCAACCATAATTATCATCCCAGTCAAATCCCTCACTTGTAATGAGGACCTCAGTAACTTTCTCAATTTATGTATTTATCGGTTTTTCATACTAAAGTGTATCTAGACATCAAGGTAAACAAACTAGAGCATCCCACAATTTATTTCAAATACTGAGGAGGTACCAGCATTTGCTGGAATGTTGGCAAAGTAGCCACATGCATTAATTTAATTCTTAAGTAACAGTATTCATATCGGAATCCCGTTTAATACCTTGACATTGTCCTTCAAATTTTTATTTGAGTATTGCAACTTATCACGAAAGTGCATTCAAACAGCATTCCATGCATCACGGAAAACATTTAGACTGCTACAAGAGCATCGTAAATATGATGTGCATAGAGCGGTGTGGTGGCTGTGGTCCTCTTAAGGTCAGATTTCAGAACACAGGATGTGATGGGAGAGCAGGTAAAGGCATACAACTAGTATAGTACTAGACAGCTGTAGGAGGCTGGACTGGCTTGTAGTGAGTACCAAGGGGTACTTACACCTTGCACCAGGCCCAGTTATCCCTTATTAGTGTATAGGGTGTCTAGCAGCTTAGGCTGATAGATAATGGTAGCTTAGCAGAGCAGCTTAGGCTGAACTAGGAAACGAGTGAAGCTCCTACAGTACCACTAGTGTCATATGCACAATATCATAAGAAAACACAATACACAGATATACTAAAAATAAAGGTACTTTATTTTTATGACAATATGCCAAAAGTATCTCAGTGAGTACCCTTAGTATGAGGATAGCAAATATACACAAGATATATGTACACAATACCAAAATATGCAGTAATAGTATTAGAAAACAGTGCAAACAATGTATAGTTACAATAGGATGCAATGGGGACACATAGGGATAGGGGCAACACAAACCATATACTCCAAAAGTGGATTTCCGCCGGAAGTGCACGGAGGCCGGAGTAGCTGCAAAAGTCGTGGTTCCCAGCAATGCAGTCTGGCGTGGGGAGGCAAGGACTTACCTCCACCAAACTTGAACTGAAGAGTCACTGGACTGTGGGAGTCACTTGGACAGAGTTGCTGGATTCAAGGGACCTCGCTCGTCGTGCTGAGAGGAGACCCAGGGTACCGGTGATGCAGTTCTTTGGTGCCTGCGGTTGCAGGGGGACGATTCCGTCGACCCACAGGAGATTTCTTCGGAGCTTCTAGTGCAGAGAGGAGGCAGACTACCCCCACAGCATGCACCACCAGGAAAGCAGTCGAGAAGGCGGCAGGATCAGCGTTACAGATTTGCAGTAGTCGTCTTTGCTACTTTGTTGCAGTTTTGCAGGCTTCCAGCGCGGTCAGCAGTCGATTCCTTGGCAGAAGGTGAAGAGAGAGATGCAGAGGAACTCGGATGAGCTCTTGCATTCGTTATCTAAGGAATCCCCAAAGACAGAGACCCTAAATAGCCAGAAAAGAGGGTTTGGCTACTTAGGAGAGAGGATAGGCTAGCAACACCTGAAGGAGCCTATCAGAAGGAGTCTCTGACGTCACCTGCTGGCACTGGCCATTCAGAGCAGTCCAGTGTGCCAGCAGCACCTCTGTTTCCAAGATGGCAGAGGTCTGGAGCACACTGGAGGAGCTCTGGGCACCTCCCAGGGGAGGTGCAGGTCAGGGGAGTGGTCACTCCCCTTTCCTTTGTCCAGTTTCGCGCCAGAGCAGGGCTGAGGGGTCCCTGAACCGGTGTAGACTGGCTTATGCACAAATGGGCACCATCTGTGCCCATGAAAGCATTTCCAGAGGCTGGGGGAGGCTACTCCTCCCCAGCCCTAACACCATTTTCCAAAGGGAGAGGGTGTAACACCCTCTCTCTGAGGAATTCTTTTGTTCTGCCTTCCTGGGCCAAGCCTGGCTGGACCCCAGGAGGGCAGAAACCTGTCTGAGGGGTTGGCAGGAGCTGCAGTGAAACCCCGGGAAAGGCAGTTTGGCAGTACCCAGGTCTGAGCTACAGACCTGTGGGATCATGGGATTGTGCCAACTATGCCAGGATGGCATAGAGGGGGCAATTCCATGATCATAGACATGTTACATGGCCATATTCGGAGTTACCATTGTGAAGCTACATATAGGTAGTGACCTATATGTAGTGCACGCGTGTAATGTTGTCCCCGCACGCACAAAGTCCGGGGAATTGGCCCTGAACAATGTGGGGGCACCTTGGCTAGTGCCAGGGTGCCCACACACTAAGTAACTTAGCACCCAACCTTTACCAGGTAAAGGTTAGACATATAGGTGACTTATAAGTTACTTAAGTGCAGTGTAAAATGGCTGTGAAATAACGTGGACGTTATTTCACTCAGGCTGCAGTGGCAGGCCTGTGTAAGAATTGTCAGAGCTCCCTATGGGTGGCAAAAGAAATGCTGCAGCCCATAGGGATCTCCTGGAACCCCAATACCCTGGGTACCTCAGTACCATATACTAGGGAATTATAAGGGTGTTCCAGTATGCCAATGTAAATTGGTAAAATTGGTCACTAGCCTGTTAGTGACAATTTGAAAGAAATGAGAGAGCATAACCACTGAGGTTCTGATTAGCAGAGCCTCAGTGAGACAGTTAGTCATAACACAGGTAACACATTCAGGCACACTTATGAGCACTGGGGCCCTGGCTGACAGGGTCCCAGTGACACATACAACTAAAACAACATATATACAGTGAAAAATGGGGGTAACATGCCAGGCAAGATGGTACTTTCCTACAACAGCACTGTAAGTTAGTTTTACATCACACATATCTCCAGTTACGGGCACACTAATATATTGTGATTTGCTCACAATCACATGGTGCTTGGGCATATACCAAGATCAGCCTTTGAATTAAGATAATAAGAAAGCAGTGAACTAAACTACTAGACCAAATTTGCACCTATGAAATTATTTTACTCTCAGACCTAGCTAATAATGAATAGCATAGTTGGTCCATTTTCTGAAACTGACTAGTGCTGGAAAGATCACAGTTATCTATGGGCATCTTTGTGTTGGCCTGGCTTTTCTCAAGTATGATAAAAACAAGTTGAGGTTCTTTTCAAACTCTGCCAAATTCCGATTTTGGTGCAAGTGAAAGTTTGCACCCTTATCAGTATTCGCAGCAGAAAAAACATGGCACAAACCTGCCACAAATCATGCCGGCAGAAACCACACATTCTGATTTTGCACACTTCAGGGTAAGGCAAACATGGACAACTAATGAATTCTTCTCCATTCCAAGATTTTATTCTTAGTGAACTGTACCAATTCCTGATTTTGTATTGGGCAGGATAACCTGAACAAGTAGAAGTAATTCTTCCTTTTCAATGATACTGGTATTCCATGGAGCCGCAATATTCTCTCAATTTGATGTAAGAATCATAATTAGCACCATTAAGCAAGACTGAAAGTGTGCTGTTGTGTGATAGAACATTACTTCAGGTAAACTAAGTTGTCATGCTCATATCACAGAGCTTGTTGTATCGGATTATGGATTTTCTTAGACCATAATAAAAGAGGTCAAGTCATATTTTAGGTGGTATAAATATAACTAGAGTATAGCTAATGAAATACATTGGCATAATAATGTGACCGTTATCATTTATGAAGGGCAATTTTGCTAAGCAAGAAACACAAAACGTTTTATTAGCTGGGTAGCTTTTGAGACATTCTTTGGCCCAATTTATATTTTGGGTGCATGGAGGTCAAGACCACCGTGGAATGGAAAAATTTGCCATCACCCTGACGGAGTCCCCACCTGCTAAATTTAGAAATGACCACCAAGCTGGTGGTAATTTTTTAAGCATTGGGAGGAACCACTATCACAGTAGCTCCTGTCAATGCTTTTTAAGTTTGACGCTCGGCCCTCATCAAAATGGCTTAGTTTGAATACACTTCAAAAAAGAAAATCGTGAAGCGAGATTTCCATATGAAGTAAACAAAATGCCCCCTTAGCATGGGAGCTATCTACCATAGGGAGGGGTGCATTAGACAGTTCACACTGCTCCTTACTTGCAGTCTTTTCCTTTTAGTGACAGGTAGTGAAAACTGACCGGTTGGTCCACCTTTCTAAATTAGTTTGGTGGACAAAGAGGTCCACCTCCAACAGCCCTTATGACTTTGGGCAGTCAGCGGGGGTCTAACCATGGCAGAGGTAGAGTAGTCTCCACTGTGGTTACACCAAATGTCTGCCCGTGATAGAGTATATTTACAACTAACATAAAAATCAAGCCCTTTCTCTAAAAATAATTATTGTACAGAAGTGTGCACTCATAGATATTCAATCTTTTCAGTCAAAAATAGGAAAGCCAACTAAAGGTCAATTTCTTATCAGACTGTTGACCCGATTTACATGTTGGCAGTAAGGATACAGTAAGGATACAGAGTTCCTTTCGCGCCAATATAGTAGACCGCCCATCTGACTTAAATGCAGGCAACTACAGCAAAGATACTCTGTCCCTGCCATGGTTAGACCCCTCTAATGGTCAGACAAAGTAACGTCCGTCGATATTAACCTGTATGTCTACCTACCTAAATTAGATGGGGAGGTCAGTTTTCAGTGCCTGTCACACTAACAGTAGTAAATATTAACAATAGACATGCCTTTCCCTCGTGATCTCAGTAGATTTCTATGATCTCTTTTGGTAGAATTTTGTAGCTGAAATCCAGAAATCTTCTGTGCTAGTTGTTTAGAGTACAGCAGTTCCACAATAAAAAATTCTTATGCACTGTCTCCTTCTCCCAGTGAAAGCGTCCAGAGGATACACAGAGGAAAGGTCTAAACTATTCCCAAGAAAAGATCATTAAAGCTTTAGAGTACCAGGCTTTAACACAGATTAAAGCCCAGTTTAGCTGTGCTCTTTCCAATGGCGCACATGCATCCTTTTTTCTAATACAATGTATCACAAAATACTAATCAATTACCTATTTAAGTCTTCAAGACATATCAAAATATGGTTTGTATTGGGAAAGACGTTTAATCAAATGCTATACTCAATTTTGCAAAATGAGGAAGAGACTCTTCTACTCATGTTGTGACATGTAAAACCTTTCAGGTGCCTGCTTTGTCACTCCTAATGTGTACAACATTTAGGGGGTCATTATGAACATGGTGGTAAACACCAGTCCCCGCCGTGGCGACGCTGAACAGAATCCCGCCATATAAAGATGCAAAAATCAGAATCTGACAAAAATTTCCCTGCCACCAGTCACCGCCTGGACCTTGTCTGCAAAAATGCTGGGCATCCCAACCTGCCACCGCCGAGCACACAAACTCCCCACCCTTCAAATAATGATGCACAAATCACCGCGGTGGTCAGTGGAAGTAGAACGACCATTGGCGGTACAGACTGCCACGGCCAGCAATGGGACCCAACAGTAAGAATTGTACATATTGGCAAGTTTGAAACCCACACACCTGACACAGATCCACAACACTATAAAACACTCCCAGACACACCCCACAATCCTTTGCACCGCCAATAAGACAACTGAGATTGAGAACTCAACAAGCAGACACTGAACGCCACACCACACGAATCACACACCCAACCACACAACAGCACCTTCACCTTGATCCACACAACACACTACTCACAACACACATGATGGCACCCCTCAAGCACCCACGCTTCACAGAAAGGGAGCTAAGGATCCTGGTGGACGAGGTACTGAAGGTCGAGCCACAATCATTCGGCACAGGTCCAGCACACACCCATCGCCAGGACGATGGAGTTATGGCAGACGATTGTGAACAAGGTCAACACAGTGGGACACCATCCACGCACGAGGGAGGACATCTGCAAGAGATGGAACGACCTGTGCGGGAAGGTGAGGTCCATGGCATCCCGGCACAACATTGCGGTCCAGAAGACTGGGGGAGGACCTCCACCAACACCACCCGACTACATTGACTGGGAGGAAAAGGTACTGGCCATCCTGCACCCTGAGGGCCTCACTAGACTCACTGGAGGAATGGACTCAGGTAAGTCATCTACAATTACCCCATATCCATCACACCTGTAATGCATGCACCACCCCACTCCTCCAACTGCCACCAGGACCACTAGCCGACCCAGGGCACAATCACAAAATCCATTCACCCTGCATGCCTACAATTCCACCAACAGGCCCACATACCTCCCCCTGTGCACAGCCACCTACCACACGCCACCCACAATGCACCTCCACATCCTAAGCAAAATGCAATGGCAACCTCACAAAGGCACCCTGCATGGCCCAAAAGTGGAAAACCTGCACAAAGCAGCCCAGCCCTGTGCACCCCATCCGATTATGCAATTGTAACAGACATGTCCATTCCCCCAACAGGCACCACCACCCATGCAACCCTGACGGACAGGACAAGGAGTGGCAGTGCCCCACATGGAGACCAAGGCACTACCCAAAACACTGGATAGGGAACCCTGGACAGTGAGGAATACCCTGGCCCCTCACACATTCCTCGACTGTCACCATCCAGCAACCCCACCCAGGACACCACTGACACCCCTACCACCCACCCACCAACATCAGGCCAGGGCAACCGGCCCCACTCCTGTGTATCCAGGCCACAGACTGGTGGAACACAAGGACAGAGGCCACAGTCACCACCTACCAACAGGCAGGAAGACAATGGCCCCAGTACAAGTGGTACCTCCAGACCTGTGCAGGGGACACAGGCACAGGGGGCTAGGTCCAGTGGGAGGGCATCAGTGGCCCAGGGAGGAGGCCACAGGATGGATGCTGCAGCCCAGGACGTGATCTCTGAGGTCCTGGGAGCACACCCAGGATAGGATGGGCCAGATTGTGGCCACCCTGGAGCAGAGTCAAAAGCTGCAAATAGCCCAACTCCAAGAGACCATGGAGCAGTGGAAACTGCACAATACCACCATGGCCACCATAGCAGGTGCACTGCTGCACCTTGTCCCAACCCAGCCTGAGATCCCCACAGGCCAGGAAGCCCCTACTACAGGCCAAGATACAGACCAGCCAACAACAGCAGCAGCAGCAACTGACGTGCCACATCTGAAGACACACAGGAGACCAGCACCTCAACCTGTACAGGCCAACACCAGGCACCCAAACGGTCCCTCAGGCCCTGATATGGCACTGGAACACCTGCCAAGACCAAGGCCCCCTCTAAGAAGTGACTCTGACAAGAACTGTCCCCCAAGTGTGCCACTGAACCACCATCCACACCGTGCAATAACAACCCCAAAACTTGTAAATAACAAATGGACATATCACCAAAGCCAACAATCGCTGAGACCATGTAACCAATATGGACATCCACCAGTAGTTCACTCCCATCACTATGCAGAGCACCATGGCATCCCTGACACCAAATAAAACACCTGTTCACCAATGTAAATGTCGCCTGTCATTATGTTGAATCAAATCGAAGTGTGCATGCAATTGTCATTGAAATCATTTATTCATATCTTTATTGCAGGAATGGCACCCCACGCATAACATGGGGTGGTGCCAACAGAAATGTCTAACAAGTTGTCCATAATGTCACATGTCCCATGCAAACCTGGTCACAGTGACAATGTCTATAGACCCAACACCCCCATAGAGGATAAGGCATACCAACAGTATGCAGCACAGACTACCACATCATCAAATAGTACCACTTAGTTACTGGAAGTACAGTTGGATCAGTTGGTTCCTGGAGTGAACATCATTCCCCTCCTCATCATCAGCATCACTCTCATCCCCTCTCTGCGGAAGCTGGTCTGGATATACAGCCCCCTTCTCCTCCAGGAGGAGAATAGGATTCCTCACAGCCACGCTGTGCAGCATGCAGCAGGTGCCACTATTCTACACACCTTCTCAGGCTCATAGGCCAGGGATCCCCCAGAGATATAGAGGCAAGGGAATCTAGCCTTCAGGAGACCTATTGTGCACTCTATCACCCTCCTAGCACGTCCATGGGCCTCATTGTAATTCCTCTCTTCATCTGTCCTAGGATTCCTCACTGGTGTCAGGCACCAACGCATGTTGGGGTAGCCAGAATCACCTGCAAAAGCGGGCAAAACAGGACCGTCACTGACAACCCTCAGTTGCAGACACCCTGACTGTCTGCTATTTGCCTAAAAGTGTGCCAAAAAGTGTCAAACACACTTACCTATGATCCATCCTTTGTCCCCTTGTAGCACACTGCTGCTCCTCAGCACAAAGGAATCATGGACTGATCCAGGGAACATGGCATTCACAAGTGAGATGTACTGGTCTGTAGTACACACCAATTGAATGTTCATGGAGTGAAAGTTCTTCCTGTTTCTGTACACGTGTTCACTTACTCTTGGGGGGATAAGAGCTATCTGGGTTCCATCGATGGCACCTATCACATGGGAAATGTTGCAAAAGCATAGAAGTCTGACTTGATGGCAGGGAGGTCAGCACCTTGGGGAAACCTCACATAGGACTGCAGGTGTTGTACAAATGCATTTAGGAATCTGGGCAGTATAATGCTAAACACTGGCTGTGCAAAAACCTGCACCCAGGCCCACAGTCACCTGAAATGAGCCCGTGGCCAGGAAATGGAGTGCAGAGAGCACTTGCACTTCAGTAGGGATGGCATGCTGATTCCGATTAGCCGGCCTCAGTGCTGGATCCAGTAATGCACAAAGTTGATGAATAGTAGCATGGTTGAGTCTGTAATTGATAATGATTTGGTGCGCCACCATTGTCCCCAAATCAACAAGTGGTCTGTACACCGATGGGACCCTCCCTCACCACACGGGTCTGTACCTAGGAGGAGTTGAGAACACATGTGAGGAACACACATGCATTTGCCCAACATGTTAACTATTCAGCACTGCTGTCATACAAGTCGATGACACATATGCATAGTAGGATGTTAAACTGGAGTAACATGTCCTCAATGATACATCAGGACTGTTGTGGTGAGTAAACTTATATTTGTTCATGCCTATGGGGGTTGGGGACAATAGGGCCTGCATGGGCAAATGAGAAATTAGTAACTGCGTAGTAATGGCCAAAATGTCTGCCCTCTGTAATCCAGAAATGTTGTAGTGGAAGTGACCTCATACTGCTAGCGGTTGTCGTAATAGCGTAAGGCGGGGTTCACCGCCGTGCGACCATTCACTGGTTAACATGGTTGTCAATTGGGAATATGAGCATATCATGATCGCCGCCGGCGGTGACGGTGCACACCGCCGCAGAGCATACGCTATCTCGTCACCCCAACTTCACTTGACTCCCGGATTACGTGCATGCAGGTACTCCACTGAGTATGCTGCTGTGTCCTGACTCTGGTCCTGCAAATGGCACAAGTGGCAGGGAAAGGGCCCCGGCCTTCACCACCGAGGAACTGGACAAGTTTGTGGACAGGGTCCTACTCCTGACACCAAGCTGTATGGTCGACCAGAGGTACAGGTGAGTAGGTGGATTGGGGGGCATGGATGTGTGTAATGGTGGTAGATGGCTGTAAACATGTGTGCACATTTGACACTGTACAGTTGTGGGATTCATGACATGCTGCGTCCTTCTGTGATGTAGGAAATGGCTTTAGAGCAGGGTTGTGGCCACTAGTCAGGGGCATAGCCATGTGTATAGTGGTAGGTGCTGCATGGTGGAATATTTGCAGGGTGGGAGTATGTATGAACCAGTTATGTACCACCATTCAGCTATTTACAAGTGTCTGTCCTGTTTTTTCTCCCCATCCTTGCTCTCTTGTTTTGTTTGTGTACATCAGCATCATCTGGAGCTGTGGCACCAGTGAGTGGGGATGCAGTGGCCCAGGGTTCCATGGAGGCAGAGTCGAGCGACGCCAATGGGACCAGTGGGTTGGAGGGCGAGGGGAGTACCACAGGGGAGGCAACTACCACTGGAGGTAGTGACTCTGATACCTCCTCCGATGGGAGCTCCCTGGTGTTGGCGGACCCTAGTAGGCCCAACCATTCTGTGTCATCTTCTGCCACCCCCATACCATCACCTCAAGTCCTTTACCAATTTTGATTAATTCTTTAGAAGAGCTGCTGTTCTCTTCTATTCTCTTAATAAAGTAGTCCTTCTTGGCTCTCCTTAATGCCTTATGGCATTTTTTCAGTTCTTCTTTGTATTTTAGGTAGTCTGTTTTCTCTCTAGAGTGCCTCCAGTCCTGATTGAGATTCCTGCATTTCCTTTTTTATCTTAATTCATTGGAATACCATTTCTCTGAGGGCTGACTTCTACCTGATATATACATTTTAGGGAAGAAAGCTATTTAAATAATTTAAAATCCCAGCATTATGGTTCTCAATGTGATTAGTGAGGGGTTAATCTGGGCCAATCAATGGAGGGCAGAAATGTTTGGAAAATGCTTCATCATTAATACAACCCCAGAGTCTCTTAGGGGTTAAGGATGAGTCTGCAGAATCACTTTTGTCGAATGGTAGAATAACAGAAAATGTAACTAAAGAATGATCTGTCCAGGTTAAAGGGGCAATATTAAGTATTTTGGTGGCTTCAATATTCAAGAAGAGGAGATCTAATGTGCGATCTGCTCTGTGGGTTGGGCCAGAGATCCATTGTTCCATTTCCACCTCTGATATCCCTTTTTACAACCCATACTGAAACATTGTCTCTATTTCTGTCTCTTGTGCTCTTCTGCTGCTTTTTCCTCCCTCTGTAGTCTCTAGCTTAGAGTCATGGCAGGGTAGGCTTAATTGTTCACCCTTCTGAGTTAAAAAACATGAGAAACATTTAAATTTGGCTTGTGTATAAAATACTCAATGTAGAATACAATGAGGATAGTAATAATAATAATAATAATATTATTATTAATAATAATAAGGATGATGATAATAATAATACCTAAAATTATAAAAATAACAATGCTAACAATGCTAATAGTATCAACTATGCATACTGTTGTGGTTATTTTTACCGCTATTAATCTCAACAATAATACAATAAAACTAAAAATGATAATAATAACTCAACGATGAGGAGGATGATGGTAATGATGGTGATAATAACAATAATGTGCCTGTTGACAATAGGCAAATGATCATATAGAATTGTCTACCTATTACTCGGAGTTTGTTAGTTACAGTAAACTCAAAGCTTAACTATGCAGAAACCGATAAGATAACAACAAAAACATCATATTAAATTGACAACAATTACAAGAAAAAAACAGTAAAATCTTGGCAAATGTAATTTCAAATGACTAGAAATATAATAACTGAAAAACTGCTAAGGTAAAAAAATCAACAATTCCCATTAAGGATAAAATAAGGTCAAGCCGGCAAAAGGGTTTTAGAGATTTATTGCTATAAAGCAGGTGTATATGTACCCAATAAAGTCTATAGTACTATGTTAAATGTTAAATAAAATGCATTCATGTGAATGTGGAAGCATTCAAGGTGCCAGGGTTTATTGGCAGACCATTGCAAAAGTGGACCACTCAGCATGAATCGGTTATTGAGCCCTCTGAACATTGATGCTATCCCATAATTAGACGTTTTGATAAGCTTGGTCCTCTTCACAGACTGTAGAGTCAAAGACAGTGTTAAATAAAGTATTCATGTCTGCAGATGTACTCTAGATCCTCTTGGTTAAGGTGAAGCAAATGCTTCAGGCAGGGAAAGGCACTGCCAGAGGCTAAGGCAGGCTGGAACATCCTTGGAGGGACAAGATGGTTGCTTGTAGTTGGCTCTTTTGTTGGTACTTAAAGTTGGCACAGAATTCACTGATGCTGCAGGTGTCTGATATGTGACTGTGTGCTTCGCTATTCCCCTTGACTGCTTTAGATGGGAACACAGATGTACCAAGCAAGTCGCACCTGTCAAAGTCTACACTTTCCTATTTAGTTTCTGAAATGGAAGTTATCCTTCCAATTTTCCTGCAGGACACGATGCTTCGAAGTTGGACACAGAGTTATCGAGCTGCTGCTGAAGCTATTGGTTTTGAGGGCAAAAGCTTTAGGTGGGACAAACCTGGATTTCCGAGGTACTGTGCAGAGTAGATAGGTTTGCTGCCATATCTGGGTTCCAGGTTTTACCGTCAGGCTTAGACTTTTGTAATAAAAAATCCTCCAGCAGGAGAAGGCTGGAAGCTGTATTAGGAAAGGGTGTATACCTTTGCCATGAGGCTCTGCTGAACAGTTTTCAGTGTAGCAAAAACTCTGAGTGACTTGAGTTTTCTTGCCCACCCATGGTGGGTCCTTCCTGTGCAAGTTCCACTCTTCTTGATCTGGCGGGAAAGTTCTTTCTAGCATGTCCTGCAGCTCCTTAGGACAGGCTTCCAGGCCCTAGCTCAATCTCCAGCAAGGGGTCCTGCAGAGTCTAGTCCTCTGTGTAAGACTGGACAGCTTGCAGCCATGAGTCCTCATGTTTTTATGTCCCTGAAACAGGCAAATAGGAGTCCAACTACTTGACCATTGGAGAGCAGTTTAGAAAGATTCAGAAGCCCATGAGCCCTTGAATGAGTCCTCTTCTTTCAGCATGAGTCAGGAGTCATGTATGTGCTTTCTTGCAGCCTTTTTCTTCAGATGGAGCCTCCCAGTTCCAGAAATATTCTGTGGAGGTAATGGTTAAGGTGCCAGTTTCATACTGTGCGCTAGACAGTGAATGGAAAAATTCTGCCACCCAATCCTAATTATGGGTCTGATTTAGATGTAGGTGGATGGAATAACTTGATGGATATCTCATTCACCGAGTAAGTCCATAGGATAATTTGGGATCATAATATGGTGGAATATTTATCCGTCAGGTTTGTGACACATTATTCCATCCGCTGAGATCTAAATCAGGCCCAATGTTCTCACAATCCACATTTCCTTTTTCAGCATTTCCTCTTTGTCTTCATTTGAAACTGCATAGGGCCCCCTGTTTCAATATGGCAGAACCATAGGGCTGACATGCTAGCTTGTGTTCAGCTCCCTGGTTATTCTCATATTTAAATGAGCTCTCTTTGTACCTGACAGGGTCCAAATGGGTGTTTTCCTGTAATTGACTAGAACCTAGAAGTCCGGAAGTGTGGAAGGGTTTTAGGCATGGTTAGGAGAATACTTCCTTGGTTTTTATTAAGTACTGCTAAAGGTGTCCTTTGTTATGTCAACTGTTCCTGTCCAATCCCAGATAGGTAATCCCTGGTAGGTTGTAAGCAGGTAACACCTCAGAGGCAGGCTGTTGTCCACTGAGCCATAGTTGTGAACTCTCCCAACCAAGGATATGATTTCCAGCTCTGCACGAGCTGCGTGGCTAAACTATTAAGGCCCAGTGCTGCCTCAGGCAGCACAAAGTACTTTTTTATTAAGTTACCTTCACATTTAAACATCTGATTTCACTACCAAATTTCGAAAATTAGGCAAGACATTACTTTCAAGCATTCTCTATCATTTTCCAGGTAGAGATAGGAAATAAAGTGTAAATCCCATTTAGACATGTTCAAGGAAAGATCTAGACAAGCCTACCCAGTGTGATGCCTTTTAGGTTTTGTTTCATTGTGAGAGCACACTAATTCCAATATTTAGTGTGCCATATTTTTATATATCACCCCGCCATATGGGCTTACAAAGCACACAGTAGGGGTGACATGAATTTAAAAAAAAAGACATTTGCTCCAAGGCAAAGACATTTTTCTTAAAAGGT
The DNA here is from genome assembly GCF_031143425.1 of Pleurodeles waltl. Classification (NCBI taxonomy): domain Eukaryota; kingdom Metazoa; phylum Chordata; class Amphibia; order Caudata; family Salamandridae; genus Pleurodeles; species Pleurodeles waltl. The sequence continues at coordinate 519,747,969 of NC_090442.1, forward strand.
GACAATGCACTGCATTCATATGCAGCCCAGCCAGAGGACCATAATGCTCCTGACAGACAAATTGTTGTCATATATGTGGGCGCTGTACGTACACACTGCAGCCTATGCATGATATTTATCTTTCATGCCATAGTTATATTTTCTGCAACATCTAATATGTGTTTATAGAAACAGTTAAATAGGCCATTTGGATGAAACAACTTTTGTCAATACCAACATTTTATGGCCAGAGCACAAGAATTGTGGCACTGTTAAGCAGTGTCATAGGCCACAGAGTAATAATAACACTAACAAAACAGGGTCCAGAAAAAGACAGAAAATGTGGGAAGACTTGCAGAAAAGGTGAATTTGCTGCACAGACTTACAACAATGGCTCATCTTTTGGCTGAAGAAGGCATACCGAGTACATGTTCCTGCTTGCTGTCACCTAATAGTAGAAAAACTCATCTCACACCGCCAATGTCTCTGCAATGTAGGCAAAGGTTTTTTGTTGATCAGCTCTGGAGAGAAGATCTTCATGTTCTTTATTCATATCATCTTCACAAAAAACCTTTGCATGCCCTTTCGGTATAAAGATAAGTTGCCTTTTACCATATTAGTCAAGGTTCCTTGGGGGCAAAACAGGTGTTCCTTTGTTTTTCTTTGCACACATGGGGCACCTTGGCACCACTGAAATGGCTAAAAATGCATTTGTAGTCACTTCTCTAATAAACTGGGGGGCATATTTATACTCCGTTTGCGCCGAATTTGCGTCGTTTTTTTCGACGCAAATTCGGCGCAAAACTAACGCCATATTTATACTTTAGCTTTAGACGCGTCTAGCGCCAAAGTATGAGGAAAGAGCATCATTTTTTTGCGTGAACGCCTTCCTTGCGTTAATGAGATGCAAGGTAGGCGTTCCCGTCTAAAAAAATGACTGCGACGCAAATGCGTCGTATTTATACTCCCGGGCAAAAATCACGCCCGGGAGTAGGCGGGGCAAAAAACCCCGCATTTGCGCCGGATTTTAGCGCCTGGGTCAGGGCAGGCGTTAAGGGACCTGTGGGCTCAAAATGAGCCCACAGCTGCCCTCCCATGCCCCCAGGGACCCCCCCTGCCACCCTTGCCCACCCCAGGAGGACACCCAAGGATGGAGGGACCCATCCCAGGGACATTCAGGTAAGTTCAGGTAAGTATAATTTTTTAATTTTTTAATATTTTTTTTTGGCATGGGGGGTCTGATTTGTGCCCCCCTACATGCCTCAATGCCCAATGACCATGCCCAGGGGACACAAGTCCCCTGGGCATGGCCATTGGGCAAGGGGGCATGACTCCTGTCTTTACTAAGACAGGAGTCATGTAAATGGCATCTGGGCGTCGTTAAAAATGGCGCAAATCGGGTGGAGGCGATTTTTTGGCGTCAACCTGACTTGCACCATTTTAAGACGCCCTAACGCCATTTTCCCCAACGCCGGCGCTGCCTGGTGTACGTGTTTTTTTTCCACGCACACCAGGCAGCGCCGGTCTGTTAGCGCCGGCTAACACCATTCAATAAATACGGCGCCCGCATGGCGCTTCAGAATGGCGTTAGCCGGCGCAAAACTTTTTGACGCTAAACTGCGTTAGCGCAGTTTAGCGTCAAAAAGTATAAATACGGGCCTATGTTCCTCTTTTGCATGGGGGCAAACATTTGCCCCACGTTGTATTACAGACACTGGCGCAAGTCCAAGCAAATCATCAGTGGTTGCATTGATTGAGTGCTACACAGAGGTAGCACACAATCAGTGTGCCTATGTGGGCATCTCTTACGGAGCAATCTGTTTCAGGGGACCCCCAAATTAACCCCCGTACAGGTGGGCGGAATGACACATAAGCCTTTTGCTGCCTTGGGAACTAATAGATAAACTATCTTTGCAAAGCCAATAGGTTTCCCCTTTTTGACCCATCGGTTTTGCCAATTCTTTCTGCCAATGCTATGTAGTATCTGCAATGTTTTTCGTTGATGTGGCGTAGCATTGGCAAAGCAACTCAAAGGTGATGATGCAGCCCCTGCTGGTGGTCACGTAATTACTTAGGCTCATATGCTCATAATAATGTGTGCTATGCCGACATCACCACACATGCACACACTTAGGGAACAACATGGGTGCCATTTTTAAATGTATTTAGTAATACAACCATTTGGATCAGTAAATAAAAAAATAATGTTGTTGCATATAAGTGCTTTTTACATTGCAGAGCGGAGTGTCACTTCAGAACTGGATTACAGCTAGGAACATTGACTGGGCTATAAAATGAAAACAAACGACTCGGCAAAAAAAATTAAAACGGCGCAGGTTTTTTGGAAGAATTTGAAGAGAAAGACAAGAATCACACACGAGAAACCAGGAAACAAAAAAATGAGCATCTCAACCACGCAGAAGGGAAAGACTACGAACCTGGACTCCACTCAACATGTTGATGAGGCATATGGGGGCTTAAACAAGGCGGGGAGTCGGTGTTTAGGGAAAATAGGGAGCAGGGAGATCGGAGGAGTGTGAGTGATCTCTATACAAGAGGTTGTTGGGCCTGCACCATGGAGCTCTTTCCATACTAAGGGGCGTCATTTCTATTGCGCCATGTATTAGGCACGTACTGTTAACGTTTGGGGCGGTAGGTTGCAGAACGTGACAATCTAGGTAACATGGTACTCTTGATTATATGAGAATGTATATGTGGGCGCAGTACCAGCAGTGCTTTATTACAATAGTCCAGTTTACTCATAACAAGTTGTGCTGATCACTTGAAGGGTGATGGAAGATGTTATTGTGATGAGCAGCGTAAACCTCGCCTTCTGGGCGATGAAGCAACAATGCTTTACAGCTGCAAGCTCTAATTGAATTGCACTCCTCATATTCTGCAGTATTGAAGAGGAACAGAAGGCAGGAAAATCGAGTGTGTGCACAAACTACACTACCATCACTCACTCACTACTCCCAAACACTGCTCCACACACTGACCCTCTGTTCACAGATTGTCATGCGACCCCAGACCAGACAATGCCCATGCCGACTCTACCTGACCCACACACATAACATCTGCACTATACACCACCCTTGTCTCTTCATTCATCTGTTCACTCACTTGGCCAGCCATTCACCTATTCGAGCATTGAGCCATGCATTCAGTCACATCCAGGAACCCACTCGCTGATTCATTTACCATCTTGTCCAACGCGGACTTGTGTACATTTCGCACTCACACAAACTAGGCAATCAATGAAGAAGCATTTTCAGTGATCCAAAAATAGGTTAAACCTGCATTTTTTCTAATGCATGAGCCTATTACAGAAGAGTTTTACATGCCCAGAAATGTATAAAGTGGGAGTGAACTTCCGTGAGGAAATTTCCAAGCATTGAGTAAGGTCTGGGGTAGTTTGAATGCTGTTGGAAGGCTCGTAGCAAACATCAGTAAAGACCAGCAGGCTAGCCCCCGTATTTCAAGAGGTTAGTCTGAGAAGCAGTAACACACATGCGGACAGGTTCACGGGACCTGAAACTGTCTTGATTGACCTTAGCTTACAAAAACATCCTGTTACTGTCTTAAGCAGAAGCCCCTACTTTTGACTTTCTCAAAAGTCATATGGTGAGAGCTTAAACACACCATCAAACATGAGGCGTGGCGCTAAGCCGCGAGGAGAAAGGATCGTGGCTCAGATTAAAGGGAAAACTGAAACCAGATGGGGGAGGGAGGTGAGGCCATCATACGCTGGAGGAAGCGTGACCTAGTGTGATGGCCAACAAAAATTTTCTTTTAGTGAATGCTCCCTGGGCGGGAACTTAGCGCACAAACGGGAGACATTTAGCACAATGCACCAATAAAAGTGAAGCATTTAAGACAAGCACAACAAAGAACAAATGGCGAGAGTGGGCGTGGCTTAAGCCACTTTATTGAACACAAAATGTCTTGCAGAGACAGCACATGCGCTGCCTAGGCTTGACCTAATAAATGTTATGGCCCACAAGGAATTCTGTCACCAATGGAGGAGTGGGTAGGAAGACTAGGTGGGGGAAATAATGTGAACTGAGAGTGGGAGGAATAGAGGTGCTTGAGGCTGAATGCATGGGAGGCAAAAAAAAAAAACACAAAGGCAGGGAGGGTGAGGAAATGATAGGAGAGCTTGAAGGAAGGATGAGGGATCAACATGGAGTGCACAGGGAGGGGGCGTTTAGACTAGCACACGAGGGAGAAAGCTACGACATGCACTCTCAAGGAGTGTTGAAAGAAAAAGAACTTAAGGCCACATTTAAGAAGCTCCTACCGCCACCTTGCGCCACATATGCATAATTTTCTTGATGCAAATGTGGCGAAGGTGGCATTTCCCCCATGCCATATTTGCAAAGTATCGTAATGCATGTATTGCACCACTTTGTAAACCCTTGTGCCACATTATGCTTGCGGCAGGCATAATGTATGCAAGGGAGGCGTTCCAGCTATAGGAAGCTGGAAAAATGGTGCAGTGAAATGTAACAGATTTCACTGCGCCATATTTTCTGTCATTTTCAATGCCTTCTCAGAGCAGGCATTAAAATGACGCATTCATTTAAATCAATTGTACTCCTTGCACTTTGCTACACTAGCATCAACATTTTTGACGCTGGTGTAGCAAAGTACTACAATAGCATAAAAAATGTTGTCGCTATTGTTCTAACTATCGCCATGGTGTGCCGTATGTTAAATATGACACACCTTTGTGTCGTTAGGTGCTGGTAGGGGGCGCTGAAAAAGTGGCTCATCAGAGTTGATGACCACTTTTTCATAAATGTGGGCCTTAATTTCTTGAGTGTGAGCAGCGGAAGAATGAAAGTCTTCCAATCCAACGGATGCCAAAGAGTCTGTGCTCCAGAGGACGGACATAGATAGAAGGAAAAGGCAAGCCATCGAAAAAGAAGGAAACAAATGAGAGTGAAAATAAAGCCTACCAGTGGCAAACAATGGGCAGTCCCTAAACCCACCCTTCACTTTTGGTATGGTCCATAAATATTCTTACACTGGTTGTTCAAAAATCAATCATGTTTTTTGCTTGTAAAATAAGGACACAAATACTGGGACTGAAAGTGACCCGTCTTAAAGACTGTTTTTAATTAGTACCGGGTCTGAGTCCCAACCCACTTAAAGCCCTAGCATTAAGCCACAGCGTTTTTCTGCACCAAGGATGAAAGGTAATTCCTGATTAAGCCCGATAGTATGCGCCATGCAGCGATTGATTTGAGCAGGTGCTTTTTGGTAAGTAGCACTGGTACTCCTTTAGGACCACAGTTATTTAATCCAGGTGTTTTTAGTCATTGATGTTGCTGAACATACAAGGTGACAGTGCCTTCGTTCTGCCATTTTAGGGTTCGTCTAACAGACAGCTCTAAGCTGTCTGCAGGTGAAAGCCTCTTAAGGTAATCCATGTCGTTCCTATTTTGTGTTTCACATGCTTAACTTAATCGTGCATTCCTGAAGAGTGTTTGTTATTTCTAGGATGTTGTGTGACAGTATTTTTTTCAAACAGCAAATTACTCTTGTATAATGCATTCTTTGAACTGAGTCACTTCCAGGTGTTTCTAACGTGTCACGATTGACTTGTGGCTGAAGGCAGTGCAAGTGTCTTTCAGTGCCTGTTAGTAGATCAAAAATGTGTACAGAATACATGCTCATCCAATCCTTGGCCTCACTGCAGAGCGCACAGTTGTGTAGGTAAGATGGCACTCTATCTGAAGTTTAGTTTATGTGACTAAGCCACGCCGTAATTATATAAGCCACTCCCCTTTTAGGGACCCTCACCTTTTTTTCATCCCACTTAAATAGGGTGACCAGAATTTTAAAGCCAAAAACCGAGACATTTCACAAAAATAGAAGGAGGATTACAATTTTACTTCAACCGTGCGCTCAAAATGATAGCACTCATCCGCAGACTTACAAAAGAGGCACTAAGAACAAAACTAAAATGCATTTTTTTAAGCCAGTTATATGTCTGTTATTTAAATTGCTTTCTTATAACAGCTGGTCACCATCTCTGCTTTGAAAAACATAAAAAGTCACCTCCCAATATTTCCTGTTGACCCTCTCTAAAAACCTAGACGTGAGGTAAATTTCCGAAAATCTGCTGGGACAGCAGGTGAAATGCCCGGACTGCCCCGGTAAATCTGAGACGCCTGGTCACCCTACACTTAAAGCCCTGAATAATGCTAATGAACAACTTGCAGGATGTTAGCTACTGTTTTCTAAAGCGACAATATAGGTGATGTCCGCAATAGTGAAAAACAAATCACTTGGAATCTCTAGGAACGGTATTGCTAGCCTCCCATGCATTATATATGTTTAGCAACAAATAAACTGTTACTTGTATTAAATTATAACTGAAGTATAGCAGTAATTTCAAAAGGAACTAAAGCTTATCCATAGGGAAATTGTTTATGGTACACAAAAATGTAAAACATGATGGCTCTGTGCAATGAGAGTATGGACAACGGTGAGCAGGCCAGGCAAGTAATAATTCACTGGCGCAATGCCTGACAGTGCTGATCTAGGCCAGTCCAATGACGCCCCAAGCTTATATTTGTGCTGCAATTACCGTTCCTGGAAAAGCAGAGTTCTACTCTTGCAGAATATTCTGTTAGAAGATGAGCGCCACTCCATGCCTGCTCCTCCTAGAAAGTGATTCAGTTCGCCTGTGCCCGATCTAGTCTTTGTAAAATATGCAGAATTGTGGTCATTCTCATATTGACTTCATTGTGAATACGGATCCGTGATCGCCTTTGGCCAGCGTTCTCCGGGAATCCCAGGCGATTTAGGAATGCATTGTTAAAAATGACCTTGTCTAACCATAATGATCATTGTACTAGTGAGAGGGATGTTGAAAAGATTTCCTAAATCTTCAGTTGGCTTATGCAGAAACCACATGTGTTACATAATACAGGCTCCTATTCCAAACGTTGTTCAACACCGAGAGTATTTATTGCAAAGTGAAAAACCACCAGCTTTGTTTGTGGAAATAAAATTCTGTCCTGTCATGCAGTAGACCCTGGCTCGGTTCGAGCATGAGATGAATTACTGAACTAGCATAAATGGGTTCACAATTTATACCAAAGATTTTGTAGGTCCGATATTAGCCAAGACCTTATGATTTTACTAAAATCATATGTACATTGTACTTATAGGGGCTTTCAACCACTACTCTGACAGTGTGTGCTTTTTGAGAACAAAATATATTTTTGGTTTCAGACATTTTTTATGTCACATTAGAGAAGGCCCAGCAGCTCCCCCAACAATAAAGTTTTGTCAAAAACAAAACATCCATTGACAGTGCCAACACCTGGTGCCCAGGGCCAGACCTATTTGCTTTGCCAATGCTTGCTAAAAGATACAACTACGGCCAAACGTATTAACACATCATCTGCTGTGTTCAAATGCATAGTCACTTGGGAATGTGCCATGTCTAGCTAACGATGCAGTGATGGAGGCATGGAAAAGAACTATGAGAAATCAGGTTGTCTCAGCAATTCATTAATGTCAGAATATCATTGAAAGAGGAATTTGGGGCCCTACTAATCAGGGCAAGCAGTGGGACTTAACAGTAAGGAAACAGGGCATGTATGCATTGTGCTGAAGCAACGTCTTAGAACAGAAATAACTTAAAATCATATTTTAATGTATGACTGTGAGTGTATAAAGTTATTTGAAAGAGGATCATCCAGGACTTAAAGTATGCTTAACTTACATTGAAAATAACAGTCATGCAGTTTCAATGCATGTATCTGCCTATTTAAAACAGGGTTTATGAGCCTGAATCCGAGTAAGGAGTTTCACTAGAATCCCAGCAATACCTTTGAGGGCATGATTGAAATACTGAGCTGATGATAATTTTCTGCCGTTTTTCCCTGACAGATTTCAGGGGGAGATTATTGGAGGGACAGGCTGAAAAGGCAAATTGGGCAGAATTCAGTACATTAATTACTGATTTCGCATGTTGTGCCTCTTTTGAAAATGAACACTTAGAACAAGAGATATTTACCTATAGTCGAAAATACCGCACTCAGAGGGCGGGTGAGGTCCTGGGACTTAAAAGGACCACGCAGGCAGAATTGGGGCCTATGGGTTGGACATAAACATGCAAAGGAGATGTCAATTTCCCTGAAAAACACAATTGTTCAGTGTTTCAGCTTTGTCTGCCTCTTTCCTACAGAGAAAGCAAATCCTTATTGGACTGTTGGCCTTTTTTATGTTTTTAAGTGATCTGGATACACATTAAGAAGTGTATTTCAGCGTAGAAATCGTTCATGCATTTGCCATGCGTGTATTTTTATATTTGTACATGGGTTCGTGTGTTCACTTTCTGTTAATAGTTTCTTAGTTGTGATCATATTCAAGCACATAAATTACATACAAAAGACGTTCGGAACACAGTCTTACAAGGCAAAAAGAATGCACCGACAAAGGAGACAAGCTAAACACTTTGATTTTCATGTCCAATTATGTTTTGATGATATATGCTTCCTGGCACCGAGCCAGCGCTGGAAGTAGGGCTGGGTGCCAACATGTTCTCATGCTGACACTGCGCTGCCTTGATTCTGTAGGCAAACCTGCACGATCCTCACAGGCAGGAGCAGTGTGTGGTGATGCTGTAGGTGGCTGAACACCTGCTTCCCCCAAGCACGGGCCGCAACAGCTGTTATCCAAACCAGGTCTCAATTCTGTAGGCTGATTGTTTTTGATGACATATTTCCACAATGCCATTTCTTAGAACATTTTTATGGCTTAGTACCATCTGGAATATATTTTCTATCTTTAAAGAAGAAAGTAAGATGTAGTATATCAGGGCACAATAGGAGGCATAGAAAGATTGCCTTGTCAAATACCTGAGGTTTCAGTAAAAATACAATTGGTGTAGCTACTCAAGCATTATCTTTTTTTAAAGACCCCGAAGGAATGACATTGTCTTAAATTACTATTATGTCAGTGTTTTGTGTCTGTGTGGGGAACTGTACAGAGGACATGCAGCCCAAGAAACCGTACAGTATTTACAAGACGCCTTGCCGTAAGAAAGCTGTAGTATTGATACCGGGGTGGACAAGAGTGAAAATAAATTGCAGATGTTAGAAATGGGGTCTCTAGTTGGCAGAGGGAAGTCACCTTTGTCCAAATAGGGACCACACTCCTAGTCAGGGCAAGTCACACACAGTCTAAATTATCCTGTGCCCACCCTCTGGTAGCTTAGCACTGAGCAGTCAGATTTTACTTAGGACGCAATGTGTAAAGTATTTCTGCAATAAATCTTACATTAACACAGTGAAAACACCACAAAAATACACCACACAGATTTAGAAAAATAGAGGATATTTATCTGGTTAAATTAAGGTAAAAACAGTTGAGATATCACTTCTGCAAGATTAAAAAGAGTGTTACATTTTAGAAATCAACAGTTGTCTCTTGTTTGCACAAAGTACCTGGTTTGCGTCAAAAATAACATGCACAGAGACCACTGAGGAATGATGCGTGGAAAATTAGGGCGTGCATCGGAATTTCCGAGGCAGCACAGATGATGCGTCGTTTCTTTCCACGCTGCAAAGGGCGTTGAGTTCCGGCGTGCAGTCTTGGTTCGTCACTGCGATGCGGGGATCTTTTTGACGCCCAGGGACGATTCGTGGAAATCCTGGGCGTGCAGGATGAAGTCATATGCATTGCGTCGATCCGGTTTAATGATGCCTTACATTTTTTGTCGCAAGGCAGGCGCTGCGTTGATCCTTCACTCGGGAAGTTGGGCTGCGTCGATCCGGTAGGGCTGTGAGTCGAATTTCCAGCCACAAGGCAGGCGCAGCGTCAGTTCTTGCCTCAGGAAGTCGGGCTGAGTCATTCTGGTTCAGCTGTGCGGCAATTTTCTCATCACAAGGCAGGCTCTGCATCATTTCCGGAAGGCTCTGCGTCGATTTTTGGCACACAAGGAGTATCCTGAAGAGATTAAGGCCCTCATTACAACCCTGGCGGTAAACGCTGCCTACCACCGTGCTGACGGCCGCCAACATACCGTGACCACGGCGGTAATCTGCCACGGGTATCATGACCCACACATAGAATACCGCCACAGTACAGACACCAACACAAGTCCCCCAGACCAAAGGTCAGTGATAAACTGGTGATAGCAAAACCCACACCGTTACGCCAACAGGAATACGCCCACAGTATCACGACCCACGAATCAACGCAGCGGTCTTTCAACCACGGTAAACCATTAGCGGTACATATCACTGCGCTCAAAATACACACACACACACTTACAAAACTACACCACATTGAACAATTCAAACTACACACACCTGACACACATGCACACACCACACCCACACACTCGCACCAATATAAAACACACACCATCATTACCCACAATCCTTCCAACAAAAAAAAAGATTGCCAACAGAGAGAGACACAAGCCAGGAGCACCCACTCAATCAGAGGCACAGAACACCATCACCCATACAACATCTACGCTCCTCACAGCACACACCACAACACATCACCCCACACATCCTCACAACTATCACTCACACCACATCCATGGCACCCCAAAGACACCCCAGGTTTTCAGAGGAGGAACTATTCGGATTGCAGGTGCAGCAGCCATCCATTGCAAGGAAGATGGAGTTATGGCGGAGAATCGTGGACAGGGTCAACGCCGTGGGACAGCATTCAAGAACAAGGGATGACATCAGAAAGTGGTGGAACGACCTACAGGGGAAGGTGCATTCCATGGTTTCAAGACACCAGACCCCCACCTCCTCCCCCACAACTAACAACATGAGAGGAGCAAGTCTTGGCGATCATGCATCCTGAGGGCCTTGCAGGAGTAGCAGGAGGACTGGACTCTGGTAAGTCAAATCGTAACTACTTTATCCCTCCACCCTACCTGCATGCTATCACAAACAACAGCCCCCACCCCATCACTCCACCAACTCACATATGCCGAACTAGCACAACCCACCCATCCCAATACCAAGCACTACATGCACCACCAATGCATGGACACCCTTCACAGACCTGCATGGGCACCCATCACCCCAGCATGCCCAATAGGGAGACTCACCCAGCCCACAAAATCACCACTCAGACAACGCCAAGCCGACAGGGAAATTACAGTCATAGAGGGAAACACAGCCATGCACAAGATGGCACATGCAGATACATTGACAATGCATTTGCATCCCAACAGGACCCATACCCAATGTCACCAGATAGGAGATGCCAGCTACATCCAGCCCCCCCCAGAAGAGGCACACAGTGATGACAGCAGCTCTGAACGCCTGGATCTGAATGACCAACCTGGCCCATCAGGAACCTCTGGACAGTCGGTTCCCCTGACACAGTTCCAACCCACCACAGAGATTCTCACCTCAGGAAACACCAGCATAGCACCCACCCAGCAGGCCCATGCCACTGTCCCCAGGACACGTCAATCAGCAGTGTGTCCACCACTACAGGCAACCTCACAAACAGAGGATGATCAGGGACCAGTGGCAGTGGGCACACGGTTCAGGGGACAGAGGCACAGGACACCAGGGAAGCTGGGAAGACTGCTGTGCGACAGGGGAAGGGCAGGCCAAGGAAACCGACCCTCCACAAGGCACTCTCAGACATCATGGGAGCATACCACCATTCCCAGGAGACCATGGGCCAGGTACTGGCCAAGTTACAGGAGACCCAGCGGCTGCAGGAGGGACAGTTCCTGGGGATCAGGAAGGACCTAACAAAAATATACACCATCCTGGTCACCATAGCACGGGTGCTGGCTGACATAGGCAAGACCATGAGGGAGGCAGAGGCACAACAAAGGGCGCCTGACACTAGCCAAACCGAGGAACAGCCTTCCACCTCCGCCGGCGCTAGTGGACAAGAGTCCCCACCACAGGACCAACAGGCCACCACACTCCACCCCCTGCAGAAGGAGAACCACCCTGCAAGTGGTCCCTGCGATCCAGGCAAAAGACAGAGAACATTGCCAAGACCCCGCCAGGAAATAAGACACTCCTGATTGTCACCCTTCTGTCCCACTATGTCACCCTGTCCATGTGAACTGCCATTGCTCCACTTCCTAGACAATGCACCTGTGATACCAATAGACTGGACTCTAACTGGACATTCCTCCACCATCACCCCAGCCCCTTGCACATACCCCTATACTTATTGGCACAAAAATAAACACCCTTGAAACAAATACCATACTAGTGTCAGTGTAATGAATCGAAAAATGTATAAGTAATACATTATCAAAGCATTGCAACGTATATGTTCAGTGAAATATACTACAGGATGACCTTTGGTGGGCTGCAGTACATATAGCAGGAGCCAGAATGGGGCACACAGATCTGAAAATAGAGAATCCAAAGGGTACAGTCAGTGTCCATAGACAGAGGGTAAGAGGCTGCCATATAGAATGTCCAAAAGATTACTGAAAAGTAAAGTTGAGTTACAGTCTCTTACCTGTGTATCACTGGAAGTACTGCTGTATAATGTTTGTTCTGTTGTCAACATCTTCTTCATCTGCCTCCTCTTCCTCACTGTCAACAGGCTCCACCGCTACCACAAGACCCTCTCCAGGCTCATCCTCCTGCAGAAAAGGCACCTGATGTCTCAAGGCCAGGTTGTGCAACATACAACATGCCACGATGATCTGGCACACCTTCTTGGGTGAGTAGTACAGGGAGCCACCTGTCAGATGGAGGCACTGGAACCTGGACTTCAGGAGGCTGAAGTTCTCTCAAAAATCCTCCTTGCACGCCCATGTGCCTCATTGTAACGTTCCTCTGCCCTTGTCCTGACATTCTCACTGGGGTCAGTAGCCATAAGAGGTTGGGGTAACCAGAGTCCCCTGTAAATATCGAGGGACAACTGTCAGACACACACTAACCCTTAGGGACAACCCCATACCCAGAAACCTACTTATACTGTGTGGGGACCTTGGACTCACCTATTATCCACACCCGGTGCCTCTAGAGTTGACCCATCACATAAGGGATGCTGCTATTCCTCAAGATATAGGCGTCATGCACAGAGCCAGGATATTTGGCATTTACATGGGAGATGTACTGGTCCGCCAAACACTCCATCTGCACATTCATCGAGTGATAGCTTTTTCTATTCCTGTAAACCTGTTTATTTCTCTCGGGGGCGGATCAAATGCCACATGTGTACCATCAATGGCACCAATGATGTCGGGGATATGTCCCAGGGCATAAAGGTCAGCTTTCACTGTGGCTAAAACATCCATCTGGGGGAACACAATGTAGCTGCGCATGTGTTTCAGCAGGGCAGACAACACTCTGGACAACACGTTGGAGAACATTGGCTTAGACATTCCTGATGCCATGGCCACTGTAGTTTGAAAGGAACCACTTGCCAGGAAATGCAGCACTGACAGAACCTGCACTATGAGGAACCAGGAAAGATTAGACCCCCACCCGGGTCTCCTTCCCAGCGGTGGAGGGACACCCTTGTCCTCAGGGTCTGTTTAGCAGAGAGTTCACAAATCAGATGGAGTCACCAACTGGAGGAATAAAGAGAAGTTTATTATATTTGTTATAGCTCGAGCTAATACAGAGTCCCAGGACAGTCAAGTGACTATCCTACGGAGGCTGCCCCTTCACTCTGGGGCACCCAACCTTATATACACACAAAACTGCTTAGTCAGAGGACAACTCCACCCCTTGGGGTATTCAAGGTCCTCTGCGGCCTTCAGAATATTTCAGGGATACACGTGTGGTGGGAGAAGGTACAGATGTAGCTGGCAGGAGGTGGCAACGACCTGTACGAACCTGTTCTGGCAGTTACTGATTAAGCAAAAAAATTCTCGGAACTACGATTAGAACAAGTAAATTACAGCGCTAAGCAGATTGCAGCCCAAGGCTGCGAGCACAAGGTCAATCATCAAAGCTCAGGAGGTTTGTCGAGCACATGGCAACATAATAAAGATAAACAGATGCCTAGCAGCTATGGTGTATGATTAAGTTTATGTACATTTTCTCAATCCCTCCTTTTGCCATTGTGAGGCAAGTTTGAACGTCATTCAGTGTCTATGTTAATGGACATAAGGTCTTTTATCTCCTGCTCAAGGGACAGCACAGCCGTGTGTTGAGGAGGGCGAACAGGCCAGGGGGCAAGGGATGCCATACAGCAACCGCACAAAGCAGGTAGGCACTGTACACAAAGACAACAGGTGAGGAATACAGCAGCGAGCACAAAAAGGAATATTAGTATCTTCCAGCCCCATTGGGAAATCAAGCCCCAAAACCAGTCGGTCAAGGACCATGTTCCTTCGTCTTGGTGTATTGTGGAAGCTATCGTATGCAACCTTTGAATAGCTTTATACACTGAAGGGGCAGTGTCTGGAATATAAACGCAGCAGCTCGATCCAATCAAAGTACAAACTCCACCACGGTCCGCCAAGATGATGTCAAGAACCATTCTGTTTGAAGAGTAACAAGGCGGTCAGCAGCGAGCTCTGTAGTGATGTTACTCAGAGCTCCTGCTGTTTCATTTATTGTTGCTTCCACGACTCGTGTGAGATGTCTGATATCCCTACTGTTCATCATAGGGCCCCAAAATGGAAGGACTACTTTAAAGTAGTCCAATGCTTCTTGTGCTGAGGTATCTTCTGCCGATATTACCCCTCTCCCAGTCCTGTGGTGTTGAGGGCCAGCTGTGTAAGTTGGTGGTAGTAACCAAGCAATGTAACACGTGCCGGTCAAGGTGGGTACCAAGGAAGTGTAGGCATTATTACCACAAACAAAATACGAGTTTCGTGATGGTATCATGGTAGGCCAATTAGTTCCATTCAATATTACTGTAGCATTACAGTTACTGACACCTACACTTCTATTACCACTTTTATGAAAACAAAGTGGAGCCTTGACCTGTGTTACAAAAAATCTTCAGCCAATCTGCGGTGTGGTATTAAAGGATAAAAAATATATGTCAGTAGACCTATTTTGTTGGTCAGCATATTCTGACTTTTCTTCCTTTGTTCCATAGACTCTCGTTCCAGTGGGCCAGCATAACCGGTATAGGTGGGCGACCAATAGTCCAGAATTAGTAGCATCCATTGAGGTAGCCCAAATGGCTGATAGTTCATACCAGGTGCTGCAGGAGCCATCAAAAGAAAAAGGGAATGAAATATATGGCAACCCTTTTTGCACAGAACTTGGTAGCAAGCCACATATCCAACAATTTGTTCTATTTACAGCCAGCTGATGTTGATGTAACATAGATATGAAGGTATTGTTTTCATATTCCTTGCGTCGTCCTTCCTCATGTGGTGGTAAGGAAACATGGCTGTGTTCTGAAGGCGGTGGCGTAGTTGGCGAGACCCCTGAATCAGAATCATGTATTACCCACCCAATGCAGGACAGAAGTACCAAAAATAGTGTTGTTATGGTGAGACAAGCGATACGTGGGCCTAATAGTCTTTTTAAATTACTTATTTTCTTCTTTTTCCTCTTTTCTTCTTGTATAACACCCATTTCTCTTTATTGCTTGTCCCACTAGCAGTTCAGTCCAACCTAGGTGCTGCCCGTGACTGGTGGTTGCTTCACTGTGGGGTGATACCAGCAGTCCTATTGACACACTCTGGTCCGCCCGATAGACAAAATCACGGCCCTGCAGCTATCGTCAGACTTAGTACAGGGGACAAGCAATCAGTTCATTGTTCATTTTCTTATTTTCGTGGGCAGAAATTGTATCTTGTGGACTGTGGTATGGTATGGTCAGGAAACAATTGTTCAGTGTGACCAAAATCTGAGGGAACCTCCTGCAGCGCACTGTCGTTCTGTTCTTTATCACTCCGCGTAGTGTTGCTGAAACTGTCCTTAGTCGTCGGGTGGTCACCACTTTTTATTTCATCAGAGGGTACGAACAGGGGTACTTTCTTACAGTGGGATGCATGTATCCAATTCTTAGCTCCCTCGACTTTAACTGCTGTTCGAGTAGCAAGGAGGACCTGTCGCAGACCTTTCCATCGAGGTTCGAGACTCTTTTTCCGCTGGAAATTCTTTGTAAGGACCCAGTCTCCAGGTAGTATCTTGTGACCTGGATCAGTGGATACAGATGGGAGTGCTTCACGCACCTGTTGGTGAATAGAACGCAAAGAATTAGTGAGTTCATTTAAATAGTCCATCAAAACAGGATGTTCTAGTTCTGTGTACTTGCGAGGTCGAGGGACCCCCCCAGACATTTGCTGGCCTTCCCATCACTATCTCATGGGGTGACAACCCTGATCTAGAATGAGGCGTCATCCTGACAGACATTAAAGCCAGGGGCAACGCGTCCAGCCACCGTATAACGCGTTCTGCGCATATTTTTGACATCTTCAATTTAAGTGTGCCATTATATTTTTCAACAAGTCCTGCTGACTGGGGGTGGTTAGCTGCATGAAACTTCTGTCGGAGGCCCAACCCTTCACACACCCTTTTCATCACCTGCCCTACAAAATGGCTCCCATTATCTGACCAGACACACCTTGGAACCCAAAACCGTGGGAAGAACTCCTTCAGAAGTACCTTTGCGGTGGTAAGGGCAGTATTATCTTTAGTAGGGTAGGCTTCTACCCACTTACTAAACATACAGACCACAACTAGGACATATTTCAAGTTGCTACACCTTTCCATCTCAATATAATCTATTTGTAGTACTTCAAAGGGATACGTTGGTGGTGAAAAATGCCCAGCGGGGACTGAGGCACCCTTCCCTATGTTATGTTGTAAACAAATCATGCAGGATTGGACCAGTTGGTCAGCCACTCTTCTTATATTTTTATTAGACCAAACTGGATCAAGCAAATCACAGATGCTTTTCGCACTAACGTGTGCAGGACCATGGGCCATAGTCACTACTGGCAGAACGAATGCATCGGGTAACATCCATCTTTCCCTCTGTGACAGATCTGTCCAGCACAGTGTATTTTCATCTAACTTGGCCTTCCCTTCTTCCCATTCCTTTTTCTCCTATTCAGTTGCCTCATCCTGTATCTTCCTGACACTCTCTACCGTGTTCCCAAATATTTCATGGGGACGAACCTTCTCTGTTCTATCTACCACATACATGTGTCCTGTCTTTGCATACGCTGTATCTTTTGCTGTCTGATCGGCTAGGGCGTTGCCCCGTCCAGTTTCATCTGTCACCTTTTTGTGTGCACTACACTTCATGATAGCCATTGTTTTGGTCAATGCCAGGGCAGAAAGTAAGTTAGTTATAAGGGTCCCATGTTGAATACGTGTCCCATGTGAGGTGAGGAATCCTCGTTCTTCCCACAAGCGACCAAAATTGTGTGCTACGCCAAATGCATACTGACTGTCCGTGTAAACATTCACATTAAGTCCTTTACTTCATTCACAGGCTCATGTTACAACTATTAATTCTGCGGCCTGAGCAGAGTTATGTGGTATTCTAGCTGTTTCAACTACAGTGGTAGCTGTTGTAACTGCATAGGCTGCAGAGGTAGTGCCATCGGGTAGCTTGATGCATGAGCCATCTACGTATAATATGCCATCAGGGTCTTTCAGTGGAGTGTCCTGTAAGTCCACTCTCCCTTTTGTTTCATCCTCCGTCCAGAGAATGCAGTCATGTATGTCATCATAAGAATCTTCAGTTTTTTCAGTAATTGGCAATAAGGTGGCAGGATTGAGCGTGTTGCACCTTTTTAATGTTATATGACTAGCTATAAGTGTCAGTTCATAAGTAGTTAATCGTGCATTAGTAAGATGCTGTGTTTTTGTTTTGTTTAATAGTGCGTCAACAGTGTGTGGGACCAACAGGGTGAAGGGTGAATCCACTACTATCCCGGCCGACTGGCGCACTGCGACCGCTGCATCGGCTACTGCCCGTAGACAGCTTGGGAGTGCACGGGCCACTGGATCCAGTAGGGCCGAAAAATAAGCACAGGGGCGTTGTTTGCCGCCATGCTCTTGGGTTAAAACTGATAGTGAACATCCATTTCTCTCGCTCACATATAACTGAAAATCTTTACGATAATCAGGCGTACCCAGTACAGGTGCTGTGCAGAGTGTATTTTTCAATTCATCAAAACCGAACTGAAAATCGTCATTCCATTCAATTGTTTCAGGACAATCTTTGTGGGTGAGATGCAAAAACGGTTTTATCAAAAGAGAATAATTAGGAATCCATTAACGACAGAAGGAGGTAATACCTATAAAGGCCCTAACCTCTCTCTGTGTCCTTGGAACCGGTATGTCTCGTCTAGCTTGTATTCTCTCAGCCGTCAACGTACGTCCCTCCTTAGACAGGAGGTGTCCTAGGTATATAAACTCCTGTCTACAATATTGCAATTTGTAGAGGGAGACCTTATGGTGATGGTGTGCAAGATGTTTCAATAAGGCTACAGTATCTGTTTTACAATTTTGTTCTGAAGTGGATGCTATTAAAAGGTCATCCACATATTGAACCAGTGTCGAGGAGCAAGGAAAAACAAGGGTATCTAATTGACCCTTGAGGGCCTGGCTAAAAATGCTAGGCGATTCAGTATAGCCTTCTGGAGCACGACAGAACCGGAAACTGCAACCACCCAGTGAAAACCCAAAGATGTGTCTGCTATCTGGATGAATGGGAATGCTAAAGAATGCATTTTTAAGATCAATAACAGAGAACCAAGTAGCGGAGGCAGGTATCATTGTTAATAATGTCGTAATGTCAGGAACAACAGGGAACTGGGGTATTACAATTTTATTGACCGCCCGTAAATCAATAACAAATCGGAGTCCTGGAGACGCAGTGCTATCAGATAATTTTTTATGAACCGGAAGGACAGGACTGTTGCAATCATTACCACACGTTTCTTCAATGACACCCAAATCAATCAACTGGGTCACAATATTTTTGAGTTGTTGTTCAATGTGTTGGGATAATTTGTATTGGGGAAGACGAGGCAATTTGGCATTGGCTTTCAGGTGTATGACATACGGTGGTATGTCCAGACATCCAACATCGTCCTTATGTGTGGCCCATAAAATGTCTGGCAAATCTCGAAGTTCGGGTGGAAGTGGTTTTGACAAAAATTGTGACGGGGAAATATTTGGACCTAAAGTGACATGAACTCCATCCGGAGAGCAATAAATGGTGGCATACAATTTCTTTAATAGGTCCATACCCAATAAATTCTCACTACAGCCCGAAGTAAGAATGAGAGGGGAGCTAATGGTGTAAGGACCTATAGCAACATGCAGCGGCTGGGAGACGGGGTTAGCCACCGGAACACCAGAAAAACCCATAGAGACATTAATATTGCCAGACAGAGGGACCCCTTGGACCTCTTCCTGTTTAACAGAACTTTTGGTGGCCCCAGTATCTACCAAAAAATCATGTGGAGTACCGTCTAATTGTACCTCAACGTGAGGGCCATTCTGCCTAACAGGAATAGAAACTGGTCCCACCCCCTCTGTCGAAGGCTGTCCTAGTCAAAGGAGGACCCCTGACCTTCGTACACATCATAGTTGTCATTAAAATATTGGCGCTGAGGTGAAGCATCAAAATAATTTGATTGGGGGTTACCGTGGGACCGCGGAGGGGCCTGCTGGTGGGGTCTGTCTGCAGGACCAGAACTACCGCGTGGTCTGTAGTCCTGTTGCGGTGGGGGCATGGGGCGGCCTGTGGAGTTGTCCTTATTGGGGCAGTCATTCTTCCAGTGGCCCTCCTGCTTGCAATAGGCGCACTGATTGTAGGAGAGGGAAGAACGGGGAGGGCGTTGGGACTGCCTTCTGCCATTGGGAGGTCCTTGTGACCTTGATCTGGACTGCTGTTGACGGGGCTGAGGGTAGGCCTGCTGAAATAACACCTTCATTTTCAACTCCTTCATTTTTTTCTCGTTCTTTTCTTGTTCTTCTATCTCCCTGTTCTCATAATATTGGGCCATTGTAAGTATTCCAGTGGCAGTAGAGACTGGCCACGTACTTTCACACAATTTCAATTGTCCCTTTATGTCTGGTAATAAATTGTCCACAAATTTGTCAACAAAGAGTCTTATCCCCCCTTCATTAGTCATGTCTTGGCTGCTGTAATCAGAAAAGACACCCTCAAACCTTGTATAAAAGTCCGAAACACCCTCCTCCTTTTTCTGTTTACAGGCGGCCAATTTATCCCAATTCATCCTGTGTGGTGCAAGTATGGTCTTCATTAAATCCAAAATACGCAGTGGGAGAGCCAATATAAGTGGGTCTGGTTTCGCTCCCCCAACCCTGTCCCTTTCTGCTGCTTGCAATTGGTCCCACGTGCCCCCTAGTTCAGCATGGTCGTGCCTCTGTACTTTTGACCATACTTCCTGCGGGACTACTGCTGCCATTAACATGTCAATATCGGACAATGTCATAGTACAGGATTCAAGAATTTGTTGCAGTTCTTTATAATATCCTGCAGGATTCTTACGGGGGTCAGGTAAGGCGGCTTTTAGGGTATATGTTTCAGATCTTTTCCATGGGGTGTGTACCCACATTTGTTGAAAATGCCCTGCTGTAATAACTTGGCCAGCGGCATCCATCACCGGCTCTCGCCAAACCGGCGGAACCTCTCTCATGGAAAACATGGATGCCTTTACAGAAGGACTACACATCCACAGGCGGTCCCTATATGCGAGGAGAGTAACAACATAATCATGTAGACCAGAACCAAAAGGCAGTCCATTAGAGGTGCATTTTCGGAGGTCCACCAGTCCCGCGGGAGCTGAGGAACCATCGTCCTCAAATTCCTGTATTATAATGTTGCACATAAGGGTAGCTGCATGTAGCTGAACTAGACTATCCCATTGTTTCATAGTGTGAACAATGTCCCTGACCCCATATTCATTGCAATTAGTCATCCACCTCCGGGTCATTTCTCCAATGACATCTTCCTCTTGTGAATTAGAGAACAAGTGTCCGCGGAGGGTGCGCTTTCGCGGGGCCAGTCGAGGGGTGGGTACAGTCGGGCGGGGTGTATCCTCTATAGGTCTGGTGACAGGAGGGGTGGTGGTGGTTGGCGGAGCACTCGTCTGAGATCCAACCGGGGGTGGCACAATAGGGTCACCTGGTGCAGGTTGAGGATGTAGTGTAGGATATATTGGTGGAGTATATAACGGGGGTTTATCTAACATATCGTTTAAAAGGGGTCTTCCTCTTGTGGCTTATCTACTACTGTTCTGGAAGGGTAACACTTATCATTTTGTAAGTGAAGCCTTCGGTCATGTTCTAAAATTTTCTGTTGATGTTCAGCTACGTCAGAGTCATATACCTTTTCAGTCACCGTCCTGGTCTTATGTCTCTGTAATTCTTTCTCTGCCTTCCTACGTCATTGGTCTGCTTCTTTCTGCCAAGTCCGTAGTTTATCAAACATCCCTGGTCTACTTTTTGTCACAAACAAACATTCCTGTAAATAGTCTAATTTATCTTTATCAAATGTCCCATGAATAGGCCATTGTAAATCAGAACTACCTTTGGTTCTTTTTCTCCAAATATCAGACCAGATAATCGGACCTATGCCATATTTAACATATATATCATGATTCGGAGACCCGGCCGGAGGAGCGGGGCATGTTTCCTCCAGGCGGGAGTCTGTACTGCAAAGACAACAACATAATTTCCTGAAACAACTGATCGCTGGCATTTTTCAGTATTAAAATTTAAAAAATACTTGCATCAGTGGTTTAAATACACCAAATAAATGGCAAATATGCCCTTTGCTTCCTATATATTTAAATGACAACTAGGGTCAGACTTACCACTGACGTCGATCTTTGCAAAGAGCGATAGAAACGGTACAATACTCACAAACCGATTTTAGACAGGAATCTTTCAACTCCCGTCCTTACCTGACACTTCTGTTATGGTCCGACAGTTGGGGACTCCAGTAGTTCACAGGAAACAGAGACCCGAATTCAGACAGCGCCAGGAGAAGTCGAGCCGGCTGGAAGACACACAGTGGAGATCCACAGGTCCACGACAGAGAACGGAGCTCAGAATCTGGTGTGGGGTGCCTCCCTTGGAAGTCCAATCGTGAGTCCTCCGTCACTGGGCCGGTCCCCTGGATGCCTGACTCGGGTCCCTGTTCGGGCGCCAACTGAGGAACCAGGAAAGATTAGACCCCCACCCGGGGGCTTCTTCCCAGCGGTGGAGGGACACCCTTGTCCTCAGGGTCCGTTTAGCAGAGAGTTCACAAATCAGACGGAGTCACCAACTGGAGGAATAAAGAGAAGTTTATTATATTTGTTATAGCTCGAGCTAATACAGAGTTCCAGGACAGTCAAGTGACTATCCTACGGAGGCTGCCCCATCACTCTGGGGCACCCAACCTGATATACACACAAAACTGCTTAGTCAGAGGACAACTCCACCCCTTGGGGTATTTAAGGTCCTCTGCGGCCTTCAGAATATTTCAGGGATACACGTGTGGTGGGAGAAGGTACAGATGCAGCTGGCAGGAGGTGGCAACGACCTGTACGAACCTGTTCTGGCAGTTACTGATTATGCACAAAAATTCTTGGAACTACGATTAGAACAAGTAAATTACAGCGATAAGCAGATTGCAGCCCAAGGCTGCGAGCACAAGGTCAATCATCAAAGTTCAGGAGGTTTGTCGAGCACATGGCAACATAATAAAGATAAACAGATGCCTAGCAGCTATGGTGTATGATTAAGTTTATGTACATTTTCTCAACTAGAGGGAGTATTCCTGTGGGCTGGCGGATAGCTGACATCAGGTCTGGCTCCAATTGTGCACACAGTTTTTGGATTGTGGCACGATCAAGTCTGTATGTTATGATAATGTGTCTGTCCTCCATTGTTGACAGTTCCACCGGGGGCCTGTACACCGGAGGATGCCACCATCTCATCATCTGCCTCAGCGGTTGTAGCCTATGGAGGAGAGCGGTGAGCAGAAGGTCATATTTCCACATACAACGCACAACTGTTGTGAATTTAGGTCACAGAAGCAGTATGTGAAGTCGAGAGTCCGTTAATGGGCCAATATCTGCTGTGACGCAGTTAGGTGCCATGCCATGTGCCCCCCTGAAATGGCGGCTGCCTAACCTGTGAGGCGGGACAAGTGGAAATGAGGTAAGTGTGTTGTGGTTGTGCTCCATCACGGTAGGCGCTCGACGGCCGTCACGCAACTTTGCGTTGGTTATCATTGGGCCCTATGGGTTTCAGGAGCCAAAGGCGATGTACACCAGCGGTGACGGTACGCACCGCCACGGACATCACCGCCATTTTCTAACTGTTCACTCACTTGCTTCCTGACCGTCAACAGAAGAGGACCTACACTGCAAGTGCTGCTGTGACCTGAGTCTGGAAGTGACAATGGCTAGAGTGTCTGGGAAAAGGTCCCCTGCCTTCACTGCAGAGGAGTTGGAGAAACTAGTGGACGGGGTCCTACCCCAGTACACATTACTCTGCGGTCCTCCAGACAAACAGGTGAGTACGCTGTGAGCATTTTGTGTGGGCAATGCATGTTTGGAGTGGTGTGGATGTAAGCCACATGTTGGGGGGTGCTGAGGCGTCCTGGCCTGAGTGCTGCATGACAGGTGCTCAGTGTATGCATCAGGGCATGGGTGGGAACTGGGGGGAAATGAGTATTCCGGTCGGGACGGGTGAGTAATTTAATTTTCTGCTTTCTTTTCCCTCTAGGTTAGTGCCCAACAGAAAAAGGGTATTTGGCGTGCCATCTCCAAAGAGGTGCAGACCCTGGGGGCTATCACAAGCAGAGCACCCACTGCAGCAAGAGATGGGAGGACCTGGGCCGCTGGACCAAGAAAACGGCGGAGGCCCAGCTGGGGCTGGCCTCCCAATGTTGAAGGCGTGCCCGTCGCACCATGACCCCTCTGATGTTCCGCATCCTGGAAGTGGCCTATCTGGAGTTGGATGGGCGTTAAGGGTATCACAGCAACCACAAGGGGGTGAGTACAGATTCTGAATCATGACTTTGCGCGCTTTAGGAGCTAGCTGGGTGGGGGATGTGGGCTGTGGGTGCCCCTAGGCCAAGGCAATCATGGCAGGGTAGGTCCCTTGTGTGCAGGATCCAAAGTACTCCAAAGCCAGTGGTGTTAGTGGGCATATACTACTCTGGAGGGTCCTGTGGGTGTCAGGTGTGCAGATGCTGGGGTTAGGCATTGTACCCCATGGGCTGATGACTACCTTAGTGACTGGTTAAGCATGGCCTAGTGCATAGGGCAGCTCCCTGTATGTTGTGAACTCCAATAGTAGTGTTGCTGGCATTGACCAAGTGAATCCTCTGTCTCTCCCCCCCTTTTTGTTTTGTCACCCTGTCCTTGTGTGCATTAGCATCATCTGGCAGAGGAGCAGAGGCACCAGCGACGGAGGGAGCTGCATGCCACATGGGCCTGGAGGCCGAGTCCACCGAGGGTGAAGGCACCAGTGGGACGGAGGACGAGGGGAGCACCATGACGGGGACAGGAGGGGAGACCAGTGACAGCTACTCCTCCTCCGATGGAAGCTCCCTGGCGGTGGCGGACACCTCAGTGCCCACCCGAACAACAGGTACAGCCACCACCCCCACTACCAGCACCACCCTCCCAGCAGCCCCTCAGCGTGTTTCCCGTGCCCGCACACCCAGGAGGGTGGAAATCTCCTTCGCCCCATGCACCTCAGGCCGTGCCCCAGTCAGCCCTGCTGCCCTCAGTGAGGAGGCTATTGACCTCCTGAGATCCCTCACTGTTGGGCAGTCAACCATTCTGAATGCCATCCAGGGTGTCGAGAGGCATTTGCAACAAACAAATGCATACCTGGAGGGCAGTCATTCTGGCGTGGCGGCCCAACAGAGAGCATTTCAGGCTCTGGCCTCAGTACTGATGGCAGCCGTTGTCCCTGTGTCCAGCCTCCCCACTCCAACTTCCTCTACCCAGTCCCAATCCCCTCAACCCCAACCTATCCCAAGCACACCTTCAGAGCAGTAGTCACCCAAATCAACACACAGAAGTGGCTCAGGCAAACACAAGCAACACACTTCATCTCACAGGCACTCACAGAAGCACCATCCCCATGCAGACACACCAACATCCACTGCCTCCACTGTGTCCCCCTCCTCATTCACCCTCTCCCAGTAGCGTCTCCACTCACACCTGCATGCACTACATCCTCATCCAGTACCTCAACCATCAGCACGCCCATCACAACACACCCCTCATGAGCAGACACCACCCCAACAACCATGCACACGTCCCATGTGTCCTCTCCCAGTGTGTCTGTGACACCTCCTCCCAAAGTACACAAACGCAAGCACCCACCCTCCCAACAGCCATCCACCTCACAACAGCATCCAGCCCATGCACCTTCACACAAACTCAGCAGACGCACACCTCCTACAACCACTCCCTCTTCCTCCACTCCCAAACCCTCTCCATCTTCCCATCCCAGTGTCTAAAAAACTTTTCCTTGCAAACTTTGACCTCTTCCCTACGCCTCCACCCCCGTCCTTCCCCTCGGGCCAGGGTGTCCACATCTCAGGCCAGCACCTCAGCCACCAAGTCGGCGTCCGCTGTGGTACCTGCAAGTCCTAGGGGATAAAAGGGGGCACCCGTCATGGCTGCCAGTGTGCCACCTACCCCTGCAAAGGACCAACCCATTCCACCACCTGCCAAGGTGAAGAAGGTGCCAGCATGCAGCACGGCCAAGAAGCACGACCCACCCAGCAAGGCCTCCTCCAAAACTTCATCTGCCAAGGTGGGGAAGGGGAAGAAAACCCAAGGCAAGGCACTTCAGGCCTCGGAGCCTCCAGATGAGGGACTGGTGCCCACCATCAGTATCGAAAGCCCCGCAACCTGTACCGCGGAAAGCACCGCCACAGGCACTGCCACTTGCACCGCCATCTACCCCGCCACCTGCACCACACCCTGCACCGCCACCTGAACCGCCGCTGCCACAACAACTGTCAGCAGCATCATCCCCAGTGGGCAGCCGTCTGAGGCTGCAGGAGACGGCCTGGTGTCTCTCTCCACAACTACCAGCACCTGCACCACGGCCAGCACCAGCAGCATCTCTGCCGCAGATACCGCCGCAAGCACTGCCACCTGCACCGCCAGCTGCACCCCCACATGCCTAGCCGGTGCCACTACATCTGTCATCAGCAGCATCCCCAGTGGGCAGTCGTCCGGGGATGCTGGGGGCGGCCTGGACCCTCCCCCCACCACCTGAAGCACCACCACCAGCCCTGGCAGTACCAGCAGTTTGCAGCCTTAGTCGCCGCAGGATGGAGTCTGGCTCTGCCTCCTTGGAGTGTCATGCTACCTGTTCCCTGCACATCTCGTGCCTCAGACACCCAGGTGAGGGAATGGAAACTGCCACACCCCAGGTGCAGCATCACTGGGCACAAGGCCCCCTCCAGAACCAGTGGAGATATGCATCCACTACCACTTTCCATGGCAGGATGAAGAAGACTGGGCACAAGGCCACCTCCAGAACCAGTGGAGATATGCACCTACTGTCGCTTTCTTTGGCAGGATGAAGCAGACTGGGCACAAGGCCCCATCCAGAACCAGTGGAGATATGCATCCACTATCACTTTCCTTGGCAGGATGAGGCAGACTAGGCACAAGGCCCCCTCCAGAACCAGTGGAAGAAGGCAACCACTCAGCCCCTCATTGCCAAGATAAAGCACACTGAGCACAAGGCCCCCTCCAGAACCAGTGGAAGAAGGCATCCACTCACCCCCTCCTTGGCAGGATGAAGCACACTGGGCACAAGGCCCCCTCCAGAACCAGTGGGCAAACCACCCACTTGAGAGACTGTGGCTTTGCACTCCCCAGGACAAAGCAGTGGGCAAACCACCCACTTGAGAGACTGTGGCTTTGCACTCCCCAGGACCAAGCAGTGGGCAAACCACCCACTTGAGAGACTGTGGCTTTGCACTCCCCAAGACCAAGCAGTGGGCAAACCACCCACTGGAGAGACTGTGGCCTTGCACTTCCCAAGACCAAGCAGTGGGCAACCCACCCACTTGAGAGACTTGAGAGACTGTGGCTTTGCACTCCCCAGGACCAAGCAGTGGGCAAACCACCCACTTGAGAGATTGTGACTTTGCACTCCCCAGGACATCGCTGTGGGCATGTTGCCTCCTCCCGGAGCAGTGGCGTAGTACCATCTTCTGGCTGAGGTGCCCCCCCTCCCCTTCCCCCTGAGGTGCCTATGTGCTTTCGACCTGATGCCCTTGCAGTATTCTCTCCGTTTTGAGGCAGATGTCCAGTGTGGGCTTCGACCATGATTTTTTTGCCCACTGGGCCGTAAACATTTGCAAAGGACAGTGTACGGCCTTCTGTACATATTGTAAATATTTGTATATACTTTTTTTCTAATTGTTAACTTTATCTGCATATTTCTAAATATCACTATTTGCACTCAATTCCTTTTGTCCTTGCGTTCTTCCAGGGGGTTACGGGGTGTAAATGTACTGTTGCTGCATCTGTTTGTGTGTATGGTTGTGGGTGAGGGTGGGGGTGGTGGTGTTGCGTGTTGCGGTGTGTGTCACTCTCTTTTTCCTCCTCCCCTCCCCTGTGTGCTAGGTGCAGTACTCACCGTGGTCATCGCCGCAGCCGTCTTTGGTGTTCCTGGTGTATTAGCAGATACACCAACATCGGCAGGACCGGTAGTTCGGGCTCCAAGGCATCGTGGTTCTTCGTTGTGTGTCCCTTCAGAACACTGTTTCTACCGTGCTTTTGATGGTGTTGGTACCGCCCCGGAGAAGCTGGCGGATTGTGATAGGGTGGGTGGTACATTGACTTCCGCCTGTCTGTTGGCGGTGACCGCCGCGTTGTGTGTTGCTACCGCCGTGGCGGTCGGAGTGCTAAAGTGGCTGTCTATGATGGCGGTTTCCACAGTAGTCGTGGTCCCATTTTTTATACCTCCGGCCTATTGGCAGTGTTAACACCAACCACCCTGGCTGTAATGAGGGCCTAAGTCTTTTTGGCCCTGAGACTTCAGAAAACAGGAGGCAAGCTCAATCCAAGCCTTTGGAGAGCACTTCTCAGCAAAGCCAGAGGGCAACAAGGCAGCAGGGCAACACCAGGGCAGTAGTCCTTCTCAGCAAAGCAGTCCAGATGAGTCCTTTGGGCAGCCAGGCAGTTCCTCTTGACAGGTTGCAGGTTCAGGTCCAGAAGTGTGTGATTTGGTGGGGTCAGGGACCCAGTAAATATACCGAAAATGCCTTTGAAATGGGGAGACTTCAAAGAGTGGTTTTGAAGTGCACAAGTTCCCCTTTCAGTACAGGTCTGTCTGTCAGGGTCCC
This sequence comes from Pleurodeles waltl, assembly GCF_031143425.1. Lineage (NCBI taxonomy): Eukaryota > Metazoa > Chordata > Amphibia > Caudata > Salamandridae > Pleurodeles > Pleurodeles waltl. Next base: position 519,776,226 of record NC_090442.1, read on the forward strand.
TGTAGGGGGTTTGGCAGTCCAATGTGTGAGGGCAGGCCACTAGCCTTTGAAATGTAAGTATCAGGCCCCCCCACCCTTCCAGCTGAGGAAGACCCATTCAGTATGCAGATGAGTGCAAGTGTGACTGAGTATCCTGTGTTTGTGATTGTCTGGGTGAAATGCACAAGGGAGCTGTCAACTAGCCCAGCTCAGACATGGATTGGAGACAGGCTGTAAGGCACAGATGAATTATACGTGCAGAGAAATGCTAACTTCCTAAAAGTGGCGTTTCTAAAATAGAAAGATAAATTCCAACTTCACCAATAAGCAGGATTTTGTATTACCATTCTGGCCATACTAAATATGACATGGTTACCCCTACCTGATCAGAATCTACCCTCAAACAGTTCATGAGGTTAGTGCTAATGATATCCTATGCAAGGAGCAGGCCTCACAGTAGTGGAAACGCAATTTAGGAGTTTTCCACTACCAGGACATATAAACCACACATGTAAATGTCCTGCCTTTTAACTACATGGCACCCTGTTGTATGGGGTAACTAGGGCCTACCTTAAGGGTATCTTATATGTAGAAAAGGGGGAGTTTAGGGCTTGGTAAGTACTTTTAAATGCCAAGTCGAAGTGGCAGTGAAACTGCATACACAGGCCTTGCAGTGGCAGCCATGAGACATGATTTATGGGCTACTTATGTGGGTGGCACAACCAGTGCTGCAGGCCCACTAGTAGCATTCATTTTATGGCCCTGGGCACATGTAGTGCACTTTACTAGAGGCTTACAAGTCCATCAAATATGCCATTTGGGTATGAACCAATGTTAGCATGTTTGTAGGAAGAGAGCATATGCACTTTAGCGCTGTTTAGCAGTGGTAAAGTGTGCAGAGTCCTAAAACCAGCAAAAACGTTGTCAGAAATGTGGAGGTAGGCAGGCAAAAAGTTGAGGGATGACCACCCTAAGGCTGTTATGTCTAACAGCAGAATTGTGAATTGATCCTTTTTTTCCAACTTGGTTGTGGCACAAATCGTAAAATGTGCCCTCAAACCAGGTTGTTCTTGCTTCGCTTCAGGATTTCCAGTTCCTTTCCATTTTCTTTCCATTCCTGGCAGGGGAAGCAGCACAATTTTGCAGTTTAGAGCCGTGATCCACCTCTGTATGCAGTGCATAGAAAAAAGCTCATCTTGATATGATATGGCTGACAGAGCACCTTTATTAAGTTATACACTCCTGTGGTCAGATTGAAAACAGACAGTATGTGGGTAATTTTTTGCAGGGTTTTTATTGAAGAACAAAGATTGCATTCTATCAGAAAATATATCAAATATACGAGGCAAAATAAAATATTAGAACGGGCTTTTTGCTCACATGAATATACACAGTTACAGTATACGTTGGTAAGTAGATATTTGTATACTACAAACCTAGTTGAAACAAACAGAACAAAATATGTGCTTGAATAACAGAATGAAGACCTTTGGGCCTCATTTTGAATATAAAGAGCGGCGTCCCACAGAGGATACCTTGTTGCCTTAATGCAAGTGGCCTAGTCTGTTTGGTCCTGAAATGACTTCATCTGGAAACCTTGGGCCCGTTCTTACCAAGTGCAGATTCAAACTGGGTATGGCCACTGTTGTAGATGGGAAGGGTCAGGGCTGGCTTAGAATCTGGTGGCGCCTGGTGCAACAATCATTTTGGGAGTCCCTCCCCCAATTATGCCTTTCTACGCGATCTCCTCACTAAAACCCTCCAACAGTGCCCCTCAACTCTCCGTAGCTTCCCCCCACATGCATTTCATTTGTTTTAAAGCTCTTCTCTTACACGTGTAGGGTGTCATAGCACTTTACATCATACACACACACACACATTATGCAGGGACAATGAACGAGATGTGTGTAAATCAGCCTATAGGAAATGTTACATATCATATAGAGGAATTCAAGGTGTAGGAATTACTTGTCATCCATACTAGCAAGCAGTATATTTTAAAAGTGTTCAGTCTGGAGAAGCACACACACAGTAGGTGGTTGTGTCTTTACTAATAAGAATGTATTGTTACCCAAAGGAACCCTTTTTAGCAGCATTAGAATGGTGGACTACTAGGGAAAAAACATAACATTCTAATCAATACAATGCAGATTGCATACATGGCAGTCAATTCACTAAAATGTCGGGGTAGCGAAGTGACATCACACGCCATTTGACCTCTATTTTGACTCACACACATGCTTACACATACACACACACAAACACATTCACGCTCACATAAACACAGTCACCCACAAGTATGCATACAACTTACATTTAAAAGCATTTTTTACTTACCTTAGCTACCAGATAGTGTCATATTCCAGCTAATTGCACTCCATTTGTATTACACCAATAGTGAATAGTATTATTCACTATTGATGTAATAAAAAAATTGACAGGAAAAACCAGGAAAGTGAAGCCTCAACCAAGGTCCATAAGGACAAGCTACCCATGTGTTCCAGGCACTGCTTTTGCCACCTCTGAGGCCAGGGAGTCACAAAGGCAGTTCCAAGGGTCAAAAGGGGCAAACCAGGGGTCGCAGCTGCCACCACTGGTGACCCCTAAATGACAATCCATAATTGCATGCAGCCCTTTGATGACAGTTCTCAGGTAAGGGGCTATATTAGGATTGTAACTTATGAACTGCAAGTAACAAAAGGATATCTGTGACAAAAGCAGTAACCCACTGAGCTACCCATATAAAATGAAGTTCAGTGATCTGAATGGTGCATGTTCTTTGCAGCAGACATATTAACCCGCTGTGATACTTTATGACTCAAATCTGCCATGAAACAAAACTCTGATCTCTCCAGCAGGAACATTAACCACAAGTTTTATCATATGTTTTTATTGTTGCCTGAAAACTGCTGGACACACAAGGAATTTTGCAGCAGGTGCTTTTATAACGATATATTATTTTTAAACATAGGGCCCCCGGAGCTCCCAGCGCCAAGTGCAACTGCACCAGTTGCATCGCCCTAAAGCTGATCTTGGGAAGGGTCTGTGAGCAGGGGGACAATATATTCCCTGTTTACCCCTTCCAGCACCACAGAGGGTACAGTCAACAACACCCTAGACTCACACATACCTCTGACCCTGAATACAAGCCCAACCCAGCCCACGGACTCACAGCAATCCTCTCAGCCCCATTTACTACCTACTCTAAGCAGGTCATAAATGGGATCAGAAAGAGGCCCAGTATTGAGTCAGGAATGAGGTTTAACATGCACAAATATACCTAGCAGCACCGGTATGTATGCTATTTCTGATTCTGGGGATCAGTAATTTTAAGTACCCATTATTTGGAGCAAAAATACCAGCTAAAACCACAGCACTGAGACCGCACTCCTCGCCGCCACAGATGACATCAGACAACAATTGGACAACGGCGAAACCTCAGCCCTGATCCTCTTAGACCTATCAGCCGCTTTCGATACAGTCTGCCACCGCACGCTACTAAACCGTCTCCACGAGGCCAGCATCCAAGACAAAGCCCTCAAGTGGATCTCATCCTTTCTCTCCGACAGAACTCAGAGAGTCCGACTCTCACCCTTCCGCTCCAAAGCCACCAACCTCATCTGCGGCGTCCCCCAAGGCTCCTCACTCAGCCCAACGTTGTTCAACGTCTACATGGCCCCCCTCGCACAACTGGCCAGCCAACACAACCTCAGCATCATCTCCTACGCCGACGACACCCAACTCGTCCTCTCCCTGACCAAAGATCCTCTCACCGCCAAAACCAACCTCCATGAGGGACTGAAATCCATCGCCGAGTGGATGAGCAACAGCCGCCTGAAACTCAACTCCGACAAGACGGAAGTCCTCATCCTCGGACGCACCCCCTCGGCCTGGAACGACTCCTGGTGGCCCACCGCCCTCGGCCCGCCACCCACCCCTGCCAGCCACGCACGAAACCTGGGCTTCATCCTTTACTCCGCTCTCACCATGTCCAAACAGGTCAACGCTGTCTCCTCTTCCTGTTTCAACACCCTCCGCATGCTCCGCAGGATTTTCAAGTGGATTCCAACAGGAACCAGAAAGACGGTGACCCAAGCCCTCGTCAGTAGCCGACTCGACTACGGCAACGCACTCTACACAGGCATCCCAACGAAAGACATCAAACGACTCCAACGCATCCAGAACGCAGCCGCCCGCCTGATCCTCGACGTATCCCGCCGAGGTCACATCTCCCCCCACCTGAAGAACCTCCACTGGCTCCCCGTGGAAAAGAGGATCACCTTTAAACTCCTCACCCACGCACACAAGGCACTCCACAACACCGGACCCACCTACCTGAACTCCAGACTCAACTTCTACGTTCCCTCACGTCAACTACGCTCTGCCAACCTCGCCCTCGCCATCGTTCCCCGAATCCAGCGCAAGACCTCTGGCGGCAGATCCTTCTCCTACCTCGCCGCCAAGACCTGGAACTCTCTCCCCACCTCTCTTCGCCAGACCCAGGACCTCCTCACCTTCAGGAGACTCCTCAAGACATGGCTCTTCGAACGTTAGCAGCACCACCCCCCCCAGCGCCTCGAAACCCTAACGGGTACATAGCGCGCTTTATAAATCTTTTGATTGATTGATTAAAATCGTAGATGGCGACCCGCCCGACCTTCTTTCTTCTCACACCAAATAACAGATGACTCATTATAATGCCCAGTAAACATTTTTCCTTATCATTTAGAGGATGGTCAGAATAAAGGGTATGGAGACGGCTTATTTTTGTCCATTGCTGCTGCATCATTTCTAATCCCTGTAACTCTTCCACAGAAATCCTCACCACCTCACTCTCATCCAAAACCTTACAATCAGTCAACACTGTGGTTATGTTCCAAACTCTAATCAAGGTTGACCAGTGTATTAATGTTGGACAAGTTGTTAGTGTCCCCAGATACAGAAACACCATATAGACATAGTCATCACCTTGGCACAAGAACACCGTTCAACACTATCTCCACCAGTCAGGCTGGATCTCAGCACAGAACAGTACCCTTTTCACACATCCTTGCCTCCCTAACAACATCACAGTGTACATTCCAATCGGATCTCTACTCCTCTTCACCCACAATTCTCCTTTCATAACATCCTGGTTCAGTACCTTTGCTCTTCTCAACCCCTCGCATTTGTTCACTTCTCTGTGAAAATGAAAGGAATATCTTCACTCTAGTCATTTATAAAAACCCACACCATGACCCTGGATAACTTGCTAAAAAATCCTTCTCGTTCTCCTACAAACATCCTGTGCATATCGAATACTCCTGAACACTTCTTAAACTAATGGTATTTATGTTTGGATAATTCATACGGTCTAGCACTCCTATATCCAATGTTCTCATCTCTCAGTATTTTATAACCATGGCCACACGTTTTTATACATCCTTTCTTAGCTATTCCACAGTGTTTCCTGTTAACAGTCTATAGTATTTCAGATAATTACAAATATCAAAATATGTATCTTTTTCAAAGTGTAATGTATGTAGGTAGACGAAACACTATTTCACAGGGGCTTTATTGACATTTATATAATCGTTTGCTTTTCCACAGTGCGATATGCCACTATCTAATTCGACTTTTTTGATGGAAATGCTTATACTCAAAATAGAGGCTATAAGTCAAACAGTGGTGGATGATACACATACACACAATGATATGAGAGGCATGGATTTGAGTGATGATTGAGAGTACAGAATATTAAACAATTTGGGAAAGAATACATTACATGTTAGAGGTGAGAAAAACATTGGGAGAAAGTGAGAAACATCTGTATAAATAAGAGAAACATCGAGCAATCAGAGGCACATATGCAAATATGTTGAGAAATTTATAGAAACAGGGAAATAGGAGACATGTTGGGAAGAGCGGAGCAAACACTGAGGGGATATGAGAGATACTTTTGGGAAAGGACGTGCTAACGCGTCCCTTTATGATAAATTATTTCATATTAGGACTCGTTTTAGGCCAATGAATCTTTTGACCCAGTTGAGAGACACTTTAGGACGAGATAGCTAATCAATATGTTAATCAATACGTCAATAATGTCACCAATATTTATTACCACAATGCATTTCACCTTAGTCAAAGTCAATTAATCAATTCAAGACACCACCATGACCTTGCAGTCATGAATAACCACACCAGTTTAGTAGAATTTTATGAGGTTTATTCCCTATTGATTACAATTCTAAGAGCAGGTGTGTTAATCTCAAAACCAAGAAACAAACTAGCATAGTCACAATATGGCAACTCTGATAAGATTTAATTAAGGCAAAAATCACAAACATCAGATTATAACACAGCGTGAACATAGATCAACTTTAGCAGAGTGTCATTACCGCATCAGTTCAACAAAGCATGGATTCAGTCGTTTGTTTATTTGCGTCAGTGTAGTGAACTCCTTTCCTAACCACTAATTAGCATTAGCATGTTGGGCTTCATGCAAAACAATTTAGAACAGCAATTTGGAAAACAACTAGCTATGGTCTCTGTCAAAAGTAAGCAGTTGGTACCTAGAAAGGAAAAGCAAACAGACAAATCACAATTTCATTGTCATAGTTACCCTCCAAGGTTTATATCAGCACCCAGGTTCAGTCTTCGTCTTCAGGACATCAGTTGATTCGCCATCAGTCAGAGACTCAGCTCACGGGGAAAACGGGGCACTTCCCTCATAAGGAGGCAAAGTGTGAAATGGGCAATTTAAGGAAGAGGATGGTTTGAGTAAAACCCAAATAAGTCACCAAACAGAGTGACAAAGTTTCTGGATAAAGTCAATAGCATTTCCCTAACCAATCTCTCCTGGTCTCCTGCTCCCTAATTCTCTAATTTACTTCCTGGTGACAGAGGTTTTTATCCCCTTTTCGTTGTACATTCCCCTAAAGCTTGATTGGACGATTATTGCACCCCACTATCTTAGGCCAATTAAAAAACAGTTTATGTCATTAATCTTTCACCCCACACTAGTTCCCAGATCGTTTATTGGTCCATATGATTGACGTCTTCAGAGGTAGCACGTCCGGTATGATTACATCCTTCTTTAATTTCTTCGCACATCTTCGGTCAGTAGCTCCATTGTCCGTACCGGTTTGAGCAACCTTGTACATTATATTAATCTACACTGTTGCATTTTGACTAAAACATTTCTACAAGCAATGTGAATTTCATGAGAACGGATATACTATGGTTACATTCAGCTCCTAGTTTGAAGGAAAAAACAAGAGTTCATGTCCTTTTGCGAGTCAGCACTCTGTACGTTTAGAAAACACATCTAATAAGAGAGACAGGCAGCTAGGCCTCGACTCATGCTAACTAAGGCCTACGAGTTTATTAAAAAAAAAAACTTTAATAACATACTCATTAATAATTAGTACAAAACTATTTAAATGCAATATTTCATAAACATTAGTCATTTTCGTTAGTCCCCGTATTCATTGGCGGCCGCTCCCCGTGGTCACATTTCAAGTGCACGTTTTAACAAATTATACTAATACAATTTCCATGTGGCATTATCACACATTAGTTTATAAACATTTCATGTTAATATAGATTATATAAGCTATGCTCTCTCAGTCCCTCCTCTGATGACGCTCGTCATCACACAAACCTTTCCCCTTTCAACCTTTCACTTTCAATTTTTCACTTGCACATAATGCGCATTTCGACATCTTGCCCTTTATGTGAACTTTCTTAAATTTCATTAAACATTTTCTCCCTTTCGTTTTCTTCATTTCTTTTTTTCTTTTCGTCACATTTCTTCTAATTCTTTCATTAATTTTGCATGCTCCCCATAAGCTTAACACACAGATCAAGACAATTAATAGACCCCCTAATATTTTTGCAAGCACCCCATTCCAAATATTAATAAACCAGCTCCCTACTCTGGCAATTCCTTTTCCAACTTTCTCCCAAACTCCAGATTTCTTCAAATCTTTCAAATCTGCACTATCTCTTGTTAGGTTAGTTAGCATACCTCTAATCTTTTTACTGTTATCCGGAATAAACGAGCAGCAATGACGCTTGTTAAGCATCTTACAGACCCGCTGCTCTTTGCTAAAAGAATGTCTAAAGCAAGCCGATTTTGAAGAGTCATAGCTCTTTCTGCAGCAAATTCAGTATCCATCAGGAGTATAGCCCCTGTAAAATTTGTCAGCATGTTATCCACAATAGTAGACAACTTTCGAATCTTTATGGAGTTTAAGATAACCCCTACTGAAGGAATTATGGCTCCAAAAATGTCACCAACTGTGAACCACTCTGCATCACACGGAACCTGGAACATGATTAGTGCTGGATTTGGTACTATGGGGTAACATTTTACCACAATCTCATTTATTTTCCTCAAATCCTGCACAATTCGAACCTTCCCACAAGGCTTTTTCAAACCCATTATTGGTGAATTACATGGGCTGCTCAAGACCTCCTTCAAAACTCATTGCTTGACAAAGTCTGCAATTATCTGTGATACCTGGATGAGAACATCTTGTGTCATGTGGTACTGTGGCACCTGGGGAAACACTGCATTTGGCTTTACTTGTACTTTAACCGGTTCTACTCCTTTTATCAGTCCCACTTTCTTTCCTGTCAGGTCCCACACTTTCTCTGTCACGGTTCCTTGCAGCTCAGCTGGCAAGTCAGTTACTGTAAGCATCGGGAAACAACGTTATCAAAGGGTAGTCCTCATTTGCGGTCTCTATTTCTGATTCTGATTCTGAAAACTGCCCATCCTCTCCCTCATCATCACTGTTTGTTTGCACTTCAATTCCTTCATTAGAGCAGGTAATCGAACATTTTGTCTTGCACAGTAAGTCTCTTCCCAGTAGGGATACAGGACTCGAATCACAGACTACAAACTTATGCAGTCCCTGAAAGTTGCCAATCTCAACTTGAACTGGGTCAGTAATCAGATTTGTCAGGTACTGGTTTGCTACTCCTGCCACTCTTATGGTACGCCCTGATAGTGGTAATTTTGGAACCTCTGCACTTCTGACTGTAGAGCGTGTAGCTCCTGTGTCAACCAAGAATGAGACCTTGTGACCCATCACCTTCCCCTCTACGTAGGGTCCTCTCTGATCTACTTCTAGGGACGCTGCAAGCCTGCACTCCTCACTGTCTGAACTGTCATCCGACCATTCATCATTCATTCCATCTTCACCCCGCAACGGGAACTGCTGCACTGTGTTATTTTGACTCATCATTTTGCCTGTGACCTGCTGAGGAAGCATCACCTGTTGCTGTCCTATTGGAGCTAATGGTAGTTGCATTTGCTGTCTAGGTACCATGGGAACCTGCTGTTGTACCTGCTGCATTTGTGTTGGTTGAATATGTGGCATTTGTATTTGCTGCACAGGCTGTAGCCCCTGCATCTGAACCATGTTATTTTGGAGGTTCTGGTTTTGAGCTCTCTGTTTTGGACCCCTCATATTTTGAAATATACCAACATCAATGCTTTGATGAACGACACCATCATGCACCACATTTGGGCATTCCCGCTTCCAATGCCCACGCCCCCGAACGCGTGACATGGTGACATCTTTTTCATCCCCTGCGCATCATTTTGAACCACAACCGTATTCAAGTCTGGACCGCGATTCACAAAGCCTCGACCTCTCGGCTGTGCCTGAAACATGCCATTCCCTTGCGGTTGCTGCTGTACCATCTGTTGATTTCCGTTTACCTGCATACCTGCCTGTGTTGCCTTAATCTGCATCACCATCACCTTCTCCTTCAACTTTCTCTGCTTCAGTTCAATCTCGTCACTACAGTACTTTGCATACTGCAACACCTCATCAATTGGCTTCGCTTGCCAGCAGATCAAATGATTCTTAATCATCTGGCTAACCTCTGGTCTCAGTCCTTCAACAAATCAAAACACAAGGTGGTTCATGTCTTTCGGCTCAATAGTCTCAGTGCCATTGTAATGCTTAAATGCTTTCAACAACCTCTCATAGTAAGCATGGATTGACTCTTTGACCTCCTGTGAGGTCCGGTCGATTTTCTGCCAATCAGTCACTTTCTGCTTCAAAAACTCAATTACTTTATGATAGTACTTCATTACTTCCTCAGATGGTGCTCCAACATTTTTACTGATCCTGTGTCTAGTGAAGCTCTAGCTTGACTTGATCCCGGACTGTCGCCTTTATCTTTATCTCTCTTCTTTGCCTATCTGCCTTCCCATTTCTCTAAAGCTCTTCAAATCTGTGCACTGTGCAGTATTTCTTTAAGATGCGCTTTCATTCCGGCAGACCTCATATGCTCAAAATCCTTGGAGTCAAAGTCTAATCTGTAGCTTCTTTTCAAATGTTTAGTATTCTCAATATCAATATTGTATTTGTCAGCCAGGTACGCCAACCTCTGATGTACCTTACCTACTTCTTTAGTGATTTTGGGGTACAGATATCTCAATTCTACTTCTGTGTATGACTCTAACCTGTTCACCCTCATTGTCCCTTCCACTAGTTCCGCAGCTTCTACTCCCAGTCTCACAAAATTTAGGTATTCTTCCCTTTCTGGCTTTTCCACAGTTAACGCAGTATTTTGTGAAGCATAGGTCTTTTCTAACCACTCATTCAATTGTTGCACAGAGAAACCTTGCAACTAAATGTGTCTTGACTGCATCAATGGTGACTGTGATGTCTCTGCACTCATTACCTGTGGGGCCAGCACGCTCAACCCTGCTTGTCTCATTGCCTCTAGAGGAGCTCCAATCGGACTGAGGTCTAACAAAGATCTGAGTCCTTCAGCTGCTTGTTCTCTTGGTAAAATGGGCTGGGGGTTCCTGTGAACCCTCCTCTTGTTACTTCTGGGGTCCTCATTCCCTGATCGCATGTGTCAGGTGTATCCTGTGCATACAATGGTACCGGGGGACCAACTGTGATAGGTAGCGATATGGCAGCTGGTGTCTGACCTAGTCCCAACCCCCGCGGAGCAGTAGCTCCCAATGCTTGGTTCCCTGTGGCTGGTGCAGGTACCATCGGAGATCCTGCTGATGGGTTATAACCCGGGATCAGCTGTTGCTGTGGCTGGGGCAGCAATTGCGGAGTTGGCTCAATCTGCACTAACCTTGATTTTGTATATATCTGATCAGGCGGAACCATTAGATTCCTAGTAGTCTCTAGTACTGGGACGTCTGGATAGATTCTCTGTATCTGCGGTGGAGGTTGCAACTGTATCTACATGTCTGGCGCAGTGGGTACACTGACACCACTTTGTGTCAAATCTATATCACTAGTCTGTACTGTATCTGTAACTCCCTTATCCTGTGTCTGGTTCCCAGGACCCGCACTAGTACTTGGGGCATTGTTGTCTACTGCATAAGGTGGCGGGCGATCATGTAACAATTGATTAAGAAACTCTTCATCGTCTGAATCATCTTTGTCTACCCAAGAACTCTTGGTCTCTTTTGGCTTACTAGAGCCCTTATCTGTCTTACAGGTAGCTTTCTTTCCCTGCGTCTCATCTTCCTGTGTCATTGCTGGAAACTATTTGAGTCCGACAACTATTCCCCTTCTCCACATTTTGCTCTCATTGTCCAATCTAGCCTCAGCTAAAGTCTCCTCTGCCCTTTTCATTCTTCTCTCGAATTTCTGTTGTCTTTGTTTAATAGCCATTAAATCCCAGACTGCTAATGCCTCATACTGAGCTGGCCTCGGAGGAGGCTTTTGTACACTTAACATCCACCTCAAATTTTCCAAAATTCTCGTATTGAACGTTCTGTGTTCCGGAAACACTAAACATCCCTTCTTCTCTGTTAATTTGCGCCACTGTTTCATCCATAAGCAAGGCGCAACTCCCTTCTCCTCCATTACTATATAAGCTGGAGTACCCTCAGGCGGTGTAGGCTCCCCTTCACTCGCCATAATGTATGCATCTCCTTTCAGAGCGCTGCTAAAAGCCTTAATAAAATTCATCTTTGCGTCTTTTCTTTTGTTTTGTATTTGATCAGGAAGTTACTTTAATTCCCAGGACACTCTTCACCCACCTTTCTCAACCTATTGCCTCTCACGGACGGCCAATCCGTTAGCAACCCCTCTCGGTAACTGACCTATCCCAGCGCGACACTGTTGACATCACACTCACACACTGCAGCTGACAAAGTCTTGCAGCTTGTCCTCCTTACACTGGATTCACACCAAACTAATGCAAAATTATTGCGAGCACCTTTAACAACAACATCAACTCAAATTTGCTGGTTTACTACAGGAAGGGTACACAATCGCTTTAGAACTTTACAGAGATTTAACTTGAAGCCTCGGCCGCTACTCTCTCCTTCTCAGTCCCCGCATACGCAAGCAGAATTCGACCCGCAAATCCTACTCTCGACTTGTCAATGGTTTGTTCTAGTGCACTTTAGAACTTGCCAAATCTCCATTGAAGGTTTCACTCATACACTTAACTCAAACTCGACTTGTCAACCACGCCCGATTGACCTAATTAAACTGCGCAAATTACAACATAAACCCAAGTGTCTCCTACACTTGTCAATATACTCTGGAGTCTTAGACCACGATGGGTCCGTACATTAACAACCAACCACGTGGATAATTTTTTGAGCACAAAGCGCCACATTCACATGAAGTACGCCGACTTCCCTACTCTCATACTGCGAAGTACACCCACTCCAACTAAAACAACATTACCTGGCTTAAACACACATAATCCTCACAAAACACCTGCAAAATGCATAAGCTGAGCAAGTGCAAATTCTATACCACCCATGCTAAAACGCCGAGAACATTCCCAACTCACTTAGGCAGGCTCCGAGATCCCAGGAAAGTCATGGGGAATTTAGAAACACATCCTATCTCCAATTTGCATTATCTCAGAAAAACAATTTAAACAGTAATTCTCCGCCCTAGGGCCCCAAAGAGACTAAACCGTCGCTCTGCTACCAGAACTGCTAACGCGTCCCTTTATGATAAATTATTTCATATTAGGACTCGTTTTAGGCCAATGAATCTTTTCACCCAGTTGAGAGACACCTTAGGACGATATAGCTAATCAATATGTCAATCAATACGTCAAAAATGTCACCAATATTTATTACCACAATGCCTTTCACCTTAGTCAAAGTCATTTAATCAATTCAAGACACCACCATGACCTTGCAGTCATGAATAACCACACCAGTTTAGTAGAACTTTATGAGGTTTATTCCCTATTGATTACAATTCTAAGAGCAGGTGTGTTAATCTCAAAACCAAGAAACAAAATAGCATAGTCACAATATGGCAACTCTGATAAGATTTAATTAAAGCAAGAATCACAAACATCAGACTATACCACAGCGTGAACATAGATCAACTTTAGCAGAGTGTCATTAACGCATCAGTTCAACAAAGCATGGATTCAGTCGTTTGTCTATTTGCGTCAGTTTAGTGAACTCCTTTCCTAACCACTAATTAGCAGTAGCATGCTGGGCTTCATGCAAAACAATTTAGAACAGCAATTTGTAAAACATCTAGCTATGGTCTCTGTCAAAAGTAAGCAGTTGGTACCTAGAAAGGAAAAGCAAACAGACAAATCACAATTTCATTGTCATAGTTACCCTCCAAGGTTTAGGTCAGCACCCAGCTTCAGTCTTCGTCTTCAGGACATCAGTTGATTTGCCATCAGTCAGAGACTCAGCTCACGGGGAAAATGGGGCACTTCCATCATAAGGAGGCAAAGTGTGAAATGGGCAATTTAAGGAAGAGGATGGTTTGAGCAAAACCCAAATAAGTCACCAAACAGAGTGACAAAGTTTCCGGATAAAATCAAAAGCATTTCCCTAACCAATCTCTCCTGGTCTCCTGCTCCCTAATTCTCTAATTTACTTCCTGGTGACAGGGGTTTTTATCCCCTTTTCGTTGTACATAGCCCTAAAGCTTGATTGGACGATTATTGCACCCCACTATCTTTAGCCAATTAAAAAACAGTTTATGTCATTCATCTTTCACCCCACACTAGTTCCCAGATCTATATTGGTCCATATGATTGACGTCTTCAGAGGTAGCACATCCGGTATGATTTCATCCTTCTGTAATTTCTTTGCACATCTTCGGTCAGTAGCTCCATTGTCCGTACCGGTTTGAGCAACCTTGTACATTATATTAATCTACACTGTTGTATTTTGAATAAAACATTTCTACAAGCAATGTGAATTTCATGAGAACGGATCTACTATGGTTACATTCAGCTCCTAGTTTGAAGGAAAAAAACAAGAGTTCATGTCCTTTTGTGAGTCAGCACACTGTACGTTTAGAAAACACATCTAATAAGAGAGCCAGGCAGCTAGGCCTCGACTCATGCTAACTAAGGCCTACGAGATTTATTTAAAAAAAAAAACTTTAATATCATACTCATTAATAATTAGTACAAAACTATTTAAATGCAATATTTCATAAACATTAGTCATTTACGTTAGTCCCTGTGTACAATGGTGGCCGCTCCCCGTGGTCACATTTCAAGTGCATGTTTTAACAAATTATACTAATACAAATTCTATGTGGCATTATCACACATTAGTTCATAAACATTTCATGTTAATATAGATTATATAAGCTATGCTCTCTCAGACACATAGGGGGTCATTCCGACCCTGGCGGTCATGGACCGCCAGGGCTGGGGGCGGAGGAAGCACCGCCAACAGGCTGGCGGTGCTTCAGGGGCAATTCTGACCGCGGCGGTAAAGCCGCGGTCAGAAAAGGGGAACCGGCGGTTTCCCGCCGGTTTTCCCCTGCCCCAGAGAATCCTCCACGGCGGCGCTGCAAGCAGCGCCGCCATGGGGATTCCGACCCCCTTCCCGCCAGGAAGAGGCTGGCGGGAACGGGTGTCGTGGGGCCCCCTAACAGGGCCCCATTCAGATTTTGCAGACACTGAACATCGCGACGGGTGCCACTGCACCCGTCGCACACCAGCAACTCCGCCGGCTCCATTTGGAGCCGGCTTCATCGTTGCTGGGGCTTTCCCGCTGGGCGGGTGGGTGGCCTTTTGGCGGTCGCCCGCCCGCCCAGCGGGAAAGTCAGAATGACCTGGTGGTCTCCGCCCGGCGGGCGGCGCCCGCCGCCCGCTGGGGTCGGAATGACCCCCATATTGTGGAAAGATGGCGTGCAACCTCGGGGTCTCTTAGGAACATAATCTGGATGAAGAATGACACAGGGAAGCTGAGAGCAACTTGGCGTGATTATGATAAAATACTAAAGGAGAGCGTACACTGGTTGATTCAGAGAGAAAAAGAGTGATACTACCAAAAGATCAGAAACATGTTGGAGGAACATCAGGTAAACATTGATGTAAGATGGAACTGAAGGAAAAGATGATAGGGGAAGGAAAGCAATCCGAGAGACCTATGGGGAATATAAGACGTGATCGGTGAAGAAAAGTTAAACACTACAGTATGATCAAAGACATGTTGTGGGAATGGTGGACTCTAACTGGACTGGCAAGGAAAGAGTCACGTTGGGGAAAAATATAAATCACACTGGGCAGGAAAAGGGGCACATTAAGGAGAGAAGATAGATGACACATTTGTGGAAGATGAGTGAATTTGAGAAATGTGGCATTTCGTTTAGAGAAAAACTAGAAATACACTGGTAGAAACAGTAGAGACACAGGCCCATATTTATACTTTTTTAGCGCCACATTTGTGTAATTTTTTGACGCAAAAGCGGCACAAAGTTACAAAATACGTTTGCGTCAAAAGCGGCGAAAATGCGGCGCTAAAAAAGTATAAATATGGGCCACATTTTGGGAGAAACAGATTGTGAAAATATGGCAACAGTTATATGCGTGTTTTATTCTGCTTGCTATGACCCTGCAAGGCATAGTGTGTATGAGGAAGTCCCAATTGGAATCGAATACAAACATCCCTCCTGTCAACATGTGCCTGGTCAGGATCATAAATATTCCATAGTGATCTTGTTCTTCGTAGGCTACACCTGAGCCTCTTCAAAATATTCTTCACAATTCTCGTCTGCTCTAACATTCACATAGAGCAACAACTGATTGAAATTCGCAATGGGGGGGCCCGCGGAGAGAGAGACTCGCTCTAGTCTCTCCGCGGGTCTTTTCGGGACTACAGGAAGTGGCGCGGGTGCGCCATGATTGGGGGACAGGTGAGTAGGGGTGGGGTTTTAGGGAGGGGATAAAAGGGTTGGGTTGGGTGGGGTCGGCCTCTTTCCAGGCCGACCATTAGAGGGAGGAAGGTGTTGAGGGAGCGGCAGGTTAGTGTAGCGAGGTGAGGTTAGGTTTAGGCGGGTTAGTTAGGAGCGCGCTGGGTGGGCCCGGCGCACACGCAACCGGCCGGGGCGTGTTTGGGCAGGCAGGGAGCCAGAGTAGGAACGGTGCGCAGGGGCCGGGCAGGTGAATTAGGAGGCGGCGCCCCGCCGTCAAAAAAGGACACACGCGGTCTCGGCCGCGCCCCCTGGGCGTCCCCGGCAGACTCCGGGAACCCGGTTTTGGTTTTGGCGGCCCCGGGAAGCGGACGGTGAGGACGCAGGCGCGCGGAGGCCTGCGGGGGTTTCCGCGATTGCTGCGCGCATCGCGGCAGAGCCGTAATTGGTGCCGGGAGGCCGCGGGAGCAGGCAGGCTCGGGGAGCACACGAAGGCAGGCAGATTAGGCCACGCGGCCGCGGTGCCTGGGAGACTCGGCCCAAAAAAAAAAAGAAGAGGGGAGAGAAAGGGTAAGAGCGGTAGGGATATCAAAGTGAGGGGGCCAGACACACGGGGCAAAAGGGGTGGGGGGCCACAAGTAGGTGGCCAGGCCATATATATACTGCACAGTAACAAACAGGGAGGCATATCAGGGCAAGGTATTGGGGGACATGGTTAACGTTCCTGATGCGGAGGCGGTCAGGGCAGCGCTACGGGTACTGGGCGAGGCGGGGAGGGCTGATTTGCTTAGGCCCGGGGTATTGGAGCAGGCGTGGGTGGGTATGACACGCCCAACACGGGCTGCGTCAAGCGGGGTAGCGGCGGCAATCGCGGCATGCGATTCCCAGGATTCAGAAGGGGATACAGAGGCAATACCAGTGAGACAGGAACGGGCCGCGGAGATAGGGCCAGAGACTCTTAACGTGGCGAGCCCGCTGATGTTTGGGGGGGAATCTCAGGGCACTCAGGACCCGGGCGCAGGCGATATCGAGGCAGGCTTCGCAGGCTCGCCGCACGGGGGGCCCATAGGCAGAGCAGGGGATGACATGAAAGGGCAAACCCCGGGGCAACAAGGGGACGGGATCGAGCAGCCAGCGCCGGGGCCCAGTGGGATGCATTCCCCATTGGATCTGTCACGCCCTAAGAGCGGGAGTGCCTCACACATGGGCCACGGGCCGCCAGCCAGGAAAAGAGGTAAATACTTGGGGAAACCCAAGGCAAGGGCGGGCCGGGTCCCCCCGGCCCCACGCCAGGCGAAGATACCTAAGCAGGCCAGGGAAGGGGTTTTGGTGGGGGGGCTGCGGGGACCAGCCCCACAGGCCAGTTGGGACCAGTCAGAAACATGGGACCTAGAAGCTAGAATTCGAGAACAGCGCAGGGCTGTGGCAGAAACCGAGGCCAGATGGATGCAATTATGCAAGGACAGGGAGGAGCTAGGGAGGCGGCACGAGGGTACTCAAAAGGTCGGAGAGGTCACTGACAAGAAGGGGACTCAGACAGCAGGGGTTAGCGAAGGTACTTGGGTTTGGATGCCACAGGCAGGAGAGGGTAGGGTTCAGGAGGCTGTTGCGGCCGAGGGGCAGGTTGGCTTGGGAAGCCCCGGTGGTTCAGGCGGCCACAAGGGGAGAGGCAGCACAATGTCAGCGTTGGAGGTTGACAAGAAAAAGGTGGCACCAACGGGGCGCAATACGGCCCTAGCGCGTTGGAACGAAGCAATAGAGGGGTCTACGGCGGCCTTCTCTACACCGCGGGAACGGGGACACCAGCAGGTTGGCGGAAGCCATGTGGGTCAAAACACAACGGAACCGCCGTTAAATAAATCTCAAGTATATATGGAGAACAAAAGAGGTGGGGAAGAGGAAGATGAGTTGGAATTGGATTATGACGAGGATGAAGGAGAGTGGGAAGATGGAGAAGTGCGTGAGGAGGAAGTGAGCGGGTTTAAGAGAGGGGGGGGCGGGGGCGCAAGTGCGGCGCAACCCCTGCCTCTGCTTTTCTTTTGCAGGACAACGTCATGGCGGAAAGACCGTCAAGTGGAAGGCTAATGAGGCCACGTGGCGGAATGACGAGGCGAACGCCGCGTTATGGGGATGAACCAATTGGAGGTAAGGGGAGATGGTGGTCGGTTTGGGGGGACGGAGGAGTAGCTAGCACGGTTACTCGCACGAGCAAGTCAATAGGTGTGGGAGATGGGTCAGTATTGGATAACCCGGGAGAGGTCGTAGCACAGAAGGGCGACATGAGCAAGGATAAGGAGACGGCATCCACCAGTACTACAACAGCGGTTAGCCCGCCCATGGGTGAGAGCAAGAGTGCGGAGGACAAAGAAGGGGGAGCTCATAGGAAGCGCCTTCCGTACATGGGTCTGGCTATGCCTTTAGGGTCTCATGTCGCGGAGAAAACTAAGACAAAGATATGGAAACATGAATATGTTGATGTTTTCAAATTACTACATAGGGACATACAGGCCAAGGAGGGCTCCAAGGAAGAGGAGTGGGAGTTAGCGCGCAGGCCTAGGGTTCCCATTACCATGGACAATTGGACATCTGCTTTTTTGATTTTCGCTAGCATATACTGCGAAAAATACCCAGACCGGGCCATAGCGCTTTTCAAATACATGGATATCATTAGAAAAGCTCAGATGCATTTTGGGGGTTTTGCATGGTTAAGTTATGACGAGGAGTTTAGGGCCCGGGTGAGCATTAATCCCGAGAAACCATGGGGGGACGTAGATCCGGAATTATGGATGCAATGGATGGCATCAGCACAGACAGCGGCATCCACTCATACAGCGAGCGGATTGCCGGTAACATATAAGCCTTTTCAGGCGCGCCCCGCCCTGGGAGGGGCGGGAAATACTACAAAAACGCAGGCGAGTAACACAGGGGCTTGTTGGAATTTCAACAAAGGTTTCTGTTCCAGGGCTCAGTGTAGGTTCAAACATGACTGCTCCAAGTGCGGGGGTCGTCACCCAGTCATACACTGTTTCTCCCTCAACAGCCCGGCAGAGCAATGGAGGGCGTCAAGAGGAAGGGGCGCACAAGGTGCTCCTGCGCAAAAAGGGGCCTACGCCAGTTAGATTAGAAGTATTGTTGCCATGGCTGCGCAGGTATCCAGACAAAAATAGGGCCAGACAATTGGAATGGGGTTTTCGAGAAGGTTTTAGGGTAGGGTATCAAGGTCCTCGGCAGAGGCGATGGGCAGACAATTTACGGTCGTCAAAAGAACAGCCGCAAGTAATACGCAGCAAAATAGACAAGGAGGTGGCACTCGGGAGAATAGCAGGTCCATTTTTGACTGGCCAACGGATCAGTTAATGATATCCCCACTAGGAGTAGTACCCAAGAAAGCGCCAGGCGAATTTCGGCTTATACATCATCTGTCATGGCCGGAGGGGGCGTCGGTAAATGATTTTATCGCGCAAGAGGATACCAGAGTAGTTTACGCGTCGGTGGATGATGCAATGAAATTAGTCCTGAGGTGTGGGTTAAAAGCGGAAATGGCGAAATGCGATATACAGTCTGCTTTTAGGTTGTCACCAATTCACCCAGCAGATTTTGACCTCCTAGGCATGCAGTTAGACGGAGCCATATACGTAGACAGGGTTCTACCTATGGGTTGCGCGATATCATGCGCGCTATTCGAAACTTTTAGTACCTTTTTGCAGTGGGTTTTTGTGAAAACAAGTGGCCACAAAACGGTGACACACTATCTGGACGATTTTCTGTTTGTAGGGGAAGCGGCATCTGGGGCTTGTGGACGGGCCTTGGGAGCTTTTCAGAGACTTATGCAGCAGACAGGAGTGCCATTGGCACCGGAAAAGACAGAGGGCCCGATGTCAATCATGACCTTTTTGGGCATTGAGCTAGACGCGGAACTAATGGTAGCAAGACTGCCAGCAGCAAAAGTGAAGGAAATCCTAGAATGCTTAGCATGTGTGCGAACACTGCACAAAATGGAGTTACGGACTGCACAGAAACTACTAGGCTATCTCAATTTTGCGTGTAGAGTGGTGAGGGGAGGACGTGCTTTTTGTAGAAGACTTGGGCTGTCCATGTCAGGGGCGGTGTTACCTCACCATAGGATAAGAGTGTCTTTGGCCCTGAGGGAGGACATAAGGGTATGGGAGATATTCCTGAGGGAGTTTAATGGAGTACCAATGTCTTTTGGGGATGTGGACACAGTATGGCAAGTTCAAATATTTTCAGACGCTGCAGGCGCGTCGGGTTTTGGCATATACTGGGATGGGAGGTGGTGCGCGGAGTCATGGCCTAGGCAGTGGTTGCAACAAGGAAGGAGTATCGCGTTCCTGGAGTTTTTTCCTTTACTGGTGGCGCTGGCGGTCTGGGGACGGGAACTGGCCAACCGGACGGTAGTCTTCCAAGTGGACAATATGACAGTAGTTGAGTTGGTGAACAGACAGAGAGCCAGGAATCTGAGAGTTTTGCGCTTGTTGCGTCAATTCATGCTGCAATGTTTATCTCTTAATGTTATTTTTAAAGCTGCACACATACCAGGGGTATACAACGAGATTGCGGACTCCCTATCTCGTTCACAGTGGCGGCGTTTTCGCGACCTGGCGCCAGGAGCGGAGCAGTCCAAGACTACGGTCCCGGCAGACATTTGGGAGTGGGGGGCATGATGATCTCGGGGCTGGTGGAAATGTCTTTGGCAGTCTCTACGCGGCGAAGTTACAGGCTGGCATGGTTGGACTTTCAATCTTTTGAAGAGTTTAAGGGCAATTTCTGGGCTCAGGGGTCTGAGTGTTTGGAAGCACGGGCTTTACGCTTTGTGCTGTACTTGATTAAAGAAGGGCTATCCCCGGCCACGATAGGTGGGAAATTAGCAGGAGTGTCATTTTATGGGAAGCTTTTCTTCGGTACAGATCCGGCACGGAATGATTTGTTGGGGAAAATGTTGAAAGGATGGGGCAGGTTTAGGGCCGGGGAGGGATCTAAGGCAAGAGAGCCCATTACGTTTGGGATACTGAAAGAACTTTTGCATGTTTTGCCAGTATGTTGCACGGATGAACACGAGGTAGGACTTTTCAGGTTGTGTATGGTTTGGATGTTTTTTGGGGCTTTTAGGGTATCTGAATTGCTAGGCATAGGCAAGGACTGCGGTGTGAAGGAGAGGGAGATCTGCATGCATCAAGGGAGATTGGGCATATGGCTCAGGAAGTCCAAGACGGACCAACTAGGAAAAGGGAAGTGGGTGTGGTTGGAGAAAGGAGGTGATGAGCTAGCATGCCCAGTGAAGGAGTGGATGGATTTCAAAAAGAAGTGGGGGCAGGCGGGGGAAGCAGGGGTGTTTGTACATGCATCAGGAAAGAAACTTACCAGCTATCAGTTGCTACAGGTTTTGAGGATGGCTTTGGGCCGGACGGGGCGGCAGGCAGGGGATTTTGGCACACACTCCTTTAGGATTGGGGCAGCAACAGCTGCAGCCCATTTGGGATGGGATTGGGCTAAGATTAAAGCAATAGGTAGATGGAAATCCCGATGCTGCGAGCGCTATGTTAGGCCATAAGGAAACCCAGGTTGAGGGATGGGGGTTTTTAGGTTGTATTACATTTGTTACAGTGTTTTTTCCTTTTAGGGTGCGTGGCCGGACCGCGGAATGATAAAACAGTGACTTGGCTGGTCGGCCATTCATTCGTACACTGGGCGGCAAAATTTGCGGAACAACAGATCTACGGCAGATCAATGGGACTGCCCAGCAGACACCACGAAGTGCGTTGGTGGGGAAAGAGCGGAATGAGGTGGGGGAGTTTACTCCCATTTATCACAGGGATGTTGCCACAGTGGGGATGCCCGGACATGTTGCTGATACACTTGGGAGAAAATGATTTGGTGAGGCAATCAGGGCTTACATTGATGCAATTCATGCAGAAAGATTTGGAGCTGTTGAAGCGGAACCTGTGCGGGACATGTTTGGTATGGACAGAGTTTGTACCCAGACGGGTATGGAGAGGGGCAATTAACCATGGAGCCATAGAACGGGCTCGGAAAAAGTTGAACAGGGCAATGAGGGTGTTTTGCTGGGCTCAAGGAATTAAGGTGCTGAGGCACGAGGATATTAAGGAACGAGAGGGGTCATTGTTCAGAGATGACGGAGTTCATTTATCGCAAATGGGAAATGCGTATTATTTAATGGGTTTGAGGCTGATGCTGGAGAAGTTGTGGGGAGAGGATCTGTGGATTAGGACATGAGAAGGAGCCAGGGGGCAAACAAGGGTTTGCCGGGTGGGGCAGAAAAACGCCACATGGGTTTTCCTGGGTGGCAGGAAATGGGGGAGGGGGGAGAGCCAGATGCGGGCTTGTTCCCCCCTTCCAAGGGGAAAAATGAGGTGAAGGATCAGAATGGGGGGGGAGGATTGTTTACAAACAAGGAGGGCATGGAAGGAATGGGGGAGTGTCTAGGGGAGGGGATTTGAGGAGAGCTATTAGAAGAGGAGGAAGGGCATAAGGAAGCTTCTAAGTTCAAAGATGGGTGAGAGGGATTTCATACAGTTCAAAGTTGTTGTTATTGATGTTAAAATCCTGTCCTAAATAAATGACCTTTTGCACTAGAAAATGAGTGTCAATGTATGTTTGTCCCGATGGGGGGGCCCGCGGAGAGAGAGACTCGCTCTAGTCTCTCCGCGGGTCTTTTCGGGACTACAGGAAGTGGCGCGGGTGCGCCATGATTGGGGGACAGGTGAGTAGGGGTGGGGTTTTAGGGAGGGGATAAAAGGGTTGGGTTGGGTGGGGTCGGCCTCTTTCCAGGCCGACCATTAGAGGGAGGAAGGTGTTGACCACCCACCCGCCCTGCACAGAAGGTAGGCAACAAGGATTTGGGGTTAGGGGTAGGGGGGGAGTCAGTTAGGTAGGTTTTTAGGTTTTCAACGTCAGCTAGGACAGGTGCAGTGCACAAGGGTTGGCAGGAAATGGGGGAGGGAGGAGAGCCAGATGCGGGCTTGTTCCCCCCTTCCAAGGGGAAAAATGAGGTGAAGGATCAGAATGGGGGGGGAGGATTGTTTACAAACAAGGAGGGCATGGAAGGAATGGGGGAGTGTCTAGGGGAGGGGATTTGAGGAGAGCTATTAGAAGAGGAGGAAGGGCATAAGGAAGCTTCTAAGTTCAAAGATGGGTGAGAGGGATTTCATACAGTTCAAAGTTGTTGTTATTGATGTTAAAATCCTGTCCTAAATAAATGACCTTTTGCACTAGAAAATGTGTGTCAATGTATGTTTGTCCCGATGTGGCAGAATTATATTTTTTTTAAACGTTGTTTTAAAGAGGGTCCATCACAACCCCTCTTTGGAAGAAGTGCATCACTCTTCGCTCTCATTTGTTTGATGGGATGGGACAGAGCTTGGCACGTCCACTTCTCAGACCTCTGTAACGAAAAGAGTGTTATTCTCTTTACACCTCGTTTGACAAGAGTTGGGCTGTGTTTTTGAAATACCCGGGATTGTAAGACGTCAAACGACTTGGATTCGCAGGCAGTGTGCAAATAAAAAAATAAAAAACATATCTATTCTATCCCTTTTTCACTTGCTATGGCTGGCCAGAGGATTGACTGGGCTTTTTTTTAAAAAGGAAATGTAATTGAGTTTTAAAAAGTACTTATGCATGCAGATCAGTTTCTTTTAAAAATGCAGACTGTGAAATATTTTAATAAGTGTTTTGCCTCATTTAATGTGCCAATAGCCTGGCACTGCCAGGTTTTCTTGCCCTTGCTCATATTACTCCCAGAATGTACATCGAACCACTTTGCGCTGTGGCACTCGAGACATGAAGTTGTGAGTTAACTTGATCAGCCGAAAACTCTCTATATTTTTGTTACTGATGAAGGCAGTTTCCAAGACCCCGTGGGCTCTGCTAAGGCACTGCGTGTAATCCTGGTAAGAATTTTGTCTCCACTGGTGATTTTACTCCCTTCAGTCTCTGATTCACAGTGCCTTGATTTTTCTTTTGCTAGTAAACACTCCAAACTCACCTAAACATGAAACTAAACTTTTCTCAAAAAAAGTTTAGTAAAGGGCTTATTTCCCGTTACATAATTCACATAGAAGTAGATAGGACTGTTGTGGGGAGGACAAGTAGAGTTGCCTCATTTTGGTAAAATCAGACATGGAGAGAAATGAGGACAGGAGAACAGACTGTATTCATGCCAACGAGCCCCAGTGTGACCTTAAATGAGGTCTTGCTCTTGGGCCCCGGATCTTGATAAGCAGTGACTGATTGCATTCTTACAGGCTTACCTTTGGCAGACAACATTGTTTGTCGGGCTACCTTCGGAAATTCACCCCTAAAGTGACGAAAGCTCGGTAAACGAGAATGTGAAAAGGGAAATCAAGGCAAAAACACTACGTTCATGCTATTGAGACGAATATTTTAATTCAGTATCTATGCCCGTGCTGTTTTTTTCTTTAAAACAAGCTCTCGCCTTATAACGTCATCATTCCAGTACCACACGCATGTCTCTCTGTTATCTGATACCAGATGTTTAACATCTAATTTGTGCATTAGCATATGGTGTTTCTTGATTTTTTAATGTCGTTAGTGGTTTCTATGTTCTGATTTTTTTTATTTTTCTATTGCTTCTATATTTTACTTATCAACCTTCCGAGCTAGAAACGAAAATGATGAACACCCTGTTTACACAAAGCTGTGTTTATGAAATGCATGTAACGAACAGTATGTGATCCAAAGGCAGGAAATCTCACAGATTGCAGCAGAAAAACTAGAGTTCATCTAGGGACTCATTACTATGGATACGCTGAGGTCAGTAATTCCCTACACAGAGAGCTGTTTTCTGCAGTGAGAAGCAGTGTGTCTATGCAGCACTTTTATGAAAGATAGTGTCTCAACATTCTTGAATAGTTGAATGTCTGCGTTAAAACGACGATCGAAAAAATGACTTGGATAGACAAACCTAAAAATGACTTCTCCTCCAGTTAATTACCCTAAAGATAAAACATCAACATATTTGCAATAGTTTGGTAGCTATGTTCTTCTGTTATGGAATGCTATATTGATTTATCACCCCAGCAGCGACACCACAGGTACTTATCACTTTACCCATAATGCAGAAATATAAAAGCAATAACCACTACATCCATCCACTACATTGATCAATATATTGCAATCCTAAAGCAGACTCTAACGCTAACCCTTATGCTAAGTCTGAGCTTAACCTCAAGCCAAACCCTAAACCTAACCTGAATGCTAAAGCTAACCCTATGTATGATCTTATGCTATAAAACTAAGACCCACGTTAACTCTAACCCAATATTAGATGTGAATCTAACATTATTCAAAATCTTAATCCAGGCACAAATGTAAACACTTCTCTTACCACTTCGTAATTGTCATCTTAAAATTAACACTAACCTTAGCTCTTACCTTAAACATAAGCCTGCATGTTAGAATAAAACACTCTTTAACTGTATACTTAATCCCCACCTACTACCCTATCCCCAAACATATCTCTAAAACAGAAAGTACCCTTTATGCTAACCCTAACGCTTCACTAGGTATAACCTAATCCTACTCTTTATTTTAACCTAAACCTTTACTCTTGCTCTTCTACTTGCTTTATAGGAAGTAGAGATATTTTTGCTAGTTGGTATTTTCTATCAAGGGCATGCGATGGATTGACGTGTCGATGCAAAAGATTCAATGTAGCACTCGTAGTTAATCAAAATAATTTTTCTTTCCTTCTCATAACGGAAAAAATACCCAGGACTCAGATTATAGGTAGATTCAAAACTCACAACATTATTTTTGTAAAGTGTGTGGCCTCCTGTGTGTTAATTGATTTTCTGTCTAGACATAGTAATCCGCTGATCAATTTCCCCAAAATCGTCCAAAAGATGAATAATAAATGTTTGTCTATTGTAACATGCATCCAAGAGATAGGTTATTTATACACAGTTTCTTGTACGAATTTGTATCAGTTTGCCAAAATTTATTTTTAGAAAAAGAATCTTCAAATCACTGACCAAAAAGGATCAAAAGGGGCGAAGGTGCTATGCCTGCTGGACAATTACTGTGTGCATAATGCCTGCCCATCCACTCCTTGCTGTTTTCTGTGGAACGGTGTTGCTGCACATTAGAGCACTTATGTGTCAACACTACCGATTTGTATTTCCAACCAATTATCCAACTATCACTGGTTGTTATTATTTCTTTCATTTTTTTCCTCTACGATCAATCAGCAAAGAACCAACAATAGCTTAAAAATGGTAATTATTGGCATTGTTGAGTGTGGAGATAGGCTAGGACTCATGGTTAGAAATTAACAATGACATTTTGCATATGCACATGGATGGTTTATGTCATTTGGGTAAACCCGCTCTTATGCCCTCTGTTCTGCAGGTTTTGCACAAAGAGCTCATTTTGTTTTTTCACCTGTGGCACCAAACAGCCTCCTGAAAATAATTGTATCCCTCCCAGAGCTCTTCACCCTCTTGAACGTCCTGTACGTTGCTTCCCCGGTTGTACTTTGTAAAAACATCATGTGTTTCCTACTTAATTAGCTCCACCCGCATTTTCAATTGCTTGTAACCATTAGGCGTATTTTTCCACCTGCCTTGGTTATTGGTGCCAAACTGGTGTGACCTACTGACTCTAACGTCTATCGCTTTTTGGTTAATTGTTTCTGTTACTTGCAGGTGTCTTTATCAAAGGCCACATCCGTTATGTTAACATGTGCCTTTTCCCAGGATTCCTTTGGAACTTTCTGGGCTTCCATGTGAACCACGTGCCCTTCTGGAACAGTCTTCCACTAAGGTATATAAACCCAGTCTAAACCGGAGTCGGTGCTTGGCCTCATTCCAGTCCTGCACAAGCATCTTCCCTGCACTCACCTGCTGAGTTGTACAGAACCTCCAGCTCTCTAGTCTTCCAAGCCTTCCTATTGATCCTATGATCCAGTCTACATCGACATCTCCTGTACACTTGTGTCTTGAGCTACGATTCTACCTCCTCATTTGCTACTTGCTACTCAGCCTTCAGCCTTCCTTTGGATTCCCGTTGAAGAATCGTCTTCTATTCTAAGAACCTAATTCCCAGGTTAGTGCACACTAATACGTAATTATCATTTGAGCATTGTTTGAAGACTGAGGGGGTCATTCTGACCTCGGCGGTAAAAGGCTCCTACCGCAGGTCAGAAGACCGCCATTCTACCGCCGCGGCCGCGGAAACCCGCCACAGTCATTCTGACCAACAACTGCCAAGCCGCCAAAAACCCGACATCCACGGAAGGCCGCCTCATCAGCGGGCAGCGATAAACTGGAGATGACCAAACCTCCACCGCCACGCCAACACAAACACGCCCATGCCATTACGACCCACCAATCCACGCGGCGGTCTTTCAGCCGCGGTATTCCATTGGCGGTACACACCGCCGCGGTCAAAATACACACCCAGGCTCCAAAACGCAGCCACATTGGACAATCTGAAATACACACACCTGATACACATACAAACACCACCCCCACACATCCAAGCAACTATAAAACACACACCCACATCACCCACAAACCCCCACTAGTTGGAAATCGGAGAGAAGGCGAGAGAGAGCGAGAGAGAGAGAGAGAGAGAGAGAACAGCAATCGAAAACCCCAACACACACAGGAACCCAACATCATCAACCACACCACATCTACGCACACATCACCACACACCACCACTCACATCACCGCAAACACCACCCCACACCTCATCCACACCACCCCATGGCACCCCAAAGACACCCCAGGTTTTCTGACCAAGAACTCCGGGTCATGGTGGAGGAAATCATAAGGGTAGAGCCCCAGCTCTTCGGCACACAGGTGCAACACACCACAATAGCCAGGAAGGCGGAGCTATGGCAGAGGATTGTCGACAGGGTCAACGCTGTGGGACAGCATCCCAGAAACCGGGAAGACATCAGAAAGCGCTGGAACGACCTACGGGGGAAGGTACGGTCGATGGTCTCCAGACACAACATCGCTGTGCAGAGGACTGGCGGCGGACCACCACCCACCCCTCCCGAATTCACAGCATGCGAGCAAGAGGTCTTCAACATCCTGCATCCTGCGGGCCTCGCTGGAGTAGGCGGAGGAATGGACTCTGGTAAGTCTAGTCTCAACTACTCACCCCCCCCCAACCACCAGCATGCCAACCCACCCCCCCACCCTCACCCCCAACCCCCCAGCACACAGCCTCCCTGCCAATGTCTCACCAGCACAACCCACCCAACCCAAAACCAAACCCTGAATGCCAACACAAACAATGGACACCCATCACCTATGCATGACCACTGCACATACCCATCCCCCCCACAAACCACCCTCACAACTCCTGCCACAAGGGGATGCCAGCACTGGGGGACAAGGGCACCCACAAATCGCACACCATGGAACACACAGAAGCAATAACCATACTCTTTCACCCCTGCAGGGCCCGAACGCCAACACACCGGCCAGGAGGGTCCAGATATGTCCATCCCACCCCCAGAACAGGCCCGCAGTGAGGACAGCAGCTCTGTCGACCTGGAACCTGATGACCAGCCCGGACCATCGGGGACCTCTGGACAGTCGGTTCCCCACACACAGACACAGGCCACAGCAGACCTAACCCCCTCTGGGAATATCAGCACCGCTCCTACCCAGCGGGCCCATGCCTCTGTCTCCAGGACAGGTCAATCAGCGGTGTGTCCGCCACTACAGGGCACCCAGGCTGACCCAACACCCCAACAACAACAGGAACCTGGGGGCAGTGGTAGCGGGCACACCGTCCAGGGGACAGAGGCCCGGGGAAACAGGGCAACTGGGAGGGCTGCAGTGCGACAGGGGGGGGAGGACAGGCCCAGGGAACCGACTCTCCAAGAGGCCCTCACCACCATCATGGGAGCACGCCACCGCTCCCAGGAGACGATGGCGACGGTAATGGCCAGGTTCCAGGAGATCCAGGCACAGCAGGAGGAACGGTACATGGGGTACAGAGAGGAGCTCAGGAACATCGTCCAGGCCCTGAACCTAATAGTCACCACATTGCGGGACCATGTGGCACCCCAAAGGGCCCCTGTCACCAGCCCGGACCAGGAACAGCCTACCACCTCCGCCAGCGCTAGTGGACAGGAGGCCCCCACACAACGACGGGCCACCAGAACCCCACCTCCTGCTGAAGATCAACCACCCCGCAAGAGGAGCCTGAGATCACAAAGGAAGACAGAGTAGGATGCCAAGACCCCCGCCAGCCTAAGATCCCCCCGGATGTCATTCCACTGTCCCACATCGTCACCCTGTCCAACCTTGAACTGCCCCTGCTCCATCCTTCCACAGGCATATGGACAATGCACCTGTGCGACCGAGAACTGGACTCTGCCATGGACATCACTCCACCCCCACCCATCACCGTTTTACTATCATGGACCTATATGTAGCACTTTAAATAAATCACTTATTGCACATAAAACACTCAGGAGTCTGCTTGTATTCTTAACAAATGTATTATGCATAACGGGTCAAAAATGTGCAGTTACTTAGTGATGACAACATACCAATGTCAATTTGCTTTACTCCATTGCCGAACAAACCAGAAGTCACGCAGTGGGTCATACAGCTCTGAAAAGCCAAGGGAAAGTCACAATTCAGTTGAAAGGAACTGGGGGGAAACACAGAAAGTAGAGATGCAGGAGGCCAGAAGTAAATGTAAAATGACGTGGGGGATTCTTACCTGGGTGCTACTGAAAATACTGTTGTATGACCGTGTCCCTGTTGTCCGTGTCGTCCCCGTCGTCTTCCTCCTCTTCACTCTCCACAGGCTCCACAGCTGCTACAAGACCACCATCTGGACCATCCTCATGCAGAAAAGGCACCTGGCGTCGCAATGCAAGATTGTGAAGCATACAGCAGGCCACGATGATCTGGCACACCTTCTTTGGTGAGTACATTAGGGATCCCCCTGTCATATGCAGGCACCTAAACCTGGCCTTCAGGAGGCCGAAGGTCCTTTCGATGATCCTCCTAGATCGCCCATGGGCCTCATTGTACCGTGCCTCTGCCCTGGTCCGGGGATTCCTCACTGGGGTCAGTAGCTACGGCAGGTTGGGGTAACCAGAGTCACCAATTAGCCACACACGGTGTCTCTGTAGCTGTTCCATCACATAGGGGATGCTGCTATTTCGCATAACATACGCGTCATGCACTGACCCAGGGAACTTGGCATTTACATGGGAGATGTACTGGTCAGCCAAACAGACCACCTGGACATTCATAGAATGGTAACTTTTCCTGTTTCTGTACACCTGCTCATCGTCTTTTGGGGGTACTAAGGCCACATGGGTCCCATCAATGGCACCAATGATGTTGGGGATATGTCCAAGGGCATAGAAGTCAGCCTTCACAGTGGCCAAATCACCCTCCTCAGGGAAAATTATGTAGCTCCGCATGTATTTCGTCAGGGCAGACAACACTCTGGACAAAATCTTAGAAAACATAGGCTGAGACATCTCTGATGACATGGCCACTGTTGTCTGAAAAGACCCACTTGCCAAGAAATGGAGGACTGACAGAACCTGCACCAGAGGGGGAATTCCTGTGGGTTGGCGGATGGGGGACATCAGTGCTGGCTCCAGCTGGGCACACAGTTCATGTATAGTGGCTCGGTCAAGTCGGTATCGAAGTATTATATGACGTTCCTCCATTGTCGACAGGTCTACCAGCGGTCGGTACACAGGAGGATTCATCCTTCTCCTCGCAAGTCCCAGCGGACGGTGCCTAGGAAGGACAACATGGAGCACAGAGTCAAACTACCCACAGGTACGTAACTACAGCTTGCACAGTACAAGATTCTCAATGCATTGAATGGCTTGTATGAGTGGCAATGCAAGGCCTAGGCCTGTAGTAATTAAGCCCTGTGGTCCCTTGTAATGGCGGCTGCCTGACCTGAGAAGTGTGACAATGGGATGTGAGGTCAATGCGCTGGCGTGACACACCGTGGCGGTAGGCGGTCGAAGACCGCGTCGCAAAGCCGCATTGGTTAACATCGAACTCTATGGGTTTCACGGGCCAATGACTAGCTGTGCCGGCGGTCGCAGAACGCACCGCGGCGGTACGCGCCGCCGCGGGCGTGACCGCCATTTTCTATCTGATTAATCACTCGAGACCTGATCATCCACAGGAGAGGACCTATACTGCAAGTGCTGCTGTGACCTCGGTCTGGGAGATACAATGGCTGCTGCGACTGGGGAAAGGGCCCCTGCCTTCACGACAGAAGAGTTGGAGAAACTTGTGGATGGGGTCCTGCCCCAGTATGCGCGACTCTACGGTCCTCGAGACCAACAGGTAAGTACACTGTGTGCACGTTGAATGGTCTATGCCTGGGTTGTGTATGGTGGATGTAAGATGGTGGGGTGGGGAGCGAATGAGGAGTGCAAGGCACGACAGATGAGAGCATGTGCCACATGGCAAGGTTGGAGAGGGGGGGCCAATCGCATCTATCATGCGGAAAATTGATGATATTTCAATTTCCACCCTGTACATGTCAAATAGGTCAGCGCCCATCAGAAGATCGACATTTGGCGTGCCATCGCCAAGGAAGTCCGGAACCTGGGGGTCCACAACAGACGGGGCACCCACTGCCGCAAGAGGTGGGAGGACATCCGCCGCGGGACCAGGAAGACCGCCGAGTCACTGCTGGGGATGGCCTCCCAACCTAGGAGGGGTGCCAGTCGTACCCTGACCCCCCTGATGTCCCAGATCCTGGCGGTGGCCTACCCCGATTTGGATGGGCGCGTGACGACATCACAGCAGACACAAGGGGGTGAGTACCAGCACATTCAGCTATCTTTACACGCAGTGGAGGCGTCTGGGTGGGGGAGGAGGGCTGTGGGTGACATTAGGCCAGGGCGCTTTCTGTGGTGTAGTCCCCTCCTTTAGGCATGGCCCTGTGCCCCCGCCCCCAACCTCTGTACGGTGCCAGGTACAGCTAGCCATGGTCCTGCATCACCCATGTGCGCGTTTGTTGTCCCTAGACCTGTTGGCCCAGTCACAAGTACTCAGTAGTGTACCCCGATTGCACGGCTTAGTGCATGAGGCTCCTGTGTCTGTCCTCTCCGCCAACGGTGTTGACAATGCATGTACTCAACCTTTTATTATGTCTCCCCCCACCCTTTTTCTTTATCTTCTTGTGCATGTGTGCTTCAGCATCATCAGGCGGAGGAGACTTGGCACCGGAGCACGAGGGAGCTGCGACTCACAAGGCCCCGGTGGGCCATGGCACAGACACCGAGGCCACCAGTGATACGGAGGGCGAGGGGAGCTTCACAACGGGGAGCCGTGGTGAAACCAGCGACACCGACACGTCCTCGGAAGGGAGCTCCCTAGCGGTGGTGGCAACATCCATGCCCCCCACCTCTACAGGTACAGCCGCCACCCAGCGCACCAGCTCCGCCCTCCCAGCAGCCCCTCAGCCTACGCTCCGTGCCTGCTCGCCCAAGAAGGCGGGCGTCTCCTTCGCCCCAGGCACCTCAGGCCCTGCCACTGTTACCCCTGCTGCCCTCAGTGAGGAGGTCATTGACCTCCTGAGGACCATCATTGTTGGGCAGACTACCCTTTTGAATGCCATCCAGGGGGTAGAGAGGGAGGTGCATCGTAGCAATGCATACCTGGAGGGCATTCATTCGGGTCAGTCTGCCCATCAACGATCGTTCAATTCTCTGGCCTCAGCACTGACGGCAGCCATTGTCCCTGTTTCCAGCCTCCCTCTTCTAACTGCCTCCACCCTGTCTCTGTCTCCTGTTCCTCTGCCTATCCCATCCACACCATCAGACCAGCCTGCAAACACCTCAACACCCAAGGGCAGCTCTTCCAGACATAAGCACCACAGATCACACAAACATTCACCCAAGCAACACCCAGATGCAGACATGCCAACAGCCACTACCACCTCTGTGTCCCCCACCTCCTCGTCTCCCTCCTCCCTCCCTGTGACATCGCCACTCACACCTGCATGCACACCACCAACAGCCAGTACACCCATCACCAGCACACCCTCCAGTACAGTCCGCACACGTGCAGTCACCACCCCCACTGCCGTTTACACGTCCCCTGTGTCCTCTCCCACTGTGTCTGTCACCCCCTCTTCCAAGACACACAAACGCAGGCAGCCACCCACCCAACAGCCAACCACCTCACGACAGCCTCCAGTCCATGCACCTTCACCCAAGGACAGCACACCTGACTCTCCTACAACCACCTCCTCTTCCTCCACTCCCATAACCACTGCACCTACCTTTTACCTTGGTCCTAAAAAGTGTTACCTCTCCAATCTTGAGCTCTTTCCCTCACCTGACCCACCCCCTCCATCTGCTAAGAGTCCCAAGAGCACCTCAGCCACCACCAGCCCGGGTTCACGTGTCAGCGTAGTCCATGGATTTTGGAGTCCCCCCTTTGCCAGCAGTGAGACATCGGTCAGCCGCAAGGGGACAGCCAGCCCCCCCCCTGGAAAGAGGACCCGGAAAGTGAGGGGCCGCCGCGGGAGGAGTGCCACGGCTGCCCCCAAGGACCAAAGTTCGGACACTTCACCTGCCACAACATCCAGGGGAGGCAAGGCCCAGAGAGCCACAGCGAAGGAGGGCAAGGGCAGCAGGGCGGAGAAGTCAGGCAGCAGGAGCGTGGACCAGGAGGGCCCCACAAGCCCCATCCTGGGTGTGAGGGAGGACACCCAAGGGCTCAGGACACCGTCACCGAAGGGTCCAGCAACTGCACGGTTGGAGGGCGACTGAGCAGGGAGTCCTGCCCAGGTCAGACTCCCTGGAATTACAGGACAAACACCGCTGAAGAGGGCCCCGCCGTCCTGAAAGGCACCGCTGAAGAGGGCCCCGCCGTGCAGGAAGGCACCGCTGAAGAGGGCCCCGCCGTGCAGGGAGGCACCGCTGAAGAGGGCCCCGCCGTCCTGAAAGGCACCGCTGAAGAGGGCCCCGCTGTGCAGGAAGGCACCGCTGAAGAGAGGGCCCCGCCGTCCTGAAAGGCACCGCTGAAGAGGGCTCCGCCGTCCTGAAAGGCACCGCTGAAGAGGGCCCCGCCGTGCAGGAAGGCACCGCTGAAGAGGGCCCCGCCGTGCAGGAAGGCACCGCTGAAGAGGGCCCCGCCGTCCTGAAAGGCACCGCTGAAGAGGGCCCCGCCGTGCAGGAAGGCACAGCTGAAGAGGGCCCGCCGTCCTGAAAGGCACCGCTGAAGAGGGCCCCGCCATGCAGGAAGGCACCGCTGAAGAGGGCCCCGCCGTCCAGAAAGGCACCGCTGAAGAGGGCCCCGCCGTCTCAAGCACCGCTCCGCTGGGCCCTTCCTGTCAAGCACCGCTCTGCTGGGCCCCGCCGTCTCAAGCACTGCTCCGCTGGGCCCTTCCTGTCAAGCACCGCTCCGCTGGGCCCTGCCGTCTCAAGCACCGCTCCGCAGGGCCCTTCCTGTCAAGCACCGCTCGGCTGGGCCCTTCCTGTCAAGCACCGCTCCGCTGGGCCCCGCCGTCTCAAGCACCGCTCCGCTGGGCCCTTCCTGTCAAGCACTGCTCCGCTGGGCCCTTCCTGTCAAGCACCGCTCCGCTGGGCCCCGCCGTCTCAAGCACCGCTCCGCTGGGCCCTTCCTGTCAAGCACCGCTCCGCTGGGCCCTTCATCTCAGGCACCGCTCCGCTGGGCCCTGCCGTCTCAAGCACCGCTCCGCTGGGCCCTTCCTGTCAAGCACCGCTCCGCTGGGCCCTTCCTGTCAAGCACCGCTCCGCTGGGCCCCGCCGTCTCAAGCACCGCTCCGCTGGGCCCTTCCTGTCAAGCACCGCTCCGCTGGGCCCTTCCTGTCAAGCACCGCTCCGCTGGGCCCTTTCTGTCAAGTACCGCTCCGCTGGGCCCTTCCTGTCAAGCACCGCTCCGCTGGGCCCCGCCGTCTCAAGCACCGCTCCGCTGGGCCCTTCCTGTCAAGCACCGCTCCGCTGGGCCCTTCCTGTCAAGCACCGCTCCGCTGGGCCCTTCCTGTCAAGCACCGCTCCGCTGGGCCCCGCCGTCTCAAGCACCGCTCCGCTGGGCCCTTCCTGTCAAGCACCGCTCCGCTGGGCCCTTCATCTCAGGCACCGCTCCGCTGGGCCCCGCCGTCTCAAGCACCGCTCCGCTGGGCCCTTCCTGTCAAGCACCACTCCGCTGGGCCCCGCCGTCTCAAGCACCGCTCCGCTGGGCCCTTCCTGTCAAGCACCGCTCCGCTGGGCCCCGCCGTCTCAAACACCGATCCGCTGGGCCCCGCCGTCTCATGAACCGCTGGGCCAATGACTGTGCCGGTTCTGTGTCGTGCTAATGTTCACGCTGCACTCGGCCCACCCTGCCTCCTCCATTGCCTGTGGAGACTGTTATCCACTTGATGGACTGTGACTTTGCACTCCCCAGGATATGACAGTGGGCAAGCCACCCACTGTAGAGACTTGAGAGACTGTGGCTTTGCACTACCCAGGATTGGACGGTGGGCATGGTGGCCCCTTCTTGGATCTGGCGTCGTGGACTCATGTGGCTGTGGTGCCCCCCTTTCCCTTCCCCCTGAGGTGCCTGTAGTTTTGTCATGTGATGCCCCTGCAGTGTTCTCTCCAACGGACTCAGGTCTCCTGTGTGGGCTTTGCCCATGTGTTGATATACTTCGGCCCACGGATATTTGCAATTTCTGTGACTGTGCGGGACTTTCTGCCTCTATTTCTCGGTCACGCAATGTTTACATTAGATAATTTTTCCATCATTTTCCTATTTTGCCATGTCTTCAATGAACCTATTTTGTACATAAATGTTGTTTCTCACTTGAGTCATATCTTTTCGTTATTCCGGGGGGTTTGGGTGGGGTAACTTTGACTTGGTGCTCTGCATTGGTGTGTAGATAGTTGGGGGGTGGGTGTGATGCGTATGTGTGTGACCGTAACCCTTCCTCCTCCCCCCCTCCCCTGTGTCGTAGGTGCGGTACTCACCGTTGTCGTCTGCGCCGGAGTTCGTACTCGTGGTAGATGAGCAGGTAGACGAGAGCGGGTAGGATGTGTAATTCCAGCTCCATGCTGTCCTCCGTCCTCGTGGAGTGTATAGAGGTGAGCGTTTTCCCGTTCGTAGTCTGTTTCCGCCGTGTTTTTATCGGCGGGGCTCCCGCCCCGGATGAGGTGGCGGATTGGTGAGTTGTGATAGGGTGGGCGGTACTTTGTCTGCCGCCTGCCTGTTGGCGGTGACCGCCTCGCTGTTTGTCTGTCCCGCCGTGGCGGTCGGAGTGGTAATGTGGCGGGCTCTGTTGGCGGTTCCCGCCAGGGTCAGAATTCCATTTTTGGAACCGCCAGCCTGTTGGCGGGTTGGCCGCCGCTTTATCACCGACCGCCAGGGTCAGAATGACCCCCTGAGTTCTTTCAAAGAGAACAAACTTGTTCTTGGAAATGGGACTTTATTTGGTTTCGCCGTTTACAATGTCCTAGTGCTCTGGACTTTTTTCCCTATGGGCGCTCCAAACTTATTTGATTCAGAACTGAAGGTCTTCATGTGTATATTCCTTGACAAGTTTGTGCATTATGAACTTAGAAAGACTTTGAGTGCACAAGTCATACTTTTGAGTGTTGAATTGAACATTGTTATGTTTAGCATTCTGCGAACTGTCAGAAAACTCCTGTGTTCCCTTTTTACCTGCTCTCAGGACTTATTTGTGACAAAGTCTGTAAGTGAGAGTGTTGTAAATAACTGGGTAAAACCACATGCCAAGTACTTGGAGTAAAACTCTCTTTGTTATTTCTAATGCGCCCCCACCCGTATCTACACTAAAGGGTCCAGAGAGTACAGACTCTCCTGTGCGGTGTCACAAGGCAGCAGAGCAGACCCATTAAAGCAAGTATATTTTTTCTTGCTTTATCCCTACCCCCTTTCCTTGGAGAGCAGTTTGTGATTAAGGCATTGTGGTTTCTTCATCATTGGCTTCTCTCTGTAGGGATAGGAGGTCCAGCATCATCCTAACAGCGGAACCAGGTGAGTGCATGACATCATTTAACTTTGTCATGCACAATAGTTTTGTAAAAATGTATTTAATTAAAATTAGCATCCACCGGATTCAGCTTATACATTAAACAAAAATAACACTCAAATATTTGATACGATCGAAGGGCTTAAATGTATTTGATAGGTCTTGGGAAACAGGATATCTAGGGAACCTGGGGGTCAATTGTGCATGCCTCAAAAACCTTTCATTGAAAATTACTCCACAAAACATGTGTGCATATAGGATGTGATAGAGATTTTTGAGTAGGGAAGGCGGAGAGACAGTTATTGTCAGGAACTTATTACACCACCAAGGGCAGAGGCAGCTGATGAAGAAGGGTTGGTCATGCCTCCTTGATGTATGCTCCTGATGGCATGATTAAATGTCTGTGATGCCAAGTGCACTCACACTGTGGAGAGAACTTCCAGGTAGCTGTAAGAAGTGAGAGCCAGAAAAGCAAGCCACTTGTTAACATTGAGGTACGCTTAGTCAAGACAACATAATAACAGGCCAAGTGTCAGGCTTGTCCGGCTTCTACCTTTCTGCAGGAATGAAATGGACACAACGTAGTGCCCAACTTCCATGTGAATCAAACAGACTCCAGAGAAGTCACTACTGACCGACCCACTGGGATGAAGGGATTAACCTTGACCAGGACCATGACTAGATCTCCACCTTGTAATGTCAATTGTCTTTTCAGTTTCTGAAAACATAAACACATCTCTTAGTACATATAACTCACACACTAATTCCTTCCCAATTTATGTAACCCATGTTTGATTACCTAATTTCGCTTCTTCCTTTTCCTAGAGTGATGGTTCTTGTAAGTTGAAATTCGCTATGCTAAGCTTCTAGAAAACAAGCTCAAGACCATTACTTACACAAGTAATAGTTACACATGCATGTACAATATGTAAGTTAACTCTAACACCTACCTAAGTGTTTAAGCTTTACAAATCTAGAAAATCAAACATGAGTCCCTTTAACAGTGAATCACGATTCAAAATAATAGTTCCTCAGCTTTCATCTCCTGAAATCAAATATACACATAATATCATTGCTCTAGCTATGAGTCACACTGCAATAATTAATGTCATATGCCTGTATAAATATATCAACCTTAATATGAGTCTTTGATCTAGTTTTTGTTCACAAAATGCTGCTGGAAAGTAAATAAATGTCCTTTCTTTCCTCCAAGGAGAGCAACAACAACTAACAAAAAATGGTTGACTTCACCAGTCCTTTAAATTAGGATTCCATCAGAAAAGTACTACTTCCTTGACTTTTGTAAAATTCATGAATGTTACCGGAATGTATAGATTGCTGCTTGTAAAATGTCTTCCAGTTGGTTTTTGCAGGTTGAAAACAGATACGGTGAACTGCACCAAGAAAAAACGGTGACCCAACTGGGAAGAGAGAACCGCCGCACGAGGGCGCCAAGCTCTCAGGAAAACAACAAGAAGAAGAGGAGGACAGAGCCTCAGCACAGGTGAGTAGGGAAGTGAGAGGCAAACTGATGATGAGCAGTTATCATAATGCAGCGCATAGCCTTAAAGGCTACGTGCTCCACCCTTAAAGGGGCCGCCCACTGGGATGTGTGTGGCGCGGCCGACAGCAAGTTTATATTATTTTTTGTTTCTTCACTTCCAGAAATATTTGCTGAGACACTTAATGCATTGTACTCTTGATGTATAATATACTTTTGATCTCTTTCTTTGAGGTTATGTTATAGCTTTAGCTGAAATCCTCAAAAAGTCTAGGTAGGAGACTTCTCCCTAAAAGAATGAGTTTGCAGCACAGTTAATGTGCCTCTAGGTTGCAAGAGAGCTTTTTACTAATATGTGTGTTGTCTGTGTTCTCTTCAAAGGGTGAATCTTATGTAGGAGTAGTCCAGTGGAAATGGGACATATGATGTGAGATAGGTAGAAGTGCACATGAGAGAAAACAGTGAAGCAGAAGCCTTTATGTGATGCTAGGAGAAGAGGATGAATGTAAGAAAGGCAACGGCCAATGGGATGATAGTGTAATGCACTTTATTGGTCTTGATTCATCAGTGTACCAGCGAGAGGAAGTGTCTCTCCTCTACTTTCTCCATGTTAGTGTGAACATTGCCCAAACTGTGAGACAATAAGCAAGAGGGAATAGTCATGGGGTGTTTCCATTCAAGCATTTCCACCAAATTATCCAGGACAACTAAACTAGTTATACCAGAAAGGAAGCTAATAGGTCATATAAATCTCTACCCTTAAAGTGTGTGTGTATGTGTGTCTGTGTGTGTCTGTGTTTGTGTGTGTGTGTGTGTGTGTACCTGTTCCTGGCATCATTACTAACATTTGGAAAGTGTTCTACGTTGCCATGTATTCATGTTCTCAGCTTTTTACATAAACATCTCCTCCTTGGAATGTTACTTTATTAAGATATTCTGATATGCCTATAGTTCTTCGATTACCACCAACCTCAATACCTCCAGCATAAATGTAAGGCTCTTTTGTCTCAGCTGTTTTCTCTAGGATCATCCTAGTGTTCTCTGGCTGCAACAGTCACCGGAACCCACTGCAACATGCATTCCAAACAAGGGGAAGTAGGGTGCTTTGTCTACTAATAATCATCTTAGCCTAAAATCTGTTTTAATTGCAAGCTGTTTGCCCATCAGGATGTACTTTGATGTATTAAATACAAGGATCTAAACGTCATGCAAGATGCACAACCCCACAAGGAAACTGCACATTATCCATTTTGGTCTGGCTGTGAGAGCAAGTTCATCAATGATAAAGAGCATGGGTAGATTTTTGGCATTTGGATCACAACAACCTTGGTGACCCCCAACAGGAAATGGTTAACAGTATTTACTTAGAAATTGGATACATTTGATACCTTTCTTTCTGGAGATATTTGTGTAAGTTTCCCACTCATACTCTATAGTATCCTGGTTTCTTTTAATGCACATTGAGTATGGGTGGAAAAAATGCTTGCCTTGCTCTGAAGTGAGGCAGAGTCAGGAAAACTTTAAATGGAGATGAGAGCAGGTTCTTAACTTCACCTGAGGAAGCTTTTTGCTTCTATGGATCACATACTCTGCAGCCAGATACTCAACTAGAATAGATGTTACTTTAGGCCAATAAAACATTTTATTCTGCACTATCATTCCCTAGATTGTAGTCAGATTCTCTAGTCTACAATGCTAAAACACAAAAGCTGATACTTGGCAAACACTCACATGCCATTGTGCCTGCGGGCCCCCGACCTACAAGTTTCTGCCAGGTGACATGGGAGGGATGTGGCCATTTTCTGGTAGATGGGAAGCACTTTGCGAATCTGGTGCTGTTTCAAAAGGAATTTATAAAGTTGTGAATTGTTACACTTCACAACGTCAAATACCTATAGTATAGAACCAGGGTTGCAAACAACAGTATTATATTGATACCCATTGCCACCTACATGCAGGAGAAAGGACCCCGGGCAGTGGTGTCCAAAGTAATCGGAAGTTATTGCATGACTTATTGAGCGTTTGATTGATTTAAAATGTGTAAAGTGCAGTGGTTACCTGCACTGGGTATCCTGGTACTAGGACTGCAAAGATATTGGTAAGTGGACGAGAGACCACACATTTTATTATTTAAGAGCTAGGTCTTTAAGTGTTACCTCAACAAGAGGGCCTACTTGATGAAGATAAAGAGGTAGTTGATTCCATACTTAGCTGAAAGATAACAAATGGAATGTCCTCTCTTCTGGATCGATGAAGTACAGGAACCGAGAAAAGAGCGAATGTGCTACATCACAAAGAGATTGTTATACAGTGTGAACTGTTGCTGAATGCGTCTAAAACATGTGCCATTGAAGGCTCAGTGACTAAAGGAGAGGTCTTGGAACAGGCATCTCTTCTCAATCATGATCCAATGTAAGGATGTGTTGTGAAACATGACAGCTCAAGTAGTAAGTGGGCTGCAGCATTATGAACAGTCTGCAAGTGAAGTATCATTTTGTTTCAGAAGTCCAGGGTAGATTGCATTTCAGTAATAGTGTCTAGATGTTATGGTAGCACAGAGGAAAGTTTTCCTAAAGTGCCATGGAAAAAGAGGGAGAAGCTTCTTAAGTGACCTTAGTGCCAAGAAATGTAGAATGTGTTTTTGAGATATGCTCTTGAAAGAAAGGTTTTGAGCAGAATAGACCTTATGATTTTTGGCAGATGACTGTGGGGGAGGAAGTGCAGACACCTCGAGTGGCCACTACACAGAGAACCAATTGGTAGGATTGCCAAAAGTTAGCATTTCATTTTTTTAGTAATGAATCTAACCAAACTAGTGTTCATCATCTGGGCAATGGCTCAAATTGAGATTTTGAAGTTTGTCCACATTGTGGTAAGATTGCAATCTAGTCTCTATAATTGTTGAGTATCATCGGTGTAGAAGTAAAGGACGCAGCGAAAGGACCAACTAATACTTGCCAACAGAACCACAGAAAGATTAAACAGTGCTGTGATGTGTGCTGAGCCCTCAATGACACCACCAGTGACTCTTTTGAGCATGGGTTGAAGTGGTAGTATGAAACTATTTGGCCATGGTCTGACATGAAGGAAAAACGCTAGTCTAGGACACAGCCCATAACCAGACCACTTTCAGGAGGGAAAGTCAGATTTTGTCAATGACTGCTGGCAAATTCAATAATATCAGGACAGTTGCCTTGCCTGAGTCAAAGCACATGTGCGAGTCATCTTGAACTCCTTAAAGGCCCTGTTCAGTACTGAGACCTAGTATAAACCCAGGTTGCTTTTTAAAGGAAAATGCCTCTTTTTGCATGATCACCTTTATTTTATGGACTGATGCTGTTGGATTTTTAGTCTGTACACTTGGACTCTGCGAGTGTGGCCCCAGTGTATGGTGGGCTAGCTATATACAACAGTCTCAAATCGGTGCCAATTTCATGATAGGGGTAAGGAAACATAGTAGGTATAGACTTAACCACTAAAGGCCTCATTTATGAGGCCTAGAGGCACACTGCTCTATCAGTGCATAATTTTTGTAAGAAATGCTCAACACTTCACCCTTCATTTATTGTACTTCACGCAAGCACAAAAACACCCAGTACATGGTTTCATTGCACATGCACTGCACAGTACTACATCTTTCAAATCATATATTCCCCGCAGGCATACATAAATTCAGCATATGCACTAATCCCACATGTACTACACAGTACTCCTCTATCCCTGCACTGTGCCCCTCCCAGGCTTACATACAACCAGTGCAGTCACTTCTCCTGTGCTTTGCAACACTTCACATCTATCTTATGTAGACCAAGGGCGTGCTAAGCACACAGCAGTGGAACTTTTAAAAAGGTGAGTGAGCCTATAGGCCTCCCTCCAGTGAGACAGGGTAAAAAGTTCCTGTTCACTACTACTTATCACTACATGATATGTTGCACCACAGCTCCTGTGCTGCTTAACTCCTGGTGAGGGTGGTAACCTCCCACTACTATGAAGACAGAGCTTTTGGGCACCCGTCCTAGTATAGCAAGACTACAATCCATGAGACAGCCCTTTGTCATGGCACACACGCAAGATCCATGTTTGCCTATGACAAAAAAAATCACCATTAGTGGACCAGACAACATTACAGTTGGGCACTCAAGGCAGGGGTATACGTCTTTGACCATGCTGAGTACGCTTCCATCTCAACAGCACCAATATGTTGATATCTTGCCTCATTAGTCAGAGGGGGCTATGATAATTGAGAGTAGTTGGTATTGAGAAGGTGTTTGCCATCTGTAACCCTAGGTAGGGTATAGGGTGAGTCACTCAAGCAATCGAGAAATTTGGAGCCAAGCAAGTTGTACTGTTCCTATGGGGCAGAAAGATTGAGTATTTGTGTCTTCTACATGTTTAATTTGAACACTGACACATTGCTAAAATTCTGTGTCTCCTCACTAAAACAGTCAGAGGGTAAACAGGGTTTGTAACCACATTATTTGCATACTAACCTACTGTGTGTATTGCCCAGCCTACCTTAACCCCAGTAATTAAAGCTTTGACTCAGCCTCTGGGCCAGCGGCTCCTTGTCATAGAGTAAACAACAGCGACAATAAGAGGCAACCTTGGTGCATCACTCTTCAGATCTGGAGGGGGTAGAAAATGATGCCATTTACTCTTACTTTGGCTGTGGGAGAGATACCCACATAGTAGCCACTGACAGTATTTATCCCCAAAGCCAAAGCATTTGAAAGTATTTATTAAGTAGAGCCAGTGTACTCTATCAAAGGCTTTGTCAGCATCCATGCCAAACAATAAGCTAAAATTATTTTCTTACCTATTCACGTTGACAATGATATGAAGTATCCTATTCATGTTGTCTGTGCATTGTCTATCTGGGATGAAAACTGCCTGATCGGGATCAACCAAACTGTGCATACATAGGTTTAGCCTGGATGCTAGGATACCAGTTAAGATCATAGCATCTATATTAATGAGTGAGAGTGGTGTGAACGAGCCACATTGTGATTGTTTTTTTGCCTGGCTTATGGATGACCGCAATGGATGCTGCTAGGATGGACAGTGTGAGAATGTCTCAGCGAAGGAGTTAAATAGCTTAGGTAAGATTGGTACTAAGGTCTGGAACAAGGCTCTTTAGGAGCATGGTGTGTAACCATCTGGGTCTGTGAATTTATTAGACTTTAATTTGGCAAATTGGTCATATGGGCCAGGTAAAGGTAAGGCCCAATGTGGGCACAGTATGGTCCTGTATATTATAGAGTGTCGGGTAGTAGTCTCTACATTCTGCTGCTATTTAGTCATCTTTAGAGACCTCCTCAGTCAATTGATTTATCTTGGGCATTAATCTTTGTTTAATTATATTTCATCATTATAGTCACACTTCATGCCTTTTTATCAACAAATCCATGGAACCAAGATATGCTTCTGCTTGTCATTAAATGTATGAGATTTGTGTAAGTGAGAGAATGGGGCACGATCTGTTTCCACCATGACTTCCCCGAGGGGTGTAAATGTGTTATGCGATGGGCTGCCACAAATCACATTTACCTGCAGTATCTGTGAGGTGCCGCTAGCTAGCAGAGTGTTAGACTGACAGCTGCCACATGGTCAGTGAACTGATATGAACTTTGGGACTGGAATGATTATTCAAACTACAAATAATTGCTAGAATAGATCATAGTTTATTCTGTAAATAGATAGGGGTTACTTATGTTTATAGGCTTATCTAGAAATGACTTATTTTTATTTATTTTGTACTTTTACAGGGTGCCTGGTATGAAGCTATTTTACGAGTAATCTCCCATTCCTACACTCCCTGTGCTATCCCTGCCCCTACCTTCATTCTAATTCTGGAGGACAATGAAACAGAAGTGCCACTGGCAGGCTAAAGGCAAGCCTATTTGCACCTGTCCACACACCATCTTGCTACAGGGCAC
Source organism: Pleurodeles waltl (assembly GCF_031143425.1). NCBI lineage: Eukaryota > Metazoa > Chordata > Amphibia > Caudata > Salamandridae > Pleurodeles > Pleurodeles waltl. The sequence continues at coordinate 519,820,796 of NC_090442.1, forward strand.
ACAGATTAGCAGTTTTATGGTAAGTTCCCAGTTAGCTTTAAAGTTGAACTCACCTTGCTGTGCTGTCCTGCGCCATTGGGAAAGAGCAGAATGTGCTCTATCTTCAAGGTGAGGCGCATTTCTTTCCTCCCCCCCGCCTGGCACACAAATTGCTGCCATGCGCTAATGCAGGAACCCTTGCACTACAGTGCAAGGATGCCTGCTTTGGAGGGGGGTGATTGTTTTTGTGCAGGAAGGGACACGTAGCTGAACAAAAACAATCACAAGAGGTGTTTTCCTTTTTCTATGTGTGCTGCAGAATGTGATACAGCACACATAGAAAGAGGAAAATCAGGGAGAAATAAAGATATTCCTCCCTGTTGTTTGCTAGCACTGTGCTTTTTGCAAACAGCACACCCTGGTACAATATAGAGAAGCTTCAGCGCTGAACAGTGGGCACAGACTGAATGTGGGAACTGAATGTATGTGTACTTGTATCAGTACAATGCATAGAGGGAACAGTGATGGGCAGTAAGGGCCTGATTCTAACATTGGCGGACGGCGGAGGCCGTCCGCCAAGGTTCCGCCGCCAAATGACAGCACCGCGGTCACAAGACCGCGGCGGCCATTCTAACATTTCCTCTGGGCCGGCGGGCGCTCTCCAAAAGAGCGCCCGCCGGCCCAGAGGAAATTCCCCTGCAACGAGGACGCCGGCTCAGAATTGAGCCGGCGTAGTTGCAGGGGTGCGACGGGTGCAGTTGCACCCGTCGCGTATTTCAGTGTCTGCATGGCAGACACTGAAATACTTTGCGGGGCCCTCTTACGGGGGCCCCTGCAGTGCCCATGCCATTGGCATGGGCACTGCAGGGGCCCCCAGGGGCCCCGCGGCACCCCCTACCGCCATCCTGTTCCTGGAGGGAGACCCGCCAGGAACAGGATGGCGGTAGGGGGTGTCAGATTCCCCATGGCTGCGGAGCGCGCTCCGCAGCCATGGAGGATTCCCCCGAGCAGCGGAAAGTCGGCGGGAGACCGCTGACTTTCCGCTTCTGACCGCGGCTGAACCGCCGCGGTCAGAATGCTCGTGGGAGCACCGCCAGCCTGTTGGCGGTGCTCCCGTGGTCGGTGGCCCGGCGGCCACTGGCCGCCAGGGTCAGAATGACCCCCTAAGTGTGCTGTGAATGTACTGTGAGTAACTATGCCTGCATTGGTAATAATATGAAGGTCCCTGTGGTCCATTCTGGGAAGCCCAGGCCTGTCTGTTGAAGACATGAGGAGTAGAAGAATATTCCCAGACAAGTTTGTGTATTGCTGCATTTTTGTGAGCTGGGTGGGACACACTGGAGGAAGTAATGGAGGGACCCTCACTTTGCACTTCAAAGGGGTGCTATTTGATTCAGAGATAGATCATAAGGAAGGAGCCTGGACACATCTCGGTAAAGTTGATTGGGCTGATAAGGCAATCATAAAGAGTAGGGCTGGGAGTCTGGGATTAATCTTTTGATGCACATACCAATGTGGCTGACATCCAGGGGTGAACTCTGGTCATTCTCATGAATTGTGTTGTGGGTCAATGAGCTTCAGAGCCATGTCTGCTGTGACAGACATCCTTTCAATGAGAAAAATGAAAATGAGAAGTGAACACTTCAAAAGAAGCAGAACCTCAAAATAAATATCAAGGCTCAGACCCTAATTCACATTTTGTTGTCTGAAAATGAACTTTAAGAAGGGGATATTGAGACCCAAAACATTGTCATCTGCCAAACAGCCAGACAAGCTGTGTGAGAAGGGGAAGCTCTGCATTACTTCTGCCAGTGACCAGGTCTATAGGCCAAGGTCTGATAGTCTCTTTGCTGGGTGAGGGGACATCACCTAGGGAAAACAAGATCACCTGCCTTGGAGTATCAGGCCCTGCCTGCTTGCCTAGACCAATGTGAGCTGTGAAGAAGAGGAGAGCGCTGGAGGGAACAAGGTCCAGTGAGGAGCCCTACCAAGAATATTCTCTGAGCAAAGTGTGAGGAGGACTACTAGTCCGCATACACTGGATGTGGCCACCCCACCAGTGAATGGGGTATAACCAATAATTGGGGGTGAGTGTTGCAATGTTTAGCAATCCGTCCATCATCCTTTTGTGTTGCTAAAGTTGCCCTAAGTGGGAAGGGTATGCCCAGACGTGGGTACCATGCTCACTGTGCCACTGGATTCAAGCTAGCCTGGCTGATGAAGGGTGATACCCTGAAACCGGTCCTAGGATGCTTGTTTCCGGTCCAGGGAGGACCTGGCTTGGCAGTTTGAGATGGACTGTTCCCATGAGGAACAGGGCCAAGACTGATTTGCATATGGCTGGGTCCAAACTGGGGTGGCATGGTGAGCAAAAGAACGATGGATTAAACCCAGGTCTGTGACTGGGAGTGAGTGTTGCATTGTTCAGCACTCCGTCCATCATCCTCTTGTGTTGCTAAACTATAACCAGTAACACCTTACAAGGTAGAGGGTGGGACAGGGTTTTGCCTGACAAATACTACAGCCCCGACCTCAAGGAGAGTGTGTTATTGCATATGAGTATTGTTATTCTTTTGCATGTGTAGAGAAAGAAAGAAAATACTTATTTTTTCTTATTTAAGTAAGTTTTGGACTAGACATTGATTTATTGTTCATACTGCATGCATGTTGAGTTATGAGTCATCTTCCCTTGCATGTATCTACACTCCTCCTCCCACCCCAGAGGGAGCATGTGACTGCTTGTCTACAGCTACCACTGAGAGTCAAGTGTAGAATATGTACTTGGCCCAGTTGCTCAGGATCCATAGTAGATTATGCTCTAGGATTTCAGGAGTAAAAGGCCTCAACCACCATCATGGGGCCCAGTAGCCCTTGCATGCCCCATGGCCTTCTGGACGGGATTCTGACAAGCACAGTATAAACTGTCTGGCTTGTGCAGTAGAAACACATATGGAAAGCTCCCAAGTTACATAGGGAACAGCACAGAATGAAAGAAGGTAGGCAAATTATTTGATCCAGCAGGCATTCTCCCTTTCGATTAGCTAGAGAAAGAATACAGACTCACTGAAACAGAACGCATGCAGAACGCATGCAGTATGTGCAGATTAGGCAGGGGGTGAATAATAGACTATTATTGGTATTTGAGAGGTGGTTCCAATGGAAAGACAATAACAGACATCTGCTTTCTAAGATATAAAATTTGCTGACACAGACCATGGCAAGTGAGAATTTGGCAGGCCAAATGAGATGGGAAGATGAGTTGAGCTGCACTGTTACAAAGAATAGGACAATGTGTTCTACCAACACCATAGAACAGCTAGATGTGTTGCAGGCAGGGAGACCATACACAGCCCAAGTACATAACTGGTACTTTCAAAGACAGGAGTGTTGGAGAGGAAGCAGCAGTATAGGAGCATTGCTTTACCTCCTTTGAACTACTCCAAGTTAACTGTAGTGTCCTAGATGACACCGATAGAATGCACATATTTTGCAGCATACACAGTTTTTGGCCTTCCTAATAGACACACATTCCCAATTTCTCTCTGGGATACTGACAAGATCCCAAAGCATAAACACTGGCTGTACCAGACATGGAATCTATTGAGCATGGATAAGTTAAGAATGTCCCTTGCATACAACAATGAGGGTTTCTGGGAAGTGTAGTCCTGATAAATAACTTTTCTCTCCACAGAATTTAAAGAAGTAACTTGCCTTAAATACTTGAAGTTTTTGTGCCTAAATGTCCTGGAAGATGAGCTTAGCAAAACGTTTCTGATAAGAAAAGAATTGACAGAGTCTTACTTTACCGCAGATGGCAGAAACAGTAACTCTTCTTGCATATTAGAGACATTACTGTGAGTGTTAGGAGGAGGTATGTTTGGGGAAAAGTGAGTTAGGTTTAAACTTCCTGTCAGCCTTTGGGATGTAGGCAGCTATATCTGTTTGTTTTCATATTGGAAATATATCAATAATTCAGAGTTGTTCCATAAAGATCACTTTCCAAGATAGGTAGCATGGGGAAAAATCAGGGTAGCTGTGAGCAGTATTGATTACTCATCCCTGAATACCTGCCTGTTGGAATTCATCACCAATGGGATATGAGTTGGAAAATATGAAGATATTTGAACTATTCTGCCACTTTTGCAAGAAGGGATTGCTTTTAAACTAGTGGATCAAGAGAGTCTGTTAGTATTAGTAGCACATATTTTACATGTACACCAATCAAATTGCCACTGGCATATTATCAATCCATGTCACTACAGACATTTCTCATCGCACTGAATACAAAGCTATTATGCAGTCCATGGAGGCCTACATGATGACTTCATGATTACTTTGTGGTAGTACAACATTTAGGCCCTCATTACAACCCTGGCGGTAAATGGCACCTACTGCCGTGCTGACGGCAGCCAACATACCGTGACCGCGGCGGTATTTCGCTACAGGTATTATGACCCACAATGAGAAATCTGCCACTATACAGACACCCACACAAGTCCGCCAGACCAAAGGTCAGTGATAAACTGGCAGTACCAAAACCCACACCGTTATGCCAACAGAAATACGCCCACAGTATCAGGACCCACGAATCACCACAGCGGTCTTTCAACCACGTGAAACCATTGGCGGTACACCCCGCTCGCTCAAAATACACACACCCTAACCAAACTCCACCACATTGGACAATTCAAACTACACACACTTGACACACATACACAGACCACACCCACACACCCACAACACTATAAAACACACACCCACAATACCCACAACCCTTTACGACCCAAACATTTTGGCAAGTGAGAGAGAGAGAAGCCAGGAGCACCCACTCAATCAGAGCCACAAAACACCATCACTCATACACCATCCACGCACCTCACACCAGACACCCCAACACAGCACCCCACATACCCGCACACATATCACTCACACCGCATCCATGGCTCCCCAAAGACACCCCAGGTTTTCAGAGGAGGAGCCAAGGGTCATGGTGGAGGAAATCATCCGGGTGGAGCCACAGCTATTCGGATCACAGGTGCAGCAGTCGTCCATTGCTAGGAAGATGGAGCTATGGGGCAGAATCGAGGACAGGGTCAACGCCATGGGACAGCACCCCAGAACAAGGGATGACATCAGGAAGAGGTAGAATGACCTTCGGGGGAAGGTGCATTCCGTGGTTGCAAGACATCAGGTAGCAGTACAGAGGACTGGCGGTGGACCCCCAACTCCTCCTCCACAACTAACAACATGGGAGGAGCAAGTCTTGGCGATCATGCATCCTGAGGACCTCGCAGGAGTAGCAGGAGGACTGGACTCTGGTAAGTCAAATCTTTACTACTATATCCCCCACCCTACCTGCATGCCGTCACAAACAACAACACCTACCCTCACCCACATCACTCCACCACCTCACATGTACCCCACTATCACAACCCACCCATCCCAATACCAAGCCCTGCATGCAATACCAATGCCTGGACACCCATCACAGACCTATATGGACACCCATCACCACAGCATCCACACTAGTGACAATCACTTAGCCAAACCAAGCACAACTCACAGAAGCCAAAGCTGCCTTGGGAATAACAACCCTAGTGGGGAACATACTTATGCCCAAGATGGCACACGCAGAAAAAATAACACTGCATTTGTATCCCCTAAGGACCCCTATTCAACGTTACCAGAGAGGAGTTGCTAGCAACATCCAGTCCACCCCCAGAAGAGGCCCACAGTGATGACAGCAGCTCTGCACGCCTGGATCTGGAAGACCAGCCTGGCCCATCAGGGACCTCCGGACAGTCGGTTACCCTACCACAGTCCCATACCACTACAGAGCCTCCCCCTCAGGAAACACCAGCACTCACCCAACCAGTGGGCTCATGCCACTGTTCCCAGGACACGTCAATCAGCAGTGTGTCCATCATTACAGGGACCCCAGGCAACCCCACAAACCCAGGATGATCAGGGACATGGGGCCAGTGGCAGTGGGAACACGGTTCAGGGGACAGAGGCACAGGACAACAGGGAAGGTGGGAGGACTGCTGTGCAACAGGGGGAGGACAGGCCCGGGGAACCCCCTCTCCAGGAGGCACTCAAAAACATCCTGGGAGCATCCCACCATTCCCAGGAGACCATGGGCCGGATACTGATCAAGTTGCAGGAGACCCAGCGGCTGCAGGAGGGACAGTACCTGGGGATCAGGGAGGACCTCAAAAACATCTACACCATCTGGGGTCACCATTGCAGGGATGCTGGGTGACATGGCCAACACCATGAGGGAGGCAGTGACACAACAACAGGACCCTGACACTAGCCACGCCGAAGAACAGCCCTCCACCTCTGCCGGTGCTAGTGGACAGGAGGCCCTGCCACTGGAACAACAGGCCACCAGCACCCCACCCCCTACAGAAGGAGAACCACCCACAAACTGTCCCTGTGATCCAGGCAGAAGCCAGAGAACATTGCCAAGACCCCCACCAGGAAATAAGGGCCAGATGTAGGTAGGAGAAATTTAGCGAGTCGTTGCGACTCGCAATTTCCGACTCGCTAAATGGTATCCAAGAAGAAAAAGCGACTTCAATTTGCGACTCGCAAATGAAGTCGCACCGCAGATTGCGAGTCCGCTGTTTGCGAAGTCGCTTTTTGCGACCGCGCTAAAAACTAACACGCAATTAGCGAGTGGGTGTTGCAAATTGCGACTGTGCTGGAAATTGAATGCAGGTGCAGCAGAACACTCTGGAAAACACTTCCTGGCTGCTGAAGATGACATCACAGACAGGAAGTTTACAAATACACCTGGGAGGAGGGAGGACCACACCCATTTTAATCTGCTGAACTGCAAACAGGAAGAACAGCAGCTACCATGGCAGAGACACCAAGAAAGCGCAAATTGAAATTTGCAGAAAAAGAGCTGGAGGTGCTGACTGAGGAATGCTGTCAGCACCATGAACAACTGTTTAGGAGGGCAGCCCTCAGTGTGCCAGAGGTGGAGAAGAAAAGAATTTGGAGCGAAATACAGGACAAGGTGAACTCCATGGGTGTCAGCCACCGGAGTATAGAAGAGTTGAAGAAACGGTGGTAAGACCTGCGCTCCCGGACCAAGGAGAGGGTGGCAGAGAGGCTCCGGGAGATGAGGGGCACTGGAGGGGGACCATCCACTATACCACCACCCACACCCCTGGAGGAAAGAGTGGAGGAGACCTTGGAGCCAGAGGTAGTGCGAGGGATGGGAGAGCTGGACACTTCAGAGCCAGGTGAGTACCATGAGACATGCATGTACACCCATATATGCCATACCCCCACCCACCTTGTACACAGCAGCATGCACAACCAAAATAGCTCCATTTCAGGGTAGCAATCACCTGCATGGTGCATTATGGGCAATGTAGTCAAGTAGGCAGTTGATAGGCAACAGTTTATTAGGAAGTTGATAACAGATGGTAGATACTGACAGTGTGTTCCTTATTTCCCACAGGTCTCCCACACGACACCACCGCCAGCCAAAGCGTCCAGGGGCCACAGGTCAGCCACCAGCCTGCAGAGGAGTCAGGACCAGCCAGCACAGGGACCTGCACCACCCACCCACAGTCCCCTCATGATGCACCAGTTGCCATACTGGTGAGTGAGCCAGCACCTGGTCCCAGCCACAGTGCCGCTGTAGATAACACGGAGCCTCCTCTGCGTCGCAGGCGACGTGTAAATGTCCCTCCAGTGCCGCAGGCTGAGTCAGGGGACGCCTCCATGTCGGCCGCTGAGGCTGCACTCCTACGGGGTCAGCGCCTGCAGACACGGGAGATAAGGAGAATATCAGGGGCCATGCAGCGCATGGAGCACAACCAGAACAGTGGGCTGCAGTTGGTACACACAGAGCTGCAACAACACAATACCAATGTTGGCGACCTTGCACTCTCAATGAGACAACTGGTGGCAGAACTCATAACTGAGAGAGGGTGCAAGGCGCCGTGACAGGCAGCTAATGCACCGGCTGGACCGCTTGTCTGCCTCCATCGTCAGGCTGGCAGTGAACACCACTGGCCTTTCCCGGCGCATGGTCAGCCTCCAGGTAGACATGGGCCACTTTGCCAGTGATGTGGCACATGGACTGGGACGTCTCAGCCATGCCATAGATATCATGGAGGCCCGACAGGTGGCTAGGGGCACGGCTGACACGCCGCAAGACAGCGAGGAGGGCTCCACCGTCAGCAGTGTCTCAGCCAGTGACACAAGGGTGTTGTGCAGTGGTAGCGCAAGGCAGGGCACTGCTGACACACCAGCAAGCAGCCATGCTGGGCGAGGCCGGCGTAGACTGTGAACTCCACACTGTCCTGAAGTAGACGCACATAAGGTCAATGTGTCCTCATGCCAGGTGGACTAATACAGCCCCTGAACTGTACTTAATGTATATAGTTTTATTGGTGCACATTATTAAATCCGTTGTTTGTTACACTTCACACCTGGACTCTTTGTGTGTGACATTAGTGAGTGTGGTGACAGTTAGCACGTACCTTCCAAAGTATTGATTTGTAATGTGGTCCCGTCTCAGTCTGCCTTGATTTGCAATGCTTCTATCCCCATGATGGCAATGTGGTAGCTCTTGCTCTTCATCCTCCGAAGCTTCTGGGGTGAGAGGTAGCCCACGATCTTGAAAGCTGTTATTGGGGTATATTGGTTCACCTCCACTTCTGTGGAGGCATCTGAATCTGGCCTTCAGCAGTCCAAAGGTCCTCTCTATGATATTTCGGGTCCTCCTATGTGCACTGTTGTATTGCCTCTCTGTCTCATTGCTGGGTGTTAAGTACTGGGTCAGTATCCATGGTCGTAGTGCATATGCACTCTCACCTGTTTGGCACAAAATGTACAATGTTAGCTGGGCATAGATGGGTTCCAGATTGACCTGTGTGTATTTCTGCATGGTGTATTCAGCTGTACCTAGGAGGTATCCGTCTCCAAACTTCCCACGTTCTAGGCGTTGGTGTATCCCACTGTGCCTGAAAATATAGGAGTCATATGTGCTTCCTGGAAATTTGGCAACCATATCAGTGATAACATAAGGGGCGTCACATACCACCTGGCTGTTCAGTGAGTGGGTACACTTCCTGTTGCGAAACAGATATTCGAGATTTGCAGGAGGGCATATTTGTATATGTGTCCCTTCCACACAACCTATGACATGGGAGAAGTTGGCAATCCTGTAGAATTCCAACTTAGTGCTGTTGATTTCTGCCTCATTCCTGGGTAGGTATATGTATCTGGACATGTGTGTGAGTAAGGCATCTAGGAATGCTCTGAAGAATCGTGAGAGTGAACTCTGGGATACCCCACCTGCCACAGCAATGACCCCCTGATAGCTACCCGAGGCCAAGAGGTGCAGTGAGCATAGCACTTGCACATGCGTAGGGATGGCACAGCCATGCACAGTCTGGCGTTGAAGCTGCGGATTGAGTAAATCTATTAAATCTAGTATTGCTGCACTGCTAAGTCTGTATTTATCATAAATCTCCTCCTCAGTTTGTTGGAAAAGTGTCTGCCTGGTTCTGTATATCTTCTCCTGTCTCTGGCTCCTCCTCCTCCTCTGCTGTGCGGCGTGGGCTCTCCTCCTCATTGCTATCACATATATCTCCGCCGTCTTGATTAACCCAGGTGCCTTCTGGGTCTCCTTTTATACTTTGGTTCTGGTTACCACCTGCTCTGAGTTAGTGGTAAACTGGAAGTGCAAAATGGGCTTTTTGCGACTAGTCGCAATTTGCGAGTGGCTATTTCATATGGTTTGCGACTCGCAAATAGCGACTTCCTATTTGCGGGTCGCAAAATGGGGTCGCTATTTTTGCGAGTCGGTAATGGCTCGCGTCGCATTTTTGCATCCCATTTCCGATTTTGCGGGGTCGCAAATTGCGATTCGGGCCATTTGCGACTCGCAAAAGTTTCCTACATCTGGCCCTAAGACTCTTCCAGATTGTCACCCTTGTGTCCCACTCTGTCCTCCTGTCCACCTTGAACTGCCATTGCTCCACTTCCTATGCCCCCTTGGACAATGCACCTGTGATACCAAGAGACTGGACTCTACCCTGGACTTTCCACACCATCACCCCAGCCCATTGCACATCCCCCTCTACTTATGAGCACTTAAATAAATAAACACCCTTGGAATAAATGCAAATCTGGAGTCTGTTAAATGATTCAAATGTGTATTAGTACAACATTATCAAAGCATAGCAAGTCATATCTACAGTTAAATTTTCATTGGAATGACCTTTAATGGGCAGCAGTAAACACACCAGGAGCCAGAGTGGGCCACAGAGATCTGAAAACAGAGATGCCAAAGGGTACAGTAAGTGGCCATAGACATAGGGAAATCAGGCTGCCATGTGCAATATCCAACAGAAAAATGAAAAGTAAAATGAAGTTACATTGTCTTACCTGTATGTCACTGGAAGTACTTCTGTATTATATTACTTCTGTTGTCCACTGCCTCCTCGTCCTCACTGTCCACAGGTGCCACCGCTGCCACAAGACCATCACCAGGCTCGTCCCCCTGCAGAAAAGGCATCTGGTGTCTCAAGGCCAGGTTGTGCAACATGCAACGATGATCTGGCACACCTTCTTGGGTGAGTAGTACAGGGAACCACCAGTCAGATGGAGGCACCTAAACCTGGCCTTCAGAAAGCCGAAGGTTCTTTCAATTATCCGCCTTGTTCGCAACTGTTAGACACACACTAACCCTTAGGGACAACCCCATACCCAGACACCTACTTATACTGGGTGGGGACCTTGGGCTCATCTATTAGCCACACCCGGTGCCTCTGGAATTGGCCCATCACATATGGGATGCTGCTATTCCTCAAGATAAAGGCATCATGCACAGAGCCAGGATACTTGGCATTCACATGGGAGATGTACTGGTCCGCCAAACACACCATCTACACATTCATAGAGTGATAGCTTTTTCTATTCCTGAAAACTTGTTCATTTCTCAGAGGAAGACAAATGCCACATGTGTACCATCAATGGCATCAGTGATGTTGGGGATATGTCCCAGGGCATAAAAGTCAGCTTTCACTGTGGCCAAATCCTCCACCTGGGGGAATACAATGTAGCTGCCTTCACTGCGGAGGAGTTGGAGAAACTGGTGGATGGGGTCCTACTGGAGTACACATTACTCTATGGTCCTCCAGACAAACAGGTGAGTACACTTTGAGCATGATGCGTGGGCCATGAATGTATGGATTGCTGTGTGTGTAAGCCACATGTAGGGGGGGCAGAGGCATCCTGGCCAGAGTGCTGCATGTATGGTGGTCAATGTATGTGCGTCAGGGGAGGGGAGGGATCTGGTGGGCCATGAGTGTGACGGTCTGGACGGTTGACTGATTCCCTTTTCTGCTGTCTTTTTCATGCAGGTCAGCGCCCACCAGAAAAAGGGTATTTGGCATGCCATCACCAAGGCGGTGTAGACCCTGGGGGTCTTTGACAGGCAGAGCACCCACTGCCGCAAAAGGTGGGAGGACCTGCACCGCTGGGCAAAGAAGATGGTGGAGGCCCAGCTGGGGCTGGCCTCCCAACGAGGAAGGGGTGCCCGACGCACCATGACCCCCCTGATGTTCCGCATCCTGACAGTGGCCTATCCGGAGTTGGATGGGTGCTTGAAGGCATCACAGCAGCCACAAGGGGGTGAGTACAGATTCTGAATCCTGACTTTGTATGTGTTAAGGGTTACCTGGGTGGGGGATGTGGGCTGTGGGTGCCCCTAGGCCAGGGTAAAGATGGCAGGGTGGGTCCCTTGTTGGGCAGTCTCTGAAGCACTCCTACCCCAATGGTGTTAGTGGGCATCTACTACTGGGCAGGGTCCTGTGGATTTCAGGTGTGCAACTAATGGCAGTAGGCATTGTACCCAATGGGCTGGTGACTATCTTAGTAACTTGTAGTGCATGGCCTAGTGCATAGGGCTGCTCCCTGTGTGTTGTGTACGCCAACAGTGGTGGTGTTGCTGGCATTGACCAAGTGTATCCTAGGTCTCTCCCCTCCCTTTTTGTTTTGTCACCCAGTCCTTGTGTGCATTAGCATCATCTGGCAGAGGAGCAGAGGCACCGGCGATGGAGGGAGCTGCATCCCACATGGGCCTGGAGGCCAAATCCACTGACGGTGAGGGTACCAGTGGGACGAGGGGAGCACCACGACGGGGACAGGAGGGGACACCACGGACAGCGACTCCTCCTCCGATGGATGCTCCCTGGCAGTGGCGGACACCTCTGTGCCCACCCCAGCAACAGGTACAGCCGCCATCCCCCTACCAGCACCACCCTACCAGCAGCCCCTCTGCGTGTTTCCCGAGCCTGCTCACCCATGAGGGTGGGCATCTCCTTCACCCCAGGCACCTCAGGCCCCACCCGAGTCAGGCCTTCTGCCCTCAGTGAGGAGGCTATTGACCTCCTGAGATCCCTCACTGTTAGGCAGTCAACCATTCTGAATGCCATCCAGGGTGTTGAGAGGCATTTGCAACAAACAAATGCACACCTATAGGGCATTCACTCGGGCGTGGCGGCCCAATAGAGAGCATTTCAGGCTCTGGCCTGCTCCCCGATGGCAGCCCTTGTCCCTGTCTCTAGCCTCCCCCCTCCAACTTCCTCTACCCAGTCCCAATCCCCTCAACCCCAGCCTATCCCAGGCACACCTTCAGATCAGCATTCACCCAAATCAATACACAAAAGTGGCTCAGGCAAACACAAGCACCACACTTCATCTCATAGGCACTCACACAAGCACCATCCCCATGCAGACACACCAACATCCACTGTCTCCACTGTGTCCCCCTCCTCCTCATCATCCACCTCCCTCCCAGTAGCGTCTCCACTCACACCGCATGCACTACATCCTCATCCACTACCTCCATCACCAGCACGCCCATCACAACACACCCCTCACTGGCAGTCACCACCCCCACATCCATGCACACGTCCCCTGTGTCCTCTCCCAGTGTGTCTGTGACCCCTCCTCCCAAAGTACACAACCGCAAGCACCCACCCACCCAACAGCCATCCACCTCACAACAGCATCCAGCCCATGCACCTGCACTCAAACACAGCAAAAAGATCACTCCCTCTTCCTCCACTCCCAAACCCTCTCCCTCTTCCCGCCCCAGTGTCTCTAAGAAGCTTTTCCTGGCAAACATTGCCCTCTTCCCTACTCCTCCCTCAGGCCAGGGTGTGCAGAACCCAGCCCAGCACCTCAGTCACCAAGTCGACGTCCGCTGCGGTTCCTGCAGCTAACAGAGGCACAAAGGGGGCACCCGTCACCCCAGCCAGTGTTCCACCAACACCTGCCAAGGACAAAACCATTCCGCCACCTACCAAGGTGAATAGGGGGACAGCATGCAGCAAGGGGAAGGAGCACCAACCACCCAGCAAGGTCACCTCAGACTCCAGCTGCCAGACCCAAGGGGACACCACCATTTGCCAAGGTGAGGAAGGGGCAGAAAACACCAGGCAAGGCACTTCCGCTGTCAGAGGCTGCAGGTGAAGGCCTGGTGGCTACCAGCACAACTGCCAGCACCGCCACCTGCACCGCGGCTAGCACCGCCAGCTGCCCGCAGCTAACACTACCGCAAGCACCGTCACCTGCACCGCCGCAAGCACCACTACTGTCAGCAGCAGCAGCCCCAGTGGTCAGCCGTGTGAGGCTACAGGAGAAGGGCTGGGGCCTCCACACACCACTGGCAACACAGGCACCTGCACCACAGCCAGCACTGCCACCTGCACAGCTGCTAGCACCTCCACAGGCACCACCTCACGCGCCGCCACCTGCACCGCCACCTACACCGCTGACAGTAGCACCACTACCAGCAGCAACAGCCCCAGTGGGCAGCCGTCCGAGGCTGCAGGAGAAGGGCTGGAGCCTCCCATCACCACTGGCAGCACCCCCACCAGCACCGGCACTACCACCAGTTAGCAGCCTCAGCCGCCGCAGGATGGAGTCTAGCCCTGCCTCCATGGACTATCATACAACCTGGTCCCTGCAAATCTCGTGGAGATATGCATCCACTCACCCAATCCTTGGCAGGATGAAGCACACTGGGCACAAAGCTCCCTCCAGAACCAGTGGAGAAAGACACCCACTAAAGAGACTGTGGCTTTGCACTCCCCAGGACCAAGCAGTGGGCAAACCACCCACTTGAGAAACTTGAGAGTCTGTGGCTTTGCACTCCCCAGGACCAAGCAGTGGGCAAACCACCCACTTGAGAGACTTGAGAGACTGTGGCATTGCACTCCCAGGACCAAGCAGCGGGCAAACCACCCACTTGAGAGACTTGAGAGACTTGAGAGACCCCTTGAGGAGCAATGGCGTTATTCCATCTTCTGGCTGAGGTGCCCTCCTTCCCCATCCCCCTGAGGTGCCTGTGTGTTTTCGACCTGATGCCCCTGCAGTGTTCTATTCATATTGAGGCAGGAGTCAAGAGTGGGCTTGGCCCATGATTTTTGGCCCAGTGGCCCACGGACATTTTGAATGGACACTGTAACACCATATGTACATATTGTATATTTTTGTAACTCTATTGCTTTTTTCCTTGCGTTCTTGCAGGTGGTTACGGGGTGTAAATGTAATGTTGATGCATGTGTATGGTGTATGATGTTGTGGGTGAGGGTGGGGGTGTTGCTTGTTACATGTGTGTGTCACTTTCTTTTTCCTCCCCCCTCCCCTGTGTACTAGGTGAGGTACTCACCATGGTCTTCGCTGCCGCCTTTCGTATTCCTGGTAGATGAGGAGGTACACCAGCATGGGCAGGACCTGCAGCTCAGGCTCCATGGCGTCCTGGTTCTTCGTTTGTGTCGAGCGGGGAGTGTTTTCCTTTCCGAGTCTTGTTTTCGCCGTGCTTTTGATGGCGTTGGTACCACCCTGGAAAAGCTGGTGGATAGGCGGGTTGTGATGTGGTGGGTGGTACATTGTCTTCTGCCTTTCTGTTGGTGGTTACCGCCGCGGTGTTTGCCATGGCGGTTGGAGTGTTAAAGTGGCTGTCTGTGTTGGCGGTTTCTGTCGTGGTCGTGATCCCATTTTTTTTACCGTCGGCCAGTTGGCGGTAGTACCGCCGCTTTAACACCGACCGCCAGGGTTGTAATGAGGGCCTTAATGTCCTAATGAAGGTGTGTGCGGCAATAACTACATGATGTGATAACTGGCAGCCCTTCTACCATATGAGGATAGTCCAATACAACATCCTCATTCAGATCCCTTTGAATGTCAACTGTACTCCTTTATAAAAGGTCATGAACACCTCTCTGCCTTGCCTCCTGCACAAATGCAGATCTTCTTTTCAACTCAAATTAGAGTTATTATTTCCCAGGACTTCTTTTACGTGCTAGTCGTGACTGATAGCTACCTGGAAGAAGCCTATATTGATATGGAATCCCATTCAGTTACTGCATGATTGGACTTGACCATGAATGAACAAGTGGGTATGGAGTGGCTGTTATCTGCAAAGATTCGCTCAAAAGCAAGCACATTCATACTGAATCCTACACCACTTTTCAATGTCTAGTATCACAGGTTGAAATCTGACAGAACATGCACCCTCAGACTAAGGGCCCCATTATGTGTTTGGCAGTCTATGGACCTCCATGGTAGTGATGGGAGTCCGACCACCACAACTTTGGCAGTCAGACCACCGGATTACAAGTTTGTTGGTCAGACCACCAGAAGACCGCCCCTTGTGGTGACCATGGTGGCCAATGTTGCCAATGTTGGAGATCCCGGCATTCGAACCGCCATTGCCATTACGATCTGCAGGACCGCCAAGCTTTCAATGGTGATCCCGCCGCCATGGAAAGCTTGATGGTCAGGCACGTAAGGGGCCCAAAACAGTGGGCCCGGGAAGGGCGAGGCAGGGACCCATGTGGGACCCCCCCAAAAGATTTGAGGTTTGGCTGTGCACTGTGTCTTATGCACGACATGGTGCATGGGCACAGTCCACCTGTTGTGCCAACAGGTAGGAATGCATGGCCAGCAGTAGCTCCATTATACTACCCCGCTTCACCCAGCCAGTCACACAAGCCATGTGGGCAACTCATAATCCGGTGGTCTTGGGACTGTCTGCCTGGCACCGTTCGTAAGACTGTCACCATAGCAGTCCGACTGCCAAATTGTAGTGAGGCCCTAAGTGTCTGTTCCAAATCTATCTAGTGAGAAATTGGGTTGTTGGTTGAATGGGGTGACTCCTCTTCACACAACAGCCACAATCCCTGTCAGGAAATTAACCTGTGTTTAATCCTCTGGTCGATTGGCACAAAGCAGTCAGGTATTACTTAGCGGCAATGTATAAAGTATTCATGCAGCACACATACAGTGATAAACTGAAAACACAAAACAAGAAAAATCCCACACCAACTTAGAAGCATAGAGTTAACTGTTATAAAATATTTGACACCACAACAACAAATATTCAATCAGTAGAACCAGAGTTGTACATTTTAAAATTTGAAGGTAAAACCTAGCATCTACAATATCAAAACACCAACCATGGACACCTATTTGCTAAGACCGGGTCAAAGGTAAAAAATATGGCCAAGCCACAAGACGTGGATTGGCCCAATTGGCACCTACCTTTGGACTTAGTACACATTTCTAAGAAAACGTTCTGAGAAGGTAAAGTTGAGTGGGGCAAGGCTGCAGGCAGTGTTCGAGGAGGAGGCGTTATCATCAGGGAGACTCTATGAAGTTTTCTACATTTGGACTTAGTCTCTTTCTTGGAAGTCAATAAACTCCAGCCAGATGAGGCAGGAGGGTGCAGCCGATGAGAATTCCGCAAGGTCAGATACTAATTTGGGGAATTACCACTACAGGATTTGCTGCTGTGGAGAAGAAGGTAGCAGGAAATGCCACAAAGTCAGGCTGACCGGCGATGAATGAGCAGGTTGTTCCCGGTCTTTCCTCAGTTCTCAGAGCAGTCCCAAGTTTTGGCTTTTGGCTATCTGGGCACATTTAACACTACAACCAAAGGTCTAGGACTGGAGGGGTACCATTTGGGAGGTAGGAATTACTCAGGCTGGGTCCAGTCGTGGTTTCAAGATAGTTGGAGCCTTTTCTGTCTCTGAGGCTCTGATGAAAAGGCCAGTCAACCAGTCCTTGGAGTCACTATAATAGTCTTGGGTTCAAGTGATAAACAGGGCTCAAGCAGCAGGGCAGTCCTCTGAGAGTAGAAGGCAAGCTCTAGGAAGCAAAGCAGTCCTTCCAGTTGTAGCAAAGCAGTCTTGTGGGGTACACAGCAGGCCACTATAGCAGGCAGTCCTCTGAGAGTTCTTCCGCAGGTCCAGAAAGTGAACTGAAGAGTGAGTCAGAGGGTCCTATTTGTATACCTGGTGCCTTCTTTGAGGTAGGAGAAGTTCTGAGAGAATTCCCTTTGACCTGCTTGATGTTCCCTTCTTTTCCTGCTCTTGCTCAAAGCTGACTGCATGAACAATGCAGACAAGATCTTTGTGTGAAGGTACAGCACTTCTATGCAAAAAGGGGGGAGTTTAAGGCTTGGCAATGGAGTTCTAGTGCCAAGTAAAATTGGTAGTTTAAAACGTTATTCAGGCTGCAATGGCAGTCTTGAGACATGTTTTAAGAGACTCCTTTAGTGGTTGGCTCAATACATGCGGCAGACCCACTAGTAGCATTTAATTGTAGACCCTGGCTGCATACCGCTCTACAACGGACTTATAAGTACATTAAATATGCCAATCAGACTGCTGAATTTGGGTAGCAGCACCACTGGATTGTGGTGTACTGAGTCCAGTGCCACACCATGTTACAACTGTCAGCCTAACCTTTCCAGCCAGCTAGCCTTACTTCACCAGCACCCAAAGGTGACGGTGATTTGTGGCAGCCGTGCACATGACATTCGGATTTCTCAGGGAAATTGTGATGGAACAGATCTCATCCTTTTCTCTGAATAATCTTCATCTCACACATGTAAAAACAAACAGACCCAGAAAACTCGTTCAATGTATTTTATTAAATCAACTGTGTTCTAGATAAAAAGGCATGTACTGTAATAATAAAGATAATGAAACATAATAACAGCAGAGCGGTGACCAAGAAAGTGAAACAGAAGAAAAGTCTCACCAAAGTGTCACAATGCTAGGTGTTAGACTTCCTACCTACGTGGCTAAGGTTCTAAAATAGAGCAATGTCAGTCCTAATCCGCCCTACAGGACTCCTATAAAGACACCATTCCCCAGACCTGAGAATTGTAGTAGCAAAGAGGGCTGTTGGTCTACAGAGATTCCTTTACCATCTAGGTGGAAAAGACGTCAAGTCTCAGCAGACAGCTGCAATGAAGCAACAGCATGCAGTTGCAATTTCTGGCTGGAACTTCCCTCTAATGTATAGGGGGCAGAGAGATGTTTTATAATAAAACAGCTGGTGTTCACAAAAATTGCCCTAACACCAGAACACATTTGTTTCCGTGAAAGGCAGAGATTGTGGTGTTCCACTTTGTACTGACAACAATATAAAATACAGTCTTCAGCAAATTACAGAACAAACATGTCAAGCTAAAAAGAATGAAAAGAAGTTTCTAGGCTAAAAGTGTATGAGATAAAAGAAATAAAACATCACAGCAGTATGAAGCTTCTGCTCAGAAAATAAAAGGAATTACCTCTAGGCTAAAGGACACAAGCTGCAGGCATATGGCTAAAATAGTATACCCATAAAATACTGCCAAAATAACCTCACGACATTTGAGGGTGACCCTCCAGAGAGGACCACGTTATGGTATTGTATTCTGATTGTTGTACTAAGTTACTTGTTGCTAAGCACTGTGCATATACTTGTTTGTATTGGAAACTCTGATTCCTGTGAGCAAGACAGTTCTAAGAATATGGAACATGGAATACTTGGAATCTAACAAGGTTCCTGAGTGGGGCAGTTGGAGGTGAAGGTCTTGCTGACAGGATGAGGCTTCTGTATACTGGACATATACTTAATAAAATGGATTAAACCTTCAAGAAACGGTATCCTTGGTTACCTCACACGTCCAACACACCTCTTTCAAACAATGTATCATACACATTCAATGTGGATTTTCTCAAAAAACGTATTAACAATAATCCTTGTGGTAAAGTATTGAGAATTAGGCCTAACTGTAGCACAAACAACTTATAATTAAAAGAGAGGAAATACATTACTGCAAGACGTTTTAGAGGTACTATGTGAAGCGTGAGAAACAGCTAAGCTTTTGAACAGATTTACTTGACAATAAGCAATGTTTAAGAAAATATTTTTTTAACTTTAAACCCAATTTTGTATGTACACAAAATATTTTTTCAGTATTGTGAAAAAACATTGCGTGAGGCTTAAACTTGGTAAAGGATTTAGCGGAGGTGCTTCCAAATAAACAATTTGCTACCTTTCTCAAGTCAGCGTCATCAAGATTGGTTTTGAGTTTTAGTCAACATGTTAGATACCATGGAACTGACACAAATGAGTATTGGTTAATAACATTCACTACAGAAGTGTTATTGATGCCAGTACTGCAACTATGTGGTATAAAGATTTTCAGAATTTGAACAAGACAAGAAGTTTTGAAATTATAGGATTCATTATCTTTGACACTGTGCACTGGGTACATATATGATCTTTTGTGTGCATAATTCATCTTTTGTAAATGTGGAAAACAATTAGGAGGAGCTACACAGTGCTACACAAAGAAGCAATGGAAAGAACATATTCAAACCCTGAAGCATCATGACAATAAATATGCTGTGCCAGCTCACTTTGACAGAACGTAAAAATTAAGACATCAGCGTGATTAGATTCCGAGAGATGCATATCACTGTGGATATGTGTGTTGGTGCATCAAGGTACATCTGAGAAGCAATGTGTAAAATTGACATATTGGATTCAATTAACATCGAGATGAAGTTAGATAGGGAATTGTACATGTTAATGGAATTATCGGAAAATATTATTTTGCTTACTAAGTGATAACAGCATGACCAGTAGTTGATCTAATGTACTGATGATTTATTAATTTCACATAAGAGGGTTATTGTAACACAGTTTAAATAGGCCATTGGGTTGCTAACATTAGCCTTCTAATCAACAACTGGGAGTGACATTATTTCAGGGATACACAAGGATTATCTTCCTAGCCAACAAAGGGTCTAATCCAGGAGTTGACAAATGAAACAAGTTCTGTAGTTTTCTTGCATTATGGTGTTTAACAATTGTGAACTTCCTCAGTGACTTGCAAGGCATGGCTATTTTTCCAACTGACCATCCTTGGTGGCATTTGCAGATTGTAACATCAGAGTTTGAGTTAAATTGGTGGCATGTCATTAATGATTTAAGGAGATGTATCTACTTTACTGATAGTAAGATTACATGTTTAAAATGTAGTACCAGGAGTTTAAACAGCAGATGAACAGAACAGGTCAGTGTTTCGTAAATTTCCAGTAGTTGGTGTTACAAAAGATAATAGTTCACATCTTTCTGTTATGTTTCTGATCCTAGTGTTGAAGGTCGACTCTTTTGGTAGTTCTTACTCATATCAGATCTAAATATTATTTTTCACCTATGTGGCATTTGTAATAATCACATTGAACATGTGGTTAATATGAAGATGGGTGAAAGGGAAGCAAGAGGTTATTTTATGAATGGTTATTGTTGTTAACATAAGGGAGCCTACAGCTTGTCGGTCTGGATCACTCCGTGTGCTGTTTATCCTGTATTTTTCGTCTCTATCATTGACGTAATGTGATTTCGGTAACCAATATTTAGTTGTGCACTATATGATTGAGAATTTTCCTCAGATGTTTGATTGGATAATTTTGTAAGCAGTTGGCATTGGTGTTGCTCAGTGAAAGAACAAAACCTTATGAAGACTGAAAAGGTGAGGATTCCATATTGCATGCAGATTTTAATTCAGGCAAGCACTGGTGGTTTGTATAATGTAATTACCTACTTAGAATGTATATCTGTTGGTTTTGCAATTTAAGATGGATATCAGTAATCCAGGAGTTTGATATTTTTTGCAATTTAAGATGGATATCAGTAGTCCAGGAATTTGACATGTTTTTGCATAACAACCCATGAAAAGTAGCAGTGACCCCTCCAGGGGTGGCTCCTCCATTTAGGCGAAGGAGTGTTACCTGCTCCGCCAGCAGCGGCAGCTGCAACCCTTTACAAGGAGATGATAATAAACAGTGTTTATTATCATCTCCTTATAAAGGGGCAGGTTCATGGGGGTGACGAGGAGTGAGGGGGAGTGCACAGCACACCCCCTCAGAGCGCATGTGTGTTTGGCCGGCTGTCGCGGGCCGGCCAAACTCACATTCGCAGTACGCTCTTCTCCAGCCCAGCAAGCCAGTTGTTGAGCTGAAGAGAGCCTGCACATTATCCCAGTCTGCCTGGAAGCACCCTGGCTGGCTCTGAGCAGCGTCAGGATTGGCCACAGGGCATCCGGGGAGCCTGTGCCTGCCTGCAACGATCGAGGAGAGGAGCGGCGTGGCGCGACAGAAGAGGGAATCGTTTGTTTATTATTTTTTTATTTCATTTTTATTCCTACCAGATCCCCTCTCCAACCTCCTCCCCTTGCCGTCCTGCCCTTCCATGCAGCATGAGCTGCAACTGGACCCCTCCAATACTGGTTATGGAACAGTGAATGTAACTACAGTGTGGATGCTAACATCAGATCAGTACAAGAGTGGCTTCAATCGCTTGCTATTTGTTACATCGGTGACAAAAAATAAATAACAGTGACTATCAGGTTATAGCTGTAGGTTTTTTTTACTCTGACATTAAAATATATACGGTCACACTTAGCTTTTTGAACATGGATGTATTTTCTGTCCTAAAATCCTCAACACCAGTATGAAGTACATTGGTGTCAACTTTAGTTTCCTTCTATCCCTATTTCACCAGCATTCGTTAGACAATAATTATGTAGATTTTGTCTGAATTACAATGTTAAGGAGGAAGTTCCCGTTGTGACTTCTAGGGCTTATGTTGTTACGATCCTGTATAAAAAAATGCACTTAATGATTATATAACTATTAATGGTACATTTTTGTCAACATTGCATTCTTTTCAAAGTCGGTGGTCTGAAAAAAATACATTAGATGTAAAAACTGTTGATAACTGGGCAATGCAATTATGTCATAAAAATGCAGTAGATAATGAAATGTGCAAAGTTCCTAGATAAAGACGTTCTTCAACTTCTTTTTAACTTATATTAGACTTTCATGAGATGTCTTCAGTATTGTTTCTTAAATTAGAAAAGTGCCTGAATGAACTGTAAGTATATTGAAAGATTGAAAAGTGGGTAGCACCGTAAGGCAGCCTGGTCCACATTTATATCAGTAATAATGCTTGATACCAAATAAGATTTGTTACGACCTAAAGAATGCACCCAAGCCGTGTGTATTTGTTGGCAGACATTTTGCTGAATGGTCAGGTTTTGTATAAACTGATCATGAAGATCTTGTGTTAAGAGGAAAGTGTGAAGGCAATGTGGTTTCTTCTCTTTCCTTTAGTTTAAAGCATAGAAAATTGAACATTTATGTGATCTCCAAAAGCAAGTTCTATGATTTAGAGTCCTGTTATTTTCTAGCTGCTAAATCAATGCGGAAGATGACGGTCTTTTCCAGTTATGTGAAAATACGTTTTCTCCTCTGACAGGCATCCAATTGGACTTATGGTAGACATGGAGACACTTTATTTTAGAGTAGACTCTTCCACTGCTTTTCATCTGTCTACAAAAACAATGGTAGGGCTGGGTGTCTTCCCACCATCTACAACCTGAAAAGTGTGGTATGGGTAAAAAAGTTAGCATATACCTAAATACTATGGAATCAGTCTGCTGGCTTGGCCTGCAGTGCTATTTTGTCTCTTTGGGCTTTGGCTTGTTGTTTTTGCCATAGTATGAGGAAAACATCACTTACAACGTGGCCGATGCAACGCTATGCATTTGACCATACTTCCATTTCCACACGTATGCCTTTATTATACATGCGTTTACCACGCATGCATTTACTAATCATATGCGTGGTAACGGCAGAGTAAGAGGTCTAGGTGTCTGGGTGGAACAGGATGGAGCAGAGAGCGGAGGAGAGAGAGGTAAGTGGGGCCGGGTTTGGGGGGGTTGGGGTACTTTTTAGAACAGGAAAGGGGTCGGGGTACTTTTTAGGACAGGGTGGGGTAGGTTTTAAGGTTTAAGTAGGGGGAGGAGGGCACTTAGGTAATTTTTAGGACAAGGCACGCAAGGTCAGGGTAGGGTCATTTTTAGGACAGTGTGGGGTAGGTTTTAAGGTTCAGGGCGGGGGTCAGGTAGTTTTTAGGACAGTGCGGGGTAGGGTGTATGGTTCATGGTGAGGGCAAGGGGGTCAGGTAGTTTTTAGCACTGTGCGGGGTAGGTTTTGGGGTTCAGGACAGTGGGGGTTGGGATAGTTTTTAGGACAGGGCAGGTAGGTTTTAGGGTTCAGGGCAGGGGCGGGAGGGTTGGGTAGTTTTTAGGATAGGCCAGGGTTACTTTTAGGGCTCAGGGCGGGCAGTTTAGGGCTCAGGGCAGGGGCTGGGAGGGGCAGTTTTAAGGGCCTGGGTGGGGTGGAGTATGGTATCAAGTTTAAGGGGGCAGGGCGGAGGAGAATTTACAAGGCATGTTCATTTACCAAACATGCTTTTACAACGAAATTCATTGTAAAGGTATGTGTAGTAAACGCATGCATGGTAAAGACACGGTCATTGTTGAGAACACGTTGTAAAGGAATGCATGATATACGCATGCTCTGTTCCATCACACATCTGAGGCAGGAAACATCACTTACAATGTGGTCAATTCAACACTATGCATTGACCACGCTGCCATTACCACGCATATACGTTTACTACATATGTGTTTACCATGCATGTGTTTACTATACATATCCATACTAACGGCAGAGAAAGTGGTCTTGGTGTCCGAGCAGAACAGGTAGGAAAAGAGAGCAGAGGAGAGAGAGGGCCAGGTTTGAGTGGGAGGTTAGAGTAGTTTTTAGGACAGGCCGAGGGGGCGGAGTAGTTTTTAGGACTGGATGGTGTAGGTTTTAGGGTACATGGTGGGGGCTTGGGTAGTTTTTAGGACAGGGTGGGTAGGTATAAGAGTTCAGGGTGGGGGTGGATGGGTTGGGGTAGATTTTAGAACAGGGTTCTGGGGGGGAGTTTAGGTAGTTTTTAGGACAGAGCGGGTAGGTTTTAAGGTTCAGAGCTGGGGGTTGGGGCAGTTTTTAGAACAGGGTAGGGTAGGTTTTAGGGTTTTGGGTGGGGCGGGCGGGGTAGTTTTTAGGAGAGTGTGAGGTAGGATTTAGGGTTCAGGGCAGGGGTCTGGGTAGTTTTTAGGACAGGGCGGGGTAGGTTTTAGGGTTCAGGGTGGGGCAGGGGGTTGGGTAGTTTTTAGAACATTACCGGGTAGCTTTTAGGGTACAGGGCGGGAAGAGGGGAAGGTTAGTTTTTAGTGCAGGGAGGGGTAGATTTTACGGTGAGGGTGGGAGCTTGGGGTAGTCTTTATAACAGTGCAGGGTAGGTTTTACGGTTTAGGGTGGGGGGTCGAGGTAGGTTTTACATTGCAGGGCAGGGTGGGTAGCTCGAGGTAGTTCTTAGGACAAGGTAGGTTTTAGGGTTCAGGTGCTGGGGGTTTGGGTAATTTTTAGCACAGTGCAGGATAGGTTTTAGGGTACTGGGTGGGGGTGGGGTAGTGTTTAGGACAGGGCGGGGTAGCTTTTAGGGTACAGGGTGGGGGTCAGTAGTTTTTAGGACAGGGCAGGGTAAGTTTTAGTGTTCAGGGTGGGGGAAGGAGGTCGGGTAATTTTTAGGGTAGGGTGGGGTAGGTTTAGGATTCGGGGGGTAGGTTTAAGGGTTCAGGGTGGGGTGGGGGTCAGGGTAGTTTTTAGGACAGGGAAAGGTAAGTTTTAGGGCTCAGGGTTGGGGGTCGGGTAGTGTTTCAGACACTGAGGGGTAGGTTACAGGGCGGATGCAGTTTTTAGGGCAGGGCGGGGTAGCTTTCAGGGTACAGGGCGGGGGCATTCGATTTTAGGACAGGGCGGGTAGGTTTTCGGGTTCAGGGCAGGGGTGGAGGGTTAGGGTAGTTTTTAGGACAGGGTGGGGTAGTTTTTAGGGTACATGCCGGGGGGGTCAGGTAGTTTTTAGGACAGGGCAGGGTAGGCTTTAGGATTCTGGGTGGGGGGTTGGGCTATTTTTTAAGACAGTGTGGGGTAGGTATTTGGATACAGGGCAGGGCAGGGGGTCCGGTAGTTTTTAGGACAGTACTGGGTAGCTTTTAGGGTACAGGGCAGGAAGGGGGGAGGGATCATTTTTAGGACAGGGCGGAGTAGGTTTTAGGGTTCAGGGCAGGGGTGAGGGGTCGGGTAGTTTTTATGACAGAGAGGGATAGGTTTTAGGACAGTGCAGGTAGGTTTTAGGGTTCGGGTTTGGGTGGAGGGGTCAAGGTAGTTTTTAGGACAGGGCAAGGTAAGTTTTAAGGTTCAGGGCGGGGGGTCGGGTAGTTTTTGGGACACTGAGGGGTAGGTTTCAGGGTACAGGGCGGATGTAGTTTTTAGGACAGGGCAGGGTAGATTTTAGGGTTCAGGGCAGGGAGCAGAAGTTTTTAGGGTACAGGGCGGGAAGGCGGAAGGGGTAGTTTTTAGGACAGGGCAGGATAGGTTTTAGGTTCTAGGGCGGGAGTGTCAAAAATAAAGAACTTCAAACTTATAATTTAATATTTGTGAAAACAGAGAGACTATAATATATAGTTTTCATGTAGACATTGATACTGCTATTGGTCTGCCTGGACATCTGCCATGTAAATCTTGATATTTTATAAAGTAATTTTATTAGAGGTAACACAATCATTAGGATCTGTATCAATATAGTGCACACATCATTAGCTATGTTTCAATGCTGGAACTTGCATTATTCATTTGACCTTTGTTTTTAACCCAGAGCAGTATAACCTTGTGCAACCAAGTGAAAGAGACTTTATTAAAGTAAAAACTACTAGTATTACAGACCAGCTATAAAAAACTGTATATAAAGCCCAGTGCACGCTGTAGCTTCCACACTTTAAGACATCATGGGATACTGTCTGCCCTGCTAAAGAGAGTATTTCTTTATAGCTAAAGGAAAAATGAAACCTTTTGAATGTGTTCCCCTCAGTTAATATTCAAAAATGCTCATTCATCAACAATATCTACAATGTGCCGTTCATTGTAAGGCTTGTGCATGAAAAGAGGAGCAATCGTTCGACGCTGGTGATTAAAGTACAAATTGCTCTTGCTGCACACCTGTATCATCCAGCTCTCTCTCTACGTTTTTTATAACTTACCTATTTGCCTTTTTTGCCGCCAGCTGTTATCTTATCTACTTGATGAACATAAACTTTAATTCCATACCTCAAATGTATTAATATTCCAGGTACATTTCATTTTGTTGGCAACAGACGGCGGTTTCTAATGTTTATCTGTCTGTCTGTTCATGCAGTGATAACAACCATTGTTTATGACGGTTCCGATATACATAATTGTCGTAAGACAGTGCAAACAAATGAGACTTTATTACCTATTTCAACTGTAGAAAAACAAGAACTGCACCCTTTCATATTGAACATTCCAACTGTAAATCTATTGTTGATTCCTTTCTTTGCTATTTCATGTTATATTATGTCTTATTCCGAATAATCAATATATAATATTTATTTTCCTAAATTCACACAGCCAAATATGGGTTCATTCGGAAAATGTTTGACCTGGAAAAATCCACCTTTTGCTGTGACGTGTGGTATGAGAAGCATGAACAACTTTTCTTTGTAGAATTTTCACTATTTATATCCTGAAGCCCATCCGACAAGTAGTCGATTAGAAAAAAAAAGAACACCCGCTTACAAATAGAAAACCATGTTGATTCTCATTTCAAATTACTTAAGGAAACATTATTTAATAATTAAACGATTCCTCCTTATTCTTCTGCCATTTCATCCTAGCAACGCCTTCGTCATTTAAAAACAAATGCAATTGCTTTTAAGGCAAATGCCTTTTTATGATGAAAAGGCTACTATATTTTCTGATGGAAAGGAAAAGAAAACGGAACAGAACATCTAACAGAGGAACTTAGTATTAAACGGTGCATTGGATTTCAGGGAGTTAGTGGTGATAATACAGTTCCAAAAGGTTCTACCTTCTACCTTAATCATTTAGTGTGGAATCGGACATGCATGTTTCTTCAAAATATTTGATCAAAATACCTAGAAATACTTATTTGAAGACTTAGGCCCTCATTACAACTTTGACGGGCGGCGGAGGCCGCCCGCCAAAGTTGCGCCGCAGGAATACCGCACCGCGGTCTGAAGACCGCGGCCGGCATTCTGAGTTTCCCGCTGGGCGGGCGGGCGGCCGCCGCCTTAAGGCCGCCCGCCAGCCCAGCGGGAAACAACCTTCCCACGAGGACGCCGGCTCGGAATCGAGCCGGCGGAGTGGGAAGGTGCGACGGGTGCAGTGGCACCCGTCGCGTATTTCACTGTCTGCAATGCAGACAGTGAAATACAAAGTGGGGCCCTCTTACGGGGGCCCCTGCAGTGCCCATGCCATTGGCATGGGCACTGCAGGGGCCCCCAGGGGCCCCACGACAAGCCATACCGCCATCCTGTTCCTGGCGGCCGAACCGCCAGGAACAGGATGGCGGTATGGCTTGTCAGAATCCCCTCGGCGGCGCAGCAAGCTGCGCCGCCTTGGAGGATTCAAACGGGCCACGGGAAACTGGCGGGAGACCGCCAGTTTTCCTGTTCTGACCGCGGCGTTACCGCCGCGGTCAGAATGCCCTGCGGGGCACCGCCAGCCTGTCGGCGGTGCTCCCGCGTGCCGCGGCCCTGGCGGTTCTATACCGCCAGGGTCGTAATGAGGGCCTTAGTCTGTGAAAATAAAAATTAGCAGTTGTGACAAGCTGTACCAATATTGATAAGTACAATGCTTGCATGAAATACATTTGATCTCAATCTATCATCTAACCAATTTTCAGCACTAAAAGCAAGTATAACAAATGATGGCAGTATGCGAAAAAGAAAATAAGCACAGACAAATATCCAGAGGACAATCAGTGTTCTTCCATTTAACATAACATTTCTTATTTGAGGGCATAATGGCTAATCCAAAACGTGTCTTAGCCTATCATCAACCTATCTATAGCAAAGGTGGTGTTACCTTTATCCATTTATAAATGATCAATATTCCAGAAATGGTTCTAGAACAGCACTGATTACAATAAGCTCTCTTAACACGAGTGGGCTCAGGACTGTGCAAGAGCACATTCTTCTTCTTAAAATTTCTTTATTAGAAGAGTTCGCACAGATTCATCATATGGCAACAGAAAGAGAAAAAATAGATGGAAAAGGAGAGCCACCCCACACTGGCGGCCCCATATGTTCTCCCCTACACGGCCCTTTATAAAAACCTAAACTGCAATATTATCAACATCTTTTCATCTGACCCAAGAAAAAAATTCCACTTATAAAGACAATCTTGTGCACATAAACCTTTCCACAAAAATGTGGTTTGTGAGCCTGACAGCAATGCATAACCGTGTTCCACACCTTTATCTTCAACATTATAGTCCGTCAGTGTTAGAAGGTGGGGATTTTTTCGGACTTCGAATTTTGTAGGATTATGGACCTGGCAGTCAAAGTAACCAAAAAAAGCTTCTTCTTCTCTTCCATCTTGAAACTGACATCTGAGAAATACCCTAATAGGAATGCTTGTACATCCTAGGAGAAAATAATATTCAATGTACGTTATACAGTACTCAGAGATAGAGGCCAAATATCCCACAATGGTAGGACAGTCCCAGATAATATGCTGGCAGTTACACTCACCCCCTTTTAAATATCTAAAGCATTCCAATTGTATTTGGGGGTTAATCTGATGTAGAAAATCAGGTGGCTGACTTTACTAAACATATCAGACCTTTTATGTTTTCGAAATGTGGCTATCCAATACCTAACTGGTCTGTGTGTAATTGAATCAATCAGCTCTTCCACTAATTCAAGACTGGCCGTAGTTTTCTTGAGATCCATTTCTTTAAAAAAATAACAAACACGAATAAAGAACCATTGAAGGGAAGTCTTCCCGCATCTAATGTCAGGCTCGATATTGATAACGCGTCAAACCTTGATAATTTATCTTACAAGGAGACACGTTTTAGGCCGATGAATCTTTTGACCACGTTTGGGGACTTCCCAGAACGAGAGATCTGTTTAGCATTGCAATCAGTAGATCAATACCATCATCAATATTCACAATAACTAATCAATCAAACTAAGCAATAACATTTAATAAGAATAAAACACACCATGACCTTTCAGCCATGAATAACCACACAAATCTAGTAAGATTTTGGATATTTGTTCCCTATTAGTTACACTCTAGTATCATATTTATTAGTTGCAATATCAATAAGCACATCAATACCACTATATCTTGGCAACTCGAGTAAGACTTTATCAAAGCATAGGTCATGAACATTAGAAAAAAACACGACGTTAACATGAATCAACTTTAGCAGAGTATCATTAGTACATTATTCAACAAAGCAAGAATTCAGTCATTTGACTATTTGCATCCGATATTAGTGAACTCCTTGACTAACCTCGAATTTGCATCAGCATGTTGGGCTTCATGCAAAACAATTTAGCAACATACATTTGGAAAACTTCTAACTATGGTCTCTATCAAAAGAGCAGTTGGTACCTAGAAAGAAAAGGCAAAAAGTGAATTACAATTTGTCATCAGATAGTTACCTGTCCGAATGAGTCAGCAAGCAGGGTCAGTCTTCGTCCTCAGGACCTCAGTCGATTCGCCATCAGCCAGGATAGACAGGCAAGTCTCAGTAGGGCATAGTAAGAAAAGGCTCTTCCCTCATAAGGAGGAGAAGTGCATATCGGACAAGGAATAAAGGGGGGATGGTTTGAGGTATAAGACTGCCAAAGACAAAGTATCTCAGAATGGCAAAGGGTGATGAAGGATGACTTCAAGAGTAGCAAATTAATGGCTCCGTAATTGCTGATTTTTCCTTGGGTCACGCCGTTATATCAAAGTTGTCGGACAAATCTCTAATTTCCCATTGGGCAATATTTGGTGCATCGTTAACTCTGTCCAATAATCCGTCACACACCTTACTAGAATTTTCACCTAACACAGTTCTCATGCCATTGATTGGCTCCTGTGATTGACGTCTTCAACGGGGGGAATGTCAGGTAAGAAAAGTTACACTTGTCGCTCTAGTCAGGAGTTCCATTGTCTTCTCCTAGTCCAAGCGACCTTGCACCTGTTGCGAATTACACTGTTGCATTCGACAAGAATGTCTCCTTGAGCAAGTTGGGTCCCATGAGAAAGAATTTACTACGGCTACACACATATCTCTAGCTTCTGGAAAAGTACAACTTCGTGTCCTTCAGGAAATTCGGCTACACACATATCTGTAGCTTCTGGAAAAGTACAGCTTTGCGTCCTTCAGGAAAGCAGAACATTGCACGTTAGAAAAACACAATTAGTATGAGACCAGGCTGGTAGACTCTTGCTAGCTAAGGACTAGTGATTAATTTAGCAAAACCTAATACATAACATATTAATGCTAATACAAAATCATACATTAGTACATTGTTAATTTATTATTAGTCAGTTTCATTGATCATCGTATACATTGATGGCCACTCCACGTGGGCACATTTCAAACGTGTACATTATTTTTCTTCTAGGTTAACATATCTTCTACACGGCTTCATTACACATTAGATTGCAAGCTTTTCATGTTAATGTTAATTCCAAAAGTCACACTCCAACAATGCCTCCTCTGAAGACTCTTGTCATCACACAAACCTTTTCTTTTAAAATTTGCATCTTAGAATTCTCTCATCTCAATTTCTTCCCTCAACATTTCCCCTTCTAATTTTGCTCTGAACATTTTCTCCCTTTTCTTTTCTTCCCTCCTCTTATTATTTTTCGCCATTTTCAATTTCATTCTTTTACTAATTTTGCATGACAGCCATAATCCAAATAAGCAAGCTAAAACAATCAATGTGCCCTGTATTATTTTTGCCAATATTCCATGCCAAATGTTACTAAACCAATTTCCCACTTTAGCAAGTCCCTTTCCAACCTTTTCCCAAACTCCGGGTTCTTTCAGCTCCTTCAAATCTGTACTATCTCTTGTTAGGTTAGTAAGCATACCTCTAATCTCATTACTATTATCAGGTATGTAGGCACAACAATGACGCTCATTAAGTATTTTACAAACTCCGCCATTTTTCGCTAAAAGAATGTCTAAAGCAAGCCTGTTTTGAAGAGTCATAGCCCTCTCCGCAGCAAGTTCAGTATCCATCAGGAGTATAGCCCCTGTAAAATTTGTCAGCATGTTATCCGCAATAGTAGACAACTTTAGAATCTTTATGGAATTCAAGATAACTCCCACTGAAGGAATTATTGCCCCAAATATGTCTCCTATTACACCAGCAGCAGTCTCTCTCTTTTGTCTAGCACAATGTAATTCAGACAATTTCGGAACTTTTTCAAGTCCTCTAATTGATATGCCTTTGGGAAAACTATCCCCAAATAGCATGTCCCATACGATTCCTGCGGGAGACGGTAATAAGCATTAAGTCCACATATATAATAGATCCCAGGGATCGCTGGATCCTGTCCATTTAACATGAATGTCCATTTACTCTGAAACAAAAACACATGCTTACATTCACTCATTCCCACAAACACATTGTCATAATATGACTTTGGTTGCGTTATGCAAAGCTTGCCTATGTGTAGTGCATCTAAAGCTAACTTCCTTTGTTCCCTAACTGCACTATAACTCTCACTACTAATAAAAGCTTGCTGCTGCAATCCTTTCTCCAATTTCCCCTTCAATGCCCTCCTTCTATCTTCCGTGTGATCTAGAAAGCTTTTCTCTACAGATGTAAGCAAACATGTCAAATTATTGCGGTGTGCATAAGATGTACC
Organism: Pleurodeles waltl; assembly: GCF_031143425.1. Taxonomy (NCBI): domain Eukaryota; kingdom Metazoa; phylum Chordata; class Amphibia; order Caudata; family Salamandridae; genus Pleurodeles; species Pleurodeles waltl. The sequence continues at coordinate 519,852,769 of NC_090442.1, forward strand.
AATTGTTAATGTTGCTTCAAAGAACCCCTTAACTAATTTTATGCTATAGTATTTAGCTACACTATTCAAATCTTCTATGATAGGCATGTAAGAAAACACAAGATCATTATTTGAATAAAAGTATTGAATCTCTTCCTGGTTATAGAAACGTGTTAGTAACAAACTACAGCTTATCCCATATGTTAGAGGCACACTATGGTAGGTAACTCCCTCTTGCACTGAAACAGGAATCTGTGTACACAAATAACAATCTTTTGCATCCATAGTGTCAACATATTCACTCAGCAAGCGATAGAAAACATTAGTTGATAGTTCCCCTTTTACGTTAGTTCCCTCATGCAAATATCTTGTGTCCAGCTCGAACCTCTCCCAAGCTGTTAGTGTAGCAGTGGTCTCAGGAATTGTAGCACTCTTATCCACCAATGGCATTCCCACAATCAGAACTATAATGAATATCACACACACAACACCCAAACCAACACCCAAACATTTACGCCTACTTCCCCTATTATCATCTCTAACGTTAGCCATGATCTGTAAAGAATCAGAAAGCGAAGTATTATAAGTTCAAGCAACAACCAACTGAGGATGGTTAAAGCCTTTTTTTTCTTCATTTTTTTTTTTCAGCAAGTTTAAGCAAGCAAAAGTCTTTCTTCAGTAATTCTTTACAGCTTTCACCTTCACTCCCAGGATCCTTGTCAATTCAGGTTAGCAGTGTCACATCCTGTAATTTATCAGTCTCTTTTCTCAGTTTTATTTAGCTCAATTTTCACATCCACACAGTCTCTTTCTCTGCCAGACTCAGGTACCAAAGTACTGACCTGGGACTTCTCGATCAAAACAGAACGCCAAGAACTCCTGTTGCCACTCAGCTGATGTTGCATATGCCCATTCAGGACCTGCATACCTTCTGTTTGCTACTCTCTTTTGTTTCAACTTGCGGTCACCTTGCAACTCTCATTCACTCAGATCTTCTCTCTTTGTGGTATTGATTTCTTCCTCTATTGCATCTTCAACAACCACTTTTCCCTTAGTCACTTGCAATTCTGGCCACTTATCTCCTTTCAGTGTCTCTCTGGTCTTTGATCTTCCTTGTGGCAGCTCATCGCCCTCCTCTGACTCTATGGTGTTTTCTCTTGATGGACCTGCAATTTGCTCAGGAGGAGTCTGGACACTCTAATTCTCTTCCGCCTCAACTCCTTCGCCTTCCGGGTCTGTCAGGGGCTCAAATTCTTGTCTGTATCTGTCTGCTTCTGACTCGATCCTCCTGGCACCTCAGTTGAGATAGGCTCACCTTCACCCCTCTGGGTCTCTTCCCCTTTGTCTCTTATTGGAGTGACTAAGCCGTCCTCAACAGGCTCTCCATCTGTTTCAGTTCCCCTTTGATTACTCTCCGGCCCTGAGACTTCCTTTTCTGTTGCTGTTACTTTCGACAATTCAATTTCCTCATCAGTTGGACACGTCACCTTTTTCGTGTGACTGGCATGGATCCAGTTGGGAATTTCCGCACACTTCACATCAGTAGTGGTCGTTAGTATTACTTGATATGGCCCCTTCCAACGTGGCTCCAAACACGACTTCCTCACGTGTTTCTTGATGACAACCCAGTCACCAGCTTTCAGGTTGTTACCTGGATCATTTATCGGTGGCAGTGTGGTAGCTTCCACCTGGTGAGAGAAAGAGCGGACGACGTCAGTCTGACCCTTGCAGTAGTCCAACACCATATCATCTGTGATATTCACAAGAGCATTTGCAGGCACTGCGGGCAGTCTCATAGCTCGGCCCATGAGAATTTCAAGAGGAGACAGTCCTGTTTTCTTGTTGGGCGTGTTTCTCATTGACATTAGCACCAAAGGCAATGCATCAGGACATTTCAAATTTGTAGCTGCACACATTTTTGCCATTCTCAACTTCAGGGTACCATTCATCTGCTCCACTAATCCTGAGGCTTCAGGGTGGTAACTACAATGCAACTTCTGCTCGATGTTTAATGCTGCACCCAATAGCTTAACCACCTCGTTGTTGAAGTGACTTCCCCTATCTGATTCCAAGGAGATCGGAAACCCGAAACGTGGTATCAATTCCCTAAGCAGCAGCTTCACTACTGTTAGACTGTCATTTCTGCGTGTAGGGTAAGCTGCAATCCAGTGACTAAAGATGCACACAGTCACTAACACGTATCTCAGACCTCCACACACAGGCATTTCGATAAAATCCAACTGCATTCTCCTAAATGGCCCTCCTGCTCTCCCAATGTGGCTCAAATTCACCACTGTCCCTTTCTCCGCATTCATCTGCTGACAGATGATGCACCTGTGACAAATCACTTCTGCGGCTTGTCTGAACTTTGAGTTAAACCAGTCAATTTTGAACAACCTGATCCTGGCATCTCTCTCAATATGTGCTTGCCCATGGTAAAACCTAGCGAACTGTGACAGAAGACTGTTTGGCAAAACCATCTTCCCTTCATCTGAAACCCACAAATCATCTGGTCTTTGTACACATTGCATCCTAACCCAAGAACGCTTCTCATCTTTGCTGGCATGTCCCTGCAATTCTTCCAATGACCCTTAATGCGTAACCTGTGCATGTCTCATTTTCTGTTTCAGGTAACAATTCCCTCTGATCTTTTAATGATATACAGTTCAATGCTCAAAACCTTGCGACTTGATCCGCATATCCATTTCCCATTGACACTAGGTCTTGTGATTTCAAATGAGCTCTGCATTTTACCACGGCAATTTCATGAGGTAACTGAATCGCGTGCAACAACTCTTTAATTCTTTCACTATTTTTCACTGGAGAAACAGAAGAGGTCAAGAAACCCCTCTGTGACCATAGTTGGTCAAAATCATGAACAATTCCAAATCCGTATCTGCTATCAGTATGGATGGTTACTCTCAATTCGGCAGCGGCATGGCAAGCTCTGGTAAGAGCAACCAATTCTGCCACTTGAGCAGAATACACTCTCTCAAGCCAAGACGATTCCAGGATACCAGTGATCGTGCACACAGCGTATCCGGCTCTAAGAACTCCTATTGAGTCTCTCAAACATGAACCATCAACAAAGATAATTTTGTCATTTTCTTCCAATTGGGTATCTTTAATATCAGGCCTTGGTTTGGTGCACATTTCTGTTACCTCAAGACAATCACGTTCTACATCATCAGCATCCTCAACTTCGTGCTTTCATTTGGAAGCAAAGTTTCCGGGTTCAGCACTGTACATCTTTTCAACGTTATATTTGGTGACCCCAATATGATCGTTTCATATTTCGTCAGTCTTGCATTTGTCATGTCCTGCATTTTGAAACGGGTTAACAAGATCTCAACTGAGTGTGGGACCATAACTGTTAAAGGATGTCCCATCACTATGCCTTCACATTGTGCGAGGCTTTGACCAACTGCTGTTACTGCACGCAGACAACCTGGTAAGGCTGCTGCAACTGGGTCCAAAGTAGCTGAAAAATATGCTACTGGTCGGTTTACACCTCCATGGACCTGTGTCAGGACAGACAAAGAACATGCATCACGTTCATGACAAAACAGAACAAAAGGCTTCGTGTAATCAGGCATACCTAAAACTGGAGCCCTACACATACTCTCTCTCAACTCGATAAACGCTTTAATTTCTTTCTCTGTCAGTGTTAGGACATCTGGCCCATCCTTAACCGTCAGTCTCACCAATGACTTGGAGATGATTGAGAAATTCGGGGATCCACCGAAGACAGCAGCCCACCATTCCTAGAAACATTCTAACGTCTCTCCATGACGTTGGAGGATTCATCCTCTAATACGGCGGTCATTCTTTCCCTGAATAACTTCCTCGACCCTTTCTCAATTAGATGACCTAAGTATTTCACCTCATACTGACAATACTGCAGCTTCTTTGGGGACACTTTGTGCCCATTCTTTCCCAAGTGGTTCAGCAAGGCAATCGAATCATATTTGCAGTCATCTCTCATTTTGGATGCAATCAACAAATCATCAATGTACTGCACTAGAGTCGTTTGGAAAGGTAATTACCAATGACTCCAAATCCTCCTTCAGTATCTGATTGAAGATGGAAGGTGATTCCAAAAACCCTTGAGGAATTCGACATCAACTGTAGACCTTGTCCAAGAATTTGAAACTGAAAAGAAATTGTCTGTCCTCATGAAGAGGCACAGAAAAGAACGCTTGGGACAAATCAACTACTATGAACCACTCTGCGTCGCATGGAACCTGAAACATGATCACAGCTGGATTTGGCACCACTGGACAACATTTCACCACTATGTCATAAATCTTTCTCAAGTCTTGGACAATTCAAACTTTCCCACAAGGCTTTTTCAGTCCCATTATTGGTGAATTACATGGACTACTCATTGCTTCTTTCAAGACTCCTTGCTTCACAAAGTCCGCAATTAAGTGTGCTACCTGTATAAGGACATCTTGCGCCATGTGGTACTGTGGTACCTGGGGAAACACAGCATTTGGCTTCACACTAACTTTAACTGGTTCTTCTCCTTTTATCAGACCCACTTCCTTTCTTGTCAAATCCCATACTTTCTCTCTGACTGTCCCCTGCAAATCTGCTGGCAGATCAGTCACTGTGAACATTGGGAAGAAGTTAATCAGAGGATAATCCTCATCTGTCATCTCTGTTTCAGGATCTGACCATCAACCCCCTCCTCATCACTGTTTGTCTGCACCTCAATTCCTTCATTGGAACTGGTGATAGAACATCTTGTCTTGCACAGTAAGTCTCTTCCCAGTAGGGACATGGGACTCGAATCACAGACTACGAACCTGTACAACCCCTGGAAAGTACCAATCTCAATCTGAACCAGATCTGTGATCGGGTTAGTCAAAAGTTGATTCGCCACTCCTACTACCTTGACTGTACATCCCAAAAGAGGCAGCTTCGGAACCTCTGCACTTCTGACTGTAGAGGGTGTTGCTCCTGTGTCAACCAAGAATGAGACTTTGTGACCCATCACTTTCCATTGCACGTAAGGTCCCCTCTGATCTACCTCTAAGGACATTGCAAGCCTACACTCTTCACCATCTGAGCTCCCATCCGACCATTCATTGTTTATTCCATTCTCACCACGCAATGGGAACTGTTGTACTGCGTTATTTTGACTCATTCCTTGACATGTGACCTGTTGAGGAAGCATCCCCTGTTGCTGTCCCATTGGTGCTAAGGGCAACTGCATTTACTGTCTACTGTAGGTACCAAAGGAACCTGCTGTTCTATTTGCTGCATCTGCACTGGTTGTTCACGTGGCATCTGCACTTGTTGCAATGGTTGAAGACCCTGCATTTGAACCATGTTATTCTGAAAGTTCGGATTAGGACCTCTCATCCTTGGTCCTTTAACAATTTGGAATGCATTGACATCATTGCTTTGTTGAACAACACCCTCCTGCACCATCATTGGGCACTCCCACTTCCAGTGTCTGACGCCCCTGCAAGCATGACAAGGTAACAACTTCTTCATTCCCTGCATTTCATTTTGAACCACTACGGTTTTCAAGTCTGGACCACGTTCACAAAACCTCCTCGACCTCTGCATCTCACTTGCGCCTGAAACATCCCGTTTCCTTGCGGCTGTTGCACCATCTGCTGTAGACCATTTCCCTGCATCCCTGCTTGTGCTGCCTTAATTTGCATTACCATCACTTTCTCCCTTAACTTTCTCTGCTTCAACTCAATTTCTTCACTACAGTATTTTGCATACTGCAACACCTCATCAATCGGCTTCGCATGCCAACAGATCAAATGATTCTTAATCATCTGACTAATCTCAGTTCTCAAACCTTCAACAAACCTGAACACAAGGTGATTCATGTCCTTCGCCTCTATGACCTCTGTACCACTGTAGCGCTTGAACGCCTTCCACAATCTCTCATAATAGGCATGTATTGACGCTTTGGCCTCTTGCGCCGTTCGATCAATCTTTAACCAATCAATATTTTGCGGCGACGCCTTCTGCTTCAAGAACTCAATCACCTTATAGTAGTACTTCATCACCTCAGGAGACAGTGCTCCTGTGGCTCTATCCTTTGCTGGTTCTGCGGTTGGCCAATCCACACTCCTGTTGCACTCAAGCCACAAATCAGCTGGAACTATAATCTCAAAGAGAGTATTCAGGTCTTCCCAAAGACACTTCACAAGCTTCACAAACCTGTCCGTCTGCTGATACCACTCTATCGGCTTCTCCCCCAGCCTGGGAAAGTCATTTGTGAATGACAGAATGAATGTACATCCCAAAAGAGGCAGCTTCGGAACCTCTGCACTTCTGACTGTAGAGCGTGTTGCTCCTGTGTCAACCAAGAATGAGACTTTGTGACCCATCACTTTCCGTTGCACGTAAGGTCCCCTCTGATCTACCTCTAAGGACACTGCAAGCCTACACTCTTCACCATCTGAGCTCCCATCCGACCATTCATCGTTTATTCCATTCTCACCACGCAATGGGAACTGTTGTACTGCGTTATTTTGACTCATTCCTTGACATGTGGACCATGGTACATGGACAAGAACCCCTCCTGCAGTCTCTCTCATTGGTAGCATCTTTATTGTGCCAGTGTCCGGCACTGGTTTCGCCTGCTGTTGCTCCGGGCAGTCACTTTTCCTTTTATCTCTTTTCTTTGCCCATCTGCCTTCCCAGTTCTCTAAAGCTCCCCAATCTTGTGCACTCTGCAGTATTTCTTTAAGGTGTGCCTTCATCCCAGTAGACCTCATGTGATCAAAATCCTTAGGCTCAAAGTCTAACCTGTATCTCCTCTTCAGATGTTTTGTATTGTCTAAGTCTGTGCCGTATTTAATTGCCAGATTTGCCAACTTCTGGTGCACCTTGCTCACTTCTTTAGTTATCTTTGGACACAGATACCTCAATTCTGCTTCAGTGTATGACTCTAGCCTGTTCATTCCCATGCTCCCTTCAACTAGTTCATTTGCCTCCATGCCCAACCTCACAAAATTCAGGTACTCTTCTCTCTCCAACCGCTCTGCTGTCTCAGGGGTAGTCTGTGGTGAATTTAACTTGTCTAACCAGTCATTCAGTTGTTGCGCTGTTAAACCTTGCAATGAGATATTTCCAGCCTGCATTATCGGTGTTTGTGGTACATTCGTACTTGGGATCTGCGGAGTTAGCAGTCCCAAACCTGACTGTCTCATGGTATCTGGAGGAACCCCAATCGGACTGAATTCTAACAAGGACCTAGATCTCTCTATTGTCTGTTCCACTAGTGTCATCCCATGAGAGCTCCCTATAAACCCACCTCTTGTCATTTCTTGGGTCATTACTCCCTGGTCACATACACCAGACTTCGCCTGTGCATACAATGGTACTGGTGGACCCACTGTATATCAAGCTTGAACCTTAGTGCCCCTAACTGTTTCCCAATGTGCTGCATTTTCCCAGAGGACAGGGCCAGCTTATCATCACAATTCAAGATACTTTGCTCCATCTCTTCCATTTCATCAAGTGCTTGTGATATTTCCCCCTCAAGGCTGGGCAAGTGGCCTGCCCCTGCTTGGCAATTACTTGTGTATTTTTCATTGATTTTATTTTTGGGAGATTCTCACATAGGACTCCTTGCAAAGTGGTGGGAAAGTCCGTTACTATCGGGCCTTCAACTGAAGTAGTGCTCCCCCTGTAGCTCAAATGTACTAATTCCACTGCTGTTGTCAAAGTCTCATCCCTGCGGGTGATCCGAAAATCTAATTCTGTTTGCCCTGGTGGAGTGTGAGCGTTCAAGAGCGCAGGGGGAGTTGACTCCAGTCCTGACTCCGAGCCCTATTGCCCAGGGTACTTGTTTGTTTTGAAAAAGAGGGGGAAAAACTACATAGCCCTGCAGCTCGTATGTGTCTCTATTCAATTTTGTGACCCAGCTAGCTCCATTGAGCTCTTGTTTTGGCTGGGGGTGAGGGACCGCCTTATCCTCCTTGTCTCTCACCTCAGCCACTAAGTTGGCATTACGATAATCTGCTGTTCAGCTACCAGAGTTCACAGCCCCCCCCCACAGGCTGGGCCAGACACCAGAAAGATTACTGGTTCACAGCTTGGTAACGTGCAAAATGCAGCACTAATGAGAGAGGGCCGGCCCCCCACAGATGATGTAGAGGAAAAGCACATACTAAGTTGTACAGATCTCTTGATTCATTAAGTTGAATTCTGCACTTGGGGCTATCCAGCAAAATTGGACCCATCATTCTTCCTCCACCTGTGTAAGACCTTCTTCCCCCCATATTCATTAGATCCTTTGTGGTGGGTTAGAGAACTCTAGATTAGTAGCAATTTATGTTCTAGTGTGTTCAGTTTATAATGGGATTTTAAGTAGCAATATTTTATTTATGACGTCTACCCCATCTGTTATTCGTAGTGGAACTTCTCATTTGCAGCTGGCTGCTATTTCTTCCTGTAGGATTGTTCCTGAGGCGTCATTTAGGCATGTTTCTGCAGGTTGAATTCAGCATCTGAGAGAAGATTGTGTCAAGCAGTTTGCATAATGACATAAAAGGATTACAATGGGGAGTGGTTAGGAAGGATGAACTGCAATGATGGGTATTTAAAAAGGATTGAATACGAGCGTGGTGGCAGTTTGAGGAATGATGTGGTACAGCAGCCTGTAGGGATGGGTTGAAAGAAAGGATCGATGTAGCAGCAAGATAGTCTATGGACGAGATTGTGAGATTTGATTGATATGAAGTCTGGGGATAGCAGTGGTGTGAATAAGGAATAAAGGATGAGATTACTTGCACTAGAGAGAGGATTTAGTTTAGGTTGAAGGAAAGGAGTAATGAGTTGGAGGGAAGACAATGAGCTGGCAATGGTGTCTGATTGGAACAGAGAAACATTGCAGGCACAAGATCGATCAGCAGGATAAAAGAAAGGATGCAGTGTAGGTAATGATTGCCTCAACACACAAGTCCGGATTTACCAAAAAGTCACTAAATTAACCTGTGCTCAATCCTCTAGTAGCCTGGCACAAAAGCGATCAGGCTTAACTTAGAGGTAGTGTGTAAAATATTTATGCAGCACACAAACAGTAATAAAGTGAAAACACAAGACAAGAAAAATCTAAAACGAACTTAGGACAATATAGTACATTATAATAAATACAATGATACCAGAATGACAAGGATCAAATCAGTAAAACTGGATATATTACATTTCAAAGTTTCAAGTGAAAATAATGCCTAAAAACCCAAAGCCCCATTGGTGGTCATCTGTTCACACTCGACCATGGACAGACACAAGTTCAGGTCAACCCCAATGGAGGGTGGGTCGGACACAGAGACTAGGCTAGTCCCCTTGAAGAGTTACCTTCTCAAGTCTGGCATAAAGAGTTCCATTAGTGTTGGAGGAGGGTGCAAGGGGGAGACTCTCTGCCTGAAGAGCAGGTTGAGCGTCATGGATGGTCATAGCTGTTAGGTAAAGAGCTGGCGGACCCTGGAGTTTCAAGTTGGAAGTCGCCATAGGCTGTAGGTGCTTTATTGTGAAGTGCAGGTTTTACTTTGGCAGTCATCATGGATGGCAGCTGTCAACCCAAAAAGCAGGTTTCACAGGAGTTCTGTATTGAGTCTTTCGAAGGCTCACAGATGAATGAAGAGTACATTGGAATTGACTGGTGACCTGAGATTTGGGGGAAATGGCATTTTAGAATCAGATTTGATCTCCTCATAAATAGACAAATAAAAAACCCAGTGTGGAGCTGTGATGTGGCCCAAGATATAGAGGGGTCTAAACGTCGACGGGTATATCATAGTTTGGATTAGTTTCTGCATAGGATCTGTGGAGGATTGAAAGAATTGATTTAGACTCTCAGAGGATCTGGAATGGAGTCAATGCAGCAAAAAAGAACCAACCGTCTGTTTTTAATGTCTTTTGTATAGGTTTTTTGATCTATTTGAATATGTATTATTCTTCTTTCTATTTATCACAAGCACTTTTTCTCACACTATCTTTCCCTCGGTGTGTTGTTTTTTAGATGGGTTGTCCATAAAATATATTAAATTGATATTTATGTATAAGTAAATGAATGAATATATTTATATTTATATGAATATATAGTGTGTCTGTTTTCACCTATGTTGTTCTATGATGTATAAATAACTTATTGTTCTTTCCCCGTTCTGGCATTGTTGTATGTAATGGATGTATTGACAGTCAGCAAGAGCAGCAGAGTTTTGGCAAGAACGGGCCCATTTGGGTCAAAAGGAGCCCAAACTTTAAGATTTTAACCCTTTCTTTGAGGAAGAGCTCCCATTGATGCCAGGCATGAGTCCAGGACCTGGGGTACCTCTTGCGGATTAATACTTACTCCAGCAAAGATCAGCAGCATTGCTCAAGAAAGTCCAGAAGCACCTGGTCAGATGAAGCGAGGCCTCTGAATTCTTGATGTGCCCGTGTAGATCACATAAGAGCTCAGCCAAGTGACCTTTGGGGTCACTCTGGATACCTAGGATCAAGGCAAGCAGCTTCAATCTTCCTTCTTCATGTAGCAAGGCAGTTCTTCAAGCAGCAGCCCTGAGGCTATCTCTTTGAAGCCCAGGAAGGGTCAGTACCAACTCCCCCAGGACATCCTGCTTAGGGGAGCAACACCCTGCCCACACCAAAGGCCCTTTTGTGACTAAGGGCCTGTTTTAGATCTTGGAGGAAACGTGGGCCATTGATTTTCTGTAGGATTTACCATCCGCTACCTTGGCAGTTCGTCTGCTCTATTTAGATGTTGGCAGGTCCGTAGACGAAAGACCGCCAACGAACCTCGGTCATGGCCATGAATCACCACAGCTTTGACGGTATCACAGGCAAAAGTGGATGCCAACGGGACTCCAGACAGTTTTACTGTTAGAAATCATGATGTGCTTTCCTGCTGATGCAACCGGGGCAGCTAAACCTCCAAACCTGAGTTGGGAGGGATAAAAGGACAATCTCACTCTAATTTCCTGCTGCCATGAACCTGGTCTTACAAGTCGTGCCATTGCTGCTGCTCCAGCTCCTGAATCAAGACAAATATCAACCCCATAGTAGACGGAACAGAAGGTAAGTCACTGTATTACCTGTCATCCTCTGAATTGTTGGTGTACATCAACACAGGACTCATACATATTTAACAGATACTTGCAAGCAATTGTACAATGATGTGCAATGTGTATTTCCTGTAATGTTGTAGTTAGAAAAATGTTTAAAAACAGACCTCAATATATCTGAAACACTCACCAATCTCCTACTAACCGCCTTCAATTCACCAATGTTAACTCTAAACTGCAAACATCTTAGAGATGTAAAAAGGTCACATGTTCCCTTGATTTGCGCAATTTCTGTTAAACATTAGATGCCATTTAACTTTAAAGAGTCAGGTTGCTTCTGTAATGCACATGTATATATTATAGACACATCATGTTAAAATAAACACATGCATTTTTTGAGTCATAAAAACAGAAGCATAAATAATTTTTGTCTAAGTGTCCAAAACATCATGAATGCTTGCACTAAAATTAACCTGTCCATCCCAAATGTAAAACACTAATGTATCCATTGCAAGATATCTAAAAATTAAAATATATGCTTGTCACTGTCACAAATGAGAGTATGTGCAAGGCACACACATTAGCAGAAATAACATAATCAGCAAACAATTAGAAACAATCCAAAAATAAGGCCAGGACAAAGGTATTGTCAAACAAAAATATTTATAATGAAAATAAAATATTTCTCTCAAAAATAAGTTCCAAAATAAATTGTAGAAGAAAGGGTCAAAGCCTAAATGTCCAAAGCCTGGGTTGCATGTCCAGTACTGGCCTCCTATTCACACTGCCAGAATTAACCTCCTCTGGAAGGGGCATCTATTGGGCAGAGAGCAGGCACCTCAGTGATCTTACTTTGGGGGTGGGAGGTTCCTTGGTTTTGGAGCGGCAGATTTGGTTTTAGGAGGGGTGGGTTTGGTTTTGGGAGGGGTGGGTTGGATATGGAAAGTGTGGATTGGGGTATAGAATGGGTGGAATGACATTTGGGAGGGGTGGATTTACGTTTGGGAAGGGTGGTTTGGAATGTGGAAGGGGTGGGTGGACTGTGGAAGGGGTAGAAATACACTTGGGAGGGGTGGTTTGGAATGTGGAAGGGGTCAAGGCAAAAAGAAGGTCTTCTTTAGGAAAATGGGTAGGGTGGTTGGCAGGGAGTTCGGGTTGTGAGATAGAGCACGTGGTAGAGTCTAAGGTGTATGTGTCTGTTGATGGTGCCTGTGAACCTGGTGTATGTGATGTACCTGTGGGTTGTGTCTCTTACGGGGTGTCTGTTTTATGGGTGAGTGTGAGCATTTGTGTACAGTGTATGTAACACACCACGTATATATGTGTGTGTTGATGGGTATGCTGTGGAGGTGTTGTGTGTGGCTGTGGTGCTTGGGGATGGGCTGGTGCATGTGTGTTGTTGTGAGTGTATATGTTTGTTCTGTGGTGGGTATTGTGTCTGCAGATGTGTTGGTGGATGTTTGTGTCTTGGTGGATGTTGCGTCTGCAGGTGTGGTGGTGGGTGTGGATGTTTGTGCCATGGTGGGTGTCTTGTCTGTGGGTATGTTTGTGGTGGACGGTGTGGTGTCTGTATGTTTGTGTGTGTGTCTGTTTCTTCCTGTGTTTGTGTTTGCATTTGTGTGTGGATGTGGATGTGCTGCTTATGTGTGTTTGAGTGGGTGCATGCAAATGTAAGAGTGTGCTTTCGATAGAGCGAGGAAGAGCAATTTGGGATGGGGAAGGGGTTGGCGTTGGGGCAGGAGGTTGGGATTGGTGGGAGGCTGTGGTCACTGAGGAGTCCAGACCCTGGAATGACCGCAGTAGGCCAGACATGACACTGTGAATGCCATCCAAATAAGCTAGCATCTGGGTCATTTGCCAAGTAAACCTGTGGATGGCATTCAGTAGTGCAGTCTGGCCTACAGGGATAGTCTGCAATACATCAATAGCCTCCTCATTGAGTGCAGCCTAAGAGACAGGGGCAGGAGGAGGTGCCTGCAGCAAAGGGGATGCCACTCATTTTAGGGGGGCTACTAAGGCCAACTGGGGGGAAGCAAGAGAAAGAGTAGAGATGGAAACGTGGGTGGCGGACAATGATGGGGAATTTTCGCACTAAGGTCCTCCACCACTAGAGACTGTTCTCCTGTGGAAGCCTCGGAAGATGATGTTGAGTCACTGGTGGCCTCTGTGTCAGTTCCCTCAGTTTCTGTGGCACGGGGTCCCTCTGTGTCTATAGCGTCTGCACCAGTACCACAGAGCCCACGTTCCTCCATGCCAACATGGCTGCTGTCGCCTTCGCCTTGCCCAGATTATGCTGAAAACACAGATACAACAGTTTGAGTGTATCTGTGTAAATAGAATGGAACATGAACTTTGCTCACAAAAACATTTGCCAAGTCTATATATTCAAGGCTCTCAAACTTGCCCTCTTTATCATCAGTATCTCATGCATGCAGGGAAGAATTCCACAAACCATGTGCTCACAGTCTAGAAGTGCCCCATGTTACCTCCTACATCATGCATGCCTTTTGTCTCTCATCCACAATTATTTCTCAGCATGACAAATGGCTTTGACAGCATGAGTAAATACATAGGCCTCTATATATTCCTTACCCACTTCAGTATAGAGCAAAAACATATCCACATTTCATGTTTGGGCCTGATACTTACTTCTCTCAATAGGATAACATCTGCAAATGTCCTTTTAAGAGTATCACTTTTCTCACCGTCATTGATTTCTCATCTGGACATAACTAAGGACACTTAAATGCTGTTTGAGGTAACTCTATCACCAATGTGGACACATTTCTGTCTGTTTCAATCAATACAGTATGGCATAAGAATTCATATTGGTTGACACATACTGGCTTACATGCACATTTCTGAAGGACTAAGGCTTCTTGACAGTCTGCTACTCTCTACATGAACTGACTTGAATCGTGCTGTTGAAACATATTTCTAACCTATTTCAGGTAAGAAATGATGCTATTGCACACATTTCCAGTCCCTTTGGATCAGATGCTCATGATCATATTGTCATTGTATCAACTTGCCACTGAAAAGTCTGAAAAAATCAACTGTATCATAATGGAGCATCACACCTGACCCAATCCTTAAATGGGGCATTTTTAGTACAAATGACCCTCATAACATGGAGGAAATGCAGGTACCCCTTTTTCACATGCAGACATGTGTCTCCTCAAAACAGTATTTGGCTTGTGATGACGAGCTAGTGAAAACCTTTAGCTCAAAAAATACACCAAACACAGCATCAGACCCATCTGTAAAACCTACACCTCCAAACATCCTCGTCTGTGTTGGATGTGTGTCAACCAATATGTTGATGCAAAACAACATTGCTGTAAATTAAAAAGGTTAAATAACAAGAATAGCTACATACAATAACTCACCCCCTTGATGCTGCTTTTGGGGCCTCAACTGCCCATCAAGCTATTGGTAGGCCACCACAAGTATGCCGCCATTAGGGTGGGTCAGGGTGCAGCGCACGCGCCTGCCTCATTGGGAGGTCTGGCTGAGCTGGACTTGGGCTGACTTTCTGGTCCAGGGTAAGTAAACTGTTCCTATAGTGAGAGCCAATCCTGATTAGTCCGAATCATTGTGAGGCACTTAAGGCCAAAAAAAGGTGTGTGCCTGCTTTCCAGGTTCAACACATGACTCCTTTGTACTACGCAACAGCACTATACCCCTGCAAATGTCACAACATGGACCTGAGAGGGCCTGGCTTGCTGGCAAATACAATATGACTTAAGGGTTATTTGCTTTAAACATATTTTAGGAATGTACAATGGCTTGATATGATTTTAATCTGTTAATTTATGCTTTCATGTAGGAGACTCAGTGTATCTAACCTACCATGGATGTTGAGGAATCCGCTGCGGAATCCAATAACACCGGGGAAGCCTGATTCATTGAGGTCCATGGAAGAATACGGAGGTCAGTGGAGTGGACGGTTGGGCTTCTGAAGGCCCGATTTAGGTGTCTGGACAAGGAAAGTAGAGCCCCCCTCTACTCACCTGATATGGTGTGCCAAATTATGTTTGCCTGCTGTATGCTGCACAATATTGCCCTGCAATGGAACATCCAAATAATTGGAGAGGATGGAGCCTGTGAAGATGACAGTGGTAATGAGGAAGGAATTGACCTAGGTCAAAATGTCATTGATCACTTCTTCACCTGAGTGTAAGTGTACCCTTGCATATTGTGGCATCCAATGTCAGAATACCTTATGACACACTGAACATATCAGTTTGTGTTGGTAAATTGATAGGAATTGTCAGTTCAGGAAAGTCGCAGGCAAAGATGGTTGTGGAGCAAAGTTTCCCAACATTGACTATTGTGTTTATTGACATAGAAGAACTTTGCTTGTGCTAACTATATGTGTTCTCCTAACTTATCATTTGAGTTAAGTTGTATGTTGTATGTGTGAAATAATTCATTTTCCCTTCTATTCTGTTTAGGGTCCTTCACCATGTCATCTTCATTTGGACATTTCAAAGTTGTGACATTTGCAGTGATATGTTGCTGTTGGAAGGTACAAAGGGAATGTGGGTTGATCCTGGGACAGAGATCCACTTTGGATGGACAGAACTTGTAGAGAGACAATTTGCACTGTGATTGAATGGAAATTCTTGAGATTGAGTTTTCGGTTGGATGTTGCCACAAAATAAATATATGCTGCTTAGCTTTCTCTTACCATGTTTATGTCAAACCACAGCATAAGTGTCTCCCTTCACATTGGCCAAATCCTCAATTTGTTTTTAGAGTAAGAAGCTACTCATAGTTGAAATAACCTTTTTTAGTACATGACTGAATGGTCATTGTGACATTGCACCACATACCACCCCAGTGTCCTGAAATGGTCACATGGCCTCAAATTTGTTACTGCCATGATGTAGACTATTGATGTTTTTAGATGTAAGATTCCTATTGTGAGGGCAGGATGTCTGGCCCCAGCTTAGGTCATGAATCAATAATAGTTTGCCTATTTAATTAGATTTTTGGAAATATCCCCTTTCTTCCATGGTGTCAAGGTTCTGGACTGTCAACTTCTACATGGCAAAGACTGTTTGGCTTCTGCATGGATTGTGTCACAGACTTGTTACCTACAAATGTATGACACCAATATATTTGGATTTCGTTGAATCTTTTTGCATATTTTGTATACATGGGAAACACATTACCAAGTTGGTATATGTTATTTGCTTTTGCATCATATTGTTTGACAGATTTAAAAAATGGTGGTGTACAGAAGACATAGAATTACCACAGGAGATACAACACCAGTCTTTGACTTTCTTTTATGTTCATATATTGTGAACAAAAAATGAGTGCAATATATTTGTAACCAGAATGAAAAAGCAGAATAAAAACCTAAAGTCCATGATGGTGGATTGAACTAAATTTGATGAGCACAAATTGTTTGGAGTCCAATACACAAAATACACCTTTCCTCAAAAAAGGTGAGTGTGTCCATGAAGTAACCCACAGAGTGAATGGTAGACACACACTGGAGGAAATTTGGTTTGGCATCTCTTGGAGGTGGTGGTAGAGGTCTTGCCATCCTTTCCTGGTGGTCCAGATGAACACCTCCTCCTGGGTGGCGGGACACAGGTGCAGGGCCTGGGGTGATGGATCAGTTTCCTGTTGTGGCAGGGCCTCCCTGCCTGTGGCTGCGGAAGGTGTATTTCTTCCTGATGTTGGAGGACCATAGACAGGAGTAGATGCTACAGGAAAAGCCCTGCGCATGTGATGATAAATGTAAAACATCACCCCAGTCAAAAAGCACAAACTTGATGTGTGATTCTGCAGTCCAAGAATGTGCTCCCTCTGCACCTTCTTAAGGTCCCGGGTCTCTATTAGGACCTGACTCATCATGTCGTGGGACTGTTGTAGTGTTCCCAAGACTCGGTCAATGGTGGTCTGGGTGACAATGATGCTAGTGGTCTCATTTTGCTGGCCCACTGATTCCCTCCCACAGCACCTACCCCCACTACCCTATGCCCTTGAAGCAATTTGGCCCATCCCACTGGGACTTGGCACAACTGAAGGTGGTGGTGGTGGTGGTTGCTCAACAGTAGCCAGGACTGGGGGGCACATGATGGGAGTTATGTTCCTCTGGATACAGGGAGTAGAGGTATCCATAGGCTGAGTTGCTGCAACAGCTGGGGTTGGAGGTATAGGTGTGGGCCGAGTGTGACTCACTGGGGATGTCTGCCCAGACAGACCAGATGAACCAGGCATCCCCTCATCATCCGACCTGCAGGAGTGGTATCCAGGCTGAAGACTTGATCCTAGCCTGGAGTGAAGGTGTCTTGGGTTGCAGATGGAAGTCCATGGCCCTGGATGTTGGTCCTAAAATGAATTAAAAAATATATTAAAGGTCTGTTGTACCTCAAATGTGTGTTTAGCTACAGATGAAGCAAACTAAATAAAAAAAGCATTGGCAAAGACAATAGGTCTCACCTATACAATAACTATAGGCAATGTGTTTTGCCAAGTTGTACACCAGTGTGGCTGCTTTTCAGCATGGCTAGACGTTAGTGGTGTGGAATGCCAGAGTGAGTAGGAGAACAGAGAGTTGCAGAGTTGATTTGTTGGAATATCATAGAATGGAGAAGGAGTAGAGTGGGGTAGATTGGTGTGGGGTGGAAATGGGGTGAGGTGGATGGCACTTGGGTGGTTTTGAGTGGGGTGGATTAGATTGAATTGGGGTGGGTGGTTTAGATTGGAGTGATAGGGCTGGGGTGGGGTGGACTGGATTGGAGTGGAATGGCATGGATTAGATTGGATTGCAGTACAGTGGATTGGATTCAATGGATTGGAGTGGGGTGGATTGATTGGAGTGGGGTGGATTGGATTGGAGTGGGTGAATTGGATTTGATTGGATTGGATAGGAGTGGGGTGGGGTGGACAGGTTTGGATTGGAGTATGGTGAATTTGAGGGTAGACTGGATCGATTGGAGTGGGGTGGACTGAACTGGGATGAGGTGGGGTGGGTTGGGATAGAGTGGGTGGATTGGAGTAGAGTGTGGTGAATTTGGAGTGAGTGGGCTGGATTGGAGTGGGGTGTGGTGGATTGGATTGTGGTGTGGTGCGCTGAAGTTGGCTGTATTAGAATGAGGTGGGGTGAATTGGATTAAGGTGGGATGTGTTGGATTTGATAAGGGTGGCTTGGATTGGGATGCATCGGAGGGGGTGGATTGCATTGGGGTGGGGTGGACAAAACCGGTATGGGGTGAGGTGAATTGGATTGTGGTAGGGTAGATTGTAGTGGGGTGGACTGGAAAGGAGTAGAGTAGACTGGATGGACTGAATTCGGATTGAGTGGGGTGGAGTGGATTCAACTGGGTTGGGGTAGATTGGAGTGGGTTGGATTGGGGTGGGGTGGATTGAGGTGGGGTGGATTGGATTGATGTGGGGTGAATTGAACTGGCATGGGGTGGAATGGAGTGTGTTAGTCTAGAGTGGGGTGTATTGGATTGGGGGTGGGATAGAGTGGATTAGAGTGAGGTGGATTGGATTGAGTGGGGTGGGTTGGGTTGGATTGAGTGGGGTGGATTAGGGTGGGTGGGTTAGGGCGGGGGTTGGACTGGGGTGGAGTGGATTGTGGTGGTTTGGACTGGAGTGTGTTGGATTGGACTGGAGTGGGTTATATTGGATTGGTATGGAGTGCAGTGGGTTGGATTGGTGTTGGGTGGATTGTTTTGGGAAGAGGTGGATTTTATTGGTGAAGGGTGAATAGGATTGGAGAATGGTGGACTAGACTGAAGTGGAGTAGATTAAGGTGGTTTGGACTGGGTGTATTGGACTATTGTAGAGGGGATTGATGTGGACTGGATTGGACTAGAGTTGGATGGTTTAAAGTATATTGGAGTGGGATGGATTGTAGCGAGGTGAATTGGGTAGCGGTGGACTTGATTGGAGTGGGGTGGACTGGATTAGACTGAGGTGGGTTGGTTTGGAGTGGGTTGGGATGGATTGGAGTGGAGTGGGTTGGATCTGAATGGAGTGAGGTGGGGTGGCTGAGACTGGAATAGAGTGGATCGGACTGGAGTGGGTAGTGGTGGTGTGGATTGGATTGGGGTGAGTTGTATTGGATTGGAGTGGGGTAGATTAGACTGGGATGGTTTGTGGTGGATTGAATTTGTGTGGGGTGGACTGGATTGTGTCGGATTGGAATGGGATAAATAGGGATGGAGTGGGGTGGATTGGATTGGGTTGAGGTGACATGGATTGGATTGGGGCAGATTGTTTTGGATTGGAGTGGGTTGTTTGGGATTGGAGTGGGGCAGATTGTTTTGGATTAAAATGAGGCAGATTGGAGTGGGGCAGACTGAAATGGATTGGAGTGTGGCAGGTTGTTCTGGATTGAAGTGGGGCAGATTGTTTTGGATTGGAGTGGGGCAGATTGTTTTGGATTGGATTGGGGAAGACTGGAGTGGGTCAGATTGTTCTGGAATGGAGTGGGGCAGCTTGTGTTAGTGTGGATTGGAGTAGGGTGGGCTGGATTAGAGGTGATGGATTGGGTTGGTGGGAGGTAGATTGGATGGAAGTGGAGTAAATTGCAGTGAGGTGAATTGGGATGGAGTGGGGTGGATTGGATTGGGGTGAGGTGGATCGGACTGGGGTGGGGTGTATTGTTTTGGATTAGAGTGGGGCACCATGGAGTGAAGCAGTTTGAGTGGGACAGATTGTTTTGGATTGGATTGGGGCATATTGGAGTGGGGCAGATGTCAGTGAGAGAGATTGTTTTGGATTGGAGAGGGGCAGATGGGAGTGGAGCGGATTGGAGTGGGACAGATTGCTTTGGATTTAAGTGGGGCAGACTGGAGTGAGGTGGACTGGAGTGGGGGACATTGTTTTGGATTGGAGTGGGGCAAATTATTTTGGATTGCAGTGGGGCAGATTAGAGTGGGGCAGATTGTTTTGGACTGGAGTGCAGCAGATTGTGGTGGGGAAGATTGTTTTGGATGGGAGTGGGGGAGATCGGATTGGGGTATATTGTTTTGGATGTGAGTGGGGCAGATTGGAGTGCAGCAGATTGTTTTAGACTATAGTAGGGCAGGTTGTTTTGGAGTGGTAGACTGTTTTGGATTAGAGTGGGACAAACTGGAATGGGGAAAATTAGATTGGGATGGGTTGGGAGTATTGGAGTGGGGTCAGTTTGAGTGGATTGGATGGGGGTGAATGGTTTAAACTGGAGTAGGGTGGAGCGGGGGTTAGTGTGGGGTGAGGTGTGTTGGATTGGGTTAGATTGTAGTGGGGCGGATTGGAGCGGGGTGGATTGGGGCCTACTCCACAATAATGTGCTAAAGTGTGATTTCAGAAATTACACCTAACAAAGAAACAATGTTGCTTTACAATATTTCAAACAAGATAATTGTCATCTTTTGGGGAAGGGTAGATTGTAGTGGGTGTAGATTGTAGTGGGGTGGATTGGGGTCTGATGCACAATTATGTGTTAAAGCATGATTTCAGAAATTACACATCATAAAGAAACAATGTTGCTTTGCAATATTTCAAAGAAGATAATTGTCATCTTTTGAGAAGAGTGCCCACGCGTAAAATCAAAAGAAAACATGAGTGGAAAAGAGAAAAAATGAGTTGGCAAAAAAAAAAAATTAGCTATAAAAGAAAGTTAACTATAAAAAATACAACTTTGCAATTTTGTTTGTCCTTCTGGGCATACTTTTTCCAGTCACAAGCCTTCTGCTTTTAGGACACTGAAAGTTAAAATGACAAGTACCTCAATCATGTTGGGGGCAGCGGACGGGGACTGATTAAGTTGAATCAATAAGGGCTTGGTCCCTGCTCCACAGAGAGGCACTAAAATGATGCCAGGCCTGCAGTGACAAATTGCGAGGTTGTAAAGAAGAGTGTCATGCAAGCCAACAAATGGTGAGCGACTGGCGGGCTCCAAGCCCTTCACTGTACACAACAGAGTCTCACAAGCGTGATACATGCACTCGCAACCTCAAACCTAATGGTACGTTTAGGCCTTTGTGTGATGTTTCACTTTTTACTGATGCAGGTTAATCTACACAGATGCACACTTCAGTAACAATAGTGGGGAAATGTCCTGAAATGTAAAATGTTATTAGAAAGTGTACATGACATGTACCAGACATGCAAATCAACACAGTGGAGAGGAGATTTGAGAGCTGAGCCATTTCAAGGCCTACCAGCCTCAAAAACAAACCATAGTACAACTAGCTGGATTAAATGGCATTGGTCATCATATAAACACTGCAAAGAAAATTTGGTATCAATACTACTTATAATCAGCATGCCACAGAACATGATTGAAAACCTTTGAATACACAAATTATGATTTATGCAAGCAAGTACAAAAAAATCAATGGACAACATACTGGATCTAATTTTGATACACACCATGAAATGGTGAATGACGACTATTCAAAGCTTTGACTTGTGTCCATGTGTGGACGGAAGGGGAAGTTGGGCAACATAACATTGCACTATTGTTTTGCAGACAAAAATGCAGGGCTTTATGGTAGATTTAGTCATATGTAAACACTTTTACCAATACTTGTGAAAAAGTGAGTAACACACATGTATATAAATTAATACAGTGAAAATAAACACACATTTATGATATGTACACACACACGTGTATAATGTGAATAGGTTAAGATACCACTTAAATCACTATGCCTTAATGTGCATATGGATGAAGTTTTGGAACTTTATTTTAAGTACAACAACCTACAGCAAAGGACTAGGCAAATGCAAATGGTGATGCATGGAGAACAACACACAGTCTTAAAATGCATATTGCTCATTTCTAAATAGATTGTAACAACTGTGATGTACTGATTTGGACAACACAAGGTATTTTGGAAAATTAAGTTTCAATATATGTGTTTTGATAGGTGTCTAGAAACATTCTGAACAGCTAAGTTAAGGACAAAGACTCCATTCATGATTAATGCGATATACATAGGAGTAACTTACCAGTCTCCACTCCACCAGGGATTCCTGTCAATCCTTCACGATGTAGGATCTGCAAGATCTTCTCCTCCTAGGGAAAGAGTTGTAACGGGGGCTGGGAGAACCACTACCAGTCCTCTAGGCCTGTAGGTGATGTTTGAAGGCCAGGGAATCGATTCTCCCCCCGCAGGTCAATTCACCTCTTCCTAATTTCCTTCTGTGTGGTAACAGATTGTTAGATACAGCATTCACTTTGTTGACTATTCTGTCCACATTTGCCTTTTCTGAGATATGGTAGTATTTTGTACGTGTGCTCTAAACAATTGTGTCTCTACTCTAATATATACATCCACCATGACTGTCAATTCTCCCTCTGTAAAACGTGGGTTCCTCCTCTTCGCTACAGTTTTTACAAAATAATATGTCCCTACAGTGATTTGAAAAATATTGAAAAAAAGAAAAAGTGAAAAAATAAAGGGATAGTAGAAAAAAGATAACCAGGCTGTTCACTGGCAAGGTTGTCCTCAGAATGGTGGTCAGCAGTGGAATGGCAAGAAATCATGGTCTGATGTGCTTTATAGTGTGTTTTACAGGTGTTCACATTTGCCCAATATATGTCAGGCGTGGGCTGCTAACATCCATCGAATAGCCACAGCTATAGGGTGAATGGGTACTACGACAGACTCCCGCCTTCATGGGACTGCCGCTGGTATACCACCACCTCGACTGTGCTATCTAAATATGGTCGGAGCAATGCCGCTGTCCCAACAGCAATGGAGTGCTACTCGCCAGCATTGGAGTCCACCACGTTGGCTGCAGAACACAGCTAGCACAAGGGAGTATACCCCTTAACTCGAATGGCAGTTAAACAACCATATATCTAAATAAGGCAGTCAGAACACCGTCAGCGTGACAGAGTACTTGGGAACGGTTCTGCGACAGAATGGTGGTCATATCGTCAAGATATAAATCAGCCCCTGTGTCTGTCAGGAATACACAAAACACTACAGTAACTATCATATGACTCTGGACACTGTCAGGAAGGCATATTTGGTTTAAGCAGAAAAAAGCCAACTTTCTAAAAGTGGCATTTTCAGAATATTAATTTAACATTTGACTTTACCACTAAAGGATTTTAAATTACAATAAATTAGAGTGTAACAATATTTTTCAATCTGCTCCCACTCTAAAGTTAGCACTCAATATTTAAAAAAGGTCATTTAGTGTTAGACTATGAAAGAGGTAGACCTTAGAACATTCAAAAATGTTCACTGTCAGCACATGTAAAAGTTAAATGCACGTTTTACTTTTTTTAAACTAAGCACTCTGCGCTACGAGTTGTCATGGCCTACATTAGGGCATATGTTTAAAAAAAATAAAGTTTAGGCCTGGCAAAAATTTTATTTTGCTGGGTTGAAATGGCAGTTTAAAAGTGCACTACAGGCTGCACCAGCAGGCCAGAGACATGGTTTAAAAGGCTACATTAGTGAGTGGCACAGTGAGTGCTGCTACCCACTAGCAGAATTGAAATTACAGGCCCTGGGTACATGTAGTGCCATATATTAGGGACTTCTAAGTAAATTAAATGAGGCAATTAGGTGCATACCAATGGTATCATGTTTGATGGAGAGATAGGAGGAGGAAAGTGCACAGAGTCTTAACACCAACAAAAATGAGTTGAGCAATAACAGTGGAAGAAAGCAAAGTTTGGGGGGGGTTCTCAAGGATGTCAGGTATAACACCAAGCAAAACTCTAATTTGAAGCACCTGAACATGTATGCAATCAGGTGAAGAAAAGGATGGAGTGATGCACAGAGTGAAGGTGACTCCTGAGCAGATGTCCTGTGCCACAGAACCATACACTGCTAAAAACTTGAATAAAAACAAGAAAGACTGCATATCCCTTGGTACCATATGACTCTTACAAGACATGCTGTGGTCTGCGAAACCTATCAAGAAAGACAGCACCACAAAGTAGGGGAAAGAATATGGCATAAGTGTCTATAAGTGATCCTAAAGATTGTGCAGTCCAGAGAATCATGCTAGTCTTCAAGTGCTTGTGCTCCAAACAATGGTGGCTCTACTCTAATATATTAATCCACCATGACTGTCAATTCTCCCTCTGTAAAATGCTGAAGGCTATTGGGACAGCACAAGCGTGGTGCAGATGAGGCACAAAGAATAAAAAATTGACACTACACATTGTGGGCTTATTGGGGCATAGCAGGAACTGTTAGGCCCTGATTTAAACTTTTTTTTTTAGCTTGCGCCGCTTTTGGTAAAAAAATGACGGTAATGCGGCACAAAAAAAGTATAAATCAGGGACTTAGTGTGCAGACCAAGTGGTGCTTGTAGACAATTGAGGAGAGAGCCTATCTAGTCAGCTAAGGAATATCCAAAGTGCAGGCTTATGGTCATTTGAGAAAAACTACAGTAGTGGACCCATGGCATTTGTTGGGGACTGACAAAAGCACTGCCATGAATGTTGAAGCAAACTAGAGAAGAAACAGACCTAGGGTGGTCAGCTGATATGCTGCAATGGCAGAGTTCTGGAAAACTAAATAAAGACAACAGACAAGGATCTATGGTGTCAACCAAGGAGCAGCTGATGTGCAGCCCCAGGACAATTGAGTTACACAAAGGTTTTCGTCAGTTGAGAAGCAAATAATCCCTAGGAAGGTTGTCTTAATACCCCAGTGGTGGGCTTAAGTGGTCAGTAGAGGAGCTTCAGAGGTTCAATCCAAAGATCTGGTAGTTGAACGCCAGTAAAGGGCTTTTGAGGTGAGCCCGGGAACAGCTAAAAGCAGAGTCATAGACACATGGACAAATCAGTCCAAGAGTGTGCCTCAGGAGAAAACCAGCAATGCTAAGGTGCAGTTTTGTGATATTAACAGGCACCTTAGTTGTTGGCGAAATAGGCAATTGAGGAGCCACTGAGATTCCACCCTAAGACATAATATAGAAATGACTAGATCAGGCTGACAGGGTTAACCAATGGAAAATTAGGTCCGGTTCTAGGAAAATAGACCATACATGAGCATAGTGGGTCAATGAGCTCAGCTGAGCAGCAACTATGTTGAGACCTAGAAATATAGGCTAAAAAGCACTCTAGTGGGGCTAAGAAGCCCCAGGGTGACAAAAAAGTGCTCCTCCTCCGACAGGTTTCAGCACCTAGCTAAGGAAGGAATCAGGCTGGAAGGAAGTAATGAGTTTAGGTGGTAGACATAGGTTAGAAGGGGGAAAGGCATGGGGATTCTGCCCCAGGGCTCTTTTGAAGCCCTTGTCGAATGTCTCTGGGAAATTGCAATAGAAATCCACCTTTCAGCTCTTTTCCTTTCACTTGGATGCCCTGGCAGGATGCCCTGTGCGGAGAGTTAAAGAAGTTGGTTATATCACTGTGGTGTAAAGGGCTAGGTGAAATGGCCCAGATAACGTGACTCCGATTGACAGTGGACTCAACCAGCATCGCTGTGATGCCTCAGGGAGTCAGGAAGGGAGGGAGGTGAAGAGCAGAGTAGTGGCCAATGCCTGCAAAAAACCTAACCAAACTCGAAAGCTAAACTGATCTATTAACAGAAATCAAGCTTCTAAATGCAATGTGGCACAAGCACTTTAAATCATAGGAGCAGTACTGAATAGACCCTGAAATAGGCTTCGGTTTCAAGTTGGCAGACTGGAAAGGTGATGATTATTGCTCCTGCTCAATACCAATTCCCCGGGGTTCAGAATTTAACAGGTGACATAAATACCATCTACTACACGTTTTTCTGATTGCAGTGGGTGATAACATGCAGATTTCCTGACTTTCTACACCGAAATCCTCCGGTCCCGGTGTTTACTGGGTAAATATGAGCACGTTTGACCGGCCAATATTTACATGTAGAAAAATCCAAGAAGTGCAGAAAACTGTGACCCACTCCTGATTTTAACACTCGTGAAACTGTCCCATTTTACGAAGGCACTCTTAATCAATCTAAAAATTCCCTTGTGCAGCCACCGTTTCATCTTTGGAATTTTGCAGCAAAACAGAATCATTTCAAATGATAAAATAAGACATAATTCAACAACCCATGATTCGTGGCAAGCCAACCTAAAACAAAAAATAAATTAACTAAGTGTACACAGCATTTGTCTCAGTAAAACAGCCTACAAAGATGTGACTACATAGGTATTAACATAAGCTTTGGTAGCACTCAACTGTCTTGATCAAAACTACTAATAAACCATAAACATACATTAGTTCCATCAAAAGATAGAGAAATATGAATTGAATAAATAATGTAAGAAGACAGTTATGGTGTTAGAATTCTAAATCAGTCTGGCACACAATACTCTAAAATATCACACAAATCATATGGAAGCTCCCTGGATAATTTTCACCATCACCCAGCGTTCCTTACAGGCTAAATGTGAACATTACCAGAATTAGTTAAAGATATTGATCTCATGAATAGTCTTCCAATTTGGATGGATGAGCTTGTTCCCCCCTGTCAGCACTTTGAGATCCCAAATGCTCATTCCTTGTATATCAATACTCTGATGATATATGTCACTGAGGAGAAAGAACTTATCTTCAGTATGCAAGCTTGCACTGAAAATAATATTGACCGTATGAACTACGACTTCACAGTATTGCGGATAGACAAATAATTTTGGGGGGATAATTTGGGACTTGAGGCATCTCCAGCAGCATTTTGAGTTGCTGAATTTCATATGTAATACCTTATTTTGTAATCACTTTACTAGGGGATTTAATGCTGAGCCTAACATCCATATAATAACTTAGCCATGTTCCTGAAGATAAATCTACTTCTGTCCCTTTACCACAGACCTAATATTTTTTTCTCACAGAGAGAAAGTTTCTTTTTTAAGACAAATTCAAGTAAATATCTTGAGAACTCTTCAGTACAATGGCCCTTGGAGGTTATTGAACACCGGAAACTATCAGAGCGAGCTGCATAGGAACTGACTTTCACAGAAAACTCAGCACATGCATCAACTTTACTCATTATACCCTTATGTTCCTGATGAGTCCAATGCAGGTCTATATTCCTGATGGGTCCAAAGCATGTCTAATTCTGACCTCTCCAAAGCGAATCATGACACCATTGTTCCATACTTGCTGAATCAATTCTGTTCCTATATGAATGAATGAAAGCTGCCCAAACATGGGCCTCCTGGCATTAAATCAAGAGTAAAGGGCAGAAGCGAGAAATTAGGCCCTCATTATGAACATGGTGGTCAGGACCATCATGCCGGCGGTGGCGGAAATTACCGCCACCGGCATGGCAGTCCGGACCTCATATTCTGAACACAGAGAGACCGCCACAGGCGGAATTCCGCCACCGCCAATGTCCAGGCCCAGCAGAATGTTGTTTATTGGGCCGGCAGGGTCGTCAACGGGCTGGCGGTAGGTGTTTAGACTGCCAGCTCATAACTCGGTGGGAAATCCCGCCAAGTTCATGATGAGGACCTTAGTGTGGGAAAAGCCAGTACCTGACAATTGTTCTGAAAAGTTGGACTCCACAGATAGTGAATAGACTTTCTTTAAAGATTTTCTGAAGTTCTAGTGACATAGCATCAGCTACTGTTGAACTCACACAATACTATCAATTACTTTTTCAGCATCTATTTAAAAAACACGGGGGACGTTTTTTTTACAATCATAACCTACATTATGTTCAACATTCGACTCACAACGCATTGTTTTTATATGTCTTATTGCTTGTTGTGTAATGTGTTCATGATAAACCTTCACATCCCACAATCCCACAGTTATGTAGCAATTCAACAACCAACATCAGTTTAGGAATTGGACCGTTTTTTTGCAAATTCCTATAAATCTTTACTTTATGAATTCATAACAAGCTCTATAACTACATTAAAGTATAATCTGCACTGAGCCATGTCTTATTACAGAAGAAACAGTCCCAGCAGACCCTCTTTGTTGCAAAAGCATCAACAAAGAAAAACAATTGTAGGAACAGTAAATTAAGTCTTGGGTTTAGACCTATGAATTTATAAATGGTGTGTCCCTTGTAAGTGCCTTGGATACAATAAAGTACCAGAGAAGCAGTACTCTTTATTTGTGATTGTTGATCAACACTTACACTTTTTTCTAACTCAAGTGGTGCTTTTTTAACATGTGATGCAAAATGTTAGCTTAGCAAGTATTGTTATAAATATCTATTAATATTCTGCATAGATCTTGTGGTAAGAATTCTTAAAACAAACAAGAAAGCCTAAAGAAAAAGTATTCCAAAAGGAATTGGTGAAGTAAGAATGATAAGTAGGATGATTAGAATGAAGCATCTTTGTTATAAATGTTTGAATGTTCATTATACAGTCACATATGATTAAAATGTAGGATACAAATATATATATGCTAAAAAGATGGGAACATATTTCATAGAGTTTTTTACATTTGTTCTTGCTACAGCAGAGTTGATTGTGCTGCAGATTGTTTGGTCTTTTGAGTTTTTAAAAATATGTTTTTTTCACTTTTTTAATGGAAACATCAATCATGCAAAATACATTTTGAACAATGTAGATGTTGCTATACATTACAGGACAACAAGAGATCATTTTCATGTTGCTTAGTAGAGATTCATTAAGATAGGACTGAGTTCATGGGTCTAAACTAATTGAAATATTCACTTAAAAAACAAAAGTTACAGAAAAGTTATAGTTATGCTCGCATTTTAAACATATAAAACCATAGAAATTCACCTGTTAGAGTTACCTCAAGTAACTATAACTCATGCCCTAAGGTAACTATAACTCGTGCCCTTGCCATGCACAGTTTTTTCGTCAAAAACCTTACTGCAAATACTACATTGATATTGTAAATGATATTATCAAAGATGTCATGAGTGCCGTGATTTGTGAGGTAATTAGCAATGGCTCGAGTTATAGTTACCATGTTTTCTTTTAATTCAATTTCCTGACTATAAAGTCCCTGTATCCTTTGTTGTTTTCAGTGAATTTCTATGTTTTTGTTTAACATAAAGTAATTTTCATTACTATATGTTAACCTAACCACCACCGCATGTGGCCTTTGGCCGTGCATGGCAGCGCTTGGACACAGGGCCTGGCCACTGGCCAGGCCAATAACCAACCTCTTATAACCTTCCAACCTTTGCCACCCAACCTTTGCCACCCATGGCCTTTGGCCATGCGGTGGGGTTGGCCACATCCCCCGTGGCCAACCTCTCAACCCTGAGAGAGAGAGAGAGAGAGAGAGTGAGAGAGAAAGTGAGAGATTGAGAGAGAGACTGATTGAGAGAAAGATTTTACAGAGAGAAATTGAGAGAGTCAGGAAGATAGAGTTTTTTTAGGCTTTTATGAATGATATACTTAGAAAGAGATATTTCCAGACAAATTGAAATCCATGTTTTTGTTAATTAAAAAGAGTGAGATCACCGTTCAGTATGTAACTTAAATATTTATAATTGAAAAGAAACTAAAGCAGGAAATGACCACAGACTCACCTAGACTGGAACCCTTAACCTTCAGTGTGCATGTCTGAGATCTTAACCACTAGGCCAGACATGACTCCTTATTGTGTCATGTCCAGACTCAGCTATGACATTCAACCCACAAATTTTATGGGGAAAAAGACTTCAAAGTTCCATCACTAGGAATGTTTAACTGTCAAAACACTAGAAAATAAACTGACACACTGTCATGAGATAATAGGGTTTGAACTTTCAACCTACTGACAGTCCAAGGGCTTTACCATTAGGCCAGAAGTGACCCTTGTCTGCTGTCCATTAAAAGGTAAGTATAACATTTTCACCAAACATCTTGCTAATTTAATGCTTTGAAGTCATTGTATGGAGTGACCATTACAATAACAATCTCTCTTTTTCTCTCTCTCGTACATCCCATTATGCGGCTGAGCACCCCCCTCAATTATGATTAAAGCCCCGGGGTGGTGGTGGTCTCCAGGGCTGTGGGGGGACTGCACCCCCCCATTCATTGTCATTAAAGCCCTGGGGAGGTGGCAGTTCACAAGGCTGCGGGGAGTCTACATGGCCCCCCACATTCAATGTCATGAACGCCCCGGGAGATGGTGGACCCTAGGGCTTCAGCAAGCCAAGGAGGGGGACCTATGCACCTCCCTCCTTATTTTTGACATGCCCGCTGGACCCGGCCCACCTGGGGGTTCCATTAAAAATAAGCACAGGAGACCACGCTTGTTTTTTTTCAATTTTTGCTTTCAATTTGCAATGTTGTTGCAAATTTGCAGCAAAATTTTTTTTTTTAAAGTGCTTTCATGCCCTGGCAGGGTCCCTCTGGGACCCCACCACCAGCGCTAAGGGGTCAAGGTATACCTACCGTGGTCACTTTTCTTTTTTCTCTCTTTTTTCTCACTTTTTTCTGGGACTCGACTGAAGCTGAGTCTCAGGATGGCTGCCAACACTTCCTGGTTTAAAGTTTTGACAGCCAATCAGAGCTCTGCAGATCTTTGCATGAGCTGTTATTATTATTCCCAAAGTCGTCGGTAAGGATCCGCAGCTCTAGGTATACAAATTTATTTTCCCTTTTATATACCAAAAACTACTGAACCGATTTACACAAAATAACTGAAAGAGTTTCTGCATACCGAAAGCTACCTTTGTGCCATATTTCTTGTAATTCTGTATAGCGGTTCGGGCTGTAGTTGTGTTCAACACTCCTATGGGAATTAACATGGAAAACACACGTTTTTTTACCTCCCCTTTTTCTTGGCCTCCGCTTGACAGATCACCCCCAAACTCACAAAAATTACGGCACACTTTTTTGGGAAAGTTTCATGAAGATTCGTCAAACGATACCAAAGATATAAGCAAGTCAAAAAATGTGTTTTATATGAAAACATGGTCCTAAATATAACTACCTACTGGCGACCGCCAGTAAGTAATATAGAGTCAGCAAGAAATTTGTGTATCCATTATTTGTAAATCTATCTAGTATAGAAACCAACTATGAACTTACCAGAGTCCGATAAAGGGGAGAAGCAAGTCCAGAGAATGAAGATGGTGGGCGTGCTTTGATCTATGACCTCATCCAGTAGCCATGAAAAATGGGCGAGGAAATTTGAGGAAATGCTGTCCAATCAATTCTTGTGTGGATACTTGTCTTTGACTTGAGGATACAAGGTAGTTTCAGTAGACATGGGGAAGAGGGAATGGGAGGCAGAGGTGCCCTCCCCATGCCAGCCAGAGTAATGGTTGCCTAGTACAAGTGTCAGAAGGGGTTGGCTCAGAAATGGTTGAAGATCGTGCACAGGTCTAGAGTCTTTGGGGGCCATTGTTAGGATTAGCGTTTAGTATAGCTCTTAGTCAGGGATTAAAATGATTAGTGATATGCTGAAGGGGTTTTCAATCCATGCCATCCAAAACACATCTCATTCCTATGTGATCAGATATTCCTGCTGATCCTTGTTTTCTTCCCTATGTAGGGCTCTACTTTCAGTGTACGACCATCTCAGTATTGTTGATCACCAAAACAGGATGGGGTCACTGTTGTGGACTTCCAGATGGATGTTACTGCCCTTTTTGATAGAATAGTTTAGATTGTATGGTCTTTGATGTAGTAAACAATAGCTTTCCAATTATTAGTTCCAGTGTAACTCCTCTCAGTGTTTAGCTTTTCTGATTGTATTTAGGTCGTATGCATACCCTATGACCACATGTCAAAATATGTACCTCCAGATATGGCACAGTACAGATAGATTATTTAATTGATAATCTGTTAAGTGGCTTTGTAACTATCAACATTAAATCCATCTTAAAGCGGATCTTGTAGGAAATTATTAAAACCTTCAAGCAAGGCATTCACATTTTGAAGTATATTTCACAATTATTTTCAAAATTTCTGAAGTAGACCTGGGCCTTTTCATTTCAGTTTTTTCCACATCCCTTTCTCTAGTTTGTATATTGAACTGCTGTTAAAACTGCCTACGTGTTGAAAAGCAACTTAGACAGGCATTGCCTGCTGGTACTCAGTGCACTAGGCTGCGACAACTGCTTAGAGAAGAGAACCGATTTAAACCAGAATTTCAGACTAATTGTGCTTGATCCTCAAAACAGATTATCCCGTGAGAAGGTTCAAGTGTTGTGTAATGTGTTGGCGTTTCTTTGATCCAGTGTAGGGTGGTGCATGGTGTCCTGTGGATGCCATGCACCATGATGGGTTGGCATCTCTATGGTACAATGCAGTGCAGATTGTTTGGGTAGAGTTTGTATAAGCGGTGCTGTGTGGTGAGTTACGGTCACTAAGAAGCAGTGCATTGTAATGGGTAGATGTCTAGAGGTTGCGAGGAGAAAATTCCTTTTATATAGCATCAACTGAACCCAAAGGTATTGTAGCACTTTACACGAGCACCAGTTACGTAACACAAGGTCAAAATATTCTTTTTGCCACAGGGGGATTGAATGATTTCCCCAGAATCGCAGGATGTTGAGCTGACAGAGTCTCGAACTTGGCTCCCTAGTTCCATAGTCAGCAGCTCTGGCTCTAATTCAACATCCTGTCCCCTGTTTGCAGTTAAGGCTGGTGGGTTCATGTCCTGTTAGTGGATTCATGTAATTACAACACAAAGTATGGTGTTGGCTTACAGTATCTAGGTTTCTGTGCAGTATAATGCGTATCAAGGGGATGAGGGGGCACACTGCCAGGAAGTTAGCACCATTTATCGCATTGCTGGTCTAAAAAACTATTAAGCTTGTAATTAAAATACGCTATGAACTGAAGCTACCAGAATTCACTGGGAGAACTGGTTAATGCTTGCTAGGAGTGTGCTCCATCCTCTTTTAGGGGGTTATTACAACTTTGGAGGAGGTGTTAATCCGTCCCAAATGTGACGGATATACCACCAGCCGTATTACGAGTTCCATAGGATATAATGGACTTGTAATACGGCTGGTGGTATAACCGTCACTTTACCGTCATTTTTGGGACGGATTAACACCTCCTCCAAAGTTGTAATAACCCCCTTAGTGTGGTAAATACGTTTTACCATGTTTTAGTATGGTGGGTTACCATCCCTAGAATATAATTCTCTTTATTGGGTCAGTGCCTCGAAGATACACTTCAGTAAAGTGTGCTAGTATCTCTAGACTAAAGTGCAATATGGTGTCTTAGTGTCCCCGTGGAGCAGTCTAACGTGCCTAGTCAGTGACTGCAGTATAGAGTGAAGTCTGAGTGGTTTGACTGCCTGGGACTCAGCACAGTGCGGTTGCATAGAGGACCTGGGATTTGCTGTCTCTAGGATGCAGTGCTTCCTTGTGTCTTAGTGTCCTTCTGCAGCCCTACATTTTTTTATATGTTGCAGTGTGGTGGGTTAGTGCCCTTGATGAGCATTTGAGTCCGCGACACCAGTCATCTGGGACATTGTGGAGGGAAGTGGGTTAGTGCTAACAGGAAGCCGTGTGTCAAGTCAGTGGTCCTCATATGCAGTGCACTGAGGTGACTGCAACATGATGTGGTTAGTTAACATTCCTAAAATGCAGCGCGGTACAGTAGATTCATTTAACAAGCAGCTGAAGACCTTGCTTTCCGAATGGTTCCACTAGGCCCTAGGTGTGGCTAGACTCACACTAGTTAAGATCCAGGATATCCTCCTTGCATTACACAACATGAAATGACATAGCATAAAATATAACGTAACATAACAGAACGGAACGAGGCCGAACTCCAGTTTGATTTATTTTTGCCTCTACAACATATTGCAATGTGTTGTGCTAGTGTGCCTAACATGCGTGGGTGTGTGATGTGTTAGTGATCCTTGCATACCTTGTCCTGGGTTCCTAGGTTATAACAGAAGCAATAGAGTTAGTGATGCTTGATTGCTAAAATCAAGTTAGATCTGTAGAAACAATAGTATTAGTGATCTTTGGATGCCTTGTCCTGAGTTATAATTGAACTAATAGAAGTAATGTATTGTAGTGAGTTTGTGCAGTTCAGTGTATTGTAATTGTGTCACTGTGATGTAGCGTGCTGGTGTCCCTCGGATGCAGTGTAGTGTAATGGGTTAGGGAACTTTGAATCCGGTTCCTTGTAGTGGGGTAGTTACCCTATTGTGCAATGTTTTTTGGCAAGTATCCTTAGAATGTAGTGCAATACTGTGGGTTAGTTTCCCAAGGATGTAGTGCAGTGTGGTCAGTAAATGCCCACAGATCCCAGCACAGGTCAGTGGGTTGGTGTTGCTAGAATGCTTGTTGTCCATGAATTATGATGGCAGCAAGACATAAAGCTTTTACTAAGGACCTAAAAATGCTGCAGTGCTTTCGTGTGCTGTCGGAAGGGCCACAGGTGTCAAGGTCAGTTACCCCCTCCCTCCCACTCCTGGACCAGCTGATGTAGAAGTCCGGAAAGTGAAAGCATAGCTCAGTCAGGGAAAAGATAGTGGCTTAAGTGTGCAGAATGTTATGCCAGAACCTTGTAAAGGTCTGAGTGACAGCATGCATCCCAAGCGTGTTATGAATATCATGCATTGGCCAGTATCACCTCTTCTTATCACAAGATGTGGTGCACATGATAGAGTGAAAAGAAAAGGGCCTCTCATAAATGTGGTTTTTAAAAAAATGAATAAATGTCAAAGGTAAATTTCAGAGCAACCCTTGGTGAGCCAGTGGTGGCAGTGTTTATGGAAATTTGAGCTGCAAGATAACAAGGAGGTCTTTTTTTGGCTGGTGCTTCTTATCTGCTAATGGTGTTGCCTCACTCACAGGCCAGTCCACAGGAAACTGTCCCACTTAGCTTCTTGGCTTTAACATGGCTGTCTGTGCTCCTGAGTACT
This sequence comes from Pleurodeles waltl, assembly GCF_031143425.1. Classification (NCBI taxonomy): domain Eukaryota; kingdom Metazoa; phylum Chordata; class Amphibia; order Caudata; family Salamandridae; genus Pleurodeles; species Pleurodeles waltl. The sequence continues at coordinate 519,887,530 of NC_090442.1, forward strand.
ATCTGGAGATAGGGTGCTATCTCATGGAGAGCTCTGTGAACACGCATACGACTGCACAGAGAAAAGAGAGACCAGGAATACTAATGTATGAGAGTTTAAAATGTACTGATAGATCATTGTTAACTCGGGAGGTAAGGCAAACCATTCCAACAATGTGTGCAATATACAGCTTCCAGAACCATGTCTGAAGTTAATGCATCGTGGGTTTTCCAGTGACAGCGAGACTAGCAAATAGCTGAAATATAATACAGCCAGCGAGAGATTGTTGTTTCTAAATGCATTCTCCAGACAATGTGTCATGAGCTCTACAGTATGAGCAGCTTGTAACACAAAGGAGCAACCTTATGGCCGGCAGAAGAGCTGAGCCAGCACATCTGAAACAGATCATAGGAGTCCTGTCTTATGACTGCATCAAGCATGGCGGCTCCACCCTGACCTCTGACTTTATACTTTCCAGATACATGGGGAGTGTCAGGAACAGCCAGCCAGCCAGAGTCACGAAGAAGAAACGCTTCAGCAAAGTATCATTATTTGCTTAACAAACCGCACTATTCAGACAAATGTCTTTCTCGCTATATTACTGCGGGGCTGCACAACAAGAGATGGAAACACATTTTAACTATTAATAAAAATTGCTTTAATAAACAGTCCTGCCCTGAAGCATGGCTTCAAAATGAGCACATGCCAAATGAATACCTGCGGCTGGTGATATGTTATAAAAGTAACTTCCAGATACTCTAATTTTCGATAGGAGCATGTTGGGGCTTGTGGTTCTGCTATTCCTATTAGGTCTGGCACTTGAAACAGCTTTTGCTCTCAAGAAATTAGCAAACTATAGTTTTTCGAAAAAATATCAAACATAACACTTAAATAGTATGGGTTTCACCCATTGATCAGTTGAATTGTCACTCACGTTTTGCTCCTACCCAGCACTGCATAAGCATGGGGCATTGGCGCAGCTTATTGTTTCTATTGTCTTCTATTTCTTTTCGGCCTCTGTAGTACGGAGTTTGTTTCTAATACTACAAAGTGGCTTCAAATGATTTGGTGGCTCCTGGTATATGAGGAGATCGCATATGACCTCCAGAATGAATCAGACATGTTCACCACAGTCCTATCCTGATGTACATCAATTGCAAGCCTTGGACCTGTTGTCTCAGAGCTGGGCTGTCTGGAGATTATTCCTGAATGCTGACCATTACTATCGTTTTTGATTTCATGAAACATGATGTGGTGTCATGGGGTGTGTGGGAAGGAAGAAGGCTGGGAGGGGACTATATTTCATCATCCGGTTGTAATACACTACTAGTTATGTAGATAGGTATGCCCCCCTTGGTTCTATATGACAATTTAATAAAATGTTTTTGATACTAAAAGTGTGCCAGGCACCAAATGGCAAACCTTAGTCACTTGTTGAGAGACCCTAAAATCCCTGGTCCTGCTACCTGGAGGATGGAGGCTAGATGGGCGAAAGGTGTTGGGTATCACAGTAACTGACAGCATATTCTGTGCATATTATGACATGAACACAGATAAGTCAATGTCAGTGTTGCACATCAATAATAGTACTCGCACCAAGTATTGTGCTGAAGCAGATATGTTAATTACAATTATTAATGAGTGTTTATGCATTTTGGATAATAATAATAAAATGTAGAGAAAAGTAATGTAGAAAAATAATGTGCATGTTTGAAAATGTGCCCACAGAGAGTAGCTACTAAGATTCAAGAATTATACTAAAAATGACTAAAAATATGTGAAAATGTTGAAAATGCATAATAATAATGTAGTAGTATGTCATATTAAGTTATATAGGTGGTCATTACAACCGTGGCGGACGGTGTTAAAGCGGCGGTAGGACCGCCAACAGGCCGGCGGTAAAAAAGTAGCAATTACGACCGTGGTGGAAACCGCCAACAAAGACAGCCACTTTAACACTCCGACCGCCACAGCGGTACAAACAAACAGCGCGGTGGACACCGCCAGCAGACAGGCGGGAGACAATGTACCGCCCACACTATTATGACAGGCCAATCCGCCACCTTTTCCGGGGCGGATTCACCACAGATAAAAACACAACGGAAACAGGAATTTCGAAGGGAAAACGCTCACCTCTACACACTCCACGAGGAACAAGGACACCATGGAACCGGAACTCCAAATCCTACCTGCGATAGTCTTCCTGCTCCTCTACCAGGAGCACGAACGCCGGCGTCGAACATCACGGTGAGTACTGCACCTACGACACAGGGGAGGGGGGAGGGAAAAAACAGGGACACACACACGCAACACCCCCACCCTCACCCTCTACAACACACACACTAATGCATATCAATACATCACAGTTACACCCCCCAAACCCCCCGGAAGAATGCAAAGACCAAAGAAAATGAGTGTAACCATCAGAATATATCACAAACAAGTAGGCAGAAATATATATATATATGTATGTACAAAATATATACCAGGCATAGTAGTCCAGGTACTGCACAAGAAAGTCCGTGGAACACTGGGACCACACGGTATGGACGAGGCCCACACAAGATCCCCGACCATGACGGAGAGAACACTGCAGGGGCATCAGACAGCAAGAAGACAGGCACCTCAGGGGGAGGGAAAGGGGGGGCACCTCAGCCGCTTGAGTGCACGACGCCAAATCCACGAGGGGGCCACATACCCACTGTTACATCCTGGGGAGTGCAAAGCCACAGTCTCTCAAGTCTCCCAAGTGGGTGGTTTGCCCACTGTTCAATCCTGGGGAGTGCAAAGCCACAGTCTCTCAAGTCTCTACAGTGGCTGGGTTGCCCACTGTTCAATCCTGGGGAGTGCAAAGCCACAGTCTCTCAAGTCTCTACAGTGGGTGGGTTGCCCACTGTTCAATCCTGGGGAGTGCAAAGCCACAGTCTCTCAAGTCTCTACAGTGGGTGGTTTGCCCACTGTTAAATCCTGGGGAGTGTAAAGCCACAGTCTCTCAAGTGGATAACAGTCTCCACTGGTTCTGGAGGGGGCATGGTGCCCAGAGTGCTTCATCCTGTTTAGGACAGAGGTAGTGGATGAATGTCTCCACTGGTTCTGGAGGGGGACTGGTGCCCAGAGTGCTTCATCCTGTGAAGGACAGAGGTAGTGGATGACAGTCTCCACTGGTTCTGGAGGGGGACTGGTGCCCAGAGTGCTTCATCCTGTTTAGGACAGAGGTAGTGGGTGGATGTCTCCACTGGTTCTGGAGGGGGACTGGTGCCCAGAGTGCATCACTCACCCCGTGACGGACCCAGTTGCGTCAGTGCCCCTGCCGCTCATGGGCTAGCAGTGCTTGAGTTGGCGGTGTCCTGTTCAGCGGTGCTTGAGTTGGCGGTGCCCTGTTCAGCGGTGCTTGAGACGGCAGTGCCCTGTTCAGCAGTGCTTGAGACGGCGGTGCCCTGTTCAGCGGTGCCCTGTTCAGCGGTGCTTGAGATGGCGTGCCATCTTCAGCGGTGCTTGAGACAGCGGTGCCCTGTTCAGCGGTGCTTGAGACGGCGGTGCCCTGTTCAGCGGTGCTTGAGTTGGCGGTGCCCTGTTCAGCGGTGCTTGAGACGGCGGTGCCCTGTTCAGCGGTGCTTGAGACGGCAGTGCTCTGTTCAGCAGTACTTGAGACGGCGGTGCCCTGTTCAGCGGTGCTTGAGACTGCGGTGCCCTGTTCAGCGGTGTTGAGTTGGCGGTGCCCTGTTCAGCAGGGCTTGAGACGGCGGTGCCCTGTTCAGCGGTGCTTGAGTTGGCGGTGCCCTGTTCAGCGGGGCTTTTGCTGGCGGTCCTTCATGGCCCAGCAGGGCTTTTGCTGGCGGTCCTTCATGGCCCAGCGGGGCTTTTGCTGGCGGTGGCATCCTGGGCAGCTGGGCTGGGGCTGGCGGTGGCCTCCTGGGCAGCTGGGCTGGGGCTGGCGGTGGCCTCCTGGGCAGCTGGGCTGGGGCTGGCGGTGGCCTCCTGGGCAGCGGGGATGATGGCGGTCTTCTCCACCGTGCAGCTCTTCACAGACTTGCCGGGTTTCTTGTGGCCCTTCCCCACCTTGGAAGGTGTCACAGCTGACTCCACACTCCCAACGGGAACCCTGGGAGCGGCTTTGGTGGCTGGAGTCTTCCCCCTCTCCCGCCGGGCACTAGCCAACTTCTGATGCTTCACAGGTGGAGGACCGTCTGTGCTGTGGCTCCGTGCCACACTGGCTGTCCTGGTGGCCGGTGCACTCTACATACCGGTACCTACAGGCGCCACTGGTCCAGGAGATGTTTTGGCTGAGGTGCTACTTCGGGACCTATGAGATGGACGGGGTGGGGGAGGTGTGGGAAAAAGGTCAAGGGTGGACAGGAAAAGTTTTTTGGACACACTGGGACGGGTAGGTGAGGGTGTTTGGGAGTGGAGGAAGAGGTGGTGGTTGTAGGAGGTGTTCATTTGCTGACTTTGGGTGAAGGTGCATGTGCTGGAGGCTGTCGTGAGGTGGATGGCTGTTGGGTGGGTGTGTGCCTGCGTTTATGTATCTTGGGAGGGGGCGTCACAGACACACTGGGAGAGGACACAGGGGACGTGTGAATGGTAGTGGGGGTGGTGACTGCACGTGAGCGGGGTGTGGTGGTGGATGTGCTGGAGAGGGACGTAGTGGCTGTAGAGGTAGTGCATGCAGGTGTGAGTGTAGACGAGACTGGGAGGGAGGAGGGAGACGATGAGGAGGTGGACACAGTGGAGGCAGTGGATGTTGGTGTGTCTGCATGTGTGTGTTGCTTGCGTGAGTGCCTGTGGGATGTGTGGTGCTTATGTTTGCCTGAGCTTCCCTTGTGTGTTGAGGTGTGTGCAGGCTGGTCTGATGGTGTGCTTGGGATAGGCAGAGGTACAGGGGATTGGGTCTGGGTGGAGGAAGTTGAAGGGGGGAGGCTAGAGACAGGGACAATGGCTGCCCTCAGTGCTGAGGCCAGAGTTTGAAAAGCTCTGCGAAGGGCCGCCTGACCAGAATGAATGCCCTCCAGGAATGCATTAGTTTGTTGCAACTGCCTTTCTACACCCTGGATGGCATTCAAAATGGTAGACTGCCCAACAGTGAGGGACCGGAGGAGGTCAATGGCCTCCTCACTGAGGGCAGCAGGGGTGACTGGGGCAGGGCCTGAGGTGTCTGGGGCGAAGGTGATGCCCACCCTCCTGGGTGAGCGGGCACGGGGCGAAGGCTGAGGGGCTGCTGGGAAGGCGGTGCTGGTAGGGGGGGTGGCGGTTGTACCTGTAGATGCGGGGGCACAGATGTTGCCGCCACCACAAGGGAGCTCCCATCAGAGGACGAGTCCGTGTCTCTGGTGTCAGCTCCTGTCCCCGCCGTGGAGCTCCCCTCGCCCTCCGTCCCACTGGTGAATTCCGAGTCTGTAGTCTCGCCCTCCAGGGCCATGTGGGATGCAGCTCCCTCCTGCTCCGGTGCCACTGCTCCTCCGCCTGATGATGCTAATGCACACAAGAACAGAGAGACCACAAAAAGGGGAGGGACGACAGAAGAAAGACATGTTGAGTGCATGGATTACCGCTACCGTTGGCGGACACAACAGACACAGAAGCCCCCTGCACTACGCCGCGCTCTTAGGCTCCACTGTTCAATTCCTGGGAAATGGCCTACAAGGCTACGGACGACATCTGCACACTTAGATGACACAGGGGCATGAATGGCTGTACTTGGCACTCTACAGAGGTGGGCTGGGGTGCCACATGGCCTGCCTTACGGAGGGGCCTTGCCTACGGAACTCACCCTGGCCTAGGGAAACCCACAGCCCTCCTCCCCCACCCAGACACCTCCACTGCATGCAAAGTCAGCAGAATGAGAGTGTACTCACCCCCTTGTGTCTGCTGTGATGCCCTCAAGCGCCCATCCAACTCCGGGTAGGCCACCGCCAGGATCTGGAACATCAGGGGGGTCATGGTGCGACGGGCACCCCTCCCACATTGGGAGGCCATCCCCAGCTGAGCCTCCGCCGTCTTTTTGCTCAAGCGGCGAATGGCCTCCCATCTTTTCCGGCAGTGGGTGTTCCGTCTGTGGTATACCCCCAGGGTCTGGACGTCCTTGGCGATGGCACGCCAAATATCTTTCTTCTGGTGGGCGCTGACCTACATGAAATGTACAGGGGAAGAAGAGAAGTCATTACCAACTGCACCGTCAGAGTGATTGGCCCCCATCCCTACCCTTGCCATGTGGCACATGCATTCACCGTCTTTCATGCACGCAGCACTCTGCCCCCTTCCTTCTTACATTCAGCCCTCTCCACACAGGCATAGCCCATACAACATGCTCCCTGTGAACTTACCTGTTTGTCTGGAGGACCGGAGAGTAGCGTGTACTGGGGGAGGACCCCATCCACGAGCTTCTCCAACTCCTCCGATGTGAAGGCAGGGGCCGTTTCCCAAGACGCACGAGCCATTGTCTCTTCCAGACCGAGGTCACAGCAGCACTTGCAGTATAGGTCCTCTCCTGTCGAAGATCAGGTATCGAGTGATTGAACAGATAGAAAATGGCGGTCACGTCCGCGGCGGTGCGTACCGTCACTGTCGGCGTACATCGTCATTGGCTCCTGGGACCCATAGGGTCCAATGTTAACCAATGCAGCATTGCGCAGCGGTCTTCGACCGCCTACCGCGACGGTGTACAACGCCGGCGCAGTTACCTCACATCCCATTGTCCCACTTTACAGGTCAGGCAGCCGCCATTTCAGGGGCCCACATGGCTTCATTTTCAACTGCGTCACACATACCTAGGCCTAGACTCAACACACATACAGGCCACCTTTTGTGTATGATTGGTGTTCTGGGTAAACTGTGGGTACGTACCTCTGAGTTGTTTGACTCTGTGCTCACTGTTGTCCATCATAGGCACCGTCCGCTGGGACATGTGAGGAGATGGTGGCATCCTCCGGTGTACAGACCATTGGTGGACCTGTCGACAATGGAAGAGCGACATTTGACAATCACCTACAGGCTTGACTGTGCCACAGTCCAGGAACTGTGTACCCAGTTGGAGCCAGACCTGATGTCAGCAATCCGCCATCCCACAGGAATCCCCCCTCAAGTGCAGGTGCTGTCAGTGCTCCATTTCCTTGCAAGTGGGTCATTTCAAACAACTGTGGCCATGGCATCAGGGAAGTCCCAGCCTATGTTTTCCAACGTATTGTCCAGAGTGTTGTCTGCCCTTCTGAAACACATGCGGACCTACATCGTTTTCCATCAGGTGGAGGATTTTCTTACAGTGAAAGGTGATTTCTATGCCCAGGGACATATCACCAACATCATAGGTGCCATTGATGGGACACATGTGGCTTTGGTCCCCCTGCACAGGAGTGAACAGGTGTGCAGAAACCAGAAGAGTTATCATTCTATGAATGTACAGATGGTATGTTTGGCAGACCAGTACATCTCCCATGTGAATGTCATGTTCCCAGGCTCAGTGCATGACACCTACATCCTGCGGAATAGCAGCATCCCTTATGTGATGGGTCAACTCCAGAGGCACTGTGTGTGGCTATTAGGTGAGCACCTGGAAGCAAGTCAGTGGGAATGGTTGTCTGGGTCTGGGGTTATCCCTCCAGGTTAGTGTGTGTCTAACAGTTGCCCCTCGCCATTTGCAGGTGACTCTGGTTACCCCAACCTGTCATGGCTACTGACCCCAGTGAGGAATCCCAGGACAAGGGCAGAGGAACGCTACAATGAGGCCCATGGGCGAACTAGGAGGGGGATCGAGCGGACCTTCGGCCTCCTGATGGCCAGGTTCAGGTGCCTCCATATGACAGGTGGAACCCTATTCTACTCACCAAAGAAGGTGTGCCAGATCATCGTGGCCTGCTGTATGCTTCACAATTTTGCTTTGCGATGCCAGGTGCTTTTTCTGCAGGAGGATGGTCCAGATGGCGGTGTTGTTGCAGCTGTGGAGCCTGTGGACAGTGATGAGGTGGAAGCAGAGGAAGAAGACATGCACAACAGGGACTCAGTGATCCTGCAATATTTCCAGTGAGACACAGGTAGGAATACAAACCTGCCTACTACATGTACTTTGACACTACTACCTCTCACCTGTCTGTCGTTTTCACCCAGTGTATGGTCACTGAGTTGTCACTTTCCCTTACGATTTCACAGATGTGTGTCCCACTGTGTGACATCTGCTTAGATTCCTCATGGACTAGAGCTGTGTGACATAGGTATGTTGACATTACTATTTAAAAAACATTTTGTCACTGTAATTTCTAATACACTATTTCGAAATCACAGACAGACTCCAGATCATTTTGTGCTTTAGGTGTGTTTATTGAAATGCTCAATATTGGAGGGGGTAGTGAAATGGTGAGGGGTGATGGCGGAGGAGTGTCCATGGCAGAGTCCAGTCTATTAGTCTCACAGGTGCATTGCCCATATGGGCATAGGAAGTGGAGCTGGGGCAGTTTAATTATGGACAGGGTGACAAAGTGTGACAGTAGGATGACAATCAGGGTGGTCTCATTTCTTGGCGGGGGTCTTGGCATCATGCTCTGTCTTTGTCCTGGATCTCAGGGACCGTTTGAGGGGTGGTTCCCCTCTGCAGGAGGTGGGATGCTGGTGTGGTGGTTCTGTGGCGGGCGTCCTGTCCACTAGCGCCGGCGGAGGTGGTGGGCAGTTCATCGTCCATGCTAGTGTCAGGGGCCCCTTGTAGTGCCACAGTGTCCATCCTGGTGTTGAGTAGTTCCTTCAGCACCCCTACGATGGTGCCCAGGGCGGAGCTGATGGTTCTGAGTGCCTCCCTGAAGCCCATATACTGTTCCTCCTGCATGGGTTGGGTCTCCTGAAACTTGGCCAGTACCGTTGCCATCGTCTCCTGGGAGTGGTGGTAGGCTCCCATGATGGAGGAGAGGGCCTCGTGGAGAGTGGGTTCCCTTGGCCTGTCCATCCCCTGTCGCACAGCAGCCCTCCCAGTTCCCCTGTGTTCCTGGGCCTCCGTCCCCTGGACCGTGTGCCCACTACCACTGACTCCAGGTCCCTGTTGTTGTTGGGGTGGTGGGTTATCCTGGGTTCCCTGTAGTGGTGGACACACAGCTGATTGACGTGTCCTGGGAACCGAGGTATGGGCCCTCTGGGTGGGTGCTGTGCTGGTGTTTCCAGAGGGGGGAAGATATGTGGTGGCCTGTGCCTGTGTGAGGGGAACTGACTGTCCCGAAGTCCCCGATGGTCCGGGCTGGTCATCTAGATCAAGTTGGACAGAGGTGCTGTCATCACTGTGGGCCTCTTCTGTTGGTGATGTGGACATGTGTGGACCCTCCTGTCCGGTGACGTTGGGTAGGGGTCCTGCAGGGGTATAAAAGGATGTTTATTAAATCTGTGTGTGTAATGGTGTGCAATGGGTGGGTGACCGTGTACCCCAGTGCTAGCATTCCTGTGTGAGAGCTTGTGTGATGATGGTTTAGGGGGGTGTATGGGTATGTGCAGTGGGCATGCTTTGGTGATGGGTGTCCATGCTTTGTTGTTGCATGCTGGGCTTGGTGTTGGGATGTGTGGTTTGTGATGTTGGGACATATGTGAGGAGTTGGGGTGCTGGGGGTGAGGGTGAGGGTGGGGGTATGTGTTAGCATGTAGGTAGGGTGGGGGATGTAATAGTAAAGCTTTGTCTTACCAGAGTCCATTCCTCCAGCTACTCCTGCGAGGCCCTCAGGATGCAGAATCACCAAGACCTTCTCCTCCCATGCTGTTAGTTGTGGGGGAGGAGGTGGGGGTCCGCCACCAGTCTGCTGAACCGCCAGGTGGTGTCTTGAGACCACGGAACGCACCTTCCCCCGTAGGTTGTTCCACCTCTTCCTGATGTCTTCCCAATTTCTTGGGTGTTGTCCCACTGCGTTGACCCTGTCCACTATTCTTCGCCATAGCTCCATCTTCCTAGCTATGGAGGTGTGCTGCACCTGTGATCCTAATAGCTGTGGCTCTACCCAGATGATTTCCTCCACCATGACCCTGAGCTCCTCCTCCGAGAACCTGGGGTGTCTTTGCCATGCCATGGGGTGTTGTAGGTGATGGGTGGAGTGTGTGGTGATAAGTGTGGTGATATGTAGTGGTGTGTTGTGTGATGTGCGTGGAAGTTGTGTGGGTGATGGTGTTGTGTGCCTGTGGATGCTGTTGTTCTTGCTGGTGGTGTCTCTCTCTGGCCTTCTTTCAGAATTTTTGGTAGTAGGGGTTTGTGGGTGATGTGGGTGTGTGTTTTATATTGTATTGGATGTGTGGGAGAGGTGTGTGTATGTGTATCAGGTGTGTGTATTTTGAATTGTCCAATGTCGCTGTGTTTTGTAAGAGTGTGTGTATTTTGAGCGCGGCGGTGTGTACCGCCAATGGAATACCGCAGTTGAAAGACCGCCGCGTGGATTCGTGTGTCGTGATAGTGTGGGCGTATTTCTGTTGGCGTGACGGTGGAGGATTTGTTTTCGCCAGTTTATTACTGACCTTTGGTGTTGCGGACTTGTGCGGGTGTCTGAATTTTGGCGGATTCCGAGATGTGGGTCATAATAGCTGTGGCGGAATTCCGTGGCCGCAGCGGTGTGTTGGGGGTCTTCTGCACTGCGGTAAGTGGTTTTACCGCCAATCTTGTAATGACCGCCATAATGTATGTTTTGCATTATATTGTGGAGTTAACTTAGCCAAAGTTGTGGCCTAGTTTTGCCAGACCTCATGCAGAAGCTGAATAATCATGCAATGTAGAGAAGCTAACGTGCTGAACTGACCCTGAAATACTCGTGTTAATAAAATCTGCTTAGCTAGAATATTCTGCAATGAACCGACGGACAGGAGATGAGGACTAGAGTATGTATCAAATTCAGTGTAAAGCAGACAAGATGTACTTTCTCAGGACTCGAACAATAGAGACACTGACTGGAGAAGAAGATGCAACATTTTCGATACCTGATGAGCCGGATGATGAGGACATCGTACAGTGAACCAATCGACACCTTGGGAACGGCATAATATTAGAATTCAAAGATTTGAAGAGCTGAATGTATTGGGTAGGGTTATATATGGTGACTAATTGACCAGTTAGGATTTGGGGGATAGTCTGGGTGACTTTTATATATTGAATTCAGAGATGGTAGGGGCAGACGTGGGGAAAGAGACCTTCAATATTGGGGAGAAGAGATTTGAGATTCTGTCATTGGGCTCAAGCTCTTTAGAGCCTGATGCGTTGCTGATCGATTGATGACCTGAAGATGAAGACTGACTTTGTTGCTGATCCATACTGTGGATAGGTAGCTATGACAATGTGACTGATTTACTTTTTATGCCTTTTCCTCCTAGGTACCAACTACGCTATGATACAGTTTTTCTCCTAGCTAGATGTTTTTTTTTTCCAAATTCATGTTCCAAATTGTTTTCGCATGAAGTCTCACATGCTAATGCTAATCAGGGCTAGGTAGGGCTCCTATTCTGTGACGTTGACATATACAGTGACAAATGATTGATGGACTGATTTGCTGAACTCTGCTACTCATGTTTACATATTCTTCGTTATTGGCTTCTGTTGAGGCATTAGAACGCATGTGTAAGCGCGCCTGGTCCTTAGTAAGTAAACTTACAAGGGGACGCGTATAGGTCGATTAACCTTTTGGATCGCATGGAGGATCCTAGTCTTGTTGTGACTATCGGGGGCAACAATAATCAGCATAAACTACCATTAACTTTCAATTAGCAACATCTATAAACATCTATTCATGAATAACCACAACTCAGTAAAGAGTTAAAAAAAATTATTTCCCTATTGATTACAATTTTAAATCATCTGTTAATTTATCTTTATTCAATCAACTCAATTATTAATTAGTTAATGGAAAAACATCATAACATAACTTGAAGAAAACATATGCATGAATGCATCTACATACGCCAAAAGAATACCATCATTAATAGCAGAGTTCAGCAAATAGCTCGTCAGTCATTTGTCACCGTCAACGTCACCCTTAACAGTGTACCTAAAGAAGATTAGCATCAGCATGTGGGGCTTCATGCAAAACAATTTAGAGAAAACATTAATTTGGAAAAGATCTAACTAAATGAGAATTCTATAATCAGAGCATTTGGTACCCAGAAGAAAAGGCACGAATTGTCAGTCACATTTTCATAGCTACGTATCCAGGATGGATCAGCAACAAGTCAGTCTTCGTCTTCAGGTCATCAATTAGTCAGCCACGCATCAGGCTCACAAAGTATGAGCCCAACGACAGAATCTCGGACAGCGTCTCCTGACGTCATCAATTCTCCCCTTGCCTCTGCAAAATTCTCCTGCTTCTCAAGTTTTAGCCCCTTGTCATGACTTTTTATTAGGGTCTCCCAGTCCATCCCCCTAATTGGTCAGTCAGTCAGCAGATATGACTTTAACCTATAGCATTTGTTTACTAAATCTACCAATTTCAATATCAGTCCTTTCACATGATGTGGATTGGTCCGCTATACGATGTCCTCATCATCCGGCTTTTCAGGTATCAAAATTGTTGCATGTTTCTCTTCAGTCAGTGCCTCCATTTTTCAAGTCCTGGGAAAGTACATTTAGCCTACTCTACACATAATTGTATCAAATTGTCTTCAACATCTCCTGTCCGCCGGTACATTGCAGAAAATTCTAGCTAAGCAACTTTAACATCGGGTGGATCAAGGACGGGTCATACATCCAGCTTCTTGCAAACGCGGTTATTATTTCTGCTCTCTGTGTGCGAGGCCTAGGAAGACTAGGCCTTAAATTCAGCTAAGTTAACACTACAAATTGAAGTAAAACATACAGTAGGTTATACATTTCAATATGACATATTACTTCATTTTTCTCATATATTTTCATTATTTCATACAGTTTCAGTTATATTAGTACAATCTCGTACACATGGCTGACATGCCCCGAGGGCACATTTTCAACTGTGCACATTATTTTCTCTACCATTAATTTCTCTACAAATGTTTCATTATTCAAACACGTAAACATCATTAATAATTTTCTAATTAGCATATCTGCTTCAACACATGTTTTCTCAAGTTCTGATTAGGTTATGTTATTGGTGGTCACTAATTAATTAACTAGTAGGGAATTGAAATTGTTAAAACATATAATTGAGTTGTGGTTATTCATGAAATATTGACTAATGTTTTGCTCATTGGTTATTGGTTTCTGTATTGATTATTGATGTACATTGGTTACACTGTAGCTAGGATACTCCATGCGAATCACAAGCTTCATTGGCCTATATGCATCTCCTTGTAAGTTTACTTACTAAGGACCAGGCGCACTAGCAGTTTTTGGTAGCACTTTGATGGTTTGTTTCCTTGGAGAACTAGTTATGTGGTGACCGATGGTTATGGTGGTAGTTTAAATTAGGGTTAGTTATTCATTTTATGAGATTCAAATTTTGCTTTCTGAAATGGCAACTGTAGCAAAGATGATGTCCCCTTAAACCCAGAAATGACTTTCCCAGATCCTGGATACTGCTAGCAAAGTTGGGTATGTTCTAAGCGTTCTAGTGATAGTGTGAAAGTGGTAGGTTGCGTTTGTGGACAAAGGCTTATGCAGACCGCAGGTGAATTGTGATGTATGTGAGGAAAGTAGGGAGTCTGCGTACTCCAGTTGAAGTTTAGTAGGAGTGTGCGTACTTCGCAGTGTGAGAGTAGGGAAGTTGTCGAACTTCATATGTGTGTGGCGCTTTGTGCTCAAAAATTGTCCATGTGGTTGTTGGTAATGTACGGACCCTGCGTGATCTAAGACTCCGGAGTATATTGACAAGTGTAGGAGGCACCTGGTCATATGTTGTAATCTGTCTGGTTTAGTAGGTTGATCGGACATGGTCAACAAGTCGGTGTGTAAGTTAAGGGAGTAAGCAAAATTTCCGACTGAGATTTGGTGAATCATATGTGCACCAGGACAGACCCATTGATCAATTGAGAGTGAAATTTGCGGGTTGAATTTTACTTGTGAATGTGGGAGACTGAGAAAGAGGAATAGCTGCATGAGCGAAGGGGCCATCAGTGAAAATCCATAAGGTCTCTGAAGCGATTGTGTACCTTCCTGTAGTAAACCAGCAGGTTTGTTTTTGGTTATTGGTTTTTGGTTAGTGCTCACAATATATTGCATTAGTTTTGTGTGAATTGGAAGAATAGGAGGACGAGCCACAAGACTTTGTCCACCACAGTGTGTGAGTGTGACATCAGAGTGAACCGCGCTCGGATAGGTTGGTTAGTGAGAAGGGTAGCGAGCGGATTGGCAGCCGCCCGTAGGAGGCAATTGGTTGGAAGGGAATCTTGAGAGTAAAGTAATTTCCTTATTGAATCAAATAAATATAACAGATAAAGATTACATTTTTCAAAGCGTTCAGGAGGGCCATGAAGGGTAATACATACATTAAGGCAACAGTGGGGAAGCCAGCCCCACCGGAAAATTCTCCCGCATTTATTGTGATGGAGGAGCAAGGTGTCGCACCATGTCTGTGGTTAAAGTACAGAGAATTTATCCAGAGATACCGATACTCGAGAAATCTCGAACTTAGTGGTTCCTACGAAGCAAGTGGTTCCAAGGTCGATGCTAGTTCAGACTGAGCCGACTCCAATGTTGTTGCCTCAGGCACAGCTACAGGGTTTGCCAAAATTCACACCAATGACAGGGGCACGGTCAGATGTGACACCAGTAATGAATCAGAGAATGGGAGTAGCCCTTCCACAAAATGCGGGTGTCAGAGCCGCACCAGATGCAATATCGCTGCCGATAACTGTTTGTCCAGCGGTACCATTGTTTGCGCAAAAGAAGCCGATTGCAGGAGAACAGGGTGAGATGTCACAAAGCCTTGTGAGGAGGGGGGTGAGAGAACATGTGCCGGTGGTTTCATTTATGGGTCAGACCTTTGATGGATCCAGGCCATTAATGGACCTTATTCCACTTGTTGCACTTCCAGAACCCGTAAATGGGCCGAGTGTAAGTCAGAGCTTGAAGCTTTTGACACAGCAACCTCCAGGTGCAGTGGTAGAACAGGTGCCATTGCTGAACGCAAGTAATATTTCATTACAGGGATTAACAGCACAGCAGTTAAATGAGTAGCTAGACAGTCTGAATTCCCCTCGAAATACATCCAAGGGTGAAGAGCAGATTAATCGTGTTAGGCTGGCTACCGAAATAACCAAATTAGTTGAAGGGTCAATGGGAGTGAATAGGTTAGAATCCTATACAGAAGAAGAGCTGAGATATTTGTGTCTGAGAATTATGAGAGAAGTGTGCAAGGTACATCAGAAATTGGCAGATCTGGCAGATAAACATGACATAGAAATTGAGAAAACAAAAAACTTGAAAAGGAGTTATAGGTTAGATTTTGAGGCAAAAGATTTTGAAACACATGAGATCAGCAAATCAACAAATGATTACCCAAAACTGAGAGAGAAACCGGTTGAGTGGTACCAGCAGATAGATAGATTTGTGAAGCTTTCGAAATGTCTGTGGGAAGACTTGAATACTCTGTTGGAGATAGTGGTTCCAGCCGATTTGTGGGTAGAGTGCAAGAGAGCAGTAGATTGGCCGACGAGTGAACCAGAAAGGGATAGAGTTACAGGTGCACTATCACCTGAAGGGATGAAACTTTATTATAAGGTGATTGAGTTCCTGAAAATGAGAATTTTGCCTAAAAATATTGATTGGCAGAGAATTGACAGGACAGTGCAGGAAGTAAAGGAGTCGATACATACTTACTATGAGAGATTGTTGAAGGCATTCAAGGAGTACAGTGGTAAGGAAGCGATTGAGCCAAAAGACATGTTGCTCTTTGTGTTCAGGTTCGTGGAAGGATTGAGACCTGAAATAGGTCAGATGATTAAGAGTTATTTGACTTGTTGCCAAGCGAAGCCGATCGATGAGGTATTGCAGTATGCAAAATACTGTAGTGATGAGATTAAGTTGAAGCAGAAAAATCTGAAGGAGAAAGCAATGGTGATGCAAATCAATGCAGCACAAAGAGGAGTGCAGGCAGCTTTAGTGCAACAGATACCTCAGCAGCAGGGAACTGTCATGTTCCAACCCCAAGCGAGAGGTACTGTGTCATCTTTGCAGAAACATGGGACACTGGAAGTGGGAGTGTCCGATGATGGTGCAGGATGGTGTTGTTCAACAGAGTGGTGATGTCAATACATTTCAAACTGTAAAAGTCCCTGGAATGAGAGGACTTAATCCGAATTTTCAGACTAATATGAATCAAGTGCATTACTTTCAACCCATGCAGCAGATGCAAATGCCACGTGAACAAATGACACAGTTGCAACCAATGCAGCAGCAGGTTCTTATGGTACCTAGACAAATGCAAATGCCGATACCACAATCCCCGATGGAACAGGAATAGATTATGCTTACTCAGCAGGTCACAGGTCAGAGACAAGACAGAAGTAGTGACACAGTGCACCAGTTCCCATTACATAGTAAGAATGAAATAAACAACAAATGGATGTGTG
Source organism: Pleurodeles waltl (assembly GCF_031143425.1). Taxonomy (NCBI): domain Eukaryota; kingdom Metazoa; phylum Chordata; class Amphibia; order Caudata; family Salamandridae; genus Pleurodeles; species Pleurodeles waltl. The sequence continues at coordinate 519,903,979 of NC_090442.1, forward strand.
AGAGCTTGGATGTGGAGCCATGTATGCTTGCAGCATCCCTAGAGGTAGATCAGAGAGGACCTTTTGTGAAAGGAAAGGTGATGGGTCATAGGGTCTCATTCCTAGTGGACACAGAAGTTACGCGCTCCACAGTAAGAAGTGCATAAGTTCCGAATGTACCTCTTTCGGGAAGAACAGTGCAGGTTGCAGGGGTAGCGAATAGACAGTTGATAAACCCGATCACAGATCCAGTACAGGTTGAGATTGGCAATTTCCAGGGACTGCACAAGTTTGTAGTCTGTGACTCAAGTCCAGTATCCCTACTGGGAAGGGACTCGTTGTGCAAGACCAGATGTTCGATTAGTTGTTCAACTGCTGGAATAGAGGTTCAGAAGAATAGTGATGATGAGGAAGAACGAGCTCCTGAGACTGAAAATGAAACCATTAATGAAGAGTACCCGTTGATTGAGTTTTTCCCGATGTTTACTGTGAAAGAATTACATGCAGACTTACAGGGAACAGTACAGGAAAATGTGTGGGACCTGACAGGTAAAGAAGTGGGTTTGATCAAGGGAGTGGAGCCTATTAAGATCACTTTGAAGCCGAATGTAGTGTTTCCGCAGCTTCAACAGTATTACATGGCACAGGATGTTCTGATGAATGTGGCACAGATAATCAGAGATTGTCTGAAACAAGGGGTTTTGAAGGAAGTGTTTAGTAGTCCATGTAATTCACCGATAATGGGCCTGAAGAACTCTTCGGGGAAAGTACCAATTATGCAAGACTTGTGAAAAGAGAATGACATGGTGGTCAAGTGCTGCCCTGTAGTGCAGAACCCAGCAGTAATATTGTTTCAGATTCCATGCAATGGTTGATTTGTCACAAGCTTTTTCTCTGTGCCTCTCTATGAGGATGATCTGTTTCTTTTTAGTTTCAAATTCCTAGACAGAGTTAACAGCTGGTGCAGGCTTCCTCAAAGGTACACGGAGTCACCATCTGTGTTCAATCAGATTTTGCAAAAGAATCTGTAGTCATTGGAACTACCATACCAATCGACTCTAGTGCAATACATTGATGACTTACTGATTGCATCCAAAATAAGAGGCAAGTGTAAGTACGACTCAATTGCCCTGTTGAATCATTTGGACATAAGGTGTCACCATTGAAATTGCAGTATTGTCAGAAGTCAGTGAAATATCTGGGACACCAAATTGAGAAAGGGTCAAAAAGAATTTCCAGAGAAAGGATTACAATAATATTGCAGAGAAGTCCCTCGACTTCACTGAGAGATGTCAGAATGTTTTTGGGAATGGTAGGTTATTGTCGCCAATGGATTCCAAATTTTGCTGAGATTACTAAGCCATTGCAGCAGCTGACACATAAGGAGGTTACATATTCCATTACTGTAGACCAGGATCAGATGAAAGCATTCACTGAGTTGAGAGAGAGTTTGTGCAGAGCTCCAGCGTTGGGAATGCCTGATTACACGAAGCAATTCATTTTGTTTTGCCATGAACGTGATGCTTGTTCTTTGTCTCTCTTGACACAGGTCCATGGGGGTGCTTATCGCCCAGTAGCCTATTTTTCAGCTACTTTGGACCCAGTTGCAGCAGCCTTACCAGGTTGTTTGAGTGCAGTTGCTGCAGTTGGTCAGAGCCTATCACAGTGTGAGGGAGTAGTGATTGGATACCCTTTGACGGTAAAGGTACCTCACTCTGTTGAGATCTTACTGACAAGGACGAAAACACAGTATTTGACTGGTGCCAGACTGACAAGGAATGAGACAAGCATTCTAGGTGCTCCAAATGTAACATTGAAAAGATGTACAGTGCTGAACCCGGCAACATTGCTTCCAAGTGATACTTTTGAAATTGAAAAAGAGGAAGATATTGAGCATGATTGTCTTGAGGTAACTGAGTTATGCGCAAAACCCAGACCGGATATCAGAGATACACGATTGGAAGATGATAATCAAATTGTCTTTGTTGATGGCTCATGTCTCAAAGATGGTACAGGAACATTGGGAGCAGGATATACTGTGTGTACGATTACGGGTACTTTAGAAGTTTCTTGGCTTCAAGGTGTATATTCTGTACAAGTAGCAGAATTGGTAGCTCTCACTAGAGCGTGTCATGTATCTGCAATATTGAGCGTCACTATCTATACAGATAGCCAATATGGATTTAGAATTGTCCATGATTTTGGTCAATTGTGGTTGCAAAGAGGTTTCCTGACCTCTACTGGTACACCAGTAAGAAATGGAGACAGAATATAGGAATTGCTGTGTGCAATACAGTTACCTGAAGAAATTGCTGTGGTGAAATGGAGTGCACATCAAAAGACACAGGACTATATCTCACTAGGAAATGGATATGCGGATCAGTCGCAAGATTTTGCACATTGAACTGTATATTGTTCGAAGACAAGTGGGAACTGATGTCAGAAGAAGATAATACATATACAAGTTTTGCATTAAAAGTGATCGATACTTTGGAAGAGTTGAAAACACTGCAAAATAATGTTGACAAAGAGGAGAAATGACTTTGGTCTAAACTAAAATGTGTCCTAAGACCTGATGAGATCTGGGTTCCTGAAGAGGGTCAGATGGTTCTGCCAAATAGTTTATTGTTCCAAATGGGCAAGTATGATCATGGCCAGGCACACATTGGGAGGGTTGCCTTGGTTCGATTGTTCAAGATCGATTGGTTCAATCCTAAGTTTAGGCAGGCAGCAGAGGCAGTATTTCATCACTGTATAATTTGTCAGCAGCTAAATGTGGGAAAAGGGACAGTGGTAAATTTGAGCCACATTGGAAGAGCAGGAGGTCCATTCAGCAGAATGCAATTGGATTTCAGTAAGGTGCCTGCGTGTGGAGGTTTGAAGTACGTGTTGGTGATTGTATGCATTTTTAGTCACTGGATTGAAGTATACCCCACAAGAAGGAATGACAGTCTCACAGTAGCAAAGTTGTTGCTCGGGGAGTTGACACCACGTTTCGGATTTCCGATCTCTTTAGAATCAGATAGGGGAACTCACTTCAACAATGAGGTGATTAAACTCTTATGTGCAGCACTAAACATTGAGCAGAAGTTGCATTGTAGCTACTGACCTGAAGCATCAGGATTAGTGGAAGAGATGAATGGTACCTTGAAATCAAGAATTGCCAAGATGTGTGCAGCTACGAATCTGAAATGGCCAGATGCATTGCCTTTGGTGTTGATGGTGATGAGAAATATACATGACAGGAAGACAGGGCTGTTGCCCCAAGAGATCCTCATGGGCAGGGCAATGAGATTACCAGCAGTTCCAGCAAATGCACTTGTAAACATTACAGATGATATTGTGTTGGACTACTGCAAGGGTCTGGCTGATGTGGTTCGCTCTTTCTCTCAGCAGGTGCAGGCCACCACCCTGCCACCCATCCAAGATCCAGGGCACAATCTGAGAGCCGGTGACTGGGTCATTGTCCGAAATCATGTTCGCAAGATGTGTTTAGAGCCACGCTGGAGAGGGCCTTACCAGGTGATCTGAAAAATTACGACAGCTGTGAAGTGTGCAGGACTTCTGAACTGGATTCACGCGAGTCATACAAAGAAAGTGGCATGTCCACAGGATCATGAAGAAGTGTTGTTGAGAGCACCAACAACAACGAAACAGGTTGCTGCTCCTGAACTAGAAAAATTACCAAGGGAGCTTGAAATTGAACAAGAGCTTGTGGAAGATGGTTCTATTACCCCTGTAAGAGATGAAGGTGAAGAATTACAGGAGGGTGCGGAAGAATCAATCCCAACGGATACAGTAGGAGAGCACAGCAGGGGTTCTCCCAGAAGCAGATGGTGTTGAAAAGCAGACAGAGCAAGTGCCAGACCAAGGGGGGGAAAGAGTTGAGACGGATCAAAGTCAAGATGGTCCGACTCCTCCTGAGCCCATTGCAGGTCCATCAAGAGAAAACACCATAGAGAAAGAGAAGGAGAAGAGTTCAGTCCTGAGAGGAATATTGACAGAAAGACCGAGAAAAGGAGATAATTGGCCTGAGTCGCAAGAAGGGAAAAGAAAGTAATTGGTCATAAATGAAACAATAGAGGAAGAGGTAGATATTACGATACGATATTACGAGAAAAGAAGAATTGAGTGAAGGAGAAATAAGTAGTGATCGAAAGTTGAAAAGGAAGAAGATAGCAAGTCAGCGTTACGCAGGTCCGCAATGGGCATATGCAACTACTAATGAATGGCAATATGGGTTTATGTCCTTTTATTTTGATAGAGAGGTTCCAAGTCAGTACTTTGATGTAACCTGAACGTAAACAAGAAGCTGAATTGTTGAACCAATCTGAAATACCTTAAAGAGACTATTGAAAATAAACTGAAAGAGACATTGATAACCTGATTTGACATAAAACCGGGTGTGACAAGCTGCCAATCGATTTTCACAAAGGAAAAGGGTTCCTGGATGTGAAACTGAACTGTGAGAGAAGATTTGTTTTCCTTATTTTTTATTTTACTGCACCTTATATAAGAGTTCCTTCTGCTTTCTGATTCTTTACAGATTGTGGCTGAGTTAAATAATGAAGTTAGAATGTTAGGCGCTGTAAATACATGAGCATTGGATTGGTGATTATGTGTGGGATTTGTTTACAGTACTGATTGTGGGAATGTCTGTTCTTGACATGAAAGGAGCCAATAGTACTTCTGCTCCTGAAACTAGTACACTAACAGCTTTAGCGAGGTTTAAGTTAGATGAGAAGTATTTGCATGACTATACTAATGCTCAAGGAGAGCTTTCTTCTAATGTTTTCTATCGCTTGAGTGAGTATGTTGAGACGATGGATGCAAGGGATTGCCTTGTGTGTATGCAAATTCCTTTGTCAGTGGAGGAAGGAGTTACATACCACAGCTTAACATTAACCTACAGAATAAGCTGTAGTTTGCTACTAACAAGGTTCTGTAATCAATATAACAATATTTTTACTCTAACTAAGATGTGGTGTTTTCATTTGTTCCTATTATTAGATATCTGAGCACAGTAGCTAAGGATCATGATATAGTATTAGTTAGGGGATTCTTTGAGCCTACACTAACATTTGGAATTGCTTATGTGTACAAGAATAATCTCACATGCTTGCTTACACCTTTACAAAAGAGCTTCATAGGGCATACTGATGACAGGAGAAAGGCATTAAAAGAAAAATTAGAAAAAGGTTTAGAGAAAAGGACTTATAAAAATGATTATGCTTACACTGCAATTAAAATGTGAGGAAAATTAGCATTAGATGCATTATACGTAGGGAAACTTTGTTTATACAGGTTAAAATCATGCACTGACACTTTATTTGTGGGAACGAGTGAATGTAGGCATGTGTTTCTGTTTCAGAGTAAGTGGACTTTTCTGTTGAATGGTCAGGACCCTGCAATTCCTGGTATCTATTATATTTGTGGACTTAATGCTTATTACCGTCTTCCAAGAGGATGGTATGGGACATGTTATTTGGGAATAGTTTTCCTGAAGATTTATCAGATAGATGACTGAAAGAAGTTTCTGAAATTGACTGAATTACATCATAAGAGACAGAGGAGGGAAAACTCTTCTGCAGTTGTGGGAGATATATTTGGTGCAGTGATTCCTTCAGTGGGAGTCATCCTGAACTCAATCAAGATACGAAAGTTGTCTACTATTGTGGATAACATGTTGACAAATTTTACAGGGGCAATACTCCTGATAGATACAGAATTAGCTTCGGATGGGGCTATGACGCTTCAGGATCATCTTGCTTTAGACATCCTTCTACCGAAGGACGGCGGAGTGTGTAAAATGATTAACTCTAGGCATTGCTGTTCTTCTATAACTGATAATAGTAAGGAGATAAGAGACTTAGGGGGTAATTCTGACCTCCGCGGGCGGCAGAAGACGTACCGCGGTCGAAAGACCGCGGCGGTCATTCTGAGTTTCCCGCTGGGCTGGCGGGCGACCGCCAGATGGCCGCCCGCCAGCCCAGCGGGAAACCCCCTTCCATGAGGATGCCGGCTCCGAATGGAGCCGGCGGAGTGGAAGGGGTGCGACGGGTGCAGTTGCACCCGTCGCGATTTTCAGTGTCTGCTTGGCAGACACTGAAAATCTTGGTGGGGCCCTGTTAGGGGGCCCCTGCAGTGCCCATGCCATTGGCATGGGCACTGCAGGGGCCCCCAGGGGCCCCACGACACCCGTTACCGCCAGCCAGGTTCTGGCGGTCAAAACCGCCAGAGCCAGGCTGGCGGTAAGGGGGTCGGAATCCCCATGGCGGCGCTGCCTGCAGCGCCGCCATGGAGGATTCCCCAGGGCAGCGGGAAACCGGCGGGGCACCGCCGGTTTCCCGTTCCTGACCGCGGCTGTACCGCCGCGGTCAGAATGCCCATGGGAGCACTGCCAGCCTGTTGGCGGTCCTCCCGCGGTCGTTGGCCCTGGCGGTCCATGACCGCCAGGGTCAGAATGACCCCCTTACTCACTAACCTAACTAACTCAAGTAAGGATTTGAAAGAATTGAAGGAACCAGGTATTTGGGAAAAGGTCGGAAAAGGATTTCCTTCAGTGGGAAATTGGCTTAGTACATTTGGAATGGTATTATTAAAAATCATTCAGGGAATATTAATTGTGATTGCTTGCATATTAGGATTATGGGGTGCATGTAAATTGTGTCAAAAGATTAAATTAGAAAAGTCTAAAAATAATCAGATGAGGGAAGAACGAAACAGGAAAAGAATTTATAGAGAAGATTTGAGAAGGAAACAAAACACTGAGGAGATTGAATTGTGAAAATAATGATGATAAAAGTAATGTGATGACATATTTAGTCATCAGAGGAGGGATTGCTGAAGCAGACATGTTCATTAAAATTATTAATAAGTGTGTATGCATTTTGAATAATGATAATAAAATGTGGAGAAAATTAATGTAGAAAAATAATGTGCACGCTTGAAAATGTGCCCACTGAGAGTGGCTACCAAGGTTCACGAATTATACTAAAAATGACTAAAAATATGTGAAAATGTTGAAAATGCATAATAATAATGTAGTAGTATGTCATATTAAGATATATAACATATGTTTTGCATTATATTGTAGAGTTAACTTAGCTGGAGTTGTGGCCTAGATTTGCCAGGCCTCATGCAGAAGCTGAATAATCATGCAATGTAGAGAAACTAACATGCTGAACTGACCCTGAACTACTCGTGTTAATAAAATCTGCTTAGCTAGAATATTCTGCAATGAACCGACAGATAGGATATGAGGACTAGAGTATGTATCCAATTCAGTCTAAAGCAGACAAGATGTACTTTCCCAAGCCTCTAACAATAGAGACACTGACTGGAGGAGAAGATGCAACATTTTCGATACGTGATGAGCCGGATGATGAGGACATCGTACAGTGAACCAATCGACACCCTGAGAACGGCGTAATATTAGAATTCATAGATTTGGAGATCTGAATTTATTGGGTAGAGTCATATATGGTGACTAATGGACCAATTAGGATTTGGGGGATAGTGTGGGTGACTTTGATATAATGACGTGACAGAAGAAGAGAATTCAGAGATGGCAGGGGCAGACGTTGGGAGAGAGACCTTCAATATTGGGGAGAAGAGATTTGAGATTCTGTCATTGGGCTCAAGCTCTTGAGAGCCTGATGCGTGGTGGATCGATTGATGACCTGAAGACGAAGACTGACTTTGTTGCTGATCCTTACCATGGATAGGAAGCTAAGACAATGTGACTGATTGACTTTTTGTGCCTTTTCTTCCTGGGTAACAACTGCGCTGTGTTATAGTTTTTCTCCTAACTAGATGTTTTTCCCAAATTTATGTTCCAAATTGTTTTCACATGAATTCCCACATGTTAATGCTTATTAGGGCTAGATAGGGCTCATATTCTGAGACGTTTAAATATACAGTGACAAATGATTGATGGACTGATTTGCTAAACTCTGCTACTCATGTTAACATATTCTTCAAGTTCTGATTAGGTTATGTTATTGGTGGTCACTAATGAATTAATCTTGAGTGGATTGAATAAAGTTTGAATTAACCATATGACTTAGTATTGTAACTAATAGGGAAATAGAATTAATGAAACGTATAATTGAGTTGTGGTTATTCATGAAATGTTGACTAATGTTTTGCTTATTGGTTATTATTTTGTGTATTGATTATTGATGCACATTGGTTACACCGTAGCTAGGATACCCCATGCGAATCAAAAGGTTTACCGACCTACCCGCGTCCCCTTGTAAGTTTACTTACCCAGGACCAGGCGTGCTAGCAATTGCAATGTAACGTGCCATGGAGAAGCTACCCAGCACATGCAAGCATCTTCAATTTGCATGTTTACATAAAGCATACTACAAATACATGTCCCTTGTATAAGGGTGTGCATCCAGGAGGATCCCTACCAAACTCAATTTTGTCAGAAAAAATATGCCATTGTCCTGGCTGTTGACTTGACAATTTAATGCATATAGGGGGTTGCTTGGCATCTCTCTTAGTGCCTGATTTCAAATGTCTCATTAAATTCTATCCCATGTGTGAACCTTGTTTAGGGACAGGTTAGAATTACCAGTTGTTAGGTATTTAAATCATACAATAATTATAAGATCGATTACTAGCACAACCTTTTTAAAATTTCGGCAGGTCATACCTGCTGAAATATAACAGGGGAAAACTATATGGTATTTACTGTGTCATGTGGATTTTGGTGCTGTAAACACCAAAATCTGCATGTTATTCCCCAACAACTCGTAATAGTTAGTATTCATCATACCCCATGGTAATGGTATTTATCATGTGCAATAAATACTACCTACACTCGGATTCAGGCCCTTGACGTCAATACAACTGCTGAAGAGTTATGTACCTGATAACAATATTGTGTAACAGAATAGTCCAACTTCCAAAGAGCTGTGATAATGTCAGTTCCTCCAGAACTACAACTGGATTTGCCATGCTGCATCCTGGGGGTGGCAATTCCTTCACTAGTGATTTCCCACGCTGGCAATCACCCTTCTCAATGAAATGGCATTAACACTAATGTTCTGATCTTCATAAATAAACCATCTTTGGTTCACTGTTCATGTTGACCTGGGAACATAGAGTGAGGCAGCAATACTCTTAGCCTGTGGTGAGGCCTAGTTGTAAGTCTAACTTTTGCACATGCACTCTAACGTACAGTTTCTGGCCTAGATAAACTAGCTGCAGTGTAATTGTGTCGTGACTGATGTTTGAGATAGAGGAAATAAAATAGATGTTCTAGTTTTTAGAACAATTACCTGGTAGCTGTTTAGGTTATGAGCTGGGGCAATGGTACAGGAAGGCTTTTTGATACCCAGCAAAGTTGTATGAACTCCTGTGCATGAACGTAACCGATGCCTGATGTGAACCTGCATAGGTCATGCTGAATTGTTTAACCACTGTTTAATGCATCAGCAATTAGGGCAGGGTATCTCTTCTAGTTCAGAAAAGGTTATACACCTATACAGTCAATGTGCGTAGGTATACATCTTTGTAGGAAACCCGTCTTTTCTGCGTGCCCACCCTAGACACTATACTTTTGCTGGCTTTAGAACTCTGTGCACTTAAACCTTGCTAACCAGTTGTAAAGAGCTGTGCTCTGCCTATAAACATGGTTGTGGGAAAGTGCCTCTTTTGCATTGTCACCCCTCCATCCCACTTTTTGCCTGGGCTCTGGTGTAATTTCGACTAAGAGTGCACTGGGCTCCTGGACCCAGTGCCAGATCTCTTTTCCCCAAAACTGCACAGTTGTTTTTCCCAATCAGCAAAACATTAAGCACCCTCTGTAAGTCTCCTTAGTAAATTATACCCCTGGTACCTAGGCCCTTGGGTACTAAGGAGGGCCCCTAAGGGCTTCACCACAAATTGTGCCACCCTAAGGGACACCTCACCAAGCACCTGACAGACTGCAATTGCGCGCTGTGTGTTTTGGTGCCGAAAAAAGTGAAAACACAACATAGTGCGCAGCCTGTGTGTGATGTCTCCTAAAGACTGCATGCTATATATGTAAGTCACCCCTCTAGCAGGCCTTACAGGCCTAAGGCAGGATGCATTATATTACATGTTAGGGCACATTTTCATGAGCAGATGTGCCTCTGGTATATCTTTGTCGATTCTCAGACATAGTAAGTGACCAGGGAAACCATTTTAAATGCTTGTGCTGGACACTGGTCATTTTGAATTTCACAGCTACATGATGGCTTCTCTGAATATAGGGATGTTTCTTATCAAACGTCTCAGATTAATAAACCCTCACTGATGTCAGTGAGGGATCTATTAATAACTGCACCCAGATGGCACCTTAGAGGTGCCCCCTGAAAACCTACCAGCTACTAGTGTATTGACTGACTAGTCCTGACCAGTTCAGCCATCCTAGACACATTTCTTCCCCTCCCCCCAGGTGAGAGCCAGCGCTCTCAAGGGCCAGAGAAAAAATCCTGCACTGGGCAGGGGTGTTAGCCTCTCACCCAGGTAGGATGGATATTCTATGGCAGGGAACTTTAAAGGCCTAGCCACTTTTGTAATGTGACCAAGGTCTCTCCAGATGGTGGAGGTGACTGACACCCCCTGTCCTGACCCCACTTTTGGTGACAGCACAGGTGGGAAGATTTGTTAGATTAGGAGGTGTACCCACTTCATGCCAGTCCCACCCATAAGGTGGACAAGCTGAAGTACACACTTTTTTGAATTCCTCCTTCTTGTTTGGAAGGACTTAGACCACTAGGGTTAGTGTTATGCCCACTTCCTAGCGGTGTGCAGTCACCCTAATGGTGGTCAGCCCATTGGCTACCACCTGATGCTCCCTGTAACATCACTAAATTGAGTATTTAGTTGGCACCCTTGAACCCTAGAACTAAGATCCTGACTACCTACGAAGCAAAGGACAAAGAAAGAGTTGCACCTGTAGAAGGGGAAAAGAAGAAGAAGCTGACTTGGAACCAGCCCCTCCAACCTGCCTGCTGACCTTGACAGACTTTGCCCAAAAGACAACTCATCCTGCAGCCGAGCCTCCAAGAAATCCAGGAGGACTGCCTGGTTTCTGCAAAGACTCAGACTCCTGTGAGCAGCAGAACTGCTCTGTAACAAGGTTTCAAGAAGAGGTTTCTAGAGTCCGAGTCCATTCAGGTTTCATACCTCTTTGACTCCCCCATGTTGCCTGCAGCATCTGCATGCAGGCCCCCTCTCCTGCAGCCTTTTGGTGAGAGAAAACCCAACACCTCTTCCAACCATTGCACCCATCGCCCCTGACCCCATCTGAGGTGGGACACTGGAGCCAATGATGGTCCCCAGCTAACTTGAGTCCGAGTCCACCCTGGGTCCCCCCTGCTGGACTCACCGATGACACTAACAGTCTCAGCACACAGGACCCCCTGACTGCAAGTCCTCCAGGATGGGGAAACCCGACGCCTAAGGATGCCTCTGCATCCATTACCTCTGGGCCCTTGAGAAAAGCACCAAAGGTGAACCTACATCCCGAGCAACCCAAGACTACTACATACCTGTTTGTTGTCACCGACTGACTTCCTAGCTAGAGCCTGCAGCCTGCCTTCAGGAAGACCAAACTCCTATAGGATATCATTGGGCACAAGATGCCTCACTGAAACCCTGCACCTGGCCACCCCATGCTGCCCGGACTGACCTGCTGGTGAAGTTCTGAACAGTGCCCAGTACTTACTTAACTTCCTAAGATTGGCCTCATAAGTTGTTGTTAACCCTGTGTTTGCTGAACATTGTTTTCCTCCATAGAATAACATTGAAAGCACTCTGAAAATTGCATGGTGTTAATTTCTGAAACTGCAAAGTAATTATGCTTGCAAGTCTACTTACCTGATTATGAAGTTCTTGGCTTTGAAACATATATAACAATATTGTTATTATTCTAATTTGCTCTTTGATTTATTCTTTGAGTGTGTGTCTCTGTGAGTAGAATAAATGCTTAGCACTACTGTCTGATAAGCCTAACTGTCTGCACAGTATACTTCATTTTAGTGCAGTATATAGAGAGCCAGCTTCCTACAATGTTTGAATTTGCATATTCCTAATTGGCATATTTACATTGCCTATAAATACCTAACATATGGTGTAAAGTGTGCCCATGGACTGAAAGTTAGATACCACTAGTGGATTGCAGCACCTATTGTGCCATTCATTGCAATGGCGATGCAAACATACCTTCATACTACCACTATAGCCTGTCCTATGTAGGCCTTGTAGCCCACAGTGCTGGGTGCAGGGTTTTTAAAAGCAGGGCATGTAGAAATGTAATGTTAACATGTCCTTAAAGTGACTTGAACTGAAAAAATATTTTCACTGTGGCATACCTAGCTGTCAATTGTAGAAAACCAGAATACATATTAAAATACCAATATTGTCTGTCAGGAATGTGACCAACTAGTTAAATAATTAAACTATTTTTAATCGTTATTAAAATCAAATTCAATGGTGAAGTCAGATTTTAATTATTATTATTGAAAAGTAACTTTTAGAATGCTACCTTTCCCTGCCTGGCGTTCCTGGAGGCTAAATTACATTGGTTCCCTAGATTCTCCCACCTAGTAATTGTCCTTCAATAGGTGTGAAATACCTCCTACACAGTAGCAGTAGTCTGACTTGAATTGGCAGAGATTACTCCTCTCAATATGCCAGGAGACGGTGGGCATCCTTTTTATACTACAATGTGAAATCCTGCTTGACAAGCTGCTGGTTTCACATTCAACATTCAGAGCACACTCAAAAGGGGAGAGAGGAGGATGCCGAGACAATTCTTGTGGATACACTGTCTGGTTTCTGAAAGCCTCTGGTTTTGTCCTACCAGAGTCTGTCTCTGGGTTTACATATAACCCTTGGGGCATACTTGAAAGGAGAGAGAACATGATGCCAAGACGGTTCTTGTGGGCACACTTTGATTGCTAAAGGACTCTCCTTTTATCCAATCAGACTTCTCTTTCTGGGTTAATTGTCAGTACAGTGGCTCCCTCAAACTGTATTTTAGAGTTAGATGTGGCAGAATCTTAGAATAACTGTAGTACACTACCCACACACATGCAGCCTTAATAGGCCAAGTTTGGTGTGACCAAAGATTTTCATCATCTTGAAAATGCCCAGAGTGGGTAGGTTTGTCCCCGAGAACTTTCACCTTAATGATTTGGGTATGCCCAGGAGTCATTTTTACCTGCTAACTAGTGCTGCACATAAAGACAGCACTACCAGGCATCCTCTGGTGAATACATCCTGGGCCTGTCGAAGCTCTACAAAGGACTGAACCTGCTGTCTGGGACTTGAGAGGAGCCCTGAAGGACTGGACCTGCAAAAGTAACAAGGGTGACTTCCTGTTCAAGCTCCAGGGCTAGAACAAGTTCAAGAGGCCTTTCCCTGAAAGTACCCTGCAGAGTAGTGGCAACTTGACCTGGACTGGACCCTGCTGTTTGCCTTTGCCTGACACCCTGTGAGTCACTAAATGGCTCCCTTGAGGACCTGGGGCACTATAGAAGTGTACTCCTATGGTGGATTGGGACTTAAAGGACTAATTCAGAAGGTAAGATCTTTGACCAGAATGAACCTGGCTAGTGTATCTGACTACAGCGCCATCTCAGTCAGCCTCAAATTGTGCCTAGATCCAGGCCGAACATGACTAGTGACCATCATTAGGGCATTGTGCTTTTTGACAATATTGTCTACTTAAAACTTTAAAACTTCATATCCCTGGTTCCTTTCATTTCATTTTTGGTGTCATTTTGTTAAATTTCACTCTTCTTTCCTAATTTGGTTTGGGAGTTTCATTGTTTTGCATTTTGACTGTAATACTGTTTTGTTACTGCATAAATAAACACTTTGCGCATTACCCTAAATTAAGCTTGTATATTCTGTGCCATATCTACCGGGGGTAGAGCTAGGGTTAATATAGTGACTTTGAGGGTTCACCCTGACAAGAGTTGTGATTATTCCTTGATGGGGGTTGTCCCCACCTCAAATAATATTCCAATGTCTTACAGTGTTATTTGCACAGTGCTTCAGAGTGCAACAGAGACAAGAAAATCAATATTGGTACCTTTAGTAAAGACAAAATGACCAAATACTATATTCTATGCTATGAATATCCTTATTTGTCATAATGCCCACATGCCCTTCTGGATCATTAGGATTTCATGTCATGTAGAATTGGAGATTTGTGCAAAACAAAACTACCTCATGGCATTAGCACTCTTCAAATTGTTTTTCATTATACATTCACATTCCATTGGCTACCTTTCCATAAAAAACACTGACGACTTCCAAAGTAGGGGAAGGTGATACATATCAAACAATCAAAAACTAAGAATTAAATAAAAACTATAAGGACATAAATTACTCAAGAAAATGTCAATTTTTAAGTGATGGTCTGAATATAAATTGTTTTGTGACCCGTAAATCGTCATTGGTGAAAATGAATTAAGACATGAAAAATGTGTGATTATTTAATTAGCTTACTGGGCTAGTCAAGCATATTATTATATGGTAATGAAGACATGAAGTCTCCAACTAAAGATTTTACTATGCATGCATAGGAAATAATGCAATGCATTTACTATCCCACCTACCTCAAAGATTTATAAATGAATAATTAGTATCCCTTTATAGTTATATTTATGTCTGCTGTAGAGAGTTGTATATTATTGTTAGTGCTGTAACAGACAGCTAGAAATCTACATCAAGGAGAATCAAGGGGAGTGTTTTGATAGAAGAGTTCTTGATTGCAGTGTTTCCTATGTGGTGTTGTTTGGGATTGAATAAAGTGGTGCTTTGATCCTGACGCCGGAGGCTGCTCTTAAGTGTGTAGTCGAGCACATTTTGTCACCAAGAGCACTTCTTGGGGGCGGAGCACCATATTGCCTCTAAAACATGAAACAGTGCCCAATTCAGCAGGGGAAGCGGTTTTCAACATGTCAATTCTTTAACAAAAATTATTTGACCAGCTCTATCCACTGTGGAAAGTTACTTTAAATAACATATAACAATTTTGCCAGGAGTTTCTATTTTATCGCCTCAGCTTTCTGATAAATCGACAATTTGAAATGTGCCAATAGTACTAAGTTGCACCCACTGTGTTTGTCTAGAATGATGACATGGCTCTGAGAACTTCCACAATTAATGAGCGATGCGTTTCCATGTACAGGATTGTTAACTCAACAGACGCGACTAGGCATTGTTTTGTGCTAAGCAGTAATTTACTTCCAGTCCAGACATATTATCACTATCAGATATCAATGGGTTACTCGTGGCTCAATGCACAGGCAATTACTTTAAGCAACTATGGCCCATATTTATACTTGTTTAGCGCCACATTTGCGTAATTTTTGACGCAAAAGTAGCGCAAACTTACAAAATACAATTGTGGACCATATTTATACTTTTTGACGCAAACTGCCATAAAATTTACGCCCGGCTAACGCCATTCCAACGCACCAGGCGGGCGCCTTATTTATGGACTGACGTTAGCCGGCGCTGTGGGCTGGTTACAGTAAAAAAAATGAAAGGTGTAGGGAAGAATGGGGGCTGTGCGTCAAAAAATGGTGCAAGTCAGGTTAGAGTAAAAAATCATGTCTCTAACTGGACTTGCGCCATTTTTTGACACACATCCCCCACTGAATTGACTCCTGTTTTAGCAAAGACAGGAGTTATGCCCCCCTGACCAATGGCCCTGCCCAGGGGACTGCTGGGCAAGGCCATTGGGCACAGTGGCATGTAGGGGGGCCCAAGTTAGGCCCCCCTATGCCACTTTAAAAACATAAACAATATACTTCCCTCTACTTACCTGTACTTACCTGGGATGGGTCTCCCCATCCATGGGTGTCCTCCAGGGGTTGGCCACAGGTCGCCTTAACGCCTGCCTTTACCCGGGCGTTAAAAAAAGGCGCAAATCAGGCTGGACGCCATTTTTTAAGGCCCGCCCCCTCCTGTGCGTCAAAATGACACGGGAGTATAAATAAGGTGCATAGGCCTTAAAGTAATTTTTGGGACGGGAATGCCTACCTTGCATGTCATTAACGCAAGATGGTTTCCCGCATCCAGAAAATGGCGCACACTGCTGAATTCTGACGTTTGCGGGGTCGGGCGTCAAAGTATAAATATGGTGTAAGGTTTACGCCGAATTTGCATCAAACATTTTGATGCAAATTCGGCGCAAACAGAGTATAAAAATGCCTCTGTATTTTGCGTCAAAAAGTGGCGCAATTGCAGCACTAAAAAAAGTATTAATATGGGCTTTTATCTTCTCCATTCATCCCAATGAGTGGCAATGGATGGTATTGGGCCAGTGAGTATTATTGAGAATGCCAAACCATTTTTGCCCTTTTATTTTAAGTTTGTCTAATGAGCAAAGTTGGGTCTAGTACAGCATATCACTTTTTTATTTGAAACCCCTCTGTTACCCCTTTTAACAATCTTTCCTGTTCAAAGTAAGGCAACAGGAAGTTGTTCTATCACCCTTCCTGCAAAAATGTTCACATTTTTTAGTTTTCGATTAGTGTGAGTTATGTCATGCGTAAATGGTGGATTGTATTCGCATTCAGTGAAATGATTTACTACATAAGCACAACGAAGGAAAACACTGAAATGTCAAGGGTAGCGTCCAGTTTTAACACACTGTCTCTGTGAGAGGACCAGGATGCTACTCCCCGTTTGTTGCTTACGGAGTTAAGCAGAAATGCCTTTGCCAACGGATAAAAAAAAAGATTATTAGAACCCACCCCGCAGTAGTGAGGCTTCAAGGCTCACAGCACGTACGTCTTCACTCATCAGCGTTTCAGACCGTTTCCAAGTCTACACAAGAGCTTTCCTCAGACACGTCTTCACTCAGCAGTGTAAGAGAAGCCAACAAATCAACCCGCGCTGTTCTCTGAGATAAGGTCAACAAACAGCGGAATGTTAATTCCTGCTAATGCTAGATTAGGAAAGAAACACTCGGCCTGTTTTTTTGCAATGTTATTAATTCTTTCAAAGAGGTGACACAAACATTATCTTCGCAATTAGAGAATTGGCTATGAAGCTCCCAGGGCTTGAAGCGCTTTGTTCACTTTACTGGAGTTACCAACAATTGAAGTGCAATAAAAAAAAGTCTGGAAAGTGTGATGTTGAGTGTAATACCGTAGAATCAGTGAGTGCGGGGGCGGAGTCAAAGGAATGGCTGAAAAGAACACATTTCTCTGCAAATATTTTGATGGTCGTTCTTCATGGGATAGTGACGTATAAAACAACATACACCTTGGTTGAAGTATAAATGCAAGTTAAACTAATCACTGGGAAATTCATTATTTTACGTTATGAAACTGCAGATGAATTTGTGTATAACCAGAGCTCCGCAAAACTGAATCCTGGTTGGTGCAGTGGGCAAGAGAAACTTGTGTAATTTCAGAGCTATGAGTTCCTAACTTATGAGAGAAAGCACTGTTAATATCTAATTAGCAATCAGACTGTATCCAGTGTAAACATTTCCACAGGTGTCCATTAAAAGCAGGCACTCCACAGCTCAGCTGTTGATACCCTTGCAATACCTCTCTGAAAGATGAAAACCTGTCATCACAAAGCTTTAGGTGACTCCATCAATTGAAGATGATACGGGCTGGTAAGCCACCTTTACATTTCCATAATGCAAGGGTGTCTGCGTTTGTGCAAGGCAGTCTTAAGTGTGCTAGCACAAGAGATAACCTAAAGAGCACCATGGGCCATATTTATACTTTTTGACGCAAAGCTGCGCTATCGCAGTTTTGCGTCAAAAAATTTTGCGCCGTCTAACGCCATTTGGATGCGCCATTCGGGCGTCAAATTGATACTTTGACGTACGGCGGTGCAACCAACAGGTGGGAGTCATTATTTCGTGACGCACACAGCGTCGGTCTGTCGTAAGGGAAACCCACGTAAAAGTGACGCAAATCACTGTGGGTCGATTTACGACAGCGCAATCGTGAAAACGCCGGTTTTTTTCACGCTATTGCGTGACATTTTTGCGTGAAAACTGCACTTACAGGAGAGGAGACCCGAAATGGATCCTAGATGCCCCAACAGACCCCAGGAGGATGAGAGCAGACCAGGAACCAGCCAGGAGGAAGCATACAGGAACCAGGACATGTTAAAGAAAAAAAGAAAGTGTCGCTTCAGTGCAGAGGAGCAGGAAATCCTGGTGAAAGAGGTGACGGAACACCAGCACCAACTTTTCATATCCTCAAAATTGCCACTCAGTAGGAGAGAGGCCATATGGAAACAAATTGTGGACAAGATAAACAGTGTGGCTGAAGAACGCCGGACAGTCACCGAGTGTAAGAAACGCTGGCATGACTGTAAACGTAGGACCAAAGAGAAAATGGCCAGGAACAGGAAGGCAGCAATGCAGACTGGAGGGGGGAGTCCAGCACAACAGGAGGCCCTGGACCACATGGAGGAGATGGTCGCAGCCGTCATCCCGGAGGAGATCGTCACAGGGATACAAGGACTGGACAGCGCAGACTACCACGACACTACGCACATGCAGGGTAAGTCGCATGGGGAATTACAATGCAATAATGGGGACTGTAAGCAGGGGGGGGATACCTACTACACAATGCATGTAACTTAGCACATATATGAAGTGGCATGGGGAAAGGGGCAAGGCAGGGGGGAATGGCCAGTACTGACCATAGCCGGGGCACGACAAAATACTGCCACCACTACAGTCCCACAGGGACATCCTGTAATTACAACAAGAGAGCCAAGGGAAACCAGTGACAGGTGGGAAGGACACTACCCTGAATCCACATCCAGGCACTTGTTTTGCACAAACTATTCCCCATCAACTAGGTCCCTACCTGTAATGCAGTAGCAAATACAACAACTGCAACTTAACTGCCACCACAGTTGACAATAACACCTCTCATCTCTGGGCAGCTATAGTACCAAATGGCAGGAACCCCACCCTGGAACATACATACCTAAATTAGGGGGTGAGGATGACATCTGCAACTACTCCTAGAAATAAGACAAAGGTACCAGTTCACTTAAATGCCGAATGTCCATAACTGACACATACATAAGCCTAAGTAAACAGCAATAGGAGCCACACAGCACTAACGACACACACATGCTGCATACGTCAGGGTCCCTCACGTGCCTGCCTAACAATGCTACATCACAAATGTCATACTGCTCAGACAACAACATTGACGAGGGGACACAGGCAACTGGTCAATGAAACACATCTGCACAGTCTAACCACAAAATAGGACATTCATACGATAAACAGGCCAATCCAGTAAGACACACATGAGACCCCATCAGATACAAACATCAACAATGTTTACATCCATACCACATCCTAACATTGACATACATAGGTCATGCCACCTAACATGTACAGATCATGCAATGTGAATAAAAAGTGTATGGTGCAGGGCCTGTGAGGCAAGTGTGCTGGCAGGGCAGTCACAACACCCACAGTCAGTCAAAGTGTAGCGTGGCAAGTGAAACGTATACTTTGCGCAATAGCCTCAGGCTGGAGGCCTTTGTGCATCTTACCCTGAATGTACTTATACTCATTTGCTGACATCTAAGTGCCTCAGAGCACTTTGCACTAAATGAATCTCATTGCCATTCCTATCAGTTAATGTAGCAAATAGTCAGTCCTAAGGTGTTGGCAATTAGTCAAATCACCCTGTTTTGCCTACTTCTGCACTGGAGTTTGCCAGAACATATTCACTCTGTGCCCCAGTCAAGGATACCGTCTGGTTCGTTGATGATAGATGTGTTAGGGGTTAAGGTTTGCCATTCCTGCGTAGGGAAACTTTGTCATCACAATGACATATGTCTTTTAAATTCACTTCCTCGTCCCAAGACACGCATGGGGGAGTTTACAAACAGAAAATCACATCTAGATGCTGCCTGCCTTCCTGCTGATGCACAACCAGATCCCAGCCCATTCCTCTGATATGAGGGATGATGTCTCCCCTGTGATTCAGACAGCCAAGCTCCAAACTTAACATGCTGTGCTATATATAGAACAAGCAGAGGGAGAGTAGAAACTGTTAGTCACCATGATAGCTGTGTACCAATGTATTACTCTCCTGCGGACTATTTCAGTTCTAACTGTGTGTATTGTTTTGGTTATTGGGGCTCACACCTAAATTCCTACAAGTCAGTTGTACAATGAAACTTCATATCAAACAAATACTGTCTGTGTCATTTGTGTATGGGAACATACCGGAAAAGATAGAAATGTGTAGGACCTGAGTGACCACCACTTCCCTGAGAAGTCCCAAAGATGTCATGGGCTTGGACTTCTAAACATTCCTCTGTTGTGGGAGACCAGAGGCACTGCTAGTCTGTCTGAGCTAAATAGAATATCTGGGTGACAGAGTTATTTACAAGTGGGTCAAACTTAGTCCCCCACACCATTAGCTATCCTGCTGCCTAGAAAGCCAAGAATCACATGTAGGATAATGAGAGCCCACCCAAACAAATGTCCCTCCATAACAATAGTGAAACACCGAGGGAGGAGTAGGACAAAAAAATGCATATTCCGAAATAATTACAAATCAACACCTAGAGATGACCTGGCAGGCATGTCTGATAGCTCCATATCATACATGTGACACACAGGTGGGCCATAGGCCTACAACAATGCCCTATGACGGACAGCAGATACCAAGACAAAATCAGAGTACAAAGTTAAGGCATCCAAAGGCTTGTATCTTAGTGCAAAATGATCTCAACACAGACACACTAATTGTACCCTGTTTCTTTGCAGAGGAACACGGATCTCCTGCCGATATGCCTGTCCATGAGTTCCCTGATGACATGGATGACGAGACCATCAACCTCACACAAGAGACCATTGACATGGTCCTCGAAAGCCTCCAAACCCCCCCTTCAGTAACAAGGAGGAGCCAAGAAGAAGCAGCCACCACAGTAGAACCACCCGCCACCCCAATTGTAAGACCTGCCAGCTCCAACACAGCTGAGGACTCTGACGACACTGGCACCAGCTTCGAAAGAACAGTCGTTGGGGTCCAGCGGGAGCTGGCCAAGGAGGTGCGGGTGGGGATGCAAACTATGGCAGCCAGCCTTGAGGGGGTGCGTTCGTGCATGCTGTCAACTGCTGATCAGGCAGCTGCAATGCAAGCCAGAACATCGCTGTTGGAGGAACTTTTAGTAACACAGAAGGCAATCTGCACAGCTGTCATCCAGTTGACCAAACAACTCCAACAGCAAGCCAGTCAGCGTGTGCACGAATGCAACATCGAACCCCTCAGGGCCGACCTGGCTGCCTACCATCGGGATGTGGCTGCCATTCTGAAAAACCAGCACGCCCTCCTTGCTGCAGTACTGTCCTTCATAACTGGACAGGGATCAGCCCCCGGGATGTCTGCCTCCATGTCTTCTGACACTGAGGTGTGTGTTGCCCCTTCACAACCAACAACAACAAGGACACACCAGGCAACACACACATCAGAAGAAGAAGACATGGAACAGATAACATTCACTCGCAAGAGTACCCGGAAGCCCTAGTCCCTGCACCATGCCCTACTCTGACCAAGGTCCTACGTTTTGACACATGCCAGCCTCACTCCAACTACCCTCAATGACTGTTCGGCAATCCACTGTTTAACTTGTCCACATTGGCTGTAAATGTTTCTCTCCTACCATTTGGCAATTCCTGTTCCTCTGCACCGTCTGTGACATCACCCCAGCATGTCAGGAGCATCATCCACACCCTGTAAATAGGATCACCATTTAAGAATGCACCAGAACGGACTCACCTAACATTGTTAATGGACTTTTTGCACTACTCCACCTAAAAATAAATATCACTTGCACACCTATTGTGTCTCTGTGTCATTTCACACTTCAACTGTGCAGTACATAACTCCAAAGTGGCTGTGTGGCAACCATGTCGATTCTCTATACTACTGTCCTGATTTCATGTATACTGAAACATCTGTGCAGTGGCCAGGATTGCATCATAGCTTTACTAGACTGAGGAAAATAACTGATGTAGGGACTAAGCACACACAATCATGCTGTGTTGGACAGAATGAGGCCCCATCCATAGCTATTCTAGACAACTAATGGTGGCTGAGAAATGTAGGCACCTTACAATACTAAAACAAGAAATTATGCTGTAAAATGAAAGGAATGATAACCAAATTACACTGCATCAATCACCTTACAGCGTATACTACCATGAAGGAAAGTCATGCTCAAGCAGTACACACATGATGTAGGTCAGCAATGACAGCAACAAGACAAGAGTGTGAACAAATACTCATCTACAAAGCTCTCCCTGAACTTCACAATGCTATCCGACCTATCTATTTACCTACAAAATCAACTCTGGAAGCACTCTTTGTGAAGTAGGATACATACCAACCCCAAATCTTGATGATCTATGCACACTACCAATGGTGGCTCTCCCACATGGTGGATACTTACCAAGTTAGCACACGGGTAGCTGGCATGTTAAACCTCAATAGCCTGGGGATAGCGAGCATAGGACACAAATGTCATACTAAAACTTTCTGCTACACTGATGTCAAGGCCATGAAAAGGTAGCACCTAACGCATCAGGTAAAGGGTTAACAAAAATTTTATTTCCAATAAGTAATAAAAGAGGCAACTAAGGGAAAGATAAACCTACACTAATCTAACCTGACTACTACTAACCCACAACTGTCCCTAACTAACCTAAGCTAAACTTACTCTACACATGTAACGAAACGATCTAAACATCAACCCCCCACCCACCATTATGAGACAAGACACATGCAGGACAACACTTACTAACCTACACACATACTACACTATCCTAAACAAACATATATTTTTTTTATTATTATTTTTTTTTTATTGTTTTTTTTTTTTTTTTTTAAACAGGAATCCCAACATTGCCCCCCACCCACCCACCCACACAAAAAGATAAGATATAAAGAAGAAGGACCCCCCACCCTCTTACCTAACACTAACTAAGCTAATTTCCTACACTTATCCTATAACTAACCCCCCAAACCCAACTAACAGTATGAAATAGGAAAGAGGTGAGAGGGGAGGGGTAAAAGTTCTGGAGGGCAAAATGTCTACTGATTTGGCCTCCGTAGTGTTCGCCGGATGGAGCGCACCTTCCTCTTCACCTCAGCCATGTCCTCCGTCAGGGTGTCAACTTTTGCAATCAACCTGTCCAATTTCCTTGACAATGCGTGGAAGTCCGCTGGGTTGATCGGAGGGTCAGTGCAGGTCTGGGTGCCGGTGGAGGTGGATTGTGTTGGTGGAGTGGTGTGGGCACGGGACTGCCCTGCTCCCACCACACGGCTGGGTCCAGGTCTGGATGAGGATGCCTGGTCCGTTGTTGGGTCCACTTGGCCAGACCTGGTGGATGTAGTGGCGGGGGTTGTTGGGGGCACCGTTGGGGGAGCCTGTGGTGTGGCATACCACGCCCCGGAGGCCCGTTCCGAATTGTATCTGCGGGCCATCCTCCGATACCCACACTGCACCTGCAGGATGTGGCTGTACCTCATTGCCCGGCGCTCAAACTGGTTGCGAGCTGCGCCACTCAGGTTTGCAGCTGTGAAGAGAAAAGGCAAATATTGAGCATAGAATTTACAGTGGGTTGAATACCACAATGGGTAATTTGTCCATTACTAGCAATGTATTGGTTGCAGCAATTGTTACAACATAGTTCACGGGAAGGCTCAGAGGAAGTACATGTGAATCATGCATACTGAAGGGCATATCACATATACCATATCCATGTCTCTACATGATGGATGACATCACCCTAAACTACTCATACAATTCATACCTAAGGCATTATACATTATGGCACCAGCTCGTCCGCATACTGACTTCACTACTATGTGATAAGAATCACACTCCTCACTCAATGGCATTTCGAAATAGTTGTGTGCTAAGATTGAACCCCTGGCCATGAATCATATGTCGACACTATGGGCCAGATGTAGGAATTGATGGGAAATCAACTAGCAAATTGCAAAGCTGAACGGGGTCTCTGACACCGTCTGCGAGTCACTATGGGGTCCCTAAATCCCACCTCATGAACATCAATGATGTGGGTTCCAACTTGCACCACCTTAGCAACTATGGGCACTCACGGGGATGGAGGCCTGCTGGGAACAGCAGAACTCCATAGACGTGACTGCTTTTAAATGAAGCAAGTTATTTTTCACCAAGTGTAGGCCCTTTATCTGAAAGGAAAATGAGCTGCGATTTGTTTAAATTCACAACAATTGATTTTTCGTAATTTACACAATAATTATTGATCCCCTAGACCACTGGCTGTTTTGTGCAGGAGTATTTTGGTCCACTCACAAAGGTGAAGGTTCACAATGAGGACCCCTTCCAGTCAGCAAGTTGGTTAGCATCCACTTCAAGTGGATGATAACAGCTACTCACTTTGCAACCACGTACTCGTTAGCAAATGGGATTGCCTACCACTGTGATTTGCAAGTAGGGCTGGTAAACTCCTTTATTTTTTTCATTTAGAAAAGCATTTTGCGAATATGTACATGACCACCAAAAACATTTCGGATTAGGAAACAGACGTTTGCAACTCACTAACATCAAATTATGCTATTTGCAATGTGTAGACATTTTGCTACATCTGGACCTAGGTACAAACTCAAGTCACAAAAGGTGTTAAGTACGTGTAACATACTGGTTGCTACAGTCCTAGGTACCCTGTTTCACAGTAACATCCCAGTCTTTGTGGGTGGTGTGGGAAGAACAAACAACAATCCTATGATCAATGCAGAACCAGGAGTGTACAGAAAGTTCAACAAGCATGTGCCTTCACACACAACACCTATGAAGGGCTAGCAACACGTTGGAGTCAGCCCAACCTTGTCACATCCCAGGTCCACACATGTCAAAATTATATGACTTAGCCCAACATAACATACTATTAGTGAGGCATGTTTTACAACACACACAGAGGAGGTAGAACACCCATTCACATGATTCAACAGAACACCTAGGCCATTGCACTCAAGTCACACACACTTCGAGGTCACCTTGTGGAAGTACATGCCCCCGGAAGATCCGACCTACAGTGTACACAGTCCATCCTCAACTCGGAAGAAGCACTTGTCATCGAAGCCATGTGCCTAAGCTATCTGGGAGACTGTCAGTCTGATATGCTGACTCAGTTAATGGCAAGTTCCTGACCAAGTCTAACATTGACCAGTGTATTCAAAATGAGTCATGCCATTCCCAATTGTCGCACTAATTGAATGACCTACTGCCCCTCAATCTGAGAGATGACTAGGTATTGCTTTACAGAAACATTATTCCAATTTGATATCACACCAAAACAACAAAGCCAATGAACGGCCAGCACATCAAATCATGAATTATCCTGAACACACAGTAATCCATCATGCTTCATTTCCAAACAATGTAAATAGCACTTAGGCAACACTCACTGTAGGTATCGGGGTCGTCAAAATGGGCCACCTCACCAACGGTGTACGGGGCTGGTCCACCTGTAAAGCATGAAAGGAAGATTATACTCAGACTGGGTGAACAGACAAATAATTTCTGTTACAATGACAGTGTGTGAATATTACATGGTAATGATACACTTTCACACATGCTCATCCTGCCTGGCTGACTTTGTATTCTAGATTATCATTGGATGAGTCTCCTGCTCCAGTGACACACCCTACTACACTCATGCAGTGGCCAGGACAGTCATGTGTCGTCCAAGTTAATCCTCCATTAGTAGGCCCCAACAATCATGTGATCCATACATCTCAGCATGTGCATCCCAGAGAGAAACATTCCACAACTGGTTCCATGAGAACTGCATGACCACTCACAATCAAACAGGCTATGTGGACAGGTTCAACACACAGCAACCAGACACACATGTGACATATGTGTGGACAACATGACTAACTTCATGTGACGTGAAGGCAACACACATGTGTAGCATCATCATGTGTTTGCAATTTTCGGTCTAGCTATGGCGTCTACATATGTAGGTATGTTATTTCTACATGACGTACTCACTGGCCATTATGACCAGTAGAGTACAAATAGAGCAGTTCACGTGTTGCTTTTCAGACACAAATGCAACAGTACATTCCATGCAGCTACAGCCATCTGGTATGTGTTGCAAAAATGAGGCATCGGCCTGGTAGCATAGGTCTTCATACACATCCTGCAACAAATACACATTTGGACACATATGTATACCTTTGTAGTGCAGCATTTGCATCATTTTGTGACGCAGAGAGGGGGCTACTTAGCAAAATACAAATAGATGTTGCATTTTACTGCTGTTATTGGGTGTACATGTGTAGCAAAAATGGGGATTTATGTGTATACCCATGGGCCTAGGTTTCCCTAGCATAACACGCAGTCAGCTACTTATTTTGCAGATTGGTTACCAATCATCACATGTTCACGCACACATTCCTATTATTCCCATGTAATTGATTAGTACTCACCAACATAGCCGCCAATCCGGAGTCCCAGGTGGTCCAGCAGGTCCTGTTCCCTGCTGATCAGATCTGCCCAGCGGTGCTTGAGTTGATGGATATTCCTCAGACTCCCGTAGACCCGG
This sequence comes from Pleurodeles waltl, assembly GCF_031143425.1. Classification (NCBI taxonomy): domain Eukaryota; kingdom Metazoa; phylum Chordata; class Amphibia; order Caudata; family Salamandridae; genus Pleurodeles; species Pleurodeles waltl. The sequence continues at coordinate 519,930,575 of NC_090442.1, forward strand.
ACCAGGTGATGGCGCACCTTCTCCCAACGGATTTTCCTCGCCTCCGTGTGATACCCCTGTATCACACGGCCCCCAGCCTCCAGCATCAGTGGGAGGAAATGGCTTACGAGCCATATGAAGCCCCCCAATTCGTCCTCACCCATCCTGGACAGGCGAGGCCTACCTGACATGATGAGAGGTGTAAAAAAGTACAAACGAAAAATGAAAGAAAAAGTGGGAAATGGGGAAAGGTAGAGGTGTGAAAGAAAAAGAAGAAGGAGAAAAATAGCCCAACTAACCCCCCAAACTATGCTACCCACAACAGACTCCCACAGACAATACAAACTATCACAGGTATAGACAAAATAACACTAAACAGACTGAGACAATGTTAGACAACAATAAAAGATTGACACAAAGACAAAATACAAGGCACACAGGACACTAAAGCAGTAAAACACAGGACAACACCTTTCACACAACCACACAGTCTAGATAACTCTGAGACTGCAAAGTGAAAGTGAAAGTCAACTCCCAGTACAGATTTGGTAAACAGGATATCCTATTACATCACTTCCTGCATAAAATGGCCGCCGTTTTTCTTTTCGCGTAATGCGTCATATTTTCACGCATACACAGATGTGCGTCATATTTTTTTGACGCATTACAGTGCACATGATGCGGAGTGTAAAAATATGATATGAATATCAATATTTCAAATTGTACATGAGATGACCAACATATTGTCCATGTAGCGTCATTTTTACCACGCATACATCATGGGCGTCATTTTTTTTACACGTACAGTAGTGCACATGATGCGGAGTGAAAAAAAATGATATGAATATTAATATTTCAAATTGTACATGAAATGACCAATATATTGTGCATGTAGCGTCAATTTCATGACGTATACATCATGGGCGTGGTTTTTTTTACACGTACAGTGGTGCACATGATGCGGAGTGAAAAAATATGATATGAATATTAATAATTAATACTGTACATGAAATGACCAACATATTGTCCATGTAGCGTCATTTTTAGCACGCATACATCATGGGCGTCATTTTTTTTACACGTACAGTGGTGCACATGATGCTGAGTGAAAAAATATGATATGAATATTAATAATTAATACTGTACATGAAATGACCAATATATTGTGCATGTAGCGTCAATTTCACGACGCATACATCATGGGCGTGTTTTTTTTTACACGTACAGTAGTGCACATGATGCAGAGTCAAAAATATTGTGGATGTAAATAATAATTTGAAGGTGAAATATCAAGACACTTTTGGATACATTTGTATCTGACTCTGCATTGTGTGCACTCATGTACGTGAACAAATTATGACGGCCATGCTGTATGCGTAGAATATGGAGCAAATTTATCCAAATGTCTTCATGTGTTTAGCTTTGGAAAGGTGATTTGTCATGGTAAAACGGTGCGATGTGAGACACATTTGTGTTTGTATATGACAAATGTCCGTACTTTTATGTATAGACGGCCTTCACACTGTGATGTTTGGGATACGTTAACTAATGTATTGACCATATTTGACAACATATTTGGTGTAATTGCTGATGGCTATTTTGAAATGATGTTTTTGATACCATTATGTGTTCCGTCTCCAAAATGTCCCCACCTTTATGATGGGGATGCTTTTATCTGTAGTCCTAACAGGGAGTGGGAGAGTCACTTTCAGTTTTTATGGGGCTGACCATGTCCCATTATGATTTTGTGTTTCATATTTGTGTAGGACTTGTGACATGGAGGCCACACATGTGCCTTATGCATGTGTTTAGTTCACAAGTACATGATTCTTGTATGTTTTGGGGGTGGTAGAGGTGGAGTTAGGCCCCCAGCACCCTAGGATTTGACCATCCAGAATAGCTACTGTATCCATGGAGTATTTTTATCATATCCTGTCAAACCTGCAGCAGCGGGCGAATGTAAGGCCATATGGTATGAATGACTGTTGACCATTCATTCATCTCATTAGCCCATTTGACGTTTGCAGTAATGATGATTTGGAGCTAAGTTGCATACCATTTTCATATGACTAAGGGGGTCATTCTGACCGAGGCGGTCGCCGCCCGCCAAGCGGGTCCCGCCGAAAGACCGCGGCGGTCATTCTGGCTTTCCCACTGGGCTGGCGGGCGACCGCCAAAAGTCCGCCCGCCAGCCCAACGGGAAACACCCTTCCCACGAGGACGCCGGCTCAGAATGGAGCCGGCGGAGTGGGAAGGTGCGACGGGTGCAGTTGCACCCGTCGCGAATTTCAGTGTCTGCAAAGCAGACACTGAAATTCTTTGTGGGGCCCTCTTACGGGGGCCCCTGCAGTGCCCATGCCATTGGCATGGGCACTGCAGGGGCCCCCAGGGGCCCCGCGGCACCCCCTACCGCCATCCTGTTCCTGGCGGGAGACCCACCAGGAACAGGATGGCGGTAGGGGGTGTCAGAATCCCCATGGCGGCGGAGCGCGCTCCGCCGCCATGGCGGATTCTCAAGGGCAGCGGGAAGTCGGCGGTACACCGCCGACTTCCCGTTTCTGGCCGCGGCTGAACCGCCGCGGTCAGAATGCCCATCGGTGCACCGCCAGCCTGTTGCCGGTGCTACCGCCGACCTCCGCCATGGTGGTAATTACCGCCAGGGTCAGAATGACCCCATAAGTTTGCAAGACTCTCAGCGTTCACGATGTGATAATGCGAAGATTGTTTTGCTTGTCTGTGTCCCTTTCTGCATAAACTGGTTTAGTGTCATGTTACAATCTTCCTGCTAGGTTCAAACTGGGACACAACTGTGATGGTCTACTTTCAAATATTAGGTTGGTTGTATGACATATGTGTACATGTGTGTGGGAATGTGGATCCAGTATGACCTGTCTGTGTGTATGTTGTCACTGTAACTTCAAGGTCTCCTCCTGAGTTAGTGGCAGCTGATGTTGTTGCAATTGTGTATTGCTCACATCATACACTTGAGAGAAGCCATTGATGACATGTTCACGTACACATGGATGGTCCCACCCTGTCTCTGAACACGTGTGATGTGACTTTCAAATGATCTCCAATTTTGGGCTGGATGAGAGACTGTTTCAGTTGTTTGGATCCGGCATGTGTAATTGTCACATTTGTACTCTTGTTGGGCTCTGTGTATGGTAATGTAACATGTCACATCCTACCCTCTGTGCATACAGTTGTGATGTTTATTTTTGGTGTGATTAATTTTAATGGCATTCTTGATCAATGAGACGACAATCATCTTCAGCTATTTCAAACTAAAGGTGGTCAGAAATGAATAGGCCAAAGCATGATGTGGTGTTTGTGATCTGTGTTTATTTACAAGTGTGGAATACAAGTGATTATAATAAGTTAAGTAAAAAAATTGTTCACAAGCTGTTGGCGCCTACGCACTCCTGCTGCGGTGTTAGGTTGTTCCCCCTCCTGTTGCAGGCCAGCATCCTCCTCATCATCATCCTCAGGCATGTCTGGGTCCGGTTCAAGGAGGGGAATGTTCCTTTGTACACAAATATTGTGTAATATGGCACAAGTGAGTATGATTTTGCATACCATCTCTGGGGAGTATAGTAGGCTTCCGCCAGTGATGTCAAGGCAGCGGAACCTTGACTTTAGGATCCCAAAGGTCCTCTCCACAATGCTGCGGGTCCTCTTGTGGGCGTCATTGTATGCCCGCTCAGCAGCAGTATTTGGGTTCCCATATGGTGTCATTAGCCAAGGCTGGATGCCATACCCCTGATCAGCTGAAAGAGAAACACAGAATGGTATCAATTAGATGTAGGAGGCACTGTTGTACGTATCTTTGATGGCAGTAGTTGTGTTGTGTTGTCTGTGACTATTTTGTGTACTAATGTGACAACCTATGGTTGTTGGTGGAAACTTTGGCATTGTTTTTTTTCCTTGGCTGAGCAAGTGTTTGTTGTCTAACTGTTTGTCAGCAGGATGAATTGGTTTCTCAAGTACAGTGTGCCCTCCCTTGCAATGTGACTTGTGACACAGGTGTCCGTGTGTCCTCACTGGGGGTGTGATGATAGTTCCATGCAGAGTTGAAACATGAAAGGGTATTAGAAACGTTCATATGAACATAGCCAGGCCATCCCATCCCTTAAAAGTTATGCATTGTATTAGTGTACAGGTTATTGTGAGACTTCCAATTTGCAAGGTGACATTTAGGCAACCACAGTCATGAATGTCTTCACACTAAGCTGTGGAGTAAATTCAAATGTGTGAGAGGTTCAATGGTGACTTGTGACACATGGCTAGTGATGTGAGTACCTCAGTGTGTTCCTGTCTAGGTGTTGCTATTGTGGTGTATGGGTTGTTTATCCTAGAGGGTTTCTGTGCAGTGAGTATATAAGTAGATTTTTGTCCTTACCAACAAGTAGTCCATTGCCATACCGTCCATCCTGGAAGTGTTGGTTGATGGTGCAGTGACGGAAGATGAATGCGTCATGTACACTCCCAGGATATTTAGCCACAATGTTGCTGATCAGTCCTTGGTGATCGACTATGGCCTGCACGTTGATGGAATGTGTGTGCTTCCTGTTGCGGTAGAGGTGTTCACTCGCAGCAGGTGGCACAAGGCGTACGTGTGTGCAGTCGATTGCACCAAGGACGTGCGGAAAGCCACTGATGGCGTAGAACCCCTGTTTTGTTTCCTGCTGCTTCTGCACTGTGTTAGGGAAGCAGATGTGGCGGGGTGTCAGTCCAATGATGGCATCCAGTACTTTAGGCAGGAATGCGGAGAAAGATGGTTGTGAGATTCCACCAACCAGGGCACCAGTTGTCTGAAAGGAGCCACTTGCCAGCAGGTGAAGTACGGCAAGCAGCTTTGTTTCGGTTGGGATAGTGCGTGGAGTCACTAAAGTGGGGGCCAATTGCTGTTCAATATTTGTCAGCAGCTGCTGAATGGCCTGCCAGTTCAACCGGTACCTCTGGATGATGTCTCGTTCCCTGAGGCCATGCAGGGTTGTTCGTGGGCGGAATATCCTCTCCTGCCTTCTGCGCTGTCTTTGGGGTCCCTGCTGTTGTTGTTGTGGCTGCTGTTGTTGCTGCAGGGCTCTGCGTCTACGTGCATGTTGAAGAAAAAGCACCTCCATGTCTCCCTGTTGCTGCTCTGCTGCTCTGCTGCTCTGTTGTTTGTTCTGTGTGTTCTGATTAAGTACAGGTGTGTTTGCCCCATTTTAACGCCTGCCCTGACCCAGGCGTTAAAATTTCACGCTATTCGTGCTTTGCGCCATTTTTTTGCGCCGCCTGCCGCGCGGGAGTGATTTTTGCCCTGGAGCATAAATACCACGCACCGCTATGTGCGTCTGTTTTTTGGCGGGAACGCCTTCCTTGCATCTCATTAACGCAAGGAAGGCGTTCACGCAAAAAAATGACGCTATTTGCCCATACTTTGGCGCTAGACGCGTCTAACGTCAAAGTATAAATATGGCGTTAGTTTTGCGCCGAATTTGCGTCGAAAAAAACGACGCAAATTCGGCGCAAACGGAGTATAAATATGCCCCCATATCTCTGGTGCTTTTCAGCTCCCTCCCATTCATGCAGCCCAGCGTAGGAACTTGCCCTGCTACACTGCATTGTGCGATTTCGAAGTAAATCTGCACTTCACAGTCAGAGGCCAAATGTCAAGCTATGTCTTCTGACAAACTGCTGCCTATCTTAACATGGAGACTGTGGATTATAAACTCCTCTCATGTTTTAGTCAGGGAAAGAAAAGTAAAGTGAATTATGTGACAATCTTGCTGGGGCACAGGAAGTGTGAAAAGAAAGGCTGAATGATGTCATATTTTTGTAACACACAATAAGCTATAAATATCTGCAATAAACTGGGCACATCATCAGTTAGGAAAGCAAAAATAAAGCATTTTTTTTTTGTAATTCTGAAGTGTGATGTAACAAAGATTTTAATATGATCAAAACAAATCACAACACCATACTTGGTGATGCCAAATGATGAATATTCACTGAACCCTAATTTCCACACATATCGTCTGTGTGCAATATAGTATTATCAGTAAAACTGTATGCCAGTGCAAATTTAGTTTCCATTTCCATTGCAAATGTGCTGTGTGTACATGTGATCCTCATTACCACTAAAAGGAGGGCCAAGTGAGATGTATAGACTTGCAGGTGTCCACTCCCTATTTATATACATAGCTCACAAGACAAAACAATCTGGGTCCTTCAAAAAACAGAGCACAAGTGGTAAAGAAATGGAATATCCTAGCTGTATAGAAATGTGCTTTCTTTAGGATGCACTCTCTCACCCCCCGTAGGTGGCTTGCTTCATCTTTGGGAATATCCTCACTCTGTGACAACCAATCACTGTGCAGGCTACTGCTTCCCTCACTGAGAGAGAGGAGCTCTACGGATGTTAAAGAATGCACATTTCTATACAGCTATGTTATTGCTTTTCTATTCCTCCTGTGTTTTGTTTTTTTAAAGATCCACATTGTTTTCTTGTGAGCAATGCACATGATAGTGCACATGTGCATGCAATGCTTTAGTTACAGGAAAAAACTCACCTTTCTCCTGTCCATTAAAGCTAATTGTGTTGTAAACTTTTGTCATTCTAAAATTTATGCCATGATTCTAAAATGTTTGGGAAACACTTGTTTAATGAAATGCCAGCTCCAAAAACTGAACACTATGCAGAATATTTTTAGTAACTGTTTTTTCTGATTTTTTCCCATCTAAGTGAGTCTGAATTTCCTGGAACAGGTTCTGCAAAAATAGGTTAACCTTTTAGAATCTAAGTCACCTTATTTGACCATCGATCATGACAGTCCTATGTGGGAAAAGTTGTTTGCAGAAAAGTGTGTTTAAATTAGGGGTTAGATAAAACGTCAATTGGTTAAGTAATTTCCCACAACAAAAAACACCCTGTTTTGGCCTTTCTGTGCTATCCAGGGGCTCCCTCCTGTTTCCCATGTTGCCCATTCCCTCCCTCCCATCCTTTGTCCATGTTGTCACCATAAGAAAACAAGCATTTGCAATGCAACGGGTCTCGCTTTTGCTCGTGTTAGAGCTGATAGCGTTGTAAACTCCTAACCCGACTTTTCACCTATCGGCAAAAGTGCATTTATGTACGTAACCCGAAAAAGTGCAATTAACTATGTAAAGCGCTCGACTTCTGCCAAGCGAGATCGCACTGGGAAAATAGAGAAAAAGTAGTCCACGAGCCAGACACAAAACAGCGAGCCTCGCATGTTTTCTGTACTTAGTCGATGCGCTCGAGGAGGGCTATCCACCGGAAAAGGCATGACATGTGCATGCCTTCAACTAATGAAATTAAGCAGATTCTAACAGGCAAGCCCACAAGCCAATGACAGACACTGACGTGACGTGGACAGGGCTCCGAGCCCTTTTTAATTACTAAAGCGTCTCGCTTAGCAAAACGCATGCGCAAGCGCATGCGACGCAGGCTCGACCCTAAAAAGGCTATGAGGCAGCGAACGATGGCCGTGTCATAGCGCTTTTGTTACCTTCTTCGTGTCTGAGTTGCTTTTTTCCTCCCACCCTTCGATTGTCTGTGTTGCCCACTAGACACACCATAATAATAAAAGTGTTGTAACACGTGTTGCTTGTTCCCTCACTCCTGTTTTCCGTGTTGCCCATTTCCTAGCACACTCCCTCCCAATGTCCTTGTTGCCCACCGCCACTCGTCATAAAAAAGGAAGCGCTAGGGTACGGCCTGCTCTGGTCATGTCATAGCATGTTTTTCTAATTTTGTGCCAAGCTTGATAGCCGCACAGCTGTTCAGAATGGCTAAAAGACATTGGCAAAGCCAATAGCTCACACATAAGCAGACCTGTCGGCTTTTCCAGTGCTTATTTTAAAATGGTTCCTTTAGAATTTGGAAAGCTTCCAGTTAAGTGGGGTAAAGGCTTCAAATTATCACCCGTTTGATTTTAAGGTAATTTCAGCACATGTACCTTTGCTCTGATCTTCCCATTTGACGTTGCAATGTTAAAGGGCAATCTGCCAACATGCCACTTAACACTACCTTCTAAATGTGCAGTGAGGGTGTGGCATACAAAACGGCCATACTTGCTAATTAACTTTTTCTTAAATCACTTCAAGGAATAAAATAATTAGTTGATGCTCTTTGACAGGGATAATTGCATTTAAAAATGGTTTAGAGGCCACTATAAGCCCTGTAAATAAGTAACACTCCTAACAATTACAATTGGACGAATATTGAATGCAGGAAAGTATTGCGATGTTATTTCTTTTACATTTTATGTGCGATGATCATGGTTCTGAATGTTATCAGCAGGAAGAATAAACAGCCCAATCTGCTTCGGACCCTGCCCACACCATATCTTCAATAAGGCAAACATCATCATCGCCCCCACCTCTGCAAAACCATCAACAGCTCCTTCGAGTCAGCCACCTTCCCAGAAAGATGGAAGCACGCAGAAATCAACGCCCTGCTAAAGAAACCAAAGGCAGACCCAGACGACCCCAAGAACTACCGGCCGATCTCCCTCCTCCCCTTCCCAGCCAAGGTAATCGAAAAAATTGTAAACAGCCAACTATCCCGGTTCCTGGAAGACAGCAAGGTACTCAACACCTCCCAATCTGGATTCCGCAGAAACCACAGCACTGAGTCTGCACTCATTGCTGCCACAGATGACATTAGGACCATGCTCGACGAAGGAGAAACAGCAGCACTCATCCTCCTGAACCTCTCTGCAGCATTCAACACGGTATGTTATCACACTCTCCGCACACGCCTACACAACGCTGGAATCCGCGACAAGGCACTCGACTGGATCTCGTCATTTCTCTCAGGCAGAACCCAGAGAGTCCGCCTCCCACCGTTCCTGTCAGAAGCTTCCAGAATCATCTGTGGAGTTCCCCAAGGATCTTCGCTCAGCCCCACGCTCTTCAACGTTTACATGGCCCCCCTTGCAAACATCGCACGAACCCACCACATCAACATAGTTTCCTATGCAGACGACACTCAGCTCATCCTCTCCCTCACGAAAGACCCTACAACTGCAAAGAACAACCTCCACAATGGACTTCATGCCATCGCCAGCTGGATGGAATCAAGCCACCTCAAGTGAAACACAGACAAGACAGAAATCCTCATCTTTGTCACCAACCCCTCAACTTGGAATGACTCCTGGTGGCCCACCTCCTTAGGAACAGCACCCTCACTCACCACCCACGCACGCAACCTAGGCTTCATCTTGGACTCCATACTCAGCATGACTCAGTAGTTCAATGCCATCTCCTCTTCCTGCTACAACACTCTCTGCATGCTCCGCAAAATCTTCAAGTGGATTCCCGTCGAAACCAGGAAAACTGTCACCCACGCCCTGGTCAGCAGCCGATTGGACTACGGAAACACCATTTATGCAGGAATAGCAACCAAACTCCTAACAAAACTGCAAAGAATCCAGAACACATCCGCCCGCCTCATTCTGGACATCCCATGCCGTGACCACATTTCCCCCTACCTCAGAGACCTTCACTGGCTACCAGTGTCAAAGAGGATCACCTTCAAACTCCTCATCCACGCACACAAGGCCCTCCACAACACAGGCCCAGCCTACCTCAACGACAGACTCACCTTCCACACTCCCACCTGCAATCTTCGCTCTGCCAGTCTCGCCCTCGCCTCCATCCCCCGCATCCGCCGCACCACCGGCGGAGGAAGATCCTTCTCTCACCTAGCCGCCAAGACCTGGAACTCCCTACCACTCCACCTTCACCAGACCTAAGACCTCGTGACATTCAGGAAACGCCTCAAGACATGGCTCTACGACCAGTAGCTCCACCCTCCCAGTGCCTTGAGACCCTAACGGGTGATTTGTGCACTCTATAAATCCTTGATTGATTGATTGATTGATTGCTTGCCAGAATCTGGAATTCTATGGTGTTTTAAAAGGCACCTACGGGTGTGTTTTGGTTAAACCTCCTCTCACTAATAAGAACTAACATACATTCAGGCACATTTTTCAGTTTCTGCCTAGATCCTAAACACCAATAACACAGTGGTTCTCCTCATTATCCTAATGTGCATTCAAACTGAGTAGAACGTTGCTTTTAAATGCTCATGTGGCATTATAAAATATCTGAAGGCCTTCCTCTCCAATCATATCCAAGTAGAGAACTGGAGGCAGAATTGTCAAATTATTTGGATGGCACATTGTGTCCCATTCAAAGATTGTAAGTCTTCTAAGACAAGAAACACCATTGAGAATTTTCACTGTGCAGATACTGTGCTTCATAGGATGATTTACACAGATTTCATGGCGTTTCATGCTCAGAATGCAGGTAGCACGACTTGTGAAGGTAACTTTTATTTTTTGTGTTATTGACTTTTGTTCAGTAGAACACCAGCATTCCCCTTCTGAGACTCACAGTTGTGCTGGGTATTCTTGTGATACTACTAGGTGTGGAAGTTGCCTTCTCTAAGAGGTAGGGAGTGAGTGTGGAACAGATCCCATGTGAAGAAGGGAAGCGGTCTCCTGAAACTGTCCGTAGTGGTGGTTGGGACCCTCGTGATGAAGGATGAGTCATCTCAACAGTCATGGGTCTTGTACGTGGTTCTGGTGAAAGAGCAGCTTGTGACCAGGAGCACCGGCAGCTAGTACAAGAAGCAATTTGCTTATGACCAGAATTCCATCGACTCTACCCCAAAGGGACTGTGTAGCTTTTTACATTTTTGCTGCACAGTTGCACATTTCAGTCATAGATGACCCCCCCTCTACATAGAGCAAAGTCAGGTGTGATGCATTTAGATACCTTTCTTATGCCTGATCCCTCGAGTGTCTGTGCAAATTGGTTGTCTCCCTATTTACACAGTTTTTTTTGTCATCCGTCATCTTTTGCGAATGCAATTGTGGTGAGTTTACTGTTCCATCCAGTCTTCCTCCTACTAGTTCCCATTGACTTTTTGCGTGTGTGTAACTTGCACATTAAGAAAGCAAGATATGTTGTACAGCACGTGTCAGCAAATGTATATTACTATAGCCTCCCCCTTGTGTCACATGGAGTTTGCATAATGCGCTATTTTCACCTTTTATTAGCCACTTCCGTTTGTAAACAACAAAACAGTCTGCCACTGAGGCCTATAGTGTCTGCTAAACACTGGCCTTGCCTCAATCTTTATGTAAAAATCCAAAGCAAACTTTGAACTTTTTGTGCCCAACATGGAAATAACTTGCAGAAAAATGTGTATCTTATTATTTAAGAAACTTACACATATATGCACTAAAAACAATATGTAAAAGAGTTATTGCTAATAATAAAACAAATGATAAATGTCATAGAAATCCCCTGTGCTTGAAGGGACTTATGGTTACGATTTTGACTGTATGAACCATTGGAATGTGTTATTTACAGTTAGCAAAGAAACCATAACTCGTCCCCATTGCACTCCTCATGACCTCAAACGATGCTGTGCATGCTGTTCCAGGAATATGGTTGTACGATGCTCACAGAATGGTACATCGTCTGATAGTAGTTTGAAAGAGTAGTGGACACGTATTACAGGTCTCACTGATAGCCATCGAAAATGATTTGGTTTGGAGGTCAGGTGGTACCTGTAGTGTGCGGACTGCATCGATAAGATTCTTGACAGAAAAGACAGGCTTCAGAACAGCAGGGTCAAGGATGTACTTAGACTAATACATGCTTCTCAAACTGTGGGTGGGTCTCTCCACTGTGGGTACAACGTGAGACCTGGAAGGCTGAGGGGTGGGAATAAGGAACAAGATTGTGCAAGGAGGACATCAGCCTTTCTGAAAATGGATGTGAAGTCCAGTAGCATTGTAGCAATGCACTTGGCAAAAATGTGCCTTTAAAAGGTAAAACTGCACATCTTTACAATGTTTTAAAAGATAAATGCGTTAATTTAAGACTATAAACGGTAACTATAAAAATACTTTTTAGCAACGTTTCTTCCATGATATACATTCTCTGTCGCAAAATTAAATTTTCTTTCTTTCTCTTGCAGCATTGCTTATCGGCGTTTCTTTAAAATGCTACTCACTGTTCGCACTTGAGAGGTCCTCATGTCAAAATTGTTATGATACACTGAAAAGTATCAGGGTTTATTAGTCCATCGCTGTATTTCTTATATGGAATGCACTCTAGTACTATTACAGTGTTTTAGTTTGTTTACCACAGTTGTCCTTTTCTTTAATAGTTGAAAGGCAATATTGATGCATCATTTTTGGTGGGAGCAAATCAAATTATTTAATCTAAGGGTGAATTAGCAATTAAAAGAGTTAAAGACCACAGTGATAATTTGTGGCATACGTTTAAAATGAATATTATGGGCCTTATCGAAAACCCACTCAAAAGCCAAAAAGACACGCCAGCGCCAATTACATTTGTGCCTCCAATTTGGTATGTGTTTTCACCTGATTTACACTTTGAACAAAATAAAAGAGAGTGGAAGTGTAAATGTAATACAGATTAAGTAAGGCTGATTTGTACCTTTTGGGCATTTTGCACTCCTTTTTAGCCCAAGTGAAGTTTGATCTCATTGGAAATTCCTGCAAATGGATTTGTACCCGGTTGTGCCCGGTCACCAGTGTCCATGGCCGTTTGTAGTAAGAAGTGTTACAGAGAGAAGGGGCTTTTAAAGCACTCAGAGTGCTTTAAAGTAGATATTAGAGCTGTTTTTAAAGCACCGTATAGAATTACCTCGAGAAGGGACTGTGAACCTGAGTTTTAGTGCTGTTAGCCTGCTGTATGTTATTATCTTATTAGGTTGTGCCTCTTCCCCTCCGAGTTAGTATGCATTATTAGACTAGTCTCTGCTGTGTTGCTGTTTTGATGGCATAGTGATACTTTACTTCTATCGTGCGACACCGTGAATGGTGGCGGCCATAGTTTTTCCTCTAGCACCCCTTGAAGGTAAGATGACGTCACAGACGGAAGCCAATCTGCTTAAAGTTTTTACTGTTGCCACCCACATTCTTTGCTGCCCTCTTTAGCTAGTATAAAGAAGGTTTATGCCGACACCACCTAGTCCCGCTGCTGTTTTTTTTTTTACCTGCAGCAGGATGTCTACGACCTCCCCCTCTCCCTCCCCCATTCGTCATGTGCCCTACTTTAATGGGAGGCCAGCGCAGCGTGTCGAGTTTGATTGAGATATTTTTCCATCTCCTGTTTTCAGTCTTCTCCCCCTCCTCCCTTTAAACCTCTTTGCACGTCTCGCCAATCCCGACCCCAGCAGGATATTTCCTCAGTTGCTCACGTGTATTCTGTCATGTTAAGTAAACCCCTTCCCCTCGGAAGGATACGCCGAGTTCAATGAATGAAAAATACTTTATTTCTGCTCCACGCTGCCAGGGCGAGGCCAGCTGTGGTAACAAAGCAGCCTTCCTCTATGAGAATGTTTCCGGTAGTTTAGCACAGCATTTATTTGTTGTACTAGATATATAGTTTGGCTTGCACTGTTTTTAATGCAGTTACACGTGATAAGTTTTCTTCAAGATCGGTAGACAGGAAAGTGTTGGAGTGTAATTTTATAATCATTATTGACGTGAAAAGCTTGCAAAATAATGTATAATGAAGCTGCATAGAAAACGTGATAGAAGAAAAATTAATGTACGCGTTTGAAATGTGCCCACGGGGAGTGGCCATCAATGTATACCATGATTAATGAAATTGACTAATAATGAATTAATAATGTACTCATGTATGATTTTGTACTAGCATTATGAATTATGTATTAAGGTTTTTCTAAGTTAATCACTACGCCTTAGTTAGCGAGGGTCTGGGCCTAGCTGCCTGGTCTCATATTAACTGTGTTTTTCTAACGTGCAATGAGCTGTCTTCCTGAAGGACATAAAACTGTACTTTTCCAAAGCCAGAGATGTGTGTGTAACCGTAGTAAATTCTTTCTCATGAGACCCGTCTTGCTCAAGGAGACATTCTTGCAGAATGCAACAGTGTAATTCGCAACAGGTACAAGGTCGCCTAAACTAGTAAAGACAATGGAACCACTGACTGGAACGACGAGTGTAACTTTTCTTACCTGACATTCTACCCGTTGAAGACGTCAATCACAGGAGCCAATCAACTGCATGAGAACTGTTTTAGGTGAAAATTCTAGTAAGGTGGTCAACGGATTATTGGACAAAGATAACGATGCACCAAATTTTGACCAATTGGAAATTAGAGACTTGTCCGGCAAATTCAATATAACAACATGACACAAGGAGAAATCAGCCATTAGAGGGACACTCTTGCTGTTACTCTGATATTCCGTTATAGCCTTTGCTGTTTGACACTTTAAACTATCCTTACCTTCCTTGCCTCGCCCGATACTTGCTTCTCCTCCTTATGAGGGAAGAGCCTTTTGCCCTACTATGCTGAGACTTTGTTGTTCTATCCTGGCAGATGGCGAATAGACTGCTGTCCTGAGGACGAAGACTGACTCTGTATGCTGACCCATTATGGAGGGTAACTATATGATGATAAATTGTAATTGTTTGTTTGCCTTTTCTTTCTAGGTACCAACTGCTCTTTTGACAGAGACCATAGATAGATGTTTTCTAAATTTATGATACTAAATTGTTTTGCATGAAGCCCAACATGCTGATGCTAATTCGAGGTTAGTTAAGGAATTCCCTAAATCGGGTGCAAATAGACAAATGATTGAATCTTTGCTTTGTTGAATACTGTACTAAGGATACTCTGCTAAAGTTGATTCATGTTGACGTCGTGCTTTGTTCTAATGTTCATGATCTTTGCTTTGCTTAAATCTTATTCAAGTTGCCATATTGTTACATTGATTACGTGTTTGCTGGTAATGAGACTAATAAACTTGCTAGTAGAGTGTAACAAATAGGGAAATAAATATCTTAAATCTTACTAAAGTTGTGTGGTTATTCTGGACCGAAAGGTCATGGTGTGTTTTGATTATTATTAATCTTATTAACTAGTTGATTTAACTGTTAATGTGAATATTGATGAGGTTATTGATTTATTGATCGCAATGCTGAACAGAGATCTCGTCTTACGGTGTCTCCAATCAGGGTCAAAAGATTCATTGGCCTAAAACGAGTCCCCATGTAAGTAAAGTACCTAGGTCGGGACGCGTTATCAAAAGTCATACAAATAAACTTCTAATTGAATAAAAAAACACCTAGGTCCTAGCTGCTGAAGCAAGTTATTTGTATGGCAGTTCTTTGTTTCACCTAGAACTGAACCAAAGAGATAGTTTGAGGATTAGAGCTCCCAAGCAGAGATTTGTGTTAAATCTTATAATGGACTTAAATGCTTATTAGAAGCATCATGGTAAATGTGAAATGCTTTCGGTCAGAAGGTAGTATGGCTGATTTTGCCGAGCCTCACACATGCAATCCCTCGACTCAGCCATGTTTTTAGTCATTTAAGACTTTTTGAAATGTTGCCAAATGTTTTGTGGCCACCCCTAACTTAGCTACTTTGTTGTTGACCAAGTAAAGACCACGATCTTTATTTCTCTGCTCAGGCAGAGCTCAGAAATTCTTAGCAGTCAAACTCATGGACAGCTTTTTGAATAGTTGGTTCCCTAAAGATTCTCCTCCAGAGCATGAAATAGAAGTCATCTATGAACTGTTGAAAACAAAGGAGTGATGAGTAGATTGCATGAATTAATGTCAAGCTCTCATAATTTAACTTGAGGCAATATGTCAGTCCATTGCTATTTTGCCCATTGTGCCATGCCAGACAAGAATCACCTTCATGTAAATCAGGCTTAGTCCTTCTCAAGTAGGGTAATTCCAGTGCGAATTGCCAAACACGTTCTGCTTTGATCAGGAAACAAGCAACCATAGAATGGTTTGGTTCTTATGGTGATTCACTGAGGAAGACAAAAGGGAAAGAGTGGATTGTTTTAATTAATTTCCGGCTCTGGCAATGTTTCACAGCTAGTTGCTACTCCATTTATCTTTTTCTCATTAAACTACTCTAGTCAAGAAACACTCTTGTGCAAATAGTGGGGTCCACCTTCAATTGGAAAGGTTCAACCTGAATTGCCATGACAGATACCATCTGAGAAGGAAATAGGCAACCCCAGACTGGTATCTGCTCATTAGCATTGGCAGAGTTCCATAGGCTTTGTGACCCCAGACTGTTGGTTGTAAGTTGGCTATGTATTGAGAAGCATTGCTGGGGTAAGGTAATAAGAAACCTATTGTTTGGTTACATCACATAGTAACCCATTACTGGGTGTGGTCACTTAGTAACCTGTTATTTGGCAGGGTGGCCTGGCAACCACATATCATGGAGAGTTTTTGCAAGAACTCATAATAAAAGCTGCTGGGTGAACAACATGCATTAACGTTATGGCAAAATGAAATCTGTGCCATCTAATTCTCTATCAAAAACTATTACAGTTGAGGCAATATGCACTACACTTAAATCCTTAGAGGTAGTAAATGCAGTCAGTTAGTAAGAAACTATGGTGGTCATTACAACCCTGGCAGACGGTGTTAAAGCGGCGGTAAAACCGCCAACAGGCCGGCGGAACATTTTTTGGAATTACGACCGTGGCAGAAACCGCCAACAAAGACAGCCACTTTAACACTCCGACCGCCACGGCGGTACAAACAAACAGTGCGGCGGTCACCGCCAACAGACAGGCGTAGGACAATGTACCGCCCACACTATTATGACAGGCCAATCCGCCACCTTTTCCGGGGTGGATACACCGCAGATAAAAACATGGCAGAAACAGGAATTTAGAAGGGAAAACGCTCACCTCTACACACTCCACGAGGAAGGAGGACACCATGGACCCGGAACTCCAAATCCTCCTTGCGATAGTCTTCCTGCTCCTGTACCAGGAGCACCAACGCCGGCGGCGAAGACCACGGTGAGTACTGCACCTACAACACAGGGAAGGGGGGAGGGAAAAAACAGGGACAAACACATGCAACACCACCACCCCCACCCTCACCCACTACAACACACACACTAATGCATATCTATACATTATAGTTACACCCCCAAACCCCCCCGGAAGAATGCAAGGACAAAAGGAAATGAGTGTAACCAATGTAATATATCCAAATTCAGTAAGCAAAAATATACATATATACACTATTAACAAAATATACACCAAGATTAGTAGTCCAGGTATTGCACCATTCATAGTCCGTGGACCACTGGGGCCAAAATGCATGGGCGAGGCCCACACACAATACCAGATCAAAACAGAGAGAACACTGCAGGGGGAATCAGATAGAAATACAACAGGCACCTCAGGGGGAAGGGAAGGGGGGGCACCTCAGCCGGATGAGTGCACAACACCAGATCCACGAGGGGGCTCCATGCCCATTGATGTATCCTGGGGAGTGCAAAGCCACAGTCTCTCAAGTCTCTACAGTGGGTGGGTTGCCCACTGCTGCATCCTGGGGAGTGCAAAGCCACAGTCTCTCAAGTCTCTACAGTGGCTGGGTTGCCCACTGCTGCATCCTGGGGAGTGCAAAGCCACAGTCTCTCATGTCTCTACAGTGGGTGGGTTGCCCACTGCTGCATCCTGGGGAGTGCAAAGCCACAGTCTCACAAGTCTCTACAGTGGGTGGTTTGCCCACTGCTGCATCCTGGGGAGTGCAAAGCCACAGTCTCTCAAGTCTCTCAAGTGGGTGGGTTGCCCACTGCTGCATCTTGGGGAGTGCAAAGCCACAGTCTCTCAAGTCTCTATAGTGGGTGGGTTGCCCACTTCTGCATCCTGGGTAGTGCAAAGCTACAGTCTCTCAAGTGGATAACATTCTCCACTGGTTTCTGGAGGGGGCTTTGTGCCCAGAGTGCTTCATCCTGCCAAGGACAGACGTAGTGGATGTATTTCTCCACTGGTTTCTGGAGGGGGCTTGGTGCCCAGAGTGCTTCATCCTGCCAAGGACAGACGTAGTGTCTGTGATAATCCACTTGTTCTGGAGGGGGACTGGTGCCCAGAGTGCATCACTCACCCCGTGACGGTCCCAGTTGCGTCAGTGCCCCTGACGCTCATGGGCTAGCGGTGCTTGAGTTGGCGGTCCTTGCCCTGTTCAGCGGTACTTGAGTTGGCGGTCCTTGCCCTGTTCAGCGGTGCTTGCCCTTTTCAGCGGTGCTTGAGTTGGCGGTCCTTGCCCTGTTCAGCGGTGCTTGCCCTGTTCAGCGGTGCTTGAGTTGGCGGTCCTTGCCCTGTTCAGCGGTGCTTGAGTTTTGCGGTCCTTGCCCTGTTCAGTGGTCCTTGCTCTGTTCAGCGGTGCTTGAGTTGGCGGTCCTTCATTGCCCAGCTGGGCTGCCGGTCCTTCATTGGTCAGCTGGCCTGTGGCTAGCGGGGCCCTCCTGGCCAGCTGGGCTTTGGCTGGCGGGGCCCTCCTGGGCAGCGACGATGGGGCTGGCGGGGCCCTCCTGGGCAGCGACGATGGGGCTGGCGGAGCCCTCCTGGGCAGCAGCGACAATGGGGCTGGTGGGCCCTCCTGGGCAGCAGCGAAGATGGGGATGGCGGGGCACTCCTGGGCAGCGGGGATGATGGCGGTCTTTTCCGCCGTGCTGCTCCTCCCAGACTTGCCGGGTTTCTTGTGGCCCTTCACCACCTTGGGATGAGTCACAGCTGAGTCCACGCTCCCACCGGGACCCCTGGGAGCGGCTTGGGTGGCTGGAGTCTTCCCCCTCTCCCGCCGGGCACTGGCCAACTTTTGGTGCTTCACAGGGGGGGGACTGGCTGTGCTGTGGCTCCATGCCACACTGGGTGTCCTAGTGGCCGGTGCACTCCACATACCTGTGACAACAGGCACCCCCGGTCCCGGAGATGTTGTGGCTGAGGTGCTAGTTCGGGACCTATGAGTTGGACGGGGGGAATAGGTTAAGGGTGGACAGGAAAAGTTGTTTGGACACACTGGGACGGGTAGCTGGAGGGGGTTTGGGAGTGGAGGAAGAGGTGGTGGTTGTAGGAGGTATACGTTTTGTGGCTTTGGGTGTAGGTGCATGCGCTGGAGGCTGTCGTGAGGTGGATGGCTGTTGGGTGGGTTTGTGACTGCGTTTGTGTATCTTGGGAGGGGGCGTCACAGACACACTGGGAGAGGACACAGGGGACGTGTGAATGGTAGTGGGGGTGGTGACTGCACATGAGCGGGTGTGCTGGTGGGTGTGCTGGTGCGGGACGTAGTGGCTGTAGAGGTAGTGCATGCAGGTGTGAGTGTAGACGAGACTGGGAGGGAGGAGGGAGACGAGGAGGAGGGGGACACAGTGGAGGCAGTGGATGTTGGTGTGTCTGTATGTGTGTGATGCTTGCGTGAGTGCCTGTGGGATGTGTGGTGCTTATGTTTGCCTGAGCTTCCCTATTGTGGTGAGGTGTGTGCAGGCTGGTCTGATGGTGAGCTTGGTATAGGCAGAGGTACAGGGGATTGGGTCTGGGTGGAGGAATTTGGAGGGGGGAGGCTAGACACAGGGACAATGGCTGCCATCAGTGCTGAGGCCAGAGTTTGAAAGGATCGGTGAAAGGCCGCGTGACCAGAATGAATGCCCTCCAGGAATGCATTGGTTTGTTGCAACTGCCTTTCTACACCCTGGATGGCATTCAAAATGGTAGACTGCCCAACAGTGAGTGACCTGAGGAGGTCAATGGCCTCCTCACTGAGGGCAGCAGGGGTGACCGGGGCAGGGGCTGAGGTGCCTGGGGCGAAGGTGATGCCCACCCTCCTGGGTGAGCGGGCACGGGGCGAAGGCTGAGGGGTGCTGGGAGGGCGGTGCTGGTAGGGGGGGTGGCGGCTGTACCTGTAGAAGTGGGGGGCACAGATGTTGGCGCCACCACAAGGGAGCTCCCATCAAAGGACGAGTCCGTGTTGCTGGTTATAGCTCCTGTCCCCGCCGTGGTGCTCCCCTTGCCCTCCGTCCCACTGGTGTATTCTGAGTCCGTAGTGTGGCCGTCCATGGCCATGTGGGATGCAGCTCCCTCGTGCTCTGGTGCCACTTCTCCTCCGCCTGTGGATGCTAATGCACACAACAACAGGGAGACCACAAAAAGGGGGGGGGGGACAGAAGAAAGACATGTTGAGTGCATGGATTACCGCTACCGTTGGCGGACAAGACAGACACAGAAGCCCCCTGCACTACGTCGCGCTGTTGGCTCTACAGTGCAATTCCTGGGAAATGGCCTACAAGGCTATGGACGACATCTGCACACATAGATGACACAGGTGCATGAATAGCTGTACTTGGCACTCTACAGAGGTGGGGTGGGGAGCCACAGGGCCATGCCTTACGGAGGGGCCTAGGCTATGGAACTCGCCCTGGCCTAGGGAAACCCACAGCCCTCTTCCCCCACCCAGACACCTCCACTGCACACAAAGTCAGCTGAATGAGCGTGTACTCACCCCCTTGTGTCTGCTGTGATACCCTCAAGCGCCCATCCAGCTCCGGGTAGGCCACCGCCAGGATCCTGAACATCAGGGGGGTCATGGTTCGACGGGCACCCCTCCCACATTGGGAGGCCATCCCCAGCTGAGCCTCCGCCGTCTTCTTGCTCCAACGGCGAATGTCCTCCCATCTTTTACGGCAGTGGGTGCTCTGTCTGTGGTGGACGCCTAGGGTCCGGACGTCCTTGGCGATGGCACGCCAAATATCCTTCTTCTGGTGGGCGCTGACCTACATGAAATGTACAGGGTAAGAAGAGAAGTCATTACCAACTGCGCCATTAAAGTGAGCCGCCCCCATCCCTACCCTTGCCATGTGGCACATGCCCCCACTTTCTTTGATGCACGCAGCACTCTGCCCCCTTCCTTCTTACAACCAGCCCTCTCCACACAGGCATAGCCCATACAACATGCTCCCTGTGAACTTACCTGTTGGTCTGGAGGACCGTAGAGTAGTGTGTACTGGGGAGGACCCCATCGACGAGCTTCTCCAACTCCTCCGATGTGAAGGCAGAGGCCCTTTCCCCAGACGCACGAGACATTGTCTCTTCTAGACCGAGGTCACAGCAGCACTTGCAGTGTAGGTCCTCTCCTGTCGAAGATCAGGTATCGAGTGATTCAACAGATAGAAAATGGCGGTCGCATCGGCGGCGGTCACATCCGCGGCAGTGTGTACCATCACCACCGGCGTTCATCGTCATTGGCTCCTGGGACCCATAGGGTCCAATGTTAACCAATGCAGAATTGCACCACGGTCTCCGACCGCCTACCGTGACGGTGTACAACGCCAGCGCAGTTACCTCACATCCCATTGTCCCACGTTAGAGGTCAGGCAGCCGCCATTTCAGGGGCCCACATGGCCTAATTACCAACTGCGTCACACATACCTAGGCCTAGTCTCAACACACATACAGGCCACATTTTGTGTATGAATGGTGTTCTGTGTAGACTGTGGGTACATACCTCTGAGTTGTTTGACTCTGTGCTCGCTGTTGTCCTTCATAGGCACTGTCCGCTGGGACATGTGAGGAGATGGCTGAATCCTCTGGTGTACCGACCGCTGGTGGACCTGTCGACAATGGAGGAAATAAATTTGATTATCACCTACAGGTTTGACCATGCCACAATCCAGGAACTGTGTACCCAGTTGGAGCCAGACCTGATGTCAGCAATCCGCCATCCCACAGGAATCCCCCCTCAAGTGCAGGTGCTATCAGTGCTCCATTTCCTTGCTAGTGGGTCTTTTTCCAGACAACAGTGGTCATGGCATCAGGGATGTCCCAGCCTATGTTTTCCAACGTATTGTCCAGAGTGTTGTCTGCCCTGCTGAAACACATGCGGAGCTACATCGTTTTCCCTCAGGTGGAGGATTTGCCTACAGTGAAAGGTGACTTCTATGCCCTTGGACATATCCGCAACATCATAGGTGCCATTGATGGGACCCATGTGGCTTTGGTCCCCCCCCACAGGAGTGAACAGGTGTACAGGAACCGGAAGAGTTATCATTCCATGAATGTACAGATGGTATGTTTGGCCGACCAGTACATCTCCCATGTGAATGCCATGTTCCCTGGCTCAGTGACGCCTACATCCTGCGGAATAGCAGCATCCCTTATGTGATGGGGCAACTCCAGAGGCACCGTGTGTGACTATTAGGTGACTCTGGTTACCCCAACCTGTCATGGCTACTGACCCCAGTGAGGAATCCCAGGACAAGGGCAGAGGAAAGCTACAGTGAGGCCCATGGTCGAACTAGGAGGGTGATCGAGCGGACCTTCGGGCTCCTGAAGGCCAGGTTCAGGTGTCTGCATATGACAGGTGGATCCCTATTCTACTCACCAAAAAAGGTGTGCCAGATCATCGTGGCCTGCTGTATGCTTCACAACTTGGCTTTGAGACGACAGGTGCATTTTCTGCAGGAGGATGGTCCAGATGGCGGTGTTGTGGCAGCTGTGGAGCCTGTTGACAGTGATGAGGAGGAAGCAGAGGAAGAAGACATGCAGAACAGGGACTCAGTCATCCAACAATATTTCCAGTGAAACACAGGTGAGAATACATTCCTGCCTACTACATGTACTTTAACACTTCTACCTCTATCCTGTCTGTCGATTTCACCCAGTGTATGGTCACAGAGTTGTCACTTTCCCTTACGGTTTCACAGGTGTGGGTCCCAACGTGTGTCATCTGCTTAGATTCCTCATGGACTAGAGCTGTGTGAAATAGGTATGTTGACAATACTAATTTGTGAACATTTTGTCACTGTAATTGCAAATACACTATTTCGAAATCACAGACAGACTCCAGATCTTTTGGTGCTTTAGGTGTGTTTATTTCAATGCAAAATATTGGAGGGGGAAGTTAAATGGTGAGGGGTGATGGTGGAGGAGTGTCCATGGCAGAGTCCAGTCTATTAGTCCCACAGGTGCATTGCCCATATGGGCATAGGAAGTGGAGCTGGGGCAGTTTCAATATGGACAGGGTGACAAAGTGGGACAGTGGGATGACAATCAGGGTGGTCTCATTTCTTGGCGGGGGTCTTGGCATCGTGCTCTGTCTTGTTCCTGGATCTCAGGGACTGTTTGCGGGGTGGTTATCCCTCTGCAGGGGGTGGGGTGCTGGTGTGGTGGTCCTGTGTGGTGCCTCCTGTCCACTAGCGCCGGCAGAGGTGGTGGGCAGTTCATCGTCCCTGCCAGTGTCAGGGGCCCCTTATAGTGCCACAGTGTCCCTCCTGGTGTTGAGTACTTCCTTCAGCACCCCTACGATGGTGCCCAGGGTGGAGCTGATGGTTCTGAGTTCCTCCCTGAACCCCAAATACTGTTCCTCCTGCATCCGCTGGGTCTCCTGAAACTTGGCCCGTACCGTTGCCATCGTCTCCTGGGAGTGGTGGTAGGCTCCCATGATGGAGGAGAGGTCCTCTTGGAGAGTGGGTTCCCTTGGCCTGTCCGCCCCCTGTCGCACAGCAGCCCTCCCAGTTCCCCTGTGTTCCTGGGCCTCCGTCCCTGGACCGTGTGCCCACTGCCACTGCCCCCAGGTCCCTGTTGTTGTTGGGGTGGTGGGTTATCCTGGGTTCCCTGTAGTGGTGGACACACAGCTGATTGACGTGTCCTGAGGACGGAGGTATGGGCCCGCTGGGTGGGTGCTGTGCTGGTGTTTCCAGAGGGGGGAAGGTCTGTGGTGGCCTGTGCCTGTGTGAGGGGAACCGACTGTCCCGGGGCCCACGATGGTCCGGGCTGGTCATCTAGATCCAGATGGACAGAGGTGCTGTCATCACTGTGGGCCTCTTCTGTGGGTGGAGTGGACATGTCTGGACCCTCCTGTCTGGTGACGTTGGGTAGTGGTCCTGCAGGGGTGTAAAGGCATGATTATTGCATCTGTGTGTGTCATGGTGTGCAATGGGTGGGTGACCGTGTACCCCAGTGCTTGGATCCCTGTGTGTGAGCTTGTGTGATGATGGTAGGTCATTCCAGCTCTTCCTGATGTCCTCCCGATTTCTTGGGTGTTGTCCCACTGCGTTGACCCTGTTGACTATTCTTCGCCATAGCTCAATCTTCCTTGCAATGGAGGTGTGCTGCACCTGTGATCCAAATAGCTGTGGCTCTACCCGGACGATTTCCTCCACCATGACCCTGAGCTCCTCCTCCGAGAACCTGGGGTGTCTTTGCTGTGCCATGGGGTGGTGTGAGTGATGTGTGGGGTGGTGTGTGTGGTGATAAGTGTGGTGATATGTAGTGGTGTGTGGTATTTTGTGTGTGGAAGTTGTGTGGGTGATGGTGTTGTGTGCCTGTGGATGCTAGTTTGTTGATGGTGGTGTCTCTCTCCGGCCTTCTCTCTTTAATTGTGGTCGTAGGGGTTTGTGGGTGATGCGGGTGTGTGTTTTATATTGTATTGGGTGTGTGGGAGTGGTGTGTATATGTGTATCAGGTGTGTGTATTTGGAATTGTCCAATGTGGCTGTGTATTGTAAGAGTGTGTGTATTTTGAGCGCGGCGGTGTGTACCGCCAATGGAATACCGCGGTTGAAAGCCCGCCGCGTGGATTCGTGTGTCGTGATAGTGTGGGCATATTTCTGTTGGCATGACGGTGGAGGTTTTGTTTTCGCCAGTTTATCACAGGCCTTTGGTTTGGCGGACTTGTGTGGGTGTCTGAATTTTGTCAGATTCCGAGATGTGGGTCATAATAGCTGTGGCGGAATTCCGCAGCCGCGGCGGTGTGTTGGCGGTCTTCTGCACGGCAGTAAGCGGCTTTTACCGCCAATGTTGTAATGACCTACTATATCTTAAAAAGTGTATAACAAGTTGGATTATTAAGAGGGGTGGGTGGCAATCTATGTCTTGCTGAACCCTTACACTCACTAAAATTAACATGAGCTCAACCCCCTGTTAGCCTAATAGCTATGCCACAGAGCAGATAGATTTAACTTAGAGGAATGTGTAACGCATGCAAGCAGTGCCAAAACAGTAATAATGTTGAAATGTAGCACAATAAAAAAATCTCAAACTGAATTACAAAAATAGAGTAAGAATTCATGAATCTCATTACACCAACATGACAAAAAATCAAATAAGGGGTGCCAGGGATGTGATTTTTTTGAAGTTTAAAGTAGGAATAGCACCAAAAAGCATAAAGTGCCAGTGACAGTCAATGGTCGTGGATGAGCGGGACCTAGGCACAGTTTGGCCCTGACTGCAATGTGGATTGGATGCATCAACCAGGTTCACCCAAAGGTTTTACCTTCTGAATTTAGTCATTTAAGTCCCAATCCTTTACAGGAGTACACTTCTAAAACCCCCAGGACTTTAGGAGAAAGCACTTACAGACTCACAGGGTGTCAGGCAGAGGCCAATCAGCAGGGTTCAGTTATAGTAGTTTTTTAAATAGTTATATTTTTGTGCATCATTAACAGTGTGCAATATGCAGTTACACATAAAATGTAATATCTGCAGACTGATTTAACATAATTGCTTTTGAAACAAGTTTCCTATGATGTGTAGAATTGTATTTACTCATTTGTTACAGCTAGGCTACATTTCTTAGTAAACACTATCTTGAACAAGATAGAAGTCATCTCTGGGGAAACATCCTGAACAACTAGGTCTAAACCACTACTTGCCTGAACCACTACTGCTGAACAACTAAAAAGTCTCTACAACTAAGTAGTGAACAACTACTGTCTAAACAACAATTGTGCCTGAATAACAATTGCCTGAACAACTAATTTTAAGGTAAGGTTTTCTTTTTGTTTTTTTATGGTTTATTAGTTGTTTAGAATATATATATATATTTATTAGTTGTTCAGGCAATTTTTATTCAGGCACAGTTGTTGTTTAGACAGTAGTTGTTCAGTACTTAGTTGTAGAGACTTTTTAGTTGTTTAGCAGTAGTGGTTTAAGCTATAGTTGTTTAGGACCTAGTTGTTCTGTCACATATTCCATCTCTGTCACTCACTCGTCCTTCACCCCCCCACACACATACTCTCCCAACAGGCTCCACAGCACACAGTTAAGCTGAAGCCAAAGAGCTTATTTTCATTGCTGCTATGTTCTTCTCACAAAGAACCTGAAGTTGGATGTACATGTCCCATGTAGCTATGTTTTCTGTTTTCTCACTGGATCTATTAATTTAAAGAAGTATTATTGTCAAACTGCCATTTTTATTTGAACGTCTCTGGATGACGTTAGAATAAAGTCCTGAATAATTATTCAAGAAAATGGGATAGTGCTTACATGTTAAGGTAATGATGTTTATTTTTCATGTGCTCTGATTTGCTATAGATATTATACATTTTCTCACAGCACAATGAATCTGCAAAAATGTTAATTTAATATGCAACTGGGAGAGCGTGGAAGCCTAAAATCCATAAAATACTCTACATCTCTGGCCCACAAAGGGGATCTTGAGAGCGAGTATAGATGTAAGCTGCAATTTCTCAAATCAGTAAATTAATAATCAAAATGATTAGTTTCAGAGTCAATAATGAGGGTTGATTAAGTTTTAACCTCTTAGCTGCTGGGCCGTCCCTCCCCCCCTCCCCCCTGTGCTGAGCCCTTTTTTGGCTATTTGGGGTAGTTCGCGCTTAGGCCTTCATAACGTTTTGTCCACATAAACTATCCACGCCAAATTTGTGTCCTTTTTTTCCAACATCCTAGGGATTCTAATGGTACCCAGAGTTTGTGGTTTCCCCTGGAGGAGACCAAGAAATTAGCCAAAATACAGTGAAAATTTTGTTTTTAAAAAAAGAAATGGGAAAAAAGGGCTGCCGAAGAAGGCTTGTGGTTTTTTCCCTGAAAATGGCATCAACAAAGGGTTTCTGGTGCTAAAATCACCATCTTCACACCTTTCAGGAACGGGCAGACTTGAATCAGAAAACCACATTTTTCAACACAAATTTGGCATTTTACTGGGACATACCCCATTTTTACTATTTTTGGTGCTTTCAGCCTCCTTCCAGTTGGTGACAGGAATGGTGTGAAACCAATGCTGGATCCAGGAAAGCTAGACATTTCTGAAAAGTAGACAAAATTCTGAATTCAGCAAGGGGTCATTTGTGTAGATCCTACAAGGTTTTCCTACAGAAAGTAACAGCTGAAATAAAAAAGTATTGAAATTGAGCTGAAAACAACAGCCATTTTTCTTTCTGTTTTACTCTGTAACTTTTTCCTGCGATGTCAGATTTTTTAAAGCAATATACCGTTACATCTGCTGGACTCTTCTGGTTGCGGGGATATATAGGGCTTGTAGGTTCATCAAGAACCCTAGGTACCCAGAGCCAATAAATGAGCTGCACCCTGCAGTTGGTTTTCATTCTATACTGGGTATACAGCAATTCATTTGCTGAAATATGAAGAGTGAAAAATAGGTATCAAGAAAACCTTTGCATTTCCAAAATGGGCTCAAGATAAGGTTTTGAGGAGCAGTGGTTATTTGCACATCTCTGAATTCCGGGGTGACCATACTAGCATGTGAATTACAGGGCATTTCTCAAATAGATGTCTTTTTTACACACTCTCTTATATTTGGAAGGAAAAAATGTAGAGAAAGACAAGGGCAATAACACTTGTTTTGCTAATCTATGTTCCCCCAAGTCTCCCGATAAAAATGATACCTCACTTGTGTGGGTAGGCCTAGCGCCCGCGACAGGAAAAGCCCCAAAACACAATGTGGACACATCCCATTTTTTGACAGAAAACAGAGTTGTTTTTTGCAAAGTGCCTACCTGTAGATTTTGGCCTCTAGCTCAGCCGGCACCTAGGGAAACCTACCAAACCTGTGCATTTTTAAAAACTAGAGACCTATGGGAATCCAAGATGGGGTGACTTGTGGGGCTCTGACCAGGTTCTGTTACCCAGAATCCTTTGTAAACCTCAAAATGTGGCTAAAAAAACACATTTTCCTCACATTTCGGTGACAGAAAGTTCTGGAATCTGAGAGGAGCCACAAATTTCCTTCCACCCTGTATTCCCCCAAGTCTCCCGATAAAAATGATACCTCACTTGTGTGGGTAGGCCTAGCGCCTGCGACAGGAAATGCCCCAAAACACAACATGGACACATACAATTTTTTGACAGAAAACAGAGCTGTTTCTTGCAAAGAGCCTACCTGTAGATTTTGGCCTCTAGCTCAGCCGGCACCTAGGGAAACCTACCAAACCTGTGCATTTTTTTAAACTAGAGACCTAGGGGAATCCAAATGGGGTGACTTGTGGGGCTCTGACCAGGTTCTGTTACCCAGAATCCTTTGCAAACCTCAAAATGTGGCTAAAAAACACATTTTCCTCACATTTCGGTGACAGAAAGGTCTGGAATCTGAGAGGAGCCACAAATTTCCTTCCACCTAGCGTGCCCCCAAGACTCCCGATAAAAATGATACCTCACTTGTGTGGGTAGGCCTAGCGCCCGCGACAGGAAATGCCCCAAAACACAACGTGGACACATCCCATTTTTTTGACAGAAAACCGAGCTGTTTTTTTGCAAAGTGCCTACCTGTAGATTTTGACCTCTAGCTCAGCCGGCACCTAGGGAAACCTACCAAACCTGTGCATTTTTGAAAACTAGAGACCAATGGGAATCCAAGATGGGGTGACTTGTGGGGCTCTGACCAGGTTCTGTTACCCAGAATCCTTTGCAAACCTCAAAATGTGGCTAAAAAAACACATTTTCCTCACATTTCGGTGACAGAAAGGTCTGGAATCTGAGAGGAGCCACAAATTTCCTTCCACCTAGCGTGCCCCCAAGTCTCCCGATAAAAATGATACCTCACTTGTGTGGGTAGGCCTAGCGTCCAGGACAGGAAAGGCCCCAAAACACAACATGGACACATCCAATTTTTTGACAGAAAACAGAGCTGTTTTTTGCAAAGTGCCTACCTGTAGATTTTGGCCTCTAGCTCAGCCGGAACCTAGGGAAACCTACCAAACCTGTGCATTTTTGAAAACTAGAGACCTAGGGGAATCCAAGATTGGGTGACTTGTGGGGCTTTGACCAGGTTCTGTTACCCAGAATCCTTTGCAAACCTCATAATGTGGCTAAAAAAACAAGTTTTTCTCACATTTCGGTGACAGAAAGTTCTGGAATCTAAGAGGAGCCACAAATTTCCTTCCACCCAGCGTTCCCCCAAGTCTCCCAATAAAAATGGTACCTCACTTGTGTGGGCAGGCCTGGTGCCCATGACAGGAATAGATCACACAACGGTCAATGTTGGTCCTTACATGAGGCAGCTGTTGACCCTGGGGTGATCCATTCCTGATGCAGGCACTAGGTGTAGGCACTCAAGTGGGGTAGTGTTTTTATCAGGACAGGTGAGGAATCACTGGGTGGTAGGAATTTTGTGGATCCCAGCATATTCCTGTAGTTTGTGTGACAGAAATGTGAGAAAAATAGAGTTTTTATTCAACATTTCAGCTTTGCAGGGTATTCTGGGTAAGAAAACTTTGGGGAATCCACACAAGTCACACCTCTGTGGACTCCCCCGAATGTCTAGTTTCCAGAAATGTTTGGGTTTAGTGTGTTTCTCTATGTGGCCGCCGAACCCAGGACCAAAAACACAGGTGCCTGCCTTACAAAACCAGTTTGTTTTGTGATAGATAATTTTTATGTCTCCACAATACGATTTGGGCGGTGGAATTTGGGGCTGAACTAAATTGGGGAGCTCCCAAGAGAGCACTCTCTCCCTCTGCTTGCCGCCGCATTCACCTGCCCTCTGGGTTGGGCTAACCCACTATTACCCAGTTGCACAGACTGCTTGCGAAGGGACAGCAGGACTGTCCTCATCACGTCCCTCATAATTTACTGGAAGAGGAGTTATCGAATGGGACTCCTCCGACTGAAAAATCACTCCGAGAGTCTGCGCCATTGTCCTATCCCTCAGATGCTGTCTCAGTATCTGATGTCTCAGTCTCTGATCCTATGTCAGAGCTGTCCTCTATAACCCGAGTGACGGCAGCAGTCATCCATCAAGATGCCATCTCTGCTTTTGGCTAAACTGTTGCTCTAAAACACTAGCCTACGTAGACAGTCACAAAATCGATGGTGTGTGTGAGATTCGTGCAACAGTAGAGGCCACCTTACCTGCGCTTCTTCCCTCAATCAGCACATTCTTTCAAGACACTCAAAAAACACCTTGTCACATACCATTCGTCACAGTCTTTAGAACCTCCTGCGCCCAGTCCAACAATCATTATAGCACAGCTGCGATCGGGGGCCAGGAAACACTTTCAGGAAGGCCTCGTAGGAAAGGGGAGGCTCTCCCCTTTCTTACGAGGCCTTCCCGAACGTGGGGAAGGCCGTTTGTGGCCGTTTTCCCCATCGGAGCAGGAAATCCACATAGTTACGTCAGCGTGCCTCGCGGCGCGCTGACGTCACAAAGGGGCGGGTGGGGGAGACACAGAAGAGCTTCCGTGTCTCCCAGGGAAAAATAAATAAATCCTCGGGTGCGTCGTTATTAACCTCCTCCCTGGTGTCCGCCACTGGTCGTGACCCGCACCAGGGAGGTAGTGCGTTTAAAGGGTTAAAAGATTTATTTTTTCTGATAAATTCTCAAGTTTTTATTTAATCAATTAATAATTATAGAACATTGTATGAAGCATGTCCCAAATCTATCCCTATTCTAGTTGTCTAAATTAGTAAAAATGTTTAATTAAATTTATATTAAAACATGAAAGAAAGAACAAGCTTTCAAAGAATAGTCTAGTCAGAGAAATTATCAGTATTCTTGAAGAATACTGTAACAGAATATAATAAACAAATAGTCTAAGAGGGAGCAATCTGTATCAAGAACTCAAAGCGTCTGAGTCTGAGAGATCACGCAAATAGCTCAGAACGTGCAGTCTCTTCTCTGTGCTTTCCCTGGAACATCGTTGTACGTTATAATGAACATTTACAACATAACAAATTGTATCACACAAATTATTAACAGCCAATCATTGGTCGAGTTATCCCTGAGAACAGAACAGCTTCAGCTTGAGATAGCAGGTGAAACAAAGAGCAGTCTAGACTGCATCACAATTTTTTGCTTTTGCAGTTACCCAGACTACATGTCCGAATATTCACATTTGCTTTGCTCTTTTTACTATGTACGGATTTCTAATTAATTCCAATTTCATCATTTCCACTCTCATACATTTCCACAGCATATGCTTATTCTTAAAGAAACACTTTTTAGATTAGTTCAGCAAGTTTTGAAATTCGAAAAAGGTCAGGCAGATAGGAAAGAGTAAATAATATAGCTTTCATTGTTTTAGTAGGAAATACGTGTCATGCATAGACCATACAAAGGTTACAATAGAAACAGTTATTTTGAATTGAAGCATGCAGGAATTTGCTACAGTTAGCAATTCAGTCGCAACAGGCAAGCGCGAGTCATGCAAAGGTTAAAAAGGAAATCCACTTTTAAAGGCGGCTTCTGGTCAGACCTAGTTTCCACCCAAATGGGTTATTAATTAATTGAATCTGATTTTCTAATAAAATGCTTTTGCATCCTCTCCCCTTCAATGGTTTGGAACCATCACAACTCACTTACAAATGTATTTGTCAAAGTTTGCTTTCATATTCTTCTGTGTCTCGTCTTTTTCTTCTTAATTTTTCTTTCTCTTTCAATCTCTTATATTCTTCATTCATTTTATCACTCAATTCCAAATCTCTCTTCATTTACTTATTCATGTCTCTAGCTCTCTTTTTCACCACTGTCATTTTTATTGCTTTGTATATAGTTAATGTAGATAAGAAGCAAGTTCCCACTCTTAATACATGTACTAATATTGTTTTGAGAATTCCTCCCCTATTGCCTTAAGCCAACTAGCTACAGTAGTGGATCCCTTTATAAAGTTTGACCTATACTAGTAGTTTATAAAGGTTCAAGATCAAGTTTTAGATCAGATACATTCTTTGTGTATTCTACAATCTTTCTGCTCTCATCTGATATCTAAGTGCAACAATTTTTAATCCTTTACATCTTGCAGACACCGCGTTTTCTCAGCTAATAAGATATCTAATACATATCTATGCTGTAAAACTATAGATCTACTTGTTAGAAGCTCAGTTTATTTCTACTAATAAGTCTCCAGAAGTACTAGTTGCCAATCTGTTAACTACAGTTGAAAGCTTTCTAATCTTTCTGTCATTTAAAATAACTGCTACATCAGGTACTATTGCTCCCAATATGTCCCCTGCTATGTTTCTTCATTTACACTGTGTGAGCATATGTGTGAGAATATTCTATCTTCTGGTGTCATTGTTAAAGCATTTAAGCTTTGAATATGATACATCTTTGGAAACAGTAAGCCTAGGTAACAAATACCCTCCCAAAAAGCTGGCTATTCATAATATACATTATCCACATATAAAATATACCCCAGCCATAGTAGGGACATCTTCTTTCAAGATTTGCCATGATCCTTCAAATAATTCAAACACTTTCTCACCATTGCTGGTGTCTTTCTTCCACAAATTCTTATTTCAAACACACATATTTTCCCTTTGTGACATTAGCTTGTGTAGGTAAATTCATGCTTTTCATTAGTGGAACTTTTGAAAGCACAATGTCAAAGTTTAAATAATAATATTTAAAATGTCATTGCCTATGTACTAAACTAAGACACTACAAGAGATAGCATGTGAAAGTGGATTGTGGTAATGAGACTCTTGCTCACCAGTGGAGGATGGCATTTGTGCACACACATAGCAGTCCTTAACCTCTAAAGCCTTATTATATTCTAATACTAATCTAGAATAAACATTTATTAAATAATCTTCGTTCATTTAATGTACAAATTATATCTTTAAATCATCTGCATCTATACCTGGTTTCTGTGTTGCATTTACATAATCTTCTATAGCTTTCCCTGTTTCAGCTGTAAGGGGTATAACTAATACTATTGCTAGTCTTACTAAAACTATAATTGTCAGTAAAGTCTCTTAAATTATTCTATCATTCTATAAATAAATCTATTGGTATTACACATGTTGTCTCTAAAATACGATCTACTGCTAATAACTTATTAGTAACAGCAAATACAGCTTGTAGAAGTTGAACAATAGTAACACGTTTTTTCTTCAGGTTAGTCTTTCTTTTGAATTAGACTTTTCTGTCTAATGATTTTTCTTACTCTTTTTTTAAATTTATTTTTAGTTTTGCTAATGACAATATGATCTTCGTACAGGCAATTCTTAACCCTACTCCGTGCTATCCCTACTCTTCAGCTGCTCCCTCGGCACTCTTCTTATCTTCTTTCTCAATTTATTTTGTTAGTCGTTTTATTGCATAACAGTTCAAATAATGCCTCAGTCTTTCAAATTTTTCAATTTCTGTAATTTGTGTTCAAAAGGTCTTTGCAATCAAACACTTTCAAGGAGGTTCTGGCAAATGTTTGCTCCAATCAAGTAGATCAGAAATGGGAACTTTCAGGATTTGGCTCACATAATATGTCCATTCAGGTGACAAATATCTTTGAAAAGGTACTCTAGATCTTTTTGACTTTCTGAGTGTGCTTTGTTCTCCTTCTGTGTCACATATACCACTTGACTGTTTCTTCTCTGGTTGTCCATGGTATTGATTCAGCTGACACACTCAAGCTTGTTTTCTTTCTACTGTTAGCTTTTGGCCACTTTTCGCTATGTGAATCAGTTTGTGTCTCTATCCTCAAACTTGTTCCTTCTCCTGGATTGTCAAAGTTCTCTGATTGATCTGAAGCCTATTCAGAAGTTATTTCATCAGACTGTGTTACCAGCTCTTCTTCAGTGCAACTCTGTGAGATATCCGGCAGTTGGACCTCTTCACCTGTCAGAACTTCTTAACCCCTTTCTTCTCTTTGCTAACTCTGATTACAGTCTTTTCTCTGTTGAGTTTCTTTTCATACAACGTGCAGTGGTATGTACATTAGCGCTCTTGGTTCTCGCTCATAGAACACTACTTCTTCATATAGACCCCTTGATCTCTGGGTATGACAAGCATGCACCCAGTGCAGGATTCCAATACATTTGATTGAAGTATTTGTGATGAGATGGGGGCCTTTCCAACCCGGCTCTAGACAGGACTTCCTCACATGATATTTGACTAGGACCCAGTCACCAGGACTAAGGTCATGGCACTGCTCCTGATTTGGATTTGTGGTAACAGCTTCAACCTGTTGAGAGACAGAACATACCACATCAGAAAATCTCTTACAGTAATCAAGTATCATGTAATTTGTAATATTCACAAGTGCATTTGCTGGAAAATGCAGGTAGCGTCATTGCTCTATCCATCAGCATTTCATGGGGCGATAAGCCAGTGCTTCAAGTGTACTTTGCAGACTCCTTAACACTAAAGGTAACACATCTGGCCGTTTCAAAGAAATGGAAGCACCAACGTTTGCCCATCTTTATTTACTTGTCCCATTTAGTTGCTCCAAAATGCGTGAAGCTTCTGTATAATAACTGCCATGGAGCTTCTGTTCAACTTGTAGTACTCCACACAACACATTTTTTTAATCGCACTGTTGAAGTGAGTAACTCAATCAGATTCTAGAGAGATAGGAATGCTGTTCCTTAGATTTAGCTCCCCCAACAGCAACTTTGCTATAGTAAAGCTATCATTTCTTCTGGTTGGATAAGCCTCCACCCACCTGGAGAAAATGCAGACATTCACCCAAACATATTTTGATCTGTTGTACATAGATATTTCCATGAAATTCATCTGCATCCAGTTAAAAGGTCCACCTGATCTTCATACATGACTCAGTGTACCTTGCATTTATTTGCCTACATTCATCTGTTGACATGTCACACATTGATGACACAATTTCTCTGCTTGTGCTCTGAATATAGATTTAAACAAGAACTTTTTAAAGACGTGTATCATGGCATCTGTACCCAAGTGAGTCTGACCATGAAAATGTCTTGTCACTGGTCTTCCACTCCCTGAAAGCCAAATATGTATTCATCTGTTCCACAACCTGCTCAGATCCAGCCCTGCTTTTCTGTTTCTCGTGCATTTTCTTCCATTCTTCTCAACACATCCCAATAGTCGGCCATTCTCAACATCATGCAAAAGATGCTTTCACATGGATTTACATTTGTAAATGGGTTAGTGAATGTGCAGGCCACAATTGCACAATAGCATGCCACTTCATCAGCATTCCTGTTGCCGTCTGTGACATAACTATTGTCACTCCTGTGCGCTGCTCACTTGACCACAGTTGGAAGTTGCAGAGCTTCTAGAAGGTTCTTAACCTGTTCTCTGTTTCAAATGGCTGAACCAGATGAGGTCATAAACCCTCTTTGGGGCCACAATTGCCCAAAATCATGACCAAACCAATATCATACCCGACTATCTGTAAATATAGTCACTCTCATTTGTGCTGTCAGGCTGCAAGCTCTGGAAAGGGCAATTCATTCTGGAACTTGAGCCATAGAAACTCTATGAAGCCATGAAGCTTCTATCATTTCTTGAACTGTGCAGACCCCATAAGCTGCTCTTAGGGGCCATTCATTTGTTGTTTTGCATGAACGATCCATAAATAAAATATTATCTGGACCAATTAAAAGTTCATCCTTTATGTCTCGTCTGGGTTTGGTGCATAAGTCTGAGACATCAAGGCAATTATGTTCATAACAATCAAATTCTTCTGCACCATGGATGGGCAACAATGTGCTACGATTCTGTACTTGACATCTTCTCACCACAATGCTGCTTCCCATCATGATTTGCTGCTCATAGCGAGTCATCCTTGAATTGGTGAGATACTGGGTTTTACTTCTAATAAGCAATACCTCAACTGAGCGAAGAACTGTAACAATTAAAGGATATCCCATTGCAGTGTTCTCACTTTTCTCGAGACTCACACTAGCTGCAGGTACCACTTTAAGAGAGCAAGGCAAAGCGATGGCTACCCAAAAGTACACCATAGGCTTTTTGGCATATCCATGAATTTGAGTTAGCACTGAGAGAGTGCAGCCCTCTCTCTCACTGCCGAACAGTAGGAAATCTTTTGTGTAATCTGGCATTCCCAGTGCTGGGGCACAACAGAGACTTTCTCTCAGTTGTAGGATTGCTTTCATGCATTCGTTGTCCCATGGAATCGGATCTGGTACCTCTTTGTGTGTCAATCTCAACAAAGGTTTTGCCACCAAGGAAAAGTTGGGCATCCACTGTTTACAGAAGCCAAGCCAACCATTCCCCAAAACATCCTGATTTATCTCTGTTTTTAGGCAGACCCATTTTCAAGATTACTTCAACTCTCTCTCTTGATACTTTTCTCGTTCCTTTCTCAATGATATGTCCCAAATACTGGACATCTTTCTGACAATGTTGCAGCTTGTTTGATGGAATTTTAAGCCCATTTTCATCCAAATGATTCAACAATGCAATGGTGTCAACTTTGCAAGATACGTTTGTTCTTGATGTGAGAAGCAGATCATCAATGTGCTGCACCAAGACTGAACTTTTGGGGCAAACTCAATGGTTCCAAATTATTTTCAAAATCTGATTGAAAATAGAAGGATCTCAGTGTGCCCATGTGGGAAACAACACAAAACTAATTCTTTCTCTCAGAACACAAAAGAGAGCAGATACTGACTGTCTTGGTGTGTTGGAATGTAGAAAGAAACCTGGCAAAGGTAAGTCACCGAAAACCAATCAGCTGTGCCTGGAATCTGATGAAGTATGGAAGCTGGACGCGGAACCACAGGACAACATGGGATTACATTGACATTCATCTTTCTTAAATCTTGGACTATGTTGAAATTACCATTTGGGTTTCTCAATCCCATAATTGGTGAGTTGTGTGGACTCTCAATCATTTCCCTCAGGATGCCTTCCTTTAACATGTCATTTATCAAGGATGTTGTTCTTTCTATCACATCAGGTGTCTTGCGATAAGAAGGTGTTCTAGGGAAAACTATCTGGCCTCACATTAATTTTTATAGGTTCAACTCCTTTTAGTAGTTCAATGTCCTTTCAGTGAAATCCCATACTTCTTGGTTCACTTTCTCAATTAGATCTTCAGGTAAGTATTTTGTTGTTAACACTAGGTAGATCCTTATACTCTCTAGCTGAACAATTTTAAAATTCAACTTCCTGTGGTGTACAAGAAATGGTGTAATTTAACGTGCACAATAAATCTCCCCCTAACAAATTAACAGGACTCGAATCGCACACCAACAACAGATGATTTTCTTCAAAGGATCCTATTTTTATCGATACGTAATTTGAAATTGGATTTGTCATTTGTCTATTTTTGACTCCTCAAACTTGGATCTCATTTTCCCAAGTGGCGTAAGTCTGGTGCTTCCACTGTTTTCACAGTAGAACGAGTAGCTCTTGTGTCAATCAGCAATTACACTTGGTGGCCATTTACCTTACCTTCTACAAATGTTCCACTCTGGTCTACCTCTAAAACCACGCCAAGCAAGCAATCTGCCACCCTTTTCAGGCACCGTCATTATGATGTGTCTGAGTTTAACATTTCAACATTTTCAAACATAGCATCCTGCTGAACTGCAGCCTGATTTTGAACATGCATTACATTGCAATCCATTTTGGCAACTAATTTTGATTCAGTCTGGCATTGTTTACCTTAGACTGTACCAGAGGTGCTTGTGGCATGGGTAACATTTAAGCTTGATTTTGCAATGGCATTTGTATTTGTCTCATAGGTACATTTGGCATTTGCATTTGATTCACGCCCTGTATATGATTATTGACATTTCTACCTGGATTAAGTCTACTTTTGCACTTTCAATGACCCACCTTGGTGCACAGATGACACGGTGTAATTTTCTTCAGTGTTGCAACAAGCTGTCGGAGCTCTGACCACCGAATTTAGATCTATGGTGGTTCAATCTCTGTCCACATCAATGGAGTGCAGTCTGTCACGTGAGCAATATCCTGCAGCCAACGCAGGAGACTCCAATGCTGGCATATAGCATTCCATAACCATTGAGACAGCGGGACTGCACTGACTATATTTGGATAACACAGTCGTGCTGGTGGTGTAACATCGGCGATGACATGACTGTGGGAGTCTGTTGCGGGACCCGTGCAGCATTGTACTGTGGCTGCGTCTATTGGATGGATGCTAGCAGCTCACACCTGAGATATATTGGACAACTGTGAAGACCTGCAAAACACACTATAAAGCAAACTCTATTTAATACCATAATCCTTTGCTATTCCACTACAGAACTCAGTTTTTTGTCTCCCTCTGTTTTTTCCCTTTCATTTAATTTCATTGATTTTTCACCCACTTTAGGGGCACTGGATTTATGTTTTAGACACGAACAAAGGCAGGGAGGAGAAATCCACATTTTACAGATGGAGAATTGTTATTCGTGGTGAATGGAATTATTAGAATAAAGCCACAATTGTTTGGAGCAGAAGTAAGAAATACTACCATATCTCAGAAAAGGCAAATGTGGACCAGAATAGTGGACAGAGTGAATGCTGTAGCTAACAATCTGTGCACAGAGGAGGAAATAAAGAAGAGGTAGAACAACCAGCAGGGGAGAGTGTGTTCCCTGGTCTCCGTGCATCACCTAGAGGCCCAGAGGGACGGTGGTGGTTCTCCCAGCCCCATTACAACTCTTTCCATGATAGGAGAAGGTCTTACAGATCCTACATCCTGAAAGCTTGACAGGAATCTCTGGTGGAGAGGAAACTGGTAATTTGAATTTATAAATGTCTCGCTAGTCACAAATGAAGTATTGCCCTTAAGTTAGTCGTACAGATTTTTTAAAAACCTTATCAAACATAAAAGTCTAAACTTAAATCTTTAAAGTATCTTGTTTCATCCAAATTACTAGCATCATGGTTGCATCTCTCTTGTTAACAATGCTGAATATGTTTTGTCAGATTTTGTGTTGTTTTCCATTAATCATCCCTTGCATTTGCCTACTCCCTTGCTTTATCTCAATGCATGCTGTTGTACTTAAAAAGTCTGGTTCTAAACTACATTTATTTGCACATGAAGCAAATGTGTGAGTGTTTTGTTCACCTGTTCACATTATTCACATATGTGTGTGTACATATTGTTAATGTGTGTTCATTATCACTGTAGAGATTTAAGTAGGTATGTGTAGCTCACATTTTAACAAGTATTGTCAATGGTGTTATTGAATGTCTACAACTACTGTGATGCCCTGTTTTTTTCTCTGGAAAACAATAGTGCTCAATCTCCCTTTTCTTCAATATATGCACAAATGTCAAAGTTTTATATATTTGTCATTCGTCATTTCATGCTATGTATGAAAATTTCATTTGCTTTTTGATCTAGTATGTTGTCACCTTCTTGTTACTCCATTGAATTGATGTAATTACTTACATAATTCATAGTTTGTCGATTCAAAGATTTCCAATCATGTTCTGTGGCATGCTGAATATAAGAAGTATTGATACACAATTTACTTTGCAGTGTTCAGATGATGACCAATGCAAGTAATTGAAAGTTATACTATGGATTGTTTTTGAGGCTCCTAGGTCTTGGAACGGTTTAGCTCACAAATATCTTCTCTACTGTGTTGGGTTCTAATGTACACTTTCAAATTAACATATTCTATTTCAGGACTTCTCTGCATCATTGTTACTAAAGTTTGCAACTTTGTAAAGTAACCTGCATATGTAAAGTAATAAAGAGCACACAAAGGAACACTTCATTAGTCATAATTTTTACTTTTGGTCGCTTCATTTTTAGCTGAAGATACATTTGAGGTACAATCCACACACTTAATTTAATTT
This sequence comes from Pleurodeles waltl, assembly GCF_031143425.1. Lineage (NCBI taxonomy): Eukaryota > Metazoa > Chordata > Amphibia > Caudata > Salamandridae > Pleurodeles > Pleurodeles waltl. The sequence continues at coordinate 519,970,146 of NC_090442.1, forward strand.
TATTTGTAATTCATATTAGGTCCAACACCCAGGGTCAGTGGTCCACCGTCTGCAACTAAAGATGCCTCCACTCCAGACCAGGATCAAGCCTTCAGTGAGGACAGCACTCCTGCAGGTCCAGAGGATGTGGACCTGCCTGGTCCATCTGGTGTGTCTGGGCAGGCGGCTCCACTGAGTCTTACTCAAACCATACCTACACCTCCCACCCCAACTGATACAACACCTCAGCCTCAGGACACCTCCACTTCCTGTGTTCAGAGGAACACTACAACCATCTTGCCCCGCCCCACAGTCCTGGCTCCTGTTGAGCAACCACCACCCCGACCTCCAGTTCTGCTAGGACCCAGTGGCATGGGCCACACAGCCTCAAGGGAATCCGGTAGTGGGGGTTAGGGTTATGGGAGAGAATCTCTAGGCCAACAAAGTGAGGCCACTGGTATAACTTTCACCCAGACTACCACTGGAGTCTTGGAAGCACTACATCAGTCCCAAGACATTATGGGCCAGGTCATAACAGAGCTCCAGGCAATGGATGGAGCAGGTGCAGAGACAGCACAATGTAGAGGTGCAGAATCACAACTCTAATTTGTGATTCCTGACTGGGGGGATGTATGATATCTATCATCACATGTAAAGGGCTTTTCCAGTACCATCTACCCCTGTCTGTGGTCCTTCAACATCAAGACAAACTACACATGCCACAGACTGGGAGGCCCAGGAAACTGCTCTGCCCACCCAGGTCCTGCAACTGTGCATCCCCCCACCAAAGCCCCCAGGAGGGGATGTTCCTCCGGACCACCAGGAGAGGATGGCAAGCCTTTCACCATCACCTCCAAGACATTCTGAACCGAATTTCCTCCAGTGTGTGACTACCATTCACTCTGTGGACTATCTCATGCACACAATTGCCTTTTTTGAGGACAGCTGTATTTTGTTCATTGGGCTACAAACAATTTTTGCTCCCTAAATGTGGACCTGATTTATGAAGCGTTAGTGCCGCCTTTGGGTCATTTTTTGACGCAGAAGCGGCGTAAACTTAATTATATTTTGTACGTTTACGTGCCTGTGCGTCAAAAAATGACAAAAAGGCGGCCCTAACTTTTCATAAATCAGACCCATAGTTTCATCCACCATGATGGACTTTATTTCATTTTTCTTGTTCCTTTGTTTTCATGTTTCAAAGATATTTCAGCCATTTTATGCTATCAAAATAATTTCACATAAGACAAAGTCCAAGACTGGTGTAGTATAACTGTTTACACCATCATTTTCTGAACCTAACAATCAAAAAGATTAAAATAAAAATAAGAGATAACAATTTCATTATGTGTTTCTCATTTAAAAAAAAGGTAAAACATGAAAACCAGAAATCTCAATGTGCTGGTGTTATACATTTGTAGGTAACAAATCCATGTCAGAATTCTAGATGAGCCTCACAAAACATGCTTATCCCAAAGAGTCTGTGCTGTTTAGAATTTGACGCTCCACGACCTTGACACCATAGAAGAAGGGGAAATAATCCAAAGAACCATATGAAATAGGCAAACTATTATTGATTCATGTCATCAGCTGGGGCCAGACATCCTGCCTCACAATATAATTCCACATAAATAATACCAATTGCAAAATCATGGCAGTACTACATTTTCTGCCAACAGGATATTTTCAATACAATGTGGCAGTATCTAACGGCATGTCACAAACAGATGTCAGTGGTGTGCTACAAAACGCTCTTTCTACATTGATGAGACAAATCAACAGCTTCCTACACTTGATACAAAATTACGATTTAGCCAATGTGAAGGGAAATCAGTATGCTATGGCTTGACTTATGCATGTGGTTATAGGAAGTTAAGCAGCACATATTGCCTTGGTAGCAACATCCAACATAAAATAGGTCTAATACAAACTCAAGATTTTCCATTTGAACACTGTGCAAGTTGTCTCTGTGCAAGATCTGTACATCCACATTGTGGTCATTTTGACAATGGCGGTGACTGTTAAAGTGGCGGTAATACCACCAACAGGCTGGCTGTAATTACTGCCAAATTATGACCATGGCGGTGATAACTCTCATAGACAGCCAATGTACCACACCAACCGCCAGGGTGTTAACACCACTGATCATGGAAGCCAAGGTACTGCCCACCATATTATGACATAGCAAACCGCCAGGACTTCCGGGCGGTACCAATGCACAGTACAGGAAATGAAAGACTCACCATCAGGGACACAGAGAAGACCACCGCCGCCATGGAACTGGAACTACAAGTCTTCCCGATGCTCTTCTATGCCATTCTCCACCTGGAACACCTGTGCCAAAGAAGCCAACGACAGTGAGTACAGCCGCCTAGCACACAAGGGAGGAAGGGAGGAAAAGGAGAGAGACACACACACGCACAAGTTTAGTTTAGTTTAGTTTTATGGATTTATAGAGCGCATAGATACCCTAGGGCATCCCAGCGCTAAAGGTACACAATAACTCTCGGAAGATCAAGAAAAACAAATTAGCTACCAAAGAGGATAGTTTTCAACTTCTTCCTAAAAAGAAGTTCTGATGGTTCGTGGCGAAGTTCAGAAGGCAAGGCATTCCAGAGACAGGCAGCCTTGATGGTCAAAGAGATACCTCCCCATGATCTCTTGACACGGGGTATATAAATCTGCCGAGTGGATAATGATCTCAAGTATCTCGGGGAACATAGATAAAGATCAGCCTTCTGAAGAACAGTGGACCCTTATTATGTAAAGCTCTATGGGTGTTGCACATAGATTTATAATGAATATGCTGTTTGATCGGAAGCCGATGAAGTGCTACAAGAGCCAGTTTGGCAGAGAGGTGCCTGGGGGAGTTAGTAAGAAGTCTAGTTGTCGCGTTCTGCACAATCTGCAGCCTCCTTATTACATACTCTGGGGAACTAAGATAGAGAGAGTTCCCATAATCCAGGCGGGAAAGAACCAACGCTTGGATGAGAATTCTTCTAGCTGTAAAAGGAAGAAGATTGAGAATCTTCCTAAGAGCTTTAATAAGACCGAAACAGACAGAGGAAATTCTTTTTACTTGCAGTTCCATCAATAAGTGGGGGTCAAGCAAAAAACAAAGGCTTTTTACCTGCGCCTTAGGAGGAGGCAGACTAATGAAGGCCTCTGAATGTAGTGCCAAAGGAGAGGCTGGAGAGCCATTGCCTACAACCAATAGTTCAGATTTACCATCATTAAATTTAAGTTTGGATTGGGTCATCCAATCGCCGATATCCTTCATACAACAGGTCAAATTAGCGGAAGAAGAATCCCCAGTACTAGAAAGGGATACCACTAATTGTGTGTCATCAGCATAGGTGACCATTGAAAGATTATGGGGAGTGACTACTTTAGCCAAAGATGATAAAGAAATATTAAAAAGAGTTGGGCTCAGGGAGGAGCCTTGAGGAACTCCGCAAGTCAGGGGAACAATGTCAGACAAAAAAGAACGATCCAAAACTTGGAAAGTTCTTCCTGTAAGGAAAGAAGAAAGCCAAGAAAGGGCCATGCCTCCTAAGCCTGCCTTAGAGAGTCTGTCGCAAAGGAGAGTATACACAGCACACACTATTCACACACACCATACACACAATCAGCTGCAGAGGAAAACCAGTGTCACAGGACCCATGTCATAATAATGCAATGACTACATTTAGGTTCAACTGATATTGTAACTTGATGCCAACTGCCACCATATTGTCTATGTGAAAAAAAACAATAGGAGTAAATGTCCAGAACGGGCCAGTGGCCAGTCCAAAGTACAAAAGGCCCACATGGCCACAGGGCACAGTCCAAGCCCCAACTTGTTTCCTGAAAATATCCGCACTACACTTTGCAGGGGTATCATGTTGGAGATGGGCAGGCACCTCAGGGGGAAGGGGATGGGGGACAGCTCAGCTGAAGTGGGGAACTTGCCCACTGGTTCTGGAGGGGGCTCCATGCCCAGTTCACTTTGCTGGGGAGTGCAAGGTCACAGTCTCTGAAGTGGTTAATTTGCCCACTGATTCTGGAGGAGGCTCCATGGCAATTTCTCTTTTGTGGGGAGTACAAGGTCACCGTTTCTGAAGTGGGGAACTTGTCCACTGGTTCTGGAGGGGGCTCCTTGTACAAGAGTCCCTGGAGGGTGGCCTACATGTCCTCTGCTGAGGTGAGGGCTGCTGTGTCTCAGCTGGAGGTAATGGCTCCTTGTCCACTGCTGATGGAGGTGTTACCCTACCTGCCTCAGCTGGAGGTGTGGGCTCCTTGGCCGCTGCTACTTGAGGTGTTACCCTGCCTCCCTCAACTGGAGGTGAGGGCTCCTTGCCCACTGCTGGTTGAGGTGTTACCCTGCCTGCCTCTGCTGGAGGTGAGGACTCCTTGTTCACTGCTGGTGGATGGGGCCTCCTGCCTCTCTTTGTTGGTGGAGTGGGAACCTTCCCTTTCTTGCCTCCACGACTAGGCGGTGCCTCCACTGTCCCTGTCTCATGTCCCTTGGGTTTCACCACCCTAGTCCCCCCTTTCTGAGGCAGAGGTGTTCTCACAGTAGGAATGGCAGCCGTCACACTCTGGGGCCCCTACGTGCCAGCAGCTGTTGATTTGATGGGAGCAGTGGCAGACGGTTTGGCTGAGCTGCTGGGCTGGGTCATTGGGACCCTTCTCTTATTGGCAGGACGGGGGTTGAGGGGGAGGGAAGAGGTCAAGTTGGGCAAGGAAATGCTTGGACGGGATGAGGGAGGAGGGATGGGAGTCGAGGTTGAGGCAGTGGTTGTTGGAGGTGTACGTCTGCTGGCCTTGGGTGAAGGTGCATTGGCAGTTTTCTGATGTGAGGTGGATGTCTATTGGGAGTCTGAGTGTGTGCTTTTGTGTCTCTTAGCAGGGGAACAGACAGGGTGGGAGAGGACACAGGGGATGCGTGGATTGATGTTGTGGAGGTGTCTGCAAGTGAGGTGTGTGTGCTGTTTGGTGTGGTGATGGTTGCTGTTGATGCAGTGCAAGCAGGTGTGAGTGCGGATGTGACTGTGAGGGAGGAGGAGCAGCAGGAGGGGAGGCAGTGGAGGTTGTTGTGTGTGCAACTGTCTGGTGTTTGTCTGAGTGCTTGTGGCCTGAAGTATGCTGCCTGTGTTTATCTGTGCCACTCTTGTGTGATGTTTTGTGTGCATGCTTGTCGTATCTGTGCATGGGATTGATTGGGGTTGAGGTGACAGGGACAGGGAAGTGGTAGTTTGAGGGGGGGGACGATAGGAGCAGGGACACTGGCTGCCATCAGAGAGGAGTCCAGAGCCTGAAACAATCTCTGTGGGGCCGCCAATATACCATGGATGCCCTCCAGGAATGCACTGCATTGCTGCATCTGGGATGCCAGCCAGTGGATGGCGTTCACAGTGGTTGACTGCGCTACAGAGATGGATCTCAGGAGGTCAATAGCCTCCTCACTGAGGGCAGCAGGGCTCCTTGGGGCAGGCCCCGAGGTGCACGGGCAACTCAGTGGGGGGCTACTGGGAGGGAGGTGCTGGTTCGGGGGGTGGCGGTTGTACCTGTAGCTGGGGTGGTCCCAGAGGTGTCCGCCACCACCTGGGAGCTTCCATCAGAGGAGGAATCAGAGTCAGAGTTCTCACCTCTGGTCTCTGCCGTGGTGCTCCCCTCGCCCTCCATCCCACTGGCTCCCTTGTGGTTAGTGGACTCTGACTCCTGGGTCATGTGAGATGCAGCTCCCTCTGTCTCTGGTGCCCCTGCTAATGCACACATGGATAGGGTGACAAAAGGAAAAAAATGGGAGAGAGAGAAAGGGAGCACTGGGTCAATTACAGAACCAACTCCACAGTTGGCATACACATTACCATCACACACAGAGATCGGAATTGTGCACTATGCGCCGCACTGGTGTTCAATTGACTAAGTGCCACAGCAAGATGAGAGCCAACCACCACCAACTGCACCCCTCCTGAGACCCACTAAGTCCTGTCTGACATGGAATGAAACCTAGCTAGGTTACCAGATTTAGCAATGCACCCATTTTCCTTGAGCTGGATCATGCTGCAATGTCTGACCTGGCATTAAGGGGCACCCACTAACTGAAACCCACCACCAGGATCCCATGCCACCTACCAATAATTGTTGTTACGCTCACTGTACTCACCCCCTTGTGGCTGCTGTGATGCCCTCAAGCGCCCATCCAGCACTGGGTTGGCAACTGCCAGTATGCGGGCCATCAGGGGGGTCAGGTTACGACGGGCACCCCGCCCTCGTTGGGGGGCCATCCCCAGCTGGGCCTCTGTGGTCTTCCGCACCCAGCGTCTCAGGTCCTCCGACCTTTTCCTGAAATGGGTGCTCCGCTTGCTGTAGACTACCAGGGTCCGCACGTCCTTGGGGATGGCACACTACAATCCCTTCTTCTGATGGGCGCTGGCCGGTAGAGGTAATACGGACAGGATGACACCATTACACATACAATTCAGCCTGTCACGCATATGACCCACAAATCCCATTTCCATCTCCACTGGCACAAACATCACCTGGCGCCCACCATGTACACTATCATCAGACATACACGCCAAATGACACGATGCTTGCGCACACATCTCCATGCAACCTTGTCACATGCATTGTGCCCAAGGTGTAATCACCTGTTGGTATGGAGGACCATACAGCTGTTTATACTGGGGTAGGACCCCATCCACCAAGCGCTCCAGCTCCTTCAAAGTGAAGGCAGGATTTCTTTCCCCAGTCACACGGGCCATGGCAGTATACAGACACAGGTCACAACAGCACACATAATGTAGGTGTTGTCTTGTGGAAAGTGAGGAATCAAGTGAGGTTATAGACAGAAAATGGTGGGCACGTCCACAGCGGTGTACACCATCACTGCCGTGGGAGATCCCCATTGGCCACTGTACTCCATAGAGCCCCATATTAGCCAATGAGGAATAGCACGGTGGTGCAAGATCGCCTTCCGCCATGACGTCCAACGCCGACACAGTTACCTCACTTCCATCTGTCCCTACATACAGGACAGGCGGTTGCCATTTTATGGTGGTGGACAACATTCAGATAATCGAGAACTGTGTCATTGCTATAAATTGCACATACATTGCTATTCCCACTGTCCCATCACATTAATGCTCTATGTACACTGAGGTGGTGGTTCCATTGTTCAAATTGTGACACCCTACTCACTCTTTTGTCCCTTAGATACCTACCACTGTGGATGAATAGGGGGAGGAGACAAAACCCCATCTACAGACAGATAGGCACAGGCACATAATACTCTCCTATAGAATGGACAGGGCCGCTATCCAGAACTGTGTGCTCAATTGGAGCCTGATCTGATATCAGCTATCTGTCATCCCTCTGGGATCCCCTCTCTTGTGCAATTTCTAACAGGGCTCCATTTCCTGGCAACTGGTTCTTTCCAAGTGACAGTGGGCTTTGCAGCAGGAATGTCACAGCCAATGTTCTCTATAGTGCTGGCAAGGGTTTTCTCTGCCTTGGTCAAACACATGTGCAGCTACATTGCTTTTCCATAGGTGGAAGATTTGGCTACTGTAAAGGCAGGATTCTATGCAGTGGGACATATACCTAACATTATTGGGGTGATTGACAGAACACATATTGCATTTGCCCCTCACTGCCAGAATGTTCAGGAATCAAAAGAGTTTTCACTCACTCAATGTCCAAATGGTGTGTCTGGCTGACCAGTATATCTCAGTCACTGTCAAATATCCTGTGTCGGTGTATGACACCTCCGTCCTGAGGAATAGCAGCTTCCCAAATGTGATGGCACAACTACAGAAGCACAGGGTGTGGCTAATAGGTGAGCCTGAGTCCCCATGCAATGTATGTCAGTGTATGCCTTCAGGAGTTATCCTCATACCATTGTGTAAGGCTAATGTTTTACCCCTCAATACTTTCAGGTAACTCTCGCTACCCAAACCCATTGTGGCTCCTGACCCATGTGGGGAATGCCATAAGAGGGGCTGATAATCGGTGTAATGATGAACATGGGCGAACCCGGCAGATCATCAAACGTACCTTCAGCCTCCTGAAGGCCAGGTTCAGATGCCTCCATCTGACAGATGGATCCCTGTGCTACTCACCTAAGAAGGTCTGCCAGATAGTAGTAGCATGCTGCATGTTGCACAACCTGGCCCTCAGATGATATGTGCCTTTTCTGCAGGAGGAGGAGGAGATTAGAAATGCCCCTGTGGCAGCAGTGGACCTTGAGGACAGTGAGGATGAGGAGGCAGAGGATGAGGATGTGGACAACATAACATCAGTTATATGTCAATTCTTCCAATGACACACAGGTGAGAAAGTGGAACTGACCATTCCTCTGACTATTGATGTCTTCAGTGTGGCTGTAGCAGGATGGCATTCACTTCCTTTGCATCTCAACTTACTGTCACCTATGCCTTCTCATTTTGCAGATGTTGGTGTCATGATAACTGTGTACTGATGTGATGACTACAGACAGCTTCAGGTCATTATTTGTTTGCTATCACAGTGTTCAGGTCATTTGCACAAGATTGGACTGTTTCCATAATTGCACATGTTCATCACATAAAACACTCAAGTTGTGTTCAAGGGTGTTTATTTTAGTGCAAATTATAGATGGAAAAGTGCAATGGAATGGGGTGATGGTAGAGGTAAGTCCAGGGTATTGGTCCAGTCTGCTTGTAGCACAGGTCCAGTGTCCAAGGGGCCATAGGAAGGGGAGCAAAAGCAGTTCAGAGTGGACAAGGTGACAGTGTGGGACACAAGGGGGACGATCAGGAGGGTCTAATTTCCTGGCGGTGGTCTTGGTCTTGGCAAGTGTCTCTGGCTTCTGTCTGGGTCGCAGGGAACGTTTGTGGGGTGGTTCACCATCTGCAGGGGGTGCTAGTGGCCTGTGGTTCCTGTGGCAGGGCCTCCTGTTGACTAGCTGCCGCAGATGTGGAGGGCTGGTCAGTAGACTAGCTAGTGGTAGGGGCCCGCTGGTGTGCTGTCGATTCCTTCATGATGTTGGCCATATCACCAAGTACCCCTGCTATGGAGACCATGGTGGTGTTGAGGACCTGCAAATCTTCCCTGATCTCCTGATGGTGTACCTCCTGCAGCCGCTTGTCCTCCTGCATGTTGGTCAGGATCTGGCCCATCTTGTCCTGGGATTGTTGGTAAGCCCCCAGGACATTAGTGAGTGCCTCCTGGAGAGTCGGTTCCCTGAGCCTAGCCTCCCCCTGGCGCACAGCTGTCCTCCGAGTGTCCCTGTCCCCTTGTGTCTGTGTCCCCTGAACAGTATGCCCACTGCCACTGACCCTAGGACCCTGATTGTCTTGGGTGTGAGGTGTGGGCTGGGGTCCCTGTACAGGTGGGCAAACTGCTGATTGACGTGTCCTGGGGACAGAGGTGTGGGGACGTTGGGTGGGTGGTGTGGTGTTGGATACTGAGGGGGCAGGCTCTGTGGTGGACTGCTAGTGGGCCAGTGTTGCCGACAGACCAGTAATCCCTGGTGGGCCAGGAGGTTCATCAAGATCCTGAAGTCCAGAGTTACTGTCATCACTGGGGGCATCTTCTGTTGGGGGACTGGATAGTCGTGGCCCCTCCTCGCCACTGGGATTGGCTGGGGCACCTGTGGAGATGTAAGTGATGTATTATGCTTCATGCCTGTGACATATTCTACACCCCTAGCTTCACCCCTATCATTGCTGTTGCCCTGCCACCTTTGTTTGTGTATGGTGATGTATTGAATGATTGTTGGTACTCCATGCTGTGCATGCTTTGGTAATGGGTAATGCAGGGCTGGGAGGGCTGTTCATGCATTGGTATGGCATGCAAGGCTTGACATTGAGGTTGGTTACATGTGTAGGTGCAATGTGTGGGATGGAGTGGAGTCATGGGAGTCAGGGTGGGGGATGAGATAGCATGCAGTTATGTGGGGTGATATGTAGTATATATTTACTCACCAGTGTCCAGTCTTCCAGCTACTCCAGTGAGTCCCTCAGGATGCAGTATTGCCAAGACTTGCTCTTCCCATGCTGTGAGCTGTGGGGGGAGGAGGTGGGGCTCCACCGCCAGTCCTCTGGATGGCAAGCTGATGCCTTGCTACCACGGAACGTACCTTCCCCCGTAGGTTGTTCCACCTCTTCCTGATGTCATCCCTTGTTCTTGGAAGCTGTCCCATAGTGTTCACCCTGTCCTGGCAATGGATGTCTGATGTACCTGTGCTCCAAACAGCTGTGGCTCTACCCTGACAATTTCCTCCACTATGACCTGAAACTCCTCATCGGTGAAACGGGTGTGCCTTAGTGGGGACATTAATGTTGTATGGTGTGTGTGTTGTGCAAAGGGTGTTGAGTAATGTGGTAGGGTGTGGGATTTGGGGTGCGTGACAGATGAATGGGTGTTTGTGGTGTGTGTGTAGTTGTCTCTGTGATATTCGTGTCTGTCGCCTACAAACATAAGTACTGTCATCTTTAAACCAGCAGTCTTGCCTAGAGCAAGAGTCCAACTACGACATGGCGCCACCAACGATGGTGTTTAGGCACTAATTTACAGATACCCTGATTATCATTGTCTCACAGACAACAGGTATCCTAAGTACCATTATACAGAAACGTCCGTGGTCTTGGGGAAGATCCTCCTCAGCTGAACAGGGACCACCTAATTAGGCTGTAGGTTGTTCGAGCTCGAATTCATGAAAGGACTTTACTCCCCACTTTGTGTTCCATCTCTTTACTCATTTTTTACAAAATGGCTAACACCATAGACATTCCTGAGAATGCCAGACATGCTATACACCAGCGTCTCCGAGAGATTCCACATTTGGACCAGGAGAGAGAGCTAAGAAGTAATTTCCAATACCTGAACTAGTATAGGACGGGATAGTTTGGGAGCCAAGCCAAAGAAGGTGGAAATACAAATTACCACCCCTAAGGAAGGTACTAAACAAGCACAGGAGAGTTCTAAGAAGCGCTGGGATAAGCAGAAACAATTTAAAGAAAGACAAAATAAGAGAGCAGATTCTCCACATCCAGAGAACTCCGAAAGAAGATATACTCAGAAATAGAAAAAGTATAAAAGCTCCCGACAGATATATTATTCACATCCCTCTTGTTCCTTTGTGGATGCACCAGATAGACATAGCAAGAGATGGGGCCATCCTGATTGAAGTCCTGAATACATGAAACAGAAGAAACACTCACCACAGTCTTCAGACAAAAAAGAAGAGAAGTCCCCACAACAGAAAAAAAGAAAAAGGTGGCAGCCCTGTCAACTAAAAATGCCAGTACACTTGAGAACAGTGCTGAAGAACATGACGTGGGCAGTGACACTGTTAGACAGCGCAGCAGAAGTCACTATATGACACCAGAGTCTGAATGATCATCTGAATGCGACAGCAACTAGCGATTTCATGGCAGTTGAGACTGCGGACGGGTCCGTTCTCCCACCCGATAAGGTTTATGATTTAAATATCCAAATTGAGGGAGACATAGAGCGCACCATTAAAGTGATATTCTGGGCTGAGCTTAATTGTGATATCCTATTGGCCAAAAGAGACTGGCCACCTGAGCACGTCCGTAAGCTCCCACATGGGGAATATGTCATTTTGCCTTCTTTCTCTGATCTTGTTCCAGAGGCGGTCAAACAAGCCTATGCTGTTGATTGGGATTTAATGCAAGCACCTGCACTATACCGCAATCATGTAGGTTGGGGCAAGGACTCTCCTTGTCATGTAATACCTATCAGGTCTACACCCCAACCTCAGCCACAATATCCTGTTAAACACGAAGCAAAAGCTCCAGTGAGGGAGATCCTCACTCAGCTCGAGTACCAGGGAGTAACTGAGCCCTGTGTCTCTGCAGTGAATAACCTGTTATTCCCGAGTACAAAGCTAGACCATTCCTACAGAATAGTCTTAGATTACAGCTCCTTAAACAGTCATACACGTACATACGCTAAACAAAATTCACATAGCACAGCACTAATTAACAATATAGTGCGCAAAAACTACAAAACAAAGCACACAAAAGTCAGGACCTGAGTGCCTTCTCATTTGGCTCACAGAAATTCTTCTGCTATTTGCCCCAAGGCTATAGGAACAGCTAGGGCTGTTCTCAACCCTTGTGACATCAATATTACATGATATTGATCCCAAGGCGTTATCCTATGTGGATGACATCGATCTCATGGACGACGACCTCAACATTCATCTTGTCAGGGTCAATCGGATCATTTTAGGATTTGCAGACCTTGGTTACAAATTTTACTTTAAGAAAAGTACGATAGCCTTTCTCAGTGTATTGTTCCTGGGATATGAGCTATCAAACGAGGGGAAGAGCCTGGCCCCCCACCTTCTAGAGAAATGTGCACAACTTCACCCACCGAACACTATCAAGAAGCGACAGTCCTTACTTGGCTTCTTTAATTTTGGCAGAACATCCATTCCTGACTATGCACAACGTATCAAGCCACTCTATGACTTAATATGCCCAGATTTTTCTAGCAAACACTGGACAGTTGAACACACACGCATCCTTAGGGAACTGCAACAGGACATGCTAGAAGCCAAACACTTGCACACATGTGACAATAAAACAAATTTGGTCATTGGAATAATTGCTGGTGCCATTGGGTTTACTTATGTCACCTTTAACGAGGGCTACACAGTGCCCATAGCATATAAATCATATTTTTACTCCAATGCAGAACGTTTTGCATCCACAGAAAAAATTCTAACTACAGTTCAATTGGCTGTCATTAAGGAGATGCCACTTGCCCAAGGGAAATGCATCATTGTCGTTACCCTGGTGCCAGCCTTAGAGGCAGTCACCAAAGCAAGCGTTCCTAATGCTAAAGTATTACATCCACATTAGATTCCGTGGGCTACCTCCCTGACCGCCACTGATGTTGACTACATCTTTGATCCAAAACTTCAGACACAAGAATGTCTCCAATACGGACAGGAGTACCCGCTCCTCTAGATATTTTGCCATTTGACAGATACCATACTGTCATTTATACTGATGGTTCAGCACAACCAGCTGTAGGTACCAAACATCAATATTCAGCCGCTTGCACAGCCGTGAGTGATGAAGGATGGAGTTTTCCATCCTCACAATACCCACACGCAGACCCTAGGGGACTGCACAGCTCAGCTGGCTGAACTTAAAACCCTTCTTCTAGCACTAGAACACACAGAGCCATGATTGCCAACTTTGATTGTCTACGACTCATACTACTGCGTCCAGTCCTACAATGATTACCTCAACCAGAGATTAGATCTAATAAAAGCAGCGCATGAGGGTGTTGCTTCTGCACATGCTGGTATCTCCGCCACAGTAACATTGTTACAGAAACGCTTCTGGTGGCCAGGTCTACACAAACAGACAAAACGATACATCCTTTGTTGTTACATTTGCCAAGCAAATAAAGGGTTCTGATATCAAACCCCCACCGCAGACATCCCTCTTAGTGTCCAGCACGCCACTACAATGTGTGTACCTGGATCATTGTGGTCCACTTCAACCTGATGGTGCATACAAATACATTCTAGTAGCTGTAGATTCTTGTTCTATATTCCTGTGGGTATGGCCTCAGCAGTCGGCTGACGCTCGAACTGTTATAAAAGACTTGCTGATCTTTATTGATACATATGCGGTTGCAGCATTCCATTTGGACCAGGGCCCTGCATTTGCCTCCAAGGCATTCAGGGACACCATGAGTACAATGGGTGTTGAACTCCATTACTCCTCACCATACCATCCCAATGGAAATTCGGTCATGGAGAGGCGGAACCATGATCTGAAGCAGTCCTTAACAGCTGGAGTATTAGGTTCTGGCCGCAGTTGGCTTCATCACCTATATGGGGTCCAGAGAGCACTGAACAATCTGCCAATATGGTCCTTGGAGGGATGTACTCCTTATGAGGTTCCCTTTGGGATACCTATGTATGTCCCAGATCTTGATGGCCCTGGTTTGGTGGCAGCAGACACACCTTTTGACATAAATGAACTTCCCACTGTCTTACAGGAGCTTCAGCAATTCCATGATGATAAATCAGCCGTCAGTGCTGCCACCTTAGGAATAAGGGATTTACCAATAATTTCCACTGGGATCTGGTTTGTGAAAAGATCTCTGTGAAGAAGGAATTCGGTCCATCCCACAGAGCACCAGTCCCAGTCCTGGGAGTACAAGGTACCAGAACTGTCATCTTACCACCACTGCCTGGTTCCAGGGCAAACAGATTCATTTCCATTGATGATGTCAAAGTACATCAAGTGGCTGATCCTGCACAGTAGACCCAGAGGTCCCTTGGGTAGTTCCCAATCCACTCTCACTACCTAACAGGACATGCCTCTTCAAAGTAGAATTAACAACACTGCTGGCAAATACAGGGTAGGGAAGATTTATTTAGAGCATACCTGATTCCTGTGCAAATTATCTTTTTAAATGACACCATTCAACAGACGTCCTGTCTGGGGTTAACAATAATAAAAGAAACAAACACGCCCAGTATCTCCACACCGGCGAAGTTTAATAATTGGCAATTCTTCCTGAATGTCACAGCGGAAGAAATAGATGCAAAGGTTCAGGCTGGTACTTATAATTCTTCACCTTCCAGTCCCGGTGGGTGGTTAATTTGGCCTATAGACACCAATGGATGTCAAGCAAGTTTTTTGAATTCCTCAGGGGGGTTCAAGATCAGCAGGCCAGAACCTCGCTTTATCTCGGGTCAACACACGATATAGTTACGACATAGAGTGTGGGTAAACTGTGCCAACAATGGGTACAGTCTAACATGTTAGCCGCAGTTAAAGAAATCTTAACACTCTTTCTGAAGATGTAGACTTGCAGGACATTTTGCTAGGTACTAGAAAGCCTCGCTCTAAAAGATTCATATATGCTATGTATAACGCGAAGTTGCTGTGTTCTTAAGGCAAATAGATAGGGAAAACTTAGAAAAGGCTTTAGCTGTTGTCGATAACAGCATGAATACTTTGCCCAACAGAATTTATGCACTGACAAACATAGTGTCATCTGTAATAGATATCATTCAGACTGACATGTCCCATTTATATCATGGAAAAAGTCAGCTGCATTCCATCATGCAGTTAGGTTGGACGTTACACACATTGAAAAATGGCCGAATTCCATGGAAATACATTAACGTTATTGAATTGTTCACTGCTTTTAATTTATCCAAGGAACAGAAGACAATGGCTAAAAGGGAAGTGTGTTTCACCATGTTTCATATAGAGAAGTTAGAAAAGTTTCCCTTCACAGTTGCAGAGAGTCCTTCAATAATATAGCTCCTACATGGCATTATTAATCTGCCCATTTCCACTTTTTATTTTTTTAAATGTCTGAAACATCTTGCCGCGGGCAAGTATGAGCGACTGGGGGATAGCTATATTAAAGAAGAGTGAGAGTTGCCCTTTGATTATAAATGTCTGAGCGGTGAAACAGAGGTCTTTCTTAGCGGAAGCAAATGTGAGACTACTGTTAGTCATTTAATGATTTGCAAGCAGGAGTCCCTACACGGCCTTTGCAATGAGGGGGTCGAAAACGTGGCCTGTTTTCTGAAGGGTACTCCCGTCCCTTTGATTCGCCTGACATTTCATGTACTTTTGAATGGAAGTTATGTGGTCCTGAGCGATCAAAGCTGTTGCAGTATGTAACCAGGAATTGCCTGCGCAATTTCAGTCTCTAAGATTGTTATGTGTTGTGGACAAGTTTTATTCCCCCACACGGGAGATAAAAGTATCAGACATGTGGCCTCACATTGATACTATTAATGTAAATTATAACAAGCTGAGCAGACTAAAGGTGCTACTGTTTCAAAAACAAGTTGTGTTGACATCAGCTAGAGAGACGTATGCTCTCCAGATAGCTGGATCATCAGCCGAGATACATCCCTATTAAATACGAACTTCCTCAAGCACTTTGGAGAACTGGTATCCAGAATTTTCAATGCCTTTTGCACTGCTGGGATTGTCCATTTCTTTAAGGCCGTCGGGTCTAGATTCTTGTCCATCTTTCAGACTGTATTCGTTATCATCCCATCGGCCATCCCTTCACTCTTTTCAAGTGTGTTTGGCAGCTTTCCTATTGTTTTGACATTGATTGGCGGAATACTGCTGCGTTTTCTTCTGATTCGCAGTGGTCGTGTCTTTTCAGCTACATTTAGCAATGGAGCCGCTGCCACCAGCTCAACTGTGCTGTGAACGCATGGTTCAGATCTTCAATGCTTCCTTGGTGGTGGAATTGGAGCATGATTGGTCATTGTCATTCTGACCACTCCTATGGTGCGTGCAACCAATCTTTCGCTGCATATGGTGCCTCTTCGAACATTTGCCTAGAGTGTGTCTTGCAGTTACGCCAGTGCCTCAGGTGGATCAAGAACTGCTGATGTCCCCGATGAGGGTTCATTTATGGTCTTGCCCCTTGAGACTAAGGCTGATTCGTGAGGCCTCTTATGAGCATTCCTTGCTGACCGAGTTGGCTCGTTACATTATGGAGGATGGCACTACTGCAGGTGGACCTCACATGAGACTACTATGCACTACTGCTCCGTGTACCCGTCTGCCTATCCTGTGATCGATTTAACATCTGACGATGTGGCCTCTTTCTTGAGGTCTTTTCCATTCAATGCTCTTCAAGATCATAACTATTGTAAATAGTTCGATGAATGGCTTGTTACACCTAATTCAAAGTATACATTTATTGCCCTTACTTTGGCCTGCTGTGCTTGTCATGGTCGACATTAGGTCTCTTGGTATGTTTTTAGTTGTTTATTTTAACACGTTTTAAAGAGGATTTTTTTAGTTAGTTTTATGCTTTTAGCTTTTAGTCCAGAGCATTTTAGCGTTTGGATTAATTCACCTTCAATGGCGTCAAGACATGGCGTCATACTTGTTACGGCAATGGGGAGGGTGCAGTGAATCCTAGTTTGTTTTAATGGGATACAGGAGTTAGCTTAGCCTGTGGCTTGTAGACTTGTGCCCCCGTCACCCAGTGACTTTTACCCTACTTAGCTTGCTCTGTTTTAGCGCATTTATTTAATTAAATCTTTTAAGATGACTACCTTGTTTTGAGTTAGGCCCATGTTTTAGTTTACGTGATCGGTGTCACCGCGCTAAGGCGTCAAGATCAAGCCACAAAGACAAACAAACTGTAGGTGTTCACTTTACGTACTTTCCCCCTTCATGCTTTTGAGGGAATTGTTTATATTAATTACCATCCCAAGCAAGCCTTGTTATCTATTGTTTGGGAACAAACCTACGTCAGGGGTCCAAGTAGGTCTGTATAAATGCTCCTCACTTTAACAGATAGTCAGAGGGATTCCGACCAGATGCCATCGCTGCTATGGATGCAGCATGTCGTCTTGACGCTGACCCCGTCTTCGTGTTCCTACAGAGTCTGAGCTAGGAACCTCCTTCCAAGGTAACGAGGGTTGGGGGCTCTTCTCATGGACATGGCATTGGCAGATTAGGTTTAACATACTTAGCTCTCTTTTAGGTTAGAGGTTAGGCCTATCATGCTAGGGTATTAGGACATATCACACACTTCATGTTATTTCATGATATTGCAAGATGGTGGGGGTCTTTGTATTAATGACTCTTGTCTTTACCATTCTATGCCTTGCACTGTTCATTATCCTAATCACTGCAGCCCATGCATCTTATCACAGATTGCAGTGTTACTAAAATAAAACATTTTGAAACTTTACTGCATCTTCTTCATTGCCTGTGTGTGATTGATACATATTGTTAATGTGAGAAAGGGGTAATCTCCGTTTAACCACGAAGCTCCCTGAGATGTCATACTCTTGAGTCCATGCGTGAAGGCTGCCACAAATCACCTTTTACTGTTTTGGGTTTTTGGTGAGGTACTGCTTGTGAGCCAGAAGGGTTGGGACGACAGTTGTGATTTGTTGTAGGACTGGCATAGTCGCCCACAAACATAAGTACTGTCATCTTTAAACCAGCAGTCTTGGCTAGAGCAAGAGTCCAACTACAACACTTTGGACAACAAGCATCTTTGCTCTCAACTTTCCTGAACTAACCATTGATACTAAATTACAATCACAGACTGAGATGTTCACTATGTTATAAGTTGTTCTGGCATTTGATCTTCCAGTATGTAAAGGTAAGCTTGCACTCAGGTGAAAAAGTAGTCAATGACATCTTGACCCAGTTCCTTCCTCTTCACCACTGTTTTCTTTATTGGGCATTTCAACATCCTCACCCAGTGGGTCATCATGGTCTCCATCATCCGCGATGATTGGGATGTTCCATCACAGGACTTTTTCGTGAAACATGCAGCAAGCAATTGAGATTTTGCACACCTTATTAGGTGAGTACAGGAAGGCTCCACCGGTTTTGGCCAGATACCTAAATCTGGCCTTCAGGAGCCCAAAAGCTAGCTCCACATGTCGCTGTGTTCTTCCATGGACGTCATTGAAGCAGACTTCCCTAGGCGTTGTTAGTTTCCTCAGCGGTGCTAACAACCATGGTTGGTTAGGATACACTGAGTCACCTATATTAAAGTAAAACATTTATTGAGCAAAAACATCTTGTCCCATTGTACATTCCTAAATTATGAATAAAGCAAATGATCCTCATGTCATATTGAACTTACCAACAAGCCATGCCTTCTCTGGTCCACGTTGTGACATTTTCAGGGGTATGGTGCTGTTCCATAGTACAAAGGAAGCATGTGTTGACGCCGGGAAACAGGCACACACATTTGAGATGTGCAAATCGGGTAGGCAGACAACTTGCACATTAATTGAATGCAAGTTTTTCTGATTGTGGTAGACCTGTTCTCTGGTGTGTGGTGGCACCAAAGCAATATGTGTGCTAGCTATTGCTCCAACCCAAAGCAGAACATTGGCAAAATCCTGATGTTGTGGGAACTGGTTGGAGCTGTTAATGTGTTTCAACATTGAAGAAAGGACTTCTTGTAGCACACCACTGAACGTTGGTTGTGACATGCCTCCAGATACTGCAACAGTGTACTGGAAAGATCCTGTGGCCACAAAATGAAGTAATGCCACGGGTTTCATTATAAGTGTTATTGCTGTTTTATTCCTATTGTGAGGCAGAAGATCAGGCTCCAGCTGCTGACATAAATCCAGAATAGTTTGCCTTTTCAACTTGTATTTTTTATGATGTTCCTTTCCCCCATGGTAGCAAGATCTGGAAAAGGTCTGAATACTTGAGGCTGTCCTTCTTCTACCCTTCCTTGGGTTCATATATCTGCATTTAAGAAAAACAAAATATCACTTGAAATGGTCATACAGTACCTTGATAATCAACACACATCTCATGTCTTTGCAAACATACATCTCTTTTTGGGACATATATGTACACATCATGTTTATGTTATGTTTCAACTTGGAATAATAATTATTTTACATCGCTGATATTTTTTAAAATAGTGTGTAAATAATACAATTCATATGTATTATTTACACATTATTTTTTTCTTTTTTTAAATAAAAAATCTGTCAATGGATGTCTAAAATACACTGCATCAATATCATGGTAAAACACAGTAACGCATTACATTATAATGTGTGAAACGTAACTAAAACAGTGTTGTATGTATCTTACATTGATAGACAAACTAGCCACAATTTGAGTGGTAGTGATGCACTTAACAATTAAAAATACACTGGTTCACATCCTAAAATGGTGGCTGCCTGACATTGGCAATTCACCAGCCGTGTAGGAGATGTAACACTCCATAACAGACACAGCTGTAGGCTAACATGTATGTTGCCTATGCACAACAGTTAATGGCTGTGTCTGTCTCCGTTGTGGGTTGTGTACACAATGTACTTGTACGTGGCATCTCAAAAAAAGCTCTTGCCTCCTAAAACTGCAGCCAACAACACCTCCTTCACTTTTGCTGCTGTTACCGACCTTTGGGAGGCAGGATGCCAGGCAAAGCAGGTGGCAGGGCCCATAACTTCTCCCCTAAGGAGTTGGAACTCCTCACCACAGAGGACCTGTCCCTGTACAGCCAGTTCTAAGAGGGACCCAGAAGAACAGGTACATGTTTGAATGGGAAATGTTTTTCTAAGTAACTTGTTCCTTCTTCATACACTGGCAAAATCGTCCCTTTTTGATCATGAGTGAAGTGTTGTGATTGGAGTGTAGTGAACTGAATAACTTAGCTGGGGACATAATGATGTTTGACAATGTTTCAAAAGTCTATAAATCTAAATGAAAATTCATCTAAATAAATAAGCTAACATTACAGTTCATTTTATTTACAAATCCAGAGATCATTTGACAAACTACATGTCCCTTCCTTCCGGCGGCCAGTAGATACTATACCTGTAGTATGAGTGAAAAATACAGAAAAATGTCAAATGAGAGAAATGTAAAGTGCAAAAAGAAACTTTCAAGTGATGGAGTTGTCTGATGTTTTTGTTTTCATGTAAACTATATTCCATTTTATGTAAGATGAGTGTCTGTATATTTGAGCCAGGTTATGGTGCCACATATGGAGAAAGGTATATCCTGCACTGCAAGCATAAATGACACAGGCTCTCAATCACCCATACAAGTATTTCACATTAATATACTCACCCAAATCCATTGTCTTACTGACACAGATGGTGGGGGTTCTATGCTGCGCCTAGACCAATGTGTCTATCCTTAAAATATGTTTGCATTAAGCAAATATAGCTGTGTGAGGGGGATGTGCTGATATTATACACGTTGTTTAGCTTGTAGTAGCTCACAATGATTTATATTGGTCAGGAGTAGCTCTCACTACAGGAAAGGTTTCAGACCCCTGGCCTAGATGCCTGGATTAGCAACATGAGGACTTTGCAACTGTTGAGGGTATTCAACGGGTCACTACAAATGTGTATTTTCTAGGAAAATTATAATATTGCTAAATAATCTGTATTGACTTGTTAGAAATGCTTGTGAGAGATGTAACAAAATTGTGTCACAACAATACAGACAAACAAAACTTCACAAAACTCTTTTATCTTTGCTTTTTCTTATCCATACAGGTCAACGCTCATAAGGAAAAAGGCGATATGTAAGGCCATCACCAAGACAGAGTGGGCCCTGGGAGTCTATCTGCCGTGCAGCGTCCTTTGCTGAAAAAGATG
The DNA here is from genome assembly GCF_031143425.1 of Pleurodeles waltl. Taxonomy (NCBI): domain Eukaryota; kingdom Metazoa; phylum Chordata; class Amphibia; order Caudata; family Salamandridae; genus Pleurodeles; species Pleurodeles waltl. Next base: position 519,991,252 of record NC_090442.1, read on the forward strand.
GAAGGACCTATGACGCTGGACCAGAAAGTCATCAGAAGCCTAACTTGGCCTGTCCTCCCAATGTGGGAAGCGCGTGCCCTGACCCCCCTAATGGCCTCCATACTTGTGGTGGCCTATCCAGACCTTGATGGGCAGTTGACAGCTCAACAGTAGCATCAGGGGGTAAGTTCAAGTGTGAGTTGAACATGCTAAATAACTTTTTTTTGTTCCAGCAACTAATTTTGCTATCAACTTTAAGGTTGGCATATGTCCAGGGCCATTGGAATTATGTGATTGTGCGCCCACAGTGATTTTCGCATAGTTATAGATTTGCGCCCGCAGTGATTTTCGCATAGTTATAGATTTGCTGCATTTGCCACATAATCTATTATCTGCTGCATAATGTGCATATTTTAATCAAACAAAATTCTAGCTCGAACCGTTCAAAAGTTACTAAAGATACAGTGACATGTATTGCCATGCAGAAAGGCCCTTTACAAAGCTGGACTTGTCGCCTTTTTGTTGCTGATTGCTATATTTGGGTATTAAAATGGTACTACAGAGATGCAGCCAAAGCCCAGACAGCGTTATCAAGTTTAAAAAGGAGGAAATACTTTTGCAAAATGTGCCACATTAATTTGCCTTTTCTGGCTGTGTAATTTACTTAACCCTGCCACATAATTTGGCCCTCTCTTGATGCACAATTCCAGTGGCCCTGCATATGTCCAATGCAGAAGAAGAGTCCTTGAATGTGTGTGTTTTGCCCAAAGAGTATGATGATGTGTTTTGTAGATTCTGTTTTGTTAAAAGATACCATCTGATTTGTGTTCACTACCAAAGGACTGGTTTGAGCAGACACATGTCTGCCTAAACAACAAATATACATCAGGTACTTTGATGGTATAAGAAACAATAGTACAAGACATGCCACTGGTCTTGATCGTGTGAGTTGTGATGCTCCTTCACTATTGTAAATGATGTTACGTTAGCTCAATTACAGGTGACATGGCATAAGATGCTTCTATGATACACTGAATGTTCCAACGTCACAGTGATAAGTTAGTTTTGTAGACAAACAAGAGGGAGCATGTGAGCCAAAATGCCTAGTAACATCAGGTTAAATGGCTACATTTTAGATCCCAAACATAACTCAAATGTCTTTTTAAAAAAAATACTATTTCTTTCATGCTAAAAGTAACAGATTTGCATGATGTCTTACTCCTTCACAAATGTGCTTACAGGCCAGTCTGTTTAGTGATCAATAATTATGATAGACATACAGTTTTTGCTTCAACACAGACAGGAATGTGTACACTTTGATGAAAGAGTTCCAAATATTGTAAATAATTTTTCAATGTCCTTTGTTATGTCCAGATAATATATCACTGATGGTGAGGAATGGGATACTTAAAAACACCTCTGAAGATGGAAGGTTCCATCCCATATATGTTGAAGTATTCCATCTGGGAAGCTCAATAGCAGGCCCAAATCATGTCTCATCTTGTCAATGCATAAATGCAAGGTGTAATCTGTATACACATTATATAATTGGTTTTGGTTTTTATTCTTTTTGGTGACATAAGTTCACTATTCTAAACAACAAACCCACCCATTCAGAGCTGCAATTCCATTTCTAATGCATATGACAGTCAAGGTCATACAAGGTCATGCATGATGTGGGAGTTATGATGGGGATTAAAAAAACTGTGACTAATTGGTTTCTAAAAATGATCCCTACATGCATGAGATGGTGATAATAAAGAATCAAAGTTTTGATTCCTTGAAGCAGGTGAAATCTGAAAACCTAGATAATGTATTTTGATCAGCCTTTATGACCAGTTATTTTTACACAGACACATTGATACTTATGTCATTTCAGCATCATCTGGAGCAGGTGAAGGGGACATTTGCCATGTAGGTGGGGAAGCAGCCAGCCACTGTGGTTCGGGTGTTGAGACCACTGACACTGAGGGACACAGTGACACGGAGGGTGAGAGGACTGGCATGGAGGCCATGAGCTCCAGTACATCATCTTTGGAGGCCTCCAGAGAAGACTATTCCCTAGTGGTGTCAGACCCTGCTGCAAATTTACAACCAGCATCCTTGTCTGCCACCCAGAGAACCACCTCCACCCTTCCTCTTGCTCCCCTCATTTGCCTAACCCGCTCCCCTAAAACAGGTGGTGTTCCTTTGCTGCAGGCACCTCCCTCCTTGACACTGTTCCCCTGGCTGTGCTGAGTGAATAGGCTATTGAACACCTTCAGAACATCACTGTAGGCTAGCCTGCACCACTGAATGCCATCCAGAAGCTTAGTGGGCAGATAAAACAAATGCCAGTGTACCTGGAAGACATTCACAGTGCCATTCAGTAGTCTGGCCTACAGAGGTCATTCCAGGGTGCAGCCTCCCAACCATGCCACCATCGTTCCCAACCTCCCACTCCTTTCCTATCCTGATTCTCTATTCCCAGCCCTGTCCAATACACACTCACTCCTTTGCATGCACCCACTCCAACACACACAAGCAGCACATCCACACATAAACCGAAACATAGCAAAAACACAGACACACACACAAACATCATACAGACACCCGACCCACCATCACCACCACAAGCACACCCACAGACACCACACCCAAATGCACAGCCACTATCAGCACACCCACAGATACCACACACAAATGTACCACCACCAGCACACCTGCAGACACCACACCCTCATGCACAGCCACCACCAGCACACCCACAGACACCATGCCCACAGACTCCATACACATATGCACAATCACCATCACACCCACATGCACAAAGCACCACACCCAGCACCTCAACAGCACACCCTTCCACACACACACAAACACACACATATATATTAGACACTAGACCCACTGGACACAAATGCCCACACTCACCTGAACAACTTACACCAAGGAAAAAACACATACCCAAACGTACACCACATACACCAGACGCACAGGCACCTGCACCCTCAATAGACACACACACCACTCACTGCCACTCCCTCTACCTCCCAAACCCAACTCCCTGCCAACCAATCTACCCATTTCACTACAACCTCAATTTACAATTTTTCTCTTCAAAGTGAACAAATGACAAATCTAGTAACTAAGCACACAAAAAGACATCAATATTTGTCTGCTTTTTCTAAAGAAAACCAATAACACAATTCAACAATCAGAAACATATTTTTATCTGTTCTTATTCTCAATCAAAATAATTCACCTCTCACAATGATGAGTTGTCGACCTGCGAGAAGTCACCTAACCAGTGTTGTGTCACCTTTGTGCATCAGGTTTCACAAACATCACTTAATACTAGTACAATCGCAATAATTTTATTACGTCCCTATCTGTGTGTGAAGTCAATTATATTTTTCCACTTACACTTCTCCTAGCAGACAAGAATACCTTATTTTCCCCTGTATCTATTTCTTATACTACTTCATAGTCCAATACCCTCTTTATCTCTTCAACAAAGCACATATAACATAAACCGTAACAACTGCAATTTAAACCCTCATAAAACTAATTAAATGCAAATCAAAATATGCATTTTTTGACACATCAACCCTATTGATACTCATTCCCATGAAATGTTACCAACTCTTCAACCGCAATCTGCAACCTCCTCGGAAACTGCATCTCATCAGTCTTCAAAGCCAGGTTCTGAGCACTCGATCTTTTTATCTAACTTTTGAGCTCTTTTTAATTATTTAAGCTTATTTCCCTAACCGCCCATAACTATGCTACCAACTTTTTGGGAGAGCAGAAATTCCTACAAAATACTCCACATCTCTGGGTCAGAAGATGGGATCTTGAGAGTGGGTATAGTTGTTTGCTGTAATTTCTCAAATCAGTAAATTAATAATCAAAATGATTAATTTTGGAGTCAAGAATGAGAGTTGATTGAGTTTTTGAAAGATTTATTTTTTCTCATTACTTCTCAAATTTGTATTAATCAATCAAAAGTTATAGAACATTGCGTGAAGCATGTCACAAATCTATCCCTATTCTAGTTGTCTAAATCAGTAAAAATGTTTAGTTCAATTAATTTAAAAAAAGAAATAATAAGCTTTCAAAAAATAGTCTAGTTGTCGAATATTGTAACAGAATATAATAGAAAAATAGTCTAAGCAGAGAGTAATCTGTCTGTATCAAAACATCAAAGCGTCTGAGACTGAGAGAGAGAGAATCTAACAAGCCTTAATCCCACAAATAGCTCCAAAAGTCCAGTGTTTTCTTTGTACTTTCCCTGGGACATTTTTATACATCATAATAAACTTTTCCAATCTAATGAATTGTATCACACAAATTATTGAACAGCCAATCACTGGTCGAGTTGTCCATGAGAACCGAACAGCTTCAGCATTTTGTTGCATTTGCAGTTATTCTGGCTACATGCCAGAATATTCACATACACTTTGCTCTCTGAAAAACAAGACACTTGTATGAATTTCTAATTCATTCCAATTCATCATTTCCTCTCTCATATGTTTCCACACCATAAGCTTATTCATAAAGAAGCATGTTTTAAGATTAGTGCAGCAAGTTTTGAAATTCCAAAACAGGTCAGTCAGATTGGAAAGAGTAAATAATATAGTTGTCATTGTTTTAGTAGGAAATTTGCATTATGCATAGGTCATATGAACATTATGATAGAAACCTTTGTATTGAGTTGAAGCATGCTAGGATTTGTTAACGTTAGCAATTCAATCGAGTCAAGCAAACACAGGTCAAGCAAAGTTTAGAAAGGAAATGCATTTTAAATGCAGATTGTTGTAGGCCTAGTTTCCACTCATATGGGTTATTAATAAAGTAAATCTGATTTTCTAATAAAAAGCTTTTGCACAAGCTTTTTGTATAAAAAGTTCTTGATTTTGGGGTGCGGGAGATTGAAATGATTTTGAAGACTTTCCTGCTCTACTATGAATGCTGACCATTTCTTTATTGATTTTGCTGCCCATCAGGACTAAAACTAGTTTCTGATTTTGAATGTTTCCGATTCTGCATACCTTTGCCTTTGAGATGTTTCTTGGTTCAATTGGTGGTTTGATTACTGTTGCCCTGATTTTATATCCTTACTTATAACTTTTATTGAAGAAGATTTTTTTTTGATATTTTGAGGAAGATTTTTTTTTGATGTTTTGAGAATTTGGGCATCCAATTTGTCATAATCCAAGATCTCTGGATATTGCGGTTTACTTGTCCGCATAAGGTAACGTGTTTTGAGAGGTGCCCCAAACGCACAGATAGGGGTTTCTGAAGTAACAAGGTATTTCTTTTGCAGGAAAGTGTGTGTCTAATTTAGGTTTATATTTTTTACCCTTAGGTCCACAGTAATAATTGCATTAGCCAGGGTAGATTGCGGCTGGGCAGGGATCTGCCTGGTGTGAACTGGATTAGGACGCAGCACCGTTTCTACTGCTGCTCTTGTTTCTATTGTTTGTGAGATTAGCTTTACTTTAATTAGCCTATTACTTCATTTTTTAGGCTGAGCAGAAAAGGTTTGTTTTATTTAATGAAGGTTCATTAAAAAGGGCTTTGTAGTTGTTTTCTTTTTCATGGAGAAACTGTACTGTGTTTGGTTAGTCAGCCAGGTAGCCATGCTGGGAATGGTGAGAGACCACCACAAAGCTGTGCTGTCATGGTGGATCGCTAACAGAGCTGCGTTGTGATAGATTGACCTTTGACAGCCACATTGTGATTGGTTGTTGTTCACTACTTCATTTTATGTGATTTTGAGATGATTTTGAGGAAAAAATAATGTGTGCTTTATTTAAAAAAGCCCAAAGTTCCTGCTGTACCTTCTATTGAGGGTCCCACGAAAGGGCCACCTGCATAGGAAATGATGACGAACATTTGGTTTTATAGATGTACCTGGATTTCTGAATGGCATGAATCCATTACTTCTGATAAAGACTTACATTTTCCTTTATTGGGTACCTCTAAAATCAGAAAGCTAATATTGATTTTGTGAGACAGCCTATGAATGACAAAAATCCATTACCTAGACCCATACACTTTGAATCATTGAACAAATGGGATCGAATGGCCATGGAGGAAAATTCAAAGTAAGTGAAAGGCTCATTTAGACAATTTAAAAAAAAAATTGAATCAACAGGGAAATGTTGGAGAAAGGATACGTCATAGGTAGCAAGAGTTTGACCTGCAGTAGTCAAAGTTACTGATGACAAAAAATATAATGTGAAAGAAAAGCAGAATCAAGATTGGGATGATGAGGATAATTTTCTGAATGAACTTTTGAATTGTAGCGCTCCTCCATATACTGACAGGGCACAAGGACAGGGAACTGGACCTGACAATAGTGGAGTGCCAAATATGGGTGCAGCAGGAGGTAGTACAGGAGTTCAGACACAGGTACTAGCCACATCGGCGGTTGTGAGAACAGTGGCAAGCACCAACCTTTAAATGCAATGACAGAATTACCAAGTACAAGCAGAGATACCCGTTGTTTCTTAAACTCAAATTGACCTACCTGTTTCCGAAAGAGAACGCTATTAATTTTGAACTGCTAAAATCTATTTTGGAGAACATTTGCTAGAAACAATTTATTTAAACATACTTTTAACATACATTGTTGATGATATGAGGTACTTAATTACAGAAGTGGCCAGATGTATGAACGATAAATTGGAACAGTTGACTGATGAACGCAAGATTAACCTCATTAAACAAAAAAATGTGAGAAAGAATTAAAACTGAATTTCACACATGAAGAAATACAAGCATTCTGTTTAATGAATTTAAGAGCACCCATTAAAGGCAATTCGTTGACTGAGGGAATGGAGTGATTTGAAGAAAAATAAGGACAGAAAGGGGCAGTAGGTAAAAAGAAGCCCACAGAAAGGAATGGAGTGGAAGGAATGAGAAGGGGTCAGTTAGTGATTCAGAAGCTGGGACAATTTTAAAGCATCCATTGATAGAGGCACATAGAGAGAATTTAGTGCATGTGCCTTGGACGAATCTATCTGCCTTCACAGCAAATTTTCCAAAATTGTGAGAGGAGCCTGAAAGGGTGTACAAGAAAGTTCATATTTTGAGTACAATTTTGCCACTGTTATAGAGCAATTTAAATTCATTGTATGAAACTGTGGTTCCTAGAGATTTGTGGTCTGAATGCAAGTATACTGTTTCTTGATCAACTGAGGAAACAACTGATAATGCTCCTTTTGATGATGTAGCTAATAAATATAGAAAGGTAACTGAACATCTAAAAAAGAAGGTGCCTAAAAAGGATATTAGTTAGGCAAACATTTTGCAAGATTCACAAAAGCCGAAGGAGTCAGAGCATTCTTATTATGGAAAGCATATGTAAATTTTAAAGAAACATAGCGTAGTTGAGATATCTGAGAAGGATTGTGTTAGCAATTTCATCTCTGATTTTGTTATGGGTCTGAGCCCAGAACTTAGTAATCACATAGAGCAAAGTCAATTGTGCTAAATGACAAAGAGTATAAACAAGATTTTGAATCTTGCCAAATAGACAACATAAGGACGAATTTGAGATGGAGAATGTCAAAGATCGATCGAATTTACAACAGCTAAAGAAGATGGAGGAAAATACTAGGAGGAAGCAAAAGGTTATGCAGACTATGTATATTAGTAACATTTGTATTAATGGTTTTAGTAATTATGGATAATCAGAAGAGGGATTTTAGAAGTGTTTTAAAGAGTTATATTTTTGACGTAACATTAAAAAAGTGCAATGTGAATTTAGACTCACAATTGTACATGTATATCTGCACACTGATTTAATATAATTGCTTTTGAAACATTTTCCTATTGGGTGTAAAAGTACATTTCATTATATATTTTAATTTTAGCTAAGCCACATTCAAGATTAGAGTCATCTCTGTCACTAACCTGTATTCCTTTTCCCGTGCACATCCTCACCCCACAGGCTATGCAGCACACAGTTAAGCTGAAGTTATATTACTTTATTTTCATTTCTGCTGCTGTTCTGCTTATGACGAACCTTCCACAGTTGGATGTCATATATGTTTTAATAGTAGGGCTATGATAAGGCGTGAAGGTGCAGCATCTCTTAGCCTTTAGTACCTTGCAAAAACCGCTGTCATTCACAAGAAGTATATTTCGCACTAATCAGTTTTACATCACCATAGTACGTATAGTGATTAATTTAGAATTTATATGGGGCAAGGGCCCTGCAGTGCTTGAAGTATGCCTGTCCAGAAGCCCAGATAAACACCTAATTTCACATCATTCATTTAATAGCCACACCTATGGGAGAATAATATCACCTACTATATCTACTATTATCTGCCAAATTCACATTTTACTCTCAAACCAACCGCATTGTCTAAGCCACTATTATGATAGACTCTAGGCATCACCAAAGCAAGATAACATGATTCAACCCAGAAAGGCAGCAAATTAAAATAAGCAGTCTTAACACACACATAATGGATTTGTCTATGTCCCTAGTATATGGCACCAGTGGTACCCAGTGCATAGGAGTTAAAGGGGTTACCAGGGCCTTAAGGACTTCCCCTGCAGACTGTAGGAGCAGTTTAAAGTGCTCAAACTTGACTTTGACTACACCATGTGAGGCACAGCCAAAGCACTTTAATATATATGTCAGTCACCCCTAAGGAAAGCCTCCTGAGCCTAGAAGGCAGGGTGCATTATATTAAAGATGTGGACATGTAAGTGCAAGCTTATTTTCCATTAAAGGGCTACTATGAGTGAAAGGCGGTCCATAGGATAAAACTGGCTGGCACCTGAGCAAATACCAGGTCACTAACTCCATTATGGTACTACCAAAATGGGCCTGTTTCCTATCAAACAGCATGCCTTCTCACCCCTGACACAAATCCCATGTTGAGGGCTATGTGGCATGCTTCCAGGTGACAATTTTTGAGTTGGATGTAATATTGTTACCTGTAGTTATGTTTTCCATTTCCTCACTGGGTCTATTCATTTGAGGAAAGTGTTCACATCTAGATAACATTAGAATATAGAGTGCTGAATAATTATTGACAAAAATGAATAGAGCGTAGGTGTTAAGGTAATAATGTTTATTTATTGTGTGCTCTGATTTGCTAAAGAAATGATTAATTTGCTCACATCATGACGGATCTGCAGAAATGTTGATTTAATATGCAAGACGTGTATAAAACCCCCTTGATTTTGAAGGTGAGGCAAAAAATGTTGAAGACTTTCTTTTTCTACAAGGGATGTTTTTTTCCTAAGTTTGCTACCCAATAGGGCTTAAAATATTTTCAGATTTTTGCATAGTCTGTATAACTTTGCATTTGAGAGTCTTCATGACATTGATTTTTTACTGTTTATTTTCGAGTTTTGCAATCCAAATTATTCTTAAATTAGAATTTTTAATGAACTGGAACTGTATTTTGATTGATTTTGATATTTTGGAACGTGCCTTGACGCAGAGACTCATTGCCTCATGAAATTGAGGTTCAACATTTTCCCTGATCGAGTAAATCATTAAACCGTGGAAGGTCCAGTTGAGGAAAAGTTTGGGATTTCTCCATTTTGGGGTACCCTTGATTTGCTCCCACACAGTCCCAATGGGTAGCTGGGCAGTGTCAGGAAAGGCCTTTTGTAGCTCATTGTATCCATATATTTTTAGCAGAAAGTTAGCCTTATCGCCCTTACAGTTCACTTCTTTGTTCTTGGTATAAGAGGGAGAGGAAGTCCAGTAATTTACGACTCTACTCATATATCAGACAGCAGTCTTAGTCCTCTTCTAATCTTCCTCAGTTCCAGGATTGTTCTGAAGTGGGTGCTTGGAGATGCTATATTTGTGTCTGGCTCAAAATAGCAGCTGGAAAAGACTCTTGGGCATACCTTAACCAATGAGGTAAAAGTTCCTGGACTAACCCTACCCACTTTGTACATTTTTAAGACGGCGGACATGCTCAGCCATACTAAATGTGGTTTCTGAGGGCTGTGTTTGGGTTTGTGCGTGTGTGGGCGACCTGGGGGTGTACTATGGAAAATCTACCATGCTCCTATATGCATCACCAAAATCCAATTGAGGCAGCTGCTTTCCCTCCAGTAAGCCCAAAGACAGACACCTGGTATTACAAAGCAGGGTTTTCCAGAAAACAAACACTGGAAACACAAAATTGTTTTGGAATCCTGTTTCCAATCCTTTTAGGTGTGCCTCCAGTTTTATATGTAAGTCCCAGAGACTAAACTCTGGTAGAACAAAGCAGGGATTTTTAGCAACCAGACAGTGGATTCACAAGAACTATTTTGGAATCCCATTTCATGTCCTTTCAAGTGTGCTCTCTGCGACATAACCCAGCCACTCCTTCAATCAGGTTTGCCATTCAGCAAGATTTGACACTTTAATGCCAAAAGGATGCTCATACCTCCATTCTGTATAGTCTGTCAGGGGAGTCATCTCTGCCATTGTTTGCTTTCAAGAGGGATTTAACACCCATTTACACCTATTTATATGCTAATTCCTGACTGAGCAAATGAAATGAGCCTTCAGTGTCTTTTGCAGGGAAAATGAAAATTTCTAAAAGTATCCTTTCCTTATTATCTATTACAAATCCAAATTCACCACTGAATTGGATGTTTAATATCTATTAAAAACTAGTTGTTTAATTATTTTTCTAGCTGTTTCCTACCCACCATTATTAAATATAATATTATAACACAGTGTTCTGCTACAGTAAAAATAGCTTTTGAGACTTTTTCACTGTAAGTACATGTTTGACATTAAATTCCTACATGTCCTACTTTTAGATGCCATGCCCCCTGCTTTACAGTCAATAAGGCCTAAATTGGGGTATAAGTATTTAAAATGAAGATTTTGATCTGGCAAAGGGGTTCATTTTGAAAGGTTGAATTTGCAGTTTAAAACTGCAAAAGCCAGGCTGCACCTGGCAGGCATGTAATCATGTGCACTCTGTAACTGTACAATGGGTGCTGCAGTCCACTACTGACATTTACCTTACCAGCCCTGGATTCACTTTGTGCTGTATACTAAGAATACATAGGTAAGTTAAATATGTCAATTAGGGGTATGCCATTTTCACCACATTGTAAGGGGTAACACAGGCACTTTATCGCTGGATAGGGGTAAAGTGCACAAAGCTCTACAGCCAGTAAAAATATAGGGTCCAGCAGAAGGTGCAAATTCTGGGATGGCCATGCAGGGCAGATTTCCTCCAAGGTGAGTTATCATTAGGAGTGGGTGGAACTCACAGAGTTTTATTATGCAGAATTCCACAGAGTTACCTAAAAACTCCATGAGATTCCACAGAGTTCAATGAGTTGCAGAATTCTGGTCTGCCATACACACTTGTGTAAACCAGTAGTTATAATACAGGTTGGAGTCACTCATGCCCTTCGCCTGTACCTCTTGGGGTCTCTGCATGCACAGTTTTGGCAGACTGCTGCGTGTCTTGGTAGATGAGTGATTCTGGCTTTATAGTACTGTCAGGTGTGACACATGTGGTCCTGCTTGCTGTCTATGTACATATGCACACCACTGCACATGCGTTGTAGCTGTAATCCTTGGGGTCATTGGGAGACTGCATGATGTCTACATTTTCTGGCCATTCTCCCCCGGGCCATGCCTGATCCCACCAACACAGCCTCAATGCTGGTGCAGCAGCTGACAGTCTTCGGCATGTTCCTGCCGAGATGACAGTTGAGATTAGGAGGTGGTGACTTGTCAGTGAAGCACATGGCTGTAGAAGAAGCGTGTGGAGCTACGCAACATACAGTGTTACACTGCTCTTTTGCAAATGGGGAATGCTGCTGCCAGGTGCACTCTGGGCAGAAATGGACGGGAAAAGACAACTATTTCTGCTGGGTCATGGAGGCACATTCACACAACCAATGATCAACCACCTTTTAGTTAGTAAAAACATCTCTGAAATAGCCTATAGAGGACTGGTGCCAATTCAAGTGGCCGTTAATAGCTACCACGGGCAGTTGTAAACAATAGACTGTAACCCTGTAGCTACTTCGCACCAGCAGAAGCCATGTTGGGTGTAGGAAACACACTGCTGTACTATAGAAATAATTTGGTGGGTGGTAAACTCCACCACATGGCAGTTGGTAGAGTTTTTGCTGAACTCTATGCTTCAAGTGGAGTGGGCAAAACTCCGCCACCTCCACTGGCGCAGCAGAGTTTACCACCCACCCTTAGTTATCATAGGCCATGTTCAGATAATACAATGCATAGTGAAATAAGGAAAGAAGTCTCTCCTCTGCCCCTCTCGGGGGAGAGGAAGGTGGTGAAAACCACACCACATGCCGCTTCAGTTTTTTTGCACTGTATCAGACGGATTTTGCCATTTTATCTATTGAAAGGTTTTCAAACTCATATCGCCACAAAGTTTCTATTTGTGCTAACAATACTGAATATGTGCCTCTATCAAGAGGTACAAATTGGGGGGACCCATTAGCTAATGTCCCTTAATATTTTCTACTAGCATTTGATACCCTGATCCATTCTATTTAACAGAAATAAGCTATGATGGTGCGTCATTTTTACCTATTCATTTAATGTACATGTGGAGCACTGTGTGCAATGAATGTGTAATTTCTAATCACTCAACAGAATTCCCATGGAAGCCTCTGGTGTTTTGTACATAAGTAAATAACTTTAACCAACTGTGTCTTCCTAGATATAAATAATTATAATGTAGCTAATTCTCCTTTGGGAGAAGAGGAGGGTTACGCAGTGATGTTCAGAGGGGACAGGGCACCAAGAACTAGCAGGAAGGTATTCTCTGTCTGTCAAAGAATCTGTGAAACGTGCTTTTAGAAACACAAATGTAAAGTTTTTTTTCTATAAAATGACAATGTATTGTGAGACAATTGGGGATGGGAGTGAGAATAGTTTTGTAAAATAATCTTTTCAGAATGTCGTCACCCCTGCTTGTTCAGAAATATTTGCTGTCTTGCTTTATTCATCCTACCATCAATTTTACATACATTCTTTTGTTGAGTGCCCTACAAGACCCAGTAGAAAAGTGTGCCTGCCTCGACGTCTCACACTGCTTCCATGTAATCTAAATAAGGAATTGTTGTTGTCAGCCTGCTGTTATTTTAGTACACTCAAAACTGTAGTACCTTTCTCTGCACTGAATATTCATTACTGCAGTCACAGCCATCATCAAGGTCACGTGATTCTGGTGAAAGCTGTTTCATATTTTATATTATTCTCTCCTTTGTTTTGTTTCAATTGAACTCACCTAATTAATGTTGATCAGTGTCAACAATGTTTCCATATATTATATGCAGACTAAGGGTCTCTTAAGCCTTTCCTTAAGTTCAGACCAGCTAACCTTGACCAGGGAGGAGATGTGGCCTAATGTCTAGAGCTTCCAGCCAGGGAATCAGGTTTGAATCCTGACCTCAACTCAAATCCTTTGATTCTAAGTAAATCACCTAGACCCAAATTTATACTTTTTTAGTGCCGCATTTGTGTCATTTTTTGAAGCAAAAGTGGCGCAAACTTACAAAATGCAATTAGATTTTGTAAGTTTGCACTGCTTTTGCGTCATAAAATGACGCAAATGCGGCGCTAAAAAGATATAAATATGGTCCCTAATCTCCCCATTCATACAAAACATGTAAGTAGGGTGTTTTTCTTGTAGAGTGCTCTAATGGCCTCAGGCCATTGACTCTGTCCCTGTAAGGAGCAACCAGATAAACACAGTTGGAGCTATGTGTTTTTAGGCACTTTTTCACTAAAACCATTGATGCCATTTAAGATATCATTAGTGATGTTATAAATTATGTCATGGAACATGTTCTGAGTGATGTAATATGTGAGGTCATAAGCAGTGCATAGCGGGGGTGCAAGTTATAGTTAGTTCTGCTATGACATGAATTTCTGTGTTTTGTAGACCAAAACATACTTTAACCTTTTGTTTTTTTCTAGGTTTTTCTTAACTTAAAGAAATATTTTATTGCAATATGTAAAGTCAAACCCTGTTGTGCGCTGCTTTTGGCCGTGCCCTGGCAGGTGGATTGCTATAGGGCCTCGTCTGAATCAAAGCCCTGCGGCAAACCCCTCACAGGCAACCAAAACCACACTGCACACAGGCTTTCGCCGCACAAAGTGTGAGTTTAGCTCTAGATTCTGCATCCAATGCTCCATAGACAGCTGGAGGCAACCAACACCACGCCATGCATGGAATTGGTTGTGCATGGCATGGGGTTAGCTGCAGTGCCTGTCTTCTAGTCAGGCCCTGTTTCCAATTCCCCGCAGGCAGCTAAGCACATGCTGCACACAGCTTTTAGTTGTGTGCAGCAATGTGTTGCAAAGGGCTTAAGCTACCGCCAGGCCCTGTGGCCGAACCCCCCAGCAGTAAACTAACAGCCTTTGGTGTGGGCAGCTTTGGATTGGCCTTTGGGCCCTGGGGACCCCATCCACTGGGGCAAAGCATATATATTAAGGGGAGAGGGCATGCAGCCGCCTTTCTGACACTTAATTAGCCACAGCAACCCCATCCCTGGGACCAGTTCTAATAAAATGGGGAGGGAGCCTAGCCCAAATTTAGGGGAGAGGCGTGTAGCCCCCTCTTCCCCAAGCATTATTAGGCTCTGGCGAGGCCATCCCCAGGGTCTTTTTAATGTCAAATGGCAGCCCCCCTCCCTGAGCCTCATTAGGCCCTAGGAACTCCATCCCCAGGGCCATTTTTTTAATAAAGGAAAGGGGAGCCATGAGACCCCCTTTCCTGAGTCTTTTTAGGCTTGGGGATCCAACAACCCAGGGACCTATTATAAAAGGGAAGGGGGCACTCCCCAAGCTTCATTAGGTCCTGGGCACTCCATCCCCGAGGGTCTTAAGTATTTCAAAGGGGAGGGTGCCCACCTGGCCCCCCATCCCTGAGCCTGATTAAGCCTTAAGGACCCCATCCCCAAGGCCCTAAATACTTTCCATAGCCTCATTAGACCCTGGGGATTCCATCCCCCAGGGCCTTAACCATTTGGAAGAGGAGAGGCAGGTGCTCCCCCCCTCCAAAAGCCTCATCAGACCTTGGAGACACCATCCCCCACGGCCTTTTTTCAATAAAGGGGAGGGGGTGCAATGTCCCTCTCCCCAAGCCTTATTAGGCCCTGAGGACCCAATTTCCCAGCTCCAGGGTCTTAACTATTTTAAAGGGGATGGGAACCACTTGCCCCCCCCCTCCCTGGGCCTCATTAGCTTCTGGGGACCCCATTCTGCAGGGCTTTAGCTATTTTAAAGAGGAGGGGGCCAGGTGGCCCTTCTCTCAAGGCCCCATTAGGCCCTGGCGACCTCCACTCCCAAGGCCTGAACTATTTTGAAGGGGGGCATGTGGTCCCCCTTCTTGAACCTTATTAGGCCCTTATGACTGAAACCCCCAGGGCCTTTATTTTTATAAAGGGGAGGAGGGGCAGCATGACCCCCCCCCCCCTCCCTGAGCCTTATTTGGCCCTGGGAACCGCATCGCTAGGTTCTTTTTTTTAAAGGGGAGACTGGCCACGCAGTCATCCTCCCCGAGTCATTAAAAGGCCCTGGTGACCCCCATCCCACAGGGCAGTGTATTTTTTAAAGGAGAGGGGGGCGCGTGGCCTTCCTTCTTGAGCCTTTTGGGCCCTGGGGACTCCATTCCTTGGTGCCTGCCTTTAATATGGGTGAGAACTCTAGCGTACACCAAGGGCTTCCACCACACACTCGTTTGGGGCTGCAGGGTGAGCCCTAGGGACACCATGTCCCCAGCAAGCTTCCCACATGCTGGCATGCTGCGGGAACTGGCATTGCTCGCACCGACAGGGAGCAGCTGTTTTTGCTGCTTCCTCCGGGCAGGAGCAATCTCTTGATCTGTTTTCCTGTCTGCATCCGTGCAGGTGGGGAAATAGAACAAAAGTCTGTTCTTAGATGGTGGGAGCATTTTCAAAGCTCCCGTCTGCTAATAGCAGACTTTGTGTTTGTTCCCGCATGGCGGGAGTGCTGAAAATGCTCCCGCTTGGTGGAAGAAAACCCAGGTTACCCTGCCTGCACTGGTGCAGACAGGGAAACTGCTGTGTCCTTGGGGTGGGCTCCCTGGGACAGTGCAAATGAGCTGTTCCCAGGGGATGGGCCAGGCAGCCCCAATCCCTTTGTGTAAAGTTAGCTGCCCTGGGGAATGGGTTTCCTAGGGGCATTTCAAGGCTCTGGGAGGAGGGGTGCACAGCCCCTCCCAATTTTGGCATATTTTGGCTCAGGATTTAGGTCCCTGGGAACCCGGGCATTGGCTTGGGGAGGGGACCCCATGGCCCCCTGCCATAATTTATTAGGTTGAGTCCTGCAAGGGATTCCCAGGGCCTAAATTGGCATTTGAGGGGGGGCGTGCACACCTCCCACAAGAAATACTTCAGGCCTCAAGGGCCACACCTCCCTCTCTTTATGTTATGTGGCCTCAGGGGTAGGCTTCCCAGGGCCTATAATGGCTCAGTGATGGGGGACCATGTGCCCTTCCCTTAAATAAGCAATGCAGCCCAGGGGTGGGCTCACTGGCACCTAAAGCTGAGGAATGACAACCCAATTGCCATTTTCTTTATCCCACAGGATAGCAGCAAAAATTGTCAATTTTTTTGTATTTTGGCCCCAGCAGGGGTTCCTCTGGATCCTCCTCCCCATGGAGCCTGGAGGGCCTGGGTATTCCTACACTGCCCCTTTATATCACTTTTTTTTGCATTGTCAGGACAGGGGAGTCCTTGAGTCCTTTAATGACTGCCAGCGATACTTTTCTGATGTTGCTGGTAGCTAATCAGATCACTCTCTCCTGCAGGAATCTGACTCCTGCAGGAGCAAATTGGCTCAAGGGAAAAAACTCTCTGAGTCAATCAGAACGCTCCAGTTTTAAATTGCCCGCGAGAGCCTCTTGACTCTTTCATGGACCTGAAACCTTCCGTTCATCAACTAGTTAAAAAGTTGCACCTTTTTGGAAAGTTTCATGAAGATTCATCAAACAGGGACAAAGGTACTAGCAACACATAACACACTTTTTCTATAGAACAGCTGACCTAACTATAACTACCCAGTGGCAACCTCCACTGGATAACATATATTCACTGAAAGAAATCGAAGGTTAAAATGACGTTATAGTTAGGTGAAAATGTCAATTTAAATGCAACATTTTAAACTAAAAAAAACTGATATTCAACAGTTATTTCAAGTAACTATAACTCAGAACCTCATCAGGTACAATATTGTCAATGATGCCAGTTCAGTTGTTATCAGTATTGTTATCAATGAAATCACATGACTGTTGTAATGTGAGAGGTCATAAGCAGTGCATTTTGGCCCCAGGTGGGAGGAGTCCCCAGGGTCATTTGAGGATCAGGGTGGAGGTACTTACCTCCTCCATTTTAATTGTGAATCAACCCTAGATGGAGTCAACAAGGCCTCAGGGATGCTTGGAGAGAGGGTGGCCTGGCCCCTCCACTTTATTTACACATTGACCTTGGGATCCTCAGAAAGGCTCAGATCAGAGGCATACACCCACCCACCCCTATTAAATTGAATGTATTGCCTCGCTCCTTCCCAGGCCCTGGCCCTTCCCAGGAGCTTTGTTTGTTTTTTTAAAGTGTGGATCCAAAGTGAATTCACTGTAAATATTTGTTTAATTGTTTTTGGTCTGGGGTGTGGGCGCAAGATAGATAGATAGATAGATAGATAGATAGATAGATAGATAGATAGATAGTATTAACTGCAATTTTTTTGCCCATAATACTGTAGTGCTCTTCAAGTATGCCTATTCCATTGATGTCCTGGGGGTCAAAACTTATGTGATGTCACTTCTTACTGTGTGATGGTCACAACCCTTAGGCCCTGATTTATACTTTTTTTGTGCTGCATTAGTGTCATGTTTTGACGCAAAAGCGCCATAAACTTACAAAATGCAATTGTATTTTGTAAGTTTACGCCGCTTTTGCATCAAAACATGACACTAATGAGGCGCAAAAAAAGTATACATCATGGCCTTCGTATTTTAGTTAACAATATCATAGGTTGCAGGGTTATGAATTTTTAGGTATGTGCTTTAGGGAGGCTCAGAAGAATTTATTAAAGCAATATTTGCCAACAAATGTTTTTTTCAGTGATGTCATTAGGTCTGCGGAGTGTGTGATAGAGCCCCATATAATTTTCTCATGGTCGAAAAAGTGTGTGATGCTTCTTCCGGTGTTACATTGAGGCTATTGAAGCCTATGGGATGTAGTTGCAGCACACTTTGATTCCGATGAAATGACTCAGGGAGTGCCCTAAGCTTACATCAAACGACCAATAAAACTGTATTGGGTATCGGGAAGTTGTCACAAAACGTTAGTCAATATTTCAGTATACAAAGGGGAAACCCTTCAAAGGCTCAATAGAAAAAACACAAATCTCTTAAAGTGTTTCCACATTTTTAAATGATTTTATGTTAACACCTACTTATTTCCAATTGCCACATTTCATTATAAACCAATTCGTCCAACTGCCAACCTGAACCATTTTCAACTTTAAACGTTTTCCTTTTTTCTCTTTGGTTGTGCAGTGAATAATGCAGCTGCATCAAGTACCTCATATGAATGTTTAATGTAACCTAAAATAATTGGTGATCTTAGGTTATATTGGCACAGAAAGCCTTGCGATTCATAATATCCTTATAATATGCAACATGGGCTAAATTATTCTGGTTCTCGCTGTTATAATGATATGATAAAAATGTCTTTTAATATCAGAACATTAAATACATATTTCCATTGGAGCATACCTCACGTTTAAATAACTATTATCAAGAGTCAACAGCATGTCTGTACATGCTTTTTGCGCTTTTTTTAATTGTGTAGGAAAACAAATGATGAGCAGACACATTCTGAATTTACCAGTTTGTATTTCTGGAAGATGAACTAAACCACGGTAATTATGTGACAAGTAATTAAGCCTTTGGTTTACAAGCGTCGGGAGGTCTCACTCGAAGCGGCCCTGTAGGGGGCTCACAGCACGTCTATTAGTAGGCAATAGCACTAATAAATTGTGCACAGAGAACGGTGCCAACGCTGATGGAAAGAACATTGATTCTACCACGCCTAATAGCATTATTGTCCATAGATGCTCTCCCAGGACTGTCCGTGCATTATTTAGAAAGACGCTACAGTCTACTTATTAACACACGATGGATGCGTAATGAGCGTAATGCAGCGCAAGCATCCTGGGAGACTTCCTCCCAGCAGACTATTCTTAAAAGCTCAGGCCTCTGAGAATCCCCAATGGCAATATGTCAGAGCTAGGACTCCGGAAGACAGATGTCTCCTTACAGTCCAGTCAAAACAGGAATATGAAAACGTGACATTTGCAAGGGTCATTTCATGACTAACTTAAAAGAGATATTCGATTGTAATTCATTTACAGTTTGAAATACTTAGCGCGCCTTTAAAAATAAAAAGATTTCTGTTAAGATTTAGCATGTTCCTTGCAGTGTACGTGGCATTACCATATTGTTTAGGCCTGTTGTACTATAGAATAACCAAGTGGGCTGATTAAAAACAAAGCTGGTATTCACAAAAGATCTGGGCTGGCTTCATTCGGACTTGTGTCAAAGCATACTCAGGTATCCATACGAATGACGTATGCACATTAGTGCTGGGAGCCGTGCACCATGTGCCCCAATAGCAGCTCATCCCTTATTCCCCAAAAGATGCACTATTGTGCCCCCCCCTCCCCCCGCGTTCCCCAACCAGGTCTCACAAACCTTAAAGTGGTTCACAGCACACACGGCCAATCTTACCTGTGTGTCATGTGAAGGACACACGAAAACTGCACTATTTTACTTCCTCCGAAGGTCTCGACATGTTCAAGAAGGTCCCAGCACACATGGCCAATCCTAACCTGTGTACAGGACACTTGAAAGCTGCACATTGATGATGTCTGTCAGCCAACTTCCCCTTCCACATGAACACTATCATTTTGTGTTGATATTCCGCCTCAATATTCGGGATACTGCTAATAGTGGAGCTGTCAGTCACTTCTAGTCAATTTATTGACTCTGAATTGTATTTCCCATTAACATTAAAGATCCTGTTCCGAAATAGCTGTTTTCTTCATGGTCAGGCTATTACCATAGTCACATATTTTTTAAAATTTTCCTTGAAAACTAGTTACTTATTGCTTTGATAATCTTACTATTGATCCTGTCACAGCTATTTCTTTGAGGTAGTCACTTTGACTTACCTTTCATTTGCTTATGTTTTAACTCTACATTTTTATTTGAATAGTCTCTAGATCTACCTCGCCGATAATGCATCACTTACTACATTCCTTCACCCATAATATCATTTGTTTGAGTATTAATTACCACTGTAGCAGTCAATTTCTGCTGTGTTTTAGCATTGAGGGAGCCATGCGCAGTTTTGCCACACTGGATCTTATTCCAAGTAAGGGTTTATATAATTCTGTATTAATCACTACTGTTCTTTCCCTAACTGGCTTCTATGCAATGCAGCTTCTCTACGTAGTTCCTTCTTCCTAACACTCCTTTCTTGACCCATGGCTCATAGTGGGTCATATTGAATTTAAGTTGAAGTGCATCCAGTAATTAATTTTCACAGTTATCTACCCAGTTCTTAATTAACTCCTCAACACTATTTTAAGTTTTTCCAAGTTGTGACATATTCATATATCGTTTAAGATATTTTTACTGCAACTCAAGATTTTTGTAACTAATTTCTTGACCTTTAACACAGTCATCATGTTCTATAAATTATATTTATATTCAATTATGCATTATGCAATAGACTGTAATACATGGCAAAGAGTATCCAAAGTTATCACAGCTGCGAGTGTTTTTTCATTAATCTGGGAGTGTTCACCACTTACATTACACGGTTTATTTTGTGGATATTCACAGTTTATACCCCTGTTCCTGCTAGATATTAACCGCATATCAGAAAATACTTACTCCAGGTCTACTGCCATAAGCTATGCTTTGAGTGACAATTCTGCACATCACGTCCAGCTCCATATTCAGATCCTCAGGTAATGTAGTATGCTGCTCCTACCTAGGTGGTAACTCTATGACTCTTGCTCACTTCTCACCTGTTGATGTTCTTGTACTAGTTATTAATGAACTTGTGTGTTCTTTCTTTCATGGGCGGATAATGGGTTTCAGTGGTACAACTCAAGACATTTAATGATATCTCAGACATTCCAGCATTACTTTCACCTTACTCAGAATCTTTATCCTCATATATATTTGCCATATTATGGGGGTCATTATGAACACGGATTACCCGCCGTGTTCTTGCTGGCAGTCTGAACACAGACTGCCAGCCCATTGAAGACCTCTCCGGGCCAATAATGAACATTCCACTGGGCCGCGGGCGTAAACAGTGTTTCTGCTAGCCGGCCCAGCGGAATGCTGGGCCTGGACATTGCAGACGGCTCCACATGGAGCCGTCGTCAATGCTGCAGTGCGCCGGGTGCAGCAGCATCCATCGCGCATATCACTGCCCGTAAATCGGGCAGTGACATGCGCGACGGGGCTGTGCATGGGGGCCCCCAGAGCACCCCTTCCGCCAGGGAAAGTCTGGGGGAACACGGGTTCTTTATCCAGAGGCCAGCGCTGCTTGCAGTGCTGCACTGTTGGATAAGGAACTCCACTATCGTCAGGCAGGCTGTCGGTGTTAGCCTGGCGGTGGGGAGGGCTGCCTGTGGCGGTCACCCTGTGTTCAGAATATGGCGGTCCAGACCGTCATGCCGGTTGGTGCCATGGACCGCCATGTTCATAATGAGGGCCTATGTTCCCCTACACATGGTTTCACAATGGAAACAGGATATATGTGAGCCTCACTTGTTTATTCTATTGAAAATCACCATAAGAACACATCAATTTAATTGTGGACCAGGTTAGAAAAAGAAGATAAAGCAGAACTTTAACACCAGTACTAAATTCAACAGCCTTAATATACCTTTCTTAATCATGCATGGACTCTGTTTCTGTTACCTTAATTTTGCTGCCACATTGCTCACTTGCCACAGAACATCTTGCTAGGTGATCACTGCGCTACGTCATGAATCAGTCTTCAGTGTCACGTCGCACAAGGAATTGTTTGGGGCTCTCTCATTCCTGCAGAATTTGACATGGTGGCCAGAATATCACTGTCATTGTCTGTGTGCATCTGAGTGTGCATGTTTGTGTGTATTAAGCAACATATTTTAAAATAAATATTGCTGTAATGTTTTATGGGGTTTTAAAATTTAATTGTGGATAACATTGCTAATTCTCACCCTTCCTCTTTTTTCTATGTCTAGAATCGCCTGATGAAAGAGAAACATAGAAAAAATAGAACTTATGTACAAAGCCCATTTGCCATGGCAGACCCTGTGATTCACAAATGCAAAGGGTTTCCAATCACAAAAGGGTGTTTCTTTATGTACAAAATCACTTTTAAGGGTCGCAAAATGATTCTGATTTGTAAAAGGAGTTTTCTGAATCGCAAAAAATAAGTATTGTGAAAGAGGAGTCCCTTTCTATTTCCAATTTATAAAGGAATATATCTATGGTTTATGACTGCAATGATATTTGCATGCCATTGATGGGCTACCCGTCCCCCATTTGGTGTGGAAACTATTCACAAAGGGAAAGGGGCCCGAGGCCTCCTTGCCCTTTAAGAATCATGTTGGCAACCACAGTGGGAGGAGTTAGTGACCCAGTTTTCCATTTTGGAATGCAGTCATAGGGATGGTTGCCTGCTGTCACTTGCAGGCCACCACCCATGTGATTGCAGCCAATCACAGGGGATCATAAATTGAGACCTGCACAATGAATATTAATTAGGCAGATCATTTTGTGACCCCCCTGAGTCAGTATTTTCTGAACTGACCTATTAGTACATTGGGCAGATTGCAAAATACTATTCCATTTGCAAAACGTTGGTGTGCAATTTGCATCTACTTTTACTGAATAGTATAATACTAAATCAGGCCCTTTATCAATATTTGCAAATAGGCAAATACAACTAATACCCTATAAATTTACCTTGTCAGCATTGAAAAGTAGATTAACATTCACTCCATCAAAGTAAATACTGTTTATAGCAGATTACGAATAAAACATCTGTGTAAATTAACATATATGTGGCCAGTTGTTATAATGGGTGTAAGAAATTGTGTTGTTAGTTGAGGAGTGTGAGTACCCACATCAAATGATAACCTCAACCCTCATTAGGGTGAAGCCTAAAAGTCACTAAATTAACCTGAGCTCAACCCACTGGGAGCTATGGCACAGAGTAGATAGGCTTAACTTAGAACCAACGTGCAAAGTATTCATGCAGTACTCAAACAGAAATTAAATCAAAACACGATGCACAAAAAATCCAAAACCAATTTAGAAAAATAGAGTGATTTTTAGTAAACAAAATGGTAACAAAACAACCAAAATCCATTAGGAGAAACTAGAATCATTAATTTTTAAAGTTCAAATGTTAAAATAGCACCAAAAAAGCGTTAAACACAAACTGCAGTCATCTGGTTGTGCTTGATTGGTATCTAAGTGCAAGTTAAAGCTGGCCACGATACAGCGTGGGTCGAATTCAGAAACTACATTCACTTGGTTGGAAGTTATACTTTCAGACTTGGTCTCTGAAATAAAAGTAAAAATTCCTCTTCGGGGCGAGGCAGCTAGCTATGGCCGAAGAGGGATCCACATCGCTGGATAGCCACTGGATGAGGTCTCAGTGAAGGCATAACTTTTGGCTGGGAAGCTCCAAGTGGAAGACATTTAGATTACATACCCAGAGAAGTTCATTCATCCCTAGCCGGCCAGATACTTTTTGCGCCTTCGTCCTTTGAAGATCTCTGCCTTCAGAATTAGTCTCTTTTTTGGAGCTTCCAGTAGGGGAAGGCTGCAGGTTGCGGTTAAAGAGGGATCTATGAGACCAATGCATTCTCTGCTAGCTTATTCTGAATCAGAATAGGAGGAACCTGACTTTTTGGCCCAGTGGCACACACCTTTGTTGGATCAGTTTGGTAGGTTGTGCCCAGTCCGCTGGAGATCTAGGAAGCCAAAAAGTTTATAAGTTCCAGGTTTTAGGGAAACTAAAGAGGAGTACACTTTTACACCAGCCAGGGGTTCCAGGACCTTGGGGACAGCACATTGAGGTCAAGACTCACTCCAACAGAGGCTAGCAGCAGGTCCAGTGCAAGTCCAGATACAACTGGTTAGCTGAGCAGTTACAGGAAAGATCTCTTACAGGTTGCTGTGTCCCTGTAGCTTGAACAGGAGGTCAGCCTTAAGACTTTTAAAGTCCACTTCTCTGTCCTTGGTGTAAGAGGGGGAGCAGGTATAGCCTTCTAGGCTGTTCTTGTGTCACAGACAGCAGGTCCAGTCCTCTTCCGTTCACCGACTGGTCCAGAAAGTGTTCTGAGTTTGGTCCAGTGGTTGTCACATTTATGCATATGCCTGGCATCAATCTGTGGGGAGGGCAACTCCTGGCCTCTCCTGAACCAATAGGCTAAAGGCTCACCTGGTAACTCTACCAACGTTTACAGCACTTCCTGTGTGCCCAACTGCAAAAAATCCTCAAGTGTGGCTCTCTGCCGAAACCCAAGGTTATGAAAGCCTTCTCTCCTTATGCAGAGCCTGCGTGCCCACCTCAGAGGTGTGGCCAGAGAAATAAGCAACCCCTCCTCTGTGGTCACTCTAAACACGTTCTTGGGGTAGCTTCCCTCCCACTGGCATTTGAGCCTGGCTGGCTGGGGAAAAAAGAGGGCTATGCCCAGATGTCAGCTAACATTTCCTGTGACAAGATAGGCCTCTGAAGTTAATTAAGTTCCTCCGCACAGCTGAGATGGAGTTAATTAAGTATGGGGCACAGCTCAGATGGTCATGCTGCCAGAGGACTTTGTCTCAGCTCTTTGAGCAAGTTCACACGTAATCAAAGGGGCCATTAAGCTGCAAGGTGACGACTGAAGCTCATGAAAATGGGTTTGTAGAGGCTTTAGCCAAGGAAAAAGTAACTTTCTAAAAGTGCCTTTTCCAAAATATTTATTAAAACCTGGCTTCACCAATTAATTGGGTGTGTAATAAATATTTTAAAAGTCTAAAATTTGCATCTGTTTCCTAGCCGAAGATAACAATATTATATTTGATATTGTATCTCAGAGCTTTCTCATGGAAGAGTCAACCTTGCTATAGTATAAAAAGATTTTCAGCCATTTTCACTGTAAGTAGATGTTTAATATCAAACATTTACGTGGCCTGCTTTAAAATACCATGCACCCACCCCTAAGAGCAGTACAGCTCACTTGATGGTGACTTACTAATATTTAAAAGTGAAGGTTTAGGCCTGTCAAAAGGGATCATTGTGAAAGGTCGAATTTACAGTGTAAACCTACACAGTCTGGCTACAGATGGAAGGCCTGCAGTTAGTTTACACTGTCACTGTAGTGAATGGCACAATGGGCGCTGTAGTCCACATGTGACATTTAAATGAAAGACTCCGCGTACCCTTATGTACTATGTACTGGGGGCTTGTAGGTAAGTTAATTATGCCAATCATGAGTATGTCAATTCCATCATGTTGAAAGAGGAAGCACAGACACTTTAAACTGCTTAGCAAGGGTAAAGTGCACAGAGTTCTACAGCCAGCAAAAAAAAGTCAAGGCAAAAATGTGGAGTGATACCACAAAAAAGATGGCCATTGCCAGCAGTAGGGACTAGATACATGGTAGAGAATCAGTAATTCTGTAAGTGAGTGAAGGAGAATTTTGCAGGTGGAACAACAACTGTGCTACTTATCAGGCTAAAAGGAAGCAAAACATCACTGTGGCGGCCATAGTTGTGACATTTGCATATTGACTTCCGGACCGATCATAGTAATACCACTGATGATTACAAGCTTAAGGGAACCTCATCCTACAAATGTATTCCATAGTTACAGTCTGATCAGCTTGTCAGCCTCTTATGTTGGTCCTGTTCTACCACTGTCTCCTCTTCGAGTGTATGACTCTACTATGACAAGGGATAAAAGAAGTACGCACAATATTCCTTGTACCTATACTACTTTGGCCCCTTCAGCTTCCACTAATGCTGTGACAATCGAACAGCCACTTAAGGTCTTAGGAGAGCCTGCTTAGGCTAATGTTTCTACTAAACTGCCTCTTGTCTCTTGGAACTTGGCTGGCTTGTCTGAAATAGCTCTTCCTCACTGGTCTTCACTTGCAGAGGAGTTTGATATAGGTATGTTTTGAGAACTCTTGGGCTACTGATCCAATCTATAAACCTGGTTACCTGAGATTTTTTGCTCCTGCCCTTCCCAGTTCTAGGGGAAGGGAGTCTGGAGGATTGGTAATGTGGATTAAAGCTTCGTTGGATTGCCAACTGACCCAATTGTCCATTCCTTTTCTGGATATTTTGGCTATTAAGCAATCTAACAATCAGGGACTTAGGGTAATACTTCATAACGTTTATGCGAGGGGAAACAAGTCTGGGACGATTTTACCTACTTTTAATCTTTTAGGAAACCGTCTTGCCCAGTGTCTAAATGCTGAGCGTTTAGTCGTAGCAGGGGACTGTAATACCTCATTCGAACCTTTGGATGATGACAATGTTAGCCTAACATCTAGAGAAGATCAGCTATGGGGTATTCCATCATTGTCCATCCCTCCTATACATAGATGGACGCAAATTACTCTACAGTGTAAAGCTTTGACAGTGAAATATAGCGTTAGGGCTGATAACGGTTGCACAAAATCTGATAGAGCCCATACCTTCAATAAATCCCTTCACACAAGTAGGATTGATTACCTTTTAATAGATGTAAGGCTTTGTTACACTGCTATTGACATGGTGGTAGATGAGCACTCGGAGAGTGATAACAATCCTCTCTCCTTAAGTCTTGCTCCCTTGTTTTCATCTGTACCTTTGGTTCCTGGTCCGTTGTTGTCCTCAAGGGAAGTAGAAATGACTTCTGACAGATGCCACCTTAAGTGGCGCCAGCTAGGAAATCACTCTGACTTTGTGACCAAACTCAATTGTGACCCCATAGGCTCTTTGGTAGCTCTTGACTCGGATGAACTAGGGGCATCTTACCCTGGCAGGTGTATACGAGTCCATGAGGCTCTTTTTTGAAAGAGTTGCAGGACACTTTGTTGTTCTAGTTAAATGCAAAGGAGGTCAGCCTGGCAAAAATAATTTATAGTTTAATAAAGAGTGCAGGGACTCACGGTGCAAATTGTTCCATGCTATTCGATTAGGAGACCCCAGAGCAATCACCTTAGCTAGAAAGTGTTATAAAGCCTCTTTATCTTCTGCCAAGAGGAGGTGGGACTCCCTGAGATGGAATGGCCTTTTCAAAGCCTGGAAAAGTAGGTAATCATCCCAGTTTTTACCCATTTTACACAGAAAGATAACGAGGCCTATAGTGAACTTGTCAGCAATGTCGCACCCTTTGATTGGGTTGGACAGTTCTCAAATCTCTATTCAGAGATACCAACGTCTGATCTCAGCAGTTTTCCATCACCCCTTCCTCCTTTAACATTCAAGGAGTCTGTCTTCTACATTGCGGATATCTCCAAATCACTTTCGGCTGCGCCACTGGGCCGAATGGAGTCCCTTCCGTCGTATTTCTATCTAATCCCGACCTGTGGGCTTGTTATATTCTCATTAATGCTAATGCTATAGCAGAAGGTGCAGATATTCCAAAGTCTTGGATAAGGACAGTTGTTGTCACTGTTTATAAAAAAGGGGACAGGGCCCTTCCTAGCAACTTCAGGCCAATTAGTCTGATAGACTTTATAGAAAAATTAACATCTCAATGCCTGTTGGCTAAGATCGATGACTGGATGATAGACGGCAACATCATCAGCCCCTATCCAGCTGGATTTCACTCTAGGATTTCTACGATTGATCAGGTCCTTTACTTCTTATTGATTTATTGGTGCACTGTTACTGTAGGCAAAGGATCCCTGTACGTTGCGTTTGTGGACCTTCGATCAGCATTTGATCTAGTTCTGAGGCTGACCATTTGGTGGATGTTATATAAAATGAATATACCTCTAGACCTTTTGTCTTTGTTAAGACATTTACATGATGGTAATACTGCACAAGTCAGGTGGGGGGAATCAGGATCAAATGACAGAGGAAATTCCAATTCAGTGCAGTGTTCACCAGGGATGTGTTGTGGCTTCCACGCTCTTTTCCCTATATGTCAATGATATTGTCTCTGCTTTATGATTTAGAGATGCAGGTGTGCCCTTGTTGGTTGGCAACAAAGTCCCAATTCTACTTGACACCCATTTGATCTCCAAGACCCCGAGCGGTCTGCAGGAGCTCCTCCAATGCTTTGTGGAGTTCTGCTCTGGGTCTAGAGGTCAACCAGGGTAAAACCACGGTGATGGGGTTTAATTCCCACATGTCTTTCAAGGGAAACGTGGCTATGGATGGGAGTCCCCTTGAGATGCCGGACAGCTTTTCATTTCTAGGAATTACGATTTCAAAAATCATTGTCTTGGAAACACCATCTTAGCAAAGATGTGCTGAAGTTTACCCAAATTACCGGCGCCCTAACTAGGGATTAATTTTCCTCCTACTTTAAGCAAATTTCCCCAGAACTTCGTATATATGATGCTAAAGTCCTGGCCTCCATGTTTTACGGGGTTGAATTATGGGCTGGTTCCAATCTTGATCTTCTCTCATCTGTGGAGAGTAGGTTTATTCACAATCTGGCCCTCCTTCCATCTAGTACCCCTTTTCATCCAATTCATCGTGCTTTCGGTCTGAAAAGCTTTGTGGGTAAGGCCAGGCTTCATCTAATGCTGTTCTGGAGACAGCTGTGTACCACTCCTGAATTGGCCCATTACATACTGGCATTGCAGGATGTCATGGCTGCAGACCAATTTCATATTGTACAGTGGCTTCGGTGCATTAGAAATTTGCTAAACAGTCTTGGACTAGCCGACCTATGGGATCATCCAGTGACGACCCCTTTCCCACCCAAGAATGCTCTGAAGACTCTTTACTGGGACAGTGTGGAAGCAAATGCTTTTAGGAGCTTGCTTCATCTAGAATAGTTAAGGAATTCTACTTCTTTAAGCCTTCATCTGCCTTTGAATTATTCTGGGATTTGATCACCGCACCCTTGGAACGGAAGCTTTGCTTCCAGTTCAGAATGGGTGCGCTACCCTTGAACACATTTACTGTTGGTTGGCACACTGGGATCGCAGACATGTGTCTGGCGTGCACCTCGTCAAGCGAAAGTGTTGGTCATGTCCTTTTTGTGTACACGTACTACACCCATCCTTGCCACATCTGGTTGGCTCCAATCTGCAGAAGACTGGACATGTGTAGTCATCTTGTGGTTTTGAGGATCTTAAGGTCTGATTTCAATTCTTTCTTTGTTGTTTATTTCTTCATCTAAATCATTGGGTATTATGTGGAATCTTCGCATAAGGGTTCATTAATTCTTTTAAAGTGATACACGGGCAATTACTTTTACATTGTTATATTCTGGTTGCACATATTTCTATTGCCATTGTTTTTAGGGCTTTTGTTTTTGTTGTGATGTTTTACACTTCTTGTATGTATATTTTTTGTTGTTTGTGCATATTTTGATAGAAATAAAGCTTGTTGATGATGATGATTACCATGACGATCTCCAAGGAGATTTTTTTTATTGATTCTTGACAACAGCACACTGGTAGTGGGTAGTCAATGCTAGATGTTTTTATTAGGTGGATGCTCTCTGTTGTGGCTGGGATGAAATTAAACCAAATGACGAGAGAGAAGTCTATTCCCTTGAACAACAGTGGTAACTATTGATGTCTATACCACACTGTCTATACCAGACTGTTGATGTCTATACCACGCTGCCAAAATATAGCAGTCAAAATAGTGAACTCGTACTATTGCCTTTCCCTAGGCAACTATATCTCCAAAGGTAACATTGCGCCCAAATGTCAATCATTTGTCTTCAGAAAATTAAACAATGTTAAACTAAACAGCGTCCTGAACACTTGTTCACCAATGGTCAAGAAATCAATCAATCAATATTTGTAAAGCATGGCTACTCACCCTTGAGGGTCTCAAGACACTTGGGAGGGGGAAGGGACCTCATTCGAAGAGCCACGTCTTGAGGTTCTTCCTGAAGATGGCGAGCGAAGTGCTTTGTCCGAGATGCAGAGGGAGGTTGGTGAAAGATCGTTCTCTGGCGGTGGTTTTGCGGATGTGAGGGACGGTGGTCAGGGCCACCAGACGCAGTGGTTCAGGTAGGCTGGTCCTGCTTTGTTTATGACCTTGTACTTGTGGGTGACAAGCTTGAAGGTGATTCGCTTCTTGGCCGGTAACCAGTAGAAGGTCCTCAGGTGTTGGGAGATGTGTTCTTGGCGAGTGAGGTCCAGAATGAATCTGGCGGCGGTGTTCTGGATGAGTTGGAGTTTTTTGATTTTCCTAGTTGAGGTGCCGGCATAGAGGGTGTTGCCGTAGTCGAGCTTGCTCGTGACTAAGGTGTAGGTGATTGTCCTGGGACAGTCTCTTGGGGTCCATCTGACGATCTTCTGAAGTTTGTGGAGTGTGTGCCAGCAGCAGGAGGTGACAGAGTTTACCTGGTGGGTCATGGATAGGGAGGAGTCGAGGATGATTCCTAAGTTGTGGGTGTGCTTGGTCAGTGCAGGGGGGTGCTGAGGGATGTGGGCCACCAGGAGTCGTCCCAAGCTGAAATGGCGTTTTCAAAGATGATGAGCTCCGTCTTGTCGGAGTTGAGCTTGAGGCAGCCTTCTCTCATCCAGGTGGCGACGGCTTCCATTCCTGAGTGAAAGTTCCTTTTGGCCGTGTCTGGGTCTTCAGTGAGGGAAATGATAAGTTGTGTGTCATCGGCATATGTCATGATGTTCATACCGTGGCTTCTGAGGATGGCAACAAGAGGGGCCATGTATACATTGAACAATGTGGGACTCAGTGAGGATCCTTGGGGGACTCCGCAGTTGACTCCTGTGGATCTGGAAGTGTAGGGCGGGAGTCTGACCCTCTGTGTCCTCCCGGAGAGGAAGGAGTATATCCATTCCAGGGCTCTTCCGTGGATTCCTATGTTGAAGAGTCTGGTGCGCAGAGTGCTGTGGGAGACCGTGTCGAAAGCTGCTGAGAGGTCCAGGAGTATGAGTGCTGCGTTGTGGCCGCAGTCTAGGAGTAATCGGATGTTGTCGGTGGATGCCAGGAGTGCTGTCTCTGTGCTGTGATTGCTGTGGAAGCCAGACTGGGAGCTGGCCAGGGAGTTGTTGGCCTCAATGAAACTCCGACGTTGTGCATTGATTGCTTTCTCTAATACTTTGGTGGGATATGGCAGCTGCGAGATGGGCCACAAATTCTTTAGTTCTGATGGGTCGGATGAAGGTTTCATCAGGAGAGGATGTATTTCGGTGTGTTTCCAGTCCTCAGGGAAGGTGCCTGTGCTGATGGAGCAGTTGATTGTGTTACGAAGTCCAGGGGCGATGGATGCGCTGCCTCTGATGTATATGTGGTGCAGGCAGGGGACTGAGGGGGCTCCGGAGTGGGTGCTGTTCATGATGTTGACTGTTTCCTCTGTGGTGAGCGTGGGCCAGACATGGATAGTCTGGGTGGGTTCTGGGGGAGGTGGGTCGGTTGCAGGTTCCAATGCCAGGATTTTCCAGGAGGAAGCTGTCGTAGATGTCCTGGATCTTGTGGTGAAAAAAAGGAGGTGAGTTTATCGCAGACGTCCTGTGATGGGGGATGCTGGTGGCTTTGGAGGGGGATCTGTGAACTCTTTGATGATTGAGAAGAGTTTCATCAAGTTGTGTGCAGAGGAGTTGATGCAATCCCAGAGTGTGTCCTTCCTTGCGTTCTTGATTTTTCGTCGGTGGGGGGCGGTTGTGGCACTGAATGTGGTGAGGTCTTGATTGGCTGTTCCTCCACTTTTTCTCTAAATGTCTGCAGGTACGCTTTGATTCTTGGACTTTGGTGGTGAACCAGCTGGCTTTCTTAGAAACACGTTTGTCCGATGTCAGCCGGAGAGGGGCTAGAGTGTCAGCTCATTCGGTGATTCATGCATTGAGATTGCAGGCTGCTGTGAGGTGAGCTGCTTGTTGGTGATTTCATTCCATTTCCTCTGGGGGGTCCTGGAGGTGTGGGTACGGCTGCTGGGTTCAGTGATTGTGGAGTGTATGCAGCGGTGGTCGGTCCAGTCTGGGGTGGAGATGGTCTCGATGGTGATCTGGTTGCTTGAGGTGAAGATGGGGTCCAGTGTGTGTCCTGCGATGTGTGTGGGTGTGGAGACCAGCTGTCTGAGGTTGAGGGTGGCGAGGTTGTCGAGAAGAGCAGTGGTGTTTGGGTCAGTGCGGTCCTTGAGGTGGAAGCTCAGGTCACCAAGGAGGAGGTAGTCGACTGACGCCAGGGCCTGGGGGGTAGCGATGTCTACAATGCCGTCTATGAAAGATGGGTGGGGGCCGGTTGGCCTGCACACCAGGGTGCCAAGGATGGAGTTGTGGTTGGAGTGGGCCAGGAAGTGAAGGTGTTCCATGGTGGTGCAGTGTTCTTCTTGCACTGCCTTGACACGTAGTGAGGACTTGTATACGATGGCGAGTCCTCTGTCCGGGCGGGCGGGAGGGTCGGTCCCTCCTTAGGATGTTGTAACCATCGGGAATGGAGATGGTGATGTCTCGGTGAGGAAGGCGATGTCCGGTCGGGTGTTGTTGATCAAGTCCCAGAGTTTGGTGGCGTGTTTGTGGAGGGAGTGGATGTTCAGGAGCAGGCAGTTAATGGGGCTGTGGAGGTTGTTGGTATCTTTGTGTCCAGAGCGTACCTTTGATTTGTTGAAGCTGGTGCTGAAGTTGCAGTTCCTTCAGGTGAAGGGTCCGTGGGTGTCCTTGGTGGAGATGGAGCAGCAGTTGTTGAGACATCCAGTGTTGAGGTGGAGGAGGGTCTCTGAGTCGTAACGGAGGCAGTCCAGGGGGTGGTTTAGCGGAAATCCAGGGTTCCTGGCGCTGGGCGCAGTCCAGGCCCGGGCGGGTGCAGACGGGCTTGCCTTTGGCATGCCTTTGGCGCAGCCACGCTGCCGCCACCATCAAGAAGGGGAGGGGTGGGGGTAATAGTCTGCTGGGAGGAGGGAGGGCAGGAAAGGTGCTTTGCAGGGGCAGGAGGGCAGAGTAAAGAGGGGAGAAAGGAAAAAGAAATAGAGAAACAAGGGGGATGAAAGAAGAAAAAGGCAGAAAAAACAAGAGTGAAAGAGCAACAGAGAGAAAGAAAAGAAAAGAAAAGGAAATACTTACTTATGATGGCCACTAGACCACCAGTGATGAGTCTGCGGGTGGAGGAGGGCCTCGAACTGAGTCAGGAGACTCTCAGTTCATCCCAGCAAAGGCAGAGGCACTAGCAGCCAGAGGAACTGGGGAGGGCAGCAGACGCTGACCATGTCAGTGCAGTTGCCCTCTCACAGCGGTGTAGCCACCATTAAGAAGAGGAGAGGGTTGGGGGTAGCAGCCAGCTAGGAGGCGGGAGGGCAGGAAAGTGCTTTGCGGGGTGAGGAGGGCAGGGGAAAGAAGGGAGAAAGGAAAAAGAAATGTCAATCTCAGGAGCAGACTGGTCAGTAGTGCCTTGATCTGCCAGTCACCCCAGGCTTCACTGCACCCTTGAAAGGCTGCCCAAATGCACCAAAAAGACAAACCAGAGTCAGATGTGTTTAACTATGTTAATGAAACATGTATGTGAATGCAAAGAGACATGCTAATCAACACATTTGCAGGTGTTTGTGAACGTCCATGCTTTTTGCACTGCCTCATTTCCTTTTTTCACACACATTTGCAAATAGCTCTTCTATTCAACTGTAAATTATAATACCTGGAAGACCAGGGTAGAAGACCGATAACGGAAACAGTAACACTCAAAGATTTTACTTCTGGAACTCGCGAACCATCCCACAAGATTACAAATCTACCATAAACTAACCCTGGGAGAACAGATAGCTATAAACGTTTTTTTCTCCTGCACTTACGTCACTGTCCCACTTTCCCCTACCCCTCATTATCACCCAGAACCCTTCTTTTGGCACCTACCCCAGCATCCCCCTTCACCACCAGTTCTATTGCTTTCAGGATGTATAGATAGTTTCCATTTTTATCCCCACAGTTTAATGCAATGTTTTTTTTCTGCTTTTGGACAATGAATAATTGTAGGACAAGCTGTTGTATTTTCCAAACTGTGCACATCTATGGTACTTGATAAAGAGTAGGGTCTGTGTGATATTAAAAACATGTATATGAATACATAATAACTGTAGAACAAGATCAAGGATTTACATTTTGATTTTCATTGCAAAAAAGGTTAATATATAATGTATTTTATAAAAATGCAAATTGAAATTTTTGTAAACGTTGTGACAAATATCAAGCTTAAACTGTTCTGGTGGAGAAATCTTATTACAAGACACATTATGCAGCTTGCTCTTAAATGAACTGAAATTACTCAAGCCCGGTCGTTTTCAATTTCAATCACATTTCCTTTCCCTTATCTTGTTTGTTAGTCTTTTCTGTGCTTTTTGCGTTTCACTTAATTCATTTATGACAAAATAATTGATTTCTATTGGTGGATGGCAGCCTTCGAAGAGAGGGGAGGGGGGATAATGCAGGTAGGAATGCTCTGAGTTACTGTCCCCATTCGTGGTGATGATCTTCAAGATAGCATAGGCCTGAATTCGCTAATCTCCTGTTAGAAGGAGGAAATGACATATGAGACTCAGGCACACATCACCCAAAAGACGATGGTCTAATGAATAGCACGACAGGGTTCCATATCTGATGGCTACAAGCGAGTTCTTCATAGGCATCATTTAAGGTACCGATTTTCAAAGCTGAACAACCTCCACCCCTCCCCTTTTTTATTTTTCTGTACTCCTGAGCTGTGCTTATTTTGTAAATAAATAAAAACGTGACGGCGCCCAAAGCTCTCCTTTGAAATTTACGGCTAAATGTGTGAGCCCAGAATACCGAGGCAGCCTAATCCTAAAGCCATCTCGGGCCTCTTTAATCTATTTACACCCACTTCCTGCCCCTTCAGCCCATGTTGAAGCTTTCTGCTATCTCCCTTTGTGACGCTTTCTGGTGCTTCTCTTCCTCCGTCTTTCTCATATGTCTGTTGCTCGCAGTAAACGCCTGATGCAGAAAAATAAGTGCTGGACCTCAAAAATAAGTGCCTGTGCCCTCCTCAGGAAGCCACCGGCTCAAATTAAGCACTGCTACCAAGACTCTTTACTTTCAGATCAGCCATCTCCCTTGCAGCAGGAATAACCAATGAATGATGGCCAAGCACTGTGTAATAATGTAGCACGTGCACGAAGCGTTACTTCATGACCCTGAGGGGGCATACTTCACCCCCTCTACTCCAATATTACACTTGTGGTTCTCTGCCTCTGGGTTATGTTGTTGAGAGGGTTTCATGCTGTTTTATTAAACAGGGCAAAGTTAGTGAAATAAAGGATGATTTCCCTGTCTATTAATAGACTAACCCAGAACTACAAGGGCAACAAACCTTTAATGTAAATAATATGTAAATTGACAATAGCGTTTGTATACTGTTTCTGGGAATCTGGCATTATTAACACATACACTAGAAAGTATAATGTCTGTGCCTAATATGCACATGGAATGGAATGCATATAATTTGGCTATACATCAGGGGCAATTATGAGTAGTACGATGCAGGAAGGACAGATACCAGGGTCTGAATCACCAATTCTAGCTGGAAATTGATACCCTGAAACACGCTATTCTGAGTTCCTGAACCCGGAATGGGGACTGACATGCACGACTGGAATAAGCAGATCATTTCTTACATGAGGAATCCCAATTAAAGGATAGGGAGCCACTGCAACCCCTCTGTCCCCATTGCAAGTGTAAGATGTTGAATTGTCAATTTGTTATAATGTGAACATGGGTTCCAATAGACAAAAGAAACAATGCACTAGATCTTCAAACGAACGCAGGATTGACAGCCTGGGAGTCAGTGCAAAGCCTCACCATTAAGTTAAATGTAAGCATTGGCTTCATGTGGGAAATTCAACATGCTTCTTTATTTAGAAGGTAATGTACTTCCCATCATTAAGATATGGTTCTTTGGACTTTTTCTCTATAACACATTATCTAATTAATGTATGACACATCTGTGAATTGAAAACAATTGTTTTTGGCGATGTGGGGAGAAAACGTGTGACGTTCATGGCTGTTTAAATGAGAAATTTACTTCTTTAACGGATTATCAGCAGTGGCCACACCTGTTCCGGTCAGCAGTTCTAAGTCCATGTTCATAATTGTGTTTGCATGAATGTGGATGTATTTTTTGCAATCCTATCTACAGCACAACAGTACGCTGTACAGGAAAGGATGCAAATAGTACTGGATAGGAAGGGGAAAGAGGGGTTGTTCGTGTAAAAGGCAATTCCATCCAGAGGTGTGGAAGGGAGGGCGTGGCTCCGGGACGAGGTAGGGTGCTTGTTGCAGAGTGGCTAAAGCTAACTGTTAATGAGGTGTGTTTGAAGAACGGGGTTTTGACTGTCTGAAGTGAAGGAGAGCGCTAAAACGCCCAGCGCTGAAAAACAGACAGCAAGGAAAACAAGCATTTGCAATGCAATGGGTCTCACATTTGCTCGGGTTAGAGCTATTGGCATTTTAAACTCCTAATCCGACTTTTCTTGCCACATAAATTGAAAATAACCTAATCAAGCCGATTTACAGCACTGCGGCCGCCATGAGCATCAGCGTGAAGAAACACACAAAAGGAAAAAGAAGTTCGCTCGCTGTCCAACTTATCAGCAAAAGTGCAATTAGCCGTGTAACAGGGGCGATGACCAAGGCTGTAACAAAACCTCCCCAAGGAGGGACAAAGGTAAACCATTTACCAATGTCATCAGTGGATTTTTGAAGGGCAAGCCCACGAACAAGTGGTAGTGATGGGTGTGGTTAATAGCCCAGATTCATACCAACACGTCGGAAAAGGAGTGCTTGCGCGCTGCTATGCTCGACCTAAAAACGTTATTTACAGAGATATAACACGAAGTTACTTACATGAAACAATTATTATTCAGAAACAAGGCCACTACAGTTCAGTAGCTACATAGCTGTAGAAGAAACTACTGCACGGTGATAGCCTGAATCCGGTAATTGTGAAAGGTGGGATTAGAACTGGCACCAAAGCGGGCGAGTCAGACTTGCACTTTTACCCATCTTGTACATGTTCTATGAGAAAACCTTGCTCATTTGTTGCCTGTGTTGTAGAGCATGTGTAGTGAGGGTCTGGGGAGGAGGGGGAAGGGGAAATGAAGTTTGCTTGGTTCCCTGTGTTCATTTTTGTGAACCATGAGAAAACTTTTCCACTATACATTTGCCAAACCGACTGCCTTTGTTAAAACTTTTAAATTCCCAACAAACGTAAAGTGCACCTATGCATCCTTTGGGTGAGTGAAACTGTTTACAGCCTCGATGACCAGCACCAATTTGTATGCATTGCTAACAGAAGCATAGTTTGCAAGAGTGAGGAAGTGCATGTTATGACCATGACTACTTGATGCAATCAGCCATGCGGTCTTTATGTAGAGTTTGGCAGATGGGATAGTACATCAGAAGTGTAGTATATGTTGTCTGCCATTCTACAAGTGCTGTAGATTATAATAGACTTGTGTAACTGCAGGTGGGACATCCGCCACATTGATGATGGAATATTCTGTCCTCCAAAGTCTAACTAAGCCTCTAAGTATTTTCGATACAAACGGCACGTGGGACTTTTTGTTCCAAAAGGAAGCCTTCAGCTTCATGCTGGGCCAGCTCCAGGGCAATGCGACCAGTGCCACCGCACCAGGTGCTGACTTTGGTTAGAGGCGCCATGCTTGCAGGTATACTATGGTTTTAAAAGCACCCGCTGCAGCATTCCTTGCCTCCAGCAATTTTCAGGCAATACTAAATATGTCAACATAACTCTGTTGAATAATGTTCTTCCTGGATAGGGTGACCAGACGTCCCGGATTTCCCCGGACAGTCCCGGTTTCTAGAGTACTGTCCCGGTGTCCCGACGCTGCTCTTAATTTTAAACAAATGTCCGGATTTTTGGGACAAAGGTCAAATTATAACATAAATGTCCGGGTTTTTGGGACAAAGGTCTGATTATCTAGGAAAGCATAAATTCAAGGTATGCTCTCCTTTAGCAGATGGCTACAGAGTATGTAATAATTAAAGTAATTTATCTGTTACTGTCAGGCAACACAGTCCCCTGTCTGCTCCCAGCAGAGAGACGGAGTGGGGAGCAGAGAGAGGTGGGTGTGGGCGGGTTGGGGGTGCAGGGTGGTAGATCAAGCCATAGCTAATTTTATATGAATAGTCTTGTAAATGTGTGTGTGTGTGTGTGTATATATATATACACACACATGTATATGCACAAAGCTACGCAAAAAAACGGGACAGGCCAGATATAAAAGAGAGTGAAAAGTCATTAGTCCTTCCTTTATGTCTGACCTGTCCCCGTTTTTGCTCCTCAAAATCTGGTCGCCCTATTCCTGGAGAGAGATCGGAGTTTTTCCTAGTGGAAGTTTTAAGGTAGCACAGAGGGTTAACAAGTCTGCTTCAAAGAACGTGTACCATGCAGATCACAAGTGCATATATTGCAAATAGGTTAGTGGGTCACTACTCTTGTCAGAGAGGTAATTTTGTTCAGAGTTTATAAGTTAAATTCCTAATATAGAAAGGTAAGCTACTCACTGTCATCAAAGAACTGCATGCTTACTGCAAGGTATAGATTATTGCTTTATGATTTCCCCCCCAGCCTTTCATAACCCTAATGTTGCAAAAAGGGTTCATTTGAATAGAAATCAATTATTTTTATTATAGAAAACCCCCAACCATGGTGTTACATTTTAAGTTCTAAGTTTGTGCTTCTCCAGACCAAGCACTCTTAAACTATACAGTCTACCAGTATGGATGACATATGACTCCTACAACTTTTAGTCCTCTGTCTTATGTAACATTTGTTATACACCGATTTACACACCTATGATTGATTGTCTCTGTGTAATGGGTGCAATGTAAGGTGCTCAGACACCCTACAATTGTATGAGTGGCGTTAAAAAACGTATTAAATGCATCTCAGAGAGAGCGGTAATGGAGACTTGAGGAGCACTGTTAAAGGGTGTAAGTGAGGGAATCCATGGCAGAGGTGGTTATTGGGGGAGCGCAAACAAACATGGTCGCACAAGGCGCCGCCAGCGCTAAGGCCGGTCCTGGCTTCATGTGTTCTGCGATCTCCTTCACAGGAGCAAAAAATGCAGCGATTCGGATAGCTCTTGTTGCAAAATAATAGCTGCATCTAAATCATTACGGTGCCACTTTTGCCATTTGTCCATAAACCACGAAGATATAGGGCCAGATGTATGAAAGCTATTTGCATGCACAAACGGTGCGAATGCCCGTTTGCGAACGCAAAAAGCCATTTCAGAATGTATGAAAGGCATTCTGAACGCAATTTTAAGGAATCGCTAAAATAGCGATTCCTTAAAATTGCGACCCTGTTTAGAGAGTCGCAAATTGGATTCCTTATTTGCGATTTCTAAGCACATGTAAGAAGGAATTCCTAAATGCGATTTGGGCATTTAGGAATCGCTATTTACCACCAGCTTGTACCTGGTGGTAACCATGTGCAAATTTTAAAAATGCATTTAAAAAGCATTTTTAAAATTTACATGTAAAGCACAGATACACTTTTGGCATGTGTGCACCTTACATGTTGCAAAAAAATATTTTGGGGTGCAGCAGAGGGGGCCTTAGCCCCCCAGCACCCTGGGGTTTTGCATTTCCAAGAATTGCAATTTCTGGCTAAGAAATCGCAATTTTGGAAATGCAAAAAATTTGCAGATATGGGCCTACAGGCCCATAGGTGCGAATGGGGCTAGTATCGCGATTTGGTAATAGCATTTGCGATTTTTAAGAAATCGCTATTACCGATTCGCAAATGCGATACACTGCATTTTGCAAATCAGAAATAGCGATTTCTTAAAAATCGCTATTTCCGACTCGCAAAAGGCCTCCTTGATACATCTGGCCCATAATGTTTTCTCCTCAAAATAAAATTAAAAAGATGCTTCGTTTCAGCTCATAAAATGTTTTTCCTCTGTCTTAACTATTTACAAGGGAAAGGCCTAAGCCGATTTGGGAATGGTTCTGACCAGTCAATATGTGGCTTGAAATGTTGCTACAAAATTAATAATAAATTGAAATATGCCTGAAGCCATGTATTCTTTGCCGATTAAATACCACAGGCCACATCAGATTGAAGTGGATAGTTGCCCTTTTGTTCTCTAGCTCATGAAATGAGGCGTGGAAACCAAGCGCATCATGTGATACGCCTAAGACACAGAACATCGTCATCATGGAGAATAAAAGTGGCATATATAAGGGGGCTTTTGTGCTCTTGCTTGGTTTTATCAGGAGAGTTCTAGTAAAGCACATAGCGTGTTGTTTTCTTATAATTCACTAAACAACTAAAGTCTTCAGCACATTGAAACGTGGTTCACAAGAATGCGCTTATCTCAACAAAGTACATTAAAATATGTACATTGTGTGCGTGTTTCAACTGTAAAATCAAGCAGGCTGTGATGCCATATGGTATATTGCAGCACAGATAGGATGAGATGACACCATTAGATGTAAAGTTTAATTTGCATTTCTTAGAAAAATACCCTTTTTTAATTAGCATAGCTAGACTCGCGCGCCCCATTCTGTGCTGGAGAATAATAATAATAACAATGGAGAAACAGATATCTAATTTACTGCCTCAAAAGCATCTGCAGTCAGTAAATATCAGGATATGTCTTGTGTTCCTTCGTGGGCCTACCAACTTTTTGCGTGGTAGAAGAACTATAACTGACGTGTACCATATGTACCCAAGCCCATTTGCCAGTTCATAATTGGGATATTTTTCCAATTTTTTTGAAACTTCGAATTTTCCCAAGAAAATCATAGGTCGTCGAATATTTTGACGAAAATCCGCAGGTGAAACGCTTTCTCTTTCACATAATCTTTAGCCAGACAGTTACCAATTTCTTTGCATTTGTTTGTAAATAATGACTTGACAAACACATTTTAAAGCTGCAGAATGTCCCTAACACTATCTCACATCTTTGGGCCCTGAGGTCAGGTCTTGCAGTTAAAGAACACATGGAAAGGGATCCTAAGAGCAAAGATGAGGTTATGTAATGAAACGCGTTTTTGCCGGACGGCAGATTCAAAGCGTCCAGATAATTGAAAAGTGAACTTTGTTCGATCCGAGGTCTTGTACCCACCTCAAAGAGTAACTATGCAAGTCGCTTGTACCACCGAGTTCGCACCAATAAAAGACCGCGGTACTCTGGACCAGTCTGGTGCACCCATTGTTCTGCTGACGAGCACATTGTAAGAGGCTACTGGTAAACAGTTTATATTCAGTATATTCTTAAGTGTTTTAGCGCCGCGGTTAACGCGCCCTCAGTGCAGCAATAGTTTCCCAATGCAGTGATTCCCGGTGCAGGCAATACTCTGGCAGCATTAACGTGAAAGTCAATTCACCAAAATTCCAGGGGTAGGGGAAGTGACATCACACGCCATTTGACCTTTACACTCACTCACACACACGCTTACATATACACATGCATTCCCACATATGCACACACTTTCCCGCACGCACACAACATACATTTAAAAGCATGTTTCACTCACCTCAGCTGCCAGGGACGGTCATACTCCATCTAATTGTACTCATTCTTTATTACACTAATAGTGAATAATGTAGCATTATTTATAATTAGTGTAATAAAAAATTGACAAAAACAAGGAAAGTTGCGATCGAACGGGCGTCCATAAGCCCGAGCTGCCCGTGCGTTCCTGGCTGTGATTTTGACACGTCTCGGCCCAGGGGGCTCATAGGCAGTGCCAGGGGCCGCAAGGGAGAAGCCAGGGTTCGCAGTTGCGACCCCTAAATGACGCCTATGAACATTAAGTGGCACTGAAAACAGTGATTAATTTGGAAGAGTTATGATTGCCTCCATGCTTTCATTTTATACTGTGATACGTTTTGCTGGCTTTTAAGGGACACTGTATGGCATTCGGCGCGGGTTAGTAATATAATGCAGCAGTTTCTGTGACACAAGCCATCAATAGTTCTTCTATGTTTATGGAGTGATGGTTTCTTTGGACATTCTAATCTGACATGATGACCCACACATGTTTATGATTAGAGGCTGTGCTAACCAGTTCCTTCACTAGCCTGGCAGAATACACATGGAGGACACCCAGAGGTGCATAGTGCTGCATCTGACATCAGTGAGTAAATGACAGATTAATTAATCTTTGAAGGGGAAAGTCCCCGAGCACCAGATATTTCCCATGAAAAGGCCACAACTCAGACCACGTGTTTACTCCAGAATATGCATTGAGTTAGAAACAATGAAGGCAGCTGATGCCTTGTAGAAGTTGGAAGAAGCAAGTCTGGACATAGCAGTTAATATCCTCGAAATGGGGTCTATAAAAGCAGTGAAAGAAGTCTACTAATACAGCAGATATCAGTGGGGAATGCATACCCTTACTTAACGTCAAGTTAAGACAGAGAAAAACTTGGATCAGGTAGGACTCATACAATTGTGTAATAGGCACACTCAATTGTATCCTTTTTTCTTTGCATAACAAAAGGTGAACACAACTAGTAAAGAATTTAGCTGTTTTTTTAAGGATAGCTTTGGCTAATAGAACCAGCATTGGCAATGCCAATAGGTCTGGCTTTAAAGTTATGGTGCATGGCAATGTGAGGCATAAAGCTAAATGTAAGCATTGGTTTCTTATAGGAATTAAATATGTTTCTTTATTCAGAAGTTTATGTTGTTCGTATAGTTACGATATGGTTCTCTGGACTGTTTGTGTATAACATTACCTAATTAATGCGTGACACACCTATGAATCCAATACAATTGTTTTTGGCGGTGCGGAGAGAAAATGAGTGACATTCAGGGATGATTTAATTAGACATTAGGGCTACATGTACCTAAGTGTGGTTTTGCAACTCGCAATTTGCGAGTCGCAAAACCTTAAGTTGCATAGTGTCAATGACACTATTTGTGATTCGCAAGGGGGTCGCAAATGCCCACCTCATGAATATTCATGAGGTAGGTCGCAATTTGCGACCCCCTTGGGAGTGGCCGCCCTCACAGGGATGGTGGCCTGCTGGAGATAGCAGACCACCATGTTTGTAACTGCTTTTAAATAAAGCAGTTTTTTTTTTTTAAATGCAGCCTGTTTTCCTTAAAGGAAAATGAGATGCATTTAAAAAACAAAAAATGAAAGGTTTTTGTTTCATTTTTTCAGAGCAGGCAGTGGTCCATAGGACCACTGCCTGCTCTGAAAAAATGTTTTTACTGCCATTCACAAAGGTGAAGGGGTCCCATGGGGACCCCTTCCTGTTTCTGCGATTGTTTTGTGATCGCATTTGCGGTCACAAAACTGTCATACATGGGACTGCGAGTCGCAATTAGGAAGAGAACATGGTACTGTATCCATGGAACATCCTGCTTCTGAATTTATCATTTTGGCAGACATTATGTTTTCTTGTGAGACCAGTTAATCATAAAATCCTGGCAAATGTACTACATTGATTATGAGCATTTCTCACGAACAGGACCTGTTATGACCCCGCTATTACACTGCTTATGGTTGATAGCAGCTGAATATAGGAGTGGGATGATGGCTTTTTACAGAACACCAGAGGGGAAACTACCTGATCGTTCTACCTGGTAAATGTTTGTAGTACATCATGACTCTGGGCTGATTACGATTTAGGCGGACGTGGTTACTCCATCACAAATGTGACAGATATCCTGTCCGCCAAATTATGATTCCATTATACCCTATGAAAATCGTGATATGGCGGCTGAAATATTCGTCACATTTGGAAGGAGTATTCCATCTGCCAAGATCATAATCAGGCCCTCTGTCCCTTCACTTCCTTGATGAAATGTTGCATG
This sequence comes from Pleurodeles waltl, assembly GCF_031143425.1. Classification (NCBI taxonomy): domain Eukaryota; kingdom Metazoa; phylum Chordata; class Amphibia; order Caudata; family Salamandridae; genus Pleurodeles; species Pleurodeles waltl. The sequence continues at coordinate 520,035,250 of NC_090442.1, forward strand.
TAAGAGAGTGCTTGGGTACATGAGAAGTGAGGTATTCCTTTTTTGGGACCACACTCTGGGTCTGTTCAGGCTCTACAGCTGTAGGATGCTCGATAGGGTTTTGTAGCAGTTGGTGTGGTGGTCTCCCTTTCTCCCAGCATGCAATATTGCTCTCATGTTCTGCACCACAATACTTTGTAAAGTCAAGTGGAAGTGCCTAGCTTTAATCATTATCCAAGAGAAAGGATCAGGAATGACCCTTTGTTGTGCAGGCCCTGAGCCAAGCCAGTTCCAGCGGGTCAATCTGTGACCTGACAAAAGCAAAACCTGAGCATTACTATGGTCTAAAGGAAGGGCCTTGCCTGCACAGTTATACACAAGAACTGAGCTAGCTACCTAACCCCGACATCCTGTGCTCCGAACTGCTATAGATACATGTTCCCAGCAACAGCGCCTGATAGGCTGAAAAAGGTTTCTGGAAGCAAGCCTCAAAATGAAGGTGTCAGCTCCCTTATCGCTTATTGCAATGAAGGTTGACACTCCTAAAGATAGAAATGCACTTTGTGAACCCAGCCCACTCCTCCCAAAGAATGAGACTAACTTTGAATTCCACTGCTCTTTTGGTCTTTGGCCAACTACCCAAGAGCAAAATGCAGGCTGACTCCTGCATTATATGCAGTATTTATCTTACACTTGAATACTCTCTGCCCACCTGTAAGCAAATGGATTATTATTTGGGGTGGGTGACTACTAACCTCAAGGAAGAATCACATCCCTTGCCATGGTGAACTCTCAAAGTCACTAAATTAACCTGAGCTCAACCCCCTGTTAGCTAAGGCACAAAGCAGACAGGCTTAGCTTAGTGAAATATGTCAAGTACTTATGCAGTGCCAAAACAGTAATAAAGTCAAAATGTAAAACAATAAAATCCAAACCAAATTAGAAAAATACAATAAAGTATGATGAACAAAATGACACTAAAACAACAAAAATCTAAAACCTGGAGCCAAAGATGTGATTTTGAAGATTTTTAAGTAGGAATAGCGCCAAGAAGCACAAAAAGTCAATAATTATCAACGGTTGCTGTAGACCAGGACTTTAGTGCAATTTGAGGCTGCCTGTGAAGGATCACAGGCCAGGTACACCAATCACGTTCGTGCTGGTCAAAGATTTTGCCTTCCGTCTCAGTCCTTTAGGTTCCAATCCACCAGAGGAGTATAGTTCGAAAGCCCACCAGGATCACAAGGGAGTCACTTAGAGACTAACAGCATGTCAGGCAGAAGCTAACCACCAGGGTCTCGTCCAGGTCCAGTTGTTGCCGGTCAGCTGGGCAGTTGTAGAAAAGGCCTATTATAGCATGTTGTAGTTCTGAAGCTTTAACATGAGATAAGCCATATGAACCTTGAGCCCACTTCTTTGCCAAGGGTACAAGAGAGAGCACGAATAGTTCTTCAGGGCTCCTCTCAGTTCACAGATAGCAGGTCCAGACCTCTTCTGTTCTTCCTCATGTCCAGCTGTGTTCTGAATTGGGTAACCAGAGATGCCACATTTATGCCTGGCACAAGCTAGTGGGTGGGAGTGACTCCTGGGCACGCCTTAACAATGGGGTAAAATTTCCCATGGTCAACCGTAACTACCTTGAGTATTTTCGAGATAGTCAAAGTCTTTGGCCACACTGAACTTGTCTCTGAATGCTGGCTGTGTGTGTGTGAGGGGAGGATACTATGGTAATCCTAGTGTCCTCACTAAAATTCAGTTTGATGCAGCTACTGTAGCCACAATAAATCCAGGGACAAAAGTGCGGCAGGATAAAAGCAGGATTCTTCAGAAACCAGATAGCATATACACAAGAACTGTCCTGGCATCCTGTTCTCTTGCTTTCAAGTGCATCCCAAGCATTATGTGTGAATGCAACAGATCTGTTAAACAGAATTTGATACTAAAGCAGGATGTGTCACCACAATGTAAAAAAGAATGCTCATAGCCTCTGCCACTCTGCTGAGCTCAAAGGTGTTATCCCCGCCTATTCAAGTTGAATTGGGAATCACAGTGACCTATTTTTTAGCTCCTTAAAACACATTTCACACTTTTGTCATACTGATTTAAATGCTAATCATTGGCTGGGAGAAGCTGGAGAGCTAATGCAAATTAGTTTCAAGGAACCTCAGGTAGGGAAAAGGTAACCTTCAAAAAGTCACTTTTCATTAATATTGATTACAAATCTGACTTTACCCTTGAATTGAATTTTACATAAATAAAAAAAATATCTGTTTAATTATTTTTCTAGCTAGTCCCATTCCGGAGATATAGTATTAGGATTTTAATCTGCACTCTGATATTCTACATAGGATAGATAGGTCTGCCAAAGTGAAAAGATAGTTTTTGGATGCTAGCCACTGAAAGAACGTTAACCTCTTAGTTGCTGGGCCTTTCCCCCCCACAGTGCTGGGCCCTTTTTTGGCTGTTTGGGGTAGTTCGCGCTTAGGCCTTCATAACTTTTTGTCCACATAAGCTATCCATGCCAAATTTGCGTCCTATTTTTCCAACATCCTAGGGATTCTAATGGTACCCAGAGTTTGTGGTTTCCCCTGGAGGAGACCAAGAAATTAGCCAAAATACAGTGAACATTTCGTTTTTTCCAAAAAAGTGGGAAAAAAGGGCTGCCGAAGAAGGCTTGTGGTTTTTTCCCTGAAAATGCCATCAACAAAGGGTTTCTGGTGCTGAAATCACCATCTTCCCACCTTTCAGGAACGGGCAGACTTGAATCAGAAAACCACATTTTTCAACACAAATTTGGCATTTTACTGGGACATACCCCATTGTTACTATTTTTGGTGCTTTCAGCCTCCTTCCAGTTAGTGACAGGAATGGGTGTGAAACCAATGCTGGATCCCGGAAAGCTAAACATTTCTGAAAACTAGACAAAATTCTGAATTCAGCAAGGGGTCATTTGTGTAGATCCTACAAGGTTTTCCTACAGAAAATAACAGCTGAAATAAACAAATATTGAAATTGAGTTGAAAACAACAGCCATTTTTCTTCATGTTTTACTCTGTAACTTTTTCCTGCGATGTCAGATTTCTGAAAGCAATATACCATTTTGTCTGCTGGACTCTTCTGGTTGCGGGGATATAAAGGGCTTGTAGGTTCATCAAGAACCCTAGGTACCCAGAGCCAATAAATGAGCTGCACCCTGCAGTTGGTTTTCATTCTATACTGGGTATACAGCAATTCATTTGCTGAAATATGAAGAGTGAAAAATAGGTATCAAGAAAACCTTTGCATTTCCAAAATGGGCTCAAGATAAGGTTTTGAGGAGCAATGGTTATTTGCACATCTCTGAATTCCGGGGTGCCCATACTAGCATGTGAATTGCAGGGCATTTCTCAAATAGACGTCTTTTTTACACACTCTCTTATATTTGGAAGGAAAAAATGTAGAGAAAGATAAGGGGCAATAACACTTGTTTTGAAATTCTATGTTCCCCCAAGTCTCCCGATAAAAATGATACCTCACTTGTGTGGGTAGGCCTAGCGCCCGCGACACGAAATGCCCCAAAACACAAAGTGTACACATCCCATTTTTTTGACAGAAAACAAAGCTGTTTTTTGAAAAGTCCCTAGCTGTGGATTTTGGCCTCTAGCTCAGCCGGCACCTAGGGAAACCTACCAACCCTGTGCATTTTTGAAAACTAGAGACCTAGGGGAATCCAAGATGAGGTGACTTGTGGGGCTCTGACCAGGTTCTGTTACCCAGAATCCTTTGCAAACCTCTAAACGTGGCTAAAAAAACACGTTTTCCTCACATTTCAGTGACAGAAAGTTCTGAAATCTGAGAGGAGCCACAAATTTCCTTCCACCCAGCGTTCCCCCAAGTCTCCCGATAAAAATGATACCTCACTTGTGTGGGTAGGCCTAACGCCCGTGACAGGAAATGCCCCAAAACACAACGTGGACACATCCCATTTTTTGACAGAAAACAGAGCTGTTTTTTGCAAAGTGCCTACCTGTAGATTTTGGCCTCTAGCTCAGCCGGCACCTAGGGAAACCTACCAAACCTGTGCATTTTTGAAAAGTAGAGACCTATGGGAATCCAAGATGGGTGACTTGTGGGGCTCTGACCACGTTCTGTTACCCAGAATCCTTTGCAAACCTCAAAATGTGGCTAAAAAAAACACATTTTCCTCACATTTCAGTGACAGAAGGTTCTGAAATCTGAGAGGAGCCACAAATTTCCTTCCGCCCAGCGTTCCCCCAAGTCTCCCGATAGAAATGATACCTCACTTGTGTGGGTAGGCCTAGCGCCTGCGACAGGAAATGCCCCAAAACACAACGTGGACACATCCCATTTTTTGACAGAAAACAGAGCTGTTTTTTGCAAAGTGCCTACCTGTAGATTTTGGCCTCTAGCTCAGCCGGCACATAGGGAAACCTACCAAACCTGTGCATTTTTTAAAACTAGAGACCTAGGGGAATCCAAGATGGGGTGACTTGTGGGACTCTAACCAGGTTCTGTTACCCAGAATCCTTTGCAAACCTCAAAATGTGGCTAAAATAACACGTTTCCTCACATTTCGGTGACAGAAAGTTCTGGAATCTGAGAGGAGCCACAAATTTCCTTCCACCCAGCGTTCCCTCAAGTCTCCCGATAAAAATGATACCTCACTTGTGTGGGTAGGCCTAGTGCCCGCGACAGGAAGTGCCCCAAAACACAACATGGACACATCACATTTTTTCATAGAAAACAGTGCCTACCTGTGGATTTTGGCCTCTAGCCCAGCCGGCACCTGGGGAAACCTAGCAAACCAGTGCATTTTTGAAAACTAGAAACCCAGGGGAATCCAAGAGGGGGTGACTTGTGGGGCTCTGACCAGGTTCTGTTACCCAGAATCCTTTGCAAACATCAAAATCTGGTCAAAAAAACACTTTTTCCTCTCATTTCGGTGACAGAAAGTTCTGGAATCTGAGAGGAGCCACAAATTTCCTTCCACCCAGCATTCCCCCAAGTCTCCCGATAAAAACGGTACCTCACTTGTGTGGGTAGGCCTGGTACCCGCGACAGGAATAGATCACACAACGGTCAATGTTGGTCCTTACATGAGGCAGCTGTTGACCCTGGGGTGATCCATTCCTGACACAGGCACTAGGTATAGGCACTCAAGTGGGGTAGTGTTTTTATCAGGACAGGTGAGAAGTCACTGGGTGGTAGGAATTTTGTGGATCCCAGCATATTCCTGTAGTTTGTGTGACAGAAATGCGAGAAAAATAGAGTTTTTATTCAACATTTCAGCTTTGCAGGGTATTCTGGGTAAGAAAACTTTGGGGAATCCACACAAGTCACACCTCTGTGGACTCCCCAGAATGTCTAGTTTCCAGAAATGTTTGGGTTTAGTGTGTTTCTCTATATGGCCGCCGAACCCAGGACCAAAAACACAGGTGCCTGCCTTACAAAACCAGTTTGTTTTGCCATAGATAATTTTGATGTCTCCACAATACGATTTGGGCTGTGGAATTTGGGGCTGAACTAAATTGGGGAGCTCCCAAGAGAGCACTCTCTCTCTGCTTGCCGCCGAATTCACCTGCTCTCTGGGTTGGGCTAACCCACTATTACCCAGTTGCACAAACCGCTTGCGAAGGGACAGCAGGACTGTCCTCATCACCTCCCTCATAATGTAATGGAAGAGGAGTTATCGAATGGGACTCCTCCGACTGAAAAATCACTCCCAGAGTCTGCGCCATTGTCCTATCCCTCAGATGCTGTCTCAGTATCTGATGTCTCAGTCTCTGATCCTATGTCAGAGCTGTCCTCTATAACCCGAGTGCCGGCAGCAGTCATCCATCAAGATGCCATCTCTGATATTGGCTAAACTGTTGCTCTAAAACACTAGCCTACGTAGACAGTCAGAAAATCGATGGTGTGTGTGAGATACGTGCAACAGTAGAGGCCACCTTTCCTGCGCTTCTTCCCTCAATCAGCACGTTCTTTCAAGACACTCAAAAAACACCTTGTCACATACCATTCGTCACAGTCTTTAGCACCTCCTGCGCCCAGTCCAACTATCATTATTGGTGCTCCCACTCCCTCCTCCTCGGATTCCCTCATTACCACCCAGCAAGAGTGCCCTTCATCTCTCCATAGCCGCCCTCCACCCCGCACATACATTTCATTGGTATTATAGCGCAGGTAATGGCTGACTTTACTAATGTACTCAGCTATTTAAATAAAATACAGATTTGCTCTTTGCAGTAGGCATATAAACCTTCTGCGCTTCTTTATGGCACTAAAACTGCCACTAGACAAGTCTGACCCTTTTGTAGCAGAAACATAGTCACAATACTTACTTGACTTTTTTATTGCTGCCTAAAAGCTACAGTTGAAAAGCGTCAGTTGAAGTATGTGCATTGCTTTGAAGACGCAAGCTGCAACTGCAAGACAACTGGTGGCAAATCTCTCTCTCTCTCTCTCTCTATATATATATATATATATATGCATATATATATATATATATATATATATATATCACTTTTATATGTGGGTCTGGTTTTCCTGGGGGCCGATCGCAGCCCCCAGGGAAACCACACACATATTGACAAAAGTGATATATATATATATATATATATTTATATAGATCTATCTCTATATATATATCTATCTACATAGATATATCTATAGATAGATCTATATATATATACAGGGAGTGCAGAATTATTAGGCAAGTTGTATTTTTGAGGATTAATTTTATTATTGAACAACAACCATGTTCTCAATGAACCCAAAAAACTCATTAATATCAAAGCTGAATATTTTTGGAAGTAGTTTTTAGTTTGTTTTTAGTTTTAGCTATGTTAGGGGGATATCTGTGTGTGCAGGTGACTATTACTGTGCATAATTATTAGGCAACTTAACAAAAAAAAAATATATACCCATTTCAATTATTTATTATTACCAGTGAAACCAATATAACATCTCAACATTCACAAATATACATTTCTGACATTCAAAAACAAAACAAAAACAAATCAGTGACCAATATAGCCACCTTTCTTTGCAAGGACACTCAAAAGCCTGCCATCCATGGATTCTGTCAGTGTTTTGATCTGTTCACCATCAACATTGCGTGCAGCAGCAACCACAGCCTCCCAGACACTGTTCAGAGAGGTGTACTGTTTTCCCTCCTTGTAAATCTCACATTTGATGATGGACCACAGGTTCTCAATGGGGTTCAGATCAGGTGAACAAGGAGGCCATGTCATTAGATTTCCTTCTTTTATACCCTTTCTTGCCAGCCACGCTGTGGAGTACTTGGACGCGTGTGATGGAGCATTGTCCTGCATGAAAAACATGTTTTTCTTGAAGGATGCAGACTTCTTCCTGTACCACTGCTTGAAGAAGGTGTCTTCCAGGAACTGGCAGTAGGACTGGGAGTTGAGCTTGACTCCATCCTTAACCCGAAAAGGCCCCACAAGCTCATCTTTGATGATACCAGCCCAAACCAGTACTCCACCTCCACCTTGCTGGCGTCTGAGTCGGACTGGAGCTCTCTGCCCTTTACCAATCCAGCCACGGGCCCATCCATCTGGCCCATCAAGACTCACTCTCATTTCATCAGTCCATAAAACCTTATGAAAATCAGTCTTGAGATATTTATTGGCCCAGTCTTGACGTTTCAGCTTGTGTGTCTTGTTCAGTGGTGGTCGTCTTTCAGCCTTTCTTACCTTGGCCCTGTCTCTGAATATTGCACACCTTGTGCTTTTGGGCACTCCAGTGATGTTGCAGCTCTGAAATATGGCCAAACTGGTGGCAAGTGGCATCGTGGCAGCTGCACGCTTGACTTTTCTCAGTTCATGGGCAGTTATTTTGCGCCTTGGTTTTTCCACACGCTTCTTGCGACCCTGTTGACTATTTTGAATGAAACGCTTGATTGTTCGATGATCACGCTTCAGAAGCTTTGCAATTTTAAGAGTGCTGCATCCCACCGCAAGATATCTCACTATTTTTGACTTTTCTGAGCCTGTCAAGTCCTTCTTTTGACCCATTTTGCCAAAGGAAAGGAAGTTGCCTAATAATTATGCACACCTGATATAGGGTGTTGATGTCATTAGACCACACCCCTTCTCATTACAGAGATGCACATCACCTAATATGCTTAATTGGTAGTAGGCTTTCGAGCCTATACAGCTTGGAGTAAGACAACATGCATAAAGAGGATGATGTGGTCAAAATACTCATTTGCCTAATAATTCTGCACTCCCTGTATATACATATATCTATATATATCTATAGATCTATCTATAGATATATCCATGTACATAGATATATCTACATAGATATATCTATCTATATATATAGATCTATATATATATATATATATATGTATATATATGTATACATATATATATATATATATATAGATCAATTTTTTTTAGTTGTTGTATGGTTTCCTTGGGGGCCAAAATTTGTACACACAGAAATCCATAAGAGGGGTGGCACAACCTTAATACTATCGCCAACAAACTCCAAATCCAATTCCTCATGCAGACAAAACCCATATGTCTTTGACCCAACTCCTAGAAGCCTTTCACAAAAGTGATTTTCCTCTTTTTGGGGTGCCAAACTACCAGAGTATCCCCAAATTGAGGCCCCATACGATAAGACTTGAAGGCATTTACACCTATAAACCTCAAGAAGGGGTAACATTAGGCTTGTTTCCATCCCTGGCTGCAAAGTCAAATGTAGCACCTACAGTGGCATTAAACCGCGAACAACGCTTAGCAATACAAGGAACCCACAGCCCTTTGTCATCAAAAGGTACCCTAAGATATGGGAACTCATGCACACGACAAATTTGTTGGCCTTTAATGGCCCCAACCCTACTTTGCTCAGTGGTTTACCACAAACCATGTAATGAGTTTTACCAATATTTAACTGCAAGTCTAGGTCAGTCATAAATTCCACATAAGCATTGACTGCTACACATGGGCCATTCATAGTACGGGCCAACAGCACTGCATCATCCACATAAATCAGGCACACTTTTCCCATCTTGGGGACCTCCTTGCATCTATCTATTAAAAATTCATGCAGGCCATTGGTATATAAGAGAAAAAGGATGGGGGCAAGAATACAACCTGTTTCACTCGTCTATGGGGATTAAAAGGATCTGTGCATTTTCCCTTCACCCTATATCTTTCAGAAGCGTTTGTACCAGAGTGGAGCTTTCGCAAAAGCTCAACATTTGGGCTCGCCTGACCCACCTTAGATAACAGGCCCCGCAGCTTGCTGTGATTAACCCTATCGAAAGCACAGCTAAGATCCATAAAAGTAAGGTAGAGGGTGCCCCCCTCACACTCGTATATTTGTCAATCAGCAAAAGTAAATTTAAACACTGTTTCTGGGTCCCTAGCCCTTCCCTGAACCCATACTGCACCCTACTCATAAGATCGTGCTCTACTACCCAAGTCTCAATGCGCCGTAAAACACCAGAGAGTCTAGCAGTGAGATAGGGAGATAGCACTTAGGGCCACTGCGATTTCCCTTTTTAAACACTGGAACAATACAAGCAGATTTCCATAAGGGTGGGGGAGCCCTACACTCAGCACCACACTTAAGACATTTACAACAATAGGAGCCCACATCTCCGTGTTACACTTGTACAGATCCATAGGAAGTGCATCCGGCCCGGGTGCTTTATGCCTCGGGATCTCCTGAAGGGTGGCAACCACCTCCTCCAGGGTAAATCTAATAGACAGGGTCGGGCCTGGGTCAACCAAGTCAGCCACCTCTTCACCTAGGGTCTGAAACAAATAAATGCTATAAAAATGGCTCACCCAAACATCGGGTGGAATGTTACAGCCCATCCCCTCAGATATTCCTGTCTCGAGGTTGCCCCTATTCACAATCTTCCAAAACAAACCTGGATTCTTAGTGCGACATGCAAACTCTGACTCCTTCCATGCCTGATCTTTTAACTGCTGCTTCTTTAACTTCAACACAAGCTTATACTGTGCCCTCACACTACTCACATGTGCCTTATCTCTGGGCTGCATTTTCAACGCCCTCTATAGGGTTTTCCTCGTTACATGGCAAGTTTTATCAAACCAGCCACACCAAGGCTTACACAAAGACCCTGAATTATGGTCCATGATAGATCTAGTAGAGCTATTTATTCTATCCAAGGCATCAATCACATCTGCCGCTAAGGGGGTTTCTGCCAGAAGAGTCCCTACTAACAAGTTAAAATTTTTATTCACTATGCTCACAACAACCTGTGGGATATTAGCCTGCCGCTAGCAAACCCTACATCCCTGATCTTTTGCTATCAGGCCAACCGGACCTATAACAGCCAGTAACAACCTGTCACAAGGGAAATTTAGAATCACTTTAAGGGATTGTGATGGCTTAAAGTTTGCTATTGGACCTCCCTTGCCAAACCAAGTTGCTCACTGAAGCGGACACAAAAACATAATCAATTGTAGACCCCGCCCCCTCTACCCACAAAGGTTGGAGCCTGGGGACCTGAATGGAATCCCAGATTAAAAATACTAATCAGCCCCATCTTTAAAAGCCCCCTAATGAGGGTCCTGCCCCTGGCATCCTGAAGAACCTCACAGCTAGGAAAACAATCCTCCCACTCGAAAGGATTGCCTGAGATGATATAACCACTAGTCTTCACATTAAAACTTCCTGCAACAATCACTTGGAATTCATTTAAACAGGACTCCATCCTTCCTTTTAGTGTCTGCAAGGCAGAAAAAAGGGCAGTCATTTAACAGCCTAACTCCCACACTGCATTATAAAAATGAACAAGTAGGACATTATACTTGTTAGGAAAAACCACCCACATAATTAGAATTCCCTGATGGCTACATCTAATGTGGTATGCTCTATAGATCTTAGAAGTATAAACCAAGGTCACTAACCCCCTCCCCCCCGAACAATGTCCGGGCACCCGATCAGCAGGAACATCAAACCTTTGGAACCCATCCCATTCAGCTTCCCTCTGACCATGTCTCTTGGAGCAGGACGAAATCAAATCTAGAGATATACCCTGCCCAACATGTGTCTTGTAGCTTTGCATCATACCCAGCCACATTGCTAGAAATAAGGGTGAGACAGGGACGACACATCTCTCACACCTCCCTCCTTTGAAATTATTAAGACGTGGGCCCCCGTTTTATCAACGCTGGAGACGCCCATCTTTGCTGAAACAACTCACCTGGCTTGACTGTCAATCAGTGCCCTTTAAATCTGAGAGGGCTGAAAATCTGTTGTTCAGGCAAAGCAAAGGCTGTGCACCCCACAAACTGGGGACTCTTCGTGCACGAGAAACATCTGGATATTGAGTATGCCTGGAAAAGAAGCCTAAGGGCACTAGCCCAATTGCCTCCCAAGCGTAGGAATCTGTGCGACAAGAAAAAATCAAACGACGAGCCAGCGCTGGATGTCTACAATTCACTATAATGCTTAATTCCCTGATGAAGCCTTCACAAGTGGGCCCACCTTCCCACCCACCCAATCCGTCTGACATACAAAATGTCCTCAAGATCCCTACATTTAAAATCACAGTTTTTGTCCAACCTTATTTTTCAACTACTCGTGGATTCACATAAGTCCTGGGGTAACGGAGGTGCATTTGTGAGAATTACCATGTAGGGAGCACAGTCCGGTGGTAGCTCCAAATGAGAATAGGCAGCACAGACAACTAAATTTGGATCCCGCCCCCTCCCATCCTTCTCCGTTGCAGGCACAGCCTCCTGGCAATCCCTGCTAGAGTTTCTACGCACTGGTCTATCTCTGCCCTGGACCCCACTCTGGACTCACAGAACTTACAGGGAAAGTCACTGCATGGCAGTGGGATCGATTTCCAAGATTCCCTCTATTAAAATCCGACTGCTGGGAAGGCTGCCTGCTCAAACCCTTCTGAGAGGCAGGGATGGTCACCAAAGAAGCTACCTTAGATGGAATAGGTCCGACTGGGCTATTAAAAACAGGCACCAAAAGAGTCACAAGCTTTGGCAGAACGGGCCCCCACCCTAGAAGATAGAAGAGAGACTGCTTATTCAAGTGCCTGCAGTCTTTCCTTTAACGGTGTCAAGTAGGCTTTAACCAGTTCTTTAAATTTGTCCAATAGATTTTCAACACAGAGAAGTTGAACCTGCCCTGCACAAGAAACCCCCTGCGGACAGGAAAGAGTCACCAGATCTGAGGGGGGCGGCTTGGGTTGTTTTCTAGCTTTTTTCAGTGGCTTTTTCTTTTTATTAGGTGAGCTGCTGCAGCTCGGGGAGAGTCCCATTTCCACTGGCCAAGGCACCCCCAATCACACAGTTATTTTCTTCTGCCAGAAGGGGCCTGAGCAAATCAACCTGTGGCACCACTGAAATACCATCTCACATGTCAATAGTCACAGAATCTCCTGCGTTGGCGGATGCTCGTTGCCAGTCATTCAGTTCCAGGGAAAGACGTCTCTCGACAGGACTATTTCCTTCTGTACCACCCCCACTGCACGGGCCAAAAAATAATCCAGGTTGGAGCTGATAGATTCCCTTCCCCCGCTGGTTGGTCTCCACTCCGTAATGTCCTTTTACTTCCCATATCCGAGCCACCCAAAACCCCTCACTGCACAAAAGAATCGGATTTCTTGCTCAATGGAAGGCCCACTGACAACCAGTCTCCAACTCAAAACATAAAAATAGAAGATGGAGGCATCACTCAACCCACTGACCAAGAAGTCAAAAAGATGCAGGAGTTGGATAGTGAACAACTTTGGGGGGTGGGGAGGCAGCCCAGCCTTGTTCGGCCGCGGACGGGTGCAGACGGGCCCGCTCTTCACCCAGTCTTGGCTCGGTCTTCCCACGATGCGTCCGATGCAGCTGCTCACCAGCGCTCAATTTAGCGTCCCCGCCCTCAGACCGGGACGTTGGGAATTGAAGTCCATAGAGGGGTCAGGGCCGCCCACAATACAAAAACGCTAAGTGCGCGTCCAATGCAGCAGCTCACCAGCACTCAATTTAGCGTCCCTGGCCTCCTGACTGGGACGCTAGGAGTTGGAGTCCATGGGGGGTCAGGGCCTCGCACGATGCAAAACTGTTAGAGCACATTACAGTAATAAGATAAAAGTCTTATATGTTGATTCTACAATAGAATAACACTGCTTAGCCTTTATATTTATTGTGAGTTATAGATATGCTGCCTGAAATAGATGTGTATCGCACACCATTTCCTAAAAGGAAGTTTTTGTCTGTTCATCTCCGATAGATCCTAAAAGTCAAACCCAAAAGATGAGGTAGCTAGCAATTCATTGACGTTGCAGTAGTAACTGGTTTCTGTGTTTCCAATGCAGTGGCAATACTGGTCAGAAGGATCAGTTAACGGCCATTAAATTTCACTTGCCTTGAGAACTGACCTGATCCACCTCGAGTACCTGTGAACATTGTGCTGGATATTCTGATTCCAGAGCTGGTGCCTAATTAAAGACGCTGAAAACAACCTCTTTACTTGACGATTTGCTGTTTTGATTTTTCCCCAAACTAGCTATGTGAAGGGCCTACTATGGAAACAGGAGATACAAAGTAAGGGACAGATGACAGTCCATTCACCGATCACATCATCTCATGGATCCTTCAGATGTACACGTCCCTTCCACCCACTCTTTGTGAAACACATGCCTTAAAATGCCTTTACAAAATCGTTTTCGATGTTTGGTGGTTTTCCTTTGGATTCAATATTGCTGTTCTGTTGTTTTTCAGCTGCTCTTTTGCATCTTCCTTATATCTGTTCATTAATCTGTCTTCATTCATTAAGGCTGTTCTTTTGTAAACGTATGTAAAACTTTCATATAAAAAAAATAACTGGAGCAATAAGGGTATGCCTAAGTATTAGTAATGGGACGCTTAAAGAAGCTTCATATGCACCGTTGTGGGTCGTTGTCTCTATCCAAGGACTGAATTACTTTGTTTGCTCTTTCTATAGAACAAAATTTCACTTAAAAATCACGCCTTATTTTTTGGATCAGCTAGTGTAGTTGGTTTTTAAAGTCCCCTACAGAACAATCATTTTCTGAAAAGATAGGTCTTAATTTATCCAACTAGCGGCAATGTTCTTTAGTAAGACAATATAAATTAATGGAAAAAGAAATCTAAGAACTAAGGGCCACATGTAGCAAACTCCAAGATTGCGACTCGGAAATTGCGAGTCTGTCCGACTCGCAATTTCCGAGTCGCAATCTCAGATGCAGAACAGTGTCTCAGACACCGTCTACGAGTCGCTATGGGGTCGCAAAGACCCACCTCATCAATATTAATGAGGTGGGTCGCAATTTGCGACCCCATAGCGAGTCCCTGCACTCACAGGGATGGTGGCCTGCTGAAGTCAGCAGACCTCCATGTCTGTGACTGCTTTTTAAATAAAGCACTTTTAAAAAAAAAATTGCAGCCCGTTTTCCTTAAAGGAAAACGAGTTGCAAAATGAAAAAAATACCGAAACCATTTGACCACTGCCTGCTCTGAAAAAACATTCTGGGCAACATTCACAAAGGGGAAGGGGTCGCATGGGGACCCTTCCCTTGTGCGAATGAGTTACCACCAGTGTGACACTGGTGGTAACTGCGAGCTGCTTTGCGACTGCATTCGCGGTCACAAAGCAATTCTGAATTGCGATGCGAGTCGCAAATAGGAAGGGAACACCCCTTCCTATTTGCGAGTTGCATTCACAAATTGCGAGTCGGTACCGACTCGCAATTTGTGAATGTGCATCGCCTTAGGCCGTTTGCATGGCGCAAACGGCTTCCTACTTCTGGCCCTAACTTCTAAAAAGAACAATTGATCTACACCGCTTTCGTTCATGATTTGTACAGAAAATAAATTTTGGAGCATAACTTACTTCTGATTGTTCTTTGTGATTTTTTAAAAGTATTTCTTTTTCAGCACAAGCTGACAATAATACCTCATTTTACCATACTGTGAAAATAACGCTAAAGTCAGTGGCACAATCAATTTCAAAAAGACCATCAGTGAGGATATTTTTACTTTAACTGCGTATATGAATTATTTTCGTCTGCAGTTGCTGCATACATCATAAGGGACCCCATAAAGTCGTGAATAATTAAGACCTACGTTTGTGACACAGTGTTTTCGCTTTCAGAATGAATGCTGTGTAGTTCCAGGGCAGTCCAGAGCCCGTCGGCACTTTCCATCTCTGGAGAACCAGACAGCTGGGCAACACAGGAATTTCTGTCCTTCTGAATTGAGCTTTCACGGCGCAGAAAATGTCCTGAATAAACAAACTACCAGGGAACCGAGCCATACCCACGTACACGATGTTTAATGAAGTAGACCGATAATGTTTGTACATGTCTGGGTAAAGAAAAATAAAAAATGTGATAACGTTGCGCATTTTTTAAATTGAAAAAACATAAACTTCCAGTTGAGCAGTCGCATTTCTAATACAGTTTTAGAGGGAGAAATGATGTTGCGACAAATTGGTAACTTTATGATGAATTTGTCTAGACAAATAAAATACCCACTTTACTAGCATCGCGATATAGTGGCACAGTGAGTTTAGGCCTTATGTTTTTTGATTGGCTGAATGCACACATTGTAGCAAGCCTGAAGGTATATCAAGCCTGAAGGAGCCGGGTTTGGAATAGCAAGCAACAACTGTTCTCTTCTCTGAGGAGTTAATATGCTAAAACAAGCTCCACTGATTCGACGCCACTTAAATTAATGGATCGTCGTAATAGACGCCAGTGAGGGCCGCCTCTGTGCTCTTTTCAGGCTTTGGTTGCTTTTCACTAGAAATGCTTTTAGCTTCAGCGTGTATCAGTAACTTTCCTAATACATTAACAGGCGTGAATCAATGCGAGTTTATCATCGGTAGTAAATCAGGATTCAGTGGTGGATGGCAGCGTCTATTGATTGCACGAGTTTGCACACTGTACTTTGGAGCTTAACAAAGAATTGAACCAGCCGCCTCATTCTCTCAAGAACACTGCACTTAACTAACCTGTTCAGAAGGAAATCTTAATATGGGTATCCAGCTATAGTAGAAACGAAGTAATCAGATGGGTAACGAATAGGTTAATGTATGGCATATGGGTATTTATCGTAGACTATGTAATTTAAGTCAGACTGGTTTTGTTTTTCTTATATTTCTGCCTCTGATTTCAACTTGACCGTGCCATGAATCAAACGTGTCTCTGCATTTCTATGGTCCTTTGTGAGACATGAATCTGCGACCCTCTGGTTCACATCGTGTTTACAGCTGGCACAGTAGCTGACTCACTTTGTATGTGCAAGCAAACCTAGGGGGCACAGGCGATTGGATGAAAGCAGCAAGGTGGGTTTTGTAAGCGTGGCACATCACCAGGATAAATGACAAGTCGGGACCAACTTGCAGCAGACACGAGAGTGCACGAATTGTTGGTGCAATGAGTTGAGGTTCTCAATAGGGACGGCCTTACAGTAAAAGGGAGAGCGTATGTTATGGTGCTTGATAATCTCAAAAGGCATAAAAGTATCAGCCATGGAGTCTGATCTAACGGTGCAAGGAAGGAGAGAGGTTTCCATCTTGACAGTCCCTTTAGTACAGGGGACATCTTAAATTGTGAGACTGAGGGAGGGGGTGGTGTCCGGGATATCTCAGCCAAAACCGCCTTTACCCAAATGAAAAACAAATATTGACAAAGACAATGGGTCGGTACTTGGAAAGCTGGTGGCATGGTTTCATTTTTTCATTTTTTCATTATATGCATATGCTACAAAAGTAAAAAGAAGGAAACACATAATACCACCTAAATATGGCAGCAATATGCTTGTAATACAATTTTTGATGTGTTAAAAAAGTTAGCCATTGCAAAGAATATTAATAGATTATCCTGAGTGTTTCCTGCCAGGCAAGTGTATTTAGAACAGGTATAGAAACTGTTTTTAGTTTTAACGCACGTCATTGGAAATGCTATTCTTATTTGCTGTAACTTGAAAATATTATTTAAATGTACAAGGACAAATACAAAAAGAATAAAGAATGGAAAGCAAAAGACATTGGTCAAAATAAGTATTGAAATCAATGAGTGGGAGGGACTGGGAGATTGCTGGTCCAGTGTACAGTCTCCCAAAATTAGTAATCATGCAAAGTCAAAGAGTACATTGTTCCAAAAAAAAAGAGAAAACCAGGAGACCTGCTACTACAGGAGTGTCAACACTCATGCATCACAATGGATGACTAGCTTCATCATCGGGAACGCTCCTCGCCAGGTCGGTGCTGCAATGCCCGGCGGGCTCCACTGAGGGGGCTCTTAACCGTATTGCTCTTTTAGTAGCTTATAAATCCAGGTCATGTGGATGGGGAACCCGTTTATAGGTACCAAAGCAAACTGGAGAGAGTAGAAAAATAATAAAATTGGTTATCCATCTCGAAAAGACATCATGAATGTAATCAGTATAGGTGAGGGAGACCAAGATTAAAAACCAAAGTGAAAGTAAAAATGATGAGTGGCAATGCTCAATTACTTTCAACACAAAAAATTAAAACACGCTAAGAATGAGACTATCAGGTACCTCTAATTGTGGGTCGACATATTTCGCGTCTAATGGTCCAGCCTGATTCTACGATGCTTCATCAGGACCAATTCAAGAAAGGCTCCGTACGGGAACGCTGGGCGGAGGGTAGGTTCGAAGAAAGGACCGCTGGCACAATCTGTCAGCTTTTGTCCCCAACTTGCGATTCCCAAGGAGCCTTTCCTGAATCTGGGGATGGGCGACCTTTATTGTTGTAGCCAGTTGACTTAACGTAAGTGACTGTCTTTTTTTATATCCCACTTTTGGGTTTTCTTTAGTTAAGATTTTTGGAGAAGATGTTGTATAATTGTTTTTGGTCCTGATGAAGCGTCATCCATTGTGATGCATGAGGGTTCACGCTCCTGTAGTAGCAGGTCTCCTGGTATTCTCTTTTTTTTTGGAACAGTGTACTCTTTGAGTTTGCAAAATAAGTATTGACCTCCTAGCCTTGGTATGAAACATATGTCCTTTTAGGTAGATGTGCACATGATTAGAAAAAATGCTATGTCTCAGAGTGCTAGACAGCCAATGGACCTCCTAAAAACAGTTAGCAAGCTTTGCTAAAAGCCAATAGGACAGTCACATTTTGCCAGCCTACTGGCTTTGCTAATGATTTTTAAAATGTTTTTGTAAATATTGATTACAGGAACATTAACAAAATGGTCACCGGTCCATTCTCATGCATCCGTCTATGATTGTTTTTGTTAATAGCATTTTACATAAACATTCAGAGAAGGTTGTCTGTGCTTGCACATTCATGGGTTCACATAAACAAATAACTTGTAATGTTTTTGCATGGAGGTTTGACAGACACATTCAAAGATGGCCACCTTTGCACAATGAGGCGCCTGCAAAGACACCCATGGAAGAGCTGTCTTTGAATAAATTTAAATTTGTTTAAAATGTACAATGATTGTAGTGCACTTCAGGCAGAAGCAAGTACCGAGTAGTCTAGAGAGCTTCTACGCCCTCACAGTATAAAAAAAATATATAAAAAAATAAACGAATATGCACAACAGTCCTGGCACCTAAGGTCGTTACTTTTTGCCAGAAGTCCACTTCATGCATAAGAAAAATGCTGTCAATCACAGGGAAGGGAGCCAATGACCCAAGAGAGCTGACCCACTGTTCACACTGTAAACTGTGGTGGGCGGGAACAAAAAGCGAATGAAATAATATAGGATAAATGGATAATGAGGGCTGTCTCTTTGCCCCTATATGATTATTATACAAATATAGATTTGTACAAACCAAAAGGTCTTGGCTAAAGCCAGGACTCAAAATGTACTGCTGAAACTAGGACTATTAGTGTTCCCGTACCCTTCACAGCACAGATATTGTGGTATTTTATGTCATTAACAGTTCATGTACCATATAAAAAAATTAAAAAGTAAAATCTCTTCTCTTAGGGAAAAAGGAAAACGGTGTACACTTTTAAATATGAAAGTTTTCTCTGCATCAGATCACCATAATTTGTCAATTATGTGGTGTATGGAAGGTGAAAACATGCTTTCAACAGTTCAGAAGTTCAGGGTGGAATGTATTTGAGCCTGGAGTGTTTTTCGTTGCAGAAGAAAAACTAACACTGACTCTGGCAGGTAGACCCAACTTAGAGCCCCAGATCTATGTGAATGCAGAGAAGGTGGCATCACAAACATTCCCCATGGAAGCTTTCTTTGTCTTCTATGAGGTGGCACATGTGTGTTGTGTTGTTATGAAAATGCAGGGTATTCTGAATGAGGTTTTTGTGCTTATGGCTTTCTAACTGCTACTGGTTTGTTTTAACAGGTAATTTTTCCATTGAAAACTATTTTGAATTTACCAAATTAAAATTCCTTAACCCCTTGTTCCCTTGCTCATCATAGATCTTGCTGGAAATAGTACAAGCAGCAAACATCATTTCTACTTACCTACAATAAATACATTATGCATAATCCTGTTTCGATTGACTATCATAGAATTCTGCTAAATAGACATATGCACAAGTGGGTAAAATAGTGTAGAAACTGAAGCCCAAAAAAGAGTATAAACTGGTTTGGAAATGTGCAAAATGTCATTAGAAAATTAGTACAGACATCACTTGACATCTCCAAGAACCTTTAAATAATGTACACGATGTTCAAGGTTTTCCCTGTATCCAGGGAATGCAACCTGTCTTCTTCTTATAAGCTCAGAAATGAAGACAGATATTTCCTTAGTGCTAGAAAGAACAGAAGGAAGAAGAAAAAGAACCTGGACATGGAAAAGATATTCAGGGAGCAAGCAAAGATAGATCTAAACATAAGGGACCTCAGATCCCCAATTCACGTCGCAAATGCAGTAGCCATTAATTATCAAAGTAGATTAATGGCATCCGCCAGGACTGGAATGGTGACGACTGAATAGCTTGAATAATCAATGTAACAACCAAGAAATGTTTCAATGGTGTGCATCAACATTGGAACTGACTAACACTATGAAGGAAGTGAAGAGCATGAGCCCCTATCCAGATGAAACAAACCCAAGGCTATCCAGCATCCAACGTGCAATCCCCTGAATGCTCATAATGGGTGCTCAAACAGGCAAAAGAAAACCCTTCCTTGAGAAATGGAAAGCCTGTAACAGGATGTAGCAGCGTGGTCTGTGATCATTAGAAGGCTGTAAAGGTAAAGTATTTCACAACAGATGTCATAAGAATATATGATGGAGGATATACATACAAAGCCAATTTGCTTTACTATCCGTAGCTACTGGAGACTTAATCTTTCAAATTCTGAATTCAGCACAGAGATGATCGAACCTTAGGTGGGGACAGGATGGAACAAATGTTTTGGAGAAGATTCAATTTCAAATCTAATGACATCTTCAAACAGACAAATTACATCAGAGACCTAAGTAGACTAAAAATTGAATCTAATCACCTTACCTGATTTTGGACTAAGCCTGTGAAAGTGGAGAAGAGATTGAAGGCATTTATGAAGCATTCTAAGTATCTGAAAAAGGATTTACTTCCAAGCCATCTGAGCTAGAAAACCTAACAATAGGACATCAAAGTATACATTAGACATTCAAATAGGTGCAACCACTTAGAGCCAAACCTACAAAACACATCTGAAAAGACTCTGTGGGAGATGGAGTAAATCAGAGATTAGAAAATGGCTCTGAAAAATAAAATCTGCCAAGGCCCATCTTCCAATTCATGCTGTCTGTTGACCTGCCAACCAGTTGACCTGGCCTGTAGCATGGTGAATAGTAGCATCCTTGAAATGTGGCGGAAAAACCAAAACGACTTGATAAATCGCTGCCATCTCAATGCAATTGGAATAGTGATTTAACACACAATTGAGCATCTGCTCCACGTTACAAAACCAAGTCAATGCCTCCTTCTGGCAACTTTATCCCTAAACTGTCTATTGAGTAGAACAGCATGGTCTGGGCATGGGCACTGCTGCTGGGAAGACAGTATATTAGACCTTAAATGAACAAATGAAGGGGCATGGCTCCCCATTTCTTTGGACTTTTCTTAAACTAGTTATAGTTTTACTATTTTACTTGTTTGATATCAAAGGGAAGATGATTGAATCTCAAAGGTAACCGTAGTCTGTCCAAAGTGACTTGGCTTTGGAACAATGGCATTCATTTAAAACCTGTGGCCTCTAAAATGCTCATCCTTGGACATTGCATGAGCATATCCTTCACATTACAAGGCAGTACTGTTGGGTTCAATCATCAATGATAGGCACTGCCGTTTACTTAATTCTGACTTTCATCAGCAGTTAATGCAACTCCTCCACCCCCCAGTGTAGAAGCACTATATTAGTATGTGCTACTCTGGCCATTCATGGTCACCTAAAGAGGGTCCCAGTTTGGTCAATATTCTAATGTTGAACCCACAATGTTTGGCCAGCTGGTTGACTTGCCTTTTGTTATTGAGTTGGGTGTCAGCCCAATTCTCCAGAGTTACAACTTTCCTGCAAGTGAGAATCAGTCTTTACAAATGGTCGAAAAGTCATGGTCAGTTCCTAAAGGAGCTACCCCACAGTAGCATGTGATGAATATCAGTTCAGTTTGTCTGTATTCAGAGACAACCAGGTGATTTGAATCCAGTGCTGTATGCCTCAATGACTTTTTAAAATTCCGGTATGCCCTACTGAGTGATGCTACTACGCTGGATCAGTATTTGACTGTCATCAGCTTACAGTGAAAACCCACTTGTCTCACTAGTGAGAGATCGTTGAGGAAAGTTATACATATGTTAGAGTACCAAAGTCCAAGGCGATCTATGGGGATACTTCACATGAATTTTAACTGCAAGTCCACTAAATCACCACATTTCACAGGCTAGATCCTCCTGGCTTAGAGGAAATGCAGCCACCAATGTAATTTCCCATAATTGTCCCAATGAAATGCCATGGTACCCAGCATCAAAGGCAGCAGACAGGTCCAGTTTCACAATTTGTGTGACTGAGCCCTGATCTGCCACCTTCAAAGTGTATTCTCTCACATCCCACATGCATATTTGACCCACTACTCTTGTCTTGAATACCAACCCACCTCAGCTTGAAACCATATTGCAAGCCTCCCAGGACGAAATGAAGATTAAGATTTGTTTAGAAAAGACATGTGAGGAAAATAAGACATTCTTACTTTATGGACCAGGTCAACAAGTTGGTATTCATACAATTTCAGCACAAAAAGGACCATTTTATATTTTGTAATAAATGTTTATCTATACCACAACAGCCTTTCAGTCTCTAATCATGTGATGACATTTTTCTGCAGAAGAGCCATCAAAATGGATAGTAGCTCTGATCCCATAAAATGTAATGCTGCACAAATCGAATCATAGAAAAAAATCTCCTAACAATCCAAAACTCATGCATTGCCAGAGAGAAAAATCACAAATCCTGAGGTAGACGCTAAGAAGAGTGTGCCACATGTATGTCAGCTTTGAATGCCATATTTACATTGGCATAGGTCTTACTCTCTACTCTAATGGCAAGATGTATAATCTAGGAAATTAGAATTGGAAATAAAAAACTAAAAAAACAAATGTTAGTTTCTGAATCACAAAATATCATCTATGAAGCACTTTCATGACCCACTTCCAAACTGCCATTCTGTATGCATTGTTAATTGAGAATTGTGAATCACAAATGTCACGGCAAATGATGAGATCACGGTTCCAGGGTGTCAAAAATATTACTTCAGTGCCTGGATGAGGAGCATTGATTTCAGCCACTGCAGTGGAAATTGAAAATACCACAGAATTTCCAGCCAGAGGCCAAAGGTGGAGGTGGGAAGAAAAATAAATTGTAAATGAATCATCCAGGAACTGGAAAGCTGGAGGCTTATCCAACAACAGCTCAGTGATTTGTGGGTCACCAATAGGAATCCATAAATGAAATGTATATGCCATTATTTTAACGGTCTGAGCACATTGCATTTGAGTCTTGGGTGTCATGTTTGTGACAATGGCATGAGGGTCTATCATGAGGATATAAAAATTGTACAATCTCATGTCATAATTTTAATAAGAGATGAAACTGACAACACGCTCTGTCCCTTAAGAGAGCCACCTACTCAGAGGACCTATGTCCAGACTGAAGTACAAGCATCAGAGCAGGTAGACATCTATTCACCTGCGATAAATAACACAGAAACAACTGTAGCTCCTGAAGTACCACTTACATTAGAAACAATAGAGACATTGCTGAGAACCCCCCCTAGCTACCAGATCTGCAACCATAGCTAAACCTTCTTGAACCATTCGCTTAGCCCAATCAACTTATGGAGCTTGTGCTACACAACCATTGGTACTCAGACAGAGCAGGCGATCTAGGCAAGGTGTCCATCACATGTTACCTGTGGTATCATTAGACACATCTTCTGCCTAGTTCTGTTGTATGGAAAAATCAATGCTAGTGGTCCAACAAAAGCAGCTAAGGGCCACTTGGGAGTTTAGTATGATGGTAGAGGTCCACAGAAAAATCATTTCAGAGGGGCATGGAAAGATGAGGCATGTTATAAATGGCAGAAGTAGTGAAGGAATGTGGCAAGTTATTGCTGCTGACTTGAAAGCCAAACAGATGTAGATAAAGACACTCTGATAACAGCACTCAAGCTTTAGAGTGCTCTCTGTAGAGACTGGCCTCTGCAACTACAACCATGTACATACATACTGCACATAAGCTTTGTTAGTTTACCACAGTGGTGATATAGCCAGAAGGTTCCCACAAATAACAAATATAAATGAGTAAATTCAGATGGCTAATGCACCCACCAGGCTGTCACAACACCAGTGCACAGGGAGGAGGTCTTAATTGTCAGTAGTATGTCTCATAAGCCAGGGACTACAAGTTGAAGAAGAAGCCATCACGTGAGAGGACAGTGGAACTCCATGCCCAAAAAAAGGACAATTATAACTAGACCAAGTTGCTAATAATTTCTAAATCCACCTTTCATAAATCACTTTTCATTTTGTATTTTTAATTAATTATTCACGTTCTTAAATGTGTATTAACACAGCTGGTTGGCTTGATCTTTGGTTGTCATTCATTTTATCTATCATGACCTTGAACAAACACGCATATGGTTTAATCTGAAAATAAATTGCTTCTTGCATTCTTACTTTGTATCTCAAAAATAATTAGTTACATTAATCCTGCAAGAGTCTTGCTACATCTTGTCTTCGAGGTGGATGTTGGATGATGATTATCATCATCATTATTCGAAACATCATTTTCTGGTTGCACTGGTAACGTTGTCATCATTGAAATGTGTTTATTACCTTGCAACATGTCTGTGGGTTACATTTAGGTGCACCCCCACTTTTAAGGGTAATCTGTTTTTCACTAATCCAAATGTCCTTTTACTTACACTCATGGTCTGCTTGTATGCAACAATGCCAACGGAAGTAAGACATAAGCACTGTCATCTGCAAAATGTATAAATTACTCTTTTAGCTTGATAAAGCATTTAAATTAATGTTTACCTAAGGTGTTCTATTAATTCGACTAACCAAGCAACCACCCATCTCACAGATCTCCTCTCACTAGCCAGCCATACAGTGGAGAGAGACAGAACATGTAGTAGTATTGTATGCTACTTGAGTGTATGTTATTAGGTGCGCTATATTGAAGGTGACACTGCACCTCACCTGTATACTGAGTGCTGACTCTTTGTAAGTAGTTGAGAAATTCACTCCCGGTTGGCATATTAGGCTGTAGATGCCATCCACACATCCTATTACAAGTGGAAATTCTGCTACATCATAAAGTTGAAGCATTTTATCTTGCAATTCACTAGAGGTACTGGGAAATTTGATAGACATATATTTGTGGGAGCATGGCATCAAGGAAGCTTCACAAGACCTTTGGCACTTTGGGGGATTCCACCTGCAACTGCTACAATCTCCTTGTAGTAATGACACTTTGAGTGTTCCTTTCCAGTATAACTGACAACTCATCAATTAGGTCAGATATTACTGGAGTACAATTCTTTCCATATATCTTTTCTGTTGTTCAAATAGAGTTAACCTTTGTTTAAATATCCTCTCTCGTAAATTCTTCTCCTCCGCTGGGCTGCTCATCCACATATCTTCCTCGATATTACATGGAGTGCTGCCACTGTGAACGTTTGTGTTGCGTTTTGGGACTCTTTTATAGTTTTTCCTAGTTCCACTTGATGGTATTTTGTGAGTGTGATTTGGTGTTTTTGTAAATATTCACAGTTTGCAAATGTGAGATACAAATTACGAGTCACTAATTAATATTCACATTTTGGAAATTGCAGAACTTGTACTGCAAAAAATAATTTCCTAAACTATTCGTATTGATGAGCTATTTTTATGTGTTTTTTGTGGTTCGTACATCAGTATTGGCCAATTTTGAGGTAACATACCAGTTTGCAACTGGTTTTGAATGGAAAACACTTTGGGGCAGCTTTATGAGCCCCTTGCGCCATATATCGCCACATTTTTGTCATTTTTTATACTAATGTGGCAATAATATGGCAAAAACACGGCACCATATTTACAAAGTTGTGCCACATTATGCCTGTGCAAGGCATAATGTATGCACAGGCGATGTTCCCACGTTAGGGGGTGCTGAATAAATGGCACAAAGAAATCCAAAAGATTTCTTTGTGCCATTTCTTTCAGCATTTTTAATGCAGGATTTAAAAGGGGACACACCATAGGTTGTAATGGGCTCCTATGGACTCTTCAGTGTTAGATATAAAATGTTGGTGATAACCCTGAACAGTACATCAATAGCATAAAAAATTCTGACGCTATTGCCCCCTACACTGCATCATGGTGTGCCGTATTTTAAATACGGCACACACAGGGTGGCGGTTGGGGGGCGCTGAGGGATGCAAGGAAAGTGGCGCTGCAATAGGTGAAGGGTCACTTTGCTTAAATCTGCCCCTGTGAACGCCAGTCATTGGAGACTTCCTTCAAATACAACTGCTGTCCAGTTAAGCTGGCGGGTATGTGTTAGTCATTATGACTGCTGACATAACCACCTCAATATCTTTGAAAGTGTACATAAGGGCACTGATCCCTGGATATGGGAAATCGAAATTGTTTCAGTCAATTAAGACCAAATTTTTCTCCTCAGGTAAAAAGGTCTTCAGCTTTTCATGCTGACTGAAACAACATAACAGACCATCTGCTGGGTCCACAGGTCTGCCACATTGTGAAATGTTCCAATTGAGTTGGATTTAAACAGAAAGAATACTCCTAATCTGAGTTTATTCGTCTAGGATAGAGGATCTCAGTGATAAAGGTCAAGGGGCTACCTTTCAAGTCATTGCATAATTTTGCATAACAAGCATAACATTACATTTGCGAAATTATCAAGATTACACTGGTGTAACAGTATTTTCAGCAGGTACTAGTGTATTTCTGTCACTTAAAATCCCCCTCATCCTTCCACCCCCATCTTTTATGTGATAAGAAAAATCTTTAGTTATTAGAATCAAACTGCTACTTACATACAAAATGTCCTTCCTGTAGGAACAAATCGAACACGTTTCTGATTTGTGTATAGCAACATCGCTGTTATACTGTTTTTAGAAGGCACTTAGGGCCAGATGTAGCAAGGGTTTTGCAACTTGCAAACGGCGAAAAACGCCGTTTGCGAGTCGCAAAAGCCTCACCGGAATGCAGAAATGCATTTTGCGAGTCGGATCCGACTCGCAAAATGCATTTCCGACTCGCAAATAGGAAGGGGTGTTCCCTTCCTATTTGTGACTCGCAATGCTATTCATTTTGAAAGCGCAGTTACCATCCACTTGAAGTGGATGGTAACCCAGGCGCAAACGGGAAGGGGTCCCCATGGGACCCCTTCCCCTTTGTGTCTGGAAAAAAAAAAAGATTTTCAGAACAGGCAGTGGTCCAATGGACCACTACCTGCCCTGAAAAATACCGAAACTAAAGGTTTCGGTTTTTTTTTCAAAGTGCAGCTCGTTTTCCTTTAAGGAAAACGGATTGCACTTTGGAAAAAAAAACTGCCTTATTAAAAAGCAGTCACGGACATGGTGGTCTGCTGTCTCCAGCAGGCCACCATCCCCGTGAGTGCCCCTACTCGCAATGGGGTCGCAAATTGCGACCCACCTCATTAATATTAATGAGGTGGGTCTTTGCGACCCCATTGCGAGTTGCAGAAGGTGTCTGAGACACCTTTCTGCATTCCAAATTGCGACTTGCAATTTGCGAGTCGCAGGGACTCGCAAATTACAAGTCGCAATTTGGAATCTTCCTACATCTGGCCCTTAATTTCGGCTGTCTTTTTCTATCTTGGATCTAAATCCACGCAAGGTACTTTTGCTATGGATGATGCAGTTTATTTCAATAGGTAGATGTATTTCTCCTTTAGTTGTTCTGCTGGTCGGTAAGAGGAATGAGATGCTGCTTTATTTCATGGGGAAGAAACATGCTTTCCCTCACCCCAGGCTGCTGAACATGGCACCATGGCCTTTTTTGCTCACCAAAATGTCCTAATCATTAACTAATATAATTTGTACAAAGAAGACATATTAATGTTGGTAAGAAGTTGAATGTAAACCATTTGGGTAAACTTTGAAGACACACCACTTAATATAGACCCATTTCTCGCTTATTATTCGGTTCAAGCACTTTTAAGACACAAGAATTACAGAACCTTTCCTCTAGTGCAAAAACCTAAACAAACAGGAATGTTCAATTTGCACCATTTTTACTGTTTGTGCAATTCAGAATTGAGCAAAATCTATTTACACATGAGATAAATATGCCCAGGCTTAAGGCAAAGCCCTTAAGGCAAAGGCTTAAGGCAAAGTCAAAATCTTCCATTTGTTGCACTTAAGTAGGACAGATAGTGCACAGTCAGTTCTATTTTGTGACAAACGTTTGCTACGACCTAGCATGTGTTTGTTAAGATGTGTATTACTGACTTTGAATTTGTAAGCAGTACATTTGCTATATGCAGTTTCACAACCTGTTTCCTACATTTTTGTCAAATGTAAAAAGTATTTATTAAATATAAAATGAACTAAAACCTGTTTGCCCCATTACTCACAGCAAGAATAATGGAAATGGATTTACCCTATTTTTGCACCAAAACAAGACTTCTGTAACCTGGCCCCAAGATTTCAATCGTAAAACAAATGTATATGAAGCAGTGGCTATCAAACGAATCTACAAAGACTGAAATATTCTCATATTAATAAACTAATTATGATCACCTTCGCGCATTAGGTCCTTGACGACCAAGTAAAATGCCTCTTTTTCTCCTTGTAAGGCTCCATACATTGAAAAGTATTACATTGTTTCTGTTGCTTTGAATGAAGGAAATATCTTTGAGCGTACCATGTCTTAAATTGTGTGATATATGTAAGATGTAAATTGGTAATAACAATAAAGTTATTATATGTAGCACAAGGAGATTCTATTAAATGTCTTCTACGATTCATTCCATCTTTCAAATGGCATCACAGAGCATCCAGGGGACAACAAACGACCAACTTAGCTTGTTCCCCTGATGAGTAGACAAATTGCAGTAAAGTCTTACATGGACGACCAGATGTCAGCTACTACAATAGACACATGGAGCCTTCTCTAAAGTAATTAGGCCTACGTGTCCCTTGATCCCGGGGGAGGTGCTGTTCGTGACCTCCCTTCGAACAGGTGCAGGAGCAAGGAATGAATATGAGCATATTACCTGTATGATTGGCATTGTCACTGTGGAGGAGAGGCTGTGAATTCTAATTACACCAGAGCATGGTTCGTGCCTCCCTCCTGTATTAAGGTGATTGGCACACAGTCTTTTTACTATCCACATGCTTCCCTTTAATGTGCAATGCTGTATCCCAAACATTTCTCCTCTCCGGGATGAAGCAAGGCAACGGTAAAGGTTACATTTTAATGAGCATACAGGCAGGAACCCCATATTAGTATTATAACACCTTAGGACAAATTCGACAGTCTGTTAACATGCTGCTAATAATTCTGTCAATGATGAGCTGTGGAGAAGGTCAAGAGGGCATGTGATTTTTGAATGAATTTAATTAATAAATTATTGCTTTCCCTACGTACCTTCTAGGCCCGTATAGCAGATGGTAAATGTATGCATTTTTACATTTTTTTCCTAATACTACATTTTAACACAAGCATTCGAAAGAAAAATACACAGATCCTGGCTGATAAGTGGGGATTCTTCAGTAAAAAAACACATATATCAAGTTAAGCAAACGATGCTGAATACACAATATGTTGATTTAAACCATGTTATTTTAAAGCATTAAAACCAAACACAAAAACAATATTATAGGTATGACTTGATTGTGCTAAGCTGATAAAAATACATGCATATACATCTAAGTGTGGTGTGTTAAAAAAAAATCATCAAATCGATATGGTCAAATGGTGGTACGAAAAGGAACAAACCCAGGATTGACTTCTTTGAGTCATTCAAGTTAACGAACAAGTTATTGCATAAATCATCCGGATACACTTGAGTATATTGTTCTCTTGTGCTGAATAAAGGTCTTATGGTGTCTGCATGTAAGATTTGTCCCAGGTCTTGCAGGTTGCAGAGACCTGTTTACATCACCTGAAGCAAAGAAATGACTTGAACAAGACACTGCTGGTAATGGTTGGTTCTTACACACACACACAGGCATGTGAAACATACTCATAAAACAGTAACAAATACAGGGCACACTTGTAAGTGCACTCAGAAGGAAGTAGACTAATGGGGACAAACATACACTATATAGCAATTAACTGCACACTGTATAGAAAAATCTAGGTAATATGAGGTCTGATTTAGAACACTGCGGACGGGTTACTCCGTCACAACGGTGACACATCCTGCCCGCCGAAATCTAAAGCCCATTGTACTGTATGGGATTTAGATTTCAGCAGATGGGATATCCGTTACCGTTGTGACTGAGTAACCTGTCCACCAAGTTCTAAATCAGGCCCATAGTCCTAATGTTCACTGCAGAGGGCTTCCCTTGTTATGAAAAAACCCTTAATTTGAGTTGCAGTGAGGGCTTATTAGAGGGTGAGGGACTTTAACAACAGATATAGCCTAAGGCAGAAGAGCTGTAGGCTATTAGAACATTCCAGCCACTAAGGGTAGAATGGTCTAAATGAAAAAAGGGAGAAATAGAAAGACAAATATTGGAATGTTGGACATCCGGGCTTATACCAGCCATAATAAGCCCAGATCTACTCCATTGTCTTCAACGGAGCTCTCAACATTCCAATTTTCTAGTGTAGACTAATAATCTGCCGTAGCGGGCTATACCGGCCATTGAAGGCCCACTCCAGCGTTAAAGGCCTGACCCAAAGGCGAGAGCCTTCAACAAGGGAGCAGAACTTTATTGGCCAGTATTGCCCACCACAGTAGGCTATAAGACTTTTAGAACATTCCACCCCACCCCATGAGGGCAGATTGTCATAACTAAAAAACACAAAGGCCTGTCGGAGCCCAAGGGGGATGAAATCTCCCTCTGTCTCCAAAGCCTTTATACCCAGCTCTTGGTGTGAATGTTCCACAGCTACAGCATGTGCAGGACCACAGCTGTTAGCTATTGAACATTGTTAGCAGGAGTTGTGAAAGGGGGCTGAAGGCAGCCCCTGGTCCTCCTATGGCTCAGCTAAACTGTTTTTTCTCGTTAAGCCAGGCTAGAGAGATCCAGGAACTGAGCAGCAGTCACCCTTCCCTCCTTCCACAGCTCAAGCAATTCTGTGGGCTGTGGGAGGAGGGTGGGGGAAGGCTCCGGTGTGCCCTGCAGCACAGACTCTGCCTTTCACTTTGCCTTTGTTTTGGAAATGGCTCTATCTGCAGGGTTATCTCCAAACGTTTTTGCTTTTCTCTTCCTATTTTTCTAACCCTCAGTTTGTTGGCCTTAGGACTCTGAGCACTTTACCCCGGCTGATCAGAAAGGACTCACCCCTAACCCTTCTCCAGCCTGAGGGTACAGGCCCTGGATTGAAGGGCCAGGTTTGGAGTATCCCTCTGACCTATGTGAAGGGGTGGCTGTCATAAGCACCCCTAACATTTTTATTCTAGGGCACCACTCCTGGGAGGGTGTGGAACTCTAGAAGGGGGGTCAGGAGGAGGAAAGACTCACCTCTGATTCTGGGTGTCAGCCAATGGGTGTGGGCCAACAGTGCGGACCCTGGGTTGAGAGACCAGAACCCCTCAACTGATGGGAGGTGGAGTGAAGAAAGGATGTGATGCACCTGGGGCTACCCACCCCCCATTCTGCAAAACCTCAGAGGACTGAGGCCCGTAGATGGCTGGGGGCTTGGCCCTGGATGCTGACTGCTGTCAGTGGCCTCTGTTGGTTGCTGTCCTTGTGGGCAGAATTTTCTGTGGATTGGGGACAGGAGTCAGACCCCAGGGG
Source organism: Pleurodeles waltl (assembly GCF_031143425.1). Lineage (NCBI taxonomy): Eukaryota > Metazoa > Chordata > Amphibia > Caudata > Salamandridae > Pleurodeles > Pleurodeles waltl. The sequence continues at coordinate 520,066,662 of NC_090442.1, forward strand.
TGGAATAGGCCACATTACCTTATTGGCCATTATGGCACTGTCTGCCTACTGGGATGCATCTGGGGGCAGGTTAAAAGAAGGTGGTTCACAGATGGGGCCTACAGCTGAAGGGTACCCCATGGACTAGCTTACTGGGTTCAGAGAGGCATAGCACTGACGTGTGCCCCTGCTGTGGTGGGTCATTGTCAATGCTCTACTGCTCCAAGCAGGGAAGCCCATGAAGGTATTGATCGGTCACCCCTGACTTTAGGCTGGAGGGGGTTTGTGTTGGAAATGGCCCTATCTGTAGGGTTATCCCCAGACTTTTTTGCCTTTCACCTCCTATTATTCTGACCCTCATTTTGTTTGCCTTAGGACTCTAAGCAGTTTACCACTGCTGATCAAGCAAAAGTGCATGTGCTTCTCCCTTAAAACATGGTAACACAGGCATAACCACAATTGGCATATTCAATTTACCTGTAAATCCCTTGTAAAATGGTATACCATATACCCAAGGCCTGTAAAAAAAATGCTACTCATGGGCCTGCAGCACAGATTGTGCCACACAATTGAGTAGCTCTGTAAACATGGCTCAGATTTGCCACTGCAGAGCTTGTGTGTGCAGTCTCACTGCCACCCTGACTTGGCATTTAAAACCTCTTGCCAAACCTTAAACTCCCATTTTTGTACCTGTAATCCACCCCTAAAGTAGGCAAAAGGTAGCCCATAGGGCAGGGTGTCATATAAGTAAAAATGCGGGACATATCATTTTAAGGTTTCATGTCCTTGTAATGAAGACCTCCCAATGTCGTTTTTCATTACTCTGAGGCATGCCCCTCTTATAGGCCAGCATTGGGAATTCCTTATAATAACTTTAAGCTGTAATTTCTGATCTAAGTGGAGTAGCTGAATCATGTTTAGTACCACTGGAATGGTAGTAATAAATCCTCTTTACTGGTAAAGTTGGAATTATTAGTACCATGGTAGAAATGTCACTTTTAGAAAGTGGGCATTTCTCTGCAGTCCCTGCACTATCTGCCAACAGCCTATCTCCAATACATGTCTGGCTTGGGCTAGGTGACAGCTACACTTGTGCATTCCCTTCAAACACCCACAACACATGATACCTAGCTGCATCTGCATGCATCTGCGTATTAATGGGTCTTCATGAGGAGGAGCTTAGGAAGGGCTCACACTTATACCTCAAACCTTATACCTCTATCACCCAGAGCAGCCCTAGTAACCTTCAAAGGGTAGTGACCAGAGTCTACAAAGGGGCTGATTACCTCGCACTGATAGTCTAGTAGCGAGGCTGACCAGTAAGAGGGGTCTGTGCACTTCACAAGAACTCTTTGAAGTCACCCCCCACATCAAAGGCATTTTCTAGAATAAGTACTGGGTCCATGACCCACTTAAATCAGTCACGTCTGGACTCAAGGAAACACTGCTGGAGTACAGACTGCTGTGTGCCAGTATTGCCACTCTGCCAGGATTGACTGCTCCCAGGAACAGCTGCCTTGCCTTGCTGTGCCCCCCTGCTGCTTGCTAATCTCTGCCCACTAGCCCAAGACTCATCCACCAAACCCAGAGTGATTGTGAGCAGCTTCTGCTTTCCCTTACCGCCCTGCTAAGCTTTGTCACTCACTGCTTTAACCATCCTGAGCAGCTTTGCCAAACTTTTCCACTTGCATCTCTGATCATCCGGAGCGGGCCTGCCGAACTTTGCAGCTCACTGCTTCAATCACCCCAAGCGGCTTTGCCAAACTTTGCCACTTTCATCTTTGGATACCCAGAGTGGCCCTGCTAACCTTTGCCACTCGTTCCTTCAGTCACCCCAGGCGGCTTTGCCAAACATTGCCTCATGCATCTTCCATCACCCAGAGGAGCCCTAGTAACCATTGCTGCCCGCTTTAATCAAGCACCGGGAGTGACCTTACTAAACCCGGCCACCTCACTGTTCCCCCAACGACCCCCCCACCCACGTGAATCACCCAGCCACTCTCCGAGAGGAGCGCAGCCCGAACATTACCGCAGTCTGTGTAATCAATGCTCACTCGAGCCGAGAAGTCCCCGGCACCACCTCTTCTATCTTACATCAATTATCAACCTTGTTTTATTTAATCCTTCAAAGCAAGCATATACCCATTTATCATTTGGGTCTGTATCATTCTGATCTTGAATTGACAAGATAAACAAGCTATATTTTTCTACATCCTTGTGAAGTCTATTTGTGGTGTACCTCCTGTGATTATTGTGTGCTGTGCAAAAACACTTTACACATTGCATCCTAAGTTAGGCATGCCTGCTCTGTGCCAAGCTGCCAGAGGGTGAGCACAGGCTGATTTATGTCATGTAATTTACTTACCCTGACTGGGACTGTGGACCCTTCTTGGACAGGGCGCATATCTCTGCGGACTACAGACCCAATTTCTAACACTTGCCCCCACAATATATTTGTAGAGGCAGTGGAAAGACAAAGGCAGAGGCTGCAGATTAGAACATTGAAATGGTGAGAGCAGCGGGCCTATATCAGTTTACTTAGTCTGCTGCTGCTCCCTTGTCTTTAATGGAGCTCTCAAAATTCCAATGTTTCATATGATAACTTAATTAGTTGGTGTTCAATTTCTGTCAGGTGGAGAGCTCAAGCCATTTGTCATCACAGCTATATCAAGTGAGTTCAGCATGTGAGTTTTTTAAGCCTCATGACTTTACCCCTTTGGTTTGGGAAAGCGTGTTAACACTTCCATGTACAAGCTACCACTGTTTTAGACCTAAAAAACACAAGTGTGAAGACATGTTTGTTTGTAGTAGCTGAGCAGTAGAGGACCTCAATGCACTACATTTATGAACCAATAACTATATCATAAATGCTTCAGCATATCATCCTAATGAGACCCAAGATGGAACACTCATTACAAACCTAAAGGCAAACTTAGTTGCTGACAGAGAAACTTATAGAATGCTAAGAAACGTTTTTAAATCCAAGACTTGAACTGGAGCCAGCCCATATTGTTCCATTATGTAAACACCATATAGAGATTGGTTTAGTGATTATATGTCAGATTACAGTTGTTGGAAATATCACCTGACATATTGTTTACAAAAAATATCTTCCTGAGGGTGTAGATTTTCTGTTATTAACTCAAATTTGTGAACAATATTTAGAACATAATATTTCTGTCAGAGGATGTTCTGACAATGATATTCTAAATAAAAATGTAGTGAGGAACTCTTATGCCCATGTTGGTTCTCCTTTTTAACTCAGTTTTATGTTTTACAAATATGTGTGCAGGGAAACAGATGCAAAGATTGCTCCCGCAAGCAAAGAGTTGCTATATAAAGCAAACTTTTAGGGCCGATTGCAGGTCAGCTGGGCCACTCTGGTGGGTGGTCCTAGTGGTTTCTGAAGTCCCTTGACTGGGGCTTCCTCCTCATCCTTTTGTAGTACAGAGTGAACTTTCCTTCTGGGTGTCTGATGGTGAGTGACCAGTACAACAGGTCATTGCATGATTCAGCCACTGCAAGTTGCAGTGCCTCCTAGCGTGGAATTGTTTAATGTAGTGGGAGAGGGCTGCGCAGCCTCCCTTGAGAAGCCACTGATGGCTCTGGGGACCGCCATCCCATAGGGCTGGATCCTGCTATGTCCCAGGGTGCCCAACACAAGAACATAGCTGTTTGCTTTGGCGGCATCTTTACAGCTGTAGCCAAGCCACAGCATACAATCTGCTCCGATGGAGACAGAGTTGTCGAACAACTCTCCCTTCATTGTAGTGGAGGTTTCCTCTGTCTGCCTGCCCGAGGAGAGACGGCCAACCACACAGAGGAAACTGCTCTCACAGGGAGGGAGCTGCTTCAGCAGCTTTCTCTCTGTGACAGCACTGCTGGCTCCCACAGAAGGTGGGGAGCCAGCTGGGACAGTGGGGGCGTTCAGGCAACCCCCCCATGCTCCCCAACATTGAGACTGGGTGCCCTGGGGGCACCCAGGTCACATAGCTGGATGCTGGGGATGGGGAGATCGGCCCCATCCCCCCAAAAAATCAAATATTTATGCTGGGCCTGGGGGACGGAGTCCCCAGGGCTATGATCAGCCTAGTGGCGGTGGTTGGATTAACGTATAGTAATGAAATTACTATACGTTAAAAAAAACATAGAGATTCACTGAAAAAAACAAAGGTTACAGGGACGTTATAGTTAGGAATAGAATAAAAAAAAAACATAACAATTCACTTAAAAAACCAAAGGCTACAGGGACATTATAGTTAGGCTCCCATTTTAAATGTACAAAACCATAGAAATGTACCTGTCATAGTTAGAATTATCTCAAGTAACTATAATTGGTGCCCTAAGGTAACTATAACTATATATATATTTTTCCAGTTGTCAGTAAGTAGTTATAGGTTGGACTTAGGGCCTAGTTTAGATCTTGGCAGTAATGGTCCTGCCGTTAACATTTCAACTAAAACTTGTCCATGATTGTCAGCCTGCCATATTTAGTTGTTGGCGGTCCTATAGATGAAAGCCCAAATTAAAACCACTGTCTCCGCCAAGAAACACCGATTACTTCGACAGCGGGAGAGGGAAAAGTGGATGCCGGCGGGGATCCGAGCCACCCTTCCCGCCGTGCAGATTTGGATGTGCCTTACTGCCATGAAAAAAAGTGTCAGTCCAAATTCCATGTCTGAGTTGGTGGAATGGAGTAGAAAAGGGGGGAAAACTCACCTTTTTTCCCCATTCTACCCCTGTCTTTGACTGGACACAATTGGACAACACCTGCAGTCATTGCTGCTCCCCATTGCTTCGTTCAAAGGTAGGTCTGCAAGATTGCTAGGGTATGTTAGGTGGGCACGGCACAGGAGGTTAGGACCACTGCAGGCATATGCATGTCATAGTAGTTATTTTGAATTACTATGTCATGCATATGTGGGGTGCATGATGGTGTCACACATGGCTGGGGACACACTGGCACAACATGCATATTGCACACATACACAACTGTCATTGTGGTGTCATCACCCATTGGAAAATGAATGCTGCCACCACAGTGACAGTACATTCACACTGGACAATGGACCTGGATGGGTAGGTTTGTGCTACCTGTTGTGTATGTGAATGTGTGTGTGTGTGTGTGTGTGTGTGTGTGTGTGAGTGGATTGGCTGTTTGAGGTGGAGGGAGCTGAAGTGGGTGTTGTGGTTATGCCTGTTTGTGTGTCACTTGCATGTGAGACCAATGTTGTTGTGAATGTTGTGTTACCATGTCCAACATTCAGGTGAGTGTTGTTGTGTTGCAGAAGTTGTCGTGATGTGTGTAGTTGTGCTTGTGTGTGTGTGTTTGTGTAGCTGAGTGTGTAGTTGTGTTGGCTTTAGTGGTTGTGACATGTGTGGGAGCAGTGTCAAGTGTGTGGATGTTGTGGCATGGATGTATGTCACTGTGTGTTTCTAGTATGTACATGTTGTGTGGTGTTGGAATGGCAATGGGTTATTGTGTGAATGTGGTGCGTTGTGCAGTGTGCAGTGCAGGGGTACACATATGGCTAAGGGACAGTGTGTGTGTTACTTATCTCTCTTTGATAGCCCTGCCATTGTATGCAGTCCAATGGGTCCTGCTACCATCTCCCTTTGTCAGCAATCTGTCACCAGTCAATTCGCTTCCAGAGATGTAACATCTAAATAAAGCGGGCAGAACACAGTTGTCTTGATGGTCTCTTCAGATCCACCACCGATGCAGCTTGGCGGTAACACAGCCAAGATCTAAATTAGGCCCTTACTTCCCACAGGAAAAGTGATTTTGATTTGCTTACAACTTTGGCGCTGTTTGACACATTTTCACGAAATGTTCCAAAAAAGTGTCTTACTTTGTATAGTTCTGCATGGAAAGTCTCAGGGTGATCCATCAAGTGGGGGCTGAGAAAAAGGAGGGGTCAAAAAATGTATGTTTGACATGTTGTTTCCAAAACAGATTTTAGAGATGACTACAGCCCAAACAGCTGAATGGGATTACACCAAATTTGGTAGAAAGCTAGATCTTGGTCCATAAAGATCTCTTTTTGCGATTTGATGTAAATCCATTTGTAAGATTTTGGAGATATTCACAGAAGCAGAAAAATTGATATTTAGGGATATGGATCCCAAGCGGATCTGACAGATCTCATGCTGAGATTTGATTAGCTGCCAAAACTTCAACCATGAAGTTCTGGCAGCCATCTTGAGACTCAGACTCAGTTGAGTCCCAAGACACAAAAAGCAGAAGGGGGCGGTGTACTAGTACCCTGAACCTCTAGGTGTGGTGATGGGGTTCCACAGGGACCTGGCCAGGGGCCAAAAAAGATTGTTTTATATTTTTGCTGTAGAATTGCTGTGGATCGGCAAATCTGCAGCAAACTTTTAAAAAAAACAGCCCAGCTCTCCTTGTGCTGCTGCATCGGTCTTGCTCCTGTCTTCTCCTTCCTTTCTTCCCTGTTTTATGAGTGCCTTTTCCTTGCTTTTTCCTCATTCTCACTGCTTTCTCCTTGCTTTTCCCCCATTTTTTGTGTCTCCTCTCCTTGCTTTTCCTTCGTTTTCACAGCTTTTTCCTTGTATTTTTCCCTGTTTGCTTGTGTGCCCTCTCCTCGTTTTGCCCTCATTTTTACTGCTTTCTCTTTGCTTTTACCCCCTTGTTGTGTGCCTTTTTTTTTTAGCTTTTTCCTCATTTTCACTGTTTTGTCCTAGCTTTTTCTCTGGCTTTTAGAGTGCCTTCTCCTTGCTTTTCCCTTGTTTTCACTGCTTTCTATGTGCTTATTCCTCCAATGTTTGTGTGCCTTCTTTCTTTTCCCTAATTTCAATGCTTTCTCCTTGCTTTTTTCCATATTTTGTGTGTGCCTCCTCATTGCTTTTCCCTCACTTTCACTGTTTTCTCCTATGTTTTTGCATGCCTTCTCCTTACTTCCTCTCTTTTTCACTGATTTCTCCTTGCTTTTCACCCATTTTTCGTGTGCCTTGTCCTTGCTTTTCCCACGTTTTCACTGCTTTCATCTTCCTTTTTCACCTGTTTTCTGTGCGCCCTCTCTTTGCTTTTCCCTCATTTTCACTGCTTTCTCTTTGCTTTTATCCTCATTTTCACTGCTTTTCCCCCCATTTTTTGATTGTCATCTCCTTGCTTTTCCCGTCTTCACTGCTTTCTACTTGCTTTTTCCTCCTTTTTGTGTGCCTTCTCCTTTCTTTTCCCTTGTTTCACTGCTTTCTCCTTGCTTTTTCCCTTAGTTTTTTTGTGTGCCTCCTCATTGCTTTTCCCTCGTTTTCCCTGCTTTCTCCTACATTGTTTGCATGTCTTTTCCTTACTTTTCCCTCATTTTCCCTGCTTTCTCTTTGCTTTTTACCCATTTTTTGTGCCTTTTCCCCAGTTTTCACTATTTTCATCTTCCTTTTTCCTTGTTTTTTTGTGCTCTCTCCTTGCTTTTCCCTCATTTTCACTGCTTTCACCTTGCTTTTCCCCCATTTTTTGTGTGGCTCCTCATTGCTTTTCCCGCACTTTCGATGCTTTCGCCTATGTTTTTGCATTCCTTCTCCTAACTTCCCCTCATTTTCAGTGATTACTCCTTGCTTTTCACCCATTTTTTGTGTGCCTTTCCCTAGCTTTTCCCTCGTTTTCTCTGCTTTCTACTTGCCCTTTCCCCTTTTTTGAGTGCCGTCTCTTTGCTTTTCCCCTATTTTCACTGCTTTCTCTTTGCTTTTTCCCCCTTTTTGTGTGCCTTTTCCTAGCCTTTCCCTAATTTTTACTACTTTCTCCTTGCTTTTTCCCTGGTTTTTAGACTGCCTTCGCTTTGCTTTTCTCTTGTTTTCACTGCTTACTACTTGCTTATTCCTCCAATGTTTGTGTGCCTTCTCCTTCATTTTTCCTCGTTTCACTGCTTCCTCCTTGCTTTTTCCTCTCATTTTTTGTGTGCCTCCTCATTGCTTTTCCCTAGCTTTCACTGCTTCTCCTATGTTTTTGCATGCCTTCTCCTTACTGCCCCTCATTTTCACTGATTTCTCCTTGCTTTTCATTTATTTTTTGTGTGTCCTCTCCTTGCTTTTCCCTCGTTTTCACTGCTTTCATCTTCCTTTTTCACCTGTTTTTTGTGTGCCCTCTCCTAGCTCTTACCTCATTTTCACTGCTTTCTTTTTGATTTTTTCCTCGTTTTCACTGCTTTCTACTTGCTTTTCCCCCATTTTTTGAGTGCCTTCTCACTGCTTTTCCCTATGTTCTACTTGCTTTTTCCTCCTTTTTTGTGTGCCTTCTCCTTTCTTTTCCCTCATTTCACTACTTTCTCCTTGCTTTTTAGCTTAGTTTTTTTTGTGCCTCATCATTGCTTTTCCCTTGTTTTCACTGATTTCTCCTACATACTTTGCTTGCCTTTTCTTTACTTTTCTCTGCTTTCTCCTTGCTTCTTACCCTTTTTTGTGTGTCTTCTCCCTGTTTTTTCCCTTATTTTCACTGTTTTCATCCTCCTTTTCCCTTGTTTTTTCTGTTCCCTCTCCTTGCTTTTCCCTCATTTGCATTGCTTTTGCCTTGCCTTTTCCCCCATTTTTTTTTGTTCCAGCTCCTTGCTTTTCCCTTGTTTTCACTGCTTTGTCCTTGCTTTTTCCCTGTTGACTGAGTGCCTTCTCCTTGCTTTTCCCTCATTTTCACTGCTTTCCTCTTGCTTTTCCCCTCATTTTTTGTGTGCCTTCTACTTGCTTTTTCCTAGTTTTCACTTCTTTCTTGTGACCTTTCCCCATTTTTGGAATTCCTTCTCCTTGCTTTTCCCTCATGGTGGGGGGGTATGATGCACGCGGGTGGTTGGCTGCAGGACCCGTGGCCAACCCCCCCACACTGTTAAATAAACATAGATATTCACTGAAAAAAAGGTTACAGGAACATTATAGCTAAAAATTGGCATTTAAAAAACCTTAGAAATTTACTGAAAAAAAACAAAGGTTACTGGGACATTATATTTATGATCAGAAATTATACGCATAAAACCATAGAAATTCAGCTATTATAGTTAGAACTATTTCAAGTAACCATAAATTGTACTCTAAGGTAACAATAAGTCGCGCCCTCACCATGCATTGCTAATTACCCCACATATTACATCAGTAATTGCATCATCTATGACATCATTAAGAATATCATTGCAACACTTGCAGTAAAATTATTGATCTTAAAGCTATGCATGGTGGAGAAGTGAGTTATAGTGCCTTAGGCCATGAGTGAGCGGTTGTTGATCATCAACAAGGTTGTTGTACATCTTTTGGTGTCTATTAATCGCTCGGCTGCTGGGGAGAAGGTATTGTTGTTTGGTCTCTCTGTCCTCAGTTTGGAAGTAGGGGGTGAACCTGTGTCCAAAAAGGCTTGTTTTCAGATTTAGAGTTTTATAACAAAAATAACCTTGTGCTATTTCCCATCTATGAGATTCAGACAAAGAAATTAGCATTTCGAGGTAACAAGGACTGGTCACCCATTACAATCATTAATCTTGAAGACTACTGGCATGTAATAAGTTAGGGAACTAAATGCATCAAGTCAACCATGGTTAACATGGAAGTCAAGAACTATTTGTCCCCAGTCAAAAAACACCACCATTTGAGATGGATCGGAGTGGAGTCACACTATTCTATTAGATCACCTATATGAAATGTGATGTCGTTACATTAAACTATTACCTTCTGGCATGTTTGTATGGTCCAGAATATTCAATGAACAATACACTGCACAAAAAATGATCTCACTAAACAGCACCATATGCCTCAGATTTAGATCAAGCAGAACCAATGTTCTGTTGAGAGTGAAGCTTTTTGATACATTTGCAAGATCCTAAAATGTTAGAAAGGTTTCTCTTCAAGAACTGTGGTTGCGTCAGATGTTGCAAAGTTTATGTCTCATATATATGCCAAAAGGCTTTTGTAGAAAACTGCATTCACAGTGTGGGCCCATTTTTGGTTTCAGTGTGCCAATCATAATAAAAAAGTTCTTACATTCTACATTTTTCAGCAAATAAAAGTTCCTAAGAAAGTAACAGAGTCCAAATGGCCACATAATTCTGAGGGGGGTATTAACCAGTGTTATCAGCCCTATTGGAATTCTATATTTTGTTGAAATACCACAGCTCAGCAATGGTTCACCCAGAGATTTCACTGCTGTTCCTTGGACCCTGGTCAATATAAATTCTGGGGGAGTTAGATAATAGGGATTATTCACTGCTACTTGTAATGATGGTCTATGCATCTAAATGTTTTTTAAAAATCTGTCTTCATATTTGAGAGGATTCCACTCCCAAAAGCGATTTACAGATTACCAATTCCGTCTGAAAAGTGTCTTCTATTTCACAGCGACATGTCGTTCTAATGCTGTCTTCATTAATGAGAACCTGCATTACTATTAGACATTCCAAGAACAATACTAGTAACACCAATGATAAATAACCAGTGAAGAATGAAAAAAATGAATAGTTATTGTAACAGAAAGTTTCATTTCTAGTGAGGACTCAGAGGTGAGGACTATGCTTTAGATCTTTACTTCGCTGACATAACATTTTTAACAGCAAGCATGTACAATAAACTAATATTCCCACAAGTCCATGGGAAAACTAGAAACAATCATTACCCAATTAGAACCAAGAGACCACAACAAAGTCCATCAACTGTGTCTATGCTGCCTTTTTTCATCATGCGAATCATGCCTTCGGAAAGTGTTCAAGAGTCGTGTTTTGCCACATCTGACTCTTGTGGGAACACAAAAGAGCAAATCACAACCCATAAACTGTAAGGGTTGTAAACATCAGTAGCAGAGCACAGGTGAGACAGCATAATATCATGTCATCACAATGAATCAAATGAGCAAGAAATTATACTATACAGTCTACTTACTGATTATGGGGAGGGAAGACATTTGAGAATATCTTCTTGCCGTGTGGGATAATCATCACCTCTGAGTCTTAAATAGAATCAAAACTTTCTGTTAGGATAGCTAGGAAATTTTTCAATATATGTCAGGACCGGAGTTGAGGATTATGCTAGTTCAAAGTTTACCCACCACCAATTAAGCTATATCCATAACTGGCTTAAAATAAAAGATAAAGACCAATCTGCTGCATTCATAATATCCTCCAGGTGGACTCTGTGCTGAAAAGCCTTAGACTCCATTGCCTCTCTGGCAGAATGAGCCCCAAATAAAGCCACATTGATGCTTGCGTCACTCATTACCCACTGACCCAAGGTGTGATTGTGGGACAAGATATTGCCCTATGAGGTTTCTGTAAGGCAAACAAAAGTTGTCTTTTAGTTGGAGGTTGTAATTCCTCCATCATCTCCTCATATGCCTTTAAGCACTGAACCACACACAACTTACGGGAATCCACAAATGCAGGATAAGAGATAATTCTTGTGTTAGATTTAGTTTACCTGCTTACAGTAAATGAAACCCCCTTAGGGGAGAATACTCTACCTGTAACGTCGAGGGAGCTAACTTCCAAGACCCTCCGGCAGGAAACCAAGCAGAGCAACATAGAAACCTCCTTACTGGACAAGAATTGATTGGGCTGTCAAGAAAGGAAAAGGTTCAGAACTTGATTGACATCCCAAAGCCTAGAGTACCTAGGCTCTGGAGGGAGAGACAGCTGAATTCCCCACAGCAGCTTTTGCACAAAGAGATGCTCTCCCACTGGGGCGCCTTCCATCGGCATGTGCCTAGTTGAAATGGCAGAGCAAAAATTGTTGGTAGTACAGAAAGTCAAACCTTCCTCCGAGACTTTGGACAGAAAATTAAAAAATATGGATTACATCTGTGTCCACGGGATCCAGACCCTATCGAAGGCACCATGCCACCCATCTTGTCCAAGCAGATCTGTATCTCTTTACAGTACTTCCCACCCAGGCCTTGGACAAGAGGACCAGAGCTTGTCTTGAAAGCTCTTGGATTTTCCATCTATGCATTAATTCCTCACGCCATGAGGCAGAGAGAACCTTCAAGCACCAACTGGTGGGTAAGATGGTTCAGATCCAGGAGAAGAAAGTGGAAATGGGGATATAGGATTGGAGAATCCCAGGAAAATTCTATCAGAACCGGAAACCGAACTTGAGATCAATAAGGTGTCACTAACACTAGCTCCCCTTGTTGTCTGCAGATCTGGGCTGCCCCTCTTGTTATCATCCTAAACAGTAGAAAGGTGTATCCTTGCTCCGGCTGCCAGTCCTGGAGGAATGCATCCATCACCACCGCTGGAAGGCCTGGCCTTCAACTGAACAATCTGGGAAGTTAGGGATCCAGACGAGAGGCAAAGAGATCCATGGTGAAGGAACCCCACCTGTCTGCAATCCTGGCGAAGATGTCTGATTCAGTTTCCAAAGGCTGGAGTCGTGAAAATGGTGGGAATGCCAATCTGCCACTTGGTTCAAGAGTCCCGGCAGATACTCAGGAGCGACCAAACCTGATGGTCCAGGAAGAACTGCCAGAATACCTTTGTTAGATCTGACAAGATCTTTGACCTGGTCCCCACCTCCCCCAAGTGGTTGATGCACCTCACCATGGAAATGTCCATCTTGAGGAGAACGCACAATTGAATGCTGTTCCTGGTCCAGCACCACTCTGCGGCGGAGCCTGCTACGAGTTCCAGGCAGTTGATATGTAAACTTTGCTCCTCTTAAGACCTGCTTCTGCCTGTGGAAAAACCAGCACTCAAGCACCTCAGCCCAATCTGCTGGTGTCAGACTTTATAATTAGATCGGGACTGGAACTGAAGATTGCCGAGTCGTTCCATGCCTCCATGTGTGCGAGCCACCAATGGATTTCTTCCCAAGCCTCCTCTGTCAAAGTCACTGCCTGGGAGTAAGTCAGCCCCGATGAAGATGGTGAGCCATGAGGCATTGCAGTGCCCGATAATGAAAGGCTCCCAGGAAAATCATTTGAATTGATGAAGATAAGAGACCCACCAATCTCGCGATTTGCTGCATGGGAGTGAATGGTTTAGCTAGGGTCTGTCTCATCTCATGGCGAATCTTCGCCATCTATCTGGATGGAAGACGTAGGGATGTGATTTTTGAAATTATGACAGAGCCCAAGACCTCCGTCATCTGTGACGGTTGCAAGAGGGACTTGGTCTTGTTGATCACAAAACCTCAGCCTTGTAGGAGGTTGACCTCTGTCTCCAACTGCATCAATAGGACTAGTGGGCACTGATTCAGAATGACGATGTCGTCCAGGTAAATGATGAGTCTCATTCCTTGAGCTCATAATCATTTTACTACCAGCTTCAGGAGCTTTGTAAAGCACCAGGGAGTCGAAGAGAGGCAGTAAGGAAGGGTCAGAAACTCAAACATCTGTTGATTCCAACAAAACTGAAAAAAACGCATGTGAGGCAGAAATGTTGGGACTATCAGCTAGGCGCCCTAAAGGTCCAGCTGCACCATCCAACCAAATGGTTGGAAAATGTCCCTAAGAGAATACCCTCCATCATTAAATTCTCTGATTGATTGATTCCATAATTAATCATGCGCAGGCATCCCATACGGTTGCCCAGCTCTCTCCCGTAATGACGGACATCCATAACCAACTGCCCAGATTATAACATTGGGAACAGCCAAGTTTTTAGCAGCTTACGAAATTCCATAAAGGTTTTGCACTCTTTCAGATGTAGCAGAAGGTTGTTCATAACTTAGGAGCAGGAGCAACTCCTCTGGCGGGCCCCCTTCACTCTAGAGACAACAGCTAAGCTGTGTTGACTAGACTGAAGAGTACATTGAGGTACATAGTTAGTAATTCCCTAACTTAAGTATGGGGGGCAGTATTGTGGACGCATTTAAACATAAGGCACATTTCTTTGAAATGCGCCCGTTTTTCCAAAGGCAGCCAATGTAGGAAATTCAGTAGAGTGGCTGAGCTGGAAAACAGTGCATGGCAAAGCAGAAGATGTGCCGCAGTGTTCTGAACTCATTGTAAATGATTTAACAAGGTTTTTGTCACACTGAGGTAGAGGACATTTCCATAGTCCAGCCTTGATATAATCAAGGCCTGGAGGACTGTGCGTTGTGCTGTCAAAAGAATACAGTAAATAATTTTACCTAGCCATATTAATATGCCAAAGCAAGTGGCAGCTACTTTAGTTATCTGTTTTCCTCATTGACAGCTACTGATCCAGCCATACTCCCAGACTCTTTACTGCCATGGCTGAGAGAGGAGGAGTGCCCAATGAAGTTGGCCAGAGGTGTGCGCCCCATAATGTAGGGAATTTACCAATCTATAATAATTCAGTCTTATCCCAATTCAGTTTCAGGGAGTTAGCTGACATCCAGTCTGCTACCTGCTGAAGACAGAGGGGAAGTGCCGCCACAGTTGCCTGGTTGTTTGATTACAGAGCGACCACTATTTGAGCATCATCCGTGTAGGAAAAGATAGTAAAACGAAAACTCTCAACAATATTAGCCAAAGGTCTCACATAAAGGTTTAAGAGTAGAGGGCTCAACACAGAGCCCTGTTGCACTCCAGACATTAGAGCACGCAATTTTGATCTCCATTGATTTGAGTGGACCTGAAAGGAGTGACCTTTTAAGATTAAGATGCTACCCAGGCAAGCGCTTTGCCCCGGATTCCTTAAACATCTAGTCTCCTTAGTAAGATGTTGTGGTTAACCATATCAAAGGTTGCACTTAGGTCCAAAACCAGGGGAGCAGCGGCCCCATCTTCATCTAGCTTATATCTCAAAAACTCAGTGGCCCCAAGCAAAGCTGATTCAGTGCTGTATCCGCTATGAAACCAGATTGGAAGGGGTGGAGTAGATCATGTTGCTCCATAGGTTGTGCTAATTGTATATTCACATGTTTTTCTAACAATTTAGAAAGGTTGATGATGAGGTTGATGACCAGGTTGATTTCCGGGTGCTGTCCTCTGTCAGGCTTGTCAACAAGAAGAGGTTACTTAAAAATCCACCAGAGTAAGTGGTGGTATGGTGGATAGCACCTTTGTCAAGGACTGCCTGGACCTCTGTGTATATGAAATCCATTTCGGAATCTGAAAACTGGTTTGGCCGTGGAGTGAAATTTGGCGAGGGGAGCAGAAGAATTCTATCTGGAACCCCTGCTCTGTCTGAAGAACCCATGCATCTGCCATGATTGCCACCTAGTTTGGAAGAAGACACGCCAAGTGCCCTCCCACTTTTATTGGAAGCACTGGAGCTCTTGCCTCTGGAACCACTTCTGCCATGAAATCTCCAGGCTCTGGTAGGGTAAAATTTGGCAAATCCCGACAGGTCTTAGTATTGACCATGCCCACAGCCTTGCCCCCTGGAGAAGGAATGTATGGGAGAGCGTCCAGTTGAGCAGCCCCTGCCATGGCCAGCCCCTTGCAAAACCATTTAATGGAGGTCTGGGCTTTATCCAGAGAGGAAAAGGTGAAAACAAACTTCCACAGCTTCTTAATAAAGGGATCCCCAAACAGATTGCCCTGAGGCACTGTCCTTGCTTCTGAGGACATCAAATCCCCCAACTTTTGGTCTACTTTAATCAAAAGAGAATGTTGGTGCTCATAAAGACAACACAATAGACGTTGCCTGAAAAGATGATTGCTTTCTGGGCTGAACCAGACAACACCTCAGGAGATATGAGAGCACTAGTAGCCTTTGCGTCCTCTGCCAGATCTAGGATCTTGGTGAGGGAGCTCACCATGTCCAGGAGTTTAACTTGGCAGGAGCGCCAAGACCGATCAAACCCTTTTTTGGTATCCTTCACAAATTTAGCTAGGAAAGTGGCCATCTTCGCATCAATATCTGGGGTAAGGGCAACCTTACCAGCCAAAGAAGGGTGGGGACACTCTGCGCGTAGGTGGCTGCAAACCTCCATCTCAAGAGGCTTACGCAAGTGGCTTGCAATGTATTTAGCCAACTTAACTGCTTGAGTCCACTCTGCTGATCTGAGATGTATAATGTCATCTGGGTCCATCATGTCGGAAGGAGCTTCAGGAATCGGGGGGCTGTGGAGTCATTGGGAGGTAGGGGAGTGCCAAGGGTGTGAAGGGCCTGGCTCTCTATTGGAGTGCTCATGAGATTCCTCATCTCCAAGGTCCAGGGATATCGAGGATTGCAGTCCAAAGGGTCTTTCAGTGGTTCAGGGGAAGGTCTTTGAGGCTGGGTGTAGGCAAAGAATACCCGCTTAAGTCTAGCGAAAGTGTCATATTCCACTTCAGAGTGTTTGTGCTTAGGGTGTGGAGGGACTGGGTCACAGACCGGCTGGGGGGGGCGAATTAATCAAATCCTCAAAACCTTCATATATAGACAATGCTCCACCAAGGCCAGGGCCTCTGCCACTGCTCTTTGAATGGAGGTATTGGCTGCCTCATAGAACTCCTCCTCATACTGGTGGGAGGTCATAGCCTCCTCCACATAAACATGTTCTGAAAACTGTATGACCTTAGACAAACATATGTGGTGACAGGACTAAGGCCCTCATAATAAAGATGGCGGGATGCCCCGCCGCCAACCGTGCCGGCGGTCAGCAAAAGACCACCAGTGTTGGCATCCCGCCAAATAATGGTGCATGGTGGCTCACCACCATTGATGGTGGTGAGGCCCGCCATGTGCCATGCTGGTGGTAGTTGGAGAGGTGGATGCTGCTCCACCCTCACTGCCACGTCACTCCCTACACCGCCAAGCAGTTTTAGGCATGGCAGTGTATGGAGAGGCAGTGATGGTGGCAGAGCAGCATCCAGGGAGCCCGTTCCCTCCCAGAGCAAAGCGACAGATAAGGTAAGTGCTGTCTGAGAGGGAAGGGGGAGGGGGAGTGTTTGGGTGCATGGGGGTGTGCGTGGGTGTCTGGGGGGATGTGTGTCTGGGTACATGTACGGATGTGTGCATGTCCGTGAATGGGTAAATGTGGATGTGGGGGGTTGGGGTTTGGGGTTTGGGGGGACCTGTATGTAGGGGTGGGGAATGGTGAGGGTCAGGGTAGGGGTGGGGGGACCTACATGGGGTTTTGGGTGTGGAGGGTTGGGACATCGGTTTTTGGAGTTCGGGGGTTGGGGGTGGGGGCTGTTGTATGGGCTTGGGGGGGCAGGTGTAGTAGGAAGGTGGGGAGGGGCCAGGCATGCACATACAGGTGACAGGAATAATTATTCCTGTCACCCGTATGCATTCCGCCAGGGATTCCCTAGCGGGGTAATTCGCCATGGAATCCCTGGTGGAATAGGGATCGTAATCCCACCGCCTGTCATGCCTCCACCTCCGGGCCGAATGTGCTCACAGTCGGCTCGGCGGTGGACTGTGTCCTTGTGGCGGGTGATAGTGAACTGGCTGCTTTGCAGCCAGTTTACTACTATGATCAGAATATGGCGGTCTGGGCTGCCATGCCGTTGGTGGTAATGACCGCCACCGCAGGTGTGGCGGTCCAGACCGCCATGTTCATAATGACCACCTAAGTGTCCTGTTAAATAAGGGGGGGCAGGGGCCACCAATACAGGGTCTGAGGCCAAGGGACACTACACCCTCCAAGGTACAAAGGGTCAGCCTGGGGCAGCATCCCTAATCAGGTAAGCAGGAGCACTAGAATTGTGCTGCCTATTGACAGTGTGATACTGACCCCTAGGCATAAGACAGAGTGGAACCACCCTGAAATATCTTTACAATTGGCAATGTTGTACGAATGACTGGAAAAGACATGTGAAAAGGGCATAGGAATGTGACAGACTACAAAACACTGGTTTTGAGAACATGGAAAACTCACGGTGTATGTTTTTTTCGTGCTTGTTATTGTTTTGTCTTCTTTTTTGTATGGTAGATTATGATGTTGTCTCAAATTTCGTGTCCTAGACTATTATTTCATTCTTTGGAGAAATGTTTTAAAATATGATTGTTTGTTATATTGTTCAATGTGTTAGTTTATTATACAATATACATGCAGGTTGCATTCAGGTAAAACAAAACAGTTTAACAAAAAAATTAAATGAATACATTCATTTCAAGGTAGGAATGCAGAGTTGTCACTTTCATCTTCTTGTCTTCTATAGCTTATAAGTAATGATTGGTGAACTTAGGGACCAAATATATCCAGGAAATCCAAAGACGAAATCATAGTATTAGCTGTAAAGCATATGAAACGTAATTCCTTATTTGCAGTAGAGATTTGCTAGGCTCCTAAAACCCCTATTTTCATAGGGTCATGAGAATAAATATAAATGTGGCCATTCAATGCGATTTTTCCTTCTCCAATTAATGGCTACAGTCTTGTTGGGCAAAAGAGCATGACTGCATTTTACCAGACCGATACAGTAGAATATTCTCAGGCCTCCGGACAGGAGGAAGCTCAAATGGGCAAGGATGAACAATTTGGAAGAAAACTCCCCCTTCAGGTTCGAAGTTAGTCTGAAAATATATTTATTAAGAAGACTGTGAATCACGGAAAAAAGAGCAAGTGCTTCCTGCCACCTGTGGTGGAATCAAACTCCCCATGCCACGGCAATAGGTACAGTTATACCCTATTAGAAAGACATCTAGAACCGGCACATGTCTGTGAAGCTCCACTGAGTTAAAGCAGGTGCAGGCTGAACTTCTGGGAGTGATGAGGCTCCCAACTGAAAAATTAAAACCTGAATAATTATTACTAATGAGTGAGAGAGTCGCCAAACCAAAAACCGACATTGCTTTGGTTTAAAAGCATGCTCTGAACTTTACATAACCTTTGTAGCTTCAATCAGGTAAAACTTGCTAGGCTGTCAAATTCCTGAAGTTAAATGTTTCTTTCATAGCCCTTCTTTGACTTATAAGATGCTATAAAACATTATTCTAAACAATGGAATCAATATTAACTATATCCTTTTCCCACCTATTCACCTGCTTTGGAATGTGCTGACATGCATAGAAAAGAACTAATATTTTGTATGATGACCTAACATTGTGAATGGATGGGAATTTTAACTTATGTATACAATATTGTTCTTGCAGAAGCAAAATGTTGCATGGGAAAGAGGGACATGTATCCAATCCTTTTGCTTGTCGAGACTCTCGTGTGAATCGGCAATCTCTCAAGAAAAGTTTTACAAATGCTAATAATTGTAACAATCAATGATGTATAAAAAGCTGTCAGAGGGAAAAATTTATATACACACATAGCACCAGACACATAGCCATATATGCCATAGATGCCATAAAGAGAGCTGCCATAGAAGAGAAGCTGATGATCTGAAATGTAGCTGAGACCCCTGAGATGCCATTATCGACTACTGTCTTCTCCTAGTGAGCTGTCTGGCTCTTGGGTTATTTGAATATGAGATAGTTGTTTTTATTCCACTGCAGAATAGACTTAAGCATTGTACTGAGATAGAGACGACTCAATAAAGTGTTGAGTGTAGAATTATAGCAGTAAACACTTGGAACTGAAAGATGTGGGAAACTGTGTTAGAGTAGGAAAGTGAATACTTTTTAACCTACTTGGGAAATATTCCCAGACTGAACTGTCTATGAGAATTTGCTTCTATAAGTATTCTATCATTCTGTAAAGCAGAGACGAGCAGAGTAGGAACAGATTCAGGACATGCCTTATGCTTATTTCTGTATAACTTTATTAATTATTAAAGATGTATGACTAATTAATTCTTACAATGTATATATTAAAACTCTATAATATTCGCTTTATTGACTTCAGAGATAAAAACAATATTACATTTGAAGCTTATAAGTATTTTTATTGCAGATTATTAATAGCTGACAGCCACCTCAAAGAAATATCCATGCCAAAGGCCCAAAGAATAGAAGAGTAAGTGGTAACAGGGAAAAGTAGTTGTCTAACTATGCTTGAGACAGTGCTTGTTTAATGTGTGTGCACTCAGCAGGAGTCAGCAGATAGCCCTTTGTATGTATCAGCAATAGTACACAGTTTGTGCTGGACAAGCAACATTTTCGAAACCCTTGCTTCAGATGCCAGCTTCAGATGCATAGCGTCTCAGAGTGGCAATGGGCGTTTCCGTTAAACGGAGTTATCAGCGGGAATGGGATTCTATGGTCAAACAGTTATATAGGATAGTTCATTTAATCTGACACCTGCAGCAGATCCATTCATGTGTAACAACTTAAGAGTTGTGAATCCATTGTTCGCCCATCAGCACCTTTAGGTTCAGGCGATAAATGTGGACTTCACTTACAGTGAGGAAAGATAAGGAGCACTTTGAGTGCGTAAGCAAACACTAATTCCAACATCAAGCACACATACTCAGCAGAGCATATTTTTCGGAGGATGAGCAGGAGCACAGACAGGAGCCAGATGTTGGTATCTTTGCCACTAGCATCGAGGCTTAGATAGGTAGAAGGCTAAAATGCAGAAGCGATAACATACCATTTTAGAAAGACAAATCTTATAGTCAGAAGGAATTTAGAAAGATGATTACTGTTTCACACTGAAAGCGACCTTGCCTGTGGTTGGTGTCCTCTCCAAATCCAATATCCTTAGAAAATTAGAGTTGGCAACAGACATCTTGTCAACAGTCCACCACAAATAACTGAAATTAACATCTGTTCTTTATGAAGGTCACATATAAGGTATTGTTACACCAGATGTAATTATATCAAGCCCAATAAGAGACATGAAAAGCCAGCAGAAGAGAAAGCCAGTCATGCATATGGAAGGCGCTCTTTAGGTCTAACTTTTTCATGTCCGTTCCATTGTCAGCAGACAAATTAAAAAGACAAATTTCTTCCAGAGCGAACAGGGTGAATTCATGCCTTTCATCTCCACTTGTCAGACAGTGATCAGTACTGAGGTTTTTGGAAAAAGCTGTGCTTCTTTTCATAGTTTTTTTCATGTTTGTAATCATGTATTGAACAAATAGATTGTCTTTGGTGTGAAAATTGGCAGACAACTATAACAAAGGGATGCAGACGAATTTCAAGTAAACAGTTCTAAAGACCAGGACAAGATAGGGTAAGGAAAGAAGAGACACGGGGATAGGAAGTTGTCGTAGAGGAGAGTTGGAATATGATCAATCGAGTTGGAAAAGATTGATTTCTTTTGTCTTTGATTGGGCTGGGAGTTTTCCTACATATACTTTCAAATTTATTTTTAAAACTTTGCTACTCATATCTGAAATGACCGAAAAGTGGTTTCTGGGCGGCAGATCATTCTTTAGCTTGAATGTTTCAGTTGTTTCAGGTTCTAAGCCCAGTCCAAGCCACACTACTCAGAGGTCTCAGGGGCATAGTACCTGGAGTCAGTGGCCATCTGTAGCATAGAACAGGGGTAGGTGGGGTGTTTCACTGAAAATATTTGGGGTAGTTCATAAAGCCCCATGGGTCAACAAAGGTAGCACAAATTCAGAATCTAGCAGGGCATTACTAACTGAACTAGTTAGAAGGGGAAGAATAATCTCAGAGGGGTCGGGGAACTTCGCCTCATATAACAAACTCAGCAGAAGCACAAATTCTAGTTTACAATAAAGATGGGAGGACATAGGAAATTAAACTGGTAAAGGTCAGTATAAATACGAGGAAAAGCTGCTAATGCTATATTTATTTTAGTAAATATTAAACTTCATGTCGACCTTCTTCCCAACTGGGGTGTTGCAACACTTTTCACCAATGCAGTTTCCAGGGTTTCAACCAGCTCCTGATAACCAGGCACAGGTGTGTTCTTTGTGGGCATGAAGTCCATATTTAACCTGGTGAGCAGTTCTTTCTGAAAGCTTTTTTTCAGGGTGACACTCCAGCAGCACACAAGTCCACACCAGTTCTCAATTTGTTAAAGAAACAGTGCAGTGACAATTATAAGTGGCTTCGAAGCATGCAGCCAGTGCTATTAAACGTTGGTGTGCTGGTAGTATTAAATCCACCTCATCCATCTTTAATCCTCTACCAGATACTATCTACCCCTTTACATCACTCTTGTAGGTTCCTGCTTTCACCCTTTGTGATGGTTTCTCCATCTTTCTCTTCATCTGCCTTTCTGAATTTTATGTTTTCCCTTCTCATGCTCATGGGAAATGTCTGATGCAGAAAAATAAATGCTGGTCCACAAAAATAGGTGCAGGTGCCCCTACTGGCAGCCTCTCCGGGGCCCCTACTGGCAACCTCTGGCTCTAACTAAGCATTGGTCCAGATCCCCGTCTTCGGTCACCTCCTTCCCTCTGCTTCTGGCTGAGCTCAGCATACATAGAGATACTGGATACCATAGGGAAATTAGCATTGGTCAGGGGAGTATTGTGGGTAGGAAGAGGAAAGCTGCATGGAATCCTTAGTTCAAGATACAACTCCTTGAACAGTCTATTTTTACTTCTCACTCCTTTTCATACACTCTTCACCATTAAACCTGACAAGAAGAAAACCTGTGCAGCCCCTAACACCATTGACTACAATTTCCAGAGACTTACTTGAACTTACAGACATTATGGAACAAAGCTGGCCAAACCTATATCATCAGGTCAAGCATTGAACTTTAGGGCAGCTTGGAAGACAATGCTTGTCGTGGCATAGTTGGTTGAAGTGAGTCCGGCAGGAGTGTGGAGGTGAAAAAAGCACATGGGTAATTAGGCAACGGTAAAGTCAATGGGTCGCACCTATGCAAGAGCTATTGGCTTTGGCAATGTTTTTATAGTCATACTGTACAGACGTGTGGCTGCTGTGCAGCATGGCTGATAGTTAAGAAAAATATGCTGGCCATGTCATAGCGATTTTGTCCTAAATTTTAACCATGATGCACAGAAGCTTCACTGCCATGAAACTTGACTGAAAGACAATGACAAAGCCAATAACTCTCATATAGGCTAGAACTATCAGTTTTGCCAATACTTGCTATATGTTGCATCCTCTGCACCCTGATAGCAGGAGCAAGAATACACCACACACAGAGCTCATAGTTAACGTCTTTACTCATCAGCTTACAACATGTAACTAAACTCTCAATATCCCAATAACCATTGAAGACCACACCCTGACACCTCCAAGATTAATTACATAGGTGGTCATTACAACCCTGGCGGACGGTGTTAAAGCTGCGGTAATACCGCAAACAGGCCGGCGGACAAAAAAAGGGAATTACGACCCTGGCGGAAACCGCCAACTAAGACAGCCACTTTAACACATCGCCCGCCACGGCGGTACAGACAAACAGCGCGGCGGTCACCGCCAACAGACAGGCGGAAGACAATGTACCGCCCACACTATCACAACACACCAATCCGCCACCTTTTCCGGGGCAGATTCACCGTGGATAAAAACACGGCGGAAACAGCTTTTGCTATGGGAAAACGCTCACCTCAACACATCCCACGAGGAACGAGGACACCATGGAGCCGGAACTACAAATCTTACCTGCCCTTGCATTCCTGCTCATCTACGACCAACAGCGACGTAGGCGCAGAACATACCGGTGAGTACAGCACCCACGACACGGGGGAGGGGGGAGGCAAAAGTTACGGGGACACCCACCAAACACCCCCACCCCCACCCTCGCATATTACAACATACACACCAATGCAGTCAAAAATATCACATTAACAACCCACAATCCCCCCAGAAGAATGCAAAGACAAAGCGAATAGCGGTCAAACTTTGTATTGTGCCAAAATACTACTCATTAAAAAATATACGGATATATATATCACGAAATCTGTCAAAAATAAATGTACAATACAAGAAGTAGTGCAGAGATGTACACAACAATGTCCGTTCACCAACAGTCCAAAAATGCATGGGCGATGCCCACAATAGATACCTGACCAAAATCAGAGAGAACACTGCCGGGGCATCAGATAGAAACAATACAGGCACCTCAGGGGGAAGGGAAGGGGGGGCACCTCAGCCAGATGAATGCGAAGCCAGATCCACGACGGGGCTCCATGCCCATTGATGTATCCTGCAGAGTGCAAAGCCACAGTCTCTCAAGTCTCTACAGTGGGTGGTTTGCCCTCTGTTCAATCCTGGGGAGTGCAAAGCCACAGTCTCTCAAGTCACTTCAGTGGGTGGCTTGCCCACTGTGCCATCCTGGGGAGTGCAAAGCCACAGTCTCTCAAGTCTCTACAGTGGGTGGCTTGCCCACTGTTACATCCTGGGGAGTGCAAAGACACATCTTCGCAAGTAGATGCAGTTCTCTACTGGTACTGGGTGGGACTGGTGCCCAGACTGGATGAGTCTCCCCGTGAAAGTACATGTCCTGTCACAGTCCCAGTCCCAGCTGCACATGGGAGAACGATGCCTGATGTGCCGGACTATTCATACCCACACGGTCTTTGCCCTGTTCAGCGGTCTTCACCATGGCGGTCTTTGCCCTGTTCAGCGGTGCTTAGCCATGGCGGTCTTTGCCCTGTTCTGCGGTGCTTAGCCATGGCGGTCTTTGCCCTGTTCAGCGGTGCTTATCCATGGCAGTCTTGGCCTTGTTCAGTGGTCTTCACTATGGCGGTCTTTGCCCTGTTCAGCGGTCTTCACCATGGCAGTCTTGGCCTTGTTCAGCGGTCTTCACCATGGCAGTCTTTGCCCTGTTCAGCGGTCTTCACCATGGCAGTCTTGGCCTTGTTCAGCGGTCTTCACCATGGCGGTCTTTGCCCTGTTCAGCGGTGCTTTGCCATGGCGGTTCTGGTACGGATATTGGTGTGTGGCACTACGATCTCCACACTGGACATTGGTGTGTGGCATGACGAACTCCACACTGGACATTGGTGTGTGGCATGACGATCTCCACACTGGACATTGGTGTGTGGCATGACGAACTCCATACTGGACATTGGTGTGTGGCATGAAGAACTCCACACTGGACATTGGTGTGTGGCATGACAAACTCCACACTGGACGTTGGTGTGTGGCTTGACGTTCCATCATTGCCCAGCGGGGCTGTGGGATTCTGGACCCTCATGGGCTGTGACTCCGGCGGTGGCGGTGGTCTCCTGACCAGTAACGATACTTGGGCCCTCCCGGGCTATGACTCTGGCGGTGGTCTCCTGACCAGTTATAATACTTGAGCCCTCCTGGGCTATGACTCTGGCGGGGGTCTCTGGACCAGTTACGATACTTGAGCCCTCCTGGGCTATGACTCTGGCGGTGGTCTCCTGACCAGTAACGATACTTGGGCCCTCCTGGGCTATGACTCTGGCGGTGGTCTCCGGACCAGTTACGATACTTGAGCCCTCCTGGGCTATGACTCTGGCGGTGGTCTCCTGACCAGTAACGATACTTAGGCCCTCCTGGGCTATGACTCTGGCGGTGGTCTCCTGACCAGTAACGATTCTTGGGCCCTCCTGGGCTATGACTCTGGCGGTGGTCTCCTGACCAGTAATGATACTTGAGTCCTCCTGGGCTATGACTCTGGCGGTGGTCTCCTGACCAGTAACGATACTTGGGCCCTCCTGGGCTATGACTCTGGCGGTGGTCTCCGGACCAGTTACGATACTTGAGCCCTCCTGGGCTATGACTCTGGCGGTGGTCTCCTGACCAGTAACGATACTTGGGGCCTCCTGGGCTATGACTCTGGCGGTCTGGCCCTCCTGGGCTATGACTCTGGCGGTGGTCTCCTGACCAGTAACAATACTTGGGCCCTCCTGGGCTATGACTCTGGCGGTGGTCTCCTGACCAGTAACGATACTTGGGCCCTCCTGGGCTATGACTCTGGCGGTGGTCTCCGGACCAGTTACGATACTTGAGCCCTCCTGGGCTATGACTCTGGCGGTGGTCTCCTGACCAGTAACGATACTTGGGCCCTCCTGGGCTATGATTCTGGCGGTGGTCTCCTGACCAGTTACAATACATGAGCCCTCCTGGGCTATGACTCTGGCGGTGGTCTCCGGACCAGTTACGATACTTGAGCCCTCCTGGGCTATGACTCTGGCGGTGGTCTCCTGACCAGTAACGATACTTGGGCCCTCCTGGGCTATGACTCTGGCGGTGGTCTCCAGACCAGTAACGATACTTGAGCCCTCCTGGGCTATGCTCTGGCGGTGGTCTCCGGACCAGTTACGATACTTGAGCACTCCTGGGCTGTGACTCTGGCGGTGGTCTCTGGACCAGTAACGATGGTGCTGGCGGTTGTGTCTGGACCGCCGGAAATGATGGCGCACTTCTCCGCCGGGACACTCACAACAGGTTGGGGAGACTTCCTCGGGACCCTCCCCACCTTCTTTTGAGTTACAGATGACTCACCAATCGCCTTGGATCCCATTTCACTGTTTGTCCCACCAGGAGTCTTGACACGGTCCCGTCGTCCACTCTCCAATTTCGGAGCCTTTACAGGGGGTGGGCTGACAGTGCCTTGGCTCCGGGTCCTACTGCCTGCCCTGGTGGATGGGGCACTCCAAAAACCTGGTACACGCACCACTGGAGGCTTTTTGGCTGAGGCGCTACGACGGGACTGATGAATTGGAGGGGGGGTGGGGGCAAAAAGGTCAATTTGACATGAGGACAGTTTCTGACGTACACTGGGATGGGTAGCTGGAGGGGCTCTGGGAGTGGAGGAAGAGGAGGTGGTTGTAGGAGGTGTCACTTTAGCTGTTTTGGGTGCAGGTGCAGGTACTGGAGGCTGTCGTGAGGTGGATGGATGTTGGGTGTGTGATTGCCGGCGTTTGTGAACTTTGGGAGGGGGCGTCACAGACACACTGGGAGAGGACACAGGGGACGTGTATATGGCAGTGGAGGTGGTGAGTGCTGGTGAGCGGCTTGTGGTGCTGGGTGTCCTGGTGCGAGTCCTAGTGCCTGTAGATGTGGTGCATGCAGGTGTGTGTGTAGACGAGACTGGGAGGGAGAAGAGGAGGAGGGGGACACAGTGGAGACAGTGGATGTTGCTGTGTCTGTATGGGTCTGATGCTTGTGTGAGTGCCTGTGGTGTGTGTGGTGCCTATGTTTGCTTGAGCTACTTGTGTGTGTTGACTTGTGTGCATGCTGGTCTGTAGGTGTGCTTGGGATGGGCTGGGGTACAGGGGATTGGGTCTGGGTGGAGGAAGTTAGAGGGGGGAGGCTGGACACAGGGACAATGGCTGCCATCAGTGCTGAGGCCAGAGATTGCAGGGTTCGCTGAAGGACAGCCTGACCAGAATGAATGCCTTCCAGGAATGCATTACCGTGTTTCAACTCTCGTTCTACACCCTGGATGGCATTCACAATGGTAGACTGCCCAACAGTGAGTGACCTGAGGAGGTCAATGGCCTCCTCACTGAGGGCAGCTGGGGTGACTGGGGCAGGGCCTGAGGTGCCTGGGGGGAAGGTGATGCCCACCCTCCTGGGTGAGCGGGCACGGGGCGAGCGCTGAGGGGCTGCTGGGAGGGCGGTGCTGGTAGGGGAGGTGGCGGCTGTACCTGTAGAAGTGGGGCGCACAGATGGTGCCACCACCACAGGGGAGCTCCCATCGGCGGACGAGTCTGTGTCGCTGTTTGGTGATCCTGTGGCCGACGTGAAGCTCCCCTCGCCCTCCGTCCCACTGGTGAATTCAGAGTCTGTGGTGTGGCCCTCCATGGCCATGTGGGATGCAGCTCCCTCATGCTCCGGTGCCACTGTACCTCCGCTTGTTGATGCTGATGTACAGAAGGACAGGGAGAGCAGAAAAAGGGTGGAGACAGAAGAAAGAGAGTTTTAGTGCATGGCATAACGCTACCGTTGGCGGACAATAGAAATGCAGCAGCCCCATGCATTACACCGTGCTCCTGCCCTCTGCACATGCAATTTCTGGGATATGGCCTACATGGCAATGGTAGAAATCTGCCCACATGGATGGCAAAGGGGCAACTATACATCAATTTGCCTTTTTTTGAGCTGGGGTAGAGTGCCACATGGCCTACATAACGGAGGGGCCTTGTCTACCTAACTCGCCCTGGCCTAGGGACACCCACAGCCCACCACCCCCACCCAGACAGCTCCACAGCACGCAAAGTCCATTGCATGAGGTTGAACTCACCCCCTTGTGTCTACTGTGATGTCCTTAAGCGCTCATCCAACTCCGGGTAGGCCACCGCCAGGATCCGGAACATCAGGGGGGTCATGGTGCGACGGGCACCCCTCCCACGTTGGGAGGCCATCCCCAGCTGAGCCTCCGCCGTTTTCTTGCTGCAGCGGCGAATGTTCTCCCATCTCTTCCGGCAGTGGTTGCCCCGTCTCTGGTGGGCCCCCAAGGTCCGGACTTCCTTGGCGATGGCACGCCAAATGTCCCTCTTCTGGTGGGCGCTGACCTACATGACATGCACAAGGAAAGAGGAACAGTCATTACCTACAGCACCGTCGTTGTAATTGGCCCCCTCCCAACTCTATCCCTGTGGCCCATTCATCCCCATGCATGACTGTTCTATGTACTCTGCCCCCTTCCGTCATCCACCCAGCCCTGTCCACACAGGCCTAGCCCATACAACGTGCTCCCTGTGTACTAACCTGTCGGTCTGGAGGACCTTAGAGTAGCGTATACTGGGGGAGGACCCCATCCACAAGTTTCTCCAACCCCTGTGCAGTGAAGGCAGGGGCCCTTTCCCCAGACGCAGCAGCCATCGTCGCTTCCAGACCGAGGACACAGCAGCACTAGCAGTGTAGGTCCTCTCCTGTCGAAGGTCAGGTATCTAATGATTGAACAGATAGAAAATGGTGGTGACGTCCGCGGCAGTGACGTTCGCGGCGGTGCGCATCATCACCGCCAGCGCACCTGTTCATTGGCTCTTGGGACCCATAGGGTCCAATGTTAACCAATGCAGCATTGCGCCACGCTCTACGACCGCCTACCGCGACGGTGTCCAACGCCAGCGCAGTTACCCCACAATTCCAATGTCCCAGTTTAGAGGTCAGGCAGCCGCCATTTCAGGGGCCCACATGGCTTCAATTACTACTGCGTCACACATACCGAGGCCTACACTCAAAACCTTTCCCGGATGGGTTAATAGTCTTGTGTGTGACTGTGGGTACATACCTGGAGGAATTCTGACAGTTTCTTCGCTGTTGTCCTTCTTAGGCACTGTCATTTGGGACATATTGGAAGATGGCGGAATCCGCCGGTGTACCGACTGCAGGTGGACCTGTTGACAATGGAAGAGCGACATGTCATCGTGACCTACCGGTTTGACCGTGCCACAATCCAGGAACTATGTACCCAGTTGGAGCCAGACCTGATGCCACCAAACCGCCATCCGACTGGAATCCCCCCTGACGTGCAGGTGCTGTCAGTGCTCCATTTCCTTGCAAGTGGGTCTTTTCAGACAACAGTGGCCATGGCATCAGGGATGTCCCAGCCTATGTTTTCCAACGTGTTGTCCGGAGTGTTGTCTGCCCTCCTGAAACACGTAAGGAGATACATCATTTTCCCTGAGGTGGCGGATTTGCCTACAGTGAAAGGTGACTTCTATGCCCTTGGACATATCCCCAACGTCATAGGTGCCATTGATGGGACCCATGTAGCTCTGGTCCCCCCCGTAGGAATGAACAGGTGTACGGGAACAGGAAGAGTTATCATTCCATGAATGTCCAGATGGTCAGACCAGTACATCTTGCAGGTAAATGCAATGTTCCCTGGCTCAGTGCATGACGCCTACATCCTGCGGAATAGCAGCATCCCTGATATGATGGGTGAACTCCAGAGGCACCGTGTATGGCTATTGGGGGACTCTGGTTACCCCAACCTGTCCTGGCTACTGACCCCAGTGAGGAATCCCAGGACCAGGGCAGAGGAACGGTACAATGAGGCCCATGGGCGGACTAGGAGGGTGATCGAGCGGACCTTCGGCCTCCTGAAGGCTAGGTTCAGGTGCCTCCATATGACAGGTGGGTCCCTATACTACTCACCGAAGAAGGTGTGCGACATCATCATCGCCTGCTCCATGCTCCATAACTTGCCATTGCGACGCCAGGTGCCTTTTCTGCAGGAGGATGGTCCAGATGACGATCTTGTTGCAGCGGTTGAGCCTGTGGAGCCTGTGGACAGTGATGAGGATGAAGCTGATGAAGATGAAAACGACAACAGGGAGTCAGTCATACAGCAATATTTTCAATGAGACACAGGTGAGTACAATTTCATGTTTCACATTATATTACATTTCACACGTCTACCTCTATCCTGTACCTACATTTCACTCCCTATTTGGTAACTGAGTTGTCCCCTTCCATTTCAGTTTCAGTAATGTGGTAACCTACGTGTCAACAGCTTGCACCCTTGAAAGGCTTGTGATGTGTGACATTGGTATGTTGACCTTCCAATGGGTAACCTTTTTTAACACTGTAATTGACAATACTAAGTTCACAATCATTGACTGACTCCAATATTATTGAGGTTTCAAGGGTGTTTATTGAAGTGCATACAAATGTAGGGGGGGGGTGAAATGGGGAGAGGTCATGGTGGAAGAATGTCCATGGCAGAGTCCAGTCTATTAGTCTCACAGGTACATTGCACATCTGGCCATTGGAAGTGGAGCTGGGGCAGTTCCAAGCTGGACAGGGTAACAAAGTGGGAAAGTGGGGGGACAATCAGGGTGGTCTTATTTCCTGGCGGGGGTCTTGCCATCTTGCTCTGTCCTGTTCCTGGATCTCAGGGCCCGCTTTCGTGGCGGTTGTCCGTCTGCAGGGGGTGGGGTGCTGGTGTGTTGGTCCTGTGGCGGGGTGTCCTGTCCACTAGCGCCGGCGGAGGTGGTGGGCAGTTCATCGTCCTGGCTAGTGTCAGGGGCCCCTTGGAGTGCCACGGTGTCCCTCAAGGTCTTTTGAATGTCCGTCAGCACCCCTACGATGGCGCCCAGGGCGGAGCCGATGGTCCTGAGCTCCTCCCTGAACCCCAAATACTGCTCCTCCTGCAGACGCAGGGTCTCCTGCAACTTGTCCAGGACCATTGCCATCGTCTCCTGGGAGTGGTGGTATGCTCCCATGATGGAGGATAGGGCCTCGTTGAGAGTAGGTTCCCTTGGCCTGTCCTCCCTCGGTCGCACAGCAGCCCTCCCAGTTCCCCGGTGTTCCTGTGCCTCCATCCCCTGGACCGTGTACCCACTACCACTGCCCCCAGGTCTCTGTTGTTGTTGGGGTGGTGGGTTACCCTGGGTGCCCTGTAGTGATGGACACACCGCTGATTGACCTGTCCTGGGTAGGGAGGTATGGGCACGCTGGGTGGGTGCTGTGCTGGGGTTACCAGAGGGTGTAAGCTCGGTGCTGGGCTGTGGCTGGGCAAGGGGAACCGACTGTCCTGAGGCCCACGATGGTCCGGGCTGGTCATCAAGATCCAGTAGGGCAGAGCTGCTGTCGTCACTGTGGGCCACTTCTGGGGGTGGAGTGGTGTTGTCTGGACCCTCTGGTGTGGTGATGTTCCTTCGGGTTCCTGCGGGGGTATAAGTACATGATTATTGCATGTGTGTGTTTCATGGTGTGCAATGGTTGGGTGTGCGTGAACCCCAGTGCAGGCATTCCTGTGTGGGGGCTTGTGTGTTGATGTTTGGGGGGTGTTGTGGGTATGTGCAGTGGGCATGCTTTAGTGATGGGTGTCCATGCTTAGTTGTGTCATGCAGGTCTTGGGGTTGGGATGGGTGGTTGGTGTTATGGGTAGATTAGTGAGGAGTTAGGGTGATAGGGGAGGGTGTGAGGGTGGGGGTGTATGATAGCATGCAGGTAGGGGGGGGGATATGATAGTGAAGATTTGACTTACCAGTGTCCGTTCCTCCACTGACTCCTGAGAGGCCCTCAGGATGCAGGATGGACAAGACTTGCTCCTCCCATGTTGTTAGTTGTGGGGGAGGAGGTGGGGGTCCGCCGCCAGTACGCTGTACCGCGATGTGGTGCCTGGATCCCGTGGAACGCACCTTCCCCCGTAGGTCGTTCCACCTCTTCCTGATGTCCTCCCTATTTCTTGGGTGCTGTCCCACAGCGTTGACCCTGTCGACTATTCTTTGCCATAGCTCCATCTTCCTGGCTATGGATGTGTACTGTACCTGTGAGCCAAATAGCTGTGGCTCTACCCTGATGATTTCCTCGACCATGACCCTGAGCTCCTCCTCGGAGAAGCGGGGGTGTCTTTGGCGTGACATGGGGTGGTGTGTGTGATGTGTGGGGTGGTGTATGTGTTGATGAGTGTGGTGAGTGTAGTGGTATGTGGTGTTTTGTTCGTGGATGTTGTGTGGGTAATGGTGTAGTGTGCCTCTGTGTGATGGTGTTATCTATTCTCTGCTGTCTCTCTCTGGCCTTCGTCTCTAATTTGTGGTCGTAGGGGTTTGTGGGTGATGTGGGTGTGTGTTTTATATTGTGTTGGGTGTGTGGGAGTGGTGTGTGTATGTGTATCAGGTGTGTGTATTTGTAATTGTCCAATGTGGCGGTGTTTTGGAGGTGTGTGTGTATTTTGAGCGCGGCGGTGTGTACCGCCAATGGAATCCCGCGTTTGAAAGACCGCCGCGTGGATTCGTGGGTCGTAATAGCATGGGCGTGTTTCTGTTGGCGTGGAGGTGGAGGATTTGTTTCTGCATATTTATCGCTGACCTTTGGTGTGGCGGACTTGTGTGGGTGTCTGAATTTCGGCGGAATCCGTGATGTGTGTCATAATAGCTGTGGCGGTCTCCCGCCGCCGCCGCGGTGTATTGGCGGTCTTCTGCACGGTGGTAAGCGGCTTTTACTGCCAATGTTGTAATGACCCCCATAATGTCCTTCATAAGTCCGCTCCTAGTCACGGGGTTCTAACACTCACAGTTTTAAAACACTCCATCTCCCCCTCATTAAATAAAAAGACACAGACAAAAAATATGGACAAATAGCAGCAATACATTTCTTTGATCAGCCGTCTAGGTACTTGTACAGTTCAACTGGACCATGTGGAATGAGGTAGTTGAGCTATACCAGGGGTGGACCCCGGGGGTTCAGACTCAAATGTTTGATCAGAGTCCTCAGGTAGGGCAGTTTCCTCTGAATCTTCAGGATCTGATGATTGACAAGACAGATGCCTGAAGTGTGATGAGTCCCTTGTGATGGATTTGCACGGTCGATGCAGCGTTATCATATGTCCCTTTTGTGTCACAGCCGTTAAGGAATCGGCCTCAAATGGATGATCTGTTGCTCGCTTTGGCTTTTGTTTCATGAGAACCAAATTGCCTTCCTTGAACATAACCTCTTGAGTTTGAAGACACTGATCAGCATACATCTTCATCTGCAGCTTTCGAGCAGTGCCAGTACCACAAAACACATCATCATCAAGTAAGATTTGCTCAGGGGTCCACTGTGGTAGTTTGGTTCTCATGGCTCTTCTGAACGTCAGAGTGGCAGGACTCTCGTCTGTATTGGAATAAGGGGTTGACCAGTAAGCACAGAGGGCTTGGAATATAGCCTTACTCAGATCAACTCTCTCTTTTGATACATGTTGAATCAGACATTTCAGGGTTCCATAAATCAATCCAACACACCATTGGCTTGAGGCCACAAAGGTGTGCTTTTCTGATATTTGATGTTGAGACAGCCAGAAACTCCTTGAACTCGTAGCTGTTGAATGTTGGACCAATTGTGAGACTTGAGTATATCTGGTATGCCCCACACTGCAAAGATGTTATCTAGCCGCTCAATGACTTTGTCGTGGGTTGTGAATGAAATGTTTTCTACCAGAGGAAACCAGGAATGCTCATCAGTGAAAACAATAAGATGATGTCCATTGGCCAGAGGCCCAAAGAAATCAAGAGAAATTATTTCCCATGCATGTGCAGGAAGACTGGACATTATCAGAGGATGCTGGGTCACCTTGGGAGACAGGCAGTTACATAAATGACACCCTTTTAGTTCCCTCTCCACTTTCTCATCCAAACGAGGGAACACCATGCTATCCCTCAAAGATTCTTGGTGGCCACAATGGCCTTCATGGGCAAGTTCAATAACTTGCTGTCTCAAACCAACAGGTATGACAACCTGGGATCTTCTTAGCACAATCTCTTTTTTAGTGTCAGACATTTCATCTTGGACATTGCAATATTTATTTTAATTCAACGTCATCACTTAAAGGACTGGGCTGCAATAATGTCTCTAAGGGCACACATGTCCTTGTCAGCATTGGTTGCATTAATGATTTGCTCAATGGTCAGAGCTGCAAGTATGCTGGACTTCACAATGAAGTTGATGTATTCTGCGGTAGTCGTGAGAAATAATCAGCAGGGTTTTAATTCTTGCTGGGCTTACGCACAATTGTATAGTGATATTATTGTAGACACAACTCCCTACCTCTTGATGCGAGGGGATCTCTTTGCTTTCAGATTGCCAAAAATGGTGATGCCTGGTGGTCAGTGACAATCGTGAAATGCTTATCATACAGAACAACATGAACATTTTCACAGGCCCGTATCTTCGCCAGACTCTTCTTTTCTGGCAGGGAGTAGGTGCGTACTCTGTCAGGCAAACTTCCACTGGTGAATGCCACAATGCGTCTCCGAGCATTTGGATGTCCACGATGCTGAACAAGGATCACACCCAACACTCACAGGGCTCCCATCAACAGTGATCTCAGTGTGCAATTTAGGATCAAAGTAAGCCATCTCAGTCACATTTTCAATTGCATGTTTTATGTTTTTGAACCTGTGGTCACATTCATCAGACCATTGGAACTGGACATTTCATTTTGTCAGACCTCGCAAAGGAGCACTCAAGGTGGCAAAGTCACGAATGTACCTCAAGCAATAGCTGCCCATGGCCAAGAAAGACCGTACCATGTTGACATCTTGTGGAGCACTGGTGGCTGATAGTACTTGGACTTTGTCATGATCAGGAGTCATGCCTTCATCAGAAAATACCTGCCCAAAGAATCTGAGATTTGTTTTATGAAAGTCACACTTTTCAGCATTTCAGGGGAGGCCTGCATTTGCAAGTAATTGACATACTTGCTTGAGGGTTTTGTCATGCTCCTTTCATGTTCCACCAAATACCTGTATGTTATCATTGTAACTGAAGGCATGTGTTATAGGCTGAATTATCCTACGTATAACATCTTGGAAAATTTCTGCAGCAAAGGACACTCCGAAGCTTAGGGCTCGATTATGACCTAAGAGGGCACACCACTAGCCTGCAGCGGTGGTACGCGAGAACAGGCTGTCAATGCAGTGGCATCCTGACCGCTGTATTCCGATGTTCCTGCGGGATGGCGGTGTGTTGGTGCCTCAGTCAGAGTAGCAGCATGCTTTGGCTCCAGTAAGAGCCTGAAGCAAATGCCGGCCATGCTGCGGTGCTGCGCGCACCTGGCCAGTCGTCATTGGGGTAGCATCTAGTGAGCTACAGATCACATTTGGGAGGGCAGGATTGCCCTGCCTTACCGCCAACCTTCACCCGGTGGTGACCTCACCAGGTGAAGGTTGGAAGTAAATCAGTTCCTGATCAGCCAAGCGGTGGTTGATGTGGATCCTCCTCCAGAGGCTATCTCTGCTGCCACCACTGCCGCCACGGTAGCAGAACTTTCAGTGGGGATCGGACCGCCAAATCTCATTGGTGGAACAATGTCCGCCTAACTTGTATTCGGGCCCTTATGTATCTAAATTAACTAACATGAGTCAAAACAGTGATAATGTAGCTGCAGTTCTCTTACAATTCAAGCTGATGACAGCCTTTGTTCTGGTAAAGACGGGAAAAAACTTTGAATCCATTCAACTGCATGATCATATCTGCAATGTGCGGACCAGGATGTCTCACTCTCGCGATTGCTTTGTTGGCTTTCTGCATATCCACGCACATGCACACTGTACCTCCACTGTCCTTTTTTGGCACTATCACAATGGGCGACACCCATGTTGTAGGACCAGTAGAGTGTGCAATAATGTCATGTTTCAGTAAAGCTTCTAGGTCCTTCTCGACTGCTTCCTGAGGGTGAAATACTGTTCTGCGGTGTTCCTGTGCAACAGGCCTGACGTCTTCATTAATGTGAAGTTGCACCTTCATCGTTTTGAGCCTTCTTATGCAACAGTGACGGGAACTGACTCGCAATTTCAGGTTGTGTAAATCAGTTGTAAGTGATGGATATCAGCTCCATGTCTTATCACAAAAAAAATATCCGTCTGCCAATAACTTACCACCTGGCTGGTTGGGAAAATCAGACAAGCACCATGTTTGTTATAACATAACCCTCACTCACTCTAGTAGTGAGATGCTTTATCATCAGGTTCATCCTGGGTGCTAAAATCCAGGATGGGCTCAACCGTATTCGAGGGAGCACTTCTAGTACAAGGGGTAGTAGGAAAAAAAGCTACAAATGACTCACCCACTCCAAGTAATCCCTTTATTATTGACGAGGGTGGGCATGAATGAAATCAACTGTATGTATAGTGAGAGTACTTCAGGAATAATGGCCATATGACCCTCAAAACCTAGTTGTCAACATGTTTTTGCCCTATAGTATTGGCCACAAATGGCCCTGGGCATTATTGAGGACATCACAATCACCACTGCCCCAGAATTCATTCAAGATCGACTGTGTCTCTAAAGTAGGCATGCCAACTATTATTGCATGCCAAATATATAGAAGCTACTTGCCTATCACAATGTGAAAGCTCATGTCATACGGTTTTTGCTCCTGTAAACACAAAGCAAAATGCTCCGACATCATCATAAGACATACAACACATTTATTGGGACAGCTATGCTGCCTGCTGGTTACACACACATGAAACCCAATGACTCCACTGGACTGTCATGAGCCCTCTTATATAAACAATGCAACCAAAAGGTGAACACTGCACACCATGCAATAATTAAGATGAGTGAATCTATGATCCTGCTTCTATAGGCTGAATAAATTATGTTACTATAATATCACCATGGTATCTATGTATCACTTACACTGTGATAAGGCTTTGTTTTGGGAGAGTGTATCCAATTTTTCCATAAGGTCTATCATCCCTTCCTGGGGAGTTGTCCCCCCCCCCTTTGTTCTAGAGGACACTCCCTGTGGATAAATAGTATCAGCTGAATGTCAGCAGCAGTTGTAAAGCTAAGTAGGCATGCACTAGATGGAGTAACTCGAAGAACGCAAATTGGTGCCTGCACAGATGTCTTCTTATGCTGCAGGGTCACTATGAATATTCTTTGACT
The DNA here is from genome assembly GCF_031143425.1 of Pleurodeles waltl. Lineage (NCBI taxonomy): Eukaryota > Metazoa > Chordata > Amphibia > Caudata > Salamandridae > Pleurodeles > Pleurodeles waltl. Next base: position 520,103,561 of record NC_090442.1, read on the forward strand.
CAGCAACAGCTTGGAAGGAGCCCATGTGTACACCTTCTTACTTGATGCTTTGAGTAGTGATATAGGCGATAGGCTGTGAAATTGTTCAACTGGCATGATGCACAGCTATCGAATACAAAAGTTACTGGGCAACTGGTGACTTTCAGGTTGACTTTGGGGCAATGTCCATATGAGTGCTATTGCTTTCTCAACTCACTTGTTTCTGCTCTTTTTCCGTCTCCCGTGCAAGTGAACACCCACTTATGAATGTTGTTCCTTTTTATCTATTATCATCGCACATTCACCCTCTTCACTGTCGCTCAATGGTGACGTCAGGAAACTCTTGCAGGATTAACTTTTTGTTTATTTCAGGATGAACTTGATGGTGATCAACTTTGTTTAGTTTTGACCTGTTGCAGTTGAGGTCATTTTTTGTCGGTGTGGTGAGATTGCTTCTGGAACCTCCTGATGTCCATCTTCTCCTCCTGCCTTGACACACTTGTTTTTTTCTTTGCTTTACAAATGGTTATAAAGTGGTTCCCTTTTCTACACCCTTTACAGTTTTGTCCAATGGCTGGACATTTACTCTCATGTGGAAATGAAAATCCACATCAGAAACACAGTCATTCTTTTTCCTAGGATCTTGTCTTATGGGCAAATGCTTGGTGATGGTGTCTACTCTTCATGACTAATGCCTATTCACCTTTTGCTGTTTCTGCTTCTTTGTCAGTGGCTTCCTGATTGGCTCGTTCCTCAGCTCTAGCAGCCTTTAACACCTTTTCTAGCCTGAGTGTCTCTCGCAGCATGCGTTTTCTGAACAAGTTTGACAAACAACCATTAATGACTCTTAGGCACATGGTTTCGTTATCATTAAATTCACTGAATTTCCAGTGTTTGATGTATTGTCTCACTTGATTGAAGATGTACCTTTCATAGTCAACTTTTGGCATTGGGTTGATTCTGGTTCTTAATGCTGCTTTAATTTGACAGAAAGATATTGTTTCAGTCTATGTGAGTTTCTTTATCACTTCTTTTACTCTGTCACCAGGGAGATTCCTTAAGGATTTAATGATTTTTTCCTCACTTACTTCTTCCAAACCATCTATGAAATCATCAAAAGTCTCAATCTACGTGACCCATCTGCTGCCAATATTCTGGTTTTTGGCAATAATAAATGGTGCTGGAGGTTTCAAGAATGCAGCTGCACTTTGTTCTATGTCTCTTGCAGCAGCTGCCGGTAATCTTCATAATCTTGAAGACCTCATGAGTTGTGGTGAAGGTCCATGTAAGCACACTGGCTCTTTTCAGATGCCGTCCCCACTTTTTGCCCCCATTTGGACCCCTAGATACTGTTTTTTCAACTTGATGGTGCCCAGGAACCTACTAACCAGGTCCCAGTGTATGTGTATTTCCCTAAATTATTTCTTGACATGGTAATTCCTTGATTGGCAAGACTTTACCAACTTGTAAGCCCCTAGTAAATGGCACCCAGGGCATAGGTGATAAAGGGGTCCTCAGGGCTGCCGTACAAGTTTGTGCCACCCGAGAGGACCCAGGCAACCCACTGATGGCAGGCTTGCCATTGCAAACTGCCAGAGAGGTGCAAACTGAATGAATACAACTGTGCCCTCAGCATGAGTGGCCCAGTCCCATGCACTGCCTTACATATATATTAGACACCCCCTAAGGAAGGCCTCTGCAGCCCAGGAGGGAGGGTGCATTATATTCAAGGTGTAGGCATGTAAGCACAAGATTAAGGCCCTCATTTTAATATCAGTGGTACATACCGCCTACCGCTGCGGTGACGCCCACCAACATACTGCCACCGCGGCTACCATCTGTCTGCCATATTATGAGCACTGCCTGACTTCCACCACAATAAGGGTTGAAAACCGGTAGTGCCCATTGTGGTGGACGGCCATAAGATGGCGCTGCAACCGCCAGCACCGCCATGCCAGTAGGATGCCGCCAGCCATATTACGACCATTAATACAGCCTGGCGGTGTTCTGCTGGCCGAGTGCTGCTGGCAGTAGCAGTGCCCCTTCTGTTCCCTGCCCCACAGGGTTTTTGCATCCACTTTTTTGCAGCACCATGTGTATGGTAAAATCAGCACCAGCTTGAGTCCCGATCAGCACCACAGACAGCCAGGACAACTCTGCACCCAGGCCCCATGGACCAAATAAAAGTGATCTGACTGTTATGCTCTAGTCCGGGGACCTGCACCACCTTAACCCTGCAAGAGATCCTCGCAGCACAATCTCAAAGTGGTCATTTGTCACCAGTTTCAGCACCATGGACAGCCAGGACATCGCTGCACCCGAGCACCGTGGCCCAGTAAAACAGCACTGACTGTTGTGATCTGGTCCTAGGGACTGCACAACCTTCACCCTGTAAGGGTTCCATGCAACTCATCTACTAAGTGCATTTTTGCAACCAGTGCTATTTCTCCTTTAAACTTCAATGCAACATTTAAATGCCAGCTCTGCTGTAATTTAATATTGCTTTCAAAATCTATAACTCTGGTTGTACTGATTCAATTCCGATAGCTTTGCTATCCAAAATAAAATGAAATAAGCTCTGTTTTCATAAATTGGTGTCACATTTCTTTTGAGTCATGTCAATTACTTATGTCTATATTTGTATTAACAGATGTTCCTTTAAGTAACGCCTGACTGCTCTTTGCCACACTACCAGGATTGAGCTAAGGATTTACTAGTGTGAATTCAAGGACCAAATCTGGGATATTGTGAGAGTATTACATGGTGAGGCCTAACCCCCTCACCACATAATACTCCACTTTCCTACACCCAACAGCTGCCACCTTCCCTGTCTCCAGTAGCTTCTTTGCGAGTCAACAACTTGTCAAGCACAACCCATGTGTTCTTTCTAGATTCTCCTCACCCGATTTTGAGGCCATATGGCCAGTGAGTAAGCTCACTTCTTGTACCTAGTAGTTGCTGCCTTCTAGCGTTTTATATGATTGTCAATGCCTTTCATGTTGTACCTGATTGTCTCTGCCTTTTAGCATTTTCTTTGTATGACTGATGGCTCGGTGTTGTGGTCAGCACTTTCTTTTTTCCTTAGCTTTGCCAGTAAGTCTTGGTGGGCTTTTCCAATTGTGACCCCTCATGGGACTTTCACCTTGTCCACGAGGCTTCATATGGACGGAAGCAGAGCTCGCACTTCACATATGCCAACTGCAGGACTCTTCGTTGTGGCTTGGGTGCACATAGCACACACGAAGTTTGCTATTTCTTGCAAACTTTCAGGGGGAGCACTTCTGTTTCTTTGGGGCACGTATCCCCATCTCATCGCCAGCTGTTGTGTCCTCCCCTGTCTGATAGCAGCTGCAAGAACACGCCACACATGGAGCTCGTAGTTAATGTCTTTACTAATCAGTGTACATCTTGGAACTAAACTCTCAATATCCCATTAACCATCAAAGACCACACCCTGACACCTCCCAGATTCATTACATAATGTCCTTCATAAGTCTGCCCCTAGTCACTGGGTCCTAACGCTTACAGTTCTAAGACACTACACTACATAGACCAAATATTACCCAGAGGTGCTAGAACAAGAGTGCTCTGGAACGAAAATGCAAAGCTGTAGGTAAAAAGGGAGAGTTTCTGTAAGAAGGAGTAGTAAAGGATTAAATAAATTATACATACATTTACAATGTACTACAATAATGCTTTATTGGTGAGATGCAACAGTAATTTATTGGCAACATTTTTACACTGCCTCTTATGTGTATAATACTTCATTACCATTCACTAGACAGTTTTTATGGTCGAGCCAGGGATAGCATGCGCTTGCGCATGTGTATCACTTGCGAGACTCTGTAGTAGTTAGAAAAGGGCTCGGAGCCCCGCCCATGTCACTTCAGTGACTTTCATTGGTTCGTGGGCTTGCCTTTTAAAATCTGCTTGCTCTCATTAGTGGAAGGCATGCATATATCATGCCTTTTCTGGTGGCTAGCCCTCCTCGAGCTTAGCAACCAAGTACTGAAAACATACAAAGCTCGCTGTTTTTCGGCTGGTTTGTGGAATACTTTTTATCTTTTTTCGCAGCGCGATCTCGCTTGGCAGAAGTCGAGCGCTTTGCATGACATCGACCCTGAGACCCTTTCTATTTCCATTTCATATTTTTTAGCAGCGCGGTCGTGGTTGTTTTTTTCCCCATTTAATGAGGCAAGAAAAGTCTGGTTGGGAGTTTACAACTGCTATTAGCTCTAACTCGGAGAAATGCGAGACCCGTTGCATTGTAAATGCTTGTTATATTTGAAGTAAGCAAGATAGTGACGAGGGATACAGAGGCGGTCGCTGAGAGATAGAGTGGAGATTCCTACAAGATTATAGAGAGAGAGGCACGGGCTACGAAAACAACTGGGGCTTCCACTCTTTGAAGAATCCAAAAAGATAAAGGCGAAAACGTAACTCCCACAGCCACTTTGGCGTCCAGACACGTTTTCTCTTTTCTCAACTGAGGATAACCCCTGATTCAGATAGATCGAAGCAAAATGTTACCAAACATTACAGTGTAATGTCACTTTTTTGGCAAGATTTGTAAGCTTACAATTGTAGACTAAGCTTTGCCTCAGTTGACCTACCCTTGCAGTGACTGTGGAAAAGGCTGACTCATCACCTACCATGTTCACTGTATCGGTGAAATTGTATCTTGTTGCGAGATAAAAACGGACTCTTTATCTGGCATTTCCACGTATTTCTTGGGATTCTATGAAGCTTTTCTTCCTTGTTTTGTTTTTCTTGGGGCGTCCTTTTCCTTCCCAAGCAGCTGTAGAAAACATGCACTGCTGCTGTGTCGGCTTTTCGCAGTGGCAGGGCAGGAGCTTCCCCCATCAATATGGATGTAGAGAGTAGCCAGGCCAGTTCCCACGACCATTCTGTTCTCCCCATCCCTTTCGGAATTTAAAATTCCAACAACTAGGACAAAAAACCTTGAATTCGAGCACAGCAACATATAATGCGGAATCCTTCCAGATCATTGTAGCGGGTTGAACAAGAATAATCGTCACAACTCTGATTCTGCTCCCATTACATTTGACAACAGATATATGGACCTGTAGATAAAATATAAAGTACGTGACTGCGCTTCCTCACTGAATTTACTTCACCCTCAGCATGCACCCAAAGAAAAAATGAATTTTCTTTGCATTTGTCAAAGTACCTAAAAACTTTTTAAAAATGTATCAAAAGTACATTATTTTGAGACTAGCAGCTATAACACTGGAAAGTTGCTTTGTATTCACTAACTAAGCCATCGACATTAAATATGTTGTGACTACCCAGGGTACGTTTGCGCAATAATTGGATCCTCAAGTCTCAACCATTTAGAAGAACGTGTATCAGAGCCCTCGAGGTGACTGGCATGGAGATGAAGCTACATTCTCCAGTCATTTCTACACAGCACATATTGCCTTACATGCACTTCAAGGATAGAAAAAAGCAGCTGCTGCAGGATGCTTCAGCCAGTTTAATCCCAGCCCTGTTCATGTTGAACCACATGTATGAGGAATCGAAATCCATCATGGCTTATGGCAAGTTCACCTCAGGCATTTTGCAGAACACTTCAACGATTGATGATCTGTGGTGAATGGACAGGAGCCATACAAACTCAAACATGCTGAGATGGCAGTCACCATCAATGTAGCAACCTGCAGTAGGCGAGAGATATGAAAGAGCCAAAGGAGCTCATGAAAGATTGCATGCAGCTGTGCAAAGAGAGAGCCATGATTTGCATCAATAAGGCAGTTTGGGGGATTTAACTGGCCTCTTCCAAGAACCTTAAGAATTCCAATACATAAATATTTGTAATGTTCATAATTATATGAGGTCAACTGTGGTGCACTGTAGAGCTCGGCTCTCAGGCCTGCCATATCTAATATTTACATGCCCCCCTCGCCTGTGTTTCACAAGCTTGGGGTTTTAATGTTGTGTCATATGCTGACAAGCCCCAATTGATGTTTTTCTTCAATAACTTGGACAACTCTTTTACAACCAACTTCCAGGGATGTCTTTTGGCAGTTGTGGATTGGATGTCTAAGAAGTACCCCTGCCTGAACTTGGATTAATCTGAAATCTTAGTGTTCAGTACTTCCTCCACATTTGACAGAATTAGAATCTGTACATCAGAGTTAGGAAAAACCCCAATCCCCAATACTGTGGCAAAAAACTTGGGAGTAAAAATAGACACTTCACTTTCTTTGAAGCCACATGTCAAGGCCACTGCCGAAATTTGTTTTTCCTTAATGAATTCACTCATAAATATTTGTAAATTCCTACCAGGAAATACTCGAAAGTGCATCACCCATGCCTTAATCACATCTAGGCTAGAGTATGCTAACATTCTGCTACTTGATGCCTCTTTAGACCTGATAAATAGACTACAGAGTGTTTAGAACGCTGCTTCTCACCTTGTGTTGAACTTTCCTCAACAAAGGGTTGAAAATACTTCACAGGCTTCCAGTCAGTAAAAGGATAACATTTAAAACACTGGTACGCACCTTTAAAACACTGAAACATAGGGGCTTGATCTATATTCAAAACAAAATTAAAAAAAGTACCAACATCTGAGAACTGTATATTCTATCCATCAACATCTTTTGTGCATCCCAAGAATACATAGATCTAGAGCTGTTGGCAAACCCTTTTCATTTCTGGCCCCTAAATTCTGGAACTCTCTTCTGTCCACCTTTGGCTGGGTTCAAGGACACATCTCTTTAAAGAAATATGAACCTCTTTTCATTTTATTTCTGCTTTTGCCATAAAGGTTTGCCAGTCTTTTGCCTTACTTTTCCTCCAACTAGCTCCAGGATGCTTCGATTGGAGCAGCTGCTGCACTCTACAGTTTTTTTCACTCATTCTCTTCATACTGTGTTGGCCATTTGAACACATTAGCTCCATTTTACATCTAATAAACCAGGCAGCATTGAATACAATTTACACAATGTTCATTTCCTTACTCAAAACATTATTCGACAAATAGTAAATGCAAATGAATCACATAATTTACATTTGCGTACACAGTTTCCCAGCATTAAAAGCAGTGAACAAACCAAACTCATCCTTCATACAGTTATTGTATAATAATAATAATGCATGATGAACGTAGACTAGTTTACAGTCCTTTCCGCATGACATGTTTCTTAAAAGTTTACCATCCAGAGACGCGAAGATCAATACACCATCTTATTCTTTGCAACTCCATACTTCTCCAGCTGCTAGAAATGTAGAAAAACATAAATTAAAACTTAGCATTTACGTTCAATGTTTGATGTAATTGACTAATGAAATGTTGACTTTAAAATGTGCTGTGTAATATGTACAACTGTGCAGTTTATACCAAATAAAGATATATTTGGTACACTGAAGTATGAAGAAGCATTTATTTACAACACTTCATCCTTATGGAGGATTCTCCTACTATGTAATAAACTAATTGGAATCATGGGCTTGGCTGCCAAAATGTAAAAGTAACTTGCTCATGTAGTACTTGTGACTTCCGGGAGTTAACCATGAGTAAGACCTAAGTACTACAGGAGTAAGTGTAATTTATTCATACCCCAATCTTTGTGAATCAAGCTGTTGCCATAGATATAGGGTCTTATTTAGAGTTTGGCAGATGGGATATTCTGTAAAAACATTAAGGATATCCCATCCACAAATACTATTGCCTTTAGGCTATATTGTATTTGTAATATGGTGAGCAGGATACTAACAACATTTGTGGTGAAGTATCCTGTCTATCAATCTTAAAATAAAGCCCAGGGATCTGCTTCTGGATGAATGACTCTCCAGTAAGGCAATATCGTTAAATACTCCTGCCACGATCTGCGCGATGCTTCTCACCTTTGGATGAAGAATTTGAAAGAGCACCCAGTCTTCTGCTGGTTTTGGACTGACCAAGATAAGGGTGCCCCTTTCTAAGAAATGCCTAAGCAGACCGTACCCTCCAGAAGGAGTCCCAGAGGAAAAAAAAAAAAAAATGCGGGGAAAACCTCTACACAGGAACTCCTAAAAAAGAGGAAGAAACAAGAGTGAAAAAAGGAAATAAATTGGAAAAAATCACAATCAGAGCAACAGGAACTGGAGAAACAACATGACGAACAGGAGTGAGGATCACCACCAAGAGGAAGTGTTTGCAAATCAAAGAAGATCAGAACTGAATTACTTATATACTGGAAGACAGGAAGTGACAAAACAGAAAAAGAGAGCGACACCATCTTGGATTGAGAAAGGCCCATAGATAAGAACAGGAAAAAAGGTAGCAGTATAAAAGAAAAAAGCATGCTGGGAAAAAGGAACATAAAGAAGACAACACGGAGACCAGAAGAAAGAAAAGGCGAAGTGCACAGAGAAAAAGAAGATACGAAGGAAAGAAGAAAAGAAGAGGAGTCTCCTATCACCAGGCAAGAAGATATGCTCAGCAAACCAGGTAAGGGCGACGTGACCGGGAGCACGAAATGTGCTTCCCGAAACGCACCGTCACAGAAGTGCAAAAACATGGAGGATGGCACTCTGATACTCAGAGCTGCAGCCTGACCGCGCCTCGAAAAAGAGACGCCGTGGTTAAGTGCGGCGTCACAACTTCTGTGTCAAGTGTCACAGGGTCCTTAAGTCAGAAAATAATTAGTCCAGGGAAAAGTCATTACCATTAGCGAGGCTACCAGCTGTGGATCTTTCTCTGTAATACACAAAAAAAAAACATTTCCAGAGACTAGCATGGCCAGCTTCTTAGCAACTCTCCCTTTCACTCTCCGCTTTGATCTGTACTTACCTGTGTATTGTCGTACAGAACTTCCTGTCTCTAACATCTTCCACCATTTTACTGTCTACAATGTCATACTTTGATAAGTCTCTAGAGGGTCTCCACATGTTCTCTGCATTAAGCCATCTAGGCATCTTATAGTGTACTACGTATTAATTGCACACACTAACCTTCCTTTGATTGTTGAAAACAAAGATGTTCCACGCTCATCAAATTGGGATTTTAATATATTTACGTGTCAAGCCACTCATGTTAAGCGTGCTTATATTGCGGAATTGCTGAACATTATAGCTGTAAACTATAATACGCAAAACATATAGCATTCCGAAATTTGTAGTCTGGTTTCCCTTGATGAAAGAATTACTTTAATGTGACCTGGTCGACTGATTAACATCATCATGGACTTAGAACTAGATATGCAGATGAGTGTTAAGTGGTTTAATTTATCACAGTAAACTAATGATCCTCCTCATGTTTCCACTGTCAGTTATACACATTTTTGTTCAATTTATGACGAGTTACATTCAGAATCTAATTTGTCTTTTCATACCATATGCTTTATTTTGAAATTGGGGTATCTGAATGAGACTTCTTGAGGTTGTTCGACTAATGAACCCCTTCATGCAGAGAGGACCATAAATATTCCTACTTTATAATGTGTTCTTATGAGATTTATGAAAATGAAATCCTATGTTTTGGAGCTAAGGGCAACATCAGACCCATTTGTTAACAGTAGTAAAGTGGGTTCTATATTAAGGATTATTATTATTATTAGTATTATTATTATTATTATTGTTATTATTATTATTCATAAACAACTAGACAATGTGATCTGTTTCTAAGGCAGAAGCAAATATGAATCTTACATTGACAATACAATAAGGCTTGGTATTTTGTGTTGCAGTCGAACCATCATACTCCTCTTTTGAAAGAACGTTTAACAAAGAAATTGTGGAGCCAAATGTGGTATATGACATCTTATGTTATGTTACTTCATGTTATGTTATGTTAACTAGCATTTGTGACATGTAGCTCTACCTTGGCTTCCTTGGCACTTGACTGATCTGACATTACCTTCTAGACGTGCTAAAGAAAACTTTACTGTGAATTGAAGGAGAGCCAAGCCTTCAGACACAGATAGCAAAATCTTCCAAGGTCTTATGTTTTCTTTGTAAATTTGTAACAATGTTTCAGTGAAATGAAAATGTAATTAAAAAGTAAAGAACTTAGCAAGGAGAACAATTATAACTAATATTTATATGTATAATTATGTGTTTATTCATTTGTTTTACATACTAGCAAGACATGCCACCTCAGAGGACTGGGTGATGGATCAGTGTTCAGTATGGTGGCTACCTTTTATGGAGGCAAGTTCTGGGTAATGACTATCAAAATTCAGGACAAAGTTAAAAACTGAGGACACAAATTCAGGATAAAAGTTCAATTTCACAGACACATATGAATAGGTCAAGCAATAAAATAAATTTCAGGGAACAGAAGGCCAATACAAGAACAAGTCAAAGTGTCTTTCTTTCTTTGGATTGTATATTACAGAGTAGTATCTAGCAAACCTTAATATGTACCTGGACTCATTTAAAGATTAAAACAACAAAAAATGCACACTAAGCAAAATTTGTCAGCTGAAATAAGGGCCAGTTGTCACACGATTCTGTCCCATTAACATGAATGATTGGACCAGTATCTGTTTTGACAAACATGAACTTGTAGCCCAAAGGCATTAGTATTACTAGTAAACAGAGAGAGAGTTAAACTTAAATTATTTAAAGCACATTTGAGGAAAATAGTATGTAAGTGTGTGTGTGTGAATTTCACTGTGATTGTTTCTGAAGAAACTAGTGAAGTTCCATCCAAACTCCCCTCATTGCTATTTACTCTATCCCTGTCTGCACCAACATAGAAAACACTCTGTCTCAGGTGGTAGTTTCACGATCTTGTATTAGAAGAAATGACAGTTTCCTCTGAATGTGCCACTGCTCCTTGGACACGTAGAGCTTCCCCTCCTGGACAGTCCCTTCTCAAGCAGACTGCATCCATCTCTCAGCAGGCTGCCTTTGAGGCAATCAGAGAGCAACTCAGCTCCTCTAACCGAAAGTGCAGGCTTCGGAAATGCCTTCTCACCTCTGGGAGATTGGCTATCAGGCAGCCCCAAGCCTTGGTCACACAGAAGTGTTTTGAGTACTCTGCAGAGCACTCCCTTTCCTTATTCAATACTGAGTTGCAATTGGAACAAAGTGGGACGGTTAGGCTCCTGTTCTACACACATTTTCTAGAAGCGGATGTGTATGCACTATCTCTAACTTCAGAATTGATTTGTGGTGCTTCTCCTTTCAAATGTCCTTCGTGGGGTGTTCTCCAGACTCGGGCTTTGTTTCCAATAATGTTTCTCAAGATTAAAATTTTCACAACTGAGGCACGATGAAGTATGACATTTCTGCACCTCACTGTCATCAGTCTCTCTGAAGCAGTAATCAAGGATAGATAAAAAGGCACAGCAGACATAGCACAGAAAACAGCATTCCCTACTCCTGACACTATCCTGACACTATCATCAACCAAACAGCAGCTTAGAAAATCCTAATGGAATTTCTAAAGGTACCTTTGTCTCCATTCGTCTTATTTCAGTGTCTGACTCTCCATCCTCCAGCCACAGAAATGTAGGGGTACACTTCTGCTGTCTGAGGAAGCTGTCCTCATCCTCTCTCTTATCCATGCCAAGCCAGGGTATTTAAAATGCACACTTACACACAAAGCCCTACTGTGTCACATGTGCCACATCCACACTACACATGCACATGTAGTTGACATACACACTAGATTCCAACACAACATTTTGGACATAAACAAAACAGCAGCACTTTAGAAAAGCGATGCACGTAGGCCATATTCTCACTGACACAGGTAAAAAGATCTGATCATACTATCAATCTCCTGTATCCACGGCAATTAATATTCTCGTCCCAGCACCATTCATCATCCTTCAGCAACCAATCAGATCCTATTTTCAATCAAGATCCATCTATCCATGCATTCACAAATCTGTATCCATTTCATTCATCCCCCAGTCTTCATCCATCCATCAATCTATTCACCCAACCACAAATCCATTTACCTATACATCTATCTACCCATCCATTCATCCACCCATCCATCCATCCTTCCTTCTGCCCAGTCGTCCACTCATCCGCCTATTTAAAACAAGCAGTATTAACAGAAACATCAAAATTATTTAATGTGTTCAGGTTAAATGAAAACAGTGGACTACTTGATTAAGACAACACTTAAAGACTTAAATTTCCAACTTCCCTTGTTGACCACATTTTGTGATCCTAGGCAGATATTTTAATTCATCAAACCTCGTTTTTCTTCCTACTCATATATGGAAGCACCTTCAAATATGTGAGTTCAGGAATGCAAAGTACTAAAACCTCACACGTGTTTTATTTAACAGAGTATGGCCCTCATTATGACATTGGCGGTAAATGCCGCTTACCGCCAATCTGACGGCCACCAACTTACCGCCACACTGGCGAATATCCGTCCACCATATTATGACACACACACACCAATTTGACAGAATACAGCCACATACACAAATCCACCAGCCAAAAGGTCAGTGTTAAAGTGGCGGTCCAAAAACCCACACCATTATGTCAACAGAACTACGCCCATCACATTATGACCCACAAATCAACACGGCGGACATTTAACAGCAGTACACCATTGGCGGTACATTCTGCTGCGCTCACAATGGACACCCATAGACAAAATAACACTACATTGGACAATTCAAGCAACACACACCTGACACCCAGACACACACCACACCCACACACCAACACCACTATGAACCCCACACTCACATTACCCACAACCCTTTACGAATACAAACCATTGCCACCTGACTGACACCAAGACCACTGCAACAACTCGACACACACACCACTCACACCTATACACCCCTCACCCACTCCACATCACATACCCCAACACATTACCCAACACACCCTCACCAACACACATCACATAACACCCATGGCACCACAAAGGCAACCCAGTTTCGCTGAGGAGGAGTTAAGGGTCATGGTGGAGGAAATCGTCAGGGTAGAGCCACAGCTATTTGGGGCAGAGGTGCAGCAGATATCAATAGCAAGAAAGATGGAGCTATGGCAGAGAATCGTGGACAGGGTCAGTGCTGTGGAACATCATCCAAGAACAAGGGACAACATCAGGAAGAGGTGGAACGACCTACGGGGGAAACTACGTTCCATAGCAGCAAGACACCAGCTTGCTATACAGAGGACTGGCGCTGGACCCCCACCCCTTCCCCTATAACTCACAGCATGGGAGGAGCAGGCACTGGCAATACTGCATCCTCAGGGCCTGTCTGGAGTTGGAGGAGGACTGGACACTGGTAAGTCAACTTTCAATAACTATCCCCCCGTACCTGCATGCCATCACACACCCTCACTCCCATCACTCCACTCCATCACTCCGCTCCATCCCACACACTCCAACATCACATCACACTGATCCCAATGCCAAGCCCTGCATGCTGTACCAATGCATGGACACCCCTCACAGCCCTGCATGGACACTCATCACCAAAGCATGCACAGCATAGGGATACTAACATAACCACTATACACCAACATACATGAGCAAAAGCTGGAAGGGGAACAACAACCATAGCTGGGAAGCTACAAAAGTACAAATGTCAGACACCTGAAGCATAATACATCATTTACATCCTCACAGGTACCCCAGCCAATGTCACTGGAGAGAAGGTGCCACCATTAGCCAGTCCCCCAACAGAAGAGGCCACAGTGATGACAGTAACTCTGGACTTCTGGATCTGGACAATCTACCTGGCCCATCAGGGACCACTGGACAGTCGGTCACCCAAGCACAGTCACAGACCACCACAGAGCATCCCCAATCAGGAACCAACACCACGGCATCCACCCAGTGTGCCCACACCTCTGTCCCCAGAACACGTCAGTCAGCAGTGTGTCCACCAGTTCAGGGACCCCAGGCCACACCTCATACCCAAGACAATCAGGGACCTGAGGTCAGTGGCAGTGGGCACACCGTTCAGGGGACAGAAGCACATGCCAACAGGGAAACTGGGAGGAGTGCTGTGCGCCAGGGGGAGGACAGGACCAGTGAACCGACTCTCCAGGAGGCACTCTCAGAGATCCTGGGAGCCTACCAACATTCCCAGGACACGATGGGCCAAATCCTTGACAACGTGCAGGAGTACAGGCGGCTGCAGGAGGGACAGTATCAGGGGATCAGGGAGGACTTGCAGGGCATCAATAACACCCTGATCTCCATAGCAGGGGTGCTGGCAGACGTGGGCAACATTATGAGGGAGGCAGTGTCACACCTCAGGCCCCTACCACTAGCCAGTCATCTGAACACCCCACTTCCACTGCTGCTAGTGGTCAGGAGGCTCTGCCACAGGACCAACAGGCCACCAGCACCCCTCCCCCGCAGAAGGTGAACCACCCTACAAACGGTCCCTGCTAACCAGACAGAAGCCAGAGACACTTGTCAAGACCACTGCCAGGAAATGAGACTCTCCTGATTGTCCCCCTTGTGTCCCACTCAGTCACCTTGTCCACCTTGAACTGCCATAGCTCCCCTGCCTATGTCCCCATGGACAGTGCACCTGTGCTACAAACAGACTGGAACAATACTCTGGACTTTCCTCCATCATCACCCCATCCCATTGAACTTTCCCTCTAGATATTAGCACTACAATAAACACCCTTGGATAAAAATCGACTACTAGTAATTTATGTATTGCAAATTTATATTGATTGAAACAGCAACAGCCATTGCAAGTTAACTGTACATAGAATGAGCATAGAAATAATGACCTGTAGCTGGCTGTTGTGATCACACCAGGAGAATGTGTCATATCTGCAAAATCAATATCCAGAGGTAACAGTAAGTAGGGGAAAGAAGTGGGTAATATCAGCATGGCAACGCCACACAGAATACAACAATAGTCATAGAAATGTAAAGTTGCACTGCCCCACCTGTGTGTCATTGGAAGTATTGATGGATCACTAATTTTCTGTTCTCCACATCCTCATCCTCTGCCTCCTCATCCTCACTGCCCTCAGGGTCCACTGCTGCCACGGGGGCATCTCCAGTCTCCTCCTCCTGCAGAAAAGGTACATGGTGTTTGAGGGCCAGGTTGTGCAACATGTAGCATGCCATTACTATCTGGCAGACCTTCTTGGGTGAGTAGCACAGGGATCCACCTGTCAGATGGAGTCACCTGAACCTGGCCTTCAGGATGCCAAAGGTCCTTTCTATGATCCTTCTGGTTCACCCATGTGCCTCATTATAATGTTCTTCTGCCCTTGTCCTGGCATTCCTCACAGGGGTCAGCAACCATGACAGGTTTGGGTAACCAGAGTCACCTTCAAATATTGAGGAACAACATTTAGCCACACACTGTCCTATATGGCCAACAGCATACGCATACACCGACATATACTGGGTGGGAGCCAAGGCTCACCTCTCAGCCACACCCTGTACCTCTGTAGTTGGGCCATCAGATGTGGGATGCTGCTATTCCTCAGGACAAAGGCATCACGCACCAACCCAGGATACTTATCATTGACGTGGGAGATGTACTGGTCCACCAAGCACGCCATCTGCGCATTCATGGAATGGAAACTCTCACGATTCATGAACACCTGTTCATTCTGGCGGGGGTACAAATGCAATATGTGTTCCGTCAATTGCGCAAATTATGTTGGGGATATGTCCCATTGCATAGAATCCGGCCTTCGCAGTGGCCAAATCCTCATCCTGGGGAATGCAATGTAGCTGCACATGTGTTTTATCAGGGCAGACAACACTCTGGTTAGCATGTTTGAGAACATTGGCTGTGACATTCCTGCTGCAAAGCCCACTGCCACTTGGAAAGAACCAGTTGCCAGGAAATGGAGAACTGATAGCACTTGCACAAGAGGGGGGATCCCAGTGGGGTGACGGATAGCAGATATCAGGTCAGGATCCAATTGGGCACACAGCTCTGTGATTGTGGCCCTGTCCAGTCTATAGGTGAGTATTATGTTCCTGTCCTCCAGTGTAGCCAAGTCCACCAGGGGTCTGTACATGGGGTATGCCTCCATCTCCTATTCATCTGCGGCAGTAGGTATCTAAGGGACACAAGGGTGAGGAGGGTGTCACAAACTGAACAATGGAGCCACAACAGCACTCCACAATGTGCAAACATGTAATGGGATATTGTAATTAATGAAGTATGTGCCTATTGATCCTGTGACGCAGCAATGATCAATAGGCCTGTCCACCCCCCGAAATGGTGACCGCCTGTCCTGTGTGGAGGGACAGGTGGAAGTGAGGTAATTCTGCTGATGTTGTGCACCATGGTGGTAGGCAGTCGTGAACCGCCGTGCAAATTCTTATTGGTTAATATTGGACCCTATGGGGTACAGTGGCCAATGGTGATCTACGCCACTGGTGACGGTATGCACCGCTGCAGACGTGACAACCATTTTCTATCTAGTTCCTCACTTGTTTCCTGACCTTCCATAGGAGAGGACCTACATTGCATGTGGTGCTGTGACCTGTGCCTGGAACCTACCATGGCCCGTGTGACTGGGGTAAGGGCCCCAACCTTCACTTCCGAGGAGTTGAAGCGACTGGTGGATGCGGTCGTACCCCAGTACAGCCTGCTGTATGGGCCCCCAGACCAACAGGGCAGTACACTGTGGGCACGATGCATGTGGCATGAATGCTTGGAGTTGTGTGTGAAGACCTCATGTAAAGGGGGTGGGTGGATGTCCTCTTGGCGGTGTACGTGTTGTGGGCTGGAATGTGTGTGTGCCAATGGTGATGGAAACAGGTATGGTGCGACAGGCTAGACTGTTTAATGGAGTTCTCCTGTATGTATTATCTCTGCAGGTCAGTGCCCATCAAAAGAAGGGATTATGGCATGCCATCGCCAAGGAGGTGTGGACCCTGGGGGTCTATGGCAGGCAGAGCACCCACTGTCGGAAATGGTTGGAGGAACTGAGACTCTGGGCACGGAAGACCACGAAGGCCCAGCTGGGGATGGCCTCTCAACGAGGAACGAGTGCCCGTCGGACCCTGACCCCCCTGATGGCCCACATACTGGGCGGTGGCCTACTCTGAGCTGGATGGGCGCTTGAGGAAATCACAGCAGCCACAAGGGGGTGAGTATCAAAACATATGTTGGCTGGTGAGATGGTATCCGGGTGGTGGTTGTGTGTCCTTGGGTGCCCCTAGGCCAGGCCAGACATAGCAGCGTAGGTCCTCTGATGGCTAAGGGTCTGAATGGGAAATACTGCTTACCTAGCTTGTTAGAACTCACTCCTGGGCAGCACTGTGCGGGTCCCATGTTTGCTTCAGTTGCTGTGTGTGCCCCTCCACATTCCTTAGTGACTAGCCAATGCATAGTGCATAGGCCTGTTCCCTGTGTGTGAGGGTGCTGTGTACACCAACTGTGGTGTTGGTGCAGGCATTGACCCTGCGTATCCTTTGTCCCTCTCCCCCTTTCTTGTTTTGTCATCCTGTCCTTATGTGCATTAGCATAATCTGGCGGAGGAGCAGAGGCACAGGCGACATAAGGAGCTGCATCCCACAGGACCCTGGAGGCAGAGTCCACCGACACTGAGGGCATCAGTGGGATGGAGTGCGAGGGAAGCACCACGGCAGAGACTGGAGGGGACAATACAGACTCAGATAACTCCTCCGATGGGAGCTCCCTAGTGGTGGCGGACACTTCTGTGACAACCCCAGCTGCAGGTACAGCCACCACCCCCTTACCAGCACCACCCTGCCAGTTGCCCCTCAGCAAGTTGCCCGTGCCCACTCACCCAGGAGGGTGAGCATCTCCTTCGCCCCAGGTACCTCAGGCCCTGCCCCAGTGAGCTCTGCTGCCCTGAGTGAGGAGGCTATGGACCTCCTGAGACCCATCTCTGTAGGGCAGTCAACCATTGTGAATGCCATCCAGGGGCTGGCAACCCAGATGCAGCAATCTAATGCATTCCTAGAGGGCATTCACGGTGGATTTGCGGCCCAACAGAGATCGATTCAGGCTCTGGCCTCCTCTCTGATGGCAGCCATTGTCCCTGTTTCAACTGTCCCCCTCCAACCTCCATTTCCCAGTCCCATTCTCCTCAACCCCAACCCATCCCAAGCACACAGGCAGACGAGCATGCACACAAGACAACATCCAAGAGTGGCACAGGCAGACACAAGCATCACACTTCATCCCACAAGCACACCCACAAACACCATTCAGTTGCAAACACAACAACATCCACTATCTCCACCTCCCACACTGTTGCGTCTAAACTCCCACCTGCATGCACTACATCAATATCCACTACCAGCATCATCACCACACCAAGCAGAACACACACCTCACTGGCAGTCGCCTCCACAACATCCATGCACGCGTCCCCTGTGTCCTCTCCCACTGTGTCTGTCCCCCCTTCCTAAAGTACACAAACGCAAGCACTCAGACACCCAACAGCCATCCACCTCACAACTGCAAACAGCCCATGCACTTGCACCCAAATCCAGCAGACAAACACCTCCAACAACCACTCTGTCACCCTCCACTCCCATTATGCCTCCCTCTTCCCACCCCATCATCCCTAAAAAGCTTTTCCTTTCCCAGATTGACGTCTTCCCTACACCCCCCCAGTCCTACATGTATGGGCAGGGTAGCAAGGACCCAGCCAAGCACCTCGGCCAAACAGCCCACGGGCCCAGTGGTTGCACCACCTACTCGTGATGGAAAGGATTCCAGGACAACAGTACTGAAGGGGAAGGAGCCTGCAGCAGCTGCTAAGAAGAAGGAGCCTGCAGTAGCTGCTAAGAAGGGGAAGGAGCCTGCACCAGCTTCTAAAAAGGGGACTGAGCCTGCAGCAGCTGCTAAGAAGGAGAAGGAGCCAGCACCAGCGGGCAGAAGGGGGAAGAGCCCATCCACCAGTGCCATGAAGGATAAGGGATCCCCAACCCATGAGCAGGAGGAGTGGAGGCACTCTACACCAGCGGAAGCTGCCAGCCAAACACCGCCACCACCAGCATCTGTACCAGGGCCCCCACTGCTAGCCGTGGTTGTGCAGCCATCAGCGGGCGCAGGGCTGAGCAGGAGCCTCCCATAACCACCACCACAGGACAGCCATCAGAGGGTGCAGGGGCTGAGCAGGAGCCTCCCACAACCACCACCACAGTGTAGCCATTGGAGGGTGAAGGGGCTGAGCAGGAGCCTCCCAAAACCACCACCCCAGTGCAGCCATCAGAGGGTGCAGGGACTGAGCAGGAGCCTCCCACAACCACCACCACAGTGCAGCCATTGGAGCTGCTGTACGGCCTGCCCCCACCAGAACCAGTGGACAAGACATCCACTTGAGAGACTGTGGCTTTGCACTCCCCAGGACCAAGAACACAGGGCATGTTGCCCCCTACAGAACCAGTGGGCACAACACCCACTTGAGAGAATGTGGCCTGCACTCCCCAGGACAAAGCAATAGGCATGTTGACCCCTCCAGAACCAATGGGCAAGACACCCACTTCAGAAACTGTGGCCTTGCACTCCCCAGGACAAAGCAATGAGCATGTTGCCCCTTCCCAAACCAGTGGGCAAGTCACCCACTTCAGAGACTGTGGCCTTGCACTCCCAGGACAAAGCAATGGGCATGGAGCCCACTCCAGAACCAATGGGCAAGTCACCCACTTGAGAGACTGTGGCTTTGCACTCCCCAGGACTAAGAGCACAGGGCATGCTGCCCCCTCCAGAACCAGTGGGCTTATTCTGCATACAACTGAGGTGCCACCCCACCTCCCCCTGAGGTGCCTGCCTATTTGACAACTGATGGCCCTGCAGTGTTCTATCAGGATTGGTGCAGGTTTTGAGTGGGACCTTGGATTGTGCCCTGTGGCCAGGTGGGCCCTTTGCACTAAGGACTGGGCAGTGTCCCTATGTTATATATATGTACAGATCTGTTTCATTGCCAAATCGCAATTACTATTTTATTGTTGGACTGATTACAATCATTTTTGTCAATTCCTGTTGTCCTTGCATTATTCAGCAGATTTTCATGGTAAGATAGTTTTTGTAATGCAGCTGGTTGTGTGCTAAAGCTGAACTCAGACAAGACGGAGGTCCTCATCCTCGGACAATCCCCTTCCGCCTGGATGACCCCTGGTGGCCCACGGCTCTGGGTACCGTACCAACCCCCTCGGATCGCGCACACAACCTCGGATTCATCCTGGACCCCCTCCTCACTATGACCAAGCAAGTCAACGCCGTCTCGTCATCATGCTTCAACACCATACGCATGCTCAGAAAAATCTTCTGATGGATCCCCGCTGAAACCAGAAAGACAGTTACCCATGCCCTCGTCACAAGCTGTCTGGACTACGGAAACACCCTATACGGAGGGACCACCGCAAAGCTTCAGAAACGTCTACAACGCATACAGAACGCCTCCGCACGCCTCATCCTCGACATCCATCGCCACAGCCACATATCCGCCCACCTGAAACACCTGCACTGGCTCCCCGTCAACAAGAGGATGACCTTCAGGCTCCTCACCCACGCACACAAAGCACTCCACAACATGGGCCCCGAATACCTCAACAGCCGGCTCTCGTTCTACGCGCCCACCCGTCAGTTTCGCTCAGCCAGCCTTGCCCTCGCCACCGTCCCACATATCCGCAGAACCACCTCAGCAGGAAGATCATTCACCTACCTAGCAGCCACAGCATGGAACTCCCTCCCCGCACACCTAAGAACTACCCTAGACCATTTCGCCTTCAGGAAGTGCCTCAAGATATGGCTTTTCGAGCAGCAGTAACCCTCCACCCCCCCCCCCCCCCCCCCCCCCAGCGCCTTGAGACCCTCTCGGGTGAGTAGCGCGCTCTATAAATCCATTGGTTGATTGATTGATTGTGTGTATGGCTTGTGTATGTCAGGTATGTGTTGTGTGTGTGTGTGCCACTCTCTTTTTCCTCCGCCCCTTGTGTGCTAGGCGGCTGTACTCACCATCATCGTCTTCGTCGGCGTTGGTGTTCCATTTGGAGCATAACTTATAATGTCCTCAGGAAGACTTGCAGTTTGGATTCCATGGTGGCGTGCTTCCTCCCTGTGTCTCCAATGGTGAGTTCTTTCACTTTTGCGCTCTGTTTCTGCCAAGCTTTTGATGGCGTTGGTACCACCCCGGAAAAGGTGGCCGATTGTGGTCTCCTAATATGATGGGTGGAACTTTGTCTTCCGTCTGGTTGTAGGCGGCTACCGCCGGGGTGACTGTTGTTTCCGCCCTGGCGGTCGGTGTGGTACATTGGTTGTCTATCCGAGATAACACCGCCATGGTCATAATTTGGTGGTAATCACCACCAGTCTGTTGGCGGTATTACCGCCACTTTATCACCGACCGCCAGAGTCATAATGAGGGCCTATACTGTTGCTCAATATATATTAAGAATCTAGGCCTGATATAGCTTACAAGTTCAGAAGTTCATGTTTAAAATCACTTGTAATAAATACCTCTCAATGAAGTAATACGTACTGATGTACTGAGGTGAAACTCTTGCATGTTAAAGAAATACACTTTTTTGAATTTTGAGGGGCTTATCATATTTTTGCCTGATGTTTGTTGCATGACTTACATGTCAAAACTTTTCATGGGTCAACTCATGCACGGGCTCTTAGATCCAGCCCAGATCATTGGCTCAACTCTTGCTCAGCCCTCCCTTGCTAATTTGTTGCCTCTCCTACCACTAACCTGTTCAGGCTTTAGACATTTGAAGCACCAAGGTGCGAAAGATTTATTCTTTTTAATAGGTACTGTAAGTGTGTAACCATATGAGGTGCTAATTCACAAAGGTAAACTTACACTTTCATTAAGGTTACAATTTTTTGCTATTCACAAAGG
Source organism: Pleurodeles waltl (assembly GCF_031143425.1). NCBI lineage: Eukaryota > Metazoa > Chordata > Amphibia > Caudata > Salamandridae > Pleurodeles > Pleurodeles waltl. The sequence continues at coordinate 520,125,305 of NC_090442.1, forward strand.
GATTTACCAGTAGTATCTTTATGAGTGTGGAGACTCCGCACATAAAAATGTAGGTCTTTTTATGAGTGGAGATTCCGCACTCATAAAGACGCTACTTGTAAATCCCTTTATGAACAGCAAACAATTGTAAACTTATACAAAAGTGTAAGTTTACCTTTGTGAATCAGGCCCTGAGTTCTGTAGTTTGTCCTATTAATGGACCCTTATTAAAAATGGTTTGTATGAGGTACAATTTGATTGCAGACTACTAAGAAACTGTATTTTGGAAGTGTTGTTTTTTTCTTGAACAGTAAGGGGCATATTTATGAGAGGTTTGCATTGCTATTGCATCACATTAGTGACGCAGGGGCAGCGCAAACCTCATAACCATATCAGTGAGGCCATGCAAAGCCACTTTGCATGGCTTTGAATGGTCTCCTAGATATGGAGTAAGGCAAGGCAGCAGAAATTGCTGTGCAAAATCCCCATAAATTTGGGCCTAAATCTTTTTGCAAATTTCGTGGAATCTATATTATACTGTGTGCAATTGTAAAACACTTTTAAAATAACTACATATATTCTCAGTGCTGTCTGTTGCAGGCCAGGACTTTGCAGTTAAAAAATAGGCAGGTACCTCAGGAGGATGGGGAACGGGGGGCACCTCAGCCGGAAGATGGAACAAATCCACTGGTCCCGGAGGGGGCAAAATGCCCTGTGTTTGGTCCTGGGGAGTGCAAGGCCACAGTTTCTCGAGTGGGTGACTTGCCCACATGATCTGGAGGGGGCAACATGTCCTGTGCTTGGTCCTGGGGAGTGCAAGACCACAATCTCTCATGTGGGTGACTTGCCCACATGCTATGGAGGGGGCAAAATGCCCTGTGCTTGGTCCTGAGGAGTGCAACATCCCAAAAGACCTTGTGAGGGATTATAAGATAGAGGATGATATCTACTTGTGGTTCAAGGGTTATGAGTCAGCTCTCCACATGAACCAGGTCCCTGAAGCTCATTGGGGGGACGCCCTGTGGAAGCATTTTGAGGCACAGGGGAGGGACACACTGACAGCCTTAGGGGATGCTCAGAGTCTCACCTACCCTGTCATGAAGGAGGCCGTACTCACCAGGTATGGTCTCACCCCTGAGCAGTACAAGGAGAAGTTTAGATCCTACAAGAGAAAGGAATCCCAAACATGGTTGGAATGTGTTGATTCTTTTTGTAGGTCACTGGATGGTTGGGTGAAGGGCAGTAAGGTAAACACGTATGAGGGGCTTTACAATTTAATTGCTTGGGAGCACTTGTACAGTTTATGTTTTCCAGAGCTGCGCCAGCACCTCATTGACAGCAAGCTGACTGACCCCAGGAAGCTTGCACAGGAAGCGGACTGCTGGGAGAGCACCAGGGTCCAAAAGAGGTACGGGGGAGACCACGCCAAGGGTGGGCAGGGTCCCTCTCAGAAGAAAGGGGGGGTAAGGATAAACAGGGGGAGTTCTCTAAAGGGCCCCAAACTGATCCCCAGGGAAAGGATTCCCAACCTCCCAGTGAAAAGAAGCCGTGGTTCTCCAAAGGGAAGCCACTGGTAGGTGGTCCCCCACGTAAGTGCTATTCATGTGACCAGATTGGTCATGTGAGGGGGGACCCCAAATGCCCCAAATATACACCGGCACCCACTGGTGCGCAATCCCAGGGTTTGGCCAGTGAAGCGCTTGGGGAGGAGTTGGTTCCAGGTGGGTGGGAGCCAGCAGAAATTACCCTTGTCTCACTAGGGGACAGTGAGATGGTCCAGAGAAACCTAGTGCCTGATAACACTAAGAAGTACAGGCAATGGGTGACCATCAATGGACAGGGAGTGGAGGCTCTGAGAGACATAGGAGCCAGTGTGACTACAGTGAGGAGTCACCTGGTGTTTGAAGAGCAGATTGATCCCCGGGTACTTCACCAAGTAGTTGCGGTAGACAACTCTGAGCACCTCTGCAGAGTGGCGCAGGTTCCCTTTGAATTGGGGGGGGGGGGGTCTCAGGTTCCTGGAAAGTAACTGTGAGTCCGACCGCCAAGAAGAGGAAGGGCAGGGGTTGCGGGAAACCGGCCCCAGAGGTTCCCACGGTCCGGGAGGAGGCAGAGCATGAGGGTGACGCCCCGGAACCTACAGGGGAGCAGGTAGCTGAACTGGGGGATGTCCCTGACCTGTCACAGTGGCAGCAGGAAGGGGGACCCACCAGGGAAGCATTCTGCACAGCGCAGCAGGAGTGCCCTACTCTTGAGGGGCTGCGGCAGCAGGCTGCAGCCCAAGCGGCTGGCGAGGCGCCAGGTACTCACCTGATATATTGCGAGGATGGCCTCCTGTATAGTGAGCCTAAGGTTCCTGAGCCTGGGTCAGCTCGTATGCTGGTGGTACCCCAGTGCTTCATGGCCTTCCTACTGGGTTTGGCTCATGATGTCATGTTGGCAGGACATCTAGGGCAGGACAAGACCTATAAGAGGCTTGTCTCCCACTTTTACTGGCCCTTGATGCACAAGCAGTCAGCTGCTTATTGTAGGTCTTGTCAGACTTGTCAGGCAAGTGGCAAGAGTGGGGGGAAATGCAAAGCTCCCCTCCAACCTTTACCTATAGTCAGTACCCCCTTTGAACGGGTAGGAATTGACATTGTGGGGCCTCTGGACCCCAAGACAGCCATGGGCAACAGGTTCATCCTGGTCTTGGTGGACCATGCCACACGGTACCCAGAAGCCATTCCTCTAAGGACGGTCACTGCCCCCGTGGTGGGACGTGCCTTGATGGGAGTTTTTACCCGCATGGGGTTCCCCAAGGAAGTGGTATCTGACAGAGGTACAAACTTCATATCCACTTATATGAAGTCTCTGTGGAATGTGTGTGGGGTAACCTACAAGTTCACCACACCTTACCACCCCCAAAGTAATGGTCTGGTTGAGAGATTCAACCGCACCTTGAAAGGCATGATTCAGGGCCTGTCAGAGCCCTTGAGGCGTAAGTGGGACATCCTCTTGCCATGCCTTCTGTTCGCTTACAGGGTGGTACCTCAAAAGGGACTTGGATTTAGCCCCTTTGAGCTCATCTATGGCCACCCTGTGAGGGTACCGCTCAGTCTGGTGAAGGAGGCTTCGGAGAAAGCTCCTAGTAAACCACCCCAGGATGTATTTAGCTACATGCTGGCACTAAGAAACCAGACTTCCCGCTTCAGGAGTCTCGCTCAGGAGAACCTGGAAGCAAGCCAGGAGGATGTGAAACGGTGGTACGACCAGATTGCCACTCTGGTTGAGTTTCAGCCTGGACAAAAAGTGTGGGTCATGGCACTAGTGGAGCCTAAGGCTCTCCAAGATAAGTGGACTGGGCCTTTTGAGGTGGTGGAAAGAAAGAGCAAGGTCACCTATCTGGTAGACTTGCAATCCCCCAGGAACCCTTTGAGGGTCCTACATGTCAACCGCCTCAAACCACACTTTGAGCAAACTGAGCTATCCATGCTCCTAGCGACAGATGACGGGGTGGAGGAAGAGATTGAGCCTCTTCCTGACCTCCTGTCTGCAGGAGAGAAAGATGGGTCTGTGGAGGGAGTGATCCTCTCCCCCTCCCTGACTGAGGAACAGCAGAGGGACTGTTGCCACGTGTTGGGACAATTCGCCTCGCTGTTTTCCCTGATCCCAGGAGTCACACACCTGTGCACACCTGATGTGGACACTGGGGACAGTACACCTTTTAAACATAAGGTTTACAGGGTGACTGACAGGGTCAGGGCTTGCATTAAGGAGGAAGTCTCCAAAATGTCAACCCTAGGGGTTATTGAGCACTCCAGCAGTCCTTGGGCCATCCCAGTGGTATTGGTCCCAAAGGCTGCTGCTCCTGGTGCCACACCGGAACTTAGGTTCTGTGTGGACTACCGGGGTCTCAATGCGGTCAGCAAGACTGACGCACACCCCATCCCCCGAGCTGATGAGCTCATTGATCGGTTAGGAGCTGCCGAGTACCTCAGTACGTTTGATTTAACATCTGGGTACTGGCAGATTGCCTTAACTGAGGGGGCAAAGGAGAGGTCAGCATTCGCTACCCCAGATGGGCACTTCCACTTCAACGTGATGCCCTTTGGGATGAAGAATGCCCCTGCCACTTTTCAGAGGTTGGTCAACCAGGTGTTGGCAGGACTGGATGGGTTCAGTGCCGCCTACCTGGATGACATTGCTGTGTTTAGTTCCACATGGGAATAACACCTGCAACACCTCTGGAGAGTGTTAGAGCCCCTGCAGAAGGCAGGTCTCACTATTAAGGCGAGCAAGTGCCAAATAGGGCAGGGTTCTGTGGTGTACTTAGGACACCAGGTGGGGAGTGGCCAGGTGGCACCCCTACAGCCTAAGATTGCCACGATTCTGGCTTGAGAGCCTCCCAAGACCCAGACTGAAGTGAGAGCCTTTTTAGGTCTCACAGGATATTACAGGAGGTTTGTTAAGGGATATGGTACCATTGTTACCCCCTTAACTGAATTGACTTCTAAGAACCAACCCAAGAAAGTGATCTGGACAGAGGCTTGCCAGAACGCTTTTGATGCCCTGAAGGCTGCCATGTGCACAGCACCTGTGCTGAAGGCACCTGACTACTCCAAGGAGTTTGTTGTGCAAACAGACGCCTCAGAGCATGGTATTGGAGCAGTACTCTCACAGCTTAATGAAGAGGGCCTAGATCAACCCGTAGCCTTCATTAGCAGGAGTTTACTACCCAGGGAACGTAGGTGGAGTGCCATAGAACGCAAAGCGTTTGCTGTGGTCTGGGCACTGAAGAAGCTAAGACCCTACTTTTTTGGGACTCACTTCCGAGTTCAGACTGACCACAGGCCCCTCAGATGGTTAATGCAGATGAGGGGTGAGAATCCAAAACTGTTGAGGTGGTCCATTTCCCTACAGGGGATGGACTTTACGGTGGAACATCGTCCTTGTACAAAACACGCCAATGCTGATGGTCTGTCCAGATTCTTCCGCCTTAGTGATGAGAACTCCCATGAGGTTGGGTAGTTGCTCCCCACTTTCAGCTGGGGGGGACACATGTTAGACTTTTCATCCTTGGCGTGGTCTCCCTTAACTTTTTGCCTCTGTTCCCCAGGTTGTTGATGTGTGCTGGACTCTGATTTTACTGTTTTTGTTACTCTGGGCACTTTACCACTGCTAACCAGTGCTAAAGTGCAAGTGCTCCTTTACAAAATGTGTATGTAATTGGTTCTCCATGATTGGCATATTTGTTTTACTGTTAAGTCCCTAGTAAAGTGCACTAGAGGTGCCCAGGGCCTGTAAATCAAATATTACTAGTGGGCCTGCAGCACTGGTTGTGCCACCCACACAAGTAACCCTGTAATCATGTCTCAGACCTGCCACTGCAGTGTCTGTGTGTGCAGTTTTAACTGTAAATTTGACTTGGCAAGTATACCCACTTGCCAGGCCTAAACCTTCCCTTTTCTTACATGTCAGACACCCCTAAGGTAGGCCCTAGGTAGCCCCAAGGGCAGGGTGCAGGGTATGGTTAAGGTAGGACATTTTGGCCCTCATTCTGACCCTGGCGGTCGGCGGAGAGACGGCGGTCGGACCGCGAACAGACCGGCGGTATTAAAAATGGCATTCTGACCGCGGCGGTCCCCGCCGCGACCGACCGCTACTTCTCCACTCCGACCGCCGCGGCGGTCATGACCGCGGGGCTGGAGTTTGCGCACTCCGGCCCGGCGGTCGTCCCAAGACCGCCAAGGGTATTATGACCCTGCCTACCGCCGCGGTTTCTTGCGGGCGGGAACCGCCGTGCGAACCATGGCGGTAAGCACTATCGGGGCCAGGGAATTCCTTCCCTGGCACTGATAGGGGTCTCCCCCACCCCCCACTACCCACCCGAGTCCTCCCCCCACACCCTCCACCCCCCTGCCACCCCCCAGAGGTGGTACGAACCCCCTCCCCACCCCCACCCCGACATGCACATTCATGTACCCCGACATGCACACACCCCCAACATGCACATATACACACCCCCTACACACACATACACAACGGGGACACATACCTGCACACATACATGCCGACATGCGCACCTGCCGAACAGCACACATTACCCATAGACACAGCAGCACCCCCCGCCCGCATACACGCACTCACACACCCCCTCTACACACTCACACGCACACCCCCATGCACGCCCACATCACACAACACCCCCCCACCCCCTCCCCTCACGGACGATCAACTTACCTTGTGCGTTGGTCCTCCGGGAGGCGACGGGAGCCATAGGGACGTGACCGCCAACAGAAGACCGCCAACAGAAGACCGCCACACAGAAATGTGGGTCGTAATTCTGTGGGCGGTGTTCTGCTGGCGTGGCGGTGGAGGTTGACCAGTCTCCACTTTCCCGCCGACCGCCAGTGTGGCTGCTGGCGGTTTTCCGGCGGAACGCTCCCAGCGGTCAGAATGTGCACAGCGGCACACCGCCGCGGTCGGCGGTCTTCACCGCGGCGGTAACTCAGCGGTCTTGCGAAAAGACCGCCAAGGTCAGAATGAGGGCCATAGTAATTTGTTTTATATGTCCTGACAGTGAATTATTGCTAAATTCGTTTTTCACTGTTGCAAGGCCTGTCCCTCTCATAGGTTAACATGGGGGCTACCTTTAAATCTGGTTAAAGTGTAGATTCCCTTTGGGAGCGGATGGACATGTGGAGTTTGGGGTCTCTGAGCTCACAATTTAAAAATACATCTTTTAGTAAAGTTGATTTAGAGATTGTGCGTTTGAAAATGCCACATTTAGAAAGTGAGCATTTTCTTGCTTATACCATTTATGTGACTCTGCCTGTTTGTGGATTCCCTGTCTGGGTCAGTTTGAAAGTTGGGCTGGTTGTACCTCACACTAGACAGTGACACAAAAGGAGCTGGGTTGTAGTCTGCATTTCCTGATGAGCCATCTGTGCTAGGAGGGAGGGGAGGAGTGGTCACTTACACCTGAAAGGGCTGTGCCTGTCCTCACACAATGCTGTCTCCGACCCTCTGGTGAGTGTCTGGGGCCTGGCCTGGGCAAGGCAGGATTTCACATTCAAAAGAGACTTTACTTTGAAGTAGGCCTACTTCAAAGGAGAAATTGGGTATAAGAAGGGCACCCAAAACCACAGACTTTAGAAATACTTCTGGAACCAAGAGGAACCTCTGCCTGGAGAAAAGCTGAATAGCTGAGGACAAAGTGCTGCCCTGCCTGTGACTGTGCTTTGTGGAGCTTTCCTGCAGTGCTGCTTCTGCCAGAGTAAGAGGGCAAAGACTGGACTTTGTGTGCCTTCCATCTTGTGAAGAAATCTCCAAAGGCTTGATTTAGAGCTTGCCTCCTGTTGTTTGAAGTCTCAGGGACAGCAAAGACTTCTCTCTGCCAGCACCTGGAGTCTCTGGAGAGACTCCTGCTCTGACAAGTGGTGCCCTATCCAGTCCTTGGACCCTTGAAAGGAAAGCTGGTGGAAATCCAAGGAAATCGACTTCAGACAGACGCTGCTGCTGAATCCGGTGACGCCACCTGCATCCGACGCCGTGACCTTCGCTGGAACGCGACGCTCTTTGCATGCCCGACGCCCAGGCAGCCCCGCTGAAGTCCGCGACTCCGTGGAAGTTGCCGCACCACGTCGTGACCGACGCCGCTTGACGTGCACGGATTCAACGTTTCGCACAGACGCCGCGATCCCCGACTTCGCGCATCGGCTTGTTTTCACTCTTCACCAAAGGTAATGTACTTGGGGGTCTACACGACTCCGTGTCCGGCGCCGCTGGTGTCGGCTTGTTAGGAACGACTCCGTCACGACGCCGTGTTGACATCTCATCGAAGCATTTTTGTTTCTAAGCGCTATTTTTGAGTTTAATCTTTAAAAATTCATAACTTGACTTGTGTATGTTGGATTTTTGTCGTTTTGGTCTTGTTTTATTTAGATAAATATTTCGTATTTTTCTAAACTGGTGTTGTGTCATTTTGTAGTGTTTTCATTAAGTTACTGTGTGTGTGTTGGTACAAATACTTTACACCTAGCAATCTGAAGTTAAGCCTACTGCTCTGCCAAGCTACCAAGGGGGTAAGCAGGGGTTAGCTGAGGGTGATTCTCTTTTACCCTGACTAGAGTGAGGGTCCTTGCTTGAACAGGGGGTAACCTGACTGTCAACCAAAGACCCCTTTTCTAACAGGAGGCCATCCGCAGCTCCACCGTCTTCCGTGCCCAGCATCTCAGGTCCACCGTTTCTGACAATGGGTGCTCCGACTGCCGTAGACCCTCAGGGTCTGCACGTCCTTGGTGATGGCACGCCATATACCCTTCTTTTGATGGGCGCTGACCTGCAGAGGCAAAATACACAGGCAAAAGTATTAGCTAGACCATCCTGCCTGTTACACTCATGGCCCACCATACCCCTTTTGATTCCCCTTGCGTACAGACATGGCCCAGCATAAATGCTGCACGCTGCCCAGGGTCCATCCACCAACCTCCACCAACACGAGGCCTTCACACACCCCACTCCATGCATTCATGCCACATGCATCGTGCTCACAGTGCACTCACCTGTTGGTCTGGAGGCCCATACAGCAATCCGTACTGGGGTAGGACCCCATCCACCAGTCTCTCCAACTCCACCGACGTGAAGGCAGGGGCCCTTTCCCCAGTTACACGAGCCATGGTTTGTTCCAGACTCAGGTCACAGCAGCACATGCAGTGTAGGTCCTCTCCTGTTGAAGGTAAGGTAGCAAGTGAGTATACAGATAGAAAATGGCGGTGATGTCCGCGGCAGTGCATAATGTCACCACCGGCATAAATCACCATTGGCCACTGTACCCCATAGGGCCCATTGAGAACCAATGAGGAGTTGAACGGTGGTTCCCGACTGCCTCTCGCAATAGCGCACAACGTCAGCGGAAATTACCTCATTTCTACCTGCCCCTCTATACAGGACAGGCGGACGCCATTTCGGGGGGGGTAGGCCATGGATCCGAAATACGTCACAGTACACAATTGTACATTTAGGACATATGCCACTAATGAATTATTAAAATCACATCATGCACTGAACTGTAGTGGTTACAATGTACAGAAAATGACCGGCTCCTCACTCTTTTGCCCCATAGATTGCAACCGCTGCGGATGAATAGGAGATGGAGACATCCCCCGTGTACAGACCACTGGTGGACTTGGCAACAATAGAGGAAAGGCGCATGATACTCACCTATAGACTTGACGGGGCCACAACCACACAACTGTGTGCCCAATTGGAGCCTGATCTGATATCTGTCACCCCACTGGGATCCCCCCTCTTGTTCAAGTCCTGTCTGTGCTCCATTTCTTGGCAACTGGTTCTTTCTAAGTGACAGTGGGCTTGGCAGCAGGAATGTCACAGCCAATATTTTCAATCGTGCTGACCAGACTGTTGTCTGCCCTGATTAAATACATGTGCAGCTAAATTGTTTTCCCTCAGGTGGAGGATTTGACCACAGTGAAGGCTGACTTCTATGCAAAGGGACATATCACCAACATTATTGGGGCTATTGATGGAACATATATAGCATTTGTCCCCCCCCGACGAAATGAACAGGTCTTCAGAATTCGAAAATGTTTTCACTCGATGAATGTGCAGATGGTGTGTTTGGCAGACCAGTACATCTCCCATGTCAATGCTAAGTATCCTGGGTAGGTGCATGATGCTTTCATCCTGAGGAATAGCAGCATCCCAAATGTGATGGGCCAACTCCAGAGGCACAAGGTGTGGCTAATAGGTGGTCCCTGGTTCCCACCCACTGGATGTTGGTGTAAGGGAATGGTGTGGGCCATAAGGGTTAGTGTGTGGCTAACAGTTGTCCCTCAATGTTTGCAGGTGACTCTGGTTACCCCAACCTCTCATGGCTACTGAGCCCTGCCAGGAACGCCAGGACAAGGGCAGTGGAACGTTACAATGAGGCACATGGGCAAACAAGAAGGATAATTGAACATACATTTGGCCTCCTGAAGGTGAGTTTTCAGTGCCTCCATTTAACAGGTGGATCCCTGTGCTACTCACCCAAGGAGGTCTGCCAGATCATAATGGCATGCTGTATGTTGCACAACCTTGCCTTGAGGCGCCATGTGCCTTTTCTGCAGGAGGAGGAGGCTGAAGATGGCCGTGTGGCAGCAGTGGACCCTGTGGACAGTGAAGATGAGGAGGCAGAGGATGAGGACAACAAAACTGCAGTGATTTGTCAATACTTCCAATGACACACAGGTAAGACAGTCTAGCTTCACATTTCATTGACAGTTTAATGTTTGACACTGTCACTGGCAGGCTGTGACTTCCTACTTCTATGGCCACTGACTGTACCCTTTGGCATCCCTATTTGCAAATATTGGTGCCCCACTATTGCTCCTGGTGTGTTCACTGCATCCAACTACAGGTCTTCCCTATGTATACCCTACTTTACAGTTGAATTGCAGTGTTCAAACCTTGTTCAACGAAAAAATGCTTAAATCATTTGACATACTAAATATTTTTTCAAAGGGTGTTTATTTAAGTGCTAAGAAGTAGAGGGGCAAGTTCAATGGGCTGGGATGATGATGGAGAAAAGTCCAGGGTAGAGTCCAGTCTATTTGTTGCACAGGTACATTGTCCAAGGGGGTATAGTAAAGGGAGCAATGGCAGTTCAAGGTGGACAGGGTGACAGAGTGGAGCAGAAGGGTGACATTCAGGAGAGTCTTATTTTCTGGCAGGGGTCTTGGCAATAGTCTCTGGATTCTGCCTGGATCACATGGAATATTTGTGGGGTGGTTATCCTTCTGCAGGGGAAGGGGTGCTGGTGGCCTGTTGGGCCTGTGGCGGGGCCTCCTGTCCACTAGCGGCAGCAGAAGTGGAGGGCTGTTCAGTAGTCTGGCTAGTGGCAGGGGCTCGCTGGTGTGACACTGTCTCTCTCATAATGTTGGCCATGTCTGCCAGCACCCCTGCAATGGATACCAGGGTGGTGTTAATGGACTTCAAGTCCTCCCTGATCCCCAGGTACTGTCCCTCCTGCAGCCTCGTGTTCTCCTGCAACTTGTCCATGATCTGGCCCAGCGTATCCTGAGTGTGTTGGTATGCTCCCAGGATTGCAGTGAGAGCCTCCTGGAGAGTTGGTTCCCTAGGCCTGTCCTCCCCCTGGCGCACAGCAGTCCTCCCAGCTTCCCTGTTGTCCTGTGCCTCTGTCCCCTGAACTGTGGGCCCACTGCCACTGACCCCAGGTCCCTGATTGTCATGGGTTTGTGGGGTGCCCTGGAGTCCCTGTAGAGGTGGACACACTGCTGATTGACCTCTCCTGGGGACAGAGGTATGGGCCCGCTGGGTGGGTGCTGTGGTGGTGTTTCCTGAGGGGGGAGGCTCTGTGGTGGTGTGTGACTGGGCTTGGGTAACCATCTGTCCAGACGGCCATGTTGGTCATCCATTTCGAGGCGAGCAGAGCTGCGGTCATCAGTGTGGGCCTTTTCTGGGGGGGACTGGATGTTGCTGGCACCTCTTCTCTGGTGAACTTGACAGGGATACCTGCGGGATGTAAATGCAGTGTTATGGTTTCTGTGTGTGACATATTGTGCATGGGTGGGTTGCCCTCTATGGTTGTTATTGCCCTGGCAGCTTTGCCTTGTGTGAGTTGTTATTTGGTGGGCTAGCTGTTTCCCTCTGGTGCACATGCTTTAGTGATAGGTGTCCATGCAGGTTTGTGAGTGGTGTCCATGCATTGGTGGTGCATGCAGGGCTTGGGATTGGGATGGATGAGACGTGATGGTGGAGTGTGTAGGAGGTGGTGGAGTGATGGGAGTGAAGGTTAGGGTATGTGATGACATGCAGGTAGGGGGTAGTAGTAGTATAGAGTTGACTTACCAGAGTCCAGTCCTCCTCCTACTCCGCCCAGACCCTCAGGATGCATGATTGCCCAGACTTGCTCCTCCCATGTTGTTAGTTGTGGGGGAGGAGGTGGGGATCCACCGCCAGTCCTCAGAACAGCTACTTGGTGTCTTGCTGCCACAGAACATACCTTCTCCCGTAGGTCGTTCCACCTCTTCCTGATGTCATCCCTTGTTCTGGGGTACTGTCCCACGGCGTTGGCTCTGTCCACGATTCTCCACAATAGCTCCATCTTCCTCGCAATGGATATCTGCTGTACCTGTGATCCAAATAGCTGAGGCTCTCCCCGGATGATTTCCTCCACCCTGACCCTCAGCTCCTCCTCAGAGAATCTGGGGTGTCATTGTGGTGCCATGGGTGTTGTGTGAGTGGTGTAGGTGAGGGTGTTTAGGGTGATGTGTTGGGGTGTGTGTTGTGAAGTGCGTGGGTGGTGTATAGGTAATGGTGGTTTTTGGCTCTTGATGTGTGGGTGCTCTTGCTGTCTCTGTTGGCAATTAAGTGTAGTCGTAAAGGGTTGTGGGTACTGTGGGTGTGTGTTTTATAGTGGTGTGGGTGTGGTGCGTGTGTATGTGTATTAGGTCTGTGTAGTTTGAATTGTCCAATGTGGTGTTGTTTTGTTTGAGTGTGTGTATTTTGAGCGTGGTGGTATGTACCGCCAATGGTTTACCATTGTTGAATGTCCGCTGTGGTGATTCGTGGATCATAATGTGATGGGCGTAGTGGTGTTGGCGTAACGGTGTAGGTTTTGCTACCGCCAGTTTATCACTGACCTTTGGTGTGGCGGAGTTGTGTCTGTGGCTACATAGTGACGGATTGGAATGTGTGTGTCATAATATAGCAAGCGGATATCCGCGGCGGTATGTTGGTGGCAGTCAGCATGACGGTAAGTGGGATTTACCGCCAATGTCATAATGAGGTCCATAGTCTCTTTTCAGCCAAGTTCCTCTCATCTGCTCTTTCCTCTGCTTCCCTCTCTGCTCTCTTTTCCTCCAGTTTTAATCTGGCCAGTTACAGTTGGAACTCTCTCTCCTCCCTCCTTTCCTCTGCGGTCAGGCTGTGGCTTGAGACACTGCTCCCTGGTTTAGCAGGGGGCACAAATCCAGGGGTGGCACCCCCCACTGCTATTGGCAAATTCTCTGGGGAGCGGGCTTTTGCACAGGCCCTCAGCACCTTTTGATACTCCTCCTTGCTGGAGGCACCTCGGGTTGGTAATCTCATCTCCTTTCAGTAGGCTGAGAGTGTACGTTTGAAGCTTAGCTAGGTCAAACTCTTCAGCTCCTCCTTGAGACCCAGCCAGAGACATGTTGTTTTAGGATTATATTAAAATGTCAAGCAGAAAAAAGTGCAGAAAAATCATATTTACCTTTACTGTGTGTAGCTAGTGTACACGTAGCTATTGTATGTCACTGCACAAACACAAGTCCTATCCTCACCGCTGATCATCAATGTTTGAAATGGGGTCTCTAGTTGGCAGAGGTATACACCGTTGCCCAAATAGAGACCACAAATCTAATCCAAATTATCCTGTGCCCACCCTCTGGTAGCTTGGCACTAAGCTGTCAGAATTAATTTAGCAGGCAATGTGTAAAGTATGTGTGCAATAAATCATACAGTAACACAGTGAAAACACCACAAAAATACACCATACAGGTTTAGAAAAATATATGATATTTATCTGGTTTAATTAAGGTAAAAATGATAAAGATTCAATAAGCACAAGTTGAGATATCACTTTTGCGAGATTCAAAAGAGTCAATCTTAAATTAAAAATCAACAGTTGTCTCTTGTTTGCACAAAGTACCTGGTTTGCATGAAAAAACTAACACGCACAGAGACCGCAGAGGAGGAGATGTGTGTAAAAATAGGGCGTGTGTCAGAATTTCTGCCATGGAACACACGTTGCATCATTTCTTTCCACGCTGCAAGGGACTTTGCATCAGTTTCCAGCCCGTAGACTTGGTTCCTCACTGCTATGGGGGGATCTTTTTGATGCCCAAGGCAATGCGTGGAAATCCTGGGTGTGCGGGACAAAGTCACAGGCGTTGTGTCAATCCGGTAGGTGATGCGTCCAATTTTCTATTGCACTGCAGGCACTGGGTTCACTCTAGAAGTTGGCTGCGTCGTTCCGGTCCAGCTGTGCATCAATCTGATAGGCTGTGTGTAGAATTTCCGGCCGCAAGGCAGTCGCTGAGTCGATTCTACACTCAGGAAGTCGGGCTGCACAGTTCCGGTTCAGCTGTGCAATCGATTTTCTCATTGCAAGGCAGGCTGTGCATCGTTCTGGCAGGCTGTGCATCAATTTTCAGTGCACAAGGAGTTCCTTGAAGAGATGAAGTCTTTGTGGCCCTGAGACTTCAGAAAACAGGAGGCAAACTCAATCCAAGCCCTTGGAGAGCACTTCCCAGCAAAGTCAGAGGACAGTAGGGCAATAGCAGGGCAGCCCTCCTTCTCAGCAAAGCAGTCCATATGAGTCCTTTGGGTAGCCAGGCAGTTCCTCTTGACAGGTTGCAAGTTCATGTCCAGAAGTGTCTGATTTGGTGGGGTCAAGTACCCATTTTATATACCCAAAAATGCATTTGAAGTGGGAGAGACTTCACAGAGTGGTTTCGAAGTGCACAAGGTCCCCTTTCAGTACAGGTCTGTCTGCCAGGGTCCCAGTAGGGGGTTCGGCAGTCCATTGTGTGAGGGCAGGCCACTAGCCTTTGTAATGTAAGTGTCAGGCCCTCCGCCCTCCCAGCCTATGAAGATCCACTCTGTATGCAGATAAGTGCAGGTGTGACTGAGTATCCTATGTTTGTGGCTGTCTGAGTGAAATGCACAAGGAAGCTGTCAACCAGCCCAGCCCAGACATGGATTGGAGACAGGCTGTAAGGCACAGATAGATTTTAAGTACAGAAAAATGCTCACTTTTTAAAAGTTGCATTTATAAAATAGTAATATAAAACCCAACCTCACCAATAAGCAGGATTTTGTATTACCATTCTGGCCATAATAAATATGACCTGGTTACCCCTTTCTGATCAGGATCTACCACTCAAACAGTATATGACGGTAGCTTTAATGCTATTGTATGAAAGGAGCAGGCCTCACAGTAGTGGAAAACCAATTTAGGAGTTTTCCACTACCAGGACATGTAGACTACACATGTACATGTCCTGCCTTTTAACTACATGTCGCCCTGCCCTATGGGTTACCTAGGGCCTACCTTAGGGGCGACTTATATGTAGAAAAAGGGGAGTTTAGGTTTTGGCAAGTACTTTTAAATGCAAAGTCGAAGTGGCAGTGAAACTGCACACACAAGCCTTGCAATGACAGGCCTGAGACATGGTTAAGAGGCTACTTATGTGGGTGACAGTTCTGCAGGACCACTAGTAGCATTCAATTTACAGGCCGTAGGCACATGTAGTGCACTTTACTAGGGATTTACAAGTAAATACAATATGCTAATTTGGTATGAACCAATGTTACTTGATAGCAGTGGTAAAGTGCGCAGAGTTCTAAAACCAGCAAAAACAGTGTCAGAAAAGTGAAGGGAGGCAGGCAAAAAGTTGGAGGATGACCACCCTAAGGCTGTCAGGTCTAACATCCCTTTTCCCCTGTCCCCTCTATGTAGTGTACTCTGCTTGGCTACTATAAAGTCTCAATACTCAAGACCTGCAGGCAACACAAGCCTACTGAAATAGGCTGTGGTAGCTCTTGCCACTCCTCTTTGACTACAGTTCCTAAAATTACGGCCCAAAGGCGTCTGTAAGAGAGAACATAAAGGAAAATGGACTTCACGCTGAAAATACAGGCAGGATGTGAATAGACATACCATGGTCAGGGACAGGCCTCGTACACGAGCTTAGATAAGAATGATGCTAGAGCCAAAATTGAAGTCAGGATATCGGATTCCAGTGTTCAGGTCAGCCAATGAGTTTAATGACACACTGCTCTATTGTTGTCTATTCCTCTTGGTCTCTGTATTGTTCGGTTCAGTGATAAGTGCTGTCACTTGGCCTAGTAATTCCTGTTTGTGGGGGGGGGGATGGGTGAAGAGGTGTGGAATTTTCAGAAAATGTGATTTGGAGTGAGCTTGTAAAATAATGTTTTATACATTACCCAGAAGTGAGTGGTTGGTCCTGGAATGTCTTAATGGTCCCAAATACAACCACCAAGATGTTTTTTTGTAACTTGTTTCATCTTGGTGGGCATCTGTAGAGGAGATCACAGCTCTTTCCAAGGGCAATATCCAGGACCTTCATTAGTTTCCTAAATGTTTCCAGGCTGCCAGATGACTGTGTACTTCTGCCTTTACATCTTTTCACATTTTAGTTGAATGATGTTTCTGAACAGCATATTTAACAGCTGTAGAGCATCGCCCAACTGACCTCTGACGATGAATTACACAAATTCTAATTATTTGTATTGAACAAATTCAATGAGTGAGACTTGCATAATTCAAGGTTCAAAGGGTGTTTAAAAAAGTCTATGGCCCTCATTACAACCTTGGCGGGTGGCTGAAGCCGCCCTCCAAGGTTGGACCGCCGGGCAGCCGCCAATGCAGCCGCACTCCCGCCGCGGTCATTTTGAGATCCCCGTTTCCTCCCGCCAGCCCAGCGGGGATCACGGCCGCAACACAGGAGCCGGCTCCAAATGGAGCCGGCGGTGTTGCGGCTGTGCGACGGGTGCAGTTGCACCCGTCACGCTTTTCACTGTCTGCATAGCAGAGAGTGAAAAGCTGCATGGGGCCGTGTCAGGGGGCCCCCGTTCTGCCCATGCCAGTGCAGGGCCCCCAGGGGCCCGCAACTCCCCATACTGCCAGCCTTTTGCTGGCGGTTCAAACCGCCAGGAAAAGGCTGGCGGTAGGGGGACTCGTAATCCCCTGGGCAGCGCTACAAGCAGCGCTGCCCTGGCAGATTAAAACCGCCGGGACTGAAGTGGCGGTAAACCGCCGTGACTGAAGTGGCGGTAAACCGCCGGTCCCGGCGGTGCGACCGCGGCGCTTCCGCCACGGTCGTAATACCATGGGAAGCACCTCCAGCCTGTTGGCGGTGCTTCCGTCGAAACAGCCCTGGCGGTCTTTGACCGTCAGGGTTGTAATGACCCCCTATAACTGGACAAAAGCTCTACTTTTGTTATCTACTTTGGAACAACTGAAATTGTGAAAATGCACATTTCACTGGGTTATATATGCAAATATCATTATTTTATAAAATACCCAGAGGTGAACACCATATCCAATATACCTTTTAATTAGCAATTAAGTTAGCAAAGAAAGGACAGTGAGAGAAACAAACTGATAATATAACAGTCAATTCCTTCAACATTCAACACTGATTTTGTTACTCTAAAGATGAGTATTATTTAACTTTTTTGCCAATAATTTATATTCTATCAGATTTAAATGCTTAATATACTGGTCTATTGTCTCCTATTTTCCTGTTTTATAGTCTATTGATATTGTTTTAATTTTAGTACACAGGGTTCCACTTGAAGAATGAAACAGATCTATCAAGAAAATATTTGGATCATTGTCTTTGTGAAGAATGACATACCTCTGTAAGTGATATGATTTCACAGGTTGTTATACTGGAGGACTGGCAGGCTCCTCCAGTTATCATAGGAAAATTAGTGTAAGCTGTTCAAGAAAGAAGTGTTTGTTTCCTCTTCTGCCAAATACTCAGCAGCTTAATCCGAGAACCTTGAAGCCAGAAGCCTGGTTGGTGAATGTACGACTTTCTCTAGGACCGATACTGGGTGAAATAATTTGACTTTCTAAGATACTCTGTTTTTGTGTTTCAAAGCATACAGAGGGCCTCATTACGAACCTGGCGGTCTTATGATCGCCAGGTTCGCTGTGGCGGTCAGACCGCTGCCAATACCGAGGTCTGAGCGCCATATTATGACCGCTGTGGTCTGGCCGCGGTCAGATCGCTAGCACTGCCAGGATTGGTCGTCCCAGTGGTCTGGTGGTCATGGCAATCCTAATCCGCCAGGGCAGCGATGCAAGTAGTGCTGTCTTGGAGACTACGACTTTGTTCCCCGCCAGCGATTTCATGGAGGTAACACCACCATGAAAAGGCTGGTGGAGAACCGGTGCAGGGGGCCACCCTGGCCAGCACAGTCGCAATATTTACTGTCTGCTTTGAAACAGTGAACATTGCAAGGGTATTGCTGCCGGCTCTATTACAAACCAGAGACAATTCTGTAGGCCGTTTCCCTCTTGACCAGTGGGCAGAAACTGAGGTTTCCGCCCGCTGACCCAGTGGGAAACTCGTAATGGGCCCGACGTGGATTCAGCCACAATGGCCGCAATCTCCCCATTGGGATTTCGGCAGTTGGCCTTTTCGATCCTCTGTAATTGTAATAAGTCCGAGAGTGTTTGCGGAATACTGAAGGCTGAGTGTTATTGTTTGAACCTATCATTCAAGACAAGAGATGCAGCCACTATCTTTAAAGTGGTAGGGAAAAAAAGCTTACTTTGCTGTCCTTATTATAATTAGCAGCATATCTGACAAAGTGTGAAAATTGATGTGTATTTGGAGGATCATAAAAGCCAGGGACCCTAGGGTGTACATTAAAAACAGTGTGCATTCAGCCTGCAGAGCTTACTGTATGTATTCATAAGTTACTACCTACTTGTATACTAAACCTGTCCTCTGTGTACATTCAGCCTGCACAGCTTATGGTATGTATTCATATGTTTCTCCCTACTTGTGTACTAAGCCTGTGCATTTCATAAAGAGTGCAGATTAATAGGTGCAGTTTTTAATCCTTCATGAGGAACCAATGTGCATAGGTACAGACGAACGTTTTCATTAGTCTAGAAGCCTGAAGGGAAGGCATTGTGCAGCTGTGAAATAAAGCATACAAAGGTTTGGGTTTTTTTGCTATTGAAATTTCATAGAATTACCCCATTTGTTATTGGTTTGGTACAATACACACAATTTCCTACAGTCTTCTAGTCAGTGAGGAGTTAATTTACAATGAAAAAAAGCATTATTCTAATCATTTGTCCAACTTCATTTTACACCCAGGCCCCATCCGTAACAAGGTTTTTTTTATTAGGCACAGGGAGGAGAGGCCATGTTAAGTATGGCTCCCCTTGAATTCTTCTTCCCCTCAGTAGCAGCTGAAAGCAGGGGTAGACGTTTTTGGGAGCTATACACAGCAGAATATTTTAGACGAGCAGAAAATGAATTATGAGGATGTTTGTCACCGCGGGGTTTTGAGAAACATCCTAGACAACTAGAGTTTTGCTCTTGTCTGTTTGATGTCACTCAGAACCCCTCAGTGAAGAACATCCCCTTAACTCATAGCTACCCATCTATAGTTGTCTATGGTATGTCCTATTTCATCAAATCTCATTATTTATTGCATTTTAGAATGTAATTTCAACTCCATCCCTTATGACACAATGATGTTTACAGCACCTACATTTTGAAATGCTTCTGCTGACATATCCATATATGCTTTGTAATGTGCTCTGTTGCGCATTGGGGTTAGATTCTTGCTAATTCATGCTACATTAAACACATAAAATAAAATATACATATCCTTGAGGACACACAAACATACACCCAAATGCATCAGGAGCATTATTTCACCAGGATATTCTACTAGTATCTGCCTTTGACCTCCAGAATACTAGTTACAAGTACACTGCAGCAGGCACTCAACCTCCTTAGCTACCTCTGCAGGACTGGAAACTTTCACCTGTAGGTGACACATTTTCAATGGCATGTTCTCATCTCTTTGTTCTATTTTCTAAATCTATTTTTTAGACAACATACAGAGATCTCAATGTGTGGATACATTTGAAGGGCTTGAAGAACGTCGTTTACTTTCCAACCTCTTACTAGCACCTCTAAAAGTTCCCCCAATCCCTTACCATCTCAATGTTTCTCGATGTCCCCACTCACTTGCTTAGTTGAGTCCCACTTGTGCTTGTCGGGAAATCTCAGACTCGAGCACCTTCTCCCACTCCCGACAACCACACTTATACCAAATAAAGATGTTCTCTGCGAAGCACTGTTTCCCCTGCAACGTGGTCCACAGCAATACATTCATACATCTCAAATGCATAAAATAATTTTTAAAACATATTTTCTATGTTTATAGCTTGGAGAATACATCCATATAAAGCAGGTCAGCTGATCCACAAATCAAACAGCCACAGTCAGTCCAATCAGATGTCCTCACTGGCTATTTGAAAGTCATCTACTTTGGCTGTGACAAATGCATGCACTAGATACTATAATGTGGATTTATGTGCGAGGTTGGATAACTGAGTATATATCACGTCACTTCAAAGACACAAGATTTCCAAATTAGGCACGTTTTAACAACAGCTTGCCCGAATCTCTTCTTGGTTGTCTTCCAGGTAAAAGGAAAGCATCTACGTAATCAAGACAAATTAATAAATCAGAGGAAGTGCTATTAGCCAGTTTACGTCTAATTTGATTTGCTGATTACACCCACACAAGAGCGTGAAATATATGCGGTCAACAATTTGACCAATCATGGAACATACTGATGCAAAGCCTGTATGAGAGCGTGCTCAGCAACAACTAATTGGAATAGTCTGACCTTTAAAAAGGAGAAGAACTTGTGCTGCCAGCGAGGGAATGTAAATGTGAGAGAAAATCAAAGCTGACATCATTCTGACTCAAAGAATGACAAATTGTACACGGGGAGGGGTTTAATTAACAAATTATTTAAAAACCTTTTATGAAATTATCTAGGCCTCTTGGAAACATCGAATCGCAATATGTTATTGCAGCTGTGACGATAGAACGGCCGTGCATTCCAATACACCAGACCTGTAGAACACTCTTATTAATTTCACACACATTTGAGGAGTGATTTATTTTATTTACAGCAGCGTGTTCCAACTGGCTGTTGTTTCTAAGAGAACATTTTTAGAACATAGATAAGTCTTAACAACTTTGCGAAATTGGAGTATTTTAGACGTACTACTAAGATTGAGGGGGAAACTGTTCCACGAAGAAGCTGTGAGTATGGAAATCACCCTGAGTGCATGTTTTTTTTCAATGGGGAACAGTGAAAGTGCAAGTGTGAGGATGCCAGATTGCGCCCAGATTTGTAAAGCGCAAAGTGGTCATGTAGGAAGGATACTGTGAGGGGAGTAAAGCATTGTGACAAAACATAATGCTTTAAAAATAATATTTTTGTGTCGAGGCAACCAATTTAAGGAAGATGTCAGTGAAGAGGCAGAGGTCCATTTGGCTGAGTTGTGAATAAATTGTGCTGCTGTATATTGTAGGTTGTAATCTGTGGATCAAAACACATTTACAGTAATCCAGTCTACCTAACATTAAGGACTTGAACAATATCTTCCGGGAACATGGGGCAATCTTCCTAATGCTTTCAGAATGAAATAACAAATGGATATTGGTTCTGAAATTTGAAAACTAAAAGATAAACTGGAGTTGAAATTGACTCCCAGAATGCGGGCTGGTTCTAATGGATTTGGTGGAGTATTAAAGAAGAGATGCCACCACTGAGTGGACCACACACTGGCTTACCAAATGTGAGGATCTCAGTAATGTTCACGCACAATGAATTCTCTTCCTCCAGGACACCAAAGCAAGGAGAATTGGGCAATGATCAAGTCTTAGAAACAGATCCTTGCACCTTGTAAATCATTTGAGTATCATCTGCATATACAAAGACTGACAGACCAAAAGATGCAACCAGATGGGCAAGATAGGGCTGAGGAACGATCTCTGTGGGACACCACAGGTGGACAGATTTATAAGTAGAACAAGTAATAGACAGGAAGACAGCTTGTGTGTACCCTTTTAAGAAGCAGCAGAAACAACTCAGCATGGTGCCACCTATGTCCATCTCCGTCATCCTGGTAAGCAAGATATCATTAGAGACTGTGTTAAATGTGACTGATGGGTCAAGCAATACGAGGATGGCACTTCACCCTTATTCAGTGTGAGCTTTATGTCATTTGGAGTAGCTATTAGCACAGTCTTCATGCTCAGCCATGATAGAAAACCAGATTGCTGAGGGTTCAAGAGATTGTGTGCTTCCAAGAATGAGTTAAGCTCTTGGTTTCTGTGACTTTAGCTAAAAACATCAAAAGAGAGATGGGTCTGTAATTAGACAGTATAAGAGGATCAAGTGAAACCTTCTTGAGAAGGGGAACGATACTCCCTTCTTCAAAGAGTCTTGAAATTGACCCAACAATAAAGAATGTAAGCAGATTGAATAAATGTCAGCAAACAAATGTACAACCTAATTTTGATGAAATTCGCAGGAATGACGTTGAGGGATGAACCAGAACAAATTGTGGTCAGATGGTGTAATATGTCATCTTCGGATAGTTCTATAAAAGATATCCAGTCAAAGATTAAAAAAGCATCAATTACCTCACGAAAAGGAGAAGGATGTAAACAGGATCCAACAGATTCATTATTTGATTATGAAAATATTCTGTAAAAGTATTACACAATGTAGGGGGGATAGAGGTGAATGGTGGCCAGTGACTTCAGGTACCGGAGAGATTGGTAGACTGCATTTATGTCCTTGGAGTAATTGGCCAAATTAGTGATTCACATCTGTTAGCAATTAAACCAGGTTTGCCTGATCAGCTTATCACAATTTTGTAGGCCCACTTTATAATTCTGTCTGGCTGCTTTACAATAGCAACAATGCCGAAGTTGCTCAAGTGTTTTAGTATCAGTACAATTGCCTAAATCAATGGTTCCCAACCTTTTGGCTTCTGTGGACCCCCACCTTATCAATACTGGAACCTGGGGACCCCCACTGAATCCTTATTGGAATCTGGGACCCCTCAATGAGTCATTACTGAAAGCTGGGGACCTAGTCTGTTAATATTATTTAATTTTCTAAGCAGTTGCGGACCCACTGAGGAGGCTTCGAGGACCCCCAGGTGTCCCCGGACCACAGGTTGGGAACCACTGGTCTAAATAAAGGCAGAAATCATGCATTATCATTAGGTTGTCTGAATGTGAAAAATGAGCGGAAACAAACTACTTACAAAGACAGGAGATATGTAGTTATATTGCTTTTTGGAGGTAAATAAACAAACAAACATGAACTAATGGTTAATGGAAAGCTTAGGAAATGAAAATTCACATCCCAGTAAAGGGGTAACTTCCAATAAAGTCACCCGCAGGTTTGTGTTAGACAAATGTTACACCCCTCATTTCCCTAGTTTAGAGGGGCACATAAGTAGATTAGCTGGAAGGTAGCTCTGTAACAATATCTGGTGAAGTATGTTCCATAAACAAAGTTCCTGAAACTGCAACTAAATCTAGATTATAATCAACAAACAGTTTACAAAACTCCACAGCGTGCTTCACCAAAGAATAAATGTTAATAAGAAGACACAGAAGGGTCATTAGGACCCCGGAGGTGAAAACTGCCTACCACCGCGGCAACGGCCACCAAAAGACCGTCGCCGCTGCTACCAGCCGTCTGCCGGATTATGACCACAGCTGTAATTCTGCCAGAAGGATGGTGGAAATCCAGCTGTGGCCATGAGAATTAATACTGTGTATATTGAGTTGTTTTAGTGCGTGTCTGCATGTATGTACGTAAGTGTGTGTGGATGTGTGTGTGAATGGATGTATGCATGCGTGGATGAATGTTGGAATGGGTGTGTGTGTGCGGGTGTGAAGGGAGTGGTGTGTAAGAAGGGGTGGTCTGGTGAAGAATGGGGGATGGGGAAAACCTGGGGAGGGGGACAGGGAAGACCCCTATCAGTGACAGGGAATCCCTGACACTGATAGTGCCTATCTCCACGGTTTTCGTGGTGGTAAGGATTCCACAAAACACATAGCGGTGGGTGGGGTCATAATCCCGCAGGCGGGCAAGTGACAGCCGCCAGGCTGGATAGTGAAGTCTCCAGCCCGGCGGTCGTTACTGTTGTGGCAGTCGGTGTGGTACATAACCAAACCAACAATGTCATAGTATTGAGAAAAGTACAGCTAGCCTGTTGGCAGTACTTTCCTCCATATTAACGCCGACCGCCGGGATCATAATGACCCCCAGAGACATTTAAAGTTGACCTGCTGGGATGTTTGGATCAATGATGATGTGTCCACCACATACAATAGTGCCTTTGGCTGTACTGTATAATAGAATATTTTTAGAGCATTCATAACTTCCAACAGTGCCCCTTGCAATATATTTCTTTAGTCTGAATGGGGCAGGCAGGTCCAGGAACTTATGAAAATGAATGGACGTGTATATTGCCTTTGTCCTCTATGTACTCAAGCTACATTACTTTCTTCTAGCTACCGAAGCCTTGAAGCACACCTACAAAGAAAGGACACGCCTACCAAACAAACATACATTTCAGAATTAATGCCTTTAGTCATGTTAACTTTAACTAAACTTTAACGTGCATTTCAAATACATGGTTATACGTATGCACATGTTCAAATTTTCATGATAAGTGCAAACGTGAAGAAGAGAAATACGTGCAATGTAAAACATGAATAATTAATACTTTTATAAAGCTTCAGCCTCTCAGTGGTTACATTTCGTTAGTGCATCAAGATAGGCACACTTGTTTATAATATTAAAAACACAGTAAGTATAATGTCAATTACAAATGTATATCTGTGTAATGATTGATGTGTAAAGGGTGGAGTCTAAATTCGCGCTACTCCAACATCCTTCCCACATACTGTGCCAGGATCGGATTGCTAGGATAAATGTGTATACTGAGGTTGACGTAATGTAAAGAAGGGTGAATGCATTCCCTTGTCTTGGTAAATATCTCAGCCAAGTTGACAGTGCAACATATTGCCAAAAAGAAAATGCCATGTAAGGTCCAAAGTGGCTGTGCCCCATCTAGAGACTCACATACCATATAACACAATCTAAGACAACCATCTAATTTACATTTCATCGTCACTGAATGATGATCACATTTCCCCTTAAAGGATCTTTATCTCTATTATTAGTGTTTCAAGATTAGCTTCCACCTACTGCCCAGCCACAGCCATCCCCACTGCTTACAGTTGGTATTACCCTTAACCACAGCCGTCTTCATGATTCTTTCTTCCCCGTCATTTAAGTCTGGCTGTTATGACTGGAGAGAATCTGACATTTCCTGACTCACCTGATGAGAACAAACTGAATGGACCACAGGCTAAGGAATAATGATTCCCATGACAATCAATGATAGTGTAGTTGAATGGGTTTGATACACACACCTGGTCACCTCACTTTCAACCCTAAGGTAACTAATAACCATGGGAAAACAACCCAGGTCAAATGAGACTTACAGTCTTTGATTGATTCCCTTATTGCCCTTCTCATTAAGGTTCATTCTGGGGCTTTCCTCTTTGCTGTGTTTTTACCAAATCTCAACAGCCTTGCTTTCCATTACAGCTGGCACTGCCCAATCCCTCATTCCTCTATCAGGTTTACACCATTATTGACCGGGCTCTTATTGGCAACTTCATGAAAAATGGCCTGTACATTTCCGTGGTTTGTTCCTCCACTCTTCCCTGTCTAACTTCCCCAAGCTTGACCTAATTTTCTTTAAGATAATAAATATAATATAGATATTAATAAATAATAATATGGATAGCAAAGATAGCAACATTGTGAAGATTAATGAACAACTTGTACTTTGTGTATGTTTCTGTATGTGTACATAAAACGCTTAAATGTGAGAAATAACACGAAGATTACGAACAGACTAGCCTGACTTCCACAGCTCTATTGATACATCATACTAACACACCATGAGACTTGGTATCTACTAGGAAAAATGTTAAAAAATAAATACTAAGCATTGAATAAAACACAACTCTATATGCAGTTTTTGGATCAAATTATGACACTGTTTTCCTCAATCTAGTTTAGAGAGAGATAATCATTGTGTTTCCATTGGTAGAGCTCCAGACCCGGCATTGGAAACACCTTTACAGCAGACCAGTCCCCAAAAAGCCACTGACTCCATGGCATCACTAGGTCCACCTTCTGCAGGGCTGGATTTTGATGCCATAACCTTCCTGTTTATCACTGCCTGTGCTTCCAGTTCCAAATATGTAATTTAATAGCCCCAGATCAGTCATAGATTAGATGCCCTTTCTTAATTGTTTGGCAACATTTATATAGCGCTTACTACCCCTATGTGAGGTACGGAAGCACTTGCCTACATCAGTAGTATACTACACTCTGAAGATTGTGTGGTTGGAAGGGTATTGTCTTTGTTTCACTCCTATGTGGGAAGTGTTTACATGTTGTGAGTGATGGCCACTGAGGTGCCGTCATCATATTATGGGATGCAGCACTTAGCAATGTAATGGATGATGGAGTGTGAGAAACAAGCGTGCAGTTTATATTTTTCTGTATACTTGAAGATTTGAGCAGCTCTGCAAGTTCCTTTAGGGTATTTCTTATTTTCATTTGGCTGGTTATTGCACTAGGTTGACAATTCTGGAATATCTTGCATAAAGTTTGAATTTTATGGTCCTGACATGTTGGTGGAAGACACGCATCTGAGATCTGTTGGGATGGACTTTGTTACTATCATCCCATATCTGATTGCCATAGTGAGATGACAAAAGCTGACATAGCATGTATCTAGTTTGGTCCCCCAATGGTTGACTAAATTAAACTTGTCAGTTGGCCAGCGGCACATGGCAGCTCTCTTCAGTTATTCCATGCCTGCTCAGTTGGTGATGGGTGAGTTGGTGTTAGGGGATTATTGCTGTGGACTGGTACAGTACTGATTGGTGTTTTGTCTTATGTGAGTGTGAGAGTGTTAAGAAGAATAAGGAAATTATTATGCAGTTAGTATGATCTGCTGAGTGTTAAGGAATTATTAGTATGAGGCAGGAAGGTTATGTATTATATCAAAGTGTACTTGCCTTTATAAAGCACTTACTACGCCTGAAGAGGTATTGCAGCAGTTTACACTATGCAGCATGCTGCTCTGGTACCCAAGGATAGTATTTTTATCTTTATATATATATATATATATATATATATATATGGTTATTGTAGGCTATTGGGATTAGTTTTGTGCTCTTAAGAATACTATCCCATGCATTTACTCCTGATTGGTGGATTAAATAGAAGTTAGCTGTTGATGCAAGGAGAGTATTCATACAGCCATCGTTTATATATATTTTTGAATTAAAATTCTATTATTAGTCATACTCAGGTGTGTACCTAAATGAGTACACATTTATTATTTTGTTGTATTTTTTATGTGCACCGTCATTTTAAAATGACTGATGGAAATTGTAAACAAATAAGGCTCTAACAAATGACTGGTACTCAGTGAGTGCTATGAAAAACATCACCTTTGTGATACAGTGAATTGGGAAAACATACTGAAGATATACAGTTGTGTTTCAAAATGCATTAATTTCATGTATGTTTATACTAAAAAAAGCACATTGAAAAATGAAAGAATGGTGAACTCTTTACACAACACATGTCTAACCCACCCATGTTTTTAGATTGAACATCGCAGCGTGCAAGTGCTTCTTTTCGACATGTTGTAATCTATTCTGTGGACTTTCAGCATGCACATCACTTTCATTAGTTCCTAGGCTTGCCTTTCAAAAATCCCTTGATGTCATTGGTAAATGCTTTACGTTTGTCCCGTCTTGAGGCTGATTTGCTACGCCCTGCAGATGAAAACTATTACATGGATTATTGAACAATTGCTGATAAACTTTAGTGTGGGTGAACTACTTTTTTCTTTTGCCTCTCCCCTTTGCGCTCCATGGTGGCCATGCCATGCTGTCATGGAACTGTAGCTCTGCAATTTCCACCTCCCCGTAGAAACTGCGTTAAAGAATTGGCGCTGTTATTTAACATGCAGGAATATTCTGAATCCCTCTTAGAGATGGTTTTTACCCGTTAGTATATCAATGCAAAATTGAAACGCTGAATGTAGCCAAAGGGCATGTTAATAAATGATATTTCCCTGCCTTAAATCTTCTGTAGAAACTTCACTCCACTTCTTTTAGAGCATGGCAAAAATCTTGTTGCCTCCATTGCTTAAGGTCCGGTCAGGAGTAAATAGGCAGAGCAGAGTTCAGCTTGATAAGATCTGATGATGATGATTCAGAAATGTGACTCGTGGTGCATATTGCCCTTGCCTACAAATAATACTGACTCTTATGTGGAATATGGAAATTGTGACTCAGAATGCAAGCGTTCTTTTGGCTGGTGGAATGTTTTCATAAGTGCAGATGCCTTAACCATTGAAATAAAGTGTGCTTCTCTCACGCGCTGAAAGGGGTGTTGCTCCTGTGTTCTTGGGTAACAAATCTGATTGCATCACACTTGTAAATCAGAAAGATCCCTTTAGATGATTATGTACATTGAGTCTTTACTGGTGGAATATTTTGTTACTCGCTCGCTCTGCCCTGATAAGTAGAACAATATCTTGGGATCCTCACATTGGGGCAACTGCCTCTTGTGGAGAGATGTGTAAAGTGAAAAGGGAATGGTGGTGACATGCTTGGTGCTACTTGACACTCTTAAGGTGCTGACTGAGTGTATGCCCAGAGATGGAGCCTTTCATCTGCAGGTGAATTTGATAGCTGAATGTTGTTCTAATACATAGTTGAAGGCAGAGATTGTGTGATGCAAATTGTTGCCTAGCATTTTGGTACTAGAGCTGAACCCTTTCATGTGAATGCTTGGTTGAATTTGTCATCTATACTATCCCCCTAACTCCTCCCTGATAGTTAAGCTGTCGTGAGACCGCTGTTGTTTTTTTAAAGCTATCAAACAAAATTGGTTCATTATGTACTACATAAGCTTACTTGAAAGGCACCTCCAAATAGACTGAAATCTGCGTTTTCTATCTTCTAGCAATTCAGTGACATGGGCTTATCTTATATATTTGCTAGTTGATTACCTGCTCTTCTGGCCCATATTTGAAATACTGTCATATGCTTGAGTAAGCTTCATATTATCATACCGCTTGGCTGTGACTGAGTTTTCAGATGGCAGGCACGGACTTTGAGTTTTGTTCAAACACAAACAAGAAATGCAAAAATACATGGCAGTTAAGTAGTGCAGGAACTGAAAAAAATACATGTTCCTACTTTATAGGTTATGCCTGCAGTATGCATGGGAGCAAGTATGTTTGGTGTTTTGTGGTTTGTTTGCGTTTGGGGAAAGGTCTAATATGCATACATTAAAGTTGCCTTTAGAACTGATCATTAACCCCTTTAGTGTGGGCCCTTTAGTTAACTGGCTGACGCCCGCACTACCTCCCTGGTGCGGGTCACGACCAGTGGCCGACACCGGGGAGGGGGTTTGAAAATCCTCGGGTGCGTTGCACCCTATGTTTTTTTTTTTAGCCCTGGGAGACACAGAAGAGCTTCCCAGCTGCGAGGCGCACTGATGTCACACTGTTGTTTTCCCCATCAGAGCAGGAAGCGCCCGTAGGGCTGCTTCCTGCTCCAATGGGGAAAACGGCCCCAAACGGCTTTCCCCACATCCGGGAAGGCCTCGTATGAAAGGGGAGACTTTCCCCTTTCATACGAGGCCTTCCTGAACACGTATCCTGAAAGCTGCGATCGGGGGGCAGGAAACGCCACTAGACGCCAGGGATTTCACTTGGGGGGGTCGGCCCCCCTAGGAAAATGGGCCGCCCCCCCTGGGGGCCATGTTTTTTAAATTTAATGTTGGGGCCCCCTGGGGGGGGGGCACGATCGGGCAGAATCGCGCCACCCCCATGGGCTAATAAAAAAAAAAAATAAGGACATTGACAGGGGGTCGCCCGTAGGCAGGGCGACCCCCTGTGGGCATATTTTTCAATGTTGATGTTGGGGCCCCCTGTGGACAAAATGTTATGAAGGCCTAAGCGCTGACTACCCCAAATAGCCAAAAAAGGGCTCAGCACTTGGGGGGAAAAGGCACAGCAGCTAAGAGGTTAAGGCTAACGCTGGGCACAACATAAATGTCTGTTTGGAGGCCTGCATTTTCTTTTGCTTAATTTATTAGTGTGTTTCAGTGAATGTTGGTATTTTTCTTGCCCTGCCTTCTGCTCTGATTTGAACTGTTAATGGGGCCTTTCAGTGGTATGTATACCTAGGTGGTAATGAGTATCTTGGTTAGGGAGACCTGCTTATCTCTTGGTTGGACCATGCGACTGCGAGGTAGGGTATGATACAATAGGTGTAGCTGGGTGATGAAGAAGAGATGTGTTGGGCTAGCAAGAACATGTTGCTCGGCTGTAGCCAGGTGATGGTTCATGATTTTAGTTTATTTTCTGCCACAGTTGACAAAAGCATTGTATACCTTGGTTGAGACCCCTTGTCTAAACCCCTTCTCCTTTTATTGTTTCAGTGCTTCATGGAAGTTGAGGTAAAATAACTATTCTTGCCAACCACGTCCTTTTCTTCAGTATGACTCTTATTGCACCTGTGCTAACTAACCGTGGTACTTTGCAGCCTGCTAGACACATTAAGTATGTGTGTGTGTTTGAATGAAGCTGCAGCGGTCCTATTCAAATACACCTTGTTTGCTTTAGTTGCCATGGGTTAGGTGGATAATACCTCTACATCATCCCACCACGCAGTCGATCAGTGTGACTCCTATTTCGAACTGTCTGCATAGTAATCCTGTTTAACCCGTAGTGCAGACTCTGGACCCACATTTTGTTCCTGGCTTTTTTCCCCTCTTACATCATATATTTGTTTCTTATAGGGCCTAGGCCCTGTTCTTTGGGGGCACGGTTGTTTATTAATTCCACAATACTTAGTTTACCTCTTCTGGCTCTCAAAGAAATAATAACATTTTTCTTTGGGGATGTTTGTCCCTCCTTTGATTTTTTTTCTTTTTCTTTTTTACAGCTGTACGTCTTAGTCAAGTTATTAATAAATGGGAACCCTTCCTTTTAGGTCGAGCATAGCGGCGCACAAGCTCTGCTTTTCAACATGTTGTAATCTATTCTGTGGACTTTAACCACACCCGTCTCATGCCCATCACTTTCATTTGTTCCTGGGCTTGCCTTTCAAAAATCCCTTGATGTCATTTTTAAATGCTTTACGTTTGTCCTGCCCTGAGGCTGTTTTGTTACGTCTTGCAGACTGACCCTGTTACATGGATTATTGCACAATTGCTGATATACTTTAAAGTGGGTGAGCTACTTTTTTCTTTTGTCTCTCCCCTTCGCACTCCATCGTGGCCTTGCCATGTTATCATGGTACTGTAGCTTTGCAATTTCCACCTACTTGTAGAGGGTGGTTCGAAGTTTCATATAGCACAAACTTGATCAGCGGTATTGGAGCGCTTTGCATGACTACCAGTTATGTCCCATTGTTCACACTGTTACCGAATCGGAGTCATTTCAATTTTGCCTTTGTCTCTCCCCTTCGTGCTCCATGGCAGCCATGCCCATTTGAAGCGTGAACTCTGTTGGAGGTATTGGAGCGCTGCAGCCGTTTCATAAGTAAAAACACATAAATCCTCAAAGCTGCTCTCCCTGCACAGCAGTAAAACCGATACTACAATATTCACTGCACTCAGGAAACTCACTCCATAATGCTATGCGAGGCATTCCTTTTCAAAACATTTTTGCTCATAACTCTGCCTGTGGTGGTCCTAGGATCATGGGACCACCTTCAAAATGTTCAACATGATGTGCTCTTTCTAATTAGATAGTGGGGACCCCAAAATAATAACCACCATTCAGTGTCTTTTTAAGTTCTCTTATGGCTGGAACTTTTGTTTTACAACTGGGAATAGTTTGTGTTTTAAGGGCCTTGTTTGAAGTAATATTACAGTAGGCCTGCTAGCCCTTTAGGTATATGCAGGGCCACTGGAATTCTGTGGAAGAGAGGACCAAATTATGCAGCAGGGTGAACCAATTTATGTTGCAAAAAAAGTCCAGTTATGCATTTACAACACCAATGGCTCTACCTCGAGCAAAAAGACCTATTGCATTGCAAATGCTTGTTTTTAGTGTTGTCTAATGGTGAAAGACAATGCTAGCCAACCACAAATATTTTATCTCTCTTTATTGATCTTAACCTCACATCAGCAGTCATATTTCAGTATCTAGGATGGAATGCTTATTCAGTTTTGTGAAGACTGTCTGGCCACAAGCCATGCTGTTCCCAGGCATTGAAAGCATATTTGTATCCCATATGCATTAGGATAACAATCCCAGTGTTTTATTTTTAAAACAAAATATTCACCCCCTCGCTTTGCCATTGAAATATGTAATAACTAATACTTGGTGATTTCTGCCAGAAGGGATATTCCTTTTATGTTTTTTTTTTCAAACAAAAAAATCCTCCCCTCTCGCTTTGCCAGTGAAAAATGTAATAAATGACACTTGGTGAGGTATGCCACCTTGGCATGGTGATAGCCTAACAATGAGTAATCTTGGTTAAAAGTGATTCTGTTGTGCTGGCAAAAGCACTTTTGCCAACACCTTCCTAACAATCTGGCTGGATTTATGGTCTTAACGCAGTGGTTTGGCGGACTGTCCACCTGGTTGGAAATGAGAAACAAAGTGAGAAATCACAGTCTGAAATATGGGACAAGATGAGGTAGTGGTATGGAACTGAAATGAAGCTGAAATACTGGTGTCAAATTTGATGAGTCATGTTCTGTGAGATAATGAGATTAGGAGTAAGTGAACTGAAGAACCTTATGAGATGAAATGGAGACTTTGGAATGAGTGGGACATGGGATCCTGGATAGAGAGAAATATGTAGCTCTGGGAAAGGATCAGTTATGGATTTCTGGAAGTTGGTGAGATTAAGAGCTCTGTGTCTAAGCAAGCGGAGGAGCATTGGTGGTAGAATAAGAGGATGCCCATCACACCTCCGACTGACTCTGGATTGCACTTGGCCCTTAAGGAGAGTATGTACATGTTCAGGAGTTCATTCACTCTGTTGGTTACATCTTCTAGAAGGATTGCAAACACACAAGTAAATGACCATAAATAAATCTAACCCAAGGTAATAAAACTGATTAATGTCCAGTGTAGTGTGGACACATTCTGCACAGAGATCCCCACCAGTTTAACATTTCTGGTGCCTTATACTCCCTCTGCCTCTATCTGATTAGTTGCTACAGTGCCACACTTCCCGATACACAGAGGGAGGCACCCCCACTGACAAATACAGACTACCTATGTTCAGAATTTGACCATTTACCAGACATGGCAGACTCACACCTCCCTAGCATGGTGGATGGCCCTCCTCTCCTCCTCCTCCAGACACAGGTTTTGTCCATGTTGTTGATCAGGGTTCAGGATTTAGTTTTTGAGGAGAGAGGACGTGACTCCTTGTGGTATCATTAGAATTGTTTTATGCTTGGTATTAAGGTTTGAGGCAGGAGACGTCAAGCAGGGAACGCACAGTCCATCAGAAGGGCATAGTCTATGTGAGGAGTCCTCCAAACCCAGTGTCATAGCAGAAAGCTGTCTCCTATGTCCCAAAACACAAGATAACAAGAATTGAATCTGAAATTCCATAGGCCCATAAATCAGAGAAAAACATCTAGGCTGCTCTTTCCAATCTACCTTCAAGAATATAGCTCTCAGGAGTCACAGTGAAACCTTGGAAGCCTTGTCCAGTGTGGGCTCATCTGCTAATACTTATAAGAAAGCCAGAAAAATGAATGGGGACAATGTGAGATGTGAAAAAGGACTTTTCTCTATTAAAACGTTTTGCAACATACACTCCAGTTAATTATTACTGTTCCACATTGTCTTTAGAAAAGAGGAATATTATGCGGTATGGCTGGGTAGCCTTACCGTGCAATATTAACAAAATACCCCAACAATGGTCCTTGGTATTCACACTGATAAATCCTTAGCTCAGTCCTGGTAGAGTGGCAAAGAGCAGTCAGGCTTTACTAGAGGAACATGTGTTAAGCATTTCAGAGTACCAACATGGACGATAAGTAAATGACACAACCCAATAGAAATCCGACATCGATTTATAAAATTGAAGAGTATTTTTATCTTAATTTAGACAACAAAATGAACCGAATAGCATGCATACAACCGAAGTTATAGATTTTAGAAGAAATATTAAATCAGTGCAAAATAATACATGTAAAATATTACATTGCCACAATGGAAAAAACTACTAGTGACAATCGGCCACTTTGAGGTCAAGTTACTTGGAAACCTTGCAGGGTTAAGGTTGTAAGGGTCTGAGGACCAGACCATGACAGTCAGTTCAATTTTACCTAGCCCATGGAGCCTGAGTGCAGAGTTGTCCTGGCTGACCGTGGTGCTGAAGGGGAGCTGGAGGGAAGTGGGGGGCAGGGGAGTGCTGATTTTACCACTTAATCACAGTGCTGCAAGAAACAAGATGCCATCCAAGGCGATCCCATGGAGGGCCAGATGGCCAGCGATTCTTTGGATCCAGTGAGCATACTTAAATGCCATTTACAGGGGTTTACAGGGGTTAATGTAATTAGTGTATAGAAGGCTGTGGGGTGCTTCTGGCTACCAGAGCTGTCCCGCTGCTCAGGAGTGCTGAGTTTGAGCCAAGAATGAAGGTCCTAAATGCACTTCCAAGTCTGTTCCCAAAGGGACAGAGTAGCCCTCTTTTGCGTTGGTGCTGTGGACAAAGTCCTGTTGCTGGGGACATTGGTCTCCGCTTGGTCCTTCCTTGAAGTAGGTTGTTCAGATCTGAAGTTCTGGTGTCAGGGGTGTCCCTTAAGTTCTAGATTTAGGGGAGTTAGGGATGTGGAGGTTAGTAGCCAAGGGGCAGCTAGCTCCTGTAGCTAATCCGCCTCTGAGGTGACCACATCCAGTGAGGTAGGTAGTTTTTCTAGCCAGAATCCTCTATTCTGCCACTCCTAAACATGGCAGAAAACTAAATTTGGTGTACAGACTGAGCTGCTCACCCTGGAGGTATAGCCAGCCTTCTGGCGGTGTACACCATGTTGCATATCTAATTTCCCACCTGTCCAAGAGCAAATGTGCATGGGGAAGGGCTGTTTCCTCCATTGGTAGTTAGATCTGATGTATTACAGAGGTGGGGAAGCATTTGAAGCTTACCTCCTTGATGTGCCCATTTACTGGCCTGCTTGGGAGAAGGGAGGTTTGACCTCCTTCCTGCCAAAACCTTTGTTCCTGACTCCTGGAAGTGATCACACTGCCTAGCAGGAGGCCAGAATCTTGCCTTGGCTGCAGCAGGTGCAGGAAAGTGCAGGCTGGTCAGCCAGAACACACTAAGGGGCATATTTATACTCCGTTTGCGCCGGAATTGCGTCGTTTTTTTTAACGCAATTTCGACGCAAAACTAACTCCATATTTATACTTTGGCGTTAGACGCGTCTAGCGCCAAAGTCCATGGAGTTTGCGTCATTTTTTAGCGTGGACACCTACTTTGCGTTAATGAGATGCAAGGTAGGCGTTCACGTCTAAAAAATCGACTCCGAGGCATGTGCGTCGGATTTATACTCCCGGGCAAAATTCACGCCCGGGAGTGGGCGGGTCAAAAAAAATGACGTACGGCCGCTTTTGCGCCGTTTTTTAGCGCCTGCAAAAGGCAGGCGTTAAGGGACCTGTGGGCTCTGAAGGAGCCCAGAGGTGCCCTCCCATGCCCCCAGGGACACCCCCTGTCACCCTTGCCCACCCCAGGAGGACACCCAAGGCTGGAGGGACCCATCCCAGGGACATTAAGGTAAGTTCAGGTAAGTGTTTTTTTTCATTTTTTTTGGTGGCATAGGGGGGCCTGATTTGTGCCCCCCTACATGCCACTATGCTCAATGACCATGCCCAGGGGACATAAGTCCCCTGGGCATGGCCATTGGGCAAGGGGGCATGACTCCTGTCTTTGCTAAGACAGGAGTCATTTCAATGGGGGTTGGGAGTCGAAAAAAATGGCGCAAATCGGGTTGAGGCGAAAAAATTGCCTCAACCTGACTTGCCCCATTTCTTGACGCCCAAGCCCCATATCCCCCTACGCCGGCGCTGCCTGGTGTACGTCGTTTTTTTACACGCACACCAGGCAGCGCCGGCGGCTAACGCCGGCTAACGTCATTGATTAAATACAGCGCCTGCATGGCGCTTCAGAATGGCGTTAGCCGGCACTCATTTTTTTGATGCAAAACTGCGTTAGCGCAGTTTTGCGTCAAAAAGTCTAAATATGGCCCTAAAGCTGAGGCAACCAGGCGGGCAACCTCTAATCTCACCAACTGGGTGCAGATCACGTCACCCAGGGCACAGGATTCATGTCAGGGGTGAGAAGGCATGCTGTTTGATACAAACATATTGTAGTGGTATCAAAATGGAGCTGCCAAACTCGAGGGTGCCTCATTGGCAACTCATGATCCTATGGGCTGCTAACACTTAAAGCATTTTCCAATAGGGTACGTCACTTTAGGGACATATAGGCTTGCTCTTTTATATCCACGTCTTTAATATAATGCACCCTGCCTCCTGGGCTGAGGAGGCCTACCTTAATTTGAGTTTGTGCAGTTTGTTCTGCTTGTGCAGTCTGCAATGGAAAGCCTGCTGTCAGTAATTTGCTTGGGTCATCCAGGGTGACACACAACCGTGCGGCAGCCCTGGGACCCCTTTGTCACCTATGCCCTGAGTGCCACTGATACCATGTACTATGGACTTATAAGGGGGTAAATTCTTTACCAGTGTAGGATTACCAAGTCAAACACAACAGTTTTGGGAGAGAGCGCAGGCACTGGGGTCTGGGCAGCAGACTCAAGTGCACTCTCAGTCTCATAACCATCAACATTTGGGGCAAAAAGAGAGGAGGGACCATTAAAAAGGGGCACTTTCCTACACTGTTCTGCTCTACGTCTGTAAAAAATTGTTTTTATAGTAACTACTCATTCACCATTGGGGTCTGTTCCAGTGGTGTAACAAATCTTGAGGAGCCCCCCTGCCAACTACATGGAGGGACCACCGTCCAGATACACTCAGGCGCTCTCAGTCCAGGGTACTGTGCTAAGGGGGCCCCTGGACCTCCAGGGCTCCCCGGAACCATGGGGACTGTGGGAACCTTTGTTACGCCACTGGTCTGTTCTCTGGTAAGTACTCTTCATTGGGTCGTGTTTGTGCCATGTAAAACTGCAAATAAATTAATCAAAAATAAATTACTGATGGAAAGAGCCAAGCTTCCTGACCACGTATGTGTAATATTTGGTCCCAGTCCCTGCCGACACTTATGACACCTATGTATGGCTCTGTGTGGGCGGGGGTTGATTACAAGGATGTAGCTAGTTCAACTTACACCAACAAAGCTCGACCCAATAATTTCACACTACATTGGATGAAATCAATCTGGAGGATGGATGGAATTAGGAATATGTCTATAATCTATTATTTCAAACTGCAGTTATACCAGAATGGTCATGGACACCCCCATCTAGCAGTGAGGGATCCTACAGAGCATAGAAAAATTTATAATTTCAACTGCTACCAATTAGAACATCTTATCACAGCAACTCTTTGACAAGTTGTTGGACGTGTTTGCTTGGAACCTTTCTTCTGGAATATAGTTAGGTACAGCAGAATGTCCATCACCTGTCAATCTCTCTGGATCGACTTTGTATTTTGCCTCGACATATCAAATCTGGCACATCTAGACATGCTTGTTCATGGTGACTAACTAAGTACCTTTCTTCTATGCTAGCCTCCTCTATTGCAAGTTAAATAAGTCATCTTTCCTATAGCTTGTTCCTGATTATTACAGATGCTAAGGTTATATTCCATTTGTAAAAACCTTTTTTGAATTGCTAGTTCTTCCAATTACCAGCCGTTTTTCTGTTCATGGTGGTGTCTTTGTTTCTAAAAGGAGAGGTCATTGTTCAGATCTGAAATTTTGCATTGTCTAGATTACAAAACTAAACTCCAGTCAGAGTGGATTCAAAAGCAACCTTGGTGATTGTCCTAGGTGACTGCAAAGGGCTATTGGTGGTTAACGTGCTTTGTTGTAGTTCGGTCCATCATCAACTTATCACACTGCTGCAGCTCTATCTTAATTGCTGCTCTGAATTGATAAGATGGAAGGGAGTTGTTCCTTTCTGCATCCGTTTTAAATATGTAGATCAATTCTATACAAATACTTATAAGGGAAGGGTTGCAAAGTAAACTATGGAGTGGACCAAGGATCTCCCAGCAAATCCAAGAAGCTTCAGTGTGTGCTAAGGTACCAGATTATCATGTACTTACTATAACCTGACAAAAATATTGTGCTCTGGGGAAATGGCGGCAGGGAAGCCCATAAGCCTTGCCGCAAGGTAGCTCCTCCTCCTTCTTCCCATCCTGCACCACGCTATGGAGTGGAAGTGCAGGATGCCGCTCGTCAAGCCGCTCATCACCTAGAGGACAGCAAAGCAGTGGACGCAGATGTAAAGGTGAACGCTCGACCCACTCAACTCAGATGCCTGGCCCAGATTACCCGTGAAAACATTTGCTGCACAGCAGCACAGCACCCAACGCACATACCCGGGAAGCTGACACTGGCGGTCCAGCAGAGAGATGCTGTTACACACATTCATGTCCTACATGCCCATATTGCTCCCTATAGTGAGAAACTGCCACAGCGGCATTAACAGTGGCTAGTGAATACAACAGGTGCTTTGGCTCTTAGGCAACAGCTGCCAGCCTCCACCCACCCGTAGGCAGTTCATGCAGTGTATTGGTAACTTTGCTGTGGAGGCCTTAACTTTTCCCTGTAGATTGCATTAGGAGATAATTAGGAAAAACAACACTGACTGCCTTGGCAAATACACACAGCCCTACTACAGTGTTCATCTGCGGGAGCAAGGACAGTAATTGGTAGTGGGAGGAAGCCACTGGGAAATTAGCACAGCTTCGCAGGGCCAAAAGTCACCACCAAAAGTAGATTGGGATAGTAGAGTGAGCTGTGGCAATGCACAAGGGTTCTGAAGATTTGTTCCAAATGTTTTTTGTAATACAGAGGCAGTTGGTAGAACGTGAAACCAGATGGTGAAGCCAGAGTTGAATGGGTCTATTTGTGGTGAGGATAGTGCCATGGTCTCGCAGACGTGAAAAAGACGGGGCATACAGGGAAAGCTAATATTGTCAAAACCTGAGGAAGTAACTACTACTGGAACCAGGGTGCAGAACGCTGCTTTAATTAAAGCTGATCCCTCTAAATGGAGAGGACATTTGGAAAATTCAGCTAATTCCATGAACTTGGACGCATGATGGCAGACATGGCCCGGACCCAGATAGGCCAACACAGAGAATCACAGCCCAAGAACCTTCTACCAAAGAGCTAACTGGTTGGGCAGGCAAATTAATCGACCCTGCTGATACAAGAGGAAGGTGATTCAAACAAGTGGACAAGGATGAGAGAATATTCTCATGTTTCTAAATCACAAAGATCTGGGGAAGCAACAATAGGTCTGGAGGAGACTCAAGAGAGCAGATCATTGCTCCAGCAGTTGGAAATTGATGTAAATTAATGGGGGCAGAACCAGAATCAGGCCAAGAGCCAGAGCAGATTCAGGAATTGTCACCGGAGAATCCTAAGTTGGCCATAGATCTTTTGAATAATACCCTCAATGAAGTCAAAGATGAAAATCCACACAGAGAGGGGGGGGGGGGGTAAACTGCTGTGCTCATGAGCAATGTATAAAGGTGCAGGGAGGGGTGAAACACCCGAAGCAAGGCTGAAGGGAAGGAGCTCCAAGGTGCAGAAACAGGGCGCCAGTGGTGTAGTAGGCAGTTCTCCCTTTGGATGGGGAAGGGATCATAACAGGAGGGGTCCCCATGAGGGGAAGGGGGGTGGGGTCAAGGGGGATAGCACAGTTGCTCTGTGTGAGACCGAAAAATGTTCAGCTACAAATAATTTTGTGTGCACATGTACTGGAAAATTGCTGCAAAGAATCACATACCCAAGCATCTCTAGAGATCAGGATATGTGAAATGGTTTGCCCAAATGCAGGAGATTTGATGTATGAGGTACCTAAGCACTTAGACACTTTTATAATTTACTTTGGCACACAGCACTGTAAAACATTTTTTATGGTATTAGGAAAGTATCTCTGAGGTATCTGTGGCATTTTGGAAGCACTTTCGGAGGTGTGGGGTTGGGGAGCACTGTGCACGTAAGAATTTAAAAACTACAAGGTTGATTTTGACATAGCCGAAAAGAGAATGATGGCCCACTTTAGATTGATGGCAATTCAACCTTCACTCCCAAGGGAAATCATTGAAGTATCTAGTCAGATTTTTTTAATTTACACAATATTCACTGGCATACATGCGCAGGATTGCATCTCTATGCTATTCTTTACTTATGCTTTGTAATCAGCTATTCCAGGGAACTCAGGGAGAGTGGTTTTGTGTTTGTTTCCTGCCTGAACCTCGGAAGCAGGGGTAAATCCACTGTCCAGTGAAAAAAGATGGTAGTAGATGAAGGGTCTGATTTAGAACTTGAAGGATGAGTTACTCCGTCACAACGGTGACAGCTGTCCTGTCCGCTGTAAATAAAATCCCATTATATCTAATGAGATTTAGATTATTTCGCTCAATACCAATGGCTTAAATAATAAGTGCAAGGCCAAAACATTTGAAGATTGTTAAAATGGACACTACCCCAATGTTGTCCTGATTCAGGAGACTCATTTCAGGGAGTCGGCAAAGGGAAGCTGCGCAATGTTTAAAAACTGGACTGGTTTTGAGTGTACATCCAGAGGGAAGGCAGTTCATTGGGGAGTGATTATTTACATAAACAAACATCTCAAATATGATATCAGCACTTTTCAAACAGACAAGGAGAGCAAGTGGGCAGAAAAATGGTGTTAGAATAAGGATTGCTATAATCTATGCCCCTGTTACTGACAACCCTGTCCCGCTGGCACATCTGTTTCAGTCATTCATAACTATCCTTGGGAGAGTGAATATAGGAGGATATTTTAATTTGCTCTGAATACAGAGCTTAACTCTTCCACCAACATTCGAAAACAGTATGAGCCACAAACTGCCAAACTAATAACTGACTACATGAAGACCCTCAACTTAGTTTATTTATGGTGATCAAAGTCCCAGATTTGGTGTAAGTACATTTGTAGTTCAGAAAGGTACAAATCAACAGCAAGACTAGATTACATTTTGTCCCCCTTTGATTTATGATTTAGTAGGAATACCCATGTAGTAAATAGTTTCTCTGATCATTAATAGTTGAAATCTCACTGACAGAGGTAAAATTGGCCAGGCCCACTGGCAGATGCTCTTCCAGCAAGGTCAACCTGGAAGATGAGGTTGTTCTAAAGGGAGTGAAAAGGAAACTGCTGACTATTTTATATTTTAACACTAACACTGCCAGTGTGGAAATTGTTGGGGTGCTTTCAAAGAAACCATCTGTGTCTGTATTCCCTCCCAGAGTATTATCAAAAAGCAATGTCTTGTTAAAAGAAGAGCAGGGTTAGAGATGAGATTGAAGCTGGGCAGTGAAAAATTGCTAAGATGTACAACTCACATGAACACAGTGGGGCTTAGGAAAACAAAACAATCAATGCTATATTAATAGTATGAGCTTGCCTATGTCTCCAATAGTGCTTATTTTCAAAAGGCCTATGAAAAAAGAGAGTATGCTGGAAGGTTCATAGATTGATAGTCTCTGCAAAGAAGGAAACAGAATACAATCATGTCACTCTCTGAGGAAGAAACTAAGACGTAGTATTTTGATTCTAAATATTCGAGATAAATTCCAGAAACACTTTGAGCAGGTTATAGCATGGAGCAAGAGGTCGATAGTAATCAAGTTAGGTTCTTTCTGAGTAGAAGTTTCATCCCAAAGATAAGACAAAGACAAACACAGGAGCTGGAGACCCTGTTCACCTTATAGGTAGTTAACAAGGTCATCAAACATTAAGCTAACAGGAAGGTGTGAAGGGAAGATGGCATACCAGCTGAATTTTATAAAATGTTTTTACCCGTTTTAAATTTTGACATACTGAAGCTTGCCAATCAAATTTTAAGTGGAGGACAAATCCCACCGTTGTTTAACATGACCATTGTAGTTAGCTTCCTGGAAAAAGATAAGAACCTGCAGAATATCAGTTCGTATAGACCAATCAGTCTCTTAGATACTGATTACAATATAGTGATGAAACTGATTGCTAATCGCCTGAACAAAATGATCGGAACACTTATTAATAAAGATCAATGCAGTTTTATCACTGGAACACAATTGTCAACTAATACAAATATTTTGGTTGAGGCTTTAAATTTCTTTAAGCAAAGGCAGGTCTCTGACCAACTGTTACTATTGGATGCTGAGAAGGCTTTTTATTTGGTCGGTTGGGAGAGTCTGTTCTTTATGGTTGAGAAGTTTGGGTTTCCCATAAACTTTATTCAGGTTATTCAGGCTATATCCTGAATTCATAAAGAAGTGAAGGCCTGATTAATGATAAATTCAGTTGATATAAGCATGTCTAAGGCAAAGAGGGGCACAAGACAGGGATGTCCTCTTTCAAGCTCTAAGTCAATGATGTAGCATTGTTCTTAAAACCCCGCCTAGAGATTCAGAAAAAGGTCTTTGATACCCATCAAGAATTTCAGTCTGTGTGCGGATGTAAGATTAATAGATTAAAAAACAAAGTTCTTTTATGAAATTGCATGATAGACACTTTTGGCAAGACGAAGAAAGCCTTTTTGTATTTCCTAATGGTCGGAATCAGTATTTTGGGCCTTTAAGAAATACAAACTGGGCTTTTTTTTATGTACAAAGCCCTTTAAGGATTCTCAAACTGTGATTTCCACTTTGTAGAAATCACAATTAGTGATTCCTAGAATAGGAAGTCACAAATAGGGATTTCCTATCAGAGATTACTATTCTGATGTACCGTGTATTTCTTAAATGTGACTTGGGCATTTAGGAGATGCAATTACCATCGACTTGAAGTCGATGGTGACCAGGTGTAACTTCAAAAAAGCACCCCAAAGTGCTTTTTTTAAATTGTAACAGAGCAAACACATGCTCCTTAGGCATACATGTGCTCTACAGGTGCATCCTTATTTTTGGGGTGCACCAAGGGGGCCTTTAGCCTATTGCCATCCTTGGTTTCGCATTTCCTAAATAGCAATTTCCTAATAAGAAATCACTATTTAGGAAATGCCAAACCTGCCCATTGACTCAAATGCAATGGGATTTTTTAATAGCGATTTCTTCTTTATAGGAATCACTATTAGGAAATCGGTATCTTAGTACATAGTATTTTGCATTTCTTAAATAGCAATTTCTATGAAGTTGCTATTTAAGAAATGCAAAAATGCATTTTTGTCCATCTGGCCCTTTCTCTTTAGAACTTTGCCCCCTCATGAACACGAAATCCGAACGATATCTGGGAATAACGTAATCGTAATTGTTTTTATATAGCGCTTATTATCCCTGGCAGGGCATCAAAGTTTTTTTTAGCGAGTAGCACACGTCTTCATAACCCAAAAGGATTTGTGATGGATTAGTATAAGGAAATATGAGTTGATATAAGTGGTGGACATGTGATTCTGTTAGTTGGATTGAATAGAATAATGAAGGGATAGAAGAGGGAAGAATTTAGAAAGTGTTAATTAGTAGATCATAGGTGTAGGATGAGGTTTAGGATGAGTAAAGGAGAGATGGAGGAGG
Source organism: Pleurodeles waltl (assembly GCF_031143425.1). Classification (NCBI taxonomy): domain Eukaryota; kingdom Metazoa; phylum Chordata; class Amphibia; order Caudata; family Salamandridae; genus Pleurodeles; species Pleurodeles waltl. The sequence goes on from NC_090442.1 coordinate 520,168,738, forward strand.
GAAGAGTCGGTAGAAAGGGATTAGGAGGATCATAGTAGTAAAATGAGGTTTGGAATGATTCAAAGGAGAGATACATGAGGGAGAATTTAGTAGTCGTAAACAGAGATGTGGGGTGAGCCGGCAGACAGAGAGGAGGGAGAGTGTAAGAAGAGTTATTTTGGAGACCATGGTAGCAGAATGAGATTTGGGATGTGTCCGAGAGTGGAGGTGGAGGACAGATTGAGAATGGTATAGGGTGATAGAGATTAGTGCATTGGAGACAGTGATTTTTTTTTGTACAATAGGGCTAAAGTAATACTTATATAAATACATGATTACATAGAAAGGGAATATATGTATAAGGAAGATAATATATTGAGATTTAAAGTTATATTGTATAAACACAGACTTTCAAGTGTTGCAGTATTTGAAAGTAATTCGTTTGAGTATTTTTTATAACTCATTTTTTTATCTTTTCCTCAATATTTCACTAGTGAGATGCTTGAAGATAGTTAAGATAGTTAAGATAATATTTTCATTTTGTGTAGATAAATAAAACAGAAAAGCAGAGATCCATGAGCATTTAATCAAACAACTTATATAGAAACTATGCAATGACCTGTGAACATGTTGCCCATAGAATTATGTGTATATATATATATATGTATATATATTTATATAAAACCATAAGTAATATATACATTTGTTATATTTGTACTAAGAAACACACACATCTAGATATATAGATAGAATCAAATTATAAATGTTTATATACACAGGGATATGCTGTACATTGCTCTTTGAGTGTGGTGGTTATGTAGTAAAAAGCCAAGTCTCAAGTACTTTTGTGAAGCTAAGATAGTTATCCCTGGATCTTTTATTTTGGGGGTAATAAATTCCATAGTTTGCTGCTTGAACAGAGAAGGATGTGCCAATTATTGTCTTTTTCATGTATGTTGGGGGTTTGAGGTAAGGTACCAATATACACAACAGAGTTATGAGTAATCGGTTTGAACTAAACTATATAACATTGATTAGATAGATAAGATCCTTCTTTTTGAGGTGGATATATCTGTCTATATCTTTAATAGGATGAATTGCACTGATCCTCATGTCTGTGCTTTTGCTGTTTAGCTTTTTATTCATTGCTCTACCCTGTGCCCTTCAGATACATTTGTTTTTAAATTGAGGGAAAGTTCTCCACCTTAATTTGTGCTAACAAAATACCCAAGGGACCGCTAAGTACACTATACAGGCCAGTTGCTGGCTGGGCTTGGTTTTAAATGTTCTGGGAGACTATTATTTTGTCAGTTTTGCACATTATTTTTATAGATTTTTTAACTCTCACAGTGTTGTAAAATTGATTTGTTTCTAACCCTAACCCTGCAGGAATATAAGATAAATGATCTTCTATGCCTCACCAAATCATCCAAAAAGGTCCCATATAAAGGGGGTCATTACAACTTTGGTGGTAAAAGGGGCTTACGGCCGTGCAGAAGACCCCCAATACACCACCACAGCTATTATGACACACATCTCAGACCGCCACACCAAAGGTCAGTGTTAAACTGGCGAAAACAAAACCTCCACCTCCACGCCAACAGAAACACGCCCATGCTATTATGACACACGAATCCACTCTGCGGTCTTTCAACCGCGGTATTCCATTGGCGGTACACACCGCTGCACTCAAAATACACACACATCTCCAAAACACAGCCACATTGGACAATTACAAATACACACACCTGATATACATACAAACAACACTCCCACACACCCAACACAATATAAAACACACACCCACATCACCCACAAACCCCTACGACCAAAACTGATTGACAAAGGCCAGAGAGAGAGCACAGAATAGACAACCCCACCACACAGAGGCACACAACACCATCACCCACATAACATCCACGCACCAAACACCACACACCACTACACATCACCACACACATCAACACTGACACAGACCCACACATCACACACACCACCACATGTCACGCCAAAGACACCCCCAGTTTTCCGAGGAGGAGCTCCGGGTCATGGTGGAGGAAATCCTACGGGTAGAGCCACAGCTATTTGGCTCACAGGTGCAGCACACATCCATAGCCAGGAAGATGGAGCTATGGTGCAGAATAGTGGACAGGGTCAACGCTGTGGGACAGCATCCAAGAAATCGGGAGGACATCAGGAAGAGGTGGAACAACCTACGGGGGAAGGTGCGTTCAGCGGTCTCCAGGCACAACATCGCAGTTCAGCGAACTGGCGGCGGACCCCCACCTCCTCCCCCACAACTAACAACATGGGAGGAGCAAGTCTTGACCATCATGCATCAAGAGGGCCTCGGAGGAGTCGGTGGAGGAATGGACACTGGTAAGTCAAATTTTAACTATCATATACCCCACCCAACCTGCATGCTATCACACACCCCCACCCTCCCCTATCACCCCAAATCCTCACTAATGTACCAATAACACAAACCACCCATCTCAACACTAAGCCCTCCATGACACAACTAAGCATGGTCACACCTCACCAAAGCATGCTCACTGCACATACCCAGAACACCCCGCCAACCATCATGACACAAGCCCCTACACAGGAATGCTTGCACTGGTGTACACGGTGAGCCACCCATTGCACACCATGACACACACACATGCAATAATCATGCACTTATACCCCTGCAGGATCACAAAGGACCGTCACCACACCGGAGGGTCCAGACAACTCCACTCCACCCACAGAAGAGGCCCACAGTGACGATAGCAGCTCTGCCCTAATGGATCCTGATGACCAGCCCGGACCATCGTGGGCCTCGGGACAGTCGGTTCCCCATGCACAGGCACAGCCCAACACTGACCTTCCACCCTCTGGTAACACCAGCACAGCACCCACCCAGCGGGCCCATACCTCCGTACCCAGGACAGGTCAATCAACGGTGTGTCCACCACTACAGGGAACCCAGGATAACCCACCACCCCAACAACAACAGGGACCTAAGGGCAGTGGTAGTGGGCACACGGTCCAGGGGACGGAGGCACAGGAACACAGGGGAACTGGGAGGGCTGCTGTGCGACAGGGGGCGGACAGGCCAAGGGAGCCCACTCTCCCCGAGGCCCTCTCCTCCATCATGGGAGCATACCACCACTCCCAGGAGACGATGGCGACGGTCCTGGTCAAGTTTCAGGACACCCAGCGCCTGCATGAGGAGCAGTATTTGGGGTTCAGGGAGGAACTCAGGACCATCAGCTCCGCCCTGGGCACCATCGTAGGGGTGCTGAAGGACATACAGCAGACCTTGAGGGACACTGTGGCACTCCAAGGGGCCCCTGACACTAGCCTGGACGATGAACTGCCCACCACCTCCGCCGGTGCTAGTGGACAGGACGCACCCGCCACAAGACCACCACACCAGCACCCCACCCCCTGCAGACGGACAACCACCACGCAAGCGGTCCCTGAGATCCAGGAACAGGACAGAGCAAGATGGCAAGACCCCCGCCAGGAAATAAGACCACCCTGATTGTCCTCCCACTGTCCCACTTTGTTACCCTGTCCATACTTTAGCTGCCCCAGCTCCACTTCCTTTGCCCATATGGCCAGTGCACCTGTGTGACCAATGGACTGGACTCTGCCATGGACATTCCTCCACCGTCCCCCATCACCATATTACAACTCCCCTCCATTTTTGAGCACTTAAATAAACACCCTTGAACCACAAAACAATCTGGAGTCAGTCTGTGATTTGGTTAAATGTATTATCAATGACAGTGTCAAAATGTGTTTCTAGTTGTAAAGCCAACATACCTATGTCACACATCACAAGTCCTTGAAGGATGCAAGCAGATGACACACGTTGGTAACCACACCTGTGAAACCGTAATGGAAAGGTACAACTCAGTTACCAAATAATGCTATGAAATTACACACAGGATAGAGGAAGACGTGTGACAGTGAATGTAATGGTAAAAATGAAAATGTTCTCACCTGTGTGTCACTGGAAATATTGCTGTATGACTGACTCCCTGTTGTTGATGTCTTCTTCCTCAGCTTCCTACTCATCACTGTCCACAGGCTCCACAGGCTCCACAGCTGCCACAACACCGTCATCTGGACCATCCTCCTGCAGAAAATGCACCTGGCGTCGCAAAGCGAGATTTTGAAGCATCGAGCAGGCGATGATGATCTGGCACACCTTCTTCGGTGAGTAGAATAGGGAACCACCTGTCATATGGAGGCACCTGAACCTGGCCTTCAGGAGGCCGAAGGTGCGTTCGACCACCCTCCTAGTACACCCATGGGCCTCATTGTAGCGTTCCTCTGCCCTGGTCCTGGGATTCCTCACTGTGGTCAATAGCCATGACAGGTTGGGGTAACCAGAGTCCCCTAATAGCCACACACGGTGCCTCTGGAGTTGACCCATCATATAAGGGACGCTGCTATTCCGCAGGATGTAGGCGTCATGCACTGAGCCAGGGAACATAGCATTTACCTGGGAGATGTACTGGTCGGCCAAACATACCATCTGTACATTCATGGAATGATAACTCTTCAGGTTCCTGTACACCTGTTCACACCTGTGGGGGGGACCAAAGCTTCATGGGTCCCATCAATAGCACCTATGATGTTGGGGATATGTCCAAGGGCATAGAAGTCACCTTTGACTGTAGCCAAATCTTCCACCTCAGGGAAAATGATGTATCTCCTTACGTGTTTCAGCAGGGCAGACAACACTCTGGACAACACGTTGGAAAACATAGGCTGGGACATCCCTGATGCCATGGCCACTGTTGTCTGAAAAGACCCACTTGCAATGAAATGGAGCACTGACAGCACCTGCACTTGAGGGGGATTCCAGTGGGATGGCGGATTGGTGACATCAGGTCTGGCTCCAACTGGGTACATAGTTCATGGATAGTGGCACAGTCAAACCTGTAGGTGACGAGTAAATGTCGCTCCTCCATTGTCAACAGGTCCACCAGCGGTTGGTACACCGGAGGATTCCGCCATCTTCTCAATTGTCCCAGCTGACGGTGCCTAGGAAGGACAACAGCGACCACAGAGTCAACTATTTTCCAGGTATGTACCCACAGATACACAGAACACGACACCAAACACAAAACCCTTCCTGTATATGTGTTGAGTGTAGGCCTAGCTATGTGTGACGTGGAAGTAAATGAAGCCATGTGGGCCCCTGAAATGGTGGCTGCCTGACCTCTAAACTGGGACAATGGTATTGTGAGGTAACTGCGCTGGCGTTGCACACCGTCGCGGTAGGCGGTCGTAGACTGCGGCGCAATGCTGCATTGGTTAACATTGGACCCTATGGGTCCCAGGAGCCAATGAACAAGTTCGCCGGCATTGATGATACGCACCGCCGCGGACGTCACTGCCGCGGACGTCACTGCCATTTTCTATCTGTTCAATCACTCGATACCTGACCTTTGACAGGAGAGGACCTACACTGCAAGTGCTGCTGTGACCTCGGTCTGGAAGCGACGATGGCTGCTGCGTCTGGGGAAAGGGCCCCTGCCTTCACTGCTCAGGAGTTGGAGAAACTAGTAGACGGGGTCCTCCCCCAGTACACGCTACTCTACGGTCCTCCAGACCAACAGGTAAGTACACAGGGAGCACGTTGTATGGGCTAGGCCTGGGTGGAGAGGGCTGGTTGTAAGAGGGAAGGGGGCAGAGTTCAGGGAACATGAATGCATGTGAATGCATGTGCCACATGGCAAGGGTAGGGAGGGGGGACACTTACATAGACGGTGCTGTTGGTAATGACTTCTCTTCTTCCCTTGTGCATGTCATGTAGGTCAGCGCCCACCAGAAGAAGGACATTTGGCGTGCCATCGCCAAGGAAGTCCGGACCCTGAGGGTCCACCAGAGACGGGGCACCCACTGCCGGAAAAGATGGGAGGACATTCGCCGCTGGAGCAAGAAGACGGCGGAGGATCAGCTGGGGATGGCCTCCCAACGTGGGAGGGGTGCCCGTCGCACCATGACCCCCCTGATGTTCCGGATCCTGGCGGTGGCCTACCCTGAGTTGGATGGGCGCTTGAGGGCATCACAGCAGACACAAGGGGGTGAGTACAACCTCATTCTGGGTACTTGGCGCGCAGTTGAGGGGCTGGCTGAGGGAGGAGGGCTGTGGGTGTACCTAGGCCAGGCAGAAATACGTAGGCTAGGCCCCTCCGTAATGCAGGGCATGTGGCACTCCACCCCACCTCAGTAGTGGGCCAAGTACAGGTATAGATTCCCCTGTGGCATCCATGTGTGCAGATGTCCACCATAGGCATGTAGGCCAGATCCCAGGATTTGCTTCTGTAGAGGCCAAGAGCATGGCATAGTCCAGGGGGCTGCTGTGTCTGTGTTGTCCGCCAACGGTAGCGGTAAGCCATGCACTCAACCTGCCTTTCTTCTGTCGTCCCCTCCCCCTTTTTCTGCTCTCCCTGTTCTTTTGTGCATCAGCATCATTAGGCGGCGGTACAGTGGCACCGGGGCACGAGGGAGCTGCATCCCACATGGCCATGGTGGGCCACACCACAGACTCAGAATTCACCAGTGGGACGGAGGGCGAGGGGAGCTACACGTTGGTCACCAGATCACCAATCAGCGACACGGACTCGTCCGCCGATGGGAGCTCCCTTGTGGTGGCGGCACCATCTGTGCCCCCCACTTCTACAGGTACAGCCGCCACCTCCCCTACCAGCACCGCCCTCCCAGCAGCCCCTCAGCGTTCACCCCGTGCCCGCTCACCCAGGAGGGTGGGCATCACCTTCGCCCCAGGCACCTCAGGCCCTGCCCCTGTCACCCCTGCTGCCCTCAGTGAGGAGGCCATTGACCTCCTCAGGTCACTCACTGTTGGGCAGTCTACCATTGTGAATGCCATCCAGGGTGTAGAAAGGCAGTTGCAACACACTAATGCATTCCTGGAGGGCATTCATTCTGGTCAGGCTGCCCATCATCGAACCCTGCAATCTCTGGCCTCAGCACTGATGGCAGCCATATTCCCTCTCTCTAGCCTCCCCCTTCCAACTTCCTCCACCCAGACCCAATCCCCTGTACCCCAGCCTGTCCCAAGCACACCATCAGACAAGCATGCATACACCTCAACACACAAAAGTAGCTCAGGCAAACATAGGCACCACACAACCCACAGGCACACACACAAGCATCACACACATGCAGACACAGCAACATCCACTGCCTCCACTGTGTCCCCCTCGTCGTCGTCTGCCTCCTCCCTCCCAGTCTCGTCTACACTCTCACCTGCATGCACTACATCTACAGGCACCAGGACTCGCACCAGAACACCCAGCACCACACCCCGCTCACCTGCACTCACCACCTCCACTCCCATTTACACGTCCCCTGTGTCCTCTCCCAGTGTGTCTGTGACGCCCCCTCCCAAAGTACACAAACGGGGGCACCCACACACCCAACATCCATCCACCTCACGACAGCCTCCAGTACCTGCACCTGCACCCAAAACACCTAAAGTGACACCTCCTACAATCACCTCCTCTTCCTCCGCTCCCAGACCCCCTCCAGCTACCCATCCCAGTGTTCGTCAGAAACTGTCCCTCTGCAAAGTTGACCTTTTTGCCCCCACCCCCACACCTCCAATTCATCAGTCCCGTCGTAGCGCCTCAGCCAAAAAGCCTCCAGTACCAGTGGTGCGTGTTACAGGTGTGTGGAGTGCACCGGCCACCAGGGCAGGCAGTGTGACACGGAGCCAAGGCACTGCCAGTCCACCCCCTGTAAAGGCTCTGAAGTTGGAAAGTGGCCGACGGGACCGGGTGAAGACTCCTGGAGGCAAAACAACTCACAGGGGACCCAGGGGGATTGCAGAGTGAGCTGTGACTCCTCCAAAGGTGGTGAAGGGGCAGAAGAAGTCTGCACAGCCTGGTGTGAGCATCACGGCGGAGAAGGGCGGCATCCTTCCCGGCGGCGGGGACGCCACCGCCAGCACCGTCGTCACTGGTCAGGAGACCACCGCCATAGGCATTGCCCAGGAGGCTGAACAGTCCAGAGACCGCCAATACAAAGCACCGCTGAACAGGGCATGCACCGCTGAACAGGGAAAGCACCGCTGAACAGTCCAGAGACCGCCATGGCAAAGCACCGCTGAACAGGGCATGCACCGCTGAACAGGGCAAGCACCGCTGAACAGTCCAGAGACCGCCATGGCAAAGCACCGCTGAACAGGTCATGCACCGCTGAACAGGGCAAGCACCGCGGAACAGTCCAGAGACCGCCATGGCAAAGCACCGCTGAACCGGGCATGCACCGCTGAACAGGGCAAGCACCGCTGAACAGTCCAGAGACCGCCATGGCAAAGCACCGCTGAACAGGGCATGCACCGCTGAAGAAGGAAAAGATCGCCACACCAAGCATCGTTATCCCATGTGCAGCTGGGACAGTGACGGGACAGGAACTGTCACGGGGAGACTAATCCAGTCTAGGCACCATTCCCCCTCCAGAACCAGTGGAGAGATCCATCCACTACCTCTGTCCTTCACAGGATGAAGCACTCTGAGCAGCAGTCCCCCTCCAGAACCAGTGGAGAGATTCATCCACTACCTCTGTCCTTCACAGGAGGAAGCACTCTGGGCACCAGTCCCCCTCCAGAACCAGTGGAGAGACCCATCCACTACCTCTATCCTTCACAGGATGAAGCACTCTGGGCACCAGGCCCCCTCCAGAACCAGTGGAGGCTGTTATCTACTTGAGAGACTGTGGCTTTGCACTCCCCAGGATTGAACAGTGGGCAAACCACCCACTGTAGAGACTTGTGAGACTGTGGCTTTGCACTCCCCAGGATTGAACAGTGGGCAAACCACCCACTGTAGAGACTTGTGAGACTGTGGCTTTGCACTCCCCAGGATTGAACAGTGGGCAAACCACCCACTGTAAAGGCTTGTGAGACTGTGGATTTGCACTCCCCAGGATACATCAATGGGCATGGAGCCCTGTCGTGGATGTGGCGTGGTGCTGTAATCCGGCTGAGGTGCCCCCTCCTTCCCTTCCCCCTGAGGTGCCTGTTGTTTTTCTCTCTGATGCCCTGGCAGTGTTCTCTCCGTTTGTGGACAGGTATCTTGTGTGGGCCTCGCCCATGCATTTTTGGCCTAGTGGTGCACGGACATTGAGATGTGCATATCTGCACTACTTCTCGTAATGTATATACCTTTGTATGAGTTTATATAAATCTGTATATATTTGACACATGTATTTGATACATTACAATGTTTGATCTGATTTCGTTTTGTCTTTGCATTCTTCCGGGGGGGTTGTGGGTTGTTACTGTGATGTTTGTAAATGCATTGGTGTGTGTGTTGTAATATGCGAGGGTGGGGTGGGGGTGTTGCGTGTGTGTCCCCCTGACTTTTGCCTCCCCCCTCCCCTATGTCGTAGGTGCAGAAACCTGGTACAAGATCAACCAGTTTAACCTTTCCTTGGTAAAGGGGGCAAATCTCTGGCGCATTCAGTTCTGTATTCTGATCTACAGAACTCTGGCTTTTTTAAACAAACATAATCCTCAGATACCGACAAAATGCTTCAGATGTTCGATGGAAGGGCAGTGTAATTGGACACATTTCATCTGAAACTGAGTATGGGCTATTGGGCCACTATACTGGACTACTGCCTTTGTACAGTAAACATTAATTATCCTAATGAATCTCTGGCAATACTATTTGGCTATTCTTCAGATGCCAGTATGCAGGTGAACCAGAGGAAAAATCTCTTCCTGATTTCTCTCATTGCAAGGTCTATAATCCTCCAAAATTGGAACACTGAAGCTGTTCCCTCTTTTAACCATTGGCAATCCAAAATGACGAAAATAAAGAGATTAGAAAGTTGTTACAAACTGAGTTCAGGATCATTTTAGAAGTTCATGTGGCTTTGAGAGGGTTTTGAATCAGGGGATATGTTTACAGTTGTCACTATTTTGGATAATGTGCAATGCTGATATTGCAATGGGGATAAACCGTGAGAATATGATGAGTCATCTCCATTGTTTGCTGTATATTGTGCTGATTAATGGGTGCGGAGTATGAATATTATTTCTATGTTGCAAGATGAATTGATGTAGTTGTGTGAACTCTTCTTTTAAAAAAATAAATAAAACAATATTGTGTTCTAAATACAGTTTACCAAAATATTGCTCCATTTGAGTTAATTGAAAATCTACATAGAATGAAGTGATATGTTTGTAAACAAAGTGTAGTCCAGCATATTTAAGTCAGATGATAGTTTTAGTATCGATATTCTGACATGCAGCTACTGTTAAACATCAAAGACTTGATGATCAACTCTACCCTAAACTCACCTTGAAAGCAGCAAAGATCATGGATTTGGGTGAAGTCTGTCTACGCTTCTTTTTTAAATTCTATTGGTGCTACCAAAATCCTATCATTTTTGACAGCAGAAAAGCCACTCCTGGGTAATGATGGGTATGTGACATCTCTGTTGGATTATGCAAATACTTTGTATCTGTGCGCTCCAAAATTTTAATTGACCTCCTGCCTTTTAGTGGAGGCTCATAACTATGAACTAGTGTCCTTTTATCTTTGAGTCCTGTATTAGTTACAATTAACAACTTTTACTGTGCTCTTTATTGTGCATTAGTTGCTTTTCTGTCAAACTGAATACCCTAAAGAACCTCACTTTCGATATCAAGGAAGAACACTGTTTTTCTGTCCTTGCTCCTACACTGAGGGACTATTTGCCACTGGGCCTAATTATGTCAACTGAGCCAACTCTGTTACAGAGGAAATGTAAAAAAATCTTGTTGTTTCCATGTTTGTGGTGTCAAGCAATTTTAGCCAGCGGACAATATGTCAAAGTGACAAGTAGGTAAATAGATACACAACTATAAATTTATAAAAACAAATTGTTACAAGCACCCATCTGAGGCACGCATATCATTAATAAGTCAAACTGCAGGAAACCACTCTTTGGGCAACTGTGACTGCTTCTGCCACCTCCAGACATCACTTCCTCACAAGCCCTTTACAACAAGCTCTCTGATTTTTTCTGCAACAAAATCACCTCTATATACAGCAACTTCAATCCTCAACCTGATTCCAGACCTGTTACCACTCAACTTCCCATTCTGGCTGAAGAATGAACTCTGACTTTGTGGCCTGCCATCACTATGTCACTAGGAAGCTTTCCAACTATAGATCTATCTCCCTCCTACCATACCTGGCAAAGACATCAGAGAAAGCAATCAATGGATGCCTCACTGACCACCTCAGCAACCGCTAGCTTCTCGACGCAACATAGTATGGATTCAGGCCCAACCACCGTCCAGAAATAGCCTTCTTAATGGATAGAACACTAGCTGTCAGTTTAGCACATTACTCATTGGAAGCCCACAAACTTATCTGTGGAGTATCTCAAAGTTCATCATTTAGTCCCATCCTCTTTGACCCATACATGATCCCTTTGGCCAATGTAATCTGTGCACACAAAATTAACATCCTCTCTTAAGCAGGCAACACACAACTCATTCTTTCATTCTTGGACAAAACGCTCAACACAAGAAACAAGTTCACCATCAGCATAACCAAAGTCACTAAGTGGATGAACGCCAACTGTCTCATGCTCAGCACCAACAAAATAGATGCAGTGATCTTCGGCAAGAACACTTCACCAAGGGACTCAAACTGGTGGTTGGCCGAACTCGGACCTACACTCATCCCTAGAACCCAGGCCTGGAACCCAAGCTTAGCCTTTGAAGTGTGGGGAGGGAAAGCAATTTAAGCCCCATTTGTTATAGTGTGTGTTTTAATATTTTATACTTTCTTGCCGCATTTGCTATTTGAAACAAGTGCACTTTACACCTTGGCAGTTCCCCGACGGTAAGAGCCATGTTTGTTGACACTCTGTTCAGGACAGGGGAATAGGAGAGGGCTATAAATTGAATTAGGCTGGTGTGACCATACAGTTTTGCCTCTGAATTGTGGGGAGAGAAAGCCGTTTAAGCCCCATTTGATTTTGGGTGTGTTTTAATATTTTATACTTTCTTGTCACATTTTCTGGTTGAGACAATTGCACTTTGCACTTTGGCAGTTATTCCCTGGTAAGGGTGGAACCACCATATGTGTTGATGCTCTCATCATCACAAAGGAGAGCTATAAATTGAATTAGACTGGCATGACCCCGCAGCTTTGCCATTGAAGTGTTGGGGAGAAAAAGCGGTTTAATTCCTATTTGTTTTAGTGTGTGTTTTAATATTTTATACATTCTTGCAGCACTTGCTGTTTGAGACAATTGCACTTTGCACTTTGGCAGTTCCCCGCTGGTAAGAGCGGGACCACCATTTTTGGTGATGCTCTAGCCATCACAGGAGAGGGTTATAAATTGAATTAGGCAGGCGCGACCATGCAGTGCACGCGGACAGCGGGCGTGCCGATGGGGCACCGAAGCAAACAGACACAAATGATGTACAGAATGTGGAACCAATGAAACATTCACCCCCCCTCACAGATCTGGGTTTAATCCATCAATTCTTTTGCTTACCATACCACCCCAGTTTGGACCCAGCCATATGCAAATCAGTCTTGACCCTGTTCCCCATAGGAACAGTCCAGCCCGAACTGCTAGGCCAGGTCCTTCCTGGTCCAGAAACAAGCATCCTGGGATCCGTTTCAGGGTATCACCCTTCATCAGCCAGGCTAGCTTGAATCAAGTGGCACAGTGAGCCCGGGACCCACGTCTGGGCATACCCAACGCACTTATGGCGACAAAAGCAAACAAACACAAATGATGGGCAGAATGCGGAACTAATCAAACATTCACCCCCAGTCACAGATCTGGGTTTAATCCATCAATTCATTTGCTCACCATGCCACCTGCAGTCAAGCTAGCCTGGCTGATGAAGGGTGATACCCTGAAACTGGTCCTAGGATGTCTGTTTCCAGTCCAGGGAGGACCTGGCTTGGCAGCTCGGGCTGGACTGTTCCCTTGGGGAACAGGGTCAAGACTAATTGGCATATGGCTGGGTCCTAACTGGAACGGAATGGGTAGAAAAATACTATGGATTTAGGCCCAGATCTCTGCACTAGGGGTGAATGTTTGACATTGTTCAGCATTCTGTCGATCACTTGTTCTTTTTGGAGATGGGGCACCAAAGGCACATCAAAAGCAAGCCTGTCTGCATCCGTCCAGGCTCCGGATGCTCTCGGTGCCAATCACACTGCTGTTGGAAAGTAAAGAGACAGTCAGGCCTCCTGGTACTGCCAGGATTAGTTACTCACCAGCTCAGCTACTTACCCTGGGTAAGATGCCATACGCACCACTGCTACCTAATGATGCTAGTATCATGACGGGGTCCTCACTTTCATGTTCACCTGAGGTGGGGAGTACCAGGGTCCACTCTAATAACCGCAAGCAGGAGGCCCCACTGAAATGTGAGCTCCTTAATGCTAGGTCTTTGGTGAAACATATTGCTGAAATTAGGTTACTACTTGAGTCAGATAAATGGGATGAACTTTTTGTTACAGAGATTTGGTTTCCGCTGAGTCAGAAGTTGACTTGGATGCCGTCTGTCCTACAGGATAAAATGCTATTCACAGACCCCGGATGAACAAAAGGGGAGGTGGGGTGGGCATTCTTTACCAGGAAAAGTGGGATTTTCTCCCTATGAATTTGGAGGGGGTGGACAATATTGAGTTGTGGCTTTCAATCAAAGACCATCAAAGGTTGTACCTTGCGGGAGCATTATGCTATAGACCCCCCAGCTCCTCAATATCACACTTTTATTCTTTTATAGAAATGCTCTCCGATTTGGCTTTGGCTTATATAGATTTATTTATCCTAGGGAATGTTAACGTCTGGGCAGAGAACAAATTAAAATTAGATGCTGCTAGTAGAGAACTTTGGAGTGCTTGTGAGATTGAGGGACTCCAAAAACTAGTTATGTGCCCCACCCATCATGTGGCCATACTCTTGATCTAATTTTCTCTACGTAAGGGCTTATTTTAGTGAATGAGGTGCTTCCTTTATGCTGGTCAGACCATGCCCTAGTCTTGTTTAGTTTATGTATGCACAAATAATCTTTTTGAAGGAAGGACAGGAACCTTGGTCAACAGACCAGAACTTGGAATATGCTTAGTAAGCCCCCAAAGGGTTTGAGCCTTGCTCTGACTAAGTTGTTTGAGCCTAAGAGGTCTATTGAGGATAACTAAGTTATGTTTGAGGCAAAAGTGACTAACGGGCCTGACAAAGTGATCCCGTTCACGCATTAGACACCTAGGATTTGCCCCTCCGCTCCTTGGTATTATTATGTTTTCAGAGCTTCCAAGTTATCCTGTAGGCAGCTATGAAGGAAATGGTGATGGTCCTACACAGAAAAGGATAAACAAGAAATGAAGAAGGCTTGGAATAATTGTAAAAAGGAGATTAGAAAAGCTAAACCGAATTTTACACCAACTCCATTCTGGCAGCCTCAAGCAGTGTGAAAAAAGTCTTTGAGATTTTTCATGATTTGTCTAACCCTTACTGCTTGAAAATAGAAACTCCTCCATCACATAAATTATGTGATAAATTGGTGGAATTTTTTGAAAACAAGATTATAAAGATTGTTGATGATATTATTAGTTCCACTGTGAAGGGATCGCTTTCCCATACTGAAGGTATCCTTGCAGCAGACTTACTCCAAACTGGTAAGATCACTAAAGAGACAGAACTTGACTGGGATGGGAAAACCAACTGTAGGATCATTGGTTTTGAGCGGACACCAGAAGAGTCTTTCCTTAGCATTTCATTGTCCACTATGTCTGGCTCACCGTTAGATTCCCTTCCAGCATGTCATTGGAAAAAATAGGCAGATGAGCTTCTGCCCTATGTAAGCCTTCTTTGTAATCAATCCCGGAGTTCAGGACAGGTACCAAGTCATAGCTATGCCTCTTTAAAAAAAAAAACCTCAGCTGACCCGGCAGTATTAGCCAACTGTAGGATCATCTCTCTTCTACCTTTTCCTGTACTGATAGCAGAACGTTATGTCAGTAGGACTATCTCCCAATATTTGGAACAGTATTCACTACTTGAGGAAGGACAATTTGGAATGGGCCTTTTGAGTGTGATGGATGAGATGCACCGCCTGGTTGATATTGATCAGTCCGTGGTATTGGTTCTGCTGGATCGATCAGCAGCTTTTGACATCGTAAACCACAATACCCTTCTTACTAGATTACGGTCATTAGGTGTGGGTTGCTCCATGTTAAAATAGATAGGATCATACCAGCAGGATCGTTGCCAGGCAGTGGCCTTGTCACCTCTTCGCTCCAACTTCAGACCCATCCAGCATGGAGTACCTCAAGGATCTGCACTTAGTCTGGTTTCATATAATATCTATATGCAGCCTTTGATTTCTTTGAGAAGTGATTAATTATGGAGATGACATGCAGCTGATCCTATCCTGTAGTGAAAATAAGCAGGATGCAATACCTTCTATTCAGTGCGGTATTACTGATACTGTAAATTGGATGGATGCAAATTCCCTTAAACTAAATGGAGACAAAAAAGAGTTTCTTTACTGCTCAGCCAAAAAGATGCAACTGCCACTCCCTCAAAAGCTTTGGCCCCTTCCGGTGGAAGCGGAGTTGTGCCTCTCGGAAGAGGTATGGATTCTGGGCATCATTTTTTATGCCCAGCTTTCTCTTGAGAAACATCTAAATAGAGCATCTGGTGTATGTTTTCCCTTGCTTCGCGGCCTTTAGAAACTCTTTCCAGTACTGTCATTACATACAAATCTTTAATTACCTGAGGTGTGGTACTCAGCCGGCTTGATTACTGCAACACCATCCTTTTTGGAGCTCCCCACTTTTTATTGAAGAGACTTCAAAGAGTGCAGACAGTACTGCAAAACTAACGCTTGATCTGCCTAGAAGATCATCTACCTCTTAAAGCTTTATTGGCTTTAAGTGGAGCAGAGTATTCAGTTCAAGTCCTTGTATATTGCGTTTAATGCTCTTCACAGGACAGGCCTCATGTTGTGGCAGCACAGACTGACGCAGTAAGTTTCTAAGAGACATTTGTGATCTACTATGGCTTATTTTGTACAGGTACCCAGGATCTACAAGACTCAAACAAGGAGGCTGAGCCTTCTCTACAGTCGCTCGACTGTGGAACAAGCTTCCAGTTTCCTTGAGGCTGCACACAGATTTGTGTATGAAACGGTTTGAAAACATGGCTTTTTCCAAAATATTGAAATTGGGGGCTTTACTGATGTCTTTCCCATACTAAAATTTGCTTTGCGATTGTGGCAGCATGCCAGAATTGGTCACAGTGCACTCTACAAATGCTACATAATAATAATAATCAACAGCAAACTTGACATAATGACACAAGTCAACGCAGTCACTGCATCCTGCTTTCACACCCTGAAAGCGATGAGAAAGATCTTCAAATGACTCTCAAGCAACACTAAAAAAACTGTCACTCATGCCCTAGTCACCAGGAAATAGGCCTATGGGAACACCCTCTACACAGGGATTACCTAGAAGCTCACTAGCAGATTGCAAACCATCCAGACCTAGCCGGCCAGATCCATCCTCAACCTTCCACACAGATCTCACATCACATACCTCAGAGAACTACATTGGTTCCCAACACACAAACATGCTCAAATCAAACTCCTCACACACATATTCAGGGCACTACACAACTCAGACCTACCTGTCTGAACAGTAACATCTCCTTCTACAAACCACCCAGCCAAGTCCACTACGCAGGACTCCTACTCACACACATCCCAAACATTCACAGAACCAGATCAAGAGGATGGGCATTCTCTTACATTATTCCAAAGGCATGGAATAACCTTCCTGCACATCAGAGCCTCCTCCACACTTCTTGCGTTCCACAAGAAGGTGAAGACCTAACTTTTCAAATACCCATCCCACCACAGGCAGGGCTAGGCACACACACTTTCTCAGCATCAGGATACCCTTGCAGGTGATAGTGTGCTTTGCAAATGCACATAAGATAACCTTTGAGAAGTGCATCAAAAGGGCACTCCATTTAGAAATGCCAGCCATGGATAAATGTTGACATTTAGGGCCTGATTTAGAAATCGGCAGACAGGTTACTATGTCACAACGGTGATGGATATCCCATCCACCAAAATCGAAATCCCATTATAGCTTATGGGATTTAGATTTCGGCAGATGGGATATATGTCACCATTGTGTTAGATTAACCCGTCCACTGAGTTCTAAATCAGGCCCTTAGTTTCCCTGGTGACAAGTTAGGTATAACATTCTACAGAAAGAGATCATTTGTGAAAAGACCACACTAAATATTAGTTGCTTATTGTGTGTATGTAGATGAGTATAAGGAACACAGAGGCTGTTAAAGTGATGAATCAAAAGGAGCTCTATTAAGAAAGGCAAAACTTGTAGAGTAGATGTATGAGTGAATAAATGAATGTTGCCCTTTAATCTCCCTAGTGATAAAAGAGACATCATAAAGTACAAAAGATATAGGACCTTTGATTCTTAATATGTCAGAGGACATGCCAGCAACAAGTATGTCTAATGTGTCTCCTGTTTTGTTTCAGCCACTGTGTGAAAGACAGACATGTACCCTTAGATATTTAAAATGTAAAGAAGAGCATATGTTTCATGAAATAGTAGGCCCCCAAGGTATATGTTTAGGCATGACTATAAGGCACATGTGAGTTTATAGCTAGATGTATGTACATG
This sequence comes from Pleurodeles waltl, assembly GCF_031143425.1. Lineage (NCBI taxonomy): Eukaryota > Metazoa > Chordata > Amphibia > Caudata > Salamandridae > Pleurodeles > Pleurodeles waltl. The sequence continues at coordinate 520,186,440 of NC_090442.1, forward strand.
TCATAGAGACTATACTCAAAAGTTAAAAGATTCCAAGAACACAATCAGCATGAAGATGAATCTGCTTAAAACGGCAGTTAGGATAAATCAATTAAAGGCAGAAAATAGGTTAATATGACAAAAGTGGTGTCATCTGTAGCATGGCCAGCCAAGATGGCCAACTGGAAGTAATCCACATGGGCTTCGCTACTGAACTACGAAAAGTTATGGGAATTTGGCCCTCGATAAGCTAAAAAAGCCTGGAACAACAAGCCTAATATGCAGAGAGGTAGCGGGAGTCCAATAAACAGAATTTGAGCGCACATTGAGAAGGATGAAAGTCAATGCACGGATCGACAATGTGAGACAAGATGGAGACAAAGGCCGCTGAAGGCAGCCTGTGAGTGGTGCGAAGCCTGAGCCCTCAGGAAGCGATGTCATTAACCCTGACACATTGCACTCGAGGCGGCGTGCAGCCCCACCTGCTGCGATCCAGAGAGTGCAGAAGGCAGTGAGGAATGGGCAGGTAGAAGAAGCGTCTGGCCCAGTCGTCTATTGGAAGGTGGGCCCCAGTGGGAGCTATCTAGTGGAGTTGAGGAGCCCCAGCATTGAACCCCAACACCGAGACACCAGAGGGTCCGTTTGGATGGACAAAATGGCGGGACCCTACAACAGGGAGCGGAACCAGAGATGACCGGTGTGGTGGCCTGCCTGACTTCAAAATGACAGCCCCGCGCCAAAGAAACGGTTAGAGGGGGAGAGGTGCCCATACAGGCAGAGGACAGATTTGGGGACTAAGCTAAAACGCCATAAATTGAAGACCCTTTCACAGTGGCTGCAGGAGATGGGGGCAGACATGGGGAATAATGCCTCTCTTGGTGCCTAGCCCCAAGATGGCAGATGCACAGAGGCCAATATGAGGATTTGACAGCCTCTGAGAAAGATATGAACACCCAGGGTGCCTGTCCCTTCTAGGGTGAAAACACCAAATGCTGGTATTGTTCAATAAGACAAAGTTTACTTTGATCTTGCTGAGGGCTGCATCCAAGCCACACCACTAGAGCAAGCTTTGATTTCAAAGCTACGTCTATATCAAGATCTACGGAGAGCTTACATGGTAGCTACAGTGATGGGGGTCTGCTGATGTTGACTAGCAATTCCTGGTGAGAGTGGCACACGAGTCCTGAACATTATGCACTAGACACCTATAAATCGGACATCAAATTCAACGCAACTGGGCAGCTCCATGGACACCTGTCTACGTGACCCCCTCACTGATATTTCAACATCACCATGCAACAGGCCCGCCTGCACTACATCGCTGTCTTGAGACTACACATATTATACACCTACCAAAATTTATGCTGCCAAAAAAGCTGCAAAGCAACAGGGACTCACGATATTTTACTCCAACAGAGACAAGGGACATCAGCCCCCGCAGATTTAGGAGGGACCATGTCCCTGATGAAGGAGGCCCTCGTATCATCACTACATGAGTTTAAAGTGGAGCTGAGGGAGGAGCTCAAAGCGGACATGGTTTCATCCCTAGAAGCACTACAAGCTGATCTCAATGGTAGACCGACCTCCTTACAAGGGGATGTAGACTGGAAACTAAAACTCTCAAACTGGAACAACGTACTGAACAGATAGGAGCACTCTTGCATTCCCTACAAAAGCAACTGCTGGTGTCAATACTGAAAACAGAATATTTGGAAAACAGGTCCAGACGGGGTATCATTCAAATAAGGGGCCTGGAGGAAGGTGCATAGGGACCAGACCTGGAGGCCTTTGCTGTAGGTATGTTTTTGGAGGTGTTTGGAAGCGCACAACTGAAGATTAAACTTGTACGAGTGCCCAGAGTCGGAAGACCTCCACTAGGCACACTGCTTCAAAGTGAAAGAGGCCATCCTAGAGGTGGGCCGAAATCTAGATACCGTCACATCTCAAGGGGTCACATGCTCACTCTTTCAAGACATTGCCCCATAAACCCCAGCTCGCCTTCAACAGTTCAGACCCTTAGATCAAGGTAGGGGTCACTGACTGATTAGCCTATTCCTATGGTTTTCTAGATAATGAACATAAGTTGGGACCAGTTGTCCCAGTGGTTTTTTACTTGAAACTGTTACTGTTTTATGGACAGGTGAGTGGTGATGGCTCTCAAATGTATATGGAGTGTGACATAGAGAATTGAGGGGGGAGGGCAGTTCATGGGTGGTGGGGGCCAGGAGCCAGGGAGGGCAGAGTGGGGGGGAGAAGAGTCACAGACCGACGAGATGACGAGAATCCAGGAGCAGGAAGGGAGGGGAAACCCCTCAGAAGGTGACCGCCACGCTTTTCTGTAACGTTAGATGCCTACATGCGCCAGCTAAATGGCAAAAAATATGGAAATATTTGCTTGATCAGCATTATGACATAGTAGCACTGCAGGAAACACAGCTCAAAAGGACTGACAACAATAGACTAAAACATAAGTCTTCTCCCCTGATTTACAAATCCTCAGCCTCCAAAAAACACAATAGGGTGGCGTTACTGTTTCATTACTCTCTGACATTTCAGCCAGAAGGCTATAAAGCAGACAAAAAAGGGAGGGTGGTCATGGTGAAAGGCCGCATTCGGGGGAAACAATGCCCCATGGTGACAGCATACGCTCCCAATCAAGGCATGTTCATGCACTCACTGCTAACTCTTGTAAGGGGATTTGCAGAAGGAGAGATAATCTTGATGGGGACTGTCAACCTCACATGGCATTCAGGTATAGACAGTACTCACCCACACAGGTCCAATACAGGTAGCTTCACGAAAACCCTAAAACGGTCAATACAGGATTTGGGCCTGGTAGATGTATGGCAGTCCCTACATCCTACCACCAAAGATAGTACATTCTTCTCACATGTACACCGTACTTATTCAAGCCTTGATTACACCTTTCTTAGCCAGATGCTAATCCTCAACATGAAAAACGCAACCATTCACCCAGTGGCAATATCTGATCATGCTCCAGTCTCAGTTTCTTTGGGCTGGGAAGGCACCCCAACAAGATACAATTGCTGGTTCTTCCCCAGCACTCTGATGCATGAGAAATTACTAAGGGATGAACTGTGTAAGGCTATTAGGGATGTTTTTCAACTAAACAACCCCAGGACACTACTCCAGCTAACAACTGTGATACATTTAAAGCTGCCATAAGGGGTAAATGTATAGCATTCACTTCTGCACTGAACAAACAGAGGCAAAAAGAGCATCAGATCCTGGATGAGGAAGTGAAAAACTTAGAACAGGCTCACAAAACCACTCCAACATAAGGTTACAGCACTCTAAGAAAACCTCAACGCCATATACTCTCAAAGGGCTGAACTGACACTAATGCATGGAAAACAAAGATCTTACAGGCAGGGCAACAAAGTTGGGACACACTTGTTGAGACAATTACTGGTAAAATGGGAAAAGAAATACATTGGTGAAACAATTAATGAAACAGGGGAGTTGGTGACTTCAGAGGTAGAGAAGACATGGGCATTCAGCATATTCTAGGAGACACTTTACGCAGCAGACTACATGGACACACGCCCCCAGATTGACTACCTTACTACAGTAGATCTCCCGCAGGCAACGCCAAGCCAAAATTAGCAATTGGACAAGACGATTAGTGAAGAAGAAGTACAAAGGGTGATATGGACCTTGAAACTTCATAAATCCCGTGACAAGATGGGCTCACAGTTTACTTTTACAAGTCCTTTAGCTCTGACCTAGTCCTTCACCTGACAACTCTCTTCAACCACATTGCCGGGGGTGGTAGGTCACACTTATTATGAGCGAAGCCATCATCACCTTACTGCCCAAATCAGGGAAAGATCCCTGCACCTGTGGCTCGTAGAGGCCCATAGCCCTCCTCAATCTAGATGCTAAACTATACTAGAAAAGTCTGGCCTCGAAACTTGAAGACTTGATCCCAGATTTGATCCATCCAGATCAATCAGGCTTTCTTAAGGGCAGACAGACCTATGATAATTGTGAGGAGGATCGTACACCTGATTGAGAAAGCCACCAAGAAGCACATCTCAGCTGTTTTACTGGGATTAGATGCTGAGAAGGCATTTGACTGGGTAGGCTGGCCCTTCTTATTTCACACACTGAAACGGTTCGGCTTTGGTGAGGCCCTTATCACCATGAATAAAGCCAATTATGCCATACCCAAATCAAGAGTCGTAGTCAACGGCATTAGCTCCAAGCTGTTCCGTATGGGTCGAGGGATAAGGCAGGGATGCCCCTTGTCCCCACTAATATGTGCCCTGAGTATAGAACCCCTAGCAGCAAAGATAAGGGAAAACTAGTCTATCAGTGGCATCTGGTTTAGTTGAGTGGAACAAAAAATGTCCCTGTTTGCTGATGATATTTTATTGACACATCATCTCAACGGTCCCTGATTTCCTTGCAAGAGCAGTTGCTACTTTTTTAGAGAGTGGCTGGCCTAAGTATAAATATGACTAAATCCTCCCTGCTCAATTTAACATTATGTGATAAAGACATGTCGGCTTTAATTGACGCAACTCCCTTCCAATGGGCATAGAAAGATCTCATGAACCTAGGTATCAAATTCACCCCTAAACTTACAAGACAGTTCCAGGCTAATTTTCCACCAGTTATGCGGCAATTAAGAAATTTTCTTAAGAGATGGACGCCTTTATACCTGTTGTGGTTAGGTAGAATACATGCCATTAAGATGATGGTCTTGCTGAAATTCTAGTCGTTTTTCAAAGCCTTCCCATTCCTCTTGTCCACAAGCTCTTCGCAATGCTGCACACTGTTCTCACCAGTTTTATACGGCAGAACAAACAAGCTCTCCTACCATTTAAACTACTCAGGCGGACAAAAGAGGAGTGGAGCCTGGCCTTACCAGATTTCCACCTATGTTACCAAGCGGCCCAGTAGTGAGTCATATCCAAATGGTCGCAACGCGAGTCAGATAAACACTGTCTCCACATGGACAGAGCCATGGTGAAGAGAGTTATATGGGATGTATTATGGAAACCACATCACCCTGACCCAAGAATGCCTACTTATGCACACCCACGAGAACAACCCTTACAATTTAGGACGCAGTAAACAAATCAGCCATATGGATGACCTTCCTGTCCCCTTTTACCCAGATTCATTTTAATTCAGAGTTTCTCCTTGGGAGTCCAACCAGGCCCCTTTGATGCTTCGAGGGAGGGAGGGTGCCTGACCTTGTCTGACTTGTTTCATAATTGGGATATATTGACCTTTGACCACAGCCAATGGGTCTATCTCCTCCCTGCCTTGGAACACTTCCACTACCTACAACTGAAACACTGGGTGCTTCAACCGGAGGTTTGCGTGGCGGTGACTAGAGGACTTACTCTAATTGAACGCATTGCAAGAGTCGCTAGAATCTCAAGAGGAACCATTTCCTTTCTATATTCTCTGTTACTAACCACACAGCTTACCCCATGACCCCATCATGTAGATTTCTTGGAGCACACTCTGGGGCAGGGGAAGCCAGAGGGGAAGTGGAAAACACTTTAGAGGGACATAACGAAACATGAGCATTCACTAGGCACAAGAGAGGCTCATTTCAAGATAGTCTATGCCTGGTATTTATACCCCACCAAGTTAAAAAAAGTTTTTTACCCCAACTTCAGATCTTTGCTGGAGAGGATGTGGGCTGTGGGGGAAGTTTTATCACATTTGGTGGGATTGCCCAGTGATTCAACCCTTTTGGGCTGAGATTTTGGCCCAGATTAAAGAGATACTGAGTTATTCAATCGAAGAAACACTGGAGTTCACACTCCTGGGACTCAGAGACGACTTCCTGAAATATCAAACTAGAAGTGACAAAGCAATATTGTGGCTACTGTTTGAGAGCAGCAAATCTGACAATTGCTGCGGCATGGAAGAAGAAAGCGGCACCGATTTTGACACAATGACACGCAAGATTACGATGGAAAGACTGGCAAATATATTCAGTGACGAGTTCAAAAACTGAACATTCATGGGGTCCTTGGAAGGCTATCTTTCCAGGGGCTTTCCGTTGGTGGCCTGTTCTTCACGTGTTCGAGAGCTGCACTTGTTTCTAGTTTTAAATAGTGTGCTTGCACTCGCTTGGATTATTTAAACGATGAGCAACATCATCCATTCAGATGGGTATTTTCATGTTTGTTTTCCTTTTTTGTTTTTTTTTATCTTGATTTTATAACACTATAAAAAGTGGTGTCATCGGCATTGGTGGTACTGGTTATTGTGGATAAAGTCATGTCTCATTCCTGAATCTGATTATAGATGCAATGTGAAAGTTGCCCTAAGGATAACTGAAGGCACAGTTAGTGGCTCAGGAGACAATGGCTTGGGTTAGAGCCTTTCTAATGTCAACTAAGACCAACTGGAAGCTTTTTTTTCAAACTTCCAAGCGCAAGGAAGCAGAATGCTGCTGCCTTAGCACCTTGAGTCAAAAGGCGTAGATAGGCATAAAAACCCATGCCCAGATGGTAGGCTAAGTTAACTGAGGATAGTATCAGGCCTATACAGCCAAAAGGACACCAACCCACAGCACACATCCTAAGGACGCATTTGAGTGTGCAGTCTCTCAGAGATCTTGCACAACATCTTGCAAGTTCTTACAGGTCTCAGTGGCCATTCTGGGTGCGTCCCGTGTAAAGGTAGTGTCTAAATCACAGACAAATGCCAGTTCTTCCAATAATTCAAAGAAGCAGGCCCACTCCTTTGGCTCCCAAATAGGAAAACCCACAAGGTAGGAACCCTATGCTTTATGCTTGCCTGAGAGTAATAGCAGCCCAGTTGACATCCAGTCTTTTCTCCTTGAAAACCCCATATTGAACCTTTCAGGAGAAAAGGCCCAGATGCTTGTGGTGAGATAAAGAACAAAGAACAAATCAGAGAAGAATTGTTATTCTCATAAATCGTAAATCTCAACATTTAAGAAAAGTAAAGATCTTGGTAGTTATGTAATAGTTGTTCAAGCAGCGGTTTGAACCTTGCCTATAGCAAAGGTAAAGACAAGGTACAAATTAGGAAAGGCTAAATCTCGGGGTAAAAACAAGATACCATACTTTAAGAAAAGAATGAGAAGACAGTGTTACTTATCTAACGTCTGTCCATACGATTTTAGGCTTGAACACAGTCGCGATTTTCAACATTCTTGTAAGCCATGAAAGAGACAAGAAACCTATAACAGGAAAGAAAGGCAGTTAGATCAAAGGATAAACACTCATTAACAAAATACTGAATCAAAGGAAGAAAATAAAACTGGATGCAGCATCCAAAGAAAGAAAACATATGCATTATGATGTGAAAAGAAAGGTTGTGCATATCTTAAAACAGGATTCTAGGACTTATATTCAAAAGGTAAAAGAGAGCCCATGTGCACATTAAACTCATGAGGTACTGGAATTGTGACAACCCCTAACGGAGTGAATTGCTTTTTGAGAACAGGGAAAGGTGTTCTGCTGGTAAGACTGTATTAGCAGAGCCAATCACAATCAGCAGATCAAACGTAAATCTCCACTGTTCAAAAAAGTAGAAATGATTTCAGTTATGCCCAGCTTATCAAGATTATGCTATGATGACAAATTGTGAACTGTTAAACAGATATAAGCAAACAAAGCTGTGTTACCTTTTGAAGACAATCTTCATGTTGAACCCATTAGACATTTTGAGGATGAATCTGAAGCCTTACCAGTCACAGTGTTTCTCATTCTCGTCTAAACTCCCTCCCCTCTGTTCAGTAACATCAGCACCCAGGGAGAATTTCTAGGGGACATTCTGGGGATCGTCACGTTTCTGGGGGACATCAAAAGAGACAAAGAGCGCAAGCACTAAAGCATGTTCTCATTTCCAACAAATACTTTCACCACTGGTGTTGAAGTGGAAAATGTTAATCTACATGAAGACTCCTCTTGGGTGTTCATTCCTACCTGTGTGATCCCCGAAGGGATGATAAAGATAATGGGAAAGTTGCCTCACCCACTTCTTATGGTGGCATGCTTCTTCAGTGCCAACCTAACCACACCAGGGTAGGTAAATACCAATCTGGCAAACCGAACCCACAATGGTAATTCTTGGATAAAATGTTCCTGGACTAAAGCAGGGGTTGGGTTGAGATCTAAAAGTATTTCGGGATATATCCTAGGATACATTTATTTTTGGGGTACCCTGGATATGGTTAAAAAAGTGTTTTGTGGATATCCATTGAGGTACAAGGGTTCATGTATGGACTCATTCCTGCCCAGCATTTTTTGACTGATGATGAAACCCATATAGATCAACAGGATTCTTCAGGGTTTTAAGACTCTGTGCTTATGTGCAACATCCATTCCATGCACTCTTCAATGAAGAGTAAGACTCTCATACCATTCTCTTGAATTTGTTTTGAATGCCTTCAGACATCAAAGCCAATAAAGTAATCAACTTGGAGAAAAATAAAAACATAACATTAATAATACAAAGCGTATTATTACGTAAACTTCCATCTGATTCTCAAAACTCTCACTGTCACGTGTGGGTGTTCCAAACAGCTATAAAGTGTGTAAGTGTATAGTGTGCTCAGTGTCACTTCAAAGCGCAAACAGCATATGTGTACATACATGTGCTAAATTCTTTCACACCTGCTGCATGAGGTACTCACCCTATTAGTGTTGTTTTTTGGCCACCTGGTCAGGAGAAGGGGGGATATTTCCTGTAGTTACAACTCTGGGGCATATTTACAAGCCACTAGTGTCGCAGGAGTGTCACTTTTTATGACGCTCCTGTGGCGCTGTACATTGTGCCATATTTACAAGGAGGCATTAAGCCGCCTTTCGTGGCTTAGCGCTGCCTTGTAAATATGGGCGCCCGATGCAGTTTTCTGCAGCAGAGGGGTGTGTAATGGGTGTTGCTGTGGGCGTTTCATTGCAACACCCATTGCTTATGACGCTGCCCCAGATTTACAAGGAAGCATAAATATTAGGCAGTGCCAAAAACTAACGCCACTTCAGGGAAGACATCAGCATGGCCCAACGAGGAAAATACTTGTATTTCTCCTCGTTTTTGCTTATTCTATGTATGCAACATTCTGCAGCACACATAGAAAAAGCAAAACACCATGAATGATTGTTTCTGTGCAGGAAGGTGCCCCTTCCTGCACAGAAACAATCATTAAGAAATGATGATTTGCTACTTCTAAGTGTGCTGCATTCTGAAGTAATGAATTGCCATTATTGATTGTTGAATTGCAGGAAGGGACACCTTCCTGCACATAACCAATCATTCCCTTCAATGAAGGCACCCTTGCACTAGGTTGCAAGGGTGCCTGTGTTAGCCCAAGGCACCTACATTTAGTGCTAGCACTAGGAGAAACACAGGGGTGCGCCGTATTTTTGTAAATACAGCACATCCCTGCGTTTCTGAAGTGATGCAGCACACCCTGTCAATTTTGGAGCAGCGCTGCACCACTTTGCTATAAATATGTCCCTATGTGTGCATAAAATGATTATTTACAAGAAATAATCGATTATAGCTCCGCACAATTGTAAGCGTAGTGAGTCAGTGATCTCTGAATGACTCTATAATATGGACTACAAGATTGGCAAATGCACCCTGCTCTCTGGGCTGCCCAAGGCCTACCCTGGGAGTGACATATATTAGAAAAGGGAGGTTTGGGCCTGACAAAAGGTTTATTTTGCCATGCGGAATTGACAGTATAAGACTGCACACACAGGCTGCAATGCAAACCCTGAGGCATACTTTAAAGTGGTTCTTACCTGGGGGGTACAATCAGTGCTGTAGGCCTACTAGTAGCATTTCATTTACAGGCCCTGGGCAAAGGTAGTGCCACCTTACTAGGGACATACAAGTATGTTAAATGTGCCAATTGGGTATAAACCAATTCTACCATGTTTTATTTAAGGAGAGAGCACAAGCACTTTAATACAGGTTAGCAGTGGTAAAGTGCACAAGTCATAAGGCCAACAAAAACTAATTCAGCAAAAACACAAAGAGAGAAGGTAAACTGTTTGGGGATGACCCTGCAGAAAATACCAAGTCCAACAGTGATTCTTTGTAAAACAGGAATTTAGTACTTACTTCCTCAAGTGGTAAGGCCACTGTTTATCCAAGGCCCTCCTCCGCAGTATTGTGAACTCTGGAATGCAGATGTGACCGCTAACATAGGACAACAGGTTTGTGAGGCGTCTCTTTGTCATCACCCGGATGTGCATGCAATGCAAGGAATCATGAGAAATGTAGTGCTACCCAATTGCGTTCTAAATCTCTGTACATTCGGGATCCTAGATTGAGGCCAATTTAGAAAAGGCAGTACCTTATTAATGTAGCTATGTGGTGTTACTAAAGAATGTATAGGTGTATGCGTGTAAATACAAAAGACATAGAGAAAAGAAAGGCAGAAGTGTAGGAACAGCTAATAGACTGTTGACATACATTTCTAAGGTTATAGAGTGTTACTTGTGCACTAGTAATGCAATAATCTATCAATTTTTAAGGGTGTAGAGCAGGGGTCTTCAAACTGGGGAGCGGGCCCCCGTAAGGGTGCCTCAAAGGATCCCGGGGTGGGGCGCCAGGCTCTGGCCAGAATAAGCACCATGCTGATAACAGGACTTTGTTTAAGCTGAAACAATGCCAGCAGTAAATCACTTTGTAATGTGCCATTACTAAAATGTTTTGTCATTGATATCCAAGCTGGGAGTATCAGTCAAAATGGAAGAGACTCAAAAATATTCTTCAAAACCCCCATCCCACCCCAATAATCACACTGCGGACATTTTTACACGTTAGTAAGTCCTGCCTGACCAGAACAGTATAATGTATTTGATTGCATTTTTGAAACAGTAACATAACTTAACTGCAATGTTTAAATAGTCTAGACATATTCAAACATTGCCAATTTATTAGAATAATTGTGAAAAATTCAGGGGGGGGGCCTGATGATTTTTTTTTCTACGGGGTGTGGCATTAAAAAGTCTGAAGACCTCTGGTGTAGAGTGTGCACTGTTATCAGGTTGAACTTTGGGCCCGATTTATATCTCGGCGGAGGGGAATACTCCGTCACAAAAAAGACAGATATCCTATCTGGTGTATTACAGCCCTATTATATCCTATGGGGATTGCAATACGGGGGACGGGATGACCGTCACATTTGTGACTGAATATTCCCTCCGCTGAGATCTAAATCAGCCCCTTAGTAACTACAAATGCATCTGTAAACAGTAAATAAGTCTGGATAGAACCCATATTCTGTAAGATATAGGTTGTACATCATTGATTCCCTAGCAATTGAGTCCAAGGGATTTCATCATTAAGTCCTCAGACTGATGTATTTAACTGATAGGTCTAGCAATGTTCAAAATAAAGCAATTTCCTTTCTATGTTGTCTACATTGGGTGTTAATTTTTATGTGACATACCATTCCAGGTCATTTTTGGAATGGCCCTTTTGCAGAAAGTGTCTCATTAGCTAGTCATTGTGTTCCTGTACCTTATGGTGCTTCTCTGTTCATTGATCCTGGTTTTAAAATTTGCGAGTTGTAACACCAATGTATTTCAAGTTACATGGACATTTGACTGTATAGAGATAATAAGTAGATGCACCATTGGTGTGTTTCTACAAAACCCAGGGACACTCCGACATAGTTCTAGTTGTTTAGTTGTTTTTGTAGGAGGACAGAGGATTTTACTTAATCAAATATACATAAAACACGTTTTAACCATATCCAGGGTAGCCACAAAATAAAGGGTATTCCTAGGGTATTACCTGGGATATGTTTAGATTTAATCTGTAACCCTACTTTAGTCCAGGAACAATTTATCCAAGAACTCCCACATCGGCTGAGTCCACCAGAGTGGTATTTACCTATGTTGATGTGCATTGGTTGCCAGTGATGAAACATGCCATGATACCATGTGGGTGAGATGACATTTCCAATATCTTTGTGATCCCTTCAAGACTAATACAGGTAGGAATGAATACTCAAGAAGAATCTTGGTGTACTTGACATTTTCCACTTGAGCACCAAGTGTGAAGTTATTTGGACATTCTTGTTCAGCAGGAGGTGTTTGGTGGGATTCCTTGTCGCTCCTGCCAGTATAAGGAATAACAGGTTAGTGGTCTGCATTCCGACAGTGAGGGTCGTAAAGTGGGTGTACCATCAGATTTCAGTCCAGGGAGAAGAGGCACCCCCCAGGAATAGAAATGTATAAATAGCCCACAGACAACCATGTAAACAATTTTCAGTGCTGGACACTATCATCAGATTAGCAATAAATCAGGAGGATGAAAGAGTGGATGAGATAAATCAATAGGACCAAATAAATGTTAAATATCATTGGGGTCAAGGATGAGCTCTGAAGAGCACCAAAAGGCAGTCACAACATTGTGAATAGAAATAAAGTAAAGCAACATCCTGTTTTCTGTCAGATGAAAAAGAGGTCAGCCAGTCTAAGGGCCTGATTTATAGTTTGGCAGATGGGTTACTCCGTCACAAATGTGACTGATACCCCGTCTGCTGTATTACGATAAGATATAATGGGACCGTAATGTGGTGGACAGGATATCAGTCACAGGTGTGATAGAATAACCCGTCCACCAAACTCTAAACCATGCCCTAAGTCAGGTAAATCTACCAAAATGTTGACAAGGCAATTCAGTAAGTTGATATGGGGCACCGTGTTGAAGGCTGCAAACAGGTCAAGAAGGACAAATAATGCTGCCCCACCAGAGTCTCATATAATACAAATATCCTCAAAAGAAGTGATGGAATAGATTCAGGACTACTGTTGTCTTTGCTGGAGAGGCAGCAATGATCTACATAGGCAGTGCGCTCACTATGCCTAATTTAAGGTTATCCCACTATATTTAAGTAGGGGGAGGGTGAAATTTACACTTTACATCCAAATGTGAAAGGGCAATCACGTCACACTAACAATCATCCTGTCTTATTAAGCCCAGAGATACATTTGTCATTTCCACTACCCTTGTCTGCTGTGCTACGTATGGTGGACATGGGTAGGAGAAGTAAGTAATGACCCCGTGTTTGTGTTGTGAAAATAAAATCCTGCTTTGAGAATTGATTTTCTCAATACAAAAAAAGATGTACTGGCACTGTAAATATGGTGCTCTCTCTGCAAAACTTTAGTGATGTACAGGTGGCTCCCTTCACATCACAGAGATCCAACCCACACTGGTGGGGATCTCTTTCTTGGACAGTCCTCTGCCTGGGTTGCCTCAGTGCCCGTGCTGACCAGTGGATCAACTACCAGGGTCTAAATTGCACCATTTATTCCAAAGGACAAGGAAAATCCAACAGGGAGTTCTCTTACAGAGTGTTATGTTCCAGAACAAAAGAGTGTTATTGATGTATGCTGGCTTCACTGAAAGTGAAGAGATATCAGCCTATTTTTTAGACAAAAATGGTGGGATTCACTGAAGCCTATTGAGAAAAATTGAAACAATGGCCTGCTTCCAAGCAGAAGGAACTAAAGCTGGTATGAGAGAACTCTTACATATTTCATTATTATAAAAACAATACTGTCCACAAGACGGTTAATAATTTTCTCAGCACAAGTATGTGGAGATTAGCCTGACTTGATGAAATAGAGAAGAAAATGGTATTGGTGATGTTAAGTTTGCCAAACGAATGGCAATAGTAATGGGAAGGGATGGCATAAAGAATTCTGATTCAAGTAAATCACTGGCAACCACAGACATCGTCAATGTGGGCAAAAACCTAGTTCTCGTTGTTTAGCTGTTTTTGTTCCTATGTTTTCAATTTGTATGAACAAGAATAGAGACAAGTGTTCACATTGTATTTCAGAGACTGAGATAGCCATATAATACACACTAAGTTTGTATTTTTTCTAAATCATTTTAAAAATGAGAGTAGCTGTGATAGAGCGTTCCGTCCTAATAATTTACCTGTATTTGGACGCTCTTGGGTCGATGAATCTTTTGACCAAGTGGGGCTCTCTTCACCCGAGATTAGTCAATTTAATCAAATCAATAATCAATAACGAACATAAGCAATGCCCTGATCAACATAACACTTCACAATTAATCCAGAAAACATTTCGGCGAACCATGACCTTCCGGCCATGAATAACCACACCAATTTATTCAAAGTTAATGAATTTATTTCCCTATATTAACAAAGCTAGCACAATATAAATGTGTCTCAACACCAAATGATATATGTAAATGAACATTAATAGCTGTCCATAACGGCGAAAAAGATGCAATCTATGCAGCATTTGAATAACAATGCATTCGATGATAGCAACGCAAACCACTAAAACTATAATCTGTAATGGGCTAATTGCATACATTAGTCAGCATAACAAGGTCTCAAATTGCATCGTGCAACAAATGAATCCTCATCTAACCTCAAATTAACATCTGCATGTGGGACTTCATGCAAAAACAATTTAGCAACATTAATTTGGAAAAACTCCTAACTAGGGCTCTTATCAAAAATCAGCAGTTGGTTACCTAAAAGAAACACAATGCAATTGTACATTTTCCTTTCATATTTACCAAATTCAATCAGCATTCAAGGAAGTCTTCGTCTCACAGGTACCGGTTTCGATCAGCATGGGACGGGGGCAAAGGGGCAGGGTGGACGGGGCAATTGCCTCACAGCGGCAAGATAAAAGGACAAAACTACTACTTTATGCAAAGGGGCAAATCGAAGTTAAAGTCTCTAGGGCGAGAATTACTTAAAGTCTCTTTCTCTTGATTAGAGAAAGCATCAAAGTCTCATTCAAAATGGCGTCGAACATCAATTGGCATCGTAGAAGATGGCAAAATGACGAGGTCGGCAAGATGGGCCATAATGGCTGCAATGGGCAATAATGTCCTCAATGGGTGCAATGGGTAATGGCCAATGGGTAATGGCTAATGGCTGCTTTCTTCTTGTGCACCAGGTTTAAATAATCAACAGTTCGAATCCAGTAGGGTCTTCCATTGGAGGGTTCATAGGTTGGCTTCAAATTGTCCAATCAAAAACAACAATTCACAAGCTTCTACCTAGGCATACATTATCCTTGGAGTCGGGAACGTAAGTTGCAACATATTTTACCAATTAACTCACTTTCAGAGCTTCCATTGTCTGCACCTGCAGATTGACCTTGGAGCAAAGGAGAAAATGCCAGGCTGGCACGAAACCTTAAAGATAAGCATGTGAACCGATCTCACTGGAAAAGTACAGCTTCAAGCAAGAATACACGTTTTATTAGCACATTAGAAAAACACGAGCATCTAAACCGTGAGACAAGGCAACTAGGCCGAAGCCTCCACTAAAGTTATGCTAAGTTAAAACATTTCAAACAAGCAAATCACGGCACACGTTTACGGTTATGTTAGATTAGTCCAATTCTAATACATCACGTTATATAAAGCACGCTTATAAATGTTGGCGAACTACTCTGAGGGCACATTTGTCCCCGTACAATCTTTATTAGTTCAGTTAAAGTCACACTTGATTATCGCGGCACTACGTTTATGCGCTAATAAATGTAAAACCTTTGTTTCTGCGTCATCAATCCCTCCTCTGATGACTATTTGTCATCACACAAAACCATTCCCACAAATTTTATTCCATTAAAATTCTGTCAGTTCTCTTTGCCTTTTAGTTCCCCTTGTTCTTGCCTTGTATTCTTCTGCCATTCTTTTCATTATTTTCTCCTCCTTCCTTCTTTTAATCCTTGCCATGATCATTAGTATTCCCCTCTTTATTCCCCAAATCCCAAAGATGCAAATTAGTACTATTAGTATTCCCTGTATTATTTTTAGTAATATTCCATTCCAAATGCCACCAAGCCAATTTCCCACTGAAGCAACTCCCTTTCCAACCTTCTCCCAAACTCCTGGTTCTTTCAATTCCTTCAAGTCTGCACTCTCTTTTGTTAGATTTGCAAGCATTGTTTTAATTTTCACACTGTTGTCTGGTATATACGTGCAACAGTGACGCGCACCAAGCATTTTGCAAACGCCGCCATCCTTTGCTAAAAGAATGTCTAGGGCAAGCCTGTTTTGAAGAGTCATAGCTCTTTCTGCTGCAAGTTCAGCATCTATCAGGATTATAGCACCTGAAAACTTTGTCAACATGTTATCCACTATAGTAGACAACTTTCTTATTTTGATGGAATTCAACACAACTCCCAATGAAGGAATCATGGCTCCAAATATATCTCATACCACAGCAGCTGCGGTCTCTCTTTTCTGGATACGATGAGATCCAGGCGTCTTTGGAATCACCGATAGGTCATCCAGTTGATAAACCTTTGGGAACACTATACCCAAATAACATCTCCCCCACCATCCCTTTGGAAGACGATAATAGGCATTATGCCCACAAATGTAATATACACCAGGTATGACAGGGTCAAGTCCGTTCAGCATGAATGTCCATTTGGCCTTAAAGATAAACGTATGTTTACATTCACTCGCTCCCACGAAAATGTTATCATAATAAGATTCACCACGATATATACAAAATTTCCCTACATGCCAAGCGTCTAAAGCTATTTTTCCTTGTGTTTTCATTGCGGCAAAAGCATAATTATCTACTGAAGTCCTCTTACTTAGCTCTTTTTCTAATTTCGCATTCATTTGTGCCCTTCTATCATCTGTGCGATCTAAGAAGCTTATTTCTACTGCAGAGAGCGAGCAGGTAAGGTTTTCCCTATGAGCGTGAGCTGTTTCAAAAGGTTGCATTGGCTCGAAAAATTCCCTCATTATTTTAGCATCCCAATCTTTAGCAATCTGGCTTAGTTGCGTTATTATAGGAACATATGCAAAGGTAACATCATAATTTGAGTAAAAATACTGTATGTTAGTTTGACCATAAAATCTAGAAGTTACTAAACTACATGTAATCCCATATGTAAGAGGCATGTGGTGATAAGTCACCCCTTCCGTTACCGATGTCGGTATCTGTGTACACACATAACAATCTTTCGCATCCATAGTCTCAACATATTCTGTTAGTAGGCGATAGAAAACATTATACGAAAGTTCCTTCTTATCATGCAAGTGTCTCTCATCTAATTCTAGTCTTTTCAATGCGGTTAGTTCAGTGACAGTAACAGGAGCAGAAGTAGAAGTATCAATTTTCTCATTCTCACCCTTACCACGCGTTGCAAGCACTATTGCCATTATTATTAGTACACATGCAGCTATCAAGCCTATACACGCATATTTACAATATTTCACTCTACTGTTTTGTGTAGCGTACTTAGTCATGATCTGTATAGAATCAGAGAGCTAGAAGCACTAAAAAAAGGAAAAAAACGATTTATCAATTAGTTACAAAGCTGAACGAGCGCAATGTTCACACAGTTTTCTTCAGGAGTCCAGTCACTTATCGGTTAGCAGCATTTGTCTCAATTCGGCATTAACTCAGTCTTTTATCAGTTAGCAACATTATCTCAAATCGGGTTTAAGAGTCAATCAGGTTATCAAAGTCTTATTAAGTTAGCAAATGTCTCATCCGGTTTAGCAATGTCTCAGCTGGTTGTATCACGTTAGATTATAGCAAGCAATGTCATTTATCAGTTTTTCAGTCAATAGTGTCCATAAAACTTTTCTTTTCTATTGGTATCTCTTCTTCTTCGTTCTCGAGGCTAAGAGATACAAATTCGTCGGTCCAATCGTCATTGACTACATATGCCCATTCTGGACCGGAATATCTCCTGTTTGGTATCCTTTTCCTTTTCAATTTTGCATCTCTCTTTGATTCTGCCTCACTGGTACTTTCCTCTTTGGCCAAGTCTTTTTCTTCACTTGATGTTGGTATCACGACAGACACTTCCTTTCTTTTCTCTTTCACTCTTGGCCCTTCACCGTCGTTCAACGTTTCTCTAGTCCTTACTTTTACTGGTGATATACTTGGTCTTCTCTTTGCACTGTGTCCACTTGATGGACCTGCGATCTCTTCTGAAGAAGTTTGAACAGTTTCGTTCTGTTCTGCCTTGTCCCCTCCTTCTGGGGAGTCAATCAGGTTTTCCTTTTCTTTTTCTGTACCGTCTGCTTCTGGGAAAGCCCTCCTCTGATCAGGCTCTCCTGCTTCTTCACCTCTTTCGAGCCCTTTGTCACCGTTACTTTCTTCAGGCTCTTTGTCACTTTCAGCTGCTTCGTCGCTGTCTGAGGTTTCTCCTTGGTCTTCCCCAAGTGAATCGGTTGTTTCGTCCTCAGAGAATATTTCTCTCTCCTCTATTTCTGCCTGTTCGCTTCTATTTCTGTTTTGCTCTGTCTCAGCGCTTGGCACTTTGTTATCAGGTACTGGCAGTTTCAGCGCTTCAACTTCCTCATCTGTGGGACACAACACTTTCTTTGTATGACTGGCGTGGATCCAGTTGGGAACTCCCGCACACTTCACAGCGGTAGTGGTCGTCAGGATCACTTGGAAAGGGCCTTTCCAACGGGGTTCCAGACACTTCTTTATCACGACCCAGTCACCTGCTTTCAGTGTGTGTCCTGGTCCTTGGATCGGTGACAAGGTGGTTGCTTCCACCTGGTGAGAGAAAGAGCGAACCACGTCAGCCAGACCTTTGCAGTAGTCTAACACCATATCATCTGTAATATTCAAAAGCGCGTTCGCGGGAACTGCAGGAAGTCTCATGGCCCTGCCCATTAGAATTTTGTGCGGGGACAATCCAGTCTTTCTGTCAGGGGTGTTTCTCATTGACATTAACACCAAAGGCAATGCGTCATGCCATTTCAAATTTGTCGATGCACATATTTTCGCCATTCTTGATTTCAGTGTACCATTCATTTGTTCCACCAGTCCTGAGGCTTCAGGGCGATAGCTACAATGCAGTTTTTGCTCAATGTTCAGCGCTGCGCAAAGTAACTTTATCACCTCGTTATTGAAGTGACTTCCTCTATCTGATTCTAAAGAGATCGGGAATCCGAAACGTGGTATCAACTCCCTCAACAATAGTTTTGCAACTGTAAGGCTGTCATTTCTACGTGTGGGGTATGCTTCAATCCAGTGAGTAAAAATGCACACAATCACCAACACATACTTCAGACCTCCATGCACAGGTATCTCAATAAAGTCCATCTGCATTCTGCTGAACGGGCCACCCGCCCTGCCAATGTGGCTCACGTTCACAACCGTTCCCTTTCCTGGGTTCATCTGTTGACAAATGACACAACGATGGCAAACTGCTTCTGCAACTTGACGGAATCTGGGGTTAAACCAATCAGTTTTGAACAATCTTATCATGGCATCTCTCCCTAGGTGAGCCTGCCCATGATAGAACCGCGCTAGCTGCGATAAGAGACTATTTGGTAAGACAAATTTTCCTTCATTTGAAACCCATAACTCATCTGGTCTCCTTGTACATTGTGACTTAATCCAGGAAGCTCTTTCATCCTCCCTGACGCTATTCTGTAATGCTTTTAGTTCATCCATTGTATCCACGACCTTCAAGGCAAATGCTTCAGCTGGTTCGAGCTCTGGCTCATTTATCAAATTCCATTCATCCCTGAGCAATATACAGTTCAAGGCACAAAATCTTGCGACCTGATCCGCATATGCATTTCCCAGGGAAACATAGTCCTGTCCTTTTGTATGAGCACTACACTTTACCACTGCAATTTCGGCTGGCATCTGAATGGCGTGTAACAATTCCCTTATTCTCTCCCCGTTTTTCACTGGGGACCCTGAAGAGGTCAGGAAACCTCTCTGTGACCATAGTTGCCCAAAGTCGTGCACAATTCCAAACCCGTACTGACTGTCAGTGTAAATGGTAACCTTCATCAATGTAGACAGTTGGCATGCTCTTGTAAGGGCTACAAGCTCTGCTACTTGTGCGGAATAGACTCCTTGAAGCCAGGACGCTTCCAAGACACCTGTTACAGTACATACAGCATATCCTGCTTTCAATATTCCCAATGCGTCTCTTAAACATGACCCATCAACAAAAACAATTTGGTCATTTTCATCAAGCTTAGTATCCTTAATGTCAGGTCGTGGTTTTGTGCAAAATTCAGTCACCTGAAGGCAGTCGTGCTCGACGTCTTCAGCGTTCTCAATTTCAGCATTTTCACCGGGAAGCAAGGTTGCTGGATTCAACGTAGTGCACCTTTTCAGCTGCACATTCGGTGAGCCCAGAATTATTGTTTCATACCTTGTGAGTCTTGCTCCAGTCATGTGTTGCGTTCGGGAGCGGGTCAAAAGTATCTCAACTGAGTGAGGGACCATGACTGTTAATGGGTGTCCCATCACTATTCCTTCACTCTGAGTGAGGCTGATACCAACTGCTGCTACGGCGCGCAAACACCCTGGCAGTGCTGCTGCGACCGGATCCAAAGTAGCTGAAAAATACGCTACTGGTCTGTTTATGCCACCATGGGCTTGGGTCAAGACAGACAAAGAACATGCATCACGTTCATGACAAAACAATGTGAAAGGCTTTGTGTAATCAGGCATACCTAAAGCTGGAGCCCTGCACATGCATTCTTTCAATTCAATAAAAGCATCCATCTCATCTCCTTTCAGCTCAATTTCATCCAAGGCATCCTTCTGGGTCAGTTTCAGTAAAGGCTTTGCTAGAGTTGAGAAGTTGGGAATCCACTGACGACAGTAGCTCACCATCCCCAAAAACTTCCTCACCTCCCTCCTCGTCTTTGGTGGACTCATTTGAAGTACACTTGTTCTTTCCTTCATTATTCTCCGTGACCCTTTCTCTATTTGATGACCCAAATATTTCACTTTCTTCTGACAGAACTGCAACTTTGAAGGAGACACCTTGTGTCCATTCCTTCCCAAATGGTTCAGCAGAGCAATGGTGTCGGCTGTGCAGCCACTTTCTGTCTTAGATGCAATCAGTAAGTCATCAATGTACTGTACTAGGGTTGACTCGAATGGCAATTCTAACGCTTCCAAGTCTTTCTTTAGAATCTGATTGAAAATTGACGGTGACTCAGAAAACCCTTGAGGAATTCGACACCAACTGTAAACTCTGTCTAAGAATTTGAAACAAAAGAGAAATTGGCTGTCCTCATGAAGAGGCACCGAAAAGAATGCTTGTGACAAGTCGATGACTGAGAACCACTCGGCATCGCAAGGGACTTGAAACATTATCACAGCTGGATTCGGTACTACAGGGCAGCATTTAATTATGATGTCATTTATTTTCCTCAAGTCCTGCACAATTCGGACCTTTCCACTCGGCTTTATTAGTCCCATGATTGGTGAATTACATGGACTGCTTAACACTTCTTTCAATACTCCCTGTTTTACAAACTCGTCAATGAGTTGGGCGACTTTCATGAGGGTGTCTTGTGCCATGTGGTATTGTGGGGTCTGGGGAAAGGTTACATTGGGTTTTACGGTCACTTTCACTGGTTCCACTCCTTTCACCAATCCCACCTCTTTTCCTGTCATATCCCACACTTCCTTTCCGACTGTTTCCCGTAATTCAGCTGGAATATCTGCTTCAGTTATCATCGGAAAAAGGTTAATCAGAGGATATTCTTCATCGACAGTTTCCATCTCATCCCCTTCTACACTGTCCTCTTCTTCCCCATCACTGCTCGTCTGAATTCTAATTCCATCGTTCGAAAACATAATCGAACATCCCAATTTGCACAATAGGTCTCTCCCTAACAGTGCTATCGGGCTTGAGTCACATACCACAAAATTATGTAACCCTTGATAGTTACCAATTCTGACTTGTACTGGATCTGTGATTGGGTTCGTCAGGTGCCTGTTTGCTACTCCCACTACTTGAACTGTTCTCCCTGAGAGTGGCAAATTTGGCACTTCTATGCTCCTAACAGTTGAACGTGTGGCTCCTGTGTCAACCAAGAATGAAACACGATGACCCATAACTCTTCCCTCCACATATGGACCCTTTTGATCAACTTCCAAGGATGCTGCAAGCATACAATTTCCCTCCTCATCTGAACTTTCACTCTCCCATACATTGTTTATTCCATTCTCACTGTGTAGTGGGAACTGTTGTATTGTGCCATTTGTACTCATCACCTGACCCGAGACCTGTGGAGGAACCATCACTTGCTGCTGACTCACTGGTGCCAAGGGTATTTGCATTTGCTGATTAGGTACCATAGGAAACTGCTGTTGCATTGGCTGCATTTGCGTCATCTGCATACGGGGCATCTGCATCTGCTGCGGCTGCATGGGCTGTAATCCCTGCAGCTGATTTATGGTCTGAAAATTTGGGTTTGGACCTCTCATTTTCGGTCCCCTCATTGTCTGGAATGCATTGACATCATTGTTTTGCTGACCAACACCTGCAACCTTCCTGCACCACCATCGGGCACTCGCGTTTCCAATGCCCGACGATTCCGCACACGTGACACGGCATCACCCTTTTCATTGCCTGCACACCATTCGGAATCGCAACAGTGTTCAAATCCGGCCCATTACTCCCAAAGCCTCCTCTGCCTCTGCCTCTCGCCTGTGGCTGAAACACCATATTTCCCTGCGGCTGCGGCTGCGGTATCTGCTGTGGGAACCCTTGCAACCCTGTCTGAGCTGCTTTAAGTTGCATCACCATCACTTTCTCTTTCAACCGTTTCTGTTTCACTTCAATTTCGTCGCTACAGTATTTCGCATAATTCAACACCTCATCAATAGGTTTCGACTGCCAACAAATCAAATGCGTCTTTATCATCTGACTTATCTCTGGTCTCAGCCCTTCCACGAATCTAAACACAAAATGAAGCATGTCCTTCGCCTCTATTGTTTCCGTGCCACTGTAGTTCTTGAACGCCTTCAACAACCTCTCATAGTAACCATGAATCGACTCTTTAGCCTCTTGGGCAGTTCGATCAATCTTCTGCCAATCCACATTTTTCGCGGCAACCTTCGTCTTCAAATGCTCAATCACCTTATAGTACAAGCTCATTACCATAGGTGATGGTGCACACGTATCCCTGTCTCTCTCTGGTTCACTTGTCGGCCAACCTACAGCCCTTTTGCAGTCTTCCCACAAATCTGCCGGAACCACAATCTCAAAGAGGGTGTTCAGGTCTTCCCAAAGACATTTTGCAAGCTTCACAAACCTATCAGTCTGTTGATACCATTCAATCGGTTTCTCTCTCAGTTTGGGAAAATCATCCGTAAAAGACTGAATGTCGCTTCTGTGCCACGGTACATGTATTAATTTTCCCCCTGCTGTCTCCCTCATTGGTAACATGGTTATTGCATCACTACTCTGTGATCTTTTCTCGTTGTGCTCTGGGACACTGTCTTTCCTCTTTTCCTTTTTCTTTGCCCATCTGCTTTCCCATTTGTCTAAGCACCTCCACACTTGTGCACTCTGCAACAATTCTCTAAGGTGTGTTTTCATGCCTGCTGACCTCATGTGTTCAAAGTCTGTGGTCCCGAAATCCAATCTATAGCTCCTGCTCAAGTGTTTTGTCTTGTCTATCTCAACCCCGTTTTTGTCAGCTATTTCTTGCAACCTTCTATGTACCTTGTTCACTTCTCTCGTAATCCTGGGACATAGATACCTCAGCTCTTCTTCCGAGTAGGATTCTAACCTATTCAAACCCATAGTCCCTTCCACCAATTCTTCTGCTTCCATGTTCAACCTTACCCTATTCAGATAGTCTTCTCCCTTCCCACCGGCTGAGCTTTGTGTGGAATTCAGACTGTTGAACCACTGTGTTAGCTGTTGCGCATTCAACCCCATCAGTGTAGCATTCACATCGACTGCCATTGATGGTTGCGGCAACTTTTCAGTGTTCGATGATAGCGGTATCATCAGTGGGGAACTCGACCTCACCACTGTTGACTGAGCACATATGGGACTAAACTCCATCAAGGACCCAGATCCAGTTGGCTGAGCCGCTATCGGAGTTGTCTCTGGAGTGTTTTCTATGCACCTCCTTTCCGTCCCATTCTGTACCACTGATCCTTGACCGCTCATACCTGAGTTAGGCTGAATGTACAAAGGTACCGGTGGACCTACAGTAATAGGGATAGGGATATCGCATCTGGGTTCTGTCCATTCCCCAGGTTCTGAGGCATGTTCATTCCCACACTATGGGTCATCATTGCCGGCATGCCCGTCTGACTCCCCGTCATCTGAGCATGTGCGGTTCCCCCCTGCATCTGCTTTTGAGGCATCAAAAACTGGGTTGATTCAGCTTGTGCCAATGTTGAGTTGCGACCATTCTGTACTCCCATTACGGTTGGATCTAGAATCATTCCCGTACTGTTGTCACTGCTGTAGTACCTTGGGACCTGCGGCTGATAATTTTCTGCTGTTTTCAATATAGGCACATCTGGATATATTCTCCTAACCTGCGGTATCTGCGGGGTGAACAGTAAACTCGGGTCCTTAGATCCCGATGGCGTTTCTGAATTCGGAGTTTCATTATTCTGTACCGGTGCCGGAGGGGCAGAACTGGTACTTGGACCTTGTTCACTCTCTACATAAGGTGGTGGACGGTCGTTCAGCAATTGCATGATGAACTCCTCATCCTCTGACTCGTCTTCTCTCCTTAACTTTTCCTCGTCCTCTCTGTCTTTGGAACACCTCCTGTTTGTCTTACAGGTAGCTTTCTTGCCTGTCGCCTCTTCTTCCTTAGCAATTGCGGGAAACAATTTTATCCCCTGCAATATATCTGACCTTCTGTGCATTATCCCACCTAGCGTCCGCTAGTGTCTTTTCTACCTTTCTTATCCTGGTCTCGAACTTCTTTTGCTGTTGCTGTCTAGCCATTAGTTCCCAAATCGCTAGAGCCTCAAACTGTGCTGGCCTTGGAGGTACCTTCATGTCGTACATCGCGAATCTCAAATTCTCTAGGATCCTTATATTGAATGTCCCATGGATCGGGAACGCTACGCTCCCATGTCTCTCTTTCAGCTTGTGCCATTGCTTTAGCCAAAGGCACGGAGCTACCCCCCTTTCCTCCATTACAATGTAAGCTGGTGTACCTTCGGGTGGCGTCTCCTCTCCTACGCTCGCTTTAATGTAAGACTCCCCCTTCATCGCACTCTTTAATGCTTTCAAAAATTTCATTTTCTCGTTTTTTTTTTCACAAAATTTGTAATCAATAAGTGACTTTAATTCCCGGAATACTCTTCGCTTGCCTTTCCCCTTCCAATCGAGCCCCACGGACTGCGTCCAATCCGTGCGCGACCCTTCTCTGCAACCAACCTATCCCAGCGCGGCTCCTAGTGACGTCACACTCACACACTCTGCGGCTGACAAAGCCTCGCGGCTTGTCCTCCTTCACTCAGCTCCTCTCGTAACAACTTCTGCCATGTATCGCGAGCAACCATATAATAATAAAACAGATCTGTCGGTTTACTACAGGAAGGGTGACACAATCGCTTCAGGACCTTAGGGATTTTTCACTAGCCTCGGCAGTTATTCCATCTTTCTCGGTCCCCACTTTCGCAAGCAAATCCTGACCCGCAGACTCTGCTCTCAACTTGTCAGTGATCTATTCTAGTGCACTTAGAATTTGTCAAAGCCCGAAGTCGAAGTTTTCTTCCACTCCCTTAACACACGTACCGACTCGTTGACCACGCCCGGTCAACCTATTAAACCGACCAGACCAAAACATAAAACAAGTGTCTCATACACTTTTCAACATACTCCGGAGTCTCTTGACCTCGCAGGGCCCGTCTCAACAACAACAACCACGTGGACCTTTTTCTGCACAAAGCGCCACATGCACATGAAGTTCGACGACTTCCCTACTCTCACACTCGGAGTCGCACCTCCGCTATTCTCTAAAATCCTCGCAACCTTTTCAAACAATCTGCGGCAATAAGCTGTGCAAGCGCAAAACCCTGACTTCACTCATACCGTCACTAGTACCGCCAACGCCGATTTCACACCTCCATTCTCTCCATTCGCAAGCTCCGAGATCCCGGGAAAGTCGCGGGGGACTTAGGGCATCATCATTCTCTCAATCTGTTTTACCCAAGAAAAATCTAATTCAACACCATATACCTCTCGAGTGGGGTCCCAAAGGGCGTAACCGTTACCTCTCGAGTGGGGTCCCAAAGGGCGAAACCGTCAATTCAACACCATATACCTCTCGAGTGGGGTCCCAAAGGGCGAAACCGTCACCTCTCGAGCGGGGTCCCAAAGGGCGAAACCGTCCTCTGCTACCATCTACTGATAGAGCGTTCCGTCCTAATAATTTACCTGTATTTGGACGCTCTTGGGTCGATGAATCTTTTGACCAAGTGGGGCTCTCTTCACCCGAGATTAGTCAATTTAATCAAATCAATAATCAATAACGAACATAAGCAATGCCCTGATCAACATAACACTTCACAATTAATCCAGAAAACATTTCGGCGAACCATGACCTTCCGGCCATGAATAACCACACCAATTTATTCAAAGTTAATGAATTTATTTCCCTATATTAACAAAGCTAGCACAATATAAATGTGTCTCAACACCAAATGATATATGTAAATGAACATTAATAGCTGTCCATAATGGCGAAAAAGATGCAATCTATGCAGCATTTGAATAACAATGCATTCGATGATAGCAACGCAAACCACTAAAACTATAATCTGTAATGGGCTAATTGCATACATTAGTCAGCATAACAAGGTCTCAAATTGCATCGTGCAACAAATGAATCCTCATCTAACCTCTAATTAACATCTGCATGTGGGACTTCATGCAAAAACAATTTAGCAACATTAATTTGGAAAAACTCCTAACTAGGGCTCTTATCAAAAATCAGCAGTTGGTTACCTAAAAGAAACACAATGCAATTGTACATTTTCCTTTCATATTTACCAAATTCAATCAGCATTCAAGGAAGTCTTCGTCTCACAGGTACCGGTTTCGATCAGCATGGGACGGGGGCAAAGGGGCAGGGTGGACGGGGCAATTGCCTCACAGCGGCAAGATAAAAGGACAAAACTACTACTTTATGCAAAGGGGTAAATCGAAGTTAAAGTCTCTAGGGCGAGAATTACTTAAAGTCTCTTTCTCTCGATTAGAGAAAGCATCAAAGTCTCATTCAAAATGGCGTCGAACATCAATTGGTATCGTAGAAGATGGCAAAATGACGAGGTCGGCAAGATGGGCCATAATGGCTGCAATGGGCAATAATGTCCTCAATGGGTGCAATGGGTAATGGCCAATGGGTAATGGCTAATGGCTGCTTTCTTCTTGTGCACCAGGTTTAAATAATCAACAGTTCGAATCCAGTAGGGTCTTCCATTGGAGGGTTCATAGGTTGGCTTCAAATTGTCCAATCAAAAACAACAATTCACAAGCTTCTACCTAGGCATACATTATCCTTGGAGTCGGGAACGTAAGTTGCAACATATTTTACCAATTAACTCACTTTCAGAGCTTCCATTGTCTGCACCTGCAGATTGACCTTGGAGCAAAGGAGAAAATGCCAGGCTGGCACGAAACCTTAAAGATAAGCATGTGAACCGATCTCACTGGAAAAGTACAGCTTCAAGCAAGAATACACGTTTTATTAGCACATTAGAAAAACACGAGCTTCTAAACCGTGAGACAAGGCAACTAGGCCGAAGCCTCCACTAAAGTTATGCTAAGTTAAAACATTTCAAACAAGCAAATCACGGCACACGTTTACGGTTATGTTAGATTAGTACAATTCTAATACATCACGTTATATAAAGCACGCTTATAAATGTTGGCGAACTACTCTGAGGGCACATTTGTCCCCGTACAATCTTTATTAGTTCGGTTAAAGTCACACTTGATTATCGCGGCACTACGTTTATGCGCTAATAAATGTAAAACCTTCGTTTCTGCGTCATCAGCTGTCAATCCTGGAACAGCAGTATTCGTATCAGGCTCTTCTCAAGGCAGTTTCATAAGCATTGCTAGTGAAAATGATTGATGTTTTATTAGCGCCATGGAAAGGCATCACCAATAGTACTAGACTATCTGCTAACATTATTTGTGCCTCTACTTTGCTCAGGGAATGTAAACCTCATTATTGCTCCTAAACATCCTTGTGCTTCCTACCGCTTTTTTAATCTAATCTACTAATCTTTAGTCCTCCAGATTTTCTTTCATCACCTACCTCTCAATCCGCACAACTGCTCTGAGGTTGCATTTTCTTACACCTGAGGAAATCCAACGCAAGCTCTTCATCTCATTGTATGCCATCTCCAGCACCCCAACTCCTTGTAAATATATATATATATGACAATTTGTGTCTCACTTCGCATCATGATCACAAAAAATCTAAAAAAAAAATAATTTAAATGCTTTTATATATGTTAATACTACTGTTTCTGCACATAATGTATTTTCTAAATTGCTTTTTGGTCTTTAAATTATATTGAGATATGGACAGAGAAACTAGTGGCTGGATAAGTACTTACCATCTGAGCCACATAATAGAGCAATACTGCTATTGAACCAGAGATTTTCTGTTTAGCCATGGTGGCAGGAAATCAACTCTTTTGGCTGGCATAGGTGAACCTCCACTGCAATTCACATGTGAAGTTAATACACCCTACATCAGGATTCGACTCTTGACTGTTACAACAACATCCTTGAAAGCAATTACTAGTTTTACTGAATGGGAGCATTACATCATACGATGAGAAATGCTAATATTGTTTTCATTTACTTACTTCCTGATTTACTGTATGATTTGGTAAAGGAAGTGATCATTTTCTTCACAAGATCACTATTCTGTCTTTCCAGCTCTTTGCAACACGCAAGATTCTGGCAAGTCCCATTAGGATACAGGCAGAGTTTAGCAGCCTGGTATATTTCCTTTCTATGCATAGCTAATGGAGAAATTATAAGTTATTATTGCTAACATATTCCAAGGATGATTGTTTTCATTTGAAAAAGATATATTCTCAGTGATTGGCTCTGCCTAATTATGAAATGCATATGCCGTTGGCATTTTTAGGAGCTGCAGATCCTATTATAGTGAGGCCCTCTAGGTCCCTCGTTGGTTCTCTATTTTAGCATTGTTTTCTATTTCTCATTTTACATGTTTTAGCTGCATTGTTTTTAGTATTGCTCTCTAGCAGTGACATTTTGCAGACTTTGCTTGCAGGATGTTATTTTAGGAATATATCATATTAGTTGCTTGATTAGTTAGCCTTTTCTCGATATATAATCAGCACATACTGTTCAAGCCTAGGAACACAGTACACAATATCCTAGTGCTTGTGCCACCCAATCAGGAGACAGCTTTTAACATTCAGACATAGCTTTACCTCGGAGCTATGCGTCTGACACAGTGACTTTTTATTACATAAATTGCGCACTGATCCAGAAGGGACAGAGGGGCACTCCAGCCATGACCATCCTGGGATGAATTCTGTATTTGATATGCAGCTTTGCTGGCACTAATCTTCCAGTTTACCGAGAGGATTGCCATGCACATTACAGGCTGACTACTGATGCATTTTTCAGGTATGGGGCTAAGGCTAATCCCTCAGATCACGCAAAGGGCAGAGGGCACACCCGCTGTGCTCTCAGTACAGTCTTAGGGTTATGCAGGAATATCTAGAAATCATTTATCATGACTGCTTTATTCATCCTCTTTACCATGTTCATAATGCTGATTACTTTGCTTTGTGTTTCATCTGCCTAATTACTGCAGCATATTGTTTCTATGGAAGACTATGATTGTTTCAATAAATGTATTGAAAACATGTCTAGTATCTCTTGTGTTTCACCTGGGCATGCATGGGTAATACGACAAAACGGTTTCCACATCTTTCTTGGGAGTGTTGTGTGCAGGTTGCCACAATCATCTTTCACCGCTTAGGGAAGTAGGTGAGGCAGTGTGAGCTAGCCAGGAGTTGGGCCTGCAATTTCTGACAGTGTGAATGAACTTAGGCCCATATTTATTCTTTTTTAGCGCCGCATTTGTGTCATTTTTTTACACAAAAGCAGCGCAAACTTACAAAATATAACTATATTTTGCAAGTTTGTGCCGATTTTGCATCAAAAAATGATGCAAGTGTGGTGCTAAAAAAGTATAAATATGGGCCTTAGTCTCCTTCATTCTGAAGTTCTTACGCCCTAATACGCATTACTGTTATTTTAGTGGGAACTGTATAACACCCTCAAACATAATAGTGGGGTCTACAAAATATGAAAATATAAATCTAGTTAGTTGAGGGCATAAAAGTGGCCCAAAAATTGAAGATTGTTTGCGACTCGACAATCCAAGATCACAAAAGCCATATCCATGAATCAGTCATTCTCTGGACCAACAGTATCAATCTGGAAGAAATTTCTAGTCAAACATCATGTATTTTATCATTTTTTTAAAAAACAAAGACTTGCTCATTAATACATTTGTCAATGTACATTTTAATGTATTTTGGACATTGAGATAATATTAGCAACATTTTCTGAAATTTGACAGATATATTTATTAATTGTGTCAAGATTTAGATTTGTTATTTCACTCAATGTTCCTGTATAACTGACTCAGAATGACCAATCTATTAAGGTCTTGAATTAATTTGTACTGAGTTTCTGTTTAAGAAAATAGAATCATAAGATGAAATATGGGAAACAACACATTAAACTATGCAGTGAGAAAGAATAATCACTCAGTCCCAGATTTAAGAAAAGTAGCACTTCATATCATGAAGCACCACTTTTCTTGCGGCCCATTGCTCCACCATGTTTGCGCTGTATTTAACATATGACTCACCATGGCACAGGTTTGGGAAACAGCATCATCATTTTTGATGCTATTGTTTTTGGCGCTAATCCTGCAAAGTACATAGAGGCCAATTAACAATAATGGTGTGCCTCCTATTAACGCTTGCTCTGTGCAGGCGTTACAAATGCAGCTAAAAATGGCACAGTGGAATCTAATAGATTTCACTGTTCCATTTTTACAGGCCGTCTAACGAGGTAATGCCCCCCTTGCATACATGATGCCTGGCGCTGGCATAATATGTACAAGGGTTTACATAGTGACAATGCAAGCATTGCACCACTTTGTAAATATGGCGCAGCCTTTTTGCCACATTATTGTCACATTAGCATAAAAGAATGATGTTAATGTGGTGATAGTTGGCGGTAGGCCCTTCTTAAATTTTGGCCTAAATGTGTTAGTGCAACATGTAGGCAACAGGTGTGAATCTGGATAGAGATGAATTGGGACTTGAAGTATCAACAGGTGTTTCCCATTATTTGTTCATGCAGAAATGTATTTATGCATTAAGGCTTTGTTCTGTTATCCTTCTGAATTTAGTAAATTCATTATCATTGAATTGGACCATCATAAAACCTACTATTCAAGGTACAAAAGAGAAAGCAAGGCATGTAATGTATTGTAGACAAAGGTCACTTTGCCTGATCTCCTTTTCTTATGACTTCCGTTTGATCACATTACTCAGTGCAGTAATGCAAATACTGCTGAAATCTCAAGTGCATATTTACTAGGAGCTTGCACCACCGCTTTTTTTGATGAAGCACAAGCACATTCCTTTCCCATATTTACAAAGTGGTGCATTAGGCACAATGCGTCACTTTTTGCTGGGCTGCAACATTTTCTTCCTGCGCTATAACTGGCTACGTCAGGTAACATTAAGCATATGCAAGGTAGGCTATCCTCTGTAAAATTCAATGAGAACTAACACATCGATATTTAAGAGTTTGTTGGAAAGTGATACATCATTGGCAAATCACGTGCAGAGTTCAAAATGCATCAAACTTCCTGGGCATTGACAGCCCAGGTATAAGAAATGACGCATTGGTACTGGTACATAAGCAGAACATACCCAAAGCACTTTGGCAAGCTCAGTTCTATCATGGAGCTACTCATACTGTTGCTCAGAGCTGGAAGAAGACCACCATCTCCACCACAGAGGTAGCACAGGAAAAGGGAGCATATATACTGACTTAGGACTACCCTCATTGACCTCAGGGAGGAGGAGGTAATCACCTATTACTGACTCAGGGGGGAGTCCATCATCCAGCTCCTGCACGAGATTGAACGAAAGCTGCAGACAACATCCCAGGGGTGCACACAACATCGCTATGCAGGCAAAGCTCATTCCAAAACAACACCGCCAGAGTAGCAGGAATCACCCAGCCATCCTTTTTGACATTCCTCATCTCTGTCCTCGATACTATTGTAAGCCTCACACCCCAGTACCTCATGTTTCCCTTCACAAATCAGAAACAACAGGAAAACAAGCAAGTCTTCTATGCCATTGTTGGATTCCCACATGTGTTGGGGGCAATGGATTGCACATGTGCAACTGGAGCCTCCTGCTTCTACATCTCACCTGTAACCCAATAGGAAACGCACATATTCCATCAACGTGCAGGGAATTGGGGACCATCTGAGGACGCTTATTAATGTGCTGGCAGAGTACCCTGGAAGTGCTCATGATGCATACATCTTCAGACATTCCATCATAGACTGGCACTTCTAGAATGGGAAATATGGGAATGGCCTACTGTTTGGTAAGTACATCTGAAACACATGACCAATCTCATCATTGTAAATTATGTAGGATAAAATAGCCAACTTTGTGTTGGGTGAATGAGACAGTGCATACATAGGAGGTGTGGGCCCCATAGTTGCACCATACAACATGGCACATGTGTAATACAACCCGCAAATCACACATGTTAAGACCTGCTAAGCCACTGTGGGTCTCATTTACAAGAGGCCTGTGCCAGTGGAGTGTATCTTTTTATGACACTCCGGAGGTGCAGGTCTCTCAATCATATCTATAAGGCAACACAAAGCCACCCTGCATGCCTTTGCATCTCATATGTATGGAGTAAGGTAAGGCAGCACAAAGCACTGCATTGCCTTACTGTACATCAAGGATGCATTCCATGGGGTTTTCCCATGCCACACCAATGGGTTTTGACACATTCCTAGATTTACAAGGATCTGTAAACCTGGGAATGTGTCGAAACTGTGCGCTTCCCCTCACCCTGTTTTTTCCTATTTCTATATAGAAAGAGGAAAACACCTCCATTGATTGTTTTCTTGCAGGAAAGGACATCTTGCAGGAAGATGTCCCTTCCTGTACAAAAACAATCATGCCATCAATGCAGGCACCCTTGCACTATTGTGCAAGGGTGCCTCCATTGGTGCTAGGCACCAATTTGTGAGCCAGCACAGGCAGAAGGGGTAGGAATGTGCCGTATTTCATTAATATGGTGCATTGATGCCCTTTTCTTTTGATGCAGGGCAGCGCAGCTGAGTGACTTCCTGCGCTGCCCTGTGGTAGCAACTCAGACAAATGAGGCCCTGTGTGTGTCTGGAAATGGTGGAAAGATCCTCAGCAATGTAACACTATAAAAACTGCTGTGTTGCAACACTGTGTTAAAGGAAGGGCCTCCATTTCTGTTCTCTCTCTGTCCACAGGTAACTCCCATGGACATGAGGCATGTCATGTAACTAATACCTGCGAAACTGAGAAATGTTGCAAATGATCGGCCCTCTCCAAGCATCATATACAGTCTTGCCATCCTATGTATGGTTCATTTTGTGGCACACAGGCCTGCTCTATCAGTTTTCCCAGGTGTTCAGACTGTGCAGCAAGGTAGACCCTCATGCACAAAGTGCATCTTATAGGAAATGCAGCCACACATTCACCATTTTGCTGATGTGCCATTGTGTGCGAGTGCAGCCTACAAACTCAGGACACTGCAGTATGTCCAAATATATGTCCTACACTGCCCTCAATCAATGAGGCAGTGCAGTGTTGATAGTTTACCAGTTGAACTGTACAGCACAAGACTCCCACATAGGGCTCTCCTTGTGTTCTGTCAGCATATTGGACACACTGCACTGCCATATGTACTCAATGATGTCCTACATTGACATAAAGGGTATCCATAGCAGTAGCAAAAGAACAACAGCAACTACATTCTGCCACATCCAAATATGTGTGAAAGAATGGGACCACATCATCTGCACTGGGTAAAGTTTGAAAAATCAGACATGTAGTAGGTTAGAAATGCCAAGAATAGTCCCAAACCAGCATAATATAGAAGTGTGAGAGAAGTGTCTCCTCAATGGCTAACTGACTGTCCATACCAGTAAAGATTCACCAAGTTCATAGTATTGGCTCTGACACGTATTATTATAAATAGTAAGTGTAACATGCCGACCAATATACTTGTATGTGTAGTACAGTCCTACCAAAAATGAAAGTGCGTGTATGCCAAACAATGTCACTGAATGTCCCATACTGGTGGAAATGTATATGAGTCATTCAGAACACATAACAGACATGTACTTGAATGTGGGTCCATCCACCATCATGACCATTAACTGACTGTTCCTCTCCAGTCTTTAAAGCTGACCAAGAATGTAGTCTTCAGCCATGGGTCATGACCCCACTTGCACATCCCCAGACGGAGGGCCAGCAGAGCTATAACCATGCACTTACCAGGACCCGGTCCATAGTGGAGCAGATGCTTGGAGTGCTTAAGAATCTGCTTTCGCTGTCTCGACATGTCCAGGGGGAGATTGCTCTACTCCCCCCATTGTATGTAAGATTATTTAATTGAGTGCTGTATATTGCACAACATATGTGTGTGGACTAATGTCCCATGGGACAAGGAAAATGAGAACCACGAAGGCCCAGAGGATGATAATGAGGAAGATGAGCAACAACTCCATAATATACATACAATTACTGGGACACAGCGGAGAGACCAAATCGTACAGAATTTGTTTTCTGACACATAAGGCACATCAATGCACATAATAAATGGACTTCATGAAAAAAGTCTTCTAAAATGTCAATAAATTTATGAACACTACCATTGTGTAACCAATCTTACTTCATAGTCACTATAAACATCAAAATGCTCACATCACACAGGATAGTAATTGACCCATAACAAAGGTATGTAGCAATGTGTAACAAACACCACCGGACAACATCTTGTGTATAACATTACATATGCATGATAACAACGGGTGCCAAAAGCAGGTCCATTAGGAAGACACACACCAAATAAAGATAGCAATATGACACAGTTAGGACATGTTGTAAATATGTGTGCTGGTGCAAAGTCCTGACCGACAGACATCCTACCACAATCCAAAGGGGTGACAAATGACTGTGTTTGTGTGTGTTGTACATCTAGCCATTTGTACAGCCTCATACTTGTGGAGGATAGTAGAGTGAACTCAGAATCTGATGCCTGTGAACAGAGGCACAAATGATGTGCATGGCCACACAGTGCAACCTCGTCTACATATGCTGCATCAATGTCTGCAAGCACATATTAAATTCATTGTAGAATCTCACACAACACAAATAATTGTGGATTTCTCACCTGTGGATTGCAGGATTGGCTACCTAGGACCAATTCTGCAAAAATTGCCCCACTAGCAAGGATACTACTGGAACAGCAGGGATGTATGTTACCATGTTGGTGTGTCTCACTCTGATACAAACAATGAGGTCACTCCTACGGCTCCATCTATGTGTGTTTGTAAAAACATGACACAAAGAGTTTGAAAAAAACAATTACTTTGAAGCAATGACTATATGCAAGGGCACCCCTGCCAAGGTACCACTGATGCATTCCAGATCATAGGGGCAGATTGTGTCATTAAATGCCCAGGTGAGCACCTTGTGTGAATGCATACTCACGTCCTAAATGCAATTAACCCCTCAATATAACAAAATAATGTGATGCATGCCAATTGTATAACATATACCTCCTTGGAATAAATCATACTTGTTTTGGCTACCCACACTAGCCTCATGATCAACAGAAATTAGGCACATAATTGAGCTAAACACTAATGTGCTTTGGTACTGTGCATGTGCCGCACATATTCTTTCATCCCCAAACCCATACAGCAGATGAGTGTGTACTACAACATGATATGGTGGTTGTTGGATATTACTCTATGGTAAATGTTGTTTTGCACATATCAACATGTGTCATATATGCCTGACAACATTAATTACATATCTAGACAGTCAGTCTGTCCCCCAGATGGCACATACACTGTAGACTGGTTGAACCAGCCAGTGTATGTCATTCTTTGAGTGGGTAATGCATCCATAACACATCTTAGGATAGCAATGTATCCAGATATGGGCCTATTTACCAGAGGCTGGTACCACCTGGTGGCTCACTACTTTTGGGCCTCAGTGGACATACGCCTCTCAACCATATTGATGATTCCATGCTACATCACTTTGTGTGGCTCATTATGACCTCCTAGCTATGGAGTAAATCAAGGCACTGCAATAGGCCAGTTTAGTTAACTCTGTGCCACGGGGGCTTTGCAGGGGTCTTGCAGGGTGGTTTCCAAGGCAACACCAAAAGATATTCAGACTGACTCAGATTAATTTAAGGTATGTAAAGCTGGTGCTGTGGCAAAGGCTTATGCCTTCACGTGGTGTTATAGTTCTTCCTGTACCTTCCTGCACATAAACCATCCATGGAGGGATTTGTTTGTTCTATGTGTACTGCAGAATGCAGCACACATGGAAAGAGGAGAACATAAGGAGAAAATAAAACATTTCTCCTTGTTATGCCTGTTCTGGGGAGGCGTAAGGTGTTGGCTCTGCACCAGGTTTATGTGAGTCTGATAATCTATGTCTGCGTCAAACTTATGTGAATTGCATGGGAGTCCCCACCGCATGGCCCATGCAACACCTCTTTGATGCAGAGTTAGTAAACGCAATGCTGTGCACTGCCTTGCCTTACTCATTATCTGTGAGGCTTTGCCACGCCACACAGGATGGCTTTGCTTCATAAATATGATTGAGAGTTCTGCACCACCAGAGTGTCTAGACAAGTGATGCTCCTGTGAGATAGGACTCTTATATGAGCCCCCTAATGTAAACCTCTCCAGATCACTCAAAATGCCTCACAATTTCACATTGATACTTTGTGTGCCCCAGTTTTCACACCAGTAATACAATCAGTCACACATATGTGCACTGTCAACATACACATGTAACACATTCCAAGATATCAAGCATTGCACCTCGGATATTCACTGGCAAAACACTGATCCTTAGATTTGTTTACATGCATTACACAATGCATTACACTGTAAAACACACATTTGGTCAATTGTGTCAATTTAAACAGCTGCACTAGCCTAATGCGTGACGCATTGCACAAATTGGTATCAGGATGAGATGCATCCAAGCTGATGCGTCATACAAACAGTATTGTGCATTGACATGCATTGTGTGTAAATTATGCATTGCCTATTTTGCCAGGGATATGTTTAAAAACTGCACATTTGGTGAAACCGTGACAAATCCACCAAGTAAAGTATGCAATGGCTCTGCCATGCTGCAAACCAAGAAGTATGAAGTTACTTTCACTTTCTCTTACAGTCTTTTTGTCTGTGCTTGATGGTGGAGGTGTTTGTTTGTTGCTGGAGAGTGTGGTGCAGTTTATGGTCTTGTTGGTGTCTGTGTCTGTTGTGTCCCAAAAGTTTTTTTTCTATCTTGTAGCTGTAATTTGTATTCTTTTGTCCATTGTACTGTCATGTGTTTGTCTTTTGAGGGAATTGTATTGTTAGGGGCAGTTGGGAGGTTGTAGGTAGAGTTCTTGTTATTTAAGGGTTTGCTTTTATTTTGGGGAGGAAAATGTCTGGGAGGGGCTGGCTGAGAAATATGTTGGAGCAGGAGTTTGATGGCTCCTGTGGCTAATCACACACTACCTGCCTAACATGATTGCCAGTGGTGGTCGTGTGATACAGGGGTACCCAAGACAGGACTAGAAGACAGAATGGGAGAAGGTGCAGCTGCACATTCTCTGGATCTTGAAAGTGGATGGGACACTGCATCAGCTGAAGCTGAATGAGACTGACTTCATTGATCACCTTGGAATTGATGTGGAAGAAGCTGTTGGTAAGTATTTATATGTCAGGACTTTGTAGATGAGTCTCATTTGTTAATATCTGATATTGCTTCAATGAATTTAAAGGTCATGTATGTTTTATGGTTAGAATGCTATGCTACAGCCTAACTATTTTAAGAAAGAGAAGCATGCATAGAGGCATGTTAACACTGGGCTGGCATTAGCCCACACAGGCCACGCAGTGCATGCCAGCTCCAGAGGTGCTTGTTGCCCCACCAACACTATGCAGGTAGTGTTGTCACTGGGCATTCGAGGTCACTACTGACTCACAAATGTGCGTATGTTACTGGTGACTCCGCCCCCTCACATGTGATCACACCAAACGTTTTGACAGGCCGTTTGGGGCTAATCTTCCCATTTCTCATAAATGCTGTTGTGCAGCTGTTTCCAATTCATCATAGTGCTCATATAGGACAATATGTATTTACTGTGCGGCATTAACATGTAATGAGCTTAGTGAAGGCAAGGAACAAGCATGGCTACTGTGTGATGTGTGGAGCATTGCAATGGACATGTATAGATATGAGGAAGTAACAGCTAATGTGAAGCATTGAGTGTGGTATGTCAAATCATTAAGTTCACATACCCACTAAAGCCAGGTACCCTTGACCCTATTTGGAAGGAGTAATATATTTGTACTTGGTCTACTTTGTCAACAGTGCTATATGCTACATGTTCAACGTGCAGACTTACACAGACAATTGCTAATTCTATGTCCTGTGCTTCTTATTTCAACAGTGTATGTGTTCTACATTCACAGTGCAATGCACTATCTTATGTATTGTAGGAGGACCTGAGCCCTACTCTAGAGCTGAGGTGGACAGATTCAAGGATCCGGATGGTACCAGTGATAGTCTCCTGAATGGTTTCAATGACCTGCAAGGGGCATTCTAATTCCACTGAACACATTTTTTGCATCGATGGTACATCCCAAATGAAATAGGACACAGTAGCATGTGCACTAGATAGGGACTAATGTCAATGTGCATGTATTGACAATATATGCAGGACCACTTGATAGATGGGGTAACAGGAAAGACAAGACCAAAATGTCATAGGGGGTCATTCTGACCTCGGCGGTAAAAGCCGCTTACCGCCGGTAAGAAGGCCGCCACAATACCGCCGCGGCCGCGGTCAGCCGCCACGGACATTCTGACCCACAACTGCAAAACCTCAGAAAATCCGCCCTCCACTGCAGTCCGCCACATCAGCGGCCAGCGGTAAACTGGAGAAGACCAAACCTCCACCGCCACGCCAACAGAAATACGCCCATCCCATTATGACCCGCAAATCGACGCGGCGGTCATTCAACCGCGGTATTCCATTGGCGGTAGACCCCGCCGCGGTCAAAATACACACACCTTTACAAACCCCTACCACATTGGACAATTTGAAAGGCACACACCTGAAACACATACACAGACCACTCCCACACATCCAATACCATATAAAACACACACCCACATCACCCACAAACCCCTACCAACAAAAACCAGAGACGAAGGAGAGAGAGAGACACATCAGAGAATAGATAGCCAGACACACAGAGGCACACCGCAACATCACACACACCACATAGAAGCACAAAGCACCACACACCAACACACACATCATCACATACACCACCCCACACCTCATACACACCACCCCATGGCACCACAAAGGCACCCACGCTTTTCGGACCAAGAACTCCGGGTCATGGTGGAGGAGATCATAAGAGTGGAACCCCAGCTCTTCGGCTCACAGGTCCAGCACACCACCATAGCAAGGAAGGCAGAGCTCTGGCAGCGGATCGTGGACAGGGTCAACGCGGTGGGACAGCATCCCACAAATAGAGAGGACATCCGCAAACGATGGAACGACCTACGGGGGAAGGTGCGCTCGATGGTCTCGCGACACAACATCGCAGTGCAGAAGACTGGCGGGGGACCCCAACCCACTCCACCCGAATTCACAACATGGGAGCAAGAGGTACTCAACATCCTGCATCCTGATGGCCTCGCTGGAGTACACGGAGGGATGGACTCTGGTAAGTACAAGGCCAACCACTTCACCCCCCCCCAGCATGCTAACCCCCACCCCCACCCTCACCCCCAACCCCCCATCACACATCCTCCCTGAGAATGTCTCCCCAGCACAACCCACCCAACACCAACCCCTGCATGCCACCCCCAAACTATGGACACCCATCACCTAAGCATGACCACTGCACATATCCATCACCCCCCCCCCCCACAAAACACCCTCACAACACCTCCCCCAAGGGAATGCCAGCACTGGGGGACAAGGGCACCTATAAAACGCAAGCTAATGCACACACAGAAACAATAACCATACCCTCTTACCCCATGCAGGACCCGAACGACAACACACCGGTCAGGAGGGACCAGAAATGTCCATCCCACCCCCGGAACAGGCCACCAGTGATGACAGCAGCTCTGTCGACCTGGAACCTGACGACCAGCCCGGACCATCGGGGACCTCTGGGCAGTCGGTTCCCCTCACCGAGACACAGGCCACTGCAGACCCAACCCACTCTGGGAACAACCGCACAGCTCCCACCCAGCGGGCCCATGCCTCTGTCTCTAGGACAGGTCAAGCAGCGGTGTGTCTACCACTACAGGGCCCCCAGGGTAACCCACCAACCCAACAACAACAGGGACCTGGGGGCAGTGGGAGTGGGCACACCGTCCAGGGGACAGAGGCCCAGGGAAACAGGGCAACTCGGAGGGCTGCTGTGCGACAGGGGGGGGGAGGAGAGGCCCAGGGAACCCACTCTCCAAGAGGCACTCACCACCATCATGGCTGCCTACCACCACTCACAAGAGACGATGGTGACGGTACTGGCCAGGTTCCAGGAGATCCAGGCACAGCAGGAGCAACGCTACATGGGGTTCAGCGACCAACTCAGCAACATCTCAACCGCTATGGGGAGCATAGTCCAGGCCCTGAACCGTATAGAGGACACGTTTCGGGACCATGTGGCATCACACAGGGCCCCTGTCACTAGCCAGGAACAGGAACAGCCTACCACCTCAGCCGGCGCTAGTGGACAGGAGGCCCCACCACAACGACAGCCCACCAGAACCCCACCTCCTGCTGAAGAACAACCGCCCCGCAAAAGCCTGAGATCCAAAAAACCGACAGAGTAGGATGTCAAGTCCCCCGCCAGCATCACATACCCCCTGAAGTCCTCCCACTGTCCCACATTGCCACCCTGTCAAACCTTGAACTGCCCCTGCTCCATCCTGCCACAGGCATATGGACAATGCACCTGTGAGACTGAGAACTGGACTCCGCCATGGACATTACTCCACCCCCACCCATCACTGTTTCACTATCATGTACCAATATCTATGCACTAATAATAAATCACACATTGCACTGAAATCAATCAGGACTCAGCCTGTCTTATTTACAAATGTATGACACATTACATATCAATTACGTATTGTGAACATTGTGAATTACACATACCGAGGTAACTTAGCATTAGTCCATGGGCCAACCAAGCCGAGGTCACGCAGTGGCTCATACAGCACAGAAAAGGGAAGGGAAAATCAAACATCATGTTCATAGGTCTGGGGGGAAACCGACAAAGTTGAGATGCAGGAGGCTTTCAGGAAATGTAAAATGGCATGGGTGATCATTACCTGTGTGCTACTGGAAATACTGTGCTATTACTCTGTCCCTGTTGTCTGTGTCGTCCTCTGAGTCTTCCTCCTCTTCACTCTCCGCAGGCTCCACAGCTACTTCAACACCACCATCTGCACCATCCTCCTGCAGGAAAGGAACCTGACGTCGCAATGCCAGATTGTGAAGCATACAGCAGGCCACGATGATGTGGCACACCTTCTTTGGTGAGTACATCAGGGATCCCCCAGTCATATGCAGGCACCTAAACCTGGCCTTCAGGAGGCCAAAGGTCCTTTCGATGATCCTCCTAGTTCGCCCATGGGCCTCATTGTACCGTTCCTCTGCCCTGGTCCGGGGATTCCTTACTGGGGTCAGTAGCCAAGGCAAGTTGGGGTAACCAGAGTCTCCTATTAGCCACACACGTTGTCTCTGTAGCTGCTCCATCACATAGGGGATGCTGCTATTTCGCATCACATACGCGTCATGCACTGACCCTGGGAACTTGGCATTTACATGGGAGATGTACTGGTCAGCCAAACAGACCACCTGGACATTC
Organism: Pleurodeles waltl; assembly: GCF_031143425.1. Lineage (NCBI taxonomy): Eukaryota > Metazoa > Chordata > Amphibia > Caudata > Salamandridae > Pleurodeles > Pleurodeles waltl. The sequence goes on from NC_090442.1 coordinate 520,228,464, forward strand.
ATCGAATGATAACTTTTTCTGTTTCGGTACACCTGCTCATCGTCTTTTGGGGGTACCAAAGCCACATGGGTCCCATCAATGGCACCAATGATGTTGGGGATATGTCCAAGGGCATAGAAATCACCCTTCACTGTAGGCAAGTCACCCTCCTCTGGGAAAATGATGTAGCTCCGCATGAGTTTCATCAGGGCAGACAACACTATACTCAAAATCTTTGAAAACATAGGCTGAGACATTCCAGATGACATGGCCACTGTGGTCTGGAATGACCCACTTGCCAAAAAATGGAGGACTGACAAAACCTGCACCAGAGGGGGAATCCCTGTGGGTTGGCGGATGGGGGACATCAGGGCTGGCTCCAGCTGGGCACACAGTTCATGGATAGTGGCACGGTCAAGTCTGTATCGAAGTATTATATGGCGTTCTTCCATTGTCGACAGGTCCACCAGCGGTCGGTACACGCGAGGATTCCTCCTTCTCATCCCAAGTCCCAGCGGACGGTGCCTAGGAAGGACAACATGGAGCACAGAGTCAGCCAAACCACAGGTACGTACAGACAGCTTGCACAGTTAAAGAATGGCAATGGGTTGAAAGGCGTGTATGTGTGGCAATGCAAGGCCTAGGCCTGTGTGTCGCAGTCAAAATTAAGCCATGTAGGCCCTTGAAATGGCGGCTGCCTGACCTGTGAAGTGGGACAATGGGATGTGAGGTCAATGCGCTGGCGGGGCACACCGTGGCGGTAGGCGGTCGAAGACCGCGGCGCAAAGCCGCATTGGTTAACATTGAAGCCTATGGGTTTCAGGAGCCAATGACGAAGTGCGCCGGCGGTCGCGGTACGCACCGCCGCGGTACGCACCGCCGCAGGCGTGACCGCCATTTTCTATCTGCTTAATCACTTGAGACCTGATCATCCACAGGAGAGGACCTATACTGCAAGTGCTGCTGTGACCTCGGTCTGGAAGATACAATGGCTGCTGCGACTGGGGAAAGGGCCCCTGCCTTCACGTCTGAAGAGTTGGAGAAGCTCGTGGATGGGGTCCTCCCCCAGTATGCGCTACTCTACGGTCCTCCAGACCAACAAGTGAGTACACCGGGTGCACATGGAATGGGCTATGCCTGTGTGGATTGGGGTGGATGTAAGTTGGTGGGGTGGGGGGCGAATGAGGAGTGCAACGCCCGACAGATGAGAGCATGTGCCATATGGCAAAGTTGGTGGGGGGGGCCAATCACATCTAACATGCAGGTCATTGATGATTTCCTCCTTTCCACCCTGTACATGTCAAATAGGTCAGCGCCCATCAGAAGATCGAGATTTGGCATGCCATCGCCAAGGAAGTCCGGAACTTGGGGGTCCACAACAGACGGGGCACCCACTGCCGCAAGAGGTGGGAGGACATCCGCCGCGGAACAAGGAAGACCGCAGAAACACTGCTGGGGATGGCCTCCCAACCTAGGAGGGGTGCCAGTCGCACCATGACCCCCCTGATGTCCCGGATCCTGGCGGTGGCCTACCCAGAATTGGATGGGCGCTTTAAGACATCACAGCAGACACAAGGGGGTGAGTATCAGCACATTCTCCTATCTTTCTGCGCAGTGGAGGCGTCTGGGTGGGGGAGGAGGGCTGTGGGTGACATTAGGCCAGGGCGCTTTCTGTAGTGTAGTCCTCTCCCTTAGGCATGGCCCTGTGCCCCCGGCCCCCACCTCGGTAGGGTGACAAGTACAGCCATTGAAGGTCCAGCATCTCCCATGTGCGCGTTTGACGTCTCTTGGCCTGTTGTCCTAGTCAGTAGTACTGAGTAGTGTACCCCGAATGCGTGGCTTAGTGCATTAGGCTCCTGTGTCTGTCCTCTCCGCCAACGGTGTTGACATTGCATGCACTCAACCTGGTCTTCTTTTTTCTCCCCCCACCCTTTCTCTTCATCTTCTTGTGCATGTGTGTATTAGCATCATCAGGCGGAGGAGATTTGGCATCGGAGCACGAGGGAGCTGCAGGACACAAGGCCCCGGTGGGCCCAGGAACAGACACCGAGGGCACCAGTGATCCGGAGGGCGAGGGGAGCACCACGACGGGGACCGCTGGTGAGAGCAGCGAAAGCGACACGTCCTCGGATGGGAGCTCCCTAGCGGTGGCGGCAACATCCGTGCCCCCCGCCTCTACAGGTACAGCCGCCACCCAGCGCACCAGCCCCGCCCTCCCAGCAGCCCCTCAGTCTTCGCTCCGTGCCGGTTCGCCCAGGAAGGCGCGCATCTCCTTCGCCCCAGGCACCTCAGCCCCTGCCCCTGTTGCCCCTGCTGCCCTCAGTGCGGAGCTCATTGACCTGGTAAGGACGCTCATTGTTGGGCAGATGACCCTTTTGAATGCCATCCAGGGTGTGCAAAGGGAGGTGCAACAGAGCAATGCGTACCTGGAGGGCATTCATTCGGGTCAGGCTGCCCATCAACGAGCGTTCACTGCTCTGGCCTCAGCACTGACGGCAGCCATTGTCCCTGTTTCCAGCCTCCCTCTTCTTACTGCCTCCAGCCTTTCTCTGTCTCCTGTTCCTCAGCCTATCCCATCCACACCATCAGACCAGCCTGCACACACCTCAACACCCAAGAGCAGCTCATCCAAACACAAGCACCACAGATCCCACAAACACTCACCCAAGCAACACCCAGATGCAGACATGCCAACAACCACTGCCACCCCTGTGTCCCCCTCCTCCTCGTCTCCCTCCTCCCTCCCTGTGACGTCTACACTCACACCTGCATGCACCCCAACATCAGCCAGTGCTTCCATCACCACCTCACCCTCCAGTACAGTCCACACTCGTGCAGTCACCACCCCCACTGCCATTTACACGTCCCCTGTGTCCTCTCCCACTGTGTCTGTCACCCCCTCTTCCAAGACACACAAACGCAGGCAGCCACCCACCCAACAGCCATCCACCTCACGACAGCCTACAGCACCAGCACCTTCACCCAATGACAGCACACCTGACTCTCCTACAACCACCTCCTCTACCTCCACTTCCATCTCCACTTCTCCTACCCTTTACCTTGGCCCTAAAAAACTTTTCCTGGCTAACCTTGACCTCTTTCCCCCCGATGAGCTCCCCCATCCATCTTCAAAGAGTCCCAAGAGCACCGCAGCCACCACCAGCCCAGCTTCGGGTGTCACTGTTGTGCATGGGTTCTGGAGCCCACCCTTTGCCAGCAGTGACACATCGATCAGCAGCAAGGACACGTCCAGCCCCCCCCCGGCAAGAGGACCCGCAAAAACAAGGGCCGCCGTGCGAGGACCGACAGGGCTGCCCCCAAGGAGCAATGTGCGGCCACTTCACCACCCACACCATCTAGGGGAGGCAAGGGCCCGAGAGCCCCATCAAAGGAGCGGAAGGGCAGCAGGAGCGCGGATAAGGTGGACCCCACATGCCACATCCCAGCTGGGAAGGAGGACACTAAGGAGGCCAGGAGTCCGTCCCCGAAGGGTCCAGAAACGTCACGGTCCGAGGGCGACTGAGCCGGGAGTCCAGGCCAGGTCTGGCTCCCTTGACCTGCTTGATGAGCACCGCTGAACAGGGCCCGCGGGGCAGAAGAGCACCGCTGAACAGGGCCCGCGGTGCAGAAGAGCACCGCTGAACAGGGCCCGCGGTGCAGAAGAGCACCGCTGAACAGGGCCCCGCCGTGGAGAAGAGCACCGCTGAACAGGGCCCGCCGTGGAGAAGAGCACCGCTGAACAGGGCCCGCGGTGCAGAAGAGCACCGCTGAACAGGGCCCGCCGTGGAGAAGAGCACCGCTGAACAGGGCCACGCCGTGGAGATAGGCACCGCTGAACAGGGCCCGCGGTGCAGAAGAGCACCGCTGAACAGGGCCCGCCGTGGAGAAGAGCACCGCTGAACAGGGCCCGCCGTGAAGATAGGCACCGCTGAACAGGGCCCGCGGTGCAGAAGAGCACCACTGAACAGGGCCCGCGGTGCAGAAGAGCACCGCTGAACAGGGCCCCGCCGTGGAGATAGGCACCGCTGAACAGGGCCCGCGGTGCAGAAGAGCAGCGCTGAACAGGGCCCGCGGTGCAGAAGAGCAGCGCTGAACAGGGCCCTGCCGTGGAGAAGAGCACCGCTGAACAGGGCCCGCGGTGCAGAAGAGCACCGCTGAACAGGGCCCGCCGTGGAGAAGAGCACTGCTGAACAGGGCCCGCCGTGAAGATAGGCACCGCTGAACAGGGCCCGCGGTGCAGAAGAGCACCGCTGAACAGGGCCCGCGGTGCAGAAGAGCACCGCTGAACAGGGCCCCGCCGTGGAGATAGGCACCGCTGAACAGGGCCCGCGGTGCAGAAGAGCACCGCTGAACAGGGCCCCGCCGTCTCAAGCACCGCTCCGCTGGGCACCGCTGTCTCGCCACCTCTCCGCTGGGCCCTTCATCTCAAGCACCGCTCCGCTGGGCCCTTCATCTCAAGCACCGCTCCGTTGGGCACCGCTGTCTCTCCACCTCTCCGCTGGGCCCTTCTTCTCAAGCACCGCTCCACTGGGCCCTTCATCTCAAGCACCGCTCCGCTGGGCCCTTCATCTCAAGCACCGCTCCGCTGGGCACCGCTGTCTCTCCACCTCTCCGCTGGGCCCTTCTTCTCAAGCACCACTCCGCTGGGCCCTTCATCTCAAGCACCGCTCCGCTGGGCCCTTCATCTCAAGCACCGCTCCGCTGGGCCCTTCATCTCAAGCACCGCTCCGCTGGGCACCGCTGTCTCAATCACTGTTTATGGTTCACTGTGCCCACCATGCCTCCTCCTTGACCAGTGGAGACTGTCATCCACCTGATGGACTGTGGCTTTGCACTCCCCAGGATGGTACAGTGGGCAGCCCACCCACTGTAGAGACATTGAGAGACTGTGGCTTTGCACTCCCCAGGATGGTACAGTGGGCAGCCCACCCACTGTAGAGACATTGAGAGACTGTGGCTTTGCACTCCCCAGGATGGTCCAGTGGGCAGCCCACCCACTGTAGAGACATTGAGAGACTGTGGCTTTGCACTCCCCAGGATGGTACAGTGGGCAGCCCACCCACTGTAGAGACATTGAGAGACTGTGGCTTTGCACTCCCCAGGATGGTCCAGTGGGCAGCCCACCCACTGTAGAGACATTGAGTGGGCATGGTGGCTCCTCGTGGATCTGGCGTCGTGGACTCATGTGGCTGTGGTGCCCCCCCCTTCCCTTCCCCCTGAGGTGCGTGTAGTTTTTACATCTGATGCCCCTGCAGTGTTCTCTCCAAAGGACTCAGGTCTCCTGTGTGGGCTTTGCCCTTGTTTCTCAAAACTTTGGCCCACGGACATGATGAATTTGTAGGATGTGCAGGACTTGTTACTTCAGTTATACACTGATGTGTATGTCATTAGTTTTGTTGTGAATATCTCTCATGGTTGTACGATAATTTTCAGGAGCTTTTTGGTACATAAATATTTATTCCAAATTTGATTATGTCCTAGCATTTTTCAGGGGTGTTTGGGTGGTGTCACTGTGACTTGTTGCTCTGCATTGGTGTGTACATAGTTGGGGGGGGGGGTCGCATATGTGTGTGCCCGTAACCTTTCGTCCTCACCCCTCCCGTGTGTCGTAGGTGCAGTACTCACCGTTGTCGTCTGCGCCGGACTTCGTACTCGTGGTAGATGAGAAGGTAGACGAGAGCAGGTAGGATGTGTAATTCGGGTTCCATGCTGTCCTCCTTCCTCCTGGAGTGCGTAGTGGTGAGCGTTTTCCCGTCCGTAGTCTGTTTCCGCCATGTTTTTATCGGCGGTGCTCCCGCCCCGGAAAAGGTGGCGGATTGGTGAGTTGTGATAGTGTGGGCGGTACATTGGCTGCCGCCTGGCTGTTGGCGGTGACCGCCGCGCTGTTTGTTTGTACCGCCGTGGCGGTCGGAGTGTTAAAGTGGCTGTCTGTGTTGGCGGTTCCCGCCAGGGTCAGAATCCCATATTTTTTACCGCCAGCCTGTTGGCGGGTTGGCCGCCGCTTTAACACCGACCGCCAGGGTTAGAATCACCCCCATAGTCTCTTAAAGTATATGGGAGAGGATTTATTGGTGAACATGACTTTGGCTGGTTCAACTTCAAAATGCCTGTCAGTTGCAAATTGCTACTAGAGTTCTCCACATTGCACTCTATGTATATTTTGAATGGCATGTCCAGACAGAATGTGAAGATCCACACCTCAGTGAAGACAGAATAGGTAAGGATAGATGGCCCAGATGTCAGCATTCCGTACATGGTAATGCAGTTAAAGATCTCACTCAGGCCATCTCATGCCACATTTTCCATATTGGATACATAGCCATACCTTTGCGTTGTTTTGTTACCAGAAATGCACAGGAGTGTTAGAACAAAGGCATGTCTGCATGGCGTTGTCAGAATACAGTCTATTACACAGTCCACCTTCTGGTGGTGTTACCCATAATGGCTTGTGAAATAACTTTAACCCTGGATTGAAGTTTGTCTGACAGTTGCTATTTACATCACAAGATACTTGTCCATATGAGACGTTCTGCATGCATGCACACACCCATCACATGGATATGCTAAGAGGTGATGTGCATCAATGTAACGTTACTTCCTGCCATGTATGGACAGACACTAGGTTGTGTAGAGGGATACATGCTATTACTTTAACTACATGTAACGAACCTTGTAATGGTCCTCTAGGTATTTCCACTAATTAATATGGAGGATGCATCCAAAATGTATCTTTAATGTGAGATAGCTAGCCACCCTCCATCCATGTTTCAAATACATGAGACATAGTAAGTCTATGTAGCAATGTGTGTGGAGTTCTGTCCTTGCAATATCAGGTACACATTTCTGAGGCACAATACCTGTACTTGCCAGATATTACTTATTTTACATAGGTTAATGGCCATGAAATGAAGCCCGTTCAGGCTGCACAAAGAATCCCAATGATGAATTACAAAGCCATGTGAACTATACCATGTGTACACAACAGCTTTGTTTCTAATCATTCTAAGTAATAACATGGTTCTACATAGATTTTGCCAGACAATGTAATTTCAACTGCCAGCATTGGCAACACCTTGGTACTTTGGCTTTATTACATTAGGAGATGTTCATGTTTCTTTGGATGGATGGTCAATTTAAAATAAAAGGTTATTTTTGGATAAGATGCCACATGTGATGTTCCATAGTAGATGAAGCATGATAATGATTGACACAGTTCCTATTTAAGCTTTGTCCAACACATATTTCCTTCTGCTCCAATAGACAACATGACACCGGAGCAGCTGAAGAACCACCTTATCGGGCTTGACCGTTACTGCCACATCTGGAATGTTGTGAAGGTCTACCGGAGAAGGGTACAGCAATTTATTGAGGAAAGGGCAGCTGGCACTTGGAAGATTACACCCCTGGGACCCTCAAGCCATGATCAGCCAGGCACCAGTCAGGATGTTGCTGCAGACCAGGGAGATCAATTGGTTGCCGTACCGGTAAGATCCACCAGTCAGCCAGCAGGACCACCATGGCCAGAGACACCAACCACTGGACAGAGTAGTCAATTCACCCATCTCGCTATGAAGGACCTTTCAGACCTGAAGCCCTGTGTTGCTGCCTTGGACTCCATGGACTGCATAGCGGAACAAATCTAGTCTGCAATGACACTTTGGCCCTCATTATGACATTGGCGGTAAAAACAGCCTACCGCCGCAGTGATGGCCGCCAAAAGACTGTTGCTGCGGCTACCAGCCGTCCACTGTATTATGACCACAGCCGGATTTCCACCAGACGAATGGCGGAAATCCGGCTGCAGCAATGCCGGTGGATGGCGGTAAGGTGGCGCTGCTGCCACCAGCAGTGCCACGCCAGTAGACCGCCGCCAGCCGTATTCTGGCCCATAATACAGCCTGGCAGTGTTCTGCTGGCAGGTGCTGCTGATGGCAGCAGCGCCCCATCCTGTCTCCTGCCCGAGGACCCCCTGCACACAGGTAAGTCTGGTCTCTGACAGGGGAGGGGGTGGGGGTGTTGTGTGTGTGGGTGTGTGAATGTTTGTGTGTGCGTGAATGCAGGTGTCTGTTGCATGTTGAATGCATGTATGGTGGTGTGAGTGCGTGTATGTTTTGTTATGTGAATGCGTGTCTGTGGGTATGTATGAAAGTGTGTGTGGATGTGTGTGTGAATGAATGCATGCATGCGTGGATGCATGGGGCAATGGGTATGTGTATGTGTGTGTGTGTGTGTGTGAAGGGGGTGTAAAAGTAGGTGGGGTAGGGAAGCTTTGGAGAGGTAGGGGTTGGGGGGCTAACTGGAGAGGGAAGGAGGAGACCCCTATCAGTGACAGGGAAGGAATTCCCTGTCACTGATAGTGCCTACAGCCATGGTTTTTGTGGTGTTAAGGAAGCCATGAAAACCATGGCAGTAGGCAGGGTCATAATCCTGTAGGCGAACAGTGATGGCCGCCCGGCTGGAGATGGATATCTCCAGCCCGGCGGCTGTTACCACTGGGGCGGTCAGAGTGGTACATTGGCAGGATGGCTTCAGCCAACCCACGGATGTCATAATATGGCGGTAAGTACCACCAGCCTGTTGGCAGTACTTACCGCCATATTAACGCCAACCGTCGGGGTTGTAATGACCCCCTTTATGTCCTTCCTCAGTTTTTTCCTTGTGTAATTTCTTTTAGTGGTTTTATAACATAGTTTAGGATAGTTTTTAGTATAGGTATAGATTAGGTTAGGTCTAGTAATTTTAACGTTTTAGGTAGAGTTTGTACTTAGGAGGGCAGGTTATTTAGTGGGTTGGGGTTAATGTTTAGGGTATGTGTTTTTAAAAAATATATACAATACAAACTATAAAAAAATATATTTGTTTAGCTCTCTTTAGGTAGTTTGTGAATAGCTGTAGTTTATGTTGTTATTGTTATGTTTGTGTTGTTATTGTGTGGTGTGAAAATGTGTATAAATGGTGGTAATGATTTATTTTTAACATGTCTGTTGTGTTATATGTGTAGAATAAGATACTTTAAGATAAGGTGGTTTTAGATAGTTAGGGTCAGGAATAAGGTAGTGTAGTTTAGTTTAGGTAGCATAGTTTAGTTTAGCTCTAGTTTAGGTTATATAAGTAAATTAGTATGGTCTAGGTAGTTTTAGATATACATTTCTTTTCTACATTAAATAGAAATCTTTACTATGTACATCTCCTTCATGATTCACTGTGTAAGAGTTGCCAGATCTGCTTGCGTTGTAAGTACGTACAGTAGGATTTTCAAGCAGTGTTTGTAGATGTGTGATAAGGTGGAACACCTATAGAGAGGAACCTGTGAAGTGTGGCATGGAATCGCTGAAGAGGTCAAACATAGTTGAGCACTGTAACTGGCACTCTTGATGTGAATGGATACACACCCCAAAACAGGTATTCACCTACTGTTGCACTGTGTGTAAGGCATGTGACATGAATTGAAGGGATGGTTATGTCAAACCATTGTCACTAATCAAGAATAATTTTGTTCACATACTGATGCCAGCCACCTACACATAGACCTTTGCATCATTTGATTGTCACAGCAGCGTTGTTTTCTCGCTAGTATCCATGAATGTGCTCCCCACCAGTGCTGTGACTTCATTCACCATTAACATTAACTGCACTGCACAACATGACCTTTTTGCCACATTGCCCCTTGTTGATAATAAGCAGATGGCTCTGGTAGTTCCTCATGTGCTGCACCATCATGTCCTGGTACTCCAGCCATCCACTCGTCTGGGATGACCGCTGCCACCCACTCATCCAAAGCATCCAGCTCCTCTTGGGGCGCTGGGCTCCCTCCTCCGATCTGCAATGCTGCCTTCAGATTGTTGGCCAGTTTCTCCTTTGTCTGGCACTTGTGATCATGCCAGTGTTTCTTGCAGTCAGTGACAGTCCTCTTTGCTTCTCCCACACTGTTGGGCCTCTCCACTATGAACTGCCAATAGCCTCATCCCTCCCTAGTGGCAATTTTGAGGTTACAGAGAGCTGATGTTGGTGCTCTGTCACCTCAGTGATCAAGAAATTGCACTTCCTCTTCTTTTTCTCCTGGGGTCTGTCTGGATATCCTTGCGGTGCTGGGATTGCTGTCCTTGCTTCTGCTGTCCGTGCCGTGGCTGCCTTCTGTGAAATGTGCCATTGGTTTTCCAGATGCATCATTTTTTAAAACTTTTTTATGTGTTCCACACTCAAAAGTGCAGCAGGGATGCCGGTTAGCAATACTTTACATGCCACAAGTCAGCCCTGCGTCGCTTTTGCTGCAGAAGCTTCAGATTTAATTAGGACATTGCTCACATCAATGCGTAATTTTATTTTATGCATACAGAATCATTACGCCATGGTGCACCATGTTGTAAATACAATGCATTCAGGGTGTAGGAGTTTGTAATACCAAAGCACAAGTTATTTTGAGGCATCACTGCCACAGTGCAGTGATGCATAATTTCTTGTAACTATCCCCTCAGTGTCAACTGGAAATGAAAGATTCAGATCTATGAAAGGATCAGATTTGAAACTATTTGAAATTGATAAAAAGAGTACCAATATTGGGCGAAAAGGTGTTTGTGCATCCTATGTAAATCATCAAAATCCACTCACTCTTCTGCTTGTGACTATGGTTTCATAAAACAGCTCAGCAGATTAAAGCAACATCTTCAGAAATATTTGTTTAACATGTTGATTACAAGTATAAGAAAGTCTCAGGATTGCATCACTATGAATTGGACTGAATAAACAGCACCACATTTATAAATATCAATGCCTAGTGATGCAAACGTTTATAGATCGAGCCCCCTCCTATTCTGAATATTGGGAAGAATTGAGACAAGCTTCTAACTGCTTGATCCTTTGTAGTTCTGAAGAATTTGGAGATGTCTGGGAGGGACTTCCCTTGTGGCACCTGTCCCCTTGTCTTCAGGACACCAGAGGAAACTATGTGACCTCACGGCAGATTCAGGTACCTACTTGTTGCTGTCACTGCTGCCCTTAAGATCCTCTGCAAAAGCGTGGTGCATTGGACCAAAGGTAGATGTAATTGGATGGGCCTACCACCCAATATGAAGCAGGTGAACGGTAAGCCTGTTGACCCCCTGTTGGGGGGCGGCCCATCTCACTCGGCCAACCCCCACTTCACTGATCCCGGGGTTTCCCGCGATGGCGTGGAGAAAAGTTGGCAGAATCCCCTTTAAATAGCCCGCTCCCCCTGCTACCAGTGGCATCCCATACAGATGGGCATGTCACCCCTTGCCTTTGGCAGCCCGCCACAATTCGCACATCCTGACTCACTGGTCTTGGGCAATAGGAGTGGGTGTCCCAGTTACCGCTGCAGGCAGTGATAGGGGATGGAAGCTCTTTATGTGGTGAGCCCGTTGCCTCGTCACCCTTGGCTGCCCCCACCTCACATGGCTGACTCCAAATGAACTCATCTTTGGCTGCAGATTCTGACATGAGCTACCTTCCTGTAACCCACAATGTGGGCAGAGGCCCCTCTTCCTGCTTCTGTACACATGAGCTCCTCTCCACCTTTTCGTGCCTGAAGCCCAGGTCGAGCTCTAGGGCTTCCCGTAGTATGAGGGTCCTCCACTTTGAAGACTTCTGAATTCCCTGACATGAAGACATTAGGGCCTCAGTCCCAAAATCCAGCCCTACAAACCAGTAATAGAAAATGAAACAGGACTGCCAACAAGAAGTTTCAGGGAAAGTAAAAAAGGAATATTCTCCCAACCACTAGACTGGAACCCGTAGATTCTAAGTGGTGGTCATCTTGAATTGGCTGTTGTCTGATTCCTACCTTGACTTGTTAATCTACCCAGCCATTCTCATTGCTTCACATTGTCTTGCCTTATCTCAATTGCTTCAGGGCTTGATCTACATTTGCCCCACAAGCCACCACACCTCCCCGGTCAGCACTTTTCACTTGCTACAACTCCTTGTATTCTGGCGCCTGCCTGAAGGCTGGTATGGCTTTAGGTATCCTGTACCTATAACTGATGCCCATAGTGGCTCAAAACCCTTAGAGAGTACGGGATACTACAGAAGTATACAACCAAGGCGGCTATATTGCTATTTGTAGGAAAAGTCGCAAAACCTTCAGGGAGTAGGGAACTCAACAGAAGGCAATTTGGAGACCAGAGAAATGAAAAGGACATTGATACCATTGACCTCACAGCTGTTTCGTCACTTAGTACCGGCAAAGGTCTGGTCCTTGATTCAAATAGAGTGAAACAACATCATCCACAAATAATAAAGAAATATGTGGTGCCACAACAACGCAAAACCTCTTTGGATCCTAACACTGACCAAGCATCAGTTCATGAACTGGCGCACCTCAAAACAGCAGTATGACAGGCATAGTTCAGAAAGGTGTTCCATTAAGTCTTAAAAGGCAAAAGAAAAACCCTCAGTTCAATGCTCCTATGCTGTCCCCATCAGGAATTAACTAACTCAGAATGAAATACCCATCGAATTTGTCCAAAAATGGAGCCAACAAATTTAAACACAATATTTTAAGGAGCAATCCTGAAACGCTCATATCTCACTCCTATTTTTGCTCCTCAAGAGGAGACATTAAGACTTACCTTATCTTCCACACAAGATGCAGAGCAAAATGCCAAAATTAATTTTACTTCCTCAAGGCAATCATCACCACATAGAACATCCCCTGTTGTCTCAAACTCATAATATCACCCTCCCCCGCATTCAAACTGAAAGTTACCATCTCAATTGGCAACATCCATATTCAAGCAGCGGACATTGACCTACAAACATTTGACTCACTTTTTAGTGACTTAAAAAGGCAAGTAGCAGCCCCAACTAATCCCACTAGTTTCTTATTATACACTTTGGGGGGTTATTACAACTTTGGAGGAGGTGTTAATCCGTCCCAAATGTGACAGATATACCACCAGCCGTAATACGAGTTCCATAGGATATAATGGACTCGTAATCGGCTGGTGGTATATCCGTCACTTTACCGTCACTTTTGGGACGGATTAAAACCTCCTCCAAAGTTGTAATAACTCCCTTTGTCTCATAACCTTTCCCCTAAATTAGCTAACTCTGCCCCAAGAACCACACCCAAGGACAATTGTAGCCATGCATGCTACATAGCCCCTCATAGTCTACAGCTACACCTCTCTACAAAATAGCACTCCCACCCCTAGGAACAAATACTCAACATCATGAAGTGGGTTAGTGACCAACAAACATCCCCCAGATAATGTGCAGGGGATAGAAACAAAATCTGAGGTAGGTCCTGAGACTTTTAAAACATGTACACAGAACGATAATTTGGCAGTGCCCAACACATAAACTCCCCGTAAATCAAATCAACAACAACTTCTGACCAGTATCCAGTCTTCCTTTCTTAGCTAAATTGGCAGAAAAATGTGCACACAATCAGTTATGCGAACACATCAAGAATTTCAACCTACTAGACGAATGTCATTCAGGTTTCAGGCCTCGTCACAATACCGAGGTTGCCATTATAAACATCCTAGATGATATATAAACATCTCTAGACCAAAGCCAATCCTGACTCCTAATACTGCTAGATTTATCATTGACGTTTGACTTGTTCAGCCACAAAGACCTAAATAAAAAAGCTTGAATTCAGAATGGGACTTTCAGGAGCTGTCCTTAACTGGTTCACCTCCTTGCAAAGCTGAAAACATAGAATCAAAATCGGAACCTCCCTATCCGACGTAACATACATCGACAGGGGCATCCCACAAAGATCTTCAATTTCACCAACACTCTTCAATCTATGCATGGAACCACTCATTGAAATCCTTAAACAATCAGAAATATCGTACCATATGTATGCCAATGATACTCAGCTATACATCAAACTCTCCTCTCATGAGGATAACCAGAGACTGGATGACACCCTGAGGAAAACACAGGAATGGCTGGCACACAACCATCTAAACCTCAACCCGTTTGAAACCAAATTAATTCTCTTCTCCCCACCTCTTGTCTCCTCAACCACAACTTAGGTCTCTTAACCTCAAGTTGCTAAATTGCACGCCAACCCTCTTTGACTCCATAAAATCACTAGGCATCACATTAGACTCTAATTTAAACATGCAAGCCAACATGCAAGCCACAACCAAAAGTGGTGACTTTCACCTGCAACTAGTAAGAAAACCAAAACCATTCATACTGCTAAGTGACCTCAAAATGGCGGTTCAATCGCTACTGCCTTTAAGATTTGACTATAGGAATGTCACACTAATAGGTCTACCAAAAGTCAGCCTAGCCCCAATGAAAGCAACAATATATGCAGCAGCAAGACTGTTAACAGGAACATTTCAGCATGACCACATCTCCCCATCACTCAGAACCCTCAACTGGCTCCCAGTTGAAGCTCGGATCCAACTGAAGGTGGCTAGCATTAGGCACAAAGTTCTTCACAACTCTGGTCCTCAATACATGGCAAATAGGATCGAACTATAATGCAGCGGAAGGGACTCGAGAAGCTCTAAATCACTAACACTAGAACCAGCCAGATTCATAAAAAGGAAAACACAAGGACGCACTTTTGCTGGATCTGCTCCAAAAATATGGAACTCCTTACGACCCTCATGAGAGCAATTACTTCGCTCAAGCTTTTCAAGAAAGAAGTTAAAGCCATACTACTAAAAAAACATGTCTTAATAGAACAATTTTGAAACTGTCATTCACCCCACTTCATATTATATCTGATTGTTCCACACATTGTGCTCTGACCGCCATAGAAATTGTTCCTTATTTTATATTGGTATCCTATTGTTCTATATCTTACTCCGAGAATTGTGTTCAAAGTATCCCATGTGGAAGGTGTTTTAATGTACAGCAACCCTCTTCAGCTTGCTTGCTGTACAGTGCTCTGAAACGGTGATGGTGATGGTCATGCTTGCTCTTTATAAAACATAGTAAGTAAATAAATAAATAATTAAATAAATAAGTAAATAAACAAACAATTGATTTTGTTGCCAGAATTGGAACTGCAGTGATCTTAGCAGTTATGCTTAACCCACTGCTTTGCTCTTCCTGTTCTGGCTAAAAATAATGAACTAATGTGTAAGGAAGAGGCTTTCTAAAAGCATTGCACCCAAAATGCAACTATTTAAAGGTCTGCTGCAAGCCGTAAAAGGCCATATCCTTTTTTTATTTACTTTATTTTGGGCTGCAGTTCTTTTTGATAAGAGCAACAGGCAAGAATTTGCTCTAAATTTCAAACCACAGGCTATTGGATGCCAACTACCAAAGACATTTACAAGTCAACTATCTGTAAATTATCTAGTATCTTTCTTTCAAGGCCCATGCTGGGCCATTTTCATCCTTCTTAGGAATCAGTGTTCATTAAGGTCAACAGATATGTGGACGCTGCATAGGATGCGATAGAACCATTGACACAATTTCAATACAAACCACTCAAGTTACACAGTATGACCAATGTGGCCATACAAGGAAAACTCCAGTCAGGAATAAAGAGATTTATTACAAATGTAAGCACAAAGTTATGTAGACAAGTCACAAAACAAAGTAATAAAGATCCAAAATCAACAAGTGTTGTCCAAGGCTGCAAAATAAGTTCAGACAAACTAACATTAATAAAACTATGCATTTGACAAGCAATGCAAAACATCAACAAGATTATCTGAGAAACAGAAACTAAACATTGCACAGTTTTGATAAACATTAAATCAGTTCAAATTAGCAGAGCTCACTTTAGCTGGGCAAAGGACACTCTCCAATTTGTCAAATCAGGGCAAGACATTTGGGGGAAGAGAACTCATGCAGGCAAAAGACAAAACAAACAAAAAGGGAAAAAGGAATTTGGAAAAAGATAATCTTGGGCAAGAAGCTGACAACTCTGGTGGGCAACAGGTAGGTAAAAAGGGAAAGCATCAGCATGACAAAAGCTTGATCAAGAGTCTCCTGCAGAGGTTAAGAAGAAAATCTCTAAGTCTCAGCAAGGCATTTCAAAGGGGCAAAGCAGAGAGGAAGATACCTCTCCAAGAGGCACAGCATTTAGGATACAGGAAAAGGGCTCAGCTTCTTATCTTCAGGCAGGATACTCAACTAGCCAAGGGGAAATCTGAAAGATCTGATCAAAGTCCAACTGGTCAATGACATATCGAAGTTCAAACGGCAATCTGATTTGTTCAGCGCAACAGTTCATTTTACGTTGAAGGGGCATCATCTAATAGAAATTGACCACACATTTACCAGTTGAAACAGTTGTGTTTCTACCCATGTCTTTCATGAAAACTCTCTATGTGTAAAATAATAGGGATCTACTACCAAAGCTAGTCTTCTCATGGGAACGAAGTCTGAAAGAATATTCACGTTATGGGATTGACTTCGCATTTTCTACAAAATCTCGAAAAACAGCACCTAACATACCTCACTTAGGCTCCGCCTGCTGTAGACCCCCAGGGCCCACACATCCTTGGCGATGGCACGCCACAGTCCCTTCTTCTGATAGGCACTGACCTGCAGAGGTAACACAGACAGGAGGACACATACAATCCAGCCTGTCACACATATGGCCCACAAATCTAATTTCCATCTCCATTGGCACACACATCAACTGGCGCATACCATGTACACTGCCACCAGCCAGACCAACCTCTAAATGACACGACTCTTGCACACACATCTCCATGCAACCTTGTCACATACATCGTGCCAAATTTGTACTAACCTATCAGTCTGGAGGCCCATGCAGCTGTCCATACTGGTGTAGGACCCCATCCACCAAGGGCTCTAACTCCTCCGAAGTGAAGGCAGGGGGCCTTTCCCCGGTCACAAGGGCTATGGCAGGATCCAGACACAGGTCACAGCAGCACTGTAGGTGTTGTACCGTGGAAAGTCAGGAATCAAGTGAGGTTATAAACAGAAAATGGTGATCCTTATTGGCCACTGTACTCCATAGAGCCCCATAAGAGCCAATGAGGAATAGCACGGCGGTGCAAGACCGCCTTCCGCCATAACGCCCAACGCTGGCGGAGTTACCTCACTTCCACCTGTCCCTACATACAGGACATGCGATCGCCATTTTATGGTGGTGCACAACATTCAGATAATCGAGAACTGCATCATTTCTATGAATTGCACATACATTGCCATTCCCATTGTCCCATCACATTAATTCTCTATGTACACTGAGGTGGTTGTTTCATTGTTCAAATCGTGACACCCTATTCACTCTTGTGTCCCTTAGATACTTACCACTGCGGATGAATCGGAGGAGGACACAAGACCCAGTGTACAGACCCCTTGAGGACTTGGCTACACTGGAGGACAGGCACTGGAGGACAGGCATATAATACTACCTATAGACTTTACTGTGCCACTATCATAAAGCTGTGTGCTCAATTGTGCTCAATTGGAGCCTGATCTGATAACAGCTATCCGTCATCCCACTGGGATCCCCCTCTTGTGCAAGTTCTCTCAGTGCTCCATTTTCTGGCAACTGGTTCTTTGCAAGTGACAATGAGCTTGGCAGCAGGAATATCACAGCCAATGTTCTCAATAGTGCTGGCAAGTGTTTTGTCTGCCTGGGTCAAACACATGTGCAGCTGCATTGCTTTCCTCCAGGTAGAAGATTTGGCTACTGTGAAGGCAGGATTCTATTCAATGGGACATATATCCAACATTATTGGGGCGATTGACGGAACACATATTGCATTTGTCCCCTCCGCCACAATGAACAGGTGTTCAGGAATCAAAAAGGTTTCCACTCGCTCAATGGCCAGATGGTGTGCCTGGATGACCAGTACATCTCCCACATCACTGCCAAATATCCTGGGTAGGTGCATGATGCCTTCGGCCTGAGGAATAGCAGCATCCCAAATGTGATGGCACAACTACAGAGGCACAGAGTATGGCTAATAGGTGACCCTGAGTCCTCAGGCAACAATATGTCAGTGTTTGCCTTCAGGAGTTATCCCCGTACCATTGTGTAAGGCTAATGTTTGTCCCTCAATACTTGCAGGTGACTCTGGTTAACCAAACCTATCATGGCCCCTGAGGCCTGTGGGGAATGCCATAGGAGGGGCTGAGAATTGGTACAATGATGCACATGGGTGAACCAGGCGTATCATTGAACATACCTTCGGCCTCCTGGAGGCCAGGTTCAGATGCCTCCATCTGACAGGAGGATCCCTGTGCTACTCACCCAAGAAGGTCTGCCATATAGTAGTAGCATGCTGCATGTTGCACAACCTTGCCCTTGGATGACATGTGCCTTATCTGCAGCAGGAGATTGGAAATGCCCCGGTGGCAGCAGTGGACCCTGAGGACAGTGAGGATGAGGAGGCAGAGGATGAGGACGTGGACAACAGAACATCAGTTATACATCAATACTTCCAATGACACACATGTGAGGCATTGGAACTGACCATTCCTCTGACTATTGGTGTTGTCAGTGTGGCTGAAGCAGGATGGCATTAACTTTCTTTGCATCTCAACTTACTGTCACCTATGCCTTCTCATTTTACAGATGTTGGTGTTATCACAACTGTGTACTGATGTGAAGCCTACAGACAGCTACAGGTCATTATTTGTATGCTATCACAGTGTTGAGATCATTTGCACAAGATGTGACTGTTTCCATTATTGCACATTTTCATCACATAAAACACTATCACTCAAGTTGCGTTCAAGGGTGTTTATTTTAGTGCAAGGTATATACGGAAAAGTGCAATGGAATGGGTGATGGTAGAGGTAAGTCCAGGGTATTGTTGCAGTCTGTTTGGCCAGTGTCCAAGGGGCCATATGAAAGGAAGAAAAGGCAGTTCAGAGTGGACAAGGTGACAGAGTGGGACATAGGGGGACATTCAGGAGGGTGTCCTTTCCTGCCGGTGGTCTTGGTCTTGGCAAGTGTCTCTGGCTTCTGACTGGGTTGCAGGAAATGTTAGCGGGGTGGTTCACCTTCTGCAGGGGGGGTGCTGGTGGCCCGTGGGTCCTGTGGCAGGGCCTCCTGTCCACTAGCTGCAGCAGATGTGGAGGGCTGGTCAGTAGACTGGCTAGTGGTAGGGGCCCTCTGGTGTGCTGTCCATTCCGTCATGATGTTGGCCCTATCAGCCAGCACCCCTACTATGGAGACCATGGTGGTGTTGAGGGCCTGCAAATCTTCCCTGATCTCCTGATGGTGTACCTCCTGCAGCCGCTAGTTCTCCTGCATGTTGGTAAGGATCCATCTTGTCCTGGGATTGTTGGTAAGCCCCCAGGACATTAGTGAGTGCCTCCTGGAGAGTCGGTTCCCTGGGCCTGTCCTTCCCCTGGTGCACAGCTGACCTCCGAGGGTCCCTGTCCCCCTGTGCCTGTGTCCCCTGAACAGTGTGCCCACTGCCACTGACCCCAGGACCCTGATTGTCTTGGGTGTGAGGTGTGTCCTGGGGTCCCTGTACAGGTGGGCACACTGCTGATTGACGTGTCCTGGGGACAGAGGTGTGGGGACGTTGGGTGGGTGCTGTGCTGTTGGATACTGAGGGGGGAGGCTCAGTGGTAGACTGGGGAGGGCTGGTGTTGCCGACTGACCAGTGGTCCCTGATGGGCCAGGAAGTTCATCGAGATCCTGATGTCCAGAGTTACTGTCATTACTGGGGGCATCTTCTGTTGGGGCACTGGATAGTCGTGGCACCTCTTCGCCACTGGGATTGGCTGGGGCATCTGTGGGGATGTAAGTGATGTATTATGCTTCATGTCTGTAACATATTGTACATCCCTAGCTTCCCCTCTATCGTTGCTGTTGCCCTGCATGATTATTAGTACTCCATGCTGTGCATTCTTTTGTGATGGATGTACATGCAGGGCTGGAAGGGCTGTCCATGCATTGGTATGGCATCCAGGGCTTGGCATTGGGGTTGGTCACATGTGTAGGTGCACTGTGTGGGATGGAGTGGAGTTATGGGAGTCAGGGTGAGGGGGTAAGATGGCATGCAGGTATGGGGGTGATAAGTAGTAAGTATTGACTCACCAGTGTCCAGTCCTCCGGCTACTCCAGTGAATCCCTCAGAATGCAGGATTGCCAAGACTTGGTCCTCCCATGCTATGAGCTGTGGGAGAGGAGGTGGTGGTCCACTGCCAGTCATCTGGATGGTGAGCTGGTGCCTTGCTGCCACAGAACGTACCTTCCCTATAGGTTGTTCCACATCTTCCTGATGTCGTTCCTTGTTTTTGGACGCTGTCCCACGGCGTTCACTCTGTCCACAATCCTCTGCAATAGCTCCATCTTCCTGGCAATGGACATCTGCTGTACCTGTGCTCCAAACAGCTGTGTCTCTACCCTGACTATTTCCTCCACCTTGACCGGCAAATCCTCATTGGTGAAATGGGTGTGCCTTAGTGGGGATATGGGTATTGTGTGGTGTGTGTGTTGTACAGAGGGTGTTGAGTAATGTGGTGGGGTGTGGAATGTGGGGTGCGTGACTAATGAATGGGTGTTTGTGGTGTGTGTGTGTAGTTCTCTCTGTGATATTTGTGTCTGTCTCGTGGCAACTTTTGGTATTTGTAAAGAGTTGTGGGTAATGTGGGTGTGTGTTATAGTGCTGTGGGTGGGTAGGTGTGGTGTGTGTATCAGTGTCAGGTATGTGTTTTTGGTATTGGCCAATGTTGTATGGTTTTGTATTTGGGTGGCTATTGAGACCGCGCCGGTGTGTACTGCCAATGGTTTACTGCCATTGAATGTCCGCTGTGGTGATTCGTGGGTCATAATGTGGTGGGCGTTGTTTTGTTTAACACTGACCTTTGGTCTGACGGATATGTGTTTGTGGCAGTATTCTGTCGGTTTGGTATGTGTGTCTCATAATATGGTGGCCGTCACTGCGGTGGTAAACTGGATTTACCGCCATTCATATAATGAGAGCCACAGTCTAGTGACTGTGAATAGAGGCACATATGATGTGCATGGCCACACAGTGCAGCCCAAACAGTCTACATATTCTACATCAATGTCTGCAAGTGCTTATTCAATTCATTGTGGCATCTCACATAACACATATAAATGCAGATTTCTCAACTGTGTCACTGCAGGATTGGCTACCTATTACCAATGCTGCCACACTTGCCCCACTAGGCAATGATGCTACTGGACCCAGCAGGGATGTATGTTACCATGTTGCTGTATCTCACTCTGATACAAACGATGAGGTCACTCCTACAGCTCCATCTATGTGTGTTTGAAAAAACAACACACAAAGAGTTTGACAATAAAGCAATTACTTTGAAGCAATAACTATATGCAAATGAAGTCCTGCCAACGTACCATGCACTGATGCATTCCAGGTCATAGTGGCATATTGTGTCATTAAATGCCCAGATGAGCATTTTCTGTGAATGCATACCCACATCCCAAGTTCAATTACCCCCTCAATATAGCAAAATAATGTGATGCACAACAATTGTAAAGCTATGCCTCTTTGGAATAAATCATACTTGTTTTGGCTACCCAAGCCAGCCTTGTGATCAACAAAATATAGTCAAATAATTGAGGTAAGCACTAATGTGCATTGGTACTGTGCATGTGCCAGACATATTCTTCCACACCCAAGCCCATACAGCAGATGTGTATACTACAAAGTGATATGGTGATTGTTGGGTATTACTCTTTGATAAATGTTGTTTTGCACACATCAACATGTGTCCTATATGCCTAACCACATACATTACATATCTAGACAGACAATCTGTTCCCCAGCTGCCACATACACTGTAGACATGCTGAACCAGCCAGTGTATGTAATTCCCTGTGTGGGTTATGCATCCATAGCACATCCTCAGATAGCAATGTATCCAGATGTGGGTCTATTTACCAGCGGCAGGTGCTAATGGTGGCTCACTACTTTTGGACCTCAGGGGGGACAAACCTCTCAACCATATTGATGATTCCACGCTAAGTCACTTTGTGGGGCTCATCATGGCCTCATAACTATGGAGTAAATAAAGGCACTGCAGTAGGCCAGCTTGGTTAACTCTGTGCCATGGGGTCATTGCAGGGGTCTTGCTGGGTGGTTTCCAAGGCAACACCGATTGATATTCAAGCTGACTCAGATTAAGTTAGGGATGTAAACCTGGTGACGTGGTGAAGGCTTATGCCTTCCCCAGATCTGATGTCACATAGTTCTTCCTGTGCCTTCCTGCACATAAACCATCCATGGAGGGGTTTTGCTTGCAGAATGGAGCACACATGGAAAGAGGAGAACATGAGGAGAAAATAAAACATTTCTCCTTTTTACACCTGTTCTGGGGAGGCATAAGGTTTTAGCTCTGCACCAGATTCACATGAGTCTGGTAGTCTGTGTCGGCGTCAAACTCCATGGGTATTGTATCGGAGCACCCATCGCAAGGCCCATTCAGTGCCTCCTTGATTCAGAGTAAGGCAATGCAGTGCTTTATGCTGCCTTGCCTTACTCAATGTCTTTGAGGCTATGCCAAGCCACACAGGGTGGCTTTGCGTTGCTTCATCAATATGACTGAGAGTCCTGCACCACGGGAGCTTCTAGAAAAGTGATGCTCTAGTGATCCCTCTAATGTAAACCTCTATAAATCACTCAACACAATTTCACGTTGATACTTTGTGTTCCCCAGTTTTCACACCAATAATGCAATCATTCAAACATATGTACACTGCCAACATACGCATGCAACACATTTCAAGACATTAAGCATGTCACCCCAGATATTCACAGTCAGAACACTGATCCCTGGAATTGTTTACATGCATTGCACTGCACTGTGAAACACACATTTGGTCAATTGTGTCAATTTAAACAGAAGCATTAGTGTGATGCATTGCACATGTAACCGCATCAGGATGAGACACATTTAACCCGATGCGTCAAAAAAGCACCATTGTGCATTGACATGCATTGCGTGTAAATTACGCATTGCCTATTTTGCCCAGGATGCGTTAAAAAAACGCATTTGGTGAAAACACAACACACCCGCCCAGGAAATTATGCAACGGCTCTGTCATGCTGCAAACCTGGAAGTGTGAAGTTACATTCACTTTCCCTTACAGTCTTTTTGTCTGTGCTGGATAGTGAAGGTGTTTGTTGCTGGAGAGTGTGCTGCAGTTTTATGATCTTATTAGTGTCTGTGCTGTCCCTGTTGTGTCCCAAAAGTTTGTTTTGTATCTTGTAGTATTATTTGTGTTGTTCTGACCAGTGCACTGTTGGTGCTTGTATTTCAAAGGGAATTGTACTGTTAGGGACAGTTGTGGGGTTTTAGGTAGTGTTCTTGTAATTTAAGGTTTTTGTTTTATTTTGAGGAGGCAAATGTCTGGGAGGTGCAGTTTGGGAAATATGTCAGAGCAAGAGTTTGGTGGCTTCCTGTGGCTAATCATACAATATCCTGTCCAGCATGATTGTCGGTGGTGGTCATAATACAGCAGTACCCAAGCCAGGACTACTGGGCACATTTGGAGAAGGTGCGGCTGTACATGCTCCAGATGTTCAAAGTGGACAAGACACTGCATCACCTAAAGCTGAATGGGACTGATCTCATTGATCATCTTGGCATTTACCAAGTATCTGTTTGTAAGTACGTATATGCCAGGAGTTTGTAACTGAGTCTCATTTGCTAAAATATGATATTGCTAGAATGATTTTAAGGATCACATATGTTTTATAGTTAGAATGCCATGCTACAGCCTAACTATGTTAAGAAAGAGAAGCATGCCACAGAGGCACGTTAACTTTGGCCTGCCATTAGACCACACAGACCATGCAGTGTAGCAGTAACAGATACTAAGGTTAATAAAGGTGAGGAACACCCATGGCAACTGTGAAGCATTGCCATGGACATGAATAAATATGAGAAAGTGACAGCTAATGTGATACTTTGAGTGTGTTATGGCAAATCATTAAGGTCACATACCCATTAAATGTGAGCACCATTGACCCATTTTGCTAGGAGGGATGTATTTGTACTTGGTCCGCATTCTGTGTACCTGATTCCTGATTTAACACTTCAAATCTGTGAACACTTCAACCTGCCTTACCTATGTGTATTATTAAGCAATGTCAACTATGCCACATGCTCCATGGTCAATGTGCAGACTTACATAGACAATTGTTATTTCTATGTACTGTGCTTCTTATGTCCACAGTGCATGTGTTCTACATTCCCAGTGCAACGTACCATGTGATGTCTTGTGGGTTGACCGGAACCCTACACTAGACCTGAGGTGGACAGATTCAAGGATCTGAATGCTACCAGTGAGTATCACCTGAATGCCTTCTGTGTTGTGCAAGGATTGTGTCTGATGTCAAATAATGTTTGCAATGAAATGCAAGGGACATCCTAATTCCAGTGAATACATTTGAAACATCCATGGTACATCCCAAATGAAAGATGACAAAGTACCATGCACACTAGATAGGGACTAATGTTAATGTACATGTATTGCCAATATATGCAGGCACACATGATAGATGGGGTAACAGAGGTGACATGACCAAAATGTTAATGTATATGGGAGAGGAATTATTGGTGACAATGGCTTTGGATGGTTCAACTCCAAGATGCCTGTCAATTGCACATTGCTACTGTGGTTGTCCATATTGCATTCTATGTACATTTTGTATGGCACGCCCAGACAGGATGTGAGGATTTACACCTCAGCGAAGATAGGATAGGTAAGGATAGGTAGCCCAGATATCAGCATTCCATGTATTGTAATGCAGTTAAAATTCACTCGGGCCATGGAATGCCCCATTTTAAATATTTGATACAAACCTTTGCATTGTTTTGTTACCAGAAATGGCAGGGTGTGTTGGACCAAAGGCATGTCTGCACGGCGATGAGGCGTTGCTGATGCTGTTAACTGTTCGACAAAACACTGCTGAGTGCGTTGCAGAGCAATTTTTTATTCAGCAGCTCCCATTTCTGTTTTTTGAGGTCTTTTTTCTTTCCTTGAATTGTGCAAGAGGTCTGGATCACATGGAGTGTTTCTCAATTGCCTCCATAATTGGTTAACTCGCCTTGTTATTTCCCTCATGTGATGATTTCTCCTCAGGATGCCATACAGGCGATCTTTGGCTCCATACCCTTTCTGACATGTAGATACTGTTGTTGCAAAGTCACCTGCATATTCACCTGTAAAATGTTCCCAGCTTCTTACAGGGTCATGCATCGCATCTAAGGTGAGGAGAATTTCCTTTGCGCCTTGCAGGAGAGATGGCAGGGAGGTGGTTGTCCATTTAATTCTCTTATTGTTTGTTATATAAGGTGCCATCTCCTGGTCAATTGCTAGCTCTTGTTCTAAGGCAAGTTCCTGAGGACAGTGATCACTCTCAATATTTTCCCCTAGAGCATATGAACTTACGTATTGCACTGGAAATATGTCTATCAAGGTGTCATCAATCAAGGATGCTCCTGATTTAAAAATGTACGACAACCCCGGTGGTTGATGGCTAGGGAAGTGGCCATTTAAGCCCTGAACCTAAGATGTTCAAGATCTCCTATGAACAAATGGCCTTGCTTGTCGTTTCTGTGTCATTTTGGTCTTACTTGATTTGTATCCCTCAGATTTTGTCTCTCAGGACTTCATTAGATTTTGGTCCTTTCATCAGGCACACATTGAAATCTCAAGGATTATAATAGAGCTATGTCCTCGCTCAGATTTTAAGTTCCTAAATTTGCCTATCAGGGCTTTGGAAGTTTAGTTCTTACTGCTTTATTAGGATGGATATGTATGTTCACTATGACTACTGTGAATTTCCAGCCTCCAGGTGCTGCAGCAACCAGTTCTATTATCTGGAACCCTTCATGTTTAACCTTGCACTCTTTACCTTCCATTTAGATTGATGTAGATAGAAAGGTGGCAAGGCCCCCTTTTCGGTGCCCATGCTTTTGGGCTTCTGTTGCCGAGATATAAAAATTCAAGAAACTTCAAGTGATACAGCTTGCTGCGTCCAAGTTTCTTGCAAAAGTACCACTTGAAAACTGCATAAATATTGCATGGTCTGTGGTTCATCCAGTTTACTGACCAGCCTGTTTATATTCCAGGAGCAGATTCTTAGGGAGTTTCCACCCTTAATATTAGTAACTTCTCTTGGTCACCACACTTTTTTTCTGGTAGTGTTTAGTGTTCCGGCTAACCAACCCCATTGTGATTCAGTGGTTTTGTGTCAAGGGTGTGGGAATGGCAACTCTTTAGCTTTAACTAAAGGTGGGAACTTTTCCAAGGATTTGATCCTTGCTTTCCTTACAACCGAGTAAACCCTACGTGTCCTCATTTTTGCTCTGGATGCTTCGTTGTGACGCTGTTCTAATGGATTAGGATACACAGAGCCCTTAGGTGCTGAGATCATTATGCCCCACTTTTTTGAATGTGCATGCCTCCCTTGTTACCTTTTGTGCTAAATCATTGGAGCTCAAAGCGACATTAGTATATTCACTGGTGTGCCCTGGGCCAGGATTTATGAACTCTATTGCAAGTATATCCTTTGTAGTAACACCCCTCAGAGGTGGAATCAGTTGAGTAAGCTTCAGGATGTTACTTCTATTTAAGATATCAAAGGGGCCCTTTGAGATGTAATCCAGACAGAATAACATGATTGTCCCTTCTAGATGTACCCCAACATGGTTTCCATAGGCTTGAGTCCTGTTTCGGGTCCAAGAACCCAAGGACTTTGAGTTTCCGGCTTGTTCCTGAATCTGTTGTTTCCTTTGTCCTGCTGTTCGGTGTGATTATATTCTCAATCGTTATCTGCCTGAACAAATAGTTAGAGTCTTGTTCCAGTGTAGTTGTCTGGCTTGATCAGTTGATTTTTGGAATTACATCATTGTTTGATCTGATTTGTGGTCAATAACATTCACCTTGTTCCCTAACTATTCTGTTTGTTTCCAAAGGTTTCAGGTGAAGACTTGTTGGGGGCCCTTACTGGGAGATTGTTATTGTTTACCACTCAGTAGGGTTTTCCTGAGTGTTTATTTCCACTATATTCTTCAACATAGGTTTAGCTAACTTTTGCTGAGTAGACCAGCATTCTTCTGGAACTTGAGGGACCCGCTTGCCTCCTTATGTTGAATTTCTCCTATTTAGTGTTTTCCCTAAGACAGTTGATAGGTTTTCCATAGAGGCTGAGCTTTGGTCTATTATTCTTTCCTCAATTTCTGGGGGATTGTTTTGGGTCGACTCTTGTACCTGCTTTACTCCTGATATTAGTTTTATAGGAGCTTTTGTTAGAGCTTTGTCAGTCATTACACTATGATTGATAGAATTTTCTGTTGCTGATTTTTTTAGGTTGCTCTCGGGGACAATGTCCAACGATTATATAAATTGAGAGCGGGGTAGCTGATTGAGTTTTTTTATTTTGTCCTTTCCTCTTTTTTGCTCTTTTTGTTTTTGTCCTAGTCCCTACTGGGCTTGATGCTATTTCCATAATGATGTCAGATGATGTGTTTCTGTCGTCTGCCCTGTAATTTAGGTTTGTCGGAGAGTCCTCGCCCTGCTGTTTTCTTATATTTAATCCTTACTTCTGCACCTCAACAGGTTCCATGTCATCTATGGTGCCGATTCCTGATTTTTTTTTTAGTTCTGATTCATCCCACTTTTGTTGATTGATGGGCCTAGATTCACAGACCGTATCACGTACCGAGTCACTGCGGCCTCCTTGTGGTGCTTAATTGGCTCACATACAAGCTGGGTCAGTGTCTCCGGGAAGCTGACCAATTTGTGAACCACCAGTGAGCAATTGCAGGCCTGCTGTATTTTTTCATCAATCCCTGCAGTAGACATTGCCAGGGTATTTAGAAGGCTAATCTGGATGTCTATTTTGTTGGCCTGGTAATTTAGGGCCTCAACAGACATTTGTAATGTTCTAAGAAGTAAGGCCTAATGTCCTCCAAGTTCATATGGCCTGCACTAGAATTTGGTGGGACATCTTTCACTGAGGTATTAAACATGTTTTCCCATTCTCTGGTATTGAGATAAGTAAGATCCTTATCCAGATCCTATCTATCGCAGGCTGTTTCCTCTCTCACGCTACGTGGGAACTTATTTGCAGCGATTTCTCATTTACGTTCTGTGCAGTCTTTTTGTCTCCATTAGTTTTTTTTGTTTTTATCAAGAGTTAGTTCATTACCATCTAGGGTCCCATCCATTTGTTTCGCCGTGTGACACTTCATTTCTTCCTCTTCCAGGTTATTGATTAAGTGGGTTATTTCCTCAACAAAGAGAGAGGAGCTCAAGGAGTGTTAATAGATGTCATTTTTAGACATTGCTGTGATCTGTTGCTCCACCTTTCCATGCCCTTCAACAGTTTCTTCACGTTCCTTGTCCTTGTCCCTTGTCTGTTGAGGGGCTCCTTCTTGGCAAATTTGTTATGTGCGTCTGGAGGGATTAATTAGTATTGTTGTTGGTTTAGTTATTAACAACTCCTCCACTTTGCTTTCAGCCTCCTTTGGTGCTCCCATTCTGGTCTTTTTGGTTCTGTCACAGTCTTCCAGGGGCTCCGACCTCCAGTCTGCCAGCCCCATGGAGCTGTTGATAGCTCCACTGTTTTTCTCTGTTGTTTGATTAACACAATAGGTGTCAGGAAATCCTCAGTTTCTCCAGCTCCCCCTCTCCAGTTTTGGGGGTTCCTCTAAGTTGGCGACACCCGCACAATCTGCAGACTTCATTATGGAGAGTTGCCTGGAAGCAGAGGACTCTCAAGATGGCTGTCGCTGAGAGTCAAGGTAGCCGCTCTAGAGTTGCGGCTGGAGGTGCTCTTATGGACAGCTGAGTGATGTGAAGTGCGCGTGCAGCCTCTGAATATGTGCGCTTCACTGAGGAGATTTTGAGAGGCAAAAGCCTTTCTGGAAAAGTCGCATATTTGTTTTTCTGAGTCAATTTTTGCAGTCATGCAAGTATTCTGAGAGAGAGAGAGAATGAATTCTTAAGAGTTCCGGTTTCAAGGCATAAAAATCTTTACTTCCTAGAACATTTGTTTTAGTCATGAGAAAATAGAGTAGGAGGAACAGTATTCTCAAGAACACTTGTTTTCTGTCACATAAAAAATAGTGAAGAGCAGTTATTCCTAGAGCATTTGTTTAGTCCTGAGAAAACATTACAGAGCAGGAAAAACAGTTATTTCAAGAACACTCGTTTTCTGTCGTATGCAAAAGGTGAAGAGCAGTAATTCCTAGAACATTCATTTTAGTCATGAGAAAACTGTAAAGAACAGGAAGAGCAGTACTTTCAAGAACATTTGTTCTAGTCATGAGAAAACTGTGAAGAGCGGGAAGAGTAGTTATTTAATGTGAAAATTGTGAAGAACATGTTTTCTCTTACAATACTCATTTTCAATCAAATCCAGTGTGTTAAAGAAGAGGAAAAGAATATGAAAACAGAAGTTGTATAATCACATAACAAAAAACTCCACAACTAAAATGTCATTGCAATTTTTACCGTTAATTGCAAACACAGAAGAGAAGCTAATGCCTCTCGACACTGGGGTAGGTCACACTAAAAGTTACCTTTATACAGAAAAGATAAATCCTAATTGAAAGGAATAGAGAAGGTAGGACTTGGCAGGGGAAGTGATAGACGAGTGCAGAGTAGAGGACGAGGCAGTCTCTTCTTTCATCCCCAACCTCTTTCCCCTCTTAGAGTTTTTTAAAGTCTCCAGATAAGAATATAGTGGGGTACTGAGAATTTTGCAGAGGCATTGGGTTCAAGACGTCATTCTGCTCCTGTGAAGAATTTCAATAGATACTGTTCGTGACAATAGGACTTAGAGGCTGGAGGAGTCCCTTGATGTTACTACTGCTAGAGTATATTGAAGCCCCTGCGTCTTTCAAGTATTTACATTTCTCCATAATTTTGGGTTGTGTTGGACTAGACTCCATGTTAGGTATGAGGGGTTCAACAGATTTTGCCAACCTTCTCCTCTGAGCTTTTGGTGATCTTGATGAACTTGGTGACTCCTCAGATTTGTTTGGTTTAATCTCCATCGGTTTGCCCCTTGTCCGGTGGTTTAGTACTGCTACTGGCCTCCTAGTTTTCCCAGATTGCATTTTCCCTTGGTTCCTTGAAAAACGCCTGATGTAACAAGAGAGTGATCCGTTTCTGTTGCTTTCCTTGGTTTGCAGTCACCTGTGTCACTTAATATTTCCTCTCTGCACTTCTATTCTTCCTTCTAGATTTAATGACAATTTTTGCCTGTGTCAGAAAAGCTGGCCATGTATTGTGAATTAACATGTGAGCCTGATAATGTTGCAAAATAGGTGGTGTACCACTAAGATTAGTCAATTTCAAATGCTGCCTCCTCATACTCCGTGCAAGCTCAGGTACCACTGACCCCATAGGAAGGCACGAGCACACCAGCAATTTCAGGTTGATACGGGATCCCCTTAATCAGTCTTTTACTCCTCTTGGTCCTCCTGATCCCTCTGGACCTTTGGGCCTTTGTTCTCACACTGCGCCAGGACTCACACCAGGAAAGATTTCTAAGCTGAGTATTTTGTGGGAGTGGCGCTGCCTACCTGCACAAGCCTTCACAAGCAAGGTCACGATGTAAGTGCACGAGCACACCAGGTGCCAAATGTCTAATGCAGGCAGAGTTAATGAGTTGTTTTGCTGCTGCTTTAGAAGCTTTTTGTCTGACTATATCTAAAGATGTGCAAGGATGGAGCAGGTAGTTCACAGGTATTAGTCGGTATAGGTCAGTAGTTTTGTAGGTATCACTATGTAAAATGCCCTAGCCTCTGGTTGTGGAACAAGCCGAACAGGCCTAGCGCCGGCCGCCTCTGCGCCAGAACAACTGAGCTGCCACCAAACTTGAAGTCCTACAGCTGGCCTCATTAATACCTCAGTTATACCTCTACACACAGAGAGGAGCTCAACGAGTGTTAATAGGCTGTATCTGGTGGGCCAGAAGACCAAAATAACCAGAGTGCCCCTGGCCGGAAAATCTGCACCTGCATCCCTGTTATTTCAAAAATTGCAAAAGTTTCATGAGTTGCTCCAGTGCGTGGTGTGCTGGGAGAAGCAGGGAGAGAGCAGACTGAGCAGAGTAAAAAGCAAAACCCAAAGCAAAGCGCATAGCTGAGCTCTGAGCACTCACTGACCGGTAATCTTTAATCCACTTGCACGTAGCTGGCTTTGCTGGCACAGCTGACTTTCTCTGACTAGCAAGCTCAGATGCTCGGGACCCAACTG
Source organism: Pleurodeles waltl (assembly GCF_031143425.1). Taxonomy (NCBI): domain Eukaryota; kingdom Metazoa; phylum Chordata; class Amphibia; order Caudata; family Salamandridae; genus Pleurodeles; species Pleurodeles waltl. The sequence goes on from NC_090442.1 coordinate 520,259,596, forward strand.
GTTCGGGGCGGGGGGGGCGGTGGCTCTTCTCTGCACCTCTGTCCTGCTTCGTCAGCAGGTTTCTGGGGCTCGGGCTCTGGCTGGTCCCACGGGGTCTGGTGGGTCCGGTGGCCCCCAAATTGCCCTCAAATTGCTTACCGACAGTCCCAACAGTCCAGTGACCCACCAGGCATGTTGGTCGCAGCTCCTTGATGCTCCTGAGTTCCATGTTTTGCTCCTGCTCCTTTCACATCACAATGTTGATTTCCAAACAAAACACTTTTCAACCACCAGTGTGACTGACATTTCTGTGCCATATAACTGGAGATGACCCAGATTTCAGCCCTTTGCCTTGTACACAGAGCAGTGGAGCGCTGAGGCATATCTAGCTGCCATGCACAACATGACCTTTTTGCCCACATTGCCCCTTGTTGATAATTACCCTGAGGCTCTGGTTGTGCTTCATGTGCTGCACCGTCATGTCCTGGTGCTCCAGCCACCAACTTGTCTGGGATGACAGCTGCTACCTGCTCCTCCAAGACACTCTGGTCTTTCTAGGGCGCTGAGCTCCCTCCTCTGTTCTGCATTGCTGTCTTCAGGTTGGCCAGTTTCTCCTTCGTCCGGCACTTGTAATCATGCCAGCGTTTCTTGCAGTCGGTGACAGTCCTCTTCGCTTGCCCCACACTGTTGATCTTCTCCACTATGGACTGCCAGTTGGCCTCTTTTCTCCCTAGTGGCAATTTTGAGGTGCCAAAGTACTGATGTTGGTGGTCTGTCACCTCAGTGATCAAGATATCATTCTCCTCCTCACTGAAATTGCACTTCCCCTCCTTCTTCCCCTGGGTGTCTGTCCGGGCCATTCTGGCTGGTGCTGGAGTTGTTGTCAGGGCTTCTGCTGCCTGCTCCCTGCTCCAAGGCTGCCTTCTGTAAAGTGTGCCATTTTGTCCCAGATGTGTCATTTTTTTTACTTGTTTCAATGCACTCTGCCTTCAGAAGTGAAACAGGGATGCCAATTAGTGTTACTTTATGTGCCGCAAGTCAGCCCTGCGTCTCTTTTGCAGCAGAAGCGTCAGTTTTCATTATGACATGGTGTACAGATGTGTCATTTTCTTTTGATGCATGCAGGATCCTTACGCCATGGTGCACCATATAAATATGACGCATCCGTGGCATAGGATTCTGTCGTACCAAAGCACGTTATTTTGACGCATCGCTGCCGCAATGCAGCGATGCATAATTTCTTGACAATATGCCTCTTGTGTCAACTGGAATTCAGAGATTCAGATCTATGAAAGGATCAGATTCGTAACTGTTTGAAATTGATAAAATGAGTACCGCTTAGTGTGAGAGCAATACTGGTGAAAAGATTTTTGTGCACTCTTTGTAAATCTTCAACGTCCATGACCTCTTGGTTTCATAAAACAGCTCAACAGATTAAAGCAACATCTGCAGAAATATTTACTTATCCTGTTGATTACAAGTTCAAGAAAGACTCAGGATTTCAGCATTATAAATTGGGCTGAATGAACAGCACCACATTTATAAATATCAATGGCTAGTGATTCAAAACGTTTTAGACAATTGACTCTTTTGCCAAAATTGAAACTGCAATGAACTTAGCAGTTATGCTTAACCCACTGAGCACTGCTATGCTCTTCCTTTTCTGGCTAAAAATAATGAGCTAAAGTGTAATGAAGAGGCTTTCTAAAAGCAGTGCACCACAAAGGCAACTAATTAGAGGTCTGCTGCAAGCCATGAAATGGCATTTCCTTTTTTAATTAGTTGTTTTTAGGGCTGCAGTGCTTTTTAAAAAGAGCAACAGGCAAGAATTTTCTCTGAATTTTAAAACACAGCCAATCTGAGGCCAGCTACCAAAAATGTTTACAAGTCAAATCAAACTATCTAGTATCTTTCATTTAAGACCCCTGCTGGGGCATTTTAATCCTTTGCAGGAATCAATGCTCATTGAGGTCAACAGATCTTTGGACCCTGCATAGGATGTGGTAGAACCATAAACACAAGTTCATTACAAACCAATTAAGTTACACAATACAACCAATGTGCCCATACAAGGAAAACTCCAGTCAGGAATAAAGTTAAGGGATTTATTAAAAATGTAAGCTCAAAGTCACGTAGACAACTTGCAAAACAAATTTTAAAAAAACAACTTACCTGCCGCTCCAGTCCTGGCGCCTGCCGCCTCTGTGGTCCTCGTCCTCCCGACAGTCACTGGGGCACAGACCACAGGCTCCCAATCCAGACACTGCTCTCACACCATACCAAGAAAGAGAACAGCGCCGGGGCTGGCCTGAGGCTTGCTCGCTCAGGCACAATGTGCCATTTCTCCACCCAGCTGTGCAACACAGCTGAGTTGGAGAAATGTAAGTGAGCATATCGGTTTGACCATCCTAAGACAGCCAGCCAAACTTTACAGTGCCCACCTCTCCCCCTTCATATGGCCTGAGACTGCCCAACCTAAATTCCATGGCTTTTAGAGAGACAGTGACAAAGAAAATGATAACAAAATTGTTTATTGTTATATTTCTCACTGCTTACTCTGAGCATGTGGGGGTGAGGCTCCTCTGCTATTACAGAGGAGCCACCCCTGAAAATGGCTTTGTAACAAAGCCAAACCATTAGTACTTTGGTTAACATAATGCATAAACTGTCACATATAGATGGATTCTGTGCCAGCACTAATGTTTCTGCTATATCACCCCCAAAATAATCATGAAAAAAGTAGTAAGTCGAATTGATTCACCAAAAGAGAACAACCTCCAGTACAATTTCATACAGGGCAAATGGTATTTGCCCCCAGTTTGATCAGAGCATCATGCACAACAGTTATTGATGATGTATACACATTTGCACATGTTTATCTGATTCAAAGGATGACTAAAATGTAAAACATGATTATGCTAGACCTTGCATAGTTAATGTTGCCGTTATCTGTACACAATAGAATGTCATAGCCTTATACTCAAGAACTCTTGTGCGTGATTTGACACTCAACCCAACCTTCTTATTCTTCTGACTAGGATTAAAGACATATGTGTTCAGAATGTACCACTATGACTAATGACTTTCTGTCTCTATCCTCCCTCACTCCTTGCAATCTTATGTCGTGTATGTCCTGTTCTAGTCTTATGTAAAGCTGTCTGTTGCTGTACATTTATCTGAAAAAATATAAAAAGCAGGATATATAGGTGATCATTGTCATTTGTTTTTTATGGGCGAGCACAAAGTGCTCCGTCCATTCTGTAATCTCTCTTTGGGCTTGAAACCACGCCCATGCCACGTCAGTCACTTATATTGGATTGTGGGCTTGCCTTTTAAAATCCGCTTGCTTTCATTTGTGAAAGTTATGCATACGTCATGCCTTTTCCGTTGTTTAGCCCACCCACACAGCACCGGTAAAGTACCAAAAACATATGAGGCTCGATGTTTTCAGGCTTGAGTCCGGACTACTTTATCTGTTTATTTTCGACGCAGCGCGATGGCGCTGCATTTTACATAGCGCGATCGTGCAGAGTTTTTTTTTTTTGCTTTACAACGCTAATAGCCCTAATACGAGCTGATTGTGTGCACACAGACACTGACCCCTCTTTTCCTCTGCTCCAATATCCATAATTCAGTGTGGGCAGAGATGCAAAGTATTTTCTCATTGGCATGGGGGCATGTACCCATGCTAACGAGAAAACATAATTTTAAGAACGCTCTGATTCAGCATTTGCACCAGTATTATCTGTATTACAGAAGGGGCCTCACTAGCAACAGTGGCTTGTTCTGTGATGGCAAAATGCCCCCAGGAGTAGAAAGCAGGTGTACCGACCATTTGTGCCTCTGAGGCACTTTAGGCAATAAAACCCTTAATTTTCATTAAAAGCCTACAATTGAAATAAGATTAATGTTAGAACTATGATCTGGCAAATACGATAGACTATGCAAACATAAAACTGCAGCACAGTGTTATCTCAAGGGTTTTGCCTTGAATAGTGACATTACAATTGGGCAGCAGGTACACCTACAGAAAATGCAATTGAGGAAGGACTAATGTAAAATAAAGACAGTGGGGGTCATTCTGACCCTGGCGGTCGGTGATAAAGTGGTGGCCAACCCGCCAACAGGCAGGCGGTCCAAAAAATTGAATTCTGACCCTGGCGGGAACCGCCAACACAGGCCGCCACATTAACACTCCGACCGCCATGGCGGGACCGACAAATAGCGCGGCGGTCACCGCCAACAGGCAGGCGGCAGACAATGTACCGCCCACCCTATCACAACTCACCAATCCGCCACCTTTTCCGGGGCGGGAGCCCCGCCGATAAAAACACGGCGGAAACAGACTACGAACGGGAAAACGCTCACCTATACACACTCCACGAGGAAGGAGGACAGCATGGAGCCCGAATTACACATCCTACCGGCTATTGTCTACCTGCTCATCTACCAGGAGTACGAACGCCGGCGCAGACGACAACGGTGTGTACTGCACCTACGACACAGGGGAGGGGGGAGGAGGAAAGCTTACGGGCACACACATACGCGATACACCCACCCCCCCAACCCACCCCCAATACCTACACACCAATGCAGAGCAACAAGTCAGAGTGACACACCCCAAACCCCCCGGAAGAATGCAAAGACATCATTCAAATGAAGTTTAAAATTTATGTATAAAATAGGTTCATTTAAGTCATGGTAAATATGCCATATGAAATATACAAAAGAAATAATGAACATAGTGCAAAGTATAAACATAGTCAATAAGTCCTGCACAGTCCTTTCAATATCCATAGTCCGTGGGCCAATGTGTACAAACACATGGGCAAAGCCCACACAGGAGACCGGAAACCATTGGAGAGAACACTGCTGGGGCATCAGATGAGAAAACAACAGGCACCTCAGGGGGAAGGGAAAGGGGGGCACCTCAGCCACATGAGTCCACGACGCCAGATCCACGAGGGGCCTCCATGCCCACTGTACCATCCTGGGGAGTGCAAAGCCACAGTCCATCACATGGATAACCGACTCCACTGGTATTGGAGGAGGCATGGTGCCCGACCCAGAACCGGCACTGTCAAAGGACCAGCGGTGCTTGAGACGGCGGTGCCCAGCGGAGCGGTGCTTGAGATGAAGGGCCCAGCGGAGCGGTGCTTGAGATGAAGGGCCCAGCGGAGCGGTGCTTGAGATGAAGGGCCCAGCGGTGCGGTGCTTGACAGGAAGGGCCCAGCGGAGCGGTGCTTGAGATGAAGGGCCCAGCGGAGCGGTGCTTGAGATGAAGGGCCCAGCGGAGCGGTGCTTGACAGGAAGGGCCCAGCGGAGCGGTGCTTGAGATGAAGGGCCCAGCGGAGCGGTGCTTGACAGGAAGGGCCCAGCGGAGCGGTGCTTGAGATGAAGGGCCCAGCGGAGCGGTGCTTGAGATGAAGGGCCCAGCGGAGCGGTGCTTGAGATGAAGGGCCCAGCGGAGCAGTGCTTGACAGGAAGGGCCCAGCGGAGCGGTGCTTGACAGGAAGGGCCCAGCGGAGCGGTGCTTGAGATGAAGGGCCCAGCGGAGCGGTGCTTGACAGGAAGGGCCCAGCGGAGCGGTGCCTGAGATGAAGGGCCCAGCGGAGCGGTGCTTGAGATGAAGGGCCCAGGGGAGCGGTGCTTGACAGAAAGGGCCCAGCGGAGCGGTGCTTGACAGGAAGGGCCCAGCGGAGCGGTGCTTGAGATGAAGGGCCCAGCGGAGCGGTGCTTGAGACGGCGGGGCCCTCTTCAGCGGTGCTCCTCACGGCGGGGCACAGTTCAGCGGTGCCTGTCTTGGCGGGGTCCTCTTCAGCGGTGCTCCTCACGGCGGGGCACAGTTCAGCGGTGGCTGTCTTGGCGGGGCCCTCTTCAGCGGTGCTCCTCACGGTGGGGCCCTGTTCAGCGGTGCCTGTCTTGGCGGGGCCCTCTTCAGCGGTGCTCCTCACGGCAGGGCCCTGTTCAGCGGTGGCTGTCTTGGCGGGGCCCTCTTCAGCGGTGCTCCTCACGGCAGGGCCCTGTTCAGCGGTGCCTGTCTTGGCGGGGCCCTCTTCAGCGGTGCTTGTCCTGTCTTTCAAGGGACACAGACCTGGCCAAGACTCCCCGCTTAGTCGCCCTCCGACCTTGCAGTAGCGGGGCCCTCCTGTGATGGAGTCTTGTGCCCGTGGGTGTCGTCCGTCACACCCGGTATGGGGCTGGTGGGGCCCTCCTGGTGCGCTCGGCTGCTGCATGTCTTCTCCGCCCTGCTGCCCTTGCCCTCCTTCGCTGCAGCTCTGGGGCCCTTGCCTCCCTTAGATGATGTGGCAGGTGACGTGGCAAGGCCACTCTCCGTTGTGGCAGCCGTCTCAGGCTTTTCGCGCCGGCTCTTAAGTTTTCTTGTCCTCTTCCCAGGGGGTGGGCTGGCTGTCCCCTTGCTGCTGGCCGATGTTCCTTCCCTAGGAGCTGGTGGACTCCAGTAGCCCGGCACTATGGTGATACTAGATGCAGGGCTGGTGGTGGCTGAGGTGCTCTTTGGACTCTTACGAGATGGAGGGGGTGGGTCAGGTGATGCAAAGAGGTTAATTTTGGAGAGGAAAAGTTTTTTAGGAGCAATGGGAACGGTAGGTGCAGTGGGTATGGGAGTGGAGGAAGAGGATGTGGTTGTAGGAGAGTCAAGTGTGCTGTCTTTGGGTGCAGGTGCTTGGGCTGGAGGCTGTCGTGAGGTGGATGGCTGTTGGGTGGGTGGCTGCCTGCGTTTGTGTGGTTTGGAAGAGGGGGTGACAGACACACTGGGAGAGGACACAGGGGACGTGTAAATGGCAGTGGGGGTGGTGACTGCACGTGTGCTGACTGTAATGGAGGGTGTGCTGGTGATGGAAGTACTGGCTGATGGTGGAGTGCAAGCAGGTGTGAGTGGAGACGTCACAGGGAGGGAGGAGGGAGACGAGGAGGAGGGGGACACAGAGGTGGTAGTGACTGTTGGCATGTCTGCATCTGGATGTTGTTTGTGTGAATGCTTGTGGGATCTGTGGTGCTTATGTCTGGATGAGCTGCCCTTGGGTGTTGAGGTGTGTGCAGGCTGGTCTGATGGTGTGGATGGGATAGGCTGAGGAACAGGAGACTGGGACTGGGTGGAGGGAGTTAGAAGAGGGAGGCTGGAGACAGGGACAATGGCTGCCGTCAGTGCTGAGGCCAGAGCGTTGAACGATCGCTGATGGGCAGCCTGACCCGAATGAATGCCCTCCAGGTATGCATTGCTCAGATGCACCTCCCTTTCCACCCCCTGGATAGCATTCAAAAGGGTAGACTGCCCAACAATGAGCGTCCGGAGGAGGTCAATGACCTCCTCACTGAGGGCAGCAGGGGTAACTGGGGCAGGGCCTGAGGTGCCTGGGGCGAAGGAGATGCCCGCCTTGGTGTGCGAGCGGGCACGGGGCGAACGCTGAGGGGCTGCTTGGAGGGCGGAGCTGGTGCGCTGGGTGGCGGCTGTACCTGTAGTTGCGGTGGGCACAGATGTTGCCGCCACCGCAAGGGAGCTCCCTTCCGAGGACGTGTCGGTGTCGCTGACGTCTCCATGGGTCCCCGTTGTGGAGCTCCCCTCGCCCTCCGTCTCACTGCTGAACTCGGAGTCCGTTGCATGGCCCTCCGGGGCCATGTGAGATGCAGCTCCCTTGTGCGCCGATGCCACTTCTCCTCCGCCTGATGATGCTAATGCACACATGCACAGGAAGAAAAAGAAAATGGGTGGGGGGGAAAAATGAAGACAGGTTGAGTGCATGCATTGGCAACACCGTTGGCGGAGAGGACAGACACAGAAGCCCCCTGAACTACGCTGCGCATTCGGGGTACACTACTCAGTTCTTGTGACTAGGCCTACAGGTCTATGGACGACAAATGCACACATGGGTGATGCAGGACCATGGATAGCTGTACTTGGCACCCTACAGAGGTGGGGGGCGGGGGCACAGGGCCATGGCTAACGGAGGGGACTAGCCTACAGAAAGCGCACTGGCCTTGAGTTACCCACAGCCCTCCTCCCCCACCCAGACACCTCCACTGCACGCAAAGATAGCAGAATGTGCTGATACTCACCCCCTTGTGTCTGCTGTGATGTCCTCACGCGCCCATCCAAATCGGGGTAGGCCACCGCCAGGATCCGGGACATCAGGGGGGTCAATTGGCGGCTGGCACCCCTCCTACGTTGGGAGGCCATCCCCAGCAGAGACTCGGCGGTTTTTCTGGTCCCGCAGCGGATGTCCTCCCACCTCTTTTGGCAGTGGGTGCCCCGTCTGTCGTGGACCCCCAGGGCCTGGACGTCCTTGGCGATGGCACGCCAAATGTCGACCTTCTGATGGGCGCTGACCTATTTGACATGTACAGGATGGGAAAGGAAATATCATCACTTTTCAGCATGGTAGATGTGAGTGGCCCCCCCCCCAACCTTGCCATGTGGCACATGTTCCCATCTGTCGTGCGTTGCACTCCTCATTCGCTCCCCTCCCCACCATCTTACATACACCCCACTCAACACAGGCATAGCCCATTCAGCGTACACCCTGTGTACTAACCTGTTGGTCTGGAGGACCGTAGAGTAGCGCATACTGGGGGAGGACCCCATCAACAAGTTTCTCCAATTCTTCGGAAGTGAAGGCAGGGGCCCTATCCCCAGTCGCAGCAGCCATTGTATCTCCCAGACCGAGGTCACAGCAGCACTTGCAGTATAGGTCCTCTCCTGTGGATGATCAGGTCTCGAGTGATTAATCAGATAGAAAATGGTGGTCACGCCCGCGGCGGTGCGTACCGCGGAGGTGCGTACCACGCCCGCCGGCGCACATCGTCATTGGCTCCTGAGACCCATAGGGTTCAATGTTAACCAATGCTGCTTTGCGCCGCGGTCTTCGACCGCCTACCGCCACGGTGTGCCACGCCAGCGCAGTGACCTCACATCCCACTGTCAAACTTCACAGGTCAGGCAGCCGCCATTTCAAGGGCCCACATGGCATGATTTCTACTGCGTCACACAGGCCTAGGCCTTGCATTGCCACTCATACAAGCCATTCCATGCATAGCGATTCGTGTACTGTGCAAGCTGTGTGAACGAACCTGTGGGTTGCTTGACTCTGTGCTCCATGTTGTCCTTCCTAGGCACCGTCCGCTGGGACTTGCGAGGAGAAGGATGAATCCTCCCGTGTACCGACCGCTGGTGGACCTGTCGACAATGGAAGAACGACCCATCATACTTACATACCGGCTTGACAGAGCAACTATACATGAACTATGTGCCCAACTTGAGCCAGACCTGATGTCCCCCATCCGCCAACCCACAGGGATTCCCCCTCTGGTGCAGGTTCTGTCAGTACTCCATTTTTTGGCAAGTGGGTCGTTTCAGACAACAGTGGCCATATCATCTGGGATGTCTCAGCCTATGTTTTCAAAGGTTTTGTCCAGAGTGTTGTCTGCCCTGATGAAATACATGCGGAGATACATTATTTTCCCTGAGGTGGGCGAATTGGCTACAGTGAAGGGTGATTTCTATGCCCTTGGACATATCCCCAACATCATTGGGGCCATTGATGGGACCCATGTGGCTTTGGTTCCCCCAAAGACAGTGAGCAGGTGTACCGAAACAGAAAAAGTTATCATTCGATGAATGTCCAGGTGGTCTGTTTGGCTGACCAATACATCTCCCATGTAAATGCCAAGTTCCCTGGGTCAGTGCATGACGCGTATGTCATGCGAAATAGCAGCATCCCTTATGTGATGGAACAGCTACAGAGACACCGTGTGTGGCTAATTGGTGACTCTGGTTACCCCAACTTGTCATGGCTACTGACCCCAGTGAGGAATCCCAGGACAAGGGCAGAGGAACGCTACAATGAGGACCATGGGCGAACTAGGAGGATCATAGAAAGGACCTTCGGGGTACTGAAGGCCAGGTTTAGGTGCCTGCATATGACAGGGGGATCCCTCATGTACTCACCAAAGAAGGTGTGCCAGATCATCGTGGCCTGCTGTATGCTTCACAATCTTGCATTGCGACACCAGGTGCCTTTTCTGCAGGAGGATGGTCCAGATGGTGGTGTTGTTGCAGCTGTGGAGCCTGTGGAGAGTGAAGAAGAGGAGGACGACGGGGACGACACGGACAACAGGGATACAGTCATACAACAATACTTTCAGTAGCACACAGGTAAGGAACAGCCACCCCAATTTACATTTACTTGAGGCCTCATGCGTCTCCACTGTCTGTGTTTCCCCCCAGTTCCTGTTAACTGATTTGTGACTTTCCCTTCCCTTTTCAGAGCTGTATGACCCACTGCCTGACTTCAGCTTTGTTTGCCCATGGACTAAAGCTTATTGAAATTGGTATGTTGTCATCACAAAGTAACTGGACATTATTGAACCGTTATGTGTAATACATTTGTTAAGAATACAAGCAGACTCCTGTTTATTTAAGTGGAATAAGTGATTTATTTAAAGTGCTAGATATAGGTAAATGATTGGGAAGCGGGGATGGGTGGGGGTGGAGTAATGTCCATGGCAGAGTCCAGTTCTCAGTCGCACAGGTGCATTGTCCATATGCCTGTGGAAGGATGGAGCAGGGGCAGTTCAAGGTTGGACAGGGTGACAATGTGGGACAGTGGGATGACATCAGGGGGTATCTTAGGCTGGCGGGGGTCTTGCAATCCTACTCTGTCTTCTTGTGAGATCTCAGGTTCCGCTTGCGGGGTGGTTCTTCTTCTGCAGGAGGTGGGGTTCTGGTGGCCTGTCGTTGTGTGGGGGCCTCCTGTCCACTGGCGCCGGCGGAGGTGGTAGGCTGTTCCTGGCCTGGGCTAGTGACAGGGGCCCTTTGGGGTGCCACATGGTCCCGCAATGTGGTGACGATCTGGGTAAGGGCCAGGACGATGGTCCCCATTGCGGAACCGATGTTCCTCAGTTCCTCCCTGAACCCCATGTACCGTTCCTCCTGCAGTTACAGGATCTCCTGGAACCGGGCCAGTACCGTCGCCCTCGTCTCCTGGGAGCGGTGGTATGCTCCCATGATGGTGGAGAGGGCCTCTTGGAGAGTCGGTTCCCCGGGCCTGTCCCCCCCCTGTCGCACAGCAGCCCTCCCAGTTCCCCTGTGTCCCTGGGCCTCTGTCCCCTGGCCGGTGTGCCCACTACCACTGCCCCCAGGTCCCTGTTGTTGTTGGGGTGGTGGGTCAACCTGGGTGCCCTGTAGTGGTGGACACACCACTAATTGACGTGCCCTGGAGACAGAGGCATGGGCCCGCTGGGTGGGAGCTGTGCTGGTGTTCCCAGAGGGGGTTGGGTCTGGTGTAGCCTGTGGCTGTCTGTGGGGAACCGACTGTCCAGAGGTCCCCGATGGGCTGGGCTGGTCGTCTGGCTCCAGGGAGACAGAGCTGCTGTCATCGCTGGGGGCCTCTTCGGGGGGTGGGATGGACATCTCTGGACCCTCCGTGGCGGTGTGGTGGCGTTCGGGTCCTGCAGGGGTATAAAGGTATGGTTATTGCTTCTGTGTGTGGGATTTCGTTTGATGGGTGGGTGTCCGTGTACTCATGTGCAGGCATTTCCTTGTGGGGGCTTTTGTGAGGGTGGCTCGTGGGGGTGATGTGTGTGTGCAGTGGGCATGCTTTGGTGATGGGTGTCCATGCTTTGGGGTCGCATGCAGGGCTTGGTGTTGGGATGGGTGGGTTGTGATGGTGAGGCTTTTGCTAGGGGTTGGTGTGATGGGGGAGGGGGTGAGGGTGGGGGTAAGATTTGGCATTCAGGTGGGGTGGGGGTGGGAAGCAGTAGTGAAGATTTGCCTTACCAGAGTCCATTCCTCCGCCTACTCCAGCGAGGCCCTCAGGATGCAGGATGTGCAAGACTTCCTCCTCCCACGCGGTAAATTCTGGGGGAGTAGGTGGGGATCCGCCGCCAGTCTTCTGCACCGCTATGTTGTGCCTTGATACCATGGAACGCACCTTCCCCCGTAGGTCGTTCCATCTCTTCCTGATGTCCTCCCGATTGCGTGGATGCTGTCCCACCGCGTTGACCCTGTCCACTATCCTTTGCCATAGCTCCATCTTCCTGGCAATTGTGGTGTGCTGCACCTGTGCCCCGAAGAGCTGGGGCTCTACACGGACTATTTCCTCCACCATGACCCTGAGTTCGGCGTCACTGAACCTGGGGTGTCTTTGGGGTGCCATGGGGTGGTGTGGTTGAGGTGTGGGGTGGCGTTTGTGGTGATGAGTGTGGTGCGTGTGGTGGTGTGTGGTGTTTGGTGCGTGGATTCTGTGTGGGTGATGGTGTTGTGTGCCTCTGTGTTGTGGGATTCTCTATTCTGTGCTCTGTCTCTTGCCTTCGTCAATGATTTTGGGTCGTAGGGGCTTGTGGGTGATGTGGGTGTGTGTTTTATATTGTGTTGGGTGTGTGGGAGTGGTGTTAGTATGTGTATCAGGTGTGTGTATTTCGAAGTGACCAATGTGGCTGAGTTTTCTATGGGTGTGTGTATTTTGACCGCGGCGGTGTGTACCGCCAATGGAATACCGCGTTTGAAAGACCGTTGCGTGGATTTGTGGGTCGGAATGGTATGGGCGTATTTCTGTTGGTGTGACGGTGGAGGTTTGGTCAGCGTCATTTTTTCGCTGACCTTTGGTGTGGCGGATTATTGAGGGTGTCGGGTTTTCGGCGGTTTGGCAGTTGCGGGTCAGAATGACCGTGGCGGTTTACCGCGGCGGTGTTATGGCGGTCTTCTGACCGGCGGTAAGCACCTTTTACCGCCGAGGTCAGAATGACCCCCAGTGTTTGTTGTTCTCCGAAATGTAATGTCAAAGCTGTTGCATACTGACAGCTCGATTTGTTGAAGTATTTGAAATTAACCTGAAGGGTGTACTGTCACAGGTAGGGGGCACAAAACTGAAACTTTGGGCTGGCGCACTAAAAAGGCAAACCCATTTACACTATTATGCTGTTTATATAACAGAAAAAGGAGCAAATAATATTTGCATCAAGTCAACCATGGCACAAACTGATTTCACATTATGTTTAATGCATAGGCACTGGAAGTATGGGTGCAGGAGGGTCTGTGCCCCCAACAAGAGAAACATGCTGGAGTTCAGGAAGTGAATCAGCAATAAAGATGCCTTTAAATTTTGTTTTTATCTTGTCACATTTCCTATGTGTTTAAAGACAGAGGTCAAATGTCAGGCTATGACAAATTTAAGCTTATTCTTTTAATTTGGGGATTGATTTTTAATTTTCTTTCTTTGACTGCAAAATTGGCGAATTTTGTAAAGTGTACTACTTGAAAATCTTGATGGAATACAGGGAGTGTAAAATAAAAGGCTAAAATATGCCAATTGTTTTCTCACATACAAATACATGTAACTATCGTTTGTGCTCTCCATAAGTAAGTGCAAATGCTGTGGCTATTTTTAAATGGAAACAAGCTGTTTGTAAATGACAGTTCATTACAACAGCAGGCTTTAGTAATATATTTGTGACAGTGAGCTCCAAAATGCAACACTGGCTACGAACCTCACCCATACCACTCTCCTGCTGAATTGGCGTGGCTCATTCATTATACCTATTGTGTGATGATGCTTTGATTCTTTAAACTCCCTATGACGTCAGTGATGTAACAGCAGCACCCTTACGCTGAAAACGTAGTGTGCTCATCAGCGGTTCCAGAATCCATTTTCACATTTTTCCCTGATGCAAAAACATCTCTGTAACACAGAGCGTGGCAAATTAACTTTTCTCCTTCACTGCTTCAGAGGTCCATAAAGCCAACTGGTCTTTTAGCCCCCAATTTTCTAAAGAATCTTTTCGCCTAACTTCCTGTGATACCTACATTATGCAATGTCCTCATCAGTAAAACGAGCTAACGTTTTGAACGATCTCCCCTTTGAGTTAAAAATGGGATGAAGCATGCCTAAGTACCGAAAGAAGCTAATGAAGTATCTGCCTCCGTAACCAATAGTCTTCCTTTATTGGGTATATCACTACATCAATAAATAAATATGCAGACAAAATAACGTTAACTTCAGTATATGATACACACTCTATGCTATGTCGAAGCGTGGTGTCATCAAGGAAGTACTTTTACAATATTCCATGGGCTCTTATTATCCGTACCTTTGATTTTGTATGGATTGTTTTAGCATTAACATAACCCAAAGCATTTTCAAATAATATGCAAATTAAGATGCAGATACATTTTCATTAACAATACTTGTTAATTTAGCAATGGCCACAGGAACTGGTAGACAATTTTCTGAATACTCTTAATTAGGACTAACTGCACTGCCCATCAGGGAGCCTTAGGACAAACATTTCATAGTGAGTGTAATGAGAGGTTGTCAGCATTTCTTTGTTAACAAATAGACAATTTATGTGTGAATCAATTAACAAAATGCACTGCTATCATCGGGTCCCATTAGTATACTGCTTTAGAGACTGTTTTAACACTGACATAACATACATCTCTAAGACATATCATTTTAGAGCATGTGCAAAGTATTTTACAGCTTTTCTAGAGGTGGTATGTTCAATGGAACAATGAGGTAACCACAGGGTGGGCTTAAGGTTGCTGGTAAAATCCCATTGTGGCCTTACAATTGCTCGCCATATTTAATATTACATATTCATTCCCATGCTAATGGAACCAGAACACAAGAGTTTTGTAAAAGGACGCTTGCCATTCTCGTATAATATGTATATATGTAACATCTGTGCATATATGCAGTTATTAAAAAATGCTAAATAAGTTTGTGGTTGGGCTGTGTGGCAGTATCTGTTTAAGAGCCCCAAAGACTCTGCTTGGGCAAGGACATGTGATATCATGTGAAATAGATCTATATCGTTCACAAAGCGTTTATAGCTTCAGTATATTTATTTAGCACGGGGCTGCACTTCCCTCATAGTACCTTATAAAAAGGAATATTTCGGGGATGGTCCCTGGGTCCACTTACGTTTGCCTGGAACCCTTCTTAGTGGATGCCAGAAACAAAACATCCATTAAAGTAATGCCTGTCAAGCAGCTCAAAGTTCAGGTGGCGACATATGGTGGTGATTTGTTTCTTATTGTAGCATTAATTTACCTATTCATTTGTTATTTTATTATTTTGTTGTATTCCATTTCATTGCTTAGTTTATTGAAATGTTGTTTCCATTTTTGCATGAAATTATGAAACTATAGGTTGATGATTTCACAAAGTGTGAGATAGGCTTCGTGTGTGATTCCAAGTGCAGTAAACTGAAACACACATAAAGAAAGGTTATCACACATGAATGAACCCTTTTCTAATTGGTTGTGGCGAGTCTAGAAACATAATAATAAAATTAGGAAAACCTCTAAACAACAGACAACGAAACTGGAAAAAAACTCCAAAGCCAAAGTCAAATCTTTTTTAGACCTTTGTAAAAGAAAAGGAAATAAGATTCCAATTGCAATAATATAAGATGTGGTTCAATACTCGGTCTGCCACACATGAAAGGAGTAGTTGAGAGCAGTTGCCTTGTTACAGGGGACAACTTCCATCCTTAAAATGGCCTGGCTAGGAGAGTTCTCAGAAATAATTTGTGGCAAGATACGCAGGCACCACATTCATCAATCATATGAGTCACAAAGGTAAACTTACACTTTAGTGTAAGTTTACTATTTTTTTTGCTATTCACAAACCCCGATTTGATAATAAATCAATGAATCAATGAGTGAATCAATTAACAAAATGCACTGCTATCATCGGGTCCCATTAGTATACTGCTTTAGAGACTGTTTTAACACTGACATAACATACATCTCTAAGACATATCATTTTAGAGCATGTGCAAAGTATTTTACAGCTTTTCTAGAGGTGGTATGTTCAATGGAACAATGAGGTAACCACAGGGTGGGCTTAAGGTTGCTGGTAAAATCCCATTGTGGCCTTACAATTGCTCGCCATATTTAATATTACATATTCATTCCCATGCTAATGGAACCAGAACACAAGAGTTTTGTAAAAGGACGCTTGCCATTCTCGTATAATATGTATATATGTAACATCTGTGCATATATGCAGTTATTAAAAAATGCTAAATAAGTTTGTGGTTGGGCTGTGTGGCAGTATCTGTTTAAGAGCCCCAAAGACTCTGCTTGGGCAAGGACATGTGATATCATGTGAAATAGATCTATATCGTTCACAAAGCGTTTATAGCTTCAGTATATTTATTTAGCACGGGGCTGCACTTCCCTCATAGTACCTTATAAAAAGGAATATTTCGGGGATGGTCCCTGGGTCCACTTACGTTTGCCTGGAACCCTTCTTAGTGGATGCCAGAAACAAAACATCCATTAAAGTAATGCCTGTCAAGCAGCTCAAAGTTCAGGTGGCGACATATGGTGGTGATTTGTTTCTTATTGTAGCATTAATTTACCTATTCATTTGTTATTTTATTATTTTGTTGTATTCCATTTCATTGCTTAGTTTATTGAAATGTTGTTTCCATTTTTGCATGAAATTATGAAACTATAGGTTGATGATTTCACAAAGTGTGAGATAGGCTTCGTGTGTGATTCCAAGTGCAGTAAACTGAAACACACATAAAGAAAGGTTATCACACATGAATGAACCCTTTTCTAATTGGTTGTGGCGAGTCTAGAAACATAATAATAAAATTAGGAAAACCTCTAAACAACAGACAACGAAACTGGAAAAAAACTCCAAAGCCAAAGTCAAATCTTTTTTAGACCTTTGTAAAAGAAAAGGAAATAAGATTCCAATTGCAATAATATAAGATGTGGTTCAATACTCGGTCTGCCACACATGAAAGGAGTAGTTGAGAGCAGTTGCCTTGTTACAGGGGACAACTTCCATCCTTAAAATGGCCTGGCTAGGAGAGTTCTCAGAAATAATTTGTGGCAAGATACGCAGGCACCACATTCATCAATCATATGAGTCACAAAGGTAAACTTACACTTTAGTGTAAGTTTACTATTTTTTTTGCTATTCACAAACCCCGATTTGATAATACCTTGACGACTGTGGAGACTTCGCCTGTCGTGGAGGAGAACTCCACATACAGAAAGATAAGACAGGCCTACCAAGTTTTAAGTTTATTTATTACGTGTATAGCTAATTAAAACCATTCCACTGACAATAAAATCAGACAATAAAATCAGTATTAATGTGTATTCACCAAAGAATAGCAATTTTAAAGTACTGCGGTATAGTCCTAAAACTACATGTTTGGCCAATTCATTCAATTCTATGCGATTTTTCATGATGTTAAGTATTAGTTTGCACTAAATTGATATTAGATTTCAAGAAAGAAATGTGACTGCAGTTCTGCACTATAGTTAAAGCCATGTATTATTAGAGCTGTTTGGTTTTAAAACTACTGTAACATGAATGCTGACAAAGCTTATTAATGTTGAATTCATAATTTTGAATATGTGTGCATTGTTTACATAACTGAATGTGCCATTTTAATTCACTTTACTTAGCCTCAGTGAGGCCTGTAAGGCCCTGTTTTCAAACTGTGCCGAAAATGTTTAGTCATTCTTCCTAACATTTTATTTCTTTTAGACTAACATAAAGTGTTAGCTTGGTCATAGATGTCCTATTGTTTTAAATAGTGGGCCTGAGAAATAAACCCTGAGCCAAGTACATTCAGGAACTGTGGAAATAAAATGCCTGCATTTGTTTTGACCTATATGTATGAGCTAAGATGGATGCCTTTTCCACGATGGGCTTCGGAAAATGTCCCTATGTTGCCGTTCCATGTCGTATGGCAGACTTTGATTGAACAATTACATGTGAAATGTGATTTCTGTGTCATGTGCAGTGATGGATGAGCAAATCATCTTGCACTATGGACTTTAATGTACCATTTCCCCAGTTGGACTTTGGTCAAACTGCTTTACCTCTTTCTGCTTGCTGGATCCCCTTGGACGCAGACCTCTCTACCCTTAGTCTTAATTTTCAAATGTTTGATGAGACTTAGAATTTTCCCCCTGACCTCAAGAAGAAGACTCTTGACCGAGCTCCTGACATGCTGATGCCTTTCCTTTTTATTTACTTTTTCACAATTTTGGCTAGTCACCTTTTTGCCCCAGATGTCATTTTTCCAAATTCT
The DNA here is from genome assembly GCF_031143425.1 of Pleurodeles waltl. NCBI lineage: Eukaryota > Metazoa > Chordata > Amphibia > Caudata > Salamandridae > Pleurodeles > Pleurodeles waltl. The sequence continues at coordinate 520,277,662 of NC_090442.1, forward strand.
TTTGTCCTTTTTCTTTTTAGCCCACATGTTTTAGCCCAGCGCAACTTGACATTTGTTAATTTGTAGGGATTTCCCATGCCCTAGCTAGCTAGGCTTACGTGACTTATGCTAATGCTTAAAAGAGCCAAACAGCTCTTGTTTTCTGTTTATCAAATTATCCTTTTGATGCTGTGTGATGTTGTTATTGAGTGTTTAGTCCTTTTGATGTTAGTTCAACTAAACTTCTTCCAATGCCTTAATCAACCCATGGTGATTCTCTACCTTTATATTTTTTTCTTGAGAATTGTCTCCATGACTTTGAGTCTGAGCTTGTAATAAAACCTTTAACCTTATTTCAGGCTGGAGTTTTTCTTGTAAGGCCCATTTAATCATACTGGTATTCTAAATGTTGTTGTTTGAAGTTTTGACCCTTTGTCTCCACACCTAAATGCTGAGTGAAAAGTTTTATTAACCCTGCTTAAAGCATAACCATAGCCCTGGAAATGCTTAATACGATCTGGTAGCAAAGTTCTGGGGTCTCCCACAGGTAGCATAGGTCTGGTTTCTCCCACGAGGGAAGAGACATTAATTAGGCATAGTGTAAGGGATTCCCTATTTTTTGTCATGCAATTTGTCCACCCCGAACGTTTTGTCCCATGGTTTGTTCTAAAGATTGATGAAGTTCCAGTGTTGTTCCTCTAGAAAGTTTGAGTATTAATAGGCTTTGCGCTTGTGTTGCTTTGGCCTGACATTGTGATAAAATGTGATGTTGTGAAGTGTTTTGAAGAGTTTCTGCACTTGTGTGGTTGTGGTGCTTAATGCTAAGTAGTAGTTTTTGTTGCTATATGGGTCTGCCGTGACCTAAGATTCTGGGATAACACACAAGTATAAAAGACAAATGGTAAATTTTTTGTCTGTGGTGTAAGGTGCTTGTCGTGAGACGTCATGGACAGTGGCTGTATCAACTAGAGTGAGATTTGCTGGTCGAGTCTCATTTGTTGTGTAATCGTGAAAGCGTAGGACAGAAAGTGTAGCTCCATACTGCTTTGAAGTGTTTGGTTACCATATCCTTTAGTGAGCAAACACGTTGTTGGTTCTTTGGCTCACAATATTCTGAAGAGTCGAGTTTTGAAGAAGCCTGGGAATTTGATTATTTGTTTGTGTCTTGCAAAAGTATTCAGTTGGAGGCTGGTCACTTGGCTTGCTTATTCTGCTATACTGTACCATGGCATCGGAGAAAGAGAAGGCCCTGCCACCCCTAACAAGCATTTTCATTCTTTGAGCAGATATGCCATCAGCTTTCCCCTGCACTCTTACTGAGTCTATCTAGATGAGAGGGGAAGGTGTAATAGGGTAGAGCACAGTTGGAGAACTGGAATGGATAGTAGATCATGGAAGGCGACAGGAAGGGAAGGAAGGCCAAGGATGAGGATAACAATGGAGGAGAGTACCTAGGTCGAGGGTGGGAGGCATATTTGGGTAAACACAAGGGTCACAATACAGGTATGGCAGAGGCTGAGCATGTACTGACTTGCAGGTAAAAAGCAGAAAGACGAAAGGGGCACAGAGACAGAGAAAAGGAAGTGTGGAGGTTGGAAGGACACAGAGGTGCCAGGAAGGGATGCCAAGTTATGAAAAGGGTACCACATCACAGAATGGGTGTAGTGCTGCTGCTAGCTATAACTGGTGAATTTCTGTATTTGTTTAGTTCAAAACATTAACATTGTCACTCAGAAATTCACCTAACTATAAGGTTACTTTTAACCACACACATATATATATATATATATATATATATATATATATATATATATATATATATATATATCCATCCCTTGGAGCCAAAAAGTAAATAAAATGGGAGGGAGACATGCAGCCCTCATCCCTGAGTCATTTTGGTCCCCTTGGGAACTCCATCTTCCAGGGCCAAATTTAATATTAAAGGGGACCCTTATTAGGCCCCGAGACCCCATCACCCATAGCTGAGTAATTAATCGGGGGGGTGCACACCCGCCCCCACCCTGAGCCTAATTAGGCCCCAGGGAATGGGTCCACAGGGCTGAAACTTAAAAAATAGGGCTACTCAACTGGAGAACTTTCTAGTGGTTAATTATTGATTGCTAGCTCATTGGGTGAATGTCTAGTGCATATTCTACACAACAGCTGCATAAACGACCACCTGGTAATGTTTCCAGTGACCTTGTGTACGTGTAATTTTGGCAATTTGATTGCTCCTTGAGCATCTTCATACCAAAAGCACTGACCAAATGAATCCTTGTATAGAGATGATGACAACACTACAGGCAAAGAGTTGAATCACTACCAAACAAGGTTACTTCCTCTTAATTATGTGGAGTAAGTGCTGTTTGATGGAGATGTCCTCGTATTCCCTTGCATCATGAACGAGCCATCAAAATTGGCTGAAAATCTGTTTAGGTCACTTTGGTAAGTTGAGCTGTCCATCAGTGTGGGAAATGACACAAAGACATTGCATACTACTGACATGGAAGGGGAAGGGTCAACTGGGTGGAGCTTGTAGGGGATTTGGTGTCTTTGAATACTCAGCAGCAATTAAAATGGAGAACCATGGACTCTTCTCTCAGACCAGAAGATGACAAGAAAGACCCACTCGTGTTGGACAGTGATTACAAAAGAAACTGTGCACCAATAAATCAATGATGCATTCACCTTCATCAATGTTTACAGACCGTTTGTCAATATACAGTTGTAAAGAAAACACACTGTCAAGCAGCATGTAAAACAGCGGCAACACAGTTGCATACTACTAACTGGAAGGGGCGGGACCAAACTGGCAGAGCTTGTAGGTGATTTGGCACCTTGACATTTCGGGGAGAGTGGCCCCTTCCTCTTTTGTGACATTTCAATGCCATGGATGGGATCCCCAGGGCCTATAATGCCTCAAGGTGGAGGGCCCCGCACACCCTTATCGTATGCAGCCCCGGGCTGGGCTCCCTATAATGGCTTGAGAAGGGGGCTGCGCATTGACCATCCCTTAATTAAACAATGCATCTCTGGGCCACTATTTTTATCCCATGGGAGTCTCGTGCTGTGGCCCTTTGGGAGTCCCTCTGGGTCCCTCTCATGGGGCTAGCGAGGCAGAGTATGCCATCTCCTGCCCCTTTGTGTAATTGTTTTTTAATTCCAGGGCAGAGGACTAAGTCCCAAAGTCCTGCAATGGCTGGCAGCAACATTTTTCTGATCTTGCTGGCAGTCAGTCAGCGTGCTCATCCTGTGGGTTTCTGACTCCCACAGGAGCGAGATGACCGAAGGAAAACAAAGTTCCCTGGGCCAATCAGAGCACTCTAATTTCAAACTGGTGCTTCTGTGACACTCTCTTGAGCCTCCTGTGGACCAAACCATACAGATACACAGTTATTTTTAAACTTTATTTCTTAAAAGCTACTGAACGTAGCTACACCAAATCACGAAAAGCTCAATCTGCGGAACAAGACGTTGCTTCCTGCCAAATTTGGTGTAATTCCATCGATTTTTTTTTGCTGTAGTGCTTCTTAAAAAAGTCTATAGAAAATGCATGGGGATGTTGCATTTTGGGACCCCCCCCCATTTAGAAACTAGGTAAAAAATAACACTTTTTTTAAAGTTCTGTGGAGATTCGTCAAACAGTGCCAAAAATATTACCAACTCAAAAAAGCACTACCTATGGAAACTCTGACCTAACTACAACTACCCAGTGGAAATATATATATATACATATATATATCTGTCTTGTGGTTCTGCTAACATTTAATAACATTTTCAGCAATTTACCCAGCTCTGCTGAAGATTTTCGACCCTATTGGAGAGCACAGACCTTGCGGATTGTGGTGCGGCTGCAGTCCAGGCTGTGCCTTCTAAATTTTGTTGAGGGAGAGAGCACACACGAGAGAGGGTGTAAGATCGAGTCCAAAATGCATCACTGAGTCTTGTTTTAACACAAAGATGAGGACTTATCCAATATTGTGCTTCAGAAGAAGATTCTCAAATTCGCTAAAATTACTGGTACCAAGATTTTTCAGAAGGCCTCTGAATTAAGTGAACAGATACCACAGGCTAGCAATCCACTCTGAAAAGTGCCCAGTTGCAGATTCCAGCACACTTTACCATCTGCCACATTAATGGGCAGATCTCTTGGCCACAGTCTGATAAAGACATATCAAAGGATGTGGTCAATTTGTAGATGTGGGTGAGTAGCTTGGACATACGTTTTTCCTGGACTGGGAGCGAGTGGAGAGTGTTGAGGTGTGGAGAGATCTGGTTATTCCACAAGATGTTCAGTATGAGTCTGGTGGCGGTGTTCTAAGTGGTTTGGATTCAGTGTAGAACATGGGTTGGGATTCCGAAGTAGGCGGTGTTTCCATAGTCAAGTATACTTGTGATAAGAGTCTGTGTGACTGTTCGTCTGGTGTAAAGTAGGGTCCACTTGAAAATCTTGCATAGCATTTGCAGAATGGGGAAGCATGGTCAGGCAACTGCATTGATCTATCTGCTCATGGAGAGGCTGGTGTCCAGGATGATCCCGAGGTCCTTGGCATGGTCCGTCGGGGTGGGTGTGGGGCCAGGTTCAAAGGACCACTAAGAGGTATCCCAGGAGAAAGGGTTTAACTGGAGGCAGATGTTTTTCATTCAAGCAGCGACGTTGCTCATGCAATTGGCAAAGTTTGTTTTGGTGGTGGTGGGTGAGTCATTAATGGAGAGGATGACCTGTCTCTCATTGGTGGAGGATGCTATTTCGATGCCATGGACTCTGATGATGTTGTGAGGGTCATCATGTAAATGTGGAAGGGTGTTGATGTGAGTACCAATCCTTGTGGGACTCCGCAGATGAGTTTCTTGGGTTCTGAGGTGTAGGGGGAAGTCTAACTCAGTGAGTTCTGTCCCTGAGGAAGGAGGACATCCACTTGAGGGCAGTGTACATATACCCAAGTGCTGAAAGATTCTGATGAGCGAGCTGTGGGAGACCATATTGAAAGCTGCTGAGAAGTTGAGGAGGATGAGTGGTGCCATGCCTCCTTGGTCGAGGATGCTTCTGATGTCATCCGTTACCACAATGAGGTCTGTTTCTGTGCTGTGGTTGGTGCAAAAGCCACATTTAGAGCTGTCTAGGAATTGATGGAGTTCTAGGTGGTCTCCAAGTTGGGTTTTGATGGCTTTCTCCATGACTTTAGCTGGAAAAGGCAGGAGCTAGATGAGTCTGTAGCTAATGAGGGCATTGAGATATGCATTTTTCCAGCAATATGGGAAGTGGTGGTGGTTATGGAGATGTTGAGGAAAGCGGTGAGTTCAGGGGAGCTGATGCTTCTTCCAAGTTGTATATGAAGTGGGGGCATGGTTCTGAGTGGGCTCCTGAGGGATGGTTTTCGTCAGGGTGGGGGTGTCTTCAATTGAGAGGGGCTTCCAGTTGCTTAGATGCTGTTTGGCAATGACAGAGGTGTCCTGCAGGACATTTATATTAGTATGCTGTTGGTCAAAAGTGTTACAGGTCTTAGCAGTCTTCTGTTCAAATAAGTTTGAGAGGTTGTTGCAGAGTGCTTGGAATGGGATGATGTAGTTGTAGGCTGCTGCAGGGTTGGAGAACTCCTTGACAATGGTGAAGAGTTATTTGGTGTTGTTGGGGCTGGCTTCGAGTCTGAGAGTTAGGACTTTTGTTCTTTGCATTTTGTAGTTATTGGTGGCAGAGGCTGAGGGTGGCTTTGTATGTGGATCTTGCAGGGTGTTTTTGTTGAGTCTCTGTTTTCTCTCAAGTTGTTTGCAGAGGCACTTGAATTCCCTTAGGTCATTTGTGTAGCAGCTAGGTCCTTTGTTGCTCTTGGAGGTCTTGTTTCTGGTAAGAGTGGCACAGTAAGTGAGCCATGTATTGAAAAGCTTGGTGTTGACATCAAAGTTCCCTTTGTGGTTGGTTGATGTTCCTGTGGGGTCTTGGTCCAGTTGTCTTTAGATTTATTGCCCCAGTGTCTTGATGGTGCTTTCGGTTTTTCTGGTGGGCTGGCTTACTGGGTGGGTATCTTGACATGTATGTTGTATAGACCATGTGAGCAGGATCATGTGGGTGTTGGTGATTCTGTTGTTGGGGAGAAAATAGGGTTGAGAGTGTGGCCTGTTGTGTGTTGCTCCTTGGACAAGCTTGGGAGTCTGAGATTGTTGAGGGTGTTGAGAAGGACCGTGGAGTTGGGGCCTGTGGTGTCTTCCAGGTGGACATTGTGTCCCCGAGGAGGATGTCATTTTTTCATCTGGTGGAGAGAGGAGCGAAAAGGTCTACAATGTGATTTCAGAATTCTGCTTGGGGGGCTGAGGAATGGTAGACAAGCGTTCTTTTCAGGGTTGTGTTGTAGTCAATTTGTTATTTGAAGTGGAGGTGTTCCATGAAGTTGGTGTCCACGTCCACGGAGGTGCTGCAGTCAGTTCTGTTGAAATAAGAATACTGCATTCACCAGAATGCAATGGGATAAACTGTGCTGGGATGAGAGGCAGTGTGGTCCCTCCCTGATTGTGCATTAAAGGCTTACTTGAGCTAGAGAGCTGACAAGCTCACCTGGGATGCACCTGTGTTCCTGTGGAATGGTACTGTGGCCTGTGAATACTTGGGCAGCATTTCAACAACCCCAGACAACTTTACTTTTCCATGCTGTCTACTACTTCTGCTCTCAACTGATGAAGGGCTAAACCCTGAAACATATGTTTAGAGATGCCAACACTACCTGCACCAACTTAGGGAAACACTACAGCAACTTTGAAGTAATCATACGCATTTTCCAGAATGCAATGGGGTGAACTGTGCTGGGATGAAAGGCAGTGTGCTCCCTCCCTCTTGTGTTTAAAGGGCTCCCTTGAGCCAACAAGCTTACAAGCTCACCTGGGATGCACCTGTGTGCCTGTGAAGTAGTCAGGTGACCTGTGGAGACTTGGGTAGTATTTCAGCAACTGCAGGTGACTTTTCTCTGCTCTTTACTACTTCGGCTCTCTGCTGATGGAGGGCTAAACCCAGAAACAAGTGTCTAGGGATAACAGTACTAACTGCACCAACTTTGCTGAAAAAGTACAGCAACCTTGAAGAATGCATTTACCAGAATGCAATTGGAGGAACTGTGCTGGGATGAGAGGAAGTGTGCTCCCTCCCCCCTTGTGTCTAAAAGCCTCCCTTGAGCCAATGAGCTGACAAGCCTACCTGGGATGCGCCTGGGTGCCTGTGGAGTGGTACTGTGATCTGTAAAGACTTGGGAAGCATTTCAGCAACCCCGGATGCTCTTTCTCTGCTGTCTACTACTTCTGTTCTCTGCTGATGAAGGGCTAAACCCAGAAACATGTGTCTAGAGATAACAGCTCTACCAGCATCAACTTTGGTGAAAACTACAGCAACTTTGAAATAAGTGTACTGCATTTACTAGAGTGCAATGGGGTGAACTGTGCCAGGATGAGAGGAAGTGTGCTCCCCCCTTGTGTTTTTGTAGACGATTGTGAGTCCTCCACCTGGTTTGTGGGTTGGACCTGGTGTATTTTTTTGTAGGCAGTTGGGCTGGCTGCAGTGATGCCCAGCTTGAAGGCTGGGATAAGCCATGTTTCTGTCAGGAAGAGAAGGTCGGTATGTTGCTGTTGAGGAGGTTCCAGGTTTCTGTGGAGTGTCTCCTGACGGATTGGACGTTGAGGAGCATGGTGAACAGGTGCGTGGGGTGATGGTGGTGGCATGCATCAGTTGTTTGAGGGCAGTGGTGTCAGTGCCTGAGGTGTCAGAGGTACAATCGCAAAGGGATGTAGGAGAAAGGTCCTACCATGGTACTGGGGGATGCACAGCAGCAGTGTGTTTGCCGAAGTGTATTGCATGGCAGTAGTGTGTTTGTTGGTGTGTGTTTGAGTAGGAGTAGTGGCAGTGTTCATTGGCTCCGGTGGTGGCTGCGGCTGTGGTGTTGCGTTTGATGGTTGTGCAGCCAGGGTTCCTGCCGCTGGGTGTGGTCCAGGTGCAGATGATCACAGGTTGGCTTGCCTTTGTAGCTCCTTCAGCCTGCATTAAGTAAGCCCTTAGGTGGGCAGGGCTTCTGTTAGGAGGAAGAATGGGAAGTGGGAAAACCTGAGTGGGAAAACCCAGGGTAGCAGAGGTGTCACCTTGACAAACTGAGATAACGGGATCAGGCTGGTACAAGCAGGAACTGGAAGCCACAGTACAGTGGCAGGCTATGTTTGCAGGTGCCTACTAGTACAAACATGCTCGGCCTGCATTGGGTTAGTCCTGAGGTGGGCAGGGCTTTTGTTGGCAGAAAGAACTGTAAGCTGGAAAACCCAAATCGGAAAACCCTGACTGCAGGAGTGTCACGTGGTCAAACGATGGCAACTGGATCAGGCTGGAACAAGTAGGAACCGAAGGCCACAGGCAAGTGGCAGGCTAGCTGCTCAGATGTTCATCAATATGAACTGCTCCTGGTTCTAGTATGTCTGGCACATTAATTCTAATCCACATATACATATGTAATATGATTAGCAATACTTGAGCTGCTGAAAAAGCATTTGCATAATAAGGCACAGCTTATTGACTTATTGATCTTTGTAAACTGAAGGGGATATTTGATATCTCAAGGCTTCACAATGAAATTAGTTTCTTTTCTCCTCACTTCCCTTACCTCTCCAGACAGTGACCCACAGCCTCCCACACCACATGCACATATTTTGTTTCCCTCTCCATCCACTGTGGCCTTCTTGTTCTCCCTGCAGGGTAACTTACTTCTTCCCACTGCTTACACCATGGACCCAATATAATAAAGATTAACAATCTAAAACCCAAACTAGCCTGATGGCCTAGTGTAATCCCCAAGACAATATTTCCAAATAATTTTAAAAGTATCCACCACAGGTCACAATCATAACAAGATGTAGCATTAAACTAAAGATAAGTCAGATATTTAAACAGTTCAACACTGTTGGTTCTATTCACTAAAGACAAAAAGTACAATTGGAGCTTTACACACAAGCATGGATGCAGTTTTAATTCAAAACTTTCCAAGGGTACATCTAGAAGCCAATTTTCTGTACAAAAAATATTGTAAATTTCATTATGACATTTGGACTGGGATTTAAACATTGCAGAATTCTACACAGGTTAAAACTGCTCACTGCAAAATGCTAGCGTGCACCTTTGTGTAATAGCACTTCTTTGTCCTTTCTTATATCCATGGGGAAATATTTTTCCCTGAGGAAAAAATCTTTCTACTGCACCCCTACAAAGTTTGAGGTTATTCAATTCCCCTTCCTATCATAGAATGGGTGTTACTCCAGCCCATGACCGATCAAATCTCCTACTTGTGCAGAAATTGAAGGAGTCACAGTGCAATGGCTAAATGACCACAAAGGGACTTGTTTATGGGCATTCACATATGTTCAAAGTTGAACGAGCTTTGGAACAGCCACTCCTCATCTCTTGAGCGGGATTTAATCCCATGGAATCGAGTGTGGGTTCATATTCTCTGGGAGGATTTAAGAGGGTTACCTTTCATAAAATCCCTTGGACACATAAATCCAACAATGTTTGATCATAACGCAGATTTATGTGGCCAAGGGCTTGAAGTGGTGTGGTTGTCCCAGGGTATCTGACATGGCAGTAATTAAAAACTGACTTTGAAATGGGCTCTAATATGGTCCTATCTTAATGTCCATAATTTTACAAGCAAAACAATGATACATTTCTGAACAGTGGCTGTAAGAACATGAAGACAATGTTTCTGTATTTTTGTGCAGTATATTACTTGTATAGAGTTTCTCCTCTGTACTGAATCGCCTCAAGTTGCCTGTGTGAGTTCAAGTTGTGAGTGGGTGTTTATGACGGGGCATATTTTTTGAGAGCTCCAAAGGAGAGGCTGAAGGCAGTGTGACTTCTTAACAGTGCTTGTCAATGGGTCATAAAAGTGTTCAGAATACATGCTGATCCAAGCCTTAGCCTCTCTGCAGTGCACACAGATCAATGGTCACTTATGCTGATTGTAGTTGTGATTCTATATGATTGTGTGTGAAGGAAATAAACACCTGTAAAAATATTAACAGGGCAAAAGTTTAAAAAAACATTTCAATGCTTACAAGTGGGTCAGTGGGTTGTGAATGTGGGGAGTGAAGTGAAGGAGATAGAAGGAAGTAAATGCAGGAGAGAGTGAACGAGAGCAATGAAGAGGAAAGAGATATGCAAGATACACAGATTGAAGGCTTCAGAAAGAGGTGGGGGGGAAATGGGTATAAGTGTCTGTAATGGCTACTCATGTAATGTACGCTGCCACTACCTCTGTAAGATTCTCATGAGGCATTGTGATGCGTAGCGCATAGATTACGTGAAGTGATCCGTGTGGCTGTGGTTACAGTTGGGAAAATGTCTTGTGTACGGAGCAACAATCATTGTGCTCCAACGCGGCACCTGTAATTATCTGAAATAAATACTTTTCTTCATTCAGTGTGGACCGGCGTAATTACTACAGTGTCTAACAGAGAAACTGCAGTGGAGAGTGGTATGAGGGAAGACAGTAGTGATTGCAACTATCCCTTCCATAGACTTTTGTAACGTTTGAATCACATATTCTCAAAACTGAAACATTTTTAATTCTAATTATTTACAACAAAATCATTGTTACTCATTTATTTTATGTAGCTGACAAGCAGTGGCAAAGCCATAAGTTCTGCCTTGTCTTGCTTTAGCCATATGTCCTTTGTTGTGTTATATAACAGAAAGCTCAGAGAGTGGCACCAAAATACTGATCTGGTGGCATGCTATGAAAAGCATAAGATTTCAGTTTACTTGGAAAGGATTTTTAGTTACCCTTCTTAGGTCAATCCCCTACTTTTGTATCCCACTTAAAGCTCTGGGAAAGTACCTTTGGAAATTGGGTCCTCTGCATAGATGCCATCACACCTGATTCAGGAGAGAGACTCACAAATTTCAATAGCAAGAAAGAATTTATTTTAGCTTTCTTCCATCTAACTTTGCTTGCATTTTTAGGACTTCACCCGGGCACAATGGTCCAAGCGTTTAGAGTTGAAGCCAGACTTGGAATTGCATCAGGGCGACTGGTTTTGACATAAACAGCTAACTGCTTTCAAACCTCAAGTGTCAACCTTTCATACTAAGAATATATGCCAGAATAAGCTGGGCTAGAAATGCAAGGTTACAACTTCCGAGGTTGGTCAAACATTTTAAATATAAATTATTTTTAAACTGATGTGCCTCTTTTTCTATTTAAAAAAATGTAAACAAAAGTGGTTCTGTGGAATCTAGGTCTAGATATCTGAGATATCTTTCCTTAATGAGCCCCACTAACTTTTTAAGGGGAGTCCTGCAGAATTCAATGTTGTTTCATTACCTTTCTGAGCTATCCAACACCCAGAGGAAGACAGCAATTCTTCAGTTTTCAATCAACTGAATCCAGCCAGTATGATTAGGGACGGTGTGAAAACCCTCTTGGACAGTGATGGGTGTGGGCTACAAGCGAAGTGTTAAAGTATAGAAGTGTTGATGAATTATATACATACATATATATGTGCATGTGTGTGTGTGTGTGTGTGTGTGTATTTTCCAAATTCCACTCTACAAGGAAACACACACAGGGACATTTCGACCAGTTTTATTCAAGTGTTAAAACCAGCCCCGGCAACGCATTTCAGCTAAACAACCTTGTTCACACTTGGGCTGGTGGTGCAGCAGGACACACAATGCTGTAAAAGGTTTAGAAAATGTCTTTGACTTCAGTTACACAGGACCCGCCATTTTGGAGCTAAGCTAGTAACATTAAAATCATTGTAATCATACCTGAATAACTTGATCAGTGTCTATCACAAAGACTGAAAAGTAATAATAAATTGTCCTGTTAATAAAATGTCTTACATTAATTCATTGTAAACTACATAACTAACTCAATAGCTCCTCCCTCAGCTTTTGATAAGGCAAACTATAGTAATGGATAATTATTAATATTGATCAAAAGTTTTACAAATAAGGGGCAGGTGATTCACTAAGTGTAATCAATAGAAAGACTATATACTGCTGCATCAATTAAGCCCTAGTGGGCATATGGAACCATAAGCATATGATAATATCATTCTGTACTCAATATTCAGTTATCACACTTTTAAATTATCATGTGGAAAAATTTCAAGTTCTCGAATAAACGATATGCTAGTAATAGAATATACTCCAACATTTCAAGGTAACTGAGACCTGCCATAGAACCCAAATGGGTTTTAACTGTAACCTCAATTTATTACTAAAATGTAATGTAACACAAAACAATAGGTGGGTCATAGTTAGCCATTCTAAAGCTGACATTACTCGTCCAGTATCTTAAAATACAAAGAAAGGAAGGAAAACCATCACCCTGGTTCTCCAAGTGCCAGAAGTAAAGGGTAGGGTGCCCCAGCCGGGGCCATCTCTTGAACCCAGCTTCCCAGGTGAGAGTCCCTTCCTCTTCTCTGTAAACATAAAACAAATACTGGTTCATTATGATTAAGAGGGTATCTAAAATCATCTGTAAATTACAAATCACTTCAGATATTCATTACTGCATTGTACATTTTCACTGTACCTAATCATGTCCTTTCTACCAGAATACCAGCTGTTCTTTATCCTAGATGCAAATGTAACTCCTCATCTGAGTTCAACCCATTTGGGACTTTAGTATTGAGTCTAATAATCCTTCTAGATTCAGTCTTACTTAGCAAGCCCACCCGGTCTCCCTCTCCAGGTATTGGTGGAATATGATCAATCCATGTATACGTTAATAAATTCTGATCACTTTAATGATGTATCTCAAAGTGTCTTGGAACCGGGTAATTTTCATCATGATTCATTATTGCTCTGGCATGTTCCAATATTCTTTTTTTTAACTCAGTGTACTGTGCTCCCTACGTATCCAAACTACACAGGCATTCTAGGATATACACAACAAAAGAGGTATTACAGTTGATGAACCCAGTAATAACTCTTGTGCTCTGATCTGGCAATGTAATTAATTTGCTGCTAGATGAATGTGTACAGGCTTTACTTCGATCACAGATTAAAAAAAAAACCTTAAGGGATTCCCCCCTAAGATTGATGTTATCAGCTTTCTTACTTCTATCTGTTTTTACCAGTAGATCTCACGGGGATTTAGCTTTACGGTACTTGGGTCTTTCTCAGATGTCATTGCCCAATACCTGGTCACATTTCAACATATCCCAATTTGTGTTGAAAATCTCATGCATATTACCTGATCTTACATTATATGTAGTGATGATTCTTATATCACTTTCTTTCACAACATCACTTTTAACCTCTTTCTATGTGTTAGTTCCAAGCAAACCTTCTGTCCTGGTGTGTTTATCAACCCTTTGAATCCCTTTCTCCAGTACCCATTTAGGATAACCCTTGTCCAGAAAATGTTGTACCATTATCTGCTTTTTTTCCTCAAAGAGAGTACTTTCACTGCAATTTCTTTTAGACCTAATAAGTTCCCCATATGGGATACTCCATTTAAGTTGGCTAGGGTGGTTACTGTACACATGGAGTAAACTATTACCACATGTGGCTTTGTGATGTAATTTGGAAGCTGAGGCCGGACAGCATCTCCTTTATGCATTTTGAAACATCTCGGCGGCTGAGGAAACACCAAAGCTCAGTCTTTTAATCCTCCTCAGCCCCACATGCGTTGAGAACGTGGTAATGTTCCTGCTCTCCAGATCTAGCTCTAGCTGATGATACCCAGAATTTAGGTCCAATTTGGAAAACCATTGTACCCCATTCAAATCCACCACAATGTTGTCCATGGCGGGTGTAATATGCCTTTTCCTCTTTATGGCTTGATTGGGCAACCTCATGTCGACACAGAGGTGGATGGCTCCAGGCTGCTTGGGAGCTATTACCAGTGGCAACACCCAAGGAGTGGGACCCGTGATTTCCTCTATTACCCCCTGGTCCACCAGTGCCTGCAACTCCTTCTCCACCGCCAGCCAGAGGTGGAATAGAACTTTTCGGTGTTGCAGCGCTGTGGGCATCACTGGTGATTCAATATGTAGTCTGAACCGTTTCCCCTTGAGCTTTCCAAGCCCCCGAAACAGTTGAGGAAAGTCATTCAGTATGGTGTCCGCATGGGCCTGTTGTGCAAAAAAGACTAGTTCAAGGTCTTCAGAATTGTGGCACCTGTTATGCCATTAATTGTGTTTGACCACTGACTTTGTGTTTCACCACTGCGCATATTAGGTGTTCATTGTTCACCAGTAGCACATTAAATGTGCCTATTGGCTTTAACGTGGCATTAGACATTACATTCTGTATTCAGTTTAGCTGCCTATGGGCTTTATTGTGGCGTTAGAACTTGCAGTTGAGACATTGCAGAAGAGCTGTGTTTTTCCACATGGTAGACCAAGCTGTGTTTTTCGTATTTTGTTCTCACCGAGCCCTAGCGTGATAAGAGAGCGTATATTTTGGTGTTTTCTCTACCCAGCCTTGGGAAGGAGCGAGCTTTGGAGACTTGGCCACTCTCCAGCTTGTTCTTTTCCAGCTGTGATTAGAGGAAAGGGCCTGTTAGCAGGCTTTTTCATTATAAGGGGTGTCCCTGGGCAGCAGCGAGGGGGAATTTTCCAAGACTTCAGTCAGGAGTGGACTTCAGCCCCCTGACCTCCCCTATGGGTGGAAAATCTCTTTCTCACACTTGAACAGGAGTCATCAACTTGCAGGCATAAGAAAGATGAAGAGCAGTGACAGGCCCTACGGTGATGAATTTTGACTTTTATTCTTTGCTTTGAAGTTATGCTATAATATAATTACATACATTTGCTGTGTACATTGCAATTGAGAAGTACTTTGCTTTCATTGCTGTGACTACTTTTAAACGTGTGCCTTCAACCTACTAATCTCTTCTCTCAGGAACCTCATGGTGAAGTAATAATAAATGTCTTCTTTAAACTAAGAAGTGCATTCCAGAGATTGTTTTCAGCACGGTCATTAATGAAAGCAAAACAGCACCCCAGGAGGGTTCCACAGTCCCCTTTAGCAATATGGAACTTGTCTTTGATCGAGCGGCCCTGGCTGGTGACAGTCACTTCGATGGTTCCCCTCAAAGGTAGGGGGTCATGCCCATCATAGGTGTAAATCTTGGTGGTGCATGGCGTCATCAATGATGATAGCTGGTCGTACAGAACATCATCCATCACATTGACTGATGCACCTGTATCGATAAGGACTTTGGCAGTGGTGTCTGGGATGTGCACTGTGCACATGGGGGATGGACGCCGCTTCTGCTGTCTTCCACCTGCAAAAGAGATGACAAAGATGCCCTCCTCCTCTTCATCCTTGGCATACAAAGTGTTACCTCCTTCCCCTGTGCCACCATCCGCACCCTCGTGCTCCTCTGGGACCATTTTTTTCATTGCCGCTGTCTTTTTTATAGCTGCCTTCTGTTTGAATCTGCCTCCCAGACACACTTTTGCGAAATGGTTCACTCTCCTGCACTTGTTGCAGCATTTTCCTTTCGCAGGACACACACCAGGCATCCTGTGCTCCAGCACACAGTTGCAGCAGTCCCTTCTGCCAGGCCTCGGGGGTCGTGGCATACGTTGTGTCTCTGGACGTGTTTGCAAAGCGTCTACCTGTTCTTGTTTTATGGTCACCGGGTGGTGCACTCTTGATGCAGCCACAGAATGCCCCCATACTGCCACCATGTCATCAGCTCGACTGGCAGAGAGTTTGTGGGAGGGCACAAAGATCAAGATCTCATCTAGCGTGATGCCCGGCTGTCGAAGTATGAGTTTTCGCAGCATGTTGGAACGGCATCCTTGGATGACCTGGGCTCTGATCTCTTCGTGCTGGTTGAGGCTTAGGCAGGTGCTGGCCAGCTTTCGTAACCTAGCGTAGAACATGTCCACTGATTCAGTGTCAGTTTGCTGCGCCTGGTGGAGTTTGAACCGCTTATAATCAGGATTCATCTGGGGGTCAAAATACAAGTTCAGGGCGGCCACTGCTGTGTTAAAGTCATCAGCCGCTCCTGTGATGGGAAGTGTACCAAAAAGCTCATACAGCTCGTCACCTCCCATATGCAACATCAGTTTCCCTTGTGGCACAGAAATAATTGTCCAGCCTGCCAAGCCAATGGTGCCATTGTGGCACTGACGTGTCCTGATCTGCCAGTTGACTATAGAGGGGTAGTGCTGCTACTGACGAATGGGCCCCCGACGGGTGGTGGCAGCTGTTGATCCCAGTGCTGCTGGGAGGAACTCATTTTGCCTTGGACAGTCTGTTGGTCTGTGCTGGACCCCTGCAATCTCCCACTGGTTCTCCTGGCAAGTGTGGATACTGTAGGTTCTACTTCTTTAACTTATTGTCTCTCCTCACTCTCCTTTTGTTTTTTTTTTTTTTGTTTTTCTTCTTCTTCACAGCATGGCACCGCTCCTATTGCACTGAAAGGCCAGGCATTCCTTGCACTCTGTCACTCTCGTGGTTAGTTTTCACTTTGTGGCCGCTCACCTCAAAAAAACGGAATCCACGAGCTGCGGCCCCTTGATGTTCCTGGGCCGAAACGTGCCGAACACTGCCCTCTCCCTTCACATCGGAGCAAAGCAGGTCGGTAGAGGGCGGAGTTCCACGCCTGCAAGGGAGCCTCCTGTTCCACAGGTCCTTGTAACGGGCGTAGGCGTCAGTCCACAGGTAGGACCGCAACCGCCTGTGGCCCCAGGGCTCTGGTTTACCAGCAACCGGCCAGACGGTGGGCCAACTGCCTCATGGTACTGTTGTTGTCCGGCAAGAACACCTCGAAGGGGGGCCACACACACCAGCGCCACGGGTTGCTGCACGGCCGTGGTCCGGTGACTCCTCGTCGCCAATGTGGCTTGGCCCAATGTCGCAAGGGCTATGCATGTAACAGGGCCTAACTTAAGAGAATACACGCACACACTTATGCAGTGAGTACCGCTGTGCGAAACTGCGCAATGCACGGCGCGTACATTTATTTATAACATTATCTGCACCATCCGACCACATGTCTGGAGAAAGTTACATTGTATAGAGTAGTCCGAGTGGCTCTCTACAGAGCCTTGTGAGGGTGAATCACCAATATTGCTTTTAAGACTTCTTCCCTGATGATTTATTTCTCTAAGCTATCCACATAAGCTTTAGTCAGTTGTGTGAGAAAGGGCTCTATAAGATAGCTCTTCATTTCATCTGCCTATACAAGGTCTGCACAGCAAAGTGCTAAGATTTTGTCAGCACTTCCACTCAGAGTTTGGCCATCTTCAGCAATTAGGGCTGTAATTGCTCTGGTTCCCTTGAGTTGTCGCAGTCTTTTTGCCAGTAGGGCGCCTGTTTTATTAGCATGTTCATAAGATCTGTGTTGTAGATATAATGAAGCTTTTTCCGCAGTCTGGCCCTTTAGCAATATCATCCTTCACTGAGCCTTTAGGGAGCCTGTCAGCCAATGTTTTCAGTCAAATCTTTAAGCTCCGTTTTACAACTGCCCTTAAATACTGCTCTAAATGAGTCCCAGGGCATATTTGGGGAGACAATGCCCAAATACTCTTCGCAAAGCAGTGCTGAATTGTTCCTCTCAATGTCTGCTTGCTTAATCTATCCTTAAGCAGGATTTTATCAAAGGCCCAGCTGATTGTTCCATGTTTCTCTCGCTTTCTGTGCCACTCCCAAGTCTGCATGCCATGGTCCGAGATTGCTATGGAGCCACGTATAATGGAGGCTGTTGTGTCAACCAAACTCTAGCAGCCTGACAATAAATCTATCCGAGAGTATAATCAATGGACATGTGAGAAAAATGTATACTCCCTTTCATCCAGGTGTTTAACCCTCCACAGATCTATGAGGTCCATATCCATGAGTATCAGTTTCGTCTCCTACAGTAATATTCCTTGATTTATGATGCGGGTCGATTTTATGCGAAGTTAAGTGATTTTATGTGTTTTATTGTTTACTGTTAAGTATAACTTTCTCTAGTTTAGTAGACCATGGTCTCAATAAACTTATTTGGTACTTCTTGCTTTCACTTGTATGCACCTCAATGGGAAAATAAATAGCTTGTTTTTTTTACAATATCTCCCTACTTCCTGTTTCCAAATGTTGGCATGTATGCCAGTAGACCTCTCATTTTAACCGTGATACGTTTTCCTGTTGGAAGAAGGATAGAATTGGAATATTCTCGCAACATAGGAAAAACCCAAGAGCACCCTATAGTGATGTTGAACATGGTATTAATTTTAGGGTGTTTCTCTTTTGGAGGCCAGAATAATGTCACACTTTTTCACCACTTCCAAAATTTTGCTTACTTCCGCCCAAGGTTAGCACGTTTTCTACATGCAAAGAATACATCCTTAAAGGGGAAAATTAATATTAGCTTGAGCAGATGTTTTAAAGAAAACATGAATTGTATTCACCCAGCAATGCAAATAAAATTGCTGTTTAATAGAGTATTTATTGGCAGTGATACAGAGCTGTCGTATGTTTAAACTCATCTCAATTCCAAAACAAAAAGCTTAGGTTTAAAAACAATAATTATTCTTGGAGCACATGTTTGTGAAAGAGTCTCTTAAACAGATTGTTTTGTTTTAGTTCTATTAGATTAAAACTAATGCTCTGCCATTCCATATTAAATCGAATTTATTACGTAGACCTAGTTCTAACTTTGAGCAATACATTTTTTTTTTCCTTAAATGGAAAATGCATACTTACCTAAATGTTAGCAGGCAGCAGTTTGCCTTCTTAAGCGAATGACTAAAAAATGAGTGCAGACATCATGGCATTCTGGGACATTTAACAAGTAGTTCCTCGTTCTAACACCCGCACAGGAGGCAATATTGGCATTATTCTATATTTTAGTCCATGGAATACGTATGGACTGATTTAAATTGTGACTGGCTGATTGTCCAGTTCCCAACACGTCAGAATCTGTTGTATTTTCTATTAATGGAAATACTATTCCCAGAAGTCATAAAACAGAATATTCCAGCAAGCATACACCAATACAATATTATAATCAAGTATCCCCTATCTTCTCTAATTTTCTTTATGTTTCTGTCACTCTGTTCATGTCTGTATTCCTCTCCTGGCCACATGTTGACACTTTATTATTACCGCAAGTGAATATCTTTAGTTCCAAGGACTGTATAATTCCTTTATATTGACCAATGTATGTGCAGATCTTCCCTTTTGGTTTCATGGTGGTTTTCCTCAGCAAATCTACTCTTTGCCTCTGCTATCTCCAGTGCTCTTCCTGATTTGTCGTCCCATAATATGAAGTCTCTTATGTCTATTGTATTCCTCACTTCTGTGAGAAGCGGACTCTCCAGACCTATCTAGCTCGATCTATCATTCATTTGTGGCAGACCAATTCCTAATATAATTATCCCTACTTTCACCATTTACAAACTTTGCAGATTATTGTGGCGTATTTCAAAAATGCATGGGGGGATAATGCACATTTAAAAATATCTTCCAATGTTAATGAAACTCCTCACTCTGTTTCTGGTACGTCATGTTCTTAATTATTAAATTTGCTTAAATTGATTACAGTGATCATTACTGTGTAAAGATTTGGCTGTCCGCAGTAGCACAACAGCACATATCCTGCCACAAAGTATTATTGGAACAATGTGAAACTTTCAATAGCATAAAGCACATAATCCCACTTTCTTGCATCCAGGTGTCTTCCAGGTTTTACAGCCCCACTTTAAATTGGATCGCGTTATTCCATAGGGCGGGATCCCAGCAAGCATCTTTTCCACACCGTATGTCCAATGCTGTTGAATTGTGGGGTACTACTGGCATCCCTGGATCTTTTCTAACATCCACATACAATAATTCATGTCCTTCATATAATCCTTTGGTTTATGTTTGTGTTTGCAGGCCGTTGACACTCAAATCCTCATTTGACTCAACAAAATAACTCCTGGCTACTCCCTTCACTGCATGCAGGAATTCCTTACGCCCATGTGAATTCTAATTGGATGTAGACTTAGATTTACTGAACAACTGTACAATTATTAGAATGGTATCAATGGGAGAGCTGAAATTTCTACTTTTAGAAATTTCAAGAAGCGGGCGGACAACTTGGTGGATTTCCCATTTAAGGAGCATTCAATTGCCTCATATGGAAGTGTGTATGGTCAGAGACTTAAAATAGGGTACAGCAACATTTTCTAGAAGGGGGTAATAGAACTTTACAGATGCAGACTACGTTAATAACAGATTCTAATCCTGTGTGGCACAATCTGCACTGTTTATCCATGTTGCTGCCCCTCCTACCATACCAGTATGGTTTTAAAGAGATTAACCCACATCTTAGTCTCATCAGCAGTTTCTTCAACCTCTTTGCAAGAGGCTAACACAAATATATTGGTAGCACCCCAGGTCATAAAAGTTGGCAGGCCAACTACCACGAAATTTCTCCTTCAAAGATATCCTATTGAGTTCTATTGAAATGGTTTTGATTGCTTTAATATGAGTTTCAACAACAGTTTCAGTGGAAGATTAGCAGAGCATATGTCAAATGGTTCTAGGTTGTGCAGAGAACTGTTTAAATACTGTTATCAAGTGGAGTTCTCCTGTGCTCCTGCAGGTCAAAGAATATGTTTTACTGTTCAGCCAGAGCTCTTTTCAGTTTTAGGCAGGGGCCAGGAACTTTGCATTCAGTACAAGGTGATGTTGTGTCAAGTCGAGCTTCACAGACTTGTGTTTGTGTTGTGTAAACTGGTATAGAAAACATTTTCCTGAAGCAGTCGATTTGGACACTACCCAGCCAGTTTATCAGCCTACTTTAGAAGACCAGAATGCCATAGGCTACTGAGGGCATTAATGTCCTGGTGACCACCTTCAGTAATGCCCTTGAGTCAGGACACTGCAAAACCCTATACAGTTTACAGCTAAGTATAGCATAAGAACAGCACCAGGATTGCTGGGGAGCCTGTGCTGGTGTCCTAGTGAATGGTGGGACACCAGAAAAGCAGAGGAGCAAGGTGGCAGGATGCAGTGGTGGGAAGTGTAAGTTTTGTTTTATTATTTGTATCCACTTTCCCCGTTGTCCCCCTCCAGTTCCCGCCTTGACATTTGCAGCGACCACTGCTGTTATTAGGTGCCAGTTTAAAAACTGTGGCCAGCAGGCTATTCGAGGCTGAAGCACCATTGGACCATGTGAGGTGGATTGCCTTCTCAGCAGACTTTGTAGTTACTTGAGTATTATAGCCCTTTTCATCTTGACAAGGCTGAGATGATATAAAGCTTGCAGGGGTCTTATTGACATAGAGTTTCTTACTTTATTTTACCCAGCTGGTGGGGGTGAGTTTGCTGCAGCTGAGTAAGGCTTGACTGCTTCCATGCTCTTAAAAAAATACTAGAACTTAGTGGAGTCTTTTCTTCTTGTTTCGTGGAGTGGTGTCATTTGATTTCAGCCGCATTCTTGTTTTCGACCTGAATCCTTCTCCTGTATACTGTTCTTGGTAATTAGATTTTTTTAATGGACAGCATTGAGCTCAAGGCTTTATTAAATTTTGTCTTTAGACATTTAATTTCCTCATCGAGCTTGACACACTAAGTGGTGCTAAGGGGAGATTGGGTAGAACCCCTACTGCCACAGCCGCATCCTGGAGAGCTGTTATCAAGACCAGCCATGTCTCTGAGCTGATCAAGTTCCCTGTGGTCTTGGCTGAGTATTCCTTTAGCCACTGCTCCAACAGGGATGTTAGGCTATTCTGGTCCTCTACGGACTATGTAATCCGCTTGATTAGTTCTAAATCCTTGTTATCTTAGGCTGGTAAGCTGTACAAGTTCTTCCCTTTTCCGGGCATTTGGGCCTTTATTTTAAATTCACCTGCGGTTACAATGGGCTTTCAAGAGTTTCTTTTGGTCAACGAGGACATAAGGATGATTCTTCATGTTTTTATCCAAGGATCCTGACCGTTTTTTATGGGCTCCTTCCTGCTGGGGTCCTCTTGCATGAAGATTACAGGATTTTTCTTTTGAATTGGTTGCACTATTTGTATGCCTCCCTAGCTCAGTTGTGTATGATATTCCTCCAAAACTTATACTATAACCAGGCAGATGAAGGTCATTTCTGAGCACTCATTGTCTCCCGCTATGCCTGGAGGGATGAATGCAACTGTTGCGGTGTCCTTGGGGCTGAAAAGTTGTGAGTCAAGGAGGGTAGAGCAAAGTTTATTTACCTCTATTAAGGATGTCCCACTTACAATGGGAGACATAGTTGGGATAAAGAATAATCTTATTGACGGCCTTGTGGATGTAAATATCTAGTTTTCAGCAGACCATGCATACAGAGTCTTGCACACACTGGGGGTGGCTTCTGGCACCCCTAAATCTACTCATGTGGGCCCAAACTCTGCCTCTGCTGGATCTCCTGTGGGCTCTTTATATTAGGTACATAACCACTGCCTCTGTTTGTGATTGAAGTTCACTCGGGTTCCCTTACCTCGAGACAAACAGATAATTGATAATGGACCCTTTATCCCGACCAGCAAAGTAGGTTTGTCATCGGGTGAGTTCACCCCTCTGGGTATCTCATTGCATAACCCCTTTTTTGTTGAAGTCACTTTCTTTAGTGTATCTACCTCTGATCACAGGGGGAGGAAGTTACTCAATGCTCTTGGGCCCAGGCTTATGCAACGTGATGTCCAGAGGGGTAAATTCACCTGATTGTGGTCAGGAAATATTCACCTTAACTCATGGAAGTCAATCTTGCAAATAATCAGTATTGGAAAGCTCCAAATGCAATTTGCATTTCACAAACATTCTCAAACAGTTAGCATAAATTTAATATGGTGAGTCTAAGAACAACAATTTAAAAATCATATACATCTGAAAGAAATTAATGTGCTTAGAAAATACATGACTGGTAGTGTTGTGTAGCCATTTTAGTTATAGCTCTCATGCACATTATTTTAGCACACTAGGCCTGCCGCTGTGCACTTTAACCTAGATATATTTTATTCAGTTTTGTTTATTATTCTAACAATAGCCACATTCGCGTTCTTGTTTTATTTCTCTCTGTCTAGCTGTTCTTTGCCTAGGCTAGCACTGCGTTCTTAAACAAGACATTTCTTTCACTCTGTGCTTCTCTCAAGGCTGTAGTAACATAGGTTGCCGGTAAACGTGGTAATGATTTGTCTCTGGTGTTCATAGAAACATACACATCCTTATGTAGGGATATTTTCTCAGAATACCAGCTGTTTTATTATAAAAAACACTTCTCTGTCCCATACACGTTAGAGGGAGATTCCAGCCAGATGACCAGAACTGTATGCTGATTGCTGAACGCTTCGCTACAACTGCTTATGCTCAGGTATTGGGGATGATGTCTTCCCAGGGGAACCTGAAGGGCAGAACTAGAGCTTAACATGCTGTGCTCTAATATAGCCTAGATAGGAATTAGTCTATTGACTTTAGTGACAATATGGTAGCGTTATGTTTATGCTTTTCTCTCCTTGTCACAATTTTAATTCTGTCATGATTTATTGTCCTGGTTATTGCAGTGCATGCTTTATTATCTAAGATGCAGTTGCTTCATTAAAACCTTATTGCAACATATACTGCCTCTGCCTGACCTTGTTTACATGAGACTAATGTAACTGAGAGAAGTGGATGCGATCTAAGTGACCATGATTTCCCTGAGGAGACAATTGTGTCATGCGATCGGCTGCCCAGCCATCCCTGCTCTTGGATAGAGATGATGCACTGCTAGTTAGTCGGAACAAGAAACCCGGATTAGGCCGAAAGGTGTCACCTGTAGTGGGTTTGACTCAGTCCTCCACACCGCAGGCGATTCTGCAGCTCAAATTCAAAAGTCTCATTTGAATAATGAGAGCTTATGCGACATGGCACCCAATGTTTGGTCAGGCTCTAATTTTCTGGTCCTCCTGAAAATCTCAGTCTCACTACATACAAAGACACCTCAGTACTATATACGGAGACATCTGTGGTATTAAGGATTTTCCTCGTCAGCTAAGTAGGGAGTACCTAACTAACGCTGTAGTCTGTTCAAGCTTGAACTCTAAAAGGATAATCCCCATTTGGTGTGCTTATCTCTGAACAAAAACCCACCATTCATTATGGCGAATCCACAACAGGTAGCTATTGCAGTTAATATGCGATCACCCCTTACTGCACATTGATTGGCACAATGCCTAATGGCCCATGGGGGTCCAGTTACATTTGTTGTTGAGGCTCACCCAGCCTATAGAACAGAATTATTTTATTCTTGGATCACATTTCCAGCAGTTGATGGCAACACCAATACATTTCATCACTATGCACCTCCAAACGTACCTGCACAATACAGAGTGTATACATATCTAGAAATACCTCTATCTTATCAAGAACATAATAATTGGCTTGATGGCACCCTACCCCACACAATTTTACATGATAGGTTAGGTCCTCTAAGTAATGATGGTCCTCATTGGCCTTTATTAGCCACTTATACACCTCACCCTGCTGCAGCGAACCTAACTGTAGCTGAAGTCCGTCACTTATATGCTGATCTGACGGCAATATACAGACAATTAGTACAGTTTGTAATGCATACATTAAATACAAACCCAGCACATGCTGCTCCAGCACAGCCACATGCGGTAACGCCAGGCATTAGTCCTGTGACTGTACATTCGATCATGGGTAAAGTAGCCGCCAAACGAGAAGAAGTTCTGTTTTGCTTAGCTCAAAAAATAAATGCACTGGAAACAGTATCTCCCCATACAGGACCTCAGGATAAACACAGAATATTAACCATATGCTTGCCATTTGGGATGCTTCCCACAATAGATAATTGTAATACATGGGGCACGGTATTTGCCACGCTCTATACTACCGCACACAGTACACAGACACTTGCCAATTTACCAGAAGTGTTGAAACAAATTCAAGATGAATATGGGGCTGCCCCAGCCCTGGACTTGGGGATGTAACTAATAGGCAATTTTGCCACAGTATCCTCAATCATATTAAGTAACCTTAAAGGGGAAGCAGTCTCACTAGCCGTGCGCATGCGGCTCTGGGACGTTCCTCCACAGGATCAAGACCGTGAGCTGCCAAAGATTATCGCGGAGACCTACTCTAGCATTGGTCGAGATAGTCTGGAGGCCAGACCAACAAAAAACACAATTTCAAGGTAAATCTAATAAAGATTCTACCAAGCAAGCTCCTGAGGGGACCAAACAATGTTGGGACAAAAAACAACAAACACCTAAAAAAGAAAGGGGAGGATCTCCGCATACAGAGACCCCACAGAATAGATATAATCTCAGAAATAGAGATAATATAAAAACACCTGACAAATATCAATATACTGATACACTCCAATCTTGTTCCTTTCAGGACTCACTGGAAAAATGCACTGAGAGGGGAGAGTGGTCAGAGTGAAGAACTGAGTATGTGAAACCGAGGAAGGAATAACAACGCTCAACAGAAGTTTCTGTTAAAAAAGAAGAGAAACTTCCCCAACAAAAACCACAATTCAAAAAGTAAAAGGTGGCAGCAGTTGCAGTCCGACATGCCACTCAAGAAGAGGGCTCTATTGAAGTGGGCATTAGCGCTATTAGCATGGCAGAGGTCACAATAGTTCGCCAGAATCTTCTAGAGCATCTGGAGGTGAAAGCAACTGATGACTTCCTACAAGTAGAAACTGCGGACATGCATGTCTCCACGCCTGATAGGGTGTACAAAGTAATGCTACAGTTAGAAGGAGACATTGAGTGCACAATCGACGCAATCTTTTAGGACCCTGTCATAAACATATATGATATTCTACTGGCCGAAAGGGATTGGCTACCTGAATTTGTCCATACCTGCCCATATGGGGAAGATGTTAATAAACCTTTCTCACCCTGTGTTCCTGAGGACCTTGCAGAATCTTATGCCATTGATTGGGCATTAGCACAGACACCCGAGTTATATCGCAACCTCGTAGGAGGGGACAAAGATTCCCCCTACCATGTAATTCCTATTAAAAGTCAATCCCAACCACAACCCCAATGTCCAATAAAACACGATGCAAAAGCACCCTTGAGGGAAATCCTCACTCAACTGGAGTACCAGGGCGTAATTGAACCTTGTGTCTCGCTCATGAATAATTCATTATTCCCAGTAGCTAAACCAGACCATTCATACAGAATATTCTTAGATTACAGACATTTAAACAGTCATACATGCACATACACTATACAAAACTCACATAGCACAGCACTCATAAACAACATAGTGCACAAAAAAATACAAAATAACACTGGACATTTCCAACGGTTCCTTCTGCCAAAATATAGCACCTGAGAGTAGAGACTTAACAAGTTTCAGCACACTAGGCTCCCACAAAAATTCTGTAGTTTACCCCAGGGGTACAAGAACAGTCCAGGACTGTTCGCGGCTCGTGTGACTTCAATATTGTACGACATAGACCCTGTAGCATTGTCCTATGTAGATGATATTTATCTCACGTATGATGAATTACTGCAACATTTAGGACAGATAGCTCGCATTGTTGTGGGATTTGCCGAGTTCGGCTACAAATTCAATTAAAATAAAATAAAAAATAGCCTTCCTTAGTGTCCTGTCTTTGGGATACGAGCTATCGAGTGAAGGAAAGAGCTTAGCACCACAATTCTTGGAAAAATGCACACAGTTACAACCTCCAAATACAATTCAAAAGTTCCAATCTCTGTTGGGTTTCCTAAATTTTGGCAGAACATACATTCCAGATTATGGATCGTGCATAAAACCTTTATATGACTTAATACGTCCTGACTTTTCGAGTAAATGTTAGACAGTCGAACACACATGCATTCTCAGAGCTTTGCAAACTGACATGCTTGCAGCACAACACTTACACACAAGGGAAAATAAAAAACATCTGGTCATCAGAGTAATTGCTGGTGCTATTTGTTTCACCTATGTAACTTTCAGTGAGGGTGAGACAGTCCCGATTTCATACAAATCACATTTGTATTCAGCAGCGTAACAACGCTTTGCTTCCATGGAGAAAATTCTCACTGCTGTTCAGATGGCCGTCATTAAAGAAAGACCACTAGCCCAAGGCAAACGCATTATTGTCGTCTCTCCGATCCCTACCCTTGAGGCTGTTACCAGACCCAGCGTTCCTAATGCTAAAGCATTACATCCACGCTGGATTCAATGGGCACCGTCTTTGACAGCCACTGATGTTGACTACATTTTCGACCTAAAATTACAAACTCAAGAATTTTTGCAATATGAGCTAGAATACCCAGTTCCAACAAATACACTGCCTATTGATCAGTATCAAAGAATCATGTACACCGATGGCTCAGCGCAACCTGCAATTGGCACAAAACATCAATACTCCGCTGCTTGTGCAGTCGTAAGTGGCTATATGTAGGATAATAAACTTTTTTCCCAACATACATTCACGCAAACCCTAGGGGATTGCACAGCACAATTAGCAGAGCTAAAGGCTTTGGTGATGCCACTGGAACACACGGATCCTGCACAGCTAACACTGATTGTCTGTGAGTCGTACTACAGTGTCCAGTACTTCAATGAATACCTGCATTGCTGGCGCCAGAATGGGTGAAGAGATTCTAAAGGCAACCCCATCAAACACAGACTTCTGTGGGGAAAGTAGCAGATCTGAAGGAAACGCTACTGAATGTCCATGTTGTGCATACACTTGGACACCAGTGCGTTGGAATACATGTTGCTGGAAACACACTGGCTGATAAAGCCACAAAATCAGCAGTAGCTACGGCTGCTGTTGCTGCAGTAACCCGCTCTGGAATGAAACGGGACAATGACATATGGGCTGCAGTGAAAGCTACGGCTGAGGGCATGCCCTATCCAAAAGCGTTTCCTGCTAAATATTCCTACCGAATGGGAGGCTGCCTAGACGCCGAAGTAAAAATACCGGGCGTGGGGTTCGAGTAATTCCCAACAAAGACATGAGATCAGAGTTGATTAAAGCAGCGCATGCGGGGGGTAGCATCTGCCCATGCTGGTGTGTTGGCTACATTTTCATTGTTGCAAGCATGTTATTGGTGGCCAGGTCTATACAAATAGGCCAAGCAGAATGTCCGTTGTTGTGACATCTGACAACAAATTAAGGGTTCCACCGTCAAAGGCCCACTGCAGACACCCCCTCCTAATTTCCAACAAACGATTACAATGTGTGTACTTGGACCATTGTTGTCACCTAACACCGGATAGTACATACAAATACATCCTAGTTGCTGTTGACTCCTGCTCCAGATTTCTATGGGTGTGGCCACAACGCTCTGCTGACCCTTGGACTGTTAATGAAGATTTGCGAGTTTTTATCAATACATATGCAGTTGTGGCTTTCCACTCAGACCAGGGCCCTGCTTTCACCTCAAGGGCATTCAGGGATGCCATGGCTTAGTTAGGGGTCCAACTCCATTACTCGTCTCCATTTCATCTCGAGGCAAATAGTGACGTGGAGCGATTAAACCGTGATTTAAAGCAGTCCTTAACAGCCAGAGTCTTTGTACGGGTCGTAGTTAGTTATACCACCTGTATGGAATCCAGAGAGCACCTAACAATCTGCCTAGAATGTCCCCGTGGGGTCGTACTTCATACGAGTGCCTGTTCGGAACTCAAATGTATGTTCCAAATCTTGATGGTCCTGGTGTGGAGGCATCAGAAACACCTTTTGACATAAATGAACGTGTCACTGTCTTGCAGGTATTACAACAGTTCTGTGACGACAACGCTTCTGCCAGTGCTGCCTCCACAAGAATTAAAGATGTGCCAGTAACACCAACCGGCTGGATACCTAAAATTGGGGATCTAGTACATGAAAAGGTTGCTGTGAAAAAGGGGTATGGTCCTTCTTATCGTGCATCAGTTCCAGTCTTGGGAATTCACAGTACCAGAACTGACATTCTACCACCGTTGGCTGGTGCTAAAGAAAATCGCTTTGTATCTATCGACAAAGTCAAGTTATACTCTGTGGCTGATCCTGTACAGCAGATCAAGAGGAACAGCCAGACGTTCCTGAGTCCCTGTCACTACTGGTCAATTAGTCCCTCTACAAGTTTTAATCAGCAACGCTGACACCTCTCCGAGCTTGGTGAGGGTGGAAAATAATCTTGCATTAGTTCCACTAACATCTGTTACAACAAACAATATTGAAAGTACTGATCGATTTGACACAACTTCAACATAGACTGATGGCGTCATTTACTATGAACCACTGTGGGAGACCCTTACCAGTTCTCCTCCTACAAATACGGCTCCAGCTTTTGCACAAACTGCTTCTGGATACTTTGTCGATATCAACAACACCTTCTCGGACTCATTCACCTCTTCTACATCTGAACTGTCAAAAACATGTAAGCTGATAAACTGGCTTAAGACAAATTACTTTATTTTCCCATGGAACTATCTATGGCTTTCCTTGACTGGACTAGCTTTCCTCCTTTGGATTGGTTTTGTCACAACATTCTTTTTATTAATAAATGGTCATTTTCGTCCTGAAAATTCAACAGTTGAACTGGTGGATGAAGTCCTAAAACCCAATTTTTCTTCTCACAAGGTCCGCAGGGACTTGTCTTTCGTGAACATTTCCACTACACCAATTCCTGATGGAATTGTATGGGATAAAGTCACATTTGATATATAAGGCCCTATGGGGGTCATTCAAATACCATATGTGTTTAAACTTTCAATGAAAGATGTAATAATACCCGGAATTGTTTCTGATGACAGGGATGTGAAAACAGTTGACTCCATGATGACTGAATTTGAAAGTGAAGATGTTTATCAATCTAAAGAGAATGATGGTGATATGTTTTGCCATAATTATTATGGACACCATTTCATTCACAGAGCAAGTACCCCAAAGACTATTTTTAATTACACACAATGGAAACATTGTCCAACTCCACCACAAGTTAGTTCTAAAAAGTAATATTTTTCTGGGCGCTATGTTAGAAATGCTGTCATATTAATTTAAATTGCCAACAATGGAAAATGTACATATATTATTGACAGATACAAAATGTATTTATTCGGATTCCTTTGTTTCCCGGTTGGCTATAGAAGGCTATAAATAGAGGTCAAAGTCGGTTGACTTGAAAAGTGTCTGGAGAACATGAAATTGGCAAATAAGGGGGAAGGAAGCTTTGTTTAGAGCATGCCTAATACCTGTTCAAATGATATTTTTAAATGAAACAGTACAGCAAACAAGTTGTTTAGGCTTAGCAAAGATTAAAGAATTGACTGCGCCCATTATTCCTGCCCATGCAAAATATTACAAATGGCAAAAGTATATAAATATGACTGAAGATCAGCTCAATGAATGGGTCCAGAATGGCACATTTAATGCTTCACTGTCACATCCTGGCGGGTGGTTATTGTGGCCAATAGATACCAATGGGTGTCATAAATGTTTTATAAACTCCACGGGGGTTTTTAGAACTAGTAGGTGGGGCCCTCGCTATTTGTCATTCGAACATGCGGGTATAGTAACAACATACATATGCCAGCAATGGTTGAAAAGTTCCTCACTAGATGCTGCTAGAGAACATCTCAGTCTCTTGTTCCCAACAAGAAGCCCCTGCCGGTTAAGGCAAAAAGACCAGGAAAACGTACAGAAGGCATCAGCTATTGTAGATAATGGATTTAATACCCTGTCCGACCGGATAAACACCTTAAACAACATTGTCTCTTCTGCAATAGACATAATACAAAGTGTCTTCTTTACACCATGGACAGAGCCAACTACGGTCCATTATGCAGTTGGGTTGGGCACTTCAAGCACTGAAGGCAGGTCAGGTTCCCTGGCAACACGTTAGCGCAAGGGATATATGCTACACATTTAATTTAATACAACAAAAACTACTATTGGCTAAGAAAGAAACAACTTATTTCATGTTAAATATAAAAAAGTTTAAAAAGTTGCCTTTTACTGAGGCTGAAATACCATCTGCTGAGTGGTAAATACACAGGGTCATTATTCTGCCTATTTTAACACTCCAATTCACATCCTGTTTAAAACACATTCCTGTAGGCAGATATGAAAGGCTGGGAGATAGTTACATCCATGAAGGTGGAAGCTGCCCTTCTCGTACAAATGTCTCAGTGGCATGAAAGAGGTCTTTATTAGTGTTAGTGAATGCAAGATTTCTGTCAGCTATTTAATGGTTTGTTATCAGCTGTCCTTGCACGGGGCATGTAATGCTTTGGCGGAGAATTTGGCTTGTTTGCTGAAGGGAGTTCCAGTCCCCTTGATTAGACCTGCGTTCCAGGTGCTTTCAAATGGCAGCTATGTACTCCTCAATAGTGAAAACTGTTGTGGGATGCGAGCCGAAATAGTTTATGTCATTTCGGTCTCTAAGATTGTTACAAGCTGGGGGAACGTACTTTTTCCTCCCACAAGACAAAGAGAAGTAGCTGAGATTTGGCCCCATACTGCTACTTCTAACGTGAATTTTGACAAGTTGAACAGACTCAAGGCTTTATTGTTAAAAAAACCTGTGCCGCTCACATCTGCACGTGAGACCTGCGCACTTCAGGTGGCAAGGTCATCAGCAGAGATGCAGTCCCTTTTAAGTACTAACTTTCAGAGACACTTTTATGAGTACTACTGGAATTGCTAATTTCTTTAAGGCTGTTCACACCTTCTCCTCTATATTCAGTTTAATACCATCAGCCATCCACTCAATATTCTCCAGTATTTTTGGGAGATTTCCAATAACTGTGGCTATAATAGGTGGCATTTTGCTATTGCTACTTCTTCTACTCAATGGCTGTCCCGCCGCAACAAGTAGGAATAAAAACGCTCCCACCAGCACAGCTGTGTCAAGAACGCATGATGCAGTACTTCGGAGCAACATTCCTGGAGCAGTTGGGGTGTGACTGGTCTCTGTCATTCAGACCGGTTTTTGCATTGTGTGCAGCCAGTGTTTCGGTGCCTCTTGTGCTCATTCAAATATGCACTGAAAGTTTGCCTTTCTACGCAGCGCTTGCTTTCATTAGACGCTGATCTGTTGATGTTCTCGCTGAGGGCTCATTACCAGACATGCGCATTGAGAGTGCGTTTGCTACGGGAAGCTGCATATGAGTTGCCCTTCATGGAGGATGCAGCTCTGTACTCATTATTGGGCACACCACGGAATGCTGCTGCCTTGGCTGACGCTCAGGCTTTGGAACAGGAATGCTCCTTGGTTCTTCTTGGCGATGAGTTTCTTACTTTACCACCTGCCGAAGTGGGAGATTTCCTGTCTTCAATTGTCCCGGATTCGATTGGCAACTTCCAAAATGACTTTGACTCTTGAAATTCGGCATTTTTCGCCACAAGTTAACATTTTTAAATGATCCTTTTATATTTTCTCAAGTGTCTTTTAAGTTGTCATTATTGACATTCTTATATATACAGGGAGTGCAGAATTATTAGGCAAGTTGTATTTTTGAGGATTAATTTTATTATTGAACAACAACCATGTTCTCAATGAACCCAAAAAACTCATTAATATCAAAGCTGAATATTTTTGGAAGTAGTTTTTAGTTTGTTTTTAGTTTTAGCTATGTTAGGGGGATATCTGTGTGTGCAGGTGACTATTACTGTGCATAATTATTAGGCAACTTAACAAAAAAATATATATACCCATTTCAATTATTAATTATTACCAGTGAAACCAATATAACATCTCAAAATTCACAAATATACATTTCTGACATTCAAAAACAAAACAAAAACAAATCAGTGACCAATATAGCCACCTTTCTTTGCAAGGACACTCAAAAGCCTGCCATCCATGGATTCTGTCAGTGTTTTGATCTGTTCACCATCAACATTGCGTGCAGCAGCAACCACACCCTCCCAGACACTGTTCAGAGAGGTGTACTGTTCTCCCTCCTTGTAAATCTCACATTTGATGATGGACCACAGGTTCTCAATGGGGTTCAGATCAGGTGAACAAGGAGGCCATGTCATTAGATTTCCTTCTTTTATACCCTTTCTTGCCAGCCACGCTGTGGAGTACTTGGACGCGTGTGATGGAGCATTGTCCTGCATGAAAATCATGTTTTTCTTGACGGATGCAGACTTCTTCCTGTACCACTGCTTGAAGAAGGTGTCTTCCAGGAACTGGCAGTAGGACTGGGAGTTGAGCTTGACTCCATCCTCAACCCGAAAAGGCCCCACAAGCTCATCTTTGATGATACCAGCCCAAACCAGCACTCCACCTCCACCTTGCTGGCGTCTGAGTCGGACTGGAGCTCTCTGCCCTTTACCAATCCAGCCACGGGCCCATCCATCTGGCCCATCAAGACTCACTCTCATTTCATCAGTCCATAAAACCTTAGAAAAATCAGTCTTGAGATATTTCTTGGCCCAGTCTTGACGTTTCAGCTTGTGTGTCTTGTTCAGTGGTGGTCGTCTTTCAGCCTTTCTTACCTTGGCCATGTCTCTGAGTATTGCACACCTTATGCTTTTGGGCACTCCAGTGATGTTGCAGCTCTGAAATATGGCCAAACTGGTGGCAAGTGGCATCGTGGCAGCTGCACGCTTGACTTTTCTCAGTTCATGGGCAGTTATTTTGCGCCTTGGTTTTTCCACACGCTTCTTGCGACACTGTTGACTATTTTGAATGAAACGCTTGATTGTTCGATGATCACGCTTCAGAAGCTTTGCAATTTTAAGAGTGCTGCATCCCTCTGCAAGATATCTCACTATTTTTGACTTTTCTGAGCCTGTCAAGTCCTTCTTTTGACCCATTTTGCCAAAGGAAAGGAAGTTGCCTAATAATTATGCACACCTGATATAGGGTGTTGATGTCATTAGACCACACCCCTTCTCATTACAGAGATGCACATCACCTAATATGCTTAATTGGTAGTAGGCTTTCGAGCCTATACAGCTTGGAGTAAGACAACATGCATAAAGAGGATGATGTGGTCAAAATACTCATTTGCCTAATAATTCTGCACTCCCTGTATATATCTTAGGTTGAGTTTTAGTAGCTTTTATATATTATTAGGTTTTAAACCACCTTTGAACCGGCAAGGGGAGGGTGTTGTGTAGCCATTTTAGTTATAGCTCCATGCACGTTATTTTAGCACACTAGGCGTGCCGCTGTGCCCTTCAACCTAGATATACATTTATTTGGCTTTGTTTATTATTTTAACAATAGCTACATTTGCGGTCTTGTTTATTTCTCTCTATCTATTCTTTGCCTAGGCCAGCACTGCATTCTTAAACAAGATATTTCTTTCACTCTGTGCTTCTCTCAAGGTTGCAGCAAGATTGGTTGCCGGTAAACATGGTAACGCTTTGTCTCTGGTATTCATAGACACATACACATCCTTACGTAGGGACATTTTCTCAGAATATCAGCTGTGTTATTATAAAAACTCTTCTCTGTCCCATACACTTTAGCGGGAGATTCTAGCCAGATGACCACAGGGATGATGCCTTCCCAGGGGAACCTAAAGGGCAGAACTAGAGCTTAACATTCTGTGCCCTAATATAGCCTAGGTAGGAATTAGTCCATTGACTTTATTGACAATATGGTGGCGTTATTTTTATGCTTTTCTCTCCTTGTCACAATTTTATTCCTGTCATGCTTTATTGTCCTAGTTATTGCAGTACATGCTTTATTATCTAAGCTGTAGTTGCTTCATTAAAACCAAATTGCAACATATACTGCCTTTGCCTGTCCTTGTATACGTGAGACAAATGCAACTGAGAGAAACTGATGTGATTTGAGTGACCACGATTTCCCTGAGGAGTCAATTGTGTCATGCGCTCAGCTGCCCAGTCATCCCTGCTCTTGGGTAGAGATGAGGCACTGCTAGTTAGCCGGAACAAGAAACCCGGATTAGGCCAACAGAGGTCACCTGTAGAGGGTTTGACTCAATCCCCCACACCGCAGGCGATTCTGTTGCACATCCATTCAGCTCCTGAATGCGGTTCAGTTCTAGTGCCATGGTGAATGATTATGTTTTGAAGGCTGACTCCCATGTAAGTTTGCTAGTTTGCTAGTCATTACATATATTATATCCAAAGCTGGTGGCACAAAATGCTTCAAAGTGCATCAATTAAGCACATTTCTACCAACGTAACAATTTAAATACACTTAAAATACACGCGTTGTCACAGCATTTCTCAGATATGTTTTGAGGAGATCTCCCAAACATACTGTAAAGTGGTCTTTCAGTAGTAATCAATGTTACTGGCCTGAAAATACATAAACATATCATCATATACTACTCCCAGTTTTTTCATAATCTTACTAATACTCTTACAAATGCACAATTTCGACTACATTTCATAACCCCCTACTAAAATCACATTTAAGTTTACCAAGTACTACTGACCGGTGTTATGGTCTTAACGAGCTTGTCACTAAACTTCCAAATATATTTTTGGTAAGAAAAGACTAAAACTTATTTTAAAGCAGTCTGTACTTTGAAGGGTTTTACAAATGCGTCTGGTTTAATGTGCATGTAAAAGCACCATTTTCCACTAAGGGTCTTAAACATTCCTTGTAGAGAATGCCTTGATCTCCATGTCAACACTGGCACCAGTTTGAATACAGGTATATGTCATAACAATTTCACCTTGGTTTTATTGTTGTTGTTCATATTGAATGACATTAAATTTGAATACTTTTTTAGTTCGAGATCAAATCCCCTGAAATTATTGTCAGTTATTTACAGGTATTATATCTTATTTCTAATGCTAAGTTCTAACTTTTGTTAAGATTATTTGCCAACACCTTTAGAACAATATGTTTTTTTTAAATATGGATTTTGCTCAAAAGAGGACCAATGTGTTAATCACCCCTTCTGAGGGTTGTCCTCACGCTCACTTATTAGGAGCTTGTATAGTGCTGAACAGTCCCCTTGGATAGTGTCACCAATTTCTATTCGACAGCAGTCCCAGGATCGAGTTCTAATACAGTTACCATACATGTATGCCAGAGGAATAGTGGTGTCAAGTATGCAGTGCACACAATTGAATTAGTAGTAAACAGTTCCTGCATATGGATCATGGATGTATTTCTGATGATGCTCTAATAATGTTCAGGAAATCACTATACTACGTGGTGGGGCAAGGATGTGCATCACACACACTATCTCCAGCTTTGCGCGTTCCTTGAGGTTGCAAATGACAAAAAGGCATATGTCTGGACTTGTAAGGTGAGAGGTGTGCAATTGATGGCTCCTGGGGCATAGGGAAAACCAAATATGTGACAGACATCTATATTTGCTTGTCGTTTCTACAATGGTGTCTGTAGAAAGGTGACAAGCTTGTGTCATGGGTTCTAAGTGCATTCATGACTTGCCAAACTGGCTCCCAGATGAGTGGTTTGGATTAGGGGTAGGCAAAGTTTTAATGAGCCCTATGTAGCAGGGCTAATTCAGGGCATTTTGTATTTTATGGAAAAATACACGATTTTTTATATTTGCCAGAGGGATGTAAAATTAAAATTTGCCTATTACTGCAGCAGGATGTCCTACTCAAGATGGAAGTGATTTCAGGCTACAAGGATTTGTGATTCAATACTGTGACCTATGTGGCAATGAGGAAACTCGATACCTGCCTCTCAGCCACCTAACTGTCATTCCCCATGCACAGACTTCCTAAAAGAAGAAGCCAAGCAAGAGGACGTAATTTCCGATCAGCAATCATCAAAGAAGTGACATCACTGGATCGCCCATCATCCACTTCACACAGGAAGTGACATCACTGATTTTCCCTTCATCCAACTGGACAGGAGGTAACATACTAGTTTTCCTGCCACAACTGTCTAATAAGAAGAAGCCTAGCAAGAGGACATCATTTCCTG
The DNA here is from genome assembly GCF_031143425.1 of Pleurodeles waltl. NCBI lineage: Eukaryota > Metazoa > Chordata > Amphibia > Caudata > Salamandridae > Pleurodeles > Pleurodeles waltl. The sequence continues at coordinate 520,314,433 of NC_090442.1, forward strand.
TAATTCATCAGCACAGGAAGTGACAACACCCTGCACTCCTCCCTTCTCTCAGGACCAACTTAATGACAGCTGCAACACGGGCAAGCAGCAGGGTCACTCTGCAGGTGCACTGCCAGTGTGCCAATAGTGTGCCAAGGACAAGACCATCTGCGCCTCTCGCTCGACCCCAGATGTTGTTATCTCAACTGCTGCAGCTCTGTGTCGCACATCATGGTAGGAGCGTTCACCTGCACCTACTGCTGGTTTTCTAGCAGCCACCCACCCACAACCCACACAAATGCTAAAGATGCCCTCAACACTCCCTTCCAACACACATGCCACACAAGCACCAACAATGCCTACACTCCTAATCTACACCACACGCCACTGCAAACTCGCACACCAAAACTTGCATGCATGCTTCTCCACACATGGTCACTCAGCAAATACAGAACAGAAATATGGGACCTGCTGAGCAGAGATTCACCCAACATCTTCTTCTTCCGAAAGATCTAGCTGAACCCCTCATCAACTCCCTACATCACCATGGCAATCACAGAGGGCTACAAGCTCGCTTCACAAACCAGGAGGAGGACTCACTATCATCTACAAGAATACATCAAATGGACAACATCCACAAAGAACACCACCCTATTGATGGAACACCTACACATCAAACTGCTGATCCCCTAAAACTTCACCCTTAACCGAAACCTCACCTACCGACCACAAGGACCACGAGCTATCTTTACCAACCTGATCATTGACTTTGCTGATGAATTGAGGCATTTACCTGTGGCGACGTGAGTGGCTGCTGGTGTCCTCAGGCTGAGGTGGAACTACGTCGCCCTGCCTTCCTCAGAGTAAGGAGAGGCAGAGCCCTAACAACACACGATCTTAAGCACCTGGTGACTCCAGCAGAATGGGACACGCTGGACTGAGGTGGGACTACGTCCCCCAGCCTTCCTCAGAGTAAGGAGAGGCAGACCCCTCACAACACGCACTCTCACGCACCTGGTGACTCCACCAGCGCAGGACATGTGGGGAATGCACCCAGGTGTGCTGCCTGGCAAAGACCGTGCCAAGACCGCGCCCGTCTTCACCTGTCATCTTCTGGATGAGGCCGGGCAGGGACACACCTCTTGGTTTCCATCTTCAGATTAGCAAAAGGTACTGTTTGCCAGTTTTTGGGTGGAGGGCAATGTGTTACTGACCCAGAAACATTTTAGACTCAATGAGCTCACCTGTTTGACTGCCCTTTTTCTCCTTGAAGTTGCTTTTATCCTAGCGGTCATATAATGGGGAAGAAGAAAATAGCTGGGAGTTCTTCCGCCTCTATGCCTCCTGCTAAACCTACCACTATTAACCGCAAGCTTGACCACATCGTGGGAGTCATTAACACAGAAATCTCCTTTGCCAAGAGGAGACTCTGATTAAATCTTGGACAGGGTACAGCATCTGCTTGTACTGTGGCCTGTGAGTGCTTTACTACTGAGTCTAGGACAACTTTCCCCAGTAGCCCTATTTCTATTGTTACGCCTCCTGTTAATGATGTTGTCTCATTCAAGCAAGACATACTTCCTCCCTCCCCCCAAGGAAATCTAAACGTGGTATTCTGCCACAGAACTCATGTGTTAAAATATAGCAACATCACAGTATACTGACCAGCTGGTTGAGGACTTGACAGCTTCCTACTCATCCTCGCCTCTACAATCCTCAATAAAAAATGACATTGCCGGGGCGGCGGAAGGTAGAGTGACCAGTCTTTTGGCAGGTCATTTTGAGAGATCAATGGCACTACTGAAGGAAGAGATATCACATCTAGCTTCCTGTTTAAATATTATTGAAGAAAAATGAAGACTTCTAATGGTGGAGTCAATTCCATCCTCACATAAAGGCATGAGTGATAGACAGTTGGGAGGCAGTAGTTTACAGTCAAGTGTTAATGAGGCCCCCATGGAAGGTCAGGCCACAGCACCTAAACGGTTTACAGCCAGGGCTGCTGTATATACTAACGTCCATACAAATTACAGTCGGTCAGCTGAGCCTCACACATCTTTTATGGGGCGCACACCAGTGCTGAAACTGGCAGTGAATGCTGCATTTCTAGGGAGCATAGTAGGGTGTTGTAATCATTCTTTCCTGCTGCGGCCTGCCCTTGTGTGGCAATTTTGATAGGGGTACCTCCTCTTCAGCATGAGATGAATGAGTCTGAATGACAAGCTTTTTAATAAGACCTTAGACTGGCTCGTAAAATATATAGAAGGTTGCCCTCAGACCACGCTAAAGATATCTTGATGGTTCAGAGATGCACGTGGGTAGGTCCCAATCCCAGTGATACTCCTGGCAATTGCATCATTGTGAGTTTCAGATTCCCGTTTTTGTTTCGTTCAAGTCACTGCACTACAGGGAGAAGTAAGATGTCTTTGGTCCCTATAAGCTATTTTAAGACGCACCCTGCCTTCCGTACAAAAAGGCCCATTTATTCTCAGGTCTCTCAACCCTCAAGCCTGAACATTACCCCAGGAGCTCAGCGATGGTCTCCCTGACAACAAAATAACTACCCAGAGGTCAACAAGTTTACCATCTAGAACAGCCACCTCTCCTGCCATTCTAATGACCAACAGATTTTATGTACTCTTTGATATTGACTGACTCCTGAAAAAGTCCAGCAATAGTACAGATCTAAGCTCTACACTAGTAGTTCCACCCTCTAAGAAAGGCCCCAAGGGCGGTATTGCTAGCGATTGTGAGACTCAACCTTTCACAATACTTAGCTGGAACGCTGCAGGGCTGAAGGCAAAAGTTAAAAACAAGGATTGGCTAACCTTTATTTCTAGGCATGACATCATAGCCCTGCAGGAAACATGGGCTACCAAACCAATATCCTGCAAAGGCTACTCATGCTATTTCACTCCAGCCTTGCCCTCCCCAAAGGTAAGAGCAAAGGGAGGACTCTCTCTTTGTACTAGTTTGAGCCCACTGTTTGAAGGTACAGTTATTGATTCTGGAAGTCGGGCCTAGCTACCTCTGCGAATACAGGATAAATTGTCATGCTTTTCCTTTCATATTGTTCATTTTTACAATAACAATTTTGTGAACAGTATAAGTTCCTTTCCACATTGCAATTTAATTTCCTTTCCACATTGCAGTCTGAAGGTGACGCAGCAAAAGCCTCGCCCAGCAGGACAAGCCACTAGGGATAGTTAAAGATGGTAGAGGGGTAGTGCTGGAGTTACATATTGCTGCACTGGATTTACTTGACCTCATTAGTAGTCATAGAGAAAATAGCTCCATCGTGCTGTCCTTTAGAGGTCAGGAAGTGACTTGATTATTGACTACATGTTTGTAAACAAACATTTTTTGTCTTGGTTCTCTGATGGGGAGGTTGTTCAGACTGAGTGGGGGGATCACAATGACTTTCTAGCCACAGGGTCACTCCTGGTAAATAGGTATATGCATCACATCAAACCTACTTGTATTTCTCAAAATTCTTCTGATGGTCTAAGGCTTATTTGGCACCTTGAGGATCCAAAAGGGACCCTGAAACTTTTGTTAAAGTCACTAAAGGGCTTATTTTTAAATTATTTAGAAAGTGCTAGTGTGGGAGGCATGTTTGCACATTATGATAGCTTAACTCAAGGAAGCTTGCCCTTAACTTTGCCCCTTTGAAACCTGCCCCATGCTGATCGAACCGGTACCTGAGGGACGAAGACTTTTCTTGAATGCTGATTGTATTTGGTAAATATGAAAGGATAATTGTATTATGCATTGTGTTTTCCCTTTTGGGTACCAACTGCTATTTTGATAGGGTCCAAGCTAGAAGTTTTCCAAATTTGTGTTGACTAAATTCGTTTTGCATGAAGCCCCACATGCCAATGCTAATTAGAGGTTAGTCGAGGTATTAATTCGATGCACCATGCTAATTTGAAATCTTGTTATGCTGACCAATGTATGAAATTAGTCAAATACAATTAGTCATATTAGTGATTTGCATTGCCATAACTGAGTGTCTCATTATTCAAATTTTGCGTAGATTGCGTTTCTTCCGCCGCTATGGACAGCTAGTAATGTTCATATACATATATCATTTGGTTTTGAGACTTATATATATCGTGCTAGCTTTGTTAATATAGGGAAATACATTCACTAACTTTTAATAAACTGGTGTGGTTATTCATGACTGAAAGGTCATGGTGCGCCGAAATACCAACTGTTACTGATTTCTGGTGTGTTATTTTGATCTATTAATTGGGTATTGATTGTCAATTATAATAGTTATTGATTATTGATCTGAGTGACCCGACTATTCTAGGATGAGGAGAGCCCGACTCGGCTAAAAGATTCACCGACCTCCAACGTGTCCAGGTACAGGTAATTTATAAGGGCTGGACGCGTTATCAGAAGCGAGACCCAGCCTCACTCAAATGTTACAGACCAATTTCCCTAACTGTAATTGACAGTACAGTCAAAATCATAGGCTGGTGGTATTTAACCACCTGTCCAGATGGGCCCAAGAAAACAATGTTCTTTGTCCATTCCAGTTTGGCTTTCGATCAGCACTGGGCACAGAGAAGCAATGCCTAAATTTGAGTTTGATACTCAATAAATACATGTTTGTTGGGCGTGGCCCACTGCACCTGGCCATTATGGACCTCTCCACAGCTTTCAACAGTGTGAATCGAACCAAACTGTGGATGATACTTTTGGATTTGGGGGTGGAACTACCTGTAGTCGACTTCCTGCGCACACTGCATGTAGATCTTGCAGCCAAAGTGTGTTTGAATGCCCACGCAGATATGATCACGGAATTTCCTCTTAAATGAAGTGTCCATCAGGGTTGCATAATGGCCCCATTGCTTTTTATCATCTACATAAATAAACTATGCTAAGAATTATTCTTGATTCCTGGTGATACCCCTAGCATTGCCCACACCCAGGTCCCTTTGCTGCTACATGCTGACAACACGGTTATACTGGCATGTATACCCTATTCGCTACGGATACTGGCTGACCGATTTGTCTCTTTTATGAGCAGTTTGAACTTAACTACTAATTTTAGTAAGTCGCACATAATGGCATGTGGGCCAGGTAAAAGTACAATTTCCAGGCTCACACGAAAGGGTTAGTCCTTCAGTAGTGTGAATGACCAGTTATTTAGTAGTTACTTTTAAATCTAAGGGCTCCTGGCAGCCTCAGTTCAATCAAGCATGGCCTAAACTTAGTAGAGCGGCTGGCACACTGTTTAATTTAGCTAGAGGAGGGAGGAAGAAATAACTCTTGAACAGTTCTAGTGTACTGTGGGAGTCCCCGCTGCTGTGTATGGGGTTGGGATTTGGGGCTATTACAATACTCTGCCCCTTCAAATGTAAGTAAATTATATTTGTCGGAGGATATTACAGGTACCTTTGCCCATTTCAAGCTTCAACATGCATTTGGAGCTTAACTTAAAATACATAACAGAAGATGTTAATCTGGCCACTTGCTTTTGTGGTTTAGTGTGTGGTCAAATCCTGTGGCGTCTTTATGTAGGCATATAATATTGGATTGTCTCAGTTTCAATAAGGGTCGATCTATCCCCTGGTTAAATTATATCTCTAAAACGTTTTGTAAATTGGAATTGACGGATTTATTTATGTCCCTGGCAGCTATTCAAAAAAATTACAAGCTGAAAGTAAAGTATCACCTCCTTGAATACTGTGCTGCCAGAACGATAAACTCTGAACTAAGCAAAATGTCAGTTTTAAATTTTTACAGATCATTTGGAACTTCTGAACCTGCACTATATTTACCTGTACCCCTTACGAACTGGGAGAGGTCTCTTTTGTTTAGTTTCAGAGCAGGCACAGTTTGGTGGTTTCTGTGCTTCTGGAGTGTTAGTAGCCATTTTGGAGGCCTAGTCCCGCCTTGCCCATATGATGGCCAGGGGGAGCAGTCATTGGTACATTTCATGTTTTTTTGTACATTTTTGAATCTCCAGTTCAGATATTTCCTTAAACCTTTGTTAAACAAGGAAATGCAGTGAGGCGCTATTCCATTTACAATTGTTGAATAGCCATGAACAATGCCTGAGAGTAAGCTCCTTTCTTACTGCCGCTGTGAAATGCAGAAAGTAAATGGAAGGATAGCTTGGGATATAGATGCTTTTATGCTGTCTACCTGCAGAATTTGTCAAGGGTACTTGCTTGTGCTTTTATGAAATGCTGGGTCTATTAGCCAAGTTTATGTATGTTTTAGCCTAATATTTGTATATTTAATATGTATGTTTATTCAGAGCAGTCACCGGCCTCCTTGTAAATATGGATGTGATGATTTATGATGCTATAATGTTTTACTATGAAATATCACCAATTCAGCTAGAAGTCTTATTATGAAATTGTATGTCTTAAATTGTTCTGACTTCTCTTTTATGGTCATAATCTGGCTGAGTAAAGATTTTATGAAAGAAAGACTTTGTCGCTCTGCTCACCATCGACTCCAGAGCCTGCATTCCCCTCAGTGACTCCAACTTTCACCTGAAAGACCACAACAACCCCTGCTCCACAGAACTCCGCAAAAGCTTGAGCAACATCAGACTCACCCACCCAGTCTTAGAACCAACACACACTGCAGGACACACAGTGGACCCCATCTTCACCACAAGCAACATCTTCAAATACTACTTCACCATATTGCTCTATCATCCACTTTCACATTAACACCTCGTCAATACCCCTACCATATTCAGCATTCCAAAATGCAGCCTGGGCAAAATCACAGAAGCAGACTGGCTCAGCACCCTCAGCACTGATCAACCTAGCCCCACAGACAACCTTGACAAAAACACCAATAACTTCAACAATTGGATCAAGAGATGCACGGGCTCCCTTGCACACATCAAACCCCACAAGAGTATTAGTTCAAATAAGCCGGCCAGCTGGTACACAGAGATCTCTGAGACATTGCACAACACTGCAAACAGCTAGAAAGGAAATGGAGAGCCAGTTATGACACCACTGATAAAACTACCCACAAGGCTGCACTCAGACTATCCATAGAAAATTTTAAAACACCAAGAATAAAGCACTAGTGGACACATCGAAGGAAGCTCCAACAGCTGCATGTAGATTTCCTTGGTCTTCTTGATCATGAAGGATTTTTCCTGCCTCCAAACAACTCTGTAACAACCTAGCCAACTTCTTCCACAGAGAAATCACAAACATCTACAGCAACTTTGCACACCAGCCCAACCCCAGAGAACTCATCAGTAACCTAGCAACCACCAATCAAGATGCCACCTGACTGAGTGGCCAGCCCTCACCAGAAATGACACAGTGGCCATCATGAGGACAATCCACTCAGGGGCTCCAATAGACCAAGACCCTACCATGTAGAACCCGTGAACATCACCAATCAGCACCACCCTGACCCATATCACAAACATATCCATCACATCCACCACTTTCCCAGATGAAGGAAACTTGCAAAAGTCAAGGCCCTCCTCAAGAAACCCACAGTCAACCCAAATCAACTGAGAAACCCCCACCCCATCTCCCTACTCCCCTATCTAGCCGATGTGATTGGGAAGGCCATTAACAAGCAACTCACAACCCACCTCGACCTTCACTATCTTCTAAACAACGCTCAATCAGGATTCAGAAAGATTTACAGCACCAAAACAGTACTCAAAGAGGCCATCAACAGCATTCATATCATCCTAGAGCACCGAGAAACAGCGGCCCTCATCCTGCTCAAACTGTCTCCCACAACACCCTCATCAGAATACTCCATGAGACTGGCATACAAGTATCTGCACTCTGAATTTGTTCCTTCCTCTTGCGAAGAACCCAAAGGGTCAAGCTGACACTGTTTATACCAGAGTCCATGAAACTGATATACAGAGTCCCACAGGGATCGTCCCTCTTCTCCACCCTTTTCAACATATACATGACACCGTGCACCAACATCATCAGATCACAAGACTTCTTTATCATATCATACGCCAAGGTCACCCAACTCATCCTCTCCCTGACGGACAGGACAACCGGAACCAACTTCACCAGCTACCATGGTAGCAGACTGGATTCGCACCAACTGCCTCAGGCTATGATCCAACAATACAAAACTACAGGTCAAGACCTCCCCAAGAGACTCCACTGGGTGGCCGCACACCCACAGACCATCCAGGAAATCTAGGGATCATCCTAGTAAACAAGCTCAACATGACAGTACCAGTCAATGCAGTGTGACCCCCTGCTTCTACATCATATGCATTCTGTGAAAGATCTTCAAATGGTTGCCTCAGAACACCTGATGGACCTTCACACAAGCACTCATCACCAGCAGGCTGGACTATGGCAATAGTTTCAACATCAGAATCTCCAAATAACTCCTACACAAACGTTAGACCATTTAGAGCACTGCCTCATGATTCATACTCTACCTTCCATGCCACACACATCACACTGCACCTCAGGAAGATTTACTGGCTCCCCATTCACAAGCGGAGCTAATTCAAACTTCTCAAGCACGTATAGAAAGCCCTAAACAAAACAGGTGCATAATATTTGAACAGCTGTATTGTGAGTTCATTGTAGAGCCTTGCTTGCACACACTTATTTTAGCTGAGGTGTGCGGCCTGGACCCTTTTACCTAGTTACATGCTAAATTTGATTTATTCATTTTAATTCATTTTAGCATAGCTGGCTTTTTAGTGGGGATGTCTTATTTTTCTAACCAGTTGCTATTTTGCAAAAGTGTTGCACAACCTTGTACATCTGCCTAAGACTTCTCAAGGCTGTAGTCACCACAAGAGTGTGTAGTCAGCCTCAACACTTAGACACATGATCACATCAGTCCTGTTTCTCAGAGTATAACAAGTTTTGTTATAAAAACATCACATGGGCCAAAGAAGGTTAGCGAGGTCATTCCAGCCAGAGCATCCATCCTATGCTGTCTGCTATTTCATTGCCACTTTGCTTACCTCAGCCTTGTCTCTACAGCCAACTAAGGAGATGGCGGGCAGACCCCTGTTTTACAGGTACAGACTAAGTACAGACAGAGAAGGGCTATCACTTCTATGCTCTTGTCTAGAAGTTAAATAGGGAGTACCTATCTTAAGCTGTAGGTTGTTCAAGTTTGAATCTTAAAAGGATTCCCCTATTGGCGTTCCCAACTCTGGTCCCTAGCTTTTGATATGGCTAACACACAACCACTAAATCTCCAAGAAAACTGTAGACAACCCATCACGCAGTTTCACTTAGCTAATGGACTATCGAAAGAGGGTAGTGCAGTTATGTTTGTGGTTGAGGAACATGATGCATACAGAACAGAAATATTCCACTCATAGGTCACCTTTCCTCAGGTTAATGCAGACTGAAACACATTTCACACACACAAAACAGCGAATATAACACAACAATACAGAGCACACCAATACTTAAAGAAGCCTTTAACTTATCAAGAATACCTTAATTGGTTTAATGGCACCCTCTCACATGTAATACAACCAGTTAGGTTAGGTCCCTTAAGCAATGATGAACCTACATGGCTAACATAGGCTGCATTTACACCACATCCCAATGTACAATCTATGCAAGCCATCAAAGTTCGTACATTATACAATGACCTCATAGCTATATATAGATGCTAAACACAATTTGTAATGCAAATATTAAACACCTCCCCAGTGAGGGCTGCTCCAGCTATAAATCAATTGGCCGTTACAGGAATAAATCCACAAACTGTCCGTTCAATAATATGAAAAGCACCTACTGAGCGGGCGAAAATTCCGTTCTGGGTTCCACAAAAAACTAATCAGCTGGAAGCAGTGTTTCCCCATATGGGACCCCAAGATAAACATTGAATTTTCACAATGTGCTTGCCTTTTGAAATTGTTACCTCAATAGAGGATCACACATGGTAAACCAACACTTGCAAATCTTCCAGGAGTGTTAAAACAAATTCAAATTGAACACAGGGATTCCCCGGCCCTGTACTTGGGGATGAAACTGATGCATAATTTTGACACAGTCTCCTCAATTATTTTAAGCAATATTAAAGGGGAAGCAGCAGCAATGTCAATTCACCAGTGGCTCCTGGAGATTCCTGAATGGGATCAGGTAAGCACGTTGCCAAAGATTATTTCTGAAACTTTTATTGGTATAAATCGGGATAGCCTGCAGGCCAGACCAACTAAACTACAGCTACAGAGTACTTCCGGAAAGGAAGGTACTAAGCAGGCACACAAATGCTGGGATTAACAAAAACCTAAAAAAGAAAGAAGCCAAAGAGGAGCATCTCCTCAACCAGAGACCTAAAAAAAGATACAATCTTAGAAATGGGGAAACTAAAAACTCCTGCTAGATACCAATATACTGATCACCCATCTTGTTCCTTTCAGGACATACCGGATAAATGGAGTGAGAGAGGAGGACAGTCTAAACACCAAAGTGACTACATGAAGCCGAAATAGGACTCACAACATTCTTCAGAAACCTTTACGAAAAAGGAAGAGAAACTTCCACAACAAAAACTCCAATTTAAAAAGAAAAGGGTTGCAGCTATTTGAGTCACACGTACCAAAAATATTGAGAACACTACTGAAGAATAGGACATGGCAAGCAACTCTGCTAGACAGCTCAGCAGAAGTCACAATATGATGCCAGAATCTTCTAGATCTTCTAGATGTGACACCAACTAATGACTTCCTTGAAGTCAAAACAGTGGACAGGTGCATTTCCTCACCTGACATAGTTTATAAACTAAACATAGATATTGAGGGAGACATACAGTGCACTATTAAAGCTATCTTCTGGAGAAGACTGGCACTAAATCATTGAAATTTTATTGGCAGAAAAAGATTGACCATCAGAATTTTTCCGCAAGGTCACACAAGGGGAAGATGTCATTTTGCTTTCTTTCTCTGTCCTAGTTCCAGATACATTAAAAGAAGCTTACGCTGCAAATTGGGCATTGCCGCAAACGCCAGCACTGTACTGCAACCACGTAGGGTGGGATAAAGATTCCCTCTACCACATTATTCCTATAAGATCACCACCACAGATCCGATCTCAACACCTGATTGAACATGAGGCTAAAGCACTACACATCAATACCAGCGAGTAACAGAACCACGCAACTCTGCTATGAATAACTCTTTATTTCCTGTTGCAAAATCTGACCATTTACATAGAATAGTTGTAGAATCCAGGAACTTAAACAGTCACACAGATTTGCGATACAAAATGCATACAGCATCACACTTATGAACAACATAGAGCACAAAAAATACAAAACAACCTTGGATATTTCCAATGTTTCTTTCTGCCAAAATCTAGCGCCTGAAAGCCGGGACTTGAGCGCCTTTGCAGCGCTTGGCTTCTAAAGGAAATCTTGCTGCCTGCCCCAAGGTATAAGAACAGTCCAGGATTGTTCTCTGCCCATGTGACATTAATTTTACATGATATTGGTTCTGAGGAGTTGTCCAATGTGGATGACATCTGTCTCACAGATGAGGACCTCAATGCACACTTAGCCAGAATGGATCGCATAATTTTGGCATTCGCTGTCCAAGGCTATTAATTTAACTTAAAGAAAACCAAAATTGCTTTTCTTAGTGTCCTATTTTAAGGATACAAATTATCAGATGAAGCAAGGACCTAGCCCTGCAATTTCTAGAAAAATTTGTACAATTACAACCTTCAAATACCATCAGAAAGCAATAGTCATTGCTGAGCTTCTTTAACTTTGCAGAACTTACATTTATGAATATGCACAATACTTAAAATCGCTTTATGACGTAATGTGTTCAGATTTCTCAAGTAAACCTTGGACACCCGAACATACATGAATTCTCAGAGCATTTCAACAGGACATGCTTTACGCAAAACACTTACACATGGGTGACAACAAAACCAACTTGGTCATCCGAGCACTTCCTGGTGCCATTGGGTTCACCAAGGCTAGTGTCCCAAATGCAAAAACATTACATCCAAGTTGGATTCAATCGGAGAGTCTTAGAAGGCCACTAATGTTGATTATGATTTTGACCCAAAACTTCGGACCCAAGAATTCCTTCAATATGAACTTGAGTACCCCATGCCCACTAACAGCTTCCCTCTTGATCAATATTGAATCCTCATTTATACTGATGGTTCAGCACAGCCAGCTGAAGGTACCAAATACCAGTGCTCTGCTGCTTGTGCAGCCGTTAGCGGGGTAATGAGGGGTGGTAAATTCCTCCCTCAACACACCTACATGTAGACCCTAGGGTACTGCACAGCACAACTTGCAGAGCTTAATGCTCTACGTTTGGCACTGTAACACATGGATCATGAACTTTCTACCTTGATTGTGTGTGATTTGTACTATTGTGTCCAGTCCTTCAATTAATACTTACACTACTAGTGCCTAAATGGGTTCAGAGATTCAAAAGGGAACACCATCAAGCACAAATTCTTGTGGGTGAGGGTAGCATATCTTAAAGCCAAGATACCAAAAGCTCATGTAGTTCATACGTTGGGCAATCAACGTTTAGGGATACATGTTGTAGGAAACACTTTGACTGATGAAGCTGCCAAATCTGCAGCAGCTGCACTTTCTGTTGCTGCAATTACTCATATGAGACTGGATAATGAAATGCTGGCTGCCGTAAAAGCCTCAGCTGAGGACAAGCCCTTACCAAAAGCATACCCTGCTAACTATTCCTACCACTTAAGTGTCCAAAACATTGCCTTTGCAAAAATTCCAGGGGTGGGTGATCGTGTGATCCCCAACCAAGACCCACTATTAGATCTCATTAAAGCAGCACATGTTGGTGTGGTGGCTTCCATCTCCCTATTGCAAAAACGGTAGTGGTGGCCAGACCAAACAGTATATCATTTGCTGTGACATCTGCCACCAAATGAAAAGGTCTACAATTAAACACCCACCACAGACAAACCAGTTTCAAAGAAACCACTACAATGTGTGTACCGGGACCGTTGTGGTCCCTTACAACCTGATGGTACATGCAAATAATTCTAAGTTGCTGTAGATTCATGCTCCAGATTTCTGGTGGGATGGCCACAATGATCGGCTGATGGTCAAACTTGTATTAAACATTTGCAAGTCTTTATTGGGACATATGCTGTTTCAGCATTCCATTCAGACCAGGGCCCTGCTTTTGCTCCAGGGCATTCAGGAACACTGTGGCAATGATGAGTATTGTACTCTACTGCTTGTCTCCCTGCCATCCAAAGAGAAATTAATTTGTGGATCAGAAAAAACAAGACTTAAAGCAATTGTTAACATTGAGAGCAGTAGGTTCTGGTCATAGCTGGCTTCATCACCTATATGGGGTCTACAGAGCACTAAATATTCTGCCCAGAAGGTCCTTGGGAGGACATACCCCTTATGAGGTCTTATTTGGGATACCTATGTATGTGCCAGATTGTGATTGCCCTGGTTTGGTGGCAGCAGAAACACCTTTTGACATAAATGAATGTGTCTTTGTTTTACAGGATACACAACAATTCCCTGATGAAAATTCATCTACATGTGCCGGCACCTTGGGAATGAGGGATTTGCCAAGCACAACTATTGGCTGGGTTCCTAAAGTTAGGGATCTAGTGTGTGAAAAAAGTGCTGAAAAGAAGGAGTTTGGCCCATCATATCAAAACCAGTACCAGTCCTGGGAATACACTGTACCAGAACTGTCATTCTAACACTGCTACGTATTTCTAAAGAAAACCACTTTGTTTCAATTGATCAAATTGCACCATGTGGCCTATCCTGCACAGGAGACCAAGAGGATTACTGGGTAGTTCCCTTGCCTCTCTCACTACCCCCCCGAGATATACCTCTTCAAGCACTCAACAATGCTTCAACACATAACAATGCTACAATTGTCTCCCCAAGCTTGAGAATGGCAGAGTATGAACTTTTGATAATTCCTATCATCACTTCATCGACAAGCAATGTCCAAGATGTAGATATCTACTATTCCAATGCAACACAAATGGATAACATTGTATATTATGAACCACCAACATTGGGCACATCTACCAGTTCTGTACCGGCTCCAGTTTTTGCACAGACTGCTTCTGGTTAAATTGCCGGCATTGACAACTTTTCTTCAAACTTTTCAGCACCAGCAACTGCACTAATATCAAGAGCATGTAAGCTTTACACCTGGATTAAAAAACAATTATTTGGTTCGTCCCTGGCACGATCTATGGATACTACTGACACTGCTTGCCTTTCTCCTTTGGATTGGTTTTGTCATTGTTTTCTTTCTGCTGATACATGGTTATTATTTTCCTGAATGCTCTGCTATTGAACTGGTGGATGAGGTTTTAACACCTTACCTATCATCCCATAAAGTCTGAAGAAACTTGTCCCTTTTGAACATTTCAACTGTTCCAATTCCCGATGAGATTGTTTGGGATAAAGTATTGTATAATATCTTTGGCCCTACTGAAGTTATTCGAATTCCATATGTTTTCAAAGTATCTACGAATTATCTTATAACACCAGGGATTGTTCCTTACAACTGTGATATATTGACTCTATGTTTTCAGAGCTTGAATATTGCATTGTATTTGAAAGAGAAGATGTTTACATGAAAACTGCGAATTATGGGGAAATATTCTGTTATCATCCTTACGGACATTTTTTTTTGCACTGAGCTGGTTCCCCAAGATTAATTTACAATTACATACAATGGGAACATTGTCAAACTCCACCAGTGGGGAGTTCTAAAACATATGTAGACAAGTTTGCATATTTTACTGGGCATAATGCTAAGAATGCTGAGTCATTTTATTTCAAATTACCTCCCTCTAAAAAGAGAAAAAAATTGCTAACTGACACCAAATTGATTTTTTCAGATTACTTTGTCTCCCAGCTGGCCATTGAAGGTGATCAGTTTTGGAACAAAATGGTTGATTTAAAATGTGTGTGGGGAACTCGAGAACAGCAAATACAGGGAAAGGCAGCTTTACTTAGAGCATGCCTTATTCCTTTACAAATCATATTTTAATATTACACCGTCCAGCAACCGACTTGCCTTTGATTAGCAAGAACAAAAGATCTGAATGGTGCCCAGTATTCACACCTTTGCAAAATTTGACAACTGGCTAAAACTTTTAAATATCACCGAAAAACAGCTCAATAGAATGGTAGCGTTCATTCATCACTTTCACATCCCAACGTGTGGTTATTGTGGCCAATGAACACAAATTACTGTGTTATAAATGAATCTGTGAAGGCCACACAGAGCAAGTGGGATGACCAGTTTATTCCAAGACTCCTCACAGAACAATGCCCTAACAGCACCAACATTCTATGGCAAACTCCAAGCCAGCCCAATGCCAACATTCCAAGGTAGGCAGGAACATACCATTTTGCATCATAATTTAGAAACAACTAATTTACTTAATCCTAATACCTTTTACAACATAAATATAATACAGTATTTACAGACATTGAGTAACATCATGTTGGTAGTTTTCCAGTGTGGTATTTCCCTTTTCTGTTTCCTAATCTTGTGCTTATAACATATCTCCTTCCCTTACGAAGTGAATACAAAGTCCTTGTGCCACACGGGTACTTTCCTGGTTCGAGGTCTCCATCTTTCCCTCTGTGCTCTTGCAGTATGCTCGGCGTTGTTCGTGGTAACTGGATCGCCTTCTTCCCTGTCAACAGACCCTTGATGATGTACAATCCGGTCCATGCTCCAAATTCTTCCATCCTCTAACTTAACCACATTCCGATATACATTTTTAATGTTAATGGGTTCTGAAAATTTACTACAGCCTCTTTGTGAATGATCAGGGAGCCTGACCTTGACCCATTGCCCCACCTGCCATGTCTTATTTTTGGTTCCGAATTTATTATTATACCAGTTCTTATACTTCTCTTGTTTGCGGCGGAAGCACTCTGCAGTTACTTCTTTTGGTACACACACACGCTCACCCCCCTGTAACCAATTTGGGTTTAATTTAGTACCCGGTTGCCTTCCTTTCAGAAACTGGAAAGGTGATAATCCTGTGTCTGTGTTTGGAGTGGTATGGTACAACCACAACATCTGATTCAACGCAGTCTCACATGCCAACCCTGAGGTTCTAGCTCTTTGAATACACTCCTTGAACATCCTATTCATTCTTTCCACCAACCCATTGGCCGTAGGATTGTATAGAGCAGTCCTGCAATGTTGGATTCCCCAGTTCTGAAGGAACCCTCTCATTTTGTCAGAAGTGAACTGCACCCCATTGTCGGTTACTAAGGTGCTGGGAATACCTTCTTTCATAAATGCCTCTGTTAGGAAGTTGATAGCATCTACAGTAGATATCTGCTTCGCAATCTTAAACATTGTCTAATGTGAATGATAGTCTATCAGCACAAAGATGTAATGTCCCTTGTTCCCCAGATACTCATTAGGACCTAGAATGTCAAGCCCAAGTTTGTCCCAAGGCTTCGCTGGTATGCTCACAGGCGACAGTGGGGCATTACGTGTTAAATGAGTTTTGTCACTCATTGCACACACCAGACATTCTCGGACGACATTCTCCGCTTCACTATCCATCTGTGGAAACCAATATGTAGCGTGTAGTTTATTTTTTGTGAGACTGCATCCCAGATGACCTTCATGGGCTAGTTCCACCAATTTACCCCATAGTTTACAGGGAGGAACGATTCTTTTGCCCCTCATCACTAAATTGTTGGAGATATGTAGCTCGAGTCTGACATTCCAATAGCCCTTAAGGTCTTCCTCCACATCCCTTATTTTGTTTGGCCACCCTCTGACAATTCTCTCTTTGAGTAATCGTAGCGTTTGATCCTTTTCCGTTTTTTCCACCCACTCCTCTTTCGTAAGACTAGCTAAGTCTATCCACAATATGCGTTCATATATCTGTGATTCTTCTGCTTGACTGCCCTCCCTTAACAAATTAAGGGGGTTATTCTAACTTTGGAGGAGTGTTAATCCGTCCCAAAAGTGACGGTAAAGTGACGGATATACCACCAGCCGTATTACGAGTTCCATAGGATATAATGGACTCGTAATACGGCTGGTGGTAAATCCGTCACTTTTCCGTCACTTTTGGGACGGATTAACACCTCCTCCAAAGTTAGAATAACCCCCTAAGTCTTGTAGATCTGGACAAATAGTTGGCAATAGTATTTTTGTTACCAGGCACATACACGACATTAAAGTTGTAACCTTCTAGACCCAACATCCACTTGGCTATGCGTGGGGTAGCACGCTCCCTGCCTAGAGTAGTACAAATATTGACTAAGGGTTTATCATCTGTCTTGATCGTGAAGGGTAGACCCCATAGGAAAAATTCAAAGTGGGTTATGGCCCAATAACACGCTAACGTTTCCCTTTCAACAGTCGAGTAATTACCTTCTGCTTCATTCAACGCTCTCGAAGCTAAGGCCACAATTTTCTCCTGACCATTGACTTGCTGTGACAACATTGCCCCTAGACCTTGGCCACTCGCATCAATGGTCACAAAAGTTTTAAATTTCAGGTCGAATTTTCCTAAATGCGGAGAATGAATGATGGCTTCCTTAATATCATTGAATGCTCGTTGGCAATCACTATTCCATAAAAACAGAGCATCCTTCTTTAAGAGTGCCCTCATATGGGCCGTGACCATGGCAAAATTCCGTACAACTTTTGCCATGTACTCGGCCAAACCCAAGAAAGATCAGAGTTTGGGTTTACTAGTAGGGGCTATTGCTTCTTCCACAGCCTTAACCAGGTCATGCTTAGGTTGTATACCCTCCTGGGTGATCTTATGCCCAAGGAACTCCACCGAAGCCATACCAATTTGACATTTCTCCTTCTTAATTGTCATTCCTGCCTTGCTTAAGACATTGAACATTTGTCTCAAGGTGTCATCATGTTCAGCCCTGCTGTTTCTGTAGACCACGACATCGTCTTGGAAACATAAACTATGTTCCACCCCTTCCAGAATATTTTGCATAATCCGTTGGAACACGGCTGCCGCAGATGCTAGACCAAACGGCATCCAGCAGTACCGAAAAGCTCCAAACGGCGTGATGAATGAAGTGAGGGAACGTGAGGAGGGGTGTAGATCCACTTGATGGTACGCAGAGGATAGATCTATGACACTGAAAATGTTTGCAGGACCCAAAGTACTCAACATTTCGTTGATTCTAGGTAATGGAAATCTTTCCACCCAAATGTTGGCATTAAGATCCCTCACATCCATGCAGACACGTATACCCCTTCCTCCAGACTTCCGAGTTACAACAATAGGTGCTAACCAAAGAGCACTTTCAATAGGCTCAATGACCCCCAACTGTTCTAAACGATGCAACTCTTGTTTAAGGGGTTCCTGCATCAAAAGTGGTACAGGCCTGGCCTTGTGCAAAACGGGAACTGCCCCCTCCTTCACTATAATCTTATGCTGATAATTAACCAAACAGCCCAACTTATCTTCGAAGAGACCAGGGAACTCTTTGCATATGGCATGCTCACTCTCTGGACTTCCTACCAATAACACTGGTTCTTCCCTGTTAGGGTCCAGGCGTATGCCTAACTCACGTTGATGTTCCCATCCCAACAAATTAGAACCTTTGTTGGTGAAGTAAACTTTTCCAGTGGTCGATCTGCCTTTAAAAGTTATATGCATGATCATCATCCCATTCAATGGTATGGGATCACTATTATACCCCCCAGGGATATGTCTGAGGACTGTAAAATGTATCCTTTACCTTTGAACTTGCTCTCATAAATACTGTAATTTATGAAGGTGAAGGGGGAACATGAATCTGCATATACTCTTACTTGTTCACCATTTAAAGTTATATCACAAGTGGGATACATGGTATTTTTGCACGTACTCTCCACACTTCCTTTAACCTGCAGTACAATTTTGCTGAGGGGTTCTTGGAAATCCTCCACCTTGTGCACTCCTTTCCTGCCATTATGTTCATTCCTCTCTCCCCTACATACCCTCGCATAGTGCCCTTTGGCTCCGCATTTCCTACACATACAATTGCGAGCAGGGCAGTCGAGGCTGTTAGCCAAATGCCTAACATTCCCACATCTGTAGCATCTACTTTTGGTGTTTCCTACATCATTCTTCTTTATTGAGATTTCTTGGGTTTTAATTTCCTCCTCCTCATTAGGTCCCATGCACTCTTTATTAGGAACAGTTCTGACCTCGTTTACTTAATCAGTTATTGTGGCACTCTTCATTAATCTGATACACTCTGCTGTGTGTTCAATGCCTTTTGCTATCTCAATAGCTTTCTTTAATGAGGGACTTAAAATTAACAATTTCTCCTGCACTTTACTATTGTTGGTGCACCTTACTAACTGATCTCTGATTAGAGAGTCCTCTAGACCCCCAAAATCACATGTCGCAGCAAGACCTTTGAGACTAGCTATGTAACTGGACACCTTCTCAACTCTACCCTGTACCCTACTAAAGAATTTGTGCCTCTCAAGGACCACAATCACTCTTTCTCCAAAGTGACCCTCTAACCTTTTGAGCGTCATTTCATATACGTCTAACTCTTCAACTTCCTCCTCTTCGTCCTCTTCTCCCAGTTCTGTTAAACTATCATAGACCTTCCTTCCATGTATGCCCAAATTGTGCAATAAGATGTGTTGCTTCCTTAGTGGAGAGAATTTCTCCCCACCAATTGCAATCAAATATGATTCAAACAATCTCCTCCAGTCTTTCCAGAGCAAACTGGGTTCCCCAACTTAATTCAGGGAAGGAGGAGGTTGTGACATGCTGGCTGCAGCCATAATAACCAGAAATATAATGAACAATCCAAAGGACAACTTGCGTTCACAATATTTCACAATAGAATTGTACTATATGGACAAAAGCCAATTATATTACTTTGCAGCGCTCTTCCACCAAACATTGTTGAGTACCCTAGTATACAGCAGTATTTACATTAAATTCCAACTTCAATAAAACATCACATACTGATTCCCTCACAAAATGTATCACTATTGTGTTTGTCCCAGAATTGTTCACAATCGAGAATACAGTCGGATAAGTCAATTTTTTTTTTTTTTTTTTAACCTGCGGAAAAGAAGACTTGTCCAACACTCGTATATTCTGATGTGGTCTTCAAGTGACCACTTACATAAAAAAAAAAGACGCTCTTTGCTGCCTGTAATTACTGGGGCGTGTTACCAACTTCAATCACCCAGGGACCGCCTCCTCCACTCCGCGTCGCCTCTGCCGTCGTCCTAACAGAGACGAAGGCAGCCCAAAATCCCTGGGGGCGCGTTCACCTCCGACTCCGCCCAGGGACCGCCTTCCGCTTGCGGCGTCACCGCTGCTGCAGCCCCACACGGAAACAGACTGGCAAAGGAGCTGCTGTATCAGGAAACTGTGCCAGGGAACTTTTCTCCCTCACACGTCACGTCACTGCTGGTAAACACCCGTGCTGCGCCGCCAGGAGTCAGGTGGGACTGGATGACCCTTGGTGCCAAACCGACTGGAGAGGCGAAGGAAAGGCACAAATGTCAGCATGCTGCCAACTCCAAAGGCCAGAGGAATGCTTCCTGTAATCGCCAGAGCACACCGCACAGCACCACAGGTAAGTCGACAGACCAGTGCAGACGAGAAGGTACACGCTAGCGCAAGGGTGAGGAGTCCAGCTGCCCCTGCACAGCCTCTTCTAAGTATATCCCACCCTCGTTGCCAAAAATTTCTGTTATGAATAAATCTGTGAAGGCCACACAGAGCAAGTGGGATGACCAGTTTATTCCAAGACTCCTCAAAGAACAATGCACTAACAGTACCAACATTCTATGGCAAACTCCAAGCCAGCCCAATGCCAACATTCCAAGGTAGGCAGGAACATACCATTCTGCATCATAATTTATAAACAATTATATAACATTAATTTACTTAATCCTAATACCTATTACAACATAAATATAATACAGTATTTACAGACATTGAGTAACATCATGTTGGTAGTTTTCCAGTGTGGTATTTCCCTTTTCTGTTCACTAATCTTGTGCTTATAACATACTGTCATGCACATTTTTTTAACTCCACACAGGGTTTTAGAGCGAGCTGACACGGACCCCTGTAACGTTACAGCGCAACACTCAGGTGTTGTCACAACATACAGTGTGGACAAACTGTGCCAATAGTGGTTACGCTCTTCCACATTAACAGCTGTAAGAGAACACCTAAGTCTCCTTTCAGAAGATGTATACTTACAAGATTTCTTGTTAGTTTCTAGAAAAACATGCTTGAAACGTTTTTTAATTTGCCATATTTAATGAGATATGGAAGTTTTTGCAGATGGAAGCTGATCCACTTTTAAACCAGATTGACAAGGAAAACATTGAGAAGGCTTTAGCCGTTGTCCATAATGGTATGAACACATTGTCCAACTGTATATACACACTAAATAGCATTGTCTCATCTGCAATTGACCTCATTCGAAATGAAATGTCACTTTTACCTCATGGACAGAGTCAGCTTTGTCCATTATGCAGCTGGGTTGAACGTTACAAAATCTCAAAAGTGGCCACCTGCCCTGGCTTTTTTGCTGCATTTAATTTAACAAGACAGCAACAGATAATGGCTAAGAAAGAAGCGAGTTGCATGATGCTTAACATCGAAAAGTTAGAGAAATTGCATTTTACTGTGGCGGAAATTCCATCGTCAGTATGGTTAATACATGGAGTGATTAATCTGCCTGATAGAAATGGGGTCTCTAGTTGGCCTGTCCAAGTAGGGACCCTCACTCTAGTCAGGGTAAGGGAGTCACACAGCTAAGATAACCCCAGCTCACCACCTTGGTAGCTTGGAATGGATAGTCAGGCTTATCTCAGAGGCAATATGTAAAGTATTTGTACACACACAGTAACACAGTGAAAACACCACAAAAGTACTCCATACCAATTTAGAAAAATAGCCAATATTTACCTGAGTAAAACAAGACCAAACCGACAAAAATTAAATACACACAAGTAAAAATATTACTTTTTAAAGGTTTCAATGAGTCTTAATCCATGGAAATCAATAGTTGTATCTTTTTATCACAAAGTGCCTGGTCTGCGTCAAAAACAATGACGATGCGGGCCGCATGGGACGTGAGGTGCTGAAAAGTAAAGTGGTGCATCGGTTCCTTACTACGCAGGGGAGGTGATGGGTCAATTCTTTCCTCACAGGAGAGGCGATGCATAGGTTCCTTATAGGCAGGGTAGGTGATGCGTTGATTCTTTCTTCACAGGAATGACGATGTGTTGATTTCCAAACACGCAGCCTTGGTCTCTTACTGCGGTGAGGGGTTGAGGAGACATTGATAATGTGAGCACGATGCAGGGAAAATCCAGATGCGCTGTGTTGATGGAGCCACAGGGAACAAGTGTTGTGTTGACTCTGCAGCCACAAAACAGGTGCTGCATCAATTCTGCAGCCACGGGACAGGCTGAGTTGATTTTTCTGCCATGGCACATCGATGCATGGATTTCCTCCTTCAGGTCACTAGCTTACACTTCCAAGGGCTCAGGAACTGGAGTTGGCACCACTTGGCAAGTTAGAACTCTCAGCAGAAGAGCCCGGGCACTGGCAGGTGAGCTCTTTGAGAAGTGACTTACGTGCAGTAAAGGAGAAGGTTTGGGCCTGGCAAGTGGGTGCACTTGCCAGGTCAAAACCACAGTTTAAAACTGCATGTACAGGCACTGCAGGGAGAGGGACTTACTGGTAAATCAAATATGCCAATCATGGATAAAACAATCACCAATACCATTTAGACAGAGAACACTTACACTTTCTCACTGGTCAGCAGTGATAAAGTGCCCAGAGTCCTAAAGCCAGCAAAAAGACAGGTGAAACAATGTCAAGAGCTAACAGGCCTAACACATGTCCCTCTCCAGCCGAAAGTGGGGAGAACTACCAAACCTCTTGAGAGTTCTCATCACTAAGGTGGAAGAACCTGGACAGACCATCAGCACTGGTGTGTTCTGTGCCAGGGCAGTGTTCCTTCATAAGGTCCATTCCCGGCAGGGAGATGGACCACCTCAACAGTTTAGGATTTTCATCCCTCATCTGCATTAACAATCTGAGGGGCCTATGGTCTGTCTGAACCTGGAAGTGAGTCCCAAACAAATAGGGTTTTAGATTTTTCATCGCCCAGACCACAGCAAACGTTTCGCTTTCTATTGCGCTCCACTTCTGTTCCTGGGAAAGTAACCTCCTACGAATAAAGGCTACAGGTCGATCTAGGCCCTCTCCATTGAGATGTGAGAGCATGGCTCCCACACCATGCTCTGAAGTATTTGTCTGCACCACAAATTCTTTGGAGAAGTCTTGAGCCTTGAGCATGTCAAAAACGGTCTGGCATGCCTCTGCCCAGTTCACCTGATGGGGCTGCTTCCTGGAAGTCAGCTCTGTCAATGGGGCAACAATGGTGGCATACCGCTTGACGAATCTCCTGTAGGACCCGGTGAGACGCTAAAGGGCTCTCTCCTCTGTCTGGGTCTTAGGAGGTGCCCAGGCCAAAATGGTTTCAAGTTTGGCTTGTAGAGGCGCTACCTGGTAGCTTTTTACCTGGTGTCCCAATTACACCACAGACCCCTGCCCTATCTGGTAGTTTCTGGCCTTGATAGTAAGGATTGCACTCTGCAGAGCCCTCAACACTTCTTGGAGGTGGTACAAGTGGTCCTTCCCTCTAGAGCTGAAGACTGCAATGTAGTCCAGGTAGGTGGAACTGAAGTTCGCCAACTCAGCCAGGAACTGGTTGACCAGGCTCTGGAATGTGGCAGGGGCATTCGTGAACCCCTACGTGCATAACACAGATCTGGTAATGCCCCTCTGGTGTTGAGAATACTGCCCTCTCCTTGGCCCCTCTGTTATGGCAATCTACCAATACCCAGACATTAGATCAAATGTGCTAAGGAACTTGGCAGATCTCAACTGGATGATGAGCTCATCAGCTAGGGGGATGGGGTGCGTGCCAGTCTTAGTAATGGCATTGAGCCCCCAATACTCAACACAGAACCTTAGTTCAGGTGTGACACCGGGTGGAGCAGCCTGTGGGGCTAGGACCACTGGGCTGGACCAAGGACTGTTGGAGAGCTCAATTACCCCTAACTCCAGCATCTTTGAAACTTCCTCTTTGATGCTGTTCCTCATTCTATCAGTCACCCAGTAGGACTTGTGCTTCATAGGTAGGCTGTCCCAAGTGTCAATGTCATGAGTACACCATGTCCACTCACCTGAATTCCAGGTTCCGCAGGAGAGAAGAGAATAAAACCCTCACCCCTAAACACTATTCTCTCGTATCTGAAATGAACAGGGAACAAGCGAATAGCCTGTGGGGGAAAGGGATAGGAAACAGGGATTTGGGAAAGGAAGAGAAACAAAACACAGGGCTTGGTGCAGGAATTCTAGGACCAAAAAAACACCACCTACAAATATCAGAGTCTTTCAGCAAAATAACAATAATTATTATCATTCAATTGGGCAATCACCTAGTCTTTCTGCAAAGTCACAATAGTTATTAGCGCTCAATTGCTCAACTATTAAGCATTCTTTTGTAACTCACAACAAAATTGTTATAAAATCAAACTTATGAACTTGTCTTTTACTCTTCGTTTTCACACAATAGACTTGCTCCAAACAATCTGAATAAACATTTAGGTTCGCATAGATATCAAACAATGCTTAACTTCAATGCTGCTTTTAAAAATACTTCTCAAGCTGTCTTTGGAAAATAGTCTTGTATCACGGGTTTCTCAGCATCGAGGAATGTCTTTCATAATGCACCAAAAGGTTACTAACCTCAGGAAGGCTGAAAACAGAGAGGCAAGAGGAGAATTACTCATGAACCGACTTCTCCTGGAATGTTTCAATTATTTGAGGAAGATGGAATACTGCTTGTAAAAGTATTCACCTCAGAAATTAAAGCAAAATAATACCTGATGGGGGTTAAGCAGTAGAGCGCAGAGACACGTAGAAGGCAAAGGTGCTCAGAGGATGGGTGGGCGGGTGGGCCCACACACGCACAACACCAACATTCAGGCCATCAGTGGTCTGATTGCTCAACAGGATGGGGGGGGCAGTCCTGAGGAGGAGGGAAGTTTGGGAGGGGGTTGGAGGGGCCAGGTCTGGGGTGGAGGAAGGGGGTAAGAGGAGGAGGGAGGAGGAGAGGGATGGGGTAGAAGGGACAGAAAAGTGGGGGAAACAAAATGGAAAGGAAAGTATTAAGGGAAGTAAGAGAAACAGAAAAAATAGGAACAAGGGAGCAAAGAGAGAAGAGAATTCAAGAGATTGTGCAGTCAGATAGGAAGATCTGGGGGGGGAGAAAGAGAAAAGAAAAGAATAAAAAAATAGCAAATGGCTAGACTTCGAATTGCCTCAATTAATATATGCGGATTAAATGCCCCTCGTAAAAGAAGGAGAGTGGTTGAAGAGTTAAAAACCTTTAAGGCAGACGTCTACTGCCTACAGGAGACACATGTGGAGTATAAAAACCTTGGAATTCTTGGTTCGCTCAGTATGAGAGTGATTGCTCGGTCAGAACAAGAGGTTAGAACTAAAGGGGTGGCAATATTAGATCGGACTAATAAATTAAACTTTATTAGGCAGAAAGCAGACAGGGGCGGGAGATAGGTGATTGTAGAGTGTAGCTATGGGCGTAGTAGCTTTACATTATGCTCTTTATATGGGGTAGTCACGGACGACCCAGTAGTATTGGATACCCTCGCTATTGAGTTAACAAGATGGGCCCCTCCCTATATTCTATGTGGTGATTTCAATTTCAATGGCTCTTGGGAGGGACTACAGGATTTATTAGCGTCCACAACTAAGAAGTACCAGGGGCGTAAACCTCGGGTATATAAGGCAGTGGTCACCATTCAGAAAGAATTGGGACTGGTGGACACTTGGGCGAAATTATGTAAGCCAGACCCTGGATATACTTATTACTCGGCCCCTCATGCGAAATTAGCACGACTCGATTATTTTTTTATGTCTCCTGTATTATTAAAGCAAGGAAGGATGGAATTATATCCGCGGGCTATATCAGATCATAACCCCTTAGTATTCGATCTGGAATTGGAGGGGCTTGAGCCGAAGGTTAGGAGACGGACATTTGAAAGAGGGCTTCTTAAGGACCCAGAATACTGTGAGTATATGAGAAAGTGGATAGTTGAATTCTTGGGGTTTAACCAGGGTTCATCTCCAGCAGAGATAGTCTGGGATACCCTAAAAGCAGGAATTCGAGGTGAAACATTGATCTTTAGTCTTAAAAGGCAGAAAAACTCCCAAGGCAGAATAAAAGACTTGCATATGAAGCTGAGGGCAGTAGAAAGACAACTGATTATAGCTATAGAAACTGGGCTGGATATAAAGAGGGCTCAGGAGGAAGTCGCTATAGCTAAAGCTGCAATTAACGAGGTTATTGCTCAAAGAATAGCTGAGAAATACTTAGCACAGCGCTCACAAGGGTATGAGTATGGAGAAAAATCCGGGCGCCTGCAAGCAATAAGGGCAAGTCAGAAAACAGCATCCGGGATCATTAGGGAGATGAGAGATTGGCAAGGACAGATAGGGCCTGATTCTAACTTTGGAGGACGGTGTTAAACCGTCCCAAAAGTGGCGGATATACCACCTACCGTATTACGAGTTCCATAGGATATAATGGACTCGTAATACGGTAGGTGGTATATCCGCCACTTTTGGGACGGTTTAACACCGTCCTCCAAAGTTAGAATCAGGCCCATAGTGTCAGACGTGGATGAAATTAGGAAGGTGTTTCACAGATACTACACAGAACTATATAATGATACATCTGTACATTTGGATGAAGAAATGCTGGAATTTTTATACCCCATTAAGGTTGATAGGCTTTCCGAGGGCGGTCGTCTATACATGGGAGATCAGATAAATATCTCGGAAATAGATAAGGTAATGAGCGAACTTGCTACTGGAAAAGCCACAGGCCCAGACTCGATCCCCTTAGAGTTTTATAAAACTTTTAAAGTACTACTATCCTGGTGATGATAGAGCTATTTATTCAGGTACAGAATGAAGGGGAAACCCCCCCATCATGGGATATGGCCAACATAGTAATGTTCCTAAAGAAAGGGAAAGCCCCACTAAACCCGGCTTCATATCGGCCGATCACATTAATCAATAGTGATGTTAAAATATATTCAAAAATATTGGCCGCTCGATTATCTCTGGTGATTAAGAAGTTATTTTCCCGTAGCCAACATGGGTTTGTCCCGGGTAGGGATACTACCGATCATATTCAAAGAGTTCTCGTGCTCTTTGATGCTACGGAAGTAGCAGAGGAACCTATGGCAGTCGCATTATTAGATGCAGAGAAGGCGTTTGACCGGGTCAACTGGAATTACCTGTGGTATGTAATGGAGTACTATGGACTGGGGAAGAAATTCATCGCAGCAGTAAGGGCTCTATATAGAACACCGGAAAATACAATTAATGGGAGGACAATCCGAGTGTATCCAGGTCAGGAGAGGTACTAGGCAGGGATGCCCATGCTCTCCACTCCTGTTTTCTTTATATATAGATCCCTTGCTTAGACAGTTGGAAGAGAATAGCAGGATTCCACCGATACGTAGGCAGGGATGGGATACAAAAGTCCTAGCATACGTGGATGACATAGCTATACTAACCCCCTCTCCTGATCCGGCTCTGAGAGAGGTCGAAGAGGTGACGAGGACGTTTGGAAGATTTTCCAGATACCTGTTAAACAGAGCTAAAACGCAGTTACTGGTTAATCAATATATAAGCACCCAGGATACTCGGAGGGTTGATCACGAAGTATATTTGGGTATAAATATTACATCAAAAAGTAGGAGAAATTGTTAATCTGAATTTGGATCCCATACTTGCGAAAGCCAGAAAAGATATGTGCAGATCGAATAATCTACATATGACTATTATGGGGAGGTGTAATATGGTGAAAATGATCTTCCTCCCTAAACTGTTGTATCTGTTTCGTGCTGTACCACTGAGCTTTACAAATCTTAGATTTGAGGAAATAGATAGAGTGATTATGAGATTTATCTGGGCATATGGCAAGTGTAGAAGAGCAAGTAAATTTATGTCTCTTTCTCGAGAATGGGGGGGATGGTCCTTATCGAATATAAAATTATACCAAATGGCAGCAGCTTTTCAGTATATGCGCCCATTATGGGGTTGTAAGAAAGAAGGGAATGCGGAAGAGGACTGCCCTATTATATATACGAATTGCAGATAGGAACAGCAGCCAACGGGTGCTTGGTAACATTTCATGAACCTGGATGTTGTAAGAAAACTCGATATAAGGTATTGGAGGCGGCCTATAAATGTTGGCGATCGTGGCAAAAAAAGGAAGGACTCAGCAGATATAACTACTGTACCATAATTAAGAATAATCCATTGTTCCCCGAAATATTTAAGGACAGTTATATGGCAAATTGGGCCTCCTTAGGCATAGAGAGGTTAGGGAACTTTTTTGACAATTTTGGGGGCAAGGCGTTTGGGGATCTACAGGAGCAGTATGGCTTAGAGCGAAGGGACTTCTTTAAATATCTACAGATACGAGATTTCCTAGCAAGAAAAACAGGGGGTGTGCAGGGATTTGGAAGTAATCAACTGCTGAACAACATCTAGGCCAACCCCAACATAGCAATCAGGTCGATTTATCCATTATTGTTGGCAGAACAGCCTGACGACTTATAGAAGTATAGTGAGAGGTGGAGAGAGAAGCTAGTGGATGGGAGCAATAACTTTATAAGGTCACTAGAGTTGGGACACACTATCTTACTCTCCTCTTCACTGCAAGCACAGCATTATAAGACCATGTTTGACCTGTATCATACCCCAGCTCATCTCGTCAAATGGGGGAGCTTATCAGGAATAATCTGTCCGAGATGTGGGATGTATGGAACAGACATTGTACATATGATGGCTACATGTGGGGAACTAACGGCTTTGAGAGAGGGTATTCAATCTGTCTTGAAAGGGGTTGTGGGATATGATTTGGCTCTTACCCCCGAGATCATGGTCTGCTGGAGAAGTAGGCGGTCCTCACAGAGCATTTATCTTTGTGGCCATGGCTGTGTATCGAATATGTATATCGTCTGCGTGGTTGAATGTACGAACTCCGTCTTGGCAGCAATGGCTGGCTAGATTGTTGTCTGTATATCATTTGGAGATGGCACTGTATGAACGCAAGGGGAGACGCGCTAGGAAAAAAAGGGAAGGCAATATGGGGGCCATTCCAGGACTGGATCCTGGCTCATAATGATTAATGTTCAAATTAAACCCAGACTCTCCTCCCCCAATCTAACTTAATCATCTGGAAGTCTCCCTCTGTCTGGATTAGTTGGGCTGTTGAGCTTTTCATTATTTAGGTTGTATTTTTCTTTATTTTTATTTTTATTTTATTTTTTCTCTTTGGTCTGAATTCCTTTTATTTGATGTAAAGTCATGTATGAGTACAATTGCTGTATGATTCCTTTCCAATAAAAAAAAAAAAAAAAAAAAAAGGAATACTGCTTGTAAATTCTCCAGCCGCTGCAAAAGTAATCTGCTTCAGAGAGGGAAGCTCTGATGAAGCCTCGCACTGAAAGGATGACTCCTGAAAGAATCACGGAACTCCAGCTTAACTGGGAACACCTGCGAGTGAAGGAAGACTTGAAGCCAAGCACAGGAATCTCCTTGGCAGTTCTATTTATAGACTGGTGATGAGTCATCAGACACATACTCGTGATGAGTCATCAATCACTTCTGATGATTTATATGAAGGAATTCTGGTGATGAGTCATCAGACACATGCTGGTGATGAGTCATCAAACACTTCTGATGATTGATATGAAGGAATTTGATGTCTCCATAAACCACTTGGCACACAGTTCACAAATGGAACAACACTTGCTTTTATCAATATAAACAAACATGCAATGTAGTGTTCCTTACAAGTTACTGGGAAGCGCTATGCTGTAAACACATTCATCACATGTTTCATTGTTCTTCATACATGCTGATTTATTTTGTAATGGGGTGCAGCAAGAAGTGTGCGTGTGTGAGTGCAAGTCCTAACAGTGAGTGAGAACATGAGGGCAAACTGTCTGAGTAACTGGCGACAGTCTCTCTGCTATTCTAGCGTCAGAGTAGGGGAAAGGTTCACACTCTTCACTGACCCACCCTGCTCTTTAGAAGACATAAGGTCGGGGAGAGGTTCAATCTCCTCTTCCACCTGATCATCCATGACCAAGAGCATGGTCAACTCAACCCTCAATGGGTTCCTAGGATTCTGCATGTCCACCTGATAGGTGACATTGCTTTTGTGCTCCTTCACCTCAAAATGCCCTACTAATGGTCTTGGAGAGCACAGGGCTCTACTGGGGCCATCACCCACACTTTCTGGTCAGGCTGCAACTCAACCAGAGTGATATTCTGGTCGTACCAGCATTTCATATCCTCCGGGCTGGGGTTCAGATTCTCCTGGGTGAGCTTCCAGAAGTGGGCTGTTTGGTTCTTGAAGGGCAGCATGTAACTGAATACATCTTGGGGTGGCTTTTGGGTGCTTGCTCCAGCCCTCCTTCACCAAACTGAGAGGCCCTCTCACAGGGTGCTCATACAGGAGTTCAAAAGGGCTAAAGCCAACCCCCTTCTGCAGTACCTCCCTGTAGGCAAACAACAGGCATGGTAACAGGATATCCCACTTACACTTAATGGGTTCTGAGAGACCCATAATCATACCCATCAGGGAACGGTTGAACCTTTCAACCAACCCATTGCTTTGGGGTGGTAAGGCGTGGCAAACTTATAGGTAACACCACATGCCTTCCACATGGTTTCATGTACAACGACTCTTGAAATTGGTACTCTAATCTGATACCACCTCCTTAGGGAAACCCACATGGGTAAAGATTCCCATAAGTGCTCTGGCCACGGTGGGTGCAGTCACTGTCCAGCGAGAGATAGCTTCCGATTACAGAATGGCATGGTCCACCAAGACCAGGATAAACCTGTTGCCCTTGGCTGTCTTGGAATCCAGAGGCCCCACAATGTCAACGCCCACCAGCTCAAATAGGGTGCTCGCAACAGGAAATGGTTAAAGAGAAGCCTTGTACCTCTTTACAGATTTGCCACTCGCCTGGCAGGCTTGACAAGTCCTGCAGAACACATCTAAGATCTCCCTCATTTGGGGCCAATAGAAGTGGATGACAAGCCTGTCAAAGGTCTTGTCATGCTCCAAATGACCGGCCAGTGCACATCATGAGCCAGACCCAATAGGAAGGCTCTGAAACACTGGAGTACCACCGGCACACATGCTGGCCCAGGCTCAGAAACCGTAGGCTTGATATACAGGAGATCATTCTCCCAGTATATCAGGTGAGAAACAGAAGCGTCACCAGCTGCATGGGCCTCAGCCTGTTTCTGAAGACCCTCTAGAGTGGGGCACACTTTCTACAGTGCACTGAACTCCTCCCTGATGGATTCTCCTTCCCGCTACCGATGGGTCAGCTCAGAGAGGTCTCTCAGTTCGGTCACTTCTTTCCCTATAGGTTCTGGGGTATCCCTTTCAGGTTCAGCCTCCTACCGGACGTTGGAATCCCAGGAGCTGGTTTCTCATGCTCCTTGCCCCTCCTCCTGCTGGCAGGCACCTGGGCCACTGTTTCAGGTTCCAGGTCATTCTCATCACCATATCTGACGGTCATGGACCATGTGGTCATGCACACCCACTCTGGCAATCCTAATATCACCAAGTGCGGCCTGAGCTTAACCTCCTCACAGGCTGTATGTTCCAGATCGTTCCCAACAGACAGTCAACAAGCATGAGCTACCCTCAAGGAACCTGGGGCCCTCTCCATTCAAAGCGAACCTCAGCCACCAAGCATTGGCTCTCACTGTTGTCTGCTACTACCACCTGATGGACCACATTAGGGATTACCTGCTCCTCAGACACCAGATGACAGCGGACAGTTGTCATACTGACTCCTGTGTCTCTCAAAGCCTCCACCCACCTACCTTTGATGTTCACCCACTGCCTGTACTTTTTAGTGTTGTCAGGCATGAGGGTTCTCTGTACCATCTTCGAATGCACACCAAAGGTGTGTCTTGCTGTACAATCTACAAAAAAGGGGGGGGCCAGGAGTGCTTATAGGTCCAGCATATATGCTCTTAACTAGGCGAAGCATCACAACAAAGGTATGCAGCTGTTTTTATTGAAACAATGGAGATTAGAGCAAAATGTTCGGTTATGAGCTGAGGTACCGCAAAAGGGTATGATTCCTTAGGAGCAAGATCCCTCACACGCCCAGGAGGGTGTCATGCTTCATCATAGGGCATGTTCCTCATCGGGCTGGCGCCTTCCTGTGCAGCCTTTTGGACACAGATCTGTTAATGTTCTCGATGAGGGTTCATTCACAGACTTGCCTATTGAGATTGCGGTTGTTATGCGAGGCATCCTATGAGCCGCCCCTTGTGGATTTCATGGCACCTTCTACATCTGGCACTGCACGGAATGCTGCCCCCTCGGCTGGACTTATGGCTGAGACATATGAACATGTGTGCTCTGTGGATCATACTTTTAATGAGCTGGTCACCTTATCGCCTGCTAAAGGGGGGTCCTTCCTGGCTTCCATCTCTGTTGATGACAAAGGAGATTTCCAGCAGGACCATGACTATTGCTGAATTAGATCTTTGTCATTTTTTGATTTCAAATTGTAAATTGTCCTTTTAATTTGGCCTGTCTATTAGCCTGCCTTGCTTGTCAATTTCAACATTTTTATGTCTTTTTATGTACATTTATGTACATTTTAGGACGCTTTTAATACTATAGTTTTAAAGTGTAGTAATTTTAGATCTTGGGCCTTGCACTCTTTTCCCGACAATGGGAAGGGGGGAGGTGTCATGGGTTCATTTTAGAGCCTTGCTTGGGGACACTTATTTTAGCTGAGGCAACTGGCTTGTGCCTTTTACTTAGTTACATGCTTCATTTCATTTATTCATTTGAATTAATTTTAGCATAACTTACTTTTTAATGGGGTTGTTTTGTTTTACTAATCAGCTGCTATTTTTTTTACAGTGTTGTTATTACGTTCCTTGCACAACATTTCACCGTATACCTCTGCCCAAGGCTGCTCAAGGCTGTACATGATAATCTATCTAGTATTGTCTCCACAAAAGTGTGTAGCCAGCCTCAACACTTAGACACATGATCACGTCAGGCCTGTTTCTCAGAACATAACAGGTTTCATTGTAAAACCATCACACAGTTAATTCCAGCCAGAGGATCCATCCTATGCTTTATGCCATTTCATTGCCACTTTGCTGACCTCAGCCCTGTCTCTACAGCCAACCAAGGAGATGTTGGACAGACCTCTGTTTTACAGGTATGGTGGTGAGTGTTCCTTCCATGGACTAAGCATGGACAGAAAAGGGCTATCACTTTGATGCTCTCATACAGAAGCTAGAAAGTGTAGGTAGGAACTTTTAGGCGCACGTTTATTCCAAAAAGCTGGGATTGTTTATTTGATTTTCACTTATGGTAACAACTCTAACTGTGCTATTTCAACTTCCTAATAATCACAGCTCAAATGTTTTATCATAGATTGCAGTTTTTTCAGTAAATGCATTGAAAACCATCCTACATCTTTTGTCTGCCTATGTGAGAAAAATGCTAACGAGAGAAAAGGGCAGCAGGGTTTGCAACCACAACTTCCCTGAGGAGTCAGAGTGTGTCATGCGTCAGGCTGCCACAAATCACCTTTACTTCTAGGTTTGGGTGAGGGGCTGCTAGCTAGCCGAAAGGGTTAGGCCAACAGGTACCAGAAGGTCTAGGGCCAACTCAGTCATCTACACTCGGTGGTGCTGCCGCCCGAAGCCAGCACTCTTATATCCATGTTGAGAGTCCTACCACAGACACATACACTTTCACAACCCACCAGACACCTATGCTCTGCCTCCCTTTCACTCACTCACATTCCCTGCATAGCAAATGCAAAACTGGAGGTTGCTCATTCTCCTGTATTGTAACCAAGACATGGAACAACCTCCCTCGACACATCAGAGCCTCCTCCTCCCTTTTTGAGCTCTGCAAGAAACTAAAGACCTGGTTCTTTGTATAAACACCTTGGCAACCACGTACCTATATACCTGCCAAAGCACCCGGATACCCTCTTGGGTGATTAGTGCGCTATAGACATAAACAAAACATAACATGCGATAACATAACATAAAGCTGGAGCTACATTTTGATCAATTATAGATCATTTCATAGGTCATACTCATCATCTGTTTAGTCATTGGCTTTTTCCTTTAGTTGAGGGTTGCTTGTACACTTAAAGTGGCAGCAGGTTTGTGCAAGCAGATGTGCATGAGCCTCTGGCTTAATTAGTGATGAGTGTGATGTTAGCCCTATGTGCATATATGAGTACACTGTGCCCTTCAAAAGTCCTTCCTATTCTTTTCAATGTTCACTTGTGTCTTCTATGCCAATTCGTGTGCCTTCTGAGTGTCATTATTTTCTTCACATGTATATCTGAGCCTATGTTCTATTTCGTTCATTTTCATAACTAGCATGAGGACTTTAAAACACATTTATGAACACCAGTCATACAGGAAAAGAAACACTGGATCTAGGCTTATGGTAAACGCGCATTTCCTCAAGAATTTGGCAGATGATGTATCAGCCCTAACTCGTGAACAGACTGAGAAGTACAACATAACTGTGACTGGTTTGCTCCCGACTGCGTTTGCCTACGCCCATTTCGGCTCACACATTTAATTCAAATCCTCCGTGACAGTCAAAAAGTCTTGATAAACTGTCAGAACGTATCTACAGCTAATACGAGTTTGACCACATTACATGTTGCAAAATAGAACACCTACAAACGATAGACATGGACAACAGTAAGCTTTTTTAACAAGGTGCATTGCACCAAAAATGAGAAACTCTTCAGCAATCACTCCGGTGTTTGCTATCATTTAATCTTGTCCTTGATTTACCGCCATTTATGTCAAGCGATCGAATTATATATCTCTTAAAAGTTCTTGTCAAATGCTAGATGGATAACTCGCTGTCTGAGGAGATGGGGGCTCATAGAGCAAGCAGTAATTTAGGCCCAGGGTCATACATCATCTGTAATTGACTGAAGCTCGTATGGTAACAGGAATGATAAGAAGTCAGGGCCAGTGAGCAGCACGTATCACGATACTTGCGTAGTACGTTGGGCTGAAACCGCCCTTTCTAGCTGCCACCAAATTGTTTCAATTAATTCAATTTATTTTTTATGAATAAACATACATTTTCCTCGGGGCTTTGTGACTCTCCTCGTTGTAATGTGGTCTGACTTCCATTAATGCAGAATACACGGGCTCCCGAGCATTGTTTTATGCACACAGTAATGGTTTTCTAAAAAATGTGACCCTTAGGGACGGAGACAAAATATTAGACTCGCATTAGGAAACACAATATTCTTTGAAACGCGGCATAATTGTTGCCTTTCCCTTTCACATCACTGGAAGTGTTTCTTTTACTCACGCACACATTTCTTTTTTGGAGAAGCGAAACACATTTTAAACTCCTCCAAAAGTGCACAGCGCCACTCTTAAGAACGTTCATAATTAAATATGTTTTCATTAGTAAATATTTTTGCAAGGTTTGCGGCTCTTTGGTTGATAAGTGTATTCCATAAAGTTATTATGTGTTACATTTAATCCTTAGTAGTTCGTTGTCACAACGTAGAAACCATTCTCAGTGACATAAAAAGAGGATATTAAATGTTATGCCATTTGCTACTTTGTCTTGGCAGCGCCTCTGTGTCTTTGAAGTGATAGGCTGACCACATGGAGTGACTGGGGTTACGATGCGGTTCCCTCACAAGTCACCCACCATATTGCAATGAGATACCTCT
The DNA here is from genome assembly GCF_031143425.1 of Pleurodeles waltl. Classification (NCBI taxonomy): domain Eukaryota; kingdom Metazoa; phylum Chordata; class Amphibia; order Caudata; family Salamandridae; genus Pleurodeles; species Pleurodeles waltl. The sequence continues at coordinate 520,350,281 of NC_090442.1, forward strand.
GACTCAGGTATCCTTGCCTCAGGAGTGCAGAAGGAACAAATTCCAAGAGTTCACGAGAGCCACCTCTATCGCTTTTTGGAAGCAGTCATCTTTGGCAGTGCTCCTTCAGTAAAATGCCAGTATCGCCCTCCTCCCATGGTCACATGTCCCAGACTCAACACAACCTATAGTTTTAAGCAATGGAGAGGCAACAACATTATACAAAAATTTATAATAATCAGTCAAATCATGAATTTCATTAGGCAAGTCTTCCAAATATTTCCAACTCATAGTATTAGTGGAACTCTGTATTCATCTTCGTTTAAAAAATTATCGTGTGTAGCTCGCTGACTCTAAGAGCTTCATTATTTTTTCTTACAACCTATTTTAAAATCATTTAATATACAACATCCTTTAAAAAAATCATTGTTCAAAACATCATACCACTGTCACTTAGAAAGGAGGCATCATTTTAATTGTAATTATTCATCCTTGGCCCTCATTGTATGATACTAAACCATACAAAGCATCATTAGGCTATGTGAGTCTCTGCACCACATAAATTCAATCAGAATGAGAAAAATCGGCAATAAGAGTGTGCAGCTAGTAGTCATTGAAGTAGGCCTATTCTACCCTGACCTCTCATGACTGCCATGGAACTAGATCCATGCACTAGTTACAGCACGAACTTAAAAGCAAGGAGACTGTCCAGTGTTAATTGTCTGACCATTTGAACATTCAAGATCTGAAAAGGGAGTGCTGTACTCTAGTAAGAAATTTGGAATTGTTTGTGACATCGGTAGTAAGACAGGAGAAATTAGCTTGAATTGGTTTGCACTTTTGTAGAAATATATCTGAGTGCGTGTGTTGCCTTATTTTGCACTTTTGTAATAACTGTATACCTGCCCAGTTTTCCCAACCTCATATGCTGAGACAATGTATGAGCAATATGTCACTTACAGGTTTTCTTTTTAGCGCCATCGCTCCATTAGAGTATTTTTTTCAGTGGTGAGAGCGCTTCATGGAACCTCCAAAGGGGCGAGCCCTGTAGTCACACATTCATCAAGGGTAGTTGCCCGAATGCACACCTGTTCATGTCCCAGGAGCTACCACTAAAAAAAATACTCTAAGGGATTGAAGGCGTAAAAAAGAAAACCTGTAAGTGATGGACAGAGAATCTTTCAGCATGCCATAGGGTGCATGCCTCTTAGATCCTGAAGAAAACCATTCTGACTCCTGTGGGCAGGAACAAGGATTTGGCGGCATCATGTCAACCAAAACCAAGGATGTGAGATGACTTTAATCCTCAGAGCATATGAATCACTGTTTTTAATCTTGTCACAAGGACACCAGGATTAAAACACACCACCTTGGTGGGCGCCCCTAAGACACGTTTTAACTCACTTATTGCACTGACTCTTTGTAAAACCTCTTGTGCTGAAACCAGGCATTTAAGCACACCCCTGAGGTGCTAAGCATCAGAGGTGGGCTGCTATGATGAAGCATGCCACCAACTAGGTTGGTGGGTGAAGGATCTTTCAATAAGTCCAAGGTACTCATATCACTAGGAGGAGGGTAGTCAGGTTATAGAATAACCTTGGTTGTGTGGCATGGTACTTGCTCAGTTTTGTTTATGGGTATTAAAAATTCTGCATCATCAAGGTGTTATGTATGAAATATGGTTTATTATCATATAATGAGGGTCAAGGATCAATCAACCAATCAGGTGTTATTTGTATAGCGTGGCTTGTCACTAGAGTGGGTGTGCGGGTGCTTGCTGCAGGTGTTTATTCGAAAAAGCAAGGTTTTCAGTCCCTTTCTGAAGTGGGTCAGCAAGGGTGCGGTGTGGAGGTGGAAGGCATTCCAGGCTTTGGCTGCAAGTTGGAAGAAGGAGTGTCCTCCGGCGCGGCAGCAGTGTATGGCTGGTATCTTTGAAAGGGCGGTGGGTGCTGAACGGAGGTTCCTGGTCGGTTGGTGGAGATGAAGGTGGAGTTTCAGGTAGATGGGTCCTTGATTGTAGAGGGCTTTGTACGCATGGGCTAGGAGCTTGAAGTGGCATATTTTCTGGATCGGGGGCCAATGGAGGGCCTTCAGGAGCTGGGTGATGTGGGTTCTCTTGGGCAGGTTGAGGATCAGTCTGGCAGCTCCATTCTAGATGGTCTGGGGTCTTTGCATGACTTCTGTCATGGTGCCTGCGTACAGTGTGTTGCCATAGTCCAGTCGGCTGGTGATGAGGGCCTGCGTAACTGTCTTCCTTGTGCTGATGGGAAGCCACTTAAAGATCTTGCAGAGCATGTGGAAGCAGGCTGAGGAAACTGTGTTGACCTGGCCTTTCATAGAGAGTTCGCTGTCAAGAATGATGCTGAGGTTGCGGGCATAATCTTTGAGTGTGGGGGTGGGTCCGAGCTCTACTGGCCACCCGGATTCGCTCCAGAGAGTTGAGTGTCTGCTGAAGATAAGAACCTCTGTTTTGTCCATGTTGAGCTTCAAGCAGTTGTCCTTCATCCGGGTGGAAATGTTCTTCATACAGTTGTGGAAGTTGGTCTTTGTCTTGGTGGGTTCTGTTGAGAGCGAGAGGATGAGCTGCGTGTTGTTAGCGCAGGAGATGATGTTGATGTTGTGCAATCTCACAATGTCTGCGAGTGGTGTCACATAGACGTTGAAGAGCGTTGAGCTCAGAGAAGAGCCTTGGGGAAAACCTCAAATGGTGTGCTTGAGCTGTGAGGTAAAGGGTGGGTGACAGATTCTCTGGATGGGTCCTTTGTGGAAGGAAGCCATCCATCTGAGAGCATATTCTGTGATCTCAGTCTGGCATATTCGGGTGATCAGTGTGTGGTAGGAGCCGGTGTTGAAGGATCAGGACGGCTGCTTCTCCTCTGTTGAGCAGGACATGGATGTCGCCTGTTGCAGCGATCAGAGCTGTCTTGGTGCTGTGATTGGCTCTGAAGCCTGATTGGAAGGGGTTTAAGAGATTGTTTCTTTCCAGATGCTAGATGAGTTGTGATGAATAATTATGAATTGAAATTGAGCATCCCTGCTAATTGACGAGTAGATTTTATGTTATAAATAGTAAAAATGATCAAGTACTCTAGATAGAAAGGGCCCGATTCATAAAGTTAAACATAGATTTTTGGCCTAAGTTTAGACTAAAATTCTAAGTTTAGGATTTATTGATATTCACAAAAGTAAGTTACAAGTAGTATTTTTACGTCCGCACCGAAGACGGATTATCCACGCTCGGGGCAGATCATGTGCACTCGGGATGGATCATCAGCACTTGGGGCAGATCATCCACTTTCGGGGCAGATTATCCAACCTCGGTCCCGAATCATTGTAAATACATACACTTGCACACTATCAATACCACCTGCAACCCTTCACCAAAAACCAGATAAAAGCAGCACACATTCAAGGCTATGTTTTTTCCCCAACAACACTGCGCTTGCCTGCTCTGAATGCTCTGAAGACATGGTACATCTCAGGAGGAAAAAAAACTACACAGAGAAGGAGACTATCATGATCCTCACATTCATAATGATGAACTACAAAAGACTGCATGGTCTCTCCCCCTCCAGTACCAGTTCCTTACAGAAGGCAGCCCTATTGCAGCAGTTGGCCATTGCTGTCACTGCATTGGGGGAGGATATATGGACCTTTACTGATATTAAAAAGAAGTGGCAGGATGAGAAGAGGAGGGTGAAGGGGAAATACAGCAGGATAGAGGTCTAGTACCAAGTAGACCCTGCCTCCAACTCACCCCACTTGAGAGGGACAACTTCCCAACCATAGAACCCCCCAGCTGCTCAATGGGCTAACTGTGAGTGATGACCTCAATGTATGCCAGGTAATATGTGATGATACATTCAATTACACCAAATTATCAATGTCTGTGATACTCTACAAATGTGATTGTTGTCCCAAGTATGGGCAATTTGCATGGTGAGCTAGACCGTCATATGTCACATTTAGTCCATAGCACTACAAGTCCCAGAATCCTTTGGGATGGCAATTGCAACTTCCAATTCCTCAATCCCAAACAGTGGCCCATCAATGCTTCCTCATCCATTTAACATTGGTAAATGGCAATAGATAATGTCCCTCGTTCACTTACAACTGCTGTTGGCATGTAGATGCAATGGTTTACATGTGTGACATATGTCACACATTCAAATATCTTGTTTGAGTCTGATAACCTTTCCCTTTTGATGCCACATGCAGCGAGAGAACAGTGACACACTGGAGCAGAGGCCCCTACACCATCAGGGAGGCAACCTCATGGAGCACATCAACCTGTACCATCAGCACAAACAGATATGTAATGATGGCCAGGAAAGGGCCCTAACACTTACAATGTGATGAGTCAACTCATAGATAGATTACATGTAATCCATTAACTGTGCCAAACCTGTGAAATAAACTAGGAAATGTTAACTGAAAACACATATATCTTGGTAGGCCCTGTGGCACATTTAATTCCCTAGTAAATGATACTGCATGATGTCCCTGGGCCTGTATATTAAATGCTACTAGTGGGCCTGCAGCACTCATTGTGCCTCCCACAAAAGTAGACTTTTAAAACATGTCTCATGCCTGCCACTGCAGTCTGTGTTGCAGTTTTTTAAAAACATTATTTATTGTCATATACAAAAATTATGAGATCTAAACAATTCTTCCTGCAGAGAGAGACCCAAGGGTCCATAGGCTGGTAACAGTGCAGGGCAGACAGCGTATAAAATAACCATGCCACATATGCACAGGTACAGTACATAAACCAAGTCTAATTACCCAGTCTGAGTACAATGAGTCTATTATTGACACGGTTGTCGTATGAACCTTAAATATACAGAGTGGTCAGGTAGGTTAGCCTACATCACCAATGCTGCCTTCAGAAGGTGAATCATCATCATCATTAAATCGATCGAACAGCTGTCCCCATGACGATATTTCTGCTGCTGTCCCGTCATCCATGCGTACTAATCGCACATGCTGTCCTCTGCTACTCCCCATTCCAGGCGATCTCTGAGCCAATGATCAACCAACGGTCTCCTGGAGCCCAACCACCCTATTTCCACTCTACGTTTACCCAGCAAAAGGCCAAACTGCCCAGGTCTATATGGGATCTACCGCCCCCTAGGCCTACCCACCACTCCCAAAAGATAAGCCTCCAGTCCAGTGACCTCCTCAATTCTGGGGGCCACCTCCTTCCAAAACGGTTGAACCCCTTCACATAACAGTGCCAGATGTAAGAAGGTGGCATCCTCCTCCCCGCAGTGCTTACATCTGGGTCCAAAGGAGGGATCCATCCATTTCAATTTATAAGATTTATAAGGGGTCACATAAGTGTGGTGCTGAAAATGTAAATGTGACAGCTTAAATCTATCATCGCATGAGATAGTATGCACTAGCTTCAAATCTCTAGCTCAGTCCGTGTCAGACAGCTCAGGCAACAACATTCCAGGCAGGTGCCCCACTTCTCCCCAGCGGATCAGTTCCCCCAGGACCTCCGACCCCCTCAGGGAGGCCAGGAAGTCATACCACATCGCCCTCACAACACTTTCCAGTTTGGCATAGTGCAAAAACTGACCTGGACCTAACCCAAATGCCTCCTGAGCATCCTGTAATGAGATAAACAGCTCCCCAGGATGAAAGTCACCCGCCACCTTGAAACCTCCCACTCTACATTGATCCATGACATATTATCCTCGAAACAGGGCGAGATCCCACAATCGCAACTCCCTGTCAAACAGAGCCCGACGGAGCACCCTCTTCACCAACTATTCCCATAAAACAGGGTGAGATCCCACAATCGCAACTCCCTGTCAAACAGAGCTCGACGGAGCACCCTCTTCACCACCTATTCCCATATAGCTGCAGTGGTGCTAACCAAATATAGGATCGGATGCTCTGAGCAGCCCCTTCATCAAAAGTTGAGCCAGTGTGTCTGCACCAAGCAAGCCCCAGGAGAGACACTTTTCCCACGTACTGGTCTCAGTCAGCAAACTCAAAGCAAGCTGCCACGTAGTTAATATCCGGGATAGCCAATCTCCAATCCTCCATATCCCGTCGGAGCATGGTGAGTGCCACTCTACTGCAGTGCTCAGCCCATATCAGGGAGACTAACAGACTGTCCCATCGGGAAACCAGCTGTGGGGTCAATGGGAACAACACATTTTTAACCAAGTACAGACAACCTGGGAGGGACACCATTTTGGCAACCACAGCCTTACCCATCACTGAAAGGGGCAACCTATTCCAAAACAGAATGGAACATTCAAGGCCAGAAACCACCCTTTCTACATTGACACACCTATGGGCCGCCTCGGTGTGAGTGACCCGGATACCCAAGTAACAGAGCACCTCCAGCTCTCAACAGAGGTCTACTACGAGTAGCCTGTACAATGACTGACCAAGGAGTACCTCCAAAGGAAAAAAAAGTGATTTGTGGGCATTCACTTTGAGTGTGGGAACACTCCCAAATTCCATCAACAGGCACAACAGCAAGAGAACCAACTTGCCCGGTGACCTGAGATACACCAATGCATCATTGGCATACAAGTAGACGACCTGAATTCCCCAACAATCCAGTTCTCGGCCTAGTAGCAGTGCCAGGGGTTCAATTGTTAAAGCTAAGAGAAGCGATGACAGAGGGCACCCCTGCCTGGTCCCTTTGCCGACCACCCAGGTCTCGGATAAATCACCACCTACTCGCACACGGACAGAGAAGGTCAGTGTAAAGGAGCCACACCCAATCACAAAATTTGGGTCCAAATCCCATACCCTGTAGCACGGGCATCAGATATCCCCATTTCTGTTAGACCTGGCATCCTTGGTGTGGTCTCTCCTTTCTTTTTGCCTCTGCTTCCCATGTTTTGACTGTGTGCTGAACTTTGTTTTTCCTGGTTTTGGTACTCGGGCACTTTACCACTACTGACTAGTGCTAAAGTACGAGTGTTCCTTGGGTAAATTGTATGCATAATTGGTGTTTCCATGATTGGCATATTTGATTTACTAGTAAGTCCCTAGTAAAGTGCACTAGAGGTGCCTAAACCCTGTAAATCAAATTCTACTAGTGGACCTGCAGCACTGATTGTGCCAACCACATGAGTAGCTTTGCAAACATGGCTCAGATCAGCCACTGCAGTGTCTGTGTATGCAGTTTCAAACTGCCAATTTGTGGGTACACTTGCCAAGCCCAAACCTTCCCTTTTTTTATACATGTAAGACACCCCTAGGGTAGGCCCTAGGTAGCCCCATAGGCAGGGTGCAGTGTATGTTAAAGGTAGGACATGTATTGATGTGTTTTACATGTCCTGACAGTGAAATACTGCCAAATTTGTTTTTCACTTTTGTAAGGCCTATCCCTCTCATAGGTTAACATGGGGGCAGCCTTTAAATATCTTTTAAGTGCAGTTTCCCTTTGGGAGCAGATAGAGATATGGAGCTTGGGGGCTCTGAACTCACAATTTAAAAATACATCTTTTGATGAAGTTGTTTTTTAGATTGTCAGTTTGTAAATGACACTTTTAGAAAGTGGGCATTTTGTTGCATAAACCATTCTGTGACTCGGTCTGCTTGTGAATTCCTTTTTTGGATCAGACTGACAATTGGGCTGTTTCTGAATCCCCACTATACAATGATACAAAGGGAACTGGGGTGTAGCCTGCATATCCTGATGGGTCAATTGGGCTAGAGTGGAGGGAGGAGCTGACACTTACACCTGAATGGGCTATGCCTGCCCTCACATAATGCATTCTCCAACCCCCTGGTGTGTGTCTGGGGCCAGGCCTGGGCACAGCATGATTTTGTGAACAACAGAGACTTTCCATTGAAGTTTGCCTACTTCAAAGGCAGAAAGGGGTATAAGTAGTGAATCCAAACCCCCAGATTTTTAGATTACTTCTTGGAGCTGAAGATCTGGAGGAGGAGTACTGCCCCTTTGCCTGTGCTTGGTTGGCCTGCAGTTGCTGCTTCTGCCTGAAACCGGACAAAGACTGGACTCTGTGGTATATTCCTGTTTGTGAAGTGTCTCCAAGGACGAGGACTGAGCTTGCCTTTGATTTTGGAGTCTCAGGGCCATCAAAGACTTCCACCTCCAGCATCTGGACTCTCTGCTGAGACTCCTACCCTGCCAAGTGGTGCCCACTCCAGTCCTTGGGCCCTGGAAAGGTGAAGCTAGTGGTACCAAGGCAGAAAGCGACACACAGGAACTGTGTGAGGAAAATTCTGATGCATCACCTGCAACACAGCTGTAAAAACGACGCTCCACCTGCATTGCGGCTGAGAAATTGACACACCACCTGCAGCCCAGCTGCTGAAATCCACGCAAGCCCCACGCAGCATGGTTCCTCATCGGCAGGCGGCTGGATTCCACACGTATCATCGCTAGTCATCAAAATCGACGTGAACCTTTCCGGATACCATTTGCCATTGGGAAATCAATGCATTGCTCTCTTTCGGGAGAGAAAAACAATGCATCGCCTACCTGACCGGAGAAGAGACAATGCACAGCCTCACTTGTGAGTAACAAACTGATTCATTGCTGACTTTTCCGATGCACGCTCACTCGTGCAGCTTTATTTTTTATGCAAACCAGGTACTTTGTGTAACAACTATGCGTCTATTGTTTTCTATGGAGTAAGATTCTTTTTAATTTAAAAATTCATAGCTTTACTTGTGTATGTTGGATTTTTGTTGTTTTTGTCTTGTTCTTGTTTGTTTGATTTAGATAAATATTGGCTATTTTTCTAAATGGGTGTGGTGTCCATTTTGTAGTGTACTTTATTACTGTGTGTGTTGGTACAAATACTTTACACATTGTTGTTGGGATCAGCCTGACTGCTTGTGCCAAGCTACCAAGGGGGTGAGCAGGGGTTAGTTTAAGTGTATATCTCTATTACCCTGACTAGCTTGGACAGAGTGCAAACTGACTGACAACCAGAGACCTCATTTCTAACAAAATCACAAGCCTTCTCTAGGTCCAAAGATACCAGAGCCATCTCTTGCGCCACCCCCTCATTCTCATGTAGGACGTGCTAATCACTGCAAGTTAAAGGTCATGGTTCGCGCTGGAAGGAAGCGGCATTGACCCTCAAGGATCAGGGCACAAGTGACCCCATGCAGCCTAGTGGCCATGATTTTGCATAAGATCGTGACACCAGAATTTAGCATTGTGAGTGGCCTTTACGAAGAGGGATTTGTTCGGTCACCTCCAGGTTTGAGCATAACACAGATAACACCCTGACACATTGTTTCCGGCAGTATACCCTTCTCTCAAACCTCAAGTAGAACCTCCAAGACCTTCTCTTGAAGAATAGGGGAAAATGTTTGATAAAACTCAATAGCGTATTCATCCCAACCTGGGCCTTGGATTTGTTCAGGGCCTTTATGACGACCCCTACTTCCTCCAATGTTATATCTTCTTCCAGTTCCCACATATATTCAGGTCCCAGGTGAGGAAGCTCTACCCTCTGGATAAAGCCATTCAATGCCCCATCAGGGCCTACTGGGCCGGCCTGATAAATGGTGCGCAGATGATCCACCTTTCAGCATTCCTGAGATGCAATATCATCGAAGACTCCACCTTCTGTCTAAGTATCCATGGCAGTAGTCAACCTGATTTATCTCCCTCCCTATGTAATATCTGGCAATAAGTCTTAAATGTTAGTTTATCCAACGTCTCCCAGCTCCTGCCCACCTCTCTAGACAAACGGAGGTGATCCTTGTGTGCTACAGCATTGAGTGTTTTCAGTTTTTGCACCTCTGCAAAATGCCCTTTAGGTCTGTTTCCAGCCATCTGCGTACCCCACATGTGGCCCTTATTAATGTCCCTTGGACAACAGCTTTCAGTGCTTTCCACTCGACTGCCCTTGTGTCCATAGTTCCCCAGTTCATCTCCAGATAGTCAGTCACAGAGGTAGCCAGTACCTCCTGAGAGGCCGTGTCCGTCAAGAGGCCATTAGGCATGTGCCAGTGCTAAGTCCTGCTCCTGCCTCCCCCCAATCCAGTGTAAGGAGCAACGGGGCATAATCAGATAGGAAGCATTCCAGATGTGTCACAACTGCCACCCGGGAGTGGTCCAGACCCCCCAACAGAAAGCGATCCAGAAGACTAAACATATTGTGCATTTTTGTATGGCATCTATACTATCTGCCTTTCGGGTGCAGTTCCCTCCAACCATCCCAGAGTCCCAGTTTATGCATGACCATAGTGAAAGACCCCACCATCATTGGCTTAGTCCCCTGTCTCGGGAGGTGACGATCCCTCTTCCCATACAGAACACAATGAAAATCTCCCACCCACATAATGGGTGATCCTACCCCAGTCTCCAGAAAATCCAGCATGTTATCATAGAAAGATCGATCATCAGTGTTAGTGCGTATGTATTCAGGATTGTAAGTGGTTCCCCATCTAGTGTGCCCTGGAAAAGGAGGTAACCCACTTTCACATTTACTTCACTGTAAGTGTGTCTGAAGGGGATACCTGGTGCCACCCATATGGCTACCCACCTCGCATAGGATGAATATAACATAGAGAAAAGTTGTTCTGCTATTGCTTACCCAATTTCTGGAACTCCCCATCCATCAAATGGGTTTTCTGTAAACAGGCTATTTGAACCCTGTGCCTTCGAAGGAAGGAATGCACCCTATAGCATGTGAAGTTATTTTTAAGCCCCATGACGTCCCACATTACCACATTCAGATGCTTGGCCTTTTATCATATGTCCACCTCTCCAATGTCCATGATCATCTCCCCACTCCTGCCCAAGGCTGGAAATCCCCATAAGTCTCCCCGGATGCCACACATTCTCTTGCACTGCAATAAGAGCCAAACAGTCCCCAACCTACGAGGTCAAGGGCCTTGGATACCTTCCAACCCCCCTTCTTAGGTTGTCCAAGCACACATGCACACTTAGTGCACTCTCCCCTCCTCCCCTCTCCCACCTCCCTGTGGCCCAGCCCCGCCCTGCCCCTCCCGTCACATGCTGGCTGAGCCAGCAGCAGAAAAATTAAATGATATTCAAATACTGTTTTATATTTCTGATGATGGTTCTTAGCCAGTGGGGTAATGCTCCTTCGCCATTGAGGAGGAGCCACCCCTGCTAACCTGGTCCCTCTCTCGAGCCCATGTTCCATCATGGTCGGTGTGAACTTGTGACTCTGTCCTTGTTCTGTGTGACTAGATAACCACAGTTGGTGCTTAGTGGTATTGGTATGGTTTTTCTCTGAAAGCTTTAAAATTCAGTATCGCTGGTCCTGCTGATTGGATGTTTGTTCTTCTGGTGTCACGTTATTTAGTACAATTTACTCTAGTTGTGTGAATCGGTATGGGATTTTTCTTGTGGTGTTTGTTCACTTTATTACTGTTGAGGTACTGCATAAATGGGTTACACATTGTCTCTAATTTAATCCAGGCTGCTTTGTGCCAAGTTACCAGAGGGTTAAGCACAGGTTAATTTAGTTACTTTTGTGATTCACTCCGACAAGGATAATGGTTGTTGCATAAGTCGAAATGACTGTGAGCAACAGTGAAAAAGTTGTGCTTCTGAAAGCTATGTTTGTAATACACAAACATACCTTCTGACCAGTTCTACTGTCACATTTCTCAGCTCTATCTTTTTAAAACAACCTCCCATGTCCAACTCTCATTCTTTCACACCTTTTCTCCTTCAATCATATCACCCAATCTCTCAATCCTGCACCATATCAACCCCTCACAAATATGTCAAACGTCCCATCTCACTTGCACGGCTATCCTCTTTCTTGGTCCTTCTTATTTCTATCTTTATATGTCTTCTTGCATCCTTCATCCCATTTTCCTCCTTCTCTCAGTTACCTTCTTCTATCCTCTTACTCTATCCACCACTTTCAGTGTTACAGCCATTCTCAAATTAATGTCTCTTATTATCACACCTCAACCATGTTCCCTATTGTCATTTTTGTTCTGTGACTTATGTTCTTTCCCGTTCAAGCCGTTCCCTTTCCACTTACTCTTTCCCGCCTAGATTTTCTTAGTTTTACTTTCTCTCCTCTCCTATATTTAGTTTCCCCTTCTCTTTCCCTACATTGTTCTTTCTCCCTAGCCGTTTCTGATTATTTTCTTACACCGTCTCTGTAACAGTGACAAGTCCTAACTATTAATCCAGCCCCATACCCTTAGATACAAGAAGTGCTTCATAGGAAGCAGCAGAGCAAACCTCACTAACACGTCCACAAGAAATACCACAAGCAGCACTCCACATTTCACACTAGCAGTGCAGACTACACAACACACAAAACGATTATCTCATGGGCAGGGGTGCAATATTCCCTCAGATGGAGAACAAGGACAGCACAGGCATGTTCACGATTTGGTGCTCCTGGGTTCCACGCTCCTCTTCTTAGAGGAGGCATAACAGCCAGTTCCCCATCTGGGAACAGACAACAGAGCATGGTGACATGGTAAAAGCCTCTTCTTCTCAGTGTGCCTGTGCTACCCTGTTAATTTTATATTGCGCTTTGTGTCAGTGTTTGGGTCACCTTACACCAGTGTTTACGTTATGTCATCTTGTGTAGCTCACAATGTGATCACCTCCTAGTATCTGTTTTGTGTAGTACCAATATCTCAGATACCATGTCCAGTTTCTCATTAAGGTGCACCTGTGCTTGCATTATCGAATCCTTGTATCTTAGTTTTCCAAGGTGTGTTTTGGTCTGTCCATCATGCTATGTTCCATACCCAATTTCCTCAGTTTGCTAATAGTCATGTCCAATAATCTGTGCATACATGCCTCATTCAATGTGCATATCACCCTGCCCAGTGATTAGGTCATCATGATGGAGGTAAGGGTCAACCTATTTTTCGTGTCTCATTGTTCTAGTGTGTGAGCCTTTGTCACAACCACTAGTGGCATCTCTGGTCTCCGTGGCTGCGGTGCCGGCCTCAATACTTCAGTCCATCCACGTTGGACTCCTCAGTCCCTAGGGAAGATGGGACTTGAGCTTGCTTGCCATGTGCAGTAGAGGCAGTCCTGTCCTTCTGGGAGAAGACATCAGTATTATTCTGTGTTCGTGCTCACACTAGTAGTGTGTGATAGGAGAATCACTTTAAGAAAATGAGTATGGAATATTCTCCTTCTGCTTCTGTTTCATATTGTCACCTTCTGATCTTTGGTGGGTGTGGCCAGGTTTAATATTTTCCCAATCTAAGATGGTTGTCCTGTTACTTTTGTAGTTTGGTGGGGAGCTTAACCAATCCAATATAGCGTAAAGTAGAATTCTTCTGACATCAGTCCCTGCTTCACTATATATGTGGGAGCTTGTACTGCAAGTAGATGCGTCGTAATACATCCAAAGTCTATTTTGTTGTGTTCATTGCTCACTTGCAATCATGTTTGGCCAATTTCTCAGCAGCAGATTTCAATCACGATTCCCGAATTCTAGAAATTATATCTGGCTCTTGTTTTAAACCATGATTGAGGGGGTATCAGGTGCCTTGCTATTTCTCCTGCATTTTCCTTCATCCTCACCTTCAATTTAAAAAGCATTTAAGTTGTAGAGGTGTTGTCCTGTGATTTTGTTTCTTCTTTTGGGATATGTTCTAAATTGCACTGGTCATCTTTCACATGTCTGGACTGCTCAGGGTGGCAACATAGTTACTGGTACTGGAAAAGGTGGGGCATTCTTTAGGCAATTAAGACCAACCAGAAAGGAGACATTACTTTGTCAGTCTCTCTTTCCAGGTCTCCAAGCCATTCTGACCCTGTTCTCTAGTGTCCAATTCTTCTTTTCTAGCACCCAAATAACCTAAATCAGTGTTTTTTTTTGTTTTTTTGTGTCCTCATTCAGCCCCGCCTACTGAGACACCTCTTCGTTCCTGTAACCTTTTTCGCCCTCTTGACTAAGAAGAGAGACTCAAGTCAGGGGGTGCACCTTTGCAACTCCCGGTCTGCCTAAACAGACCTGCCGAGGCGTCGAACGGTGCTTAATCATTGGACTGAGGCAAAGAAAAGATCATTGGGACAGTTTCACATAGATACCCAGCAGTAAACTTAGCCGGGGAGCAGATTTAGGCTATTCCCTGCCAATTTAATAATGGTGACCACATTTCTACGCTTTTCTTTGAGCCCTGCACATTTAGGTCCATATTTGCCGCACGAAGAGCAGCATTCAACCAGTCTGTATAGCTCGGAGAGTGCTCCTTCAACCATTTTTTGCAGATTTCATTCCGACCCAGCACAATTACATAGAACACAAATGAACGATTGGTTTTGTTCACCCTTTTCCATATCCCCTCATCCTGGAGCTGCCCAAATATAATTAATGGGAGTGATACATTAATTTTCCAGCCTAACATAGATGATAATGTTTTAAAAACCTCCTCCCAAAACAACCGGATGGCGGGTCAGTCCCAGAACATGTGTATATCCGTTGCTCCTAGCCCGCCACATTTCGGACACTTGATCACCTCCCCCTTCTTAAATTTGGACAGTTTTGCCAGAGATATGTATGCTCTATGTAGAGAATAAAGATGTTTTTTCCTTAATGGGGCCGGCTTCACTACTTCATACAATGTCGTATACGACTTCTTCCACCATAACCCAATCTTGTCGCCTAACATCACCTTACCCCATAACTTGCTTGGGAGGTCAAAGTTCTCATCCAAAGTTTCTAATATTTCCCAATACCAAACCGCCACCCTCTTCCCCGAAGCCGAGAGTGCCAGGTCTTAAAAAGAGTCCTCCAGGGCATTTACCACTCCCAATCCCCCCTTAGTTTCTTTTTCCCACTGTCTTATCTGTAAATATTTTAACCTGGACAGAGAACCGTCCGTTATTCTTACCAATTCATCCCAAAGGCATAAAGTACCATCTCGCGCAATCTCCCCCCACCTTTCACACCTGCCCTTTTAAGTGGTAATGCGAGGATATCCTGACAGCATTCTGGGGTGCCCGGGGAATCCAAGATAGGGGCCTGATAGCTATAATAATGTACACCTAACCGCCGCCTCAACTGGTACCAACTCCTTGCCATTCCTTGCAGCACTTTTAGTTTAACTTTTTTGAAGAATTTAGGGTCACCAAATTTAAATAAAAAAGACTGTAAGACCCCTTTTTCAGACAACACCATAGCCTTGTACATTCTGCCCACTGCTGAACCGTCTGGGGATATAAACAGCATCCTAGAGTTTTTAAACAAGAAAGCCCACGCATAATATGTCAAATCAGGGAGAGCCAGTCCTCCTTTTTCCCTCCTTCTGCGTAGCTTTTTCCATGATATCCTCGCCCCCTTTGAGTTCCAGATGAAACTACTTATCGCTTGTTGCATTTTACCTAGGTGCCCCTTGTGCATTGCCAAGGGTATAGTTGAAAACACAAAGTTCCATTTGGGCAGAATAAACATCTTAACTAGATTTATCCTCCCAAGAATCGTCAAAGGGAGACATGCCCATTTTTGTAGCATAATTTTACATTCTGCTAATAACTTTTGAGCATTCCTTTCCGCTAAGTCCTTCAAATTTTGGGTCACTAAGATACCCAGGTACCGTATTTCCTGCTTATTTGTTATTGACCCTACTTCCATATTCCACTGCATATTTTCTGTTTTCCCCACATTAATCCGGTACCCTGATATCCTTCCAAATTGTTCAGCCAGATCTTTGATTGTGTTAAAGGCGAGGGGCAGGTTGTTAGTATATATTAGTAGATCGTCTGCATATAAAGAAATTTTCTTTTCCCAGCCATTGCAGCAGAAGGGCGAGATAAGAGGGTTTGTCTGATTTTTCTAGCAAATGGCTCAATATACAGATTGAACAGTACCGGCGACAGGGGGCAGCCCTGCCTCGTACCTCTTGAAATAGTAATAGGGCCCGTAAGTTTACCGTTCAACAAAATCTTAGCACAAGGGGATGTATAAATCCGGTCAATTACCCCACAAAACTTGGAGCCTAAATTGGCCCGCCTCAAAACCGATTTCAAAAAATTCCAATTAACTTGGTCGAAAGCCTTCATTGCGTCTAAAATAATAACTGCCAAAGGCGACCCAAACGTTGTGGCCATATCTATTGCCCCGATCAGTTCGAAAGTTAATTCATGCAAATATCTGCCTTTAGAAAAGCCTTTTTGATTGGGGTGCACTAGATTGTTCGCTATCCTACTCAACCTATCTGCTAGAAGCTTAGCTAGCAGTTTATAATCGCTGTTCAGCAATGATATAGGCCTATATGAGGCACAATTCGCTGGATTTTTATCCGGTTTCAAAATTAAGGAGATCACCGCTTCATTCCATGAAAGAGGAATATCATTGCCAAATTCCAGGATCCCTCCAAACAATTCTGTCAATACTGGGATAACTGAGTCCCCTAATACCTTATAAACTTCCACTGGAATACCATCCGGGCCTGGCGCCGTTCCCGACTTACTACTAGTCAGGATTCTCCTAATTTCCTCAGCCGTTATTGGGGCGTTCAATGCTTCCTTCTCCTGCAATGATAAACCTAAAGATCTATCAGCCCCCATCCAATCCGTTACCATACCTTCATCCACCTCTAGCCTTTCCGAATACAGTTCTGAATTTTTTTTTTCAAAGCCCGATTCTATTGCCGCCTCATCTGTTCTTTTTTCACCTGAATGCTCCACTTCAACCTCCTTAATGTAGTTCCTAACACGATCAGCTTTGCCTTTCCAGGCTAACAACTTCCCCGCATTTTCCCCGTATTCGAAATGGGCCAGTTTGCTTGCTTCCCATTTGCTTTGACTTCTTCCCTGTAGTATCTTTTCCAACTGGCTTCTCAACCCATCCCAGCTGGCCCTCAAAGCCTCCGTCTCCCCTGCTTCAATTATTTTGACTTTATATTTTCGCATTTCCTGCTCCAGCGCATAAATCTCTTCTTTCTGCCGTTTATGTTTCTGGATGGAACAACTCCTTAACTCCCCACGGATGACCGCTTTAAACGTGTCCCATACTACCGATAAAGGAGCGGAGCCCAAGTTTACACTAAAAAAGAATTCGGCTTCCTTACGCAGCTTTAGCAACACCTCCTGATCTAATAACAATGTCCGATCAATCGTCCACCCGTCACTACAACTTGTCTGACGAAAGCACATATTTAACACCACCGCAGAGTGATCTGATAAATGCGAGGGCAGATACGCAATATTCTTCACCTCCTCTCTCAAACGCATATCTAATAGAAAATAATCAATTTGCGACGCATGTCTATATTTCTTATTAAAAAAAGAAAAGTCCCTGCTATTCCCTGCCCTTTGCCTCCAAATATCGCACAAACCAAATTCCTTCATCATTCTCCTTAAATACTGTTGCGACCTAGGTGTACCTCGTGATTTACAGTTATGCCTATCCAACTCATTGTCTAATACCACATTGAAGTCACCCATCAAAACAACCGGGTCCGAAAATTCCAGAAGCTGAGAAAAAAGCTGCTTTAAGGGTTCTATATCGTCGCAGTTGGGCCCATAGTAGCCTGCTAAGACCAGATTCCGACCCCCAAATTGTATTTTAGCTTTCACCCATCGCCCTGCTAAATCTGATCTAGACTCCAGAATTACCACCCCCCCCTGCTGTGCATGTTTAACTAAAATTGCCACCCCTTTATTATGATAATTGTGTTCTTTACATGCAAATGTTCGAACCCATCTTAGTTTTTGTATTATGTTAGTACACTCCACCTTTGTGAGATGCGTTTCCTGCAAAACAAAAATTTGTGCCTAGAGTCCTGCAGATACTGTAATATTCGTTCCCTTCTTCCTCGCACCCTTAAGCCATTGACATTCCATGAAAGAATTTGTAATGGTATATTCTGCACCCTCTAGCTTCCCTCCCTGCTAGCCATCTATCAATCTTAGGTAGCAGATAGCTGGGCTGAACGAGGCACTACTTTTTACTTTCTCCCAACTCCCCCTCACCAACCCTAAACCTCCCCCCCCTCCCCGCCCCCTTCCCCCCCCACCCCCGCCCATGGAGAACCCCCCCCCAACTAAGGACCATAATGATCCAAATTTTAGAGCGCTCCCAGGTTCCTGGGAGAATTTCATCATTGCACATTACACGCAGCCTTATTCAGTAGATTGCGCATTTGTGACCACAACCAATAATTCATCCGCTTCACTAATGTCTCTGATGTTATACATTTTGTTGTTATACATGACCCTAAGGAAGGCTGGAAATTTCAGCTGGACCGAGACCCCCAAAGATTTGAAAATCTCCAACCGTTTCCCCAGTTCCCACTGCCTATCCATAGTCACCCTGGATAGGTCAGATCTAATCTCAAACACAATATCCTTCACTCTTAAGGACTTCTGTTTCAATGCTCTAGATAAAATCTTTTCCTTCATCTGGTACGACAAAAAGTTTATCAACATTTTCCGAGGTCTACTAATGTTTGTTTGTAGCTTAAAGGGGTCTCGATGGATTCTCTGAATATCCTTCCCGATTTCATCCTCGGTCTCCTCCAGATCCACCGCTGATTTGATTAGTGATACTACAAAGGCTTTAAGATCGCTCCCTTCCGCACCTTCCGGCACTTTCAGCAGTTTTAGATTATTTCTTCTTGAATAGTTTTCCATCTGCTCCACCCTGTTTTTTAGAGCCTGTTCGCTCCTCTTCAATGTATCGATCTCGCCCTTATGCTGTACCAGCTCCTCCTTCATACCCCCCATCACTTCTTCCAGGGCCTGCGTTCTTTCCATTACGCCATCAATTTTTTTTTCTAAATTAGCACAAACCTCTCTTATCTCCCCCTGATTTACTTCTGAGTTCGCAAAGCCCTTTTTTACATCCTCAGAGATGGACAAGATTAACGCCTCCAACGAGGAACTCAGTAAAGGGGAGATCACCGAGGCAGCTTGAGGGGGCTCCAGCACTGCCAACTTAGGTGCGAAGTCTTGAACCTCTGAAGGGTTATCGTTTGGAGTCTGAACTAGTACTGGGGCCGTCAGTTCTTCTCCTGGCCGTGGCGGGGGGGCCTCGTCCCCTCCCTGCCCTCACCCGTACCATTTTCCACCTGCCTGGTGGTAACCTCCATTGCAACTCTAACCTGCCCAGGGATGAGTGTAACTACCTCAGGTCTCACTTTAAAAAAAAGGGCGTCAACTTATCTCTACCCTTAAGCTTGCTCTCTCCCGCTTTCCTCCCC
This sequence comes from Pleurodeles waltl, assembly GCF_031143425.1. NCBI lineage: Eukaryota > Metazoa > Chordata > Amphibia > Caudata > Salamandridae > Pleurodeles > Pleurodeles waltl. Next base: position 520,369,388 of record NC_090442.1, read on the forward strand.
GCACTCCTGCCTCCTTCCCCAGATTTAGGTCTCAGGATTTTTTTTTTTGCTGATCCTCCCTTGTCCCCCTTCTCCTCTGTAATCGCAACCAAATTGTCCTGGGGCGACTGGACCGTCCCCTCCACTCTTGTTAAGGGAAGCGGGGGAGCAGGGAAGACGCCCCCACGCTGCCTCACCGTTTTCTTCCTGGCTCCCTTCTCTGTATTCTCTTTGGGTTGCTCTCCCAGCCGCAACTTCTCGGTTGCTGCTCCACCCGTTCTGCAGCTACCGCTGCCGCTATTCCCCCGAAGGGGAATTCGCGCCACACTTTGACGGGTCCAGCGCAGCTCCAGCGCGGCCCGGTGCCACCAGACAGCCCCCGCTGTCCTCCAGACTGCCTCGGGTCTCACTGATTGTGGCAAACATCCGTGTGCTTGCAGCCGCAGCCCGCAGCCCGCTCGGCCACCGCGACCTGCCACGCCCCCAGGAACCGGAACAGGAAGCGCCCTAGCGCGCTACGTGACCTCCGTAGCCCGCCATGTTCTCCCCCCCTCCTCCGCCGTCTTAACCTAAATCAGTGTTACTTATATTGTGACCATGCCCATGTTTCCGATACCCAGATCTGATGTTATGCTCTCTGCTTCAGTCATCATATACCCTGCTCATGTCACATGTTCAGATATAAGTGTAACCATTTTACAGGCTCAGATTATGCCACCACATTTGTATGTTTCCATCTTTGTGTTTTCATAACTCTGAGCATTCCTTTCTGATGCAATGTCACAGTTTATCTTTACAAAACTCCAGGATGGCTGTTTGTGTCCAATGGACACGTGTTCATGCCTCCTTCCCCCTCTTTCGTTGACCCTGGCTTTTTTATGAGCATATTCTGCCTTTTCTCTAGTGTCCTCATCCTCTCTTGTATTGTTTTTACATCTCCCTTTGTACATGCCCAAGTCTCCTTATCCCAATATTGAGTTGACAGTGTGTAACAAGGTAGGAATACATCTGGGGTAATGAGCATAGTAGATGATTAGTCTAGACAAAGCACAGCATTTTAAGTATTTTCTTAAAACATGGTTTCACCACTGAGAGGTTGTGAAGAGATAAGATGTTTGATAATTCTTCTATCAGGCAAGATAAATGTATGCTTTATGCATGTGTTTCTAAGCCTGAGTTTTGTAATCAGGAGAAGTGGCCAGATTGGGGCTCTGTAGCTTAGCATTCAGTTGTTAATTGTGGAAAGAATACTTGTTCCATATCTTGTTATGCTCTGTCTGAGTCAGTGATGAACAGTCAATGAAGGAAGAGTGTGAAGAACTGGAAAGATGGGGTTATCCTCACAATCGGTTCTAAGATGTTCAATAGTTGAATGCTTCTGCTGAAACACATACTTAGGGGGTCATTACAACATTGGCGGTAAAAGCCGCTTACCGCCGTGCAGAAGACCGCCAATACACCGCTGCGGCCGCGGAATTCCGCCACAGCTATTATGACCCACATCTCGGAATCCGCCGAAATTCAGATACCCACACAAGTCCGCCACACCAAAGGTCAGTGATAAACTGGCGAAAACAAAACCTCCACCATCACGCCAACAGAAACACGCCCATGCTATCACGACCCACGAATCCATGCAGCGGTCTTTCAACCGCGGTATTCCATTGGCGGTACACACCGCCGCGCTCAAAATACACACACATCTCCAAAACACCACCACATTGGACAATTCAAAATACACACACCTGAGACACATACAAACACCACTCCCACACACCCAACACAATATAAAACACACACCCACATCACCCACAAACCCCTATGACCAAAAATTAGAGACAAAGGTGACAGAGAGATAGCATAGCAATAGAGAACCCCACCACACAGAGGCACACAACACCATCACCCATACAACATCCACGCTCAAAACACCCCACACCACCACACATCACCACACTCATCACCACATACACCACCCCACATATCACCTACACCAACCCCATGTCACGCCAAAGACACCCCAGGTTTTCCGAGGAGGAGCCCAGGGTCATGGTGGAGGAAATCCTACGGGTAGAGCCACAGCTATTTGGAGCACAGGTGCCGCACACCTCCATAGCCAGGAAGATGGAGCTATGGTGAAGAATCGTCGACAGGGTCAACGCTGTGGGACAGCATCCAAGAAATCGGGAGAACATCAGGAAGAGGTGGAATGACCTACGGGGGAAGGTGCGTTCAGTGGTCTCCAGGCACAACATTGCGGTTCAGTGGACTGGCGGCGGACCCCCACCTCCTCCCCCACAACTAACAACATGGGAGGAGCAGGTCTTGACCATCATGCATCCAGAGGGCCTCGGAGGAGTCGGTGGAGGAATGGACACTGGTAAGTCAAATCTTAACTATCAGATCCCCCACCCTACCTGCATGCTATCACACACCCCCACCCTCACCCCCTCTCCTATCACTACAACTCCTCACTAATGTACTAATAACACAAACCACCCATCCCAACACCAAGCCCTGCATGACACAACTAAGCATGGACACCCAGCACTAAAGCATGCTCACTGCACATACCCATAACAACCCCCCAACCATCATCATACAAGCCCCCACACAGGAATGCATGCACAGGGGTACACGCACACCCACCCATTGCACACCATAACACACACACATGCAATAATCATGCTCTTATACCCCTGCAGGACCACTACGTAACGTCACCACACAGGAGGGTCCAGACATCTCCACTCCACCCACAGAAGAGGCCCACAGTGACGACAGCAGCTCTGGCCAACTGGATCCAGATGACCAGCCCACACCATCGTCGGCCTCGGGACAGTCGGTTCCCCTTGCACAGGCACAGCCCAACACTCTTCTTCCACCCTCTGGTAACACCAGCACAGCATCCACCCGGCGGGCCCATTCCGCCGTACCCAGGACACGTCAATCAGCGGTGTGTCCACCACTACAGGGAACCCAGGCTAACCCACCACCCCAACAACAACAGGGACCTGGGGGCAGTGGTAGTGGGCACACGGTCCAGGGGACGGAGGCACAGGAACACAGGGGAACTGGGAGGGCTGCTGTGCGACAGGGGGCGGACAGGCCAAGGGAACCCACCCTCCACGAGGCCCTCTCCTCCATCATGGGAGCATACCACCACTCCCAGGAGACGATGGCTACGGTCCTGGCCAAGTTTCAGGAGACCCAGCGCCTGCAGGACGAACAGTATTTGGGGTTCAGGGAGGAGCTCAGAACCATCAGCTCCGCCCTGGGCACCATCGTAGGGGTGCTGAAGGACATACAAAAGACCATGAGGGACACCGTGGCACTCCAAGGGGCCCCTGACACTAGCATGGACGATGAACTGCCCACCACCTCCGCCGGCGCTAGTGGACAGGACGCCCCGCCACAGGACCACCACACCAGCACCCCTCCCCCTGCAGACGGAGAACCACCCCGCAAGCGGTCCCTGAGATCCAGGAACAGGACAGAGCAAGATGGCAAGACCCCCGCCAGGAAATGAGACCACCCTGATTGTCCTCCCACTGTCTCACTTTGTTACCCTGTCCAGATTGGAACTGCCCCAGCTCCACTTCCTATGCCCATATGGGCAGTGCACCTGTGTGACTAATAGACATGGACATTCCTCCGCCATCACCCATCACCATTTTGCCACCCCCTCCAATAATTAGCACTTCAATAAACACCCTTGAACCACAAAACAATCTGGAGTCAGTCTGTGATTTTGAAAATGTGTATTAGCAATGACAGTGACAAAATGCATTTTCAAATGTAATGCCAACATACCTATGTCACACATCACAAGTCCATGAAGGATGCAAGCAGATGACACACATTGGTAACCACACCTGTGAAACCGTAATGGAAATGTAAAACTCAGTTACCATATACTGGTTGAAATCGAAAGACAGGATAGAGGTAGAAGTGTGAAAGTGAATGTAATAGTAAAAAAATAGTTCACACCTGTGTGTCACTGGAAATATTGCTGTATGACTGACTCCCTGTTGTATGTGTCTTCTTCCTCAGCTTCCTCCTCATCACTGCCAACAGGCTCCACAGGCTCCACAGCTGCCACAACACCGTCATCTGGACCATCCTCCTGCAGAAAAGGCACCTGGCGTCGCAAAGCAAGATTGTGAAGCATTGAGCAGGCGATGATGATCTGGCACACCTTCCTTGGTGAGTAGAATAGGGACCCACCTGTCATATGGAGGCACCTGCACCTGCCCTTCAGGAGGCCGAAGGTGCGTTCGATCACCCTCCTAGTCTGCCCAGGGGCCTCATTGTAGCGTTCCTCTGCCCTGGTCCTGGGATTCCTCACTGGGGTCAATAGCCATGACAGGTTGGGGTAACCAGAGTCCCCTAATAGCCACACCCGGTGCCTCTGGAGTTGACCCATCACATACGGGATGCTGCTATTCCGCAGGTTGCAGGCGTCATGCACTGAGCCAGGGAACATAGCATTTACCTGGGAGATGTACTGGTCAGCCAAACATATCATCTGTATATTCATGGAATGAAAACTCTTCCGGTTCCTGTACACCTGTTCACTCCTGTGGGGGGGACCAGAGCTACATGGGTGCCATTAATAGCACCTATGATGTTGGGGATATGTCCCAGGGCATAGAAGTCACCTTTCACTGTAGCCAAATCCTCCACCTGAGGGAAAACGATGTAGCTCCTTACGTGTTTCAGCAGGGCAGACAACACTCTGGACAACATGTTGGAAAACATAGGCAGGGACATCCCTGATGCCATGGCCACAGTTGTTTGAAATGATCCACTTGCAAGGAAATGGAGCACTGATAGCACATGCACTTCACGGGGTATTCCTGTGGGATGGCGGATTGGTGAGATCAGGTCTGGCTCCAACTGGGTACAGAGTTCTTGGATTGTGGCACGGTCAAACCTGTAGGTGATGATCAAATGTCGCTCCTCCATTGTTAACAGGTCCACCAGCGGCCGGTACACCGGAGGATTCCGCCATCTCCTCAAATGTCCCAGCTGACGGTGCCTAAGAAGGACAACAGCGACCACAGAGTCAACAAATTCCCAGGTATGTACCCACAGCTACACAGAACACGACACCAAATACAAAACTCTTCCTGTATGTGTGTTGAGTGTAGGCCTAGGTATGTGTGAGGCAGTAGTAAATGAAGCCATGTGGGCCCCTGAAATGGCGGCTGTCTGACCTCGAAAGTGGGACAATGGGATGTGAGGTATCTGCGCTGGCGTTGTACACCGTCACGGTAGGCGGTCGTAGACCGCGGCACAATGCTGCATTGGTTAACATTGGACCCTATGGGTCCCAGGAGCCAATGATGAAGTGCGCCGGCGGTGATGATACACACCGCCGCGGACGTCACCGCTGCGGACGTGACCGCCATTTTCTATCTGTTCAATCACTCGATACCTGATCTTCGACAGGAGAGGACCTACACTGCAAGTGCTGCTGTGACCTCGGTCTGGAAGAGACAATGGCTGCTGCGTCTGGGGAAAGGGCCCCTGCCTTCACTGCTCAGGAGTTGTAGAAGCTAGTCGACGGGGTCCTCTCCCAGTACACGCTACTCTACGGTCCTCCAGACCAACAGGTAAGTACACAGGGAGCACGTTGTATGGGCTATGCTGGGTGGAGAGGGCTGGATGTCAGTAGGAAGGGGGCAGAGTTCAGCGACCATAAAGTATTGTGAATGCATGTGCCACATGGCAAGGGTAGGGATGGGGTCCACTCACTTCGACGGTGCAGTTGGTAATGACTTCTCTTCTTCCCCTGTACATGTCATGTAGGTCAGCACCCACCAGAAGAAGGACATTTGGCGTGCCATCGGCAAGGACGTCCGGACCCTGGGGGTCCACCAGAGACGGGGCACCCACTGCCGTAAAAGATGGGAGGACATTCGCCGCTGGAGCAAGAAGACGGCGGAGGCTCAGCTGGGGATGGCCTCCCAACGTGGGAGGGGTGCCCGTCTCACCATGACCTCCCTGGTGTTCTGGATCCTGGCGGTGGCCTACCCGGAGTTGGATGGGCGCTTGAGGGCATCACAGCAGACACAAGGGGGTGAGTACACTCTCATTCTGTGGACTTTGCGCGCAGTGGAGGGGTCTGGGTGGGGGAGGAGGGCTGTGGGTTTCCCTAGGCCAGGGCGAGTTACGTAGGCTAGGCCCCTCCGGAATGCAGGCCATGTGGCACTCCACCCCACCTCTGTAGATTGCCAAGTACAGGTATACATGGCCCTGTGTCATCTATGTGTGCAGATGTCCGCCATAGCCATGTAGGCCAGATCCCAGGAATTGCATCTGTAGAGGCCATGAGCACAGCGTAGTGCAGGGGGCTGCTGTGTCTGTATTGACCGCCAACGGTAGCGGTAAGCCATGCACTCAACCTGTCTTTCTTCTGTCGTCCTCCCCCCTTTTTGTGGTCTCCCTGTTCTTTTGTGCATCAGCATCATCAGGCGGAGGTACAGTGGCACCGGAGCATGAGGGAGCTGCATCCCACATGGCCATGGAGGGCCACACCACAGACTCTGAATACACCAGTGGGACGGAGGGCGAGGGGAGCTTCACATCGGTCACCGGATCACCAAACAGCGACACGGACTCGTCCGCTGATGGGAGCTCCCTTGTGGTGGCAGCACCATCTGTGCCCCCCACTTCTACAGGTATAGCCGCCACCCCCCCTACCAGCACCGCCCTCCCAGCAGCCCCTCAGCCTTCGCCCCGTGCCCGCTCACCCAGGAGGGTGGGCATCACCTTCACCCCAGGCACCTCAGCCCCTGCCCCAGTCACCCCTGCTGCCCTCAGTGAGGAGGCCATTGACCTCCTCAGGTCACTCACTGTTGGGCAGTCTACCATTGTGAATGCCATCCAGTATGTAGAAAGGGAGTTGCAACATGGTAATGCATTCCTGGAGGGCATTCATTCTGGTCAGGCTGCCCTTCATCGAACCCTGCAATCTCTGGCCTCAACACTGATGGCAGCCATTGTCCCTGTGTCTAGCCTCCCCCCTCCAACTTCCTCCACCCAGACCCAGTCCCCTGTACCCCAGCCTATCCCAAGCACACCATCAGACAAGAATGCACACACCTCAACATACAAAAGTAGCTCAGGCAAACATAAGCACCACACAACCCACAGGCACTCACACAAGCATCACCCACATACAGACACAGTAACATCCACTGCCTCCACTGTGTCCCCCTCGTCGTCGTCTCCCTCCTCCCTCCCAGTGTCGTCTACACTCTCACCTGCATGAACTACATCTACAGGCACTAGGACTCACACCAGAACACCCAGTACCACACCCCGCACACCTGCACTCACCACCCCCACTACCATTTACACGACCCCTGTGTCCACTCCCAGTGTGTCTGTGACGCCCCCTCCCAAAGTACACAAACGCGGGCACCCACACACCCAACATCCATGCACCTCACGACAGCCTCCAGTACCTGCACCTGCACCCAAATCACCTAAAGTTACACCTCCTACAACCACCTCCTCTTCCTCCACTCCCAGACCCCCTCCAGCTACCCATCCCAGTGTTCGTCAGAAACTCTTCCTCAGCAACGTTGACCTCTTTCACACCACCCCCACCTCCTTAATTCATAGGTCCCATAGTAGCACCTCAGCCAAAAAAAGTCCGGTACCAGTGGTGTGTGTTAAAGGTGTGTGGAGTGCACCGGCCACCAGGGCAGCCAGTGTGACACGAAGCCAAAGCACTGCCAGTCCACCCCCTGTAAAACACCTTAAGTTGGAAAGTGGCCGACGGGAGAGGGTGAAGACTCCTGCCGGCAAAACAGCTCACAAGGGTCCGGGGGGAGTGTCGAGTCAGCTGTGACTCCTCCCAAGGTGGTGAAGGGGCAGAAGAAGTCTCCAAAGTCTGGTAAGAGCAGCACAGCGGAGAAGGGCGCCATCCTCCCCACCGGCTGGGACACTACCGCCAGCACTGTCGTCACTGGTCAGGAAACCACCGCCAGAGTCAGTGCCCTGGAGGGCAGCAGTATCGTCACTGGTCAGGAGACCACCGCCAGAGTCAGTGCCCTGGAGGGCAGCAGTATCGTCACTGGTCAGGAGACCACCGCCGGAGTCAGTGACCTGAAGGACAGCAGTATCGTCACTAGTCCGGAGACCACCGCCGGAGTCAGTGCCCTGGAGGGCAGCAGTATCGTCACTGGTCAGGAGACCACCACCAGAGTCAGTGCCGTGGAGGGCAGCAGTATCGTCACTGGTCCGGAGACCAGAGCCAGAGTCAGTGCCCTGGAGGGCAGCAGTATCGTCACTGGTCAGGAGACCACCGTCAGAGTCAGTGCCCTGGGGGGCAGCAGTATCGTCACTGGTCAGGAGACCACCGCCAGCGTCAGTGACCTGGAGGGCCCCGGCAGCCACAGCCCTGCTGGGCACTGAGGGACCGTAATGCCACACACCGCTGCACAGGTCAGAGACAGCAAAGGCAAGCACCGCTGAACAGGGCAAAGACCGCCATGGTGAAGACCGCTGAACAGGGCAAAGCACCGCCATGGCAAAGTACCGCTGAACAGGTCAGAGACAGCAAAGGCAAGCACCGCTGAACAGGGCAAAGACCGCCATGGCAAAGCACTGCTGAACAGGTCAGAGACAGCAAAGGCATGCACCGCTGAACAGGGCAAAGACCGCCATGGTGAAGACCGATGAACAGGGCAAAGACCGCTGAACAGGCCAAAGACCGCCATGGCAAAGCACCGCTGAACAGGTCAGAGACAGCAAAGGCAAGCACCACTGAACAGGGCCCTTCATCTCAAGCACTGCTCTGCTGGGCACCGCCGTCTCAAGCACCGCTCCGCTGGGCACCGCCGTCTCAAGCACCGCTGAACAGGGCCCTTCATCTCAAGCACCGCTGAACAGGGCACCGCCGTCTCAAGCACCGCTCCGCTGGGCACCGCCGTCTCAAGCACCGCTGAACAGGGCCCTTCATCTCAAGCACCGCTGAACTGGGCCCTTCATCTCAAGCACCGCTGGCCCATTGGCGGAAGGGGCAGGCCTGCATCTGTGTCGGGCAGGGCTGCACGAAGCACTCTGGGCACTAGTCCCCCTCCAGTACCAGTGGAGACTGTTATCCACTTGAGAGACTGTGGCTTTGCACTCCCCAGGATAAATCAGTGTGCAACCCACCCACTGGAAAGACTTGAGAGACTGTGGCTTTGCACTCCCCAGGATAAAGCAGTGGGCAAACCACCCACTGGAGAGACTTGAGAGACTGTGGCTTTGCACTCCCCAGGATGGTACAGTGGGCAAACCACCCACTGTAGAGACTTGAGAGACTGTGGCTTTGCACTCCCCAGGATGGTACAGTGGGCAACCCACCCACTGTAGAGACTTGAGAGACTGTGGCTTTGCACTCCCCAGGATACATCAATGGGCATGGAGCCCCGTCGTGGATCTGGCGTGGTGCTGTAATCCGGCTGAGGTGGCCTGCCCTTCCCTTCCCCCTGAGGTGCCTGTTGTATTTCTATCTTATGCCCCTGCAGTGTTCTCTCCGTTTGTGGACAGGTATCTAGTGTGGGCGTCGCCCATGCATTTTGGGCCCTGTGGTCCACGGACATTGATATGTGCATACCTGCAGTACTACTCGTGATGTATGATTTTCAAATGTTTATATATATCTGTATATAGTTGGTTACTGTATTTTGATACATTACAATGTTTGAACTGATTTCCTTTAGTCTTTGCATTCTTCCGGGGGGGTTGTGGGTTGTTACTGTGCTGTTTGGAAATGCATTGGTGTGTGTGTTGTAGTGGGTGAGGGTCGGGTTGGGGGTGGGGGTGTTGCGTGTGTGTCCCCCTGACTTTTGCCTCCCTCCTCCCCTTTGTCATAGGTGCAGTACTCACCGTTGTCTTCGGCGCCGCCGTTGCTGGTGTTCGTAGATGAGCAGGAAGACAAGGGCAGGGAGTATTTGTAGTTCCGGCTCCATGGTGGCCTCCTTCCTCGTGGAGTGTGTTAAGGTGAGCGTTTTCCCATTGCAAAAGCTGTTTCCGCCGTGTTTTTATCCACGGTGAATCCGCCCCGGAAAAGGTGGCGGATTGGCGGGTTGTGATACTGTGGGCGGTACATTGTCTCCCGCCTGTCTGTTGTCGGTGACCGCCGCGCTGTTTGTCTGTACCGCCGTGGCGGTCGGAGTGTTAAAGTGGCTGTCTATGTTGGCAGTTTCCGCCACGGTCATAATTCCCTTTTTTAGTCCGCCGGCCTGTTTGCGGTATTACCGCAGCTTTAACACCGTCCGCCAGGGTTGTAATGACCCCCTTAATCTCTATCAGATTAATTTACAAATGTACATCGACAACACCTAAATTTACATCAATTAGGCAATTAGAAAAACATCAATGCATGTCTAGATCTCACATACCACAGAATGAATTAAATATTCCTTTTCTGGGATAGAGTGATCTGGCACTAAAGAAGAACAGATCATGACAAGAATTCATTCTTCGCAGATATTTTCATTCACACACCACAGATTAATGCCAGAGTTAAGAGCTGGAGTCCCTAAACTTTTCAGTACAAGGGCCACATCGTATAATTTACAAACATTTGCGGGCCGAAACAAAATCTGTTTTATAAATGAATGAATACATTTAATTGAATGAATAAGGTTTACATGGATCCTTTTTGCAATAAGCACGAGATGGTTCAGAATAAAAGAGAAATGTGACAATTACAATGATAGAACATCGTGCTTAAACTGAAAAATGACATACAATGAGTAACAATGTCAAGCATTAGCAAGACAATGAACTACATAACTGTACATAAGAAAAGTAGGCTATTCATTTTTTAATCAATTTTAAATACTGAAAATTATGATAGAGAAGATTAAAGAAGCTCTTCTTCCAGCTACAGGCTGCCAAAGAATTTGATATATATTTGCCCTTGATCATCAGAATCCAAGGCTTTGGAAAACAACAGAGAGCCAGATAAAATCTTGTAGAGGGCCAGATATGGCCTACAAGTTGTAGCTTGGAGACCCCTGGTTAAGGGCGTGAATCTCAGTCTTCTGTATCAGGACACATCTGCTGCTATTTCCAAAAGGCCATCAAGTGTAGTTGATAAGAACACTTATGAAAGGACAAATAGAACACTGCAATATAATAATTCCAGAGTGGTCTCCTTAAAACTCACTGTGACAGATTGCATAATCTGCAAAAATGATCTACCAGATTGTGCCCATAACTTTGGAAGCACTGTCACTGATAACCATGTTTGCACTCCTGTGTCGGTAGGTGGTGTTAAATTCAAGCCACTTTGATGCAGTTACACAGCGGCCAAGAGTACATGCAATCCATGAGCAATTGAGGTGCAAGGAAGGTGTATGTAGTTAGACTATCATTCACAAGGTCCATTACTCAACCCATCATCATCTATCATAGCCCTAACTACATCACAGATACAACAATCTGAGTTCTATGGCTGGACATCTTGCTGTCCTGGTGCTTTTAGCATGATTAAGTAAACAACTCAGAAACGTGGGTGCCCACATCATCCTTGCCTCTCCACCTCCATGAGACTAGAACAGGGCACTGTTGTCCTCTGTTGGTCCTTGGGGGGTTGTCAAGGCCAGGAGCCCTGTTCTGGGTTGGTAAAAAGATTTGAGTTGAGGTAAAATACCTAACTATTATGGGTGACGACAAAGGTGGACATCTATCACAAATACTATGAGTCACTGTCACTATTTACTTCTTTATATATATACACACCACACACTTCTACACACGTCACCCCTAATATTTGGAAAAGTGACAAGGCAAGATATCGGTCCTGAAGAATGCCTAGAGCCTTTTTGCAAAGTCATTAGCCAGGCAGAAACATGTAGACTCTGAACCAATTGGGTTGAAGATTCACTCCCCTCTCAGTTGTAATCTATTCCTTGTGGACACCAGAATAAATGAACTGTTCAATACTCCAAGGGTAGTTTTATTCTCCCTACTGTGTACATCATCCACACTAATAGCTCCCATTGGGCCATAAACATCATGGAAACACCCCAAGAGCATTTCCTTTCTTGAAAGGAGTTGCAGTCCATACCAGCAACCTTTGGGGCTGGAGTGAGGAAGGACCCTATGATGAAGCATGCCACCTGAGGGTGGGTGAGGTTTAGTGTCCTAAACATAGGAACTTGTCTAAAATACAGAGCCAACCTCTTTTGAGACTCTTTTAATATGATCATATTTGTTAGACCCTGTGTACCTTTTTTACTGTAAATACTCCAACTAGACCACCCTTGTTGCTGCTTGCCAGAGATGTTTCCTGTTCTACTCTATGTTAATTACTGATTAGGGATCTGTGTATAGTACTAACAAATATGCATGCTGGTGTGGCCAGTGGTGATTATGTTTAGCTGCCAGATAGTGGCATATTGTGAAAGGGGGTGGCCCACTGCAACTGAGGCATTTTGACTATAGCAGTTGTCCCATAGTCAGGAATCAAGTACCCAATGCTGCACATTATTTTTAAAGTAACCATCCTAACTTCTACTATTCTAATCAACCTCAAAGACACTGGAGGAGATGTACGGAGTGGTCTCCTTGAGAGCACAACGCTAATCCAAATAATCAACAAAAGATGATAATAACTGGATTAACCAGTAACCTTGGGTTCCAGAGCATTGTACTACCTGGCATAAACCACTTCAATGCCTCGTCGGGGTAGTAAGTGCTATATCCATGCAATTACAGCACAATAATAAAGGCTCTCAAAACAGGCTGTACTGTATTAATTAATTACATCCCAAGTGGAAATGTTTAGTTTGAGGCATAAGAGAGGGGGACTGAAATACTATATTATAATGATGTTACTCTCCAATAGCCTCCCCAAAGTCACATGATGCTCACTCAATCACACACACACTCACAAATATTTGCTTATTCGTTTGCTCATTCACTTACACATTAAATTTCTGTGCTCTCACTCACACCCAATTCTGCACAGGTGAGTTTCTAAATGAGAGTCACTGAGATGTCTTTTTAAGCACAATAAGTTTAAAAAGAGAAAAGGCTGGCTAATGAAAGTAATTTCTGTAAGGGCTATGACTGGAATAAGAAGGCATGGTTCTTCAACTGCACTGTAGCATTGAACACTAGTGATTATCCATCCCTTAGTACTTAAATGTTTGGGCCTAGGGATACTGAGAGACATCCCTTTTCCGACCAGTACAGCCCCAACTCTGTAGACTGACTAACCATCACCAAGGTAAAAACACCCAAGAGGTGATCACAAACTTTATCTTGTACACCGCATCTGTCTTTTAGGTTAATGCATTGAAGTGAACACAAGGTGAGAGGTTAGCTCTCAAAACACATCCAAATAAGCAAATCAGCAAAGCAATTCATGCTAAACATGAAGGGGAATAAATATCCATACATGAGCACCGATAATCTCAAACTATGAGTTATTGTTCTCAGGGAGTGGGGATGTACGAGGAGGTGTGGCCAAACTGGCTATGGTTTTGGACCCATGCCTGAATCTTTTTCAAGGCACAAATGGCTATTGCACGTGATAACCAGTCATGGAGCAAAGTGTGACCCATATATATTAAAATATTGAAGCAGATGCAGCGGGGAACGGTGATGTGACCACTTCTTCCGTACAAGACTTTTTACAAACATAAGCAACACTCATATCAAATTATTAGCATACCCCAATCCTAAGGATTCATTCATCTTACATTTTAAAAAAATGTGTGTGGCATAGTTATGTAAGGTGGCAGCCCGAGTGACTACAAAAATACATCATATATTTGTTTACATAAAATAATGATTTTAAATGCCATGGTTTGAGTAAATGTACAAATATAAAAGAGACCGTTTTTCCTGGTGTCAGACAACAAAGCATGTATGTAGGCTAACAAGGAGATTTGTATAAATGATCACCAAAATAATATAAAGAAATGTGCAAGCATACAATGAATCTGCGTTGTTTTGTTTAACACAGTTATCCAGTAAATTAATTCAGATGTGACATTATTTAATGGTTGTGACCGAGATCAAGTTCAGCGTTTTCAAGACAAGTGGGACTAAATCATGCAAGTAGACACATTTCTTCTTTGTAAACCTATCATCGCTAGACAAACCCCAACAACAATATATACCCATTTTAATACTCCTCTGAAATAGGATTGACTGCAGTGGGTCATGCATCATTTTCATTCATTTCTTATTGGAGCTGTTGTTACTCCTTTCTATTTATACCATGTTGCTGTGGTCTATGATGCTGAACGAGTTATAGAACAATGCACACTATGGTTTGTAGGGTGCAGCGGTAAATGCTCAGTCTGGAGCATACTGGTTTCCATAATGAGATTAAAAACTGAGGTACCTGAAGACGCTAAGATTGTGAAGTTGGCCCATGCTCAACTTCAACAAGGAAACTTGTATTTTCTGAGGACCAACTGAATTGAAGCTATATTGATATATGTGGTAATCAGTTGATAGGAAAGAGAAGAACGACTATTAAAGCCAAAATACACACCAGAGCAATGTAAATGAGAGTTGCTTTGGAGCAAAATGTGACAAAGTGCATTTCCACTTTAATAACCACAATACTAGTGATATACTGGGATATATGAATTTGAGCCTTTAAAATGTACATTTGTGTACAACTGAAATGAACTATGAAGCATCACCTAAGAAAGGAAGGGCACTTAATGTGAAAGTGCACATCGGAAAGACAGTTACTCTACAGTGCAGCCACGAGCCAGGTTTTTTGCATCTTACCTGTTCTACAGTAATGTGGCATTGTGGCAGCGGTATTAAATTGTGATGTCTGAGCTTTGTGTAATTAAAACCAAATGACATGTCTCTGCACAGTGGAGTAGTTATCAACATTGTTGAGCCTGCAGCCGAAGAAGCTTTTTGATCCCAAACCATAGCAAATTCAATGTCCCAACTTGAATTCTAGGAGCTTTAGATACAAAGCCTTGCTTGATTACAGAACGGAAAATGAACAATGAACCGTGAAGTTGTTTTCTTTTTTGTAACTTAACAGTAAGAGAATTGATACAGGATAGAACTGAACCAAAATGTTAACTGTTCAACGTGCCTTCTTTGTGAGAATCGAGAATGCCGCTGAAATTCAGAGGCGTAAAAAAAGGCAAAAACAATGGCAGTGCAGTATTTCCTTTCAGTCTCCAGTTTTTCTATTTTGTTACATTCTTTTTGGCGTTAGTATAGACATTTCATAATGTATCACTGTTTATTTGTTTGATGCTTCATATGGTCTATTAGCTTACAACATTCAAGGATATCGACCACCTTGCGCTTGGACGCTAAAATGGAATTGTAGAATCTGGTGTCACAATTCTGACCATAGGCTATTACGGGAATGGAGCGTGAGATCAGCTCCTAAAAGTATGCCAACCCTTTTTTTCATGATTTCACCATGAATTTTTGTGAGATTACATAGTGCTTTACATGAGAACAATTACTACTGCTGTTATGCTATCTTATTTTATGTTATGTATGGCATGTTATGTTAATGCATCAGTCTGTCTAGGATGTGTTTGTGTAATGGTATATGTTCATACATGTATTAACATGCAGTGCCTTACTAACAAAGAGCTGAATTTTCATTCCTCTTTTAAACTCCACTATATCCAACGTACTATTCGTTTACTTAAACTTGGAAAAGAATGTATGAATTAAGAATCAATACATTTGTATTTGTCCGTTAATGTGTACATTGAAGTGATAAATTGTAAAACGAGACAATGACATTTGTTCTGATCAGAATTCCGACAATGGGCTTATTTCTGGTTTTATTATGAAAATTGACCTTTTCATTTTACTCTAATTATATGTTGTCAAAATAAACCTATATTACATCGTCATAAGTGTCCGTCTCGGGTCTAGTTTCCTTGGCTACATTGACACATCACAAGAATCTGGATGATCTGTCAGGCGGGCCCTCTCATGATTTCTATGGGAACTGTATTTCGGGATGTTTCTTTCCCAAAAACTTAACTACCGTTTTTAACCGTTTAGATTCACAATTTCCAGATAGCAATACACTTTATAATAACATTTAGCACTGTATCAGTAAAATCCATGTGACCCAGAACAGTAATATCAAAAAGGCAATTAAAATGGATTCTTTTGCGTTATTCGTCCGTAAGTGTTAGCCTGGAAATTAAAGTTAAGAGAGTTCAATCAGCATGAGATTCTACAAAGAGAGTGACCCATCATAGGTGGAACTTGTCCCCCACAAGGCTGAGCTTTTCAGTGTCGTCTAAACAGCGCCATGGAAGGGTTGGCTTAAGGATGCACTGGATGAGAGTTCCACACAAAGGTTGGTGTTAGTCTTGAGCTACTCCCAATCTGGGTACTTCTAAGTACAAAGCATTTACCTGAGATCCTGAATATATGGACCAAATGTGTATTTAAGTGCAGGTCGCTGCAGATTAGGCATCCAGGGTAATACAGGCACAGATTCACACACATAGTTTCACACAGACACATAGGGCCTCATTAGGACTCTCGTAAGACCGCCACAGTTGCAGCCGCCAAAAGACAGCCATGTTGGTGGTCATCTGACTGCCGTATTAAGAGATACACAGCTCAGACTGCCAAAAACCAGCCAATTTCCTGAACCCGCCAGGACACTGGTAGACGGAAAAAAGGCAATCAGACCACAGTCATTACGATCCACAAATCACGAGAGCGGTTCTTCCACGGTGCAAACAGCAGCAGTCTGAACTCACATCAGTCAAAACACCACACCACATTGGATAGTTTGAATAGCCCCTACCTGACACACATTCACACACTCAACACACCGGCACACTGCACTATAAAACACACCCCTACACAACCCACAATGATTTGCAACCAGAATGCCACTCATAGCCAGAGAGTTGCCAAAACTGAACAAGCTAGCAAAACAAACAATAGGCACACCTACACTTTACACTCAGCACACATCCCACTTTTGCACAATAGACACAACACACAATTTACAAAACCACACAATACACAACAACCGTCACCCACTCACATCACAGCACCCACACCTCATCACAAACATCATTCATCCTTCTATTCACTACTTTACCTTCTTTAGCACCACTACCATCCCCTCACAAAAACACCTACATTTCACTGATGATGAGTTGAGGGTCATGGTGGATAAAAAGTCAGGGTAGCGCCATATCTATTCGGAGCACAGGTCAAGCAAACATTAATAGCCAGTAAAATAGATTTGTGGCAAAGGATAGTCGACAGGGTGAATGAAGTAGGCAGTTACCCACGCACAAGGGAGGACATCAGGAAGCCGTGGAACAAACTCAGTGTAAGGTACGTTCCATGGCATCCAGGCATTAGCTGGCGGGCCTCAAGATTGGTGGTGGGCCCTTACCTCCTAACCCACAGTTCACATCATGGGAGGAGAAGGTCTTGGACATCCTGCATCCTGAACACCTGACAGGAATACCTGGGGGAGTGGAGTTGGGTAAGTAACAACAGTCATGTCACCAAACAATTATGTCTTGCATACTCACTCATCACCTTTCCCCACCCTAATGACCAAACCACCCACCATCCCCTGTCCAAATCTCCAAATACCCCTCACTGCCATGCCACATGTCAAGTAAACTCACCTTGGGCCACAGTGTTTTAGAAGGGCATATGAAGTCCTGGGAACTGACAGCACTACAACTCCCAGAAGGCACTGTTTCAACATTAAGAAAACCAGAACCGTGCACTAAGTTGGAAATGTCTTGCATGTGAAACTAACAATTAAAGTAAACCAAACTGAATGGTCCACCATGTAACAGTTTATGGCAATGACAGCTATACAATGGCCCACTACCAGTACCATTACAAACAAATCACAGCTACAGCTGTGTCCCCTACCAAACTGGACTCAGAGAAAACATCCCTAATAATGTCATGTACTCACCTGGGGGGGACACCTAAATGGCAAACTGGATGCACTTGCAGGACATCCAGACTGAGGGCCAGGGCAAATTGTAACACCGATTTTGTGTGCCAGCTCTGACACCATTGTGCATTGTTCTGCTTCTAGTTGGCTCAATGATGCCATACACCTTACTAGGAGAGAAATGTACATTGTCATGTCTGCACTCAGAAGAGATATAAGGATATTTGCAGCCATTTAAACATGAGCATACTCCAAGCGCATGGAACTTCCTGTATGCAATTGCACATCTCTGTGTCCCACATTGCACTAACCCAGATTAAGTAGCAGCTGTCATTGTCATGTCAGGGGATCATGGAAAGGTAGTGTGTGCATCTCACATACCATGTTTAGTTGTCTAATTTATACATCACTTGTTGCATCACTTACCAACTGTGTGTTCCACTTCTCCTACAGATAACCTTGCCATCCTCAACATGGAGAGGATACCAGAGACAGACACTACCCCTCTGGATGAAGGCACCAGAAGGAAAACAGCCCTGGATGTCTGCACACTGAGGACGAAGCTGGCCCATCAGAGGCCCCTGGTCAGTCAGTCAACAACTGTCAGCCTCATCCTGTCCACAATGACTCCTCTCAGCCCTGTTGCAACTACATCACAAGCAACCAATCTCCCCCAAACCGGTGTCCCAAGGACAGTCTCTTCCATCGTGTGCCCCAAGTACAGGTACCTGAGTCTCCTAATGTCACCTTTGACAATGATGGTCCTGCCACCAGTGGGAGTTGGCAGTGGCACAGGTATGTGGGGGTAGGGTGCATGGGAGGGATGGTGTGGGCCAGAGGATGGGGTCCCAAGGGACACAACTGACCAGGAGACCACCTCCCAAGTCTTGGGAGCCTACCAACATTCCCATAGCATGATGGGCCAGGTACTGACCATGATGGGGGAGATCAGGCAGCAGCACAGGGACAACCACCAGGAAGCCATACAGCAGTGGCAGGCCCAAAATGCCATCCTGGCTTCTATTGCTGGGGTGCTGAGGGACATCAACACTACTCCAAGTAGCTTTGGTGCCCAACATCAGGCCTCTTTCACTAGCCATGAGACATCAGGCCACTCAACATCTGTGGCTGCTAGTGGAATTGAAGCCCTGCTAGTGGGAAGGGAATGCCTCAGACGCCCCACCCTTGGTAGCAGAAGAACCCCCCTCTGCAAACGTGGACCTCCACCCAGACATCCAGGAGGAGCAGATGCCAAGACTAAACCCACTGCCAGGAAGTGAACCTCTCCTGATTGGTTCCCCTTGTGTGTGACTGATACATCCTATTGACTGTTCTGATACCTAACTCTATTTTCATATGGTGCAACGACACTGGACTTGTGTGTCAAAATGGTGTAGCTGCTACCCTGATGATTTCATCCACCATGACTGAACGCTTCCCTGTTGGAGAATCAGCACATTGTGAAGTCATGCTGTGGACTTCAGTGTTTCAGATTAGTTGTCATTCATTACCAACGTACAGAATACAGATGCTGGGGATAGGTCAGTCTATCACCATCCCAGGAGGCGGACAGATTGGTTCAATATATCATCCTCCCAAATCACCACTCCCCATTAAACAGTCAGAGGTCAGTACTAATCTCCCCAGTTATGGAACTTTCCACTTACCATGATCAGGCTGTAGGCTTGCCATTCACGTATGTAAGTCTCCAGACACATGCACATTGGTCTGCAAGGAGGAAACAAGCTGACAGCTATGCACAAGTTAGGTCGCATATAACACAAACCATAATGATGGTAGAGTGTCTGGATACCATATAGTGACATGAGTTAGACACAAATGAATACACACATGCCACCATTTGAGCCACCTCCAATACCAAACAGGTCTATTTTGTGGAAAAGGACACTTTAAAACCACTGTCCTGACAGTCTGGGCATAGAATTCACACACCACGAATCTCATGCAAAACAGTACTTGATCGAATCCATGTCCACTGTTCATGTCAGTCTGAAAATCCCATCTGCCTGTGACACTGTCTGACAATGCCAATTGAGGATGAGCCAAATAGCCAATCTTCAAATCTGTGATTGACAGAAATAAGGTACACGCCAAAGTGGAACACAAACATCACATTGTCTATTCCCAACTACAAAAGTGACTTTGATTATGCATTTTCTGAACAATCAACTATGTACATAACATTTCTGTATACAACTCGAAGGAACATCCAGCAGACATATCTGAGTCATGAGGTTTGGAGCCACTTAAGACCACACTGATGGTGTTAAGAAGAACCTTACATGGCATACTTTACCTCAACAATGCCCCATGGAATCTAACTAGTAACAACATATCACATCATATACCCTGAGGCAGATGAAGTACTGATTGATGACATCTGCCCTGATGTCTCCAGCTTCATCCTCATCATTCTTATCCTCACTTGGCATATCTTTATTTCCACCCACAGGATCTGCTGTCTCCCCCTCATCTGGTATGAATGGTATCTGACATCTCAGGGCAAGGTTATGGAGCATGCAGCAGACAACAATTATTTGACATACCTTGCAAGGTGAGTAGAGGAGAGCTCCTCCAGATTTGTCAATGCAGCAAAATCTTGCCTTCAGGAGCCCAAAAGTCCGCTCCACTGCACACATTGTCCTTCTGTGGGCCTCATTGAAGGGGACCTCCCCTGGTGTGGTTGGGTATCTCACTGGTGTCAATAACCAAGGATAGTGTGGGTAGCCAGAGTCCCATGTAAGGTATAATTACACCAAACCAAACTTTAATCTTCCACATATATAGCAACAGGACAAAAGGTACAGACACACATGACATACATGACTTAACAACCAGCCAGGCCCTCTCTGTATATAGTTGTGTCATCAGCAGTGGGATTCACTGTTCCGCATGATGAAGGAATCATGGACTGATCCTGGATACCTTGCACTAACTTATGTAGAGGTCAGCTACACAGACCACTTGGATGTTGATGGAGTGGAACTTTTTCCTGTTCCTATAGACCTGTTAATTTGCACTTGGGGGAACCAAGGCTACATGGGTGCCATCTATAGCTCCAACCACATGTGGAATGTGTCCAAAAGCAAAGAAATCTGCCTTCACATGGGCCAAATCCTCACATTGGGGAAATCTAATGTAGCTGTCCAGGTGTTTCAACAATGCAAACAGTACAGCCTTCAAAACCAGACTGAACATCCGCTGCAACATCCCTGCAGTTAGGGCCACTGTATTCTGAAAGGACCCAGTGGCCAGGAAGTGCAGCACTGACATGACTTGAACAATGGGAGGTATGCAATTGGGATTGCGAATGGCAGATATCAGATCTGGCTCCAACTGACGACATAGATCCATAATTGTATGCCTATCCAGGCAATATATTTGGATTACATGTTATACTTCCATGGTCTGCAGGTCTGCTAGTGGATGGTACACTGGAGGTTGTCTTGCTCTCCTCAGGCCAGGTTAACTATGTGGGACAACACCAGAATGTATGTGAATAACTCAATCTATACATCATAAGTATGATCACAACAAAGTCACACATGTATCTGACTCATGTCATATAAAACAGTGAATAAGTGGTATACAGCACATACTGAGCCAAATTATGAAAGTGTACTGGAATCTAATCCCCTAAACCCTTGCATGTACTCTACATGTAGATAAATGTCACTGACAGTGATAGTTACATCAACCCATGTAACACGTAGGCCCAGATTTAAGAGGGCCTAGCGCCATTCTAACGACACATTAGCGTCATTATTTTTATGCCAATCTGGCATTAGATGGTCAAAAATGCCGTGCCATATTTACAAAGTGGTGCAATGCATGAATTGCACTGCTCTGTAGCCTTTTGTGTTAAATTATGCCTGTGCCAGACATAATGTATGTAAAGGGGGCATTCCCCCATTAGGGAGGCCGAAAAAATGGCGCAAAGAAATCTGAGAGATTTCTTTGCATCATTTTTTTCGGCACTTTTAACACCTGCTCTGAGCAGGCGTTAAAAGGAGGATTCCATTGACACTAATCCTGCAGAGCGCTGAACATGCATCAAAAATTCTGACGCTAGTCCCCTAACTACCGCCATGGTGTGCCGTACATTAAATACTGCACACACATGGTGGCGTTAGATGGACGCTAAGGGATGCAAGAAAAGTGGTGCTGCACTCATAAGTATGCCCCTAACTATTTGCACCTATACCATCTTCAGATTGTCATTAGTATGGTGGCAACACTGTTTAATGTACGTAAGCCAAAATATCTCTTTCCACTCTCTCTACTAATGACATGCACATTAACACTTGTAAACGGTAAGCCTGCACTTCACACATTGTCATAGATAAGAGGATTGAGTGAATGACACTACTTTCATTACTACATCATACATGTATGAGCCCTAAAATGGCAACTGCCTGATCCAATGTACTGGGCATCAGGAAATGACCTTACTCCGCCGGCGGATGTCGTCATAGTGGTAGGCGGTTACAACCGCTGTGAACATTCCCACTGGAACATATTGCTGCCTTTGGCAGACTTAGGCCACTGATGACATCCGCCGGCAGTGACAGTCCTGTACGTGGCGGACTTGGTTGCCATCTTCTGCACAGTCCCTCACTTGACTCCTGACACTGCTGCCAGCAAGACCTCCATGACCCGAGCTGCTGTGTACTGCCTCTGGGAGCACTCATGCCATGTCCTGCAGGTGATAGGGCCCCTGCTGTCACTCCAGAAGAGCTGGACAACCTGGGGGAGGAGGTCCTCCCAAAGGCAAAGGGGTGCCCGTCAGACCTTGAACAGCATAATGGCCCGCATATTGGCGGTGGCCTACCCTGAGTTGGATGGGCGTTTGAGGGCAGCACAGCAGCCACAAGGGAGTGAGTACTAACTAAATTAATTTACTTTCCTCTGCAAGGTCAGTGTATGATGTGAAAGACTCTGTGGTAAGTGCAAAAGGTAAAATGTATCCTATGAAAACCTATATGTGGAGTCCTCAACATTGGCACATAGGTGTGCACCTTGTATTGTGTATAGGTACATATTACTCATCTATGTCACCCCTTCTGTACAGTAGCAATTGATGATGCACATGTGACTGTGTCATATGTGTACCACTATACTGCACTTACTACCCTGCTGGTTTTTCCTTGCCACCTACAGAGCCATACTCCCAATATCCAGATTGTAAGTTGTCCAGATCTTTGCCCTATGTCCATTCAAATGCCCCTTGAGCCATCTCTATGTACAACATTGAGTCTGACAAGTTGAGTACATGCCAACTATTCCTGAGGTTTCAACTTATTGTGAGGCTGTGATCTGAATGTCACATTTCACATGCCACACTTGTTGCACTTACTCAGATCTGTTAGGCGGTGTCCCGATTGGTAAGTGAGGACTTAACATTGGCAAGTCCTCGGAATGGATATCCTGCATGTACTAAACCATGGTGGTATATCTTGACTCCTACTCCAAACCATATAAATGATATGAGAGCTCACAATATTAATACCATATACAAGTTCTTTGGATGGTACGTGGCTATACAGCAATTTCCTCTTCCAATGTGTTGCAGGACTGCTAAATATGCCACAGCATCTTGTTAATTGGTACAATCTTAACTGGTATTTTGCCAACATCATGTGTACATTGTTAGGTTCAGACATATATCAAAATAATGATGCAACTTCAACATACTTACTTTTGCTATTGTTGATATGGTTTGGTGGCTTTTAGGATGGAATCCTATAATTTGCACTGACTGAATTGTGTTGCAGATGTGGCATTTCACCTTCACATGTTGTCAGAATGGTATGTGTAGTCATTTGGCTTGTCTCAAGGTGTATGTCTCCATCATGTTAAGCTTAGAAGTGTGTTGTGGCATTGTAATGGTCATGTACAGATGTATGATTGCACATATATGAAGTGTGGATAGTGATGTTGTCACTTGAATAATGGGCTATTGATGTTGCCAATCTTCATGATTAGTTGGACTGTATGTGGCCTTCATGCACATGACAGATGTACATTGTATTTAAGGTGATGGTATGGTACCTGGCCTTGTCTGTGGGTACATGCTGTGGGCTAAGTTCACCCCTATAAGTGTACATGACTTTGTTTACAGGTGGAGAATGACTTAGATGAGTAGCTCCTCAAAGTATGTATCATCCTTTCTTACCTGAATATTGGGACATGTGTTGCTGACATGTTTAGACTCTATCATACTCAAATTATTGAAAAGGCAGGTCTATTTGTTGCATGCTTGCAAATGTCAATAGAGAAGGTTGTGGACTCTGTGACAGGAAATGGTTTTGGCTTATATGCAAAATGCTGTCTTGTGATATGGATCCTTTCCTGGTACATGACATCTGCTATAAATGTAGGTATGTGTGGTTTTTGTGTATGTGATATGTTGAACTGAAAGTTAGCACTATTTCACATTGCTTGGTTGTTGGTTGACTATGTTGCTGTGGGTGCAGATTCAGTTTGGGAAGTCAGGTTGTCATGTAATGCTTATTGTGATTATTGCTCTACTACATGATGGTATAGTAGGTGTGCAATAGGTGGCTTACCTGTTGTGTGACATTCTTGTAATGTAGGGGTGTAGGTGGTATCTAATTGTGACATGATGTTGGCACTAACCTGGTTCAACCTGGGGGTGAAGTACAAGTGATTATAATGTGATTGATGTGTATAGTGTGAAGTTAGTGTTTGTAAAGAATATGATGACCCTTCCTCTCTTTCTCTTTTTGAGCATCAGGTAAAGGAGACGGGGTTCAGCCGAGTGGGGAAGCTGCTGGCCACAGGACCTCAAGTCATGAAACCACTGACTCCGAGGGACCCATTGGCCTGGAGGGCAAGAGGAGTGACACAGGGGAGACAGGATCCAGTTCATCATCATTGGAATCCTCCTCCAGTGGACACTCCCTGGAGGTGGCGAACCCATTGGGGACCACCCCAGCACCATCTCTGTCAGCCACTCCCCCCTTTTACCACCGCCCTCCTTGTAGCTCCCTTCCCAGTTGGCCATGCCCACTCACCCAAGAGGGTGGGCGTCTCCTTTGCCTCAAGCACCTCTACCCCATCCCCTGTTAGCCCTGCTGCCCTCAATGAGGAGGCTATTGACCTCCTGAGGTCCATCTCTGTGGGTCAGTCGACCATCATGAATGCTATCCACGGAGTGGCAACTCAAATCCAACAGGGTAATACATTCCTGAAGGGCATTAACGGTGCACTGGTTGGCCTACAAAGATCCTTTCAGGCTCTGGCCTCCACACTGAGGGCAGCCAGTCACCCTTTGTCTACTATCTCTCCTCCCCCTTCTTCTTCCCAATCCCAAACCCTTCTTTCCAGACCCAGCCAAAGCACACAAACATACAGGCATGCATCCACCTTAACATCCAAGGGTAGCTCAGACAGACATAAGTACTACAAGATACTCCACTGGCGTGCACATAAGCAACATTCAAATGCACACACAGCAACAGTCACAGCCTACCCTGACACCCCCACCACCCCCACCATCACACACAGCACACCTGCAGACACCACACCAACATTCACAGATCCAGCCACTACACCAATCCTACCCACAGACAGTGCCACATCAGACCCTCAGACATCTACCCCAGTCACCACAGACACTACAACCACTGACACTCCTACATGCAGTACATCCATCATACCTGTAGTCACCATCGCAACAGAGAGTCACTCACCCACCACGGCATCCCCCAGCATCTCCACCCCATCATCCCAAGACATATAAAACCCCAAACTCACCCACCCAATAGACACCCAGCACCCACAAGCATACCTTGCTCAAACATGCACCCAGGACATCCACACCAACACCTCTTACATCCACTCCCTCTCCCTCCACACTCAAACCCTTCTGCTTTGACCACCGTGGTGTCCAAGAGAGCCTTCCTTTCTGAGTTTTCCCTTTTCCCTACTCCTCTCCCCCCATGAGCTCCCTAAATGTGTTGCTTCCCTCCCCAAGTCTGTCCCTTCTACCTCCAAGGCCTCCCCTGCCCCCCCCTGCAAGTACCCATGCCCCTCCTCCTGCCAAGAAGTCTACCCTTCCCAAAAGAAGTCAACCCTCCCCTAAGCCTAAACCTAAACCCCCTCCCAAGCCACATCCAAAAGGTCCCTCTCCCAAACCTAAGCCCAACCCCCCACCACCCCACCCCATAATCCCAGAGGGGCCTGCCAGCCCCCTTGATGCCCCTACCTGTGAAGGTTACTTGGTAGTCAGGAGTCAAGTTTGGGGCACACAATTGTGCACTATTTGCATTCATACTGTTGTCACAGGACTGGCCTATGGCCTTTGTTTTTCAAAACTTAGTTTTTTAATAATAATTTCAACCAAAATTTAGTTAGTTTACTGCTAACATCTTTGTCATGCATTTAATTTCCTAGTATGGAATTGTTCCTAGCTGACATTGGTTGTGTGTCAGTATTTGTGTGGTGCTTGTGCTACTTGTATTGTTTGGGCAGTATGTGAGGTTGTGTGCTGTACTTTGGTCCCCCAGTGATAATGTGTGTGTTGTGTGATGGGCATATGTCTGTTCGGAACATTTTGTTGTAATGCTATTGAGTGGTGTTTGTATTGACATGTATTTGTTGTGGTGTGTTGTGTGGCTAGGCGGGTATTGACAGTGTTTGGGTGCCTGTTTAGTGGATAGTATGTGAGATGCGATATGCTGTGTCTGATATGTATGTCGATTGGTACGTTGGGTGATTGTGTGGTTGTGTGTGTTTGTTTCTTGTTGGCTGTAGGTTGTTTTTTTATGTGTGATGTGTTCCTGGATTGTGTCTATAGTGAGTGCTTGTCAACGTATTGACATGGTAGGGTTGTGGTGTTGTTGTGACGTGTTGTGGTGTGTTATTGTATGTAACTGGGCCTGTGCTGTGTTTCTGTGCATAAGTGTGTGTTTTAGATGTGTGGGTGCTGGCTGTAGTGTGCGTACTGTGTATGTGTGGGTGTGTGTGCGACTGTATGTGAGTGTGTGTGTCAGTGTGTAGTAGCGTGTCGTTGTCACCCTCGCACCCCGTTCCGAATGGTATATTGTATGAGTGTACAGGCATTGACATTATACAACAGTTACAGGTAAGTTGTGTACTTACGGTTGCTGTCGGCGGCGGCGGCAAAGATTCCATTGTCTTTGTGCTAGCAGGAGCAGCGGGATGACATGTAGTTCTGCTTACATGGCGGCCCGGACGAGCATGGCTTCCTGAAGGTGGATGTCTCCTTTTATGCTGTTCGTTTCCAGCTGGGCTTCCGTGGTGGTGCGAATGCTGCGGAAACCTTGGTGGTGTGCTGCCTCGTAATTTGTCCGGTGGGAACAGGCTATACGTCGGCCTGCAGGTGCCTTCCATCGTCCTTGCGGCCTGACTGCAGTAGCAGTGGTTTGGCTGTATTCTGTTGGTAATACCACCATGGTCTTAATTTGGTGGTCTTCTCTGCCAGCCTGTTGATACGACCGCCACCTCTAACATGGCGGTCCTGAGACCGCCAAGGTAGTAATGAGGCCCATAGTCTACCATGCAGCGTCTTAAACAGGCATATAGTCTCACATAGACAAAGTCTCATAGTCTGTCACACATGCAAAGGCACATACACAGTCCACAATTCACATGAAAAATGGCTTAATTAATACGATTTCTCACACGCAGTCTACTTCTAACACTCACAAATGCGCATGTAAAGTAGCACATAGCTAGTTTCCATCAAACTAATTATTGGCAGACTGTCCACTTGCCCTCCAAAACATTGTGAAAGACACAATCAGGACATATTTCCACAACCTATGAAAACCTGATAGGCTACAGCTGGGACATGTTTCCATAACCCATGAAACCTAGTTGGTTAGCGAGTAAATGTATAGCTTGCACCCCGCCATGTGCAGTGTTATCATGAATGATGTAATTTCAGATGTTGCAATGATGTTATAAATGATGCCATAGAACATGTCATGAGTGATGGAATATGTGAAGTAATTAGCAGTGGATGCCGAGGGCATGAGTTATAGTTACTTTAGGGCATGAGTTATAGTTAGTTGATATAATTTTCACTGGTGAATTGTAGTGGTTTTGTTAGCTTAAAAAGGTATGTATAATGCATTTCACCTCCCTTTAATATTAATATACAGGCCCACAGGGATAGGATCCCCCAGGCCTATTCAGGGCTAGGAGAAAGGAGGCCCATGCCCTCCTCCACTTATTTATTAATATGTGCTGCCCCCGGGGACCGGGCCCACTCCAGAGGGTTGTATCATTTTATACCCAGGACCCTACAATGAGTGGTAGCCATGAGTGTTAGCCCGGGAGCCGGCAGAGGCCTCGGGGGCTCCCCCCATTGCCCCGAGAAACAAAAAAAGCTTTGGGTATGCACTGGGGCACTCACAAACAAAATATTTAAGAACAAAAAAATAAAAGTGAAATAAAAAATAAACAGCCAGAGCCACTCATTTATTATTTACTGCTCCGGAAAGCATTATCTGATTATACCATTCGAAAGTTAATTTAAATATATTTTGGCGCATGGTGGTGCCTCAAGCTAGACAGGAGCACCACCAACACATTTTTTAAAGTGTTGTGGGGGGCTGCAAAAAGTACAGAGGCTCCCCAGAAATACACAAAATAAGCCCTATATTTCTTGGAGTTAGAATGTGAGCCCAGGAAAATCTGAAAGCATTCATAGAGCTGGAGCTTTTACCCCCTCAGAGTGGGAGTGGAGGGACCCCTTGTAGCTGCTCTTTTGCCTGCCTTATGTGGACTGAAGAGTATAAAATAAAGAGTTTGACACTTGTTTAATGTTGTTTTTAATATAATTGCTTTATTTCAATGTTTATATAAAGACATTGCAATGAACCCTTCACAAAACCTATACGTTGGTGTTTTATATGTTGACAGTGACAACATTAAAAAAAACTCTAGAAATTCACAAAAGTTAAACTGGCAGTTATAGTTAAATATTCAAGAAACCTTAGAACTTCACAGAAAAAAACTAAGATAAAAGTGATGTTAGAGTTATATGACACTGATAACTCAGCCGTGAAGTAACTATAACTCACGTCCTAGCCATGCACTGCTTACACCCTCACATATCACATAGATGATATCTGAAATGATGACATCTGAAATGACATAATTTATGGCAACACTGTGTGGGGTGCGTGTTATAGTTACTTCAGATAGGATGAACTATCAGATTACAGTGGACTGTAGAAGAAATACCCACAATTGGCGAGCACTGTGTATCTACCGAGATGAAGATACCTTGCCACTGATAGAGATTGAATTCTGTGATCTGGAAAGCTCCTCCACCTTCTCTTCCTCATTTATCTCATTTGCTCTTTTTTATACCCAACACACACATACACACACAGGTGCACACATCCACATACACAGATACACACAGTAGCCTCCAAGTAAATGCAATCAAACACTCACAGACACACAAGCAAAGTGAACAATGTCACAAGAATAATGGTGAGGGATGCTGTTTATGCAAATAGCAGATTAAACAATATAATAGGCTAAGTGAACATTATTCCCCACAGGGAAAAAGTGGGTACTTCGCCCACATACTGGCAGGGTGACGCCATCACACACAGTGCAACATGGAGAAAACTTTTAACATACTCTCACAGGCAGGATAAGTAGTATTGCACATCCAATCCAAGCAATTTGACTTCCTTTCTACCTAAGACTGATTAATGTGTAGTACTCAAAGATGAGAAGTGCATTGTAATCATTCCTGAGTTATGATATCAGTTGTGAAATCAAGTTTGGAATGTTGATGTATTGGAAGGAAATTACAGTTGAACTTATTCCGTTATGTGAAGACGTTGTGCTGGTGGGCAGATCCGCTAATAATAAATAACTACGTAAAACAAGTCTCCATTTTGTGTGGGCTTTTAGGAAGAAAGATTAGCACATCTTTTACTGGCAATGAAATTCCAGCGGAGCTGCTGAAGAACCCACCACTACAATTTAATATGCAGGAAGCAGCTACAAGAAGACTCACCTTATTAGATAAGAGTTATTAACTTTACTAGACTTTACTTTACTAAATTGATCTGTAAAGTATTTTGCTAGGTCCAAAAAGGATATTGAGGCCTATACTCTGGATTTGGCCTGTTTGTGGAACGTTCAATTGTGACTCCTCTGTGTGGTCCACAGCCATCAATACTGTGTGCTACAAGTGATGCACATTATGTATTGTGAACGCACATCACTCAGTTTTAACCACCATTTTGGATTGGGGAAGTGTCACAGCTTAGTTACGATTGAACCCCTGCTGCATTGAAACTGCACCACCTCTAACCTTTTGTCACAGAGGAGATATACAGTGGCACACACATTTTATTCAGACTGTGTAATTATTATTATTATTTGTGTGGTTTGAAGGCATATGCAGCGACATACACACTGCATTCCTGGTGTGTTACTTGGATTTGCATTCACAAGGTGTATCCTCTACGCACTTGTATATGGATTAATTAAAGGAAGGCATTCATTCATTAACATGCACACTTTATTCAGAACAAGTAAATTGAAGAACACATATCAATTGATGGATTCACAGAGAGTACGCATTCAGTGACAAACACACTGCCTTCGGAGTGTGTCAGTTTTGTATGACTTTATTGAAAAGCATTACTGTGCAAATTCTTTTAACCTGCTCTCAACTTTGGTAGTTTTACAATTTAGCTTTTGGTGTGCTGTGCATAGTCCACTATTTTTCACTATATTTCATACAACAGTCAGTGATGTGCACACTGTATCCTCAGAGCAGCATCTGTGAATGATTTTCATATCTCCTAGAGTAGCTTTTTTCTCTAATTTTCATTTTTGTTTCAAACATTTTTTTGTAATTCTGCATTTTAGAAGAATGCCGTTTTAGGTGCCATTGGTGCATCTAGGTTTGGACCTGAAAAGAAAACATTTTTACTACTTCATTTTATTGGCTTTGAGGGCTGTGCAATTTTTAAACATTTACCTGGCGTGGAAAGAGGGGAAGATTAAGACATCAAAGAATACACAGAAGCCATAAAAAATGGAATATAGATTTGATGTTCAACCAAGTATTGTGGTGTTACGCATAATTGTTTTGTGAGAAAACAACTAATAGTTGAACATGTAGATACCTACGTGTCTGCGCTTAGGAGATTGGTAGCTGAGTGCACTTTTCTAAATTTTACAGACCAATTGGTTTGTGACAAGTGTTTCAGTCAATGTTCCAACAGGACCATCCATCAATAACTGTTGTCGTTGGGCAATCCAAAGCTCGATGAAACTTTACGTATTGCTAAAAGCCTAGAGACATCTCAAATTTCAGTAAAAGAATTGTAAAATAAAAGTGAGATTGTTAATGTTGTGAGACAAAAGGACAATAATATTGTTAATGAAAATAGAGTAAGGAGGTTAGACAATAAACAAGATCAAGTAGGAATTGTTTTTTAATCAAATGAATTTCTGCTTTAGATGCAGTAATCCTGCCCATCTTAAAGGAGGGAGGGGTTGCCCAGCAAAACTTGTAACTTGCAGGAATGGCAATAAAGTGGATCATTTTGTAAAGGTGTGTCGGGCAAAAGAAGCAGCCTAGTAGAGTCATTATTGTAGTCACTGAAGGTACAGGTGAAGTATGTGAAAACAATTTTGATACGCTTCAGAGTGAATTGCAAGATATGGTTTTAGTTATTACGGAGGGAGAGATTACCACAGGTGGTACATCTAAATGCGTGGACCCCTATATTGAAGTGTAAGTTGGTGAACAAACATTGGGACTTCTGGTTGATTCAGGGGCCAGGATTACCATGATTACTGAGGAACTTTTCCATGAAAAATGGTCCAGTAGGACACTGGAGCCTTCAGCTTCTGATCCAGTGTCATAAAAGGGCAGGAGAATTGAGTTAGTTATTTTTTTCAGACTCTTTAGTTTTCATCGGAAGAAAAATATTCAGACAAATATATGTAACGATTAAAGGTCTATGTATTTCTGTTGTAGCTGAGGGTCACATGGAGGAAACCACAGCCAAGTTTCCTTCAGTTTTTTTTTTTTTTTTAAACATTGGTACTATCAAAGGTTTCCAACACAGAATTAAGGTAAAGGAAGGGTCTATTCCTTTTAAGCATAAACTTCGTAGTGTTCAATTTTCAATCAGAGAGGATCTTGAAAAGGAATTGAAGGGTTTGTGTGACAAGGGTATTATTGAGCCCTTTGAATATTATCTTTGGTTGTCCTCATTAGTAGTTGCATGTAAACACAATGGAAGTTTGAGAGTCAGTGTAGATCTTTGCAGCTTGAACAAAGATATATGGGTTGATTCCCATCCCCTTCCAAAAATCACAGATTTACTGGTACTTATTACAGGGGTGATGTGATTCAGTTAGCAGGATTTAGCCTTGTGTCCCAACAGGTAGTTCTGGAACCTGAGTTCAGACATCATAGAGAATTTCATTCACCTGTGGGCATATTTCAATATTGCAGAATGCTATTTGGTCTGGCTTCGGCCACTTTGGTTTTCCAAAGTAATATATTCCAACTGTTTAAAGGAATTAAAGGAGTGTCTGCATTTCAAGTTGTTGTTTCAATGTTTGCAGCATCCATAGGGAAACATAACACCATTCTCAACCAAGTTCAGAGTATTTTGCAAGAAAAATGGCTGGTCCTTAAAATGGATTAATGTGAGTTGTTAGAGAACAAAGTAGAGTATTTAGGTCATGTAGTATCAGGCGATGGCATTGAATTAAGAACAGGCTTGGCAATGTCATTATCAATGTGAGGGCACCTACAGAAAAACAAACCTCAAATCATTCATGGGGCTATGCAAATGTTATGCCTGTTCCATCCCTGACTATGCATGTCATGCCAAAAGGCTCTGACTGGGTTATTAAAGAAAAATATCTCTTTTGTTTTGGATAACAACATTCAAGAGTCTTTCAAATTGATCAAATAACAGTTGGTGAGCTCTAAAGTTCTCAGACCTTTTGATCCCAAGTAGGTGATGTTGTTTGGACAAAAAAGACATGCATGTCTAGAAAGGAGGGGAGAAGTATAGTGGATCTTTTGTTGTGCACAACGTTTGTGGCAATGCGATCAGAGTCAATGCATGCAATTGGTGGAATGTAGTAAGAGTGGTGAAGTATGGCGGTAAGGTGAACTATTGTATGAATCAGAGTGATGTTTTGCCCCACGGAGGCTGTGAGGTGAGACCTGATGAGGGGCCCAGTTCTTCCATTTCACAACATGGTAATGGAGGGATTTGCAAAAGTGGCCACGTCAGGTGGTTGCTTTATGTTATGGTTTGGTATGTATTTTTTAAGGGGTAAAGTAATGTAGTACTCTATAATGAGCAGTGCGTTATTACCATCCCATGAGTTGTGATGTCAGCTGTGACGCCAAGTTTGGAATGTTGATATTTGAAAGGAATTAGTTGAACTTATTCCTTTACTTGAAGAGGCTGTGCTTGTGGGCAGCTCCACTCATAGTAAATAACTAGGTGAAACAAGTCTCCATTTCATTTGGCGTTTTATGAAGTAAGATTACCAAAGAATGTCCAACAATGGCTGCTCTAATGTCCTGTGTTATATCAGCAACTACTGTGTGATGCTAGTAAGCACATTGTGATATTGAGAAGCTCTGTGTGATACTGTTCAGCAATGGTTTGGCTTGGGTAAATGCTATGTCATACTGGGCAATACAGTGAAATACTGAGCAGCCTCTTATGTTGCTCTGCAGCGCACTCTTATGCAAATAAGTACTTTGTGATAATTCTACTTAATATTGTTTATGTGAAGCAATGGAGAAGCCCATATATAAATTTATAGCAATTTCAAAGGGAAAGGGGAGATTCCACAGGGATCTGTAGGTTGGATCATCAGTTGACAGGCTGATAGAAATGGGGGAGAATGCTCACTGGAGCATTGCCAGCTGTGGTGTGATTCAAAAATCTGTCAGAACATGAGTGTCATCAAATATTCCTAAATCTTAGAAAGCTGTGTTAGCTGTGCCTTTTATCTATAATGGTATTTGTGCTGTGATAATACTGCACATAGTATTACCTGTATGACCTGTGTCTTGGCTATAGGTATTTCTAGGATGCAGCATTAGTAGTGGGTTATAACTAGTACCAATTTGGGCAGAAACCCCATCTTCTACCCAAAATAGTATTGAGGAGCCAATTGTAATGGGGGCTTCAAATGTGAAGTGGTGAATTAATTGAGTTCCATAAAAACAGGCATATTCCCCATTGTACTATACTGTTTCATGCAGAATCACCCCATATGAAACTTGACACATTGAGGACATTGTGCCATACTGGGCAGCACTGTTCCAGATTTGTATGCCCTTGGTTCTGTTGGACAGGATTGAGTAACATTGGGCACCACAATCACCATGTGATATTTTTTTTAATGTGGGAGAGAGCATGTTTCTTGCCCGCAATAGAATCCTAATGAGATAAATCCTTGGATCTAAAATCCCCTTTCTACATCTGTGTCATTAAATTATTCTCTATGTTTAATTTTCTTATTCCATTCTTTGCCTGTGGTTTCACACCACCTACAATTTGAGCTCTGAAAATAGGAGCAGCAGAAGACAAAGGAGGGCGTTTTCAACCTTTCAGTGTAAGGTATTGCGGTCTAACCCATTAAAGGGTAAGGTGAATGACTCACACTGCTTCAAAATGCAGTACTCAACATTGCCTTTTTTTATTTGCAATTTGCAATAAAGCCCCGAGCCACTATAAGGTAGTCTTTAAATCCCACAAAGTTCTGATATAAGTGGAAGTGCACCCATCCGCCAGCTCATTCTTTCATCCATCCACCCATTCAAAACCATTCAAATGTGGAATCTCTCACTCCATTCACCCACTCACACACCCACATTCAAATCCATGGAGAAAAAATAAACGAAAGCAGATGTTGTCGCGTAGGATCTCATTATTCTAATGAGACTACTGGATTTTGCGGTGTGGGAGACTTAGTCTAACCCACTGCTGGTGACACCTGTTGCTCCAATCCGGGTTTTGCTCCGGCTAACTAGCAGTGCCTCATCTCTACCCAAGGATAGGGATGACTGGGCAGCCGAGCGCATGACATATTTGGCTTCTCAGGGAAGTCGTGGTCACTCAGGTCTCATCCGGTTCTCTCATTTACAATTCAGTCTCATATATAAATGACAAACAGAAGCAGTATATGTTTCAATAATGAGTTTAATAAAATGACTTCATCTTAGATAGCAAGGCGTGAGCTGCAATAACCAGGATGACACAACATGACAGTATTAAAATTGTGACGAGAAAAGTGAAGCATAAAAACAACGCTATCATATTATCACTATTGTCAATGGACTAATCCCTACCTAGGCAAGAATAGAGCACAGCAAGTTAAGCTCTAAGTCTGCTCTTCAGGTTCCCCTGGGAAGACAACAACCCCCATACCTGGGCAAAAGCCTGCGGTCTGTGTTAGCATCTGTAGCAAAGCATTCAGCAATCGGCATACAGTCGTGGTTCCCTGGCTGGAATCTCCCTCTAATGTGTAAGGGACAAGGAAGTGTTTTTATAATAACACAGCTGATATTCTGAGAAAGTGTCCCTACGTAAAGATGTGTATTTTCTACGAATGTTGGAGACTAAACTTCTACCACGTCCACCGGCAATGTACCATGCTGTAGCCTTGGAAAAAGCACAAAGTGATCAAGAATGTCTTGTTTGAGAACAGAGTGCTGGCCTAGGCAAAAACAGTTAGATAGAAGGAAATAAAACAAGACTGTAAAAATGGTTATTGTAACAATAATAAGACAAAGCTGAATAAAATATATCTAGGTTAAAGTGCATAGTGGCCTAGTGTGTTAAAACAATGTGCATGGACCTATAACTAAAATGGCTACACAACACCCTCCCCTTGTCGGTTGAAAGTGATTCAAAGCCAAAGATATATACATTTATTGCTCAAAAGCTCAACCTAAGATATATATAAAAGCAATGTCAATGATGACAAGTCGAAGGGACACATGAGCACCCAACATGACAATTTAAAACATGAGCATGTGGCATAAGACCTAGTTCAAAAGGTAAGTCAATTTTGAAAAGTTCCAATTGATTCCTGAGTCATGGATAATAGGAGATCTTCCACTTCGGCTGATGTTAAGGTCGCAAAGTCATCGCTAAGAAGTGTCAAGAGCAAATGTGTTCCGTAGCCTCAGCCAAGGCGGCATTCCGTGGTGTGCCCAGTGATGAGTCGTGAGCTACATTCTCCAAGAAGGGTAACTCATAAGTAGTTTCTCGTAGCAAACGCAACCTCAATGCGCATGTCCAGAAATGAACCCTCAGCGAGAACATTAACAGATCAGCGTCCAATGTAGGCAAGCGCTGCGTCGAAAGACAAACGTCCAGTGCATGTTTGAAAGAGCACCAGAGGCACCGAAGCATGGGCTGAACACAATGCAAGATCGGTCTGAATGACAAAGACCAGCCACACTCCAATTGCTCCAGGAGTGTTGCTCCAAAATACTGCATCATGCGCTCACAACAGAGCTGCGCTGATGGGAGCGCCGTCATTCCTCCTCGTTGTGGTGGGACAGCCATTGAGCATAAAAAATAGCAACAGTAAGATGCCAGCTAATAAAGCCAAAGTTATCGGAAATCCCCTGAAAATACTAGATAAAATTGAGTGGATTGCTGATGGTATCAAACCGAATACTGAGGAGAAGGTGTGAAGGAAACCAGAACCAACAGCTTTGAAAAAATGTGTGATTCTAGTTGTACTGGATGCATTAAATATTTGTCCCATGAGCTCACCAAAGTGTCTCGGAAAGTTTGTATTTGATAGGGACTGTATCTCTGCCGATGACCTTGCCACCTGAAGTGCGTAGGTCTTGCACGCAGATGTAAAGGCCACATGCTTTTGAGATAGTAAAGCCTTGAGTCTGCTCAACTTGTCAAAATTCACATTTGAAGTAGCAATATGAGGCCAAATGACAGCTACCTCTTTAATTTTAGTTGGGGAAAACAGTACGTTCCTGCAGCATGTAACGACCTTAGAGACCGAAACAACGTAAACTATTACGGCTCGCATGCCACAACAATCTTCACCATTGAGGAGGACGTAGCTGCCGTTTGAAAGCACCTGGAATGTAGGTCTAATCAAGGGGACTGGAACTCCCTTCAGATAGCAAGCCAAGTTCGCAGCAGAGGCGTTACACGCCCCATGCAAGGACAGCTGTTTATAAACCATTGAGCGGCTGACTGAAGTCTCGCATTCACTACCACGAAGAATGACTTCTTTTATGCCACTGAAAGATTTGTACGAGAAGGAAAGCCCCCACACCTCATGGATGTAACTATCTCCCAGCCCTTCATATCTGCCTACCGGAATGTGTTTTAAACAGGAGGTGAATTGAAGTGTAGAAATAGGCAGTTTAATGACCCTGTGTATTAGCCACTCAGCAGATGGTATTTCAGCCACAGTAAAAGGTAACTTTTCTAATTTCTCAATGTTAAGCATGACATAAGTCGCTTCCTTCTTAGCCATCAGTTGCTATTGTCGCGTCAAATTAAAGGAAGAAAATATCTCCCTCGCACTGACATGCTGCCAGGGATCGTGACTCGCCTTCAATGATTGAAGTGTCCAACCCAACTGCATAATGGACCTTAGCTGACTCTGTCCATGGTGTAAAGAAGACATATCTATTTGTATAATGTCTATAGCAGAAGAGACAATATTATTTAAAATATATATCCGGTCGGACAAGGTATTAATCCCAATGGTCCACAACAGCTAATGCCTTTTTTTAGATTTTCCTGGTCTATTTGCCTTAACCCGGCAGCTGCTTCTTGTTGGGAAAGCTTCCAAATTTCATTACATACTTCATATAAGAAATGCCTCCTACTGCGTTTTCTGGGGCCTAACAGGAAGTCCTGCAAGTCAGTGTTATTAGACAGGAGACTGAGGTGTTCTCTAACCGCATCTAGTGAGGATGATTTTAACCATTGCTGCTACAATTTTCCTACACTATATGTCGTAACTATACCCGCATGTTCGGATGATATATAGCGAGGGTCCGGCCTACTAGTTCTAAAACCCCCTGAGGAGTTGATAAAACATTGGTGATACCCATTGGTATCCATTGGCCACAATAACCACCCGCCAGGACGTGTCAGTGAAGTATTAAATGTACCATTCTGGACCCATTCATCGAGCTGATCTTCAGTTGCATTTGTGTATTTTTTGCCATTTATAAAACTTTGCAGGGGCAGGTATACTGGGCATGTTTAATTCCTTAATTTTAGCTAAGCCTAAACAACTTGTTTGTTGTACTGTTTCATTTAAGAATATAATTTGTACAGGTATGAGGCATACTCTAAACAAAGCTTCCTTTCCCCTAGTTTGCCAATGTCTTGTTCCCCATACAGTTTTCAGATCGATCGACTTCAGCCAATATTCATAGCCTTCTATAGACAACCGGGAAACAGAAGATTCAGAATAAATAAATTTCTTATTTGTCATTAGGATGTGTATATCTTTAGTAGGTGGTACCTTGAAATAATATGACTCAGCATTTTTTACGGTGTGCCCAGAAAAATATGTAAACTTTTCAGAATGTGTTTTAGAACTCCCCTGTGGTGGAGTCGGACAATGTTCCCATTGTGTATAATTAAAAACAGTTTTGGGGCTGCTCGCTCTATGTATGAAATGGTGCCCATAATAATTATAGCAAAACATATTACCATAATTCTCTTTAGATTGATAAACATCTTTGTTTTCAAAGACAGTATAATACTGCAATTCAGTTATCATAGAATCAATTGTTTTCACATCCCAATCATCAGAAACGAATCCTGGTATTACAATATCATTCATTGATAATTTGAACACATATGGTATTTGAATTACTTCTGTGGGACCATATATATCAAATATTACTTTGTCCCAGACAATCCCTTCAGGAATTGGTACTGCGGAAATGTTCACAAATGATAAGTCTCTTCGGACCTTATGTGATGAAAAATGTGGTTTTAAGACCTCCTCCACCAATTCAACTATTGATTTTTCAGGAAGAAAATGAGCATGTATTGATAAGAAAAAAGTAGTGACAAAACCAATCCATAGTAGGAAAGCTAGGACAGTCAAGGAGAGCCATACATAGTTCCATGGACAAACAAAACATGTTTCTTTAAGTCAGTTTTTTAGCTTACGTGCTCTTTACAAGTCAGGTGTTCAGGAGGCGAATGAGTCTGAGAAGTCATCATTGAAGTCGGCAAAATATCCAGAAGCAGTTCGTGCAAATGGTGGGGCCATGGTCAGTGGTGGAGTTGGTGTTTCTCTTGGTGGCACACTGTAAATTGCATCATCCGGCTGTGTTGGAGTTGAGTCAACTCGGTCACACGTTTCTAAATTATTTGATGTTAGTGGAACCAATGAAAGGTCATCTTCCACCCTACCCAAGCTCGGAGAGGTGTCACTGTTGGTATAAATGACTTGTAGAGGAACTTCTTTGGCAGTAGTGAGAGGGATTCAGGAGCTACTGGATGTTCCTCTTGGTCCGCTGTGCAGGATCGGCCACATGGTGTAACTTGACATTGTCGATTAGGACAAAGCGATTTTCTTTGGCACCTGCCAACAGTGGTAGAATAACTGTTCTGGTACCGTGTATCACTAGTACTGGGACTGGTGCTCGATGTGAAGGGCCAAATTCCTTTTTTACAGTGACTTGTTCACGTACAAGATCCCCAACTTTGGGAATCCAGCCAGTAGATGTTACAGGCACATCCTTGATTCCTGTGGAGGCAGCACTGGTGGAAGAATTATCATCACAGAACTGTTGTAATTCCTGTAAGACAGTGACACGTTCATTTATGTCAAAAGGTGTTTCTGCTGCCTCCAAGACAGGACCATCAAGATCCGGAACATACATTAGAGTTCCGAACAGGCACTCATATGAAGTACGACCCCCCAGGGACCTTCTAGGCAGATTATTAAGTGCTCTCTAGACTCCATATAGGTGGTTAAGCCAACTACGACCCATACCTAAGACTCTGGCTGTTAAGGATTGCTTTAAATCACGGTTTAATCGCTCCACAACACTATTTCCCTCGGGATGAAATGGAGACCAGTACTGGGGTTGGACCCCCAATGAGGCCATGGCATCCCTGAATGCCCTTGAGGCGAAAGCAGGGCCCTGGTCCGAATGGAAAGCCGCAACCGCATATGCACGGATAAAGACTTGCAAATCTTTAATAACAGTTCGAGCATCAGCCGAGCTTTGTGGCTACACCCATAAAAATCTGGAGCATGAATCAACAGCGACTAAAATATACTTGTATGCACTGTCCGGTGTTAGGGGACCACAGTGGTCCAAGTACATACATTGTAATGGTTTGTGTGAAATCAGGAGGAGTGTCTGCGGCGGGCGTTTTGCAGTGGAAACTCTAATTTGTTGACAGCTGTCACAACAAATGACATACTGCTTGGTCTCTTTATAGAGACCTGGCCACCAATAACGGGCCTGCAAGATCGAAATTGTAGCCGTCACACCAGCATGGGCCGATGCCACCTCCTCATGCGCTGCTTTAATCAATTGTGATCTTATATCTCTATTGGGAATGTCTCGTACCGCTACGCCTGGTATCTTAACCTCAGCGTTTAGCATACCTCCCATTCGGTAGTGATACTTGTTAGGAAATCCTTTAGGAGAGGGCATACCATCAGCCGTAGCTATCATGGCAGCCCATATGTCTGCGTCCGGTTTTGAACTCAAGTGAGTCACTGCAGCTACAGCAGCCACAGCCACAGCCACAGCTTACTTTGCTGCTTCATCAGCCAATGTATTTCCAGCAACGTGTATCCCAACGTGCTGGTGTGCAAGTGTATGTACAACATGGACATTTGGTAGCGTCTCTTTCAGATCTGCTACTTTCCCCCACAGAAGTCTGTGTTTGATGGTGTTGCCTTTGGAATCTCTGAACCCATTCTGGTGCCAATAATGCAGGTATTCATTAAAGGACTGGACACAATAATATGAATCACAAACAATCAGCGTAGGCTGTGCAGGATCTGTGTGTTCTAGTGCCATCAGCAGAGCCTTTAGCTCTGCCAACTGTGCTGTGCAATCCCCTAGGGTTTGCGTAAAGGCATGGAGAGGACAAAATTTATCGCCCTCCATAAAGCCACTTACGACTGTGCAAGCAGCAGAATAGTGGTGTTTTGTGCCAATCGCGGGTTGTGCTGAGCCATCGGTGTACATGACTCTATGATATTGTTCAATAGACAATGTATTTGCTGGAACTGGGTACTCTATTTCATACTGTAAAAAGTCTTGAGTTTGTAATTTTGGGTCAAAAATGTAGTCTACATCAGTTGCTGTCAAAGACGTAGCCCATTGTATCCAACGTGGATGTAATGCTTTTGCATTCGGAACGCTGGCTTTTGCAACAGCCTCTAGGACTGGGATCGGAGAAACGACAATAATGCGTTTTCCTTGGGCAAGCAGTATTTCTTTAATGACCGCCATCTGTACAGCAGTGAGAATTTTCTCGTGGGAACAAAGCGTTGTTCTGCCGCTGAATATAAGTGTGATTTGTATGCAATCGGGAATGTCTCACCTTCATTAAATGTCGCAAAGGTGAAACCGATGGCACCAGCTATTACTCTGATGACCAAATGTGTTTTGTTGTCCCTCGTATGTAAGTGTTTTGCTGCAAGCATGTCTGTCTGCAAAGCTCAAAGAATTTGTGTGTGTTCAATTGCACAGAATTTACTTGAAAAATCAGGACGTATCAGATCATATAAAGGTTTTATGCGTGTAGCATAATCTGGAATGTAAATTCTGCCAAAATTTGGGAAACCCAATAGAGACTGGAGTTTTTTAATCGTATTTGTTTTTTGTAACTGTGAGCATTTTTCTAAGAATTGTGGCGCTAGGCTCTTTCCTTCACTTGACAGTTCATATCCCAAAAACAGGACGCTAAGGAAGGCAATTTTAGTTTTTTTTTTATTGAATTTGTAGCCAAATTCAGCAAATCCTACCACAATGCGGGTTACGCGTCTTAGATGTTGTAGTAGTTCATCATCAGGAAGATAGATATCATCTACATACGACAATGCTTCAGGGTCAATCTCATGCAAAATTGCAGTCACACGAGCTGCGAACAGTCCTTGACTGTTCTTATACCTATGAGGTAAACAACAGAATTTTTTCTGGGAGCCTAGTGCGCTGAAACCTGTTAAGTCTCTACTCTCAGGTGCTATATTCTGGCAGAAAAAAACACTGGAAATGTCCAGTGTTGTTTTGTATTTTTTACGCACTATATTGTTAATTAGTGCGATGCTATGTGAGTTCTGTACAGCATAAATGCGTGTCTGACTGTTTAAGTGTCTGTAGTCTAAGACTATTCTATATGAATGGTCTGGTTTAGCTACTGGGAATAATGTATTATTCATTGGGGAGACACAGGGTTCAATTACACCCTTGTACTCTAATTGTGTGAGTATTTCTCTCACAGGTGCTTTTGCTTCATGTTTTATTGGATACTGCGGTTGAGGTTTAGGTTCATATTTGATTGGATTTACATGGTAGGGGGATTCTCTATCCCATCCTACATGATTTCTGTATAATGCAGGAGCCTGTGCCAAAGCCCAATCAATGGCATAGGTTTCAGCGAGTTCCTCTGGAACAAGGGGCGAGAAGGAAGGCTTAATCACATCTTCCCCATATGGGCAGGTACGGACAAAATCAGGTGGCCAATCTTGTTCGGCCAACAAAACATCAAATATGTTTACTACACAATCCAAAAAGATTGCATCTATTATGCGCTCAATGTCTCCTGTAGCGTTACTTTATACACCCTATCAGGCGTGGAGACACGCATGTCTGCAGTTTCCACTTGTATAAAGTCATCAGTTGCTTTCACCTCCAGATGCTCTAGAAGATTCCGGCAAACTATTGTGACCTCTGCCGCGCTGTCTAGCAGTGCTACAGCCCACTTCTTGTTCTTCAAGAGGACCCTCTTCCTGAGTGGCATGTCGAACTGTGACTGCTGCCACTTTTTTCTGTTTGAATTGTGTTTTTTGTTGGGTGAGTTTCTCTTTTTAACAGAAACCTCCGAAGAGCATTTGATTCCTGTCACAGTTCCACGTACTCTGCACTTCGCTCTGATCGCCCACCTCTCTCATTTAGTTTTTCCGATGAGTCCTGAAAAGAACGAGATT
Organism: Pleurodeles waltl; assembly: GCF_031143425.1. Classification (NCBI taxonomy): domain Eukaryota; kingdom Metazoa; phylum Chordata; class Amphibia; order Caudata; family Salamandridae; genus Pleurodeles; species Pleurodeles waltl. The sequence continues at coordinate 520,412,535 of NC_090442.1, forward strand.
GGCGTGTATCAGTATATTGATATCTATCAGATGTTTTTATATTATCTCTATTTCTGAGATTATATCTGTTCTGTGGGGTCTCCATACGCGGAGATTCTCCCCTCTCTTTTTTAGGAGTTTGTTGTTTTTTAACCCAGCATTTCTTATTACCCTCAGGAGCCTGCATGGGAAAATCTTTAGATGATTTGCCCTAAAATTGTGGGTTAGATGGTCTGGCCCCTAAACTGTCTCGACCTATGCTAGAATAAGTCTCTGCAATTATTTTAGGCAGCTCGCGATCCTGATCCTGTTGCGGAAAATCACGGAGCCGCATGCGCACTGCTAGTGCGACTGCTTCCCCTTTAAGGTTACTTAAAATGATTGAGGAAACTGTGGCAAAATTGCCCATCAATTGCATCCCTAAATCCAGGGCCGGGGCAGCCCCATACACATCTTGAATTTGTTTCAACACCTCTGGTAAATTGGCAAGTGTTGGTGTACTGTGCGCAGTTGTATAGAGCGCGGCAAATACCGTGCCCCAGGTATTGCAGTTATCTACTGTAGGGACCATCCCAAAAGGCAAGCACATAGTTAATATTCTATGTTTATCCTGAGGTCACGTATGGGGAAATACTGCTTCCAGCGCATTAATTTTTTGTGCTAACCAAAACGGAGTTTCCTCCCGTTTGGCGGGTACTTTACCCATGATCGAATGCACAGTTGCAGGATTCATTCCTGGCGTAGCTGCATGTGGAAGTGCTGGAGCAGCACGTGCTTGGTTTGTATTTAATGTTTGCATTACAAATTGTACCAATCGTCTATATATCACTGTTAATTCTATATATAAGCAACAAACCTCAGCTACCGCAAAATTTGCAATTGCAGGATGTGGTGTATAGGTGGCCAATAAAGGCCAGGTAGGACCATTGTTACTTAGAGGACCTAACCTTACTGGTAAAATTGTGTGGGTTAGAGTGCCATCAAGCCAATTGTTATGTTCTTGATAAGATAAAGGTCTTTCTAAGTATGCATATGCTCTGTATTGTCCAGGTGCATTTGCAAGTGTATAATGATGAAATGTATTTGTGTTCCCATCAACTGCTGGAAAAGTGACCCAAGAATAAAAAAGTTCTGTTCTATAAGCTGCATGGGCATCCACCACAAATGTGACTGGACCCCCCTGGGGCGTTAAGCCATTTGCTAATAGATGTGTAGTTAGAAGTTGTCTCATGTTAACTGCTATCTGTACCTGCTGTGGATTTGCCATTATAGACCAACTGTAAGTTCAGGGAAGGCACACCAGATAGGGTTTTCCCTTTTAAAGTTCAAGCTTGAACAACCTCCAGCTTCAGATAGGATAGCCTACGTAGCTGGGGGTGGAAATCCTCAGTACCACTGACGTCTCCGTATACGGTATTGTGGCATCATTATTTATTTTGAGACAGAGATCCTCCGGAGGACCTTAAAATTAGAGCCTGGCCAAACATTGGCGGCGCCTTGTCGCGTAGGCTCTCGTTATTCTAATGAGACTACTGGATTTTGAGTGGCAGAATCGCCCGCGGTGTGGGAGACTTAGGGGGTCATTCTAACCCTGGCGGTTGGCGACCGCCAGGGCTAAAATGATGGAAGCACCGCCAACAGGCTGGCGGTGCTTCCTTGGCCATTCTGACTGCGGCGGTAAAGCCGCGGTCAGAAAAGGGCAACCGGCGGTTTCCCGCCGGTTTACCCCTGGCCCAGGGAATCCTCCATGGCGGCGCTGCTTGCAGCGCCACCATGGGGATTCCGACCCCCTTACCGCCATCCTGTTCCTGGCGATTTTCACCGCCAGGATGGCGGTAACGGGTGTCGTGGGGCCCCTGGGGGCCCCTGCAGTGCCCATGCCACTGGCATGGGCACTGCAGGGGCCCCTTAACAGGGCCCCACTAAGATTTTCAGTGTCTGCAAAGCAGACACTGAAAATCGCGACGGGTGCCACTGCACCCGTCGCACCCCTTCGACTCCGCCGGCTCCATTCGGAGCCGGCATCCTCGTAGAAGGGGTTTCCCGCTGGGCCGGCGGGCGGCCTTCTGGCGGTCGCCCGTCGGCCCAGCGGGAAAGCCAGAATGGCCGCCGCGGTCTTTTGACCGCGGTGCGGTCATTCGGCGGTTCCCGCTTGGCGGGCGGCGACCGCCGCCCGCCAATGTAGGAATGACCCCCTTAGTCTAACCCACTGCTGGTGACACCTGTTGCTCCAATTCGGGTTTTGCTTCAGCTAACTAGCAGTGCCTCATCTCTACCCAAGGATAGGGATGACTTGGCAGCCGAGCGCATGATATATTTGGCTTCTCAGGGAAGTCGTGATCACTCAGGTCTCATCCGGCTCTCTCATTTACAATTCAGTCTCATATATAAATGACAAACAGAAGAAGTATATGTTTCAATAATGAGTTTAATAAAACAACTGCATCTTAGATAGCAAGGCTTCAGCTGCAATAACCAGGACGACACAACATGACAGTATTAAAATTGTGACGAGAAAAGTGAAGCATAGAAACAACGCTATCATATTGTCACTATTGTCAATGGACTAATCCCTATCTAGGCTAGGATAGAGCACAGCATTTTAAGCTCTAAGTCTGCCCTTCAGGTTCCCCTGGGAAGACATCAACCCCCATACCTGAGCAAAGGCCTGCGGTCTGCGTTAGCATCTGTAGCGAAGCATTCGGCAATCGGCATACAGTCGTGGTTCCCTGGCTAGAATCTCCCTCTAACGTGTAAGGGACAAGGAAGTGTTTTTATAATAACACAGCTATTATTCTGAGAAAGTGTCCCTACGTAAAGATGTGTATTTTCTACGAATGTTGGAGACTAAATTTCTACCACGTTCACCGTCAATGTACCGTGCTGTAGCCTTGGAAAAGCACAGAGTGATCAAGAACGTCTTGTTTGAGGACAGAGTGCTGGCCTAGGAAAAAACTGTTAGATAGATGGAAATAAAACAAGACCGTAAAAATGGTTATTGTAACAATAATAAAACAAAGCTGAATAAAATATATCTAGGTTAAAGTGCACAGCTGCATAGTGTGTTAAAACAACGTGCATGGAGCTATAACTAAAATGGCTACACAACAATGTTATCAAACCATATTACGTAAACCGCTCACCTTGTTCCTCTGTTTACTGCTAAAATATATCATACTTTTTTACATTATGCACTGACATTGATTTGCAGAGCACTGTTTTGTCACATGTCTGAACTTCCAAGTGCTCCTACTTATGTGGGCTGAATAGCAGAGTTTGACCGGCAGCGTCGGCAGGCAGAGGGTGATAAAGATCCACAGATCTTAGTGCTGCTTGTTATTTCTGCTGACTAAGGGAGACTCCCCCCCCCTCTAAAATAGAGGGGGGGGGGGGTTACTGGGCATCTAACAAATTGGGAAGGCCTTTATGAAGAAGCTAGTTTTCATTTTTAGGTCAAATCCTAACAGAGAGCACAGGTGTCTGGTTTGCTAAAGACATCTTGGGCACATTTGGAAAGCGTTCCTGGGGATGCATTCTGTCCATTGCTTACCATTGGCTTTCTGGTTTGTAAGTTGCTTGTTTTCGAATTACTGCCCTTGTTTTTTTTAAGCTGTCCAGCTTGAATTGGTCCCGTCTGTCGCCCAGACCCCATCTACTGTATTCTTCCACCAGCACTTTCTTTCTGTAAACAGGCCTTTAAATCTTGTTATTGTCACATTTTTGCCCATTCAAAGACAGGGCTCAAACGCCAGGCTCTTTCTTTCCAGAGAGCTTGGTGTTTACTTTTCTTTCTCTGACTTCAAAGTAAGAGGATTTATTGAAAATCATGCTCACTCCTAGGAGTGGCTGTACAATGCAATTTTCTTTCTAGCACACAACAAATTAAATGACTCTAAATGAACTGTGCAGGTATTTCTGAATGTATCAGAATTAGGAAAGCACAAAATAAGCACATTGTTTGGTAATTCTGAAGTGTGGTGGAAACAAATATTTTAATATAATCAAAACAAATGCATTCAGTAGGTGATATCATTTCCACACGTTATCAGTTGTGCACTGTATCAGTAAAACTGTATGTCTGTACAAATGTAATGGTCAATTCAATTGAAGATACGTTGTCTTTAATGTCAGTGTATTAGAACATCATGCATACCCCACTTTACCCCACTCCACTCTACTCTGCACCACTCCACTCTACTGCACTCTACTCTGCACAACTCAACACTGCGCTCTCCGCTCTACACTAACGTCACACTGCATCACTACTCTCTACTCTGTATTACTCCACTCTACACTACTTCACTCTAAGCCTCTATACTCTACTCTGAACTGCTCTACTCTACGCCAATACACTCTATGCCACTCTGCTCTGCATCACTGCACTTTTCACTACTGCACTCTATGCCACTCTAGTCTAGACCAATTCACTCTACTCAACACGACTCCACTCTATGCCACTCAACTCTATGCGACTCTGCTCTACAACAATGCACTCTACGCCAATGCACTCTGTGTCACTTCCCTATACACTATATGCACTCTATGATAGTCTACTGTGCAAACCTGCACTCTCTTTCACTGCACTATATGCCACTGCACTCTATGACACTACATTCTACTGTGCATCACTCTACTATATGCCACTCTATGCCAACGCACTCTACGTCGTTACTACACTCTACGCAACTCTACTCTGCAACACTGTACTTTGTGCCACTGAACTCTATGCCACTTTACTCTGCACAACTGCACTCTATGCCACTGCACTCTACTCTGCACCACTTTGTGCTATGCCACTTTACTGACCTCTATGCCAATGCATTGTATGCCACTACACTCTGTGCCACTCTACTCCTCAGCGCTCCACTTTACATCACTGCACTCTATGCCAAACCAGTCTAAGCCACTCTAATGTACTCTGAACCACTACACTCCAAGGCACTGCACTCTACAACACTCTACTCCCTGCCCCTGCACTCTACACCACTTCAGTCCACTCTGAAATAATCTACTCTATGCCACTGCACACTACCCCACTCTATTCCACTCTGCGCCATTCCACTCTATGCTACTGAAATCTAACCTGTGCCACTCCCTCTACTCCGCAGTACTCTGCTCAACGTTACTGTACTCTACGGTACTCTATTCTATTCTGCTGCACTTGATGCCAATACATTCTACACTACTTTACTCAAAACAAATACACTGCATGCCTCTACACTCTACCCCAGTCTACTCTAAACCAATGCATTATATGCCAACATACTCTACTCTGCAACACTCTGGTCTATGCCAGTGCACTCTATGCCACAGAACTCTAGAACACTCTACTGTACACCATTGCACTCTATGTCACTAAACTACTCTACACCAATGCACTCTACTCTACACCACTGCACTCTTTGACACTCTACTCTGCAACACTGCACTCTTCGCCACTGAACTCTATGCCCCTCTTCTCTGCGCCACTCTACAATGAGCAACTGCAACTCTATGCCATTGCACTCTACTCTGCAGCACTCTACTGTACGCCAATCCATTCTATTCCACTCTAATCTACTGTGCACCTCTGCACTCTGTGACAATGCACTCTATGCTACTTCACTCTACACCTCTCTAGTCTCTCTGCACCACTCTACTCTCTACCACACCACTCCAGTCTAGGCCACTCCATTCTAATATGCACCACTTCACTCTAAGACACTCCACTCTATGCCATTCTACTCTGCAACACTGCACTCTATGCCACTCCACTTTACGGTAATGCACTATGGGCCAGATGTAGCAATGTCAGGATTTGCGATTCTGAAATTGCGAGTCGGTGCGACTCGCAATTTCAGAATTGCAATTCCTGATGCAGAACAGTGTCTCAAACACCGTCTGCGACTCGCTATGGGGTTGCAAAGACCGACCTCATAAATATTAATGAGGTGGGTCGCATTTTGCGACCCCATAGCGAGTCCCTGCACTCACAGGGATGGTGGCGTGCTGAAGTCAGCAGACCTCCATGTCTGTGACTGCTTTTTCAATAAAGTCGTTTTTTTTTTTTTTTGCAGCCGGTTTTCCTTAAAGGAAAACGAGTTGCAAAATAAAAAAAATAGCGAAACCATTTGGTTTCATTTTTTCAGAGTAGGCAGTGGTCCAACACTGCCTGCTCTGAAAAAACCTTGTGGGCAACATTCACAAAGGGGAAGGGGTCACATGGGGACCCTTTCCCTTTTGCGAATGAGTTACCATCTGTGTGACACTGGTGGTAACTGCAAATTGCTTTGCAACCGCATTCACGGTCACAAAGCAATTCTCCATTGCGATGCGAGTCGCAAATAGGAAGGGAACACCCCTTCTTATTTGCGAGTCGCATTCACAATTTGCGAGTCGGTACCGACTTGCAAATTGTGAATGTGCATCGCAGAAGGCTGTTTGCATGGTTCAAACTGCGATTTTCGCAGTTTGCACCATGCAAACAGCTTACTACATCTGGCCCTATACTCTGTACCACTCCACTCTCTGCCAGTGCACTCTACGCTGCTACTCTGTACTACTGCCCTCTACTCTTGCACCACTCCACTCTACCCTGCACCACTCCACTCTACACTACTTCACTCTACTATGAAACAATCTACTCTACCCCACTGCACTCTATGCCACTGTACTCAACTCTGCGCTGCTCCACTCTATGCCATTGCACTCTAAGCCACTGCAATCTGCGCTGCACCACTAAACACCACTCTACTTTGCACCACTCTACTCTACACTACGCACTCTAAACCAATGCACCCTATGGCACTGCATTCTATGCCAACCACTCTGCACCACTGCACTCTATGTCACTATCCTCTACTCTGCAGCACTCCGTGCTCTATGCCACTCTCTTCTACTCTGCACTAGACTGCTCTACACCAGTGCACTCTACACAACTGCACTCTATGCTACTGCACTCTTCAACACTGTATTCTGCAAGACTGCACTCTCTGCCACTGAACTCTACGCCACTATACTCTGCACAACAGTATGATATGGCACTGCACTGTACTGTGCAGCACTTAACTCTACTGCACTTTGCGTTAATGCACTCCACACTACTTTACTCTGCATCACTTTACTCTGTGCTACTGCTCTCTATGGTACTGCACTCTATGCCACTCTAATCTACTCTGCACCACTGAACTCCATGCCACTACATTCTATGCCACTCTACTCTAGGCCACTGCATTCTACGCCACTCTACACCTCTGCACTCTACCCTGCAGCACTCCATTCTATTCTGTACCACTCCACTTTACATCACTTCACCCTACTCTGAAACAATCTACTCTATGCCACTGCACTATACACTACTCAACTCTGCATCACTCCACTCTACGCCACTCTAATCTGCTCTGTACCATGCACTTCACACTACTGCACTCTGGGCCACTATACTCTATGCCACTGCACTCTTCCTCACTGTACTCCATTCTGTACCATTCCGCCCTATGCCACTCCACTCTATGCTATTACACTCTAAGGCTCTCCAATCTACCCTGTGGCCCTCCAGTCTACTTTACTCTGCACCGCTCTACTCTACGCAACTGCACTCGGTGGCACTCTACTGTACATCATTGCATTCTATGCCAATGCACTCTACTAAAATCTAATGCACTCTATGCCGCTGCACGCTATGCCAATCTACACTGCATCACTGTAATTTATACCACTTCACTCTAGACCACTACTCCATTCTATGACACTCCACTATACTATACTCCACTCCACGATATTCCACTCTATGACACTGTACTCCATTGAACTCCACTCCTCTCTATGACACTATTCTCCATTCTATGCAACCCCACTCTACAACACTCATCTCCACTCCATGCCACTCTATGGCACTACTCCACTCTGCAACACTCTACTCAACTCCTTCTATGCCACTCAATGCTACTTTACTCCACTCTATTATGTGACACACTACTTCACTCTAGTTCACTTCACACCTTCTCCAGGTGACTCTGTGCCAATGCACTGTACCACACTCTATACCACTCCACTCTACAATACTCTACTCCACTCTACAACACGCCACTCTAAAACATGCTACTCCACTCTATTCCACTCTGTGCCATTCCACTATACTACACTACTCCATTCTATGCCATTCCTCTCTGTGACAATCTACTCTGCTCTGTGCCACTCTACTCCACAACAATCTACTCCTCTCTACGCAACACCCTCTACACCACTTTACCCAGCTCTATACCACTCCACAACACTCTATGCCACTCCATGACGTTCTACTCTATTCTGACACTACTCCACTGTGTACACTTCCACTCTACAACACTCTACTGCCTCCACAACACTCCACAATACTCCATTCATCTCTACGCCACTCCATGACACTCCATTGTACTCCACACCACTCAACTCTACACCACTCTGCACCACTACACAACTCTCCCCTCCATTCTATAACACTCCACTCTACTCCCCAGCACTTCACTTTATGACATTCCACTCTCCATAACACTCTCCTTTACCCCACTAATCTGTAGATATGCATAACATCAGCCACACTAGTGTAAAGCATGGCTAAAACATATTGGCAAAGCCAATAGCTCTTCCAAGGCACATGCTATTTGTTTTGCCAATGTTTGTGTTCCTGTATTCTCCAAGGTTGATAGGTTAGTCTGGTGTATGTGGTCAGGGAATAGTGATCTCCTAGAATTTCTATTGAATGCCCTTCATGGGACTTTCTTGAGAGTCTGTTTTGGAGAAATAAGTTTGCATTGCTTGATTTGAGGGACCAACGAGGTGTCAAAAGTTGAGGTAAAGGTTTGCAGTATTTTATGTCTTTACTATGCTGGGATGTAAAGACCATTTATAGGAGTTTGCATTTTTTTCACTGTGTCACCAGAAGCCATGGAGATATTTCAGTGCTGGTGCTATGTCATTGGATTTTGTTTACGAATACATCTTTGTAACTCTATTCCTGATATAATCTGGCAGGGGAGAGAGCTTACTTAAAGGGTTCACAGTATACTATCTCACTACCATAATCAAAATACACAAAGGAACCCTGTACCCATTTGTCGCTTGTGCTACTAACTTTGGAGCATGGTAACATGGCTACGGAAGGACAAACAAACTGTTTTTGGAGACCCTCACAGGCTCTATTAGTGGAATAGTTCATCATCGGATCTCAGCCTAGTCCCTATAAACCAAAATGGGCTCAAACATGGAACAAAACAAACAGTTTGGGGCGTGGTTTGGCCACGGATGAAAATGGCCGCCTGAGGATCAAGCTCCGCGCGCTGGATTGGATTCCAGCCCCGGAGGGAGCCCTACACGCCTCAGGCAGCCTCGCAACAGCTCCCCTGAACCACAGGATGCGCAGTCCAGAGAGACAACAGTTTTTTTTCACAGAAGTCGCTGACCGCGGCACTGCTGAGCGCGGCGCCATCCACGGCCTGCGGCCGAATGCTCAGCCGCGGCCCACAGTGAAAGGCCCATCCGCATACCAACATAAAGCGGCCCAGACATCAGCTTGAGCGCCAGGGGGCGCGGGGTTGAGGATCATCAAAGACCGGAACCCCCTTATCATCCCCCCGTCTGCACCCATGACCCGTGAACAGCATTACCATACAGGACTTACCCACTTCCAAGCCTAACAGGAAAGCAATGGCCCAGGGAGACACGTGACTCCAAATGACTCTCGATAGGGGGAACAATTAAGGCAGGGCACTCCTCCACAAAAATCATTGATACCTAACTGCAGTATTCATGCTTTAAAAGGAGAACCCACCTACGTGCAACTCCATGATAGCAATCCAGGAGGCTCTTATTAAACAGGATCGACATACCCTTCCCCCGGCCGCCATAATCTACTGCTCTGCCCAGAGGCCCACAGGGTGAGAAGGCGAACCTAGTACAGAGGGGAAATATCACCGGAGAAACAGAATGACACGATGACGGTGGTGAAGGAAAGGAATGCCGCCGGAGGCACAAACTGAATAGAGAAGACTGGTGGAGAGGTAAAATAATAGCGGAAGGACAGAGTGAAAAGGTGAAGGGGGTAAAGAAGTGAAATGCCGCCAAAAGGACGGGGTGAGAAGACGAGGGTGGCGAAGAGGTGAAATATTACCAGAGGGACGGAATGCAATTGAGAAGGGGGTGAGGAGGTGAAACGCCAGCAGAAGGATTGAGCAGAAAAACGAGGGAGGTGACATAATAACAGAAGGACAGCTCAAAAAATAGACGTGAGAGAGATCCCCATACCAGGGTACCACAGAGAAAGAGGTTCAGGTTTCGTAACTCATTGCAAATTTCACCTTTCTCAACTCAGTAGGTATTCTGGCTCAACCTAGAGAATTTCCCCCCGCTGTTGATCCCGTCTTCTTGTCAATAACCCCATTGCCTGATGACGGACTGAAGGCAGATTCCTCACACCGTCCCCGCCCCTCACCCCCTCAACCATTGTCTATGAGGAACAACTTCCTGCAACAGACATGGCCTCGACATCTCCACTAACAGAGCATAAGGAAAACAGTTGGTTCAACTTACCCTCACCACGTGCCCACGCAACAAACTCTGCCCTCCAGAGACCCTTACACTCTGACAGACATGCCCAACGGGAAGCCCTCAGGCATACACTCCAGACAACTCTTGTTCTATTACTCAATCAAAAAACATGCCGGCACACATGGCAACACCTGGTCCAATGCCCTTGCCAACAGACTCCCCTGCCCTAGAAGCCACAGAGCGTATACTGCAGGAGATCGCCTCGGTGGGACGCTGCCTCGAGGCAATGGATTTGAAGATCACAGACCTAACTGTCACCTCTTCCTCCATCCGAGCGGATATAGCCGGCTTCAAAGAAACAGCAGATGCCCTAGACCAACGACTCACCGCTGTAGAAGATCGAGTGGCAGCATTATCAGATCAGGAAGCAGAACTACGATCCCTCCGAGCAAAGGTTACTGATCTGGAAGACCGGAGTCGCCGAGACAACATACGCTTTTTCGGTATCCCGGAACACAAAGAGGGATCCGATATCAAGCCCTTCCTCCAATCACTTCTGCCTGATCTCTTTGGTATTGATCTCTCCCCACCACCAGAATTTCAGAGAGCACACAGAATTGGTCCACCCCATAAAGCTACCTCAGACAAACCAAGAACTATCATAGTATGTTTTCTACGACATGTACAGGCTCGGCAAGTTCTCTCTGCAGCCAAAACGCAAGGGCCGGTTTCCCTAGACGCCCACGAGATTAGAGTGGCTGCTGATTTCTCCAGACTGACAAATGAAAACCGAAAGGCGTTCCTAGCCCTTAGACCACAACTCAGGAACCTAGACATCAAAAATGGCCTTTTCGAACCTGCAAGGGTGTGGATCACCCACCGTAGCAAATTCAAAGACTTCACCGAACCAGATGACCTCAGCTCATTTCTCAACGATCTTGCCTCATACCCTATGGACATCTCTTCAGGACGCAAAGACCCTGACCCCTTTCAAACCGAGTCCAACCCCTCTGCTGCACAACCACGGGCCCAATCACAACGTGCTGCCGCACACAAAAGAGGCAGAATGTATGATCGCCTCCCCAAGCCACAAGACAACCGTGAGCAAGTATTACAGGCAGTAATGGACCACACTCAAGATATGGGCAGAGACAAATCACGCTCCCCCTTGAAACCATGACTGGACGATCACCCAGGTCAATGATCACCATGAATATCTGGCATCATGAAGGAATGTCGGATCCGTATTCATCAACAGACACACCTGTCGTCGGACAGATAAGTGGCATACCCAACTGTTCTAAACTAAGACTATGGGGGTCATTACAACATTGGCGGTAAAAGCCGCTTACCGCCGTGCAGAAGACTGCCAACACACCGCCGCGGCCTCGGAATTCCGCCACAGCTATTATGACCCACATCTCGGAATCCGCCAAAATTCAGACACCCACACAAGTCCGCCACACCAAAGGTCAGTGATAAACTGGCGACAACAAAACCTCCACCGTCACACCAACAGACATACGCCCACACTATCACGACACACGAATCCACATGGTGGTCTTTCAACCGCGGTATTCCATTGGCGGTACACACCGCCGCGCTCAAAATACACACACTCTTACAAAACACAGCCACATTGGACAATTTGAAATACACACACCTGATACACATACACACACCACTCCCACACACCCAATACAATATACAATACGCACCCACATCACCCACAAACCCTTACAACCACAATTGACGACCGAAAGCCAGAGAGAGACACCACCATCAACAAACTAGCATCCACAGGCACACAACACCATTACCCACACAACTTCCACGCACCTCACACAACACACCACTACATATCACCACACTCATCACCACACACCCCACCCCACACATCACCTACACCACCCCATGGCACGGCAAAGACAGCCCAGGTTCTCGGAGGAGGAGCTCAGGGTCATGGTGGAGGAAATCGTCCGGGTAGAGCCACAGCTATTTGGATCACAGGTGCAGCACACCTCAATTGCAAGGAAGATGGAGCTATGGCGAAGAATAGTCGACAGGGTCAACGCAGTGGGACAACACCCAAGAAATCAGGAGAACATCAGGAAAAGGTGGAACGACCTACGGGGGAAAGTGCGTTCCGTGGTTTCAAGTCACGACCAGGAGGTTCAGCGGACTGGCAGCGGACCCCCACCTCCCCACCCACAACTAACAACATGGGAGGAGCAGGTCTTAGCAATTCTGCATCCTGGTAAGTCAAATCTTAACTATTACATTCCCCACCCTACCTGCATGCCATCACATACCCCCACCCTCGTCTTCACCCCTATCACTTCAACTCCTCACAAATGTACCAATATCACAAACCACACATCACAACACCAACCCTGCATGCAATAACAATGCATGGACACCCATCACTAAAGCATGCCCACTGCACATACCCATACACCCACCTAAACCATCATCACACAAGCTCACACACAGGAATGCCAGCACTGGGGTACACGGTCACCCACCCATTGCACATCATGCCACACACAGATGCAATAATCATGCCTTTCCACCCCTGCAGGACCACTACCCAACGTCACCAGACAGGAGGGTCCAGACATGTCCACTCCACCCACAGAAGAGGCCCACAGTGATGACAGCACATCTGTCCAACTGGATCTAGATGACCAGCCCAGACCATCGGGGGCCTCGGGACAGTCGGTTCCCCTCACACAGGCACAGGCCACCACAGACCTTCCCCCCTCCGGAAACACCAGCGCTGCACCCACCCAGCGGGCCCATACCTCCGTCCCTAGGACATGTCAATCAGCTGTGTGTCCACCACTACAGGGAACCCAGGATAACCCACCACCCCAACAACAACAGGGACCTGGGGGCAGTGGCAGTGGGCACACGGTCCAGGGGACGGAGGCACAGGAACACAGGGGAACTGGGAGGGCTGCTGTGCGACAGGGGGCGGACAGGCCAAGGGAACCCACTCTCCACAAGACCCTCTCCTCCATCATGGGAGCCTACCACCACTCCCAGGTGACGATGGCAACGGTGCTGGCCAAGTTTCAGGAGACCCAGCGGATGCAGGAGGAACAGTATTTGGGGTTCAGGGAGGAACTCAGAACCATCAGCTCCACCTTGGGCACCATCGTAGGGGTGCTGAAGGAAGTACACTGTGGAGGGACACTGTGGCACTACAAGGGGCCCCTGACACTAGCATGGACAATGAACTGCCCACCACCTCCGCCAGCGCTAGTGGACAGGAGGCACCGCCACAGGACCACCACACCAGCACCCCACCCCCTGCAGACGGAGAACCACCCCGCAAACAGTCCCTGAGATCCAGGAACAAGACAGAGCACGATACCAAGACCCCGCCAAGAAATGAGACCACCCTGATTGTCATCCCACTGTCCCACTTTGTCACCCTGTCCATATTTAGACTGCCCCAGCTCCACTTCCTATGCCCATATGGGCAATGCACCTGTGAGACTAATAGACTGGACTCTGCCATGGACACTCCTCCGCCATCACCCCTCACCATTTAACTTCCCCCTCCAATATTTTGTATTTAAATAAACACACCTAAAGCACCAAAAGATCTGGAGTCTGTCTGTGATTTCGAAATAGTGTATTTGCAATTACAGTGACAACATTTTCTTGAAATAGTAATGTCAACATACCTATGTCACACAGCTCTAGTCCATGAGGAATCTAAGCAGATGACACACGTTGGGACCCACACCTGTGAAACCGTAAGGGAAAGTGACAACTCAGTGACCATACACTGGGTGAAAACGACAGACAGGATAGAGGTAGTAGTGTAAAAGTACATGTAGTAGGCAGGAATGTATTCTCACCTGTGTTTCACTGGAAATATTGCTGGATCACTGAGTCCCTGTTCTGCATGTCTTCTTCCTCTGCTTCATCCTCATCACTGTTCACAGGCTCCACAGCTGCCACAACACCGCCATCTGGACCATCCTCCTTCAGAAAAGGCACCTGTCGTCGCAAAGCCAAGTCGTGAAGCATACAGCAGGCCACGATGATCTGGCACACCTTCTTTGGTGAGTAGAATAGGGATTCACCTGTCATATGCAGACACCTGAACCTGGCCTTCAGGAGGTTGAAGGTCCGCTCGATCACCCTCCTAGTTTGCCCATGGGCCTCATTGTAGCGTTCCTCTGCCCTGGTCCTGGGATTCCTCACTGGGGTCAGTAGCCATGACAGGTTGGGGTACCCAGAGTCACCTGCAAATGGCGAGGGCCAACTGTTTGACACACACTAACCTGTAGGGATAACCCCAGACAACCATTCTCACTGTCTTGCTTCCAGGGGCTCACCTAATAGCCACACACGGTGCCTCTGGAGTTGACCCATCACATAAGGGATGCTGCTATTCCACAGGATGTAGGCGTCATGCACTGAGCCAGGGAACATGGCATTCACATGGGAGATGTACTGGTCGGCCAAACATCCCATCTGTACATTCATGGAATGATAACTCTTCCGGTTTCTGTACACCTGTTCACTCCTGTGGGGGGGGGGGGACCAAAGCCACATGGGTCCCATCAATGGCACCTATGATGTTGGGGATATGTCCAAGGGCATAGAAGTCACCTTTCACTGTAGGCAAATCCTCCACCTGAGGGAAAACGATGTAGCTCCGCATGTGTTTCAGCAGGGCAGACAACACTCTGGACAACACAGGCTGGGACATCTCTGATGCCATGGCCACAGTTGTTTGAAAAGACCCACTTGCAAGGAAATGGAGCACTGATAGCACCTGCACTTGAGGGGGGATTCCTGTGGGATGGCGGATTGCTGACATCAGGTCAGGCTCCAACTGGGTACACAGTTCCTGGACTGTGGCACGGTCAAACCTGTAGGTGATTATCAAATTTCTTTCCTCCATTGTCGACAGGTCCACCAGCGGTCGGTACACCAGAGGATTCCGCCATCTCCTCACATGTCCCAGCGGACGGTGCCTATGAAGGACAACAGCGAGCACAGAGTCAAATAACTCAGAGGTATGTACCCACAGTTGACACAGAACACCAATCATACACAAAATGTGGCCTGTATATGTGTTGAGACTAGGCCTAGGTATGTGTGACGCATTTGGAAATTAGGCCATGTGGGCCCCTGAAATGGCGGCTGCCTGACCTCTAAAGTGGGACAATGGGATGTGAGGTAACTGCGCTGGCGTTGTACACCGTCGCGGTAGGCGGTCGAAGACCGCAGCGCAATGCTGTATTGGTTAACATTGGACCCTATGGTTCCCAGGAGCCAATGACGATGTACGCCAGCGGTGATGGTACGCACCGCCGCGGACGTGACCGCCATTTTCTACCTGTATAATCACTCGATACCTGATCTTCAACAGGAGAGGACCTACACTGCAAGTGCTGCTGTGACCTCGGTCTGGAAGAGACAATGGCTCGTGCGTCTGGGGAAAGGGCCCATGCCTTCACATCGGAGGAGTTGGAGAAGCTTGTCGATGTGATCCTCCCCCAGTACACGCTACTCTACGGTCCTCCAGACCAACAGGTAAGTACACAGGGAGCATGTTGTATGGGCTATGCCTGTGTGGAGAGGGCTGGTTGTAAGAAGGAAGGGGGCAGAGTTCTGCGTGCATGAAAGACGGTGGGTGCATGTGCCACATGGCAAGGGTAGGGATAGGGGCCACTCACTTTGATTGCGCAGTTGGTAATGACTTCTCTTCTTCCCTTGTACATTTCATGTAGGTCAGCACCCACCAGAAGAAAGATATTTGGCGTGCCATCGCCAAGGACGTCCGGACCCTGGGGGTCTACCACAGACGGAGCACCCACTGCCGGAAAAGATGGGAGGACATTCGCCGCTGGAGCAAGAAGACGGCGGAGGCTCAGCTGGGGATGGCCTCCCAACGTGGGAGGGGTTCCCGTCAAACCATGACCCCCCTGATGTTCAGGATCCTGGCGGTGGCCTACCCGGAGTTGGATGGGCGCTTGAGGGCATCACAGCAGACACAAGGGGGTGAGTACACTCTCATTCAGCTGACTTTGCGTGCAGTGGAGGTGTCTGGGTGGGGGAGGAGGGCTGTGGGTTTCCCTAGGCCAGGGCGAGTTCCGTAGGCTAGGCCTCTCCGTAAGGTATGGCCCTGTGGCCCCCCACCCCACCTCTGTAGAGTGCCAAGTACAGCTATTCATGCACCTGTGTCATCTATGTGTGCAGATGTCGTCCATAGCCTTGTAGGCCATTTCCCAGGAATTGCACTGTAGAGCCCAAGAGCGCGACGTAGTGCAGGGGGCTTCTGTGTCTGTCTTGTCCGCCAACGGTAGCGGTAATCCATGCACTCAACACGTCTTTCTTCTATTTCCCCCCCCCCTTTTTTGTGGTCTCCCTGTTCTTGTGTGCATTAGCATCATCAGGCGGAGGAGCAGTGGCACCGGAGCACGAGGGAGCTGCATCCTACATGGCCATGGAGGGCCACACTACGGACTCAGAATTCACCATGGGGACGGAAGGCGAGGGGAGCACCACGGCGGGGACAGTAGCAGACACCAGCGACACGGACTCTTCCTCTGATGGGAGCTCCCTTGTGGTGGCGGCAACATCTGTGCCCCCAGCATCTACAGGTACAGCCGCCACCCCCCTTACCAGCACCGCCCTCCCAGCAGCCCCTCAGCCTTCGCCCCGTCTCCGCTCACCCATGAGGGTGGGCATCACCTTCGCCCCGGGCACCTCCGGCCCTGCCCCAGTCACCCCTGCTGCCCTCAGTGAGGAGGCCATTGACCTCCTCAGGTCACTCACTGTTGGGCAGTCTACCATTTTGAATGCCATCCAGGGTGTAGAAAGGCAGTTGCAACGAACAAATGCATTCCTGGAGGGCATTCATTCTGGTCAGGCGACCCTTCACCGAGCCTTTCAAACTCTGGCCTCAGCACTGATGGCAGCCATTGTCCCTGTGTCTAGCCTCCCCCCTCCAACTTCCTCCACCCAGACCCAATCCCCTGTACCTCTGCCTATCCCAAGCACACCATCAGACCAGCCTGCACACACCTCACCACACAAGGGAAGCTCAGGCAAACATAAGCACCACACATCCCACAGGCACTCACGCAAGCATCACACACATGCAGACACACCAACATCCACTGCCTCCACTGTGTCCCCCTCCTCGTCGTCTCCCTCCTCCCTCCCAGTCTCGTCTACGCACACACCTGCATGCACTACCTCTACAGCCACTACGTCCCTCACCAGCACACCCACCAGCACACCCGCTCACGTGCAGTCACCACCCCCACTACCATACACACGTCCCCTGTGTCCTCTCCCAGTGTGTCTGTGACGCCCCCTCCCAAGATACACAAACGCAGACACACACCCACCCAACAGCCATCCACCTCACGACAGCCTCCAGCGCATGCACCTGCACCCAAAGTCACCAAACGTTCACCTCCTACTACCACCACCTCTTCCTCCACTCCCAAACCCCCTCCAGCTACCCGTCCCAGTGTTTCCCAAAAACTTTTCCTGTCCAGCCTTGACCTATTTCCCACCCCCGTCCAACTCATAGGTCCCGAACTAGCACCTCAGCCACAACATCTCCGGGACCAGTGGTGCCTGTAGTCACAGGTATGTGGAGTGCACCGGCCACCAGGACAGCCAGTGTGGCACGGAGCCACAGCACAGCCAGTCCCCCCCGTGAAGCACCAGAAGTTGGCCAGTGCCCGGCGGGAGATGGGGAAGACTCCAGCCAGCCAAGCCGCTCCCAGGGGTCCCGGTGGGAGTGTGGACTCACCTGTGACACCTCCCAAGGTGGGGAAGGGCCACAAGAAACCCAGCAAGTCTGGGAAGAGCAGCACGGCGGAGAAGCCTGCCATCATCCCCGCTGCCCAGGAGGGCCCCGCCAGCCCCATCCTCGCTGCCCAGGAGGCCACCGCCAGCCCCATCCTCGCTGGCCAGGAGGCCACCACCAGCCCCATCCTCGCTGCACAGAAGGCCACTGCCAGCCCCATCCTCGCTGCCCAGGAGGGCCCCGCCAGCCACAGCCCAGCTGCCCAGGAGGGCCCCACCAGCCACAGCCCAGCTGCCCAATGAAGGACCGCCAGGCCCAGCCCAGCTGGGCAATGAAGGACCGCCAACTCAAGCACCGCTGAACAAGGCACCGCCAACTCAAGCACCGCTGAACAGGGCACCGCCAAGTCAAGCACCGCTGAACAGGGCACCGCCAAATCAAGCACCGCTAGCCCATGAACGGCAGGGGCACCGACGCAACTGGGACCCTCACGGGGTGCGTGATGCACTCTGGGAACCAGTCCCCCTCCAGAACCAGAGGAGACATGCATCCACTACCTCTGTCCTTCACAGGATGAAGCAATCTGGGCACCAGTCCCCCTCCACAACCATTGGAGACATGCATCCACTACCTCTGTCCGTCACAGGATGAAGCAATCTGGGCACCAGTCCCCCTTCACAACCATTGGAGACATGCATCCACTACCTCTGTCCTTCACAGGATGAAGCACTCTGGGCACCAGTCCCCCCCCCAGAACCAGTGGAGAGTTACATCCACTACCTCTGTCCTTCACAGGATGAAGCACTCTGGGCACCAGTCCCCCTCCAGAACCAGTGGAGACATGCATCCACTACCTCTGTCCTTCACAGGATGAAGCACTCTGGGCACCAGTCCCCCTCATGAACCAGTGGAGACATGCATCCACTATCTCTGTCCTTCACAGGATGAAGCATGTGAAGGACTCTGGGCACCAGTCCCCCTCCGGAACCAGTGGAGACATGCATCCACTACCTCTGTCCTTCACAGGATGAAGCACTCTGGGCACCAGTCCCCCTCCAGAACCAGTGGAGACTGTTATCCACTTGAGAGACTGTGGCTTTGCACTCCCCAGTATAATGCAGTGGGCAAACCACCCACTGGAGGGACTTGAGAGACTGTGGCTTTGCACTCCCCAGGATTGAACAGTGGGCAAACCACCCACTGTATAGACTTGAGAGACTGTGGCTTTGCACTCCCCAGGATTGAACAGTGGGCATACCACCCACTGTATAGACTTGAGAGACTGTGGCTTTGCACTCCCCAGGATTGAACAGTGGACAAACCACCCACTGTATAGACTTGAGAGACTGTGGCTTTGCACTCCCCAGGTTTCAACAGTGGGCAAACCACCCACTGCATAGACTTGAGAGACTGTGGCTTTGCACTCCCCAGGATAATGCAGTGTGCAAACTACCCACTGTATAGACTTGAGAGACTGTGGCTTTGCACGCCCCAGGAAAATGCAGTGGGCAAACCACCCACTGGAGGGACTTGAGAGACTGTGGCTTTGCACTCCCCAGGATACATCAATGGGCATGGAGACCCCTCGTGGATCTGGTGTCGTGCACTCATCCGGCTGAGGTGCCCCCCCTTCCCTCCCCCCTGAGGTGCCTGTTGTATTTCTATCTGATGCCCCTGCAGTGCTCTCTCTGTTTTGATCTGGTATCGAGTGTGGGCCTCGCCCATGCATTTTGGGCCCAGTGGTCCACGGACTATAAATGGTGCAATACCTGGACTACTATTCCTGGTGTATATTTTGTTAATAGTGTATATATGTATATTTTTGCGTACTGCATTTTAATATATTACAATGGTTACACTCATTTACTTTTGTCTTTGCATTCTTCCCGGGGGGGTTGGGGGTTTATAGATATGTATTAGTGTGTGTGTTGTAGTGGGTGAAGGTGGGGGTGGGGGTGTTGTGTGTGTGTGTCCCTGTTTTTTGCCTCCCCCCTCCCCTGTGTCGTAGGTGCAGTACTCACCGTGGTCTTCGCCACCGGCGTTGGTGCTCCTGGTACAGGAGCAGGAAGACTAATGCAGGTAGGATTTGGAGTTCCGGGTCCATGGTGTCCTGGTTCCTCGTGGAGTGTGTAGAGGTGAGCGTTTTCCCTTCGAAATTCCTGTTTCCGTCGTGTTTTTATCCGCGGTGAATCCGCCCCGGAAAAGGTGGCGGATTGGCCTGTCATAAAACTGTGGGTGGTACATTGTCCTCCGCCTTTCTGTTGGCAGTGACCGCCAAGCTGTTTGTTTGTACCGCCGTGGCGGTCTGAATGTTAAAGTGGCTGTCTTTGTTGCCGGTTTCCTCCGCGGTCGTAATTCCAATTTTTTTACTGCCGGCCTGTTGGCGGTCTTACCGCCTCTTTAACACCGTCCGCCAGGGTTGTAATGACCACCTATATCTTCGCTGGGGAGGGACCCGGGCGGTTTAGGATTCTCTCAACACTCCCCGACCATGGGACGCAGTTTTCTAATAGGTGCTGTCTGTTGATTGGACATTATTAAGCCAACTAAAGAGTGCAAAAATTGTTTACAATATGTCATTTCCGAATGTATACTCTCCACTTTTACTGACGTATGATCAAACTCTCCTAATACTTTTGCAACGTACTATGCCACTTAGGTACGGGAAAGACTGCCCTAATGCTATCATATTATCCCTTTCACATGCACCAAATAAGGACAATAGACAGGGCACCAGCACAACAAGACCACATAGCTCCATTATACCACTAGTAAACCCGTAGACCCCTTCTACACACAATCTCCAGATCCCAGACTCGGGAATCATTCTCAACGAACAGACCGCCACTACCAGAGACATGGTGAATAACACAAGCTTAATAGGACTCATGTGATCGAACCGATCTCAGACAAACACAATAACAACACCGTGCGTGCCCAATGCCACCCAATGTAAAGCCTCTGCTCCCTCTGAGTCTCCATGTGCTCCACACAGCCTGCATTATTATTATATAATTTAACTTATGATGCTAGACGCTCTGCTACTACGTAATATTAAGAACTCCACATACTTACCCCTAACGCCTCCTTAGTTACATCCGTGATATGTGACACATAACACAAGGAGAGTACCTGATGGCCTCTCACAATTATCTAAGAACTATCAAAACACCCCTAATTATACTTGTATCCCATAACAATATCCTACCGGCGCGCGGACCCCACAGGTTCAAACCCGCAGATTAATAGTTTATAGGTAGTGAGTTCTACCTCTCCATAGGTTTCCTCCCCATCCCTTTATTCACTAGCGTCTGAATCACTTAATTTCTTCATTTTCAGAATCTCTTAATTCTCCCTTTATTTATATTGATTCTCTTTATCACCCTTGGTGACCGAGGGACCTAAACAAATCACACTCTCTTTTTCCCTTCCTCCCTCTCCTCTCCCCTTCCCAACTACACAACACAGATACATTCTATAAAATGCACCCCACCCATAAAGCATCCATGGGAACATCAACCCCGCTCACAACCCTTTCTTGAAACGTACATGGCATGACCCACTATGTCAAACGGCAGAAGGTACTATTTTATCTACGTTCTAAGCATGCTGTTATTGCCCTCCTACAGGAAAAGCATCTCACCTCAGCAGAATCTGAAAAACTCCACAGAGACTGGGTGGGCGAAATGCTCTATAGTGGAAGGCCACACATATCTGACGAAACACAGGTACTGGAAGGAAATGCGGGGTGGCAATCCTTATACGTCGCTCGATACAGTTCCGGCTGCTTAAAACATGGCATGATCCTGAAGGACGCTACGTCCTCACTAAAATAAGAGTAGGCCTCTCCGCAATTTGCATCGTTCAGTATACGCCCGATAGGCTCTAAGCACACTTTTTTCCTCTCCCTCAGCAGGCTACTCACACAGATTGGCGCCTCCCAATACATACTGGGAGGAGACTGAAATATTGTACATGACGTCATCCTTGAACGTACAACCAGCCTCGATACGGGCAACAACACGGATCGGGCCCTGCTACGCGACGTCCTCCCTGACCATGGCCTGTTGGATTGTTGGCATCTGCAGCACCCCACTGACCACCAATACACCTTTCGCTCCCCGGTCCATGGGACCCAATCACGACTAGACTATTTTATGATTGACCAGAGACTGATGCAATCAATTAGCTTATCGGACATTCTCATAGCTGCAATATCTGATCGCTCCCCGGTCCTAATAACATTGGAACTAGGGATGATCAGACCTGGCCGTAAACTCTGGCGTCTCCCCAACGCCAGATATAGAACCCCAAAAGGGACAAGAACAACTTAAAGCTCACTTAACCACATACTTGAACGATAATAAGGGCTCGGTATCCTCACCCCAACTTCTATGGGCGGCGGCAAAGCCAACTATTAGAGGCCAGTTAATGAGGGACACTGCCATTGCTAATGCTAAAAGAAAGACCCACAGGCCAAACTGGAAGACAGGATAGCTCACGCGACCAGAGAATATACACAGACCCCTACCCCACTTAACCACCGCTCTCTAGAACAAGCCAAAATGGAACTCAACTCCCTCTACACTTCGCAGGCAGAATATGCATTACAAAAGCTAAAAGGTCGCCATTATGAGCACGGTGAGAAAGTCTATTAGCAGCCCAACTCCATCAAAGAGAAATTACTCTAGCCATCCCAGCGATTAATGACTGTAACAACGACCTCCTTACACACCCGCAGGCAATTGCGAACGAATTTGGCAACTATTGCCAAGCCCTCTATACCCCAGAAACAGTAGAAGCCATTGACCGCTTAGATGCTTTCTTGCAAAACACGAATATACCCTGTCTTACGGCTGAAGGTAGGGTGCTCTTAGAGGGCAACATTAGTAAGGTAGAGATCCAACAGACGATAGCCAACTTATCATACCACAATGCTCCAGGGGAGGATGGGTTCACGTCCGAATTCTATAAATGGACTGGGACCGATACAGTAGAAATCCTATATGATGCTTTCCAGGGTGCCAATCACACGGGATCCTTACACCCTATCTCCAACAAAGCCACAATCACAGTCCTACCTAAACCAGGGAGAGATCCCCTACTCTGTGGAAGCTACCACCCTATTTCCCTACTTAATGGAGACACAAAAATACTGGCAACAATATTAGCAACACGACTCAAAAAAGTAATCCCCTCCCTAATCCATCACACCCAGGTAGGCTTTGTACCGGGCCGCTCATCGAGGAACCACCTTTGTACATTATTTCATACCATTTGGACAGCACAAGACTCACAGGAAGAGGTCCTTGCCCTCTCAATAGATGCCGAAAAGGCATTTGATTGAATAGAATGGTGGTATCTCTTCAAAATCCTAAAACGCTTTGGACTGGGGACTAACTTCATTGATAGAATACGACTACTCTACGACTCCCCAACAGCACAGGTAAACAGTGGAGGGTTTCTGTCTGACACCTTCCCGATATATAGAGGAACCCGGCAGGGCTGCCCACTGTCTCCCTTGGTCTTTTTATTAGCGGTAGAACCATTAGCGGCTCCAATTTGGAGCTCTAACCTAATATCAGGAATCCCAACCCCAGGAGGATGTTCTACCATCTACCTCTATGCAGACGATATTTTGCTCACCCTTACTGACCTACCCAACTCCCTACCAGCCCTTAAGCAGATATTAACAGAATTTGAGCATCTCTCGGGCTACCGGAATAATTGGGATAAAAGTGAGGCTCTACCCCTATGCCCGTAACAGTCAGTTCCTCACTACAAGGCTTACCGGTTAAATGGAGACACTCACACCTTCAGTAACTGGGCATAGATATAAATAGAGGCCTTGAAAAAATAGTGACGGATAATCTAGATCCTTTAATTAATAATATGAAATGAGATTCGAGAAATGGAAACAACTAGGATTTTTTATGTGGGGCAGGGTGCAAGCAGTGCGGATGGTAACCTTCCAGAGATTCCTCTATGTCTTAGGTATGCTTCCCCTACATATACCAATAGTCCTTCTCCGAGAGATCAACCGCAACATCCGTGCCTTTGTCTGGGGATCCATGTGCCCACGACTGCCTAGAGCCACACTGCTAGCCCGCCGTGAATTTGGAGGTTTAAACCTCCCTTCCGTAGAACATTATTCCTCCGAGTTACACCTATCGCAGCTGACTCAATTACTTCCGAATACACGAGACCCACTACTATGGGTGACAGTGGAAAGAACACTCACAAAGGCTCCTCACGACCTCCAGATAATATATGACACAGACCTGGTGGGCCAACGACCCACCAACCCCATAATTGGAGTCAGGAGGAAAGCCTGGCAACAGGCGCACCGCTCTCTGAAAATAGACCCATACCTACATGACAGAGCCCCCTTATGGGGCAATAGAGGGTTTCAGATAGACGGTAAGACTATTCATTGGAGAGACTGGTATCTAAAAGGCATCATGAGGATAGACCAACTCATCTCTGGAGACAGTTGGAAGACGTTCAGAGAACTTCGGGATGAATTCAATCTCCCTGAATACTATAAATGGTGCTACCTACAATTACGACACTGTCTAGTACAACGGCTGGGATGCTCCCCCCGATGACTCGCACACTCCCCAATACTTCAATATTTGGAAACATGGAGCCAATTAAAAGGGGCTGTATCAGGACTACAAGCGGTGTTGAACCGACATCTTTTCTCACTGCCACTACTCAACTACCTTAAGGCTAAGTGGCAAACCCACCTACAGAAAGATTACGATCTAGAGGATTGGGCTGACCTTATCGAGGCTAGAGATCGTGGAGCACGGGAGGCACGACTAAAATTCTGTCTTTTCAAAATCCTACACGACTGATACTGGACCACCCAGAAATTATGTGTGGCACGATTGCTGCCTCATGCGTCCTGCTGGAGACGCCCTCATAATCAATGTGACCTCACCCACATCCTGCATGATTGCACTGCCATACAACACTTTTGGCGGGTGATAGGACGAACCCTTAGGGAGGTCTTACCCTTGCCACCAACACTCACACCATCCCTCCTACTCGTACACGATACAGAGGAGCTCCATCATCTCTCCCGACCCCAAAGCTGATTATTGCATACCGCGCTAGCTACAGCTAAATTGTGTATCCTCAGACACTGGCGGGCAACAGCTCCCCCCTCCCAGAAGAGTGGATTGGCGCAATGTATCAGGCGGCCTCCCATAAGCGCCTCATATACGATTTACAGGATAAAACTGACATATACCTTCAAACATGGTCGCCCTTCCTACCCAACCTGACGAACTGAACCTATACTACAGAGACCTACAGACATCTAATGTACGCAAACAAAAAGGTCACCACCCCCATTACCTCACACAATATTGCCCTCCGCTATATTATATCCCCCTTCTGTATTCCCTTGATAGAGTTGCCGCTACAATGACACCTCAACAATGACACTCTCTTCGATTATTCCCCCAAAACCCAACTCCGTATAGCCGATTCATGGCCTCAGTTCCACTGCTCCCCCACACTCCCCACTTCTACATTAACATTTCCAGTAACCTGTTACAATCATCTTCCTCCCTATCTCCTAACAGCTCACCTAACCTGAAACCCTGATTCTATTTGTATCACCATTACACTCCTCACCTTTCTTTTTCTACAATCTTATTCCCACCCTCGGTCACCATCGTTCCTATTATTATCATCATGGTCATCATTGTTATTGTCCCCCCTTTCCTCTTTCCCTTTTTTGTTTTTCTTTTTTTCTCTCTATTGTTATTGTTATTTTTATAATTAGTGATATTATTTTACTGTGATCATCATCTCTTTTCTACAGGACTATTGTCATTTTCATTCTCCCCAATATTATTTTATCAAACTAAATCTCCTCTGTTCGCAGGAATACCCACATTCGTAACACTAGATTATTATACTGACAAATCAAATCATACCGCAAAATATTACTCCACATCTTAGGACGGAACGACCCGTTTGTCTTCAATTAACCTCTTCTGTGCCTTGGACGAGATGATCTCGTCCAAGGCTACAGTTCCCCTGTGCCGTGGACGAGATCATCTCGTCCAAGGCACAGGGGAACTTGGGGGCGCGCTAGCGCGCCCCCCGTGCACCCCCCTTCCCCCCCCAAGTCGGGGATGGAAGGGGAAGACCTTCCCCTTCCACCCCCGACCCCCCCCACCCCCCCCTGTGACGTCAGCGCGCGCGCGCGCGCTGATGTGTCACAGGGGCCTCCCTCGTCGCGCTGGAAGCTCTGCTTCCAGCGCGATTGAAAAAGAAATGCAAAAGCATTTCTTTTTCAATCACTTGGGAGGCCCGGAGGGGCTTCAAAGGGAAGGAAAAGTATTTCCTTCCCTTTGAAGTCCCTCCGAGGGTTTCAAAAGCCGGATTGCTTGCAATCCGGTTTTTGAAACCCCACTAGACACCAGGGATTTTTTTTTTTTTCTTAGAAATTGACAAAAGGGAGCGACCCCTTGGGCAAGGGTCGCTCCCAGGGGGGGCATTTTTTTGAAAAGGCCTTTTCTGCCCCCAGGGGGGGCAGAAACCTCTAGGCACCAGGGACCATTTTTTTTTTTTTTTCTTTTTTTTTTTTCATTTTTTTTTTATTGAGGTGGGGAGCGACCCCTTAGGCAAGGGTCGTTCCCCTTGGGGGAAAATTATATTTTG
The DNA here is from genome assembly GCF_031143425.1 of Pleurodeles waltl. NCBI lineage: Eukaryota > Metazoa > Chordata > Amphibia > Caudata > Salamandridae > Pleurodeles > Pleurodeles waltl. The sequence continues at coordinate 520,439,494 of NC_090442.1, forward strand.
GCCATTTCTGCCCCCCTTGGGGGCAGATTGGCCTATTTTGATGAGGCCAATCTGCCCCCAAGTGGGGTAGAAACCACTAGACACCAGGGATTTTTTTTTTTTTTATTGTTATTGACAAAAGGGAGCGACCCCTTGGGCAAGGGTCGCTCCCAGGGGGGCATATTTTCGGGAAGGCCTTTTCTGCCCCCCCTGGGGGCAGATCGGCCTACTATTAGGCCGATCTGCCCCCAGGGGGGGCAGAAACCTCTAGGCACCAGGGACCATTTTTTTTTGTTTTGTTTCATTTTTTTTTTTTTTGGTGGGGAGCGACCCCTTAGGCAAGGGTCGCTCCCCTTGGGGGAAAATTATATTTTGCCCATTTCTGCCCCCCTTGGGGGCAGATTGGCCTATTTTGATGAGGCCAATCTGCCCCCAAGGGGGGTAGAAACCACTAGACACCAGGGAGTTTTTTCTTTGCGTGAATTTCACGCAAAGGGAGCGACCACTTAGGCAAGGGTCGCTCCCTGGGGGGGAAGGGAATTTATTTTAGGCCATTTCTGCCCCCCCTGGGGGCAGATCGGCCTATTATTAGGGCGATCTGCCCCCAGGGGGGGGAAGAAACCTCTAGGCGCCAGGGCAAATTTTTTTTGTGTGTTTTTTTTTTTTGTTGTGGGGGCAAATTGTATTTAGACCATTTCTGCCCCCCTGGGGGCAGATTGGCCAATTTTAGGTCAATCTGCCCCCAAGGGGGCAGAAACCACTAGGCACCGGGGATTTGTTTTTTGGCGCCAATGTCACGCAGGGGGAGCGACCCCGTAGGCAAGGGTCGCTCCCGGGGGGGGGGGGGGGTTAGGGGGGCAAATTTATTTTAGGCCATTTCTGCCCCCCCGGGGGACAGATCAGCCTATTATTAGGCCGAACTGCCCCCGGGGGGGGGGGGGGCAGAACACTCTAGGCGCCAGGGCAATTTTTTTTTGGTGTTTTTTTTTTTTTTGTTGTTTCTTGTTTTAGAGATGGGGAGCGACCCATCAGGCAAGGGTCGCTCCCCTGGGGGGGCAAATTGTATTTAGACCATTTCTGCCCCCCTGGGGGCAGATTGGCCAATTTTAGGTCAATCTGCCCCCAAGGGGGCAGAAACCACTAGGCACCGGGGATTTGTTTTTTGGCGCCAATGTCACGCAGGGGGAGCGACCCCGTAGGCAAGGGTCGCTCCCGGTGGGGGTGCGGGTTGGGGGGGCAAATTAATTTTAGCCCATTTCTGCCCCCCCGGGGGACAGATCGGCCTATTATTAGGCCGAACTGCCCCCAGGGGGGGGGGCAGAACACTCTAGGCACCAGGGCAATTTTTTTTTTGTGTTTTTTTTTTTGTTGTTTCTTTTTTTAGAGATGGGGAGCGACCCATCAGGCAAGGGTCGCTCCCCTGGGGGGGCAAATTGTATTTAGACCATTTCTGCCCCCCTGGGGGCAGATTTGTCAATTTTAGGTCAATCTGCCCCCAAGGGGACAGAAACCACTAGGCACCGGGGATTTGTTTTTTGGCGCCAATGTCACGCAGGGGGAGCGACCCCGTAGGCAAGGGTTGCTCCCGGGGGGGGGTGGGTGTTGGGGGGGCAAATTTATTTTAGGCCATTTCTGCCCCCCCGGGGGGCAGATCGGCCTATTATTAGGCCGATCTGCCCCCGGGGGGGGGGGGGCAGAAACCTCTAGGCGCCAGGGGAATTTTTCTTTTTTTTCTTTGTTTTTTTTTTTTTAGAGATGGGGAGCGACCCATCAGGCAAAAGTCGCTCCCCTGGGGGACAAATTGTATTTAGGCCATTTCTGCCCCCCTTGGGGGCAGATTGGCTGAGTTTAGGTCAACCTGCCCCCAAGGGGGCAGAAACCACTAGGCACCGGGGATTTGTTTTTTGGTGCCAATGTCACGCAGGGGGAGCGACCCCGTAGGCAAGGGTCGCTCCCGGCGGGGAGGGTGGGGGTTGGGGGGGCAAATTTATTTTAGGGCATTTCTGCCCCCCCCCCCCCCCCCTGGGGCCAGCTGAGCTACAGGCCAAACACCACAGGTAGGCACCTTGCAAAAAACACCTCTGTTTTCTGTGAAAAAATATGTTGTGTCCACGTTGTGTTTTGGGCCATTTCCTTTTGTGGGCGCTAGGCCTACCCACAGAAGTGATGTACCATTTTTATCGAGAGACTTAGGGGAACGCTGGGTGGAAGGAAATTTGTGGCTCCTCTCAGATTCCAGAACTTTCTGTCACCGAAATGAGAGGAAAAAGTGTTTTTTGGGCCAAATTTTGATGTTTGCAAAGGATTCTGGGTAACATAACCAAGTCAGAGCCCCGCAAGTCACCCCATCTTGGATTCCCCTGGGTTTCTAGTTTTCAAAAATGCACTGGTTTGCTAGGTTTCCTCAGGTGTCGGCTGAGCTACAGGCCAAAATCCACAGGTAGGCACTGCTTTTTATAAAAAAATGTGATGTGTCCACGTTGTGTTTTGGGCCCTTTCCTTTCGTGGGCGCTAGTCCTACCCACACAAGTGAGGTATCATTTTTATCGGGAGACTTGGGGGAACACTGGGTAGAAGGAAATTTGTGGCTCCTCTCAGATTCCAGAACTTTCTGCCACAGAAATGTGAGTAACATGTGTATTTTTAGCCACATTTTTAGGTTTGCAAAGGATTCTGGGTAACAGAACCTGGTCCGAGCCCCGCAAGTCACCCCTCCTTGGATTCCCCTAGGTCTCTAGTTTTCAGAAATGCACAGGTTTGGTAGGTTTCCCTAGGTGCCGGCTGAGCTAGAGGCCAAAATCTACAGGTAGGCACTTCGCAAAAAACACCTCTGTTTTTTTCCAAAATTTAGGATGTGTCCACGTTGCGCTTTGGGGTGTTTCCTGTCGCCGGCGCTAGGCCTACCCACGCAAGTGAGGTATCATTTTTATCGGGAGACTTGGGGGAACGCTGGGTGGAAGGAAATTTGTAGCTCCTCTCAGATTCCAGAACTTTCTGCCACAGAAATGTGAGGGACATGTGTTTTTTTAGCCAAATTTTGAGGTTTGCAAAGGATTCTGGGTAACAGAACCTGGTCCGAGCCCCGCAAGTCACCCCTCCTTGGATTCCCCTAGGTCTCTAGTTTTCAGAAATGCACAGGTTTGGTAGGTTTCCCTAGGTGCCGGCTGAGCTAGAGGCCAAAATCTACAGGTAGGCACTTCGCAAAAAACACCTCTGTTTTTTTCCAAAATTTAGGATGTGTCCACGTTGCGCTTTGGGGTGTTTCCTGTCGCCGGCGCTAGGCCTACCCACGCAAGTGAGGTATCATTTTTATCGGGAGACTTGGGGGAACGCTGGGTAGAAGGAAATTTGTGGCTCCTCTCAGATTCCAGAACTTTCTGCCACAGAAATGTGAGTAACATGTGTATTTTTAGCCAAATTTTGAGGTTTGCAAAGGATTCTGGGTAACAGAACCTGGTCCGAGCCCCGCAAGTCACCCCTCCTTGGATTCGCCTAGGTCTCTAGTTTTCAGAAATGCACAGGTTTGGTAGGTTTCCCTAGGTGCCGGCTGAGCTAGAGGCCAAAATCTACAGGTAGGCACTTCGCAAAAAACACCTCTGTCTTTTTCCAAAATTTAGGATGTGTCCACGTTGCGCTTTGGGGTGTTTCCTGTCGCCGGCGCTAGGCCTACCCACGCAAGTGAGGTATCATTTTTATCGGGAGACTTGGGGGAACGCTGGGTGGAAGGAAATTTGTAGCTCTTCTCAGATTCCAGAACTTTCTGCCACAGAAATGTGAGGGACATGTGTTTTTTTAGCCAAATTTTGAGGTTTGCAAAGGATTCTGGGTAACAGAACCTGGTCCGAGCCACACAAGTCACCCCTCCTTGGATTCCCCTAGGTCTCTAGTTTTCAGAAATGTACAGGTTTGGTAGGTTTCCCTAGGTGGCGGCTGAGCTAGAGGCCAAAATCTCCAGGTAGTCACTTTGCTAAAAACAGCTCTGTTTTCTGTGATGTGTCCACGTTGTGTTTTGGGGCATATCCTGTCGCAGGCGCTAGGCCTACCCACACAAGTGAGGTATCATTTTTATCGGGAGACGTGGGGGAACGCTGGGTGGAAGGAAATTTGTGGCTCCTCTCAGATTCCAGAACTTTCTGCCACAGAAATGTGAGGAACATGTGTTTTTTTAGCCTAATTTTGAGGTTTGCAAAGGATTCTGGGTAACAGAACCTGGTCCGAGCCACACAAGTCACCCCTCCTTGGATTCCCCTAGGTCTCTAGTTTTCAGAAATGCACAGGTTTGGTAGGTTTTCCTAGGTGCCGGCTGAGCTAGAGGCCAAAATATACAGGTAGTCACTTTGCTAAAAACAGCTCTGTTTTCTGTGATATGTCCACGTTGTGTTTTGGGGCATATCCTGTCGCGGGCGCTAGGCCTACCCACACAAGTGAGGTATCATTTTTATCGGGAGACGTGGGGGAACGCTGGGTGGAAGGAAATTTGTGGCTCCTCTCAGATTCCAGAACTTTCTGCCACAGAAATGTGAGGAACATGTGTTTTTTTAGCCTAATTTTGAGGTTTGCAAAGGATTCTGGGTAACAGAACCTGGTCCGAGCCACACAAGTCACCCCTCCTTGGATTCCCCTAGGTCTCTAGTTTTCAGAAATGCACAGGTTTGGTAGGTTTTCCTAGGTGCCGGCTGAGCTAGAGGCCAAAATATACAGGTAGTCACTTTGCTAAAAACAGCTCTGTTTTCTGTGATATGTCCACGTTGTGTTTTGGGGCATATCCTGTCGCGGGCGCTAGGCCTACCCACACAAGTGAGGTATCATTTTTATCGGGAGACGTGGGGGAACGCTGGGTGGAAGGAAATTTGTGGCTCCTCTCAGATTCCAGAACTTTCTGCCACAGAAATGTGAGGAACATGTGTTTTTTTAGCCAAATTTTGAGGTTTGCAAAGGATTCTGGGTAACAGAACCTGGTCCGAGCCCCGCAAGTCACCCCTCCTTGGATTCCCCTAGGTCTCTAGTTTTCAGAAATGCACAGGTTTGGTAGGTTTCCCTAGGTGGCGGCTGAGCTAGAGGCCAAAATCTACAGGTAGTCACTTTGCTAAAAACAGCTCTGTTTTCTGTGATATGTCCACGTTGTGTTTTGGGGCATATCCTGTCGCGGGCGCTAGGCCTACCCACACAAGTGAGGTATCATTTTTATCGGGAGACGTGGGGGAACACTGGGTGGAAGGAAATTTGTGGCTCCTCTCAGATTCCAGAACTTTCTGCCACAGAAATGTGAGGAACATGTGTTTTTTTAGCCAAATTTTGAGGTTTCCAAAGGATTCTGGGTAACAGAACCTGGTCCGAGCCCCGCAAGTCACCCCTCCTTGGATTCCCCTAGGTCTCTAGTTTTCAGAAATGCACAGGTTTGGTAGGTTTCCCTAGGTGGCGGCTGAGCTAGAGGCCAAAATCTACAGGTAGTCACTTTGCTAAAAACAGCTCTGTTTTCTGTGATATGTCCACGTTGTGTTTTGGGGCATATCCTGTCGCGGGCGCTAGGCCTACCCACACAAGTGAGGTATCATTTTTATCGGGAGACGTGGGGGAACGCTGGGTGGAAGGAAATTTGTGGCTCCTCTCAGATTCCAGAACTTTCTGCCACAGAAATGTGAGGAACATGTGTTTTTTTAGCCAAATTTTGAGGTTTGCAAAGGATTCTGGGTAACAGAACCTGGTCCGAGCCCCGCAAGTCACCCCTCCTTGGATTCCCCTAGGTCTCTAGTTTTCAGAAATGCACAGGTTTGGTAGGTTTCCCTAGGTGGCGGCTGAGCTAGAGGCCAAAATCTACAGGTAGTCACTTTGCTAAAAACAGCTCTGTTTTCTGTGATATGTCCACGTTGTGTTTTGGGGCATATCCTGTCGCGGGCGCTAGGCCTACCCACACAAGTGAGGTATCATTTTTATCGGGAGACGTGGGGGAACGCTGGGTGGAAGGAAATTTGTGGCTCCTCTCAGATTCCAGAACTTTCTGCCACAGAAATGTGAGGAACATGTGTTTTTTTAGCCAAATTTTGAGGTTTGCAAAGGATTCTGGGTAACAGAACCTGGTCCGAGCCACACAAGTCACCCCTCCTTGGATTCCCCTAGGTCTCTAGTTTTCAGAAATGCACAGGTTTGGTAGGTTTCCCTAGGTGGAGGCTGAGCTAGAGGCCAAAATCTACAGGTAGTCACTTTGCTAAAAACAGCTCTGTTTTCTGTGATGTGTCCACGTTGTGTTTTGGGGCATATCCTGTCGCGGGTGCTAGGCCTACCCACACAAGTGAGGTATCATTTTTATCGGGAGACGTGGGGGAACGCTGGGTGGAAGGAAATTTGTGGCTCCTCTCAGATTCCAGAACTTTCTGCCACAGAAATGTGAGGAACATGTGTTTTTTTAGCCAAATTTTGAGGTTTGCAAAGGATTCTGGGTAACAGAACCTGGTCCGAGCCACACAAGTCACCCCTCCTTGGATTCCCCTAGGTCTCTAGTTTTCAGAAATGCACAGGTTTGGTAGGTTTCCCTAGGTGGCGGCTGAGCTAGAGGCCAAAATCTACAGGTAGTCACTTTGCTAAAAACAGCTCTGTTTTCTGTGATGTGTCCACGTTGTGTTTTGGGGCATATCCTGTCGCGGGTGCTAGGCCTACCCACACAAGTGAGGTACCATTTTTATCGGGAGACTTGGGGGAACATAGATTAGCAAAACAAGTACTATTGCCCCTTTTCTTTCTCTACATTTTTTCCTTCCAAATATAGGAGTGTGTGTAAAAAAGACATCTATTTGAGAAATTCCCTGTAATTCACGTGCTACTATGGTCACCCCGGAATTCAGAGATGTGCAAATAACCACTGCTCCTCAACACCTTATCTTGTGCCCTTTTTGGAAATGCAAAGGTTTTCTTGATAGCAATTTTTTACTCCTTATATTTCAGCAAATGAATTGCTGTATACCCGGTATAGAATGAAAACGCACTGCAGGGTGCAGCTCATTTATTGGCTCTGGGTTCCTCGGGTTCTTGATGAACCTACAAACCCTATATATCCCCGCAACCAGAGGAGTCCAGCAGACGTAACGGTATATTGCTTTCGATAACCTGACATTGCAGGGAAAATTTACAGAGTAAAACGTAGAGAAAAATTGATGCTTTTTTCACCTCAATTTCAATATTTTTCTTTTTCAGCTGTTATTTTCTGTAGGAAACCCTTGTAGGATCTACACAAATGACCCCTTGCTGAATTCAGAATTTTGTCTACTTTTCAGAAATGTTTAGGTTTCTGGGATCCAGCATTGGTTTCATGACCATTCCTGTCACTGACTGGAAGGAGGCTGAAAGCACAAAAAATTGCACAAATGGGGTATGCCCCAGTAAAATGCCAAAATTGTGTTGAAAAATTGGGTTTTCGGATTCAAGTCTGCCTGTTCCTGAAAGCTGGGAAGCTGCTGAGTTTAGCACCGCAGACCCTTTGTTGATGCCATTTTCAGGGGGAAAACCACAAGCCTTCTTCTGCAGCCCCTTTTTCCAATTTTTTTGAAAAAAACGAAATTTTCACTGTATTTTGGCCAATTTCTTGGCCTCCTTCAGGGGAACCCACAAAGTCTGGGTACCTTTAGAATCCCTAGGATGTTGGAAAAAAAGGACGCAAATTTGGCTTGGTTAGCTTATGTGGACAAAAAGTTATGAGGGCCTAAGCGCGAACTGCCCCAAATAGGCAAAAAAGGGCCTGGCACAGGAGGGGGAAAAGGCCTGGCAGCGAAGGGGTTAACACCCTCCACATGGAGATCGACCGAATCTATTCCCCTCATATCATTATCTCTCTAATCTTGACAATCATCTCCTTGCACCTATCCTTCTTTGGGTATCCTGATCCCCCCAGAGAAGGGCTATTTTATAGGGACAGACACAAATGACCATACAACGACCCACTCACATGAGAGACACAGATTATATTGATGAGAGATTACTAAACAATTGCTGAATACTGCCACTAGCATACAGACACCGTTCTATAGCAGTATCATGGTATGGATGTCTCCGACGACTACAGCTATACCACATGTTGATGAGACTTGAAAACCCCCCTGATTTTTATATCTTCTAGGTTTACTGACACAAGACCTTTATGCTAACAATACTGGCTCAAATGTAAATATTAATAGTGATTTCAAGTGCTTTTTCATTTGGTATGTTTATAAACAGTGATCATATACTGTAAAGATTGTATACCCCTAAAAAGGTGGGATTTTTTGTCTGTTCTGTATACCTGAAATAATAATAAAAAATTACAACACAAAAAAAAGAATAAATAAATCCATGAAGCTTGAAAAAAAACAAGAAAAAAAAAAAAAACAGTTTACCTGCCTTTCCATGGGCTGTGTGGCCATGCTCCACAGTTGATAGCATAAAAGACAAATGAACACTGGATTCCTTTATGGATTGCTGGATTGTTTTAGACTGAGGCAGATTCTGGCTGCTTCATTTTATTCTTGTGAAGCTTTTGAAGAGTCTTATTTGGACCTTTGTAGACTATTACACAGTAATTGAGTTGCGAAAGGACCAGAGCCCTGGCTGCTTCTATCTGGTGTTTTCTCTGTAGAAGAGGTGTGATCCTTCTGATCATAATGAAGTGTTGATCTGTACTTTCAACAACCGTTACATTTGGTGTTTAAAGGACAGGCATTTACAAAAACAGATCCCCAGGAATTGCATTGCTTGATATGGCATAAGGACATTATCCAAGGCAAGATGTATAAAGGCCTTTAGGCTTCTCAAACCCTGCAGTTAAAAAGAATCACAGGGTTTGCAGACTTTTTTTTAATGCAGCACTAGTTTCTTTAAGGAACATGGGCTGCTTGAAAACAAGTTTTCCTTCTTTGAATGCTTTTACAGGCATGGTGGTCTGCTATCCCTTGCAGGTCACATCCCAGGGATTGCATCCAATTGAAGGGAGTTGCAAATTGCTGCCTCTCTAATTAATATTAATTAGGAAGGTAGTTCTCTGACCAACTGTAATTAGTTATTTTGTGAGCTGACCTAATAAAACATAAGTGAGTTTGCAATATCCAGTTCCATTCACAAAAAAATAGTAAGCAATTTATTTGCCACCACTTCTTGTGAGTGGAATAATAGTACTCTTGGCCTCTAGTTTCCTTAGATTTCAGGAGTTTGGTTCTAGAGCCATTTAGACAGGGATGACTGTCCTTCTTTAAGTGGCAGATATGTTTCAAACATGCTGTCAGATTCATGGTATGGTAAGCCAGGTCCCCTAGTTTTGAGGTGGGTATGTGTGTAATCTGTGTATATATTCAATTGAAGTTGTTAGAGGGAGGTGATTTTAACCAGGATTCTCATCTGTATGGTAAATGTAGGAGGGTAGCAGGGAGGCTTGTGGAACTCTGTAGCAGATGGGTTTTTTTGAAGAGGAGAATGGCCCATTTTGATTTGCTGCAAGTGGTTTGAGGCAAATCTGTTAAACTATTGAAGTAATGTTACTTTTATCTCTGCCAAGTTTGTAGTCAGCTAAGAAAGATCTTGTGGTCTACTGTGTTGAATCCAACTCTGTTGAGTAGGATACACATTATTGGGTCTCACTCATCAAAAGAGGACAGGAGATCTGAGATTTCAGATTCCATACCCCTTCAGGGTCTAAATCTTGATTATGATTATCTGTCATGTAGTATGTTGTTGGATTTAATGAAATCTTGAAGTTCAGTGGCGACTATACTTTCAATGATTAATCTAATAAATGGGATACTTGAGATGCGTATGTGAATGGATAACTTTGATGTATGTGTTTTGCTTCCTTAGTTTGGGTTTTAGTACTCTTGTTTGGTGAGTACACATCTTTGTTAGAGGGGTGCATTTATGATTTCCATCATGTGTGGACAAGAGTGGTCAGATTTTCTTTAATGGTTGCCCCTGTGAATGCTTCTCCTGGGAGGGCTAAGCCTTTAATTTACCTGAAGTTATGAGAACTTGATTAATACTTATAGTTGAGAAGGTTGAGAAGTGTGACAGGCTATTTCAGAAAAGAGATGAACTCTAATTCGTCTGGATATTGGCTCAAAAGTTTTAAATGTTGCTATTGAAGAAGGTCAGCAGGTTGTTTGGATTTAGTGGCTTCAGTTTCTTCAGTGCATTCTAGTCAAAACTCTCCGAACAGACTTTGAACAGTTCTTTAATTTGATCGGCAGCTTGGTTGAATTGGTTTGCTTAGTATGACTTCCATGCATTTTCAGTGGCTTTGTACTAGTTTCTTAAGTATGCTTTGTAAGTTTCGCTTTCTGCAGGACCTTTTCTTTTCCTCCAGCTTCTTACTCAATTTTCAACTTTGTATTTTCAGGTTTGATAGGTTAGTGTCAAACTCCTTATTGGAAGACCTGTGATCTAGTTTGAATTATTTGAGTTGAAAAAGTGCCACAGTCATACGATTGTTGGTCATACTGCAGCAGTTGAGGAGGCTTCCTGGATCAGTTATCTGGTGGGATAGGGGTCTCTGTATATGTTATGGGAATCATGTTTAGTACACCCTCTGCTGGTATTTGCAACTGGGTGAAAAAGGGTTATCAGTGAATGTATCCTGCTTCTACTGTGAAGGTTGCCAAGTAATGACCTGACCAAGAGGGTGGAGTGACTTCTGGAATATGGTCGGTCACACCATGGAAAAAGAACGTGTGGATGGTATTGTCTGCCTTATGGATGGGATCCAGGAAGGTGAAAACAATGGGGTATCCTGTCCATCACCCTGATTGACTGCCCACCCTATTTAGGGCTTGAGAGGACTGCCAGCTTTCCACTTATGGAACCCCCACTGGCTCTGTCAATGTGATGCTTCCTTTGATGCAGTGGGGGCCATCGGAGGAGAGTATTACAATGTCCATGTTAGTTAGGGTAGAAGGTATGAGGTCCTTTCTTTCTGTTACTTACCACCAGGTAAAACCTGGTGGTGAAGGACAGAATAAAACAAATAATGATCACCACATGCTGGAACAAAATCTCAGGTTGTGGAGGGTCATTATTTTTTTTCCATAACAAAACTCCCACTTTGATAGTTTGTTTTTGAAAAACAAAGTTTTTAAAAAGGTTTTCAGGATACCAGCACTGACCTCTTTTCACCAGTGATCAGGACAGAAGCCCATGCTTGCCAATCGAAGTGGCGGCTGGTTGCCTTGTACAATGCAAATTGTTGTGGTTCCTTAATTGCTGCTGGTTCTCAGTTTGGATCACCCCACAGATCTTCCACATCTAAGATGGCTGCCTTCCCTAGTGAAACCACTCTAGGGAGGAGGGGTGCAGGGTATAGCTCCTACAAAGTGTTACCAGTTGTCTTGGGTCACCCATCTGGAGTTCTCCAGAAGCCTCCACCTGAACTTGTATATACAATTAAGCCAGGGGGACTGAGAGAAGAGCATTTGATAGGTTAGTGACTCAGGGAGCTCACAGGAGCCACCCCTAATCCTTTGCATTTTTATTTCACCTTTATTCTTGAGACATTTTCAGTGCCTTAGAAAACTGTAGCCCCCGTTATGAGTTGTCCAAAGGGGTATCCCGCTGGAGGCCTATGAGTTATCCACTGTTTTCATAATCAAATTCATTGGGTCTAGAACACCAAATCTGATATTAACGGGTGAGAATAGGCATCCATAAAACCCATATGCTAAGAGCAGCAAGGGCTGCAGGAAGAGGCATGGCGTAGCCCTCATCAGCCTACGGGGTAGCAGGCAATTATCCCATCAGAGAGCTCAAGGCCTTTCCACCCTCAAACAACCAGGCCTGGCCATTACCCGACACCCCGGACTTGTACCAGCCACCTCCACAGATAATTATCACCTGCTCAGATCAGTTTTTAAATATTGACATAAAACTAAACTGAATCAAATGGAGAAAACCTGTTTGAAAGGAGCCTGTAATTCTAGAACTGGCAGATTAGCCCCATTCTGGGTTTTAACACATGATCCCTGGCCAGAACCATAAATTCCAGCCTCTGAAAGGAGTTTTTTGTCATATTAAATTATGGAACTCTAATTTCTCACACTGACAGTTATAACAATTTAAAATTTGACGAATGCTTATAATGTAGATATTATTAATGAAAAAAATAAAACATATATATCATAAGCTGTACACAATCCGTGAAACACACAAAAGTGTTCATCCAGCGTGCAATTCTCTGTCACCCAATGTTTGCAACTGAGGGTAACCTTTAACACTGAACGTGAGATTTAAAAGATGATGTTACTGGCAGTCCCTAATTCTATTTTTATTTTTAGCAGTAAATCATTGATTTGATTTGTAATATATGCAGAGTGCCACCATAAACCTAAAATGGCTTCCCCATTGTAAATTTTCCTTTTTTGTCTTGGGATGCATTATTGATCATAAAGCAATAATCTATGTTGGACTGTCTTAAAAACACTATGGTTTTGTGTATTTTAATGCTGCAAAATTTCACATGTGTAATGGTTTCAAATGTAATTTTATTGTTGTCCAACTGAATGTTTTCACGCACTTTTCAAACAATGAATGAATCATCTTGTGGTTGCAAAAACATTCTTCAAACTTAGTAAATCCTTCCATCTCACCCTGCTTCAGAAAGCACCTTAAAACATGGCTTTTTGAGCAATAACCGGCAACCCCCCCTTCCAACACCTTGAGACCCTAACAGGTGAGTAGTGCGCTTAAGAAATTATTTGATTGATTGATTGATTGAATCCAAGTATCCATGATCTGAGATCCATCCACAATTCCAAAAATGGTGCCAAACAGGGAATCAAATTTGCCAGGCACTGTACACCTCTTAACATTCACCTTCTGATCGATGGTGTGTTCAACATCATCAAAGCAAATCAAGATATAGCAAAGAGGCTGTTAGTCAAAGAACTTAGAGCCAGATGTAGGTAGATTCTGAATTGCGACCTGCAAATTGCGAGTCAGAGCGACTTGCAATTTGCGAGTCACAAATCAGAATGTAGGATGGTGTCTCTGACACCATCTGCGACTTGCAAGGGGGTCGCAAAGGCCCACCTCATTAATATTAATGAGGTGGGTCGCAATTTGCGACCCCCTTGCGAGTGGCGGAATTCACAGGGATGGTGGCCTGCTGTGGACAGCAGACCACCATGTCTGTGACTGCTTTTTTAATAAAGCTGTTTTTTTTTTTTGTAATGCAGCCCGTTTTCCTTATAGGAAAACAAGATGCATTACAAAAACGAAAAATGAAACGTTTTTGTATCATTTTTTTAGAGCAGGCAGTGGTCCATAGGACCACTGCCTGCTCTGGAAAAATGATTTTTAATGCCATTCGCAAAAGGGAAGGGGTCCCATAGGGACCCCTTCCCTTTTGCGAATGGGTTAGCACCCATTTGAAATGGGTGCTAACTGCGATTGTTTTGCGACCGCGTTCGCGGTCACAAAACAATACACTATTGCACTGCGACTCGCAATTAGGAAGGGAACACCCCTTCCTAATTGCGACTCGCAGTCCCGTTTTGCGATTCAGTAACCAGGTTACCAAATCGCTAAAAGGGGTTTGGGCATCGCAATGTACTTTTTGCACAAATAGCAAAAATCGCTGTTTGCAACGTGCAAAAGGTTTTGTACATCTGGTCCTTAGTCATATACAATTTTATAAACTTAGATACGAGGATCTCATCTCTAACATTTGCAGCAACAAATCCTACTGGACCTGAAATACATGGTACTTCAAAAATGCTTTCCACATCAGGAGTTCAGTACAGCGTGTTAAGTCTTGTGTAGTTTCTTCATTTTCCCTGTCTTGTATAAAACCTGAGGCCTCATTTAGGTCTTTCTTGAATTCCCAAAGCGGGTATGTGTCTATGAAACAAAGAAAATTAATGTCTCCGATATGCTGTGAGTTATTTCCCCTTATGTGCATCACCCAGGCACGTCCCCAATGCTCTTCCGAGGCACATCTCCCAACAGTCCCAGCAGGACCACCACTGTGCTCGCTTGGTGCATAACAAATTAGCTATCTTGGTGGATGTTATATGGCAGTCCCGGTGCTGCACAACAGCTACTGTTCCCCAGAGGCACATCACCTAATGCTCCCCTTAGGCAGACCATTCAGTGCTCCCCTGAAGTGTATCACGCAGAGCTCTTGTGAGATGCCTTGGTGAGTTTCCTTGGTGGGCATGAACGTGTGCTACTCTGCTGCATTCCATTCTATGCTCTCATCCACTGAGCTGCTGATGGGCCTTTCCCTGTAGCAATGCTCCACATAGTTGCCTATGCCTGTTGGTCAGTGTGCACTGATGACTGCAGGTTGTTTGGCATGTGAGCGGGAATGCCTGCAAATTGTTGGGCTTTGTGAAAATGGGTTGGTATTTCGTTCTGCGTATGTATGTGGTGAGTGCCTCTGCATCCGGCACTATACAAAAGTCATACCTGTTGGCTTAGTCAGTGGTTGTCTGTGATATGTAGAAAGTGACAGAAACCATGGAACATATGACAAGTAAAAGCAACATTTAGATGTAAGACGAGGGGATAATTACACTTCAATTGCAAAAAGTAGGTGTAAGGTTACTAAAAAAGTGGTCATTCCACATTACGTGAAGCAGAAAGTCAACCTTGAACGTCAACCTTGAAGTTAGTAAATAAACCCCTAAAATGCTTAGTGTTTAAAGACATCGGTTACAGTAGAAAATGGTAAATCTGAGAACTCTATCACGATGTTATGTCCCCAAAATATGTGGATTATGGATGCTGGCAAGTTATCACCTCACTAGAGCTAGAGGTATATATCTAGGGACATATTTATACTTGCTTTGTGCTGAAATAGCATAATTTATTTTGACGCTAATTTAGCGCAAACCCAACGCCACATTTATATGTTGACGCAAGATCCATATGGCCACGGTAACATACATGTGCAGGTGACAACAAATATGGACTATGCTGCAGTACAACACAATCAATGCACAACACTAATACATAAAACCACATGTATGTAACACACCCACAACTTGACAGGCACAACACGAGAAGGACAGGTGCAGACATGTACCCTTAGACAACAGCAGAACTACACAGACCACTACAAGTGCCCTCAGGTTGCCCACTACATACACATCACACACACTACACCAAACAAAGAATAGCACAGAAATGGCAAAGGCATACACCATGCCCATGTCATGTAACTTCCAAATAAGCACAGATGCCTCAAGTCATGCCATGCAAATTACTGCCAGAAGAAATATCAAACGCCACACAACTTGCGCATATAAAACTGCATCTCATCAACACATACATAACTAACCTGTAGTGTTCAGAGACATCTGCCTGACACATTGACTCACACATAGGAATACAAGATCATTGCCCATCACATACCATGTGTCAGAAGTGGTACCACACCCACTGTAGTGCAACCTCACATGCAACACTCATTGACTCACAACACTATTATGTTTGTACTAGATACAATAAATGGCTTAACAGTGGGCAGAGACACAGTCAGACAGTGCAGATCATGGATGTCATAGTGGGACCCAGTAGGGGAAAACAGAACATCACTGACCTCACATGCACTGCGCCAAGGGACACATTTGCCAAGTAGCTGAGCTCCATCCCAGAGCCTGCACTGTGCATGTGTCAACAGAATAAGTGCACATTTATGTTTAGGAAGATAGGAGAGACACTGCTAGTTATGTTGATCATCCTGCAACAATGGGAGAACACATCCTTGGACACCTCATGGCTGACACAAACATTAGCTGTCACTCAGGAACACCAAGGGAACAATGTAATAGCCCAAAGTTCCATATTCATGGCCTGTACTGTATGAACATCTTGGCAGATGACCATTTCATAATGACTTCAAGCCACATTGTAATTTGGTCACCCTCCTATGTTGTATGTAGCGTGGAAGGGGTGTGCAATGTTTGTCGCTGCAGGGCTGTCACCACAAGATACATAGCATGGTGATGCAGACTCACATTTAGCTGTCCCCTAAAACAGGAAGTGCCAACAATAAATACCACCCCAGGGGTGCTGTATGCAGGTTGCAAAAGGGAAGTAGACTGTGCTAAGAACTCAGCTGAATGTGGCACAAATGCATGCTGCACACTTCTGCACACACAGAAAGAGCCAATTGGCTATCCAAAATGTATATGTACAGGGCGATGTACTATCCTGCACAGATACATCCACCTCCACAAGGCAGCTAGCCAAGTACCCTGGTGCAGGCTAGGTAGTGTTGGTGCACGGCTGCACATGAACAACTCACGCAGGGGACAACAAAGGGTTGCCAATGAACATGTCACAGATGGGGCATTCTTGCATAGTTGAAATGTTGCAGGACAGTGCAGCCAACTTTGGAGACATGTAGTGCATTCTCACTAACCAATTTCAAAGGCCCATAGTGTCACACCTCACCTTCAATGACACATGTCAAAAGGGATGGGATGTCCAGGCTCTGTAGTGCTACCATATTGCCACCACGTCTGACCACATTGTATTGTGAGGATGTGTTATGTCCCCTCTAGTGATAGCACACTGATACAAAGGTGCACTACACAACGTATGGTACATACATAATGACTATCAGTGTGGAATCCTAATCAGATGTCCATGTCCTTGAGCCAAACACAAGATTGTCATGTCCAACAACCTAGTGCTAAGGAAACGTTACACAAGGATAGTAACTCACACAAAACCATAAATACAAATGAGCCACAACCAGCTCTTAAGATCAACTGCCATGTTACATTACATACCTGTTGCAAGCCCTAACAACAAATGACTCATTTAATCTTTTACAGCGGATCAGGGTAATGGCATGCAGCCATGGATAATGACCCCATTTCCCAACCCAAGCACAGCAGCAGCTGGCATATAATGAGGGACATCGGATGACACAGACTATTGTGGAGAGGAGATTTGGCATCCTGAAGTCCAGATTCAGGTGCCTGGACATCACAGGAGGCAGCCTCCTGTATGCCCCACACATCGTCTGCAAGATAATCATGACGTGCCATCCTGCACAACATATGTGTGCAGATGAA
The DNA here is from genome assembly GCF_031143425.1 of Pleurodeles waltl. NCBI lineage: Eukaryota > Metazoa > Chordata > Amphibia > Caudata > Salamandridae > Pleurodeles > Pleurodeles waltl. Next base: position 520,456,503 of record NC_090442.1, read on the forward strand.
CATCCCCTTATATGAGCAAGTAGATGACTTGCCTGAGAAAGAGAAGGAGGATGATGGAGAAGGAAATAAGGGGGAACAGCACAACACAGCTGCTGGGATACGCCGCAGACTACACATTGTTGATAACTTCTTCACTCAATAATCACATATCTCACATTGCAGATGTCAATAAACACCTCACTCACTCACACAATCCGGCTTTGGTGTCTTCAATCTCTTAAACTTTAGGATTATGAGTCTAACCTCAGGGAGCATGTCATAAACACTAATCTGAGAAGCACTGTAACAACATCACATGTGAAGTGTTAGAGTAAAGTGCTACCATCACACACATCACAATTAGCCATGTTTCTTGAATGTGACAACTGAAGGACGCAGTCTATAGACCACAACATATTCATAACATCCACATTGCCAACTTGTACAACAATAGCTCATCACAAACAACAACAACAACATGCCCAAATAGGAGGTAAACAAGGGGGCCATACATGAGGCAGTTGATGTCAAAATATGGTGAGATTGTAATGTTTGAACAGAGCACCAACACAGCTCAGTGTGAGAGTTGCAATGGCTGCATGGAGCATGTGTGACAAGGGTTGGACATCATTGGTGACCATGCTCAAGATGCTTATGCCAGGTATGACAAGCAATGGGAGAAATGGATCCTGTGCAGTACATCCATGAAAATCACTCCTGCTACTGCCACAGGGCCCAATCCTGTCACAGGATACAGCTGACCTCACACTTTGGACAGTCACATCTGTGGAATGTACATCAGAATGGAGGAGAACATATGAAGCTAGGGCTGCAGGTCCACCACAAAATAATTTTTATTGCAATGCAAAATGTCAGGAATTTCAACTATCTATTGTGTTCAATACATTATATGTTTGGAATGTAGGCAGAGTGTGTCAATCACAGTATGTAACAAATATGTACACACATCGAACATCTGTGTAGTACACACACAAATCATCCATATACTCAAGAGCAACATATGGAGACATTTGTTGGGTAACAGTTGCCAGATTGCATTCATCAGCCTTCATCAACAATGTCTGAGCTGTGCATGTCATCTGAAATGTGATACTCTGTAAGACAACAGCAAATAAATTAACACAATTCACAATTGCATACCATGACTCTTGCATTGTACTGACTGCCATACATATGTGGATACACTGTTGTCACACATACATACAAATGCATGACGTGTGCACATTTGCATGCTATTGATTCTGTAACACACACATTGGTGTGACAGACCAATCACACACGCAAATCACATGCTTCAATGGACTACCACATGTGGCCATACACAAAAAGCCAAACTGCAGCCCTGCCCATTCAATTATTATGTTGATACAGTGTGCTTCCATTAACAATTGACAAAACCACGCGATAAGGAATAGAGTAAACAAAATGATGCAAATGCGTCAAAAACATCAATGTTGACTTACTGTAAAATATACGCACTTAGATAATGCGTCATTATAAAAAGGCGCACTTAACTAAAGCGTCAGAAAAAATGCATGCAAATATCAGATTCGACAAAAAATTCACGCATAACAGAAAATGTGACGCAAGGGCACCAGAAGTGATGTAATAGGATATCCTGTTTACAGGCATGGTACAGTGGGTGTAATTTCCCTTTCCCTTTACAGTCTGTGCCTCTTTTGACTATGTGGTTGTGTCTTGGAGTTGGTGGTGTCTTCTTGCTCTTTTGTGTGTCTTGTGGTGTCCCTCCTGTTGTGTTTTCTGTTGTATTTGATAGTTATTTGTCCCAGTGTCTGTGAATTTGTGTCAACTGTATTTTACCTTGTACCTGTGCTGTGGGGTGTCTGTCTGGGTTAGTTCTATAAGTGGGTTATTTATTTTTTGAGTGTGAAGTTTCCTTTCCTTATTTCTGTTTATTACTACAACATTTTACTTTTCAAGCTGAGCCCCAGTGCAATGTCTAGCAGGGGGAGGCAGACCAGAATGGGGGAGGAGGAGCTGGGAGGCTTCTTGTGGCTGGTAGCCCACTACCTCCCATTGATGCTGGAGATGGGTGGCCCTGTGATCCAGGGCTACTGTACGGAGGTGAGACGGCTGCAGTCGGCTGCAGTAGGGCAAGGTGCCCCACCACTTGAAGAGGGTGTACCACAGCAGTCGCAATGTCCACCAGCTCAAGCATCGCTGGGCTGATCTGGTGGCTAGGGAGCAGGATCTTCTGGACCATCTTGGTGTGGTGATTTGTGGCCCTGTTGGTGAGTCTCCCATATGCAAACTAATTACTACTCGCTGCACTTGAATGACTGTAGCAGATGTGTTGGCTTGCTTGATGGATGCTTGTGGACAGATTGCATGCAACCTGAATGAAGTATCATTGTGCCTGTATAGACATGGGCTTCACATATCCAACCATTTTACCTATGCATGTCAGATGTTAGGTGAGTCATGCACATCCATCACTAAGTCACACATTTCAGGGGCCATGGCAACATCTGTGCCACAGCATTGTGTCATGTATGTTAAGCCAAGACACCGTCAGCATATCATATGTCAGTAGATTGTGATAACAAAGTACGACAATCCATGAATGGAGCAACATTGTCAGATTTTCACACATATTCCTGTCATTATGTTTACAAAGGGGGAATACCAGCCTTCGGGGGCACAGGCAATGGGGCATTTCATGCCATCACCCAACTGTGGCTCATCAGTCATAGATTACTCAATGCATGAAAATAGCAGACTAAAAATGTATCCGCCTGTCCTCTACAAAGTGCCTTTGTGTACCTTGCAGGACAAGCCAGAATACCTGAGTTGGTTGTCATGCAGAGCACAAGGGTAGTGTCATTTATGTGTCCCCCAATTCCATCTCATTCTATGGAGTTCCATCTTCTACTGATTGCCCACAAATGGTTGTTGCAGGGTGTAGCACTACATGAGTCTCTGGCGCAGTGCAAGAGTGCAGAAGTATGGCGCTCACTCACCTGAGTGTCAGTCTCATTGTGAGTTTGCAGTGGTGTGTCTATTTCACTGTCCACAACCTGGATAATTATCTCACTCCTCTGAAATAGTGCATACTGCCACATGTTGTCCACTAATTGCCAGCACTGTGTAAACAAGGTGAAGACAAGCCACATGTTGCTCCATATGTGTCATAAATGTGCACAGTTGTGTATATAATAGCACTGGAACACACTGTCATTCCCACAACACTGTGATGCACCATTTTGTAGACAAATTGGTGCATCCCTGTATTGTAAGTACATGTAGGACTGGGTGGCCAATTGTCCCCCAGTATGGTGCAACTAATTCTTTACTCCACTTACATGACACTTATATGGAATGTAATAGGCATGCATGCAGGTCAAATCCAATCGTTTGCTGGTATGGTAATGGGTGTGTGAGGAATGGTATTGGCTGATCAGGTATTGATGGGTGTCTACATCTGGACACATGAATGTATAAGTGATAGACCTATGGATACCAACTTCATTTTTGTCATCACCTAACATATGGTATGTATGAGTGGCCATGCATTGGTGGATGACCTGGACAGTTGAGATGTTGAACTGCATGGCCATACCCCCTGAGGCACAGGGGGTGGGAACAATAAATGTGTAGGTAGATGTGATGCTCACAGTGTAGGTGACAGTCATTTTGATCAGGCTTTCATGTATACCTATCAACACTGAACCCTTATGGTTACCAACAGCATCCCAAACTCCCAATAACAGATGCAAGTTTCTGGTGATGTAGTTTAGAAAATTTATCACAGATGATGAGGAATAGTGGCTCTGATCAATGTTAGTTTGATGTTGCCTTAGCATTGTCACACATGGTAAAAAATCTAAGCAGATCTAACTTGGTTTGATTCATTAACTTGTTGTGGGTGGCTATGGTGTCAAGGAAATGGTGCTAAGGAAGCGATGTTGTTTCATCCATCAGGGCCATTGTATCATCCAGAATGTGAGTAGGACATTTGACAACTGCCTACATTTCATTCTTATCCTCCTAAACTGACCAGTGGCAATCATAGATGAGTTTGAGTCCCTCTGTTTCACTGGTACTCTCAGCTGAGGATATTGCCCAACTACTGTTTCACACCCATTCCTGCAGTATGTAGTGGGTGTAGCATACATGTGTTCAACATGTTTCACATATTCAGTGAATTGCTTGTAGGGGATGAGGCCAACAATGACGTACAACATGTAGGTATCATGAGCATAGATATGTGCCCACATACTCATGCACTCTTGTACTGACACTCTGTGACTTGAGGCATGTTACACACATCACAAATCCTAGGCATAGTACTGTCACAACACACACAAACATGCTGGTTGTGTAGGTGGTGTTTTTTTAAAAGTGTGAAAGTGCTATATATATACAATGTCCAGGTCTGTGACCCCATTCGTGCAATCCATCCAATTGTGACACAACACAAGTCCAGAGTTGAGGGACATGTCATGGGACATGTTTGGGTAAAGTGTCTTTCAGTGCAGAGGAACATAAATTGCCTATTGAAAAGTTAGGGACAATAGCAGTCCATCGCAGAAAGGTCAACAGTGTGTTGAGGAAGAATGCATATCTGTAACAGTGCTAACACTGGCGTGATTTCAAGCACGGGGTTAAGGAAAACACTGCCCATGTGGCATGGGCTGGTGCTACTGGTAACTTCTATGGGTGAAGATGATCTGTTCCACATCTTCATCCTCCAATGTGTTTGGTGCCTCCTCTACCCTTGGTGGTGGCAGTGGGGAGGTATAGGGGGCCACACACTCTTCAGTGGTTGCAGATGTGGACTCCCAATTCCCGGCAGCTGCTATCTGGGGCACAACATATGACATCACTGCAGCAATGAGGAGCTGCTGGTTTTTAAGTATAGCTGCAACATCCCTGTGGTAGGCAGCCATGTCTGCCCTGATGGAGGCCATTTCCTAGTGCATGGAGTCCATTTTGTCCCCAAGCATGCTGCTGCCAGTTTGGGAGGGTAGTTGTTGTGGCCTCTCCCACATGGCAGCAGCTATGTCCCTCCGACACTCCTGGACTCCACGCATTGGGAAGTGTGTGTGTTGATTGGCTGCAGTATGTTCTGTTGCCGTGATGATGCACACCCGCATCCCCTCAAAGCTGGCTGCGATAGTTTGCATCCCCATCCGCACCTCCTTGGCCACCTCCCGCTGGACTCTCACCACTGTCCTCTCAAAGCTGGTGCCTGGGTCCTCAGAGTCCTCTGCTGTGTTGGTGCTGGCAGGTCGCACTATTGGGGTGTTAAGTGGGGCCTGTGGGATGTCTGCTACTTCAGAACTCCTCCTTGTGACTGGAGGTGGTGTCTGCAGGTTTACAAGGGCTTCTTGGAGGGTCTCTTGGCTGATAGTTGCCAGCTGGTCATCCAGGTCATCAGGATACTCCGGGACAGTCAGATCCGCAGGACAGCCACCATCCTCTGCAATGAGATGGTGTAAAATCAGTCTGTGTTGTGACAGTTGACAAGTCACGTCACTGACTTGATATTTGAGACTAATTGTCATATTGGGCCCATGTTGACGTAAATGTGGTGCAGCATGGTGGTGTGCACAAATAATCAGTGCCACACTGCGTCACTTTGGTAACACAAGGATGCACCGTATTTAAGTGAATATGGGGCACCGCTGTGTTGTCCCCAGCGCTGGTGCAAGATTCAGCTGCCAGCGTCATTGCAAGCATCCTTGCACTATTGTGTAAGGATGTATGCGTTGAGGGGTGTGACTGTTCATGTGTGTGAAGGTGTCCCTTCTTGCACATTAACAATCACTAATGGCACTTTGGCACTTCTGTGTGAGCTGTAGAATGCAGCACACACTGAAGAGACAAATCATCATTTACATATGATTGCTTATGTGCATGAAGGAACACCTTCACACTCAGAATCATTTCTGGCATTGTGCTCATCCTATGCATGCTGCAGAATGCAGCACGCACTGGAAAAAGCAGAAAAGGAGGAAGTATAAATGTATTTCTCCTCTCTGTACCCTGCTAATGCCACCCCTGGGGCTGGCATTAGAGTTTTTGGCACTACCTGAAGTTTACAATATTCTGTTTATCTGAGGCAGCATCAAAATGTAATGGGTGTCGCTGTGGCTGTCCCACAGAAACATTCATTGCACCACCTTCTACGCACAGTCATGATCAGGAGGGTACGTCCTTACAAGGTGACATAATGCACCAAAAAGTGGCTTAACGCGACCTTGTAAATACAGCGCAGTGCTTAGCCCTGTGGCACTAATGTCCTATGATGCGCCCATTAGTTCCAAAGGATTGTTCCAGTACATCATAGCTGCAGTCTACGGCCCTATGCCCCACCTGAATGTCACATGAATGGAAGCCCAGTTGCCACTATTGGCTGTGTCATATCTTCTAAGTGTATTGTGTATCCCTATTGTAGCTTGACGCCCTCTTATCTTGTTCTACCCTCTCTTTGTATCCATTTGCATGGTGAGGCTTTGCAATGTAGGTTGCTGTGCTCATGCCACAACACCACACATGGCTATTTTCACCTGTCACAGTCCTACATGTTTTACATACATCCATGATGTGCTGAAAGCTTGCACCACCCCAGGGATGGCATTGACGGGACACTGTGCTCTTGTTGCCACTGATGGCTCCTCATGTTGTCGTTTGTGTTTGTGTGCTACATTGCATAGCACTCATGGACCTGGCAGAGTACTGTTTCAACTCCTGTCTGTGTAGGTTGTTTGCCTTTCTAAACACCTATGTCCTCTCCTTCAATGCAGCCTTCCTTGCACTATGATACATGAGTGCAACATGGTGACAGTACAGCTCATCTGACAAAAGCACGGAGTTGAACCCAGGGATGGGCAGTACCAAAGTCCTCTTGCGGTGCTGGACTTCGACCTCCAGTTTGCAGTGCTGCCTTCCTGATCTGTGCCATTTTTTCCTTGGTCCTTCTCTTGCAGTCATGTCAGCATTTCTTGCACTCAGTTACAGTTCTGCTGACCTTTGCCACACTGTTGATCTTATCGGCAATCTACTGCCAGACTGCCTCTCTCCTTCCAATTGGAAATTTAGAGGTGACGAATAGTTGATTTTGATGCGCCGTCACCTCTCTCACCAGTATTTCATGCTCCTCTGCACTGAAACAACACTTCCTCTTTTTCTTCTCCCTCCCGTGGGTCTTGTCTGTGCCCTCCTGGCTGGTTCCTGGTTGAATGGGGTCACCCTGGGGTCTCTCCTGGATTCTTACATCCATTTTGGGGCTCCTTTGCACTGTTTTCTCCGTTAGCGTCTTTTTTTGATGCTATTGAGGGCACAAATGGTGCATTTCTGTTTTGCGATGTGTTTACATGTCGTAAACTGGATTAGAGTCATTTTTCCTCCATTAACATCATTTTGCCTTACGACAAGGCACAATGGTTAACGTCGGAAAAAATGACCCTAAACAACTAAGTGTAAATTTGATGCTTGAGTGGCGTTAAAAAATGGCGCTAGTCAGCGATAACCTTTTTGACACTAAACTGCGTTAGCATAGTTTAGCATCAAAAAGTATAAATCTGGCCTCTAGTGCTTGTGCATTTAAGTAGAATTTCTGCAGCTGGCATTCTGGAAAATGCACCCGCAGGTTTGACTACTGGATCTAAACAAAATTAACTACATTAGCTAAACATCGAGCAGTACATTCTCCTTCGCTATGTAACTATGGTGCTAGCGCGCCTGGTCCTTAGTAAGTAAACTTACAAGGGGACACGTATAGGTCGATGAACCTTTTGAATCACATGGAGTATCCTAGTCATGTAGTGACTACTGAGCGCAATAATCAGCAGAAACATCCATTAATTTTCACCCAACATCTATAAACAATTTTCATGAACAACCATTACTCAGTGAAGAGTTAAACAATATTTCCCTATTGATTACAATACTAAATCATCTGTTAGCTCACCTTTATTTAATCAACACAATTATTAATCCATTAATAGATCATCAAAACATGAAAATGCGCCTACATGTGTCAAAGTATATCAGGCTTAATAGCAGAGTTTGGCAGATAGCTCGTCAGTCATTTGTCACTGTCAAATGTCACTCTAACATCCTACCTAACCAAGGTTAGCATCAGCATGTGGGACTTCATGCAAAACAAATTTAGAGAAAACATGAATTTGGAAAACATCTTTCTATGTGAAAATCTACAATCAGTCACATTTTCATAGCTACCTATCCACAGAATTGATCAGCAACAAAGTCAGTCTTCGTCTTCAGGTCATCAATTATTCAGCTACACATCAGGCTCTCAGAGTATGAGACCAATGACAGAATCTCAAACAGCGTCTCCTGATGTCATCAATTCTCCCCTAGCATCTGAAGTTTTAGCCCCTTGTCATGACTTTTTATTAGGGTCTCCCAGTCCATCCCCCTAATTCCTAATTGGTCAGTCAGTCAGCAGATAATACTTTAACCTATAGTATTTGTTTACCATATCTACCAATTTTAAAATCAGTCCTTTCACAAGATGCGGATTGGTCCGCCTATATGATGTCCTCATCATCCGGCTCTTCAGGAATCGAAATTGTTGCATGTTCCTCCTTAGTCAGTGCCTTCATTGTTCAAGTCCTGGGAAAGTACATTTAGCCTACTCTACAAATAATTGTATCAAATTGTCTTCATCATCTCCTGACCCCGGTACATTGCAGAGAATTCTAGCTAAGCAACTTTAACATAGGGCAGTTCAGGGTCATGTCGTACATCCAGCTTCTTGCAATGTGGTTAATATTCCAGCTCTCTTGTGGGAGGCCAAGGAAAACTAGGCCATAAATTCAGCTAAGTTAACACTACAAGGTAAGGTAAAACATAGGTTAAACATCCAAGTATGACATATTATTACAGTATTCTTATACATTTTCATCATTTCATACAGTTTCAGTTACATTAGTACAATCTCGTATAAGTGGTTGTCGTGCCCAGAGGGCACATTTTCAAACGTGCACATTATTTTCTCTACAATTAATTTCTCTATAACTTTTCATTAATCAAGCACATAAACATCATTGTTAATTTTACAACTAGCATAACTGCTTCAACAATGGTGAAGAACTAACTTGAGCATATTCTCCACTATTGCCATGGTGGAGATATCAAATCCACTGCCTCTGGAAACACGATTGCTATAATCTCTAAATCGGACCCAGAGTCTTTATTTAAAATGAATTACTTGACTCTGCGGCAAAACATAGATTTAATAAATTCACTGCAAGACATGCTTGGATTCCTACAAGAAATTTTTAAGAACACCATGCCCGAGCAGTACAGTACTTGATATACTTCAGAGCAACTGTGAAAAATTAGCAAACAAACCATTATATTTCATTCAAAATTGCTTCTAATTGTTCAGCAAAAACAAGGCCTCTCCTTTTTTAGTGATTCTAAGAAATGTGCTTGCGTGCATACTTGATGTTGTTAACACATGTGGAACGCAACATATGGGCGCAAGATGTCATTGGCTAAGTGGGGCAGGATCATTATGAAGAGGGAAGTTAAGACTCGATCTTATCAGGGTCCCAAAGGAAAGAAGGTAAATGTTGAAGTGGAATGGCCACGAAAGAGTGCCCCAGGCTGTTCAGCTGTTGCATACATCTAAGAGAGGTCGGGACTGATTTTCTGCAATAAAGAAGTTATTCTAAAAATGCCAACACCGTAAAATATATCGCCAACAGCAAGAACACATCCCAAGAAGATCTAGCACAAGTGTGCCTTAAACTAAAGGAATGAGCAGACCTGAAACTATATAACTCGACTTTTTTTATATTTCAAGCTGAATTATGAGGGACTGGTTTATAAACCTAGTAAAATTAGATATTGAGATTCTGTTCACATTGTGACAGTTGTACCAGTTATGGATTGTACCTGAAGTAGCCAGTCTACGTGGGGCTTCAGAATACCACTGTCAGGTGTGTGAAAATGTTTTTGCATTTTGTATATTGCAAAATGTGTCAAGTAAAGAGACCAACCATTAGGCACACAGAAATCTAACAAAGCTTAACTGTTTCCTAGCAAATGTGGCATGGGTGCAGAGTCTGTGAGAGAGACATGCCCTCTCCTGGTCTCAAAATGGTCTCATATTTGTAAAGTTTGCTCTCTTATTCTCCTATAGCCTGATGTTTGGCATGTACCTTCATATTAACTAATTTTATTCACATTCCCAGCGAACGGTGAATATGGCTTTGTACAATGCATGCTCTGACATCGTCTTGATAGCTGAAGATGCTAAGCCCACAATGAGTGTCTATGCATCTTTCCTGCATCTGGGAGTTCATCCCTTTGTCCTTACTATTGGATACTTTGACAGGCTAAGTAGTTTTCTGAAGCTCAGGGGTGGCACCGTTTAGGCCATAGAAGTACTGGGAGGCCACTATTCAGCATACACATTCATGCATGTCTGGTAGGGGGGCTTTAGTTACTGCTCAATACTGGCTTTTTGCAATTGCATGGGAGTCCTTCGCAACATTGTGTAGTGCAGGTTGGGGTGGGGGATGGAGGGGAAGTGGCTTCACTTTTTTACCTGTCACTGCTGAGCTTTATCTGATGTCATGAAATCAAGTGACAACACCAAGGGCAAAAATGCATCGCTGGCATATTTTGCACTTCCACAACATTGATGAGTAATTCTCACAAAGCATGGCTAAAAATGAGAGCTTTTTGCCTGATTGCACATAATTATATTGGGACCTAGCCACAAAGGTAAATCTACATGTGTAGATTTGGATCACTGATAGAATACCAGAACCAAAAATTTCATGTAGAAGGAATAGCATGTCAAAACTGTTGAAGGCCAAATTATTGAGAAGATGAGTGCAAATAGGTAAGTATAGATTTACTATTCTTAACTCCTCATCTACATACCTCATCTACATACCTGGAAGATATATATTTTGTCAAGGTACATATATGTGGAGTTATATATAGTAAAACATTACTTACCTATAGAAACTTACCTTCACAATAGTTTTGTCCTCAAGATTCTTGGTACGATATTTTGTTCCACTGCATTTCTGGTTCCGAGATGCTGTCTAAACAGTGTAGTATTTACTACAACTAAATTTACTCTTAGACTTTTGTGTAACCTTACTACTTTTGGCAACTCACAATGTACAAGTGAAAAGTTACTGGAAAGTGAAGACCTCAATCGTGGGGGCGAGTCACTAAAATGTTCGTACATAACAGTAACATTACCACTAATAGGGACTTTGTGGTCCTATTTGATGTTTCTCTCACTTGATGAAGACTGCAATTGGGGCAGATATTTCACTCACTATGGTTAAGTATAGGGAAAATGATAGAAGTTTCTTACACTTTTTTAAAAATTTAAAAAATATTTTTGTGTTAAATATAAAGGATATTTAATTTTATACATTTATTTGAAATGCAGTACAATGTAGAAAATGTTATAACATTTATTTCATATTACACAGTGAATTACTTAGAATATATTTAATTGATTTAAAAATATTTTTCTGCTTTTGAAATTACGAAACAATTTTTCCCCATAAATTAAAAACATTATATTGTTATTATTATAAAAAAAATATTAAGCATGCTATTTCAAATTAATTAAACACAATTTCAATTTCAGTAGTTATAACCTTTATAACCACAAAAGTTCAAACACAGTAAAATTAAATAAAATCATCAACTTTACAAAGACAGTTGCTCATACATAGTGTTGTGATTATGCACAATACACCTAAAAAGGTACCTTACCACAGAACATACTTCATCACCGTAAAGTAACTGTAAAGATTTTGAAATTAAAATGCAGATCGCAAATATTTCTACAATTAATAAAAGTAGGATACAGTTCATAAAATTCACAGAAAAAAGTAACGTGCAGCAAGTCTGTTTCAAGACATTGTCATAAGGACATATGCCAATGATATCACTGGCCAAAAGACAAAGTGGAAAGCACAACAAACTAAAATTTTTCCTTTCTGAAAACCTGAACAAAAGTGCCCACTCCCAATGACCAATGTCACTTAAGAGATAAGGCTTCATAGATGGTGTGGTCTTGAACGTGAAGTAATTTCATGTGATAAGCTTGCTAATTGCGGCTTGTTAACGTTTGGATCGTTTCAAAACTAAGAAGGTGCTTTTGGCGAAAGCGATGTCCTGCTTACAAATGGCAATAGGTTTATCAAAAATTCATTTTTTGCCAAAGCGTGTACAGCACTGACTAACATAAGATAGCCACCACACATCTTACATAACAGCTAGTCCTTAATAACAGGATGGTTGAGAAGGGCACATTTGTTGGACCACATATCCAAAGCATCAGAGGAGCAACCATAACTATGTCCTTTATATACCATAGGCCCAGCTTACAAGGATACATACATTTGAGCAACTAAGGGGAATAGAAAAAGGAGCTGGAAAATCGGTTTTCTATAGTTTGTAGAGATGCAGCGTCAGAGGGACCCAAGTTCCTGCACCATAGGTGGTGGCAGTGAGACATTAACATTTATAGATATTAAGAAAGAGCAAGACTGATGTATTATCTAATGAGAGGATTAAGTTAAAAAGTTTCCTCCATGGATTGCAATTATTTTTGTTTCCTTGCAGAGTTCTTAATATGCAACTTTTTGTGGGATCATAAATTATCAATCAGTCAATCAATCAGGAATTTGTAAAGCGCACTACTCACCCGTGAGGGTCTCAATGTGCTTTATAAGTAAAGACATTAGACACTTCCATTCCCGTATTGTCCTTGATAACAATGCATGTCTGGTAGATGGGAACAACCTGATGCTGTACAACAATGTTTAAATTGTTTATGTATAAAATTAACAATAGTGGCGTGTTAGAAATGGGGTTTCTGGTTGGCTAGGGTATGCACCTCAGCCAGGCAGAACTTACCCACTCTAGTCAGGGCAAGGGAGTTAAACGTCCAAGACAACCCCTGCTCACCCCCTTGGTAGCTTGGCACGAGCAGTCAGGCTTAACCCGGAGGCAATGTGTAAAGCGTTTGCACAACACACACAGCACATATGACGCAATATCCCCACCACAAAGGAAACACAACACCAGATTATATGAAAATAAACTGTATTGTACACAACGCAATTATCAGACCAAACATCACATATCAGTACTATCCTGCTACCTTAGCAGTTGTCGGAACGTTACACATTAGTTACTCTGCAACCTAGCAGTAGTCACACATTACACACAGGTTACTCAGTATTCTGCAACATAAGCAGTAGTCAGGAAAACACATTATTACATCACAGCACTTGTCATAAGAATATCATAAAATGCCCATAGTAGGAACATTAGAAAACATATGGCAAGTTAGAAAAACATATTAGCAAGCATGTCCATAAAAGGAAAAATTTGCATACACATATGTAACAACATCAAACGCAGGTAGGTAATATATGAATCAAACAAAAGTCTGTAGAAAGAACTTTGGATTGCAACTATATTGGTCCTTTAAACAGTACCTGGTTGGATGAAGGCAACTCCAGTGCCTAGAAGGCGAACAATGGGGCCCTCGGCGCTCCTATGCGCAAAACGGGGGCCTCCCTTATACTCTGGGGTCATAGGAAGGCGACATGCACCTCCTCTCTTTTATAGACAGGCCCCTATGGGGACCGTGATTACTGGGGACCCTCAGGGCCTCAACCGCCCTCATGAGGGGGGCCAAAGCCAGCAAAAACAACTTAGGGCAGGAGGGGGGCAGCACGCACCCCCTCTGGTTTAATGAGCCCGTCCCGGGACCTGTGATCTCTGGGGGCCCCCCCGGGCCTCCACTGGCCCTTCCACCAAGCTGGGGGCGGGAGGGGCACAATAATGCCTATTTTACCTAACAGCAGAAAAGGAGCGTCCTGCTCCTAACGCAGAGGCCAGGGGGAAGGGAGCACTCCCCGCGCCTTCCCCTGGTCCTGCCGTGAAGCCACAAGAAGATCAGACCCCTCCTGGGGCCCAAGCAGACACTCGCCTGCACCCGATGCGGTGCACAAGTGTTCTTCCAGCTTTCCGGGCTGCTGCGGTGATCTTATTTAAAGGGGCACAATGCAGCAAGGAGCCTATGAGCTCCCAAGGCTCCATGAGCGCGCTGCAATCAGCGCTATGGCAGCCGCAACCACGGAGAAGCACCCCTTGTGAAGAAATGGATGCAGGGGTCAGGGGCCACAGCACCCTGACTCTGGGGAGCAGAATCTTAAGACAAGGTCCTCAGGTGGAGGGCCCAGCTACAGGCCAGCACAAGGGAAAGGCAGCAAGTGGCAAGTCCTTCACAGTGACCAGGCAGGTCACAGGTCAGCACAGCAGCAGCAGTCCATGGCGGTTCCTGGTGAGTCCTTTCAGCCTTTGGTGTCCAGTTCCAAGATGATTCCAAGAGTCTCCAAATTGTGGGGAAAATTCCCCTGTACTTATAGTCAGTTCTTACAGTGTTTTACAATGGTAGGGAGAGGAGGTTCCAGCCAGTTACAATTGGTTCTGGGAGTGCCCCCTCTGTCCTGTCAGCACAGGCTCCATATATCAGTGGGGGGTTAACAACCCTATTGTGTGAGGCCAGGGCACAGTCTTTACAAATGCAGGTGTGCCCCTTCTCTCCCTTCTCTCAGCCCAGGAAGACTATTCAGTATGCAGATGCACCTCTGTGACACCTCCACCCTCCCTGTGTACAGGCTGTCTGAAAAGTATGCACAAAGCCCCAACTGTCATTCTGCCCAGACGTGGATTGGAGTCAAGCTGCAAAACACCAGAGTCATAAGCACAGATAAATGCGCACTTTCTAGAAATGGCATTTCTGTGATAGTAATAAAAAATACACCCACACCAGTAAGCAGTATTTATTATCACCATCACAACCATACCAAACACGCCTACGCTACCCCTCATAAATCAGACAATACCCTTTACACATAAGGCAGGGCATTTCTAATGCAATCCTATGAGAAGGCAGCACTCACAGCAGTGAGACACCAAGTTAGGCTGTTTGTCACTACCAGGACAGGCCATGCAATATGGCACATGTCCTGCCTTTCTACATACATGGCACCCTGCCCATAGGGCTAGCTAGGGCGTACCTTAGGGGTGACTTACATGTAGTAAAAGGGGAGTTCTGGGCCTGGCAAGAAAATTTAGATGCCAGGTCCCTGTGGCAGAAAACTGCGCACACAGGCCCTGCGCTAGCAGGCCTGAGACAGGTTTGAAAGTCTACTTCAGTGGGTGGCGCAAGCAGCGCTGCAGGCCCACTAGTAGTATTTAATTTACAGGCCCTGGGTATAGAGATACCACTGTACAAGGGACTTATAGGTAAATGAAATATGCCAATTACGTATAAGCCAATCATACCAACTTTAGATGGGAGAGCACCTGCACTTTAGCACTGGTCAGCAGTGATCAAGTGCTCAGAGTCCTAGAGCCAACAGCGAGAGGTCAGAAAAACCAGGAGGAAGTAGGCAAAAAGTCTTGGGATGACCCTGCGTAAGGCAAAAAGTCCAACACAACCCCCTTCCAGCCAAAAGCCAGGGGAGAACAATCAATACCTTGATGTACTTCCCTGATTGGGGCGATAGAACAAGGACCCAGGCCCACAACAGCAGGGGCATGTTCTAGTTCTACGCCTTCCTGACTCCACTTGGATCTCTCTGTCAATGCTTCCCAGGCAGCCTAGACCAACCCACGGGGTTTCTCTAGCTGTCAATGGCCAGAACCAGGCCCCAGGCCATCTAGGAGCCTCTGGTCTCTGAAACCATAACGAGTGGGGGGTGGTAGCTCCAGGTGCAAAGCAACCTGTCTCCACTCCATTTCCAATCAGTTCAGGGGCTCCATCCTGCCACTGATCCGCCAACCTAGGGTCCGCACCGATAGGTTCTACAGGGGCTAGAGGCGAGGCTCTCCTCCCTCTACCCCTCCTTCTAGGATCCCGCCCTCCTCTCCTAGGAGGGGTATCACCAGAATCCACACTTGCCAGGGTGCTGGGTACAGCAGCCCTGTACAACTCTCTCGCCAGCCCAGGATCACTACCTGGTGACTGACCACCCAACCTAGGGACAACACCCTTGGGTTGCACTGGGGTCCAGGGCGGGCTTCCCCCTCCCTGAACCCCACTTCCAGAGTCCTGCGTCTCCCCACCTCGGGAGAAGCCACCAGAAGTTTCACACGGGGGTGAGCACACTAACCGCCCCCCCAACCAGGTCAGAGTTTACTCCCTGAACCTGTCTATCTTGTCCAGGGATGACACCCTTAGACTAAACCATTGCCCAGCGAACCAGGACTTCCTTGGGAGCACACCTACCCCCTACCAGATCAGAGCTTACCCCCTGAATCTGGCAATCCGACCCAGAGTCACTACCCTGCGGTTGAACCACAGCCTGGCGCACCAGGACTTCCTTGGGAGCACACCTACTCCCCATCAGGTCAGAGTTTACCCCCTGAACCTGATCATTCAACCCAGAGTCACCACCCTGCAGTTGAATCATTGCCTGGGGCACCAGGACTCCTGGGGGGGCACACCTACCCCCCACCAGGGAAACACCTTCCCCAAGGGCCACACAAGAGTCTGGCTGGCGCAGGTCTCCTGACCTCTGCCCATCTGACAGAGTCTGGATTCCCCCCAGCCCAGAAATGGTCTCACCAAGGTCATTCCTGGGGGCTCTGCTCTCAGAGCTGACCCCTGACCCTCCAGGTTTTCCACTGGGGCCCGCAGCCCCCTCTCAACCCTATGCCTGGATTTCCGCCTCCTCCACTGTAGAGCGAGACTACCAGACACCAGGACCGGCGGAACGCTATCACCAGCCAACCGCCCAAGTCCTAATGACAAAATGGGATCCTTCTGAACAGCTGGCCCTACGGCACAGGCTAGGCTCACCTCCTGGCGTTCACTCATGGAACCCTCCAGGACCTGGGACTGGAGCTTGGGTACCCTGGGCCTCAGCCCAACCCCATTCCCTCTCCTCTGAGACTGGACATGGGGTGCCTTACCCGCCTCAATACACTGGGACCTACCTGGGACACAATGCTTTCCCACCACACCTGGTTGGGAAACACCTAGACCACTCTCATTAGGAACACCCCCTAATGCCACACCAGACCCTCTGGTATGCAACCAGAAGTCTGCCTCCTTTGCAAGCTCCCTGGGGTCAGAGAGCTCACACACTGACAAGTGTTGGCGTAACTCTGAAAAACAACAACGAAGCAGGTGCTCTCTGACAATCAGATTAAACAGCCCTTCAAAACTGTTTACTGTGCTACCCTTCACCCATCCATCTAGTGCAATGCAGCAATCCTCCACAAACTCCTCCCAAGACTGGTGGGACAGTTTCTTACCACCCCTAAACCTTTTTCTGTATTCCTCAGGGGAAAACCATACTTCACAATCAGTGCATTTTTTACAGTGGAGTACCCCTCCCTGTTACTCTCTTCTAGAGTCAGTAGGGCATCCCTCCCCTCCTCAGAAATAAAGCTCCCTAGGCCAGTTCCCCAATCCTTCTCAGGGATCCTGCGCTCTACCAGAGCACTCTCATATTCCTTTAACCACTGACGTATGTCACCCCCCTCTTGGAACCTAGGTACCAGATCTATGGGTATGTGAGGAACATCTTTGCTACAGCACTGTACATTGCTGCCACCACTGGACTCCACCTGCAGCGCTGGTGAGTCCAGAACCTTCAGACTGCGCTCTAGAGCGAGTCTTTCTCTGGCAAAGGCCCTCTCTGCCATCCTCTCCTGTACTAAGGCCTTCTCTACCTCAGCCCTTCTCTCCTCAACAGCTAGGCGCACTAACTGCAACTTCAGGTCCCTCTCTTCCCGCCTATCTCTTAGCTCATCAGGCATCAAGGAATGAGAGGTAGCCCTGCTTCTTACACTGGACCCAGCAAGGGACTCCCTATCACTGGGGCCTTCCCTGTCAACTGGCATCCCCACCCAGTCATTCTCACCCTCCTGATCAGTCTCTCTACCACTCTCTAGGGATGAGGTCTGGGAGCCCTCCCATTGGGAACCCTCACTACACTCAGGATCCTCTGGGTACCCCCTAAGCACACTTCCTCCCTGGGTATATGTCAGAAACCTTTCAAAGAAATTCAGAGATCTCCTGAGGTCCCCTTCTACAGGCAGCCCTCTCTCTCTACAGAACCCCTCTAATTCCTCCTGCGTGTAAAAAGGCAGGTCCTCTAAATCAAAGGTAAACCCCATCTTGAAAAGGTACAAATAACTCAAATGTGACAACCACAATGCCCAAGTGTGAGTACTGAAAACAGGAAAAATGACCAAAGAGAGAAAGTTAAGAGAAGCCAAACATGTGATGGTCTAAACGCAATCCTTGTCGTGAAATAATGAGTCACAATGGTATTGTGCAAGCACAAGTCCTATCCTCACCGCTGACAACCAATGTTAGAAATGGGGTTTCTGGTTGGCTAGGGTATGCACCTTAGCCAGGCAGAACTTACCCACTCTAGTCAGGGCAAGGGAGTTACACGTCCAAGATAACCCCTGCTCACCCACTTGGTAGCTTGGCACGAGCAGTCAGGCTTAATCCGGAGGCAATGTGTAAAGCGTTTGCACAACACACACAACACATATGACGCAATATCCCCACCACAAAGAAAATCACAACACCAGATTATATGAAAATATACTGTATTGTACACAACGCAATTATCAGACCAAACATCACATATCAGTACTATCCTGCTACCTTAGCAGTTGTCAGAACATTACACATTAGTTACTCTGCAACCTAGCAGTAGTCACACATTACACACAGCTTACTCAGTATTCTGCAACATAAGCAGTAGTCAGGAAAACACATTATTGCATCACAGCACTTGTCATAAGAATATCATAAAATGCCCATAGTAGGAACATTAGAAAACATATGGCAAGTTAGAAAAACATATTAGCAAGCATGTCCATAAAAGGAACATTTGCATACACATATGTAAAAACATCAAACGCAGGTAGGTAATATATGAATCAAACAAAAGTCTGTAGAAAGAACTTTGGATTGCAACTATATTGGTCCTTTAAACAGTACCTGGTTGGATGAAGGCACCTCCAGTGCCTAGAAGGCGAACAATGGGGCCCTCGGCGCTCCTATGCGCAAAACGGGGGCCTCCCTTATACTCTGGGGTCATAGGAGGGCGACATGCACCTCCTCTCTTTTATAGACAGGCCCCTATGGGGACCGTGATTACTGGGGGCCCCCCAGGGCCTCAACCGCCCTCATGAGGGGGGCCAAAGCCAGCAAAAACAACTTAGGGCAGGAGGGGGGCAGCACGCACCCCCTCTGGTTTAATGAGCCCGTCCCGGGACCCGTGATCTCTGGGGGCCCCCCCGGGCCTCCACTGGCCCTTCCACCAAGCTGGGGGGCGGGGGTACAATAATGCCCATTTTACCTAACAGCAGAAAAGGAGCGTCCTGCTCCTAACGCAGAGGCCAGGGGGAAGGGAGCACTCCCCGCGCCGTCCCCTGGTCCTGCCGTGAAGCCACAAGAAGATCAGACCCCTCCTGGGGCCCAAGCAGACACTCGCCTGCACCCGATGCGGTGCACAAGTGTTCTTCCAGCTTCCCGGGCTGCTGCGGTGATCTTATTTAAAGGGGCACAATGCAACAAGGAGCCTATGAGCTCCCATGGCTCCACAAGTGCGCTGCAATCAGCGCTATGGCAGCCGCAACCACGGAGAAGCACCCCTCGTGAAGAAATGGATGCAGGGGTCAGGGGCCACAGCACCCTGCTCCTGGGGAGCAGAATCTTAAGACAAGGTCCTCAGGTGGAGGGCCCATCTACAGGCCAGCACAAGGGAAAGGCAGCAAGTGGCAAGTCCTTCACAGTGACCAGGCAGGTCACAGGTCAGCACAGCAGCAGCAGTCCATGGCGGTTCCTGGTGAGTCCTTTCAGCCTTTGGTGTCCAGTTCCAAGATGATTCCAAAAGTCTCCAAATTGTGGGGAAAATTCCCCTGTACTTATAGTCAGTTCTTACAGTGTTTTACAATGGTAGGGAGAGGAGGTTCCAGCCAGTTACAACTGGTTCTGGGAGTGCCCCCTCTCTCCTCTCAGCACAGGCTCCAAACATCAGTGGGGGGTTAACAACCCTATTGTGTGAGGCCAGGGCACAGTCTTTACAAATGCAGGTTTGCCCCACCTCTCCCTTCTCTCAGCCCAGGAAGACTATTCAGTATGCAGATGCACCCCTGTGACACCTCCACCCTCCCTGTGTACAGGCTGTCTGAAAAGTATGCATAAAGCCCCAACTGTCACTCTGCCCAGACGTGGATTGGAGTCAAGCTGCAAAACACCAGAGTCATAAGCACAGATAAATGCGCACTTTCTAGAAGTGGCATTTCTGTGATAGTAATAAAAAATACACCCACACCAGTAAGCAGTATTTATTATCACCATCACAACCATACCAAACACGCCTACGCTACCCCTCATAAATCGGACAATACCCTTTACACATAAGGCAGGGCATTTCTAATGCAATCCTATGAGAAGGCAGCACTCACAGCAGTTTGACACCAAGTTAGGCTGTTTGTCACTACCAGGACAGGCCATGCAATATGGCACATGTCCTGGCTTTCTACATACATGGCACCCTGCCCATAGGGCTAGCTAGGGCGTACCTTAGGGGTGACTTACATGTAGTAAAAGGGGAGTTCTGGGCCTGGCAAGTAAATTTAGATGCCAGGTCCCTGTGGCAGAAAACTGCACACACAGGCCCTGCGCTAGCAGGCCTGAGACAGGTTTGAAAGTCTACTTCAGTGGGTGGCGCAAGCAGCGCTGCAGGCACACTAGTAGTATTTTATTTACAGGCCCTGGGTATAGAGATACCACTGTACAAGGGACTTTTAGGTAAATTAAATATGCCAATTAGGTATAAGCCAATCATGCCAACTTTAGATGGGAGAGCACTTGCACTTTAGCACTGGTCAGCAGTGATCAAGTGCTCAGAGTCCTAGAGCCAACAGCGAGAGGTCAGAAAAACCAGGAGGAAGGAGGCAAAAAGACTGGGGATGACCCTGCGTAAGGCAAAAAGTCCAACATCGGGCCAAAATACAGCCGTGACATACCCCATGTTCAAGTTTAAATGGATCAGTACATTCACCAATTGGTTTACATCTGACTATGCAACTCAGAAAGAAAGTTGACCAGAAGGGAATCCACACACATAACCAATATCAGTGGCCGTAATTTTGATCTATTTACCTGATCAAAAGCACTTGAAAGGCCTGTGAAGGCAAATACAATGGACTGAGCCTGAAGGTGAAGTATTTACTAAATATTAATTGAAGTTCAGACACTGTTCCATTGTTCCTAGGCCCTCTGTCAACCCATACTGGCAAGCGCTCAAGATTACCTGAAGCTGGCCAATAACTGCTGAAACTTACTCTACTTAGAACTTTTACAGTGGTATCTATTAAATAAATTGGCAGATAACACAACTGATCAGCACAACTGTTTTTTTGTTAAACTGCTTGAGTTGAACCAATAAGTAGACATGTTGGTGTCTCTTAAATTATTAATGATATTGGTCAGCAAAGGGGCTCATAAACTGGTGTTATACTTGAGCAAATCAAATGGAATGCCGTTGGGTCCAGGGGCCTCACTGGATGGGCATTCAAGAAAGGCAGTAACAACCACCTGGAGTTCTACCTCAAGCTTATGTGACGGTTTACGATCATTTATAGAGTTTATTCCGGGGGTTAATATTCTTCTCTATGAAACACATGTTGGAAAAATGCCCCATCTATTGTTCTGCCTGTATATGAGAGATAGTAACAGTCAGAGGATTATGATTATTTCAGATGGAACTCACTGTTTCCCAACAAACTTTAGGCTCTCTTAATTTGGAAACAAAAATAAACTGTTAGCAGTTCCTGTCCTTAATCTCTTTTTGCCTGGTTCTTAATTCTGATTTATATCAGTTTATACAATTACTGTTAAGCTTTTGACCTTGGTTTGTCCAAAGTACTCTGCAATCACCTACTTAAAGAGAGCTGCATCTTAGAATAAATGGGTTTTATGAGGAAAATTTTAGCAGCAGCCCACAGCTCCACAAAGGCAACAAAAACAGTGTGACTCCCTGACTGATCTGAGAGACAAGTGTAAAAGTAACTAAGATTAGACTTAATTAGATCAAAAAGGACCTCAGTTTGACATTTTTCATATGAGATTCAAATGATCCTTTTAGGACTAAGAGTTTAGAGTGCCTTGGAAAAACTATGGCCCATATTTATACTTTTTTAGTGCTGCACTTGTGCCACTTTTTGATGCAAAAGCGGTGCAAACGTACAAAATACAAAAGTATTTTGTAAGTTTGCTTCTCTTTTGCGTCACAAAATGACGCAAATGCAGCTCTAAAAAAGTATAAATATGGGCCTATGTTTCTTCAATAAGGGAAATGATAGAACCACCACCAAGGGCTATGATCCACATAAAGCTTATTGAGAATTTCACAAGTTAATAGGAGACACATAAGACTTCTCAGTAAAAAGATGTCATCAATTTTTGAGTAAGACCCTTTGTAGAAGAAATTAAAGATAGAAGGTACACAAGGATCCAATCTCTCAGGTATGGTCACCAGGTCATGGTCCTGTAAAAATGTGCTTAGCTCAGCCCCTCTCTTGTTACCACAAATACGGGTATCTTTGTGTCTTGCTGACTCAATGGATGACTTTGTTGATTAACATCCAGGCATATTAAAGCCTGCACAAATAAACAAGTTTGGAACAGTGTGCGGGAGCCTAGACATAACAAACAGAATCAATAAAACTAAACAATTCTCAGTAATTATTATGTTTAGAATAGGTAAAGTCGTCATTTCAAAAGTTAACAAGAAAAACGATTAAATAGTCACCACAATCAGCAATAAAGTAACGTATCCCTTTATTTTTAACAATAATACTAGGGAGGCTAAAATTTAGAGAGACCTTCAATCATCTGTGAGACTTCACTTCGACCTGCCTGAATTTGATATAACTGCCAGGACAGACAGACACAAAGCTGTAACTAGCAAGGTTGTTGATAGTCCAGGTCTCCTGCAGCACAACAATATTGTATGTGCTAATGAAGAATAGTCACAGTTTTTCTAGACTACCTCAGCAAAAATAAGGTAATTATTTGTAATAGTTAATGTTACTTTCATTATTTTAAATGAAAAAAAATAAAATATTTTAAAATAAAAGAGTAAATATACCTTATTTATAGTCATTGTTTGACATTAAATTAAATGTATTTGTATTTTAAAGAGTTTAAATAAGTTAATTGTATTTAATATTAGTCTATGTTTTACTTTTAGTCCCTATTTCCATTTTGTCTGTGCGTATTACAGTACCAGTGGTTGGCCATGTTGGTTCTGGACTTATTCCAGATCTGAGCTACAGTACATTTACTAATGTAATGGGTCTTTTCTGACTGTAGATGTGCAGTTTATGATTGGCAATGGGCTTACTCATTAGCGGTTGCATACATGTCCCTCCATACCCTGCTTACTCTTATCCTAATCTCATTTTCCAACCACCACTCTGTCCCTCCCACATTTACTACTAAAACATATACCTACATGTCGCTTGTTTCAAATAACCTGGAGAGTTGGATGTTGATAGCTTTCTCTGTGACTTTGGCTGGGAAGGGGAGCAGCGAGATGGGTCTGTAGTTCTTGAGGTCCATTGTTTTGGAAGAGGGTTTCTTCAGCAGGGGCTTGGTCTCTGCATGCTTCCAGTCTTTCAGGAAAGTGGGGGACTTGATGGAGCAGTTGATGGTGATACAATGGCGTTGCTGGCTCTGTTAAAGATGTGGTGAGGGCAGAGATCAGAGGGGCTCTGGAATGGATGCTCTTCACGATCCTGATGGTCTTGTCAAGGGTGAGGGTGGTCCAGTTGGATAGTATCTGCTGGGGTCTGGAGTCATTTGGTGTGGTGGTTGAGGGTGGGCTGGTTAGACCTTGGATTGCAAAGATCTCCTTGTATGTCTGCTGTCTCTGTGTTGGGTTAAAAATGACTACCTACCTACCTACCAGGTGCACAAATGGATGTGCTTGAAAAGTGTGATCTTGGTCTTTGTCACTTAGTGGTGATGCTCTGCTTTTACCAATGCAAAAGCACAGACAAGTAGTCTTTCTGACTCATTACTACAGCTCAATTTATGCCCAGAAATAAAGTCAACCAGTGCAGTGGTAGGTTTCGTAAAATGCTAAAAGAACAGTCGTCCCAAAGCATTTGGTCTTCTCTGACTACGTCCTGCATCATATTATATAGGTACTTGAATGATGCCAGCAGTGGTTTCTTCTCGAGGGCGGGAGAGCTTCGCCCCCTCCTCCTGCTGCGAGTTGCACAGGCAATAAGAGGCAATAAAAAGCTGTTTTATTTTTACCTACACAGCATGCACCAGCCCAGAGACGAGCTGGGCGTGTCCTCAGAGCAGGGCTGACAGGATGCTCCAAAGTGCGCATGTAACTTTGGCTGGCTGTTGTGCGCCAGCCAAAGTGACATCCGCACTTTGAAGCTCTCCACTCAGCTGTCCTCAGACAGCTGGGTGGAGACCCAGCACAGGCCTCTAAACCCTAAAGGCTTGTCCAGCAAGGACGCATCATCCAATCCAGGTGCTTCTCTCATGCTGGCTAACAGAATGAGAACAGTGTTTGGACTGGTTAGGACAGTTCTTTTGGCATTGCTGAAGGAGAAGAGCACAGAGGAGGATGCCCGTGGGTAAGTGCTGTTTTTTATTTTAAATGTGTAGTGCATGTGTGCGTAATGCATGTATGTGTGTAATGCGTGTAAGTATAGTGTTGGTTTTGACTTAGTGTTATGGTTTGGGCTTTTGGAGAGAGGAGTGGTTTACTTTAGGGTTTTAGAGGGAGGAGGTGTTTTATTTTTTATTTTTTTGGGAAGTGGTGGAGCACTTCACATGCGATCGGGCTTCAGAAGCAACCACATCACCAAGACTGCTCTCCTCGCTGCTACAAATGACATCTGCACCCTCCTCGACCGAGGTGAAACTGCTGCCCTCATCCTCTTTGACCTTTCAGCTGCCTTAGACACCGTCTCCCGCCACACTCTCTGTGCAAGACTCCACAATGACGGCATTCACGACAGTGCCATAGAATAGATCAGCTCCTTCTTCACTGGCCAAACACAGAGAGTTAGACTTCCACTGTTAAACTCAGAATCCATAGAGATCAGCTGCGGAGCGCTCCAGGGGTCCTCCCTGCACCTCACCCTCTTCAACATTTACATGACCCCGCTTGCATCCATAGTCAAAGGCCAGGGACTCAACATCGCCTTCTATGCCAATGACACCCAGCTGATTCTCTCCCTCACAGATGACCCACAATGGCCAAAAGCAACTTCCACAATGGAATGAAGGCAGTCGCCACTGAAGTCATCATCCTGGGCTCCACTTTCTCCACCTGGGATGACTCCTGGTGGTCCGCAGCATTCAGGACCCCCCACCCACGGATCATACACGAAACCTCAGCATCATCTTGGACTCCTCGCTCTCAATGAACCACCAAATCATCCTCCTGTTTCCATATGCTCCATCTGCTTCGAAAGATCTTCAAGTGGATCCCCAACAAATCAAGAAAAACGGTCACCCATGCGCTCGTCAGCAGCAGACTCGACTAAGACAAAGTACTCTATGCAGTATCACCCAGAAACTTCTAAAGAAACTACAGAACATCCAGAACACCCCTGCCAGACTCATCCTGAACATCCCATGCCTCAGCCACATCACTGGCCCCCTAAAAGACTTTCACTGGCTTCATATCAACAAGAATTACCTACAAGCTCCTCATGCTGCCTACAAAGCCCTCCACAATGCTGGACCTGCACCCCTCAACCACAGCCTCTCCTACTACACTCCCACCAGGCACTCCACTCTACCCAACTAGCCCTGGTCACCATCCCACGGATCCACAAGACCACAGCTGGAGGAAGATCCTTCTCCTACCTCACTCCGAAGGCCTGGAACTCCCTGCCTCTGCACTTAGGCAATCACCATCGTTGTCGCAATTCAGGAAGGACCTCAAGACCTTGCTCTTCAACTAATCTGCAGATCCACCACACCCCAGCGCCTTGAGACCCTCACAGCTGAGTAGTCGAGAGATATAAGAACCCTGATTGATTTATTGCCTAGTTACTTGAAATCATTACAAACCACATAAAACAATAGTTTAGATTAAAAAGACAGAATTTGATAAAATGGTGTCCACCATAGGAAACGAAGTAGACACCAGAGCATATTGTACACTGCTGCCACAGACAGTCCTGCTTCAATAAGGAGATCGCCAACTAAGGTTATTAAACAGCCAGGGTACCAAGCTAAGCTAGGGTCAATAAGACAAATGCAGATGCCAGTCCGCTGGGCTAGTACATTGACTTAAGATACAAAATACTTCAAGACTAAAGTGTCATGAGCAAAACCAGGTTGTTTTGTGCAGTCTTTTGCTATTAGGCCTGCAGTCTCAAAAGGTGATTGTTCTCTAAATAGACAGTAAATGTAGAATAGTACTAGCATTGAGGGAGGTGGCCAGCTGCAACGTAATCCACATTATACAAAATCCACAAAAGCTAAAGTGTCATGTGCAAAACCACTCTGTTTTGTGCTAACATTTGCTGTTGGGCCTGCAGTCTCAGAGACTGGTTGTTTCCTAAGTAAACAGTGGATGTAAAATAATACTAACATTGAGGGTGCAGGCCAGCTGCAGCATGTAGATCAATCTTATGGTTTGCAGGATAGTAAAAAATACACAGATTCTAAAGTGTCGTGCAAAGCCAAGCCATTTTGTGCTAAGGTTCACCATTAGGGCTGCAGCCTCAGTAGCTGATTGTTCTCTATGTGTGCAGTCCAATCAGAATACAGGTAGCCTACATACAGTGTCCCATACCCTTTATGATTATTGGTTGGGACCCTGTTTGCGGGCATTGGGTTCCCCAGAGGCTCTCCCCAGTGGGCCCTGTGTATCACGTAGACGCCTGCCTCCTTCAAATAGGAAATGGGTCTTAGGTGCATGCTCCGAAGATCCTTATATCTTCAGCACAGATTAAGAATATTCACAAAGGCTCTGACATATCTGTATACGGCTGAGGCTCCGACAGAACTAGCCCATTTTGGAAGATTCCTATTTGTAGGAGGCAGGAGTCATGTCCAACACTCCGGTGGCCAGCACAGGGGACAAGGGTCCCCTGGGCACGTTCATTGCACCCAGTGCCATGTAGGGGGGCACATTTCAGGGCTCCCAATGGCACTTAAAAAAATTAAACCAAATACTAACGTCTACTTACCTATACTTACTTGGGATGGGGTCTCCCATACTCCGCTGTCCCTCTGGTGTGGGGGGGGGTGTCCCTGGGGTCCGGAGAGGGTGCCTGTGGGCTTGTTCCATGGTGTTCCGCCCTTAAACTAGGCCCACAGGTACCCTAATGCTTGCCCTGCCCCAGGCGATAAATAATGGCGCTAAGCAAGCTTAGCATCATTATTTAGGCCCGCCTCCTTCCTGTGCACCATTTTTGCATAGGAGGATAAATAAGGCGCTAGGTCCTTAGAGTCATTTTTTGCCCGGGAACCCCTACCTTGCATCTCATTGACTCAAGGATGTTTTCTACTAGCAAAAAATGACTTTAACTCCAATGTTGTGATGTTAGACTAGTCTAGCGTCAAAATATAAATATGTAGTTAGGTTTGCGTTGAATTAGCGTAAAAAAAATGATGCTAATTCTGTGCAAACAGAGTATAAACTCGGGCCCTAGTTAATAAAATCTATGCCCCGTATCATTAACACATTCCAACTAAGGTTCAAGGGCTAGCGTAGTCTGTATCATTACATAATTTTTGGCAGAGTTCTATAGACTCTCTTTCCTTAAAAAAATTGTCAGGGGCGGTGAACAAGTCAGGTCTATCTAAATTAACCACAGAAGAACTAATATACTTGAATCAGGAAATAGTGTGGCTAATGTTGCAAGAAAGACAATCTCTTGTGATCTCAGGAGTGTGGGTTTATTGTGCCAAACAGCAATCCATAACAAAAGTGGCACTAGTTTGATGTTATCCTGAAGGTCCAGCACTTTGTGGATTACAAAGTTAGAGCGTCTGGGAGGGAGGCCCAGAAAGCCAACAACAAACATGATTTTCCTCAACCTGTAGAGAGTTAACAACAACAGTAGCTGCATATTTCAGCACCACATGTTAACACAGCAAGTACCTGCATTCATAGATTTCCATAAGGGACACAATTATTTTTTGGCCTAAGTTTGACGCCAGAGCCCAGAGCACTACAAAAATATTGTTTCCTGGCAAGCAAACAAAGACCTCAGGTACAGTTCAAACCAAAAGTGACCCTTAAATAGGAAAGGAAGACGTCTTTTTAATCACTTTACCCTTAATAGTGTAGGGACGAGGCTTCAAATTGTTTGAGCCACAAGCCATGGTGAAGGTCTTTGTGTAGGTAGACTCTAGGTTTAAGTCTCCTCTGAACTGCACAAAAGAACATAAAAGCTTCTTTATGCCTTTGGGGTTCTAGACATGATGACAGTGGCATCCACATACAGGAGGGTGGGCATGAACCTTGCCTTTGACCATTGGCATATCCTGGCCATTGGCCAACAAGGTGGCTTCCAGCTTACTGATTTATATCACTGACAGGATTGGGTCAAGAACATACCCCTGCCAGCAGCAGCGGTCCACCGTATGAGCAGAGGAGCATCAGGCCCCCACACTGCTGCAAAAAAGAGAGATAATAAAATGGTAATAATAATTGTATTCCCATTTTATTTTGTACTCTCTGATAAACGGAGTGTGGGATGTGGGGCATGTGCGTCATTGCCGCCGATTGATTGGCAGCAATGAGGAGTGGCCCCTTTGTTTGAAGTGTGCATGTAGGTTCGGCCGGCTACCTTGCTACAGCCAAACTGACATGCGCAATTCAAACGCCTCAGCTGGGTTGGAGAGCAGGCACAGAGCTCCAGTGCCTTTCGTAGCTTTGGGGCAGCCTGCTCCAGACAGTCCAGATACTTTACTCATGCTGCTTAACCGCATGAAAGCAGCGTCTGGATGGGAACCGGTAGTTGGCTTTATGATGTCACCTCGTGCTTGGAGGAGTCTGGAACCTGGGACTGGAGAGCATCGAGGACGTGCTGCTGGAGAAGGTAAGTGAAAGTTTATTTTTCTCTATTATCATTGTCTATTGTAATGAGTTTTGTGTTTTGTATAATGTATGTTATATATGTAGTGTAATGTATGTATGTAAATTATATAGCACCCCACCAGTTTGTAATACCACCAACTGCCACTGGGACTTCCCTACCCATCCTGAAAGAACTTGCACATTTCCATAGCGTACTGATGCAAAAAGACCATAATGTAGGGCATGCATGAAATCCACAAGTTCCGAATCCAGAGCCATATTATTCAGAACATCCCACAGTTTGGACCAGTTCAGGCTATCAACTGCAGTTGAGGGGTCCATAAAGGCCATAAAAAAAGGACGTCACTCAGCCATTCTGTATTTGAAGATAATTAAATAAAGGTTCAGACATTGTTCAACTATCCCAAGCCCCTCTCTAAAACCATACTGAACATCTGATATAATATTGTATTCTGTGGTCTACTGTTGGAGCCTCATGAGAACAATCCTTCCTATAATTGTAAGTAAAGCTTAGGAGAGATATAGAACAATAACAGCCTGGAGCCAATCGGTTGCCCTTTTTAAATAAAGGAAAGGAAATGGAGCAGATCCCCTTGATCTAGGTATACCTGACTTACAGGCTGCATTGATGACATTAGTCAACATGGGTCCCCAAAATTCAATGTTGCTCTTATAGAGGTCGATCGGGCCTGCATCTTGGCTGAGTGCCTTATTACTGGGACTTTGTTCTTTTGCCACTATAGTCGAAACAAAGGAGTGAACAAAGGTTGACAATGTCAGCTCCGACACTCTGGAGGGTAGGAAGATTTTTAGTGGAACCCCCCACAGGGAACCTAGGGATACTTCCTCCCTGTATGTAACATCTTCAAAACCAGGTATCCCTAGACCATTGGGCAAACCAAGTCTCAACTGTTCCTTTTTAGGAGAATTTTCTTTCTTTTTTAGTGACCCTCACCCACTCTGGCTCCACCGACTTGCGGGAGCTCTTGCAAAAATACTGCTGCGGAGTTTAAAAATGAAAAATACCTGACTGTTCACAAGGTGTTCCTTTATTAAAGTGACAGTAGGTATAGATAAAAGCAAATAATAATGGGGGGGGGTACTCTAGGATATTGTGGTTCTATGACCCTCAACCTAATGTGTCAACATGTTTCAGCCCCTGCTATGGCCTGCAATATACTCAGCTTTCATCAGGACCTCTAAATGGATTTGGTGATTTATGTCAATCAGTAACCAATGTAGGGTCCTCAAAGCAGGGGAGATATGGGCTTGTGACTTTAAATGTAGGATTACTCTGGCAGCAGAGTTCTGAATTCATTGTGGTCTTTTCATAGTAAATAGAGATGATCTGTGGTAGAGGGTATTGGAGTAATTCAGTTTAGGCAGTGCAAGCCTGGACCTTGTGTGGAAATCCCAGGTGGGGTAGATGCGTCTCAGAGTATTCATGGTGATGAAGCTTGATCGTGCTAATTGGTCAAGTTGTGTAAACTATAAAGCATACAATGTTCTTGAAGGAATCATTTACATACAAGTATTTCAGCGATATTGAACACTATTAATCTTGTGATCAACCATAAATCAAATTCCACACATGAATAAATCTTCAAACAGCTTGAAAATCGTTTCAGAGAAATAAATAATTTTTATGTATTAATCAGTAATATATCCATCAATATGCTCAAATAAGCAAAACAATAAAGAGATGTGCTAGTATTTTTATATAAACGCACTGGTGACCCCCCTAGTTCCCACTCCCTTTACAACCAAGGGACAAGAGGAAGGCACTAACCCTCCTGACTCTCCAAAAACAACAGTTTTGAGTCCTACATGCAGTTTTTCAAACAGTCAGTAGTGGCTCCTAATGGACTCCAGCAGCTCATGCCAAGAATTACGACATGGAATGTAAAAGGTTGATGTTTCGGTCTCCCAAGGCTCAAACCGTCCATGAGACCACCCTCAGGACAATGGGCCTCATTACGACCCTGGCGGGCGGCGGAGGCCACCCGCCAGGATGCCGCCCTCCATAATACCGCTCCGCGGTCAGAAGACCGCGGAGGGTATTATGAGTTTTTCCCTGGGCTGGCGGGCGGTCTCCAAAAGACCGCCCGCCAGCCCAGGGAAAAACTCCCTTCCCACGAGGATGCCGGCTCGTAATCGAGCCGGCGGAGTGGGAAGGTGCGACGGGTGCTACTGCACCCGTCGCGTATTTCACTGTCTGCTACGCAGACAGTGAAATACTAGCGGGGCCCTCTTACGGGGGCCCCTGCAGTGCCCATGCCATTGGCATGGGCACTGCAGGGGCCCCCAGGGGCCCCACGACAATCCTTACCGCCATCCTGTTCCTGGCGGGCGAGCCGCCAGGAACAGGATGGCGGTAAGGATTGTCAGAATCCCCTCGGCGGCGCAGCGAGCTGCGCCGCCTTGGAGGATTCTTAGGGGCAGTGGAAAACCGGCGGGAGACTGCCGGTTTTCCCTTTCTGACCGCGGCCAAAGCGCCGCGGTCAGAATGCCCAAGGGAGCACCGCCGGCCTGTCGGAGGTGCTCCCGCCCCCGTTGGCCCTGGCGGTTCTCTACCACCAGGGTCATAATGAGGCCCAATGTGTCAAAGTGGATTAAATCACAAAGTTGGTTGCTCTACAACACAATACATAACCCTCATTATTAAAACACTATACAACACTAAAAGACAGCAGAAAACCAAACCACACTGTGGCCCACTCACAAGGCACCCCTAAAAATCAGCCTACATAAACTTCATTGCAAAACGTGTGTTATTTCCCCACCATAACATGCAACACAAACTATGCACCAAAAAGTATATATATATATATATATATATATATATATATATATATATATATATATATATATAAATGGAATCACCCACCAGTGCTCTTCAAGTAAATGACAAGTGTGAAATACCTCCAAGCAAAGTGAACCAACTAATACCCAAAGCCAATTATAGAAATAAAACACCACAACAAATTAATACTTGCTTAAACATCAACTTGAAGGACATCCTGAGTTCAGGAACTGATGATAGCAGAAGATCAGAGGGAGACAAATTAGAAATGCCAAAACACATTGGGACAAAGGCAGAAGAAACATTTGTAATAAGCAATGGAGAAAGTGAGAAAGAATGGAGAGGTGGAGAAAGATGAGTGAGTCAGCATAAAAAAAGAAAACTTAGAAGTGAGATACTAGAAGAGAGCACGAGAAAGGAGCAAAAAAGGAAAGAACAAAACAAAACAAGAGTGAAAGAGAAGGAAGGATCCCTAAAGAACAAGAGAGAGAGAGAGAAATTAAGTGAAAGATGTAGTTGTAGCTAGTGATAAAAAAGACAGTGTGAACGTGTGAAGGGGGTGGATATGGATGAGAGAAAACGGTGAGAAAACTGTGGCTGCCAGGGGCATAAGGGGGAGCATTTGGGGGGTGTTACACCCCCTAATAAATGTATTCTCTAATAAATAGATGGGCACTCGTGCTTTAAGGTCTGGTGAGGTGTTTGTCTGATTTCACATGGTAGTTTTAAATATACACACTGACAAATACACACACGCTGTCAGTTTTGAAGTACTTAAAATGGTTGTTTTACAGAATATTGACTTTAAGTATCCCTAACAATTTTCACTCTTCCCTCTTTCTACTTCTCCTGAAGGACCCCTTTCTGCCCTGCTTCTCATGTAATAAATTTTAACAACCGATACCAGAGCGGTTGTTGGAAAATCTGAATCTCACATGACTCCAGTCATACTGACCAAGCCATGCACCTGGTGGCTGCAACCCAAAATAAAAGGGATTCAAGGGCAGCAGCAACAAGATGCACTGATAAAAGGTGTGAGGTGTTTCTGAACATCCACTGGATGTCTTGGCAAGCAAGCGACCAACAGCAGGACAAAAGACCAGAAAAATGTTTTTCTGTCTCTTCTACCTAATTTACTTGTCCCATATCTCATCCAAGTTATTTCTAAGGGTGTCTCTCCTCGAACACATACATTTCCTCACA
The DNA here is from genome assembly GCF_031143425.1 of Pleurodeles waltl. Taxonomy (NCBI): domain Eukaryota; kingdom Metazoa; phylum Chordata; class Amphibia; order Caudata; family Salamandridae; genus Pleurodeles; species Pleurodeles waltl. Next base: position 520,489,644 of record NC_090442.1, read on the forward strand.
TGAAAAAACACTATTGCTCACATTAATATGGCAATTACAATTTTTAATGTCTCATCAATCATATGGTTAGGAGAGACTCAAGTGCTCAGTGAGCTCCAAGCAGGTTTCAGACAGACTCAACAGAAGTCAAGGCACTTGTGAATTAATAATTTAGGGTCAGTAGTCCATGTATACTGGATATCCAATCCTCTTCAAACTCAAGGTAGACTGTAAAAAGGTTAGCAAAACTCCAATTTATTCTTGAAATGGAATATTCATCTTTTGTTAGGACAGAAAACAGCCAACACATGTTTTGTCGTAGGAGAAACTTATCCCCGTGACTTCCTCAGGGCTCAACACAATATTTATGCAAAGTTTCAAGAAACAGAGTGGCTGAAATAACCCCTCTGAAATCTCCTAAAATAATGATCAATTAAGTAGAGCTGTGTAAGGAAATCCGAATAGACTCGTAAGGGGTGTGTGTGTATGCACCACCTTACCTGGTGTTGTTGAGGGGACAAGTAACAGCATGTCGTGGAGTCAAGTTCCAAACGCCGGTCGGCAAGTAGCGCGCGTTTCAGACAGAAAATTGGTACAATTGACCAGATATTTAAGTTTCTCACGATCAAATAGAAGATTGTTGACCTTGATGCAGGGAACCTTTTTGTGGCCTTTGTGGATCTCAAATCTTCATTTGATCTGGTCCCGCGCTGTAAACTGTGGGAGGTATTGGACAGAGTCGGCTTCCCGAGACCCTTATTAAACTTAATTAAAAGTTTATACACTGAGAGTTTTGTAAAAATTCTATGGGGAGTTAATGGGGAGGTAACAAGCGAGAGTCCGATTAAAAGAGGGGTGAGGCAGGGATGTGTGTTGGCTCCTACATTGTTTTTAATGTTTATTAATACATGTATCCCTTACTTATTGGCCTGTGATAATGATGCACCAAACCTAGATGGGGCAAAGATTCTGTGTCTACTATTTGCGGATGATACTCTGTTATTATCTCAAACTGCCTCCGGCCTTGCTAATTTACTCGTGAAGTTCACGTCCTTTTGTAAGGACTATGGCCTTGAAGTTAATACCTCAAAAACGAAATACATGATTTTTGGCGGAAAAAAAACGCAAAATAAGGATGACGATCCTATTGGATGGGGAAGTATTAGAGAGAGTCGCGGATTTTGACTATTTGGGAGTCAGATTAGAGGACACGCATAAATGGCAGGCCCACCTATCAAAGGCACACATGAGACTGAAACAGAACTCGGGCTGTCTTGTGATTCGCCAACAGATCCCCTAGATTTGCAATCTCGCCCCAATAGAAATATATAAAATACAAGCTAGAGGGGGCGCCTTGTATGGAGCAGAGCTATGGGGGCATGGCAATTTGAGGGACTTAGAGCTTGCAGAAAACTCATTTATAAAGGCTTTGCTAAAAATACCCACCAGTTTCCCCACGCTACCTATTCGAATGGACCTTAATTTAGACTCCATCTCCCATATAGCCGCTTTAAGACCAATATTGTATTGGATCAGGATTTGGTCCATGGATACCTTCGGCCCTTATAGAACATGGCTGAATGCCCTGCTCAGTACACATATAATAAGGAAAATCCCATGGTGCAATCACGTTGAAAATAATCTGACCAATTTAGGGTTGGCCCATTTTTGGACAGACCCTCATGGTCTTCCAAAAAATGCGGCGCAAGTTGTTAAGGATGCATATTGGTTAAACTTAAAAATAGGCAAGTTAGCTGAGGTGCCTTCGCTCAGCTTGACAGATAGGTTTATATCAGTGAAATGCCACTATGAATTCGAAAACTACATGGACTTGATCTTATCCCTTGAGCATGTGCACTTTACATCAGGCTCAGGCTGGGATCATTACCATTACGCACTTTTACTTGCAGGTGGTCCCAACAGGATTTCCAACAAGACCTATGCCCAATGGGCTGTGGGTCATCTGAATGTATTGCTCACGTGTTATTTCATTGCCCCTCATATGCTAAACAGCGGATTCAATGGATTATACCTCTTTGCAGATCCATGGGCATTAACAACTGGCTTTTGGCTCTTAGGACCTGCAAAACTAATACCCATGGCATTGTGGTATGTGCGCTGGCCAGATTTTTAGATGCAATTTGGCACGTAAGAGCAAAATGACTAGGGGCAGCTTCTAATGCATTACATTAAAACAAGCTTAAGCCTGTAGACAAAATTGGATATGCTACTTTTATAGGGAACATCTGATATTAATTCTAAGATTGTCACAATGTGCTTTTACTTTCTTTTACTTTTAGTCTATTGGGTGAAGGTTTTTACATTATTGTTTCCTTATATTGATGGATTCTTATTATTCTGATTATGTTTTAGAACTTAGCATTTTGCATTTTTATCGTTCTTTTTGAACATTTTTTAGACAGAGTGTTTTATATTATGGCTCTTATTTATTCTTATGTGTGTATTGTAGGATGAGCTTTTATGATACGTTTATTACCGAAATAAAGCTAATGAATGAATGTTTCAGCAATCACCACTTGATATGATCGTGCTAGTTTCAGAGAATGTCTTTGGTAGTGTTTCCTGACCTTGCCTCTGGTCAGTTACAGCATATGAGGGTTTTGGAGCACAATTCCTAGGGGTTATTCAAGCACTTTATAACCACTGACTGCTAAGGTACTATGGGAGGTGTCAGTATGAGACAAGGATCATGTCTTTGGCATCTGATGGTCTTTGATTATAAACAGCTCTGTTGGCTGATGGTGCATTAAATAAATTGATGCCTTTGGTTGGTAAAAAAAGAGTAATAATTTGTTTCATTGCTTTTAAATCCTTGTACTTGTAGGGAAGAAGCACGCTGCTGTGGAAAAGCCGATCCCACCTGCTGAACCCAGTGAACCAGTTCTTCTAGGCTGTCCAGCCATTGGTGGGTATTGCTTGCAGTTGCCAAAGCTGGATCTATCATTAAATAAACACCTTTGTACATGCACATCGCTTCATTGAAGTACGATCAGGTACTTGAAGTGGTTCCTACCCAGCTTTTATATGAACTGAGTCAGAGTTGCTCATATTTGCTATATAACTGTTGGTTACAACCGAAGCGCTAAAATTCAACAAAGTTTCCATTTGCCAATTTATAGTTCTGTATTTCTATTCTTAGTCCTGTGGGGGCTCACAAAAGGGGCATGCTCCTTTTTCTGTATCTCTTGCCCTACTTTTCATTGGTGTCACGTTTATGCCAGAAAATCGACTAAAAACCATCACTAACAGTAAACATCATGCCATACTACATTTTTCAATCATCTTCTCTTCTTGATTAAAAAATCACAATAGATACCCATTGCTTATGTCAGGGAATGGGATAGCAAAATCTTCAGCCATGATAATTGTTGATTTTGAGGAAAAAAGACTATGTCAGTGGATGGAACCCAGGACTGGTTGAAGTGTGAAATTTGCTGTTACAAAGGACAGTCTGATGTACACATTAGCTCCTATTGGCTTCCTTCATCATTTGAACACATTTGATGATCTTAGATTTCATAAAAAAATGAATGTTCTTTCTGTCTGTTAGGTACCAATGAAGCTGCAATTGTCACCATCATTATGTGCTACTATTGTAAAATAACAGTAGAATAGAAAGCGAATAACTTTAGTTCTTCTTATGCTTACCTGGATGCTTTGTCCTTAAGATATTGTTCCGAGGGGACTGTGGACTGGACCCAGAAGAAGCCAGGAGATACCATGAGATAAGTACAAGAAAAGAAGACAAGGAACTTAATGGGCAGAAATACCTTTATTACATATTTTTGTTGATTTATTTCCTCCCTTTTCTTCTCTCCTTTGTCTGAATAATTAAGATAAGTGAAAGTTATTGGCATCTTTATGATTGACAATGAAGACATTTTTTATGCTGAGTTCACGTTTGTTTGAGCAAAGTGAAGTCTCAGGATCTTCTGACAAAGAAGAGGACAGGAAACGAAAAACCAAGTACAGAAAGCACCACGACAGATATCTAGTTTATGATGTTCAATGTGTACAGATTAATAATGAGGGGCATCCTCAATGTGTAATCTGTTTCAATGTTTTGGCTGTAGAATCCATGCTTCCAAGATAAACTAAAGTGTCACCTTGAAAGTCTTTACCTAAATGTTGTCAGAAAGCCATAAGAAAACATACAGAAGCCAAACTATACATGTCCACTTTCTCAAAGCAAGCCAAGGCTAACAGTAACACCCTCCTGTCTTATAAAGTGGCCTATTGTGTTACACAGTGTTAAAAGACCCACACAATTGCAGAAGAGCTGATCTTGCCTGCTGCTGTTGATGTAGTAACAATCATGCCCAGCGAAGATGGAGGTAAACAGCTGCTCAAAGTGCCTCTTTCTAATGATACTATCAGCCGGAGGATAAATGGTATGGCAAAAGACATTAAAGATAAACTCACCTGTAATTTAAAAGGCAACGACTTTGCATTCCAGTTGGACCAGGCAACAGACAACCCAAAAGGCATCCATCTTATTTGTTACGTCATGTTTGTTAACAAAACAATTATTTGTTGAGGATTTGTTGTTCTGTAAAGAAATGAAAGATGGAGCTACTGGTGACGTTTGCAGTTGTGGATATTTTTATGATACAGAATAAGATTGACTGGGAGAGATGTGTTGGAGTTTGTACAGATTTGGGTCATTTAATGGCATGATGCTATCAAGGATTTCAAGCTTACAAGCACCTAATTCTGTTTGGGCACACTGTACAATACACGGAGCAGCACTGGCAGCAGGAAACCTCATAGAAGAGCAGCATGACATTCTGAAAATAGTCATCAAAATGGTAAATTTTATTAAAACAAGACCAATGAAAGCAAGATTTTTTGCTAAGCTATGTGTTGACATGGGTGCTGAAAACTCATGCCTCTTACAGATATTGTCTTGACGGCTGTCTCTTGGTAACTCCCTGCTAAGAGTGTATGAGCTGAGGAATGAACTACACTCATATCTACACGATGATGAACATTGTTTCACTGACAAATTTATTGACGCAGTCTTTTTAATAAAAATGACTTTTCTGTCTGATCTTTTTGAAAAACAAAACTGAACACACTGAACATGTCTTTGCAAGGCAATAATACTAACATCTTGTATTTCTCAGACATAGTTTCAGGCTGTGAGCAGAAAGTGATCCTTTGTAAAAGCAGTGTAAGCAAAGCTGACTATAAATGTTTTCCTTCGTTGGGCAGTTTTCTGAAAGAGAATGGGAAGACATTAAAGGAAGAACTGAGGACAGTTTTTGTTCTGTATTCGTCACAATTGTGTCTTTACCTTGACAAATATTTCCCAGAGGATGAAGTGGAGCCAATAAAATGGGTGAGAGGCCCCTTCAATGCCGAGATACCGCAGCATTTCAACAACGAGGAAGCAGAACAGCTCATTGGCATTTCAAATTACTCAACATTCAAAGTAAGTTTCCAGTATCAATGAATGCATGAGTTTTGGTGCCAAACTGCAGTTGAATACCCAGTGATAGTCAAGAGAACCATGCCTGTTTTGATACTGTTTGCTACTTCTTACCTTTGTGAAGCTGGTTTCTCAACAGTTGAGTGATAAAGTGGAAATATAGAGCTAAAATTAACCTTGAAAAAAAAATGCTTGTTGTGATCTTAAAAATAATGCCTAGATTTTATGAGCTATGTAAGGAAAAACAAACACATCCATATCACTAGGATTTTGTCATAAATGTAGTCCCTTTTTTATTTTATTTTCAAATTCAGGCTCCATGGCCTTTCCTGTTAATTAAAAAACCTATTTTCTACCAAAGTTTTTTTAACTTTTGTTGTTTGGTTAATCTTACATGTGTTAAAAAAGGTTGCTGAGTCACAAAAACATTTTTGACAAATAATATTGTATTGTTTCTGACTTAACCAATTTACGTTTTTTATCAAACAACTGGTATATTTTTATTTTGTTACAAATAAGATTATGATACCTTCATCGGCTTCATCCCAATTATTTTTAGGGAAAAAAAGGGAAGTGCACCTGAGGCCTAGCTTTTATCCCCAAACGTCAAAAAAATGACATAAGGCCTGATTACGACCTCGGCGGTTGGGATACTCCATCACAAATGTGACGGATATCCCGCCCGCCGTTTTACAAGTTCCAAAGGATATAATGGAACTTGAAATACAGGGGACGGGATAACCGTCACGATTGTGATGGAGTATCCCATTCACCAAGGTCGTAATCAGGCCCATAATGGGAAGACACTGGCAAGATGTCAAGGGAGCCGCTGGTCAAAAAAGTTTGGGATCCACTGCCCTGATAACACGTTAGGCACAGTAGGGGTTGCAAATGGGGCCTGAGGGATAACAGGTGGATTCTGAGACAGAAATAAATGTCTCTCTGCATTTCTGTGAAAAATAACCCCTACAGCAGGATTCAGAAATACTTTAATGGTTGTTGTGTGTCTCACTTCATTCAGGTAGCAGCCAGGCATTTTACAAATTGTTATGAACAGAGAATGTTAAGACAAAGAGAAGGGACCCAGTCTTGGCTGGCTACGGACGGGCACAGATGGGCTTGTTTTTGGCCCAGTCTTCACCAGGCACGTGCCCCCTGCACGACCCGCACCAGAGCCTTCCACCAGAACCTAAATAGGCCAACACTGTAACACCTGTGCAACCCCACCTCCTTGGACTGTAGGACTCTGGTAGCAGTAGTTCTTTCCCCCCACCCACAGGGGTATTCACAGTGTGTTCCATGCTGCAGGCTTTCTGCAACGTCTAAATACGCCCACACAGTAACACCTGTGCAAGTCTCCACCGCTGCAGCATTTTGGCAGCAGTAGTTCTTTCTACCCCCCAAGGAATATTCAAAGCGTGTCCCCTATCATCTAGGCATTTCAGGACAGGCAAGCCTGCCATCTCTACGGATCAATTAGAGCCATAGGACTGCAGTACATAGAGTGCAGTCAGATCTCTGCTAGACTTGGGGCTTTCACAACCTTTCTTCTCTTTCAAGTTCCTCATTGTTTCTGTGAGCAGATTGCTTCCAAATGTCGTATTCAGTCTAGTTTTTGGCAAGGTCATAAAAATCCTCTGAACATTTTCTAATATATCATGGAGGCCTGAATAAGTTCTTCATATCCTTGCTAAACGAAATAAATCTATGGCTTCAATACATTTTCGATACTAAATTAACAATTCTCTTATGAGGAAATGTACCACTGTACATATTGCTCCTTTATGGAACACTGCAAGATTACTAACATTGTAATGAAGGAATATTCTCTGAGTGTGGCACTGAATCCCTGTAAAAATGACTGTAGTGTGACAGTGTAATTGACAACCACAATTACCAATGCATAGTTATTTTAAGTAATAAGTAAATCATATTTTGGGAAACCACTATGAAAAAATGCTTTATAGAGTAGGAGACATTATACGGTCTGAAGTAAAAATATACGAAAATGTTGAAATTAAAGGAAATATGGCCAGTTTCTGCCATCACAATATATGGGCCCACTTCCCAAAGCTATTGCATATGTAGGTTTTTAAGTTACACATGCGAATAGCCATTTATTTGGATGTAAAAACATTGCTTAGCCAATGAATTTGATTTTGGGCTTCATGCAACCAAAGGTACAGGGTCTTGGAGAGACAAGGGAGTGAGCTTCCCAGGTCTTTTGTGACCGTGAGATTTTGCACACATTAATGCACATCTTTAGTGGTTTTTTGCAAACAGTTTTTTGCTCATGACCCCCTGCCTCCCGAAAGGATCAGAAATGTACCCATGACAAGGGCAGAAGTAAATCCAGTTCTAGGACAGAAAGATATTAAGGACCACATGTACAAAGATAAGTGTTTGCGATTACCAAATTGCAAATTTTTGCAATTCACTAATTGGTAAACACAAAGATCCGTGTAGAAATGTGTGCTTTACACATTTTGAAAGTCCCAGTGGGTCGCAAATAACTCTATCTCACGAATATTAATGAGGTAGGTCTCAGTTTGCGACCCATTGAGAATCGCAAAAATTACAGGGATGGTGAACTGCTGGGGTCAGTAGACCACCATGTCCTTGATTGCTTTTCAATAAAGCAATCTTTTTTTTAAAATGCAGTCCATTTTCCTTATAAGAAAAACAGGATGTGTTTCAAAAAGGAAAATGAAAAGTTTTATTGTAATTTTTTAAGAGTAGGCAGTTATCCCGGACCACTGCCTGCTCTTAAAAAATATTTTTGCAAACATTCACAAAGGGGGAGTGGTCCATTGGAAACCCCTTTGCACTTGCGAATGGGTTATCTACTTGAAGCAGGTCGTAAAATGGGAATGTTTTGTAACCGTATTTTGGTCACAAAATATTCTTATATACCAGTGCGTTTCGATATTAGGAAGAAACGCCCTCTACCCACCCCTTTCTAATACCGAATCGCAAACCCAATTCTTGATTTGGTAGTAGGTTATCAAATTGCAAATAGGGCTTTGTACATTTCAAAAAGTCCTTTTATTTTCGCAAATGGGCCGATTCTGTGAATAAGCCCATTTGCAAACAAAAAAATGCTTTGTATATGTGGCCCCAAATTATACCAAAAATTGGTGTGGGTGTTTGGGAAGGCGACTTTCTTTGTGGCAATGTGTTCCTACCATGGAGGGAAAAAAAAAGAAAAAAGGCATCAAAACCTTTCCTGGAGTATGCATGGCAACCAGTAACTTTCTGATGTGCTTCTTAAATCGTTTATTAATTTCTTAAAGTCGTAAAATTAGCACTTTCTTTGTGAGTCAGGTCTTATGTAGCTATGTTTCAAGGTTTCACATTGCCCACCCTCCCCCCTTGTAAAATGCAAATCAGTAGTGGCAACAGTTCTCTTGATTTATAGGAGTAGAAAAATGATTGTCCAAGCCTTTCGAACTACCTTCACATGACATCACTCAAAGAGATATCACATTAACTGCAAGCCATACTCAAGTTCAAGTCATATACTATTTTGATCACAATCTTAATTGAAATCTTGCATGTGTAACATGGTACTTAATGGTCATTAATAAAAGGTGCTCGCATTCAGTCACCACAATAGTCAAATATTAAAGCATTACTTTCCTTTAAAACATCAAGGGCTGTATAACACAATGTGAGCGGTGGAAGTGCTACTTTAAGCCGTGGTCTCTGCCATAGTTTTTAGCTGACTGAGGTCTCCAGTCAGTGAAGAGCTCCAGAAGTTGCATGTTTCTAGGCCGCTGGTTAATAGATGGTTGTCACTGGACATTTCAGGGAAGGTCCTGCTTTTGTCTGAAAATTTAACAGTGGGGGTTATTACAACTTTGGAGGAGGTGTTAATCCGTCCCAAAAGTGACAGATATACCACCAGCCGTATTACGAGTCCATTATATCCTATGGAACTCGTAATACGGCTGGTGGTATATCCATCACATTTGGGACGGATTAACACCTCCTCCAAAGTTGTAATAACCCCCTGTGTTTGTTAACACGTCGATAATAGCACAACACAATAACATAACACAAAGCAAAATAACATACACAATAAAAACATAATAGCAACCAGTCAAACAAAACGCAGCACAACAGCTACAGTACATGACAATTTTACCATGAAATAACCGTAGCACAAAACAAAACAGCTAAAAAAAGCACAAACAATCAAGCCATCACCACAACCAAATGCAACACAACAAATATGCAGCAATATTCTGGTCACACATTACCTCCTCCACAAATCAGCTTCCATAATAGGGCGGTACTATGGACATGTAAAAGCTTCAGTCAAAAATGTTTTGTGCTCCAACTGCAGTAGTTAAGATTGATAAATTAATTGAGGATCTTTAGAAGTCTACAGCGCTCCCATATAACAACAGGTGTCTCCAAATTGCTACCACTAGGTGCCTCTGATGGACATTACTGCAAGAGAAACTAGAGGTAGGGAAATTAAACTTTAAAAGCCCAAACGTTCTGTCCTTTACAGACATTCTTTTTAGACGTGCTCTTCTCTTTAGAATTCAGACGTTTTAATAAACATCCTGGAAAGATAATCTGTATGCAGCCACGAACATAATATGGAGGGCGAATTCATTGTGTTTACGGAAGAAGAGAACCACCTGTTTGTTTAATCGATTTGAAAATACAGGCCCTACACATTCCAGGTGGCAACCAGTCAGAAAGGATGTTCATTTAAGTGTGGTTCACGCACTAAAGCCCAATCTTAGTTTATTTACTCAGCTGCAAGCAGAAATCGCATATTGCCTATTAGCCTTTCATTCAACTTTCATCAAGTATGTTTCTCTAGGAAAAAGCTGATCTCGGGAAAGAAAAAGCTAAAGGGTTCTGGCGAAGCTCCTGCAAACATGCACCCTCTAGGATTATGTTTCTTTTTCTAGTTATTAGCTTCACGGCTAAAAGCTGCTACACATGCCTGGATAAGATATCATATGTGAAGCACATACACCTGTGAGAAATGTAAACCCCTAAAAAGTGCACGTTGTCCTATACATTTAGGCCCATATTTATGGAATGATAGCATTGTCTTAGCGTCATATTTATATTTTGATGCTAGACCCATTTAGTGTCAAAATATTAGAGTTAGCACCATTTCTAGGAAGTGCCAAACCGCCTTGCGTCAATGAGATGTAAGTTAGGCGTTTCCTCAGAAACAACGCACAACTAAGAGGCGGCCCAATATAATGGTGCTAAGCCCAATTAGCGTCATTATTTAATGCCCGGTCAGAACAGGTGTTAAAGTACTGGTAGGCCCATTTCCATTGGAAAACACCATGGAATGGGCACATAGATGCCCACACCAACCCCCAATATCACCACCACCCACACCACAGGGACACTACAGAAGGAGGGAGACGATCCCAGGTAAGTTGCAGGTAAGTATACATGCGTAAGTGTGGTGTGCCACTGGAGGCCCCTTACATATCTATACTTAGACTGGAGTCATTTTTTGTCTGCGTGTGCATCACACAATGATGCTAGGCTGACTAGTGGCAGATATTTTGACACTAATCAGCCAACCATCATTTTTGACCCACTAGTGTAATTTCCCCTAACGCCATCCGTCACCGGCTACTGTCTTTCTTTGAGACGCTAGCCATTCTTTAGTGCCATTGTGCGTCATTTTTAAAATATGGCACATGGATAGCATTAGCTCGCATTAAATTAAATGACGCACAGCTGCATTAGCGCAGGTGTGCGCCATTTTTCATAAATATGGGCCTTCGTTTATAATAATGCAGTCCTGAGTCCTTGCTTGATAAAGAGATCTGTAGGTGATTAAAATTTACAGCAACATCACCATGCAACCCAGTTGACAGTTAAATGTAGGATAAACATTCACCCTAAAGGGGTCTATTTATTATATTCTCTCACAACGCAGAGCAGCAAGCTAAAATGCTGTGCTGCCTTGCGAGAGAAGGAGAGAGCAGGACAGCCAAATCTACACAGATATGACATTCTCCTCCACTCTCTCTAGTGCCAGCACACAATCAGGCTTCCAAGCAAGCACCATGAGAACACCTTTGCACTACAGTGAGATGTGTTTGTGTGAGTCCAGTACAGGTTTTGTACTGGAAGGATGCCCTTCCACAACAAAATACAATGCTTAGACTAACTTTCAAAAGTGTACTTCTTTGTGTGTATGCTGTACAGTGCGGCACACATGCATTGTCGGAAAGGAAAGAAGAAATTAAATTATTTCTCTTTTTACTGCCTATTTCAAAAGAGCCTCATCATTTGATGCAAAACCCAGTTTACTCTTGTAGCCGATAGGGTTTTAATTCAAAGTCTGCCATTTTTGTAATGACATCTTCCCTTAATAGTTCTCTCACAATCCACTCAACATCCTCCATGTGGCAGTACAAAGGAGCGGATAGTCAAGCAAACACGCTTCTTCAGGACTTTCAATTCTTCTATTACAATACATATGTATTCCATCTCCTTCAGTTGCATGATGCCCTCAAAGATTCTGAAGTGCACCGAGGCTATGAAACTTTGAATATATACTGAATTCTATCCCTAGATGTATGATTTTCAAATGCTCGTGCACCCCCCTTAAAGCAAGGAATCAGTGCTGCTCTCCTTCCTGGATGACCTCTGGAAGACTGCTATAGTGGGGTGCTACAGTGATTTGGAATGATTTGGTATCTATTCATTCATTAGATCCTTATTTGTTGTCTGTAGTAAACAGTAATTGCTAGCACTGCCATGAAGTGCTTTTGTTTCTTTCTTGTCATTCTTGTCACATAACCTGCAGTGCTCCCACATTACCTTTTTAACATCTAATTTCCTCCAGTCCATGGGATTTTGGTTTTATATGCATGCTGACATTACCTAGAATCTGCTTAGCTCAACGAGAGATCTAAATCCCAGGGCTGTTGCCTTTATAACTGCATATCAATGCGAGAGACTCTATGATGTAAAGTACTTGGAAACTAAAGTTCAATAAAATACAAATCATAATAATAATTGGTGCTAAGAAAACCCCAAAGGACACTACATTCTTACCCCCCTCCAATCTGGGTGGCCGTTTTCACGCCGCCAGGGAGGTCAGAAACTTGGGTTGCAGGAATAATGATAACCCATCACGTAATCCCCAGGTAATTACTAGTACTTCACATAGCTCCCCTTTATAAAAGTACTGTTCTATATAATGCAAGTCTTACTATGAATAGTTAGAAGATTGCTATAGACAGCATTTTTATGTCCAAGCTATCGGCATCATTTAGACACTGCTTTGGCAGCCCAAAAACCCTCCTGATCAGCAGCGGTTATATGGCTCTGCTTCTCCACCATATTTAGAGATCCACACCTGAACTTGTCACTTCATTCCTCTGTGGCTCTGTCCCATAGCTCCATATGGTATGACACTTTTCTAGATCTATGTCTCCTCATGACTACGGCCCTTTGTCAATCACCATTACAATTCCAGCCTCACCTATGACTATGGCCTGATTTGGAGTTTTGGGGATGAGTTACATCATCACAACGGTGATGGATATCCCGTCCGATGAAATATAAATCCCATAGGAAGTATATGTGATATCCCTCACTGTTGTGATGGAGTAACCCCTCTGGCAAATTCTAAATCAGGCCCTTTGTCCTTTCTGTAAGCACACCAAAATAAAATCTTTATTGTGGCAATATGTCTCAAGATCTAAAACATTTCCAGGATGCACATTTAAAATGTCCTTGACATGCTGGAGGCTTCCGCAAGAGTATTTTCCTCTCAGACACTATAAAGGGACAAAAAATAATTTTCAGAAAAGGTGATAAGTACAAATCCCTACAAACTACATCAAATGCCAAACATACAAACACACTTAGAAAACATATTTTAAAAGAAGAAGAATTAAATTTAAAAAAACAACACTACTACGTCAAAGTAGTATGTTCCACATCACACACTGGGTCATGTGACATGCTACTCAAGATTACATGGTTTTGTAACCCTTTTTGTAGATTCTGTGCACTTAAAAAGCTAACAGCTACACATTCCAGCTGATTAGGCCCTAATTACAAATTCTTGCAAAACCTTTGGGGTGGTTCCAACATTTGGTAAAAACACCTACCCATGGTTGGTATATTTGCTGGATGTGCAAATGCTTCCTTTTAAAGGTCTTACAGGAGAAAACATGGATTTACACAGAACATGTGTTTCCCACACCGATTTTTGCACATATTGCATGTTAGTGATCATTTTCCCCTCCTCAAAGTGAACCAGTTTTTTACAGGGCAAATCCTTCAGGTAAAACTATTAGAGCGAGGTTTTTAGCACAGCACTTAATAACAATAAATATCGAAAAAGTAGTTTCTAAACATATCAGTGTTTCACTCAAAACTTGTATTCAGGGTCTCACATAGTAAAATTTAGGGGGCATATTTACAAGCCCCTAGCGCCACCTTGCACCTCCATAGCCTCATTTCTTTTACTCTAAGGTGGCTTTTCCCCCATGTCGTATTTACAAAGTGCCACAATGCTTGCATTGAGCTACTTTGCACCCCTTGTGCCACATTATGCCTGTGTCAGTCATAATATATGCAAGGGGGGTGTGTACCGATGCAGGGAGGCATGAAAAAATGGTGCAGTGAAATTTACAACATTGCACTGTGCCCTTTTTTCCATAATTTTTAACGCCTGCTCAGAGCAGGCGTTAAAATGACGCACCTATTTTAATTAATGGGCCTCCATGTTCTTTGCTGCACTAGAATCAACATTTTTGACAAAAGTGCAGCAAAGTGCCACAATAGCATCAAAACGTTTGATGCTATTGTGCTAATGACCACCATGATGCAGCGTATTGTAAAAACGGTGGAACCATGGTGTCGTTAGGTGGGGCAGGGATGACGCAAGAAAAGTGGCGCATCCGGACCGATGTGCCACTTTCTTGTAAATATGCCCCTAAGAACGCAAAAATCATGTGGATCTTTCTGTAAATAAGTGAGGTATGCATGCATAACTAACATGATTAGTTGCTGCAAGATATTTGAAAGAAAAACAGTTAGAGCTGCTGCTCAATGTAAGCAGCTGAAAAGTGCTTATGCTGCAGAACGTGTGAACATGGTGGGGGTTAATATGCGGGGATAATGAAGTACCCTTCTGCAATTAGAGATCTCTGCTTGCATCTATCACATCCCAGACAGACTCCTTTTGGTTCCTAGTTTAGAACAAACATACAGACCCATATGGTTCCGATGATGCAGGAAGGGTTTACCCAATGCCTTGACCAATGGAACTATGTGTGTTTTATGAAGAACTATCCCCTACTCAAGAAGGATGGTAACCTTATAAAAATGGAATAGCTAAGATTGTGAGTGATGGCCATTTTACAAGAAAAGCATGGCAACTATAATGATTTTCTAGATTCCTCATCAGAGGTATCAGAGAAAGATAAGTTCACAATCATGTTAATCCATTAATTGTGTGAAATATTTCATACATTGTACAGACTTCCTGCAGTCACATATAATTTTTTAACTTCTACTGTGTAAACAGAAGCCTATAAAATGTGAAAATACTGCCTGACCAATCCAGTATTCCAACCTGCCCCGAAACCCCCAAACCAGCACCCCAGTCCTGTTATAAGAAAATACTGCCTGACCAATCCAGTATTCCAACCTGCCCCGAAACCCCCAAACCAGCACCCCAGCCCTGTTCTAACTCTGATCCCACCCTATCATTCTCACATTGTCCAGCATTTCCCTCCTCACAGACCGTGTCCATAACTAATTCCAACACACCTCCATCCATGCTACTTAATCTGCAACTATCACACTCTTTGATAACATTGCAGAAATCATCTCCTGCACCCCAAAACCTGCTTTCACCTTACCATTTATTTCGACCCTAAACTGCCCGCCCTCTTTTCATAAGTCTAACTTTTCCAACCTCTTACTATCTGTGACGCTCCAATTCACCTAAAGCCAAATCACACCTTGACCCCTCAATTGACCACCTCCGTACCTCATCTCACTTCCTCCCATTTATCGCTACCTCTTCTTTCTGCTCTCCAACTCCCTCCACTTTACGCAATAATCTTCTTGCTCTGCTTCTCCCTTTCCTTTACCCCTGATAACCTATTCACCAATACCACTTATATCCCACCACCTCTACCTCTCTACCCATGCCCATACTCCACCTAACCATGCAATTTCACTTCTAAGAATGTTTGAATCTGATCTTGCTGCTTAAGTACCTTTGAATCCCATGCCGGAACCCATTGCAAAACATACTTTGCTCTCTCATAAAATTCTAAAAATCTCATATTTCCTCTCGTGCATACTCCAGAATAGCAGGTCAATGAATAAAAATCATCGCAACATTGGGATCTTATATCAGATTCCAGCCCTGACCTGATATTTGTGACAGAACCTTAGAAGAGTGATGATATGACACTCATTCTGTAGGAGACCATTCTTGATGGATATAAAGTACTCCTTAAGAACTGTCCTTTAAGAAGTCCAGGAAGTAAATCAGCCATCATCCACAAAGGTGCCCTTCTGACCAAAGGGCAATGAAACATTAAAACATATGGGTCATTCTACATCTAACACACTTCCAACGATTCATCTCCGAAAGGGTACCCATAAAGTGTTAAGAATTGAATCATCAGGGAAAATAACTGTAAAAATTCTTCAATCCTCTGTAGTATAGGATCTACTCTGGAAACTACCTCAAATACAGCTCATTTACAGCCACTATCAAATACATTTCTGTTCCTTTTGAAGTTTCATTTGATTGGGAAAGTATGATTTGTTCTACAACCCGTCCACAATATGTCCACATCAAAGACCAAGCAAGCACCTGGATAACTCCAAGGGTTGTGAAATTGAGAAATCGAGTATTGATTTATTTAAAAAAACAAAGTGTGGATGCACTCCTTATAGAATCTTAAACAGCACAAGCTGCCATGCTTATTTAGTTACTAGCTGAAGCCAGGGATAGTCAAAGTCCCATTTAAGCATCAAAGAATGACTTACCATTCATATGTATGAGTCACTATATTATTGCATCAAAGGAGAAATGTAAAAAGTGTCATTTTCTGTAAATATGTAATATTTGTGCACCATATTTTCATCAGTTACTATACCTAAAACACTTATTTTCTGGAAAGCATAGGTACCTTACTAGCTGACATTTTACCTTTCATATCACTGTGTAGTGGTGCAGAACTGAAAAAAAGACAAAAGGTATTGATTTGCTAGCATGTAAGGAGCATTTGGAAAGTGGGCATAGGGGGAGGGAACAAAGTGTGCTTCTGTGAACACACCAGTGAGAGCATAGTTAGAGGCCTACATGGGACTGCTAATATCTGTAACTGAAAGTGTTTTATCAAAGCACTTATTTTGAGCCCTTGCTCCATCAATGTTGGTGGGTTCCAACAACTAAATATGTATCTCACATTTGCACAGTGTCAGTGGTAGAACAGGAAGTAGTTCAAGTGAACTGCTGTTCCCTCATCGGATGATGTGAGCTATTGTTTGTAATAGAGTGGCCCACTATGGTCTGCTTTCACATTGCAAGTGGCAACTGTCTGGTAAGGGTACGCAGCAACCAATCAGTTTGCATACGTGGCCACCAGAAATTAGTGCATGTGCAGGTGATGTGCAAGAATGGGGACCTTTAATTGTCTTTACCCTTTCCCCTGCAACTTGAAAGAAGTTGCAATGATTTCATAGAACTTCACATTTGAGTTTGCAAAGCACTATGACTCGGTTTGCTGTGATAGGCCATTGTGTACTTGCAAAAGCACATTCGCGTCTTTTGTATGCAGTGGGCATTTCTGTAGACATTGGTCCATTTTAATAGCATAAAACATGGTTCAACTGATAAACGAGACCTAATATCTGTTTCGCTGCAAGCAATTTTTATTTTCTTTCGCAGCTCATACATTTAAGAATGAGTTGAAGTGAAGAATTAACAGGAAACATAAAAGAGTCCAAGAACTGCAATGTACAACAAAGTACAACCTTCAAAGTAGGGACTCAAAGTAAACGGTTACCCACACAATGTCCAGACAGCCTTTCAAGACGTTCTTTGATGTCATAGCATTTCACATTCTGCTATGACTTATTAACACATCACATTTCAATGCATACAATAATGCATAATAACTTCCCCCGATGAACAGAATTAGACTTTTTTAATTAACCTTGTGGTGTCATGATAAGACCATACTAAATCCTTGATTGCTTCAATCACATTGACATTGTTCCTGTAAGCTGACTGGATATATTCGACCAGCACTTTGCTAAAATGTTCACATTTTACAGTACGTTGTGGATGATACAACAGAGGTCTGACAAGCTTGATACCATATTTATTTTGTTGCATCTCTGCAGAAACAAATTGAACTCTATTGTCCATCATGAGTTCTTCCAGAATGCATTTTTATGAGAAAATGTTCTTAAAACACTCAATCATGCCATTTGTTGTGGGAATACTCGCGGGTTTAACCTCAGCCACTCTAGAGAGATGATCAATAGAAACTATGAAATACCTCATTAGTGAATGTATCATGTGGTAAGGGCCTAAGAAACCAATTTCAATCCTTTGCCATGCCCTATCTTCACATGGTGTAATAGAATCCAAGGTACCTTCAGCGACTAATACTTTCTCACTTTTATTGCACTTCACATACCCTCTCACATACTCCTCAATCTCTTCATCCATCTTCAGCTACTAGAAATCATTTCAATCCTTTCTTTTCATCACAGTAGAAACTAAGGGCCTCATTACGACTTTGGCGGTCTTTTGGCAAGGCTGCCACAGTGGCGGCTGCGAAAAGACCACCTTGTTGGCGGTTATCTGACTGCTGTCTCACGACCCATACCGTAAAGGACACCAAATATCAGATAAAATTCAAAAACCACCAGGACACTGGCAGGCAGGAAAGAGGTGGTTCCACTTAATGGCTCTGCCAGCCCGACACAAATCTGCCCACTAGATTATGACCCACAAACCACCAGAGCGGTTCTTCCATGGTGGAAAAACATTGGTAGTGCGAGCCGCCACAGTCAGAAACCACCACTGACAGAACACAACACCACATTGGACAGTTTGAATATCCCACAACTGGCACACATTCACACACCTGACACCTACACACACCACTATAAAACACCCTCCCACACAACCTACAAGCCTTTGCAACAAAACTGCAATACTGAGAAACAGAGAGTAGGCACATACACAGAGAGAGCGCCCTAACACTATAAGCACACACACATCACACCCATCACACACCAGCTAAATGAACACAATACACACATCAGGAACATACACATTCCACGACAACCATTCATCCCTCACTACGCACCACCCACAGTTCACATCTTGGGAGGAGAAGGTCTTGGAGATACTGCATCCTTAGGGCCTGTCTGGAATACATGGGGGACTGGAGTCTGGTAAGTACCCAAAACATCATTGTCACACAATTGTAGGGTCCTGCATGCTTCCTCACCACTCAAATACCTCCTAGTTCACTGAATGTCCCACTACACCTACCTGCCAATCACTCAATGCCCCTCTCCTGCATGCCACCACCACACACAGCCCTACTGCCCACACAGCCCTTGGCAAGGCCATGTATGCCACAGGCTAATCCTAGCACTACGACTGCCACAATGCACCAACCCACTGATGGGAAAAACTGCTATGTGCAAATCATGCCACATCACATGCATGTAGGATTATTGTACTACCTACACCAACTAGAATGTATGACTGAGGACCAGTACATGGCGATGACAGCAATGCCATGGCACACCACAATGGCAAGCAAGGCAAAACACAGCTACAGCTCAGTGACAAATCCAAATGGACAATGATCCATATCCAAAGCCTGTAATGGAATGACCATGGTTTGGAAAGTAAGATTCCAGACTCCATGCACACGAACAATATCAAGAGACAAGAATATTACCCTTGCATACCCACATACTGTGTTCCCAATGGGACATCATGGCTCAATGTGAAGCCATATTGTGTGTCGTCTACCAAGTCTGACTACTCACTAGGTAGCAGAGTTGATTAGTAAAGTCAAGTATAGTAACAGAACCCATCAGCAGTGCCATATGTACAAATCATTGATGACAGCACCCAACTTGGAGTATGGTACTCCTGTCACAGACTTGTATGTACTACCAAGCTATGCTGTGCAGCATCTGTCATTTTCATTGCAAGGAATCATGGTAAGCCACTGTCTGCATCTCACAAAGAGGGAACCAAACACACTTTCTTAACTGTAATATGTGTCTCACTCCATCCACCGGTAACCCTGCCATTGCCAGCATGGAGAGGATACCAGACACTGCCAGCCCTCCTCCGGATGAAGGCTCCAGTGAGGACAACACACCTATATGTCTGGTAAGTGATGACCTACCTAGTCAATCCTGGACACCTAGTCAGTCAATGACTCCCAGCCTCACCCTGCCCACATCAATCCCCCTCACCCCTGTTGCTCCAACATCACAGCCAAGCAAGTGCCCCCAAACCTGTGTCCCGTAGTCTGTTCAATCTATTGTGTGCCCTACAGTGCAGGGACCTGAGTCGGACCTTCACACCGCAGACAATGATGGTCCTGCTAACACTGTGAGTGGGCAAACTGTGCATGGTGCACAGGCACTTGGGGGCATGGGTCGTGGGAGGGATGCTATGGGCCAGAGGATGGGGCACCCAAGGGACTCCATTGACCAGGATACATTCTCCCAAGTCCTGGGAGCATACCAAACTTCCCAGGCTAGGATGGATCAGATCATCACTATGTTGGGGGAAAAACAAAGGCTGCAGAGGGAATTCCCGCCAGGAGGTTATGCAGCAGTGGCAGGCATACAATGCCAGCATGGCCACCATAGCAGGGTGGCTGAGGGACAAGACTAGCACCCTGTGTGGTTTAGCAATCCACTTTCAGGCCCCTTCCACTAGCAATGTGACATCTTCACTCTCTACATCAGCGGCAGCTAGTGAAATGGAGGCGCTGCTACGGGAACCCCAAGCCTCAGACACCCCTCCCTCTGTAGCGGAAGAACCCCCTTGCAAACATGGATGTCCATCCAGACATAAGGCTGAAACAGATGCCAAGACCAAACCCACTGTCAGGAAGTGAACCTCTCCTGCTTTGGCACCCTTGTGTGCCACTGATATACCCTATTGACTGTTCTGAGACAGAACTCCATTTTCCCATGGCACAAGAACACTTGGACTTGTGTGACCAAACGTTGTAGCAGCTACTCGGATCATTCCATCTCTCATGACTCCACTCATCACCTGTTTGTTATGTTGTTCACAATCATAACACTTGTCACAAAACTTAAATGCACAATAATTCACTTATGGACACAGCTACTGTATATGTGTGTTTAATGATACAATAATATTTGTCCTTCTACCCAACTGTGGTCTGGATATGCCCCCCTGATTCGAAATGGCAGTGTTTTGGGCCATCAGACGGAGGCTCCCTCAGAAGGACACACATGATATCAGTTATTCACTGGACAGATGTCTGAGTGAGGTTGCAATCCACAGTAACACCAGGATCTAGTCTGTTGAGCCATCTGCAATTAGAGCAAGACAGAGAGGATGGAAGGCATGATGACACATTAAGCACATACACAGGTAATTGACTGCATGCCTATTGTAGTATAACTCCTAATCATGGGCCCCCAGATTGGACCTATACAGCACCAGGCTCAGGCCCTTCACAAGATCCATTTAACAGGCTATCTGTCATGTACACCTCACAGAACTGAACTCAATCACCATTGACTACTGAAAATGTATACCTCAAGCCTTAGGTAGCAGTCCCACTGCTGAAATCCACATCCAGTGGGTAGGGGGAGATTGGAATAGGAGAATGCAGGTAATCCAGCTCAATACTGGTTAGTCCATTAGATGAGTGAATGTCGGAATCAGTTGCCACAACATACGTTAGAGGTCAACCACTAATTACATTATATCTGTCTGTTTCCACAACTTACACATAGGCATTGGACATCATTACTCCATCACATATGCTAAAGGTCAGGAGGTGTTATGTCAGCTATCCACTTCTGATTGTGCACAGACATGACTGGAGAAGTGACACCTCCCATACCTGTATGTCACTTGAAGTACTGATTGATGAGCTCAGTCCCACAGTCAGCTGCTCTTTCTTCCTCTAGCTCTTCATCACTTTCCATATCACCATGTGCAGCCACAGGTACAGCTGCCTCACCGTCATCAGCCAGCAATGGTGTCTGACACCACAGGACTAGATTGTGGAGCAGGCAACACTGCTTTAGCAAACCTTGTGGGGAAAGTTGAGGAGTGCACCTCCAGATTGGTCCAGGCACCAAAATCTTGCCTTCAGGAGGTCGAACATACATTCGATTACACGCCTTGTCCTCCCTTGTGCCTCATTGAAATGGATTTCCCCTGGCATGGCTGCGTACCACACAGGTGTCAACAACAAAGGAAGGTTTGGATAGCCAGAGTCACCTGTGAACACAATGATAGAACTATTTAAATTGAGGGTTCCGCGAGTGGACAGATTGTAATGACAGGTCACATTACAATGCATACTTACTAATCAGCCAGGCTCTCTCTCTGTGTAGTCATGCCATCATGTGTGGAATACTGCTGTTCTGCCTAATGTAGGAGACATACTACCTGCACGTTGACAGAGTGGTAGTTCTTCCTGTTCCTACACACCTGTTCATTGACGCTGGGAGGGACCAAGGATACACATGGGTGTCATCAATGGCCCCTACCACATGAGGAATCTGTCCCATCTGATAAAAGTGAGGCTTCAAATAGGCCATATCCGAACCTGATGTAGCTATCCAGGCGTTTCAAGAAAGCACACAAAACATCCCGCAGACTGAACATGGGCTGAGACATCCCTGCTGTTAAGCCAACAGTATTCCAGAATGACCCTATCGCCAGAAAGCGTAGTGCTGACAATACTTGAACAATGGTAGGTATGCAATAGGGATTGTGATTGCCAGGCATCAGATCTGGCTCCAGCTATCTACATAGATCCACGATGGTCTGGTGAGTCAGACGATAGGTCTGGATGACGATTGTTTTTCATTGTTGCCAGGTCTATCAGTGGATGGTACACTGGTGGTTGTCTCATTTCCCTCATGGCAGGATATCTATGTTGAGAGGAGAGAATGTACAATATGTCACGCAGTGGGCACACATCAGCAGCACATGGTATAGTAGCAGACACCTAACATGTGTAGGGGATGTGTAGCAGTGCTGACATGAATATTACAGACCATAGAAATGCACATCATACACCATCAGTGCAGCACATTGGCTGAAATGTAAGTCGGATAGGACATATGACACATATGTATAAGAAAATCTGTGGGTGACTGTGCAGTCCTTCACTGATCACACATATATAATTAAATCAACCTATAGGTGTCCGACAGTCCCTCAGGGCAGCTACACAGAACTATCCACATATATACAGGTACAACACATCATAGTCACATGATTGGCCCAATATCTAGCACAACCATGAAGTCACAACATTGGGTGACACATATATGTGAACGATTAGGTGTCTGAGACATTTATATAAGCACATCCATTGAGTACATATGTCCAAAATGGCAGACGCCTGACCTACTGTTCTGGGCAGTTGGAAGTGACCTAAGTCTGCCGGCGGAAGTTGTCCTGGCAGTAGGCAGTGGCAACTGCAGTGCAACTTGTCATAGGTTAACATTGCTGTCTATGGCAGACTGGAGCCAATGGCAATGAACGCCGGCGGTGAGGGTCCTGTACGAGGCAGCTATGACTGCCATTTTCTACAGTCTTGCTCTCTTGACTCCTGACACTGTTGCTAGCAAGACCTCCACTACGTGAGCTGCTGTGTAGTGCCTCTAGGAGCCATCATGCCACATCCTGCAGGTGATAGGGCCCCGGTCTTCACACAGGAAGAGCTGGTGAAGCTGGTGGAGGAGGTCCTTCCCCTGTATGAACAGCTATAAGGGGCACCAGAGGAACAGATGAGTCCATTGGAACAGCTCTGTGTGCTTGGTGTTGTGTGTGACAGTGAGTCAGCCATGTGAACTGTAATTGTAGTAGATGCATGCATGTGGCATACCATACAGGCGTGTGTGCTGAGAGGATGGGTATGTGTGCTCACTTGCTGTGACAGTTGTGTAGTGTCAACTCCTGTTGGTATGGGGCATGTGTACATAACTTTCTCCTTTTTTCTGTGTCATCCATGCAGGTGAATGCCCATCAGAAGAAGGGGATCTGGCGTGCCATCACCAAGCAAGTGAGGACCCTGGGGGTGCACAGCCCATGGAGCACTTATTTTCACGAGCACCTGAGATGCCGGGCCCGGAAGATCATGGAGGCCCAGCTGGGGATGTCCTCCCAATGAGGGAGGTGTGCACGTCAGACCCTGACCTCCTAATGACCTGCATATTTGCAGTGGCCTACCCTGAGGTGGATGGGCATTTGAGGGCAGCACAGCAGCCGCAGGGGGGTCAGTACTGACTGTTTCCTGGTACTTGGCTCTGGCTCTATGGTGGTTCCTGTCTCACTGTAGTTTATGTGACAATGTAGTAGGCAACAAATGTTTGTAGACCAGTGGAAATCAGTTGGTACCACATTGTCAGTGTATAGGTTTTGGATCTGGCATCATGGTTAGCTATGTGTAAGTTTTGGACTACTGTATCAAGACATCATTCTGACTGCATGTGGAGATGCTCAAATGTCCATGCCACATTTGTTGCCCATCCTGCCATTCCTATGGATGTGGGCTCGTGTTTCACCAAACCCATGTCCTCAAACCTGGTCCATCCTTCTGCATATAAGCGTTAGTGGCTCTAAGGTGTCTGACCACTCCCATCTGTGCAGATCACCTGTTGTAACAACTGGGTGACTCACTTCTTTGGTACAGAGTTCAAACATTTACAGTACTGGTAAAGGTATGGCTTCTATGTGAGGCTGCCATTTCATTTACACCACAGATATTGGCTGTGCAGGACAGTACATATTTGTGTTTGTTGTTGTACCCCCATTGTCCGTTCATCTCCATTCTATGGGGTATGTGAAGGTTGCAACAATAGGACATACTACTTTGGGTGCCTGATTTGTTTATTTAGACTGATCATGCTTTTCCATTTGATCGACATGTGAACATAGTATTTATGTCCCAATGGGTTGGTTATAGGGGAGATACGTGCCTGGGCAGAGCTAGCCTTTTACAATATGCTATTTCAATGCTATGTGTGGCAATGCACTACCAGTCCTTAGCAAACTTGGGGCCAGATGTAGGTAGGAAAAAATCTGCGAGTCGGAAATTGCGAGGCGTTGCGACTCGCAATTTCCGACTCGCTAAATGGTATTCAAGAATAAAAAACGACTTCAATTTGCGACTCGCAAATGAAGTCGCACCGCAGATTGCGAGTCTGCTGTTGGCGAGGTCGCTTTCTGCAACCGCGCTAAAAACGAACACGCAAATTGCGAGTGGGTGTCGCAAATTGCGACTGTGCCGCAAATGTAATGCAGGTGCAGCAGAACACTCTAGAAAACACTTCCTGGCTCTTGATGATGACATCACAGCCAGGAAGTTAACTAATACACCTGGGAGGAGGGAGGACCACACCCATTTTAAACTGCTGAACAGCCAACAGGAGGAATAGCAGCTACAATGGCAGACACTCCTAGAAAGCAAAAATTTAAATTTGCTGAAAAAGAACTGGAGGTGCTGACTGAGGAATGCTGCCAGCACCACAAACAACTTTTTGGGAGGGCAGCCCTCAGTGTGCCAGAGGTGGAAAAAAAACGGATTTGGACAGAAATACAGGACAAGGTCAACTCCATGGGTGTGATCCACCGGAGTATCGAGGAACTGAAGAAACAGTGGTATGACCTGCGCTCCCGGACCAAGGAGAGGGTGGCAGAGTGGCTCCGAGAGATGAGGGGCACTGGAGGGGGACCATCCACCATACCACCACCCACACCCTTGGAGGAAAGAGTGGAGGAGACCTTGGAGCCAGAGGCAGTGTCTGGGATGGGAGAGCTGGACACGTCAGCGCCAGAACCATCAATCGGTGAGTACCATGAGACATGCATGTACACCCATATCTGCCATACCCCCACCCACCTAGTACACAGCAGCATGAACAACCAAAATAGCTCCATTTCAGAGTAGCAACCACCTACATGGTGCATTATGGGCAATTTAGTCAAGTAGGCAGTTGATAGGCAACAGTTTATTAGGAAGCAGATAACAGATGGTAGATACTGACAGTGTGTTCCCCGATGTCCCACAGGTCTCCCACACAACACCACTGCCAGCCACAGATCAGCCACCAGCCAGCACAGGACTCAGGACCAGCCACCACAGGGACCTGCACCACCCAAACACAGTCCCCTCCTTATGCACCAGTGGCCATACTGGAGAGTGAGCCAGCACCCGGTCCCAGCCACAGTGCTGGTGTACAGGACACGGAACCTCCACTGCGTCGCAGGCGACGTCTAAATGTCCCTCCAGTGCCACAGGGTGAGGCAGGGGATGCCTCCATGTCCGCCGCCGAGGCTGCACTCCTACGCGGTCAGCGCCTGCAGACACGAGAGATAAGAAACATAACAGGGGCCATGCGGCGCATGGAACGGTACCAGAATACAGGGCTGCAACTGGTACACACGGAGCTGCAACAGCTAAATCCCCATGTTGGTGACCTTGCGCTCTCAATGAGACAACTGCTGTCAGAACTTATCACTGAGAGAGAGGGTGCAAGGCGCCGTGACAGGCAGCTCATCCACCGGCTGGACCGCATGTCTGCCTCCATTGTCCGGCTGGCTGTTAACACCACTGGGCTGTCACGGCGCACGGTCAGCCTCCAGGTGGACATGGGCCACTTTGCCAGCAATGTGGCACGTGGGCTGGGACGTATCAGCCACGCAGTAGATCTAATGGAGGCACGACAGGTGGCTACGGGCGCGGCAGACACGCCGCAGGACAGTGAGGAGGGCTCCACCGTTAGCAGTGTCTCAGCCACAGACACCAGGGTGTTGCTCAGTGGTAGCGCAAGGCAGGGCACTGCTGACACACCAGGAACCAGCCATGTTGGGCGAGCATGGCGTAAAGTGGGAGCTACGCACTGTCCTTGACTGGAGGCACATGAGGTTAATGTGTCCTCATGCCAGGTGGACTTTTACAGCCCCTGAACTGTAGTTTATGTAAATAGTTTTTTGGTGCACATTATTAAATTCCTTGTTTGTTCCACTTCACACCTGGACTCTTTGTGTGTGACATTAGTGAGTGTGGTGACAGTTAGCACGTACCTTCCAAAGTATTGGTTTGCAATGTGTTCCTGTCTCTGTCTGCCTTGATTTGCAATGCTTCTATCCCCATGATGGCGATGTGATAGCTCTTGCTCGTCATCCTCCGAATCTGGGTCTTCTGGGGTGAGAGGTAGCCCACGTCTGGTGGCAATGTTGTGCAGTATAGTGCATGCGCCAACGATGTTGAAAACTGTTATTGGGGTATACTGGAGGGCACCTCCACTTCTGTGGAGGCATCTGAATCTTGCCTTCAGCAGTCCAAAGGTCCTCTCTATGATATTTCAGGTCCTCCTATGTGCACTGTTGTATCGCCTCTCTGTCTCATTGCTGGGTGTTAAGTACGGGGTAAGTATCCATGGTCGTAGTGCATATGCACTGTCACCTGTTTGGCACAAAATGTACAATGTTAGCTGGGCATAGATGGGTTCCACATTGACCTGTGTGTATGTCTTCAAGGTGTATTCAGCTATACCTAGGAGGTATCCGTCTCTAAACTCCCCACGTTCTAGGCGTTGGTGTATCCCACTGTGCCTGAAAATGTAGGAGTCATGTGTACTCCCTGGAAATTTGGCAACCATGTCAGTGATAACATGATGGGCGTCACATACCACCTGGATGTTCAGTGAGTGGGTACACTTCCGGTTGCGGAACAGATATTCCAGATTTGGAGGAGGGCATATTTGTATATGTGTCCCGTCGACACACCCTATTACATGTGGGAAGTTGGCAATCCTGTAGAATTCCAACTTGGTGCTGTTGATTTCTGCCTCATTCCTGGGTAGGTATATGTATCTGGACATGTGTGTGAGTATGGCATCTAGGAATGCTCTGAAGAACCGTGAGAGTGCACTTTGGGATACCCCACCTGCCACGGCAATGACCCCCTGATAGCTACCCGAGTCCAAGAGGTGCAGTGAGCATAGCACTTGTAGATGTGTGGGGATGGCACAGCCGCGCACATTCTGGCGTTGAAGCTGCGGATTGCGTAGATCTATTAAATCTAGGATTGCTGCATTGCTGCACTGCTAAGTCTGTATTTATCATATATCTCCTCCTCAGTTTGTTGGAAAAGTGTCTGCCTGGTTCTGTATATCTTCTCCTGTCTCTGGCTCCTCCTCCTCATCTGCTGTGCGGTGTGGGCTCTCCTCCTCCTTGCTATCACATATATCTCCGCCATCTTGAGTAACCCAGGTGCCTTCTGGGTCTCCTTTTATACTTTATACGGTTCTGGTTACCACCTGCTCTGAGTTAGTGGTAAATTGGAAGTGCAAAAAGGGCTTTTTGCGACTAGTCGCAATTTGCGAGTGGCTATCTCATATGGTTGCGACTCGCAAATAGCGACTTCCTATTTGCGGGTCGCAAAATGGGGTCACTATTTTTGCGAGTCGGTAATGGCTCGCGTTGCATTTTGCGAGTCGGAAATGGGATTTTTGCATCCCATTCCTGATTTTGAGGGGTCGCAAATTGCGATTCGGGCCATTTGCAACTCGCAAAAGTTTGCTACATCTAGCCCTTGGTTATATGCTGCCTAAATCATGTCTCAATGGATACTTGGGGCCACATCATATGAAGTGGGACAATCTTTGCTACCCTTGGACTAGCTGATATGTTCAGTCTGGTAAGGATTAGGTATTACATTACTTATGTGATCAGGAAGTTATGGTTTTGTTGTTCCACTAATTCTAAAGCAAGTATTTGTTGTGATGGCAATTGTTGTCTATGCACTTGCAGTCACGTAGGTCCATGTGTACATCATGTGTAAATGTCATTTCAGTGTGCAATTTGTGTAGTCTGGAGCTAGGTACAGGTAATCACATGTCAGGTATGGTGTTAGTGATGTTGTTTTACTCATGTTGCCAAGTCCTGGAACTGTAACTGCATTTCAAGTGGAATGGTAGGTGGCCTATGATTTCAGTTGAGGCTACCTGAAGTGTAGATGTTGTGACACTGCACTCAGTGATTGCCAATGGATGTATCATGTGTGCTATGTATGCCATGGTAGCTGCACATGCACATATGCACTGATGAGATGTATCTGTGTTTTGTGTCAGCTGATATTCCTCTATGAATGTGTGAATTTCATGCCATGCCTGCACTCCAGACATGTATACGACACATTAGTTGTCACCTGTATGGGAGGACCATTTGTTTTGGCTTCTTTAGTTCAGGTAACCAGGTTGCCATATATGTAAAGGGGGTCAACCAGCCATATGATATGTTTGACAGGTGCTGTGTGGTCTGTGAATGTGGTAGTCTGCCCTATCAAGGGATATTACTAATTGAGACGGACTAGTCAGGTGTTGTTTCAGGACATGCATGATATGTAGTGATCACTCACCTGCTCTTCCAATAGGTGATAGGTATATGGAGAGATATGATATGGAATAAGCTTGATATACCTACTTCTGCCAGGGCATGAGTAGCATGCTGACATGACTTACCAGATACTCTATTGGATTATTCCAGTCCTGCTAACTTACTTGGAATCTGGTGTGGGTGTGAAGGATGACATAAAGGGGTGAATAGTTGTAACATGTTGTGACATGATGTAGGATATGTGTAATGCCAACAGTGATTGCCTAGCCTGGAGATGTTTACCTACAGTTGTGCATGTTTGCAGGTGTGTATGTAAGGAATATGATAACCCTTTCTCTAACTCTCTGTCTCTCCCACCCTCATTCTCTGTTTGTGTGCATCAGCATCGACAGGGGAAGGAGACAGGGCACAGGTGAGTGGGGATGCTGCTGCCACGGGACCCAGAGTGCTGCGACTAGTGACAGAAAGTGGCCTGGAGGCAATGGGGAGTACCACGGGGGAGACCAGATCTTCCTCATCATTATCTTTGGAATCCTCCTTCAGTGGACACACTCTGGTGTTTGCGGACCCATCTGGGACCACCCCAGCACCATCTTTGTCCACCACCCCCCTTACTACCACCAATCTTCCTGTAGCTCCCCATCCAGTAGTCCGTGCCTGCTCACCCAGGAGGATGGGCGTCTTCTTCACCGCAGGCACCTCTGCCCCTGTCCCAGTCAGCCGTGCTGCCCTCAGTGAGGAGACTATTGACCTCCTGAGGTCCATCTCTGTGGGTCAGTCAACCATCGTGAATGCCATTCAGGGACTTGCAACACAAGTCCAACAGATGCATTCCTGGAGGGCATTCACGGTGCACTGGCTGGCCTACAGAGATCCTTTCAGGCTCTGACCTCCGCACTGATGGCAGCCAGTTTTCCTTGTCTTCCATCCCCCCATCTTCCTCTTCCCAATCCCACTCCCCTCTTCCCCATCCCAGCAAGAGCACACAAACAGACAAGCATGCATCCACCTCAATAGCCAAGGGTTCCGCAGACAAACACAAGCACCACAAGACCCACCACCCGCATGCACACAAACAACACCCACCTGCAGACAAACCAACACCCTCTACCTGCACAGACTCCCACACCACCCCCACCTTCACAGACACTACACCAGACGCACCTACAGACACACACACCCACATTCACCGATACAGCCATTACTCCTATCCCACCCACAGTCAGCACAATAGCAGACCCTCAGACATACACCCCAGTTACCACATCCACAGACACAACAACCTCAGATACACCCACATTCAGCACATCCACCACACCTGCAGTCACCACCCCAACAGTCACCCATCCAGCACGACAACTCCCAGCTCCTCCACGCCCCTTCTCCCAACACACAAAAACACCCACACTCACCCAGCCAACAGACACCGAGCACACACAGGCATGCCTTCCACTCACATGGACCCAAAACATCCACCAAGCCACCTCCTCTAAGCACTCCCTCTCTCCTTTGTCCCTCTGTCCCTTTTCCCTATTCTTCTCCCACCCCGTGTGAAGCCCAAGAGATCAGTTTCCCTCCCCAAGTCCAGCCCTACCACCTCTAAGTCCTCCTCTGCCCCCATGCTAATACCCATGCTCCTCCCTGCCAAGAAGTCAACCCCTCCAAAGTGTTCCCAGCCCTCCCCTAAGCCACATCCAAAGCCCCCTCCCAAGCCCAAGCCCAAGGACCCCCCTCCCAAACCTAAGCCCAAACCCCCCCATTTACCCCACCTAATCCCTGAGGTGCCTGCCTGCCCCCTTCATGTCCGTGGAGGTAATTTAGCAGTCAGGAGACAAGTAGGGGCACTCTTATATGCCATCTGTGCATTGTGCACTTTCTTGTTTGGACTGGCCTAAGGGCTATTTTGTTTCATACATAGTTCATTATATATATATATATATATATATATATATATATACTGTATATATATATATATATATATATATATATACTTATTGGCAGACCATTTGTTCACCCCAATGTTACATTTTTGCCCTGCCTTTCATTCTTCATGGCTGTTATAGTCTTGCCTGCTTTATTCTGTGTGTGAGTGTGTTTTGTGTGTGTGGTGGTTGTGCTACAAATTGTGTCTGGGCTGCTTGTGTGGGTGTGTCCTTTTCATTTGTCCTGCTGTGATGGCTGGTTATGTGTGTTGGACATGTGTGCGTTTGGGACATTCATTTATGTTGATATTGTATGTATTGCTAGTGCTGGTATTTGATATTTGGAGTGTGGTGTGCCCTTGTGTAGTTGTACTGTGTGCGTGTGTGTGTGTGTTGATTGGTATGTCCGAACCGCTGTGTGGTGTGTTTGCGTGGTGTGGCGTTTGCCTCGTTGTATGGCTGTGTGATAGTGTTTATTTGTGCAATGGTGTTGTTATGTTGTGTTGCATGCATGTATTGTCAGATGGGGTTATTGTGGAGTGTTAACAGTGCATATGAGGTGTTGCGGTTGTTGTGTACTTTGCTGATGTTGTGTGTTGTTGTGTTTGACAGTGCAAGTGTGGTGTGTCTCCGGCATGGTGTGTGTTTTGCTAGTGTGTGTTGGCCATGGTGTGTGTGCTGAGTCTGTGTGTGTGTGTGTGTGTATGTGGCTGTGTGTGAATGTGCATGTCAGTTCTGGAGTATCTGTAGGTGTCACCATTTCTACCCATACTGGATGTGTATGTCGTGTGTGCGGTGCGACCTTGGCATTATTCGACAGTGACAGGTAAGTGTGCGTACCCATGGTTGCTGCCATCATCATCGTCACTGGTTCCGGAGTCATTGGGCGAGCAGGAGCAGAGGGAAGACATCTAGTTCAGGTTCCATAGCAGTTCCAAACAGATATAACCTCCTGAAGGTGTGTGTCTCCATTTACATTGTTGGTTTCCGTCAGGGTTTCCGTAGTGGTGCGACCCCAGCGGAAACCTTGCCAGTGTGCAACTTCATAATCTGTCCGGTTGAAAAATGGTCTCCGCTGACTGAAGGTGCCTCCCGCCATCTGTGGAGGCCTGACAACACTGGCAGTGCTGGTGGTGAATTGGCTCTATTCTGTTGTGTAGACCGCCATGGTCATAATTTGGAGGTCTTCTCCGTCAGCCTGTTGCCGGTACAACTACCACCACCAACATGGCGGTCATGGAAACGCCAAACTCGTAATGAGCCCCTTAGTGTCCTGAATAGGCCACTTCAATGATTGTCCCTTTGTATCAGTTAGTTGCTTTCTATAGGTAATTTATCTGCAATTTTCCAAAACATCTAAAGATTGTCATATTACTCTTTAATCAATCCTGACTCATCAAATGTTATTACCTAAGTCAGAGTTTCATCTCTAATAATCTCCCCAACAAACAGTGACATCTTCAATACATGCCACAAAATACTCTTCAGTCTCTGACTCCCGTTCTTGCGCATCAAAGTCTTCAGTAAGTAAGCTTGAAAGACAGTCACCCTTTCAGTTTTCCCTACCAGGAATATACTCACCAGTAAAAGTAAATTCTAAGGGCCAGATTTACAAGGCCCTAGCACCACTGAAGGGTCACTTTTACTGGCGCTCCAGTGGTGCCGTGGAGTGCACCACATTTACAAGGTGACGCAAAGCCACCTTTTTGTGCCCTGTAATTGTGGGCCCATCTGATGCAGTTTTCTGCGTTAGAGGGAAGTGCAATGGGTGTTGCCGTGGGCATTCCATTGCAACCCCCATTGCTTTTGACACTGCCACAGGTTTACTAGAAGGCGTAAATCTGTGGCAGCACCAAAAACTAATGCCACCCAAAGGGTAGCATTAGAATGGCACAACAAGAAGGAATACTTTTATTCCTCCTCGTTTTTTGCTTTTTCCATGTCTGCTGCACTCTGCAGCATACCTAGAAAGAGAAAAAGGCCATGAATGGTTGTGTAAGTACAGGAAGGTGTCTCTTCCTGCACATAAACAATCATTCAAAAATGACAATTTAGTACTTATATGTGTGCTGCATTCTGCCATTGTAGATTGTT
Organism: Pleurodeles waltl; assembly: GCF_031143425.1. Lineage (NCBI taxonomy): Eukaryota > Metazoa > Chordata > Amphibia > Caudata > Salamandridae > Pleurodeles > Pleurodeles waltl. The sequence goes on from NC_090442.1 coordinate 520,522,756, forward strand.
TATGTGCAGGAAGGGACATGTTCCAGCACATAAACAATCACTCCCCTCAACACAGACACCCTTGCACTATGGTGCAAGGATACCTGCATTGGTGCAGGCTGCTTAATTTACTGTGCCATTTACTTGTAAATACTGTGCATCCCTGCATTTCAAAACTGGCACAACACTGCCCTGCTATTTTTGGCCCAGCACAGCACTAGTTTCTTGTAGAACTGGCCCTAAGAGTTGCTGAAAGTCTAGCTACAGGAGTAGTAGAAAGTTTAATTTTCTTCATTGATAGACTATCTAGCAGTGGTTGAACATCAGTTTTTAAACTAAATAGTCTGCACCACAAATATGGTTTACATTTTTCTATTCTTCACACAGATGCAAGAAGGTCTTTTTCTATCACATGATATTTACGTTCTGCTTAACGCAAGGTTCTAGATGCAAAACCAATATTCTTTTCACACCTGTCATCAACCTGAGACAACATTTTTCGTAAACTATGTATACACAATCTTCTAATGTGACAATAGTTATCTGCCCCTCTACAAATTGTTGGAAAGCTGGTACTTGCACAATCGCTTGTTTAATTCTGTGAAAAACATTTGCACATTCTTTAGACCATGAGATATGGCTCCCTTTTTTCAAGAAGACTCTGAAGCACTCAGTCAAATTTGCTAAATCCTTCATAAATTTTGCGTAATGTTCACAAACGTCTAAAACAACCTTAATTGCTCTTTTTTCCTACGCTCAGAGGCATCAATTATACTTTTTACCAAACTTGGCTCGGGTTTGATCCCCTCCCTCACATATGACCCAAATACTTAATTTTATTTTTTTTAAAACACATGGTTTACTCAGCTTTTTTAAACAATACCAAAAACTTCAAGCAAGAAAATGTGATGTTCCCAATCAAAATTTCAAGCAAGTCAATGTTATGTTTCGGTTCAGTTTGGGGAAAAAAACAAAATGCCATCCAGAAAGAACACCCATGTGGGATATCTTGAAACACACTTGATATCAACTTTTGATGCTGCTGAAATAAGCTGCAGAAATGAAGGCTTCTTGAGGAGTGATAAATGCTGGCACATAGACAGAACGGTCATCAAGAACCACTGAGTGGTAGGCCGCCCCAAATATAACTTCATGAACCACCTTGATTGACCTATCCTATTTATCAAGTCTTCTGTTCTGGGCAAAGGAAAACTCACAAACCAAAACCCTTAACTATACTCCTTATATCCACACACATCCTTGGTTCTCCTAACATTTCCCATGCTGAAACAATTGGAGACAACCATAGTGTGGCTTCATGTTTTTTCAATAATGCTTTCTGCACAAATTGATAGCCTCGCAGATTGAGAGTCAGCGCCGCGGTGCTGTGGGTGGTGCCTACGGATGAGAAGCAGCATGCAAGAGATGTACAGAGGCTACTGCAGTCGAAGCTGTGTGGTGACGTGGGTCCAGCAGCTACTGGGGACAGCGGCGGTGCCAGCGACAATGAAGCTAAGCTAAGCAAGGGGAGAAGCACGGGAGAAGGGTTTCAGCCATAGTGCAGCCACAGCGTGGCTGCAGTGTGGTAACTCTGCTTAGAGCCCCTTCATCACCTGTTTCCCCTGTGACCTTCCTTGACCTCCTGCAACCTTGCTGGTCCTTGCAGCACATCACTTCCCCTGCTCTGTTTCACCTGCACACCACAGCTTCCACCAGAGACTGCACAAGCCAAGTATCCCCTCTCTTTGCAGGGACAAGTGTTTTTTTCCACTCTACTACACCATCAGTAACTCCAGCAGCTGGGAATTATCCACCACCAGTCGAGCAGGTGCATCCCCTCGTCGAAACACCTCAAGGACCCATCACCTTGGCCCAATCCAAACCTGCAACACAAGCCCCTCCCTTCGCTATTCCATACCCCACACGGAGGGCATTGTCACAGTCACATGAAGATTTCACTGACATGGTTTCAGTAAGGCTTGAATTGATTCCACAGTAACAATCTAGAAGGTTCCCATGATGTTTTAAACAGAAGCACCATTTTGAAACTGACTGGAACTCTGCATAATCTTAAACATCTACAATCAAATCTCCTGGAAGGTGTCAACTTTAAGCCTAATCCGTCCACCCCAGGATAAGAAATAACAATAGTTACATGGGCCAATTCATCAATTGTAACAGAGGTATGGCAGAGTAATGATTTGTTTTCCAAATGGGGCATAGAAATAAGAATGCCTGAGACCAGAGTTATATCCTTGCCCTCTACTTTCCTCGCAGAGACTGCCACCCAAGAGAGCGTCGGTAATAAATGGAGTATTAAGGGGAGCAATTGGTGCACCAGACCCCTTAACGCACATAGCCTCTCTGCAAATATCAAATCTTCGTGAATCCAACATACTAGGAGTATCAGTTTACACAAGGCATGCCTTCCTCCAGACAGAGCAGTGCCCCCCACAAAGGGGATGTGGGAGGTATGAATTCAAAAACAAAAGGGCCTCTGCCATGATCACAAACCATTAAAATTATGCTCCTGGTATGTGAATAGCCTCTCCAGTAAGGTGGGATAGAACAACATTACAATCTACCTTCAAAAAGTTTATATCTTGCTTTTGACGGAAACATGCACACTAACCCCAACACCACTAACCGGATTAAAAGAATTCCAACTAAACCAAACCAGACTGGAAGAGTCACTGTGTGTCATTCAATATACATCTCAACCCACCTCCGGTGGACCCAAAAATCATCTGTCCTGGAACTGGGTTGGGCCCAATGTGTCAAACTGTCAGCCGTCCCATCAGAACAAAATGATTTTAACCTTTTAGTTTGCAATCTATATATCCACCATGGCCATGAGAACAAAGCTGGTAAAATAAAGTCCTTGGTTGCTTTACTTAAATCTCTTCACTCTACTTTCTTGCAAGCTTGCCTGGTACTGTCAACATTTGTGGGCCACTCACCTCACTCCATTGATCAATCATGCCTCCCTTTCTAATTCTATACTGGCCTCCTGGTGTGGCAGCATTCTGCATCTTATTTACAAATCTGGCTCGCAGTCCAACCCTCCAAACTACAGACTGATTGCTCTTATTGATGTTGAAGCAAAGATCTACTCCTCCAACCTTTTGGCAGATCTGGAAGCCTGTGTCTCATCTGTGGAAATCATTCCAAAAAGCTCAGAGCAGCTTCTGAGCAGGCATGAGCACAATAAACAAGCTCCTTGCAGTCAGCGTGCTCACAGAAAAAAACATAGCCAAAAGATCAAAATTCTACTCCTGCTCAACTTTGGGCCTAAATGGCCAACTGGGTTGTACCGCCTTAATTACTGGAAGCCATGATCAACTTGTGCTCAGACACTTGGGTCCAAATCAAAATCAGTAATGGTCATAGAATCACCCACAAGATTCCCACTCACACAAGCCTAAAGCAGGGGTGTGCGTCAGCCCCTGTATTTATTGAACATTTACATGGCCAGTCTTGATAGTCAACTATCGGAAGTGGTGTGCGGCGCCCCTAAATTAGTGGATGAGCCGCTCAGATGTTTTCAAAATGCCAATGACATTGTTCTATTAAGCTAAACTCTGATTGGCCTCCAGAGTTTGATCACTCAATTGACACAATACACTCAAACATTGGGGTTGGAACAAAACCACAACAAAACAAAAGTGCTTTGCTTCTCAGCCAATACAAGGGGCAGTCAACCAAGTGGATAGCTTCTGGAAAACCCTTAGAACTGGTTAAATCATATAAATATTTAGGAGTGGTAATGGATGCCCGCTTAACATTCAGAGAGCATCTCCTCCACAGAAGAGCCTTAACCAACAAACTTCATTTTGCGTTCAAACTACCACAAAAGAAGACAGGCAGCACATCTCAGCACTATTTGTTACAGGTCATCAAGGCAAAATTTCTTCCATCACTCACGTACGGCTCCGATTTATTAAAGGGGAGCGAAGCTATCACCCTAAACCTGCTCCAATCGTCTCTTTTTAAACACCTGTTCCGGCTTCCACAACACACATCTCAATCACAGGTCAGACTGGATTTTGGCCTGTCCCACCAAAGCCCAGTAAGGAATGCCGCCCTTGTAAAACTTTGCTGGAAGCGTAGGGCAGCTCCACTAGCTTCACTGGCCGCAATGTGTTGGTCGGAAATGAGGAGGCAGTCCCACCATATAAACTACTGGTCAACTGTTCTCCAGCAGACCAAAAGGAATCTAAAGCTTGACAATGCCTGGAACTCAAATCTGGATTTCCAAGCCTTGAAAAAAATCACTAGCAAGGCCACAAATCAAATATCTCAGATCATTGATAAGGCAGAGCTTGCACAGAAATGGCATGCATGGGCAGTCCTGCATTCCTATACCTACTGGAGACTGCAACTATATCTGACATCTCACATTGCAGTGCATACTCAACACTCCTTACTAGTATTTTGATTATATGCTTTTCCATCAAAGGACCTGGTTCACTCCTGGAAGCAGTGTTGGCCAGACTGCCAATGTTGCCTGTGTTGCCATACCCAAGAAAGTTTACTTCACTTCTTGTGTGTGTGCCCTGCTGGTGTACCTCTTAGATGGAAATTGCTGCGTTCAGCTTTAAAGGCCCTTCAGATCAGATCATGTTGCCCTGCAGTTATGGCCTTTTTGAACAGTCGCAGCATTCAGTTGTCATGCAAAGCCACCAGGTTCTTGACACATGTAGCAAGGATGCTCACACAGCAAACATTGGCTCCTTCAAACCAAAACTGATGAATGCTTTTAGCCAGATGCAGGCTTGCCCCATTAAGAGAGTTGTGCAATTACCATTTTGATTTTTTTATGTAATTTTGAATGCAAATAATCAGTTTTAACTTGATTTTCTGAAACCTAATTTGTGGTCTTTTCTTTTTTTACTGTTTTAACATAGCTATTATCCCAATTTACCCTACACTAATTTTACTAATGTTTGTCACAATTTATCCAATGCTAATTTTATTAATGTTTGCTCAGATTGCAGCGATGTTTATTAATTGGCAATAAAAGAACTTACTGGCCTTGTGCACATAAATCCTCCCATATGGGTGTTAAGTAATTTCTAACACTATATGGAATATTATGCAACTTATGTTTTAGAGCTAGAGAGCCTTGTTTCACTATAATAGTGCATGTAAAATCTGTGAATGTACCCAATTTACCTTGAAACACATTGATTAAGTTTTTCTCCAAGTGACTTTCATGATTACTAGCACTTTCTTTCAATGTTGCTACCCTGCTTTTCCCAATAAAAATAGTTTTTTCCAATCCAGGTATTATGAATACTTTAAGTTAAGCTTGATGTAGCCATCCTAAAAAATGAATACCATTCTTTGCTACATAAACCTTTCCTTTAACAAAAATCACCCAATACCTCCATAGTGATCCAGAAGTAACCGAGTTAATCTATTTTGCTGCCCTCAAATACAACTGTCAGAACACCCAATGGCAATAATGTTTTCTTAGACCACAATTGGTTAAAAAAATGTAGGGACACAAAAGTAACGTGAGATCCAAGGTCCACCCAAAGCCTATTTTTCTAGTTATTTATCACAACTTTAACATCTGGGTCAGAAAAGCTATTTTCCTTGTTTATACCTTAATTTTGTGTACCACCAAAATTATTTCTCTGCCGACAACAGGTTTTTCTTCTCTTTCATAATCCTCACTTACAACACAACAAACACTGTTTCTTTTTCCTACTCTGCAGACTTTGGAAAAATGCCTAATTTTCCCACAATTGCTACATTGTTGTCCCAGTGTTGGATAGTTTTTAAAAGTAGAAATGTGAATGACACACATCTATGACACCTAATTTTGCTTATTTTCTTACACTTGCAAGCATGACCAAGTCAAATTTGTGAGATTCAGTTTCTTGCTTTCTACAGTTGCAGGTGGCTTACCACAAACTACTCCTGAAATAGTGGTGTTGGAAAGTGAAACCTCCAATTGTTTTTCATCCTCTCTAGATATAGCTTATCTAGTGAAGGACCTTTAAATGCCAATAGCCTTTCCTTCTTGAATCTATTTAGAATTCCATCTTTCAATTAACCTATACATAACCAACAGAGAATTAAATTCACATTTTGATGCTAACACCTTCATAGCCGTAATGTAAGTATCAAAACTTCCACTTGGCATTTGAGATTTTGTAAAAAACAAAAAGAAATCTGTGTAATGCTGTGTTTTTAGACTCTGTAAACTTTTTGTCCAATTGGGCAATAGCCACTTCAAATTCATCATGCATTCTGCAGCACACATTGAGAGAGGAAAAAGACTCAGAGGATTGTTTTTGTGCAGGAATGTGTCTCTTCCTGAATGAGTGGCTGGAGTAGCGAACAAAGTAATGACCCATTAAAATGCTCCTTAAGAGAAACAATATAACAAGGATCAAAATAAAAAATATTTTTGAAAGAAAACCTTTTCAAAGTCTGGATCTAGTGCATCACCAGAGATAAATCTTATAGAGAGAGCATGCTTACATTATTTTTTAATCTGTGTGTGTGTGTGTGTGTGTGTATATGTCTGCGAGCATGTGTGTGTATGTATATATGTGTATGTGTGAGTACATATATATATATATATTAATATACATTAATATATATATATTAATCTATATATGTGTGTATTACCTAGTGGCGGTAGTGACAGTAAGGACCTAGTTTCTATAGAAAAAGCTGTTTTTTGCTTGCCTATATCTTTGGTGCCACTTGATGAGTCTTCACAAAATCTCCCAAAATAATTCAACAGTCACATGCTTGTTTTTAAGTAAGCCCCCAGGTGGAACAGGTCCCTGGGGCATTCTTTTCTTTTTCAGAGGGTGACTCCTGCCCCCCCTCACAGCCCAGGGGACCACCACCTCCCCTGGGTGAATAATGAAATATGAGCAGGAGCGGCGTGGCCCCCGGGGACCACCATTCCTGGGGCAAAAATGCTTTTAATATGCGGCGGAGGCCCAATGGTCTCCCGACAGCCCCGGGGATATAATGAAATATGAGCAGGGGGCCACGTGCCCCCCGCCTTGGGGACCACCACCCCCTGGGGAAAAAAATATTTTAATATGGGCTGACTGTTTAGTAGTATTTAATGGACATTGAAGATGGACTGACCAGGCGTGAACAAGACTCTTCGGAGTTGAAACACGTTGGTTGTTTTTTGCTGACATGGATTAAATTCTGTTAATTTTTGGGAGAAAACAGAGTGCAGTGATTTATTTTCTTTGGATGTATCCACTGAGGAGGATCGGTCTACCTCCCACCACTGGCACAGGCAGTGTGAGTGCACCATTCCTGGGCTATGACCTTTTGTTTGTCTGATATATATATATAAATATATGTATATTTTTTTAATAGTTTTATTTTGACTTAAAGTGTGGTAACCGCGGTTATTGACCTCCATATATTTACCATCAGTTTGAGAACTCATTGCAGTAATAAAATACAGGATCATGTGTTCTACAAAAACCTCACATATATGGTTAAAATACCATAATCTTGCTTCACATTTAATAATAATATAGGCTAAATAGGACGTGACACATTTTGAGTAGCTTGTGACAATGTCATCGGGGCATGAGGGTGTTACATATGTATGTTTTAAGTTTAACAAATATTATTTTCAACAAGTGTCACTCAATTCAGTGACATAATCACTTTCGGAAACAGATAGAATTTTAAGCAAAGCACTGTGCATTGGATTTAGCAGCATGTGGCGTACTTAAAAATAAAATCAGCAGAATTCGTATATTTGTTCAAAATGTGATAAATAGAATAAAAAGAGAACTATTTTTTCTTCTACACCAGACTGTCAGCAAGAGTGGGACTATTTTATTTCTCAAAGAAGAGGAAACTTTTAATCTTTTGCCAGACAGATTCTTACAAGTACAAGACCACCCTTGAAAAACGCTTTTTTAGAAGCCGCGCTAGGTGAGAAGTAACAGCATTTTTAAGAGTTAAGTAACAATCAGGTTATCGCTGGAAACCTGTGACTCAAATAGAATTAGATTAAGGTCATGGACAGGTCAGTGATCCCCAATTAAGGGTTACACAGTAAGTCTAGACAAACTGCAACTGGGGTTCAATAGAGCGTGTATCCTTTTCGTGTTTGAACCCAAATTAAAAGCTCCTACTGTGTGAGGTCACGCACGTGTGTTTCTCTTTGAACCTTGGCTATTTCTGGTCATGTGGGTATTTGTTTTCTTTACAAGTGCAAACCTTTTGTCAACATATGGTCGAGATAAAAGTGAACACGGGAGAAAATGTGTAGATGCCTGTTGTTAATTCTTGTGCAAGTGAAGCCGTGCTCTTTTCAATTTCGCTTATTTGAGCGTATTTGTTATCTCTTTATAGTTCGTAACCTTTTTTTTACAGTTAAATACAGCAGAGTGAAAGAAAGAACGCGGGGTTAGATACCAAGAAGAGTAGATTGTGCTAAGTGCAGGACACATCAGTAGAGCAATTGTTCAGCAGTCATACCGCTTCATAAAAGGCAGCCACATGCCATCATCGTACTCCTTCACACCGCTAACAAGCCGCACAGGGCCCATGACAAGAGCGACAGAATGACTCAGATTAATGTCATTTTCAGTGATCGACTGGATGTCAGTAGAAATTAGTAAATTATTAAAGATAATGACATAGTTGTTACAATTCTTTACATATTTCCCCTTGGTTGTTCAAGGCCTTCATGGTTCAGGAATGTGTGATGGCACTATTTGCTTGCCTCATGTACAGCTCAGGTGATCTCTTCACAGAGGAAGTTTTAAATCACCTCTAGCAAGGATTCCTCCTTGATTATGCAGAGGTGCTGGGACATTTCCCTCAGTGAGAAATAAGTCCATGCATCCAGGAAGGAGCTCATTTTCAAGGAGATTAGCCCCATGTCTAGTATGCTGGCATGGACGTCATTTAGGGGTCGTCAGCGGGCGCAACTGGGACCCCTGGCTTGCCCTTTGCTACCCCTGGCACTAACTTTACGACCCCTGGCCTCAGAGGTGGCAAGTTCAGTGCCAGGAGCACAGGGGCAGTTCCTCTTTATGAAGGTCAGTTGGGGCTCCGCACTCTTTGTTTTCTGTCAATTGTTTATTAAACTAATAGTGAATATTATTCACTATTAGAACATTGGAATGCTGGGGGCTCCATTGAAAACAATGCGGGCTTTTACTGGCCGGTAAAAGCCCGCAGCGCCAACCTTCCAATGTTCGCTTTGTTCACAGCAGCAGCTGTGAACAAAGCCTCACGTAGCCCAAGGGGATTTTAATCCCCTCGGGTTCCGTGAACATTTTTTTTTTTAATAGAACATTCTGCCCTGAGTGGCAGAATGTTCTAATAGCCTTAGCTCTTCGCTAAGCCTTCGGCTCGGGCATTTAACGTGGGGAGCGGGCCTTTAATAGCCGGTAGAGCCCGCTACGGCGGGTTCTAAGGCTATGTTAGTGTAATAACTAGAGAGCAATTAGCTGTAATATGCCCTTCCATGGCAGCTTGGATAAGTAAAACATGCTTTTAAATGTAGGTTGTGTGCGTGCTTGCCATTGACAGCATGTTTATGTGTGAGAGAGAGTGTATGCAAGTGTGAATTTGTGTGTATGTATAAGTACATGTGTCTCAGTGAAAGTGGTATTCAAAGGACTTGTGATGTTACTTCTGATACCCCTGGCGTTTCCATGAATTGACTTCCATGGATGTTGGTTTGATTCAATGCCCTATCATCAAAATTTCTTTCTGCTCTAGGTAACAACAGAGAACTTGCCAGTAAAACTAGGATGCCATAAATTCTGACGATTGCATGGATAGATGTCTTGGTACACCCGTTTATGTTTAAACTATTAGTTTGCTTACAGGCAACCAGTAGAGAGACCTCAAAGTTCTTGAGATGCTGTTGAATTTTTTAAGAATGGCCAGCATCTGTGCTGTCGCATTATGAACCTGCCATAATCAATTTAGAACAGCCTCTACTGCTGCAAAATAAATGTGGCTTCCAAAGTCAAGCCAAGATTGTATGATGCATGCACAGTGGTGACATGTTGATGAGGAATGATAAATGGAAGAATTCTATGGCACACTCAGAGGTGTTAGAAGCATGCCCTGGCCACTAAAGAAGCCCTGCCATGCAGACTCATTTTGGGATACAGTATTAGAGCCAGATTATGCACTGATTGGGCTAGGATAGGTTTAACACCCTTATAGGCTACAGGGGGATTCTGAGGAGGTCTACAACACCTCTTTCTTGGATGAGTTCAATTTAATAAGGTTTGTGGCCATTCAACAATAAACTAGTGCGATGCTGGTATGGAGGAAGGAGGAATGCTTCACAAGGCCCCTAGAATGCACTTCCATGGGAAGACCGAATATCATCTGTATGTCGTCAGCATGCATGTATCACAAAAGCACTAGTTTATATAAAAAGGCTGTCAGTGGATGCAAATAGATGTTTAAATTTAAGGGAGACAAATTGGAGCCTTGTGAGACACATCAGTTTTGTTGGTGTGCAGATTGATGTCTATCAGGGAGAAAAGATCTATATCAACTAAGGAATGGCTTTGGCGTACACATTTTTTAGTCTGTCCAACAGAAGGTGATGATTTTGGTATTCAAAGCTGCTGGTAGACCTCATAAGATCAGCTGCCGCAAATCACCTTCATCCACCTCCCACCAAATGTCAACTACATGCTGCTACCTTGTCTAAAGTCAGTCTTATTGGCCTTCAATATATCCATCCCCTCTAGAAAATACTGCTGTGGACCCATCACTGCCAATTCCAGTAATTTACAAGTGTAGTGTAGTGTAGTGGAGAGGGAGTCTGGAAGTTATTAAGCTTTTATTTATTGCTCCAATAGAGAGTCATTAGCATGATTACCTTGATTCCAATCCAGTAGCTCACTGCTATAACATAGCAGCAGCTGTTAACAAAGAATGTTACCCACTGTTGCTACATCATAATGGAATTCCAGCCTACTCTGAGTGGGCTCTCTATGAGCCTGTCAGAGCACCACGGGAAACGGACTACAGCTTCCGGAGGAAAGGGCACAGACAATGGTGTGAGTGGGTTGCAGGAAGCTAGGTATTTTTTGTACACAGAAAAGAGCCCTTGTTATTTATGGCTCACCTTTTACTTCTCTCCCCTTACATAGTAGTTGCTCTTGTCTATTGTCTATTTGATGTCACTCAGAACTCCTTGATGACAAAAATCACCTTAATTCACCGCTACCCATCTATAATTCTATATTTTAATGATCTAAGCCAGGCACATGTTATCTTACAGAAAGGGAATGCTGCCTTACTGCCACATTGCTCTGAGGCTACAAGCTCGGAGACAATTCCATCTACAAAAACTGGAAAACAGGGCCTTAGGTTGTTGCACCAAACTGGGAAATCGGCTGATTAAATGGATCAGGTGGTCTTTTCCTGCAGTCAGTGTGATTTTATCTAAGGGTCACTGTTGCTTGGCGTTATTCCAGACAGACTGTGGTGCTGCATGATTGTAAGTTAGGGGATAGACAGTAATTCTGGCAGCTTCTCTGGCAGTCCGGCAGCTCCATCGATGCAGTGGCTGTGGTAGACAGCAGGGTTTATGTCAGATTCTGACCTATGTGGCGGAAGGACTGTCAGCTACAGTCTAGTCCTACCTGCCTACTCTTCTACTCCCTGCTGCCATGGCCCCATGGGGAAGACCCTTTTGTCACTGCATTCATACTCGATAATAGCAGGGAAATCTTCAGAATGAGCACTACCTGCAGGAGGAGGACCCAAAGCTCCTCATGTTAAGTTATGTGCATTAGTATAGAGCACAACTGACTCGGGAGGGTATCCTGGTACTTACATGCAGTATGATGTCTCCCACACCACCATGGCCATCTCCCAGGTAAGCATGCAGTTAACATATGATGGCTGGTGGTATGTTGAAGTGAGGCAGATGACTCCTTACAGGGTGACTAACCAGGCAAATGGCCTAAATGGAAAATTTTCACTGCTGGGGAAAACTATAGGAGATATAGGACCAAGTGAAACCGCTCACTACCATTTCCTTCATATTATGGGCATATATATCTATAAATGTTAGAATAAAAACACTAACGACTGGAGTATCATAACACATAGTAACAAACACGAGTACTTATTTTATCTATCTTGAAAGGGCGAAAGTATGAAGGATTGTTCCTGCCAGTGTAATTTGCATTCATATCTCTAGAACAGGCTAATTAACTCGCAGAACTACTATATCATCTAATTTACTGGGCTTGTCCAAATAAACACATTCTCCATGGGGGTCTTGTTTTCTATAAAGAATTGTAGTTTGGACAGTTTTAGCAGTTGTATATACAAAATCAAAAGGGTCTGATTGTGTTTTTTTCCGAGGTAACTGTTTGTGTTGTTCAGTGACATGTCTACAAGTGTGTTTGGAAGTGTATCAAGAGTCTCCAAAAGAAGGTCTTGACCCAAACTTAATTTTCACGCAAAATTATGTATAGGTCTCTACATCTCATTAGGAAAATTAGAACTATCACTTATTTGATATGAAGCGTAATAAACGTGATCCTTTAAAATCTGGTTAAACACAGATTATTGCTGTTGCTCAAAATAATATTGCATTTTAATACTGCCCCTTCTTACAAGTGGAACATTTAACCCCAGCCAAGGGTCCTCTAACATTTGCACCTTGCATTTACAGTATATATGTGTTTAAGGATCACATTACTTAATAGCTTTAAAGAGACCTTGACAGTTTGTTTGCCTGCTTTATAGCAGCGTTTCACATGCACACAGCTATACAAAGGGAGCTGAGAGATAACGTTTACTCTTGGTGAAAGATACTGAGCTCCTTAATTGTGCCCTAAGCAGATGGCTGGAGGTCACCAAGGGCACTCACTGGCTCTGCACATGTAGGCCAGCATGTGCCTGCCTAAAGGGCATGCTGTCTTTAAAGAGATGTCTTTAAAGAGAGATGGCTGAAATACGAGCAGCATAGGTGTTACTCAATTCTGCGGCCTTCAACCTTGAGACCTAAAGAGTCAAGTCGCCCACTCACACGCCGAATAATGACTTAAGAGATAAATCCAAATATTGCGACAGATTTATCAAGACTTGTGCAGGCGCCGTGTCACAAAAAGAGACTCAAACCAGTGCAAGGTCTTGGTAACCAATTTACTATAGAGCTGGAAAGTGGCCCTGAAGTAAAGCCAAGTAGAATGGTTTGCTCCTTTGCGCTATTTTGCATTACTTTACATCGAGGACTCGTCCATTGGATGGTAAATGACCATTCCATGCAACCAAGCATGGTTTTTGGCGCAAAGACTTATTTATTAAAAACGGTAGGCAGGGCTTTTTGCCAAAACATTACACCTCCTCGAGACAGGTGTAACGTCTGAGCAGACTTTTCTTTTCCCAGACTTCTCAAACTTTGCATCTGGGCCTTATTGTACACCTCACATGCAAAGTGAGAAAAGTTTTAAACTATGACTAGCTATAGTTCTTTTTACTGGAGGATTATCCTTCCAGTTCAAAACCTGTGCTAGACATCACGCACACACCCTTGCGCTATGATGCAAGGGTGTGTGGGGCGCAAGGCAGACTAAAATGCCCCAGCGCAGGCAGAGAGAGAGACAGCACCATATCTTCATGGATATAGCACTGTCCTCTCTCTACGTTTCATACAACACAGGAATGAAAAGCAAATTTGGTCCATTGTGTTTGTCAGATACAACATCACTTTTGGTTTTTTTTGTATGAGAAAAACAGATTCTGGTTGTTGATGTTTGAGGAAAAAAATTGCAAAAACTTTAGGACATATTGAAGAGTGGAGTAGCAGTACATTCATGTGCTTCATGTGATAAATCCAAACAAGTCAATACTGTATATTTCGGTGCTGTGTCAGCTCCTGCTCAAATCACTTCCTTTCTTTGACCAAAAAGTTTGAAAAACCGTATAGCTCTGTATTCAGTAAACGTCTGCCTGGGAACAGCAGTTTCACGTAACAAAGTTGTCAGAACACTTGAAAGAAGGGAGATATGGGTTGGCATCTTTTGCATGGCACCAAAGGTATATACTGATGGACAGGAAGTGGACAGTAGAGAAAATATCTGTTCTCTGAATGAGTACTGATGTTGCTCATTTGGAACAGGAAGCAAGGACTAACATCTGGTATCTCATTCTACGGGGTGTGGAGGCATAGTATAGTTATTTCTTGGGGGCTCCACACTTATCTGTTTACAATGCCCTTAAGGCTTCTATGTCTATAGTTGTTCATGTGCACACTGGTGCCAACCCTATAACCATAGTAATGGTCTGCTCAATTGTGAGTCGAGAACTTAGGGAAGCAGCACTCATGTTGTATATTCCTGTCCTCAACAAGTCTGTAATCTATAATTGACTGGCTCCCACCTAGTCATTGTTCTTTACGTTAAAAAACAGTGCCACAAGCTTGATTATGGCGAACAGGTAAGCCATTGTTGGCTTTTGCTGTCCAGTTCATACTTGGGACACTTCACTAAACTGCTAGGCCTCCAGAGGTGATTTCCATATGCTTGATCTTCGCCAGGGTAATATTTCACAAACCACATGCCCGTTTAAGTTTTCTGCCTCTATGGTGTTTATATACTTCTGGTTCTCTCAGCCTAAGAGTTCAATTTGGAGTTTAATTCTTTCCACTGGTGAGATTTAGCAATATTGTATGACAGATAATTGAAGGGGGCTGTATAGCAGTTTGAAAGATAAACAGTCACTTTTATTTAAGGGGCCACAAAGGCAGGAACACACATTAAGATGCTTGCTCTCTATTATAAAATGTCATACACTTTTGTCATATTTTTTCTTTTGCTGCAGTAAGAGTTGACACAGTTTAGTAAGAATAAATGGATTACCAAAGCGAGCTACCCCATGAATCACATTTATGAGTTTTCACCCTTAAAAAAATATAAGAAAGGATCAACAACAGAATTAGAGTTTATCAGTAACTTGCACTTTGGATGGAGAAGAGTCTCCCATTCCTACATGATCCTATTATATAGATTCACTTGACTGGGGACTGCAAACCATACTGCTCTTCACTTGATCCTCTTTCTGGGCAGCCAACACCACACCAGGTAAGTATACTACCAACTAACCTGCTCAAATCAAATCAAATCATTAACATTTATAAAGCGCGCTACTCACCCGTGCGGGTTTCAAGGCGCTAGGGGAAAGAGGGGGTTACTGCTGCTCGAAAAGCCAGGTTTTTAGGAGTCTCCGGAAAGCGGAGTGGTCCTGGGTGGTCCTGAGGCTGGTGGGGAGGGAGTTCCAGGTTTTGGCCGCCAGGAAGGAGAAAGATCTCCCACCCGCCGTGGAGCGGCGGATGCGAGGGGCGGCAGCGAGTGCGAGGCCAGAGGAACGGAGGAGGCGGGTGGGGACGTAGAAGCTGAGGCGTCGGTTGAGGTATTCCGGTCCCTTGTTGTGGAGGGCTTTGTGTGCATGGGTGAGAAGTCGAAAGGTGATCCTTTTGCTGACTGGGAGCCAATGCAGGTGTCTCAGGTGTGCGGAGATGTGGCTGTTGCGGGGTACGTCGAGGACGAGGCGGGCCGAGGCGTTTTGAATGCGTTGCAGGCAATTTTGGAGTTTGGCTGTGGTCCCAGCGTAGAGGGTGTTGCCGTAGTCCAGGCGGCTCGTGACAAGGGCGTGGGTCACGGTTTTTCTAGTGTCGGCGGGGATCCAGCGGAAGATCTTGCGGAGCATGCGGAGGGTGAGGAAGCAGGCGGAGGACACGGCGTTGACTTGCTTGGTCATGGTGAGAAAAGGGTCCAAGAAGAAGCCGAGATTGCGGGCGTGGACTGTGGGGGTCGGTGCGGTGCCGAGGGCCGTGGGCCACCAGGAGTCGTCCCAGGCGGACGGGGTGTTGCCGAGGATGAGGACTTCCGTTTTTTCAGAGTTCAGCTTTAGGCGGCTGAGCCTCATCCAATCTGCGATGTCCTTCATGCCCTCTTGTAGGTTGGTCTTGGCGCTGGCGGGGTCCTTGGTGAGGGAGAGTATAAGTTGGGTGTCGTCGGCGTAGGAGGTGATGATGATGTCGTGCTTGCGTACGATGTTGGCGAGGTGGCTCATGTAGACATTGAAGAGTGTCGGGCTGAGTGATGAGCCTTGAGGTACGCCGCAGATGATCTCGGTGGGTTCTGAGCGAAACGGAGGGAGGTAAACTCTTTGGGAACGGTTTGAGAGGAAAGAGGCGATCCAGTCCAGGGCCTGGCCTTGGATCCCGGTGGAGCGGAGGCGGGTGATTAGGGTGCGGTGACAGACGGTGTCGAAGGCAGCCGAGAGGTCGAGGAGAATGAGGGCGACTGTTTCACCGTTGTCCATCAGGGTTCTGATGTCGTCTGTGACTGAGATGAGGGCGGTTTCCGTGCTGTGGTTGGTTCGGAATCCGGTTTGTGAAGGGTCGAGCAGGTTGTTGTTTTCCAGGAAGGTGGTCAGCTGTTTGTTGACGGTCTTCTCTATTACCTTGGCTGGGAAAGGCAGGAGAGAGATGGGGCGGACGTTTTTCAGGTCGCTTGGGTCAGCCGTAGGTTTCTTTAGTAGGACGTTGACTTCGGCGTGTTTCCAGCATTCGGGGAAGGTAGCAGAAGAAAAAGAAGAGTTGATGACGGCCTGGAGGTGCGGGGCGATGATGTTGTCTGCTTTGTTAAAGATGAAGTGAGGGCAGGGGTCCGAAGGGGCGCCGGAGTGGATAGAGTTCATGGTGGATTTGGTTTCTTCAGTGTTGATGTGGGTCCAGTTGTTGAGGGTGATGGCCGGGGGTGCGGGTTCGGTGGTGTTTGGTTGGGTCTGGTGTCCGAAGCTGTCGTGGAGGTCGCTGATCTTGCGATGGAAAAAGGTGGCGAGGGATTCGCACAAATCCTGTGAGGGAGTGACGGCGTTGGGGTTGGAGAACTCCTTGACGATGCTGAAGAGTTCTCTGCTGTTGTGGCTGTTTTTGTCCAGTCTGTCGGTGAAAAAGTTCCTTTTAGCAGCGCGGATCAGGTGGTGGTGTTCGCGGGTAGCGTTCTTGAGGGCGGTCATGTTGTCAGCGGTGTGGTCCTTGCGCCAGGCCTTCTCGAGGGCACGACAAGTTGTCTTTGATTCTTTGAGGGTGTCAGAGAACCAGAGAGGTTTTTTGGTGTTGGTCTGTCGATGCGTGCGTTTGAGGGGAGCAAGGTTGTCTGCGCAGTTGGAGATCCAGTTTGTGAGGCTGAGGGCTGCGTCGTTGGGGTCGATGGTGAGGGTGGGTTGGTTGGCGGCGAGTGCGGAGAAGAGTTGCTCTTCGGGGATCGTGTTCCACTGTCGACGAGGGATGGGTTGAGTGCGGAGGTACCTGCTCAGTAAGATCCTACTCCGACTCCAGCCAGAAGACTCTGCTAAAATATTTACAAGCTTTGATCCTTCAGCAATTGGACTACTGAAACATCTTTGCCTTTTTGCATTGCACATTCGCTGACTTTTCTAACCCGACATCACATCTATATGAATCTCATAATTTTACCCACTGTGGGCAATGCATGTGATAAAGACGTATAAAGAAACGCGTACAACAAACAAACACAAACTTATGAAGAAATACTTGCAAATAATCAAACCACTGGCGACTTCTCAGGGTAGCATTCCCACAGATCGTTTTTTATGTAAAACCCTAGGTGGTCAACGGTATGCACAGGCATGGATCCAGTGCTCATTGTGTCACCCATAATGTCACCTGAGACAGAAGGCACCCAACTGAAAAGGCCTAAAGAGGTTGAAACCGGTCTTGGGTTGATTGTGTTCCAGTTCAGAGAGGACCTGGTTGTGATGGAATGGATATGGAACACAACAAACATTTTTGGATTAGGCCCTAATGCAAATCACACAAAACTGGATTTATTCTTGAAATAAGGTAGCCATTGATGACCACAAAGAAATGTGTTGCAAGAGTACATGAAATGTATCTTTTCCTAGAAGCACTGTAAATGTAGAAATGTTGTTTAAATTAAATCAATGTTAAGACTTGATTTCCACCCTGATAAATTAAATCCCTCATTTAATTGTGTGTTTTCTTTGGTACACAGTTGCATTTGTTGAACAGAAATTGTATCCTTTCTTGTGGCTATCAAGCATGCAAAAATGTTAGAGTACTACCAATTTGTGACTTGGAAGACTAGAATCTGACGCTAGTTGTGCCTTTGTTATTGTTGGTTCTTCAGTAGTTGGCGATAATACACCTGCTTTCCAATTGCATTTTCCAAGACAGAAATAATAAAATAAAAGCATCTGAAGAAAAAAGTTATTCAAGATGATACCTATTGGTAACTGGTTTATTATGAAATAATAATGCCACTGAGAGGGCCTGGTGACATTATGATCCACACGGTCAAAGCCTCAGTGGTATGTAAAAGGTCAAGAGAACCCATAATGACTTTGTTGAACCATGAGGCACATATCACTTGTGGATTTTTATACTGAGTTTATTATGATGCATTTTTATTTTTTAAAACAAAACAAAATGTTTATTGGAAACAGTATGTCAGAAATTGGGCTCTATCGTATGTTGTCTGTAGTAGGGTGAAGAGAAAATGTTTAAATATGTTGCTTAGAACGTGGAGACTTGGAGAAAAAAATATTGTATTAGGACGCATATACCATATTTAGAAGAGGAACACTGAAACTGCTGTGTAGATTTTTCATCTAACAAGGACATATTGAAATTAGAATGTGCAGTTTTTGTAATGATTCATTTTTTGATTAAAAAGTTTAGATGAAAGGCCGTGCTGAAGCTTACCAGAGTGGTTGGATGTTTTCAATGCCTAAAGAGCTCGTCATGCTTAGAGACTAATCGTGTGGTGTCACAAAAATCAGACTGAGACTATGTCATGTGTTAGGTAAAACGATAATTTACAGAAAGTATTGTGGAAAACAATTCACATGTATATTTATATTCTCTGTGTGGGCACTAAACTGCAGATAGTCACATAAATGAAAAAATCATAACGAAGGCAATGTTCAAAAGAATTTTTGCTGTCGCAAACCTTGTGACTCGCAAAATCGCAGGGGTCACAGCTGCAAAGGAGTCCTTCCAAATGCACAAAACTCTTTTTGTGAGTTTGGAAAAGTCTTCCTGAATTACATACCTGGCTGTGCGACTCATTCTGAATCACAGTTAGAAGGCTGTGCATATCACAAGGGTCTACCTAAAGGGTGGGTAGCAGAGCATCTGGCTTAACCCCTTCTGTGCCCAGGACGTAATGGTTACGTCCTGAGGCACAGTGCTCGTGTGCCCAGGACGTAACCATTACGTCCTGTGCACAGAGCCCAGAGGGAGCGCTAGCACTCCCTCTGTGGGGTTCCCCCCCACTACCCCCCAAGGCAGGGATGGAAGGGGAAGAACTTCCCCTTCCACCCCCGACCCCCCACACCCCCCTGTGACGTCAGCGCGCGATCGCGTGCTGATTGTCACAGAGGCCTCCTCCCATCGCGCTGGAAGCTCAGCTTCCAGCACGATAGGAAGAGAAATGCAAAGCATTTCCCTTCCGGTCACGTGGGGGAGGCCAGAGAGGCTTCAAAGGGAAGGAAAGGAATTTCCTTCCCTTTGAAGTCTCTCTCTGCGTTTCAAAAGCCAGATTGTAAAGCAATCCGGCTTTTGAAACGCCCACTAGACACCAGGGATTTATTTTTTAAATGAAACTGGCATGAGGGGAGAGACCCCTTCGGCACGGGTCGCTCCCGGGGATGCATTATTTTTTAAGGCCTTTTCTTCCCCCCCCCCCTATTATTAGGCCAATCCGCCTCCGGGGGGGGGGGGCAGAAACCTCTAGGCACCAGGGATAAAAAAAAAAAATGTTTTTGTTTTGTTTTTGATTTTAGAGGTGGGGAGCGACCCCTTAGGCAGATTGGCCTATTTTTATGAGGTCATTTTTATGAGGCCAATCTGCCCCCAAGAGGGACAGAAACCACTAGACACCAGGGATTTTTTTGTTGTTGTTGTTGTTTTACAGATGGGGAGTGACCCCTTAGGCAAGGGTCGCTCCCCTGGAGGGGCAAATTGTATTTAGGCCATTTCTGCCCCCAAGGGGGGCAGAAACCACTAGGCACCGGGGATTTTTGTTGTTGTTGTTGTTTTACAGATGGGGAGCGACCCCTTAGGCAAGGGTCGCTCCCCTGGAGGGGCAAATTGTATTTAGGTCATTTCTGCCCGCTTTGGGGGCAGATCGACCTATTTTAGGTCAATCTGCCCCCAAGGGGGGCAGAAACCACTAGGCACCAGGGATCATTTTTTTGCGCCATCACGCAAGGGGAGTAACCCCGTAGGCAAGGGTCGCTCCCCAGGGTGGTAGGGGGGAAAATTTATTTTAGGCCATTTCTGCCCCCCCGGGGGCAGATCGGCCTATTGTTATTAGGCCGATCTGCCCCTAGGGGGGGCAGAAACCTCTAGGCGCCAGGGCAATTTTTTTTTTGTTTGTTTGTTTTTTTAGAGAAGCTGAGCGACCTATTAGGCAAGGGTCGCTCCCCTGGGGAGCAAATTATATTTCGACCATTTCTGGCCCCCCTCTGGGGCAGATCGGCTGATTTTAGGTCAATCTGCCCCCAAGGGCGGCAGAAACCACTAGGCACCGAGGATCTTGTTCTTTGCGCCAATGTCACGCAGGGGGAGCGACCCCGTAGGCAAGGCTCGCTCCTGTGGGGGTTGGGGGGGGGGGAATTTATTTTAGGTCATTTCTGCCCCCCCTGGGGCCGGCTGAGCTAGAGGCCAAAATCCACAGGTAGGCACTTTAAAAAAACACCTCTGTTTTCTGTGAAAAAATGTGATGTGTCCATGTTGTGTTTTGGGCCATTTCCTTTCGTGGGCGCTAGGCCTACCCACACAAGAGAGGTACCATTTTTATCGGGAGACTTGGGGGAACGCTGGGTTGAAGGAAATTTGTGGCTCCTCCCAGATTCCAGAACTTTCTGTCACCGAAATGAGAGGAAAAAGTGTTTTTTTGGTCAAATTTTGAGGTTTGCAAAGGATTCTGTGTAACAGAACCTGGTCAGAGCCCCACGAGTCACCCCATCTTGGATTCCCCTAGGTGTCTAGGTTTCAAGAATGCGCTGGTTTGCTAGGTATCCCCAGGTGCCGGCTGAGCTAGAGTCCAAAATCCACAGGTAGGCACTTTGCAAAAAACACCTCTGTTTTCTGTGAAAAAAATGTCCACGTTGTGTTTTGAGCCATTTCCTTTCGTGGGTGCTAGGCCTACCCACACAAGTGAGGTACCATTTTCATCGGGAGACTTGGAGGAACACAGAATAGCAAAACAAGTGTTATTGCCCATTGTCTTTCTCTACATTTTTTCCTTCCAAATGTAAGGCAGTTTGTAAAAAAGACGTCTATTTGAGAAATGCCCTGTAATTCACATGCTAATATGGGCACCCCGGAATTCAGAGATGTGCACATAACCACTGCTTCTCAACACCTTATCTTGTGGCCATTTTGGAAATACAAAGGTTTTCTTGATACCTATTTTTCACTTTTTATATTTCAGCAAATGAATTGCTGTATACCCGGTATAGAATAAAAACCCATTGTAAGGTGCATCTCATTTATTGGCTCTGGGTACCTACAAGCCCTATATATCCCCGCAACCAGAAGAGTCCAGCTGACGTAATGGTATATTGCTTTAAAAAATCTGACATCGCAGGAAAAATTTACATAGTAAAACGTGGAGAAAAATGGCTGTTTTTTTCACCTCAATTTCAATATTTTTTTATTTCAGCTATTATTTTCTGTAGGAAACACTTGTAGGATCTACACAAATGACCCCTTGCTGAATTCAGAATTTTGTCTACTTTTCAGAAATGTTTAGCTCTCTGGGATCCAGCATTGGTTTCTTACCCATTTTGGTCACTGACTGGAAGGGGGCTGAAAGCACAATAAATAGTAAAAATGGGGTATGTCCCAGTAAAATGTCAAAATTGTATTGAAAAATTGGGTTTTCCAATTCAAGTCTGCCTGTTCCTGAAAGCTGGGAAGATGGTGATCTTGCCACCGCAAACCCTTTGTTGGTGCCATTTTCAGGGAAAAAACCACGAGCTGCCTTCTGCAGCCCTTTTTCCCATTTTTTGGAAAAAAACGAAATTTTCACTGGATTTTGGCTAATTTCTTGGTCTCCTTCAGGGGAACCCACAAAGTCTGGGTACCTCTAGAATCCCTAGGATGTTGGAAAAAAAGGATGCAAATTTGGCGTGGGTAGCTTATGTGAACAAAAAGTTATGATAGCCTAAGCGTGAACTCCCCCAAATAGCCAAAAAAAGGCTCGGCACAGGAGGGGGAAAAGCCCTGGCAGCGAAGGGGTTAAGGCGCCTACACAATATTGACTGGAACTGGATGCTCTTCAACTGGGTTTGTCTTTGTTCATGCTACGCAAGGTTTCATGCCCTGCTGTCTTTCTCCTTTAGGCTCTTTATATGATTTTCAATCCTCTTCTGCAATCCTTTTCAGAAGTTGCTGCTTTCTACTTCTATTGTTTTATAATTTCACCTTCCATGTTTGTTTCATTTACTTCTTTTTCTGGCTTTTACACAAAACTAAAGGATCTTGTCTCTGTGTTCTCTTTACCATTGAGCATCATTGCTTTAACGTCCTTCTACTTCAGCCTTTGAAAAAGGCCAAGAGGGATTTTTAAGTGTCTTTTAGTAATTTTGCCACATCAAAGGCAGTGTAGAATAGTATGGATGTTAGTATGCAGTTATGGTCCCATTTCTTGTAAAGTCTTAGCAGTCTTTCTCAGGATACGTCTGTGTGAAGGTTTACAGCATAATTGCTCTGTCTCATGCAGGCCTGCGGTCCAAACTTTGGGTTAACGTAATGGTCTATACACCTATATTCTGACGGCTTAGCAGGTCATTACCTTGCCCTAGGACTAGCATGTTTATCCCATCCTTTAACCTCTTGCGTGCGTCGGATAGCCGGGGGCTGTCTGACACCCCAGTGGGCATAGTCATCGAATGGCCCCTAGCTCCCCGTGGACCACCCCTCACACAGCCCCCTTCATGGATGGCAGCAGAAGCACTTCTGCTGCCATCCTCAACGCTCCCCTCCAGCGATCTGATGATGTCAGCGCACCCCCCCCATATTGGTGTCATCAGAGCAGGCCAGAGGCGATGGAAGCCATTTGCTTCCAGCACAGGGAGGAGAAGCAGGTCAATTTTTCTCTCCTGGGAGAGGTGGGGTGTTTCAAAGAGGCACCGGTGGACAATGAAAGAGTTTTTCCTTTCCCTCAGTGTGTCTTTGAAATGTATTCCTGATGCACGATCACGCATGGTGTCATGATCATGCAGCAGGAATACAAACTAGACCACCAGGGTTTTTTTGAGTTGTGTGTTTGTGTGCGCATGATATGGTGCATGGGAAGTGGCTCCTTGGGCAAGGATCGCTCCCTTTAGGGGCCATATATTTTGCCCGTTTTTGCCTCACGTAGGGGCAGCTCGGCCATTTTTTAGACCGATCTGCCCCCAAGGGGGACAGAAACCACTAGCCACAAGGGGTGTAAAATTTTGGTGAGTTTGGGGAATGACCCATTGGGCAAGGGTCGCTCCCAAAGAGGGAAATTATTTTGGCAGTTTTTGCCCACCTTGGGGGCAGATAGGCCTCTTTTGTTTAGGCCCATCTGCCCCCAAGGAGGCAGAAAACATTAGACACAAGAGATTTTACATTTTGGAGATTTTGGGAAGAGGCCCCTTAGGCAAGGCTCGCTCCCTTTAGGGGACACATATTTTGTCTGTTTCTGCCCCCCTTGGGAGCAGATAGGCCTTTTTTTGTTTTGGCCCATCTGCTCCCAAAGGAGGCAAAAACCACTAGACACCAGAGATGTTTTATTCACTATGTTGCAGCTTTTTTTGTGGGAAGCAGCCCCTTGGGCAAGGGTCGCTCCCCTTTAAGGGGTGAATGTTCTGCCCATCAACCCCCAAGTTTGGTGTGTATGGGCTGGCATATTATTTGCATTTGTGATCGTATTGTTTATTTCTCCTTTTTATTCTAGGGCACAACTTCCAATTCCTCTGCTGTGACTCCTGCTTGTGGTTTCGACATCTGCAGTTTGCATAGTGGCTTAGGTTTGGTAAGAAAAACCTTTTAGTACTGTTTACTTCAATGAATACCACTGGCATGCATGAATGAGTTCTTTTTTTAAACGGTGCAATAATAGCAGCATATTTAGCTTGTGTTTTATTGTTTGTGAAATTCTCATTGGATGTGTGCACTATGTGTATTGTGTTGTCCTATATGTAATTTTATTTTGTTTTTCTTTTTTAGTGGGATATCATTGATGCTTGCATTGTCTGTGCAAAGTAGGTGCTGGTGAGCCTAGCGGTCTCTGGCAAGTGAGTGATATAGTTTTTGAGTATATAGGTCTTTGTGATAAAGCCACATCTTGTTTATTACTTATTTTACATAGTGTTGGTTGTTGTTGACTTATTTGTCAATTTACTTTTATTAGTAAGGATTATGGCTAGCCACAGGATTACTTCTCAGCAGGTTGCTGGTATGGTTTTTGAATCATCCTCTGACCATAATTATGAGGCTGACTCTGCATCTGAGGCAGAGGACAAAGTACAAGATTCTGGCAGTGAATTTTTTATCCAAGAGGAACTATCTGATGCTGAAGCCACTCTCAGGGTGGATGAAGTGCCTGTTTTTGAGGGGGACACTGATGGGCCGATGGTGCAGCATGAGGCATCTGGACTGGGCTGCAAGGTTTTTCAATGGAAGAACTGAACTCTGGGTTGCCCCAAACACGGTGCAGCCAGCTTTGCCTGCTGTTACTGGTGTCGCAGGGTGTAGAGTGAATGCTGAAAACGTTCTGCCTATACATTTCTTTCCGTTGTTTATGGACAATATATTTTTGGTTGAGATTGTTAAGCACCCTAACTTGTATGCTGAACAGTATTTGAGGGACAACAGCCCCAGACTTAAGCCTTGCTTTACGGCTACCCAGTGGACTCCCACAAATCTGGAAGAGTTGAAGAATCTCTTGGGTTTAACTTTTTTGATGGGCTTGATAAGGAAGCCGTCACTGTCTTCATATTGGTCTACCAGTTCCTTGATGGCAACTGCCATATTTCCTGCAATCATGAGTCGTGATCAGTATTTGCTTTTGCTTCGGATGCTGCATTTTGTTGATAATGATTTATTTTTTTCACAGGATCACACTGATTGTGACTGTCTTTTTAAGATTCAACCTGACCTTGATCACTTTGTAGATCAATTTTTAGAGATCTATGTTCCAGGGAAAGAAACAGCTGTGGAGTGGATGAGTCTTTGGTCCTGTTCAAGGGTAGTTTGGCTTTTAGGCAGCACATTCCTAGCAAGAGTGAACATTATGAAATTAAGGTGTATATGCTGTCTGGAAGCAGTACAGGATATGTCTATAATTTCCAGGTGTACACTGGTAGGGATTCTACTAATGACCCCCCCTGGTGGCCCATCCATTTCCGGAGCTAGTGAGAACATTGTGTGGGAACTTGGTAGAGCACTTTTTAACAAAGGTCACCATTTGTACCTAGAGAACTTCTACACTGGTGTGCAATTGTTCAGGGACTTGTTCCGTTCAAAGTAGACACTGTTGCTTATGGCACAGTCCACTCTAACCGTAAAGGCTATCCAGAGGAGCTTGTTTGTAAGAAAAAATAAAAAAGAAACTTGAGCAGGAACAGTTCAGTGCCTTGAGTAGAGATGAACTACTAGCTGTGAAATTTGTAGACAGGAGGGATGTCTACATGCTGACTACCATCCATGATGAAAGTACTTCATATGTGACTGTTTGGGGTCAGGTTGCTGACATGCGCAAACCTGTGTGTATTTTAGACTACAATAAGCACATGGGTGGTGTAGATAGAGTAGATCAGAAGCTGGAACCTTGCACTGCTGTTCGTAAGGCTTATGCTTGGTAGAGGAAGTTGGCTATCCATCTCTTCGATTTAGCAACCTTTTATGCTTTTGTTGTGTTAAGGATTGCTCTCCACATTCAAAGATGACTTTTGTTCAGATTCAGGAATCTGTGTTAGGCAGCCTTGTTGTAGTGGAACAGGTAAGTGTTCCTAGAGTTGGAGTGGTGGAGAATGTGGCTAGATTGAAAGATCGTTGTTTTGCTGATCACATTCCTCCCACACCTAATAAAAACAATCCCTGTAAGTGATGTAGAGTCTGACAGTGAAGAGGCATGTGGAAGGAGAGTTGTTTGCACTGTCCTTCTAAACCTGGGCTGTGTGTGCCTGCTCGTTTTAGAATGTACCACACGAACAAAAACATTGGAGAGCACCCATGAGTGTTGCCTGGTCTGTATCGTTTTATATTTTTTGTTCAGTTTCACGGTTGGCATTAGTGTGATGTATTTAGTCAGAGCCGTCTTGTTTGTAGTTTTGTATTTACTTACTGTAGGTTTGTGTTTTCTGTTTTGTTAAAAAAATGTGATGGTGGTGTGCATGGACTGGCACTTGGCTGGTGGTGTGCAGGGGCTGGTGCTTGGCTGGTGGTGTGAGTGATCTGGTGCTTGGCTGGTGGTGTTTGTAGGCTTGCGCTTGGCTGGTGGTGTGCACATGCTGCCGTTTGGCTGGCGGTGTGAGTGAGCTGGCGCGTGGCTGGCAGTGTGTGTGCACTGGCACTTGTTTGTTGGTATGTGAGTAGTTACTTGCGGCTAGTCACTACACACACTGCTAGCCAAACGCCAGTCCACACACTCCATCAGCTGGTGTGATGGCTGTGTCAGGCATATGGTCATATGAAAATGATGGGCCCTTGAATGGCACTGTCTGTTGATATGAATGTTGTGATGTGCTGGGCCCATGGCTGGTGGCATGAATGGTCTTTTGTGTGTCACATATGAAAGGAGTGTGAATGGACTGTAAAGTGGTTGATGCCTTGACCCGGTTTTACAGCTCACAAGCTGTGAGTCAATGGTTCAGTTTTTTTACTTTTCAATTATTAACAGTGCATTTCATTTTTGTGCAATCTCTTGTTAATAAAATTTGATCTATTGAACCATCAATCACCCTCATGCCAAATCCAACCAGCATGTGTGTGTACTTGATGAATATATGGTTGGGCAGTAATAATTGTCTTCTCTGTCTTCCTCTGCCAGGGTGTATATTGTCTCTATATTGTCTCTTGTAGTGTATGTTGTAATGTGCTGGGCCCGTGGATGGTGGTGTGAATGATCTTGTGTGTGTCACGTATGAAAGGAGTGTGAATGGCCTGTAAAGCAGATGGTGCCTTGTCGTGGCTTTACAGCTCATGAGCTGTGAGTCATTGGTTCCGGTTTCTGACCTATCAATTAGTAACAGTGCATTTCTTTTTTGTGAAATCACTTTTTAATAAAAATGTATATATTGAACCATCACTCACCTCATGCTAAATCCAACCAGTATGTATGCGTGCCAGTAAAGAGAGTGAGAAAAGAGAAGTCGCTCACCTTCCCGTGTTATTATCAACAACCACAAGAAGTGAGCACACTCCAAAGTCTATTACTTCTGTGATGTCCCAAACACTCAAATTATGAAAATCGCTCTTTTTAACCTTTGCCCAAGGTTACCACAATTACAAACACAAGACAATTTCATTGCATTTCTCCTCTCGGTTGGGAATTCAACTCATGAAAAAAACATTCCACTCTAATCAGGCATTGAAGCACACCCTGACACGCTTGGTGTCTTGGGTGAGACCCCAATGATGAAGCATGCCACCAACTAGGTTGGGGAGTGAGGGGTCTTTTTAATAAAACCTATGGGCATTTTTTTCACAGTTTGAATGTTTGGGACACCACAGAAGTAAGACACTTGGTAGCGTGCTCGCTTCTTGTCTAGCGAAAATCTACCAACTCTAGATATGTTTGAAAACTAGACACCTAGGGTAGTACAGGGTGGTATGCCTCTTGCAGATCCCAACAAGTGTTCTTGCCCACAATACCCTGCAAACCTCAAAATGTGACTAAAATCACACATTTTACTTGCATTTCTGGCCATATTTTTTCCAGAAACAGAAATAAATCCCAAATTTCCTACTACCCAGTGTACCTCTCCGTCTCCCAATAAAAATGATACCGCACTTGTGTGGGTGCCTAAAGCAGAGTCAGCTTAAAAACGTATACAAAAACTTGCATTTATGAACACACTTTGGTGCTCCTTCAATCTCTACACGTTTTTGGCCCTCCCTGTCGCAGGCACTTGGCCCAACCACACAAGTGAGGAATAATTTTTATTGGAAGACTAAGAGGAATGCTGAGTGGTAGGAAATTTGTGTCTCTCCTCAGATTCCAGAACTTTGCATCACAAAACTCTTAGGAAAATGTGTTTTTATGGCAATTTTTGAGGTTTGCAAGGGATGCTGGGAGGACAAATGTGAAAACAGCCACACAAGTTACCCCATTCTGGATTCCCCAAGGTATCTAGATTTTGAAAATCTAAAGGTTTGCTAGGTTTCCGTAGGTGCTGGCTGAGCTAGAGCTCAAAATCCACAGCTAGGCACATTGCAAAAAATGAGTCAGTTTTCAGTGGAAAAATATGATGTATCCACATTGCGTTTTGGGGCGTTTCCTGTCGTAGGCAAAAGGCCTACCCACACAAGAGAGGTACAGTTTTTATCGGGAGACTTGAGGGAATGCTGGGTGGAAGGAAGTTTGTGACTTTCCTCAGATTCCAGAACTTTGCATCAAAGAAATGTGGGAAAGTGTGTTTTTTTTTAGACAAACTGTGAGGTTTGCAAGGCATTCTGGCTAGAAATATGTGGTAAGAGGCACACAAGTCACCCCATGCTAGAGCCCCATGTGTCTAGCTTTCAAAACTGCACAGGTTTGCTAGGTTTCCCTAGGTGCCGACTGAGCTAGAGCCCAAATACCACAGCTAGGCACATTGCAAAAAACTAGTCAGTTTTCATTGGAAAAATGTGATGTGTCCACATAGTGTTTTGGGGTGTTTCCTGTTGCAGGCACTAGGCCTACTCACACCAGTGAGGTACAATATTTATCGTGAGACCTGGGGGAATGCTGGGTGAAAGGAAGTTTGAGGTTCCCCTCAGATTCCAGAACTTTGCATCACAGAAATGTGAGGAAAATGTGTTTTTAGACATATGTTGAGGTTTGCATTGGATTCTGGGTAGAAAACTTTGTCAAGAGCCACACAAGCCACCCAATCCTCGTTTCCCCTAAGCGTCTAGTTTTCCAAAATATACAGGTGTGTTAAGACCCTATATATCCCTGCAACCAGAGGGTCCAATGGATGTAACAGTATATTGCTTTTCAGAAATCTTCCATAGATGGAAAAAGTTACAGATGAAAATGTAGACAGAAATGGCTGGGGTTTTTTCTACTTAATTTCAACATATTTCTTTTAATCGACTGTTACTTTCTATAGAAAAACTTTCAAGGATCCACACAAATGACCCCTTGCTGAATTCAGAATTCTGTCTCCTTTTCAGAAATGTATAGCTTTCTGGGATCCACCACTGGCTTCACACTCATGTCTGTCACTAACTGGAAGGAGGTTGAAAGCACAAAAAATCCGAAAAATGGGGTATGACCCAGTAAAATGCCAAAACTATGTTGAAAAGTGTGGTTTTCTGATTCTAGTCTGCCTGTTCCTGAAAGCTGGGAAGATGGCGATTTTAGCACCGCAAACTCTTCATTAATGTCATTTGCAGGGAAAAAACAGATGTTTTCTTTTGCAGCACTTTTTCCTATTTTTCCCGAAAACTCAAAATTTAGCTGTATTTTGGCTAATTTCACAGTTCCCCTTCAGGGAAATCCACAAACTCTGGTTACCTTAAGAATCCCCAGGATTTGGGGAAAAAAGACACAAATGTGGCATAGATAATTTATATGGACAAAATGTTACGGAGGCCTAAATGCAAACTACCCCAAATATAAAAAAAAAGGCTTAGCACAGGAGGGGGAAAAGACTTAGCAGTGAAGAGGTTAATATACGCAGTTGGCAAAGCCTGAAAGAGAGATTTCAGCGCTGAAGCAGAGAGCATCACAAAAGAAACTATCTTTGCTACTTTGACTGAAGAAAACGGTAAGAGAACTGTGAACTGTTTTTAAACCTGAAGTAAGAAGAGTACCAGGCTAACAAACTTTCCTGAGTCAGGTTTATGATTTACCTAATTTCCTGATACCAAAATGTTTCCCACTTTCTGAACTATCAACTTTGCCTTGATAAAGGAGCCTTGGGTGCAAAACATAAGATGGCTGATTATACAATGCAAAATGTCCACTTTTTTGTATATTAAAAGCATCTGACTTCACAACACTTAAGAATGTAATAAATGTGAAAGATACAATTATCTGTATACTACCCCAAGAGTCAATCCATAAATCCACAAGGTGTCTTCAAAGTTGTATTCCTTTATTCTTACTATGGTAAAGGAAGGTTATAAAAGCTAGTGAATACACTTGATGTGCATCCTTAGTAGAATAACTGTTTATATTTTTTTATAATAATGGAGTACCCAGCTGCGGCTCCGCCGCTATGGCGGAGGAACATCGCCCCCCTCCTCCGACAGCAGCAGCAGCTGCAAACCTTTAACAATAAAACACAATTTATTTTTGTTTTGTTGAAGGGGCGGGCAATGGGGCATGACGGGGATGAAAGGGGAGTGCTGTGGACATGTGTGTTTGGCCGGCCAACTCAGGCCGGCCAAACACACATGAGCACTGTGTTACCAGGTTGGAGACAGAAGGCAGAGGCTCCCAGTCTGCCTCAGAGCGCCACATCAGGGTGCTCCAGCCAGTCCTAATGCTGCTTTCAATGCTGGCAGAAGCATGAGACCAGCATCAGGATTGGCTGCAGGCCAGGTTGACAGCCTGTGCCTGCAAGTGGAGCCAGTGGAGGGCGCGTCTGCTCGTAATAAGGTAAGTTTTTTTGTTTGTTTTTTTAATTAATGTTATCCCATTTGTTTTGTGTGTAACCACCTCTACCCCCGCCACAAGCTGCCCTGCCCCTTTACTGCACAGTGAGCCGCGACTGGGCCTACCACCTATTTTTCGTAATCTTTGCTCACTAGATGGTAACATCTTATGTCTGTACAGATCTGGATTGGTCATTTTTCCTATATGGACATTTCTCCTTGGAGCCACTGGAAGCCAGTTTTTAAAGGTAGATGGCTGCTGGATTCTGTCTCTCGCTCCACAGAATTTATGTCAGCAGGCACCCGAGAGAGAGAGAGAGAGAGAGAGAGATAGAGAGAGAGAGAAAGAGAGAGAGAGAGAGGAGAGAGAGAGAGACAGAGAGAGAGAGAGAGAGAGAGAGAGAGAGAGAGAGAGAGAGAGAGAGAGAGAGAGAGAGAACGTTAGAATGGTGTCAGTGCTTTGTGTTCCAATCCTTAGCAAGATATAGTCAATTGTTTATTAGTAAGGTGAAGGCATGTGTAAAAGCACAGCATGCAGGCAATACCCCTTGTTCATCACATCAAAAATGCAGTGGTCTTCGTTTCAGAAAATATGGAGAGTTTTCTTCCTGGAGTAAATAGGAAATATAACTGACAAAAGGATACTTCACATTCCATCTGGGCAAAATATCACCTAACTGCAAAAAATGTGCATCATCAGCAGAATACTGAGGAATTACTACTGGCGATGTGTGCACTGCTAATTACCCCACATACTGCAACACTCATACATCTTTGATAGCATCATTGATAACATCACTGTAATATTTGCAGTACATTTTCTGAGGGAAAACTGTGCATGGCAGGGACGTGATGCATTACGAGCCTGTGGCAAGTGCACATAACTGACTTTCTCATAATAGAAAATAAAACCATCTAAAAATGGCAATACTTGACCCTAGAAATACTGCCAGTTCTGAGCAATTGTAAAATAAAGTAAAACCATAATCCTCTACTGATGCCTGAAATGTAGGCTGAGTATGCACTGTGCATACTCCCCTAAAAAAGTCAAAAGCTTTTTCAGAGGTAAAAAAAATAAACCTTAGAATTCTAATCACGGAGTAGCCCTCAATTTGCATACCCAAGAAAGCCAGTAACTAAAAACATTATTTGCATTTCTTGAGTAGATGTAAACAGATAACTTATCACATATGTGATAATAGATAATATCTAATGGTATATAATATGGATGGACTAATAGCACTGATGAATTATAGATTGTGGCTTAAGACATATTTTTAAAGTTTGTATGCATACAACAAAGCACACAAATATTAATTGTTGATATGAAATTTGTTGTGTATGAAATAACGTAAAATATTTGGTTTTGGAGCTTTTTATTGACATCTGCTCAAGTGGCATTAAAAGAAAAAAAGCTTTACAAGGGGGTTTGTGTAGCTACTCTTTCAATTTGCACTTCACCTTCTACGCAGAGTTGTCTTTCACTGTTGTTGTAAAAAGCACTATCAGTGGTTAAAAAAAAACAATATAACCTTTGCACTAAATTAGCACAGCACCAAGATTATAACTTTCCCCTTTGGTAATGTTGGTGATATTAGGGTTTCCTATTGCTCCTTTGGGCACAATTGGGCTGTAAATATCTCTGGTAGTTTAACTACAGTTGGTGAAACCCCTAATTGTCTCCTTCTCAGCAGCAAAAGCAAGGATATTCTTTACCATCAGTAGTAATGACTTTTTACTTACCAGTAATCTTCATTACCCCAAATAGGGGTCCTCCTCGTCCGAGTCCTTAAACACTGAAGGTTATGCCCCTTGCAACAGCCATAGCACACTAGTCCTACTTCCATTGTTATTATTTTATATATATATAAGCTTCTCCCCCTCACCTCCTTCTGTTATGTTACGAAGCAAAAACACAATAGCAACTGGAGGGGAGGGAGGGAAGAATACTGGGATGAGGAGGACCCCTAATCAGGGTAATGAAGCTTACCGGTAAGTAACAAGTCATAACCCTCTCATGGGATCCTCCTTATCTGAGTCCTCACACACTGAGGAACCAACAAGCTCAAAATGACTACTAAGCACACCTTACGCAAATGCTGAATAAGTGCACAGTCCAACAACAACCAACACCACTGTGCAACAGCAGCCAAAAAACTAGGGTCCAAAAAAAAAAATCCACGAAGGCCAGACCGACAGAAAAACAGTAAAGATGAAGAAAGGGACTGTGGGGATGAGTCTCAGTTGCCATCCTGCAGGGTAGCAAGAAGGCACACCCCCAGACTCTGCCCACAAGGCAGAAAATGCCCTAGTGGAGATGCCCAGAATACTAAAAGGAAGAGCCGCGCCAACAAACCCATAGGCACACGCAATGGCATGACGGACCCAGCAACCAATTGTGTGAGTGGAGACTGGATATCTCCCGCCACAGACACCAAAGCAAGGAACAAGAATCGGACACCCTAAAAAGGATGTGTGCTCTAGAGAAACAGAAAAACCCTTCTGTCATACAGAGTAAAAGGAAGCAAGGAGGAAAGAGCCACAAAAAAACAGCAAAATTACCACCTGCACCAAATGAAAGGGATAAGCAATGCCAGGAACGAACATAGGGTGCAGGTGAAGCAACACAAGAACAGGGAAGAACGTATGAGAAGGAAAACAAAACTGCCATGATGGCTAGCAGAGACCATGGCCACCAAGAAGACCACCACCGCGGACCACCACACCCAATCCACCTCCTCTCGAGGCTCCAAAAGGAGCACCCCACAACCTCTGAAGAATAAGAGTCAGGTCCCAAGAAGGAACAAGCTAGAGGGATGCTGCAGCTGGAAATCTCTGAAGCAGCCAGAAAACAGAAGAATAAAGAGAAGAAAATCCGTAGAAAAAGACCAAAAGGCCAACATCATAGCTTGCCAGAGCAGAAAGAGGACCAGAGTCAGCCCTCGAAAAATCATCACACAAAAAGCCAAGACCTTGACATAGGCAATGACCGGAGGGACTGGAGCCCGGGCCAAACACCCCCTGGAAAAGGTAACCCGGGGGGATGTGAAGGAAGCAAGAGTGGATGAGAGAACAGAACACCCCAAGACACCCGACAGGAACAACCCTGAGACTCAAAACCAATGTGCACAAGGAGCAACCTGACAGATTGAGCCAGAGGAGCATCTGGAGAGACAGACATGGAAAACCAAAGAAGAGGGGGCCTGCAAGGGAGAGTGATGACCCCACCCTGGAACAGAGCCAGAAGGAGAGGAAACCAATGCCAATTGGGCCAAGAAGGGGCAATGAGGACCACTAGAACTATAACCAGCTTGATGTACTGTAGAACCCGAGGCAGGAGAGAAAATGGAGAGAAGGGATACAGCAGCCCATGAGGCCATTGGAATGACAGGGCAGCCAGTGCCCAAGCCAGAAGAGACTCTTTGCATAAAAAGCCAAGCACCGAGCATAGTCTGGTGTGGTCAAGGTACCCCAGAGACATGGCAGAGGAGATGGAAGAAGGGAATAGAAGATTGGATGTCTCTGAGAAAGGGATAATCCTACTGAGAGCAGAGGCCCAAAAAACAACTCCCCCTGAACAGAAACCCCAGGCAGACATAGAACAAACCCCTCCACTGAGAGAGAGGGCAGGGACGCAAACAGAGGGACCCGCAGCTTGTACCCCCATGCCTGTTCAAGGAAGTCCCCACCACCTGAAAGGCTAGGTGGACCACACATTGGAGTCCCAGAGACTCTCATGGAACCCCACCAGTGTGTCCAAGACAGCCATCAGTATACTTTAAATCGAGGACTACATGACTGTCCCACAGGGCCGAGGGGGCACACAGCACCTCGAGACCCAACACTACCTCCCAACCTCCACATGCCAGCAAAGGTCTTCACCAGACCAGAACAGGAGGCGGCAGCTGGAAAGGAATCCACATCAACTGGAGGGCCCGAACAAGCCACCAAGACAAACTCTACACAATCTGATCCAACATGGGAACCATCACATCGTAGGCCCCAGAGGTGGGATCCCAAAAGTGGAGGATGCATGGCACAATGAGAATGAAAGAAAAAAATGTGCTCATGGAACCACAGCTATAGAGGCCACAAAGAGAGCTTGCATCTGCAACCAACACCCTTCAATAGTATGAATGGGCCTACAAAGTCCGAACCCCCGACTGGAGAGAGAGCAACATGTCCACCAAGAGAAAAATGCACCCAAACGTGTCCATACAAGGATCAATGAAAGGCTGGTCCGAAGATGGAGTGAGATGCAAACTGGACACATGCATCAGAAGACCGAAGGGCTGCAAAGTGTAACGGACCAGAGCCAAAACTGAACGCGCTTTAAAGACGAAGAAGTAGACAACAACCAGTCAGCAAGAGAAAGATACAAGGCAGTAGCCTGCAAAAGCAAACAAGCAATAAGTGGAGCCAAAACCATGAGGAAGACATGGGGAAACATGGGCAGATGAACAAAAAGCATACACACACTGCCAAGTAAACACCTTGACTGCGAACGCAGGTATAAGCTGACTCACCCCAGGACCAGGAACTTGAAAATAAGTATCCTGAAGACTCAGAGCCACCAGGAAACCACCTTACGGAAGCATGAGAATGATGGCTCAGGGGAACACCATCCACCCATAAGTGTCCTCACAGAAAAATGTGGGCAGGTCCATGAGGATAAGGATGGGACAAAATGACCCATCCAGCTGTAGGACCAAAAAACAGAGAGGAGGAAAAACTCCATACTCTCCTTCCAGCCATAACCAGAAGAACTGCCCCCATAAGAAAGAGACTGGATTCACCAAAGCATGTCCAGGTCCCCTGAAGAAGGAGCAAGATCGAAACGGAGCTGTGAAGGGGGGCCAGTGAATGGAAACAAAAAACCAAGGAGAAATGCCGAAAGGACCCAAGCATCATTTACCAGCTCCACCTGCCAAGTGCAAAATAGCCGAAGACGACTGGCCACCAGGATATAATCACTTCTGCTGCTGCTGGACCACTGCCAGATGGAAGGCTGAAATTAGAAAATGGTTGACCCCCATCACAAGCCCGCCTACTTAGGGATGATTCACAGCTGACTAAAAGGCAGGCCCCTGAAATCCAATATAGAAACAAAAAAAATGCCTACACTGCAGCCACCTTCTCCACCAAATCACTCAGCCCAGGACCCAACAGCCAGGACGTAAAAAAACAGGAAGCATATGGAGTATAGCTTCCAGGGATGCAGTCAGCTTCCAGGAGTTTTAACCCCAAAGACTGACGGTTAGAAATGGATGCCCCGGACACCTTCATGGAAGCCCAAAGGCTAACAAAAGCAGAGTCAAATAAGACAGCAACTCCATATTGGACAGAAGAGCAGTGGGATCAACGTTGGCCTGAAGACAGACAAGACAGACAAAAAATGCATGAAAGACCTCAAGAAGCACTTGTGCATCAGGGGCAGCGTGTGTGTCTGCCTGGACACCATAAAAAGACACAGAAACTCACACCAGAAAGTGGAGTCACCAAGCTCAACTACAGAACCATGGAGGACCACCTCAGACACCGTTTGAATAAAAGGGCCAGAAAGCCCACTCCAACCAACCACATGTGGAGGAACGCAGCCCTGCATATCCCTTTGGCCCCATCAGGTCCATCATAACCAACAGCCAAACGAGGACGCTTGAGTAGAAATGACCCTCTCTGAAATGCCAGTGGCAACTGCAACTTTGATGAGGGTCAGCAAGGCCCCCTGAGAAATGAGGAGGGGCACCTCAGAGAACCTCTTGAGCAGGAGCTGAAAAATAAGGCAGAGAAACACCATCTGACACCTTCAGACCAGAACCCACAACCTTCAATGGGAGGGTCTTATGCCATCACCCCAAAACTACAGGAGGCTCTTGAAGGAACCTGTCCATGACCACAAAGCCATGTGGCCAGCAGAACCAGGAAGCAGCCACGCTCTCAAGCAGCGTTCTACTTTCCCATAGAAATATGTGCACTGCTTCCATGCAGAAAAAACATCAACGAGACAATCAAAATCTGGCATGCGAAGCAAGGAAACAATAAATAGTTCAGCCACATATACACATATTGCGGGGGCCCGGGAAGCTACACACGCAGCTCCAGAACGGCCTACCACAGACATCCAAAATCGCTCCCTGCCCCAGCTCAACACATGGGCAGGGAGCGCGTACTGCAGTCGGTGCACAATGTGCTCCGCCCACTACAGCGATGCGGAAGGCAGAAGAAAAAAAAAGGCAACACTAGGCCAGCGTGCATGGCCGCAACGCAATCGAAACAAAAACAGGAGGAGGTGGGGAAGGAGGGGCTTATATATTTTAAAAAAAATAATAATAATACAGGAAGTAGTACTAGCGTGCTATGCCTGTCAACACGGTCATAACCCTCAGTGTGTAAGGACTGGGAGGAGGAGGACACTATGAGAGGGTAATTAACACTGTAAATGTCGCCACGGTCATAACCCTCAGTGTGTAAGGACTGGGAGGAGGAGGACACTATGAGAGGGTAATTAACATGGAAGTTGACCAAAAACGGTACTTAGCACTAGTGTACTGTCATGCTGTCAGCAGTAATACAGAATACTGAAGCCATCAATTTTAGCACTGAGCAGAAAAGGAATCTGAGAAAGAATGGCAGTTGACTGCAGGCAGTTATTTTTGAGAGAAAATCCCTCACAAAAGAAGTTGCAACTTTTCACTTCTCTTGAAAAAATAACGAACCTATGGACCTGATTTAGAGTTTGGCAGATGGATTACTCCCTCAGAAACATAATGGATATCCTGTCTGCCTTATTATAAGAGTATTAAATGCTATGGCACTTGCAGGAAGGTGGATGGTACATCCGTCAACGTCTGGGACAGAGTACCTGCCTGCTAAACTCTACAAGAGAGCCTGTGTTTTCTCTCGGAAGTTATATCTAAACACATCTTCCTAAAAGAGTGATCATTAGAGAAGGTCACATAACTGAAATGCTCTCTCTGATGCTGATAATGGTGACGATGTAACATTAAACACAATTATCTCCCCATGGAAAAGAAAATAAGGTGACTGGTGGTAAGAGTAAGGGGGAGAGTGATTATGAGAAACTGCTACGCAGAGACTCCTAGATAACTCTATAGGTTTCAAAGCCGAGGACACAGCCTCGCCAAAATATGATCGTTATACTGACTTTCCTTATGGATATTCCAAAAAATACCCGTAAAATGGGTTCCTCCTTTGTGTATTTCTTCTAGCATTAAATGTAGTTGCTTTAACACGTGGAATAAATACGTTTTCTTGGAAATCCCAAACTATTAGTCCCTGGAGGAAAGCATTAATACTCCGTAAAGTACCTCTGTTGTATGGGACACAGATCGAACTTTCAAAAAACAGTTTTCTGTCGCACACCCAGATACCAGTTGAAGGTTGTACTTTCCTTACGAACGCTTCATATGTCATGCTCCCACATGGCAGGCGGTGGTTTCTCGTGGTAATGTTTTCTCGTGTACTTAGAAGCACATTTTTAGCCTCAAGGCAGATCTTCGCACGTTGTTAACACGACCCAAAAGGCGGTCCCTGGCAGCTGTGGGAACAGAGGGACTCGAGCATCCCGCAGTAAACGCGGAGGAAGGCCTCGAATTTGAGCCCATTCGGTAAACCTATTAAAGAAGTTCCATTCCTAATAAAGACAAATAACCCTCATTCGCCACATTGTGCTAGTTACAGGCTGTGCAGGCCTTAACTCGCACTCCTAATGGAAAGCGTAGCTAAAATAAGAGGCTTTGTTTATGGAGCAGTAATTTGGTATATGCTGCGTTTTACTTTCAGAGACCTTGGCGGTTGCTACCCGGAAGCATCCGCTTTTTTCAACTTACACATTGATATATAAATGCAACCCCGATCTAAAGTAATAATTAAGGAACAGAAAACTGCTTCTACTGCAGCAGCCCGCGTCAAGGTTAAACAGACAATGAACAAGCTTTCTCAAGGCGATTTAGACTCTTGCACAATGAGGTGGTTGTATATGGCGCCTCCTGGGTACGGCTCCTGCTTTGCTCTCACAGATTGTCATCACCCCATAGGAGGTCTGATGCCTACAGTCTAACTCGGTCAAGTGTTCGGGACGGGCTTGGCAGGCTTTGGTTGGGAGGACCCTCCAGTAGGTGCAGCAGAAAACACTTTAAACTGGGTTACTCAAAACCGAGTAGTAAATCCTTAATACAGGAGTTTTCAAACGTTTTATTACCGTGCTCCCCCAGGTGGAAAAAAAAATCATTGCCCCCCCCCCCCTTCCGAATTTTTCACAATTATAATATTAAGTTGCCGATGTTTAAATACGTCTAGACTAAGTTACCTTTTTAAACATGCAATATATTATTTTCTGCTTAGAACTAAGCACTGTTACCTGCATAATGCTTCTTTTGGCCAGAGCCTGGCGTTCCCCTGGGATCACGTGATGGCCTACTATGGGTGTCTGCCCCGCAGTTTGAAGACCCCTGTCTTAATGTAATGGGGAGCTGGATTCAGGGTAACAGCCTCAGGTCACCAGCAGGATTCACCTCTTCCTAGAGGCATTAAAGGTGCCAGATGCACTGAAAATATGTGGCAGCTTTTAGGGTTTGTTTCCAGAGAGATTGCAAATTTAGCATATCACGACCACCTTCCCATAATATATTCACACACTTCACACAATATATATATATGCATGTATATATATATATATATATATATATACACATATATATATAAACATTTTTTCACTTAAAAAACAAATGTTACAGGGACGTTATTCAGCAGTCATAGTTTCATAGTTAGAGTTATTTCAAGTAACTATAACTCGCAGCCTAAGGTAACTATAACTCGTGACCCCGCCATGCACAGTTTTTCCTCAGAACTTTTACTACAAATAATACAGTGATATTATCAATTATGTTATCCAAGATGTCATGAGTGCTGAAAAATGTGGGGTAATTAGCAGTGTATGGCGAGGGCACAAGTTATAGTTACCTTAGGCTACAAGTTATAGTTACTTGAAATAACTCTAACTATAACTGCTGAATTTGTCTGGTTTTGTGCAAATAAATTCAGAACCTAACTATAACGTCCTTGTAACCTTTATTTTTTTTCAGTGAATTTCTAAGGTTTCTTTAATTCTATTTCCTAACTATAACGTCCCTGTAACCTTTGTTTTTTTCAGTGAAATTCTTAGTTTTTTAAAAATGTAATGTAACTTTCACTACTATACGTTAATCTAACCACCGCCGCATACGGCCTTCTGCTGTGCGCTGTGGGGTTGACCAGTCCTCTATAACCACCCAGCCCTGCGTGGCGGAGTTGGCTTCAGGGCTACAGCCAACCCCCCTAATGACCCAACCCCACGCTGCGCACTTCCTTTGGCCATGTGCGGCAGGAGGGTCTATGCTAATGTGAGAGTCAGTGTAAGAGGGAGCGCTTTCTACTGGCTAGTTAGTAAGTGCCACCTCATTGGTCGAATGGCCAGTGTAGCAGAGGGGGACATGTGGCCACCCCACACCTGACCAATTTTGGCCCCAGGAACACCATCCCTCGGGCGCACTACAATTCAATGGGGGTGCTCTTGGCCCCAGGGACCCATCCCCTAGGGGCCCGGGCTTTGTTAAATGGCAGAGGGAAGGCATGCAGCCCCCCTCCCCTGGTGGATTTTGAGATCCCCGGGCCTAACCTTAACTTATTTTTGGGGGGTATGGGGGGCCCCATAACCCCATAACCAAGGCTGATCTGGTCCCCGGGGACCCCATCCCCAGGGCCAGCCTTAACATTTTATTTTGAGGGGGGCAGGCAGCCCACCTCCCCGGCCGATCTCGGCCCCAGGGTCCCCATCCCCTGGGGCCTGGCCTTAATATTTTATTTTGTTTTTTGGGAGGGGTGTAACAAGTCTCTCCTCCCTGGGCCTCGCATGTTTTTACCTGTCCCGCAGAACACCGCCTGGCGCTAAGTGCTTAGCCCAGCCAGGCCCCACATCGTGCATGCAGCGCAGATCGCCTTGTCCAACACGCGCACTGTCTAAAGCCTAGTTACCTGTCAGGGCGTTTTTTCTATCATCCTTAGCCCCTATGTATCCATTCCTCTGTTAAAAATGCAGTCCCTCTAGGACCACGAATATTTCCCCAACCAGCCCTCAGTGGAAGGGCCTTCTCAGCGCCACCTCACACCGGAGGTAAACGCCATCCTCTTGCAGGCCATCGCAAAGGCCCTGGCCCCTCTACAGGAGAGTGTGGCCAAATTAACTGCACAGGTCTCTATAAGGACAGGCATGTTTGGGGAGATGGGAGCTGGCCAGGAGGCGGCAGCTCCCAAGAAATCACGCAAATGTGATGCGGGGCACCTGGAAGGCTTTGAACACCTCACCAAAGCTTTCCATAAGATTGTGTGCGCGTTGAAGCGATCAACCTTCCGGGAGGAAGCATGGCACAGAGAGTCCAGTGACAGTGTTCACCCCATATCT
Source organism: Pleurodeles waltl (assembly GCF_031143425.1). Lineage (NCBI taxonomy): Eukaryota > Metazoa > Chordata > Amphibia > Caudata > Salamandridae > Pleurodeles > Pleurodeles waltl. The sequence continues at coordinate 520,564,041 of NC_090442.1, forward strand.
GACCCCGATGAAGAGTCACCCTTGCAGGGAGCTGTTTTGTGAACGCGCCTAGAAGGACACTGCTCTATAAAGCTTTACTGCTTGCAGTTGCAGCATTGGAATGTTACAACAAACTTTTTCCATATACAGTAGATTCCTTGTGTGACACTCAGTTCCAATATTGTGTTTCAACTGCTAACTATGAAAACGAACCTGTGTGGGTAGCTTCAAGGTTGTCTGTAATGTAGATATTATTAATATTTTTACTTTATACGCTTTTTCCTTTAGTGTCACCTGTGGTGTAATTTAGCTTTGGTATCTAATCTGTACAAAATATTTTTTTAATCCTGCAGAAGACCACCCGTGCTGTTGCCCAGGTCTTTGGCTCGTACAGTGAAGGTTTGAACCATTTATCATAGTTGTTCATTATTTATATTGTACAGTCCTAAGCACAGTATATATCCCTACACACATCCACAATTTTATATCAGGCTTAACATAATTATTTGCATATAAGATGTTTCCACAAGGCCAGCCGCCGTTTTTTAAGCTTCAACCCCTGCATTTACTGATGGTGCAGCTCTGACATTTTTCTGGAGCTCAGTAATGTACCATTAATTTGTATCATGGATTTTCCATCAATATTCATCACCAGTGTTTGAAAATGCATCTTTAAAATTTAGAAATATCCTCAAGTTTATTTTCAAGCTTGTTATACTAATTTCCAATCATCATAATTTCTAATTAATTAATATGTATGGTCAATTAGTGATCTTGCAAAAAATGTTAATCTCAGTGTTTCAGACCATATCCTTCTGAGTGTTTATTGTAGCATTATCCACATTTGTAGAAAAAGGATTTCCCTTGTTATGAAGCACTACGTGTTTTCTTGTATCAAAGCCAGTGATTTTCAAAATCCCAGGCATTGCAACTTCAAAAATCCAATGTTGCAATGTATCGAAAGAACCTTGCTATTTGCAAATGATTTGCAAGTTGCAGTGCACACTTTGATCCCCATTAAGAATTGTTAGGAAAGTGGACAGTGAAATGGGTGTCCACCATTCTTAGCAAATGACACTGGAATGTAACAACTCTTTCTGCGGCCTATATAGTCGCAATCCACCTTATGCATACTGACATCTGAAAGGGGATAATATCAATTCACAGAAGCACACAGCAGACCATGAGAAAAATGGGAAAAACATTCAGAAATGTCCAGAAGCACCGATCGCCACATTTATTCCCCTTTCTTCCGCCCAAACATGTATTAGAGCAGTAATATCACTTCTGCAGTATCAGAATTTCAGCGTGAGACAATACCTCATCGAAAGCTGAACAACACTCCTAATGAGGACCTTAGTGTAAGAGGCCCAGCCATCAGTGAAGTCATCAATACAATTTTGCTAGCTGGATGAGCCCTCAGATCTCTTGACTTACCACGCCGAGCACAGCAATCTCCTTCCCTGTTGGGGCCCAGTAACCCATAATATAACTTATCATTTTAAAGCTCCACATCAGGGCCTATACAGTGTTGGGTTTGACTACAACACTCTGTCCAAATTAAATTATTCTGTGTCACACATAATGCGAAACTCAGTCATCTTACAGAATCTGATTAATGTTTCCTGAGTGAAGTAAATTTGGAACATGAAAAATTATTCAGTCCTGTGTAGGTTTGTTGCCAGAGGGATAGAATACATAGACTCCAGCATCTGCTCATTAATATAAGTGTAGGGACTCTGCCACACCCACATTTCCTCCCTTCTATGTATTTAAGTAAATAATTCCAATTGCACTTCTTTCACTCTGAGTTTCGCTCCAACGCAGATCAGGCAGAGTCATGGCTCTTTTTCTGGGACATGCGCTGGTTCGGATGTGCCATATGTTGCAGGCTTTTCAGAACACTCCTCCTTTCAGCCCTGTCTTTGGAGGCCCGTTACTGTATAGGCCCCCCTGCCACTCTGTGATGAAAGGCAGCCTCACTAATTGAATGCAACCTGAGGGCTTTAGACTTCACCCCTTGGCTGCTCAATGACTCATATCAATGATTGAGGCTTTCAGTTCACCCCCAAACACATAATGAGGTGGTATCAGCAAGCTTACAATGTGTCATTCATGAATTAGTCTTACATCCCACCACTTTCAAGGTTCACCAGCCACCACGGATACACTGAGAAACTTTTTTTGTCAAACATTTATCAAACATTTCCTATTACACTTGATCAAAGATCTGCAAACATCTTTGCAGCCGGGGGCACTGACTGATTTCAATTCACTGACTGTCCCAGTAAATCTTCTTTCATAGTACACTGTGCTGCCCTTGGATAGTATCACCTGAATGCTAATTATGAAGTGATGGGACCTATTCTGAATGTTAGAATACACAGGGATCTCCCCAGGGACCACCTAAATACTAAAGCTACCTTGTCTGAGCTAAACCATATCTTCTCTCCAAATCATTTCATGTTGGCTGCTGAAACTCCAATTCCCCTATGTTTGTCCTATGGAACTAAAATAGCTCTCTTACTAGTGCTACATATGATAGCAGTTCTATGATGAAATAGCAATTTGGGGGGAACAAGATGCCTAGAGATATTAAAGGGGAGGGTTAACTGGAATTAACAATGTTCACTTAAAGTATGCTTAGTTGAAATACTACTGCTGAAAAGTAGTCAAACGAAAACTCAGACTACAACACCTTAACAAATCCAGGTAAATGGTAAAATCTGAATCTGAATCTCAATGAGAAAACCTGACATGTTTTTATTCCCTGCCTTATCTAGAATGAGGGGAACATGACTACCCTGGTAGTCCACGAGAAAATGGCTATATTTTGGGAAGACCATTGTGCTAGACCCAATGTTATGAACAATAGCATCAAAATGGCTGTTCTAGTCAAGGTGGCCTCTCCCATGCCATTGTAACAGGCATCCATTCGGTCCCAGTCGACCATGTCAGCCATGGTGGTTCCAGGCAGAAAACGTCTAGGTGTATCCTGTGTTGCTAAACACTCCAGGTATAGGAGGTCATTAGTTATCTTGTTTTCAAAGAAAAACCCTGTTTCAGAAGTAACCATGTTTCAGAAGTAACATGAGCAAGAGCCCATCTGCAACGCCCAAACTGCATGGTAGACCTGCCATCCCATTCGATTCGCCGAAGCAGCTACTACGATAGGCACGAGAGCCTCTTCAGAGAACAAATGTTTGCCAGGGACAGACAGCATTACATTTGGTTAGACCAGCCAGTGCTGGGCTGGCCGCACAAGCAGTTCCATAACCAGTCCACCAAATTGTAACTATGGCCCTCTTCAAGTTACTGACGAGTAGGACTCGCAAGGTGTAATATGTAGAAAATGCTCCAGGGCTCGGAATGTATGTGTGTATAACCCTGGTCCTGCATGTTACAGGATAACATATTTTGTAATCAGACAGATAACACTAAGAAAATGGCGTAATAATAGGAACCGTAGAAACAGTTACATGCTTGTGCTTTTGAAAATAGAATGAGATAAATTGTAGCGAGCTGCCTGCTTGTATTTTTTAAAATGCAATGGCAGAGTTTAGCGTGTGTTGTCTGCCAGGTTGCAGTGAGCTCCATGCGAAATGCGAAATCCTCTCCTGACCGATCCAAACCAATTATCCACAGCTTGATGCACTTTCCACATTTACTGTGTCCTTGACGTGGTAGAGAAACCACATTTGTTACCAATAAACTACTATCTTTAAACATACCATTTTTGATTTTAAACAATATTGTCGGATTTTTAAAGCTTTTACAATTCTACCGTATAAAGGCTACAACACTACACGGAAAATGTTTTTCATTACAAAAACATTTCGCTTGCAGACGTGGACTGTGGTAAATTGGGGTCGTATACCATCAACTGAAGCCTGCAGCATTTTACTGCCCTAGGAAACATGCCGTAATGATCATTGGAAACAATATTTTTAAGTTGATTTCCCAAATTACCAGCCTAAGTCTTATATATAATAGAAATCGATGCAGCAAATTCAGCAGCCTTATTCATAACTGGAGCCTTAGGGACCGCTTCACAAAATTGAAAAATGCAAAAGGAATTTTAGACTTGCAAAGAAATACGACTTTACAATATGCGCATAATATTGTGCGCACATAGGTGTGTGTCGATTCAAATACACTTAATTTTGCAAGGGTAAACATATAAATCATACAATTTCATCCATGTATTCTGACCACACATAGCCCTCTGCATCCATGAAATGGACATAATATTGTATCGCCACCGGGAGCAAAATCATACACACACCAGGAGGTAATGATACTCAAGAACACCAAGTAGTAGCTTCTGAAAACACTGCAGCTTAACTTAATATTTAATTTGGTTTAATATGCTACTTATACTTTTGCATTTTATCTAGAACTGAAGGCAGGAGAGCAAACAGCACAAACTGGCACAGTTAATGGGATGTCAGCTTAGGTTTTTGGCCTCTACAAGGTCCAGCAAACATAGCTAGTTCAAAGAAACTCTTGTGCACCCAATAGTGCATCACTCGGTGTTCACCTGCGTCCGTTTTGCAAGATTTTCTTCAAATGACAAAGTAAAAACTGGCTCTGTACAGCTGGACTTTGAAGTAGGGAGTATTGATAATGCCCACTCTGTAGAACTCATGATTGATTTCTGTGGGCAGCCCACCGCCTGCCGATTCAAAGGAGGCTCTTCGTGAAATGCCGCTCAGGTTATTTTGAGATCCCCACAAGATCAGCTGGGATCTTTTTCCCTAAAACTACGGTGAACCCTTCAATCAAAATTGGTATGGCAGCCAACTACCACTTCATGGTGTCCAGTCTGCATTTTTGCATTTTAGAGTCAAACCAACACAAAAAATATTGGCCCTTTCCTGCAGTGAGTTTTCACTCTGTGTGTGGTGGCCCTAGCTGATTTTTCATATTCTGGGGACCCAAGTAGGGGACATCTGGATGAATACAAGTCAGCGACTTTCTGATGAACGGGTCCTCTAGCTGAGCCATAGCTTTCAAAACTGGGTGTTCTCCGACTTATAAATGAGGTCTAGGACTGCAGGCTATGCATAGTAAAATATTCCTCTTTCTTGCCTGTGAGTCAAGGAGGAAAGTGCCAATCCTAGCCATGGTTGAGTTCAATCATCCATGACTCCTTAATTACAGCTGAATCACAGTCTGTTCAATACACTTGGCTAAAACAAGCTAAGAGCCGGTATGAGGCAGTTCTGTTCTGTTGTAAGCTTAGAAGTTGCTTCCTTCACATTTCTCATCAATACAATCCTAAAACATAATGATAATGGAAGTAATAACATATTTTTCATAAGTATGCAAAAGTAAAATGTACTCATAATGTAATAATAGCAAGCATATATAATAGGAACCCTATAAATATTTTGGTGCCAAGTCGAGGAATCTTATAACTTTCCATATCTTCAGCAGTCTCAGTATGTATCCAGTCTACAGTCCATCCACATAACTGTCTGTAAAGCTATCTTGGTTTTTAGTTACTTCAGGAAAACCAGAAAGAGAGAAAGAGAGAGAGAGAGAGAGAGAGAGAGAGAGAGAGAGAGAGAGAGAGAGAGAGAGAGAGAGAGAGAGAGAGAGAGAGAGAGAGAGAGAGAGAGAGAGAGAGAGAGAGAGAGAGAGAGAATTTTTTTTAATTATTCTACTAAGTGTTTGAGAGATGTGCTACTTACAGAAGCCACTATAAATGTTCTAAACGGTCCACACAGAGACAATGGAGGAGTAAATAACAGGCATGCAAAACAGTAACTCAGCTGTGGCTAATACTATTGAGAGTCCATCAAGAATAGACAGAAGACAACTCATTGAATTAGTAAATTATCATAAGGGTCCACCCTGGAGTACAGAGGTAAAACCGCTAGGCAGGCACGGGATTCAAGCAAACATGGTAGTTGATTAGAACGAGACAACGGAGAAGTAGTCTCAGAGATGGATTGTATATAGGTAGGCATTATAGATGTTCTACAGAGTCCACCCAGGAGCGACCAGGATAATCATACAAGTGGTTAACTAGTGCTTGGAGCCTGTTGACCCTTTGCCAAGAAGCCTGGTATAGGTATAGTGGACATAAATCAATGGCAAGGAGGTGGAAGGGGCAGAGGCAGAGGGCCAAGACAACTGAGAAAGTGGACTAGTAGGAAGATCTCAGGCCTTGCCCTCATGAATAGGGTAACAGAAAGAGAATGATGAGCCAGACCAAAAGACAGGAAAACACACCTAATGAAAGACATTGAAAAAGACAAGAAGTTAACACAAAGGAAACAACATTCATAGAGTTGCTCTGTTTACTTATTAAACTTGATCAATCTGGGGGAGGCTGGCCGCGCCAAGTATGGTGACAAATGTACTCTAAATGAGCTTTGCTCCTCATCGGCCGACCGCAGCTGAAAGTGTCACGCAAGCTCTCATTATCCTAATAGGACTACTGGATTTGGGTGGCAGAATCACTTGCGCTATGGGGGACTGAGTCCGAACCCACTACAGGTGACACCTGTCGGCCTAATCCGGGTTTTGTTCTGGCTAACTAGCAGTGCCTCATCTCCAACCAAGAGTAGGGATGATTGGGCAACCAAGCGCATGACACTATTGACTCTTCAGGGAAATCGTGGTCACTCAGATCTCATCTGTTTCTCTCAGTTACATTAGTCTCACATATGCAAGGACAATCAGAGGCAGAGTATAGTTCAATAAGGTTTTATTGAAGTAACTGCATCTTATATAATAAAGCATGCACTGCAATAACTAGGACGATAAAGCATGACAGGATTAAAATTGTGACAAGGAGAGTGAAACATAAAAATTACGCTACCATATTGTCATTAAAATCATTAAGAATAGCCCTACCTAGGCTACGTTAGAGCACAGCATGCTAAGCTCTAATTCTGCCCGTCAGGTTCCACTGGGAAGACATCATCCCTCATACCTGAGAAAGAGGCCTGTAGTATACATAAGCAGCTGCAGCGAAGAACTCAGAAATCAGCATACAGTCGTGGTCATCTGGCTGGAATCTCCCTCTAAAGTACATGGGTCAAAATAGTGTTTTTATAATAAAACAGCTGATGTTCCAAGAAAGGATCCCCATGTAAGAGTGTGTATGTTTCAGTGAACATTAGAGATAACACGTACCTCGTTTGCCAGCAACCTGTTTTACTACAGCCTTGACAAATGCACAGAGTGAAAGAAATGTCTTATTTAAGAATGCAGTGCTGGCCTAGGCAAAGAACAGCTAGATAGAGAAAATAAAACAAGACCGCAAATGTGGCTATTGTTAAAATAATAAAATGAAGCTGAATAAAATATGTCTAGGTTAAAGTGCACAGCGGCAGGCCTAGTATGCTAAAAGAACATGTATGAAGCTATAACTAAAATGGCTACACAACAAAAGCACCCCAATTATGGAGGAAAAGCCTCCCCTCAGATCCCAAAATTATGTGCTACACACCGTAGGGACCAACTGTCCTTCCACCAACGCAGGGCAACAGAGGATGACCAATTTCTCAATCGGCCCGATCAAGTCAAGGACTCCATTTTGATGGTGGACCCACCAAGGATCTCCTGAGCCACTGGAGATAGAGGTCGGCTTCTTGCAAGTTCGGAACATATGACCACAGTTTGGGAAATGGCGTAAGGAAGCAAGTGAAATCCTCACTCTAAAGAGCCCCACCACTCTCAGCCTCACCTGAAACAGTACACCGCAGGTGCCAAAGTAGATGGTGCCTCCATAACTCTCTGAATCCTTAACCACACAAGAGGTGCCTCCAACTGTACAACCAGATGCAACAATGGCAGCAGGACTGGGAGCCCCAACAGCCTAATTCTATGTAGCTTTCCACAAGAACATTCCCATGGGCCAGCCACCTCCCATGTCTAGCCTGAATAATAGATGGAAACAGTTCTCCTGTCGCATAGGCTCTCATTATTCTAATGAGACTACTGGATTTTGAGTGGCAGAATCGCCCGCGGTGTGTGAGACTAAGTCTAACCCACTGCGGGTGACACCTGTCGCTCCAATCCGGGTTTTGCTCCGGCTAACTAGCAGTGCCTCATCCCCACCAAAGGATAGTGAGGATTGGGCAGCCGAGCGTATGACATACTTGGCTTCTCAGGGAAGTCATAGTCACTCAGGTCTCATCTGGTTCTCTCACTTACAATTCAGTCTCATATATAAATGGAAAACAGAAGCAGTGTATGTTCCAATAATGAGTTTAATAAAACAACTGCATCTTAGATAGCAAAGCGTGAGCTGCAATAACCAGGATGACACAACATGACAGTATTAAAATTGTGACGAGAAGAGTGAAGTATAAAAACAACGCTACCATATTGTCACTATTTTCGATGGGCTAATCCCTACGTAGGTTAGGATAGAGCACAGCATATTCAGTTCTAATTCTGCCCTTAAGGTTCCCCTGGGAAGACATCAACCCCCATACCTGAGCAAAGGCCTGCGGTCTGTGTTAGCATCTGTAGCGAAGCATTCGGCAATCAGCATACAGTTGTGTTTCCCTGGCTGGAATCTCCCTCTAACGTGTAAGGGACAAGGAAGTGTTTTTATAACAACACAGCTGATATTCTGAGAAAGTGTCCCTACGTAAGGATGTGTATTTCTACGAATGTTGGAGACTAAACTTCTACCACGTTCACTGGCAATGTACCAGGCTGTAGCCTTGGAAGAAGCACAGAGTGATCAAGAATGTCTTGTTTGAGAACAGAGTGCTGGCCTAGGCAAAAACAGTTAGATAGACGGAAATAAAACAAGACCGTAAAAAGGGTTATTGTAACAATAATAAGACGAAGCTGAATAAAATATATCTAGGTTAAAGTGCACAGCGGCCTAGTATGTTAAAATAACGTGCATGGAGCTATAACTAAAATGGCTACACAACTCCACCCCCTTGTCGGTTGAAAGTGGTTCAAAGCCAAAGATATAAAAATGTATTGCTAAAAAGATCAACCTAAGATGAATATATAAAAGCAATGACAATGATGACAAGTTGAAGGGACACATAAGCATCCAACGTGACAATTTAAAACATGAGCATGTGGCATAAGACCTAATTCAAAGGGCAAGTCAATTTTGAAAAGTTCCAATTCATTCCTGAGTCATGGAGAATAGGAGATCCTCCACTTTGGCCGATGTTAAAGTCATAAAGTCATCACAAAGAAGGATTCAAGGAGCAGTTGTATTCCGTAACCTCAGCCTCAGCCATGGCAGCATTTCAAGGTGTGCCCAGTGATGAGTCGTGAGCTACATTCTCCAAGAACGGTAACTCATAAGTAGCTTCCCGTAGCAGACGCAACCTCAATGTGCATGTCCGGTAATGAACCCTCATCGAGAACATCAACAGATCACCTTCCACTGTAGGCAAGCACTGCATCGAAAGACAGACTTCCAGTGTGTGTTGGAAAGAGCACCAGAGACACCGAAACACGGGCTGCACACAATGCAAGACCAGTCTGAATGACAAAGACCAGCCACACTCCAATTTCTCCAGAAGTGTTGCTCCAAAATACTGCATCATGCGTTCACGACACAGCTGCGCTGATGGAAGCGCCTTCATTCCTCCTCGTTGCGGCGGGACAGCCATGCACATGAAAAATAGCAACAGCAAGATGCCAGCTAGTAAAGCCAAAATGATCGGAAATCCCACGAAAGTACTAGAGAAAATTGAGTGGGTTGCTGATCGTATCAAACCAAATACTGAGGAGAAGGTGTGAATGAAACCAGAACCAACAGCTTTGAAAAAATGTATGATTCCAGTTGTACTGGATGCATTAAATATTCATCCCACAAGCTCACCAAAGTGTCTCGGAAAGTTTGTATTTAATAGGGACTGTATCTCTGCCGACAAACTTGCCACCTGAAGTGTGTAGATCTTGAGTGCAGATATAAGGGCCACATGCTTTTGAAACAGTAAAGCCTTGAGTCTGCTCAACTTGTCAAAATTCACGTTTGAAGTAGCAATGTGAGGCAAAATGTCAGCTACCTCTTTAATTTTAGTGGGGGGAAAAAGTACGTTCCCGCAGCATGTAACGACATTAGAGACCGAAACAACGTAAACTATTCCGGCCCGCATGCCACAACAGTCTTCACCATTGAAGAAGACATAGCTGCTGTTTGAAAGCACCTGGAACGTAGGTCTAATCAAGGGGACTGGAAATCCCTTCAGATAACAAGCCAAGTTTGCAGCAGAGGCGTTACACGCCCCATGCAAGGACAGCTGTTTACAAACCATCTAATGGCTGACTGAAGTCTTGCATTCACTACCGCTAAGAAATACTTCTTTCATGCCACTGAAGCATTTGTACAAGAAGGGAAGCTCCCACACCTCATGGTTGTAACTATCTCCCAGCTTTTCATATCTGCCTACCGGAATGTGTTTTAAACAGGAGGTGAATTGAAGTGTTGAAATAGGCAGATTAATGACACCTTGTATTAGCCACTCAGCAGATAGTATTTCAGCCACAGTAAAAGGCAACTTTTCTAATTTCTCGATGTTAAGCATGACATAAGTCGCTTCCATCTCAGCCATCAGTTGTTATTGTTGTATTATATTAAAGGAAGAAAATATTTCCCTCGCACTGACATGCTGCCAGGGAACGCGACCCTCCTTCAATGTTTGAAATGTCCAACCCAACTGCATAATGGACCTTAGCTGACTCTGTCCATGGTGTGAAGAAGACATATCTGTTTGTATAATGTCTATAGAAGAAGAAACAATGTTATTTAAAATGTATATTCGGTCGGACAAGGTATTAATCCCATTATCCACAACAGCTAATGCCTTTTCCAAATTTTCCTGTCTATTTGCCTTAACCGGGCAGCTGCTTCTTGTTGGGAAAGCTTCCAAATTTCAATATATACTTCATATAAGAAACGCTTCCTACTGTGTTTTCTGGGTCCTAACAGGAAGTCCTGTAATTCAGTGTTATTAGACAGGAGACTGAGGTGTTCTCTAACCGCATCTAGTGAGGAAGTTCTTAACTATTGCTGACATAGTTTCCCTACACTATATGTCGTGACTATACCCGCATGTTCGGATGATATATAGCAAGGGTCCGGCCTAGTAGTTCTAAAACCCCCTGAGGAGTTGATAAAACGCTGGCGACACCCATTGGTATCTACTGGCCACAATGACCACTCGCCAAGATGTATCAGTGAAACATTAAATGTACCATTCTGGAACCCATTCGTTGAACTGATCTTCAGTTGCATTTGTATATTTTTGCCATTTATAAAACTTTGCAGGGGCAGGTATACTGGGCATGTTTAATTCCTTAATTTTAGCTAAGCCTAAACAACTTGTCTGTTGTACTGTTTCATTTAAAAATATAATTTTTACAGGAATGAGGCATGCTCTAAATAAAGGTTCCTTTCCCCTAATTGGCCAATTTTTTGTTCCCCATACACTTTTCAGACTGATCGACTTCCGCCAATATTCATAGCCTTCTATAGACAACTGGGAAACAAAGTATTCTGAATATATACATTTTGTATTTGTCATTAATATATGTATATCCTTAGTAGGTAGTACCTTGAAAATAACATGACTCAGCATTTTTTACATTATGCCCAGAAAAATATGTAAACTTTTCAGAATATGTTTTGGAACTCCCCTGTGGTGGATTCGGACAATGTTCCCATTGTGTATAATTAAAAACAGTTTTGGGGCTGCTCGCTCCATGTATGAAATGGTGCCCATAATAATTATAGAAAAACATATCACCATAATTTTCTTTAGATTGATAAACATCTTCGTTTTCAAACACAGTATAATACTGCAATTCAGTCATCATCGAATCAACTGTTTTCACATCCCAATCATCAGAAACAATGCCTGGTATTACAATATCATTCATTGATAATTTGAACACATCTGGTATTTGAATTACTTCTGTGGGATCATATATATCAAATATTACTTTGTCCCAAACAATCCCATCAGGAATTGGTACTGCGGAAATGTTCACAAATGATAAGTCTCTTCGGACCTTATGTGATGAAAAATGTGATTTTAAGACCTTCTCCACCAATTTAACTGTTGAATCCTCAGGAAGAAAATGACCATGTATTAATAAGAAAAAGGTGATAACAAAACCAATCCAAAGTAGGAAAGCTAGGACAGCCAAAGAGAGCCATAGATAGCTCCATGGAAAAACAAAATAAGTTTCTTTAAGCCAGTTTTTTAGCTTACGTGCTCTTGACAAGTCAGCTGTCGAAGAGGTGAATGAGACTGAGAAGTCATCATTGAAGTCGGCAAAATATCCAGAAGCAGTTCATGCAAATGGTAGAGTGGTGGTCAGTGGTGGAGTTGGTGTTTCCCGTGGTGGCACAATATAGATAGCACCATCTGTCTGTGTTGGAGTTGAATCAACTCGATCAACCATTTCTATATTGTGTGATGTTAGTGGAACCAATGCAAGATCCTCTTCCACCCTCCCCAAGCTCGGAGAGGTGTCGGTGTTGGTATGAACAACTTATAGAGGAACTTCTTGACCGTAGTGAGAGGGATTCGGGAACTACTGGATGTTCCTCTTGGTCGGCTGTGCAGGATCGGCCACATGGTGTAATTTGACATTGTCGATGAAGACAAAACAATTTTCTTTGGCACCTGCCAACGGTGGTAGAATTATAGTTATGGTACCGTGTATCCCTAATACTGGCACTGGTGCTCGATAAGAAGGGCCAAATTCCTTTTTCACAGCAACTTTCTAACGTACAAGATCCCCAACTCTGGGAATCCAGCCAGTATATGTTACAGGCACATCCTTGATTCCTGTGGAGCAGCACTGATAGAAGAATTATCGTCACAGAACTGTTGCAATTCCTGTGAGACAGTGACACATTAATTTATGTCAAAAGATGTTTCTGCTGCCTCCGTGCCAGGACCATCAAGATCCGGAACATACATTTGAGTTCCAAACAGGCACTCATATAAAGTTTGACCCCCCAGGGACCTTCTAGGCAGATTATTAAGTGCTCTCAGGACTCCACATAGGTGGTTAAGCCAACTACGACCCGTACCGAAGACTCTGGCTGTTAAGGATTGCTTTAAGTCACGGTTTAATCGCTCCACGACACTATTTCCCTCGGGATGAAATGGAGACGAAATGGAGACGAGTACTGGAGTTGGACTCCTAATGAAGCCATGGCATCCGTGAATGCCCTTGAGGCGAAAGCAGGGCCCTGGTCCGAATGGAAAGCCGCAACCGCATATGTACAGATAAAGACTCACAAATCTTTAATAACAGTCCGAGCATAAGCCGAGCGTTGTGGCCATACCCATAAAAATAGGGAACATGAATCAACAGCGACTAAAATATACTTGTATGCACTATCCCGTGTTAGGGGACCGCAATGATCCAAGTACACACATTGTAATGGTTTGTTTGAAATCAAGAGGTGTGTCTGTGGCAGGCGTTTGGCAGTGGAAACTTTAATTTGTTGACAGATGTCACAACAAAGGACATACTGCTTGGTCTCTTTATAGAGACTTGGCCACCAATAACGGGCCTGCAAAATCGAAATTGTAGCCGCTCACCAGCATGGGCAGATGCCACCCCCTCATGCTCTGCTTTAATCAATTGTAATCTTATATATCTATTGGGAATGTCTCGTACCCCTGCGCCTGGCATACCTCCCATTCGATAGGAATATTTGTCAGGAAATCCTTTAGGATAGGGCATACCATCAGCCACAGCTGTCACGGCAGCCCAAATGTCTGCGTCCAGTTTTGAACTCAAACGAGCCACTGCAGCTACAGCAGCCACAGCCACTGCTGACTTTGCGGCTTCATCAGCCAATGTATTTCCAGCAACGTGTATCCCAACATGCTGGTGTTCAAGTGTATGTACAACATAGACATTTTGTAGCGTCTCTTTCAGATCTGCTACTTTCCCCAACACAAGTCTGTGTTTGATGGTGTTGCCTTTCGAATCTCTGAACCCATTCTGGCGCTAATAATGCAGGTATTCATTAAAAGACTGGACACAATAATATGAATCACAAACAATCAGCGTAGGCTGTGCAGGATCCGTGTGCTCCTGTGCCATCAGCAGAGCCTTTAGTTCTGCCAACTGTGCTGTGCAATCCCCTAGGGTTTGCGTAAAGGTATGTAGGGGACAAAATTTATCACCCTCCATGTAGCCACTTACGACTATGCAAGCAGCAGAATATTGGTGTTTTGTGCCAATTGCAGGTTGTGCTGAGCCATCGGTGTACATGACTCTTTGATATTGTTCAATAGGCAATGTATTTGCTGGAACGGGGTATTCTATTTCGTACTGTAAAAATTCTTGAGTTTGTAACTTTGGGTCTAAAATGTAGTCTACATCAGTGGCTGTCAAAGACGTAGCCTATTGTATCCAACGTGGATGTAATGCTTTCGCGTTCGGAACGCTGGCTTTTGTAACAGCCTCTAGGGCTGGGATCGGAGAAACGAGAATAATGCGTTTTCCTTGGGCAAGAGGTATTTCTTTAATGACCGCCATCCGTACAGCAGTGAGAATTTTCTCAGTGGGAGCAAAGCGTTGTTCTGCCGCTGAATATAAGTGTGATTTGTATGCAATGGGGACTGTCTCATCTTCATTGAATGTCACATAGGTGAAACTGATGGCACCAGCTATTACTCTGATGACCAAATGTGTTTTGTTCTCCCTCGTGTGTAAGTGTTGTGCTGCAAGTATGTCTGTTTTCAAATCTCGAAGAATACATGTATGTTGTCCAGAATTTACTTGAAAAATCGGGACGGATCAGATCATATAAAGATCTTATGCCTGTAGCATAATCTGGAATGTAAGTTCTGCCAAAATTTAGAAAACCCAAGAGAGATTGGAGTTTTTTTATCGTATTTGGTGGTTGTAACTGTGCGCATTTCTCTAAGAATTGTGGCGCTAGACTCTTTCCTTCACTTGATAGCTCATATGCCAGAAACAGGATGCTGAGGAAGGCAATTTTTGTTTTTTTGAAAATTGAATTTGTAGCCAAATTCAGCAAATCCTACAACAATGCGGGCTACCCATCTTAGTTGTTGTAGTTGTTCATCATCCTTAAGATAGATATCATCTACATAGGACAATGCTTCAGGATCAATATCATGCAAAATTGCTGTCACACGAGCTGCAAACAGTCCTGGGTTGTTCCTATACCCCTGAGGTAAACAACTGAATTTTTTTCTGAGAGCCTAGTGCGCTGAAACTTTTTAAGTCTCTACTCTCAGGCTCTATATTCTGGCAGAAAAACCCATTGGAAATGTCCAGTGTTGTTTTGTATTTTTTACACATTATATTGTTCATTAGTGCTGTGCAATGTGAGTTTTGTATAGCATAAGTGTGTGTATCACTGTTTAAGTGTCTGTAGTCCAAGGCTATTCTATATGAATGGTCTGGTTTAGCTACTGGGAATAATGGATTATTCATTGGGAAGACACAGGATTCAATTACGCCCTGGTACTCTAATTGCATACGCCACTCCATCGGCGGCCATGGTCAACAGGCAATGCACATAACAGATCTCATTAGCCAGGGGATGATACAAGTATGTCCTCTCTCTCCTTTCCTCTTCGCTCTAGTGATTGAGCCACTAGCCATCAAAATAAGATGATCACCTGATATTGCAGAAATCTCTTTTGGAGGAAATATTCATAAGCTTATTCTTTTTACAGAAAATATCTTACTTATACTTGTGAATCAATTCAAAAGCCTACCAGTTGCTTGGACAAAATATTGAGTTGAAAATATTGGGAGACAGAAACAGTGCAAATAAAATATTGTGATACATAAATATTGTGATGCAAGAATATTATTGATAAGAATATCTTTTTTATGTGTTACTATTGTTTATGTAAATGCTGTTTTTTAAACAGCATGTCATTTTAAGTGATTTGGATTTTTTTTATTTCATTTTTTAAAGTAATTTATAAAATTGTAGTGGGGTGCTGCGTTTGTACAGGAATAGGGTTGGAAGTTAATTTAGACAATAATTATTTATGAATTATTAAATATGTTTAATTTAATTATTTGCTTGATATTTGTTTTTAAAATTATGGAATACTGACTTATTTTGTTATATATTATTTGCAGTCTGTTAGGTTTGTAGGGTTATAAAGTGGGTAGTTAACAAAGTCAGTCCGCCATTAAGCGTTTCAGCCAATATATTTGACCTTGCTCACAGAGACGTGGCGCCATTTTGAGACCCCATATATAGTGCACATGAGACTCATAGACATATAGGGGGTCATTCTTACTTTGGCGGGCGGCGGAGGCCGCCCGCCAAAGTAACCCCGTCAGAACACCGCACCGCGGTCGAAAGACTGCTGCGGTGATTCTGAGATTTGCCCTGGGCTGGCGGGCGGCCGCCAAAAGGCCGCCCGCCAGCCCAGGGCAAATCAACCTTCCCACGAGGACGCCGGCTCAGAATTGAGCCGGCGTAGTGGGAAGGTGCGACGGGTGCAGTGGCACCCGTCGTGTATTTCAGTGTCTGCATAGCAGACACTGAAATACTTTGCGGGGCCCTCTTACGGGGGCCCCTGCAGTGCCCATGCCACTGGCATGGGCACTGCAGGGGCCCCCAGGGGCCCCGCGGCACCCCCTACCGCCATCCTGTTCATGGCGGGTTTCCCGCCATGAACAGGATGGCGGTAAGGGGTGTCTGAATCCCCATGGCGGCGGAGCGCGCTCCGCTGCCATGGAGGATTCAGAAGGGCAGCGGTAAACCGGCGGGTGACCGCCGGTTTCCCCTTTCTGACCGCGGCTGAACCGCTGCGGTCAGAATGCCCTTCGGAGCACCGCCAGCCTGTCGGCGGTGCTCCCGTGGCCGGTGACCCTGACGGTCACCGGCCGCCAGGGTCAGAATCAGGCCCATAGACACTTAAGGAATTATTTTGGCAAAAATACCTCATTTGTCAAAAATCTAATTGAGAATTATCAATGCTGTATTAATTCCATTACATCTGTCAATGTTGATAGTTAATCAATATAGCAACACCATTAACAATCAACAAAAAACGAAATCACATTCAGTCAATTTTCAACATAAAAAATGTTTGCCATCTGAACAGAACATCATGTAAAAATCAATATGAAACGCTACTTGATGTGAGTCATTTTGGCCATCATGATTACTCTTTGGAGTGTTGCAGACATGATATTTGCCCAATTACTGTCTATGTTACTCAACCATTAAAGCAAGTGGGTCTGTTTAAAACCACCTGCTCAACTCGTCTTGCTATGGCTCCTGATTTTGTTTGGCTGAACTGCACTCATACAGTCGACTTTCTGATTAGATAACCAAATCATACACACTACCTTGCTTTAATCATAAGCACATTCAAACAAAAGAAGTGGGGAAGGGAAATTCATTACAGCTCAACATAATTAAAAAAGTGTGTGCAAAACGACTTCACCTTTTAAACAGTTTGGCACTTTGCTGTCTAATGCAATGATATATTTTGAATCAAACTTCCTAAAGGGCTTGTTCACGGTTGCCTTCTCTGTAATTACATTAAATAGAATTAATAACAAAATATTGCAAATGTGTTCTGTCATTATTGTGTTGTTCATTGTACCGGGCCACCGGGTAAGTGTGATCTTAATTCTTTAAAGCCCTAATATGCTGCAGGATTCTTTTGTGTACTCGTAGAATTGTGCTACCCACATATCTGAGATTGCACTGTTATTTGTTTTGAGAATGTGTTTATTGGTTTTACAATAGGTTCAGCATGAACAAAGGTATAACACAAATAACCCTCCCGAGTCACATCCTACTCTCATTTGAAATTATTAAATGCACATCTCAATAAGCCATTAAGCTTGGTGTTCACACGCCTCCCTTCTCTTGAACAGTTCTCGTAGCAGAAGCTGCTGCACCAAAGGCACCACACCCACGATATAACCTCTCCTTCCCCCTATGAAGTATGCTGAATGTCATAAGAGCTCCCCTGAACACGGGATCCACCCCCATGGATTTCAGATTTGGGGGGGTACGCGCAGAGCCAGGCTCACAAATCTCTATTGTGCCAAAAGGGACCCTCAGGGTATTGTGATGGAGACGTTGTCTGGGTGTTGAAGCAGATACGCATCCAACCGGGCCCAGATGTCTCTAGGGTGCGACGAGGGTGGCTGCAGCTCAGCATATGTCTCCAGCTGAATTTTACTGTTTCGTAAGTCAGAGAGCCATTCTTTAAATTTGGATGCCCTCCCTCTGCCCCATTTGCATGCCACCCTCCGTTTGGCCAGAAGGAGGCTAAAGTCCACATATCTGCGCTGCCCGCCCGTTATCTTCTCATTGTACCCCAGTAGAGTGATCAGTGGTGTGACTGGCCTCTCAATTTCTTTCCAATAAGTCAGCACAGGGGGACATGACCAGGCCAAGTGCAGGAAATACGTGTCTCCTGCCTTACATCTGGCACAGTTGTCATCTGACCTAAGGTTGTGGCAATAGAGGTTCGCCGGGGTGTCATACAGTCGATGCAGATATTTATAGTGTATGATCCTCAATCTACTGCTTGCCGTGATTCTACCAGTCTGCTGACAGCAATTTGTCCATTGTGCATCTGATAATCTGTAACTCTTCCTCCCAACCCTCAAGCGCCCTCCCCTTAATGATCGACTGTTCTTGCTGTATTGAGTGATAGAGGATAGAAATTAGGTGCTGTGGTCAGCTTACTTGCAGCAGTGCATGAAATGTATTCATCCTAAGTGGTTCTGAGGGGAAGGAAGGCGTGAGCTCTCTGATGGAGCATTTAAGGTGCAGATATAGGAAGGTCTCTAGAGGGGATTGCGACCCGTCCTGCGAGAATGCATCTTGTTCCCGAAAACAGGAGTCAACATAGAGATCCCCCCATTTGACAATGTTCAACTTTTGTTAGCAACTTTGCACCTGCTGTTTTGCATGTCATCGATATTGCCTCATGTCCCAGCAGCGGCATTTCTGGCGAATATAGCAGGTTGCTACCTGGTCTATTAGCTATTTTTTTCCAGGCTAGCTGTGTGCACGCCACCGTAGAGTCACGAGGGGAGGTGAAAACCATGTCTGGTCTCAAATATGTGGAATGGGGGTCTGGACCCATATATCCCTGTTCTACATCCAAATGTGCCATATGTGGAGGCGGGCGGTACCAGTAATGTGCAAAATGCGCTTGTGCACAATGAAAGTATAATTCAAAATCTGGAGCTTCGTAGCCTCCATATGCAAAAGGTTGTACGAGGATCTCCCATTTGAAACGTGGCTGTTTGCCTGCCCATGCCAGCCTAATCATCTGTGTTTTTAGAGCTTTGAAAAAATGGCTAGTTGGTGGGCATGGTATATTTAAAAATAAGTAGAGTAGCTTGGGGAGTATGATAATTTTCATTAGTGATATGCGACCCGCCATCGAAAGGGGCAAGGCGATCCACTGCGTGACCAAAGACTGTATATCGTCTAGAATCACTCCATAATTCAAGCGCAATAGTTCCTGCTTATTACAAGTAATCTCTATGCCTAGGTAACGAAGACTGGTGTCAGTCCTTTGAAGGGGGAAGTCCAGGCAGTAATGTGTTGTACAAGTAGTTAAAGGATGTACATGTGATTTTCCCCAGTTTATTTGGACTCCTGACGTGGGCAAATTTGATAAATTCACATATCACAGGATTTAACCTCTCAGCTGGGTTCCTTAGATATAGTGGTACCTCTTTCTATGCAAAATGGTGTGGATTGCATGCCATTGATCTGCACATTAGCTAATGGGCCAGAATATAGTAATGCAATCCAGGCGATATATGTATGCGGGAATCCCATACGCTTTAATATCACCATTAGATAATCCCACTCAAGGGTGTCAAAGGCCTTTGTGGCATCTAAGAAGGCAGCAACAGCTGGAATTTCAGGGTCTGTGCTTTGTTGGATAGCGAAGAAAGTGTGCAGGTTATGCAAAGTGGACCTACCTGGGACAAACCTTGATTGGTCCGGCCTAGTCAAGAAAGTCATCAGCAGACTTAATTGGCCTTCACCAGAATCTTAACATCGCAGTTGATGAGCAACAGCGGTCGATATGAGTCGCAGTGGTGGTCAATTTCTTCAGTTTTAATAAGGTAATTAGAAGAGCTTCTCTCATGGTGGGGGGGGAGAGCTCCCTCCTGTTTGGCTTCACTATAACCTTCCTTCAGCCATGGAGTGAGTATGCCTACATAGGCCTTGTAAAAGTCGTCCGGTATGCCATTGTGCCCTAGGGCCTTACCTGATTTGAGCTGCATTAGGGCTTCGCGGATTTTATCATGTTCGAGTTTAGCCGCAAGGAATTCCCATTGCATGTCACTAAGCCAGGCCAATGCTACATGTTCTAAGTATCCATCTATATCTCGAGAGTTTTCTCTAGTGGAGGAGTTTATGCACTGATAATATGTGACAAAGGTCAGAAGTATTTCAGGGGTGTCCCTAAGTAGGCGGCCAGAGGGGTCGCAAATCTCCAGTATAGTGTTCTCGGACCTAGCTGCATGGACGGTGTGGGCTATGGCTCTACCTGGTCTCTCTCCCTCCCCATAGGAACGCGTCTAGGTGTATTTACCTTTAAATAGGACCTCAAGTTCCGCTGTCTCCTGAAAGTCTGTCAATGTCTCCCGGAGGCACCGTTCCACATTGGCGGAGTACGTCATGGTCTGCTCCATCTCCAATCTCTTAATTTGCAATTCCAGGCAGGCGAGTGTGGAGCGGATGTCTCGAAGGATGCCTTTGCCCTTTGCCAAGCAAAACCCTCTGAGTGTGACCTTTAAGGCCTCCCAAATCACACCCACCCTGGCCCCAGTACCCTTGTTTCGGTCAAAAAGTCCCCCATCTGCCTCCTCAGTTCCCAACAAAATGCACCATCTAACAACAAGGCTGGAGATAGTCGCCAGGGCACAAGGGGAGCCAGAGCAGTGGGCAGTCGCAGCCTGAGTATGACTGGAGAGTGGTCAGAGTATGTGCGGGCTAAATGTGTAATGTCTACAAGCCATGGCACCATCGATTGGGATTTGAACCAATAGTCCAACCTGGACCAGCTGGAGTGTACAGCAGAGTAAAATGTGCCACCCCTGTCCTGCGGGTGCAGCAAACCCCAGCCGTCGACCACTCTGTGCGCCGCAATGTCAGCTCTGAGCCGCTCCGCCGACCTGTGGCAGTGGGGCATCGCCCCAGACTCTTTATCCTCCTGGGGGTCTATGGCCAGATTAAAGTCCCCACCCCATCCAAGATGTTTCAAGCCATTTTCCACCATGCAGCTCCATATTGAATCAAAGAAAGTGGGGCCGTCAATATTGGGTGCATAACAGTTGACTATTGTGATGGGTTATTGCACTATATGGCCCCATATAATGGAGTATCTATCCTGTGGATCGTTCCTAGCGCCCAGAGGAACATATGGGGCGCCTTTGCATATTAGGTTTGTTGTACCCTGTGAGTAAGAAGAATAGGTGGCATGTTGACTATAGGAAGACCAGCGAGTCACAAATGCAACCTGCGTCCCCAGTGCAAAATGGGTCTCCTGCAGGAGTGCGATATATATGTTGTGTCTCTCTAGGTGCTCTAATATATGTCGCCGCTGCGTGGATCACCCAGACCTGCACATTCCATGTCAAGCAATTTAGTGCGTGCCCACCTTTAACAAATTGGTCTATTCTCTTGATCGCTGACATGTGTCACCTGCTGGACTTGTTTTGGGAGGAGTGCGGTACCCAGCTGGGTAAAAGCGAGTATAGTGTGCAGTTGATATGTGTGTTGATGTGACCCTGGGTAACTGTTGAACTCCTCTTCCCAACCCCCCCACCTCGGCGGCCCAATCCCGCCCGGAATTGCCCTCCCTTTGAAATCCCAAGACATAACTACAAACTGGAAACACTGCATCTCCGAGGGTAACGGGGGCTTCCCAGTGGGAAGCTAGCCAGGGAGCTGCGTCAGAACCTCTCAGATATCAGAGGGTGCCCGGGCATCGTGTGAAGGGCCCAGGAATGCTTGCTGTGACTAGCTAGTCATTGGTCTCAGAGCGAGACATGGCATTCAGCCAGCTTTATATGGGTGGTAGTTAATGGTTGCGCGGGGGCACCCTGGGGGGAGGGGGCAACCCTCACTCCCAATGCTATGATGGAGTCAGTCCTGTTCCAACATAGTAGAAGCCTGTTCTGGATCTGCACAGCTTTGTCTCTTCGGCAACTCTCACCCGCAGCTGCTTTTCAAATAGTCATTGGCCTGCTGCGGCATGGCGAAAATCATGTGTCTTCCGTTATGTGTGATCTTCAGGCATTATGGATATAAAATGGCATAAGAAATGTTCGCTTGTCTCATTTTCTGCTTGACAGTAGCTAATTTTTTGCGAGGCACCTGCCCCGCTATGGTGAAATTGGGATAGATCGATATTTCGTTGCCCCGAACTGTAGGGAGTGTTTTTCTTGGCTCATTCTTATTGCGGTGTTCCTGTCCCTATAGTTCAGCAAGCAGGGGACGATTGGCCTGGGTGGGGCCCCAGGTGCAGGCTTAGTCACCAGGGCTCTGTGTGCTCTCTCCACTTCCAGCATCCTGGAGAAGGCCTCCTCGCCAAATAGAGTGATGAGCATGCATTCCACATATTGTTCGATGCACCCGGTATCCGTGGATTCCAGAACGCCTACTATGCGTAGATTATTTCTCCTGGACCTGGCTTCCAGGTCTTCATTTTTGTGCACAATGATTTTAAGGAGTTTGTCCATTTGCAGGAGTTGCTCGCTTTTTTTCTGCATTGTGTCTTCGAAATGAGAAATGCGCTGTTCCATTTCAGATATGCACCCCACCTGCCTTTCCAGCTTATTAGTGAGTAGGTCCAATCTGGCGGACATATTGTCCATTTTACTATTGATCAAGGCTAGGCTGGATTGCATGGTAAGCAGTAGCGTCTTCATTTCACCCATTTCCTCCGTAGGTTGGGCATCATTATTGTCCATGGTTTCTGGAGGAGCCCTGGTCGATTTTTTGACTCCAAACTGTAGCTTTGGCTGCTTAGCGTCAGGTTTTCCCATGCCAACTGGACTCAAGATCCAAACCTCCGATGATGCCTCTGCCGCTGCACACCAGTCAGGAACCCAATCAGGGCATTCGCCCCTTTCTACAGTCACCGTCCTATCAGAGCCAGTCTATGCACAGCACAGCAGAGAGGCGCTCAACGGTTTTGGCTCGCAGCATCTGTCAACATTGGCGCAGGCGGCAGTTCAGGTAGCTACAGGATAGCGGATCTGTCCTCTGTCTATTTCACCTGCTGGCACCCAGTCCCACTGCTGTTGCACGTCGTGGGCCCCCCATCGGCGGCGCCGCCCGGGGCCATCAGAGCGCCAACCACAGCACCACCGTCCTAAGCCCTGAGGCAGAGGCCCCGCTCACCACCACCAGGCCCGCCAAGGGTGCCCCTGTACCAGTCAGCCCTCGCACTGCCAGGGGCCCGTCAGCTTTCTCCTGGCCCCCAGCCGCACCGTACCATCTGGGCACTGGCCCAGCCAACTCGGCACCAGGTCTGCCTCGGGCCCGAGCTCAGCCCAGCCAATCTCCTCGGGCCACGGGGTCACAGCGCCCCAGCATACCGCTCACCGCCAGGGTCCGGAATTCCTCTCCTCTCTGCGAGATCCACCCCCGGGAGAGGCCGTCAGAGCCTCACCTCAATGTACAGTTTCCTAACAAGGGAATGACCGGGACTCGCAGCCAACCAGTTAGGCCCATAGTGGCTCACCAGGATCGCACTGGCATTTCACCTATTCTGGGTGTCCCCCAGGAGTCACCCCCTTTATCAGGGTCCGCCGAACATAAAGGCCGCTCATTACAAAATTGGTGGTAAATCCCACTCACCGCCATGCCGACTGCCTCCAAGATAACGCCACCGCAGCAGATAACCGCCAAGCATATTATGACACACACATACCAATCCGTCACTATATAGCCACACATACAAGTCCGCCAGCCTAAAGGTCAGTGATAAACTGGTGGTAGCAAAACCCACACCATTACGCCAATAGAACTACACCCACAGCATTATGACCCACGAATCACCACAGCGGACAGTCAATGGCGGTAAACCATTGGCGGTACATAACGCCACGCTCAAAATACACACACTTAAACAAAACCACACCACACTAGACAATTCAAACTACACACACCTGACACACATACACACACAACACCCACACACCCACACTCTATAAAACACACACTCACAGTACCCACAACCCTTTATGAAGACAAACCATTACCAACAGAGAGAGAGAGACAGCAAGAGCACCCACACAACCAGAGCCACATAACATCATCACCTATACACCATCCACGCACCTTACATCACTCACCTCAGCACATCACCCCAAACACCCTCACCCACACCACTCACACTACACCCATGGCACCACAACAACACCCCAGATTCTCTGAGGAGGAGCTAAGGGTCATGGTGGAGGAAATCATCCGGGTAGAGCCACAGCTATTTGGATCACAGGTGCAGCAGACATCCATTGCTAGGAAGATGGAGCTATGGCAGAGAATCGTGGACAGGGTCAATGCCATGGGACAGCACCCCAGAACAAGGGACGACATCAGGAAGAGGTGGAACGACCTACGGGGGAAGGTACATTCCACAGCAGCAAGACACCAACTAGCTGTACAGAGGAATGGCGGTGGACCCCTGCCTCCTCCCTCACAACTAACAACATGGGAGAAGCAAGTCTTGGCAATCATGCATCCTGAGGGCCTGGCAGGAGTAGGAGGAGGACTGGACTCTGGTAAGTCAAATCTCTATTACTATCACCCCCCTACCTGCATGTCATCACAAACCCCCACCCTTACCCTCACTCCCATCACTTCACCTCCTCCCACATACCCCACCAACACAACCCACTCATCCCAATACCAAGCCCTGCATGTAACACCAATGCATGGACACCCCTCACAGACCTGCATAGACACCTAGCACCACTGCATGCACACTGGAGAGAATCACCTAGGCCACCAAATAATAACTCACACAAAGGCCAATCTGCCAGGGCAACAACAACCATGGAGGCCAACACACACATGCACATGATGTCACACGCAGAAACAATAACACTGCATTTACATCCACACAGATCCCCTGGCCAATGTCACTGAAGAAGAGGTGCCAGCAACATCCAGTCCCCCCACAGAAGAGGCCCACAGTGATCACAGCAGCTCTGCTCGACTGGATCTGGATGACCAACCTGGCCCATCAGGGATCTCCGGACAGGCGGTTACCCAGGCACACTCTTACACCACCACAGAGCCTCCCCCCTCAGGAAACACCACCACAGCCCACTCAGCGGGCCCATACCTCTGTCCCCAGGACATATCAGTCAGCAGTGTGTCCACCACTACAGGGACCCCAGGCCACCCCACAAACACAGGACGATCAGGGACCTGGGGTCAGTGGGCACACGGTTCAAGTGACAGAGGCACAGGACAACAGGTAAGCTGGTAAGACTGCTGTGAAACAGGGGGAGGACAGGCCCAGGGAATCGACTCTCCAGGAGGCACTCACCGTGATCCTGAGAGAATACCAACATTCCCAGGATACGCTGGGCCAGATACTGGACAAGTTGCAGGAGAACATGCAGCTGCAGGAGGGACAGTACCTGGGGATTAGGGAGGACTTGAAGGACATCAACACCACTGTGGTCTCCATTACAGGGGTGCTGGCAGACATGGCCAACACTATAAGGGAGGCAGTGGCACCCCACCGGGCCTCTGCCACTAGCCAAACCAATGAACAGCCCTCCACCTCCACTGCCACTAGTGGACAGGAGGCCCTGCCACAGGACCAACTGGCCACCCGCACCCCTCCCCTAGTGGGAGGAGAACCACCCTGAAAACATTCCCTGCGATCCAGGTGGAAGTCAGACACTATTGCCAAGACCCCACCAGGAAATAAGACTCTCCTGATTGTCACCCTTGTGTCCCTCTCTGTTACCCTGTCCACCTTGAATTGCCATTGCTCCCCTTCCTATGCCCCCTTGGACATGCACCTGTGATACAAATAGACTGGACTCTAACCTGGACTTTCCTCCACCATCACCCCAGCTGATTGCACATCCCCCTCTACATCTTAGCATTTAAATAAACACCCTTTGAAAAAAGTATGGAGTATGTCAAATGATTTAAGTATATATTCATTTAACAAGGTTTACACATTGAACATCAACTGTACAGTAATGTATACATAGGAATGACCTGTAGTTGGCTGCAGTGAACACACCAGGAGCGATAGTGGGGCACAAATATTTGCAAATAGAGATGCCAAAGGATACAGTGAGTGGCCATAGAAGTGGGAAAATCAGACTACCAGTGACAATGTCAAACACAAAACAGTCATTTAAATGTGAAGTTACACTATCTTGTGTGTCATTGGAAGTATTGTCGAATTATTGCGCTTCTGTTGTCGTCATCCTCATCCTCTGCCTCCTCATCTTTACTGTCCACAGGGTCCACTGCTGCCACACTGCCATCTCCAGCCTCATCCTCCTGCAGAAAAGGCACCTGGCAACATAAGGCAAGGTTGTGCAACATACAGCATGCCACGATGATCTGGCAGACCTTCTGGGGTGAGTAGTACAGGGATCCACCTGTTAGATGGAGGCAACGAAACCTGGCCTTCAGGAGGCCAAAGGTCCTCTCTATAATTCTTCTTGTTCACCTATGTGCATCATTGTAACATTCCTCTGCCCTTGACCTGGGATTCCTCACAGGGGTCAGTAGCCATGAGAGGTTGGGGTAACCAGAGTCACCTGCAAAGATCGAGGGACAGCTGTTAGCCACAAACCAACTCTTAGGGCCCACACCATACCCATACACTGGGTGGGAACCAGGGCTTACCTACTAGCCACATCCTGTGCCTCTGGAGTTGAGCCATCACATATGGGATGCTGCTATTCCTCAGGATAAAGGCATCATGCACAGATCCAGGATATTTTCAATTGACGTGGGAGATGTACTGGTCCGCCAGGCACACAATCCGCACATTCATGGAGTGAAAGCTCTTTCGATTTCTGAACACCTGTTCATTTCGCATGTGGGGGGACAAAAGCAATATGTGTACCATCAATTGCCCCAATAATGTTGGGGATATACACAATTGCATAGAAATCAGCTTTCACTGTGGTCAAATCCTCCACCTGGGGCAAAACGATGTAGGTGTGCATGTGTTTAATCAGGGCAGACAACACTCTGGTCAGCACTATGTAGAACATTGGCTGAGACATTCCAGCTGCCAAGCCCACTGTCACTTGGAAGGAGCCAGTTGCCAGGAAATGGAGCACAGATAGCACTTGCACAGGAGGGAGGATCCCTGTGGGGTGACGGATAAAAGAGATTAGGTCAGGCTCCAATTGGGCACACAGCTCTGTGATTGTGGCCCTGTCCAGTCTATAGGTGAGGATAATGTGCCTGTCCTCCATTGTTGCCAAGTCCACCAGGGGTCTGTACATGGGGGTATTTCTCCAGCTCCTATTCATCTGCAGCGGTTGCAATCTATGGGGCAAAATGTTGAGCAGCTGGTCAGTATCTTTTATTTCCAACCACTACACTTCACTGCATGTTGTGATTGTAACAGTATTTTGTTGGAGATGTCCAAATGGTGCATATGTGTACTGTGACGCAGTTAGGAGCCATGGCCTGCACCCCCCCTGAAATGGCATCCGCCTGTCCTGTTTGGAGGGACAGGTGGAAATGAGGTAATTCCGCAGACGTTGTGTGCCGTTGAGGGAGGCAGTCAAAAACTGCTGTGCAACTCCTCATTGTTTAACATTGGGCCCTATGGGGTGCAAGGGCCAACGGTGATGTACGCCGGTGGTGACGGTATGCACCACTGTGGACACCACCATCATTTTCTATCTGTTCACTCACTTGCTACCTGACCTTCAACAGGAGAGGACCTACACTGCATGTGCTGCTGTGACCTGTGTCTGGAACTGACCATGGCTCATGTCATTGGGTAAAGGGCCCCTGCCTTCACCTCAGCGGAGTTGGAGAGACTGGTGGATGGGGTCCTACAGGTGAGTACACTGTGAGTACGATGCATGGGGCGTGAATGCGTGGAGTGCTGTGTGTGAAGGCCTCATATGGGGGGGGTGGTGGATGGGCCCTGGGCAGTGTGCAGCATGTATGGTGGGCCATGTCTGTGCTAATGGGGATGGGAAGGGGCATGGTGGGCCATGAGTGTAACAGGCAGGACAGTCAGACTAATACCTTTCCCTGTGTCAATTTCGCCCATCAGAAAAAGGGTATATGGCGTGCCATCACCAAGGACGTGCGGACCCTGGGGGTCTACGGCAGATGGAGCACTCACTGTCGCAAACAGTGGGAGCACCTGAGATGCTAGGAACAGAAGGTGGTGGACGCTCAGCTGGGGATGGCCTCCCAACGAGGAAGGGGTGCCCGTCGAACCCTGACCCCCCTGATGGCCCGCATACTGGCGGTGGCCTATCCGGAGCTGGATGGGCGCTTGGGGGCATCACAGCAGCCACAAGGGGGTGAGTACAGTGCCCCAATACACAACTTGCACTTGGTGGGGTGGTATCTGGGTGGAGGATGTGGGCCTATGGGTGCCCTTCGGCCAGGCCTGACATTGCAGAGTAGGTCCCATGTTGGGCAGGTGTCTGTGGGTTTCAGGTATGCTGCAATTGGAGTTAGGTGTCCCTATCCATGGCCTGGTGACTAGCATTGTGACTGGTAGTGCATTGCCTAGTGCATAGGGCTGTTTCCTGTGTGTGTGTGTCGTGTACACCAACGGTGGTGTTGTTGCCGCCATTGACCGAGTGTATCCTTTGTCTCTTCCCCTCCTTTTTTGTTTTGTCACCCTGTCCTTATGTGCATTAGCATCATCTGGCGGAGGAGCAGAGGCACTGGTGACGGAGGGAGCTGCATCCCACAGGACCCAGGAGGCCGAATCCACCGACGGTGAAGGCACCAGTGGGACAGTGGCGAGGGGAGCACCACGGCGGAGACAGGAGGGTGTAGTGTGGTTAGTTTTACGTATTCATTACGCTTTAGCTTCAGGCTTTAGGCCTTTGTGCACTTTGCCCTGAATATATTTTATTCATTTGCTGACAGCTTAGAGCCTCTGTGCACTTTGCTCTACATGCTTTTTATTAGGCTTCGTACTGTTATTTTTCAAATAGCCAGTTCTACGGTGTTGTTTTTTTATTCATATCACACTGTTTTGCCTACTTCAGCACTGGAGTTCTACATAACATATTTACTCTGTGCTTCAGTCAAGGATACAGTCTGGTACATTGCCGATAGACGTGGTAAGAGTTTAGTCTTGGCATTCCTGCGTAGGGACATTTTGTGATCACGATGACATGTTAGTTATAAAATCGCTTCCTTGTCCCAATACACGCAAGAGGGAGATTCCGACCAGGGAACCACAACTAGACGCTGACTGCCTCGTTGCAGATGCTGAACCAAGATCACAGGTCTTTGCTCAGGTATGAGGGCTGATGTCTCCACAGTGATTCTAATAGGCAAGCTAGAAGCTTAACATGCTGTGCTCTAAATAGAACAAGCAGAGGGAGAGTAGAAACTGTTAGACAATATGATAGCTTTGTTCTTATGTTTTACTCTCCTGGTGACTATTTCAATCCTACTGTGTTGTATCGTTCTGGTTATTGCGGCTCACGCCTTAATATCTAAAATACAGTCGTTTTATTAAAACATTATATAAAACTTATACTGTCTTTGTCATTTGTATATGAGATCATATTGGAAATAAGAGAGTTGGTTTGGATCTGAGTAACCACGACTTCCCTGAGAAGTTCCAAAGATGTCATGCGCTCGGCTGCCAAATCATTCCTTCCACATGGGAGAAATGAGGCACTGCTAGTTAGCCGGAGCAAAAACCGGATTTAGGGTGACAGAGTTCTTTACACGTTGGTCAGACTCAGTCCCCCACACCGTTATAGATCCTGCTACCTAGAAATCCAGTAGTCTCATTTAGAATAACGAGAGCCCACGCGACATGGCACCGCCAACGTTTGGTCTGGCTCTAATGATTAGGTACGACTGACTCTCTTGGTCTCATATATATTTTGACTCCTCGGTTCCGTATACGGAGACGTCCGTGGGGCTGAGGGTTTCCGCCGCCACGGCATAGGTGCTTCCTGTTGCTTAGTGGTTGGTTGTTCAAGCTTGAACTTTGAAAGGAAAAACCCCGATATTGGTGTGCCTTCTCTGACCTGAAGCTATTTTTTATAAAATGGCGAATCCTAATGTAGTGAATATAGCAATTAATATGTGTCATCCGCTCACGGGACATCTGTTGACACATGGACTGACAGTCCAGGGGGGTCCAGTCACTTTTGTGGTGGACGCCCATGCAGCCTATAGAACTGAACTTTTTTATTCTTGGGTCGGATTTCCAGCAGTGGATGGGGGAACAAATACTTTTCACGAATACACTGTTGCGAATGTCCCTGGACAATACAGGGCTTACGCTTATTTAGAAATACCTCTATCTTATCAAGAACACCATAATTGGCTTGATGGCGCCCTCCCACACACAGTAGCACAAGTTAGGTTAGGTCCACTGAGTAATGATGGTCCTACCTGGCCTTTATTGGCTACATATACACCTCATCCTGCGGTTGCTCAATTGGCAGTGGTTGAAGTTCGTCGTTTATATTCGGAATTAACGGCTACATATAGACGATTAGTTCAGTTTGTCATGCAGACACTAAATACAAATGCAGCGCGTGCTGCTCCAGCGCACCCACAGGCTGTGGTTCCGGGTATTAATCCGGCCACTGTGCACTCAGTTATGGGTAAAGTACCGGCTAAACGAGAGGAGACTCCATTTTGGCTGGCGCAAAAAATTAATACGCTGGAAGCAGTATTTCCCCATACGGGACCTCAGGATAAACATAGAATTTTGACGATGTGTTTGCCGTACGAGATGGTTTCTCCGGTGGACCTTTGTAATACCTGGGGCACGGTGTTTGCCGCGCTCTACACTACGGCACACGGTACACCGACATTAGCTAATTTACCGGACGTGCTTAAACAGATTCAGGATGAATATGGGGCTGCCGTAGATCTGGGCATGCAGTTGCTGGGCAATTTTGCCACAGTTTCTTCTATTATTTTGAGTAATCTCAAAGGAGAGGCAGTAGCACTAGCAGTGCGAATGCGTCTTCGGGATGTTCCGCTGCTTAATCAGGAGCGGGAGCTTCCGAGAATAATAGCGGAAACATATTCTAGTATTGGTCGTGATGGCCTAGGGGCTAGACCACAAAAACCCCAGTTACAGGGTAAAAATAATAAAGATAATGCTAAACAGCAACAACCTGAAGGTTCGAAAAAGCGCTGGGAAAAGAAACAGCAAACGCCTAAGAAAGATGGTGGACAGTCTCCGCAACCGGATACACCACAGAATAAGTATAATCTCAGGAATAGGGATACTTTGAAGACGCCTGATAGATATCACAATACTGATACACGCCAATCTCGTTCCTTTCAGGACTCCTCGGAAAAGAGAAGTGAGAGAGGTGGGCGGTCAGAGCGGAGGACGGAGTACGTGAAACCGAGACAGGATTCACAACGCTCAGCGGAGGTTTCTATTAAACAGGAAGAGAAACCGCTGCAACAAAAACAGCAATTTAAAAAGAAGAATGTGGCAGCAGTCTCAGTCAGACATGCCGCTCAAGAAGAGAGTTCTCTTGACGAGCAAGACATGGGCGATAGCACTGTTAGACAGCGCGGCAGAGGTCACAATAGTTCGCCGGAGTCTTCTAGAGCATCTGGAGGTGAAAGCAACTGATGACTTCATACAAGTCGAGATGGCGGATATGCGAGTCTCTGATCCTGATAGAGTATATGAAGTGACTCTGCGATTGGAAGGGGACATTGACCGTATTATAAACGCCATTTTTTGGGACCATGTGGTAAAATCATATGATGTTCTGCTGGCCGAACAAGATTGGCCACCTGACTTTGTTCGCGACTGTCTGGTTGGGGAGGTAGTTATTACACCTTCCTTCTCACCACTTGTTCCGAGAGAACTAGCGGAGTCCTATAGTAAATCATGTGCTCTAGCACAGGCTCCCGCCTTGTATAGAAATAATGTGGGGTGGGACAGACAATCACCTTATCATGTAATTCCGATAAAGGGCGAACCTCAGCCACAACCGCAGTATCCTATCAAATTTGAAGCAAGGGCATCGGTTAGGAAAATTCTTACACAATTGGAGTACCAGGGTGTAATTGAGCCCTGTGTCTCGCCGATGAATAATCCCTTGTTTCCGGTTGCTAAACCGGACCATTCCTATAGGATAGTGGTGGATTACCGACATTTGAATAGTCATACACGCACATATGCAATACAGAATTCACACAGCGCAGCGCTTATGAATAATATAGTGCGTAAAAAATACAAGACAACATTAGATATCTCGAATGGATTTTTCTGCCAGAATATAGCGCCCGAGAGTCGGGACTATACCTGTTTCAGTGCGTTTGGCTCTCAGAAAAAGTTTTGTCGGTTGCCTCAGGGGTATAAGAATAGCCCAGGACTGTTTTCGGCTCGTGTAACTGAAATGCTGCATGAGTTCGACCCTGAAGCATTATCATAGGTTGATGACATATATCTGACAGATGATGAGCTTCTGCAACATCTGAGGCGTGTATCGCGCATTGTTGTGGGGTTTGCTGATATTGGCTATAAGTTTAATTTTAAGAAATCAAAGATTGCCTTCCTCAGCGTCATTTTCCTGGGATATGAGTTGTCGAGTGAGGGCAAGAGCCTAGCGCCACATTTTTTGGAGAAATTTGCTTTATTGCAGCCTCCTAATACGGTTCGGAAGCTCCAGTCATTGCTGGGGTTTCTGAATTTTGGCAGAACTTACATTCCTGAATATGTGACGCGTATAAAACCCTTATACGAGTTGATTCGCCCAAATTTTTCGAGTAGATTTTGGACGATTGAACATACACACATACTGCGAGAGTTACAGAGTGATCTCTTAGCGGTTAAACACTTACACACACGGGACAATAAGACACATTTAGTCATCAGGGTGATACCTGGGGCTGTTGGGTTTACTTATGTCACCTTTAATGAGGGGGAGACAGTCCCGATTGCATACAAGTCTCACTTGTATTCTGCTGCAGAGCAACGTTTTGCACAAACTGAGAAAATTCTCACTGCAGTACAGATGGCTGTGATTAAAGAAAGACCGCTGGCCCAGGGTCAACGCATTGTTGTGGTTTCCCCAGTTCCGGCTTTAGAGGCCGTTACAAAAGCGAGTGTTCCTAATTCAAAATCTTTACACCCGCGATGGATACAATGGGCTACGTCTTTGACAGCCACTGATGTAGATTATGTATTTGACCCTAAACTGCAGACTCAAGAATTTCTTCAATATGAGATGGAATACCCTGTTCCTGCTGGTACGTTGCCTATTGACCAATATCAAGTGGTCATGTATACCGATGGCTCTGCGCAACCAGCGGTTGGGACTAAACAACAGTATTCTGCTGCATGTGCGGTGGTGAGCGGCACTATGGAGGGGGAAGTGTTCTGCCCCCGACATACTTATACTAAAACCTTGGGAGATTGCACGGCACAGCTGGCTGAGCTCAAAGCTCTATTGTTAGCTTTGGAGCACGCGGATCCAGCACTTTTAACCTTGCTGGTCTGTGACTCCTACTACTGTGTGCAGTCTTTCAACGAATATTTATTGGAAGATGAATGGGTTCAGAGATTCTAAAGGCAACACCATTAAACATAAAATTTTGTGGGGTAAGGTTGCGGATCTGAAGGAAACGCTTCCTAACGTCCATGTTGTGCATACACTTGGACACCAGCGCGTTGGAATACACGTTGCTGGGAATACTTTGGCTGATGAAGCCGCGAAATCGGCGGTGGCTGTCGCCACTGTGGCCGCAGTGACTCGTTCGAGTTCCAAACCAGACACAGAAATTTCGGCTGCCATAAAGGCTACGGCTGCTGGCACGCCCTTTCCTAAAGGATTTCCTTCAAAATATTGTTACTGCTTGAATGGTGCGCTGAATGCTACTGTTACAATTCCAGGCATTGGTGTACGTGAAATTCCCAATAAAATTGAGAGACCTCAATTGATTTCTGCAGCACATGAGGGGGTGGCTTCTGCACATGCTGGGGTGGCTGCCACGATTTCACTTTTACAGGCTCGTTACTGGTGGCCTGGTCTCTATAAAGAGACAAAGCAATATGTCCTTTGTTGTGACGTTTGTCAACAAATTAAAGCGTCGTCGGCTAGACGCCCGCAGCAGACACCCCTTCTGATTTCAAATAAACCATTACAGTGTGTGTACTTGGATCATTGTGGTCCGCTGACACCAGATAGTGCATACAAATATATTTTGGTTGCTGTAGATTCGTGCTCCAGATTTGTATGGGTATGGCCACAACGCTCGGCTGACGCTCGAACTGTTATTAAAGATTTGCGCATCTTATTCGATATATTTGCAGTTGCGGCTTTTCATTCGGACCAGGGCCCTGCTTTTGCCTCTAAGGCATTCAGGGACACCATGGCTTCGTTGGTGGTCCAACTCCAATTCTCGTCTCCATTTCATCCCGAGGGAAATTCTGTCGTGGAGCGTTTAAATCGTGATTTAAAGCAGTCCTTAACGGCCAGAGTTATAGGTACGGGTCGTGGTTGGCTAGCCCACCTATATGGAGTACAGAGAGCACTTAATAACTTGCCTAGAAGGTCACTGGGGGGTTGTACTTCATATGAGTGCCTGTTTGGAACACAAATGTATGTTCCTGATCTAGATGGTCCTGGTGTGGAGGCGGCAGATACGCCCTTTGACATAAATGATCGTGTCACTGTTTTGCAGGATTTACAACAATTCTGTGAAGATAACTCTTCTGCCAGTGCTGCCTCCTCAGGAATTAAGGATGAGCCAGTAACACCTACTGGTTGGATACCCAGGATTGGGGATCTAGTGCTTGAAAAGGTCGCAGTTAAAAAAGAATTTGGTCCTTCTCATCGAGAACCTGTCCCTCTGTTGGGGGTGAGCGGCACGAGAACTGTGATTTTACCGCCGCTGCGAGGGGCCAAAGGAAATCGCTTTGTTTCCATTGATAATGTCAAGTTACAACATGTGGCCGATTCTGCACAGCAGACCAAGAGGTACACCCAGTAGTTCCGGAATCCCTCTCACTACTGGGGAAGAAGTCCCGCTGCAGGTGATTTTCACCGACAATGTTTCCTCTCCGAGCTTGGGGAGGGTGGATGATGATCTTGCGATTGTTCCACCGACGACGATTAATATGGAATCTTGTGATCAAATTGCTGTACGTTCTACTGAAGTTTCTGAACATGTGGTTTATAGCGTGCCACGGCGAGAGCCTCCATCTGCTTCTTCGTTCACAGTTGCACCTTTTGCTAGAACTGCTTCTGGCTGCTTCAACGACGCTGATAATGATGGGTCCGGCTCCTCGTCCTCGATGTCTTCTGTACACGGTCCACGACGGCACCTGGGATGGCTTAAACGAACATATTTTGTTTTTCCTTGGAACTATTTACGGCTGTTTTTGGCCATGATGACTATTTTATTATGGTTGGGATTTGTGGTTACTTTTTTTCTGATAATACATGGTCATTTTCTTCCTGATCGATCTGACATTGAGCATGTGGAGACTGTGTTAAAGCCGCATTTTTCGTCTCATATGGTTCGAAGAGACTTGTCCACAGTAAACATTTCTGCTATACCAGTTCCGGATGGAATTGTGTGGGATAAAGTAATGTTTGATATATATGGTCCCACTGAATTGATTCAAATACCGCATGTCCTCAAATTATCAATGAATGATATTGTTATACCTGGCATTGTTTCTGATGATTGGGATGTGAAGACAGTAGATTCTATGCTAACGGATTTGCAATATTATACTGTCTATGACGATGAAGATGCTTACCAGTTTAGAGATAATCATGGTGACATGTTTTGTTACAACTATTATGGACACCACTTTATTCATAAGGCTAGTAGCCCTAAGCCCATGTTTAATTATGTGCAATGGGAACATTGCTCGACTCCTGCACAAGGGAGTTCGAAAACGTATTATGATAAATTTGCATATTTTTCTGGGCATGATCAACGAAATGCTAAGTCCTACTATTTTAAAGTTGCACCGTATTCTAATAAGCAAATGTTATTGACCGATACTAAATTACTGTATTCGAATTTGTTTGTATCTAAACTTTCGGTCGAGGGGTATGAATACTGGTTTAAAACTGTTGACTTGAAAAGTGTTTGGGGTTCGAAAAATTGGCACATGCAAGGCAGGGACACGCTATTTAGAGCATGCATTATCCCTGTGCAGATGATTTTCCTCAATGACACAGTACAACAGACTAGCTGTTTGGGCTTAGCGACAATTAGGGAGTTGACTTTGCCTAGTATACCTGTCCCTTCTAAATTAGAAAATTGGCAGCACTATGTGAATGCTACTTTTAGTGACTTTACACATTGGGTCCAGAATGGTACGCTTAACACTTCATCGTTACATCCAGGCGGGTGGTTATTATGGCCTGTAGACAC
This sequence comes from Pleurodeles waltl, assembly GCF_031143425.1. Taxonomy (NCBI): domain Eukaryota; kingdom Metazoa; phylum Chordata; class Amphibia; order Caudata; family Salamandridae; genus Pleurodeles; species Pleurodeles waltl. Next base: position 520,600,600 of record NC_090442.1, read on the forward strand.
TAATGTGTGTCATCAACGTTTTGTCACCTCTTCAGGGGGGTTCAGGACTAGTAGGGCAGACCCTCGTTACGTATCACCAGAACATGCTGATATTATAACTACATACAGTGTGGGGAAGCTTTGTCAGCAATGGTTGAAGTCATCCACGCTGGATGCAGTTAAGTCACATCTCACGTTACTGTCTAATGATACTGATTTACAAGATTTTTTGTCAGGTCCCAAAGTACCACGGAAGAAAAGGTTCTTATTCGAGGTTTATAATGAGATTTGGAAGCTTTCACAACAAGAGGCTGCAGCCCGGTTGAGGCAGATTGATCAAGAAAATCTGATGCAGACTTTGTCTGTTGTTGATAATGGCATGCATACCCTTTCTGACCGTGTTTACACGATTGACAGTATTGTTTCCTCTGCCATTGACATTATTAAATCGGACATGTCTTCTTTATATCATGGGCAGAGTCAGACGCGGTCCATCATGCAGCTGGGTTGGACTCTTCAGACCTTGAAGGCGGGTCGCGTTCCATGGCAGCACGTTCGTGCCAGAGAGATCTTTATCTCTTTTAATTTGACTCGTCAACAACAACTGATGGCTAAAAAGGAAGCGACATATGTTATGTTAAATATTGAGAAATTAGAGAAACTGCCTTTCACGGTAGCTGAGATTCCGTCAGCTGAATGGTTGATTCATGGAGTTATTAATTTGCCTATCTCTACTTTGCAATTTACTTCGTGTTTGAAGCACATTCCGGTGGGAAGATATGAACTATTGGGAGACAGTTACATACACGAGGTGTGGGACCTTCCCTTTCAGTACAGATGTGTTAATGGTTTGAAGGAGGTTTTTCTTAGCGGCAGCGAATGCGAAGCTTCTGTCAGCCATTCAATGGTTTGTAAACAGCTGTCCTTGCACGGGGCGTGTAACGCTTCGATTGCTAACTTAGCTTGTTATCTGAAGGGAGTTCCAGTACCGGTTATTAAAAACACTTTCCAGGTGCTTTCTAACGGCAGTTACATTGTTCTTAACAGCGAACGCTGCTGTGGCATGCGTGCCGGAATAGTTTACATCGTCGTTGTCAACAAGGCCGTTACGTGCTGCGGGAATGTGTTGTTTCCCCCCACTCAATTTAGGGAGGTAGCGGACATCTGGCCTCATATTGCTACTTCCAAGGTTGATTTCGACAAGTTGAGTCGGCTGAAAGCTTTATTGTTTCAAAAGCATGTGGCTCTTACATCTGCTAGCGAGACCTACGCACTTCAAGTGGCAAGGTCATCGGCGGAGATACAGTCCCTTTTGAATACTAACTTTCCAAATCACTTCGGTGAACTTGTGGGACGTATATTTAATGCATCCAGCACTGCTGGTATTGCACATTTTTTCAAAGTCGTTGGTGTTGGTTTTGCCCATACCTTCTATTCCATATTCGGTTTGATACCTTCGGCTATACATTCTATTTTCGGAAGCATTTTTGGGGGTTTCCCGATTACTTTGGCTTTATTGGCTGGAGTCTTGCTGTTGTTGCTATTTTTTCGCGATGGCTGTCCCGTCACAACGAGATCCTGTATTGCTGCTCCCGTCAGCGCAGCTGTGTCGTGAACGCATAATGCAGCATTTTGGAGCAACACTCCTGGGATATTTGGAGTGTGACTGGTCTCTGTCATTCAGACCGGTTTTGGATTGTGTGCAACCCGTGTTTCGATGCCTTTGGTGCTCGTTTGAACATGCACTGGCTCTTTGTCTCTCATTGCAGCGCCCTCCAATGGTCGATACTGATCTGTTGATGTTCCCGATTAGGGCTCATTCCCAGACTTGTGTACTACGGATGCGCTTGCTTCGTGAGGCAGTTTATGAGATTCCCTTCCTGGAGGAAGATGGTATTGTCTCTTTCATAGGCCCTACACGGGGTGCCGCCCTGAATGGTTTTGGGGCTTTGGATCACACCTGCTCCATGGTGCTTTGTGGCGTGGATCTTCCGATATTGACATATATCGAAGTGGAGGAACTCCTGCGTTCTATTGCTTCTATCTGACGATTGGATTTTTACGAAATTTACACTATATTGAATTTGGCTTTATGGTCACATGTTACCTAAATTTATGACTTTGTTGTCTTCTCACTTTGTCGAAATAATTGTTTTAGGTATTGTTTATATTTGGGGCATCCTTTTATATTATTGGAACCACTTGCTACCGACAAGGGGAGGGTGTAGTGTGGTTAGTTTTACGTATTCATTGCGCTTTAGCTTCAGGCTTTAGGCCTTTGTGCACTTTGCCCTGAATATATTTTATTCATTTGCTGACAGCTTAGAGCCTCTGTGCACTTTGCTCTACATGCTTTTTATTAGGCTTCGTACTGTTATTTTTCAAATAGCCAGTTCTACGGTGTTGTTTTTTTATTCATATCACACTGTTTTGCCTACTTCAGCACTGGAGTTCTACATAACATATTTACTCTGTGCTTCAGTCAAGGATACAGTCTGGTACATTGCCGATAGACGTGGTAAGAGTTTAGACTTGGCATTCCTGCGTAGGGACATTTTGTGATCACGATGACATGTTAGTTATAAAATCGCTTCCTTGTCCCAATACACGCAAGAGGGAGATTCCGACCAGGGAACCACAACTAGACGCTGACTGCCTCGTTGCAGATGCTGAACCAAGATCACAGGTCTTTGCTCAGGTATGAGGGCTGATGTCTCCACAGTGATTCTAATAGGCAAGCTAGAAGCTTAACATGCTGTGCTCTAAATAGAACAAGCAGAGGGAGAGTAGAAACTGTTAGACAATATGATAGCTTTGTTCTTATGTTTTACTCTCCTGGTGACTATTTCAATCCTACTGTGTTGTATCGTTCTGGTTATTGCGGCTCACGCCTTAATATCTAAAATACAGTTGTTTTATTAAAACATTATATAAAACTTATACTGTCTTTGTCATTTGTATATCATATTGGAAATAAGAGAGTTGGTTTGGATCTGAGTAACCACGACTTCCCTGAGAAGTTCCAAAGATGTCATGCGCTCGGCTGCCAAATCATTCCTTCCACATGGGAGAAATGAGGCACTGCTAGTTAGCCGGAGCAAAAACTGGATTTAGGGTGACAAAGTTCTTTACACGTGGGTCAGACTCAGTCCCCCACACCGTTATAGATCCTGCTACCTAGAAATCCAGTAGTCTCATTTAGAATAATGAGAGCCCACGCGACAAGGGGACAGTTCGGACACGGATTCCTCCTCTGATGGAAGCTCCCTGGTGTAGGCGGGCACCTTTGTGCCCACCTCCTGTACAGGTACAGCCGCCACCCCCGTACCAGCAGCGCCCTCCCAGCATCCCCTTGGCGAGTTTCCCGTGCCTGTTCACCCAGGAGGGTGGGCATCTCCTTTGCCCCAGGCACTTCAGGCCCTGCCCCAGTTAGCCCTGCTTCCCTGAGTGAGGATGCTATTGACCTCCTGAGATCCATCTCTGTTGGGCAGTCAACCATTGTGAATGCCATCCAGGGGCTGGCAGCCCAAATGCAACAGACAAATGCATTCCTGGAAGGCACTCACACTGGCATGGAGGACCAATATAGATCAATCCAGGATCTGGCCTCCTCTCTGATGGCAGCCATTGTCCCTGTTTCTATCCTCCCCCTCCAACTTTCTCTACCCAATCTCATTCCCCTCAACCCCAACCTATCCCAAGCACACAGTCAGATGAGCATGCACCCAGGACATCACACAAGAGTGTACATGGCAAACACAAGCACCACACTTCATCACACAGGCACTCACACAAACACCATCCAGAACCAGACATATCTACATCCACTGCCTCCACTGTGGCCTCCTCCTCCTCATCCTCCACCTTGCTCCCAGTTGCGTCTACACTCACACCTGAATGCACTACATCCTCATCCACTAACCCCATGACCAGCACATCTAACAGCACAAGCCCCTCACTGGAAGGCATAACCCTGTGTCCTCTCCCACTGTGTCTGTGCCCCCTCCTCCCAAAGTACACAAATGCAAGCACTCAGACACCCAACAGCCATCCACCTCACAACAGCATCCAGCCCATGCACCTGCACCCAAACACAGCAGACTGACACCTCCTACAACCACTCCCTCTTCCTCTACTCCCAAACCATCTGCCTCTTCCCATCCCAATGTCCCTAAGAAGCTTTTCCTCCCCAACATTGACCTCTTCCCTAGCCCTCCCCACGTCCCTCACATCAGGCCAGGGTGGTCAAAACCCAGGCCAGCACCTCAGCCACCCAGTCCAGACACACAGTAGTGTCCACAGCTACACTAGGTGGGAGAGGATCCCGGGCACCAGGCAGCCACACTGATAGGGTGCCTGCACCAAGTGCTGCAAGGAAGGGCAAGGATTCACCCCCAGCTGCTGCAGGGAAGGGCAAGAGGGCACCCCCAGCTGCAAAAAAAAAGGGCAGGGAGCAATCCCTGTCTGCTGAGAGGAAGCAAAAGGAGCAGTCCCCAGCTGCTGCCAAAAGGAGCAAGGAGCCATACCCAGCTGCTGGCAGGAAGGGCAAGGGGCCGGCACCAATAGGCAAAAAGGACAAGAGGCTTGGTGCTGGGACTCAGCCGGAGCCCGCACCACCAACCATGGCGGTTCAGCCATCTGAGGCTGCAGGGAAAGGGCTGGAGCCTCCCCCCACCACTTCTAGCACCCCCACCAGCACCGCAACGAGCACCATTGCCAGCAGCAGCAGCCCCAGTGGGCAGCCATCCGAGGCTGCAGGGGATGGGCTGAAGCCTCCCCCCACCACTGCCAGCACCGCCACCAGCACCACTGCCAGCAGCGGCAGCCCCAGTGGGCAGCCATCCGAGGCTGTAGGGGAAGGGCTGGAGCCTCCCCCCACCACTGCCAGCACTGCCACCAGCACCACTGCCAGCAGCAGCAGCCCCAGTGGGTTTCCGCCTGCCGACCTAGCTGGAAACCCATAATAGCTCAGACGGGGAGGTTGCAGCCTAGGCGGGAACTACCCTGTCGGGAGTCTGGCAAACAGAGTTTTCCGTCTGCCAAACTCATAATGGGACCCTCTGTTTTACTGATTGACTATCTCTAAAGTCTTTTCTAGTATGTCACTGAGAAGAACTTGCTCTCAAAATCTAGCCATTGTTTCTTGCTGACAAACTTGCAAATCCTTAGTATGACTACAGTTTCTTCTTAGCCTTAACATCTCTCCATAGGGGATACTGGCTTTAAGATATTTAGAATGAAAGTTTGTTGCATGTAAGGTTGTGTTCCCGACTGTTGCTTTTCTGCACAGTTTAGTTTCAGTTCGATTATCCTCAATGTACACAGACAAACCTAAGAAATTGACCCCCATCTCACTAATATAACTTGTGAAAAATAAGTTCAAAGTATTGTCATTGATGTTTCATAGAAAGGTATTTGTACTTTCAAATGAACCTTTCCAGATTACAAAAAGGTTATCTGTGTAATGAACCCACAAAATCACATGTTCATTCCATGCTGATGAATGATGACTAAGGAGAACCTGCTCCTCCCACCACTCCATATGCAAAGAAGCATAGCTGGGGGCGAAACAGGTGCATATCGCTGTACCCCATGATAGATGAAGTACTTCTTTATTAAACAAAAAAGTTATTCTCCGAGCACCATTTGATCATTGACAAAACCATTTGAATATGTTTATAGAGTCTTCCTCCAAGAGAGATTTCCACAGTGATCAGTCCATGACTATAGCAGATACTAGTGTACAAATTGTACAAAGTGACCATACCCAGTGTCATAAGAAGATAGTCCCCTTTCCAAGGGATATCATAAATCCTTTTTAGGAAATCACCAGAATATTTTAAAACAATTATGTAATGCTGCTGAAGAAAATTGTCTATACACTTACACATTTTTTTAAAACACTGCCTTTAACTGATATTACTGGTCTACACACACACACACACATATGTAATACATGTACATAATCTGTATATACATATACACACACACACATGTATTTCATGTTAATTAATAATTTTGACATTACTTTTATTTTGAGTTTAGTTTTTTTTCTGCATTCACAGGTTATTCATAGATGTAATATGCTGAAATGAATTACTTTTCCTACTATTGCTTAGACTGCAGTAAATGTAGGAGGCTGGACTGGCTTGCAGTGAGTACCAAGGGGTACTTGCACCTTGCACCAGGCCCAGTTATCCCTTATTAGTGTATAGGGTGTCTAGCAGCTTAGGCTGATAGATAATGGTAGCTTAGCAGAGCAGCTTAGGCTGAACTAGGAGACGTGTGAAGCTACTACAGTACCACCTAGTGTCATATGCACAATATCATAAGAAAACACAATACACAGTTATACTAAAAATAAAGGTACTTTATTTTTATGACAATATGCCAAAGTATCTTAGAGTGTACCCTCAGTGAGAGGATAGGAAATATACACAAGATATATATACACAATAGCAAAAATATGCAGTATAGTCTTAGAAAACAGTGCAAACAATGTATAGTTACAATAGGATGCAATGGGGGAACATAGGGATAGGGGCAACACAAACCATATACTCCAAAAGTGGAATGCGAACCACGAATGGACCCCAAACCTATGTGACCTTGTAGAGGGTCGCTGGGACTATTAGAAAATAGTGAGAGTTAGAAAAATAACCCTCCCCAAGACCCTGAAAAGTGAGTGCAAAGTGCACTAAAGTTCCCCTAAGGACAAAGAAGTCGTGTTAGAGGAATAATGCAGGAAAGACACAAACCAACAATGCAACAACTGTGGATTTCCAATCTAGGGTACCTGTGGAACAAGGGGACCAAGTCCAAAAGTCACAAGCAAGTCGGAGATGGGCAAATGCCCAGGAAATGCCAGCTGCGGGTGCAAAGAAGCTTCTACTGGACAGAAGAATCTGAGGTTTCTGCAGGAACGAAAAGGGCTAGAGACTTCCCCTTTGGTGGATGGATCCGACTCGCCGTGGAGAGTTGTGCAGAAGTATTTTCCCGCCGAAAGAACGCCAACAAGCCTTGCTAGCTGCAAATCGTGCGGTTAGCGTTTTTGGACGCTGCTGTGACCCTGGAGGGACCAGGAGGTCGCAAATTGGACCAGGAGAGAGAGGGGACATCGAGCAAGACAAGGAGCCCTCTCAGCAGCAGGTAGCACCCAGAGAAGTGCCAGAAACAGGCACTACGAGGATGCGTGAAACGGTGCTCACCCGAAGTCGCACAAAGGAGTCCCACGTCGCCGGAGACCAACTTAGAAAGTCGTGCAATGCAGGTTAGAGTGCCGTGGACCCAGGCTTGGCTGTGCAGAAAGGATTTCCGCCGGAAGTGCACAGGGGCCGGAGTAGCTGCAAAAGTCGCAGTTCCCAGCAATGCAGCCCAGCGAGGTGAGGCAAGGACTTACCTCCACCAAACTTGGACTGAAGAGTCACTGGACTGTGGGGGTCACTTGGACAGAGTCGCTGGATTCGAGGGACCTCGCTCGTCGTGCTGAGAGGAGACCCAAGGGACCAGTAATGCAGCTTTTTGGTGCCTGCGGTTGCAGGGGAAAGATTCCGTCGACCCACGGGAGATTTCTTCGGAGCTTCTGGTGCAGAGAGGAGGCAGACTAACCCCACAGCATGCACAAGCAGGAAAACAGTCGAGAAGGCGGCAGGATCAGCGTTACAGAGTTGCAGTAGTCGTCTTTGCTACTATGTTGCAGGTTTGCAGGCTTCCAGCGCGGTCAGCAGTCGATTCCTTGGCAGAAGGTGAAGAGAGAGATGCAGAGGAACTCGGATGAGCTCTTGCATTCGTTATCTAAAGTTTCCCCAGAGACAGAGACCCTAAATAGCCAGAAAAGAGGGTTTGGCTACCTAGGAGAGAGGATAGGCTAGCAACACCTGAAGGAGCCTATCACAAGGAGTCTCTGACATCACCTGGTGGCACTGGCCACTCAGAGCAGTCCAGTGTGCCAGCAGCACCTCTGTTTCCAAGATGGCAGAGGTCTGGAGCACACTGGAGGAGCTCTGGACACCTCCCAGGGGAGGTGCAGGTCAGGGGAGTGGTCACTCCCCTTTCCTTTGTCCAGTTTCGCGCCAGAGCAGGGCTAAGGGGTCCCCTGAACCGGTGTAGACTGGCTTATGCAGAATTGGGCACCTCTGTGCCCAACAAAGCATTTCCAGAGGCTGGGGGAGGCTACTCCTCCCCTGCCTTCACACCATTTTCCAAAGGGAGAGGGTGTAACACCCTCTCTCAGAGGAAGTCCTTTGTTCTGCCATCCTGGGCCAGGCCTGGCTGGACCCCAGGTGGGCAGATGCCTGTCTGAGGGGTTGGCAGCAGCAGCAGCTGCAGTGAAACCCCAGGAAGGGCAGTTTGGCAGTACCAGGGTCTGTGCTACAGACCACTGGGATCATGGGATTGTGCCAACTATGCCAGGATGGCATAGAGGGGGCAATTCCATGATCATAGACATGTTACATGGCCATATTCGGAGTTACCATTATGAAGCTACATATAGGTAGTGACCTATATGTAGTGCACACGTGTAATGGTGTCCCCGCACTCACAAAGTTCAGGGAATTGGCTCTGAACAATGTGGGGGCACCTTGGCTAGTGCCATGGTGCCCTCACACTAAGTAACTTTGCACCTAACCTTTACCAGGTAAGGGTTAGACATATAGGTGACTTATAAGTTACGTAAGTGCAGTGTAAAATGGCTGTGAAATAACGTGGACGTTATTTCACTCAGGCTGCAGTGGCAGGCCTGTGTAAGAATTGTCAGAGCTCCCTATGGGTGGCAAAAGAAATGCTGCAGCCCATAGGGATCTCCTGGAACCCCAATACCCTGGGTACCTCAGTACCATATACTAGGGAATTATAAGGGTGTTCCAGTAAGCCAATGTAAATTGGTAAAATTGGTCACTAGCCTGTTAGTGACAATTTGAAATAAATGAGAGAGCATAACCACTGAGGTTCTGGTTAGCAGAGCCTCAGTGAGACAGTTAGGCACCACACAGGGAACACACACATATAGGCCACGAACTTATGAGCACTGGGGTCCTGACTAGCAGGGTCCCAGTGACACATAACAAACATACTGAAAACATAGGGTTTTCACTATGAGCACTGGGCCCTGGCTAGCAGGATCCCAGTGAGACAGTGAAAACACCCTGACATACACTCACAAACAGGCCAAAAGTGGGGGTAACAAGGCTAGAAAGAAGCTACTTTCTCACACAGTAGGAATAGTAAAATTAACTCCTCTGAAGTCAAACACTTTCCCTAATGTTTGGAGTGTGGATAGTAAATTTCAACCCTCCAAAATCCAACACTTTCCCTACTGTTGCACGAACTGGAGTGGGAATAAGAAATCTTATCCCTCTGAAGTCCAGTACTTTCTCTGCTGTTGTACGGTTTGAATTGGGAATAGTAAATTTAACCCATTCAAAGTCCAACACTTTCTCTTCTGTTGCACAGACTGAAGTAGGGAAAGTACATTTCACCCCTCCTAAGCCCAGTTTTGTTCCCTATTGTTGCACTGTTTAGAGTGTGATTAATAAATGTAACCCCTCCAAAGTCCAACACTTTCCCTAGTGTTGCACAGATTGGAGGGGAAATGTTAAACTGAACCCCTCTGAAGTTCAACACTTTCCCTAATGTTATGCTGTTTGGAGTGGGAATAGTAAATTTTAACCCTCTGAAATCCAGCGCTTGGCCTAATGTTGCACTGTCTGGAGTGAGAATAGTACATTTAACCCCTTTGAAGTATAATGCTTTCCCTACTATTGTTTGGACTAAAGTTAGAATAGTTAATGTCAACCCTACGAAGTCTAACACTTTCCTTACTTTTGGAGTACCTGGAATAGGAATTGTAAATCTAACCCTCTGAAGTACAACACTTTCCTAGTGTTGCATAGACTAGAGTCGGAATAGTATATTTAATATTCTTAGACTTCAATAGTTTTCATAATATTGGATACATAGATTTTAAAGCATTCATTGTTTTTATATTTAATGTTATTTGTTGTTATTTTCATCCCTATTTAAATGTTTACAATATTTGTAGTAGATGTTTTATGGGTTTTTAATTTTTAAAATATTTTAGTTATGCTTATATTAATTGTTATGTTTTTTCTTATTGAATTGTATATATTTTTATGGTTTTATGGTGCATGCATTATTATATATATATATATATATATATTATATATATATACTGTAACATAATTAATAAAAATATTTATTTTACAGTATATTCTTTTTTTAAATCTTTTACGTTCATTACCATGAACATATATATAGCAATGAATTTAAAATATTAATAAAAATGTATATATACAAATATGAATGCATATGTTTCCATAGTAATGTATTTAAAATAATAAAATTTAAAAAAATGCATATATATATATATATATATATATATATATATATATATATATATATAATAAAATATATTCTTTGCAATGAATATATAAGTTAATTGTAATTGTAATTGTAATAGTATTTATATAACGCTTACTACCCCTGACGAGGCCTCGAAGCGCTTTTCGGCGAGTAGCACGCTACTCCAGAACCCTTATGTAAAATAAATATTTTTTATTAGTTATATTACACTATATTACACTTATATATATATACTTATATAAACACAAACATATTTTTGTGTTTAAATTATCATATAGAAAGATATTGGCGGTCATTCTGACCGCTGCCCGCCATGCGGTTACCGCCATTTGGCCGCTCCGCGGTCAAAAGACCGCGGCGGCCATTCTGGCTTTCCCGCTGTGCCGGCAGGCGACCGCCAAAAGGCCGCCCGCCGGCCCAGCGGGAAAGCCCCTGCAGCGAGGAAGCCAGCTCTGAATGGAGCCGGCGGAGTTGCAGGGGTGCGAGGGGTGCAGTGGCACCTGTCGCGATTTTCACTGTCTGCAAAGCAGACAGTGAAAATCTGTATGGGGCCCTGTTAGGGGGCCCCTGCACTGCCCATGCCGGTGGCATGGGCAGTGCAGGGGCCCCCAGGGGCCCCACGACACCCGTTCCCGCCATCCTGGTTCTGGCGGTGAAAACCGCCAGAAACAGGCTGGCGGGAAGGGGGTCGGAATCCCCATGGCGGCGCTGCTGGAGGATTCCCTGGGCCAGGGGAAAACCGTCGGGAAACCACTGGTTCCCCTTTTCTGACCGTGGCTTTACCGCCGCGGTCAGAATAGCCCTGGAAGCATCGCCAGCCTGTTGGCGGTGCTTCCGCTGCCCTCCGCCCTGGCGGTCAGAGACCGCCAGGGTTGGAATGAGGGCCATAGTATTAAATATTAGTGGAATTTATTTAATGTACATAATATTTAATGTATATTTTAAAATATTTAATATTTACTATTTTGAACTCTGTGTTAAAAAATCAAAAAGCGCCTACTTAGTGACATGTACCAAAACAGTTCTCGACATCTGGAACTACCTTACCATCAAGAGGGGTCTCACAACCTTTCTATCGCTGCACACACCGATAGCTAGAAATCTGGACTTTATGCCAGTGCTTGAAACCAAAGCCATTCTGAAATGGTCTTAAGGGAACTGTAGGGTCCTAAATAATCTGTTCTGAGGAGACACTACCAAATTGTTCGCCTAATGCAAACTTGATTCTGAACAAGCCCAATGACAACACTGCCAACAAAGGCACTGGGCCCTACACCCATATATCCACCCACCAGCAATGAGGAAACTGACTCCTTTTGAGAACTTGGGCTGGACATCCTCAGGCACTAAAAACCTAATTTCTAAGACCTGTAAAAAATTATAAGATTCAAGACCAGTCACAACACATACCTATCAATCTCATTGGGTAAGGGATCTTCAATGAACTGTCGTGCTTCAGGACAGGGAACTACTCTGGCACAACATCCTCAAAATCCTCCGCTGTGTGCCACAGAGAGAATCAACTTATAAGGTAATGTACCAATGGACCTCACACCAATCCACCTACAAAACGATTCCCCAGGGTCTCATCACAATGCTGTAGATGCAAACAAAAGAAGGGACATTTCTACTCATATGGTGGTCCCATGTAGTAATATAAACCTTTTGGTGAGAAATCCTGGACCACATCATAGGTGTGCTAGGTTACCAGATACCTAATAACCCACTCACTATCATTTTGGGTATCCAACTTTCTACTCTCGAAAACATGACTGGCTCCGAAAGATTCTTGTATGGCACATGACAAAGGTAGCCAAACAACTCATGGCAGTGAACTGGAAACAGAAAATGGCAGCACACTAGACTCAATGGTTCCACAAGATGTGGCAAGTTCTGGTTATGGAGCAGATCATGCACAACTTAACATGCAGAGAGTGTAAATTCAAACGCACCTGGCAACCCCTAATAGATTACATGTCCAAAATGGAATTCTCTGGCTACACTCCACAACACCTCAGAACATTATTCCTCTGTGACTAAACTGTCTAGTGGAGATCTTAAGGTAAAACAACAGCCACACAAGCTCCACATACCACCTGCTCTGCATGCCACACACAGACTTGGAACCTCCCCGGAATCCTCCACAACCAAGCACACTCAAGCATCACCTAAACATCACACGATGCACCGCTCCACTATTTAATGCTAACTCTAGGCAGCAAAACTGTCTTCCAACACCACTATATGACAAACCATAATGTTCATCTTGGGACCATTCTCTCAGGGACAGCCACCACCACCAGATCCTTTCAAATACCTTCCTGAACACCCTGCCCTCCTTCTCCCTTCCGTGCTCTTTCGCATCCCCAGATCAACATCTAGATTTATGTTTCCTATTAAACAATATTAACAGCTGAATACTAGTAGTTCTATTGAATCAAATACATACTGTGCCAAAATCATGCAGCTAATACTTTGTCTGTATTTGCATTTTTGGAAATAGTAAAATTATTTACTTAATGTGTTTTGGGCATCCATGATGAACATCAGACTATAACAGTGTATTAAAATTCCATAAAATTCAATTTCAGGAACAGTAATAAATGCTGCCAGAACTCAGTTAGTCAAATGCAGAATTCAGGGACTCAACATCTACACTGAAAGATGTGATCATTCATGTGAACTGGAGTTTATTTAAAATATGTAGTCTGACAGGAAAAATCGCCGAGGTAAAAACCGAGAGGGCACGAGGTTCAATGTAAGGGAGGTAATGTCCTACGACCAGGTTCTCTCAAATAGTGATTCTGACATCCCCTGTAGATTTCGAGGTAATCTTTGAAACATTTATTTTCAGATCTTTCAGAAATGAAATATAAAGCTAAGAGAGATGAAGGAGTTTGAGTAACATCAGTAAATTATGAGTATTGGTGAGAAGCTGTTACGAATCTCAATCATTATGTTTAGGGATAGCATCGCCAAATCAAATTATACATTCAAATCACACAAGTCGTGAAAGGTAAACAATGTTATGGGCAATGTTTGTGCTCATTTGCTCTTCTCAGACAGTCCCTGGTAGCCTCTGATCTTTCCAGGATCTAGCCCCACTGTTGCATCATATCACAACACTAAAACCCTACTAGTGCCTGGAAAAAGCTCATGATCTGCCAAGACAGGAGCAAAACATGTCTTGGCTATTGCTTGATAGACTATCTGAACTCAGGACTGTTAAATCTATAATATAGAATATATCTACTTTGGAATTGACAATAATTAAAAAATCAACTCACCAGTAAATCAAAAGAGCTTTTTTTGGTTTACAAGAAAAGTGTTGAGTGAAGAATGTAATGTAACTTGCTCAAAACTATATGGTGCCTGGCACCAACCACATTAGGCAAAAACAACTCACTCCCCATTCACACAAATACAGACAACATTCAAAGGCAAATCATGAAAAATGATTGAAAATGTTGTGAAATCAGCAATAATTGAAAATGAGCATGAATCTTGCCACATATCAGTGCTTGGAGTGGCTTTGTGTGCAAACTCCATTGCACATATGCAGGAGGAAAGAGCATTGGGCACTACCTCCTCTGCAATTGTTTGTATTTTAATGAACAATCAAACCACAGGTGTAATTAATGTAAGAGATTGGGTTAGCAAATTGCTCCATTTGGTTTATCGTGGCACCCCAGTACCTTTTTGGGGATATGTTCAAGAGTACTTCAACAAATAGTGCCAAGACATAAAATGGTTTCAAAGCATGCAGTGATTCAAAGCAATTCTCCCTCTGTGGGATTTTAGTCTACTCACTGAAATCTATTGTGTTGCATGTAACCCTCCTAAAGAAAGCAAAGCTGAATAATTAAGGGGATATTAAAACAGTCAACTGATATCTAAGTGAAAGCTAGAATTATAACTAATCAATATATCAGCAGTATTATGCAAAGACATCTGAAAAGATGGATCTGGAAATAAAATATTAATCTGTTCAGGTAAAGAGTTTCCTTGATAGGGTTATGAATGGATAGCAAACATCAAAAGAATTATAGCGCAATAATCTGTTGAATTGTGTTAAAGAAAGAAAGTAGCTGAAGTGGCCATGATGGCAAAACAAATCACAGGTCAAAAAGCTGAATAAGCAGTAACATTGCAGAGTGTTTCAGTAGGTATATTACAGCATCTACAAGGCATATCTGTTTTTCTAACCTATGCAGACTGTGATATATCCAGACAAATACAATGAAGGTTGGCGATTATGGCAGAGGATTGTGTAAGGCTACAGGGAATGCATGAAGTAGCAAACAAACACATTTGCATATTGTAAATCTCTTTGAGACACTGGGAATAAATATGTGAATTTACAGAGAAAATATTGGACAAAAACATCAAGGTGATCAAATATGCTTTATTGTTGGGTAATGGTTACTAATGGAACTGCCTAAGGTCCACAAGCAAATTGTTTTGTGTGATGCCATTAGGATTATCTGTTATAGCATGAATTTGGATAGAATCCTGGAGCTTGCACAATTTTTTATCTCCATTTTTCTTTTAAGAATTGGAACATGTGAAGAAGATGGCATAGCAGGTCATGCACTGAATGTATCTTTTTACCAACCCAGAATTAACCACTATTCAACAAAACCTACATGGACCAATCGTCACATCATCACCTTCTCATTCAAGATCCTAAATAAAATATCAGCTAAAATCCATCACCAGGCAGCAACCTACAGACAGTGGGCCAAACTAAACATGGAGAAGTTGGACTCACAACTAACAATAAATACTAAAGTGGAAACGATACACTCAGTAGGAAAATGTCTATGAATGGATGACCTAAGCCTTTGACATATTAATTCCAAAAACAGATCCGAAAGAAGACTAAAAGAAGTTCCCTTGGATACATGAAGAACTAAAAAATGTAAAGGACACATCTCAA
The DNA here is from genome assembly GCF_031143425.1 of Pleurodeles waltl. Classification (NCBI taxonomy): domain Eukaryota; kingdom Metazoa; phylum Chordata; class Amphibia; order Caudata; family Salamandridae; genus Pleurodeles; species Pleurodeles waltl. The sequence goes on from NC_090442.1 coordinate 520,615,901, forward strand.
CACTTCAACAGAGATGATCCATGTCCAAGAAGCCTCAAGACAAAATGTGCCTACACAGTCACAAGAGAATGATAGAATTACACAAAACGAATTCCACAAAAATCCAGTATTCAAGGAATATCAGCAATGCCCAATGCCCAATGCCCAGCCCAGAGCTCCCTAAAATTCAATCACAATTTTGCAATCCCCAGAGCTGTCTAACTTACACCCCACTTTCACAAGACTTCTGCAAGCTAGCTACACATTATCTAAGAAAAACAATAACATTGAATTCTTACTTAACAACTAAGAGAAACAACTGCCCCCCGTTGTACAGCCAAAATCAATCACAGCAGATATGCAGTACCCATCTATCTCAGCCTTCCAAAAAATTCTAACCTCAGAATTTGTAGTCTTTCTAAAAGCTACCCGCCCAGCCCATTGTCCATCTGACCCCTGTGCTCCAGACATTTAAAAAAATATCTTCCAGCCAACATTGGCATTTATCCTAGTAAACATTATTATCAATAACTTATTGAAAACAAGAACTTTTACTAAGATAGAAAAGATGACATACATACACACACTGTTTTAGAAGAAAATCTAAGACCCTCAAGACTTTAACAGATACAGGCCAATTTCCAAAGTACATTTCCTCAGCAAACGTATGAAAATAGCAGCCTTTCACCAAATATCAGAATTTATAGAAGAACATGAACTCCTCTCCGTCTGGCATAGAAGATTGCACCCAGGAAGAGGGACTGATTCAGCTCTAGCAGCAGTATATGATGGACTTAAAAAATAGTCAACTAAATCGGTGTAGCTGCATCATTACTCCTGGCCCTTCCAGTGGCCTTTGGCATAGTACAATGTGGCACATTACTTCTTAGACTGAAAGAAGTCATTTTAGATAGATGCGCTCTCAGTTGGTTTGCCTCTCAACCAAACAGCAGATAATAACTGATTAACACACCTTACTCTTCAACACCTTACTGCATGAAGACAAGATTTCCAGAAGGATATATCTTCTCACCTGTGCATTTTAACATATACATAAAGTTACTACTAAATTGTATCAAGAGATTCAAACTCATAAGCTGCAACTATTTGGAGAACACACAGATAATTCTCAGATTGGAGAATGCTAAGGGCATAGGGACATCCAATCAAAAACCCTGCCTTATAGATGTAGATCAGTGGATGGCTTGGAAAAACTATGATCCCATATCTTTCTGACCAGATGAACTGAGACCCCCATCAAAAAAAGGTTCATGCTGGAATAATCTTGGAATCTTCTTTGAATCTACACTTTCCATACATACTCAACTGGACAGACCGTCCCAATCAGCTTTCTGCACAATGAAAGCATTTTGGATTTCTACAAAAGGCACAATCAAAGCATCACTCATTTTCTCATAACTTGATTATGATAATGGACTATATCAGAGCCTTCCACTCACTACTATTGGAAGGCTACAAAGAATTCAAAACTCACCAGCAAGACTATTTCTAAATGTAAATATTCTAGTTCACTTTTCTCTGGTGGTAAAGGGTCTACATTGGCTTCCAGTAACAAGAAGATCCCCTTTTAAACTATTGTGCATCACAAATAGAGCTATTATTAGAAAAGGACCAAAGTTAATTCAAGCAAATATCACAAAATACCCCCCAAGCTGGAATGTATGTTCCAGACTGGTGGCAGTGCTTCTTTCTCCATTTCTCATTTCAAGCAGGGAAACTATGGATTTCCCTACCTGCAAAGATCAAGGCTACTATAAATCACATAGCATACAGAAGAATGGTTAAGTCCTTGTCATTGCCACTCTGATCCAACAAAGAATCCACACATTCTCATTTTCTGTCTACAAACAGATACCCTTTAGGATCCTCCAAGATTTAGGAAGTGCTAAATCAGCAAACACCCTTTACAAACAACCCCTAATAAAAGGGAGAACGACATTCCATATCCTTAGAAACATACCATCAATGTATCTGTGTCAAGAAAACATACAACAAAATGATAAATGCCAACATCAGAGATTGTCCACTGTTCAAAATCTAACCAAACAAGCATAAAGACTTGCTAACTAGACATACCATATGCCAATTACAAATTCAAACAATTTCATTACTTTTCAGTATCTATGTACAAAAACAGACCATATCAATAAAAAAACCTTGTGTGAAAATTGATCTGATTTATGGCTAGGGAGTATTTTCTCTCCTATCCTACTCTGCTTATACTGCTTAATCTGCCTGCATTAGTGCCTCTGAGTGTACCTATTACAATTATATTGCTCTTCCTCTGGGAGGCACTGTATGTGGACTAACTGAAGCCTGGAAATAACCACTAAAACTCATTCTGTGTCCCTGAATGATTCCTGCTTGCTTTTCATTTCAGTCTTGGACACATTGGAAAACCTACATTTGCATCCATAGTCTACAGGTTCTATAAGGCACTGCCAAGTCTTCACTTAGACCCAGCATCCTCTGAGCATTGCTTTCAATGGAAGTAGTTCTGCTGTTTGTCAGCACTGGATTCTGTCCTGCAGGGCATGTGAGAGATGGGAATTGCAGCCCTGGTGCAAGCCTTCTGCTGCCCAATTATGCTACTCCACCATGAGCTTACTGCTGCCTGGAACTGTGTATAAGCTGCCACTATTATTTCTTCTTAGTAAAGCTCGATACTCCCCTTTCTACTTTGTTTAATTTCCCTATAATTACTCTCATTACAATTTGGGTAGGAAACTTGTATGCTCTGCAGGTGAGGGTTGAGCCAACTACCTCTCTGTGAGTTTAAATGTTCACGATGAAGGGTACTTCCCTAGGAAGAATAACTTTTTCTTCTATGTTTACCTAGTGTTGTAGGGTTACACCGAGTTGTTTCTCATTGGCAAATTTTTCTACACCCATTTGTTTATCAAAAAAGTACACATTTATCAAGATTCTTATTACAACCAAGTACATTACCCCATGTTCCACTTTCAAAACTGATCTTCGATATTATATTTGAACATTTTAAACAATAGGTTCTTGCACACTAGGATGTTAGTTGTATCCATCCAATCTTTAATTTGACATCTTGAAAGACTTAGAGTCTGATCTATAATTATACTTTGTAAGTTTGCGCTTCTTTTGCATAAAAAAATGATGCTAAGGCAGAACTAACTTTTAATAAATCAGGCCCTTAGGTGATACTTTGCAATATTTCCAAGTAATGCTTTATTTGTCGGTGCTCAGCCAACATATGTTTTGCCCCTCATGGCTTGCAAATCTGGGGCTTTTTGAAGTCTTGAAGGCTCCACATTTCCCTAAAAAGAGTCATGTATGTAGAAGGAAGAACCTACTTTAGGGTCTCTGTAACTATGTCTTTAAGTGTCCATTTATCCTAAGCCTAGGATTCTATTTGCTCTTGTCTCTTCATGCATGATCTCCGTGTATCCTAATCCCGCACTGCATTACTGAAGACAGCAGAGATAGGAAAATAGATGATCTGTCAATATCCTGGGAACAGGATATATGGAGATCTGAGTCTCTGTAAGAGTAATCTGCACAGAGGCATGTACATTACCTGCTGCTGTGGGAAGTTCTGAGCCTTACCTGTGTGCAATCCTATTGGTATCACAGCTTGTTTGTCCATTATTGGTACCATTCCCTGTTTATTCACATTAGGGGTCCTATGCTTTCCCTATCCTGGTGCTTTACTTTACTCTGTTTGTGTCGCTTCCTTCCTGGTGTAAGCCTTTGTCTGCTATCCTGCATCGGTAGGCTACTTCCACACACAAATACTTGTCTTTGAGGGAGGCTTAACCCCGAGCTACTCCTAACAGTACCCTACTCTGTCACATTTCTGCCACCTTACTCTCTACTATGCTTCAGTAATGTAACCATACCCTTCCTTATAAATCATGCACTCTCCTTCTGAGCCTGCAATACCAAACTTTGCTAACCTAGCGACTCATCCAACTCCCATAAATAACAAGTTTCCCTTATGTGTAGCCTCTCCTTGCAATCTCACAATATCTAACATTCTCCACTTTACTTCCTTATCTATTTTTTCCATTTGCATGAATTCACTCTAATAATTACACCTAACTCTGATTAACTTAATCCTTCTTCAGTAACTGGAGGAAATGTTTGTTTCCTCAGTGCACAAGACAAACCAAATAACAAAAAAACTTCTAACAATAAATAATAACCACTGGATTAACGGCTAATTTTGGGTTATGGAGTAGCATGCTACTCACCATAAAGCACTTCAATTTCTAATCAAGGTACTAAATGCTATATAAATGCAATTACAATGCAATATAATTAGTGTGGCAAAAGATTAATTTAATGTTGAACATAAGCCTTGTACCCAGGCTAACTAGAGATTGGTTCTAGAGTTTGGTCTACAATTCATGACAGTAGGTAACATTGTGCTACTTTATACCACTTATTAAAGTCTAAATTTCCCAGATAACATTTCTGTCTCCAAAAACCTTCCCAGGGACTTCGTTCATGCTTCCAAAAACATCCTAAGGTGCCCTGGTATACATTTTAAGCATTCATGAGAGCACATATAAATAAAAAGTCAGGATAGCAGAATTGCCATCCACATAAATAGTGAAACTCATAGTGCTCTTTTCCTAAATAAAAACATTAATGAGACAACTCATGTGGATTTCAGTGGCTCTTTAACAATCATGAGATGTTAGATGTGGATTCAAAATGGGGTATAGATATTTAGACCCAGATTTATTAAGGTCTTGCGTTGCCCTTGTGTCATGCAAGGACAAAGCAAGACCTTTAGTGGGATTTACTAAGCTATGCAAAGCCACCTTGCTTGGCTCTTGGTGACCTTGAAAATCCATAATAACACAAGGTAGTGCAAATCACTGCTTGCGTTACTCTGTTTTGGAAAGGCATTTCATGGGTGAGGCACTGGCATTCCTACGCATCCACTCATGGATTTTGATACAATCCCAGATTTACCAAACCTGTGATTGCGTCAATATGGTACTCCTTACCAACAGAGGCCTAACAAGGACAAGCATTTTTATTTCTCCTTGTTATTTCCTCTATGTGTGCTGCATTTTAAAGCACGTATAGAAAGAGAAAAAAGCCTCACAGTATTTTTTGTGCACAAAGGCTTGCCTTCCTGCACAAAAACATTTCTGCCTGTAACACAGGCACCTTTGCCAGTTGGCACAAGGGTGCCTGTGATTTTGCTAGGCAGCACTCAGTGTACCAGCGCAGGAAGAGAGCAGTCATGTGTCATATCTTAGTACGTATAGCACATTTCTGCTCTCTCATTGTCACGAGATGAAGTGCAATAAGTTGTTTTTGGCAATTAAAATTTGTACACATCCTTTAGAGATGTTTAGGAGTACAAACCTGAAAACTACGTCACCTCTAAAAAATAATGGTTTGGCCACATAATATAAATTTATTGCTTTAGCCCATGCAACACAAAAGGATGATGGACAGAGTGCTGAAACCTTTCAAACACTCACTCCCAGTCACAGATCGGGGCTTAATCCATCGTTGTTTTGCTCACCATGCAACCCTAGTTTGGACGCAGCCATATGTAAAACAGTCTTGTCCCTGTAATCCATGGGAGCAGTCCAGCCGAACTGCCAGGCCACTCTATTATATGCCAATACAGTCTTCACCAATCTACTCAACGCCATTGTACTGTTCGCCACTGCACCCATCACGACTCCAGTCTAGGCCATGCCAATCTACTTTGCACAACTCCACTCTACGCTACTGTACTGTATGCCAATACACTCTATGCCAATGCACTTTACTCTGTAGCACTCAACTCTATGCCACTGTAATCTATGCCAATCCACTTTACATCACTGCACTCTATGCCACTTTACTCTGTGCCATTACACTCTAGGCCACTCTATGCGACTGCACTCTACCCTGCACCACTCCACTCTACACGACTTCACTCTACTTTGAAACAGTCTACTCTACCCCACTGCATTCTATGCCATGCTACTCCACTCTGTCATTCCACGCCATTCTACTCTTAACCACTGCACTCTATGCCAATGCACTCTACACAACTGCACTCTGTCATTTCATTCAACATCACTGCACTCTATTCTGAATCACTATACTCTATGCCACTGTTCTCTATGTCACTCCACTCTACATCACTGCATTCTGACACTCTACTCAGCAACACTGCACTCTCTGCCACTGAACTCTATACCACTCTGCTCTACACTATTCCACTCTACACTACTCTACCCTACACCACTGCACTCTATACCACTGCACTCTACAGGGCTATACTCTGCTATACACCACTCTATGCTACTCTACTCTGCACTACTTCACACCACAGCACTCTATGCCACTTGACTCTACTCTGCACTCTACACCACTGCACTCTATGCTACTCAACTCTACTCTGTGACACTGCCTTCTGCATCACTCAGGCGCCACACCACTCCACATAACTCCACTCTCCTCTACACCACTGCAGTCTATGCCACTGCACTGTGCACTACTGCACTCTACACCACTCTACTCTACTCCTCTACTCTGCATCACTCCACCCTGCACCACTGCACTCTACTATGCACCACTCTAATCTACTCCGTTGCATTCTGTGACCCTGAATTGTACATGGCTAAAACACATTAGCAAAGCCAATAGCTCTTTCATAGGTGAGATCTATGGGCATTGCCAATGCTTGGTCGGTTTGATGTGATGCAAGAAGGAATATGTCTCCAAATTCAAAGATGAAGGCGTCCGGTATTGCAAAAGCACATTTTGCAAAACCCAGCAGAAGACCAAGTCAACTTAGGAAAAACATATGACTATCTCATCTAGTGATTCGGTTAGCCTCATTACCAACTTTATTTACTTCTTTAAATTTGTAACTCTTTAAAAAAACAGAACGTAGAAGCCGCTGACCTGGTTTTGCGTCTTAAAACATTTGGATATAATTAGTCTGTCTTCCAGAAAAGTGAGAATATTTCTAAAGTTGGACGCATCTTATTATTTTACTTCCAAAAATTAAAATGTCTCCAAACGTCTTGTCCTGACCTTGGAGGTTAGTGTGCGCTCTTATACATGAATTTAAATGCAGCCTTGTGAAACTGGAGAGGAGGCTAGCCCGAGTGTCCCCGTGCTTGTGGGCGTTCTCTTTTGTGTATTAATAAGGAGAGACATGCGGTCTCATTATTACACTTTCACTGCATCAGTCATAGCATGGGCGGTTTCAAAATGAAACCGCAACACTAGTTCTTTTTCCCTGGATTTAGCCCAGAGTTAAATTATTCCAAAAACAGTCCATGTCTTTCTCTGACTGGAGAAGAAAACAAAGACTGTCATTTTTTTACAATTTATTTCACCCAGGAAAACAGAACGCAAAAGTGATCATATGGAATTTTGGGCCTTTCATATATTTTCATGCATTGCCAGCCGCTCCAGACCATCTTACTGCGGCACAGTCAGAGACGGCGAGAGCTTGCTGGAAATGCCATTGCAGAGACGTCACAATGAAGGGAGTCTGGGAACACAGCTGGGTTTGCCAGTAGGATATTGTGTATCCTCCTAGTCCTTTTTTCACTGTTTTAACACAAAAAGGGCCAGGTTGAATCCATGGCCTGTTTCCCAGATACAAGGTAAACACCCACACTGCCTCTTCTAAGAATCCAAGCTCACTCCCTGCAGGTCTCTAGTACACGTCAGTTAAAACGCAGTGTTTCTGTGCAATGACGCACTTTTATCTGGGCTTTACTTAGAAAGCATACAGCGGAAGCACGTTTGTCACTCAGTAAATATGGTGTTAAAAAGAGAGCATGGTGTGGGTGTTTGAGCAGGTCATGAAATGTTAACGACGCCTCATAAAGAACTACCTAAACAACAGGTGTACTGAGCATCCCATGGACCCCCTACCTTGACGACCGTATAGCACCCATTAACTTTTTAAGGTGTCACAAATTTAAAATAAAAGGATATGCCCTCAATCTGTGTCAAGGATATATGGAACATTACTTGACAGATGCTGGTGCGGGTCCGGATACAAGTACGAGGCAAAACTCTGTTGTAAGTTCAGAGGGGCTATTCAGACAGGAAGCTCAGAGTGTTCCAGAAGGGCACATGTCTCACATTGAGGCTTCCAAGCAACCTGAGGAAAGTCATGAGTTACATACAAATGACTAAGACTTAACAGGCAGCAGATGCACATGGTAATTGACAAAAACAAGTACAACAGAACCCAAATGCATGATGCTACAACCCAATGGTTCACAGAGGAAACATAAGTCTCCTAAAAGGGCACTTGATATCTGCAAGTGCTAACTCGTCTAAACATGCCTAGCAAGGGAACTGAAGGCCCAATAGTTCAGGCCGTCATGGACGGGGAAGCCATTCAGGAATCATGACAGAAATGCGCCACCGGGGAAGGAATGCCATGAGGCCAGTGAGTAATACCCACTGCACATGGAGCACAAGAAATAGTTGTGACAACAGTGACAGGTTTTCCTGCAACTGGAGTACTAAGGTAAGCAGCTTTCACTGCAGCTACTGAAACTGCTCTGAACCCAAAAGTTAGCTTTCTGGTTTTAGGGATGTACAAAAGGCAAGGATTGGCAGGGTGTAACAGCCACGGGGAGCATGCTGCTTTAACTCTTTTCCTAGCAGTCAAGGATGTTGACGCATATACCCTCGTGGACAATAGTCATGCCCTTCAAGGATATAATTTTCTGAATGAGGAAGCAATGCAGGGTTCTGATAATAGTTACAATATAATTTAATTGACAGTGACTGCTAATAAACCTAGCATGAGCATTCTAGACAAGCTGTGGATGACACAGTAGTTACACGAGAGGGGGCAGTTGAGCCAAATTTTTAGAAATGCGTTACCACTGTTATGTACCTTGGCAAAAGGGATAAAAGAAAGTGCAGTTTTCATGATCTTTAGGTGTTGGAAGCTGATGGTTGCCACTAAGAAAGACTTTGGGGGTCATTCCGACTCTGGCGGCCAGCGGTATGTTGGCGGTAACACCGCCAACAGGCTGGCGGTATTCCGCCAGCAATTCTGACCGTGGCGGAAAAGCCACGGTCATACCGCCGGCCCCTCCACTTTCCCGCCAGGCTTCTGCCTGGCGGGCATAATCCCCAGGGCAGCGGTGCAAGCACCGCTGCCCTGGGGATTATGAGTCCCCGACCGCCAGCCTGTCCGTGGCGGTAAACACCGCCATTGAAAGGCTGGCGGTAAGGGGACTGGGGGTGCCCCTGGGGGCCCCTGCACTGCCCATGCACTTGGCATGGGCAGTGCAGGGCCCCCAGGCATAGCCCCATCGCGCATTTCACTGCCCGAATTTCGGGCAGTGAAATGCGCGACGGGTGCTACTGCACCCGCTGCACATCAACATTGCCGCCGGCTCTATTATGAGCCGGTGGCAATGTTGATGTGCCATTTCCGCTGGCCCAGCGGAAATGTCGGAATAGGGAGGCATGAATACCGCCGGCAATGGCGGTATTCTGTCTCCCCCGGCCTCGGCGGTCTGGAGAAAAGACCGCCGAGGTCGGAATGACCACCTTTGTCTGTAGAGACAGACCAGATTCCAAGTGAATATCTAGATTTCATATGTATTTACAATAGACAGGGAGGAGGGGTGAACAGTGGCCAAGTGGCCTTCTTCTATGTGGATTCTCCCTCAGGAGTAGGTAGTGGCTTAATTTTCACAAGGAAAAGATTAAAAAAACAGTAATTGACATCTACCAACATGCCAGAGAGAAGTGGTTTAATCCTGGGCTTTAGTTGTAACTGGTGAGTTCTCAGAAGATCGAAAGATCAGCTTGGTTGTCATCTGCACACATATAGAACTATGCCCTGGCAGCAAAAAGTAAATTGGACAGTGGTCTCTTATGTACATTAAAGAGGAATGGAAATAATATTAACTCTTGCAGACCATCACATCTATGTTTATGGTGATAAGATATAAATGGAGGCATAATAATTGGTTATGAACTGTCCTGCAATTTAGAACTGAACAGGCAAAGCCTGCTTCCACAAATCTGCTCAGCAGGATAGAATGACTGACTGTGTTGAAGACCACAGAAACATCTCATAAAACAGGGGAACCAATACTGTGGCTATCCACCAATTTAGGTAGGTCTCCCAGCAATATAATAGCTATTAGCTTCATGACCTGGTCTGCATTGAAACCAGCCTGAAAAGAATCCAATAAGGCATATTAATCTACAAAATCTTGCATTTATCCAAAGGTAACTACTCACCACCTCTGTTTCACCTCTTTAGCCTTTTTTTTTTTAAAAACACAAATTATCTTGATAGAACAAGACATAGTGGCGCCATGATCATAGCTGGCAGAGGCAATTAAGGAAGGCTTCTGACAGAATACTCTGTATTATTATCTTGAGTTGGACTCTATGGTGGTCTTCAAATAAAAATGTAATTGGAGGATTTGATGGTCAGTTTGGCTGTAGCATTTCAGTGTGATTTGTCCCGCTCACTTCTTTTATGGGTGTTTATGACCTTTTTTCAAAATTATGTGAAATGTCCTAAATTAATTGAATGGGAGGAAATGGAGCAGAATGAATGGCAAATAAGATACAATGTGGAAAAGCTCTTTTAAAAAAGTAGGTGCATTTTTAATATACAGCTTGAACTACTGTACCTTGGCCTCTTAAATATGATACTTGTACACTACATCAAGGTCAATGTAGATGATTATAGCCTTTAGGAAAGTAACCTCCTCAATTCCTTCTTGCATGTCTCACCTTTAGCTTAAAATTGTCCAGTTCGGTAGTTAACCATGTGTCATTCTTGGTCATGAATTTCAGGCATTTACTACACCACATGCGCAAAGACCTTTGTCAAATTGGTATTGAGAAGTTCTAATAGTGTGGTTGAATTTGTGAGGGAACGTATTGAGTGATAACCAATATATGTGTCTTCAAGTAAAGAAAGATTTCCTCTGAACTGATTTTACACTAAGCAAGATTACATGTATTTAATGGGTTGAGCCAGGTTCAGGATTTTGGCATTATGGGGATCCCTAAAATGATCAGTCCAAATGAATAGAACCAAATCTTCCCTGGTATTCTATTGATTTTATGACAAACTTTCACATCTGACAGATAGAAGAATCAATGCCTGGTATATTGTTTAGTAGTTTTAAACCATACATAACAAGGACATGAACAAAGTCCCCACAGGGACTTCAATGTAACAATTTAGAGTTTACCTGAAGCACAGTGACCACTTTTCAAATGGTCTATCTCTTCTGCAAGTGCTTGAAGCTTGAATGGTGCAATGGAAGGCAATACAAAAGGAGATAATAGACTTTACTCCTCTTTAAAGGAGGATGCCTGTAATTCAGCTTGTGAAGAAAACTGTGGATCTTCTATATCCACAGATAATAACTAGTGTGTTATTATCCCTACTCCACATCCTGCTCTGTTTCGCAGTCTTTTCTAAAGATCATAAGCTCTGGTGGGACCAGTTCATCTATGACAAGGAGACTTGCCTCAGCGAGCCATAGCCCCATAATGCATATAAAGCTACGACATAAGGGGCCAGATGTATGACATTTTGTTTCACGACTCACAATTTGCGATCCTTTTGAGAATTGCAAATTGCGAGTCACAAAACGAAATGTACAACAGTATAAACCACACAGTTTGCGATTCCCAATGGAGTTGCAAATGAACTGCCTCATCAATATTCATGAGCTAGGTAGCAATTTGTGACCCATTTGGGTATGGCCTCACTCACAGGGATGGTGGCCTGCTGGGGACAGCAGCTAACCATTTCTGTGACTGCTTTTTAAATAAAGCAGGCTTTTTTTGTTTCTAATATATCCCGTTTTCCTTAAAGAAAAATGGGATGCATTATTAAAAAAAAAAACATTTGCAATGCTATAGGTCTCACATTAGCAAGAGTTAGAGCTATTGGTGTTGTAAATGACAATATAGTCTTTGGGACCTTATCAGTATTTAGCAATGCAGCACCTTAAAACATTTTCAGAAATAAACTGTGTTTGTGCATTCCTTTATACACTTGGCATTAGACTTTAATGGTCAGTACATCTCCTAGAGGCTCAACCTAAAAATGGCCCACACACTGATCTGTCCGACCAACCCATCGGTCATGGCCTGATTGTCCTATAAGCCAGTCAGACCCTGCCTTTAAGTACTGTTTGTTATAAAAGGCTCTTATCCTCGAAACCTAATGCTTGGTAAGTAAACAGTAAATAAGGCAAATTATAAGACAGTACATTAATATGTAAATATTAATTACAATGGTCTACGCACAATGCCCAAGTAAAGTGTGCTTGGATAAAACGAGCAGGACTGGACAATGGAGGAATGAAGGCGATCAAGGCCACATTGTTAGTTTGTAACATACGCTTGAGCGCAAGATGGGCAGTCCATGGTTAGTGCAGTGCTGGCAATAATTTAATAAGAGTGCTGCCATGTGAGCAATACAGAGTGAGAAGTGCAGCTTTCAGGATGCAACAGTATTTTCTTTATTATTTTCTTTCCGGGCTTAATGAAGAGATGCTAAACTTGATACACATGACAAGGAATGGAAACAGGCTACAGTTTGGACATGCAACGGGATTAACCCGCTGGACTCTTTCTTTCTAGGCAAATGCTTGCAATTAATAAGTAAACATAATTCACTATTAAATGTTTTTCTGCTAATGCCTCCAGTTTGTGCCCACCCCACCCCCTAGAGCCATAAAAGTACAGAACCATGCCGGATGCAGGGTCCTGGCTAACGTAATCCAGAGAAAGCATTTGTGTCTAGATTTCTACATCAATAAATCCGCACACAATGAATTGGAGATGGTGTGCTTAGTTGGCACCTACAAATAAAAACAGTAAATAAGGTCAGAGGGGAGAAATTATGGGTGCCATTGGACCTGCACCTCAAGAAACACTCATACAAAAGCGGCACGGGTGTGGACAAAGGCGACTGACCTCCACATGGCGGCCTCCTGCTTGCAGCGTGGAAATAACTGCTGCTGCCAAATCTGTGGCGTGGAGTAGGCTAACTGTTGTACTATTGAATCACAGTTGACAAAAGAGCTATAATTCTGTTCTATCCACATTACTAGAACATTCTGAAAGCATTATGGGGTAAGTTTCCCAGTGAATATTGTAGTATCTGCTCTCCCGCTGTGCAGGGAGAGCCACGTTAAGGATTTAATACCTTCCAGTTGATTTCATGCTACATAAAGGAAAAAATGAACAAATAACACATAAGACACAACTACACGTATTTTCTGGTTGTGTTAAGTAAGGAACAAAAAACAGCAAAATCAGAAAATTAGCCGTGTGTGTCAACGCTAGTACTAACTCACAAACACGTACTTCAGAACACGAGCCAAGACAGGAAACAATTTTTAAAAAAATAGTTCCCCCCCCCAAATAGCAGAAAACAAGGCAAAAGGAAACTGTACTTGGCCAGTGCTCCTCAGCCAAGATCGGAAGTGAGGTATCGGCTGCTGGAACCAGTTAGGAGGTAGCAAAGGAGAGCGACACTGCCCTCAACCTTTGGTAAGCAGCAGGCGGGATCAAAGTCCTTTAAATGAATACATTAGGTCTTGCAGACAGCGCATGCGTGCTGCCTATGCTCAGCCTAAATATGAAAAGTTTTCTTTTCATTTTTTCAGAGTAGTTAGTGGTCCATGGGACCAATGCCTGCTCTGAAAAAAGCTGTGCTTCTTTCAGCAAGTTACAGAATCGCATTCTGCCTTTTGTACATGGCAAAATGCATGTGTCGTTTGCGACCGGTAAAATAGTTAATACATCTGGCCCAAATTTCCTAAAACTCGGCATTATGGTGATGTTGTTTTATGGCTCACCAATTCTTCCAAACAAATGGTTTTATCTTATTTCCTTATGTTTATCCTCTACAATGAGAAATAAACTCCCCTTAAAGGAATCGCATGGCAAAGATTTGTGTTCATGAGCAGTGATATATTTATTAGCTTCTTAACTTCATTTCTTATATACTTTCATCCAAAGTGCTGATACATCAGTACAAGTCGGGAATTAGGTATCAGTAGGTGGTAGCAGTAGCATTAAGCTGAACAAAGCACTGGCAAAGCCAACAAGTCTGGAGTTGGCTGCTATCTTTTTGATGTGCCAGTTTGTGATTTGTTTTACCTATGCAAGGGGACTACTTTTGTATGTAAATGCACACTGTGAAAGAACAGAATTCTGATTAAGTCAATGATAGTAGTGGGCTGACCCTGTATCCCATGCTGTATGCTATGGTAGGTGAATCAAAAATGTGAATGACATATTGACAGGCCAATGGAAAGAGCTGGCTGCAAGCCCCCTATAAGTACGTTTATTATATGTAATTGTATTAAAATCAAAAGGTCCTGTTTAGTGCCAGATCTAATGCATAGAATAGATGGAATGGAAGTGAGATTAATGTAGATGAAATGTTTGCCATATGTTTTTTTGAGGGCAACTGGGCAGCAGGGCAGGCAGCTTATCAGTGTTGATGGGCACAGATGACTTTACCTTCATTGTACCAGTTGGTCGGCCATGATGCCTCTGATGATAAATACTTGTTAGCCAGTTGGCACACTTCTCTGGTTTACAAAGATTTGCTGTCCACAGAACATTTGGGACTGCTGCAATCAGTGCCCCAAGAACTCATTCACACTGGCACCATATGGTCACAGAGTTGTAACAGATTACCATAACACGGCAGCACTGAAAGTGTTATTTTATTTACCTTTTTGTCTGCACAACCATGTTCCATCCGACAACAAATGTTGGTGGCAAGCCAGCACCTTTCTCTGTGTTTTAAACACTAGAGTTCTCTAAATCAAGATGGCTGTAAAGCATGACGTAGCCTAGGGAACCCAGTAATGATGGCAGCTTCTGGGATGGACACCCCTCGTTATTCCCAACCCAAGTCAGTTGTCCATCATTATTCTTTTTACGGATGTCTATTTTTTTAATTATGGGAATTGTAGTGAACGGTGGCAGCTCTGGGACCAGCTAGACCTTTGAACAGCTAAGTAATGCTCACTGCTTAGAGGAGAGAGGGAACGGTGCTGGGCGAACCTACAACTGCTCTCTACCAAAACCCATTGAGTTCTACAGTATGCACCACCGTTTTTCTGATGCAGGGCTAACATAAAAATGTATGGGGCTGAGATGGTGAGTACGATCGAGGTGAGGGTGAGAGACGTGGCTAAAATGAACAAGGTGTTGTGTAACTACTTGTTGGCCTGTCACCTAAATATCATTTAAAACAACCTAAATGGAAATAAAACACAAGTAAAATTAACATTAATCGGTGGGAAATACATTTTTCTTTTAGGAAAGCTTAGTTGGTTAATGTGATCATCTCAGATGTCTGTGTGTCTAAACGAAGGGTCACTGATTTGAATTCTGTTAGGTGCACTGTGGAATAATTATATAAATATAGCGCTATGATGTTCAAGCCTGTGATAGTGAGCACTGTGAATATGGAAGTCAATACTTTTTAATAACAAACTATTGCACAGCATAAGATAGTATGTTGCATTTGAAAAAGGTATAACATAGTAGACATAGGTTCCTCCGCAGCTTTTAGATTAACAAGTTGCATATATTAACATTGTTTTCAGGTTTTCAGTTCCTTTCGGGTCCATGCTCTTGCATCACAGTACAGGGGACCGTCTCTTCTTCTTTCAGCTTAAGGCAGCTCAAGACCAGCATTAATTGTTCAGGAGCTGTTGTTCTTAACAAATAGCAGAGGAATAGATTTGGTCAAATTATCAAGCATTGGCAAAGCCAATAGGTCTCACCTATGAAAAGGCATTTAGCCATGCTGTACACCAGCATGGCTGCTGTTTAGAGTGGCTAAAAGCTAGTGGCATAGAGGAGAGTGGTGTGGAATGTCATAGAGTGAAATGGAGAAGAGTGGACTAGAGTGTTGTAGAGTGGAGTGGCATTTAGTGTCAACTGCTGGGAGACTTAGACTCCTTGACCATACCCTCAGGACTCACACAGACACAATTACACTGCTTGGATCGTAGGCTGAAATTCAGTATTTACTGAAAAGAGTGGCTAGTGATTTCAGCCAACATGTGTATATGTCCAAAATCAGATGTGCTCAGAAAAGAGTTAGGGATGAAGGGATGATGGACAAGACAGTTCTAAAGGGATTTTAGCGTTACTCCTGGGAGCACAAGGTGAGGAGCATCCTCAGACAGAGAGAAATTGAAGAAAGGGCACAGAAAGAGAATGTGTGAAACAGAAGAGAGAGAAAGAGAGTGAAGGAGGAGAACACAAGGACGAGGAAGTGAGTGTAAAATGTAGGGAGAAATGATGGTGAAGAAAACGTAGAGAGACAAATATATAGAGAGGGAGAGATATAAGATTGGAATGCTGATAGCTAACATTGAGAGAAGAGGAAAGAGAGTGAGGGTTGGCCAGATGAGAGAGTGAGAACGAATGGTGAAAGAGACAAGAGAGTATTACAGAGGGAGGTAGGGGAGAGAAAGGAGTGAAAAGAGATACAGAATTATGTTGAGGATGACAAAAAGAAGGATGAAAAGTTGAAAAAGGGTAGAGAGGCATACATAAGGCGCGATAGAGGAAATACAGGAAGTGAGAGGGAAAGAGAAAGGCAGAAAAGAATGGCAAGGGTAGGACATAGGAAGTAACAGAAAATGGAGTAGAGAGAGGAAGAGTCAGAAAACAGAGTGAGCAGAGAGATTAAGTGAAGGTTCGTTTTGTAACTTGCATGTGAGAGCTTTGAATCCCAAAAGCTTCCTTTGCCAAGGGATCTAAAAGGGAAAATACACATTTTGCTGATATTTGTTTAGAACTCTTCTCAAGGATCTTTTACAGAGGAGAAAGTGGACAGGACTAACTGGGAAATGACCTCCCTAAACCTTTTTAGGTTGAAGTCTACCAGACAACATAGCTGTCTGGTTTGCTAAAGACATCTATCTTGTGGACCTTCAGAAACCTTCCCTGGGAATGAGCAAGCCTTTACAAACTACCTCTCCTTGTATTCTTCCTTTCTGTAAATAGGCCTATAAATTGTGTCCTTATCTTGTCACTATTGCTGTGCATTCAAAGACAGAGGTTAAATGTCACGGTCTGTCTTCTGAGGGAGCTTGGTGTTTACTTTTTGTTCTCCGATTTTAAACTGAGAGGAATTATGTGACAATCTTGAACTATACTAGGGGTAAAGTAAAGTATTTTTTTCTAGCACACAACAACATTTAAATGAACTATAAGAGTATTTCAGAATATATCAGAATTATCAAAGCACAAATGAAGCACGCTTTATTCATTCTGAAGTGAGTTGGAAACAAATACTTTAATATGATCAAACAAATAAATACACTAGGTGATGCCATTTCCACACAATATTATCGGTGTGTTGTGTAGCATTGTTAGTAAAGCTGTGTGTCTGTGCGAATGTAATGGTCATTTCAATTGAAAATGTGTTGTCTGTAATTGCAGTGTGCTACCACCCCAGGAATACCCCACTCTGCGCCACTCCACCCTACTCTGCACCACTCCACACCACAGCACTGTACTCTGCACCACTCCCCTTGGCACCACGCCACTGCACTCTGTGCCATTGCACTCCACTCTGCACCACCCAACTCCATGCCACTTCACTCTATGCCTCTCTACTCTACTTTATGCCAATGCACTTTACACCACTCACCGTACACCTCTCCAGTTCAGGCCACACTGCATTCTACAACATTGCACTCAATGCCATACACTCTACACCAATGCACTCTACACTGTACCACTCACTCACATGCACACTGGTGCTGGGGTGCTCCCAGCCAATCAGGGCAGGCTGGGAGTCTGTGCCTGCAGCAGCGACTGGAAAAGCAGATCGAGCGGCGCGCGGTGGAGGTGTTTTTTTAACGTATTAAAAAAAAAATGTATTCCCCCTCTCCGCGCGAGCTTGCCTCTTCTGCACCCTACAAACTTCTGCTATTGTTAAATATGCCAACTGTGATAAAAACCATACCCTCAGTACAAAATAAAAAAAAATGAAATCTAGTAGTGCTACTGCCAATGAACTTTAAGTCCACCTTCAGCAACTGAGCACTTCTTTGGGCACTATCTTTCATGAAACAGGGATAGAATTGTGACAACTGTCCCTGATGTTGGCTATTAAATTATGCTTGGAATGTAGATGTTTACTAGCATTTCATCTTTTAACAAGTCTAGCTATATTTGAATGTCGGCGCAATACTCCGATTTTTTTAAACAAGCCAAAGATCATAAACCTTCTTTGGCTTGTACTTCTGTCTGCTATTTTAAAATTGTGCAACCTCCTTAGACATGTCTGTAAAATTGCCTTTTGTCTTGAATTTTGTCCCTTTGTTCTTAATTTTTACATTCACTACCCAGAATTTGCCTTCTTACCAGGTGGTAATTCTAGGAGATCCACCTGGTAAAAATCAGTAAAACCAAACTTTCAATGGGAGCCAAATCAAATGAAAAAGTAAAATACAGTTGAAACCAAAAGGCAAACGCTAAAGCATTCATTGGAGCTAGTTCTGTCTAATCAGCATGCTAGAGGGCTACGATCTATCTCAAGCACTCCTTCGTGCACAAAGCATAAGCTCCCAGATTTGAAACACATGCATACAATTGTAGCAGTGAAGAGCACATTGTTATTCTATTGGCTTTGCAGCTGCTAGGCCTCTGACATTAAATACTGGTAGGCGAACCGGCACATTTCTCAGGTTAAAACAACTAGATCATTCCAACATGGAATGGTAGAAAGTATGGCCCAGTCCAAGGGCCACATTCAAAAGGGTGGTTTCGCCTGCTAAATATGAGTGAAATAAGAGCAAACTTTCAATGAAAACCAAATCAAATGAAAAAGTAGAATGCTGATGAAGCCATGTGGAGTAAAACAAAAGAATAAACTGGAGCGAGACAGTTTCATTTAATAAACATCAAGGCTGCTATACTCCTATATCTGAACCACCCATGCACACTCACTACAGGTAAGTATGAGATGGCAGCGGTGAAGTAGAACTGTTAGTAACCGTGTTGGGAGAGCATGTCCTGCATCCATCAGAGACATGAAGCGCAGAAACAACGCACTAGCAATGTATGTTATTGAAATGTTTCTTTTCTTAAATCACAGGATTGTCACCAGGAGATATGTTCCACTTTACAACCACCTCACATGCATTGAACAGGTGTTGGCACCGTTCCTTTGGCAGCAGTTTTACACGTGCACATGCAAGGCGCCCTGTTTTTTAAAGGAACGCTGTTTACCTAATATCCCTGCTGTTTAGTGGGACAGACGTTTCTAATAGGATGACTTCACAAACTGAACAGGTAGTTAAATGTTACTGATAATTATAGCGCCCCGCCTCCTGGAACCTGTACAAGTTGTCTCATTTGGAAAACAGTCTTCTGGGTAAGACCTATCTTTGAACAAATGTATAACACCAGCGCTGCAGATGCCCAGTACTCCTCTAAACCTTTTTCTGAGGCAGCACTGGCACTATGGGTCCAAATTTGCCTAGAGGCAGATTCTCTGAAGCAGGATTTACTGTCTCCTAAGACGTAGCAATGAAGTACTATTGTATCTCACATGCTGATCAGAGAACCCATATCACAGCCAGCCCTAGAAGAAAAGCGGTCCCAAAATGTAAATAGCAATGGTATTCTACACCCCAATTGGCGTAAGTCATTTTTCTTTTGTGTTTTTTAGTGCCAATTTAGTCGGCCAACTAATAGTAGGCTGATATCCTCATGAGTTCTTTCAAATGAGTTCCCATATGTTATATATTTTTTGGTGCATTTCACAGACTGCCCACAAAATGACAAAGAGAGAATAGTATTTTACGCGTTTTTAGTTTTTACATTGAGAATAATTAATGGGACAGTTAAAGTCGTCCTTATTTGTTTTTGTATTGGATATTATCGGTTTCTTCTAAGATATTTTGCATGCTTGTTGGTGGTTAATTTATAAAAAAAAATCATTAGATTCAGTGCATTGCCCCACATGTCACATGAGGTAGTGTGTTGCAATAAGCTAATTCTTTTTCCCAGCTCTTGAGTCTCAGAAAAGTGTGATTTCTTTTTTTTTTTTATGCACATTTATTTTGCACTATGTCTGTTTTTCAGAAATGATTGCCAAGAACAGTTTCTGCTTAAGAAACGGATTGGCACAAACATATTTTTTTTCAATTTGCTCAAAGTGAACTTGGAACGGGTTAGGGTAAAATCTGAATTGCCTGTCATCTACGAGTTTAGTGGAATCAACTTTACAGAGTCAAAGTATTTAATTGTTGTAGGGCATGGCTGAACATATATTTTGATATGCACAAGTACCTCTCCTAGTGGAAAACTCTTATTTTCACAAGTGACCTTTCAATTGCTGTGTTCTACACCCACGAGTCAGTGTGAAGGAAAAGCCAACAGTGGTTGCATACTTATTGAGTGAATAAACTGCTCATAGGAATTACTATGCTCCTCTCCACTGGTTCACTAGGACTATCATCTGTTTATGGATACCAGTTACTTCTCCACTTTCAATGGTAAACCCTAAATATGACAACCTGCCACTAGCCTAGAAATCCATATTAACATCAGTTTCTTCCCCTGCTAATTGGCGGGCAGTGCTTAATCTCCATGCTAATAGTGAAATGGATCCTGAACCTGTACCGAAGGGGCCACCACAAGCTCTCACTTACAGCCGGGATCACAAGGAGGATGGTGGCAGGAAGCAGGACAGCAGCCAAGGCTGATGAATGCATTCACTTGTGGATTCCCTTCTTCTTGCCTTCTTTTCAACACACTCCTTTTAGGGTGTCCCAGGCGATTGAGTCTCCTGCGCAGGTGTACAAGGCACTTCTTCCTCACCAGGATGTTCCAGTGCTCACATGTGCTCAGGTAGGAAGTTAAAATGTCTGCAGTTACACCCAAGTTTCGGTCCAAATAACTGCGACATTCGAGCACACCCAAGAAGTGTAACATATACATTCTTCTGTAAAGAAATCTCCTTTCTTTATCACACAACTTACTTTAACTTTGGTAAACCACTACCCACGCTATCCAAATTCATCTCCTGTGGACACCTGGATCGCCTGTAACCTAACCCAACCATGTAATCAATAAGTTTGCGACATATTTTATCCACAAAGAGTGTCACTCTCATTTATTATGTGGCATGCATTGTATTGTAATTTCAAGGTCCTCACATCCTCAAAGGGCTAGGGGTAGCATTGCTATGGAAAAACTTGGATTCTCTGAGTACAGAACAGTGTGCCAGTGACACAATATTCCCTTGATGTCTGTTATTTGTCGTAGTAAAGCCAGAAGACGACAGATTTTACTGACTGCACCTGACGTGGAATTCAAAGGTCAGCCCACATCCACTTCCGAGGGCAGATTGCAGGGCTTGCACGGGTGGGCCTCGCCACTGGAATCAGTTGAGTACGCCGGCTTTACAGACAGATAAACTCTATCTTTTACGTGCACATGCGGGAACTTTCAACTGTCTGTCCAAAGTCTCTAACAACTTGAATAACGGCCTCCAGTCTCTTTACAAAAAGTTGCTAAGGTCAAAGGTTAACCATTGCTTGCTGCCGGTAATTTAGCAACCGGCATAATTGTGCCTGTCTATTGTACTTGTGAATAGTTTCAGGAGGGTAGCAATAAACCCGCAGGCACCCTGATGGTGTCTCTTGGAAACGTAGTTTTAAAACATATAATTGCGCAGATTCGCCCCGGCTTAGGTGTTAGATAACATGCGATAAAACAAATATTGCGATCACAAACCGTTAGAATGTGGAGCATACATTGGCTGCTTCCCGCAGCCATGTCCCATTAGCTAACAAATAATTAATAATTAGTGCATTTCACTTCACTCATAGCAAATACAAACAATATGCTCAAATATTACAAAGAGTGCACAGTTGGAGAGTTGGAATATGGAAGACACAGCCTCATCTTCTCTATTTGTATGCTTGAACGTTTTTCTGATGAGTTGTATATGTATATCCATTTCAGGGAGATTTAAGGAGAGATTGCAAGAAACAGAGAACAAGAATTAATTGGGGAGACAAAGCTCTGGATTTAGAGAGTACTGCATTTTCGACCTTATTATCAAGTACCAAATTTCAAATTATTAAGATTATTACAGTTAACATTCATACAGGTAATATGAAACATCTGCTAACACACTATCAGAATAATTGTCTAGGGAAAGCCAATTTCCACTTCTAGGAATTGTAGACAGTGCAACTCTTTGTCATTTTCCAATTAATTTGCAAATTAACTTTTAACATTTTTTAACACTTTTACTGAAACCAGCTATTCATCTGAAGCTTGGACCTAATACCGAAAGGAACTTGAAAATGTACTAAATAGGCAAGATTCAAATTGTTGCTAGTGCGCAAAATTCACATTTGAACTAGGTTATAATCATATCTATTCAAGTCTTGGTGAAAAAAGGTGCAGCCCAAGATATGCATTAAAAAGTTTGAAAATTAGTAAAACAGTGCTTTTTGTGCACAAGCGTTTTGCACAATGTTAACATGCTACTAGGCAGTCAGGTCACAGCAAAGTACCCTGGGTATAATAATTACACTTGCCCATTGGCCTTTTCCACTTGTTCCACATGCCTTTGTGAGTTTACCTAACAATCAATATCCTACGGTTACCCTGGGTGGTAGGTTGCATAGGGTAGACATTTGGCCAGAGGTACAAAGCTTTTAACCAGTTGCAAACCCCCCTATTCCCTAAAGCAGACGGTTTGCGACCAGAAAAAGGCTTTTTTAGTATACCTGACCAATTTCGTGATTCAGAAAGGTTTTCCAAGTCTCAATAGGGGTTTGGAAATGATTACTGATTCACAATTTGTAAGGGGATTGTTTGGAGAGTCCTTTCCAAATTGCAAATCACTAAGCTATGCATCAATGCTTTGCCACTTGAGCTGAGGTTGTAGACCACTGACCAGTTGTCGACCCCCACGTTGGGATGGTAATTGATTCGCATAGAGGAAGGTGTCCACTTTCCTCTATGCAAATCTTCCCTCCCCCGTTGGGACTCATTGTGGCAGCTTCGGCAATATTAAGCAGTGGGCTCAATTAGCTCATTCAAACTGGATTTTTTTTAATCAGCCCAATTTTATTTCAGAAACTCTGGATTCGTTCATATGGATGGTGGTCTGCTGGCCCTTTAAGGCCACCTTCCCTGTAAAGGTAGCCACATGGAGGGAGATGCAGTTTGTGACCTGCCAATTGAATATTAATTTTGCAGGTCGTTCTGCGATTCTCTCCACTTCCTTATTTTGCAAACTGACCTTTTAGTACATAGGTCGGTTCACAAAATAAATTAGTGGTCACAAAAGGTTGTGTACAATTTGCAACCACTTCTTGCTACCAGTTTAACAGTACGTGACACATTACCAAGATGTCATTAGGAATAGCAGCTCACACTACAGTATTATTGCACACACTCTCCCATCACATGTTCACAGAGGCTTTCAGTGACTCACAGTAAAGGATGAAACATGAGATGTCAATGGGCAGACACAAAGTAGAGCATACAGAGCAATATAGGAACAATGCAAAGTGCACACTGTTGTATTAGCACAATGGGCAACTATAGGGAGTGTGGCAAGGAGGGGTAGCACAGTATCACTGCAAGGAGCCGTGTGACCCATTGAGGAAATGTTAAACTGAAGTTACATTTGTTAGACATGGCATCATTGGCGTGGTCTCCCCTGTCCTTTTTTGCCTCTGCCTCCCATGTTTTGACTATGTGCTGGACTCTGTTTTTGCTGTTTTATTGTCTCCCCGCACTTTACCACTGCTGATCAGTGCTAAAAGTGCAAGTGCCCCCCATCTAAATTGTATTGTTGATTTGTTTATCCATGATTGGCATATTTGATTTACTGGTAAGTCCCTAGTAAAGTGCACTTGAGGTGCCTAGGGACTGTAAATCAAATGCTACTATTGGGCCTGCCGCACTGTTTGTGCCACCCAAAATAGTGGTCACTTACACCTGAATGGGCTGTGCTTGCCCTGACACAATGCAGTCTCCAGCCCCCTGGTGTGTGTCCGGGACCAGGCCTGGGCAAGGCAGGATCTTGTGAACAACAGAGGCTTTCCTTAGAAGTTTGCCTACTTCAAAGGCAGAAATGGGTTAAGTAGTGGAACCAAAACCCCAGATTTTTAGATTACTTCTGGATTCAAGAGGAACCTCTTCCAAGGAAAAAAGCTGAAGAGCTGGAGGAGGAGTACTGCCCCTTTTCCTATGACTGTGCTTTAGTAGGTTGGCACGCAGTTGCTGCTTCTGTCTGAGAGAGGACAAAGACTGGGCTTTGTGGTATATTCTTCCTTGTGAAGAATCTTCAAGGGCTTGGACTGAGCTTGCCTCCTTTTTTGAAGTTTCAGGGCCATCAAGGACTTTCTGTGCCAACACCTGGACTCTCTGCTGAGACTCCTGCCCTGCCAAGTGGTGCCCTATCCAGTCCCTGGATCCTTGAGAGATGAAGTTGGCAGAACAAGGATTGAAATCCACGCACAGAACACGGTGCGGGGAAAATTTGGACGCACCACCTGCAACGCGGCTGAAAAACAATGTGGCACCCGGTTCTCAACTAAAATCAATGCTCCACCTGCATTGTGGCTGGGAGATCGATGCATCGTGGCTGGAGAAACAAGGCAACACCCGCTTGCCGCTGCTGATAACAATGCAAACCCCACTCAGCTCAGTTTTCCAACACCGTGCAGCTGGATTTTTCTCGCATCATCATTGAGCGTCAAAAATCAACACAGGCCTGCACGGATCCAAGGTGCCCATCCGAAAATCAATGCATCACTCTATTGTGGGAGAGAAAAATGACACAATGCAAAGCCTCACTTGCCAGTAAGGAATCGACGCATCGCTGACTTTTTCAATGCACACTCACCCATGCAGCTTTATTTTTGACGTAAACCAGGTGCTTTGTGTAAAATCAACGTTCCCATTGTTTTCTATGGAGTAAGACTCTTATTCTTTTGAAAATTCATATCTTGACTTGTGTATGTTGGATTTTTGTCATTTTGGTCTTGTTTGATTTAGATAGATATTACCTATTTTTTGTAAACTGGTGTGGTGTCCATTTTGTAGTGTTTTCACTGTGTTACTGTGTGTGTTGGTACAAATTCTTTACATGTTGCCTTTGAGATAAGCCTGCCTGCTTGCGCCAAGCTACCAAGAGGGTGAGCCAGGGTTATCTAAGGGTGTATCTCCCTGGACGTGACTAGAGTGAGGGTCCCTGCTTGGACACAGTGCAAACTGACTG
The DNA here is from genome assembly GCF_031143425.1 of Pleurodeles waltl. Classification (NCBI taxonomy): domain Eukaryota; kingdom Metazoa; phylum Chordata; class Amphibia; order Caudata; family Salamandridae; genus Pleurodeles; species Pleurodeles waltl. Next base: position 520,641,183 of record NC_090442.1, read on the forward strand.
CCAACCAGAGACCCCATTTCTAACAATATTGGACCTCAAAGTAGTATGGGTCCACTGCAGATAGCACCATGCCACAATGGAGTAAGTTGCACCACAGCGAGAGTGAGCCCAAGAATGTGGGTCTGCAAAGGGGAACAGGGACATTTGGATTTAGACTTATGGTGGGGGCCAAAGCAGCACAAGTCAACGGCAAAGGATAAGGTGGTCTACTGAAGAAAGGGATCACTGGGACAGTGGGGTGGAGGGCACGGGGAGAACAGCACATGTTGCAAAGTAATCTTTTTGGAAGGTCATCCCCACTTTTTGCTGTTTGATGCTGTTGCTTTTGACCTGCACATGTACTGAAGCCTGCTAACCAGACCCCAGTACCAGTGCTCTGTCCTTTAAATTGTACTGAGGCAATTGCAAATCCAATTGGAAAGGACTTTACCACCTGCAAGGCCCTAGTAAATGTTACCAGTGGTACCCAGGGTAGTGATGGTAAAGAGCTCACCAGGGCTGCAGCACCGATTGTGCCATTCTGTCTGACCCAAGTAAAATCAAACCTGCAGAACTGCCATGAGAACCTGCATGAGCATATTACCTGCTTGAGTTTGACACTGCCCACACCACATACAGACAGACTTCAATTACTGCCATAGCACAGGTCAATCGCCCCTAAAGCAGGCCTCCTATAGCCCAGGAGGCAGGATGCACTGTGTTATGAGTCTGGACTTATGTGCCCAAGCATATATGGTCCTGTGGCAGCATTTCAAACTTAATGCTACCGCAAGTGACCGGTGGCCCATAGGATAAAATGGGCTGGCACCTGAGCAGTCCCTAGATGTCCTGCTCCAGCCAATTTTTGCATATTTAGTATCAAACAATGTGATTTCTAACCCTGAGCATGATTCTCATGCCCAGGATTAACTAGCATGTACCGTGGTGGCATCCTTTTAGGATGCCCACCAAGATACCAGCTTTCCACTGCCTTGTTGGCTCTCCTGAGCCATTTGCCACCAAGACAGGAGTCTGCCCTCCTGCTGGACATGCTAACACTTCCCCTAGGATGGAGAAAAAGGACCTGGGCAGGAAGGAGGTCACAGCTCCTCCCTCTCAGGAAGGCTAGTGCTTACAGTAATCCAGGCGGTGAGCCTCAAAGGCTTTACCACCCTTTGTGTGCAATCTCTTGTCCTGAACTCATGTACAAAGCCTTTCCCCCCAACCATGCTAGCAGGCAGGAAAATTAGCTATTCAGGAGGCGTACACCCGCAAAGACTAGCCACACTTTTAGAGTGTGCTAGGGGGGTCTGTACAGCCAAAGAATGGTTCTGCCATGTTGGCAAACGTTAGGAATAGTGGGTTCTGGGTAGGAAAGTGATTTACTCCCAGAGGAAGTCATCACATCAGGAGTGGGCTAGCCACAGGGGCCAGTAGCCCATTGGCAACTGTCCCCCACACCCTTACTGCTCCCATAACCAGGATTTAAGGGGCTCCCCTGGCACCAAAATCTCAGTTCTGACTTTGAAATCAAGAAGACGCTAAAAGAAGATGCCGTCACAGACAACAGGACTTGGGACTCTGCCGCAGTGCAAAGATAGGACACTTAAGTGCCCTGGGGAGACCGTACACTAGAACTGTCTGATTGACGTGTGTCTGTGGTCAAAACACATGGCTCTCAGCAAGAGGGACTCCAGTGGATGCCAGAAACCTCAAGCAGATGCCACTGACTGTTGCTACCAGTTGCATGCAACCTGCAGGAGAAACGTCGTGCTGCATCCCCAGAAATGCAACCCATCGAGCCCCCCTTGAGTGAGCCCAAAGAAAGTTGGTGACCTGCACCCTGTGAGTAGTAGTGAGGCTGTCACCAAGTTGTTTCTTTTAGCAATTCTTTTTATTGCATACAACAACCAAAAACATTGCACCAGCATATTAGACAACAGTAGAATGTGATTTGACCACGCTACTTCCCTCAGAGGACTCCCTCAGTCTCACTCCTTCCCTCCTTGCCCCTGAGAGGACAAAGCATAACTTGAACATATGGTTATGTCTGGCAGCAGTCCTCTGCTCTTACGAGGCTGGGTGGAGAACACAATCCCCCTCTATAAGCGTTCCACTTTCCCAAAATTCCAGTCCATTTCCTTGGACATCCTCTGCTCGCATAGATCACTCTTTCTGTCAGCATGCACCAGTCTAGATCTAGTTTCCAGTCCACCAGTGCCGGCGGACGACTCGCTTTCCATATGCAGCCAATGTTAGGTTGCGCTATTATCAGCCCCAGAGTCATCCATACCTGGTTCAGGCGGGTAAGATCCGTTTCACCCCAAATGTTCAACAGGTCAACGTCCTTCCCGCACACACTATTTAGGTATGTCATCACTGATTCCAAATGACTCTGTATGGCTGGGCAGCTCCACAATTTTGAGAGCAAAGGGGGGGTTCCCACTCTGCCCATCTTTGCCAAGTTGGTGCAGGCATAATAGTTTCTGTGCAGGATTTTCAGCTGAACTAATTGGAATCAAGAGCGCACTGCCATCTCCCTCTGGGAAGAAAGAGCATCCTGCCACTTTCCATCATCCAAGTCGCCCAGGTCTCGCACCCATTGGCACCTCAAATTCCCCAAACCATCAGGGGAGTTGTTAATGAGTTTCTGGTGTATAAGAGAGATGGCCTTGTAAGGCATGTATTTGGTTAATAATCGCTCTTTGAGCGGGGAGGGCTCTGGGGAGTTTGATTTGTAGGTACAGGAATGTTTCTGAGGGTGCCAGCTGTTATTCTGCCTGGAGATCTGAGAATGAAAGGACTGTGCCACTCCTCCACAGGTCTCCTACTTTCGCTAGTCCGATAATGTCCCAGTTGTGACTGTCACCAAGTTGTGAGCTGCTACTCCCTTCCAGATGACCTCCAGCTGACAAAGTAACTGTGGACTAATTTTACCACTGCCAACGCTTGTCTGTCGCCAGCCCGGTAACCGATGGATTCTCGGACATCCACGACTCCAGAGCAGTTCCCCAGCATAATGACCGATGTCAGCAGTGCCTTACTTCTGAGAATCTGCATCTTGAAGGATGCGACTTCGAGAGGAGAAGCAAAGCATCTTTGGCATGACCAGACCATGTGATTGATAGCTACAAGGTCACCTCTGCACCCGGAGCCACCTGACATGGTGGCGAAGTTCCAGCTCAGGAGTCCAGCTCCTGTGACCCCAAAGGCCTCTACTTTGCAAGGGTAGAGTATGAGTTGACCACAAAGTGTGCTTTTGTCAAGTGATGCATTTTGACAACCTCCTGCGGATCCCGTCAACACCAAGAATAGCCAGAGCACCTCTGCACCCTAACTCCCTGGGCAAGGTAACTCAAAACTGACTGTTGAGGCTTGGACTAGGGACCTGCAAGACCTTAATCCTAGTATGCTAGTGACCGATTGCATACTAGGATTTTCCCCATTGACTTTAATGGGTGTTGTTTGACCATTAAAAGTACTCTATTTTTCAATGCTTTAAAAATTCACAATTCTGGTTGTGTGTAAGATAAAAAGTTTGTGTTGGTGTCTAAATTAAGATACAAATCTGCTTTATTTTTCTAAATTGGTGTTGAATTTCTTTCAAGTCATGACATTTACTTGTCATCCATGTGGTTGTTGTGAAATGCTTTACACGTGTTCCTCTAAGTAGCCTGACTGCTCTTTGCCACACTATGAGGACTGAACTAATGTTTACTAGTTTACTAGTGTTAACCAAAGGTCCACTTCTGGGTAACATGCTGGTATTACATGGTAAGACTCCACAGTCATACCACATAATACTGCCACCTTGCTACAGAACTACATTGTAAACAGATTAAAGGGGAGGATAGAGAGGGTGGACCACTAGGATATTAGGGTTGGAGGGCAGAGTGATGCCTTACGTATATTTTTATTCTTATGTTTTGGAACCTCTGATAAAACATATTCTGTCTTCTCATTTTAAGGTTGTTGGTACAACTCTAGTGTCTAATTGGATAATGAGGCAATTGGTTCATTTATTATTAACCAGACTTTGATTACCTACAAGCTACAGTGGTTGGTATAAAACACATGCAACAGTGGTGGGTGAGTGCTTGGAATTGGAGATAGTATATGAATATAAGCGATGTGAGTTTTTTGTAGTGTAGATTACAGTTTCCATCGTTATCTTCTCTCAAACTTTTGAGGGTGTTTGCTTGGAGATCTCATTAAGCCAATAAGTGTTGGTTTAAACATACTCTATTTTGTTAAATATTTGGCTCTATTGTGGTTTGCTGAACTGATTATGAAGGACAGGTAAAATTAACTTGAGCTGAATATTAGTATAAACAAGATTATTTACTAAAGACTGAGAAAATTACATCAGCTGATCATCCCTTCTCATGCCAGTGGTGACAGCCACCTGCTTTCCTTGTCCACTTGGAAAAGAGTAGGCTGTGTCACTCTCCACCTTCTGATAGGTACTCCCCACTATAATTGAGGTTTATATAGGAGGCAACAAGCCTGGGGCAACTGCCAATGGGCTTTACCAATTCCTGTCCATTGAAAGGGAGTTAGCCAGTTCTTGTCTGAGCCTGATGCCTGAAGTAGAGGATACAGAGCTGCCAGAAGGGCTGGGGCTGCTTTTACTGATCGCAACAGACATTGTCTAGTCGAACCGAGCACTAAGGCAGCAGAACAACTTTGTCCGGTGAGCAGTGGTGCCTGGGGAGCCCCAAAAAACACAATAGACCTGGAAAGGCTAGATTACCATGTGGACAAGAAGGCCAGCTGGAGGAAGATCATCTCACATAAATAAGGTCAACCACAGTGATCAGGTGCTACTTTATATAGGAACACCCCTGGCAAAGGGTCACTTAAATGATCAGTCAGAGACAGGCTTTGCTATGATGGTAAATGCACCAGTGGAAAAGATTGATTCTTACAAAAGTTCTTCTGACTGTGTTGGCTCAACGTTTAACAGTTCCAAATGTAAGACAGGTATATTGTTCATTAAATTCAGCAGTTCACCATTAGAAGTCTCCTCCCAGGGGCTCAGAGAAAGAGATTGTCCTGATCGAGTGTGCATGTGAGAATCTCCTGTATGAAATGGTGAGATTTTTTAAGTGTTAAGATAGTAGGTCTATAGGCCAAGATTAAGTTAATGGTTACTGTTGCTTTTGACATAGTACATCGTTATGAGTAGACCACTACTAACGTGAGGGTATTCCATCTGCTGTATTACAAATGGCATAGGATATAATGCACTTCTAATACAATGGACATGATATCCATTATGTTAGTCACAGAGCAACTCATCTGCCACCTCTAAATCAAGCTCATAGTAGAAACAATGACTGCTGTCCATATAGTCTTGGCTGCTTCTAGTAATTTGGTCAGCACTCCATTTTATACTATTAATTTGCTGGAAAGTACTTTAGGTAAAAGAGCAGAAATAAATCAAATAAATAAATATCAAACCCACCTAAAGGTACCATTGATTGAAAGTGTAATGTTTTTTCATCCATGTAAACACAAACAATTTTGATAGATTATAAAATGAAAGAAGATAATTTCCCTGTGAAACATGAAGAGAAACCCTTTCTAAACTAAAAAAGAATTAGCAATATCTATTGGCTGTTACCTACCAGAAAGCGACAAGAGCAGAGCTATCATGCCTGATCGAGAAAGTTCTGTCTCAAATATCCACCAAAGATGAATGAAGGATTTGAGAACCTAAGGATTAACTTCCAAACTATTTACCTGTGCAAATCTCTTGAAGTCCAGCCTACAGCAGTTTGCTGTGATTGTCAGTTGCACTTCAAGCAAGACTGCCAGGAATCATTGTCAACTCAACCAACCTTAATTCCCCAAGGAAGAATATAAGGATTAGGGCATGTTTTACAAATGAGAAAAGTGGAAAATCTGGCAAGACGGCTCATTGAGTTGAGCATGTCATACTGAGATTTGTTGTGACCCTCAGGACACAAATGTAATCTGACAGAGGGCACCTCAGTTATTCATCACTTTTTACCCTCCTATAAGTTTATGCTACGAATGGCTCTAAAAATCATTGATCCTTGCTTTCAAATGGCACGCAGTGGCAGAGTAGTGATGGAGGAGGCATTGTGGGTGTGTGACATCCTAAATTAGGCTTAGGTGACAAATATTAGGGCACTGACATCTACTACCCTCACAGGTCGACTCAAATCTTTTGACTCAGACAGGAGTAATAAGATCATCAAATCAAACAATAAAAACCAGTAGCTATAAACAACAACAGTAGACAATAAGGAGTCAAAAATGTATACTCACCATGACCTATACTCACCATGTCCTATGAGGCCATGAATCACCACAACGATTTCGTAAAGTTTAAACATTTATTTCCCTTATATTAACAATGCTAAAGTCACGTAAATAATACGCAAAACCAAATGATAGCAATACAGAAACAACACAGGCTGTCCAAAAGTCTGAAGAATCTTAGTCTGATGGGAGCAATCATCATTAAACACTCCAAAAGAATTATACAAAATAACAACAGAATTATTTGTGAAATAGCCGTAACATTCATTAGTTGTGCACTTAAATCCATCATAATCAGTTAATAAACATTCAATTTAATTATTGGGTCAGACATCCTTACTACCAAATTCTAATTCGAAAAGCATGTATGACGCGGGGCTTTGTTACATGCAAAAATTAAAAATAAGACAAAAATTTATTTAGGAAAACATCTAAACTATGGCGCTAACAAAAATGTGTTTGGATTTCTAAGGGAAAGCCTTCAAAAGGAAAACAAATACACATTGGTTATACCTCTCCTAAGAGTGACAGCAGGTAGCAGAGCCTCCATCAGTAATGCACAGAAACAGCAGACCTTCAGCAATCGGCATCAGGAACATGGAAAAGGGCAACAGTTCATTAGAGTCCGGCCTAAAATAGCTGAACTGTTAGAATCATAAATCACTGAACATAATTGCTACCAACTGGAACAGAACCAAACTGAAACTGAACTGAAGGGAACTAACTGACTTCATCTAAATCTTTGACTAATTAAAGTCCCAGAAATCACTAGCAAAACTCCTTTTGGACATGGCTATGTGGTGTGACAGTGAACGGACCAATTTAATTTCATTCCATCTTCATGGTTTCCTCGTGATAGGTTCTTGTTGTCATTCTTCTCCAGACAACAGTTTCTGCAGAATATTAACATTGTAGAAAACAACAAGGAACATGACACTTTAGCTAACGTTATTTCGTACCAGAAACTAAGAACCATTGTTAAAACTTTCAATAGTTATCACAAGGAAGTACAGAATGAAGTGTGAAAAAGACAGTAGATTCCAACTGTGAGCTTTCACTGGGATAGCTAATAAACTACATGTGCAAAAGATTTCAATGAAGACAGCATAACATCACAATACTTTATGACATCACAACAATGTGTAATCAGTTTTCTTATCAACTGTTATGATGTTATAGTAATGGGTTATGAGATTCAAAACCTGAAATAAACAATAAAGCTCTCTATGAGAGCCGTGCATAAGATGAGTCTATTGTCTTGGAACAAAGGGCTTTTACGTAATAGCTGTTCAGTGCAGCAGTGGGTAAATACTGCAGTGGAGCAGGACTAATGAAATGTAACATGTGATAATGGACCCCTATCATATACATGACTAATAAAACACATAGAGCCTCTTGTACTCACCAAACGAACCACAAAAACATCAAATCCGTATTATTACGCACAATCAGTGGTATTATTGTGTATTATCTATCAAAAGTCTCTTCAGAAAGTCCCATATCCGTGAATGGTGGGTGAGCTATTCTTTTATTTAACTGAGCATTCTGCTCTTTTATTGACAGTTTCTCAGTGGATTTCAAACTATACTGCATTCGACGTTTATGTCAGGAATGATTACACACTGTGTCTTAATGACTTGACAGTGCCCAAATTTGCCACATGATTGTGCCGGTAGTAGGCTCTCTTTGTTAAAGTATGCCATCTAAATCATCAAGAAACTGTATTGCTATGTAACATCAACTTAGCACTTTAAATCTTTAAATCTTGGGTCGGATAGTTTGTATTTATCTTGATGATGTTATCACCTGGGAAATTTGAATTTTAAACCACCTCATATTGTTTTAAGAGCTTTCAAATATTTGTATTATTTTAACGTTATGAAGCAGACGTCTTAGAAACATTGGCATCTAAATGTTAAGCTATGTATCGGGAATAATGGTGGATTACAGTAGGCCACGGCCTATAGAAGCTATTTTTATTCTAAACCTTATTTTTAGCCAGTGTGAAAGCAAAATGAAACAAACGCACCTTCTTTGTACAATTTAATGTGTAACTTTTATGACCTACGGTCGAATAAAGTATATGATGATGATGATTACACACTTCTTTTTTTCTCCAGGGAGGCTAGTGGAGAAGTAGTTGAATGGCAATGCCAGCTGTTTTGTATTCTATTAAGTATTTTAATGGGCATGGGTGGATTTCTTAAGTGGACCACACATAATCCAATGTGCCAGAGCACTCAAAACCAAAAATGTGTATGTTGCGTAGGAGGGCAGCATATCACTCAACGGTAAAATGAGGGGCACACTTGTAGTAAGTCCTTGGCGCCTTGATACTATACAGGAAATACACTAACACTATGATAGAAAGCTCACCAACTCTGATACAGGGAGCCTGCAGCACTGGGGCAGGGAATAGACTGACAATGGGGCAATGGGCATCAATACAATCATCTGGACAGAAAAACACGGACATGCTCACTGGTACATAGAGGCATTGGTGTTACTCTCAAACAGGAAGCCATCAACTCACATACTTAATCAGACACTTACAGACACACTGAAGTTAAACACAAAATAAATACAGAAACACCCAACAACCCCAATATTATAAAGCAGGCACGCTGAGTTGTACAAAAATGTGGCACCATATCTGAACAATTCCCCTTTGTAGCTATGGCACCAAAGACAATGTCTACTATGACCCTAACCGTGCATGGTATGGTAGAGGCACAGTCTGGATGCCATGACAAATTTAATACACTTTATGCGAAATAGGAGCTCTGTCATTTTCAGGCACAACAGATGCCAGTGATTATACATAATTCTGCTTTAAATGGTCTCCTCAAGGCGCCACTTTCACATTACATTCTACATACCCAGCTACACAGATAACATCTGCATATTTAACAGTTCTCATCCTCACGTTCAGTAGAAGATACACTTGCAAGATAGTAAGTATGCCTGTACAGCAGGCGAGTGAAAAAAGTTGTTTTTTCGATGTAGTAAAACAACCAGATTGTGGGTGGTTCAGTAAAGGTCTGAGTGTAAAGAAGAGGCGAACGATGCATAGGTCATTAAAGTGCTTCAATGAAATGCTGAGGTAAAGATTTGTTAGCCAGGTTTACAATGAAAAGTGAAGAAAGCAATATTGCCTTCACTTCAGTCGTGCAACTTACCATCTTTTACTTTTTAGACACACAAGCGCATGGTGAACAACAAGGATGTATGAGCTGTCACTGTGAACACTCATGCCATATGGTTATTAATGGTTAACATAATGCAGAGCTCAGTGCGGAAGAGATCAAACTAACTCTGAAAGATGTATACATTTTCTTGATTTAATGAAGCAGAATTAAAGGTACAAGTGATCTACATATAGCTGTGGACATTTTTAACCCAGAGGGAAGAACTTCATCGACTATCATGAGAACAAGAAACAATGTGCGAGGATCTCTTTAAAACGTTTCTCTGAGTGAGTAGGTCATCTGAGCCCAGTGTATATACAATTAAAAGGTGAGCAAAAACAATAATAAACGTGCAATGATATATCAAAGCTGCTCACACGTTGCTGCTTGTCCTGACTATCATCCATAGATTTCTTGTTTGGGGTTACAGTAAGCTCAATATAGATTGGGTCTATCTTTTTCTTAATTACAGCCGATTTTCCCAGAATGGACTTCATTTAATTAAAGCCATCCCCTTCACTTGTACCCTTGATTTTAGATCATGGTATAAGGAAAATGTATCTGCCTTGTAACACTTGTTTAGCCACCTGAGCACTCAGCGCTGTGTTGTATTATCACATGCATTAAGTGTGTGTACCATATGTGGCTGATGGTATCCATGGCGTGAAGGCAAGCCTCGCCATCATTGCTGGATGGATGTCACACACCCATCTATAACTCAAATCTTCCAAGGTTGATAGCTCTTCTGGCTGCACAAAACAATACATTAAACCAGTCATTCTCTTGCAATATGGTTCAAGGGTCGAACACTTTGCCTACTGCAATCTGAAGCCACCCTGACTACCCCTACCTCCCCCAAATTTGGTATGCTCTAAAGTCTCTTCCTGTTAAATGCCAATTCCTTCCTCCAACTGCCCCCACACCTCAGCCCTGATCTACAAGGTTTACCACTCAACTATTCTTTTGCAGTCTTGTTCTCTTACAATTAAAATTCACGTATCTGCTTAGCAAATATGGTAATACAGGGCCGGATAACAACCTTGGTGGATGGGATACACAACGTGGCGGATATCCCACCTGCCATTTTACAAGTTCCATAGGATATAATGGAACGTGTAATACGGTGGACGTGATATTCGTCACGTTTGTGATGGAGTATCCCATCCGCCAAGGTCGTGATCAGGCCCATAGTATGCATTTCACCAATATTAAAAATGACATATGCATTATAGTGCTTCAGTATAGGAGTGCCTGGTTCAAGCTATAAAACACTTACATAAATCATGTAATGAAATCATGATGTTTCATAGCAACAACCTTGCTCTTTGCTTTTCCAAAAGGGCCTAAGTAACCAATTCACCCAGTACCATCGTCGTTCTTCAGAAATGTGTGATAAATCATGCCCTCGGTCTCTATTGTATTGTAATTTCATTTATATAGCGCTTACTACACCTGAGGAGGCATTCAAACGTTTTACAGTTGTGTCTGTGTCCCATCGATAGGGTCATTTCTGTTCTTCCTCCGAGGGTTCAACAGGTAGTTTAAAATCATTGGCTTGGCGAGTCCCCTCGAGTCTGACTCGCCCATTACTTTCAACGGAGACAGATTTGCTGGGGAGAGACGAGTTTTCCGCTGTTGCTTGCCAGGCCGTCGAGCCAAATAAACGCTAAATGCAGAATACGGGCCAGGCTTTGAAGAGCCTCTAGGAGTTCCCGTTTTTGGCAAAGAAGCCAGCTGAGCTCAACTACGATTTTTCTTTTTTTCTGGCATTCTCTGCGCCTTCAAATACCTATCATATTAATAATATCGATGAGCCGCATCCAAAGTAGGTGCTTCAGATTTATACAATTTTAATATATTCCTCTCCCCTTTTCTGTGAACACAACTGGCTCAGCTTTAAAGTATGTTTAACAAAACCAGGGCTAACTGGGCAAAAACACTTCCATCCTTTTATATTCAATATAAGAAGGATTTTTGGTTCAGCAGTACAGTCAACAAGGTTCGTCTTGATTTAAGGGCAGTCAATTTAAGCGTGCAGTATGGCACAGGTACTAGTGCGGATCAGTGCCTTCCTATACCTTCACTGCCAGGTCAGGTTCATCTGAGATACTCTGTCATTCTGTAGAAAGAAACGGTGTAAGGAGGCAGGACTCCCTCGGGTATGCCTACAGCATGTTGTGGGTCTCATAAACAAATATCTCAGTGACAAGATCTCAGTGCGGTAAGGGTGGTAGAGCCCCAGCCAGTTAGACTCATTTTAAGAAAAAAGCTTATTACCAAATTTAGCCCTTAAAGTGTCAAAACGCTGGTGCAAATGTTCCAAACCTTCCAAAGAGTATGCCTTTCCTCGATGAGACTAGCTTGTTGAAAACCCACAGGTAGCCCAATACTGCAGAACACGTAGCCCAGAATCACAAACATGAAAGAATGGATGGATGGTTGAATGAATGAATGGCGCTTAAAAAAACACCCTGGTACGTCTTGTGATATTCTGATGCTGAGAAATGAAATATGCAGAAAGTGAAGTCTGACAAATGAGAATTAAATAGAACTAGCAAGTCTTTTTTCTGAAAAGAAAGAATGAGTGTCATCTGGGATGGTAGGAACCCTACTTGGACAAGTGAAAACACAAAGGAAGCCATATTATTGCAACTGTAAGAGCAAAATATTTTCCATAAATGTGCCACTAGTCCAGTGTAATGAGAGCTGTTGTAACTCATGTTAAAAGGAGAGATGTGCACTCACAAAAACTTGTAGTCAACAATAACAACAACTTGACTTTACATGTGTTTTTGCTTCCACACTCACGAGCAGCATCAAGGCATTTGCCGTATTTACATTTATTGCTGTATGATAGCTTGTGAGGCACATTGATCAAAGAAGATTTTTAAGAATGTAAAACCAAGAATCATCTGCCTTTTTAGCTGATTTATGTATGCATGTGGTATCTCTACTGCCAAAACCTAGCTAACATGCAGTGAAGTGCTGCTCAAAGTTAGACAATTATTGAGGAAAAGGAGATTGGGGTTGACCCTGTGTTATGAGAGTAGGAGTGGACTGTTACTTCATCATGATGTAGTTTTCCTTAAAAGGGTGTATCTTCAGGTTGTCCCTTAATTAGAGCAGGTCTGGGCTGGTCCTGATGGATACCGGATGTCATTTCAGACACTGGGTGTATAAACTGAGAAAACCTGCTTTTTTAGACTTTTTCATTTCCAGTCATATAGGGCCCTGTGTGACCATAAAGCAGAATTATGCCACCATCCTGCAGTAACTATAGAAGACATTTGGCTGGGCATTTTAAAGTTGATTTTAAAGTTAATTTTTGTCAATAATTATTTCACTTTCTTGAGTATAGAGAGCAGGAACTAGGCTGTCTTAGTTCTCCTAATGATTTGCTCCTGGAGTGTGAGGTTGGCGTCCAGCGTGAACCCTAGTGACTTGCTACTGGGTATAATTCCGTCCAGCTTTATGACGCTGTGCCAGATGGAGACTGGTTGTTACTTGTTGTTCTCAGTGAATAGTAGGAATTCTGCATTGGTGGCATTGAGGTTCAGGGAGGTGCTGGAGATCTGAACCTTTTGAGCCATTCACTGTCAGAAGCAGACAAGATTGTAAAGTATAATTATGTGTTGCGAACATACTGGTGAATTGTTGATGCTGTTGCTGATGAGTTGGTGAGTACAGTTCAGATTTAGTCCAATTTCAATTTTCTTAGAAAAGGTTAAAAGAAACTATTTCAAGTAGTTACTCAATGGATTTGTGACACATTTTGGAGCACTCACCAACTTGAAAGTGGAAGATGCATCTAGGATAAGACTACTACATATGTTTATAACAAGGTCTCACAGATTTCTCAGATAGATAGGCAAGGGTGTTAGCAACTGGTATTTGATTTCCTTCTTCTATGAGTTTCCCCATGTAATTCTATTGGCACATGCGTTAGAAAAAAAGACTTCTCATTTCCAGTGAGTGAACATATAACAAATATTGTTGAGGTTCATGGAGTGTTTTCTATAGATTGAATACTCAGATGATTTCTTCTCTGTTACTAGATCCATCTAACCTCCCAAGACTAGATTTAGAGGCCCTTCCAACAGATATTTGGTTTCCAGTATGCTCCTTCTCTGCTAATCATTTCCGAGAACAACACAACTGTATTATTATACCAGCCGCTCCTTGCCTTGGACCAAGCGTTATGGTCATGTCTTCTTGCAAATTTTCAGTGGATCCTCATTGGATGGGTACAAAGTGTATCCTTCTTTTTTCTGAAAATTATCAACACTAATAAGAAATTTCTCGCATCAACTCACCTTCACTAATTTTCCAGACATGTGTAGCACCCATGTTTCTTATCTTTCCTTCCATATACGAAAAGGCGTAGAAGCTTGCTTATCATGGTCATAAAATTCACTTTCGCTGCTGAGGACAACTAAACTACCCACCATTGTGCCAATTCTAGTCCCACTGATTTGCATGAGTATATTTCCAAATAATTACTTCTCTGTCAGATCACATTCACATGTACTAAATTCAAGTTACCCGTGGCCACATCTCTACTCTCAACATTTAAAAAAACAGCTAAAATCCACATGGGCTCTCCTGGACTTATCTCATTTATACTCTTCACGTCAAGAAAATCAAGACATTCTTACCCTTATGGAACACAGAGTCTTGCTATCTTTTAACCAACATGGATATGTTACCTTCCAACCTGACTATTGCAGCATGTTGTTTCTGGGAATTAAAGAATATGGGGCCAGATGTATCAAAGGGTTTTTCCCATTCTGTGTCTATGGGAAAATGCGTTGGTACATATGGCCCAGGATCTCTGTTTCTAGCAAGTACCAAGAATGCAGTGGTCAGAGTATTAACTTTTTCAGATGATAGAACAATGCCTTTCTTGCAGTCTTTGGTGTCACTGACTCAATATCAACTCACAAATACAGTTAAAAGACAAGTGTTTTATTCACAAAGGCATACATACATAGATCTTTTGTACATAGCCAACAAGCCAACCCCACTCAGAAAAGAACCTGACAGGCTACACTTCAAGCCTAAGCATAAAGGCAGTCGAAGCAAACAAGTCATTGACTAAAGAGAGTTGACACAAACTCCCTTTCTAAACATTCTGAATTGTATGATATGTTGCTAGATCAATAAAATGCTCTATAGCCAAACCCTAAAAGTGGTTCATCCGGAGGCACTACATTTGCTGAGATAGATGACCCATAAGACAAATGTACCCATTCTAGAGGTCGATTATTTAAAGTGGTCACCACAGTTGTTAGATAGTCTTTCTTCCACACATCGAGCTACAGTTAATAGGTTGTAATTCAGAATGTCACTTATTCTATAAGGCCACCAGCATTTTATCCAGCTATTAATGACCTTTCTCTGCTGTTCTCAGAGGTTCCTACCACAACTGCAATGGCCAATACCTTCACACTGTTTGCTGTAAATAATCTATAGATCAGCTTCTACTCTTGACTCCATACCTTACTAAAACGTGTATAACATAGTAACATTATCCACAGAGCAATAATTATGTATAAAGAAAATCCACAAACAATCTGAACTCTGTTGGAGAGACATCGTAGGAAAATGAGATTAAAAGCTTTTGTACTTACTGCTCGTACCCAAAATGCATTCACACATCAATTTTGTAACATAGAGGTTCATAAAATGGTGAACTGAAGCCTGCAGATGTAGAGAAAATGCATATTGTAGAATTATGAGGTTTATTAGCCCAACCTGGTGGTTCCACAAAATCTGCACATTTCTCAATACCAATAGAAAAGGCTTATTGTGCATATTAAATTGTGTTAATCAAAAATGTTTTTGTTAACAAATGCACTCATATTTATTAGCTGATCCAATTAGAAGCTTTCACTGTTCTACACCTGCTGTGCATTGTTGCCAAACTGTTTAAATGGGCTCAAGCATGTGCTTTTTATTTAGGACTCATTACTAAAAGACAAATTGTTTGGTTCAGAGATTGGCAGACCAGATACTCAGACACAAATGCCCTGCCCAACAAACCCTCGGATTGCCTGCTCATTCAGAGAAGGGCAAACCTTAAATATTCTCTCGACAGAGATGCAGTTGGCTCAATCAGCAGGTACGTCCTATGAGATAGTAGGGGCAACTGGAGTAAGATCATTACACCACCAACCTATTTAGAGTGTATGCTGTAATGTCTTTTTTTTCCCTATCCGTCATTGCCAGGAAAGACCTAGGGGTAAGGGACAGAAACATTAACAAAAAAGGACCACCACACCCTTGGAGAAGACTCCAACCGTGTGGGGACTATTAGATTGTTTTTGTTTTTCTGAAGCAAACTCCTGGTTTGGAAGTTTGTTCATGAAAACCAAACACTTTATAAAGGCTTGGTGGATAACCGTCATAACCAGCGGGGGACGTCCACCAAATGTTTTGTACATTGAAAGAAACCACTGTGACAGCAGTTCTTTTCAGTGTAAAGCGATGACCACTGGGCCTGCAACCATCTCTCAATTTGGAAGATGGTAGTCCATTAGGGTGGAGGAGGTAATGTCCCCTGCCATCCTGATGGACTCTATGTCAGCCAAACTCCAGATCTGACCTTTAGCAATGCAACAGCTCAATGGGGCTAGTCCGCAAGCCATAGGCTAGATTTACAAGAGTTTGATATAAGTAGGCATGACTTACTCTCCTAATACTCTTCGGTTACTCCTGAATTCTGGAATAAACCAAGAGTACTGGTTTCTCCTGGAATACAAGAGTACACCGTGAGTATTTTGAGAGTGACAGTAAAACCATTGTGAGTCGGGCTAAAGATGTGTAAAATGACGTGTTGAGACAACAAAGCAACATTGATACCAACTTGTGTACATCGAAGTGGTAAGGGGAGGCTGGGATTACCAAGGAGATCGGTGGTTTCTAAATGTTCCTTCCATCCCTGAAGATCTTCCTTCGGTATACTGATACGTACTGCTCAATAATCCGTGGCTCGAGTCAATTTAAAATACGAAGGCTGTGGACATGGAAACTGCCGTAGCAACAGCTGCAGGAAAAATAACCCAGTTAAGCGGCTATGTCTGTGAGAGACAGTGCAACGGAATCCAATGAGACCGACCTTTTCACGGTTGTCCACAGCAAAGTCAGTCAGAGGAGCCATTTTTTATATCACCATTTTAGGATATGAACTCGATAGGAGTCGAATAATTTGTAAGACAACGTATAAAAGAAAGTGACCGGCTCGTAAATCCAGCACTGTGACCATACCTCCCAGAATAGCGCACCTGTGCAATAAAACAAAGAGCTCTGCAGTTGTTCGAAATAAAATCAGCCAGAGTCGTCATTTTTCACATTCCCGTTTTATAATGTGGTGTGGATAGGAGTCTAATAATTTGTACTGACAGCGAGGGGAAGACGGTGGCGAATCCATAAATACTGAACCGTGCCTCTACCTCCCAGAATACGCACACCTGTGCAATAAACCCAGGACCTCAATTCCGCTTCCCGGTTTTACCACCTAATAACTCTTTTATAGTCTAGTAAGTGCACAAATGCTCACCTAGGCAAAAGCCATTAAAACCACCTTGAAATCTTGTCTGAAGAACTGCACCACCGGCGAGGGATCGCTCGGGGCAATAGACCCCGTGGCAGCTCCACACAAGCCGATGGCAGACCCGCGTGCAGCATGAACTTGTGACTTCTTGCTCCGTGTTTGAAAACGAACCTTCCGCCCTCATTGCTGCAGCCGGGATCTCTTTCAGACTGCGTCACCCCTCCGTCACACCCTTGCAATGGGATTTGTATGCTCTTGAGTGGCTCTAAGGGCAGGCTTAGTGTGTACCTCGCGCAGCTGTCTTCTTATTAATTTCCATGCGCAAATTGGCATATCATGAAAGTGCTGCTGCATATAGCCCATCAATACCCTCTTTGCTTAGTAGAAATCACAGTTTCTATTTTTCTATACAGACTATATATTCTGAATGGAAAAAACGATGTCTGACATGCAAATATCCGAAGAGGCACAAGTGCGCGTTTCTATCACATCACTGTTACAGCTTTTCCTTCAAGGTATTCCAAACTTGAAAGCCTATAAGATGCAAAATGTAATTTAACATGGGTGGGAGTTCGTTGCCAAACCATCAGTGACCATTTATCCAGACTTGTCGAGGTATGTGAAACACTACACCGTGCTGGGGTTTTCGTGAAAGCAGACACATCATTTCTCATTGAGAAGTGGTGGTGATGGGTGAGTGTACCGAGAAGACCCAGAGATCTCTTCTTTCAAAGGCCTGCAGGGTTCTGCTCTGAAGCCTGACCGAAAAGGGGCTCCCTAAACGTGATGTAAACTTGTCCCCCTGTTTCCGCACTGCATGCTTCCTGCTTTGCACAAGTACCTCAGGTGGGGAAGCTGCAATGTGATTATGACATGTGTGATGGCACAGTTTAGTACCCCTAATATATTCCAATCGGGATACACATGTACAAACGTTCACACTCGTTTTTATCACATTTAATATGCTTTCACACCCTCAACAAAACAGGCCTGCTACCAACGTGGGGCATCTGCTCCGTCTGGATGCCGTATTGTGCTGTGTATTTTTGATAGAAAACTGGCAACAAAATATATTGTGACAAATTTAATTTTAAGTGAGAGCATCTCTGGCATTGTTCATCTAGGATTAACTCACCCTTCAATGGCAGACTAACAAAAAAGATGGACCAGGACTGGAGGTAGTATAATGTGATCCATAAAACTCTCAGTTTAGTCACGGATTTCTATGAAGCCACTAAAACAAAGGGAAGAAAACCTATCACATACAACATGATTCCAGACTTGTTATAGATCACCTGACACCCTTGATATCATAATATACAATCATGGATAAACCACAACATTAGTAGCATAAACTACCAATAAAATCAGTACACCAAACATATCATTCTGACCATTTAAGCCTCCCCTGTCTCAGTCTACCAAAAATATTGCCTAATACACGACTGTCTCCCAAACCATGCTGCAAGAAAGACCTATAATTTAACTAGAAGGGCCTGTGCATGGGAGGCACTTTGCCAACAGCACTGGCTAACAGTCCATCGAATACTGATTTTGAAATGCTAAACTTCGGACACAAAGGCCATCACGAGGACCCTGGTGGTCCAAAGACCGCCAGGGCCTCGGTGGCGGTCTCACCACCGACGGGCCAGTGGTGAAGACCGCCACATTATGAGTGTGCCACAACCCTGCTGGTACCAGCAGGGCAGAAGGACAGCCGGGCCAGAGATCAGCATCTCTACCCCAGCAGTCCACTGAACACCGATACGAAAACCCTGGCAGAAAGGCTACAGGTGACAGGAAATTTCTTTCCTGTCGCCGGTAGCCGATTCTCCCAACTCACCCCTGCAGTCTGAATTCCCCTGTCCCCATTCATGACAGTATTCCCCTCCCACAACACCCTTCCATAAGAGTGCCCCCTCCCCTTCCATGACAGCACCCCCTCCACCCCCTCTTCCATAACAGCCCCCCTCCCCGCACCCCACCTTCCATGACAGCACCACCCCCACGCATACACACACACCCACACGCACCCACATACACTCATTCACCAACAGTTACGTACATTCATTCACGCATACATACACTCATTCACTTATATGCATACATACACTTATTCAGTCGCACCAACAGACACGCATTCACACAAACATTCCAACATGCACTCACTTCAATAATCATAAATGAATTCAAACACCCATACACACACGCATACACACTTACATTCACACAAGCAGACAACACCCACTCACACATTTGCACACAACACCCCCCACCCTCTCACCTCCTCCCTTGTCGGTCAATTGATTTACCTTGTCCGGCGAGGAGGTCATCCGTCAGGGAATGGGAACAGGGGCTTTCACCACCAGCATCGCCCCACCATCAGGACACTACCACGCCGTATTGCTGCTCATAATACGGTGGGCGAAGTCCTTTTGGCGAGGCAGTGACGGCGGTGGAAACACCGCTGTGCCTCCAACCGCCAGCATGCTTACTGGAGGATTTCGGCCCAATTTGTTGCGGAAGTCTTTCAGTACTCGTAATATGGCAGTCGGAAGACCACCAGCACTGGCAGTCTTCTGGCACCTGCGGCTTCGGAGGTCTTAGGAAAAGACTGCCAAAGTCATAATGAGGCCCAAAGTAATCTGGGAACAAACTTCCAAATATCTGGTCAAAAATATTCCTACCAAGACCTAAAATCCACAATATTATTTCAGATTAGCATGCTCATATCTGAATGCTCATATATGGTAGAAGACAAAAGTGAGTCTGGGGATTAAAAAACGGAAGTGCAGGCATGACGAGCAAAAGAACAATGGATTTAACCCAGATCTGCAACCAGGGGTGAGGGTTTCAAAAGTTTTAGCACTCTGTCCATCATCCTTTTGTATTGCTAATGTCGCCTTAAGTGGCCAGGGTATGCCCAGACATGGGTCCCTTGCTCACTGAGCCACTGGATTCAAGCTAGCCTGGCTGATGAAGGGTGATACCTCGAAACTGATCCCTAGATGCTTGTCTCCAATCCAGGGAGGACCTGGCCTTGCACTTCAGGCTGGGCTGTTCCCATGGAGACCAGGGTCAAGGCTGATTTGGATATGGCCGGGTCCAAACTGGGGTGGCATGGTGAGCAAAGGAACAATGATTTTAACCAAGATGTTTGAGTGTTTGAAAAGTTCTGGCACTCCGTCCATCAGTCATTTCTGTTGCTAAAGTCGTCCTAAGTGGCCAGAGTATCCTCAGATGTGGGCCCCTTGCTCACTGTGCCTCTGGATTCAAGCTAGCCTGCTTGATGAGGGGTGATACCTCAAAACTGGTCCCAGGCTGCTTGTCTACAGTCCAGGGAAGACTTGGCCTGAAGGTTCAGGCTGGGCTGTTCCCATGGGGAGCAGGGTTAATACTGATTTGCATGTGGCTGGGTCCAACCTGGGGTGGCATGATGAACAAAAAAATGATGGATTTAACCTAGATCTGTGACCGAGGGTGAGTGTTTAAAATGTTTCAGCACTTCATCCATCATCTTTTAGTTTTGCCCTGGTACAGTTGGGCTATCTTATGGAAAAAAAGCAAGACAAAGCAAACAGTATAGATTTTGGAATAATTAGTGAAAAGGGCATAATATGATACAGCAGATTCAGTATAAAAAAGTGCAGGCTTTATAAACGACAATGCACAGGTCATAGTGTAGTTATTTAGTATAAAACCACATTGAATTTGTGGAGTAGATTGGGCAATACACTTTTCAGATTAGAAGGAGTCAAAACAGCCTAAAGGGAGAGGTTCATGCTGCCTGATGGAGCGAGATGGCAATGGGGTTGGGCAGGAGACAAAGAGGGGCCCAGATCTCAAGGGAATCACACTGTCTATCCTCACCGCATGATGTGAAAATTGCATGAACATAAATGTAGCTTCTTGTGACTTTGTGACTGGAGTCTAGGATGACTGGTGTCACTGTGTTTGTTTAGAATACCTATAGAGCCCTGGGTGTTTGTGTGGGATGTTCTATTCACTTTGCTTTGTTATTATTTTCCTGTGACATATAATCATGCAAAGAAAAACAGTGCAAGCCGACTCTAACAATTATACACAAACATTCCAATGAAGTCATTTAGTTATCCCAATAGTCAAGTTAAAAATGTTGAAGATGTATTGAATAAGGAGTAGGTGACCAACAATTTCTTGTGAGCAAAAGTTAAATGGTGTGTGAAGAAGTGTCTCTCAAGAGCAGTCTCATAATTTTGCTGCATAGATATTCAGCATAGTCCTTCTTGACTCTGCAATATTTTTCAGGTATGTAGCAAACAATCATGGGATATGATAGAGCAGATGATGGATTTTAATGCCACTCTCTAGAGCAGTGTTTTTAACCTGTTGTGTAGGTCCAATAACGTGAGTGGCATTGGATTTTAATGCCACTCTCTGGAGCAGTGTTTTTTAACCTGTTGTGTGGGTCCAGTTAACCTGTTGTGTAGGTCCATCACGCTCTTCAAGTGGTCCACAACTGCCTGCTTAGAACATTATTAAAGAATATTAACAGATTAATAAGGTGTATACAAATAAACAAGCACACTATAAAATTGCAAATTTTAAAACATTTTCTGAATTTGAAATTGGAAGCTAAAACTTAAGTTGGTATGAAACAGAATATAGTATGGACAATGGGTGGTAGCAGTTGAATTTAGAAAAGCTCCAAACCTCCATTTCAATTTAAAAATACAATTTATATAATTTCTTTGTCATTTAAATAAAATACTTCATAATTTATGTATTTGTTTCAGGAATGCTTGTTTCCACATTTTTGCATATTGTTTTGTGGTTCAAATCATCAAAATGACTTAGGTCAGGATCCCCTGATTCCAATAATGACTCTGTGGGGATCCACAGATTTCAATAATCATTCATTAGTGGTCCCTGCATTCCAATATGGATTAAGTGGTTGGCCACATTAGTTTAAAGGTTAAGAACCAACACACTAGAGAAAGGGGGCTGTTGAAGATCCTTGTGAGGCTAAGGAGATGAATGGGTTGAAAAGGTTAAAGGTAACCCATACCCATAAAAGAAAGGAGGAGTGAAGAGTTTGTGGGAAGATAGGGGATGGTGAAAGACTGGAACATGAATTGCAAGGATACAGGTGAAATGACAGTGTCATCCGAAAGACAAGAATATTGATGGAGCGATCCTCCCACGTGAAAAAATTCAAGATATTAAGCATCTCTGAGGCACGTCAACAGTTGGATGAGTGTAGTCCTTATTAACACAGTATGTGTCTGCCCAATCCCTCATCTTTTACCCTTTTCAGAACCAGACATTTCAGTCTATACAAACCTTACCCAATGCCCAACCTTTCCTTGTCATGTCCCAGTAGGCCTTACACTGCCACGCCTAGCATGGTGCTCTAAGTGATTTGAGTACAGAAGGTAGAGCTAAGCCACTCCTTGGTCCTCAGAAGCCCTTAGTTTTGAGGTACAAGAGTGAAGTGGCATTGCACAGGCATTACCGGCACAGCCCATATCACGCTACATGCATCTCCTATCCAAAGCTAGCTCCCAGATTAGACTCAATTCCCCCTCCACACTTCTGTCTATCATCCACAGCCTTACAAATAATTTTGTCCAATATTGTTGTTCTAGTGTGGACTAGAAAACCAGTGATGCATCATAAATTCTGCTTATCCAATACATTGAGCCTATGTAAAGTGATTCCAACGAGGCATACCGTGCCTGAAAAACTAAATGCAAATTAAGACTACTGATTGAGGATAAGTAAATACCATTTATGATTATTACAACAAGGATAGTAATCCACCAAAAAACATCAACCCAAAAAGGTCATTACTTTCACTACCTCACTACCAGATCCTACCTGACAGCCATCTAATGCCCTGGAACTGTCTGAGGAATGCTCCTGCCAGTAGAAGAATGACCCTCATATGTGAGGAAGAAGAAACAATTCCCCACAGTTTACTGCACCATGTAGATTATCTCTCCCAAGAAGCCTATAGCAGAGCAAAACTTATCTTACAAACAGACATGCTCTCAAAATACCAGAGCACGCTTACTTAATGATAACTATTTCAACATAGCGCCTATTGCCACAGTCTTCAAGGTGTTGTAATAACATATGTAACTGTGCCTAATTTGAGTGTACGTATCGTATTAAATTCAGAACACAAGATGTCATCTTGCCACGATTCATCTTAGAGACCCTAAGAATGTAGTTATTTGAAGAATGCATATGCTGAAATCAGAGCCATTCCACATTTCGGGAACAGCATTCGTGCCAGTGCTGACTACTGGGCAAAGTGAGAATTGTGATCAGTGAGAGTAGCACCAACACATGAATGAAGTGGAACAGCAAAACTGGGGACGCCAAGAGCCTTTGGAATAGCTCAGACAGCACTGCGGTGAAAAAATGTGTATGCATGTGTGCATATCTCTCGTATTTTCTCTTTCTCTCTTTCCTCTATTTGTGTGTGTGTGCCTGTGCAAGTGCATGCATATATCTGTGTGTGCATGTATGTGCCTGCATCTTCACATGGTGTAAATAAGTTATTCTGACGTTGGTTGAAATATTATACATAAAAAACAACAAAATTAATGGGTTGATTTAGACGTATTACAGTCCATCAGGGTGGCAGAAGACATTACTTCAGCCATCATAATGGTATCCCATCGATCAAATTTAGAGATGACCTTCGGCCATGATAGTTCCCTTGAAGATATAAAACATTTGTTGGACAGCTGCCATTGTTTTTGATGACCATACACCAAACTTTTAACTTTTTTTGTTTTTCAGAAACAGACTCCAAAAGTGGAGAAAAAAAATCTGAAAACCAAAAACCTAATAACCCCCACCCCTTGGGAGTTTCCTTAGGGGAGGGCATTATTTTATTTCAGTCCCTTATCACCAAGCTTTTCCTAATGGTGACAAACAGAAATAGAATGACATCAGATGTCCGCTCTAAATGGGTGGTTGGTCTGATGTCCTTACTCTCACAGTACATACTCCGTCGAGCCATCAAAGTAAGTTTTCTGATGGCAGAGCACAAGCAAATTCCTTACCACGAGTCAGGCTGTATTCACCAAACAATGAAGGAGTAAAATATACTACTGCAAAATTAGATATAACTTTTGTGTGGATAGCAGCTTTCAAACTTCCTTAATGTGTGAAACATGATAATGTGTAATCCATATGTGAAATACTACAGGGTGCTTGTAGATAACTGTAGAAAGCTAACTCATGGACTTTTCCCAGGACCTCTGGAATTTTGCAGCAGAGGAGGACCAAATTATGCAGCAAGGTTGACTAAATTATGCGACAAGAAAAGGCAAATTATGTGGCATAATACAGCACATTTTGTGATATTATTTTGTCATTTTTAGGTCGAGCGCGCAAGTGCGCTGACATATTGTAATCTATATGTGCGCTTTTAACCATGCCCACTGCACACCCATCACTATCGCTCGTTTATGGGCTTGCCTTTCAAAAATCCTTAGTTATCATTGGTATATACTTTACGTTTGGTCCTCCTTGTTTAACTTAGTAACAATGTCTGAGTGCCAAAATCCTTCTGGTGCACAGGACCCCAAGTCACCATCTTTTTTTTAACTTTTGATCCGTTTGAGCTAGAAGCACATTTTGTGACAAAATCTGAAGATTATGTAATAGATGATGGATTAAGTGGCCAATGCGGAAATCCATAATTATGCAAAAATTGCCCCAACCGCAGAATCGCGTATTTACATTGGTCGTGACTAATCCCTGTGTACTGCTCAGCATGATCGCCCTGGTGTGACTAAAGGCAAGCTACATGCTACTGAGTGTGAAAGGAAGAGGTGATCCTTTGCTTCAGCCTCTCAATCTGAACTTTTCCTTTAATTCCTCACAACACAAAGGGTAAATATTCCACTGTGGAATATGTGATAAGCTGTCAACGCTCATTTAACTAAAACAGCTGCTTTCCTAAAGCATACAGCCTACAAGAACTGCCAAAGAACTCAAGCAAACATAGCACGGTCGTCACCCTTCGGAAGCCTCAGGGATGAATAGCACTACCGTTTTCTGTGGGAGACCAAGAGATGCTACCAAGCCTTAATGTTCTTGTTTATTAAATCCCAGCAGCGCACTCAAGTATAGAAAACTGAAAAAAACTATGCTAAAACTAACTGCAAATGGGAAACAGCAAAAAGGCCACCAATGGTAGTGCAGCAGATACAGCCCTTGGATACAGCAAATCATCATTTTTCTGCTCCTCCAAGAATTAGAGCCTCACACTCTTTAATTTATATAAAATTAGTTTAATTGTATTGCCTTAATGTTTGTGCCTCTGAGTCTGTTCCTATTTTCGTTTAAGTTGTGACAATTGAGAAATGTTGTTTCACCTTTTCATATTTTGTCTCCTCCATTTCCACTTCCTCTGGTTTTTCTTCTCTTAGAGGTGTGGAAGAGCTTGTCAGAATAGCCGCCAAGTTTTCATTCATGCTCTCACTGACTCCTGCTGTCCACTGGCACTGGCTGCTATGAGTGAAGGATTCATTTTGGCCTTTTTCTGTGAATGAACTGTTGAAAAGATCATTTAGTGACCGTT
Organism: Pleurodeles waltl; assembly: GCF_031143425.1. Classification (NCBI taxonomy): domain Eukaryota; kingdom Metazoa; phylum Chordata; class Amphibia; order Caudata; family Salamandridae; genus Pleurodeles; species Pleurodeles waltl. The sequence continues at coordinate 520,666,777 of NC_090442.1, forward strand.
CCAAGTGGTTGTTTCTTACTTCGCTGCATTAACCTCATCAGCACCAAACGCAGTTAGAGGTGCCTATCTTTTTTTTCCCTGACCAAAAGCTTTGTGTCTACATGCTTTTTTCTGTGGCATGAATACCAGGATCAGATACTTCAGTGGTTTGTACTACATAATGGGGTCTTACCTATCCAGGCTGCCAACCCATCTGACAGAGGAGATTAGCTGTCAGCAGGGATCTCCAGAGTCCATGAAGCCAAAGAAAAAGTGGACATGATGAAGTTAAACCAAAACTTCAAAGACATTCAGCATCATTGTCCTTTGGGGGAATTACAACTGGCAACAAGTGTTATCACGCTTCTTGTAGCTGAAAAGGTCCATATAGTGGGCTCAGTTTTCTGAATTCTCTTAAAAATACCTCTGACTTGATGTGCTAAGCATCATTGCGTGATGATGGTTTGATAGGCCCAAGCATAAGGCATAAAAGCACTTGTCCCATTTTAATCCTACGCAGTAGTTCAGATTATGGTAGTTATGTGGTTGAACATGTTTATGGTAAACTGATGTTTTAGCCGACTTTTCTTCAGCACCCAAATTGTTGTGACTTGGAACATACCCCACATGGCAAAGAATACATCAGGGTTAGCACATACCACCCATACAGTACGGGATGCTGACGCAGATGTGTTAATTAAAAATGATTATTGACTGTTTATGCATTTTGAATATTAAAAATAAATTGTGGGGAATATTAATGTAGAAAAATAATGTGCACGTTTGAAAATGTCCCCACGAAGAGTGACTATCAAAATTCACGAATTATACTAAAATGACTAAAAATATGTGAAAATGCTGAAAATGCGTAATAATATTGTAGTAGTATGTCATATTGAGTTATATAACGTATGTTTTAGATTATATTGGAGAGATAACTTAGCCAAAGTTGTGGCCTAGTTTTGCCAGGCCTCATGCAGAAGCTGAATAATCATGCAATGTAGAGAAGCTGATGTGTTGAACTGACCTGAACTACTTGTGTTAATAAAATCTGCTTAGCCAGAATTTTCTGCAATGAACCGATGGACAGGAGATGAGGGAATGAAAATTGTATCAAGGTCTGTGTAAAGCAGACAAGATGTACTTTCCCAGGACTCGAACAATAGAGACACTGACTAGAGAAGAAGATGCAACATTTTCGATACCTGATGAGCTGGATGATGAGGACATAGTACAGTGAACCAATCAATACCCTGAGATCGGCATAGTATTAAAATTCATAGATTTGAAGAACTGAAAGTATTGGGTAGCGTCATATATGGTGACTAATTGACCAATTAGGAATTGGGGGATAGTATGGACAACTTTAATATAATGCTGTGACAGAGGGAAAAATCTTCAGAACTTATTCTGAAATTGATGTGATATTGAGGGCGAAGAGATTCGAGATTCTGTCATCGGGCTAAACTGTTTTGCATGTCCCACATGCTAATGCTAATCTGTGTTAAGTAGGGTTCTGATTTTGAGACTTTGACATATACAATGACAAATGATTGATGGACTGATTTGCTGAACCCTGCAACTCATGTTAACACATTCATCGTTATTAGTTTATGCTGAGGCATTAGAACGTATGTTTTCTCAAATTCTGATTAGATTATGTTATTGGTGGTCACTAACGAATTAATCTTGAGTGGGTCGAATAGTTTGAATTAACCTTATGATTTAGTATTGAACTAATAGGGAAATAAAATTGATGAAACGTATAATTGAGTTGTGGTTATTCATGAAAAGTTGACTAATGTTTTGCTTATTGGTTATTGGTTTGTGTAAAAATTATTGATGCACATAGGTTACACCGTAGCTAGGATACTCCATGCGAATCAAAAGGTTAATCGACCTATAAGTGTCCCCTTGTAAGTTTACTTACTAAGGTCCAGGCGCGTTAACAGTGGTATGCAGCAGGCAAACATCTGAACGCCAAAGACCAATATTCATGGAAAAAATGACGATCAGCACCACCACTGCATTAAAGATATTGTCTTTTTTATGAAATCCAAAAAGGACATGAAGATGTGCAATGATAGTGCCTGGTCACCCTTTCAGGACAAATTATTGGATGTAGTGGGCCCATTTGCAAAATGTCTGGGTATCACTGAGGAAATGACTCCTAGTGGGTAGATTGACATAAGGGTACTAATTCATCAGACATGTGCAATCTGACTCCTCAGCAATACCAATTTGATAATTTCTATGAAGTGATGCAAACACATTCTTAGTTTGGATTCGATAGTGGGTGGCACACAGTCTTTTGCTCTCTGGGGAGATTTTTACTTCCATTGATGAAGCACAGGCTCCCTTTCATAAGGTATTTGGCCTGGGGTCTTCAGAGGACTGAAAGAGAAGGTATGTGCTCTGTTGGCCACTACGAGGTCAACACCAGATTCCACGTGAAACCAACACTTCAGTCATGAGAAAAGCTAAGAACACTCTTCCCCCAGAATGGGCATGGTTTTCAAAGGCATGGCTGCAGAAGACCCAACAAAGCTACCATGTTCTCTGTTATGCCCATAGTGCACAACTCTACTTCAAAATCTCCTCAGCTCCAGATGTTCAGTGACTGAAAGCCTCCCTTAAACTACTCAAGATTTGGATATGTTATGCACCTACCGTATTCTCAACCAAAGACTGAATTCCTCCTCTTCTCTAACAGTAATAGAAAAACTAGGGAGCCTTTTGAACTTGAACCTAGGCAGCTTTACCCCCCAGCTAACATCCAATGCAGAACCACTAGGAGATATCTTTAACACAGACCACTACTTCGAAGATCATATTTTGGTAAGAAAACCAAATCTGCTCGTACCATCGCTCCCTCGTGAAAAATGTGAAGCTGTTCGTACCATTCTTACTTCAGGACAATAGTGCAAGCTTAGGTCTTCTCCCACCCAAAGGGAACAACTATTTTGAACAGCCTCCCAAGCACCATATTGGCTCCCCTGAAAAGCATTCTGCATGCTGCAGTTAGTCTTATTGAGGTTTTGAAAAAAATCCAGCTTCATGGACCCCATTCTAAAGAAACAAGGCTGGATTCTTATAGAGGCCAATATCATCTGCAAGACAAGTTGTCTTATCTACAAAGTTACCAAACACTAGCAGGGCTATTCCCAAAAGTAATGTACACCTGTGAGCAATTTACACGTGTAAGTTTACTCCCACACTTTTGAGTAACTTTATTAGAATTAAAAAAATATATATTTTCTAATTACATATTTTAGGAACTTCTGATATAATTTTAATATATAAAAACGAAATTACATAAATTCTTTACATAATATTTTGTAATTTTTATACATAAGAAATATAAATATTTTACATTAGTTTGGATTTTGTTCTAATGAGTCTTTTAAAAAATAATATTAATTTAATGTAATATGTTTTAATTAATTAAATATTTCAGTCAAAATTAAGTTAATGATACATTTTTATTTTACATTTACAGAAAATATATTACATTCATTTACACTAATATTTAACAGAAAAAGTTTTTACAAATTGTTTTCAAGTTTAGGAAACTTTTTAATCTCTCAGACCTTGATATTATAAATGATAGGGAAAATTAAAACAGTTTATTAAACTTTAAAAAAAAATACAAATATGATCATGGCAAATATTAGTGTAAATTGGTTTTTCATATCTAATTAAATATTTAATTGATATAAAAAGATAAAGTTAATGATTTCTTTTAAACACTTACTTTAAAAATTCCCATTTAAATAAAACATTTATACTTATTTATTGTGTATTAAAAATTACAAAAAGTTAGGTATAGAATTAATGTAAATTAATTTAATTATTTTTTTAAAACATAGCGTTCATTTTTCAATTGAATAAAGATTATCAAAATATTATCACATACAAATACTTATCTTTTAATACTGTTCACATTTTCTAACAATAAAGTAATTTCATATGTATTTTTAAATATTCAAAATAAATTATTTTAGTTTGACATTCTTTCCTACTGGGCTCTATTTTAAGTCCCTGCCACTATCATTTTCTATGGAAAGGTTTTACAGTACCAGTGTTTGGCCATATGGGTGCTGGACTTACTCCAGGTCCAAACTGGAACATATACTACTGTTTTGGGCTACTTTCGGCTGTAGTACCATTAGAGGTGAAGTTTGTGAAGAGCAATTGTCTTAATCGCTTGTGGGTGTATGTCTGGCTCTCCTAAAACATCCCCTTAGCAAGCAATAAACGCCACTGTACTCCCATTTAGAAGTGAGTTTGAACCTTTTTACAGCCACTTTCCAAGTCCCTCCCACATTCACTACTAAATAGTAAACTTACATGTACCAGGCTCACAACATAGTAAAAGGCAGGAGACATGGAAGTGTAAATTTACACTTGTAGGTTTGTAATTGCATTTTGTACCAGGTAATGTACTGTAGTACTACCTTGCGTACTACAAAATGTAGTTTGTGAATCAAGACCTAAATATCCATTTTGTCCCATTTTTTCACTTTGGCTCAGGGAACAATTGAGATTTTTTTTTCTAGTTCTATCATATTGACAAAAATATTTTAAGATTCACAGTGGAAACTCACGCAAGTGATTATCCTGGTGGGAGTTAAATGCCATTCACAAGGAAATGCTTTGGGCAAGCTCTTCTTTCTCACAGACATTTGGTCAGATTACTGTTCTTTGCCATTTCTCTCCAGCCCATCTTTCCTGGATCCCTGTATCACAAGGCTTTATAACCCACAAAATATTTTATTTTCAGAAATAAATTGTTGGCTTCAATGCTTAATGTGTGAAACAATAAGTGTCAGGGCCCCTCTCAGAAGGCCACTGCAACTTGCATAACACAATGCCCCTGCCAGCGCTGCCAGTGTCAATAACAACACAACTACTAACATCACACTCTTACAAGTGTGACAATTCAGACTATTTCAGCCCCCCAAGCTATAGGAATTGCTAGGGCAGCAGGCAGTAGTAATTTTTAATATATATTTTGTTAATAAACAACTATTATGTGCTAATCTATGAATTACACAAACAGCACCACCATGTGGCAGAGTTTCATAAGTACCAGTGTTAAGTGCTAGTGTCGAGCACCGATAACCAACATCTCAAATTAAGAATTGGTTGGCAAACTCATGTAAATTTGTGCTACCTTTAGATTGAGTTTTAGACTACAACACTAGCCAGTCAGGAGTGAAGAACAGTTCTTAGGTTAGGAAGACTAAACTCAGGAAAAGCGCACATTAAAAATCAACCATTTAGAGCTTCTCACAGAGTTCTAATCTATGAACAGTGTCACAAAGGATAGAGTCAGTTTTTTTTTTTTTCTTTTCTGGGCAAACATCTCAGAGATTTACTACAAAAATTGCACTTTGGGGTATGCTTATAAACCTATGTGATTTCTTCCTTATGTACGCGTTTCTTGATTATTTAAATTCTTAATGTCCATTTACGAGCCCTTGAGCATGTTGCAACACCAAGTTGCTTTTAAGTATTCAATTTTCAAAAGCAGAATTCAATATTTTCAAAATATCATGCACGTTTATTGTGACGTCTGTGTAAATATACCTCAGCAGTGATAATACGGAGCACGAATTATGATTCCAATGTACATTTTTGTAAGTCTTATCGGTCTTATTAAACTATTCTTTTTCCCAAAAAAGAATACATATGTTACTACATAGAGGGGCTTTTCATCAGCTGGCTTCATCCACTGGTCAGTTAAACTTCCATTCACAGGTTGCTTCTGCCGACAGCAAACTGTATGGAACAAGAGATCAGCCCACTTTATCCTTTGTCTCTGTTCACTGTGACTGCACAAAGCCTGTGCACGTTGTTCACATCTGCTTAACTACTGTTCCTTTCTCTTCACTGATGAACCTGGTTCATAGTATGCTTTTTTATTTATCTATTCTATTTTAACATTGCTTATCAACTATTTCATTTTCCTGCAATTTGGCTGTCCAGTTAGCATGTATTTCCTTTCTGCTTTTTAAATCGCTGTTATAAAGTGTTTAAGTGGCATTCTAAAATCGTAGCTGCCTGTGATTAGAGTGGTTAGTTAGGTTGTGATTCAGGGCCTGATTACATGTTTGCCAGTCCTTAGACCGCCATGGTGGTGGCGGTGGTCTGACCGCTGTCAGGTTGGCAATCAGACTACCATAATACGATGCATGTAGTTCCATAGACGAAAGACCGCCGTGGTCCCATCAGCACCGCCAGACAGCACAGACCACTGCCGTACAATATATAGTAAAATAAGGCTGTCGGAGGATGGACCCCTAGTGTTTCCGCCGAACATAATTTTATGTTGCTTTCTGCTGACATCACTTTAGCAGTCCAACCCAACCAACACGTCTCAGCTGGCGGAGACAGCTTCACATATCCTGTGCTGCCATGGAGTCGATCTTTCACGTTCGGCCACTGCTCTTGCTGATAGAAGGAGCCCAAAATCAACACTGCTGTGGTCGCAACCAACGGTAAGAACACGGGAGCATGGCTGACAGGGGAAGACTTGGATGTAGAAGTGAATGGTCAGGATGTGGGTGGGGTTCTTTTGGTTTTGGGAGGGAGTTTTACATGGATAAGGGCAAGGTTAAACCAGAAATCTAATTTGGGAAAACGGGTAGGGTCTACAGAGGGGATTAGAGGTTCAGAGGTTGAGGAAGTGCTTGTGTCGGGTGTTGTTGGTGCTGGTGTGTGTGTGTGTCTGAGGTATACTTGGGTTTGGGTGGTGTCTGTTTCATGTGTGAATGTGGGCGTTTGTATCTCTTGGGGAGCTGTGAGGTGGAGGTGATGGCTAAGGTGGGAGTGGTGGCTGTGTCTGTGGGTGTTGGGGTGGGGTCTGAGAAATTGTGTGAGTGGTGTTTGGGTCTGTGTGGGTGGGGATGGTGTCTGGGGGTATGGTGTGTGTGTCAGCTGTGTCTGTGGGTGTTGGGTGGTGTCTGTGGGTATGGTGTGTGTGGGTCCATGGGGGTGGGGGTGGTGTCTGGGGAAATGGCAGACGTGGTGGTGTGTGTAACTGTTGAGTGCTTGTATGCAAGTCTTGTGGTGGTTGTGCTTATGTGTGCAGCTGGTGTGTGTTGAGGTGGGTGCATGCGGATGTGTGTGTGTGCTTGAGACGGGTTTGGGAGTGGGAAATTGGATAGGGAAGAGATAAGTGGTGGGGGTAGGATTGTGGGGGGTGGAAGACTGCTGTGAGTGAGGAGGCCTGTAGACCAGACATGGCACTATGGATATCTTTCAGGTATGCAACCACCTGCTGAAGCTTGCTGCCCTGCACTGAATCTCATACAGAATCGCAGTCTGGCTCAGGAGGTCAATAGCTTCCTCACTCAGGGCAGTAGGGGTAACGGAGACTTGGGGTGAGGTGCCTGACACGAAGGAGACACCCCCTCTCCTGGGTGGGCAGACACAGACAACTAGTTGGGCAGCAACAGGTAGGGTGGACAATAATATAACAGGTACAGGTCCTGATGGGTCCGCCACCACTGGGTAGTGGCCACTGGAAGAAAAATATGAAGATTATGATGTTGATCCTTTGTCCTCCCTGGCACTCCCTTCACCCTCCGGGCCACTGAGTCCCTCCATGTCAGATGTCTCATGACTGGAGATACCATGGACAGCTCCTTCCCCACTGGTTTTGGCCCTGTCTCCTCCTGTTGTCTGTGCTGATGCTGAAATTACAAAGACAAATATGGTCACTATATGTGCCTGATCACACTTGAACAACAGTTTTGATTACCAAACATTACAATAATGTATAGTAGTCCAAAGCCACAAGCTTCAGCAAAGTGGCCCTAACATTTGCATGCATGTATCATGAACTCTGAATAGTTGCCAACAGGAAAATCAGAATCACAGACAACTCCAATTGCATGGGTGAAGTTGTGCAATCACAATACCTATGGAGCAAGTAGGATGCCACTTTGAATGGTTTGGCTTATGTAGCATCCCCCAGTAACCTGTTGTCACAAAATAGTATGGCAGTGCCAAGTTCAATCTCACAGATCCCACACAAGGTCATGCATCCAGCTAATCTTCATATACCCAATACCACATCATGATGAAATTATGGCCAAATAATCAAGCAGCAAGAAGTACAGTATCCAGAAGAAAGTGACATGTAAACACTAATGTCACACTGTAAAAAAAAACAACTATGGTAACTTCACAATATGTCCATTGTCTAAATAGAGACATGGACGTTGTACTAATGTTGCTCTGATTGATAACACATCTTGCACAGAAAGGTACACTGGAGACAATTTGGGCAAAATGTCTTGGAGATTTGTCTACAAATATCCACACCACAATGAATCAGCTATCCCCAGGGAAATCACCTGTTTTGATTGGTACTACTGTGAATACCTTACTCAGATTGCATAAGTAAAAACCAATTGTCCACTGAATGTTGTAGAGGCACAGGGAATCTCTGCTATCTCCGCTACCTGTAGAAGGCCCTAAACATGTTGCTCAGTGGGAAGGCATATAACTGTCCCTTTTTGTCATGCAAGCACAGATTCCCTTGGACTTCCATATTTCTGCAAGTCACTCCCTGATGCATGTCAATAGTTAAGTAAAGAACCTTCAACATTTAACATGTGCTGAGCACTTTCCCAAATGATTCTACATCAATGGCATGGAAAAGCACACTGTGAGTAAAAACTGTAGACTTACCTGTCATGTCCCTCACTGCTTCTGCAATTGTACATGCCAAATTACATGGAGTGCCAGGTGAGGGTATGTGTAAGCCACCAATCAATAGTGACACACTCCTTTCTGTGGCACCACATGAACTGTAGCCCCATCATTTATGTCCAATTCAAAACACATGTTGGCATGCACGCATATGTGAGGGAATCAGACATCATCCCATGAAGATCGGTGGACCATGCATAAAAGAGTCGTGAAAATGACATGGAAAAAGTGCCAGTAGGACCAAGGAATTATGGCAACAGTGATGTTACCAAAATCCTGTCATTGAACATTCACTGCTTACCAAGGGAAAGTATTGCTCTAAGACTGCACCCAGCAGGCAATGTATGCTCTGTCACATGTCTGCTCTGTTACATGTAAGATGGCCACCTTCACATGAGAGACAGGTGTGAGACACCAGCACTCGTGACACACTGATGACAAGTGGTCTGTGGGGGACAAATGCCAGTCTTCTCAGTTGAGCAGACACATGGCTGAGTACAGTGATCCATTACCTCATGTTGTTTGTTGCTGGGGCTGACACACTGAAGACAAGTGGACTGTTGGGTACAAATGACACCCACAACAACAAACATAGATTGATCACTGTACCCAGCCATGTGTTGGCTCTGGAAAGTATATTGAAAGTGGACTGAACTCTGTTGTGTCCTAGGTCACTGGGCCAATAGGCAAGACACATCAGCATCCACCAACTTCCATACCTACACAATTACTTATCTTGTGTGTCACACATGCCCCATCTCCAATCTTCAAGGGGAGATGGCAGACTCCAACACATCAACTTGGCAATGCAATGGTCAAGAATATGTCCAGGACTCAACCCCTTGCACCTGCTGTGGTCTCCTCAAATGCCCATCGACCTCGGGTAGGCCACTGCCAGAATGCGGGCCATCAGAGGGTCAGGATCCGGTGTGCACCACGCCCACGTTGAGAAGACAGCCCCAGCTGAACCTCTGGCATTTTCTGAGCCCAGCGTCACAGGTCCTCCCACCTCTTGTGACAGTGGGCGCTCCACCACCTATGGACCACCAGGGTCCGCATCTTTCAGGAGATGGCTCTCCAAATCCTTTTCTTCTGATGGGCGTTGACCTGTATGGATGCAATAGACAAATGAAGATGTTACAAATCCATTTTTTTGGCCTACTGGATGCGTCACACGCATTTCAGAAACACCAAGCACAAGCATTTTGTAGTTGTCAACATACCACAAGTGTAAAGTGCACATGCTGATGAGTACAGGGACATACATACACACTTTTAGAGTCATCTGCAGACTAACCCACTACCCTGCTCATGATCTACACTGACTAAGCAAGCCCACTGACATCAGTTAGCCCAGGCTCAAGCAACATGTACTGTAATGTGAGCCACAATGATGCACAACACACTACTGTGACTTTCTGAAGGGTAAACTCCTTGGTCCTGACTGGATAGGCACATTTATATCCATCCACATTGACTCAATGCATACAGTCCCTACAGGCAACTACCATAGTACAGACTACACCCTGAGACTCAAGTGGCAATGAAAGGGCTGCAATGGGAGGCATGGGAAGTCTCTTCCCTGTGCATGTGTGGACATGTGGCCTACTCAATGTAATCTCATACCACTTTAGAGTGGGTTTGTGTGGCATGTACTTGCAGCACAAAATACACCTTTTACCATATGTACAATATGTAGCAATCCTACAGAGACGGCATCCAACATACTAAGTTATGCTTGAGTTAATGAGTCACATGTCTTGTCGTCCGCTGAAGTACCCAACTGTCTGCACTGTAGGATTGTCACTTGTGCAATACATCTGTACAAATAGGACCCATGTACAGGTGACAACAGAGCTGTGGGAGTAAGGTACCTGTCATAAGTCAATGACACACATTGCCAATGAGAGTCAACGGAAATACACCCTAGGTCCGGGGATTACCTCAGTACCCATTCTTAATGTAGTCAATGTACAAAGGTTTTCAGGCCATGTCTTGCCACTGAAGAGTCAATTTGGCCACATCCAAAGATCTGCAGGTCTAAAGGGAGTGTCCCATACTGGGAGAAATATTTGATAGGCCTTGGTCTCTGCTGAGCATTCAGAAGCTACATGACACTCATATTTCCATCACTTCCACACATATCAGTACATCCTGTGCCCATCCTCTATGTGGGTCCAGGGTTGTGTGGCACTCTGAAGGGCACAATGAGTTTTACATGATTCTTATTTACCAGTTTGGCAAGGCCAAATGTGAACTGAGTGAATTGTGGCACAATACACATTACTAATGAGATACTTACATGACACAAACAGTATACACCCACAGTGTATGCTGTAATGCACATTCATATTGCCTTACATTTACACACATCATATTCAAAGAAATGTCATTGTATAGCCGTAAAGTCCCTTTTTCTTTGATATATGAATGCAACAGTAGGAGGACCTCACAGCACAGAATGGTAATGTGAAATAGATAGAGTACTTGTCCCCACTACCAGTACCATGTACATCCTATGTATGAAACACAAAATGTGAAAGAGACACCTGAAGAGGTCTCACTGGCATTCAGAGATACATTGCAGCCTATGAGAAAGGAAAGGATGGTGTCAAACAGAGTCAAATATGCCTATGAGGTTCTTACCTGCTTCTCTGGTGAGCCATAGTACTGGCAATATAGGGGAAGGACCTCCTCAACAAGCCTCTCCAGCTCCTCAGGAAAGAAGGCAGGGGCTCTTTCATTTGTTTGTCCTGGCACCATTTCTTCCAGAGGCCACACACAGCAGCTGCGGTGGTGGGGGTGTTGATGGCAGCAGTATCAAGAGTCCAGTGAGTGATTTAGCAAAACACGGTGTACATGTATGCCACATATGTGGTCATCGCTGCTGACTGCCACAGCCATTGTCCCGCAACTGTCAAAGACACCAAAGTTAGCCTATGGCTCTGTCTGCCGCGGTTAAAACAACCCACTGCACGTCGACGTCCGCCGGCTGCCATGGTCGGTTCTTAATGTTCACTGATTTAGGTCAGGCATTCATTATTTTGGTGGTTGTACCTACACTATTGGGCCCTGTTAAATGCCTTTCAACATCAATATATGTGTATGATCACCTCAAACAATGTAAAGCAGCCTTGTTGTGTAGATCCCTCCTATACAATCAGCAGTGTAGTGTGTTGCTGGTCACAAATGGCACATTACAGTGGTGCACTGTCCAATGCCGGTGATGGTATTGTTAACAGTCAGAACAGTCTGTTAAATTTCGAGGGGCACATTAGGAGCAGATAGTTAGGTAATGCCCAAATCTATGTTGTAGACACATATACAGACATCAATGGGAGTCACATTTGGCCCTTAAGTAGTAGACAGCTTTGATGTGTATGGGTGTAATGTTTTTCCAGTCAGTAATGCTTTGTCATAAGATTTTGGTCCTATTCAACATGTATGTTGGTGTGGACAAAGTGACTAATGCTCCAAATCATTTAATTTCACAAATAGGTACTCTGGGAGAGGGAAGAAGTGACAATCTCCAGTGTACCATCCATTGCCAGACCTTCAAACCATGAAAGAATGTCACATCATCAAACAGCTCCATCTCAATAGGCAAACTATTGTGGATTTATGTCATCAGTTGGAGCCAGACCAGATGCCTGAAAACACAAATCCAACATGCGTACCACCCATTGTGAAACTCATGGCAGTATTACGCTTCCTGGGCACAGGATCCTTCCATTATACAGTGGCCATATCTGGTAGTATGTCCAAACATATGTTCCATAGTGTGTTAAGAAATGTGCTATCAGAAATGATGAAACACATTGACAGCTATATTATGGTCCCCAGATGTGAGGATTTAGCCAATGTGATGGCTGACATCTATGGTTTTGGTCGCCTCCCACATGTGGTGGGAGCCATTGTTAGCACACATATTGCCTAGGTGCCACTGAAGGCTAATGAATAAGTCTATCGCAACAGGAAGCACTTCCATTCTCTCAACTTGCAAGTTGTCTGCTTGTCAGATCTCTACATCTCAAACATCTATGCCCAGTTCCAGCCGTGATTCCTTTGTAACACGGAACGGCACCATACCCCAGCTACAAACAGAGAGGGCCTGGCTAGTTGGTAAGTCACATCTGTCCTGAGTTTGTGTGTGCAATGTCAGGTGCTACAATCATGAAGCAAGTGACTCGTTGTGGCACTTATGTCGCATTTCAGAACAGGAGACTCAGCATTTCCCAACTGTTCTTGGTTGTTAACACCACTGAGGAAAATAACTACACCACGGAAAGTCCACTTTAACGAGGCCCATGGAAGAACAAGGCGAGCAGTGGAGCTGGCCTTTGGGGTCCTGAAGGCCAGATTTCGCTGTCTGAACAAGACTGCAGGAGCCCTCCTCTACTCATCCAGGCAGGTGTGTCAGATCCCTGGGGCATGTTGCATGCTCCATAACATTGTCCTGTGGAGGACTATCCCTTACATCCCAGAGGAGGGAGAGCCTGAAATGCCACTGGGTGAAAATCCTGAAATGCCAAATGAAGATGATAGTGGTGAAGAGGAAGAAGCTGACTTGTGACAAGATCTCATCGACTGCTTCTTCCCATGAGTGTAAGTATGTCATGAAATGTTGCGACTTTGACTGTAAAATGAAATGCAGTTGTGATACTGTGTGAAGTATTTTTTTGGAAATAGCTAGGGAGCAGATGCTCAGGAAAAATCTGCCAAAAGGGTGCTTGATGAGAAAACTTTTGACACATTCACATTTTGATGATGTTGCTTTATTTGTGTCAGATTTTTCTAATGGGCTTTGTTCTCCAGACTTTTGCTATGTGACGTGTCATCTGTGTGGTTTCATAACTCTAGTCCTTGTTTTGTTTTTTGTTCAGGTACCTTCACCATAAGATCTTCATTTGGGCGTTTCAGAGTTGTGACATTGGCAGATATATTGTGCTGTTGGGACACACAAAGTGGGCATAGATTGGTCCTGGAAATGTATTTCACAGACTTTGGGTGTAGAAGACCTTTGACAGCTTGCACAGTGATAGGCTGGAGAAGCAGAAGTCTCCATTGGACTTGTTCGTTGTTTTGTGGTGGCGATGATGCATCATGTGTGCCATCTAGTGGTCAGTAAAATGTTGTGGGAGGTCAAATTCATGTCAGTTTCCCTTCACATTGGCAAAACACTCTTTTTGTCTGAACTGTTTGTAGCTGTTAATGTGTTTTATCATTGTATGCCAAAGTGCCTGTGGCACATCACTGACATTTGTTTGTTTCATACCACCAGGTGCAGCAGCACTGGATTATAATGATCCTGTGACCAGGAACTGCTGTACTGCCATCTGTCTGGGTGTTGCATTCTTTGAGCATTCTATTCCTTTTGAGAGCTAGGGGCTATGGCTCCAGCTGATGACATCAACCATATCAATTGTTTTCTAATTGAACAGGACAATGTCTGATATGTCCATTCCTACAATGTTCTGGGGGTCCGTCCAGTATATTTCGTGGCCTACACAGTCTGATATGGTCATGTCTGAATTTCTATGTTTCTGACATCTTGACAGCCTATGTGCTAAACATTGTAATAAAACCTCTTCTGAAACAAGATACTTGTATGTATGTGTTGGTGTGAATGGTTGTAATCCTGAGCTGGACACTGTACATGCAACATATTCCTGCTTGTACAAGTAGCTTGTACCTTCTTCGTATGGTTCACATAGTCTTACATATCTACATAGCTAAATGTGTTTTTTAAGACAGCGGACAATGAGTTTGTGATGGGTGAATTTATAACAATGCTCATACAGAAAATAATGGGACATAAAGAAACAAGAATGTAAAGTGAAGGGGTCAGTCATGGGGAATGACATCATTGGAATAGATGCCACACAATTGGCCATCCAAAGTCCAGAGTACTCCTCCCATTGGAACTGAAATGTGTTTGAGAGTGTATGTGTGACGCATAAAGGAGGACATTAAGGAAGAAGTTTCTTGCTGGCAGTAGTAGGTATCTTGCCGTCAGCACCTCCTGGATTCCTGCATGGGAGAATCAGCTGGTGCAGAGGCAAGGGTGTATGAGGGTGGTTGTGCCTCTGGCAGGTATTTCCTTCCTGTGGTTGCAGCCGATGTACTCAAGCGTGAGGTAGTTGGCCCACAGGAAGGGGGGGATGGTGTTGGAAAAGCCACGCTCAGGATTGTGCATGCCCTTCAGTTCCCCTGTTAGGTTGCCCATGTTGGAATTGTGGTAATTAAATGTATGGATCATGTCCATCTGCAGCTGCTTCATTTCCTGGAGTTCAGTTAACACCTGACCCATCACCCCTTGGGACTGCTGATAGACCCCAAAGAAGTGGCTGATAGTATCCTGGTCGACAGCAGCCCCAGTTGCCTCACTCTGCCGGCCCACAGCATCCCTAGCATGCACCCTACTCACACAAGCTTGTGCCCTTGGCATAGTAGTACACTTTCCAACTGGGTCCTGGACCCTGGAAGTCAGGAGTGTTGGCTTGCACCGCAGGATCCATGACTGGGGGGCACAAGATGGTTGAAACTGTGCTAGGTACACCGGTTGGGGGGAGGGTTGTTGCCTGTGATGTTGATGCAACAGGGCTAGGAAGTGCATTGTGGGCAGAGTGAGACTCACTTTTGCCATCAGACCAGGTTTCCCAGATGAAGTCGGACCGTCCACCACGTCACTTAGTCCAGGAGTGTCTTCATCGCTGAGGGCTTCATCCAGAGATGGAGTGGAAGTCTAGTTGGTGGACGAGGTCTACCCAGGGGCTATGCCAGCTCAAACAGTTGAGAAAGAGAGTACATTCCTATTGGTTGAAGAGTGACATCTACCTCCAAAGGTTTTGTCTTACAGTAAGTAGAGACATTGGACATTCTTAAGTGGTAGGTTAGCATATTTTGCCATGTTACCATGGTATTGGAGTTGTTGCAGCAGATATGCTAATATGAGAATATGCTAGTGAGTTGCGCATAATAAGTAATGAGACAATTTGACATTTGATTAACAGTAATTGAAAATAACGTGTAATGTGCAAAATGTGCCCACAGGGAGTGGTCACCATCTGTGTTAACAATACTAAAATAATGTGAAATGTTTAATAATTGTACTAATGTGTTATAATGAGAGATATAAATTTATGTTATGATGCTTCTTTTCCTTAAATTAGTTTTTTTTTTTTTTTTTTTTCATCATCATCATCAAACAGTCTTTATTCGGTTTTCAACAAGCCATAAAAGTATCAAGTAATAGCACATTAATAATAAATATATATAAGAAAAATTATAAATAAATAGGGAAGATAATAAGACACATCCTTAATTCATTCAAGGACAGGTATATAAAACTTGATAAATTTACATCAGTGCAAAATCAAGTTCAATTACAGTATTTTCTAGAGAGTGAGGAGTTTAAATTAGTTATACCAGAGGCCTAGTCAGCACTGGGCCTTGCTTGCTTAAACTTGGAGACGCGATAAGCCGCCGCAGACTGGAACTGGAGAAAAGAGACCTTGAACTGTACAGAGTTCACCATGAAACACTGCTAGAAAAATCTGCAAATTCACCAGCGGACAGGAGATGATCAGAACAAATTGATACAATTATATGTAGAATAGGCTAAATGTACTTTCC
Source organism: Pleurodeles waltl (assembly GCF_031143425.1). Lineage (NCBI taxonomy): Eukaryota > Metazoa > Chordata > Amphibia > Caudata > Salamandridae > Pleurodeles > Pleurodeles waltl. The sequence goes on from NC_090442.1 coordinate 520,683,115, forward strand.
CAGGAGTGAACAATGGAGCTACAGACTAAGAGTTGGGAGAAACAATTTCGTTACCCGAAGAAACCGGATGATGTACTCATCAACAAGAGGACCAATCATGTTAATGGAACTTGACTCTCAAAATAACGTGGACAAGTGGTAAACAAAAATTATAGGTTAGAGTCATAACCCCTGATAAGGTTGACCAATGGGCAATTTGTGGGACGGACTGGGAGACCCTAATAAAAAGTCATGACATGAGAGGAGAAATCAGAATGGAGAGGTGAAAGTTGATGATGTCAGGAGACGCTGTCCGAAGTGCTGAAACTTGGGCGCGCTTCCTGTGAGCCCGAGTCTTATTGTTGACTGATGACCTGGAGATGAAGTCTGACTCGTTGCTGATCTATCTTGGATAGGTAGCTATAACCTGACTGACTAATGAATGCTTTTCTTTCTAGGTACCAACTGCGCTGTTTTAAATTGTTTTCTCTTCTAGATAGATTTTTCAAAATAAATGATTTTTGACTAAATTGTTTTAGCATGAAGACCCACATGCTGATGCTAATTTGGAGATAGGTAGGCTGAAAAGGGTGACTTAGGGTGACTTAGACTGACTGACTTATATTGCTGAATTATTTGATTGCTCATGAATTGCTATGCTTTGTTTAACGTTGGTTGCATATTAATAAAGTGCTGTGAATTCATTGCTTATGTTGCTAATAAAGATTTGGAAATCATGATATTGTTGAATAAAGGTCTATGAATTAGAATTGTAACTAATAGGGAATAAAACAAACTAACTTCCATATGAGTGATAGTGGTTCTTCAGATTAGATTGGTTTATGGTAATTATAGTTGATGGATTGATTTGTTGTAACTGTCTTTTACTCGCTATACTTGACTAGGATACCCTATGCGATCCAAAAGATTCATCAACGTATACGCGTCCCCTTGTAAGTTTACTTACTAAGGACAAGGCGCGCTAGCAGAGTATTTGACATGACTTGTGTGAAGCTTGCCTAAACTATGAGACTCAAGCAGCTCATTAAGGCCCATATTTATACTTTTTTAGCGCAGCATTTGCGCCGCTTTTTGATGCAAAAACGTCGCAAACTTACAAAATACAATTGTGTTTTGCAAGTTTGCTTTTGCGTAAAAAAATTATGCAAATGCGTCGCTAAAAAAGTATAAATATGGGCCTAAATGTGCTGATCAGTTGCACTTTGGAGAATGAAAATTACATCTTACCAACAGTGAAACCAACATAGTGGAAAGGCAAAATGTGTATTTAACCATTCGGAGATCTAGTTGAGTGAGATACAGGCAAACACACACCTGTGTTGTATATGTATCTGCAGTCATCGTGTGTGCAATGCTGTGTCAATGTTTTTGCTGTCGCTACAAATCTGCTGATGCAGCTTAAGGCCTTAGGAATACTTGGTGTACACACTTGGTAAGGTGTCATTCCTGTCCTCAGTAGTTTTAACATGGGATACCAGGTCAAGATGAAGCTAGGAAGACAGACACATCTCTCAGTTGAGGATGATCTGTATATTGCTCACTTCCAGGTGAATTAACCTAATTTGAGGGAAAACAAACAGATGTATTTGAGCAAGTGAACACTGGGCCGGTGGTTGAGTCACAGAAACAGAGCCTCCTGGGAGTTGCAGTCAAGTCACTCCCTCTAATTCCCAATACTTGACAAAAGGTATACTCCCAGGTGAGTGAAGAGCATTTGAGAGATTACAAACATGTTTATTTGAGCAAGTGAACACTGGGCTGGTGATTGGAGTCACAGAGACAGGGCCTCCTGGGAGTTGCAGTCAGGTCACTCTCTATACTTCCCAACACTTGACAAATGTTGGATATTATATATCTGTAGCTAGACTGTGTTTAAGTTGGAGCATACATATACACGTTGAGACATACCATCAGTCTTGGGATGACTTTTGATAATAAAACACTTACAGGCACCATTTCAACTTACGGCATGTGATGGGCCTTGGTAGCTGTGATGTTAGGTCCAACAATACACATTGACAGTCTTACAGCTCAGATACTCTGGGTATTGAATGTTCGTAAAGTCAATGATCGACACAGAGGCAAAAGCTGAGCTGTGAGCATGCAGGACATTTTAGTTTAGCGACAGTTTTTGTGCTGTAACTTACCATACTCTGCTCCCCCAGGTATTCCTGTCAAGCCCTCAAGATGCAGGATGGCCAAGACCTTCTCCTCCCAGGGAAAGAGTTGCAATGGGGTACTGGAAGGGCCACTGCCAGTGTAGTTGGCCTCCATCTGTTGCCTGGAGACCAGGGAATACACCTTGCCCCTCAGGTCATTCCACCTCTTCCTAATGCCCTCCTTTGTATGCAGGGTGGTACCTACAGCATTTACTCTGTCAACTATCCTTTGCCACAGTTCAATTTTCCTACTGAAAGGAGTGTGCCAGACTTGGGCTCCAAACAATTGTGGCTCTATTCTTATGATTTCATCCACCATGACTCTCAACTCATCCTTTGAGGAACGAGGATTTTTGGAATGTGACATGGTGGGGAATTAATGTGGGTGACGGGGAGTTACCTAAAAAAGAAAAGTGATGTGGGAGTAAATGGAGGAAAGTCTGTTAAAGGGGTTTAAGGGATAGTGAAAAAAAGGGGATGCCTTATCTCTCTGAACAAAATAAAATCTTGGTTGCAGTGGAGATGCAAAAGATCATAGTCGGTGAAGGGGTGTGTATTATAGTGTGATTTGCAGACGCTGGGCCCATGATTGTCAGCTGTGTTGTTTTTGAATTAATTCACTGGGCACTAGCCTATTGCTTTGCTGAACACATACCGCAGTGGTCGTCCACCATTGGCTAACCGCCGCAATGGGACTGCCACATCGACTGTGTGTTTGTAATCGGCTCGGCGGTTGGCCGAGGCGCTGACAGTACAGGGATATAGACCGGCAAGATAGCAGACTGCCGCGCCACTGGTGGTCTGCACTTTAGCTTCGCTGCCAGTGGTTTTGCCTCTATACATCATAGTACAGCAGTCTGGGGACCGACACATTGGCAGTATTTTTGGGACCGCTGCCTTAGTGGTCTGGAAGTCCGACTGCCAAACTCATAATCAGGCCCTTAGTCTTCTCCCTGTCAATAGTGTAGCCAGTGTGTCATGGACCCTAGTGCAAGGAAGGAAATGGGCCCGGTGGCTACTGTTTGATTTATAAAATACAGCAATAATCAGGGTTCAGGGGGCCCCTCAGGGCTCTGGCCAGGTGCACTGCACCTGCTGCATTAACAGAAGCAGCGCTGTCATAAATAAATATATTTTTTAAATGTACAAAGCATCTGGAAAGCTTGTGAATTTAAAATATCACTTGGACAACATCCACATAGCTGAAAGTTACATTTTTATTGCAAGGAATTGGTGACAATGTTTAGGTGGCTGCATAATTCGTTTTCGGCATTTTATTTTTGTGGTGTAGGCTTGCAATAAACTATTTTTAAAAAAAATAACCATCAGACCAGCCTTCCAAGACCAGACCTATGGGCTTTTTCAGTGTTTATTTGCTTTGGCATTCAATATACCACAAAATCTGTTAATGTTATTTCTGGACCGATGTGCAAAATATGATTAAAATACAATAGGGTACAATAAGAAATAGCAAGAGAAAGAAATGACAGATTGTCATTTATACAGGCATTACAGAATCCAATGTATTATAAACTCATTACAGTCAAAAAGTTAAGTTGTCAAACGAAAAGCAATTGATCCAAAATATTCATGAAACAAATATCTCTTCAATTCCGCGGGGAAACACAAACTAGATGGAGACTTTCTCAATAACAAAATAATGAAAATAATGGAAACTCCTAGACAAAGATAATCTGGGAACCAAAAGAGTTGGGTGCACTTGGAGCCCCAGGCACTGAGGCAACTCCGTTCTTCATGCAGCATCCCGTGTAAAGATGTGTTTCAGAGAGTGATATGCTCGTTGCTGGAACAATACATGGATGGCCATAAGGGTACGCAGAGCACTTTGCCGGGCCACTCAGCATAGCTTTGAAAAATCAAAAAGAAAAAGTAACAGAGACTGAATCACGGTTTTGAATGAGCAGGAGCGCGGGAGGGAAAACAATGTGTCCTTTCGAATAAAGAACAGTTTAACTACATGGAAATGAAGAGGAAACACTAAGCTAAGCAGAACCCTGATTGACTGGGCAGACGGAGGCGCAACATGGGCTTGTGCCATCAGTGACCAAAGGCGATAATCAGGAGTGTGTGGCTGATCAAGCTCTGCCTGGAAAAAAAAAGAATAAGTACAGTTTGGCAGAAAACATTATGGATGTTCTGAAATCATTTAGGCTTCAATAAATCATCTGAAGGCCAATGATTCAGTTGCCCTTATTTGGTCAAAGAGTCAGAGGATGATACAGAGGTTGCAGCTGGCGCTGATCACCATCTGTAAATTGGCTTGCAAAGAAATGAGAGCCTAGATTGAGAATTCAGATGCCTATCGAAAGATAAGTATATAAGTGTGAGCTAAAAAAAACACAATGACAAAGACCTAATGATTTTAAGAGTAGATTAAGACTGATACTTTTAAGGACAGTTTTTAAAGGTTTCATGCATGTAGGTTCTACCTATACCTGAACATACTCTTCTCTGCTAACCTCCCTATATATTTAAGAGATAATAATGTTGTAAAGCGCAATGTTGTAAAGCATAAGAAATATGTTACGTGGTCACAACATAAAACTGAAGGTTGCGCTGACTGCTATTTTTCTGCTATTTTTCAAGTTCTAAAACAAATACTGTAAGTTCATTTTGAACAAATAGGTGTGTGAAACACATGATATGAATAATTGCTTGGCAGCATAAATAGGTGTCTTTTGAGTCTTAAAAGGAACATCTGGAAATAAAAAAATCAACAGACTGAAAGGATCAACTAGACCGCATGTGTTTTACAGTCGTTAAAGACAAAAGATTTGGGCAAACAAAGGGCTTAGTATGTACTTTATTAATAGTTGGTGATGGTTGCAAACAAACACGCACAGTTATATTGTATTGTATTGCCGCATATTTATGGTGCGCATGACCCCTTTGTGAGGCACTGACGTGCAAGCCTACAAGAATAGCGCGCTACACACTGTACGGTGTCTAGTTGAAGGATGTTGGATTTGTCTTGATTCTGTATGGGAAGTGTTTAAATGTCATGTGTGAGACCACTACGGTACAATGATCGGGTTGGGAGTTGGGATAAATCGTTTAACAGTGTGATTAATAAAGAAGTGTGAGAAACCCAGTTTTGGGATTTCAGTACGCTGGCAACTTTGATCAGCTCTGCGGGTCGCTTTGTGGTATTTCTTATTTTCATAGTCCACTTAGCTGGTTGCTGCACTGGGTTCTCCGTTCTCAGATATTTTGCTTAAAGTCTAAAGTTTATGGTCTCAACAGGTGTAGGGTGGAGGAAGAAATGGATGACTGATTTGCTCTGTAGGACATCAGTTATGAGTGTGCATTTGATTTACTGAATCACATAAAAATTATTGTACTTAAGGCCTATGTAAGTAGTCCTCGCAGAGACTGAGGGCCAGATGTTGCAAAATTCAGAATTGCGACACGCAAATTGCGAGTCAGAGCGACTCGCAATTTGCGTCTTGCAACTCCGAATGTTGGATGGTGTCCCTGACACCATCTGCGACTCGCAAGGGGGTCGCAAAGGCCCACCTGATTAATATTATTGAGGTGGGTCGCAATTTACGACCCCCTTGAGACTCGCCGCACTCACAGGGATGGTGGCATGCCGGAGACAGCAGACCACCATGTCTGTGACTGCTTTTAAATAAAGCAGTTTTTTTTTTTTGTAATGCAGCCCGTTTTCGTTAAAGGAAAAATAGATGCATTACAAAACAAAAAAATGAAACATTTCCTTTTCATTTTTTCAGAGCAGGCAGTGGCCCACAGGACCAGTGCCTGCTCTGAAAAATGTTTTCCATGCCATTCACAAAGGAGAAGGGGTCCCATGGGGAAACCTTCCCTTTTGCGAATGGGTTACCACCAGTTTGACACTGGTGGTAACTGCAATTGTTTTGCGACCGCATTCGCGGTCACAAAATAATACAACATCGCGCTGCGACTCGCAATTTGGAAGGGGAACACCCTGTCCTAATTGAGACTCGCAGTCCCATTTTGCGAATCGGTAACCAGGTTACTGACTCGCAAACAGGGATTGGGCATCGCGATGTGCTTTTTGCACATTGCAAACAGCAAAATTTGCTGTTTGTGACGTGCAAAAAGTTTTGTACATCTGGCCCTGAATGATGAAACTACAAAAGTTAGCCGGCCAGGATGGGCTTTTAGGCAGGTGAGATTTTACCACTCTACTTCAAACCAGTGAGAGCCAATGCCAGCACAAATTGTATTAATTAGAGCTGGAAAACTCAAATTCAAGGACTCACTTATCCCTCTAATGTTTGTCCACTGCAGAACATAGATAATTTTAGTGGCTGTTGTTCTCAAAGTTTGTACATTTTATTGTGATGGAAATATTGACTTTGATTTTCCATTGAAGGCAATTGTTTACTTCTCGTGTATAGCCTACCTTTGTTCAACATGCCCGTATTCTACCTACTTCATGTCTAAAGTTAATAGCTTGTTCCACTTGGTAATCAGAATTCCCAGTCAAAGTGGATAGAAATATTTCAAGGATAGGAGAATTGCCCTCTGCTTTCTTTCTTCACTACCTAAACACAAAAAATCGAGTTAAAAGTATTAAAAGCTTAGAGTACAAAAAATGCATTTTATTTCCTAAAATCCACAAAATGTGTTTTAATGCATGCGTAATAATCTGCTTTATGCCAGTGGTTGAGTGTGCGTGAGGATATCTATGCTTGAGAACCTAGGAATATTTAAAGATATAACATGACACAATGGACCCATAAATATTTTGGATGTCCACATGCTCAATTGTGAATGTATTACCACTATCCGTTTTTTGCAAGAGCTGATTTTAAACTGTTTTTATTTCAATCGCTCAAAGAGGCTCTAAACTATTTAGGGTATAATCCAAATTGAAAAACACCAGCCTGACGCCCACAGACTGATGGCACTAAATTGTGTTGAATTTATATACTGGAGAAGCCTCTGCCCACAATAAATATAAGGACCTTCAACAAAACTAAGCACCATAATAAGCGGACACAATGGAAAAAAGCACAAGTTCACGGGTAAGGAGAAAAAGTGTTATGAACAATTGAAAGGGGAAGGAAAAGAGGTATGTAATAGTAGATGTATGTATAGTAAATGTATGTAATAGTAGATGTAATACAACACAGGTAGGTTAAATGTACTATGATAGAGATAGTTGTGGAGGCACCCTGGGATAGACATCGGTAGAACTAAGGTGTATGTTGAAATACGTTTGCTATATAATAGGGAGGTATTGCAGTACTATGGTATAGGTAGTAGAAGAGGTACTATGATACAATTAGGTGTAAAAGTGCTAGGGCTTCTGCAAGTTGGGGGTTATACTGTATTAGGGATGAGGTATGGTTCAGGTAGGTGTAGAGGTACAGCAGTTTAATGGATGGGGTAGATCAACAAGAAGAGTGTAAAAAGGGCTAAGGTTATTTGGGTATAAGCATGCTATGCTATATGTAGGGCTAGATGGCGAACTAAATAGTTATGGGGTATATGTTCAAGGGTATAGTCAAGAGTCAAAGATTTACAGTGTATGCTGTATGCAGAGTGAGAATACTAGACTATAGGCAGAAGTGGGGATACAGGAACACAGTTGGGCCTGTGTAAGGGTAGGAGTGGAGGGCAGAAGTAAAGGCAAAAGATGATATAGGGAGACAAAGAACAAACTAGAAGAGGTATAAGAAAATTGATCCAGGTATTAAAAGACACAAGAAAGTGAACACATAGGATGAAGAAAGAAGATAGACAAGGAGGGGTAAAAAGGTGTATGGGGGTCTCCTCATGAATAAGAAACAATGGATCTATGTGATCAGGGAAAGAAATACATAATTCATTTTGGGAAAGCTATTTATTAGGAAAAATAGCAGGAAATAGGTTTCTGGAGAAAGGGTCTAGAGATCATCGTTCCTTAAGCAACATTTTCTCGAGAAACAGAAATAAATCTACAGATATTTTCACTTCCCTAAGTTCTTTTTAACATACTTATGAAGCCGTTACGACCCACAGTTGTGACAATGAAAAACAACAAAGAAATGCAGGAGGTAAATAAATGCAGCACTTGAAGATATATATAAAAAAATCAGTGCATTTAGTGTTTTAAACGATTCTGGTTTACACTTTGTCTGTGGCAAGGTTGAATAACGCCTTTTCCTAAAGTTTATATATCTGTTATTTCTATGTAGGTAACTTCACTGCTGTACTTATGCCACATGAATTGTCATTACTTCTTACTAGTTTTGTGTCATATTTACTATAGGCAGCAAAACACTTCCAAACGTAACCTGCTATGTGTGAAAACAAATATTTTATCCAATGTCTGACTAAAATGATGTTTTGAAATGCCCATATGTTCTTGTGTGAGCTATTCCACAGTTTGGCTCATGTGTGGAGAAACACAAGTCTTCCCATCATAAAAACTTCAAAAATAATGTTGTCCAATCGGGTGTTGGAAATCTTTAGGTGATGACTGATGAAGCAAAGCAGGATGTCGGAGAAGCCACTAGTAAATCTCTTTCATAGTTTCAGTGGGCAATACGTGCCATGCATTTCAAGAGGAGGCAAGGGATTCTGTGCCGCCTTCTTGTTCTCACCAGAAGCTAGTGCCATAGCTCTGGAATTAGAGTATCTAAGTCTGTGGGCTGCAAGTCTTACAGCACCATTTTGATTTTTTGGAGCTCATTTTTTCCAACAGCCAACACTGAACATTGTGAAGTTAACCTATACATCAATCACAGTACCTGCTAGTGCTTCATGGAATTTGGGGACACATCTGGGGAGGGTTTTTCTGAAAAGTAAATCTAGAAGACGATTCCTTGGGTAGCAACATTTATTTGGGTGGACTAGCACAAGTCTTCATCAAGTTAGACCCCTTGATTAATGGTTGGCTGAACAAATGCAACAAAACAATCCAAGATGATCAATCAAAGGGACTTGAAAATGCAGGTGCATTGCCACACCTTAAATGTTAGCAGTGATTTAATCAATGTTAGACCATTCCTTTCCTATCCATCTAGCCTTTAAGGTGTTCAGTGTGATGGACCAATCTGAGAATGTGGGCTTTTTCATCTGCCTTGTGTGTTTTATGATGGCAACACAAATGACAGCTGTCTGTGATGTTTCTCTTTTTTTAAGGACTTTGAACATTTAAACAGGCCAGCTTACCTGTAAGGGAGGGAGGCTGGTGCACTACTTTATTTACTAGACCGGTGGGAATGACATTGTGTATGGAGGATAATCACCAGAGGCCCTAAAGGATGGAGTTTGCCTAGGTTTGTTGCATGCAGAAAAAGGTAACATGTGGGGCTAATAAGGTCCAAAGTGGCTGTGGTCCTAGTTAAGGCACATTAGAAGAGAGGAGATGCCTAGTTGTGATTTCGTGGTACTTCTTGAGCTTTGTCAGGGAAGATGTAGTGGTGTCAGAAGTTATGTCTTGAGATGAGAAGAAATATCCACTAAAGAGACATTTCATGGTTCAGAAGAGTTTGCACTATATTTTAGACAGTTTGATTTTGAATGCATTTTGTACTTCTTAATGTGCAGGTTCTGTTTCTTTTTTAAGTGCTAGTCAGATTCATTTCAGGAAAGCTTTATCTTCAGGCACTAGGAACACTCTGCAAGCCCTGTCTTCTCCAGCATAAATGTTGGCAGTTCCCTACTGTGAATCCTGGATTATTACTGTTGGAGAGAGCATGGCATGAACTATCACAAGCCTAGTATTGTGTGCCTTGTTAAGTGAAGAAAGTTTCATTCTGGATCCTGGGCTTAGCCCCATTAGCTATGTCTCAAAGAGACAGGCTTCTCTCAAGTAAAATGTGAATACTTAACTAGCACCAAAACAATACTGAAGGCTAGGAATCAAGAAATAATATGTCCAATGGGAAATTTAGATAAGGACATCAAGAATGATACAATTTGAAAGAAATGCTATAGGAAACAATGGGAAGGTCAAAGTCATTGTCAGACTTGGGTGCATGGGTGACTGGATCCTAGATGTTTTTTCAGACACACCGCAGTGGCAAGGGAGTCAAGTAAAACTCATCAGTGCACCCCTGGGCAACAGTTTTACTGTTAGACTTAGTTCATATGGCATTCAAAGTCCCCCAGTATGACAGAACACTGTGACTTGCGAGGGCAACACAAGACCAGGTATCCTGAATTCAAGATCCTGCTGGATCATCACGTTTGGATGTCAAAATCTATGAGCAGTGTCAAGTTAAAATCTATACCTGTTGAAATTGCTTCAGTGCTGGGATATCTTGACTTCCTTTTCAGTTGTCATGCTCCACTTTGTTACTTAGTCACTTTGCGGGAGCTCAAGGGCCTCACTGTGGCAATGCAAGAAACAGTGGTCAAGGAGGGCTCTCCAAGACACTTATGTCAAGTTTGCAGTGGCTTGAAGTCCTGAGTTTAGATTCCAAAAGCTCAGAATGGGAAAACATTCTAATTCTTAGCTGCTGAAGCCTCCTTGCCATGGTGGTCGCCTTCCTTTCTTTGCCTGTTCTTGCTGTCTACATTTTGATTTATTTGCTTTATTTGTGCAGGTCTGTGAGCCATGGCTAGCAGGGCTTAACGAGCTTGGTTTGTGTGATACCTTAACTTTGCTTTAAAAAGCTTCAAAGTGATCAAACCAAGAAACGTTGCTCATTGAGGGTGTGTTGAATGGCTTCAGCACCAGTCCAAGCTCTCCAGAGGCTGGGAAAAGTCAAAACTTTTCAAGCTGCTGAATATCTTCTTACTTTTCTTTGCTAGAGCTCCTAACTGTAGGGACAAGTTTTAAGGTAAAGTGGCACAGATACCAATGTGAGACAGGCCTGCAGTCTGGCCAACACCACACAGAGTTTGAAAGATCTCTGCCAAAGAGCCCTGCAGCGCAGCCTACGGGGTCGTGCAATGCCCACCTAGCGAGGAGCATGTTCCGATGATGGGGCATGGCACTTCGGCAGGTGAGGATCAGTGCATCCTATAAAAGAAGGCCCCTATGACTGATTGTAATCCACTCACCACAATTTAGTGTTGCGGACTAGTGGAGTAGCACACTATTGTGTTTATAGTCACTTCGTCCTGGGAGAGCCTGTGCTGGGCCGGTTCATTTCCTCTGCACCCCCCTCCTCTTGTCTGATGGCATATGGAATGTGACCCGAAGAGTTGCCTCAGATAGCTGAAGAATTTTATTCAAGTTAGCAGAGCAGAGGGTGCCACTGTAAAACCTGTAGAGCTATATGATTTGATTATCTCTTAGCCATATATGGCTTAGGAGCACGCTGTCACAATCAAACCATTAATGTCCTAAATATGAAGGAATTGCAATAAAAAAGCAACATATAAAATATTGTCAGAGAAGAACGATTATTTGACTTGAAAAGCGTTTAAATATGTAAAGTATTTCGATCGTCCTCTCAAGATCCAAAGATAAATATGATGATAGCAAATGTATGATTTAGATTTTTCGTCAAGAAACAGCTGAAACTTGGTTTGGATGAGATGGATAAGATTTTTCTACCACTGCTCTTGCAGTCGATGATGTAGTACTGTTGAAAGAGTCTTCACCAAAAAAATATAGAACAATCTGAGGCAGTTGATTATTGCCTAACATGGTAAAATATGAATTCTGTTCTCCTATGTTGAAAAGCATTTATATTAGGGATGCACGATTGACAAAAAGTCAACAGTGAGCTATAGATGTAGTGCCTGGTCAAAAAACAGTAATTATGGCCCATGCTAGATCTTTTTTGGTATAATTTGTTTATTGCCATTTGAAAGGAACCACGACGCCACAAATGTCATCAATATACATATCACAGTAACCAACCCCCAAGCCCTCCTGCTCTACCTCAACAACCAGTACGTGCAAGACTCATATCAGTAACTCTTGGTCATAACTTGATTTCTGTATTTGTTTTAAAAGAACCAATACCTGTCACCGAGTTTACTTTTATTTTTAATTTAGTCTGTCTTTAAACTGGTTCTGCGTTTTCAAGGAGTCACATTTGTGAAATTCACGCTTCTCTTATTCCTGAGACAGTGCAAGCGCGTGTCGCTTGTAAGTCATTTTGTTTACATAGAGGGGGCTTAGAGCCCACCCACTGCCTACCATGTGTTGTCTTCCTTGTTTGTCTTATTTGCTCCCTCAAGTTTGGTCAGTGCTTTTTGGCTTCAATTTGTCTTCACTTTCTGTTTGTTTGTTTTCATCATCCTTTTCACATTTCATCCTCTCTTTTTCTGCTCTTTGATGCAGAATAGCAACGCCAGTAGGCTACAGCCCTGACAATGATTTCAAAATTCTTTGATGGGATTAAAACAATCACTAGTTAAGTTGGTAACTAAGTGTTTTTTTAGTGTGTGTTTCATGACTTATGGGGTGTCTTGGGCATGATTAGAAGGCTTTATGCAAAAAACAAGGTGTGTTTTAAATTTTTATGTTTGCATAATTACGGTTTGACTAGAACATTCTAGGGTGAAAATAACATTATATTGTAAAGCATTCTTTTGCTTATTTGAACGCTCATATTGCATTTCCTCCTGTAGCTCAATGTGCGCATTGTAACAACAATTACCATACCATATTATACTATACAATGACAGGCCATACAATACAATACCTTACCATACTATACTATACCATACTGTACACTGACAGGCCATACCATACTATACAATGGCAGGCCATTGCATACCATACTATACAATAAAAGGCCCTACCCCACCACACCATACCATACTATACAATGAAAAGCTGTACCATACCATACATACCTTACTATAAAATGATAGGCCATACCATACATACAATAACAGGCCATATCATATTATACAATGACAGGCCATCCCATTCCACACCAGACCATACTATACAATGGTGGGCCATACGATACTATACAATGACAGGTCATACCATGCTATATAATGACAGACCATGCCTACCTTACCATACCATACCATATAATCAAAGAATACAGCACCATCCCATACCACACAATGACAGGCCATAGCATACCATACTATACTATACAATGAAAGGCCATACCCGACTATATCATATCGTACTACACAGTGACAGGCCATACCATACCATTCCATAACAGACTATACAATGGCAAGCCATACCATACCATACTCTACAATGAAAGGTCATGCAATATCACATCACACTATACAATGACAGTCTGTACCATGCCATATTATACAATGATATTCCATACCATACCATACAATGACAGGCCATACCACACAATGACAGGCCATACTATACCATGCAATGCTTCACAATGATAGGCCACACCATACCATATCATACCATAACACTATACCATGTCAAACCATACAATGGCAGGCCCTACCATACCATACTATACAATGACAGGCCATACCATACCATACTGTTCAAAGGCAGGCCATACAGTACCATACAATGACAGGCCATACTTTACCATGCAATACTATACAATGACAGGTGATACCATACCAAGCCATACCATATTATACAATATCGTACCATACCACACCATACGATACCATACGATACCATACTATATAATGACATGACATACCATACTAATCAATGACAGGCCATAGCGTACCATAGCTTCAAAGTACTGAAAACGTGGGTTTATTCATAACACTTTTTGGCGACCAGAATGTTCCTCAAATGATCCAAACACCTTAGGGTATGACAAAATAAATAACATACTATCAAGGGAAGTGACAACAGACAGAATTCATGTACTCAGTCTATCTTCTACAAGCATTGTGGCTGAACTATGCTTTTTACCTTGCTCAGTAGCAGTGATCAGAGACAGTGAGCTAGCGTATCTCTTTAGCATTCAATGTTCATTGCAAGTTTTGCAACAATAAATAAGCATATTTTTGTATTTTGTCTTCCAGCCGGTGCTCAACACTAAACGTGAATCAAATAATTTTGTGTGTGGTCAATTATTCAATACAAGTATGCCTTTTGTAGGTGTGAGTTAAAACATATGCAGTATTGGCATTGATGACACCGACCAACAATTAACATATAAATTCATGTGTAATTCTTTCTATATAACACATAGTGAATCATGTATTGTCCTTTCCATTGCTAAATATATAGAGAGTATCTGTCCAATATTGTGTAAAATCATCTCCTATTCTGCCCCTGTAGAGTCAGACCAGATTAAATCAATTGACATCCTGGAATCTGGTCTGTCAGGCTCTACCTAAGAGGAATCAAGGGTTAAGTTGGCAGAAATTAACAATACCCAACGAGGCAATCACTCTTTAAGAATTTTCAGAATTTAAGGCTATGCTCCTTAGATATCAATCAATTACTCTTCGCCTTGCATCAAGAGTCCTATTTTTATAGGTTGCATGTATATTTTAAGCACTTCATTGTTGCAGTGTATTTATTTTAATGGCTACTATAAAATATATTAAATTGTCCATATAGTTTTATTGACTTTTAAAATAATTGTTGCGCCATTCCATATGCAGGTTACATAATGTATTTTGAACACATTTTTAGCAAATTGTTTTAAAATACATGTTGTGCTGCTATGTGTTCAGGCTTATATATTGTATTATTGATTTTGTTACTTTTATGGTCTCCGACTCAAATAAAGTGCTTAAATGGAGTCATGTGATCTGTCTTCAAATAAGTGCACTTTTTAATATCATTAGAATTTTCGTTTTAAGTGAATTTTACTTGTGACAGGTTATTTTGTTGTTAATAGGATACTAGAAGTCCTATTATAAATTCCTTTCCATACCTGTAGGTTAATAATATTTTACAAAATAACAAGTCACAAGTAAAATTCTCTTAAAACGAGAAATCAAATGAGATTGAAAAGTGCACTTAATAAGAGACATACCACTTGAATATATTAAACTGTAATGATATGGTTAAATTCACAGATGTCGAATAGTTCGCAGTAGTGATAGAGGCAAAACAATTGCTGAGAAAACGCAAAAAAGAGTCCCCTGGTTACTAAATGTGTGTTATGTATAGCCAGTGTTTGTACAATTGTGGGTACTATCTGGTCTTAGATAGTACTTCTAGAAACAGAAGTGTCCAATGCAGGTTCAAAATGGTCAAATCCATGCCATGAAATGTATTCTTATGCCACAACAAATGTTTCTGCTACAAGCTTGTGCCCTTCATTCTGTGTTGGAATGTGGAGTGTTCGTGCTTCATGGTTCCAGACACAGGAAGAACGGATGTGGTACTTCGAGGATGGTGGTTGCCTCCCTCTCCTTTTCACAACTACTGTTCTTTGCAATAAACTAGAATTTCAACTTACCTGCCACGGTGTGATTTGCTTAATTACCAAACTGGCGATGAGTCTCAGCATGCAATTCTGGGATTCAGGCATTATCTGTGCTCCTTGATGGACTCGCTGTGACGTCATCGCATTTTTAAACAAACCGGTGTGCTTTGGTGGGCATCTATTTTTTTACTTGGCTCTGTCCTGTTGTGTAGGTCAGGCACTTTGTTTCAATGCCTTTTCATGCCTTTGCCTATTTTGTAATTGGTATTTAAGTGCTGCAGTTATTGTACTTGTACTCTCTGTGAAATTCCTTTATTTGACAGCATTATTTATTGTTTTCAGTGGTAACATGTAGGCAGTTCTCATCCTCTGTTCCTGCAGTCTTCTGATGAACGACCCATTGCTCGGAAAGAGTGCTTTAGAGCATACTTTTCTGGGAGCCATTGATAGCTGAAAGTTCAGACCAGAAAGGGAAAAAATAGTTGTTGGGGCATTCATTAGGTTTGGAGGGCAAAGACATGTTTGCACATATCTCCATTTGTACTTGAAGATGAGGAAGCAGAACTTGATGAGTATGATGAAGCTGTTAAAAGGTTGGAAAGACATTTCTGTAAACCACCTAGCCTAGTAGTTAGAAGAAACATATTCTTGTCCAGAGAGAACATTTCTAGAGTCAGTGCATATGTCTTTCGCTTCTTTACATGTTAGCTGCCAAATGTGATTTTAGAGTGCTTAGTGCCCAGCTGGTAAAGGATCCTTGGGGTACCAGATGCTTTAATAAAAAAGAATATCAGGAAAGATTACTTTCTCACACCACACACATCCTTCTGTTCAGGAAGCATGAATAGAAGACTCCAAATTATTTGCTAAAGAACTAAACAAAAATGCTGATGAGAATGTCCTAGAAGTGAAGGGAACAAAACCACTCAAAGCAAATCTTTGTCTACCTAGAGAATTAAATATAACGGTTGAAGTAATATTGCTATTGCTTCTCTTAGGAAGAATTGTAACAAATCTGGTGTTACTAGTCATTTCACAGGAGTATGCAGTATGAAAACTAAAAAAAACATCGCATTCGGGATCCGATTAATCCGATCAAAAGTTCACGGATAGTATGGAAATTTACTCTTGACTGCCAGGATGTATGAAGATGATGTTCCCACGTCAAAAAATCATATGGAGTATTTTGCTGTAGGATATGTATTTGTTACTGATTCAGGGTCCAAGATCAGGTTTATTTCTAGGAACAACTTTGATAACAAGTTTACTTTTAGAAACGTGTTTCCCTCTGACATATCTCCACTTGGATATACTGGTGAAAAAAGTGATTTGGAACTTTTCTTTGAAGCTATTATTGGTTTCAAGGGAAGGACGGTACAAGGTAAAGTGTATGTCTCTTAAAAGGGTCCAGGCATTCTTCGCTGGCATCACCAGGGATGTTTAGGAATTGTTCTTAAGCCATCCAATATGTGATCAACAAGTTTTGTGTGTTGAAGGAATACTCGCAATAAACTAGCGTTTCAACTTACCTACGACAGTCTGTTTTACTTCATTACCACACTTCGTTTACGAGTGCCATTTGGATTAATTGCATATAAATGTATCTTATGTGGACATGATTAGTTGTGGGTACCAAACCTCCAATAATGTAATGAAAGTGGCCAGTGGCGTACAAAAGGCCCTCGCAGTGTGGGGGAGAGCTGGCTGTAGGAGGTCCTTTCAGCACAGCACCTGGCCTGAGTCCGGGGGGGTGCCCCCTGTATGGTCTTTGCAGGGGGGCCCCCTCCAGTTTCGTTATGCCACTTTAATTGGCACAATGGGAAAGGAACAGCACAAACGCACCTGAGATTCAATACAAAGCCAGATCTGCTAAACTAGCGTGGCCTTGCTTTTGCATGAATTCCTATAGCCAAATGAAACCTTGCAATGACGGGCTAGTAGAGTATTGCGTGCTATTGCCATGTGAAATTTCTACAGAATTAGACATTTTACATGGCTTACTTGTGTCCAGTTATCACATACAAATTTGTACCGGAGGTATACTTCAAGCATGTTTCATGCAAAATGCTACTGGCTCGCTATGACACTGCAGAGCATCATACCTAAATGGAATTTTATGCATGAGTGGAAAGATATCAGTGGCATGTTATTATCTGTAAATATGCCACTGTGCAATTTATGATCCTTTCCACAATACAGCACTGCAGATTTTCAGGCTGCTGTGAGCAATCTTTAGTAGATCTGAGCCTTCCTTTCAGATGTTTATCTCCGACTAACTCACGTGTTTTGTGCTATCTGTGTAAGATACTCTGTTTAAATATTTCATGCTAGAAAAAAATACACAAACTTATGTACCATCAATCTCTGAGATGTAGTGACTTAAATCTGAAATATAGAGATGTCTAAAGATTTAGGATAATTCTGACATAAGAGACAGTTGTCAGAAGTTGGTGAGGAGTAAGATACTGTGGCTGTGTTGATGTATGCATTTTTATTTTTAAGAGCATAAATGGCATCTCTTGGTGGTAAATATCGAGTCTAAAGAGGTGCAAGGCACAGTATTGAGGTTACATTGATCCTGCCTTGCTGTACTTGTTTAACATTTAAAAGCACTTTATGTGAGTCACGCAGTTACACACAATTTCACACACACAATTTCTTACTACATTCCAACACAAAATACAAACACCCACTCCCTCTTTCATGCCCATACACATAATACACATTCTAAACCAATTTTGCACACAGTTTTTCAAACATTCACTTCAAACACAAACTTCTCCAATACACAGTTCTCATTCAATTTAAAGTCATAAAATGTGACCCACATGCTCCACCCCTCACTCATACACTTTCCAACCTCAATATACGCAAATGACATAAAAAAACATACAGCTGCTCACAACTTTGCATCTCCTTGTCTATTATGCAACAAGACTACACCACAAAAACAACTGCATAGTCCACCATCTCACTCTCAACCACTATACCAACCACTTGCATACACAGACTTATCAAAATGTATTCTAAGCCTTTTGGACAAGGATAATGACATAGGCAACTACCATTGCTATTCTGATACATTTAACAATATCACCAATAGTCCATCTACTAAAAGCCCAAAGGTTACTACTCACTCTTGCAGAAAACCAACTCATAGCACCACCAAAACACAATTTCTAAACTGCCTTCTAATAAAAGCATAATCCCTTTCTTAAAACAGACACCAAATCTACAACCTACTCAATACACAACCTATAACCAAATCCTGGTTAGGGTATGATATGGATCCAGTATTGCACAAAGCTGTTCCTCTGGGCTACCAGCTGTAGCCCTACGCCAACTTTCTCCTGTAACTTCCTCCTTCTTTACAAACCACCACCTAGCAATGGAACATTCCCAGTCACATTTCAAGACATCGTTTCAAACCTTCTGACACTACGCTCTAACCTATGCATCCTTGGTGACCTAAACATATGGTTTTATAAACGTAATATGCCCCATCCCGAACTATCACTAACCTAGACATACTGAACCTACATCAGATCATCCCCAAACCCACACGCATCACTGGTAGTCACTTTCTAAAGGATAATTCCAGTCATGTGGTAAGACCACAATTTGATAGCTTTTCAACACCACAGCTCTCTACACCTAAGGCCACCTTACCACCAAGCACATATCGATCTTGGAACAAACTGAATTTTGAGGACCTAGAAAGACAACTAACATCCAGCACAGATCTGGACACAATAATAAAGCTTTTAAAAAACTATGAGCGACCCCTGAAAACCTTTAATATCTGAATTCCGCTACAAACAACAAAACATGCCAAACAAAAACAAGCACCTTGAACTAAAAAAGATAAAACAACAAACCACAAAGCTGCAACACACCTGCCTCAAAACTAACAACACTTAAGACAAACTTTGCCTACACAAACACAACAGAAAATACAAGTCATCTATCAAAAAAGCTACTATTCAAACAGGATTCACAATGTAAAATGTGCAACTAAAGAATTTTATAAAATCCTCATCAAGTTTCATAAACATAAATTCACAGAAGAAAGCCATCCCATTTCCCAAGAATTTACTGGCAAACTGGAAAATCGTTACACAACCAAAGCAGATATGTTGGATCCCTATTTAAACCAAATGAAAAACACCAGCCATTTTTAACAATTCCCCTCAGGATAGGTTAAACCAGTCTCTGCCTTCCTTCAACCAACTATCAGAAGCTGAATCTTTGTATCTTGTCACAACAAGCAGGCCAGCCAGCTGTCCCTCTGACCCTTGTACACCACAAATCTTCAAGGACATCCTTTCAACAACCTCTGCTGCCATTCCAGTCAGAATAATCATCAATAATTCCCTTACAACATGACTTATACCAGAGACTCAAAAAAGACATACATACACCCATCATCAAATAAAACAAACCTGGACCCTCAAGAAATAACTACAGGCCTATTACAAACAGATCATTCCTCAGTAAACTAGTAGAAAGAGCAAGATTCACCCAGATGTCTCAAGTCATTGAAAATAACTCCACACTTTTCGACTTCTAAACAGCATTCCAACCAGGAACACAGAATCTGCCCCAATCAGCGTCTGGGATGACCTTAAAAACACAGTAGACATCAACGGGGCTCCAGCACTACTTCTCTTGGACCTTTCAGCTGTTTTCGACACAGTTGATCATGACATTCTAATCCAAATACTCTGCGAAGCCGACATGGAGGTGACTGCTCTCGATTGGATCACATCCTACCTTCAAGACAGAACAAATGCCTTCCATAATCATCCTTTCACATCCAAAACCTACACTATAAAAGCAAGGGTTGCTCAAGGCACTATCATCTCTCCAATGCTTTTCAACATCTACATGAAGTCTATACCAGCAATGATCAATGAATTTCAGCTTACCTGCTAGAACTACGCAGATAACACACAAATACTTCTTAAACTGAAAAGCACCAAAGACATTGGAAACCCAAAATTCTTCAGCTGCCTCTGAGCCATTTGTTCAGTGGATGGCATGGAGCTACCTTAAATTTAATAAGTCCAAAACTGAAATATTCCCCTGTGGCGACTGGAAAAATTATGACCCACTCTGCCTGGCCTGATGGTCTTGGACCACTTCCTAAAGAACACAAATAAGTTTCAGAAATACCATTGACTCTAAGCTATCAATGACTGCCCAGAAGAATGTTAGCAAGATCACGCTTCATTTCTATGCAACCTCTGCAATTCATCCTCCCCCACCTAGAATTTCCACACAAGGTCCAAGCTACTATCTTTCTTATACTGTCTAAACTTGATTACCCCAATGGCCTCTACCATTGATCACCTCTATCAACTGTAAAAAGACTACAGCAAATTCAAAACTACACATTATAAAGCCACAAGCCCACATCTTCCCTATCTTAAGGGCCCTACGGTCACCAGAAGGTCCACTTTCGAGCTTCTTTGCATCACCCACAAAGCAATACATGGAACAGGACCACTTTTCATCAAGAACAAAAATCACAAAATGCACACAACAAAGAAACTTCTGTTCCAGATTGGCACCCCGCCTCAAAATCCCACCATACAGGAACAAAATCATGAGTGGAACATTTTCTCTATTCAAGCAGCCAAACCCAAGACTTCTTTGCCCCTAACACAGGATCTACAGATAACCATCCTATTGTCAGAACATTACTCAAGAGCTGGCTCTCCCTTACATGACAACCATATTCAAAATACAAATGTGCAGCAATAGTTTGCACAAGACACCAATGATGTATATGCATTTGTTTTTTACTTAAGAAATCATAAATACATATAAATACATAAAGTAATTAAATAATAAGAAACACTAATACTAATTAATTAATGGAAAAAAATCAAAAAATAATAATATGGGTTTGTATCTCTCTCTCTTTCTCTCTCTCTCTGTATATATATGCATATATATATATATATATATATATATATATATATATATATATATATATATAAAAATATATATATTTATACCTACTAGAGGAATGGAAAATAAATGAATACATACAAGAAATGTATACAATAATAATATGTATATATATATATATATATATATATATATATATACATATATATAATTTTATCATTAAATCCATATATAAGTAAATCATTTCATCAATAACATATAAGGTGGTGAGTGTATGCTTATAGGTTTATTTTGGTACAATAACACATCTGTCACAATGTGTATATATGACTATAGCAATTATATCTATAAGCCCTTCACTATTGAAATCCTGGAGGACAAACATACATTTAAAAAAAATAAAAGAAAATTATAAAAAATAATAATACAATTTTAAAATTCATCCAAATATGGGACTTTATCGAGTACAATTTTATATCTCCTGATTATTTTCCATATATGTATCATGTTAAAATCCCTATGTTCTATGTATGTATACCTCATACATGTGGTTATGTAGCTACCTACAAATTTATATATTTTCCTCCTACTGCAGAGATAAAAAATAACTAATCTCTCCAAACCTTACCAAACCACCACTCTATGACTCATCCTATTACTCTTCGAAAATATCCCCTCTCCCCACTCTCTGACTCATCTCAAGCCTCTTTTACTACTAAAAACTCCCAAACAACCCTTTACAAACTCTTCCCTTCTCTATCCATCCTTTATCCTATTCATCCAACTAACAGGCTCTCTGACTCATCCTAAATCTCTTCTGCTACTATAAACTCCCAAAAAATCCTTTCTAAACTCTTCTCTCCTCTATCCATCCCTTATCCTATTCATACAGACTCATGTCTACCACTCCCAATAACAATTTCTACTTCCCTCCACTAATCCACCACTAATACACATTTGGACTCCAGTGTAATGTGCATCTCGCAAAAAAGTACTTCAATACCTTGTCAGGGCTGTAAGCGCTATATAAATAACATTTCACTTAGAATTGCAGTCTTCATATTAAGTTATAGATATTGTTTTTAAACAATTATTAAAAAATACTCAACCTCACTAACATTTGTTATTTATTTTGTAGCACATTTGGTTAAAAATGTGTGTATTTAAGTACTTTTTTTTTTTTAAGTATACAATTTTAATTCATTTTTAATTACGTGTATTATAATATTGTAATCAAATTAAACAAATTAATATTTAAACACAAACTTTTAGCAGTAAAAATGCATAATTTAAATATGGAACTAGAAACTGATCGATCCACCAGTTTTCTTGCACTGCCCTGTGCCACCCTAATGAACCCATGACTGAAGCCTGCAAAACCCTAGCATTTGGTTATTGAAGGTGCATTAGAGTCTTGCAACCCTGACTATGGACAGCAAGTTGCAGCACCCGTTCCCCTGCATTTTAGCAGGCCCCTCAAATTGCAGTAAAAGCTATTTTATAAAGAAACTATTAGAAAATGCTCCCAGTGTTTTATCCCAAACCCCCAACAATATTGTTTGGCTTTATTTGTGTTGGCAAAACCTTTATTCTAAGCTATCCCTAAGAGTCCCACACATCAAATTTATGTAAGGCATATCGAATAATCTCAACGACGATGTATTGTTACCTAAAGGCCTTGTAAACATAATGATTGTACCCAACCTTACGAGCGGAGGTGGGGATCACCCTGAGATAGAGAAAGTTTTTACTCAATATTCACACCATCACAAACTAAGCATATGTTACATTGTGCAGAACCTGGTTTACAAGGGTAAGAGCAGTCGTTCTTTAGCCCTCAATGCCTCATAACTGTTTTTATTTAAAACCCCCAAGAACCATACTGATTTAAAATATTATGACAAAGCAGGTCTTTACTTCAGTGCTCTTCAAAACCTTTAAAAATATTACTAGCAGTTGAATGCTGAAATAACCAGGATGACTGACTCTGAACAACCTCCACAACGCCCTTCAATGTCTCAAGAACCACCACCACCACCCTCAGACATCGTTGTTGAAGAACTTAAAAAAAATATAACTCAATAGTAACAGAGGGTCCGCGCAAATGTTGCTAGGTAAAATGCCAGCTTCTAAAGACCTGTCCTCATGGAATGAGAGAAGGAAATTCCTCTAAAAAATAAACCGGCTGTTAGATCCCACTGGCATGACCTAGTCAAAGGTCGTACACAACCCAAAACACTTTTGCTCCAGAAAGAGCCTAGAGGTGGTTGGAAACAGCTTCTGTGAGCCTCTGCGGAACTCAATATTCCTTCGACGATCGTTGGTAACGCCGAACACAGGTGACTGCTCGAAGGTTTGAAAGATCTGACTTACAGCTCTCCAAGTACTCCAACACCAGTTGTTTTTAGCCCCCTCCCTAAGATGCCAGCTTCCCCTTTCTTTCTACAGCTACCCCACTCTTGGAGCACTGCAGCTCTGCCTCTGGAGATACATTGTCCAAAATTCTTCTGACTTTTGAACCTATGTACTGTATATGTGTATCGATGTTTGTGTGTATTATTTTGCCATAGTTAACATTTTGACATTTTTCTTCTTTTATTTCTTTAGTAAGTTTATCAGTGCATCAGTGCAATGCTTGTACTAAGAAAAACTGTTTTGTAAATAAACCTTTAAACTTTTCAAAGTGTTTTTGTCCTCTTTTAAAAAACCTTTAAATGTGTGTCCTTGCATCAGAATAAAGATACCAAGTCTGCATTCAGGTTTTTATTCTTTTATTTTAGACAGTACCCTGTGTTTCTGTCCTCTTTTAAAAACCTTTTAAGTGTGTGTCCTTGTGTCAGAATAAAGATACTGAGGCGGTCATTCCAACATTGGCGGTAAAAGGCTCTTACCGCTGTCAGAAGACCGCCACCATACCGCTGCGGCCGCGGTAAACCACCACGGTCATTCTGACCCACAACAGGCAAACCGCCAAAATACAGACATCCACCAAAGTCCGCCACACCAAAGGTCAGCGAGAAACTGGCGATGACCAATCCTCCACCATCACGCCAACATAAATACGCCCACACTATCACGACACACGAATCCACGCAGCGGTCTTTCAACCGCGGTATTCCATTGGCGGTAAACACCGCTGCGCTCAAAACACACACACTCTTACTAAACACAGCCACATTGGACAATTTGAAATACACACACCTGAGACACATACACACATCACACCCACACACCCAATTAAATATAAAACACACACCCACATCACCCACAAACCTCCACTCCTAGAGAATCGGGACCACGCACTGAGAAATAGATATCCGAGCACCCAGACGCGCATATTACATTCACCCAGCAATATTACCACGCACTTCACACAACACACCAACACACATCACCATACTTAGCACCACACAATCCACCCCACACATCACCCACACCACCCCATGGCACCGCAAAGACACCCCAGGTTTTCGGAGGATGAACTCAGGGTCATGGTGGAGGAAATCGCACGGGTAGAGCCACAGCTCTTCGGAACACAGGTGCAGCACACCTCCATTGCCAGGAAGATGGAGCTATGGAGCAGAATAGTCGACAGGGTCAACGCTGTGGGACAGCACCCAAGAAATAGGGACGACATCAGGAAGCGGTGGAACGACCTACGGGGGAAGGTGCGTTCAATGGTATCCAGGCACAACATCGCGGTTCAGCGGACTGGCGGCGGTCCACCACCTCCTCCCCCAGAATTTACAACATGGGAGGAGCAGGTCTTGGCGATCCTGCATCCTGAGGGCCTCGGCGGAGTATCTGGAGGAATGGACTCTGGTCAGTCTCATCTTCACTACTTCATCCCCCCCACCCCACTAGCATGCCAACTCATACCCCCGCCCACACCCTCCCCCCATCACACCTACTCCTTGCAAATGTCTCACCATCACAACCCACCCATCCCAACCGCAAGCCCTGCATGCTACCACAAAGCATGGACACCCTTCACCAAAGCATGCCCACTGCACATACCCATCCCCCCCAAACCACCGTCACAAAAGCCCCCACACAGGAATGCAAGCACTGGGGTACACGGGCACCCACCCATTGCACGCTATGGCACACACAGATGCAATAACCATCCCTTTATACCCCTGCAGGACCCAAACGCCACGTCACCGCGCAGGAGGGTCCACAAATGTCCACTCCACCCCCAGAAGAGGCCCACAGTGATGACAGCACCTCTGTCGACCTGGATCTAGATGACCAGCCCGGCCCATCGGGGACCTCTGGACAGTCGGTTCCCCTCAGACAGCCACAGGCCACAGCAGACCTTCCCCCCTCTGGGAACACCAGCACAGCACCCCCCCAGCGGGCCCATACCTCTGTCCCCAGGACACGTCAATCAGTGGTGTGTCCACCACTACAGGGCACCCAGGTTAACCCACCACCCCAACAACAACAGGGACCTGGGGGCAGTGGTAGTGGGCACACGGTCCAGGGGACAGAGGCCCAGGGAAACAGGGGAACTGGGAGGGCTGCTGTGCGACAGGGGGGGACAGGCCCAGGGAACCCACTCTCCACGAGGCCCTCTCCTCCATCATGGGAGCCTACCATCATTCCCAGGAGACGATGGCGACGGTCCTGGCCAGGTTTCAGGAGATCCAGCTCCTGCAGGAGGAACAGTATGTGGGGTTCAGGGAGGAACTACGAACCATCAGTTCCGCCCTGGGCACCATTGTAGGGGCTCTGAATCTGATAGTCACCACATTGCGGGACACTGTGGCACCACAAAGGGCCCCTGACACTAGCATGGACCAAGAACTGGCTACCACCTCTGCCGGCGCTAGTGGACAGGAGGCCCCGCCACAGGACCAACAGGCCACCAGCACCCCACCCCCTGCAGAAGGAGAACCACCCCGCAAGCGGGCCCTGAGATCCAGGAAGAAGACAGAGTAAGATGCCAAGACCCCCGCCAGGAAAGGATACCTCCCTGATTGTCATCCCACTGTCCCACATTGTCACCCTGTCCATCCTTAAACAGCCCCTGCTCCACTTTCCACAGGCATTTGGACAATGCACCTGTGATACAAATAGTCTGGACTCTGCCATGGACAATCCTCCACCATCACCCCTCACCGATTTGCAACCACCCACCAATATAGAGCACTGTAATAAACACAGTTATTGCACAAAACAATCAGGAGTCTGGCTGTGATTTTGAACAAATGTATTAGACATTAACGTGCCAAAATGCTTATTTACATTGTGATGTCAACATACCAATGTCACACAGCTGTAGTTCATGGGGAAACAAAGCAGATGTCACGCAGTGGGGCCCACATCTCTGAAATCGGAAGGGAAAGTCACAACTCAGTTACCATACACTGGGGGAAAAGGACAGACATTAGAGAGGTAGTAGTGTTTAAGTATATGTAATATGCCGGTGTGTATTCTTACCTGTGTGTCATTGGAAATACTGCTGTATTACTGTGTTCCTGTTGTCTATGTCGTCTTCTTCGGCTTCCTCGTCTTCACTCTCCACAGGCTCCACAGCTGCTACAACACCACCATCTGGACCATCCTCCTGCAGAAAAGGCACCTGTCGTCGCAAAGCCAGGTTGTGAAGCATACAACAGGCCACGATGATCTGACACACCTTCTTTGGCGAGTAGAATAGGGATCCACCTGTCATATGGAGGCACCTGAACCTGGCCTTCAGGAGCCCGAAGGTCCGCTCGATCACCCTCCTAGTTCTCCCATGGGCCTCATTGTAGCGTTCCTCTGCCCTTGTCCTGGGATTCCTCACTGGGGTCAGTAGCCATGACAGGTTGGGGTAACCAGAGTCACCAATTAGCCACACACGTTGCCTCTGGAGTTGACCCATCACGTAAGGGATGCTGCTATTCCGCATGATGTACGCATCATGCACTGAGCCAGGGAACTTGGCATTAACATGGGAGATGTACTTGTCTGCCAAACATACTATCTGCACATTCATCGAATAATAACTCTTCATGTTTCTGTACACCTGTTCACTCCTGTGGGGGGGAACCAAAGCCACATGGGTCCCATCAATGGCACCTATAATGTTGGGGATATGTCCCAGGGCATAGAAATCACCCTTCACTGTAGCCAAATCCCCCACCTCAGGGAAAACGATGTAGCTGCGCATGTGTTTCAGCAGGGCAGACAACACTCTGGACAACAACTTGGAAAACATAGGCTGGGACATCCCTGATGCTATGGCCAATGTTGTTTGAAATGACCCACTTGCAAGGAAATGGAGCACTGACAGCACCTGCACTAGAGGGGGGATCCCTGTGGGTTGGCGGATTGGTGACATCAGGTCTGGCTCCAGCTGGGCACACAGTTCATGAATAGTGGCACGGTCAAGCCTGTATGTCAGTATGACATGTCTTTCCTCCATTGTCGACAGGTCCACCAGCGGTCTGTACACAGGAAGATTCCGCCATCTCCTCGCATGTCCCAGCGGACTGTGACTATGAAGGACAACAGCGAGCACAGAGTCAATCAACCCACAGGTACGTAAACACAGCTTGCACATAACACGATTCTCACTCCAATGAATGTTTTGTATGAGTGTTGATGCAAGGCCTAGGTGTGTGTGACGCAGTAAAAAGTAAGCCATGTGGGCCCCTGAAATGGCGGCTGCCTGACCTGTGAAGTGCGACAATGGGATGTGAGGTAAATGCGCTGGCGTGGCACTCCGTGGCGGTAGGCGGTCGAAGACCTCGGCGCAAAGCAGCATTGGTTAACATTGAACCCTATGGGTCTCAAGAGCCAATGACGATGTGCGCCGGCGGTCGCGGTATGCACCGCCGCGGTACGCACTGCCGCGGGCGTGACCGCCATTTTCTATCTGCTTAATCACTCGATACCTGATCTTCGACAGGAGAGGACCTACACTGCAAGTGCTGCTGTGACCTCGGTCTGGAAGAGACAATGGCTCATGCGACTGGGGAAAGGGCCCCTGCCTTCACAGCTCAGGAGTTGGAGAAACTTGTGGATGGGGTCCTCCCCCAGTACGCGCTACTCTACGGTCCTCCAGACCAACAGGTTAGTACTGAGGGAGCATGCTTTATGGGCAATGGCTGTGTTGAGTGGGGTGGATGAAAGATGGTGGGGAGGGGAGCGATTGGGCATGCATCAAACGACGGTGAGAGCATGTGCCACATGGCAAGGGTAGGGATGGGGGGCCATTCACATTGAATATGCAGAAGGTGATGACTATTTTTCTCCCCCTGTACATTTCACATAGGTCAGCGCCCACCAGAAGATCGATATTTGGCGTGCCATCGCCAAGGAAGTCCGGACCCTGGGGGTCCACCGCAGACGGGGCACCCACTGCCGGAAGAGATGGGAGGACATCCGCTGTTGGAGCAGGAAGACGGCCGAGGCTCAGCTGGGGATGGCCTCCCAACATGGGAGGGGTGCCAGTCGGACTTTGACCCCCCTGATGTCCCGGATCCTGGCTGTGGCCTACTCCGATTTGGATGGGCACGTGAGGACATCCCAGCAGACACAAGGGGGTGAGTACACTCTCATTCTGTTGAATTTCCACGCAGTGGAGGTGTCTGGGTGGGGGAGGAGGGCTGTGGGTATCCCTAGGCCAGGGCGATTTCTGTAGGCTAGGCCCATCAGTAAGGCATGGCCCTGTGCCCCCGCACCCCACCTCTGTAGGGTGCCTAGTACAGCTATTCATGGCCCTGTGTCATCTATGTGTGCAGATGTCGTCCATAGGCTTGTAGGCCATGTCTCACGGATTGAATAGTCGACCCCAAGTGCGCGGCGTAGGTCAGGGGGCTTCTGTGTCTGTCCTGTCTGCCAACGGTGTCGCCAATGCATGCACTCAACATGTCTTTATTCCCCCCCCCTTTTTTGTGGTCTTCCTGTTCATGTGTGCATTAGCATCATCAGGCGGAGGAGAAGTGGCATCGGAGCACGAGGGAGCTGCATCCCACATGGCCATGGAGGGCCATGCAACGGACTCCGAATTCACCAGTGGGACAGAGGGTGAGGGGAGCTCCACAGCGGGGACTCGGGCAGACATCAGTGACACCGACTCGTCCTCTGAAGGGAGCTCCCTTGTGGTGGCGGCAACATCTGTGCCCCCCGCAACAACAGGTACAGCTGCCACCCACCGCACCAGCGCCGCCCTCCCAGCAGCCCCTCAGCGTTTGGCCTGTGCCCGCTCACCCAGGATGGTGGGCATCTCCTTCGCCCCAGGCACCTCAGGCCCTGCCCCAGTCACCCCTGCTGCCCTCAGTGAGGAGGTCATTGACCTCTTGAGGACGCTCACTGTTGGGCAGTCTACCATTTTGAATGCCATCCAGGGTGTAGAAAGGGAGATGCATCAGAGTAATGCATACCTGGAGGGCATTCATTCTGGTCAGGCTGCCCTTCAGCGATCGTTCCAGACTCTGGCCTCAGCACTGATGGCAGCCATTGTCCCTGTCTCTAGCCTCCCCCCTCCAACTTCCTCCACCCATACCCTATCACCTGTACCTCTGCCTATCCCAGACACACCATCAGACCAGCCTGCACACACCTCAACACCCAAGGGAAGCTCAGGCAAACATAAGTACCACACATCACACAGGCATTCACCCAAGCAACATCCACATACAGACATACCAACACCCACTGCCTCCACTGTGTCCCCCTCCTCCTCGTCTCCCTCCTCCCTCCCTGTCACGTCTCCACTCACACCTGCATGCACAACATCTTCAGCCACTACGTCCCTCAGCAGCACACACACCAAAACACCCCGCACACGTGCAGTCACCACCCCCACTGCCATTTACACATCCCCTGTGTCCTCTCCCAGTGTGTCTGTGACCCCCTCTTCCAAGATACACAAACGCAGGCAGCCACCCACCCAACAGCCATCCACCTCACAGCAGCCTCCAGCCCAAGCACCTGCACCCAAAGACACCAAACTTACAACTCCTACAACCACAACCTCTTCCTCCACTCCCATACCCACTACACCTACCCGTCCCACTGCTCCTAAAAAGTTTTTCCTGTCCAAACTCAACCTCTTTCCCCCAACTCCCCCACCCCGTCCATGTCATAGGACTACAGTTAGCACCTCAGCCACGACAAAACCGGCCCCTGTCATCACAGTCTGCCATGGGCTGTGGAGTGCCCCACCCTCCAGGGCAGCCAGTTTGGTACGAAGCCAAGGCACGGGCAGCCCACCCCCGGAGAAACATCCAAAGATAGGCAGTGGCCGGCGCGAGAGGGGGAAAACACCAGGGACTAAAACCCCTACCATGGCTCCGGCAGGAAGTGTGGAGACAGCTGGCACACCGCCCAAGGTGGGGAAGGGCCACAGGCGATCAGGGAAGTCTGGGAAGGCCAGCACGCCCGACAACACCGCCATCAGCCCAGCTGCCCAGGATGGCCCCGCCAGCCCCATCCCAGGTGGGCAGGAGGCCACCAACAGGCCCGGCACAGCTGCCCAGGAGGGCCCCGCCAGCCGTAGGACAGATGGGCAGGAGGGCCCCGCCAGCCACAGGACAGGTGGCAAATGACCTCCCCGCCATGGCCGGATCCGCTGAACTGGGCCCTTCATCTCAAGCACCGCTGAACTGGGCCCTTCACCTGAAGCACCGCTGAACTGGGCACCACCGTCTCAGGCACCGCTGCACTGGGCCCTTCATCTCAAGCACCGCTGAACTGGGCACCGCCGTCTCAGGCACCGCTGCACTGGGCCCTTCATCTCAAGCACCGCTGAACTGGGCACCACCGTCTCAAGCACCACTGAACTGGGCCCTTCATCTCAAGCACCGCTGCACTGGGCCCTTCATATCAAGCACCGCTGAACTGGGCCCTTCATCTCAAGCACCGCTGCACTGGGCCCTTCATCTCAAGCACCGCTGAACTGGGCACCGCCGTCTCAAGCACCACTGAACTGGGCCCTTCATCTCAAGCACCGCTGCACTGGGCCCTTCATCTCAAGCACCGCTGAACTGGGCACCGCCGTCTCAAGCACCGCTGAACTGGGCCCTTCATCTCAAGCACCGCTGCACTGGGCCCTTCATCTCAAGCACCGCTGAACTGGGCCCTTCATCTCAAGCACCGCTGAACTGGGCCCTTCATCTCAAGCACCGCTGCACTGGGCCCTTCATCTCAAGCACCGCTGAACTGGGCACCGCCGTCTCAAGCACCGCTGAACTGGGCACCGCCGTCTCAAGCACCGCTGCACTGGGCCCTTCATCTCAAGCACCGCTGAACTGGGCACCGCCGTCTGAAGCACCGCTGAACTGGGCCCTTCATCTCAAGCACCGCTGCACTGGGCCCT
The DNA here is from genome assembly GCF_031143425.1 of Pleurodeles waltl. Taxonomy (NCBI): domain Eukaryota; kingdom Metazoa; phylum Chordata; class Amphibia; order Caudata; family Salamandridae; genus Pleurodeles; species Pleurodeles waltl. Next base: position 520,714,755 of record NC_090442.1, read on the forward strand.
TCATCTCAAGCACCGCTGAACTGGGCACCGCCGTCTCAAGCACCGCTGAACTGGGCCCTTCATCTCAAGCACCGCTGAACTGGGCCCTTCATCTCAAGCACCGCTGCACTGGGCCCTTCATCTCAACCACCGCTGAACTGGGCCCTTCATCTCAAGCACCGCTGAACTGGGCCCTTCATCTCAAGCACCGCTGCACTGGGCCCTTCATCTCAAGCACCGCTGAACTGGGCACCGCCATCTCAGACACCGCTGCACTGGGCCCTTCATCTCAAGCACCGCTGAACTGGGCACCGCCGTCTCAAGCACCGCTGAACTGGGCCCTTCATCTCAAGCACCGCTGCACTGGGCCCTTCATCTCAAGCACCGCTGCACTGGGCCCTTCATCTCAAGCACCGCTGAACTGGGCACTGCCGTCTCAGGCACCGCTGCACTGGGCCCTTCATCTCAAGCATCGCTGAACTGGGCACCGCCGTCTCAAGCACCGCTGAACTGGGCCCTTCATCTCAAGCACCACTGCACTGGGCCCTTCATCTCAAGCACCGCTGCACTGGGCCCTTCATCTCAAGCACCGCTGAACTGGGCACCGCCATCTCAGGCACCGCTGCAATGGGCCCTTCATCTCAAGTACCGCTGGCCCATGAGCGGCAGGGGCTGGCCCGCATCTGTGTCGGGCAGGGCTGCACAAAGCACTCTGGGCACCAGGCCCCCTCCAGAACCAGTGGAGACTGTTATCCACTTGTAAAACTGTGGCTTTGCACTCCCCAGGATGTAACAGTGGGCAGCCCACCCACTGTCTGGACTTGTGAGACTGTGGCTTTGCACTCCCCAGGATGTAACAGTGGGCAGCCCACCCACTGTCTGGACTTGTGAGACTGTGGCTTTGCACTCCCCAGGATTGAACAGTGGGCATGGAGGCCCCTCGTGGATCTGGCGTCGTGCACTCATCTGGCTGAGGTGTCCCCCCTTCCCTTCCCCCTGAGGTGCCTGTAGTTTTGCTATCTGATGCCCCTGCAGTGTTCTCTCCGTTGGAGTCAGGTATCCTGTGTGGGCTTTGCCCATGTGATTTGGGCCCAGTGGTCCACGAACAATGCCTGCTACATTGCTTGGACTTGTACATTTATGTATATAAGAGTTTTTGATGTGTATATATATTTTTTTGCCAGTAATAGAATATATTCAAATGTTTAGAATCATTTCCTTTTGTCTTTGCATTCTTCCGGGGGATGTGGGGGGTGTCACTCTGATGTGTTGCTATGCATTGATGTGTGTGTTGTAGTGGGTGAGGGTGAGGATGGGTGTGTCGCGTATGTGTGTACCCGTGATGATTTCCCCACCCCCCTCCCCACTCCCCTGTGTCGTAGGTGCAGTACTCACCGTTGTCTTCTGCGCCGGTGTTCGAGCTCCTGGTAGAGGAGCAGGTACACTATCGCTGGGAGTATGTGGAGTTCGGGTTCCATGCTGTCCTGATTCCTCGTGGGCTGTATGGAGGTGAGCGTTTTCCCTTTGAAATGGCTGTTTCCGCCGTATTTTTATCGGCGGGGCTACTGCCCCGGAAAAGGTGGCGGATTGGTAGGTTGTGATACAGTGGGCGGTACATTGTCTCCCGCCTGTCTGTTGGCGGTGACCGCCGCGCTGTTTGTTTGTACCGCCGTGGTGGGCGGTGTGTTGATATGGCGGTCGCTGTTGGCGGTTTCCGCCAGGGTCGGAATTCCATTTTTTTTCCCGCCAGCCTGTTTGCGGTTTGGCCGCCGCCTGAACACCGACCGCCAGGGTTGGAATGACCACCTGAGTCTACATTCAGGTTTTTATTCTTTCATTTAAGACAGTCACCATTACGCATAAGAGGTGTTACAGGACCTTACACGTTTGACAAACTGTGTATTCTGTTTTAACAGCATTTGATGTAGATCTATTTTCACATATTTCATAACAATAATGTCAGCGTTAATTAGGTCTTTCGAATATAGATTAAAACAAATTCTAACATTCTACCCTCAGACATTTTACTAGTAAAATGTATACAATACTCCCAGCATGTGACGGCGAGAGAATCCTGTACCTGCATTGTGTTATTCTCCAACCTGTCAGCAGCTTTTTTACATACTTGGAGATAGGTTTTGTATAGATGCTGTTTTGCAATTTTGTAGCCTCTTCCCAATAGGCCCTCATTATGACATTGGCAGTATGTCCCGCTTACCGCCATGCCGACCCATATTATGACACACACAGAGCAATCAGTCACTATACAGCCACACACACAAGTCTGCCAGCCCAAAGGTCAGTGATAAACTGGCGCTAGCAAAACCCACACCGTTACGCCAACAGAACTACGCCCACAGCATTATGACCCATGAATCACTGCGCTCAAAATACACAGAACCTAACAAAACAACTCTACATTGGAAAATTCAAACTACACACACCTGACACACATACACACACCACACCCACACACCCACACCACTATAAAACACACACACACACTACCCACAACCCTTTACGACTCAAAACATTTGAGAGAGAGAAACCAAGAGCACCACAGAACCAGAGCCACGGAACACCATCACCCATACACCATCCACGCACCTTACAGCACACGCCTCAGCACATCACCCCGCACACCCTCACATACTCCACACACACCACACCCATGGCACCACAAACACATCCCAGATTCTCTGAGGAGGAGCTAAAGGTCATGATGGAGGAAATCATCCGGGTAGAGCCACAGCTATTCGGATCGCAGGTGCAGCAGACATCCATAGCAAGGAAGATGGAGCTATGGCGGAGAATCGTGGACAGGGTCAACGCCATGGGACAGCACCCCTGAACAAGGGATGACATCAGGAAGAGGTGGAACGACCTACGGGGAAGGTACGTTCCGTGGTAGCAAGACGCCAGATAGCTGTACAGAGGACTGGCGGTGGACCGCCACAACTAACAACATGGGAGGAGCAAATCTTGGCAATACTGCATCCTGAGGGCCTGGCAGGAGTAGCGGGAGGACTGGACTCTGTTAAGTCAACTCTTTACTACTTTCACCCCTCCTACCTGCATGCCATCACATACCCCCATCCCTACCCTCACCCCCATCACTCCACCACCTCACATACACCCCACCATCACAACCCACCCATCCCAATACCAAGGCCTGCACATAACACCATTGCACGGACCCCCATCACAAACCTGCATGGACACACATCACTAACGCATGCTCATTAGAGAGAATCACCTAGCCCTGTGATACAAATAGACTGAGCTCTTTCCTGGACATTTCTCCACCATCAACCCAGCCCATTCCACTACCCCCTCTACTTCTTAGCACTTAAATAAATACCATTTAAAAAATACAAGTATGGAGTCTGTCAAATAATTGAACAAAGTATTCGTTTAACAAGCTTTAAACTCTACAATACAACAGTACAGAAATAAGTACGTAGGAATGACCTGTAGTAGGCTGCTGTCAACACACCAGGTGCCAGAGTGAGACACAGATATCTGAAAATAGAGATGCCAAAGGGTACAGTAAGTGGCCATAGAATTGGGAGAATCTGCCTGCCATGTACAATGTCAAACTAAAATTGTCAATGCAAACTGAAGTTACAGTGTCTTACCTGTGTGTCACTGGGAGTATTGTCGTATAATAGCTGTTCTGTTCTCCTCATTCTCATCCTCTGCCTTCTCATCTTCACTGTCCACAGGGTCCACTGCTGCCACACGCCCATCTCCAGCCTCATACTCCTGCAGAAAAGGCACCTGACGTCTCAAGGCAAGGTTCTGCAGCATGCCACGATTATCTGGCAGACCTTCTTGGGTGAGTAGTACAGGGATCCACCAGTTAGATGGAGGCAACAAAACCTGGCCTTGAGGAGGCCGAATGTCCTTTCTATGATTTTTCTTGTTCGCCAATGTGCCTTATTGTAACGTTCCTCTGCCCTTGTCTTGGGATTCCTCACAGGGGTCAGTAGCCCTGAGAGGTTGGGGTAACCAGAGTCACCTGCAAATATTGAGGGATACCAGTTAGCCCAACACTAACCCTTATGGCCAACATCATACCCATACACCAACATACACTGGGCGGGAACCAGGGCTCTCCTATTAGCCACACCCAGTGCCTCTGGAGTTGACCCATCACATATGGGATGGTGCTATTCCTCAGGATATAGGCATCATGCACCGCCCCAGGATACTTAGCATTGACATAGGAGATGTACTGGTCCGCCAGGCACACTATCTGCACATTCATAGAATGAAAACTCTTCCAATTTCTGTACACCTGTTCATTTCTCTGGGGAGGGGGGGACAAATGCAATATGTGTACCATCGATTGCCCCAATGATGTTGGTGATATGTCCCATTGCATAGAAGTCAGCTTTCACTGTGGCCAAATCCTCCACCTGGGGGAAAACAATGTAGCTGCACATGTGTTTAATCAGGGCAGACAACACTCTGGTCAGCACTATTGAGAACATTGGCTGAGACATTCCTGCTGCCAAGCCCACTGTCCACTTCGAAGGAGCAGTTGCCAAGAAATGGAGCACAGATAGGACTTGCACAAGAGGGGGGATCCGAGTGGGGTGACGGATAGTAGATATCAGGTCAGGCTCCAATTGGGCACACAGCTCTGTGATTGTGGCCCTGTCCAGTCTATAGGTGAGGATAATGTGCCTGTCCTCCATTGTTGCCAAGTCCACCAGGGGTCTGTACACGGGGGGGATGTCTCCATCTCCTATTCATCCGCAGCAGTTGTAATCTAGGGGGCAAAAGGGTGAGCAGCTGGTCAGTATTCCACATTTCCAAACACTACACTGCAATGCATGTTGTGATTGTAACAGTATGTTGTTGGATTGGCCCAAATGGTGCCTAGGTGTACTGTGACGCAGTTAGGTGCCATGGCCTGACCCCTCCTGAAATGGCGTTCGCCTGTCCTGTCTGGATGGACACGTGGAAATGAGGTAATGCCGCTGACGTTGTGCGCCGTTGCGGGAGGCAGTCGAGTACCACTGTGCAACTCCTCATTGGTTGTCATTGGGCCTTATGGGTTACAGTGGGCAATGGTGATGTAAGCCGTCGGTGACGGGACCGCCACGGATGTGACCGCCATTTTCTACCTGTTCACTCACTTGCCACCTGATCTTCAACAGGAGGGGACCTACACTGCATGTGCTGCTGTGACCTGTGTTTAGAACCGACCATGGCTCTTGTCACTGGGGAAAGGGCCCCTGCCTTCACCACTGCGGAGTTGGAGAGACTGGTGGATGGGGTCCTACCCCAGTACCGAATGCTGTATGGGCCTCCAGACCAACAGGTGAGTACACTGTGAGCACCATGCAAGGGGCATGAATGCATGGAGTGCTGTGTGTGAGGGCCTCATGTAAGGGGGGTGGTGGAAGGGTTCTGGGCAGCGTGATGCATGTATGGTGTGCACTATCTGTGCGTAAGGGGATGTGGGTGCTATGATGGGCCATTAGTGTAACAGGCCGGACGCTATGACTGATACCATTTTCTATGTTTATTTTTCTGCAGGTCAGCGCCCATCAGAAAAAGGGTATATGGCGTGCCATCGCCAAGGATGTGAGGACCCTGGGGGTATACGCCAGGCGGAGCTCCCACCGTCGCAAACGGTGCGAGGACCTGAGACGCTGGGCAAGGAAGACGGCGGAGGCCTATCTGGGGATGGCCTCCCAACGAGGAAAGGGTGCCCGTGGAACCCTGACCCCCTGATGGCCCGCATACTGGCGATGGCCTATCCAGAGCTGGATGGGCACTTGAGGGCATCACAGCATTCACAAGGGGGTGAGCACAGTTTCCCAATATACTACTTGTGTGTGGTGGGGTGGTCTCCGGGTGGGGGATGTGGGCCTGTGTGTGCCCCTAGGCCAGGCCGGATATTGCAGGGTAGGTCCCATGTTGGACATGGGCTGATGAACACCACCTCCTACCAAGCTAGTAGGCATCCACTACTTGGCAGGGGTCTGTGGGTGCCAGGTGTGCTGCTGTTGGCGTTAGGTATTCCTGTCCATGGCCTGCTGACTAGGATTGTGACTGGTAGTGCTTTGCCTAGTGCGTAGGGCTGTTCCCTGTGTGTGTGTCATGTACGCCAACGGTGGTGTTGGATCAGCCATTGAGAAAGTGTATCCTTTGTCTCTTTCCCCCCTTTTTGTTTTGTCACCCTGTCCTTATGTGCATTAGCATCATCTGGCGGAGGAGCAGAGGCACCGGTGACCAAGGTAGCGGCATCCCATAGGACCCATGGGGCCGAATCCACCGATGGTGAGGGCACCAGTGGGATGGAGGGCGAGGGGAGCACCACAGCGGAGACAGGAGGGGACAGTTCTGACAGTGATATCCCCTCCGATGGAAGGTCCCTGCTGGTGGCAGACACCTCTGTGCCCACCCCAACTACAGGTACAGCCGCCACCACCGTACCAGCACTGCCCTCCCAGCAGCCCCTCAGCATGTTTTCCTTGCCCGCTCACCCAAGAGGGTGAGCATCTCCTTCGCCCCAGGCACCTCAGGCCCTGCCCCAGTTAGCCCTGCTGCCCTGAGTGAAGAGGCTATTGACCTCCTGCGATCCATCTCTGCTGGGCAGTCAACCATAGTCAATGCCATTCAGGGGCTGGCAGCCCATTTGCAACAAACAAATGCATTCCTGGAGGGCATTCACTCTGGCATGGCGGCCCAACAGAGATCAATCCAGGCTCTGGCCTTCTCCCTGATGGCAGCCATTGTCCCTGTTTCTAGCCTCCCCCTCCAACTTCCTCTACCCAGTCCCATTCTCCTTAACACCAACCTACCCCAAGCACACATTCAGACCAGCATGCACCCAAGACAACACACAGGAGTGGCTCAGGCAAACACAAGCACCACACATCATCCCACAGGCACTCATACAAACACCATCCAGATGCAGACATACCAACATCCACTGCCTCCACTGTGGCCCCCTCCTCCTCCTGGTCTACCACCCTCCCAGTAGCATCTCCACTCGCACCTGCATGCAGTACATCCTCACCCACTACCTCCATCACTATCACGACTATCACTACACACCCCTCACTGGCAGTCACCACACCCACATCCATGCACACGTCCCCTGTGTCCTCTCCCACTGTGTCTGTCCCCCCTCCTCCCAAAGTACACAAACGCAAGCACTCAGACACCCAACAGCCATCCACCTCACAACAGCATCCAGCCCATGCACCTGCTCCCAAATCAGCAGACACCACCTGCAACCTCTCCATCTTCCTCCACACCCTCCACACCCAAACCTTCACCCTCTTCCTGCCCCAATGCCCCTAAGAAGCTTTTCCTCTCCACCGTTGACTTCTTCCCTACCCCCCCCGTCCTTCACGTCGGGCCAGGGTGGTCAGTGCACCTCAGCCACCCAGTCCACAGCCACAGTAGTGTCAACAGCTACTGCAGGTGGGAGAGGCTCCAGGTAACCAGCCATCAGCACTGAAAGTATGCCTGCACCAGCTGCCAAAGGGAAGGGCAAGGAGGCACTACCAGCTGCCAAAGGGAAGGACAAGGAGGCACCACCAGCTGCCAAGGGGAAGGGCATGGAGGCACCACCAACTGCCAAGGGGAAGGGCACAGAGGCACCACCAACTGCCAAGGGGAAGGGAAAGAAGGCACCACCAGCTGCGAAAGGGAAGGGCAAGGGGCTTGCACCAGCAGGCAGGAAGGACAGGAGGCCTGGTCCTGGGACTGATTCTGAGCTCCCCCCTCCAACCATGGCGGTTCAGCCATTTGAGGCTGCAGGGGAAGGGCTGGAGCCTCCCCCCACCACTGCCTGCACCGCCACCAGCAGCAGCAGCCACAGTGGGCAGCCGTCCGAGGCTGCAGGGGAAGGGCTGGAGCCTCCCCCCACCACTGCCTGCACCGCCACCAGCACCACCACCAGCAACAGCAGCCTCAGTGGGCAGCCATCCGAGGCTGCAGGAGAAGGGCTGGAGCCTTCCTCCATCACTGCCTGCACCGCCACCAGCACCACTGCTAGTAACAGCAGCCGCAGTGGGCAGCTGTCCAAGGCTGCAGGGGAAGGGCTGGAGCCTCTCCCCACCACTGGCATCCCTGACACCAGTACCGCCACTGCCACCACTCAGCAGCCATCAACGCCGGCGGGCAGTGTGTAGTCCTGCCTCCATGGGCTGTAGTGCATCCTGGACCCTGCAAATCCTGTAGGTGTGACATCCAGGTGAAAGACTGCGACCTTGCACTCCCCAAGTGCTGCATCACAGGACACAATGCCCCCTCCAGAACCAGTGGAAGAAGCCATCCACCCACCCCATCCTTGCCAGGATGAAGCACACTGGGCACAAGGCCCCCTCCAGAACCAGTGGAAGAAGCCATCCACTCACCCCATCCTTGCCAGTATGAGGCACACTGGGCACAAGGCCCCCTCCAGAATCAGTGGAAGAAGCCATCCACTCACCCCATCCTTGTCAGGATGAAGCACACTGGGCACAAGGCCCCTTCCAGAACCAGTGGAGAAGCCATCCACTAGAGAGACTGTGGCCTTGCACTCCCCTGGACCAAGCAGTGGGCAAACCACCCACTTGATAGACTGTGGTTTGCACTCCCCAGGACTAAGCAGTGGGCAAACCACCCACTTGAGAGACTGTGGCCTTGCACTCCCCAGGACCAAGCAGTGGGCAAACCACCCACTTGAGAGACAGCAAACCACCTACTTGAGAGACTGTGGCCTTGCACTCCCCAGGACATCGCACAGGGCATGTAGCCCCCTCCAGGACCAGTGGTGTTGTACCATCTTCTGGCTGAGGTGCCCCCCTTATTCCCCGTCCCCCTGAGGTGCCTGTGTATTTTCGACCTGATGCCCCTGTCATGGTCTCTCCGTGTTGTTGCAGGAGTGAAGTGGGGCCTTGGCCTATGTGTAGTGGCCCTGTGGCTGACGGACATTAAGGACTGGGCAGTGTCCCTCCATTTGTATATATGTATATACTGTTTTGGTATAGAAGCACGTATTTCTACAATTTTATCTTATTACACTCACTAATCAATTCCTTTTGTCCTTGCATTTTTCCTGAGGGGTACGGGGTGGATATGTAATGTTATTGCATCTGTTTGTGTGTATGGTGTTGGGGGTGTTGCGTGTTGCATGTGTGTGTCACTCTCTTTTTCCTCCCCCCTCCCGTGTGTGCTAGGCGGCAGTACTCACCTTGGTCGTCTTCGCCGGCGTTGATGTTTGTAATGCCTGAAGAGGTATACAAGCATGGAGAAGATGTGCAACTCGGGCTCCATGGTGGCGTGGTTCTTCCTTGAGTCTCCAGAGGTGAGTCCTTTGCCTTCTGTGTACTGTTTCCGCCATGCTTTTGATGTCGTTGGTACCGCCCTGGAAAAGGTGGCGGATAGGCCTGTCTTAATACAGTGGGCGGAACATTGTCTTCCGCCTGGCTGTTGGCGATACCGCCGTGGTGCTTGTTGCTACCGCTATAGCGGTCAGTGTGTTAAAGTGTCTCTCTGTGTAGGCGGGTTCCACCGTGGTCATATTTTTATTTTTTTTACCGCTGGGCTGTTGGTGGTATTACTGCCTCTTTATCACCAACCGCCAGGGTTGTAATGAGGGCCATAGCTCCTCTAAACAAATTAATGCCCGTCCCGTACATAACAGGGGCCCCTTGAAAGAATGGTTGCACCCCATATCTGGCCTGGTATCTGTAATAGTCCCTGTACAGAGCGGGGTTGCACATGTTTTCATGATCACTAAGATGTTTTTTATATGTTGTACTGTGCCTAAAACCATTCTTAATTTACCTGCACAGCTAAACTCTGTAACACGACTTGGAGCTTTAAGAAACACCTTTCTTCTAACATTATCTAATGCTAGCTGAATATTCAAATAAGTTTTGATGCTGGCTATGAATTTGTTGATGGCTTCCCCCACCGCAGTGATGCTGGGGTAATAGCCATGAGGAAAGCCAGTGTGGAAGATCAAGGGGTCCTGATCACGCTTTATAGTAAATTTGGCCTTGAGCATTGTAAATGTATTCCATGTTCTCGGGTATTGGATTTTGGTTAGGGCTTCCTCCCAAACCCCTTTTAGGTCTACAGGTTTTGCCTGTTTCATGGTATAATTAGAAATTTGATTGTTGAGGATCAAGCCCATTGAGGCATTGGATGGCAAGGTAATATAAAATGATGTTGTCTCCATAATGCACCCTTCAGTGAGGCCCCCGTACTCACATACCCTGCAGTGAGCTGTCCAGCACCAAATTGTTAAGTTTCTCAGGCCACCCCCTCCATTTGACAAAGGCCTGTCTGTTAGACACTGAGAACAGCCAATTAAGTTGAGAGAGCACCCTTACACCATGGGCTCACATACACATCACACTCAGCACACAGCACCACAACTAACATATTACACACATCACGAGCACACACAATCCACAACAACCGTCTCACCCTCACAACACAGCACCCGCACCTCACCAATCACCCAACACTGCACCCTTACATTCACAACACCACCACATGTCTACACAACCACTACCATGTCCCCACAAAAATATCCATGTTTCACTGACGACGAGTTGCGGGTCATGGTTGATGAAATTGTCAGGGTACAGCCACAACTGTTTGGAGCACAAGTCCAACAAATATCGATTGGCAGAAAAATTGAGTCGTGGCGAAGGATAGTTGACAGGGCCATTTCAGTAGGCAGCCATCCATGCACAAGGGATGAAATCAAGCAGAGGTGGAATGACCCACGGGGGAAGGTGTGTTCCATGGCTTCCAGGCATCAGATCGCCATGCAGAAGATTGGCGGTGGGCCCCCATCTCCTCCCCAACAGTTCACATCTTGTGAGGAGAAGGTCTTGGAAATACTGTATCCAGAGGGCCTGACTGGAATACCTGGGGAACTGGAGTCTGGTAAGTACCCACAACATCCATATCACACATTTGTCTTGTCCTGCATGCTACCTCTATACCCAAATATTCCCTAATTGACTGAATGTCCCACTATACCTACCAACTATTTACCCAATGACTCTCTCCTATATGCCACCACCCCACTCAGCGCAAATGCCTACACAGCCCTGTGCAAAGGCACATCAAATACTGGCTAATCATATCACTATGACTCCCAGAAGGCACTAACCCATCAATGTGAAAACCTGGCATGTGCACAACACATCACATGTAATGCATGTACATTTAAAAGTACGAGCCACACCATCTAGATTGTTCTAGTGAGGACCAGTGCATGGCAATGACAGCAATGCAATGGCACACTCACAATAGCAACTCAGCTGAACACGCCTACAGCTCAATTACCATTCCTAATGGTCACTGAACCATATCCCCAAGCCTGAAATAGATAGACCATGCAAGGACAAAACGATTTCGAAAAAGTGAATGTAATGAGATCAAAACAGTATGAAAAAAAAGGCAAAATAATAGACATATATACGTATGTACAGAAAAAGGGACACAGCCCAGTCCACAATGTTCGAACGCCACATGGCCACAGGCCAAAGTCGAAGGCCACACATGTCACCTGCTTCAACACGGAGAGAACCCTGCAGGGGCATCAGTTGGTAAATAGGCAGGCACCTCAGCCGGGAGATGTCACAAGCCCACTGGTTCTTGGGGGGGGCAACATGCCTTGTGCTCTTGGTCCTGGGGAGTGATGGCCATGTGGGTGTCTTCCCCACTGGTTCTGGAGGGGGCAACATGCCGTGTGCTCTTGGTCCTGGTGAGTGATGGCCATGTGGGTGACTTGTCCACGGGTTCTGGAGGGGGAAACATGCCGTGTGCTCTTGGTCCTGGGAAGTGATGACCATGTGGGTGACTTGCCCACTGGTTCTGGAAGGGACAACATGCTTGGAAAGTAAGATGGCAGACTCCATGCACATGCACATCGAGAGACATGACAATTTCCCTTGCATACTCACATACTGTGTTCCCACTAGGACACCATTGTGCAATGTACAGCTATAATGTGTGACATATAGCAAGCCTGACTAATTACTAGGTAACAGTGCTAAACAGTCATGTCAAGTATCAGACAAAACAGAACCAATCCACAGTGCAATATGTACCATACTTGAATGACAGCGCCCAACATGGAGTATGAAAATCAAGTAACAGACTTGTATGTACAACAAAGGTATGCTGGGCAGCATTTGTCAATGTCATTGCAGAGAATCGTGTCAAGCTACTGTCTGCAAATCACAAAGAGGTAACCAAACACACTTTCTAAACTGAACTCTGTGTCTCACTCCATCCACAGGCAACCCTGCCATTGCCACCATGGAGAGGATACCAGAGACTGCCAGTCCCCCTCAGGATGAAGGCCCCAGTGAGGAGAACACACCTGGATGTCTGGACAGTGACGACTTACCTGGCATATCTGGGACACCTGGTCAGTCAACGACTCCCTGCCTCACTCTGCCCACATCAACCCCTCCCACCCCTGTGCCATCCACATCACAGCCAACCAGTCACCCCCAAACCTGTGTCCCAAGACCTGTTCAATCAATTGTGTGCCCCACCGTACAGGGACCTGAGTTGAACCTTGACACCCCAGATAATGATGGTCCTGCTACTACTGGTAGCGGGCACACCATGCCAGGGGCACAGGCACCTGGGGGCAGGGTGCTTAGGAGGAATGCTGTGGGCCAGAGGATGGGGCCTCCAAGGAACTCCACTGACCAGGAAACCATCTCCCAAGTCTTGGAAGCATACCAAAGTTCCCAGGGCAGGATGGGCCAAATTATCACCATGTTGAGGGAAAATCAAAGGCTGCAGAGAGAATACCACCAGGAAGTCATGCAGCAGGGGCAGGCACATAATGCCACCATGGCTTCCATTGCAGGGGTGCAGAGGGACATCAATATCACCCGGCGTCGTTTTTTAACACACCATCAGGCCTCTTCCACTTGCAACGTAACATCTGTCCCATCTACATCAGCAGCAGCCAGTGGAAAGGAGGCCCTGCCAAGAGAACCACATGACTCAGACTCCCCTACCTCTGTAGCTGAAGAACCCCCCTGCAAATGTGGACGTCCACCCAGATAGCTGGCTGTAGCAGATGCCAAGACCAAACCCACAGCCAAAAAATGGACCTCTCCTGATTCGTCACCCTTGTGTGCTACTGAGACACCCTGTTGACTGTTCTGAGACATTACTCTATTTTCCCATGGTACAAGAACACATAACCTGTGTGATCAACTGTTGTAGCAGCTACTCTGATGAATCCTTCTAAAATGACTTCACTCATCACCTTTTTATTTATGTGTTCACATTTATTTGACTTTTTCAATCCTGAAAGGCACAATAAATCACATATGGACACAGCTACTGTTTATGTGTCTTTAATGATGCAACAACATTTGTCATGCTTGCCAAGTGTGCTATAGTAATGCCCACCTGATTCGTACAGGCAGTGTAATGGCCATCTGATTGAGGCTCCCTCAGCAGGACACACATGACAACAGAAATGTCAATGGACAGACATCAGAGAGGTTGAAATTCAGAGATATTAGCAGGGTATAGTCAGTGTTTCAATCTGCAATTAGAGCATGACAGAGACTACCTTCAGGATGGGAGGCATGGTAGCATATTAAGCACATTTACATATAATAGAAGTCATACCTACTGTAGACTACCTACAAAGCAGGGGTACCCAAATTGGAGCAATACATCACCAGGTACAGGCTCTTCACATAACCATACCATAGCTACATATACACATATCACATGGAACACACAAAGTCCATCACAGAGGAACACATTCATAGGCCCCATACCTGTAGGATTGCCAGTCACCTTTGCAGTATACAGTTAGCTGCACCTTGGACAGCAATGGCAGTCTACAAACACAGCTAGGTCCCATGCTCATCATTAAGTACCCCATCCATTGTGAGGGCAGGGCATAATGCAAACATCACTCATGGGCCACTAACTACAACTGACATATAATAGACCATCTCAACTCCCCACCCCCCCCGGGAAAAGGAAAGGATTAAGCAGTCACAACCCCACTTGTATGGAGCAAGTACTAACAAGGTAAAACCCACTGTACCTACATCCATATACTTACCTGCCTGTCTGGTACACCTGTCATGGCTGTCAGAAATTACCATTGCCTAATGACAAAGACTACCTCAAGCCTAAAATGCAGAGTCAATTAGGAAATGGCTATATCAGTGAGTGGAAGGAAAAGAAGATAGGGGAATGCCAGACACATAGCTCAATACTGAGTAGTCCATTACAGAAGTGTATGTTAGGGTCTGATGTAACTGTACATGACAGAGCAGAACATAATCCACTGGTCACTTTACTGTCTATCAGTCAGCATCCACAACTCACACTTAGGCATTGGAACTCATGACTCCCCCACTGATGAAGCAAGTCAGGAGGTGTAATGGCTGCCATCTACTTCAAGTAGTGCACATACAACCCATCAAAAGGTCCACTTCATATACCTGTATGTCAGTTGAAGTACTGATTGATGGGACCTGCCATAGAGCCAGCTGCTCCTTCTTCTTCTGGCTCTTCATCACTTCCCATCTCAGCATTTCCACCCACAGCTCCAGCTACCTCCCCCTCAGCTGCAATGAGAGGTATCTGACGTCTCAGGGCTAGATTGTGGAGCATGCAACCGGCAACTATTATTTGGCATACCTTTTGGGCGAATAGAGGAGGGCTCTGCCAGATAGGTCCAGGCACCTGAATTTAGCCTTCAGGAGCACAAATGTCTGTTTGATTCCACGCCTTGACCTCCTGTGGGCCTCATTGTAAAGGAGCTCTCCTGGAATGGCTGGGTACCTCACTGGTGTCAACAGCCAAGGACGATTTGGATAGCCGGAGTCACCTGTGTAGACAATGGTCGAACAACACAATTGTTATGTGTGGGACTGACTCGATTGTGATGACAAGAGACATAACTCACAGACACACACCATAATGCAAACGTACCAAGCAGCCAGCCCTATCTGTTTGTAGTTGTGCCATTAGATGTGAGACATTGCTGTTCCGCATGATGTAAGAATCATGCACAGATCCAGGAAACTTGGCTGTGACTTGTGAGATGTACTGGTCTGCCAGACACACCACCTACATGTTGATTGAGTGGTAGTACTTACTGTTCCTATGCACCTGTTCATTGGCAGTGGGAGGGACCAGGGCTACATGGGTGCCATCAATGGCTCCTACCACATGAGGAATCTGTCCCATATCATAAAAGTCTGCCTTCACATAGGCCAAATACACACGTTGGGGGAACCTGGTGTAGCTGTCCAGGTGTTTCAACAATCCACACAGTACTTCCTTTAAAACCACACTGAACATGGGCTGAGACATCCCTGCTGTTAAGGCAACAGTATTCTGAAAGGACTCTGTGGCCAGGATGTGTACCACTGACAAGACTTGAATGATGGGAGGTATGCCATGGGGATTGGGAATGGCAGGCATAGGATCTGGCTCCAACTATATACAAAGATCCATGATGGTATGACGATTCAGATGATATGTCTGGATAACATGCCTGTCCTCCATGGTTTCCAGGTCTACTAGTGGACGGTACACTGGTGGGAGTCTCACTCTCCTCATGGCAGCATTACTATGTAGGGAGAGATAAATATACAATGAGTTATGCAGTATGCACACATCATTGATAAAGTGTATATTACCTGTCACTTAACATCTGTTGAGGATGCGTAGCACTTCTGACATATACAGTACAGCCCATAGATATGCACAGATTCCAGCATCAATGCTGCACATTGGCTAACATGTAAAAAAGAATGTACATATGAAACTAATGTTTGTGTACATGTGTGTAAGATGTAGCTGTTACTTCTTTTGGTTGAATAGGTGAATGGTGCAGAATAATAAACACATCCATTGATGAAATGTGCCCAAAATGGCAGGTGCCTGACCTACTGTACTGGATAGTTGGACCTAAGTCCACTGGCGGAAGTCGTCATGGCGGTAGGCGGATACAACCGCCATGCAACTTGCCATTGGGTAACATTGCTGCCTATGGTGGACTTGGCCAATAGCGATGACTGGCAGCAGTGACAGTCCTGTACGTGGCAGTCGTGACTGCCATTTTCTGCAGTATTGCTCACTTGACTCCTGAACCTGTTGCCAGCAATACCTCCACGATGTGAGCTGCTGGGTACTGCCTCTGGGAGCCATCATGCCATGTCCTGCAGGTGATGGGGCCCCTGCCTTCACCCCAGAAGAACTTGAGGGGCTAGTGGATGAGGTCCTACTCATGTATGTACAGCTATATGGGGCACCAGAGAAGCAGGTGAGTCCTATGCCTTAACCATGTATGACAGATGTTGTGGGTGACAGTGCATCGGGCATGTGCAGCAGTGTGGGTGTAGATGCATGCAGATGGCATGATGTGTAGGCGTGTGTGCTGAGAGGATGTGTATGTGTGCCAACTTGCTGTAACTGGTGTGCACTGTTCACTTTTATTAGTATGATGGCAGTATACATGACTTTCTCCTTTGTCAGTGTCATCTATGCAAGTGAACACCCATCAGAAGAAGGGGATCTGGTGTGCCATCGCCAAGCAAGTGCGGACCCTGGGTGTCCATAGCCGGCGAAGAACCCATTGTAGAAAGCAGTGGGAGGTCCTGAGACGCTGGGGCAGGAATACGGCGGAGGCCCAGCTGGGGATGTCCTTCGAAAGAGGAAGGGGTGCCCATCGGACCCTGACCCCCCTTAATTGCCCGTATTTTGGCAGCGGCCTACCCTGAGATGGATGGGCTTTTGAGGGCAGCACAGCAGTCACAAGGGGATAAGTACATACAGTAACCGTGTACTTTACTCTAATAGTTTGGTGCTTGCTGTCACACGTTAGCAGCTGTGACAAAGTAGGAGGTGCTACATGTATGTTAACTACTGGGATTACATAGTACTCTGATTGCCTGACTAAGAGAGGGAGATCAGGGCCTAGGCTATCACATATGTACATTTAGGTGACCTCTTTCAAGATACATCTATGTATGCATGTGGAGATGTATAATTCACAGTGCCACATGTATGTCTCCACCCAGCCATATATACATGTATGTAGGCTGCTCTAGCATCCTACCTGTCCACTTATTCCTGGTCCAGGAATCAGGATATTTTAATATGTAGCTCTATGGTGGCAGATCACTCCCATCTATGTACATCACCTGTATTTGCTACAGAGTGCATGACATGTGTGGAATAGGGCCCAGTTACCTTTTGTTCTGGTACAGGTATTGACTCCATGGGAGTCTGGCATCTCATACAGTCAACAGATATGTGCAGAATTGGACTGTACAAATGGGTTTGTGGTGCTGTCCCCATTGTCCCTTCCTATGCATACAATGGGTAATGTAAAGGTTGTAACTGAAGGACATCCAACTATGGGTGTCTGATATTGTGCATTTTGGTGTATCATGCATTCCCATGCCACATTAATGTTGGTGATTCACTATTATCCCAATGCCCTTGTATCAGAGGAGATAAGTGTTTGGCCTTTCCTACCCTTTGACAAAGTGCAATGTGCATGCAATATCTGCCAATGGTCTAGCAATACTAGTGCTACATATGGTATAATCCACCTACATAATGTCACAATCATGCCCTTGCGGACTTGAGGTCAGATCTAGTGGAGTGGGACAAATCTTGTTTCCCTTAGCCTAGCTGATGCGGACAGGTTGGACAGGCATTGATTTAGCCTTACTTCATACTTCGAGATGTGGTGCCTTGCCTGTACTACTACTTCTCATCAAAGTGTTGTTGTTGTGGCATATGTTGTAAGTGCAATGTCAATGGTGTAGGTCCATGTGTGCTTCATATGTACATGTCTTTACTGTGGGATATGTGTTTTGTGTGGACCTAGGTACTAGTATTCACATGTCAGGATTGGTGAGTGACGTGGGTTCACTCATGTTGACATGTTGTGGCTCTGTATCTGCATGTCACGTGGTATATAAGTTGCCATACTAGGAATCAGTTGGCTGTCCTTTATTTAGTTGCTGGAATACTGTTGTGTGTGATTGTCAGGGGATGTATCATGTGTGCTAGGTAGGCCACTGTTGTCGTACATGCATGTACGGTGTGATGTGGGGTATCTGTGTATGGTTATTGCAACAAAGCCTCTGGGATTTGATAAATGTAGTGATTTGACTGTTCTCTAGACGTGTCTGCTAAGATTCAGATGGCACCTGAATAGGACTGACACATGTTGTGTCTTCATCAAAGAATGTATCCAAAGTGTAAGATCTGCACAGAGGGTTCACCTAGGCATGAGATTTCAATGGCAGGTGCTGTGCAGTTAGTCAATAGAAGTGTCTTTACCTGCATGGTACATTACTCATGGACATGGAAAGCTCCAAAGTTGATTATGAATATGCATGATGTGGTGTTAACTGTCAACTGCTGTTCCTAATGGTGATAGGTGATATATGACCAGGATTAGGACAGTGTTACAGTTTTGGCAAGGGCATGATGTGCATGCCAACATAGTTTTACAGGTGAATTGAAGGAAGCCTCCAGAAGTGGGACCTTACATGGAATATGATATCGGTGAGAGTTATGACATGAAGGGATGGATAGAAGTGACTTGTTGTGACATGAAGTATGATAACTGATGTCCCATAATGGATACCCTATCCAGGAGATATTTTTCTACAGTAATGCATGTTTTCTTATGTGTATGTGAAGAATGTGATGGCCCTCTCTCTCCCTCTCTCTCTCCCTCACTCTCTCTCTCTATTTTTGTGCATCAGCAGGCAAAGGAGGCGGGGCACAGGGGAGTAGGGATGCTGCCGGCTACAGGACCCGGAGTGCTGAGACCACCTACAGTGGGGGACCCAGTGGCCCGGAGGGGGATGGGAGTGCCACGGGGAAGACCGGATCTTCTACTTCATCATCTTTGGAAGCCTCCTCCAGTGAACACTCCCTGGGGGTGGCGGACCCTTCTGGGACCACCCCAGCACCATCTTTGTCTGCCACTCCCCTTTCTACCACTGCCTCCAAGTAGCTCCCCACCCATTTGTCTGTGCCCACTCACCCAGGAGGGTGGGCGTCTCCTTTGCCCCAGGCAACTCTGCCCCTGCCCCTGCCCCTGTCAGCCCTGCTACCCTCAGTGAGGAGGCTATTGACCTTCGGAGGTCAATCTCTGTGGGTCAGTTGACTATCGTGAATGCCATCCAGGGACTGGTAACTCAAGTCCAGCAAAGTAATGCGTTCCTGGAGGGCATTCACGGTGCACTGGCTGGCCTACAGAGATCCTTTCAGGCTCTGGCCTCCACACTGATGGCAGCCAGTCACCCTTTGTCTTCCATCCCCCCTCCACCTTCCTCTTCCCAAACCCAAACCCCTCTTCTCCGACCCAGCCAAAGCACACAGACAGACAAGTATGTATCCACCTCAACATCCAAGGATACTGCAGGCAAACACAAACACCACAAAAACCATCACCGGCATGCACACAAACAGCACCCACCTGCAAACACATCAAGAGTCACTACCTGCCCTGACACCTCCACTACCCAAAGCACCACAGACACTACATCTGACATATCTGCAGTCACCACACCAACATTCACTGATACAGCCACAACACCTATCTTGCCTGCAGTCATCATGGAAGCAGACCCTCGGACATCCACCCCAGTCACCACATCCACACCCACCCACCACAACTACCGACACACCCACATGCAGCACATCTATCATGCCTTCAGTCACCACCCCGACAGACAGTCACCCGTCCACCACGGCATCTCCCTGCACCTCCAACCCCCTTCTCCCAAGACACATAAATGCCCACACTCACCCACACAACAGACACCCACCACCCACAAGCATACCTCACACAAACATGCACTCAAGACATCCACAACAACACCTCAGGCAACCACTCCCTCTCCCTTCACTCCCAAACCCTTTTGCCATGACTGTACCCATGTGAGTAAGAAGTTTTTCCTCTCAGAGTTGTGCCTTTTCCCTACTCCTCTCCCACGATACCCCTAGACTGTCTGTTTCTCTCGCCAACTCCTGCCCTTCAACCTTGAAGACCACCCCTGCAAGTTCTCATGCCCCTCCCCACCAAGAAGTCAACCCCTCTGAAGAGTTCCCAGCCCTCCCCTAAGCCTTGACCTTAGCCCCCTCCAAACCCAAGCCAAAGGATCACCCACCCAAGCCTAAGCCCAAACACCATCCTTCCCCCAATCTCTGAGGTGCCTGTCTGCCCCCTTGATGCCCCAAACTGTGGAGATTACATGGCAGTCAGGAGTCAAGTTGGGGTAGCACACATGTGCATATTGTGCATGTTGCACCTGTTATTATTGGACTGGCCTCTGGCCTTGAACATTTAATAGTTTGTATTTTATGTATAATATATAACAGGACCAACCTATTTTTTGGTTTTAAGGTTACATCTTTGTCCTGCATTTCTTTACTTTGGGCAGTTTTGGTCTTGGCTGACATTGTTTGTGTGTCAGCATTTGTGTGTGGATGGTGGTTGTGCTACCAGTTGTGTCAGGTGCATGTGTGGTTGTGTGCATGGAATGTGTCCCCCAGTGATGAGTGTGTTATGTGATGGGCATGTGTATGTTGGGGACATATTGTTGTGTTGGTATTGTGTTGTGTTTGTGTTGACATGTGTTATTTGCTGTGCTGTGTGCCGTGGTGTGGTTGTACTGTGTGCATGAGTGTGTGGGGATTGGTATGTAAGATCCGTTGTGATGTGTGTTTGCAGGGTATGAGGTATGGCTCATTGTTTGGATGTGTGATGCGTGTGTTTGTTTTCTGGTGTTGTTACGTTGTGTTGTATGTATGAATAGTCAAGTGGAGGTGTGTATTGTGGGTGCTTAAAGGGGTTTTGTGGTGTTGCGGTGTGGTATAGTTGTGTGGTGTTGTGTGTGACAGGTGCTGGTGCTCTGCATCTGGGGTTTGGTATGTGTTTTTGGAGTATGTGTATGTCTGATGGCCGTATTTTGTGTGTACTGTGTATGTGCCTGTGTAAATGTGGCTGTGTGTGTGCATGTAAGTGTGAGGTTACATGTCTGTGTTGCCCTCACCAGCCGTCCCGGATGTGTATGTTGTGTGTGCATAGGTACATTGCCATTTTACCACAGTGACAGGAAAGTGTGTGTACTCACGGTCGGTGTTGTCGTCGTCGCTGGTTCTAGAGTTGTTGGGCTTGCAGGAGCAGAAGGAAGACGTGCAGTTCAGGTTCCATGGCGGCTCCAGACTGGTATGTGTTCCTGAAGGTAGGTGTCTCATTTTATAGAGATGATTTCTGCCGGAGTTGGTGCAACTGCGTCGGAAACCTTAGCGGTGTGCAGCCTCGTAATCTGTCCGGTGGGTAAATGCTCTCTGCCGACCTGAAGGTGGCTGTCATCATTCATGGCGGGCTGACCTCACTGGCGGTGCCAGCGGTTGATTGGCTTTATTCTTTAGGGAAGATCGCCATGTTCATAATTTGGTGTACTTCTCGGCCAGCCTGTTGGTGGTACAACAGCCAACATGGAAGTACTGCGACCGCCAAACTCGTAATGACCCCCATATTGTTTAAATACAATATACAACAAGCAGGGGACAGTGGAAAGGGGGAAGAATGCAGATTGGTAGAAGTATTGAGAGAAAACACAATATTGTCATGTAACCAATATTTTTGAGACTTTCAAAACAGAAAGGGAGAGGGCATGCATGCGTTTTTGTTTCAGTGTATATAAAAGTTCCTGATGAAATTCAACAGACATCTCACAACAGCCGAATTAAAGCATCTTTACCCAGCTATTTATCAGAAAATTCATTAGAGAGGTACAAACAAAGTTTCCCAAACTGGATCCTATAAAAATCCAATTGGAAATTCATAACTGTATTTTTTACCAGAGTCTATTTTTTTTTTTTTAAAAGCCTGAAATACACCTTTACAGGAATCACTTCAGCTATAAATTTTGAAAAGTAGGTCTTCGATTTGAACATTAGCACTCCTGAAATGTGTAAAACCGCCAATAAACACGCTCACCTCCATTAAATGGTGTGCTTCCGAGGAGAGCCAACTCACATGTTATCGCTCCCTATTAACACCTCTTGCACAGCATTCCTCCCCTGCTCACATTCCGTGGTTATGAACTTCATATGATCAGGTACCCGTCACTGTGACTTTAACTGCTACAATTTACAACATCTCAGACCCTTCCTCTTTTTATGTATGTCCTTTTTTTTTATCTTTCTCCAGACGTGAAGGATTGCGGGGCACGGGAAGGTGTAAAATAATGCAATGGGGTTTTAGGGGGGGGGGCACCGGACCACTAGGAGGCACCCCCCCAGGAAGATTGGGGAAGTGAGACAGTCTACAGCTATGAGGGTGTTTTTTTGGGCTACATGGTAGCCCACAAGTATACAACCCCCCATTTTGTGACACCAGCCACCATTTTATAGAGGTGACCTGGTGGCTAGTGTCGGAGCAAGCAGAATTTTTACACGTTTTTTCTAGGGCGTTAGCACAGTTAGTTTGGCTCTGCTTACCTCATCATGTCACAGGAGGAGAAAATCGAGATGGCAGTGTGGCTGCTTATGGAGGCCGACCGCTTCGATCTGTTGCAGGAACAGGTTTTGTCCCATGCAAGGCCACTGCGGTAGGTCTCTGAATGGGTGGCAGCAGTGGTTTTTGCCTGCTCACCACCATGTCAGGCTCCTGGTGTAGCAGTAAATGGGAGGGGCCACTCGCATATTCGCAGAGCAGCCTCTGTGGGCAAGGCACATGCCAAAGGGCAGCACCTCTTGGAGTGGCTTTCCCAGGCCGAAATAGGTTAGTGGAAAGTGCCCCGTGTGGCCGGCGGCAAAGGAGAAAGTAAGCAGTCAGATTTTCTACCACCACAGAAAAAGTCTTGATGCAATGTGGCTTCATGTGCGAGGGGTAGGGGCAGGACCCACATGAATACTTGGGCCATGTCAGGGAAGGGAGGGGAAGGGGGAGAGGTGCAGTCTTGGCAAGTTCATCGGTACGATGTAAAGCCCAAGGGGCTTCTGATGATGGGATGAGGGTTGAGTGAAGAAGGAAACATGCCAGGCAGTAGCAGCAGTAGGATGGGGGAAGAGGAGAAGGTGGCAGCAGATTTTTGGCCAGCCGAATATATGGGATATCACCCCCAGTGCCATGTTAGACAGGGAGCAGAATTGGGACATGCCCTGCAAGAGGGCCAACAAGCAGTGGGGGTAGGGTCCTGACAGGTACTTCAGGAAGAGGTGGGGGTGCAGGCGCTTCAGCGATTAGCAAATTTAGATTGGAGCGAAGAGGATAGAGATGAGGGCAGCTTTGGTGAGCAAGAGGACTTGCAACTGATAGTGAAGCCTCCCAGGAGGGTTTCTGGCAGACACAACAGAGGCAAATTGTGGGGGGTTGGAGGGAGGAAGGGGATGAGAACAACAGGGGTGGTCTGAGCCTGGTTTGACTGGAAGAGTGGGGTGCCCTTGGGGGGAGGGGAGGAGCCAGGGCAGAATGAGTTAAGGGATGATGCTTCCATTATGGAGATAGGAGAGTCAGAAGGGCATGGGGGGTGGCGCCAGCACACTGAATCTCTTTTTTTCGCTTGTTTCATTTTTTGGCTCTGTATTCACCAGCAGGGGTGTGGCTTTGTCAGTAAGATTGGGGCGGCGGCGGGGGCAGATTTTCCGACAACCAGGCTGACATATAGGGGCATAGTTAAAAGCCCATAGTGCCACCTTGTGCCCTCATAGCGTCATTTTTTTTTCTCTAAGGTGGCGCTAAGGTGGCTTTCCCCCTGCACCATATTTACAAAGTGGCGCCAATTTGCACCCCCCTGCGCCACATTATGCCTGCGTCAGGCCCAAAAAAATGGCACTGTGAAATCCACAAGATTTCACAGTGCCATTTTTCCCATCATTTTTAACGCCTGCTCAGAGCAGGCGTGAAAATTACACACCCATTTTAATCAATGGGCCTCCCTGTGTTTTGCTGCACTAGCTTCAAACTTTTTGATGCTAGTGCAGCAAAGCACCACAATAGCATCAAAAATGTTGACGCTATTGTCCTGACAACCGCCATGGTACTCTGCATTGCAAATACGGCGCAACCATGGTTTGTTAGGTGGAGCAGAGGCAACACAAGAAAAGTGGCGAATCGGGACGGATGCACCACTTTCTTGTAAATATGCCCCATAATGTTTAAAAATACTTTATACAACAAGCAGGGTTGCCTAAGAGGGTCCTACAGGCAGTGGAAAGGGGGACAAATGCAGATTGGTAGAAGTGCTCAGAGAAAACACAATATTGTAAAATAACCAATATTTTTCAGACTTTCAAGACAGAGAGGGAGATAGCATGTGTGCGTTTTTGTCTGAGTGTATATAAAAGTTCCTGGTGAAATCCAACAGACATCTCACAATAGCCGAATGAAAGCATTTGCACGCCAGTGCTTGAAATGGAAAAATAGAAGTGCAGGTACTTCACGCTAGAGTACCTGCTTGTTTCCGAGAAGTGCTGGTACTCTCCATCTCAAAATAAAAAACTGACGGTACTCAGTACCAGACAGTATCGGCCCTTTTAAAGCACTGTCTGTACCCAACTATTTATCAGAAAATTCATTTATTGGGGGTATACAAACGCAGCTACCCAAATTGGATCCTTTAAAATCCAAAGGAAAAATGACTGCTGTATTTTACACCAGAGGGTATTAAAAAAAAGCCTGAAATCCGTGACATGCTTAAAGGAATCACTTCTGCTATAAATTTTAAAGAGTAGGTGGACATTAGCACTCCTGAAACGTGTAAAACCACCAATAAACACGCTCACCTCCATTAAATGTCGTGTTTCCGAGGAGAACCATCTCACATTTTATCGCTCCCTATTAACATCTCTTGCACAGCATTCTTCCCCTGCTCACACTCGGTAGTTATAAACTTCATTTGATCACGTCCCCATCACTGTGACTTTAACTGCTACAATTTACAACGGTTCGGACCCTTCCACCTATTATGCGCGTCTTTTTTTATCTTTCTCCAAACGCGAAGGACCGCGGCCCAGGGGAAGTGTAAAAGAATGCAATGTCTTGTTAAAACCCGAAAGAGCAATCAAGAGAGAAAAGGAGCTCCGTAAATAGAAAGCCAAGGCCCTCTAATGAATAATGCCTGGCTCCCTGCTGCGCAGACTGGTGACCAGGCATGCAGACCACATCAAAGCGGTGAATAATTCACCCGGCGCGTCACAGGCCTCCCCTGGACCCCAGCGTTGCTTTGTCTCGCAAATATGTTCTCCCACCGAACTGGACTTGAGAGGAGGTTTCAAGTCTACTAATGTTTGAACAAAAGACGTGTGTGCACGCGCGACGTCGGGGAGGGGGAGCGCGGCCCGGTACCATTTACTTCTGGAATGCAGTCCGGAAGTGACACCCAAGCAACTATTTTTCCATTATCGACTGCTTCGTAGAATTTGTCATCATAAATCTCAATGCACTGGAAAAAAGTGTAGTGAAGGAAACATAGGACCTCCTGCGTGGTTAATGCCGCCCGGGGTCCAGGGAGCACTGTGCTCTAATTGTACCATCTAAAGCCAGCTACTTGGCATTAGGCATTGATTTTTCTGACTGGTTAAGGAGAGACTGTCTAGGAAATGCACTGCCATGATTTTACAAGTCAGCTGTTGCAGCTCTGATTAACACCTTCGCTGCAAGGCCTTTTCCCCCTCAGGTGCCAAGCCTTTTTTGGCTGTTTGGGGCAGTTCGCGCTTAGGCCCTCATAACTATATATAACATAAGCTACCCACGCCAAATTTGCGTCCTTTTTGCAACATCCTAGGGATTCTAGAGGTACACAGACTTTGTGGGTTCCCCTGAAGGAGACCAAGAAATTAGCCAAAATATAGCCAAAATTTTGTTTTAAAACAAAATGGAAAAAAGGGCTGCAGAAGAAGGATTGTGTTTTTTCACTGAAAATGACATCAACAAAGGGTTTGCGGTGCTAAAATCACCAGCTTCCCAGCTTTCAGGAACATGCAGACTTGAATCAGAAAATCAAATTTTTCAACAGAATTTTGGCATTTTACTAGGACATACTCTATTTTTACTATTTTTTGTGCTTTCAGCCTCCATCCAGTTAGTGACAGAAATGGGTGTGAAACCAATGCTGGATCCGAGAAAGCTAAACATTTCTGAAAAATAGACACAATTCTGAATTTATCAAGGGGTAATTTGTGTAGATCCTACAAGGCTTTCCTGCAGAAAATAACATCTGAAATAAAAAACTATTGAAATGGAGGTGAAAAAAACAGCCATTGTTCTCCACGTTTTACTCTGTAACTTTTTCCTGCAATGTCAGAGTTTTGAAAGCAATATACCGTTATGTCTGCTGGACTCTTCTGGTTGTGGGGATAGATAGGTCTTGTAGGTTCATCAAGAACCCTGGGTACCCAGAGCCAATAAATGAGCTGCACCTTGCAATGGGTTTTCATTCTATACCGGGTATACAACAATTCATTTGATGAAATATCAAGAGTGAAAAATAGGTATCAAGAAAACCTTTGTATTTCCAAAATGGATACAAGATAAGGTGTTGAGAAGCAGTGGTTATTTGCACATCTCTGAATTCCGGGGTGCCCATACTAGCATGTGAATTACAGGGCATTTCTCAAATAGACTTCTTTTTTACACGCTGTCTTACATTTGGGAAGAAGAAATGTGGAGAAAGACAAGGGGCAATAACACTTGTTTTGCTGTTCTGTGTTCCCCCAAGTCTCCCCATAAAAATGGCACCTCACTTGTGTGGGTAGGCCTAATGCTCGCAACAGGAAACGCAACATGGACACATCACATTTTTACATTGAAATATGATGTTTTTTTGCAAAGTCCTTATCTGTAGAATTTGGCCTCTAGCTCAGCCGGAATCTAGGGAAACCTACCAAACCTGTGCATTTTTTAAAACTAGACATCTAGGGGAATCCAGGATGGGGTGACTTGTGGGGCTCTCACCAGGTTCTGTTACCCAGAATCCTTTGCAAACCTCAAAATTTGGTCAAAAAAACACTTTTTCCTCACATTTCGGTGACAGAAAGTTCTGGAATCTGAAAGGAGACACAAATTTCCTTCCACCCAGCGTACCCCCAAGTCTCACAATAAAAATGGTAACTCACTTGTGTGGATAGGCCTAGTGCCTGCAACAGGAAATGCCCCAAAACACTATATGGACACACCAAAATTATCAAATACAAAACTTCCTGTTTTTGTGGGGGGCACCTGCGTTTTTGGCCCTGGGCTCAGCAGCCATCTAGGGAAACCTACCAAACCCAGACATTTCTGAAAACTAGACACCGAGGGAGTCCATGGAGGTGTGACTTGTGTGGATTTCCCAATGTTTTCTTAACCAGAATCCTCCGCAAACCTCAAATTTAGCTAAAAAATCTCAATTTTCCCAAACAGGATGCATTTTAATAAACTGCTTTATTGAAAACAGTCACAGACATGGTGGTCTGCTGTCCCCAGCAGGCCACCATCCCCGTGAGTACTGACCATTCCCAATGGGGTCGCAAATTGCGATCTACTTCATGAATATTGATGAGGTAGGTCATTTCTGACCCCAATTGGGAATTGCAAACAGTATGCTTAACACGGTTGTACATTTTGTTTTGCGACTTGAAATTTGCGATTCCCAAACGAATTGCAAACTGCGAGTCGCAAAACAAAAGGTCCCAAATCTGGTCCTAAATGCATCTTATGTAAGAAAGTCAAATGGAGGAGTGGGATAGAGGCAGCAACATATCTTTCGGCTAGAAATCACCTGGAGTTTAGACCAGGCCATGGATTCTAATTTTCCCCAAAGGGTACCAGGGATAAACTCTTCTAAGCCAGTGAAAAGGAATTTGCTGGCAGTCCTAATGGATCTCTTGGCTGCCCTTAATGTGGTGGTCTATGGAAAACTGCTAGATAAACTTGAAGAAGTCTTTGTGTTGAGCCATGGTCAAAGCATTGCTTGAAGAATAAATCTAACCAATTAGACCAGGACAATTTCTCTGCCTTGTCAGAAACATCCTTTTGGGGTGCCACAGGTTCAGTATAATTTCCTCCCCATCTCTTTACTGGATTCATGTAGCAGCTAAAGGGGACACTGTTAAAACTTTCGCATGGAAGTGAAAACAAACAATAATTTGCAATGCAATAGGTCTAGCATATTTTGAACAAGTTAATTGTCATCTTTTGACAACAGCGCCCATGAACAAAAACAAAAGAAAACATGAGTGGCAACTGAGAAAAGACGACTTGGCAGAAAAAAAAGGAAGGCAGATTTTAAAATTAGTACTTTGCAATTTTGTTTGTCCTCCTGGGCACGTTTTGCCAGTCACAAGCCATCTGTTTGCGGGGCACTGGAAGTTAAAAAGAACAAATAGTACCTTGATCACCTCGGGAGGAGCAGGCGGACAATAATTAAGTTGAATCTATTAGTGCTTGAGCCCTGCTCCACACAGAGAAATGGAAACGATGGCAGGCGTGCCTTGACGAATTATGAGGCGGTAAAGAAGAGTGCCACGCAAACCAACAAATGGTGAGCGACAGACGGGCTCCAAGCCCTTTAATGAACACAACAGTCTTGCAAGCGAGATGCATGCGCTGCCACATTCACTCGCAGGCTCGACCCTAAAATAGAAAGATGACTCTCATCGCTCTTCATACATTACTTGATGAAAATGAGTAACACCAATTGTCAATTGTAATTTGGCAGTTGGTGTGAAATGACAAAGGGTTCACTTTTGGATGCTGCCACAGCCCTGCCATGATATACTCTGTGTTAATTCACAGGTAACAAAGATTACAATACAGATGAAAGCGATATACCTTCTCAAGCTCTCTGAAAAGGCAAATGCTTTTCTAAATGAAAGTCAATAAACTGTGTACAGAACAAAAGAGAGAAGAAATGTATGAAAGATGTGCTGCACACCGTCTTCTGGTGAAGCAAATGAAATAGCTTGTTGGCCGAATTTACATTCTATGTAATGTTTTTCGGAATAGGTAAATAATGATACCAATAATGCCAATTCATATAACACACAGAACAAGCTGAATTGTTTCTGGTTGCTTATTAACAAGTAGTAATTACTACCTAGGTCAACAGTATAAGTCTATCACCCTAAAAAAACTATGAAGATCTGAGGTGCCTATACAGAGATTCAAATATGTTACTTGTGCATTACGTGCAGGTATTTTTAATCTGTGACACACTGAAATAATTCATGAGAATTGAAAGTCCAGACTTTCACTCAGATCTTTCTAACAAGCTCATGAGCTCACTGAGCTCTCCTACTAGAATCCAAACTTGGGTCCAGCAGATTCATCACAGCATGTTGCAGCAGGCACATCAGAACACTGCAACTATTTAAAGGTCTCCTTGATTCAGGTAATGTCTCTGCTGCTTACTTCTAAATACACAGTGGTCCACAAATACCCTTTGATCATGGCCTTCTTCCACTGACTAGTCCAAAGATGGGCTTTAAGGAGACGTCTGAGACAGAAGTATTGGTAAGTCACTTACATGAATAATTCAGCAGAGAAGGCACCCAAGTAGAACGTTAATCTTTTTTATACCCTGCGTGTTAAAAAACACCGTTTTTCTCATGCACAGTTAGACAGTTACAACATACAATTTAATTACAATATGATTTTTTTAATATGACTAGGGTGGAAGATCACATCACTTAGATTTGTGCACCACATTGTAATATTATGCTGTGACATGTTAGAGTCATTATTTATAATGTGCATTGTCCCATTAGCAAGCCATCGCAGCGCTGTTTGTTGGCAGGTGTCTAGTAGAACGTTGTAGCAGCACTATTTTAAAAAGTGCCAGTCATTTAAAGTTGTATTTAAATAACTTTTTCTAACAAAATTGTGTGACCAATTTGACATAGGATACCACAACTTTAACTGTTGATATAGGAAATAATAAAAACGGAACATTTTCTTGGCACTTGAATATGATCCAACTCAATGGTATTCATTTTGCCTGCCTCAGAAAAATGAAAGACTTAGACCATCTATGCCAAGATTCAAAGCTGTAATCTGCAGGTTCCACTATAGCAAGACATCTGACATAAACAGCCACTCATTTGTGTCCAGGAGTGGGTGCTCTCTAGTGACTATCTGTGTTCTATCATTACAGCTCCACGTGACACCTTTCTTGGACCCCTACAAAGGGAGAGTATCCCATTCCGTATTTTGAAACTTTGAGGGTTTGAGTGACTTGGATGCGTACACACCGGAGAGTGTGATAACTGATGGATTGCATCTGCCAAGGAAGAAAAAGGACATCATATGGCTGTAGTGTTGTAGAGTACGCCCGTCTGATTCAAGTACAGAGTGTACCATCACTATGGAGGAGGAGGGGTCAGAGTCTGCTAAAGCACTGTAAGAGGAGTATCACATTCTTGTCATTTACATGTAAACTGGAATGTCTGAAAATGAGTGGTCCTTTGTAGTACTTTATCACTTCATCACCCTCGTGACTTATCCTCAATTTCAGTGCATTTCACCAGAAGAAAACTCAAATGGTCTCAAACAACCCATATACCACACTGTATCCCTCGGTTTTACATGCACAAGTTCTGGCATGCTTCAAGAAGATTTATACAAACTATACTCGTGGCCAGGGCTTTAAGCGGGGAAGGTCCTGCCAGTTCGCAGTACTGTTAGTAATCACAACCTATGTTTGAAACGGGTCCCTTCCAGGCCCTTTATTCATGTACCTTACGAGCAAAAACATATCAATGTTTTACATTAAGTGTTAAAAACCTTAAGGCAATCCAAGTAAGCAATACAGCACCTGTTTACATTTAACGTATTTTAGTTATTCTTGCATTTCCTAAGATTATTTACTTTTTCCAGATGGTGTGTTCGTGTGGTTTGTACCCAACAAATGACTTGTATAGCACATAGTGTGTACTGACTCCCCACTAAGTCCTTTGGTAAGTTCTTGTTGCAGATAGGTGTAGATGATGGGACACAATTGAAACTGCTGGAGTGGCGATTGAAAGCAATGCGAGTTTCAGACTGCATGTCACTGCATCATAAAGGTGTTTTGGCTTGCCAGCGCACCCGGTCCTTAGTAAGTAAACTTAAAAGGGGACGCGTATAGGTCGATGAACCGTTTGAATCGCATGGAGTATCCTAGTCATGCAGTGACCACTGAACCAGTAATCAACATCAATAAACAAGATAAACACTTTATGGAACAACAATAGAAACCGTATTAATCAAAATTAACCACTACTCATGAAAAAGGTTAACAAGTTTGTATTCCCTATTGCTTACAATTCTAATTATCTGTTAATTCAATCTTTATTCAAATCAATTATTTTCTAATTCATCAGTTATAAGACATTATTTCTTGAAGAAAACATATGCAGCAAAGCAACACCATAAGTTATGAATATTCAGCATTAATAATGTAATTCAGCAATTAAGTTCGTCAGTCATTTGTCACCGTCAACGTCACCCCTAACAACCTACCTAACCAAGATTAGCATTAGCATGGGGGACTTCATGCAAAAACAATTTAGAGAAAATATTAATTTGGAAAAATCTACCTAAGTGTGAATTTCTATAAAACAGCGCAGTTAGTACCTTGAAGAAAAGGCACAAAATTGTCAGTCACATTTTCATAGCTACCTATCCAGGATGATTCAGCAACAAGTCAGTCTTCATCTTCAGGTCATCAATCAGTCGGCTATGGATCAGGCTCACAGAGTATGAGCCCAATATCAGCACTTCGGGCAGAGTCTCCTAACGTCATCAACTTTCTCCTCACAATTCTGATTCCTCACCCCTTGTCATGACTTTTTATTAGGGTCTTCCAATCCATCCCACTAATTGCTAATTGGTCAATCAGTCGGAAGATATGACTCTAACCTATAGTTTTTATTTACCAAATAATATTTCTTATATTTCACAAAACGCTGATTGGTTCTTCTTGCGTTGAGGACATCATCCGGCTCTTCAGGTATCGCAATTGTTGCATATGGCTCTCTAGTCAGTGCTTCCATTGTTCAAGTCCTGGGAAAGTACATTTAGCCTACACTACACATAATTGTTTCAAATTGTCTTCACCATCTCCTGTCCGTCGGTACATTGAAGAATGTTCTAGCTAAGCGACTTGAATTCTGAGCGGTTCAAGGTTGCAGTCCCCGGTTACCAGTCCTTTGCAAGGTGTTCGAATTCTCCACATTCAGAGCGAGCAAGGCCCAACGAATCTAGGCCTCTGGTACGGCTAACTTAACAGTATTGAATTAATGCAAAACATAGATTATACATCTCATTGTGACATATTAGTACATTTTTCGCATATATTTTTTATCTTTCCGCATATTTAGTCACTTTAGTACATGTGGTGATCACTCCCCAAGGGCACATTTCTAAACACACACATTATTTTCTACTATTAATTTCTCTATGCATTTTTCTCAGTATACACACATATGTCATTAGAAATTTCTTAATTAACATATCTGCTCCAACAGTCCCTTCTCTAATGACTATGTCATCACACCTTCCTTATCACACTTTATAATTCTGTCTCAGATGTATTTTGCCTTCTTCTTAAGCTTTCCCCATAAAGTCATCTCCTAGGTGGTTCTTCCCTCCTCTGATCATTCTTAGATTTCCTTAACTTTATCTTTTGCCATAATTTGCATGTACCTCATAATCTTAATATAGAAACAATCACAATTAATATTCCCTGGACAATTTTCTATAATACCGCATTCCAAATTTGACGAAACCAATTTCCCACAGAGGCAAATCCATTTCCAACTTTTTCCCAAACCCCTGGTTCCTTCAAATCCTTCCTTGAATTAGTTAAGTTAGTAAGTAAGTCTCTTATCTCCTTATCATTCTCTGGAATATATGAGCAACAATGCCTAGCATTAATCATTTTACAGACTCTGCCATCTTTAGCCAAAATTATGCCTAAAGCAAGCCTATTTTGAAGAGTCATAGCTCTATCCACAGCCAATTCAGTATTTAACAGGAGTATTGCCCCTGTAAAGTTTGGCAGCATGTTATCTACAATTGTAGACAACTTTCGTATTTTAATTGCATTCAGAATGACCCCTACAGAAGGAATTATTGCACCAAAAATACCTCCCACAATTGCAGAAGATGTTTCCCTCCTCCGTCACTCATGATGTAAGTCAGTCACTTTCGGAATTTTCTTTAAATCATCTATCTGATAAATTTTAGGGAAAACTATCCCCAAATAGCATATCCCATACCATCCTCTAGGAAGACGGTAATAAGCATTAAGTCCACAAATATAGTAGATCACAGGGTCCTGACCATTCAGCATAAAAGTCCATTTACGCTGGAACAAAAACACATGCCTACATTCACTCGTTCCCACAAATAAGGTGTCAGTGCATGATTTTGGCCTATATATACAAAGCTTCCCTACATGTAATGCATCTAAAGCTAGTCTCCTTTGTGTTTTAATAACAGTATAAGCATAATCATTCTTATAAGTTCTTTTCTCCAATCCTTTCTCTAACCTTTCCTTCAATGCTTTCTTTCTGTCATCAGTATGCCCTATAAAGCTCGTTTCTAATGGGGTTAATAAGCAACTTAGGTTGTTGTGGTGTGCATAAGCAGTACCAAATGTTAGTGTTGGCTAAAAGAATCACTTAACCAATACTATATCATGCTCCTTAACTTCTTTACTCAAATATCTAATAATAGGAACAAAGGAAAACACTACATCGTGTTTGGAATAAAAATATTTTATATACTCTTGGTTATAGGATCTGGTTAGTAGCAGACTACAAGTTATGCTATATGTCAAAGGCAAACTATGGTACGTAACTCCTTCTTCCACACTGGAAGGAAATTGCGTACACACAAGATAATTCCTTGCATCCATCGTCTCCACATACTCACTCAACATCCAATAGAACACATTAGAAGAAAGCTCTCCTTGTGCATTAGTATAATCATGCAAATATCTTTCATCTAACTTAAACCTCTCTAAAGCTGTTAATGTAGTAGTTTCAGGAATAGAAGCAATAGTAGCCTCCTTCATTTCATGAACAGACATACCCAGAATCATTATTATGAACATTATTCCACACATAATTGCCACTCCCACACTCAAATACCTACAATATCTAATATTTCCAACGTGATTATTTAATTCAGCCATGATCTTTAAAGAATCAGAAAGCAGAAATAACCTTTCATTAAGTGCAACAGGAAAAATAGAAATTGGGAAAATCCACAAAAAAAATGTGTTTCTTTCTCACAGTTCTGTTCCACACACAACCCTTTTCTCCTCTGTCAAATATAGGTTAGCGGCTTGTCACATCCAGGTTTTCAAATGTCATATCAGGTTATCAATGTCTTCTCCGGTTCTATTTCAACAGTCTCTTTGTTAGATTTTTCTTCAGATTAGCTCAACGACTCAGTCTATTGATTCCCTTCAGGTTGCATCAAAGTACTGATTTGGAACTACTCTGTCAAAATAAAAGGACATGAACTTGTTTGGCCATTCACTTGTTGCTGCATATGCCCACTCAGGACCTGTGTATCGTCGACTTGCTACTCTTTTTCTTTTCAATCTTCGTTCTCCACCTAATTGTCCTTCACTTAATTCATCTTTTCTCATAGCATCCACTTCTTCCTCTATTGGTTCATTTATAACCAATTCTTTCTTCTTTCCAAATTGCGATTCAGGCCAATTGTCTCCTTTTCTTGTTCCTTCTGTCAATATTCTCTTCAGAATTGGACTCTTCTCTTTTCCTCTTTCTATGGTGTTTTCTATTGATGGACCTGCAACGGGTTCAGGAGGAGTCGGACCACTTTGACTTTGACCCATCTCAACTTTTTCACCCTCTTGATCTGGCACTTGTTTTGCTTGCTTTCCAGTACCGTCTGCTTCTGGGAGAACCCCTGCTGTGCTCGGTTCTCCTGCTGTATCTGTTGAGTTGTTAGACTCTTGCTCACCCTCCTGTAATTCTTCACTTTCGTCTCTTACAGGGGTGATTGACCCATCTTCCACCAGTTCAGGATCAATCTCAGGTTCAATCTGCTCTTGTTCCGGTTCAGGTATAGCCACCTGTTTCGCTGCTGTTGGTGCTCTCAACAACACTTCTTCATGCTCTTGCGGACTCACCACTCTCTTTGTGTGGCTTGCATGTGTCCAATTCGGCAGTCCTGCACACCTCACAGATATTGTAGTTGTCAGCACCACCTTGTGTGGACCCTTCCAACGTGGCTCTAAACAAGTCTTTTGTACATGCTTTTTGATGACGACCCAATCTCCAGCTCTCAGATTGTGACCTGGGTCATGGATGGGTGGCAGGGTAACGGCCTGCACTTCCTGAGAGAAAGATTGAACCACATCAGACAGACCCTTGCAGTAGTCCAACACCATATCATCTGTAATATTGACAATAGCATTAGCTGGAATTGCTGGCGACCTCATTGCTCTGCCCATGATAATCTCATGGGGTGACAGACCTGTCTTCCTGTCAGGAATAGTTTGCATTGACATCAATACCAAATGTAATGCATCTGGCCATTTCAGATTTGTCGCTGCACACATTTTGGCAATTCTTGATTTCAGTGTACCATTAATTTGCTCTACAAGTCCTGATGCTTCAGGACGGTAACTGCAATGCAACTTCTGCTCAATGTTTAATGCTGCACATAAGAGTTTAATCACTTCATTATTGTGTTCCCCTATCTGATTCTAAAGAGATTGTAAATCTGAGCCGTGGTATTAACTCTCTAAGCAACAGCTTTGCTACTGTGAGACTATCATTCCTTCGGGTGGGAAATGCTTCAATCCAATGACTAAAGACACACACAATCACCAACACGTACTTCAATCCACCACATGCAGGCATCTCAATTAAATCCATCTGCATTCTGCTGAATGGTCCTCCTGCTCTTCCAATGTGGCTCAAATTCACAACTGTCCCTTTCCCCACATTTAGTTGCTGACAGATTACATATCGATGATATACTGCCCCTGCTGCTTTTCTGAACTTTGGATTAAACCAATCAACTTTAAACAGCCTAACCATGGCATCTCTTCCAATATGTGCTTGGCCATGGCAATACCTGGCCATCTGTGTCAACAAACTGATTGGCAGCACCATCTGACCCTCCACAGAAACCCAAATTTCATCAAGTCTTTGAACACACTTGAACTTTAGCCAAAGTTTTTTCTCTTCCTTGTCTGCATTCTCCTGTAATGTTTTCAATTCTTCTAGTGTATCAATTATTTTCAAAGCAAAATTTGCACAGTTATTTTCTTCTTCAGGCATTAGTTCCCACTTGTCCTTAAACGATATACAGTTATATGCGCAAAACCTTGAGACTAGATCCGCATATCCATTTCCCAATGGAATGTAATCCTCTGTCTTTTGATGTGCACTGAACTTTACCACAGCAATTTTTTCAGGTAACTGGATTGCGTACAACTCTTTTATTCGGTCGCCATTTCTCACTGGAGTTCCACTAGAGGTCATAAAACCTTGCTGCGACCACAATTGGTCAAAATCATGAACAATTCCAAATCCACATTGACTGTCAGTATACATTGTAACTCTTAGTCTTGCAGAGACATAGCATGCTCTAGTAAGAGCTACTAATTCTGCTACTTGTGCAGAGTATACACCTGGAAGCCATGAAGCTTCTAATGTTCCTGTAATTGTGCACACAGCATATCCTGCTCTCAGTGTGCCCATTCCATCTCTGAGACACGAACCATCAACAAAGACAATTTGGTAATTTTCTTCTAAATGCGTGTCTCTAATATCAGGCCTCGGTTTTGTACACAGCTCAGTTACCTCAAGAAAATCATGCTCAATATCTTTCTCTTTTTCAATTTCAACTGTCTCACTTGGAAGCAAAGTCGCTGGATTCAACACTGTACATCTTTTCAATGTTACATTTGGAGCACCGAATATGCTCGTCTCATACCTTCTCAGTCTTGCACCCGTCAAATATTGGGTTTTCGTCCTTGTCAGTAAAATCTCAACACAGTATGGTACCATTACCGTCAAAGGGTATCCCATGACTACCCCCTCACATTGGGAAAGACTTTGACCAACTGTGGCTACTGTGCGCAGACAACCTGGTAAAGCTGCTGCGACCGGGTCCAAGGTAGCTGAAAAATAGGCTACTGGGGGATAAGCACCTCCATGGACCTGTCTCAAAACAGACAAAGAACAAGCATCACGTTCATGACAAAACAATGTGAAAGGCTTTGTGTAATCAGGCATTCCCAGCGCTGGAGCTCTGCACAAACTCTCTCTCAATTCAGTGAATACTTTCATCTGATCCTCATCCAAGGTAATGGGATCTGTAACTTCCTTATGTGTCAACTGCTGCAAAGGTTTTAGCAATCTCAGCAAAATTCAGAATCCACTGTCTGCAGTACCCCACCATTCTTAGGAACATCCTGACATCTCTCTAAGAAGTCGGCGGACTTCTCTGCAGAATCATAGACAACAGGGGGACCTGCCTGTCCTTCCGGGTGAATAGCGCGAGAGCAGCGGGAGCCGGAGAGCGGCCGCCTGCCTTCAAGCCGAAGGAGACCCGGAGCTGGGTGGAACAGTGCTAGCTGGAGATGAGGGCAGCAGGGATCTGCCATGGCCACACGTCTCCTGCACTTGAAGGGGCAGCAATGCCCGGACCACGCAGCCCGAGAGCTGCCCAGCCCGCGCCGAGCCTTCTGCTGCCAGGAAGGCTAGGCTGAGCCTTTTCTGGTGGAAGGCTGCCGGTCAGACCCCGTCCCTTGGCAGAGGGCTGCTCGCGGGACAGACGCGCTCGCCGTGCTTCATCAGTGGTATTCGCCCCCGTTCGTTACCTTGTGCCTGTCTGGGATTTGGCGGGTGGCGTTGTCCCCTTTTGATTAAGCTCCATGGCGACCATCGTGGAACTGGTATATGGACTTTCCGAAGACGAGGTGGGCACATAATTGCCCGGATAATGCCCCGCTGCTTTTCAGACAGACTGTGATGAACGCAATCGCAATCAGAACTCAATCAGAACAAGGAGGAGATCATTTTTAATTTTAGATCATTAAACTATTAAACCGTTAAACCACCACTCAACCACTAAACCACCGTCATTGGAGGAGTCAGTATCCTCCCATAAGGACCTGCTCTGGAAAATACAGAGGAGAAAACATTCTAATGTGGGCAGAATAAGTTTTTGTTTTTCTGTCTTGAAGGTCCCTGTGCAGCACAGGTTATATTAGTTCTGAAATACCTAGAGCCAGAGTGGAGGGAGGTTCCAGGATAGAGCTTGTTGGAAGCAGCTAGTGCTGCAGCTCCCCCAGTGGTGGGGCAGAGGCGGCTGGTATTAGGCCAGTGCGGCTTGTCCCCCACAGGGGTTTCACTCCCCTCTCTCCCCCGTGCGCTCCATGTGCACATTGCATGTTGTCTAAGCATCTAAGAATTCAAGAATTCAAGAAAGTAGACAGGTAGACCTTGTGAAGTTTGGGAATTTTCCCCAGAAGAAGAGCTACAGTAACTTCCCGGCAATAACACAGCAATAACTCCTGCATGTTCAACTAAGCACCAAACAGATTGGCAAAGTTTAAGCCTAGGGTGTAGTTTGTACCTGTGCTTTTTTTTAGGTCTTGTGTGGGGAGTACCGCCCTAACGAGGGATGTATACTACTTGATACCACCTGATACATATATATATTGTTTATAGTACTAATATTATGTATAGTTTCTATAGGGCACAGTATGCTGGCGAGTAAGACGAGACCACGTGGTGGTGGAAAAAAGGGATCAATTTCACGCCCCAAGGCAAAGGACTTCATGGAGGAATACCCGCCACTAGGGTCATTGCCGTTTGGAAATCAAGAAGGAGGCGGGGAGCAAGTACTTCAGTCATCTGGACAGGAGGAGTCTTCGAGAGTTAATAGAGTCGATAGAGTTGCCAGGGATAACCACAAAAGATCCTCAGGAACCCCTCTCGGGGCATCAATTAGAGATTTTGTGGGGCAATACTTAAAAAAAAAACACCACACGTCACAGTTACAGTTATCAAAGGGGAGTAATATTTTCAACGCCAAAGTGTAAGCGAGCATTTTGAGCACTTTGAGAGGAATGAGTCCCCGATTTTAGACTAATTGCAAACAGAGGACTCATTACTAGAGAGGAGGTCAGAGGAGGGTGGCAGGTGTGAGGGTTTGGTGGAACCTAGGCAATCGTCATCCCCCTGCATCTCATCCCAAGTAACGGATAGTACAAACTTTGAGGAGATGATACTGCTGGCTTTGGAAAGGGGGGAGATTTTTGGAGGGGCGTTGGGGGGCACTGCAGAAGGTAGTAAAAAGTTGGATATATTGTCGTTGTCACCTATTTTGGGTAAACAATCTGCATCTGCATCTGTTTTTGATACTACTGCTGTACCAGCTGAATCACTATTAGAGGTAATGTTCCTAATGCAGAAGACTTTGCAGGCAATCTTGGAAGTACTGACTGTAAATAATAGTTTGAAGAGATAACAGCAGAGTTAAAATGTATTAATAGCAGTATGCCAACCGTAGTCCGTCCTGTGCTAGGAAAAAGAGACCAAGAAACAGATACTCAAGATATCCATGATACCCGGGAATTCAGTAATGAAGGAGGGGAAATAGATAAAATACAGACCTTAGACCAACCATCAGTATATATCTCTAGACAACCAATGCTGGTGATAAAGAGGAATTATAGAAGGGGGAGAAAGGGTTATGGGTTCAATAGTTGTCACTATAAACTCCATTGTAGGAGGCAAAGTAAGCAAAGTAAACAAAGGAATGTTGGGAGGAAAACTTCTAGGGAGCGAGGAAAAGATAGACCACGCTAATACCCCAGGGATAAATCGAAGACAAGGGTGGGAAGTAGCAGCCATAGGGCAAGGGGCTACATTACAAAAAGTACCTATTGTACCATACAGCGATGTCAGCCAGCAAGGAGAAAGAAAGGAAGTTACTCATAGGACGGCTGTGGAGATGGAAAAAATGGAAACTAAAGGTCTCGAGAAAAAGTGGGAGTGGGAAAGCCCTAGCAGAAGTAAATGTAGGTGGATTTATCTAGCACCATGGGGAAGAGAGATTGGGAGGCGTAGAAAGTTAAAACCTCTGACTCGTACCCGACTTCTAGAAGTTATGGCCCTGTGTTTAAGTCTATGGGAAATTGAGTCAGATGATATAAAGCAAATTGGACTCATATTAAGTGCAGAGAGGGAAGAGATGACCAAAGCACTCTTCTACTCTGAATGCATTAGACGTTTGGTACTGCAAGCAGAGGCAGAATTAGGGAAGGATTAGTACAAAAAGAGAGTTAGGGTGCGAGACTCAAGATGGGAGGGTCCTTCTATGCCATGCAGGATTGTTCCCTAATCAAGTGCAGTGTAATTTGTTATACAATAACAATCGAAGAAGGTGTGTGGACGGAAATAATGGTAGTTTAAGTGTAACTGTTGTAACTGAAAATAATGACCTACAGTGGAGGAATTGCCCTTTCCCCTTGTATACCCTCGTGATAATTATAGGAGGGGCAAATTGAGTGTAGTGGACTAGGAGTTAGGTCCGTCGCACAACCATTTGAGTTTTTTCCTGGATCATGGGAGGTTATAAAAAGCATTTAAAACAAGACCTATTTAAAAGAGAGTTCAGAAAGTATGATATAGTGTGTTTCCAGGAAACTTGGTTGTGCGACGAACCTGATCCAGTTGATGGTTTCATGAGACTCTTCAGGGGAGCAACACAGCAAGGGTTAGGTCGCCCATGAGGGGGTCTAATAACCTTAGCCTCAACAAGAATAGCAAAAAAGTTTATAGAGATAAAGACTAAATGCCGGTGGCTATTGGCAGGCCAGGTGGATCTCTATAAGGCAATTGGAGGAGCTGCACGGTTAATAATAATTAATGTATAGATCCAACCGGGGAAAATGTATGATTATGATATTCAGCGGGGTCTGTTTGAGGAAGATCTGGAACTATTAAGCATTGATAAACCAGGATACTTGACCCTAATGTTGGGAGATTTTAATCACAAACTTAATCCCAATAGTATTGATAAACTGTATAAGGAAATACTGGTAGTTGCACAAATCCCAAAGCATCTTCCCAAAAGTAGAATGTTCTGCACGTGATTTAGCCCTAGTAAGAATCTTAGGATCCCAAGGTATGTTCTGTCTAAATGGTCGTATGAAGAAGGATCACCCGGCAAAACCGACTTTTCGAATAGGCAACCAGACTTGCCCCATTGATTATGCTTTTGTAAATGCTTGGTCCTTTGGAAAAGTGCAGGATTTTGAAGTTGAGCATATAGAGGGCAGTGATCACTGGCCACTTCAATTAACAATATGATCTACTGATAAAAATCAAAGAGAAAAGGAAGTGATAGCGCTAGTTGAGTACCCTCATAGAATAACGACCCATTTGACAGAAAGTAGTCTAGGAGCACTTAAAGAATTGATAGTCAATTATCCAAACCTTCCATTGGAGGAAGATCCAAGAGATGTGTTTAAAGGTTATAATAGGGATATTGCGTTAAAGGTGGACTCCCTAAAAAAACAGCAAGTGGGAGAGATGAAGGGAGAACCATATATGATTAATAATAGCAAAGTATGGTTTAATTGGGAATGTAGGTGTAAAAAGCAAAAGATTTGAAGATTAGAAAGGGAATTTAGGAGAAGACCCACCATCGACACAGAAGTGCAGCTCTGTCAGGCAAAACAGAGTTATAAAACACTCATAAGACAAAAGAAACGGGAACATATCGACAAAAATTGGGACACAATGATCGAAGTGAGAAGAACAAAGAATATTAGGGGCTTCTGGCAGTTGGTAAGGGAGAGGAAAGTATCAGGAACCATGCAGTGTTTGATTGGAGAAGAGGACTGGTATAAATATCTGTCTACAGTATATGATGGTATCGACATCGAGGAAGGACATGGTGTCATCAGGAAGATGGGGAAGACTATGAGATTAGCTTTTGCCCCACAAAAAATAAAAGAAACTATTGTAGCACTTAAATTAACTAAAGCGGCCGGCCCAGAAAATCTCCCAGCTATAAT
This sequence comes from Pleurodeles waltl, assembly GCF_031143425.1. Classification (NCBI taxonomy): domain Eukaryota; kingdom Metazoa; phylum Chordata; class Amphibia; order Caudata; family Salamandridae; genus Pleurodeles; species Pleurodeles waltl. Next base: position 520,756,808 of record NC_090442.1, read on the forward strand.
AATAAAAAAAACATTGATTGGTGGACTACATTTTTTAAAGATACAATTGGTAAAATTCTTGATTTTGTCCGTTTCCCAGAGAATTGGAAGGGAGCCATGATAAGACCCATCCATAAAAAGGAGGGTCCCAATACAACCAAAAAATGATCGGCTGATAAGTTTATTAGATGTAGGTGAAAAGGTATTTACAAAGATATTGCTGGGGTTAATCAAAGAATGGGCAGAGGAAAATGATTTGATACCTGTAGAACAAGGCAGATTTAAGGAAGGGCACTCAACAATTGACCACGGTTTCAGCTTGTGGTCTTTAGCAAAAAAATCAATGAAATGCGAGGAAACCTGTTCTGCTGTTTTCTGGATTTTCGCGCCGCATTTGATTTGGTAGATGGAAATTTGCTATGGAATATGCTAAGACAGTTAGGGATTGATTTGGATTTATTATATCTTCTTCAGGGCCTGCATTCACAAAATTGGGCCCAAGTAATTTTAGACACGAGTGGCTCACTGTCAAAAAAGATTCCTATAAAGAATGGTTTGTGCCAAGGTTGTGTGTTGGCACCAATATTATTCACATTATTTGCCCGGGTTGCTGCAGGAGGTCAAAGGCCTAAGCCCAAAAATGGACGGTGTACATGTTTCGTGCTAATTATATGCCGACGATTTAGTGATAATGGATATGACAGAGTTAGGTTTACAAAGGAAATTAGAGGTGTTCCACTCTTACTGTCAAAAGAAAAAAATGGTCGTAAGTTTGGAAAAAACTAAAATTATGTCTATAGGGAAAGTGAAGAGTGATTTTGCTTATCTGCTAGGAGGTCAAAAACTAGAGAAGGTAAAAAAAGATAAATATTTAGGTATGTGGTTTGACTCAGACTTGAAATGGAAAGATCATATTGAAGCCCTAAAAAATAAAGCGTTATCATCGGTCTGGGGATTGAAACAATTTAGTAGTAAATATGAGGGTCCTTCCCTCCAGCCGGTTATCTCTGCTTTTAACGCTATGGTACGTCCCCAGTTTTAATATGGGGAAGTCTTATAACTCTCAGGGAAACTAAATTGGGAGATAGAAGAAAGCTTTTGTGTAAAGCGTTTGCTATCATTACCTCTGTCAAGTATGTTACAAGCTATAAGAGCAGAATGCCAGATGATGGGATGGATTTACCAGGTATTACAAGCAACACTGAAGTTTTGGTTAAGCGTAAGAGATGAGGGGATTTGTAAGATCGCGAAATTGTGTAAACAAGAAATAACAACAAGTGAATTATATTGGGCGCTACAAGTGAGAGGACGGTTAAAGAAGATCTGTGTTCTCTTGGTTTTACCTGGTAATCAGTGGCGCAGAGAACAAATCCCGAAACAAAATTTACGTGCAATAGTGAAGGAAAGACCAAGAGAATTAGACCTGAAGTATTTAGAGTGTAAAATATCAACCCAGGATATGGTAGGGGGATGGTGGAGCTCGGAAAACTTTCCCTTTATAGAGGCCCTACCTAACCAAAAATTAAGGGACGCAGTGTTAAAATTCCGAATTGGGCTGAATCCAGGCTATATGGACACTAAAGCAAAATCGGTTCTTAAGGATACTTTGGGTGTATGCACATGTGGTTTACAACAGAAATTCAGCTTGCAACACCTACTTTTGGATTGCTATTGGTTTTTAGAGGTGCGTAAGAAGTTTTTAAAACCAGTTTTTAAGGAATATAATATTATTAACCGAGATTAAGCGTTTAGATTATTAATAGACATGAGATTTTGGAATGTAACTTGTGCACTAGGCCAATTTCTAATAGGATTAAGAGGGGTCTTAACTGAACTTACAATGCTGGGTACTTCATAGGGAGGAAAGACGAACTAAGAATTTGAAATGGCACATAGATTGTTTTTAATGCAAAGTTTGCCACGTTAAAAAGCAGCCAAATGTAAAATGTAGAGCACTTTAAATTGGAAATTGCACTTTATGTTATTATGAGGATTTGAGTCCCGTTAGAATTGTATGTGGGATGATTTGTTTAGCATGCAGTTCTTTTAAAGAACTATAAGGAAATGAAATTGGTCGATGGTTAAAATAACTTAATTAATTATGTATGTAGAATTTGTTACCAAGATTTAGAATTATGAATTATGTAGGTGATTGTACTATGCAATAGGGAATCCCTTTTTCTTCTTAATGAATTTTGTATAATAGTCTGCTTATGTATAGGTTTTTATACTGAATTTCGTATATTTTATTATTTTTATACTTTTAAGGTTCAAGCCAAATAAAAGAATTTATGACTGACTGCAGAATCATAGTAATCCTCTCCCTGGAGATTCTCCTCAATCCTTTTTCAATCTGGTGTCCTAAGTATTTCACTGACTTTTGGTATTACTGCAATTTAACAGGTGAGACCTTATGTCCAAATTCTCCCAAATGATTCAGCAGGGCAATTGAGTCATGTTTACACCCGTCCCTTGTTCTGGATGCGATCAACAAATCATCAATGTATTGCACTAGGGTCGATTGATATGGCAATTCTAATGACTCCAGGTTCTTTTTCAAAATCTGGTTAACCAGAGATGGTGACTCTGTATACCCTTGTGGAAGCCTGCACCACCTGTAGACTCTGTTTAGGAATTTGAAACTAAAAAGAAACTGACTATCCTCACGAAGAGGCACAGAAAAGAAAGCTTGTGACAGATCTACCACTGTGAATGACTCTGCATCGCAAGGAATCTGAAACAGTATCAATGAGTATCACAGTGCAAACATTTGGAAAGCTTCACAAATCTCTCTGTCTGTTGATGCCACTCAAGCGGCTTCTCTCTCAATTTTGGATAATCATTTGTAAATTACAATATATCACTCCTGTGCCATGGAACCTGAACAAACTGCCCTCCTGGAATTTCTCTCATTGGAAGCATCTGATTAACTGATTCTTCCTTGTCTACACCTTCAGACCCTTCTTGTGAATCCCGTTTTCGTTTATCTTTTTTCATTGTCCATCTACCTTTCCACTTCTCTAATACTCCCCAATTCTGTGCACTCTGCAACAATTCTCTCAAGTGTGCCTTCATTCCTGCTGATTTCATGTGTTCAAAATCCTTTGCCTCAAAATCTAATATGTAACTGCATTTTAAATGCTTTGTTTTCTCAATCTCGATATCATGATTCTCTGCTAGCCCTGCCAATTTCGGATGTATTTTACTCACTTCTCTTGTAAACTTTGGGCTTTCAGCTCTTCTTCGGTGTAGGATTCCAGTCTGTTCACACCCATTGTTCCCTCAACTAATTTGGTTGCTTCTATATTCAACCTCACACGATTTATCTGATCTTCACCCTTGGATGCATTTTGAGGTGTATTTAAACTACCTAACCACTCACTCAACTGCTGAGCTGACAATCCCTGTGATGAAATATTACTCGCATTTGGCACCGGTAGCTGGTGCACCACTGCACCTGAAGTTTGCGGGGTCAAATGTTTCAAACTCTGACTCGCATTTGGGCCATTCACTGCATCTCGAAGCGCTACAAGTGGACTAAGATCCACTAAAGATCTAGATCCATTGAAAGTCTGTCTTGCAGACGACATCATCTGCACAGGATCACTCACTTCCCTCCTCACGAGACTCTGTGACATTTCATTCTGTTCCCCTGCGTCTGATTTCTTCTGCACAAATAAGGGTACTGCTGGACCAACAGTAATTGGTAGCGATATTGCATCTGGAGCTGCCCTAAGACTTGCACCTTGCCGGAATGTTACCCCCATTGCCTGAATCATGACTGGTGTAATATCTGGCTGCGTTCCTGTCTGTGGTGTAAACTTCGGCAAACCCTGCACTTGTGCTGCAGGCAATAACATTGGTGTTGGGTCTGTCTGAACCAGCATTGGCTTCGAAAGCACTTGTTCCCTTGGTACCATTATGCTCGAGACTGTCTCAAGAACTGGCACATCTGGATAAATTCTCTGCACCGAAGGTGGATGTATCTGCGCTTGAACTAGAATAGCAGTTCCTGCATTAGGTGTACTCTGTACAACCCCTGGTGTTTGTCCACCTTCTGCCTGTACAGCTCCCTTGGCTCCCTGGGCTTGTGCCGGAGCAGCTGTAGTGGCAGTGGCACTAGTGCCTGGACCCCCTGAATAGGTCGTTAAAGGTGGAGGTCGATCTCTTAACAGCTGCGTAATAAGATCCTCAACATCAGAATCGTCATCAACTGCAGGAAACAATTTGACATCCTGTAATGTCACTGCTCTCCATTTCTTTTGTTCCCAATCCCATCTAGCTTCAGCTAAAGATTTCTCTACTTGCTTCATCCTCCGTTTGAACTTCATCTCTTGTTGTTGTCTGACCACTAGCTCCCAAACCGCTGAAGCTTCAAACTGTGCTGGTCTCAGTAATGGCTTCATATCATACAATGACATTCACAATTGATCCAAAATTCTCAAATTAAACGTTCCATGCTCCGGAAACGCTAAAGACCCTTGATTTTTAGTTAATTTACACCATTGCTTCAACCACAAACACAGTGCTACACCTCACTCCTCACTCCTCCATCACAATATAAGCCGGAGTATTTTCCGGTGGGGTAGGTTCCCCACTGACGCTTTTTTGTAAGTATCATCCTTCATCACACTCTTAAATGCCTTGAAAAACTTCACTTTGCTGCTTTGTTTATTTCGATTCAATAATAAAATGACTTTTACTCCCAAGATTACCTTCACCCACTTACTCAACCAATTGCATCTTACGGACTGCTGCCAATCTGCTTACTGCTCTTCTTACTAACCGACCTATCCCAGCGCGGCACACTCTGACGTCACACTCACACACAGCGGCTGACAAAGTCTTGCGGCTCGTCCTCCTCAACTCGACTCACACAATTAATGCAAATTATTGCGAGTACTTACCAAAAACCAATACCTAAAACAAACCTGCTGGTTTACTACAGGAAAGGATACAATCACTTCAGAGACCTTATGGATTTTCACCAATGGCTCTCTTGGCTCATATAGCTATTCCTCTTTCTCAGTCTCCCACATTTGCAAGCAAAATTTGACCCGCAAATTTTTACTCTCAACTCATCAATGGGTCTGTCCTGGTGCACATAGAAATCGCCAAACTTCAGTCGAATTTTCTTTTACTCAATTCTCACACACACCGATTTGTTGACCACGCCTGATCAACCTACTAAACCAGACAAATAACAACATATAACCAAGTGTCTCCTATACTTGTCAATTTACTCCGGAGTCTTAGACCACGCAGGGTGCATACATCACCAACAACCACGTGGATAATTTTTTAGCACAAAGTACCACACACATATGAAGTTTGACAACTTCCCTATTCCCATACTTCAGAGTACGCACAACCCTACTAACCTCAACTGGAGTACGCAGACTCCCTACTTTACCTCACATACAAAACAATTCACCTGCGATTTGCTTAAGCCTGTGCAAGCTCAACCTACCACTTTCACACTAACTCAAAATACGCCGAGAACATACCCAACTTTACTAGCAGGATCCAGTATCTGGGAGAGTCATTTCTGGGCTTAAGGGGACATCATCTTTGCTACAATTGCCATTTCACAAAAACAAAATTCAAATCTCATAAATTTACGAACAACTAACCCTAACTTAAACTAGTACCATAACCAGTAATCACCACATAACTAGTCCTCAAGGAAACTAACCATCAAGCTGCAACCAAAAACTGCCAGCGTGCCCGGTCCTTAGTAAGTAAACTTACAAGGGGACGCATGTACGTCGATGAACCTTTTCAATCGCATGGAGTATCCTAGTCATGCAGTGACCACTGAACCAGTAATCAACATCAATAAACAAGATAAACACTTTATTGAACCACAATAGAAACCATATTAATCAAAATTAACCACTACTCGTGAAAAGGGTTAACAAGTTTTTATTCCCTATTGCTTACAATTCTAATTATCTGTTAATTCAATCTTTATTCAAATCAATTACTTTCTAATTCATCAGTTATAAGACATTATTTCTTGAAGAAATCATATGCAGCAAAGCAACACCATAAGTTATGAATATTCAGCATTAATAATGTAATTCAGCATTTAAGTTCGTCAGTCATTTGTCACCGTCAACGTCACCCCTAACAACCTACCTAACCAAGATTAGCATTAGCAAGGGGGACTTCATGCAAAAACAATTTAGAGAAAACATTAATTTGGAAAAATCTACCTAAGTGTGAATTTCTATAAAACAGCGCAGTTGGTACCTAAAAGAAAAGGTACAAAATTGTCAGTCACATTTTCATAGCTACCTATACAGGATGGATCAGCAACAAGTCAATCTTCGTCTTCAGGTCATCAATCAGTCAGCTATGGATCAGGCTCACAAAGTATGAGCCCAATATCAGCACCTCGGACAGCGTCTCCTGACATCATCAACCTTCTCCTCGCAATTCTGATTCCTCACCCCTTGTCATGACTTTTTATTAGGGTGTCCCAGTCCATCCCACTAATTGCTAATGGTCAATCAGTCGGAAGATATGACTCTACCCTACAGTTTTTATTTACCAAATCATATTTCTTATATTTCACAAAACGCTGATTGGTTCTTCTTTGCGATGAGGACATCATCCGGCTCTTCAGGTATCAAAATTGTTGCACATGGCTCTCTAGTCAGTGCTTCCATTGTTCAAGTCCTGGGAAAGTACATTTAGTCTACACTACACATAATTGTTTCAAATTGTCTTCACCATCTCCTGTCCGTCGGTACATTGCAGAATGTTCTAGCTAAGCGCCTTGAACTGTGAGCGGTTCAAGGTTGCAGTCTCTAGTTACCAGTCCTTTGCAAGGCGTTCGAATTCTCCACGTTCAGAGCGAGCAAAGCCCAGGGAATCTAGGCCTCTGGTACGGCTAACTTAACACTATTGAATTAAAACAAAACATAGATCATACATCTCATTATGACAGATTAGTGCATTTTTCTCATATATTTTTCATCATTTTGCATATTTAGTCACTTTAGTACATGTGGTGATCACTCCCCGAGGGCACATTTCTAAACACGCACATTATTTTCTACTATTAATTTCTCTATGCATTTTTCTCATTAGTATACACACATATGTCATTAGAAATTTCTTAATTAACATATCTGCTCCAAAAGGCTACATTCTAATTCAACGCTTGGTCTTTCCACAAAGGGCACAAAACTATGGCAGAAAATGTGACATTTGTAATCACGATTATATGGAAAAGTGTCCTAAGGGACTCAACTGTTAACATCTTCTCATCGCCAAAGGAAAAGAAAATACTGTGTTTGCAGCTGAGGTGAGAGAAAGATAAAGTATGGTGTAGGAGAGAGAGACGAGGGACTGTACAGGTAGGGGTGAAGTAAGGAAGCACATGCAGAGGAAAAGAGTGAAAAAACAGTGATGAAGAGGAAGAAACGTAGTGTGAGACATGCAGGTAGTGGGGTTTCTGAAAGAGATGTTTGAAGAAAAATGGTAAAAGTGACGACCGTAGAGCTAAGAAAGGAAACTCATGTGAAGGGCAGAACAGAAGTGTCTGAGACATTCTCCAGAAAACTCCCTGTTTCATCCAGCTTTATAATATTTAGTTCACAACCTCATAATTTCAGAATTTAAATATTTTCAATTCTAAATTTTTACATCAGTATTGTTTTTTTAAACTAATTTATCAGAAATTGAATATAGATTACTGCTGTTAAGTACTGGCTAAAATTAATTGTTCTGGCCTGTGTAAGGTGCATGTATTTATGTTGTTATATAACATGTCTAGATGCACTAGCAGAAAACTCCCAGCATGCACCGAAATACTGGTCAGATGGCGTGCTCTGCCAAGCACTGGAGTCTAGTGCGTATGTTGGAGGCCACAACCTTAATTACGTATGCCATATCCCTGGAGCACTGTCACACTTCTATGGCCACCTGCCTTGACCCTCACTTTTTCATCCCAGATAAAGCACTGCTAGAGATTACATACCAACAGGGCTCGTGTGATCTCAGAAGGCTATGTAAAAAAGGCAGAGTTGTCCCACTTGAATGAAGATGCAGTGGTTCACTGTGTGGGTTACAAATCATGCCTCTGACTTAAAGCTCTGTCTCATCAAGAAAAATTCCAACACTAGAACAAACTATTCCTACTTGTCAAAATAAATGTTCCCTCCTCTGGGACTATTCTTTTAGTTAACTCTAAGTTCTTCATTATTAACCTTGATGGAAAATATTGTCACCCTATTATTTGCAAAGCTTTGTCTCTCGTACCCCATTTACTACATGCTTCTTGGTGCCATTCCATCTATTGTGCCCATCCAAAATGCACAGTCCTAATATGGAGATCTTAAAACCACTAGCTGAAAGAAACCATTTACCTCCACTGTGTTTATTGTAGATCCATTGTGCCTGAATTTAGAATCAGGACGTGGCCAGCTTTTGCGAGAAGGTATATATTAATTCAAACTTCCTGTGTGGTATGAGGTCAACAAATAGACAAAAACATTAAGCTCTTTTGTGTGTTCATTAAATACAACATGACTAAGAGAGACAGACACACACAGTGGTTAGTTCTCAGAAGTTAAAGGTAGTTTCTGGACCACACTGCGTTCTGGGGAGGTTGAACCTTTGCACTAGTGATCTGAGGCATTTGTTTTTTGGTACATTTTTTGAACAAGGATGACAAACCTACCCAATTACATTTTAAAATATGAAAGCAAACATCTTTGGGCTCAATGACTAATATATCATTTACACCCTATTCCCATATGCTGTTTAAGAAAAGATCATCACCATTAACTAAGGCAAGCAGAATACATGTATCTAGAAAGATGAATTCTCACCTAAAAAAGTCTAAACAAGGTCTTCTAAAAAGTCTTCTCTAATTAGTTAATTAGTTACATGGAAAATTACTTGAAAAAAAATATTTTGATTGGCTTTTTGCAGAAAGGTAATGGAAATATCACAAACATTGAGCACATTACACATCCCTTCCATGAGCACTTACAGGCAGTCTTGCAACACAAGCGTGATTCTTAACTAGATATGCCTTATCTTGGTGAGGACACTTGCATTGCAAGGGCCCTTATCATCCAAAATGGATCCAAACAGCAATAAACCTCATCCCTCACGAAGCGCAATCATTCTCCCCATTTGCCCCACCCTATGGTTGCACGGATGTTCTCTTGGACAGACAGTCGAACATAACACCAGGATCTCCAGTATCCACAACCCCCAACCCACCACTGAGGCTCGCATTCCATTGTCCCCAAACTTGATCAAATGTCTTGGGACAACCAGCTGACTATCAGAACAAATTACAAGGTAGATCAGTATCACACAGAACCCCAAAAAGTAGAAAAGAAGGTGTAGTAATTGCACAACAAATGAAGAACAGATCCCATGTGATGTTTTATTAGAAGAGGAAATACACTCAGTGACCCCAATGTAGGGACAGCACAGCTCTGCTCGATCCCAAAGTCCCAATTGTCACTGCATATTTCAAAGTACAACAATCTATAGAATCTCCCACACATGAACCTTCCAGGGATCACAGAAGGCTCACAGGTTGCAGACATGAAGCAGACCACTACATATCTCTTTTCCTTATAAAGCATAAAATAATATTTTGTTTACTACAATAAAAGTCCAACAAAGCCAGTATAACAATATGAATATATTTTTCCCTATACAATATATGAGATTAAAAAAAAAATTAAAAAAATTGGCATACCTGCATTGACTGCCCACTGTGACGGAGATCATCTGTACTTTAAAGGTACATTGTGTTGTCTATGCCTTCTCTGAAAACGCTGTGGAGCAAGATAATCCTTACTGGAATTGTTAACTTCAGGACCTTTGGAGGCCTCACCTTGAAAATGTTCATTTACTTACTTACTTCCTTACTTTATGGTGGTTGAGAACCCTCAGAACCCTCCTTGGGGTTAACTTTGACTACTTTGGCTACATTCCATTAATGTTAATCATTCACAAGCACAGCATTACCACAAATCCTAACAATCTTCGTAAGATCTGAACATTTTGTATCTCTTTTTTTGCAAAAGACATCTTTATGTGCGCAAAATCTTCCATGCCAAATATTTTACTGATACATTTTTCTTCTCATGATAAAATATTTTTTTTGTTTTGAGCAGCCTTAACATTACTCCTCACAAATTAATCCAGACCATGAACAGAAACGTTTTGTTTGAGCCATTTCGACATCTAGGCTGACAAACTCAGTCATAGGCTTTGTACCTCTCAACAGGTCAAAAGCAGAAACCTTGGAAGAAGAATGGGGTATTGCTGTATAAAACCACTACATACCACACATCTATTCCACTGAGCCCAGCGTATGTTTTCCCCCACCATTCTGTTTAAACATGTACAAGACCATTGGATTGTGGATGGGGAAACAAACTTTTAAGATGACTGATGCCACCCTCCCTCAGAAACTCCTCCACTTCAGCTGACACAAATTGAACACCATTGTCAGAGACAAGAAATTCAGGAAACCCTTCTCTCATAAATACATATATTAAAAAGTCTAATACAGCTCTAGAGTCTGCTTCTCGAACAAACTTTATTCTTGGCCATTTTGAATAACAGTCAACTAAGACCAATGCAAAATGTGAGTTGTGGGGTAAAGAGTTTAACAGTCCCATGAGATCAATTCCCAGCTTTACCCAAGGTCCTGAAGGCAATTGACTTGGGTTTAATGATGGTTTGGACACTTATTAAATCTTATCACTGCTTGTTCAAACCACAAATTCATGGACCATGAAGTCAACAGCTTTGTCCATCTGTGGCCACCAAAACGCTATGCATATCCTACGCTTGGTGAGAGTAGCTCCCAAATGTCTGTCATGTGCATTTCTTAAGAGTTTCTCATATTTTCTCAGGTCATTACCAAACCATCCACCATGATAGTTCATTAGTAATCTTGACATAAGGCTGAGTCCAGGGTCTACATTCATTTCTTTCGGCCAACCCTCAACTATATACTTGGATACCACCTTTAGAACACTGTTTTGATCAGTGGCACTTCTCAATTCTTTTTCGGAAGAGCCACACATTCTTTCCACTTCCAATGCTGCCACAACACAAATCTCTAAACCATCATCATCAACAACATTCTTATACTCTGGCCCACTCTCACTAATAGGAAATTGTGATTAAAAAACAAATCAGCTCTGGTGTTGCCCCCACCAAGAATGTGTATGACATTGAATCGGAATTGCAAAACATTTGTGGACAAACTAGCAATTCGTGTAGTATTGCTTTTTTTACTCGTGCCTCCCAGTATATACACCAAGTGTTTATGATCTGTCTGCAAAGTGATTTGTTTCCCCATAGATAGCACCAAAACGTTTCAGTCACCCCACCATCATGCCAGCAACTCTTTTTTAATTACTGAATAGTGTAATTCAGCATTGCAAAGCACCCTGAATGCAAAGCCAATAGTCTGCTCCTCATTGTCCACATAAAAGGATAGGACAGCCCAATTTATTTTATGTGCTGAGTTCTCCCCTCCAACTGCAGAGTCTCTGCAGCTGTAAAGTTACTTTTAAATCGCAGTTTTCTGAATACAAAAAAGTGTAAACATACACAAGTGTCATTGCTTTCATCACTGGTACCTTCCTTTTCAATAGCAGTTATATTTATTCACGTATTTATTTTAGGTTCTTTTATAGTGCTACTCTACCCTCAATGGTATTAGACGGCTCCACTGGTAACAACTTTGCCTGAAGCATCAGGTGAACTGTTAATAGATAAAAACAAAAAAGCAATCGGAAAAACAAACTAGGTAAATCTAAGCAAAATATGCCAAGGAGGCCTTTTACTTGTTGCCTCTCCGAGTCCCAGGCAGCACTGAATGATCCTATCATATTGATCTTCCAGTCTATGACCTTCCCTTTTGGATCACATACAAGATGAACAAAAGGCCTAGACCTAATTAGCCCCTACTTCTTACAACTCATTTATAGCTGCCAAACTGATCTTCGTTTCTTGCTGTGTTTGAATAACTATTGTAGTAATTAACCGTCATGGTCCCAGCTTTGGGCAGGGATAGTCAAGCGTTTGTCATGCCTTATTCCCCCACTTTACGAGTGGCAGCAGAGATGTTGTTATTTCCTTTTCATCACAGTACCAGTTTGAATCATGTTATGCCTTTGAAACCTTGTGTAACTTGGCAACTCAGTTATTAACACAATGGCAATGTTTAAAGCAGATCTAGACCAATGCTTGTTGTCTAGATAACTTCTGCACACCCGGGCCTCTCCCAGGTAATCCAGGAAGCACATGTCAACTGTCTACAACTACCTGGGCCTCACCTATGTAATCCAGGAAGCATATGTCAATTGTCGACAACAGCTGGTTCTTTAATTGATCCTCCTAATGGAAAAAAGAAAGTTGAGAAACCTGTGCAATTACAAGTGTGCAATTACAATAATGACTAACAAGTTCCTCTGTTTTTCCCATGTGTTTCCTTGCACCTGGTTCAGGCTGGCTATAAAAGATGGCATTTCAGACTGAATCCTGCTAGTGTAGCCCCTTGTGTCACAAAGGTCATCAGGATGTGACAGTTTATGTCTTATGTTAATTGAAGTGCTAACAGTTAAACGTAGAAGCTGCACTGATCCTCAATTTATATGTGCATTTGGTTGTATTTCAGAGTTCGACTTATGTGGTATTTGAATTAAATTACATGTTAAGGAGATAAAACTGATGTTATAATGTAATTTCGATTAACAGTGCATATAGAAACGATGTTGAATTTCTAATGACTGAAGGATTAAAAATGCATGCAAAAATGAGAGAAATGCACTTCTCTGTTGTACTTAATGAAATGTGTTAAGAAAGCTTCCCATTTAGAATGAATTGTATTGCTCATATTAATAAAGTATTTTTTTAATGCTGAATTTATATAATTACATATTACATGTGTTTTATTAAAACATGTTAATTAAAGGCATTATTACAATTCTCTTATATTAGCATAAGTAAGGTCTTTTGAAGTTTGTGATTCATGATCATGCTAGAAATGCTGATTAATTTTCTAACATGAGTTTTCTTTCAGATTGTTTCCCCATGAGAAGGTTAGGAGTTAGCAATAAGCTTCATTGTTTAAGCATAGAGAGAATGTAGCGTAATGCCCTTGACAGCGGAACATTGTGGAATATGGACTGACATTGTATAGAATTGTTTCAAACTTATGTGGAGTCACACAGATGGAAGATGTTCCCATAACAGACCTGGGAAAGTATTGAACTGTTTAAACTTGGAATCATGTGATCAATTTCTAAAGGATGACACCCTTCCAACGTGACATGGACTGATACCTTCAATGAATCAGGGTGCTTTGGTAATTCTAAACTATTGAATTTTGGGCAGTCCTAGAAGTTCGCAAAGAATCCCACATGCTGGCAGATGCCTTAGTGACCCTGGAAGCTTTGCTGTTTCCTGAATGCTGTGCCCCTTGGAGAGGTATCTTCCTCTCTGCTTTTGCCCCTTGAGATGCCCAATTAGACTTAGAAACCTTTTTATTTCCCCTTCAGAAGACTCTTGATTGAGCTTCTGATATGCTGATGCTGTTTCTTTTTACCTATCTTTTGCCTATCGTAGTTCGTAGGTTGCAGTCTAAGATTATTATTTTTTTATCTTCTCCAAAATGTTTTTGTCACTTTTAGGCTTTGTGTATTTTGCCCGCATGTGTTTCTTCCCACACATGTATTTCCCTGATTTAGTTAGTTGTAGGGTTGACCTGTGCCCAGTTCAGAAATGTTTGACTCTGCTACACTAAATTGACTGTATCTCAGATATTCTTGCTTAGGATATGTATTATTGTTCTTGAATGTTTAGTTTTTTATTAATGTTAGTTCACTGAAGCTTATTTTGTCACCTTGGGCAACCTTTGGTGATTATGTATTTCTTTAATTTGGTTTTGCATATTGTCTACATGACTTTGAGCTTGTGTTTGTAATAAATCCCTTAACTTTATTTCCGACTGGAGTTTTCCTTCCGTGATCACATTGGTCACGGTATTTAAATTATTTGGATTTGGATTGAAATTGTGTTGATGGTTCTGCCACACTACTTACTTGGTCCAAAGATCCACCAACCTTGAAGTACATTGATTCCTTCCAAGGATGAATATGCTACAGCAGCACCCTCCTTCCACACACTGTGTCCTAACTGAGACTCTACTATATATTAATTAATGTTTTTCTCCTTATTCTGCTTTTAGATTTGAATACAAATGTGTATGAGACTTTTACTTCTCATCTAATTTAAGTAGTGAATTGAATTATTTTTGTCATATAAATCATTTAGGCCGTCATTATGAGTGGACCTATAAGTTTAGATATGTGCAGTAACTACTGTTATGTGACAGAATTTGTGTTGAATGTATGAATTTTGTTATAAATATCGGAGAGTCAATGTGCTGCTATTTCCTCAGGGGAAATGCAGGAGAAATACTGGAACATGCGTATTTGGTGTGGTAAGCACCACAATCTGCATGTTTTCCACCCAAAACTCATGATAGGTGACAATTATCACCCCGCATAAATACCAAACACTTAATTTTCTATTTTTATCAGCTGCGATAACTATCACATGTGAAAGTGGACAACCTGAAATGAGGACTTTAGAGTTACCGAAATAAATGTATTTTAGGCATGGAATTTTATAACTCACCATTCCACAAAATCAACGGAAGCACTACACACTATAATTATCTTCCACACCAATTTGAATGTGCACTACATCTTAAAAATGCTTAAATGAGGTACTAAAAAGTAGTATGTTCGTAGAACTACTCTCTTCAAGAGTAACGATTTCTTTTATGTGCTTGCAAGTTTCTCATTTCTTGCAGGATTTGTCATTTTGCATTACCAGTTACTCATGAAAATTTTGTTTAAAAAAGCTAACTTCGGCTTCAATCTTAGAAATAGATTTCCGCCTGCCTTACTATGCTTTAGAAATCAAAATGCTCTGAGCTAAGCAGTTATTACTTTGTACAATTTCCGAAAAGCAAAGCATATGAACTGAAATCCCAATGCGCAAAGTAAATCCATGAGCTCCCCACGTCACATAATTACTCCAGTTCAAGTGTATGTCATGCAGGTGGACAGAAATGGCAAATCCCAACTTTAACTAGTCTGGAATCTTAATCCCTCAAAAAAGAACCTTAAAATGACTATCAAAGCCCAGATTATGGTATGGACTGACTATGATAATGTCTTTATGACAATATTACCCAACTCTCATTTGGTAGTTCTCAAAGCAGTTCTGCACAAGCTGGCTGCAGATGGTCCAACACAAAAGTACTGGGCACCTCACACCTGCGCTCGCATCTCTCAGATGGCTCATATAGGAGCTTCACTCTAACTACCAAACAGTCTGCATCACCTAAAAGACAATCCAGCTGAATATGTAATGTGGAAGATTAAAAAAATCATCCCCACTGAAGTTGTTCTTCGCACATCTTTTCCAGCACAGACCTGAAAGGTTTTCTCGACCTGCTTATTCAAAAAAGGCCTCAAACAACCCTTCTAAGGAAAACCTTTACGACCACTGAGCCTTTAGGCCATCATCTGTAATCATCTTGTTACCTTCGGCGATCACATAGGCACAACTCTATCTTCAGTCATATACCTGTTGACTGTAACAACTACTACCTGTCTCGGCTGTATTATCTTTGGAATCTAATATTACTGACACCACAGTGTGAAGAGTTTCAGTAAAATTATGTTAGGGAATATCTTTAATGTTCATTCTCTGTTGCTCTTCTAAAAGAGGTCACTAATTGTGACTACTGGCATCTCTGGCAAAAATGATACTATGACAATGCCTTTAACCATTGACGCAAATCTTACTGGAGATAAGCTGTAATGCGCCCTGACACCCGATGCTCAGGCATTTTACACAGTGTATTAAGAACTAAGGGGCATATATATCAAGTAGTTTTGTCGCAAAGGGGCACAAGGGCGACGCAACCACTAAGTTAGATTTATCAACCCAGGCAAGGCTGCCTTTCATGGCCCTGCATGGCTTGATAACTCTAGAGTAATGCAACGCATTGCAAATCATTGCATTGCATCATTACCCTGCCCTAGGGAGGCCTTTCATGGGTAGAGCGTAGGTGTTCCCATGCATCCACCCATGGATTTTGGCACATTCTCAGATTTACCATTACTGGTAGACCTAGGATGCATCAAAATGTTACACCTCCACAGGCGAGGCGTAACAAGGAGAAATATCTTTCATTCTCCTCGTTTTTTTCCTCTTCCTATGCTGCATTCTGCAGCACACATAGAAAGGAAAATGCCTCAAAAGATCTTTTTGTGCTGGAAGGTGCCCCTTCCTCTACATAAACAATCCTTTCTGGCACCCTTACACCACGGCATTGGTGCTAGACAGCCAAAAAGGGATCAGTGCAAGGAAAGCACAGGAATGCATAGTATTATGTTAATACGGCACACTTTTGCCTTAATAATTAAATTAAAAATTGACTTATCATTTGCTGCAATCAAATGTGTTAAAGAGAAAAAATAGCCTTACAGAACAGTGCAGTTCACATGCAACAATCCAAAGGATTTTTTAAAAAAGATAACAGTTACTAATGAACGGATTAAAGTCACTGAAATAGAAAAAGACTCGAATTTCAGGTTTTATTTTGGGTCTGCAGCTGTTTCACACATTAGCAGTCAACAGTTACAGTAGTTTCATCAACAGTGATAATAATTTCTTTGTTGATTAGACGTTGATTAGACGTTGTTTGTTAACAGCCATCACAGATTTCACTGCTGACCCCCATACATCTATAATTTGTACAATAATAGAAACTCTGAAATACTAATCTCTGCTGAAGGAATAAGTAATGAAGTAGATTCATATCCATTGTCACTCTATCGGGGAAAGGCAATGTCTGTAGCAAAGTTATTGATACTTCAAACTTTTTAGGAAGAAAACAATGTCGCCACTTTCTACCAGTCACACTTAACAACCTCATGTAATTATAGTTTTTGGAGTCTCATGTTAATAAAAATCATAAGGTAAATTTTACAGAATGTTATGCCACACTTCGCAAAATGCAAATTGATCCTCTATTCAACCTGATTCTACATTTAGAAAAATGTAGAATATGGTAACTTAAAAAAATAATTTACTGATAAGTTAGCCTTTTTACCAATAAAATAAGCCTAATATGGTAACAAGAATTAGTGAGCAAATCTTTACCTGTTAGGCTTCTATTTCACGGTTCAAATGAGAAGTGCCATATGTTTCATAATTATTTTCACAGCAAAGAAATAAAAGGCCACCTTCCTATAGACATTTTGAAAAACAAAAACAATAATCTTGTATTTACATAAATCTTAGAGTTAAATATTGAAGTTTTGCAGTATTGAACATTATTAACCCGTTCGCACTAGGATACTTACCTCATAGATGGGACAGTCATGGAGTTACCTCTCCAAGGACGATGGCCACCATCATTAGAGACCTAAAAGAAAAAATAGAAAGAGGAAAATAGAGGATAGATTAACAAACGTCATAAGTACATAGATACGAAAGAGTAAGGGGAGAGAAATGAAATAAGGAAGAGCAAAAAGAGGAGGAGAGAACGGTGGTAAAAGAGGCATGGATAAGGATCCTGAAGAGGATAATGGAACGCTCTTGATCTGACAGCAGAACAAGACTTTTGTTGTGTTTTTGTTTCTTAAAAAAAAAAAAAAAGAATATGACAGGGCTGGTCGTGGGAGTAACTGAGGAGTGAGTGGGTGCAGTGGAAGACGTCAACGTCTCTGAATGGAGGAAACGAGAAATGAAAAGTGGGAGCAGAGTTTTAAAAATTAAAAATGAGGGCGGGGAAGCAACAGAATAATTGTGAGGAGGGACGCAACACACAGAAAGGAGGAGTTTTGACAGGGAAAAACAGGACACAAGGAAAAGAGCAAGGAAAAAAGAGTGATAGAGCTGCTAACAGAAAAAGACAAAACTATTTTCATGAATTCAAGTAGTGGAAGAACACAAGTCATCCAATCAGAACACAGTGAGGAAGAAATGCTCTAGAGGTAGGACAAAGAAAGACTAGGGTGGAAAGGCATTGAATAAGAAACAGAAAAACAAGATAGGTAAGAAAGTAATCTATTAAAAAGCAAGGGGCTCACCAAAGCCAGCATGTATACTTTTTAATGCATTAGAACAAAAGCTGTCTGTAGGTGAGAGCTAAAAAGATCAAAGCTCAGTAGGCAATTTTGCTGCCTAGTCATAGCCTTGAACAGCATATCTTCAGTGTTTCCAGTCAACCAGCCAACCCAGTCATTCTTAGTCCTCTGCTATACTAAGGGCCCGATGTGCAACCATTCCAGATTGTGACTCACAATTTGCATTTTTTTGAAAGTCACAATCTGGAGTGAACAACAGTGTCAACCACACTGTTTGCGATTCCCAATGGGGTCGCAATTGACCTACCTCATCAATATTCATTAGGTAGGTTGCAATTTGCGACCTCATTTGGAATGGCTGCACTCACAGGGATGGTGATCTGCTGATGACAGCAGGCCACCATGTCTGTGACTGCTTTTTAAATAAAGCAGATTTTTAAATGCAGCCCACTTTCCTTAAAGGAAAACATGATGCATTTCAAACAAAACAAGCATTTTCAATGCAACGGGTCTCACATTTGCTCGAGTTAGAGCTATTAGCAGAGTAAAGAAGAAAAAAAACGCAGCGCGATCGCACTATGTAAAATGCAGCGCGATGGCGCTGTGTGGAAAATAAACAGATAAAGTAGTCCAAACCCCAGGTTCAAAACATCGAGCCTCGTATGTTTCTAGTAGTTTACCGGTGCTGTGTAGGTGGGCTAAACACCGGAAAAGGCGTGATGTATGCATGCCTTTCACAAATGAAAGCAAGCGGATTTTAAAAGGCAAGCCCACAAACCAATGTAAGTGACTGACATGACGTGGGCGTGGTTTGAAGCCCAAAGAGAGATTATTGAATGGACTGAGCGCTTTGCGCTCGCCCATAAAAATGAAAGTTTTCTTTTAATTTTTTCAGAGTAGCAAGTGGTCTGTAGGTCCACTACCTGCTCTGAAAAAATATTTTTGCTTCTTTTCACAAAGGGGAAGGGGTCCCATAGGGACCCTTCCCATTTACCAATGGGTTACCGCCAATTTAAATTCGTGGTAACTGTGATTGTTTTGTGACTGCAATTGCGGTCACAAAACAATCGGAAATGTCACTGCTACTCGCAATTAGGAAGGGATGCCCTTTGAACGCACCTTCCTAATTGCAAGGCACAATCCCTACTTTGCGAGTAGGTATTTGCATGCCAGTTTGCAAAATAGGGATGGTACATTGGAAAAGGCAATTTTGCGTCGCAAAAGGCAAATTTTGCGATATTGCGTCGTACATAGGGCCCTTCGGTCCGAGAAGAAAGAGTTTCAAAAGAGCATCTCCTGCAACTTTAGCTATTTTCTAAACTATGATTCAGCCAGGATGTGTTCAAATCTTGACTGAACAGCTAAGTGACCACACATTTTTATGTGCTTCTCCGAGCATATTGTTCGAGTTAACGTTTAAAGAGAACAGACGAGAACAGACATTCACTAGGCATGGCACAGGATATAAATGATATCTGAGGACATCATCTTGAAAGTATTCCTTATGATGGCAGAATGTGCCCGGTATTCAGTGATAACTGCAAACCACAACTATAAGACAATACCAGGCTGCATTCCATACTGCTGCTATAATTCCTGTGGTCTGCTTTATTTAGTGCAGTTCGATCTTATCACGTTCACAAGAACAGATGCCTGCATTATTATGCTAAGCTCCTAGATGAAATCACATGCACATATCTGCTATAAACAAATTGCTCAATCCAATGTTATTGGCATGTAATACATCGCTGGAAACCGAGACCAAATATGCTTCTGTATTTGCACTTCAAGTTTGACTTTCATAAAATCCATCTGTATTTGTGTAATTTTGCATTGCTGCGTAAACAAGCGGTTTCTGGAACCTCGATGCTCTGTTCTAACAGGAACAAAATGGCAGGACCTTTTTCTCTCCGTCTTTCCTGTTCCTTTATGCTCCCTTTTGTTGTTCCAAATGTTCCTTAGGCAGTGAGCAGCTGTCTGGGGTGCAGTTCTCCAGAGCTCCCTTCACTGTCTCAGCCAGAGGAAGGTCTTTGCGTCCCTGTACTTCTACCTCGTATCAAAGTTTCATCCGTTTTTTGCGATGAGCCCTTGCTCTCTCCTGTCCGATGTGGTGCCCAGTATGGATGGGTCCTGTGCCCAGGATATGCCCTAGCCCTACCAAGCCAGGATTTCAGGATGACAGACAGCGCGCCAGCGTGAGTGAAAGGAACGTAAGTACTGGGACGAGGAAGGGAGCAAAGATTACCGTTAAGTAATCCAGCCATTTCCTCCTCATACCCTTCCCCCTTAGTTTATTTGAGAGTTTTTGACATAGTGCTGCTAGACCTGGAAGACTGCCAGTGCGCTTTCCAATAGGATAAGAACTTGCAGAATATCCACAAGTGAAAAGGAAAGGGCATATATCACTGAGAGAGGTGAAAGCTATACACTTTGGTGATTGCCATCGGTATAACACTAGAGCATTTAACGGATCTCCACAATTGTACCTGTCAGTGACTAAATATGTATATAAATAAGTAGTACAACAGCAAAGTGTAAAGTACATAAAATATCTATAAGGGTCAAAGTGTTGATACTACGTATTATATATATATTCACTGAAAAAATCCAAAGCTCACAGGGATGTTATAGTATGGTTGACGTTTTACCCACACAAAGCCATAGACATTCAGCAGTTATAGTTATACTTATGTTAAGAAACTATAACTTGCGGCCTAAAGTTACTTTACGGCACAAGTTATAGTTTCTTCAGATAAATATGACTATAGGTATTTCTATAAACACTGAATTTCTATGGTTTTGTGTGGGTAAACCATCAGCCTAACTATAACATCCATGTAAGCTTTGTATTTTTCAGTAAATTTCTATGGTTTTCATAACGTAAAGTAATATATAATTACTGTACCTTAATACAAGCAGCGCCGGGCACGGCCTTTGTCTGAGTGGTGTGGGTTGGCCCAAACCCAACACTGCACATTGCAGGGTGGTGCTGGATGCAGGGCACGAGTTATAGTTACCTTAGGGTGCAAGGTATAGTTACTTAAAATAACCATAGCTGTAACTGTTGAATTTCTATGGTTTTGTGTGAGTAAATTCTTAAACTAACTGTAACGTTCCTGTTACCTTTGTTTTTTTCAGTGAACTTCTAGGGTTTTATTTAAACATAACATAATTTTAATTACTTCATGTTAATCCAACCACTGATGCGCATGGCATTCAGGACAACCCATATAACCTCCCAACCTAGCGCCACACACAGCATTTGGTGGGGGTTTGTCGCAGGGCCTGGCCTGAGGCCAGGGCCTGAGGACTACCCACTGTACCCACTCAACCCCACGCCACTCATGAGCGCTTCTTTGTTTGGTAGAGATGTGATCATATTCTTGTGCATCAAAAACGTGTCTCCAAAATTGGCGGGAAATGCTCTTGGAGGGTCCTTTAGTAAGCCACCTATCATCCTGGGAAAGTGGGGGAAAGATGTTGCATACCACTAAAGTATATGGGGTGGGGCCGAAAGGGTGGGGCTACTAGGCCATTTTTCATACTTGTCGTTTTTAGAAGGGCGAATGTGATCTCTTGTCTCAGCATCTGATGACAAGAAAGAACCCTGTCACAGTCACTATAAGAGATACTGTGCTAGAAAAAATCAAGGATGCAAACACCTCGATCAAGGCTTACAGATAACTTATCAAGATGGAAATGCAGAGAAAAAACACTTGCTTTGCCTTGACCATGCACAAGAAATTAGAATGATTAGTACTTTACAGAAGTAGAACTTCAAATTGAGTCCCTGCTTTGTTTATATCTGTAAGTGCTTCCTGTTCAGGTTTGATTTTTGTGAAATAAGCATCACGCCGAAATGAATCATGTCCAGCATATTTTTCCAAGAAGAGACCACCTTTTTGGGAAGAATGTCTACCGAACTGGACTACTTTCTCCTGGCTAATTTGTAAGTACTACCTCATTGGGAAAATGTATAGTTCATCACCTACACTACAACTACTAAAGGACACTGAGGAAATGTCTCCAGTCACCATGTGTGTCTGTAAGTTTGCCAGTGCTCAAGCAATTTCCTCAAATAACTTTTTCGAGGTGCAGCTGCACCTCAAAAATATATCTTTGCATTCTTGTCGGGGACCACAGGTGTGAGTTACAGTTACCTTAGGGCGCGAGGTACAGTTACTTGAAATAACTTTTAATTAAAACAGCTGGATTCCTATGGTTTTGTGCATGCAAAATCTGAACCTAACTATAACGTCCCTTTAACCTTTGGTCTTTTGGTGAATTTGTAGGTTGTTTTAATTCAATTTCCTAACTATAACATCCCTGTAGCCTTTGTTTTTTTTAGTGAATCTGTACATATATATGGACAGAAAGGTTCACAGAGATTCGTCAAGCAGGTGCCACAAAAGTAGGGCCTAAAAAAGAGTTTTTCTAACAATGCATTTTCCATAGACTTTGTACTTAGTTGTAGCACAAAAACGTACAGTCCGATTTCAAAAAAATTTGTCAGGTATATAGATTATGGTGTGTAGATATCCATTTTGATAGTAAAGGTAAGTGAGGCTGTAAAACGTAGTGATGTATAAGGCCGCAGTATTTTACAGTAATTTCGCAGAACTTTTTCGGTACTTGCACACACTAAGAAAAATGCTTAAAACATTTGTTAAAAAACATAATGACACTGTGCTATACTATATTTCACAAATATAGTGTACTACAGAGTATTTTTTATATTTTACATTTTTATTTTTTATTTTCCTGCAGCTACTGCCGTACTTTGTTGGTACTAGTGCAGCACTTCGCAAACCTTTTTTAAAATATATAGAAAATATTAACACATTTCTCTACCTTTTACCACTTTACTAAACTGTAAATAGGTAGGGAAGAACAATAAAACCTAGCACTTACCTATATCTAAAGCCCTAACCCTGAACACAGACAAAGGCCCTCATTCTGACCCTGGCGGTCGGCGGAGAGACGGCGGTCGGACCGCGAACAGACCGGCGGTATTAAAAATGGCATTCTGACCGCGGCGGTCCCCGCCGCGACCGACCGCTACTTCTCCACTCCGACCGCCGCGGCGGTCATGACCGCGGGGCTGGAGTTTGCGCACTCCGGCCCCGCGGTCGTCCCAAGACCGCCAAGGGTATTATGACCCTGCCTACCGCCGCGGTTTCTTGCGGGCGGGAACCGCCGTGCGAACCATGGCGGTAAGCACTATCGGGGCCAGGGAATTCCTTCCCTGGCACTGATAGGGGTCTCCCCCACCCCCCACTACCCACCCGAGTCCTCCCCCCACACCCTCCACCCCCCTGCCACCCCCCAGAGGTGGTACGAACCCCCTCCCCACCCCCACCCCGACATGTACATACATGTACCCCGACATGCACACACCCCCAACATGCACATATACACACCCCCTACACACACATACACAACGGGGACACATACCCGCACACATACATGCCGACATGCGCACCTGCCGAACAGCACACATTACCCATAGACACAGCAGCACCCCTCTACACACTCACACGCACACCCCCATGCACGCCCACATCACACAACACCCCCCCACCCCCTCCCCTCACGGACGATCAACTTACCTTGTGCGTTGGTCCTCCGGGAGGCGACGGGAGCCATAGGGACGTGACCACCAACAGAAGACCGCCAACAGAAGACCGCCACACAGAAATGTGGGTCGTAATTCTGTGGGCGGTGTTCTGCTGGCGTGGCGGTGGAGGTTGACCAGTCTCCACTTTCCCGCCGACCGCCAGTGTGGCTGCTGGCGGTTTTCCGGCGGAACGCTCCCAGCGGTCAGAATGCGCACAGCGGCACACCGCCGCGGTCGGCGGTCTTCACCGCGGCGGTAACTCAGCGGTCTTGCGAAAAGACCGCCAAGGTCAGAATGAGGGCCAAAGTGTGATGAAAACTACATGGCAGCCTTTTTCTTTTGTAAACACAGCTATTAGTCAATGATGTACTGCCTGGTGCTCAGCAATATGCCATGAGGTTACCACTGTATACTGCAGCCCAATATATACAGCTGAGTGTTTTGTCACTTATAACTTTATTAGTACTTAACAAATTTAGACCTAATACCAAAAATTACCCTTTCCATCCCATAATAATATTCCTTCCAAATTTCATCCACATCCATAAAGCCACTTTCATACTGTCTCTTTAAACTTCGTTCTACCACACCACACTCCACTTCAGTCTACACTATTACACTCTATGTCACTACTCCCTACACCACTCAACTCTATGCTATTTTACTCTACGCCACTCTACTCAACATTACTCCAATCTATGCCACTCCACTGTACGCACTTCCAGTCTGCACTATTCCACTCTGTACCACTCGATTCTAAGCTACTCTATGACACTCCACTATATGCCACTCCACTCTATGCTGCTTCAGTCTACGCCACTCCAGTCTACACTATTCCAGTCTATGTCACTCCACACCACTCCATTATTCGCCACTTCATGCTATGATATTACATTCAATGGCACTCCACTCTATTCAACTCCATTCCACTGTAGGCCACTCCTCTCTATAACACTCAACTCTACACCACTCCATTGTACACCACTCCACTTGATGTTATTCCACTCCATGCCATTTCACTGTATGCTACTCCACTCCACACCACTCCCATGTACACCATTCCATGCTACGCTATTCCACTCAATGCTACTCCACTCTACACCACTCCAGGGCATGCCACAAAACTGTACTCCGTTACACTCTATGCCACTCAACTCTATACCTCACTCCACTCTACTCTGTTCCACTCTGCACCACTCTACTCTACATCACCCACTCTATGCCACTCCACTATATTGTATTCCTCTACAGGCCACTCCACTCTATGCAATTCTACTTTACGTTGCTCCACTGCACACCACAGCACTTTATGCCACTCCATGCTATGCTATTCCACTGTACGACACTCGACTCTACACAACTTTATGTCACTCCACTCTCTGTCTTCAAACTCTATGCCGCTTCACTCTACACCACTCTGCTCTGTCACTCTTCTCTACATTATTCCACTACACATACTCTACAATATTCTACTATACGACACTCAACTCTATGTCACTATACATCACTTAATTCTATGCCACTCCACTCCACAACACTCTACTGTATGATACTACACTGTATGACACTGTCCTGCACTTAACAACTTAACAACTCCACTCAATGACAGTACACATATTTGAAACACCTTTTTATTAAAACATGAAAGCCATTGAAATTCAATAAAACAAATAAAAGGTTAAAATGTAGTTATAGTTAGGAAAACATTAATTATTCTTTGTGTACAAACCTACCTTAAACTACACAAACACCACAGATTGTATAGTCTATAGTTTTAACTTTTATTTGTAATTTACTCTTTCTATACAAACCCAACTTAAACTACACAGACATTCTAAAGTTATAGTTCTAACTTAAATTTATAATTTATGCACCACCTTCAAATTTCTGTGACTCTCGCACCTCTGTGTACAGTGTTGGCAACTCACTCACTGCACTACATTAACTATAGCATTACAATGCACATTGTTATCACAAATGATGTCATTTGAGATGTCATAAGTGTTATTATGAATGTTATGATTTCATACGATACAAGTGATGTAATATGAAAGGGCATAAACAGTGCATCAAAAAGGCATGAGTTATTCTGCGGTCAACCAACCCAGAGGCAGCCAACCCCACACCACATATGAACTTTGGTCATGTGCGGTGTGGGGTTGCCTGGAGGACCTGGCTTGCAGCCAAACCCTGCATCCAAGCCCCCGCAGGCAGCACCCCATGCTGCACACAGCCTTTTGCCATGCACAGCAGTGGATTAGCCACGGGGCCTGGGCTGAGTCCAGGCCCTGTGGCTAGCCCACTAGGAGGCAGCCAACACAATGCTGCATACAGCCTTTGTCTGTTCACAATAGGGGCTTGGCCACAGGGCCTGGCCTGTGGCCAGGTCTTGTGGCCAGTCCCCAAGCAGGCAGCCAACCACACGCTGCAGGTGGTTGGATGCAGAGCATGCATTTAATCCCACCACAGACAGCCAACCCCAAGCCACGCATGGCCTTCAGCCATACGTGGTGTTGGCTTGGTCGCAGGGCCTGGCCTGTGCCAGGCCTTGCAGCTAACCACCACAGGCTGCAACACCACACTTCGATTTTCCTTTGGCGTGTGTGGCATAAGGTTGGTCTTCAGTCTGAGGGAACCACACAGCCCCTCCTCCCCAAAGCAATAGTGAACCCGTGGAACCCATCCTCGGGACCAAACCATATATTAAGGGAAAGGGGCATGCAGCTCCCCTCCCCTAGCCTTAATAGGCCCCAGGGACCCCCATGCCTCAGGGATGAATTTCAATAAAATGGAGAAAGGGCTGTGGCATGACAGCGTGCCATCATAAAGAGTCGGGAGCCATGCAGTCTACCACCCAAGCCTATTTTGCGCATGGGGACCCCATGCCCCAGGGCCTCTGTAAATTATGGTGGGTGGCCCGCTGCTCACCAGGAACCCCCCACAAGCTCCAGCCTGCTCCCCGCAAAGTCTGGGATCTGGCATTGCTCCTGCCTAATCCAGCATTGCTCCTGCCCAGTGGGAGCAGCTGTTTTTGCTAGCTTTTTCTGGGTGGGAGCAGTACCTGTTTCCCTGCCCACAAAAGCAAGAGCACAGAAACAGAAGTCTGCTCCTACCGGTCAGGAGCATGTTTAAAGCCTGCCGAGTGGGAGCAGGTATGCTTTCGCTGACCGCACTCCTGCAGGCAGGTAAGGCATATTTGCTCCCACTTGACAGGAGATTTAAAAATGCTCCCACCAGGTGGGAGCAAACATATGTTAGAGTAGGGAAACCACTCTGTGCCGGTGGTAGGCTCCTTAGTACAGAGTACCTGTCCACACCACTCAACCCCAAACAAAACTTTGTGCTGCCCCTCTCCTGCTCCCATCCCCCTCCCCCTGGCCCTGGCCCACACTGGATTTTTATTCTTTAAAGAACTAGTTCACATCAAAAAATTGTTTTAATGTTTTGCTCCCCAGGCAGGTCCCTCTGGGAGAAATATGGCATAAATGCTGGTGTGGTGCTTAGACCATTCCTTTTATGTACTGTGATTGAGTTAGCCCATGTGGAACTGGGCATAATGCCCTATTACAGAGGACTAAATGACCAGAACATTCAATCCTTATTATAGCAGATACAACATGAATGTTATATAGTATGTTGGTCTACTAAGGATGAAAAGCAGACACCTCTCCATAGTGCTGCCATTGCCAGGCTGGTGTCCCCTTGTCCTAAGCCCTCATCCCATCTTGCCATTCTTTCCACTGAGCTTTGACAATGAGCTTTGACTCGATGAGGCCCGGGGACCCCTGAGGGTTGGGTACTCTAGCGTAAAATGTATTTGGAATACATGTCAGGACAGGCAAAAACCCAACAACGTTGCGTTCAAAGATTAATACAGATTAAAGGATCCAGGTCACATATTTAGCTGTTATCGGCACGGTAGGGCTTGTAGACAATGTAGAAAAAGTACCTTATTAGAATGACAAGTCTGACAATTCTTAAAACTGTTAAATGCATGTATAACTAAGTAGGCTTGTAATTTGCTGTGAAGCCTTATTCATTTTAGAGCTAGTTTTGAATAGTGGCATGGAAAAACATACTATGCTGTTCTCCTTAACAGACATATGCCATACCTGTCAAGCATAATTGGCATCTCCTAATAATAACCATCCATACTTGTGCACACTTCCGCTCTAACACAGAGTGGCACTCCACTCACCTTCTTCTCGAGTCGCTCCTCACCTCAATTTTATGGGTGAACTGTGTATTGGGCCTCCTTCAGGGTTGTGTCTTGTGTTTTTAGTCAGCTGTCCACTTGGCAATATTGTCTAGTATTGCCACCTTTGAATGAAATGCAGTGATGAGAGTTATCTTTGAAGGTATCATTTTGCAGTCCGTTTATATAGCCCTTCAAGCATTCATGTAATAACTACCATTTTTGGATTAGACTGCATCATACACACATTAAATATGAGTGTTGGAAGTTCCATGAGGTGGAACATGTTGCCCTTGGGAATGCAGTCTTCATTCAACAATAGCATATGCTCTGGAGTCCAAACAGGAGTGGCAGAAGAGCGATCCATATGCATGTGGAATATGCAACCAGTTATGGAAAGTCCTCTGAAAAGTCGATGCAGTAGTGACAGGGAGCAACCTACAAGAAAAAACATTATACAAATCACTCTTAGTATGAGCTCTGATGGCTCCACGATGGGAGAACAGAGAAGCCATTATAGAAGAAGCAATTTTATATCCTTGAAGAGTCTACCAATTAATGGCAGGGATAACTGCGTGGGAGTGGACATTAAACAGCAAGCCATAGTGTATGGTGCAATGGGTCAGCATTGAGCAACAGAAAATCAGCCGTTATGTGATCAGTCACAGTATTTGTCCCCAGTAGTAACATAGAGCAATCCATTGGACTAGGCATATTATTACCACACATAGCGGCTGTTAGAAATGGGGTTTTTGGTTGGCAGCCAAGTTACCCTCTTTCCAAGCAAGGTTGATTCCTCGCTCTAATCAGGGTAAAAGAGAATCACCCTCAGCCAACCCCTACTCACCCCCTTGGTAGCTTTGCATGAGCAGGCAAGCTTAACTTCAGAGTGCTAGGCGTAAAGTATTTGTACAAACACACAGAGTAACTTAATGAAAACACTACAAAATGACACAACACAGGTTTAGAAAAATTGAAAATATGTATCTAAACAAAAGCCCAAAACAACAAAAATCCACAATACACAAGTCAAGTCATCAATTAAAAACCAAAAAAAATCTTCCTGTAATTTTAAACACAACGCTAACGCTGTTAGCGTGGAAAGGTACCTGGGTGCATCAAAAATAACCCTGCACGGGCGAGTGTGTGTGAAAAAGTGCTTGCGATGCATCGATATCACTCAAGAGCGAGACCATGCGTCGTTTCTCCTTCAGTCAAGTCGGTGTGCGTCATTTCTTCTCTCCGCAGGAGAGTGATGCATTGATTCGAACCGCACTCTCAGGTCCAGGCAGGCCTTGCATCGTTTTTACACGCCCACTGATGCTTGCGTCAGAAATCCTGCCGCATGATGATCTGAAAACCAATTGTGTCAATTTTCAGCCATTAAGCTGGCAGCGCATCGATTTTTCAGCCGCGGATCGGAGTTGCGCTGATCTTTTCCCAGCACAGCAGTCGGTGCATGGATTTCTCACTCTTGTTCTAACAGCTTCTCCTTTCAGGGCCCCAGGAACTTGATGGGCACCACTTGGCAGAGTAGGAGTCTCAGGAGAGGCTCCAGGTGCTGGCAGAAAGACGTCTTTGCTGTCCCTGAGACTTCAAACAACAGGAGGAAAGCTCTAAATCAAGCCCTTGGAGAGTTCTTCACAAGAAGGAAGGCACACAAAGTCCAGTCTTTGACCTCTAGCACTGGCAGAAGCAGCAACTGCAGGATAGCTCCACAGAGCACAGTCACAGGCAGGGCAGCTCTTCTTCCTCAGCTCTTCAGTTCTTCAGCTCTTCTCCAGGCAGAGGTTCCTCTTGGTTTCCAGAAGTGTTCTAAAGTCTGTGGTTTTGGGTGCCCTTCTTATACCCATTTTGCCCTTTGAAGTAGGCTTATTTCAAAGGAAAGTCTCTCTTGTTTGTGAAATTCTGCCTTGCCTAGGCCAGGCCCCAGACACACACCAGGGGGTTGGAGACTGCATTGTGTGAGGGCAGGCACCACCCTTTCAGGTGTAAGTGACCACTCCGTCCCTCCCTCCTAGCACAGATGGCTCATCAGGAAATGCAGACTACACCCCAGTTCCCTTTGTGTCACTTTCTAGTGAGAGGTGCAACCAGCCCAACTGTCAAACTGACCCAGACAGGGAATCCACAAACAGGCAGAGTCACAGAAATGGTTTAAGCAAGAAAATGCTCACTTTCTAAAAGTGGCATTTTCAAACACACAATCATAAAATCAACTTTACTAAAAGATGTATTTTTAATTGTGAGCTCAGAGACCCCAAACTCCACATATCTATCTGCTCCCAAGGGGAATCTACACTTTAATTATATTTAAAGGTAGCCCCCCCCCCCCATATTAACCTATGAAAGGGACAAGCCTTGCAACACTGAAAAACAAATTTAGCAGTATTTCACTGTCAGGACATATAAAACACATTACTATATGTCCTACCTTAACAATACACTGTACCCTGCCCTTGAGGGCTACCTAGGGCCTACCTTAGGGGTGTGTTACATGTAAGAAAAGGGAAGTTTTAGGCCTGGCAAGTGGGTAGACTTGCCAAGTCGAATCTACCTTTTAAACTGCACACAGACACTGAAGTGGCAGGCCTGAGCCATGTTTACAGAGCTGCTAATGTGGGTGGCACAACCAGTGCTGCAGGCCCACTAGTAGCATTTGCACTGCACTAGGGACTTACTAGTAAATGAAATATGCCAATCATGGATGAACCAATTACATACAAATTTTGGATAGGAGCACTTGCACTTTAGCACTGGTTAGCAGTGGTAAAGTGCCCAGAGTAACAAAAACAGCAAAAATAGAGTCCAGCACACCTCAACAACCTGGGAAACAGAAGCAAAAGGTTGAGGGAGACCACACCAAGGATGGACAGTCTAACAGGGGCTGTGAAGTAAATCCAGAAGGAAGACAGGAGCAACCCAAACAAATGGACATTATGCACCTTGCACTAGTGTATCTTCTGAGGCGCCTACCCAAGAGTATCAGAGGTGCAACCCAAGAAATTCACAGACACCACACATGCAGAGGTCTCAAGGGACCATCCAGTAACTTTATTTATTTAGAGATTTAAAGAAAGCCACAGACATCAGGCATACCTGCGAGAGGAACCAAAGAACAGTGGTAGAACCCCCATTAGCTTAGGTTATGGTAAGAAACCAGGGGAGAGGGCATAGGTCAGTGATCCAAGGGAAATAATGTATTTGTTATAGAACAAGAGAGGTAAGGATAGGTGAGGTTTAAACATGGATATTCGAGAAATAGCTGAGACAAAAAGTTTGGTAAAAAAAAAACAGCAGATGTTAAAAGAGGTGTGCACCATCAATATCGAACCCACAGAATTGGTGGGCCAGAATATCGAGGACAAAATATGGGAAAAAATCAAAAAGTAGGTAGTTCTAGATTTTCTATCCTTAACTCCACGTATATGTACCTATGCAGTGTATATTTGTTTAAAGTATGCAGATGGGGCGAGGAATAGTAAATCTATACTTCCTTATATGCGCTTACCTTTCATTATTTTGTCCCTCGATATTCTGTCCCCAATATTCTTTTACCACAATATTGCTGGTGCCGATGGAAGAGGAAAAAGAGCATACTTTGGACATCTGAAAAAACGACTGCAGAATAGGCCTTGCCACTGAGCGGAAAGATCATAGTAAATAAAATGGCAACGAGCATAATTTACGTTTAAGAAATTTGCGAGAAGCAAGAGTGAATTTTACTTGGTGCCCCATCCTCCTAGCCTCAAATGCCCAGGATTAGAGAAACAGAGAGCTGAGCAGGGTGCTTCTTCAGTACCACCCTTGCCGCGCCGTGACCACAGAATGAAAAGCACTTCCCTTTCTTAAACTTTTGTTTAATCACTGTAGAAAGGTTAAGGCTGGCTAAAGGGTTGTGGACGATTTAGCAAAATTTCAGAGCCACCTGTTTCCTATGTTGGACTACCAAAGAGAGGTAAAGCTTAGAAAACCATGGATAATTCCTGGGAAATTGCTTCCTGCAATTTTGAAATGGCTTACAAACCTTTCGAAATCAATTATGGAAGGCCTGAGACATGGCTTGGAGAAGGCCTATCTCCCCCTGCTCCAGCCACATTGAAAGTGACAAGCTGTACATTTATTTTGCCACCTTGTCAGTTTGAATTCACCTCCAGCAGAAAGGCACGGGAAGTTTTCATCCATATCTTAGACCACATTACTGAACGCTGCGTAGTTTTGAGTAACATCTGTCTGTAGCAGGACACACTGTGCATACCTGGGAAAAATCAAAGCTCGGCTTGAAGTGACATAAGTGAGTGACATCGCAGATCTTAACGACAGGGTTAACTCGTCTCAACTAGCCTCCTTCTATTTCTTCATCTCTGCATTCCAATTTGAAATCTGGTAACACACCTTCCAGTTACAAAAGGTAAAAGGTCAACTATGTTTTATTGAGTATTTTGTAAAATCTTAAAATGGTGCTCATGCATTTATCACAAATCACAGTGTGAATCGCCTCATGCTTAATCAGCCTCAGAAGGATGAAAGGCTGAGCAGGATCTGCCAGGATATGAACCCTTTCCTGTAGGTTGTCAGTGGTGTAAACAGCAGGTCATCATTTCGTTGAACTTTAATACTGTAAAGTAAATGTGTACTATTTAAATATCAGTGGTGGGACTTTAGTGGCATTTAAAACCAGGAGCGGAACCCTGCTCCTCGCTGCCTGATTAGCCATGTGTACCTGCAAAGTTGAACTTGTCCAGCAATGAAAAACAGCACACAGCTACACAGTAGAGAGAGTTGGGAAATATTGAAGCTACTGCTTTGTGTTACAGTGTAATTCAACACTGCATAGGAATGAATTGCTGCGCACCCTTTGTGCTTGTGACCTTGTAGTTATCTAATGCAGCATTGCAGAGAAATGACATAAACCACAACATTTATGGAATCGTTCTCGAAAGGATGCTTGATTCTTTGTACTTCTTCTATATTGAGTCATGCCACAGTGTTGTTTCTTCACAGTTATTACAACATGTTCAGTATCACTGGGCCCTAGTCAAGTCTATGTTGTGACCTTTTTATATTCTATGGATTGAATGGGTTTTTGCCCAAAGGGACAGACTTTGCGAACACAGAATGCCATAATGCAATGTACTGCAACGTAATACAAGTTGCAAAGTGAAAGGGACACCAAAGGGCCAGATGAAACGCTGGCAGTGGCCAACAGAATATTTCAGTGGTTTGCGATAGCTCCTGTTGAACTTCTTTAATGCAGGAGGCTCTATTCTCATGCGAAGCAATTCTTGCATAAAACGCTACAGTTCCTCGCAATGTGAAGGACCAGTCCCATTTATTGGACCCATTCAACAAGACATCATTCATGCACACTAGACTCAGAGTCAGTTTCCTCAGCGTTTAAATTTACCCCGGTTTTTACCAATGTTAAAAAAATCAACCTTGACCCTGACTTCTTTTTAGATTACTGCCCTAAGCCTCAATGTATCTTTTTTGTGGAATGAAATTGCTTGCTGTTTTGGCAGCACAACTTTGAAATGTAGTTATTATTATTCTGTTAATTAAAGGTAATTCTCACCACATATTTGGTGCCTACCAGAGGGTCTTCCGCCTGGCATTGCTGGTGCTCTCTGCAGCTATTGTTACAGTTGACCCTGAGGTTTCATGACCACACTGAGAGTCTTCATGGATGCTGGTGGCGCTGGTCTTAATTTCAATATCATATATCATAGATTCACACAAGTCCATTTGCAGGTTGCTTAAACCTGCCCCGTCTAGTGATACAAGTTCCATCTTGATGTTGTCCAGTTTGCATATGTAGTAACTTGTGCAAGCCCAGTTTCTTAATTATTGCTGTTTACTAAAGAACATAATAAATATCTCAAATGCTGCATTGACTGAATAGAGGGTTATATTTCCATCGATTTCCAGACAGTACCTGAAGTTGAACCTATCTAAGTCTGTTTTGTCCCTTGTGCAGGTTCACACTCTGTACTCTGCAGAATGGAAGAGCAGAATCAAAGGGGATCCTATTCTCTTTGCCACCTGATGGCAAATTCCTTGCACCTTATTACAATTATTATTAGTAGTAGTAGTAATAATACTATAGATAATAATATTAAACACTACCAATACCTATAGAATAATTACGATTGTTGTTATTAGTATTATTATTATGTTTATTATTATTAATGATACGAGTTATAGTAATGATAATAATAATAAACACCAACACACCAATAATAATAATAATAACAACAATAATGATAATCATAATATTGACTACAATGTAATACAATAACAATAATAATACTAATGATAATAATAACAATAATAATAATAATAATAATACCTATTATTATTATTATTACTATTATTATTATTATTATTATTATTATTATTATTATTATTATTATTTAGAGTTATAGATGGGTAAAAGTGAACTATGGGGATGTTTTCCACCAAGGGCTTCTCAATTGCATCAAGTAGACATCAAGAGTGAACCTCCAGTGGTCTCTGCCATCACTCAGAACCTCAAGGTAAATAGCATCCCTGTAATTCACTTTTTACCCTTCTATAATTTTATGTATGTATGACTCTCCCAAAAACAGCTCTTACGGAGGGGAAATGGAGTAATGAGGGAAGCATAATATGGCCTCTCGTCCCCTTCCAAAGTAAAACAATGCCCTGCTGCCACACCTCCACCTCTCTGTGCCTCACCTTCGCTTCCCCTCCCCTGCGACTCCCAGAAGCTGTGCTGCCCCTTCTCGCTGCTCTCAAAAGCTCTGAGAGAGCCCGGGCAGAGGAGCCTGGGATGCCTTTTTGGCACAGCAGCAGTGGTCAGCCATTTCAGTTACCCACTCTTTGCTGCGCCATAGCAGTGAATTACTGGATGTAGAATCCAGCCCCGAACAGGGAGACATGCATGACAATCATTCTCCAGTCTAAAATGGCTGGAAATTATCATGTAATCATACAATAGTCTGAAACAAGAACTTGCAATCTTTTTAAAAACATTTCTGGCAAAACAAATTAAAGTGGGTATTTAACAGATGAAAAAACAAGTGAATTTCTATCGGCAGACAAGTACATTTTAGAAATATCGCTCTGGAGGTCTGTAGCAAAAAGTGCCCTTTGAGAAAGGTAGCAATGTATTAATTATTATTATTGTTGTTATTATTGTTGTTA
The DNA here is from genome assembly GCF_031143425.1 of Pleurodeles waltl. Classification (NCBI taxonomy): domain Eukaryota; kingdom Metazoa; phylum Chordata; class Amphibia; order Caudata; family Salamandridae; genus Pleurodeles; species Pleurodeles waltl. The sequence goes on from NC_090442.1 coordinate 520,791,957, forward strand.
TTATTATTATTATTAATAATAATATTAACACACCATATGCAGCCTCATCATCAACAGCACCACCTAACAAGACAAGATTCAGTACTGGATCGCCACATGAAATGCGATAGATAGACAACTCAAATCCTCACAAGGGGAAAATCACTGGAGTTATCATTGACAGTGATCTCTTTATCAGGCACCACATCACCAAGAAGTCTCAAACAGACTATTAACAGCTGTTTTTTTCTGATAAAATTACAATCAGCCTGCTTCCTTTCCCAGCTACTTGGTCATTGTGACCTGCTGGCCGATGCACCCAACTATTTTCAAAATCCACCAATGAACTAATGTAAAGGCTAAAATGTTACTTTTTTTGTATTTATATAGCTTACTTCCCCTGACCAGGCGTTGATATAACAAGTTACTTGTGCCCACTGCAGATCAGCAGCCCCAGCAATTCAGCATCATCTCCAAGGCCTGCTGCACGATCTACAAAGCAGCAACATCTTGACCACCTGAGCAGTAACCACCTCACCCAGCAGAAAAAACTCACTATTGCAGAAAGTCAACTCAGTACCCAAAGCCATCACATCAAAAATTATTGTTAAAAATAAAGTGTGATTACTTTGTTGAATTAGTTCACAAATTAGAATTTGTTATGTACTATGGAAAATGTACTTGTGATGAAGTTGAGACGTCCATCTCAATATTTTTAATGATTTGTGTTTTGAATGTGAGTAAACATTAGTGAGTGTTATTTGACATTCATTTATATTATTAGTATGCATTAAGTCTAATTACCCTACGGATAACAGATGGCATTTTGTGATGAAAATTTGGAATGTAGCACATTATGATTTATTGTAGCACTGAAAAGGTGATTGCAATCTTGAAATACATGTCCGCTAAAATTTGAAGGTACAGCCTTAGAATACGAATGTTATTGTATTTTATTGTATTGTTTTCATATAATAATACTGTACGATGTTGTAAGGAAACTATCGCAGAACTAAGTGAATTAATTAGCTTTATTTTTAAAATTACTGACTGCTGCTATTCATCTAACCTGTTAAAAGCAGTAGGAAAAGAACTCCATGCAAATAAATTGTCTTGGTAACTGCAATTGTATTGCATGGGAAAGTCACACAAATGTGCATTAAGCTACCAATAAATAACACATATGTTATGAGCGATGCAAAAGAACACAATAAGAACAAATGGAATCAAGACAGAGCTGTCATTACATTCATAGATGTTTACAATATCTGTGTATCCATGTTTTTAAGAACTCACGATTAATCCATATGTCATCTTGATAGACAGCAGAGTTCCGTCTTACCTTTCGGAGTAGCGGTGTGGCAAGCGCACCAGTGCACAGTATTGAGGTGCATCTTCTGACAGACCCCTTGAACTGAAGGTGCTTTACATACGATCTACCCATATCGCTTTACTGTTAAAAAGCAAGTGTTCCATATAAATACATGGATGGAGCATCCCTGTACTGAAATGGACAAACGTGACGAACTTTGTGCAAGTGGCTTTCATCATTTTACCATGGTAGCCAGAATATCTCCTGACATAGGAACAGTGGCATAGCAAGCGTCCCAAACACCTTAGGGCAAGCAAGGAGAATGGAGCCACACTCACAGTGGGTTGGTAGTAAAATACAGCAATTATCAGGGTTCATTGGACCCCTATGGCTCTTGGATCCCGGTGTCATTGCACTTGCTGCACCACGAATAACTACGCCCCTGCACAGGAAACGAGATGTGACCGGCAGTGAAGCTCCTAACAGTTCCGGCATAACGCCTAACATTACCCATCTGTGCAAGAAGTAGTATGGCTCATTACAGGTTCCCGTGTCATTTCGTGTCCCTATTTGTCTGTGCTCAGATTTTCTTAAGTTTCCTGCAGTCAGTCTACCAACACAACTGGCCTCTGTTCCTTCCTCCTCCCACACTGACACCCTGCTTCTTACCCATGTTCTAGCTAATGGAGCCAACTGGTGTCTAGAGAAGCTGTGCAGGATGTCATTAAGAGGCTATGTCCCGTGACTGGCGTGGCTTATTATGCCGTAAAGAGCCTTCCCCTTTTAAATGAAATGCAACACATCTCTGAACAAGATGAAGACATCAATCAACCATTAACCTTCTTCACGCCATATACCGTTAGCCACCATCACTCACTTAGAAAATTCCAGTCTGCTCTTTAAGATCGAACCTGTGACACCATGCGCTAGCACAAGTGTCGCGCTTGCGAAACTCTTTTGTTAACTAAAAAGGGCTTAGAACCCACCCGCTGCTTACCATTTGTTGGCTTGCGTGGCACTCTTGAGGGAAGCTTCATAATTCGTCACTACAGGCCAAGCATCTGCCTGTGGAGCAAGGACCAAGCACTGATGGATCCGACTTAGTGCCTATTCACTGGTCCCAACTTGATTAAGGTACTTCTTTTCAACATCTAGGGCCCTGAAAGCAGAAGGCATATTACTGGCAAAAACATGCCCAGCCGGACAAACAAAACTGCAAAGTTTTATTTTCTAAAGCTAACTCTTCTTAGAAATGGCACTTTTTGCAGTGTTATCCCCAAACGTTTTGCCTTCTTCCTCCTTTTTTTTCAGAACTGTTTTACTGGTTTATTGTCTCTGCCCACTTTACCATCACACATCAGAGCTAAAGTGCAAGTGCTCCCTGTGTCAATTGTGTTGGTGAGTGGCTTAACCATGATTGGCATATTTGATTTACTAGTAAGTCCCTAGTAAAGTGCGTTATGCATGTCCAGGGCCTGCATATCAAATACTACTAGTGGGCCTGCAGCACTGATGATGCCACCCACGAGTAGCCCTGTAAATATGTTTCAGACCTGCACTGCAGTGTCTCTGTGGGTAGTTTCAAACTGACAATTCGACCTGGCAGGTGCACCCACTTTCCAGGCCCAAACCTTCCCTTTTACTACATGTAAATTACCCCTAAGGTAGGCCCTAGGTAGCCCAATGGGCAGGGAGCAGTGTATTTAAGAGTTAGGACATGTACGGGTGTGTTTTAAATGTCCTGGTAGTGTCCAAAATCGTTTTTCACTATTGCAAAGCCTATCTCTCCCATAGGTTAACATGGGGACTGCCTTTAAATATCTTTTAAGAGAGTTGGGCCCATATTTATACTTTTTGACGCAAAACTGCGCCGGTGCAGTTTTGCGTCAAAAATATTACCGCCGGCTAACGCCATTTTGGTGCACCGTGCGGGCGTCATATTTATACTTTGACACACGGCGGCGCAAACAACAGGTGGGAGTCATTATTTTTGACGCACACGGCGGCGTCAAGTCGTAAAGGAAAACGACATTAACACGGCGGAAATGACTGTGGGTCGATTTACGACACCGCAAACCGGATATGCGCCGTTTTTTTTGACGCAATAGCGTAAAAAAAAACAGCGCACCCAGCCATTTCACCAGAGGAGAGCCAAAATGGATCCCAGATGCCACTACAGACCCCAGGAAGATGACAGCAGACCAGGAACCAGCCAGGAGGACCCACACAAGAACCAGGACACTTTTAAGAAGAAAAGAAAGTGTCGCTTTAGTGCAGAGGAGCAGGAAATTCTGGCTAAAGAGGTGACGGAACACCAACTGTTTGTCACATCAAAGTTGCCAATCAGTAGGAGAGAGGCCATAAGGCAACAAATTGTCGTCAAGATTAACAGTGTGGCTGAAGTACGCAGAACAGTCATCGAGTGCAAGAAACGCTGGCATGACTGCAAGCGCAGGACCAAGGAAAAGATGGCAAGGAACAGGAAGGCAGCACTGCAGACTGGAGGTGGGAGTCCAGCACACCAGGAGGCCCTGAACCACATGGAGGAGATGGTCGCAGCCGTCATCCCTGAGGAGATCGTCACAGGGATTCAAGGACAGGACAGCGCGTACCAGGAGACAACGCACATGCAGGGTAAGTCGCATGGGAAATTAAAATGCAATAATGTCATCTACAACCGGGGAGGGATACCGACCACTAAGTGCATGGAAGTCCTCTAATACATGGAGTGGCATGGGTAAAGGGGCACGGCAGGGGGGCATGGCCCGTTCTGAGAAGACCTGGGGCACACCATTACACAAGACCAACAACAGTCCCATGGGGGCATGCTGTCATGCCAACGATGGAGCAAAGGGAAAGCCACGCAAGGAGGGAAGGCCACTACGTCAAACTGACATCCTGGCACACATCAGCCAACATACCCCCTACATTAACTAGGGCCCTATTAGCAATCCTCTAGCCATACCGACAACTGGAATGTAACTGTGACAACAGTTGCCACTACCACCTCTGCTCTGGGTGCAGCTCAAGTAGCCAATGGCAGTAACCTCCCCATGGATCATGCACACCTAAGTTATGGGTTGAGGATGACAACTGCAACAATCCCCAGAAACAAGACAAAGGCCCCAGTACTCTCAAATGTCAATGCCCATAGTTGTCGCAAACATCAGCCAATGTAAACAACAATGGGAGCTACACAGCACTAAGGACACACCCGTGCTGCATATGTCAGGGTCCATCCTGTGCCTGGGTAACAAGGCAACATCCCAAATGTCATACTGCTCAGACAACAGCATTGAGGAAGGGACTCATGTAACTGGTCACTGAAATACACCTGCACAGTCAGAGGAGGAAATAGGACACTGATATGACTATCGGGCAATCCAATGTAACACACATTCCCCAACATCAGCAGGACACATTAACAATGTCAACATCCATATCGGATCATAACATTGCCATGCATAGGATATGCCACATGTCAATTACATTTAAGAGGATGTGAACGATCAGAGATTGGGGCAGGTCCAGATTGTTAAGTGTGCTTCCAGGGCCATCAGTAGACCCACAGCCAGTAAAAGGTCTCACCATGAGAATGGAGGAACACGGAGGGTCGAGTAGGAAAAGGTGGCAATTCTCTGTTTGGCATAAATCAACACCTAGAGGTGATGAGGCTGACAAGTCTGATAACTCAATAACATACATGTGACACACAGGTGGGCCATAGGCCTGGAAGAATGCCTATCTGAAGGACTGGAGAAATTAACACAAAACAAGATCACAAAGTGAATTCATTAAAAGGCAGGCATGTCACATCAAAATTGCCACAACACTGACACACTAATTGTACCCTGTTTCATTGCAGAGGAAGATGGATCTCCTGCAGATATGCCTCTCCCAGATTTCCCTGATGACATGGATGACGAGCTGATAAACATTCCCCAGGAGACTATCCAAAAGGTCCTTGAAACCCTCCAGACCCCACCTTCAGTCACAAGGAGGAGCACAGAACAAGCAGCCATCGCAGAGGATCCACCCAACACCCCAATTGTAAGACCTGCCAGCTCCAATACAGATGAGGACTCTGACGACACTGGCACCAGCTTTGAGTGAACTGTAGTTGGAGTACAGCGGGACCTGGCCAAGGAGGTGCGGGTGGGGATGCAAACTATGGCAGCCAGCCTTGAGGGGGTGCGTTTGTGCATGATGTCATCTGCAGATCAGGCAGCAGCTATACAAGCCCTAACATCCATACTGCAAGGACTACAAGAAACTGTCAAGGAATTCACCACTGCAGTAAGGGAGTTGCCACAACACCTCGCACCCCAAACCTTCCACTGCATGCACGAATGCAATCATGACTCCCTCAGGGCCGACCTGGCTGCCTACCATAGTGATGTGGCTGCTATTCTCAAGAACCAGCAGACCCTCCTTGCTGCAATACTGCCCTTAAGACCTTCACAGGGAGCAGCGACCTGGATGTCTGACTCCACATCTTCTAACACTGAGGTGTGTGTTGCCCCTTCACAAACACCACCACCAAGAACAGAGGAGGCAACACACACATCAGAAGAAGAAGACATGGAACAGATCACATTCACAAGGAAAATGACCCGGAAGCACTAGTCCCTGACACATGGCCCACATTTACAAAGGTCCTGCGCATTGTAACTTGCCAGTCTTGCAACAACTTTACTCGAGCACAGTTCTGAAAACCACTGAATATCTTGTCACCCAGCCCAGTGATTGTCTCTCTCCTACTCATTGCCAAATCCTGTCCCTCTGCACTGTCTGAAACATCAACCCCAGCATGTCAAAAGCATTTCCGTAACCCCTTGTGTTGGATCCCAATTTAAAATGTCACTATAATGGACTCACAATCATGGACAATGTACAGATAGCACTACAGCACATTTCAATAAATAGCACTTACACAACAAATCTGTCTCTGGGTAATGTGACATATCAACTGTGAAGTAGATAACTGAAATGTGCCTACTATCAAATTACGTAGCTTGTCAATACAACTGTCCTGATAATATGTAGTCAGAGAATTCTGCACAGTGCCCATGATTGCATCATACTCTGCCCTTCCTGAGGGACAAATCGGATGAAGTGAGAAACCATATACCACCATGCTGTGTTGGACAGAAGAATGCTTCCTCAGGGGATAACTAAGTCATCAAATAGTGGTCGCAAAATGTTGTAAACATGCAAAAATAACACAATAAACATGCCACACTAATCTAAGTAAACACTACAAATTAAGGTGTCTGAGTTAACATACAAATAGGTAATCATGCCGAACTGTGTCACAAATGATGTATGAGGGTCATGAAGACAAGAATACAAGATTGCCAATGAGAACTCATCTTATAAGGGTGTGCATGATCATCACACTGCAGTCAGACCTAAAACTGTTTCCCCAATATCAAGCCTGGAAGCACTGTTAGTGACTTTGAAAACACACTTATCAACAGAAACACATTGGGATCCATATTAACTGTGATTGGTGGTTGCAACAAAGGGTCGACACTTTGCAATGTAGCTCTGGGCTAGCTGCCAATCGTACAGCTCAGTTGGGATTTGTTTGTAGCATAGGACACATGTTATAGTACCAAATTGATGTACACTGAATCCAAACCCACGATCAAGTACCATTCAACACATACTATTAAGGGGTAACCAAATATTTATTAAATGCTAACCACAGATGTGGAAACTGAGGGAAAAATCTTACCTACCCTAAACTACCCTGACTACTCATTACCCACAACTTTCCCTAACTAACCTAAGCTACACTTACTTATCACATGTAACGAAACGTTCTAAACATCTATCCCCCACCCCCCTGATGAGACAGGACACATGGAGGACAACACATACTAACCTAAACACATACTATACTATCCTAAACAAATATATATTTTTTGGTATTTTTCTTTTGAATTTTATTTTTGTTTTTTTGTTTTTTTTTTGTTTTAACACACAAGAACCCCAACATAGCCCCCAACCCACACACTTAATAAGTAAAAATATAAAGAATGAGGACCCCCAACCCCCACACGCCAACACTAACTAAACTAACAGCCTATACTAACCTAACACTAAGCCCCCTAAGCCCACTAACTATAAGAACAAGGAAAGAGGAGGGAGGGGAGGGAATCATGTCCATCAAAAAAAGTGTCTAGAGGACGGCCCTCCGGAGGGTCCTCTTAATGTCCTTGACCCGCCGGTTAATGTGCCACATGTCCCGGCTCAGGTACCTCAACTTGTGCAGCACTTTGTCCATCTTATGTTCCATTCTGTTGAAGGCTGCAGGGTCAACAGATGGAGCAGTGGCAGTCTGGGTACCAGTGGAGGAGGTCTGTGTGGGTGTGGTGCCAGGCCTAGTGGGCTGTCCTGCACCGGTGGCAATGCTGGGGCCAGGAAGTCCAGCAGATGTTGGACCAACAGTGGCAGCTGTGGGTGGGGCCACCTGGCTCTGATTGGTGGTTGTGCTGGTGGTGGCTGTGGTGGGCAAAGTAGGCCCACCCTGTGGGAAGGCTCGCCATGCCCTGGAGGCCCGTTCATGGCGATATCACCGGGCATTCCTCCGGAACCCCGACTCCACCAGCAGGATGTGCTGATATCGCATGGCCTGGCGCTGAAATTCACGGACCTGGTCTGGAGTCATGTTAGCAGCTGTGAAGACAAATGCAGATATTCTACATTAGTAACTGCATTGTGTGAAATGGCACAGGAAGTTAATCAGACATTACATCTACTGTACTTGTAACAGCTCATATCACAATACAGAGCATTGAATGTCCCTGAGGAAGTATATGGCAGGCCAGACTACAAAGGTCACATCACACAAAGCACATCCATAACCTACAAGATGGGTAATAACTGGCTTTGACTTGCAATCTGAGTTCTGACAGTTATCATCTAAGAATCATGCTGCATATCCTCCGCCAAGAGCTGGGCTACAAATGTCAGTGTATGGAAAGCAAAACTAAAGCCACATGGTCTGCAAGTTGTAACTGGAATTGCCAGTATAGTACCAAGTGCCAAACCTGAGTGTGTATACTAGTATGCAACCAAACCGTCACTTATTCACATGTATGTGTAACATACTGGTAGCATCAGTACTAGGTACCCCATTCACAAACCCATGGCCGTGTTTGAGGGGGGGCGGTGGATCCACAACTATGATTTGCCAACAACATGTACACCGAGGAGTGTATAGGAAACGCCACACATGTTTGTCTCTACAGACACACCACGGGTAAGGTCTATCTACAATTAGGAGTCAGCAAACCCTAGAGCACTCATAGGGCCAGACATGTCAGGAAATGCAGAACTTAGTACACAAAATATACTTCCAGTGAGGCCTGACTTACATCAGACACAGAGTTGCTAGAACACCCATGATCATGAATTGCATGCACACCTAGGCCATTGCACTCAGGTTCCACAGACTTGTTGCACTACATGTGGAAGTACATGCTGCTAGGAGGTTCTACCTACTGTTTCAAAATAACGTAGGTAAATAGGGAAGCAGATGTCTATTGGAAAGCTATTAGCTCTACCAATCTTAGAGAATGTGGGTCTGACAGGCTGACTAAATTGGGGCTGACTTCCATTGCGACTCTTGGTGATACAAGTGTCATACACATGACTATCCCCTGTACTCGCACTGGGGCCTACAGGGATGTCCTACAATCCCTACATGATACCATTGGATACGCATTGGCAAACTCAAAACATGTGAGAACTGCATTCCCACTCATGGAACAAGAGAAAAGCTTGCCCAACGCATCACACCTTGCTATGCGTCCAACTCACACGAGTCCATAACCAACAAACACAACACATAACAGATATATCAACACTTACTGGAGTGGTCGGGGTCCTCAAATGTCGCCACCTCTCCCACAGTGTAGGGTGCCGGTCCACCTGTAAGGCATGGAAGGAAGAAATGTGCTCAAAATCTGTGCACAGTGCAACAATTTCATAAACATTTACAATGTGTAGGCTTAATAATGAAATGGCAGCCATTCAGACATGATGGTACTGGATCTGATATATCACGGCCAACTTGTACATATCATGGGTCTCCTGTGACAGTTACACACATATCTGCACACATACATTGGCCCTAACTATCATGTGGTTGCAAACATGCCCCATAATTGGTGAGCACTAAAAAATATGGAGTGTAATCGTCTCATCATGTGCATCCAAGAGAGACATCCAAAGCCTGGTTACTTGAGGACTGCATTACCAGTCAAACATGCCTTGTGGCCATGACACATTTATTGCACATAGGCCCAATGTACAGAGGGAAGGGCAGGGACTTTTGTAAGCCATCCTGTTGTTACAGTATAGTCAATTGATGTGGCCCAGCTATGGTGATTTGCACCAACCATGGAGATGTGAGGCCATGTGCATACACTTGGACTGCCATCCATATTTGGATTGTGGCTCAACTAATTCCAACAAACATCTTAAGATGTTAGCTGAGGGCACCTTACACCTTTTCACGATGTTTTCAAATCAAGAACTGACATGTATCCAAAAAGATCAAGGAACACAATAATCCCACACATTCACAGTACTTCTGTGAACGCTTTCCTTCCACACTCACTAGACTCACATGAGACATATGTCTGAGCCACTTTGCTATTATCAATTGACGTGAAGGCAGCACTCATTTTCAGCATCATGTAGTGATTCTAAAGTCAGTCTAGCAATCGCGTCAACATAGTTGGCCTAAATTTTGGTACATCTGTACTTCTCTGTCAATAGTACCCTATATAGACATGACTTGCTCATATTTTGTTAGCTGTTCTGACAAAAAGGCCGCACCAATTTCCTTCATGGAAAAGTAACCTGTAAGTTTGCTGAGCACGTGCTACCTGACAGATAGCAATTGTGATCCTTGCCATAGTGCATCAATGATCCGCTTATATTTCCCCAGCATTACACACAGTCAGCAAGTTAGCTGGCAAACATTGCACTAATCCCCTGATGTCACTACAGAGCATTTAATCGTGCACATTAACATAATTCGTACTCACCAACAGTGCCACCAATCATGATTCCCAGGTGGTCCAAGAGATCCTGCTCCCTGGTGATGAGGTCAGCCCACTGGTGCTTCAGCTGGTGGTCACTCCTCTGGCTGGCATACACACGCTGCAGGTGATGCAGCACCTTTCCCCACCGGATTCTGCGCGCCTCTGTCGGATACCCCTGTATCACCCTGCCCCCTGCCTGGATCATGAGCGGCAAGAAATGCGTCACCAGCCAGATGAAGCCCCCCAACTCCTCTTCCCCCATCCTGCCAAGACGTGGCCTACCAGACATACTTATTAATGATGATATGGAATAGGGGTAAAAGAAATAGAAAGGAGAAAAGGGGGAAAGTAGGGGTACAAAGACAGAAAAAAAGTAAACCTAAACACTAAAAGAGCCCAACTATCCCCAAACTAACACTACCCACAACAGACTCCCACAAACAAGAAAAACACAAGATAAATGGACAAATGTAGACAAAACACAAACAATATTTATTTCACAAATGGACTTTACAGATAGCACACAGGACAAAAACAGCACAAAATCTCAGGACAACACTCTCTACACAGCCACACAGTCTAGAAGGATCATAGACTGCGAAGTGAAAGTGAATGTACACCCACTGTACATGATCTGTAAACAGGATATCCTATTACATCACTTCCTGTATGAAAAGTCCCGCCTTTTTCACGTTATGCATCATTTTTTGTTTACCAAAACTGTATTTGCGTCTTTTTTTTTGACGCACAGACGTGAATATTAACCCGCATCCACATAATGATACATGGACTGTACAAATATCTGGATGCAGGCTAAATTTCACTCATGTACATAAAAAAAAATGACGCAATTACAGTTTTGGTTGTCAAAAAATGACGCACACCGCTAGGGACGTCGAAGTTACAGTGCATTAACTGGTTTGGGGCATTTTTACTTGTTTTTTGGTTATTTTACATTTGGAACACATCAGAGATTGGCTAATTGAAGACAATATGGTGTTGATGGTGTATGTTCACATGTGTGACATCATACTGCAGCGGAACATCATCCACTACACCCTTCACAGTATTTTTACAGTTGGCTGACGCAATAGATGGTCATAAGTGTGGCCTACATATATGTGTTGCACAAATTGTGCATGTTTGGCATAAGGAGAGGATAGCAATGTGACACACCTATGTACAATAGCTAAATGCCTTTGGGTCAAAGTGTGTGCTTTGACAACTAATGTGTTGGTTGACCAAGTGTGTGTATCACATGAAGCATAATTGTACATATGGTTGTCTGAATGTGACGTCCATGTGTCCAATCCTTAGATGCAAGTCAAATTAAAAATGAGCGAGGGCATGTGTTAGCCATACATGTAACAACACCCGTAAAGTGTACTTCCAAGTTTTAGGCTCACGTAGACACCACATGTGACATAGCATGCACCAGATGGATGGCAGACGCTTGTTCATGTCAATGGTCCACATTTTCTACATCCTTTGCCCTAGAGTATTGGTAACAGCTTCCTAGGCACTACTTGGAGAATCCTACAGTGAGTCATACACATGCATTGAAGAAGTGGGTACCATGTTGTTTGCACAGACAGACAAGGGTGGATCTCATATGTATGATGACACCACAGTTGAGGCCATAGAAGTGAGCCCCAACTATCAAGTGGCTGTGGTGGACCAGCATACAAGACAGCACGTGTCCACTTATTTCCAGTGATCAATTGCACATAGGTGTCTTGTTCATGTGTGTGGTCCAATGATGATCCTGTAGATTGTTTGGGGTGTAATTTGTCACAGTTCGGTCCAGGACTCATCATGAGTCAGTGGCAGCTATTCCTGTATCTACTGAGTATCCTTGGTTGATCAATGTGAGTAAAGTAGATGTGGACATCTGAACCAACATGTTGATGGTCCCACCCTGTCACTAAAGCCGTGTAATGAGACAGTCAACAGGGCAACCTTGGTGTGCTGAGTGAGATAATGTCTCAGGTGTCATGTTCCGGCAGGTGTCATTACAACATTTGTACACAGGTTGGCCTCTGCACTTCCCACTGCATCTGGGAACATCATAGCCTCTGTCCTGATTATTCTCGCAGCTATTCACCACACACGGCCCATCACTATGTTGTGCGCACTGTGATGCTGTGTGTGAACTGTCAGGGTCCTGACATTTGTGTATTATTCATGGACATTATCAGAGGTTGCTGGTTGTGCTGAAAGCCCCGTACACAATCCCTGACTACGGCCCTAGGACACTGTCACACTTTGTAATTCCTGCATAAATGCAACCCAGACCAGGGATGGGCCATGAATTTTGCTTTTCCAAGAGGATGTAACTCATATGGTACAGTTAAAAGGCAGATGATGCTATACAATGTATTTGGGTATGCATGGAAGAAGCCCATGCCCAAGGCCCCCTGATGAATGAGAGGTTTGCTAACACAAGTGTGGTACATATGTAGACACAGGGATACTTTAGTGTGACGCACAGACAGTTGTCAGTCAGGCTGACAGAATGCAAGGTGATTCAGGATCCAGTTACTTGACAAGTTACATAATCAGTGGTCTGACTGAGACTGTTTTGAGGACAAACTAGACAGTTGACATGTCAAACTGTGTACGTCCTGTGTTTTTGAAGGTGACAAATGAACCCAAGGGCTGTGTTACACAGCTTAATTAGTATCAATGCTTGACGGTGTATTTGACATAATGGCAACTCCTATGCTGTTCCAGGCATCATCAGGGGCAGTGCTTTTTGAAATGGGTGTTGTGCATGGAGGTGATCACAGGTGTGGGCTGCATCTGTTTCTCACCAGTCCTGTAGGTGAGACTTGCATTCTAAGGGCCAACAGACATTTTCACAAGGGGAAGCAATCTACATATGCTAACAGGGCTTTGAAACTAGAAGACAGTGTATAAATTGACCTGATGTCCTTGCAGTCAGATGTTCTATGACAATGGCATACCATAGGAAAGGGTGTAGCACACTGGTTTGCTAATGTTGGTCTGTGTGTGTAGAGGAGGTAATATCAAGGTACACATCTTAGTATTCCAGGGACCTCTTCTGACAGGTGGGTTGTGACCAGGTGCATGGGTGTATCAGGAGTTAGGAAATGGGCTGACATTTACATGGAATGTCATGTGCGCAATGCATGTCATATGTGTGGCACTTGTGCTGTCTATGTTCTGCTTCTAGGGAACTCTAGTCACAGATAGTCCTTGCAAATATTGGATGCAGTTGGACTTACTGCTGTCAAGGGTCTGGTCAGGCATTCCTGTTACTGATGCCAAAGCACATTGACTGCCTCATGTATGAGGCTTGTTTTCCCCTTATTGAGTGATGGTGTCTTAGTTGTGTGCCATATGCTGCGTTGGACCTTGCTTTCAACATGTATGTGTGAAATAGTTGTGGTCCTCTGCTATTGGCCTTCAAAGGAGATATGTACATGATATATGTCATTAAGAGTGTGTGTGTATGTGACCATTGTATGTTAGGAATCACATTAGCTCTGGGATGTTCCGTGTCCTAATCAGTATCTCAGCAATGCTCCATGAGGCAACACTCTTATTCTGATAAGTAGAGATGATGGTGTGCAAAAAGGAATAGCCAGACCATGATATGGTGATTAGAATAGGTGTTTATTTTAATTCGTTAACTAAAGTGGTGAAGGGGATCATATTCAGAAGAAATTATTTACAATCTGTTGCCGCCTGCGTATACCAGGGGATGTGTTCTGTAGTTCCCCCTCCTGTTGCAGGACAGCATCCTCCTCTTCCTCCTCTTCAGGCATGTGTGGCTCTGGTTCCAGGAGGGGAATGTTTCTTTTGATACAAATGTTGTGCAATATTGCACATGTGAGGATGATCCTACAGACCATCTCTGGGGAATATAGGAGGCTACCACCAGTGATGCTGAGGCAGCGGAACCTTGACTTGAGGATGCCGAAGGTCCACTCGACAATGCTGCGTGTCCTCCTATGGGCGTCGTTGTATGCACGCTCTGCAGCAGTACTTGCGTTGCCAAATGGTGTCATAACCCATGGCTGGATGCCATACCCCTGATCAGCTGCAAGAGAAAATTAATGGGATCATGTTGATGTAGCTGGCACTATTGAAAAGACCTTTCATGGCAGTAGTTGTCTTGTGTTGTCTGTGACTCTTTTGTGTACTAATGTGGCATCCTATGCTTGTAGTCTGTACCATCTGCATTGTGTTGTTTCCTTGGCTGATCGAGTGTTTGTCTGCTAACCGTTTGTCAGCAGTATGTTTTGGGATTTGCAATACAGTGTGTCATCCCTAGCATTGTGACTTGTGATACAGGTCTTCACTGGGGGTGAGATGATAGTTCCATGCACAGTTAAAATTGAAATTGTTGTTAACACATTCATATTAATGTACCCTGGACATCCCATACCTTGAAACTTATGTAATGGATTAATGTAAAGGTCATTGGGACACTTACAATTTGCAAGGTTACATTTAGGCATCCCACTCCACACTTTGTGATCTTTGACGTCTTAACATTAGGCTGTACACTAATTTCAGATGTGTGACAGTTTCAATGGTGACCTAAGAAACATGGCTAGCGATGTCACAACCTCAGTGTGTTCCTGTTCACATGTTGCTGTTGTGGTGTATGTGTTGTGTGTCCTAGATTGTTGTTGTGCAGTGTGTATATAAGTAGGTTTTTGTACTTACCAACAAGTAGTCCATTGCCATACCGTCCATCCTGGAAGTGTTCACTGATGGTGCAGTGACGGAAGATGTATGAGTCATGTACACTCCCAGGATATTTAGCCATGATGTTGGTGACCAATCCCTGGTGATCGACTATGGCCTGCACGTTGATGGAATGTGTGTGCTTCCTGTTGCGGTAGAGGTGTTCAGTTGCAGCAGGTGGCACAAAGCGTACATGTGTGCAGTCGATTGCACCAAGGACGTGTGGGAAGCCACTGATGAGGTAGAACCCCTGTTTTGTTTCCTGCTGCTTCTGCAGTGTGTTAGGGAAGCAGATGTGGCGGTGTCAGTCGAATGAGGGCATCCAGTACTTTGGGCAAAAAGGCGGAGAATGATGGTTGTGATCTTCCGCCAACCAGGGCACCAGTTGTTTGGAAAGAGCCACTTGCCAGCATATGAAGTACGGCAAGCAGCTTGGTTTCTGTTGGGATGGTGCGGGGTGTCACCAAAGTGGGGGCCAACTGCTGTTTAATGTTGCGCAACAGCTGCTGAATGGCCTGCCAGTTCAACCGGTACCTCTTGAGGATGTCGTGTTCCATGAGGCCCTGAAGGGTGGTTCTTGGGTGGAATATCCTCTCCTGCCTTCTGCGCTGCCTTTGGGGTCCCTGCTGGTGATGTTGTAGCTGCTGTTGTTGCTGCTGGGCTCTGCGTCTTCGTGCATGCTGGATTAGTGTCACCTCCATGACTTCCTGTTGCTGCTCTGCTGCTCTGCTGTTTGTTCTGTCTGTTCTGATTAAATACAGGTGTGTTTGCCCCATTTTAATGCCTGCCCTGAACCAGGCGTTAATATTTGACGCAAATCGGGCTGTGCGCCATTTTCTGGCTCCGCCTCCTGGCCGTGCGTCATTTTTGCCCGAACGCATAAATACGTCGCACGGCCCTTTAAGCCATTTTTTGGACGGGAACGCCTACCTTGCATATAATTAACGCAAGGCGGGTTGCCGCATCCAAAAAATGACGCACCCGCCGAAATTTTGTCGTCTGCGGGCTTGGGCGTCAAAGTATAAATACGGGGCAACGTTTGCGCTGATTGTGCGTCAAAATGTTTGACGCACAATCGGCGCAGACGGAGTATAAATATGCCCCTTGGTTTGAAATGCCACTTTTAGAAAGTGGGCATTTTCTTGCTTAACCATCCTGTGCCTCTGTCTGCCTGTGGAATCCACCTCTCGGTCAGACTGATAATTGGGCTGTTTGTGAATTCCCTCTAGACAGTGACACAAAGGGAGCTGAGGTGTGTCCTGCAGATCCTGATGGGCCATCTGGGCTAGAGTGGAGGGAGCAGTGGTCACTTACACTTGAAAGGGCTATCCCTTCCCTCACACAATGCAGTCTCCAGCCCCCTGGAGCGTGTCTGGGGCCAGGCCTGGGCAAGGAGTACTGCCCCTTTTCTGTATGTGCTTTGCTGGGTTGGTCTGCAGTTGCCACTTCTGCCTTAAACATGACAAAGACTAAACTTTGCTGTGCATCCTGCTTCTGAAGTTTCTCCAAGGGGTTGAAATAGAGCTTGCCTCCTGTTGGAAATCTCAGGGTTATCAAATACTTCAGATCCATCCGCTTACTGCACTCGGAACTGTGTGTTTTATGCTGCAACAGAATAAAAACCACCATGACGCTGTCAAAAACGCCGCTGCCTGCACCATGACCTGAGGATGCTGCACGGAGCCGTGCCCCACTTCGCACCGCAACCCTGGTCTAACTGATGCCACCCTCTGATTCCGTCACTGAGCCACTGCTTGCACCATGACCTGTGGGCCTGCACACTGCATTGTCTTGCTCACACCACAGCCTTGGTATCCCCGACTACGCCACTCTACACCAACGCTGCTGCCTGCACTGTGGCCTGAGGACACCACTCGTGAGGTACATGAAGCACCGTCCTGCACCGCAGTTCCAGCCCACCGATGCCAGTGCCATCGACTCCAGCATCATTAACAGATGGCCATGTCTGCACCACGACCTGCGGGTGCCGCATAGAGCCCGCCCTATGTCGTACTGCCGCCTTGGACCTATGGCTGGCGGAGCTTCAGCAACGACGACGCCACTGCCTGCACCGTGACCTGGAGACACAGCCTGTTGCACTGCCCCACTTTACACCATAGCCCTAGTCTCACCGACAATGCAGGACACGCTCACTGAGCCACAGCCTGCACCGTGACCTGTGGCATTGCATGTTGCATTGTCCCACTTGTCACTGTAGCCCCAACTCCATCAATGTCAGTGCTCCTAACTTCGTCATCAGCCCAGAGTTCGACCTAGAACACGTGTGACTTCAAGGGCCCAATGACCCCTGCACTGACCTCCGAAACCAACGCCTGCTGACACTTCCTGACACCAGCGACGCTGTACTCCAGGTCTCATCACAAGGATCACGATATCCTACATTCCCAAGGTACTGTTTGTACCTTTATTACTGTATGTTGGATATGTTCACGTTTTCTCTGGGTTTTTTTTTACACAGATAAATTTTGTCTATTTTTCTAAAACTGGTTTTGGTGTCCTTTTGTAGTGTTTTCACTGTATTACACTATGTTATGTGCAAATGCTTTACACATTGCTTCTGAGGTAAGCCTGACCGCTCGTGCTAAGCTACCAAGGGGGTGAGCAGGGGTTATCTGAGCTGGGTATCTCCCTTGCCCTGACTAGAGTGAGGGTCCCTACTTGGACAGGGTGTAAACTAGAGACCCCTTTTCTAACAACTCTTTTCTTTTCTTTTGTCACATCTTTTCTCACTTTGCACTTATGTTTTGTTTGTGCTCGTGGGTGCTGTTCTCAAAAGATGCCAATTATCTTGATCTAAATATTGTAAAGCAACAATGCTTCTTTTATATGGGTAATTTCCAAAATATGTTTTAACATAGTGGTGCAGTACACACCAATCTACCCCACTTCAATCCAATCTGCCCCACTTCAATTCATGCCAATCCTCCCCACCTCACCCCAAACCAATCCATCCCACTCAATCCAATTAACCCCAGACCAATCCAATCCACCCCATTCAAAATCAAACCACTCACTCCAATCTACTCCAATCCACCGCACTCAAATCTGCACCATCTGCCCCCCTTCAATCTGCCCCACTCCAATCACAAAACAGTCTGCCTCACTGCAATCCAAAATGATCTGCCCAACTCCAATCCAAACCAATCTGCCACACTCCAGTTCAGTCTGTCCCACTCAACTCCATAACAACCTGCCCCACTCCAATCTGCTGCACTCAATCCAAATTAATCTGCCCCACTCTACTCCAAAACAATCTGCCACACTATAATCCAAAGCAATCTGCCACACTCCAATCAAATTTTCCCCACTCGAAACCATACCAATCTGCCCTACTTCTCTCTGCCCCACTCAATCCAAAACAATCTGTCCCTCTCCAATCTCCACCACTCCACTCCCAAAGAATCTGCCCCACAGAAACCCAAAACAATCTTTCCCACCTAAAGCTGTTTGTCCCACTCCAATCCGTCTGACTCCAATCTAAAACAATGTGCCCCATTCCAATCCAAAACAATCTGCCCCACTCAATCCAAAATAATCTGCCTCACTCTGATCCACAACAATCTGTCCTACTCCAATCTGCCCCACACCAATACAAAACAATTTGCACCACTCAAATCCAAAGCAATGTGCCCCACTCAAATCTTAAGCAGTCTGCCCCACTCCATTCTAAAGCAATCTGCCCAACTGCAATCCACTCCAATCTGCCCCACTCCAATTTAAAACAGTCTGCCCCACTCTAAATCTAGCCCACTCCAATCCATGCAATCTGTCCCACTCCAATCTGCCCCACATCAATACAATCTTCCCCACTCCAATCTGCCATACTCCAATCCAAATCAATCTGTCCCACTCCAATCCAACACAATCTGCCCCACTCCACTATATCCCACTCCATTCCAAAATAATCTGCCCCACTCCAATCTGCATCACTCCAATCCCAAAGACTTTGCCGCTTCAATCTGCCCCAGTCCGATCCAAAACAATCTGCCCCACTCCAATCTAAATCACTCTGTCCCACTCCAACCTGCTCCACGCCAATCCTAAACAATCTGCCCCTCTCCACTCCAGTCCAATCCACCACAATCCACCCCATTTTACTCCTGTTCACTCGAAACCAGTCCACTCCACCCCAAACCAATCCACACCACCCCACTCCATCACACCCCAATGCCCCATCCGAATCCATTCCACCCCATCTCTATCCAATCCACCCCAATCCAATGCACCACACCCCAATCCAATCCACCCCACTCAATCCAATCTGCCTCACTCCAATCCAATCCACCCCAATCTACCCCAGCCCACTCCAATCCATCCCACACCAATCAGATTCACCCCACTGCAGTCCAGCCACCCACTACACCCCACTCCATTTCAATCTACCCACTCCAATCCAATCCACCCCATCCAGTCCATCCCACTCAAACCCCCATTCCACTCCAGTCCACTCCACTCAAATCCAATTTACTTTAATCCACCCCACACTACCCCAACCCAATCAACCCCAGCCCAGTTCAGTTCATCCCACTCCAGTTCAATCCATCCAGCCTGCCCCATTCCAATCCAATCCACTCCAATGCTATCCAATCCGCCTCACTTTAATCGTCCCCACTATAGTCCAATCTAACGCACTCTAGTCCAATCCACCCCACTCCAATCCAATGAATCCAATCCACCCCACTCCAGCGCAATCCACCCCACTCCAATGCAATCTCAACCACCCCACTCCACTCCTATTCACCCCACTCCAAACTACCCCATTCCAATCCAATCCACCCCATCTCAATCCTATCACACCAATTCAACTGACCCACACCAATCCAGTCTAATCTACCCTACTCCAATCCACCCCAATCCGATCCACCTCCCCATTACAATCCACCCCACTAAAATCCACCCCATCCAGTCCACACACTCCAAACTACCCCACTCCACCCAATTGACCACACTCTACCCCAATCCAATCTACCCACTCTGCTCCAATCCAATAAACTTCCTCAATCCACTCCAACCCACCCTAACCTATTTCACCCCACTCCACTATACACCACCCCACTCTATGTCACTGCACTCTACAACACTCTGTGTCACTGAACCACTGAACTCTACTCCCTCTACTCAACTCTACAACACTGTACTCCCCCCTCTCCACTCTAAGACACTCTACTCCAACAAATCCAATCTACAGCACTACTCCCCCCACTCCATTCTATGACACTCCATGCCACTAACTTTTAACAATGCTGAACAGCAGTCACACAGGTGTACAACATGGCAAGCCAATAGCTCTTGTATATGCAACACCTATTGGCTTTGCCAATGCTTGTTGAAGTTAGAATTCACATTTTTGGAAATTATCTTTTCTGCAGAATGGAGACAATATTAAAGAAGTCTTTATCTGTGAAAAACCAGTAGCGGGGGTCAAAGTGAAGCTGGAGCTTACTCTGCTCTAGCCAGATTAGCCTCTCAGACACACTGATATGTTGTCTACACTTCTAATGATTGAATCTGCCCTTCTGAGGAAGTGGTGAATTGGTTACTCTTTCAATGAATGACTGCCCCCAGTCCTACTAGTCTGGTAGATGATGCAGTGGGGTGCCAGATTACCTTTCCAAAGGCTGACTCTGCTTTGGAGCCCTGGACCAGCTAGGGCACCAGCCTGTTAGGCTTTGCTAGTGACTGCTTCTGCCCTGTTCCCTTCAGAGTAATGTGTTTTACACAATCGAGTGGGGGTGGGGAGGGTCTTACTCACACAGGTGCGATTTCGTAGTTTCGTAGTGGAAACTCTCTGCGATCCTTGACAAATCATTTTATTTGTATGAGTCACAGTTTCCCAATCTGCCAAACACTTAGAGCACCTGGAGCCAGGTGGGTTCAAAGTACGCTACATATGAAAAATAAGGACAAGATGTATCCGGTAGCAGATCAGATACAAATGTTGGTTATTTATCACATCGTGAAAAACAGAAGAGGTGGTAACAGTGAGCTCATCGTGAAGGAAGGGAAGCTCGCTGGGTATACACATTGCACACTGAAAAGCGGGGTCTTAACTCAGAGCATGAATGGCACTTTGTTATATGTTATAAGCTAATTGATTTTTAGTCCCCTCTCTTCTATTCTGGCCAATAATCGTTCCCTTAATCATTAGTATAGCGTTAGTATAGATACAGAGATCGGCATTAACATAGAAAGATTAATGGGAGAGGATGATTAGAAGAAAGGAGGAAATTTCACACGTGCTCAAGTGCCGACATGTAGTGGAGTGACCGTTTTCTTATTTGAGGAACTACGCAGACCCCGGCTTGGGGGTGCTTGTAATATTTATAGTGAGATACCGACAATCTTCAACTATAATACTAACTTAGGAAAGGAAAGTCTTTTAAAGAGAGTGGATATGGTCTGATAGCTAAAATGCAGTCTGCAGAACCAGGCAGCATGTTTTTAAACCCATCTACCCATTTCAATAAGATAGTATAATCATGGTGGCATCACGGCACCGCCTTGTTCTGCTGCTTCCTCCATCTGCCAATTTTATTGTATGTGATGTCATTTATTATGTCATGTGAGATGTGGCATGATGTGTGTGGTCATGCGCAGTGCCAGCAGCTTAGCCCTTCTCTGATGAATGATATCTCAATGAAGTCAGAAAAGGTCATATGACATCGAAAATGCATGCATTTGTATGAAATCTCTTCTTTAAGGGGTCATAAGGGTTCTCTCAGTCCAAGGGGTCTCTGCTGCTAGTTGATGGATCTGAGTCACATAGGTAAGAATGTTCAAATGACCTTAAGAAAATACACACAGTGCCTCGAATTCCCTGTAAGAACAATGACATTTTTTTGATGAGAGTTAAAAAGGCAAGATAATTAGTTATACAGGGAACTTCTGTAGACACTAGGGATGTAGCCCATGATAAGCAGCTTCAGACAAGGAACTCACCAAATACCTTACCTTAGCTCAATCAGTAGAAACCAAATCAGGTCAAAAGACAAAGGCCCTCATTTCAACCTTGGCGGTCGGATGAGGCCGACCGCCAAGGCTGAACCGCCAGTCAGCCGCCCATGGGGCCGGAAACCCGCTGGCTGCATTTGGACCTCCCGCTGGGCCGGCGGGCAGAAACTCCGGCCCAGCGGGGATCTCGGCCGTAACATTGTAGCGGCAATGTGGCGGTGCGGCGGGTGCGGCGGGTGCTGCAGCACCTGTCTCGCTTTTCACTGTCTGTCAGGCAGACAGTGAAAATCGCAACGGGGCTGTGCCTGGGGGCCCCTGCACTGCCCTTGCCAAGTGCATGGACAGTGCAGGGCCCCGCAGGAGCCCAGCGACTCCCCTTACCTCAAGCCTTTCCATGGCGGTGTCTACCGCCATGGACAGGCTGGTGGCAAGGGGAGTCAAAATCCACAGGGCAGCGCTGCTTGCAACGCTGCCCTGGCGGATTCTGACCGCCGGGACATCCATGGCGGTAAACCGCCGGGACATCCATGGCGGTAAACCGCGGGACATCCATGGCGGTAAACCGCAGGTCCCGGCAGTGACCGCCGCAGCCATAATATGGCAATTCGTACCGCCAGCCTGTTGGCGGTACAAACGCCACTTTAACGGGTTGTAATGAGGCCCAAGATGTACTGTAAGTTCATCCAAAGACGCTTTCAATTTAGTGGCACTTACAGCAGGAAGGTCATAATGCATGTGTACAGCAGAAATGTAGCAGGGCACTGTATAAGGCTAGAAGCAAAGTTACTACACTGCTCTATTGCATTGCGCCCTTGCAATACATGCTATGCCTCTGCACTGCTCCCTTGCCCTGGACCCTGCAGCGCTCACGCAGTAGCCCCCGTTGTGACCGTCCTTTCGCTTTTGTTCAGCAGAAAAAACAGTCAACAGGTTTCAACAGCGCACACACAGGTGCAGAGGTCAGTAACAGCGTAAGCTTCACTATATACAGGAAATAAAGATCTGATCTTGCTGGCCACGTGCTAATTTTTTTGCATCGTTTCATCTTGCAAACATCTTTATAATATACAAAAACTAAGACGATTGACATTGTCCCTGCTTGTTAAAAGTGTTCAGAGATGTTTCTCTTGAAAAGGGACTATGTCAGGTAACCGAGCTCTCACAGACCTGACAAACGTAGGCCTCTTTTCCTCGTGAATAATGTCTGCGCACGAGCTAATGACATGTTGTAGTGCTGCATGACAAGGCGTAGGTATCAGCGTAACTGGACGCTTCTCAAAACAGCAACGCCGAATAATAGATGTCATGTCCCTTTATCTGGCGCTAAGGAATTTCACTGACACCCGCACACATGACAAATGGGCTCTGCAGTGGAAGCGGTCACAGAGTCGGCGAGCCTCCATTAACGGCGTCAACAAGCTGCGCGCACTTTGTTCCCTTGCAGGAGGCTTTATGTAAGCAAAACATTCTTGAGAGCAGCTTGGATTTCTTACTTCAAAAGCCTGCACGGCTTTGAAGGATGTGTGGATAAATGCGATGCAACGTTTGTGATGTCTTGATTCGGTGGCTAACGTCTTCGTTGTGTTTAAAGAATGTCCTGTGTTTAACTGGAATTCATAACAGCGCAGTAGCTCAGAATTCAACTGAGGTTCACCTAGAAACTGTGAAATAAAGAGACTCTTTTCCACTAAAAGTGCAAAAGTTTGGCAAATCTGCGTGAAGTGTTCAGTTGAATGGCGTGATGAAACACAGGACATTGTCTCTAGAAGGGCTCTTGTACCCCTAGTATTGGAGTCCTTCGCATTATGGCTCCGCCACGGCCCAACTACAGGCAGTGACCGCCATCTGGCCCCTTCCATGGAGCGGAAGCTGTTTCCATTTAAGTCCCCAGTAACCGAGAACAGAAGTGAGGCCGAAGCTCGCTTCATCTTCAGAAGGTCTGTACTGTCATTACCAGAAGTCATTGTACGGGGACATTTTTTCACACACTTCAAGATGAAGGTGGGCTTGCGGGAGAAAGCTACAGGGGCGCAAAGACCCTTCTGGTGGAAGCGGGGGTGTGCGTGTGAGCAGCTGAGTGACGGGGCATTGGTACACCTCAGAAAACACACGGAACCGGTTAGGCTCCTCGCCCAGAGGCCACAGAGGCTCGAGAAGCCGAATCTCTCTTTCCTTGGAAGGGCATCGCTTCACAATATCTGCTGCTGAGAAGCAATCATTCTCTGGTGCAGCAACCTCTGACTGTCATATACACCCACCCTTACCGCATTAATAAAACATTTCCACCAGTCCCTCAACTGATCAATCCCCCCACCACCTTCTGCGCAAAAGATTATTTGTATACCGAACTACTAGTCTTTTCTTGATGTTGTTCTCCCTGCTAACTGTAGTTCAACTGTCTTCTATGTGAAACTCTGTACGTCCCTGAGATGAAGATTCACAGCATAGAACTGTTAAATAAATATATAATAGTCAGTCAGTTAATGTCTGAAAAAATGCATAGTAAAATAAAAGTGGGGATTCAGTCAGGAGCAGCTAGAAAGGGCCAGTGATAGAGACAAGAGCACTTGGCAATGGGGGAAGCAGAAGTACATAAGCAGTTGCAAAGGGACGTCTAGAAGGAACAAGTGTCTCAAGTGAAGGAAAGGACCACAGGAAGCTGCAGGCCAGTGCCCGTGTGTCATTACAGAAGACCAGGCCAGGTCAGCCACAGAGCACGGGCAAAAAAAACCTTCTTACTAGCTGCTGGCTAAATCTGCAACATGTGGAAAGCGTCATACCAGAAAGAAGTAGTGAGTGCCACGCAAAGATTCTCAATCAAAAAAGAAAACTGATTTGGGTAAAGCAGAATCAGTGTCCAATGCATTACACACATGCATGGCGACGCGCTGCAATGTGGAAGCACTCATTCGTGTCACATCAGAGGATTCCAGGGCTCACCAACGCCCTCAGTGACTTGCAGCATCCTTATAACGGACAGCTGTTGCCCCTCCACACACACACATATCTATTTTTTGAAAACTGGTTGCCTTCAGCCTGACTGACAGAGTGTGCCTCTCTATCAATGCAGTGGTGAGAGAGCTTACTAAACACGGGCCCCTTTGTCTCTTGCATGCTAACAATCATTATTCATTTGCCAAACGTACTGAAAAAATGTATAGGTTCTAAGAAATTTGGATGTACATACTATAGCCCAGTTCTACTATACGAATGCCATGCACTGCATTTTGCTCTAGAAAATAATTTAAATTAGTAATTGTGCCATGTTGAATCCGGCTAACTAAATTTTAGTAAATCATTTCATGTATCTAACTAAAGGAAAAAAGACCTCACGATTCACAGATGGTGTTTTCAAAGTTATCACTGCTGCACATATGTTTGTAAAATTGCATAACTGTTACTTCACAAGATACTGTGATGTAAATCAGAGAGCACCCAGATATATTATTTCATCTTAGTCATGGCCGCTAATTCTCTCACTTTCATTGACTGTCCATGACAACGCATTTATCCTGGATTAAGAAACGTCCTACATTTATTATATCTAAATTTCCTCATTGGTTAATTTTGAACAGATGCTATAAAATAAGATAAATACATATGAATGGATAAAACTCTTGAATGTGCTTCAATTTAATGGATTTCATCCTCCAGGTAACGAGATTCTACCGATAAAACATATAATAATGAGTGAATTAACCCTCAAGTGATGGGATATGAGAGCCCTGCACTCTGAATCTCACCTTAATGGGGAGCACACTCATTCGGCTTCATCCGTACTCATGGTGTGATCAGTACTCATCGTGGGTTGGTTCACAAGTCGGTATTATTTCAAAACACCTGACTTGGTCGTTCCCTCATGCTGTGACTGCCTCAGCATTCGTGGATGCCACCTGAAAAGGTAAACTAGTTACTGCAGATCCAACCCATCGCCTTCTCTGTCAGCCCAGTGCGCATCAGGTAAAAACTACACCGCTGTCTAATTACAAGCAATAAATCACACCTGTAGTGGCCTGGCACTCCCCCACTTACTCTATTCTCGAAACAACAAATATTTGCCCAGAGGTGATGCACCTACGTGCTCTCCTCCATGAAGAAAATGAAAACTGAGATAGATGAATGTACAAACTTCATCACTGACCATGAATGAACTATGCATATAATATTTAGTTAGACATAAGCATTACTCTTATTCAGACTATTAGGAATTCAGGAAATGACACAGCAGAACTCTACGGTCTTCTCAAAAGAATTACATCACCTTGGACCTGCCAACTTCGAAAAATGTTCATAGTGTGAGACGAGGGGTGGGGCCTTGGGCGGGATGGGGATTTTTGTGCCTGGGAGGCACTGTTACCTCTTCACCTTCCCCCAGCATCTGCCAACCATAAACTCTGTGCAGGAGTTTACTCCTCACCTTGTGTTGCACAGTGTGATATCAGCTCTTCACCAGGTGATCATTTGAAGGGAGCTGACTCTGTGAGACAGGGGGCAAGTGTGAGCTGGCAGAACTGCCACCTCTATACCAATCCAGGGAACTAAAATTGCTGTGAGATCATCGCTGGATTTCTCAGATGTGAGAGCCACACACTAAGACAGAATAGATTTCACCTCTGTGATTGCCCCTTCCAAATCATACGCTCTCACAAACCTTTGGAGCCATTTTAGTTTTCATCTCTTTCTTCAAGCAAGGAGATGCTTTAAGCAGTAGCAAGCCAGCTTCATTCATGCATCCCCAGTTCATCTACTCAGGGCAATGACCATGAAAAGTTGATAAGCACTGTTGCAGGATATGTTTGGTTTATCATCAGTGCCCCTTTCTCTCAAGATAAAGTCCCACCTTCTCTTACAGATGCACCCCTGCTATTGGAAAGACAAAACGGTATCCTGCTAAACCACGTCTACAGTTCAGTATCAAGCCAACCATATCTTGCTGCATTCATTTGCTAGTGTTCCAGTAAACAGTGGCAAGCTTTGAGAATACTATTCCTTTTGAAGCTATTCAACAGGGTGTGGAGCCCTCAGTCTTGTTGGATAAGTTACTTCTCTGTATTTCTCACTCGTATAGGCTAGCAATAGCATCCAAACAGAAAGAAAGTATTCTTTTTGTTTGTCCACATGTCCAGACAGACTACAATGCCAAGACATCCCAAATGTTTTTATACCACAGGTCCAGCGTTGGCAGTCATTTGTTTCCAATGATAAGCTATACTGTTTTTGTTGAGATCAAGAGTTGAAAGATTGTCTTTAGGTCTTGCCTAGGCAGAGCATGTGCTGTCTATTCAAGACATGCTGTATTTACTCTGTGGGCTTTCAGGTCACCCATTACTTTTCATTCATTCTTTTGTGTGCCTTACTAAATTCCTTACTTTTCAGTGATAAACCATAGCCAGTTGTCCTTCCTTTTGGTGTGTTGTTCCCTCCCATGGCGTCTGGCTCTGTTACATGTCTCATTTTGCTTCTGGCCATTTCAGTTAGTTTTATGTACTATTTTCTTCGCTTGCCTCGCTCGTGTTTTCATAATATTGCATTTGTTAGCTTTCTGAAGTAAATGCGCGCAGCTGTTGTTTGCAGCCAAATTCACTATTTTTAGTTTATAAACACACAGGTTACTTTCATTGCCTCAGCTTGGGTTTTTGGAATGTTGTGTCTTTTGTCTTTCAGAAACAAACGCACTCCACTGAGGGCATTATTTTTTGGGAAACACACAGAGCATTCACAGCTTTTTTTTACAATAAATACACAGATGTGCATTGACTGCTGTGCTCCCAAGGGCTTGTCTACTTTCACGTGATGAGTCCTTTCACTCGATTTAGAACAGAGCGAGCCAGTAGAAAAACTCATAAAAAACATGTTTCCGCCGTATAGACCACCTCATCTCCATTGGCTTAATCATGCACTGTCTTCCCCCAGTGGGTCTGTGCGGGGAATAACTGAAATAACCCCACACATTGAACGCATATCCTGCCAGTTCTGCCCATGATTGGTTAAAAGAAAACAAGGGGGTTAGGGCGCCTTTGTGTACATTGAGTAGTAGTACAGACATCAAGGTTGGTTTTTGCAGTTTATTGTAAAAACAAAGTGGTTTCCCGACGTCTGGAAGAACTTGGCTGAGAGCGGGGCAGGTTTCGTCACTTTTAAGGCGGACGTTGGATGTGTATTCACAGCATTGGCTCTCTAGGCCCAGTTGTTTGTTGTGCAGCCACCAGCAGTACCCTACTGTGGCTGCTGGTTGTCTTTTGCATATGAGGGGAGCAGCGGGCAAGCCCGTGCCTGGGACTGGCAAACAGCAATCAGTTTTTCATCTTGCACGATTCAAAACAATATATTTGCGTCACTGACTCAACTTCTTAGGGTAGCACCAGAAAAAGGGATAAGCGCATTTCCGTAATTCTTATAATGCACATTAAATGCACCTGCTTTCATTTGTAATGTGAAGGGGGAGTGGTAGCTTCCTCCCTATTGACTGTGCCCTTGTATTCTTTATGAATTACATATAAATGCTGTGTTTAGTACCCTCATGCTCTGTATTCTGAGGTCAAACAGATGAGAGAGGAATGCGTCGAGCTTGCAAATGCTTCTAGCTGCCTTGTTTTGCAGAGTGGGGCTTAATTGTACACACTTATAATTCTGAAGCACATCAAGAATGCTAGGTGCTGATCGTGTCTGTTTGTATCTCACTGAATTGTTTGTGATGTGTTCTCCGAGCTTAGACTTCTCAGGTGTCGCAATTGAAATGCTCTGGGCAACTAGAGCACTTTATTTCCTTCAGTTGCTTTCTAAAATTGGCAATGTTAAACAGTGATTAATGAGCCGTAAGATATCTGTATATAGTCTGCATGGTACAGGCTCAACTCACAGCACGGCTGACTCAGCCTTTCATCCTCTCACAGTAGATACAAATTAATACTGCTTCATTGGCAAATTACACATTTTTTAAGCACCAAAGTACAAATCATTTTTTGATGTGCACTGTTAAAACAATCACCATAAAAGTGAGCAAAACATTCTCTCACCTTTATTGCATGGCATCCAATTAACCTCATTCCTTCAGTTCCTGCCCATGAATCTGTTACTTACAGACGCATTATTTAATATTGCCTGTAATATTCTAAAGGAAGTGTAGCTGCGGGATAACTCACTGGGTGAATGCATCTGTTGCTTAAATCCGCCCACAACCTACAAGACATAGCTTTAAATATGGCAGGTCCAGCAAGTATTTTTACCCTTCTAGGTCAATACTATGAGGACCAAACTCATTGTTTACAGCAAGCCTTGGCAAAGCCAATAAGTCTTGCCAATGTTTGTCAGTGTCTTTGGTTATTTCAAAGATGCTGCCTAGTGTGTCTCCCTATGCTGGCCAGTCCCGCCAAACGCAATTGCCAATGCCAATAGGTCCCAAAGGTGAGACTTATTGGCTTTGCCAATGCTTGTTTCTGTGTGGACTCTAGGGGCTCTGGTTTCAAGCACTAGTATCACTAATTTCAGATAATTAAAAAAAAACAGAAACCCTGACAATTCTATTATGACTGCCCGGACTTTCTTTTTCCAATTGAGGGAACATTTTAGGCATCTCTGAGATAGATAGATACAGCCACATCCCTCCCTACATTTCCTCCAGCACCGGTCACAAGTCCCAGGGAACATTTTACTCAGCCTTTCTGTTGTCAGGTACGAACCCATCATAATTTTAGTGGAGGATTCTCTATGGCTCACTGATGTGTTATGTGTTATTCTTACACATGGCCCTGTTCATTATCCCCTACGACCTATCAGGCACTTCTTCACTCAACATCATGCCCTGTTGGCCTATATAACCACATCGTCTTTAGGTATGGTGAGTGGACAGTAGCTTGCATATCTTTGAGACTGCTAGTTTTGCGCTTCCCCAAAACTTTACCAATGGTTCTGATTGTGTTGTGGACTGGTCACTGTGTTTTTAATTATCAGGTTTGTCAAGATATGTTTCAGTTAATAGTATCCAAATCAATCTTGCTCGTTCACCCTGAACACCATTTTGCAAATCTTGAAAGTCCGAACTTGTTCCATCTCATACAGATCCGAAAGTGTTCTACAGGCACCAACCTGCAGGTGTTTGTAGTGGGAAGCACACTGAGTGTGAACACACTGCAGCCAACAGTAGCAGCAGTGCTTAATTTGTGCTTGTTGATTCCAGTGCTAAGCGCCTGCACTTATTTTTGAGGGCCGGGGCTTATTCTTCTGCCTCAAGCGTTTACTATGGGATAGCCAGGTGGCCCATACTTCTCCATGCATGTGGTGTTAACCAACATGTGTACAGCTGAACTGACTGAAAGCCAAGTCACGAAGTTATTCTTAAAAAGCTTTGAAGAGGCATTGGAATCATCATCTAGTGCTGCAGTGTGGAACATTTGACAGCTGGCATGGCTTTAATCTCATAAAGCAAGTGAGACGCAAGTTCTTGATGCAGCATAGAAACTCCGAGGGACAGCTTTATACTGCTGTTCTGCCTTCAGCGTTGTTAGACTAATTGTGCACAGTTAGGGTATATGTGGTGCTTGATAAGACAGTAGCGAGGAGAGCACCTGAATGGATAAGATATGTATTTCATAAGAAGCGCGTGAAGCATTAAAGCTGCTTTGAGCACAGATTAAATAGAAGTCTTGTGTGATGGTTGGATTTGAGCGCAGTGACTGTGAGTGCACTGCAACTACAAAGTACGCGCTTCATATGGAGGCAAGAAATGGGGCTTTGGGGGTGGCATCGTAGATGTCCACCCCTGAGGAGATTCGGGCGGGTGGTACTGACCAGGCAATGCAGGTCCTGATTGGGTTATTTAGGTACGAGGGTGAAGCTTGGTTGGCAGTTGGGTCGCTGTCCTTAGGGTTTTCACAAAAGTGGGTAGCATTTTAGCAACAGGTGGGGCAATTTTCAAGGCTGAAGGACAAACAAAGAACTCTGGTGCAACCAGTTTGCCCAAGAAGAAGCCAGATAAGCTTCTAATGCATCGGAGTTTACTAAATCCAATGAGTCAAGGTAAACCCAGCAGGGAAGCAGCAGCAGGTCAGCATAGGAGTCAGGGGGAACTGGCTGGGAAACTGCAAAAAGGCATGAGCTATAGATGGATTTGGGTTGAGGATGAAACCTTTGAAGGGGTAAGTGAGCAGAGTTCACTGAGGCAGGGAGGAACCAGGACCACCCAGGTTGGGGCGACCTGTCGGGTGACGAGAGGACAAGGCTGCAGAAGTTGGTGAGCTGAAACGAATGGTGGCCGGAGAGGTTGGGAATGGCCTCGGCAACCCAGCAAGAAGTAAGGGAGAGGTTACAGGCGACCTTCCCAACTATGATGGAGGCAACATCGTCGTCACATCAGCAAGACACACAGGCGGTTAATTGCCACACATATGATGGTAGGGTTGGTGATGGGAACGACCAGGTGCGAGTGGTGAAATGGAGGAGATAGAAATGGAGTTCCACATTGGGAGGAGAAGGTGCCTCAATATGAAAAGAGGATGGCAGTGGGGGCTGAAAAATTATGATGTTTCTGCTAATTTCAAGTTGCAGGATCAATTTGCAAAGGAGCAAGAGCCCACAAGGAAGAAGTATACACAGGTGCAAGCTAGACGGGATCGACAGGATAACATCCGCAGCAGTTACGAACAGATGAAATGGAATAGTGGGGGTGATGGAGGTTTGATCATCAGCTGCAAGTATCAATGTTGGACATAGAAGTTGGGCCTGGGGTAGTGGATGAAGTGGTCAGTATTGAGAATATGGTAGGTGAGAACGATAAAAGAGAAGGTGAGTCAATATTGGTCCTTAAATCTCAATCAGAACCAGTTAATGCAAAAAGCAAAGATTCAACAACAGAAGTGAGAGGTACTTTGGCCTAAAAAAACAATGAAGAAGCCAAGGAAGATGGCAATGTGCAAGAGATAAGGCAGGACAAAGAGACAGTTTCAGTATATCGCAGACTACCATGTATGGAAGTGTTAATGCCTATGGGGGCCGACCTCTCCACCAAAACAAAGGAAAAAATTTGGAAAGGAGAACTTATAGACATGTACAAACTTCTACACAATTGCAGACAAAATAAGGGTCTAGAGAAGAGGCATGGGAGTTAGCAAGGAGGCCACAAGTACCTATTATTGACACTTGGATTTCAGCGTTTTTTATATTTGTGAGCGGTTATTGCAAAAATACCCTGATCGAGTGGTGGCAATGTTTAAGTACATGGGTACCATTAGGAAAGCCCAGGTGGAATTTGGGGGTTCATGGCTTCATTATGATGAATTTAGAGCAAGAATAGATTTGACACCTGAGAAGCCATGGGGAAAAGTAGATAACAAGTTATGGGTTCAGTGGATGCACCCGCATAGGCCACCACAATGTATGCATACAGCGAGTGGCCTTGCAAAGTAGGCCCACCTCGGGGCAGCGGAAATGGAACAAAGAACTGGCAAGGACAGTTAAAGCATGCTGGAATTTCAACAGAGATTTCTGCAATAGAGCCTGGTGTAAGTATAAACACGAATGTTCGAAGTGCGGAGGAAGGCATGCGGTCCTCCAGTGTTTTGGGGAGCAGTTCCAGAGAGGTTCATCAGTTCAGGTGAGAGGCAGGGGGTTTTGGAGGTCCTTCAAACAAGGGCTTCTACTCCAAATAAGATTGAAAAATTGAAGTATTGGTTATCATTTTATCTGGAAAGGGAGGCAGCTGTTTCACTACGCTCGGGTTTTGAAATTGCTTTTAGACTTGTTTATCAAGGCCGTAGAGGTAGACGTTTTGCTCAAAAGTTTCTATCTGCACAGCAGTATTCTCAAGTGGTCAAAGCAAAATTGAACAAAGAAATTTTAGAGGGCAGGATGGCAGGTCCCTTTAATAGATGGCCTTTGCAAGATCTCATGGTGTCTCCCTTGGGGTTGTACTCAAGAAGACACCAGGGGAGTTTCGGCTAATTCACCATCTATCATGGCCCAATGGCAATTTGGTCACTGATTTAATTGCAGGAGAGGATATTGCAGTTCAGTTTGCCTCCCTGGATGTGGCCATAACCTTGATTTGTAAAGTGGGTGCAGGTGCGCAATTGGCAAAGAGCGACATAAAGTCTGCCTTTAGGTTGTTACCAGCTCACCCAGTGGATTTTCCTTTGTTGGACATTTCATTCTAAGATTATTCTGACAAAGGGGGTCATTCTGACCCCGGCGGCCGCCTGGAGGGAACCGCCATTTGGCCACCCCGCGGTCAAAAGACCGCTGGGGCCATTCCAACTTTCCCGATGGGCCGGCGGGCGCTACCTAAGGTAGCACCCGCCGGCCCAGCGGGAAAGGGGCCTGCAACACTGAAGCCGGCTCCGAATGGAGCCGGCGATGTTGCAGGTGTGCGACGGGTGCAGTTGCACCCATCGCGCTTTTCACTGTCTGCTAGGCAGACAGTGAAAAGCATGCTGGGGCCCTGTTATGGGGCCCCTGCACTGCCCATGCCATTGGCATGGGCAGTGCAGGGGCCCCCAGGACACCCGTTCCCGCCATCCTGTTCCTGGCGGTAAAGACCGCCAGAAACAGGCTGGTGGTAAGGGGGTCAGAATCCACATGAGCAGCGCCGCCATGGCGGATTCGCCCAGCCGGGGGAAATCCGGCGGGAAAACGCCGGACCCGGTTTTCTGACCGCGGCGGTAAAGCCGCGGTCAGAATGGGCAAGGAAGCACCGCCAGTCGGAATGAGGGCCAAAGTCTTACCAATAATTTGTGCAGTTTCATGCAGATTATTTGAATTGTTCCATTCCTTTTTACAATGGAGCTTCAATTTCAGGACAGGGTGTGAAGCCATTACACATTATTTGGATGACTTCCTTTTTGCAGGGACAGCAGGTACACAGGAATGCACACAAGCACTGCAGTTTTCAGGTTGTAGCAGAGGACTTAGGAGTTCCCTTAGCACCCAAGAAAACTGAAGGTTCAGGTACACAGCTAATTTTTCTTGTCGTACAATTGGATACAACAAGCATGGAAGCACTGCTTCCTCCTGCTAAAGTTCAAGACTTGGTTAGCTTACTGAGTACAGCTCTTGCAGCACCCAAAATGCAGTTTTAGGCAATTGCAACAATTGTTGGTACACTTGAACTTTGCATGTTGCGAAGTGAGGGTAGGTAGAGCTTTTTGCCGCAGACTGGGCTTTGCGATGGTAAGCGCTTCTCTTCCACATCACAGGATTAGGCTCACTTTGGACATTAAGACAGACCTTAAAGTTTGGTTAATTTTCCTACAAAGTTTTAATAGAGTGTCTTTGTGGTCTTTTGCATGCAAGTTCCAATGGCAAGTACAAATATACTCCAATGCAGCAGGCACATCAGGTTTTGGGATCTTCAGGGACGGTAAGTGGTGTGCCAAACAGTGGCCTCATCACTGGAAAGATGAAGGCAGGAGCATAGCATTTTGTTGAATTCTTTACACTGTTAGTAGCCTTAGCAGTGTGGGGCGAACAGCTAGCCAGCAAATCTGTGCTTTTTCACTTCGACAATAAAACAGTGGTAGAACTGGTCAATGGTCAGAAAGTTAAAGATAAAAGACTGCTTAAGTTGCTCCAAAGGTTCATGTTGGGATACCTCATGTTTAACATTGATTTTAAGGTTAGGCATGTTCCAGAGAAGGAGCATGACATTACAGATGCTTTATCACGTTCACAGTGGCAGAGATTCCGTGGTTTGGTGCCCGGAGAAGAACCTCAAGAGGTTTGGGACCTAGCACAATGAGGATACTGAACCCAGTTGAAAAATCTATTGCTCCCACAACAAGAGTCCCTCACAGAAGAGCATGGGAGGAATTTATAAGAACCAGAGCATGTTTTAGATCTAGTACACATGAAGGCCTGCAACAGAGACAAGAGGATGTTCTTACTTTATCATGAACAACATACCGAATAACGTTTCCACAAATACGATAATTGGGAAACTTTCAGGTATTCCCTTTTACAGAAAAATGTTTTGGGGCTATGAACCAAAAGCAGGTGAGTTAGGAAGGAGAATTTTCACGGGCTGGTCTAGAGAGTTATGCAAAAGGAAGTTCATAAGAGAACCTATCACGATTGTTAAGTCAATTACTTTAGTCCCACTTCTACAAATAGTTGGTAGATCAACGTTCGAGATAAAGTTACTTAAACTCTGCATGCTATGGATATTTTTGGTGCCTTCCATGTTTCAGAATCACTGGGAGGAAAACATAAGAATGGGCTGGCCGTACCACATGTTCAGGCAGATGGTAGGTCAGTAAGGATTTGTATGTCTCGTTCCAAGACCGATCAGTAAGGTAAGGGTAGTACCGTTCTCTTTAACAAAATTGGGGGACACATATGTACTGTGGGCATGTGGCACGAATTTAATCTAGTCGGTGGGGCCCAAGGGGTATTTGTCTTTTGCCACCAAGATGAGAGTACGTTTACGGCGGGTCACTTTTTGACTATCCTGAGGGAAGTTTTGAGCCTTGTAGGGGAAACTCCAAGTGATTTTAGGACACATTCATTCACAATAGGTGCAGCTTCTGAGGCTGCTAAATTAGGCTTGTCCTTCTATGAGGTAAGAAGGTTGGGGAGGTGATCTTCAAATTGTTGTTTGCGTTATATCAGGAGTTTGGAGGGATTGTGATTGGGCAGCTAATTTTTTGTCTCCCCCTTTAAGTTGGGTAGCGAGACCTGTTATGGCAGCTTTTTCATTATGGATCAAAGGGCATTACTTCATGAAGTGGGCAGTGAAACACACTGAGAAGATAACTTCTGGGGAAAAATGTAGGGTTCTGCTTTCAAGATGTGTCTTTGAGCTGGTGGGGGGGTCATGAAATGGGAACAACTGCTACCTATCTTATCACAATTAATAATTAACAGAAGCTGCCCAGATGTATTGTTATTACGCTTGCGGGAAAATGATTTGGTGAAAGATACTGGTTTGGCGGTAATAAAAGCTATGAGAACAGATTTATATATCATTAGTAGGTCATGGTCAGGTACAAAGATGGTTTGGGCAGCTTTCATTTCTAGGAGAGTGTGGAGGAGTGCCTTGAAGTATACAGGGATAGAAAAGGCCAGAAGGAAGGTTATCTAGGGGCTTGTATTAAATGGAACATAATGGTATACGGCGGGATGATTTTGAATTTTTTAGACAAGATGGGGTTCATCTATCATTTCTGGGGAATTTAGAGATCAGAGACAAGCTGGTGCAATTACTGAGGATAAAAGAATGAATTTAAGGCTGTTACGAGACAGCCATGTTTATTCAGCACTGAAGAAGATTGAATCTGGCTATAATATACAATTAAGAGGCTGTTGGTGCGACAGCCATCCTTCCCCCCTTCCCTCAGTTACAAAGCTTTTTTTCCTCATTCTTCAGGCAGGCTCATAAAGGGGACTGTCATAGCGACAGTCCGGGGGAGGGTAAAGTGAGCTAATCTTTTTTCCTCACTCTCGCAAAGTGCACTCGTAAATGGGGGTCAGGGACACAAGAAAAACACCTGTACAGGGTTTTTTCTTGGCCGGAGAAGAAGGAAAAAGAGCAAGGCAGGACTGAAGGGTTGGGGCTCTGGCTGGGTAGGTGGGATTCAGGGGATGCAAGGGACAGAGCGTTGGGGGGACTTCTGGCGGGCAGAGTAGGTAGGAAGGACATTAGGAGGAATTAATGGTTGAATGGATTTGGGGCATTGCTCGTTATCATGGAGGGAAATGTCTTAAGGGTGAGAAGTGTCAGGTTGTTACATTGTATTAGTTTAAGAACGTTTTGTTATGTTAATGAGTCTGCAAACCTGTCCAATAAAGCAGCCTTTTGCTCTCATTCTTGCCTGGTTATTGTGCCTTCCCGCTCAATGGGCCTTTGGGGCGGCATAGTAGATGTCCACCCCCGGGGAGATTTGGGTGAGTGGTGCTGACAAGGCAATCCAGGCCCTGATTGGGGTATTTAGGTACAAGGGCGAGCTTTATTGGCAGATGGGTCGCTGTCCTTAGGGATTGCCACCCTTTTTGTGACAGGTGGTCGTGGGTAGCAGCAAGAATTAGTGTCCCACTCCCTTCCTCCCACAAGGTAATAGATTATTGGGTTAGCTTTTGGGTAGATTAGCAGGCTCAGTTGTTGCTGGACAGGTTGAAGAAAAAGCAAAAAAAGATCAAGGCAGAACAGAAGGGTTGGGGTCCTGGCTGGGTAGGTGGGATTCAGGGGATGCAGGGGGCAGAGGGTTGGGGGACTTCTGGCCGGCAGAGTAGGAAGGAAGGTCATTAGGAGGAATGAATGGTTGAATGGATTTTGTGCATTGTTTGTTATCTTAAGGGTGGGGGGGTGTCAGGTTGTTACATTGTATTAGTGAGAACCGGGTTGTTTAAGAATGTTGTGTTATGTAAATGATTCTGCAAACCTGTCCAATATAGGAACCTTTTGCTCTCATACGTCCCTGGTTATTGTGCCTGCCGCCCGATAGATACAGCTGCTTTGTTACCAGCAAGGTTCGCTATTGCAAAAGTGCACGCTTCATAGGGGGGCAGGGTAAAGCGCATTATCAGCGAGACAGCGAGTGTACTGTGTACTAATTAAGTTCCAGTGTGCTCACAGAGTGGTGCGACGTCACTCCAAATTTTCCACAGAAAACACTGCTTTTCCTCTACTGGGTGAAGATGTCTTCATTGCTCAGTGGATTAGAGGAAAGAACCTTAGGCTTGCCTATTTCTTCACCTTAAAGAGACAGTGCACATATTCTAGAGCAGAGGCACAGAGCACCAAGTCCATTTTTTTTAAGGCAAAACTTGCTGGTGACATTTAATAAGAAAATGGATTTGACCTCAATCTTGCCTCCTCCTCCATTTTTACCACAACCAGGAGGGATGCTTATAGAGTGAGAGGAATTGGTGGACATTTTTGACAATTACTTAGAAGCACTAGGTGCTGAAGATTTCAAGGTGAGTCGCAAAAAAGCACTTCTGTTAAGCACTCTAGGGAAGTAAGAGAAGCATGTTTTCGAGTACTTACCTCCAGTGATGACTAATGATGGGCAGCCAATTGAGGATGTGTACTGTGAAGCCTGTAAAAGGTTGGAGCTAAGGTTTGCAAAAGGAGCCAATGTTGTGATTAGAAGATATTATTTTTTTACTCAGCGACAGAGAGAAAGTGAATAAGTGGATGACTTTTTCACAAGATTACGAAAAACTTCTGTTAAGTGCAAATTTGGGGCAATGACAAATGAGATGATTAGGGACCAACTCTTTGTACAGTGCTGGAGAAGAAAAGAGCAGGAGCAGGTATAGGCAGCCAAAGATCCTTCTCTGAAAGAGGCTATAGAAATTGCCAAAATCGTGGAGGAATGCAAATATTGTATGAAGGAGATGGCGTGCAGAGATAGCAAAAGAAGTTCTGAGATGTCAGCTGTGGACAGAGTGGATGAGGAGGTGGAAACAACATCTAGGTGGAGCCCCAAGGGAGGAAAGAGTCCATATGGAAGCAAAAGTCTTCTCAGAATGTGCAATAGATGTGGGAGTACCTATCATATTTCTGAAGCAAAGGGTTGCTTTGCTGTTGGGAAAGAGTGTAGGCGACGTGGACGCAAAGGACACTTTACCAGGATGTGCAAAGAGAACAATACAAGCAAAGTAGCATTGTTGAGAGATGAGATAGCCTTCCAAAAAAATAGTTCTAAACCTGATAGAGGTTTGTGCATTAGTAACGACAAAGGTGAAAAGCAGAGAAAAACTAGACCCAAAGCAGAATTTACCATTAGAGAAAGGAAAGTGGAACTCATGATAGACACAGGCTCATTATATACTATTATTCCTAAAGGCATGATCTATGTGGAGTAGCTTGGTGTGTGATTATTACAGAAGGATATGAATCCTGGAGGTTATCAGGGTGAAGAAATAGACACCATAGGGCATATGTATACTGATATCGAATTTAAGACTAGGCACATTAGAGGCAAGGTTGACGTAGCTGAGTCAGGACCACCCAGTTTAGGATGGTATCATCAATTTGACCTTCATATCAGAATAGACCCACATGCACCTGTTAAAGTGTTGTTGGTGGAAGATTCAACAGTGGGTGAAATACTAGAAGGTGCTAAAGATGTGTTCAGAGAAGAATTGGGACAGTTGAGGGGATATGTGCATGAAATACACTTAAAGAAGAAGCTATACCAGTACAACAAAAGGTCAGGAAGGTTCCAAACATGGTAAGGGAAGAGGTGAAGAAAATGTTGGAGGAAATGTTGAATTTTTTTATTATTGAACCAGTAAAAACTTCTCCTTGGATCTCTTCAGTAGTGATCAGGGAGAAGGCAGTTGGCAAGTTGCATTTTTGCATAGAATTTCGGGGTCTAAATCAAAATATAGTTGCAGACAGTTTTCCTCTGCTTATTTTATTGCTACCAGGGGGAAATATTTTTCCAAATTAGAACTGAAGCATCCATACTATCAGATTCGCCTACATAAGTCATCTAAACCCTTGACAGCCTTCATAACAACAGTAGGACCTTTTCAATTTACCAGAATGCCATTCAAGTTGTTCTCAGCCACTAGTGTTTTTCAGAGAATCATGAATGAAGTGTTCAAGGATTTAAAAAAGGTATTTTTTCAGGATGACATATTGATGTACATTGAGAGTGTGTAAAGCCACAACAAAGTGTTTGAGGGAGGTATTAAGTAGGGTTTTGGATTCAGGACTGACACTACGCAAAGAGAAATGTGTCTTCCTAGTAACGGAAATTGATTATCGGGGACATACCTTGACCATACATGGGGTCAAACCAAAAAAAGATTTTCTTGCAGCAATAATGCACTTGTACCTAAGGACAAGGATCAATTACGGTCATTTCTAAGATAGAAGGAGTATTATTCAAAGTTTTTCCAGAATTCTGCTAGTAAAACAGAATGTTTGAAAATGATGATGGAAGATGTTAGCTATATATGGGGTACAGAGTAACAGAAATGATTTGAAAACATTAAACTAGAGATCAGCAATGCAGGTATCCTGGTACCCTTTGACACAAAGAAAAGTCCAATTCTCACGATAGATGCTCGTGCTACTGGCATCGGTGCCATATTTTCACAAAAACATGGTTCAACAGAGAAAACACAACTGTTGCATTTGCCTTGCGTTTTCTCACTGTTATTGAGCATCACTACCCAGTGATTGAGAGGGAGACGTTTGCAGCAGCTTGGGGAATGAAATATTTTAGGACGTTTCTGTAGGGACATCAAATAACTCTCCACACTGACCACAAGCCTCTAATGAAAATTTTATCCCCTGTTGGGGCAGGTAAGTGGTCGGCAAGATTGACACGGTTGGCTTTAAAGGTACAAGGGTACAATTTTACAGATTAATATATACCAGATTTGGAAAAATGTACAAGCCAACTGTCTGTCAAGATTACCATTGGACTGGAAGAGTGTGGATGAGGAAGGTGTGAGCAGAAGTGAGAAGGAAGGAGCGGTGGCCAGTGTAGAATATGTGATGCAGTGGAGTCATGGAGCGGTTACCAGTTCGGAGTGGTCACTTGCCATGGGCAATGGTGGGTTATTGAGAACAGTACAGGAACTTATGAGGAAAGAAGGGAGAATATAAGGTAGCCTCCATAATGCCCTTAGACCAGAGGTCTTGAAATGTTTTGATGCTGGGAGCCCCTCTCAAATATTTTTAGGTGTAAGGATCCCCTCCTGACAAAAATGTCTAGATCCTGGTACTCCTCATCATCAACAATCATAAACGTCCCCAATTGCCACAGCAAATAATTTTTATGGTGAGGAAATAATATTAAACAGTGTTTAGCAAACCAAAGGTCAGTGAGTTTGGGGGCATGGCCAAAAGTGTGGCAAAAAACAAAGGTCCTAAATTATGAGGAATTGGTGAAGGGCAGTGCGGCAACTCTTCTTGCAACTCTGCCCTACGCCAATACAAAAGGGCAGGAATGGACCATATTTATGAGATACAGTGCATTCATGTCTTTTCCCCCTGCGCTGGTGCACAAATCGCTGCCTAGCGCCAACGAAGGCAGGATTGTTTTTGTGCAGGAAGGGGTACCCTCCTGCACAAAAACAATCCAGAGAGACATTTTCTTCTTTCTATATGTGCGGCAGAATGCAACACACATGGAAAGAGATACAAACGATAAGAAAGTAAAACATTTTTCCTCATTACGCCTGATCTGGTGAAGTTTAAGGTTTTGGCAATTCTCCAGTTTACGTGATTTTGTAAATCTGGGGTGATATCAAAATCCATTAGTGCTGCCTCGTAACACCCACCACAACGCCCATGGAACGCCTCTTTGACACAAAGTAAGGCAATACAGCAGCTTGCGCTGCTTTGCCTTACTCCATATCTATGAGGCAATACAAAGCCATGCAGGGTGGCTTTGCGTCGCCTCATAGGTATGATTGAAAGGCTTATGCTGCCAGAGCATGAAAAAAGTGATGCTCTGGTGGTGAATGCCTCTCATAAATGAGCCCCAAAATATTCTGTACGTTCTTTAAAGTCTTCCATCATCAGTTAGCTATACATAAAATAACAGCAAGCTTAAATGAAAGGTCTGTGCATAACCGGAGAGCAACATAATTAAATCTTGGTTGGTGCACTGGAGAATAGTAACTTGTGTATTTTTAGTGTCACAAGGTCACAGCCTGTGAAAAAAAGCACTGTGAATATGTAAGGCATTATTTTGTACTTGCATTACACACAGTATAAGATAGGCCACTACAAAAAGGTTTAAGATACAATGGTGTCTCCAATATGTAGATTTAAGTAATACCAGAGCATATGCAATACATTTTTTATTAGCTGTACTTTCAAGACCTCCAGGTGAAGTAAACGCTATGTAAATACAATTACAATTAAAAGCACCCACTTCAAAGTGCAGTTGTTAACTCTTTGCACTACCAATCCAAAAGAATAAATGTTTGTCATCACCAAGCTTTGAGTGACTCCATCATTTAAAGCCGGAGCTGGCTCCCAAGCGTCCTTTACAGTTTCAGATTCTCCTTTACATTTGCAGACCAACTTGAAGCGCACATTTGCATTTCATTCAGAATGCAGGTGCCCTAGCACAAAGATGCCTTTTGCTGTCTGCGTGGCTTCGTTTCACAGCAGAGAAGACTCAATAAATCAAAGTTCAGCTGAGGCATTTTAATGATCAAACAGAGTGAGACTGGGGGAATGCGTGCCCCCTGCCCAGGACTCCATGCCCCCCTTGGAGTTTGCGACCTCTGCCTTAGACCCATCAGTAAGGTATTGGGTGAGTTATCACTATTTGCAGACAAGGTGATCATGCGAGGAGACAAAATTGTATCGCCCATGAAGATTTGGAAGATGTTATTTAATATAGCTCACAAAGGCCTTCTAGAGTAAACAGTTACGAAGAAAAGAGTGAGAATGGAGTTCCGGTGCCTTGGGATGGGCAGTGATATTGTGGCATGGGTACAGTGGTGCTCTGAATGCAAGGAGTGTGAGAAGAGGTAGAAGGTAGGTCCCCAAGCCATGCTAGGAAGTAATCAGGAGCCGGATCAGGTGTAGCACAGGGTGTCTTGATTTCATTTGTCCTGTCTCTGGTGTTGGTCTAGAAAAACATTTTGCCATGCTATTGATAGATGTACATTTACAGTGGCTTATCATAAAGTATCTTCCAGAGATATCAACAAAGATTACGATAAGTGTATTGTGTGAGGTTTTGGGGAGGAAAGGTTTCCTGCTGTCCTTATTCTGAACAATACTACTCAATTGACTTTGCAGGAAAAGAAAGAGTTTTTGAGTGTATGTGGAATACAACATGCTCGTACGGCATTGTATAATCCCCAGGCCAACGGGATGGTTGAGAGGGCAAATCGCATGATTAAAGGTGCCATGAAACTGGTGATAGCAAAGAAGCTGGATGTTGAAGAGGTAGTCTCTGACGTGGTTGTGGGCGTATCGCACCACCGAGAATGCAGCCACTAATCATATTCCTTTTTATGATATGAGAGGCAGAAAGCCAGTAACTAAACTTAATCCATCATGCATTAGGGATTTAATTGAAGGAAAGGAAGGTAAAATGTACGATGATGTCTCCATGGAAGGGAAGAGTCATTCCTGGTGACTAGGTGAAAATATGTTCTGGTCGCATCAAAAGGGGCTTAAGTAAGTTTAGAGAGCCCTTCAAAGTAAAAGAGGTGCATCAATGGCATGTAGTCCTAGTCAATGGAGAGAAGTAG
Organism: Pleurodeles waltl; assembly: GCF_031143425.1. Taxonomy (NCBI): domain Eukaryota; kingdom Metazoa; phylum Chordata; class Amphibia; order Caudata; family Salamandridae; genus Pleurodeles; species Pleurodeles waltl. The sequence continues at coordinate 520,835,172 of NC_090442.1, forward strand.
AATATTCATAGAGTAGAAAATTATTGTTCTGGTGAGAGAGCAACAAAGGATGATGATAGTGATAATAGCAGTGGATACATGTTGGCACAAGATCACCAGACGGTGACTGACATGAGATCAAGTAATAGTGTGAGTACTCTTGGGCCAAAAGTTGGTGAGATAATGGGAAATGCCAATGCTCAGAGAACCAATTCTCAGAGACCATCAGGAGCCAAGAGACCCCCAACCAAGAGACCCCCAACGTACTTGCAAGAATACATAAGATGATTGTATTAATAGTACACTGTTTATTTTCTTTTATTTCTGGTAGGTGTTTCTTTCATCTAGTTCTTGGAATTTTAGGTTTAAAGTTCATGTACAGCAACATTTGTAGTTACGATTGTCTTGGATTTAAGTATCAGTTATTCACAGTATTAATTAGTGTGAAATCCTCTACTTACTTTTGAATTTATATTAACTTTAGCTTGCTGTAAAAAAGAAGGGATATATGTTGTGATCTTGCTTCTTGTAAAACACAAACTTTATGTCTTTCTATAGTAACATACATATGCCAGTCTGTTTAGAATGTTAATTGGCGGTAGATTCTGTTGTCAGCAAAGCTCTATGTAAAGTTCCAGAGAGTGGCAGTTGTCACTGGCTGGACATGGCACCAGCATGTATGGAGAGTTGTTCTTGTAATAAAAGGAGTATTTATTACCCAGAAGAGTGTGAACCCCCTGATTACAACAGGGTTCAAAGTCTGTCACATCGCCTCTTTCACTATAGAACATATGGCTAGCATTTCAAAATGGAACATCCATGTGTCATCTTGATACAACGCTCCCCTCCTATCTGGTTTGGTATCACACTATCGATTAGACATCAGTGTTCCAAATAAGTTATTAAATAACTTGCAAAAAAAAGTTCTTTGGGATAAAAAAAAACCTTTACAATATAAATGGCGTTGTTGTCAGGAACTCAGGGGGTGCTGGTGCTGTGTGTGAGATTCAAACGGTTCCGGAAGCTCTTCCTGCTATTGCTTGTGACCCACCTGGAAAGGCCCATTCTGGATTGTTGTCTGCTTGCTTCTGTCATCTGGAATTCTACTGCACATCATAGAGCTGATTGTTACTCAATGCATATAAAACAACGCTTTCAGTAATTGATGTGTAGTGTATGTGTTTTATTGATCTTAATAGCTTGCTCGAAAAAAAGTGCCCATCAAATAATTAATTCAATAAAGCTCCTAAAGTGATAAATTGTTGATATCCTAACGTTATAGGCTAGTAATTCATTTATTGTTATGTCTGTTTTTCTAGGGAAAACTCAGATTTTATCAAAGTGTTCCAGCTAAGGACCTCCCACAAGAATACAACAATTTCAGTTTTTAGTAATTATTAGTCCTCTAGGTGGTGAGGACCAAGAATTTCCTGGAAGCCTTCTCATTTGGAACTTTTCTAAAATTTAGTACCATCTTTCTTTATTTCATTTTTTGTAATTGGCTCTTTGTTGGTCACTCTGCAGTTCTGATGAGTTTTTGCTGGTCCCTTGTTTTTGCAACAAGTTACTACGCATGTGCTTCTTCAGAACGTGCTTCTAGCTTTGATTGCAAATTATATAAACTTGTACTATCGCCTCTTGTGAGTACACCACACTTTCAAAGGACAACTAACACCCATTAACAACTACCAAAAGGGTGGGTTTTGTTTTCTTATCAATGATCATGTTTTCCCAGCTAACTAGGCATTTAAGCATCTAGCTGGAAAGCTTTTTGAGGAAGTGGGTAAAACACTTCACAAAGCTATAGCTGTAGCTATTTATTGAATCACAATCCATTAGCATTTATTATACATATGTATTGGTACTCTAACCCATTGCTCAGACAGACTTTGAAATACATGCCTCACAAATGATCTTACTCAGACACTTAAAGATTTTGTGGACCTTGGGAAAGGCATATTTTGGGTTCCCCTGTTTGAGACAATACTTAATTTATTTCTCATTTCTAACTAGTTGAACCCCTTGTGATGGCAAACAATATTGAATTATATGGTGAACTTTCAGAAACAGTGACTTGCAAAAACGATCAAAAGCCTGACAAACAGTAACAAAAATAAAATTGAACAACCTTTGATAAAATAATTTTTGGGTGTGATGGGATCTAGATTTTTTTAAGCACATTGTTTAACCAACCTGGTCCTCCCTTTGAAGGAAGGACATATTAAGTTTGACTTGGTGGATGTTTAGTTGACTAATGAATTTATATTGAATACAATATCAAAATAAGACATATGCATTCCACAATTGAAATAGTATCAATGGTTGCCATGTCGTAAGGACCTTTTGGACCCAAGTTGGTCCCTCCTGTTTTTAGCTTCACTTTATATTTCATATTTTATGCATTTTAGCTGCACTGCTTTTAGCAATTACATTTTACATGCATTCCTTGCATGATATTCTTCTAGGAATATGTGGTACAAGTTACTTATTTAGTCTGCCTTTGCACAACATATAATCAATGCTTTCCATACAAGGGTAGGACCACTGTACACAATATCCTAGGTATTGTGTGCCCATTCAGGAGACAGCTTCTAACATCTAGACACAGCATTGCATCAGAGCTGTGCTTTCCACACAGTACGCTTTTATTATATAAATGATGCACTGAACTTGAAGAGGCAGAGGGCACTCCAGCCACAACCGTCCTGGGGCGAATGCTGTGTTTGACATGCAGCTCTGCTGGTGCTAACCTACCAGCTCCCGCGAGGATTAGCATCTACACCGCAGGCTGACTCATTGCACTGTCTTCAAGTATGGGGCTGAGGCTAATCCCTTAGATCGGGCCAGGAAGAAGGGTACACCTACTATGTTCTCTGCATAGTCTTAGGGTTGGGTAGGAACCTCAATAACTTCTAGAATACATTTACCATGGTTCGATTATTCATTGTCTTCACCATGTCTATCATGCTGAGTACTTTGCTTTGTTTTATATGCCTAATTATTGCAGCTCATTCGCTTTATACAAGATTACATTAGTTTAAATTAATATATTGAAAATTCAGTTCGTATATCTTTGTGTTTTCATTTGGGCATACATGAGTGATACAACAAAAAGAGGGAGCCTGGTTTCCACAGCTTCCCTGGGGAGTCAGTGTCATGTTCAGGTTGCCATAATCACCTTCCGGCAGTTTCTGATGGTGTGAACGGACTTAGTGCCTGATTTAAAATCCGGCGGATGGATTACTCTATCACAGCATATCCATCACCGTTTTGACAGAGTATCCTGTCTGCCGAGTACTAAATCAGATCCTTCGTCTCCCACATTTTGAAGTCATGCCATCCTTAGTAGGAACCGTATAACAGCCAGATATTTGTAATTAAAAAATGAATCCTTATTCACCAATGGTGTTCTTGCTGCAAGAGTGAACATTTGATCCCTACGATAAGGATATGTACTACTCCTTTGTGTACAGCCGGATAATAGTCTCCATATTTCTCATTCCTTGTATTATCCTTCTTCTCTTTCTCTCTGTGCACTTCTCTGGCTAGAGTTACCACCAGCTCTGAGGAGTAAGAGAAGCAGGAGGGAGAGGGAAACAAATGGACAGAGGGCTTGGGCAGCACACCAGTAAGAGAGGTAAAGTATAAGGAGAAAGGAAGTAGCGATAGAGATGAGGTAAAGAGATGGGTGAGGTGGGAGAGAGACATAAGTAAAAGAAAGGTAAGGTAAACAAAAGGAAGAATACAGTGAGCTAGGAAAGGGAAGAGATAGTTAAAGAAAAAGAGTTAGAGTTATGTAAGGTTGTAGAGTGACGTAGGGAGGTAGAGTAAGAGATATGTAGAAAGGCCTGTAGAGAGTGAGAGGTGTAGGGTACACAGCAGGGTTCAATGGAGAGAAAGTGGCAAGGTGGAGAGAGGTCTTAGAGAGAAGTTAACAAAGAAAGCGGTAGACAGGAAGAGAAGTCTTGAGTTCAATATTGAAGCAAAGAGAGACACAAGGCAGAGAGAGCTGTGAGGTAGAGAGAGATGCAGCATGAGAAGATGTGTATAAAGACAGGCCAGGTAAAAAGAGCAGTGAGGCACAGAGAAAGGTTGAAAGTAAGAAAGAGACAGAGAGGTATGGGTGATGATAGAAAGAGAAATTAGGTGTAGAGGGAAAAGAGGTGAAGTAGAAAGATAAAAGTGAAGTGTAGGAACCGATGAGATTCTCACAAAGCTAGAGAGAGACAGAGAGAGAGAGGAGGTGGGGTAGAGAGAGAGGGTGAGGTATAGAGAGATTGTTAAACTAGAAAAAGAGAGAGATGCATGAGGAATGATAGACAGAGATAGGTGAGGTATAGGGGAGACGTAAGTGCAGTGTGAAATGTGTGCAATAGAGGGTACGTAATGACAGATAAAAAGAAGTAAAGGTAGAGAAATGGAGGATGTGAGAAATTAATATGGTAGAGCGAGAGATAAGACAGGAAAAACAGAGGTAAAAAACTACAGAGGAAAGGAGGAGAAGTAAGATAGGACACACAAGGCAGTGATCTTGGAATAGTTATTCTTTTAAAAGCATTCCAAGATGGTAATCACGTGTGTGCAAAATCTTTCCAAGGTGGCTAATGTGTGTATGCCCCACAGTGGCCATTTTGGAATGGTTTTTTTGTGAAAGCAAAAGAAAAAGCCTTCTAAAATGGCTACTGCACATGCAGGCATTCACGCACGTCCGTGGTTATCCTGGAGCGATTTGAAAACCATTCAAATATCACAGCCTGCTAACACAGTGGTGAATTGAGCAAGAGGCCCTCTTGCTCAATCCACCACAAGAGTTGCCTGTGGGGGTTACATTTTAAATAGAGTATACCGTTGTTGGAAAAAAGAGTGTCTGGGAGAATAATATTAGAAAGAGAGAGGGAGAGATGATAGTTCCTCATGCACTGCAATGTATGACATCAGCAGTGAAAGAATAGAACTTCCTAATCAAAACATGGTGAGACCAAAATACTCCTTTGGTGAGACAAACACAAGAATAGGGAGGAAAGAAATCAAACCAGGAGCAGGGAAATGAGACTGACAAGAAAGTCACCTAACCACGAGCAAGGGGAGGGCCCAAAGCCTACCCTAAATATTTTACAATAGATCTACTGCCAACATCCCTGTCAGTCAGCAGGCAAGGACTAAAAATCAGCCTTTGTTTGTGACCTCATCTTCCAAATACATTAACTCGGAATTGTGTGGTTAATGTGACAAGACATTATAACAATGTTCATGGAGGTGTCTTTGGAAATGTGTCTGTCTTGTTATAGATTCAAATAGAACACATAACATGCACCATATGGATCAGGTGAAAATCTGAACAACAAGAGGACAGAAAACATTACTGCATCCAACCTGTAGTAGTAATCCAGATATTCACACATCATACATGTTTGAAGTGAACATTGTAGGCCTTATTAAATTTAGAATATGCCAAACAATGGTGGATCCTCCAACCTCTGCAATGGTGGATGTGTCACTGCTTTAGGAGCTGATTATATTGTGGACACCCTACTAGCGGTGCAGACACTTCAGTCTCCGCCATCAGGTTTATCACGATGTGATGGGAATTCACACAAAGGTGATGGCGTTTGTGTCACATCATCTACATGGTCTGGTCTGCCACCATGTTTAGCAGACTTAGCCCAATGAAAGACCACCATGGAAAGTGTGTCGCTCATTCATGGAAGCTCAGTATTTTGCAAGCTGAAAAGCATCCTGTGTATTTTGAGAGACAAGAAAAGTGCATGTCTGATTTATGGGTACATTTCTAGTGACCATAGTGGTTATGAAAATCCCAACATGGGCACTGACAGAATATCCAATGGTAGGGTAAACCCACATGCGGGCTCCTTCCACATCAAGGCCAGTCACTTTAGGGAGAATTACGGAACACCTCTTTGGATAATTCAAAACGTGGCAACATTTCCACAGACAGTTTGGCAGAGGGTGTACAACAGCCACACCAGTGGGTAGAAATTCTGCAAGAGAAACACTAACGCCATCTGCACTGGCGGTCAATAGATGATCGCCAGCGTGACTACCCGCCACCGGCTTTATAATGTTTTCCCCGCTGGGCCGGCGGGCAGAAACACTGTTTCCGCCCAGCGGGGAAAAGGGCTGTAACATTGACAGCGCTGCCAATGTTGGTGTGCGGCGGGTGCAGGTGCACCCGTCGTGCAGATCACTGCCTGTAAATCGGGCAGTGACCTGCGCGATGAGGCACTGCACAGGGGCCCCTGCACTGCCCATGCCAAGTGCATGGGCAGTGCAGGGGCCCCCAGGGGGACCTCAGAGCACCCCTTCCGTCAGCCTTTCCCTGGTGGGGGAACCCGCCAAGGAAAGGCTGGTGGCAGAAGGGATCATTATCCGAGGGGCAGCGCTGCATGCAGCGTTTCCCTGTCGGAAAATGATTCCCTCCACCGTCAGCCTGCCTGACGGCGGCAGCCTGGCGCGGTTCAGACCGCCATGCCAGTGGCGGTCTTTGCACCCTTCGCCGGCATGGCGGTCTGAACCGCCGGGGTTCGTAATGACCCCCTAAATCAGCCTTTGCATTTGGCATGTCCAATGATTTCAGATTGGAAATCATCAAATGTAGTTTTCACACAAGGCAAAGGGAAAAGAGATCAGTATTTACTTAATTCATTGGAGCCAAGTTCGTCTTCATGTTTTAACTTATCATTCTGGTAGTATTTTTGGCGCACGCAAAGTTGAGTTTAATTGGTTATTGGCATATAGAGCATGCCCTGAGGGAATGTATTGGGTCATGTGCCAGACGTGACAGCCTAATTCACTGTTTGAATCGTGTTAGCCTGTGGAGGTAATTAAGAACACAGCTTGTGAACCTGAAGTGGCCTTTATCTGCATGCATTTTGCTGTAGAAGAAGCTGCATAGTATAGCACCTATTGTTCCTGTTTATATGAAACCCATACAGAGAAATAGGGCATAAAATACATTTTGTGGAATGAGGAATACTTTATGCTATTTTTATATGAAATGATCACTTTCAAGTAAGGTAAGCAGCAACCCGTCTTGTGCTAGACAACCTTCTCGATACTGGATGAAATTTACGAGAGAGGTATTCTTATCCATAACACTTAATTGGATAAATTCCCCTTGCAATTAAACAACAATACCTAACCTGAGTGACACCTCATTTTATAACTATGTGTGGGAAGAATGAACAGCAACGACATATGCATCTTTTCAAACAGAGTAATCTCAATAATATGATCAAAAGATGTCATTCATTTTCAGTCTAGGCCAGCTTTCCTATTGTTTCAGATGTTACCCTACCAGTCTGCATCAACATTGACAACATCTAGGGTGAATGCCAGAGGGTCTGTAAACATGCTTCCAGACACCCCCTCTGTTATGCTGACTCCTTCTAACTCTCTTTAGTTTCATTAGTGTAGCCTTTCTTCACTTATTAGTCACATGCTGTCCTATTCCACCCTTTTCACATTCTCATCTACTTAAGTCTGTGGTTTGAACAGCTACTTGGAGGGAGCCCCCAGCCATATCTTTTAGAAGCCATCACTCACCGAGTGCGCAGAGACATTTTGTACATGTGGCTCCTTGGTCTCAAGATAGCAGACTTCAATCCAGCATGGATCAATCCAGAAAAGGAGGGGACATGCAGACTATGTAATTTCAAACAGGAATTATGGTGTTAGCGCGTCTGACCTTAATAAGTAAACTTACAAGGGGACGCGAATAGGTCGATGAACCTTTTGACTTGCAATTAAGATGATCTTACCATAGCTCCAGTACATAATACACAATAATCAATAATCATTAGTAATCAATAACATCAATTTTAAATGGAGTCAGTAATTGTCACACACTATGACCTTTCAGTCATGAATAACCACATCTTTTAGTAAAAGTTAGAATATTTATTTCCTTAAATTAATAATGCTAAGGTCATGTAGATTAATATCAAAATCAAATGAAACACATACAGAAACAATACTGGCTGTCCAAAGCGGCGGAAGAAACGCAATCTAATCAAAGCTTGCACAAGAGCACATTCTAAGGTTATGGTACAAATCAGTAACTAAGGGCCAGATGTAGCAAGCTTTTTGCATGGCACAAACAGCTAATTTTGCTGTTTGCGACATGCAAAAAGCACATTGCGATGCCCATTACAATTTTGCGAGTTGGTAACCTGGTTACCGACTCGCAAAATGGGAATGCGAGTCGCAAATAGGAAGGGGTGTTCCCCTTCCTACTTGCGATTCGCATCGCGATGCAGGATTGCTTTGTGACCGCGAACGCGGTCGCAAAGCAATTCGCAGTTACCACCAGAGTCACACTGGTGGTAACCCATTTGCAAAAGGGAAGGGGTCCCAATCCCCTTTGTGAATGGCCCTGAAAACATTTTTTCAGAGCAGGCAGTGGTCATTTTTTCATGTGTAATGCAAATTGTTTTCCTTTAAGGAAAACGGCTGCATTACAAAAAAATAAACTCCTTTATTGAAAAGCAGTCACAGACATGATGGTCTGCTGCCTCCAGCAGGCCACCATCCCTGTGAGTGCTGCGACTCACAAGGGGGTCGCAAATTGCGACCCACCTCATTAATATTAATGAGGTGGGCCTTTGCGACCCCTTGCGACTGGCCGATGGTGTCAGGGACACCATCCTGCATCCGGATTTGCGACTCGCAATTTGCGACTTGCAAATCCGGAATTTGCTACATCCTGCCCAAAGTCACCTGCGTCAATGTAATGATATACATGAAGTTAAGCAGAGAAATTCATCAAAAATTAGTGCCTGTTATCATAATACCATTAGTTAGAATCCTTAACTAACATCAGATTAGCATCAGCATTTTGGGTTTCATGCAAAACAATTTAGTAACACAAATGTGGAAAAACATCTAACTATGGCTGTATCAAAACAGCGCAGTTGGTACCTTGAAAGAAAAAGCGAATATGCATGATAATCACAATTTAGGTTATAATAATACCTATCCTCAGTATAGATCAGCAAAGCAGAGTCACTCTTTGTCCTCAGGACATCAGTTGATCAGCAAGGTATCAGGATTCAGCATCAAAAGTTAGGAAAACGCAAAGTCTCTAACCATTAAAGTTAAGCACATCTCTTGTCAAGACTCAATATGGGCAAAAGTAAGGGCAGAGACTCTGTCTTCTCTCCGTGTGTTCCTGTTAAGTCAAAACTGTTAAAACTATCCCCCAAATCCCTATTGGTCAGTTAATCATATGTTCACACTTTGTCCAATAAAACTAAAATCAAAAATCTATTAATTCTAATGTCACTCAGTTCATATGTCGTTGATTGATTTGTCTTGCAATGTCCTCATCATCCAGCTTGTCAGGTAACAATATTGTTGCAGCTTCCACTCTAGTCAGTATCTTCATTGTTCTTGTCATGAGAAAGTTAGTCTCACACACATTACACACAAAATGTTACTTTAACGAAAACATCATCTTCTAGCAGACGGTTCTCATTAGAAAGCTTCAGCTACGAGCACATAATGCAAAATGGAAAATCACAGTTTAACTCACTGGTACAGCCGTTTTATTGAACGTTAAGAAATACAGCTTTTACATGAGGCCTGGCAAGAAGGCCAAGACACTCGCAAAGTTAAGACCTATAGTTAATAAAGCTAAATCTTACTGCATAACCCTTAATATGACATATTACTACATTAGTCAAACAAATATTAAACATTTTGTGGGTATTAAATAATTGATTAGTATATTTCATTAACATTGGTGGGCATTCTTCGTAATCTCATTTTCAAATGTGTGCATTATTTTTCTATGTTATTTTATTTTCTACATAAACTTATTATTCAGAATATATAAACACTCATTAATAATTTTTATTAAAACACCTGTGCTAGCAATGGTTACATCTTATGTGCTGCTGCCCCGTTCAAAACGCCACTAGAAGGTCTTTGCTGAAAACTATCTTTTTGATAAAGGGGGCTCCTTCTTGCCAGGAGGCCTCCACGATGTGCTTTTCTCAATCAGTTGCAAGATCCCTATCATGGTGTGCCAAAGAACTCTGAGCTCACCTCTGACCTCGAACTAATGTCTCCCAACCTGCTAATTACACTCAAAGGTTCATAACTACTATTGTATTTTGAAATCTAGAACAGTCTAATTATGAGAATCATCCACTGGCTTTTTTATCACCTCCCATTTTAGTTAGCCTGAGACCACTTTCTTGCAGCACTGCTTTTTAGGGGTGTTTTTTCAACCATACCCATGTTATGTCAGTCACTTTCATTGGTTCGTGGGCTTGCCTTTAAAAATCTGCTTCTTTTCATTCATAAAAGGCATGCATATGTCATGCCTTTTCCGGTGTTTAGCCCTCCTTGAGAGCACTGGTAAACTACTGGATACATGCGAGGCTCCATGTTTTCCATATGGTTTCTGGACTACTTTTTCTCTTTATTTTGCAGCACGATCTCACTGTGTTTTACACAGAGCGGTTGCGCTAATTTTTTTTGTCATTTAATGCGGCAAGAAAAGTCCAGTTCGGAGTTTACAACGCTAATAGCTCTAACTCGATGTAATTCGAGACCCGTTACATTGCAAATGCTTGTTTTAAATTAGTGAGTATGGGCAATCAACTCAGCCTGGGCATCTACATCCAGAGTAATTGTTTGTCTGTGCTGTACTATCGCCAAAATTAGGCTAGATGGAAAAAAAGGTAATGGGCAAGTGGTCCTAATAATATGTACTTTAGGTCACAGATAACCTCTTACCAATAGTTTTGTGTATGCCCTTTCAGAAAGAAATGAAGGATTACAAGTCAACAGTTTTAGATTGTGACCTGTAATCACCAAGTCTATAAGTCTTGTCAGTCCAAGGCAATGTCAGTCCACTCTCTCAGCATTAGGCACATCACACTTTCAAGAGATTCCCTCTACTTACCTTGGTATAGGGTGAGCTACTGGATAGGAATCACTGTATTTTTGTTTTAGCCCTTTTTATATTGAACGGTCCTATTAACCCATGGATTTATGATGATATTTATTGTTTTTGAAATTATTGTACAAATTAATTAATCAAACAGGAAAGATACTCAGACTCAAAATAGCTACCACTGAATTCTCAAGAAGATGTTCTACCAAATAATGTATTCACATGGGTGCATCCAACAAATGGTGTATTTTTATGTCCTATATCCATTTAGTAAGCATAGAGATGTTTAAAGACATGAGCAAAGTGGGCATTTGCACAGGGCTACCACCTTCCATTGGCTCCCTGGTAAAATGATTGGAGCAGTCACAAGTCCTGACATTATAAAGTTTTGGAAAAAAAAAAATTCTAATTTGACAGCTAGGCATGCTTAACAGAAACTACATGGTCTGCCCAACCTGAACCTTCATGCTCCCAGGCAGTTGGTGTTAATTAGATTAGAAAACTCCTGCGGTATCATGTCTGTCTCCAGGTTTTGCTTTTGGCATGAGCGAGCAGGGCCCAGGGGGACAAACATGGTGTAAGGAGCTTTCTATATTAAGGACATGCAGACAGCAGAGTCCCTATCGCCTGGCTCCAGGGCTGCAAGCGCTTCTTATAACACCCCATCAACCTGCTTTCTTACCTTTCCATCTCCCTCTCATACTATTAAATCAACCCCTTTCAAAAAACAATGTGGAAGCAGGGTGGGGAGGTAATATGTGAGTGATTCAGGTGAGCTACGGTGCAGACAGGTTTGTGTTCGGAGTTGGGAGTTTATAACACTAATAGTTCTAACTCGAACAAATGCGAGACCCGTTGCATAACAAATGCTTGTTACACTTGGTAACAGTGTCTAAGAAAAGAGTTCACCTCAATTAGTGCCAATTTAATACCCAAATACAGCATTAAGCAACTGAAAGGTCACAAGGGAACCTTTGAGAAAAGCCTTCCGGTGCGCAAGAACTCGGGTTTACCTATCTTTTTTAACTTTTGATCCATTTAAGCTAGGAACTATTTTCTTGTTAAAATCTGCAGATTATGCAGCAGGTGATAGATTATGTGGCAAATGCGACAAATCCATAATTATCGGAAAATCGCAGCAGCCGCAGAATCGCATGATTCCAGTGGCCCTGCTTATACACCTCCAGTTAACCAGTGCCAGCTACAGCTGTTGTGTAGGGATTCACTTGTGCCACTCTTCCTCAGCTCACTGTAGATCATTAATTTTGGAAACAGACGTGTTTATCTTTATTTTAAAAAAGCGTTTTTTTATGGGACTTTCTTTATCTTATGGTATTGATAATGTGGATGATGAAATTGGGAAAAGGAAGGCACCACTGTGATTATTTGCAGGATGTTTTTGTCATAGCTGAGGATGTGTCAGTCTCAGTGAATCAGTTTCTCTGTCAGTGAGTGCTATGAAGCCTTTTTTAAAGCACACTTTAAATTACATAAATGCCCATCTAGTTCCAGATCTTCATTTAGGCATAAAGGGCACTGTTAAAAACATGTGGAAAAGTAACCTTGAAAAGGAGACAGGAATAGGGCTTTAATGCAGCCATTTGGACAATACTGGCAACAAACGCTGAAGACACTAGTAATGCCACCCAAGTTTTGGAAGTTTCAGTAATGTATTTATATATTTATTGCTTAATTCATCTTGTGTGAACAATCTATATAAACCAGTAGTGGCTAGGAGTCTTTAAAAATGGTGTGGCAGGTTGCGATGCCAAAAAGACTCACCCATGCTGCATGTCTGTCCTATTCCGAGTCCCAGTTGATGAGCAGGAAGGTGGTTCACGACTTCCTGTCATGCCAACAACCAATCCTGGAGGTGCTCTTATGCTGTTTTCAGCATGAGCCCAGCTCCAGGATTGGTTGGAGCAGACTAGCCCAGTGCTCATTTTGAGGCTGGGGGCCTGTGCCAGCAATCCACCAGCTGCTTCACAGCCCTGGGATTGCTCGGTCTACAGTGCGCATGTCGGATAGACCGGCTGCAGTAAGCAGGCCTATACAACATGCGCACTGGCAGCAGTCATCATGATCACTGCCCCTCCCCCACCTTCACATATGTGCTGTAACAGCAGCCCGGGCAGGCACTGCAGCACACAAAATAATAAAATAGTAATCACCATTTTATTATTCTGTATGTTTACCTGCAGTGCTCGGTGCAGGCTGGACGATGCTCCTCTGCCCGTTAGGAGGACCCCCCACTGCTATGAACATAGAATGCATTAGAATGATACAAGCAGTCAGTGTAAATACAATTTATGCAATATGTGGAAATTTTGCTGCAGTCACATTGGACATTCAGGCCCTCATTTATGGGGATTTGGGGGTAGGGCAGCACAGTGAGTCACCTTGCTGCGTGGCCCTATCCAAAGTGAAAGGGCAGGAATGCACCGTATTTGTGCAGTACGGTGCATTTCTGTCCTTTCCGCCTGCGCTGAAGCCAGTTCTGCAGCCTAGCGCCAATGCAGACCCCCTTGCACCATGGGACAAGGGTGTCTGTGTTGTCGGCAGGATTCTTTATGTGCAGGAAGGGACACCTTCTTACACAGAAACAATCCATATAGGGTTTTTTCTGTTTCTATGTGTTCAATAGAATACAGCACACATGGAAAGAGTAAAAAATGAGGAGAAATAAACTATTTCTCCCTCATTACGCCGGCCCTGGAGAGGTGTACATTTTTGGTGCATTCCCAAAATTACAGGTTCTGTAAATTCGGGGATGTGTCGAAATCCATGGGTGTTGTTTGGGAAAACCCACAACAACGGCCATGGAATGCCTTACTGGTGCAGAGCAAGAAAGTGCTGTGACTTGCGCTGCCTTACTCCATATCTATCAGGCCATTCAAAGCCACAGAATGTGGCCTTGCGTGGCCTCATAGATATAATTTTGTAGTCTACACCGCTGGCCATTACAAAAAGTGATGCTCTTGCATCGCATGGAGCTCATAAACATGTCCAAGAGTATGTTAAAAAACAGATTGAGTTGATGTTAAACTGGCAATATTCTTTTAAAAGCAGAGCAGCAAACACATCACTTTGTTCTGTGGGCCAACAGTTACACATTTCATTACTATCTTCAATGAGAAAGAAATCTTTTAATGTTTTTAAATCACAGACATTTCTATCTCATATACACAGCAATCACGAATATATATTCACTTTTTATTGGATTGAGTGCCGTTTTGCTGCATCACTTCATATTGGTACCAGGAGTGGGGCAACTTGCTGTTTTTATTGGTTCACTACCACCAAATTTTGAGCCCACTGACTTTCTTCCCAGGCTGCGGCCAGCTGCTGATGCCATTACCCTTTCTGCTGTGAGAACATTTATTGTTGTGTTGTGTGCCCTGCCATTATTGTGGATATTTAACTCTTCCCGTTTTCTAATGGATAGTCACGGCACACACCACGCCATCCTGCAAGCTGATTCTCTGCACGACTTTAGCAAGACAAAAGAATGATGGACGGAGTGATACCCCAAAACCAGTCCCTTGTTTCCAGTCCAGGGAGGACCTGGGCTGGCAGTTCAGGTTGGACTGTTAACATGGGGACCAGGGTCAAGACTGATTGGCATATGGGTGGGTACAAACTGGGGTGGCATGGTGAGCAAAAGAACAATGGATTAAACCCAGATCTGTGACTGGAGGTGAGTGTTTGAAAAGATTCAGCACTCTGTCCATCATCCTTTTGTGTTGCTAAACTCGCCCTAAGTGGCCAGGGTATGCGTAGACTTGAGTCCCTTGCTCAGTGTGCCACTGGATTCAAGCTTGCCTGGATGAGGAGGGGTGATACCGAAAACTGGTCCCAGGGTGCTTGTCTCCAGTCCAGGGAGGACCTGGCAGTTCAGGCTGGACAGTTCCCATGGGGAACAGGGTCAAGATTGATTTGCATATGGCTGGGTCCAAACTGGTGTGGCATTGTGAGCAAAAGAACAATGGATTAATCCACGATCTGTGACTGGGGATGAGTTTCTAAAAAGTTTCAACTCTCCATCCATCATCCTTTTGTGTTGCTAGATTCTTTGCACAAAGCACATCATCCTGCAAGCCGATTATTTACCTTCAATCTTCAGGCTCTGTCTGTGTCCCAGCATGTGGGCTGCTTCATTCCTGTTCAGTCTCTATTGTTGTGCAAGGATCTGCTGGCAGTATTTGTTCTGGCTGTGGCGCTCAAACGTCAGGAGTCTCTGTGTCTCAGCAGCCTCTGTGTACACCACACAGGATGTCTAAACATCAGCAGCCATTTTGTTTCAGGTTAGCGTGTTAAGAGCGCTAACACTAGTCTCTTTCTGATGTCCAGTTTGGAAAAACACTTTCTTTCATTTAAAGCATTGCATGGCAGCATATCTTGCATCATAAACAACAATTTTGTCAAGTTGTTATTAAAACCATGTAAGATTTTGTTACTCTGCACACAGTAACTTTATCCATGGCTACAGTTTAAGGTGATGTTCAGCCTCCACCATTTCTACAGAGGGCAGACAAGCCTGGGTGGAGGGAATGGCTGCATGTTTTGAAAATTACTTGGCAGCAATAGATGCTGTTGATTACTCACCTGCCAGGAAGATGGCATTGTTATGTAATAACTTAGGAGTTGCAGGACAAAGAATGTTTGATAACCTACCAGTGATTATTGCGCATACTAGTGAAGGCACTCCGTGGAACGCTTACTTCGAGACAAAGGCCAGAATGTGCAAACAATATTCGGAAGAACCAAGTGTTTTACTGTAAATACACAATTTCTTCAAATGTAAGCAATCTAGTGAGGAGACAGTTGAGGAATATATTGCAATGCTAAGAGTTTTAGTGTCCAAGTGCAAGTTTGAGAACAATATAGACATTTACGTCAGGTACCCATTTGTGTGCAACTGTTACTCGAACAAAGTACAGGAGAGACTTTTAACATGTACGAATCCTACTTTGTCAGAAACAATAGAAGTTGCAAAATATATTGAAAGATCAATCATAACAACTCAGGTTTTGATGAGCCAAAGTTTGGTTTGTGGTGGTAATCAAGAAGGTCTATCACCCATCAGTTTTATTGCAGACGATTCATCTATCTTTGTGGTTAGTAAACGTAACAGAGTAAAAAAGAGCTATACCAACTATTACAGGTATGGTTCAAGAAATCATGTAGGAAATTATCCTTCTTGTCTGGCGATTGCCAAGAAATCCATGTGGTGCCAGAATGTTGGTCATTTTCAGGTAGTATGCAAAAGTGTCGGTGGTAGAATGAATAAAGTAAAGATTAGTAATGTGAATCTATACAATAATGCAGAAGATGTTCAAGACTGTTGTAACAGATTCTCTAATGTGCTTTTGACTATAAATACTTCAGGGTAACACACTTGTGACTCACAACCACACAAGAAATTCAAGGCAACCATTGATGGTAAGGTGATAACAACCATGGCAGATTCAGGAGCACCAGTTACCATTTTGGCAGATTCCACATTTTTTAGATTATGGCCTGACAATACGGTTCTTACCCCAGCAGATACAAATCCAAAGCATTTGACGAATAAGATGTAGAGCTGTTAAATCATTTTGTTTCGTCTCTTGAGTGTTTAGGTAGAGACATTTCTACTAAACTCGATGTAGCAGGAAAAGGACAAGATATTATAGGATGGATAGGTTTGGCCAAATTGGGCATTTATCTGCATCCAGGCCATGATGTACCTGTCGTACTCAGTGAAATACTGATTCTTAACATTGAGACAGCCCTCGTCAGCAGCAGACTTGACTACGGCAACGCACTCTACACAGGCATCCCAACCAAAGACATCAAACGACTCCAGCGTATCCAAAATGCCTCCGCCCGACTGATCCTCGACATACCCCGCCGATGTCACATCTCCCCTCACCTGAGGGAACTCCACTGGCTCCCGGTGGAGAAGAGGATCACCTTTAAACTCCTCACCCACGCTCACAAGGCACTTCACAACGCCGGACCCTCCTACCTCAACTCCAGACTCAATTTCTACGCTCCCACACGTCAACTTCGATCCGCCAACCTCGCCCTCGCCGTCGTCCCCCGAATCCAGCGCAAGACCTGCGGCGGCAGATCCTTCTCCTTCCTCGCCGCCAAGTCCTGGAACTCTCTCCCCACATCTCTACGCCAGACCCAGGACCTCCTCGCCTTCAGGAGACTCTTCAAAACCTGGCTCTTCGACCACTAACTGCAGCACACCTCCACCCCCCCCCGTTCCCCCCAGCGCCTCGAAACCCTGACGGGTACATAGCACGCTTTATAAATATCGTGATTGATTGATTGATTGAACATTGAGACAGGAGATAATTTGACACAATTATTATTTTAAAATGTCCCAGTTTTCAAAGACTCTATTGGCATGGTGAAAGAATTTGAGCATGTCATTAAACTCAAAAAGAATTCTACACCAGTGATACATAAGGTAAGACCCGTACCCTGGAGTGTAAGGGAGGAGTTAAAGGGTCTTCTGGAGAAATTTACTTATGAAGGTGTGGTTTCAGCTACCGATCCTTCAGAACGGGTTTCCCCAATTGTCATCACAAAGAAATGATCATGAGATTTGAGGTTGTGTGTGGACCTAAGATCACGAAACTAAAACATACTCATAGATTGTCACCCATTACCACGGATCCATGAAATGGTAGTCAATATTGGTAGCGCCAAATACTTCTCTACTATAGTTTACCACCAAATTCTCCTCAGTGCTGATTCACAATCTTTAACTAACTTTGTCATGCCACTTTGTGCTTACAAACACCTAAGACTACTGTTTGACCTGGCTTCGGCAGCAAATGTTTTCCAAAAGCTCCTGGACAGTCTATTTGGTGATGAGTCTCAAATGCAGGCTTTCCTGGATGACAATTTGGTCCTTACAGAAACTACAGAAGACCATATTGTTGTTCTGGAAAGTGTTTTAAAGATTTTGGAGGGATGTGGTATGACTGTGAAGTTGAACAAATGCAAGTTTATGGTACATCAAGTTGAATATCTAGGTTATACCATCACAGAAAATACAATCAAACCAAAAGCCTGCAATGTAGAAGCTATTAAAAAGCACCTCCACCTATGGACAAAGATTCACATAAGTAATTTTTAGGCCTGTGTGAATATTATGCAGTTTGTGTCCCTGGATATGCTCTGTTGGTGCAACCACTGGGGTCACTAATTAGAAAAGGAGTTAAATTCTGCCCAGGTTAATCAAGCTTTTGAAAATATTGAAGAACTTGTGATTAACGCTCCCACATTACAACCATATGAAACTCACAATACATCAATCAATCACTGGATTTATAAAGCGCTCTATGACCCGTGACCCGTGAGGGTTTCAAGGCGCTGGGGGGGGGTTGTGGGGAGGGGGGTACTGTTACCGATCGAAGAGCCAGGTCTTGAGGAGTCTTCTGAAGGTGAGTAGGTCTTGGGTCTGTCGTAGGTTGGTGGGGAGGGTGTTCCAAGTTTTGGTGGCGAGGTGTGAGAAGGATCTGCCGCCGGAGGTCTTTCTTTGGATGAGGGGAACGACGGCGAGGTTAGTGGAGCGGAGCTGACGGGTGGGGGTGTAGAAGCTGAGCCTGTTGTTCAGTTAGGCTGGTCCGGTGTTGTGGAGTGCTTTGTGAGCGTGGTTAAGAAGCTTGAAAGTGATCCTCTTGTCCACGGGGAGCCAGTGAAGGTTTCTCAGGTGGTGGGAGATGGGGCTGTGGCGGGGTACGTCGAGGATCAGCCGTGCGGAGGCGTTTTGGATGCGTTGGAGGCATAGAAGGTCTTTTGCTGGAATGCCTGTGTAGAGTGTGTTGCGGTAGTCCAGTCTGCTGCTGACGAGGGCCTGTGTCACAGTTCTTCTGGTTTCTGACAGGATCCACTTGTAGATTCTACGGAGCATGCGGAGTTTGTTGTAGCAGGAGGAGGAAACTGCGTTGATCTGTTTAGACAAGGTGAGGGAGGAGTCAAGGATGAAGCCCAGGTTGCGAGCGTGGTCAGTCGGTGTTGGTGGGGTTCCTAGTGCGGTAGGCCACCAGGAGTCGTCCCAGGTGGAGGGGTGAGTCCGAGGATGAGGACCTCCGTCTTGTCCGAGTTTAGTTTCAGACGGCTGATTCCCATCCATTCGGCAATGAATTTCATTCCCTCGTAGAGGTTGGTTTTGGCGGTGCGCGGGTCTTTGGTGAGTGAAAGGATGAGCTGGGTGTCATCGGTGTAGGTGAGAATGTTGAGGTTGTGTTGTCGGGCCACTTGTGCGAGGGGGGCCATGTAGATGTTGAACAGCGTCGGGCTGAGGGATGAGCCTTCGGGGATGCCGCAGATGATGTCGGTGGCTTCGGAGCGAAGGGGGGGAGGCAGACTCTCTGGGTTCTGCCGGAGAGGAATGAGATGATCCAGTCTAGGGCTTTTCCTTGAATTCCGATTTCTTGGAGGTGGGATTTCAGGGTGCGGTGGCAGACTGTGTTGAAGGCGGCAGGTAGGTCAAGGAGGATGAGGGCTGATGTTTCGCTGTTGCCCATTTGGCGGCTGATGTCATCTGTGGCAGTGAGAAGGGCGGTCTCAGTGCTGTGGTTTCGTCTGAAGCCGGACTGGGAGGGGTCCAGGATGTCGTTGTCTTCGAGGTGGCTGGTTAGTTGTGTGTTGACGATTTTTTCAATCACCTTTGCTGGGAAAGGGAGTAGGGAGATGGGTCAGAAGTTCTTGAGGTCGTTGGGGTCTGCTCTGGGCTTCTTGAGGAGGGCGCGGATTTCGGCGTGTTTCCATCTTTCCCGGAATGTCGCTGTTTCGAAGGAGATGTTGATGACCTTCCGTAGTTGGGGGGCGATGGTGGAGCCGGCTTTGTTGTATACGTGGTGGGGGCAGGGGTCTGACGGAGATCCGGAGTGGATGGAGTTCATGATCTTGTGTGTCTCTGTGTCGTTGACGTTGGTCCAGGACATCAGGTGGTTTGTGCAGGTGGGGTGTTCGGGGGTGGGGTCTGGCGTGGGAGTGGCGTTGAAGCTGTCGTGGATGTCGGTGATCTTCCGGTGGAAAAAGGTGGACAATGCGTTGCAGAGTTCTTGGGATGGAGGGATGACGTTGATGTTGCCGCTGAGGTTGGAGAGTTCTTTCACGATGCTGAAGAACTCTTTACTGTTGTGTGCGTTGTTGTCCAGGCGGTCTTTGAAGTGGGATCGTTTGGCTTGTCTGATGAGTTGGTGGTGATTGCGGGTGGTGTCCTTATGGGCTGTGAGGCTGTCGGGTGTGCGTTTCAGGAGCCATTCCTTTTTTAGCTTCCGGCAGTCGCGTTTGGAGTTTAGGAGCTCGTCGGTGAACCAGGTGGCTTTTTTTCTGGTTTGGTTGTCAGTGGATTTCTTGAGTGGTGCGAGGGTGTTGGCGCAATCGTTGATCCACAGAGTGAGGTTGTGGGTGGTGGTGTCTGGGTCGGTGGGTTCGGGGGGTGGGTTCTGGGCGAGGGTGTTGGTAAGCTGGTCTTCTGTAACTTTGCTCCAGCATTGGAGGGGTGGCTGTTGGGTGCGATGGTGCTCGGTATGTTTCTTGTAAGTGAAATGGATGCACTGGTGGTCGGTCCAGTGGAGTACGGTGGTATGGTTGAAGGTGACGTGAGTGCTTGAGGAGAAGATGGGGTCATGCGTGTGGCCAGCGATGTGGGTTGGTGTGTTGACGAGTTGTCTGAGGCTGTGGTTGGTGAGGTTGTCGATCAGGGTGTTGGAGTTTGTATCGTTGTTGTTCTCCAGGTGGAAATTTAGGTCCCCGAGGAGGATGTAATCCGTTGAGGTGAGTGCGTGGGTGTTGGTGAGGTTGGCGAGGGATTCGCTGAAGGGTGCTCGTGGTCCGGGGGGGTCTGTAGATGAGCGTTCCTCTGAGAGTAGTGTGGGGGTCGGTGTGGATGCGGAAATGTAGGTGTTCGGCGGTCTTGAGGGAGTCGTCAGTGTGGGTGTCGACCTTTTGGGTGGATTTGTGGGCGATGGCTATTACTTCTCCGATTCCGTTGTTGCAGTCCCTACGGATGATCTTGTAGCCGTCCGGGATGGCTATTGCGATGTCGGGTGCCGAGGAGTCATTCCACCAGGTTTCGGTCAGGAAGGCTACATCTGGGACGGTGGTGTTGAGCAGGTCCCAGAGCTCGATGGCGTGCTTGCGTGTGGAGCAGGTGTTGAGGAGTATGCAGTGGAGGAGGTTTGTTCCGGTCTTTGTTGGTTTCGTTGTTCTGACGCAGGTGAATCTGCAGGTGCGGCATGAGAAGGGTCCGTTGGTGTGGACTGGAAGCATGCTGTGATGCGGCCGGGATTGAGGGCGTTGAGTCGAACGGGCGTATAGCGGCGTCTGGAGGTGCAGGGGTCTCGCAGACCAGGGGGTGTGGCGCTGGGCGCGGTCCAGGTGCAGACGGGTGGAGACGGGCTTGCCTCTGGCGTGCCTCTGGCGCGCCAGCGGCGCGGACGCATAGCAACCGCCGTTAAGAAGGGAGGGGGAGGGAGGAGCAGCTGGGAGGAGGGAGGGAGCGGCGAATGGGGGCGCAAGGGGGGCGGGGCCGCAGGGAGGCAGCGGCGGGGAAAGCGGCTCAGAGAGAGCCGGCAAGGGGAGCGCACAAGGGGCAAAAGCGGCAGAAAAAGGCACAGAATGAAACTGAGGAAAGAATGTCACAGTAATTCAAGGCACAGAAAGCGAATCACAATAACATGAATGGAATAAAGGCACAGAATACAAGTCACAATAACATGAACGGCATAAACTCACAGAAAACGAGTCAGAAAAAGTTAAAAGGCACAAAGCACAAGTCTAGTGACGCTTACTAGAGCCCACTAGACACCAGGGATGAGGCGCAGGCGGATGGCTGCGGGTGGAGGAGGGCCTCGAACACGCGATTGGCAGCGTGTGCGCGGTCAAGGACAATGGGACAGCTTGGTGGTGCTGCGGACGTGGGGGAGTGATCTCCTAACCAAAATCAGGTCAGAGGTCGCTCACTCTCGACGCGCAGCGACCGCCATTAAGAAGGGAGGGAGGAGCAGCTGGGAGGCGGGAGGGAGCGGCGAATGGGGGCGCGAGGGGGGCAGGGAGGCAGCGGCGGGGAAAGCGGCTCAGAGAGAGCCGGCAAAGGAAGCGCACAAGGGGCAAAAGCGGCAGAAAAAGGCACAGAATGAAACTGAGGAAAGAACGGCACAGTAATTCAAGGCACAGAGAACGAGTCACAATAACATGAACGGAATAAAGGCACAGAATACGAGTTACAATAACATGAACGGCATAAAGGCACAGAAAACGAGTCACAATAACATGAACGGCATAAAGGCACAGAAAACGAGTCACAATAACATGAACGGCACAAAGGCACAGAAAACGAGTCACAAAAAGTTAAAAGGCACAAAGCACAAGTCTAGTGACGCTTACTAGAGCCCACTAGACACCATGGATGAGGCGCAGGCGGATGCCTGCGGGTGGAGGAGGGCCTCGAACACGCGATTGGCAGCGTGTGCGCGGTCAAGGTCAATGGGACAGCTTGGTGGTGCTGCGGACGTGGGGGAGCGATCTCCTAACCAAAATCAGGTCAGAGGTCGCTCACTCTCGACGCGCAGCGACCGCCATTAAGAAGGGAGGGGGGAGGGAGGAGCAGCTGGGAGGCGGGAGGGAGCAGCGAATGGGGACGCGAGGGGGGCAGGGAGGCAGCGGCGGGGAAAGCGGCTCAGAGAGAGCCGGCAAAGGAAGCGCACAAGGGGCAAAAGCGGCAGAAAAAGGCACAGAATGAAACTGAGGAAAGAACGGCACAGTAATTCAAGGCACAGAGAACGAGTCACAATAACATGAACGGAATAAAGGCACAGAATACGAGTTACAATAACATGAACGGCATAAAGGCACAGAAAACGAGTCACAATAACATGAACGGCATAAAGGCACAGAAAACGAGTCACAATAACATGAATGGCACAAAGGCACAGAAAACGAGTCACGAAAAGTTAAAAGGCACAAAGCACAAGTCTAGTGACGCGTACCAGAGCCCACTAGACACCAGGGATGAGGCGCAGGTGGATGCCCGCGGGTGGAGGAGGGCCTCGAACACGCGATCAGCAGCGTGTGGGGGGTCAAGGACAAGGGGACAGCTTGGTGGTGCTGCGGACGTGGGGGAGCGATCTCCTGACCAAAATCAGGTCAAAGGTCGCTCATCGTTTATTACTGTGGATGCTAGCCTAAAGGGCTTAGGAGTTGTATTCAGATGATGGGCTAGTGGCAAAGAAAATACAGTAGCCTTCACTTGTAGGATGCTGAGTGAAGCCAACGCAAACTATACTACCATTGAGCAAGAAGCACTTGCATATACTTGGCAAGTGGACTTACATATGGGGAACATCTTTTGATTTGTTCACTGATCACAAACCCCTAATATATCTTTTAAGTGGTAATGGTCTAGAAAAGGCATCAGCATGATTAGTGAGATTACTGTCTAAACTTTAAGAGTATAACTTTAATATCAAAGACATGCAATGGGGGAAAAATGTTCATGCAGATTGTTTGCTACGTCTACCATTGAATGACTCTGTTGACATGAATGCTAGTGACGATAATTGTGTGATATAAGTGATTGATGCCATTTCCATATGTAAGGAGGTAGTTACCGAAGAAGAAGGGTAAGCTGCAACTGAAAAAGGTGAAGTAATGCAGAAATGTTTTCATTATATCAAAGTTGGATGGCCATTAGACAAATTACTTTCAGGAGAGCTGAGGTGTTTTACACAAGTTTCATCTGAGTTATCTTGTGGGAATCAAATTTGTGTACTCAACAATCTGATTATCTCTCCTGCTGCTTTACAAGAACACCTTTCTGTAGCACCGCATGATGGACATTTAGGTATCTCAGAAACATGCAAAAAGATAAAACAACATTTCTGGTGGCCAGATATAGACAAAACTGCATCTCTATTCATTGAAAAATGTCCTCCGTGCATTGTGTCTGATAAACATTGGTAAACACTTTTTCCTGTACAGGTACTTGAAGGTACCTGGGTAAAATTTGCTATTGATTTTTCAGGCCCCTTCCACTTTTTGCCCAGGGCATTTAGGCAGCAGACCACTGACAATTCCAGTTTGTGCATCCTTTACAGTTCCCAAATGCGAAGACCTAGGATGAAGCACAGTTTCCCTTCTTGGAGCCCCTCTGGTGGAAAACCTTATGTCGTTCCTCTAGACAGCGCTGTAACACAAAGAACAAGGAAAGAGAAGAAGTGCAGGCTAGAACTGTCCTTATTGTCCTCTGTGTCTTCCATCGTGCCACTGGCATCCGTAAAAACAAATAATTGTTAAGAATCAGCTAAGGGTAACCAGATGCGGCAATAGTGACTGCAAAATATTTCCTGTATCCGCCAGATCCAATGTTCGCAATCGGTATTGCAAAAATATGGATATAATGCTCACAAACAATTCAGTCAAAAAACTTAACATGAAGGGACCTCATTCCACCTCAACAAAGTGAACATAATTTACAGGGGAGCTCTAAAGGCATCTGCCCTGGATGATGCACCCCAACACCTATAAAATGCTGCCAGCAGATAGTGCCTGTGCAGGTGGGTTGAGAGGATGACCACCCCCCACCTCCGAATAACAGTTTAGAAAGACCAATGAAGATTCGTCTATCACCAGACAGTGGTTTCTTTGGGGAACGTTATGAATACAGTTTGAGCTGCAAAGCTTGATTGAGTGCCCCACAAAAACTTGCCTAAAAAAAAAAAAAAAAAAACATTATTTCATTTATAAAATGCTGGCCTGTGATTGGAGTCAATTTGTAGATCTGTTGCTGTAGAGTGAAGCAGCTAAGACTAAGAGTCAATCCACTTCCAGCATGAGGTAACTATAGAACCTAAGGAAGAATAATTCAGGGTTGGTCCTTATCATACATCTTACTGCATTCCGCATGGTTATATCCGTCAGAGTACCTGGTTTCCAGGAGAATGTATGGAAACATCTATGGATTCAGTGGTAATTTTGATGTGCCTTCTATGAAGTGGTATCTGAACACAGTTGTTTTCTATAACCATTGATAGATAGATAGATAGATAGATAGATAGATAGATAGATAGATAGATAGATAGATAGATAGATAGATAGATAGATAGATAGATAGATAGATAGATAGATATACCAAACATATATCTATAACGTTTCTCCTCTATTTCTCCATGGCCCTTGATGCCTCAGCTAATAGAGGTAAAGTTCATACTGGTGGTCTGTGTTTTTGGCTCCATTCCTTCCCTAAAGATAGCATAGTTAAAAAATGTTGAATGCTCGTTTGCCCCCTCTGCCTCATTAAACCAGACGCTCACCTGCTTTTGGACCAGCACTCAAATGTCCTGTGTCAAAGACAGTCTTTTGGTAGTATCACAATGTTTAAGAATTGGACCCCATCTGAAATTCTGCCAAGAAGCTAATTTAATCTTTTCAAAGCCTCAAACCTCTGTAACAAGGTTCTTTCCCCAGCCAGATCAGAGACTGGTGTCAGTATGGGATACTAAGTACTGCTGCTGTCCCTTCTCTGGAGGAGCACAATGGCATCACCAGATTAACTCTTGGAGAGGTTTTAATGCACTCTATTTATGGTAAGGGGAGGGGATTATTATCTAGATATGTGTTTTATGTTGAAATGCTTACCCATCTCCGATATCTTTACCTTGCACTTAACCTGACCTGAACAGGTTTTCGGTCGCTAAATACTTTCTTCCCCAGTTCATCTAGCTGGTTGCTGAATAGATGTTTACCTTTAAATGGCATTTTCAGTAGACAGACCGTTTGTGTATCTTTTGATCCCTGGGATGAATATGCCTTTATGCTGCATCAACTGTTTATGGAATCAAGATGGAAAACCTCAATGCATTGAAGGCCACATCAGACAGAACCCTTTTTGCTCCCCCTCCCCTCCCACTAGCTAGCATCTCTGTGCAGTCCTAGACTGCCTGGAGAACAGTGGAATGGGATTGAAGGTCATTTTCAACTGACTAAGAAGAGTAAGCTCTCCAAACCTCCTGTGGAAACTCGTTTACACCGTTCAGTCCGCTGAGTCTGTCAGCCATCTGGACCACCTCGGACAAAGAGGGGTACCAAAGGCTTCCTCAGCCCCTGTGGTGTGAGGGGGCTCAAGCTCCGGGGGGGGGGGGGCTCTCAGCACACTACCCTGGCCTGAGAGCTCCTGAGTGACTCCAGAGGAGGAGCCCTCCATATACTCTGCAGAGGGTGGGGGGGGCTCAAGTTTCGTTAAGCCACTGCTCGGACATCATCAATATCTAACTCAGTGGTTCTCAACTTTTTGATTTTGAATCTGGAGACCCCCACTGAATCATTCTTGTAATCAGGGGACCACATCTGAATCATCATTGGATTCGAGAGACTAAGCAATTTTGATCATTTGAACCACAAAGCAATATGGAAATGAGCATTCATCAAACAAATGATGAAGTATTTTAATTAATTTACAAACAAATAGGAAGGGTAGAACATTTCTAAATTCATTTGAGTCCACCAATTGTCCATACTATAATTTATTTGGTGCACTTGGACCTACACTACTCCCACCTATTGGAAGAATACCAACTTAATTTTTAGCCTCCACTTTAAATTCCTTCATATTTGCAGAAGTTTTTAACATCTTCAATTTTACATTTTTCTCTTTTATTTATATGCACTTCATTAGTTTGTTAATATGAAATGATTTCCTAAGCAGTTGCAAACCTCCTAAATAGATGGTGTGGATCCACAAGTGTCCCCAGAGCACAGGTAAAGAACCACTCGTCTAACCTCAAAAGTAGAACAATATGGAACCCAAAATGTGATTTGGCTATGTGCTGGGATATCATCCTCTCCGGTCCTCTTTTTCTCTGAGCAGGAGATCCTTCACTTGTCTGTTAACCAGAAACCAGGCAGGGTTTTGTAATTGTCAAAAAACAGACATACATTACTTGCTGGATATCCTCCCACAAAAGATCACAGTTGTGAGACAGATAGCAAAAGATAGGGGGCGTGTCCTACGACTGAATGGTTGCCATTTTTATCAGGATTAGGGTCAGGTAAGTCATCATATTATATTCGGGGGGAAACGAGGATGAAGCAGAAAAAGTCAGATTATGTGGAAGGAAATGTTGCCACCTTCAAGGAACTAACATTCCAAAGAGTTGTCTGACTGCCAGGCCTCCTGCTGACATAGACATTCTTCCACTAGTGGGTTCCACTCTGGAATAGCATACTAACAAATTCGACCTGATACTGCAAGCCATGCCAAACGCTAAAACGGCTCTGGAGCTGAAGATAGATGAAGTGGCCCTGGACATCAGCCTTCTACGTGCAGATCACTAGAAACTAGTGGACAGAGTAGACAATTCACTCTTTCAGCACTGTGCCTGATGGTCCAAGAGCTACATGCACAAATGATAGCTTTGAAGGATGAGGTCTACACCATTTCATAGCCTGGTCTCACCTCCCACATGCACATGAGTAGCCTGCTTGCTTCTTTTCTCCTCTATTTCTCCATGGCCCTTGATGCCTCAGTCAATAGAGGTAAAGTTCATACTGGTGGTCTGTGTTTTTGGCTCCAATCCTTCCCTAAAGATACCATACTTTTAATCACCAGCTGTTTTATGAAGAGGAGAGCACCAAATGGTTCTCCCTCCCAGTGGCCAGGAAATGCCCTTCTGTGTTCTCCTAGGTTGCGCTTGTCATTACCTTGAACATCTCAGCTGGTCTTTCTAGGATATAGAAGATACAGACTTGTCTCCTGACAAGCTTACCTCTATAACCTGGGAGAGTGGACCCACCTACTTACACCAATTGTAGATCCATCAAAGATATCCACACCAACAGAAGTCCAACTGGCTATGGAAGAGCACATCCCTTTCAAGTCTCATCTTGGCACAAGAAGGGCCAACTGGTTAGTCTCCATAATCCTGTTGCCAGCACATATTACTCTAGTTCATCCCTTGCTTGTTCATGCCTTTGTGAGCCCGTAGAACTGCACTACCTAGGCGACGGTTCTGTCATACTCCATGCTAACTCGGTATAGCATCATTCCATCATGCGCCTCACCTGGACTCAATACTTAGATGGTCAAAAGTAGATACACAAGAAGAACAAACATCGCAACTCTCTTTCTGCCAGAAGCAAATGATGACCTCTCCCAAGAGACACACGTTATCAAGTGGAGCAGAGGGCGAGGCAGCCTTTAGGACCCCTTCATAACAGTTAAGCACTTTGGAAGAGGGAAAGGGAGAGTGTACAGCTCTGGTTGTCTTTCATGACGCGGACAATAAGGCGTGAGGAGGAGGTGATTGCAATTCGTTCGCGTAAAGACTGAGGAAAAATATGCGAAGACGAAGTAATTCTATCGCACCCTCCACACTACCTTCTGTTGCATGATATGACATCCACTGGAACGAGAATACTTCAGCTAAGCAGGACTGAAAATAATTCGTGCCAGTGTTTGATCTTCAACAGCACCTTCCTGTTTCAAGAAACACATGTGATGACTTGCGAGGGCCTCCAGGGAGGGCGAAGTGTGTGTACTCACTTCCGTTATCCCCACCCTTCCTCAATGACTCTCTCTCACGTGTGGCCAATGAGGTTTCCACCCTCTTATTAGCAGGTCAGCAAACCCGTTCCTGGAGCAGCAATTCTCTGGCGCTCTCCTTTGTTCCGAATGATCTGCTCTGTTTTATAGTTTTCATTTAATCACAGTAACTCTTTATAATTTAATGCGTTATATCGATTGTGATTTCAAATGCCAAAAACATTAGTCTTGTTTTAATGCATCTACAATCAACCCAATAACTGCGCTTTTTCGATGTTTGTATTTCTCACGGTAATTTAGCACTATATAACTAGCAATTTCCACCTCCTGTTTGACAGTTAATGTGCTAATTATGAACCTGATAATTCAAAATGGAGTGTTGCCCTTGGCTCCTTCTGGCGCAGCTAAGGATGAAAGCCTTTGAACTAAACTCCTTCTGTGGGCATGTTCCTTTGAAAATGAATGGATTGTGAGGTGAGGGAAGACCTGGCATGTGAAGAAAGGACGACCTTGTAAATGGAATGGTTTATTTCGTAGGTGGCTGACGATATTCGAATGGCCTTCAAATGTGTTACAGGCAGGGACAGTAAACATGATAACATTTCAGCACTGTCTTCGCTCACGTAACACTGACTCTCTTCGCCACTGTGCTGTATCTGCACACTGCAATCACTGTGGAAAAAATGCCCACTCAAATTTTGCTAATCCAGTGAGATTATAAATCCAATTTTTAACTACATATTGACATTGCATTCATAAATGTAAATCATGTTACCAAAATGTTCGCTATTCCCCAGCGAGCAAATCAAAGGACAAGTTTTGTGGTTACCTGGTACAGCATCCCTGAAAAACTAAATATAAGTGGCTCAACTGTGCGTTGAAAGGTGAGTGGTGTGCATGTGTTTGACTGTTTGTGTGCAGGCGCATACACACACCCACCCAGTGTGTCTTTATTTGTTAGGCATATTGTGCACTGTTAGAAATGGGGTCTTTGGTTGGCAGTCAGGTTAACCCCTGTCCAAGCAAGGACTCTCAGTCTAGTCAGGTTAAGTCACACACAACCCAAATTATCCTGTGCCCACCCTCTGGTAGCTTGGCACTGAGCAGTCAGGCTTAACTAGGTAATGTGTTAAGTATTTGTGCAATAAATCATGCAATAACCCAGTAGAACACCACAAAAATACACCACACATTGTTTAGAAAAATATAAAATATTTATCTGGATAAATGCAGGTCAAAACAATTAAGAGGCAATAAGTATATTTTGAGATATCACTGTAAAAATGATATAAAGTGTCTTTAGTCTCTTTAAAAGCAATACATGTCTCTTGCAAGCACAAAGTACCTGGTTTGCGTTCAAAATCTCTGCAAAGAACCGCAGAGGAGGAGATGCGTGGAAAACAGGGAGGTGTGCGTCGATTTCTCAGGCCGCACACAGTGATGCGTTGTTTATTTTACACGCAGGGAAGGCTTTGCGTTGATTTCCGGTGCTCGGTCTTGGATCCTCTTCAGGTTGCGGGGTTTTTGGACACCCGGAGACGATGCTTTGCAATCCGGCGCTGACAGGACAAAGTCACAGGGTCTGCGTCGATCCGGTCGGCGTTGCGTGGAAATTTCTACTGCAAAGCAGCCGCTGCGTCAATTCCTCTCAGGAAGTCGGGCTGCGTCATTCCGGCTCGTCTGTGCGTTGATCTAGTTGGCCATGCGTCGAAATGCCGGTCGCTACGCTGGCGCTGAGTCGATCTTCTTGTTGCGGAGTCAGGCTGCGTCTTTCGAGTTCGGCGTGCAGTGAATTTTTCACTGCAATGCAGGTTGTGCGTCGTTTCTGGCTGGCTGTGCGTCAACTTTCGCCGCACAGGGAGTTATTCTTGTAGAGATGAAGTCTTTTTGGTCCTGAGACTTCAGGGAACATGAGGCAAGCTCTATCCAAGCCCTTGGAGAGCACTTCTCAGCACAGCCAGAGAGCAGCAAGGCAGCGGGGCAACAGCAAGGCAGCAGTCCTTCTCAGAAAGCAGTCAGTTGAGTCCTTTGGGCAGCCAGGCAGTTCTTCTTGGCAGGTTGCAGGTTCTGGTTCAGGGTTTTTTTCTCCAGGAAGTGTCTGTGACAAGACTGTCTTGTTGAGAAGTGTCTAAGTTGGTAGGGTCCGAGACCCTGCTTAAATACCCAAATGTGCCTTTGAAGGGGGGGAGACTTCAAAGAGTGGCTTCGAAGTGCACAAGGTCCCCTTTCAGTTCCATCCTGTCTGCAAGGGTCCTAGTAGGGGGTATCTCAGTCCTTTGTGTGATGGCAGGCTACTGTCCTTTGACATGTAAGTGTCAGGCCCTCCACCCTCCCAGCCCAGGAAGACCCATTCAATATGCAGGTGTATGCAAGTGTGACTGAGCATCCTGTGTTTGGGGTTATCTGAGTGAGTGCACAAGGGAGCTGTCAACGAAACCTAGCCAGACATGGATTGGAAGGCACAGAAGGATTTAAGTGTAGAGAAATGCTCATTTTCTAAAAGTAGCATTTCTAAAATCGTAATAGAAAATCCAACTTCACCATTAAGCAGGGTTTTGTATCACCATTCTAGCCATAATAAATATGACCTGGCTACTCCTTTCAGATTAGGATCTAACACTCAAACAGTATATGAGGGCCGCCTTAATGCTATCCTATGAAAGGAGCAGGCCTCACAGCAGTGTAAAACTACCAGAACATATAGAACACACATGTTCATGTCCTGCCTTTTACCTACATAACACCCTGCCCTACGGGCTACCTAGGGCCTACCTTAGGGGTGACTTATATGTAGAAAAAGGGGTGTTTAAGACTTGGCAAGTACTTTTAAATGCCAAGTCGAAGTGGCAGTGAAACTGCTCACACAGGCACTGCAGAGGCAGGCCTGAGACATGGTTAGGGGGATATTATGTGGGTGGCACAACCAGTGCTGCAGCCCTCTAGTAGCATTTAATTTACAGGCCCTAGGCACATGTAGTGCACTTTACTAGGGACTTACAAGTAAATTAAATAAGCCAATTGGGTATGAGCCAATGTCACTATGTTTTAAGGAGAGAGCATATGCACTTTAGCAGTGGTTAGCAGTGGTAAAGTCCTAAAGCCAGCAACATTATGTCAGAAAAAGAGACGGATGAAGGCAAAAAATGTGGGGGTGACCCTACAGAAAGGCCAACATGCACCAAAACGGAATTTCTTAAATTGGTGAAAAAGTGTGAGACTGATTGTCTCTTTGATGCTGGATTTTTGCAAGTTAACTGAAAGCAAATTTAAACAATCATGTTACATTTTATATTATTACTTTTACTGTCCTTACCTGTTTCATCCCCGCCATCCTCTGTTGTTTGTTGTGTGTCTTATCTTGTGATCATGTCTGTTGCTCATGTCTTTTGTAGATTCTTCTTGAGGCATTGTTTTCTTATGTTTAGGGTTCAGGATTCCACATGAATTATCAGGACGGCAGGACACCGTGAACGGCTTTCACTAAGTATATCTGCTTGCTGTGGGGCTCAATAAAGTACCTACTGCCGAGTTGCTAGTACCCAGAAGTACTTCTTTAATCCTTTCTTGACAAGTATTCCAACATAAAGCCCATGTAAGGGAATGCCATCCAACCAAAACAAAGCTGAAGAAAAAAGCTAGAGAGTGGATCACAAAACATATTTGACTGGTGCTATTTCATGTCTTCAGTGTTAAATTAAACAGTGCTTTCTCTAAACACCTTTTACCACTGAATGATGAAACCAGGATTCTGGAGGTAGTAAGGTGTGATAAGAATGTTTACGTACATTTGCTCTGTTGCATTTTGTTGTGGTGGTAAGTTCTGCTTTTTGTTGTGCTTCTCTGCTTTTGTGCTGCATTATTGCAATATGAGTTGTGTTGTAGCATAGCTTTTGTGTTACATTCTATTTTTACTGTTTTGTTGTCATGTGCCCTGTTACTTTTAATTATATTGTTATGCCACTTTGTGTATGCGATTGTGTTATATTATTTTTTTCACTATAGATACATAAACACAAGCTGCTACATTTCTAATCAAAAGCAGCAATTCCTGTGTCAAGTAAGTATTTACCAGTAATGTGGTAAAATAGCTCTGCTGCAGTTCTTCAACTACTGAAGACTCCAGTCAGTGCAAAACTGCGGCAGATACTAGATATTAATTTAGCACTGCTCAGTGCTCACTTTATGTGATATGGCTAAGAGAGCTCACAATATTAAAATGAAAGGTCAAAAGATGGGCCCAGTGTTCAGCAAAACAGAACCCGCAGGGATTCCCCCTCACCATTCTTACTGTGAACAGGACCTACTTAATGCAGGCCGCAGCGTGACTGTGCCACCGGTGGGCTGGAGGCACAGCAAAGGCAAGCCCGTCTGCACCCATCCGTGTCTAGACTGTACCCAGCACCATGACCCCTAGCCCTCCCGCCCCTGCAGATACACCATAACTGAGCTCTACACCCTTGACCTCAGACACTGCAGCAGACACTGCCACCCCGCTGTGCTATGCTCCACAGTAGGACCTTTCACCTGCACCAACAGCCACTTAACCTGCCACAGTACACACACCAGCTCACCGATCAGCCCCATCCGGAACACACCATAGACTCTACCTAAACAAAAACACTAACTCACATGCACCCTTCTCAACACACACTCACTATGCAAGCACACCACAGAGATCTGGGACCTCATCTCCACCCTCACACCTGACATCCTCTTCCTCACCGAGACCTAGGTCAGTACCACTTCCATGCCTGACATTGCCACTGCAATACCTGAAGGTTACATGATCACCAAACACAACTGCATCAACAAGCCTGGCGGAGGGATCACCATTGCGCACAAGGAATCCATCTAATGCACTACCACAAATGACATCTCCCTAGCCATGGAACACCTTAACTCTCCACTCCAGAGAGATGTCAAAACTACAATCAGGGACACCCTTGCCTACCGTCCTCCAGGACTATTTCCAGCCTTCTGCAACTTCATCGCCGACTTCATTGCCCCCTCTAATAACTACATTTTCCTTGACTACCTCAACTTCCATCTTGACAACCACAATAACATTAATACTACCAACCTCCTCGACAGCATAAACAACATCGGACTCACTCAACTTGTCCATGACCCCATGCACACCGCAGGCCA
The DNA here is from genome assembly GCF_031143425.1 of Pleurodeles waltl. Classification (NCBI taxonomy): domain Eukaryota; kingdom Metazoa; phylum Chordata; class Amphibia; order Caudata; family Salamandridae; genus Pleurodeles; species Pleurodeles waltl. The sequence goes on from NC_090442.1 coordinate 520,868,771, forward strand.
CCATCTTCACTTCCAGTGACCACACCACAGAACTCAATTGGATCATCTCTCCATTGTCCACTTCAACATCACCAGCACACTGACCTCCGCACCCAGTCTGCCCAACTCTCCCCACCGCAGCTGGAGCAATATCTCAAAGGACAAATGAATCAGCAGCCTCAACACCACTCACCCCATCTCCCCCCACAACCTGGAACACAACCTCAGAAACTTCAAGAATTGGATCATCATATGCACTAACAGCATTGCTCCCATGGACAACAACACACACAGAAGGTTTACCACAAGCAGACAAGATGGTACACTGAAGACCTCAGAAACTCTAAATGACACTGTAAACAACTGGAAAGGAGATGGAGCACCAGCATGGACATGATCGACTAGACCGCCTTCAAGACAGTCCTCAACCTCTACCACAGACAGTTGAGAGAATTGAACAATAAGAGACCTTAGCCTCACGCATGGAGTCAAGCTTCAATAAAAGCAAAGAACTCTTCAACATCGTCAAAGAATTCTCCAACCCCTCAGTTGCCAAAAACAACATTACCCCCTCACAGGGACTCTGCAACAACCTTGCAAACTTCTTCCACAACAAGATCATCAACATCTACAGAAACTTCAAACCCCTGCCGAAGGCCACCAACTTCTTCAAGCAGCACAACAACCCCACTACCACTACAGACATGTGATTAGCCAAATGGAGCCAGCTCTCCCCACAGGATACTGCCGCCATCCAGAACTCTGTCTACTCAGGGGCCCTAACCGACCCCTGTCCTCACCACATCTTCAACCTAGGCGAAGCCAGAATCAGCCGCGTTCTTACCACCTTGTTCAATGCCTCAATTGCCACAGCCACCTTCCCCGAGGACTAGAAACACACAAAGCCAAAACCCTACTAAAGAAACCATCATCAGACCCCTGCAAACTCAACTACCAACCAATTCCCCTGCTCTCAGCCAAAGTAGTAGAAAAAGCCATCAACCACCAGCTTTCCTCACATTTCGAATGGAGCCTTCTACTCAGTTCCTCCCAATCTGGATTCTGCAGCAACCACAGCACTAAGACAGCCCTCATCGCGGCTATGGATACCATCTGAGCTTTACTCAACCAAGGAGGGACTGCGGCTCTGACCTACCTAGACCTCTTGGCAGCCTTCGATGTGGTCTCCCACCACACACTGATCACAAGACTGCACAACATAGGCATCCACAGAGCCACTCTCAGATGGATTGCCTCTTTCCTCATCTCTTAAGTGTCTGTGGCATCCTGCTACCAGAATGATAAAATATCATTATGCTCTTCTACAGAGGGTGGAGTGTCACCTTCCTTTTTATGCTGTGCATAAAACTGCCATTAGTTAGCTATTAGTTTAATAAGGGGAGAGGATGGTTATTATTAGTTTATGCCTTCAAATCTCGGGTGAAATTGGAGAAACATTTGTTTTTCTGATGTTAGTTATGCATTGTAGGTGGAGATCTTGTGGCTTAGGAATGTGGAAACATGACACTGTTAAATAGAGGGTCATGAGCAAGATGAGGGCAGAAACACTTGCACGCTAGCTGAGCTTGGCGCTACCCACTTGCTCCATCCATATAATGCCTAGATCTGCACTGGTGGATTCCTTGAGACTCCGCACACACATGTACATGGGGGATCTCCCCCATCCTGTGACTGGAGTGGCTGACCAGCCCATGGCAAAGTGGGAGATGGGATGGATCCAGTGGTCAGCTGAGCAGCCTGGACTAAGGCAATTGGATTGACATGACCTAATAATAAGGTGATTTATAAAGTACCTATTTACTTCACACATAGTGTTCCCACGTGGCCCACCTACCCATGCAAAGCCAAGGAGCCAGTGGTGGTGACTATAACGTAACTGCCTGAGGCCCATGTGGATGGTGACCGGGACACACTGGGTCCTGAGATGTGAGAAGAAGTTGCCTAGCAGAAGTAGTGGGCTGGGCAGTCCCGACCATTGTAGCCAAAACCAATATCCCAGGCGGCAGTGGAGGACCCAGTGGTGCTATAACGGACACACCTCCCTGGGGGGCCTTGAGAACAGGGCTCAAGGTATGCACTGTCCCTGAGATGATGGGAGGCTGGTGAAGAGTCAGGAGGAAGCACTCAGTGGAGACACCCCTCTAAACATTGGGGACCATCCAGATGAATTGTAGATGATCTCTGAGAGTGGTGAGTCCTGAACCTGGGGACTCACATTACACACTACAATAGGTGCACCGTAAATTAGACCCGGCCACAGTATGTGTTGGGGTCACTGAACTGCATAGGGGAAACTGTGCCTTGCAGGGCTGAGAAATGGTCAGCCTTCTCTACTACACGCAAATCAGGTAACACCTCAGGAGCAGAGGGAAGTGACCCAAGGAACTACCACACTGAGGGCCGTGGTCATTGATGATGAAGGGCTTCTGCCTCCCAGGACCTTCTGATGTTGGACTGATCTATACAAGGGAACCCAGTGGCCTCTAATTGCCTGGCAGCTCCACTCCCTTGGCACACACCTTCCACCACTTGCACTACAGTGAAATAAAAAAATGGCAAACCGATGATTCCAAAGAGTTGCCTGACTGCCATGACCAGGCCTCCTGCTGGCATAAACATTCTTCCCCTAGTGGGCTCTACTCTAGAATAGCATACTAACAGGTTGGAGCTGATACTGCAGGCCATGCCAGACTCTAAAATGGCTCTTGAGCTAAAGATAGATGTAGTGGCTCTCAACGTCATCCTTCTACATGCAGATCACCGGAAACTAGTGAACAGAGTGGACCATGGGTAACTCACTTTTACAACACTGCGCCTGATGGTCCAAGAGCTACATGCCCAAAAGATAGTTTTGAAAGAAGAGGTTTACACTTCTAAATGTAGGCAGAAGATGCAGAAGTGTGATCCTGCTGCAACAACAACTCATCCTCTCCCTGATGGACAAGACAACCACCACCAGAGCTAACTTCGCTAACATGCATGACCATGGTAGCAGACTGTATGTAAACCAACTGCCTAAAGCTCAACTCTGACAAGACAGGAGTACTGACCTTTGGCAAGAAGACCTCCCCATTGGACTCCACCTGGTGGTCGTCAGAGCTAGGACCAACACCACCAACCACAGACCATACAATAAATCTAGTTATTACCCTACAACACAAGCTCAACATGAAGGCTCAGGTCAATGCAATGTGCACCTCCAGTTTCCACATCCTATGCATGTTGCAAAAGATCTTCAAATGGTTGCTTCAGAACACCAGACAGACTATCATCCCCTCATCACCTGCTGGCTGGACTGCAGCAACACTCCCTGTGCTGCAATCTCCAATCAACTCCTGTACAGATTACAGACCGCCCAGAACAACGCTGCAAGACTCATACTAAACCTCCCACACTGCACCCACATCACATTTTACCTCAGGAAGCTTCACTGGCTCCCCACTCACAAGCGCATTCAATTCAAACTTGTCTCGCATACATACAATGCCGTAGACAACACAGGACCAAAATACCTGAACAGTTGCATACATTTTGATCAGCCCACCAGACACCTACTCTCTGCCTTGCTCTTACTTACTCCAGTCATTCTCCTACATCGCACCCACAATATGGAACAACCTCTCTCAACACATCAGAGCCTGCTGCTCACTTCTTGAGTTCCACAAGAAGCTGAAGACCTGGCTCTGCATATAAGCACCTTGGGGGCCACACGCCAGCCCAAGCACCTGGATACTCTCTCTGGTGATTAGTGAGCTATACAAAGTGACATAACTTAACATAACATATCAACATATAGATCATTGGCCTGCCCGAAAAGGCAGAGGGGCCCCATTTGGAGCTATTCTTAGTGAAATGGATTCTTGACATGGTCATGGCAAGTAAAGCCCCACGTTTCTTCTCCATAGAAAGGGTGGATAGGGTGACTGGGAGCCAGCCCCCTCGAAGCTCTCTACCACTACAGGTGGTGGCATGCCTCTTTAATTACAGAGACCAGGATCTCATCCATCAACTCACACATGCAAGGGGCTCCTGGCAATTCAATGGTGCACCAATCACAATATTCCCTAACTATATGATTGTAGGAAAGTACCCTCTTCCTTGGCATGGTTACCCCCATTTTCTGCCTGTTGTCAGTGTGTTTAACTGTATTCACTGGGATCCTGCTAACCAGGACCCAAGTGATTATGCTCTCTCCCTTCAAACCTGGTTACTTGAATCACTTACACCCCACATTTGACATACTGGTGCCTCCATGTAAGTCCCTAGTAAAAGGCACTGAGGTACCCAGGGCACTGGGGGGCCAGGGGATCCCCATGGGCTGCAGCATATATTATGCCACCCATAGGGAGCCCATGTCAAGTGTATCTGCAGGCCTGCCATTGCAGCCTGCGTGAAAGGGTGCATGCACCCTTTTCATTACAGGTCACTGCACCAGGTCACTTCAAGTCACCCATATAGCAGGCCCTCCTAGCCCAGAGAGCAGGGTGCAAATACCTGCACTAGCATAGGTGCCCCCATGAACTCCAGTTCCATTTTCTGGAATACGTGAGTGCGGGACGCCATTTTGTGCGTGTACTGAACATAGGTTACTAACTGTGTCCAACTACTTAATGGTAACTCCGAACCTAGGCATGTTTGGTATTAAACATGTTGGAATCATACACCAATACTGCTGCCAGTATTGGAAGTATGATTCCAGGCACTCTGGGGGCTTCTTAGAGTCCCCCAGCATTGCTCCTATCAGCCTTTTGGGGTTTTCCAGCCATGCCAAGCTCCTGCCACCCCTCAGACAGGTTTCTGCCCTCCTGCTGCTTGAACAGCTTAATTCCAGGAAGGAATACAAAGGATTTCCATTGGGAGAGGGGGGTCACACCCTCTCCCTTTGGAAATAGGTGTGACATGTCTTGGGAGGAGTAGCCTACCCAAGATACTGGTATGCTTTGCAGGGCACATTTGGTGCCCTTCGTGCATAAACCGGTTTAAGGACCCCCGGTCCCTGCTCTGGTGCGAAACTGGACAATCCATGGAGTGGTGCCCTGCGCTCCTCCAGAGGGTCCCTGGATTCTGCCATCTTGAATCCAAGGTTGGTAGGGACCTCTGGGATCATCTGATGGCATGGTCAGGCAGGTAACCTCAGAGCCCCCTCCTGATAGATGGTCTTTAAGGGCTATTTAGGGTCTCTCTTTTGGGTGGGTCCTCAGATTCAGCTTGCAAGATTCCAGCAGGATTCCTCTGCAACCTCTACTTTGACTTATGGAATCGCGACTGGACCCTCCAGGAACCGACAATCTGCATCCACGACGAAGTTTCTACTTGCAACATTGTTTCCACGCCTCTTTCCAGCTTCTACAATATTTCCCTGGCTGTGCATCCTCTGAGGACGGCAAGTCTTCAGTCTGCATGAGAAGGAAGAAGGGCTCTCCCTTGGAGTGAAGGAGTCACTGCACTGCATACACAGGCACCAACTGCAATGATGACTGGCTGCGTGGCTCTCATCTCATCCTGAGCTGCGTGGATCCTGCATCACGGGTGGTGGTCTGGATTTGTTCTCTTGGTCCTCTCTGTCAGCTGTCTAACTTTGGTGGAGGTAAGCCCTTGCTTTCCCATGCAGGACAGTAACCCCATGCACTGCGTCTTTTGCAGCTACCAAGGCTTGTTGGCATTTCCTCCAAGGGATCTTCAGGCTTTGTGTAGCCCCAGCACTCCTCTGCTGGCTTCTCCTGCGACGTGGGATCCTTCTCCAGTTGTGCTGAATATGCTCTTCTTTGACTCCTGGTTCCTCTTCCAGTGGGTCTCCTGTGGGGGCTCCTGTGAGACTGCCTCATCTTATATGGACTCTCTGCCTTGCTAAGGGTCCCCCTTGTACCTGCCCCGTGGATTGAGTCCTCCTGCACCTTGCTGGTTCCCGGCAACTCCACTTTTGTACACCATGACTTCTGCCTTTGCCAAATTTTTTTGGTGGCTTTTCCACACCACTTACTGACTGCAATCATCCATCCAGCATGGGACGTTGACTGCATCCTCCAGGAACTCTTGACCTGCTCCAGGGCTGCATTCCTGACTGTCTCCGTCCTACCGTCGACCAGCTCCTGCAACCACAGCTGGGTGGGAAGTGGCTCCTGCCCCCACTGGACTTTTCTGTGACTTCTGGACTTGGTCCCCTTCTTTCATAGGTCTTCCTGTTCAGGAATCCACCACTGGTTTCTTGTAGTCTTGTCTGGGTGTTGCAATTTCTTCTTTTCCTTCCTTTTGGGTGGTTTGGGGAAAATCCAGTAACTTATTCCTTGGGGTTTCCTAGTATCCTCAAATCCTCTCTACATATTCCACTTACCTAGGTGGGGGTCCTGCGTTCACATTCCATTTTTTTAGTATATGGTTTGGGCTCCCCCTAGGGTCACTATTGCCTATTTGCTATTGCACTGTTTTCAATTGATATTTATGCCTATTTTTGATTACTAGTGTACATATCTAGTGTGTTACTTACCTCCTATTGGAGGGTTGCCTCTATAGTACTTTTTGGTGATTGCGTCACTAAAATAAAGTGCCTTTATTTTTGTAACACAGTGTTTTCTTTCATGTGTGTGAGTGCTGTGTGACTACAGGGGTATTGCATGTCTCCTCGATAAGCCTTGGCTGCTCCTCCACAGCTACCTCTAGAGAGCCTGGCTTCTAGACACTGACTACACTGCACTATTAGGGGATACCTAAACCTGGTAAAACGTATAAGTACCTCAGGTTCCCACCACACACCAGGCCACCTTCCTACAATGATGGAGGTGCAGCACATGCAACGCTTCTATGTAGGAGTCAAAAAATAGTTAGGACAAATGGGACCGAAATATGTACTCCTATAACCCCTTAGTTGAGAGTGGTTGCAGACAGCAAAACACTGTACTTCACAACCTCGGGTGAGGCCTTGCAGTGCCTGCAATTGAAAGGCATGGAGATGCCCCGGGAGGAATTCAGCATCGCCAATGGGTGGACCAGACAGGCACAGGTGACCCAGAGCGTCCAAAGGAGGACCCTCAAAGAAACAAGCAGCAGCTGAATATGTGCAAGCTGTGTCAGAAGCAGTGGTTCTGAACCAATAGTCACTGTGGAAGGGGAATAGAACCAGGGAAGCACAGCCCTGATCAACACTGAAGACCCTGGTATTGAGGAGGGTGGCCAGCCGGTCCTAACACCCAGATCGGCAGACTTGATTATACAACACTCAGAAGGACTGTCCCTTAAGACGGGAGAGGCTTACTCCTTTCGACAGTGCCTGCTTGGGAGTGCACAGGTGAAAGGGGAAGCCTCTTCATCTGTGATTGAATGGGTTGGGTGGGGGTCATGCTGGAAGGTGGATTGATCTGACCTGGTTCAATACACTGTGGCCCCCTCCACCAATGGGAAAGCACAGGATACTTAATGATCAAAGAACTGTATCCTTGCTTTTGAAGTTTTATTGGCTAGTAGCTGTTTGTTACCCAGTCTGGGGTACCGGAGTTGAGAATACCTAGGTTTACCTTTGGTTGCATGTTGCATATGGTTTCCTGTTCCTTCTTACTTCCCTTTAACCTCAAAAAAATGTCAATGTCAATGGATCAGTCATACAACTGCGTTTTTTCTGCTGCTCCAGTGCTTCACTATACTTGCCCTTGCTGACTACCTCTGACGGCATCCCACATCTGAAACAGATTTCCTTTCTTGCCCCCCCACACGAATTGACTAACACCAGAACCACTGCCATATGGTTGCGAGACAGATGACGAGACTGTCAGCATTTAACATTGTAATGTCGAATATCTGGGAAATGTCCACTCCCTCCAAACAACACAAAATCCATAGTTAAATGTGTCATTCGCACACATACATAGCCTGTATTCAAGAGCTAGATATGAACGCTACAGAATGAGTAAAGCTGCACAGTAAATATAGGAGACAGGTGGTGGGCACCACACTTTCACATATGTCAGAGAGTAATTAATCTGGATATCACCCGATATCCCCTGCATGTCCACACACAGCGAATGGATACAAAAGGGAAGTACACAGTAGTGGAGGGCTTCCTAGATGAGGAGATGCTGCCCCTAGTAATGGGTTACACCTCTCACACCTGCTGTACTTCATAATCTTGAAACTCCATGTCTATGACGTGGGCTCTTTAACTGCGTACTGGACATACACATAGAAAGACCCCCTCCACTACTGGGTGCAAGTGGTTCCAGGATAATGGTGTACTTTGAAAGATGGATAGCGACAAGAAGACTTTGAAGGCTGGTAGAAACAAGCACCCATTGAAAAAGAGGATTTCTTATTATTCATCACTGCACGATTTGTACACATGTTTAGATCCCTTCTTCTTCAATACAGACCTGGGAGGCAAGATGCAAGACAATAAGGCCCTCATTTACGGGGATTTGGCATAGGACAGCACTGCAAGTCAACTTGCTGTGTTCCCTAGGGCATAGTTAAAGGGCAAAAATACACTGTATTCATGCAATAAGTGCATTTCTGTCCTTTCCCCCTGTGCTGGTGCCATTTCTGCAGCCTAGAGCAAACACAGGCACCCTTGCACCGTACTGGAAGGGTGGCTGTGTTGTCTGCAGGATTGATTTTGTGCAGAAAGGGACAAAAACAATGTGAAACAAAACAATCTTGAAAGGTATTTTCGTCTTTCTATGTGTGCCACAGAATGCAGCACACATGGAAAGAGGAAAACACAAGGAGAAATAAAAAGCATATCCTTGTTATGGCTCTAGAGGCATAAGGGTTTGGTGCATCCCCAGGTTTACATGGTTTTGTAAATCTTATGAAGTGTCAAAATCCATAGGTGTTGTGTGAAAAACCCCACTGCAAAACCCAAAGCGCAGAGTAAGGCCACGCAGCGATTTATGCTGCCTTGCCTTACTCCATATCTATGAGGCCATTCAAAGCCACACAAAGTGACTTTGCATGGCGCTAGTAGATATGCTTTTGTAGTCTGTACCACCGGAGCATTTCAAAAAGTGATGCTCCAGTGGCCAAGGCCCCTGAATTCCATTGGCAGGCGTGCTCTGATCACAATCTCCTGAACTTGGTTCTAGGATGGGGCTGGCGCAGACCACCCTTCCCCACCTGGAAACTTGACTCTAGTGCACTGTCAGACCCCTTCACTTTGAGACACACTGTGACAGGCCGAGGTCAAATACATTGACCTGAGCATTGACACTTCTAGCAATGTGTTGATGGAATTGTAGGCATTCATGGTGGTCACGAGGGGAATATGTCTCAAAACCCTATATGGAGTCAAGATAGAACTCTCCCGTAAACTACTATAGGTCAAAAAACATGATATGGGTAGAAGAGAAGGGGTTTACAGTGGGAGGGCAAACTCGCAGACCCTACATGAAGATAATAGAGAGAACAGGGAACAATATCAAGGAGATTACTTTGACAAGCTACATCATTTTCTTCCTTTAGCCCCCTCACCTGTCCTTACCCCTTATCTCTTGTTTTCTCTTTCATTTTTGTAAAACCCCAGAATGACCTTCTTTGGATGCTCCCATCTCTGTTCATGCATCACCTTGGAATCTAGAACTGTGGAATTAAAGCTGGAATTCAAGGATTCTGTAGATGATCACCGGGCAACAGTTATTTGTGAGGTGTGAGCCTAACCAGATGAACTGTTCAGATGTGAGGATATTTTTTAATTGAACTACTTGTTTTAAAATCTAGAGTCTCTGCTTCTCAAAAGATTTATCTATGGCTGGATGTGTGAGGTCATGACCAGTGTACTGTGAGGAGTTATGGTTGCTTAGCTCACTATAGCAGACACATTTTAGTGGTTATTTTAGCTTTTGATGGTAATCATAACATCCCTTTTGGTGAGATTTTGATATTTTCATAGCACAGGATTTCTGGATTGTGTGAAAACTTTACTGTTTTTCAAGCAGTCATCAGTGAAAGTTGAGAGCTCAAATAGGTTTGCAGTACTGAGGCAGCGTGTCAAATTGGACCTTAACACTTGATAAAGAGCAATGGTTGACTCTTCCATCCAAACCATGTTTGCTAGTGGCAGAGTCAAGAGATACCAGGTTCAGAAGCACATACCTGCTGCTGCCCATGCTCATTTTCCAGACAGGCAGCAAAAGGAAACCAATACTCAAGTTTCAAAAGAAAGAAAAAAAAACATCAGGGGTCAAACCTATACTCGAGTTTCACACTGAGAAAAAACAGCAGTGGCCAAACCAGTACTCGAGTTTCACACCCACTCAGTGACCTCTCTCCAGAGAAGGGCCATTCACCAACACCCCTGACAAGAATCGGTATTTAGACAAAATATTGATTTTTAAATGTCAGGAAAAATATTGTGATACAAAAACATTGTGATGCAGAAATATCAATGTCAAGAATATTGTTTGTTTTTAGGAAAGTACATTTGTTGTCAAAAATATCATTGTTAATATCATTTTTAATATTATAGTTGGTAAAAATATTGTTTTTTTTTTTTTAATGTGTTTTATTTCATATACTCAATTTATGTGTTATTATTGTTTGTATAATTGTTAAAAATATTTTAAATATAGCTTGCAATTTTAAATGATTCATAATTTTTTATTTAATTGCTTATAATACTTTATAGTAGAGGGTTTCTGGGGTTGCAATGGTATGTGGTGGAAAGTTAATTAAGTAATAATAATTAACAATGAAATACTTTCTTATTAATTATTTATTTGATTAACAATTATGTAAATTGTGTAATAATTATATTTGTAAGTTATATATTAGGTTCAGACTGGTGGGATTGTAGAGGTATATGGTGGGACGTTAATTGACTAATAATTCAATAACACTTGATTATTAATGTATTATTAATTATTTAATTGATTATTGATTATCTAAGTTGTGTAATAATTATACATTTTTAAGTTGTATATTAGTTGCGGGCTGTTGGGTTTGTAGCAGTATGGAGTGGGAAGTCAATTAAGTAATAATTAACAAAAATTATAGTTGTATTGTTAATTATTTAATTGCTTATTAATTATGTAAATTGTGAAATTATTATATTTTTAGTTATATATCAGAGGTGGGGTGTTAGGTGTGGAGGGGCATAGGGTGGGAAGTTAAGTAATAATTAATAAACAATTAATGATTAATTTATTATTAAAAATTTAATTGATTATTCATTGTGCCAGCTGTGATTTTTTAACTTATTTATTAGGCGCAGGCTGCTGGATTGTCAGTGGTATAGCATGGGATGTTAATTAAGTAATAATGAATTAACAATGAATTATTAATTTGTTAATGATTATTCAAGTGATTATTAATTATGTTAATTTTATTAAACTTACTTATTATATTTTAAGTGTGGGTTGCTATGTTTGTTAGAGTATAGTGTGCAAACTTAATTAAGTAACATTCTTCAATTGAACTACCTCAAGAGGAGGAGGACTTGCGATTATATACAAGCAAGAATTTAAGCTTAGCTCTCGCCCGCTACATTTAACGGGTTGCGAAAGTATATTTTTTTCTTTGATTCTCAACCCTATTTTTTCCTTCACAGGAGTGTTGCTTTATTGTCCTCCGGGACCTTCTGATAATTTTTTTAACACTTTCCATGACCAACTGGCCGATTTAATATGTAATAAGCCTAATCTAACGATTTTAGGTGATTTCAATATCCATAAACATAATCTGGACTTGATAGCGACTAGACGCCTTCTGGCGGACATGGAAGCTAAGTCTAAGACAACAAGTTAAAGGCCCGACGCATGACAAGGGGTATACCATTGATCTAGTTTTTAGCAATTTGGCAGTGCTTCACTCCATGTCCGCTCTTCCTCTGGCATGGTCTGACCACTTATTAATTCCGCTAAAATTAGGTATCTCCTCTGTAAAAGGTCCAGCCCAGCCCATAGTTTGGCGGCGTAGGCGGTGGCACAGTCTTAATCCTGGCGAATGGATCAGGCTTCTAGGTAGCTGGAAATTGACCTAATTTAAAGCCAATCAGATAGAAACTGAACCGTTCAATGAGTGGATCACTGACTGACTTGACACTCTTCCTCCCCACAAGAAAATAACTGGGATTCATCGGAGAGTCAACGCACAGTGGTTCACCCCTCATTTGTTATCACTCAAAAGGAAGTGTAGAAGCCTGGAGAGAAAGTGGAGGCAATCCCTAGACCCGGCTGCAAGGGAGGAATATAGGCAATCCATTAGGCACTACCATGCAGAAATAAGATTAGCACAATGTTTATACTATTCTGGCAGAATTGAACAGGACTCAGGCTCTTCTAAAGAGTTTTTTCAGGTGCTTAAAGAACTCCTTCATTCCCCCATAGCAGCAGATCCAATTGAAGCCTCAGAAGAACATAGTAATAATCTAGCCAGGTTTTTTCAACAAAAGATTAATGCTATCTATTCAAATTTTCCAAAGGATAAGGCCAAGTTGGTAAGTCAAGCTATAATTCCCCAAAAAAGTACAGCCACCTTATAACATTTCTCCCCGATACCTCAGGAACAGATTGCTTCTTTTCTCTCCGCATTAAAGTCCGGTTCACCTTTGGATCCAGCCCCTCCTTTTGTGTTAGCTCTCGGTGCATCAGCCATTGTGCCTGTGATAACGCGTCCCGTCTTAGATACTTTAATTAGTCTGGACTCGTTTTAGGCCAATGAATCTTTTGACCCTGATTGAAGACACCTCAGGACGAGTCAATTAATCAACATGGCAATCAATAGATCAATAACATCATCAATATTCACTATAACAAATCGATTCAATTTGGATAATGGCATAAGTAAAAATCAAATCACACCAAGACCTCTCAGTCATGAAAAACCACACTATTTTGTAAGATTTATGATATTTATTCCCTAATGATTACACTCTACTAGCAAGTTTATTAATCTCAAAACCAGAAAACACATCAACACGGTAATAATATGGCAACTCGAATAAGATTTCATCAAAGCGAAAATAATAAACATTAGAACAAAGCACGACATCAACATGGGTTAATCTTAGCAGAATATCATTAGCGCATTATCCAACAAAGCATAGATTCAGTCATTTGTCTATTTGCGTCCGTTTAGTGAATTCCTTAACTAACCCCAAATTAGCATTAGCATGTTGGGCTTCATGCAAAACAATTTAGCTATAGAAATTTCGAAAATATCTAACTATGGTCTCTATCAAAAGATAGCAGTTGGTACCTAGAAAGAAAAGGCAAACATACAATTACAATTTCATCATCATATAGTTACCCTCCGTAATGGGTCAGCATATAGAGTCAGTCTTCGTCCCCAGGACATCAGTTGATTCGCCATCAGCCAAGAAACAAAGTTCAGCAAGACGGGCAATAAGGGACACTTCCCTCATAAGGAGGAAAGGTATGAATCGGGCAGGACAAAGATAAGGATAGATCTAAGAATTAAACCGCAAAGTCTTTGAGACAGAGTGACAAAGTGTCTAGGCAATAGCAAAGGCACGTAATGGCTATGGCAAAGGAATGGCATATATTGGCTCATCTCTCCTGGTGTCAAAAGATTATATTAAACTTGTTGTACAGTCCCCTAATTTCAAATTGGGCAAGTTTTGGTGCACCATTATCTCCATCCAATGGTTTACTTGTCGCCTCATTAAGATTGTCACCTCATCACACTTTTCACGTAGATCATTGGCTTCTGTAATTGACGTCTCTAACGGGCAGAATGTCAGGTACAATTTCATGTTCTCGCGCTCCTCTCACAGACCCAGGCAGTAGTTCCATTGTCTATACCAGTTTAGGCGACCTTGCACCTGTTGCAAGTTTACACTGTTGCATTCGGCAAGAATGTCTCCTTGAGCAAGTCGAGTCTCGTGAGAAAGAATTTACTACAGCTACACACATCTTCTAGTTTTCTGGAACACATCTTCTAGTTTTCTGGAACAGTACGACTACATGTACTTCAGCAAGTCAGCACATTGCACGTTAGAAAAACACATTTAATATGAAACCGGACAGCTAGGCCCCAACTCATGCTAACTAAGGCCTAGTGATTAATTAGCAAAACCTTAACATATAACTCTTAATACTAATACAAAATCATATGTTAATACATTAATATCTTATTGTTAGTCAGTTTCAATTATCATCGTATACATTGGTGGCCACTCCCTGTGGGCACATTTCAAACACACGTTTAGTAAAGCACATAAATACATTTTCGATGCAGCATCATTATTCATTAATTCACAAACATTTCATGTTAATTTTGATTATAAAACTACACTCCAACAATCCCTCCTCTGATGACACTTGTCATCATACAAATACACTCTTTACTTTCTTTCATTTGTTCATTTCCCTCATTTCAATTTCTTCTTTTCTTTTTGCCTTTTCATATTTTGCTCTGAACATTCTCTCCCTTTTCTTGTCCTCCCTCCTCTCTTTATATTTGGCACATTTTACTTTACCTCTTTCACAAATTTTGTTCAATAACCATAGTCCAAATAAACAAGGCAAGACAATTACTATTCCCTGTATTAATTTTCCTAAAAACCCATGCCAAAGACCACTAAACCAGCTTCCCACACGCGCAAATCCCTCTCCAACCTTTTCCCAGACTCCTGGTTCCTTCAGTTCCTTTAAATCTGCACTATCTCTTGTTAGGTAATAAGCATACTTCTAATCTCATTACTATTATCCGGAATATAAGCACAACAGTGGCGCTCATTAAGCATCTTACAGACTCCGCCACTTTTCCCTAAAAGAATGTCTAAAGCAAGCCTGTTTTGAAGAGTCATAGCCCTCTCCACAGCAAGTTCAGTATCCATCAGGAGTATAGCCCCTGTGAGCTTTCAAATCTTTACGGAGTTCAAAATAACTCCCACTGAAGGAATTATTGCTCCAAAAATGTATCCTACTACACCAGCAGCAGTTTCTCTCTTTTGTCTAGCACGAAGCAATTCTGTCACTTTCGGAAATTTCTTTAAATCATCTAGTTGATAGATCTTTGATAAAACTATTCCCAAATAACATGTCCCATACCATCCCTTTGGAAGACGGTAATAAGCACTAAGGGCCAGATGTAGGTAGGCTTTTGCACCTCGCAAACGGCGAAAAACGCCGTTTGCCAGGCGCAAAAGCCCTCACGGCGATGCTGAAACACATTTTGCGAGTCGGTACCGACTCGCAAAATGTGTTTCCGACTTGCAAATAGGAAGGGGTGTTCCCTTCCTATTTGCGAGTCGCACCGCGATGTAGAGTTGATTTGTGACCACGAAAGCGGTAGCAAATCAACTCGCAGTTACCATCCACTTGAAGTGGATGGTAACTCATTCACAAACGGGAAGGGGTCGCCATGGGACCCCTTCCCCTTTGTGAATGCTCACAAAATTATTTTTTCAGAGCAGGCAGTGGTCCTATGGACCACTGCCTACTCTGAGAAAAACCGAAACAAAAAGGTTTCAGTATTTTTTCTATTTGCAGCTCGTTTTCCTTTAAGGAAAACGGGCTGCAAAGAGAAAAAAAAAACTGCTTTATTGAAAAGCAGTCACGGACATGGTGGTCTGCTGTCTCCAGCAGGCCACCATCCCCGTGAGTGCCTAGACTCGCTATGGGGTCGCAAACTGCGACCCACCTCATAAATATTTATTCCCCATAGCGAGTCGCAGAAGGTGTCTAAGACACCTTTCTGCATTCCCTTTTACGAGTTGCAAATTGCGAGTCGCAACTTGCAAAAGGGAACCTTCCTACATCTGGCCCTAAGTCCACAAATATAATAGACTCCTGGGATTGCTTGATCCATTCCATTTAGCATGAAAGTCCATTTATTCTGAAACAAAAACACATGCTTACATTCACTCGTTCCCACAAACACAGTGTCATAATATGACTTTGGTCGCGTAATGCAAAGCCTTCCTACATGTTTCGCATCTAAAGCTAGCTTCCCCTGTTCCCTAACCCCATTATTACTATTACTAAGGAATGTCCGTTGCGGCAAGCCCTTTTCTAATTTCTCCTTTAAAACCCTCCTCTATCTTCAGAGTGATCTAGAAAGCTCTTTTCTACAGGGGTAAGCAAGCATGTCAAATTATTGCGGTGTGCATATGATGTACTAATTGTCATTCTAGGCTCGAAGAAACCCTTAACCAGCTTTATGACATCATATTTAGCTACACTGTTCAAATCTTCTATGATTGGCACATACGAGAACACTAAATCATAATTTGAATAAAAATATTGCACTTCTTGATTATAGAAACACGTTAGTAGCAGACTACAACTAATCCTGTACGTTACTGGCAAGCTGTGATAGGTAACTCCCTCCTGGACTGAAAGAGGAATTTGTGTACACACATAACAAGCCTTCGCATCCATAGTGTCAACATACTCACTCAGCAAGTGATAGAAAACGTTAGTAGACAGCTCCCCTTTTGCATTATTCTCGCCATGCAAATACTTCGCATCCTGCTCAAACCTATCCCATGGTGTTAGTGTAGCAGTCTCGGAAACTGTAGCATTGTTAGCTTCACTCTCATCTACCAGACGCATTTCCACAAATATAGCTATAATGAATATCACATACAACAGCCAAAGCAATACCCAAATATTTACAACGCTTATTTCATTCAACGTCATCTCCTGACCTAGGCATGATCTGTAAAGAATCAGAAAGTAAAGTTTTCCAAACGTAATCAACTAATAGGAGGATGGTTAATAATTATTTTACGCAAAAGTCTTTTTCCAGCAAGTATTTACAGCTTTCTCATTCACTCCCAGGGTCCTTTGTCAATCCAGTTAGCAGCTTGTCACAATCAGGTTTCACAATCAGGTTTTTCAAGTCACTTCAGGTTAACAGTGTCACATCCGGTAATTTTCATTAGTCTCTTTTCTCAGGTTTCCCTTTATTCAAATTTCAGCTTAACACAGTCTCTTATTTGTGGGCAACTTCAAGTACCATAATATTGACCTGGAACTTCATGATCAAAGCAAAGCAAAAAGCCAAGAACTCTTGTTGCCACTCGGCTGTCGTTGCATAAGCCCATTCCCGCGTATCTTCTGTTTGCAATTCTCTTTCTTTTCAATTTGCGGTCACCCTGCAATTCTCCTTCACTCAGATCTTCCTTCCTTGTGGTATCGACCTCTTCCTTTATTGTTTCGTTGACGACTACTTTCCCTTTCTCAGTCGGCGATTCTGGCCACTTATCTCCCTTTAGTATCGTCTTGCTGTTTGGCTTTTCAGGGTGCTGTTCAATGCCCTCCTCTTGTGCTATGGTGTTTTCTCTTGATGGATCTGCAGGTGGCTCAGGAGGAGTCTGAACACCTTGACTTCCTTCTGTTTCACCTCCTTCGCCTTCCGGGTCTGTCCGGGGTTCAACTTCAAACCCGTAACCGTCTGTTTCTGGGAGAATCTCTCTTTGTGTCGGTTCTCCTGGTGCCTCAGTTGAGGTAGGCTCACAGTCACCCTTCTGGATCTCGTTTGCTGGTTGAGTGACAAAGCCGTCCTCAACGGGCTCTCCTTCAGTCTCAGTTCCCCTTTGATTACTCTCCGGCCCTGAGACTTCCTTTTCTGTAGCTGTTATATTCGACAATTCAATTTCCTCATCAGTTGGACACGTCACCTTCTTTGTGTGACTGGCATGTATCCAGTTCGGAATTCCCACACACTTCACAGCAGTAGTAGTTGTCAGTATCTCCTGATACGGCCCCTTCCACCGTGGCTCCAAACACAACTTCCTCACGTGTTTCTTGACAACAACCCAATCACCGGCTTTCAGGTTGTGACCTGGATCATTTATCGGTGGCAGTGTGGTGGCTTCCACTTAGTGAGAGAAAGAGCAGACCACATCAGCCAGACCCTTGCAGTAGTCCAACACCATATCATCTGTGATATTCACAAGAGCATTTGCAGGTACTGCGGGCAATCTCATAGCTCGCCCCATAAGAATTTCATGAGGAGACAGTCCTGTTTTCTTGTTGGGTGTATTTCTCATTGACATTAGCACTAAGGGCAACGCATCTGGCCATTTCAGATTGGTAGCTGCGCACATTTTCGTCATTCTTGACTTCAAGGTACCATTCATCTGCTCCACTAGTCCTGAGGCTTCAGGACGGTAGCTACAATGCAACTTCTGTTCAATGTTCAGTGCGGCACACAAGAGTTTAACCACCTCATTGTTGAAGTGACTTCCTCTATCTGATTCTAAAGAGATCGGAAACCCGAAACGTGGTATCAACTCCCTAAGCAGCAACTTCGCTACTGGGAGACTGTCATTCCAACATGTAGGGTAAGCTTCAATCCAGTGACTAAAAATGCACATAATCACCAACACGTACCTCAAACCTCCACACACAAGCATCTCAATCAAATCCATTTGCATCCTGCTAAATGGACCTCCAGCTCTCCCAATGTGGCTCAAATTCACCACGGTCCCTTTCCTCGCATTCATCTGTTGACAGATGATGCACCTGTGACAGATTACTTCTGCAGCTTGTCTGAATTTTGGATTGAAACAATCGACTTTGAACAACCTGATCACGGCATCTCTCCCAATATGTGCTTGACCATGGTAAAACCCTGCAAACTGTGACAAGAGACTGTTTGGCAAAACCATTTTCCCCTCATCTAAGGCCCACAAATCATCAGGTCTTTGTACACATTGCATTTTAAGCCAAGAGCGTTTCTTTTCTCTGCTGGCACGTCCCTGCAACAATGTTAACTCTTCCATTGTGTCAACCACCCTCCATGCATAACCTGTGCATGTTTCATTTTAAGTTTCAGGTAACAATTCCCACTGATCTTTGAACGATATACAGTTCAATGCACAAAATCTTGAGACTTGATCTGCATATCCGTTTCCCATTGACACAAAGTCTTGTGATTTCACATGAGCGCTGCATTTCACCACGGCAATTTCAAGAGGTAACTGAATCGCGTGCAACAACTCCTTAATTTTTTCACCATTTTTCACTGGAGAAGAAGAAGTCATGAAACCCCTCTGTGACCATATCTGGCCAAAATCATGGACAATTCCAAATCCATATCTGCTGTCAGTATAGATGGTGACTTTTAATTTGTCAGCGGCATGGCATGCCCTAGTAAGAGCAACCAATTCAGCCACTTGAGCAGAGTACACTCTCTCGAGCCAAGATGCTTCCAGGATACCGGTGATTGTACACACATCGTATCCGGCTCTTAGTACTCCCACTGAGTCCCTCAAGCATGAACCATCAACAAAGATAATGTAATAATTTTCTTCCAATTGGGTATCTTTAATGTCAGGTCTTAGTTTGGTGCACAATTCTGTTACCTCAATACAATCATGTTCTACTTCCTCAGCATCATCAACATTTGTATTTTCATTGGGAAGTAAAGTTGCTGGGTTTAACACAGTACATCGTTTGAGCGACACATTTGGTGACCCCAATATGATTGTCTCATACTTGGTCAACCTAGCATTTGTCATGTGCTGGGTCTTGGTTCAGGTGAGTAGTATTTCAACTTAATGTGGGACCATTACTGTCGAGGGATGTCCCATCCCAATGCCTTCACACTGAGTGAGGCTCTGACCAACTGCTGCAACTGCACGCAAACAACCCGGTAAGGCTGCTGCGACTGGGTCCAAAGTAGCTGAAAAATATGCTACTGGGCGGTTAGCACCTCCATGGACCGGTGTCAGGACAGACAGAGAACAAGCATCACGTTCATGACACAACAGTACAAAAGGCTTTGTGTAGTCAGGCATACCTAAGATGGAGCCCTGCACATGCACTCTCTCAGTTCAATGAATGTCCTCATCTCTTTCTCAGACATAGTTAGGGTATCCGGGCCATCCTTAACCTCCTTGACAGTCAATCTCACCAAAGGCTTAGAGATCATTTAGAAGTTGGGAATCCACTGGCGACAGTAGCCCACCATTCCCAAGAACATCCTCAAGTCTCTCTTGGATGTCGGGGGACTCATCTGTAATATGCCTGTCACTCTTTCTTTGGATATTCTCCTTGACCCCTTCTCAATCAGGTGGCCTAAGTACTTCACCTCTTTCTGACAGTACTGTAGCTTCTTTGGGGATACTTTATGTCTGTTCTTTCCCAAATGATTCAGTAAGGAAATAGTATCATACCTGCAGTCATCTTTCGTTTTGGATGCAATCAACAAATCATCAATGTACTGTATTAGAGTAGAATTAAAAGGCAGTTCCAATGATTCCAAATCCTTCTTCAATATCTGATTGAAGATGGAAGGCGATTCTGAAAACCCTTGAGGAATTCAACACCAACTGTAAACCTTGTCCAGGAATTTGAAACTGAAGAGAAATTGGCTGTCCTCATGAAGAGGTACAGAAAAGAACTCTTGAGACAAGTCCACAACCGTGAACCACTCTGCATCACATGGAACCTGAAACATGATCACGGCTGGATTTGCCACTATGGGACAACATTTTACCACCATCTTGTTAATTTTCCTCAGGTCTTGGACAATTCGAACTTTCCCACAAGGCTTTCTCAGTCCCATTATTGGCGAATTACATGGGCTGCTCATCACTTCTTTTAAGACCCCTTGCTTCACAAAGTCTGCAATTATCTGCGTCACCTGTATAAGGACATCTTGCGCCATGTGGTACTGTGGTACCTGGGGAAACACGGCATTTGGCTTCACATCTACTTTGACTGGTTCTACCCCTTTGATCAGTCCCACTTCCTTTCCTGTCAAGTCCCACACCTTCTCTGTCACTGTTCCCTGTAATTCTGTTGGCAAATCCGTCACTGTGAACACCGGGAAGAAGCTTATCAAAGGGTACTCCTCTTCTGTTGTCTCCGACTCTGGCTCTGAGATCGGACCATCGTCCCCTTCATCATCACTGTTTCTCAGCACCTCAATTCCCTCATTGGAACAGGTGATCGAATACCTCGTCTTACACAGTAAGGGCCAGATGTATGAAAGCATTTTGCATTTGCAATCGGTGCGTATGCCCGTTTGTGAATGCAAAATGCCATTTCATAATGTATGAAATACATTCTGAACGCAATTTTAAGGAATCGCTAAAATAGTGATTCCTTAAAATTACAACACTGTTTAGAGAGTCGCAAATTGCGACTCTCTAAAGTAGAAGTCGCAAATAAGGATTCCTTATTTGCGATTCCTTAGCACATGTATGAAGCTATCCCTAAATGCGATTTTGGCATTTAGGAATCGCTAATTACCACCAAGTTGTACTTGGTGGTAACCATGTGCAAAATTGAAAAATGCATTTAAAATGCATTTTTAAATTGTACATGTAAAGCACACATGCCCTTTTGGCATGTTTGCACCTTACATGGTGAAAAAACATTTTTTGGGGTGCAGCAGAGGGGGCCTTAGGCCCCCAGCACCCTGGGGTTTTGCATTTCCAAAATTGCGATTTCTGGTTCAGAAATCTCAATTTTGGAAATGCAAAAAATTCGCAGATATAGGCCAACAGGCCCATAGGTGCGAATGGGGCCAGTATCGCAATTTGCGAATCAGTAATAGCATTTGCGATTTTTAAGAAATCGTTATTACCGATTCGCAAATGTGATACATGGCACTTTGCGAGTCGGAAATAGCGATTTCTTAAAAATCGCTATTTCCGATTCGCAAATGGCCTTGATGATACATCTGGCCCAAAGTCTCTTCCCAATAGGGATACGGGATTTGAATCACAGACTACAAACCTGTGCAATCCCAATCTCAACCTGAACCGGATCTGTAATCGGATAAGTCAAGAGCTGATTTGCTACTCCTACCACCTTTATGGTACGCCCCGAAAGCAGCAGTTTTGGAACCTCTGCACTTCTAACTGTAGAGCATGTCAACCAGGAACGAAACCTTGTGACCCATCACCTTCCCATGCACATAAGGTCCCTTCTGATCTACTTCTAGGGACGCTGCAAGCCTGCATTCCTCACTATCTGAACAATCATCCGACCATTCATCGTTTATTCCATTCTCACCACACAATGGGAACTGTTGTACTGGATTATTTGGACTCATTGTTTGACCTGTGACCTGTTGAGGAACATCACCTGTTGCTGTCCCATCGGAGCTAAAGGCAACTGCATTTGCTGTCTAGGTACCATGGGAATCTGCTGTTGTATTTGCTGCAACTGCGCAGGTTGCATACGTGGCATTTGCACTTGTTGCATAGGCTGGAGACCCTGCATCTGAACCATGTTATTCTGGAAGTTCGGATTTGGACCCCTCATTCATGGACCCCTCACATTTTGAAATGTACCGACATCATTGCTTAGTTGAACAACACCATCCTGCACCATCATTGGGCACTCCCGCTTCCAGTGTCCCACGCCCCGCACGCATGGCATGGTGACATCTTCTTCATCCCTTGCACGTCATTTTGAACCACAACAGTATTAAAATCTGTACCAAGGTTCACAAAACCTCCCCGACCTCTGCCTCTTGTTTGCGGCTGGAAAATTCAGTTCCCTTGATGCTGCTGCTGTACCATCTGCTGTACTCCATTTCCCTGCATCCCTGCCTGAGCTGCCTTAATTTGCATCACCATCACCTTCTCCTTCAGCTTTCTCTGCTTCAATTCAATCTCATCGCTACAGTATTTCGCATACTGCAACACTTCATCAGTCGGTTTCGCTTGCAACAGATCAAATGATTCTTGATCATCTGGCTAATCTCTGGTCTCAATCCTTCAACGAACCTGAACACAAGGTGGTTCATGTCCTTTGGTTCTATGACCTCTGTGCCACTATAGTGTTTGAATGAGTTTAACAACCTCTCATAGTAAGCATGTATCAACTCTTTGCCTTCTTGTGCCGTTCGATCAATTTTCTGCCAATCAATATTCTGCGGCGACACCTTCTGCTTCAAAAACTCAATCACCTTATAGTAGTATTTCATCACCTCGGGAGACGGTGCTCCTGTAGCCCTGTCCTTTGCCGGTTCCACTGTCGGCCAATCCACACTCCTCTTGCACTCATTCCACAAATCAGCTGGAACTATAATCTCAAATAGGGTATTCAAGTCTTCCCAGAGACACTTTGCAAGCTTCACAAACCTATCTGTCTGCTGATACCACTCTATTGACTTTTCCCTCAACCTGGGGTAATCATTTGTGAATGACAAGATGTCACCTCTAGACCACGGTACATGAACTAGAACCCCTCCAGCTGTCTCCCTCATTGGTAACATCTTTACTGTTCCCATGTCTGGTACAGCTTTCGTCTGCTGCGGTTCCAGGCAGTCACTTTTCCTCTTATCTCTCTTCTTTGCCCATCTGCCTTCCCACTTCTCTAATGCTCCCCACACTTGGGCACTCTGTAGTATCTCTTTAAGGTGTGCCTTCATTCCAGTGGATCTCATATGATCAAAATCTTTAGGTTCAAAGTCTAATCTATAGCTCCTTTTCAGATGCTTAGTATTGTCTAAGTCTATACCGTATTTGTCTGCCACGTTCGCTAACCTCTGGTGCACCTTACTCACTTCTTTGGTTATTTTCGGGCACAGGTACCTCAGTTCTGCCTCAGTGTATGATTCTAATCTGTTCACTCCCATAGTCCCTTCAACTAGCTCCGCTGCTTCCACACCCAACCTCACAAAATTCAGGTATTCCTCTCTCTCTGACCGCTCTGCTGCCTAACCACTCAGTCAACTGTTGCGCCGTTAAGCCTTGCAGCGAGATATTTCCAGCCTGCATCATTGGTGTCTGTGACGTATTTGCACCCAATACCTGTGGTGTCAGTAGACCCAAACCTGCTTGTCTCATTGTCTCTAAAGGAACCCCAGTCGGACTGAAGTCCAGCAAAGATCTAGACCTCTCTGCTGTCTGTTCTCTCGGTGTCATTCCCTGGGAGCTTCCTGTGAACCCTCCTCCTTTCACCTCTTGAGTCATTACCCCTTGGTCACATACACTAGGCTTCATCTGCGCATATAGCGGAACTGGCGGACTAACAGTAATTGGCAATGATATAGCGGCTGGTGCCTGTCCGTTTCCCAATCCCGGTGGAGCATTAACTCCCATAGCTTGCTTCATCATAGGTGCTGTAACTGACTGCGGTCCTGCGACCGAAGTGTAATTCGGAACCACTTGTTGCTGCGGCTGTGGCAGCAATTGTAGAGTTGGCTCAATCTGCACTAACTTTGATCTTGTGTATACTGGATCAGGCGGCACCATCAAACTCGTAGTCATCTCTAATACTGGAACATCAGGGTAGAGCCTCTGAATTAGTGGTGGCTGCAACTGCATCTGTGTGTCTGGTGCAGTGGATACACTAGCACCATTCTGTATCGGAGCTGATGTGATAACATTATTTTCCTGTGCTGCGCTTGTGGTTCCCTGATTTTGTGCTGGATTTACAGGTCCTGCACTAGTACTCGGTCTATTGTCATTCATGGCATATGGTGGCGGTCGATCATGTAACAACTGATTTAGAAACTCATCATCATCTGAATCATCTGCATCTGCCCAAGACTTCTGAGTCTCCTTCTGCTTGCTAGAGCCCTTGTCTGTTTTACAAGTGGCCTTTCTTCCCGGTGTTTCGGCTTCTTGAGTTATTGCCAGAAACATCCTAACTCCGTCTATTATTTCCCTTCTCCACATCCTGGTCTCACTATCCCACCTAGCCTCTGCTAGAGTCTTTTCTGCTTTCCTCATTCTCCGCTCGAATTTCTGTTGCCTCTGTCGTATGGCCATTAATTCCCAAATCGCTAACGCCTCAAACTGAGCTGGTCTCGGAGGCGGCTTCTGCTCATTTAGCGCTTTTCTCAAATTTACTAGGACCCCTATATTAAAGGTTCCATTCTCTGGAAACGCCAAACACCCATCTTTCTCTGTTAATTTGCACCAATGCTTTAGCCAAAGACATGGCGCGACTCCCTTCTCCTCCATTACAGCATAAGCCGGAGTATCCTCTGGTGGTGTAGGCTCCCCCACACTCACGGTAATGTACGCATCCCCCCTCAAAGCACTCTTTAAACAATTGAAAAACTTCATTTTTGCGCCTTTTATTTTGTTCAGAATCTAATCAGGAAGTGACTTTAATTCCCAGAGCACTCTTCGCCTACCTTCTCAACCAATTGCCTCTCACGGACGGCTGCCAATACGTGCGTAACCCTTCTCGACAACTGACCTATCCCAGCGCGGCTCCTATGACGTCACACTCACAAACTGCGGCTGACAAAGTCTTGCGGCTTGTCTTCCTCACTCTCTATTCACACAAAAACGAATGCAATATATTGCGAGCACTTTAACAACAAACCCAAATTTGCCAGTTTACTACAGGAAGGGTAACACAATTGCTTCAGAACTTTACAGAGATTTCACTTGAAGCCTTGGCCGCTACTCTCCCCTGCTCAGATCCCACATCCGCACGCAAAATCTGACCCACAAATTCTACTCTCGACTTGTCAATGGTTCGTTCCAGTTCACTTTAGAACTTACCAAATCTCCATCGAAGGTTTCACTCACACACTTTGACTCAAACTTGACTTGTCAACCACGGTCGATTGACCTATTAAACCACACAAATTACAACATAAACCAAGTGTCTCATACACTTATCAATATACTCCGGAGTCTTAGAGCACGCCGGGTCCGTACATCACCAACAACCACGTGGATAATATTTTAGCACAAAGCGCCACACTCACATGAAGTTCGCCGACTTCCCTACTCTCATACTGAGGAGTACACCCACTCCTACTAAAACATTACCTGGCCTAAATTCTCACAAACCTTACATTTCACCTGCGATATGCATAAGCTGAGCAAGCGCAAATTCTACGTCATGCATACCTATCACTAGAATGCCGAGAACATACCCAACTCACTTCGGCAAGCTGCGAGATTCCAGGAAAGTCATTTGGGACCTAGAGGGCACATCATACCTCCAATTTGCATTATTTCAAAAATACTTCTAAAAAATGGTCCCTCGTCCTGGGGCCCCAAAGGGCCTGAACCGTCCTCTGCTACCAGAACTGATAACGCGTCCCATCTTAGATACTTTAATTAGTCTAGGATTCGTTTTAGGCCAATGAATCTTTTGACTCTGATTGAAGACACCTCAGGACGAGACAATTAATCAACATAGCAATCAATAGATCAATAACATCATCAATATTCACTATAACAAATCGATTCAATTTGGATAATGGCATAAGTAAGAATCAAATCCCACCAAGACCTCTCAGTCATGAAAAACCACACACTATTTTGTAAGATTTATGATATTTATTCCCTAATGATTACACTCTACTAGCAAGTTTATTAATCTCAAAACCAGAAAACACATCAACACGGTAATAATATGGCAACTCGAATAAGATTTCATCAAAGCGAAAATCATAAACATTTGAACAAAGCATGATGTCAACATGGGTTCATCTTAGCAGAATATCATTAGTGCATTATCCAACAAAGCATAGATTCAGTCACTCGTCTATTTGCGTCCATTTAGTGAATTCCTTAACTAACCCCGAATTAGCATTAGCATGTTGGGCTTCATGCAAAACAATTTAGCAACACAAATTTCGAAAATATCTAACTATGGTCTCTATCAAAAGATAGCAGTTGGTACCTAGAAAGAAAAGGCAAACAGACAATTAAAATTTCATCATATAGCTACCCTCCGTAATGGGTCAGCATACAGAGTCAGTCTTCGTCCTCAGGACATCAGTTGATTCGCCATCAGCCAAGAAACAAAGTTCAGCAAGACGGGCAATAAGGGACACTTCCCTCATAAGGAGGAAAGGTATGAATCAGGCAGGAAAAAGATAAGGATAGATCGAAGAATTAAACCGCAAAGTCTTTGAGACAGAGTGACAAAGGGGGTCATTTTGACCTCGGTTGTCTTTTGCCAAGACCGCCGAGGGACCGCCGTGCTGAAGACCGCCAGTGGTGGCGGTTTTCCTCTCGGCGTATTATGACTGCTGGCAGCCCTCCGGCCTTTTTCGGACGGAGAGCCGCCAGCAGCCATACTGGCGGGCGGCAGGGAAGTGGAGGTTGCTCCACTTCCACCGCCACGTCAAAAGAACACCGCCAACCTAATCACATTCTGTGATTCGGCGTGGTGGTGTTCTGTTGACGGTGTGGTGGCGGTGGAGCAGTCCCCATGGATCCCATCCCCTCCCGGAGGATCAACGGACCAGGTAAGTTGATCGTCCGTTAGGGGAGGGGGCTGCGGGGGTGTTGTGTGTTGTGTGCGTGCATGGGGGTGTGCGTGTGTGTATGTAGAAGGGGTGTGTGAGTGCGTGTATGCATGCAGGGGTGTTGTGTGTTTGGAAATGAGTGCGTGTATGTCTGTATGGATGTGTGCGTGTATGTCTGAATGTGGGTGTGTGCATATGACTGTGTGTGTGGCTGTTGGCATGTATGTTGATGTGTGTGCGAGTATGTGTGTTGATGGTGCCTGCGTGCATGTCGAGTGTGTATGTGTAAGGTAATATTGGGGGTGGCAAGGGTGGTGGGGGGTGTAGGGGAAGGACTCGGGTGGGGGTGCGGGGTGGGGGAGACCCATATCAGTGCCAGGGAAGGAATTCCCTGGCACTGATAGTGCTTACCGCCATGGATTTCATGGCGGTTTCAAACCCCATGAAATCCATGGCCGTCAGCCGGGTCATGATACCACCGGAGGCATTGTGACGGCCGCCGGGCTGGAGACCCAAGTCTCCAGCCCAGCGTTCGTCTCTGCCCTGGCGGTCGGAACGGAGAAGTGGCGGATGACCATGGCGGTAACCGCCATGGTCATAATTACAAAATTTTTACCGCCAGCCTGTTGGCGGTAAGACTGCCGCTTCTCCACCGACCGCCAGGGTCGTAATGACCCCCAAAGTGTCTAGGCAATAGCAAAGGCACATAATGGCTATGGCAAAGGAATGGCATATATTGGCTCATCTCTCCTGGTGTCAAAAGATTATATTAAACTTGTTGTACAGTCCCCTAATTTCCAATTGGGCAAGTTTTGGTGCACCATTATCTCCATCCGATGGTTTACTTGTCGCCTCATTAAGATTGTCACCTCATCACAGTTTTCACGTAGTTCATTGGCTTCTGTAATTGACATCTCAAACGGGCAGAATGTCAGGTACAATTTCATGTTCTCGCAGTCCTCTCACAGACTCAGTCAGTAGTTCCATTGTCTATACCAGTTCAGGCGACCTTGTACCTGTTGCAAGTTTACACTGTTGCATTCAGCAAGAATGTCTCCTTGAGCAAGTCGAGTCTCATGAGAAAGAATTTACTACAGTTACACACATCTTCTAGTTTTCTGGAAAAGTACGACTACATGTCCTTCAGCAAGTCAGCATATTGCATGTTAGAAAAACACATTTAATATGAAACCGGACAGCTAGGCCCCAACTCATGCTAACTAAGGCCTAGTGATTAATTAGCAAAACCTTAACAAAAAACTCTTAATACTAATACAAAATCATACATTAATAAATTAATATCTCATTGTTAGTCAGTTTCAATTATCATTGTATACGTTGGTGGCCACTCCCCGTGGGCACATTTCAAACACACGTTTAGTAAAGCACATTAATACATTTTCCATGAGGCATCATTATGCATTAATTCACAAAATGTTCATGTTAATTTTGATTATAAAACTACACTCCAACACCTGTTCTAACTGAATTGTTGAATTCCTCTCTCGCTAGAGGCTTTGTTCCGAAACAGTGGAAACATGCGATTATCAAGCCCCTGTTAAAAAAAACTAATTTAGATGTTATGGATCTTAAAAACTATAGGCCCATATCTCTTCTTCCTTTTATGTCTAAAATATTGGATAAATATATTAACTCCCACATATCCATATTCTTGGAAGAGAATAATATTTTACATCCTACCCAGATGGGCTTTAGGACTCTTCAAAGTGCTGAATCTGCACTGAAAACGGTCATGGAAGAAGCTAGAAAGCAAATGGATCAGGGTCACATGACAGCTGTTATACTTCTTGATTTGAGTGCTGCCTTTGACACAGTAGATCATCAGCTGCTTATTCAAAGGATAAAGGCAACGGGAATCAAAGGCCTCGCACTCAATTGGCTCATCTCTTTTCTTGAGGATAGATCCTTTCAGGTCTTGGATCGCTCTCATTTCTCTGATCGGTTCAATTTGAGCTGCGGGGTTCCATAGGGCTCTTCGCTTAGCCCTACTCTAGTCAATATATATATATATGGCCTCTTTGGCAGAGCTAGTAGAGTCCTTTGGATTATCATTGGTCTCCTTCTCTAGGATGGAAGGGTCAGAAGGATTTGTATTGCCTCAGTGTTTACAGGCAATATCCAGTTGGATGACTATTAGTATGCTCCAACTTAATGGGGATAAAACAGAAATAACGATCCTTGGCCACCATCCCAACTTGGCAATAACTCTTTGGCTACTTCTCTGTTGGAATACCTGCCCCCTCCTAAGAATTATATTAAAATCTTGGGAATCTGGTTAGACCCTCATCTCACCCTGGCACATCATGCCAAGAAAATTTCTGCTGCGTGCTTTGGGTCATTAAGACTTTTGAGAAAGGTATTGGGAATACAACCCCCTCTGGCAAAAAGACTTATTGTACAAACAATTATTTTGTCCCGACATGACTATGGTAATAGTCTATCTTTTGGCCCCCCCAAATATGTGGTCAGTAAATTGCAGGTGGTCCAGAATGCCGCAGTGCGTCTTCTGCTTGATATTCCAAGGTATACTTCAGTTAAACGGGCCTTGTCCTCTCTCCACTGGCTTCCGGTGGAACAGCGTATAAAATGTTAAACGCTCTGCATTATCCACAGATCACTGCACAATAGAGGACCTCATGTGTTAAAAACTTTAGCGATCTTTTACAAACCCGTCAGAGCTCTTGGATCTGCATCTACAGCTTTAGTTTTACTTCCTAAAGTCAAAAAAGCCAGATGGGGTGGTGCTACAATGGAATATCGGGGAGCCAAATTATGGAACTCCCTCCCCCTTAATATTCGACTAATTAGCCATGAACTTAATTTTCGAAAGGCGATTAAAACCTGGCTTTTTCAAATTTTACTTCCTCTTCCTTGCTCCAGTTGTTGTCTTTTAGTGCTGCGAGGCCCTCGGGTAGTCAGGCACTTTATGAGTGCAAATAACATAACATAACATAACAACTGATACATAATTATTAAATTGTTTAATAATCATGACAATTCTTTAATTGTTTTTATCTTCATATATATTTCAGGAAATCTACATCTTGTAATGCAAATTATTGTGTATACTGTTTGTTATGCCCGGGTAATCTTTTGTGTGTGGGTAGTACAGAGAGGTGACCGTGAGGAAATTAGAATCAAGGTACATCCTTGAATTCAGCACACTGTCCCCTGCTTCTTAAACTGCGATGCAGTAATGGCTAGCAATTTATATGATTAGGTTGGGTTCTAGTCTATGCCTCCCATAGATATGAAGTTTTCATCTTTTTTAGCTATGTTTGCCTTCTGTCTGTATTTTGTCAAACTTGTTCACTGTATGTTTTTGTGCACAAGGTGTGGGGGCGAGCACTTATTCATATCAGCTTGGTCACTTTGGCATGGAATGTCTGCGATTGGCGCACTCCGGGATGTTTGTACAGTGAAACTTTATTTTTTATGTTGAGAACGCCTACATGGGCTGGACTATATTGGACTGTCAGTTGTTGGAGTATTAGTGGAATGGATGAGCATAAACCCACATGGGCAAGACAGATTTGAGTAGACTGTTTTGATTGAGTTAAGGGCTATAATGAAACATGCATGAAGGTACTATTTTGGCGAATTTCCCAGGAGATTTATAAACTTTGTTTTAACGGATATTGAAGAATTAACAATTGTGTTATACGGTCATATGAGGCAAACAGTTGAATTGTATTGATTTAAGATGATACCCTAATGATAACATTAACTTCAATTGATTTTACTGGTGTTACATGTTTCCATTGAGGTCACTTAAAAGTGTCACAAAACATAGCTAAAACATAGCCTATCTGTTAAACTTTCTGGTGTATTATGTTATAATGAATGGTACAAAACAACATTCCAAGATGGCACCCACAAAACAGTGTAGATTGACACTCTCAGGACAGTGGTCCTTTGACTATGTTCATAACGCTGATTGTGAGACCTTTGCTTGTGTCAATGGTGTAATGCTGCATATGTACAGGGAGAAAGTTTTTGCACTGTATACCCCTGAGCAAGGCCCAGCTGGGCCGAAACGCGCTGAGTGAGAAGCCAAAATAAACATCTAAGTCAGCACACCACAGCGTTGTTCAGGCATATCTCTTGTGTGGAGATATAGATATTCATATATATGTGTTTGTGTGTGTGTGTGTTTGTGTGTATATTCATTCAAAATATATATGTGCATGTGTGTTTATATAATTTATATTTACTCTTTGTATATTTTTACTCTTTATATATTATAAATATTTCAATTTATTTGATTTACATGACATTAGTGTTATAAATATTTTTTAATTTACTATTTTAAACCATATATATATATATTAAAAAACAATATTTTTGTAGTTGTTTTTAAACAATTTTAGAGTGAAACAATTTAAAAAATATATTTTTGTACTCACTATTATAAGTATAGGGAAACCATATTTTTGCAATCAATATTTTTGACACAATATTTCAGAATCTCGATATTGCTGGTTTTGGTATTCTATCAATGATTGCAAGAATTCGTAGCCAGCCACAGATATAATACTGACAGATACAAGGAAAAAAAGAAATAAGATAAATTGAAAAGTGTAATACATTGCAAGCTTCAAAAATCCTCGATGCTCACTGCTCCTCAGTACTTAACTCTGAAATCAGCAGCAAATGCAGAGGAGTTGAAAAGACACTCAAAGAGTGAATTACTAGTTAAAAATATTCTATAGGCCGATTGTGTCACATTTGATATTTTCTATCAACCTTTTCGCCCAGGCATTCTGTGTAATTTACTTGAGAGAATTATGATTGTTGTTGTGTTCTTTTTTTTCTCTCAGGTGTAAATAAAATAAAAAAGAATCATGCTCCCAGGTGTTGTATAGAGTTGTAACAATAAGACAAATATTTAAAATATGAATGTCACTTCATTGTTCAAGACCCTGCATTGCTTAATCTGAATTGCCATGTCAAGCATGTTCTTTATCAGGGTTAATCATGCATTCCTAACTATAAATGAATGAATGAAGGAATGATATATTTTAATAAAGCACACTGCCACCCCCCCAAGAAGCATCCTGGCACTGCGGAAAATAGATGTAGGCTAGAAGAGCAAGAGGGTCCCTACCTTATAGAATCAAAGAAAAGCATACTGTGTTTGGAATTCCAAAGATCCAGGTTTTCAATTGCTTTCAGAATATCTCTTCTGTATTGAGCTATCACAGTGCCATAGGGAGATTATTCCAGGCCTCTGCTACCAGGACCGCAAAAGACTTTCCTCCCACTGATTTAAGTCTGGTGGTCGGATTCTTTTTAAGATTCACCGATGAATACCTAAGCAGACAGGAGGAAGTATATTGAGTAACTCTCGCAATTTGATATTTGGGTCCCCCAATTTCTGTAACCTCTAAACATTAAAAGGATGTAAAGCTCTCACAACGACAGATGCTGAAGAGCTGTGAGGCAGATTCAAAACCAACCTAGCTGCCGCATGTTGAACCATTTGTAATTTTCAAATGATTCGCTTAGCTGAACCAGCATACAGACTACTGCAATAATCTAATCTAGAAGAAATAAGTGCCAGTGCAATTGTTTTCCTAGCCTCAAGGAGAAGAAAACCAAAATACTTTTTCTGGGATTTGATGAGGCTAAAACATGTGCCCACTACTGCGGATGCTTGTGGCTGGAAAGACAAGGTGGTGTCAAGTTTGCCTCTGAGGTTTCTTTCCACCTGCACTGCAGGCGGGGAGATTGGAGTGGAGGAAGGCCACCATGCCAAGGCATTGAATGTATTTGACTTCTCAAACATCATAACTTCCGGTTTATCGGTGCTGCACTTGAGGTGATTAGCTTTCATCCACTGAATGGCTTCAAATAGACAATTTTTGAAGTTAAGTTCAGAGCCAAGAGATTCCTTATCCAGTGACAGCATCAATTGCGGGTCATCGGCATAAGATGTGACCTCAATATCAAAAGAGTATAGCAATGTAATCAACGGAGCCCTGTATATTTTAAATAGTGCAGGGCTCAATGAGGAGCCCTGTGGAACTCCTAGACAGATTGTTTTTTCCGGGGAGAAGAAAGATCCTAACATTACTGTTTGCCTACGGTTAGATAAAAACGATTTGATCCATGCCCAGACTAAACGGTAAATACCACTGCTGTACACCCGTTGCAGCAGTATCTCATGTGAGATGGTGTCAAGTACTGCAGATTGGCCTAATAAGATCAAAACGGCATTATCCCCTCTGTTTAACATCATTTTAAGAGTCTCTAAGACTTCTAACAACATGGTCTCTGTTGAATATTTTGGGCGGTAACCTGATTGTCTGGGATGCAATAAGTTGGACTCTTCTAAAAACGCCATCAGTTGAGATTTTACCAGTTTTTCTATTATTTTACTTCGGATTGGAAGTATAGAGATGGGCCATCCATAGATAGAAACATGGTGTCCACTAGCTTCTTTTTCTGTAGCAGTTTTACTACTGCTATCTTCCAAGCATCAGGAGCCTCTGCCGAAAACCAGGGAAGTATTCAGAATCTCATCAACTAATGGATTGATGTACTTGACTACCTTATGAAAGAATGTGAGGAGGGCATGGGTCTTAAGGAGATCTTGTTTTGCAGGCTAAGATTGTTTGGGCCGTTTGAGCAAGTGTACCTTCTTGAAATACTGTCAAGGAGGGCCCTGAATGCGTAAGGTTACTTAATAAGGGAGTCTCAAGATGAAAAGAGCTGTCAAATGTGCTATAAATCCTCTGTATCTTTTCCTCAAAATATGTGGAAATTTTATCACATAGCTCTTGTGATGGGGGAATCTCTCTACTAGTCGCTTTGGGCTGGAAAAAAGGATTTAGCAATCTTAAAAACTGCTTTTTGGTCGGATTGAGCATTCCTGATTTGCAGGGAAAAAAACTGTATTTTAGCACTCTTAATTTGGGCATGATAGGCTTTCGGAGCCTTTCTAAAGTTCAATAAGTCTTCCTTAGCATAGGCCTTCCGCCATATCATCTCCAAATGTTTGCGGTTATGATGCAACTCAGCAAGGGAAGATGAGTACCATGGGGATGAGGGCCGATTCTGTTTGACAGGCTTTAATGGGTCCAAATTATCCATCGTATTAGCAAGCCAAGAATTTAAAGTGGTGACCTTTTCAGATACATCCGCTCTCAGAGTGGAAGTAGTAGTGGCTAACTCAGAGGGAAAATTGGGATTGGAAAGTAGCTGTCTCCATTGACACACACAGAGACAGATTTTTTATGCCTATCTTAACATGTGGTCAGACCAAGTTTTTCTTACCGGGATATCAACTTCTAGATTGAGGTTCTTTGGAAAAATCCCATCCAGAGAGTGCCCTGCACTATGCGTGGACAAGGTAGTGTGTTTTCCAGACCCAGTGTACTTAGAGAGTCCATAAAATTAGTCACCTCAGGAATAGTTTTAGACTTTAAATGAAAATTGAAATCTCCAATAAAGGTAAAATTTGCATACCTTAATATAACAGGGGCGATAGCTTTGCCCAAAGAGTTTAAAAAGTTGGTCCCATGACCAGCAGGCAATAAAGTAAACCCCCACCAAAGGATGTGGAGGGGTCAATTTCAATACAGAAGCCCTGACTTTCACCTCCTTCAAGGGTGTCCAACTCGAAGGTATGGCAATGGAACATCTTCTGAATGATAATAGCAAGATCTCCCCCTCAACGCTCAAGTCTATCCTTCCTAATGATGGTGTAACCTGGAGGCAGAACCGGCGCAATACCAGGATTACCCCATTCCTTGAGCCATGATTCTGTGATGACTAAAACCAGCTCAAGTTCACTGATCAGATCAGATATTTCTAGCGTATGTTTTGATACAGGTCGTGCATGGATGAGGCCTCCTTTGAGGTGCTTTCCCCCCACTGATAGGTTTGTGTTAGTGTAAAGAATAGAGGGGGAGCCAAACACCATTCGCACCTGATGCAGAATATTGGTCTTTCACTTAGGTCTGGGGAAATGCCAGTTCACAATGCTTACCTACCTCATTCAGAGCTCTAATGAGGTCCGGTTTCAAAGCTATGTCTTATTGTAAATGGGCGGCATGGCTGGCTCTGGCCGCGTCGGGCGCAGACTGCTTGCCTTTGCACCTTGACATAAGATAGACAATAAATATGTTTATATATCATAATTTCAATAATGTTAAGTGCCCAGTTGTTTGCTATTTCATATTATGTCCTCATGTCTAGCTTCCTGCGCTCAATTAATTCAGATATTTTCCTGAAGAAAAATATACATCCTCCCTCTGCAGGTTATTGTGCAAAGACTCGTCGTCTGTGTCATCAAGTATGAAGTTACAAGTAACGCTTTGGCGGGAGCATTTTCAGTGCTTTATACATTTTGGGACAAAACCATGCAATTGAAATTGTTATGACATATATTATTGTCTCATCTGAGGTTTCCAGAATAAACAAATGGTGCAGTAACCCTAATGCGAGTATTTATGCCGGCATTAAAAATGAACTTGTTTGCAGATCAGACTGACACTGATGCTTATTGCTCTGAAAGATGTAATGACCAGACATCAGCCTATGTGAAAACTGAGAACACTCTTTTGATCCCACTTGACCTCCTAGACTTGTCAAATGACTGTCAAGGAATAACATTAGCCCGCATCCACCCGGTCTCTTTTCTTCCTCCCATGAGTTTGATTAAGTAAAGATTACTGCCAGAAGGATAAAGTTGTTGTCATATCTTAAAGGAAATCGAGCCCTGCCTACCGTTGCCTGATGTTTATCTTCAGAACTCAGCAGAGCGGTGAGAGGTTGTGCGGAAAATTGTTCATAAGAGAAGAGCAAGGACATTTTTTTAGTTCTCAAATGTTTGCAAAGTTCCGAAATTTGCTCTTCTCCTAGTTTGCGATGGTTTCCACTTCACGCGTTTTCTCTGCATAGTGGGCACTTTTACACTGCTAGAATCCATCCAAGCCAAACGCGGGAGAGCGATAGGGCCTAGGGAGAGAGGTGCATGGTACGTGGCTATGTGCTGCAGAGGTCTATGCTTAAAAAGCAGGCAGAATTTGACTTTCTGCACAGTCTTTCTTTGCACAACGGCATTGTGACGGAGAAGAGCACTAACTACTTTCTGGAAAAAAAATTCTAGTGTTAAAGAAGCATTTCTGCGTGTTTGCGTTTGTGCGCGCGCGCGTGTGTGTATATATATATTTACATGCATACACATATACAAGGAGAGAGAAATGCTAGCGCTAGAATATATGACACAATGAACATTTACACGTGAAAGTCTCAAAAAGAAAACGAAAAATTTAGGAAGCTAAGTCTCTATAAGGCTTTGCAAAGGCTCAAAAACACTTTGCACCTTGGCACCTTCCTCTTAGTCATCCTTTGAGACATACCTTCTTTAAAGCTACCGAGGGTGACTCCTGCCTGCAGACGTTTTGGTATAAAGCAGTCGGGCATGAAAGGGCAGGCTCTGACAGCCGGACTGATTGCCACATATTCCCATCAGCACATAGGCTGACTGAAGTGTTGAATGCCATGGGAACCTGTGGATGAATTGTGCAGAGGTGTGTAAGATCAAAGGTGCTTCCCGTCGGTACCAGGTGAACTAAGAGCCCCAGGAAGTTCTAGTCATTAACAAGATCATATCTTCTATTTTCGCTTCAGCCACCTCTTGTCAGGGTAGGTGTTCCATGTCATGTGTATGTATGTGTTTGTCAGCATAGTGCTTAAAGTACAGAACTAGCCTTTTGTATTTCACAAATTGCTGGTGGAGGGGACTCCGCCATATTGAATTGAGACGGACGAGGCATTTAAGCACTTTATGACGGGCAGCAAACTTCTCTGGAACCCAGGGTTAATTGTTAATTCAGTTCTTATCGGTTATTGGGATTAGTTTTGTACTCTCAATGTGATTGTTCCATGCACTTCCTGCAATTCATGCTGATATTTGGTGGGAATAATAGGTAGGCTATTAGAGATCATGTATTGTTAGCTTGCATGGGTATGGTTTCAAAGAAGGAGAGGTTGTGATCTATGGAATGGCAAGTGGGTATTTTTGAAGAACACAATAATAGCGATTAAGGCAAATATGTAGGTGACATAGTATAGGCTGTGCTATGAGAAAGGAGGACCAAGAGTAAGGCAAGGCATTTGAAACAAAACAAAGAGAGGCAGCAGTTGGATGTTGTAAGTCAGGGCTAATTTTTCATGCAAGGTTTCTAGATATTTAGAGAAGGGTTTTAAAAAAGCATGAATTATGAGGATGAACTGTAGAAAGAAACTATGTTATTTGCATGCAAGCTAGTGCTGTATTAGGTACTGTTGATAGGCACTAGGAGCTACGGAACGGTCTGTTTGCCTCTAGGCTACCGCTAGGCCATGGGCATTATATAACTGAATAACGTGTCAGACAGAGTGCATTCTACTGACCTCTCTCATTTATTATGCAAGACCCAGAACCTGGCACTGATATCTTATGTGTATGTTGACTGAGTGTCTGTGCACAGGGCATGGTATTAGGTCTCTGTGTATGTGTGTGTGAGTCTGAGTACTGCAGCCAGTTTGGATGCTCCTGGGTTACTATGGCACAGGATGGAGAATGACAATAGTTACCCAGACAGTGAAAATGTATTAATTCCTGTGGCTGGAGGGTGTGGACCTGGACACTGAATTGAGGATGGTAGAGACAGAGCTAGCTTTCGATATTCCATAAAGCTTTTGCAAGCAAGGGCTGCTAATTAGTTCTTCCTGAGCACTGCCATTTGGTGGATGATAGGAGCAAGGGGTGGAATCACAGTT
Organism: Pleurodeles waltl; assembly: GCF_031143425.1. NCBI lineage: Eukaryota > Metazoa > Chordata > Amphibia > Caudata > Salamandridae > Pleurodeles > Pleurodeles waltl. The sequence continues at coordinate 520,906,649 of NC_090442.1, forward strand.
TTTCTTGTTCACGGTGAGGAAGATTCAAGGCCAGGTTCGCCTTTTGTTTGTCCCTGGTTGTTGTTGTTTCAGAATGGATGATGTTAGACAGGTGTTAATATCTCTAAATTCATTGTGCCCAAGTTGTGGCTAGTCCTGCTTGGATCCTACCGTAGTGCTACTTTCTGTAAGAAATATAACTTTACAAAAAGGCCATGTCTGGAGAGCAGCCTGGAAAATATATTTGAAGAGAACTAACATAATGCAACAGGGTGGAGATTTGAGCAACCCTTTAACTAAATGTAATATAGTTCAAAGGCCCAGCGAAACCCTTTCTTATTAGCAGTGCTGCAATAAAGCTGTTGGGGCATATGCTTGACTTATGTCAGTTGATTAAAGCACAGAGAAGAAAATAATATTCATATTTGATAAAAGAAGTATTAGATGTTGATAGGAACATGGGGCACTATGATGAGTGTATACACAGGGATAATCTTGCCACAATAAAACTATAAAAGGGTGAGAAATCAACTTGTAACCTGCAAATAGTACAAAGCATAACAGGAAAACAAAAATATGATTTCTAAACAAACATAGAAGAATAATTACCTTGTTTCTGCTGACTTTATGATTCCGTTAAGTAATACAAATGCTACTCCGCTATTCTTTGAACTAAGGCAGATCTCAAGCTTGAATACAGATATTGTGACACAAAATATAAAACACAATAAAATACTTTATAAAAAGTAAATGAAATGTTGAGCTGGAACTGGTGTTTGTAATATGCACCTTTCCAAACCCTCTCTTGTGTGCTCCATTGCAGAGCTGCACCGCAAAGCCAACCTCAAAAAAGAAATTAGCATTTTATATTAATAATTTTGTGGGGCAAACAGCCCAGCTGCCTGGGCACATATGCACATATTTATACACAACCACTCATACACAGACAAACGGAGAGGCAATCCACCCCTTCTCTTCTCTGGCCTTCAGCAGCACCATGTTGGTTCCATTCTAAGGCCAGATTGAAGTAGGTGGGAAGAAGTAGAGAAGGTGAGAAATGATTTTCAATTTTCAATCACAACCAACCTCGACATGCGGAGCCTATAACATCATTGAAGTTTTACTGACTATGAAGGTAACATGCATAGAATGACATAACCTCTTCTATCCCCCACAGCACCATTATCACTCTTACAATATCCTTTGACACCCAGACCCTTACCTTGTGCATGTACTTTGCCATCCCTTAAAACTCCAGACACTAAGCCCTGTTTCTGGACACAGATATTTTCTTTAACCTATGACGGGTTTGTCATAAAAGTTGTGTAAAATCTGTGTTATACCTGAAGTTCAAAATACAGTAAATGAAAAGACAACCCATTTATGAGCAGCATTCCAAGCATGCCCTGACTGTCTCCCAGTGGCTTCCCAATTCTCACCCAAGGAATATTCGTGACACGGCAATGAACATTCTAAGGGATAACTGAGAGTGGGAGAACAATTAATACACAATACAACGGACCCACCTCTCACAAGCAACCAAAAATATAACTCCAACTTTCCTCATAATAACACATGTCATGGAACCCCTGTGAAGATTTTTTCCAGCCCTGAAACCTGGCCATTCTCCAGTTTCACCACATTCCTCTTCAATTTTGAAATTCAAAGGAGTCCTAGATACTTGGATACTTCTCTAAAGAATATCCTGGGTTTCTTTACCATTAGAAAACTAGCCACATCAAATTATATCTTCTTCATTCTCTGCAAGTGATTGTGACATTCTTTATTTGCTCTGGTGGGACAAACACGCTTGTTATTGTGGTACTTATTCACTTCTTTGTCTTGTTGAATATTCAGCCATTCTATACAAAGCAAAGATGACTCCACTGTAACAGTATTCATAGTCGTACACTATATCAAAATGTTCTCCCGAATAGTTTTTCTAGTTCGAAATCTATTAACCCTTGTTAGTTACAAACATGTTTATTGTTCTATTCAGCTGTTGTAATAGGTTATTATTTTTAGGACAATCTAGAGAAGTTCTGCTGTGCTTAATAAACATTTCTGTTAAAAAATATTTTACAACGTTTGATGCCAATTGGACACCATTATCAGTAATTAACACTTCTGTAATGCCTTTGTAAGAAAACACATTGCTTAAAAAGGCTTTCTAATAGATGTGTGGTGACGTGACGGGCTTCTCTAGTGACAATCCAACTGGTGTAATGATCATCTAATGAGTGTACAAAACAACCATCTACTTCAATATTAGTTATTTGTCTTACACTGTCCAAAGCCACATTAAGAGGACACAAAGGTGGGTTGGCAATAATATGAGTCTTGTCACTCACAGTGCAAATAGTGAAATACTTCACTTTTTGTTCCACTGTACAATTCATTTTAGGCTATTAGTATTTTAACCTAGTCCTGCTTTTGATAAGATATCTGCCTAACAGCCCTTTCTGAGCAAGGACAGCAATCTTTTTTCTCATAAAGTCTGGAGGTACACTATTTCTTTTTCACAGTGGTTTGTCACTCACCTCACACAACTAATCTCTGAGTTGCGAAAAGGCTAATGTAGATTGTAGATTGTCTATTCAAGAGGTTTATAAAAAGACAGTGTCACCATATTCTGAGTTCCAAGAAGGTACCTCATTTCTAAAATTAAAAACTAGCAATCCAAGAAGCCACCTGGAGATGCAAAGTGCACACCGCTCAGCACCTTTAGTTGCAAATGGATAGATCAGTGGTTTATGGTCAGTATATATCACAAATGGATTACCCTACAAATAGAACTTAAAATGGTGAATGGCCTAGTAGCAAGCTAAGGCTTCTCATTCCACCACTGAACAGTGATTTGGTGCTTTTTTAAAGAATGGAAAAAAAAGCAGTAATATTCTCCTTTTCATTGATAATTTGAGGGAGAGTTGCCCCCAACCCCTTGCAGCTCACATCAGCAGTATATATAGTATTTTTTATGCATCAAATCTTCCTTGAATCAAGGCTTCCTGAACTTTTTCTTTCAGTTTCTTAAAGGCTTCTTCATAGTTACAAGATTTACAGTGTAATGCCAGTTGATAGTAAGCTAAGGATAAGTCTATGTCCGTAAAACAAGTCGCTTGCAGCAATCAACCCATATTCCTTTGTTTAAAACCCTTAAACCAAAACACATTCTCACTACTGTGCCACTCTCTTGGTTTGAGAAACAACACTTAGAGCTTTCAATTCTTTCAGTCACGCCCTGGACCAAAGGTTTGCCCAGTTAAGCTTTTAGTTGTGAAGTTAGCTAAAGAATGCTATAGGTCTCACTTTATACAAATGTGATACCCCATCCTTTTTTTATCCTTATGTAATGTTCACATTTTTTAAGAATCCCAGTTGGCTTGTGAAAACCTCTTGTAACGCAGTACAAATATTCGTTTGCATCAAAGATCTCTTCCTCAAGATTTTTGGGGTCACGTTTTATAACGTTTTGGTGAACCTATACAAGAAAATGTGGCAGTTTTCAGTTACATATACTTTTCCCACAATAGATCTACTCTTAAAGGAAATTCTAATCACAACACACTTTATAAAGGTATTGGATCAAAATTATATCCACTAGATGTAATTTCGGGAACCTCAAGCATGCACATTTTTTTCAGGAAGCACATGCCCAAACACTGTATTGCTTACCAATGTTTAAGGGGAGCTGGAATCAGAGAGGGCATTCACTATCCGACTATCCAAGTTTAGTTCACAACTAATCGAAGTAACATTCTTTTCATCAAAACTGGTATGGAAAATCACTTTACTCATCCCATCACAGTCTCTGCAGAATGTGCTCATGTGAAGTTAGTCTCTCTACACAAAGGCGCAGAATGACCTATTTTTCTCTGCATTTCCAGCACAAAGAGGACTTTCTAAAATGCATGACTTTGGCATGGAGGTTGCTTGCTTAACTGTCATCTTGATATTTTCTTCACCATTTGTGTCATTCTTGATTACTCACATGTGCTGGTCTGGCAATGATTTAATTTATTTCAGGTACACTGCAGTATGCTCAATGTCCTCAGCTATATATACAGCTTTCTTTAAATTTGGATTTTTTGTCAGAGATTTCTGTTGAATTCTTGGATAGCTGGTTCCTCTGACTAACTGATTTCTAATTAATGCCCCTAATGCCCTAAACTCACAACAGTTCGGCATGTCTCTTAGGAGTGAAATATAATTCAGACCTTGTCATTTTTTCTTGGAAAGAATTCTTGGAAGAATCTATGACTTACTACAACCACATAATTGGTCCTCAATTTTCCCAAAATGGTCCTCAATTTTTTAAAAACATAATTTGATACACATCTCTAGGTTCCCCAGCTCCTCCTTCATCAGGTTTAGTCAAGCCCTCATGCACCTTTTTTTTTTCCACCCGTGATTCATGAAAACATCCATGAAGATTCTTTATTGGTGAGAGATATTCATCTACTACAGTAATTAAGTGTGATTCAAGCATTTAACTATTATTTCTACAGTAAGTTGGGCTCCTCAATTTCATTTAAAAGTCACGGTAATTCTGATATATTTGCTGTGGCTGAGAACCACTGGCAAGAGAAGAAAACAAAAGGTTAAAATAACAAATTAAAATGATAATTAAAACAAAATACCAATTACTAGGGTCAATGACAAGCAGACTATGTAATGAATAATTTAACTTAGAATCATTGACAAACCAATTTAGGCAATCCACTTTAAGATGAGTTCCAGTACAAAAGGTGCAGAAACTAAAAAGCCTTCAGCCCACAGATAGTGCTAAAGCAGGAGATTTCATTTTCGCAATGGAGACTTCAAACAGATTCACCCATAGACAAAGAGGTAATCTTTTCACCAAAAGTTCATTCAGTCACCCATATCCCAAATCCAGTATTTGGTGATGCACAGGGGATAAAAATAAACTGAACTTACACAGCTGCCAGAGGATCCAGCACCACAGAAGATGGGAGCAGTACCTTGCAGACAAGATTAGAGATTAAGGCCCTCATTACAACATTGGCGGTAAAAGGTGCTTACCGCCGTGCCGAAGACCGCCAATACACACCCGCGACGGCGGGAGACCGCCACAGCTATTATGACACACATCACGGAATCTGCCGAAATTCAGACACCCACACAAGTCCGCCACACCAAAGGTCAGCGATAAATATGCGGAAACAAATCCTCCACCTCCACGCCAACAGAAACACGCCCATGCTATTACGACCCACGAATCCACGCGGCGGTCTTTCAACCGCAGTATTCCATTGGCGGTACACACCGCCGCGCTCAAAATACACACACTTCTCCAAAACACCACCACATAGGACAATTCAAAATACACACACCTGATACACATACAAACACCACTCCCACACATCCAATACAATATAAAACACACACTCACATCACCCACAAACCCCTAAGACCACAAATTAGAGACGAAGGCCAGAGAGAGACAGCACAGAATAGATAACACCATCACACAGAGGCACACTACACCATCACCCACACAACATCCACGCACAAAACACCACATACCACTACACCCACCACACTCATCAACACATACACCACCCCACACATCACACACACCACCCCATGTCACGCCAAAGACACCCCCACTTCTCCGAGGAGGAGCTCAGGGTCATGGTGGAGGAAATCATCAGGGTAGAGCCACAGCTATTTGGCGCACAGGTACAGTACACATCCATAGCCAGGAAGATGGAGCTATGGCAAAGAATAGTCGACAGGGTCAACGCTGTGGGACAGCACCCAAGAAATAGGGAGGCCATCAGGAAGAGGTGGAACGACCTACGGGGGAAGGTGCGTTCAACGGTATCCAGGCACCACATCGCAGTACAGCGGACTGGCGGCGGACCCCCACCTCCTCCCCCACAACTAACTACATGGGAGGAGCAAGTCTTGTCCATCTTGCATCCTGAGGGCCTCGGAGGAGTCGTCGGAGGAACGGACACTGGTAAGTCTAATCTTCACTATCATATCCCCCACCCTACCTGCATGCTATCACACACCCCAACCCTCACACCCTCCCCTGCCCTAACTCCTCACTAATTTACCCATAACACCAACCACCCATCCCAACCCCAAGACCTGCATGACACAACTAAGCATGGACACCCATCACTAAAGCATGCCCACTGCACAGACCCACAACACCCCCCAACCATCACCACACAAGCCCCCACACAGGAATGCCTGCACTGGGGTTCACGCACACCCATCCATAGCACACCATGAAACACACACATGCAATAATAATGTTCTCATACCCCTGCAGGAACCCGAAGGACCGTCACCACACCAGAGGGTCCAGACAACACCACTCCACCCCCAGAAGAGGCCCACAGTGACAACAGCAGCTCTGCCCTACTGGATCTTGATGACCAGCCCGGACCATCGTGGGCCTCAGGACAGTCGGTTCCCCTTGCACAGCCACAGCCCAACACCGAACTGCCACCCTCTGGGAACACCAGCACAGTACCCACCCAGCGGACCCATACCTCCCTACCCAGGACAGGTCAATCAGCGGTGTGTCCACCACTACAGGGCACCCAGGCTAACCCACCACCCCAACAACAACAGGGACCTGGGGGCAGTGGTAGTGGGCACACGGTCAAGGGGACAGAGGCACAGGAACACAGGGGAACTGGGAGGGCTGATGTGCGACAGAGAGAGGACAGGCCAAGGGAACCCACTCTCCACGAGGCCCTATCCTCCATCATGGGAGCATACCACCACTCCCAGGAGACGATGGCAACAGTCCTGGACAAGTTGCAGGAGACCCTGTGCCTGCAGGAGGAGCAGTATTTGGGGTTCAGGGAGGAGCTTAGGACCATCGGCTCCGCCCTGGGCACCATCGTAGGGGTGCTGACGGACATTCAAAAGACTTTGAGGGACACCGTGGCACTCCAAGGGGCCCCTGACACTAGCCAGGACGACGAACTGCCCACCACCTCCGCCGGCGCTAGTGGACAGGAGGCCCGGCCACTGGACCACCACACCAGCACCCCACCCCCTGCAGACGGACAACCACCACGCAAGCGGACCCTGAGATCCAGGAACAGGACACAGCAAGATGGCAAGACCCCAGCCAGGAAATAAGACTACCTTGATTGTCCCCCCACTGTCCCACTTTGTTACCCTCTCCAGATTGGAACTGCCCCAGCTCCACTTCCAATGGCCAGATGTGCAATGTACCTGTGAGACTAATAGACTGGACTCTGCCATGGACATTATTCCACCATGACCTCCCCCCCATTTCACAACCCCCCTACATTTTTATGCACTTCAATAAACACCCTTGAAACCTCAATAATATTGGAGTCAGTCAATGATTGTGAACTTTGTATTGTCAATTACAGTGTTAAAAAAGGTTAGCCATTGGAAGGTCAACATACCTATGTCACACATCACAAGCCTTTCAAGGGTGCAAGCTGTTGACACGTAGGTCAACACATTAGTGAAACTGAAATGGAAGGGGACAACTCAGTTAACGAATAGGGAGTGAAATGTAGGTACAGGATAGAGGTAGACGTGTGAGATTTAATCTAATGTGAAACATGAAATTGTACTCACCTGTGTCTCATTGAAAATATTGCTGTATGACTGACTCCCTGTTGTCGTTTTCATCTTCATCAGCTTCATCCTCATCACTGTCCACAGGCTCCCCAGGCTCCCCCGCTGCAACAACACCGTCATCTGGATCATCCTCCTGCAGAAAAGGCACCTGGCATGCAATGCCAAGTTATGGAGCATGGAGCAGGCGATGATGATGTTGCACACCTTCTTCGGTGAGTAGAATAGGGACCCACCTGTCATATGGAGGCACCTGAACCTGGCCTTCAGGAGGCCGAAGGTCCGTTCGATTACCCTCCTAGTCCGCCCATGGGCCTCATTGTAGCGTTCCTCTGCCCTGGTCCTGGGATTCCTCACTGGGGTCAGTAGCCAGGACAGGTTGGGGTAACCAGAGTCCCCCAATAGCCATACACGGTGCCTCTGGAGTTCACCCATCATATCAGGGATGCTGCTATTTCGCAGGATGTAGGCGTCATGCACTGAGCCAGGGAACATAGTATTTACCTGCGAGATGTACTGGTCTGCCAAACAGACCATCTGGACATTCATCGAATGATAACTCTTCCGGTTCCTGTACACCTGTTCATTCCTGCGGTGGGGGGCAGAGCTACATGGGTCCCATCAATGGCACCTATGATGTTGGGGATATGTTCAAGGGCATAGAAGTCACCTTTCACTGTAGGCAAATCCGCCACCTCAGGGAAAATGATGTATCTCCTTACGTGTTTCAGCAGGGCAGACAACACTCTGGACAAGACGTTGGAAAACATAGGCTGGGACATCCCTGATGCCATGGCCACTGTTGTCTGAAAAGATCCACTTGTTAAGAAATGGAGCACTGACAGCACCTGCACGTCAGGGGGGATTCCAGTCGGATGGCGGATTGGTGACATCAGGTCAGACTCCAACTGGGTACATAGTTCCCGGATTGTGGCACGGTCAAACCGGTAGGTCACGATGACATGTCGCTCTTCCATTGTCAACAGGTCCACCAGCGGTCGGTACACCGGCGGATTCCGCCATCTTCCAATATGTCCCAACTGACGGTGCCTGAGAAGGACAACAGCGAAAAAACTGTCAGCATTCCTCCAGGTATGTACCCACAGTCATACACAAGACTACACCAGACAATTAACCCATCCGGGAAAGGTTTTGAGTGTAGGCCTCAGTATGTGTGACGCAATAGTAAATTAAGCCATGTGGGACCCTGAAATGGCAGCTGCCTGACCTCTAAAATGGGACAATGGAATTGTGGGGTAACTGCGCTGGCGTTGCACACCGTCGCGGTAGGCGGTCGTAGAGTGCGGCGCAATGCTGCATTGGTTAACATTGGACACTATGGGTCACAGGAGCCAATGAACAGGTGCGCTGGCAGTGATGATGCGCACCGCCGCGGACGTCACCGCCGCGGACGTCACCACCATTTTCTATCTGTTCAATCACTAGACACCTGACCTTTGACAGGAGAGGACCTACACTGCTAGTGCTGCTGTGACCTCGAAGCTGGAAGCGACGATGGCTGCTGCGTCTGGGGAAAGGGCCCCTGCTTTCACTGCACAGGAGTTGGAGAAACTTGTGGATGGGGTCCTCCCCCAGTACACGCTACTCTACGGTCCTCCAGACCAACAGGTTAGTACACAGGGAGCACGTTGTATGGGCTAGGCCTGGGTGGAGAGGGCTGGGTGGATGAGGGAAGGGGGCAGAGTACATAGAACAGTCATGCATGGGGATGAATGGGCCACAGGGATAGAGTTGGGAGGGGGCCAATTACAACGACGGTGCAGTAGGTAATGACTGTTCCTCTTTCCTTGTGCATGTCATGTAGGTCAGCGCCCACCAGAAGAGGGACATTTGGCATGCCATCGCCAAGGAGGTCCGGACCCTGGGGGCCCACCAGAGACGGGGCACCCACTGCCGTAAGAGATGGGAGGACATTCGCGCTGCAGCAAGAAGACGGCGGAGGCTCAGCTGGGGATGGCCTCCCAACGTGGGAGGGGTGCCCGTCGCACCATGACCCCCCTGATGTTCCGGATCCTGGCGGTGGCCTACCCGGAGTTGGATGGGCGCTTAAGGACATCACAGCAGACACAAGGGGGTGAGTTCAACCTCATGCAATGGACTTTGCGTGCTGTGGAGCTGTCTGGGTGGGGGTGGTGGGCTGTGGGTGTCCCTAGGCCAGGGCGAGTTAGGTAGGCAAGGCCCCTCCGTTATGTAGGCCATGTGGCACTCTACACCAGCTCAAAAAAAAGGCAAATTGATGTATAGTTGCCCCTTTGCCATCCATGTGGGCAGATGTCTACCATTGCCTTGTAGGCCATTTCCCAGGAATTGCATGTGCAGAGGGCAGGAGCACGGCGTAATGCAGGGGGCTGCTGCATTTGTCTTGTCCGCCAACGGTAGCGGTATGCCATGCACTAAAACTCTCTTTCTTCTGTCTCCACCCTTTTTCTGCTCTCCCTGTCCTTCTGTACATCAGCATCATCAGGCGGAGGTACAGTGGCACCGGAGCACGAGGGAGCTGCATCCCACATGGCCATGGAGGGCCACACCACAGACTCTGATTTCACCAGTGGGACGGAGGGCGAGGGGAGCTTCACGTCAGCCACAGGATCACCAAACAGCGATACGGACTCGTCCCCCGATGGGAGCTCCCCTGTGGTGGCGGCACCATCTGTGCGCCCCACTTCTACAGGTACAGCTGCCACCTCCCCTACCAGAACCGCCCTCCCAGCAGCCCCTCAGAGTTCGCCCCGTGCCCGCTCACCCAGGAGGGTGACCATCACCTTCGCCCCAGGCACCTCAGGCCCTGCCCCTGTCACCCCTGCTGCCCTCAGTGAGGAGGCCATTGACCTCCTCAGGTCACTCACTGTTGGGCAGTCTACCACTGTGAATGCCATCCAGGGTGTAGAACGAGAGTTGAAACACGGTAATGCATTCCTGAAAGGCATTCATTCTGGTCAGGCTGTCCTTCAGCGAACCCTGCAATCTCTGGCCTCAGCACGGATGGCAGCCATTGTCCCTGTGTCCAGCCTCTCCCTTCCAACTTCCTCCACCCAGACCCAATCCCCTGTACCCCAGCCCATCCCAAGCACACCTACAGACCAGCATGCACACAAGTCAACACCCAAAAGTAGCTCAAGCAAACATAGGCACCACACTCACCACAAGCACTCACACAAGCATCAGACCCATACAGACACAGCAACATCCACTGTCTCCACTGTGTCCCCCTCCTCCTCTTCTCCCTCCCTCCTCCCTCCCAGTCTCGTCTACACACACACCTGCATGCACCACATCTACAGGCACTAGGACTCGCACCAGGACACCCAGCACCACAAGCCGCTCACCTGCACTCACCACCTCCACTGCCATATACACGTCCCCTGTGTCCTCTCCCAGTGTGTCTGTGACGCCCCCCCCCAAAGTACACAAACGCCGGCAATCACTCACTCAACATCCATCCACCTCACAACAGCCTCCAGTACCTGCACCTGCACCCAAAACACCTAAAGTGACACCTCCTACAACCACCTCCTCTTCCTCCACTCCCAGAGCCCCTCCAACTACCCATCCCAGTGTACGTCAGAAACTGTCCCTATGTCAAATTGACCTTTTTGCCCCCACCCTCCCCCCTCCAATTCATCAGTCCCGTCGTAGCGCCTCAGCCAGAATGCCTCCAGTACCAGTGGTGCGTGTTCCAGGTTTTTGGAGTGCCCCATTTACCAGGGCAGGCAGTAGGACCCGGAGCCAAGGCACTGTCAGCCCACCCCCTGTGAAGGCTCCGAAATTGGAGATTGGACGACGGGAGCGTGTCAAGACTCCTGGTGGTACAAACAGTGAAATGGGATCCAAGGCGATTGGTGAGTCATCTGTAACTCAAAAGAAGGTGGGGAAGGTCCCGAGGAAGTCTCCCCAACCTGTTGTGAGTGTCACGGCTGAGAAGTGCGCCATCATTTCCGGCGGTCCAGACACAACCGCAAGCACTGTCGTTACTGGTCAGGAGACCACCGCCAGAGTCATAGCCCAGGACGGCTCAACTATCGTTACTGGTCAGGAGACCACCGCCAGAGTCATAGTCCAGGAGGGCTCAAGTATCGTTACTGGTCAGGAGACCACCGCCAGAGTCATAGCCCAGGAGGGATCAGGAGACCACCGCCAGAGTCATAGCCCAGGAGGGCTCAAGTATCGTTACTGGTCAGGAGACCACCGCAACCGCCGGAGTCACAGCCCAGGAGGGTCCAGAATCTCACAGCCCCGCTGGGCAATGATGGAACGTCATGCCACACACCAATGTCAGTATCTGAACCGCCATCTTAGGCTACCGCTGAACAGTCCATAGGCAGCCATGGCAAAGCATCGCTGAACAGTCCATAGGCAGCCATGGCAAAGCACAGCTGAACAGTCCATAGGAAGCCATGGCAAAGCACCGCTGAACAAGGCCAAGACCGCCATGGTGAAGACCGCTGAACAGGGCAAAGACCGCCATGGCAAAGCACCGCTGAACAGTCCATAGGCAGCCATGGCAAAGCACCGCTGAACAGTCCATAGGCAGCCATGGCAAAGCACCGCTGAAAAAGGCCAAGACAGCCATGGTGAAGACCGCTGAACAGGGCAAAGACCGCCATGGCAAAGCACCGCTGAACAGTCCATAGGCAGCCATGGCAAAGCACCGCTGAACAGTCCATAGGCAGCCATGGCAAAGCACCGCTGAACAAGTCCAAGATCGCCATGGTGAAGACCGCTGAACAGGGCAAAGACCGCCATGGCAAAGCACCGCTGAACAGTCCATAGACAGCCATGGCAAAGCACCGCTGAACAGTCCATAGGCAGCCATGGCAAAGCACCGCTGAACAAAGCCAAGACCGCCATGGTGAAGACCGCTGAACAGGGCAAAGACCACCATGGCAAAGCACCGCTGAACAGTCCATAGGCAGCCATGGCAAAGCACCGCTGAACAAGGCCAAGACCGCCATGGTGAAGACCGCTGAACAGGGCAAAGACCGCCATGGCAAAGCACCGCTGAACAGTCCATAGGCAGCCAAGGCAAAGCACCGCTGAACAAGGCCAAGACCGCCATGGTCAAGACCGCTGAACAGGTCAAAGACCGTGTGGGTATGAATAGTCCGGCACATCAGGCATCGTTCTCCCATGTGCAGCTGGGACAGTTACAGGACAGGTACTTCCACTGGGAGACTCATCCAGTCTGGGCACCAGTCCCCCTCCAGAACCAGTGGAGACCTGCATCTACCTGAGAGACTGTGGCTTTGCACTCCCCAGGATATGGCAGTGGGCAATCCACCCACTGTAGAGACTTGAGAGACTGTGGCTTTGCACTCCCCAGGATATGGCAGTGGGCAATCCACCCACTGTAGAGACTTGAGAGACTGTGGCTTTGCACTCACCAGGATGGCACAGTGGGCAACCCACCCACTGTAGACACTTGAGAGACTGTGGCTTTGCACTCCCCAGGATTGCACAGTGGGCAACCCACCCACTGTAGACACTTGAGAGACTGTGGCTTTGCACTCCCCAGGATGGCACAGTGGGCAAACCACCCACTGTAGACACTTGAGAGACTGTGGCTTTGCACTCCCCAGGATGGCACAGTGGGCAAACCACCCACTGTAGTGACTTGAGAGACTGTGGCTTTGCACTCCCCAGGATGGTACAGTGGGCAACCCACCCACTGTAGAGACTTGAGAGACTGTGGCTTTGCACTCCCCAGGATACATCAATGGGCATGGAGCCCCGTCGTGGATCTGGCTTCGCATTCATGTGGCTGAGGTGCCCCCCCTTCCGTTTCCCCTGAGGTGCCTGGAGTGTTTCTATCTGATACCCCGGCAGTGTTCTCTCGGATTTTGATCAGGTGTCTATTGTGGGCGTCGCCCATGCATTTTTGGACTGTTGGTGCACGGACATTGTTGTGTACATATCTGCACTACTTCTTGTTTTGTATATTTATTTTTGACAGATTTGGTGATATATATCCGTATATTTTTTTATGAGTTGTATATTGGCTAAATACAAAGTTTGGGCGCTATTCGCTTTGTCATTGCATTCTTCCGGGGGGGTTGTGGGTTGTTACTGTGATTTTTGTGACTGCATTGGTGTGTATGTTGTAATATGCGAGGGTGGGGGTGTTTGGTGGGTGTCCCCGTAACTTTTGCCTCCCCTGTGTCGTAGGTGCAGTACTCACCGGTATGTTCTGCGCCTACATCGCTGTTGGTCGTAGATGAGCAGGAATGCAAGGGCAGGTAAGATTTGAAAGTTCCGGGTCCATGGAGTCCTCGTTCCTCGTGGGATGTGTTGAGGTGAGCGTTTTCCCATTGCAAAAGCTGTTTCCACCGTGTTTTTATCCACGGTGAATCCGCCCCGGAAAAGGTGGTGGATTGGTGTGTTGTGATAGTGTGGGCGGTACATTGTCTTCCGTCTGTCTGTTGGCGGTGACCGCCTCGCTGTTTGTCTGTACCGCCCTGGCGGGCGATGTGTTAAAGTGGCTGTCTTTGTTGGCGGTTTCCGGCAGGGTCGTAATTCCATTTTTTTGTCCGCCGGCCTGTTTGCGGTATTACCGCAGCTTTAACACCGTCCGCCAGGGTTGTAATGACCACCTAAATCTGTGACTGGATCTGTCATCCAAAATTTCTCATCAAAAATACTGGAATGACAAAAATTTAAGCTGTTGACACCCAAGCTAATACAAAGCAGGTTGGAAACACCAGCCAGACAGTGTGTACACATCCTGCCCTTGACACTTTCAGTTAGGTGCTCACTTGAAGGTTGTTTCTCAGACTTGGAATGCCGAGATAGTGCTAGTCATGCTTTTCTGCCAAGCCCACGGGGGTCATGATATTTTTTTTAAACTCATAGAGAGAATCCTTGAAAAGACAAGGGAAGGGGACAACCACAAACAAGGAAAAGGAAGTCAGGCAACAGGGTTCTCGTACACTAGTCCCTTATGGCATTCATTTAGTTTTGGGCTGTGTGGATCTCCCAATTAAACATAGTGGGAAACCCTTCGAGTCACAGAGTGGGGTGGTTCCTGCTTTAGGGTGCTGGGGCATTGCCCCAATGATATTTTGACCCCTTGTGCCCCCATCACATGTTAATAAATAACAACAAACACAAGTGGTTAAAGTGAAAACGATTTATTTTTAACTCATGCCCGCCCACAGCAGTTATAGCTCTAAAGGGGGCGGGACTTCAATTTCTTAGCCTGAATGAATACTTAGACTTACAGACAGTGCAGCACACACCTAGTGCGCATGTCAGTTGGGACAGCTGCATTTCTCCCGCCAGCCCAACATGCGCATTAAAGGCATCTCTCCACTTGCACATTAGTGATCGGGGTTCCTCAAAGCTGCAACCCAAAGTCTCCTAATGAGCAGTGAATTTGCCTGCTCACACCAATCCTGGTGCTGCTCTCATGCTGTGTAACAGCAAGGGAGCAGCATCTAAATTGGCTAAGACTCAGTTGCTAGGCCTAGTCTAGGCCTCTGGTGCAGTTTGCACCATTAGCACGACAGGAGTGGAAGGCTCTGCCTGCCAATGGAGCAGCATGACCAATTACTGCATGGCTTACTATGAAACCAGGCAGTTATTGCCCATTTCAGGCATTGCTGGACAGGGCTGCTCTGCTCACAGGGAGCGAGACGGAGATGATCACACCTATGAGCTGTGGCCTGACCTCTTGGTGAGGCCAGGGCTGGAGTTCAGTGAGTGTGTGACCACTAGTCGCATTTGTGCAATCTTCCTTACTCTAAGCCAGTGTGATCATGACAAAGATCCCTTTTGAGAAGTTTTGAGTCGAGTAGACACACTGGACAGCGGGCCATCTGTTGTATGAGGTAAAAGAAGGTGACTTCCAGTTTTTGCAGTTATCTAAACTTTAATTATTATTTCACTACAGGACTCCATGGGTAAAATACATAGTCTGTGTGTGGCACTGGCAGAATGATAGCAGGTGCAGCCACTGATCGACACACGAGTCGAGTTGAGTGGCCATCACCCTTTCTACATAAATTTGGGCCTTCGTCGTCTATTCCTTGCTGCTTATTTGTTTATTGTGCCACCTGCACCTACTTGTTGTAGCTACTCACAAGATGTGCACATACACATTGCTTTGGATCAGATCATAGAAATTAAAATGGGCAGGCCTAAAGCAAAAACTCTGGCATTTTATTTTTTACAGACCCTGTCACTGTAAACCACAGAAATCCAAACACCAATAATGTTTCTATAACCTGAAGCAGTGCATGCATGCACATACCCTGACCAAGGTATGTGCACACACTTACTGCTTCGGGTTATAAAAAGATACATTATTAAAATGGACCACCGGGCTACAATAATGCCAAAGGCTAACACTGACTGCAGTGCAGATAAACATGTCAGGCCCCACAGAAGGGCCTAGCCTGTGCTGCCTCCAACATCTTCTCATTAACTTTCATTGTAAAGATATATCAATAAATAAGGAAATCTGTGTGGCACTCAAAGTCTGTTATGAAGTTCTGTGGTTACAGTGAATAGGCAACTACCTACATCATCACCATATAAAATCTCTTTACTGATGTCATAAATACACTTTCTCATTTGCTTTATGAACATTCTTCCTTCTCACATTTACCTAAAAATGCACAACTTGCTCATTTTGTTTTCAAAATTTTCTCGTTGGGGAAAAACACCCCAAGCTCCCCGTTTGACAGTTGGGCTCACTCACTACGGTTGCTCTCAACTGGTCACTCATACTGAACTTTTAGGCCCCACCACTTTCAAAAGTCACCTGCTGCCACTGACTTCACGAATACCTACTACTTGGCACAGGGGATTTCTGACCACTCCCCGATGAGTACAAGGTTTGAATTGCCAGTGCCCTGAGGTGTGGTGGGGTGGAGATTAGACCTTGGGGAACTCAGCATCTGGCAGATGAGGTGACTTATCAATCAATCAGTCAGTATTTGTAGAGGGCTGTGCCATCACCCCTGGGCAGTAGAGTGCAAGGTCTCAGTTGATTGTCTTTCTGAAGCCCATAAGGGAAGGTGCTGTTCTGAGGTGAAAAGGCAAGTTGTTCCAGGTCCTAGTGGCGATGTAGGAGAAGGAGCAGCCGCTGCTGGTACGGTTTCGGAGTGTGGGTGCGAAGACTAGTGAGAAGGAGCACAGGTTTCTGGCGGGTTTGTGGAAGTTCAGTTGGAGGTTGATGAATGCCAGTCCTTGATCAGGTAAGGCCTTGTAGGTGAGCGTGAGGATCTTAAGCTGGCATCTCTTCTGGATGGGGAGCCAATGGAGGTTTCTAAGGTGGGGGGTGATGTGGGCCCATTTGGGGAAGTCCAAGACTAGTCTGGCTGCTGAGCTCTGTATGGTCTGGAGTCTTTTGAAGAGCTGGGTGGAGATGCTGCCATAGAGTGCATTGCTATAATCGAGGTGGCTGGTGATGAGGGCCTGGGTGATGGTTTTCCAGATGTTGACTGGGATCCATCTGAAGATTCTACAGAGCATGTGGGGGGCGTAGAAGCAGGAGGAGGCAACTCCATTGATCTCTCGCTTCATGGTCAGTTCGCTGTGAAGGATGATGCTGAGGTTGCATGCGTGTTTTTTTGGTGTGGGAGTGGGGCCGAGTTCGGCTGGTCACCAGCTGTGGTCCCATATGGATGTATTTTTCCCAAATGCTAGTACTTCTGTTTTGTAAGAGTTATGTTTTATGGCAGTTTGTTTTCATCCAATTGGCTATGTTCGTCATGGTGTTGCAGAAGTTTGTTCTGGTGGTGGAGGGGTTTTCGGTGAGTGGGAGTAGGAGCTGTGCATCATCTGTGTAGGATATGATGTTGAGACAGTGGGATCTGACGATGTCGGCTAGGGGGATCATATATAGGTTTTGGGGTCATGTAGGTTTTGAACAATGTGGGACTGCAGGATGATCCTTGGGGTACGCCGCATATTGTGTTCTTGGGTTCAGAGGTGAAGGGAAGCAGCCGGATGGTCTGAGTATGTCGTGTCAGGAAGGAGGCGATCCATTTGAGAGTATTCTCTTGTATGCCTATGTTGTGGAATCTGTTGATGAGGGTGTGGTGGGAAACAAGGTTGAATGGAGCTGAGAGGTTGAGGGGGATCAAGGCAGCAGTCTATCCACAATCAAGGAGTGTACTGATGTCATCCGTGGCTGCAATGAGTGCGGTCTCAGTCCTTTGGTTGGCGTGGAATCCTGACTGGGAGATGTCAGGCAGGTTGTTTTGTTTTAGTATTCAGTGAGCTGTTGATTGATGGCCTTCTCAAGTACTTTTTGGCAGGGTAGGGGAGTAGAGAGATCGGTCAATAATTTTTGAGTTTTCTGGGGTTGGCAGATGGTTTCTTTAGGAGGGTTCTGATTTTTGCATGTTTCCATTTGTCCAGGAAGACTGGTGTGGTAATGGAGGTGTGGAGGATGCTGGTGAGTTCTGTGCTGATGTGGTTGGCTCTGAGGTTAAACAGGTGGTGGGGGCATGGGTCAGTGGGTGCTCTGCAGTGGATGGATGACATGATGGCCAAGGTGGACTGTGTGGTGAGCGGTGTCAATGTAGTGATCGTCCAGGTGGTGTGTGCTGGTTGATTGAGGCTGCTGAGGTTGGGGACTGTAGGTTAAGGGTTGAAGTTGTTGTAGATGGCAGCAATCTTGCTGTGCAGTAGTAGCCTGAGAGAGTGTTCCAGAGTTCTTGGGAAGGGTGGATTGTGTTCTCTTTGGCTGCCGGGTTAGATTATACTTTAACTATTTTGAATAGTTCTTTTATGCTGTTGGCTACTGTGTTGATGCAGGCTGTGATGGCTGTTCCCTTGGCTTCCTTGATTTGCCGGTGGTAGTTGCTAAGGGCTGCTTTGTGGGTGGCTCTGACGGAAGGGTTCCTGATGGATTGCCATTGTTTCTCAAGTCGGTAGCAGCTGTGCCTGGTGGTTCCTAGCTCTGGGGTATAACAAATAGCTTGTCCCGAGGTTTTGTTGGCTCTGGCTACCTTCACTGGGGCAGTTCTGTCAGCACATTTGGTGATCCAGGTGGGGAAGTTCTGGATGGCCTGTTCTAAGTCTGATGAGACCTTAGGTTGGGAGGTACCAAGGGCCTGAGTCCACTGTGTCTCTGTTACCTTGCCCCAGTTGCGGTGACTGGAGGTGTGGTACTTGGTGAGGTCTGTTGTGTGCTGGAGATGGTGAAGTGAACAATGGTTTGGTCAGACCACATGCCGTCTGTGACATGACTGAACTTGACTCTGTTGCTGAAGGTGAAGATGTGGTGAAGTGTGTGTCTGGCTTTGTGTGTGGGTTCAGAGATGAGTTGGGCGAGGAGGATGTTGCTCATGTTCTCCAGGAAAGTAGTGGAGTTGGCGTTGTTTACGTGGAAATTGAGGTCACCCAGTAGGATGAGTGGTTGGAGTCGATGGCTAGAGGATTGTTGATGTTGGGGATGGCATCGCAGAAGGCTGGTCAAGGTCCTCGGGGTCTGTACATGAGGGTGACTTTTACTGTTGTCTTGGCATTGGTTTGTTGCTGGAAGTTGGGGTGTTCCATGAAAGGTGTGGGGTTGTTGTTGGTGGCGATGCATCAGATGGTATCCTTGAAGGAGATGGTGATGCCTCTGCCGTGTTTGTTGGTGTGGTCTCAGTGTGTCATTCTCTAGCCATCAGGTGTTGTGGTGGCAATGCTGGTGCTCAAGGAGGGGGATGAGCCAGGTTTCGATGATAAAGGCTATGTCGGGGAGAGGGAATTGATGGTGTCCCAGACTGTTTGCAGAGGGATCGGGCGTTAAGCAGGCTGTATTGGAGTGGTTCCAGGTTGTGCGTGTTCTTCCAGGCCAGGGTGGTGCGGGATTCAGTGCGGATTGGCAGTCCTGTGTTGCAGGAGAAGGAGCAGCGTAGGCAGGTGGATGGTCCTTTGGTTGCTCTGGGAGGAGGTGCAGCAGTTGGTGTTGCGGCGACTGGGGTCCAGTACTCGAAGCTCCTCTGCAGTGTAGCTGTGGGTGACGGGAGGGTCAAGGATCCCTTATAAGCGATTTTACTTATTAACAAATCCACAGAGCAGTACTTGAAAGAAAACTTTGGATTGGTGCACTCAACTGTTACAATGTGGGAGACCTACAAACATGTGCTGAGGGGGATCTTGATATCTCATATTATTGGTAAGAAATGAGAAAGACTCGGATAGGTTGTTGAGGTGAAGGGCCGTCTGACACACATGGAGGCGGATTATGTTAAGTTTCCAGATCCCGATCTACTATGTCAAATTGCCTTGACTAAAGTAAAATATTGAAAACTAGCTGAGCCGGATGGAAGGGCACACTATATAAGTAAACACAAACTGTATAAGATGGGCAATAAGGTGCAGAAGCTGCTGGCCTGGGGGGGCAAGAATGGAGGCGGGACAAAGATGGGTCTGAATACTACCAAACCAGGTGGGGAGGTGTTGGCAGATTCGGCAGAGGCTGTTGCTCGAGCTTTCTTAGTGCACTGTACAAGTCTTGGTACCAGGAGGCTGGAGATGATCTGAAGGGGTTTGTGGACGATGTCCCTACCCATGTTTTAGAAGGAAGTGATAGGACTCTTCTTGGGGCACCCTTAGAAGTACCAGAATTGATTGAAGCAATCAGATTGGGAGTGGAATGATACCGAGGCCTAACGGTTTCCCTCCAGCACTCTTCACTCGTGTAAAAAGCAAGAGGAACCCCTGAGAGATATGTTACTAGAGGCACATAGGGTAAGCAGTTTATCGAGGGATCTTTGAACAGAGACAATATTTTTCACCCATAAAAATGGCAAATGAGCTGAGGACTGTGGATCATAGAGACCCATCCCTTTACGAAATATCAAAGCCCAGGTGCACTCAACCTGCCTGGGTCAAGTAATAGGCAAGCTCAACCCCAACTAGTAGAGATTTATTCCCCGCAGGATTACATGTC
Organism: Pleurodeles waltl; assembly: GCF_031143425.1. Lineage (NCBI taxonomy): Eukaryota > Metazoa > Chordata > Amphibia > Caudata > Salamandridae > Pleurodeles > Pleurodeles waltl. The sequence continues at coordinate 520,927,143 of NC_090442.1, forward strand.
ACAATCTCAGATTCCTGTTTGGGTGCCTGGCATGTAGTCATACTGTGGGTGACCATGCTGTGTTGTTGTCTTTAGACAACGCAAATGCATTTGACTCTCTTGAATGGCCATATTTTCAGGCAATTTTGGAGAAGATGGAATTTGGGCCAGAATTCAGTTCCTGGGGGCACCTACTATAATCTGATGGCCCGGGTCTGGGTCAGTGGGGCAATCTCCAAGTTTATGCTGAGAAGAGGAACAAGACAGGGGTGCCCACTGTTCCCTAAGCAGTTTACATTGGCAGAGGTATCTCTGGTGTGCTGGGTGAGAAGAGACACCCAGCTGCTAGGATGAAGAATGGGAAGAGAGGATCTCCCTGTACACTGAAGACTTACTGGTGAATCTAGCAGATATGGACTATTCAGTTACACAAAAACTAGAGAACTAAAGATTCTGTGGGGATTTTTCATGCATGCAGATCAATGTGCACAAGTCTATAATGTTACCGATCACTTCAAGGATGCTACCCGAGCTATGGGAACTTTTCTTGAAATGGTCACCAGAGGTCTTCACCTTCAGAACAATGGACCCAGCTGTATTCCACCATACCAATCTAGGGAGAGTTCCAGAGGAATATAGATGGATGTGGGGTGTTGGAGAGGGCTTCTCATTTCACTACTTATTAGGGCCTCCCTATTCAAATTGATAATGTTGCCCACATTCCTATGCAGACTACAGGACACACCAATTGAAGTAACCAAATGGTTTTATGAGCAGTCGAGATGACACAGCAGCTCTTGTGGGATGTGGCACCACCCACAATTGTACTTCAGATGATGACACAGTGTCCCTAAGAGGGAGAGATTGCCCTGGCCAATCGCAATTTTATTATTGGGCAGCAAAGCTACTCACAATGAATGAATGGGCATCCTCTACCCAAAAGGAACTGGCATTATTCTCAGAGAGATGCAAGATGAGGAGAGCTGGTACTTGGAAAGGCTCCGTAGTGAAAGCAGGGGGCCCAGTCTGCTGACCTCTAACAAAATGGTGATTAAAGTGTGGAAGAGAGCCATTACGAAGACAGACTGGGGAGGTAAACTAACATTAGAGATGCTCCTATGGGACTCTGCAATCCTAGGGTACTTGAAACAACTCATAGGCTGCAAATAATGGGATTGATTAGAAATTTGTAAGCTAGGAGATTTATGGGAGATGGGAGGCAAAATATTATTTTCCACATTTCAGGCGGAATCCGAATTAGAAGACAGCAAAAGGCTTTGGTATTTACAATTAGACATGCCCTCACAAAAAACAGAGAGCAGCTACGAAAAGCAGAAAATGGAATGTGGCTAGAGGTCCCGGTATTGGTGATTCCACTGCTTAGGCATGCAATTTCACAGACATATAGGACGTTAGGATCTATAGACAGACACCCCTCGGTGTGCTTCAAGAGTGGTGGGAGCGAGATCCAGGGGAACTAGATGATGCAGATTGGGAAGAGGCATGTAGAATCTCTAGCGAGATGATCAGTAGGGTGAGTTTTCACTTCAGCCAACTTAAGAGTTTTCCCTGTGAGTACTCGCGTGGACCAGATTGTTCCAAATGGGTAAAATGGGAGACGACAAATGCTTGAGGGTGTGCAGACAGAAGGGAATACTATTAAATACATTGTTGGACTGCCCACATACCCAGCTCTTCTAGTTACAGTGTCAAAGAATTGGCGCTGTTACAGGAACAAAAATAGACCTCATGCTTGCTCAGGGAACATTGCGGATCTGGGGTGATCAAACGTACCCAAATGAACTCTGTTGTGGTGCACTGATTCACTTTTGGATATGTTACTTTCTGTGCTGGTTGTTGATTGGAAATAATAAAATGTTAAAAAAATATATAGAAATCTTGACTGTAATCCTAACAGGGGTACACTTTCCTCCACGAATATATTGCAATGGTATGGGTAAACAGTGCATTTTCTACACTTTTGGCTTCCAAAGTGGAGAAAAGGCCATCTGTGGTTTAATTTGCAGTTCACATAATCTGTGTATGCAAATGGACACAGCCTCTTATCTTTTATCATGATGAACATTTCTTCAATTCTACTTCCACTCCCTTTCATCTTTCAATCATGTCTCTTCCAATCAGACAAAATTCCTTTTAGTTAACATGACATAGAAAGACAGAGCGGTATAGGTATAAAACCTCCAAATAGCGAATATTAGCAATTTGCAAATTGGTAGTTGATTGTGTGTGATTTAGCGAATCAGTATTTACTCAGTTCGCTATGTACGTTATTGTTATTAACGACTCTCTAAATAGAAAATCTGCTAGCAACTACTGAATGACTCTGTTGGCCGCGTCTGATGACATCACATCCAGGAAGTAATTCCCATTTGAACATTGAAGAGGATTGCTGGTGGAAGTTTCAAGGAGAATCCGATTTCAAACTCCTCTAGTGATTGCCATCCACCCATATACCACTTGAAAATGTCATGGAAAGGGGGGGAATAGCAAGATGGTAACCGGCAGCAGTAAATCATAGCTCCCAGCCCGTCATGATGATCCCATGTCATCCTCCTGCCCTATGGTGTCTGTAGCCTCCATGCTTAGCGTCACAATCCGGGAGGGCTGTGAGGCCATTGGAGGCGAATACTGGTGATGTGGCCCTGTGTTTTGTGAGGTGCCCCCGTGCACAGCTGGCGACGCCTCAGAGGCCTTTGGCTTTGCAGCACAGTGGCTCCACCCACTGCCTGAATACAACTGCAGTCGGCTTTAATGAACAGGGTGCACCAATGCAGGCAGGGGCGGTGACGTGCACCACGGGAGGACAACGACCTGTGGCATGCCCTAGGCGGCTTTTCGAGGCCAACAAAGTGGAGGCCTGGTGTGCACCAGGTACTGGAGATGAGTTGCCTCCCCCGCCCTGTTCCTTTGGAGTGCTGGCACTTGGTTATCTGTGGGTCTGGCAGCCCCCAGGTGAACTGGAGCTGAGTGGCCCCAACTGAGACACGGTGAGAGGCAGTGCTGGACAGAGCATGGTAACGAGGGCCCTTGTGATTAGTAGCCCCACCGAGCCCTACCCCACCTCCCCTACAGAGGCAGTCTTGACTATGCAGTGTGTTGCCAGTCAGCCTGGGGCCCCGGTTGCCGATGATGTGTATTAGCCTGGCTCATCAGTGGCTGGCTTATCCTGGAAGCAGAGCTTTAAGTACCATGAGTGCCCTCTTCACTCCTACTGCCAAGCGATATGTTATTCTGGGGGGCTCCAGGGGGCGACCGTGGCCGGGGTGTGTGGGCCCTTCGTCCCCCTCCATTCTTACCCCTGTCACCTGGAGGCAACATAATGGACCCTGTGCTAGGCAAGCGCCTGTGCTGGACTGTGAGTCCCTTGAGCTGGGGGAGCTGCAGATGACGCTGGGAGGTGTCACAGCACCTATAGATGCAGATTGAAGCCAAGCAGCACCTACTGTGAGGATGAGCATCCTGGGATGCACTGTATCTCTGAGGACCCTTTGGTACACAACCTGAAAGGTGACTGACTGGGGAGGAGGGGAGAAAATACATGCGATCTTCCTGACTGTCCTTAATTGTGAGGCAGTGTCAGGATTTGCAGTCGGCGCGGTCTCTGACATGCTCTCCATGATAATGTTCCAACTGTTGTGCGTGCCTGCTATGTCATCTCATGCAGCAGGCCCCGTTCCCCATGCCACCCCTGTGGTAAATCCCATCTGCCTGGTGGCAGTGTTAGATGGTGGCTACAATGCCCCCATTCCCGTTATTGGCCTTCATTCTCAACTGGGACTTCAACTCCCAGCAACCTTCAGTGGCGGCCATTTTAGGGTGTGGCTGGTCTATAAATGCCAGCTACACCCAGGTTCCAGCGCTTACTATTCTGAACCTTCCTGGGGTAAGTCCTCTTTTGCTCATGCTGCTGTTTCCTGGATTCCGGAGCAAGGAACTTTACCTTTAAGTGAGTGGACGGACTCGCTCCAAGTAAGTTCATTCCAACGGGGCCTTTTCCCCGCCGGCTTTCGAGAGTTCTTTCTTTAAACATTGCTACATTGTTTCCGCTCCTTCCGTATTGCTCTGTGGGCTGAGCTGTTTGGTTACAGTTGCAACTATTGGAACTTTGGAATTCCTCCTGCGCACCTGTTTTCTCTAAAAGACTATTTCCTGGCATTGTGAAACATTATACTAAAAGATACAACTTTTGCATTGTTGATATTTTGTTGGGAACCGTTTTCGATCGTTTGTTTGCTAATGAGAAAACTGTGTGTGACATTCCTTCACTTGTGTGGTGAAGGTCGTGAACTGTTGTTAGTCATTTCTGAGTGTGACATTCCTTCACGAGTGTTGTGAAGGTCGTGAACTGTCGTTATTCATTTTGAGTGTGACTTTCCTTCACGAGTGTTGTGAAGGTCGTGAACTGTTCGAAGGCTGAGTTTTTTGTTTGATTTAATCTTTTGGTTTTCTAATACGTACGATACTCTGCAATAGATTTGCGCTTTCCTTTTTGAGCTCCTGCCATTCGCTCATTAGGAGGAATTCAGTGATGGTGAAATACAATGTTTTTTGGGTCTTAAGCTGAGGTTAAACTGCTTTGGAGATTTTAGTTCTATTGCAAATTTATGAATCGCATATGAAGAGTTTTTCAGCGAATAACGAATTTGACATATGATTATTGTTTGTCTTTGTAATTAACCATTTCCTTTCCAGATCTCCCTCCTGGCTGTTCCTTTCCTGTTTTCCCTTTCCCCGGCCTGGCCCCTCCAATCCTCAGCACCACAACGGCTTCTGAGTTGGTGTTGTCTGGATGTGGGTCCTTGATTAGCGACGCACAGATCCTGAGGAATTGGGTCCTGACAGAATAGTAAGCCCACGATTGTTTACATTCCTCTTGGTCTGCGCGGAAGCTGGTCAAGATGGCCACCTTAGACACAGTAATGCAGGCCCTTACACAAGTACTAAAGGAACTACAAGAGTCTAAAAACACTACGGCAGCCTTAGTCACGAAGGTGACACAACTACAAGCCAAAGTGGATGGCACAGGAGGCACACCTCCACCACGTCTGCCTTCTCTTCCCAACAACATTTCAGTGAATGTTCCTATGCAAATTCCCCTTGCAGCTCCCGAGAGGTTTTCGGGAGATCCCTCCAAGGTTCAAGTTTTCCTTACTCAAGTGGAGTTACACTTCACATGTCGCCCAGCTGCCTTTCCAGATCCACAATCCAGGATCGCCTTCCTTATCTCATATCTGAGTGGCGATGCTGCTACTTGGGCAGTTCCTTTGGTACGTCAGGACAGCCGGTTGTTGTACAATTGGCGCCTGTTTGTAGAAGATTTCTAAAAAGTGTTTGATCGATGAGCTGTTACCATGACAGCTGACAAAGACCTTTTGGAGCTGCTACAAGGCAATACAGACCTCATTTCCTATTTGTCTCACTTTAACCGATAGGTAGTAGAAACAGCCTGGCCAGAGGAGAAAAGATCTGCACTCTTCTATCAGGGCCTCAAAGAGGAATTGAAGGACATCCTAGCGCAAATTGATCCCCAACCCAAAACCTGTACAGACTTAATAAATCTAACGTTGCGATTGGATCACGGACTTACCGAGAGAAAAGGAGACAATAGACGCCCTGAGTGTGGAAACTGGCGCCCGGATAAATATCGAACCACCTTACCCTCTGTTTCCTCAGAAAACGCTGGTGAGCCCATGGAAATAGGAACTCTTCGACAACCCCTAACCAAAGAGGAAAAGGAACTGCGGCGCCGTAAAGGGCAATGCTTATATTGTGGAAAAAAGGGACATTTAGGTGGTCATTCCGACCTCGGCGGTCTTTTTTCCAGACTGCCGAGGCCGGGGGAGACAGAATACCGCCATTGCCGGCGGTATTCATGCCTCCCTATTCCGACATTTCCGCTGGGCCAGCGGACGGTAACAGCGTTACCGTCAGCTGGCCCAGCGGAAATGGCACATCAACATTGCCGCCGGCTCGTAATAGAGCCGCAGCAATGTTGATGTGCAGCGGGTGCAGTAGCCCCCGTCGCGCATTTCACTGCCCAAAATTCGGACAGTGAAATGCGCGACGGGGCTACGTCTGGGGGCCCCTGCACTGCCCATGCCAAGTGCATGGGCCCCCAGGGGCCCTGTGCGTCCCCTTACCGCCAGCCTTTCCATGGCGGTGTCTACCGCCACGGACAGGCTGGCGGTTGGGGATTATGACCGCCAGGCGGAAACCTGGCGGGAAAATGGAGGGGCCGGCGGTATGGCCGTGGCTTTTGTGCCACGGTCATACTTGCTGGCGGGACACCGCCAAGCTGTTGGCGGTGTTCCCGCCAGCAAACCGCCGGCCGCCAGTGTCGGAATGACCCCCTTAATGAGAGATTGTCTAGCAAAACCTAAAAATAAGACGGACTCTACTGTCATTCCAAAGAAACAGGTTGCCCTGCTCGAGAATCTTGAGGAAAACTAGATAGCCCAAGAAACAAGGAAGGGGACCTCTTGGGTAAATTAATAATCCCTTCAGTACGGTCTAACACAGTTCAACACTTTAGACACCTTCGACTTTCCATGCAACTCATGATCCTAGGAAAATGGCAAACTGTCCAAGCTTTGATGGATTCAGGCACAACTGGGAACTTTGTGGACTCAGAAACTGTCAAAAAATTACAACTCACGTGTGTCAAGAAGAAATTACCAGAAATTGTGCAAGCAGTAGATGGTAGTGAGTTATCTGGAGGCCCAGTCATCATGCGTACCTCACAAACTCACATGAAATGTCAAGATGTCGGCGGTTATGGACATCAAGAAAGATTACTCTTTGACATTATTCAGGCACCATAATACGGTTTCATACTGGGTATGCCTTGGTTAATATTACATAACCCATACAAAGACTGTCAAAAACAGACCTTGAAATTCTCCTTGCCATATTGTCAGAAGAACTGTTTACACTCTGAAAAGAAGAGACCTCAACACCATATTTTTACCGCAGCAGAGAAAACAATCACTTTGCCCGAGATATATCTCGAGTATGCCGACGTCTTCATTGAACAAGCCGCAAGTACTTTGCCCCCTCATAGGCTGTACGACTGTCAAATAGATCTCCAACCCGGTGCTAATGTACCTAACTGCAGAATTTATGCTTTATCTGAAAAAGAAAACCTGTATCTGCCTGAATACCTTGAACAATGTTTAGCTAATGACTTAATTCGACCATCACGCTCCCCAGCTGCTTCCCCACTGTTCTTTGTACCCAAGGCTAATGGCAAATTAAGGCCTTGTATTGACTACAGAGCAATGAACAAAATCACGTCAAAAAACAAATATCCTCTGCCACTAAACCGTGTACTGTTAGACTAAGTAAAAAACACAGTTATATACACTAAGTTAGATCTTCGTGGGGCCTATCATTTAGTTTGCATACGTGAAGGAGACAAATGGAAAACAGCATCTAAAACTCGTTATCGGCTATTTGAGTATCAGGTAATGCCTTTTGGCCTTTGTAATGCCCCCGCTGCCTTTCAGTATTTTCTTAATGATGTGCTAAGAGAATATCTCGATATCTTCGTAATTGTCTACATCGATGACATCCTGATTTACTCTAATTCAGATGAGCTCCACGAAGAACATGTAAAAAGAGTTTTACAAACCTTACAAACCCATCGACTGTACTGAAAACTGAGTAAATGCGAGTTCCACACTAGAACGGTGGAGTTCCTAGGACTTACTCTTACCCCCAATGGAATGCAGATGATCGAACGAAAGATCCAAGCAGTAACCGATTGGCCCACACCTAAGTCAGTCCAAGATGTCCAATGTTTCCTGGGCTTCGCAAATTTTTACCGACGTTTTATTGGCCACTTCTCTCAAAAGGTAGCACCAATCACGCGGCTGTTGCGTAAAAACATTCCCTCCTCTTGGTCTTCGGAAACTGAGGAAGCATTTATTACACTAAAAAAAGCCTTCACTACCACACCTATTTTGGCTCATCCAAGAGTCACAGAACCCTTCATAGTGGAAGCAGATGCTTCGGATGTGGCAATAGGAGCCATATTGTCTCAGAGTCATCCTCGCACCAGACAGCTACACCCAGTCGCCTATATGTCAAGAAAGCTAAATGCCGCTGAACAAAATTACACAATCGCTGAGAAAGAATTATTGGCAATTTGAGATGCCTTTAAAGAGTGGAGACACTATCTATCAGGAACAAAACATACAATCACAGTGTATTCTGATCACCGAAACCTACAATTTATGAGTTCAGCTAGAGTGTTAACCCCCAGACAACTACGGTGGATGTTGTTCTTCGCCGAATTTGATTTTGTAGTAACTTTCAGACCAGGAGTGGAGAATAAGAAGGCAGATGCATTGACAAAACAGGACTCTTCCCTCTCACATGAAGAAACAAAACCACTGTCTATCATAGAACCTTCAAAGGTGTTGTGTCTCATAGCTGCTGACAAATTTCTTAATCTTATTCGCACTCACTTTCACATCACCGAGTGGAAGGACTGGTTTCAACAAGGCACCAAACATTCCATTCAACAAGGGCTGCCTTTATACTAATCCTGAGTCTTCTTAAAAACCATCGACTTCAGACTAACAGCTTTCCATTAGCTGCACACTCACCCTTTGGGCAGGACATCCTGGCCCCCAAAAAACCATAGAACTCATGAAGAGATATTTCTGGTGGCCCACTTTCTCCAGGGATATTAATAAACTGCTACAGTCATGCGAAACGTGCTCGGTGCAAAAGTACACATAGCAAACCAAAGGGTTTATTAATCCCCCTACCAACCCCAAGTCATCCATGGGAACACATATCTATGGATTTCATTTCTGGACTCCCTGAGGTACGCCATTTGAACACAATTTTGGTGGTCATTGACAGCCTCACTAAATACGCACATTTTATTGCTTGTAAAGGACTCCCAACATCTAGTGCTCTGGCCAATATTATTCTTCAAAACATTGTCCGCCTTCATGGAATCCCAACCACCATCCTCTCCGACAGAGGAACACAATTCTCTGCCCATTGTTGCCAAAAGTGGTGTCGAGCTTTGCATATTAATTCTACACTACAAACAGATGGTCAAACCGAGAGGCTGAATCAAACACTAAAACAGTATCTACGGTGTTATGCCTCTGACACTCCTACAACATGGCCTGATCTTCTCTGGCTCGCTGAACTGGCACACAATAACTCTTGTCACTCATCAACAAAAAGTACTCCTTTTTACGGCCTGTATGGACCACCCCCGCAAATTTTGCCTGTCAAATTACCAGTCGTAACGCAGACAATGCCTGCAGTCCAAGACATGCTGTCCCATATGCAAAAAATACATTCACGAATGCAAGACAATTTACAACAGGCTAAAACAAAGTACAAAATACAGTATGACAAAAGACATCAAACTGGCCCTATATATAATCCAGTGACTTATAAATTAAAATTGCCTTCTTCCTTGCGAACACATCCAGTTTTTCACACGTCGTTATTAAAACCTGACGCTTCCTCCAGTGTATCTCGGCCAGCTCCGTTTCTAATACAAGGACAATGGGAATACGAGATAAGAGCCATTTTGGACTCCTGTCTCCGTTGTTCCTCCTTATGGTACTAAGTGGCATGGAAGGGGTATGGACCAGAGGATGACTCCTGGGAACCCGCATCGAAAGTTCACGCTACCCACTTGTAAAGACGTTTTCATCTCCTTCACCCAACTAAGCCCAGTCCGCGCCCGCGCCCGGGGAGGGGGTGTACTGTCAGGATTTGCAGTCGGCGAGGTCTCCGACATGCTCTCCATTATAACCTTCCGACTGTTGTGCGCGCCTGCTATGTCCTCTCGTGCAGCAGGCCCCGTTCACCATGCCACCCCTGTGGTAAATCCCATCTGCCTGGTGGCAGTGTTAGATGGTGGCTACAATGTCCCCATTCCCGTTATGGGCCTTCATTCTCAACTGGGACTTCAACTCCCAGCAACCTTCGGTGGCGGCCATTTTAGGGTGTGGCTGGTCCATAAATGCCAGCCACACCCAGGTTCCAGTGCTTACTATTCTGAACCTTCCTGGGGTAAGTCCTCTTTTGCTCATGCTGCTGTTTCCTGGATTCCGAAGCAAGGAACTTTACCTTTAAGCGAGTGGACGGACTCGCTCCAAGTAAGTTCATTCCGATGGGGCCTTTTCACCGCAGGCTTTCGAGAGTTCTTTCTTTAAACATTGCTACATTGTTTCCGCTCCTCCCGTATTGCTCTGGGGGCTGAGCGGTTTGGTTACAGTTGCAACTATTGGAACTTTGGAATTCCTCCTGTGCACCTGTTTTCTCTAAGATACTGGCATTGTGAAACATTATACTAAAAGATCAAAATTTTGCATTGTTGATATTTTGTTGGGAACCGTTTTCATTTGTTTGTTTGCTAATGAGAAAACTGTGTCGTTATTCATTTCTGAGTGTGACATTCCTTCACGAGTGTGGTGAAGGTCATGAACTGTCGTTATTCATTTCTGAGTGTGACATTCCGTCACGAGTGTTGTGAAGGTCGTGAACTGTCGTTATTCATTTGTGAGTGTGACATTCCTTCGCGAGTGTTGTGAAGGTCGTGAACTGTTCGAAGGCTGAGTTTTTTGTTTGATTTAGTCTTTTGGTTTTCTAATACGTACGATACTCTGCAATATATTTGCGCTTTCCTTTTTGAGCTCCTGCCATTCGCTCATTAGAAGGAATTCAGTGATGGTGAAATACAATGTTTTTTGGGTCTTAAACTGAGGTTAAGCTGCTTTGGAGATTTTAGTTCTATTGCAAATTTATGAATCGCACATGAAGAGTTTTTCAGTGAATAACAAATTTGACATATGATTATTGTTTGTCTTTGTAATTAACCATTTCCTTTCCAGATCTCCCTCCTGGCTGTTTCTTTCCTGTTTTCCCTTTCCCCCGCCTGGCCCCTCCAATCCTCAGCACCACAACGGCTTCTGAGTTGGTGTTGCCTGGAGGTGGGCCCTTGATTAGCGACGCACAGATCCAGAGGAATTGGGCCCTGACTGGTAGGTTGCTAGTATGCCCTGACTGCAAATTGGGCATGGGCAAGGACAGGATACTACGTGGGACCCAGCAGACAAAGAGGGACCAGTCTACTGCCCTTAGGCCAGGGGAAGGTCCACTGAGCGAGGCTGAGGGGAGCCTGCAGGTGCCCCAGGGCCATATGAGGGACCATATTCTGGTGGCTATTGAAGCTTCCAATGCAAATGTTCAGGCTAAGATTGACTCAGTCTCCCTTGATGTAAACCTGATCAGGGCAGACCTATGTAATGTTGCCGAAAGATCCACGGCGACTGAGCAACAGGTCGTCCAATTACAGGAGAAACTGTTGTCCCTTAGGGCCATGGTGACTACCCTCACGGCACAGATGCAGAAGCTGGAAATGAGCACTGAAGATGTGGAAGGTAGATCGAGGAGATGCAAACTATGCTTTGTGGGGTTCTCTGAGAAGTTTGAGGGCACTAAATCTGAACTATTTCTGGAGAGGTGGCTGTGAGAGAAAGTCCCAGAGGCTGCCCTGTCACTGGTCTTTGTGGTGGAAAGTGCGTATCAGTACCTAGTGCCACCCCCTCCCTTAGTGGCACCGCCAAGGACCATAATTGCTAAGATCCTCGACTATAGGGTCAAGGATGCCATCCTTTAGATGGTTATATGGCAGGGAGACCCAATTTTTGATAATCATGTGATTCAAATCTTTCCTGACTACTCTCCAGCAAATGAGACAGACATTTGGGCAGACCAAGCAGAAGTTAAAGGCTATGGGTCTTAAGTACATGCTGGCAGGCAAAGTTAAAGGTGCTTCATGAGGGGAGTGCACATATCTTCATGAGGTCGAAGGAAGTGTGAGCCTGCTAGAGGTCCACAGAGAGGGTTGTGCTTCCGGATCAGGGCATCCTGGTCTGGTCACAGAAGGGGGGCCAGAGCAGGACAATGGGATGAAAAAAGGACAAACGCAGATGAGGATCGATGTTCTACACCTAGGTGGTGGTGTGCCAAGATGGAACCCTGGAAGTTGAGAATTGGAAGCTAGAGAGCGGAGGCCAGGGCCCTGGTGGAGGCGGTCACTTCAGTTACATCAGCTAATAGTGGCTCAGAGGTGGTGGAGGATACGCCGGACCTTGGGACCAAGCAGCCATCCAATAACTGGACAAATGCTTACATGAAGACTCTTGTTATTCGCCCTTCTTGGACAGGAGAGAGGTGCCTCATGTGCGACTGCTGAACTCAAACACCTGGTAAGGGCTGGCACAGTGAAGCATGAAGGATTTAATGGGACTGGCTGAGAATGCTTTACTGAGAAATGTATGTATCCCAATGTGGTGGTGGTGGCCTTACTGTCTACATGGTGGGCAGCTTGGGGCAGGGATAGAGCTGGCGGACCAGGTCTGGGACAGTGGCCTTCCACCTGCCCTTCTATCCATCTATCCACACATTTACAACTGATCTTTTCTGCTCTTTTCTTGGGCGGTGTTGTTTCCCTCTTTTTCTAATTTTTACTACACAGGAGTTGGAGTACTAGTTGGGTGTTTTTGGGGTTCCACAGGAAGGTGTCAGACCTCTCTTGCCTCACAAACAAGCAGTTGCCCTATTGACATGAGGTTTTGCACTCGCTGGGGAGGGAGAAGGTGGAGAGAGAGGAGGGGGGATAGAGGGGCTCCCTTGTCCATGTTTTGTTGAGTGCATTTAGGTTCCTGGGGAGGGGGGGACACATGGACGCACCACATCTGTGACACAGGTGGGTAGTAGCTTTGAGACTGCCATATCGGTATTCTAAGACACAGGGCAGATATCAGGACACCACACTGTACTCCAAAATGTCTTGGGACGTCAATGGGCTGGGTAGCAAGGTGAACCGAGGCCTGGTCATGTGCCACATACGATGCTTACAACACAACATAGTCATACTTTAGAAGACTCACATGCAGGGGGGCCAGTGTCACTTCCTAGATATGGGGGCATACACTGTACTAGCACACTCAGGGTTCATCTCATGATCTAGTGGGGTGGCCATACTAATTAAAAAATACCCTGTTCCAGGTGTTGTGGATAGATCAGGATGGGAACTATGTGGGGGTACAAGGACTCTGAGGGAGGACTTCAATTACCTTGATCAGCCTATACACACACACCCATCTCCATCAGCCCTCTTGGAAGAGGTGGCAACCATACTCTTAGAAGCCAACTTAGCCTTCCATATCGTTAGAGGAGACTTCAATGATGTAATGGCCCCCAGTTTGGACCTCTCAAGTGCAGTGGCCCCGGCGAAGGACATGCCCCTGCTGCAATCTGCAGAATCACTGGATCTCTGTGACCTGTGGTGGCAACACCACCTGAGGGAGAGGGACCATTCTGACTTCTCTGGGATGCACAGGGTTTTATCTAGAATTGATTATGTATTTGTGTTGGCAGGTGAGGTGGCCAGCGTGGACAGGGCGGAATACTTGACACAGGGCTTGTCGGACCATTCACCTCTTTGGCTCACGATGGGAGGTGGGAGGGGAAGTGTCCCTCCTCGGGTGCAGGCTGGAGGTTGAACACTTGGAACCTGAGAGACACAAAGGCTGTCCGGGAGCTACAGATAGACTCAGCTTAATACTTCAAAGAAAACAAGGGGACTTAGCAGTAGTGCACATAAGAAATGTAAAGCAATGGTGGTGATAGAGGGGACCGTCTTGGATTAAGTATCTTCCGGGGGCTCAAACAGATCTGCATACTCCCTGCACTCTAGAGGTGCTCAGGAGGGAGTATCGGGACCTGGCAGTGGGTGAGGTTCACAAGCAAGCATTGGCCACACAGCACTGTCTCTATCATGTAGGGGACAGAGCAGGCAAGTTGCTTGCCTAGTTTAGTAAATGAGAGGCAGAGACATGATGGGTACGGTGTGTAATTGACGAGAGTGGGACTCTCCGCATGATAAGTGAGGTCGTCGCAGAGGCCTTAGTTCAGTTCTATGCCTCATTTTACAATCCCGCCCACTGGAAGACGCAAACCACATAGCACATTACTAAGAGATGGTATATCTGCCAGCGGTGCCTCTCGGCGACTCCCTTGTGCTAGAAGAGGATATCACACTGGAGGAGGTCCAGCCAACCATATTGAAACCGAAGACAGGGAAGATGTTGGAGCCAAACGGCCTCCCAGAAGAATTTTACTAGCAACACTTGGGCCTGCTGGAGCATAATATGCTCAACCTTAATAAAGAGGCTCGGGATAGAGGAGCATTTCTACTGGGCTTACAGTCTGTTACCATAGTCATGATCCACAAGAAGGGCAAGCCTAGACTATTGAAATTAAGGTGCTGGCCACCATTCTGGCCTCCAGACTCTTAACAGTAATAATCCCGCTTATTCACAGATACCACTCGGGCTTTATGCCTGGTAGGTAAAATAGACTCAACCTCTGTCATCTTCATAACTGTATGTCAGAGATTAGCCACAGGGAGGACCCCCACATATTTTTAGTGTTGGATTCCGACAAGGCTTTTGACACCATTCATTGGCCCTTCCTTCACCAGGTGCTTAAAAAATTCAGTTTTGGCCCTAAATAAAGATAATAGATTCCTCACTGTACCAGGCCCACATGGCGGCGGTGAGGTTGAATGGTGTTCTCGCGTCAGCCTTCCCGATAGGACGGGGCAATTAACAGGTTGGCCCCCTGCCCCCCCTGCTGTTTGCCCTCACCCTAGAGCCCTAGGCTGCAATGATCCGTTCCAGTCCCAACATTCAGGGAATTAAAGTATCTAGTACCAACAGGATAGAAGAAAAAATCTCACAGTATGTGTGGATGATATACTACTTTACATCACCAAGCTAGGGACCACTATTCCGGTGATCCATCAGACTGTTGAGTCATATGTAACCACTCTGGCTACCACATTAAGTGGGGCAAATCAGTGCTTTGTCACCCTATGGCCTGTTAGACCTGGCCATTCTTCCTCAGACGCTCCAGGTGGAGACCAGTGGGTTCCAATACCTGGACATCTATGTCCATCCCCAAAGGGAGACATGTCTGTCTAGAAATCTGGGACAGGCAGTGCTGACTTTCCAGGGAGACATGGAAAGGTGGCGTATGCTGCCTCTTACTCTGCTGGGGAGGGCAGCCAGCTTTAAAATGATTATGCTTCCAAAACTCCTCTATGCCCTGCAGAATACTTATTACCTGATTCCAGAGGGAATGTTTTTTTAAATGGAGGGTGGCTTGAGAACCCTATTGAGGTGTGGCTGGGACACCAGGATAGCACTCACAACACTTCAGAGTAACACCTACAATGGTGGGATTGCTCTCCCTAACATTAGGTTATATTACTGGGAGGCCCACACATTGACCGTAAATGACTGGATGCCCACATAGCAGGATCACTCTATCTACAGGCTGGAATGAACGCAGTTCACCAACCAGTCATACTTGTATTTTCTGTAAGGTGGGAAAGGTGTCAGACAGCTGCTGCAGGTTACACAGGTGGCATTAGACGCCTGGAGGTAGGCCACAAGGTGCATAGGTTTGGCAGGAGCGATGAAGTGGGCAACGGCAATCTGGGAAGGAGCATGGATGCAGTAGATGCAAAAACTTAAGGGCTTTGGAGCATGGGACCTGCTGAAAATTACCAAAATAGGAGATCTCTTGGAGGAGGGTGATTTGATGCCGTTCACGTCCCTTCAGCAGGAGTACTCCATAAACCAAAATCAATATTTTAAAAATGCACAGATAAGGCATGCTTGGTAGGCAGAGGGGCTGGGGGTATTAGACGTACCCAAATACGGCCCGCTAGAGGGCAGACAGTTATTGGAATAGTTAATATTGAAGGCTATCTCCCTCACATACAAGACACTTAGGCCCTCATTCTGACCCTGGCGGTCGGTGATAAAGCGGCGGCCAAGCCGCCATCAGGCCGGCGGTCTAAAATATGCAATTCTGACCCTGGCGGGAACCGCCAACACAGCCCGCCAACTTAACACTCCGACCGCCACGGCGGTACAAACAAACAGCGCGGCGGTTCCCGCCAACAGCCAGGCGGCAGACAATGTACCGCCCACCCTATTACGACCCACCAATCTGCCACCTTTTCCGGGGCGGGAGCACCGCCGATAAGAACACGGCGGAAACAGACTACGAACGGGAAAACGCTCACCTCTACGCACTCCACGCGAGATTCCGGCAGTATGGAACCAGAGTTGCAGGTCATCCCCGCACTCCTATTCCTGCTCATATACCAGGAGCACGCCCGGCGGCGCGGAAGACATCGGTGAGTACTGCACCTACGACACAGGGGAGGGAAAAGATTACCGGCACACACCCACCCACCCACACCCACTACAACACACACATCAATGCATTCCCACAGATCACTGTCACAACCCACAAACCACCCCCCTCCGAAATAATGCAAAGACCAAAATAAGAGATCATAAACGGGCAGATATATTGAAATATGTACACCAGTAATCCCAATAAATAAATAAACTATGTACAAAATATATACAGCTACTAAATGTAGTCCAACCACTGTCCGTGGATCACAGGGGTCCTGTGCAAAGGGGCAAGGCCCAGTCCCACGACAAGAACTCCACGGAGAGAACACTGCAGGGGCATCAGAAAGAAAATAGGACAGGCACCTCAGGGGGAAGGGAAGGGGGGGCACCTCAGCCACTTGAGTACACGACGCCAGATCCACGAGGGGACTCCATGACCACTGGCCCATCCTGGGGAGAGCAAAGCCACAGTCCATACAGTCCATACAGTGGGTGGCCTGCCCACTGGGCCATCCTGGGGAGAGCAAAGCCACAGTCCAAACAGTCCATACAGTGGGTGGCCTGCCCACTGGGCCATCCTGGGGAGAGCAAAGCCACAGTCCAAACAGTCCATACAGTGGGTGGCCTGCCCACTGGGCCATCCTGGGGAGAGCAAAGCCACAGTCCATACAGTCCATACAGTGGGTGGCCTGCCCACTGGGCCATCCTGGGGAGAGCAAAGCCACAGTCCAAACAGTCCATACAGTGGGTGGCCTGCCCACTGGGCCATCCTGGGGAGAGCAAAGCCACAGTCCAAACAGTCCATACAGTGGGTGGCCTGCCCACTGGGCCATCCTGGGGAGAGCAAAGCCACAGTCCATACAGTCCATACAGTGGGTGGCCTGCCCACTGGGCCATCCTGGGGAGAGCAAAGCCACAGTCCAAACAGTCCATACAGTGGGTGGCCTGCCCACTGGGCCATCCTGGGGAGAGCAAAGCCACAGTCCATACAGTCCATAACAGACCCCACTGCCACTGGAGGAGGCAAGTTGGCCAGAGGACATCCTGCAGCCCTGCCCGAGATAGATCCTGCCCTGCCACGTCTGCCAAAGGGCCAGCGGTTCTTGCCTTGAAGGGCCCAGTTCAGCGGTTCCTGAGACGGCGGGGCCCAGTTCAGCGGTTCTTGAGACGGCGGGGCCCAGCGGAGCGGTGCGTGAGACGGCGGGGCCCAGTTCAGCGGTTCTTGAGACGGCGGGGCCCAGCGGAGCGGTTCTTGAGACGGCGGGGCCCAGCGGAGCGGTGCTTGAGACTGCGGGGCCCAGTTCAGCGGTTCCTGAGACGGCGGGGCCCAGTTCAGCGGTTCTTGAGACGGCGGGGCCCAGCGGAGCGGTTCTTGAGACGCCGGGGCCCAGCGGAGCGGTGCTTGAGACGGCGGGGCCCAGCGGAGCGGTGCTTGAGACTGCGGGGCCCAGTTCAGCGGTCCTTGCCCTGAAGGGCCCAGCGGAGCGGTTCTTGAGACGGCGGGGCCCAGTTCAGCGGTTCTTGAGACGGCGGGGCCCAGCGGAGCGGTTCTTGAGACGGCGGGGCCCAGCGGAGCGGTGCTTGAGACTGCGGGGCCCAGTTCAGCGGTTCCTGAGACGGCGGGGCCCAGTTCAGCGGTTCTTGAGACGGTGGGGCCCAGCGGAGCGGTTCTTGAGACGGCGGGGCCCAGCGGAGCGGTGCTTGAGACGGCGGGGCCCATTGGAGCGGTGCTTGAGACTGCGGGGCCCAGTTCAGCGGTCCTTGCCCTGAAGGGCCCAGTTCAGCGGTGCTTGAGACTGCGGGGCCCAGTTCAGCGGTCCTTGCCCTGAAGGGCCCAGTTCAGCGGTTCTTGAGACGGCGGGCCCAGTTCAGCGGTTCTTGAGACGGCGGGGCCCAGTTCAGCGGTCCTTGCCCTGAAGGGCCCAGTTCAGCGGTTCTTGAGACGGCGGCCGGTCTATGGCCAACTGCTAATTGCCTGGTGGTGCCCTCCTGGGCAGCGGGGATGGTGCTCCTTCACTGCCCACCTGGGCTGTGGGTGGTGGGGCCCTCCTGGCCAGCTGGGCTGGGTCCTCCCTGGTGATGGAAACACTGGCTGATGGTGAGGTGAATGGAGGTGTGAGTGTAGACGTCACAGGGAGGGAGGAGGGAGACGAGGAGGTGGGGGTCACAGAGGTGGTAGTGACTGTTGGCATGTCTGCATCGGAATGTTGCGTGTGTGAATGTCTGCGTGATCTATGGTGCTTATGTTTGGATGAGCTTCTCTTGGGTGTTGAGGTGTGTGCAGGCTGGTCTGATGGTGTGGGTGGGACAGGCAGAGGAACAGGAGACTGGGAGGAGGGAGTTAGTAGAGGCAGGCAGGAGACAGGGACAATGGCTGCCGTCAGTGCTGAGGCCAGAGCCTGGAACGATCGCTGATGGGCAGCCTGACCCGAATGAATGCCCTCCAGGTACGCATTGCTGCGATGAACCTCCCTCTCCACCCCCTGGATGGCATTCAAAAGGGTAGTCTGCCCAACAATGAGCGTTCGGAGGAGGTCAATGACCTCCTCACTGAGGGCAGCGGGGGTAACAGGGGCAGGGCCTGAGGTGCCTGGGGCGAAGGAGATGCCCGGCTTCCTGGCAGAGTGGGCACGGGGCGAACGCTGAGGGGCTGCTGGGAGGGCGGAGATGGTGCGCTGGGTGGCGGCTGTACCTGTAATGGCGGGGGGCACGGATGGTGCCACCCCCGCAAGGGAGCCCCCTTCCGAGGACGTGTCCGTGTCGCTGCAGGGTCCAGTCGTCCCCGTCGTGGAGCTCCCCTCGCCCTCCGTCTCACTGGTCCAGTCTGACTCTGTGGCATGGCCCTCCTGGGCCATGTGAGATGCAGCTCCCTCCTGCCCCGATGCCACTTCTCCTCCGCCTGATGATGCTGATGCACACAAGCACAGAAAGACAAACAAAAAGGGGGGGGGAGAGAGAAATAAAGGGATATTGAGTACATGGATCTCCGGTACAGTTAGCGGACATGACAGACACAGATGCCCCCTGCACTAAGTTGCGCACTTGGGGTCCGCTACGCATTCCGTGGAACATGCCCTACACGCCTAGAGTTGACAACTGCACCCATGGATGACACGGCCCAGGGATGGCTGTACTGACAAACTACTGAGGGTGGTGGCTGGGGACACAGGGGCTTACGGGGGTGCCCAGCCTACCGATATCGCCCTGGCCTAGGGGGACCCCCAGCCCTCCTCCCCCACCCAGACACCTCCACTGCGCGACAACAGAGTAGATAATGCTTGTACTCACCCCCTTGTGTCTGCTGTGCTGCCCTCACGCGCCCATCCAATTCAGGGTAGGCCACCGCCAGGATCCGGAACATCAGGGGGCTCAGTTGACGGCAGGCACCCCGCCTACGTTGGGAGGCCATCCGCAGCAGAGACTCGGCGGTCTTCTTGGTCCCGCGGCGGATGTCCTCCCACCTCTTGCGGCAGTGGGTGCCCCGTCGATGGTGGACCCCCAGGGTCCGGACTTCCTTGGCGATGGCACGCCAAATCCCGATCTTCTCATGGGCGCGGACCTATGTGACACGTACAGGGAGGGAGAAATACCACGTTCAAGTTTCTCAGCATTTTCCTTTCCAGTGGCCCAACGCCCCCCATCCCCGCCAGGCCCCCCGCCATGCCCCCCGCCAGGCCCAACATGCCCCCCATCCCCGCCAGGCCCCCCGCCAGGCCCCCCGCCAGGCCCAACATGCCCCCCATCCCCGCCAGGCCCCCCGCCATGCCCCCCGCCAGGCCCAACATGCCCCCCATCCCCGCCAGGCCCCCCGCCATGCCCCCCGCCAGGCCCAACATGCCCCCCATCCCCGCCAGGCCCCCGCCATGCCCCCCGCAAGGCCCAACATGCCCCCCATCCCCGCCAGGCCCCCCGCCATGCCCCCCGCCAGGCCCAACATGCCCCCCATCCCCGCCAGGCCCCCCGCCATGCCCCCCGCCAGGCCCAACATGCCCCCCATCCCCGCCAGGCCCCCCGCCAGGCCCCCCGCCAGGCCCAACATGCCCCCCATCCCCGCCAGGCCCCCCGCCAGGCCCCCAAGCCAGCCAGTGGCCCCAAATCCATATTGAATTAAACTCACTTGTTGGTCTGGAGGACCGTAGAGTAGCGCATACTGGGGGAGGACCCCATCCACAAGTTTCTCCAACTCCTCTCCAGTGAAGGCAGGGGCCCTTTCCCCAGGCGCAGCAGCCATTGTCCCTTCCAGACCGAGGTCACAGCAACACTTGCAGTATAGGTCCTCTCCTGTGAAAGTTCAAGTCGCAAGTGGATAAGTAGATAGAAAATGGCGGTCACGTCCGCGGCGGTGCGTACCGCGGCGGTGCGTCCCGCCACCGCCGGCGCCCTTCGCCATTGGCTCCTGAAACCCATAGGCTTCAATGTTAACCAATGCGGTGTGCCACGCCAGCGCATTGACCTCACATCCCATTGTCACACTTCACAGGTCAGGCAGCCGCCATTTCCAGGGCCCACATGGCTCAATTTCAACTGCGTCACACAGGCCTAGGCCTTGCATAGCCACTCAGACACGCCATTCACTGCATAGAGAATCGTATACTGTGCTAGCTGTGAGTACGTACCTGTGGGTTGCTTGACTGTGTGCTCCATGTTGTCCTTCCTAGGCACCGTCCGCTGGGTTGGGCGAGGAGACGGATGAATCCTCCCGTGTACCGACCGCTGGTGGACCTGTCGACAATGGAAGAACGCCACATTATCCTGACCTACCGTCTTAACCGTGCCACTATCCATGAACTGTGTGCCCAGCTGGAGCCCGACCTGATGTCCCCCATCCGCCAACCCACAGGGATTCCCCCTCTGGTGCAGGTCATGTCAGTACTCCATTTCTTGGCAAGTGGGTCATTTCAGACAACCGTGGGAATTGCTTCTGGGATGTCTCAGCCCATGTTTTCGAAGGTGTTATCCAGAGTGTTGTCTGCCCTGATGAAATCCGTGAGGAACTACATCATTTTCCCTGAGGTGGGCGAATTGGCTACAGTGAAGGGTGATTTCTACGCCCTTGGACATATTCCCAACGTAATTGGTGCCATTGATGGGACCCATGTGGCTTTGGTTCCCCCAAGAGACAGGGAGCAGGTGTACAGGAACAGAAAAAATTACCATTCAATGAACATCCAGGTGGTGTGTTTGGCTGACCAGTACATCTCGCATGTAAATGCCAAATTCCCAGGGTCAGTGCATGACGCCTACATCCTCAGGAATAGCAGCATCCCTTACGTGATGGAACAGCTACAGAGACACCGTGTATGGCTAGTGGGGGACTCTGGGTACCCCAACCTGTCGTGGCTACTGACCCCAGTAAGGAATCCCCGGACCAGGGCAGAGGAACGGTACAATGAGGCCCATGGGCGTACTAGGAGGGTGATCGAACGCACCTTTGGCCTCCTAAAGGCCAGGTTTAGGTGCCTGCATATGACAGGTGGATCCCTAATGTACTCACCTAAGAAGGTGTGTCACATCATCGTGGCCTGCTGCACGCTTCACAACCTGGCTTTGCGCCGCCAGGTGCCTTTCCTGCAGGAGGATGGTCGAGACGGTGGTGTTGTGGCAGCGGTGGAACCTGAGGAGAGTGACGAGGAGGAAGACGACGGGGCTGAAACAGACAACAGGGACAGAATCATTGAACAGTACTTCCAATAGGACACAGGTAACATTTCAAAGATAATTTAGTAAATGTTAACTACTCTCCAGCATCTATGCTGCCTGTCTATTTGCCCCAGTGTATGATGACTGAGTTTTGGCTTTTCCCTCCCTATTTCAGATCTGGGGTCCCCACTACGAGTCCTGTGCTTCGTTTCCCCATGGACTACAGCTTTGTGGCAGCTGTTTGTTGACTTCACCATGTACAAGGAAATATTTGCACTGTCATGTCAATTACAATATATTGAAATCACAGCCAGACTCCAGATATTTTGGTGCAAAATAGGTGTTTATTGAAGTGCTCAAAATGGGATGGGTGGTTTCAAGTGGGTGGGGGCTATGGTGAAGGAATGTCCATGGCAGAGTCCAGAGTAACAGTCACACAGGTGCATTGTCCAGAGGCCTGTGGAGAGATGGAGCATGGGCAGTTCAAGGATGGACAGGGTGACAATGTGGGACAGTGGGATGACATCAGGTGGTATCCATTGCTGGCGGGGGTCTTGACATCCTACTCTGTCTTCTTGCGAGATCTCAGGGCCCTCTTGCGGGGTGGTTCTTCTCCTGCAGGAGGTGGGGGTCTGGTGGGCTGCTGCTGTGCGGGGGCCTCCTGTCCACTAGCGCCGGCGGAGGTGGTTGGCTGTTCTTGGTCCAGGCTAGTGGCAGGGGCCCTTGGGTGTTGTTGAGTGTCCGCCCTGTTGTTGACGAGGTCCTGCAGCAGCCCTACCATGGTAACCAGGGTGGTGTTGATGGCTCTGATGTCCTCCCTGTACCCCCGATAGTGTTCCTCCTGCAGTACCTGGATCTCCTGGAACCGGGCCAGTACCGTCGCCATCGTCTCCTGGGAGCGGTTGTATGCTCCCATGATGGTGGTGAGGACCTCGTGGAGAGTGGGTTCCCTGGGCCTCTCCTCCCCCCCCTGTCGCACAGCTGCCCTCCGAGTTCCCCTGTTTCCCTGGGCCTCTGCCCCCTGGCCGGTGTGCCCACTACCACTGCCCCCATGTCCCTGTTGTTGTTGGGGTGGTGGGTTATCCTGGGTGCCCTGTAGTGGTAGACACACCGCAGATTGACGCGCCCTGGAGACAGAGGCATGGGCCCGCTGGGTGGGAGCTGTGCTGGTGTTCCCAGAGGGGTTTGGGTCTGTAGTGGCCTGGGCCTGTGTGAGGGGAACCGACTGTCCAGAGGTCCCCGATGGTCCGGGCTGGTCATCGGTGTCCAGGTCGACAGAGCTGCTGTCATCGCTGACGGCATCTTGGGTGGGGGGTGTGGAGAATTCTGGGCCCTCCGCCGCGGTGTGTTGACGGTCGGGTCCTGCAGGGGTATAGAGGTATGGTTATAGTTTCAATGTGTGGCATATGGGTGTATCTGTGGGTTCTCGTGTCCCCAAGTGCTGGCATTCGTGTGTGGGGGCTTTGGTGAGGGTGGCTTGTGGGGGGGATGTGTATATGCATTGGGCATGCTTTGGTGATGGGTGTCCATGCTTAGTGGACGCATGCAGGCCTAGGTTTTGGGATGTGTGGGTTGTGATGGTGAGACATTGGCGGGGAATAGGTGTGCTGGGGGTGGGGGTGAGGATGGTGGTGGGGGTGAGGATGGTGGTGGGGGTGAGGGTGGGGGTGAGGATGGGGGTGGGGGTGAGGGTGGGGTTCGAGGATGGGGGTGAGGGTTGGGGTCTGATTTGGCATGCAGGTGGGGGGGAAGCAGTATTGAAGCTTCAACTTACCAGTATCCATTCCTCCGCCGACTCCTGCGAGGCCGTCAGGATGCAGGATGTTCAAGACTTCCTCCTCCCATGATGTGAATTGTGGGGGTTGAGGTGGGGGTCCTCCGCCAGTCTTCTGCACGGCGATGTTGTGCCTGGATACCATGGAACGCACCTTCCCCCGTAGGTCGTTCCATCGCTTCCTGATGTCTTCCCGATTTCTGGGGTGCTGTCCCACTGCGTTCACCCTGTCGACAATCCTCTGCCATAGCTCCGTCCTCCGGGCAATGCTGGTGTATTGTATCTGTGTGCCGAACAGCTGGGGCTCTACCCGAACGATTTCCTCCACCATGACCCTGAGTTCTTCGTCTGTGAAGCGGGGTTGTCTTTGGGGTGCCATGGGGTGGTGTGTATGATGTGTGGGGTGGAGTATGTGTATTTAAGTGAGTTGAGTGTGGTGGTGTGTGTTGTTTTGTGTGTGGATAGTGTGTGGGTGATGGTGTTGAGTGGCTGTGGCTGTTATTTTTTGGATGCTGGTGTCTCGCTCTTGCCTTCTTTACGAATTTTTTAGCGTAGGGGTTTGTGGGTGATGTGGGTGTGTGTTTTATATTGTATTGTGTGTGTGGGAGTGGTGTGTGTATGTGTATCAGGTGTGTGGGATTCAAATCGTCCAATGTGGCTGAGTTTTGTTCGTTTGTGTGTATTCTGACCGCGGTGGTGTGTCCCGCCAATGGAATACCGCGTTTGAATGACCGCCGCGTGGATTCGTGGGTCGTAATGGGATGGGCGTATTTCTGTTGGCGTGGCGGTGGAGGTTTGGTCACCTCCACCTTTCCGCCGACCGCTGGTCTGGCGGTCTGTTGGGGCGGTCGGATTTTCGGAGGTTTGCCTTCTGCGGGTCAGAATGACCGTGGCGGGTTTCCGCGACCGCGGCGGGATTATGGAGGATTTCTGACCGGCGGTAGGCGCCTTTTACCGCCGAGGTCAGAATGACCACCTTAATATACACTGGCTAAGCTGAGAAACGGGGGGAGGGACTTGGGGGATGTGGACTGGGAGGCAGTCCTGATGCACCCAAGTAAGGTAACCATAAAATCCTGCCTGCATCTCATTCAGCCCAAAATATTGCTGCTATGACTGCTTCCACCTCATTTCGAGGGTGGCGTCCCTGGAATGTATGCACTGTGAGGGAGAGAGGAACACCTTTTTTCATATGCTGTGGGGCTGACCAGCTATTCAGACATATTGGCCGTTGATGGTGGGGGAGCTTGGTCACATGGTGGGAGAAAGTATCCCTCTGGATCCCACATATATTTTACTTGGTATACCAAGAGCTGTGGACGCCCTCAGGGCGCAACTCCTCTTCTGCAACCTGGGGCTTGTGTTGGCCAAGCTCAATGTGGTCCACCATTGGGGTACACCTGAGGTCCCAAACTTGGAAGAATGGAGAAAGGGGAGAGACTTATTAAAGGCGGCTAAGGGGTCACATGTAAGATCAGGTGGCGCTCATGCAAATTCAACAAGATCTGGATGGGATGGCTAGGATACTATAACCTACACCTTCTAATGGATGTCGCAACTCCCTTAGCAGGACCTCTCATTCCTATTTGTGCTTGGGTGTTGCTCACTTACTACATTATTTCATCCAGTCTGATGCTACACCTTGTTGCTATATGTCATGTCGGCGGATATGTGTATCCATGCTTCCTGTTAGAAATTGGGTCTCTAGTTGGCAGAGGTATGCACCCTGTCCAAGTAGGGACCACAATCCTAGTCAGGGTAAGTTACAACACAACCTAAATTATCCAGTGATCACCCTCCGGTAGCTTGGCACAGAGCAGACAGGCTTAACTTAGATGGCAATATGTAAAGTATTTGTGCAATAGCCCATACAGTAACACAGTGAAAACACTAGAAAAAGTACTCCATACCAGTTCAAAAAAATAGATAATATGTATCCGTATAAAGAAGACCAAAATGATAAGAATCCAATATGCACATGTCAAGATATCCCTTTGTAGGGGTTTAGGTAAGTCATAATCCATAGGAATCAATGGTTGTATCTTTTTAGCACAAAGTACCAGGGATGCATAAGAAATAACGGTGCAGAGGGCTGCAGAGAAGGTGATGCATCAGAACGTAAAGCAATGCTTACATTTTCTGGCTCGTGGAGGTTATGCGTTGATTCTTTTCTCACAGACAAGGTGATGCATTGATTTCCAGGGATGCAGCCTTAGCTCCTGACTGCAGTGCGGGGATATTTTGACACCCAGGGATGATGCGTGGGAAATATCAAACACACTTGGAGGCTGAAACAGGTGTTGCATCAATACGTTCGGCGATGCAGCAATTTTTTCAACCCCAAGACAGGCACTGCCTCGAGTTTTACAGGCATTGGGTCGTTTTTCCGGCACAGTAGGTTTTCTCTCTCTGGTGAAGTCTTTGATGGCCCTGAGACTTAACAGGAGGCAAGTTCATGCCATGCCCTTGGAGATCACTTGTGGGGGAAGGCAGAGTCAGGGAGCAGCAGGCAGCAGGGCGACAATCAGGAGCGCAGTCCTTCCAGTAAAGCAGTCTAGATGAGTCCTTTGGGCAGTGTGGCAGTCACTCTGACAGAGTCCAATTGTAGGTCCAGAAGTGTCTGATTTGAGGGGATCCCAGGCCCACTACCTATATAAAGAAATGTGCCTTTGAAGTGGAGGAGACTTCAAAGAGTGGTGTTGAAGTGCACCAGTTCCCCTTTCAACCCAGTCCTGTCTGCCAGGAGATCTGTGCGTGGTTATCATTCCTTTGTGTGGGGTCAGGGCACTAGCTTTTGAAGTGTAAGTGAGAGACCCTCCACCCTTCCTGCTCAGGAAAACCCATCATTATGCAGATGAATGCAGATGCAGCTGAGTGTCCTGTGTGTATTGCGGTCTGGGTGGAATGCACAAAGGGAGATGTCAACCAGCACAGACAAAACATGGATTGGAGACAGGCTTTAAGGCACAGAGGGCAGTAATGGCAGAGAAATGCCTATTTTCTAAAAGTGGCATTTCTAAAATAGTAATGTTAAATCCAACCTCACCAGTAAGTAGGATTTCTCACTGCCATTCCAACCATACCAAACATGGTGGGGCATATTTATACTCCGTTTGCGCCGAATTAGCGTCGTTTTTTTCTACGCAAATTCGGTGCAAAACTAACGCCATATTTATACTTTGGCGCTAGACTCGTCTAGCGCCAAAGTATGAGGAAAGAGCGTCATTTTTTAGCGTGAACGCCTTCCTTGCGTTAATGAGATGCAAGGTAGGCGTTCCCGTCCAAAAAAATGACTGCGCCGCAAATGCGTCGTATTTATACTCCCGGGCAAAAATCACGCCCGGGAGTTGGCGGGGCAGAAAACCCTGCATTTCCGCCACTTTTTAACGCCTGGGTCAGGGCAGGCGTTAAGGGACCTGTGGGCTCAAAATGAGCCCACAGCTGCCCTCCCATGCCCCCAGGGACCCCCCCTGCCACCCTTGCCCACCCCAGGAGGACACCCAAGGATGGAGGGACCCACCCCAGGGACATTCAGGTAAGTTCAGGTAAGTATCATTTTTATTTTTTTTAATATTTTTTTTTGGCATAGGGGGGCCTGATTTGTGCCCCCCTACATGCCTCAATGCCCAATGACCATGCCCAGGGGACATAAGTCCCCTGGGCATGGCCATTGGGCAAGGGGGCATGACTCCTGTCTTTACTAAGACAGGAGTCATGTAAATGGCGCTAGGGCGTCGTTTAAAATGGCGCAAATCGGGTTTAGACGTTTTTTTTGCGTCAACCTGACTTGTGCCATTTTTAAGACGCCCTAACGCCATTTTTCCCTACGCCGGCGCTGCCTGGTGTACGTGTTTTTTTTCCACGCATACCAGGCAGCGCCGGTCTGCTTGCGCCGGCTAACGCCATTCAATAAATACGGCGACCGCATGGCGCTTCAGAATGGCGTTAGCCGGCGCAAAACTTTTTGACGCTAAACTGCGTTAGCGCAGTTTAGCGTCAAAGAGTATAAATACGGGCCGATATTGCCACTGCTTTTGGAACAGAATTTACCGCTTAAAAGTATATAAGGGAATTTCTAATGATGGCCTATGAGAGGAGCAGGCTTCAAAATAGCGAAAAACGACTTTGGGTGTTTTTCCCTACCAGGACATGTAAAACTTACAAGTACATGTCATGCCTTTTACTTACATAGTACACTGCCCTATGGACTAACTATCGCCTACCTTATGGGTGACTTATAAGTAATAAAAGAGGGGTGTAAGGCTTGGCAAGTAGTTTTAAATGCCAAGTCGAAGTGTCAGTACACTGCACACACAGGCCCTGCAATGGCAGGCCTAAGACAAGGTTAAGGGGGTACTTATGTGGGTGACTCAATCAGTGCTGCAGGCCCACTAATAGCATTTAATTTACCAGTCCTGGGCACATGTAGTGCACTTTATTAGGGACTTACAGGTAAATTAAAAATGCCAATTGAGCATGAGCCAATGACACCATGTTTTAAGGAGGGCACATGCACCTTAGCACTAGTTAGCAGTGGTAAAATACCCAGAATCCTAAAGCCAACAAAAGCAAGCTCAGAAAAAAGGAGGAGGAAGCAAAAAGTTTGGGGTGACCCTTCAGAGAGGGCCAATTTCCAGCACTTACTCTGATGTTTTGTACCTGTTTCAGTTGCAAGAGCACCCTAAGCTGCTGTTTGATGGAATTGGAAATGAACAAAGAAAACAAAGAAAGATATTTTAAAAAAAAGAAAATGTCACGAAAGGAAACAGACAGGGAGGTTGATGCCAGAAAAAGCAAAATCCCATTTTCTGAAAAATAACTGGAGATACTGACCGAGGAATGTGCTTGCCACCATGATCATCTATTTTGAAAATTATCCCTCACAGTGCCAGAAAGGCAAAAAACAAAATTGGAAGTCAATGCAGGAAACAATTAATGCAGATGGAGTCACACAGAGCTCCATTGAGGAAATCTGGAAAAGGTGATATGAGCTCAGATCACGGACAAAGAAGAAGCTAGCAACCGCCGAGCTAACTGAGGCCAGAGCAACTGGAGGAAATGCCTGCTAATGTCCCTCCACCGACTGCAATTGAGGAACTGGTAGAAACAACTTTGGAGCCAGAGCCAGTTGTAGGATTCAGCACAATTGATACATCTGAGAATCCAGGAGCCTCTCAAGGGAGGTGTACTGCAATATTGTTATACGTAAATAAATAACATATTAGGGCTAGTCTAAACACATGTCAAAATATTATGGGGCATATTTATACTCCGTTTGCGCCGATTGTGCATCAAAAAATTTGACGCACAATCAGCGCAAATGTTGCCCCATATTTAAACTCTGATGCCAGAGCCCGCGGACGACAAAATTCCGCCGTGTGCGTCATTTCTTGGATGCGGCAACCCGCCCTGCGTTAATGATATGCAGGGTAGGCGTTCCCGTCCAAAAAACGACGCAAACGGCTGTGTGTCATATTTATGCTTCCGGGCAAAAATGACGCTCGGCCGGGAGGCGGAGCCAGAAAAAGACGCACAGCCCGATTTGCGTAAAAATTTAACACCTGGGTCAGGGCAGGTGTTAAAATGGGGCAAACACACCTGTATTTAATCAGAACACACAGAACAAACAGCAGAGCAGCAGAGCAGCAGAGCAGCAACAGGGAGACATGGAGGTGATTCTTATCCAGCGTGCACGCAGACGCAGAGCCCAGCAGCAACAACAGCTACAACAACACCAGCAGGGACCCCAAAGGCAGCGCAGAAGGCAGGAGAGGATATTCCGCCCAAGAACAACCCTTCAGGGCCTCAGGGAACACGACATCATACAGAGGTACCGGTTGAACTGGCATGCCATCCAGCAGCTGCTGCGAGACATTGAACAGCAGTTGGCCCCCACTTTGGTGACACCCCGCACCATACCAACAGAAACAAAGCTGCTTGCCGTACTTCACCTGCTGGCAAGTGGCTCATTTCAAACAACTGGTGCCCTGGTTGGCGGAATATCCCAACCATCATTCTCCGCATTTCTGCCAAAAGTACTGGATGCCATCATTCAACTGACACCCGCCACATCTGCTTCCCTAACACACTGCAGAAGCAGCAGGAAACAAAACAGGGGTTCTATGCAATCAGTGGCTTCCCACACGTCCTTGGTGCAATCGACTGCACACATGTACGCCTTGTGCCACCTGCTGCGACTGAACACCTCTACCGCAACAGGAAGCACACACATTCAATCAACGTGCAGGCCATAGTCGATCACCAGGGATTGATCACCAACATCGTGGCTAAATATCCTGGGAGTGTACATGACTCATTCATCTTACGTCACTCTACCATCAATCAACACTTCCAGGATGGACGGTATGGCAATGGACTACTTGTTGGTAAGTACAAAAACCTACTTATATATGCACTGCACAGCAACCCTCTAGGACACACAACACATACACCACAACAGCAACATGTCAACAGGAACACACTGAGGTCCTGACATCACTAGCCATGTTTCTTAACTCACCATTGAACCTGTCACACATCGGAAATTACTGTACAGCCTAATGTGAAGACGTCAATGAGTGTGGTTGCCGAAATGTCACCTTGCAAATTGTAAGTCTCACAATGACCTTTACATTAATACATTGCATAAGTCTAAAGGTATGGGATGTCCAGGGTACTTCCATATGAACGTGCTAACAACACTTATAAATTAAACTCTACATTGAACTATCTACTCACCCCAAGTGAAGACACAAGGACACCTGTATCACAAGTCACAATGTTAGGGAGGGCACACTGCACTGAAAATCACCAAACATACTGATGACAAACGGTTAGCAGACAAACACGTGCTCAGCCAAGGTAAAAACACAATGCAGATGGTATAGCCTACAAGTATAAGATGTCACATCAGTACACAAAAGAGTCACAGACAACACAAGACAACTACTGCCATGGACGGTCTTTTCAATAATGCAAGCTACATCAACATGATCCCATTCTGTTTTTTTCTTTCAGCTGATCAGGGGTATGGCATCCAGCCATGGCTAATGACACCATTTGGGAACCCGAGTACTGTTGCAGAGCGGGCATACAACGACGCCCATAAGAGGACACGCAGCATTGTCGAGCGGACCTTCGGGATCCTCAAGTCAAGGTTCCGCTGCCTCGACATCACTGGTGGTAGCCTACTATATTCCCCCGAGATGGTCTGTAGGATCATACTCACATGTGCAATATTGCACAACATTTGTGTCAAAAGGAACATTCCCCTCCTCGAACCAGACCCATACATGCCTGAAGACGAAGAAGAGGAGGATGCTGGCCTGCAACAGGAGGGGGAACAACCAAACACGGCTGCTGGAGTGCGTAGGTGCCAACAGATTGTAAATAATTTATTTTCATAATTATCACCATCACCACTTAATGCACTATTGTAAATCAACACTGATAACAAACACCACATTATGGTTTGGCCTATTCATTTCTGCCCACCTTTAGCTTGAAATATCAGAAGAAGAATGTCGTCTCATTAAGCAATAATGATATAACAATCAGGACACAGAAAAATACACTACAAATGTAATGGCCACCATACAATGGTCACATACACACACAATGTAAATGACAGACATCCTGTACAGTTCACCTTTGAAGGGCAATAGCTGAGGACCACACATATGACACACATACATGTAGGAAACATGGATCAGCGCAGCAGATGGCACACAACTAAAAAACCATCACTCAACTAGGGGAAAACAGGCCTCATACATTAGCCAGTTCACATGCTTATGCTTCAGGAACAGGAATGTATTACCAGACTCTTGGCAACAGCAATTACAAATACTTACTATCTTTGCAATGACTATCTGTCACTAGAGTTACACATAAGCAGAACATACACAGCACAAGTGCTACACCTATGACAAGCATCCAGCACATCACTACCCATCTACATGTCAGCCCTTTTCTAAAAACTTTACACACACCTGCGGCTGGTCACACCCCACCTGTCTGAAGAGGTCCCTGGAATGCTGATTTGTGTACACTGAGATTCCCTCATCTACACACACACACTCACAAGAGTCATCCAGTGTGCCACACCCTTTCCTATGCCTACCATTGTCATAGTACCATCTCACTGCATGGAACTCAGCTCATATAATACACTGGCTTGGAGTTTTTAAGGCCTGGTATCACCTGTAGATTGATTCTCGTGTGAAAGGTACTGTAGGCTAATTTTCAGCAAATCTCAACTGACAGGACTAGTGAGACACTGATGGAGGCCACACCAGTGATCCCCTCCATGCACACCACCCAAATGTGCATGCCCCGTCCCTGCTGATGCCTCCTACAGCATAGATATTGGCATTTGGGCAATTACATCATTAAGCATTGCTACTAATGTTGCCGTGTAACACTGTATATGATTTCATGTGTCACCTTCAAAACAACACAGGACATACACAGTGTGACATGTCAACTGTCTACTGCTCCCTCTAACCAGTCCTAGTCAGAACACTGATCATGTAATTACTGAAAGAACTTGCTCCTGATTGACCCAGCATCCTGTCAGCCTGACGGGCACCTGTCCGTGGGTCACCCTAAAGATACCTGTGGTCCACCTATGGACCACACGTGCTGTCCAAAACCTCTTGTACCTCAGACACTAATTTGTCATTAGCCTCATCAATGTATACTCAAAAAAATAGTATTGCATCATCTGACTGTTATTTGTATCAGATTTGTGACAGTGCCCTTGAATAGCTAAATCATGTCCCTTCCGTTGTCTGGCCCTCATTAATGCCTAAACTACAAAGTGTGACAGTGGACCTGGACCTTAGCGTTTTTTGGTGTAAGTGGCCTCCATCCGAACCAGCAACCTCAGATAATATCCATGAAAAGTCAACACATATGAGGACCCTGACAGTTCACACGCAGAGTTACATTGTTCAAATAATAAAGATGAGTCGTGTGTGCTGAATACCAGCCATTTACTTCTGCACAGAGGCTATGATGTTTCCTGATACATTACCATCCACAGAGGCCAACTGGAGTACAAATGTTCCAATGACACATGCCGGATCCAAATACCTGAGACATTCTCTCACTCAGCACACCAAGGTTGCCCAGTTGAAAGTCTCATTACACGTCTTCAGTGACAGGGTGGGACCATCCACGTGTAGGTGACCATGTCCTCAATGACTTTTCTCAAATTTTGCTACAAATGATACTCATTAGATACACGATTAGCTGCCACTAACTCATGAGGAGACCTGGACGTTACAGTGACAACATACACCTTGACAGTTGATACTGGATCAATATTGGACCACACACATGTACATGTACCATCCAATCAATAAAATGGTTGCAAGCAGCCGATCACAGTAGTGTCCCAGTTGTAACCTAGCAGGAAGAATGAAACATGCCTCTAAACCAGGTAATGCATAAAGGGCCACATACATCAACAACCTATTTGCTATCATGACATAAGGAAAGTTGAGATTTTGCAAAAAAATCAATGCAAAATGATATGTCAGAATTCTCCAAAGAATCAATAGGGCAAACGTCAAATGGGCAAATGGGATTACAGATTAGCAAACAGTGAATCATACTCAATTTGCTTCCATGGGCCTGCTGCTGATGGTTTAGCATTCCTGAATTTGGGAAACCCTTGGATAAAGTTGCAAGTCTGGAAGAGCAAACCCTAGGGTGCTGGGGGCCTAAGTCCACCTCTGCTGCCCCCCAAATATACATTTTTTATGCACATGTGAAGCACACACATGCATAAGGCGCATGTGTGCCCTACATGTCAAAAGTGAAACACATTTTAGATAAATTTACTCGTAAATAGGACATGGTAACCCCCAAAAAAAGTTTAGGCGACAATTGCACTACCTAATTGGCCTTTATTTAATTTTGAATAGCTTGATACATGTGGACACAATTTTGCTAAGGAATACATCCTGGTATCCCATTCATATTTTGAAATTAGCAATCAGCAATTACCTACATATGTGTACAATTATGAGTAATATCCATTGTGGCCAATCATTACTATTGCACTGTGAATACCTTCTATACATCCTATAAGGGACATTTGCTATAGCTAACCCCAAAGTTTATCACTTAACACCATTTGGTCATGACAAAATTCATTTCTCAATTTGACAAATGAAAGACATATTTGTCATAATGCGTCATATTTCCACGCATACAGCTTGTGCGTCATAATTTTTGACGCACAGGAGTGCAGATAATGCAGAGTCAAAAATATATTTCATAAATAGATATCATAATATCCTGCATAACATGGCCTCTGTTTTTTTCCATTATGCGTCATATTCCCACGCATACAGCTTGTGCGTCATTATTTCTGACGCACATGAGTGCATATAATGCAGAGTCAAATATATTTTTCATAAATACATATCATATTTTGCTGCGGCTTAATTTTCAACTCTAGAACTGTAAAATATGCCTCAAACAAATATAATCTACCAATGATGAAAAAAAAATTGACTCTGCATTATTGCACTCCTGATATTACTCAGAATCCGATGTAAATGTTGCGCATGAATAATTCCATGCAGTATGAGCATGTGTGAAAGTATTTCATTACTCATGTCATATTCTCACATTGTCTTTGTATTTGCAATTGTTCGTCAGTGCACGGATTCTGAGTATATTCTTCCTTCCATGCTTTACAGGTGGACCTGCACTGTACACAGTGGGAGAGGTGGCTCATTTTGAGGACCCCGACACCTACAGTGAGTGTTGCATGTGTGGTATTTTTTATGTTTGCTGGTGATGCATGATGGACTACTGTGTGTTCAACAGATTGCAAGGTTTGATGCGCTGCCCAATCATTAGTATTGTTCCATTATTGGGATTTCAGTTATCACTTCATTTTGAGTTGACCTATGCTTATCCATTTGTCTGATTTTGGGTCTGTAGGCCATTCCTGTAGGGCCCGCTATGGGGAATGGGGTGAGTCATGTGGAATACACTAGTTAATGTAAGAGTTGCTCTGGGACTCGTGTCGGACTGAGTCTGCATTTCAGACTGACATTCTCCCAGATAGCTTCTGCAAATGGCTTGTCTGAAATCTGCTGCTTCCCTAGTAAACAATGTACTGAGTACACTGTAGGTTGGATCTTCCGGGGGCATGTACTTCCACAAGTTGTACTAGAACTGTGTGGGACTACAGTGCAACGGCCTAGGTGTACATGCTATTCATGATCATGGGTGTTCTTGCTCCTCTGTGTCTGTAGAAAAATATGCCTCACTGGTAGTATGTGATGTTGGCCTAGGTCAGTACATTTTGACATGTGTGGACCTTGGATAGGACAAGGTTTAGCTGACTCCGATTTGTTGATAGCCCTTCACTGGTGGTGTGTGTGTGGAGGCAAAAACATGTTGAGCTTTCTATACACTCCTGGGTGTGCATCGATTTTGGGATTGTTGGATGTTCTTCCCACCCCGCCCTCAAAGTCAGCCATGTGTTTGGGAACAGGGTACCTAGGACTGTAGCAACCAGTATGTTACACATACTTGTGACCATTTGAAACTTTGTTTTGAACTTAGTGTACACACTCGGTTATGGCACATGAGTTGTATACTAGCAAATCCAATTACAAATTGCAGATATTGAGGGTTGTGATTGTTATCACATACACTGACATATGGAGTCCAGGCAATAGGCGGAGGAGGTGCAGCATTAATGTAGGCTGCATTTGTAATTTTTATGATGAGAAGTTTAGGCTGATGTCACCCATCATGTAGATAATTGTATATGCTATGTGTGAGATGACCTTTGTATGCAGGCTTCCCATGTACTTCCTCTGAGACTTTCAATGATCTATATGGTGATATGAGCTGTTACAACTACAGTAAAAGTAATTTCAAATTGACCCATTGTGCTATTCCACACAATGCATTTCCTATGGTAAATAGTTGCCCTTTCTCTTCACAGCTGCAAACATGAGTGCCGCACAGAGGCATGAATTTGAGAGGCGGGCCATGAGGTACCGACACATCCTGCAGGTGCAGTCGGGGTTCCGACGGATGGGCCGAAAATACCAGGCAGATCGGGCCTCCGGAGCATGGTGGGCCTCACCACAGGGTGGCCCAACGTTGCCCACTACAGCCACCACCACCACAACCACCAGTTCTCCCCAAGTGGCCCCAGCAACGGCGGGGACAGTTGTCCCTGCCTCTGCAGCACGACCAGGACCCAGCAATATAAGAGCTGCAGGACAGTCCAGTGGGCTATGCTCAACACCCACACAGAGCACCTCTGCCGGCAAACAGACAACAGCAGCACCTCCAATTGACCCTGCGGCATTCCAGGCTTTGGACCGCAAAATGGACAAGTTCATTAGGAAGGTGGACAAGCTGAGCCAGGATGTGGCCTACATAAAGAAGCGGGTCAGGTCCATCAGGCGGACCCTACGGAGGGCCAACCTCTAGGACTGATATGGTCTATTTAAAATTATCCCTCCCCTCCCTCCTCTTTCCTTTTTATCGTGATTAGTGGGCTTGGGGGATTAGTGTTAGGTTAGTATAGGTTGTTAGCTTAGTTAGTGTTAGGGAGGAGGGTGGGGGGGTCCTTATTCTTTCTACTTTTCATTATTGAGTGTGTATGGGGGTCAATGTTGGGGTTCCTGTCTGTTTAGAAAAAATAAATAAATAAATAAAATATATATATATATATATAATTTTTCAAAAATACCAAAAAAATATATGATTGTTTAGGATAGTATAGTATGTGTGTAGGTTAGTATGTGTTGTCCTGCATGTGTCCTGTCTCATAATGGTGGGTGGGGGTTGATGTTTAGATCGATTCGTTATATGTGTAGAGTAAGTTTAGCTTAGGTTAGTTAGGGACAGTTGTGGGTTAGGAGTAGTCAGGTTAGATTAGTGTAGGTATGACTTTTCCCTTAGTTGCCTCTGGTGTGATTACTTATGAATAAATATATAGTGAACCCTATGCATTATGTGTTAACTGCTACTTGATCATGGCCTTGCCATCAGTGTAGTGATTGTTGTTCTATGACATTTGTGTCCTATGCTACAAACCAAAGAAAAAAGAGGTTTAAAATGGCAGCTACCTCTGTGCTAACTTGGTAAGTATCCACCATTTGATAGAACCACCATTTGGAGTTGACATAGATCACAAAGGATTTGTGTTGATGAGTATGTTTCCTACATCACAAAGTGTGCTTCCAGACTTGGTATTGTGGGGAATTTTTTAGGTCGGACTGCAGTGTGATGTTCAGGGACATCTTTGTAGATGAGGTGTTGTTAACACTCTTGTCTTCTTGTCTTCATTACTGACATAGATCATGTGTGCAAAAAATCAGCATGAGTACCTATTTAGAAGTTTACTCAGAAAGGTTGATTGATGCTGTGTTTAGTTGTGTTTGCTTAGATTAGACTGCATAATTCAATATATTAGTATAGCATGGTGACCACATTTATCAGCCACCATTAGTTGACTTTGATTTCTATTGATGGAGCATTATTCTGTCCAACACAGCATGATTGTGTGTGGTTTCTCCCTTCATCAGTTATTCTCCTCAGGATGGGCAGGCTATGATGCAATCCTGGCCACTGCACAGATGTATCAGACTACATGATGTCAGGACAGTTGTATTGACAAGCTACATGGTTGTCACACAGGCACTTTTGAGTTATCTACTGCACAGTTGATGTGTCAAATTACACAGAGACATATTAGGTGTGCAAGTGCTATTTATTGATAGGTGCTGTAGTGCAATATGTACATTGTCCAGGTTTGCTGAGTCCGTTCTAGTGCAATCTTACATGGTGATCCTACAGAAGGGGTGTGGATGATGCTCCTGACATGCTGGGGTGATGTTACCGACAGTGCAGAGGGACAGGATTTGCCAATTAGTAGGAGAGAGACATTCACTGCCAATGCTGACAAGTTATACAGTGGTTAGCAGAACAGTCATTGAGTATAGTTGTAGTGAGACTGGCAATTGACAAAACGTAGGACCTTGGTCAAAGTAGGCCATGGTGCAGGGACTAGTGCTTCCGGGTACTCTTCTGTGTGAATGTGATCTGTTCCATGTCTTCTTCTTCTGATGTGTGTGTTGCCTGCTTTGTCCTTGTTGTTGTTGGTTGTGAAGGGGCAACACACACCTCAGTGTTAGAAGACGTGGAGTCAGATATCCTGGTGGCTGTTCCCTGTGAAGGTCTTAAGGGCAGTACTGCAGCAAGGAGGGCCTGCTGGTTTTTGAGAATAGCAGCTACATCACGATGGTAGGCAGCCAGGTCAGCCCTGAGGGAGTCATGATTGCATTCGTGCATGCAATGGAAAGTTTGGGATGCGAGGTGTTGTGGCAACTCCCTTACTGCAGTGGTGAATTCCTTTACAGTTTCTTGTAGTCCTTGCAGTATGGATGTTAGGGCTTGCATAGCTGCTGCCTGATCTGCAGATGACATCATGCACAAGCGCACCCCCTCAAGGCTGGCTGCCATATTTTGCATCCCCACCCGCACCTCCTTGGCCAGCTCCCACTGTACTCCAACTACAGTTCTTTCAAAGCTGGTGCCAGTGTCGTCAGAGTCCTCAGCTGTGTAGGAGCTGGCAGGTCTTGCAATTGGGGTGGTGGGTGGTTCTTCTGGGATGGCTGCTTGTTCTGTGCTCCTCCTTGTGACTGAAGGTGGGGTCTGGAGGGTTTCAAGGACCTTTTGGATGGTCTCCTGGGGAATGTTTATGGGCTCGTCATCCATGTCATCAGGGAAATCTGGGACAGGCATATCGGCAGGAGATCCATGTTCCTCTGCAATGAAACAGGGTACAATTAGTGTGTCTGTGTTGTGACAATTTTGACGTAACATGCCAGCCTTTTGATGAATTAACTTTGTGATCTTGTTTGGTATTGGTATCTGCTGTCCTTCATATGGGCATTGTTATAGGCCTATGGCCCACCTGTGTGTCACATGTATGATATTGAGTTATCAGACTTGTCTGCCTACTTGCCTCTAGGTGTTGCTTTATACCAAATAGAGAATAGCCAGCTTTTTGTCCTACTCAACCCTCCGTGTATATCCATTCTCATGGTGAGACCTTTCACTGGCTGTGGGTGTTCTGATGGTCCTGGCAGCACAATTGCCTCTCAGGACCTGCCCCAATCCCTGATTGTTCACATTGACTTAAATGTAATTGACATGTGGCATATCCTATGCATGGCAATGTTATGATGTGATATGGATGTAGACATTGTTAATTTGTCCTGCTGATGTTGGGTAATGTGTGTTACATTGGATTGCCCTGATTATCGTATCAGTGTCCTATTTGGTCCTCTGACTGTGCAGGTGTATTTCAGTGACCAGTTCCATGTGTCCCCTCCTCAATGCTGTTATCTGAGCAGTATGACATTTGTGAGGTAGCCTTGTTTGCCAGGCACGGGAAGGACCCTGACATATGCAGCATGGGTGTGTCCTTAGTGCTGTGTCGCTCCTATTGCTGTTTACTTTGGCTGATGTATGTGACAACTATGGGCATTGACATATGAGTGTACTGGGGCCTTTGTCTTGTTTCAGGGGATTGTTGCAGATGTCATCCTCATCCTCTAATTTAGGTAGGTATGTTCCATGGGGAGGTTACTGCCATTGGCTACTATAGCTTCACAGAGATCAGAGGTGGTAGTGTCAACTGTTGTTGCAGTTACATTGCAGTTGTTATTTTGGCTAGAGGATTGCTGATAGGGCCCTAGTTAATGTAGGAGATATTTTGGCTGACGAGTGCCAGGATGTAAGTTTGACGTAGTGGCCTTCCCTCCTGTCGAGGCTTTCCCTTTGCTCCATTGTTGGCATGACAGGATGCCCCCATGGGACTGTTGTTGGTGTAGTGTTATGTTGTGCCCCAGCTTCTGTATGTGCAGGCCATGCCCCCATGCCATACCCCTTTACCCATGCCACTCCATGTATATGATGACTTACATGCAATGTGCAGTAGGTATTTCCCCCCCTGCTTACAGTCCACATTATTGTATTTTAAATCCCCATGCAACTTACCCTGCATGTGCGTTGTCTCGTGGTGGTCTGCACTGTCCTGTCCTTGAATCCCTGTGACGATCTCCTCGGGGATGACGGCTGCAACCATCTCCTCCATGTGGTCCAGGGCCTCCTGGTGTGCTGGACTCCCACCTCCAGTCAGCAGTGCTGCCTTCCTGTTCCTGGCCATTTTTTCCTTTGTCCTACCTTTGCAGTCATGCCAGCGTTTCTTACACTCGGTGACTGTTCTGCGTACTTCAGCCACACTGTTGATCTTGTCAACAATTTGTTGCCATATGGCCTCTCTCCTACTGATTGGCAACTTAGAGGTGATGAACAGTTTGTGCTGGTGTTCCGTCACCTCTTTAACCAGGATTTCCTGCTCCTCTGCACTGAAGCGACACTTTCTTTTTTTTCTATATACGTCCTGGTTCTTGTATGGATCATCCTGGCTGGTTCCTGGTCTGCTGTCATCTTCCTGGGGTCTGTAGTGGCATCTGGGATCCATTTTGGCTCTCCTCTGCTGAAAGGGCAGTGTTTGCGGGTATTTTTGACGCTATTGCGTAAAAAAAAATGGCGCATATCCGGGTTGCGGTGTCGTAAATCGACCCACAGTCATTTACGCCGCGTTAACGTCGTTTTCCTTTACGACTTGACGCCGCGATGTGGGTAAAAAAAAATGACTCCCACCTGTTGATTGCGCTGCCGTGCGTGAAAGTATAAATTTGACGCCCGCACGGCGCAACGAAATGGCGTTAGCCGGCGGTAAAATGTTTGACGCAAAACTGCGCCGCCGCAGTTTTGCGTCAAAAAGTATAAATATGGCCCTATAGGCTTTATAGGCTTCCTGTGTATATTTAACATTTAAAAGAAACATATTCTTCCTAGATGCATTTTAGTAAAATAAGGAAGCAGTGCATCATGGTGGATGTAGTCAATTCACTATAAGCTGAGGTAAAGAGTCACAAATGTATACATTTTCAACCAACAAAACTAAATACCCACTACTTAGCAACAGTACAGAACATAATGATTCAATTTCCTAATAGTTATCCATGCTCATGAAAGTGAGCGGCATAAAGATTGCCAAATGCAACTTAATGAGCCTTGATTCTGAGAGCCATGATCCAGCACCCCAAGCAGAACCAATGATTCCCGCAGTGATAGAAGTCAGGGTCAACAAATGAAGTATGTGGAAGCACGCTTAGTTCCACTGTGTGGAAGACGTAGACATTGCACCCGTCATGTTGGCAGTACTAAATCCCATCCAGATATTGGAAGTTGGAATATTTCTGAAAAAGATCAAGCTTTTGGTGGATCGGAGACATCAATATTCACGGTTCAGCATCTGCAACATAAAGAAACATGTGAATTCAAAACGTGCAAACATGGAGAAAAGTGTTTCCAAAGGATTAAGAAAAATTGCAATAATCCTTGCAGAAAATCAAAGTGCCATGAATGCCAATGTTGACAATTTAACATATGCTATAAATACTCTATGCAAGGATGTAAATAGAGATCGTGTAGAACAGAGACATAGGGAATGTCAACAGTCTGCCCGCATTGGTGGATTAACCAGATCCATTAATAGACTTGCACATGTTACATCTGTGCTGTCAAGACGCACCGCCAACCTACAAGTGAAAATCGGCCTCTACAGCGGTGAAGTAGCTTGTGGACTAATGCAAATAGCAAATGCTGTAGATACATTACAAACCATTCATACAGCAGGTGTCGGTCAGTTAGTACAACCAAAAGGTGAGGACCAATCTAGTGTTAGTAGCATTCTGTCAGTGACACTATGAGTGAGCATGAAACCAGGGGTCGCAGTGCTGTCGGTGGAAAAGTTGGGGCTACCACCTCTGTTCATACCAAAGTCATAGGCATTTGTTTTCTGTATTTTTAATTTTTCTTGTATATGTACACGTTACACCGTTTTGTTAACATGTTGTGACATGAGGTAATTTTACATTACTTTGCTTACAAGCCTTGAGAAACCTAAGAATAAAGGTTGTTTATGGCTTAACAACAAATGTGCATTTGTTTTCATTTGCTATTATTTGAAACATTTTTAATTTAGCTGAGAAATAATAATTAGTTATGATAGCATGTTGTAGAGGGTCCTCTGCTGCTATTGATGCATTATAATGTCTAACCAATCCCCCCTAACCAAAATATTTGGAAGTCGGGCCCCGTTCCAAAATTATGGCACGAATAGGGAAAGTGGGAGGGGCATGGCTGAAGACCGGGACGGCGCATAGGAGTTCATTTCAGGGGTGTTTTTCTGTAGCTCATAATCCACATTATATTTGAGACTTATAAAAGTGCAAATATATCAATGTCCCTTCCTCCTACCTATC
Organism: Pleurodeles waltl; assembly: GCF_031143425.1. Taxonomy (NCBI): domain Eukaryota; kingdom Metazoa; phylum Chordata; class Amphibia; order Caudata; family Salamandridae; genus Pleurodeles; species Pleurodeles waltl. The sequence continues at coordinate 520,969,217 of NC_090442.1, forward strand.
TTTTTCATGCTATCCAAGGATCTCACTATTTCTCTCCTTTTCCTTTTACCAAGGGGTCCAGACAATCAGAGTGCTGATTCTGAACGTGATCCTGCTGGCCTCCTTCCTGTCACCCCCTGGACTTACTATGAAGGACATCTGCATGCACACCGAGGTTGAAGTGGATGGGATCTATGGGTAACCACATGCTCCATGACTTTTGGTTTACAAAAGCAGCTCCCACAGGTTTCATAAAAAACAACCATTTATGATCACGTATTTTAGCCCTTGAAATGCTTCTCCGTAAAAGTAAAGGGAGGGTGGGTTTGGGGTGAGGAGGGAATTTCCCTGTGCTGTGAAGCTCAGGGAAGGACAGAGAACTAAGGAAGAAGCAGCCCTTCTCACCACGGTGCCTGCTACCTGAAAGAATGCAAATGTGTGCAATTGGTTAATCACCGAATGCAAAGACTGCTCAGTAGCCAGTACAGGCTTTAATTAATGGAATTACTTGAAGCTTGATGGTGACAATGAGTTATTCTTTGAGTTATACTTAATGTCAGAGTGTTATAAGCTGAGTTCTAGAAAGTGTATTTTTAATAAACACTTACACAAATGTTTGATCTAGGTATAGCTTAACTATTACTAAAATATATATATTGAAATCACCAAATCATTTTGCAGCAGCCTACCTTATACTGTGTATAACACAATTTTAAAATAATGATGTGCATATTCACAGTGCTTTCTACACTAGGCTGTGACCTTTTAGCACTATAAATACACATCACTATTCCCCATGTAGGAAAGTACCCTCTTTTTGGCATGGTTACCCACACTTTTTGCCTGATGTCAGTATGTTTTGACTGTGTTCATAGGGACCCTGCTAACTAGGACCCCAGTGACTGTGCTCTCTCCCTCTAAATTTGGTTGCTGGGACTTCACACAGCCCACATTTGGCATACTGGTGCCCCTATATAAGTCCCTAGTATATGATACCCAGGTACCCAGGGCACTGGGGGACCATGGGTTCCCCATGGTATGCAGCATATACTATGCCACCCATGGGAGCCTATGTAAAATGTGTCTGCAGGCCTGCCATTGCAGCCTGCATGAAAAGGTGCTTGCACCCTTTCACTTCAGGTCACTGCACCAGGTCACTGTAAGCCACCCCTGTCTATCCCAGAGGTCAGGGTGCAGGCACCTGTGTGTGAGGACACCCCTGCATGAGCACACAGGTGTCCAACTACATAATGGTAACTCCGAACCTGGGCATGTTTGGTATCAAACATGTCATAATCATACCCCAAAACTGTTGCCAGTATTGGTTGTATGATTCCATGCACTCTGGGGGCTCCTTAGAGGACCCCAAGCTTTGATTCTACCAGTTTGCAGGGTTTTCCCGGGCAGCCCGCGCTGCTGCGATCCTACAGACAGGTTTCTGCCCTCCTGCTGCTTGACCAGCTCAAGCCCAGGAAGGCAGAACAAAGGATTTCCTTTGGGAGAGGGAGGCAACACCCTCTCCTTTTGGAAATAGGTGTTACATGGCTTGGGAGGGGTAGCCTCCCCAAGCCACTTGTATGCTTTAAAGGGCACATTTGGTGCCTTCCTTGCATAAACCAAATTGCCCCAGCTCGGGGACCCCTGGTCCCTTTTCTGGCACAAAACTGGACAATGGAAAGGGGAGTAACAACTCCTCTGTCCATCACCACCCCAGGGGTGATGCTTCGAGCTCCTGCAGGTGGCCACTTGATTCTGCCATCTTGAATCCAAGGTGGGCAGAGGCCTCTGGGAGCATCTAAGTGGCCAGGATAGGCAGATGACATCAGAGCCCCCTCTTAATAGATGGTCACCCTGCTAGGTGACCAATTCCCCTTTTACGGCTATTTAGGGTCTCCCTCTTGGGTGGGTCCTCGGACTCGACTTGCAAGATTCCAGCAGGACTGCTCTGCAATGTTTACTTCAAATTCTGGCCACTGGAACCGCAACTGGACTTTACAGGAACCTGCAATCTGCAGCTACAGCAAAGAATTTGCTCTACGACATTGTTTCTCTGGCTCCTTCCAGCAACTGCAACATTTTCCTGTCTGTGCATCCTCTGTGAATGGCAAGTCTTCAGTCTGCACCAAGAAGCAAGAAGGAATCTCCCTTGGAGTGAAAGAGTCACTCTCCTGCATCTGCAGGGACCAACTGCAATAACGACTGGCTTCATGGATCTTCTCTCCTCCAGAGCTGTGTGGACCCTGCATCACAGGCGGAGGTCTGGCATAGTTCACGTGGTCCTCTCTACCAGCTTTCCAACTTGGAAAATGTAAACTCTTGCCTCTCCACGCAGGACAGTACTCCCATGCACTGTGTCCCCTTGAAACTACCAAGGCTTGTTTGCATCTCCTCCAAGTGATCTTCAGGCTCTGTGTAGGCCCAGCCCCCAGAACTCTTCTCTGCAATGGACAGCCCTCTGCGTGCTTCTCCTGTGACGTGGGACTGCTTCCTAGGTGTGCTGCATGGGCCTCACCACTGACTCCTGTGCTTGCTGTCTGAGGGTCACCTGTGGGGGTTGAATCCCCTTACTGTGACTGACTCTCCTCACTCCTTAGAGTCACCCAGGACTCACCTCCATGGGTTGAGTCTTCCTGGATCTTGCTGGTCCTCGGCAGCTTCACATTTTTTCTTCCACGACATTTTCCTTTGCCAAGGCTTATTGGTGCTTTTCCACACCCCTTACCAATGGCAATCCTCCTTTGGTGTGGGACATTTACTACATCACTTCAAGAACTCTTCAGCTGCTCCAGTGCTGCACTGCTGACTGTCTTCCTCCACTGTCGACCTAGTCCTGCTTTCACAGATGGGTGGGTAGTGGCTCCTGCCACCACCAGCCACTCCAATGTGAACTGGACTTGGTCCCCTTTTTGTCCAGGTCTTCCTCTACCAGGATCCACCGCTGGTTTCTTGCAGTCTTGTCTGGGCCTTGCATTATCCTTTTCTGAAATCCTTTTGGTGGGTTTGGGGAGAAACAGGTACTTACCTCTCTTCTCCTGGTCGCTGGGGGGCACTCTGGTACTTACCTTTTGGGGTTCCTAGTTACTCCAGCTCCCCTCTACCGATTCCACTTCCTTGGGTGGGGGCCCGACTTTCGCATTCCACTTTCTTGGTATATTGTTTGTTCCACCCCAGGGCCTTCAGTACTTACTATTGCTTTCACAGTTTTTATTACCTTATATGATCATTTCTTACTTCTAATGTACATATATTATATGTGTTTACTTACCTCCAGTCTTGGTATTGCCTACATAGAATTTTGGTGACTGTGTTAGCATAATAAAGTACCTTTATCTTTGTAACACTATGTGGTTCTTTCATGTGTGTGAGCGCTGTGTGACTACAGTGGCATTGCATGAGCTTTGCATGTCTCCTAGATAAGTCTTGGCTGCTCACACACACCTACCTTTAGAGAACCTAGCTTCCTAGACACTGACTACACCTCCCTCATAGGGGATACCTGGACCTGGTATAACGTGATAGCACCATAGGTGCTCATCACACACCACGCCAGCTTACTACACCCTACATCTGCAGTGGTCCCATTACCCAACGTAAATTTCATAACGCAAAAGATTGCATTTCCATCCAATTGCATTTATTTTTCATATAAGGTTTCTTCATTACTTTCAATACAATTAACTGAAAGTGAAAAACAAAACACTTGAAGAATGTTTTATTATTTTTAGGCACATTTTTGACCCTGCCACCACCTGAGTGCAGTGGTGGCAGGGTCAAAAACGTGGCTAAAAAGAACAAAATATTCTGTAACTGTGTTGTTTTTCACTTTCAGTTAACTGTATATAAAATAATACAGAAACCTAAATGAAAAATTTATGTAAGTTAGGCTAGTTAGGTGGAAATACATTATTTTACATTATAAGATCACCCTGCATTTTTTAAATCACTTCAATGTTTCATGTAAATGAAGATAGCCTGGAAACGCACCAAGTCACGCTTCCAGACCATCTTCATTTACAAGTACTTGTAGAGCCAATTGTGCCCCCCTGGGAATGCAGCCACAGCCCCTAAGGGGGGTGCTCCCCACAATTTGAAGTCTACGTGGTGATAGCTGTTCTTCTTCCTCTTCAGATTCAGACTCTGATTGCTACATTGTGCGGATTTGCACATTTTGTTACAATTTTGCAACTGATTTGAGGAGAGTATTGTTGGCCACCACCACTCTTGTGCGGACATCTGAATCAACTTTTCATTATTCCCAATGTGCGCTCAATGACACCTCTAGTCTTTTGATGTGTGACATTGTAATGGCCCTTTCTCTGTGTAGATGGATTCAATTATAGAGGCAGTATCCATCGGCATATGGCATATGCACTATCACCTACAATTACAATGTAGACTTTCAGATATCATATTATCAATATGTACACTTTTCAATTACAATACACAATTCAATAGCCATCTGACCCAAAGTATATACATCATAAAAGTCTTTTTTTTGTAGCCTTCTGGAAATGCCACTGTGTTTGAATATGAAAGAATCATGGCTGCTCCCTGGAAACCTAGCTACTATGTCTGTAATCATGTTTAGCATCACAGACCACAGTATAGTTAAGGAATGAGCATTTTTCCTGTAGCAGAATACATACTCAATGGCAGATGATTGGCAGATTAGCAGATGGGTACCATCTACACAGTTGATGACATTGTGAAAGTTGACTTTCCAATAAAAGTCTGTTATGGTGGTGTGCAATCCCTATGCATTTCTGGAGGAATATATGTAGGTCTTAATTTGCATTAAGAGAGCATCTAAAAATGCACACAAATACTGTGAAAGGCACTATTTGAGATACCACCGGCTGCTGCAATCATACTGTGAGAGCTACCAGACACATTAGAAGCAACTACATTACACCTGCACATGGGCGGGGATGGACTTCTGCATAATGTGTGTCTCCCAGGCCCTGGCTTTAAATCGACAATTAGCTCAAGGATAACTGCACAACTTACCTTGTACTTTGTGTAAATCTCTTCCTCTGTTTGTTCAAAAAGTGTAATCCTCAGTCTGAAGATTCTCCGCTGTCTACTCCTCCTTCTCTCTGAACACACCAAAATCCTCATTCTCTTTGCCATGACACTCAACGCAGCTATTTTGGACAAATCTGATGCATTCTGGGGCTGTTTATATAGGTTGTAATTGATGACCGCCGGATTTGAGGTAGTGGTAAATTGCATGTGCAAAATGGTGTTTTCATGACTATTCCCTATTTCTGAATGGAATGAACATTAGAATAGCGATTCGCAAATAATGATTTCTTGTTTGCAATTCACTATTTTGAGTTGGTAAAAACAGATTGTTATTCACTTGCAACACTAAATTTAGGGTTACAAATCTATTTCTTGCGTATCGATTTCATGATTTTGCGACCAGTAATCAGTTTGCGACTGATTACCGAGTTGCAAAACTTTTGTACATTTGCCCAAGAGAATCTACTAGGGAAGGGCAGAGAGAATGGCGAAAGGTTACACTGATCTCACAATCTGAACGCACAAACTTCTGATTACAACAATCTTACTCGTCTAGGCCTCCCACATCAAGTTATACATTATGATAATACTGTCGTAAAAACTGTAAGTATAATCTTAAACTATTTATCTGTGTCCTGAAACAATAATAACCAAATCAGCATGTGTCTACTGACATAAAAATAAATCATGACATCACCAGAATCACAAAGCGATCATTCCGAGTTGAGGACAAAATTGCAAAGCGGATACAAATATGATTTGACCCGTTTTCAGTTTGTGATACATACATAATTCGTGCAAACTCTGCTTGCTCACACAGGCAATTCCCTCCAGGCCCTACAATGAAGACATTGAGCAGGCCACACAGAGCATTTCTGGTAATGCAGTGCACAAGAAGTATCGACAAAACCACTAAGTGGCACCTTGCTGACCTACTGGGATTGCCACAATGTATTTTGCCACTGCTGTATAGCATCCACAAAAAGCAGAATATTTTCTGCCAATAACTGTGCAGCATCAGTCAAAAAAAAGAGAGAGACTAAAGAAGGTTGAGATGAGTGGCCGTGTCTGGCCTATGCACACATTTTTATACATACCATTCCAGGATGGAGAACACCACATGAATGGGGGTTGAGAGGGCTAGCAATGGAGAGTGGGAGCTAAGGAGGTGTATAAAAGTGCTTTTTGTGTGTGCACTTGCATATGAGTGTTCTCTGAGTGGAGTGGCATAGGGGGTGGAAAATTATGGTTTGGTCTGCAACCAGAGCACTCGCCAGTGACTGGGATTGATTCATTCATCCCTTCCATGACTTTGTTGTTTGTTGGAGTAGATGACCTAAGTGCAACAGGTATGCCCAGACGGGGTCCTGTGCTCACTGCGCTGCAAGTCTCAAGGCATGTCTTGCTGGCAAAGCCTAGGTAGGCCTAAACTGGCCTGGAGTTGCATCTATTCTTGTCTTCAGGGGATCTGGCCTGGTTAACTAAACTGGACTCTTCCTATTTGAGGAGGGCCAAGACTGATTTGCATATCCTGGTTTCTATCTAGGCTGACATAGTTGGTGAAAAGTGACGGTCCGGAATGTGGCCCAGAGTGATCACCGTTGTTCGAGGTTTATTCAAGTATACTTTCCATCACTTTGCGCAGCAGACACATTTAATGACACCAGCAACAACCTATTAAATGTTCAGCAAAAAAACTTCGCTTCACCACCTTGTGTAGACATTAAATTGACCATCCATTGACAAATTGTCAGATTCTAAATAGATATGTTCAGTAAAAAATAAATTAGAGAAATGCATAAACTTTGCACCAAACTGAAGATATTTATTTGTGATGCCTCACCCTCGAAAGACAAGAAATATCCACAATGTATTCGTGAGTCAAGCAAGTAAGAAAAAACAAGTACAGCAGTCAGTGCTTTCACAAAGCTCTGGCACGGCAGATCTCTTTACAAGAGAGGCCCTAGTTCCTAAGATAGAGTATCCTGGAATCTAGACCTCTTTTTTGATCCTGTATCTTCTCATTAACTTGGCAAGTCTAAACATTCTACTTGACTAGGTTAGGTTGGTATGCATATGGTTGCTCCCTCTCTAGGGTCGCATAGTGGACAACAATCAATGGACTGGAATGTGGCCCCAGTGATTGCTAGTAGCTGAAACATTTTCAACCATTCGACCAATCATCTTTTATTGTTTGAAGGTATATTCTGAGTCTCTGCACTGGACTTCCACTAAAATTAGGCCAGTATATTTATGGTTGAACAATAAGATTTAACCATGGGTCTTCAAAGACTAGGAAAAATATTCTTAAACTCCCATAGGAAAGGGTTCACTTTGAGGTGTAGATATAGATTCCTTAGTGCACCTTATATGACAGTCCCCATGTCTTCTACATGTCTGTGTGAGAGATTCTTATTTTCCCTTGGAGTGGGCACCCCATCTGACTTCAGTGGCTGTGAAAAACATTATGTAATAATGCACTACAAACCACTTTAAAAAACGTTTGTGAAGTGAAAGGAAGACAGGATTTACAACTGACACATTTAAGAGACTGAGCCTACCACCCCTTGAACCAAGGGCAATGCTCTGGTTTGATCTTATTCAGGAATACCACACTTCAGGGCATGAAAACAGACAACCTTAATGCACAGGAGTATCTCACGTTGTCTCTTGTGCTGTAGCTCATCTTTTGGAAAACCAGAGGCACCCACTCATCCATCCCCGATAACCCATGCAGTGTTGGGTATGTTTGCTGACTGATTGATGCAATGAATTTAGGCAGTTCAAGAGAAATACTGGATACAGCAACCATAGGTCTTCTGTGTACCTTTGAGCAGGAACACTGGCAGAATATCAGAAACAAAAATATTGTGCGGATAGGGTATCATGTGAACAATATGGAGGACCAAAATATTCAGAAGTTAACTGCAAATAGGTAAGCATAGTTTTACTATTCCTACCTCCACATCTATGTACCTTGAAGGTATATATACCGTCAAAACACATATATGTGGAGCTATCTATAGTAAAACGTTGCTTTCCTACAGAAACATACCTTCACAATATTTCTGCCCTCAATGTTCTTGACATGATATTTACGGCTTCATAGCGTTACCATGCGCGCGTACGGATGTCAGTAATTCCCGTTCTACATTTGCAGGACGTTCTGCTATTCAGGAGTTTTTGAACTGCAGTCCTTTTAATTCTGAGCTACTCACCGTGTTCTGACAACACTACTACACCCCCACACGGCGATCTTTTGTCATTTGGACCTTATACAATAACATTCTTGCTATTCGATCAGAATCCTTCTTTCTGGACAACTGTCCTTATCCTCTACCATAGCATTTAAGCCTTGAAAAAGTCCATTAGGACGAAACACGTGTTGGCTGTTTTCTGTTGTTTATCTTATATGGACTTATTTACCTTATGAACATTATTCGATCCTCCGCTTACATGAGAATTAAACTTTTCTCCGTCAACTTGAACTGGATGGACTTACTTTTTTACATTTGAGTGCCCTGGTTGTTGCTTTTTTCTTCTGCATGATATTTTGCCCTACGATATTTTTGGTTCCAATAGTCTTGACTGAATACCCTTGAGCATCCTCAAGCCTTACCTTGACTGGGACTTACCCAAGGCCCAACGGTGTCCAGTGGGACACAGAGAAAGAGACTCAGTTAAAACTTAGGTACATACAAACAAGCAGAAATATGTGTTTACCAGTCTCCTAAGAAGATGACATTATATCCATCTGAGGGCTATGGATCTGTGGGCCCCTCCATTCTCCAGAATAACATGTGGAATATCTAGTAAGAAATAAGCATTGCTTGTACCAAGCGATGACATTCTTAATTCAAAAGACTTACTATAATTAGTTTTAAAAATGCAAGACATCATATACAGGACAATGGCGTGTACTTAATATCTTTACTGTGACTCCTGTATTAAAGAGTCTCCATTTATAAACAAAGCATTACATTAATGCCAATCACAATCGTGAACTGGCATATTTACTCTTAAGCATGTGGATATGAATTTGTAATCCACCTGAATCCACTGCTAGACAAAAGCGAAAGCTAGAGAATGCATGGAATGTACCTTCAACGTTTACCTCTAAATATGTAACCAAGTGCGCCTGCCCTCTTGCTGGTGATCACTGACCCCTGGGTCAGGGTGGCACGAGTCGTGCACTGGCTCGCCCACGGTCCCTCTATGTTAACCACTGTTTATGGGCATCAAGACACGAGCTGGGTGGGAGTTGCGGCAGGACGTGGCTACAGTGATACTTTTACATTAATTGTATTATTTCTTTGCACTTTAGCCCCGTATCCAGTCCATTGGAGTAGCACTGCAAACGCACAAAGACATTTTATTGATGGAATGCTGGTGGGTACCTTTCTGTTCAGGCACTTGACTAGCATGCTGTCCTTCCAGCTCTCTTTGCGTCCTCCTGCATGTGTCCCGCGCCTTTCCTGCCCCATCCTCATGGGTTCCAACCATCAGACAACTGGAGCTCTCACCGCTTTGCTTCACAGCGGCTGGTTTCCTTGGCAGCAGGAATTTCTGAAGGATAAGAATAGCCTCTCACCTCCCCATTCACTACCTTTTATTACCGCGTGTCAATCATTCCACACATTCTTATTCCATCACACCTGGTATTACCTCATGCTTCCAGATGATTTAAGTGCTTTCCGCACTCAGGCATCCATAGCCTAAAAAATGAATCATTCACCTCTGATTTATAGCATCAAATTCCATTCACTCAGACCCTAGTTAATAGTCCTAAAGTTCGTACTTTCATCTCCAGTCATTCCTGTAGAGACATCTCCAACACACAAATATGCAACAAGGCTCCTTTCAATAGTTTTTGGGGTGACTTGCTGCGCCACCCCTACAAGTCTTCATCTGTTGCAGTCACTGGAAATAGGACAGGAGAGGGGAAGATGGGGGAGGCAGAGGGGAATAAGACAGGGCAGGGGTATCCTGTGCCATGAAACACAAAAGGCAGCCCCCTGGGCTAGAAGATATGTGCATGGCACATAAGGTCATATAAATCAGCAGTAATGAACACAACCAAAATAATTAATAAAACCTAACTGCTAAGGGTCGTTGGACGTCTTTTAGTGAGAAATTCTGTTTGAGAATTATGTCACACTTGTCATAGCAAAACATATCAGTCCCATGTTACACTTCGAAAAACAACACCAACACCAGCAACACCAACACGAGCATTCATATAAACCTCAGAGTTCTGAATCAAGAAACATCTTACAGATCAGGTTCCCCACAAATTAGGAACATGTGTTCCCTGTTCATAACTACACATCCTCTAGCAAACTAGGCACCATACTACACCATAGAAAGATTAATTCAGAATGAACAAATAATGGTAAATCCATCATTAGCAAACCAAGAGTGTTTGTACCTGGGCAAAAATACTTATGAAGCAGCCCAAATATCTTCCAAATGCATACATTTTACATTCCTTAGCAGAGTCAAAGGTTAGTCTGGAAAATAATCCCTCTTAGAAACGCAGTTTCAGAAAAAAGTTAATCGAGCGAGACAAAGTCCATGAGGGAGGCAACTCACTCCCTCACCCACCTAGTATTTAGGTCGAACTTACCATTCGCTGTCTGGTTGTAAAAGACCTTTTGTTGGCTTACCAAGAACTTACAGGGGTTTACAGCCCGCCATTACATGCCATTGGTTGGCTTTATTGTCACTCTCATTTGCTTACTTCTTATTCAATGGCTTTCTTTTTCAAAGCTGAGACCTATTATGTTTGTCAATTCTTATACTTTTTACTACTAACGCCAAAAGGATCATTTGAAATACCATTTCCAAGATTTCTTTACTGAATTGATGTTTGAACTTCATCATGCTTAGGCAACTTGGCAGACTGATAATTCCTTAAAAATCGAGAGCATTCTGAGAATGGTCGTCTTCTAACAGCATCATCTATGATTAATTAATTCAAAATTCTTGCACGATAAAGTAACATTTTCTCAGGTTCACATTCTTAGTGATTTTCATTATTTGCATCAAAACGGTGTCTGTTCTAGCAGTTCTGATGTTTTGAATAACACTGCAGGCTTAACACATTTATGACATTAAAGACCTTGTGTCTAGATTGGCTTCTGCCATGACATCAATTTTACACATTAGAATTCCACAAAGTTGCAATAACTGGCATATTTCCATATGCATATTCTTGTCCGTCATTTATTTATCCATTTATATAACATATGGAGCTTTTTAAAGCTCTTTTACTGAACACATTGAATATAAGGAGATAAAGTGGAGTAATACGAGTAAAGAGAGAGAAAAGAAGTAAAGAAAATAGATCCAGAAGAAAAACCAAGCTGATGAGACAGAAACGAATATAATGTACACAGAAGAAAACAAAAACAGTCATTAGTAATTTGCTTTGAAGAAAGGTTTCAATTTCATGTTTCACCATTCCTCTTCAAGAAGAAGCAGGGAGCCCAAAATTGAATAATGTAATTGTTCTTCACAGTCTGGCATTAGACAGGTATCCAACCCACTCCAATCGACAGCCAATAGCTAGAAAACTATGCTGCAGAACAAGCATGGACAAAAACAAAAATGCCAATAGAGCTAAGATGCCAATGACCAAATGTCTGGGATTTTAAGACCAAGGCTTTGGCAGAAGGGGTCCCAATTTCGTCAATCATCCACATGTTTCTTACCTCAGCTCCACAAAAAGGGGTAGGGAAATAGTATCAGGGAAGGCAGCTCTGTAACCCGTGAAAACTAGAGACAAGGTTGTGGTGTGGCTGCGCTACCAATGGTCAAAGGTACACTGAAATGTGCTCCAAGATGCATAATTGCATCTCAAATAATGGGGAACAACATTGGGATGGCACTTCGTTGGACAGTTGCACTGTAGGCACTCCCCAATCTATACCCAGGCTGACAACATCGTCAGGTACAAATGGAAGCAAGTCAAAGACAAAGGAGGCAGGACCTCACACTAGCAATGACAAACCTCATTAGTCATTATCAGGTTAGGAGGAGAGAGATCCACCAATGTTGAGCTGAGCACACATAGCAGAGGTATCACACTGTCTACACGTATTTAGAAATGAAGATAATGTTCAAGACTAGTGTTAGCAAACAGACATCATAATGGTTTTTAATAGGCTCACTGTGCAATATACGTTTATATTATCTTTGGTGAATGGTAATGACATTTCCCCAATATTGAACTTGTGAACATTATGCTAATGTTTCTTAAAGCTAATAGCATATTAAAGAAATTAAAACGAGAGGACACAAGCAAGAGAGTGAATAGATGGCAAATTGATGGTTATGAATGGATCAGAAAGAGTCAGACAAGTGCCACATAAGAATTTGCTTACATAAATAATGTTAGCTAACTAGAGGCCAATTTCCTCTAGATATAGACAGTATAGAATCATTATTTTTCAAATCAACAAACTGATAGACTTTCTGGATTTCTTTCCAGAACATGGCTTGGAAGTTGGTTTCTAGACCCTCTGGTACTAAGGACATAGTTAATGTACCAACCTGAGCCAGAAACCCCAGTCGACTGTAACCAAAATGCAATCCGCTGTGCATTACTTGAGTCAGATATATTGTAGGTTATTTGTAATGATATTTACCAGGCGGGTGAATGATACAAACATTTTGTAACATTATAATATTATCATAAAACTCCATTATGTCAATGTCCCCATCCGCTTTTCTCTCAGTACACAAAGCTAAACCTAGCACAAACAGAGTCCTAATCCTGACGTTCATAGATGGCTTGAACCTGCATACCTTTTCAGTACAACAGAACCAATGCAGAAAGGAAGAGGAGGAGCTGCATTTGCAGTTCAAAGTTGGCAGAGGAGCCAAGTAAAGGCTAGATGCACCCTCCCATAGCCTTCAGCAAGGGAAGGTGATTACAGCTCTGTATGGCCCTCAGTCTCAAATCCCTGGTACAAAGTACCTCTCTACCTCACAATGGTCTGTTCTCCTTTATATAATCTGTCTGAACATTGTAGAACTGTTTTTAAATAAACAGTAGTAGTAAGCCTTTTTAGCCTTTCACTTACTACCATTCTGTGGAACCTTGCTTGTTGTTTGAAAACAATAAGTGAGAAGCTGAATAACAATTTTCATTAATCCATGTTCCTAATTTAAACACAATCACTGTAAAGGCAATTTTCAAACCACAGAGCAATTTATGAATGTATATTCAAGCCGACTGAATTATCTCATTGCAGTGAATAACAACATTAATAAATGTGCATTTACATTTGAAACATACACCTGAATACATAAACATATATACTTATTTTTAATATTATGAAGATAAAAATGACTGACACATTCTGTGGGAGTACACAGCCTAAATGAGTTTGAGAATGCTATTAGACTGTTTTCTAGGCACTAGACCTACAATGTTTAGTAGACGAGCTGTAAGTCAGTCATCCAGAAAAGACCCTAAAAACTGGACAGAAATATTGAAGATCTGTTTTTTAATAGTCCACTATTTTGTTCGTGCAACATGTCTTCCCTACTATGTAGATGTAACATTCTGCCCTTTGTGTAACAGAACTCAATTCCATGTAGGTTATTTCTTTATGCAAACCATAAAGTGTTAAATGCAGATGAGCCGCCTCCTGGATGAGTTTGACCAATTGTCTGTCCTGATCTCTACTTGAGTGGTATTCTGCAAATGCAAGGGTCAGGATAAAGAGCAGTACTTGATACCGCCCTGACCGAGGCAAAAGACCAGGACATTGTTGCATGAGAGGGCCAGTGTCTTTCTCCATCTCCTTTGGTCACTATATTAGTCCAAAATCTCTATGCTGTTGGTGCAGTGGAAAAATGGCTGTTACCCTTGACGTCATGATGTTAATCTATATGTGACCATAACTGAATTATATTGTGTGCAGTTACAACAAGCTAATTGTGAAAATGGTGCACTTGGAGTTTATATTGAAGTGAAATCACTGTAGAGTTGAAACAAAATGTGTGTGGTATAACCATATTATGTGAAATGTAACCATTGATTATCATTTCAGAGTAAGTCTCAAACTAATAGAAAGTATTTACTCTGGAATTGATAATGAATCTCATAATATATGTGCACTAAATGTTATAAGCGAATGTTGAAAATTGTAGTTCCCCATCATATTTACCTGTGTTAACAAAGTATTTTGTTTTGCATTTATTATATCATGAAGTTAAACAAGAGTTATGACTGACAATTTGGTAATTGAGAAGTCTATATGTTTGATTTATATAAATGTGTAATTCTGACTTTGCTTTAGCTTAGTCATGGTAGGCCTGCTAGGCCCTATCCTCATATAATGTAGTAAACCGGTTTTCTTGTCTATGAATGTGCCATTTCCTTCAGGCACCTTTCACATGAATTGTTAGTTTGGAAATAGATGTGCTATTGTTTTACTCATAGAGAGCCTGAGAAAGCAACCTTGAGGACTGCACACAGAGAAACTGAGAATGTGAAGACTAGCCCTATTCATATTGTTGCAAAGTCATACATGACACCAAGGACGGACTCCTTCAGAGGACGGTCTTGGGAACCCTCAAGCTTGTTCCAGATGACTGTTGTGAGACGGGTAGGGATTGAACAATAAAATCTTCTGATCCATAAGTGTTACTAATTTCCCTTGGACTTAGAGAAGCACAGGCCTCTTTGCCCTTGTCACACGCTTTCCTAATGCTTGCTGAGTGAACTTAGATTTTTCTTTGACCCATGAGAAGACTCTAGACTTAGCTTCTGATATGCTTAGTTAGTCTCGTTTTGCCCAAGATGTCCTTTTCATGGGTTCTTTTTGTTCGTTATTTCCTTTTTACTTTTTGTCCCTATATTTTGCAATTTAGCCATGTCAACTAGTGACATGCTGACATTGGAAGATTCCCTTTGCCTTAGACAGTTATTTAGATAATTCTAATTTGCATTAATGGTTAGACGAACTGGTCAACGTTTATTTTCTGAACACCAACTATTAGTGTTGTTATTCTGTATAGCTGCCATTGAGTACTTAGTTTGCTTAATGCTGATTAGACTGTATTTCTTTCAGAGATGTGGGCACCTAATTGTGTTACTGTACCTCTACAGCTTGTTTTTGAAAATTGTCTACATTAACCTTAGTATAAGTTTGTAATAAAATCGTGGTCGAAATGGTCACACTGTAAATTAACTGTGTGAGTGAAGTCACGCGGAATAGATTTTTTAAAGAATTTGTATGCATTACTTGCTAGGGAAAAAAGATTTGTCCACCTCAAACTAGAGCATAAAGAAATGCTTCATCACTGTCCAAAAGATTCGGAGCCTTCTTGTATAAATAAAAGGTGTCACTTGCAATTACATTTCTAAGTATGCTTTTCCTTACAAAATTCCAAGTCAGTTTCATGGCAAGAGAGAAACAAAACAGAGAAAATATTTACTCTGTGTTCCTGTGGGCAGTACTATGCAACTGTCATTTGTTCTATAATAACTGCTAATGAATAGATGCATACATATGAATGCAGTTTTGACAGATAGAGGTTTTTCTTTTATTTCAGGATAAACCCATTTTTATCTTTTGTAGCATGGATTGTTCTAAACCAGTGATACTCAAAGTACGACCCGGGCCACATGCAGCTCTCCTGATCTCTATATACAGTCCCCTGGTCAACAGCAGCACTGAACTGCTGCTTACTCAAATGGGAATTAACATTCACAAATATGTTAAATAAATGGGCAAGTATTTAATTATAGGTAAACTGAAATGAAAGAAAATGAGAAAAGAATGTGTCCTGCACCACTTAATTTTAGGAACACTGCCATTTTTTAAAGACATCTTTCAATAAAAGTTTACAAATATGCTAAAGGCTCTTCAAAGATGATCAAAAAGTATATTTAATTAACGTGCAGAACCTTTTCACCTTAGTGCATCAGATTAAATCAGTGCATTGAGAAGTATTTTGTTAAAGTGATAGTTTTAAGTTTTAAAACATGAATTTAGAAACATTAATGATTCCCTCCAACCTGACAACAATGCCAATAGTGAACTAAGAGGCAAGTCACTTTTCTGTGCTCCCTTTGAGTGCTCTGAGTTGCTATTATACATAAACAACAATATAGTTTATTAAATCAAATCGAAGAGAAGGTTTTGTACAGCGTAAATCCTGAAGTCATTTATTTCAAGCTCTTCTTGTATGTGATAATGAAGAAAAAGAAGAGAATGTGAAAGAATAAAAGAACTGCATAGGTCAACACAATTTGGGCAAGTAAGGAAGCTGCGATTAGTCCAGGTTTTTGGGTTTCAAATTATGCAGTTCAGCCACTAGATGTACATGCTCTGTGTTCCTTGCACCCACTTTACCGCCCCTTTGACCGCCACCCTACTGGCATCAATGCGACCCTTGGTCACATCACAGACCAAAATCTTTGGCCCCTAGGAAAATGTTTGTGAGTACCCATGGTCTAAATGGAGTGAAATGTTCCATACAACAACCACTGGTTTTCAAGTGCATGTGTCTAGGATTTAAACCCTTACCAGGTTCTTGGCTCCCCATGATTCGACTCCACCCGTTCACCTACCAAAAAAACAACAATTTGTCCAGTCACCTTCTTGTCAAAGTTCCCTCTTGTAACAAACAAAACATGTTTACCACCCAAGGTTACATTGCATAACACTGCAGGATCTGCAGAGTGGTATAATAAAGAGATTAAAAGCAGAAGGAGATCATCTACCGTAGCTAGTCTGTAATTTCCAAACCTACATTCACTACTATTTCCACTTTCAGGGTGCCTGCTTGAGTGTTGACTGTACCCAGGTTACTGCCTCGGCAAGAACACAAACCACATCACCTACTTGTTTGACTACAATGTGGTGATCACAACAGGCATCTTACAGTCTGTCCTGCTATAGCCCAACAGCAGCAGGATCCATCGACAAAGATTGTTGCTTCTGTCATAAAAGTAGTTAAATTAGTCCAAGTGAGAGACTTATGCGAACTGACAATTTGGAAAAGCTTTAACACCTATTGCAGGAAAAAAGTTAGCAAGGGAGAAGGTGCTGCAAACAAGTTCGGCAATTGCAGGTTTATACATTTCCCAGCATTGTACGTGACCCTTGTGACTTGACCAGCTTCAATGCTCAGAACGGAGCCGGTCATTTGTCTGGTCAGGTGGCCCTTTTGTAAGAATACAAGTTTTTGAAACCTTTTGAGGCCCCTCTGTAAACAATCATAAAGTCTCACACGATCTCCCAGGGTTCATCCTTTTTCCCTAGAACCATATAACGCAGCTAATTTAGTGTTTTGTGTTTTGGTGCTGTGAGTACAAATCAGGGTACAAATATATTTATGGTGTCCTCCTTTCCAACTCGCTGCATCACGTTGCCCATCTCACTCTCATTGGATCCGTGCATTAAACTGAATATTTCCCATCACTACATAGGCAGAGAGTCCCCTCTAGAAATATCACTCACTGGATTTATTGCGGAGGCAAGGACCTTTCAGGACTCGTTGCTTTGCAAATTTACAAAAAGTCCGAAATAAAAGGAAGTGAAAAAACTATAATTCCAAAGAAGAAAAGAAGATGCCTTATCAATGTTTCCTTCATCGTCAGACCTGATAGAACCCTGCTCTGTTGCAAACATATTAATGCAGCACCGAACAGCCTTATCTACATCCAGTGTGGAGAGAAAAAAAATATAGACTACGCACAGACATTTTCGAAAAAAAACTCCAAGTCCTTAGCTTATCAGTCCTTTGTGTGCAAAGCTTATCGCTTTCCTTTGTGTTCTTTTCTGTAAACGGTCATTATCCATATTTCATTAGACGTCTTATTATGCCCTGTAATTAGAGAAAATATTAGCCTCGTTATATTTACAGTGCATTCGATGTAGATGTGTATTTCAGTAGACAAATCAACATTAAAATACAGCTGCTGATACCACCACAGGTGGGGGTATTGTATTGTAAGGTTTATTCAATTATGGTAACATTAGTCTGAAATCCAACTCTGAAAGGGTGTGACAATTGAAGAGTATGCAGTCTCTGCAGTACATTATGAGACTTTACCACAGTCCGAAGGGCTGGTGCCTGTTAGTGAAAAGATGCTGATGCTGAGATGGGAGATCCCCATGAGACACAGTGGTGTTTTCAGAGACCAGCATGTGGCATCAGTTCAGTGCTACGCATCTGCCAGGGCGCAGTCAGCAAGGTGTACAATAGAACATCAGAGAGTTGTATAACAGTTCGACTGACTGTCTGCAGGATGGATTTTTGCACTTAGTCCAAGCCATTGCTCCTAAATGTTGAATGTGCAGCCTACCATTGACTGAGAAAGGAAGTATTTTATACCAGTCCTAGTGGCGGAGCAAGGGGGACCATGAAGTAAGGCTGCAGGTGCTGGAGCTTCCTCTGTGTGGTAGAAGTCACTCTGTCTTACTTTCTAGTCTCCTGAGTACATCCCAGTACAGCAATGCACTTGTTGTGTCTTGAACCAAATGAAAGACCCTTTGTCATTCTCCTACGGGGTCATGGGCCAAGACAGGGAAAGGCACCCACGGTCCCCCTGAAGAGAGGTGGGATACCACTGCCAGCTGGGGAGTCTGAGCACACATTTCCACTCTGGCATAAAACAAAGCAAATGAGCTTGCCTTGCTTGTGTACACAGGTGTCTGCAAGCGTGCCTGGTCCTTAGCAAGTCAACTTACAAACGTGTATAGGTCGATGAACCTTTTGAATCGCATGGAGTATCCTAGTCATGCAGCAAATACTGACTCAATAATCAACATCAATAGTCGAGAAAAATTCTATAGAAAAACAACTTAATCCATCTACCATGAATAACCTCAACCCGGTAAAGCAGTTAATCAAGTTTTATTTCCCTACTGATTACAATACTAATTCATTGGTTAGCTCAATTTATATTCAATCAACTCAATTTTTAATTTATTAATTGTAACGCAAATGACATAGTCAATCAGAACTTGAAGAAAACCATGTGCTTGAATAAAAGTCAATAAAGATTCCGGCATCAATATCAGAGTTCAGCAAATAGCTTGTCAGTCATTTGTCACTGTCAACGGTCACCCCTAGGAAACCTACCTAACCAAGATTAGCATTACAGTGTGGGGCTTCAGGCAAAACAATTCAGAGAAAAACATAAATTTGGAAAAAGATCTATCTAAGTGAAAATCTATAAAGCAGCGCAGTTGGTACCTAGAAGAAAAGGCACAAGTTAGTCAGTCACATTTTTATAGCTGCCTATCCACAGAATGGATCAGCAACAAAGTCAGTCTTTGTTTTCAGGTCATCAATTAGTCAGCCATGCATCAGGCTCACAAGGTATGAGGCTAACAACAGAACCTCGGACAGCGTCTCCTAACGTCATCAATTTACCCCTCGCATCTCAAATTTTAGCCCCTTGTCATTACTTTTTATTAGGGTCTCCCAGTCCATCCCCCTAATTCCTAATTGGTCAGTCAGTCAGCAGATATGACTTTAACCTATAGTATTTGTTTACCAAATCTACAAATTTCAATATCAGTCCGTTCACAAGATGCGGATTGGTTCGCCATACGATGTCCTCATCATCCGGTTCTTCAGGTACCGAAATTGTTGCATGTTCCTCTTCAGTCAGTGCCTTCATTGTTCAAGTCCTGGGAAAGTACATTTAGCCTACTTTACATATAATTGTATCAAATTATCTTCATCATCTCCTGTCTGCTGGTACATTGCAGAAAATTCTAGCTAAGCAACTTTAACATCGGGTGAGTCAAGGACGGTCCACGCATCCAGGCCCATATTTATACTTTTTTAGCACCGCATTTGCGCTGCTTTTTAACGCAAAAGCAGCGCAAACTTTCAAAATCCAATTGTATTTTGTAAGTTTGCGCCGCTTTTGTGTCAAAAAGCGGCACAAATGCGGTGCTAAAAAAGTATAAATATGGGCCCCAGTTTCTTGCAAAGCATTCAGTGATTCAGCTCTTCATATGCGAGGCCTAGGAAAACTAGGCCTTTATTTCAGCTAAGTTAGCACTGTGAGTTAATGTAAAAGATAGGTTATACATCTCATTATGACATATTACTACATTTTTCTCATATATTTTAATTATTTCATACAGTTTTAGTTATATTAGTGCAATGTCGTACACTTGGGGGTCATAACGTACACATTATTTTCTCTACGATTAATTTCTCTACAACTTTTTATTATTTAAAACACATAAACATCATTAATAATTTTCTAATTAGCATATCTGCTTCAACATGTCCATTGGAGTCCCAGTGGACAGCTGCAAGTGAGACTGGAGGGGGTTGGAAACAGCCCCTTCAGCCTTCAACACATGCACATCTGCTCAAAAACAAACAATATGCAAATAAAATTATCCAGTACTAAAAAAAAACAATACTTCTTTACCACACCCTCAATAGGTTTGAATTAAACATTAACCATGTTACAGGGAATTGTAAATATCCATGAACTGGGTGAGAGCAAAACCTCTTCAAAACAGTCATTAAACCTACTTCCTCCCAGAAGTGCATTCATAGCCAAATATTTCAGGCCCATTGGTGCCAAAATCCCATACTGTTGCAGTCATGTGTCACTTGCTGTTGCACATGGGTGCAACGCTGCTGTTGCTGTTGTAGTGGCTAAGAGTGTAGTTTATTGGTGGACAGAGTCGCATTCCGTCACGCTTTCTCATGGACATGCATTCTGAAGTGCGGTTCCTGCAAGCACCGCTGCCCTGGGGATTATGAGTCCCCGACCGCCAGCCTGTCCGTGGCGGTAAACACCGCCATTGAAAGGCTGGCGGTAAGGGGACTGGGGATGCCCCTGGGGGCCCCTGCACTGCCCATGCACTTGGCATGGGCAGTGCAGGGGCCCCCAGGCATAGCCCCGTCGCGCATTTCACTGCCCGAATTTCGGGCAGTGAAATGCGCGACGGGTGCTACTGCACCCGCTGCACATCAACATTGCCGCCGGCTCGTAATAGTTGATGTGCCATTTCCGCTGGGCCAGCGGACGGTAACGCTGTTACCGTCCGCTGGCCCAGCGGAAATGTCGGAATAGGGTGGCATGAATACCGCCGGCAATGGCGATATTCTGTCTCCCCCGGCCTCGGCGGTCTGAAGAAAAGACCGCCGAGGTCGGAATGACCCCCTATGTCCCCAGGGCTAAAAATGATATTAGAACAAATTCAGCATGCTTCCCAGAAATAGCTATGTGAACCGAGTTCCAATGAGTTACCCCTACTTTCCAGCCATTGACGTGTGTCCTGTGCAGTCTCTGATAGATGTGTGTGGTGCTGGAATTAGAAAATATTTACTCTGCGAAGTTATAAATTGAGGGTCAAGGTGTGGCAGATGAAAGAGGGTGGAGTCACAAGGGGCAGAGCTTGAAAAGCAGAGTGAATCAATGTATACATTCATTTTTTAAAAATCTGCTGCAAAGAAATAGGCACTAAAGACATATGTGGCAGTAAATCTATTCTAGCTTACTTAATTAGTCTCAAAGAGGCGGCATTTTAAAATATCTTAAATGGTTAAGCCACATGCTACTGAGATATTTGTGTGTCCAATACATTTGAGAGGATTATAATAGTGGTAAGAGAATTCTAGTGGTTAACACAATTCTTGGAGAGTTAAGTGTTTGTATGGTCACAGTTTCGAGTCTTAAAGTGGCATAGACGGTTAATGTGCCTGCTGCACGTCCTTCAACATAAAAATCACATCTTTGTATTTCACTTAGCTAGGTAAATGGAGAACAGTTTTTGACAGTGAGATCATGTAGTTACTTCCAGGTCATAAGTTGCAAGCTACTTATATAGAACAGTGGTCTATTTATTGACCGGTTAAGATCTTTATTGTTGTCTTTCTCAACCTGTCCTTATTCTAAGATTGCAAAGAAGGGGTCCATTGGGAATAATAAAGTATTTTTATTACAGAAAACCACAATCACTGTGTTACATTTTACATCCTGACTTTGCGTTTCTCCCAACCATTCACTCTTAACATATGGAGTAAATGTGATTCCTACACCTTAAAACCCTCATTGCCTTATGTTATATTTCCTAGACATTTATTTACTCACATGTACACTTTATTGTGCCTCTGTGTGAGGTATAAAGTGCTCTGACACCCAATACTATGATGAGTAGTGCTATAAAAGAATTACATAAAAAATAGTAGGTGCCTATTAAATCATCATTTCCGTATTTATTCATACACACAGATAAATCTTGCATTTTGACAGTGCATGCAAATCTCTTACATGGTGAGTGGAACAAAGTATAAAAACCTGCCCCCAAATTATAGTTTATCAAAACTACTTGTGAAGTGATAGGATGTGTGCCTTTGTTTCCTTTGCCATCTAGGTGTTAGGCTCCAGATTGCTCCCAGCCAAGATCACAGTTGAATAAACGAAGGGCTGATGACCCCTTAAAATAGGACTTTGTTGTAGGCCCAGTTCAATGTAAAAATAAGAAAGCACCCTCATTTCCTGCCAATTGCTGGTCCTTATGGAATGCAGGCAACGTGAGGGTGCTCCTACATTATATCCCAATGTCTGAAAATTACACCAGGACAAATTCAGCATATTTAAAAAAAATAGCTATGGGAACCAGGTTCCAGCAACATACCCTACTTTCCATCCTTTGACGTGTGTTCCGTACAGTACCTGATGGACAGCTGTTCAGCGTGGAGCCACAGATGGACATGTGTTCCATGCAGTCTCTGATGAACAGCTGTTCTGAGCAGAGCCACAGATGGGGGTGTGTTCCATGCAGTCTCTGATGGACAGCCATTCTGCGAGGAGCCACTGGCAGACACAGGCCTGGTTCTAGAGGGTGGGACAGGTCCTCTCAATATAGCCCCATGGCCCACACGAGGCACATTCCAAGGCAGAAAACTATTGTCTGTTCAGACTGTTGTCTGCAGCCTCACAATCACACCCTAAGTATGCAACATTCATCTATAATGCCAATGCCTCCAGCTACTTTAAATGCCTGAGGGCAGGTGAGGTCACGGGGGATGGCTGCTATTACTGTGTTTGTTTAAACATAAGGGGTACCTTGGACACCCTCACTATATCAAGAATGCTAGCTCTCCTCACACAGTAAATAAGAGATCAAAACAGTTTAATGGCAGAAACAGTGTGAAGGATTTTACCATTGCAAGAAAAGTAAGTGAAAATTATCATGCAAGCAGAATACATATCTTAGCAGTGGTTAGTCATATTTTCTTTTTGCTGTGATGTTATTCCTAATTTATGGCCAGGGCCACTGGGATTATGCAGCTGGAGAAAAACAAAATATGCATTATGGTTTATTAATTTATTTGGTGAGGAAAGGCAAACTACTTGGAGTAATGTGGCACATTTTGTGATAGTATTACTTTATTATTTTTACATTTTAACACGGTCTTGGCAAAGGTTATACCTAGTTAGTACAACTTTGACATCAAAATACAGCAGTAGGCAACTGAAAGGTGACCAGTCAACCTTTTTGACACATGTTGCTGCATAACTAGCAACGTTTGATCCGTTTAAGCTGGAAACAATACTTGTTTTGTAAAAGTATGGAAATTATTCAGCCGATAATGGAGTATGTGACAAATGTGGCAAATCCATAATTATGTGAAATATGCTGCAGAAGAGCATAATCGCAGTGCCCCTGCTTATAGTACCATATTAATCAAAAGAATTGTGATAATTGCAAGGGTTTGACTATTCTTCTCTAATAGACTTGTCAAGTTTTACTAATAATGTCAAGGAGCAGTGCAAGTTCCAATTATACACAGAAAAGCACTGGCAGTAATCCCATGGTAGCAATGGTAAGCTATACTTCCACTGTCCTGTCTACTCCCAGTCTTCTGAGGTGCTCGCAGAAGGTCGAGATCGCAAATATAATTAGAAGGAAGGAACTAAAAGAACAGAAACCCCACCTATTTTACATCTGTTTACAGGGAAATGTAAATAAGGTAGTATAAAAGAATGTACTATGATTGTCTGCCCATGACATCTGATGGACAATATTTGTGTTATCGTATTTGTTTCTCAAGCACCTCAAATCCTCCTCAGAGGTAGTAAGCTCTGTGTAAATGCAATTACAATATAGTGCAAGGTGCTTGACTTCTTCTGACGTGCACCCACTTCCCATACCGAGCACGGAATAGGTGGTCACCAAATGTTAGACATTGAGGCACTGAGTCATTTCATGAGCCCCCCCACCTTTCTGAACAGTCTTTAACAGGGGCGGCTGGTAGCCTTAGAAACTTGGGAGCAAGCGAAGTGCTCAACCGCTTCCCAAAAAGCAAAATTAAACAACCCCTCCACCCAAAACCCCTAAAAAACATAACTACCAACTTAATCAATACACTTACATGCATTACACATGCCTAACAAATAAAATAAAATAAAATTGTACTTACCGACAAGTTCCACATCCTCCTCGGTGTTCCTCTGTAGTCTGAAGCACTGAGCATCACATCTATATCAGCCACACCACCAAACTCAGCTGGACAGACCACCGATGCTTCCACTTCTCCTACCAGAAGCCAGTCACCCACCACCACCGCACACAACCACCCCTGACGCAACTGGAGAAAAATATCAACAAATCAACTGATTTCCACACTCACCCAGGACCCACCCCCCGAGAACACGGACCCCAACACAGCCGCCACCAACCTGAATCGCTGGTTAGAGGACTGCGCCAACACCCTCGAACAGCTAAAAAAAAAAAAAAACACCCTCCACAGAATCAAGGCCAGATGTTCACCCCAGACCTACAGGAATCCAAACAGCTATGCCGCAGAATGGAAAAAACCTGGCACTGCGAACCTACCAACTCCAACCACATCGCATTCAAGGATGCCATACGCAAACATCACCAACTGATCCGCACCACCAAAAGGACCCACTTCAAAAACCGCATTGACACCAGCGCTCACAACAGTAAAGAGCTCTTCAGCATCATCAAAGAGCTCTCCGCTCCCAAGACTAGCTCCAACGAACCCCCGCCATCACAGGAGTTCTGCAACTCACTTGCAACCCACTTACGTCGAAAGATAGAAGAAATCCACAACAGCTTCAACCCCCAGGCCCACCAGCTGACTACAAACACCCATGAACCCAATCCCCCAAGCGACACCCACCTCTTCCACACCTTGACCTCCGTCAACAAAGAAGTCACTGCCAACACCATGGCCTCCATCCATTCCGGATCACCATCGGACCCCTGCCCACACCATATCTTCAATAATGCAAATATCATCATCGCTCCCCACCTCTGCAACACCATCAACAGCTCCTTCAAGTCAGCCACCTTCTCAGAAAGCTGGAAGCACGCAGAAGTCAACGCCCTGCTGAAAAAAAACCAAGGCAGACCCAGATGACCCGAAGAACTCCCGACCAATCTCCCTCCTCCCGTTCTCAGCCAAAGTAATCGGAAAAATCGTGAACAGCCAACTATCCCGATTCCTGGAAGACAGCAAGGCACTCAACACCTCCCAATCCGGATTCCGCAAACACCACAGCACCAAGACCGCACTCATCGCTGCCACAGACGACATCAGGACCATGCTCGATGAAGGAGAAACAGCAGCACTCATCCTCCTGGACCTCTCCCCAGCCTTTGACACGGTTTGTCATCACACTCTCCGCACATGCCTCCATAACTCCGGAATCCGCGACAAAGCACTCGACTGGATCTCATCATTTCTCTCAGGCAGAACCCAGAGAGTCCGCCTTCCACCATTCATATCAGAAGCCTCTAGTATCATATGTGGTTCCCCCAAGGCTCATCTCTCAGCCCCACGCTCTTCAACGTGAACATGGCCCCACTCGCCAACATCGCATGAACACACCACATCAACATAATTTCCTACGCAGACCACACTCAGCTAATCCTCTCCCTCACAAAAGACCCTACAGCTGCAAAAAACAACCTCCAAAACGGACTCCAAGCCATCGCCAGCTGGATGGAAGCAAGCCACCTCAAATTAAACACAGATAAGACAGAGATCCTCATCTTCGGAGCCAACCCCTCAGCATGGAACGACTCACGGTGGCCCACCTCCCTAGGATCCGCACCACCTCCCACCACCCACACACGCAACCTGGGATTCATCCTGGATTCCACACTCAGCATGACTCAGCAGGTCAGCGCCATCTCTTCTTCTTGCTACAACACCCTCCACATGCTCCGAAAAAAATATTCAAGTGGATCCCCGTCGAAACCAGGAAAACTGTCACCCACGCCCTGGTCAGCAGCTGGCTGGACTACGGAAACGCCCTATATGCAGGAACTACAACCAAACTTCAAACAAAGCTGCAAAGAATCCGGAACGCATCCGCCCGACTCATTCTGGATGTCCCACGCGGCCACCACATCATCCCCCACCTCAGAAACTTACACTGGCTACCAATACCAAAGAGGATCACCTTCAAACTCCTCGCCCACGCACACAAGCCCCTCCACTCACAGGTCCAACCTACCTCAACGAAAGACTCACCTTCCACACCCCCACCCGCAACCTTCGCTCTGCCAACCTCTCCCTCGGCTCCGTTCCCCTCATCCGCCGCACCACCACCAGAGGAAGATCCTTCTCCCACCTGGCCGCCAAGACCTGGAACTCCCTACTGCTCCACCTTCGCCAGACCCAAGACCTCTTAACTTTCAGGAAACACCTAAAGACATGGCTTCACGAGCAGTAGCTTCCCCACCCCCCCCCCCCAGCGCCTTGAGACCCTAACGGGTGATTAGTGCGCTTTATAAATCTTAGGATTGATTGATTGATTGATTGAGGATGATCCCTAACCAATCCAGACGCTGCTCCCATGCTGCTCACCAGCATGAGAGAAGCACCTGGACTACAGGGATTGGATGGAGCAGGTTGGCTAAACACTCCTTCAAGCCCTGGAGGCCTGTGCTTGTTCTCCACCCAGCTGTTTAAAACAGCTGGGTGGAGTGCCTCAAAGTGTGCATGTCACTTTGGCTGGTGCAAGACAGCCAGCGAAAGTGACGCATACTTTGGAGTGTGCAGTCAAGCCACTGATCCAGTCCTGACCCCCCCCATTTCTCCTTGCTCAGGAGCAGGCTGGCGGCTGCGGCACCCCATGGTGGAAAAAAATGCCAATGAAACAATTGAATTGCCATTTTATTTTTCACATTTAGCACAGCTTGCAGCGGACGGGAGGTGATGCTCCCCCACCCCAGTGAAGAAACCACTGCTTTCTTTAAAGAAACTGTTTCTAGTCCCTACAGGTAAAATACCGTTTAATAATGTAAACGTGCATTTAGCCTCTGTTTTGGAAGCATTTTTAAGGCGACATAAGCATCCTCCAGCATGTTCCATCGTGTATTAAAAGCTGAATGACTGCAGAACTTGTCCTCAACCTCTAAGCTTTCGAAGAAACGACCTCCTCTTTGCAATATCCTTCATATTCTTGGGTCTCCCACGCCCGAGACTGAAATACAAAAATAAACACTGGAAATCCAAACACTTATATGTGGGTAAATTACACACACAGAAACACGCCCACGCTCCTGAGCTATTAAAATGGGTTGTTTTCTTGCTCCGGGGTATGTTACTATTTTTGAGTGGGGAAAGGTCGATGTGATTAAAGACATAGGAGTTTGTTTTTCTCTTTTCACGTCTGAGTTCAGTAAAAAGTGAGTCTATAAATACATTGCTCTTTTGCTAGTGCTCAACTCAGATCCCACATTTCCCAGTTACACTGGCTTTTGAGGTAAAACCAAACACAGGCATTGCTGGGATAGCTGTGTGGAAACTGTAGCAGACCAGGACCTCCTCCCTTCGCGGTTATTTTACGCAGAGACACGTCTATACTTCGCAAAATCCCTTGTAGTCAAAACTACTTGTGTACTTTGCAAGTGCAACTATTACAAAACCTGTTATCTTTAGCTGTATTGAGTTAATGTTCACTTTTGCTGAGCGTGGTGTGAAACATTGAAAATAACAATATTACACTTATGGTTGCCTGCACCAGTGAGTTAGGGCCTCATCCATCCAGAATGTCACCCACACACTAACAAAAGAGTGAACCGGAATGACTAATGTTCGCAAGATGAGGGCAGACACCGCAGTCGGAGCGGGGGTGACGGCTCCAAAGCAAGCTTAAATAGCCCGACTGTCATGAAGTCCCATTCAGGAAATAAATGGCTCTAAGGCTCCAATATGTACACAGCTTGTTAATGCATCACCATGCCAACATTTGGGCAAGAAGTGAGTTGTCTCCTCCCGCTGTTGTATGGGCTCCAGTGTAAAAATAGCTGAAAATGGTCTTTCCTTAGCCACAAACAGCCAATTCTGAGTGATGACGCTGAAGTGGTTGTCACTTGATAATTCGGGAGCCACATTAAAACATGAACAACTGCTACTGAGTAAACTTATTACACGCCTTCCATCATTTCTAACAAAGCTAAATGGCCATTTTTAAAGTTATAGCTGGAGCATTTCAGAGTCTGCGAGATAGGAGCTGATCTTATCAGGCTATGAATTTTGTTCACACCATGATGAGGGGTGACTTAAAGCTGGGCAGGGAGGAAGCATTGCTGTAAACAGTGATGCTTCACCTCCATCAAACTTGCAGTCAATCTACCTCATCTTGAGGTGAGGGAACTGCAGGTTTCAATAGTGGACGCCCAGCTGACTCCACGGAAACCTCTGACAATGCGACCCTTCCACCACAGGCCATCAGTGCAGTGACGGTGGCCCTGTCCTGTCCTTCCTATGGCAGGATCACGTCACTAGATTTCTCTACCCAGGACCACCGTGTGAGGAATTGTAATTATAGGCTGGCAAATCAAACAATAACTCTAACATTTAGATAACTCCTCGGGCATCAAGGTAAGTGTTTTTTGTGTTTGATTTTTAATATTTAATTTCTGCTTTGACAGTTTGTTTCCTGAAAACAAAAAGTCTTTAGCAAGTTCAACAAATATGGCAATCGTCAGGTAAAGTTCATCTCCTTCAGTGGAGCTGTTGCACTGGGCCCTCCTCTGAAGAATGAAAGGATGAGTGCTACTTCCAAGATGTGTACCTGTGGCCGGAAGGTGAAACACAGGTCTTGGAGTGGATGCATCAGTCCACTGAGTTACCAGGCAGGGAAATAAAGGCATGCTCCTCTTTCTCGTTCCAATTGCTACTTATTGTTGGGCTTGAGGAGGACAGCACTTTCGCTCTACGATGCTGAGATCCTCCTGATTTACACCTAGGGGCGGCAATGAACTGCAGGATGACAGCAGCCCAATTTCCGTCCTCTACATTGCCTGTTTGGTGGCAGCTCTTTGGAAGGTCGTGATGTGAAACGGTTGTCACCAGTACAGTTGCCTGAGACGATAGAAAATAATTCAAAAGCCTGAAGCGAGGTATTGCTAGTGAACAGTTGATCTGAAAGTTCCAGGTAATAATGATACCAACCTGGCTAGTGCTAAATAGCTGGTGTATCAGTTGAGTAGAATCTGAAGCCGGTAGGGAGAAAGTAGAATGGGCCATGTGGGCCAGGAAAGGCTATAGCATAATTGTCAACCCCACCAATGCAGGCAGTAGGCTTTCAATTTGCACACATCCCTATCATTTCAGGATTTTGCTCTTGGATACTACCACGATGTGCTGCACTGTGGAAGTTCTTACCAATCTGCAGAGTGGGGTCTATTAAAAAATGTAAACAAAAGCCTCTGTCCTGGATGTGCTAATTACTAATCACCAGCATCTCCTACAAAAACCCCTCTTCCTAGCTGTGATATGCCCTGCTGGCTCTTACTGGCTAATATGTTTTCACACTTATATAGTTGAATTGAGTTTCCACTGCCACCATGCACTCTACCTTGGCCCAGGGGATCAATACTACTACGAGATGGCCTCTAAAAATCCATTTTTCACTTTGCAGTGCCAGGATGAGAGGAAAGGGTGAGACACTCCAGCAGCACGTGAGCTCTTCACTGTGGTGCACCAGGCTCTCTACAGGGACTGCGACACCATCTGGCAGTGGAGAAGAAGCCCCTGGCGTCCACAGGGTAAATGTATCTGTGCAGAGTGAGAGGGTACCCTACCAAACATTTTAAACATGCATGGTGGTGGGTCGTTGTGGCTCATTTTAAAATGGGGATGTGGCAACCTCTGTACACGTCTGCAAAATTTCTAATGTATTTGTCCATAGTGTCAGGTCTGCACTCATGTTCTGAGAACATGCGTTTGGATTCGGTGTATCAAGGACAGCTGAGGTGTAGGAGGTGACCATGGACAATGTTTTTTAACCCCCTTCTTTTTATGGTAGGCCTTTCTTTTATTCCATCCTTAGTTGCCTCTCTTCCCTTCATACTTCCTCACGTCTAACACTCCAATTTCTGATTTTATATAAATCTGTGGCTGGGAGTAGGGCTCGTAATGATGTTCCCTGATGCCTTTTATATATAGTTGAAACTAGGTGTCGGAGCACTGCCCTGAACTTTTTGATATGTGGAGACCATGAAGCCCTGCTACCCAACATAGGGCCAGATGTAGCAACACGGCAATTTGCGACTTGCAAATTGCTAGTCCCTGTGACTCGCAATTTGCAAGTCGCAAATTGCTATGCAGTACGGTGTCTCAGACACCGACTGCAACTCGCAATGGGGTCGCAATGACCCACCTCATGAATATTCATGAGGTGGGTCGCAAATTGCGGCCCCATTGCGAGTATAGGCACTCGCTAACATGGAGGCCTGCTGTCGTCAGCAGACCTCCATGTTAGCGACCTGCTTTTCAATAAAGCAGTTTTTTTTTTTTTTAAGTGTAGCCCGTTTTCCTAACAGGAAAACGAGCTGCACTTAAAAAAAAAACGAAACCTTTAGTTTCGGTTTTTTTTTCAGGGCAGAGATTGGTCCCTTGGACCACTCCCTGCCCTGAAAAAATAATTTGGGGTCCAGTCACAAACTGGAAGGGGTCCCATGGGGACCCCTTCCAATTTGCGATTGGGTTACCATCCACTTGAAGTGGATGGCAACTGCGATGCCATTTGCGACCGCATATGCGGTCGCAAATGGTATTGCATCCCAATGCGACTCGCAAATAAGAAGGGAACACCCCTTCCTATTTGCGAGTCGGAAATGCATTTTGCGAGTCGGAGCCGACTCGCAAAATGCATTTCTGAATGGCAAAGTGGCTTTTGCGCCTCGCAAACGGCGATTTTCGCCGTTTGCGAGGCGCAAATCCTTTGCTACATCTGGCCCATAATACCAAACTACTCAAATCCAAAGATTCACTACAATATCCCATGATCTAAAGTTATAGCTTCATTGAAGTACCTGTGGGGCCTAATTGCCATCAATTTTGGCTTTGAAATGTTTACCTTTAAGACTCTGTGACATCATTGATATTGAGGGAGAATAGTGTGGGGGCCAACAGGACCCAATTATCCTGATGAAGTCTTATTAGTTGGATAAGTAAGCCTTCGGGGACCCCCATATTCTTAAATGATGCCCACGTCGATCCACTGGGATCTAGATCAAATGCGGCCCTGAGATCTGCAAAGGCTATGTGCAAATGCCCATCTCTCAGCTTGGTGTTTTTCCAGACAATAAGGAGAAGTCTCAGGACTTGGTCTATGTTGCTTACTTTATGTCAGAACCCAACCTGGTAAGGAGTCAGGATGTTTGCGTCATTAATCCAGTCATGAATTTTATTTAGTACCTATCTTGCATAGGTTTTCTGTAAAGCTTCTAAGACACTTATTGGTCTGTAATTGTCTGGATTCACACAGACCCCCTTTTTTATATGGGGATAATATCTGCACCTTTCCAGGTTAGGTGTCAGGGACGTCACACTTGGGACTCATGCTCTGGCAGGACTTCAGAGGCACTGCAGTGGCATTGGGCTTGTGTTGCAGGTTGTAGTCATTGAACTCAGCAGGGACCACGGCTCCAGTGCAAGCAGCGGCATGGAGTCAGGCAGCAGCACTGGTTCCGAAGTCACTCTGGAGTCAATGTGCTTAGTTTCTTCTTGGTTGCACCAGAGCTCACTTCCAAGGGCACAGGAACTGGATTTGGCATCACGTGGCAAGTCCGGACTTGCAGCAAGAGAGTGCAGGCACTGGCAGGTGAAGTCTTTGATGGCCCTGAGACTTCTTAACAGGAGGCAAGCTCAGTTCAAGCCATTGGAGATCCTTGGAAAGCAGGACGTAGAAAGCCAAGTCCAGTCCTTTCACTCCCAGGACAAAACAGTAAGCAGCTGCATAGCACAGCAAAGCAACAGACAGAGTGGTAGTCCCTCCTACAGCATCCAGCTCTTTTTCCTGGCAGAATGTCCACAGTCCAAATGTGTTCAAACTATGTGGTGTCGGAGGTCCAGCACTTTTACCCATTTCTGTCTTTGAAGTAGGCAAACTTGAAAGAGAAGTCTTTGCAGTGCAGAAGATCCTGCCTTCCCTACCCTAGGCCCAGACACACTCCAGGGGGTTTGTGTGAGGCCAGGCACAGCCCTATTCAGGTGCAAGTGTCCGTTCCTCCCACCACTCTAGCTTAGGAAGACCCATCAGCCTGGTGACGGGCCATCAGGATATGTAAGGCACACCTCAGCACCCTTTGTGTGACTATCTGGAGTGAATGCACAAATAGACTGACATCCGGACCCAAACGTGTATTCCACAGGTAGAGGTACAGAATGGTGAAGCAAGAAAGTGCCCACTTTTAAAAAGTGGCATTTTCAAATTCACAGTTCAAAAACCAGCTTCACCAAAAGATGTATTTTTAAATTGTGAATTCAGAGATTCCAAACTCCACATCTCTATCTGCACCCAATGGGAAATTAGACTTAAAAGATAGTTAAAGGCAATCCCCATGTTACCCTATGGGAGAGATTGCAATAGTGAAAAGCGTATAGCACTGTCAGGACCTGTAAAACACACCAATACATGTCCTACCTTTTAAATACACTGCTTCCTGCCCAGGGGGCTGCCTTGGGCCTATTTTAGGGGTGACCAACATGTAGAAAAAGGGAAAATTTGGGCTTGGCAAGTGGGTGCACTTGCCAGGTCAAAATGGCAGTTTACAACTGCCCACACAGACACTGCAGTGGCAGGAATGAGACATGTTTACAGGGCTACTCATGTGAGTGGCACAATCAGTGCTGCACGCCCACTAGTAGCATTAGATTTACAGGAAGTGCACTATGGTAGTTTCTTACTAGTAAATCAGATATGCCAAACATGGATAAACCAATCACTAATACAATTTAGGCAGAGAGCATATGCACTTTAGCACTGGTTAGCAGTGGTACAGTGCCCGAGCCCTAAAGCAAACAAAAACAAGTCAAATAAAATAGGAGGAAGAAGGCAAAGGATTCGGGGATAAACCTGCGCAAAGGGTCACGTCCACGTCCAAAGGGGCCATTATCTTTAAGCAAAGCACCTGAAATCTTGCGATGTAGCGGGCAGTGATCACTATCTTCACTGTCGTCAATGGTGAAATATATAATTTTGTCCTACATTGATGCCCTATTCAAAATGTAGTCTATCTTAGTTTTAATTAAGCCTCTCCTGTAGGTAGGTCGAACTTGTGTGCCATATCTGGATCTGCCATTACAAGCCCTCACGCTGTTTACCATTGTGAAGCGGGCAACCTGGGTGGCAGCCGTAGTGCATTGTACACCGGATTTGGAACTCGGAGAGAATATGCCCCAGCTCTCCTCTTCATCCTCTGTAACCTGATCAAGACTATATATGGGCTCAAAAGTAATATTAAAATCCCTTCCAATGACAATCATGCTCTCTGTGTTAATGGTGCTAGCATAATGTTGTAAAGTGTCTAAAGTAAGACTCCATGTTCCCGAGCCTAGGCCTGAGATATACGTAAAGAAAATACAGGCTAGACCCACCTGGCATTTGGATGTTTAGACCAAGAACGTCATGGGAGTCAATATTCAGATCTATGCAGAGATTTAGCTCTATTTTGGTCTAAATCAGCAGACCCCATGAGGCCCTGCCACAGACAGAGGGGATATCATTAACATAATAAGAGGTGTAGCCAGATTTGAAATGTGGCTGTGTTAGCCATGTTTCTTGGAACATACAAAGATCAGATTGCTCAATATATTCTGTCCTATCTGTCCGTTTGACGAATCTTCACAAGATTTAAAAAATGTATACTTTAGTTAGTTCAGCCGCTGTCGATCTGTCAAGCGGGGGCTGAGAAAAAGGGGGGTCCCAAAATACTTTGTCCTTATTCTATGTCAATGAAATTTTTCACATTTTTGAACACGACTACAGCCCAAACCGCTGAAGGGAATGACTCCACATTTTGCAGAAAGCTAGATCTTTGTCCCAAAAGCACACTTTTTGTGATGTGGTGTCAATCCGTTCAGTGCTTTTGGAAAAATCTGAGTTTTAAAAATGTAGCTATATGGAGACACGGGTCCTCTGCAGATCCGACTGTCCCCATGCAGATATTCGATTGGCTTTGAATACTTCAACAAGGAAGTGTTGGCAGCCGTCTTGGGATACGGTTTCAGCTGAGTCCCAGAATTTTTTTTTTTTTAAAGAAAAGGGGCCAAGTTAGGGAAACCCTGAACCTTTAGCTCTGGTGCTGGGGCCTGAGAGGGACCCCACCAGGGCTTAAAAGCATTTTTTTAAATGTCAGAAAAATCAGTAAATGGATCTGTGGATTTTTCCTATATTTTAAAGAAAATAGGTGGCTTCCCGCCCTTTTAAGAAGCCCCCGGGTGGGCCGAGTCCCGGAAGCATGACAAAAACTAAGGAGTGGGTGCATGAGGCCCCCCCCCTGGGCTTGCTAACACCCCAGTGACTGCCATCTCCCCGGGGTTAAACTAATAAGCTATGAGGAGTGAGTGCCCAGCCCCCCGCAGCCCTGAGGACCCCCACCTCCCTAAGCCTTTAAGAAAATGTAATTTGGAGGGGCACCCAGCTATATATATATATATAGATATTGATATATATATATATATATATATAGATATATATATACTCGAAGCAGAGTCCAGACTGCGGAAGCTGTACCACAGCGGTCCTGGTCGGGTTCTGGAAATCCCATAAATACACAAAGTTTTTCCTCTTCCTTCAAGGAAGGCCAGGACACCTCCACAGTGCTGTAAGTTTGAGTAAAAGTTTATTTGGAAGAAATAAATCTCCCCTCCAATGCATTTCGGCCGTAGCCTTTGTCACAGATTCGAAAAGTGAATTACTAGTTCTTAAATTTCTCACGTTTTATTTGCTTGAAGAACTCTCCACCAAGTCAAATCATTCTGCATCCAAAAAGTGAATCACTAGTTCTATCAGTTTCCCTCATTTTATTTGCTTAAATAACTGTCCACCAGTCCTAAAAAAGCGAGCTTCAGAAATCTGCAAGAGCCAATGCTATAAAGAGACCAAGTTTAATAAGAAATTGTCAGAGACAGACTTGTGCGGAGTTGCAACTATGCCACTGCTGATATATGAAACTGCATGTGCCATGCTACAAGCCCTTTACTAGCAAGAAAGGATACATTAAATATTCACAACCCAACATATAGCCGACCAATAAAGGTGGAGAACACTCTACGTAGACATTCAGGGCTACATTACGAGGCTAACGCTCTTAAGACCACAGCCTCGCAATGGGGGTCAGGACCGCCGCCGCTGTGGTGGTGCAACTTCCACATTAAGACCCTGAGAGTCAGACCGCCAGTGTACCATCAGCACCCCCAAGATCCATGATCCCAATAGCCTGGCCCAGCAGAGTTCTCAATCAGCCAGTGCGGCACTGCATGCAGTGCCACCCTGCTGATCATGACCTCGTTCTCTGCCAGCCTTTTCATGGCAGTTTTACAGCCATGAAAAAGGCTGGCAGAGAACAGGTGCAGGGAGCCACGGGGGGGGTCCTGCACTGCCAATGGTCTTGGCATGGGCAGTCCAGGAGTCCACCTGCCCAGCACCATTGCAATGCTCACTGTCTGCTATGCAGACAATGAACAATGTTAGGGTGCTTGGGCACCCTACTGTGGCAGCATTGCCACTGGCTCAATTATGAGCTGGAGACAATGGTGCTGCCTGTTTCCTGCTAGGCTGACAGGTGGAAACCGGGGTTTCTGTCTGTCAGCCTAGCTGGAAACACCTAATAGGTCCGGCGGGGTGGTTGTCACTATGGCGGCAGCCACCCTGTTAGGATCCCATCCCCCAGACTCAAAATTAGGCCCAGAGTTTGTTACACGAACCAAGTAGTCATATCTGATTAAACAAAAAGGTCAGCTCTCTGCACCAAGGAACCAAAATTACACAGACTTCCGCTGAAATGGTTGCCAAATTATGAGCTTTATTGTCAGTAACTGAATGAAGTCGGTTACACCTAGGTCGCAAGGACGGATGGGATGCTCCAAAAGTAAGTCAAATGAGCAATCTAGAAACAGTAACAATACCTATATGAACCACTGGACAATGGTAATTCACTTTAACCAGGCCTCCCCATGACTTGTTGATCACTTTAATAGCTCAAATGAATATTTTAGAGCAGCAACTGAAAGATACAAGAACGTGTCCTGCAATTTTCATACTAGAAAGAATATAACAACAATTTGGATCCACTCTTTTTAAGGAACACCAGTCCCGGAACACATATTTAGTCTTATAATGTAAATTTTGAAAAGGCTGCTCAAAACAAAAGGGACGCTTGTAAAATAGTTCCTGATTGTGGAAAGATTTACTATTAACTTCGCAAATCGTTACAGTAAATATCCGCAGCCTTCGTTTTTGTTTATATTTTGTACTATTTTAGAAGAGGATACCTTATTCTGAAAAGAGTTGTGCACCCAATCTCTCTGAGCCATCAATTCTAAAACTCACCTGTTATATTCTCTTGAATCCTAATAGGTCCATAGAATGAAAGGAATGAGCAAAGACAGAACCTGTTTCAGCCAGCTCAGGAACATGGAATCAGACCGCTTTATTGTGGAATCCAGAATCCTTGTTGTGACCTAATATGCAATTCCATGCTAAGAGCTATTTCGCCGGGAATACTCTAAATAATTTCAATCAGTTCTCCTTTATCTGATTTTGTATGCTCAGTTGACCCTATTCCCAGTTCTTAAAGGTAACTGAATTGACAGATTGCGTATGAGAAGGCTCTCAGAGCACAAAACACCTCAAACCAAGATCAATGCCTCTGGGCATCCTTAAAATGCAGTACTTGTCATTGGCCAGTATTACTGACATTCATGATTATGAGGACCTGATGACCTGAAGGAGGGATAAACTATTTTTGTCTTGTATGCGCTGAACAGTATCTTCAATCCATTTAGTAATTTAAAAAACACAAAAACTCTTTTTAAAATTCTGAAAACTCAGAAATATCACCTGAAATGGAAAACACCATTGGTTTAGCAGTCAAAAATAAACATCTTGTCGGAGAACTGAAAACTGCAATAAACCCTTACTTACACAAACAAATATAAAAAAACCTCACCGTGGGTACTCGTCACAACAACGGCCTGGAGCTAAAGCAGGAACAGAAACCCCATGAATGAGCCTCACAAGTTACCAGTCCAAAGAGACATCAGAATACCTGCACTTGTGTACAATTAGCATGAATCCACAGAACCCTGGCCCTCATTACGACTTTGGCGGTCCAAGAACCACCACAGTGGCAATGGCGATCGCACTGCCGCCGGACCGGCAGTGAAGACTGCCATGTTATGACCATGGCGGTGTTCCCAACAGAGCACAGCCAAAACACCGCCAGTACCACCAGTACCGCCAGTGCGGGCGGACCACCGCTGTCAGAGGTAGACATCTCCAGGCCGCCGGGGACCATGTTTCCATCAACCATAGTATGACTCAGCACACTGCCAGGATTTACGGGGCGGTCTCACCGCCACAAAAATGCGGGCAGAAACGACCAACATAAAAGGAGACACTCACCTTCAGGAACACAGACACATCCGCAGCCGCCATGGAACCCGAACTGGAAGTATTCCCACTGCTCCTGCTGGCCGTACAACTCCAGAAGCAGCAACGGCGACAAAGACAACACCGGTAAGTACACCCACCTAGCACACACTGGAGGTCATTAGTACACACCCACACACAACACACAACCCCGCCACGGCTAGCCACACTCACACACACACACACACAAACAACACACACCACAACCAACATAAACGTGTCATACACACACCACACCGCACACACACCACCGCCACTGTCAGACACATCCACACACAACACCACTGAATCACACAATCACAACACCTTTGTAACTACACAAACGCATTGGTAGAGAGGCCCAACGCACACCTCCACAGGAAAACAAATACTGCCAGCAACATCTAACAACAGCACACAATCAATACAAACAATATCACTGCCAAACAGCGTGTTACATCACATGCCACATCTACCCAACACACAAAGTATATCACAGATGCATCCACACACATACACCACTGCCACACAATGCTACACAACACCAACACAACACATCACAAGTCTATAGCATAACTCACCCACACAGCTCATGCTGCTACACAAACACATCACATGCATTGAAGACACACACCAAATTGCGCACATGCAACACATACATCTGGAAGAAAAGGCAGGACAAGTATGTAAACCTCGACACCAACGGGTGACTGGTGCAAATATATTAAAAACATGAACTCAGTAAATAAATAGCTATATACAACAGAGGCCTAATGGCCAGTCCAAAAGTGTCTATTGCCCCAGAATCACTAGGCAGAGTTCCTGGTCCCAACTTAACTCCTGACTGCAAAGTGGCCTCCACATGGCAGGGGAATCAATGGGGCATTCAGGCACCTCAGGTACAATGGGGGGGCGAGTTGGGAGTTTGGGTTTGGGAGAGGGTCCTTAGATTTGGGTTTGGGTTTGGGTGGGGGGTCCTCAGGTTTGGGAGGGGGCATTAGATTTTGATTTTGAGAGGGGGGGCTTAACCCTTTGTGTGGCCCTTAGGAGGAGGGGCCCTTTCCCTTTGATGGGATGAGAGTCCCCATAGGGGGAAGGGCATGGCCACTACCGGGGGGCCATGGGAGGAAGGGGGGGTGGAAGGACTGGGAATGAGGGCGCTTGGGGGAACAGGGACAGGGTCAGTGAGTGGGAACAGGGAAAACTTGTAGAGAAAACATTTTGTAGGAACACAAGGGTGGCAATGGGAAAAACAGATTGAATTGGAGGTAGAGGGAGTAGTTGTGAGGTGTGTCTTGATAGGTGCCTTGGGTGCAGGTGCATGGGTGGAAGCCATGCGAGTGCTGGGTGTCTGTTGGGTAGGTGAGTGCTGGCGTTTAGGTGTCTTAGGAGGAGGGGGAAGGATATGCAGGGAGATGAAAGGGTGGATGTGTGAGTGTCTGTTGGGGTGGTGCCTGCAGGTAAGGTGGATGTGCTGCATGTGGGGGTGTGGAAAGTTGTGGTGAATGGGGTGGATGTATGGGGGTCTGCTATTGTGGTGACGGTGGGCATGATGGAACTTGTGGATGGATCTGGGAGTGTTGATGTGGTGAAAGAAGGTGTGAGTGGTGTTGTGGAGGTGGGGGGTCTGTGTAGGAAGTGGATGTTGTGTGTGCATGTGAATATTGGCGGTGGTGCAACTTGTGGTGCCTGTGTTTGTCTTTGCAAACCGTGTCTATTGAGGTGGATGAATGCTGGTCTGAGTTTGTGCTCTGGATGGGTGTGAGGAGAGGGGTGTGGGACTGGGCACAGGTAGCAGGAGGGGGGACGGACGACGAAGGGACACTGGCTGCCATCAAAGAGGAAGCCAGAGCCTGAAAGGATCTCTGCAGGCCAGTCAAGGCACCGTGAATGCCTTTCAAGAAGGCATTGGTCTGCTGCATCTGTGGAGACAGACCCTGGATGGCATTCACAATGGTTGACTGTCCCACAGAGATGGACCTCAGGAGGTCAATAGCCTACTCATTGAGAGTAGCAGGGCTGACAGGGGCAGGAGCAGAGGTGCCTGCGGCGAAGGACACGCCCACTGTCCTGGGTGAGCAGGCACAGGCAACTGGGTGGGGAGCTACATGTAGAGCGGTGCTGGTAAGGGGGGTGGCAGACAAGGATGGTGCTGGGCTGGTCCCAGATGGGTACGCCACCGCCAGGGAGCATCCATCGGAGGAGGAATCCGAAGCGGATGTTGTTGATCCGGTCTCCCCCATGGCACTCCTTCACCCTTTGTCCCACTTTTCTCCTCAGCTCTGCTGTATCAGCCTCCTGGGTCACGTGGGCTGAAGCTTCCCCTCTCGCCGGTGCCCCTTTCCTTCACCTTATGATGCTGATGCACACAAAGACAGAGGAGTAGAGGGAGGGAAGGTGGGAGAGAATGAAAGGGTGCAGTGGGTCAATACCTACACAGAATGCGCACAGACTGACAACCTAATTAACTGCTGGTATGACATGCCTTTGCATACCATTACATTGTAAGGCTCACCTTTGGGAAATCAGAGGGGAAACAGAAGCTATGCACTCTAATCCATCTAATGTGGGGGCATTGGTGACTACATGAAGGGTCATACAATACACAGTAGCACAGTGCTTGCCATAAACACATTGTCGTTTACATAGACATACCCTGTACACCTTACTCTACCGATTCCTGCATGACAACATAGCATGGCAACAAATCCATCAACAATGTGACCAGTTACATTTTGTCCCCTGCAGCCATCTACACCTACAGTCTGGGGCAGCTGATTTGGATCACACCAATTACCTCTGTCATAGTGGCAGACCAATAGTGATGGCAATGCCCTGACACCTCAGTCATACTGATGTTGATGGAAGAAGCTGGTCACCCAAAATATGACAAATATCAAAAGACAATATCTAAAATTTGACTTCCTACCCGCATGAGTCACTGTCTGCATGGTTTTAGCACACATAACTGATACAATTCCTGCCAGGATGGCACATAGCCATAGCCGATGTGCAACTACCAATGGTCTATAGAACATCTACCCACTAGTAGGCTCCCCAAACCCATACATGCCGAATATTAGGAAGGTGGGAGTTTGTACT
Source organism: Pleurodeles waltl (assembly GCF_031143425.1). Classification (NCBI taxonomy): domain Eukaryota; kingdom Metazoa; phylum Chordata; class Amphibia; order Caudata; family Salamandridae; genus Pleurodeles; species Pleurodeles waltl. The sequence goes on from NC_090442.1 coordinate 521,010,240, forward strand.
CCCCCCCTTGTGGCTGCTGTGCTGCCCTCAACCACCCATCCACCTCAGGGTAGGCCACTGCCAAAATGGAGGCCATTGGAGGGGGTCAGGGTCTGACGGGAGGATGACCCCATCTGGGCCTCCGCGGTCTTCTAGGCTCAGGGTCCCAGGTCCTCCCACCGCTTTCTGCAGTGGGTGCTCTGCCGGACATGGATCCCAAGGGTCCTCACTTACTTAGAGATGGCACACCAAATCCCCTTCTTCTGATGGGGGCTGACCTGCATGGGTGACACAGACAGAAGGAGAAAGTCATGTAGAGTGGCATCACACCAACAGCAGTGAACTTCACACATCAGACACATCTCATGACCACACAAACATGTCTTAATGTCATTTCCGCACCTACTTCTATGCCATCTGCATGCATCCACTTTGTGTGCATCGTCTACATGCCTTTCAACCCCACACATATTACCATCAGACAGGACAGGAACATTGGACTCACCTGCTGCTCTGGTGCCTCATGCAACTGTCCATGCAGGGGTAGGACCCAGTCCAAGAGCTTCTCCAGTTCCTCCTGGGTGAAGGCAGGGGCCCTATCTCCTGCAGGACTGCATAATGGCTCCCAGAGACACAATACAGCAGCACATGCAGTGGAGTTCTTGCTTGCATGAGTGTCAGGAGTCAAATGAGCTATGCAGTACAAAATGGAGGTCTTGGCTGCCGCGTACATGACCATACATACATAATCCATGTTCAGACATCAAAGCACGGTTCACACATGACATTCAGGAGTTGTCAAGTGTGTGTACTGAAAACTATGACACAACATGTGCAGTAACTTGCTGCATCGTAGACGGCCTAACCAAATGTGTGTGTTACCAAGCCACATGTATTGTGTTTGGTGGCATGTGAACTGTCGACATCAACGTGTGGCTTTTCCTCTCTCTTATTTCTAGGTACCATGCAATGGTGAGAATGAGACATACACTGGTTTACCGGCCCCTAGTCGAACTTGCTACCCTGGAAGAGAGACACATCATTCAGACCTATTGTCTGAACCATCAGACCATCATGGAACTGTGTACCCAGCTGGAACCGGCTCTCTTACCAGCCATCCATAATCCCTATGCCATCTTTCCCACAGTACAGGTTATATCTGTTCTGCACTTCCTTGCCTCAGGCTAGTTTCAGTTGACAGTGGGTTGGCAGCAGGGATGTCACAGCCTATGTTCAGTATAGGGTTGAACGATGTACTGTGTGCTTTACTGAAACACCTGGACAGCTACATCAGATTCCCACAACGTGTGGATTTGGCCATTGTTAAATCTGACTTCTATGCTATGGCACATGTCCCTCATGTGATAGGAGCTGTAGATGGCACCCCCATTGCTTTGGTACCTCCCAGGGTGAATGAACAAGTGTACAGGAACAGGAAAAACATTTACTCCATTATTGTCCAGGTGGTGTTTCTTGCTGACCAGTACATCTCATAAGTGACTGCCAAGTTTCCTGTATCTGTGCAGGACTCCTAAATCCTGAGGAGCAGCAATGTGCCACACATGATTGCACAACTACAGAGAGAGAGGGCCCGTTTCATTGGTATGTATACAATAGTATGTGTGCAACTGCTATGTCACCTTTCTTAACATTCTACCCTGTGTCACTACCGGTATGGTGATAGGTCCAACATTTGTGCACACAGGTGACTCTGGCTATCCTAACCTTCCGTGGCTGCTGACACCAGTGAGATATCCAACAATAGATGGTAAAAAACATTTAAATGAGGCCAACATCAGGATGAGGTGTGTCACCGAGAGTACCTTTGCTCTGCTAAAGGCCAGATTTCAGTGTCTACATGTCTCAGGAGGTGTCCTGCTCTACAGACCACTGAAGGTGTGCCAGATCGTAGTTGCCTGCTTCATGCTACACAAACTGGCTCTGAGACGCCACATACCATTACTGGATGTTGAGGAGGTGACATCTGGACTTCTGGCTGATGATGGTGAAATAGACATTGATGATGAGGCAGATGATGAGGACGCAGCTCACTCTAGGACAGAGTTGATCCAACAATACTTCCAATGATCTACAGGTATGTGTCAAGTGTCTTGTATGTGAACTGTACTCCTGTCTGCCTTGTGACATAGTTCATTCTGGTGTGTGCCATCAGTGGAGGTGTTAAGTGCAGCTATCCCTTTGTGTGTGTTTTCAGCAAGGACATGTTGCCCATCAGGAATGGTGTCACTGTTTCTCTGCCAGTGCTATGGATATTGTGTTGTTGGCTGCCATCACATCTGCATGGAAATGGCCATGATGTATGGTTCCAGTAATACAGTGTATACTTCTAAGGGACTGGCAACCAAATTTGTGTCAGCAGTATTGCAACTTGTCCTCACTGTACAAAATGGACGGATCTGGTTGGTAACTAATTTTGACAGTGGAACTCAGCTTTAGGTGGGTACTGTGAGCTGTGAGGGATGGACCATTGGGAATGGATCTTTTGATATTGTGGATCTGCTATGGTCAATTGTGTTCACATGCCACTTGGGAACTTGCACTAGGGAGGACAACAATGTACTGCATGTCTGTTGGCTGGGCAACAGTGACTCTTACTGTGATGATTGTCCCTGTCTTGGTGTATTTACAGGTAATTTGAGTGATGCTTCTCTGGTTCCTGCCTTGATTGGTGGCTCAGGATTTGAGGATGAGCCTGTTCTACTGCCAAACGTGCTGCACATGCCTCCCCCTTCTGTCCACCTTACAGACCTTTGCTGGTTAAAGGTTTAATTAAGATGACATATTGTACAACAGTTAATTCATACATGTTACAATAAAGACAGGTATGCAGAAGCTGTGCTCAATGGTGTTTTTTTGTTATTTACAAGGTCAATGGCTGATGAGTGGAGTCATGGTGGTTGAAATCAACAGAGTAGTTTGTCCAGCTATTAGTAGTACAGGTCCATTATCCAAGGACCATGGGAATATGGAGAGATGACAGTGGACAGTCAAAAGGATGTGTCAGTGGCCCACAAGGGAGAATGCTCAGAAGAGTCCACTTCCTGACAGTGGTCTTGGTCTTGGCATCAGCTCCTGCAGGATGTCTGGATGGACAACCTTGTTTTCGGGGGGTTCCTCAGCTACAGAGGGAGGGGTGCTAGTGGCCTGTGGGTCCTCTGGCAGGGCCTCCATTCCACTTTCTGAGGCGGAAGTGGATGGCACAAATGGTATGTGGCTAGTGGAAGGAACCTGCTGGTGGAAGGAGGACGCACACTAGAGCTTGACCCTGCTGCATGGCCTCCTGGTGGTATTCCCTCTGCAGTCTCTGGTTCTCCTGCAAGGTGGAGAGTACCTGTCCCATCTTGTCCTAGGATTGCTGGTATGCTCCCAGGACTTGAGAGTTGGCCTCCTGGCCAGTCCTTTCCCTTTTGGGTCCCATCCCTTGGCCCAGAGGTGCCCTCCCACTGGCCGTGGCCCCCTGCACCCCTGGCACAGTGTGCCCACTCCCAGCTACACCAGGTCCATCATTGTCTTGGGTGTGAGGGGTGGGCTCAGGTTCCTGTACTGGGGAGCACACTGCTGTTTGTACAGTCCTTAGGACACAGGTTTGGAGCTGAGGGGTTGCCTGTGTTGTTGTTACCACAGGGGTGGAGGGCTTAGATGTGGGCAGGGTGAGGCTGGTGGTGGTGGTCTGACCAGATGTCCCAGATGGGCCAGTTAAGTTGTCAATGTCCAGACATCAAGAGCTGTAGTCCTCACTGGGGCCTTCATCCTGGGGAGGGCTGTCTGTCTCTGGCATCCTCTGCAAGGTGGCAGTAGCAGGGGTACCTATGGATGGAGAGGAGGAGAGTTACTTTGTGGAGGTGTACTTGTTCATATCATTGTATGATGCAAACAGTGGCTTGACTTGCTTCCCCATGATCACAATGACAAATGCGGCACTGCAAACATTGTTAGTGGGTGATGGATTGTGGAATTGGTACCATGCTCCATGGAGGGTTATGGATTGTGGATAGCATAGCTGTCATTGTCATGTGTTGGGACGAAGTAAGAACATTCAGTTATTGTAGCTGTTGCAATGGTTTTAGGTGTAGGTGTTCCACTGTGAGGTGGGACTGCCAGATTTTCATGTATGGGGAGTCATGCATTGCGGGAGTTGTAGTGCTTGCCATTGTGAGTGTTATTTGTGCAATCAGAGTAGAGTGTGTGAGGATGGTGGCAGTGGGGCGGGGTGGCATTCAGGGGAGGGGCATTGGGTGATTGGGTGGGGTGTGGAAGTGTGAGGTGGATTGCATTAGGGAGTGGGATAGGGTGGTGGGGACGCATGCTGTATAGGAGTCGTTGGTGGCAAGGGAGTGTTAGTGACTTACCGGACTCCAGCCCTCTGATTATTCCAGTCAGGCCCTCTGGATGCAGTATGTCCAAGACATTCTCCTCCCACGATGTAAACTCTGGGGGAGTAGGTGGGGGCCCACCACCAGTCTTGTTGATGTCAATGTGGTGTTGTGATGCCGTAAAATGCACCTTCCTTCGTAGGTCATTCCACCTCTTCCTGATATCCTCCCTTGTGCGTGGATGGTTGCCCACTGAATTGACCCCATCGACGATCCTCCACCATAACTCCATTTTCCTGGCAATGGATGTATGCTGGGCCTGTGCTCCGAACAGTTGTGGCTCTACCCTGATGATTTCATCAATCATGACCCTCAACTCTTCATCTGTGAATTGTGGGTGCTTTTGATGGGACGTGGTGGTAGTGAAGTGGATTGGGGGTGTTGTGCACAAGGATGATGTGTTTGGTGCTTGATGGGTTGTGTGGGGTGTTTTGGTTGGTTGGGTGGTGAGTTGTGGTGTTTGTGTGTAGTTGTGCTGAGTGTGATGTGTGTGTGGCGATGGGGTGTATGTGCTAACTATTGGGTATGGCAGTATCTCCTGGTCTGTGTAAATCGTTCCTTTTGCAAAGGATTGTGGGATGTGTGAGGGTGTGTTTTGTAGTGGTGTGTGTGGGTGTGTCTGATATCTGTATGTGTCTCAGGTGTGAGGTGTTTGTACTGTCCAAAGGGGTTTTGGGTTCTTCTGGAGGTGTATTTTTGAGCGCGGCGGGTCACACCGCCAATGGTTTACTGCTGTGGAAGGACCGCTGTGCTGATTTGTGGGTCATTATTTGGAGGGCGGTATGTTGTCGGCGTAGCAGTGCTGGTGGTGAGACCACCTCTCTCCTGCCCTCGGCCGGCCTGGCAATGTTGGATTTTTGACTGTTTTTGGACGGACTTCTGTCTGTGAATCGTAATTCGGCAGTCGTGAGACCGCCAACACTAGCGGTCCTTTGGCAGCCACCACCACAGCGGTCTTCCAAAAAGACTGCCAAATCCGTAATGAAGGACCCTGTGCCCATATTGAATTACTTTATATATGAGGTTTCAGAAATTATGAATGTAGCTACAGCTAGACAGACTAATACCAATTGAGGTTAAGCACTGCCAAGTGAGTCAATACTTTAAACACACGGAAGGGGAGAGTTGACCTTAAATTGCCAGAACTGACTGGCTCATTAAATAACTTTATATGGGTTGGAATGGTCGGAATGCAAATGCTTACAAGTCTTAAGTCAAGAAACACCTTTACATCTCTAGAAACGCCCAGAGACTTAGAATGTGAAGATGAGGCCCCTAGAAGAGTTTAATTCTACCAACCTGTGTTGATAGAGTTAGTACTGGCCGGAAGCCTTGACTACTGAAAATAATGTATGCTGTATGCCTTTATGAATATTTACCACACTCCCAGGTCTAAGGTGTACTCAATGAATGCTTTTTGGCAGGCACTCAGGCAATCAACTAATGCTAATGCATCACAATATTTGGTATAGACAAGCTTGTAGATGTTCCCTGTGAAATGAAGGAACATGTTTTTGGATGACTGCTGGCAAACAGCTGTATCCATGAGTGTACTAGAGACATTTATAAGTGGATGTCTCCAAGACTCTAATGCCATTTTGTAGGAGAGCCAAATAAGGAGGACATTCAGGATGTGCTCCTATAGGTAATTAATTTGGAGCTAAAAGAAAATCACTGCAGGTATCCTCACACAGCCAAAGAGTTCTATATGATGGTTGTGGGCACATTAATTACTTCAAGATTCATTTCAGGTGATTAATCTTGATTTGATTGATATCAGATTTCTATATTTGTGCATTTATTTTGTATTAATATTAAAATATTAATATTGGTTCAATCTGATGATAATCTCGGGTTTTAGGGCATTTTTATAAAATACATTCCTTTTTTCCTGTACAGTGAAGACCTCCCATAGGCTCCCCGTCTAGCTCTTTTTTTATGGGAGGAGAACCTGTGCCTTCCTTCCCTTAACCATATTCTTGGTTTTTGTAGTTCCCTGAGCATTTTCCTTTTGGTTTACCCTTTTTAGGATCCTCCTACCAGACAGGGCAATACCTCCCATGGCACCCCCTTCTAAAACTTTTTATGAGAGGAGAACCTGAGTCCTCATTTCCTTAACCATACCCTTGTTTTTGTTTTGTTTCCTGTGCACTCTCCTTTTGGTTTACTATTTTCAGGACTCACCTACAAGAGAGTGCAATATGTCAGGTGGACTAATCAATAACTGTCAGTGGGCTTACAGTCCACACATCGTTATCATTGGTTGGCTTTATTGTCACTCTAATTTGCTTGCTTCCTATTCAATAGCTTGCCTTCCTCTTCTTGTGTTTATCCTTCCAATGGGGACAGCCTCTTTATCATCCTTTTGATTGGCTTAATTGTTTTAGAAGGCAGACAGCAAATTGCTGCTTGCCCATCCACCTCACAAAAAATGCCTTTGCACCAGTGATATTTTACTTTTAGGTCACACCACTACACAGCTCATGCACTGCCTTTCACAGAACATATCATGTACTTACCAAGAGCATACAGTGGATTGGAGCACGCACATTGCTTATGATTGGTTGTCTTTCCTGTTACTCATGTGCCTGCTTCTTATTCAATGGCATGACTTGTCCTTCTGAAATCTGTCCCACCCCTGGAGTATTGACAACTTACGTGCATTCTTCAACTGCTTACTTTTAGGGATCTCATTTTTTCTTTAGTCTTAAGCAGTCCAGAAAAGTGCATGAGCTTTCCAGCTGTCCCTAGTGTGCTTCTCTTATCTGTTCCACACTCTGTGTTGCTCTTTCCTTCACATAGGTACTTCTCCACTGCCTGCTCCAAATGTCTCTCCTGCCCATTGCTTTTCTTGATCTTTTGACCTCTTGATCTCATGATCTTATAAGAAATTAATCAATTAATTTCATACAAGATCATGTCTCCAGTACAAATCCATGGCTCTCGACCATCCACACAACTGGTTGCAAGAATGAGCTGCCTTTATCTGGCGTTGGCAATGTCTTTTGTGTGTAGAACACCCTCAGCAAGTGTATAGAAGCCTACCCCAGTGTACAAACATCATCCTCTTATCCTGTGTAGGTGACATAGCATCATGTGAATAATTCAAATGTTTTGTACCACTTTACGTTTCTAGAACCATCACAAAATGCTGCACCAACCAACCAACTGTCCTGGAGCTGCTTTAAGTAATGGTTGGACCCACTCAATGTTGGAGCCACCATTCTAGCTCTCCGTAGCATCACCATGCTTTGCATTTCTCATCAGTCACATTCCACACTGAAATACACTGTTTTAGAGGGGATTACCATATTTTAGACCAGTAAAGCGTCATCACTGGTGCAAAGGGTACCCAATGCCTGAAGTGGGCTGATCCATTGCCCCATGTTGTGCCCAGATCAGTGGATGAAGCCTACTGACCAAAAGCCCCTTTGTATATTGATATTATAACATTTTATTTGGAAGAAACAATATGCCAGTAAAACACCTAAGGCTATCTCAGATGCCAAGTTAAACACGGTCCTATCTAGTAAACAGGTAGCTTTAACAGTCTAGAATAGGGTAAACTGGAGATACGCTTTTGTGCAGTTTGAACAGGTGAGTCTTTGTAAAGTTTAAGGTGGTAGGTCGGATCCTTAAATCATTTGGAGGGGCTTTCGGGCGATTGCAGCTTCATCAGCAAAGTTTTTAAGTTGTAGTGTGATCTTACTTCTTTAAGATTTATGGCCGCGAACATTGGACAAAGGTTTGCTAAGTAATTATATTTGTTCTTGTGAACTGCTGCTTTGTACATCAGGCAGTCTATTTTTAATGTAATTCTTACCTCCAAAGACTGCCAATGAAGCTCATTCAAGATAAGTGTATGGTGGTTGAATTGTTGTTATGCTGCAGTCTCGCTTAAGCAGTGGTAGACTGTCTTAATAGGCGCAAGGGAAGTTATCATAAGACCTGTTTACATGGCATTTCCGCAGTCAGTTCTGGAGATGATTAAGGCAGGGACAGCTACATTTAATTGATTTAATGCTAGTGATTTTTCTTTACGAAATAAAGTTGTTAATTTGCTGATTTGGCCACTTTTTTTTAGCTGTGGAAGTATGTTAGGGAACGTTCTAGAATGAAGCCTAGTGATTCTTCCACAAAAGATAAGAATGAAGGGAAGCTTTCCTCTTTTAGATCTTGGGTCAAACCTGTTTCAGCTGTGCATTTGTAGTTTGTTGCTAGGAGGAATTACAACTTCTGTGAGTTCAGCATCAGTAATCTTTCTGCCATCCTCTTCTGAAGACGTTTAAGGCATGTTTGAATAAAATGACTGACCTATATAGAAGACACATTCATGTAAAGTTGTGTGTCATCCGTGTATTGATGTATCATGACTTCAGTGTCTGCTATGTTCCCTGGAGTTCCAGAAGTAAATCAAATTGTGTTCGGGGCACATGGAGAATCCAGGGACTCCACGTGACATGGATTCCAGGTTAGAGGCATGTATAGAGGCTATTTATTTCCAGTTTTCTAGAAATTAGAAGAGCCAGTTCAGAACTTTATTTCAGAAACCCAGAGGAAACATTGTGTTCCAATGTCTCAAGAATCTTCCCGTCATCTGTGTCAAATGCTGCCAACAGATCCAGTGAGATGAGTAAACACACCTCCCCTTTAACTAGAATGTGATGGTCATTGTAAAGTTTTTGAACGTAGATTTTTCCGTACTGAAACCTATACAAAAGCCTAACCCAATGATGGTTCACAGGGAGTTGTTATTTGGGTGAGCTATGAGCTGCATAGTTAAACATACAATTGCCTTGCCCAATCAGGGAAGACTGGTCATAAACCTGTAATTGGCAAGTGTTTTTGGCTCTGCATGTACTTCTTCAGAATTGGTGTGGCTCGACCTGATTTCACGGGGTTCGAGAAGGACCTATGCATTTGTAATACGTTTATTATAAGACACTAGGTGGGTTTCAGATGATGGAAATATGCTTTGATGAAATTCACAAGAATTGGGTACTTAAGTTTGCTAGTTAGCCATGTGTGTTAAGTTTATTTTGTTGAGCTTACCCTCCGTGACAGTGGACAAAGAATCCTAAATGTTATGGGCTTGGGATGGAAACTTCTTAGCCACGTTCCTCAAGGAACAAGAGACTAATAAGCTTATTATCCAAGGCGGGAATAACGCCATGCCACCAACCCTGCCTACAACACATCCCTTAGCATGGTTTATCAATATTTAACTCTGTGCATAGCAATAACTTGTTTTTCTTACAACTCTTCATTACACGTCGGCTATTTTTAAGAGCTGTGAGTAACAGATATTCTTATTCTTTAATATAATGTTGATCTTTTGACTAACCTCGGAAAAATGGAATGCTGTGTTGGCCTTACTAGGATCAGAGCTATTGATCTGCAGATACTGAGATACCAGCCACCAGTGTTTGGCCCTGGCATTCCTCTTCCTGTGGTATGATGTTTAACACCCTGTTAGGCGACCGCTACATTCACTCAACCACACCAATGAACTGTCAGACAGTAAGATGCTATGGTGCAAAGATGACCGAAGTAAGCCTTCTGGGACGGATTTGAGATCAATAAGACATACCCCTGGGAATGTCGCATAATATGTGTAATTACGCTGCAAATACACATCTTAGGTATATGAATATCACACAATATACGACTTAGTTCTTATTTGTTCCTGGTTTGCTTTGGCGTTATGATTTCATGAAAAGACACGTTAATCTACATAAAATTGATCCGGCTTAGCCTGAAAACCTGCACCTGCTTATTCTGTTCCTAAATCATTACATCCCATTAGCATAAATTACAGGGAATGCTTACACTCTACTATGCAAACGGATTTTTGGTCATCACTTTGGTCAACCACAGGAGCTAAAACGCTTTTGAGTGCAAAAATTGATTGCTGCTATCATTTCCACTGCTTTTTTGCTTGAAAGCAGATCCTAGCTTCACAAGAGCGCCGGAGCAAACTTGTCATGAACCTGGGCCTTGCGTTGAAATATAAATCGTTGTTGAACTATTTTCAAGTTACAGCCTATGTAAAGTGACCCTAAGGCCTTCTACCATCTCCTTGGAACATGCTGTTCACAGGCGCTGATGATTATTGAACTCGTGACTGAGTTTTGTCGCATTTCAGAAGCCGTATGATTACCTCGGTCACGCAGTGTGCTAAACACTGGGATACAGGAACTTTGTTAAAGGTACGTGTGTGCTAGAGACTGCTCAGGGAATTTAAAAGGCTTCTGGCTGCAAGTCCCGTAAATCAGCCACTCAAATTCACTTTAAAACCTGAAAGACATTCCAGTGCCGTCCTATTAAGGTTCAGGTTAAGTGCATATTGCGAGTTCAGTCATTAGTTCTATTATTTTGTCTTTCATGCAATGTACTTGAGGGGTCATAGGCTTAAACATCTATTAAGAAGTTTCTCAGAGCAAATGAATCTAGGGGAGAACACAAGCAGGGTGTTTTAAGATCCATACGCTTCCATGTGCCCAACCACTGACATCCAATCAAGGAACACAAAGCAGTTAAACACAGTCCTTAACTCCATTGCTGAATAATTCTGTGCGTACCCAGATCTGGAGCTAAAATGATCCAGCCCATTGGTAAGGAACCATGCCCTTTAAAACTATGCTATTAACTATGCCTAAAGACGAGGCGTGGCTAACTGCCCAAGATGGCGGCAGCTTAATCTGAGGGCTCCAGACCGAGGCCTTCTAATCCGGTCAAATTTCCCTTTCAATCGCAGCATCCAGCCCTAAATAGTACAGTACTCGCACAGGCAAACCGGGGCGAGAGTTCTGAAGCCGCTCAGGGTGGTGTAACAGTGCACTTACATGCCCGCTCCCACCACAACAATGGTAGCAGCCATGCAGACCTGAGGCTCATGCCCAGAGCTAGGAGAGCGGACTGGTCAGGGGAGGCAGTGACGGTGCCAGAGGCTCGTTCTCCTTTGCCCTTGGAAGACACATAGAACGGACAGACATTGCTAATGGGCTACGGCTCGAAGCATTCAGGTGAGGGCCAGTGCAGCAGACTGCGGCCGGGAGGCTCCACTGAGAGACCTCATGGCAAGCCTGAGGAGACACGTGCAAGCCTGCCAGCTCGGTGGGGCCTGAGCCATTTTGCTGATCAGCTGCAGCTGTTGTAAGGTGAAAAATCCTCTACCCACTGTCTAATAACACCCCCCAAGTCTGATTGCTGCACCGGGCCGGTTGGGTCCAATCTCTACAATACACCCATGCCGGCAGGCAGGAGGCAGCCCGCAAGCGAAAAAATGGGCACTTTGGTTCTCCTCTGCTGCTGTTTGGGGTGCCGACAGGTACTGTCAGTGAACTGATGTGGGGCCTCAATTCTCCACCCATGCATAGTGAAATCGGACTATAATCCCCCATTGACACTTTAACTGGGGGCCAGATGTATCACTACTGGGCCTGTGAAAAAGGTGCAACAGGCATGCAAAGGAAGGAACAAGAGGATGATTTATCATGCGGAATGTTTAACAGTGCTGGCCCGCCAGAAGGCTCCCCTCCTCTTGTTGTGCTCTCCTCCTTCAAACAGCAGCCACTAAAACATGATACCAGTGCCAATATGATCCCACACCACTGTCAAGTGATCCTAAATAGCCTGAGTAGATGCCCAGAGTGAACCTACAGACTGGCCCTGGGTGACATCTCCAGGATTGCCCTGAAATACAGAGGAACTACCAGGGGACCTCGACTGGCGGAGAGGCCTGGTGGGCACCCCACCCTGGACCCACTGATCCACCTTACTTATGGCGAGCCCCTATGAATCTCCCTGATACCCAGTGACTGGCCTCCAGACAATGGTGCTGTTGGTGGCTGATTCTCCTGAGTTGGCGAGACATACTCTAAGTACTGTTGATAATAACACTGATGGGCGTCTCCCTACTGACTCTTGAGCACTGGAGGTGGTGGGACCTCACCAGCCTACTCCGGAAGTACAATTCTGGTGGTAGGCATGGAGGAATACTAGTCGCACCCACAGACTGATCCTAAAGGGTACAGGGAAGTATGATGGTATGCACCAAGAACAAGTCAGACAAGCCTGGTCCCTCTTCACGCTCCCACTCAAACTCCTCCGAGAGATCCCTGACCCAAACCCTGGAGACTTTGTTCCCCCAACAGCAGCACCACCCTGCGTCAACCAACTATGCGTCATCCTACAGGAAATCTGAGACTCGTGGATTGCTATTGAACAATGCCTGGAAGCGCTCATAACCAACATCAGCCTCCTCAAGGATGACCAACGCAAAATGGCCGATAGAGCCAAGCAAAATTAACAGACTCTTGCTGTCTTATCACCAGGCCAAGCAGACCACTCCTCACAAATCAACCACCTGCGCTGACTGGTGGAACAACTACAGGATAAGGCAGATGATGCAGAAGGATGAGCACGCTGCAATAATGTCCACATCATTGGAGTACTGGAAGGCACAGAGGGCCCACATGCCACACAATTTATCAAAGAATGGCTATGGACAGTGGTGGCACCCCCTGGTTTCTCATTTGTGGTGGTGCAGGCACACAGAGTCCACTTTAGATTATCTGTTCCAGGGGCACCCCCACACCCAATGGTTGTGAAAATCCTCAACTTCAAGGACCGTGACTTGGTACTCTGTGCTGCACGTGAACAGGCACCTATTCACATAGAAAATGTCAGGGTCTCACTGTTCTCGAATTACATAATGGCCATACAGAGCTGTCGCTCCTCCCTCTAAGATGTTAAGAAGCACTTTCATATGTCTGGCCTCAGGTATGCATTGATGTTTCTAGTCCAACTCAAGGTGAACCACGACTACCAGACTATCTTCTTTGACATTCCGGAGAAAGACTGGGACTGGTTGGAGCAACATTTCCCAGACTCCCAGTGGCGTAGACCTCCACAACCAAGCTCCCTCAGACCACAACGACGTCTGCGAAGACAGCGCCAGCAAACAATGGACAAAACCAAGTCTGGAGTGATCCCATCAAGGCAAAAGGTCCTGGGGGGACAATAAGCAGCAACAACGTTGCGTCTGTCCAAAATACCCCACCACCTCCAGTTCTTCACAGAGCAACACTTCAGGATAAGACTCAGGGAGCAGCATAGTGATGTTCCCTTCGATTTCACATGACTTGTTAGGCTAAAGGTTGTGAGTACTGCTTGTATGACATTATGCATTTGTTCCTCCGCAGACAGCTCCCTGCAAATTTTATGATCTCAAATATATCGCTTACTCTTACATAATGTACATGAAATGTTCTCTTTGTATTGTCCAGCACTTGTCTTTGTATTGATGAATCTTAAAACATGATGGGTGTTTATTTTTATACCATTGCCCCCCTGGAGAATCGCTTGCAGCGGTTTGCAATGATGTGTAGTAATCTGATCAGATCCAGGCTATAATGCCAGCTGAAACATTATATTATATTTAATTTGGAACTGCTGAATTACATGAACTACTGTGGCCCTGGGTCCGCATGGGCCATCTGAGTGAAATTGCCATCATTCTCTACCTACAATCTTGCCCCCACTAGAGCTTTGGCCCACACTTTATTTTGGTTATTTGGTTGCTGATTGTTTGTTGTATGGTCGAACGATGTTGTATCGCTGGACCGAGTATTAAGAGAAGTTGTTCCACTGTTAGACCTAGTCATCTATCATGTACAATGTATGTTCAAACTCAGGATGCACAATGTACTTAACGCATACAACAGGTGATAGGTTGGGGCCGCACATAAGAGTCAAAGGGTGTTAACACAATTACATATGCACCATGCACATATAACTTTTCTCCAAGAAACAAATCTCACTGCACCAGAACCACTGAAGTTGTGCAGCAAATGGAGAAGCCAGCTGTTTCATACATACTATTCTGCATATGCGAGAGAGACTGCTACTTGGCTCCAAGCTGGGGTCCTGTTTAAGGTTTTGGATGCTAGAATCGACACTCAGAGACGCTATATACTGGTAAAGGGGGAATTATATGGTGCTCCTATAGCACTGGGCTGTGTATATGCACTCAAAGTGGAATAAGATGTGTTCCTGGCCCACATATCAGCAGTCTAAACGGACTGGGTCATATACATGTGGGTGCTGGGAGGAGATTTTAATGCAGTATTAGATACAGCACTTGACTGTTCCCACCCTCCTGTCAGGCACTGCCCCCATCCAACAATCTAGAGAGTTACGACAGTGGATAGATAGGTAGCACCTCTCAGATATTTGGCGTGGCAGGAATTTGGCAATAAGAGAGTATTTGTTCTATTCATACCCTCATCAGTTACATTCCCACCTTGATAGATTCCTGAGTTCCTTGAGCCTTCAATCTGGTATACTGCGTGTCACCTACCTAGAAAGACGGTATCAGACAATAAACCATTGTAAATGATGTTGTCATGGAGAAGGGTTCCTGCCCCGATCCCCACATGGTGCCTACAACCCACATTACTTGATGACGGAATATTCAGGGACACACTAGCCACATGCATAGATACGTACTTCTCTGAAAATGCAAACGAGGCCTCTTCCCTTTTAAGAATTCTCAGTGCTTCTCAGTGGCACAGCTCTAGGTGCAGTGGTAGGAGCCCACAGAGAAGGTCTCCGGGAACTGACACAATTTGAGGATAAACTAAGTTCTCTGGAAAAGGAAGCCACTCACAATGAAGCTGCTGAGATATTACAGGAACCCAGCATAACCCATGCAAAACTTTTAGAGCACCTGCGGGCTATAGACTATAAGGCCTATACATGAAAAAACACATACCGAAGCAGATACGTCAGGCACACCTAATTCACATGAAGATCTCACCCACATCAACACACCTACCCGTGCGACAGCTGATACGCATCTAGCCATTAACAAAGCATTTCACGACTATTATGCATTACTATACACTGCCCCGGAGCTCCCAGATCTGGTGAAAGTCGCTTCGTTCCCCAACAATGCACCTCCCTGAATATCAGTAGTTTATTTCAGGTCATGGATGCTGCTGGCAGGCTGGCTGCGTGTCCCTGGATGTTAATCAGGCCTTTGACAGGCAGGGCTGGGACTACATGATAGCGGCATTAATCAAATTTGGCATCCCTGCAGATTATATTAAATGGGTGAAGTTACTGTACTTGACTCCCACGGCCCGGGCTCAGATCTCATGGGGGACACAACAGGCCTGCCCTTTGTCGCCACTTCTGTTCATGCTAGCCATCAAACCTATTGCACAGCAAATCCGACAAGCAGCTGCTAATTGGGTAATACCAACAGGCTGTACAATACATTCAGGGGGTCATTACGACCTCGGCGGTCTTTTTCAAAGACCCAGAGGAACCGCCGTGCTGAAGACCGCCAGTGCAGGTGAATTATGACTGCTGGCAGCCCTCCGTCCTTTTTTGGACAGAGAACCGCCAGCAGCCATACTGGCGGTCGGCGCGGAAGTGGAGGTTGCCCCACCTCCACCGCCCCATCATCAGAACACCGCCCACCGAATCACGTCCCATGATTCAGTGTGGCGGTGTTCTGGTGACGGGGAGCTGGTGGTGGAGCAGCCCTCATGGATCACGTCCCCTCCCGGAGGATCAACAGACCAGGTAAGTTGATCGGCCGTTAGGGGAGGGGGTGTTGTGGTTTGTGTGCATGCATGGGGGTGCGCGTGTGAGTATGTAGAGGGGGTGTGTGAGTGTGTGTATGCATGCGGGGGTGTTGTGTGTTTGAAAATGTGTGCGTGTCTGTCTGTTTGTATGTCCGTGAGTATGTGTGCGTGTATGTCTGTATGTATGTGTGCGTGTATGACTGTGTGTGTGTCTGTTGGTATGTTTGTTGGTAAGAGTGCGGGTCTGTGTATTGGTGGTGTCTGTATGCGTGTAGGGTGGGGGTGTGTTCCAATGTTGGGGGTAGGGGTGGGGAGGGGGGTCCTGCCACCTTCGGGGGGTTGTGAGGGGGGTGGCGGGAGGACTCGGGGGTGGGGGGTGAGGGAGACCCCTATCAGTGCCAGGGAAGGAATTCCCTGGCACTGATAGTGCTTACCACCATGGATTTCATGGCAGTTCCAAACCACCCGAAATCCATGGCGGTCTGCAGGGTCGTGATACCACCGGCGGTCTGGTGATGGCCGCCGGGCTGGAGACGAAGTCTCCAGCCCAGCGGTCGTCACCGCCCTGGCGGTCGGAATGGAGAAGTGGCGGATGACCGTGGCGGTAACCGCCATGGTCATAATTCCATTTTTTTTCCGCCGGCCTGTTGGCGGTATTGCCGCCACTTCTCCACCGCCCGCCAGGGTTGTAATGAGGGCCTCAGTGTCCTTTTAGGCAGACAACATGATCCTTTATTTGAAAACACTGTAAGGGGTTTCAGAAGGTATAGCTCACTTATTGACCAAATTTAGGGCCTTGTCAGGGCTACAGGTTAATGCAGATAAATCTTGTGTGTTCTCCTTTGCTGGCACGTACTCAGACCCCACACTGCAGTTTGGACCTATTTCTGTTCCTGTGGCTCTACCTACATTTCGGTATTTTGGGACCCACATATAGAGAAACACAGGTTCTACTTGAGGTAAAGCTGGTCCTTACAATCAACTCACTATGTTCACTGGGTAGCATTCTGGATCACACTGCCACTGTCAGTAGTTGGACGTCTGGCACTGGCAAACATGGTCATGCTACCCCGCCTGCTATACCATTTTGCCAACCTGCCAGTGGTGGTACCAAAATGGGTGTCCAGGCTGCTAAACACCATGTCGGTAGAGCTTACATGGGGAAAGGGACACGGCAGGGTCAGTCTTGGAAAATTACAGTTACCTACTGATGTGGTGGACTGGGAGCCCCAGACTTTAAGGCGTACTGCCTTGCAGGGCAGCTGCAGTGGCTGTTCTACTAGCTAGCCGTAGAAATACTAGAGGGACACGGAGATTTCAAACTGGTCCAGTGCACATCCTCCCAGAATAAATAAGGTACACTGTTCCACAGGGAAAACACAGGTCAAAAGGGAACTCTTAAAAGTAGAAGTCAAGGCCCTCACACACCCAATGGATGTCATGCTTCAGGCCTGCTCCTCGCCGGGCTGACACTGCAATGTCCAATAAGCCCCTCGAAGGGGCTCTTTGCCAGAGATCTTTTTGGAATGTGTGCCGTGGGTAGGCGTAGGGGTAGATTCAGACCTACGAGGAGAAGTCAAAAGCTGGAGAGGATGAATTAAAATTGGCTCTAAACCCTACCATCAATATGTTTATTACACGCAAGAAGTCTAGTGATAAGGGAGATAATGTTCCTCCACTCCACCAGAGACGAAATAGGAAAAAGGAAAATTGATCCTCCAACCCTAAATGATGGTCGACATGTTTCACGCCTATATTGTACGTGCGGATCGGTTGGCATTTCTTCAGGACCAAAAAATAAAAAAACTCCTAAGCTTTACTAAAGAACTCCAGTGAGTATGGGTTACGTAAAAGGAATATAACTTACATAAAGAGCTACACAACAAAACCTAAGTAGGTTTGGACTCCCCTATATTAGGGAAAGGGCCCCTTGGGAAAATGCGAGCCGAGCGACTACCGTGGCCATTCACCCGATGGGCCCCTCACCGAGACCTACCCGGCGGCCGCAAACCCTGGTTTATATGTATACCTAATGGCTAGCCAGCCTGAACCTGACGGAGATTGGATATCCTGCAGAAAGAATTAACCAAGGTCATCTCCACTGACTAGTATGGCCAGTCGCAGTAGTGTGGCTCTGGCATACTGGAGGAAGGCGAGGACTTATACAGGTTTTATGGTCCCATATGCGCCGAATGCCCCACCATGCAGCCTTCCCACATCCTTGGGTACTCTGACATCACGTAGGCTCAACCCTTAAGAGTGGGGGATGACGACAGTGGGCGCATTATTCCAGGATGGAGTGCCGCTCAAACACGCGGACTTTGTATATGCACATGCTTTACCAGACGACCTGTTTTTCACACTCACTAGTATCATGAGGAACGATTGACGGCACTAGTCACCTGACAGGAAAGAACCAGAAACACATACACTACTCCAGCCGTTACACTTAATGGGACATGACAGACTCTTGGAGCGCTTGATCGACAGTGGATCCCGAACCCACCTTCTGACATCATCCTTTTCATTGAGAGCGAGCGGGGAGGAGAATCTTTCGCATTAACTTTTTCGGATCAAGACTGGGTCACTCTATTTGCATACCCCCACAAAGGTTTCCCATAATTTGAGATTTAGGTTAATTCAGTAGCTCACTCCACACAGTCAGCCAAATGTTTCCATCGGCATTATCCACATGCTACCGCTGTCCTACAGCAGATGCCAATTTCCTACATATGTTATAGTCCTGCCCTTCCTTGACGGCCTACTGGACTGAAATCTCCATAGTCCTGGTAGAACTGGCAGGCATGGCACACTGGGATACCCCAGTGAGTGTTCTCTTAGGACTCTTTCCCAGACCAAAGAGTTAAACAGTGGCATTACATTTTATCGATCTAGCTCTGTTACTGGCAAAATGGCTGATAACTAGATGCTGGAAATCCCTGAAGGCTCCACAAGTGGTCTCTTGGCTGGAACAGGTCGTACACTGGGACAGGCAGTGAGTAATGTGATAAGATGGGAGGAAAATAGGGGACTGCGAAGGAAGCCCATCTCACTTGAATGGGACACCCTCCTAGAAAGGTTTAGACTACAAGATGTAGGCTCCGATGAGTAATAGATGCTGCCTGTTTAGACTACACATGCACTGGGTACCTTACTTACAGATTGCCCTCCCTGTGTCCTCCCGCACCACTGAAATAAAAGTGTACTACCCATTACTTGTGCTGTGTAGCTCACCGAACAATATTGGGTACTACTGGACGCCGGATACCATCCATTACTTACTCATGACACTGTAGAGACTGTAAATATACTCCATTGCTTCCACAAATGACTGTTGCATCATACTACATTGTGTTATGAAATATTGACAGGTGACGTTGTCTGGTTATCGGGGAAGTTGGGTGGGGTTATTTGTTGGAATTGCATTGCTCTATAACAAAGGACATTTCTGAATAGCAGCTCCCTATTTGATACTGATTGAAAACGTATGTAATATGACCCTTGCTATGGACATAATGTCTATTTATATTGATAAAATCAAAAAATGCAATAAAGTTTGTGTGAAAAAACAATGTCTAAAGAAACGATACCTAAGGTCATATGAAGCCACCTAAAATAAATATGTTAGCAATGCCCCGCCTCTAAGTAGCATGCACAGCCCCTGTGTTTCCTCCTTCCTTTTCACTAAATGTGCATCGTGCAGGAAGAAGTTGCGTGACTCCGCCTAAAGCTCTAATCAAACGGCGCAAGAGGAGGATGGAGAGCATGATGTAAATTTTTCCTTAAAAAAAGACAACGGTACACAGTTCCAAACAATGGGTTCTGTACAGATTCTAAAGAAACCGATGGATCCAAAGAATCAATTTGATTTAGAACAAGAGCCCTCACTCACCAAATGGTGAAATGTTTCATCATCTGGCTTTTGCTCCTCGTCAGCCCGGCACTGCAATGCCTTGCGGGCCCCTCGTGGGGGCTCTTTGCCGGAGATCTTCTAAATATAGAAATGCCGGTTAGTGAATGGCCGAAAAATGGGGTTGGTATATAAGTGTGTGAGGATAAAAATGGCTAGAGGTCTAGAGAGATAATTTTAATTAAACATCGACCTCTGTCATGACTAAAAACCAAGTGCGGGTAATAATTAGAAATTATGTCTAATCTACCCTCAAAAGAAACAAAAATTAAGAAAGGATCAGCAGGGGCGTGGTCTGGCCACGAATGGAGATGGCCGCCTAGGAGCCGAGCTCTGCTAGGTGGCGGGCCGTGGACCGGGGGCGGCGGCGCCAGGGGTGCGCCGAGAGCCCCCCAAACAACAAAAACGAGCGCCGTGGATCGGCAGTGAGCGGACGGCGCGCCGCCCATGGAGGGGGCGCGCTCCCCCCCCTCCGAGCATACGGGGAGCGAGGAAGATGGCGCTGAGGCCTGCGGCAGGAAGCTGAGCCGCGGCCTCAGGTAGTCAGCAGACCCGGACCGGGGGCGCGCCTCCCTCCTCTGGCTACCGAGGGAGGTGGGAGCCTGGATGATTTCACCGCTCGCCTCGCTCCTTTCCTCCCTCTCCTCTCTCGGAGTTTGGAGGCCCCCCGCGGGCACACCGGAGACCTGGGTGGCCCGCGGATAGTGGTGGCAACGTCGTGGACCCTCCCTCCTCCCATTGCAGAAATCGGGACCCGTGGAGTCCCTTCTTCAGAAACGTCAGAAACCCCAGGACCACTGCTGCCTCTGGGGGACTGGGAGCATCGCTGGTGGCCCCCCGCTTGCTTCCCCCCCACACTAACTGTGCAGAACCGGAAGCCCCTATGGGTGCAAGGTGGAAAGGGGGTAAGGAAGGAAAGGAAATTTTTTAAAAAAAGAATACAAGGATAGAAGTAGCCGTAAAAAGTAAAAAGTAAAAAGGACAGAAAACAAGGAAAAATAACTGAAACCCTACCCACGTCGAACACCCGTGGGATCCCTGGACTGACGAGGCAGGTGGCACAAACTCTCTCGGACGGGCGAGCGGGGAAGGGAAGGGTACACTGCACGGGCCCTGCAGCGGCACGACGCACCATGGTTGCCCACCTACTGGGGCATTTGTTCTTCCGTCTATACCTCCAACTACCACTGGACCAGCAGCGAGAGGGTCAGCCATGGCTTTAAACACCAAGGAGTGCGGACGCAGGAGGTGTGCCTCATTTCTTTCTTCATGGACTGCGGGGGTGGTGAGGTCTTGCGTGCCCCCTCGCTTGGCGCCTAGTGGATTCCTCTCTCGGCAGCGACAACGCTGGCGCCTGGATGGCGCAAGGGGAACGGAGGCAGCGCCGGGGATTTCCCCCTCTTCTCTTTCCCTTTCCCGGCTGGGAACAGGGAACCACGGAACTCCCCCTCCCCGGGGACCCCGGATGCGCCCCGCTGAGAACACCTACAACCCCCACATCTCCAATTAACGCCCACCCGGACTTGCCACCATATCAACCCCCTCCCTTCCTCAGACAAGTGGGGGAGTGCCTGGGTCTGTACCTGTGCCCGGATCTGCGCTTTGCCCGGACGCCCAGAGGCCTGATCCTTGAGATTTTGCCGCAAGCATCAGTTGTGACACAGTCAGACACTTTTTGGCTCCCTACCTGAACGGAGGAACCCGCAATGCCCAGGGGCAAGACAACGGGCAAAGCGACGGGTAAACCAGCCCGCCAACTACTATTCTCTGAAGCCCTTCGCCAGCAGAAGCATCCCTCAGTAGAGGACTCTCCATCCCTCCTTTGCTCCAACATGGCAGACGACACACAAGGTGCGACAATGGAACGTATATAGCAGGAGATATCCGCGGTGAGCCGTAAGCTGGAGGGCATGGACAACGCCATGGTGGCGTTGATGGCGGAGATGAGATCTATGTGCCTGGACATAGCCGGTTTCCAATCGCAGATATCCGGGCTCGACCAACGAGTGGCAACGGTGGAAACTCAAGTAGCCTCCTGGACCGATAGAGCCATAGAACTCTCGTACCTCCGCAGCAAGCTGACGGATTTGGAGGACAGGAGCCGCAAGAATAATGTTCACCTCCTTGGGTTCCCGGAGGGCGCTGAAGGCGCAGACATATTCTCCTACTTGCGGGACACACTTCTCAAGCTAACGGACGTAACATTTGACCCCCCTTTGGAATTCCAAAGGGCGCACAGGCTGGGCCCCAAGAGACAGGATGGAAATGGCCGCGCCCGTCCATTTATAGTCTGCATGGTACGACATCTGCAGGCCCGCCAACTACTACAGATGGCTCGAACACAAGGATCGCTCTGATCGGGTAATCTGGAGATCCAGATATCAGCTGACTTTTCCAAGGAGACTGCAGATCGGAGGAAAGCCTTCCTGTCTTTCCGCACCCAACTCCGTCGCTTAGATGTGAAATTTGGTCTATTCAAGCCAGCCAGGATGTGGATCACCAAAAATGGGGAATCACAGAACTTTTACAACCCGGAGGACCTGAGAACATTCTTAGAAGGACTGCAAGATCAAACCCAGTCCATGGAAACGACTGCCCAGCCCCCTCAGGCCACACGGGGCCCACCCTCGGGAACCGGCCACCTGGCACCCGCATCGGAACCTGAAGTGCGCTCTACCAAAGACCCCCAACTCAGGGGAAGAGATTATGAGAGACTCGCAAAAAGCTACGACGACAGGGGCCAAGTACTTCAAGCGGTGGTGATGCACATACAGCTATCAGAAAGAGACAAATACCACTCCCCCCTGAAGCCCACGATGGACCCCACCTGAGGACAAGAAAACATTATGTCCCTCAGGACTCTCCCTACTATCGACCACGGGCTGACATGACCGCACTAAAGGGACCTTGCTGCGGAAAAGAGACGAAACGGAGAGATGAATACCTGTTTTTGTGAACTCATAGACATATTATCACAGGGGGCTATTGCCTCTGATTGTTCTTGATAGTGTTTGAATATTCTTGCTTATTACCACGTGTTTTAGTATATTCTCCTTTATTCTCCCCCTTCTTAGAGACCTAGTAGTACGTCCTCTCTCAATAGCATGACTCCCGTTTGTCTTCTAAATAGATATTGAGCATCTCCTTAGAACTGTTACACTGTTTCTATCCATTAATAATTTGTTTTAATTTTGATTGCCCTCAATGACGGTTGATAAATGTCTACTACGATCGACAACGTATTATTGCATCTGAATGATTTACAATAGTAGTGTGGTACTCGCTTCTTCCTAACAGCAATCCATCCGCACTTCCACGCCTCCTCCCCCCCGCCTCCCCTGGTTTCGATAACATCGATAAAATTGATACACGCCATCCCAGCGGCTCCCTCCCCCCTGGATGCTAACAAGTTACAGATACTACCAACCAAAATCACCACAGACCCATGCGGCACTGTCTCCCTGTCCCCCGCTCCCCTCCCCTCCCCCGGACATAAAACATTGCGTGAGCCACACACACCCTATACAGAGCCCTCCCCCCTATGTTCCTCGCCTCCCTCCCCCCCCCTCCTCCCCTTTATGTCACTCGGATTTGCGGGTGGATGGGAGAACCAGATTGTGGGGGCCGAGGCACCGCGCATGCGCCGCCTCCCTCGTTCCGGGCCCGCTGGTCGGGCAACGGCGCTCAATAGGCCTGGGTTTTAGACCCGCAGGTTACAGTCCTAGAACATCGGGACTTTTGTCCTGTTTTTCTCTTCCTTTCCTTAATCTTTCTTAATTCTCCTTCTCTTCTTCAGCTTCGTTTACCTGTTTTATCCCTTAGCAGTTATCCTCTCTCCTCCTCCCTCCTCCCGCCTACCTGCCTTCCGCCCTCTCCTCCCCCCCTATTATTCATCCTCCCCATCTTTATAGTTTTTGCTAAGTCGCTATCCCTCCTCCACCTGACTCCCCCAGCATCTCCTCTCTGTCCTGTCCCAAGTGCCCCCATATTCGGGAAGACCTCAGTAAGGCACAGGGTTGTCCGATCTGAACAGAGTACCAGCAGTACCTCTGCGGATCATATCTTGGAACGTAAATGGCCTTACCCACTTCATAAAGCGGAAAAAAGCTCTATCCTATCTCAATTCCAAACAGGCTGACATTGCCCTTTTACAAGAGACACATCTAGATGGTCCGGAATCCGATAAACTGCGACGCGACTGGGTGGGCACCGCCCTGTTTAGTTGTACTCCTCCCTCCCCCAGCACATAGACTACTCCAAGAAAATGCGGCGTGGCGTTATTACTGCGTAAAATCCTCCCCCATACAGTTTTTAAATCATGGACTGATCCGAGGGTCGTTACGTATTCACTAAAATAAAGATGGGCAACTCCTCACTGTGTGTGGGCTCGGTCTACGCACCAACGGGCCCAAAACGCCTCTTTTTCTTACAAATCAACCGACTCCTGACCGAGATAGGGGCATCTCGCTATGTAATAGGAGGGGACTGGAACATAGTCAGAGACGCAACACTTGACAGAACGGGCCCCTTGGACGTCAGTAACAATGCAGACAGAGCCCTACAGACCGACATATTATCGGACAACGTCCTAGTGGACCATTGGAGGCTGACCCACCCTACAGAACGAGAATTCACTTTTCTCTCACCGGTACATGGCACCCAATCCCAACTTGACTACTTTCTTCTGTCCCACAACCTCATGGCCCGTACCCATGATAATCGCATATTGGAGGGCGGCCTCTCGGACCACTCTCTGATTAGCATAGCCATCCACTTGGGCCTTGTATCCCCGGGCCGTAAGTCTTGGAGATTTGCGGTCCATCGCTATTGTTCTCCCCAGGGTAAGCTACAGTTACAGGACCACGCAATCTCCTTCGCTCAAAATAACCTGGGCTCCATGAACTCTAGCTGAATTATGTGGGCCGCAGCCAAGGCCTCTGTGTAGGGACAACTTATGCGGGACGCAGCGCTGGCAAATAGAGACAGAAAAGAGAAACAGGCGGCACTGGAACTTGACATCCGCCGGTTCACTAGACAATATACCGCACACCCTCTCTCCCGGGGCATCGAAACTTACAGCGTGCCCAAATGACCCTCAATGAGCTATATACCTCCCAGGCAGAGTATGCTCTACAGAGGCTACAAGGAAGACATTACGAACAGGGAGAGAAGGCAGGGCGCCTGTTAGCAGGCCAGCTCCGACAAAGGACAGCTGCCCTTGCCATTCCAGCAATCCGCGCCTCCTCCAGAGAAATACTGACACACCCGCAAGCCATCGCTAACGAATTTGCATCCTTCTACAGACACCTTTACAAATCAGAGACTGTATCCAGCCCAGCACAGTGTACAGCTTTCCTGGCGGGCCTTGATCTACCCTCCCTGTCAGAGGAGGGACGCAACCTTCTAGAAGGGGAAATAAGCAGGCAGGAAATAGAAAGAGTCATCTCCGACCTCCCCTCCCACAAATCACCAGGGGAGGATGGATTCCCGGCGGAATTCTATAAATGGATAGGGAGGGAGGAAACTGACATACTGCACACGGCTCTGAATCAAGCCTGCTCAACACAGACCCTGGGGGCCATATCCAATAATGCCATGATAGCCATCATACCAAAACCCGGGAGAGACCCCCTGCTGTGTGGCAGTTATCGACCTATATCTCTCTTAAACAGTGACATCAAAATCCTAGCAAGTATCCTGGCCAACAGGCTACGCAAAGTCATATCGTCTCTGATCCACCACACAAAAGTGGGGTTTGTACCAGGTCGCACCTCAAGGAACCACTTGCGCACCCTATGCCATACCCTATGGGCCTCTAGGGACCTACAGGAGGAGGCGCTGGCCCTGTCCTTGGACGCGGAAAAGGCATTCGATCGCATAGAGTGGTCTTACCTGTTTACAACGCTGGAGAGATTTGGTCTGGGAGACAGATTTATCTCAATGGTGCGGCTACTCTACGACCAACCCGCGGCAAGAGTCAATTGTGGAGGCTTCCTCTCAGACCCCTTCCCTATCCGTAGAGGTACACGACAGGGCTTCCCCCTCTCACCACTTCGGTTCCTGCTAGCAATGGAGCCCCTCACTGCGGCTATCCGCTCCTTCCCCTCCATTACAGGTCTCACATTACCGTTAGGTATTTCTAAAATCTATCTATATGCCGATGATGTCCTGTTAACTCTCACGGATCTAGAAAGATCCATACCAGCCCTGCTGGAGATCATCGATGGATTTGCAATCCTCTCCGGCTACAGCATCAACTGGGATGAGAGCGAGGCGCTCCCCCTCTCGCGGATGACTACAAGAGTAGCACTACTAGGCTTCTCATTTCGCTGGACACCGAAACGTCTCAAATACTTGGGAGTACTAGTCAATCCGGGCCTAGTGCATATGGTGGCGGACCACATTGACCCCCTCATTGCACGGACGAAGCTTGGTTTCACAAAATGGAGCCAATTGGGCCTGTCTATGTGGGGTCGAGTACAAGCGGTAAGGATGGTCACGGTGCCCCGTTTCACCTATATTCTAGGACTCCTCCCCCTACAGGTGCCTCTCCATACGCTACAAAACATAGATGCACTCATCAGATCATTTGTATGGGGCTCAATGCGACCACGCTTATCGTCCGCTAAACTCCTAGCCCGCCGCTCCCACGGGGGCATGGGGCTTCCATCAGTAGAGCATTATTCACTCGCACTACACCTGTCCCAGCTATCCCACACTTTGTCCAAAGTGCCGGATCCACCCCAGTGGATTGCCGTGGAGAAGCTATTGCTGTCTGCGAAGGAGGGACTCAGAGGGCCTTATCACGATGACCTCCCATCCATCAGTTCGGTGAACCCCATCTTGAAGGCGGCGCGAGCAGCCTGTTGTAGGGTCCACCGCCTGCTCGGGGTCCATCCTCTCCTTCACGCCCAAGCACCTCTGTGGCGTAACAGTGGACTTCGGATAGGCGGTGAAGTGCTGGACTGACCGCAGTGGAGGAGGGATGGCATCCATACCGTTTCCCAGATTCTGGAAAACGAAACGCTCAAATCTTTCCTCAGACTACGGGAAGAATTCAGTCTTCAACCGAGCCAAGAGTGGAGGTATTTGCAACTCAAGCACAGCATCTGTCAGGGGACCGAGACCATCCAAAGGGGATCCCGGTCTTCACCCATAGTGGCCTACTTGCAACAGTGGGGGCAACATAGGGGAGTCATGGCGGGTCTCTATGACCTAATCACCCAACAGCTCTATTCCCAACCCCTCTCAGATACGCTGCGCTTAAAATGGCACTCCTGACTACAACAAGCACTAGACCCGGAGGACTGGGAAGACATTCTAGAGGCTCTGGACAGAGGTACCCGAGAGGCACGTTTAAAGTTTTGCCTCTTTAAGGTCCTACACGATTGGCACTGGTCCCCAGCAAAACTTCACAGGACAGGACTTCTCCCACACGTGAAGTGCTGGCGATGCCCAGAGACATACTGCGATCTAAATCATATCCTAACCGACTGCCCAACGGTCCGACCGCTGTGGGACGTGGTGGGCTCTACCCTGGCTGAATCCATGATACTCCCTGCACCACACTCATACTTTCATACTTTCACACGACACGACCTCTCTCCCAGACTTAAGCAGACCGCACAAGAGGTTGCTACACACAGCGCTAGCCACTGCAAAAATCTGCATCCTGCACCTCTGGCGATCGGCTGTCTCCCCAAACCCCGGAAGAATTGATCAAAGCTATGACCCGTATCGCCATGCATGAAAGAATCATCTATAACCTACAAGACCAAGCCCAATTATTCAACCAAGTATGGGCCCCCTTCCTTACTGGGGGACGACCGTAGGCCGCCTGAAACCACCTACCATTCCCCCTTTCTCCCCCACTTTCCCTCTTCCCCTCCTCCCATCCCCCCCTCCTTCTCTCTTTTTTCCTTTGATGGATCACCCTTCTTCCCCTTCCCCTTCCCTTTTCTTTTCTTTTCTCTTCTTTTCTTTCTCTTCCCTCTTCCTCTCCCTCTCCCTCAGTTCCATCAGGGGCATGATCCAGGTCTCTTCTATTCTCATTAGCAAGCTTCGGTCGTAGACCCATATATCTGAGTCGGCATAAGAAGACTAAGTAACAAGCATGAACTGTGGCGAGAGAAGCTAAAGAACTCAGACCCTGATATCCAGATTGATCTGCTACCTCAGCAACTCACTACCCAGGCGTATACTACCACCCCAATAGCCCGCCTTCCAACGTAAAGATATCCGACCTCAACTCGATATCACACTGTATACAAGCATTGCTACTTGCTTACAATCCGGATACCGATACAGTGAGGAGTGAAATCTCCACTCCTGGGGGGCTAGACGACACTGCATTCCTGCTCCCACCACCCTATTAAATTGTCTACCCCTACTATTATCTTCTGCTATCCTGTACAAAGGCATCCCATAGCATGATGTTCTGCTTACCCCCATCCCTGACTTTTATTTCCCTTTTCCTTTTATTCTCCATTCCCTTTATTGTTTTTTCTGATTATTATTATTGTGATTACTGTGATTATTGTGGTACGGTTTCGTAGAACAATTGACAATGTCCCAATGCTCCATCTGTTGCCTATATACTTTGATTTATTTTGTATTATTGCTTGTAAATGTTGGGACTTCGGTCCCTCTTGGGTTTTGTATCTTTTTGCAGTGCTTACAATAAAATAATATAAAAAACAAAAAAACTAAAATAATAAAGGATCAGCAGTCCCAAAATTTTGGGAAAGCAAAAAGTAAGCACAGAAATCACCATTCTACTACTATAATGGTCAACCTGTTTCTCGCAAATGGTGTCAATTAAGATCGGTGCGATTTGTCAGGACCAAAACTTACCTAATCCACATGTTCTAACCCAATTAGGGATCTATGCTTATCACAGGAACCATCCTTGTATTAAAGGATGGGCCGCATCGGGAAAACAGCGAGCATCAGTAGTCCAGGCTGGTTTAATGAATCCAAAGTTCTGGCACCACATCCTCCTCCCGACAACTCTCATGCTGACGATGGTTGATACAGACTTTGAACACTCGTGTATCCTCTCAATCCAATACCCTTGTCGCAATTCGCCTATCGTCAAAACTAATAAATCTACAGCTAGAGACGCTTCCTCTTATGGCGCTGGACATCAGAGTTCCCTGGGGTCAGTCTACTCGAGGGCTCCCGTGACCACAGGCGGCTGCGGCGCATGCTTCCTCAAAACATGCCCTGTGGCACCCAGCATAAAATACACACTCTAGAGCAGCTTCCACGAACTCTTCAGGGACAGCTGGGCTGCATCTTCAATCTCTGACAAAGAGCCCCCACGAGGGGCCCGTCAGGCATTGCAGTGCCGGCCTGACGAGGAGCAAAAGCCCGATGATGAAGCATGTCACCATTTGGTGAGTGAGGGCTCTTGTTCTAAATCAAATTGATCCTTTGGATCCATCGGTTTCTTTAGAATCTGTAGAGAACCCATTGTTTGGAACTGTGTATCCTTGTCTTTTTTAAGTTTGATGGGAGTATTGTACACAGGACCAGTTAATTTCAAAACACTCCCGATATACTAGCCCTCTCTTAGTTGTTTTTGGTTCATTTTTCCTTATGCACTGGACGTAGCAGTCTGAGAACCAACAAAACATGCATATTGACCTTGTTGTCTCTGTTTACTGTAGCCAAGGACTCCGATCCGTATACATTTCCAACCAGGGTTGCATGAAAACTTGTGTAAATGAGAAAAGAAACAGCCATTAGCCAGGTCAGTAGGTATGGGTTTAGGGGTTAATGCTTTTAAAAGGAGGCATGCTCAAGTGTGCATTTTTGCATGCTTTAGCAACAAGTAGCTGATGGGGGAGAGGCAGAGAAAAGCACATTTTCCCGGCTACTTTGTAAAGAGTGCACAGAGGTACTCCTGCAAGAAGTTACTGTCAAACTCTCAAGTCAGTGGCTGAGCGTGGCACATTAAAAAGCCAGTGGTTGAAAAGGCTGGACCCAAAGCCTATTGTGGGCATATTGTAAACAATAGGTCTGCTTAGACAGCTTGGCTAAGAAACCTAGATCTAAACTGAGCCAGCTGTTGTTTTGTGAAGAGGTTAGGTAATATTTTATCTTTTAATTAAATTTCAAAAAGGTTTAGAGGTGTTCATAACTTCTTTTTTTAAATTTGGAACTCTGGGTTTGAAACTACTGTGAAAATCAGCTCCCAAAATAAACATGCATATCCTTTTTCCTGAATTGGAGAGCTTCTTGGTCAATATATTTATTTGAACAAATCACTTTTTGTGAGACATCTCAGTAACTCCACTTAAAACCGCCATGTTGGCAGCTTAATTAATTAATTAGACCCAATGAGATCTGTCTGAAAAGACAGCAAACCTTCACAGCCTGTTCAGGCACTTAACCTTATGATTACAGGCCATTACCACTATCGATCTAAAATCTGAACTAGTGATTTGGTCAAATCATATATCTCAGTCTTTATTATACTTTACAAAGTCAAAGCTCCACAACACAGTTGTGTCAAAGACACACTTTTCTCACTCATGTTTATGTTCCATAAATACCGGGCCTTGGCTGACACAGCCATATTTTGAGAGGTAATGGCACCACATATCACATCATCCCCTTGAACATTATAACAAATAAGTTGGTGCCCCTCGGTAGAAACCTAAACATCTGACATAATTGGGCAATCGTGTGACTGCCTACCTCAGTGCCTGCTTTAGTTGAGTAATATATACATTTTGTATACATTAATATGTAATGTGATACAATGGGAGGGTGATGTGAGGGTAATGTGTGCCAAAGGGGAAGGATAATTTTTATTGATATATTTTTAATCCGTAAACGCACTGAAGATAAAAACCGCGGTCTGCTACATTGGGAGAGTGAGACTGGGGTGGGCAAATATTCAGAGTTAATTACTTGGATTGACAATAAACTCTGGTTTATCTTGATTCTGAAGATCAATGATTTCCTCCATACTTGCTTGGATGTATGATAGAACAGCACATGCACAACGCATGTCTTTACAACGCAGTAAGTACAATGCATGTTCATTACCACGCATGCACTTACCACTAAGGGGGTCATTCCGACCCTGGCGGTCCAAGACCGCCAGGGCCGGGGACCACGGAAGCACCGCCAACAGGCTGGCGGTGCTTCCCAGCCCATTCTGACCGCGGCGGTAAAGCCGCGGTCAGAAAAGGGAATCCGGCGGTTTCCCGCCGGATTTCCCCTGCATGGGCTGAATCTCCATGGCGGCGCTGCAAGCAGCGCCGCGATGGAGATTCCGACCCCCTTCCCGCCACCCTGTTTCTGGCGGTTTCTACCGCCAGGAACAGGATGGCGGGAATGGGTGTCGTGGGGCCCCTGGGGACCCCTGCACTGCCCATGCCACTGGCATTGGCAGTGCAGGGGCCCCCTAACAGGGCCCCATAAAGATTTTCACTGTCTGCAATGCAGACAGTGAAAATCGCGACGGGTGCAACTGCACCTGTCGCACCCCTGCAACTCCGCCGGCTCCATTCGGAGCCGGCTTCATTGTTGCAGGGCCTTTCCCGCTGGGCCGGCGGGCGCTCCTTTGTCGGGCGCCGGCCGGCCCAGAGGGAAAGCCAGAATGGCCGCCGCGGTCTTTTGACCGTGGAGCAGTCTTTCGGCGCCTGATTTTGGCGGGCGGCGACCGCCGCCTGCCAAAGTCAGAATGAGGGCCTAAATGTTTGTACCACGCATATACTTTTACCACGCATGTGTTTACCACGAAAATTTCGTAGTAAAGGCATAGTTGGTAAAGGAATATGCATGGTAAAAAGTAGAGGTAAGTATAACATACATTATTTTATATATATATATATATAACATATATATGTAATATATATATATTTCTATATATCTGTGTGCATATATATATATATGTATATATATATATATATATATATACATATAGATATATGTATATATATATACTCAAACACACTTTTCCACCCAAAAACCACCTCCCCTAAACCCTAAAAATTACCTTACCACCCCAAAACCCATACCCACCCTAAAACCTAAACACCTCTTACCACCCCAAATCCCATACCCACCCTAAAACCTAAACACCCCTTACCACCTCAAATCCCATACCCACCCTAAAACCTAAATGCCTCTTACCACCCCAAATTCCATACCCACCTTAAAATACCAAAAAATGCCCTTACCACCCCAAAACCCCAAAATGCCCTTACCACCCCATACCCACCCTAAAATCTAAAAATGCCCTTACCACCCCAAAACCCAATCCCAATCTAAAACCTAAAAGTGCCCTTACCACCCTAAAACCCATATCCACCCTAAAACCTAGAAATGCCCTTACCACCCCAAATCCCATACCCACCCTAACACCTAAAAATGCCCTTACCACCCTAAAACCCATACCCACCCTAAAACCTAAACAAATGCCCTTACCACCCCAAAACCCCATACCCACTCTAAAACGTAAAAATGCCCTTACCACCCCAAACCCCATACTCACCCTAAAACCTAAACATAACCGTACCACCCCAAAACCCGTGCCCACCCTAAAACTTAAAAATGCCCTTACCACCCCAAAACCCATACCCACCCTAAAACCTAAAATTGTCCTTACCACCCCAAAGCCCACACCCACCCTAAAAATGTCCTTACCAACCAAAAACCCATACCCACCCTAAAACCTAAAAATGCCCTTACCACGCCAAAACCTAAAAATGCCCTTACCACCCCAAAACCCATACCCACCATAAAACCTAAAATGTCCTTACCACCCCAAAACCCATGCCCACCCTAAAATCTAACAATACCCTTATCACCAATAACCGTTACCCACCCTAAACACAATACATATATATATATATATATATATATAAATATATCTATAGCTATCTATATCTATCTATCTATATATATATATATATATATATATATATATATATATATATATATATATCTACACAGACATATATATATATCACACAACCCACTTAATACTTACCTGTACTTACCTTTAAAACCTTTACCCCGCATACACCTTTACCATTCATGCCTTTACAACAAAATTTGTTGTAAAGGCATGCGTGTTAAATATATATTTGTGGTAAAGCCATGCGCGGTAAACGCATATGCGTTGTAAATGCTTTGTGGTACATGCATTTCGTTGCATTCATCGCGTCGTAAGTGATGTTTCTTACTTGCTTTTACTATCTATGTGTGCGTCATTTGAGCCAGCAGTCTGGCATCCCTTCACACTCTCCAAAGGAAGGTAAGTGTATATTGGAGTGATGTGTGTGAATCCTGCACTTGTGCGAAGGTTACGTGGATCCCAGTGCTCTGTGGTGGTAGCCTTTATCTGCACTGTCTTGCCATACATGCAGAGTGGCTGCAGGGACTGCAATGCCTGCAATACCTATGCAGTTAAAAAACTGCTAATTCTTTCTTGCACCCCTAAGGAAATGCTTGACCAAAAATCACTAAGAACAGTGTGAGGAGGACACTTGAAGGAAAGGACAACCCAAACCAGTACTAAAGTTTGACACAGTGGATCTACATCCTCAATCCAAAAGGTGTGTATAAGTGTGAGACTCAAACTACCTCACTGGTTTCCAGCTTAAAGTCCAGTGTAACCAATGAATGGAGTGCTCTACAAAGTACTTTAAGGACTGCTTGCCAGACAGCCAGTTTCCCAAAGGTGCGGGATATCACCTGAAGTGTTTACATTCTATGGAAGAGATGTGCAACTGCCCTTAAGCACTGAGAAGCCTTTCTACCAGCTGAGAAAGGGAGGGAGTTTACAGAGCCCTGCAAGGAGAGGAGAGGCCCACTGCATACCCGGTGGCACTAGGACTTCCAGTGAGAGTTGACTATGGAGGACTTATGTCTCATGCCACCCCCCTTCTCTCATCTCACTTCTTGAAGGCAATCACAATGCTGTTGGGGCTGCAACAGTCTGACTGCCGTAGGCCCAGTGAGTGCTGCAATTGTGTGACTGCCATAGGCCTTGAAGAAGACTACAATTATGTGATATAGAGAGAGCCCAGACAAGGGCTGCAACTCTGAGTTGGCTGGAACTTGCTGGTTCCCTTAGGCTTGATCACAGCTGCACATACCTTGGGTCCAGTTGGGACTGTGACCTGTGATCACCACCAGTCTAACCTGGCTGCATCTGGCCTTGGTCCAGATGGGTTTGCAGTACTACAGTGTTTGGAGACTGCTGCAGTCAGTCTTACTCTTGTAACTGCTCCAGCCGCAGTAACACAACTACATAGTTTGAGTGGCCCCACACTTACAGAAGCAGCCCACAATGGCATTCAATGCACTCCAAATTCATGGCTTGCTTCAGCCCCTGCAGTACATGCAGGAGGGACACTGATGATAACAGGAAAGGAATGAAGACTCTAACTGTGCATTCATCCAGAGAAAAAGGTAAGACTATAATGACTGAGCACTCGTTTGACTGTGAGCATAATAGTGCAACTAAACTTGATTTATGCTAGCTCTTAACTCCTATAGGGACCCACAGCCATAGGGGCCACCCAGTAGTGAGTAGCATAATTAGCAGGGCAGGTGTGGCATCTAGCGAGATTTTTGCTCAGACATGCTGACTTGTATGATCATTGAATTTGTGTAGTCGTCAGTGCAACTGTGTGATTAAAGTACTTTCTTTCGTAAAAGTATTGGGCTAGACTTTGAGATTATTGTATATGTTTGGATGATTGTTGCGTGCTCAGCTCACGCACCCCCACATTGCCGCACTGAGATGCATGTGACTGATTGCCCTCTCCAACCTGAGAGTCAAGGGCCGAAGGAGTTGTACTTAGTCCATTTTTCAGAATCAAAGTAGAACAGGCCACGTGACATCAGTGGCAAAAAGCGTCAACCACTATAGTTGAAGCCCAGGAGCCCCTGCCTGCCCCGTGGCCCCCTAACAGGGTCTCACACTACATTAAATACATTATATATTGCATTAACACAAAGAAGGCCATACTTTAAAAAAACATCTGGAGAGACTATTTCATCAAATTGCTTGCTGGATGATAGATGAGCAAGCATGGCTCTCACGAAGCAAGAAACACGTGTAACAGACTGCTTCATTCCCATAATTTGATGCAACGTCATACTGATTGTTTACAACATTTGCTTTTCATTAAGCACATTATATTTGCAATTGAACTGGTATTCCATAAACATGGACGGAATTGAAAACAGCACATGGCATCAGCTTAAAGTGAGCTGCTTTGAAATGGTTGCTAAAGTTCTTGTGCATTCTGCAGTTTTTGGGAAAAGGAGAAATTGAAGAAGCCCCTGTTTGTACACTGAGCCCATGGGCATGTGACATCTCGCCTGCAAACCCTGTGCTTTATTTTCCATTCCTATTGAATGCAGTAACAATCAGGCTCTCATTTGGAAAGAAGGGCTTTGCTTCATTTAATTCTATTATGATTTTTTTATTTTTTATTTCAGTATGCTGATTTCTAAATTGTTTAGTCACTTTACAAAAATAACTAATAAATAGGCTACAATCTAACATGTCACATTTAAAAACTCCAAACCCACAATGGGAGATGTCATTTAATTAGATCAAATCTGGACTGCCTGGTTACGGAGGCAGAGATAAATAAGCATATTGATTCTACTAATGAGACCCGAAACACTGGTCAATCGCATTTATATGAGAACACTTTCTTGTTACAACCTTATAAAAATCAGGAAACCACACCAGCAAAAAAATGGAAAAATGGAAAGTGCAACAACTCGCGTTCTCTTACTGTGCCACACGGTAAAAGTGAATGTCTACTCCAGTAAACTGACGTGGCTGAGTCGTTAAGAGGCCCTGTCCTCTGTCTGACAGATGCAGCCAAAGCAAACACCTTTCCTGGCTGGAGGTGAAGAGGCAACGCCGCCCCTGATAGATAGGCGAGTCATTTGTCAGACTGTGTGTGTTGTCCACAGAAAAGTTCCTGAGAGATTATGAGTGAAGGCATCGAAAGTCTGAATGACAAACCGCCTCAGGGAGCTACATTTCCATGACCAGACGGCCCAAAAGTGATGTGCTAATTAGTTCAACGTCGTGCACCAGCACTCCAGCATTTGTATCCAAAGTAGACAGTACAGGCTGAACACCCCTTCTCTTAGCTTTCATCTTTGAACAACTTAAGCTTTTTTAGGCCTGGGGTCACAGCACAGCTGTCACCTGACCTTATGTGATCCCAAGAAAAAGAGCTTTAAGAAGCAGTGCTGAGCAGGGACTTAGGCTCTGCCTACATTTTGCTGGTATTCTCGACAACTTGTTGACAGGGCAGAAGATATGTGCTTTTACTGAAAAAGAGCGTTTGCGAGACACTTATGCTCAATGCAGCAGACTATTCATCAAGCCTATAGGCCTGATTGGTTCATAGGGAAACATCATATGGTGTAGGTCTTATTTCTATATTATGAAACGTAATGACAAAGTCAGTAGGCCTGACTTATATATTGTAAAAAACATATGTTAAAACCATGATGCAGTTATTGTTGGGTTTATATTGTACTGCTTTAACGCATGTAGATGTGTTTTCTTGAACTCACTCTGCTTTTTAAGTTCCAGACTCTGTGTTCTGGCAGTTAGTTGTGGCCTGGCTGGTCTGGAAGGTAGATTATAGCGCTAGTCCAGGGCTTGACTTTCCTTCCAATAAACCTGAGGTACCCAAGCCCATATGGAGTCAGTGTATCTTTGCCTAAGGGCAAAACAAACTTGGTGATGAATGCAGTTAAGCCCTCTACAAAAATACTGCAAAAGCAGTATGAACCAGCAGTGTGGACAACCCTTGCTGACTCTACCAATATATTTTACGAAAGCTATATTCATGCTGGTGAGTCATGACATTTCTTTTGGTGATCCTCTCTTTACCCCGTTCAATTTCGGCAATTGCTTCTATGTCAGGTAAAAACACTATTGCAGCGTGTGTTGGCCTTACAATTTACACAGTTGGATCCATTTGTATTCACCTCCAAGCTTTGAATGTGTGAAGCATCAGTCAGAGCGCCATTCCTACGGCCTCTGGTCGTGTACTGGAACGGGATTGGTTGACTGAGGATTGGTGGATTCTATGCTCTTATTGGATTGAATGTAGTCACCTTTGTTTGCAGAAGCCATTTTGGATTGGGTTTATTGTGCATCAGTAACATCGCAATGCTCTGTTACCAAGGGAATCCAACATGAAGGGATATTTTTCTCCACAGTTTCTTCCTGTTATGTGACTTCTACATTGACGAAACTTCAAGCACACATAGTAAAGGTTTTTTTCTTCTTCTGTCTAATTCCTGTGCAAATACAAACCGCATCTCAGAGTACCGTTTTGTCTTTAATACAGGAGGATGTCTATGTTAAACTTTCTTTCTCCTCTGCTGTTTATGATGACTGAAGGTGAATCACACATGGAGTGGGAAGAATGGAGTGAATATTTTACTATCTATGTGTCTACTTTGATGGAGAGGAAAAATAACATTTTAATATATTGTGTGGGTCCAGGTGGACTAAAACTATATAACCGCATAGAAAAGAAGCCAAGATCAAGCAATGAAGGTGATGTATTTTCTCGTACCCTGGAAGACCTAGATGGATACTTTTCTCACACTTTTCACAATAGAATGATACAATTCTTTCCACAGGGAAAAGGGTAATAAAGAAAATATTGAAGATTACGTAGTGACATTAAAGAAACTGTCAGTGGCATGCAGGTTTGGCAATTTGCATGATGAACTGATCAGGGATCAGATCATCTTGCATTGCAACAATTCCTGTATTCAAGATAGAATGCGAGTTCTAGCTGACTCAACCCTTAAAGAAATTGTCTTTATTGTGAGCAAAGCTGAACTTACTTCTGGATGACTTAAGGCAGTTATATCTACCAATAAGGTAGACGATGTCAGGAATGTAGTTAATATGGTCACTAGAAAGGCAGATATCAAATCTGACCATCAAAGTAGTAAAATGAGAGAAAGAAGTGTGAGGTCCAATAGCGGATGTAGAATGGATGATTTATATGGGCCGTATTATCTTTCTGGTAGCACCAACCACTCAGGACAAGATAAAAATTCCCTGCTTTGCACCAAAAATATTCCAAGTGCAATGTAAAAGGGCATATTGCCAGAGTCTGTTGTAAATCTAGGTCAGTGAAGTATATAGTAGATGGACCTTTCCAAGATGATGACCATTCTGAGTCAGAGAAATAGGAAGTGCAAGTCTTCAGTGTTCATGAAAATGTGCTTGAAATCAGTGGTCAGCGCTGAAAGAAACCTTTATTTGAGATTGTTGTTAGTGGAGTAAATATAAAATTGGTGGTGGACTCTGGCTCACCCTACAGAATTATTAGGATTTATTCACCAACACACTGGGTACTAAGCGGCATATTTACAAGAAAGTGGCACCACTTTTCTTGCATTGCCCCTGTCCCATCTAACAACACCAAGGTTGTGCCATATTTAACATCTGGTGCACCATGGTGGTAATTAGGACAATAGCATCAAAATATTTGGCCCTATTGTGGCGCTTGCTGCACTAGCATCAAAAAGTTTGACACTAGTGCAGCAAAGCATGGGGAGGCCCATTGTTTAAAATGGGTGCATCATTTTAAGCCTGCTCTGAGCAGACATTGAAAACGATGAAAATAATGGCACAGTAAAATGTTGTAAATTTCACTGCGCCATTTATTTGGGCCTCCCTGCATCAGAAGGCCCTCTCTTGCATACATTATGCCTGGTGCAGGCATAATGTGGCACAAGGGTTTACAAAGTGGCACAATAAAAGCACAGCGCCACTTTGTAAATATGGCACAGGAGAAAGGCCACCTTAACACCGCCTTAGCGTAAAAAAATTATGATAGGGCAGCGCTAGGGGCTTGTAAATATGCCACTGAGCTACTACAGCCTGAGGTCAAACCACAAGGTTTCACTGGTGAACCCATCAAATTACTGGAATTTAATAAGTTAAACATTGAATTCAAGAGAAACTCTGCTGAGTGTAACTTGTATGTTTCATAGCGTAGTCCTTTGGTGTTAGGATGATGGGAGCGAGGGGAGTTAGAAATGTTGCTCATTCACAATAGCCCGGAGCATGTTCTAGTGGTGGAGGATGATTGTGAGCTTGTGGAAACAATCACTAAAGATTTTCCCACTCCATTGTATTTTCAGGTGATATTGGTCAGTTGATGGAGTTTGTGCATAAAATAATACTTTAGGAGGATGCACGACCCAGGGTCCATAACATTTGCAATAGTCCACTAGCAGTGAAAGAAGAAGTTGTTGCAAAATATAATAAACTGAAAAATGCAGGCATGCTCAAGCAAATTGCGTCATCTGATTGGGTTGCTCTTTTAGTGGTGCATGGAAGGCTAATGGCAAAAGGTTGTGCGTTGACCTTAGAGACCTTATCAAGAACATTTTCATTGATCAATTTCCATTACCCCACATTAACAAACTGTTGTCTTTAATCAAGAATATGAATTGGTTTTCCACAATCGACCTAACATCTGCATACAATCAGGTATCTTTGCACCCTAACAGTAAATATCTCACTGCATTCATCATGATTGTGGGATGTTACCAATTCAGAAGGGTACCATTGGTGTTAGCTTTGGCTGTGGTCATGTCTCAGGGGCTTCTATATGAGCTGTTCAATAATGTAGACAACATTACCTTTTTCCAGGATGACTTATTGGTCATGGGACAAAGCAAGGAGGAAAATGAAAAGAATTTGAGGGTGGTGTTAAATGTCTTGAAGGAATATGGGTAACTGCAAAAGTGCTGAAATGCAAATTTGCAAGGAGGAAAGTCCCATAGCTGGGGCACAAAATCAGTTTCAGAGGTATTTCTCCCAAAAACGTTTTGCTTGAAGCCATTGAATTGGCTCCTACAACTCATAATAAAGATGAACTGTTTGCTTTCGTAGTTCTGGAGGACATTTATTTCAAATTTGTGTACAATTTCTTAAGTAAGATGTATCCTATTAGGCAGATGTTAAAGAATGGGTGTAAGTTTGATTGGTCTCAAGAATGTTAAGAAGCATTTGGGTGCAACAAGGGAGATATTTGTGAAGCACCTTTTTATGTGGGTATGGTATACTATATGTGGGGATACTTTCATTACCACTGATGCAAGGGGAAAAGGATTAGAGGTGGTGTTATCTCATGCTGATGGATCTGGTAAAGAACGTGTTATTGCTTTCGAATCCAGACAATTAACACCTACTGAAGAAAGATATTCAGTCATTGGAAGAGAGACACTGGGTTGTGCTTGGGGTCTCAAACACTTACAGCAATTCATTTGGGGATTGTAATAGGATGTTACCTGTCCCTGGAAGCTTTTGTAATCGTCTGAAAGTATACACAGATACGCTACACTGGGATGGTGACAAAACTGAATGATATTTATTTATGCCCAGATGTTTTAGATGCGTTGCGAGAGTGTTGTAGGTTTTTATAGTCTATTAAGAGTTCTCGTTGGTTTTAATACAGGTCCTAGTCTTCTGTCCCCGGTAACCTCTTTTCCTTTCTATTCCTTTACAGGTAACCAATTTAAAGCTTCTCAGCTCCCAAGTCGCAGAGAGAGAGGGAGAGAAGAAAACAAGAAGTCTCTACCAGGTAGCTATGATTACTATACTCTTCAGGTCTTCTTTTATATTTATTTCTTTTCTTTGATATTCTGCACTTTAAGGTGGAAGTGCTATATTTAATGAGGGGAGTTAATAAAGAACAATAGCCAGCGGTGTCCCTTCTTTCCTGGTGTCCTTAAAACAAACAGTGCTCCCCTCGGATATGTGAGTCACAGCATGCACTCAGGTTGGAATTGTGTTTTATTATTCTCCTTTCTTTCTTTTATTGTGCTCTTATTGCTTGCTTATGTGGGACCATTGGCCTGACAAGCAGTCGGTCATTTTAGTGATCCAGCTTATTAATTAAGGAATCACTGCTTCCCGCAGGTAGGTGTTCTTTGCGTTTTGTGGTAGTTTTATAGAGGTACTATGCCACCTCCATGCTATAGGGGTGTTTGCCAGTGTCCCATACAACCTCCCCGCTACCTATCTGCAAACCCCAACAAGTCAAAACAGGAACCGTGTGCACTGTCCCGTACCTGGGAAAGCCACGTCCCTCAGGGGACATGGCTGGGTCTTCCAGTCACTCCCTTCTCTTCTGGTGGGTCCTCTTCCGTCACATGTGAAACTGGCCTTCTTCCGGATCTCCTCCGCCTTCTCGGTCATTTCCCGCACCTCCTTGTCGGTTAACAGAGGGGCAATATATTGTCCCCAGTGATCCTGTGGCCAACTGGAGGAAGAGGCTATCCCTTTCAAAGCACGAGTCTGTGCCCTCCCCCTCCTAATATTTCTGTAAGACTGAGCTAGGGACATTGGGATGTACTCTTGTAATAGCAGTTGTCTAAGGGAGTTTTTCTGAAGCAGTCTTGTGAACTAATTGATTACTTGCAATTATTGTGGCCTGATTTTTTAAGGCATTCTGTAGAGCATCTCTGTTCGAACGGGCCTTTTTTACTTGTTCCTCCCATAGGAGTTGTAAATGTCTTTCTCCCTCAACCAACTGCACTATCATGTCCGCTAGTGTGGGTTTTCCCTCCATGGTAGGTTCATGTTGGTAGACTAGGATATCCCACTTCTGGCACCACTGTAATAGGACGTTACCTGTCCCTGGAAGCTTTTGTAATCGTCTGGAGGTATACACAGATACGTTACATGGTGACAAAACTGAGTGATTTTTATTTATGCCCAGATGTTTTAGATGCGTTGCAAGAGTGTTGTATGTTTTTATAGTCTATTAAGAGTTCTGGTTGGTTTTAATACCGGTCCTAGTCTTCTGTCCCCGGTAACCTCTTTTCCTTTCTATTCCTTTACAGGTAACCGCTTCGCAGTTTCTTAGGTCCCAAGTCGCCAGAGAGAGAGGGAGAGAAGAAAACAAGAAGTCTCTATCAGGTTGGTATGTTTACTATCCTCTTCAGGTCTTCTTTAATTATTATTTCTTTTCTTTGATATTGTGCATTTTAAGGTGGAAGTGTTAATTTTAGTTTGGGGAGTTAATAAAGGACAATAGCCAGCGCTGCCCCTTCTTTCCCTCTGTGCTCCCTCTGATATGTGAGTCATAACATGCACTCAAGTTAGAATTTCATTTTATTATTTTCCTTCCTTTCTTTTATTGTGCTCTTATCTCTTGCTTATGTGGACCATTGGCCTGACAAGCAATCGGTCATTTTAATGATCCAGCTTATTAATTAAGGAGTCACACTGGTAGTTTTATAGAGGACCTAGGCCACCTTCATACTATAGGGGTGTTTGCCAGTGTCCCATACGACCTGCCCGCTACCCTTCTGCAAACCCCAACAAGTCAAACCAGGAACTATATGCACGTTCCAATACCTGGGAAAGTTACTTCCCCCGGGAACGTGGCTGGGTCTTCCAGTCGCTCCATTTTCTCTTGGTGGGTCTGGGTTCTTTCCTCTTCCATCGCGTGTGAAACTAGTCTTCTTCCGGATCTCCTCCGCCGTCTCGGTCGTTCCCTGCACCTCCTCGTCATTTCCGCATTGCTCCTGCTCCTCTTCCTCCGGGGTCCTTTTTCGCGCCTCCTCACTTACTGCTTCTTTTCTCTTGCTTGTTCTTCTTTTTCTTCCTCTTCTTGCTTCTTCTTCTCTCGTGGCTCCTCCCTCCGTCAGCACGCTCCATTGTGCTTGCCGGATGTTCACTTCCTTGAGTCCCCCAGGGGGACTCATGGATCACCCCTGTGTTTCCCATCTTCTCTGCCCTGGCACAGGGATCTAGAGTGGTATTACATTGCAAACATAAACCATTATATAAACTGTTAAGCACATAAGGTCAAGGGCGCTCTCCATCTTAATTTCCTTCATCTCCAGGTTTCAGCACTTCGGGTCCATTTGGCTCCTGGTGTCTGAAGCCTCTTGTTGGAGGTGGAGACCTATATAAAAGAATAAGGAACATGTTACCAACACTATCATTTCTTTTGAAGAAATAATATGCATGCCTATTAACTATTGGGAGTAACATACCAAACTACTTCTTTGGAACCTGAGGTTGGATCTTTTAGATTCTTGTTTGAGAAAACTGTTCTATAAGAACCGTAAATACTATTGGTAGGGACTGCCTACTAAGATTTAAGCCTACTGAAACATTTCCTTCATTCCTGTAAGCATTATTTTGAGAAGGTTTTCACTGTATATATTTGTTTATAACATTCTGTTTTGTTGGATTTTTTTGGAGAAGCTATGTGGAATGAAGAATAATTTCAGGGTGCTCACGTTTTGTAAGGATTCTGCAATGATAGAAGGTATCATGGACAACAGGGAGTGTATATGTTAAGTGGGAATATTAGTTGGAAGTCTGTTAAACACTCATTGTATGTGACCTGCTTCTAAGATTTCATAAGATCATAAGTGGTTACTTATTGTTAGGCCATCAACAGATAAAGTGGGAGTTTCTGGTAAGGAACAACACAATCATTAGACAAAAGTATTTAATAATGGTATTTAGGAACTATGCAAACTAGCTGTAAACGTTCTTTTATTTATCTCTGTAAATATACACAAATCACTGATAATTTCTCTATAAACTCCAGACATGCAGTGGATAACTGATAGGAATCCTGACAACACCAGTATTTGTTTTCTCCAAAGTCCCCATTCCCCCGGGTGCCGTGATAACAAGGAAGTTGTATGTCCCTTCCAGGGGTGCCAGGGATCTAGGAGGCATAGGTAGCTGGCTTCTTGATGTACTTCTCGCTCCTACAAACCTAGCACAACCATCAATTCATGTACAATTGTGCTACTTTGTGACAAAATCTGGATAGATTTGAAAGGACAAATGTCTCCCCACCTTTATTGACGTAAGCTGAATAGGCTTTCATAGGTCTCCCTCACGTATCTTATAGTTGTGAAAGTAGACCAGTGTAATCTGAGGCTTTTTCCCATCCTTAGGTGGGGTGCCAAGGTTTACCCTATGCACTCTGGCAATTGACAAGTAGAAAGCAGGTTCATTGAGCACATGAGATGCTTCTAAGCTAGAAACTGCCTCTGTCATCTTTGAGTCCACTTTCCACTTCCCTGGGATTCCAACTAAGTGCTTGTTGGACCTGCAAGGGTGATTCTCCAAGTCTTTCAGCTTCATATTCACACATTTTGCTTCTTTCTGTATTTTGTGAATGAGCTTAGTCTGGCTAGAGATCGAATCCTCCAAATCTGACATCCTTTTCTCTACTTCTCTTTGACAGTCACCCAGATCTAAGATTCTGGTCTCTAACACTTTAAATCTCACTTCCAGCTAGCTAACAAGATTTGCTTTGACTATTTTGATCTTGTGAGCTTTTGAACTTTTTTCCCCTTGCTTCTCACAATGACTTCGGATCTACCATCTTGTGGAAATCTGAGGAGGGTAGCATCAGCTGTACCAGGTCCCCTGGCCCATTAACTATGTATATCTCAGCTAGCTCCTGGCTGGGGGCTAGGGGTATATCAGCATTTGACGGTTGACCAGCTGAGATTGGAGAAGTATTCTCTGTTTCCCTGGATTAAGCAGTTGCTCTTTATGCTTACACCAGTCCAATATGGCCTTCTAAATATGGACCCCTTGGATAGGCTGTAACTCGTCCCATCGCCCCCTTTTTCAGCTTTTTGAAAAATCAGGTATTGACTCTGACTCCGGGAGACTTCC
The DNA here is from genome assembly GCF_031143425.1 of Pleurodeles waltl. Lineage (NCBI taxonomy): Eukaryota > Metazoa > Chordata > Amphibia > Caudata > Salamandridae > Pleurodeles > Pleurodeles waltl. Next base: position 521,054,832 of record NC_090442.1, read on the forward strand.
TGTGCTGCCTTGGGAATGATGTGCAGGGAGGATAAGGGGCAGCCACTGTGGCCCCCATACTTTCCCTCCCACCTGTTGATCCTTTACCCCACTATCTGATGTCTGCCTCACTTAAGCCATCCTCCAAGACTGTAATATTTTCACTGTCATCTGCTGCTACTGCTGCAGAGTGGCAGGCTGCCCAATTGTGATTGCCATTTCCCCATTTTTCCACTGACTAAGCTATTGTTGCTGACCACCATGCTCTTCAAGTCTTCTGGGTGGTTTATTTTAAGATTTCCAGGGAGAAGCAAGCCTAATTTGCTTGTCTCATTTAAATCCAGAAAATGCTGACTTTTCACCTTAGATAAGACTTATTTATCTTTATTGAGGGCTTCCTCTTCAATATGTCTCTGGCCCTTCTGATCCAAATATTAATAAATTAAACTAATCTGCTTAGTTTGTCTAGGGCCTGATCCTAGTAGCCCAAGCTGGCACCACCCGCTGACCTCCCAGCACCTGGCACCTGTAGGCTTATTTTGAAAGAAAAGTAACCACCTATATTAGCCATTCACATCATGTGCTCAGAGATAAGGGTCAGGAAACCCAAAGTCACCAGGGAGCCACCAGGGAGCGAGCTCCCCTCCAGATCTTATACAAGTTGTTTCTTTTAGGGGGTGGCAGGCACACAAACATGTTTAAAATTGTATCTGCAGCAATAGTCTCAGCAGCTCCCCCAAAGAAAGTCTGGTCTTCTTAATTATGTGTCCGTACTGAGATTATAAGGCAAATGCGAGCATTGTGAAGCAGTTGTGCTAGAAAAAAAATAAGAATCTTACTATTGGTTGGTGAGCATAAGCAAACACAAAGTCTGGAGGGGAAACTTCTCCATCAGTGGTTCTCTCTGCCTCATAGCCTCCACTGTCATGCCTCTCTCTTGCCATGAGGCATCAACTCCATCAACTCCAGCTGACAGTGCTCACTGCTCCCGCACCCACCGCATCTTCCAGGGGAAGCTAGCAGCAGCCCACTCACTCACAGGCACCTTATCCTGTATTTTGCTTCTCTAGTTTCCTATATCCCAATCCAATGCACACGTTTTCGGCTAAACTTCAGACACAGATCCCCACAGGTATCTGCTACAGTCACACAACATAAGAGCGGTTAGACGCAGAAGCCGCAATACCAGGAGCCTTCTCATGCATAGAGCCTTTCAAGAACTCCTTCTCCTGTTATCCAGCTTGCCAGTTGAGAAGCATTTAGATGTCATTTTGTTCAAGGTGAAGGAGTTTGTCTACAAGGGTTATCTGGAGAAAAATATTTTTGGCAAGTGACTTATTAGCTTTCTGGGAAGTTAGAAATGAGCTTCCTGTTGAAAATGATTTGTTTGTTAATCAGGAATGGATATTTGATTCCACAGAGTACCCTATGCAATAAGATTGTGGTGTGGTGCCATGAAAGTCATCTTGGTGTGGTAAAACTGAAATGCAAGATTAAGCATTCGCATTGGTGTCCAGGCATTGATAGAACCATGGAAAATGTTGCAAGAGAGTGTGTGAAGGGTGCTAATTCAGATAAAACACAAGTGACTTGCAATCAGCCTTTATATCACATCGAAGTGGAGTGGGAGTTGATATTTTTAGACCAGTGCAGAGTAATGATGGCACAGCCAAATATGCCATTGTCATAGTTGACTATTTTTCCAAGTGGCCGGAAGTGAGAGTGGTTGATGTGACAGATGCCAAAAGTGTGGTGGAATTCTTAGAAGAAATTTTTACCAGAGAACAGTTACCCAAAATTATTGTCAGCGACAATGGTGGCCAGTTTGTATCTGAGGTGCCGAAAGGGTTTGTTAAAAAATTGAATCAAGCATAGAACCACTTCTCATTGTCATCCTGAGGGCAATTATTGTGTGGAGCATTGTTCTAGTGTACTTGTGTGGTCAAAGATGTAATTGAGTTATCTAATAGCAACAACTTGGTTTGGGAAAAGGAGATTAAGGAGACTCTGTGGCTTTATAGGATCTTCGAGTGTAGGTCCACTGGGCAAAGACCTTTCTGTTGAATGATGGAAAGGATTTCCCGGACTAAGAATAACATGGGATGGATGAGTAAGTAAAGAAAGGTTGAAGTAACCCTAGAAGATGTAAGGAATAGGTAGCAATCCAAGTAAAAAAATAGATATGTCAAATTGCATGGAGTTAAAATCACGGTGCTCCATGTAGGAGACTGGGTGAGATTTTAAAAAGAAAAATAGGCAAAAAAAGAGTGAGAGTAGATTCACTGAACCTTTATGAGTGGAGAAAGTACTGTGTAATGCGGCATTACTAAGTGAAGGTAAGCTATGGCATACCATAGGTTATTGTGTACAGGAGGAAAGGGTTTTTAGGTTGCTACAGATAACTGATGATAATGCTGTGAGAGTACACAAAATATTGAAATGAGTCTGGTTGTTGAGTTGAGTGCTGAGAAAGATGTTATCATTCCAGAGAATAGTGTAACAGGGAGTGATGAAGTGAGGGGAAATATCTCTCATAAGCCATTGCAAAGCAGGGAGTTCTGTGAAATGCTAACACCAGGGTTGGTGGCTTTGTTCGAGTCAACAGGGATAAGAAGGGAGGCTCTTCTAAAGAAGTCAATGTTGGGTCGGGAAGGAGAGTAACCAAGCATCCACACTTAAATGATTTTGTGTGCAATTAATTGTTCAACATGTGCACAGCTTGGAGATTTGATAGGAAATATGTAGATATTTTGGCCCATATTTATACTTTTTGACGCTAAACTGCGCTAACGCAGTTTAGCGTCAAAAAATTTAGCGCCGTCTAACGCCATTCTGAAGCGCCATGCGTGCGCCGTATTTATGGAATGGCGTTAGCCGGCGCAAGCAGACCGGCGCTGCCTGGTTTGCGTGGAAAAAAACCACGTAGACCAGGCAGCGCCGGCGTTGGGAAAAAATGACGTTAGGGCGTCTTAAAATGGGGCAAGCCAGGTTGAGGCAAAAAAATCGCCTCAACCCGATTTGCGCCATTTTTTTACGACGCCCAGACGCCATTTCATGACTCCTGTCTTAGTAAAGACAGGAGTCATGCCCCCTTGCCCAATGGCCATGCCCAGGGGACTTGTGTCCCCTGGGCATGGTCATTGGGCATAGTGGCATGTAGGGGGGCACAAATAAGGCCCCCCTATGCCACCCAAAAAAAAGTAAAAAAATATAAAAAATAATACTTACCTGAACTTACCGGAATGTCCCTAGGGTGGGTCCCTCCATCCTTGGGTGTCCTCCTGGGGTGGGCAGGGGTGGCAGGGGGGGTCCCTGGGGGCAGGAGAGGGCACCTGTGGGCTCTTTTTGAGCCCACAGGCCCCTTAACGCCTACCCTGACCCAGGCGTTAAATAGTGGCGCAAATGCGGGGTTTTTTGACCCGCCAACTCCCGGGCGTGATTTTTGCCCGGGAGTATAAATACGACGCATTTGCGTCGCCGTCATTTTTTTAGACGGGAACGCCTTCCTTGCATCTCATTAACGCAAGGAAGGCGTTCACGCAAAAAAATGACGCTATTTGCCAATACTTTGGCGCTAGACGCGTCTAACGCCAAAGTATAAATATGGCGTTAGTTTTGCGCCGAATTTGCGTCGAAAAAAACGACGCAAATTCGGCACAAACGGAGTATAAATACGGGCCTTTGTGTGTTATTAATTGTTCAGCTTGTGCATACTTAGAGATTGTATGGAGAGTATGTGTGAATTTGTATTAATGTCATTGTTAAATATAGGTCTCATTTAATTTTTTGTGGTTTGGTTGTTTAATGTTTTTTTTTTTTATTATTGTCAAGTGGGGAGAATGGGTTGAATGCACTCCTCATTCCAAGTTCCAGACTGTGCTCTGGCAGTTACTTGTGAAAAGTCTAGTCAGGAAGGTGGACCATGGCTCTAGTTCAGGGCTTAGTCAGGAAGGTGGAGCACGGCGCTAGTTCAGGGCTTGACTTTCTTTCAAATAAACTTCAAGTACCCTAGCCTGTATGGAGTTGGTGTATTTTTGCCTGAGGACACAACAGCAGACAGGTTTATTGCTATGTGGAATCACACTAGCTATCGTCGTTGTAAAGAGATTTGGTGATGGTTTCTGCCTCTGACAACCTCAGGTGTATATGATTTGTTTTGCGATAATCCTTGATGGGACCTTTTTAGGTGAAATTGCATATTGTTTTGCCAACAGATATTTTCTGAATATTTGTAATTTTATGATTAAATGCATCATAGTTAACTTGTGGGAAAGTTTAAGTTCTATATAGTAGACATGAGGTGGTTATTATCAAAGTTATAGGCCTGGTCTGTTCATTGGGAAAAGTTGTATTCAAGCTGGTAGATCTTATCTGTTTGCAATGAAAAGTTACAACAAAGGCAGTAAGTCTAGTTTAGCTAAAGTGCGAAGGCCTTTAAGGGTGGATTGTATTGCACTGTGTTAATGCCAGAGTGGATTGTTATTGCACTGTGTTAAAACCATAGACAGGAAATGTATTCATGGATCTCATAGTTTATCATTTGAAACAAGAATCTTGTGTTGGTTTCCACATTTGACAAACCCTGGGGGTAGACTAGTTGCACTGTGATAATCCATGTTACACCGTTTTGAGAAAGGACTGTAATTTTGTATATTTTTGTAATTTCATTGTTGTATTCTTGGTGGTGCGTCATGGGAATGTGTATGCTGAATACAGTGGGCCTAAGTTGATTTGGTGACACCCCAATGATAAATGCTCTGGACATTATTTGTTCAATGGAAAACGTTTTGCCAGATTCCATATGTCTGATATGTGTATTGTGAAATGTTACAATAAAATTAGTAGGCTTGCCTTATTTGTTGCGAATATGATATGCTAAAGCCAATAAGCCTTTAATGGTGACTTATTACACTGTGTTAAAGTCAGTAGTCAGGTATTTTGTTCATAGAATCTCACGGTTTACCATATGAAGCTAGAGGTTTGGCGTTGCTTACCACATTTGACCAATGATAGAAGATTTGCACTGTGATCATCCTTGTTAGGCTGTTTTAGGATGGGTTGTACACTCGTTTGTCAAATGTAATTTAGTACATATATGTAATTTTATGACTGCTTCCATAATGGTTACCCTGGAGAAAAGTATATGCTCAATGTAGTAGGCCTCAGTTGGCTATACGGCCTGATTTAGAGTTTGGCAGAGGGGTTACTCCGTCACAACGGTGACAGATAGCCTGTCCGCCAAAATATAAATCCCATTATATCCTATAGGATTTATATTTCGGCAGACGGGATATCTGTCACCGGTGTGATGGAGTAACCCCTACTTCAAACTCTAAATCAGGCCCATAGTAACAAACCAGGGATAAAGTATGTAGGCATCATGGGTTCTCTGGGAAATGTTATGTCAGATGTGGTAGGTCTGTTCTTTTCATTATAAAAAGCTACAACAGATGCATAAAACTTGACTTATTTACTGACAAATATATATGTGACAGACCATGGGACTTTATGAGAGAATTGTTATTGCACTTTGTTGAAACATTTAGACCAGTGTTTTATTATATAAAAGTGTTTGATGGTAGTTACACCCGCTGACAAACCCTAGAATTAGAAAACTTGCACCTTGATCATTTGTGTTAGGCTCTCTTAGGATGGGTTGTATATTTATTTTCTAACTGTCATTTTGCAACAAGTTGTAATTTTATTACTGTATGGCTGATAGTTGCCATGTGTAAAATGTATGCTCAGTACAGAAGGCCTATGTTTATTATGCTGACAAACTAGTGATATAGAATCTAGTCCTCATTTGTTCTTTGGGAAATGTTCTGCCAGATGCCAAAGAGCTAATCTTTTTATTTTAAAAAGTTACAAAAGAGGCAGTAGTACTCACATATATACTGTAAAAGGTATATGACTTTAGGCGTAGATTGTAATTAGATTGTTTTAAAGCCTGTACATAAGTGCCATGTTACATGGAATCTCACAGATTTCCATAGTAGGGAAGAGCCTCACAAACCCTCATAACTGAAGATTGGCACTGTCAAAATCCTTATGAGGTCACCATAGAAGAAGTCATGTATTTTCTACAGATTTATAATCTAATGACTGCAAGTTTGATGTTTTACTTTGGCGAAGAATTATGTTGATGTCATTAGAACTCAGTTGGTTATGGTGACAAGCCAATTATAAAGGCTATAGTCCTGGCTGGTTAATTGGAAAACACATATTTTGGATGCCATAGGTATGATCTGCTTTTAAAGAAAAGTTATCACAAAGGCCTGAGTTACTCATTGCGAAAAACATGTATTAAAGGCAAAAAGCCTTTAAGGGTGGGCTGCTACTATTCTATTAAAGGCCATAGATAGCTATTTCTATTACATGGAATCCTACATATTAATATTACCACAGTAGGGAAGAGTTTGGAAGTTTGGATGTTGGTGACCCTCATGACAAGCCCTATGGGCAAAAAATCTGCATGGTGATAATCCTTGTTCAGTCCTTTTAGGAAAGTTTAAATATGGTTTTGCCAAGTATAATTATGTACATATTTGCAATTTTATAGTATGTAGCTGTGTATATTAAAATACTTTTAAAGTCTGACCTGACATCTCACAACAAAGTTCATTGATGGCGCACAGATTGATATCCTCCTCATTAGCCTATCTCAGCTACAGCCCTCAAAAGACATAGGGCGTGATTTAGAACACGGCGCATGAGTTACTCCGTCACAGCAGTGACGAATATCCTGTTTGCCGAAATCTAAATCACATAGGATAGAATGGGATTTAGATTTCAGCGGATGAGATATTGGTTACCGTTGTGACAGGGTAACCCATCTGCCGAGTTCTAAATCAGGCCCTTAGCCTTGCTTTTGTTGACTGTTAAGCAATCATCTGAGATACGTCTAATATCATTGCACAACTGAAACTCATTCTGTGTTGCACCAAGTCAAACTTTGTTTTTCAGACTAACTGTTCCTTCACAGGAAAATGGCAATTTACCAGATCCCCACTTTTGCTGACTAACCTCAAATTATTCAGGAAAAACTCCAATAAAGTCACTCTAACTGCCAAAATTTGTGAGAACACTTACACAACATCAAAAGTCTTTTCCTGTTGATTTTGCACAAGCTGCAATAAATTCATGGGCTTCTTCAACAACAAACTGAAATTGTTATGAGACAAAATATTTCCTTCCATTGAACAGAAACTCGGTTCACACTACTACAAGTGCAGCCACATGGGCCTCCATCTCACCTGTATGTATAGAGTATCTCAATATTATAATCAAATTTCTAAAGTCTACAAACTACTTCCAAGTCCCCATCCCTGCTCAAATCATCAAATTCAATTTCCATCTCTATCTGTACCTCTTTATTAAAAGGCATTTCCCCCAACTCTCTCAAAACTGAACAAATAAATAAGTCCATCCTAAAGAAGCACAACCTGAACCAAAGCAACCCTTCCAATTATTGGCAGAAAACAATGTGCCTTGGCATGGCAAAGTCAATGAGTGTTCCCATATAACTTAACAAATTCATCAATGAAACAATTCTCCTTCTCCATACTAAAATGATTTTAAATATAGTTTTAGCACAGAAACAGCAAACGTTAAGGTGCTCTATTACATCTATCATATAATAGAAGGGTGTGACTCTCAGACTTGCTGGATCTTTCAGCAGTTTTCAACACTACAGATCATGTCAGGCTTTGCAAACAAGTCCTGAGCTGGTTCTCATTCAACCCCCTCAATCAAAGCCATCCAGTAAAAATTGGTACAAAATTCTCATCAATTCACAGTGTGAACTGTGGTGTACCTTAAGGCTCAATTCAAGCTCCACTACTGTTTAACCTCTCTTGGGCCCCATCCAAAATACAAAATTAGTTTATTGTCAATATTCACCACTAAGCTGATGATAGACAGTTAAGTCTAACAACATCAGGCCGAAAGAACATCCTGAGTATAAGGCCTGCCTCTCAAAAATACATTGTTGAAAGTCAACGAACTTCCTCTAACTCAACCATCAGAAGACAGAACATCTACTCCTCACATCTATAAATATAAACAAACTAGACAAAGCTCTTGTGGAAGAACTTTCAGTTGACAACTTTCCTCCAATCTTCTCAACATCTCCTAAATCCTTAGGCTTTACTGGTGCTATCAACCTTACTCTAACCCCATAGAAGAATAAAATGGCTCAACCCACGATCTTGGTCCTGCATGTACAAAAGGAAAAAAAACATATCCAGGCCAGGGACCAACTAAGATCTGAGGCCCACACTTAATCTCCCAACTGTACTATGGAAATGCATTTCGCACAGGAGTTCCTCTGGCATCTCTCACTCCCATCAAAGCAGTCTTCCAGAGTACAGCCCAAGTAATCTCATCAACAAGGAAGTTAGATCATATGACTCCAGTGTTGAGGGAACTTCACTGGCTTCCCACCCAGATCAGAATACAAGTCAAAATTGGCCCCTCCCCACCTTACTGAACGCCTCACCATCTTGGTTTGTGAGAGAGGACTTAGAAGGACTTAGAAGCAAAAACTCAGTTCTCCTGCACACACCAAACTTAAACATGTCTTAGCTTTAAAACACTAAGGTCCTAATTAAGACTTCAGCAGATGGAAAAGGCCGTCTGCCGAAGTCCTGCGGTCTGGATACCGCCAGTGCAGTCCCCTTCCCATGGCCCTTATTATGTGTTTCCCCTGGGTAAGCAAAGGTTCCGCCCGCTGGCCCAGCGGGAAACAGCCCACAGCATTGATGCTGGCTCATAATTGGGCTGGCGGCAATGTTGCACTACATAGGGAGCACCAGCATCTGTCACGCTTCAGACAGTGAAAAGCGCGATAGGGTTGGCCATAGGGGCCCCTGCACTGCCCATCCCCTGCACCCTGTCTCCGCGAGTCTTTACATGGCGGTGCTACCGCCATATAAAAGCTGGCAGAGAGGGGGGGTCGTAATCCCCAGGGAAGCACTGCTCGCAGCGCTGCCCAGCGCATAAGGATCGCCAGCACCGCCAGCACCGCCAGCACCGCCAGCCCCTCCAGTGGAGGAGAAGTGGCGGTGCTGGCAGTCCGCCACAGTCGGAATTGTGGATGTCAGACCACCACACTGGCAGCGGTCCGGCCGCCACTGCGGCCCTAGCGGTCTTAAGACCACCAGGGTGGTAGTGAGGCCCTAATTCTCTGAAGCCACCATAAGCTTTGGAAATCCCTTCCCCTTCCCTCAGAAATTACCCGAACCTACTCACATTCAGAAAGCTACTGAAACCCATCTGTTCTGGCTATACCACAACTAATCAGCTCATAAATTGCTTAGTTTGGAATTGTCCCCATGCCCCCTGCTGTGTTAATGAGCATTGTTACACTCCTTAAATGTACTCACTTCCATTTGCATTATGCTGATTATTTTGTAAAACATATTTTATGCCCTCATAGACATAGCACAGAAAATCGTTTCTAAATAAATGAATGACTACAAACGTAGATGGGGGTAGTTCAGCCCTCTTCAGCCATTGGTCTGTTTGAGTGTCATTCACATTTGTCTTCCACCTATTACATCATACAGTAATTGGCAATGGATAATCCCACTTCAGGCATTGGTTCTGTTGTTCTGGGATTGACAGCATGTTGCCAGATCATTTGAGCACATCTGGCTACAATGAGAGCAATTACAGTGCCAAAGTTGTGGGATCAGTCCTTTCGCTTTCCATTTTATCTTTTTTAGGTCCAATTCAAATACTTTTAATTTAATTTTTTTTATTTTTTATATTGTTTACTCGTTTTTAGAATGTCTAGCAACTGCCTAGACAGTGATATGGCTCTCTCACTTAACAATCATTTCCTCTGCTGGGCACCGCATCTTGCTGCATTGAAAATGGGAAGCTATCTTGGATTGGTATTGTATATAGTGTATTATTGTTTAACATTTCCAAGAAGGTAGTCATGTCTAGAAGCAAATGAAAATGTTGGTCATCTTGGATGGGTGCTACAATTTTACATTATGCACAACACCATTCCAAGATGGCCAACCAGTGCAATGCTTGCTTATCAACCATCTTGGAATGTTGAATAGCGTATCATTACTTTACAGTTCCAATATGCTGGACACATTGCTTCTAAATATGGTGGCCATATTGGCACATTACAACAATGTTACACTATTCACAATAGCATTTCAAGGTTGACGCCTGCTGTTATGTTAATTATTATTTTTTTTTTATTTGCACGTCCATGCCTTTCATGTGTACATGCCATCGTTATTTTACTTTTATCTTTTAATTTACTTTGCATATACTTGCTGCATTTGAATGTGGATTTTATTGGGGATTGGTGAGTGGTTAATGCAAGAATGGATCAGTGGTGGAAGAAGGATCCATGATTGGAAGACTGCAACAATGATGACTTACTGAGTGTCTAAACCCACCAGGGACTGAAGAGGCTTTTTCAGTTATAAGTAAAAACAATAGGCATTGTCAATGTTTATTTGACTATGTTATGGCTGGTGAGACTTCCAGATGACCATCTACAAATGGTTTCCCCTGAATTACTTTGCTGGCATATGAGTTCTTATACATATAAAATAAAACTATAAATAAAAGACCAATAGGTCCATGGTAAGCTCTTGATACTGTTCTCATCACAGTTCTCAGAACAGATGTTATAGTCAGCACCTTCAAATGGTAAAACAATGACTAATTATGGCAATACCATGCCCTAGTTAGCCTCACAGGATATGCACACATCACATAAACTGGACTGCGGACAGCATGGTCACAATGCGTGTGGGGCTGAAATATGCTTTAAGAATAAACAAACAAAATAAAACATGGGAAAGGAAAGGAATGTAAGGGATTCTATAAAAGGAGAAAATGGAAAACTAAAGGACTTGTACAACAGTCTTGGTGTAGAACTGTACTCATTTTCAAGCTGATGTGCACAATGCATGCACTCAAGGTACCATAGGGTAACAGGTGAAACGGTCTAACCCATTGTGACTTACTGTATTTTGGCATAGGCAGAAGCTGAAGGTAAATAATACTCGAACAGACCAATAGCATAATAGCACTGACTTTTTTTTATTAAAAGAGTCTAACAGACAACTAAACACATAAGGCCCTCCTGGCGTTAGTGATAACTATTGCATTACAAATCTTCTACCCCTAGGGTTTACCAGATAGTGTAACCAAAACCAAAAACCTGAGGTAATCTGTGAGATTCCATGTAACAAAATACCTGTCTACAGGCCTGAAGGTAGGACTTGTAATAACTATGATACCCTCATTCTGCGCAGCCTAGCCCCTAATTTTGCCTGCATGCCCCACTACCCATCTACTTTACTAAAAGCTGATTTCTCCTGTTCATACTGTCATTGGGCCCCAAACCCTTAGCTTGGAGTACGTTAACAGCTAAGCACTCAAACTAGTAGTCCAATCACGGCTCAATTTTGGGCTGTTCTACTGAATGTCTGCTTTTTGCAAAAGCATGATCTGCACATTTTTTAACTCCTAGGCGAAGGAAAGCCAGCCATCCTGCTTCTTACTGAAACTTGGCTCACAGAAATCTCAAATCTCACACTATCTACCGCCATTCTTTTAGGATATAAAATCCTTAGGAAAGATTTCATAAATGGCAAAGATTGGGGGTGGCTATGATACATAAAAGTGAGTGTGATTGTGTGCCTAGTCTGGAGAATTAAAAGGCGCTGAAGGTTTAGACTTTTGCTGCACCCTGTCTTCCCAGCAGTCTATCACTGGGGCTTTGATTTATAGACCTCCAGCTCATGCCAGCCCCTTGTTGAGATCTCTGAGCAGTATCCTGGCCCTGTGGTCCCTCAAAAATGCACAATTTTAGCGTTAGGTGATTTTAACCTCCACATTGATAAACCTTTAGACTCCAAGGAAGTCACTCTTATAGACATCATGTCTTTCCTTGGTCTTGACCAACAGGTGTTCAAACCAAATCACCATGTTGGTCATATTTTAGACCAAGGTTTTTCCAACAGAAAGACTGAATCAGCTGAGCCTCTACAATTAATATGGTCGGATCACCATCTAATCAAGTTTAAATGGCTAAAATCTAAATATTACCAACTTCCTTCGAAGGTAACCCAGACCACGTCAAGAGTCTTCTACAAAATTCTTCCGACAGACCAGTGCCACGCCTTGGAAGCAGATCCCCCCTCACTTTATGGAGATTTTGAATTGGACATTGGGTACATGGGTGACTGGATTCTCAACACCATGAATGACTTGGCTCCACCCTCCACTCTCAGATCCCTCAGTGTAAGCGTCTTGAGAGGAAATGTCGGAAAAGTTATATTCTGGATGACAAATACACCTACAAGCTAGCATTACAAGACTATTGCTCACGGGTCTGCTTAGCTAGAAAAGCTTTTTTGAGACAAGGATTGAAAAGTCAGGCAAAAAATCCAAAGAAATTTTTAACATTGTAAAAATTTTCATGAATCCAGATACTATAAGCAGAGGGTAACAACCACTGTTGAATGATGTGCTCTGCTGGCCTCATATTTTCATGACAAAATTGTTACTATCCATGCAAGCCTGCTCACTGGCCCACGGGTGTTTGATATCCCCCTTGAGGCTGTATATTCTAACATGTCCACTCCTGAGATGCCAATTCTTTCTAACTTTCCATCCATTTCCATGGCAAACTCACTGGCAGCCATCAAATGCCTTAAATCAGGGTCCCCATCTGACCCATGCCCTCCCGGTATACTCACTAAAGCAGCTCATGTTATTAAACCCATTGCAAATAGAGCTTTGAACACCTCATTGTCTTCTGGAATGAAGTCCAGGCGAGCTACTGGCATGTTTCTCTTCTCCCTGCTCTTTTGAAAGTTTTAGAAAAATTTGTAAACTCCCAGATCTCTGGATATTTGGAAAGGAATAATCTCATGCACCTGTGTCAATCAGGATTCTGAACTAACTGCAGTATGAGGATGGCCCTGTTAGAGGTTGTTGAGCATATCAACGGCTCTCTTGATAAAGGAGGAAAGGCCGTCCTGATGTTGTTGAATCTATCAGCAGCCTTTGGCACTGTTCCCCATGACAGACTACTGGTCTGTTTACAGTCCATTGGGATTGGAGATCTACCGCTGAAGTGACTAATATCCTTCTTGAATGATAGACATCAAGACGCCTGAACACCTCTGTTTTCTTCTCCAATCCGTGAGCTGTCAGCCAAAGGGCTTCAAGGTTCGGCACTCAGCCCTACCTTATTTAATGTTTACCTTACACCCTTGGCGGTGTTAGCTGAGACTCTGGGGTGAAGACATTATGTTATGTTGATGACACCTGGCTGCTTTTCACTTGTGAATACGGTGAAGAGCTTGATGGAGAAGCTGTTAAAACCTGCTTCTCTAATGTGTTCAACTGGCTGTCCATCTACCAATTAAAATGTAATTGCTACAAAACGGAGATCGCATTTTGGCCGCCACTTTGCCAGACCTTCTGACCAAAGGATGCCTCCCTCCCTGGACCTCAACAGAGCTTGGCAAACAATCTAGAAAATAAAATCAAGAGTGCCCTTACTTTCCAACCACAAATTCAATCATTGGTTGGCTCCTGTTCATACTGGCACGCTCCTTGAAAGAATGTTTACCTCTCCTGTCTGTTGAAGCTAATCAAACTGTAATCCAGACTTGATTATGGAAACATACTATACATGGGTCTTCCAGAATAACTTCTTAATAGACTTCAAGTGGTGCAGAATGCGGAGGCTCGAATTCTCCTTAACCTTTCCCCAAGGACCCACATGACCCCACATCCGAAACTGCTTCATTGGTTGCCTATCAAAAAGAGGATTCTTTTTAAAACCTTGGTCATAAAACTCTACATGATGAAGGCACGAGCTACTTGAGGAAGAGGATTTGTGACTATGGGGGTCATTCCGACCCTGGCGGTAAAGCCGCAGTCAGAAAAAGGGAACCGGCGGTTTCCCGCCGGTTTTCCTGCCGGTTTTCCCCTGGCCCAGGGAATCCTCCATGGCGGCGCTGCTTGCAGCACCGCCATAGGGATTCCGACCCCCTTCCCGCCAGCCTGTTTCTGGCGGTTTTCACCGCCAGAACCAGGATGGCGGGAACGGGTGTCGTGGGGCAGTGCAGGTGTACCCTAACAGGGCCCTATACAGACTTTCACTGTCTGCTTTGCAGACAGTGAAAATCGCGATGGGTGCCACTACACCCGTCGCACCCCTGCAACTCCGCCGGCTCCATTCGGAGCCGGCATCCTCGTTGCAGGGGCTTTCCCGCTGGGCCGGCGGGCGGCCTTTTGGCGGTCGCCCGCCGGCCCAGCGGGAAAGCCAGAATGGCCGCTGCGGTCTCCTGACCACGGAGCGGTCATTCGGCGGTAACCGCATGGCGGGCGTCGACCGCCGCCCGCCGCGGTCAGAATGACCGCCTATGTCTCCTCCAGGAATTTTTGATCATCCCATGGTCATTTAGACAGAATTCCAGAAATCCGCCAGGCCAGGACCAGAGGCAGATCCTTTTCGTACCTTGGGCCAGTTGCCTGGAACAATCCTTCCCTGGAACTCCACCCCACAACTGAGCTATCTCTCTTCAAGAAAAAAATAAAAACCTGGCTCTTCCAGCAAGCTTCAAATGGTGATCAGCTTTTTTGCTGGCAGCTTTACAATTAGCACTGGGACACTCTTTGGAGTTTTGCGCGCTCTATAAATCTCTTTTATCATCACCATCACCATCAAAAAGATGCAATAGCAATCCTGTCAGAAGGCCATTTGGTTTTAATGTATGGTTTAATAATAAATAAGCCAGACCTATGGCCTTTATTGTAACTTTTCATAATAAACCAATCACACCTATGTTGTCTAGCATAGCGTTTCCCAGTGGACCACTTAGCTTTTATCACTGGCTTGTCACCATAATCAAATCAGTATTGCTATATTCAGCATAAGCTTTTCCACACGACATACAGAGATTTATTCATAAAATTCTAAATATACACAAAATTACAATTGACAAACCAATTTACAACCCCTAGTGTGTGGCCTAATAAAGTATTTTAACAGTGCAAATATTTCAACCGTGGTATAACGACCAGTGGCGGTGCATGGGGCACAGAAGGTGTGGGGTGGTGCGTGGATTGGGGGAATAAAAATGTAATTAAAGTAAATAAGTTAAAAAAAACACTTACCTCCCCGCCGTCGCACAGCTCCACTCTGCTCCTCTGTCTTCTTGGTGCAGGCACAGGCTCCCAGCCTGCCATGCGGCCAATCCTGACGCTGCTCAGAGCAGCGTCAGGATTGGCTGAAAGCAGCCTCAGATTGGCAAGGCGGGCAATTGGGCATCGGCCGATAGGCCTGTGCCTGAGGCCAGTTAATGGCCCGGATTTTCAGTCTATTAAGCAGTGTAACCTGCTTTGGCCCTCTCATACACCACCAAGTGCACAACGCACAACGTCAAAGGCTGTTATAATTGCTTTTATATATATATATACTGAACCTGTCTCCATGCAAATAAAATCAGGGCAGCCGGCTAATTGTCAGAGGCGGAATGACAATGGGGCTGCTCCAGCTGTCACAGCATGCCCCCTCTGACTCTCTCCAGGTGTGACAGAGCTCCGGATGGGAAGCAGTTACCACCTGCTTTGCAGAGGACTGGGACAGGGGAGAGGTCCTGAGAGTTGGGTGGTGGGGGTTGGTGAGAGTCAGAGGGAACTCCGCAGTTGATTTTTGTCCCCTCCCCTCCATGGAACAGGGTGGGAGAAATTAGTCTTTGCTGTTCTTCTTTGCTTGCCCCATATCCATTCCTGCAGTCAACAGTGAGATGTTGTGGTCTTACCGGACTTTGAAACTGGGAAACCAGGTTTAAGTCCCAGCATCAGCTCAGCATCCTGTGACCCTGGGCAAATCACATAATTCAGCTGAGCCTCCAAAGAAATTAATCTGACCTTCTGTAATGTTATCTGGTGCTCTTGTAAAGCTCTCCAACACTCCTGTGTCAAGTTTATGCTATATAAAACTGCATGTGTGTAAGGAAAGCGACACAATGTATATTTATTTTTGCATTTGCACACTAGCATCAATCCATTTGTAGGAACTTACACATGATGCTACCAAGTAAAACAACAATAATGATGAACCTTTCGCCAGTCTCTGAACACTACAGGACTTCTCTTAAGTAGTGTAAAAGTACTGTGCATATCTAAAAAGCCAGGGGTGAGTGTAAAAGGCCTATGGATGAAGAGGGCTCTCAGGGGATCTAAGGGTGAGAAATATTCCAAGAGCACCCAAGAGAATAATGTGGAATAATTTTGTTTCCAGTCTTGACAAAAGTTACTGGCCCTATAAGGTTTAAAATACTTTTAACACTGCAAATATTTACCAGCATTAGGTCCATGCTCCTAACTAAACAGTGTTTTGCAATCTGCGAATGAGGGCACTTTTTTTTTGACTGCCTGGGCCTAATTGTGGCCCCAATCCAACCCAGGCTGGAAGTGCCCAATCAGGACGCTCCCAGGTAGACTAGGAGCCTGTGTAGACTCTCTCCAGCCCAGCAACTGTGTAAAAAACATAGGGTGTCATTCTAACCCTGGCGGTCCGCGACCGCCAGGGCTAAAATGACGGAAGCACCGCCAACAGGCTGGCGGTGCTTCCCTGCCCATTCCGAGCGTGGCTGTAAAGCTGCGGTCGGAAAACCGGGTCTGGCGGTTTCCCGCCGGATTAGCCCCGGCTGGGCTAATCCTCCATGGCGGCACTGCAAGCAGCGCCGCCATGGGGATTCCAACCCCCTTCCCGCCAGCCTGTTTCTGGCGGTTTTCACCGCCAGAAACAGGATGGCGGGAACGGGTGTCCTGGGGCCCCTGGGGGCCCCTGCACTGCCCATGCCACTAGCATGGGCAGTGCAGGGGCCCCCTAACAGGGCCCCAGTATGCTATTCACTGTCTGCATAGCAGACAGTGAATAGCGCGACGGGTGCAACTGCACCCGTCGCACACCTGCAACACCGCCGGCTCCATTCGGAGCCGGCTTCTGTGTTGCAGGTCCTTTCCCGCTGGGCCGGCGGGCGCTCCCTTAGCGGGCACCCGCCGGCCCAACGGGAAAGTCGAAATGGCCCCCGTGGTCTTGGAATGAGGGCCATAGTTATGGAGGAGCTGCCCCTGATAACAGTAAAGCCCTTACCTAATACAGTAATCTCTGAGAATCGTTTTAAAAAAATACCTGTCTACAGGCTTTAACACAGAGTAATAACAAATAAGTCAGAGCTACAGCCTTGCTTGTAACTTTTCATACTGAATAGATGCTGTACGCAATACAATTAACATGTGGTTGGAGACAAACCCCTGTCAGTGGTGCTTCTTCCCACACCTTTCTGTTGACTGCATAAGGCCTATCAACAGCTGCCCTGTCCAGTGAAACCTAAAAACTGCTCCCTGATTCTGAAGGCTCCTCATCGTAAATAATGGCAGCGCATAGTGCTAACTGAGAGGCGCTTGACAGTCTTCTGGGCTTTAGTAGGTCAATGAAAGGGGCGATGCTTCCATCAGTGCAGCGGGTGCAGTGGCACCGGAGTTCAGAGGCCTGAGGGACCCACAGAACCTTGGTTATTGCTGAACTTTATATTGAAAATAACAACCAGGGCGCCCATATCCTTCCTTGCTCTATGACCTAGGGCTATACCACTGATACCATCGAATACTTTTTTATTGGATAAAAAACATGGAATATGCCCTGTTTAGGTAAACTGATGGGAGAGTTCGCAGGAAATGGTGTCTCCGTGCGGGCAGTTTAAATGCATCTTTAGCTCAACACCACTATATGAGTAATCGGACGGATTACTGCAATTTGCTATCTGGAACAATAATTATTTTTTGTGCAATGGATGTTGTTCTTTGTTCGTCGAGATTTGCACCTCCATCATTTTTAAGGGGCTTTCTCGAAGAAGACTTAAGTATTCCATAATTTCTTTTTGCTGTCGTGTGCAACAGCGGGATGAGAGGAGACAGCCCGGATCCCGAGCGCGTTCCACGCAGCACCTATCTTTCAAGTGTTTTCTTTTCGAAATACTGTTGTATATTAGCATAATTACACCGTAGACACGCGTCTGTAATCGTGATGCTACACTTTTTGGCTGTTAGGAAGAAGGGGTGGAGAACAGAGAATATATTATAGACAACAAATAGAATGTGAAAGGCACGTTCGATGAATGGTCCCCGGAAAATTGCATTCTTTGTACACTCATTACTCTCTACCTCAATCACAGGACTCCGTTTTTAATTTAAATTTGGATTTAATTGCAAGGCGTGTAATTTGAATTGGAATTATCACCAGAGAATACCGTGTCATTTCACTCTGATTATGCCTTGCAGGCTTTGTAATGTAAACTATTTTCTTTCAGCGTGGATAATGGCGAATAATTGATTACTCATTTGAACAATTGTCATATGATAATCGATGGCACGCAATCAATGGGTCCAGAGAGTGTGCTGTTTTTCCCTGGCACTCGCGTGCGGAATGGACAAGGTACTTTTGCCCCTACTCTGCATTCATTCCAAGCAGGCGACCCATACTCAGAGCGTCCCCCGCTACACTTTAATCAGCAGGATTCCAGCCTTTTCGTCTCTTGTACTCGGCTCCTTTTCCACAACTCAGTCCCTTCTGTGTGTCCGGCAGGTCTCCCCATCCCTGCGAGGGAGCATGCACCAGCTCTCCCTCCTCCACACCTCTAACCACAACTCACGAGGCTGACTTCAGAAGTGCAGACACCACTGGTGTTACTACCCACACACGTCATCTTCAAGGTCTGCGGCCTCACCCTCGAGGCCAGTATACTAAACACACCGCCATACCTGAATGGCAAGGCAGACATCCCTGCAGAAGATGTAATACTAGCAATATGGACAAATCAGGAAAGAAAAGAAGGAAAATAAAGAGAAGACAGACCTCAGCACCAGACAACTTCACTCCCACGCAGATCCAGTGGGTGCCTTCACTACTCCCCTGCAGGAAGCAGCCGAGTGTGATCTCCCGAATTAACCCTTCACCCACGTGTGCCTACAAAACCTGCACCCCGCCATGGAGGTGTAAGAAGAGGGCCCCATGTTCCTTCTAGGAAGTTGCAAGGGGTATGCAAATCCAAAGTTGTTCCTTCTACATGCTAATGAGAGGCCTCCTCCTACTGGGACATTGTCCTCCCTAACACATTACTTCTGTGCTCCTCAATGCCTCAGTGAAAATGCATGTGTCCTTTCATGTCATCGTCACTCCCTGCCATGCTGTAGTTGTGTCCTGCACAGCCATTTGTTTCTTTACCCTCCCTTATTTCGATGTCTTTGCGCCCTGTTCTCTCACTCTTTTCTCCTAATGTATTTGCTCCCCATCTGTGCTGTATTTGAGTTTTTGGAGTTTAATAACATTTGCCACAATTCTTTCAGGATGTGTACGGGTGGGAGTGGAATGTCTCGGAATTGTATTGTAAAAGATACCTTTCTGTATATTGAGTTAGACTGTCACAGTGTGCTTTAAAATGCTTAATTTGTCATGCATGTTCGAGAATCCTTGCAGGAAAACCTTCAATAGCTTTCCTATTCTTGAAATGTATATTGTAAAAAAATCCCCAAAAATGCAAATCGGCATGATATTAGAAAATGAAAGTGTCTTAAATGATACTCTCTAATATCATACTTTAACTGTCCAGCACGCTTTAGAAACAACTATTCCTTTGGTGTGGTGAATCTAATCCAAACGTGGCCATTGTTGCAGCACAGTATGTTGCTGTCATTAGGGCCTCACCTGAAGGTTTTGACCAGTGTCCAACAAAACCTTCTGGGAGCCCTGATTACGACATTGATATTTAATGTACGTCTTCTGCATTAGCATGGCTCCATTCACCCAAGTCCAGAGTAGTAGATCTCTGTTGTGTTCCATATAAAAACTGCTGATAGTTGTGAGTTTGAGGAGCATTTGATTTTTTACAATCAAATACAATATACTACAGCAAATTTCGTAATAATTTGATCTGCGTTTAATAGAAGAAAGTGTAAGTCCCTGCAACTGTTGAATGAGTTGAGCACTATTCGTGACTGTTGGTTCTTGCATTAAGAATATACAACTGTAGTGCGTGTGTGTGTGTTTCGGAATTGGTGTGTGATGTGTGCGTGTGCATGTGCATGTGTGAGAGAGAGAGAGAGAGATTAAGCATGCATGTACATTTGTGATTATGCCCCTGTGCAGTATTTTAAATGGAACTAGAGAAGCCCTGGTACTCACTGTCCACAGTGCCTTCTTGCTCCCGAGAAGTGCTGGTGCTCTCCCATTAAATGTATTAAAATAGTGTTGAGAAGTGCAGGTACTCTCCTTTTCAAGTTAAAGAGGTGCAGGTACTCAGTACCGGACAGTACCTGCCCATTTAAAGCACAGCCCATGTTAGTACACAACATGCTTTACTTTGGCCTGTGCTATTTAGCATCGACATTATAAATTGTTGAGGCAATACCTACTGACTTTGTGAACTCTTGTTTTCATTTTGTTTTCTGTGTACTGCACTTTCAAATGAACGCCACTAGCACGAAACTGTGAGCAAGCCAAATCATTACATATCTAAATCATGAGAGCACTTTCTAAAACAAATAACGCTGTGTTGGGCGTGGTCTGCGTAGGCAAAAGCTCTCTGTCTAACTTGTTGTCTTGGGAGGCATAGAGGAGGTCGGGAGCTGAAAGTAGGGGTGCCGTGGCACCTCAAAAATAACCACGCTGGAGTTCAGAGGGTGAACGAGCAAATTGCTGTTTATTCTTTTAACATGGAGTGATGTTTACGTTTAATTCTCTGACTGCAAAGTTGAAGGTTACTCTAAAGTGAACCATCTGACAAATTTTGCTGGAGTACATGGTGTGTGAAAGGAAAGACTGTAGGATGCCAGTTTTTGATAATGCACAACAACATTTCAATACCTGCAAATGAACTGTACAAATGTTTCAAAATATATCAGCAGTTAGAAAAGCACAAATGAAGCACATTTTTTGTAACGTGGAGCGTGATGGAATAGTCCCTATGACTTTAGTGATATAACTTTGAAGACAGCACCCCCACTTTGCAGATTGTTCCAGCAGCTCTTGAGGACGTGTAATAACTTAGGACGTTACAGGCAGTTTTGGCCCAGGGTGTCATGTGTAAAAGAAATTCCATTAGTTCAATGTATTTATAATAAACTTACATGGACACTATTTCCACATGCATTGATTATTCTGTTTTATAAATATACTTCACTTTTGAAGCAAGGAGTTTTACTAGCCATTTTATCCAGTACTAACAATTGCAGTCTACAACTATTAACATATGTGCATCAATTTCTACCAAAGTGTAGAGGCATACAGCAGATGTCTGCTTTGTTGAACAGACTTAGGGCCTGATTTCTCTATCACAATGGGGACGGATATCTCGCCTTCTGAAATCTAAATCCCATTATACTCGATGGAATTTAGATTTCGGCAGATGATGAACCTGTCCACCGACTTCTAAATCAGGCCCTTTGGGCCCTTAGGGCCTGATTTATAGTTTGGCGGAAGGGTTACTCCATCACAAATGTGACAGATATCCCATGCTCCATATTACAAGGTCCATATGCTATCATGCAATTGTAATACGGAGGACAGGATATCAGTAACCCTCTCCGCCAAACTCTAAATCAGGCCCATTGTTGTGCCGCCATCTTGATCTCATTTGTTTCTCACAAGTAATGATGATTATGAGATGACAGTCGTAACATGGTGTACCGTTGAGCCACACTATTCAGATACCACAGAAAATATCTTTCTTGTTGACGGAGATGACAGCACGGGGACCATAAACAGCTTCATTTGCAATGTCCTTTGAATATCCTTTGCATGAAATGTCAGTTGCTAAAACTATCATACCAGTTGCAACAGGTAAGAGCATCAGTTGTCAATGTTAAACAACTAAGAAGCATTACCCCAGAACATATGTCTACAGTATCAACGCTTTTAAAATAAACTACTTAAGTATGATATGGGAGTGTAGCCTGTCTGTGTGCAAATTCAGTTAACTCCCTACCTCTGCTCCGGTCCCAGGAGATACCAGGACCTCCATTATAATTGAGGTTACTACTTCTGCTGTATTCCACACTTTTCCCATGTAAAATGTTGTCAAGTTAAACCTAATGGAATTTGTGCAGGAAAATACCATTCATTCTGAGTTTTGCAGCTTGGAGCAGGGGACAACATGTGTTTCTATTGTATTATCCCCTCCCACACCCAACCCATCCACTACACGGGACTGAAAGCAAAATGAGGAGGTAATACTTCCTAAGGTAAACAACACACTCTGCCTTACTGGTATTTACTGGATTCAATATTATCACCTGTAAAAAACACTCGCTATGAGGTCCCAGGCCAGGAATCTATCAGATATGGAGAGCATGCTAAAAGCCTGGGGAGGTGGAGGGGGCGAATTCAGGAACATCCAACTCTAGCGCCGCCATAAAACCATTTTATCAGTAACTACAATCCATATGGCAAACGCTGCCTTTAGATGACTCACGTGTTTTTGGATTTATGAAAATACATTAGTATTTATTACACTTAGCTGGAACTCATTAACTGAAAGAAACTGATGTCATTATAGATTCCAATTGCAGTCACACAAAATTACTTATTATTGGCACCTTCCCTAAGTGTTCTAGGACACTTTGTCCCAGGTATAAGTTTAATTTTGCTGTGGTCTGCACGTGGCATTCCACCCCTTCCCCCGTGCCCCCGCAGTCTCGAGACCTAAAACAGTGCTCAGAAAAAGGAAAAGTCGGGTGCAGGGCTGCAGCACCAGGGGGCATTGCAGAGATTAGTCCGAAAAATAAACAGTTGCACTGCCAGACGCAGTTTAAAAAATCTAACTCAAAATAACAGAAAACCTTTAATGTTGAAAAACAAATGTGGGTGCAAAACTAGCGACACTAAACGATATTGCATGTCCTTAATGGTGATGTTTGAAATACTTAAGTTATAACATGGTTGTTCATTTAATGTGTAGAAGTCATTTCCCCTGAGACTGATGAAAGCTAATTAAGCGCTGTCACCGTCTTGGTCAATTTCAGACCTTCATGAAATGCAAAATGAATAAAGACTTGCTTTCAGTACTTGGGGTACAAAATGTGCTGAGGTTTTACCGCATATGCTGAAATGCCTTTGTATTATTTCGGGAGTTGTTTGGAAATGTTAAGGATGAATAAAAACACTAAAAACGAAATTGTTGTTACCGCAGGGCTGTAATTTAAAAATTTAGCAAGAGTATGATAGAGCATAGTTTAATATTACATATACTAGACGTGAAATGCTTATATCAATGATCAACAATGCTGCATAGAAAACGACAATAAGAAGAGTAATGCTTAAACGCGCATCTGGAATTCGACTATAATGTATGTGGTCACAATTATATACGTGAGCTAACAATGATAAGTAAAACTGTTCATGCCATGATTTATATTAACACTTACCATATTACATTTGTATTAAAATCTCATAGGCCTTAAATTAGCGTAAGTTGTAGATTTGGCTGCCAAAGCGCTCATATTAAAGCATTTTTCTCTGTTTTCCAGAGTGCTGACTCGCAAAGGGCCATGACCCTGCATTTGTTCTTTTCCTTCGTTTTATGTAACAAACGAGATTTGTTCCCATCTGCATGCTAGCTGCCTTAGTGTGAATTCAAATACAATTTGAAACGAAAATAGATTAATCTAAATGTACAAGGACATTTGACCATGGACAAAGGAACTCATGACCCAAGAAACGTGCCAAGTGGTGAAGAAACCCACCGGATGTGCCACCTCCGAAGACGTCAATTATGAAGACCAATCAAAGTGTAATAAATTATCATGGGGCGACAATTCGGATTACCTAATGTATAATTTTATAGGTTAAAGATAGTGGGGTATAGTGAATGTTCAATAGAATTTTGGGGGAAGGTATTACGAAAAAGGGATAAAAACTCATGTCACAGAAGGGACGAGGGAACTAGGTAGGGAATGCTACTGATTTTATCCAGAAACTCTGTCACTCTGTTTGGTGACTTTGAGACTTAATAAACTATCCTCACCCATAGACTGCCCTTTGCGCTTCTCCTCCTTATGAGGGAAGTGTCCCCTGTCCTTTAGACGAGGTAGACTGATGGCGATTTAACTGATGTCCTGAAGACGAAGACTGATCCTGTGTGCAGACCTAATCCTTGGAGGGTAATTATGACAATGCGATTTGTAATTTGTCTGTTTGCTTTTCCTTTCTAGGTACCAACTGCTCATTTTTAAATAGAGGCCATAGCTAGATGTTTTCTAAATTGATGTTCTAAATTATTTTGCATTAAGTCCAACATGCTGATGCTAATTGGTGGTTAGGATAGGTAATCACTCTGACTGACGCAAATAGATAAAGACTGACGTTACACTATGCTGAACTGAGACTCAAGTGATATTCTTGTATTCTGATCTATGTTCACGCCGTGCTATGTTCTTATGTTTGTGATTCTTGCATTAATTAAATCTTATCACAGTTGCCATATTGTGACTATGCTCTTATGCTTCTTGGTTTTGAGATTGACACTTCTACTAGTAGATTGTAATTAATAAGGAATAAAATTCATAAAATTCTATCAGAGGTGTGGTTATTCATGGCTGAAAGGTCATGGTTGCGTCAACAATTTGATTAATGTCTATAACCAAGGTAAAGTGCAGTGTGGTGGTGAATATTGATGACATTATTGATATATTACTTGACATATTGATCAGTTATCTCGTCCTATGGTGTCTCACCACTGGGTCACAAGATTCATTGGCCTAAAACGAGTCCTAATGTGTATAAAGTTGACATAAAAGGATGCGTTAGCAAGTACATAAAAGCGACTAATATCAATTTTACAAAGATTGGTTATTTAATAGAAATACGCGTGAAATGCCCCTGTTTTTGTTGCACACATTGACCACACTCAGGCATTTAACAATGTGCCGTTCAGACTGTAGTCACTGTTAAACAGAAAGCAAACACTTTTTGGGTGCCACTGTCTTTGTAGATTGGGCGTCTCTTGGGTAACATTATCAAAGACAGGATGGAGACAGAGTTGACAACAATCTGGATTGTGCCCATGAAAAACAAACAGAAATTCATCTCCTGTAAAGAAAAGGAGCATCGGGTAAATAAGTTATGAATTGCCTGGGTTCCTGCCATGGTGGTTCAAGTTGTTATATTTTTCAATAATAGATAAAAAAAATCTTCCTAATTAGCTGCAATGAAAAGATTGTGTACTCATTTTACACACAATTTCTTTGAAGGAGATTGCACTTTGGATAAAGGCACCGCAAGGGGTAACATTGATGACACTGGTGATTTTGGCTTGCCGTAAACCTTAGTGAAGTGCGCCTAAGAGAATGGTTCACGAGCGACCTCTGTGCAGTAAAATGGAAAGCTTGATCTCTAGGGAAAACATAGGAAGGTGAAGACATTAAAATGCGTAATATACGCTGGAGGACACTGCATAGCATCTACAAGGTATTAGAAACTATACTTCACACAAAAAATCAAAGCCAAAAACAAAACAGAAGGGATAGTCAAGAAGTTCAAATCACTGGCTAGTCCCAGGCATATTCTTACTCCCAGTCCCTCACAAGATCTTTGCAATAGCGTGGAGGAATCAAGCAAAATGTAGGGAGTTAACTCTTGTGTTACTAAGAAATATGAAAGATGAAGAGCCCAAAACAAGAGCAGATGTAGAGCCCATAGCCCATAAGTATGTGGTAGGCCATCAACTAAAGCCATTCTAATTCTAACCGAGAAGGACCGCCGATGAAATACCAGTAGACTACGCACAAACTATCAAATACACCCTTCTCTACCTAGCATGGTGGCGCTCAGTGCGACAATAACTTTTGGTGCCCTCCCCCCATGACCTTCTCCTCAAATTCCATTACTACCACCAGGCAAAGTGCCCCTCATCTCTCCATAGCCCCAGTCTCACATACATTTAATTTGTTCTAAAGCACTGGTAAAGGCTAGCTTTAATAGTAAGAATGTATATCTATCCAAACAAACCTTTTCTAGCAACATTAGGAATAGATAATGAAAGGTTGGAGAAAAAAACCTAACATCCTAACTTATTTTGTGCTGTTTGCAGGCAGCTCTTTGATGACAGTTCTTAATAGTCACTGTTCTGTATTAGGGTTGTATCTTATGAACTGCGTTAACAAAAGGATCTCTATGACAAAAGCATTATCCATTCAGCTATCCACATAAACAACAGATCGGTGATCTGCACAGTGTGCATTCTTTGCAGCAGGCATAGTAACCCTCTGTGCTACTGTATGGCAAGTCAAAACTGCCTCTAGACAAAGTTCCTAGCAGGAACATTAATCACATGAGTTATCTTGACATTTATATTGCTGCCAGAAAGCTGGGTGCACGAGGACCTCCACTGCAGTTGTTTTTAAATTGTAAGTTATTGCTAAACACAGTGCCCTCCTCCCTGAGGCCACACCCCCTCCCAGGTCAGCGCCCAGGGCCTCCACACCAGTCACACTGCCCACAAGCCGGCCCTGCCCACCAGCAACACAGAAAATACACACAAAAGAAAACCATAAGTATCAAAACGTGACACATAGTATGACAGAAGAACATGCAGCTTAAAAACAGATATAAATCAGAGGTGCTAGTGCAACATACTCTGGATGAAGATGAAAGAATAAAATAATCACAGTGGTAAAATGTTTAATCCCAGAGCTTGGATATAAACCTTAGAGCATAAACTCCCACAGAATAGCGATCCATCAAGCAAACCTCCCCAAATTACTCGTTCACAGCCATCTTTACTGCTTTAGAGACAGCCATACACCTGGTGACCTAGCTTTCTGACTCTCCCAGTGCCCTGTACAAAGACGTTGTTACCTCTTAAGCACTATAACCTGAAGACATTTGGATGAGGGTTTCACTTCACCCTTAGCTCACCATTTCATAAAGCATCCCTAACTGCTGCATTCATTTCCTCAACCTTGCTTTTTTAGAAACATATGACTTCAACACAGTCTGCTTGGATTTAATTATTTGTATCTGTCCCCCCATACCTTGCTACCGGTGCCTCACATTCACTTTATATCCAACTCACATTTTTAAATATCCCAGGGATAAACTATCTTCTGTTCCCTCAACAGTTCAAACTGCTTGAAACTAGGCCTTGGTGGAACTTGTGGAGTTTCACTCCACTGCATTTCGCAGAGTAACCTAATAACTCTGCAAGATTCTGTGGATTTCCCCCAGAATTCCAGTACTCAGGCTGCGTGCACTGATTTTTAGCAGCAGGTGTTTATCCCGCACGGTAAAATCAGTGTGAATGGCACCACCCGTTGCCTGGAGGAGCAGAATTTTTCGTCCACCCCTGCTTGTAAACATTGGTAAAATAAGGACTGCTTTTGCAGGACAAAAACATGATATGCGCACCCTTGCCCAAAGATATTGTTCCAGCCTCCACACAGTGGTCACATCTTCATAATACCGAGTGCACTCAAAGGGGCTATTCATCAAAGTAAATTTACACAAGTCAATCTACATAGATAGGTTTTCTCATGTTGCCTTTGTCTGACTCTAAATTTACTACAGATGTAACGTTCCATGTCTCGACCCCTGCAGTGTAGGGGGTTAAGTCAGAATGAATGTAATATATGAGTGTAAAGTTACTACAAGTAACTTTACAAGTGTATTTTTTGCTCGACACGATTGGCAGGACCTCCACATTCAGTGCAGAGACTTCCACAAATAAAAGACCTACAGACAGAGGTTTGTAAATAACATTTTGTGATACATGAGTAGTACTATTGTAGTACTCAGTGCTTAATTTGAGCCAGTCACTGCCAGTCGGGGCACCTGGCACACAAATGGAAAAAAAGAAGGAAGAGAAAGACAAAACAAACGCCACAAAGGGAGAAAATAAGAAAACGCAGGAGTGAGATAAAGGGACAGGAAGTGTCAAACAGTGTACTAAAGAGGCCTGAAGTGGATTCAGGACTATGCAGCCTTCTTCTATGGTGCATTGACATTTAGTAACACCACCCCCAAGCTTCTGAGCAGAGCTTAGGGAACCAGCACTCTTTATTTTCTAAATTAACCACTGGTAGTACTACTAAGCGTACTACAACATGCAGTTTGTTATTAGGCCCCAATAAGTTCACTAGATTGGGGATAAGGCAAACTGCAATGCACTCTCTTATACTGTATCGACAAGTTCTTGAACCTGACAGACTCAAACTTACCACGATTGACTGACGCAGTATTACTAGGAGCATCCTGCCTTCAACAGGCATAAAAAAACCTAGCTTTTTTCTCATGTATGGCACCTTCAAAATCCTCATCCATGTGGGGGTACAATCCTCTATTGGATAATTGAACTAGTGGGGGTAACACATGAAAAAAGACCTGGGCAATTCACAGTAACATTTTCCCACAGATATCTATGACCATCGCTGGTTGTAAAGACACACCTTCATCTAACAATAGTATAGCATCTGAGCCCAGTACATGAATAGAGCCCTCACAATGTGAAAACTCCTGTCAAGTGACAGCCCATTAAACTGACATACACCTGACAATCCTCCTTCACTCCTTTTATCCATTTCTTTCCCTTAACATAGGGATCATCCACCTTCACTTCCACAACCACAACATGTGAACAACGTTTGTAAGAACTTTTCCAGTCTATCCTTGGCTCCTTCATTAATACAACATCCGCGGCCACTCAGCCATAAATAGGATGCTGCTTGATTTCCCCTGGATAGATGGCTTGGGATCACTGGTTGAATGAGGAGTATTCCTTTAGGGTCATTACCTAGTACATACAGCCTCAACCAATTGGCACTTCTTTAGTCGTTTGTAGTATCTTTTTAAAAAATGCATAAATGTGTAATGATGGGTGAAAATTAATTTTGAAATGTGATGGTTTTAATGATACATAGAGTCATAATCGACGAAATAGTGATGTCACACTTGAAATTAGTTTACTGAGTCACTTTGAAAAGTAATTAATACTGTGAAGAGGTTATGCCACATTTGTATGTGAGACGCCATTTATTTTAATATGGAAGCAGTATCTGGTGTTCTGCTTTTCTCGCCCCTGCTCATCCTCCTTCCAATCAGTGTCCCGCTGCAAACCATCTCTTCTCTCGTTTCCATGAAGCACCATGTGAATGACGTCAGGGATTCAAAGAAGAACATTGTGTTAGGAAGTGTGTAATTAAGTTGATGTTTCTGATTTGCCAAAGCGACTATAACCATTATCAAATCATGCAGAATTTTCAGAATCTAGTGACAGAATGTGTGATTTGTTTATAAAAACTCTTGAGCTTTAGTATCGGGAAGAGTCATTTTATAGTTGTCTCTGGGGCTGCTGTTTGCTGGGAGGCTTTTCATTTTTATGTCCATTTGACATAGATTTTCTTATGGGGGATACCGTCAGTTTTATTTGTGATTTTGATTAGAATTGTCTAAATTGGGTTTAGTTTGTATGACTGTATTTCTGTTATTGGGCCTTCATGGGATTGTATGTATTTTTCATGTATCACATTTACAAAAAATTCTGCAATAAATATCTTGTCCCTTATTTTTATCTAGAACTAAGTTATTAGCACTTCCTCATTTATTCTATTATTCTGCTTAAATGTTTATTTTTTATGAGGAGTGTAGTCTCTAACTACATGAAATAATGGAGATTCCAGAGGCAAACCAATTGGGTAGAAATTTGTGGTGTTTGGAATATTGAGGTTCAGGTGATTTTTGGGCTTTGGCTCCCATACTTTGATAAAATGACACACTTCCAAGCAAGAGAGTTAATTCTTTCACTATGGTTGTTACCTTTACTCTGGTATAAGCCCACACTAATGCAGAATGTCACCGTACAGAGTAGCCATTCTTCCAGGCAGATACAAACTTGGATCCCTTGTCCGGCAGAGTAACGTTGGCAAACCCTTTAAGCAAAACACATAAATAAACAAGCATTGGCAAAGCCTGTAGGTTAGGGTTTAATATACAATCAAAGACAGCACTAGCATAATAGCATGAGACACAAGGCAGAAGTGGGCAGGGATGGATTTAGTTGTAAAGTAGTCCCTCATGCAAGTCAGTGCAAGACTCAAAGCCCACTCTATGCATATTGTTAGTAATAGGTTTTTTGACATTTGCAGTAAAAATAATTACACTTTTCCAGGACTGGTTCTCCAAAGGCCTCCCTCACAGTCACATATAATCTTAATCCACATTCACTACTGAGTGCTAGAACTGATGGACTAACATTTGAAATGCTCATAGGAAATCCACAGCAAATATTTCTCATGATTTCTACATTGATTGAAATTAACACTGGAAGCTCATAATTGTTCAGCTCATGAACAACAGACCACACAATGTTTTTATGTAATTCTCTAAATCACTCTGCATCAAGGACAACCGATAGTTGGTTCTGACAGATCACCTTGTAAAGGTAATTCCTGAGTACGCTATGTGAACAATCCTCACTAATGCCCCCTTGTCACTAACAGGACAATAATAGGACTCCAGTCAAAAGCATGTCACCCTTGATAGACAGCTCATTTGCAAATTTTGAGGGCAGCTGCAACTCACGACACACCACACCAATGCTCCATCAGACTGGAAATCTCAACATGATCCACCAGTGCCTTCCTGTACTCAGACTCTTATTCGCATGGTCTGCTTTACGGCCCACACCAGTACTTGCAATCACTTTTCATCTGCCTCATTTTCTTGCCTCCCTACTTCCTATTACAAGGGGAAACATTAATCTAGAGAGTTAGGTTGCCACTAATTTCCCCATGAAATGTGCAGTTCTATAAAATGTGTGTTTCTCAAAAGCCAACTTTTTTTTGTTTTTTAGCTATCTGGTCAACAAGAGTATGAAGGCCCTAAGTCCTGGTGTCTCTCGTGATACAGGAATGCATTGTGCCTTGAAATGATGTAATGCAGGAGCATTAACAATTTTATTAGGTCGACCTTACTATACGGTGAAAGCTGTGTGGTTTCAAAAGACCTTTTTCAGTTTACCAAGATCTAACAGTGGACTTAAAGTCTGCACTATGCTTACCATTGTTTGGCTTTATTGTTACTCTCACTATTGTGCTTGCTTCTTATTTGATAGTTTTAGAAATGTTATATTTTAATTTGGATATTTTATTTTTAGTTGAACCATGACAGAAGGCTGCTAATAGGGCAGCCCTTTACCATCTTATACCATCTGTCTTTAAATGCCTTCCTAACAAGGACTGGCAATGTCAACAGTTCTGGCTTTGCCAAGCCTTCCATTGTTTCATTTATTTATTTTGCAACAATTACAATAAACACTAGAAGCATAAAAGTACTAAAAGAAATACTGTCTTCAAAGTGTGGTGTGAAACTTTGTAAAAAGTATAAAAATAAAATATTAACAAAAAGTGTAAAAATATTATGAATTGAATATTTGAATATGTTCATGCAGATATATATATATATATATATATATATATATATATATATATATATATATATATATATATATATATATACACCTACTGGGGGTCGCCAGTAGGTAGTTATAGTTCGGACCATAAACTAAAGAAAAGTGGCAGTGGTATACCAAACACTGCACTTCTCGTATGTGTTGAGTATATCAATGTTTATAAATAATCTGCTCAACAGGTAAAGACACTATGCTAACCAAATTGTGTCAAACGTTGTGGGAGATGAACCCATCCCTATAATGACCTATAAGGTTACCCAGAGCAGAGAAGAGTCTCACAATGTAAATGCTTCACAAATAGTACAATCAGTTAATAAACCGAACCAATATAGTGCATATTTAGACAAAAGAAAGAAAGAAAGAACAAGAGAAAGAAATGAAGAATATATATATATATATATACACAAATAGGTATAAACAGAAGGAGGAGAGGAATGTCCAATCGTGAGCAATAAATAAAAATTCAAGTGAAAAAGGATGCGACTCTGATATTTTCAACGTTTCCGTAATCCAATGTGGTTCTCTTTTGTGGTTACTTGGTGTGCTTTTGTTGGTAGCCTCTACATACGACAGCTTTCACACTTGATACATATGTATTATTGTAGCTGTTTCATATTATGACTATGTATATACATATTTTTTCTTTCTTTTTTTATGTGTTCTTGCAGCCTTGAAAAAGTCGCCTAAAGACGAAACATGTGTTGGCTGCCTGTTGTAGAACAAACTGACCGTTCATCAAATATGTACTATATTGGTTCGGTTAATTAATTGATCGTACTTTTTGTGAAGCATTTACATTGTGAGACTGTTCTCTGCTGTGTTTTCTGTCATCGTCTGTGTGCAGCGGTCGTTGGATTAACGTATAGTAATTAAAATGACTTTATGTTAAACGTTAAAAAACATAGAAATTCACAGAAAAAAATAAAGGTTATAGGAACTATAACTTTCGCCCTACGGTAACTACAACTCATGCCTTCGCCATGCATAGATAATTACTCAACATATTATATCATTGATGACATCTTCTATGGCCCAACTCAGACCACCGAATTCCAGCCCTGGTTCTCCAGGACCTTTCTATTTATATATATTACCAAGTGGTGGTCGCCACCGGGTACCTATAGTTAGGATCTCGTTTCTATAGAAAAAGCGTTTTTTACTTGCCTATTATCTTTGGATCCACTTGATGAATCTTCACAAGATTTTCCCCCAAAAATTGACAGTCACATCAGCTGCTGTCTGGAACGTTTCAAGGTGATTCGTAAAGCAGGGGCCAAGAAAAAGAGGGGGTCAAAAATGGAACATTTCCCATGTTAATTCTCATAGGTATTTTAAACAGCGAGAGCACCCAAACCACTGGATGGAGTTACACCAGATTTGCCCTTTTTGTTACTTGGTGTAAATCCATTCAGTAGTTTTTGAAAAAATTAAAGAAAATCCAAATTTGTATGTATAGGAACATAAAGGCTTTGCGAACCCTCCTGATCTCATGCTATTTGGCTGACAACACTTCAACAAGAATGTGTTGTCAGCCTTCTTGGGACCCAGCTTCAGCCGATTCCCAGACAAAAACATAAAAAAAGAAAAGGGGTCAGGGTAAGGACACCCTGAGGTCTGGTGATGGGGTACAAAAGGGACCGTTCCACCCAGAGCTAAAAGGCATTTTTTATTTTTTTTCACCGTAAGTTGCAGTGGATCCATGGATCCAGTGAAAATGTTTTAAAAAACCAAGTGCCGGCTGGGTCCCGGGGGCATTGAAATTTTAATGCAGGGGGGTCGTCCGGCCCCTTCGCAGCTCCAGGATCTCCCACCTCCCCAGGTTTTTTATAAAATGAAATACGAGGCGCCACTGTACTCCCCCCTGCAGCCCTGGGGACCGCCACCTCCCAAGAGCTTTAAACATTCACAATATGAGGGGGCACTCGGCCTCCCCACAGCTCCGGGCACCACCACCTTCCTGGGGCTTCTGTCAAATGAAATGCATGGAGGCTACCCAGCCGCCCCACAGCCCCAGGGACCACCTCCTCCCCATGGCTTAATTCACATTCAATGCAGGGGCTGCGCCCCCCCACCCCCACAGCCCTGGCGACTGCCACCTCCCAGGGCAAATAGAATGGCAGAGAGGGGCCACGCAGCCTCCACTCGTGGAGCCACAGATGGCCCTTGGGATTGCCACGCCACAGGGCTGGCGCCTGCTATGTCTCTGACTGCCCACCTCTGGGACATAGCTGTTTGCTTTTGCTTGGTGGGAGCGAACAGCCCCCATCTAACAAAAGCAAACAAAGTCTGTTTTCTGACAGCGGGAGCTGTCAAACAGCTCCTGCTGGCAGATAGCATAGTTTTCATCTGTCTTTCCTGCATGCACATATGCGTGCTGGAAAGACAGATGAAACATTGTAAAGCCGCCTCCCACAGGACTTGGGGAGTCGGCTAGGACTGCGGGGGCCTTGAGGCTCCGCCCACGTTCCTGTCACTCTCTCTCTCTCTCGCTTCCATCCCATAATGGGACAGAAGAAACAGAGAGATTGGCATTACAATGGTCTCTCAATGCAACTACTTCAAGGAGTAACACTAGCAAGATGTTTGGTACGAATGTTATAGTTACATTTGGATGCAGAGTGCAACAGAGTCACTTCTGACCTAATGGTCACGGTATTGTGCTGCTACTCAGGAGGTTGAAGGTTAAAATCCTAGTATCGCTTTGCAGTGTGTTTGTTTATTTACTGGTGTTTTGACTGTTAAACCTTCCAAGTGATGGAACATTCAAAAAAATAATTCCAATCCTGTGTGTGGTTTGACTGTCATAGGTATGTCTGGAATCATCACAGTAAGGAGTCACCTATGGCTTATAGGTTAAGGTCACAGACCCTTGCATTGAAAGTTGAAGGTTCTAATCCAGTTGTGTCTGTGGTCATTTCCCTATTTCATTTTTTTTCAACTTCAAAGGTTTAAGGTTGATAATGAAAGGTGATCTCACTATTTTTAATTGACAAATACATTTTATTTTCAATTTGCCCAGAAATATCTTATTCTAAGTGTATCATTCACCAAAACCTAAAAAACTCTCTCTCTCCCTCTCTTTCACTCTATCTCTCAATTTCTCATTTTCAATCTCTTTCACCCACTCACACACCTACTCAGACCCTTACGCAACCACTCACAGACCCACTCAGACACTCATGCACCCATTCACAGACCCACTCAGACTCTACTCACCCACTCACAGCCACACTCAGACCATCATGCACCCGCTCACAGACCCACTCAGACACACCCACTCACAGACCCACTGAAACCCTCATGCACCCACTAACAGACCCAGACAGAAACTGACACACCCACTAAGACACCGATGCATTCACTCTCATAACCAGATAGACACTCTCATAGTCACTCTCACCCCCAGATACACCATCTCACACCGATTCCCACAATATTTTACTACTAAACAGGCAATCACAACTGCGCAGTTATCTTACAGGCACGAGGGTCATGATTTCGATGGTACTGCAGATGCAGCGGAACCAGGCCCAAATGTTGTCAGAACTCCTCTAAACACCAAACATTTTTACTACTAAACAGGCAGTCAAAAGTGCAGTTATCTTGCAGGCACTATGGTCATGGTTTTAATGGTGCAGCCGGTGCAGTGGCACTTTACTGACTACACATTACTATACTCTAATAAAATGCCATATTCAATAAGGTACAAATTAGGAGTTTGCAACCCTGGGATATTAATTCAACATACATCACAACATACACAATTATTAACACTTTTATCAAATTTAAAACAAACACCATCATAACCTTTTCCTCATATTTATAATTCAGGTAGTAAGATAGAATGCAAAACAAAACAAAGGCAAAACCTATTGGCTTTGCCAATGCTTGTTTTACCTTCTGTCCTATTTTGCACATGGTTTAATAGAATATAAGTTTGCTCCATCTCCCTTGGCTACATATAGGGCACAGATTACCCTTGGTTCACGAATGGCATCATCATTAGAATGAGGTGATGGGTCATGAATGTTTCCAATTTCATTTTAGAAACTATCACTTCCAACAAATGACACTCAGTGCAGTGATCTGAACTAATGCACACTCCCGCATATACAGAAAAATACACTTTCTTGAATTTTAGAACTTCTCTATTCTGTGTTTAGGTTTGTAGCACAAGTTGCTTGGCAGTTATTTTGCTGGCTCGGCTATTGGAGCCAAGCCTTACCCCTGGTGACTCGTCCACCTCTACTTTAAACATTGTAAGTTTGAGCCAAGAAAGGGGATGCGTGAGAGAAAGAAGTCCCGTACTTACAACCAGAAACTTCGCCCGATGAATAATGGAGACTTCGGAAGGGTGGGGTCATTGTCGGTACATATCCTTACCCTTGTTAAAATGATCCTCTGGAGGATGGTGGGGCCTCAAAGAGGCTGACGTCTGTAATCTTTTGTACTATACGTGAATTGTACATGAAACAGGGGTGATTTCATTGTTGATGTGGTTGTAAATGACAAAACCAATAAAAAGATTTTTGAATAACCATAAGCATGCAAACTGTTGTTGGCTAAAAGGTCCGAACTGGCTGGAGGTAGTGCACTAGACATGGGACTATTAATCAGCTAGACATTGTAATGTGAAAAATTAAAAGAAAAGGGTGAACACCAAATTTTGTCTTCTAAAATCCCTCACACGTTTAGTTTCTTTTGCTTACCATATATTTTTAATATCACATTATCGATTTATTGGAAGATTATTCTTTTAAAATCCCCATAACTCACAATTTTAATTGAAATTTTTGGCTTACTTGCTATTTACACTGCATATATTTATTGTGATCCAAATGAAAAGCACTATTGAATGTAAGTCTGTATTAGTGAGGAGAGTGCCCTCATGTCTCATTAAAATTCTTAAGCTTGCTCACAGTATTTACCATTTCATAAAATAAGTAAAAAAACATGCCAAGTGACATGTCATTTTGGAGGGCCCAATGAAATTATTTTACACAAAGCTGTGGCACTGCACGAAAAAAGTTTGATAACCGTTGGATTAGACTAGAAAGAGCTCCCTTTGCCCCTAAAGGATGACTCTTTCAGGTGCATTGGACAACATTGTAGGGAGAGTGCACACTACAAATTCAGTTCGCATACGATAATAGCAGTATATGTACTCCGTCCTCATGACTAAAAGGTCCCCCCACTTGAGATCAGACTTGTCTTATCTTCACCTCTCAGTTTCTCACGCAATTGTGAACCTGTTCAAGATCTCAATCTTCCACGTATTGGTATATGCTAATCACCTCAAATTCAATTCTACTGTGCTTAAAGATATTCAATCTACATCACAGATAAGTACCACATTTCCGAAAATCAGCACACCATGTACAGAACACAATTTCCAGGGCTATATATTTGAGCAACATGGAGAGTTGGTATTCATAGCACCGAAATCTGTGTGTTTTGCCTTTTTACTACACATTTTCCCCAAATAAATTTCAGCAGGCTCCATCAGTGAAAGTATGATAGGGGAAAACAGTGGGGATGCTATGATGGTTGCACATCTAGGAATTTTAAGCCTGATGTACAAAGATTCCTAATAGGAAATGCCAAATTGCAACAAATAGGAATTTGTAGTTTGCGTTTTCTTAGTAGGAATCTACTAAAATGGATTTGGTAGAAGTGGGTGCAATTTACTCACCGACTTGTACCATATACATTGGTATTCTGTTAGGTTGGTTGATTAAACCACAATGACCTGCTCCTTAAAAATGTTTTTGTCAGCATTCACAAAGGAGAAAGGGTTACTATGGAGCCCCTTGCCGTTTGCAAATAGTTACCGCAAATATGAATTTGGTGGTAAAATATTAATGTTTTGCAACCGGATTTCTGGTGCAGAACATTAATACATAAGTTAAGGAATGGGTACTTTGAAGGGACACCGTTTACACGCCCCTTCCAAATACCAAATCTGTATTTTGTCTTAAACCCAAGTTACTATCAGTAACGTGTTATGGAATCTCAATTTGGGTTTTATACATTTAAAGGGCATTTTGCAGTATCAAAGGGTCACACTGCATTGTACTTCGAGGCATCTGATCCCAGCATTAGCTCTTGTTGATCAGAATTCCCCTCCACGCTCAGAATCAGGGAAACAGAGTTTCTCCCGCTAGAGAATTGCATACTTTTGCTGGAGAGCTGAGCTTTCTATGTGGTGTATAAGAACATAGCCTTCAGAAGTTGAAATTAGTAAAAAATGCCATCAGGCTGTGTTGAGTAATTCTGTCATCCCTAAACCATAGCCATCTTCCATCGGCTGCCTTCCTCCCCTGTCTCACATATCCACGTTTCGCCCTGGTTCTCTCTGGAGATAGGCATCATTCACCAGCGGCGGCCAATTCCTTCACACAGATTAGGCTGCGAATGGCTGTGTCCGCTCCCTGAGCATTTCAGTTCATTCATCACTAGGATTTTTTTTTTTTTACATCAGTGACACTAGGCACCTGCTGAAATGTCTGCCGCGTGAAGCTTTGGGCTATTCCTTTCACAGTTACACATATTTCAGGCAAGAGCCGCCCGGCAAACAAATCAGCGGCTACTGAGCAAATATCTTGCAGGCGCAGCTGGAAAAATGAATGGGATATTGTCAGAACGCAGTTGGCCGAGTCATGTCTTTATGAATTCATTAGCACACATTACATGCAGCAAATAGAGTGTTCCTCCCACCCTTGGAAATTCTCCACCTCGTGGTCGCATCCTATGTTGTTAAGTGATATGAACTAGCCTTTGTGCATCTCGTTCCATTAGATCTGGACGAACAAAGACACAAGTGGCTCAAGAAACAAGGCACTAATCTGCATTTGAAAACGTCAAATCACGTTTAGGCGCTGTAGTGTTACTGGCATGGAAGCTATTCCATACTGATCCTGTGCATTCCTGCTTGTGGGTAGTTGATTTCACAGTGGAATGAGTTGTGAGCAGGCTAAATCTCTATAACTGAACAAGGACAACGTAAAGTTTAGCAACAAGGATAACACTAACTGGCTCTGAATATGAATCCTTGCCCTTCATTTCGATTTGTTTTTTGGTTGTTAAGTCATCTCTCAGCCATTTCCAAATTAATTATGTATGATGACTTTAGCCGGCTTCTCCTGTATTTGTTGATCTGTGAAGCAAGACACATTTCTGTTAGATCTGACAGCCATAGGATGGTTATCCCCCAAACGTTTTGCCTTCCACCTCCATTTTTGCTGACCTCGTTTTTGTTGGCCTTCCGACTCTATGCACTTTACCACTGCTAATCAGTGCTAAAGTGTTTGTTCTCTCTCCTTTGAACATGGTATAATTGGCTTACACCCAATTGGCAAATCTAACTTACTTGTAAGTCCTTAGTAAATTGGTACTATACGTGCTCATGACCTGTAAATTAAATGCTACGAGTGGGCCTGCAGCACTGCGTGCCACTTAAGTAGCCCTTTATACCTGTCTCAGGTCTGACATTGCAGCCAGTGTGTGCAGTTTTAAAACTGCCATTTCCACCTGGCAAAATAAAGTTTCTGCCAAGCCTAAATCTTCCTTTTTAATACATATGTCACCACTTTGTTAGGTCCTAAAAAGCCCAAGGTGCAGGGTATTTAAAAATGGGAATTGTACTTTTGTTACATGCCCTGGTAATGAACTACTCTTACATTTGTTTGTCAGTACAGCAAGGCCTATCTCTGCCATAGGATAAAATTGGGTTTACTTATTACATTTAATAACTGATAACTTTCATTTGGAAGCAGGTATGCATGCTGGTTTTGGTGCCTAAAGAATAGGAATTTAAAGTCCTCTTTAATGGCAAAGTTTGATTTAAGTCACAATTCTGAAGATGGCACTTTCTTGTTCCAACAATTTGATGTCTGCTGCTTGTATCCTGGGTCATACCACTAGGGGTAGCTGGCAGTTGGTCTTTGTGTATTTTCCCAGACAGTGAGACAAAGGGTCATAGGTGTAGGGAGGATGGGCCATCAGTGCCATGATGAAGGAGAGGAGCTGCCCCCTAACACACTTCCACTCACAAAGGGTTTTTCACTAGGCTATTGTGATCCCAGACAATCTGGGGTCAGGGCAGGGATGCAGTAAATTCCAAACACCTCTGGCGGTAGAAACGTCCAGAACATTCTCTTACTTCAAAGTCTCAACATTGGACCCTCAGACCCAACTCTGCAGCAAACCATTGAACGTGTGGAAAACTTAAAAGGACTGCAGTGCTGCTCTGCCAGAAGGACTGCTACTCTGTTGCTCTTTTGCCCTGCTGCCATGCTGCCTGAGTGAAGGAGTAGACCTCCATCTTGGCCCCTGGACCACCAGAATGACGCCTAGGGCTAGCTGGCTGGCCTCCTGACCAGAGCCTCTGTGACAGAAGGCTTCAATGACCTTAAACCCAGAACCTGGACTCTGACTGTTAGGAGTGCTACCCTCCAAAGTGGTGCCACCCTTGTCCTGGACCCTTGGAAGTGGCCCTGAAAGTGCTCTGCCAGCACAGCTATGGTCCAAGTAGAACCGATGCAATGTAACGCAATTACCTCACAAAACTTCACACCAGAATGACTGTGCAACATTTCTCCAACGTAGGACTTTGCATCGCAGCAGCATATCCTCAATTCAAGCCTAAATGTGCCCCTCCCAAACTCCCTCTTCAGAACACTACTGGACTATAGAAGACAGATGAAAGACAGCACATGCAGTTCAGACCAGTGAGGAGAACCGGAAGGGCTTGATCTGCTCCAACTTGTACCCAGGACAAAGTAGTAGACTCGAAGGAGCCGATTACAAGTCTGGCGGTCACAAGACCACCAGACTCGCTGTAGCGGTCAAGCCGCAGCGGCAGTGGCAGTGGCAGTCCGACCACCACATTACGAGGTTGGCAGGCAGACCCGCCAAACTACCGCCATCCCCACCAGGATCCAAGATCTTGATGGGCTGACAGTGGTCCTGGTTGCAATCAGACAGGGCAGCTCTGAACACAGCGCCGCCCTGATGATTACAACCTTGTTCTCCATCTGCCTTTTCATGGCAGTTTCACAACCATGAAAAGACTGGCAGAGAACAAGTGCAGGGGGCCACAGGGTGGACCCTGCACTGCCCATGCCCTTGGCAACATTGCCGCCGGCTCAATCATGAGCCAAGAACAATGCTGCTGCACCTTTCCCATTGGGCTGACCAGCAGAAATTTGGTTTCCGCCGGTCAGCCCAGTGAGAAAGTTGTAATGGGGCAAGTGGGGGCACTTGCCAGCACCGCGTCGGTCTCCTCGTCAGGTGTTTGGCAGACAGATGTTTCTGTCCACCAAAGTGCTAAGGACCACCTAAGGGTAAGTTGGCTAACCTTCTGTTAAGCTGCATGGACACATAAGATGCAAAAAAAACACTTTCCTGAAGAGTCCAGCTGACCACTTTCCACTCGACCTGCTGGTGGCTTCTGTTAGTGTGAGCCTTGACTCCTAACTGGTGTTACTGAGGCCCTGGAATTTTGGATGGTGTCAGAGTGTAGTCTTCCTGTCTAAACCTTAAACCATGGACTTAAAAATAATACTTTTCCAGGACTTTTTACTTGGAGAACTGACAGAAGTCTGGGACCAACCCGCCAAGCAGATCTGTTGAGGGTGCATTTCTGGAGGGCCTGACATCGTCTGCAGCTCCTGTTACATTCCACTCTGCAGCAGCAAATACATTCAGCAGGCCCAACACTGTCTGGCATCCAACAATGTCCAACCCTTTTCAACTACAACCTGCAGCCTTGCTCCACTAAAGGAATCCAACTTCTAGAAAAGAGTTTAAGTTCAAAAGTAGAAATCTTCACCGGCCTGATGCCAAGCAGCATCAGTCAGCCAATGATGACTTCCTGAGCGCAAACTCCAGACCTTTCCCACCAAAAGCTTTTCCTGCCATTGTTGACAACTTCACAGAAACATTGTCCTTTGTCAACTCATCACCGATGAGCCGATCTTCAGATCCAGCCTGCAGCCTGGTCCTGCTGAGGAATCTACCTTCATAATAAATTTCTAAGTATGAAGGTAACTTTCCGATCGGGTCCAACTTGATCCTTATATCCAGTCTGCGCTCCATTGCACTTGACCCTAGATGCCTGCAGTTTGCGCTTTGTGCTTTTTGGTGCTATTTTTATTCAAACTTTAAAGATTCATATCTCTAGTTCCCCTTACCAGATTTATGTTGTTTGGTGTAACTTTGTTCATTATAATATTATTTATTGTTATAAATTGGAATGAGATTTTAATTGTGTTGTGTTTTTGACTTTTTAACTGATTTGGTACTTCTAACTGCTTTACACCTTTCATGATTTACACCTGCCTGCTCTGTGCTATAGCTACCAGGGTTTGAGTACAAATTTAAATTACTGTTACCTTTGCTGGACCTAAGAGGAAGAGTGCCATTATTACTTGTGGTGAACCAATATCCAGCTCAACTAATAATCCACTTTCTCAGCAGCAGGCTTTGAGGGATAACCACTGGACAGCAAGGCTTTCCATATCTGTATTGGGATGACTGAAAAGACAGAATAATGTCTAAAGAGGAGGAAGTTACTCATACTCCCTGTTTCCATTCTTAGTGAGGCATATGACAGAAAATTGTCAACAGTTGTCATCACACCTTAATATATTTCCTTTTTTTCTATTTTTCAAAGATGTATTAAAAACATTCTATACAATGTGGACCATAGGAAGGATTAGTTTAGGGTCTATGGAGTATGAAGGGATTTACAAAAAAAATAGATAAATGCA
Organism: Pleurodeles waltl; assembly: GCF_031143425.1. Classification (NCBI taxonomy): domain Eukaryota; kingdom Metazoa; phylum Chordata; class Amphibia; order Caudata; family Salamandridae; genus Pleurodeles; species Pleurodeles waltl. The sequence continues at coordinate 521,097,109 of NC_090442.1, forward strand.
CAGACAAGATTTATACAAAGAGGTTGGGACAATCAATGAGTATACATTTCACTTTGGTTCATGTTTGATACATTTGAAATTTCCATTGGATCAATCAGTAACAGGGATAGATTTAATTCATAGGGTCCTGCACGCCTATCAACGCCCCCTCATTTGAGCCTTGGACTTTCTTTCACCATTCATATAAGCATGATGCGTACTATAAATCAGTTGGGCCACCTGCAGGAAAACCTTGCTCTCCGTCCAAAAATGTTTTAGTCTCCATTTATTGTGATGGGAGAACCCTCCAAAATGACTCAGTCCCATCTTCCATGAAAACTTAAAATGATGAGACGTACTGGTTTTATCTATAGATTGTGATACAATGCCCTAAGCTGATAACTCAAGTTTAAGACCTGAAGTAACCACATTATCAGTGTAAAAAATACCAGTATTTAAAGTTAAGATGTGTGACTAATCTATAAAAAGGTAACATGGGGAATTTTTATAATATGGTCATTGTAGCCTGAGAACAGTCAAAAACTTGGGACCTCAAGTTTCCTGCAAAAATTTGTGTGCTTCAGTCACCTATGGCAGGAGTGATAGAAAACAAAACATACACAATTCCAAGTTAGTCAACACCAGTACATGGAACCCTGTAATCCTCAAAAAATATCTTAGCCATACCCTCCACCTGTATAAACATACATTTAATAAGGAATCATAAATGATTAACGTAACCCCAAATAAGGCTCTATAGATAAAGTGCATTGGTGGCATCAGTTTCCTAAATCTTGGTTGGCACTACCTGATAAGTGAAGAGTGAATAACTTGTTAGATATGCGCATACATCGATAATATGTATTAGCCAGACTATGCCCAGTGTAATGGAAATTCAACAAAGTGTGTAATCCTGCAGTGTTGTTATAAAGTGTCTCAGGTTACAATAAATGAAGACATAGGGCCTCATTACGAGTCTGGCGGTCTTCAGACCGCCAGACTCGTGGTGGCGGTCAGACCACCGCACTCCTGGGGGTTCGACCGCCACATTACGACCCTGGCGGTCAGACCATCAAAGAACCGCCACCAGCAACATGGTTTCTGATGGGTGGGCAGCGGTCAGAGTTGTGGTCAGCCACGGCAGCAATGAGTTCAGTGCCGCTGTGCTAATCACAAGTCCCTTTTCTGCCAGGCTTTTCATGGTGGGATTCTGCCCTGAAAAGGCAGTTAGAAATTAAGTGCTATGGGCCACAGGGGTCCCCTGCACTGCCCATGACCATGTCATAGGTAGTGCAGGGGTCCCCGTGCCCAGCACCCACGGAATGCACACTATCTGCTACAGCAGATAGTGCACGTTCCCAAGGTGGGGGGGCTCCCTCTGTGTGACAGCATTGGCCTCGGGTCCATGTGGAGCCGAGGCCAATGCCACTGCATGGTTTCCACTGTGCTGACCAGCAGAAACCTCAGATTTCTGAGGTTTCTGCCAGTCTGCCCAGCGAAACCCTCGTAATAGGGCCGTGGGTGAGCCTGCCAGCCTCGCAGCGGTTTCCTCCCCACAGGTTTGGCAGTCCAAGTTTCAGACCACCAGACACATAATAAGGCCAAAAGTTCCTGTACTCCATACCCCAATAATGAAACAGCCCCAGCCATCTGTGACTATAAATAGGATACTGACATCAACCCTGCCCATGCCCGGCTTCAATACCCAAATTATGGGAACACTCCACAACTAAAATTCAGATGTAGTATTGGAGGAAATTAAGAGTAGGGAACCACCCTGTAAATAAAAAATCAATTTCACCCAGTTTAATGTGATAAAAGGAGATATGTACCTCTTTGCTCACCAAGACCAGGAGTGAGCATGCCCAAAAGTTCCAAAAAGCAACATTGTTCCACCAGGGACTTTTGCATTTCAGTATCACAACTTTGATGTTAATCTCTTGTGAAGTGTTTAGTCAAACTTGAGAAAACTAAAAGAAAATAAATTCTCCCTCACTGGGAAAGTGACCCAGGACCCATAGCGCTTCTGTTGCTTAAAGTAAAACAGTGAAATCAGCACCCACCATCACACTTTGTCAAGACAGGCTGAGCGAAGATAATTTAGAAAGACCTGTAAACAAATCTGCCCTCGATAACAGTACTGCAAACATAACCCTTGCTTTTCTACATCACACAATGCACACATGAAAAGCAGGCACTCAAGTGACTGGCAGGCAAATTGAGCATTCAGACTTTGCAACCAACAGCCATTTTGAAGTAGGAAGTGTCAGGCTAATCTGCTCAACTCCCTGCCTACTGGAGGAAAACATAGATACCTAATGCAGCTGCAGTAAAACACACATTAACCACAAAAGTACAAAAAATAAGTAAAAAGTTCTCATTTACTTGCTTCTGATAGATAGCCAACTGGATTATAGGTCTACACCCAAAAAGATGAATAGTCCAAAACAACATGCTAGATGGTGCATTTGTCATTAGGAGGAGTAAGGAGTAAGGGCCTCATTATGAGTACGCCAGTCCTAAGACTGCCATACTTGCGGTGGCGGTCCGACCACCGCAATCTTGGTGGTTCAACCACCATATTACGATGCTGGTGGTCAGACCACCAAAAGATCACCAGCACGGCCAGGATCATGGATCCTGACAGGATGAAAGCGGTGCAAGTCGTGGTCAAGCACGGCGCCACCGATGTCGGCACTGCCGTGCTGATCACAACTTACCTTTCTGCCAGCCTTTTCATGGCGGGATCACCACCATGAAACGGCTAGCAGAAAGGGAGAGACAGAGCCACAGGGGTTACTGCACTGCCCATAACCAGTTTGTGGGTAATTCAGGCGCCCCCTGTCAACACACTGGGAGTGCGCACTGTCTGCCATAGTAGAGAGTGCACATTCCAAGTATGCTGCCAGCACCGACAGTGCAGCGGCACTGGCCTCAGGTTTCCCTGAGAGCCAAGGCCAATGCCACCACGCTGTCGTGCCGGTGGGGAAATCATATTATGGCAGTATAGAGGCTGCCAGCTTGGCAGTGGCCTCTTGACCTTCATACTGGCGGTCCGACTGTCTGGCCACCACAGTCCTAATCAGACCCTAAGTATCTTGCCTGGTACTTTAGTGGTGTTTTACCAAAATACAGAGTTAGCACTATTGTAGCATTTACATTGTTATAGCAAAAATAAAATTGTTTACAATATCACAGGGAAGAATCTTGGGCCATATGTACGAAAGCATTTTCCCCTAGGCTCAGAATGGGTAAAACCCTTTGATACACCTGGCTAAATGTATCTCAATGTTTGTATTTAATATCAGTGTTTAAAATGATGTAGTATATAATATAGCTGTGTGTACTATTGTTTTTTCAATATCACTGTAGTATTTAAAGTTTATATTTCTTGTATGCATTCTTTGTTTAACCTGTTAAATGTTTTAGGAGCTGGATGATGTTTTTAAAAGGATATGGGTGACGTACTGATATAACTTTTTCCTTTTTTTTTTATAAATGTTTATGTTTTGAAATTGACTTTTTCTAGCTTTATTGTTAAATTATTTAGTTATATTATTTCAGTTTTTTTTTTGTGATTTGTTAGTGTGTGAATTTAGTGTTTTTTAAGTAGTGTTTGATTTTTCATTGTTGGATGTAGGATTTATAGGGGGAAAGGGTGGGAAGTGTTCCATACTTTTCAATGCTTTAACTGTTTTTAGAGCAGTATTTTTAGATAATGTTATTTTCAATATATTTAAATGTATTAATATTTTTAATAATTTTTTGGGTGTTTATTTATATGTTTACAAAGAGTGTTCTAAAAAATAGATTAGTTTGCATTTTCATTTTAAAATATTGGATTTTTTTTAATTATGTGGCTCAATATTTTTTTTAATATTTGGTACATTTATAATGTTTGAGTCTTTTTTATTTTTTGTAAATCTAGGCTTTCTAATAAGTATATAATTACTTATTTTTTGTTTATGTAAATAACTTTAGTTGTAATGTTGATGTTATGTTTATATTGAAACATTTTAAAAAGCATGTTTTAATGCAAAATTTAATTTTACATTTTCTAAATAAATGTAATTGTTTACAAAATGTACTCAAAGTTTTTTAAGTAATTAATGTTTATTCATTTATAAATTATAATTAGATGTATTTAGATTCATAAGTACATAAATACATACATAAGGAAAGTTTTGTCACTATGTGCTATACTTTTTCAGGGATATTTTTATCTTAGACTTTTATTTGTAACAGCAGGAGTTTCACTTCTTAGTTGTTGCTTTTCTAGTTCTGGCTAAGAGTCTCTTCAGTTTGGGATGTCTGGGAGTCTGCTGTAGGAAAGTCATGAACTTTTGGTATTATATTATTTGAAACTGCTCCTGTAGGTTTGTGTGAACTAATGCTAGCTTCCCTGAGGTACATTTCTGACTTTCATTTCTATAATGTATGGGGGTGATTATACTCCTTAATGTTTTCAACAATTTTGTTTTTAATTGTAGCCCTCCATAATATGTATTTGGTTAGTATTTTGCACATTTTGAGAGGGTAGTAGTAAGAATTTTATTGTATAATTAATCAAAATCTTTACAAAAAGATATCATCCCTGATAAAGGAAAATTTATAATAATCATAAATATCTAATTAACTAGAGATAGCACCTAAATTCAGTACACTTAGGCAAAATATAGTTTTAAAACTAAAAAGATAAAAAGCAGAACAGGAGTAACAGTGCAAATCGTCAGCATATGATTGTTTTTCTAATAAAGGAAAAAAACAAGTGAAAACGGAGGAAATCAAGGGAGCAAAATTACTTACGTTAAAATAACATGTGCAAAAAATCCTTATCATGGCCACTATACAACAGTTGCTTAACTGCCCAAGGGAGACCATTAAAAAGACAAAGGGCCCGATTACAAGTGTAGCGGTCAATAGCCACCAGTGCTGCAGTCCGACTGCCACATTACAACCCTGGCAATCGGACCACCAGGGAACCGCTAGCTCCACCCGGATCTCAGATCCCGGCGCTCTGGAGGATGCTGGTGGTTATAATTCACCAGGGCAGCGCTGGGGACTGTTCTCCGTCAGTGGTTTCATGCTGGTACCACCACAATAAAAAGGCTGGTGGAGAACGGGTGCAGGATTCACCAGGAGGGCCCCTGCACTGCCCATGCACTTGGCATGGGCAGTGCACTTGGCATGGGCAGTGCAGGGGCCCCCCTGGCCAGCACCATCGCAATATTCAGTGAAGACTGCAAGGATGCTGGTGCAACCTTCAGGCTACAGAATTGCCGTTGGCTCGATTACAAGCTGGAGACAATGCTGTAGCCTGTTTCCTGCTAGGGCAGCGGGCGGAAACTCAGGCTTCCACACACAGACCTCAGAGAAAACTCTTAATAACTTCGGTGGGGAGTTTGCCATGTAGGTGGTGGCCATCCTGTTGGGAGTCTGGGGGATGGGCTTTCCCATCTGTCAAACTCGTAATAGGGCCCAAAGTATATTTCTAAAACACGAGAAATAAAATACTAAACCAGATTAATGGTAGCAATCGTCAGCATATGGTTATTATCCTAATAAAGAAAAAAACAAATGCAAGCAAGGCAGATCAAAACTATCAAAAGGGCAGTAAAAATAAGGGCTATCCAACATCTAGCAAGTCTTAATGCTATTGTTCAACGGTTTTCGCAATTGATGAGTGAACTTTCCAAATTTGGCTAAGTTAGGCAGTTCTTTCAATGTAAAGACCACGTTCCTGGCTTGGGCACAGGTTTTTATACAGTGTCTTAAAAAAAGAGCTTTCAACAAAGTGTGACATGCATTCCTCAAAGCCAGGTAGCAGCAGAGTGGATAGTCAAACGATTCGGTTTTGTAACCACATAGCCTGCAGTTGGTGATCATGGAAAGGTAGCACCATTTTGGGTTCATCTCTTTAATCTTAAGGGCTTCAACCTTGCAGCCATGATTTCTGACAAGCAGGCTTTCCCGATCGCAGACTTTAGATACGGTTGCTCATACAGCATATAGAGGTCTATGCCATAAGATGATGCCACTACCACTGGTGCGCTCTTCAATTTGCCCAAATCTGTTGTCATTGAGAGGAATCTGATCTGCTTTTTCAGAACTGCTTTGAAAGCAGTTTGTGAAATGACCAGCATATCTAAAACTGTCTGATCAATTTTCTAGAGACTGAAGTGCTGTGATTGGAAAGTGCAACAAAGGATTCTGTTTTAGACTAAAAATAGGGCAACTTACTGATTTCAGCGTATTAGGCAGTGCTTTGGCTACTCTTTAGTAATATTTTAAGAAGGCGTCCATGTGGGCCCACTTCTGGCATTCTAGACCAATTTCTAGTCTTATCAGGCAGTCTCTGATGCATTGGGGTAGCATGAACACTCTCTTAAGCTTTGACTTGAAATTGTTCCACAAGTTTAATTATCCTGCCCTGGGAAGGCTTTGTGGCCATAATTTAGCGCTGGAAGGAGAATAGCTCTGAGCACCTGTCGAATGGAAACTGAGGAGGAGCTCTCTATCATGTTGTTAAGCTGGCATACTCTTGTAGTTAACGATACAGCCTTGGCTTTGAGATGGCAGAGGTGAACTTTGGTGCTCCCGGTCACTGTAAGCGCACACCTAAGTATTTCTAACATTTGGCCCCAGTGATCTTTAGTGGTCCCATATTCCAATAATGGCTTGATCTTTTTGGCGTCTTCCAAAAGGATACTGCTGTTGTCTTCAAGATATTCACCTTCATCTTATTTACCTAGTTGTAGTTGTGGAGAGCAGATCATGATTTTTGGAGTCCAATTCTGGAGTGATCTAACTGGACAATATTGTCTGCGTACTGAAACAGTGTAATTTTAAAGTTTCCGATTTGGGGAGAATCAAATTGGCACATTTTAAGGCTAAGGACATTTCTTCTGTATACAAATTAAAAAGAAGTGGAGCAAGGACACAGCCTTGCTTCAGGCTGTTGTCCATAATGATCTTCCTATTTAATGCTGTTGCATTTTATAATTATATAGCAATTATTTACTCAACTATTTATTTTAAATAAATATATTTTTAAGTAACATTATTAATTACAACATTATTTATACTTTTTAATTTATACTCGTGCTTGATTTTGTTCTGCTGAGAAAATTGTATTTGTTAGTGTTATTTCTATTTTGTGGCATTATTTTATTTTCTCTTATTTTACATTAATTTATATGTTTGCTTTCTTTTTAAATTATGCTTGTCGACTTTGGCCTTTGGAAATGATGGAATATTGTTTTCATTTTTGTAGTAATTTTTGGTTTTGTTCTGATTCTGTTTACTATAATAAGGAAATGTAAATAGAAAGGATTACAGTATTTATTTAAGTTACAGTGTTAGGTTTGAATGTTGGTGTTGTTAAGGGTTTCATTATGAGTGTGGTGGTCCGAAGACCGCCACACTCACGTTGACAGTCGGACTGTCACACTCCAGGTAGTCTGACCACCCAGTTACACCCCTGGGGGGCGTCCCTGCTAAGGGACCACTGTCCCCACCGGTAACATGGTTCGTGATGCATGATGGTGGTCAGAGTTGTGCTCAGCCAGGGCAGTGCTGAATTCACTGCCGCCTGGCTGATTACAAATCTCTTCACTGCCAGTCTTTCCACGGTAGTCTGACCAACATGGAAAGGCTGGCCGTGAGGTTGCGCTGGGGGCCCCCCCTGCCTAGCACCATCATAATGCGCACTGTCTGCTTTGCTGGTCAGCCCCCTCTGTGCTGCAAGATAACACTCGGCTCCTTTAACGCGAGAATGCTCTATTGCAATGTTCCTGCCACACAAATTCGGCAGTCCTGTAGTGGGACTGCCAAACTCCTAATGAAGACCTAGTTATTACTAACTTAATTTATATTACCTACTTTTTTAAAGTCTTTTTCTGTTTTTTGGAGGTGGATTGTCATTTCTTCTGTCTAGAATCTGGCATTGTATCACTTTTTTGAAATGTCAGGCATAGTTATGATGATTCTGTACTTGCCTAAAATCACTGAGATTGATACAGATCAGCTCATATGCATGCAATTTGTATGAAGCACAATTTAAAATAAAAAAAATATAAAATAAAATATGAAGTACTAGAGGATAAAAGATAATAATTAGATTACATTTTTGTAATGATCTAACATGTCCAGCGCCAACAAGAAAACTAGGAATAGCCAGATAATTGTGTCCATCCCATAACATTTGAAAATAAATAGGAGCTGGGCTTACCTGACTAAAATACATTTTTTCAATAGAGAAATAAGATAATTCTAATGAAGCTAATTAAAACTTCTACAATCCATAACAAATTGCATTTTATTTTGAGTTGATAAAGAATCACAAGTATAGGGAGGCAACTCCCTGTCAGATAACCAACCTTTGGCGAAGCTCAAGGGAAGATAAACAACATTCAGTTTACATCGGGTCAATAAAAAACAATGCTTGCCTTTAACCACTAAAGACAGATATGGTTGAAAAGGTGGCACTGTTTTGACAAAGCATAAGAACTGACAGAAGATTTTGATAATAATTTCTGTTTTTTAAGTACACCCCTGAATGCCAGACGGGTATTTTGACCCACTGTAAATCTGATTTAACTATTGAAGGGGCCTTAGTAAGCTAGTCTGGATACAGGTCAAAAACTGACTTTTTGTTTAAAGTTTAAACAAGGGATTATCATGGCCCTATCCAAAGCAATCCTTGATGACCAAGTGATTGATCTCAGTATCTGGCTTAGCCAAACAGAAAGCTATAGACTCACTGGTCAAATTTAGTAGTATACTTAATGTATCCCTGAAACAGCTCATTGTGACAAATGAGAGACAGCCGTGGAGTAGGAGCAGTAGGACTACACCTCCTGGAATGGATCCTAACAGAAAACCTACTATTAGGAGACATGGACATAAATAACAAAGGCAATCATAATCATCCCTAAAGCTAGGAGAGACCAAAACCACAACAGAAAGATAAAGTCTAGGGGTTATATTTGACTCAAATCTCTCCTTCAACCCTCAAATCAAATATGGCATAGAGAAATCGTATTTCCGGTTAAATGTAAGGTGGTTGTTTCATCTCTCTGAGCTGACCATCAGGTGGAAACTACTATGGAACTGATGTTGTATAAATTACATTACTGCAAAGGTGTCAAAAATACCACTTAAAAATTAGAAAACTGCAGAAACTTCAAAATGAAGGATCCTGACTCTGCGTTAATCTGAAGATAACGTAACACATAACCATATTGCTGATATCAATCAATTAGCCATTAGTGGAGCAAAAAATCAATTTTAAGATGGTTTGCATATGAAAGAATGCATGAGCATAGATGCAGAGTACCTACAAGATCTCAAACTAAGGTGATCATATTTTTAGAATCAAAAACCAGAAGGATCATAGAACCAGGACTAGCCATTGGCACCAACAAAGAATACTGAAGGACTCCAACACAGCACCCATCAAAATAAAAAAATAACTACACCTCTACATCTCACAAAACTATTAACAATGTTACAAATAAAAAAACACACAAAAGAAAAGGATTTCAGGGGCTGTGAACTTATTTCCATTTTGAAAATCTTTAACTAGCAAAGGAAGGAAGGTTTTCTAACACCACACATGAACAACACGCACAGTTCAGTTTTATTTGCATTCTGAGGATGGTAGCCCTGGATTTATTACGATAAAACAATACAAGTACCAGAAAGCAAATGAAAAAAGGAATGGATAGGCATCAATGTGTGTTTTTACGAGGAGGCCCACTGGAGAGATGCCTATGATTGTTTTATTGGTGTTATGTGCATTTCAGAACAGAGCCCTTTTCTTAGTTGGCCTTTAGAATCCTGCAGACCTCTGAAACCCATCAGATAAGAACGCTCCCTCTCCCATGCTGTGATGAGCCTCATGTGCAGGAATGACCTTGGCAGCTATGCTATGTTATCTTGTGGTGTTATGCAGAATTGTAGAGAGCACTATCACCCAGGAGTGCAACCTGGCGTTGAGCAGGTGTGAGTCTTGCCACCCTTAGGGCCTAGTGAGACTACTTGAAAAGCCAGGTCTTCAGTGTCTTGAAGAATTCAAGAAGTTGGAATGGGGCTCTTAGGTGTAGCTGCAGGTCATTCCACGCTTTAGGAACAATGTAGGAGAAAGCTCGACCACCAGATCTCGTTTTCCGTATGTGAGAGATGTGTGCAATTAGGAGTCCACACGAACAGAGCTGTCAAGGAACATTTGTTAAAGCAGATGCAATTGTTGAGGTGTGCTGGGGTGATGTTGTGTAGTGCCTTGAAAGTATGGGTGAGAAGTTTGAATTGTGCTCATTTATGAACTAGGAGCCAGTAATGCTCCCTCAGGTCAGGTGTGATATGAGTGCGGTGTGGCAATTTGAAGGTGATTCTGGCTGCCATGTTCTTAGTGATCTGCAACCTTCTGGTGCGTTTTTCTCTGATTATGGCGTAGACGGAGTTCCCACAGTGCTGTTTGCTTGTGACTAGGGAGTGCATGATGGTTTTCTGGGTGCCAATTAGGAGCCACTTGAAAATATTCTTCAGTGTGTGGAAGCATGACGCAGTGACGACATTGACTTGGGTGATCATGTTGAGTTTGCTATCAGTGATCATCCCAAGGTTCTTGGTGGGTGCTAGTCCTAGCTCTGTTGGCCACCTGGTGCAATCCCATGGTGATATACACTTCCTGAAGATCATGATTTTGGTCTTGTCGATGTTCAGCTTAAGGAAGATGGTTTTCATCCAGTAGGCGATTTCAGTCATGCAGGCATTGAACTTGAACCAGCTACTGGAGGGAGAGAGAGAATGATTTTTGTGTTGTTGGCATAGGAGAGGACATCGATGTGCAAATGGATGATGCTGCCCAGTGGGTTCGCATTGAGCAGGGTCGGGATTCAGGAGGATCCTTGCAGAACTCCACAGATGAGGTCACAGGCGTCTGAGGAATGCAGTGCCAGGCTGACTGACTGCACCCTCCCAGTCAGGAAGGAGTACACACATTTGAATGCATGTCCTTGGATTCCGATGTTGTGTAAGTGTTGGATGGGGTGGGAGACTGTGTCAAATGCTGCAGGGATGTCTACGTGGATGGCAGACGGCATGTCTCCTCCATCCATCCTGAGCCCTGCAAATGCCATCTGTGGCATCTATAAGGGCAATTTCAGTGCTCTGGTTGTGTCTGAAACCAGACTGAACAGTATTGAGGAGATAGTGGTCAATGAGGTATTTGGTGAGGTGTTTGTTGATAATTTTCTCTTCAGACTCCAGCAACACTGGTTAAACCCTTGTTAAAACCTGCTGCACTGTGAATGCAGCAAGGCAGCACAGCAGGCAAGTCTTAAAGAAGTGAGCTTCTGTCCATGGTGTGAGGAGAGGGCGGGTGAAAACAAGAGCATGCACTACATTGTAGGTAATGCTTTCCCTCATATGATACTCTCTCAAAAAACGGGCTATGCATTTATTAAAGATAAAAGTGTCAGGATGCCGGGACAGAATGAGAAACACCAGAATTTTCCTGGAACTCTGTGCACCCTAGCCCAAATCATGTACATCCCTTCTTATGCTCCAACCTAGCACCACCAGAACGATCCTTAAAACTGAATGTAGTTTTACAAAGATGGAGACTAATTAGTCAAGGTAAAAGACAGTAGAGCGCATTACAAGTTTGCCAGTCCCAACGCGGGACTGCCAAATTCGCTGGGAGGATGCCAATACCATGGTAGTGGGGTTCCCACCCCCCCAGCCTATTGCAAGGTTTCCGCTGGCCTGACCTGGCTGACCGATGTAAACCTTGAAATAGAGCATTCCCGTCAGTCTGACCAGCCGGGAACAGTGCTACGAGATAGCACAGAGGGAGCCGTCCAGCACCCTCAGAAAAGGGTGCAAAGCAGACAGTGAGCATTCCGATGGTGCTATGTATGGCATGGGCAGCGCAGGGGGCCACCTGTGGCCCCCTGCGTTTGTTCTCCAACAGGCTTTTCATGGTGGTGAAACTGCCATGAAAAGGCTGGAGGAGAACAAGGTTGTAATCAGCAGGGCGGTGCTGAGTTAAGCGCCGCCCTTGCCGATTGCAACCAAGACTGCAGTTATCCCATCAGGATCTAGGATCCTGGCAGAGACTGTGGTCAGATGGTGGTCTGATCACCAAACTTATAACGTGGCAATTGGACTGCCACAGCCCTGGCGGTCTGATATCCATTGCGAGGCTGGCGGTCTTGTGACCGCCAGCTTTGTAACGAGGTCCAGTGCCTGGATTACACCTAGAAAGAGCTATAAGTCTACGTGCCAAACATCCTTTATAACATATCACAAAACTGGTATGGCAGGAGTTATTTCCCTGTATTTTATCAGGGATGAAAGAACACTTCTGAGCACGACAGAGCATGAAGATATTGGTCAGAAGACCCTCACTCATTCTTTTGTAGCATTCTTCATCATCAGCCAGTCTGACCCACCATGTTAGGATAATACAAACATGGTGGCCTCAACCTCATTGGGGAGGAGATCACTATTCTGGTCATCACCAGGATTCATTTAGTCTTAAAACAACCTAAATGTAGACCAAAGGATTTCGTTTATTATATAGTTCACTTAGCTGGGTTAAAAATGTAGGGATACTAGTGAGAGCTTATGTCTAGAGCATCACATCAGAGTATGATTGGCAACACGTTTCGGTCACATTTGGATCCCTAAAGGATGGGTCTCAGTCCTTCGTCAGTGCTGTCCAGGTACCACTAAAGTCAGTCATTCATGCATCTCTCAAGTGCATGCTAGGTAAGAGTAGGTCTTATCTGTCAGTCTATCATCTTCACCTAGGTATAAAAACAGTATGAGAATTGTGGTATGCAGTTGATACACGGTATTCTTACCATGTTGAATGAATGCTGAGCAGTATCAATGCTATAAACATGCTCTACTCTATGAACGTGTCAGAAAATGTAAGCACCTATAGTGATGTACATGTGATATCACAGCATGCTCAAATGTATGTATAAAAACAAAGCAGTGAATCATGCACAGTACGTCCAGTCACTTACCCAACATTATTTGGTTGTTATGCCATACAGACACACCAGGGAGGATCCTCTCCTGTACTCACACACTTGTGTGAGAGAAGAAATACCACAATCTAGGTGGAGATGAATATCGACATGCTAACTGTGACCATCTCGCTGGCTGGCCCTTGACTTGGGACAATGCACATTTAAGAAGGACACTTACTAGAATTTCTTTACAATTTTTTTCTTGAAAAGAATTGTAGCTTTTTTTCAATGAGGACAAGAATATTCCTACTAGGTGCTTTTGGCACACAAAGGTACTTCACAGGAGCATAGATGCAGGCAATATTCACCCTTCTGTGAAGTATGGTATTGTGGAAAAACACATTTCCCAGAAATCCAGTGGACCACTCTAAGAAACACTGCGGTCCACGGTATGTTTGTAAGATGATGCAGGTCCAATTGGGACTACGCGTGAGTGGATTCAGACTGCATTTCCTAGAGGTACTGGGGACTGCACTGAGTGATGATACGATCCCCCTCCGGGGCACACTAACAGCTGCCACCTTAAAGATCCGCTGGGTGCACAGACCAGCAAGGTAGAGCACTGGCAGCCGTCTTAGGTTCATAGTAGGAACATGAACCTTGACAAAGTAAGGAGGGGTTCGGGTGGTTGGGGCCTAACAACAACAACCCTCTGAGTTTCTTTATTCTGTGCATAACACAGAGTATTGGTGCACCAGGAGATGCTGTGTTTATTGTGATTGAATAATTATGGTTGGGGCCTTATAATTACAATCTTTCCTGCCATACTCTATCTGACAAAAAGCAGAGCATTGGTGCATTCAGAGATGCTATGTTCAATGTGATTATCGATTATAATATACGGTGTGTATTAGTCAGTATGATTATCATGTGTTGCTGAGTGTATGAAACATTCCCCTTTTAGGGGGAGAGGTCTGTTTAAATGGCCATGAAGATTGGCAAGCATAAAACACCCATAACTTTATTTCATTATTAATGAATGACGTTATGTCTATGGTGGAAGCACTCCCTTCTGTGGAATATTGGTTCAGCTGTAGCACAAGCGAGAACCTACACAATGATTTAGAGGACAGGGCTGAGAACCACAGTGAAATGTCCCTGCACTAACAGATGACAAGAGAGGCATGTTACACTTTACATAGGGGTCCTTCAAAACACTAAGAGTATGCAATCAATCATATAACACACACCCGTAATCAATCTTTAACATAGAAGGAGCTCAGCATAACGTAAGATGGTGACAATTAAATAGGGTGTGTGTCTCTGAAAATAAATGAACACTTACATCATACTGAGTAGTTATATAGAAGATGACATCATGGGTATGGACCAAAATAAGGTTATGTCCCAAGATGTTTTGTATACTTTGACTATGAGGGATTATAACTTATACCTTTTCTCTCACACAAGTGTGTGACTATAGGATAGGTTTCTCCCCTGAATGTCCGCGTGGCATAACACCCACATAATGTAGGATAAGTGACTAGATATACCATGCATGATTCACTGCTTTTTTTTACACATAGATTTGAGCATGCTATGCTATCATGTGTAAATCACAATAGGTGCTTGCATGTGCAATACCATTTACAGTTTCTTACATGTTGACAGAGTAGAGCATGTTTACAGCATAGATACTGTTCAACATTCATCCAAGGTTGGTGAGAATATTATGTATCAACTGCATACCACGATTCTCATACTGTTTTTATCCGTAGATGAAGATGATATACTGACAGGTAAGACCCACTCTTGCCTAGCATGCACTTGAGAGGTGCATTAATGACTGACTTGAGGGGAACCTAGACAGCTCTGATGAAGACCCAAGACACTCCCTTGAAGTATCCAAATGTGGCCAAAACATGTTGCCAATTACACTCTGATGTGATGCTCCAGACATAGGGGGTCATTCTGACCCTGGCGGTAGGCTACCGCCAGGCCAACAACCATTGATGCACCGCCAACAGGCTGGTGGTGCATCCATGGGCATTCTGACCGCGGCGGTACCGCCGCGGTCAGAAACGGAAAACCGGCAGTGTCCTGCCGGTTTCCCGCTGCCCTGGGGAATCCTCCATGGCGGCGCTGCAGGCAGCACCGCCATGGGGATTCCGACCCCCTTACCGCCAGCCTGGCTCTGGCGGTTTTGACCGCCAGAACCTGGCTGGCGGTAACGGGTGTCGCGGAGCCCCTGGGGGCCCCTGCAGAGCCCATGCCACTGGCATGGGCACTGCAGGGGCCCCCTAACAGGGCCCCACCAAGATTTTCAGTGTCTGCCAAGCAGACACTGAAAATCGCGACGGGTGCAACTGAACCCGTCGCACCCCTTCCACTCCGCCGGCTCCATTCGGAGCCGGCATCCTCATGGAAGGGGGTTTCCCGTTGGGCTGGCGGGCGGCCTTCTGGCAGTCGCCCACCAGCCCAGCGGGAAACTCAGAATTACTGCGGCGGTCTTTTGACCGCGCAGCGGTATTCTGACGGCAGTACTTTGGCAGGCGGCCTCCACCGCCCGCCAAAGTCAGAATGAGGCCCATAAGCTCTCACCATCATCCCCACATTTTTAATCCAGCCAAGTGTACGCTACAATAAAGGAAATCCTATGGTTTACAAGTAGGTTGATTTAAGACTGACTGGACCCCAGTGATGAACAGAACATAATCTTCAGATCTCCCTCTTTAGTGTTGGTATCATCCTAACACAGTGGATCGGACTGGCCAGTGATGAACCATGCCACAAAAGAGTGGGTGAGGCCTTTCCGACCAATATCTTCATTCTCTGTCATAGAACCTGTCTTGTAGCACAGATGTGTTTTTTATCCCTGATACAATACGGGGAAATAACTCCACCATACAAGTTGTGTGTTATATAAAAGACAGTGTTCAACAGAACTCTGTAGAACCTGAGCTGAGAGCACTTCCGATATTGTGGATTCCTAAAAAGAAAAGTCGTATAGCCCTCAAACAGCCCACTTTGTGAAATATCCGCATATAAACAAATCTCCAACCTAGCCTCAACAAGCAACAGAACCTCATCTGGATAAATCTTCCTGACAAGCATACTTTTGTCACCAGGGCACAGACCATATAGCTCTGTGGAGCTCCTCTGATTCACCATCAAACCTCCCGCTGAGGCTTGAAGGACATCACATGTTCCCCGAATAAAGCCATCTCAACTAATGTACACTATCAACTATTAACCATTTAAACGTTAATACTGTTAGAAGCAAATTTTCAGTAGTTTGCAGGAGTTTATGTAATATTACGTCATGAGGTAGCTCTATTAGATAAAGTAGCATCTTATTCATAATGGATTAACTTTAATTCATTTGTTAAATCGGCATGATATTCAAAAACAACTTGATCTGATATCAGGACTGATTTATAAAGGCCATTCAAGGTTTAATAGGTCCAATAGTAGTGACTCCAGCTCTCTTGTATGAAGTCATATAATGGAAAGGTGTTCTCTTTTGAGCCATATGACCTCAGAGCTTTAGTGATCATTGACATATGGGATTTTAAAATGATATGATAAATATGAGCTCATGATTACATCTTCAGGCTGGCATTACTTTATTTTTAGAAGGCTTTACAATCTAAAGTTACATAATTTGCCCAGACTCCAAATGTATCATATGTTTGGCATTATAAAGTAAGGATAATCTAACATCGGCTCAATCTTCTGTGATTCTGGGTAAATCACTTAGGGCCTGGTTACGAGTTTGGCAGTGTGAAAACCCGACTGCCAGACCCATGGTGCGGAGACCACCATCGAGGTGGTGGTCTTCCCACCAGTCCTATTACAAATTTCCCACTGGGCTGACAGGGTGACCAAGGTTTACACCCATCAGTCCAGTGGGAAAGGTGCAGCAGCATTTTTCCCAAGCTCATAATCGAGCCGGCAGCAATGCTGTTGCACGCCTGGTGCACCAGCACTTTTGAAATGCATATTGTCTGCATTGCAGACAGTGCACATTTCAAGGGTGCTGGGAAGAGGGACCCCTACACTTTCCATGGTCCCCTGTGGCCCCCTGCACTTGTTCTCTGCCAGCCTTTTCATGGTGGCTGGCGGAGGTGAAAGTTGCAATCAGCAAAGTGGCTCTGAGTTCAGCGCCACCTGGCTGATTACAATCTGGACCGCAGTCAGCCCATCCTGATCACTGATCCTGGCGGGGACGGCGGTAGATTGGCGGGTCTGCCTGCCAAACTCATATTGTGGCAGTCATACTACCACTGCAGAGGGGCGGAGCCAAGCGCTGTGGAAGATTGCGGCTCTTCCTTATAGCCGAGCAGAATGGAGACGGGGAATCGAGCCAAAAGTTACTTCTCCGACATCAAAACCTTCAGAAAAGGGGAAAATACTCCATCAGAAACGTAACGGATACTTCTAAAACTATAAGTCGCGACCCACTTGCCCTGCAACTCCTTTAGAAACGATATAGAGGAGAGTGAGCCGAATGCCGTGGAATTTGACGACGCTCCCTTAAAAAGCTGGATAAGACAGAGACAGGGAATCGAGCCAAAAGTTACTTCCATGACAGTAAAGTCTTCAAAAAAACAGAAAATACTTTATCGGAAACCTAATGGATGTTACTGGTCTTAAAGTCCATAACCCATTCACTCTGCATCTCCTTTAGAAGCGATGTAAGTGGACTAACGTAGTCGAATTTGGCGGCTCTACCTTGAGAGCCGAATGAAACGAAGACGAAGAATCGAGTCAAAAGTTACTCCAACAACAGCAAAATCCTAAAAAAAAAACCTAGAAATTACTTCATCTGTAACCTAACGGATGTTACTGGACCTGGAATCCGCAATCCTTTCGCTCCGTTTTAGAAGCGAGTAGAGCCAAACGCTGTGGAATCTGACGACGCTCCCTTAAAACTGGATAGAACGGAGAGGGGGAATCGAGCCAAAAGTTATTTCCATGAGAGCAAAATCCTCGAAAAGCTAGACAATACTTAATCGGAAACCTAATGGATGTTACTAGTCTTGGAACCCGCAATACACTCGCTCTGCACCTCCTTTAGAAGCGTTGTAAATGAACCAACGTCACAGAGTATGACGAATCTTCCTTAAAAGCCGAATGAAACAGAGATGAAGAATCGAGCCAAAAGTTATTTAAAAAATAGCAAAATCTTCAAAAAAAATAAATGGGTAAAAACTAGAAAATACTTCATCGGAAACTTAACGGATGCTACTGGATCTATAATCTGCAATCCATCCGCTCTGCATCTCCATTAGAAGCGCGTAGAGCTAAACACCGGGGAATTTGAAGACGCTCCCTTAAAATTGAATGGAACGGAGAGGGGGAATCGAACCACATGTTACTTCCATGACAGTAAAGCCTTCAAAAAGCTAGAAAATACTTCATCAGAAATCTAATGGATGTTTCTGGATCTATAATCCGCAATACACTCGCTCTGCATCTCCTTTAGAAACGGTGTAAGTGAATCAATGTCGCGGAATTCGACGACTCCCCCTAAAAAGCTGAATGAAACGGAGTTGAAGAATCAAGCCAAAAGTTATTTCTCCGACCACATAGCCTTCATAAAACTAGAAAAAAACTTCATCGGAAACCTAACAGATGCTGTTGAACTTATAATCCATGTTCCAATTGCTCTACAATTCCTGGAGAAATGACATGAAGTAACAACGGAGCTAAAAACCGTGGAGTTTTACGATTCTCCCTTTTAGACAAATAGAACGAAACTGGGTAATTGAATCAAAAACTAACTTTCTGACAACAACTAAAAAAAAAAAAAATCTACCGGACAATAATGGATAAATAATCAACGATTCATTTGCTTTGTAACCATTTTAAAAATAATGTAGATGAGAACAGAGCCAAATGCAGTGGAATTTGACTACTTTCCCCTAAAATCGAATGGAACGAAGATAGGAAAACAAACAAAAAATCTCCTATGTCAGATCCTAAAGTTATAAGACAACTGTCATATAGTGCAGCTTTGCAATCTATACCAGTAATCACTGAAACCAAACACATAATGGCTTACCCTACTGAACCACCTCTAACTGCTATGGATACTATCTTAAAAGAACTATTAGCCATAAAATCTTCCATTAGTTCTTTGGAAAATACAGTGTCTACTAATACTACGGAGGTTCAAGGCTTGAGAAACAAAGTGGTCAAGTTTCAATCTTGTATGCAATCAATGGACAATTGATTGACAGATATCGAAATCTGCATAGATAAGACACCTGATAATAGTCAAGATATTTTGTATCTTCAGCAAAAAATGACCGATTTAGAGACCGGAGTAAAAGGAATAATCTTAGAATTATAGGTCTTCCAGAGCAAATAGAGAAAGACAATATCCTAGACTTTTTGACTAATTTTCTCCCAACTCTGACGAATGTTACTTTTACAGTACCATTAGAATTTCAGAGAGCTCATGTGGAATAATCCAATCCACAAGACCTAGACATATTTTAGCTTGCTGTTTACACCATCAACAAGCCCGTCAGATTATCATGGCTGCCAAAAAACATGGTCCATATGAATATGAAACATCTCAGATAATAATCACAGCAGATTATTCAGCACCTACAAATCTCAAAAGGAAACAATTCTTAAATCTACGCAATAGATTAAAGAAAAGAGATATAAAATATGGTCTTTTAGATCCTGCTATTATGATTGTGATTTTTCAAGGGAAAACCAAAGAATATTCAGAACCACATGACTTGGAATCCTTTTTGAATGACTTAGATGACAAAGATTCTGAGATGGAGCATAAGACTTCTTCACCCTCAGCAAGTAAAGAATTCTCATCTCCTACCACTCCAGAGGACATAGATCAAGGAGAATGGGAGACTGTTCAACAACAATGGACACATGGTGGTAAATTTAAAGCATAGAAAAAATATCAACCAAGAGATAAATCTAGATCTCCTTTAAAAACTTGAATAGAGTGGAACTATTATTATTCTATCTACTCTCTATTCAATTTACTTCTCATTACAAGATCATATTTATTTATGATGTAGGATATTTCATATTGTATATTTGAAATGGCTTTATTTTCTCCCTTCTCTATTCTCCTCTTCATGACTCTTTGGTTTATATCCCCAGATAAAAGTTTAGGTGTTAAGTGTACAAAATTGTCTTATCACTTGTGTTGGACAATTTATTTGATATTTGACAATTTTAACAAGTAATACTTTCCTTTCACTAAATTAATATAAAAGTCATACTGATTTAAAAACTCATCTATAATATAATGACACATTTGAAACTTTATAACTACTATTATATTTCTTCTTTCTCTATTCCTCTTCTTTATTATTCATTTTCTTATTAATCTATTTATATTCCTTCTCTTTCTCCCTCTTTATTATTAGAAATTGGATTGATATTACTTTGTTAGTTTTCACATGCCCATTAACAAGTTAAAACCTTTAAATGTTATTTCTTTGAATGTTAATGGTTTGACACATTTTATCAAGAGAAAGAAGATAGTTAATTTTCTTGGCCAACAAAAACCAGATATAGCTTTAATACAAGAAACACATCTTAATGAATCAGAAAGTGAAAAATTGAAAAGAGACTGGGTTGATCAAGTTATACATGCTAGATTTAATAATCTATATACCTCTCAAGCTGAAAAATGTTTATTCCTAATTTGACAACGTCACTATGAAAGAGGCGAGAAAGCGGGACGTCTTTTAGCCTATCAATTACGCCAACAGGAATCATCCAGAGCGATACCTATTATTAAAAATTCTTCAAATTACTTATTTACCTTACCAACAGACATTATTACACAATTCCAAACTTATTATGAAACACTTTATACATCATTGAACTGCGAAGATACAAAGGAGGAAGATGATTTTTTCACTAATCTAAATATTCCAAGACTAACTCAAGAACAAAAATTAAGACTAGAAGGACCCATATCAACAGAAGAGATAGCAAAAGCTATTGATTGTTTAGCTACAAATAAAGCCCCTGGAGAAGACAGCTTTCCCATCGAATTTTATAACATCACAAAAGCCAAAATTATCCCATTGTTACAATCCTTCCTTAATGAAGCTTTAAAAAAGGGTCACTTTCCCCCAGAATTTCTACGAGCACGTATTACAGTAATTCTCAAACCGGATAAAGATCCACTGGAATGTTCCAGTTATGAACTCATTTCTTTAATAAACTCTGATGTTAATATTTTGCCTTAAATACTTGCGATAAGATTAAATTCAGTCATCACAACACTTATTCATCCCTTTCAAGTAGGTTTTGTTCCATCTCAATCCTCCTCAAATCATCTTCGAACAATTCTACATTTATTATGGCAACAACGTAATAAAATAGAAGAAAACTTAGATGCTGAAAAGGCTTTTGACAGAGTAGAATGGGGATATTTATTTCGAACTATGAATAGAATTTGTATTGGTTCTGACTTCATTACATTAACTAAGGGAATGTATCATCTTCCTACAGCCGCGATCACATGTAATGCTTTTACATCTCCTTATTTTAAAATTTCACGAGGTACCAGACAAGGATGTCCACTATACCCTTTGTTATTTCTTATTGCATTAGAACCCTTAGCCATAGCAATTAGACAGAATGCTAACATACAAGGTATTGCTACTTCAACAGGTGAGGTTAAAGCTTTTTACTATGCAGACGATATTTTACTTACATTATCTAACCCAAACTCCTCAGTCAAAAACCTGATTCATTTATTAAATCAATTCTCGACATTTTCTGGTTATAAGATTAATTGGTCTAAATGTGAAGCTTTGCCAATGAACAATAATACTACTCCATCCGTATTAAACGATTTCTCTTTTAAATGGAAATCATCACATCTGAAATATCTTGGGATTCTACTTAAGGCAGGGTTAAATAATATTATGATGGATAATTTGAACCCCATAGTAGATAGGCTTAAAAGAGATTTCATTAGATGGTCTCAATTGAACTATCATTATGGGGAAGAATACAGATTATTAAAATGAATACAATTACAAAATTTAATTACATCTTCGGTATGTTATCACTTCCTATTACTTCTACATTTTTCATAAATACAACATCATTGATAACTCGCTTTATTTGGGGAGGAAAAAAGCCCCGTATAAGTGGTTCAAAATTGCATTCATCTTCTTTAAAAGGAGGCCGTAGACTTCCGCACTTAGAAAACTATTGCATAGCACAACAACTATCACACTCAACTTATATGATATCCATGAACGAAAACACACCCATATGGGTGAAAGTGGAACAATTCTTACTGAAAACCACTACCCCCATGGCTATCTATTACACTAAGGGGGTCATTACAACATTGGCGGTAAAAGCCACTTACCGCCGTGCAGAAGACCGCCAATACACCGCCGCGGACGTGGAATTCCGCCACAGCTATTATGACCCACTGCTCAGAATCCGCCGAAATTCAGACACCCACACAAGTCCGCCACACCAAAGTTCAGTGATAACCCGGCGATAACAAATCCTCCACCGTCACGCCAACAGAAGCACGCCCATGCTATTACGACCCACGAATCCGCGCTCAAAATACACACACATCTCCAAAGCACCGCCACATTGGACAATTCAAAATACACACACCTGATACACATACAAACACCACTCCCACACACCCAATTCAATATAAAACACACACCCACATCACCCACAAACCCCTACGACCCAAAATTAGAGACGAAGGTGACAGAGAGAGAGCACAGCAATAGACAACCCCACCACACAGAGGCACAAAACACCATCACCCACACAACATCCACGCACAAAACACCACACACCACTACACATCACCACACTCATCACCACATACACCACCCCACACATCACCTACACCACCCCATGGCACACCAAAGACACCCCAGGTTTTCGGAGGAGGAGCTCAGGGTTATGGTGGAGGAAATCGTACGGGTAGAGCCACAGCTATTTGGATCACAGGTGCAGCACACCTCTATAGCTAGGAAGATGGAGCTATGGCGAAGAATCGTGGACAGGGTCAACGCAGTGGGACAGCACCCAAGAAATCGGGAGGACATCAGGAAGAGGTGGAACAACCTACGGGGGAAGGTGCGTTCCGTGGTCTCCAGGCACAACATCGCGGTTCAGCGGACTGGCGGCAGACCCCCACCTCCTCCCCCACAACTAACAACATGGGAGGAGCAGGTCTTGACCATTATGCATCCTGAGGGCCTCGAAGGAGTCAGTGGAGAAATGGACACTGGTAAGTCAAATCTCAACAATCATATCCCCCACCCTACCTGCATGCTATCACACACCCCCACCCTCACCCCCTCCCCTATCACTCCAACTCCTCACTAATGTACTAATAACACAAACCACCCATCCCAACACCAAGTCCTGCATGACACAACAAAGCATGGACACACCTCACTAAAGCATGCCTACTGCACATACCCATAACACCCCCGAACCATCATCACACAAGCCCCCACACAGGAATGCTTGCACTGGGGTACACGCACACCCACCCATTGCACACCATGACACACACAGATGCAATAATCATGTTTTTATACCCCTGCAGGACCACTACGTAACGTCACCAGACAGGAGGGTCCAGACATCTCTACCCCACCCACAGAAGAGGCCCACAGTGATGACAGCAGCTCTGGCCAACTGGATCCAGATGACCAGCCCGGACCATCGTGGGCCTCGGGACAGTCGGTTCCCCTCGCACAGGCACAGTCCAACACTGACCTTCCACCCTCTGGTAACACCAGCACAGCACCCACCTAGCGGGCCCATACCTCCGTCCCCAGGACACGTCAATCAGCTGTGTGTCCACCACTACAGGGAACCCAGGATAACCCACCACCCCAACAACAACAGGGACCTGGGGGCAGTGGTAGTGGGCACACGGTCCAGGGGACGGAGGCACAGGAACACAGGGGAACTGGGAGGGCTGCTGTGCGACAGGGGGCGGACAGGCCAAGGGAACCCACTCTCCACAAGGCCCTCTCCTCCATCATGGGAGCATACCACCACTCCCAGGAGACGATGGCTACGGTCCTGGCCAAGTTTCAGGAGACCCAGCGCATGCAGGAGGAACAGTATTTGGGGTTCAGGGAGGAGCTCAGAACCATCAGCTTCGCCCTGGGCTCCATCGTAGCGGTGCTGAAGGACCTACAAAATACCATGAGGGACACTGTGGCACTCCAAGGGGCCCCTGACACTAGCCTGGACGATGAACTGCCCACCACCTCCGCCGGCGCTAGTGGACAGGACGCCCCGCCACAGGACCACCACACCAGCACCCCACCCCCTGCAGATGGAGAACCACCCCGCAAGCGGTCCCTGAGCTCCAGGACCAGGACAGAGCTAGATGGCAAGACCCCCGCCAGGAAATGAGACCACCCTGATTGTCCTCCCACTGTCCCACTTTGTTACCCTGTCCAGCTTGGAACTGCCCCAGCTCCACTTCCTATGCCCATATGGGCAATACACCTGTGAGACTAATAGACTGGACTCTGCCATGGACATTCCTCCACCATCACCCATCATCATTTTGCCACCCTCTCCAATAATTACCACTTCAATAAACACCCTTGAACCACAAAGCAATCTGGAGTCAGTCTGTGATTTTGAAAATGTGTATTATTTATGACAATGACAAAAACCGTTCAAAAATGTAATGTCAACATACCTATGTTACACATCACAAGCCCATGAAGGATGCAAGCAGATGACACACGTTGGTAACCACGCCTGTGAAACCGTAATGGAAATGTATCACTCAGTTAGCAAATACTACTTCAAATTGACAGACAGGATAGAAGTGTGAAAGTAAATGTAATAGTAAAAAAATTGTTCTCACCTGTGTGTCACTGGAAATATTGCTGTATGACAGAGTCCCTGTTGTCAATGTCTTCTTCCTCTGCTTCCTCCTCATCACTGCCCACAGGCTCCACAGCTGCCACAGCACCGTCATCTGGACCATCCTCCTGCAGAAAAGGCACCTGGCGTCGCAAAGCAAGATTGTGAAGCATCGAGCAGGCGATGATCATCTGGCACACCTTCCTTGGTGAGTAGAATAGGGAACCACCTGTCATATGGAGGCACCTGAATCTGGCCTTCAGGAGGCCGAAGATGCGATCGATCACCCTCCTAGTCCGCCCGTGGGCCTCATTGTAACGTTCCTCTGCCCTGGTCCTGGGATTCCTCACTGGGGTCAATAGCCATGACAGGTTGGGGTAACCAGAGTCCCCTAATAGCCACACACGGTGCCTTTGGAGTTGACCCATCACATACGGGATGCTGCTATTCCGCAGGATGTAGGCGTCATGCACTGAGCCAGGGAACATAGCATTTACCTGCGAGATGTACTGGTCTGCCAAACATACCATCTGTACATTCATCTAATGATAACTCTTCCGGTTCCTGTACACCTGTTCACTCCTGTGGGGGGGGACCAAAGCCACATGGGTCCCATAAATGGCACCTATGATGTTAGGGATATGTCCAAGGGCATAGAAGTCACCTTTAACTGTAGCCAAATCCTCCACCTGAGGGAAAACGATGTAGCTCCTCACGTGTTTCAGTAGGGCAGACAACACTCTGGACAACACGTTGGAAAACATAGGCTGGGACATCCCTGATGCCATGGCCACTGTTGTTTGAAATGACCCACTTGCATGGAAATGGAGCACTGATAGCACCTGCACTTGAGGGGGGATTCCTGTGGGATGGCGGATTGGTGACATCAGGTCTGGCTCCAACTGGGTACACAGTTCCTGGATTGTGGCACGGTCAAACCTGTAGGTGATGATTAAATGTTGCTCCTCCATTGTTGACAGGTCCACCAGCGGTCGGTACACCGGAGGATTCCGCCATCTCCTCACATGTCCCAGCTGACGGTGCCTAGGAAGGACAACAGCAACCACAGAGTCAACCAATTCTGAGGTATGTACCCACAGCTACACAGAACACGACACTAAATACAAAATTCTTCCTGTATGTGTGTTGAGTCTAGGCCCAGGTATGTGTGACGCAGTTGTAAATGAAGCCATGTGGGCCCATGAAATGGCGGCTGCCTGACCTCTAAAGTGGGGCAATGGGATGTGAGGTAACTGCGCTGGCGTTGTACACCGTCGCGGTAGGCGGTCGCAGACCGCGGCGCAATGCTGCATTGGTTAACATTGGACCCTATGGGTCCCAGGAGCCAATGACGAAGTGCGCCGGCGGTGATGATACGCACCGCCGCGGACGTGACCGCCATTTTCTATCTGTTCAATCACTCGATACCTGATCTTCGACAGGAGAGGACCTACACTGCAAGTGCTGCTGTGACCTTGGTCTGGAAGAGACAATGGCTGGTGCGTCTGGGGAAAGGCCCCCTGCCTTCACTGCACAGGAGTTGGGGAAGCTCGTGGACGGGGTCCTCCCCCAGTACACGCTACTCTACGGTCCTCCAGACCAACAGGTAAGTACACAGGGAGCACGTTGTATGGGCTATGCCTGGGTGGAGAGGGCTGGATGTCAGTAGGAAGGGGGCAGAGTTCTGCGAGCATGAAGAAGTGTGATTGCATGTGCCACATGGCAAGGGCAGGGATGTGGGCCACTCACTTCGACGGTGCTGTTGCTAATGACTTCTCTTCTTCCCCTGTACATGTCATGTAGGTCAGCGCCCACCAGAAGAAGGATATTTGGCGTGCCATCGCCAAGGACGTCCGGACCCTGGGGGTCCACCAGAGACGGAGCACCCACTGCCGGAAAAGATGGGAGGACATTCGCCGCTGGAGCAAGAAGACGGCGGAGGCTTAGCTGGGGATGGCCTCCCAATGTGGGAGGGACGTGGGAGAGGTGCCCGTCGCACCATGACCCCCCTGATGTTCCGGATCCTGGCGGTGGCCTACCCTGACTTGGATGGGCGCATGAGGGCATCACAGCAGACACAAGGGGGAGAGTACACTCACATTCTCATGACTTTGCGCGCAGTGGAGGGGTCTGGGTGGGGGAGGAGGGCTGTGGGTTTCCCTAGACCAGGGCGAGTTCCGTAGGCTAGGCCACTCCGGAATGCAGGCCATGTGCCACTCCACCCCACCTCTTGTAGGAGGCTGGACTGGCTTGTAGTGAGTACCAAGGGGTACTTGCACCTTGCACCAGGCCCAGTTATCCCTTATTAGTGTATAGGGTGTCTAGCAGCATAGGCTGATAGATAATGGTAGCTTAGCAGAGCAGCTTAGGCTGAACTAGGAGACGTGTGAAGCTACTACAGTACCACTTAGTGTCATATGCACAATATCATAAGAAAACACAATACACAGCTATACTAAAAATAAAGGTACTTTATTTTTATGACAATATGCCAAAGTATCTTAGAGTGTACCCTCAGTGAGAGGATAGGAAATATACACAAGATATATATACACAATAGCAAAAATATGCAGTATAGTCTTAGAAAACAGTGCAAACAATGTATAGTTACAATAGGATGCAATGGGGAAACATAGGGATAGGGGCAACACACACCATATACTCCAAAAGTGGAATGTGAACCACAAATGGACCCCAAACCTATGTGACCTTGTAGAGGGTCGCTGGGACTATTAGAAAATAGTGAGAGTTAGAAAAATAACCCTCCCCAAGACCCTGAAAAGTGAGTACAAAGTGCACTAAAGTTCCCCTAAGGACAAAGAAGTCGTGTTAGAGGAATAATGCAGGAAAGACACAAACCAGCAATGCAACAACTGTGGATTTCCAATCTAGAGTACCTGTGGAACAAGGGGACCAAGTCCAAAAGTCACAAGCAAGTCGGAGATGGGCAGATGCCCAGGAAATGCCAGCTGCGGGTGCAAAGAAGCTTCTACTGGACAGAAGAAGCTGAGGTTTCTGCAGGAACGAAAGGGACTAGAGACTTCCCCTTTGGTGGACGGATCCCTCTTGCCGTGGAGAGTCGTGCAGAAGTGTTTTCCCGCCGAAAGAACGCCAACAAGCCTTGCTAGCTGTAAATCGTGCAGTTAGCGTTTTTGGACGCTGCTGTGGCCCTGGAGGGACCAGGAGGTCGCAAATTGGACCAAGAGAGAGAGGGGACGTCGAGCAAGACAAGGAGCCCTCTCTGAAGCAGGTAGCACCCGGAGAAGTGCCAGAAACAAGCACTATGAGGATGCGTGAAACGGTGCTCGCCGAAGTTGCACAAAGGAGTCCCACGTCGCCGGAGACCAACTTAGAAAGTCGTGCAATGCAGGTTAGAGTGCCGTGGACCCAGGCTTGGCTGTGCACACAGGATTTCCGCCGGAAGTGCACAGGGGCCGGAGTAGCTGCAAAAGTCGCGGTTCCCAGCAATGCAGCCCAGCGAGGTGAGGCAAGGACTTACCTCCACCAAACTTGGACTGAAGAGTCACTGGACTGTGGGGGTCACTTGGACAGAGTCGCTGGATTCGAGGGACCTCGCTCGTCGTGCTGAGAGGAGACCCAAGGGACCGGTAATGCAGCTTTTTGGTGCCTGCGGTTGCAGGGGGAAGATTCCGTCGACCCACGGGAGATTTCTTCGGAGCTTCTGATGCAGAGAGGAGGCAGGCTACCCCCACAGCATGCACAAGCAGGAAAACAGTCGAGAAGGCGGCAGGATCAGCGTTACAGAGTTGCAGTAGTCGTCTTTGCTACAATGTTGCAGGTTTGCAGGCTTCCAGCGCGGTCAGCAGTCGATTCCTTATCAGAAGGTGAAGAGAGAGATGCAGAGGAACTCGGCTGAGCTCATGCATTCGTTATCTGAAGTTTCCCCAGAGACAGAGACCCTAAATAGCCAGAAAAGAGGGTTTGGCTACCTAGGAGAGAGGATAGGCTAGCAACACCTGAAGGAGCCTATCACAAGGAGTCTCTGACGTCACCTGGTGGCACTGGCCACTCAGAGCAGTCCAGTGTGCCAGCAGCACCTCTGTTTCCAAGATGGCAGAGGTCTGGAGCACACTGGAGGAGCTCTGGACACCTCCCAGGGGAGGTGCAGGTCAGGGGAGTGGTCACTCCCCTTTCCTTTGTCCAGTTTCGCGCCAGAGCAGGGGCTAAGGGGTCCCTGAACCGGTGTAGACTGGCTTATGCAGAATTGGGCACATCTGTGCCCAACAAAGCATTTCCAGAGGCTGGGGGAGGCTACTCCTCCCCTGCCTTCACACCATTTTCCAAAGGGAGAGGGAGTCACATCCTCTCTCAGAGGAAGTTCTTTGTTCTGCCATCCTGGGCCAGGCCTGGCTGGACCCCAGGAGGGCAGATGCCTGTCTGAGGGGTTGGCAGCAGCAGCAGCTGCAGTGAAACCCCAGGAAGGGCAGTTTGGCAGTACCAGGGTCTGTGCTACAGACCACTGGGATCATGGAATTGTGCCAACAATGCCAGGATGGCCTAGAGAGGGCAATTCCATGATCTTAGACATGTTACATGGCCATATTCGGAGTTACCATTGTGAAGCTACATATAGGTAGTGACCCATATGTAGTGCACGCGTGTAATGGTGTCCCCGCACTCACAAAGTTCAGGGAATTGGCTCTGAACAATGTGGGGGCACCTTGGCTAGTGCCAGGGTGCCCTCACACTAAGTAACTTTGCACCTAACCTTTACCAGGTAAAGGTTAGACATATAGGTGACTTATAAGTTACTTAAGTGCAGTGTAAAATGGCTGTGAAATAACGTGCACGTTATTTCACTCAGGCTGCAGTGGCAGGCCTGTGTAAGAATTGTCAGAGCTCCCTATGGGTGGCAAAAGAAATGCTGCAGCCCATAGGGATCTCCTGGAACCCCAATACCCTGGGTACCTCAGTACCATATACTAGGGAATTATAAGGGTGTTCCAGTAAGCCAATGTAAATTGGTAAAAATAGTCACTAGCCTGTTAGTGACAATTTGGAAAGAAATGAGAGAGCATAACCACTGAGGTTCTGATTAGCAGAGCCTCAGTGAGACAGTTAGGCACCACACAGGGAACACATACATATAGGCCACAAACTTATGAGCACTGGGGTCCTGACTAGCAGGGTCCCAGTGACACATAACAAACATACTGAAAACATAGGGTTTTCACTATGAGCACTGGGCCCTGGCTAGCAGGATCCCAGTGAGACAGTGAAAACACCCTGAGATACACTCACAAACAGGCCAAAAGTGGGGGTAACAAGGCTAGAAAGAGGCTACTTTCTCACACCTCTGTAGAGTGCCAAGTACAGGTATACATGCCCCTGTGTCATCTATGTGGGCAGATGACACTCATAGCCATGTAGGCCATATCCCAGGAACTGCATCTGTAGAGGCCAAGAGCACGGCGTAGTGCAGTGGGCTGCTGTGTCTGTATTGTCCGCCAACGGTAGCGGTAAGCCATGCACTCAACCTGTCTTTCTTCTGTTTCCCCACCCCTTTTTGTGCTCTCCCTGTTCTTTTGTGCATCAGCATCATCAGGCGGAGGTACAGTGGCACCGGAGCACGAGAGGGCTGCATCCCACATGGCCATGGAGGGCCACACCACGGACTCAGAATACACCAGTGGGACGGAGGGCGAGGGGAGCTTCACGTCGGTCACCGGATCAGCAAACAGCGACACGGACTCGTCCTCCAATGGGAGCTCCCTTGTGGTGGCGGCACCATCTGTGCCCCCCACTTCTACAGGTACAGCCGCCAACCCCCCCCCCTACCAGCACCGCCCTCCCAGAAGCCCCTCAGCCTTCGCTCCGTGCCCGCTCATCCAGGAGGGTGGGCATCACCTTCGCCCCAGGCACCTCAGCCCCTGCCCCTGTCACCCCTGCTGCCCTCAGTGAGGAGGCCATTGACCTCCTCAGGTCACTCCCTGTTGGGCAGTCTACCATTGTGAATGCCATCCAGGGTGTAGAAAGGGAGTTGCAACACACTAATGCATTCCTGGAGGGCATTCATTCTGGTCAGGCTGCCCATCATCGAACCCTGCAATCTCTGGCCTCAGCACTGATGGCAGCCATTGTCCCTGTGTCTAGCCTCCCCCCTCCAACTTCCTCCACCCAGACCCAATCCCCTGTACCCCAGCCTATCCCAAGCACACCATCAGACCAGCCTGCACACACCTCAACACACAAGGGCAGCTCAGGCAAACATAGGCACCACACATCCCACAGGCACTCACACAAGCATCACCCACATACAGACACAGCAACATCCACTGCCTCCACTGTGTCCCCCTCCTCGTCATCTCCCTCCCAGTGTCGTCTACACTCTCACCTGCATGCACTACCACTACAGCCACCAGGACTCGCACCAGAACACCCACCACCACACCCCACTCACCTGCACTCACCACCCCCACTACCATTTACACGTCCCCTGTGTCCTCTCCCAGTGTGTCTGTGACGCCCCCTCCCAAAGTACACAAACGCGGGCACCCACACACCCAACATCCATCCACCTCACGACAGCCTCCAGAACATGCACCTGCACCAAAATCATCTAAAGTTACACCCCCTACAACCACCTCCTCTTCCTCCACTCCCAGACCCCCTCCAGCTACCCGTCCCAGTGTTCGTCATAAACCTTTCCTGAGCAACCTTGACCTCTGTCCCACCACCCCCCCCTCCAATTCATAGGTCCCGTACTAGCACCTCAGCCAAAAAAAGTCCGGTACCAGTGGTGCGTGTTAGAGGTATGTGGAGTGCACCGGGCACCAAGGCAGCCAGTGTGACACAGAGCCAACCCACTGCCAGTCCACCCCCGTAAAGCACCAGAAGTTGGACAGTGCCCAACGGGAGAGGGGGAAGACTCCTGCCGGCAAAGCCGCTCACAAGGGTCCCGAGGGGTGTGTTGAGTCAGCTGTGACTCCTCCCAAGGTGGTGAAGGGGCAGAAGAAGTCTCCAAAGTCTGGTAAGAGCAGCACGGCGGAGAAGGCCGCCATCCTCCCCGCTGGCCAGGACGCCACCGCCAGCCCCATCGTCACTGGTCCGGAGACCACTGCCAGAGTCAGTGCCCTGGAGGGCAGCACTATCGTCACTGGTCCGGAGACCACCGCCAGAGTCAGTGCCCTGGAGGGCAGCACTATCGTCACTGGTCCGGAGACCACCGCCAGCGTCAGTGCCCTGGAGGGCCCCGGCAGCCACAGCCCCACTGGGCACTGAGGGACCGTCATGCCACACACCGCTGCACAGGTCAGTGACAGCAAAGTCAAGCACCGCTGAACAGGGCAAGCACAGAACAGGGCAAAGACTGCCATGGCAAGCACCGCTGAACAGGGCAAAGACCGCCATGGCAAGCACCGCTGAACAGGGCAAGCACCGCCAACTCAAGCATCGTTAGCCCATGTGCGGCTGGGACAGTGACGGAACTGGGACCGTCACGGGGAGCGTGATGCACTCTGGGCACCAGTCCCCCTCCAGAACCAGTGGAGAACTGCATCCACTACCTGAATCCTTCACAGGATGAAGCACTCTGGGCACCAGTCCCCCTCCAGAACCAGTGGAGACTGTTATCCACTTGAGATTATGTGGCTTTGCACTCCCCAGGAACAATCAGTGGGCAACCCATCCACTGGAGAGACTTGAGAGACTGTGGCTTTGCACTCCCCAGGATGGTACAGTGGGCAACCCACCCACTGGAGAGACTTGAGAGACTGTGGCTTTGCACTCCCCAGGATAAAGCAGTGGGCAACCCACCCACTGGAGAGACTTGAGAGACTGTGGCTTTGCACTCCCCAGGATAAAGCAGTGGGCAATCCACCCACTGTAGAGACTTGAGAGACTGTGGCTTTGCACTCCCCAGGATACAGCAGTGGGCAACCCACCCACTGGAGAGACTTGAGAGACTGTGGCTTTGCACTCCCCAGGATAAAGCAGTGGGCAAACCACCCACTGGAGAGACTTGAGAGACTGTGGCTTTGCACTCCCCAGGATACAGCAGTGGGCAACCCACCCACTGGAGAGACTTGAGAGACTGTGGCTTTGCACTCCCCAGGATAAAGCAGTGGGCAAACCACCCACTGGAGAGACTTGAGAGACTGTGGCTTTGCACTCCCCAGGATACATCAATGGGCATGGAGCCCCGTCGTGGATCTGGCGTGGTGCTGTCATCCGGCTGAGGTGCCCCCATTTCCCTTCCCCCTGAGGTGCCTGTTGTATTTCTATCTGATGCCCCTGCAGTGTTCTCTCCGTTTCTGGACAGGTATCGTGTGTGGGCCTCGCCCATGCATTGTGGGCCCAGTGGTCCACGGACATTGAATTGTGCATACCTGCACTACTAATCGTGATGTATATATTTGGAGTGTGTATATATTTCTGTATATATGAGCTTACTGTTTTTTGATACATTACAATGGTTGTACTGATTTCCTTTTGTCTTTGCATTCTTACGGGGGGTTGGGGGTTGTTACTGTGATGTTTGGAAATGCATTGGTGTGTGTGTTGTAGTGTGCGAGGGTCGGGTTGGGGGTGGGGGTGTTGCGTATGTGTCCCCCTGACTTTTGCCTCCCCCCACCCCTATGTCGTAGGTGCAGTACTCACCGTTGTCTTCGGCGCCACCGTTGCTGATGTTCATAGAGGAGCAGGAAGACAAGCGCAGGGAGTATTTGTAGTTGCGGCTCCATGGTGCCCTCCTTCCTCGTGGAGTGTGTTAAGGTGAGCGTTTTCCCATTGCAAAAGCTGTTTCCGCCGTGTTTTTATCCACAGTGAATCCGCCCCAGAAAAGGTGGCGGATTGGCCTGTTGTAATACTGTGGTCGGTACATTGTCTTCCGCCTGGCTGTTGGCAGTGACCGCCGCGCTGCTTGTCTGTACCGCCGTGGCGGTCGCAGTGTTAAAGTGGCTGTCTATGTTGGCGGTTTCTGCCACGGTCATAATTCCCTTTTTTTTCCGCCGGCCTGTTTGCGGTATTACTGCAGCTTTAACACCATCCGCCAGGTTTGTAATGACCCCCTAAGTGTCCAAAATTCTCACAATTCTCCAATCCAATCATTTACTCCTCCCAAGTGGCTTGTCAAAAAGCACATAAAATTATAAACTGTAATAGTCATATACATTTAAATGCTCCAATATGGAATAACTCAGCAATTATGTACAAAGGTAAAGAAATGAATTGGTTTGTCTGGAGAAGTCATAAAATTAATAGTCTAACAGAGCTATACACACGGAATAATTCATTGAAACCATTCTCACAACTTCAAGATACGTATAAACTACTGCAATCACAATTTAATAATTATGTAGTATTAATGTCAATTCTTAATCCTATAACAAACCTGAATACAGATTCTATGATACACTCATCCATTGCCCGTTATATCTACATGTGGAAAAACTTCAAAGGTATGGTATCTGGCTTATATTCATTATTAATTGATAAATCTTTTCCAGATGATACATCTAAACATTTAAAATGATGGTGGTCTACAAGACTTAATATTACTTACTCAGACAAAGAATGGTCTAAAGTACTGGAAAATTACAATCAGGGCCTTTGTGATACTAGGCTGAAATTTAACTATTTTAAAATTCTACATCGATGGCACTGGTCACCTTCTAAATTATGCTCTGCCAAACTCAGTAATAACTCTGATTGCTGGAGATGCTACCAATCCAACTGCGATATCATACATATCTTATGGGAATGTACTGAAATACAACAATTTTGGTTACAAATATTACAATATCTGAGGAAAAATGTCCCTAATATTACATCTCAGTCATCTCGCTTAATCTTACTACATGACACTCATGGCCTAGGAAAGATCTCCTCACAGATGTTTAGATGGTTGTCTACAGCGATCGGTGTAGCAAAAATTAACATACTACGTTTTTGGAAATCAAATGCTTTGCCAACTGTCCAAACTTGGTTAAAAGACATGTTTGAGATTGCACAATTCGAAAGAATTATATATAAACTAAATGATATCCTACAACAGTTCGAACACATATGGAATACTTTTTTAAATAATTGAATTCCTCCGCCTCCTTTTCATTTTATACAAAGATCAATGGGAAAAATTATTTTTCTTAAATATACTCTCTTCAATCCCGATACTTGTTTACAATCGTTTAATCAATTATCGATCCCTGTTTATCTCATTGTTTTGATGTGTTATAGGATTGTGTAATGCAATGACGATTTGCCTAAATATTTTGTAATAATATATTTCTTGTCCATTGATACTTTTATTAGTTTCATATAGAACATATCTAATATAGAATTGTTATGGAAGGTACTTACCTGTTTGTCCTTTTTTTTGTTTTTTTTACTTTTTATAAAAAGTACACTGGATTTTCTTTTTTTTCTCTTCTCTTTTCTTTTATTTTCTCTTTTATTCTTTTCAATATACTTATTGTATAATTTTATATTGTTAAAGAACATTTTGTACTTATTTTTGTATCTATAAAAATTTAATAAAGAATTGAAACACAGACTGCCACAGCAGGGGCCGCCCAACCGCCAATGCAAGGCTGTTGGACTTCAGGCCACCAGCCTCGTAATAAGGCCCTTAATCTCCCCGTGCCTACCAAAACTGAGTGTGTCCTTGTGTAATGTATCTGGTGCTCATGAAAAGCTCTTCAATACCTTCTGGTCAAATTTGCGCTACCTAAAACTCCAAAAAAAATCTTCATTACATAGGTCAACATAGGCATCATCGACCAATAAAGACCAATACTTGGTTAACTATCTTGCTCATACACTAAGGTCATTGCAGTTCCACCACCACTGGTTTTTCGTGAATACAGAAATGAGAGCCTTTCTAAAGGCAGGGGTTTCTGTTTTGTCATCTTTATTGCAGTGTCTTGGGAAGTTGGGGTGGTGTTAATCTCCATGATGAGGAACTGGGATCTGGATAGGTTAGGCCAGTGGTCATGTACTGAAGAGGATGTTGTTTAGGAGACACAGCAGAATGCTGTCTAAAAGAACAGCTAAATATATGACAAGGGACACACTCCATCTCATTAAGTGCAAAGAGAAAGATCTGAAAGAGCCCACACTAATACTAATCTCACTATTCTAGCCTTTGAAAACATTGCCTTAATTATTAGTTTCATAATAGGCTGATATCTTCCCAAGCAGTCTAACACAAACGCATTACCACGCCTACATGTGTGAAAGGCTTAAAAGTAATCGAAGCTAGATAAATCTTTTTTTTTCAAAAATCAGCATGCTTTTCTTGGTCAGCTTCTAACTGAGCCAGCCTAATACAATGCTCTCCAATCCGGCTCAACTGTAATCTACTAATGGACAAAACATCTAAAGATAAACGCTTACATGGAAGCTTCGACTTACTATTCCTAACGCCACATCTACGTACCTTAAAGATATATATCTTGTCAAGGTGCATCTACGTGGAGTTAGCTAGAGAAAACTTACTTACCTGTCGATATTTTATTTTTGATATTGTGTCCTCAGTATTGTGTGCCATCGATATTCTGTTGTCAATATTCAGGGTGCAGACTGGCTCAGTAGAGCAAGCAGCACATATGACATAGGGATGCAAGATGAATGAATCTTAAACATGACACCCTACTCATCATGCTAATTCACAGGGAGAGAGCTAGAACAGTACCAGAACTGGCTACTCTGGTATCACCAGGTCAGCACTTCATGAGGCTGAGAACAATGTGGGATATGAATATAGGCAGAAAATTGACAAACACAGAATATGCATCAACACTAGAATACACAGCTAGGGCCTCATAAAACTCACGATTTAAGTACTTACAATTCAACTTTCTGCACAAAAATTGTTTGACCCCAAAACATATTGGCAGGATGTTTCATGGCTGAAAATCCAATTCCTCGGGTGTGATGTGAGTGAAGCAGACAGACGGCAAATGGGCTTGGACTTCGTGCAGATACGGGAATACTGGAAAAATAAAATCTCAAAGGTGGCCAAATTAACAGGCAACGTCAGTGTTTTCATGCTTGAACCATATCTCCTAATTAGGTTATCTAGGTCATAGAAAAACAAAGCCATTAGCAAGTTTTTTTACCTGACTTTTGTTTTGCCATAGGATGAATGGGTAAGTCTTGAAAATCAGCTGCAGCTTTGCAACTGTTAGTTTGATTAAAGGATCTGATAAGGTGAGGAAATTATCAAAATCTTCAACTGTAGAAAAAGCAAGCTTGCATAATATAACACATGATTATTAAACCTTTTGCCTGCAGGTCCAATAATGAACCACTGTGAACAGGGACACAAGTGGCTCTCATAAGGTTTATAATCAACTGGGTAAACAAGAGCACATGACTACTAATATCCACTCTTTTGCTTTAAATCTACACTTATAGGTTTCTGTATGCGGGGGGCACTTGCATTCAAAGGACATAATTGGGGATATAACACACACTATTTTAGCGGGAACACATATTTATCAATGTTTACCACTCAAATGTGATGATGAAAAGATCGGTCTAGTGTTACTCCACCTTTAAGGCCTATCAAACCAGATCTATGTGCAACTGTGTAATGACCACTGTGACACACCACGTTAATGTGGATTATGTTGATTATGTATTACATTTTGTTTTACTGGTTGGCAATAAGATTAGCTAGTATTGTGACAGTAGCGGAAGAAAACTTCATCAAGCAAAATGTGTGTGTGACTGTGCTGCTCTGTACCTGTGTGAAACAATCAGGATCCATTTTTTTAAAAGAACTCTCCAGTCTTTTGTTTTTGTTAATGGACTTAAGTGTAGGTTGTCAGGGTTTGCTTGTTTAAGCATGGCACACACAACACATATTTCAGCCCATGGCCTGAGACTATTTCAAGGAAAAGGTATAGTTATTTCAGGTCAGGAGTAACAGTCCTGTTAGAGAAGGATCTAGTAGGAGTCTATTAGGCATTCTTCTTCAAACCGGGATTCCATTCATAAGCAGCAGTCGCAGCCGAGAGTCTGGTGTCCTCTCAAACTATGACACCTACTGATGCAGGTTGGGTTGCGTT
Source organism: Pleurodeles waltl (assembly GCF_031143425.1). Lineage (NCBI taxonomy): Eukaryota > Metazoa > Chordata > Amphibia > Caudata > Salamandridae > Pleurodeles > Pleurodeles waltl. Next base: position 521,135,006 of record NC_090442.1, read on the forward strand.
AGCAAGGCCCTTGTATTACTAGGATAAGACAGTTTGACCTGTCTACTGGCCTGTGAGCAGCTAAATGTTCTGTAGATGATGCATTGTTCAAATATGGACTGTCCTGCCATTCTGAACGCGGGCTTACGCTTGCATCCCTTAACGCCTATTTTTCCAGCATCACAACATCAACCTCTCTTATAGTTTGAGTGACTACCACTACATATCAGTAGGAACCCAGAGCAACTTTGTGAATGTGAGTGTGAAAGCCCATTCCAGACCATTATAAGAAACAAAAGACAGCAAGACACCGTGCAATTTGTTTTTAATACTTTGATGATATCCTCTTATTAATGTGTGCTGGCTCCCCCCCCCATATGAATGTTTATGCAGAGAGGCCAGTGGTTTGCACTCAAAAGTACATGTGCGGAGTGACGCACCATCAAATTTTGGCAATTACAGTAACTGACTCCTGTGAGGCTATGTGTTGGCTAAATTGCTGACGCACATCTCAGTTTGATTTGTTTCTTCAAGACTGACAATCTGCTAGACATCAACTACTTGGCATTTGGTCCAACTTGAAGCATGCAGTTTGTTTTTATATCTAGCTTTATTGGTCCTTATATCCTACTCAATCTAACAGCATTGGTACTTTTATCCTGCCTGGACTCTCTGTTGTATTTAATATGGTGAACCACTCCTACTTTGTCGTCTGTCTTTGCATCTCTGAAATTGGGGATAGCATTCATTAAGGGAATGACTCTTTCCTCTCAAACTTGAGTCAATTATTTAACCTCCTCCTCATCCATTTATGAGTCAATCTCTGCTCTGTGGTGTTGTGAATCCTTTTCACTATCTTCTCTTTTTTTAGCATCTGTCTCTATCCTCTAACCTTAGTAATCCATCTCTTCCATTTCCTCTTCCACTTCTGGGCGGCCAGTAGCCCAAACCTCCAGAGATGCAAGGGCATCGTTGTCTAACAATTGATTTGCTCGCTGGTGGAGATGGATCACCTCAAGTTCAGTGACGACAAGGCAGAATTTGCAGTCCTAAGCCACCAATTAGAGTTTTGGAGTTCTTCGTCCTGTAGCCACAGTCTTCCTTTTTTTCGTCCCTTTTCCTCTGCGGTAAAAAACTTAAGCTAATGTCTTGATAAGAACCTTGCCTATGCACCTCAGAAGAATGACACTGTTTACACGGGTGCCCCTCTCTTCTTCCTTCAAAGGGCAATCCTACTCTAACTGTCTGTTTCTACTATCCTAATGTAGCCGAATCCTTTGTGTCCACTCCTGGCCTTTTGGGAGAAGTTTAAGACCTCGTTGTTCACATTACATTTTTGAAACACCACAGGCCCTGTCATAATGTAAGCAATTTATTGCAATTTTCCTTCCTTTTGTTCCATGGCATCTTGTTCTTTGCGTCAAGAAAGCATCTGTGAAGGTGAAGCCTGCACTATGCAAGATTTCAAAATAAATTAAAATATGGCATGAGATGAGCACAAACCATTTTTGAAAATATGAGAATAAGCAAACTAAAATGAGCAAAATTAAAAAAGCTCCTGTTAGTGTATGCACTATGAGTGTACTCACCGTTTTCCATCTCAAAGTGAAATAACGTTCTTATTAGATTTTTTGAAAAAACAAATTGTCAATAACTGCTTTGTGTTAGGGCAGTGGTTCCCAACCTGTGGTCGGCGGACCCTGAAGGTTTTGTGACACATTCCCAGGGGGTCTGCTGGCCAGGGCCGGAAGGAAGGAAGGCACTTCCAAACATGTGCGTGTGTTTATATTCATTACTTCCTTTGTGCAACATAAACAGCATTGCAAAGTTCCTTGTACATCCAGCAGCTTTATAGCAAAAATAAAAGTGTCAAGATAACTCTAGTGATTAATGTTCCTTCTGGAAAGAGATGGAAGCTTTCTCTAGTGGCAGTTCTGACTCAAGGGTAGCGTATATGGCTAATATGCCTGCTGCAAAGAAAGTTTATTATGTAAAGAACAGTATGTTATGTGCATAGCACAGTGCCTTAATGTGTTTTTCACAGATTATTTTGTTACTGTGCAGTTCATAAGTGACAATCGTAATCTAGCATAGTGCGTTATGAACTGCCATTAAAGAGCTGTATGCAAACTGTATGGCACAAATTAGAAAGTTGTGTTTTTTTTCCCTCTTTCATTATCCTTATGCTGCTAAAAAGGTTTGCTTGCGCACAAATACATTCTTATTATTAAAGTCAATGCTATCCACTGTGTAGTGTTCTGAATCCTGAGCTTGTGTTTCTCTAGACCAAGTACTCTTTAAGTATGCCTACCACTGTGAATGACATGTGAATGACACACCTTGTAGTCCCTGATAAAGTGGTACCTTGCACTGGCGTGTGAGGTGCTATAAAACAAATGAACCACATATGAGAGGCTAAGGAGAGATGAGAGGCCCTTATGGTTTGACTTCATTTCCCCATCACATATTTGTGAAAAAGCTTTCTCTCATCTTATGTACCTAAAAAACATAAAAACAGAAATTGCTTGGGAAATGTTGAATCTGAGGTGAGGTTTCAGCTTTCCTAAATAAAACGAAACATTGAAAAGTTAGTAGCCAAGATGCAATGCCAACATTCCCATTAAAATCAATTACTTTTACATATTTTTTTCATATAAAATAATTAAATCTTTAGTAACTCGAGTATTTATTTGGTAGTTGCTTGTGTATTTTTTGCGAACTACTGTTTCAGTGTTTGAAGTATAAATAGTACAAATTCCTCGCCTTCCACTAATTATTCAGTGGGGTCCTCAGGAGTCAAAAGGTTGGGAACCACTATGTTGGGGAAACAAACTCATAAAACATTTAAACGTGTATCCCTTTGAGGACTTTCACTTTCTGCATCACTGAGCGTCAAATGCCAGATAACATTCCGCCTGCTCATTTTCCTCAATACATTGTTATCTGATTGCACAGGGCATGCACACTAGAATCACACAGGAATCACGCAAAGCACGCAGTCTGTAAAAATCTAACCGAGACCCCGAGCTCTCCCTCCCTGGACCGCCTGCAGCCCTGGAGCCAATCCCACTTTTCAGCGCCCACTCCAGGTTTTGCGAGGAGGATGGGAACGCCAGCCCTTCTCCCTAATGGGCCAATCAGCCCCGGAGAACGCACGTATCATTTTACTGCCTTGAAACTAGTCCGAAGCACAGCGGTGCGGGGGGGAGACTGAGAGGCCAGACCAGACCCTGGGTGCGTCGCTGCTGGAGGCGGCTTCTTAAATGTAGGCGGACAGGACTGCCCCAGCCCCGCTCCTCACGCCCAGCCAGAAGGCGGAAAATGTGCACATGCTCCGGGCAGCAGTGAGGGGGACCTCGAGAGGAACGGAGCCCGCGTCTGCCTGCGGGACCTTTCACGCCCGTGCCTTCAATGCGCTTTCTGTAACGGGGGTTGTGTGCTGCGTCTTTCCCTGCGCTGACTGTAAGGTAAGTGGTTGGTTTGTGTGACTGTACGTGTCTGTGTGCGCGCGCGGAAGTATATGTGTGTGTGTGTATATACACACACACATACATGTATATATAATTTGGTGATGGAGTGGGAAAGCGATCCGCTTGGTCTGCGGGTGGATGTGTTGCGGAATGCAGGGCTCCATGTGAAGAAAGTCTCCTGAGACCTAATTAGTTTAACGGGGGCCAGGAGGCGACGTGTAAATTAACCAGGGAGAGGAGGGGGTGTGGGGTCTGACTTACAGCCCTGCAGGCTCGGGTTTGACGAACTCCCAAAAGGTCAGACAACATTGCCACAACTTTGAGTTGTATCAACAGCAGCTCAGAGCAACGGAGCTGGACCGTTTGACTGTGGGTGCCGCTTTAATTCTGGCGAATCTTTCTAGGGGGCTTCCTGAACCAACTGGCACCTATCCTTTTTATTTTTGGACCCACATTTCACCAAGTGTTTTTTTAATTTGTTTTGAGGACCCGAGGGAGAGGTGGGGGTCACAAGAAGTGGGAGCGGCTCAGTTCCCTGCTGCAGTCGGGCTTTGCACATAAACATGCTTTTTAATGAGCACCTTCTGCTCGAAGCTCAGCAACAATATAATTCGCGACAGCAAGATAAATATAACTTGTTGCAGCCGCCTCCTAATTCCAGGACTGTCCAGGTCCCGCACAGAAGTTCTGCGCGGATGGTTTAGACATACGGGAATTTGCCTGTGTGAATGCCTCGAGTGGAGTTGTGGTGCTAATCTTCGACACTTGCACGGAATCCCGGCTGCGGCACCTGACCACAACTCGTGTGATTCTGGGGAAATCACAAGCCTAAGAAAATGTAAATATGCGCCATTTAATCTGTAAAGCATGTCTGTGAATGCCTTGGAACATACGCGAATATGCATGTAAATGTCTGGAACATACAATCACTGCTAACTCGTCCCGCACTTTCTTGGGTCATCGCGCTGCATTTTCTTTATGTAAATAAATGAGGCTTCAGAGCAAGGGGTGGAAGACGGGGGGTGGGTGAACTAAGAGACTGGTGAGAGTTTCAGAATGTTTGCCCCATCGGCCTCCAGATGTGTGGGCTCAGCTGTTGCCTGTCACTTGGGTGACAACTGGTCTTTCCTCGGTGAGCCTGTGCTTTCTTCATTATCCTCGTCTACGTGTCTGTGTTTCTCTTTCCCCCTATTATCCCGAGCGTGCCTGGGTCCCGTGGGAGAGGGCAGCCGTGTTTGGCCAGCCTCACACTTCCACTCTCTGCAGACTTTACTTTTGTAGCAACTGCGCCCTGAAGGCCCCGCTGGGAGGGGCTCCGCGCTGAAAGGGCCACGCGGTATTTGCATAGCCTTTCTGTCAAACAATATTCCTGCCGCCCGGTGTGCTAAGCAGTGAGCCGAGGATTGAAACGTTTAACAGCCGAGCCTCGGTTTTCGGCGTCCCTGGTGGGAGGTGCGGGGCCTGGCCCAAGCCCGGAATCTGCTGCTGAGCCCCTGCTGGGGACTGGCTGAAGGAAAACAAGGTGTGCCGTGGGACCAGAGTAGTTCTGAGAGTCACAGATTGGGCGGGTGGGGGGGAGCCGTGAAGCGAGAGGGGGGAGACTCTATGTAGGGAATGGGCAAAGTGGGCTCTGGTGCAGGGCCCCGCACCTTTCTATGGGCAGCATCATTAAGCTTTCAGGAAAGTCCCAGACAGTGGCGCAACTCAAACATGAGGGGGACACCTGCACAATATGAAAAGGGGCTCCCAGATCTCAAATATCTCATACATATTCGATTTTGCACTGAATGGGGGCACCCTGAAAGACATGGTCTCCTTAAAGGTTTGGGGGCGACAAGGAGGACTTTCAGTGATTAGACCATAGTTGCTGAGGGTGTCAATGACCTGAAAAAGATAATAAATCCAGAGTTTTTCCGGGGGGAAGGGGGTTTATGTTTGCTCGGGTCCCAAAATCCTTAAGATGTTCCTGGTTCTATGCCTTCCACAAGCACACAGAGGGTTCAGCTTCGAGGCGCTGAGTCTGCCGAGCATGGAGATACGTCCATCTTCCCTGAGCAAAACGTTTACTGCGTGGGCAGACCAAGATGTAAATACATAGAAGGTGCAAGCACAGGGAGGCGTGGGGGCCAGGATGGGGGCATACTAGTGCACCTACACCCCTCCCCTTTAAAGTAAGGGGTAGTACTCCAGAGCCCCCCGCTGCGTACTGCCTGGGCCAGGCCTGATTTATGGGATCGGTCACTGAGCCCTAGCTGGGGGTAGCTGAAAGCAAAATCCGGTGCACGAGGGCACCAGGACACTCGTGAGTGTCAGAAACACATGGGGGTGCACAAGGGGACCGGCCCTGTTTGCCCAGAGGATTTCCAGCGGTTGCGGCCGTGCGTACTCACAGTGCTTTAAATGGGCCGATACTGTCCGGTACTGAGTACCGGCACTTTTTTATTTTGAGAGGGAGAGTACCGGCACATCTCAAGAAAAACATAATACTTTTAATTGGAGAGTACCGGCACTTCTCAGAAACAAGCAGGTACTCTGGCACAGAGTACCTGCACTTCTATTTTTCCATTTAAAGCACTGGATTAAATAGAGGGTGCGGAGGCTGACTGGACGCTCCCCGTCAGCCCTGGGTACCAGGGGCACGAGAGAGGGTTGAATCTAGAATGTGTTGAGGATTACACTTGTTTCGGTTATCTGGAAGGCCGCTTGTGCCCCCTCAGTATTTCGGCTCCAGCATTGACAGCCGCCGGGGGTAAATCAATTGCTTTCTTCGCTCTAAGGCGGACGGCAATTCATTCGGCCGGTGACAGATCCAATCAGTTCTGCCAGCAAAAGCCAAGGCTGCGAGAGCGGTTTATCATGTTTTATATTCGAGGGCCCTGGAGCACCGCTGCTCTGACCCGCGGAGGGGGCTGGATTAGCGCTGCTGGGGTCGCCCGCATGAAATGCAGTGTCCTCTGAGTGGAGGGAGGAGGACAGGGTTAATAGCTCAACTATTAAAACGAGAGTCAAAGGCGATGGGGGGCATTTTTATTCAAAAATAACCGGAGGTGGGGTGAACTGAAGGAGGCGGCAGGGCTATTTGTAAAAGATGGGGGACAAGGGGTGTGTGTGATTTATGACTTTAAACGCATGAAATAGCATTGCCATTTACTCTTTCTTCTTCCATCGACCCTCGGAAAAAACGTCATTTTTTTGTTTTGTACGTTAAAAATTGTGTTTGCTTAGCATGCAGTCAGTGACACAGGAACCTTACTAGTGTGTCGGTGGTACCTCGAAAGTTTATGGATTGTACCCTCTTGTTTCTATATTTTCAATTATTCTAATAATTCCTGCCCGATTTTGGTTGGCCACGTGCGTTTTTTTTTTTTTTTGTTAAATACATTTTTACTGCCTCTGCTGCTGTAGTTGGCGTTTCACCTTCAGGCTATGTGTGTCCAGCAGCAAAAAGAGAGCATGTTGGCATGAGACCGTGCTTCCGGTCTCGGGACCACAACTCCCAGAAGACACTGACTGCTGAAGGGAAGACTCGCGACTGCAATCTTGGTGTCTTCGCGGTACGGACCAATCCGGTAACAGTGTTTAGATGACAGGGACCTGCCCTGCAATTCAACTGTAATTCCCTCCAGCGCAGCCGGCAGATGTTCAAAAACAAATGAGACGGCAGTTGGAGCCATTTTTAACCTGGGCAAACAGTCATAACCCTGTCTTTTAATTAGTTTCTAAGTCAAAACCCGAGGCTTTGTAAGAGCAATAATATCGCAGCGAGTGTCTGCATTCCACGCAGGCTGCTTATCAGGCGTCTGCCCTGGAGACTGCGAGGCCCTTTTCTCGCAGAAGGACGGAGATTGTATTGATCCCAATTAATAAAGCCTGATCCCTTTTAGTGGCCCTCAGAGCTTGTGCTTTTAAAGCCTTGGCGAGCTCGAGTCTGTTTACTGCAGGGTTATCCAGGCTACTCCTCGGTAATGTGTAACCAATAAAGGCCATTAACAATAACTAACTTCGTTCTGAGGTAACGAGGGGCGGGAGGTGGCGGGGCAGCTCCTTCCTTTGTGCATGGTTGCTTTTCCCGATGTTTGTGTGACACTGTGTGTTTACACCCCTGTTGTGCAAAGCTGCTCACCTTCTTGCTTTAATCCATCGAAGTGTCATTGGCTTTATTGCCTTGTTCGGTCGAGTATGCAGGATTTGTCTCGGGGTGGGTTGGCGATTGAAATGTTTCGTTTCCCATTTTCCGTGCATTCCAGCTCTGAGCTCGGAGTCCCCTGGGGAGCGGCCTGTGACCTCTAAGTATCACCAGACGCGGAGCAAATGCTGCAGAGCCAGGTCAGGGCAACCCACGGAAGGCCCAGCGTTCATGTAAAGCCGGAAATGCGTACGGCGCGCATATTGGGACATCACAGCTCTCATCTGAAAGGCCGAGATACATTTGTGGCTCGCGGGCCCTTCCTGCACCAAATCGTAGTAATGGGCACTGGTAACAAACATGCGCACGCGTTGGCTCTTTCAGGGTGTGTACCACAGTTCTTGTGTGTTACTATAGTATCACCCTAATTTTAAGTTTGATCCAGGATGCTTTTTTGCCCCAAACCACAGGGGCCGTTCTTTAATTTATCTAATTTACACCGTTTATTGAGATCTACTTGTAGGCTGTGCGAATGTGTGGTGTGAAGTGTTAAGCTGTTGTGACAGAATGCTGTTTTTAAACCACTTTGTGCTGCAAAAGATATTTAGCAAAATATAAAGTTCTGTCCGAATTACAGGTAGTAAATAATGACGGTGTGTGTCAAGGTCGTGTCATGAGCGCATGCTGTAAGCATGGGTGTTTTTAAATGTGTTTTCTCCTAGGGCTTGGAAAATGCTTCTGGTCCCCTGAGCTGGCGAATGTAATGTGACATTACTTAATGCAGCATCTGTGTGCAGTATGGAGGCAGTGACTATACATGGTCTTGTCTTGGCACAGTTTCCTTTGTTAAAAACCATGCCTCCCTGTGAGATTGTCACTTGTGCCATGTGTCTGGGTACTCTCTGTACATCAAAGCAGGTATTCCTTCAGGCTGACATCTGATGAGTCCAGTTGCTTTTTGTTTTCCTCACCCAAGGAGACTACCACCACTTTCGACCAACATTCTGATCCTTCCACTTGGGTTCACTTAAGATAAGTGACCATAGGTGAAAGCATTCTTTCACATAGCTGTAAGTAGGACTCGCTTTGAATCCGCCTATTCACAATAGTGTTTCCCATAGAAATGTGCAACGGAAATCAAACTTAACCCAGTGTGTGTCTTTTAGACCCAGGTTCTTGGCATGTTCTTCAATGACTCACTATCTCAGTATCAGTCTTATTTCACTCGGAGGAATAATGTTCACTTATGGATGTAGATGATTGATCCACAGTCATAATAACACTCCTGGAGAAATGTTCATTTCTGTAGCTTTTATAAATCAATTCTTCATTTTGATTTGACACATCTGGTTAGAACTACGCGACTCCATGTGATTATCTGGAATTTAGATGGGTATCAAATAAGCATTAGTTTAGGGTGTAAAGCACAAAGGTGACTACACATACCTGGATGGTGGCTGCTCCCAATAGCTCTCTCTGTTGGCACAGAAAAGTTCGCTGGTGTTATCAGCCTCTGTGCCTGGGTGGTGACACGGCAGCCTCTGGAACAGGCTGATGTCTAGTCTGGCCGAAGTTAAATGGGCTAGAGAAGCAGACATGCCTTTCACTGGACATCAGCCGTAAGCTCAGTGACAGTTGAGTCCAGCGCACTAACTCCTGGGGGCAGGGACCTGGAAACCTTATACAAGGTGCAGCGTCCTGCCAGCTTGAAAACCTTGCTGCACTTATTGTGCAGTTTTTTTTTTTTTTTTTTTTTTTTTTTCTTTTCCCCCATACAAAAAGTGTACTTCCAACACCCCCGCCCCTCCCATTTTGTAGGTATGAAGTTTTTAAGAAACTGAAAATAAATCCCGACTTCATCATGTTCTGCTCAAGTGATAAACTGACAAAAACACAGACGCCATTAGATCCTCCAGCATCTGGCTTGGGCCAGTCCGCTACCCTACTTGTGTCCTGGGTGAGTTACAGACCAGCCTTGGGGCCAGAGGGTTGGGCACAACAGGTAGCCCTTCCTTTTCTCAGTTTCCTTGTAGGTGGAGAGTGAACTTCTACGCAGTGGCCAACTGGCCTGCAGCGCCTCACCCCTGAGACGGTTCTCATTTTCCCTGATGAGGACCGCCAGAGCATAGAATGCTGGTGGTGGGTGTTTCTAGTGAGGCTGAAAAAGTAGCACACTTGGAGATGCAGCAATAGCACACTCTCATGATCCAATACCACGCTTTCATAATCCGATACTACTTGCCTGACGCAGAGCCATTATCATGATCCAATACCACGCTTCCATAATCCGATACTACTTGCGTGACGCAGAGCCATTATCATGAGCCAATACCACGCTTCCATAATCCGATACTACTTGCGTGACGCAGAGCCGTTATCATGATCCAATACCACGCTTTCATAATCCGATACTACTTGCGTGACGCAGAGCCATTATCATGATCCAATACCACGCTTCCATAATCCGATACTACTTGCGTGATGCAGAGCCATTATCATGATCCAATACCACGCTTTCATAATCCAACACTACTTGTGTGACGCAGAGCCATTATCATGATCCAATACCACCCTTTCATAATCCGACACTACTTGTGTGACGCAGAGCCATTATCATGATCCAATACCACCCTTTCATAATCCGATACTACTTGTGTGGCGCAGAGCCATTATCATGATCCAATACCACTTGGTGCAGGGCCATTAGGGCAGAGGAAGGATATGTCTTTATCCCTCAGAGTGGTGTGAAATCTTCTGTCTTGCAGAAAGCATTGGTGAGCTTCGTCCTCCAGCTGCAGATTTCTACATTGAGACTGAAACTAGCAACCAGTGTCTGTACCCTTCCTCCCCTGAAATATAGCAGTGTTTGGCGCACTGGCATGCTGCTTTTCTATCCCTGGACTGGGATACCCAAGGTGAAGCCGCTCTGTATTGGTTGAAGAGGATATCACGGGGAGGGATACTGTTCATGGGAAGACTTGTAATGTGCACAGACCACGCCTAGGACCAACAGCCCTTTTCTGCTATGCAAACACAGCTTGTACTAGTCGTGGTCCTGCTCAGATGAGCGAGAGTTAAGCCCTGTGGATGTCATTCCACCCAGAGGGGTGGAAATGCATTACTCTACATGTGAAATAACTCAAGTACTTAACTGGGACACACACCTGTATTGTATGCCTCAAATCACGTGATGCAAATAGTGCAGAATTTAAAGCCTGTCTCCCTGGCTGCACTGAGCCCTCTAATCAAACTGTTTTATAGAAATCCAAGTCTGTTCACTTTGTTCGTGTTTTTTGCTGTTAAAATGCGAGCTGTGCTTGTAAAGCAGGACTCACTTATCTTTCTTTGTTTTTTTGGTTCTTGCCTCAGTTGTACTTCCCAAGTCAAAATCTGATGTCTAGTTCTGTGAATGAACAACATTCTGTAGAGACACAGCTTTCAAACATACCCACTGCTAAGAATGTTTTTAGATTGGGCTTTGGATCCTCCCCTTTCAACCATTGGCTTTCATCGATCAGCCTCTTCCAGCTACTGGCTTGAGATTTTGTCAATCAAGTCCTGGCTCAGCCAAGTGCAGTAGTCATCTCTCACCTAATGCTATCAGCTATTTGAGTATATCGTTCCACCTCAACTTGAATGCTTGCATTGAACGTCATGAGGGACTACTTTACAACTCTAGTCTTTCCTGTCCAGTCCTGCTGGCTCCTCCTTGCGATTCTTGGTCCAATAAAATAATGCTCTGTGCTTTAGCTCATTAAACCCAGACCTATTGGGCTTCCCAATACTTGTCTCACATCTTCATGTTTTTTCTGGCGAGCTATAAGAGTATGAGATCCTGTCTGGACCTATATGAGGACATTTTTTCCTCGTCTTATTCCAACTGGTTATTTACCCCAGCACCACACTGCAATACATCATTTATCTAGGAGAACAAGAATTAATTATGTTTTGCCAGTATCTAGTAGCTGTCCAGTTCCATGTAGATGTGGCTCCGTAGAATGCCCCCAGCATCTCTTCATGTTACTTTTATATTTACTTTGAAAAAGCACAAACCTATTATAATAATAATTTTATTGGTCATCATATAACTTTGCAGACCTGTTTTTCTCTTTATTTATCTTGACTGCATACTTTAATTTGGTATTGACTTCCACATAATTTGGTCGGCATAAATCCTTTCAGCTAGAGCACTTTTCATAAATGTTCCTTGCACAATTATTTATAGCCCAATTCAAATAAATGTAGAATTTAGTTCCATTTCTTTTTACCTTACAATAAATGAATGGCCATCTTTGCTGGTATTTGACAATGTATTTAATTGCATGTTCTAGTGCTGAATGTCACCTTTTTAATCTGAACTGCACAGTGTTCTGAAGTATCAAGGTCCAGGATAGTGGAGTGGCAGGAGTCTAGTTGTCGGCAGGGCTTCTATCAGAAATGTCTTACTTGTTCTTATCTAGTCAAGCCTATTTTGAATAGATGAGTTATAAGCGTTCCCTGAAGCATAAATTGTTGGCTTCTACCCTTGTGTTCAGGTTCAGAGCCTTCCATAGCCTTGGGCCTTGAGCCTATAGTGGTCTTCCTCTGTACTTGGGTGGTGTGATGTTATGAGTCTGACCAGGGATTCTTGTTTCTTGTTTTTTGTGTAGTTTAGAAGAGGAAGAGTGGAGCTGGGTGGACCCTGGCATTTCCTCCAGTATGCTATGGGTTCCACACAGAGCATTTCACAGCTGATTGTCTCTTGAACTGGCAGCCAGTGAAGTGTAATAACTATTACATAGGACACAGACTCCATTTTCTTAAGAACCGTGTGTGGATCATGTGTCAACAGCATTATACAAGAAAGCAATAATAGCCTCCTTCACTGGTTGCATATGTAGTTTAAGCGCCATCCCAGGAGGGGAATCCTTGTTTTTGTGCACATAATGCCCTTTGCATGACCACTTTGCATTTAATGTTGAGTCAATTCACAGTGATCAGAGAGCTCTTAAGAAGAAATAGTTGAAACAACATTTTTAACAAGTTATATTTCATTGTGGTGATGTCATGGCAATCCTTCCCATCCCCCCACCCCCCCCCAGACCCCGACTCTTTAAAAAAAAAAAAATAAAAAAAAAAAAAACAATCTGTTCACTTTAGCCCTTGCCAGCACTACACGGTTTCCCAGAAACTATTTTTTCAGTTGGTCCACAGTCAAAGGAAACTTATTGAGCATGAAAAACACAGAACCATTCCTCCAAGGGTGCCTGATATTCAGTACTATGCTTTTTGTGCCGGCCTTTTGGAGTGTATTAAAATCACTTATCGCTGGCCTCTCTTGGGCTGTCCAGTGATCCCTCAAATAGATTGGCATATCTGTTTTTCCTAGTGTTATTTTCTTTGTGGATAGGAGGGGTTTTGGAAGCCCTGTAGGCGCATTCGCAATGTCAGGAGACGGCTGTCCAAGCCAAGAAACACACTGGAGTACTCTCAAGTATCTGTAAGCGAGAAAGCGGTGGTCATGTTCTTGTTGGCACGAATTCTATAGTTAAGAGTTTGGGTGAAGGGAACAGTTCTAGATGAAATAAGACTCCAACAAGGAGTTTTTAATAATGGGAATTGCCGTATCAAACTTACTAGTTTTTCTAGTATGAGACAGGACCAATAATGAGTAAAAGTGTCCTTGAGTGACAACCCCCAGAGTAAGGCATAACTGTGAGTACCTACGCCTTCTCTACGTAAACTGCTAGTCTGTCCAAATGCCCCCGCATTCCAAGGTGGGACCCCTCGCGCCACGTCTGGGCGGGCTGGAGCAACAGCGCGAGGCAAGCTCGAGAAACGCACGAGGACAGACTGACACCACACGGGCAACACGAGCCGGTGCAGTTGTTTGTTTGTGGTTATAATGAATGCCACGCTGTCCTGTCTTAGAGGGTCCCGCGAATTAGTGATTTGTGGTCCTCCACCATCCGATATGCCGTATTTGCACCATGCATCCTTCTTGGGGAGGATTGGGTCCTCCACCAACCAATATGCCGTATCTGCGCCATGTCTCCTTCCTGGGGAGGATTGGGTCGGTGGTATTTTTCCGTTGAAGGCCGTCTTCAAGATGTTTTTTGGAGAGGAGATGCAGCATTTCAAATCGCAGACAGGCCCTGGCGCACACTGCGTGCTTCCAGCCGCCATTTCCTTATCTGGGGCACGCATCCCACAGCTCACAATTAGGGGCCTCTGACTCCAGCAGCAGTTCTCTTTGAACCCGGTCCAATCGAGCAAACCATTGGCTGCGTAAAAGAGTTGCTTGCCAAAAAGCATTTCCAAGGGCATTACAAGAATCTGTCTTGTGTTCGCTTTTTTTATTTCAGTAAAGGCTGCTTGGGTCCCAGTGGTGTCTTTTTATCACTGGTGCCATGTTATTATTATTTTTATTTTTTTGCAAGTTGGTCCCCGGTTATGAATGAGCTATAGAACCCAGTCCTATCATTTTCAGGCCATGTTTCGCATCCCTCATGTGTATCGATGTAAATAACGACGCTAATGTGCCCAGGGGAACGCGCCACGACTTTAATGCCAGCTTCTCAAAACGAGTAAAAACACAACATTGGTTTGAAGTACATCTGCAGCGCGCTTTCCCTGCCTGAAAGCTGAATGTCGAATCCCATGCTGCTGGTCTTTCGTTTTCGGCCACACTGTAGAATAAACTGGTTTTAGGAAGGGCGTGCTAAACCATTTTCTTAGGTAAAACCTAAATCCAGAGAAAATTACAGCGACCGCAGTCAAAATACATCAGTCTTCAAAGAAGCAGTGTGCGGGTGAATGAGCTGCACGGGTCTCCTCCCAGTCGTAAGGCTCTGCACCTGCATGCTGCTAGGGCTGACATCTGCCCTAAAGCTTCGTGAGTAGAAGCCTCCTGCCAGATTTTGCGCACTGTACAAATAATGTATTTGTTCTGCACCTGAAAAATGACGTACAAATGCAAATCTTGAGGGGCTTGCATGCATCTGCCGCTGATCTATTTCTGTAAGTTATGCTACGCGTCTAAAAATGCCTCTTGTCTGCATAGCGCGCTTGGTGTTTCTCTGCAGCCTCGATGGAGAGGGCTCTCGGAAGAAGTGAGCCTTCAGGCAGTGATGCTGGTTTTTGCATGGCTGCACGGGTGTGCTGCTCGTTGGAGGCTGAGGTTAGTTGCTGTGGGGAATGCTGCTGGTTGTTGCGTGGCTGTGTGCGCAACGGATGCTGCTGGTTGTTGCATGATTCTGCGAGGTTGTTGCTTGGCTGTGTGCGATGGGAGCTGCTGCTGAATGTTGCACGCCTGAGGTGGATTCTCTTTGTTGTGCGAGGGTCTGGCCCGCCTGCTAGGGATTAAGGCAGCCTTGCCTCAGTGTGGTTCCACCAGCTGAGCACACCATGCCAGCACCTGCTCTCATTCCTTGCCCCTTTGGTAAGCACAAGGCTATTGCGTCTGGAGCTGCGAAACCTTTACGCAAGGCTGCGAGCCTACTCATGAGCTGCGTCACTCACGGGGATAGGGAGGGCCGGATTACAACCCAGAGTAGCATTCTGCCCAGCGTCAGGTGTCTCTACGGGCATCTGCAGTTCTTTTCATCGGACAGTGACCATCTTGTTGATCCGAGCATTCTGTTATGTTAAAAATAGGGGAAGTCAAACGTGGCAGTAGCATTTTTGTGATAAGTGTCACCCTCTGCCTTGTAAGCCCTACTGGGTATGCCCTTTGATCTGATTTAGTGTCCATTGGGTGTAGAGGCCTGGAGTTCTGTAATCCTTTTTAAGGCAGAGCTTTGAGAGATGCACAAAGTGTGGGGGGTGTCTCTAAAGAGGGCGCGTCTCTTTCAGTGAAGGGCGTGGCTGAAACAGGGAAACTGGATTTCTGTGATTCCTTACAGTGTACCATAGGACCGGTATCTTGGCCACTGATATGGATTACCTTAATGTTTTTACATGAATTGTTCAGAACACGTTTGGTGCTATGTGTCAGTAAAATTAAGGACATGAAAATGGGACCTGATCGGGACCTGTTTCATTCTCTGTTTTAATTACTACGGTTCTGAGACCCCAGGTACCTGCCTAAAGCCCAGGGTAGAGGGCAGTAGTGCAGCTGCACATTAGGGGCAAAGGACTAGGCTACCGTATCTGGCTGTGGCAGAAGACCAGGGTATTACAACTGGCCCGGAAATAGGGGGCTTCAATGGCCCTGGGGTAGAGGACTGGATTACTGCAACCGGAGTGGAGTACAGTCCAGGAGTACTTCAAGTGCCGTGGGGTAGAAGACTACGGTACTGCACCCAGCTTGAGTAGAGCTGTAGGGTGTTGCACCAAGCCTAGGGAAGAGGATGAATCGAACTGCACACAGGCTGAGGTAGAGAACTGTGGTACGCCAACCAGCCTCAGCTCTCCGCTGCCTTTTGGCTAGGCTTACACTATAGAATTACCATACACACACTTTGCAGTTGTTACATAAATGCAGCTCTATTAGGGCCAGATGTAGCAAAGGTTTTTCCCCATTCTGTGTCTATGGGAAAAAGTGTTTGTACATATGGCCCTTAGTTCCTAAAAGAGACATTGGTCACTGTAGGCACCTTAGCAATTAGACAAGTGTTTGATCATCTTTTGTAAATGCGAATCATACATGTTTCATGGAAAGAGAGTCTAATGAGTGGCAACCATCCTATTTTCAAACCTTTTCTTCGTAGTGGGCCTGTTGAAAAGTCCCTAGCCCTGCAGGCGGTAACCGGTTCCCTCCCTGAAGGGAATAACATTGGAGACCCATAACTACAAACTTGGATATGACGAAGTGTTTCAAGTCTGCGTGCCTGGAGGTGAACTGCTGCAAGTAGATGTTTATGTTGAATTATATACAAATCCTTAAGCTCCTTCTATAGAGCTGAACAGCTTGCCAGGCCACCGGCCAACAAAGTGTCCTCGAAGTCTGCCAGAGTCTCACATTCACCAGACATTCTACCACACTGTATTGGAAACAAAACTGGGCCTTCTGCTGCTAAAACAGACTTGTAAATCTAAAGCTAAATCTAAAGCTTTATCTCTGCCCTGGACCGGCCAGCCTCCCTGAGCCTCAAGCCCATATGAAAAGTGTCTGTGTCTGGGCAGAACACAAGGGTGTCCTTAGGACTCCATATGTGCGACATGAGAGGAAGATAACGGTTAGAAAGTTGTATTTACTGATTTGGACGTCCTTTGCAGAGGCCTAATCGTGCTTTCTCTGTAATCTTCTGTAGCCTGGCTGCAACAACCTCTATGCAGCCAGCAAGGATGTGGCAAGGTGCGTGTGTAACGAAGTTTAGCTGGCTTGGGCTGTTGGGTGTGGTGTGCAGTGATTGGTTGGTAGATACTCCTAGTTTCCGTCAGCAGTGACCTCACCCTGTCTGACCTCCCATCTTCCTAGAGAGTGCCAGCTCAGGAATCCTTCTGTGGATTCCTTTGTAATGTATGGCCGCAACATCTGCCTTACCCTACACGCCAGGGCCAGAAGGCTTGCGGCACTAGGTGGTCACTCTCGAGTTTGAACTACAATGCGCCTTTGAAAGGCAGAAACAGCTGCACCGCTACATGCCACTTTTATGATGCTTCTAATTACCATCTTGTGCGGGGGTGAATGTAATTCCAGAACCTCTTAATATGGCAAAAACATACGTCTGAAAATGAAGTCATTGAGATATTATTAACTCGCAATTATAAATATGTCTGAAAAGAAACCTTGCACTGTTGAACCAGAGCTAATTCAAAGGAATCAACGTAGTTTCCCATTGGTTTTGACACACAGTAGAAGCCGGCCTACAGCTGGCCTGCGCTGCAAGAAGCTGAGAGTTGAGGGAGCGGACCATTGCTTGTGACCGTTCCTTCCTGCGCTTTAGTTATGTTAGAGATTTCTATAGTGCTGCACTGCCATCAGTAGGTCTTTGCAGTGCTTTGAAGTCCAGTCTCTAGCATTGAGGATTCTGTCACAGATGGAGTCTGTTTTCTGATTGATTGCTGGTGGCTCATCAGTAGTCTGTGTGTGGCCTATAAACGTTTTTGTGTATGTTTGGTCACTTGTAGAAAATCACAGCGGAAATGATTAGTGTAACCAGGAGTCTTTCCTCCGGTATGGGGCATGGAGTAGTGTTAGGATCCACAGTAGGCCTTCACACAAGACTAGCAGTGGGGTATGTTTGTTTTAGTGTATTACGTCTTGTTTTGTGAAGGTTGGAGTGCTGTGAGGAGCCCTGTAAATTCACCTACGTGGTGCCTTTTACTTGTGTTGAATATATAATTTATGCTTACTAATGCATTCTGTTTGGCTTTGTGATGGTGTGGTTGCTTTTTATTGTGGTTGGTAATGTTATGGGCTCAGTAGTACCAGGGGTGTGGAATGTATTAAAATATCTACTTGTCCAGGGGACAGGTTGCTTCTCAAATCTACTTGTCCTGTAAAAAGATCTACTTGTCCCTTTGGTGCATGTAGTGTGGCGACAAATTATGGCAGCAATTAATAGCCTCTCTGATTATGCCAGGGCTACTAACATAGTAGGGCTTGAATACTTGGAGTTTCAATCCCTACTGTAGCAATTTCCTTATTTTGCCACCTTTCTGCAGATCTGCATACTGGGGCTGGAGGAAGCAGTAAGCAATAGTTCCAGGGCTGGAATGCCTTTGAGTCTGCAAACCTACTAACCTGCATGTTTTAAAGATTTTTACCAGCTTCTCTCTGATATTTTCCCATAACGAGAAAGGTTGGACATTTACTCCTGACAATGGCAGAATTAGAACTTCTTCCAGGGTTGGGAAGAAAGTGGCTGGAGGGAAAATGAACTTGCAAATGCTCAATAGATTTTCACATGAGCAAATCTACACATCGTATTTACCCATGCTAAAATACAGTTCACAAATATTTTATAGGGGTACGACATATACCATGGGTGCACTTTTGTGACTTTCTTTAAGAATTTGGGGCCACAAGTAAGTAGGTTCAGATTTGTGACCTGCAAATTGCGAGTCGCAAATCCGAATGTAGGATGGTGTCCTTGACACAATCTGTGATTCGCAAGGGCTTCGCAAATGCCCACATCATGAATAATCATGAGGTGGGTCGCAATTTGCAACCCCCTCACGAATGGTGGCCTGCTGGAGACAGCAGACCACCATGTCTTTGACAGCTTTTCAATAAAGCATTTTTTTTGGTTTTTTTTGTAAAGCAGCCCGTTTTCCTTAAAGGAAAACGAGATGCATAACAAAAACGAAAAATGAAACATTTTCGTTTCATTTTTTCAGAGCAGGCAGTGGTCCGCAGGACCACTGCCTCCTCTGAAAAAATGTTTACAGTGACATTCACAATGGGGAAGGGGTCCCATGGGGATCCCTTCCCTTTTGCGAAAGTGTTAGCACCCATTTGAAATGGGTGCAAACTGCAATTGGTTTGCGCCCG
Organism: Pleurodeles waltl; assembly: GCF_031143425.1. Lineage (NCBI taxonomy): Eukaryota > Metazoa > Chordata > Amphibia > Caudata > Salamandridae > Pleurodeles > Pleurodeles waltl. The sequence continues at coordinate 521,154,000 of NC_090442.1, forward strand.
CGGTCACAAAACAATCCTACATTGCACTGCGAGTTGCAATTAGGAAGGGAACACCCCTTACTAATTGCGAGTCGCAAACCCGTTTTGTGGTTCGGTAACCAGGTTACTGAATCGCAAAACTGGGTTTGTGCATCGCAATGTGCTTTTTGCACGTCACAAACAGCGAAAGTCGCTGTTTGCGACATGCAAAAAGCTACCTACATGTGGGTCTTGGTCCCTAATTAGGTCTGGTGTTAACAAAGACATTTTGTTTTTATTAAACTTCTATTTCTCTCTCTTTCGGCTGGCTTTACTGTGAGTGATCGCATTCTGCTCTTCCACAAGGAGCATATTGCCACACAAAGTAGTTTTGTTCAGTGTCAGGAACTACAGTGGCAATCAGTGACGTAACAAAACTGGAGGGTGCCCCTTTGCAAAGAACATGGAGGAGCCCCCTCTCCAGACTCACTCAGGGCAGGTGCTGTTCTGACGGGGCCCCCTGGAGGGCGGCTGCGGGGCCTTTGTTATGCCGCTGGTGGCAACGTGTGCTTTAAGAGTTCAAAAACTTTTTGGGGGGGTTTTGCCAATGTTTGTTACAATGTTGATGGCCTGGTAGCTCCCACAAGAATAAAGTGTTACAAAAGCCATGTCAAAACAAGACATGCATTGATGAAACTAAAAGACTTCTAAAAATATGTCAGATCAGTTGGCTTTGTCAGTGTTTATTTTCATGCTTCCCATAATCGTGTTGAAAATGGTTACACTGATTTTCCATTAGAAATATTTTTGGGAAATACTAGCATGCATCAACACATTTTATTAAATGACACTTCATTTGCATATAATCAGAGAGCATTCTGGGAGCATTATACTTAGTCTCTTACCCTAAACTTTTCAAACATGTGTGTACACGTTTTTTTTTTTTTGTACTGGAACCAACGTCAGTAGTGAAGTGTGACCTTAAAACATTTATTTACAGCACGCACCCTAATAATGAAGTCTTTCAAATAATGAACCATAAATACAAGTTCAAACAGCATTATCTTTTGGGAACACATTACCTCAACTGCAGAGGTAATGTAAACAGGCAGCCAAAGGGTTTGTGCTGCAGGGGGTTGGGCCTACTTGTCCCAAGGACAAAGTAAACATAAAAACTTGTTGCCCTTGACCCCAAACAAGATGTCCCGGATACTGCACGTCGGTGATTTACACCCATACAGGCCCTAAAGACTTTTCAGGGACATCCTACTTTGCAGCAGCCCTGCTTGGCATATACGGTTTGTGCTTTATTTTTTTTTTTTTCCTTACTTTGAAAAAATATATAATTTCGGGACCCATGGTGGGATGCAATTGACTATGGTAGAAATACCAGACAGGAGCCCAATATAAACCCTCCCTCAAGTCTCTGCAGTCTCTTGGTGCGCCTCTTATCCGTGAGAACATCCAAAAGACCTCCACTGCCTTCTACAGGAAACCATTACCTACCTCCCTCAGTTCTCTCATCCCCTGTGAGGGAACTGAGGGACTGCAACTCCTCTGCATCAGTCTTTGCACCCTTGCTTTAGAGGGGAGGCCCCAGCAGGCAGGCTGTACAGCCTCTCAACATAAAATCCCTATCACCAGTCCCTAGCCGGGTGTGTCTAGTCCCTTATGGGAAACCCAGCCACGCAACATAATCACAGGCAGCTGGAAATGCCAGGTGGCTGTTCACTCTGCAGGTTTGCCATCTTTTTCCCAGAGAGCTGGGTGCAATTTTCAGACCATTAGCAGAATGTAGATTTTTTTTTTATGTTTAAACTGGTAGGATGGCACAGAAAAGCCACTTTAGGGCACAGCAATTTAGTTCAGCTGCACTCGTGTTGCTGTAGTGCCCACGGAATATGGTGCAATTGACCAAAGACAGATTAGTAATGAGCTCGTTGAGACTTCACAAGTGCGTGGGGATGGAGTGACGATTTGCTCGCCTTCCTGACCTTCAGCTCTTGACATGAGGGTGTGCAAGGCCTCTGCTCCAATTACTTAATCAATCTACCTTCCTGATGTTGTCCATGTTACCCAGTAATAATTTTATTAGCATTTTTTTTTCCTTTGCTGTAACTGTTCGCAGGCATTAGCGGGGTTTGAGCCTCGGTAGCCTTCAGGAATTAGCCGCAGAGCGTAATTTCACTTGAAACTATCGGACTGTTTTTTAAATGCTGTTTTATTATAGTCTGTTTTCATAGGACTGAGTTAATTGCACAGTCACGATTGGTTGTTGTGTATTTTTGTTTCTGCAAACCTGCTAAAGGGAATTACAAATGTCTAGTGCTTAAGTCTAAGTTTTCCAAATAGGCACCTTGGGTTCAGGGGTGCCAAAGTGTAGGACCTTCTTCTGTTTATATTTTCGAAAGACTCTCCAGTTGTTAATCTGAGGCTGCTGAAGAATACTTCAAAGTTACAGAAACTGTTTATTGGGTATGTAGTGCTGCTTTGGTGGGGAAAGCAGAAGGAATTGCTTAGAGCCGGTTGTTTATGAGAATAATCAGGTTAGATTGGGCACAGGAAGCATTCATTCTTCGGCCTGATGGACTTTCTGCGATCTTTCTTTGATAGTGGAGGTGTCCAGTTACCATTATCCACTGCTGGTAGATCTGGGCATCTGCAGACTTCTACCTTGCAGTCTGAAAGCTCATGTTGTCATTCATCTACACCCCTAACAGGAGGAATGTCAACAGTCTGTACTTGCCTTGCAGTGGTGTGATGAAGGTCAGTAGCTATTTCTGCGAGCATATTAAAAATCCATTTTAGTGACAAAATAGTGTGTTTGGGGGTGGATGGGGTATTTATTATCAGGGCCACTTAGATTGTGTGATGCTATGGCGTTTTTCTCATCGTCATGGAAGCCAGTGGTCTTTACAGGAAAGGAGAGGGTGAGCTGGGCTAGTTAGGCTCCTATAGCTCATTTTCTGATATTTCTTTGCATAGCAGTGTCTCGTAGGTAACATGCTTAAGAAGGTGCCAAAGGATCACAGTAGCTCACTGAGAAAACTCAGCAGTAATGCACCACAACAAGTGAGTAAACTTTGTGGCCTACGTCAGTGACATTGGGAACTCCGCCACAGGACACACTGCGATTTTGGCTCAATATGAGAGGCTATCATCTGCCTATCCCCTAACATTCTCCTCCTGTCACTGAATTAACTATCTACCTGACCCGTTTGTTAATAGAACCCAGATACCTGCAGTAGGCCCCCACCCCAACACCCGCCAAACTTAAACCGACAAAGTCTGATTGTTTTTGGCATAGGAATAATTTTACTTACAAATGTCAATTAATTAAAATCATAAAAAACATATCCTGTAAGTCAAAATTCAATCCTGTCATAAATCTCATAAATCATAATAATGACACAACCAAGGATCCTCCCACGTCCCAAACACCGTTGGACCACACAGGTGAACCGTACTTCATCTGTATCCTTGGTGGGTGGGGGTGGTTCCCAACACCTCACTGTCAGCTATCCTCGTGCTCCGGGTTCCACCCCAACACTAAGTTGCCATGGGGGTGCAACGGGGTGGCCAGGAGCGGGAGCCCTGTGCCCACACCAGCGATCTGGGCACCCTAACCCCGCAAGTTGGTGTGAACATCCGCCGGTTGATTCAGGACTGCAGGATCCTACCTTCGGTGTTATCCAGGGTACCCTGCCTTGGGTACCCCTCTGTTGCTTCGGGTGAATTTATTATCTCATCTCATGCCTAGTATTCGTCCTCACACGTTCTCCTCAATCTCATGTCTAAAGGGATAGGAGGGTGGGTAACGATGATCACTGGTCACGCCACCCACGCCGCATCCACGGAAAAGGCTGAGGCCTGATCTGAATGGATGCAACGGCGCAAGCAGTGGCCGAAAGTGTCACGCGGGCGACCGCCCTCTTAATTCTTGCTCTTCCGCTCTCTCGCCTTACGAGAGGGCGGAAGCACCTGGCCAGCAAACGTAGGACCAGCGTACAGGGCTCGGGCAACGGGTCCTAAACGCCGTGCCCACCCAATTGGGGAGGAAAGGCTGGCTACTTCCTTTGAGAAACTTGGTGACTAATTCAAAAGAGCCCAAGAATTTTAAATCTTTATATTCTGTAGTGTTTTCTTGCATTTGCGAGCACTGCTTATAAACGTTTTGGCCTCTAAAATACACCTGGGCAGAAACAGTCTACCTTAATTCACATGATCTGCATATTACGTGTTAAATCACATTATTTCTAGTATTCCTCTTTTTAAAACCGAAGCTGCTGTTGTATGTGGTCGTCACTGCTTGGCATTTCCTTGGTGTTTCTCTTTTGAGGGGCAGCTGTATTATCTTAATTCCATGCTGCTCGTAGGCACCCTCGTATGAAAGGGAATACCAGTTTGGTAGTCCAGCCTCTAAGAGTACTATCTATCAATGGGGCATTTTGTCTCAGGAAAACAAACCTCATCTGCACTAAGTGTAACTACTGCAATCCATTGGCTTATTTTAAGAGCAACCAAACTTCCCATTAGGGATGGAGGAGATCTTCAAAATGTATTTTCTTGCATCTCCATTAGTAGTGTTCTCAGGACGGTTTGATCTCCAATCCCTGCGCATAGAATGTCATGCAAGTGTCCAATTTTATGTTTGGCCAATCGCCAACTCTGTGAATGTGCTACTACAAATGAGTCACTTCAGCTACCCAACTGCAGCATAACAATTACTGTGCTCTGCTTCCACACTAATGCGGGACAATCATGCACAACATGACTAGAAGGACAACCCAACTAGAGGCACAAAACTATAACAGTTCACTAAAACAACTCTCCAACACTGCCGCATGAGCTATTTATATCACTCTTTAATCACTACACCGCCTTAACAACTGATGATACTCTACAACCACTGCATCAAGGATACAGAAGGACAACCTGTGCACCCGACTGCCAGAGTGATGCTGTGCCTGGTGTCCAGTTGCCCTCCTAGGCCTGAAATACGCTTCACAGTAGAACGGTGCCCGGTAAGAAACGACACGTATTGCATTTGTCTTGAGCCCCTTTCAAGGAGCTCTTAATACCAGCAGTAAGCCTGTTTCCAAGCACCCCTGGTTTGGGATGATGCAGAAACAGGCGCGAGATGGAGCCACTTTACCCAGGGTCACACAGTGCTGTCTAGCAGGGAGGCAATGACAAGAGGTTGTGGATCCTAGAGGCCTAGTCTCTAATTTAGCCTGTACCCCCATCAGATCCAGGAAAAGCGAATGTAGACACGCTCGGTAGAAAACTGCAGACCAAAAAAGGAAATCTCTGTGCAGGCACGCAGCATCTTGAGCGGGTGAGACAGACTTGCTCTCTGCCCACATGCATTCACTAGCACGTGATATTTATACATTTTACTTTGCACATGCGTGAGACAATGTTGTCGAACACGTATGTTGGAAAAGGCCTCGACAAAGAGCGATTGACAAGTGTTTACCGAATGCCATGCTTGCAGCTAGGTCCCACATGCTAGCTAGCCTCAGCCCAGAAGCGTCCTGGTTGGTGTGACACTGAGAGCTGGCGCGTGACGCGCCCTGTCCACGGAGGGCTGCCTCGCACCGCTACAGCGGGACATCTGCTGCAGCGCTTCGGACTTCACGTGAACAGGGGCGATCCCTCACGCGCGGTCTGGACTTCGCATTCTGAGGAGAAGTCTGCGGCATAAAGCAGACTAGAAACAACTGATTTTCGCTTAACCTTTCCCCGGTTAGAATTCCTGGTTTGCAGAAGTGAAATGTTCGTCTCGGGGGGAAACTGGGTCCAGCCCTGTCTGACTGGTCCCATAACCCCCCCCCCACCCCGCCCCCATATGCATATGTCGTAGAAATGATTCAGCTCACAGCATGTTTGTGTCTGTTTATAACATAGTGTAAGGAACCCGCCAAGAGAAGGTGGGGGAGAGGGAGGTAACTGGAGTTCTCTGGGACAAAAATATAACACAATTAGAGTTAAATAATTATTTTAATAGCAAAAGAGCAGGTTGTGCCTTTATCCGTGCGTTTGGGACACTTCGTTAGAGACATGTTTTATTTAATGAGATATGTTTTTCTTTAAATTATTTCACTGTTCTTACTGTATGATAACCATATCGTACTTGATAAAACTATACCCTACTTTACCTTACCCATGCCTTACTGAAGAACAGACTCGTGATGCAGAGCTGCAGTAGAGTATTGGGGCGCGGTGAAGTGGGGGCTCAAGTCAGCCCTCATAGTTGGGGCGGGGAGAGGCCTTGTGCAATCTAACCCTGTAGTGGGGACCTGCAAACCCCAGGATAATCTGTCCTGCGAAATGTGATATTAGAACGTTTAACTAGGCTCAAGCATGGATGAACAGATTTATTTATATAGTGCTGTAAGCCTCGAGGACACAGGTGCAGAGACCGCAGTACAGGCGAGGTCCCCAAAGGATTCGTAAAGCGGGGGAAATGAAGAGGTCACAATTCAGAAACTGAAAAAGCAAATAAGGGCTCTAAGGGACTCAGAAGAATTATCCTGTTACTAACTACTATAGGAAGAAATGATAAATGGAAAAACATTAATAAATAATGCCTTCAGGCCACAAGAGACGACATTTCATAGTGAAATAACTTTGTGTACTATTCAGAGTAAGGAAGTTAAATCCCATAAATTGAGGACTAAAGGTAAGTATTTCTTAAAGCTGGAGTGGTGATAACCTCATCAAAATGTCAGTAGGGGTGGGGGCGGTAAGTGGTTTCTTTCTCAAGAGTACAAGGTGGAGTGTAGAAGGGGTGACCTTTCATAATGCAGTCAGATAGACCTCCCGGGCCAGGGGAGGTCCCACAACGGCCTCTCTGTTGTCAGTCCGGACATGGTTGTCTACTCCAGCATACACGAGTCACGAGACACGAAGACTAGTTGACCAGTTCGGTAGTACGCATTCATCGTGGAGGTATTGTGCTGAGGGGGGAGATGTTGGAGCACTCTTGAATGCATTGCTCATCATGGCACACATTTCTTCCCATCTGACCTCAATTTAGATTTAAGGTTTCATGACTACCTTTTGTTCCCTTCTTATTTCATTAAATGAGGGAAATGCCCACAGTTAAACCTTCTACCGCCCCTTGACAATCAAAAAGGTGGCAACATGGAAATTCGGAGACCGTGTTTGTTCTGAGGTTACAAGCTCTCTAGAAATGTACCTGAAGCATTTGTATGTGCCAGTGATATCAGTATTTGGAAAGAGTTACTTATCCTCCTTTCCTCACAAGGTTTGCACATTGTCTGCCCTTCTCCAGGAGTCAGCTAAGGGGCAGAACACGGTCAGCCTGCTTTCTACCCAAATCTACTGCTAAGTTCTGGGTAATCATTGTGCTGTCACCTGCATGTGCAGGTTGTCATTTGCAAAATTGCCCCAAAACTACTTGATAAGCCATTTTGTTTCTTCAGTCACTACTTTAAGCTTGTCGCATTCCTCCAAATGCTGTGATTTTTAATTTCACCATCCCTTTCAGAGGCTCTACATGGTGAATCTCTGCAGACTCAAAGGTAAACCCGAGTGAGTGCTAAGACGTTTCAATAAGCTCTTCCCCATGGTCTCACTATACATTGGTGGATGAATGTTGACAGAATGATTAACTACACATTTAAGCTACTGCAATGACATTTGACCTCTGTAAGGGATGAAGTGTCACCCAAAAGTGCTGTGGCACTATGATGCTGTGCCCCCTTGAAAGCAAGCCCTTCCCTGTTTCTACAGTCTGCAATGGCACCTGGCAGTCTCTTGCAGCACCTAGGCCTCGTGCTCTAGGGCATCACCACTTTTTACTGATTTAAGTGTCATTGGCTTTAACAAGTTTTAAAATCTGGAATCCAGTACTTAATGGGCATGCTCGAGAAGAAGTGTTCTGTTGTTGCTATCGTGAAAAAGGTGAAATGTTCTGGTGAGTTTTTCTTAGCTCCACCTCTGTTAGAGTCTGAGTCCACATTTGCTTCACTGTGTTGTGTACAAAAGCAATGTGCCATTTAGGAATAATGGTGTGCAAGGTATGACCTCAGTACACCACACACTGCTCAATTGGTTTCTTGGTGTTCAAGCATCATTTCCTTGTTTTGATATACTAATCTTACTCCACTATAGGCCTGGTCTTCGGTGTAGCAATGGTTTTCGCCAGACATAAAGTGGGTCAAACCTTTAGCTGAACATGACCCTTGCCCTAGCTCTGGCACATCAGCTGATTATAGTATTGCTGCCACTTCTTTGGGGTTACTAATTGCCCTTTTACTTGAGAGGGTGGGTGTGCAGAGGCTTAGCTACCAATGTCAATGTTAGTAAAACTATGTTGCACCCTTAACAATAACTGAAAAAAACAAGTATGGTTGTTTTAAGCTATACAAGTTCTGGCTATGTACTTGCCATTGGCTGTAGGTGGCAATAGTGTGCACCCTGCAGGGCACTAGAAGAGGCAATACTGCACTGGAAGTAGAGTGGGCCTGCTGTAGTTTTGGATTCTGCCTGTTGGTCTCTGCTTGAGAACACAAGGAGAAGCTGACAGGTGACGGAGTTGTTACTTATGGGCGGTTATGGCTAATAAACTAATGTATGAGGTGTGGAACTCAAAAGGCAAATGAACTGGTGCTCTCAACTGCAAGGTCAGCCCATGAATGGAAGCATGGAGTCTGAATGTGTGATTCTCAGGCCTGCAGCCGTACGCACGCCCCAGGCTAACAGTGCATGTTCTGACACTTTGTTGGACACTAGTGACTTAATGTGGCTAAAGCCACCAATAAGGATCCCACCTTGCCCTCGTCACCAACAGTAGGCATGCACAACACCACCCCTAGGAGTGGAGTGCATGAAGGAGAATGAAAGATCTCGCAGACTTTGTACACTGAGGAGGCCTAGACATCCAGGGTCAAAGCCCTGTTGGTAAAACAGGAGAGAACCACTTCCCGCCTTTGTGTGGAGGTTAGAAGCAGCTGGCTGTGCCTTGCTTCATTAGTAATGTTGTGACCCTGGATGGCTTCTCCCCGTAAGTGCTGGTCCATTGGTCTTTTTTACTTCCATTGATTGGCTCTGCTCTGAAATGAACCAGTGTATTGACACTGTTGTCAGTAGTCACACTGTGTTCCCGCTGCGGGCATGCAGGTCGTCACAAAGTTTCATTGTAGCCCAAAGTGGGGTCACTCAGGGACTTTCATATCCCAAGGACAGGGACCTGCGTTCCTTACTTTGATGCTGAACAGATACTTGCTTAGCAGTCGGACAGCTGTCAATTTACACTTGATGCGCTGTGTTCTCCAGTACCCTAGGTGCTGGCCCTTCATTGACCACTGTGGCTGGATGTGCCTCGGATGACAGTGCTCTTCAGGCATTGAAGGAGCAGGGAGCGTGCTCTGGGTGGATCTTCCAAGGGCTTTCCTGGACGTGGATGGACCCGACTGCGTTCTGCCCCATGTTCACTCTTCTCGCTACCGCAGTTCCCAGTGCTTCGCATAGACACACAGGTACTCCAGAGCACTCTTCCCGACCCATCCGACAGGAGTGTTCAAAGCCCCTTACACCTGGAGAAGTTGGTGCCACATGGGGCTGACCGTGTCCTATTCAGATCACTTGTTGAGCCTGTGTTTGTGTTTGACTTTTTTCACATCAAGAGGCTGATCGCTAGAATACATTGGCATGTGGCAAGGAGCCTCAAACTGTGAGGCTAATAGCCGGTACATGGTGGTTCATAGCCAGCTGGCCTGTCACTCGAACCCGGCACCACCGATATCAGTCAGCAGTCAGTCGGCAGAGTTATTTGCAATGAGCTCTAGATTAGCAGAGCAATTTCTTAAGTGCTCAACAATGGGTAATTTTAATTGAGGCACTTGGGGATAAATGGCTTTTTGTCTCACATCACAGAGCTTCCCCGGCTCCACCCCAACGCCTTAAGTGACGCAACTTCACCCACTGGCACATGGGAAGGAATTGGCTTATTTCTGTGTTCACGGCAGGGGAAGAGTGGCACGAGAGGATTTTTACAATTAAATACAGTGGCATCCGTGTGCCCTTAGGTCGAATCTGAGACATTTTAAACTATCCATCTGTGCAGTTCAAAAAGATTGTGGAATCGGAGTACTTTGTTACCAGCTTATTTTTTTCAATTAATTATTTCATTAGCATCCTAAACAAAACTACCACATAAAGCTGGATATGGCTATTTTATGGCTGGAATGCTAGCACGGCTCTATGGCGCATGTGTGTATGCAGAACTGGTGTCAAAATTACTCGTGCTTTTATGTTTTTCTTGTTTGCTTTCTTTAACAGGAGATCTATATCTGACCGATGTGTCTCCATTCACTGTTACACTGTGTTTTCCAATGGAAATAGTTAGCACTGTCATTGACAATCACACTAGGCCATTGATGAACTCTTCTACAAAGCTGCTTGAATGTTCGAATAATGAAAGTATGCATCCTATCCTAACCCTCGGCGCGAGGTTGAGTCAGGAATGACAACGCGAATTTGGCCGTGGATGACTCCTGAGGGTATCCAGGGAGTGGGAGGTGTACCATTTGCCATCCTTGACTTGCTCCTGTACCCAGTGTACCCTCGGGCATCATGGAGGTGGCAGCAGGAAGAGGACGTAAAGCAGGATTTGCACCTTGTTTACTTCCTGTAGTTTTCGCTGCTCCTTTCCCTCCCCTTGGCACCACAACAGCGCTTTGTGGGATAATTGAGGGGCTAACCATAGGAAAAGAGGTCGGCCCTGTGATGTCACAGGGTGCGTGATGTCGCCTCGCTTCCCCCAGCCTCGCCAATTTTGGTTATATGGTATCCATGAATCAGATGGTAGAACATAACTTAAACCTGTATAGGACCAATCTAGATCAAAACGTGTGTTCTAGATGGATGCGTAGACTGGCTTCAGCCTGTGCCCCCCAAACCCCCTTTTTAATGACTAGAACGGATTCAAGGTATCGGCCTTGCTAGGCAGGTGACCCATTCCTCTCTCAGCACCCTGTAAAGCTGCAAGCATCAGTCTCTTAACTCGTGTGATCATAAGTGAGGACATGGTGACGCTGATTCACCATGGAAGACACTCGCTGCAGGTGATGCAGCAGACAAAAAAGTACCAATTTGGTTAGAAAAACGATCGTATTTGTTTTTAATTATCAGCCCGTCTTCATGGATTTTATATAATCAATATTTGTACCCAGGTGTCATCCTGGGACTTAAGGTATTTTAGACATCGATTTTCGAGATGTATTAATTTTGTGAGATGTGCATCTTTTGTTCATTTTTGTAAACGGTAATCGGCGACATCTCTAAAGCAGACGTGCAGGTGAGCACTCCTTCTCCTGTGGATCCTCCAAAGTTAGCTCGGGGGGTTAGTTTGCCGTATGTGGAGCTCTAATCCTAACTGTGGGGCATAGGAAAGAATCTTAATTGGGGGGTGACGGGGGGGGGCTTCCTTTGATGCACAACAAAGTTGTCCTAGCATAAATCTACTTCCTGCGGAACTGCTGACCTATTTCCTCGGAGGAACACGTTGTTGTGCACCAGGGTTCTACGTCCAAGGGACAACCTATGGTCATTTATGTGGATAAAAGGTGGTCGGCGATCCACGCTAGGTTCTTTGTTGCGGAGTTCTGAAAGACATGGACTTTATTGTTACGTTTCATATTTTACTTAATGAATAGACACATACTCCAGCTTGACATTACTGATTTGAGAAAGTGTGTGGCAAGACACCCTGGGAAAGAGTTCCAGGCTGATCACTGCAGCAAAAAGTGCAAGCTTCTGTCTTTTGTGCAAATTGACCATTAACTATTGGGACCGTGCTCTAACCAATGTTTGTCCCAAAGTAGATTATACATTTTTCATGGGGTTTCATGAAAACAACACCTTATTCTACTAAAGCCAACCTGAAAACTACAGATTGCAATTAGATTGTTTGTGATCAAAAACTTTAGAAAGGTATACATATAGAATGCGCGGAATACTACCGTGTATACGTATAACACGAGAGGCTGCATAGCTCACTGAACAAGAACTTTAGCGCCTAAAGGTAAACTTGCTGTACAGGGGTTACATTTCAGTGCACGCGCAGTGCAGGGAGCTGGGTGGAGGAATGTAAAAGCCACAGAAAGGGCGCTAGGCATCCATGGGTGGGTGGGTGGTTGTGGATTGTGGACCCTGGAGTAAGGCCAGAGGGAAGAGTTTCACAGACTCCTCGGCTCTGGCGTTCTTCTTCAGTGACATTCTGCATTCCCCTCAGGCTTGAGGTATCGCTGCCACGGAGGGCGACGTAGCACCCCGTGGATCCCACCTGCAGCGCCACCACGCACTGGGTCCCGTCAGGGCCTGGAATCCGCCGAGTATCGGAGGTTTTAAATCGGGCACAGCTCGCATTTGTCCGTACCCTCCGCAGGAAGGAGGAATGTCCTCAGTGGTGGTCTGCTGGCACACACAGGGAGCAGGAGGTGTGTGTTTATATGTGTGGATCGAGATATATGTATCACCGGTCTCACCAAACTTTGCATTTCCAATTGTTCCAATGTAGGCAAATTATGAAGGGCCGACCTCAAAACGTGTGAAGTACTCGTGGTTCACGTGGGTATAACACAGCACTAGAATGGCGTCCTTTTCATAACTGTACCCCAGTGGTAATTGTATTGCGTTTGTTTAGAAAAGGGATATGCGTTTGCTTTCTGATTCAGGGGTAAAGTGCAGGGAGCCCGTACTAAGGGGGTCATTAAACTGCCCCTGCTTGAGCTGCAGCTTAACCCGGCCTTCATCCACTTCTTCTCTACTCCCCCCACCGCCTCCCCTCCCCCTAACCTCCTTGAAGACGGTACATGCCTTGTACTCCGCATGGGGCTGCAATTTTTTTAAGAGGGAAGGGGGCCTGGAATTTAATTAAGTAGTTTACCAGATGAAAGATAACTTGGGGCTTTCTCCATTAATAAACGTCAAGCCTGATGTTCGGCTTTCACTCCGATGACTGCTCTGAGCAGAGCTTTCTGTCCCCTGGTCTGTGATCGATGGCTGGAGAACAGCCATAGCTTGTTACGCGCAAAGCAGGCGCTCTCTGCCCCCAAGTGGCCTTCTCTTCTCAAAGCTAACACAGAGGCGGCGAACACGACAACACTAGATGGCGCCATACCCTAAGTAGACAGCTGCGTTCTTACTTTTTAAATGCTTTCTGCTATAGAGTTTGTCACAAAAGCCCTGTAAAAACGTAACCTAACATAAAATGCTTTACATCCAGGTGTAGGAACAACCTAATGTTGCTGTCCATATCGAATAAAGCACGCTGAAATACTAATATGACCAACATTTGGTAAAATGGTGTTTGACATTTTATTACCATCGGTTTGGAGTAGTCAGGGAAAATTGACTTAGTGATCATAGGGCTAAATCACCTTTGTATTACTTATGTGTCTTTAATTTCTTTGGAGTCGAGAAAGTGCCAGCTTAAATTGTTGAAAGAGGAGTGTGGCCTGTATCGACCAGCCGACTTTTGGTGTGTAGATAACGTGGCCCAGTGGGTGGCGGTAGTGTACGCGCAAATCTCGTGTTAAAGTTTATTGGTGCAGAGGCATTCGTACAAGTGAAAACATTGTTTAATAGGCAGTCAACCCTTTGCCTTTCCTCGGTGTGAACGAGACTCTTATGTCTTGTTCCAATGAATGAAAGAGTGGGGGGAGGGGCCATGGCAAAAGAGGTGCACGTTTGAGACGGATCCGACCACCTGTGGTCAGCAAGCAAGCCACGGAAGGAGCCACTTGTACTGCCCAGAGGCCCTTCGTTGTTAAGGTTAAACGACGGAATTGCGTGATACTGAGATGCTGAACTTTGTAGGATGGTGCAGTGATGTGACGTCACACTGGTTATACATGATTACTTTGTGTGTTCCCTTGAAATTCAGTTGAAGGGACATTATGATTAAGATCTTAGACGGGAGTGAACTTTTCCCAGCTACGGGTAGCTACGGGTCTATAACTCCCATCACCCCAGGCCCTGTCCTTGGCCACAGAGATGGCTCAGATTACATCACCAACGACACCACTGTCTGAGCAAGCACACTTGCCCTACACAGAAACCGAGGATGGGTGCTGCACTTTTGTTTGTTTGTTTGTTTTTTATCCATAAACCATGCTCTGAAAAATGTTAAAGGAAGAAGTAAGGCCGCAGTACCACTGTCCACTTCTTGACGAGGAAACAGGAAACTGTATTTTACTTGCAAGTCCTAAATATCATCGTAGGCATTCAAAGCAGATGTATGGCTGAAGCACCATTATCACCATGTAGATGTTGAATCTCCAATGTGTGGCCATGAAAGGCTGGTGGAGTTCCAATTCACGTGAGGCACCTCTTCCTATACACAATGCAGCGGAAGGGCTGCACTCCCATTGACACCCAGATGCTCTGGGATGACGTAAGTGGATATAAGTGGGTGCCCTACTTCTGTTCTTAATTCATATACACGAAGGGCAGTTGTTGGCCCACATGTACGGCCTGCATGGAAATGGTAGAGGATGCTGCAGTTACACTGACAAGCAATATCTAAATCTCATTGGAGTCACTGCATGTAGGAAATAAATATTCCTCTCTTATTATATCTGTGAAATGGCATTGTTTGGGATTCTGTGGCGTCATAGGTGAGGACGAAGGTGGTCATTTCATTGGTTTGTGAGTTGAGCTTTGTACTTGGAGATTTTAGTAGTCTTTGATTCTAACCATAATTTTATTTTTAGTGCTGTTAAGGGACTTCCTTTATCTGATTTGGTTACGGACCGATCTTAGTAGACTACCTTTAGACTTTTTTATGCCTTGGGTGAGTTATGATTGACTTCATTGCCCTCTCGGCAGACCCTGCGGTTATGCAGAGTAGGCTCTGGCCCTGCACTAGTTTCCCATAATCTCAGCTCCCGGGCCTGAGTTTATTGGGTCCTGCTTTTGACTGTGTCCATAGGCTTTAGATGAAGGGCATAAACCCAGAGGGCATGACCTTTGGCCAAGCTATGCAGGCTCTGGGCAGGGGGTGTATCCTACAGTCATGTCTTGCACCCTCTCCTCTTGTCCCCATGGATTCTCTCCCCAGCGGGCAGTCTTCAGCTGTGCCCTCCAGGCTTCATGTAGTAGGTATGGCCTACATCACACCAAGTAAGAAGTGTGTGGTGGACCAACATGGACGTCATTTAGGGGTCGCAGTTGCGACCCCTGCGTTCCCCTTGCTACCCCTGGCACTGCCTTTGCGACCCCTGGCCTCCAACATGGCTAAATTATTGCCTGTAACTCAGTGGCAGCTTGTCCTTATGGATGTTGTTTGAGTCTCCAGTTGCCTTGTTTTCTGGCAACTTTTTATTACACTAATAGTAAATAATATTATATTATTCACTATTAGTGTAATACGGAATTAAGTGCAATTAGTTGAAACATGGCTTCCCCTGCAGGGAAGGTAACTAAGACGTGCTTTTAAATGTATGTTGTGTGCATTATTTTGGGTGAGAATAGGTTTATGTGAGAGAGTGTGTGTATGTGTGAGTGTGTGCGTATGTGTAAGCTTGTGTGTGAGTGAAAGTAAAGGTCAAATGGTGTGTGATGTCACTTCCGCTACCCCTAACATTTTGATCAATTGACGTTCATGCGGCCCAATCTTTACATCAGTTTATATTTAAGGTAAAAATTATCCATCCATCAGTTTTTACGACGTGTGAGAGACCAACAGTTCCTATGGAAATCTGAATTGGTACCAAGGCACAAGTGAGCACCGCGGTAGCATAAAACAAATCGGTCATCATTTCAAACAACAATGCCAACTTGAAACGTATGCAGTGAACTCCTTACTTTCCTGGCCTACAACAAACATTTGTGTTGACTAATGAAATAAGCATTGGCAAATCCAGTAGTTATTGTAGCTCTGCTTTGCTAATGCAGATTTGTTGGCTTTATCAATACCTTTTGAAATGCTGTTGAGCACGGGCAAAAAGAAACCATGGGATTCTTGCCAGTCCCACAAACAATATGCTGGTGACTAGGATGTGGCCCGAGAAATTACTTTTGTTTCAGATTAATTCAGGCATTCTTTCTGTCACTTTTTTGTATTTTTCGTCAGTGCTTAGTACATTAGCAAAAACGTGTGAAGGTCTGTATACTGGTGAGTCATAGTGCGTGCACATGTATATATAATGCAGTGGCATAACAAAATTTGAAGGGGCCCCATGTAAAGTAGGTGGAGGGGGCCCTCTACTCCCCCCCCCCCCCCCCCAAACCCAGTCGGGGGCCTGCTGCCCATGCACAGTGCTGAGGGGCCCACTGGAGCTTGCCCCCCTCCCCCAACCTCTGCACCGCGGGGGCTGCGTGGGCCTTTGATACACCACTGACATGATTCTAGAGGTGCCCCAATGTGAAGCTGTGTATACATCTGTTCGCCACTATGCATATGCGCACATGCTTGGTGAACTGGTCATCTTTTTATTTGTGTTTTTTTTTTTTTTTTTTTTTTAAACATATATACAGTTTCAAGATGCCGGATGCCAATCTTGGAGTGGTAAATTAAAAGTAAAAAATATATAAAATGTGGGCAAAGACACATTTTTAGAACTGAGTAGCATGATAGCAAATTGCATATATTTTGCACTTCATAAATGTGGCGATTTTGTGTGGTGGTCTGAAGGGGGAAGTAGCACCCTGAGGTGAGAGCAAAAAAACACATGCACTCACACAGTGCCAAAAGCAAAAAAAAAAAAAAAAAAAAGTAGTTCCCTGATTGTATGCAGTGGAAGGATACACTTATCCACTGAAAATGATGGTAAAGAGACAATGCAAGACCAAGAAAAGGTGAAGTAAAGCCATTGAATAATTATGGTAATAAGGCCGTTAAGAAAGTAATCCAATGAAAAGCAGTGGGCTGATCCAAGGCGCACTGTAACTATTGGAATTGCCCCATAAAGCTTTCTGCAAGCGAGACCTAAAAGCGACGGCTGGGAGAGCAGTCCGTGTATGTGCTGCCTTCACGAGGTACCATGCCCACTGGTTGTGGTGGTAATTGTTAGATCTGAGAGTCACAAAACGAAACCCCCACCCCGTGGTTTCCTGTTATGGAAATATGAAGGAATTTTGGATTGGAGCTCATGTTAGCGGAACCTTTGTCTTTGATCAGGAGTTCTTTTTGTTTGTGCAAAAAGAGAACTCTGCCTACTTTTGGACTTTATTGGAGTAATAGGCTGGTTATCCCTATCCCTCTTGCGATTTATGTTTACTTATAGAGGCGATGCTGTTTTTCAGTTTACTGATTTAATATAGATGCATTAGACCCCAAAGAGTGGCCGAACACCCTAGCGCAAAGTTTAAAAGGATAAGATCCTGTGCAACCTTGCAAGTGAAAGATAAGTGACATAAATACACCAGTAAACCAAGTAAGAGCCATATACATTCGGGGATGCCTTCCATATAATCCTATGGAATTTAAGATGTATACAGGAAAGTACTGCTGTTCTCTGTACATATGTCTAGTCACTGCCCAGTAAGAAAGGATACATCTTTTAAAATTAAGGTTGCCATGAAGCAACAATGTCTTGGAAGGTGACTCTCTTGGATTGCCGTGGCTGGCACACAGGGGGCATGCACAGCTGTCTCTGCGGGATTCTGTTGTTGTGCCACACACAGCCGAGGGAACATATGCTTCTTTCCCCCTGCAGTGTTCAGAGGAAGTGCTCCACACGGGCGCTACTTGGGAGTGCGCTGAAGCGCTTTTGAAGGGTGTTCCTTTTCTTTCTGGTACTGAAATATGACGTGTGAGGAAAATGTGATTTTCCTTTGCGGCATGAAACATAAGGCATTGTTTCTCTTTTGTCATTTGCCAGCAGGAAAAAAATGGCTCTGGAACGAACCCCTTACCTTAAACTAAAATAAAACAAAACAAAAAAAAACTTCAGAGAGAAGGGAGGCCTGGGAAGAGCTGGACATGTGGTGCCAGAGATGCACGAGCTGGAATGTCCCCCTGCAGCTCCCCTCCTGTTTAAAGTGATGACATTAGCAGGGCTCGACAGAACCCTGCCTGCCACCGCCTTCCACGGAGCCAGAAACTGGGAGAGGCCCCTGGGGGTGGAAATGAATGTGACTAGTGCAACAGGCCTAAAATACTAAAGTGCTTCTTCCCCACAACTGTGCCTTGTGGAGAGCCTTTGGGCCCGATGTGATTATTATATGTCTTAACCCTTTGTTTATGGGGAAATCTGTGCAAACATAAGGGGCTTTGCTGCCCTCCCCTTTCACAAAATAAGTGTGTGTGAAACACATCCACTCTCCCTTTCTCTTCTGTAGACGAAATACGAGCAGTAGTGTTAGATTTTTTTTTAATGCATAAGAGTTGTTGAGACTTGGGTTGCAGGGGAAGGAGTTTTAAGGAACTTTCAAAACGTACCAACTCACTGTTTGTTTTTCCTCGAACTGTCCTATATTATGGGTTAACACCAAGCGATTTCCTTCAGGGGCCTTGTTTGCTGGAGCCGCAGATAATGTCGTTCTGGGTCTAGGCGCTGAATGCAAACAGCCCACGCCATCCATCCCCTTAACTGTGGCGGTTGTCATCTCGCCGTCGTGATAGGCACGCAAACCATGTTGCTTTGATAAGCAGTCCCTCTCCAGTCACTCCCCTTACACACTCTGTTAAGCTCTTCAAAAGGCTGTGGCTGCTTATCCCGTCCTAATCTTGTCTGGCAGCAGAACACATGCCTGGGGGATAGGCCCAGGACGTACTGCATTGCAGCACTGTGAACTGCCCGAGAGGTCTGGGCGCTGGGCAGTTGGTTTAGGATGTGACAGATCTCCTCTTGCAGACTAGCAAACTCATTAGGAGGAAGCGATACCACCAGGCGGGTTCTGGTGACCCTGCCGGGTCCCCACGCCCGTGATGTCATCGATGCCCTCGCGCGCTTTCTGCTTCGTCACAAGTTTCCCTTCAAAACCCTGACGGGCCTCTGCCGGGTGGTAGGCCCTGGAGTGTTTTTTACAGAGAACACGTGGGCCACGCGCTCGCCATTTCTAACTTGAAAGGAAAGCCGAATCTTATCTGTCGTTAGCTCCGAAGTCCCTCCTCGCCAGTGGCGTAACAAAGGTCCCCGCGGACCGGGGGAGGGAGGGACCCCCAAGGTACTTAGGGGCGGGTATTACGCCACTGCTCCTCGCTAGCACGGGTTGCTCACAGGGGACCCAAGAGTGATTTCCCAGGGTGCTGGCACTGCGGCCCTTATGCCTTGGCTTACTCATCCAGACACCTTTGAATGGGCGAGAGAAAGGTTCTCCTAAAAGTGCACAAAACCATGCAACGGTTGCAAAAAGAGAGACATCAAAGTAACCATATCCTCGCTGGTCTGTTCAAGAGCTCCCGTTTCGTATGTTGTACATATCGGGTCCCGCTAGGTGATAATGGAAAGAGCATAAAATATGGCAGCCAGGCTCTCCATTGCTTAATGCAACATTATAGTTGTCATTTGTGCGCCTCTGTCACTTCCCCTACTTGCCTACTCTACTCTCGTTTCCATCCCTGTCTTCTGGCCAAAGTTGTCCCACAACACTGGCCTCTGTCGAAGGGGGACAGCCTGCACATCTAATTGCTGTTTACCAAACACCATTTGTCCATGGTAGTGGTATTTCAATCTAATGCAACAGTAACTAGCATACACTGAGGGCACAAAATGCCTAAAGGCCTGTTCTGGTCTTGCAGAGCTCCATAGCTTCTTGTCAACCTAGAACTCTTCTTCTACCTTCTAGTTTTGTGTCATTGCCAAGGCCTCTTCTTCACTTTGCAGTTATTTCCACCTAACTCTTTTGAGGCGTCTTTGCTGCTTGATGGTGTTTGGCAACACAATCCGCAACTTCGCCTTCTGCTCTGCACCCAGACCCGCTCTCAGACACCAGCCAGAAGACTGCGTAGAGAAGTAGTCGAGTGTATCCAAGAGCACCTATCCTTGACTTCCTTGGTGTAGAGCACCAACTGCTTTTGTGCAAACAGTGTAGAGGCCCCTAAAACAGGAAACATGAAGCAAAGAAGAAACCATCACATTATGGGGAGTGGGCCTATGCATGCCGTATAGCACGGTACTCTTAACACCCCCCTACCCTCCCACGAAAGACTGTGATTATGGCACATTTATTGGCCACAGCAAGAATTAAGCTGCACGTCCTGTAATCACACTACCCCTCTCTTCTGACCTCAAGGTGATGCCAATACTCGTATGCGTAGTCTACTAATGGGTGATCTCAGACGTTTTATTATTTGTTTCTACTCAAAGCTGAAGAGCACATCCCTGGCAGATCTGCTCAAGTGCTGCCGGCACCTGTGGAAGTTGGACCCATTCAGCCTACCTTACAGCTATCTCCTCTGCCGCCAGAGACCTAGCCTTTCACTCATGAATTCCATACCTTCCTCCTTAAGGGCAGTTTTACCAGTCATCAAGGTTAAGTTCTTTCTTTCTAGAATATCCCTGTACTCAGAACTCTTTTGTTTAAGCGTACACTCTTCTCGCGTTACTATAAGATAAGCTGCCACCACCATCCATTGGCTAGAGAAGGGTTCTCTTTATGTATCTCCCCACTCACCTCAAACGGATGTTCGTGGTACAGCCTTGTTTATTTCCAAGGATCCGAGTCCGCGTGCCACAGGTATAAGGCTATACCAATACATTACTTTGTTCTCCTTTTCAGTCAGCAGTCGATTCACTGGGACAGTGCTTCAGAGCCAAGGGGAATAAAGCCATAACATAAGTGGTCACCAGGTTTCAATCCGAATTGATTGCTAAAATCAATTGCTATGTATGCACTTTGGGAAGCAAATCCCATCAAGGGCGCTGTGCAGACAGAAGAAGGTAGCAAAAATAACCATCTTTCTAGGTCTTTTTTTGTGGCTGACTCTAATCATTAAGTTAAAACAGTGTAACGCACTGAAACCCATAGATACATCAAATCGAGTGGCTCTTGGCACAAGTAATCTGTGGAAAAGAGAGGTTTACTGCACTTTCCACAAGTTGTGTCGGAATGTACCTCTAAGGCTATTTAACATGTGGGTTTCTTTCTTTCTTCTGTGGCTAAGCTTACCGCTTCAATAAAGTGGCTATAAATCCTTGTGCATGTTTGTTGTAATTGCCATTTCTGTTACAAGCGGTACTAGGATCGACAATTGTGTATTTTTATTAGGGAGGAAAAACACTGCAGAAATGGCAGGCATACTAAGATGTCTTTTGTTGATTCTTGTTTGGTATCATGCAGGCTGAAGTGAACACACAACATTGTTTACAACACAAGAGGGCCATTGTACCCGCGATTGGTTCCTGCTACAAAGAGACCATTGATTTGCTAGACCTATCAGCATTTTATCTGCATTGCTACTGTTTTTGAAAGTTAACTGCTTCTAAATGCAAGTTCTCCCCTTGCGGCTGTGGTCATGGAAATATAATAAACCTGCAAGTGGAAAGACCTCAGAATACTTTGTTTAATTTTTTTTTTCTCAAGAGCAAATGTCTTACTCGGGCCTGGGATGCTGTTGTATCAATACACGAAAACGCCGTATCCAGTAACTATAGTTTATTTAAGTTGTAGATACACGCCAACACCTCCAAGACCTCTGTCTGCCACCCCAGTAATCTCCAACTGCCTCCCTTCCAACCCTTCATATTCTATTCCAACCCAACATTCTTTTAATCCATAACATTCTACATAACTCTATATTCCTACAAGTAAAACACATTACATAACACATCTTCCCCCCTTAGAAGAAAATCCAAAAAAATATATATAAAGATGAACAACAAAATTACAAATAAGAAACATCTAATCTACGATATAGTCCTTTAAATGCAATGGTTTCTTAATATTTCTACCCAGTTTGCTTCTATAAGTTCCATTCTTTTCATGGTGATCCAAATAGTTGTCAGAAACTTCCACTTCCTGTGTAGGATCGTCATCCACTTCCCGTGTAGGATTGTCATTCTTAACAAAGGTATCTTCTGACGCAGAATCTGCTCCCATAATGTTTGCTGCTCCAGAAGGGAAGTCATTATAAACAGTTTCTAACCACGAATAATTCTTTATAGCTTCAGTCGAAGAATTCTCATTCACGTCAGAAAAATCTTTTACTAACTTTGCACAACGACTCATATGCCATACCCGCCCATCACTTAATTTAGCAGAATTTTTGTATACTTCAAGAACCGTTTTAGGTTGCGAAAACCTTGTATCACCTTTTTTAACTTTACCTGGTAGTTTGACACGAACAACATCCCCTTTTTCCAATCTAATATCCTTAGCACCTTTCTTACAATCAACATAGGTTTTATAAAGATCTTGTGCCTTTAGAATATTTGCCTTAATTTCAGTAGGTGACCATTCCTTCAATCTAGAATTACGTAACCAACCCTGGTTATCTTTCATGAATGGAATTCTTCCTCTCATGACAGTAAAAGGAGTGTGGCCTGTTACAGTCGGGGTGGTTCTGTACATCCAAATCATTTTCTTAACACTGGTTTTCCAATCAATATTCTTATACTTAGCTAACTGCAAAGAATCTTTAATAACTCGATTAAACCTCTCGACTTCTCCATTTCCACTCGGGTGATAAACAGAAACCAACTTGTGTTCAATGCCATTTCTCTCTAAAAATTCCTTAATATCCTCACTCTTAAATTGAACACCATTATCAGTTATGATTTTCCTAGGTAATCCTTCCCTTTGGAAAAGTTCATCTAAAAATATGAGAACATTCCTCGAACTTGCACTCAAAACAATTTTAATCTCTGGCCACTTTGAGAAGTAATCTACCACTACTATAATGTACCATTGTACATTTTCCTCAATAATGGGTCCCATTATATCCAAGCCCACAACTTCCCAAGCCATCTCAGGGCAAGGTACAGGATGTAACATTGGTTTTAGGGTTACCAGATATTTGTCAGCATTCATGCATAGATCACAACTCCTAACAATCCTCTCGATATTATCATCCATACCAGGCCACCAATAGTTCTCTTTAATTTTCTTCTTAGTCTTGACTATACCTAAATGTCCCTCATGATTTATTTTAATAATGGAGTCCCTTAATTTCTCAGGTGGAACTATTCTGGTATCCCTCCAAACCTTACCATGGTCTACTGATAATTCATCACGCACCTCAAAAAAAATTCTGAGCTCAGCTGAAATCTTTTTTTTTTTCCGGCCAACCTTCATGAATATATTTCTTTAACGTGGTTAACATAGTCATTTGAGTTTGTTTCATCCCAAACCTCCGAACTAATGGCCGTCCAATCATAATTTCCCGACCAAGCAACCATGAGCTCTTCGTCATCATTCACCACTTCTTGGAGAGGTAGAGGCAATCTGCTTAAACAATCCGCCACCTTATTCTTAACTCCTGGGACATATACTAATCTGTACTTGAAGTCTAACAATCTTATGGACATCCTAGCTAATCTTGTAGTGGCCTTTATCAATCCCTCAGTAGTTAAAACTTTGATTAGGGGTTTATGGTCACACCTAATTTCAATGTCAAAACCCCAAAGAAAATTCCTGAAATGCTCTAGACCCCAAACAACAGCAAGGGTCTCTCTCTCAATAACAGAATACCTTTCCTCTGTTGGAGAAAGTGCTCTTGAAGCAAATGCTATAGTGACCTCCGCACCATTAACATCTTTCTGGCTTAACACAGCACCAATACCCCTATTAGATGCATCCGTGGTGAGAATTGAAGCCAGATCAGGATCAAATCCTGCCAACGCCTTACCCTCACAAATCTCTTGTTTAATACATTCAAAGTCTTGCTGTAAAGCACTTGTCCATGCAAATTTACACCTTTCCTTCAACAATTGTCTTAAATTAAAAGTTTTCTCTGAAAAGTTTCTAACAAACCTCGCATAAAATTCTGCTAAACCCAGAAAAGATCTTAATTCGTCCTTATTATTAGGAGCTGGGGCACCTCTAATGGCAGACAACAACTCCTTTTTGGGTCTAATCCCACTCATAATGATTTCATGACCCAAATAGTTCAAATGTTGAACTCCAAATGTACACTTTGAAAATTCAGCTGTTAGACCTTTCTCTCTTAAGATACCTAAAACGCAGTTAACTCTCTTATCATGTTGCATCCTGTTCTTTCCCCTGATTAAAATGTCATCTTGGAATACAATCACACCTTCTACATCCTTGAATAGTTTATGCATTAATTTTTGAAAAACTGCTGCAGCTGAAGCCAATCCGAAAGGCATGCGAACATAACGGAAACAACCCTGTGGAGTCATGAACGCAGTTACATTTTTACTATCCTCATGTAATCTGACCTGATGGTAAGCGGACGATAAATCAATGGAGGTGAACCACTCCATGTTCTTTGTCAAGGCAATCATTTCAGATATCCTTGGCAAAGGAAATCGCTCCACCACAATGTTGTCATTTAAGTACCTCAAGTCGATGCATAAACTAATCTTCCCATTGGCCTTACGTACTGCCACCAATGGGGAAATCCATTCAGAGGCATCCACTTCCTCAATTACACCCCTTTGTAAGAGAGACTCCAATTCCTTATTCACTTCATCTCTTATCACCCAAGGAATATTCCGAGATTTGTGAACCCTCGGTACCGCATTGACCTTCAAAACAATTCTATGCGTGAAGTCTTTAAGTGCACCAATTTTTCCAGAAAAGAGTTCTGGAAATTTGTCCCTCAAAGTGATGCTATAATCTCTGTTATCATTCACTATCTTAACTTGTTGCACACCATTCGGATCTAACACAATGTTCAAAGCTCTTTGATCTAACCAACCTAATACTGATGGGCCCTCTTTAGCAACATATAATTTACCTACAGCTTTCCTTCCCTTGAACTCAAAAACTACCTCTCTAAATCCGATCATAGGGATTGATTCACCAGTGAAACTCTCAGGAGACACATCAGATGTAATTAATGTAGGTCCAAGAACCCTTTCGAATTTATTCTTCCATAGTCTCTTGTTAATAATTGTATACGGGGAACCAGAATCAGCCACTATTAATACATGCACTCCCCCCAAAATAATCTCACAAACTGGTTTGTTTCTTGATTGCACACATAGGTGTGAAACACCAGAATTTTCAGTGTGGTTTACTTCCTCCTGATCTCCTACAACCGGGTGATCAGACTCACTGTTTATTCCTAGGACACACTCATGAGACTTACAGTCTATGCTAGAATCGGAATTGCATTCTGAATCAGACATACCGACAACAGCTGCAACCTTCCTACCTTTCCTGCATACCTTGGCAAAATGGCCCTTAATACCGCACTTAGCACATGTCTGGTCACGTGCAGGGCATTTCCTGTAAAATGCTAGATGTTCCTTACTACCACATCGAAAACACTTCCTCTCATTGGACTTTATTTCAGGTTGTTTCCTTAGTGTTTCTTGACTATTCTTTTTAAATTTAACCTTGTTAACTATTTCATTTTGTACCTCTTTTTTCTCAAGAGAAATAGCCCTTGCACATTTATTTGAAATTTCGGCTTTTTTGACTAGGGTCACCACTTCCTCCAAAGGTGACTCGCCATGCACCCACAACCTCTCTTGGATATGTGAATTGTTTACATGCATAATTACCTGATCTCTGATCAGCTCATTGTGTAACCCACCAAACCTACAGGTAAGTGCTAATTTTTTTAACTCAGAAACATAATCTTCAATAGATTCTGTTTTCTCTTGTCTTCGACTAAAGAAATTATATCTGTCAATAGCAATGCAAACAGAGGTCGAATAATATCTATCTAAGTCTTCTAAGGCATGAGCGAAAACATCAGAGTCTCCAACTTGTTGAACCTTCTTTTCCAGCGAATTGTACACTTTAAGGCCCATGGGACCCAAGCAATGTAATAAAATTTTCTTCTTTTTAACTGGAGATAAGTCTTCGTCATCAATGGTGTCTAAATAATTCAAAAAATATTCCTTCCACTCCAGCCATTTAACATGTTGATCACCTGTAGAGTTCAGAAAAGGCTGTGGAGGAGTGAGGGTAAAAGTTTGTGCAGCACTCATTTTACCCTGAGTAGTACACCAAAGATGGCCACCGAAAGAACAAAAACACCACCAGAAATGCTAGTCTTTCACCAGGAGTAGAACTTGACCTTTGAACTCTAGATAGAGAGTGCAGAGTGAAAGATTGAAGTGTTGAAGTCGGACAGCCAGAGCAGAAAGTCTCTGTATAACGTACGGCGTAAAATCAGGTAAATAAATATATCAAGTTAATGCAGTATGTATCCAGGGAATGGCAACGGTGAAGCGAGTATGGTTGATACCTTGCGCCCCTTCAAATTCCGTGTGCGCGAGTATTACGTCGATGGAGCAAACTGCGCGCGGCGCCTCGCGCTCTTCTTATCATCCGTGGGCGCGAGGGTTACATCAATGGGTGCGTGCGGCAGTCGCTGCCTCGCGCCCTTCTAAGAATCCGTCGGCACGAGTGAAACCGTTCATGCCTCGCGCCTCTCACGGCCCACCGACAAACAACAAGTAAACATCTTGGAAAAAACAATAAATTCAGGGCTAAGGTGGGCTCGCGAGGGACACCAAAAAATGAATTCAATTCTGGAAATAGGAAGCGGGAGGTGTTGGCATTACTCACTTCACGTAGCTGAAGTAAGGAGTCGAATCATCGTGATTCCTTTGCTGCGTAAGTCCTTTGCTGATAAAATACAGCTCTCGTCGCCAAAATTCTTGTTGTATTAATACATGAAAACGCCGTATCCAGTAACTATAGTTTATTTAAGTTATAGATACACGCCAACACCTCCAAGACCTCTGTCTGCCACCCCGGTAATCTCCAACTGCCTCCCTTCCAACCCTTCACATTCTATTCCAACCCAACATTCTTTTAATCCATAACATTCTACATAACTCTATATTCCTACAAGTAAAACACATTACATAACAGATGCCCTTCTAGACCTATCTGCTGGTTGCTGCATTGGCGTGGGAGCCACACTTCTAGTTCAGGAAATAGTTATGTGAATGGATAGGAGCATTTCGGAAGTAGATGGGAAAACCTCTGGTTATGTAGGAGTCCTTCATTTCCTTGTGTTTCGGTTCATCGATTCCACTATGATCCTTTAAAGCAGGTCCTCAGCCTGAACCTCGTTCTCCGCCTGGATAGAGTGCTGGACAAAAATGTGCTTTATTGCAGCCTGAGCAAACTACTATTTGGACCCACAGTTAGTGCCAAGAAGCTGTCCTCCATGGAAAGTGGGGCTTGTTGCAGATTACAGCTCTGCAGATCTACTCAATGGGCGTTCTCTCGTGGAACACACAACGCTGCCTTCCTCTCTTAATAGGGCCGCAGATGCCTAAAGATATAGGTGCCTCTGCCAATCTATGACAATATTCACAGCGGGATAAACCTGAGCAGGTGATTCTAGGGAGGGAAGCTTTGGATCCATGTTTCTGGCTCGACATGGTGACCACATCTAAAAACATGTTTTTCATTCAGTGTTCCCCCCACAAGCTTAGTAATAAAACAGTATTCACAATGTGCTGGCTTAATTTAAGATCCAACAACGCCTAAAACTTTTGAACTAGGCCTGAATGCCCACTGCTTCCAGAGATGCGGTAGCCCAAAAAAACAGATCTGTCAATGATTTGTCCTTCAGTCTTGCTTAGGAAAATGAACAGTGAACTCCTTGATCATCCCTTAGTGGGTTTTGGCTAAAGGTACAGTGGGAGAATCCGACATTGTATCATTAGCCAATGAATGAATAAGTCCATAGTAGCGCTTGGGTAGCCTAACATCCTAATCACCTGCGTGCGATTAAATATGACTTAGGGCTATTTGCACATGGACTGAAGGGCTCCTTTCGCTTACTGGGTGTTTAGGTGATGTCTCTTGTAATGCTGCCTTCGTGGGATCCTGACTTTGGTTTTCAGTGCTGATGCTTTGGGTGACGTGAAAGAAAAAGCTCTTGGAAGTGATTAGTATACGAAGAGACAAATGGTATCATCGCTGTGCACTGGGCAGACTTCACAGGGAAATACCAAAGTGGAAACATCAGATTGTATTCTTTAGTATTGAACTGTGAGTTCCCCAGTCGTTATGTTACATTATTCTTTACAACTAGCACTATAGAGGACCCTCTATGAATATGGATCTCGGCAACATAGCAGAATGCCTAAAAACCGTGGTGTCTGTTTTATCAATGGCTATTTTTCCTTCAGTCCAAGTCCCTTGTATACCTCTCTTTGGCTGCTGGAAGAGAGTCCCGGTAAGGCAGTAACCGCATCAGAGCAACATGTCTGCCACTTTGGTCTGTGTGACTCTTTCCAACAGCTGAAAGGGAGTGACAAGGGAAATACGTCCATTGATTGGAGGAATACCTCCTATGCAACAATGGATTGTGAACATTTTGCAAGCACTGTCATGGATGTATTTATGTATACCACTTCGTTTTGAAAAGATGTAAATTTTTTCTGAGGGTTATATAGTGCAAACCAGGCCCACCAGGGCAGCACATCACTTTACACAGGATTAAGAAGTACAGTGCAATCTAAGTATACCAGCCGCAAGACAAAATATAAATTTCTCTAAAGTATCCGGTTTGTACACGAATAGTATTGCCCTTAAATTGGAATTTTCCATCTAAGAGTAATCAGGATATTGGTGATGTGCTCTGATCTCCTGGAGCAGGAGACTCTGACCACAGACTTGAGGACTTCCTTCATTGGAGCCAGGTGAACTCTGGGAATGACAGTCGAGAGAGTTGCCATTGTAGAGTAACCAAAGGACTAGTGATTGGAGCACTATTTTGAAGGCATCTGCTGAGATAAGACCCTTGGGGCCAGATGCAGCAAAGATTTTTCCCCATTCTGTGTCTATGGGAAAAAGTGTTCGTACATATGGCCCTTGATTCCTCTAGAGAGTATAATTTGGTATTGCGCTGTCCCCTTTATCACCGTAAAGTAGACATGGTGATTAGGATTTTGACCAAAGTAAATCCTAAAGATTTGGCACTTTTCAAAATAAATGACCTGAAGCCGAGCAGCATTGAAGTGTCCAGTCAGCCTTGTAATGGCACTGATAGAGCAGAAGGAAATCCCTGTTTTTGGGGCTCCGTTTCGATGGCAGGCATGCTATCCACAATTGGAGGTCGCTAGGGGTCTCTTCGAGATTTCTGTCATGAAGAGCTTTAGGTATAGCTGCATGTTATCCACTTATAGATGAATATAGATGAAAGAAGATGTTGGCATTTCTCAGGAGAGAGATGCGGGTTCTAAGTGTACATTGAAATGTGTCTGTGAGGGGATGGATGGAACCTTGCAGTACTCATTGGGGAGTACCAGAGAGACTTGAGAGAGAGTTTGACAGTTAATTGCTTTGAGCAATTTGTGAGATGGGACTCCAGCCATCTAAGTACTGTTCCATCCATCCCCATTGTTTGAAGATTTTTAAAAGTGAGGTGTAATCTGCTTTGACTTAAGCCCTAGAAAATTATGTGGATAGGGAAGCAGCTGGTGTTAGCAGCTGGAAGATTGACGGATATTTATAGCATCGGTATCCTGTTTTGGTAAAGAATCTCCGCCAACTTCGCAATGAGACGGAGGAAGCTTGGGATCTCTCCGCAATCCTACATGCAGTGCACAAGAACCTCCTTTGCTTCCTTCTTAGCCCTTGCAGGTTTTGTGATCTAGATCTAGTCATAAGCGTTAAGAGAACATTGTGGTTTAACTGCCTCCCGGTTGCCAAAATCTTTGCCACTAACTTGGTGTGATTAGAATATCTTCTATTGCCAATTTTGTTGTAAAAACGAAGATTGGCATATTACTACTATCTTAAATCTCCTGATCCCAGCAATGAATATTGTTTCAGCGAAAAGTAAATGCTCGCCAGTGTTAAGCCCCGCTAAGAACTCGTCAAGCCTGAACGTTAAAATCTTAGGTAGGCTGCAAGTGCTGCCGTGGTAGGCACCTGCTCCTTAGAGCAAGTGGTGGTGCTCTCCTAAAACTTGCCCACTTCTCTGCTCACATTTCTTTTTCTCCCAGTCTTGGTGTGAATTGTCGCCAGTTTAAACATAATGGAAGAATATTGCCCTTACAGAGCACTGGCCATCGGTTGGTGTTACTTTGTTTTTTTTGGTGGGGGGAGGGGGCGTTTTCTAGATTGCTTTTTCTTTTTTGGGGGCTAGGGGGGTATGCATGGGGCGCTTTCTCTGATCACCAGTGTTTACCTTCCCTGTGCTTCCTGCTTACTCTTTCCTCAATGTGATTCCGCTCCTTGACCTCACCACACAACCTCCACCCACAACTTGGTAACCGAGTCACAGCTTTGCATGGCAGCCACTCACAATCACCTGTGGTGGTGCCAAAAGACATTAAAGTTAAGCGTGCTCAATGTTAATTATTTAATTTGTAAGTCTTTCTTTGAGCCTTTTCCAGCTCACGAACATCTTTTTTTCGGGAAGGGTGCTCATTTTTTGTCCAAAATTATGGTTTCTGAAAATGTTATGTGTAAATGTGTGCATCTAACAAATAGGGAATAAAATATTTAGACATTGTATTTTTGAGAATTCTGAAAGCAAGTGAAAGCAGCGTGTGTGCATGCAACAAACACATTTGTCAGCTCTGACATTAATATGACCCCTAGTACGGATTTTTTGTTTACGTTCTTGTATTCAAAATAATAATAAACTAAGTTGTACCTGAAATAAGAAACAGAACATTTTTCAAAAGAAGTTGAGAGAAAAGAAAGCTGTTTTTCAGTGTCGCGATTCTCTTCTGCTTACAGTTATGTTCTATCCCTCAGTCTGATTAGTTGTAAAACATGCTGAAAGTATGAAAATGAGGGCTGTACAGGTACATATTAAATAGAAAAGCAATCGTAAATCATAAATAACGTGTATAAACAACAGCTGATCAAAACAGCCCGTTTAAAATAATGAATGCTGTTGGATCTGGTTAATATATTTTTTTGTCTGACATGCTTCCTTCCACGGTCATTCTGTTATGTAGCGTATCGTGTTCGTCCCCCGGATAATTATAGAGCCTGGTTTCATCATTAAGCAGATGGTTTCTATTAATTCTGAATGAAAGTAAATGATTGCAATTAACTGGATGCCTGGGCCAAAGTTAAACCATTTATTGCTATCAGAGTGGAATTCATCTATTGGCTGTATGTAAAAATATTCACGCGGTGTGTGTCCCCGAGCGGCGCCGCGAGGACACCCCGACGACTGACGGATGATAGCAGCACTCCAACCTCGAAGGACTCGGACGACGGCCTGTAGTGGCGGTGGCCCCTTCCTCCGTATATTTCCAGTTCTCAAACCTATATTCACACTTAAAAAGAAGAAATTATGCCATGTTAATGGTATGCATGTTTAAGTGCATATTTTGTACATCCTGTGGTTTTTTTAAGATCGGTACATGGCATGCGTTGTTTCAAAACTAAGTGCGACACTGGAGTACATTCGAAAAATGCTGGCACCGCCCTCTGAGAGATCCCAAAGAGAGTTCGGTGATTGGTCTAGAGGAATCCCGAAGTGGAAAACGTGGTGGGACGCCAAGACTCGCTGTTTATCCTGCCAGGCTTCCTGCCAACAATCTGTCGTTTCGCTCTAGAAGTGAGGAGGCAAGCTCCAGGGCCTGTGATAGTCTGAGGCTGTTTCAATATTGTCTCCTGTTCTCTCACAACTATGACAAGCACCCTCCTCCCCCGCCCCAACATTTTACTGGACCTTCAGGCTTTCTCAAGCAGACAAACGAGGACTGGTTTATCAAAAATGTTTATCTTTTGGTGAGCGGATTAATATTCAGACATATAATTTATAGATGTATGTACGTTAAGGTGGTGTAGATAACGGCATGCAGTAGAGTATTTTTAATTTATATCTACTTAGCCTGTAGATGTAGTTTACATCAATATGTTCTCAATTAATGTTTTCAATTTTAAATTCAATGCGGTTTGGAATATACGTTAGCTATGAAAAGAGTAGAAAAATGGTGCTTTACGCTTACACTGCAGAAGTATTTGAATTTCTAGATCTACTTGTTTGGTTTGCTGCAAGCTTGCATGTTTGATTTAGTGACCGAATATTGCCCATCTATCTGGCTGGAAATCTCCTAAAAATGGGGGGGAAAAAATCTTTACTATGCAAAGATCAATTTTTTCACCTTTTGTACAGTTGTGGAGGAGATGCATGTGGCTGTTTCTGATCCTTCGGAAAGCTGCATTCTGCTATTTGTTTAGCCAGAGAGGAGATGGACTTACTTTTTTTTTGGTGATCCAATGGAGGATATACATTTTGCGTTTTTGATCCCACGTAGGAGATGAAACCTGCTTTTTGTAGTCCCAGAGAAGCGATGCACTCAGCTTTTTGTGCTGCTATACAGGAGGCGCATTCTGCAAAATGCGGTCCACCAGAAGCGATGCATTCAACTTTTTGTGGTCCCACTGAAGAGATGCATTCATACTTTTTCGGGGGATGGGAAGGAGTAGAGGGAGAGAGAATCTCCCACGTAGAAGATGCAACCTGTTTTTGTAGTCCCACAGACGAGATGCATTCTGCTTTTGTGGTCCCACTGAAGAGAACCATTCAGTTTTTTTGTGGTCCCACGGATGAGACGTGTTCTCATTTTTTGGTCCTATGTACAAGATGTATTCTGCCTTTTGGAGTCCCACTGAAGAGATGCTTTCATCTTTATCTGGTCTCATGGGGGGAGATGCGTTCAGTTTTTTTTGTGGTTACTCAGAGGAGATGCTTTTTTTGTGGTCCTACATAGAAGATGCGACCTCTATTTTGTAGTCCCACAGAAGAGATTAACTCGGCTTTTTGTGGTCCCACGGAGGAGTTGCATTCTGCTTGTTATGGTCCCATGGAAGGGATGCATACTTCTTTTTGTGCTTCCTTGGAGAAAATGCATGCTCTTTTGAAGTTCTTTGTTAACAGGCACTAGTGGTCATCATCTCTTCCTCGGATTTTCCTTGTTAGACATTTAGTTCCAACTTGGCATGTCTAGAGTAGTCTGTGTTCTTACTTCTTTTTGTGCTTTTACATAGACTGCATCAGATTCCTGTCGGTATCCATTTATGGAATGCCTTGATTTACAGAATTCCACACACCATTTTCCAAGATGGGTTCCAATGTCCTTGTTATGGATGTCAGAGGACTTATGTGTCTATCTCAGTCTGCTGTTGTTCAGTCACCCATTGCATGGCCATAGTAATTATAGCCAAATATGTGACTTTGACACCATATTAAGTGCATGTATAATGTTTAAACAATCTGGTTTAAACATATATATTCTGAAAATTGCGAAGTACTGTTGAGTTGGCAATGTTTTGCCTACTTGGACCTTCGTACATCATGTGAGCATGAGGATGCCACAGATATGCTCAACATATTCTCTGAGTTTAAGGAGACAATAAATATATCTGGGCAAGACTGAATTATGTGTTTTGTTGGATGGTTTTGTTGATGGTAGTTGGGTAATTGCTAGCTGTAGGACATGTTAGAACTTTATTGATGTAAAATGTGTCTGTGTGAACTGGTAGTATTTCTTGCATGATGTGTTTGGAGCATCGTGACAGGAACCTATAAGGCATACTTGAGCCCTGTTGGATGCTTTGCTTAATGATAGATATCCATGGGTATA
The DNA here is from genome assembly GCF_031143425.1 of Pleurodeles waltl. Classification (NCBI taxonomy): domain Eukaryota; kingdom Metazoa; phylum Chordata; class Amphibia; order Caudata; family Salamandridae; genus Pleurodeles; species Pleurodeles waltl. The sequence continues at coordinate 521,187,599 of NC_090442.1, forward strand.
ATTATGGTGCACATTTAATGCTGACTGTGTAAATTAAGTTTGAACAATATGTAAAAAGTGAATTCATAGTTTATAACCTGTGTAAAGCAGAATAATTCACTTAACTATTAAAAAATAACTTGAATGTTACTCTGAAGGTGTTTCTGTCCAAAATTCTCCTTTGGAGGTAGATAATGGGCCCTGCAGGTGGGAGAATGACCTTTGCATCAGTGGTATATCCTAAATCCAAATTGTGATGCTTGTAGTAAAACATTTTAAATTCCAAGTGCATATCCAAGTTCATCCCTTCACACACCTGGCATACCACGGGTGGTGAAGGCCAGCATTGAAGTCCTACTCCTGGTTGTAGAAGGAAGTGTGAACCCACGTACTGAATTATGTCATTGATTGTAGCAATAATCTCAATGATAGCTATCTGCATGTTTTGAAAAGTATAGGCATTTTAGTTTAAGGTAGGGTAGTGAGAATAAGAAACACCACAAGAATCGAAATGTCTTTGCATCTCCGGGGCTGACCTAAGACCTCCTTCCCCAACCATTTTATTGCATTAAAGCATAAGATGCAAAAGTTCAAATGGCATGGAAAGGGGTTTGCTTGTGGAAAAAGATTTGATGTGCTTGGGCAACTTTACAAATCCTTCAGGGGATAAGTACATTACAAAGACATTGTTTACCATTTTTAATCAATGGAGTACAGGTGACAGTGAAGAAATGTTTTATGTTTGCTATGCTATGTTTGTTCTTTTCCATGTTTTTGCAGAAGATCGGGTGCATAGTATAAGTGTGGTTGGTTAAGAATCTGCCAAGGTTTCCCAAAATGAGCAAGGAATCACTTCGAAGTCAAAAGGGTGGCTTAAGGGTGCCAATGGATTAATTATTGTTAGTTGATGGAGAGGCCATTAGGGCTTTTGTAGTCTCTCTTCAGGGGCACAGAGTGGGGCCATATACGCCGCCACTCAGCTTCTCCAGCTAGTCTCAGGAATCAAAGTTCCAGAGGAGCACTAATAGTGTTTACCCACTTGGGGGCACCAACCTATGTTGTCCATATTTCAATGCTGACTGGTTACAATAAGAGTTTTACTTTATAGAACATGCACAAGATATGTGGCCTGGATGGTTTTCCCACCCTTGTAAGTGGGTATTTAGGATCAATGTAGTGCCCTAGGTTCTAGCTGCAATATTTTTGGAACAGTAAGGATTACAGAGATGGTTCATTCAGTCTCAGAACTGGGGAGACCAAAAGCACTCCCGTGGACACTACCTTAGAGATCACATTTTAGCTCTGTTGGGCCGAGCTCTTGTGCTCCTGGCATTGGCCTCCTTTCTCCAGACATCAGGCAGTTAAGGTTCTTTTTCTGCCACGACCCAGATCTTCCCCTAATCCAAAGGCTTGTACCTAACCTCAGGGGAAATGGTGACCAGCACAGTCCTGTTGCTGTTCAAAGCCTTCCTGTCTGCAGGATAAGCTCTGCCTGACCAGCACAATGCGCAAATCATTGACTCAAGAGCGGGGAGGCGCTGTTTTTATTGTACTTTGGGGTCAATGGACATTCCAAGCATTGTTTAAATTTTAAAATTCCAGGAAACTTCAGCTAAGTGTTTACTTTCAGCAATAATTCCCATACCTTTTGCAGGACATGGAAGGGCCAGGCATCAAATGGTCAGTTTTTGTTCCAAGGAGAGGTTGCAGAGACATAGTAAAGAGTCTCCACCGCTAGGACATGACCCACACAACCCTTAGTAACAGTGTTGCAACATCTGTACTTCATGCCTTAATCACAGCACACAGTATATAACTTAGGCGAGGGAAGGATCCCAGTTACGGATAGGGCTGTGATTTTACATTGGTGGGCTGGTTGACAACCATCAGCAGGATTAAAATTTTAAAAACCTACCCACTTGAACTCATCTGCCACCGTTTTATTGTCTCATTGAAGGTATGAAGATACAGAAGCCAACAAAGGCTGCGGATAGGAGCATAACTTGAGGGCCAGCAGAGACTCTACCTCTATTGAGAGGGATTGCGAAAACTTGAAACCTAGATTGTCAATGCCTCTGGGACGAACCACAGCACAGGAACCACATTTTGCTTCATCAGCTTCTTTGCGGCACCACGCAGCCTGGCGTCACAGCCGAGCCTCCACGGTCAGCCAGTCAGAGGCCAACAGTACCAGTCTCAGCAGTTTTGACTGTGTCAATGCAAGCAGGGCCTACGTTGTTTGGATTCTCTCCTGTATGTTGCTGCTTCTCTTCCTCCATACTTCAGTGTGTTTTTCAATCACACCGTGCCGTGATTTACACCGCCGTGCTGCTTATGGTGTGTGCGTTCCAGAGATGTTAAGCAAACGTGGCGGTTCTGCAGCGTGTATTTCATGCCCGTGACCAGAATGTCTTGAGGTCTGAGTTTATATGGGGCTGAAGTTATTAAAATGACATTAAATATAAGGGGTAATGGGACTGCTGATTATCAGTTAGTGATACGTGAAGGAAATTATTCCTATAAAATGAAGGCTGTCGCTAAAAGGAGCAAATGATTTTACAACCATCTATATGCAAGCGATCTTGGCGCATCTGGCCTTTCTTGCTTATTTTGTTGTTGACAGGAGCTCTCGCGATTCTTTACCGGATGCTATACAACTCCCCTAAAGGCAAAAACAACATTTGAAAATAATTTCTCCCCACAAATCATTTGTCTGGTTAAAATGTTACCAAGCGGTTCAAATGAGAAGGCGTGTTGGGCAGAACCAAAGGATGTGAGTTTTAACTGCTGCGATGCTCTTGTCAGAATAGAGGGCTGCATCTGGCAACTTCCTGGAATCTAATAAACCGCTAGGCCAGACCGACCTTCCTGCGGTCTGCTCCTGCAGCGAAATGGCTGCAGACTACTGTGGCTCTTTCATAGATTCCGAACTGAAAGGCTGCTGTGAAGGTTAGTCAGAAAGTCCCCATCTCGGCACACTGCCCCCGAGCTTCCGCGGCACAAGTATGGGCTTCAGGGATGCTGTTGAGTCTCCGACATAGTCCTACGAATACTGTGAACTGAATGCCTTTATTCCAGTACAGCGCCTCGAAGCACTTACCTAAACAAGAGCTGAAAACTTCGGTTACTTTTTATCCCACAGAATATTGTTTTTTGTTTTCCACCTTCCAAGAGTCGTGCGAGGCAGGTGACTGGTGGCTTTCTTTAACTGATTCATTTTTAGTTCGTAATATTCTCCTAATAAAAAAAGATTTTTACTTCTCACCCTTACATTTCTCTAAGGCAAACCAACCACATTTCTTTAAAACGTGTCGTCAGTAATACAGTGAGCAATAGAACAATGCAAAATATCTGATCTAGATATTGTAACCAATGCTAGCATGCAGTTTTTATGCACACCGTCATGGCTCCATCCTCGAGAGAAATAAACAGGAAGTTTTCCTAGGGCGAGAAGTAGAATAAATAAACTCTTTCACAAATTGGTCTATGTGGTGAAGTTGGAAAATGGGAAATGTATTTTTAAAATACTTGCTCACTCCTCTGAAATCTCAACAAAGAAGAGTAAGGTGACACGTTAATCACATGAATCCTTCAATTTCAACAAAAATAGGTGTCCCTCCACTCTAACCTCTTCTTTCCACATCTCTTTCAAAGAGCAAATGCCCTGTGTGAATCCTTCTTTGTTTCCCTTTGTGGTAGATCTTTAGACTGGAAAAGCTCATATGAAGCAGTTTAGTTTGACCCCAGCACCTACGTGGCTTCTCTAGATGCGAAGTGCATGTGTAACCAGACGTTTCAAGACTCAGAGGGCTCAATCTAGGAGGTCTGCTAATAACTCTTCAGCTTCTCTATGGGCCTTTTTACCCCTTCACGCCACTCATACTTATGCCAAGTTTGGGCACATTATCTGCATTTTAGTGAGCTCCCAGGCTTTATGTACTAGTCTTGTGTTACCCTTTCAGCTTAGCCAAAGCCTTTGCAGGCTTTAAAAATGAGCATTTGCAATGCAATGGGTCTTGCCATTGCTGAAGTTAGAGCTATTAGTGTTGTAAATTCTTAACTGGACTGTTCTTGCCATATAAATTGAAAACGAAAAGTAAAACAGTTGACATAAGCAAGCCGATTCAAAGTGCCATGGCTACCATGAGCATGAGGGCGAAGGAGAGAGACAAAAGGAAAAAATAAATTTGCTCGCAGTCAAACATATCGTCAGACGTGCAATTATCCATGTAACGGGATCGATGGCCAAGGCAGTAACCAAAATGCTCCAAGGAGGGACAAACATAAAGCACTTACCAACCTTTTTGAAAGGCAAGCCCATGAACGAGTTCTAGTGATGGGCGTGTGGTGGGCGTGGTTAAAAGCCCCCCGATAGATTACAACAGGCCAGAGCGCTTGCTCATGTGACCTAAAAAGTAAACGCAGGTTGTAAATGAGGATCTGCACTCTCTAGTGTTCTAGATTATTCTTCCCTCTTGCTATCCTACCCAAATACCATCTCAAACTTTAGACACCAAGCATTTAGTTCAAAGCCAGTCAATGGGAACTAAATAAGCCTCATTCTGTTGTATCAGCTTAGTACCACTGCCTCCTAATGTCTGATTATTATATAGGCCATTGATACTCAAAGTTCGGCCCAGGGCCCGCATGTGGCTCTCCTGACCTTTACATGAGGCCCTCTGGTGAACATAGATGCCAACAATAAAAATATGTTAACTAAAACAGGCAAGTATTTATTTAAAGGTTAATTGGTGTTAAATAAAGGAAGTAACCATTGAGTCCTGCACCGCTTAACTTTAGGAGCACCTTTATTTTTAAAGACATATTATAGCAAAAGTGTAAAAATATGATAACGTTTCTTTAAAATTGAAAACGTGTATTTAATATGCACTACCTTTTCAGTTTAGTACATCAAATTATGTCCGTGCATTGAGAAGTATTATTTTAAAAGTAATAGTTTTCAAACGTGAATTTAGAAACATTAGTTCTTCCATCCACCCTGACAAAACACCAATAGTGAGTTATAGAAGCAAGTTAGCTGTTATGTGCCCTCTTTGGGTGATCTGGGTTGCTATTACACATGAAAAACATTGTTTATTAAATCAAACACAGGAGAGGGTTTTGTGCAACGCACATACTGAAGTCATGTATTTCAAGGTCCCCATATGTGATAATGAAGAAAAGGGAAAGTGAAATTAAACAATTGTCTAGGCTCTCACAATGAAAGTGGGGAGGCCAGGATTAATCACGTTTTCTGGTTTTACATTGTGTAATTCAGCAAGTAGATGTTTATGCTTTGCTTCCATACACCCACCCTACTGCCAAGCTCTTCCTGGCCTGGCCGCACACTGCTGGCATCAATGCAGCCCTCGGTCCCATCACAGACCAAACATTTTGGCCCCTGGAAAAATATTTGCAAGTACTCATGATAGGCCCGCATGTTAACATGGAAGCTACCTCCCAAGACCATAGCTGTTCTAACTCTTCAGCCTCCCACCTCTCACTTCGTCACCTCCTTGGACGACTCCACTGTTCAACTGTCAATAGCAAATAAGTTGTTGCAAGCCACAAGTTATAGTTCCGTCAACTCTCCCTTGAGTCTGTCTTCATCATCTACTGTAAATTTCCTGATTTTGACAAATCGTGCCTCTGTCAATTGGGCTCTGCCTTTCTGTTACAAGGCAAAAGTAGAAATGACCAAAAGCATGTAGGCAAGAGGTTTGAAGCTCACATGCTGTTGGGCATCAACCACAGTTAACCCCCAACCCTCATGGCCTTTGCTTCCATATTCCCTTGTTGCCATTGTTTTCACAGCATTCTCTAGTGGGGAACTGTTTGGATTTGTTTTAAAAGCACAATATTGGTGATAGTGAGGCGGCAACTGCAGTGTACTCAAAGCTTTTCTGAGCTTTGTGGAAAACTAGTGTCTTAAATGTGTATGATTAAAATCTACTTTAAATAGTGATAATGACCAGGTCCTGTCTTGGATAAAGTGCTGCCTGATTAGAAAGTGTTAGCAGCACCTTACCCTTTAGTCAGGATTCCCAAAAATGTGATTTGATACTTACTTAAAAGTGATTAAACGGTAAGCTTCATTGATTGCCACAAAGATGATGATGGCATAGGTGGAAATGTGTGTGAATTTTTTTTAATTGCTTAGAGCAAGATTTGGCATTGTTGCTTCAATGTTCTGTTGAAAAAACACAAGCAATGGAAAGCATATTGTGGAGTGTGAATCGCGATGGAATGAATAAAATACAACCCTTATCATGCATACCATTCTCAAGCAGAAGAGCACTAATTAAAGGAAATACCTGCCAAGAAATGGCAGCTCTGCCTGTTGGAAGGGCAAAACTGGGGAGATTTGGCACCCCAAATCACATAGCACAATCTGTTGGTGCGTGAAAAAACAAGTTATGAGGTACGGAAGCACAGCATGATCCGGTTCTGAATAAATCAGGTAAAGGATACGAAGGATAGTGTTTTGCTGGAATCTCCAAGCTGTCTCTCTAGTAGATCTGTTTCTTGCCAGAGTACTGTACAAAGTGATCTAGAATGAGCGGCTACTTCGCAATGGCGAAGGAGAGTTGCCCCCCTGACTAAGCCAGCAGCTGAAAAATAAAACAATAGTTTACTATAATTTTATTTTTCAGCTGCTGGCTCAGCTAGCAGCATGTGCAGGGATGGACAGGCTGCGTCATGGGAGTGGGGAGTAGGGAGGGAGAGTCGAGTGCACTCAAGTGCACATGTGTGTTTTGCTGCCGTCTTAGGCTGACCAAACACACATGCGCACTTGGGTTTCTCCAACCTGGCTGTGTTACACAGCCAGATTGGAGAAACTGCACAGACTCTCTCTGATGCAGTGTCTGAGTGGCAGACCAAGCCACTCCGACCAATCCTGGTGCTGCTCTCATGCCAGGCCGTCCATCATTTGTGTTTGTTTTTGTCGCCTTAAGTGCACCGGTTATGCCCACACGTGGGTCCTGGGCTCACTATGCCACTGGATTCAAGGTAGCCTGGCTGATGAAGGGGACTGAAACCGGTTCCCGGATGCATGTTTCTGGTTCAGGGAGGACCAGGCCTGGCAGTTCGGGCTGGACTGATCCAATGGGGAACAGGGCCATGACTGATTTGCGTATGGCTGGGTCCAAACTGGGGTGGTATGGTGAGCAAAAGAATTGATGGATTAAACCCAGATCTGTGACTGGGGGGTGAATGTTTGATTGGTTCTGCATTCCGTCCATCATTTATGATTGTTTGCTTTTGTTGCCCTAAGTGTGCCCGGTATGCCCCGATGTGGGTCCTAGGCTCACTATGCCGCTGGATTCAAGCTAGCCTGGCTGATGAAGGGCGATACCCCGAAAATGGTCCCAGGATGCTTGTTTCCGGTCCAGGGAGGACTTGGCCTGGCAGTTCGGGCTGGACTGTTCCCATGGGGAACAGGGTGAAGACTGATTTGCATTTGGCCGGGTCCAAACTGGGGTGGCATGGTGAGCAGAAGAATTAATGTATTAAACCCAGATCTGTGACTGGGGGTGAATGTTTGATTGGTCCTGCATTCCGTCTATAATTTGTGTTTGTTTGCTCATGTTAGGTTCTGATCTAGTGAAAGGTTTGTTTTTAGAATTCATCGCAATCCTCTGTGAGGAGGATGGAAAAGTTACTTACCTTTGTCTATTTATCTGCATGAAGGGATGAGTGAGAAACTGGGCTACCAAGTGGGCAATGTGTTTTCTGAAACCCCTGCCCACAAAGGTTGTGCATTGGAATAATACAGAAAATGTACAATTATCACAGCCTTCCAATAGCACTCCAGAAATCTTTAGTGAATCCCTGAAGTACGCCCAAAATGTAGGTGCAGTCCTATTGTAGCCGTTTTCTGACTTTGAATCCTGAAGCTTTGTGAATTGGGCCCTCTGTGTTGCCGTTGGGTGGTCAGACACAGTAGTAAAGTCCCGTAGGATAAACCTACAACTGAACGAGGACATCTTGGCAGGACTTTGCCATTGCTTTGATTTGGATAATTGGTGGTTGTGCTTCAAACCGTAAACTTTCTCCATCGGTCGCTTTGGAAGGCTGCATCAGACAGGAGCCCAAGTCAGCACATTTAATGGAGCCATTAAAGAAATAGTAAATGTTATCTGTGGAACAACTCCATGACAAAACGTATGATGTATCTTGTTTCGAGGGTCCCAGGTTGTTGAATGTTTTCCTGTACTTTGGTCCTTGGGTGTTCTTTTTGCTGTAATATTTTGAGTGCTACCACCTGAGCTCCTTGACACCCCTTCCCACCTTAGGATCCCCTTACAAGAAATTAATTTTGCAGATGGATTTCTGCACAATGGAGTCATGCAACTTTAAGCCATGGAGAAGAGGCACCTTGAGTGTCACAGCAGTTGGCATGGCCAGGTGAAAGAGATTTGATTCCATGGGCATTGGCTTTTTAATTCTTTAGCGAGCAGTCTCGTAAAACGTCTTGCTGCAATGCCGCCCTCTGGTGGCTGGGATCATAAGTGGTTATCTCCTTGCCTTAGTGATGAGCCAGCCATGGTAAAACCGGCAGGTCATTTTGGACTCGGTAAATAAAACACCTCAGCAAGTGAAGTGTTTGCTAAAGGGACGTGCATTCTGCAAACCACAGGATCCATACTGGGCTTAAGACCACGCCGCCCTATATACTTTTTAGCTAACGACTGTGCCATTGGTACATAATAATTACAGCTATGCGAAATGGCAAAGTTGTAGTAGTGTGTCCTATATATTAAAACAAAAAATACAGCTCCACTTGGTTCATGCTACATGTTTGACATTTACACACATTTGTGTAAAAGTCGAATTTGACTCGACAGCAGTACAGTTTAAATTACAAACCAGGAACAGAATCTGGTGGCACAGTGGACTAACGCATCCTCTCACTTCACCCATGTTTGGCCTCGTGGTCACAACTTCAAATTCCAGTGGGTCCACTCGGCAGTTCATCCTTCTAAAGTTTATTTTATGTGGCCAGTCTTCAGATTATGGTGGCGCACGTGGTACTTACGCCTGGACTGACAAGACGCAACCGTAACTGAGAAATAACACTCAGTCAAACCAGCCATCAGACAGGCCCACAAGTAAACCTTGCCAGAGAATTAATAATGTACCAAGCCCCACTTCAGCTAGAGCAGCAGTGTGCTAAGCCAGCATGGTTGAGGTGCTAGAAACAAAGGCAGCACAAGCCTTTTTTGGCACAGTCTCAGAATCAGTAGTAGATTCGCATGTGCATCCTTACAAATGGAATGCTTTCTTTCCTATTCAGAAATGTGTGTTGTGGCTTTACTCCAACAAACCAGCATTAATAAAGCCAAAGTACACACTTGAGAATCCCTAATCACAGCTCCGTTTTGGGTCTCCCTTTGGACTGGAATAACCTTCAAGTATTGTTTTGAAGCAAAATATGAGGAAATGTTACCATGTGTATAACTACAATGATCAGAGATTTGCCTTGACAGAGAATATTGAATCGAGAATTTAGATGATCAAGCTGAGGATTAGATCCAATTGTTATGCAGCAAATTAAGTGCAAACTTTTATAAAAGGCCTTCTATACATCAAGGATGAAAAGCAAGCCTCGCTGAGCAAACGTTTTAATTTTTTTTTCTCATAAAAACAGCAATGGTTGTGATTGATTCAATAAAGCGGAGCCACCTGTAGCAACCTGTGCCGCATGGAACTTAAGTGAACTCACGGGAAAGTCAGTCGTATGAGAGTATTATTACATCTAAGGGAGTGCCAATGACATTGAGGATTTCTGTTCTCAGGACAGTCACGGTGGGCAGTTTTGTAAACTATTGTAAGGGCTCTAGGTCAATTTGCTGTGCAATGGCCGACAATATAGCTTGAAAAACAGGGTTATGTGCCAGTTTCACAGCGTGTACGCACCTGCTCTCGTTGTAATTCCGTCTCTTCTGGAGCCCACCAATATGTTTTTGTTTTGTTTGTTTGCAAAGAAGTAACAGAAAGAGAAGGTGGTCTACTAAGGATCATATACATATCTTAAAATCATTTAAGCTATCCTTTGCCCACTATGTATGCTTTGCAGCATTTTCACACATCCTTGCCCAAAAGGCTCTGTACAGTTTGAAGCACAGAAGTAAATTTGGACGAGCTTTTTCAGGTTATATTCAATTTGTCCTAGCATGGTCTTCAGAATCTTGCATTTCCTTATAAATGTAACTGTTTGTACTAATGGGGGATGGGGCGGTGTATGTGGAAGTAACCCATGCTTGCTCAGACTACATCACGGGGTGGATGGTGCATTGCGCCCTGAGCCGTGAGTCTTGGGTGGAAAGCTCTACATTGCTTTGCATTGCCTGGAATGGTTCTGCCATTTCCGCAGATGACGACAGCGGCAATGTTCTCAGCCATGATAGTTTCATAACGTAAGAGTACATTGTATATCCATCCAACCTCTGCAGAGTGGTGCAGGCAAAACCAGAGCTGTGTGCAGGTCAATTTTTAACAGGCATAAATTTGTAGTCTGGGTCCCTGAATAAACATGCTACAATTAAATGTCACAACAGGTTTATGTTTACATGTTTGTAGATTGCTTGAAGTATCAATGAGGTTTGATTCACAATATCCTGCTCTGAATAACCTGCAATGTCTTAGCAAGACCTGCCCCTTGTCCATCCTGTTTGAAGCGGTCAGCGTCCACCGAGATCATTCCTCTCCAGGAACTCCGCCACCTGCATTAAAAGGGAGGGGTCCTGCAAGTTCTACCTCTCACGGAGCCTAAACCACTGCGTGATTATTTGCACTTCATAAAATAATTTGCTTTAGCCTTGATTGATCTCTCTGAATCCACGAAAATGTCCTCACATTCTTTTTGTTGGTCCTGGTGTTCCCATTCTTTCATTGAGCGCCACACATTTTTTTGAGGCTTTTTATGATTAAAAAAAAAAAGTAATTTCTACGGTATAGTATCCATTTTATGCACTTTTTTCAGATTCCTCATGCAAAAACCTCTGCTGGTTTGCACACTGAAGGCAGCTGGGTGGTTTGAATCGGGATGTGCCCGAGCATGTCCTTCGAGCCCCCCCATTTTGCCAGATAAAGTACAACCAGAGAGTGGCCAAAGAATGAGCTACTCACAGCAGCCTTTTGAAATGATTCAGACCAGCAAGGATGCTGGGATAGTGCAGGTACTGTGCGCTTCACACAGCAAAGCACACAACCACAAGCCAGTCCGGAGATGGGCACGCGGCTGGATCAAAAAAGTTGGACGTCTGCCTGGCCAAACACAATTATTTTCATATTCCGCTTTATAGTGGTGTGCTTTGTCTCTGGGCTTGGCGACTGACAATATTTGTTTGGGTTTGGCTGAGTAACCTCAGCGATCCCATGCATCTGTATGTGTCATCCTATTAAAAGTGATTGTGTTTTTTAACTAGAGGCTGACCTATATCTCGAGATCTCGGCACGAGTTTTCATGATAACGTAATGTGTCCTATTAGTAATCCTATTTAGATCGTGGGAAGGAAAATGGCAGGAAACCTAAGATGAGTGTTTAAAAAGCTCCAGGTTGTCTATCTCTGCTTGTCAGTTTCAGTGTATGGCACATATATGTCAAAAGGTAACTGATTCCAAAGCACAGGTAAGCCCTTTAGTGAGTTAGCACTCGTGAAAGTGTTGCTTTTGCCTACATATTCAATTCAGTGTGAACAACGCCCAGTGTCGCAGTGCCAACAGATAGCTCTTTGCGTGGTGTGCTCTGCATAGTTGTATGTAATGCACAGAGTTATGCAGGATCTGGAATCTTGATCTACAGCTGTCCCACAATGTGGCTGCTAATGGTCCACCACAGTTGAAGGTCGCCCATTGCTTACCCTGTGTTAGCTTTATAATCAACCTAATTTGCTTGCATCTTATTGTATGGTCTTCCTTCCTCTTCTTGTGTTGGTCCCTCCCCGGAAGCATAGCTTCTTTACCATCCTTTTGATTGAATTACGTGTATCTTTCCATAGCTCCATTCTAGTAGTCCATAGGAGTGTACTTAAAAAAAAAAAAACCTCCTCTATGCTTTCCTCCCGCATCCCCGGTTCCTTGCTCTGTGTTGCCCTGCCTTCCCTTAAAGCTTATAATGTGCTTCTCCCACCCCTTAGAGTCAAGCTCATAACTGTTTTATTTAACAAACCCTTCTAAACCGCGTTCCTCTTTTACCCCCTGCTACTTACACCACCCTGTCCACCGTTGCCCAGCTGCCTCCTTCCTCAATGCATTATTTTTTTGTTTTTGTTCTCTTTCTATTTTGGAAGCCCTGTCAGCTGCAATTTGCTGCTGGGCCGTCCCTTCCTTTAAAAAATGCACTTTGGCACACTTGGACATCCGCTATCATAGAATGCTAACTTAAATATAATCTAAATGACTGCTGTCATGAAGCATGTGCATGCTTGGCATGCCCTATATGATGATGCTGGGGGCCACCGCAACATCGAGACACATAATAGCTTATGCAAAAATGATTGGCAAAGCCAGTAAGTCGGTGATGCCATTGAAAGCAGCAACCAACGTGTTGACTTTTAATAAATAACCATTGGCAATCAAGGCTCATTAACATGCTACAGCTTCAAGATTCAAATACAGATTGCTTAAAGCTGTTTGATGGTGCATCCTGGGCTTAAAGGGCATAGGATGTCACTTCCTGTAGATACAGCTGGAATAAACTCGTGACACGTTTACCCCTTTGATTATAGTGAAATGAGGACACAGGCCATAGTTCCAAGGTATTTTAAAAAGATAATTTAAATTACTTTGCCAATTACTGCATTACAGTTTGTAATATTTGTTGCAGTCTTTCTAGTTCTCCACAATTCATTCTGTTTTTGGTTTTTTTTGTTGTATCATTTTTATATGGTAAGTATGGTAAAAAGTGGTCTGCTTCTAACTTGCCACTGGCCCAGGAGCCTATTGCAGGGATGTCCTGTCCACCTCTAGTAATGGTTTGTGAACACCAGATTTCACTTTCCCTGCCATAAGGGCCTTCATTCTGCGGTTTCATCTTGACTCTATATACAGAGGAGGCTGCAGATGCTCCGAGATCATGCAATCAATGGATGCTGTTGTTTGTGATTTCTTTCAAAGCCAAAGGAGCTCTACCAATATGTTGGCCTACGCTTGTGATGATGTAGGGGACGATGATTAGGATAGCTGATTCATTCTGCATCTGCTAAATAAAACCTCTACCTATGTTCATGGGGACGTTTAGTTCTGCTGGGGGTTAAATTGAAGATCGGCACCATACCTGTGCCTCTGTCAACAGAGATCAAGTGTCCCTTTTGTAAATATGTTGTAACCCTGTCTGCCTCAGCAAACCCCATCCGTTAAGATATCCACTTTTTTAAGCTAGGACAGGGGACTCCAAAGTACCACTTAGAATACATGAAGGGATTACCCACGCTCCTCATGGAAATCCCATCATTAAGCGGCCAGAGTAGACTTCTTTAGTCCAGCAGCAAACAGCTAAACTTGGGTTAAGCAAACAGCACAAAAACAGAGTTAGACTCAAATCCCAGCTTTCAGACACTTATGTGAACTTCGTGAAAGCCATGTAGATTTAACCAAAGACGTTTGGGTTGTGGCAGTCCCTAAAACCACAACCCTGGGATAGCTCTCCCAAACCACAGAAAAGTGTAGGCTTTGCTGCTTGGTTGAAAACTGAAGTGGTACGTTCTGTTTGGACACAATTTGTTCTGGTGCAATGTTGTCTAACCGTAATTGCTGCTGTTGTTTTGTCTGTTAAGGACATGTGGTCCACAAACCATCAAATGTATTGATGTTATGTCTTTGTCTGTTGTTGCAGTTCTGTAACTTCTTTAGAAATGGAATGTGTGACATTCAGAATGTAACAATATTGTGACCATGGTCGTCGTTTAATTGTAGCACAGACTTCTTCATGCTGCACATCCTTCCGAATTAATTGGGTCAGGCCAGAATTTATGCAACATATCGTCGTTGTTTGACATTAGTTATTTTTGCAACGAACCCTGAGTGTTATTTTTTTACTTTGAGAACTGAAACTAACATTGACACAGTATGTACCATATTCATGGGAACTAGTGCTGTGGGAGATGGTTGGGAGTCAGCAAAGAGAAAGGCATCACCTTCACAAGTACTGAAGTCAACTTTACCTGGATTATTTCACGGAAAATGAGCAGTGTGCTGTAACCGGAGGTTCCACCTGCAAGTTGGGGCGTTCTAGAGGGCCCCGCTATGTTCCAACAATGCATCCCAACATCAAATCAGGTCCCTAGTCCACTCCAAGTGACACACCCTGTACAGCAAACCCCTTGTTAGTACAAATTCAAGTTCTTTTAAGGGGGGGAAAATATACATGATTGGATGGACGACCTTCCGCAGCGCAGCTTTCTCTCTTATTTTGCTGCCCGGTGACCATGTACATCTTTTATAGCTATATGTATACTTGCAGGCCTACTTACCAATATGTGATGCTTCCAAATGTACATAACGTACATTTATTTTACCGGAAAGCATAGTATATAGAATGTGTTGTTACAGACATTACTGGATTTTGTGTTTTTCATCATATCACCAGCTCCCTCTTCTTGAGCAGCTGCACTCCACAGTCTCTTATCATTTACTCACATTTGCCTCTTGTTAATTGTTTTTAGTTTAGAGTATTCCAACATTTGTATATTATATATGAGAGTAGGTGTTTCGATTGGTGTCTGCGGGATGGTTCCAGCCCTGGTGTCACACATGTTTCTTCCATCCCATGCACTTTGTGCCTCTGAAGACACACCTGGTAGGTTTGAAACCATGGTCACTTGGTCTAATGGTCTTGCTCTTTTCCGTTCTTTGCCTACCCCGCCCCTCCAATATCGTCACTCTTAGATATGTTAAATTGTTTCCGTAACATTCCTTCTCTTAGTATAGAGCATAGCTTAGTTGTGCACTGACTTCTTAATTCTCTATCCGTTCCCTTCTCCATACAGAAGCGGCCTGGCCTGCCTCTGCCATGCAGCTGAGGGAGTGCGCTAAGCATTAGGAATTGCCTGCATCATCTTGAACGTTTGATTTCTTTTGGTTGTCTTGTATGATCATTGGTGGTTGGCTTCAGCAGTAGCTTGCAAAGTATCTCGTGATCTTCTTTACACTTAAATATTTTGATTCTAGGTTGGCAATTTAACACACATACTTTTTGACCAAGAGCTATCACAGCTTTTGCAGCACTTACTAAATAATTATTTATCAGATGCAACTTGTTTGATATGCATTGTTGACTGGGTAAAGATGTTGTTCTGAAATATGGTACAACAATTATGCTGAATAGAACACACAAAGATCAGCTCACTTCAATGACTCCTTAATGTTACCGGCATCAGACCATCAAGACCCCCTGTTGTGTTGTGGTGTTTCACAGAATAAATATGAATTGTATTTTGAAATCTTAACAACACCTTCGACACATTTTAAATTTGAGCTCATTTTTGTGGTTTATAGAAGAAGTGACATTCTTTATTATTGATGGCACAATTTGACCCAAATAGTATTCTATGAAATGTGGTCTTTAAATTTGAAACAGTATAAAATGCCTTCTAGCTGATCTGGAAAACCTGCAATGACACACATTGCTAACTTCAAACTTTACATATCGTGCTCATTTTGAAATGTCACTTTATTGGATGAAAGTGCTTCGCAATACAATGAATGGAATAGAAACCATTAATTGTGTCCCAGAACCCAATTGTCATATTGTGTATTGATGTTATTGATGGTACACTGTGTATAAGGTAGGCATAGGGATATAGCCACAACAAAAAGGAGCCTTGTTAATCATAACTCACCTGTTTTTACAGAGTTGCTGCGTCTCGTGGACTTTTGTGGACAATGTTGTTCATGCATCTTCAAAAATTAAGTTACTGAAGTGATCCTCTATATCCCCGGTGTTACCATAAATCCTTAACTTACTTCCCTTCTAGTATGGATGCAAGAGTAGAGTCCCATGTTTTTACTTCCATTTACGTCACAACAGGTTAGCTTTATATATTTGCTTTATATATTCCGGGCGGAAAAGTGAATCGCATCCAAGGTCAAAAATGATTATTTGATCTGATGATACTGACGTTGCTGTGACGTAATCTTCAGCATCTCTGAGACCCAATCTGATTAAGTTTTAAAAATATTGTTTTGGCCGTAGGGCCGATAGGGTTTTAAAAATATTGTTTTGGCTGTAGAGCCTTTTCTCTTCTGTACCTTTTCATATTGTAAAAAAATGCATTTTCTGTGGCATTAAAGTAACTACCAGTCCTCAAGTGTCACTGCTGTACCCTTACACGGCTCGATCACAGCTAGGTATGACCCCTTTTCATGTTTGTGCAAGGCAGCCAGATGAGCGGTAACTTTGCCGTTCTTCAAGCAAAGCAACCCAAACTGAGCCACTGTGCCTCCTGCCTCACATGGGGCACTGGAACTAGAGGCGTGGCAGGTGCTGCTGCTCCCCTGCCCTGGACACGGTACCGAAAGATGATGGAAAGCATTGAGGCCTTTCAATCATTTTTTTCCACCCAGCATATGTTGTTTATTCAAATGCAGTGAGATATTAGTGGCAATTGAGGAGAGCCAAGAGAGCAGCTTTTAAGAAGACACTGCACCTTCCTTAGCCACGTAAATCTAAGTTTACATAATGTGGCTTCAAAAATATGGCATTTGGTAACAAACTTGTGTCACTCTTCTGTTCTGGCCCTGTGGAGGCATGTGAAATGCATCACTAAAAAAACTCCTTTTTAAAATTCACAAATATTAAAAATGAAACTCATTTGCGAATTTTAATTGTGGAATGAGGTGAGACGCAGGTTTTGAAGCAGGAGAAGAAAACAAGCCATTACACCTGTTGTTCTTGCTTGTGGCACGCATGGCTAAAAAACACTGTGATTTATTAGTGGTGTGTTTTAAATAACTTTTTTTACATAAAAATTGGCAATTTGTACGTATATTTCAGAATATTGTCATAATTCACCTTTACACAATATTTTCGAGAAATGTCTGACTACCATCTTGTCTGCATCCTTCCCACAAAATCTTTTGCTGATTTGCCGTAATCACTCTCTCAGGAACACCCAGATGTTTTGGAACCCTTCTAATTTGAGTGACCGATGCCTTTAGCCAACATCCCTACTCAAAACATTGTACCAGCACCACTGTGTCTCGCGTCTTTCCCGCTAATACCATGGCCCACTTATTCAGTCACGAATGAGCCCAGAGTCCAACCAATGCCATTTTGGCTCTGCATCAGACCAGTCTCCAGGCACCAGCTCCACTGCAGTCTTTTCAGACACTCAAGAGCTAAAGTTGTACATTTTGCACCCCCGCAAAATATTAAGAAAATTATATGTTCTTACTCCCAGTAGTGTTCAGTACAGCTACAGTTGTACTTTCCTTCACTTGTTTTCTGTTGTGATTATTGATCTCTGCTTAGAGTTCTGTTGTGGGGTCTGTTGTATGGACTCTAAATAAAATGCATAATTAAATAGTGTGGTGTGCCTTCTCCAACATGTTCATATTCTCCAACAGAAATTGTCATGCAGTGAGCTTTAAAGATGAGTGGGACAGGGCCCTGGCGGGCGGTGGAGTGGATTGCCTCTTTTAATCCGTACACACCGGTTCAGGACCTCCTGCTCAAGCATATGTGTGTCTGTCTGTGGTATTTTCATAGCACTAATCTAGCCGAAAAGGCAGAAGAGTACTGTACAGAGTCCACAGCAAAGTCCTAATCGAGGTGTGATGGGAGAGGTTGCTGGGTTGTGGACTGTTTCCCTGCATCGCGATGTGCCATCCTTTATGTAGCCCAAAGATCTGCTCAGAAGCATGCAGCTGCTGCAATTTAAGGTTAGCGCACTGAATACCAGACTGCAGAATCCTAAATTCACCCCAGGCGTCTTTAATCCACTACCAGACACTAACTGCCCATTTGTCCCATTCTTGCATGTTCCTGCCCTTAGTGATGGTTTTTCGGATTTTCTCTTCTTTCAACATTCTGCTTTTTGTGGCTTCCTTTTTGTTTTAGGTAAACGGTTGATATGGAAAAATAAGTGCGGTCCCAAAAATTAGTGTCCATGGCCCCTCTCCTGCAAACATTGGCTTGCACTGCAAGTCGCAGGCATACAGGTTAAAAAAAAAAAAAAAAAAGGCCTGTAGCCTTGTGTTTTTTTTTTTTTTTTTTTTTTTTCTTTCTTTTTTTGCACTTCATTTTCTACAAGGACTCCATATCCTTTCCCAGTTTCACATATCAAGTTTTGGAGAAGAGTAGTCACCTCTGTAAATGTGTTACGGACAACATATCCACACAGAAAGGTTACAGCGCTGATGTTCTTGTCTTGGTTTACTTTAGCGTTAAACTAGCGAATCCTGTTTAAAGACTGGTTTCAAAACCACATCATAGGCTCATGAAAGCCCCTCATCCATCAGCATAATCTAGAAGTGTGGCTTTATTTAACATACATTTCACTGTCTTCCAAAGTGAAGGAATGTTCCATTACAAAGCCTGGGCTTACTTTGAACTGGGGGGCTACAAAAATCATCTTAGAGAAAACAAACAAGAAAAAACTGATGTTTCAACAAAATCACACTCGCTTTATTTTCTTTTTCTTCTATGCCAGGAAATGGGTAAGTGTAAATAACAACTAGCGCATGTCCAGTTGTGCCATGACAGGAACTTGGGGCAGTAACACATAAGAAACAACAATGGTTCACTGTAGGCTTATTTTAGTTAAATACTTTAAACAAATCTTGTGAATTCAAAAGATCTCCGCAGTGTCACTCAATGGTGAGGGCTGCATTCTTCCACTGAGATGACCACGCCGCAGCAGCTCATGGGTGGACCGTGGACGGCACCAACACCATCATCTGGCCGTGAGTGAATAACTGATGGGTAGGCTACCAATTCCATGAATGTGGCTGCTGAGGTCTACCTACAAATCCAAATCATGGTGCCAGTCTTCTGGTATGGGCAGCAGAGGACACGTCCTGATAACTCCTTAACATAAACTGGCTCAAAAAAAGTGACCTCCCTTTGACCAGAAGAAGAATTGTGTTGAAATCTACCAGTGACTGTCTTGGCAGTGCTTAGTGTACCTGCTTCTGCTATTGGCCGACTTAATGCTACACTGATACCTGCACAGGTGACGCGTCCGCCCAATCAGCTGTTTCATCATCTTGCAGATAATTGAGGGGTGTGCTCCTTCCTCCACCTCTGACCCAGATACCACTTCCTGTAAGTAGACCCGGAGAGAGTTCGGCTGTTTTTACTGGGGTCACTGTAACCCGCGAGGGGAAACAAGTCCGGGCATGGCAGGAGCCAGAAGAATGGTGTGTTTGAATGTGTGATAGTGCCCCTATCTCTTGCACGGCGGATGCCCGGGCCTATTGTTATTCCAGAGTAACACCTCGCAGCTCCTGGTCAACACAGGG
Organism: Pleurodeles waltl; assembly: GCF_031143425.1. Classification (NCBI taxonomy): domain Eukaryota; kingdom Metazoa; phylum Chordata; class Amphibia; order Caudata; family Salamandridae; genus Pleurodeles; species Pleurodeles waltl. The sequence goes on from NC_090442.1 coordinate 521,207,045, forward strand.
CTGATAAGCGCAGGTGTGACCTCCAGCCATTCTGATGCGGAGGAGGGCCTGGGTCACCAATAACTTGGAAAAAATGTCACACTTTCTGAACCCTCTTCCTGCAATGCAATACAAGCGCCGCTCCGGACCTCCATTTAACGCCAATGGTAGCTTTTGATGTCTGGAAGATGAGGCAATGCTTGAGTGCTGCAGCTTGCATTTGTGTCCCCTTGTTTCCAAATACCCGCATTTTTTTATTTACAAGATGCGTTCGTAGATTAGGACGACGGCAGTGTATGGCTTGATATGCAGACGATGTGGATAACATAGCGTGGAGTGGGTGGCTTTGCTTTGAATGTTTGCGGTGGATGTAGAGAATAAGGATATCAAGACGAGCTGCATGTCATAGTTTCACAAATCACCTGTTTACAATGTGACATAGTATGTGCCCTTTTTCACATATGGCTGATATTGCGCCTCGCCCCGTCTCTTAAGGAACAACATGTAACCAGGGAGAGCTCCTCCCTCTCATAGTCCTTTGCAGTGTGCGGTTGTGTATGTAAACTAGGTAATAGTTAATCAGCATTCGTGGCATAATGTATAGCTAGTGCTGTCCAACAGTCCTTGCGGGTGTTTGTTCCATAGTCTGTGCTGAGATGAGCGAAGCGTCCTGATTGCAAGTGGCGCGCATGCGCAGTCCCGGCAGTGAGCCAGCGTGCCTGAGATCAGGCTTTCCTTCTAGGCGCCGTATGCAGACGCAGCAGGAGTATTGTGCTGTGACACACGTCATTTTCTTTTCGGTTTTCTCTCGCACATTCCTATACTTTTCACAAGTACTAAAGTCACTGCACTAATTACAATTGTGCTTTGAAGTTTTCCGTTCGGTGTATGCTGCAGAAAATATATCATCTTCAGAAAATGATAGACTTTTCCAGTTACCAAACATGCCATCACCCACGGGTGTCTTGGACCTTTGATCACGTGTTCACTGCATAGAGTCTGCAGACGTGTTCACCTGGCGCCGACACTACAGATGAAGCTGCAGAAAGACCCGAGTGCACCTCTGCTGCCTGCTGGAATGGAGCTTTAAGAGGAATTTAAGAAATCTGATTACTATTGTTTAAAAAGATGATCGTTTATACAGGCTATGCCACAAATTGAATTGTCTTATGTCAGTTAACCAAAAACCTAGATGGAATCCTGCTCGATAGTGCCCCGGCTGTCTCTCCCGGGGCCGGCTTTGTTTGTAGATCTGTCCTCGACCCCCATAGCCGTGTGTCCCGCACATACGGCCACGCAGCCACGTGCTGGGCGCTGCAGGTGCACGTCCCGGAGGTTTGAGGGCTGGTGGTGGCAGACGTGCCGTTTCTGGGCCCCTTTATATAAAAGTATCGCAAGGTATAAAAGACCGTTGCTGTTTCACAGCTGCCGTCTGGGCCACGCAGAGAAGATTACACCTCGTGTGCCTGTAGATACTGTTTCCAGTCATCTCCTTCCAGCAATGCCAGAGAATATTTCCGAAGGATGTGTTTTGTCCTTGCTCGGTGTCATCCATGGAGACCTTGAAGCCCCCGAATATTCCAGAAGGGAAGGGGTGCGGTTTGGCCTCACTTCACATAGTAGGCGAGGACCTTGGAATTCCAAACTGAAAATCCCCCTTGGCCATTGTGAGCCTCTCTTCCGCCATTTTGTTCCTTTTCAGGCGTCCCACGCCATACCTTTATCATACAAGGAGAGCTCAGTTATTACGCTGAACTATCGAAAAATAGACAGTGGCTCCCCGCCCTTCAATCCTTCGGAGAGGTACCAGCCTGCCTGGAAACCTACGATTTCCCTTGATTGGCATCTGCATCACAGACCCTTTCTTTCTGGGGTCTGAGGCGCAGGGGCAGTGAGCGGAGGCCCACACAGCTGCGCTCACCTCACGTGGGCGCCATGTGTGGTGACGTGTGTTCTGTAAGCATTCACGGGGTGTAGGTCTACTCCAGTGGAGGAGAAGGGAGCTGTCGAAGCAGAGGTGCAGTCTCTCGCATTCCCCCAAACATGGGTCGCCGGCCCTGGAGTGCTGCACGTTTCCTATGCTTCGCTTAGAAAGAGTGGAGCTTTCTCCCGCCCCCAGTGATCAACCGATGAGTTCATCTTCCTTCTCCCTTTGATCACGGCTTTGGCCGCTCCTGGTTTTGCTTACCACATTTCTTTCTGAGAAAGAATACACTTCAAAGCGTGTTTTTATTGTGAAACATATTAAAGCAAGATTGCCTGTTTTTAATGCTCCTTCCTGCGTCAGCAGTTCAGAATCTGCGCGTGCAGCTGCTCTGCAGTGCATTGGTTTGGCTTCGTTTGCGCTTTTCCCCTTTGCACAGGCAGCACTTGGTCGTCGGATGCCCTTGGCACTCTTAGAAATGTGGCTTCTGAACTTACACACGGGAACACTGAAGTTGTCCTTTTGGCTGTGTACCGTGTTGTACTGAATGTTGCCTTTTGTAGAACACGAATGTCCTGCATAATCCGAAGCTCACTGGTTCCAGAAGGCTCCTAATGCCCTTAAGCACTGCCTTGTAGTGAGCGGTGGGTGAGCAATCCCTCCAAAAATGGAGGTACGTGTTAAGACTGAGACCCTGGTCATCCTCTGGAGACCCGAGTTATTGTAGAGTGGGCCATCCAATGCCTGCCTGCGTCTCAGCCGTTCCTAAATGAGCCTGAACTGAGAGGACATAACCACAGAAGCTTCACTCGACCTCTGTTGACTGCTCAATGAAGCTGCCATGTTTGAAGGAGGTGCTTCCCCTCTGAATTACTGGCAGAGCCCATGTATCTGACAGCAGGGCTAAACTCTCGCTTCAGACATGCAAGGAAATGCCCATAAGTGCTGTCTGCCTCCGCTAAGAAGCCAGTGGGCCAGCGGTGCATTGGAAGGTCACGCTGTCCTCTGCTACAGCTAGTGACTCAACAACGGCAGAAAGAGCCAAGCCTCTGACCGTAATTAGCAATTCACCAAGGAGGGAGGCAAAGCGATCTTTGATTTTTAAAAGGTGAGTCCCACAGAGAGGGTCAGAAAACGATGTTGGAAGATTCAAAAAGCAGGTTTAGCCCTAGCTGGAGATGTTATAAAGTCACGACAGGTGGGCATTCTCAGAGAAGCATAACCACACATTGCATGCTGCCTTCTCTGATACAGCTGCACACAATGTGTGGATCTTACACGATACAGTAATGTACTGTGCAGGTATGGTTGTATTCTAGCCAAGCAGGCCAAACATGATGTCATCCTATCAATCCCAGGACAATGTTATTGGATGATGACCTCACCATATTAGCCTTTATGGCCCCAGCTGAAAGCCTCGTGCTGTGCTGCTATGGTGCAACACCAAGCTTCCATTCATGCGTGCCGTCCGAGCCGCTGGACTTCAGCAGCCAGGAATAACACGGCCCTCTCACTTTGTTCAAGTGGTATAAATGATATAAACAGTAATTAAAATAGTTCTGTAACTGGGCTCAGCAAAGTGTCAGACCCAAGTGCTAAGGATCCAGATGTTGAGCCTTGAGCCTGCAAGGGACCAACGAATGCTGGATAGTTGGAAAGCAGAAATAGCTGTGATTTAAGCTCTGGGGATGTGTTGGGGGAAAAAACAGTAGTTCTCATCTTTGGGGCCTATTGGCTTTGCCAGTGCCTTCTGAAGATGCTGTGCAGCATGACCAAAAGATGAAAAACCAAAAAAGGGTGTGATGCCACAGTGGCTGTATGCATTTTGCTTTATGCATAACATGGGTGCCATTTTTTTTCTTAGATGTACCAATTTGAGATGAATCGATTAAATAAAAAAAAGAATAAAAAAAAAGAAAGTAGCATGAAAGGCGGTTTGCTGCCTTATCTCCCATCCCAAGAAAAAGAGACCATGGGCGTGAAGGGCAATAGAGAAGCCACTGGGACGAAGCAATGGGGAGAGGACAAGGGAAGGAAAAAAGCAGTACATGAAAGAAATATGTGTGGTGGAGGGCAAATCATATGAGCCAGAAGCAACATGCTGCATGGGGGAACGAGGGAGTGGGCTATGAGAGAAGCACACAAGAGGGCTTGCAACGCAATGGACATGAAGCACTGGGACAGGGGAAGAACGCATGTACAGTGGACAAGCTGGGACAAGTAGAGTCTTCGAATAAGAAGCAAGCAAAGAGAGTGATGATAAAACCAACCAATAGTAATCAGTGAGTGGGCTGCAAGCCAACAACAAGTTTTTTGCAACTGGGCAGCTTGCTCTGTCTGGTAGACTCTACCTAAATGGTTGCCTAAATAAGAACACAACCATGCATTTGAAAAGCCAAAAGGTCCTTATTTAATGTGCTAATGCATGCAGTGTTATCAAGTCAGACCAAGACACGTGAGAGAGGAAGGAGGAGTGGACAGGGAAGGCTATAGCTGCAAAGTCCTTCCTGCAATTCATTGTAAGCACTGGTGTGGGGACAACAGGATACGCCTGAACAGCCATCTGCATTAGGTGAAAGGAATACTGCACTGGGCTGAGGCAAAATGTGACAAACTCTCAAGCTGAAAGAGAGTGGGTAAATGTAAATTAGCACTTGTATAGCGCACTACTCACCCGTTAGGGTCTCAAGGCGCTGTACTCATACCGCTATGGAACCCCTCCTGAGCACCCCCAGGGTGAAGCCAGGCATCCAAGCGCTGTTGGGGCCGTTGTGGAGATTAAGCAAGCTATTGCCCAGAGTTGCAGAGTGGGACTCATGAATTAGATTAGGCACCGAGGCGAGAATTATCTGGTCAAGGGGAATTGAGCCCAAGACCTGCCGAAGCGGGACTTGAACCCTGGTCTTGAGCCAGATCTCTGCTTCAGGGTCTGCCGCTCTAACCATTGAGCCACACTTCTCCACTGAAGGCAGCGGACAGTTAAGAGGTGAACCAAAACCCCACTCTTATGGATGTTGTTAGCAAAAGGTTGGTTACGGAGCTACACTGAAATCCAGATCTAAAAAGGGGCATGGATGGTGGGCAATTAACCTCGCAGGAGTCCCTAACTCTTGCCTCACATCCCTGAAAACCTTCCTGAACTCAGTGGCAAGACTAATTTCAAACCCAAAGGACAGTCCATATCTCACCGGTTCTTGCATCACTAACCTAGCTAGTACTTGAGAGACAGTTCATACTGAGAGCTGCACTTGCCTCACATTGTAACGCTCCTGCATAGCTAGCAACCAAGTTACAACTACTAGGAAAAGACTGAAATTAAAAGAACAAAGAAGTATTCCCTCTAGAGATCCCAGTAAATTAAAAAAGCACTCTGCCAAACAATCTCTGGAGGTGCACCATGAATCTAACAGCACTCCTCAAAAACTCAGAAGAATGCCTCCTTACACTTCCTACAACAGAGATATAAAAGAATTCCTATTAACAGCCACTGACTCAAGCAGGGACAAAAGCTAAGAAGAAAAACTCCCCTCTAAGGGGAAGTTGATATCAAACAATCTGACTTTCTTTCAAACTATCTTAAGTGTGAGCGTGTTTTTAATGTGTCCTTTTAATGCAATGTGTAAAAAGCTGTGATACATACAATGAAACAGCCCACGCTATGTAAAACCTCAAATGAACAAACACTGGAACTTGCGATTGTATTTTGGCTTGATGTCTCTTATATCCCTTCTAAGTGGTTTTCCATGCCCAAACTTCAAGCTTATGTTAGTCAGTGGGCTAAGGAACTCAAAATCCTTTGTGCTTCACCCAACGAGGGGACCAAATTATTTTTCATTTTTATGAGCTCATCGAAAATAGGACAACTCGGCAAACCTGCGTCGGATAAACCTCATTTCTGTTCTCTGAAAGAAACTTTCAGTGCCTACCACTTGTCTGAATATGGAACTTGGTTTATCTTGCTCTGACAAACTCATAGACCACAATAAAATGCTGATTGTATTTAAAAATTCCCTTTTTCAAGTAATTAGGGACATTTAAAAATGTTTGTGAAGGCTCACGTAGAACATCTACATGCTTCAACATAACATTTTTAGGGCAATCCACAATGATGTATATAAGATCTGTATGTAGAAGATGACTTTGTATGCACCACAAAATAATTACAAGAAAGATGACTGGCCTAGCCGTGGAACTCGGTTTTAGCATTATATGCCCGCAGGAATCCTGCCAGGATGGCAACCAATTTCATGTCCATACTTGTGCACCTTTATTTATCCAACAATAGCCTGATACATGGCAAACAATGGCTGCGCTCCCACCTCTGGATTATGTCTTTCTAGGGACCAGTCTAGCCAGTCTACAAGCCTGAAAAACCGCCAAGCTCTTCTTGTTCTCTGAATAACTGATAATCCACAATTTCCAATTGTGTGTCTGCAATTTACAGGGGAGAGCCTGTAGAATGGAAAGGGGAATCTTTTTCAGAGGTGGAAGCAAAAAAAAAAACGCAAGTTAGCTTCTTGGACCAAAAGCCAGCCTGGGGAGGCGTGGCTGGATCATGAAATTGTGAGGGATCTTGGTGAGCATGAGTTGATCAGAAGAACAGAGAGGGTAAATGGATGAAACGTTGTGAATGAAGAATACCATATTTTGCTACATTTGATCTACTGAAAGTTAGTTTTTGTGGAAGGTAGTTATTGTTTTGATCATATAAAGTAATCTTATGTTTCAATGAAGTCAGAATTCTGAGCTGAAATATTTGTCAACTGTGGTGCCATAGAAATTATATGGAATTATTTGAGAAAGGCCACTTGCACCTACCTTGCCAATCTGAGTAATGCCATACGAAAAATTACAAATATTGATACTAATATCCAAAAAGTCAGTCATGTCATAAATATGCAACTTTTCTGTTCCAATGTATCACCAGATTCGGTTGTTGAATGAAATAGATCTATTCTGTGTATTAAGTGCATATGGTTAATGCATAATTTCAAATTGCGCAAACTGTTTCATAATGCCCTGTGGCCTGCAGGTTGGCTGTCAAATGTTTGAGTTAATTCTCTGTTCTTGGTCACATTGTGATGACAGCGCCATTTCAGTAGCTTTTGTACTTACCTCCTCTTGCTCAGCTGCGCCATGTCCGTCTCAACACATTGTGTCGGGGCAAGAGTTCAGAAATGCTGCTTTACCTCTACAAGAGTATACCTCCTGCTTAATATTCATGTCAGGCACTGCCACGCCAACAGCATGACGCTTGACATCCACCGCCCTTCCTTGTGTGCTGCACCACTAATGAATGGAGCGCAGTCGGACGGCGCAGGTGCTTTGCAGTCTACATGTCTGATTTTTCACCCTCACAGCAGGAAAGCACTTAGTTAAAATTAATGGAAGTGGTCCTGACCTTCGAACCCAGCATGCAAATGAGAGAGGTGATTAGCATGCAGTGCATATTTGCTGGATTGGCCTCCATCGTGTAGTATAGTCTGTGCTGGCTGCTCCAATAACTAAATACTTCTGCTTGATTTAATTAAAACTCGCTATGTTTGTAGAAGATACAACCATTCAGATTCCTACAAGTTCATTTTACCCAAAAAATGACATCAGAACTTTTTGTGCTTAGGCACAAATACATTGGTTTAAAAAAAAAAAAAATAACACTATACACACGTATATCTCAGAGAGCAAGTCTAAGTAACGGATGTGCAGGTAGTTACATGAAGATGAAACTATGGGCCCTGTTTAAAACTGATTTGTATCCGCATGAATACAAATGGCAAACTCCTCTGCCATTTTGTTTGTCTATGTGTGTGCATTTGTGTCAGAAACCTGGTGGGAGTTGCCATTCAATTCCCTTTTTTTTGGCTCTTACCAAGGATGCAGTGTTGGTTTGCATGGAAGTTGGTTTGACCAGCATTGAAACATAACCAGTTCATGGATAGCAGAAGAGGTGTTTCCAGTCAGGCAATGCTCCATCTAGCACAGTCTCCCAATCCCTATTGATTCTTGCATATGACCAGAAAAAGGGCAGAAGGGGAGCAGCATTGCCAGCTTGCGAGAATACAAGGACTGCAGGCCCATCTAGTTTACCAAGTTTCATGTTGGCAGTAACAGCTTAACGTTGACTACCTGGCCAGCTCTTACTCTGCTTGTACGTCACAGCTAAATAGATATTCGTGGCATTTAAGGACGCCCATGCTCGTATAAACTTCTCTTAACTCTGTACCCTATATATAGTTGGCTCGATCTTAAGAGTTCTGCCAGGTGCCAGCAGATTGCACTGACCAGCAGTGCTAACTATATTCAAAAACCCAACGCCCCCCTCCCCATCCTCAAACACAGCCCCTTGTGTTCATCCCACCAACAGCCATCTTGCATTCCTTTCACTAGATGGGTATTTTGACACTTGTTCGCAGATGTTAAATCCGGGGCTTTATATACAGTAGAAAGTTTATCGCAAGATCCGCTTCGCGTCCACAGCATTAACTCATCCATCCTAAATGGCTGAATTTGCGCTACGTTGAGACTTGTTCGGTGCAGGTGGGAGAAGCCCGAGTGAAAAGGCGGCGGCAGCAGGTGTGGAGTGTTGTAAAGGGCCAGCTGAACAGTCCTAAAGCCTTTGAGCAGTTCTGCTGGATTGATGATGAGACGGAGATTGTGAGGTTAATGTTTAAAGAGAACGTCCCTTTGTGGCTCTTAGCATATTGCTCTCGGTGTGTCAGCTCACCTGTATAAGCAGCCTGCGATCGGACTAGCAGGGCCTCGGTCTGCTTTTATCATTGCATACCGCCCCATTACCTTGAAAGTGCACTGAAACTTACCTGTCGTCAACTCTGGGATGATGACGGAACACAGGTGGGCGTTTTAGCACTAGAATAGCATGAGCACCTACTAGACATGGGCACCCTTGACTTGCTTAGATGTTAACTTTACTTTAACTTACTTTTCTTCAATTTTAGATTTTGCAGTGTGTGAAAATTGTGCTTGCCAGTTCAAGTATCAGTCGGAATTTTAAGGCATTGTGAAAGGCATATGGCATCAAATCCCTCTTACTGTAGTCTGTATGCATGTATACAATACTCAGAACTCAACAAAGTTGATTGTTGACTTTTACACAACTGAGGAACCACACATCTGCTGCCCAGGGCAGAATAGTGTATTTCCTGGTCAAATATAGGTGCTTTTGCATTGCGTTGCTAATTCGCTTCTTGGAGCTATGTGGCCGGATAAACATCCTCACACATCAAAGGGGGGGCCTATGTACAACCTGCAGTTCAGGTGCAAAACCTAAGGGGGCTGCATAGCCTTTCATCCTTCCAAAGAGTTACTGGGGTTGTCAAGCCTAACATGGGGTTCCTTGCCACCTGTGTACTCTGGGACAACCATTAGCTTTTTGTAACACATTTTCGGGCCAATAATTGAGTAACAGGTGACTCTAGTTTTCATAAGGCTACAGATGTATTGTTTGTTTTACGTGGGTAAAGTCATTTGCTGGTAAGAACACCGCATTTGACAAAGGTTCGGTTGTTTGATGCAGACTTGTGTTTTATTATTTTTATAAACTGGAGCAGAAGTTCTCTTTGTAGTGTTGGTGAGCATCTGCTTAAAAAAAGCTTTGTGTGCGGTGATTGACGGGAATGCCCACTCAGTAAATTCCTGTTCCAAAGACCAAGGGTATTTTGTAAAATGAAGATGCTCTCTCTTACTATAGACGACTATAGCAAAATCATGTCACATTTATAATCGTAAATACAGCTGTCAAAGAAAGATGTGACAATGTTTGTTTAGTGTTTTAAAACGTAAGGGAAATAGCTGTTGGGGGGGAGGGGGGTGTACGAAATCTTACAAATTACATTTTTTGGACAACGACCATCCCAATGTTCTTTTCTTTAAACGGAAAGTAATTGTAGAGCCTTAGCGAGCTTTATCAAGCCTTAGGTATGTTTTGATAGTAACATTGATGATGTGTAGAGTCATTGCGCTAGTGTTCGTTTCCATATGTTCTTATTGCAAGGAAGGTATAGGTTTATTTAACTACTTTTGACCGGTTTTCCCCTTAGCAGTTATCTATGGCACAACAAAACTCCTTAAAGGGCATGTTAACCTTGGATCTCTGCCCCTTTGACCACCACCGTATGTGACCCATGCATTTACCTCCCACATGTCGCTTTCCAGCCAGTGTGCAGCACTATGTGAAATATAAAATATGTCCACATTCACTCAACAGTATTTTCTCTAGACCCCCACACAATTATGCATGGCGCAGATGTTTCGCTTGACCCAAACAGGTTTTTTTTCATATCGGCTGTAAACAGTGACTTTAGTGTACGTTCCTGTGATCCATGTGCTGAAGATGTATGTACAGAAACCTAAGACTTGGAAAAAGTGTGGAAGGATCTTAGCCAAAACTCACAGCTTTACCTGCCATGTAAACAGACCTAGCAAAATGCAAGAGCTCTTTCTGGCATCCAAAGCGGCAAAAAGAAGGCCGCTTGTAATAAGATGTCTTGTGCTTCTCCGCCAGGAAGTGGACTGTCTTTGCGGCACCAGGTGACTGTAAAATATGAGAAGCCAATGGTCGCGTTGCCATTGATCTTGCTGCATGCCTGGGCTTCAGCTGGTCTTCTGGTTATGATGTACCTATATAAAAGAAACACGTCTTGGAGGGTTTCACTTGATCATCGCTACGGTGTCCAACTGGCTTGCAAGCAACCTGGCAGGGAATTTAGCAGAATTTCGAAGTTAAATGTGTTTGTATAACGCTTTGGCTCCACTTGCAAATCATAACAACGTTTTTATGTCTGGTCATTTCCTCACTGGTTTGATGAGTAAACGTTGGGACATGATACTACAGGTTATTCTGGATCCACAGGAAATAACCTTGATCAGTTGACAAGGTGAAAATGAGTTGACATTTCTGTACAACTCCCCCAGCCATGATCTACAGTAGACACCTGTGCTGTGAAGAGCCTAACATTATTCACTCTTGTGTCACTGCACTCTAGCTGCATGTCTCTCAGCTTTGCCTACGCTCTACATTTGCAGAGGATCTGTGTCTAATAAACTTGCTGGGCAAAAAAGAACCACATTGACTTCATCATAGCTATATACTGTAACTGGGACGAAAATGTATGTGTCCAGTCAAAGTGCTTCCTTCTGGGATGAGGACACCAGACGGATGCACAGAAGTTGGAAAAGATTCATATGAAAATTGTTTTATAGGAGACAAATCGGAAAGCATTATGACTGTAAGTTCTGGGAAATAGTTATGGTGTTTGGAAATTGTGTGTTGTGCACAGAGATTGTAGTACTAAGGTCTGAAAGCTGAAAGTTTGTTTCCTTAAGAGCCAACCCATGTTAAGAAACATTGCTGAGACCCATTTTTCCCACACAGTGTTGCCCCCTTTGAATGTTTCTTTGATATAAACTTCCCAGTCCTTGAGGTGCACACTAAGGGCATGTCCTCAGGACTACAGCAGCCTTGAGAATGAGTTGGGAAGGTTGGCGCCATTAGGATTTGCTTTAAAGCCTCTAGAATAGCTTTTGCAGTTTGGAAGATAACATGAAGGCAAATTGAAACACTGTGTTGATGAAGCTCTCTCAATTGGACAGAAAACTCTAGGCACTAAGTTGTAATCTTGAAAGAGTGGTTGTCCTGGAGAACTTCAGACACATTGATCAGGAAAGCCATTTTTGTTCATAAGAAGTGATCACCATGAACTTTGAAGTCCTACAAATGCTTTTTAATTTTTTTAAAATAACAAGGTTTATATAAGAGATTTCACAGCATTGAAAGGTAGGGAATTCACACGCTGTGGAATGGAGAAACCCAACATGAATTTCATAGAGTAGCGATTGAAATGCCTACGTTTTTTAATTAATCATAATTAAAGTGTAACCAACATAGAATATAGCTCCGTAGCCGCTGCCAAGGGCTTTACCGGTTGCTAAAGTCCCTGAACCAGAGATATACGCCAAAGCCGCAGGGGAGCACCTCAAACGAGGGACAGGGCCTTTAACAACTAGTTTAGCCTGAGGCAGATCTGGCTATAAGTCTATTAGAACATTCCACCCACAGAGGAACCCTCATTGGAATGTTGGAGCAGAAGGCTTATACCAGCCATTATAAGCTCGGAGCTACTCCATTTTATTCAATGAAGCTCTCAAAATTCCTATGTTCTAATTAATATTCTTATTGAACAATGGTTGGATATCTGAAATTCACCTTTAATATTTAATGCATCATTTATTGTGTTGGATGTTCACCATGTCATCAGGTATACAAGAACCACACATATACTGTTGCAAAATATGGTATTGCAAACGTAAAGGGACAGTGGAGAGGATACAAGGGTCTGTGTGGCTATGTCAGTAGTTCTCATCAGATGCTACCTACTTGTCCACTGTCAAGCCACTGCACTCACCACACTTCACTATTTCTCCACAGCAGCCATCTGTGTCTTCCCCATAGGCACCCCATATATTTCTTTCTTGCTTGTGGGGTAACCTGAAGGTAACAGTGACTTGACTTATTCAGGGATGTGCAAGATGTTCTGGGCTTAGAAAGTAGGCCATGGTGATGTGGCCAGAGTTTCTATTGGTAGGGTGAATCTAAAAGTTTTATTTTTAATATGGATAGAGAAGAATTATTTAACTACTCATTAAAATAGTCTTGGTGGAGAGGTTTCCTTGGGTACAGAGACCTTTCTTTGTGGTCTGAGCAGTGGCGGGCAGCAGCTTTAGGAGGGAGTGGGTGGGCGGGAAACACACACACTCTATTCTTTCACACACACACACATCCATTAACAACACTCATAACATTCAAACATGCACACACGCACCAAACATTCATTTTAAAAGATCACACACACACACGCTTACCTTCAGACTCAGAGGTCCCAGGAGGGTTGGGACTACTGCCTTCAAAGGCAGCAGTCCCAGCCTCGTCACAGAGTGGGATGGGTCAGTGAGACTGCTGACCCCACCCCTCTCTGTGACGAAGTGTCACTGATTGACACTTGACCTGGGCGCTTCAGGGCTTGAACCTGAAGCACCCAGGTCGAAGTCAATGGGTGACGCTTTCCTCGTCGCCCAGGAGAGGGCCTTGCAGCACTTTGCTGAGCCGAGGAGGCCACGCCCATGGGAGCTGTGGCCTCCTCAGCCCAGCAAAGTTCAGCTCAGGCAGCCAGGAGTCTGCCCAAATCACGCATGTCTGCTCCTGGCTGCCTGACTTGAACATGAAGAGTGCCTGTCAGGCTGACCTTTGTTCAGCCTGACAGACACTCTTCATGAGGGGCAAAAGTTGGGGGGGGGGGGGGGGGCTGGCCCCTCTGCCCTAAAGGACGGGCCACGCCTGGGTCTGAGGATCTTTATATGCGTAGGATGTGGCTCAAACAAAGCCCCATGGTGGGTAAAATGTAGTGGGCTACCTTGCCATGATTTTCTCGACCACAGACCACCATGTTTTGAATTGTCAGCAAACACATGATTTGATTTAATAAAATGGGTCACTGTAGTCGACTAAACCAGGCATCCTGTAGACATCCCAAATATAATCTTGAGTTTTGGGTGTTTTTATCCTTTGTCATCGCTTTACAGTTCTAGCACTATGTGGAAATGTGAGACTGCTTCTATGGATACCTGACACGCCTGTAACCTTTGGTCAAGTGGACTTCAAACTTAACATGTACACAGCTTTTATTCAACATGTATCACTGTATAATACATGTCAGCAATGTCACCACACTCACACAATTGGTTTTAGGCAACTAAATACATTAAAACAGGGGAAAGTTGTCCATGTGAACCTTAGTAGTGAATGAATAAAGAAAGGAAGTGACCCCAGTGTGTGAGCAAAGGCTGAGTTTTAGACCATGCAGAGCATGCATGGTGTCATTACAGACCAGGTGGTCTGGGCCTTCTTTAAGTGTTTTTACTTGTAAGTCAAAGGTTACCAGCATCTGGTCAATGAGGAACGCAATTAGACATCTTTAAACCCAGTTAGGGCTGTCAAATGGGAAGTAAAGCAAATGTCTGCTGTTCCTCTGCATAGCATGACCTGGGCAGGGACAGCAGGCCCAAGCACTGCTGCTCAGAAGGGAACGGTGCTTGCCCACGCCCTGATTTCCAAAGATATTATTCTGTTGTTCAAATCTGACACGGCGCCACAACAAGCAGACTTCTGCCAAGCCCATCAAATGATTCTTTGTGAAGAGATTCCTTGCTAGGTACCCTTTCATAGTTCAACAGCAATAACACAATTACAGTACGGTAGACACTAGCGACGAGGGTAGGGAACAACTGCCAAGTTCCGTATTGTGATGATCTGGACCAGTGATGCCAAAATCCCTGAATAGCAACTGTTAAAGGTGTGTTTTTTTTTTTTTTTTTTTTGTATACAATTACGTCCTGATAGGGCATTGATTCCTCTTAGCAGCAGTGTGTACTTTGGACAGTGTTGTGCAACGCGTTTCGGGTCAACATCTCCCACCTTGTTGCACTGAAATGTTTGTTTCCCACCACATACTTCTTCCCTTGGAAAATCTCCTGATGTTCATGCAACCTACGCACAGTAGTTCTTGTTGAAATGTCCAGGAGCACCGACTAAATGCAAATAGCTGCTTCTGTGATTTGGAAAGGTCACTCCATTTTATTTATTTTTTCGTCATTTTACAGCTGACTCTGCTTAAATGTTTAAGCCTCAGACCTACCCAGGTGCTACAGATGGTACCTTTTATCATGTCCACTATCTCGCCAGCCTTTTAGGAAAAAGCTAATATTTAGCAGAGATTAGGGTTGGAAGGAGCCCTTGCAATGATTGACTGTTGCTATTGGGGAGGCTAGAAGGAGGCTCGAAATTCAATGACCACAAAGACTGGCAGAGTTTGCTTTCTCATTGTAGGAAGCCATTGCCAGATAACAAATAACACACTGAGGCATTTCTGGGGTAACCCTGTGTGCCCTAAAAAGGTCTTGCATGTAAGCATTAGTGTCCATGTGCACGACATCATGATGTGCGTTCCCTTTGCATCATAGTAATCATCACTGCATTTATACAATGTGGTCCTGAGGTGATAGCACCTCATCCTCTGTGAGAATGTGGTCTTGAGGCGATAGTACCTCGTCCTTCGTGGGAACATGGTCCTTAGGCAATAGTACTTTGTCCTCTGTGGGAACATGGTCCTGAGGAGACAGTACCTCGCCCTCTGTGGGAACGTGGTCCTGAGGCGATAGTACCTCGCCCTCTGTGGGAACGTAGTCTTGAGGCAATAGTACCCTGCCCTCTGTGGAAACATAGTCTTGAGGTGATAGTACCTCACACTCTGTGGGAACATGGCCTTGAGGCAATAGTATCTTGCCATCTGTGAAAACATGGTGTTCAGACGATGGTACCTCACCCTCTGTGGGAATATGGTCTTGAAGCAATAGTACCTCACACTCTGTGGAAACATGGTCTTGAGGTGATAGTACCTAGCCCTCTGTGGGAACGTGGTCCTGAAGTGATAGTACCTCGCCCTCTTTTGGATGAAGAAGCATGCATCTGTGGTTAAGAAGGCTGTTGTTTAGTGTATCCTGTTTGTAATTGTGTGGTGCACGTAGAGTACTGCAGGGGCAGTCCGCTTACATTGTCGAGGGAGTGTAGAAGCATAGCCCAACAACTCCTGTAATGGGAATCATGCAGTGAGGCGGTGCACTTGTGATCATCCATTAGCAATGAGGCCGGTGATGCATGTGCTTGGCATTGAGAGGTAGACTCTGTGTATCGGTCTGTGTAAAGTGGTGTACGTGAGGATGAGAGGTGTGGTTCAGTCCTTGTTTATTTGTGGGATAAGGGCAGCTAAGCCAAGGAGGATCATAGGAGGTAGTCCACTACATCACATACCCTGCCGGGGTCTACCTTAGTGTTTGCAGCATTGGACAAAAACTTAAGCAACGAATGCAGAAATAACTATGGGGCCTAGCGGACAGTTGTGGCCCAATAATACATTATCCAGAACAAATGTGATAAAGCACAGTCATATATCTAATACTACAGCACAAAGGTCAAATTCCATATTGTTACCACAATAACGGGCATGAGAAAACAAAGCTAGTAACCACAAGACATAATCACTGTGAATTTACCTTGATGCAAGGTTTTAATCCATGTGTTCTGGTTAAACACGCCCTTACATGTGATAAAAGTGCATGATATAAACCACAGATGCAGATCTGTATTGAATAATGTGCTATTTATTACCATCATTATGGGAAGGGTGAGTCATTGCCCCTCCCCACTTAACAATAGTAATAAATGGTATATTCTTCATGCAATTATGCATATACTATATATGTCTTTCATTATGTGCATGTATGTAAGCCTAATATGGCTTACATCCTTCCTTCTCTATAGAAGACTGCAACTATTGCTCCACCCACAACCTTGATCTGTAATATGATGCTTGCAACGTCCTCCAGTAGACTATTACATCACAGTAAACCAGTTACCAAGTGTTGCGCATAGACGCACTTTCGAAATATAGATGTGCACATCTGAAGCATATATTTGTTTTTCGATGTGCTGTGTGGTGCAGCTCTTTTTCCCCGATGTCTGTCCGTTAGATACCAAGTACCGTGTGATCAACCTCGTTTCATGTTTCATGATGGTTCTGCCCAGGGCGAAAAAGCCAATTTGAATTACTATTATTAAAAAGCGATTATCTTGCTGTCTGTTCATTTATTGTTGCAAAGGTGAGACCTGTCTCTATGACAGGACGGGTAACGTGCGCAGAACGTGCTCAGTGACTCGTTCACTTGTCAAGCACAGAAAGCGTGCTCCCCCCTGCCATTATGTGTATCCTCTACCCGCCATCCCCCGCCCCTTCTCGCCTGGGATCGCTCTCCCACAGAAAAGAGATTATGAAATTAGTTCCAGAGTGGAGGATCACTTTGTTCCTTATGAAAAGTGATTGACTGGCCAGCACTTAGAGCTCCCCTTCAGAGGATTTCACTATACCACAGGGTTGTAATGTAGCCTGACGTGATGAGCTGTGGAGACAAAAGGAAACCATATCTAGAGGTACCACCCCCAGTAAAGCTGGTTCTCCAAATGATCGACATTCCCCATTGACCCAAGCTCGTGAATGTGCACCGTTTGGCAGCTGAATCCAGAAACCCTTTAAAAATACTTTATGATCCCTAACAACAGCGCCTACAGTGTAGGGTCCAAAGAGTGGTGCATGGTTAGGTGGCCCCCCACCCAGAAGAACTGGTTGTACATCAATGTGAAACCTACTGCGATGGTGAACCGCCCTGGTCAAGCAGGGCTTGAAATCCCCAAAATAAAGTGACCATCTGAAATAGTTTTCTTTTACAGCAGTGTTTGGTTCCATCTGGTACAGAAATAGATCTTATATCCCCCTCAGTATGTTCCAGAAAAGGGCCTTGCTGTGGCGGAGGGGGGCTGGTGGATACCCTGCTACTTACTGTAGAACCTGAGCTCCAGTCTTAGGCAAATTCCCTCGGCCACCTGTTCCTCAGTGCCCTAATGCGCTTAAATCAACAGGAAAAATCCCAGTTACAAGAGTTGTATTTAAAAGACCTGGGTTAAGTCTCCCTCCTTATTGACCAAAATGTAGGACTTTAGCTGTCCCGTTGGTGAGCATACAGACAACACAACTGTAGTTTCAGGAAGCTTGGCTGCCCTGGGCGCCTACAGCCATCAGACTGCATAGGAGCGAAGGAGGCTTGCAAGTGGTGGAAAGGACCAATGATTCTTCGGATCCCTCTCTATGAAGGTGCACAAGACGCCCAGAGATGACACATAATCCCACGTCGGCACCATCCAAAGCAAGGGTTTTGAGGTAGACTTCTGGGATGTTGTCACCTTCTTTCATTTCTTGGCAGTGTCTTCTTTTTCCCAGGAGAATATATGAAAGTATTATGGTACTTGCACTTCTGCAGCACACAATGATGTGGCCGTTTAGTCTTGTGCGCTGTGTATAATACGCTTTACCACGCAACCCTGGCTATCGGAAGTGGGGGTGCTGGTGCTTTATGGCTCTTGGATACCTGCTTGCTGGAGTCTGGACTGCATTTCTAGGTTCATGATTGAGGGTGGGTTAAGTTGGATGCTGGAAGCTTGTTTACTCACCCCTGCCACGTGTAGGTTCACATAGGACTCTACACAGTGCTCTGGAAATCAGGGGCCAGCTGCAAGTCATGTTCCCTGAAATTCCTGGTTTGTAGAGACCACTTCTTCGTTGCTGCCCTTAGATCTGTAGTCACATAGCTCCAAGGCGTGTGCGCCAGTACTGACTCCACTAAGGCACGAAGAGTCGGACTACAAGCTAGTGCTACTTGTACGAAATAAAGTCACAAGAGCGCCTTCGTGCATCCGAGGAAGACACACTGAGGCTGCTATGCATTGTTCTGCAATATTTGTAGTTCTAGAAGGGCATGGCATTGATTGGGTTAAAGCACTTGCTGAATATATGTCTGCCAACCACAAGCCTCCGCTTTGGAGCCTTGTTCGGTTATTCTTTGGCCTGGGTTTGGTGCGGTTGCTAGTTAGGCCTTTGAGAAACTGTGACTGCAGTGTTAGCGCCACAGTGTGTAATGAATGGGTTACAGCGCCTCGCATGCCGCCTCATCAGAGCAGAAACATTCCTCCCACTAAATAACACTGCACCTTCTTCGCCTCCGACACCCTCGTCAGTCGGTGGAAGTGTGCGGTGTAAACAATAAGTGCCCTTGCCACGTGACGTCCCCACCCTCCCTCGAGCAGGGGAAGCACCCACGCCTGCGTGGTCGCCATCCTTCAGTTACCTAGCCGGCGCCACAAACCGAGCTGGTGTTCGGCATCACAAAACACGTGCTTTACTACACAATATGGCGTTATTTCACCGGCTGCTTAAGGTTGAGTCTGCCCGGTCAGAATTCGAACCTATGACCGTAGGTTACACGGGGATCTCAGCTGCAGGCACGCAGCCTTCCCAGCTAACTCGGCACAAACTCCATTGGATATCGTTGGTAAGAACAGTAGGCGCGTTTGGATGCCTCCATTTCTCTCAGCCATTGGGACTCTGACCCACTGGAACTCGGGGCCTTGGGGGCGCTCTGGCCTTACTGGGGAACTGTAATTGTATTTATATAGCGTTTACTATCCCTGACGAGGCGTTGAAGCGCTTTTCGGCGAGTAGTGATGCCACCGAGAAGGCGAGGGGGATGTTGGGGTGCCCCTTGCTTCCCCAAATGCCTTTGGAGAACTCTCAGCTGCTCCCTGGTGACCCGTGTGGTAGATTTACCAATAGGCAGATGCGTTTACAGGGCTGGGAAACCTCAGCGTGTGTGAGGAAACCGCTTTCCTGACATGAGAGTAAGCGCCTCTGAAACACAACTTCAATACCCGAGAGGTCTGTTTGCATCTGGGCTCCCGGGGTTTTCCTGGTCGAACACCCTCTGCCCTGGCCCTAACAGCGGGACGTCACACTTTGAACAAAGGACATTCAGGCACAATGGAGCACCCCGGGATCAGAGGGGAGACACAGCAGCCCCCTCGGTAATCCACACTGCGGCCAGGAAGCGGTCTGGAAGGATGCCGCTTAATACACAACCCTCCGGGTCACCCTGCACCACGCGCTGGTTCTCACTGCGACATCTGCATTTACAAAGTCCACAAAACCAATAACACATGCACTATTTACCTCTTTTTTTTTTTTTAACAACATTGAGCAACGAAAAGCTTTGGATATTTCTCAAATGGGAGTCTGCACGTGGGAGTGCGGGATTTGCACAGCCCAGGGGGAGGGGATGAAAACATGTCAGCCTACGCCCTACGGGATGGAGTCTTCCGTGATAGAGGCCTGGGGCATCCAATGAATCTGAGCGGAGGGAGGCAGATTGCTTCCATCTGTTCAGACACTGGTGTGCCCGCCCATCCCTCGCACAGCTTCAGAGGCGGCACCATTGTTAGGAGTTTTGAGTGGCCACTCTTGCCCTGATGTCTGTTGGCGCTAAGATCACTGTAAGCAACTGGGACCTAAAAGAAACTAAAAACGAAATGTTTTCAGTTAATTGTGAGAACATACGTAGAATGAGCCGTCCCTAAGCTATGCAGGTAAGTCAGCGCCCAGGAAATGCCTTTGGTCCAATTCTCCAAGTGGCACTTGCAGCAGCAGAAAATCATGTTTGTTTTGAAAAATAATCCAACGCATCCTGCATACTGTTCTACAAAGCCACTGGACTAGTTCACACGTGATATATAAAAAAAAAAAGGGCTACTGGCAACGCGAGTACGCCTAGTTTCATGTGGTAATGGGTGCATATAGTAGCAAGCCTTGTAAGGTGGGGGGATACGCTACTGGGCTTAGCCAAGGGGTGGTGCACAGTCTCAAGCCCATGGTTGAAGAGAGAGAGTGGTTGAAAGGGGTACCCCCAAAGCCCATTCTAAGTATATTGTAATTAATCTAGATGTTTGACAGTTCTACTTTCAACTCAGACCTAAGCAAGCACTGGCGAAGCCAATAGTTTAGCTTGCATTTTGAGTCCTGATTACAACATTTATAAAGCCTGCTGCAGTGAAAAGAAACAGAAAGCGATTATAGTCTTTATCTGTGAAATTGAGAATTTTTAATATGTGACGATTTAGTGTGCTTGTGAGATGTAAAATAGTCCCTTCTGCATTTCCTGTAAGCACCCTAGAGGAGGTGGGCTGATATGCCACACACACAAGCTCACAGAGCAATACTGCTCAGGCCGCAGAAGGGAGTCCAATCTGTGTACATTAAAAGACACTTTTAAACTCGGTAACGATAGGTAAAGTGCATCTGCCTTGTCTAGCCACACCTAACAGGGCATTACACCAACTTTCACAGAAAAGCGACCTGTTCCGCCCCTGGGGCGGGAGTGGAGTTAAAATTATGTGATTGGGTGAGATAACCAATGTCTCTCCCTAGGGCACTAAGGACCTCCTGGGGCTGGACTGCCTTGTGAGTGTGGGATGGCCAATGCAACAACATTAACAAAATAAAAAAAACTCAAGATTTTTTGTCAGGAAATCTGCCTTTAGTGTTCAATTTCGATGCACCGGGTGTTAATCCTGTTAGTAGCGACCGGCAATACCGTGTATCTGGGACAAGTGTAAATACAAGTATCATAGGTCTGGCTGGAAGCCCTCCTGCACGAATTGGTCACTGTTTTATGCTTTGGAGCCGCCTGCTCCCGCTGAACTACCGGCGTCACCCGGCTATCCCTTTAAACGCACGTGCTTGGGACTTTTCACCTCACGGTTTATTTTACTACATTTATTTGTAGCGATGGTTTTACGCATACAAGGGAGGGGCGTAAGGTCTTTTGTTATTGACTTGTTGACTGTGGATGTAATCTGCATTCTAATCCCGGCTTCCCCACTTGTCACGAGTGTGTGAATCTGGGCAAATGACGGGCTTCCTGCACCTCAGCTTCCGTGGTCTCATAGCCGTAATCGGCGTTGAACATCGCCGAGGTGACGCAGTCAGGTGCATACCACCCAACATTACCATGCTAAAGTGCGAAAGAGGGCAGAGTGCAAGCTGGTTTAAGAAAACTGGGTTCTCAGCTGAACAAAAAATGAAAAGCATCCCACAAGTCCACCGAGGGCTGTTGCACCCCCGAAGGTGCGCGTGGTTTGTCCCAGGCCCCTGCTGAGCAGCAGTCTCCAGGCTGTCTCACCTGACGGGCACAGAGGTGAGCGCGAGGAGGAGCCAGGCCTCGAGGACTTGTCTAGGCCTGCTCTCACCCTTAACCATGGGATGCCGTCGGTGCTGACCCGTCCGGGCACCCTGGGGATAAATCCTGTATTCTTCCAAAAGCCAGTGTGAAGTGCCCGCGAAAGGCGCCCTCACTTTCCCCAGACAGTGAGGCTCACCTGATGCACTGCTAAGCCCTTTGCAAGTAATGGCATTAAGCCATGAATGACTTCGAGTCACCGAGGGAGGCAGACTGGCCTAGAGCGAAAAGGCCTCTAAGTCCTTGACCAGGCAGACCTGGTCACGTGTCAGGCGCAGGCTGACGCACGTCAGACTCTGCCCGCGAGCTTCCACCTGCAGAACAGTTCTGAATAAAAAATAAATTCATTGAAAATGCCACTGAAGTGCGCGACTATCGATGAGCCTATCGTGGAGGTCTTCAGACAGGGTCTTTAACAGTGTCGCCCCAAAAGAGGGTGGTTAAGGGTCGGTATCTAAGTCCAGCAGACATTATGTTTCTCATCAGTTATGTGACCCGCTTAGGAAACTAGGCCTTATCCCCCGGAAAGGGAGACCAGCCCAGTCCTAATGGGATGCAAGCGCGCGTTCGGCCCAGAGATACAAAGTGCATGAGTTATCTTCGGTCGTGGCTTCCCCTGGGAAGTCCTAGTGTATCTGGGATAGGAAAAGGGAAACCTGACCTAGGTGTTCACAGCTAAACTCACAGTACAGGGGAGGAAACTGCAGGCCGCCCTTTCAGACCCAACAAAAGCCCCACTCTTAGTCGAGAGGAAAGGCTACACCTTTTAAAGCTGCCTAGGAAGTCAGAGCGACAAAAATGTCACTGTTGCCTCCCATTTTGAAAGTTTATTGTCACGGATGGAATCCACTCTGGCGGCTAGCCAAGCAGGCCTAAATGAGAATTGCGGTAAATAGCGCACACTGCTCAACGTGGGACGCAATACGGCTCCGCAGCGCCTCTCACCGCCCCAATAAATACCGACTAAAACGGCGTACCTTCGTCGCCAGCTACGTGTGACTGGGACAAGCAAGCAGAGCATAGTTTCTTTAGCAAACTGTTTACCTTGGGCAACTATTTGCAGCAGCGTGTTTGTAAATTCATGATTAGAATGGGAGCCATTGTTTGGTGCGTAGGACCACCTGACGCGCATTGGAGAATTGCCCTAGCGCCAGCCTGAGACTCAAATAAGCATATTTTAAAGGACATTCAATAAGAAAAAATATATATGTGTGTGTGTGTGTGTGTGTATATATAATATATATATACGTATGCATACATACTAACGTGCAGAGGGTAATGTGCCATTTTCATGCCTAACTTGTGTTTCTAGGGGTATTTAATCAAGACCAGGAGCTGGGGTGGGGGAGGTTAAATTTCTGCAATAAGGTTAACATTTCATTGATGAGGCCTTGTGTTTATTAGCAGGACTGTTTTGTGTGTAAACTAATAGCAACATAATCTGTAAGGAGGTAAACAGTGTAATGTTTAGTTCACTCTGATGGGTATTAAACTGGAACTGGTCCTTTGCATTGTACTAGTAAATGTGGGTAATTTGCTCTAAATAGAGTGCTGCTGGGCCACATTTATTTGTTGTGTTCATCTACCAGACAGGGCAAGCTGTCTTGCAGGAAAGAAAAATCTATTGCTAGATTACTAACAGCTTATAACAGGCTTTTAGTACCCATTGCTTATCACTGGTTGGCTTTGTCAGTCTCATTTGCTTCTTATTTGATAGGTTTCGTTGTGCACTTTGCGTTTGTGCCTCATCTGAAGCCTGTCCACAACTAACCATTTGATTTGGCTGACGTGTGTCCTTTCACTGCTCCCCTTTAGGGAACTGGTGGTACAGGTATCACTAAATGTAACCATTCTTTGTGAGCTTGACATAGGCACGTATGTGGCAAGCACCATTGTGATCAATACAGCACAATAGCTTTCCACAGTTAGTTGCATTGTGCCTTTGACTGTACATATTGGCTGTGTGGTGAGGAAAAGTAGTTCCTTACTGCACACGCACCCACCACACATCTGTCGGCAGCAGAAGCAACTTCTTCTTAGCTAGCATGGTCCTAACGCTGGAGGCATGCAGTCCCATTAGCTAAACTAACCAAGCCCTCTCCTCTGTAGACAGCTGTACCCTGGTACCCTGGTCACTCTCCGTTGAGTTCTTCACACAGGTAAAGGCAGATCTTTGGTTTCCCAATGTTTGGTATTCCAAAGTTTCTCAAACTGCTGAATGGATTTGCACCCAAAAACTATCCAAGAAACTGTGCTGGATGAGGCCTTCTTTACTCAAAGCGTTGTGTAATTCCCTCCAACTGTTTCTAGTGCTTTTCAGAAAATATTCAGCCTTTTACCTATTTACTGAACAACCTAGCATTAAAGGTCATTTAGGTTATTATGCAAAAGAAAAATCTTTAAAATTGGCCAGCTATAGGCACCACCTCCACCATACACCCTCGTCCTCAAACATGCTTCTTTCCTCGGGAATTTAGCTTTGGGGGCAGCATGGTTTCACTGATTACCATGAATGGGCAATTTCAAAAGTTTTTAGATTTTAAACAAGCTACTGTTGTTTTCCCAGTTTGACAGTGCAGTAAAATAAAGTGTGTAAGTGTTTTTCTAAATTAAGAAGCAACATAACCTGCAAAAAAGTTTCACTGTCTAAACTGCTTTTTATAAAGGGGTAACTACGAAAACAGTCTGAAAACAATTACCAAGATAGCACAAGGTCACAAGAGAAATCTCTACAGAGGAGCAAGGCTTTGAAACTCCATAGCTGGAAGAGACAACTGTGTCACAGGGTTACTTCTAGGTGCTCGTGCTTCTGAGGTCCACAGCCCAGAACTGACTGTTCCTCATTAGTACATTTACTACCATCTCAGAAGTTAGTCATGCTAAAGTCATGAATAAGACACAACTACTCACAGAAAAAAAGCTTTCTTTGGGTCCGGCCAGTTGGATGTAATGCCTCACTACGTCCCATGTCCAGCAGGCTTCCGGTGACACTGTAGGGGACACGTGAGCCATAGCCAAGCATCCAAGCTACATGCCCTTCCTCCGCTGCAGACTGCAAGGGAAGTCCACGCTGCTCCGAACCACAAAGCTACCTTGCCTGTAAATATCTTTATCCAGTCTCTTCATTTATTTAAGACTACAGAATGGTGTAAAATAACCTTCTCTAGCTACTCTGGTGCACACATTGATTTACATTATAACATTGTATTGCTCATTTAGAGAGGGTTAGGGGTGTAAATAGTCATCATAAAGAGATTACCACATATTTAAAACTGATTTTGCAGATCACAAATTGGTTTTACCGCAGTACAAATAAAGGCCACTTGGCTGCAACATAACATTCACCCTTGGGTCTCTTGGTGCCAAAATATCAAAGGTTTGTTATTTAACTCGGTGGTACTCGATAACACCTTCAGAAGGATGAAAAGGACCTCCCCAATTTATCAGCCAATTCTAGGCGAGCCAGTCAAGACCAGTAGGGATTCAAACCTGTTACCATGAGGTCAACCACAGATGCCTAGACATGCACTAGTCCAGCAGCCACCACATAGGTAACCTTTTTCAATGTCAATAGTTGGATCATAATACTAAAGGAATAACGATTCCTAATAACATATCTGCAAACATACAGACCTCTATTTCTTTGCTGGAGCAATAGCACGCGTGTGGTCTAATGTGCTTACAAAACTCATACAGATGACATGTTACATCATTTGGAGTATTTGTTACGTTTAAAGAATATTAGAGTACTCCTGCACCCAAAGGTTTCTTGACGCTAAGTAAAGCAACACTCTAAAACCTGGCACCCTTCGTTTTCTGTAACAATTCGCCAACCCAGGACTAGTAAATAATGTACCCACTGGAATACCGTGTTAACAGTACCCCACTCTATAAGGGGTGGGCTGGCAGTTTTTTTTCTAATTTGAGACTACGTTACTTCGCCAGTGAAAACGTGACCCAGTGCCTTCACAACAAATGTGATCTGCGTGTTTCTAATCAAGAACAGTGGCGCATGATTTCTTCTGGTTTTAGTGTCATCATCAGTACATAGCATTTTTTTATCCGGGTGACCGAATCCACCTCTAAATGTCTATTCCCTTGAATTCCCAGAAGCATTGGGTACTGACTCTCGCAAGCTTCCTGCCTGTTCTGAAGACTGGTCAGATTGGGGCGGCTCACGTGTGACCGAAAGCCAAGGCACATACATCTTTTACAAGTCCAGTTTGAGATCAGGTGTGGAGAATGCACTTTACATATCCCTCTTGTACGTCTCTCACATGTGTATCTGTTGTGGCCCCCTCCACTGGCGAGTGTTATTTCTCCGAGTTGATTGAGAATGCAGAACATTATTGTGTAAATGTCCTTGACACGGCCCCAGACGCACAGGGAGCCTTACCTGCTCTGTTGATTTCCTGCCTGGATTGTAGACTGGGACGTGGGAGGAAGGGGCGGGGCGTGCCGGTGCGCCGGAGGCGGGCCCTTACTGGCCCGCCTAGAATTAGGTGATGAATTGGGGGAGGACCCGCATGTTAATAGCTTCCCCGGAGTGCCTGGGACGTGCTAAGTTATGCAGGCCGCGCGGTACCCACTGGCTGACATCATTGTTATGGGCGAGTGAGAGGTGATTTTAAGGGGCCGCCCGTGCATTCTCTCACAGTGTGCCGCAGAGGCGGGGAGGGGCGCTTCGCACATGCTACTGCTGGCGATGTGGACGGGGACACGGGCAGCTTGTATCCAGAGGAATCCCGGGCAGCTGATGGTGTGATGTGTGTTGAGCACAGAAGGTAAGCGTTCTGTCTGCGGTGGCTGGCACCTTCTGGGTAGGGCAGGACGCTTGGGCGCTTCTTGGAGAAATGATTAGAACTTTCCCCAGGAACGAAGCAGATATTTCTACCTCCAGCCGGGTGGCTTCCAACAGGCTACGGGGAGTTGGTAAAGTACAGCAAACTGGTGAGCACGAGGGAAAACTCATTTCATTTTCTTTCCGTAATTTCATCCCGTCGTTTCTGATGCTACTAATTGGATTCATCATATTTTTTAAGCTTTTGGATGTATTGGGGAACTCCGCTTCCAAGGTTGTTTGTTAATGTTTTAAGCTGGCTTCTAAATCTTTGAGGTAATTTGCCCCCCTGAAGGTGTGCCTACTGTGGTACTTGGTGATGCCCCGGTTGTGGCCAGAAGAGCCGAGGTTCCCGTCTGCCCGGGACCCGTTCCATGGGGATGTTGCTTGCTTGCAGCGGGGCGCCTCTTCCCCTGTCTGTGCACATGTGCGTAGGTTCAGGCAGAGGAGCTGGGGTTGTCATCGATTCCGCGCAGCCCGGTATTACGGGGGTGGGGGCGGGTGCTACCGGCTTGGAGGCTCCCGCGCAGCGTGCCAGAAGAACTTGGCGCTCTTCTGTCGATGATGGGGACACAGCCGTCCAGTGAGGGGGCCTCCACGCTGACTCCATTACAGAGAAGGTAGCTAAGTGTCCCTTAGGGCCCCGCTCCTCGGAGACGCAGCAATCCGTGATGGTTGTTCAGAGTATATTTCTGTGTGAAGAAGCAGTACGGTATCCCATGCGCGCTCTGCACAGTTTAACCCCCTGTTGGTGGTGTCGGGGCGCTATAAAGCCAGGTCAAGTCTGCTCAATGTGCCGTGCCAAAGAACGGCACGGATGCATCTTTGGTACGCGGTGGATGGATGTAGAAATGAACCTGCATAAAACATGTTGTTTTGAGTCTGTTGTAGAGCTGTCACTCTACACACAGTAAGACAGCTCAGTGGGTTGAGCGCCAGCCGTTGTCATACTTGTTTAACCTGCAGGTCCCAGATCCGAAAGCCTGCTGAGTTTGCATCTTCATTTGTACTGTAACTGTTGTGCTGTTTATTGGAAGATATACTTTGCATTTTTAACATCCACTCCTGTGTTTAGAGTATTTATAATATGCCACCTAGCATAACGTTAAGTCGTCATTGGACCTACTGCCGGGTCACTTTGGGACGTTCCGTACGCTTCCTCTGGTTGGCACATCTTGGCTGAGGGTTGTGTCATAGAGTAACCCAGCAGGGGTCTAGTAACGACTTAATATAGTTTGCTATGTGGTACTTTAAAGCGCGACATCTGACAATGTCTTGACCTCTAGGCGCTGATGTTTCATGTAATAGGGAATCCGAGACGAGGATGGGTATCCATGTTCTTGCAGCGTTGTTTAGAGTGTTACCTCGCTTTAGTCTGTATAAGATAAATATTAATTCTATCTAAGATCACGGGTCCAAGTCGCAGGCAGGAAGTAAGACAGTTGTCATCAGCAATACGACTGTATTTCAGAAAGAAGTGTGGTCAGAAATGGTTCCTAAATGCCCCTACTTTAATATTTATTCTCAAAGCTGTCAGACAGTCAAGCCAAAAGTTATTTGCCATTAACTGTTGGAAAAAGAAACGGTCTCCAAAAAGGCACAACCCAGAAGTGTCAACTTAATGGCAAGATCTGGCCAGCTTGCATTTCTTTTATCCGAGGTATTCTCTGTTGGTCCATGTACGACTCGGAACACGATAACCCGAAGGCCTAAAACTAATGACAGGTTGGCATTGCACACTATTGTCACCAACTTTCCACTGCTCCCCGTTGCTTAATCCTAAATCCGGGGTTAATTGGACGTCGGCGGCCCGGTGCTGCTGCCAGCTATGAAAGCCAGTCTGTTCCCGAGCTGGGAATGCGCAATAGTGGGCCTCTGTTCGGCCTGACACGCGAGAGGGCGTCGCACGTGATCCCCTGGGCCCAGCCAACCTGCAGCATTGGTGGGCCCCGCATGCGGCCTGTGTTGTCGGACACTGGGCCGGCCGACGTGCAGGTGGTCCCTGTAACATTAGCCCGAGCTTTGGAGTTTGCTCCCACTGTGGTTTGGCCTTGGGACAAAGGTCCTGAGAGGTTGGCTGTTGGTGGGCCTCGCTGCCTCGAGACATCTACATACAAGGCGAGGCCAGCGACAGCCAAACCCTTTCCAAGCCCTTCTGCCAAGGATAAACTACTCTGGGGCAGGCGTTGCCTCTGCATTGTTTGGGCCCATTGTTTCCACGGGACTTTTCCTTGTCTGTGCTTTTCATAAGCCTGGAAAATCGTTTCCTCTGGGACTGGAACTACTGAAACTAGTATTTCACGAATTACTGTACCGTAAGACTACTTAAGGCTGATCTATTTTCCCTCAAAAGTCTTCCTTTATCAGGCGCGTACCTTCCAGGATTCAATCAGCGCAGTGTTGTCCCACAAGCAGCGAGCTGGCCTTTAGGTACACGCCGCTGCGGCTTTTGCATTGATCGGAGGCCATCGTACCCGGGTTATGTGTGGAATTTTGTTTTTACAGCCCAGGTCTTGCGACGTCTCAAAACACGTTGGCGAGAAGTGTTTTTTCTGGAAAGCGTGTTTCAAATGAGCACTGTGGGCCTTTAACAAAGAGGTGTGCTGTTCAGGAGCCAACAGGTGACAGGGTGAAATCTGAGTGTGTGTGCTCGAGCGAGCCCCGGAATAAAGGCTAGCCACTGTTGCCTACAGGCCCAGAAATGGAAAAAGTCAACAGGGGGTTGTAAGAAATGTACCAATTTATTTAACATGTGCACTCAGTTTCATTAAGAAGTAGCAAGAGCTCCCGACAGCAGGACTTCCTTAAATTAATAGATTGCAGGATTCCCCAAATGAAGGCATTTTACTCTATTTGAGAGGATGGGGAATTTGCAGAAGGTCAGTGCCTGGAAAGTGGCAGGTCAGGCCAGACCTATATAGGAGACTGACGCTTCCGCCGTTGTACCAGCCTCCCAGGGCCCAGGCCTGCTAACCCCTCCTTCTCTACACAGCTTGCTAGGGTTTCCTTCCTGTTAAATTATCCCTTTCCATTGGCGCACCTGCCTGTGTTACACATCATAAATTGTGCCTGGAAACAATGTTCCCTTCTGCTCTAACTGCCCAAAACTCACAAGTAGCTCTGGAGAAGCGGAAAGGGCTTAGATGAAAGCTGACAGTGAACACGACAGTAGGGCAGATGTTGTCAAAAGGGCAGCATCTTACCAGGATCGTGAAGGGTGTGTGTAGCCGTGAACTGGCTGTGCAGAATGATCATCTAGCTGTAAGAGACATGAGGGTTATTGCACCTGCTGTCGTAATGCACTTTTGGTACATGGATCTGTTTGAAATATGCAAGTGAGCTCGTAGAAGCCTCAGCTTAGCCCTCATCCATGTAAGGTTGATTAAATGAGTGATGTCTGTGTGTTAGGAGCTATCTGTGAAGTCTGCAGACCCCTGAAGAAGCGATGTATATTTGTAATACTCTCAGAATGTGCAAGTGGTCCTTATTTGAAGAGCTGTCTTTATGGCTGTGATAATAGCTTCCTAGATCAGAAGTGGCTGTCATTCCAATATTTTCATTCAGCTGAGCAGTTGACAAGTGGACACTGCAAGCCCCCTGCGCGCGCACCCATGCATGCGTTTCTCTATCATTTTAGAAGGGAATCCTATTAAATACTCCCGCCAAAGTCAACGTCCGCAGACGGCTACAGTAACGAAAGTCCCAGAACTCTGAAGGGAACAATTATTGCAAAACAAACCTTATGGACATACGAATGGTAGAGGTGTGCTGCACAAATACACACAAAAATAGCATTTGAGGTTCAACTTGCCTGATTGTGATTGGCTTCCTGATTCAGCTGGGGCCCGACCAATGATAACGTGCTAAAATCGTCTCTATTTTTGCCTCCAATTCAACCTCTCCTGAAACTTCCTCTCAGCTCCCCAGCCCAGTGTAGCAATTCACGGCGTGTGCGCGTGACGTCGGTTCGTGCGGCCCACGTGCCCTGCTACCCGGACGTGTGTAAATGAGAAGTTAACCATCTGCCCTGCAGGTGAAGTTTAAAGGGCGGGCATGGATGAGGAAATTGATATAGTCATATTGACCTGCACCAGCCGGTCACGTGCGACCAGGGGATTTCCAGCTCACTAGGCTCTCGAAGATAAGTCACAACCTTGCTGAGGTGCATGTTTTTTTCACTCTGGATTTCTGCTCCCTAGAAATGGAGAGACAGCTGTGGACTATTTTCGTATGCAACCACAGCATCCTTTGGAAAGGAAGTACATCGGCGAGAGGGACCGATGTTTTCTCTTTCCGGGCCCGAGGGAATGTTATTGGCTGCTGTCTCTCTTTAGCAGAGGTGACGGAGAAAGCACTTGGGGAGTGTGGAGCGATCTTTTCCCCCCCGTATTGCCTGTTAAAAAAAATAGAAATACATCTTGAATGCGTCTCGCACCTTGAGGCAGATCTGGCAGTTGTGAAACTGCAGCTCAGAAGCGTGTTCTTCGGTTTTGTACATCTGAGAGGGGCGAGAACCCGTTCCATGTGTCCCAGCAGTTTACTTCACGTTTTGGCAGCAGTGTTGCGTAATGCCTTGATCAACATATGTCGGATGTCTAGGCGCCCTAAAAGGGATTTTTTTTTTGCGGCAAGAACCCAGCCCACCGCTCTCTGCTGCCCCTGTCATCTTTCTGGCAGCCATGGTTGAAGCAGCTGTACCAGCCAGCATGGGTTATTGGTATGGCCCCACCCTTATGTTACTGAGAAAGCCAATACTATAAACATCTTCAACTTTTGTTTTTGTTTGGAATTGGCCTGGTGGTGATTGACTTTTTAGTTTGTCTGATAAAGGTTTTTAGAATTTAAGATTGTCCGTAGTTACTTGGGGCCATATGTACGAACACTTTTTCCCATAGACACAGAATGGGTAAAAACCTTTGCTACATCTGGCCCTTAGTCCGCAGTGAACCTCCATGGCTTCTGGCGAGCAGAAAAGGCCAGTAGAAACACGACAGAGTCAAAGCAGAGACTATGTAGAGACTCGCCATCCAGACTATATAACGACACAAAATAAGATGTATGGAATACTTGTGCAAAATAACAATGAACTGGGTTGCAGCCCGAGTAATTACAAGAGACTGAGATTAATTCAAGCATTCTATCCACCACTTTTTTAATACTTCGGAGTGTCGCCCTAAGTGGTACGAGTGTGCCCAGAAATGGGTCTAGTGACACTGTTACTAGAACGAAGATCTACTTTGCTGATGAGCCCATAACTAGTGTTCCACCTTATGGAGGACATGGCCTGGCAGTTTGGGCTGGACTGTTCTTTTGGAGCAGGGTTTAGGCTAATTGCATATGCCTGGGCCAAAACTGAGGTGGCATGGTGTGGTAAATAAGGGTGGACTGGGATGAGCCCCAAGTAATTACTAGTGGCTGATATTAATTTAGACATGCACTCCATCACATTGTGTATACTTCATTGCATCCAGACTACGAGGCAGACTGAAGGGGTATTGTGGTCCCTGCTTATGTGGCAGGCAGGTCTCCAGAGCCTGAACTGGTCACCCCAACTTTTTGCTCATTAGGAAAGGGCTCTAAAATGTAATGTAGGTTAGGCTACCGAACCCATTATTGGGTTTCTAGCTCCATTCATTCATTTATAGTTTATCCCTTCTGAGTGGGCGTGGAGAAACTGGAACCTGCCACCAAAGCCTCCATTTTATTCTACTGTCGTGGTCTTATCTCGTGCAGCCAGTTAACACCTGAAGGGAGGCTCCAGCCACCAGTTTACATAATGTGATATTAAATTGATTTTTACTGCCCGATAAGTTTTGTGCAACTTTTGAAAACCCGTCTTCTATTCAATGCAGTCCTGACATTTTGGCAAGAGGGCATTTAGATTCAGACGCTAAAATAACCTTCGCTTGTAAGCTGTCGCCTGTCATAAAGCTGGGTAATGGTTAATACCGAGACTCCTAATAAACATGGCACAGAATCTTTGTTGCTCTCGAGGGCAATTGTTCTCCGAGGGCCGTGTCCTCCGAAACCAAGCGGCTCTCCCAGCCGCTCTGAAAGGAGTCCTTGTAAAGGCCAGTATGCGAGCAATCCACGCCATTGTGTTTATGTATGTAATCATTTGTATACTGTAGGGTGGGGGCTGCTTTAGTGCCCTGTTAGGTGACATGTAGCCCAGGGCTGCATTTAACCCCGAGACTTTGGACGGTTTCGAGTGCAAATGACTAGCTGGGGGTGTGACACTATTTTCTGCCTCTAAAAATCAGAGTAGAGATTCCGCAAGCCTAAATATTGTGTTCCTATTTATTCGGAGAGTTTGTGGCTTTAATCAGCTGGAAGTGTTGGTGCTGGAATCGTTGGCACAGTTTGCCCGAGTCGAATCCCAGTGAGCTGGTTCAAACGTTCATCCTTATTAGGATGCTAAAATGGGTGCCTTTCGGTTGAGCGAAGAGTACACATCTGGGAGTACGCAAGACTCCTGCATTTTTTTTTTCGCCCCCTTCCTTGCTCCTCTCACCACGTATCAGGAGTTATTGAACTACCAGTAAGTAATCTAAAGATTACCCTATTCTGTAGCAGATCTGGTCTCTTGAACGCAGAGTCGTGCCACCTTTTGAGATGCCGAGTGGAAGGGATGGGAGATTGGCCGGCACATGTGCCGTGTCTGTGCCGCTGTCGAAGTAGGCCGTCTGCGTTGTGTACCCCAGCAGGCCTGCTGATCTCCACATGAATCGAACACCGCAGTTTGAGCCATATAAACAGTGCCGCGGCCGTGCCTTCGTCGGCAGTAGCTGTTAGCATATGGCCCATAAAGGCACACTTCATGGCTGCTTTTTCCCACAGACACAACCCGGCCGTTACCCTGCCGAGTGAATGGCTCCCTTCACAGCCCCGGTCACCGCCCCCCTGTTGGAATTCCTTGGCTGCAGGTCATGTGGGCTATTTTCTTTGGTTGTTGGACCGAAGATGGCATGCAGTTACCACTCTTTTAGCATGCCGTGGCATCCCTCGATTATTTTCACATCATTGTAATTCGGCAGATCTGCATGGCTACTGTCCAGGTGCGGGATACGGAGACCGGTGCCAGTTTGAACCTTGTGGCTTTGAACGAGGGCGGCGAGAGTTAGCTCTCTTGTGCCCGACATACTACAGTGCCCTGTAAGCTCCTGTGCACGGACAGCTTTTGGACTATTCCTCAGTTAGTGCCATCCTGTGCCTTCTAGGGCTCCAGTGGGCTCTGGTCTCCTAAAGCAGACACTGAAAACATCCTGTTACCCTTCTGTGCACTGCCCAAAATGTCTCTCGTTGCTGTCACTGCTCAGTGAACACAACACCATATTACATAGGACCTGCTCCTGTCACGAGTACTGGACACTGCCCTTCTTCCAACTGAACTTCTTACCCAGTCCCTGGACTCCACAAATTATATTTTAACAGCCCTTTTTATACGAGTAACCCACTCGGTCTTTCTGGATGTTTGCCACCTAGTTCCCCCTGAGCTGGCATCAGACACCTGTAAGAGGCTCAATGTTGATCTTTTATGTACTACAGTATGCTTATGGCCGCATGACGCTTTTTTATGTCGTGATTGCAATGATTTTTTGTGCAAATATAAGTATACATTCAGACATATGACCTGATGAAAGCCAGCTCGCCTGTATTCACGTTAGTGTCAGAAGTAAAGGGACAGATCTGTGTTTGTCGTTTTCAAAAGGTCTAGTTAGCTCCGCGGATTGAGCACCTGCTGCTGAAGCCTTAGTACAACAAAGATTTGCAGGT
Organism: Pleurodeles waltl; assembly: GCF_031143425.1. NCBI lineage: Eukaryota > Metazoa > Chordata > Amphibia > Caudata > Salamandridae > Pleurodeles > Pleurodeles waltl. Next base: position 521,241,307 of record NC_090442.1, read on the forward strand.
TTAAATCACTGGCCAGTTCATCCTTAATCCTCAAGAGGTCAGTAAGACTTGGAGTGGTACACTCGTTGATTGCAGCGATTAAAGATGCAGGCCTGTGCTCAGTATTATGCTAGTTTGGCATTATGGCATCACTCACTTTTCTCTGACACAGACCATAGCATTCAGGCGGGGCATAAATTAGGGGTCATTGGCCTAACTGAGCAGCAGCTGGACGTAGGATCCCAGAAGAAACGAGCATTTGCAATGCAATGGGTCATTCGTTTGCTCAAGTTAGAGCTATTAGCATTGTAAATTCCTAACTGGACTCTTCTTGTCACACAAACAAAGTAAAATAGTTGACATAAGCGAGCCGATTCAAAGCGCCACCGCCACCGTGAGCGCCAAGGAGAGAGACAAAAGGCTAAAGAAGTTCGCTCACAGTCAAAGTTATTGCAAAAGTGCAGTTATCCATGTAACAGGATAGATGGCCAAGGCAGTAACAAAACCGCCCCAAGGAGGGACAAACGTAAAGCATTTACCAACGGAAACAAAGGATTTTTGAAAGGCAAGCCCATGAACGAATGATAGTGATGGGAGTGAGGTGGGCGTGATTAAAAGCCCAGATACATACCAATAAGGACCTAAAGAGTAAAAAAAAAAAAAAAACACCATTACATGCACTTGGTGGTGATCAGGGTATGGTTTGACTTGGTTAAATTGCCATGCTTCCCTTGATGAGGCAGGTGCAGTGGCACCGGTGCCTAGATGCCCTAGGAACTAAGGACCATGATACACTGGTGAGCTCCCTCGGTTCGCAGGATTGCTGCGCCGCCCTGTTTGTTTTGCAAAGGTGTAAGGCGCTGCAGGCCGCCATGGACGGGACCCTTTCATGTGCAGTCAATGAAGGCACCATGGCTCGCCCGGCCCTTGATTCAAGCTCCAAAGACATCAATAAGTTGCACCTGTTCGGAATGAGGGGCTGTTTAAAAAGGTCGCAACCTTCAAACAGTGCGCGAGGAAATGAGGTCAGCTTGACTTTTTGTTCGGGGTGAAGTGAAGTCAAATGCCTCTGCTGGGAGGCACGGGGGAGGGGGGTCTGCTTTCTTCTGAGCAGACCAGTACTGTAGCCCGCTCCTGTACAGGGCCACTACATACATGACGGGCTGTGCGTTCTGCCAGATTCTCAAGTGCGACACTGGACAAGAGGCGCCCTTTTACGTGTCCCCATCACATGGTGCTTTCCATGGTTTCTTTCACGGCTCCGTATACTTCCCGCCTGTGGTAAAGCAGCGTTCGTGGTCCATCTTGTGCTCTGCCTATCTGCGTCACTGTTGGTTGACGTGACCCATACAAGGACCTCATGGCTGCGGAGCCCCAACCGCCAGTGCACCCCCACCGCATGGGCTTGCACAGGATGTAACTAAGGCTTGTCTTCAGCCATCCCGTGTCGACATAGGTACCCGGCTAATGCCTCCCTGGCTTTAGGAATCCGATGTGACTTAAAGGCTTAAGTGCACGTCTAGTGCGGAGTTTCCCCGTCTCCCCTTGGACATTAGTACAGGTTGTTCTCTTAGTGGAAGGAGCAGTGGGCTACCCGCTGCGCTCAGCCTTCTACAAATGCCTGTGTCCGTGTCCTTGAGTTTGGGATGAGGAGGCAACTTTGTAACAAGTTTAGTTACGTATGTTCGACCTAAACTGTCGTGTATTGACTCTGAAAGTACGCAGCGACACCGAATTGTACTAAAGACCTCCAAAAGCAGTCCGAAAAAGCACCAAATGAACATGAACTCTCCTGATGCCTAATAAACTCCGAATCAGTTTGTTTTTCCTACTTTTTTATTCTATTCTTCTAACCCCAACCTTGAACATGCCTGTGCAGCCAACCCCCTCCCTTTTCCTCTCCCCTGAGCCTAGAAACTAGATAGCTCTGGCATGTTACACATAACGAACACATTAATGCAAATGCTGCAGTATAAAACCATTAACTGCAAATAACTGTCTACAGGTGTGTATGCTTGTGCCTCTTTGACCGCTGCTTACTTGTATGGGGTGGTCTGCTGCACAAGTATGCCCCCTTCTGCAGCCCTGGAAGCTCTTATTTGAGGTGCTCCTGAGAGGTAGGCCCATCTTCCTTGCCATTTCTTAAGAGTTCTGTTACGTTTGTGGTTACCATCACCTGGGACATCAAGTTTCAGTTATTGCTTATTACATATCTTGTTACCTGCTACTTTAGTCTGAGTGGCCCCAATGACCGTCCACAGAATGTTCTTGCATGAAAGTCCAGGTCTGCAAATCGGAGGTTACTGTGCTACAGTCATTTTGTAACCCTATTAATGTAGCTCGAAAGCCTTCATAGGAACCTCCACACAGATTCCACCTAATCGGACTCCCGAGTAAATTATCGAGACCGTGCAAGGTCTATCCCAGCAGGGAAAAACGATCTGGGAAGTGGCATACAGGGTAGCTCTGCAGCCCTGGCACTGAAAGATGTGGGCTGGTTAGATCCAGATCGGCAGGTTCCAAGATGCTCCCTGTGATGGGGAACGGACATGGAACTGCTGATGGTATATTGACACTGGCTGCGTGTAGCTGCTGTCTGTCTGTACTGCACCACAAAGGATAGAGACTATCCTTTGAGAGATATTGGCCTGTTCTGTATATAATTGTTCACTTGTTCCCCAAGAAGAACTTATGGAACGGTTCTCAAATTAAGAATGTTGGGTCACATTTGAGTTTAGAGTGCCAGTTTTTTAAATAGTTTGAAGATGAATAAAATTCGTGTTGGAACTACATTTGAACGCCTTTGTACCCTTACAACATGCATTTGATGGTTAATTGGTTGTTTAAGTCATGACAGTTGCTTGTTAAATGGACAGAATTAGAAGAATCTTAAATTGGCAGACAGTGTCTTAGGTCCTGATGTTGACGCCTTCTCTCCCTGTGAAGAATTGTACTGCCAAAGGTCCCTGATGTAAATACATAGCAAAGAGTATGCAGTAACACTGGAAGGTCAAGAGATGTATTTCTAAGAGATCATGCTGTAATACACATTTTGAGATGATCCTCATTGGCCATTTTCTAACCTTGGTCTCTGTTCTAAAGTGGATGCTTGGTGTCTTTGCAGGCTCATTGCTTGATGACCTCGGAGTGCGGGCTTTTCTGTGTCTAGCTATGCCTTTGGAAATGGAGCAGAAGATCAACAAACTTGCCTTCGGGTGTCAAAGAAGCTCAACCTCTGATGATGATTCTGGATGTGCACTGGAAGAGTACACGTGGGTTCCGCCCGGCCTACGGCCAGAGCAGGTACGTGATGCTGTCGCCGCACCATGCAGGGTACAGATAAGTGGTGTCCGCGGTCTCGCTTGAAGCCGTATTTAATAATTGTAAAAAGGTGGCAGGATGTTAATGGGCGCCCTATTAAGAACAAATCAAGGAACAAAAATGTTTTTCTCAATCTTCCAAACAGTGCACATTCAACATGAATATAAGACAATCTGCTCCCAGTGCAGTCGTGCTGAGCAAAGAGTCTATTGGTTATTCCACATCAAGGCATTTAAGCACATAGCCCCTGGGTATAATTTGAACTAGAGTAAGGTGCCTCAGGTGAAAGACTAGCACTCTGGGGTGAAGAAAGATTGGCGAAAGAGAGCACAGCGGAACATATAACACATGGCCGTGTGGGCTGTAGAGCTTTGGCACTAGGCGAAGCAAGGACTCGATTACATGTATGTATGACGTTTTCGACACAGGCATTGCTGTACCCCGCTTTTTCCCTCTGTCTCTACGGTATTTGCAAATGTGTTTCAATAGCTTTTCATGCACAGTGAACATTTGAATGTTTGCTGGTTGTGCACAGTGCCCTTGGACCCGGACACTGTGGTTGGGAATGCTCGTGTGTCAGACCAGGCCTTCCACAGGTAGCCTGTTCACTCCATACACCTACCCACAGGTTCAGCCGTAACCAGATCAGTTGGAATTAACTGCTAGCTACCACTCTGCTGAGCAGCATATGATTTCAATAATAAATGCCTGTAGTATGTGGGATCCTGTCAGTTACACCTTCAGCCATAACTGCATTTAGCAGCAGGAACCTGTTTCAGAATTGCTGAACGTTATAGTAGGATAGGACTAACTCGCCATTGACTGTATGTAGAGAGAAGAAAAATGCCCACAAAGATTAGTTGACTTCCGATTTTTTGCTGTTTGCTATATATTAAAATGAGGTACAAATGAATGATGTGTTAATCTTGAAAGCCATGTGGCACTTCCTGCCTTGAACAAGGAGTGAGCGTGGGCTGCATAGCGGCCAGTAGCTTGTAAGATGTATGTGCAGTCATTCCCACCACAGCACCCGTAGCAAGGGCTTACAAATCTTAAAATATATAAATACAGCGAAGGGACGAACTACAGATCATGCATCCTCCAGTGTCCCCCGGGGTATTTTAACTGCTTCTAAAAAAAAAACAAGAGGGATTGTCTTGCTTGATCACTGTAGATAAGAAGCATAGACGAATCTTCTTTCGGTCTCGCGAAACAAAGTTCTTTTTGAAAGATACTACTCTTCTTTGGTTAGGCATTGTTACTCACTTTTAATTTGAGGCGCTACAGAAAGTTGGTAAGAGCCTCCGAGGTCTGAATATCTGAGTAAAACAAGGGGTGATTGTCCCTGTTGTAGGAAGTTAAGCCGAAGGTTGGTGCTTGTTGGAGAACCTTCCAAAATCTGTGGTGGTTTTGTTTGGATTTGGGGTTAAAGGTGATCTGCCAGTGACTTCCTTTTGCTTGGTTCCACAATGTGGGGGCGAGAGGTTGCGCCTACAGCCTGATTGTCCATTCCCGCACCCTGCCCCAGTACAGGAAGGAGTAAAAGGTAACAAACAGCAAAAACAGCTTCTTCCTTAAAGCATCTTGAGGCCACCTGTGCCCAAAGGGGAGCACACTGTCCCTATGCACGTCTGTCCGTACCGTCAGTGGTTCAAACAATAGCCCAATAGAGGTCTGACTGTAGGCGGAAAAGGCTCAGTCCCGCCATGTGCACACAAACCCTGGGATTGGGACGTAGAAGATGATGAGCTTTACAGATACACATTTGTTAACATTGTTTGGAGATCTTGAATAGCTTATCCTGGCTTCCCATTCTACAAGTCTGTGATTCCATGCAAAACACTCCAGCTTCCTTGATTGAAAAAGAGGAATGGGGAGCCCTTAAAGTACCAAGAAATATCTAGTTGTGCCAGGCTTATCAGTCGCTATTTTACCTAAGAGCTCCTCCTTAATAAAACCACACATGCCCACCCATTCCTTGGGACTTTGGCTTCTTTTAAGTCTCATGTTCGATGAGGCATAATTTCCCTCAAACTTATATTGGCTGTTCTCCACCACTTTGACATACTCTTCCTTCTTAAACTGAGCCCAGTAAAGTTTCAATACTGCAGACACCTATTTCATGCTTGATCCGAGACCAGCTTAAGAGTTCAGTGGGTTGAAAGTCTGCTGAAATATGTTAAGCTGCTAATCACCGGTTTGACCATCTAGTTCCAGGTTTTGGTATTGCTTACATGACCCTCCTTGCCATTTCAAATTGCCTTGTAGGGACAGAACTTTGAAGGCAAAATTGGCTTTGTCTATGAGGCCTATTTGCTCATGTAATCTGGCACAATGTTGTCTATTTGGGTGAAATTATGACTTGTTACGAATGATAAGGACTCCAAATCACATGATTGCATTGATTCATCCTACTCACATTTTTACCAAGGTAGTCAACTACTTGACTCATTTAGGCAGCTTGACTCATTTCTTTTTTCAAAGATGATAAACGTACGTGGATGGACCTGCCCTCATTTCTCCCCTGATCAGAGTTTCACTTCACCAGTGGTGCCCATGGGATCTGGTGCATGCCACATTTGCAGAGCCACAGCTAATTTTGTAACAATTTATAGCTGGTGCATGTACATATGCACCTTCTGTGTATTTCTGTGTGTGGCATAAACGCAACCGTTCAGAACCTCCACCTCCTAAAAAGCATAATCTGTTCAGGTCTTCTCGTCCTTACATTAGTAGATAAAGCAGTTCGCAAGTTGCCTATTTCAGCTCCTTTTCCATGCCCAACTTTGCCTCATCAGAGCTTGTTGGCAGGTGCCATCACTGGGAGGATGTTCTTTTCATACCCTGCCTTGTAGCCATCCCATGTCACAAGGTACAACTGGCACATTTGCTTGAAAATACATTTTTCCTGGTGTTAGACAGTCGCAATGTGGTGTTCCATGTATTATCCCTCACTGGCCATGAGCCCGCATAGTCCCTCCAGGAGTGCCCTGTATCCTCGCAGGATGCAAAAACAAATTTTAAGGTTCATGTGTGAATTAGAACAGCAGGAATCGCCCACACTGCTTGCTTGCACTTAAAACGTAACCTTTTCCAAAAGCGTTACCTTGCAAGGGTTTTCAAAATCATAGGCAAATCATTTTCCGCGCTCCGCAAGCAATGTTAGGCCTGGTTGAGGCCTTCATGTGTCAGTCACCCATCCGAGGTTCCTTTGACAAACCGGTATGTGGCCGCTGCTCTTACGATGCAGAGGACAGGATCCTTTTGAAACTGAACACATACGGCATCACGTTCCCCGTTGCCGATATTCGCAGGCAGTCTCAGTAAGGAGACCTGCAGGCACATCGAGGTTGAAGTGCATATTTGTAAGAACCATTGAAATGCACTTCTAATGTTGCAGCTATCTGTGAACCTGCAGACCCGCCCCCAAAGAACCGAGATGATCGAGTCCATATGAGAACATGAAAAGTACACCTTGGTTGCCCCGGGGAGAGGGAGTTATCTTTTTTGTTTTAATTCCCAATAAAAACTTGTAGGAACTTGTTCTCTTTTCTTCAAAGTGAACTTGCATCTGGTTGAAATGTGTCCCCGGCTCCCTGCCTCCCAGAGGAGGACCAGAGCCCCGGCCTCTAGGGCAAAGCTCAGATGGAAGCAATGAAAGCTGATGCTCGGTGTGAACCTGAACAGCAGGAGCCCACGGACCGAGCACAAAACTAGCTTTAGTCTCACCAACGTGTAAAACGCGAGAGCAAATTAAATCTCTCTACAGAGGCCCTTCTGAATAGCTCCGCACGTTATGTGTGGCAATTGTGGAGGGAGACTGGCATTTCAACAGACTTGTTGACTGGGCCTGGAAAGGGGGCGGGTGGAATGGCAGCGTTAAATGTGCATAATTTATGGCACCCCCTAATTGACACTGCAAATTGCATTCCAGTAGAGCAATTCAGCATCTGCGTGTTACTTCTACCAGAGGTGCCCAGTTTTGCTGAGTTAGCTCATGGGGTTGGGCAATAAGGGAAGACAGTAAATCCTGACACAGGTCTTCTCTGGCAGCCTGAGCTCTTCTCAGTAAATCTTAGTCATGGGGGGAGGGGCGTGTGGTGTGCTAACTGTCGCGCCGGCTGTCTTTGCCCGAGTTCTTTGATTCGTTGTTCGGAGTATTTTGGGTTATTTTGTGGGTTTCTGGGTGTCTGCTGGATTATTAACCATGTCTCCTCGTAACCCAGGTACAGCTCTACTTCGCCTGCCTGCCCGAGGAGAAGGTCCCCTACGTCAACAGCCTTGGAGAGAAGAGCCGCAGCAAGCAGTTGCTGTACCAGCTCCCGCCGCACGATAATGAGGTACATCATCCGGGGGGGCCGGTGGTCGAACTCCTCGGGGGAGCCCTGTGAGGCGTGTGGGGCAGACATGGCATTTTTGTCAGTAAGTCGTAAACTGGGCTGCGCACTGTTGAATTGGCAGTGTTTGCTCGTCCGTTTTTGGCCCCGTTGTCTGGGAGGGTTTGCCTTGTTGGAGAAGCTGGAGTTGGTGCAATAAACGGATGGTACTTGCAGTGTTTTGTTCGCACCCCATTCTGGACTAGGTTTGCTTTCCTTGGCAGTAGAAATAATGTATTCTTTTGTTTGGCCAAGCATCCTAAAATGGGATTGCGCTGTACCAGGCAGACATGGGCAGATGGTGGGCACATGCGCTAGTCCTTGATACAAGAAACACTTGAGGACGGTGGGAGCGACTGAATAACTGCTGCTTTCTTCCCTTTGAAGGTGAGGTACTGCCAGTCTTTGAGCGAAGAGGAGAAGAAGGAGCTGCAGATGTTCAGCACTCAGCGCAAGAAGGAGGCGCTGGGGAGGGGTTCCATCCGACTGCTCTCCAGGGCAGCCATGCATGCCATTTGTGAGCAGGTAATTATTGCGTCACATAACAGCTAACTTCCGGTTCTGCAACAGTGCTTCCTGTAGAATGGGATGAACTATAAATCCAGAGTCCCACACTTCGTAACTAGTGCCAGCTTTTGGGGTGCACCACTATGAATGTGTTTTGAGCACCTACACAGATGCCGTTCATCATTCGTGAACCAATACAGTTATTTCTTAAGATGGCCTTCCAGGGTGGTGGTTCTAAATAGCGTGCTAATATTGTTCTGTTAGGACAGAACCAACATTATACCAGAAAATCTTTGAGTGTGGTACAAATATGTTTGTCAAATCTTATTTCTTCATACACAACAGCCATATGGAAACTCCTTGAATCCCATGATCGATTTAGTCCTCGGGCAGACTCCTTCTGCATATCCAGCCTGCCTCGAAAGTCTTTTCCCTCTGTGCAGCTAGTCAGGCTGACAAACATGATATCCGTGGTATTCTCCTAATGTCCCACTCTGCGACCCTCTGCAGGGTCTTCAGGTGTTCTGACTCACTGCCTCCATCTGGAGCTCCCGCGAGCTCCGGGATTTGGTGCTTTAGGCACAGTATGAAAAAGCCTGTTCTGAATCTTGTATTGCCCTGCCCCCTCCGACTCTCCTCCGAGAGTTCCCATCCTGGTATACCAGGGGAGAGTGGGGGTGCCCCAGGAGAGTGCCGGCCAATCCTGGCTCATTTAGCAGTAATCCTCGCTGTACCACATTATCCTTGCAGGCTGTGGTTTAGCAGTGACGTCTTAAGCAAATGCCTTACATTCATTCGCTGAACGGATGTATGAAAACCCTAAAACGTTTTCTACATAGGAAATGTGTCCAATCACGGCCAGATGGCTGTAATCATCGAACCACTTCTCGCTAATGAAAGCCAGGCTAAAGCGAGCCCTTTAAAAAGTAAATAATGCACATCAGTCATGTCCGCCTTGGTGAGGATCGGTTTATGGGTGAGCATTGTTAGAATGTTTTACGTGTGACGTTTGCATGCGGGGGTATTTTGTCTCGAGTGTAACTGGTAACATATGGGACAATCCTCGTGTAATACGAGTCCAGCTTTAATTTCATTCTTTTTCTTTTGTAGTGTGGAAAAAAGATAATCGGCGGTGAGGTGGCCGTGTTCGCGTCGCGCGCTGGGCCCGGCGTGTGCTGGCACCCTTCCTGCTTCTCGTGCGCCACTTGCAACGAGCTTCTCGTCGACCTCATCTACTTTTACCAAGATGGGAAAATCCACTGCGGCCGGCACCACGCGGAGCTGCTGAAGCCACGCTGCTCGGCGTGTGACGAGGTACAGCGCCGCCTTCAGGCGTGTCCCCAGGCCCTCCGAGTCTGAGTAGAGCAAGCCAGCAATGCCAGGGCTCTGCTTCTTCCCAAGACTGTGGCCAGAAAGTGCATGTTTCACATCTGTTCAAATTGCCAACTCTTTCATACTGTCCTCTGTGTGTAGACCACATTTTCAATTCTGCCTATGAACATTTTTATCCACCCTAAGGTGGAAAGTCGACCACTGAAATTGGTGTTGTAAAACTAGTAACCTTCCCATTGAGAACACCTGCATGTGTTTAGTTGCCTGTCAGCAGTTTTGCCTTCTAAAAGCTCATATGTTTGCCAAGTTTTGTCCAGCTGATTCACACTGTCTGGTCTGCCAAAGACACACACCCACCAAAATGGCTGTTTGTTCACACAAATCTGTGGTTTGCCTTGATTTTGCAGATCATTTTTGCAGACGAGTGCACGGAGGCTGAAGGCCGCCACTGGCACATGAAGCATTTTAGCTGCTTTGAGTGTGAGACTGTCCTCGGAGGGCAGAGATACATCATGAAGGATGGACGGCCCTTCTGCTGTGGGTGCTTCGAGTCTCTCTATGCCGAGTACTGTGAATCCTGTGGCGAACATATTGGTAAGCAAACCTAGATCCTGCTGGGGAATGGTCCCACCCTGCCTCAGGAAGAGAGCTCTGTGGACCCCCACAGTTAACGCCTGACAGAGCTCCGTCCAGTGGCACTCCTCTGTGAGAAGGAGGGGTCTGAATTCAAAGGGCCTGGTGAAATTATTCTGCAGCCCCCTCCTTATCTTGCAGGGCTCGTTGTGTAACCACTTTTTGTGTAATGTGGTTTTGGCCAATTTAGTTAAAGTTAACATGCTTTTAATTATGTCAGTGCATGCACTGCTTACCTTTTATACCGTGCTATTTATATTTGTGTTGCTTGTTGCAGTCTCTTTAGTCCTTCCATGTTTTAATACCAGTGATGTGAGTGTTTTTGGAATAATCAACTACAGGGTTCCTTAAAGTGTTGGGCGTGGACCCCAGTCAAAATGTAGTTGTTTGACTTTATAGGGATAATTAGATTAAAACCTGCAAACCTACCTGATATATTCTATGGCTAGTGCAACATTTGTTTGCGTTGACCTGCGCCATCTTAGGCTGCGAGCAAAATTTGGAAGTGCTTCTAGTCACTAAAATATATCCTTTTTTTGATAAACCTGTTTTCCTAGAAGATAGTATTGTTATATTTAGCTTCAGCCGTTGACTGAGTTGGTGCCTAGTACACACATTGTTACATCTGATGGGTCGAACCTCAATCACTCACAGTATGTGCTTGAAAAATATATGGCTCCATTTTGTATCTTGATGTGGTACTCACGTTGCATTACGTTGTGTCCTTTCCATAATTACTGAAAACATAACCTTTCAATTTTCTCCTGTTTCAGGTGTGGATCATGCTCAGATGACCTATGACGGGCAGCACTGGCATGCTACAGAGACTTGCTTTGCTTGTGCCCAGTGCAAATCATCCCTTCTGGGGTGCCCCTTTCTCCCTAAACAAGGACGGATTTACTGCTCCAAAACATGCAGTTTGGGGGAAGACATTCATGCCTCCGACTCGTCTGATTCCGCGTTCCAGTCGGCGCGGTCACGAGAGTCGAGGAGAAGTGTGCGCATGGGCAAAAGCAGCCGGTCTGCTGACCAGTGTAGACAGTCCCTCTTGCTGTCACCTGCACTGAATTACAAGTTTCCAGGTCTTTCCATTTCTGGCAATGCAGATGACACAATCTCACGTAAACTCGATGACCTGAGCCTTCAACGGCAAAGAGGAAGCTTTGACAGCGATTCTTTCTGGAAAGGAAGAGGCGAGCAAGATTCACCAGAAGATCACGAAGAATGGGCTGAGCATGAAGACTATATGACACAGCTGTTGCTAAAATTTGGTGACCAGGGTATTTTCCAACAACCCATTGAAGAACATCGATCCAATGAGCACTGGATCACTGACAACCTAGTCAAATCCAGGCTAGATATGAAAAAGACTGATAAGAACCAAGGCCTGGCAAGTAAAAAGTATGAGTCTGATATGTACTGGGCTCAGTCTCAAGATGGACTTGGTGATTCGGCTTACGGTAGCCATCCAGGCCCTGCCAGCAGCAGAAAAATTCAAGAACTGGACATTGAACGTGGAGGTGTTGGTTACAAGCATAAGGAGTCCGCGTGGTACGAGGGTTCGCTGGAATGTTTGTCTGAGGATCTAAAGCAACAAGAGCAAAGTGTCCGAGACTCCATGGACTCCCTGGCCTTGTCCAATATCACAGGTACTTGAAATTTGTTTTCTTATGCCGTCAGCAAAATATTTAGTCATTCGTTAAAATAATGCATCAAGATTGTAGGTTTGTAAAGCATTTGTGTAGACTGATAGGGTTACATCCTTAACTGAGACGCAGAAAACTTAGCTACATATTTGAGGTTTGAATAACTGTGTGCTTAAATCTACTTCCTGCCCTTGTCTGTTATCCCCAAATAGGGGGACAGTGGAAAATGTTACTGCCCAACAAATTGAATAAATGTGGAGGCAATAACAATGTTCATTATGCTTTACTGGCACAACTTACAGCGATTGTCAGAAAATGTATACAAATTATACTACCTATTGGAAAATGCGCTAGAATAGAAGGGGCGGGGTGGCTACAGAAAGTCGTAAAGGGCATTACAATTATTCTCTGCCACCTTTGCACTGCAAGCAGAATTCACAGGGTAAACACTGCCCTCCGTTAGTGCATCGGTGTGTGATGCTTACAATATACATTTTATTTTACCTAATGTATAACTTTGCTGATGAGGAAAGAGCACAGGCCTAATATTTGAATACTTGTTCGGGACTCATCATAATTGTTAACATGTCAGATTCGTTATGAACATGGTGCTTTAGAACAGTTTTCATTCTACTTTTGGTTTTAGATCCTACCATCTAACTTAAAATGAGAGTTAGAAGGCATAGTTGTGTAATTGTTCTCTCTCTCTTTTTAGGGGCTTCGGGAGATGTAGAAGGCAAGCAAAGGCCATCTCTGTATTCTTTGCAAAGTTTCCACGACATGGAGACCGAAGACTGTGAGAAAATGAGCATCATGGGAACGATGAACTCGTCCATGCTTCACAGGAGTACGGAATCTTTGAAAAGTTTAAGCTCCGAGTTATGTCAAGAAAAGCCTTTGCCAGAAGAAAAACCAATGCATGTGTCTGTCCTGAGGAGATCCAAATCCCAGACGAGACCACAGCAGGTCAAGTTTTCTGACGATGTCATTGACAATGGGAGTTCTGAGCACATTCGCCATCCTCCAATGAGTGAACGGACTCGTCGGCGCGTTTACAATATTGATGAGCGTGGCCACAGGCACAGTCACCATCACAGTCGCCACCGGAGGAGCAGGAAGTCCCGTTCTGACAATGCCCTTAACCTGGTCTCAGAGCGAAAGTCCCCTCCAAAAGAAAGACTTCGTCATTACACTCCTGATGACTATGATAGGCTTTTTCACAATAAAGCGCCTCATGAAATTCAGGCCTACATTCAGAATTCGGAGCGTTTTGGACAATATGCGCATGCCTCTTCCAGCTGTGGACTACAAAACCAGAACCAAATGGCGGGTAAATTGATGGCACTGTACGGTGAGGATGATGACTCTTGGTGTTCAACTTGCTCATCATCCTCTTCAGATTCTGAAGAGGAAGGCTACTTTCTGGGACAGCGTATTCCCCAGCCGCGGCCACAAAGATATCAGTACTACACAGACGACCTTTCTTGTCCAAAAACTGTCCACCCAATTTCTCAGATGGGCCAAAGAACCACCAAATCTAAGAAAAAGAAGGGGCACAAAGGAAAAAACTGTATAATTTCCTAGTTTTTGGAGCGCCTTTTTTATATTGACTCGTTAGACTTTGCAGCTACAATCAAAACTACAGTTTATGTATTTATGCAAGTTGCTAAGTTAATTTTGAGTGCTTTATTAGTGTAACGGATATTCCAAATGGTGTTTGCAATTTAAAATTAAGGATGTTTCCTTTTCACAGCATTTTCTATGCAGTTGGCGGTTTACTTTCTACGTGTGGTTCCCCAGTGCACTGCATTTGCGTTTAATACGCGTTTCCAACGTCTTGGCATTTTGAGTCTGAAGACAGTGCTAAAGAAACATGTCCATTAATTCAGTGTAACATAAGGTTCACAATCAACCTGAATGAACAAGAATCCCATTGATCTGATTGAAGGAAAAACAGTTCTCATTAAGGAGGGAACTTGGGCGGTTCTGAATGTTTATAGGTTTGCTTTATTGGGGGCATACACATTATTACTCATTTACAATGCATTATATAGTGCTTTAGTTTTCCCCGAAATGGCAAGTCATCTTGGAAACAAAGCAGACTCTTGTCTTCTGATACCCATTAGCCAACTTTTACAGCATAAGAGTATTTCATACCCTCCAGTTAAAAAAATGCAAATGTTTATATTTATAATGTAACATTTTAGTAGAATAAGTGTATTCATAATTTAATAGTGCAAATATTAATGTACATATTGTATAGTTCAAATTTTAAAACCTGGTATTTTTCTATCCCTGCATTGCAAGAAAGGTGCCACACTTTTAGAACGGCGTGGGAAGCGGGCTTGACAACAGCTTTACAGTGGTTGCTTGCATTTTTGTCAGGGTTTTATAGAGCTTAGTTGGAAATCTGTATTACTTTGTGATGCAAAACCTTTATCTTGTGCCTCTTGGTTTAGCTAGAAAGCCCTGCATGCATGGCCAGGCAGTGTAAATACTTGTAATTGTGCAAGTGTTATTTATGGATCAGACATTGTACACTGTATAAATGTAAAAAAAAAAAAAAAAAAAAAAAACCTGGAATATATCGGTACAGCAAACATGCAATTTCAATGGCTGTTATTTTATAAAAACCGTTCTATATTATATTCGACTGTCTTGTTTTTATTTATTTTTTTAAAGCGGGTCAGGTAAAATCGAATTGCTCTCCTAATCGGAGAGAAAGCGTACAGCTGGAGGATAAGGTTGGTACTTGCATTTGTATTCAGTCTCCTTTGTTTCACCGATATTCTTTGTCAGATTTTAAATGCACAAGTAGTGGTGAGAATATACTGTAGGGATTTTTCACCAGCTTCTTAGCACGTATACAAATAACTGAGAGGTGAACAGCAGTGCTAGTGTTAAGCTGATCGGAGGCCCCCAAATACATTCTGAGTTCCACATTTGAAATGGGGATGTTTCTTTATTCACATTTCCCAGAATGCTTAAAGCAGTCATGAATGACACCCCCATCAGTTGTCCACCGCTTAAGTTAAATGATCTGTAACTTCTCTCTCCAATTGCTTTAATACCATAGTTGGAAAATTCTCCGAGGAGTACCTACAACACACACCTTGAAACTCATTTTAATCCTCGAGGTTTGCAGCTTGGATCTGTTCTAAATTCACATGCGGTGCTCACAATGATGTTTGGGCTTGGAAGTGCATCTTGCCTATTGGAATTAAATAGTTGTGGGCGGTGGCCGTGGAGAGCGAGTCCTAATGTTGCCACCACGAAACCCTGAGTGCTTCACACGTGAGACACCAGGTTCTGCTTAAGAGCACAAGTGTTGTCGGTTAAAGACGTCTCTCCCTTGACTAGTTTCCGTTTTGGACATCAACATTGCAGTACAAGTCATGTTAGAACGTTTCCACTCAGTGGCTTTCATCCCTCTTGTTGAGAATAAACAAAATGTTGTTTTGTTTTGCCTGAAGTGATACATTTAGCACCCGTGGGTTTGGGCTCAGAAGCTCTTTTTTTGACTAAAACACCTGCGGATGCTTGAGCGGAGCTGGAAATGCCGCCCTTTACACTGGTTAGTAAACTTGCACTGTGTATGGGGTGAACGTTCGTAAATAAAGGCCAATGTGTTCCATGTGCCTTTTCCACAGGAGTATGACTACTCTGTTGGGTGCTTGTGCTTAGTTAAATACTGATGACAACCTGGAAAATACTTGGCATTAGAACTCGAAATATTTTTTTCTGAAACTTTTTGACAATAGGGTCATAAGATGTTGAGGATTTTCAAAACACTATTTTGGAAGATCAGAACCAAAACCTTACACTGACCATGTACTCCTAAAATCCCGAAATAACCAGTACCCCCACTGAAAGCCCATCGGGACACAAACAGTTGCAAAGTCGCACCATTTCATTTCAGTCTGTTACAAGCATGATTCATTATTTGCTATACCAAGAGAACAGTAGAAAAATTCCGCACCAAAAATGGTCTTACCGAAAAAGAAAAAAAATATCATGTTCGGTAACAGCAGGCTACTACACCTTTCTGAGGAAGCAAACCCACATGAAACCAAGGGAGGTGGTCACCACTACAGAGGGTCAGCTTTGTACATCATTAACACACTACACACTGAAGATGAAACACTCTAGAAACAAAACTAATCCCGCACAAGTACCAATCTGATCATACAGGAAACAGCCTTTACCACACAATGCCTTAATCACGCATGGTGGTAAGTGTGGAAGGTAAGTGTGCGTGTGTACGTATATATTCAAAGGAAAAAAACTAAGGTTCAACTCCACTCTACCATACTCTGTATTCTTATAAAAGATGTGATTTGTGATGTCATAACTATTATTTTACATACTATTATTTTAAATGATAAAAGTGAGATTATATAAAATACTGTAAGCAGCGCATAGAGAAGGCCCAAGTTATAGTTAATGTAGTGTGGCTACAGAGTCAAATGCAATGTGTATGGAGGTGTGCGAGTTATTATACTTTAAGGTGTTCTGTAAATTATAAGATAAAGTTGTGCGTCAAAAGTTTTTAGTTTTTGTGTAGGATAACTTTGGTTTGTAGTTAAAGAATGAATAAAGTTATATTAATTTAAAGGTGATGCGTAATGTATAAAATGAAAGTATAGTGTAATGTTTGTGTATTTTCTAACTGTGCTTTAACCTTTTTTTCTTTAATTTTTTTTTTTTTATGAAAATCTGTTAAATTCAGTTTACTGTCATGATGTGGATCGGAGATCAAATGGAGTGTGGTACAGCAGTGGAGCGTTTCATACAGTGTACTGTTCTAGAGTATACTGTAGTACAGTGGAGTGCTGTACAGTGGAATAACATACAGTGGAGTGGTATGTTGTGAAGTGCAGTAGAATAGAGTGGAGTGGCGTAGTGTACAGTGGAATAAATTGTTGTATGCAGTGGCATGTTGTATAGTATAGAGTGCACTAGATTGGACAGGTGTGGTGTAAAGTAAATTGTTATAAATGGGAGTGGTGTCATGTACAGTGGAATGGAAAGTTATTGAGTGGAGTACAGTGTTCTACACTGGGTTGTAGGGTGGAGTAAAGAGTTATACAGTGTAGTATAAGGGTATAGAGTTGAGTACAGTGTTTAGTGACAGTGTAGTAGTCTTGTAGAGGGGATTTACATAGAGTGGAGTAGTGTGGTACAGTGGGGTGGTGTACACTGGAGTCTTGTAGAGTGTCATAGAACTGGGTAAAGTGTGTATAATGGAGTGGACTCTGGTACAGTGTCATAGCATAGAGAGGAGTCCAGTGAAATGGCACAATATAGAGTGGAGTAGCGTGCTTTACAGTAGAGTAGCGAGGAGTCAATTACAGTGGAATGGCATAGCATACAGTGGAGTAAGGTGTTGAGTGGTATGTGTTACAGAGGAGTTGAGTGGTGTGTTAGAGTGTCGGAAAGTGTCATAGAGTGTAATAATGTCAGAGTGGATTATAGAGTTGCTGAGTGGCTTAGAGTTGGTACAGTACGGTAGTGAAGTGGAATAGACTGTCGTACAGTGGAGTGGTGCAGAGTACAGTAGGGAGCTATACCCTGGTATTGGCAGGAGTACATTGTTGAACAGTGTAGTGATATGCAGTGGAGTGGAAGGTTGTGGACTGTTGAGTGGAGTATGGTGTTGCTGAGCATAGTGGAGTGTAGCAGGGTAGACAAGTGTCATAGAATGGAGTAGCATACAGTGGAGCAGCATAGTGGCCTTATGTACATTGAAACAGCATAAAGTAGTGGCATATAGTGGATTAGTGTACAGTGGATTGGCATACAGTGGAATAGCATACACTGAAATAGCATCCAAAGGAGCAGAGTGGCAACTGCAGAGTGCCATAGACTGGAGTGGGGTAAATTGGAATGGCATACAGTGGAGTGGCAAAGAGTGTAATGGGGTAAAATTAAGTAGTATTTAGTGGAGTGGTGTACAGTGGGGTGTACTGGGATAGAGTCCAAATAGCTTAGAGCTCAGTGGCATAGAATGTGGCTGCATAAAGTGGAATAGCGTATAGTGGGGAGGACTAGGGTACATGAATGGCAATGAGTGGAATATCAGAGTGGAGGGGCGTACAGTAAAATAGCGTGGAGTGGTGTAGAATGTGGAGTGTGGTAGAGTGTAATAGCTTACATTGGAATGACGTGGAGTGCAGTGTAGTGGCATACAGTAGAATAGTGTAGAGTGGAGCAGCATGGATGGGAGTGGTGTGCAATGGAACGGCATGACTGGGATAGCATAGAGTGCAGTTGCATAGATTGGAGTGGCATCATTTTAAATGTTGTACAGTGGAGTGGCATACAATGGAATAGCCTACATTGGAGTGTGGTAGAGTGGACTGGCTTACAGTGGATTAATGTAGAGTGGAATAATGAGTTTATTGGCGTACAGTGTAGTGACGTGGAGTGGCATATAGTGGAATAGTGTAGAGTGGAGTAATCAAATAGCATAGAATGAAGTTGTGGACAGTGTTATAGTGTACAGTGGAGTGGCATAGATTGCAATAGCATACAGTAGAGTGGAGTGGCTTATAGTAGGGTGGCATATATTGGGGTGGTGGGGCATAGTGTGGAGCGTGGCAATTGAAACAGACAGCATAAAAGTGTGGAAGTATGTAGGTAATGTGGGTGGAATATACGTTATGCACTGTAATTGTTAATTTTTGGTAGTATGTATTACAAGTGTAAGTAGCATTAAAGTTATATTAAAAAAAATACTTAGTTATATATTGTGCCATGGTGTACCGTGATTTTATCTCGATATACCACAGTACCTGTGGATGAGAAAACAGTATGTGATTGGCTAACAACCATGTTTACCAAACTTAAAAGGTAGCCATGTAGTTTTTAGCAGTTGGTCTGTATTGTTGTTTCCTACCTATTGCCATTTTATTAAAGTGGCAATAGGAAGAGAAATGTATTTTATAATTTTCTGTATACTTGTACACCAGTTTAAGTAGTACTGAACATATTTATAATGTTTTTAAGTTGTGTGGTAATTTGTAGATATAAGCACGTCACATCATACACTCTTGTGTGCACATTTAAGTGTTAAAAATAGTAAATACACTGTAGTATACTAAATTTGTAAAATATACTGTAGTACAGTGTTTTTTTTGAGTTACTTTAAATACAGCAGTATTCAGAGGATGTATTCTGTACATTTCTTTTAAATATATAAAAAACTTGTAAATATTTTTCTCTACATTCTACCACTTTGATAAATTCGTAATAAGTAGGAAAAAATATTAAACCTAATACCTGTATATAAATGGGTAAAGCAGAACACAGGCAAAGTGTACCTCAAAACAACATGGCTGCCTTTAACTTTTTTAAAGGCAGTCATTAGACAATCACAAAATGGCTGGTCATAGCTATGTACTGCAGTACTTCTGTGAAAAACCGCAAACTTTAACAAAAATACTGCTGCCTGAGGAATCACAGTTTTTATGCCTTGTAACTTAGGAACGTACTTAATCTACTTACCAGTATGTAGTACCAAAAATAATCCTATACAAACCATAATCTATATTCCTGCCAAATTTCATTACATTTCGTCCAGCCGTTTTCGTGCTCTTCGCAGCACAGAAGTCTATAGATAATACATTGGTGGAAAAACCTGTTATGAGACAACTCCTACAGGCTGAACCACCGTTTTTGGGGAGATAACTGCTGTGCACTGTTCCTGCCATCTAGTGTTGGCCTCGGAGTGTTACAAGTTGATTTTCTTCGAAGAAGTCTTTTCGAGTCACGGGACCGAGTGACTCCTCCCTTTCGGCTCCATTGCGCATGGGCGTCGACTCCATCTTAGATTGTTTTCTTTCCGCCATCTGGTTCGGACGTGTTCCTCTTCACTCCGTAATTCGAATCGGAAACTTATAAAATCATCAAAATTCGTCAGTATTGTTTACGTTCGGGACCGATTTAGTATCATCACATCGGCACCGACAACAAGACCGCTTCGACGGCCCTTCGGGGCTTCCGCTCTTCACCAAGGCCTGGTTGGCCTGACCACACCCGTCGTCGAAGCCTAATGGACTGGACCCCCTTCCGTTTCTGTCACGCCAAGTATCCTTATACAGACCAGCATTGGGTCTGTAACCTGTGTTTATCGCCCGAACACAGAGAGGATACTTGTGAGGCCTGCCGAGCGTTTTGATCTAAGAAGACCTTAAGAGATCAGCGCGCAAGACTATTACAGATGGCGTCGAAGCCAACACAACATCTCGACGTCAAAGAAGAAGAGATGCGGATATCCATTCAGGGTTCGGACTCGGATGAATTCGGCGGGGATCAACCATCGACGGCTGCGCAAAAAGTGAGTACACCTGCCCCGTCCCACACCCAAGGTCAGATAAAAAAAACAAAAGGCCTCAGGGACGCCTCTGCCGGAAGGCCATGGCTCGACCCTCAGAAAAGAAGGTGACCAAGTAACATCGGTACTTAAAAAGGCCAAAACAATGCCGAAGACTTCTGACTCCGGTCGAGAAACCGGCACCGAAAAAAGTCGGAACCGAAAAAGACAATTTCCATCGGGGTTTCGGTACCGAAGAAACCGGCTTCGGAGCCTAAAAAGACTTCCTACACGGAAGAGCAAGGGATCTCTCTACAGCTCAAAGAAAAGCACAGATTCGAGCAGGGACTGGATTTGGAAGAACATGACCAAATTCAGCAAAGGCTACAAATCCAGAAAGAGACAGGGAAAATACAAACCATCCCTCCGCTCAACTTCAAAAGAAAACTAGCTTTTCATGAGACTGAGATGCAACCAAAGGCCAAGATGGTTAGAGATAAGTCACCACCTCCACAGTTCTCACCACAAGCATCCCCCTTTCAGTCACCACAGTTGTCACCAATGGCACAGTCACCCATACATACTGGGATGACTCAAGACGATGCGGACCCCTGGGATCTATACAACCGACCAGTTTCGGACAACAGTCCAGAGTGTTATCCAACAAAACCTTCACTGCCAGAGGACAGTATGTCCTACACGCAGGTACTGGGCAGAGCAGCAACATTTCACAATGTAACAATTCACTCAGAACCAGTGGAAGATGACTTCCTATTTAACACTCTGGCATCCACGCATGCATCGTACCAAAGCCTGCCAATGTTACTGGGCATGCTTAAACATGCACAACAGGTTTTTCAAGAACCAGTAAAAGGGAGAGCCATCACACCAAGGGTTGAAAAGATATATAAACCGCCCGTCAGACCCTGTGTTTATTACACAACAGCTCCCTTCGGACTCAGTGGTTGTGGGGGCTGCAAGAAAACGGGCAAATTCTCAGTCATCAGGGGATGCACCACCCCCTGACAAGGAAAGTCGTAAATTCAACGCAGCGGGGAAAAGAGTGGCATCGCAAGCAGCCAATCAGTGGCAAATTGCCAACTTACAAGCCCTACTTGCCCGCTACGACACAGCAGATTGGGATGAGATGCAAGACATCATCCAGCACCTACCAAGAGCATCAAAAACGTGCCCAACAAGTGGTTGAAGAAGGACAGGCCATATCAACCAACCAGATCCGCTCTGCACTAGACTCTGCTGATACAGCAGCGCAGACTGTGAATACAGCAGTGACAATTAGAAGGCATGCATGGCTGCGAAGTTCTGGGTTTAAACCAGAAATACAGCAAGCAGTATTGAATATGCCATTTAATCAACATCAGCTATTCGGGCAGGAAGTGGATACCGGAATAGAAAAAATGAAAAAGGACACGGACACGGCCAAACCCATGGGCGCGCTCTACTCCTCTCAATACAGGGGAACATTTAGGAAACCACAGTTTAGGGGAGGGTTTAGACAGCAACCCTCAGAACCATCCACCTCCCAGACAAAAACTACTTACCAGTCTCAGTACCAGAGAGGGGGGGTTTCGGGTTCCTACAGAGGACAGTTCCCAAGAGGAAGAGGGAAATTCCAGCCTGCTAAGCAAACACCTAGTAGCAAGCAGTGACTTAAATGTCACACTTCCCCAACACATATCACCGGTGGGGGGGAGATTAACAAAATACAACCACAATTGGACACACATTACCACGGACACGTGGGTTCTATCAATTTTCCAACATGGTTACTGCATAGAGTTCACAAGATTCCCTTCAGATGTTCCCCCCCAAGAACGCACAAAATGTCAATACAACACTTAGACCTATTACAAATAGAGGTCCAAGCACTACTAGCAAAAAAAGCCATAGAACTAGTACCTTATCACCAAAAAGGAACAGGGGTTTACTCCCTGTATTTCCTTATCCCAAAGAAAGACAAAATGTTAAGGCCTATTTTAGATCTCGGAACACTAAATCTCTTCATCAGATCATTTCCACATGGTAACACTACAGGACATAGTCCCCTTAATGAAACAAGGGGAATACATGACAACACTGGACCTGAAAGATGCGCATTTTCACATACCCATCCATCCATCTCACAGGAAATACCTCAGGTTTGTAATACAAGGCAAACCTTTCCAATTCAAAGTGTTGCAATTCGGGATAACAACGGCCCCCAGGGTATTTACAAAATGCCTAGCTGTAGTAGCAGCTCATATAAGGAGACACCACATGCACGTATTCCTGTATCTAAACGATTGGCTAATAAAAGCCAACACTCAACGACAATGTCACGTTCACACGCAATATGTAATAGATACTCTACGCAAACTAGGGTTTTCTATAAATTACCAAAAATCACATTTTACAACCATCCCAAATACAACAATACTTGTGAGCAACACTCAACACACAAAGAGCAATTGCCACTCCAAGTCCACAAAGAGTTCTATCGTTTCAAAATATAAGATCAACCATGCAGCCAAACCAACAATACACGGTCAGGTTTGTGATGAAACTACTAGGCATGATGTCCTCATGCATAGCTATTGTCCCAAACGCAAGGTTAAAAATGCGGCCCTTACAACAGTGCCTAGCAAGACAATGGACGCAGGCATAGGGCCAACTACAGGATCTAGTGTTGATAGACTGCCAAACACACTCTTCGCTTCAATGGTGGAACCCTGTAAATTTAAACAAGAGCGGCCTTTTCAAGACCCAGTGCCTCGCGCCATTATCACAACAGATGCCTCCATGATTGGGTGGGGAGCACACCTCAACAATCACAGCCTACAAGGTCAATGGGACAGTCAACAAAAACAACTTCACATAAATCACTTAGAACTGCTAGCAGTATTTCTAGCACTAAAAGCTTTTCAACCCCTTCTTGCCCACAACCACATTCTTGTCAAGACAGACAATATGACAACAATGTATTATCTAAACAAACAGGGGGACACACACTCGTCACAGCTGTGTCTCTTAGCACAAAAAATTTGGCATTGGGCAATTCACAACAACATTCACCTGATAGCACAATATATACCAGGCATTCACAATCAGTTAGCCGACAATCTCAGTCGAGATCACCAGCAAACTCATGAGTGGGAAATACATCCCCAGATTCTACAAGATCACTTCTACCGCTGGGGGACACCAAACATAGATCTGTTTGCAACAAAAGAAAACGCAAAATGCCAAAACTTCACGTCCAGATACCCACACCCTCAGTCCAAGGGCAATACTCTATGGATCAGCAGCTTTTCCCCCTTTCCCGCTCATTCCTTTTCTGGTCAACAAACTGAGTCAAAACAAACTCAAACTAATACTCATAGCACAAACGTGGGCTCGCCAACCGTGGTACACCACACTGTTGGACTTATCAGTAGTACCCCATATCAAACTACCAAACAGACCAGATCTGTTAACACAACACAAACAACAGATGAGACACCCGAATCCAGCATCGCTCATCCTAGCAATCTGGCTCCTGAAGTCTTAGAATTCGGTTATCTAAACCTTTCAAAAGAATGTATGGAGGTCATTAAACAAGCAAGAAAACCCACAAAAAGACATTGTTATGCTAATAAATGGAAAAGGTTTGTTTGCTACTGCCAGGCTAATCAAATCATGCCATTAGACGCCTCCACACAAAACATTGTAAGCTATTTACTACACCTACAAAAATCAAATCCAGCTTTTTCTTCCATTAAAATCCATCTCACTGCAATATCTGCAGATTAAACATACTAAATCGCTTTTTAGAATCCCAGTTATTAAAGCCTTTATGGAAGGCCTAAAAAGAATCATACCCCCAAGGACACCACCAGTACCTTCGTGGAATCTTAATATTGTGCTAACACGACTCATGGGTCCACCATTTGAACCCATGCATTCTTGTCAAATCCAATTTATGACTTGGAAAGTAGCCTTTCTAATAGTCATCACTTCACTTCGAAGAGTTAGCGAAATACAGGCGTTTACTATTCAAGAACCCTTTATACAAATACATAAAGATAAAGTTGTTCTCCGTACAAATCCACAATTTTTACCAAACGTCATATCACCGTTTCATCTAACCCAAACTGTTGAACTCCCAGTCTTCTTTCCACAACCAGACTCAGTAGCAGAAAGGGCATTGCACACATTAGACATAAAAAGAACGCTAATGTATTACATTGACAGATGAAAACAATTTCGTAAAACAAAACAATTGTTCGTAGATTTCCAAAAACCTCATGCAGGTAACCCTATATCCAAACAGGGCATTGCCAGATGGATAGTCAAATGCATTCAGGCCTGTTACCTTAAAGCTAAAAGAGAATTACCCATTACACCAAGGGCACACTCCACTAGAAAGAAAGGCGCCACAATGGCTTTTCTTGGTAATATACCAATGATAGAGATTTGTAAAGCAGCCACCTGGTCTACGCCCCATACATTTACTAAGCATTACTGTGTAGATGTGTTAGCAACACAACAAGCCACAGTAGGACAGGCTGTATTAAGAACATTATTTCAAACAACTTCAACACCTAAACGCTGACCACCGCTTTTGGGAGGATTACTGCTTTGTAGTCTATGCACAGCATGTGTATCTGCATCTACACATGCCATCAAACGGAAAATGTCACCCAGTTTACATCTGTTCATGGCATATTGCGCTGCAGATTCACATGCGCCCTCCCACCTCCCCGGGAGACTAGCCGTTTTAGTTGCATGTAAATTGTAAATATGTAAATAAATATTCCTTTACTACACACTATGTACATACATATCTACTCCATTGCATGGGCACCTCTAGTATCCTTACTTTACCAACTCCTACCTCACCCTTTGCGGGGAAAACAATCTAAGATGGAGTCGACGCCCATGCGCAATGGAGCCGAAAGGGAGGAGTCACTCGGTCCCGTGACTCGAAAAGACTTCTTCAGAGAAAAACAACTTGTAACACTCCGATATGACAGGGCCCATTGGGGGATGAGATGCAAGACATAATCCAGCATCTCCCCAAAGAACACCAGAAGAGGGCACAACAAGTAGTGGAAGAAGGGCAAGCCATTACAAATAATCAAATTCGATCTGCCCTAGATGCAGCAGACACCGCTGCTAGAAGTGTCAATACTGCAGTGACAATACGTAGGCACGCATGGCTCAGGTCTGCAGGTTTTAAACCCGAAATACAGCAGGCTGTGTTAAATATGCCATTCAATAAAAACAACTTTTTGGCCCAGAGGTTGACACAGCCATAGAACAATTAGGCAAAGACTCAGACATAGCAAAGGCAATGGGTGCACTATACTCTACACCATTCAGGGGATCCTTTCTGAAACCTCAGTTTCGAGGTGGATTTAGACCACTGACAACAGAGGCATCCACATCTCGGGCAAAGCCAACCTACCAACCACAATACAATTGAGGTGGTTTTAGGGTCACGTATAGAGGGCAGTACCCCATAAATAGAGGAACATTTCAGACCTCTAAGCAACCTCCACAGCACCCTAAGCAGTGACTTGTCTCATCCCCTTCCACTCCTCTCCTGTGGGGGGAAGACTACAACAGTTCCACACAAATTGGCAAAACATTACCACAGACATTTGGGTACTATCAATTATCCACAATGGCTTTTGCCTAGAATTGATACACACTCCTCCAAACATACCACCAAGGTCACACAAACTATCCACAGAACACATCAGTCTGTTACAGGAAGAAGTCCAATCTCTATTACTCAAACAAGCAATAGAATCTGTACCATAATCTCAAATAGGGACAGGAGTTTACTCACTATATTTCCTGAGTCCCAAAAAAGATGGCACCCTCAGACCAATATTAGATCGCAGGACCCTCAATCTTTACATCCTGTCAGAACATTTTCACATGGTGACTCTACAAGATGTTATCCCACTACTCCAAAAACACCATTTCATGGCAACATTAGACCTCAAAGATGAGTATTTTCATATACCCATCCATCCTACGCACAGAAAATATCTCCGGTTTGTTATTCAAGGAAAGCACTACCAGTTCAAAGTGTTACCCTTTGGAATAACAGCTCCAAGGATATTTATGAAGTACCTAGCAGTAGTCGCAGCCTACCTAAGAAGACAACATATACATGTCTTTCCATATCTAGACGATTGGCTAATAAAATCAGACAGTCATACGCAGTGCCAAAACCATACGGATTACGTAATACAAACCTAGCACACACTAGGGTTCTCAATAAATTACCAAAAGTCACATCTATAACCGGCACAAATACAACAGTATTTGGGTGCAATACTAAATACTCAAAGGCGCTAGCATGTCCAAATATGCAAAGAATACAAGTATTCCAAAATAGACAAATCAACGATACACTTTCAGATTTGTCATGAATATTTTAGGAATGATGGCATCATGTATTGCAATTGTTCCACATGCAAGATGAAACATGTGGCCCTTACAACACTGCCTTGCACAACAATGGTCACAGGCACACAGTCAACTTCAAGATCTAGGTTTGATAGACCGCCAAACATGCAAGTCCCGTCAGTGGTGGAATTCCACAAACCTAAGCAAAGGGCAACCATTTCAAGACCCTGTGCCTCAGACCATACTTACAACAGACGCATCAATGATTGGTTAGGGAGCTCATCCAAACAATCACAACATTCAAGGACAATGGGATGCCAAACACAAATAGCTACACATAAACCACTTAGAGTTGTTAGCTCTCTTCCTAGCACTCAGAGCTTTTCAGCCTCTTCTCACACTGAAGAATGTCCTTATCAAAACAGACCTGACAACCATGTATTACCTAAACAAACAAGGAGGGACACATTCGTCCCAACTCTACCTTCTAGCCCCCAAAATTTGGAAATGGGCAATCCACAACCAAATTCACCTGTTAGGACAATACATTCCAGGGATACGCAACCAATTGGCCGATATCCTCAGCAGAAATCACTAACAAACACACAAATGGGAGATTCACCCTCAGGTACTTCAAAAATACTTTCAACAATGGGGAACACCAAACATAGATCTGTTCGCCACAAGTGAAAACGCAAAATGAGAAAACTTCGCATCCAGACACCCACATCCCCTATGCAAGGGCAATGCTCTATGGATCAATTGGTCAGGGATATTTGCTTACTCTTTTCCACCCCCTCTCCCACTCATTCAGTTTCTAGTCAACAAGTTGCGTCAAACCTCACTCAACATGATACTGATAGCACCAACATGGGCCCGTCAACTGTGGTACACAACATTGTTAGACCTATCTGTAGTACCACACTCCAAACTCCCAGATCTGTTGACACAAAACAAAGGCCAAATCAGGCACCCGAATCCCAAAACACTCAATCTAGCAATTAGGCTCCTGAGGTCATAGAGTTTGGATATTTACAACTCCCATCAGAATGTATGGAGGTTATTAAGAAAGCAAGAAAACCCACTACTAGACAGTGCTGTGCAAACAAATGGAAAAGATGTGTATATTACTGTCAATCTAAACATATTGACCCTGTTACAGCATCAATACAAGATATTGTATGCTATTTACTTCATTTACAAAAATCAAATATAGCATTCTCTTCATTTAAAATTAATTTTACTGCAATTTCAGCATATTTACAAAATAGACAACACAGCTCCTT
This sequence comes from Pleurodeles waltl, assembly GCF_031143425.1. Lineage (NCBI taxonomy): Eukaryota > Metazoa > Chordata > Amphibia > Caudata > Salamandridae > Pleurodeles > Pleurodeles waltl. The sequence continues at coordinate 521,269,103 of NC_090442.1, forward strand.
ATTTAAAGTTCCTGTTATTAAAGCTTTCATGGAAGGTTTAAAACGCTTCATTCCACCCAGGACACCTCCAGTCCCCTCTTGGAATTTAAACATAGTGCTTACACGACTTATGGGCCCACCATTTGAACCCATGCACTCCTGTCAAATGCAATTTTTAACACGGAAGGTTGCCTTCCTAGTGGCAATTACGTCTTTAAGGAGAGTAAGTGAAATTCAAGCCTCCACTATTGAAGAACCGTTCTTCCAGGTACACAAGCATAAAGTTGTACTAAGAACAAATCTCAAATTTCTTCCAAAGGTCGTATCGCCTTTTCATATAAATCAAACGGTGGAACTACCAGTCTTCTTCCCACAGCCAGATTCTGTGGCAGAAAGAGCTCTACATACATTAGACATTAAAAGAGCTTTAATGTACTATATAGGCAGATCAAAACCATTCAGAAAGACTAAACACCTGTTTGTAGCCTTCCAGAAACCTCATACAGGTAACCCCATATCAAAACAAGGGTTAGCAAGATGGATTGTAAGATGCATCCAAACATGCTACGTTAAAGCTAAAAGACAACTCTTAGTTACTCCTGAAGCACATTCTACAAGGAAAAAAGGTTGGCTTTTTCAGGTAATATACCAATAGCTGAAATATGCAAAGCAGCTACCTGGTCAACACCACATACATTCACTAAACCATACTGCGTAGATGTTTTATAAAGACAACAAGCCACAGTAGGCCAAGCTGTACTCCGAACATTATTTCAAACAACTTCAACTCCTGCAGGCTGACCACCGCTATTTTTATGGGAGGAGAAACTGCTTTGTAGTCTATGCACAGCATGTGTATCTGCAGCTAAACATGCCACCAAATGTAAAATGTCACTTACCCAGTGTACTTCTGTTTGTGGCATGTTCTGCTGCAGATTCACATGCACCCTCCCACCTCCCCGGGAGCCTGTAGTCGTTTAAGTTAAAAAACATTTATATATATAAATATATAGATTTGCAGTAGCATGGACATCTTTCACCTATATACTCTATCACTCCTACCTTACCCTCTGCGGGAAAACAATCTTAACAATGGAGTCGATGCCCATGCGCAATGGAACCGAAGAGGAGGAGTCACACGATCTTGTGACTCAAAAACACTTCTTCAAAGAAAAACAACTTGTAACACTCCGAGCCCAACACTAGATGGCAGAAGTAATGCATAGCATGTGAATCTGCAGTGGAACATGCCACGAACAGATGTACACTGGGTAAGTGACATTTTCCATATATGCATACACTCTCCAAAAGACTTTCAACTAACAAAGTCTTAGTTACTTTGGTGGTCGAAACGCTTCGTGATGGTGGTTGTTTGTTCTGGTGACTTTTAAACACGAATATCAAGTCTTTTGGAGTGCTGTGTTTCCATTTGGTGGCTAATTATCTACAGGGAAATGGTCCGTACCTGACGCAGGCACTGCTGAGCGCGCTGTGAGGATTGTTTTGGCTTATGATATATATATATTTGTGTAAATATGTATAGGCCGCGTGCGGCGCTAGTTGGATTAACGTATAGTAATGAAAATTACTTTACATTATAAAAAACATAGAAATTCAGCATTTATAGTTTGGTTATTTCAAGTAACTCTAAGTCACGGCCTAAGGAAGCTATAACCCACACCCTCGCCAGCCACTGCTAATTACCCCAGAAATTACAGCACTCATGACAACTTTTAGAATGCCAAAATATCAATGAAACATTAAAAGACAAAGTATTATAAGAAAAACTGTGCTTGACAGGGGTTATAGTTACTTGAAATAACTCTAACTATAAATGCTGAATTTCTTTGGTTTTGGCCTAGTAAATTCAGAACCCAGCTATAACGTCCCTATAACCTTTGTTTTTGTTTAAGTGATGTATGCATCATTTTAGGGTTTAGGGGTGGCTAGTGGGAAAGGGTGGTAAGAGTAATTTTATGGTTTAGGAGCTGGTAGTGATAAAAGTTGGTAAGGGTAATTTTAGGGTCTAAGGGTGGGTAATGGCAAAGGGTAGTAAGGGTAATTTTAGAGTTTAATGGTGGGTGAGAAGGGTAGTTTTAAGTTTTAGGGATGGGTGGTAATTTAGGGTGGTAAAGGTTATTTTAGTTATGGGTGTGCAGTGGTAAAGGCAGGGCCACTCAAATTATGCAGCAAGAGCACACCAAATTATGCTGCAGGGTTGACTGAATTATGAGGTAAGAAAGAAAACAAATTATGCAGCATAACGCAACAATTTTTTATAGTTTTAGTTCATATTCTGTCATTTTTACACATGGTAATACTGTGCCAAGCAAAGATTTCACCTCATTAAGAACAATTTAGCAACCGTATACATAAATAAGCAACTGAGAGATATCCAATTATTATTTGAAGGACCTTCCACTATTTGCAAATGTGTCACCACGATTTAGCATCTTTTTATGCATGTGAACTAGAAACTTTTTTTTGTTAAATCTTCAGCTTATGGAGGACACGATGGATAATGTGGCAAATCCATAACTGCGAAATAAGAGACACACAGAATCTCATAATTGCAACGGCCCTGGTTAAAGGGGGGTAAGGGTAATTCAAAAGAAAGGTAAGAAAGGTTTGGGGGGTTCCCTCCCCAAAAGAAGGGAAAAAAAGTATGTTGAAAATGAATTTAAAATAATAAATATATATGGGTTTCATTTACCTTTAACTATACTAACATGGGAAAGTTGAGGTTGAAACTGCGTAGCAAAGGCATGTGTGGTTGAGGCTGCGTTGTAAAGGCATGCGTGGTAATGTTATATAACCTGAGCATACCCGTGATCCCATGAGCAATGGAGAAAAAGCACCCAGCTGATCGGTTATCTGATCACTAGTATATGCCTATAATATGGAAAAGGTCTGTTAATTTAAGTGGTGCAGTCCCCTCCCGCCACTGCCAGATAGAGCAAAAGGTTGGGGCAGTGAGAGAAATCTTAAGCTAGGTGTTCTCATGGTTTATCGTTGATGTGCTTCACGGCAACTGTCACGTGTTCAAATATATGTTAACCATCGAATTGCATGTTAATTACATGGTTTTGAACCTCTAGATGTAGAAATGCAGCTAGCCATTTGCTGCATTAACGCATGTTTTATACAAAAGGGTTCTTGCGATACGGTAGCTGCAGCCTTTTTATTTTTATTTTATAAAGGTTAGTGGGCACAGATGAGGCCAGAATCCATAGACTGAGGTTATTCCATCACACCTGCGAGACAGTGTCAGACCATTCGGCACTAGGGCTGTCAGTTGCAGCTATTCCATTGGCTTGGTACGTGAAGTGAAAATGTCAGATAAACATAAAGAAGAACCGTATAACTCTTGTTGGAAGAGATGCAATGGCTGTTCACGGAGGGGACTATTAAAAGGTACCAATGCACAAAAGTGGACAGAGGGTGTACTCTGACTGTTTTCGTTCCAAGGGGGACCACTCCTTATTTATGATATTAGATAGCAAGCCTCTGTACATTGTGAAAACAAAGTCAAAATTGCAACTCTGAGGAGTCTCATTCCCCTAATGGAACATGGCGATTTTCTTCCAATTGTCTACGTTATTGATATGCATCTCCATATTTCCTTTGTGGCAAGGGTTTCAGAATCTGTTTGAGGTAATAGGGCAGACAGGTTAAGGAGCTCCAACCATAATGGCTGAGGTCATTTACCAGTGGAGTCCCTGTGTCCTTCCTCTGTGGCTCTGCAACCAAGGGCAAGTGCAACTCTTTCACCACTCGACCCTCGGGGTGTTAAAGGCGAGCAGTCACATGCATCTCAGGAGGGAATGTGGCAAACAAGAGCCCAGAACTCAACACTCAACCCAAACACTTCAAAGCCTTATCAGGTGGAGTAATCGTTATATAAATGCAATTTAATGTAGATTTTTCTAGTAAATTATGACAGAAAGTCTTAATTTTATTAAAGACACGGAGGCGAATATTATGCATTCTTTTCTTACTTTATTTTGAACAGCAGCAGTCAAGAACTACAACTCCCAAAAGGCTTAGCAACAAGCTAGTCAATGGGAGCAAAAAAGTAGTCAAACACTGAACCAATAGGAGGTCACCACAGACCATAGAGTACACCCTTGCCTGCAAGCAACCCTCTTTTCTTGTGTGAGCAGATCAAACAGAGTCATAAAACAAAGGGAAAATCAATCCTATAATTGGCAATGTGAGAGAGACTGAGAAAAAAATCTTGAACACGGGTAACAAGCCAGGTAAAAGTTGGTGAAGAGCGAAGGTCTTGAGGAAGCTGGAAAGCGGAGCATTGAAGTCCAACGTCGGCAGGAGCGGGAATGGTGAAACTGGAATCATCCCGATGACGGTAGTAATGCTGGAGTCGCTCAGAGGGAAAGAAAAAACATGTGTTAGTAAAAATAGCGGCGGGATAATATTTGCCTCCGTGTCTTTAATAAAATTAAGACTTTCCGTCATAACTTACTTATAAAATCTACATTTTATGTCAAGACCGGAGGCTCTATTATGCAAGTTTAAAGCTTGTCAATAACCAAAGAAGTTGTAGTTTTAACAGGTTTGCAATAAAAGGTTCTAAAAACATTAGCATTAGACCAATCGGCCGACCTGAGAATGTCCTCTAAACTGGAACCCAACGAAAAGGCCTTGGAAGCCATTGCTCCCCTGGAAGAATTGGCACCAAAGGTGGTAATATCTATAACCGCTAAGGACATCACCCATTTAACCCAACGGGCTAAAGTGGCTGATGAAACTGGATTGTGAGGTTTACGAAAGGAAATTAAAAGTTGGCGAGAAGAGGGCATTCTCAGGTCACAAGTTCTTTTTTCATATTCCTTTAAACAGAGACCCACATAGAGTTTTGGTTTGTCAGGAAAAAAGGGGTAGAAGACAGAATGGAGATTGGTTTTGGTGCGTTTGGAAATGTGAAATAGGACAGCCGTAGGCATGAAATGACGGGCAGAAACATCTAACGATTTAACATCAGAGACTTGTTTAATAGAAATTAAACACAACAACATTGTTAGCTTGGCAGAAAGCATTTTTAATGAAAGACCTGAATTGTCCGGCCAATCGAGAAACAGATTCAAAACTAGAGAAACATCCCAAATCTGGGAATATTTGGAGGACAGAGATTATGGCAATTTCACTCCCTTCAAGAGGCGACAGACTAAAGGATGTTCCCCTATAGGCTTGCCATCGATATAAAGATGGTGCATAGAAATAGCAGATCTATAGTGATTTATAGTTCTATAAGACTTACCTGTGCTTGCTTGGGCCACTAAGAAATTAATAATTAAGTTTAATTCCACTGAAAAGAGATTGGCACATTTTCCCACACACCAGCCTGACCAAGCTGATCTGAAGGCTCGCCTTGTGCCAGGAGCCCAGGTGGTACTAATGAATTCTGAAGCCTCTGCCAAAATTGGAAAGGTCTGTTGGGGGACCCTGAGACCTTCCAAGCTGAAAGGGTTAACAAATTGTTGAGGATTAGATTGGGGGGGGGTCCGGATGGATCCAGAAGGAGAGACGGGAACACTGGAAGGAGAAGGGGAACATCTGTTGATAACTCAAGGAGAGGAGGAAACCAGACCTGGGACTGCCAGAAGGGAACTACAATGACCAGAGAGGCTTTTTGACGCCTGACCTGGGCAAGCACTCTGTTGATTAAAATGAAAGGAGGAAAAGCATAAAATGAGCAACCTGGACCAGTCTTGAAGAAAAGCGTCTGTGGAGATGGCTAGAGGATCGGGACGCCAGCTGAAGAAGAGTGGAAGTTGAGAATTGAGTCGAGACGTAAAGAGGTCTATGCGAAAGGGGCCCCATTTGTTCGAGAGTTTTTGAAAGACGGACGGATGCAGTTTCCAATCGCTGGTGTCTTTGAGATAACGGGAATGCCAATCTGCTGTGGAATTCAAGGAGCCTGGGAGGTATTCGGCTAGAAGGGAAAATTTGTGGGAGAGACAAAAATCCCAAAGGCTTTTGGCTAGGAGGGCAAGGGGTCTGGATCTGGTGCCTCCAAGTTGATTGATGTAACATACTGCGGATATGTTATCCATACGAAGAAGAATGGAACACTGGGCCCTGTTTTTTGTAAAGCTTTTGATCGCAAAGGAGCCTGCAAGAAGCTCTAAACAGTTTATGTGCAATTTTGACTCCTCTGCGGACCATATACCGCCAGTCGATATCGTACCACAGCGGGCGCTCCAACCAGCGAGACTCGCATCTGATTCTAATACAAGATCGGGCACAGATGGGAAGATAGATCTGCCGTTCCAGGCATCTAGATGGGATATCCACCACTGAATTTCCATCCGGGATTCCTCATCTAGAGATATGAAGTAGGAAAAGGCAAGACCTCTGCGAAGGTGAAGGATTTTTAAGCGTTGCAGAGCGCGGTAATGGAGCGGGCCTGGAAAAATGGCCTGAATTGAAAAAGAAAGAAGACCTACCACTCTTGCCAGAGACCTGAGTGAAATTAGATCCTTTTGGAGCATAAGAGTAAGTTCTTTTTTGATTGCAGAAACCTTTGAAGGGGGAACGAGGAGGGTGGCTGAGACAGAGTCTATTTAAAACCCTAAAAACTCCATTTGTTGAGAAGGGCCGACCATGGATTTTTCGTGATTTATAAGGAAACCTAGGTCGGTGAAGAGCAACTTTGTGGTGTGGAGGTGAGAAAGAAGAGAAGACATGTTCTGGTGCATGATAAGACTGTCGTCGAGGTAAATTATGAGTCTGATACCCAGAGATCTGAGATGAGCTACAACAGGTTTCAACAGTTTTGTGAAACACCAGGGTGCAGAAGAAAGGCCAAAAGGAAGGGAGGAAAACTGATAGGTTTTTGACCTCCACTGGAATTTCCTGTGAGCAGGATGGATAGGAATGGTCAGATAAGCGTCCTGAAGATCTAGTCTGACTAGACAGTCGTTTTGAAGTAGAATATCCCTGAGATGGAGTTTAGTTTCCATTTTGAAATGGCGGTACACTACAAATTGATTGAATGATTTGAGATTGATTACTGGCCTGAGTTTGTTGTTCTTTTTGTGAACAAGAAAAAGGGAACTGAAGAAACCGGAAGGATCTGGGAGAGAAGGTTGGATCATGTTTTTGTCTAAGAGCGATTGAACCTCTGAAGTAATGAGAGAGGCCATCAAACGAGAGACTTTCGGAGGGGGTGGAGGGAGGGACTGAAAAGGAGGGGAGAAGACTTTGATGTAATAACCCTGAACAGTGTTTAGAACCCAAGGGTCTGATGAGATTTACCGCCATTTTGGGAGGAAATATCGTAAACGCCCTCCCCCGGGAAGGTCAGAAAATCGGCTTACCTTGTGAATTGCTGGTTCTGGCATAACAATGTCCACGATTGCGGAAGCCTCTGGACCTTTGCGGGTAAAATTGTGGTTTGAACTCTTGACCATAGGAATTTAAGGAGTTGGAGGAGCCTCTTGTACCATGGTTTCGGTACGAGCAGCCGGTAAAGTGGTTTCTGCCTCCACCGGCCCGTGCAAAAACCCGTTGGTTGAAAACCTTTTTTTAAAGATTGTTGGGCTGTATCGAGTGACGAGAAAGTGGAAACATAACGAATGAGATCCTTGATAAAAGAGTCACCAAAGAGTTTTCCATCGGCCTGAATGCCGGGATCCACAGAGGCTAGGTTAGCCAGCTTAGGGTCCATTTTTAACAAGAGACCTTTCCTTCTCTCATGAATGATTGCTGAGTTAGCGTTTCCTAGGAGGCAGAAAGCTCTTTGAATCCAGAGCGAAAGATCTGACGGGTCAATAGGAGAATCATCTAGTCTTGCTGACTCCGCCAGATCGAAGATACGAGCCAGAGGACCCACCACATCTAAAAGTTTGTCCTGGCAAGTCGTCCAGGCCTTATCAACCCCTTTGCGGGGATCTTTACCACATTTTGTGAAGAAGGTTATCAGGGACTGATCGATGGAAGGAGTGGCAGTGATGTTAGAGGCTAGGGAAGGTCTAGAGCACTCCGATTTGAGCTTGGCACGGGTTTGCTTGTCCAAAGGGAGACGCAGACGGGATGAGATGAGGTAGAATTAGGATGGTAGATCAGGGAGGGGTCAAACATTGGAACACCCACGGAATCAACAATGCTGGAGGAAGCGTCACTGTGAGAGAGTTTGAGACGGTTAGAAGGTGGAGAGGATGTTGACAAATTGTCATCAGGATTGTTAGAATGAGACAAATCGTCCATGTCATCGTCATCAGTGTCCAAAATATTAGATACAATTATCTTTTTTGGCGCGTCAACAATATTCTTTGATTTAAATTTGCATTTGGCATGAGAAGAAGTAAGCTTTTTTGAAGTATTCCCCTCCTTCACAGGAGGCTGGGAGGAATTAAGTCCTCAGTCTGTTGTGAGGCAACCTCACTGTCCATTTGAGCGCCCTTAGCAGGTCTAGAAGTAGCCTGCTTACGCTTTCAGCCTTCCCCCGCAGAATGGGCCAGAGAATTGGACACCATGGACTTTACCGTATTTTCAAAGTTCTTAGACATTTTTTCCAGGGATGCGTGTAAAGCATGTTTTACTGACGACTGACTAAACATATTCAAATCCTGCTTGAACACCTCCTCGTCCTCATTGATTTCAGGCATGACAGGAGAACTGTCAGAATCCATAAAAGGAAAGGAAACTGGTGAGGAAAGAATTAAATTAATGTGTCTTGTGGTTGAATAAAAGGATAAATCACTGTAAATGTATTTAAATGTAAGAGAAAAACTCTTGGCTTAGTAAGGATTAACCAGAAAGAGAAAAGGCTCTTCGATGAATAAACCACTCCCCGAGGAGTGGGGCTGTGTAGTTATGCCTGGAAGACGCAAGAGGCTGCGCCCCTGAACACCTCTGGACAGACCGCAGAGGAAGCAGCACGGTCGGAACAACGCTTTGAGATGGAAAAGCCGACAGAAAAGGACGCGCACTGTCGGTAACAAACAGGAATCCACAGAGCGGTCAGAAACGCGTGAGCGAGGCGCGCTGACCAGAAACCGTGAAGAGAAGTCAATAGAACGCACAACAGTTGGCATTTGAAGAGGAGCAAAGCGCGTGAGGAAAGACGCACAGGGGGGCGGGGTGCGAGGAAACACTAAGGATTAGAGGTGACAGAAGCGAAAATCGGAAGAAATAATACCAATAAATAATTAAAAATAGACCAATACACGAATAAAATATGAACACAGACAATAAGGAATGTGAAAGAGTACTTATCTTAACTGCGGGCAGCAAGAAAAGAGGGCTGCTTGCAGTCAAGGGTGTACTCTATGGTCTGTGATGACCCCTTATTGGTCCAGTGTTTGACCACTCTTTTGCTCCCATTGGCTAGCCTGTTGCTAGGCCTTTTGGGAGTTGTAGTTCTTGACTGCTGCTGTTCAAAATAAAGTAAGAAAAGAATGCATAATAGAGCCTCCGGTCTTGACATAAAATTTCAATTGGACCAACACAATAACTTAGGGGGTCATTCTAACCCTGGCGGTCGACGACCGCCAAGGCTAAAATGACGGGAGCACCGCCAACAGGCTGGCGGTGCTCCAATGGGCATTCTGACCGCGGCGGTACAGCCGCGGTCAGAAACGGGAAACCAGCGGTGTCCCACCTGTTTCCCGCTGCCCTAGGGAATCCTCCACGGCGGCGCTGCTTGCAGTGCCGCCATGGGGATTCCGCCCCCCTTACCGCCATCCTGTTCCTGGCGGTTCTCACCGCCAGGAACAGGATGGCGGTAACGGGTGTCGTGGGGCCCCTGGGGGCCCCTGCAGTGCCCATGCCAATGGCATGGGCACTGCAGGGGCCCCCTAACATGGCCCCATAATGATTTTCAGTGTCTGCATAGCTGAAAACGGCACCCGTCGCACCCTTTCCACTCCGCCGGCTCCACTCAGAGCCAGCATCCTCGTGGGAAGGGGTTTCCCGCTGGGCGGGCGGGCGGCCTTCTGGCGGTCGCCCGCCAGCCCAGCGGGAAACTCAGAATGACCGCCGCGGTCTTTCTGGCGGTACAGCCGCGGTCAGAAACGGGAAACCGGCGGTGTCCCGCCGGTTTCCCGCTGGTTTCCCGCTGCCCTAGGGAATCCTCCACGGTGGCGCTGCTTGCAGCGCCGCCATGGGGATTCCGACCCCCTTACCGCCATCCTGTTCCGCCAGGAACAGGATGGCGGTAACGGGTGTCGTGGGGCCCCCTAACAGGGCCCCATAATGATTTTCAGTGTCTGCATAGCAGACACTGAAAATCGCGACGGGTGCAACTGCACCCGTTGCACCCTTTCCACTCCGCCGGCTCCATTCGGAGCTGGCATCCTCGTGGGAAGGGGTTTCCCGCTGGGCGGGCGGGCAGCCTTCTGGCGGTCGCCCGCCAGCCCAGCGGGAAACTCAGAATGACCGCCGCGGTCTTTTGACCGCGGGACGGTCTTCTGGCGGTTCCCGCTTGGCGGGCGGCTCCTGCCGCCCGCCAAGTTTAGAATCAGGGCCTTAATGTCCAGTGCTCATCTTTCATAGAAAAGTAAATTACTCTATCACTTAAATACTTAATAATAGTCAATCTGATGGGTATGTTATACAGGGTTGTACTAAGCTGTGTACTAACGATGTGGCACTGCATAGTCTTGTCAGTAATATTACCCTCCCTCCCATTATGATGCCACTATATCCATGCCCTGCCCTCTACGACCTGAGGCAAGGTCAGGCTGAGGGGCAGATGACTCAAAGTTCTCACTGACTCAATGAGCAACCCAGTTCAATATTTAACTTGCTGGTGGTAGTTTGAGTTGTGCAGCAGACATAGGTTGTACGCCCTCCTTCACAGCTTGACTCTTCTTTTTCACAGGGAGCCACAGTGGTAGTTTTGCTTGGGGCCAGGTTTGCAGGTATGACTTTGGGTGCAGCTGCAGCCTCTAGGCCAATAAAGGCATTTTACAAGACTCCTTTTTGTGGTTTTTTTTTGTGTTTTTTTTTTTTCTTTCCTCATTGTTAGCACTTGTTTAAACTTACAGCAGGCTGTCAGGCTTCAGAGGAATAGATGCTCTGTACAACCTTGATACAGGTCACTCTTGAACTGAATCCTGAGAACAGAATGACACTGGTCACTCTTTAGGTCACTAGCTTTCTCTGGGGTTCCGCACATAAGGAAACTGCTGGGCTTCTCTCCCTGGACGGACTCATCTTCTGCAAGGACAGGCACTCCACTACTCGTGATCAGGCAGACTTTTAGGCTCCTTAGGCAGACTCACACCTCATTTAGCAGAAAGTGCTGACTTGTAGTGGTGTCCCTCACCTATGGGAGACTGGTTGTCAAGCAAACACTACCCCTGGTTGCACAGCAGCTCTTTGAGTACTTTGTGGAATACCTCCATCTTTCACCAAGATGAATTGGGACTGGAATAAAGTGGGGTGGTTTAGTTCCCACTCTTATACACATTTTCCAGCCCGAGGATGTGGATCCACCACCTGAGGCTTCAGAATCATTTGGGTTGGTTCTATTTCAAATGTCGTTTTTAAGCTGCTCTACACACACAGCATTTGTGCTAAGTGATAGCTCTTACAGCTGGCAACAATGGAACTTGTATCCATAACCTGCACATTGTAATTGTTTTATATAGCATTTACTATCCCTGACAAGGCGTCAAAGTGCTTTTTGGCGAGTACCAAGCTACTCCAGAACCCAAAAGGATTAGTGGTGAATTAGTATAGGGAAACATAAGTACAGTATTAGTATAAGGAGGTATGAGTTCATTTGAGCGAAGGACATGAGTGTTAGTTGAATAGATTAATGGTGGAATAGAAGAGGGAAGAATCCATAAGTGTTAATAAGGATCACATAGTAGTAAGATGAGGTTTGTGATGAGTAAAGGAGAGGTGGAGGATGGAAGAGTCTGTAGAAAGGGATCGGGGAGATCATAGTAGTAAAATGGGGTTTGGGATGAGTCAAAGGAGAGATAAATGAGGGAGAATTCAGTAGGGTTGTTTGGGAGATCATAGTAGTAAACTGAGGTTTGGGGTGAGCCAGGAGGGATAGAGGAGGGAGAGTCTAGGAGGGTTAATTTTGAGATCATAGTAGTAAAACTGGTTTGGGATGAGTCAGAGGGTGGAAATAGAGGATAGATTGACGGAGGCATAAGGTGATGGTGAGGCAAAGTAAAGCTTTCAAGGGAGTAAAGTATTCCCCCCCCTCTTCTACAGTAGGACTAAAGTAGTAAATATACAGATACATGATTACATAGTAAGGGAATGTGTGTAAGGAATATAATATATTGAGATTTAAAGTTGTATCATGTAAACACAGACGTGCAAGAGTTGCAGTATTTGAATTTAATGTATTTGTGTACTTTTCTAACATTATGTTCGATGGCATGTGTGGCTGTAGATACACATGCTTGGTAGTATCCTACCATCCAGTGTTGGGACGGGAGTGTTACAAGTTGTTTTTCTTCAAATAGGTGTTTTTCAAGTCCCAGGAACAGGTGACTCCTTCCTCTTGGTGATACTACGCATGGGCATCGAGTCCTTTGTTAGTTTGTTTTCTCTCTGCCATCAGGTTTGCATGTGTAGTTCTTAGCTCCGTCTTTGACTCACTTTGGTCCAAGACTTTCCCTTCATCTTTTCTACTCGACAGTGTTGTACATTCAATCGTGTTTTCTAACTCTCACATCAACTGATCTGTTTCATTGGTTCCATTTTTCTCAGCAGTTCGGCCTTCAGGGTGGGGACCCATCGGTCCGTGAGGCCTCGATACCTTTGGCACCAGAGAGAATGTAAAACTGATGAAGCAGACACCATTTTGGTTCTGCCCTTGGTGCCATTCGAAGTACCCTTACACCAGTCGTCATCAGGTGTGTAACTTATGCCTATTGCCAGACCATCAAGAGGCTACCTGTGAGTCGTTTTGGTCATTCTGGTCCAAGAAGACTCTCTCAGACCGACAAGCTCATAGGATAGAGATGGCGCACAGATCTCCAGACGCCACCCCAGATATTTTCGGGGAAGAACATGCGCAAGAGGAGCCCCAACAGAAAGCCGTCTCCATCCAAGATTTGGATGGAGACATCCAATCCAATCCAACATTGAGAGCCAAGAACTGACTTTGGCACAAACCAGGAGTACAGTGGTTCCACCTCTTACCACAAAACCTCCAAAAAATCTCCATACCGAGGTGAAATGTTTGAAGAAAAAAGCATTTAGCCCTCAATTGCTCCCCCGCAGTCCCTATTTATATATATATATATATATATATATATATATATATATATATATATATATTTGTTTTTTTTATTATATATATTTTTTAATTTTTATTTATAATAAAAATGCCCTTTACGGGCTTCTTGACACTGCAGGGGAAGAGCTGCTTTGACAGCAGCTCCCTTCTTGCTGAAGCATTTGATGAAAGCTCTGCTGTTTGATAGTGGGACCTGCTTTACAGGTCCCGCTGTCAAACAGAAGAGTGTTTGCTGTGGCTTGGCTGCAGCCAAGCCACAGCAAGCAGCTATGTCCCGGGGGTGGGCACCCTGGGACATAGCAGGAGCAGGCCCTGGGGGGTGGTGTTTCCCAGGGCCATAAGGGGCTCCAAGAGGGGGGCCACTAGGCCCACCTCGAACAAAAATATCCCTGGGGGTGGTGTCCCCGGCGCTTGGTGGTCCCATAGGTACCCCCTTTCTTTTTTTAATCATTTGCCCTGGGGGAGTGGTCCCTGGGGCAGCAGGGGGTGGGGCCACTACCCCCCCCCCCCCCAATAAATAGCTGTTTGCCCAAGGGGTGGTGGTCCCCAGGGGGGCTCACGCCCCCGTTCCTATTTAGACATTCGCCCTGGGGAGGTGCCAGTCCCTGGGGCTTATTAAAGCTGAAGGAGGGGGGCCCTTCCACCCCGCCTCCTCTATTATGCTCCGGGGCCCTGGCCCACCTGGGGCCAAATTAAACATTTGCAATGCAATGGATCTCGCATTTTCTCCAGTTAGAGCTATTAGTGTTGTAAACTCCTAACCAGACTTTTCTTGCCACATAAACTGAAAATGAAAAGCAGAACAGTTTCTCATAAGCGAGCCGACGGCCACCATGAGTGTGAAGGAGATGCACAAAAGAAACAGAAGTTTACTCGCAGTGAAACGTATCGGCAAAAGTGTAATTATCCATGTAACTGGCAAAAGTGCAGTTATCCATGTAACAGGGTCGATGTCATGCAAAGCACTTGACTACTGCCCAGTGAGAACACACTGCGTAGGAAATAAAAATAAGAAGTAGTCAAGAAGCCATGTGGAAAACATGGAGCCTCGTATGTTTTCGTAAATAATTATCCCAAATCTATGATTGGAAGGCAGCATTCCAGTATTTAAGAGGAGCATCTTCAGGAAGGAATAGTTGCTTACCGATAATTGTAGTTCTCTTTTAGGGAAGTCTCCATTAAAGTCACAAGGATGGATTGTGGCCTACCCATGCATGGGATCACAGAGTACTTTCTAAGAGAAAATATATTTTGCCTTTGGTTAGAAAAGACATACTTCTTATTTGGTGTAAAGGAATTAAGCAGTGTTTTTTTGTACTAAAAAGGCTATATTGACTTTAAGTTTATTTTTTAAGAAAATCAAAACTACATAAAAAAATATAAAAGTCACTAGTGGATCAAAGAGACAAGAAAAGCCTCTTTTGTACAACTGTTTTAAGTAAATAAAGGGTAAGTAGGACAATGTAAGCATATAGGCTGCAGCCATTCATGAAAAACAGACACTGTGGCTTTAAGGACTCTCAATCTTCCTGTATCCAATTATGCTCTCTGATTGGCAGATGCTCTAATTCTTTTTTTTTTTAATGATGGAGGATAGTACTACTACAGAAGCTATCATCTTTCATTGTTCCACAAGGTAGGAGCGTTGATTGCTGATGATTTTAATAGAGATTCCCCTGAATGAGAACTAGGAATTCAAGTATGCAACCATTCTTTCTCCTTCAGGGGATCTCCATTGATTATCGTAAGTGCTGAATAGAATAGCAAACCCATTTCTACTAAAACGTGGTAAAAATAAAAAATGGACTACACAAACCGGTTTCTCAAAGAGGTCTCCATACTGCTCTAGAGTTCGGTTAAAGGCATGCACAAAACTCCAAGTGGCTGCCTTGCGTATATTTGGAATGCTTTGTAAGGTTCTGGAGAACTAAATGCCTGAATTTCTGTGACCCTGTATGCAGATGTTATAGTTAAAAGGAAAGCAGTTTTCCTTTATATATAAGGAATGTTTTGTGAGTTAGCTCACACTGAGGGTTCCTGAGCCTGAGCTTGTCAAGGAGATGTAGTCTGTATGACAATCTCCAGTGAGCCCTATTTGGATGTTCTGACAGGTGATGGATGTCTGTGAACCACCAGTGCTGGGACCACTCTGGTACTATTAAATCATCCTAGCCCTTGAGTATTTCAGCTTCATGATGACCATTTCGTATCCGGGTTAATCGGAGGAAAAGCATAGAGAAAATTTGCATACCTTCTGATCTAGAGGGCATTCCCTTATGTTCATGGCTGGTTAGTATGGGTGAAGGAACACACAATTTCCACACACCAAAACCTTACCTCAACAGAAGACACACAATTAGATGAATCTGATACGGTGTTAAACTTCAATTTCATGAGGCAATGTGTCCCCGAGATAAGACACCTCCCAACACATCCCAAATCAGAAATACAGTTAATTAAGTAAAAGGGCTGTCTCAGTAACTGAGTTCCAGATCAGGGGAATAGTTAATAGTTAAAGGGTTTTATTACAAAATTAAAAAATAAGGAGCTACTGAGTCAATGCCATCAAGGCTCTCGGTAAATAGTGTTGAGCAAAATCAAAAATTATTTTAAGGCCGAAGTGGGCTGTGTTAGAAATGGGGTCTCTAGTTGGCAGAGGTGTACACCCTTGTCCAAGTAGGGACCACAATCCTAGTCAGGGTAAGACAACACAATCCAAATTATCTTGTGCCCACCCTCCGGTAGCTTAGCACTGAGAAGTCAACTTAAAAGGCAATGTGTAAAGTATTTGTGCAGTACTTATACCATAACACAGGTTTGGAAAGCATAGAGCATATTTATCTGAATAAAATACTGTTGAAATGAGGAAAATCCAATGTGCACAGGCAAAGTTATGAATTTTTGAAGATTAAATCCAACTAAAGCTCCTAGCAACACAATAGCTCCAACTGGGGCTATAACCGCGTCATTGATGGAGTCGTTCTCAACAATCCAACACCACCGGTGCTGGTCGCAGAGTCACACAGACCCCCAGGTTCAGTACCTTTTGAAAACGAAGAACAAGGACGTTGCACAGAGTCGGACAGGAGAGTCACTGGAGTCGGGATGGCGTGAGTCCCTTACAGCTTCCGAGGAAAGAGGCGTTGGTTCCGTGCTGCAAAGCAGGTGAAGGTGAGGCGTCTGTTATGTCCGGATGTAGGGGGACATGATGCGGCATCGCCCGTGATGCATTGATTCCTTGTGACATGGCGGTATTGCTTGTTCTGGTCCATCAGTATGTAATGTGTCGACTTTGCAGTGTCACGATGACCCTCAGTGACGTCAGTGGAGTCGCAGCAACGCCGGACTTGCGTTGCAGGCTACGGTCGTTGCATGCAGCGAGGTTCATGGAGCGGGAGCAGGCTGCGGCATCGCTGGTGTTACTGAAGTCGTTCCAGAGTCACTGGAGTCGGGTACTAGCAAAATGCTAGTAGTTGAATTCTTTGCTGTCCCTGAGACTAAACAACAGAAGGCAAGCTCAATCCAAGCTCTTGGAGAGCACTTTTGGGGTAAGGCAGAGTCCTACCAGCACCGCCAGAGGCCAGCAGGGTAATACCAGACGCTAGACAGGGGGGATGGAACGAAGCTAGGCTGGTTAACGCAAAATATATATGGTGTTAACCAGCCTAGCATCATTTTCTGATGCACTAGCACCCAAAAATGACTCCTGTCTTACTAAAGACAGGAGTCATGCCCACCACCCCAATGGTGATGCGCAGTGGATCAGTGGGCATGGCTATTGCACCCGGTGCCATGCGGGGGTGGGCATTTAAGGACCCCCAATGGCACATAAAAAAAAAATATATATATACACTTACCATACTCACCTGGGATGGGCTCCCCCGTCCTCTAGTGTCCCTCTGGTGTGTGTAGGGGTGTTCCTGGGGGCCCATTCCATGGTATATAGCCATGGAAATGTATCCACAACTCCCCTAATGCCTGGTCTCACCCAGGTGTTAAATAATGACGCTAAGCAGGCTTAGCGCCATTATTTAGGCCCGTCTCCCATCCATGTGGCATTTTTGCATGGGGGGATAAATATTGCGATACGGGCTTAGTCATTTTTGGGACGGGAACGTCTGCTTTGCATCTCATTGCCGCAAGATGGGTTCATGCATCCAAAAAATGATGTTAACGCCAATATTTTGACGCTAGACGGGCCTAGCATCAAAATATAAATATGGAGTCAAGTTTGCACCTATTTTGTGTTAAAACAACTGCGCAAACAGAGTATAAATATGCCGCTGAGTGTCCTATGTTTGTGGTTGTTTGAGTGAAATGCGCAAGGGAGCTGTCATCCAGCACAAACCAGACGTTGCTTGGAGACAGGCTGTAAGACACAGATGGTTTTAAGTGCAGAGAAATGCTCACTTTCTAAAAGTGGCATTTCTAAGTAATATAAAATCCAACCTCACAATAAGCAGGACTTTCTATTACCATTCTGGCCATACTAAATATGACCTGGTTACCCCTTTCAGATCAGAATCTACCACTCAAAGTATATAAGGGCAGGCCTAATGTTAGTCTATGAAAGGAGCAAGCCTCACAGTAGTGGAAAACTAATTAAGGAGTTTTTTCACTACCAGGACATATAAAACACATATGTACATGTCCTGCCTTTTACCTACATAGCAACATTCCCTATGGGTTCCCCTTATGCCTTCCTTAGTACTTCAAATGCCAAGTCGAAGTGGCAGTGAAACTGCACACACAGGCCTTGCAATGGCAAGCCTGAGACATGGATATGGGGCTACTTATGTGGGTGGTACAATCAGTGCTGCAGGCCCCCTAGTAGCATTTAATTTACAGGACCTGGGAACATATAGTGCATTTTGCTAGGGACTTATAAGTAAATCAAATATGCTAATTGGGGATTAACAATGTTACCATGTTTAAGGGAGAGAGCATATGCACTTTAGTACTGGTTAGCAGTGGTAAAGTACACAGAGTCCTAAAACCAACAAAAACAGTGACAGAAATGTGGAGGGAGGAAGGCAAAAAGTTGGGGGATGACCACGATAAGGCTGTCAGGTCTAACGGGCAGCAAAATAAACTGAGTTACGGCAGCATCCCTAGTAGCAAAGGAAAGATCTCTGGCTCACCCCAAAAATTGAGGGTTTTTGAACTTTATTTGCGCATATGCTATTACCAAAACTTCAGATTCTTTATGATATGATCAAAAATGTTTCATTCACAGCAAATCAGAGCACAGTTCTTATTCAGCTTCATATTGCCTTAGCACTATTCCACTACATGAATACTGTTTCTACCCACTTCATGCCATCTGGAGATGGTGGAACAAACTAGATATTTAAACAACAGCAGTCTGTTATAAATGAATAGGGTAGAGTGAGGTACTGGTAGGACCTTGAAGTAATGTTTCAGTTGTTTGACTGGACAGAAGAAAGATTAATCAAGACCAGTATGAACAATGGCAATGGAAATAAACAAAAATGATTCTGCTTGATAGTGTACTGCAGAAACAAACAATGAAATGTGCAAGGGGAGGACATTTTGAAAAATATGGCTGCTATGCCTAAATTGAAGTCTAGTTACCAATGGTCAGGAAAACACACTTCCGTACATCATAGGAAATTATTTTAAAAGACAACAGTACTATAATCAATTTGTGCATGTGTGTGAAAACACATTTTGCACATTATCAACCTTGCACAAATATTTCTAACAGCAGTACCTGGAGATGAAGTGTGCATATTTCTGTTGTCTGAGCTTGCAAATTGATCCAACTGAGGAAAACCCAAGTCACTGAAGATGTTGTGTAGAGTGATGGTGTTTAGAAGCCACTTGTGGGTTTCAGAGAATATCCTGTTTTGTGAATTTGCTTGATCTTTCTAGGTGTCTATAGCTGAACTGCAGTGATCCTCAGTTTTCTAATTATTAGCCACTTGCAGATCAACTGTACTTCCTGTGACAGCACTCTGGATCGTATTACTCCTTGCTTGTTTAAGTAATACGTAGCTCTTACATTGTTTGTTTGACAAATAGAGTTTGTCTTGAGGTCTGGATGAAATTCCTTCAGGGCTAGATGGGCAGCCCATAGTTCCAGGACCTTGAGGTGTACAATATTTCCTTGGAAAACCATGTCCGTCGACTCTGAAGATTGCCTATGTGAGCACCCTAACTAATCAGAGAGGCATGTATCACAATCATATGAGTTGTGGCATTGTGGTATTTAGTATGTTGCTTCCTTAGTTGGTTTCTCCTTTATAGTTCTCTCATTTTCTAGGTGGAAGTATGTTCACTTGGGAATGGTTAAAATGTTTATGATGAAATGGGAAGCTGATAGTAGTTCTAGGTGGATTAAGAATTACTTTGCTGTGGCTGGAGTTTCTCCTTTATTCAATATAATAAAGAGTTATCTATGTTTTGGGCAGCATTATATGGTTCTGAACGTCAGTTCCACATTGGCACAACTGGCTCTACCCACCTGCCTGCTGGGGAAATATCAACACTTCTGCCCCGCCTAGCCCCGTGTTAATCCTGCTCATTTTACACTGTGGGCACAATGAGGCACTGTAACTATTGATATCTGCTTTTTATTTCTGCATGCCCCACAAATCTACTTGTAGTAATTTCGGCTATTTGTGCTATCTGACCCATACTTGGGTTATAAAGACTAACATTTATTTTTATTTTCTCAGCCCTGCTTTTTGTTGCTCTGTTTATTGGTGGCACTTATCACAGAATAACTGTAAGGATTTAGTTGTACTATATGATATGGCTGAGTAGCCTTATCATACAGAATACTCACAAATACCGCCTTTGGTCCAGTCAGGTATGTTTACTTACCCTTAAGTGTAATCCTGGGTAGCTGTGGCTGTGAGCAGTAAGGATTGGCAAACAAACAATGTGTAAAGCATTTAACAGCACCAAACAACTAAATAAGAAAGTCACTAGGCATGAAAGAAACAAGATACCAATTTATAGAAATATAGCTTATTTTTATGAACTTAGAAAAGACTTAATCGTAAAAATCCCCCAGCGGGTTCCGGTGATGCAGATTTTAGAAGCCATAAGTAACTTTTGAATCAACTTCAAACAAGCATTAGCCAGCAAAAAGTCTGGAAACTTTTGAAAAGTTTGAAACAGTTAGCTCGACAACTCTGGCCTGAGTTTAGAGACTAAGTTCAACAGGACAGGCATTAAAGGGGGCAGGAAAGGATATTTTGGACAGTTGCCTGGCTACCAGAGTGTTTTTAAAGCAATATCTACTACTTTACTGGATGACTACCACAGATGACAATGGCATGGTCCTGATGCTGAGGTATGCAGGCTTAAAGATGCTCATGGATGCTCTTGAAGCTGTGCAGTCCACCAGGGTGAAGTCCGGTTGAGTCTTTGGTACACAGGTGAGTGGGGGTGACTCTGTTAATGGATCTCTGGGTCCCACAAAGTCCTCTTTGCAGGGTTCTGAGGGCTGCCAACACAGTGGTCACAGTGCAAATCTTTGGTGGAGGCAGGTGTCCGCCTTGGGTGATGAATCTGGTGAAAACCAACACTGTGAGGTCCAGCAGACATGGGTGCACCTTTTGGCTATCTCTGAATCGTCCTCTGGGGTCCCCGGCATCCAGTAGAGGCAAAACATCTGTGGTGGCTACCAGAGATGCGAATTGGGCTCTTTCAGCTTTAATGTCTCCAGTGCCAGTCTGGGAGGTCATTGCTTTGGACTAGGGCAGGGGAATCAACTTTTCTCCAAGCCAGGCACGTAGAACAGAATCCAGACTCCACTAGTCAAAAGTGCAGCTGGTGCAGTAGCTCCAACATCGCAGCGTCTCTTTGTGCGCTTCAAATGGGTGCGAAAGTGGTCATCTCGTTCTCCTTCCAAATCTAACGAATAATGAGGGTCAATGTGCCAGGGGTGCCATATTTATCCCAGGAAAGTTCCACCAAGGGGATTACATGGTCTCTAGCCAATGATCTCCTCCTACCCTGTGATGATGTTCCTGTGATGTGTGACATCTCGATATCCCAGAATGTTACAATCCTGCCTCTTTCAAGGTGGCAAAACCCTTCCTCAGTGATAAGGAGCAAGCACATGCACTTTAGCACTGATTAGCAGTGAAAAAGTGCTCAGAGTCATAACGTCATCCAATCAGGGTCAGACAAATAAGGAGAAAAAAGTCAAAAAGTTTGGGGAATGACCCTGTAAAAGGGCCAGGTCCAACACCCTGGATACCATCGGCTAGGGAATTATAAGTAAGTTAGGTCTTGCCAATTGGATGTATCTAATTTGACATGCAATTTGCATAGGGTTAAAATACTTGCACTGAGGTCTGGTTAGCAGGCCTCAGTGCGCTCTCAGAGTAAAAAAACCAGCAGCATTAGTCTAAAAATGTGGGGACTAACATACAAAAAGAGACATTTCCTTACAGTAACTTTACAGGGATAATTGAATTTCTCTTCTCCCTGCTTTCCTCAATACAGTCTTTTTTGCCACTTTGGAGACCACTTACCTCAGAAAGGCCCTGAGGATTGGCTTGCACATATGAGTTACCACGAGGAAAGATTCTTGTGAGCATTCCTGCCCACCTGCTAATCAAACTTTTTGGAGCACTTTGCCATCAGAAATCACCTCATATTTTCCCAACTACCCTGAGTCTTAATATCAGCGAGAGACTCTCGTACCTACCTCTCCATTAGTCTTTTTCTCACTCTTATCCATGGTATCACTGCAGCATTCTTTGCGTTGCTCAGGGTTCTCTATGGTGTTCTCATTTCATCTCTACTGCTGCCTGATTGTGCTCATCACTCTCCACTGTGTCCTCCATTGCCCGCCAATCTGCCAGGAAACTACAGGAAAAGCAGTTCTTCTACATCTGGACCTGCCAATCTGCAGAATTACTGATGCAGAAGAAAGACTCCTTTTAGTATCAAGAAACTTCACTGTTTTATGGTGTAGTGCATTTCTCAAACAATAAGTCTTCATCTTAAAGTTTTTTTCTCTCCAAAAGGAATTTGGGTACTTAGTTGAGTACCAAGGCTTGGTTGTTGAGTATCTTTCTTTCTTTTCTCTTCTGTTTCTTCCATTAAACTTGTTGTCCCCTGGCTCAAACAGAAAAAAAGTATTCATAAATTAGTTAAAAGTTTGTGGGTCAAATTTGTCTCCAGAAAAAAAACTTCCATGCTGATTCACTGTGTAGGACTGAAGGTCAAGACATTTTTGAGAATTTACCTTACCTTAACAGTGATTGCACAAGAGTGATGCAACGGAATCCTTGAATGAATTTGAACTATCCATCAGCAACTGAGAATCATGTTCTGCCTACGGTCTCTATTATTTGGTAAAATGGAACAAAATGATGAAGAATCTGTTGAAGTCTTAGTCACCTCTTTGTGCAAATTAGCTTCTACGTGTAACTTTGGGGACAATACCCAAGCAAGAATAAGGGACCAATTCATGTTAGAATGTAAGTGTGACAAAATTAGAGAATAACTCTGGGAAAAAAATGATACTAAACGTAATAAGGTACTAGTTATAGCTAAGTGTTTTTTTCTAAGACCGTATGTCATGTATACAAGAGGTGTGTAAGGAAAAAGGCATTATCTCTTCTGTGCAATCTATTTAATCTAAAACAAAGAAACAACCTCTGATTCCTATAAAAACAAAGGTTCCTTTTTTACATGTATGAATCCAAACCACTTAGCTAACTTTAAGGATTTTCCGGCTTCAAAGCCATTTGTAAACTATGTGGTAACAAGTGTCAATTCCCAAAGTTTTACAGATCCATTGTAACAAAGGAAAGAATGTTTGAACTTAGTTCATAAGAAACAGATGTAGCACTTACAGTTGAGTTTCCAGTGTTAAATGTGATTATCTGTCTGCCATTATGCTCCAGAACAGTATTGCTGTGTCAATGATGAAGGATTCTAGAGATAGGCTTTCTCAAGGATTTGACAAAGAGTATGCTCAATATTTTCAAAAGAAAGTTAAATTTCAGTTTCCTGATGTCACCTCTATAGTTATGTAAGAAAATCCAATGACTTGATTGGATATTTTGAGGCAGAAATAGAATTTTGCAGTAATGTAGCCATGGGTAAAAACTATATTCCCGTAGAAGGTGATACCATGTTGAGTTGGCTTCACCAGAAACTCTTAAGAATCTATCTTGATCCGAATTCTGCTCCCAAAGATCAGACCAGGAAGGTTGATACTATTTCCAGTGTACTTCTTCAAGAATTGCCAGGTTTCTTTTTTAATAATGTTGGATATGTTAAAGGTTATGTACATTGTATTAGACTGAAGGATTGAGCTGAACCATTAGTTTGTAAGGTTAGAAATATACCCTTCAGCTTGCAAGATGCAGTTAAAAAAGAAATGCATCGGATGTACAGATGGAATAATTGAAACAATTGAAGTATTGCAATGGGTGGCTCCTGTTCTTGCTACCAAGAATTCAGTGACATCAGACTCTTTATAGACCTCAGACATCTCAACAAAAAGGTGATTGAGGATACATTTCTTCTACCGAACATCACAGAAACAGTGAGGATTTTAGGAGATGCTAAATACTTTATGACATTGGCTTTGACCTTGGCCTATCACGAGGCCCATCTGAGTGAAGAGTCAAAAGACCTTGCTGCATTTATTATGCCTTTTGGGGTTTTCTGCTTTAACAGGATGCCTTGCGGTCTTCGTTCAGCAGCGTCAGTATTTCAGAGACTAAATGACAGACATCTTGGGAAAAGTTTAATGCGTAAAATGTTTCCAAGATGATGTTTTGATTTTCAACAAATCCTTGGAATCATATTTGGACAAGATCAGGGACTTTTTAAGAATTTTGAGACTCAGGGTTATTACCTTATAAGGCAGTAAATGTAAATGCTGTCAACCGGTAAACACTTACTTGTGTCATGTTATTACAATTGATGATATTAAACCCAAAAGGGACCTGATCAAGACAATAACTAATTTACCTCATTCCACTAAAAAAAAAGCGGTACAAGGTAATATTTGGGGGGTGCCTGAATTCTATAGCAGGTTTATTCCCAATTTTGTTAGTCAAACATGTGGAATACATAGATCACTCAGGAAAGGGTTCCAATTTAATTGAGATGAGGATTGCCAAAAATAATTTTCGATATTACATCAAGTTTGACCTCTGCACAGAGTTTGAAGAGTCCTATCTCAGGGTTGCCTTGCATTCTAGTAACTGATGCTAGTGATAAAGGTTTAGGTTCTGTCTTGAAGCAAAGACAGAATGATGATGAAGTTGCAATACCATCTGCTTTAAAGTCATTTAAGGAGGCAGAAATTCAGTATTCCACAATAAAAAGGGTTTCGAAGTTTATTGGACCATTAAGAAGGTCAAACTATTTTTTGTCCGGTGTACGATTTGTTGTCCAAACTGATCATAAACTTCTTCAGGGTGTTTTTGGCAAAAAGTGGCTTGATTGTATCTCTTCCTGGATCTGCAAGTGGTCAGTACAGCTGCAAGATTGAATTTTGATGTGAGTTACATTCCTGGTGTTGACAATACAACAGTGGATTGCTTGTCGAGGTTGGTTACAGATTCTCAGTGGAGTGACAAAAAGAAGGATGCTTGGTGGAAAGTAGAAGATGAGGTTAAGATATGTGTGGCCAATGGTATTTGCGTATCAGAGAATGAATGGTTGGAAGGAGCAGAGAAAAATAATGCTTTAAGAGTGGACAGGGAAAATGTAAGTGGCAGAAAAAGTTATGTTACTGGGGATAACACAGTAGATTTTGAAAAAAATTGAAATGAAAACTAGGTCAGCAACCATTTCTTGTTAAGGGGAGAAAGGCTAGTTCCTGCACTAGGGGTGAGAAATCTGTTTGTGCATCTTGCTCACAAAGGTCATCAGGGTATTTTAAATACTAAAGAATGTTTGCAAAGTGTTTATTGGTAGCCTGGCATGGATATCCACGTCGAGAGAATAGTAAGAGATTGTTGTGAGTGCAGACTGAGTGATAAGACTCAGAAACTAAGATTATCTCTCATGCTATGTTGTGATACTCCTGCAGAAGTGTGGGAGGAAACAGTTTTAGATATTGTGGGATCCTTAAGTGTTGATGGTCCACAAATATTTACTGGGGTGCATGGATATGCTTTTTAGGTGGCTGAAGTAGGAGTGTTACAAGAGGTCTCTACATTGTCTGTCATGAAGTTTCTCTCTGATATGTTTTCTAGTGAGGGAAGTCCTTGATGTATTTTAACAGACAATGGGGTGCAGCTGGCCTTAAAAGTAATGGAAATTGTTAGAGGGGAACGGTACACAAATAAATATGCCTTGTAACATCCCGAGACTAAGGGATGGTGGAGACGTTCAACAGGACATTGAAAGAGGCAATACAAATTGCAAAACTTGGAGGCAATGATTGTGTCCAAATGGTGGAAGGTAGAATGGAGGAATACAGGTTTACTCCTCACATCAAAACACGTGTGAGTCCTTTTGAGTTTTTTAGGCAACACAAGCCTTATACTAAGGTGTGTCGTCCTTGAGTTAAAATGTAAAGCATGGATAACACTTGTATGAAGGAAATGGCTGAAAAGGGTAGGCTAAGGGAGTTGCTGTTGCAGAAGGAAAGGAAAAGACAAAATTACTTTTGCAAGGTTGTCTAGAATGTAAATGTAAAGTTGGAGGGCATAGTGAAAGTAAAGTTGCCAAGGGGAACAAGCAACTTCTCTCTCCTTAGTAAACTCTAGCATGTGGTCAGTGTTTAAAGATGCTATGAGATTGCATGACGGAAGAATATGAAACTTTGATAGAATTCATAATTCATAATAATTGAGAATTTTTATTATATCCTTCTGTGTGTTTTGTTGTGCTTTTATTCTCATGCATATATGATTATATCTATTTTCTTTATGTTCTGTAGGAGGTGGATATGTAGTCTTGTTTGGACGTTTCCTCCTTAGTTGCTTTCTCGTTCATAGTTCCCTAATTTTCTTTGTGGTAGTATGCTCCATTTGGAATGGAGAGAATATTTATGATGAAATGGGGAGCTATAATAGTAGTGCCGGGTGGTTCAGATAAACAGATAACGGTCTCTCCATTGAAAGATACACTTTTGCATTTAAGGTGCCCAATACTGCTCCAGGTAGTATATGGACTGCATGGGGTAATGTTGATTTTCTGAGCTTGAAACATAACACAAGATGATTCTGAATACAGATTGTCAAATGGAAATACTGAGGAGATTGTTGTGAAGTTAAAGCTCTGATCAGTCAGTCGTCTACAAACATATAGACGAAGACCTTCTGTGTCTTGAGATATGCCTTTACCACTGCCATGCACTTCAAAAACAATTGTGGTGTATGGAATGGAAGGATCTTGTGCTTTAGTCAGTCTCAGGAATTTCTGATGTTTCTTTGCAGTATTCATATGGAAATAGCCATCTCGACCATCATGGGGCATAGCCAAGCTCCTTGTTGGAATTGAGGACAGATCAGATGGAGAGCTAAGCATCCTGAACGTTTCCTTCCAGTTTTTTCTTACCCAGAGAAATGTCTGAAGAGGGGAGAGGGGTATTTCTTTAGAGGGATGCAGGATACTGTCTCCCTATCTACAACTCCGAATCACAAAAGCTACCCTACCGCCTCTTGACTGAGCAGTAGCTCAGCTTGACCCAAGTCCTTCTAGATGGGAGGGCTCAATACTACAAATGGGCAATAAGAAACCAGTCTTGAAGAAAGATCAGGAACTGTAGACAGAGTTGGAACCGGCTGAAACATATTGACAAAGAATTAGGGTGCAGGAATAGCTCCCCACCGCCCTAATATACACCCAAGTAGCAAGTTGTTAACCATACCAAAGGCATCCAAAAATAAAGCAAAACTGGGGTGTCCTTTTAGGTAGCTCTATCTTAATACAAGACCCTGTTTGAAGTCATATTCAAAGTGCTCTCTTGAACATGGTTGAGCCCACCCTGCTTTATAGTGACCAGGGTATGAGACCCTGTGATGAAGGATGGCCACATTAGGGCGTGGAACTACCTTCCTGGTGGGCTTCTGAAGAAGGATTTCTGCTGAAGTTTCTCCAGATGGTGTTGATGTGACTCTTTAGAGGGTAATGCTGGTTGAGTGATCCTGGACTGAAAGAAAAGCAATTACCCATTTGTGTTTCGTGATTTTGTTCAAGTCCTCCAGGTTCTTCGACATGTTCCCCCAACAGAAATGATAACAGAAGGAGAGGAGTAGAGGAGCCACTGCCAGCCTTTTGCTGATGGTTTACTTTCTGTTCCTGATGCTTGATGACCCCCTTTTACACTAAATTGACATTTTTGCTGCTGATAAGCCTATTTTGTTGATGCTACATTTGACATCACTGATGGACTTGAACCCTCTGACAGAGTTAGCAACATTCATAGGGCTTATAATAATGTTTCCTTTGTTACTTGCTTTTTTTTCTAGGCCTATTGGCTACAAAGCCACCATTTAAGACTGCATGTGAACCATTTCATTCCCATGTGAGCCAAACAACGTGCACCTGAGAAGGGAGGGTTCAGAATCCTTTGTTTAGCTTCCTCTTTGAGATCTGTGAGATGGAGCCATGATGAACGTCCTAGTTGTAGGCCACAATAACAGCTATCTGTGGCAAGACCTGTGGTGTCCATTTCAGTATTAATGATCTGATTGTAGACCATCATGAACTCAATTAAGGACCTCCATGAAATCTTCACATCTCTCTTAAGGCAAGGCGTTGGCAAACTATGTCCAAATATTTGCTCTCCTTGTCTGGAGGAACAATGGATGATAGCGCAGTTGCATAATTCTTTTCTTGCCTTGGAGACACTGATTGAATCAGAATAGGTCTACTGTAGGAACCAACATTTCCTGCTCTGGAGGTTTGTATTATTCTACAGCCTAGATGGTGTCGCCTTCACAGAAGCAGGAGATAGAAAATGTTCAATTTCAGGTTTGAGGAGACCTGAAACTAGTGTAAGAAAAGGCCTTGAAGTACATTGGTGAATGGCTTCAAAAATCACCAAAGGTGTGGTAGAAGTGACTTAAAGAGGAATACTAAGGGGCATATTTATACTCTGTTTGCACCGAATTAGTGTCATTTTTTTTTACTCTAATTCGGTGCAAAACTAACTCCATATTTATACTTTGGTGCTAGAACCCTCTAGCACCAAATTTATGGAGTTAAAGTCATTTTTTGAAAGTGGAGACCTACTTTGCCTTAATGAGATGCAAGGTAGGCGTTCCCGTGCAAAAAATGACTCTATGGCCTTAACGCCATATTTAGGGGCATATTTATACTCTGCGGCATATTTATACTCTGTTTGCACCGAATTAGTGTCATTTTTTTTTTTTACTCTAATTCGGTGCAAAACTAACTCCATATTTATACTTTGGTGCTAGACCCATCTAGCACCAAGGCCCTGATTTAAACTTTTTTTGCACTGCATTAACGTCATTTTATGACACAAAAGTGGCGCAAACTTACAAAATATTGCCCCTTATTTATACTTTTTGCTGCAAAACTGCACTAACTCAGTTTTGCACCAAAAAGTTTAGCACCGGCTTGCACCATTTCTGTGCACCAGCCGGGCACCATATTTATGGAATGGTGCAAGCCGGTGCAAAGGGTAGGCTAGAGTTTAAAAAAATGACTTTAGTCGGGTAGGGCTGGCAGTATAGAAGAAGAGGGTTTAGCACCAAAAAATGGCTTTAGGCAGGTTAGAGTAAAAAAAATGACTCTAACCAGATTAGCGTCATTTTATGGTGCTAAACCTACCATGCCACATGACTCCTGCCTTAGAAAAGGCAGGAGTCATGCCCACCACCCCAGTGGCCAGCACAGAGGACAGGGGTCCCCTGGGCATGGCCATTGCACCCGGTGCCATGTATCGGGGCCCATTTCAGGGCCCCCTATGGCACTTTCAAAAATAAAATGCACTTACCTCTACTTACCTGGGATGGGGTCCGCCATCCTCGCAGTCCCTCTAGTGTGGGTGGGGGTGCCCCTAGGGCCTAGGGAGGGCACCTCTGGGTTTATTCCATGGTGTTCCACCATGGAAATAGGGCCACAGGTCCCCTAACACCTGCCCTGACCCAGGTCTTAAAAAATGGGGCAAAGCAAGCTTTGCCCCATTTTTTGACCTCTCCTCCCTCCCTTGCACCATTTTTACATGGGAGTATAAATATGGTGTTAAGGCCATAGAGTCATTTTTTTGCACGGGAACACCTACCTTGCATCTCATTAAGGCAAGGTAGGTTTCCACTTCCAAAAAATGACTTTAACTCCATAAATTTGGTGCTAGACGCATCTAGCACCAAAGTATAAATATGGAGTTAGTTTTGCACTGAATTAGAGTTTTAAAAAAAATGACGCTAATTCAGTGCAAACAGAGTATAAATATGCCCCTTAGCGTCAAAAAATGATGCTAAGCTGGTCAGAATCATTTATTCTGACTCAAAACTGCCTAACGTCATTTTTTTTTAAGCTAGCCTACCCTTTGCACCGGCTTGCACCATTCCATAAATATGGTGCCCAGCTGGTGCTAAAAAATGGTGCAAGCCGGTGCAAAACTTTTTGGGGCAAAACTGCCTTAGTGCAGTTTTGCACCAAAAAGTATAAATAAGGCCCTAAGTTTATTAGTACCTCTATTCAAGACCTCTTGAAAGATGTTGTTAATGTTGGAAAATTGTAGGTTGCGGCGAATCTGTTAAGGTTGGAGAATATTGTATGTGTCTAAGCAGGCATGCACAGGGGAGATGGTGTTTCGGGTGTGAGTAGGTGTGTGTATTGGGATGCATGTGAGTGGGAGTGCATGTGTGCAAGTTTGCAAGTGAGTGGGACTGTGTAAGTGTGCGGATGGGTGTGTGTGTGAAAGTGTTCGTAATGTGGAGGGCGAGTGTGTGAATGTATGCGTGCATTGAGGGGGTGGGGGTGTGCATGAATGCGGAGGGGGTGAATGATCGCAGAGGGGGGTGCATATGTGTGAGTGCGAGTGGACGTGTGTGTATTTCAGTGTGGGTGGGGGTGTTTGTATGGATGTGTGCGGTTGGGTGGGGGGTGTTTGCAAGAGTGAGGACAGGTGGGAGTGCATAGAGGTGTGTGGATGGGTGGGGGGTGCATGGAGGTGTGTGAACATGTGGGTGGGTGGGTGTGTGTGTGTGTGTGTGTGTGTGTGTGTGTGTGTGTGTGTGTGTCGGTGACAGGAATGGAGAATTCCTGTTGCTGGGTGCGTTTCCGCCAGGGTTTTCGTGGTGGGGCAACCGGCACAAAAATCCTGTTAGTTTGCTGCCTCGTAATTTGGGTGGCAGCCTGAGGCCTGCCGCCGGCCCAGAGGAGCTCGCCGCCAGCCACGTCGGTGCGACTGCACCAGTGGGCCAGGCGGCGTTGTGGCGGTTTGACTTCGGCCAAACCCACAACTTGTAATGCGGCGGTCTTTACCGCCAGCTTTGTAATCTGGGCCTGATTCTGTTGGTTACACAACTTGATGAAACCTTTGGTATCAGAGCTGAGGGCTAGCTTTCAGGGGATGTGTTTAACTGTAATCTATATGACAAGTATGAAGACCCCCTTGAACAAGATCTTGATCATTGTTAACCTAGAGGCGGTTGTGGAGACCAGAGCTAAAAGTTAGGAGTAGGATTGAAAATATAAATGCTACTAGCCACAGACTCGTACTAACTATATCACTTGAATATGTGTAGTGTGACATCTGACTGAGTGTACTACTGTTGCTTTGGCTGATCTGTAAGCAAAAAACAATAAAGACATTTTTTTTTAAACGTTTGCTAGCTGGCAAAACCTGGAAATCTCTAATTTCCCCATCTACATAGATCTGTGAATAAAGTGTATAGGGGGGAGTGCTGCTACTGTAAAGGCAAGTCAAGATGGCCGGTAATCTCAGTCACAGGTATTCCAAAGGGTTAGTGAGGAGAGAAAATCCATGATAGGCAAAACCCTCTGGGAAGATGAAAGGCCCCTCATATTTCAAATATTTGATCTTAAAAGAAGACATTCTAGGCAAAGGTTTGTAATTCCACCAGCAGAGCAGGTAGTGGGTGCACAGGGCGTCATAAAACATAGGGGCTTACTTACAAGCCCCTTACACTGCTGTTGTGTTACTTTCTCACATATAAAAAGTGATACACCGGTGGAGCTAGGAGCTTGTAGATAAGCCCCATAATTTAAAGGAGGACAAGCTTATCTTTGCTCCATGGATCCTCGTGTAGGAACTAAGGGCCAGATGTACCAAAGGATTTTACCCATTCAGTGTCTATGGGAAAATGCTTTAGTACATATGGCCCTAAATCTTCTGCACTAGAGACTCCCTCCCCACTTGTGTTCAAAAGGCTCCCTTGAGCCAACAGGCTCACCTGGGATGCACCTGTGTGCCTGTGAAGTGATAGTGTGATCTGTGAGGACTTGGGCAGCATTTCAGCAACCCCAATGACTTTTCTCTGCTCTCTACTGATGAAGCGCTAAACCCAGAAACAAGTGTCTAGAGATAACAAAATGTTTACTTACCAGTAGGAGTAGTTTTGCAGCCTGAAGAGTTTTCTGGATTCACATGCTGTGCATTATTCCCACATCCAGTGGTTGGGTCTGGAATTGTCTCCTCTTTTTTTTTTTCTCACCCCCCCGCACCCCCCACCCCCTCTTTTGGGCTTCGTCGACCACCATTTTGTGCTTGGTCCTCCCCTGTGTGGTGTTCTTTTTTTTGGGTGTTGCATGTCAATCCACAACACTCTTCAGGCTGCAAAACTATTCTTACTGGTAAGTAACCATTTTGTTTTGCAGCATGAATCATTTTCTGGATTCACATGCTGTGCATTAAATTATGCAGCGGTTTCCCCTTCTTTGGGTTGGTTGGGGTGAAAGGATGAGCTTGCAAACAGGTGCTGTAGTACTTTTTGTTCCCCTTGAGCTTCTTTATTCATTTGGAAGTCCACACAATAATGCTTTGTAAATGTGTGTGGGGATGCCCATGTTGCTGCTGCGCAGATAGCATCTACAGGCATGTTTGCCATGAATGCTAGGGTTGTGCCACTTTTCCTTGTTGAGTGTGCTTTAGGGCGGTGAGGTAGGCGTTTGCCAGCTGATGTCGAGCATCTTTGGATTGTCTCCCAAATTCATTGTGTGATAGTTCTTTTTGTGATGGGTGACCCTTTACTGGATATGGCATATTAAACAGTTGGTTCCCCTTATGAACTGTTTGGTCAACGTGATTGCTGCCAGAAAGGCAGTTTTTAACGTGGTGAACTGGAGTTCTGCCTTGTGAATAGGTTTGAATGGTTTTGCCATCAACTGTCTCAATACTGTGCTCAAGCTCCACAATGGGGCTGGTGGCTTCCTTGGGGGGACGATTCTTTTGGATCCATTTAGGAACCTCTTTATAACAGGTGCTGTGAAGAAACCTTTACATAAACATCCCCTTGTGTAGGTCACGATTGCTGCCAAGTATACCTTGAGAGAAGAGTAATTGATTCCGCTCTCTAGTAAGTGTGTGAGATAGGTTATTACTGTTTGCTGTTTAGATATTGTCTCTAAGGTGTTCTTCTCTGTGCACCATAGTAGGTATCTTTTCCATTTTGATGCATAGCATTTTCTAGTCATTGGCATTCTAACCTCCTTTAGTATTTCTATTGTCCTATGTAGGTTCCTGAATTCTAAGTATTCAGCACCATGTTGTTAGATTGAGTGTTGCTGGTTCCGGGTGGAATACTCATCCCCTTTGCATTGTGAGCAGGTCCTGTTCCACTTTGATCTTGAACATTTGTCCCGTGGACATCTTGAGTAGGTTTGAATACCATGCTTATCTGGCATATTGTGGGGCTATTAGGATGAGATTCGTCCCTGGTTGCCTGGCCTTCTCCAGCACCCTCAGTATTAGGGGAATTGGAGGAAAGGCGTAGGCAAATCTCCATCACAAGTTGAGTAACAGGGCATTCCCCTGTGATGGGTGGTGTGGAAACCTGGAGGTGAACAATTGTAATTTTGTGTTCTCTGCTGACGCGAACAAATCGATTGTTTGTATGCCCTAAATCCTGAAGATTTGTCTAGGCTCTCTTGTTTTAGCTCCCATTCATGTGTACTGCTTTCCTGTCGGCTTAGTCTGTCTGCCTCTATGTTGGCCTTCCCCGCTAGGTGAACTGTTTGTAAGTTGATCCCTTGTGGTATAGCCCATTCTCATATTTCTTGGGTTAGTTTACTTAGGGTAAGACTTTGTGCCCCCTTGTTTGTTCAGAGAGAACATTGTTGTTGTATTGTCCATCTGGATTAGTAATTACGGTTTCCCCTGGTACTTGTGTTTGAATGGCTTTTAGGGCTAGTAACACTGTCTTCATCTCTAGATAACTGATGTGTTATAGAATCTGTCTTGCTCCACTGGCCTCAAATTTTTGAGTTGTCTGTGTGTGCACCCCATCCCTTCTGAGACGTGTCTGTTGTGATGGTCACCGATGGAGTTGTCGTCATTAAAAGGTCTCCCCTTGGTTATGTCTTTGGATGCCCACCAATGTACCTCCTTCTGTATTCTCTCTGTTACAACCACTAGATTCTCCCAACTCCCTATGGTTTGTGACTAGTTGTTGCCTAGCAATTCCTGGACTGGTCGCATGTGGAGTCCCATAAGAGTTATGAGGGGGGATGCATGATGCCATCATGCCCATTAGTTTCATGACTGTCCTCGCTGTCAGAGATTGCCCCTTCGGGTAAAGGTGAGTTTGCTCTGTTATTGCCTACACCCTCTTCTGGGTAGGGTATGCATGTGCTTTCCTTGGATCCAGTCTGGCTCTCCAGTTGCAGCTTTAGGGATGAAGTTTTGTGGTTTATGCTGAAATTCAGCTTTTGTATGGTTGTGATCACTGTTTGGGTATCCCTTTGGCATTTTTCTTTTATATGTGCTTTTATTAGCCACTCTTAGGTAGGGATACATGTGGATCCCCTTCCACCGTAGGAATGTAGTGACCGTTGCTAAGCATTTTGTAAAAACCCTTGATGCTGACTTTATTCCAAAGGATAAGACCTTGAATTGATAGCTAACGTTCTAGAGTATGAACCTGAGGTACTTTTTGTGTGCTTGATTAATCGGTATGTGCAAATAAGAGTCCTGTAAGTCTATGGTTGCCATATAGTCTACCTTTTGTAGGCGTGGGATTACCTCTTCTAAGGTTATCCTCTTGAAATGTTGTGTGCTGATGAATTTGTTTATGAACCTGAGGTCCAGGATAAGCCTTAGTGAAAGGTCTTGTTTTGGTACCAGAAAGTAGGTGAGTAGTTTCCCTTGTTCGACTCCTCTTTTGTTACTCTTTCTATTGCGTGTTTTTGCAGGAGTTCTTTTACACTTCTTTCCTCACTTGCACCAGTTCTGTTCTCTGGTATCTTTTACCCTTTGGTGGGTTTGGTGTTGGTAGGTTTGTGAGTTCTATACAGTAGCCGTGACGTACCGCATTTAAAACCCAATTGTCTGTGGTAATCTTTTCACATTCTTGTGGCTATTGTTCTATTCTGCCTCCCACCGGTGTGTGTTTGGGGTTATTTCTGAGTCACTTGGATGTTCCTCCCCCTCTGGGAGGTTGGTCCTTTGCTCTCCCTCTACCTCAAAAGGGCTGTCTTGCAGGGAGCTGCCATTGCTGGTATCCTGGTTGGTGGCCTGTTTTTTGTGTTCTCCCCTGGGGGTGTTTTTGTTTTTGTTGTTGCCCTGATGTAAAACGTCCTATTTGTGTGGTTCTTCTGAGGGTGTTTCCTTCTCTTCTGAAGTTGCCTCTGTATTGGAGGGCCCCATTACCTTTGATGTTTCACTGTTCTTCTTAATTTGTTGCAAGGACTCATCTACCTCTTGGACAAACAAAGCATCTCCATTGAAGAGCTTGTTTATGATGGAGGCCTGAAGTTCCAGCTTGAACCTGGAGATTCTGAGCCATGTGTGCCTCCTCAGGGTCGTCCTCCATACACATTTGTCTACTGGCTGTATCAGCGGCATCCAGGGCTGATTTTACACAGGTGTTTGTGATGGTTTTCCCCTCTTGGATGATTGCCTTTGCCCTTTTTCTAACCTCTTCTGGGAGCCTTTTCATTAACTTTTCGATCTCATCCCACTGCTGATGCCCATATCTTTTGAAGAGGGCGTTTGAGTTTGCTATACGCCATTGTGTTGCTGCCTCCCACTCCATCTTTCTCCCTACCATGTCCAGCCTCTTGCTTTCCTTTTCAGGAGGGGGTCCTGTGAAGGTGTGTACATTGCTCCTCCCTCTTGCCGTGGTGAAGATGACAGAGTCTGCCACTATGTTCCCCTGGATGTACTTGGGGTCCTTTGGAGAAGGTTTATATTTTCCCTCCACTCTTTTTGTCACCCCTTTTAATGCAGCAGGTTCTTTGAAGTCCTCCTTTCCCTGGTCCAGTATGTTGGGTAGCATTGGGAGATATAGATTCCCCTAGCTTCCTGGCACAAGGTTTCCAATAGGAAGCAAAAGTATCCCTTCTCTTCCTCTAATGGTACAACATATGTTTCTGCTGCGCTCTTAACTAGGTTGTTGTAGACTGTGATGTCATCGGGGACAAAGGCCTCAAGGGGTAGCTGTCGACCTTCTCTTCTGGGCTCTCTGTGTCGAGGTCATCCCACTTATCCTCGAAGCTCCTTGTTGCTTTTTCCCCCCTCAGGGTTGTAGAAATTCTTCTCTGCCTCCTCTTCATGGGGCTAGGGAGTTGCCGGCACATCAAGGGCGGTCTCTTTCCTGTCGACATCTGTGCTTGTCGAAGCATTTGGTGGGATCTTGATTTTTTTTAGGGCTTCGTCAAACTAATTTTTGCTTTGTAGGTGTGCTGCCATTTCAGCCTCTAGTCGACGCCTCTTCTTTTCCACCTCTAGTGCCTTTTCAACATACTGTATCGTTGATGGTCTCTTTTTTGGCATTGGCTGTTCTTCCTTCGATGGTTTTGGGGTTTCTTTCCCCTTGGAGGTATTGGCCCATTTCGGGGTTCATCCTTCTTTGGTATCCCTGGTCAGGGATCAGAGGACCTCTCTTGCTCGTGGCTGACACTTGATCATCATTTTCTTGGACAGCAGGGATGCCTTGTGAGAAATTTTTTCAGGGAATTTTGCCCCAATGCTTTCTACGGTCTCTAAACCTTTTCGAGCCTCTATTCGGTGACCTTTGTCTTTTTCTTCGGCACCCGTTTTTTCTCAGCGTCCCCTTCAAGAAGTTCAATGTCTGACCCTTGTGGGTGGATTCTGCTCCTCCCACCTGTTCTTCCTCCTCACTGGATAGGCCTGGGGACGCCTGGGCTTTTTGGCTCTGCATAACTGCATGTTGTTTCTCTCTCTGCTTTTGACACGCCCTAAGTGGCTTGGGTACAAAAGTGGCATAGGCATCGCAGCCCTCGTCCCTATGGTCTCTCGGCAGGCAGAGATTGCAGACTTTGTGTGGTTCACGCTGGGCAAATTTGTGGTGGCTGTTCGGGCAGAATTTAAAGGGGGTTCTTTCCATGACACCTACCTTGCTTCATTCTCCTGCCAAGTGTGAATTCCATCAGTGTCCCCTGACGGGATATGTCTGGCGGTTCCCCTTCTCTCTGTCGCTCTTCTCTTCCCTCATTTGGCAATATTTGTTCATGAAAAGTACCTTGATTTTTTCGATGTTTTCCCCAAAAACTTCAGAGCTCCTCCTTTTGCTTCCAAAGCCAACAATCCGAAGATGGATACCACGCATAGGAACTTCCAGAGCGACGTCTGACATCACACAGGGGACGGACAGAAGCAACAAATAGTGGTCGACGATGCCCAAAAGTAAAAAAAATAAAAAAATAAAAAATAAAAGAAGAGGAGACAATTCCGGACCCAACTACTAGATGGCGGAATAATGCACAGCATATGAATCCAGAAAATGATTCATGCTGCAAAACACCACTATCTACACCAACTTTGATGACGAACTACAGCAACTTTGTAGTAATTGTACTCAAAATTCCAGAATACAATTGGATGAACTATGCCCAGCGCCACAAACCCTGGTCCTCCGA
This sequence comes from Pleurodeles waltl, assembly GCF_031143425.1. Lineage (NCBI taxonomy): Eukaryota > Metazoa > Chordata > Amphibia > Caudata > Salamandridae > Pleurodeles > Pleurodeles waltl. The sequence goes on from NC_090442.1 coordinate 521,306,316, forward strand.
CCTTCCATCACTCCACTGCTTCAATACGGAGACCCTCCACGCGCTAAACACAGGATGCTCCAACGCCTGCCATTTTGCATCACCCAGAGACACCCATGGACCATTCTCCTGCCTCTACTGCCACTGTACCCTCATTTACATTGGATCCTCCCACCACACCCATCGAACACCAACTTGGAGTGCCTCAGCTGCATCCTCCTCAACATTCGCTCTCTCCACAAACACGCTGTAGAACTCTGGGACCTACTAGATTCCACCTGCTCGGACATCGCCATTCTCACTGAAATATGGACAAATGTTCGGACATCGATATCACCATCTCCAGCGACTACATACCGCTCCGCAAAGACTGGCCTTCTCGCCCAGTCGCCAACATGGCCATCGTACACAAATCCACCCACCGCCTGACAACCAACGTGGAAGAACACTCCCCCCTCGTAGAGCAACTCCATTTCCAGATCCACGCCACCCCCAAGTCTACCTTCCGCGGGACCCTCATCTACAGGCCACACGGCCCCCGCCCAGCTTCAGCAACTCCATCATCGACATAATTTCTCCCCACGCACTTGCCTCCACAAACTACTTCCTCCTTGGTGACCTCAAATACCACATCAGCAACTGCAACAACATCAACACCACTTCCCTGCCCGAGAGCCTTGCACCTATAGGACTAAAGCAACTATTCACATTGCCAACACACATCGCTGGACATACACTTGATGCCATCTTTTCCACCCTCTATGCCAGCACCACCCAGAAGAACCTGAAGAAACTACAACACATCCAAAAAGCCTCCGCCAGACTCATCCTGGACATTCCCTGCCTCAAGCGCATCACTTAAGGGACCTCCACTGGCTTCTTGTCGAGAAAAGAATCAACTCCAAACTCCTCTCCCCCGCATAAAAGGCCCTCCATGACCTAGGACCCACCTACCACAACCACTGCATCACCTTCTACTCCCCCACCAGACCTCTCCGCTCGCTCAACAGGCACTAGCCACCATACCCTTCATACGCAAGACCTCGGCTGGAGGAAGATCCTTCGTCTACCACGCAGCAAATAGCTGGAAATACCTTATCCCCTGTACCTCGGGCAGTCGCCATCATTACCTCAATTCAGGAAGGAACTTAAAACCTGGCTCTTCAACTGAAGCGCAGAGGACAAACCCCCTCAGCACCTTGAGGCTCTTAAGGGTGAGTAGTCGTGCTCTATAAATCCTGATTTGATGCTGGTATGAGAGGCAGTATGGATTAGTTACTTACCTGTAAATCCTAGTTCTCTTCCAGGGGTATCCTCATCAAAGTCATAAACATTGAATATTCCCGCCCTTGTGCGGGGACCCCGGAGCATATATATATAAAATACATACATATTATCATGTGTAAAACAGCAATGCAGGCTATAATCATAAATAGGCTAAAATGCTTTATTTCTATGCAAGTTTTTTTTTTTTTATTTTTTTTTATTTTTTATATTATATTATAAAATCACAATAGATCATAAATATCTACCTAAGCCCCAAAAACTGGACTTAGGGAAGTAAACAGCAGTAAATAGCAGAGAAAAATAGAAAAAACCACATTGAAAAACAATGAAGCATTCTTAGCCAATAGGCTGCATGCAGGTTAACACAGGAGAACCATAAAAACTTTGGCACCGTGCCTTTAAGACCCTGAGCACCTCCAGTATCCCACCATGCCTCAGGGGTGAAGGGAAGGTGACAGTTGGTTCACAGTTAGGTCAGTACTTTTTTACGGTGACAATCTGTGTAACTGATCAGAAAAATAATCTGTCCTGCACTTCTAGGAGACTTAAGTCCGGGGAGGAGGGTGGGTTGTTTATGACTTTGATGAGGATACCCCTGGAAGAGAACTAGGATTTACAGGTAAGTAACTAATCCTTCTCTTCCAGGGGATCCTCATCAATAGTCATAAACATTGAATAGATTAGCAAGCCCATCCCTAAACTCTGCGGACTGTCCGAAAGAAGTGCAGGAAAGAATACATATTCATGCAAATAGATTTCTAAGAGAGGCCTGCCCCACCTGGGCATCCGCTCTTGCATCCGAGTCTAAACAGTAATGCTTAGTAAAGGTATGCACAGACTTCCATGTAGCAGCCTTACAAATCTCGGAAATTGGTACATTGTTAAGGAGGGCAGCAGTAGCCGCTTTTCCCCTTGTGGAATGCGCTTTTGGCCTAGCCAGTAATTGCTTATTAGCCAGTTGGTAAGTGTTAACAATACAAGACACAATCCATCTTGATATAGTTCGTTTAGACGCTGCCTCTCCTGTTCTTAAATGACCATAATTCAGAAACAAATGGTTAGAATGTCTAATCGGTTTTGTTTTGTCCAAATAGAATTTTAGCACTCTTTTTAAGTCTAAAGAATGCAATGCTTTCTCAGCCGGAGTCTCCGGATTGGGAAAGAAAGTCGGTAAAGATATAGTCTGATTGATATGGAATTCTGACACCACCTTCGGAAGGAAAGATGGGTGAGTTCGCAGAACCACTCTATTATCGTGAAAAACCGTGTACGGTTCTCTACAAGACAGAGCCTGAATTTCGCTGACCCTCCTCGCTGAAGTAATGGCCACCAAAAAAGCCGTCTTCCACGTAAGGTGCTGTAAAGAGGCCTTGTGGATAGGTTCAAAGGGAGGGCCCATAAGTTTTGACAGGACTACATTCAGTTCCCATGGAGGAGAAGGTCTCCGAATGGGAGGAAAAACCTTTTTCAAGCCTTCTAAAAAATCCTTGACTACAGGTATCGTAAAGAAGGATTCCTGAGAAGGCGACTTACGATACGCTGTAATTGCAGATAAATGAACCTTAATAGAAGATACCTGCAGACCAGACTTCGCCAGATGAAGTAAATAGGATAGTATGACGTCCTCCTGAGCTCGTATGGGATTTATACCTTGTTGAGAGCACCAGATGTAAAATCTCTTCCACTTAAAAGCGTAAGAACGCCGCGTGGAAGGTCGTTTTGACTCTTTCAAGATGCTCATGCACTCCTGTGAGAGCCCTAGGTGCCCATACTGTAGGAATTCAGGAGCCATGCTGTCAAGCTCAGAGAGGGAAGGTTGGGATGTAGGATTCTGCCTTCCATCCTGCTCAGGAGATCCGGTCTGCACGGCAACCTCCTGTGAGGTCTTTCCGATAAGTTGAGTAGGTCCGTGTACCAGAATTGGCGGGGCCATTGTGGCGCTATCAGAATCATTCTGGTTCTGGATTTGTAAAATTTGTTGATTACTGCCGGTATGAGGGGAATCGGTGGAAAGGCGTAGAGAAATGTCCCTGACCAGTTGATCAACAGGGCATTCCCTTGAGATCCCGGACGGCAGAACCTGGACGCGAAGTCTGGGCATTTTTTGTTTGTTTCGTCTGCAAAGAGATCCAACTGAGGTCGACCCCATTGACCGAAGATGTCCTCGACGACTTCGTCGTGTAGCACCCAGTCGTGCGCGTCTTCCAGATGCCTGCTCAGGAAATCTGCCTCTACGTTTTGCTGACCTGGCAGGTGTACCGCTGTGATAGACATTCCCCTGGCCAGGAGCCAATGCCATATCGTTTGGGATTCTCGAGACAGAGGTAGTGATCTTGTTCCCCCCTGTTTGTTCAGGTAATACATTGTGGTTGTATTGTCTGTCTGAACTAGGATAGATTTCCCCTGAACCAATGGAGAGAAAGATTTGAGAGCCAGATGGACTGCTCTGAGTTCCAGTAGATTTATGTGATAGTTCTTTTCCTTGTCGGACCACAGACCCTGAGCTTGGAAGGAACCCAGATGAGCACCCCAACCCTGAAGAGACGCATCCGTCACCAGAGTGTCGACTGGAATTGTCTGGTGAAACGGAGAACCTATCGACAGGTGAGGTCTGTGCATCCACCATTGTAGTGATTGAAAAGCCACTGTTGGTAGTCGAACTCTGTCCTCCCAGTGACCAGTCTTTTGGCTCCAATTGTTCTCTAATGCCTCCTGAAGGGGCCTCATGCGTAGCCTGGCATTCGGGACAATGAAGATGCATGAAGCCATGGAGCCCAGAAGCGATGTCACCTGACGAGCTGTAGGTGCATCGGCTGTTAATAGATGTTGACACTTCCTGTGGATTGATAAAAATCGTTCCTCCGAAGGATACACTCTTTGGAGCTCTGTGTTTAGTATCGCTCCCAGGTAGCGGAGGTTTTTTGTTGGAATCAAGGTTGACTTGTCGTGGTTGACTTGAAGACCTAGAGACTCGAAAGTTCTTAGAACGATATCTCGATGTTTTCTCACCTGATCCGGAGATGAGGCCTTCACTAGCCAGTCGTCCAGGTAGGGATAGACGAATATTTTTTGTCTTCGAAGGTGTGCCGCTACCACTGCTACACATTTTGAAAAGACTCGGGGTGCAGACTTCAGGCCGAATGGAAGGACTCTGAATTGGTAGTGCTGTGACGCTATCTGGAAACGTAAAAATTTCCGATGTTTGGTTGCTATTGGGATGTGAAAATATGCATCCTGTAGATCGATGGAGCACATCCAGTCTCCCTGATGCAGTTGCGGGACAATCTGGTGAAGGGCTAGCATCCTGAACTTTTGTTTTCTTATGTACTTGTTCAGGAGCCGTAAGTCCAGAATTGGTCTGAAGAGGCCCTGTTGACCTTTTTTCGCCACCAGAAAGTAACGGGAGTACACCCCTTTTCCTTTTTGTGCCGGAGGAACCTTTTCTACAGCTTTCTTTTGTAGGAGTGCGAGAACTTCCTTGCGTAGCAGGCTGAGATGAGAAGGAAAACACCTTGCTGGCGGCAAGTGTGGAGGAGGTTTTTTGAAAAAGGAGAGAATAGCCATGTTCGACAATATTGAGCACCCATTTGTCTTTTGTGATTGAGTGCCACTCGCGAAGATGATGCGTAACACTTCCCCCCACCGGAGTGGTGCACAGTGCTGAGGGAAGCAATGCCTCATTGCTTTGATGGCGTCTTTGCTGTAGACTGTTGAGGTCTACTTGACCCTCTGTCTCTTGTGGGTCTACGTGCCTGAAACAGGGGACGTCCCTGTCGTTGTTGTGGCCTTTGAGACCAGTGAGGGGTTTGAACCCTCTGCTGGAATGGTCGTCTGTCATACGGCCTGTACCTCCGCCTGAAGTCTTTTTTACGTTCCAGGCCCACTGCCCTCATCGTGTCGACTTCCGTTTTCATTCGGGCCATCTCTTCATCCGCGTGGGTACCGAACAACGAACTCCCGCTGAATGGGAGGTTCAAAATGCGCTGCTGTGCTTCCTGCTTCAGACCCGTGAGCCGTAGCCAGGAAGACCTCCTAGCGCAGATTCCGTGCGCATACCCATGCGCAGCCAAATCCGCCCCGTCCGCCGCCGCGCTGATGACCTGGTTAGATACTAGGCCCCCTTCCTGCAAGATTTCCTGGAAGTCCTGTCTATCTTCCCTGGGCAACTTTTCTGTAAATCTGTGGAGTGAGTCCCACAGAGAGCGGTCATATCTGCCCAGAAGTGCTGAGGCGCTGGAGACCTTCATAGCAGATGCCGCCGTACCGCACATCTTTCTCCCCAGAGAGTCTAGGTGTCTGCTCTCCTTATCCGGGGGGACTGTGGAAGATGATGCCACAGAGTGTGTTTTTCTGGCTGCGGCTAAGATCACAGAGTCCGGTGGCGGATCCTTCCGCAGGAATAAAGGATCTTGTTCCGGAGCTTTGTATTTCTTTTGAATCCTAGCCGGGGCAGACTTGAGAGTGGCTGGAGACAGAAAAGTGTCCATAGTCGGTTGCAGCAAACCCGGTACTAGTGGCAGCAGTTTTCTCGAGACTGATCTGTGTTGTAGGGTCTCAAAGATAACTGAGGATGAGGTGGCCGGCTCTGGTACCTCAATATTTAGCTTCTGCGCTCCCCTTAGAAGAACCTCATTAAAAGTGGTGATATCATCCACCGGGGAAATCCTAGCAGGTGGAGAATCTGTGAGTGTGGGGGAGTAACGCCCCACAGACGATCCTGAAGAAGACCAAGAAGGTGATCTTCTGCGTGGTGTTCGTGACCTGGTTCTCCTTCGGGAACGGGACCTGCTCCGAGAGGCTGTAGCAGAGTGTGCAGGTCTTGTGGTCGGCTGACGAGAAGCAGAACGAGCCCGTCCTGCTCTAGCTGTAGGCGATGGCGTTCTCGGTAATGAGGCAGTAGGAGAATACATCCTCGAGTATTGTGAATCCGGGGATGCTGTGATGGGAGAAACATGCCCCGATGCTCTGGAATGGGATGATGCACTCCTTATAGAGACCACCGGTGAGGGAGCTTTGTCCGCTGGCTCCACTGCCTGTGACACCGCTGCAGGTTGTGTCGACGTCGATTGCCTCGACGTCGAAGGTTGCGCTGGCTGGTCTGCTCTCGACGTCGAATGTCCTGACGTCGGAGGTCTTGCCGTCGAGTGTCTTGACGCCGATCGCCTATCACGGGACCTGGACCTACTCGCCGTCGTGTGTCTCGACGTTGAGTGGCGAGTGGTCGACGGCGGATGTTCATGCCGTCGTGGTGTTTTTGGTGTCGTGTCCTTCGACGCCAAGGGGTGAGACGTTCTCAACGGCGAACGGGAGCGCCGGAGATGACTCGACGCCGAACGGCGGCCTGCCGTCGACGGAGATGTACCCCTGTGTCCATGCTTCGACGTTTTGTCCCTCGACGTCGGTCTGGTCGCCGTCGACGGCGATCTATGCCGGTGAGACGGTTGTGCCGATGACGTCGATGGAGAACAAACAGGTACAATCCTACCTGTCGACGTCGAACGGGCCATTCCTTCTGCTGTAGGTCTGGGAAGTGAAGAGGATGTTGACTTTTTCCTCTCCTGAAGCCCATGTAGCCTGATCTTCTCTCTGTCTTTGAGAGTCCTCCTTGACATGTTCTTACAATACTTGCAGGTGTCAGGACAGTGACTCTGTGGCAGGCAGACAATACACAGAGAGTGTGGGTCTGACTGGGCTTTCTTCTTCCCACAAGAGGGACATTTTACAAAAAGAGAAGGCATTTTTCTGTCAGAAAAAACCTTCCTAGCTCAGACAAAGATATTACTTGTCGAGTGAAAAGTGAAAAACGCTTTTTTAAAGTATTTTTCTGAGGAAAACTCAGAAAAACTGAGAGCTCAATGCTCCAGGATCCTCTCAGAAGAAGCCGGAAAAAAGAACTGACCTAACTGTGAACCAACTGTCACCTTCCCTTCACCCCTGAGGCATGGTGGGATACTGGAGGTGCTCAGGGTCTTAAAGGCACGGTGCCAAAGTTTTTATGGTTCTCCTGTGTTAACCTGCATGCAGCCTATTGGCTAAGAATGCTTCATTGTTTTTCAATGTGGTTTTTTCTATTTTTCTCTGCTATTTACTGCTGTTTACTTCCCTAAGTCCAGTTTTTGGGGCTTAGGTAGATATTTATGATCTATTGTGATTTTATAATATAATATAAAAAAAAAAAAAAAAAAACTTGCATAGAAATAAAGCATTTTAGCCTATTTATGATTATAGCCTGCATTGCTGTTTTACACATGATAATATGTATGTATTTTATATATATATGCTCCGGGGTCCCCGCACAAGGGCGGGAATATTCAATGTTTATGACTATTGATGAGGATCCCCTGGAAGAGAAGCTCCTTTCCACCGCAAACCCTGGGCTTTTAAACTAAAGCAAACAGAGATGGAGATAAGGGATAATTGTGCTTCGGGCCTCTGAAAAGGAGTATTTTTTTATGATGGCCATGACAATTATAATATCGTCGAATTGTAGGTCCCAAGCCCAATTTCTCCACCATTTTACGAAGGTAGGACCAGTCAACTCTGTAAAACATCTCTGTCTAGCGAGAGGAGCATATGAGAGTGGTTGTGGGCAGTGATGTCACCCAAGCTCAGAGCCAAGCGGGTATTATCCATGGCCTCTCCGTTTTTTATGAAGCCCAAATAAGCAGGATTTGTGACTGTCAGGCATATATTTTCAAGACGTGTAGCCAGTATCGTGATGAATATTTTGGCATCATTATTTAAAAGAGCAATTGTCTTCTGTTACCCACAAGAGTCAGGGTGTCTTTTGAGTTTAAGCATTAAGGTCTTCTCAGATTCCATCGTAGTCTGTCACTGATCCAAGAGTGAAAAGTAACTGAATACCTTACTGAGGGTTCTATAAGCATGTCTTTGAATATCTTGTTAATGGAACCATATGCAGCTGGCGTATGTTGGGGTTTCATAGAAAAATGAACAAACTAAACAGTCCAGCCTAATCTCCGTCATATAAATCATACACTCAAATTCATGTAGCTAATCTGAGAATCAACTTAGAATGGTCTCTAAACAACAACCCCTGTAAAACTATCCCAGTTTCAACATATTAGGGACATAACCATTAGCAACCTGATACCCATGACAAAAAGATCACACTCAACCCTGTGTATAAAGACCGCCACTTTCAGGATGTCATGCGTTTAACCAGTAGTGTTATCTACCACCCTATAGTCAGACAACAGGAACAAGACAGGAGCACTACAACATCCATTTCCGCCATCACACAGAAGCACATTACATCATTCGTTGACTCGTCAAGATGCATCAGTCTGTAGATGTTTATGAGCTGTCTGCAAGGGAATCAAAATCAAGCTCCATGTGTTTTTTTTCTTCACTCTTAAAGAACGATCAATGAGAGGCACTGGTTTTGAATAGTTTGCAAAGAGCAGCACACGTGAGAATACTAATGTTACTTGGCACAGGCTTTGCACTGTAATCAGCACAGCATCATGGTCCGTATAATTGAGGATTTCAGCTATAAGCAGTCTCCGAGGAGCAGCTGCCGCCGAAACCTTTAAAAAAGAATACAAAGTGAATGCTCCTCGGCTGGCACTGTGGTGCAGAGACAGGCTTCCTGGAATTCCTAGGGACAGCTGTCCCCCGTGCTGTCAGGGATGCCTATAATATGCAGGTTGTTTATCTAGGGCTCCCTTTTGTTTCTTCAACCTTTTTCTCAAAAGTCTTCAAGGTTCCTAAAAAGAGGGTAACCGTGGTCTTAAATTCACTGTCGGAATCTTGACCCTGCACCTCTGACTCTGAAGATCTTGATGTCTGAAGAAACATCACCCCCCCTCCCCCTCACTTCGCCAATCTCAGTTTCAGGTGCCACAGGGTTGTCTTGAATGATCTGTGGCATGTTTTTAGAAGATACTGTAGCGTTGCGCGTTAGGAGCTCCCGTGCGGCTACCGCAATAAACACGCTTGGAGCCAGGTGTGCGTTTACTCCGTTTATTTCTCCGTCACAGTCCCCGACTGCCTTTCCCGCTCTTCCCCTCCTCCCTTTATGCCCTCCCCCTCCCGTCACTGGTGCAGACCACCTTGCCCTCGTTCAGTAGGGGTCTCCCTCCGGACCCCCCTCTCCTACTTGCTCTCTTTGGTGTTGACCACATCCGTTGTCAACACTACATCCCTCCCCAACGGGGAAGAGATGAAGATTTTAAACATTTTATTAAATTAAAAAGGTTAGCTTAGACAGCTCAAAATCTCTAACTTTGTAAGTATGTACGATTCTGGTCATAACAGTATGAAACAGTGATCAGTCACATGCGAAGTCCGCATACCGCCGTGAAGGCCCAGGATTGTGCCGTAGTGAGTATCTCTTTGCGCCCGACCGCCCTGATGTCTGTGTTTCTTCTCTGCTTGGTTCGGACGCTTCTGCTTCAGTTGCTTGTGCTTGTCTTTGTTCTGTCGTTGGTCTGTTTCTTGGTTGTTCTTGACCTAGTCCTGGTCCATCTGGGGTGATGCTCCAATCGTTTAGTTCTATGTCTGACTCGGTTCTTGTCTCTCGGCTGGGTGTCTGCGGTGTTAGACGCTTGAAGAAAACTACGTTCCTGGTTACTTGTTCTTGGCCTCTCTGGGCTGTCACCATCGTGCCTTTTATGGTGACCACCGTCCATGGTTTAACTTCGAAAGGTAGTCGGAACTTGCTGGCTGGATGGCGGTCTTTCACTAGCACCGTGTCTCCCACTTGCAACGTTGTGTGCTTGGCTCCTCGTTTCTGGGAGGCATACTTGTTCGTGGCATTCCTCCTAGTTGTTGATTTGCTGGCTGGTTGTGTGCTTGCTGCCCAGGAGGGGTGATGTGGGATGGCATCTACTACTGTCCTGCCGAAACAGAGCCGGCTGGGCGTGACTCCTGTGGTGGCATGTGGTGTTACTCTGTACTCCCTCAGGAACACATATATTGCTCTCTCAATGTCTCTGGCTTCTGCCACGGCTATTCGGATAACTTTATTGAGTGTCCTCACGAACCTCTCTACCTCGCCGTTCGCTTGTGGCCACCGCGGGGTGATGCGTCTGTGTTTTGTGTTTGTGGATTCCAGGAACTGTGCCCACTCGCGGCTATTGAACGGGGGTCCGTTGTCTGTGCGAATTTCACTGAAGAAACCGTGAGTGGCCATGATTTTTTCTACTTTGGGAATGACTGCTTGTGCTGACGTTGATTTTACTACTTCTACCTCCGGATACCGTGAAAAGTCATCTATCATAATGAGCATGTGCGACCCGTCTGGTAGGTGGCCAAAATCGGCACTCACTCTCTGCCATGGTGCCGTTGGGTCTTGTTCAGTTATGACGGGCGCAGGGGGATCTGGGTTCCCACTGGCTTGGCAGGCCATGCACTTTTGGACTGTGTCTTCCACTAGTTTGTCTAAACCTGGAAACCAAACTTTGTTCCTGATGCGGGTTTTTGATTTGACAACCCCTTGATGTGCTTCGTGTGCCAACGATACTACTCTGTCGGTGAGGCTGGTTGGTATGACTAGACGGAGTCCCCTGAGCAGGCAGCCTTCGTTGCTTACTGACAGTTCTTGGCGCACGTTGAATAGTGCGTGCAAACAAGCTTGAGCTTGTTGCGTGCGGAATGAGTCTGGTCTTTGGAGGGCTCTCCATTCTCCTGAGCGGGTTGCCGCTATGGCCAGTTGCAGACACTCGTCTTGCTTGGTTGCTTCCACTACCTCTTGGAGCGGTATGGGTGCTGGTCGTGCTCTTTCTACTATCACCCTCACATATTCTTCTGTGTCTTTGGCTTCCTCTATTTCTTTCGGGGTGGCTGGGCGGGCGTGCCTGGATAGGAAATCCGCTGGGTTCTTCGTTCCGGGCTGATATGTGAGCGCAAAGTCATACTCTTGTAGTTGCAGGATCCACTTTTCAATTCGCGGGGGTGGTTTGGATGACGACCCTTTGAACAGTGGAAGTAGTGGTTTGTGGTCTGTCACTACTGAAAATGGCTTTCCATAAAGGTACAGGTGGAAGTGTCGGCATCCCCAGTGGATGGCGATGGCTTCCCTTTCGATTTGGGAGTACCTTTGTTCCGTGGGTGTGAGCGTGCGGCTTGCGAACGCGATGGGGGCCCATTCGCCACAGTCTTGCTGTTGTCCCAGCACTGCTCCTAGCCCTGTGGGGCTTGCGTCTACTACGAGTTGTGACTGACGTCGGGGGTCGAAGAATGCCAAAGTGGTGTCCGCTGAGAGCGCTTCTTTGGTGGCCTGGAACGCGGTCTCTTGCTCGTTCTCCCACACCCACGGGTGTGCGGATTGTGTGAGCTTTCTCAGGGGCGCTGTGATGTCGGCCAGATTTTTCATGAATCTCCCACAATATGTAACCATTCCCAAGAAACTCCTTACCCCTGTGACTGTCGTTGGTGCTGGGGCGTCTTGGATGTCTTTGACCTTCTGTGGGTCCGGTCCGACTCCTTGCTTTGAGAATCGGTATCCGAAGAAGGAGATTTCTTCTTTGAGGAACTCACACTTGTCTCTGTGGAGTGTCAACCCTTTGGTCTGAAGTCTCACGAAAACAGCTCGTAGTCGTTTCATGTGCATTTTGATGGTCGGGGCATGGACTAAAATGTCGTCACTGACGTTTAACACACCTGGGAGGCCATGTAGGACATCCTTGATTACTTGCTGGAAGATTTCCGCGGCACTGGATATGCCAAAGTTCAGTCTTTTGTAGCGCCATAGGCCGTTGTGTGTGGAAAATGTGGTGATGGGCCTCGAGTCGGGGTGCAGCATGATCTGGTGGTATCCCGATCGGAGGTCCATTTTTGAGAACCAACAGGACCCTGTCAATTCGCTCAGGATGTCATCGATTGTGGGGGTGAGGTGGCGCTCTCGTTTTATTGCGAGATTTGGTACACGCATGTCCACACAAATTCTGACCGCGTCGGGTTGTTTGGCCTTCTTTGCGACCACGATCGGGGACACCCATGGTGTTGGCCCTGTGACCCTTTCGATGATTCCTGCGTGTTCCAGCATGTGAAGCTCTTGTTCCACCTTGGGGCGGAGGTGGAAGGCAACTCGGCGGTGTCTTAGTGCTGTTAGGGTGACCGATTCGTCAATGTGGAGTCGTAGAGGGGGCTCTTTGAGGCACCCAATTCCGTCAAAAAGGGTCTGGAACTCTTTTGTGAGTTGGAGTAATGTATGTGCATGTATGCTGAAAGCAAAATGTACCAGTTCTAGGTCCTGGGCCGTTTGGCAACCCAGGAGGAACCCTGTCCCGTCTTTTGATACATATATTTTCGTAGGTTTAGTGGCGTCGTCATGGCTGACCTCGGTGGTAAATGTCCCTGCTATGTGTAGCGGTTGGCTGTGTCCGAACGCGAACACTTGGACGTTTGTGGGTCTTAGCGGTGGCCGTGGTTTGGGTAGGGTGTCGTACACATCTGAGGCCATTAGGTTTATTGATGCTCCGGTATCCACCAATGCTGGTACTTGCATGCCTTGGAGTGTAATTGTGCATGTGGGGAGACGCCGGCCTTTTATGGTGTGTATAATGTGTACCACATGCGATTCGTTGTCGGTGTCGCTCTCTGAGTCGGGGTCCCAGGTGGTGTTCACCATTTTGATTGTTGTTTTAGGGGCTGCTGGGTGCTGTTTTGGAGTTGACCTGCACACTTTCGCGAAATGATTCATCTTCCCACACGCACTGCACATTTTCCCCCACGCTGGGCAGGTCGTTGGGTGTGGCGCTAGTCCTCCGCACCATTTGCACTTCCTGCTTTTGGGTTTGTCTTTGTATGTTTCTTTTCGTCGCGTGGACTCCTTTGTCACCGCATTTGCTGTTTCCACGTTCGTTTGGGCTGTTGAGGGCTGTTCCATATGTGCTGCGCGAGCTCGTGCTAGCTCTTGTGATCGTCCTAGCGTTAGTATGTCTTTCATCGTCATATTGGGCTGTTGTAATATGCGTTCTCTGAGTTTTGATGAGGAGCAGCCTTGGATGAACTGGGCTCTGACTTCGTCATTTTCATCAGGCAGTGTGCAGGTGCTCGCTAGCTCTTTTAGTCTGGTGTAGAACACGTCCACTGACTCATCAGTAATCTGTCGAGCCTGGCGCAAAAGAAACCTTTCGTAGTCTGCGTTTGCATACGGTTCGAAATGTGCCGTGATTGCTGCCTTTAGAGTGTCGTACGTGCGAGGTGTGGCCTCGGTGACGGTCTTGAAGATTTTATGAATGTCTGCTCCCCTATATGGAGAAGGAGTGGTCTTTTCCTTTCTGCCTGTATGCCCAGAGCTTCGAAGTACCTTTCTAGGCGTTCCACCCAGACTCTCCATTTCGCTGCTTGGGTGGGGGGGGCACCTGTGACTTGAAATGGCTCTATGGGTGGTATTCCGGCCATGCTGGCTAGCGGGGTGTTGCAGGGGGTGTTATGCACTGCCTGCTTTCTCTTTTGACTTTTTCGCCAGTGTCCTTTTTGTACTGCCAGTGTGAAAGTTCAGGAATTTTTTTTTCTGTTGCCCTGTGTTAGAGATTTTGTTTTTTTTTCTCCTCGTTTCTGACTTGTTCTGTTCTCTGTTCGTTTTTCTTGCAGAGTTGCGCAGCGGGCGTTTGGGGTTTTGTTGTTGCTGGAGGGCTTCCAGGCACGTGCGCGGTGACTTATAGTGCAGAGTTGTGCAGCGGAGCGTTCGAGCGTCGCTCTGAGCGTCTCACCTGGTGTGCTGCCTGTTCACCGATTACGCTCTGGGGCCTGCAGGAGGACGTTTCTGCGGTCGGGGCATGGCTTATTGCAGGCTGTGGAACGCGCGTTCTTCCGAGCGGCAACTCGCGTCAGTGTTGGCGTCATGCAGCGCCGTGCCGACGCGTCTGTGTGACTCCAGAGGGCTCTTCGATCGCCGAAACCCAGCGGGGGAGAGGTTTCTCACGGCGGTGAGCGTTTTCTTTGTTGTTTTTTTTTTTTTCTTGACCGCCGTCTCGGAGAACGGAGATCTTGGTGTGGACCAATTTCTCCTAGGTGTCGTGGCAGGTGGGTATCGTTACTACCCTCGTCGCCAATTGTAGCGTCGCGCGTTAGGAGCTCCCGTGCGGCTACCGCAATAAACACGCTTGGAGCCAGGTGTGCGTTTACTCCGTTTATTTCTCCGTCACAGTCCCCGACTGCCTTTCCCGCTCTTCCCCTCCTCCCTTTATGCCCTCCCCCTCCCGTCACTGGTGCAGACCACCTTGCCCTCGTTCAGTAGGGGTCTCCCTCCGGACCCCCCTCTCCTACTTGCTCTCTTTGGTGTTGACCACATCCGTTGTCAACACTACAGATACTAAGGCACCATCTGATGTCCAGCTGTACTCTGCAGTGACCCCCTCCAGAGATGTAGGGGCGGCAAATATTACAAATTTAGCTAATCTGTCATGGTTCCCTTGGATAGTACGCCCCTGCTGGATAGCACTGGTAATAACACTTACCAATGGAATCTTTTCTGCGGTGCGTGCTCCCCAATATAGGGGACTGAGAGAAGGCCCCTTGGCTCTCACTGATCACATACAGCACGCTCAATCCATGGTGCATATTCACCCGGACAGGGTGTAGCTTTTGTCCAAGGCCACCAACTTGTGATATCTCCCTAGGAGTTCAGACAGCCATGAATGCAACAGATCCATTTCTGCCCACCTCGACCAACCAGATCCAAGGATTGGGTCATACGACCAGCCCCACTTCTCATCAGTTTCCTGCAGAGTCAGAGCATTGTGCAGAGGAAGTCACCGGCAGAGCATATCTACTGAACGGTACCACCACTCCCTGAAACTTCTAAAGAACAGTCCCAGCTACAGACGCACCCAGCTGCTGGAAAGCTTCAGGAGGAGGATGCACCAGCATTACAGCTGGATTTACATGGAGCCTAGTGGGAACCTAGAAAGAAGCGTCCGTCTTGCTCGATAGGCACCGCTTGTCATCTGCCGTTATTGGACGCTACAGAGTTCGGTTTGATTTTACATGATAGATAAGGTCAATAATGTTGTAAATCTGCCGAATTCTTTGAACAAGTGATATTCTTCTATGTGTATATATATATATATATGCAAGGATTAGGTTTAGTGTGCATAGATCTGTAACCATCTAATTGCTCTTATGTTGATACGAGGAGCATTTTGTAGTTTATAATGAATGGACCTGTCAAATTCAATGTTTTTGGCTTTTTTTTTTTGTGATAGTTTTACTGGTATTGCTAATGACTTGCAATAGGAACGCTGCAGTTTGAGGGATTAAGTGTATATGTTTTAATACCATAAATACAATTATTTTAAGGAAAATAAATATGCTTGTTTCATAAGGAGGACTACTTCATGGTGTTTCTGATGGTCAATAATATATTTGCGTTCTTACATTGCATGTCATAAACAGGCGTTGCAGAATCTAAGGGCAAGATTTATGGAAAAGTGGCGCAATGTGATGCTGTGCCAAAATTGTCAGCGCCGCGTCACTTGAGAAACACAGGGATGTGCTGTATTTAAGTGAAAACTGTGCACCCCTGTGTTGTCCCCTGACCTGGTGCTAAATTCAGCTGCCAACACCAATGCAGGCATCCTTGCACGATCGTGCAATGATGTCTGCGTTGAGAGGTGTGATTGTTTATGTGCGGGAAGGTGTCCCTTCCTGCACATAAACAATCAGTAATGGTGCATTGGCACTTTTGTGTGTGCTGTGTTAGCGCGTCTGACCTTAATAGGTAAACTTACAAGGGGATGCGGATAGCTCGATGAACCTTTTGACTCATAATTAAGATGTTCTTAACATAGATCCAGTACATAATCAATACACAATAATCAATAATCATTAGTAATCAATAAATCAGTAATCAATGGAGTCAGTAATTGTCACGCACCATGACCTTTCAGTCATGAATAACCACACCTTTTAGTGAAAGTTAGAATATTTATTTCCCAATATTAAAAATGCTAAGGTCATGTTGATTAATCTCAAAATCAGATTAAACATTTACAGAAATAACACTGGCTGTCCAAAACGGCGGAAGAAACGTAATCTAATCAAAGCTTGAACAACAACACATTCTAAAATTATGGTGCAAATCAATAGCAAAGTCAGCTGCGTCAATGTTATGATGTACACGAAGTTCAGCAGAGAAATTCGTCAAGCATTATTCCCTGTTAATCATAAATCATTAGTGAGAATCCCTAACTAATGCCAGATTAGCATCAGCATGCTGGGCTTCATTCAAAACAATTTAGTAACACAAATTTGGAAAAACCTCTAACTGTGGTAGAGCCACAGACAAAACAGCGCAGTTGGTACCTAGGAAGAAAAAGCAAATATACATAATAATCACAATCTGGATATACCTATCATCAGGGTGGATCAGTAAAGCAGAATCAGTATTCGTCCTCAGGACATCAGTTGATCAGCAAGGCATCAGCCTTCAGCATCAGAATTTAAAAAGGGCAGTCTTTAAGCATAAAAGTTAAGCACGTCTCTTGTCAAGAAGCATAAGAATGTAGTAACCTCTTGGTCAGGAGAAATGGGCAAAATGACTGAATGAAGGCAAGGGCAGAATGTCCATCTTCTCTTTGTGTACTCTTGTTAAGTCAAAACTGTTAAACTACCCCCCCAAATCCCTTTTCGTCAGTTAATCATATGTTCACACTCCGTCCAATAAAACTAAAATCCCAAATCTATGAATTGTAATATTACTCCGTTCACATATTGTTGATTGGTTTGTCTTGCGATGTCCTCATAATCCGGCTTGTCAGGTAACAATATTGTTGCAGCTTCTACTCTAGTCAGTATATTCATTGTTCTTGTCCTGGGAAAGTCAGGCTCACTCACATTACACATACAATGTTGCATTCGCAAGAACATCATCTCCTAGCAGTCAATTCACACGAGAAGCTTCCATTGTGAGCACATTTAAACAATACAATAGAAATTCACAGTTTAACCTTCTTGGTCATCTATTTTATTAAACGCTAAGAAATACAGCTTTTACATGAGGCCTGGCAAGTAGGCCAAGACACTCGCTAAGTTAAGGCCTACAATTAATAAAGGTAAGGCTTAATTCATAACCCTTAATATAACATATTACTGCATTAGTCTAACATATATTCAACATTTCATATTATTTAATCATTGATTAGTACATTTCGTTAACATTGGTGGACATTCTTCTTAATCACATTTTCAAATGCGTGCATTATTTTTCTACGTTATTATATTTTCCATATAAATGTATTATTCAAAATACATAAACACTCATTAATTATTTTCATTAAAACACCTGAGCTAGCAAACTCTCCTCTGATTTTTTGCATGAATCTTTTTATTGTTTATTAACAGTAACAAAACATAACATTGCAGTACTGTCATTGCTTATAACAGAATAGTTCAGTAGTTAGGCATCTTCTGGGTCATATGAGATTCATGATAGGTGGTATAGTGAATACGGACTAGTACGAAGAACTGTTGGTCTGGCTACCAGAACTTGTGAACTACATACTAAAACCAGCGGTGTCTGTGGAGACTTCAACATTGATGACTTGCGCACTAAATGGTAAACTACATGTGTACGAATATAAACCTTAAAGTATCCAGCAACTCTATTGCTTCACTAAATGACAGTAAGAATGACTATGGATTTATGTGTAAATGCAAATTCTATGGCAATGTGAAGCAAAACAATAACATACAACAACTAAGGAATTCAATGGAGTAAGGAGTCCAAAACAAGCAAGTCAACGCCCCCGTATGCAAGGAGTTCCCAGGCAAGGCTACGGGAATGTCTGCACATGAGGTGATCAACTCGTGTCTATATGTGCAGTGTCACCACCGAACCAATTCGGATCCTTGTGGTTAAGTGTAATAACTGAGCAAATCGCCAATGACACTTTCAACACATCAAGAGAAGACTATGGCTGCTGGGCTGCTGTGAGTTATTGACTTTCCGCAATGAGGTCAGTGTCTGTCTACGGAGAACGCAAAGATGTCAACAATGTTTCCCAGCCATCAGAAAGGAGATATTTGCGTAGGCCAAGTGTGTCTTCTCGCCTCAGCGCCACTCCCTCCACCTCCGCCCATGTCAAGAAGGAGTGTTTCCAGGCCAACACAGTTGGTGCTTCGGCAGCCTTCCATCTCCGGGTTATCAGCCGTTTGGCTGTTAACAGCCCAAGGTCTAGGAACCTGGCGGTGGCCTTGCAGTTCGTGCTTCTAGGAAATAGGCCTAACGCACAAGCTTCCCAAGTGTGTGACAGTGAGCACGATGTGCAAGTCGACAAACAGGCCACAACACCACCCCAGTAATTATGTAAGAGGGGGCAAGACCACATCATGTGGAGGACATCCACATTTATGTGTTTGCAACGGGGGCAGGCTGCATCAACGCGGCAGAAATATCTATTGATGATGGCCGGGGTAAGATATGCTCTATGAACAATATAGAATTGGATGAGTCAGAATCTGGAGTTGCGGGGATAGTTGTATGACTGGACAGGCCCAATCTCCACTGTGCATCTGTGAAGGGAGTGCCAGAGTCCCCCTCCCATGCAGCGCACCATGATCATGCTGTGTGTGAGTCCGAAGCGCGTCTGTGAACCATGTAATCAGATGTCTGCCCTGCCCCATAACCTGTACATATTGTATTAGCAAATGAGTTTGAGGCGCGATTGTTAGGTCCCCCCATCTGTTTGATAATGATCTCAGCAACGAGTTATAGATCAGGATCTGTCCCACCAGGAGACCCGTTTTAGCCACCAATGTAAGAAACTGAGTCAGTCTGCCATCGCTATAAAGGTCGCCTAGCGTATATAATTCCACAGCATGCAACGGCCGGAGCTCAATGGCAGACGTGACTCCACGGCCACAAGGCATACCCAGCAACGCCAAGGCCGGGGCGAACAGGATGACCCCCTTGGTGAGCTGCAGGAACCTGCGGTAACAGCGATGGGCCACAGTAAGGAGAAGCTCCTCAGGTGGCGCCGAACGTGTGAGTGGGTGGAAAAGGTGTGCTAGTCGCCCAAGTGTCCAGGGCTCGGAGGTGGTCACCGTGTCGGAGAAGTTCCGCTAGCCATCGGGACACCCACTGAAGCTGCGAGGCCAAATAGTAATGTTCCAGATTCGGCGCCGAAAGGCCACTGTGCTCCAAAGGTGAGTAGAGTTTTTTCAGTGCTACTCTGCAGCAACCCTTATTCCAGATAAATTTGAGCAGTCTGGGCTCCAGTTTCCTAAAAAAACTAACTGGGATATAATATGGGAGATTGGAGAAATAGTATAATAATCGCGGTAGCACGATCATCTTCAGGAGGGCAACCCCGCCTGCAACCGAAAGTGGCAGCGATTGCCAGAAAGTCATTTGAAAGCGGATAGATGCCACTGCCCTTCCAAGATTTCCATCGTATAGATCCTCCTTCCGATGATATATGTGGATGCCTAAATATCAGAACATCCGTGGCTGCCAAGGTACATCAACGTCAGAAACACATAACTCTGGATTCGGAATCTCCGGGTCAAAGGGGAAAAGGCATGATTTCGCCCAGTTGACACACAGGCCCGAGAGATTTGCGAAGCACTGCAGGATAATCCCAATCTCTGAAGGGATATTAGCAATGTCTCTAAAGTACAGCAGGAGGTCATCAGCATATAGTGATACGGTATGTAAACCGTCACCCAGCGCGATACTCCAGCGGAGGCCCTTGCTGCGAAGCTCCATGGCCAACAGCTCCATCGCTAGGGAGAACAGCAATGAAGAAAGGGGGCACCCCTGTCTTGAGCCTCTGTGCACTTCAACTGGGTCCGAGATGTTCCCACCCACCTTGACCTGAATCCTAGGGCAGGTATATAAAAGTATAACCATTCGCAAGAAATGTGGGCCAAGGCCAAACCGCCGTAAAGTTTCAAAAAGATACTGCCACTCCAGTGAGTCAAAGGCCTTTTCCAAGTCAAGGACCAGGCACCCCGCTCACGGCCAGTCTTGTGTAGAGTATCGCATGATACGGAATAGGTGCAGGATATTATGAGAAGTATCTCGCGCAGGTACGAATCCATTTTGACCAGTGTGAACCAGGTCAGGGACCAGGGGTGCCAAGCGTGTCACCAGAGCTTCAGCTAGAATTTTATAATCAGTATTGAGCATCGCCAGTGGTCTGTAAGAGCCAAGTTCCGATGGGTCCCTGCCTGGTATAGGAAGCGATACCAGCAGCGCCTTTCTTTGCGATACCAACAGAGATGCCCTCTGTATAGATTCCTTGTATAAACAAAGTAGATGGGGCACCAAGGTTGCAGAGAAGGTCTTGTAAAAGTCGTCCGGAAGGCCATCCGGACCGGAGGTTCTGCCTGAAGATAAAGCATGTATAATGCTCTGGATTTCAGAAAGCATCAGGGGTTCCTCCAGGTCCTCCCGTTGAGCGTCCGTTAAGCAGGGCAGGCTGATGGATGAGAAAAAAATCTTTACAGGCTTGCTGGTTCAGCGGTGCAGTAGAGCTGTAGAGTGTGCTGTAGTAATGTGTAAACTCAGAATGGATCTCCGAGGGAGTGTAAAGTACACTCCCGGTCACTGAGCGAAGCTCCACAACCGGGCCCCGGTCCTGCTCCCGCCAGGTCAGCCAGGCTAAAAGTCTGCCCGATCTGTCAGCAGAAGCATGTGTGCGCGCTGAGTGGGCTTCATAGTTTCAACAGCGTAGCCACTCCAAAAGGGATATATGCTCAACTCAGGCTGATGATAATTGCGCCATCCCTGTAGGGTTTTGAGTAGCATCCTGCTCAAGTTGCAGCAAAGTCCGTTCCACCTGTGTGAGAGCACTTTCAATAGAGCTTTGCAGATTCCACTGTGTACCCATGCAATGGCCCCTAACGAAGACCTTAAATGCATCCCACTCAATCAAACCAGAGGACGCCGTGCCTGTGTTTTGTTCGAAGTATTCGGGGATCACCCCATCCAACGATGCTCTAAATACTGCATCCTCCAGGAGCTCAAGCCAGAGCCTCCAGTTAGGAACACTTGAGGGAGAGATGTCCCATCCCAGTCGCAGGAGCTGTGGGTTGTGATCCAAATGAGTACGAGCCAAATAGTCCGTATCCAACACTGCAGGATAGAAATTAGTTGTGCATAGAAGTCTATCAAGATGAACATGTAAGTGATGCGGGCGGAGTAGTATGAGTAGACTGGCGGTAGCGTTGCGGTGGTGCCAAATGTCCATCAGGCACCAATTCTGGAGCCAGGCATTTAGTGCGCATGCAGCAACCACAGCAGGCGCCGTGGACAATGGAGGGAAGGATCGGTCCAAATCGGGATCCAGCACACTATTGAAAAGTCCCCCCCCCCTCCAATAACCAGGGGTAGCCACTCCATCTCGAAAGCTGACTGGACAAGGAGCGGAGGAAGAAGGCCTGATCCGAGTTCGGTGCATATATGGAGCCCAACACCAGAGCTCGGTATGCAAGTCGCCCCCACACCAGGGCATAGCGCCCCTGCTCGTCAACAATTTGATCCTCTGCAACAAAGGGGGTGCCCGGCCTGATCCAAACCAAAGCACCTCTGGAGTAGGAAGAGTAACCTTTCGCATACAGCTGTCTCATCCATCGCCGCTGCAAGTGAGGCACCTCAAGCTGTGTCAGATGCATTTCTTGCAAGCAAGCTATGTGTATTGAGTGTCTTTTAAGGTAGGAGTATATGGAATATCTGGGCACAGGCGTGTGTATGCTGCACACATTCCATGTAAGAGCGGAGTAGGAGTTCCTGGCGGGTCATGGTAACGATAGCGACTAAACAGCTGAGTGTCACATATATGAGAAGCTGTATTGATAACAGCGGGGCTCTGGCAAATCGGTAGGCTGGGAAGTTCCAAACTCCATTCCAAAATGAACAAAAAAATACCATTAGAGCAGAGGGACAACTGGTATCTGCCCAAACCGAGCAACCCGTAGAGTCAACAAAGCAGGTATGACCAACAAGTCTCCACTATTAGGAGAGTGGGGTAGGCCAGGTAAGTTGTGGGTGATCGTAAGGTATGGTAGGTTCCCCAGATAATATGAATGGAGGGGGGCCAATGAAGGTAATACGAGTAAACGCATGAGGGGCACAGGAGCGCAACGCATACCACAGGGGGCCACCGTCGGCGCCCAGGGATGTCCAGGACCGCTTCTTAGCGGTCAGAGTCTCCGGCGGGCCATGCAGTAAGTAGTACAGACACCATTCCTAATTATAGAAACTGCAACAATTGAGGGGAGAACAATCTCAAAAGGATATCATCCGGGAGTGATGTCAGCAGGCAGAGGTCAATATAAAGACATTAAAGCAGATCATCTGCCATCTGGGGTGTCACCCCTAGGTGCGCTGGGGATCCCACCTCGGAGAAGTGCTCGAGAGAAGATGGTTCCTCACTGTGGGACTGAAACAACCGGGGTGCATTGATAGCCGGTGCCAACTGCAGCGCGCAGCGACACTCCTGTATGACATGCTTCACCTTCCTAGGGGTGGCTGCTCGGTTTCTGCGGTTTTGTCTCTTGGGGGAGCAGCGGCCCAGTGCCATTGGTAGATCCGTCTCTAGGTCTTGTCCACTGATACGACCAGTAGATTCCAGCCACTCCCATGCTCACTCCGGCATAGTAAAAAAATGGGGCTTGTTCTGGGCTGTTATACGAAGTTTGCCTGGGAATAGGAGGGAGTACGTGAGTCCAAGGGCCCGGAGCCTACGTTTTAATGGCAGATATGAGGCGCTTTCTCTCTGCACAGCCAGCGTATAATCAGGAAACAGCATGACCTGAGCATTGTCCACTCTGATCGGAGGCGACGACCTGAGCACTCGGAGGATAATGTCTCTATCTGCATAGTGAAGAAGACGGAGCAGAAAGGGACTTGGTCCGTTTCCTGGTAGCCGCGCCCTGGTAGGGACCTTATACGCACGCTCCACCGAGAAGAAGGGCGTCAAAGATCCCTCTGGCACCAGCCCTCGAAGCCAGGATTCAGAGTAGGTGACCGCATCCAAGCCCTCCACGCCTTTCGGGAGGCCTATGACCCGAATGTTGTTCCTCCGGGTACGGCCCTCCGTGTCCTCAACACAGTATTCCAGCTCACCTATTCGTGTCAGAGCATCCTATAGCGAAGACTCCAGCCGAGACGTTGTGGGCGTCAGCTCACCAAGCCGGTCCTCGAATGTGCATGTTCTGTCCGCCAGCTTGCGGTGGTCTGCATGCAGCAAGGTAAGGTCGCTGGTCACCTTATATTGCGACCTCCAGAGATGCACGGGTCTGCTCCAAAGAAGTGCCTATGCCCTCCACCGCTGCCAACACAGCATCCAACTTGTGACTATCCCGATGCAGCGCTTCCGATGAGGGCTTAACTCCAGTCCCGGAGCGGAGGCGGCCAGTGCCCGCCATGTTTGTGGCAAGGAAATTATGTGTGATGCTGCAGGGCGTTACTGTAGGCACAAGCCAAGTCTCAGCAAACGTGGGCAGGGGGGGCCCACTTGCACGTGCCATCTGAAGGGAGGACGCAGCAGCACGTGCAGCCCCCTCCTCTGTCTCGTGGGCGCCCCAATGTAGGTCAAACCGCATACAGACCCATAGGAGGCGGGCAAGGTGACCAGGCGACGCAGCACATCTGGGCACCTCCAGGCAGAAGTAAATCATCTGTTCCCCGGTCCACGTAACAATAGTAGGTAGTCAGGAGGTCAACTAGGAGCCCCCTCCACGCAGTGCACAGCCGTCAACAGGGTCAGGTGCCTGGGTTCGGGCGACAAGCGTCGGAGCAAGACAGGCCCGATTGCGTACACCCCAAAGACAATGGGGCGCAGCAGCACGAGCAGCCCCTCTGCTCAACACTGCACCGTCTCAATGGGCATCAGCCCCAGGTGCCCGTGGCGTGCGACCATTCCAACACCCGCCGCCAGACACGGGGAGCCCAGGATATAGAGAGGTAGGGCCACGTTCTACTTAGCTGGCGTGTAGAGTCATGGTAGGCCCCAGGGCCGTCCCAGATCACCAGAGGTCCTCGGACAGCACAGACGCGCCGATGCTCCCAGGTCAGTCAGGCACCCAATCACCAGCACCACAGCCGACGCCCACTCAAGTGCAGCTGCCGCCAGGGGCCGTGCACGGCCGCGGTGTAGCCCTCCAGCCGGGTCCGCTGACCCTGTTTCCTCCAGGAAGGCCACCGCCGGCAGCCCCAAATGCGACGCAACAGCTCTAACAGAGCTTCCGGCGTCCCTCACTGCCGTAACCGGAGCCGTCGACATGCCAGAGGCTCTGCTCAGTGGAGTGCGGGGTGGGCGGCGGTCATCTGCCCCGTGTTAGAATTAGGTCGGATAAACCGGGGAAGAACCGCACAGCACAATTGGATCGCGCCCGCCATCTTGGCTCACTAGCCACGCCCCCAGCAATCCCTCCTCTGATGACTAAATATGTCACACTATTACCCACAAATTTTTGCACCAGCTAAAATTCTGACAATTCAATCCCTTCATATCTTTGTTTCCCCTTTAGATTTTCTCTGTACAATTTTTCCCTTTTCTTTTCTTCTCTCCTCTGATTATTCTTTGACCTTTTCAATGTCATTCTTTTGAATAATTTACACAATCCCCTTATCCCTAATAGACAAACCACAACAATTAATGTCCCTTGCAAGATTTATAATAAAACTCCACTCCAAATGTTGCTGAGGCAATTTCCCATTGAAGCAAACCCTTTGCCAACCTTTTCCCAAACACCTGGTTCTTTCAGTTCTTTCAAATCAGCACTTGCATTAGACAGATTAATAAGTAAGGCCCTCATTATGACATTTGCGGTAAATCCCGCTTACTGCTGCGCTGACGGCTGCCAACTTACCGACGCACTGGGGAATATCCATCCATTCACCATATTATGACACACACACACACACACCAATCTGACAGAAGACAGCCACATACATAAATCTGCCAGACCAAAGGTCAGTGATTAACTGGCGGTCCCAAAAACTACACCGTTACGCCAACAGAACAACAACCATCACATTATGACCCACGAATCACCACGGCGAACATTCAACGGCAGTAAACCATTGGCGGTACACACTGCCGCTCCCAGAATGGACACCCACATACAAAACAACAATACATTGGACAATACAAAAAACACACACCTGGCACACATACACACACCACACCCACACCACTATAAAACACACACCCACATTACTCACAACCCCTTACGTACAATTGCCACCAGGAGACTGAAAAGGAGAGCACAGAGACAACTAGACACACACACCACATACACCCATGCACCCCTCACGCACGCACGCACGCCACATCACACTCCCCACCACATTACCCAACACACATCACACAACACCCATGGCACCACAAAGGCACCGCCGTTTCACTGAGGAGGAGTTAAAGGTCATGGTGGAGGAAATTGTCAGGGTAGAGCCACAGCTCTTTGAAGCACAGGTGCAGAAAATATCTATAGCAAGGAAGATGGAGCTATGGCGGAGAATCGTGAACAGGGTCAATGCCGTGGGACAGCACCCAAAAACAAGGGACATGAGAAAGAGGTGGACTGACCTACGGGGGAAGGTACATTCCATAGCAGCAAGACACCAGCTTGCCATACAGAGGACTGGTGGTGGACCCTCACCTCCTCCCCCACAGCTCACAGCATGGGAGGAGCAGGTACTGGCAATACTGCATCCTGAGGGACTCGCCGGAGTTGGCGGAGGACTGGACACTGGTAAGTCAACTTTTAAAAAGTTTCACCCCCCCATACCTGCATGCCATCACACACCCTCACCCCCATCACTCCACCACATCCCACACACTCCACCAACACATCTCACTAATCCCAATGCCAGGCCCTGCATGCTGTACCAATGCGTGGACACCCCTCCCAGCCCTGAATGGACACTCATCACTAAAGCATGCACAGCATAGGGAAACCAACAATCCCACAATACACCAACATACACAAGCAAAAGCTGGCAGGGTAACAACAACCATAGAGGGGAAGCTACAGAAATACAAGTGTCATACACTTGAAGCATAATACATCTTTTAAATCCCCACAGGTACCCCAGCCAATGTCACTGGAGAGGAGGTGCCACCACTATCCAGTCCCCCAACAGAAGAGGCCCCCAGTGATGCAGTAACTCTGGACTTCTGGATCTGGATGACCTACCTGGCCCATCAGGTGCCACTGGACAGCTGGTCACCCAAGCCCACCCACAGACCACCACAGAGCCATCCCCATCAGGAACCAACACCACAGCACCCACTCAGCTTACCCACACCTCTGTCCCCAGGACATGTCAATCAGCAGTGTGCCCACCTGTACAGGGACCCCAGACCACACCTCGCACACAAGACAATCAGGGACTTGGGGTCAGTGGCAGTGGGCACACCATTCAGGAGACAGAGGCACAGGCCAACAGAGACACTGAGAGGACTGCTGTGTGCTGGGGGAGGACAGGAGCAGGGAACCAACTCTCTAGGAGGCACTCTCAGAGATCCTGGGAGCCTAGCAACATTCCCAGGACACGATGGGCCAGATCCTAGACAATGTGCAGGAGAACAGGTGGCTGCAGGAGGGACAGTATCAGGGGATCAGAGAGGACTTGCAGGCCATTAACAAAACCCTGATCTCCATAGCAGGGGTGCTGGCACACATGGCCAACATCATGAGGGAACAGATCAGCGGGCCACTACCACTAGCCAGTCAACTGAACAGCCCTCCAATTCCGCTGCCTCCAGTGGCCAGGAGGCTACGCCACAGGACCCACAGGCCACCAGCACCCCTCCCCCTGCAAAAGGTGAACCACCCCACAAACATTCCCTGCAAACGAGACAGAAGCCAGAGACACTTGCCAAGATCACCGCCAGGAAATGAGACTCTCCAGATTGTCCCCCTTGGGTTCCACTCAGTCACCTTGTCCACCTTGAACTGCCATTGCTCCCCTTCATATGTCCCCATGGACACTGCACCTGTGCTACAAACAGACTGGAACAATACCCTGGACTTCCATCATCATCCCATTTCATTGCACTTTTCCCTCTATATTTTAGCACAACAATGAACACCCTTGGATAAAACTCGACTACTAGTATTTCATGTTTTGCAAATTTGTATTGATTGAAACAGCTACAACCATTGCAAATAAACTGTACATAGTATGAGTATAGAATTAATGACCTGTTGCTGGCTGTTGTGATCACATCAGGACATTGTTGTCAAATCACCAACATCTGTAAAATGAATATCCATAGGTAACAGTACGTAGGGGAACGTAATGCCAGCATGCCAATGCCACACAGAATACACCAATAATCATAGAAATGTGAAGTTGCGCTGTCTTACCTGTCTGTCATTGGAAGTACTGACGTATCACCAATGTTCTGTTGTCCAGATCCTCATCCTCTGCCTCCTCATCCTCACCGTCCTCAGGGCCCACTGCTGCCACAGGGGCATCTCCAGTCCCCTCAGATGCAATGTACCGTTTCTGCAGGAGGAGGAGACTGGAGACCCTAAGCCCCTAAGGCCAGGCGGAACATAGCAGCATAGGTCCTCTGAAGAGTAATGGTTGCATGGCAAATACAGGTAACCTAGCTTGTTAGTGTTCACTTCTAGGCAGGGCTGCGTGGGTCCCAGGTGCACTGCAGTTGGCAGTGTGTGGTCCTCCTCATGCTTTGGTGACAAGCCATTTCACTGGTAGTGCAATGCATAGTATGTAGGGCTGTTCCCTGTGTGTGAGGGTGCTGTGTACTCCAACGGTGGTGTTGGTGCAGTCATTGACCCAGTATATCCTTTGTCTCTCTCCCCCCATTTCTTGTTTTGTCATCCTGTCCTTAATGTTGATTAGCATCATCTGGCGGAGGAGCAGAGGCACAGGCGACAGAGGGAGCTGCATCCCACAGGACCCAGGAGACAGAGTCCACTGATGCCGAGGAAACCAGTAGGACGGAGGGCGAGGGGAGCACCACGGCGGAGACTGGAGGGGACAAAACTGACTGATACCTCCTCCGATGGGAGCCCCCTGGTGGTGGCAGACACCACTGTGACCACCTCAGCTGCAGGTACAGCTGCCACACCCGTACCAGCACCGCCCTCCCAGCAGCCCATCAGCAAGTTGACCGTGCCTGCTCACCCAGGAGGGCGGGCATCTCCTTCGCCCCAGGAATCTCAGGCCCTGCCCCAGTGAGCCCTGCTGCCCTGAGGAGGCTATTGACCTCCTGAGATCCATCTCTGTAGGGCAATCAACCATTGTGAATGCCATCCAGGGGCTGGCATCCCAGATGCAGCAATGCAGTGCATTCCAGGAGGGCATTCACAGTGGATTGGCGGCCCAACAGAGATCGATTGAGGCTCTGGCCTCCTCTCTGATGGTAGCCATTGTCCCTGTTTCTACTGTCCCCCCCTCCAACTTCCACTTCCCCATCCCATTCTCCTCAACCTCAACCCATTCCAAGCACACGAGCATGCACACAAGACAACACACAAGAGTGGCACAGGAAAATACAAGCACCACACCATCTCACAGGCACTCACACACAGAAACACCATTCAGTTGCAGATATGACAACATCCACTGACTCCACTATCTCCCCCTCCTCCTCCTCCTCCCACCCAGTTACATCTACACTCACACCTGCATGCACTATATCAATATCCACTACCAGCATCGTCACCACACCAAGCAGAACACACACCTCACTGGCAGACACCTCCACAACATCTATGCAAGCATCCCATGTCCTCTCCTACTGTGTCTGTGCCCCCCCTTAAAGGACACAAATGCAAGCACTCAGACACCCAACAGCCATCCACCTCAGGACAGCATACAGCCCATGCACCTGCAGCCAAATCCAGCAGACATACATCGACGACCACTCTCTCATCCTCCACTCCCATAACTCCTCCCTCCTCCCGCCCAAATGGCCCTAAAAAGCTTTTCCTTTCCCAGATTGACCTCTTCCCTACCCCTACCCCCACCCTGCACATATTGGGAGGGTACCAAGGACACAGCCCAGCACCTCAGCCAAACAGTCCACTGGGACAGTGGTAGCACCACCTACTCGTGGTGGTAGGGATACCAGACCAACAACACTGAGGGGGAAGGAGGCAGCACAACCTGGGATGAAAGGGAAGTGTCCGGCACCAGCTGTGAGGAAGGGGAAGGAGCCTGCACCAGCTGTGAAGAAGGGGAAGGCGCCTGCACCAGCTGTGAAGAAGGGGAAGGAGCCTGCACCAGCTGTGAAGAAGGGGAAGGAGCCTGCACCAGCTGTGAAGAAGGGGAAAGAGCCTGCATCAGCTGTGAAGAAGAGGAAGGAGCCTGCACGAGCTATGAGGAAGTGAAAGGAGCCTGCACCACCAGGCAGAGAGAAGAGCCCATCCACCCCTGCCAGGAAGGGGAAGGGATCCCCAACCCATGACCAGTAGGACAAGCAGATGCTGTCAGGCAAACAGCCATGGATGTGCTGCCATCAGAGTGCAGGTGCTGCTAAGGAGCCTCCCCAACCACCACTAGCATGCAGCCATCACATAGTGCAGGGGCTGTCCAGGAGCCTCCCCCAACCACCACCAGCATGCAGCCATCACAGAGTGCAGGGGCTGTCCAGGAGCCTCCCCCAACTACCACCAGCATGCAGCCATCACCGCCGGCGCACGCCATGCAGTCCACCCTCGAGGGGCTACTGTGCGGGCTGCCCCCACTAGAACCAGTGGGATATTCACCCACTCGAGAGACTGTGGCCTTGCACTCCCCAGGACAAAGAGCAATGGGCATGTTGCCTCTTCAGAACCAGG
The DNA here is from genome assembly GCF_031143425.1 of Pleurodeles waltl. Taxonomy (NCBI): domain Eukaryota; kingdom Metazoa; phylum Chordata; class Amphibia; order Caudata; family Salamandridae; genus Pleurodeles; species Pleurodeles waltl. The sequence continues at coordinate 521,336,322 of NC_090442.1, forward strand.
GGGGTATTCACCCACTCGAGAGACTGTGACCTTACATTCACCAGGACAAAGAGCAATGGGCATGTTGCCCCCTCCAGAACCAGTGGGCTTGTTCCCACATCCGGCTGAGGTGCCCCTCCACCCCCTCCCACTAAGGTGCCTGCCTATTTGCAAACTGATGCCCCTGCAGTGTTCTATCCGGATGTGCTCAGGATTCGAGTTGGGCCTTCTACTGTGCCCTGTGGGCCCTTTGAACTTTGGACTAGGCAGTGTCCCTTTTTTATACAAGTTTACAATTCTGTTTCATGGCCAAATCGACTTATTAATTTTGATGTTGAACTGATTACAATCACTTTCATCAATTCCTGTTGTCCTTGAAGTATTCTGCAGATTTTTGGGGTCAAATTGTTTTTGTAGTGCAGCTGGTTCTGTGTGTGATGTGTGTGTGAATGGTGTGTGTTGTGTGTGTGTGTGTCACTCTGTTTTCCCTCCCACCCTCCCTTGTGTGCTAGGCGGCTGTACTCACTGTCGTCGTCTTACTCGGCGTTGGTGTTCCAGGTGGAGCATAACGTAGAAGATCATCGGGAAAACTTACAGTTCTGGTTCCATGGCGTTGTGGTCCTTCCGTGTCTCCAATGGTGAGTCCTTTCACTTTTGAGCTCTGTTTCCGGTAGGCTTTTGTTGGCATTGGTAACACCCCGGAAAAGGTGACGGTTTGCAGGGTCTTAATATGGTGGGCGGAACTTTGACTTCCACCTGGCTCTAGGGGGCTACCACCATAGTGGCTGTTTTTCCGCCCTGACAGTTGGTGTGGTACATTGGCTGTCTATCGGAGATTTCACCGCCATGGTCATAATTTGGCAGTACCTATTGCCAGCCTGTTGGCGGTATTATCGCCACTTTATCACCCACCACCATGGTCATAATGAGGGCCTGAGTCTCTTATCTCTTTACTATTACTAGGTATATATGAACAACAATGCCTAGAATGAATCATTCTACAGACTCCCCCATCCTTCGCTAAAAGAATGTCTAAAGCAAGACGATTTTGAAGAGTCATAGCTCTATCAGCAGCTAAATCAGTATCTATCAGGAGTATGGCTACTGAAAAATTTGTAAGCATATTATCCATAATAGTAGACAACTTTTGAATCTTTATTGAATTCAAAATGACTCCCACTTAAGGAATCACTGCTCCAAATATATCTCCCACTATAGCAGAAGAGGGCTCCCTCCTCTGTCTCTGATGATGTAATTGAATCACTTTCGGAAACTTTTTCAAATCCTCCATTTGATAAATCTTTGGGAAAACTATCCCTAAATAACATGTCCCATACCATCCTCCTGGAAGACGGTAATAAGCATAAAGTCCATAGATGTATTAAATCCCTGGAATAGCAGGGTTCTCTCCATTCAACATAAACGTCCATTTACTCTGAAACAAAAACACATGCCTACATTCACTCGTCCCCACAAATAGTGTCAGTGCGCAATTTAGGCCTATATATACACAAAGTTTCCCTACATGGTGTGCATCTAAAGCTAATTTCCCTTGTGTTTTAATTGCACTATAAGCATAATCATTCTTATAAGTTCTTTTCTCTAAGCCTTTTTCTAATTTCTCTTTCAATGCCTTTCTCCTATCATCTGTGTGATCTAATAGGCTTTTCTCTAAAGGTGTAAGCAAGCATGTCAAATAATTTCTATGCGCATAAGCTGTGCCAAACGTCAGTGTAGGTTCAAGGAAACCTCTAACTATCACTATGTCATTATCCTTAGCCACTCTACTCCAATACCTAATTATAAAAACAAATGAAAACACAACATCGTAGTTTGAGTAAAAGTATTGAATGTACTCCTGGTTATAAAATCTTGTTAATAACAGACCACAACTTATCCCGTAAGTTAAAGGCAGACTATGATAGGTGACTCCTTCCTCGACTGATGAAGGAATCTGTGTACACACAAAGCAATTCTTTGCGTCCATTGTCTCAACATACTCACTCAATAAGTGATAGAAAACATTAAAAGAAAGTTCTCCCTGTGCATTAGTATCCTCATGCAAATATTTCTCATCAAACCTAAACTTATCTAGTGCAGTAGTCATCTGAAAAGCAGAAGTATGGTTGGCTTCTCTCTTATCAAGAACAGACATACCCACAATCAACACCACAAACAATATCCCACACAATCGCCAAACCAATGCTCATATATTTACAGCGCCTAGCATCTCTACCTTGTTGACTAATGTTACTCATGATCTGTAAAGAATCAGAAAACAGAAGAAATTTAGAAAAACTTGCAGCAAAAATAAAAAATAGACAACTCTTCTTTCAGCAGTTCAGTTTCACATCCAGGATCCCTTGTCAAAATCGGTTAGCAGCTTTGTCAAAATCAGGTATGAAAAGTCAAATCAGGTTATCAATGTCTCTTCTGGTTAGTTTCAACAGTTTCTTTTCTCAAAAATTGTCTCTCAGATTGTTTCAACAGTTCAGTTCAGTAGCTTCCTTCACATGGCAAAATACTGACCCGGAACTTTTCTATCAAAACGAAAAGACAAACTCTTGCTGCCATTCGTTCATAGTTGCATACGCCCATTCAGGACCTGCATATCTTCGACTTGCTATTCTCTTTTTCCTTTCAATTTTCGATCACCATTCAGCTCTTCTTCACTTAGATCTTCTCTTCTTGTGGTATCTAGTTCTTCGATTGTTGGTTTAATGACCACTTCTGTCCCTTTCTCCACTTGTGACTCCGGCCACTTATCTCCTTTCGGAGGGCCCCTTTGTCAGTGTTCTCTTCAGAGTCAAATTTGAACCTTCTCCTTGTTCTGTGGTGTTTTCTCTTGACGGACCTGCAACCGGTTCAGGAGGAGTCAGATCACATTGACTTTGATCCACCTCAACTCCTTCCCCTTCTGAGTCTGGCAATTACTCTGTCTTTCAAGATCGTCTGCTTCTGGGATAGCCCTCCTCTGATTAGGCTCTCCTGCTGCCTCAGTTGAGATAGGCTCTCCGTCACCCTCCTGAAGGTCTCCTCCCACGTCTCTCACAGGAGTGACTGAACCGTCCTCAACAGGCTCAGATCCAGTCTCAGTTCCCCTTTGTTTTCCTTCTGGCCCTGAGACTTGTCTCGCTGTTGTTGGTACTCTCAACAACGCTTCTTAATGATCCAGTGGATATGCCACTTTCCTCGTATGGCTTGCATGAATCCAGTTCGGAATTCCAGCACACTTCACAGCTGTGGTAGTTGTCAAAACCACCTGATAAGGTCCCTTCCAATGAGACTCCAAACACGTCTTTCTCACATGCTTTCGGATCACAACCCAGTCCCCAGTTCTCAGGTTGTGTCCTGGATCGGTGGCAGTATGGTGGCTTCCACCTGCTGAGAAAAAGAGCGAACCACATCAGCCAGACCTTAGCAGTAATCCAACACCATATCATCTGTGATGTTGACGAGTGCATTTGCAGGCATCGCTGGCAACCTCATTGCTCTGCCCATGAGGATCTCATGCGGCGAAAATCCTGTCTTCTTGTCAGGTGTGTTTCTCATTGACATCAACACTAAAGGCAATCCATCAGGCCATTTCAAATTTGTTGACGCACACATCTTTGCAACTCTTGACTTCAATGTTCCATTCATCTGTTCCAGTAGTACTGATGCTTCAGGGCGGTAACTGCAATGCAACTTCTGCTCAATGTTCAATGCTGCACACAATAATTCAATTACTTCATTGTTGAAGTGTCTTCCCCTATCTGAAGAGATCGGAAACCCAAAACATCAGTTCCAAAGCAGTAGTTTCACTACTGTGAGACTATCATTTCTTTGTGTAGGGTAAGCTTCTATCCAGTGAGTAAAGATACAATCACCAACACATATCTCAAACCTCCACACACAGGCATCTCAATAAAATCCATTTGCATTCTGCTGAATGGACCTCCTGCTCTTCCAATGTGGCTCAAATTAACCACTGTCCCTTTCCCCACGCTTAACTGTTGGCAGATGACACATCAGTGGCAAACTGCTTCAGCAACTTGTCTAAACTTTGGGTTGAACCAATCATGTTTGAACAAACTAATCATGGCATCTCTCTCAATATGTGCTTGAGCATGATAGTACCTCACCATTTGAGACAACAGACTATTTGGCAAAACCAATGGACCCTCTTTGGAAACCCACAATTCATCTTGTCTTTGTACACATTTCATTTTGCTCCATGAACGTTTTTCCTCCCTGTCCACATTATTCTGCAACTCTTTTAATTCTTCCAAAGTGTCAATTATTTTCAATGCATAGCTTGTACAAGTTTTGTCTTCTTCAGGTAACAATTCCCACTTGTCTTTGAACGATATACAGTTCAATGTGCAAAACCTTGCAACTTGATCCGCATATCCATTTCCCAATGACACATAGTCCTGCATCTTCAGATGTGCATTGCATTTCACCACGACAATCTTTTCAGGCATTTGAATTGCATGTAACAATTCTTTAATTCTCTCACAGTTTCTTACTGGTGAACCAGAAGACGTCAGAAAACATCTCTGTGACCACAACTGACCAAAATCATGGACTATTCCAAATCCGTACTGGCTGTCCGTAGATTGTAATTTTCAGCTGAGCAGAAACATGGCACGCTCTAGTAAGGGCTACCAGTTCCGCTACCTGAGCAGAATACACTCCACGAAGCCAAGAAGCTTCCAAGGTACCAGTGATTGTGCACACCGCATATCCTGCTCTCGGTGTCCCTGTATTGTCTCTCAAACAAGACAAAGATAATTTGGTCATTTTCTTCCAATCGGGTATCTCTAATGTCAGGTCTCGGTTTTGTGCACAAATCAGTTACTTCAAGCCAATCATGCTCAACATCTTCCTCTTTTTCAATTTCAGCATTTTCACTCAGAAGTAAGGGTGCCGGGTTCAGCACTGTACATCTTTTCAGTTATACACTTGGTGACCCTAGAGTACTTGTTTCATATCTAGTCAACCTTGTACCAGTCAAATATTGGGTTTTCGTCCTTGTCAGTAGAATCTCAATAAAGTGAGGGACCATTACAGTCGGGATGTCCCATCACAATTCCTTCACACTGTGTAAGGCTTTGTCCAACTGCGGCAACTGCACGCAAACAACCCGGTAAGGCTGCTGCAACTGGGTCCAAATTAGCTGAAAAATAAGCTACTGGACGATTTACACCTCCATGGCCCTGTGTCAAGACAGACAAAGAACATGCAGAACGCTCATGACAAAACAATGTGAAAGGTTTCGTGTAGTCAGGCATACCCAACGCTGGAACCCTGCACAAACTCTCTCAATTCAGTGAACGCTTTCATTTCATCCTAGTCTATCACAATGGGATCAGTGACTTCCTTATGAGTCAGCTTCTACAATGGTCTTGAAATGACTAAAAAATTTGGAATCCTTTGGCGACAATAACCTAAAAACATCCTGACATCTCTCAGGAGTTGGGAGATTTAACTGCAATATGGTTGTAACCCTTTCTCTGGATATCTTTCTTCACCCCCCTCTCAATCTAGTGACCTAAATATTTCACTACTTTCTGACAGTACTGCAATTTAAGCGGAGACACTGTGACCATTCTTTCCTAAATGGTTCAATAGGGCAATTGTATCATACTTGCACTCGTCCCTTGTTTTGAACTCAATGAGCAAGTCATCAATGTACTGCACCAAGGTTGATTGGAAAGGCAATTCCAACGACTCCAAATTCTTTTTTAAGATCGGATTGAATATGGAAGGTGACACTGAAAACCCTTGAGGAATTCTACACCAGCAATAAACTTGATCCAGGAATTTGAAACAAAAGAGAAATTGACTATCCTCAAGAAGAGGCACAGAAAAGAATGCTTGTGACAAATCGATGACAGTGAACCACTCGGCATCACATGGAATTTGAAACATTAACACAGCTGGATTTGGCACCCTGGGACAACATTTGACCACAATCTCATTTATTTTTCTAAAATCCTGAACAATCTGAACAATCTGAACCTTCCCACAGGGCTTCTTCAAACCAGTTATTGGTGAATTACATGGGCTGCTCAATACTTCTTTCAGAACCCCTTGCTTTACAAAATCTGCAATTATCTGGGTTACTTTCATCAGGACATCTTGCGGCATGTGGTACTGTGGAAGTTGAGGGAAAACTGCATTCAGCTTCACAGTAACCTTGACTGGCTCTACTCCCTTTATCAAACCTACTTCTTTTCCTGTCAAATCCCACACCTTCTCTTTTACCGTTCCCTGCAAATCAGGATGAAGCTCTTTCACTGTGAACATAGGGAAAAACGCAATCAAAGGGTACTCCTCATTTGTAGTTTCACATTCTATCTTTGGGGCTTGTTCTTCTTCGTCATCACTATTCGTCTGAATCTCAATTCCATCGCAGACTACAAATTTATGCAATCCCTGAAAATTGCCTATCTCCACTTGAACTCGATCTGTAATCGGATTTGTCAAATACTGGTTTGCTACTCCCACAACCTGGACTGTTCTACCTGAAAGGGGCAAATTTGGAACTTCTGTACATCTCACTGTATAGCATGTAGCTCCTGTGTCAACCAAGAATAAAACCTTGTGACCCATAACCTTTCCCTTCACTAATGGTCCTCTTTGATCTACTTCTAGGGAAGTTGCAAGCACACACAGCTCCTCATCTGAACCGTCACTCGTCCATTCATCATTTATTCCATTCTCACTGTCTAACGGGAATTGGTGCACTGTGTTATTATTTCTGTAATGCCTCTGACCTGTGACCTGTTGAGAAAGCATCATCTTTTGCTGCTCCATCGGGGCTTGAGGTACTTGAATTTGCTGTCTAGGTGCCAAGGGAACCTGCTGTTGCATCGGCTGCAACTGTGACATTTGTGCACTGGGCATCTGCACCTGTTGCATGGGCTGAAGATTTTGCCATTGATTCACATTATTTTGAAAATTTGGATTAGGACCCCTTACTCTCGGTCCTCTCACATTCTGGAATTAATTGATGTCATTACTCTGCTGAACAACACCATCATTGGATACTCCAGTTTCCTATGTCCAACGGCTACGCAAATGTGACATGGCAATAGCTTCTTCATTCCCGGCACATCATTCTGAACTACTACAGTATTCAGGTCTGGACCACGATTCATATTTCCAACACGATCTCTACCTCTCACCTGAGGCTGAAACATCATGTTTTCCTGCTGCTGCGGCAACTGCTGCAAAAAATTCCATTCCACTCCTGTTTGAGCTGCTTTAATCTGCATCACCATCGCCTTCTCTTTCAACTTTTTCTGCTTCAACTCACATCACTAAAGTGTTTCCTATACTGCAACACTTCATCAATCAGCTTTGTTTGCCAGCAAATCAAATGACTCTTAATCATCTCGCTAATTTCAGGTCTCAATCCTTCCACAAATCTGAACACAAAGGGAAGCATGCCTTTCGCCTCAATTGTCTCTGTACCACTGTAATGCTTGAATGCCGGCAACAGTCTCTCATAACAAGCATGTATCGACTTCTTTGCTTCCTGAGCTGTTGTGTCAATACTTTGCCAATCAATATTCTTGGGCGAAATTCTTGATTTCAGAAACTCAATCACCTTATAGTAATATTTCATTACCTCAGGAGACGGTTTACCTGTATTCTTGTCTCTCTCTGGTTAACTTGCTGGCTAGTCTACACTCCTCTTACACTCGATCCACAGATCAGCTGGAACCACTATCTCTAGTAATGTGTTCATGCCTTCCCACAAACACTTTGCAAGTTTCACAAACCTGTCTATCTGCTGATACTGGCTTTTCTCTCAATTTTGGATAATCATTTGTAAATTACAGAATGTCACTTCTGCTCCAAGGGACATGAACAAAATTCCCCTCTAGAATCTCTCTCATTGGTAATATTTTTACTGGATCTTTATCCTGCTGCACATTTTCAGTGATCTCCAAAGAATCCCTTTTTCTCTTGTCTCTTTTCTTGACCCATCTGCCTTCCCATTTGTCTAACGCTCCCCAGGTCTGAGCACTTTGAAGTAATTCTTTAAGGTGTGCCTTCATTCCGGCAGATCTCATGTGTTCAAAATTTTCAGTCTCAAAATCTAATCTGTAACTCCTTTTCAAATGTTGCTTTTTCTCAATTTCTAGCCTGTACTTCTCTGCCAAGTCTGCCAATCTCTGATGCACATTGCTCACCTCTCTCGTAATCTTTGGGTACAAGTATCTCAGTTCTGCCTCTGTGTAGGATTCTAGCCTGTTAACCCCCATCATTCCCTTAATGAGTTCACCCGCATCCATGGTTAGCCTAGCACAATTCAAATGCTCCTCTCCTTTAGGGGCACTCGGAGGGATATTCAGCTTGTCTAACCATTTAGTTTATTGCTGAGCTGTCAAACCTTGTAAGAAAATGTTACTTGCTTGGACATGTGGCACCTGCTGTGCAACTGCATTCGGAGTTTGCGGTGTCAATAATTCCAAACTCTGACTAACGTTTGGCCCTGCCACCGTATCTGGAAGTGCAACAAATGGACGAAGATCTAACAAGGATCTTGCTCCGTCAAAATCTGTCCCACAGGAGAGACTACCTGGACATGTCCATTATGTCCTCCCCTCATTAAGTTCTGAGGCATTGTTCCCTGTTCATCTATCGTTAGCTTCTTCAGTGCAAATAATGATACCACTGGACCGACAGTAATAGGTAGCGATATAGCATCTGAGGCTGCTCTGCCTCCTATGCTCTGTGGGAGAGTAACGCCAATATTCTGATTCATCATCTGAGTCATATCTGACTGTGTCCCAGTCACTGGGGTAAATCTTGGCATTACCTGCGGCTGTACTTGGGGCAACAAAATCGGAGTCGGCTCAGTATGAACCAGTATCGGTCTCGTGGAGACCTGCTCTGTTGGCACCACTAAGTTCAAAGTTGTTTCCATAATGGGCACATCAGGATAACTTCTCTGCACCTGTTGCAGTTGCACCTGGGTTCGCACTACGGGAGTGGTAGGCACATTAAGACTACTTTGCACCGCATCCTGTGTCAGGTTAGCATTAACCTGCACCGGACTCACTGTCCCGTTTACCCGTGTCGGGCTGTAGGATCAACACTGTTCCTTGGACTACTCTCATGCACTGTATATGGTGGTGGTCAATCTCTCAATAACTGTGTAATAAACTCCTCATAGTCTGAGTCCTCCTCCACTGTTGAAGACTTTCTAGCCTCCTTACTCTTGGACGGACTTTTACTAGTTTTCCTAGTAGTTTTTTTTTCCTTTCTTCTCATTCTCCTGCGTTACTGCCGGAAACAACTTAATTCCGTGTAAGGTCTCCATTCTCCATGCTTTCTGAACACAATCCCATCTAGCCTCCGCTACAGTCTTTTCTGCCTTTCTCATCTTCCTCTCAAATTTCAGTTGCTGTAGCTGTCTGGCTACTAGCTTCCAAATTGCTAATGCCTCAAACTGTGCTGGTCTTGGAAGGGACTTCGATTCATATAGCACCAACCGTAAATGCTCCAAAACTCTCAAATTGAATGTACCATTTGTAGGAACGCTAAATTCCCATCTTTCTCTGTTAATTTGCACCATCGCTTTAGCCAAAGACATGGCGCAACACCCTTTTCTTCCATCACAATGTAAGCTGGTGTACCTTCTGGCGGTGTAGCCTCGCCTACATCAGTTGTAATATACGTATCTCCCCTTAGGGCGCTTTTTAACACTTTGAAAAACATCATCTTTTCTATCTTTTTGTTATTCAAAATCAAATCAGGAACTGACTTTTAATCCCAAGATTCCTTTCACCTACATTCTCAACTAATTGCCTCTCACGGACGGCTGCCAATCCGTGCGCAACTCCTCTCACTAACCGACCTATCCCAGTGTGGCTTCAATGTCGTCACACTCACACGTACTGCGGCTGACAAAGTTTTGCGGCTTGCCATCCTAAACTTCAATTCACACATAACTAATGCAAATATTGCAAGCACTAATCAAAAACCAAAAACAAATCTGCTGGTTTACTACAGGAAAGGTAACACAATCACTTCGGAAACCTTACAGATTTTTCACTGATGGCTCTTCCCGCACTTACAGCTACTCCTTCTTACTCGGTCTCCCAGATTCCCAAGCAATATTCGACCCACAAATTTCATTCTCAACTGATCAATGGGTCTGCCATGGTGTACATAGGACTCACCAAGTCTCAGTCAAAATTTTCTTTCACACACTTTAACTCACACACTGACTTGTCAACCGCGCCCGATCAACCTACCAAACCAGACAAATTACAACATATAACCAAGTGTCTCATACACGTTTTCAATATACTCTGGAGTCTTAGACCACGCACGGTCCGTACATCAACAACCACGTGGACAATTTTTTACCACAAAGCGCCACACACATATGAAGCTTGACGACTTCCCTACTCTCATACTGTGGAGTATGCACACTCATACTACAACTTCATTTGGAGTACGCAAACTCCCTAAAATCCTCGCAAACCTCACAATTCAATGGCGATTTGCATAAGCTGTGCAAGCGCAACCTATTTCACTCACACTATCACTAGAACGCCGGGAATATCCTCAAACAACCATTAGCAGGATCTGGGAAAGTTATTTCTGGGCTTAAGGGAACATTAATTTCTCTCCAATTATCATAATTGAAAAACAAAATCCAAATCTCAATAATAATGAGCTCTCAAAGACACCAACTCATCAAACTGCTACCACATCTGTCTATCCCGAACGTCTATGGTATACTCTTAAGGAGACTAACCATCAGTCTCTTACCATCTCTGTTAACACCTGCCACTATGTACCGGATGTCTATGACAAGCTCTTAAGGAGACGAACCCTCAGTCTGCTACCATTTCTGTTAGCACGTCTGACCTTAATAAGTAAACTTACAAGGGGGTGCAGATAGGTCGATGAACCTTTTGACTCACAGTTAAGATGTTCTTACCATAGATCCAGTACATAATCAATAATCAATACACGATAATAAATAATCATTAGTAATCAATAAATCAGTAATCAATGGAGTCATTGATTATCACGCACCATGACCTTTCAGTCATGAATAACCACACCTTTTAGCGAAAGTTAGAATATTTATTTCCCTATATTAACAATGTTAAGGTCATGTAGATTATGCTCAAAATCAGATGAAACACATACATAAATAACACTGGCTGTCCAAAACGTAATCTAATCAAAGCTTGAACAACAACACATTCTAAAGTTATGGTGCAATCAAGAGCAAAGTCAGCTGTGTCAATGTTATGATGTACATGAAGTTCAGCAGAGAAATTCGTCAAGCATTAGTCCCTGTTATCATAGGTCATTAGAGAGAATCCTTAACTAACGTCAGATTAGCATCAGCATTTTGGGCATCATGCAAAACAATTTAGTAACACAAATTTGGAAAGACCTCTAACTATGGTAAAGCCATAGACGAAACAGCTCAGTTGGTACCTAGAAAGAAAAAGCAAATATACATAATAATCACAATCTGGATATACCTATCCTCAGGGTGGATCAGCAAAGCAGAATCAGTCTTCATCCTCAGGACATCAGTCGATCAGCAAGGTATAAGGCTTCAGCATCAGAATTTAAAAAGGGCAAAGTCTTTAAGCATTAAAGTTAAGCATGTCTCTTGTCAAGACACATAGGGGGTCATTATGACCCTGGCGGTATTATGACCGACAGGGCCAAAACGATGGGAGCACCGCCAACAGGCTGGCGGTGCCTCCCTGCGTATTTGGACCACGGCGGTAGAGCCGCGGTCACACCGCCAGGGCCGGCGGTATCCCGCCATTTTAGCCCCGGCGGTGCTAATCCGCCAGGGCAGCGCTGCAAGCAGCGCTGCCCTGGGGATTATGACTCCCCTACCGCCAGCCTGTTTCTGGCGGTTTGCACCGCCAGGAAGAGGCTGGCGGTAAGGGGACTCAGGGGGCCCCTGCACTGCCCATGCACTTGGCATGGGCAGTGCAGGGGCCCCCAGGCAGAGCCCCGTTGCGCATTTCATTGCCCGAATTTCGGGCAGTGAAATGCGCGGCGGGTGCTACTGCACCCGCTGCACATCAGCATTGCCGCCGGCTCAATTACGAGCCGGCGGCAATGTTGATGTGACATTTCCGCTTGGCCAGCGGACGGTAACTCTGTTACCGTCCGCTGGCCCAGCGGAAATGTCAAAATAGGGAGCCAGCCATACCGCCAGCAATGGCGGTATTCTGGCGCCCGCAACCTCGGCGGTCTGCCATGCAGACCGCCGAGGTTGTAATGACCCCCATAAAGTAGTAACCTCCCGGCCAGGAAAAAAGGGCAAAATGACTGAATGAAGGCAAGGGCAGAATGTCTGTCTTCTCTTTGTGTACTCTTGTTAAGTCAAAACTGTTAAACTACCCCCCAAATCCCTATTGGTCAGTTAATTGTATGGTCACACTCCATCTAATAAAACTAAAATCCCAAATCTAAGAATTCTAATATTACTCCGTTCACATATCGTTGACTGGTTTGTCTTGCGATGTCCTCATCATCCGGCTTGTCAGGTAACAATATTGTTGCAGCTTCTACTCTAGTCAGTATCTACATTGTTCTTGTCCTGGGAAAGTCAGTCTCACACACATTACACATAAAAAGTTTCATTAGCAAGAACATCATCTCCTAGCAGTCGGTTCACACTAGAAGCTTCCGTTATGAGCACATTTAAACAACACAACAGAGATTCACAAATTAACCTTCTTGGTCAGCTATTTTATTAAACGCTAAGAAATACAGCTTTTACATGAGGCCTGGCACAACACACTAGCTAAGTTAAGGCCTACAATTAATAAAGCTTAATTCACAGCCCTTACTATGACATATTACTGCATTAGTCAAACATATATTCAACATTTCATACTAATTAATGATTGATTAGTACATTTCGTTAACATTGGTGGCCATTCTTTGTAATCACATTTTCAAATGCGTGCATTATCTTTCTACATTATTAATTTTTCTACATATACTTACTATTTAAAATACATAAATACTCATTAATAATTTTCATTAAAAAACCTGCACTAGCAGCTGCACAATGCAGCACACACAGAAGTGTCAAAGTGTCATTTTCAAATGATTGTTTATGTGCAGGAAGGGACACCTTCCTGCACAACCTTCCTGCACATAAACAATAATTTCTGGCATTTTGCTTCTACTATTGCAGCACGCATAAAAAAAGCAAAAAACAAGTAGGAATAAAAGTATTCCTCCTCATTGTGCCCTGCTAATGCCACCCCTGGGGGTGGCGTTAGATTTTGGCGCTGCCTCAGGTTCATGAAATTTCATAAATCTGAGGCAGCGTCAAAATGCAATGGGTGTTGCTGTGGCACGCTCACAGCAACACCCATTGCATGCTCCTTCCACGCACAGTGCTGTGTGGGAAGGGGCCGTATTTACAAGGTGACTTTAAGCCACAAGAAGTGTCTTAACGCCACCTTGTAAATAAGGCACAGTGCTTAGTGCCACAGGAGCGTCACGAAAAGTGATGCTACTGTGGTGCTAGGGGCCTATAAATACGCCCCTAAGTGCTTTAAATAACAGATGTGACAATTAATAACCAATCTAGTGGTGTAAAGCCAAAAGATTGGGGCCATTCCAGAATGTGAAGAGGGACCCAGGAGTCCCACTTATCCCACAGACATTCTTTGTCACTGGGATGATTTGGGGACCCTAAAAGGATGGACCCCCCCTGCACCTCTGGGGCTGCAGAGGCTTGCGTTACGCCGCCAGTAATGATGCTCCATTCAGCTACCTCACCTGTATGGCTTAGTTAAACTTGCCGAATTCAAATTTCTGAAATGCACACTACAGACGGCAGTACCGAGTTCAGTAAGTTTGACTTACTCCATGAACCAACAGAAAAGGCAGTGCTCTGAAAGAAACTACTCAGCACACATTCTGAACATGAAGGTCTGTCCGATTGACTTTCTATCAGCTCACACACGTGTAAGGCACCTGCATACCTGAGGAACATTTTACAAAGCGGTCACATGCAGCTCCTTGTGTTTTGAGTCCCTCCAAAGCAAAACTGAGTGCCCATGTCATACTGGTCTCCTTCTCAGACATGTTATTAGTTGATTAGCCTGGCACAAACACTGGCCTGTTGCTGAGGGTTCAATAAAGGTCTTCAGTTGGAGGTGTGGTGATCAGATCCCGATGGCTCCACAACTATACACATCACATGCTAGAGTTGTGTACGAGGATGCTGGGGATGCAGAGCTGCCCCACAGACTATCCTGTGCATTTCTGAGCTTTCTTGTGCACGAATATGCATTCTCTCTTCTATGCATGGCAGGGTTTTTGAATGAATGCAATACATGGTTTGGGGCAACAATCAATCAACCATGAACCATTTGTTCCACCCTGCAGACACGGATGATCAATCTATCACTACTACTGACTTGCAATAAGAACTAGAAAATTCTATATCTTCCAGAGATTCAAGAGAGAGGAGCAGAACACAAGAGTAGGACTGTCATAAGGTAGTGTGAAGTGTATGCTTATACATTACCCCTTTTAGAAGCTCGAGGATCTGTCAGACTTGTTGCCATAACCACCAGCACAGCGTGGCATAGACACCAGCAAGGGGACAGAGGTTGTCACATATGACGTTTGAACAGCAACTGGGAACACAAATAGACACCATTTCAGATCAGTACACACCACACTGCTATGCACAGCTCTGGCCCGGATACAATGGGTGGGGGGTGGATGTCATTCACTGATAGCATACGATTTACGTCACATTCATTTGAATCTGCGCAAACCACCAAACACATACATTTCATTACTGCAGTGATCACTAGCTTCAGCTTTCATCTCTATAAGGTAGTGGGTAGATGCTGATGCAGCATTACGGACAGAAGCCTAGGTGACTGGCTCTAAGTGAGGCGATTTTTGCATTGACATATAGGGGGTCATTCTGACCCCGGCGGTCTCCAGGGTCGGCGGGAGCACCGCCGACAGGCCGGCGGTGCCCCCAGGGCATTCTGACCGCGGCGGTTCGGCCGCGGTCAGATGCGGAAAACCGGCGGTCTCCCGCCGGTTTTCCGCTGCCCTTGTGAATCCTCCATGGCGGCGGAGCGCGCTCCGCCGCCATGGGGATTCTGACACCCCCTACCGCCATCCTGTTCCTGGCGGGTCTCCCGCCAGGAACAGGATGGCGGTAGGGGGTGCCGCGGGGCCCCTGGGGGCCCCTGCAGTGCCCATGCCAATGGCATGGGCACTGCAGGGGCCCCCGTAAGAGGGCCCCACTTTGTATTTCAGTGTCTGCTATGCAGACACTGAAATATGCGACGGGTGCCACTGCACCCGTCGCACCTTCCCACTCCGCCGGCTCAATTCTGAGCCGGCGTCCTCGTGGGAAGGATGATTTGCCCTGGGCTGGCGGGCGGCCTTTTGGCGGTCGCCCGCCAGCCCAGGGCAAATCCCAAAATACCCTCAGCGGTCTTTCGACTGCGGAGCGGTATTTGGGAGGGGGAAGTCTGGCGGGCAGCCTCCGCCGCCCGCCAGACTTAGAATGACTCCCATAGTTCTATGCCACATTGCTACTGCTGAGATTCGGGCCACAGGAACTCTAGCACATCCATCCAACTCAGAAGGAGTCATGTAACTCAGTAGCCCAGGACAAGTTATATCATAGCACAGCATTTGGACATGCTGCCTTAATCCTAGAAATTGACTCACATTTGCACTTCATGTGGGCATTGTCTACGTCATTCACTTTTTGCACATATGTACGAGGAACACAAATTACCATGAGACACAATATATGTAAATCTCTGTATTTGACATTTGCTGCACTATTTCTATACAGTGAACAAGTCTCACTTATCTTACACAAATCAGTGATTGCATAATACTTTTGTTGTCAATTCCCAAGTATAGACTCGTGTTGTAATGTAATACAATGAGGCGCATTTCTGTGCCTTTCTACTTGCAGACTTCCAGATTTGGAAACGCTATCCTTCAGGCTCTCCTTGCTGACAGCGTCCCAGCGGCGTTTGCCGTCAATGCCTATTTGCTCAATGTGGTCAGCACGGCGGGATAATGATCGAAAGTGATGCACAGATGAAGGGTGTCTGCAGTATCTTTGGTCTGGCTTCTACTTCTGGATTAATCTTACCCACTGCTGGTGATCAATGTGTGTGACGATAACTATTCTGACACAAAACCAATCCTGAAACAGCTCTATATCTATGTTGATTTTCATCCACCTTTCTATGTTTTATATTTGACGGCCATGATAACGTGGCAGAGAATCTCTAGTTTGATACAAATGCATCACTTGTGGTCCTTGTGTGGAACCTGAGACTCTCCACACAGACTTCTACGAGTGCTCTCACTTGCAAACCTTCACCAAACGTCCCACTCTGGAATGCCACTGACCAAAAATTGCTGTGTGTAAAAACTATTTTTGACATAATTTTATACAAACCTGGGTCCTGTGCACACTGTATCACTGGTAGCAAGCTACACCAGACTCATGAGTCCAAACAAGGCCAAAACTGGTCTTCGGTTATTTGTGTTCCAGTTCTGCGACCACCAGGCCTGGCATTTCAAGTGGGACTGTGCCTACTGGAGCAGGATCAAGAATGATTTGCATATGGTTGGTTGGGTCCAAACTGAGTGGCATGGTGTGTAAAATAACAATGGATTGAAATGCAGCACAAAGTAATTACAGTGGTTGAGATTAATTCAACTACTCCATCCATCACTTTTTTGTTTACTTCAGTGCGATGCCGTAGGCGGGACAGGTATGACTAGACCTGGGTCCTGTGAACACTGTTTCACTGGAACCAAGCTATACCAAACTTATGAACCTAACGAGGGTGACACCAGTCTTGGAAAGCGTGTGTTTCGGTTGAGGGAGGACCTTGCCTAGCAGTTAAAGCTGCACGTTTCCTATTGGAGCAGGGTCAAGACTGACTTGCATATATCTGTGCCCAACTTGAGTTGACAATGATGTGCAAAATAATGATGGACTGGGATACAGGTCGAGTAATTACAAGTGGCTGCGAGTACTTTAAGCATTTTATCCATCACTTTCTGTATACCTCAGAGACACACTACACCCATATCCATACTTCTTTTTATATACTTTGACATAAACATAAGAAAATTACCCCACTGCCAAAAGAAAAGTAAACTCACAATAACTGGATAAGACACACCCAGTAGACCCACCTGCAGGGATTGTATTGATTGGATATCTATTCAAAAGGTAAGGAATCTGCAACTAGAAGTCTATCAGATGAACAAGTTGCTTACCTTCAGCAAGGTCTGGTAGAGGCATATTCTAGTTGCAGACTCCTTACCTTGTGAATTGCCCCCAGGCGTCATTCTGGACCCAGAGATTTTTCTCGAGCAGTACCCCTGTGTGCCATTAGGTAGCGACAATCGGCTCTGCCTCCGTTGTCGGCGTCATCCGCACCGGATATGATGTTGCGGGTCCTATGTAGGCACCACCCCGGCACGCTGATGTCTGTTTCTTTTCATGGCTTTCCACACCAGAAGCGCAGAGCCATGAAGAACACTGAACACTGGTACATCAAAAGTAAGGCCCTGAAAGGGGAGTCCCTGTCCCTAGAAATCAGTTTGCAGAATCGGTCGGTAAGGAATCTGCAAGGTCTCCAACCTTTTCTGTAGTAAAAGTTACTTATGTTCAATGAAAATTATTCAAAGCTACAATTATCATTAGAATTTTAATACTGACCACATCAGACAAGTTTACATGTTTGTTTTAAATATACACTTTTCAGTTTTTGTAGGCTGGGCTACACATAGGAGAGTTACTTATGGGTAGCTCAAGGGCTACTAGTAGCTCACAAGCTACTCGTTGGAGGCACCTGGACTAGAATATGTCTCTACCAAATAAGGCATTACCGAAGGTAAGTAACTTGATCATCTGACAGAGACTTCTAGTTGCAGATTCCTTACCTTTTGACTAGATACCCAGGTAATACTATCCCCAGAGGTGGGTCTGCGATCGAAGTTTAAATGAAAAGGTCCTGCAGGACCGTACAGGCAAAGTATCCGTCATTACAGAGCTGACTGTCCAAGCAGTAGTGTTTGGTGAACATGTGCAAGGATGCCCACGTTGCTGCCTGACAGATGACAAGGACTGGAACTCTGCATGCTAACACAATGGTCACAGCTGTAGCTCTGGTAGAGTGGGCACGCAAATGTTCAGGTGGTTGCTTCTTGGCCAGTGCGTAGCAGATTTTAATGCAGACTACGACCCATCAGGAGATGGTGCTCTTCTGCACTTACCATCCTTTCTTCACACTCACATTACCGACAAAGAGTTGATCAACCACCCAGACCTCTTTTGTACGATCAAGGTAGAACACCAATAATTTTTTGGGGTCCAGGCGGTGAGGTCTATCCTCTTCCTTAGAAGGATGTGGGGGTGCGTAAAAAGTAGGCAAGGAGATGGATTGGCCTACATGAAAAGGCGTAACCACTTTTGACAGAAATGAAGCCCGAGTGCAAAGCACCACTTTGTCAGGATAGATGGAAAGGTAGGGTGGCTTAGATGACAAAGCCTGTAGCTCACTCACTCTGCGGGCAGATGTAATGGCCACTAAGAAGACTGTTTTCAGGGTGAGACGACTGAGGACAATTGTGGAGAGGCTCAAAAAGGGTGCCCATTAGGAATGTTAGAACCATTTTCAAATACCATTTGGACATAATGAAAGGGGATGTTGGAAACATATGAATAAGGTCTTTAAGGAACCTGGAAAGGATAGGAGACTTAAACAAAGAAGGTTGATCAGGCAACCTCAAAAACGCTGAAATAACAGATAAATAACCTTTGAGAGTGCCCATAGAGTCCTACTGGGCCAGAGAAAGGATAAACAACAGAAACTCAGAGAGAGGGCAGAAAGGGAGTCAGACTTTCACACCATGGTGTGGTATGTGCAGCATGCCACAAATTTCTTCTAACAACAGACATATATCGTTTTGGTGAAGGAACGCCTGGCTGCCAGGATAACATTACAGACTTTGGGTGGAAGGTCAACTGCTGCTACTCAATCACCATGAAAAAAGGCAGAAACTGGACAGGTTCAGGTAGAGAGCCATTCCCTGCTGCTGTGACAGAAGAGCCTCCCTAAGTGGCAGTCTGATTGGAGGCTTGATGACCATGCTCAATAGCTCGGGATACCAGACTAATCGTGCCCAGTCTGGAGCCACAAGCATGACTTGGGCCTGGTTGTTCTTGATCTTCTTGAGAACTCTGGGCAGAAGTGGTATGGGTGGAAAACAGTACAGGAGGCTTGAGTTCCACTCGAGACTAAAAGAGTTGCAGAGTGATTGCCGTCTTGGAAACGCCAATGTGCAATACTGCTGACATTGCGCATTCTCTGCAGAGGGGAATAGATCTAACCAAGGGTCTTCCCACTGCTGAAAGAGATCTTGCGCCACCTTCGGACGGAGACACCATTAGTGATCGACTAAGCATTGTTGGCTGAGTTTGTCTGCTCTGGCGTTCAGAGAGTTTGCAGATGTTGAACCACCAGGGATATGCTCTGTTGTTCCACCCATGTCCAGAGGCACAGAGCCTCCTGACAAAGTGTCCATGGCCCCACCCCGCCCTGCTTGTTACAGCACCACATGGCAGTGGTGATGTCCATGAACACCTGCACTACCTTCCCTTTGAAATAATGCTTTCAATACTAGCCTGATCGCCCGGAGCTCCAACAGGTTGATGTGGAGTCCGGGCTAAGCCAGAGACACCAGATGTCTCTGATCTCCGCTTCTCCCAGATGGCTACCCGAGCCAAGGAGTGACACATCGGTCACTACTGTCAGCTCTGGTTGGGGAAAGGAAAGGGATCTACCTCTGACCCAATCATGGTTTGTTAGCCACCACTGCAGATCTCGTGCGGCTGCCTCAGAGATCTGGACCATGTCGGAGAGATTACCCTGATGCTGCGCCCTCTGGAAGTTCAGGTCACACTGCAGAGTCCGCATATACCACCTGCCATGATTTACCAACAGGATGCAGGAGGCCATAAGGCCATGAGGCCCATCAGCCTCAGAGTGATTCTCATCGAAATCCAGGACAGTGGCTTAAACATCGGTGCCACAGCCTGAATGTCCTGGACTCGCAGCTTGAGAGGATAAACCCGAAACTGCAGTGTCTAGAACAGCTCAGATGAAAGTAAGCATCTGAGAAGGAGTCAGATGTGACTTCTCCACGTTTATAGTGAACCTCATAAAATGGTGAACACCTGAGGGGGGATGGTAGGGCCAAAGGGGAGCACAGTGAACCGAAAGTGCTTGTGGCCTACTGTGAACTGCAAGTAAATTCTGTGGGCAGAGAGGAAGGGAATATGGAAATAAGCATCCTGCAAGTCCAACACTACCGTACAGTCTCCTGGGTCCAGGGCAAATAAAGCCAGAGTGAGCATTTTGAACTTCTCCTTCTTGAAGAAGAGATTGAGGGACCGAAGATCTAGGATAGGGTGGAGGCGCTTGTCCTTTTTGGGTAATAAAAAGTAGCAGGAATAGCAACCAGGAACCTACTTCTGGAACGGGAACCCTCTCTATAGCTCCCTTGGCCAAGAGAACTGTAACTTCCTCCCAGAGAAGTGCCAAGGGATCCTTTGTCATGCGATCATAGGATGCTGCCATGGATAGAGAGAGATAGTCTCGAAGGGGAGGGAGTAGCCCCTTCAGACTATTTTCAAAACCCACCAGTCTGGCGTGATGGACTGCCAGTGGAGGAGATGATGGAGGATTCTGTCTTTGACTGGTCCCTGGTGGGAAAGAGTCAGATTAGGAAGGTTTGGAGACAGCTGAGGGGGGAGGATGGACTGGCCGACCGCTCGCTCCCTGATCCACAAGGACACTGGATTTCATGTCCCAAGCCATGCAGAGGGTGGGCAGGATTTGCGGAAGGTTGCTGGACAGGAATAGAAATGGTGGGGCACTCCTTCCATAGCCATGAAAGGGGCAAAAAGTAGACTGAGGGGGACCCCAAGGACCTGGCTGTAGCACGAGAATCCTTGAAGCGCTTGAACGCTGAGTCTGCTTTCTCTACTAAGAGACGGATGCTATCAAAGGGCATCTCCATAAGATGGGCCTGGACATCCCCTGAAAAGCCAGATATCTCCAACAAGGCATAGTACGTAAGTGCCACCGGTGATGCAACCGTTCTGCCCAATGAGTTGGTTGTGTTAAGTCAACACCGGATCATGAGCCTGGGTGCGTCTCTACCATCAGCAACTGCTTGGGAGAGTATAGCCTGGGTGTCCTCCAGGAACCAGTGGCAGCACTTGAGCAACCGTATCCCACTGGGTGTGAGAATAACAGCCCAAAAGCAATCTGCTGTTCACAGACTGCAGTGCCAGGCTGGTGGAAGAAAATACCTTCTTCTCAAATGTGTCCTGCCTCTTGGATTTCCTATCCAGGGATGCGGAAGGGAACACACCCTGGGACGTGGAGGCTTGGATAACCAAGCTCTTGGGGTGGGGTGTTGGGTGAGGAAACTCAGGTTGCCGGGAGCGGGGCGATGGCGGCGGGCAATTGTCCTGTTCACAGGAGCCCCTGTGATGGGTTTGGACCAGGTACCCAGTAGGATATCTGTAAGGGCTTCATTGAAGAATAGCAGGGGTTCAGGGGATGAAGCTCTAGGCTGAAGCACCTCTGTAAGGAGGTTAGACCTGACTGCCACCGAAGGCAGCTCAAGGTCCAGGACCTCAGCTGCTCTTCGCACCACCATAGAGTATGAAGCACCCTCCTCTGTAGCTAGGATAAGAGGAGAAAGCATGCCAGTATCTGGGAAGGTGTCCAGTCCACTGACTTCACTCAATATCTCACATCAGTCCAAAGGGTCTTGGAGTTGATATTCTAAAGGGTCCAGCGACTCCTCCCATTCCTCACCGTACCCTAGATCATAAGAAACAGGCTCAGGAGTCAACGTAGGAGGCATGGCTCCTGTCTGTGCCAGAACCAGTGTCGTACAATGCCCATCCAGCTCCATGTTGGAGTCGGCAATGAGGAAGGGAACGAGCATCAGTGTCCATGAGTGCCCCTCGGATCCAAAGCCCCTGGCGCAGAACCAGAAGGGGTCCCTTCTGACACGGGGCCCCAAATGCACTCAGCTGTGTTGGACCACCCAAACACAAGGTGCATGGCCTCATAAAACTCTTAAATGGGTACCGGTCACTCTCGGAAACTCAAAGGTGCGGAGTCAGCCCAGACACAGGCTCCGCATATGGAGGCCTGGAACGATGACGCTCCTGCTCCCTCGTCTTGTCTGCCGACAGATGGGGTGAAGTCAAAGAACGTTTTGCTTTCTTCTACTTCTTCTTGTGCCTCAGCTTACCCGATCATCCAGAGGACTTGGAGTGGGACGACGATGAAGGGGGACTCCGTGACCACTCCCAGGACCTTCTTCTCATCCGGGACCTCGACTTGCGCGAAGTCACGCTTTGGGCCACCATCAGCTTCAGGGACTGCTCCCTCAAAGCCTTTGGATGCATGTCCAAACACGCGGAGCATATCTTTGGGTCGTGGTCGCGCTCCAAACACCAAAGGCACACGAGGTGCGGCTCCGTCACAGACATCACCCGATGACAGGATCCCCAGGCTTCCGAGCTTGAACCCGGTCTTCCTAGATGACATCCTCGACACACCAGGAGTTGCACAACTCGAAAAAACGTTGACAAAAAGATGAAAAAGGCTAGTCATAAAATGACCGAGGGGTAGCTCTCCTTGGATCAGAGTTGACTGGTGTGGAAAGAAAAGAACTTATGTCAGCATGTAGGGATGGTGCAACATAGGTCCTGCAATGTCATGTGGAGAAGACGGAGCCAATCAACACTATCTATAGGCGCACAGGTGTACTGCTCTAGAAAAATCTCCAGATCCAGACTGACACATGTGGGAAATTCAAAAGGTAAGGAATTTGCAACTAGAAGTCTTTATCAGATATCAGAAGCACATGCGTTACCTGACAAATATTTGAGGATAAAACAAAAAGCTGTGGAATAACATTGTCTCCTATGTTACTAGGAAAAGCAAACAGCTCAGAGTAGGCAGTTGAGACAGACCCAATTAGCTGCTGACATAGGCACAGAGAACAGTATGAAGGGACTAAGTAACAAAAATGTCATAACCTGATCCTAAATTATGCTATTTAAATATACTTTATGATGTTTCAGGCATTGCCTGTGTACATCATGCCAGGCCAAGAAAAAATATATTTATTTTTTCCGTAAAATAAAGGATACACATAACGTTTCTTAGAAAACTTGAGTGCCAACTTTATTTGTACTTTGCACAACATTTTGAGGAAGATTTTCTAATATCACCCAACTACAACTGACACTTTTTAAGGACCCTCATAAAAAGTAGGGTAACATTTCAATCTCATGGATTTCTACAAAAGAAACCCTATATAAAGCAACTTAAAAATTAACTTAACTACTCATTTTAAAATATCTTAAATGACCTCAAAAGTTTTCCTTTTAATCTATAAAACTGCCAGCACCCACATTTTGAGGGGATAAATAGCAGTTTTGTTTACGTGCAATAAAAAAGACAGAATCCACTACAGCAAACACTGAAAATGCAAAGAAAATTCAAATCAGGTGAGATAATTCTCGATGATATGCTGTACAATTTTTCAAATTGTTAGTATTTATTTCTACATTATTTTATGCTGAAACAAATATGTAAGCGGATCAAAAATGTCTGCAAAATACAATAAAGTGACCTACAGAACAGATGGTGGAAAAGTCGTTTTCTGTTTTTTCTAGGAAAATCTGTAGAAAGTTGGGATGACTTCAGCAATTGTTTTCATTTCTTCCACACAAGGTGTTTTTTAATGGTTTAAGTTTGGTCCTGTGCCTTGGATAACTAAAAACACACTCCTTACGCTTGGTTTGAAAACCTTTCTAAAAGATTTCTGTAAAATCTTGGCTGGCAGCATCGTACTCCGCTATGAAATTTTTGAGTTCATCAATGCATCTCTCGCCAATCTCGCTCAAATTTTCCTTCAGGGCAAACTGAACAGACTTTTCAAGCGAGGGGTCTTTTTCAATCAACATCTTCACCACCATTCCAAATGTTTCACAATCCTGTCGATACACCTGCAATGGAATCAAATAAATAAATCATTGTTAAGTTAGCAGAATTGGCTGTGCATGCGGCAAGGGATCACAAGACGTCTTTATTGAATGTTCTCCTTTTTTATAACACTACAATGATAAAAAAAACTATTATTTGATCTATGTTCTCGTGCACTTATCGTCTTTACAAACAGAATTAAATGAACTCGACGTATTAGAGAATTTCCTAAGCTGGTTTTACATCCAATGATTGTGCACAACCACTGTGTAAGTGTGTGTCAGTACGGTACATCATCCATAACTTTCAATTATAGAATACCCTTGCAAATGCACTGTTTTGAAGCTCCGAAAAGCTTTGCTGTACGAAAATTCAAGATTCAAATGAGTTACATCAGATCACTCTCTAAGCACATTATGCCGATAGTGTGCTTTAATGAGGCAAATAGTACTGCAATTAACAGATTTTTAATCTTCCTAAACTTCTTGCGGTCGTCACTCAGTTTCAAATAATATTTTTCGCCAAGATAGAACACACAACTGTCCTACAGTGACGACGGAACATTTCTTGTTACATTACGGTTGTCTATTCTAGGACTTTTCATTGTGGGGATTCCACTGACACCCACTGTGACATGCAACGGAGCCAGCCCTAGCCAAGCCGTCCTGCGAGAATCAGACCATATGTGCACTCTTCCAATTTCTCTACAGGCCATCTGCTGCAATATGTATCTAAAGGCGCCTGTGATGAGTTCTTGAAGACAATGATGTGCAGAAAAAGTACAGGTAAGAAAGGAGCATTTATTAATGTCAGAACACTAAAGATAATAAGTGTCAACATCACTCAGATGTTTGCATGAGCGCTATCGGATAACTATTATACAGGGACATTCATATACTACTATAGATTTTCTTGAACATTAGACATAATACGTTTGCCAAAGGGACACAAAAATACATCACTGTTGAAAATATAATGCGCAAGAAGAACAAGCTACTCACCTTCAGTGATGTTATTTCTGACGGATACTCTAACCGCAGACTCCTCACCTTTAAAATATCCTTATGTGCCAGACTGGATCTAGAAGATTTTTCAGTATAGCTCCTGCACACCAGGTATGGCTCCACGTCGACTCTGCTGCCTCCTGGAATTGATGACTGGAGCCGCCTGTAGGTGCCACCCAAACATGCGGATGTCAGTTTCTTTATGGACATTGTCTGTGCCCTCGGACATGGAGAGCAAAAACTGATTGTTCGTGCCAGTGTGCAGATAACTAATTGGGGACTTTTCAGATAGAAAGGAGTCCATTCCACAGAAAAGAGAGGTGGGAGACCTGTGAGGAATCTGCAGCTAGATAGACTATCCACCAGAAATAACATTGCAGAAGGCAAATAACTTGTTCTTCTGGTGGATATTTATAAACACAGATTACAAAGCTTTATAATAGATACTAAGGCAGTACCTCCCTGTAGCGGGCCTGCAAAATGACTCAGACCAAAATGTCCTTCAAGAATCAACTGTCAAAATGCCCTTCAAGTCGGATCTGGCTGTCAAGGCAGTAGTGCTTCATGGATGTGTAGACTGATACACATGTTGCAGCCTGACAAATATCCAGGACGGGCACAGCGTACTAATGCAGTGGTGGCATCATTCGCCCTGGTGGAATGGGCCATCAATCTGTAGTCCATTTTTTGTCCATCGCAAAGCAAGTTTCAAATAACAGGACTATCCAGCAGGACAGTCTGTTTCTACACCGCTTTACATTTCTTTGCCATTGAGAACTCAATAAAGAGCAGAACATCCAGCTAAAGACCTTTAGTACGATCATCGTAAAAGCTGAGGGCTCTTTTAAAGTCCAAACGATAGAGTCTCTCACAGCCTCTTTTGAGGAGTAAGTCAGAGCAAAGAATGTTAGAAGAGTAAAGGTTTGTCTGACATGAAAGGAAGTTACAACGTTCGCAGGAAATGCTGCTATAGTCCTCAGCACCATTTTGTCTGGACAGAAGGTGGTCTTGTGCTGCTTTACTGGCAAAGCTGGTAGCTCACATGACAAACAGAGGTTATTGAAAAAGACCGTCTTCAGGGTCAGGAGATCTAGGGAACATCTGTGCAATAGCTCAAAAGAAGTACAAATAATGAAAGTAAAAGCCAAATTAAGATCCTACTGTGGCATCACAAAAGGTTTAGGAGGAAACATGTGGACAATACCTTTGAGAAAATGCATCACAACAGGTGATTTCAACAGGGATCGTTGGTACGGTGACCGGCCACTGGAAGTAACATACCCAACAGTTCAGCTTACAACAGCTTTGAATTGGCTTTGAGCCACACCAAGCCGCAAACATTTGATTTTGTAGAAAGACGCCTACCTGCTGGATGACATCAACTACTTCGAGAGGTAAATTGAATAGTCAACTGCTGCTGTTCAATACCCACACACAGAACTGTAGATTGAGTAGGCCTGGGTGTAAGAACCTTCCCTGCTGCTGAGGCAATGATCCTCCCAAGGCAGCAGTCTGATTGGAAGACAGATGCTTATGCCCAGCAATTCCAGCTAACATACTGTCCTGGCCCAATTCGGAGCCACTAGTATGACTTGACCTTCTTAAGAACTCTGGGTATTGTGGGTGGAACTCGGAACGCAGTCCTGGATCCGGGCCTTGACATCACAGGCCCCCTGTCTGATGCCCGTCATAGACGCTCTGTATCCCTCAACAAATGGTTGACGAACACTGGTTTTTGTGACGTGTGGCAGATATGGCAACCTCGCCACCTGCAATACACCCACACCTCTGCCGCATACCACACTCAGGCACATATAGACACGCTCCTTATGCCTGCCACCGAACTTTTCCTTTTTACCCAAGACCAGATACTTGCCTACGGCCTCTCCGATCATGCCCTGATCTTTCTGGCCACCTTAATCAGAGTTGAAAACCTATGTGGAGTATCAATGCGTGGTTCTTACAAGATGAGACCTACTCTTCTGGCCTCTGCAAAGAGATTGAACACTGCTTCTGAGATAATGAGGGAACAGTTCAACCAATATCACACTCTGGGCGACTGGCAAACCTAAACTCCTTCTACGAAGACAAGAGAAACAGACACACTTACAGTCTCTTGAGGCCTAGGCACTCCAGGTGGAGCGTAAACTGGTTGGGATGGGAGAAGAGACAACTAAACGCACCCTAGAGATGGTGAGACAGGAGATCAGAACCCACTCCTTAGAAGAGGCGAAGCAAATCTGGTGGGCATCCCAGGCTCGGATCTATGGTTGGGGAAATAAGAACAGTAAGCTCTTTTACTGGAGGGCAAACAGACCAAAGATGGGAAGGGTAATCCCTGAGATAATGGATGCATCCGGGGCGGTCTACACGCCCCCCCAGGTCATAGCATCTATATTTGCACAGTACTATGCCGTTCTATACACAGTGGTGCCCAGACCCACCACTGAACAACAGATGCCACTACTAAATGAAATAGAAATGCCCACTCCCCCTAACCCACATTAGTAAAAGTCTAGACGACCCCATAACCATAAAAGAAATCTGGGAAGCTATTACAAACCTGATGCAGCGCAAAACCACTGGCCCAGATGGGTATGCGGGAGAATACTACTCTAAATTTCAGGACATACTGCTACCTCAACTCCATGGTCTCTACAAAGAAGCTCTGGAGAGGGGCACCCTTCCTCACGACTTAGATCGGGCTACTATAGTGGTACTTCCTACGTCCCCCCCCACGCCCTGTGCAGACTATCAGCCAATATTTTTTATTAGTGAAATTAAAATCTATGCCAACATACTAACCACTCGTCTAAAGACAGTTTTACACCACCTGATTCATCCATCAGCACTAGACATTGCCTGCAAAGGCTACATGTCACTCTGGCACATAAGCTTACACTCCCCTCCCCACTGGCTCAAAAAAGCATTCGACAAAGTAGACTGGGGCTACCTGGATCTCGTTCTTAGGTAAGCGTGCCTGGGGCACCCTTTTCGACACATGATCCAACTACTATACCAAACACTGACAGCCCATGTCCTAGTGAATGGGATGCTTTCGGAGGCCTTTCCCGTCACGAGGAGTACAAGGCAGGGTTGTCCCCTATCTCGTCTTCTCTTTGCCCTAGCCATAGAACCATTCGCACAAATGATTCGCCAAGACGCCTTCCTGGAAGGTTGGTAATGGGTGGGAAGACAGGAGGACCGCATCGTGCACTATGCTGATGATGTGCTGCTTTACCGGTCGCGGTCGACGAGGAGTGGACCTAGGTGTCTTCAGCTGCTGCGCATATTTGGTGAGGCCTCTGGGTGAACCATAAGAAATCTCTCCTGGTCTTGCTTTCGGATTCCTGTGATTTCATCGACTGGCAATCGAACATTCCCATCTGGCATTGAAGCTTTACCTACCTCGGCATGAAACTGGCACTCAACCCGACTATGACGTGGGCCCTTAAACTTACCCCTCTTACCCACAGTTTGAAGGAGGAACTGGGGAAATGGCAAACACTGCTGCTGAACATCATGGGCAGAATAGCACTCTATAAAATACTAATTCTGCCCTGCTTCCTTTAAATCCATCAAAATCTCCTCCTCCAGCTCTCTCGGCACTGGTTCCAGGAGGTGGATGCAATGGCTCGCTCCTTCATATGGCATAGCGGCAGACAGCCCCTATCCTGTGAAACATGCCAGCGTGGTGTATATGATGGTGGACTAGCTATGTCCAATTTATATTTTTATTATCTAGCCACTCAGGTACTCGCAGTCAACGAATGGCTCAATGGGGGATGGGATGATCCAACCTACTGCCTGGAATTCTCTGCAATGGGTTTCTCACATCTTATGGATCTGCTCTACGGAAGTCCCATCCCCAGTACCACACCAGAAGTCACAAGCCAGGTCCTTTATGGTTGGCGCACAACTGAAAGACTGACAGGGTGGTGGGGTAGGACCACCTAGCATACCCCTTCATGGCGGGGAACATGGCTGCGGGAGGTTGCAAATCTAGACGGCTTTTCACAGTGGGACGCTATAGGCCTCACGGTGGTGGGAGATGTCTGGGAGGGCACACACATGATGTATTTTCAAAAACTACAAGAAACATATGCACTGACTCAGACACAATTCTATAAGTTTTTAAAACTGAGCATGCACTGACGGCACATATTAGCAGTGATACCCCCATACCTGAATTTAGCCCTATGGAGGCCAAAGTAAGGATGGGGGTTCTGGGAGCCAGGGGGATCTCACAGATATATAATTCCCTCCTACTGGTCCTGCTGGGAGGCCTGGGACAGCCCACTAGATGATGAGAACTGGTGGGACGCACTGATGGCGCCGCAAGTCATCGCACTCTCTGCCAGATTATGAATGGTGCAAATGTACTAGCTACATTGTGCCTATCTAACCCTAGCTAGGCTTTACTGTGCCAGGCTCCGGCTGAACCCTAAATGCAACAGATGTCCCTACTCACCGGTCGACTTTTTCCATGCAGGCTGGCCCTGCCCCAATATTCAGAGGGCATGGACACAAATCCTAAACAAACTCTCTACGCTGTTGAATCTCACCCTGGAACCCTTCCCCAAGATGGTCCTGCTGGGGGTGATGGAGGGCACTGGAGGCTCTCCAGCAATTTGAACATTTTTGGACATGGCCCAACTTACAGCGAAAAGCGACATTGCCGGGCCTGGGCGTCCAAGACACCCCCGCCCCCTCACTGCAACAATGGAGGAGAGGGATGGACTGGTGCGCCCAATTGGAGAGACCCATATATCAAGCGAGAGGCTGTTTGGGTAAATATACCAAGATCTGGGCTGCATGGCTAGGTCCTGCCTGAGCAAGAAACCATTGCTTTGTCCATGTACCAAATGGGTCTAGTAAACTGTAAATCTATATTTGAATGTGACATTGAAATATGCTCCCCTGCATGTGGCATGTTGTTGTGTATACAAATTAATAAAGTTGGTTATAAAAAAAAAAAGAACTCTGGGTGGGAGAGGTAGCAGCAGGAATGCATACAGGAGTCCTGTACTCCACTCTAGGCAGAATTCATCTCAGAGGGACAGCATTCTTGGGAGCTCCAACCCGCGAAAGCGCTGACAATACATGTTCACGCCACTGGCAAGGTGATCAAGCTAGTGCTCTACTTGTTGCCGGAAGATGCCCTGTGCCACCTATAGTTGTAGCTGCCATTCATGATTCGCTAGGTGTCGCTGGCTGAGTTAGTCTGCCCTGGTGTTTAACGCTCCCACCCTGTGGTGAATGATCAGGGAGATACCCTAATGATTCAGGCAAGTCCAGAAGAGCATGGCCTCTTGACACTGAGTGCACGACTCCACTTCTCCCTGCCAGTTGCAATACCACATAGTGGTGGTGTTGTCTATGAGGACCTGAACCAGCCTCCCCTTGATGGATGGCAGGAAGGCGTTCAAAGAAAAGTGAGTGGACTGCAAATCCAGCTGGTTGATGTGGAGGTGGGTCTTCACTGGAGACCAGAGTCCTCTGAACTCTAGCTCTCCCTGATGACTTCCCCAAACCAGCAGTGATGCATCCGTCATCACCGTCAGATATGGGTGGGGTACCAATACTGGTTTGCCACTGGTCCAACTTTGTTGAACAGCCACCACTGCTGATCTTTTGCAGTCTTCTCTGTAACCGGAATAGAGTCCGACAGCATCCCTTGGTGCTGGGCTCATTGAGACTTCAGATCCCACTGCAGAGTCCGCCTATGCTACCTGGCATAGCTGACAAGCAGAATGCATGAGGCCAGTTGGCAATGTAGCCTCAGATTCATCTTCACTGAGACCCAGGACAAAGACAAACATCAGGATCATAACCTGAATGGCTTGAACTCGTTCTGGAGGGAAGGCCCAAAAGTGCACCACATCTAGCATGACTCACATGAAAGGGAGCCTCTGCGGACGAGTCAGGTGACACTTTAGCGTGCGGAATGTGAACCCCAAGGATGTAAGGAGGTTCACTATCGTCTGGAGGTGGCCACAAGTGACTGTGGTAAGCCTGCTTTGAATAGCCAGTCATCAAGCCAGGGGAAGCCTGACACCCCCAAACTTCAAAGGTAGGCTACAACCAGCTACAACTGGCTTGTGAATAGGGAAAGACTGAGGGAGTATGCAGTAGTTCTAGTCTCTATAAAGCACTTAAGGCCAGAGTGGGCCTTCTTGCCAGAGGCAAAAGGCATATTTATGAGTGATGCTTGAACACTGCACAAAAAGCCGCTGGATCACACAAGCATGCGGTGCCAGAGCACCACACTAGTGCTGAATGCTCTGCCTAAGCAGTCTGGTGTGTCCATGCCTGACCAGATGATGTACTTTGCTTCATCCTGGCCATCTCGAATGGTACATGTCAAATTCTCACAAAATTCTTCCAGGACTGTTCAAAAGACCTCAGTGTCCAAGTCCCATTATGCATGGGAGTCCTTTCCAGGCAAACAACTGGCATTGCCTGACCGGAGGACGAGGCTAGTGAAAGAAGACATCCTCTTCCCAAACGCCTTAATTATTTTCAACTCTGGTGGAGTAGTGGGAAAAGAAGTGAGGTAACCCTGCTAGTGTAGGCCTGAACTATCAGGCTCTCAGGAATAGGGTGCTGTATTAGGAAGGTAGACAAACACAAATGGTGGATAGAAAGCAGAACCAATCAAACCTTCACCCCCAGTCACAGATCTGGGTTTAATCCATCAATTCTTTTGCTCACCATGCCACCCCAGTTTGGACCCAATCATATGCAAATCAGTCTTGACCCTGTTCCCCATGGGAACAGTCCAGCCCGAATAGGGTCAAGACTGATTTGCATATGGCTGGGTCCAAACTGGAACGGCATGGGTAGCAAAAAAACTATGGATTTAGGCTCAGACCTCTGTACTGGGGGTGAATGTTTGACATTGTTCAGCATTCCGTCCATCACTTGTTCTTTTTACATTTGTTGCCCCAAGTTGGAAGGGTATGCCCACACGTGGGTCCCTTGCTCCCCATGCCACTGGAGTCAAGCTAGCCTGGCTGATGATGGGTGATACCCTGAAACCGGTCGTGGGATGTTTGTTTCCATTCCAGGGAGGACCTGGCTTGGCAGCTCGGGCTGGACTGTTCCCGTGGGGAACAGGGTCAAGGCTGATTTGCATATGGCTGGGTCTAAACTGGAATGGCATTGGTAGCAAAAACATTGATGGATTTAGGCCCAGATCTCTGTACTGGGGGTGAATGTTTGACATTGTTCAGCATTCCATCCATCACTTGTTCTTTTTGTAATAGGAAGGTAGGCTCATCTGGAGTGGATCTGTGATAACGTGTTACCTGTATACAGATGGGAAAGAGTAGGGTTTGGTCCCAATGCCCATGAGTGTGCCGGTCAGGGACTCATTGAATGGTAGAAGGGGTGCAGATGAGAACTGTCCAGGCTGTGACACTCCTGCGAGGGCATTGGTTTATACATCAGCGGAAGGCAATTGTAGAACTAATAAATTAAAGCAAATTAAAGCAAAAAAGTACACTGTTCCACAAGGAAAACCTGGTAGAATACCAGGGGCGATCCAAATTTTTCAGGAGCAAGAACCCTCATGCATCACATTGGATGACTGGCTTCATCATTGGGAAAGCTCCTCGCCAGGCTGGTACTGCAATGCCTGACGGGCTCCCCTAAACGGGGTGCTCTTAACCAAATTGCTCGGATAGTAGCGAAATGAAAAAGATAGATAAGTGGTTATCAAGTAGGTACCCAAACCTTAGTACCCAAGCAATGGAGAGAAAAAAACAAAAAACTGGCGAGGAGCTTTCCCAATGATGAAGCCAGTCATCCAGTGTGATGCATGAGGGTTCCTGCTCCTGAAAAATTTGGATCGCCCCTGGTATTCTACCAGGTTTTCCTTGTGGAACAGTGTACTTTTTTGCTTTAATGGTTCTATTGGGAGGTTGTACACTGGACCATTAATCTCCCTGGTCCCTACTCATTTAATTTTTCAATTGTAGAACTAAGACTTCGGATCCCCCCGTCATAACAGCCATGGTGAATGAAGGAGGCTCGTCAATGGAAGTGCCAGCAGGGAGACTAGCCCCGTGTCAGGAGAAATATCCAGCCCACTGGCCTCTAGTAGATCCATAT
Organism: Pleurodeles waltl; assembly: GCF_031143425.1. Taxonomy (NCBI): domain Eukaryota; kingdom Metazoa; phylum Chordata; class Amphibia; order Caudata; family Salamandridae; genus Pleurodeles; species Pleurodeles waltl. The sequence goes on from NC_090442.1 coordinate 521,369,536, forward strand.
AAAAATTATCATCATATCATAGGGAGAATTCATTCCCACCCTCATCACCAAAAGATGGCTGGCTCGGGTCAGCATCAGACCTGGACAGTTGTTGGAGCATTGCCCATGCTATGCAGCATGGCTAAAGAATCATTTACATTTAAGAAAGATTATGACACATTTGCCTAAAGAATAATTTAAATTTAAAAAAGATTATGATACATCTGCCTGCATCATTTTGTAAGTGAACACACCAAGCATTTGTGCTCCTACAAAATTAGGCAGCCAATTGTTTCTTTCTTTCAATTCCTGATTCAAGTCAGGTTGGAGGGAAGCCACACGGGGACAGAAGCAACATGGGGTGCACAGAAATATTGGAGTTGAAAGCCACATGAAGGTGTGAGTGGGGGAAGCAACCACAGGGGCTTGGGTGGGGGAAACAGCACTGTGGGCGAGAAGCAGAAAAAATGAATGGGCGAGACAGAAACTTGGCGCTTGAGGAGAAAGCAAATGGGCAAGAGAGAGATGGAGTTGGGTTGAGAAGCACACAGACGAAAAAGGCAAATAGGGGGAGAAGCACCCACAGAGAGCAACACAGAGGGGAAAGAGCAGCACACTAAGGAGACAAGTGGAAAAAACATGCACTCTTGTTGCGCACTTAAAACAAAAAAGCAGCTCTCTAAAACAGAGAAGTGGAAGGACACAAGTGAACTGGACACAAGTTGGTAATGATTTCAAGTGAAGGACAGACAAATAATGGTCAAGGAAAGTCAGTGAATGAGAAGCAGGCACATGACAGTGACAGTAAAGCCAACTAATAGTAAGGAATGTGCAGGCTGCAAGCCCTTTAAATTCTTAGTAAGCCCGCAATATGTCTTCAGCAACAGACCTTCAAAAGACAGCTGGAAAAGAAGGGCCTGGACTGCACTGCATTCATGCTCATGCAAATGTTTTCGACTGCATAGCGGTGTTGATGCAAGCTCCTCTTCTTGGCATCCACCGGTTTTCTACATCCATTGTGAATAGGGCAGGGTACGGTGTTAAATGGCACGCTAGCATGCAAAGTCTCAGCTATTATTTTACATATTTGGGGGGAGGGGGAGCTACGCTTGTGTTCCTAGACCTAAACAAAAAGGCACGTGGAATTGCGTGCGCCGAACAAGTTCCACAGTAGAATTTATTCTGTGCAACATATGCTACAGGGGGTGAGTAGTACAGACGCAATACATTATTGGATAAAACCTGCATCAGGGGACTTTAAACAGTTACCACTTCTCTCTTTCCAGACTGACGCTGCATGTACTAAGAATAACGCAACAGAAATTTCGAAAGCATGATGTAACTAACAAGTAATTATTTTGCATATGGTAATACAGGGAGTGCAGAATTATTAGGCAAGTTGTATTTTTGAGGATTAATTTTATTATTGAACAACAACCATGTTCTCAATGAACCCAAAAAACTCATTAATATCAAAGCTGAATATTTTTGGAAGTAGTTTTTAGTTTGTTTTTAGTTTTAGCTATGTTAGGGGGATATCTGTGTGTGCAGGTGACTATTACTGTGCATAATTATTAGGCAACTTAACAAAAAAAAAATATATACCCATTTCAATTATTTATTATTACCAGTGAAACCAATATAACATCTCAACATTCACAAATATACATTTCTGACATTCAAAAACAAAACAAAAACAAATCAGTGACCAATATAGCCACCTTTCTTTGCAAGGACACTCAAAAGCCTGCCATCCATGGATTCTGTCAGTGTTTTGATCTGTTCACCATCAACATTGCGTGCAGCAGCAACCACAGCCTCCCAGACACTGTTCAGAGAGGTGTACTGTTTTCCCTCCTTGTAAATCTCACATTTGATGATGGACCACAGTTTCTCAATGGGGTTCAGATCAGGTGAACAAGGAGGCCATGTCATTAGATTTCCTTCTTTTATACCCTTTCTTGCCAGCCACGCTGTGGAGTACTTGGACGGGTGTGATGGAGCATTGTCCTGCATGAAAATCATGTTTTTCTTGAAGGATGCAGACTTCTTCCTGTACCACTGCTTGAAGAAGGTGTCTTCCAGGAACTGGCAGTAGGACTGGGAGTTGAGCTTGACTCCATCCTCAACCCGAAAAGGCCCCACAAGCTCATCTTTGATGATACCAGCCCAAACCAGTACTCCACCTCCATCTTGCTGGCGTCTGAGTCGGACTGGAGCTCTCTGCCCTTTACCAATCCAGCCACGGGCCCATCCATCTGGCCCATCAAGACTCACTCTCATTTCATCAGTCCATAAAACCTTAGAAAAATCAGTCTTGAGATATTTATTGGCCCAGTCTTGACGTTTCAGCTTGTGTGTCTTGTTCAGTGGTGGTCGTCTTTCAGCCTTTCTTACCTTGGCCATGTCTCTAAGTATTGCACACCTTGTGCTTTTGGGCACTCCAGTGATGTTGCAGCTCTGAAATGTGGCCAAACTGGTGGCAAGTGGCATCGTGGCAGCTGCACGCTTGACTTTTCTCAGTTCATGGGCAGTTATTTTGCGCCTTGGTTTTTCCACACGCTTCTTGCGACCCTGTTGACTATTTTGAATGAAACGCTTGATTGTTCGATGATCACGCTTCAGAAGCTTTGCAATTTTAAGAGTGCTGCATCCCTCTGCAAGATATCTCACTATTTTTGACTTTTCTGAGCCTGTCAAGTCCTTCTTTTGACCCATTTTGCCAAAGGAAAGGAAGTTGCCTAATAATTATGCACACCTGATATAGGATGTTGATGTCATTAGACCACACCCCTTCTCATTACAGAGATGCACATCACCTAATATGCTTAATTGGTAGTAGGCTTTCGAGCCTATACAGCTTGGAGTAAGACAACATGCATAAAGAGGATGATGTGGTCAAAATACTCATTTGCCTAATAATTCTGCACTCCCTGTATATACGGAAAGCGAAACATCATTAGAAGCATTAAGAGTCTGAACTTGGCGCCCATCACAGAATACCAGGGTTTCTGATTACACTTGACACCTAGTCTTTGCCGCCTCCTCCCACAACCCTACACTTCCTGGCTCTTTATCGTACTCTAGCCGATCCCTTACTCACTGACGTGCTTCCCTTTGTCACGGTTTTCCCTTCTACCTTCTTTCTCTCTTTTCTACTTTGCCTCCCTTGCTCTAGGTAAAAGTAGGATGACGAAAAATACGTTCCAGTCCCCAAAAATGAGGGCCACTGCCTAACATCTGCGACGCCAGCACACATTAAGCACTTCATCTTTCTAACCAGGCAATTTAGAGGCCAAATCAGCTTCACACCCTAGAGGACACTGCATGATTCGGGAAAAACTGATGCTTCCCTTACACTCTTGCTCCTAAGCGCTTAGAACGCAAACATTTGCCAAGTCTATTGGTCGCACCGTAAAGATCTATTGGCTTTGCCAGCGCCTTTTGGCGATGCACTAAACCATCGTCATTTCATAAGGAGGTGCATGTGCAAGCCTGTGAAATGACACAGGCTGCATTTTGTTTTATTTAGCGATCCAAGATGGACTGGTAAATATAAAAAATATATTATTTGAGTACCGCAAAAGAACGTCTTTGTGCGGTGAGGGGATGGGTGTGGGGAAGACGTGAGTTTGGGGTGCGAGGATACAAAATAAAAAGGAAGCCGGATGTGAGGAAGACAGGAATAGAAGCACTTGAGGGAGAGAGCAACACGGGAGCACAGTGAGAAGCACAAGTGAGTCAGAGCAACAGTGAGCCTGGGGTGGGTATTTGGCGGGAAGAAACATCAGGAAGAGAGAATCGAAAAATGCGTACACTCATTACTCGTTACTTAGTGTAAAAGAAAAAAAAAAAGCTATTTCCTAAAAGTGAGCAGTGGAAAGATATAAGTTGGCTAAATAAAAGAATGCTAGAGAAGCTATGCTCCAGGCAAGGACAAACATAAGAAGAGAAAGACAAGCCATCAAATAAGACAAGCACATGAGGGTGACAATAAAGGCAACAACCAATGGTAAGAAAAGTTGTTGGGAAGCCCACAAAAGGTCATTCGCAACCAGATACCTAGTGCTGTCTGGTAGGCGAGACCTAAAAAGATTCTCATTTTCGACAGTTCACTCTAAAGTTGAGTCCTCAATGCTTTTATTCGAAATCTGTCATGGAAGCTTCACAGGCCGATTTTGAGCTAGCCAGCTCATAGAAGACGTTTGTGGCAGAGAATTGTTACATCTTCATAAGACTGCTAAACTGGAGAGAGATTGAGATAGACTATCCTAAACATCTGTACAGACCAGAATTCAAAATCTAGTCTTGTGTTTGGTAAGCCATTTCCTTGAAAACACATAGTAAACATTTGACTAAAATATTGGACAGGATTTTGTGCCAGTATAAAATGAAAACTCACTTTTACTCCTTTTCCTCACAGAATACTGTGCAATATTTTCATAATTTTAAATTCATAAAACCCAGTGGGTGACAAATCATATATACACAGTAGCCCCCGTTACCTCCACGAACCTCTTTGTATCCTTAATAAGAGGTAATCCCAGCTCAGTCAGAAAACTTAAGTTTAAAACGTGCTGCAGTGCGGACATGTTCACTGTGACAGGGCTGTATAAAGAGGGCAGCATTCTCCTGGTATTTTCAGTTTGCTTTGGGGGTCAGGGAGCTTAAAAAACAGCCGGCTAATGGACATTGACGTCAGGGTATGCGATTTGGATGTCTTATTCAATTAGAGAGGGGACTGATGGAGCAACTTGATTTGGAGGCTAGTAGTTGAGTATCTTGAACTAGCCTTTCTCCTTGTAACTGCACTGATAAAGACTCAGGAAGGAAAGACCCACATCAGAATACGACTAGGAAGGTCCTCAAGGAGCTAGTGTTTAGTGTGTCTTTTTTGGTGAGCCTTTATTCTTTTTCAGGGAAAGAGAACAGCAACTGCGTGGCTTTTTCATCTCCAATACCAGTGACGCTTGTGTTCCTGGAGCTAAACAAAAAGTGACGTCGAATTGCGTGCGATGAACACGTTCCACAGTAAAATTTCTTCTGTACAACATATGCTACTGGTGGTGAAAAGGTGATGAGTAGTACAGATGTGCCCAGTACCAGTGCTATGTTATTGGAGCATGGCAAGTGTTTCGTAGTCCAATATCAGAGCTCCTCCTGATGGACAGAGTTAAGCAGCCGATTGCCATAGAAATGTTGGCAGCCACTTGATAGAGGGAAACCCCTTGACTCATCTCATGTTTTTAGTTGTTTAAAAATGGCCAGATTTAGCAAGATGGGTGCCATAAAAAAGGTACACTGCCATGGAGGGGATTAATGATGTTCTCCCAAGACTAAGGGAAAACACAGGTGTTCATAGTTTCAATGTTCCTAACAGGCACTTAACTAAAACTATTTCAACTGAGACTCCAGGGTGGCTTGCAAGTTCACCAGTATATTGTGTGCTCTTGCAAGAAACGCGTGACAATTTCCACATTTCTGCACAATATATAGAACATAACCGCTAGGCCAGTTAGATTTCTCACAATACATAGCCCATCTTTCATTAACATGTAAAGCCACACTGCTACGCCATTCAGACACAATTAGCAATTTGTGAACTAACTTACTGACATTGCTTTACATACTGGTAAACTATGTGCATGCTTGCTTGGTAGATGTAGAAGCTGTCACTTCATTCATGGCATCCTGGCATAAAAAGCACAACTGCTCACATTAGGTCTTATCCGTCCTTGCACTCAATGCAGTTTGCCTAACATCTCACATCACATCCAGCTAGTGGGGGCTGGCAGCTGGAGTGTACTGCATGTCACTGCAGCAGATTTAGCACGCACAGCAGCTTCTTCGCCACACTGCCTGCAGCCAGCTGGAAACACAGCTTCCACACAGAGGTGCACAATATGCACACATATTTTACAGCTCTGTGCTACCAGGGTCCTGTTTTTTACAACCTCTAGTGTGCCACAACTCAGCATAGGAGATGGACTGGGGTTGCAGTCCCTTAACGCTGCACCACCCCGCGCAGAAAATGTCAAATACCCAGATGACCAGACATCATTCCTTTCCTTTCTCATTAGTGGTTGCATGGATTGGACGCGGAATTACGCAATTTTGGTGAAGGGGTTCTTCATTCACAATGTCTTGAATTTTTAACTGTTAAACTCAATGGAAGTGCTAGGGCTTTTGCAACGCTAGCTAATGTGTCTTTTCAGGGTTTTATGGGCCGAAATCTGTAACTCTGCTTTGGTATATTTCCACAGTAAGGATCGGGTCAATTAAGTGGGATTTGGAGATAATATCCAGATTAATTTCGGGTTAGTGGAGGCTTGGTTGAGCTGAGGACGGTGAATACCTGGCCTCTTCCCTCTTGGTGACAACCAGTTAGACCGGGTGGGATCGCATTCCAGTAAATGAAGTTTCCTGGCTCAGGAGAGACGCACCCCTAATTAAGGACTGGGAAGAGAAAGGCTAGGGCTGTCGGTATGTTATCTTGGCATAAACCTTTGTCGCTCATAACCTTACTGTACAAGCAATAAAAGTATTTTATACTAAAAATTCTATTATGCTGACAGTACCTAATGATTTTGTACAGCACCTTAGTTTTGTAAATTCAAGACCACCTGCGATTTGAAATTTGAATATTTATTTTTAGGCACCGGGAGTCTAGAAATAAAACCACCTATGTATCCAATACATTATAGCTTCCTTTTCAAAACATTAACTGCACAGCTGTCTGCTAGCTGGGTGGCTGCTGCAGACCTGCCTCCGGGGTTATGTACTCGGAGGGCCAAACCAGGGGGGCTAGTTATATATTGAATTTGGTGAGGCATAAATACCGGGCCCGATTAGGCGAGACCTACTTCTGCTGGTGGGTTTTAAAGTATTGGAAGAGTGGACAATTATGTGGTCATTACAGAGGGTAAGATGCCAGAGTGAGACATGGTTATGGCAGTGCGGTGGCAGGTGTTTTGGTGAATCCTGCCCCAAGAATATTTGGAAAACAAAATGGAGCTATAGTGTGTATTTCACACCCGTTTGCTAACAACTCGGTGGTCCTAAAAGGACTAATGAAATGTTTAACATCTCACAATGTGCCTAGCCCTGCTTATCCTCCGTGTTGCAGTTCACCCACACCAAGAACAGCTTGAGAAAATCGTGCATTTTGACACAGTTTGAACAAGCACTGGCAAAGCCAATAGGTCTTGTCGTTTGGACCTATTAGCTTTGCAATGCAGTTCGTTGAGGGTGTGTAGCATTGGCAAAAATAATCTTTTGAAGATGCTCTGCAGCATCGGCCCAAAAAAATAGACAATTACGCAGAAGGTGCCGACATGATGATGTATGCATACGCTTAGGAAATGACGAGAATTTGGAGTGGGGAAAGCACACAAGGAAAAAAAAACTAGTTAACACATGGATCCCCAAAAGTATGGCATTGAGGCTGTGATCAGTGAAAGGGATAAACAACAGAAGAGAAAGGAAGGAAAACCATTGAATAAGAAGAAAGCAATTAAGAGTGACAATAAAACTAACTAATAGAAACAGTGGGCGGGCTCTACTCCTACTGTAAGTTCTTGGTGTAGCCCACAAAATGTCTTTCACACTCAGTTAAAAGCTGTCTGGGGTGACTGGCCAAAAGAGCAACAGGGTGGGATGTGTCCTCTTATCCTGCGCCTGGGGGGCACTGCTGGGTTGAGGAGATGATGGTTAGCTACTGCTTAGATAGGGGCCCTTTCAGGCCTGGCATAAATCAAGACAGCAACTTATATGGTGTCTGGAGCACCCTCAGACCTCAGAGCGGTTTGTTAGGCATTACTGGTGCAGCTCCATTCTGGACATGGCAGTCAAGGCAGCAGTGGAGCACAACAGACCTAGGCGGGGGAGTCAAGGACCCAAGCCACGGCCTGCAGAGATGCTTGTATGAGTCCAGGTCTAGCAGACTTTGAAGTGAATATGAGGACCATGCAGAGAGTGGGGACGCTCATCCCAATTGCCAGGTACTCAGCGCTACCCTTGAGACAGGTAGAGACAGAGACACCTCATGCTTCCCAAAGAGACAACACAGATTTCTGACCTGCTCACAGGCCTGTTGTGGATGGGTAAAGATAAACTCTGTGTAGAACATGAAGATCTACCTTTGGACTACCTTAATGTCTCTGGACTGAAGCCTGCATCAGCGATATTAAGGGTCAGAATGGGCACTATAGGTTCTGTAATAAGTAAGTGAACCGTGCAGGAGAAACGCTATTGATTGAAGGAGGCTGAGATACAGTGCTTGGACCCACAATAACAGTCTTCTAGAGTGAGGAGAGGTCTTGACCATATAACCACATCAGCAGTCACATTACACTCGTGGCACTGAGGATGGGAGATGGTCTGAATAAATATCTCCACAGCAGAATAAAAGACGCTGGATATTATTTAAACGTCTGAGTGCCCCAGTCGCACCAACCGAAGCAAAACTGGTATTAGTGGCCTGGAGAGTCCTCGCCTTGGGAGCGACGGGAGGGTGTCTGTCCCTGGAGCACAGCAGGGGGAACCAGAGGAATCTCAGTTTCATGGCTTCCATAAGGGCCCCAGGGAAAAGCAAAAAAATCCAGTCTCAGGGTTAGGCTCACAACATTGGCGATACCTACAATGGATCAGCCCAACAAGGAGGGGCTACCCCCTTTGCCTGCTAGGGAGTGCAGCCTGACAAACACGTGGAGAAGAATGCTCTGCTAATAAGAGCCTTTATCGAGTCTCCTTAATCACAGTAATATGTGATTTAGGCAAAGAACTTGGATGTGAAACAAGACCTCAATGACATTGGCAATAGTGTCTGGTCTCGAAGACAGTAGCACTGCATGCAATGAAGAGGTGGCAATGCTAATACATGAAATTCTGACCATGAAGACCAACACCTGGATCTACAAGCACATGCAGGGGAAAATTTAGAATCGCTCCCACAGACAAAACAGGAATTTGTGGGGTCCCCTCCAATACAGAGAGGTCTGATAATTGAAAGATATGTAGAGCTTCTTCCAACATGTACTTTCTGTGAGTGAAAACACTCACATTGAACTGAACAGAGTGTATAGAACTAGCCACACCAGCAACAAAGGAGCTAACACCCCAAACATTAACATAGGCATTCATAACTTCATGTTGAAATAATATATCCTCTAAGCGACTAGAGCTATAGGACCTATTATCTTTTAAGGACAAAAATATCTCGGTTGTCACTCTCCAAAAGAACATGGAATTCAAACCATTAACTGATTCCCTGAGAGAGAGAAAGACATTAAATCATGGTGGGATCATGCATTACACTTAATCTTTTGAAAGAAAGATCAACTCATTCAATAATTGCATTTAGCTTCTCAGGCACTTCACATCCAAAACCTACCAGATGCAGGTGTACAATGGAAGGTTCTACAGACCAGCCTGATATCTTCTCACAAACAGTACATGACACAGTACAAGTGAGTGTCCAGATCTAAGAAAGATTTGAGACTGGACCAGGTGTCATTGCACAGAAAAGACAAGAGAGTACCTGATAAATTGATTGATGTAGAAAGCCCACAGGATGAATAGCTGATCAGAAAGTGATATAGGGTATCAGCAACTCTGGTGGGCCTCTGTGGTCTGGCCATCATCTATGGTTGTTATTAGGAGTATGGGACTGAGAATTGGTAAGGGATGGATAAGCCACAAATGAGACAAGCAAGATGGATCTTGGTTTCTTTGTTTCAGGTTTATCCCCAATAGAACTGTTGATCCTGCAAAGACTGGGTTTGCAAAGGGAAATGTTTTGTTGGTTGGGGTTAAAGTTTGTTTGCACACCCACAGAACAAATAGTTTCAATAATCTCATCCGCTTCTTTATCACAGCATAGCCAAAAAACGAGCATGCACTTAGCATTCTTGCAGATTAAGCACCTACGAGATAATGTAAAAAAATAAATAAAGGAATACAAGCATATTGCATATTGACCACCCCCACAGTCACAGAAAAAGTAATTAGCTTTAATGTTAGAAGCCTGAATAACCAGACGAAATGCTTAGCGGTGCTCTCTATGTTACGAAGGGCCGCATGTGATGTCTGTCTCATTCAAGAGCCTTGTCTCCACTCCACAGAGTGGCATCAGCTAAAGTCATGCTGGTTTCCTAGGCAATACCAGTCATAAGGACAAGCCAAAATAGAAGAGGTTACCATACTAATTTCTAAGAGTTTTCTTGGGGAGTTTGGGGAGAAGATGACCAAGGTGAGGGGCGGGGTGCTATCCTTCTGGGAGATGGTCGGGCTTGAGTCTAATAATAAGGGGCAGGAGCCACTCCTAAAACAAAAATTTCTTACATTTTGGCCAACAAAGCAACCCTGATAGGAAAAGACTTTAACCTGGATAATGGAAAAGATTGATCCAGCCAACGATTTGGGCAATTTGGAGCCTTCACTACAAATGGGGAGGGGGAGGGTGGCCTCAAGATGTTGGCCTGGGAGACATTTGGAGGGAATATCATCCTTCCATGCTGGACTGTATATTATTCTCAGCCTCACACCAAAGATTTGCAATGCTGGACCTAGGCACACCCTTCATACAAAAACACACACGTATTGGCAAAGCCAACAGGTTTTGCATGTGCAAAAGCTACCTGACTTTGTTAATGTTTGGCGTGGCTAGTGCTGACTGAGTCATAGTTCTTTTTTGCTTAGTTTAAGCCATGTTGCACTCCAGCCCGCGTTTCTGTGCAACATCATTAAAAAACATGAACAAAGCCAAATAGCCATGCGATAGCTATTTAGCTTTTTTACTGATATTTTTTTTGCAGTGGAAGAACGGCCCAGAGGGGGCATTAAGAAACAATATATAAAGCAATCCACACAAGAAAGGTGCAGGGTAGGTGGGAGGGAGCACAAAAACGGACAGTGGGAGTGGGGTGGTAAACAAACACTAGAGAGGTACAGGGAGCAATAATGAACTTTGGGGGGTTTGGGAGAACCAACAATGTCCTGTAGGAGGAGGGAGGGGTTTTGGGAAAATCAACATGAGGGAGTAAGAGGAGAGAGGGACACAGACTGCAGAGACATGCATCCTTCGAGAGTGCATGTCCAATCATAAAAAGGTACCTGCAGAAGCCTGCGGTCAGTGGGAAGACACTGGCTGCAGACAAGAAGCTGTACTAGGTCTATGCCTCACAGCAGACAAGATGCTGAAGCCCTGGGTAGAAGCAGCAAGGAGCAGGATGCGCTGACCAATCAGAACTAAGAGATCAAGAGTGACGTGGAAGGCAACCAATGGTAAGTAATAATACATTATGTGCAAGCTCTAAGCCCCTTTTAAGATTCTTTTTTTTTCTTTTTTTTTTCTTACCAACAGATTTTTGAAGGCGAAAGCTAAAAAGCTCTCACAGATCGAAATAAAATTAATGTTTATCAGACCTCAAACAATTTTTTATTACACAGCATTTCTAGGGCTGCACAAAGTTCTTTGAGGTTTAGAGATAGAATGAATAGGAAGATACAAACAAAGTTTCAATACAACTTGTAAGCTCCTAATGTATGTCGAGCAACGACATAGGAGATGTGTCTTTGAGAGAGCCTCCAAGATGCCCTAAGATCAGCCATCATGGCAGAGTTGATTGGTATTGCTGGCCAAAATAACTAAGGTAGTAAAGAAAAAACAGAACAGCTGGTAAAAGCAGTGCAAGAGCTGGAATCGATATAGAAGAGAACAGGGGCCCCAAGAGTGTGGTGCAGCTTAAACGCCACACATGCACAATTTAAGAAACTAGATGTAGGCAGAGCCGAATATACCTATCTGTGAATTAAACACACATTTTACATCAGCGGTAATGAGTGGGAAATTGTTGACCCATAGACTAAAATAACAAAAGAAACAGTAAGTGATTTGTTAAACCTTACGAGTGGAGTGGTCAGTGGGGATGAAAAAATAGCTAAGTAATTGGTTTAATTCTAAAAGACACTTTAAACAGCACAAGAACACACCACTGCCTACATTAGGACCTACCTTGACTTGGAACACATAATCAAATTAACTCACTAACAAACCAATATCCTAGAGGGATCCAGCTCCTCGATTGTCAAACTAAAACCTAAAAAATCCCCAGGCCCAGATGGATACACATAATTTTTCTACAAAACATTCTGCCAGACTTTGGCGGCTACAATAACTTGACTCCAACTCATTTGCTGAAGCTCACATGCTCACCACAACTACGTAAGAATCCACTATAGTGGTTATTCCCAAGACTGACAAGAATGTACCACTATAGGGCTCATACAGGCCCTATCCCACCTATCAACATAGATGCCATGTTTTTCGCTGGCCTTTTGCTCTCCAAGCTAAATTTCTGTTTGCTCAGGGTAGCTGATCTCGATCAGGTGGGCTTCATCTTAAAAAGACGGTATGGAGACAATATAAATATAATACTACAAGTTTTTGACAGCATCAAAACACCTATAAAGAATGCACTATTACTAGATATCGGCGGCGAGAAGGCATTTGATAGGATACACTAGCTGTACTTAGAAGAAACTTGCAATTGCTATGGCCTCAGGCAAATATTTCACAGATGGGTCCTCTATGGAGACAGTACTCCCACAGCTAGGGTTAGAGAAAACTGTGTTCTTTCTAGCCCCTACCTAATTCAGATATATATATGTCAATGTCACCCTTTATCCTCCTTGTTACTTGTCCTTTATGTGGAGTCCAGGCTCAGAGGATGAGGGCTAACACTAATATTATAAGGATTATAACAGGACAGGAAACACACACTTTAAAGCCTATACACAGATGATGCAATCATCATGCTCACAAATCTTGTCCATTCTCTACCCATCCTGGTGAACTCTGATGAGTGTTGGGATATAAACTGAACCTGCAGAAGTCACAAATCCTCAACCTCTCCGTCTCTCAGGAGCAACAGGACAGACTATGCACTCTGTTCCCCAAAGAATGGGCCATTCAATACAAGACAAATAACTAACAACTCCTCCTCTACCCATCCACAACTATATTGAAAAAAATACAGAGGTTGATAGGTTTGCAGAGTGGAGGTGGGTAAAAAGACACACATGCATCCTAAAAAGGCCTACATACACCCATAAGAGGGTGAGCTGGGTATCCTCAACATTACACAATGCTGCTGAACAGCCTACTTGAGGTATGTGGTGAATTGGGGTAGAGACTTGGTTCTTCATAGATCAGTTGGTAGCAGGAATACACACATTCACTGTTTTCACAAGAGACACAGGACCTGCAGCTATACTCTTCTCCTTTCACTAAGAGATGCCACCTGTGTGGGTCAGGGTTGCAGAAGAGCTAACAACATTCCCATTCCTGATCACTCCCACAATGTCCAATCCTGACTTCATTCAGGATGTTACTCTAGATAATTTCCATAGTTGGCAAGACAAATGGTGTAAAAGAGTGGGCAGCTTATTCAATCTATTATTCCATTTGACCAGCAGAAGAAAGAATAGGGACAACCTTAATCGAAACATATGCAATATGCACCGATAAGATACTGGGTGACCAGCAGAGCAATGAAAACTCATGTTAGTAGGCCCCTAACAACATATATAGGCTATTGACAGAGTCGACTACATAAGAAAAAACAGTTGGCTAGAACTGGTGGGAGGGGGAACTGGGACAATCTCTTGCTGATAAATGTATGGCGAAAAGCACTGCAGTCAGTGACCCATGTCAAGGATATTCATATCTTGGTACTTTCCTCTAGCCAGACTACACAAGTGGAGCCTCTAGAGATTGGAGACATGCTGAATAGGCTGCAGTAACACAGATACCCAGCTCCATCTTCTTTGGAAATGTCCCAAGCTCACTGGATATTTGAAGAGTACACTAGAAATTGATCATATATTCAATGCACAAGTTCCCTAATTATTAACATACACACTGCTAGGTTTCCCTATAAACAAACATTTGCATTGCATTCACTAGAGGGCAGCCGATAGAGCTGGAAATATACGGGGCAAACCAGATGATCACCTCTCTTTGGGGCACCAATAAAATGAATTAACATAAAAACTGGTTGTACCGGATTTGGGAGCTTTTTGGAATGTAGAATCAATGACTCTGGACATAATGATGAGGTTTTTCTGAAGGTGTGGGTCCCTTTTGTCACTTTTGTCTCTAAGAAATGTAAAGAGTTGGCATGTCTCAAATATGTCAGCCTTCTTGACATTATGGCATAGAGTAGGTTGGAGAACTAAGAGGAGTTGTTCAGGACGACGTGGAGGTGAGATGCCAGAGATCTAGCCCAATAATGGCAGACAGACTAACAGGATCATATGCAGTTCTGACAAGCTTTATGGAAATGTGTGAATTCTGTCTACCCCGAGTGAGAGGCGGTGGGTAGCAGGAGTTCTGAAGTTTGGTTTTACTTATTACTTTGAAGTTCCCCTATAGCTTGGGTGTATGTGTTATTCGTTTCCTGTAAATCCTATAAATAAGAGTTGATCCATAATAGCTGTCTGGTAGGGGGGAAACTAAAAATCTCTAAAAAGAGGTAGGTGAGACCAACAGTTCACAAAATGCAATTTCCCTTGGCCTACTGTTTTTGATAGCATCTATCTACACTTCTACATTTTACTCCCTTTCATTTCTTATTGTACAATATTCCAATTTGATTTGCATTTATATGTTGCAACTGACAATATACTTGGAAGGAGCAAGGTGGGAAAATAAAAAGTTATACAAGTCCCACAATCTCAGGCAGCACACAATAGAGCTAGGCAGATTTTGTATTGTGGTACAGTGGTGTGCAAGCTCAGGTTTCAAGGAACTTACAAGACTTCAGACAGGTAACACCAATCTTACAGTATAAAGTCTCAGACAACAGTAACAAATATCAGATTCAAATATATATCTGAAAAGGCAATCCCTTTGTTCTCAAACATCAGATTGTCTTTTTTTGTGGCAATATCCACATCTTAACACAGCTTTTCATTTTTGAAAAAATAAACCCAGTTACCCCCAAATAAAGCTTTTCATGAAAAACACTTTGTCCTGAAGTAAGGGTTACTTACCTTCAGTAACAATATTTTTGGTGGATACATAATCTTCTTGCAGACTCATCACATTAGGAATACACTCCTAGGTGTTAGACTGGTCCAGAAAACAATTTTCCCTCACAGCAGCCGAGTCTCCGACCGCAGGACAGGATGACACTGGCATGTAATAAGTGCCAACCTGCATGCTGATGTCAGTTACCCAAACAATTTCCATGCTTTAACAAGGTGTGCAAAGAAAAATCAAGGAAGTATCAACAACAGCAATAATACCTGCACATAACAGGTTT
Organism: Pleurodeles waltl; assembly: GCF_031143425.1. Classification (NCBI taxonomy): domain Eukaryota; kingdom Metazoa; phylum Chordata; class Amphibia; order Caudata; family Salamandridae; genus Pleurodeles; species Pleurodeles waltl. The sequence continues at coordinate 521,384,841 of NC_090442.1, forward strand.
GCATACCTGGGGATCCTATATATGACACTAGCTCATGACTGGAGGAGACAAAGTGGTATGAAATCTGCAACAAGATTATTTATCCACCAGAATTATCATAACAGAAGTTAAGTAAATTTTACTTCTGATGGATACATCTTTCTGTAGATTTCTTATCATAACTATGAGTCTCAAAACAATAGCCTATGAGATGTGGAAATCAAGGAAGTAATGCTGCACATGTCTAGCAAAGTATTCAGTACTGTGAGTTTGCGCTGTGAGGCAGCAATGTTTAGCAAACATATGCAAAAATGACTGTGGCTGCTCCACTGGAATGCTGCGAGGGCGCTAATAACCTCCAGAGGGTATTTCTTCTCCCAATGTACCGCAAATCTTAGTATGTAGGCAATGCAAAGTGGTGTGTCTGGTCACTGACTTGCCTTTGTTGGCCCTGCAAAACCCACACAGAGCTTGTCATCTACTCTGAGCTGTTTATGTAGTAAGAGAGTGCAAACTTAGAATACAGTTTATGCAACCGCCCCTATTCCTTAGTGGGATGAGGACGAGGGAAATGATATGGAAAGGTAATAGTTTGGGCCATCTGAAAGGCTGTAACCACCTGGCTGGCAGATAACTGTCCGGGTAGAAAATTGGGAAAGAGGGATGATAGAGGGAAGGGTAATAGTTTGGGCCATTTGAAATGCTGTAACCACCTATTTGGCAAATAACTGTCCGGGTAGGAAATTGGGAAAGAGGGAGGAACTGAAAGGGTCTGGAGTCCTCTGACTCTAGCAGCTGAGGAGATTGCTCTGAACAACATTGTCATCAAGTTATGAAGAGACAAAAATAGAAGCAAACGTTCTCTGTTCATGCCCCCAGGATCAGGAACTGCATCCCAATCAACATCAATAAGGCACAGACTCTCCCACAATTCAGAAAAAAGCTGGCGACATACACCTTCAAGGAGAACTACCCCTGATCTGTCAGTCTACCCACAAGCCTCCCCTAATGATTGCATCTTCTCAGGGGCTATGCTCCTTATTCAGCTCTTTGTTGCTCTTGAGCCACGTTCACGCTCAACAAATACCAACATACAACTCAAAAAAGGAACACCGGGCCTCGGATTGACAGGGGATGCCATTATAAAAGTTAACGCAATATTCAGATCCCATTTGGGAACAATGAATACACTGGGAGGAATCAGGTTAAGCAAACCTTTGTGACAACATGCCACTAAAGGCAACTTAAAAAACAAAGGATCATCAGGGAAATACATGAAAGCTGTCACGGCAATCATGTAAGCTTTGATTGGCCAACCGCAAGCTCCTGTTGTGCAAGAGACTGTGTGAAACATCAGAAAGGCATGATTTAAATGGAGCCAAGCCTTCAGACTCACAGCACTGCAGAAAATGTTTTCAAGCCCCCACTTAAATGGAGTTTATACAGGGGTTTTGGGCAGCTAAATCAAATCTGAAGCTTTGTCAGGGAAACAAAAAGATTATCTGGCACAGCTTATTTTGCATGTATGCAAGAGAAGCTTTTAGGAACTGAAGATGAGTAAGGGACCATTCTGTTGCAAGAAAAAGGTCCACCCAGCTGAGAAGAGAAAGAGGTGGATGAATTTTGAGTGCCAACAGATTCTCCTGCACCTTGCGCAGGTCCTTCAATAAAAGTGTAATTGGTGGACATGCATACAGCACGCCCTGAAAGCATCCACTGGAGAACAATTTAGTGGGAAGTGTAAGGCACCATACTGATGACTATTCCTGTTCTGGGCTGTGGTGAAGATGTCCATTGAAGGACAGCACAATCGGAAAATAACAGTCCCTTCACTTTGGAGTATGTCTGTTCTCACTTTGGTGGAATTGGACAGATGTAGCGCTAACAGAAAAACTCCCAACTACAAGATCCACTTCCACAGGTGAATCACCACCCCAACATAAGAACCATGATTTCCCACCACCCTGCCTCTTAATATACTAGACGGAGCCTGTGTTATCTGGATATACATGACCCCTGACTGTTTTCAGTGAAGCTACTTCAACTAGACACAATTTCTGAAAGACAAAGGCCGCCGTCCTCAGCCCTAACTGCAAGACCATGAACTGACAGTGCTGGGATCCCACAGTGAATCTCAGTTAATACCTTTGAACAGGGAGAACTGGAAGTTGGAAGCACGAGTTGTGGCAATGCATGGTTGTAAACATCATTCAAGCCCATCGGACCTTAGCTCAGAGATAGCTTCTTTAACTTGTGTTACTAAATGAAGAAGTTGAGAAAGTGGAGATCCAGGACGGGTTCCAAACCTCCTCCCTTCTTGAGGACCAGGAAGTAGAGAGAGTTGAGTTGTGTACCCTTTTCTGCCAGAGGCACCACCCCTATGGCTTTTGTTTAACAGGACAATGATCCCTGGATCCAGAATTGAACCCTGCAGTATGGTTGTCCAGAGGGAGGTACAAGAATGGTAGGCAATAGCCTGTGAGGATCTGCTGGATGACTCAGTGGTCTGCTGTGATAGTCTTTTAACTGGCTGAAAGTGTGAGATTGTTCCCCCAGAAGGTGGTACTGTATAGGGCAGGAGTCAAAGATGTTTTGAGGCATCGGAGGAAATAATTGAATGGATCATCTGCTGCAGATAGCGACCCTCAGATACACCCGGTAAATGAAAAGGAGCAATATGTTTGCTTAGGTGTCTGGTCCAGTTGCCTCTGTCTGGGTTCCTGAGCTCTGAAATAGCCCCTGTTTTTCTGTATTGCTGGCAAACTGCCTCGCTGGTGAGGCCAGGTCTAGCATGCAAGCCATAGCCCAGCGATTCCTGGAGCGTACCAGGAAGGAGGTGGTCTTCTCTCTGAAAAGCCTCTCACCACTGAAGGGCTTTTTCATCAGTGACCTCAACATCTCTTGAAAAGACAGCTGAGCACATCCAGGCATGACGCTGAAGTATGATCACAGTGCCCATTTTTCAGGCCACGGTATATGTGGAATCGAAGCTGCATCTCCTTTGAAGCATCAAAACCAATTCTAACCAAATCGAAAAATGGCTTCCAAAAATGAGTTTGGCCGATTCCCTTGAGGGATTGTAGGGAAGGCTTGGAAGACTTTGTCAGAGTCACCAAGCTCTTTGGTGACAGATAACAGGACAAAAATGTTGGGTTATCCAGAGCTGTCCTATGTCATCTGTTTTGTCTGTGGACTGTGGAGCCAAAGAAGGTATTTTCACATGCAGCAACAACTGGTTTCATTACTGCCTTGTTAAATGAAGACGAAGGCTTTGCAAACAAAGAAGTCGTTTGCAAGACTGCCATCAAAATGTTAGGCTTTTGTTTCTTGGAAAGCAAAGGCAATTCCAGAGTTTCTGAAGTGTTATAGGAAAATAGGAAAATACTTCCTCTGTTATGGACTAGAGAAGTAAGGCATCTCCCCTTCTGGAGGAATACCTAGATAACTGGCATTTTTTGGAAGTCAAGATCAAGGCCCGCATCAGATTAAGAAAGAAGAAGCAGATTGTTGGTCTCAGAATAAACATCTTCCATGTACCCATAACCTTTAGCAAGCATGTTTATGCCCCCAAAATTGGAACGAAATAACTTGTCTTGTTCAGCAAATTACTAGGACCTAGGAAGAGACTGTTCCTCAAAGCACATTCTGACTTTCTCTTCTGATACCCAGATAATCTACACTGAGATAATTTCTGATAACTTTGAGGACGACACATAAAGGCTCCTGAAGGACGAGGGGAGGGGCAGAGGACTGGAACTTTTTTGAAGGTGATGTGGCTCTAGCTGCGGAAGCCTGGAGTGAGGAAGCATCAGGTCAGATCCAGACCTGTGAAGCCAAAAGGAGCGGATTTGCCACTGTTATGCAGCCCAGATGGTACTTGAGCATGGCCTAGCAGAAGGCGTCAGCCTATGTGTGATCGAAAGATTGAGCTGGAAATTCTGACTGAGTCTTCTGCCGGTTTGGAATTGGCTCCAAGGATGCGGAAGAGCTTGGTATCTGGGAACATCAACATGACTATAAATGGTACCAGGATATTACTTTTTCCTCAAGGAAAAAGACCATTAGTCATTACTATGGTGCTGTTTATGTTTTGCAACTTAAGCAGCACGGCATCTCCTGACATTGCCAGAGTTTCAGCTGGGGAATAAAGTTCTGCGGAACAGTCTGACATCTGGGAGAGCATTCTTAAGGTGAGAAATCTGCAGGAAGATTTATTGATCAGAAATAGCAACTTTTCATTTTTAATAGTATGGCAAAAGTAACTATCATGATGGCAGGATCAGCAGTACACCAAAGGTGGGCAGTGAGCACCATGCCTGCCTGCAATATGTCAAGAATCGCCACCATTATGCCAGAGGCAGTGTTTTATTAAATGTGGGGACTATCTTGCCATTGCTACCCTTATTAAGCTAAGAATTAATACTATAATGAAAGCAACAACATAATAACGAGGGTGTGCAGTGGACATATCAAGCCTTGGATGCCCTTAGTATGACAAGAATGACCATTGTTAGACAAAGCCATCATTTTACCAGGGTGACATCAGCATACCATGCCTGCCTATAATGTGCTGAAAATGACAGTCATTTTGCTAGGGCCCCAATTATACCAGTGGTGGGAACCATTTTGTCACAAACACACACAAAATGGACAAAAACATCTTAATTTTACGAACAAATCTCATGGGGTGGTGCAAAATGCCATGAATGCTTACAACATGCAAATAATTACAATACCACCATTACTAAACCATGGGTGGGGCACAACCAGCTTAAGCTAAAGCCAGCATTAAATAATGGTTTGGCACACAACACCTTCATAGAGCTACACACATACATACAAACATACAACACAGCCATGAATGCAAGCACAGCAGCAGGATTCAAAACTATTTTTAAAATACTTATCTTCCGAAACCTAACACAGATGTATGCATACTACTATGGCTGTCTCTCAAGATCTTCCACTTTCCATGCCTCTTCTATCAACCTGCAGGTCCTCTGACACAGGTCTATGAATGAGTACTGACTGAAGACCTGATAAGGCTTCCACTGCAAATGACACATGGCATGCTACTGGTAATCCACAGCTGAAACAGTGCTCTGTTGGAGAGGTGCTACTGGGGTTATGCTTGTTCTATCTTATTCCACAGAGTTCTTAGAATGAATGAAAGTCACATACAACTGTATTTCTTGAAGGGGGATTTGGTTGTTGGTGTTCTGCCAGATTACTGGAAGGTGCTGGGTGATGTTATTATAGACTGACATAAGTCATGTTTCTTCTACCAAGAGTACAAGTTATCTTTACACATGACTATGTACCTGAGTGGAAGGCAGATACATTCCAGCTTTTACCACCACCTCCCCTGATACATTAATTGGCTGTATCACTCACATCCAATTCCTCTACGATGCCAGCTGTTTGGTGAAAAACTGTTGCCATTGAAAAATAGTGCACTATTATAGACTTAAAGAGGTGTGAATGGTATAAGGCAGCGAGGGTATTGCTGCTGGTGCACGCAAGGGAAGTGGGTTCTGGCTGCAAGATAAACACAGTTTAAGACTGCATCTGGTGGTGTGACAATGCTGTAGAAGGAAGTGGTGAAGATACTAGGTCATAGGATGCAAACATGAAGCCTGACATTCACTGTGTGGGATTCACGCAAACTGTAAGCTATACTGGTTACCATGACAGCCACATCAAACTAAACAGAAGAAGTGTTGCTTCTCTGAACAAAAAAGTCTAAAATAACCTCCAGTCAGAAGTGTAAGTTGTGCAGGATTAGTGTAGCATAACATATAGGTATGGGGTAGTACTGGGCTCCACTCAGTGTACATTGGCAGTGATGAACAAGTTACTAACCTTCGGTAACGATTTATCTGGTAGCAACATATTCTAGTTGTAGATTCCTTACCTTAGAATTTCCCCCAGGCGTCAGACTGGATTTGGAGATTTTTCTTAGAGCAGTACCCTTGCGTGTCGTAAGGTGGCGGTGGTCGACTCAACGGGCATTGTGGTCACTGTGATGATGTCGGGAGTCATATATAGACGACGCCTAGGAGGTGTGACACCAGTTTGTTTTCACAATTTTCCACGCCAAAGAACAGAGCCATGAAGAACACAGCTCTGGGGCACCATTTTCAAAGGCCCTGAATGGGGAATCCCTGTCCCTAGAAATCAGTTTGCAAGCAGGGAGGATGGGTGGGCCAGTAAGGAATCTGCAAATAGAATATGTCTCTATCAGATAAATCGTTACCGAAAATAAGTAACTTGTTCATCTGATAGAGACTTCTAGTTGCAGAGTCCTTATCTTAAAATAGATACCCAAGCAATGCCATCCTCTGTGGTGGCCTGCGAACCAAGATCATACTAGAAAGTCCTGCAGGACTGAACTACCAAAGTGGCCATCTATGTGGACCTGACTGTCCATCAGTAATGCTTTGTAAATGTGTGCAGGGATGCCCACGTTGCTGCCTGGAAGATATCCAGGACAGGAACTCCGCATACTAACGCAGTGGTAGCAGCAGTTGCTCTGGTGGAATGTGCGCGCAAGCCCTCAGGGGGTTGCTACTTTGCCAAGGCGTAGCACATTTTGATGAGAAGTAGTACCCATCCTGAGATGGTACACTTTTGCACCTCCTTCCCTTTCTTCGCACCCACATATCCAACAAAGAGTTGATCGTCCACCCAGAAGTCTTTAGTACGATTGAGGTAGAACGCCAACGCTCTTTTTGGATCCAGGCGGTGGAGTCTCGCCTCTTCATGAGAAGGATGTGGAAGTGCGTGAAAAGTAGGCAAAAGTGATGGACTGGCCTACATGAAAAGGCATAACTACTTTGGGAAGAAATGAGACCTTCATGATTAACACCACTGTCAGGGTGCGCAGACAAAAATGGGAGCTTTGAAGATAGAGCCTGAAACTCACTCACTGTGCGAGCAGAGATTATGGCAACAAGAAAAATAGTTTTGAAAGCAAGGAGCCGTAAGGGACAGTTGTGCAACAGCTCAAAAGGAGAACACATCAAGTAGGTAAGGACAAGACAGAGGTCCCACTGAGGCATGATAAACAGAGTGGGAGGAAACAAATGGGTGAGTCCCTTAAGGAATCTACCACCAATAGGAGACTTAAAAAGGGAAGGTTGATCAGGCGATCTAAGAAAAGCTGAGATAGCCAATAGGTACCCTTTAAGGGAGCCCAAAGCAGAGCCCTGCTAGGCTAAAGAAAGGATGAACAAGAGAACCTTAGAGAGAGGAGCAGAGAGGGGATCAACAGACTGGTTGGTACACCATGCCACAAATGTATACCAATGACACGCATATATCGTTTTGGTGGAGGGACGTCTGACTGCTAAGATAACATCACAGGCTTCGGGTGGAAGGTCAAAAGCTGTCAACTCCCGCCATTCAATCTCCATGCATGAAGGCGAAGATTGGACAGGTTCTGGTGGAGAAGCGTCCCTTGTTGCTACGACAGAAGATCCTCTTGAAGGGGCAGTCTGACTGGAGGATCTGTGTCCATGCTCAGTAGCTCTGGATACAATACTCTATGTGAACAGTCTGGAGCCACCAGGATTACTTGGGCCAGGTCGATCTTGATCTGCTTCAGAACTCTGGACAGAAGTGGTAAAGGCAGAAAGGCGTAAAGGAGGCTGGAGTTCCACTCGAGACGAAAAGCGTCGCTGAGTGAGTGCCGCCTTGGAAACTCCAACGCATAAAACTGCTGAAAAAGGCCTTGCGGTACCTTCGGATGGAGATGCCATTCATGATCAGCCATGCATAGACGGCTGAGTTCATCTGCTGTGACGTTCAGAGAGCCCGCCAGATGTTGAACCACCAGGGTAATGCCTTAATGTGCCAGCCATGTCCAGAGGCACAGAGCCTCCTGACAAAGGGTCCAGGACCCTGCTCTGCCCCGTTTGATGCAGTAGAGTTGTCCGTGAACACCTGCACCACTTTCCCTTTGAGAAAGGGAAGGAATGCTTTTAATGCAAGCCTGATCGCCCAGAGCTCCAAAAGATTGATGTGGAGTCCAGACTCCGTCAGAGACCATAGACCTCTGATCTCTGCCTCTCCCATGTGGCCGGCCCATCCCAGGAGTGACGCGTCTGTCACTACTGTCAGATCTGGTTGGGGGAAGGGAGAGGGATCTGCCATTGACCCAATCCTGATTCGAAAGCCACAACTGTAGATCTTTCGTAGTCCTTCCGAGATCTGGACCATGTCAAAGATTCCCCTGATGCTACATCCACTGGAACTTCAAGTCCCACTGCAGAGCCTGCATATGTCGTCTGGCATGTGTCACTAGCAGGATGCAGGCCATAGGGCCCACCAGCCTCAGAGTCATTCTCACCGAAACCCAGGATAGAAGCTGAAATAGCAGAATCATAGCCTGAATATCCTGGACACGCTTTTCGGGAGGATAGGCCTGAAATTTCACTGTGTCCAGAACAGCTCAGATGAAAGGGAGCATCTGAGAGGGAGTCAGGTGTGACTTCCGCACGTTTGTAGTGAATCCCAGCATGTGCAAGAGGTTTGCTGTAGTCTTAAGGTGGGAGATGACTTTCTGGGGCGTGTCCGCCTTCAACAGCCAGTGGTCGAGGTAGGGGAAGATTGAAACACCCAACCTGCACAGATGAGCTGCAACCACTGCCATCACTTTCGTGAACACCGAAGGGGCACTGGTAAGGCCAAAGAGAAGCACAGTTAATTGAAAGTGGTAACGTAGGTAACGTCTGGGGGCAGGCAAAACGGGGATATGGAAATAAGTGTCCTGCAAGTCCAACGCTACCATTCAGTGTCCTGGGTCCAAGGCAGACAGGATCTGAGCCAGGGTTAGCATTTTGAATTTCTCCTTTTTGAGGAAGAGATTGAGGGCCCAAAGGTCTAGGATAGGATGTAAGCCCTTGTCCATTTTAGGCACCAGAAAGTAGGTGGAATAACAACCATAACCTACTTCTGGCGCAGGGACCCTCTCTATGGCTCCCTTTGCCAAGAGAGCCGCTACTTCCTCATGGAGAAGTCCCAGATGATCCTCTGTTAAGTGGCCGTAGGATGGAAGCATGGCCGGAGGGGCAGTCTTGAAGGGGAGCGAGTAGCCCCTTCAGAAAATCTGCAAACTCCGTACTGATGGATTCCCAGTGGGGTAGGTGATGGGGAATCCTGCCGCCAACTGGCCTGGGATGGGATGGGAGGCCGGACTAGGAAGGCTTGGCAGCTGCAGCAGGGGTGGGGGTGGACAGGGCTGACCTCTAGTTCCCTGTCCTACGAGCCTGTGGGATTCTACGTCCCTTGCCATGCAGGCGCTGAGCAGCGTGGGTGGCACGGTGGCTGGGAAAGGGACGTGACAGGGAGCCCCTTCTGTGGTCACGAAAGGGGCGAAAAGTGGACTGTTGGGGACGAGGGGCAGTCGAAAGGCCGAGGGAGTGAGCTGTAGCCCAGGAGTTCTAGAACCTCACAAGCGCTGACTCTGCCTGGTCTCCAGAGAGATAGGTGCCATCAAAGGGCAAGTCCATAAGGGTCTGTTGAACCTCCCCTGAGAAACCAGATGTCCTCAACCAGGCGTGGCGCCACAAAGTGAACTTTGCTGTGTCTCTTCCATCAGCCACTGCTTGGGAGATGATAGCCCGGGCCTCCCCCGGTATCTGCGGAAAGACGTGGAGTTGGTAAGTTGGTCCAGTCTCTTTGATTCCCTATCCGGAAATGCGGAAGGGAATGCACCAGATGACGAGGATGCCTGGATAACAAGGCTCTCAGGAGTGGGTATTGGGACAGGAATTTAGGGTTGTTTGGGATGGGCCAATGGCGGCGAGCGATCGTCCTCTTGACAGGAGCCCCAGTGCTGGGTCTGGACCAAGTACCCAGAGAGACATCAGTGAGGGCTTCATTGAAGAGAAGGAGAGGCTCAGATGTGGAAGCCCCGGGTTGAAGCACCTCCGTCAGGAGATGAGACCCGACTTCAACAGTAGGCAGTTCGAGGCCAAGGACCTCAGTCGCCCTGCTGACCACCATAGAATATGTGGCTCCCTCCTCCGTAACCACGGTACTAAGAGAAAGCATGCCAGCATCTGGAGAAGTATCCAGACCACTGGCCTCACCCAATTCCTGTTCCCAGTCCATGTTAGGGTCGTCCTGGTATTCATAAGGGTCCAGGGACCCCTCCAATCCTTCCCCTTATCCATACCCATGTAGAAAAGGGTCTGAATCCAACCTGGGGTGAATACACACCATCAAAGAAGAGGGTGGCGTGGTCTGACGCAGCTCTGACTGAGTCGTTGGGGATTAGGATCGTGTCAATGTCGATCATGGGCACAACCGACATCGGGAGCACTGACGACTGAGCCGGCGCCAGGGAAGGTCTAGATGGTAAGAGCGGCTTCGGTACGGATCTGGTAGCGAATCCAGAGGACCCTTGGGGGCTGGGGCCAGAGCCACCAGCGCGGAACCTGAAGGGCCCCCAGCCAAACCCCCAGTGCCCGAAGGCCCCGGAGGGGGGCTGGACTGCCCAAATATGAGGCGCATGGCCTCATAGAATTCTTTTAATTGGGCAGGGGTCGCTCCGGCTCCCGGAAAGTCGGGTGCAGGCCCAGAAGTAGGCTCAGAGGACGGAGGCCTGCAGCGTTGATGCTTCTCCCATGTTGCATCAGCTAAGCGACTTGGTGAAGTTGAAGAATGCCTAGCCTTCTTCGATTCTTCTTACCTGTGTGACCGTAAGACTTGGAGGACAATGAGTGGTGGTGATTCCGGGAGTGGTCTCGAGACCTTCCTCTCAAGCGAGACCGGGAGCGAGGCCTTTGGGTGCATGGCCCGGCACTCAGAGCACGACAGGTCGTGGTCGCACTCCAGGCACCACAAACAGACCCGGTGCAGATCCGCCATCGACATCAACCGTTGAAAGGCTTGAAACCGGTCTTCGGTGATATCCTCGATGCACCAAAAAAATCACCAAAAACTCGACAAAAGTGTCGAAATCGGTCAAAAAATGACCAGGATAGCTCTCTCCGGATCAGTGTGTGGCACAGAAATAAAATAACTGACATCATTGTGCTGGAGGGCATCTATATATGACTCCCAACATCATCACGGCGACCATGATGCCCGCAGAGTCGACCGACGCCACCAGATGATGCGCAAGTGTACTGCTCGAAGAAAAATCTCCGGATCCAGTCTGACATTTGGGGGAAATTCTAAGGTAAGGAATCTGCAAGCAGAAGTCTCTATCAGATTAATTTTGTTTTGGGGCTGCACAAGGAAAGAAAGGTAAATAAACATGAAAGACTGGTCAGAGAAGATTGAATTTAATTAAATTGAATTAATTATTTATAAAGCACGACTGTCACTCACACAGGAGTATCCTGCCACTATTGTGGAGCAAGGGGGAGAAAGATCTGCTAGAGGCGAGAGGATCCCATCATAGGAGAGAACCAGCACCTCACAAAATGAGGGAATAGCAAAGTTTGTCAAGGATCCCAAAGATCCATGTACTGAGCTGCTTTTCTGAAGACAGATTTTGAGTCTATAAACCTTAAGCGACTAGGAAGAGTTCCAGGCCCCTACAACTATAAAGGATTTACCCCTCTCTGGTTTTCCATCTAAATGAGGCTGGTTTGAACAAATAGGCATGTGAGGACCTCAGCTCTACTGTTAGTGTAGTGAGTGAATCTTGCTGTAAGGAGTTTTGGTCCAATCACTTTATGGGCTCCAAAGGTCATCAAAAGACTTTTAAAGAGGACTCTCTTGTGGACTGTCAGCCAGTGCAAGGCTTTTAAAGCTGCAGAAGCAGATGATCTTATAGACAGTTTAAGAACTGCTCTGGCAGCTGCATGTTGAACAACCTGAAGTTTATGTACAGTCTATTTAGAAGAGCTGGCATAAGACAATTCCAATAGTCCAGTTTGGAAGTGATGATACAGTTTTGGTGGCTGTGAGAGGCAAAAGATCAAAGAATTTCCTCAAGAATTTTATTAGATCAAAACAAGTCCCTGCTACCACAAGGGCCTGAGGACAAAAGGACAGAAGAGTGTCAAATTGTATTCCAGGGTTCATAGCAACCTCTATTGTAGTTGGAGGAGGGGATACATCTGGCCACCATTCGTAGAGAACAAAATCATTCGACTGACCCAATAGCATAATCTTGGTTTTGTCGGTATTACATTTCAAATGGTTGGCTTGCGTTCACTGAATGATAGCCGTTAAACAATTTTTAAAGTTTAGCTCTGATCAAAGTGATGTTTTGACCAGCAATAATATCAACTGGTTGTCTTCTGCATGCAAAATGGTATATATTCCAAAGGATGTTATCAAGGAAATTAAAGGAGCCATATAGATTGAATACAGCTGGGCCCAATGAGGAGCATTGCAGAACACCAAAGGTGACTGTGGTTTCTTCCGAAGAACAGGGGCCCAGCTTGACCATCTGTCTATGATCAGTAAGGAATGATTTTAACCAGGAAAGGGCCAGATCATCAATCCCACATTCTCTGATGCGCTGGAGCAGGATATCATGGAAAATAGTATTGAATGCTGCTAAGTCCAAAACAATCAGCAGTGCATTCTTCCCTGGATCCTACATCAATTTTAGAGTGTCCGTGACTTCCAACAGAGCAGATTAAGTGGAGCGATTAAGGCAAAAACCGGATTGCTGAGGATGAAGTACATTGGCCTTTCCGGGAACACGATTAGTTGGGTGTTAACCATTTTTTAAATTATTTTCATCATAGTAGGCAGCAATGAACCTGGGCGTAGGTTGGACAAAGTTGTGGAATCTACGAGGGGCTCTTTCTTCAGAGGTTTGAACACTGCCAGCTACCATTCTGCTAGGACTTCTGCTGTAAACAGGGATTTATTCAGAATCTGATTAATCACTGGGTTAACCATGTCCACAAATTTATGAAGGACTTTGTGTTGGGCAAGGGTCTTTCTGTGTTTCAGATTTACAGGCTTACATGGTATGGGGGGACTGGCCCAAAGTGATTGTTTGGGAGGCTTGCAGGGTACCAGTTCCTATTTTAAAGGGCTCGTCCATCACCTTGTTGGTAGTTGAACAAAAAAAGGGGTAATAAAATCACTTTGGATAGCCTTTACCTTCTCCTTAAAACAAGACGAGATCTGGTTGCATAATGCTTGGGATGGCGGGATCTTTTTTCCAAATGCCCTAGGCTTAAGAAAACAATTAGGGATCTTAAAAAAAGCTTTTGATCAATTTGGGCTTCCTCAATCTGGGTAGAAAAATAGACTGTTTTGCAGACTTAATCTGCTTGTGATAAGCTTTTAGTGCTCATCTAACCTGCATCAAATCTTCTGGATTATAGGCCTTACACCATTTCCTTTCAAGTTGCTTACAAAATAGATGTTGATCTCTTAGGACCTGCCTGAACCAGGGGGCCACAGGAAGAGATTTAGACGGTTTCTTTGCTGGGGTTGCTGATGTTAATCTAGTAGCTGACTGAGATACCCACTTATTGAAAGATTCCATATTATCCACAACTCTTCTTGTAGAGTGGGGGGTCAATTTAAGTAAAGATTTTGAGAATCTAGGATCAGTTGCCAACTTACCCCACATGCCAGTGGTGGAAGCGGCCACGCAGGGGGCCAGAGAAGGAGGATTACTTTGCTCCTGATTAATTTTGAAAGGAACTAGCATATGGTCTGACCACCTTTGCTGGATAGGAACCTCTACTAGTAAATTAGTATTATCGGAGCAGATGCATTCGAGAGTGTGACTTTCCTCATGTGCGGGTACTGTAATCCATTTATGCAGACCTAAGGAGCTTAAAGAATAGGAACAATCCATTACTTCCAGGCCGTTGGATTTAAGGATCACAACACGGCGGATTCCACGCATGCAGAGACCTCACCAGGTGGTTATGAGGCTATCACACTGATTGTGGACTTATTAACTAATTTTTTCAAGTTTGATTGTATCATTGGTGAAATATATATGATGTAAAAAAGCAATATATATTTTTTTTTTTTTTAGATTATTATTTTGAATTATTATGTTACATTGTTGCATTAACATTTTTGTTGAGTTATTCTCTTAGATTATTTATTTGGTTTATTTTTTATCCTGGTTTGTGACCTGCAGCTAGGACTAGCATGTTGAATAAACCGTTATTTATATCTCAGGCAGGCAAACCTCTGTTGTCCTGCATACTGTGAAGTCAACATTTTGATTAATACCGGTTTAAAATAGGCACAGAAAGGTTAAGCCATGTGGCACGTATTTGGTCAATATGGAGTTATTGTTCTTTTTGGAGGGCTTCAGATAATAATGTAATTTGAGATGCTGCGTCCTTGCCACACTCACACTACTTGTAATGTTCCACCCCTTTTCACCACAAACTAGTGGAAGAAGTGATCAGATGTTGAGTACCCTGTGTGGATAGTAAGTAACAAACCTAAGGTGACAAGAAGACTTTGCTTTCTCCAACTGATGTTCCAAAGGAGCGTTGGGGAATTTAGTGCTGTATGCCTGTGTTAGTTGTTTCAAACTGTCAGAGGGATATTATTTCGATCTTGGCAAAATAAACATCAAACAAGATGACAACTAAGGTTCAGATGTATGAATTACTGGTCCCAGAAAAATGGTTGCAAATTGCGGCCAGTATTTCGGTGAACAGTAAATAATGGATTGCTTAGTGAAATTCAGATTTGGAGTGTCTTGTAATCAGAAATACCCATGAGTAGTAATGAGGTAAGTCGCAAATTTTGACACACGCCCATTGGTGGTCATCACCAGGACAGTGGCCCACTAGGGTTACCAGATCACCAGGTCTGTGAACACCTTTCAATAAAGTATATGTATGTGTGTGTGTGCATATATATATATATATATATATATATATATATATATATATATATATATATATATATACACACAGGGAGTGCAGAATTATTAGGCAAATGAGTATTTTGACCACATCATCCTCTTTATGCATGTTGTCTTACTCCAAGCTGTATAGGCTCGAAAGCCTACTACCAATTAAGCATATTAGGTGATGTGCATCTCTGTAATGAGAAGGGGTGTGGTCTAATGACATCAACACCCTATATCAGGTGTGCATAATTATTAGGCAACTTCCTTTCCTTTGGCAAAATGGGTCAAAAGAAGGACTTGACAGGCTCAGAAAAGTCAAAAATAGTGAGATATCTTGCAGAGGGATGCAGCACTCTTAAAATTGCAAAGCTTCTGAAGCGTGATCATCGAACAATCAAGCGTTTCATTCAAAATAGTCAACAGGGTCGCAAGAAGCGTGTGGAAAAACCAAGGCGCAAAATAACTGCCCATGAACTGAGAAAAGTCAAGCGTGCAGCTGCCACGATGCCACTTGCCACCAGTTTGGCCATATTTCAGAGCTGCAACATCACTGGAGTGCCCAAAAGCACAAGGTGTGCAATACTCAGAGACATGGCCAAGGTAAGAAAGGCTGAAAGACGACCACCACTGAACAAGACACACAAGCTGAAACGTCAAGACTGGGCCAAGAAATATCTCAAGACTGATTTTCTAAGGTTTTATGGACTGATGAAATGAGAGTGAGTCTTGATGGGCCAGATGGATGGGCCCGTGGCTGGATTGGTAAAGGGCAGAGAGCTCCAGTCCGACTCAGACGCCAGCAAGGTGGAGGTGGAGTACTGGTTTGGGCTGGTATCATCAAAGATGAGCTTGTGGGGCCTTTTCGGGTTGAGGATGGAGTCAAGCTCAACTCCCAGTCCTACTGCCAGTTCCTGGAAGACACCTTCTTCAAGCAGTGGTACAGGAAGAAGTCTGCATCCTTCAAGAAAAACATGATTTTCATGCAGGACAATGCTCCATCACACGCGTCCAAGTACTCCACAGCGTGGCTGGCAAGAAAGAGTATAAAAGAAGGAAATCTAATGACATGGCCTCCTTGTTCACCTGATCTGAACCCCATTGAGAACCTGTGGTCCATCATCAAATGTGAGATTTCCAAGGAGGGAAAACAGTACACCTCTCTGAACAGTGTCTGGGAGGCTGTGGTTGCTGCTGCACGCAATGTTGATGGTGAACAGATCAAAACACTGACAGAATCCATGGATGGCAGGCTTTTGAGTGTCCTTGCAAAGAAAGGTGGCTATATTGGTCACTAATTTGTTTTTGTTTTGTTTTTGAATGTCAGAAATGTATGTTTGTGAATGTTGAGATGTTATATTGGTTTCACTGGTAATAATAAATAATTGAAATGGGTATATATTTTTTTTTGTTAAGTTGCCTAATAATTATGCACAGTGATAGTCACCTGCACACACAGATATCCCCCTAACATAGCTAAAACTAAAAACAAACTAAAAACTACTTCCAAAAATATTCAGCTTTGATATTAATGAGTTTTTTGGGTTCATTGAGAACATGGTTGTTGTTCAATAATAAAATTAATCCTCAAAAATACAACTTGCCTAATAATTCTGCACTCCCTGTACACACGCGCACACACACACACACACAAATAGATAGAGAGATAGATAGATAGATAGATAGATAGATAGATAGATAGATAGATAGATAGATAGATAGATATGTATGTAAATATATCTATATAGCTTTTTTTTAAATAAAAAGGTTTGGGAGTGACTACTGCCTCAAACTTTTTGTTAGCATTCACAACCCTTTTGCGCATGGCATATCACCCAAACTTGAAAGTTGGGAATCTGTCAATGTTTTGCAACTGGATTTGGGTTGCAAAACCCACAAAACATTGATAGATGTCAGAACGATTCAGTATTTGTAAGGGAGTTCTACAACACACTCAACACCCCTTCCAAATATCGAATTGTTTTCAAGTCACAATCCCATTTTAGGAGTATGTAAACTTTTAGAGACTGTCTCTGACCAAAAAAATGGTTGATGTATGTGGCACTTAGTTTGTAACTGTGGTAAACGCAAGTACTGCACTAACATTTCTGAGAGATGAATTTGCAGGTCAAGGGGTACGTAAGATTGTGTTGTCACTGACACTGTTATTCAATTTGAATCAGCTGTATATTTTTTATTAAGAATTTAGTTATTGAACACAATAGAACAGGTTTGTACTTGCTGCAGGCTAATGGCTTAGATGATAGAAGGAACCTTTTGGTAAAGTCATATGTACAGAAGCAATGGACATGAGTGTTCATCAAAAGGAAGCTTTGAGGGAAACAGCTTTGACACACCATGTCACTGAACTGAGTGACTATTTTAAAGGCAAGTTAGTAGGATCCAAATGAGGTCCTTTAATGTTCAAAAGTGAAAAAAAACTCCTTGGGAAAGATGCAGGGAACTAATACTTGAACATCAGGAAAACCACAAAGTATGGTATGACAGATATAACATAACAGGAGGCAGATTGTGGAAAGTAAGGAATCTGGTATATGCTAAGAATCTAGAGTCAGTCAACAAAAGGAATCAAAGTTTTCCCAACCTTTCAAAATATGGATGATGAAAACTGTAGAGGAGCTACATTTTTAAGAGGTATTGAGTATTCTTGATTAGTAAAAGTGGTGTTACAAGACACGTGAAAGTAGAAGGACAAATGGGGAAGGTAAGACTATAACAGCTGAGAGCAGAGAGAGTGGTGGAACCATGGGAAGAGTTAGAAAGAAGCAAGGCTAATTGATTTGACTTCACATTGAGCGATAACGAATTCAATAACTTACATTTTCAACACTGCATCACAACGGCAGTATACTGTAAATGTGGGGTATTCTGCATCTTTTTCACTAATTAATTGTTCCAATGCTTTATTTTTGTTTTGTTATTTTGATATTTCAAAGTTGATTCTTTCCCCTTCTTACCTTCAGAGTTTATGTCATACTGTTTATGATATTTAATACTATTCATTAAACACACACTGGATGTTGTTTTAGAGAACATGGAGAACGGTGTTTATGTTATGAATGTTCTATCCTCTTTCATAACATTTTCAGAGAATACACATGGTTCTACAGAATGTAGTTCTGGAAGAGGAGCTTAGCTGTTGCTGTGGATTCAAGGCTGATCTTGTTTGTGTTGTTCTAGGGAGATATAAATTGCACTTGATGGGTGGTCTTCTATGCTCGATCAACGTCTGATGGGATGAGGACGGAAAGATAGCCCATCAAACAAACATGGGCAGTTTGGCTTCCCATCTCTGAGGTGTGGAGGTGTGCAGCAGATGCAAGATTGAACACCTTCAAAGCCTTAGCTTGATAAGGCGAAAGGCAGGTGGGGTGTTGTCTGAATGCCCTAAAGGACAAGACGGCTCAATGTGGTCCTTTCAAATTAAAAGATAAAACGATCTCCTTAGAATAGGGTGCACAACTCAGATCTTCGGCACTCCAAACCCAGTCAGGTTTTCAGGATATGAACAACCAAATTAAAGCTCCCTGACTAATTTTGGTGTGTGTTGCTCAAGTAAAAAACGCTGACAACGCATTTCAGTCAACTAATAAAAAAAGAGAACCTATCTGATTTTTCAAAGGTGTACAAGTTAGTAACCACAGCAGTAACACTGACTATAAAGAGAATATTAAACCAAAATTATTCCCTCCACTCCCTAAAACATATTGAAATATTAAAATGCCAATGAAAAACTATATTTCTAACCAAAATGGATAACTGTTAAAAGCAGTGCAAATAGTTTAAATCCAGACCGCCGGCAATTTTATAGCTCCATATTTATTTTAACAGAAAGTACATCTAGAAGTCATATGAGCTACATATAAAAAAATGCTTGTTTTTTCAAAAGCAAATATGTACAAAAACAAGGGCCGCCCTCAAACCAGAGGAAACCTGGGCAATCAATGTTGTCAAAACACAATTTACCTGGTATAACTTAGCTCATTCATTTATAAATTAGAAAGCTGTACTCAAAGCACTTTATGAAAGCAAACACTCGATCCAACATTCAGTGTGAGAATGTTTACTGGGAATATATGAAATCCAAAAACAAAGGACATTACACAAATATACAAGATGGCAAGACAGAAATACACAACAAGAATATATTAAAGGTGCACAGTGTCCCAGGGAGAAGACATTACGTTGAAGTGAAAGGATTACACCAATAATTGACAACCAACTTCCCTCCGTGTATCTCCAAAACACACATTTGAGTAATTTTTGTATCAGCAACTTGAAAAATCGTTGCAATCCAATTAGTGTGATAGGCTGTCGGCGAAATGCTGAATTCTTTTAAGAGACACACAGATTTCTCTTCAGGACTGTTAGTTGGGATCGGAAATACAAAGCCAAGAAGGTCAGACAGAAGTGCTGTAATTAGAATGAAGGGAACGATGGTAAACCACTGCAGGAACACAGCGATGCGCGATCCGTTATGCAAACCACGCCACAAGGTGAGAAAAATAAGATACGCTAACTACTCACTCTGTGCGGGATGTACCCGAGCGATGAGATGCACTGCAGGGGCGGAAAGCTGTGGCAAGCCCAGGCGGTCTGGTGACTGTGGACCATAGGTGCTCAGACGGCTCAGTACGGCCCACTGCCACTCCAATACTGAAGTAGACCTTTAGAAGGCACCTCCTAATTTATCAACTGCAAGACTCGACCATTCTCAATATTTCAATGCCCTTTCGAAATTACATTTGCTTGATTGTTCACTCTTCATTTTGCAACTATACTATGGATGACGGCTTCAGAGGCATTTGAAATGTATTGAGCAGGACCCCGAGGGCAGATTTAAAAAGCACATCAAGGAAAATGAGTGTGGGGTGTATGTTTGGGAGAGTGTCTCTATCTGGGATTTTTTTCCAGAAAGTAAATCACTCCTCGACATCCCACGATCCAGCCACATCTCCGGACATCTGAGAGACCTGCACTGGCTCCCCGTCAACAAGAGAATCACCTTCCGCCTCCTCACCCACGCACACAAAGCCCTACACGACCAAGGCCCGAGCTACCTCAACAGCCGAGTCAACTTCTACGCTCCCACGCGCCACCTCCGATCAGCCAACCACGCCCTCGCCGCCGTCCCCCGCATCCGAAGAGCGACTACAGGAGGAAGGTCCTTCTCCTACCTGGCCGCCAAGAACTGGAACTCCCTCCCGACCGACCTGCGCCTGACCCAAGACCACCTCTCCTTCAGGAAGAAGCTGAAGACCTGGCTATTCGAGCAGTAGCGGCACCCCCCCCCCCCCCAGCGCCTTGAGACCCTACGGGTATGTAGCGCGCTTTATAAGTGTCATTGATTGACTTCAGGATGCCTTCCGATGTAGTTCACGATTACAAGAGATTTCTTGCAAACTCCAGACAGCCATGTGCACGCACAAAGCCCACGGGTTCTGCTAGTAACAAAAAGCACTATCCTGAAAGGAAGAACTCTCGATTTGGGTTGATATGAATGCCAACAGACAGAAGTTAAGAGAGCAGAGCCTCTTTAACAAGTGTCGGGCATCATTCACACCTCAAAAAGGAAGAGACAGGAAAGAATGTCCAGGAAGGAACAACCTACCACAGACTGACTGAGAGGGATATTCAGCTGCGCGTTCCTTTCATTAACACAGGCAGTAGCAACAATGGTCACATCCTATCCCAATCACTACACGCCCTTCATAAAACACATATCGCGTAGTATTTAACCGATTCATCGGACGTAGCTGCCCTTCTGTAAGGAATTTTCTGTAATTACCACGAAGCAGCAAATCTTACATATACTTGGATATTCAGAGGCAAGTGAGTGCCATCAAATCTCTCAGGGCTCTCCCTTCAATCAATGTGATGCTCTGACAGGAGCCGGAGCCACTCATGACAACCGTGCACAATACCCACACGCCTGAAACAGTATTGTAATATATGGGCCGAACACAATGGCTCTTCATCTTCCCCCTTATTCCTTCAAGACATCTTACTCAAATCCAAAAATGTTTGTGTCATGATGTGCACTGATATTGACGCATTTCCTTTGTTTTGTTTTCTCTACTGTAAGCTGGACAACAATATTCATCAAGTTAATAGTCTTAACTTTTAGATAATGACAATATTTTCTCTATGTTATTACCACACAAAGAACAGGTGCGGTATGACCATCAGCAGTCCAGGCTTCCCGATACAGGGCGACAGGAAATGCAAAGGAAGGGACAGCACTGCAAGTGGCAGTACATAACCCACAGCACAGGCACAACGTGGGCAGGGGCGCTTGAAGTTTCCTTACGCTTAGGACAAAAACTGAGAGCAACAATAATGGAACCTTCTCAGACCAACCATCGCACCGAGAACGGAAGTGAAAAGAAACACACACACACACACACACCCTCCATCCCCGATTGCCAACTTTAATATTACCAAACTCATGCTGTAAAAAAACCGAACTTGGATACAGAGGCCTAGACCAATTATCTGCCCACAACAGGACTCCTACTGCTGATCAAACTCTTCTATCAAGCTGTTAAATAACTGCAGGCTCACCTCGCATCCACTGAGATGCTGAATGCTAGAAAATAGTCTCAAACCATGACAAACGAACTAAAACTGTCCTTTTTGTATATTATCAACTAAAATATGAGATTTGTAGATGCAGGGCACCAGGAACGAGTGGTACTTTTAGACCACTCAGGGGCGTTCAATATGGTTTATCATGTTGTTCGTTCTTTATGCCAGGCTCCACTTAAAGGCAAGAGTATTTATGGAACAGGGCTCTGCCCTCTTTAGGGTCGAGCCTGTGTCGCATGCGCTTGCGCATGCATTTCGCTTGCAAGACGCTTTAGTAGATAGAAAAGGGCTCGGAGCCCCATCCACGTCACGTCAGTGTCTTTCATTGGTTCGTGGGCTTGCCTTTCAAAATCTGCTTGCTTTCATTAGTGGAAGGCACGCATATGTCATGCCTTTTCCGGTGGTTTGCCCTCCTCCAGCACAGCAACCAAGTACTGAAAACATGCGAGGCTCGCTGTTTCCCGTCAGGTTTGAGGACTACTTTTTATATTTTTTTCGCAGCGCGATCTCGCTTTGCAGAAGTCCAGCGCTTTGCATGACATCGACCTTGTTACATAGTTAATTGCACTTTTGCTGGTTACGTAGACAAATGCACTTTTGCCGATAGGTTTCACTACGAGTGAACTGTAGCAGCGCGTTCGTTTTTTTTCATTTTTTTCTTTCTACCTGCATGCTGTCTTCAACTGTCCGTACGAGTGAACTGTAGCAGCACAATCGCGCTGTTTTTTTAAATTTCATGTGGCAATAAAAGTCAGGTTGGGAGTTTACAACCGCTAATAGCTGTAACTCTGAGAAATGCCATACCCTATTGCATTGCAAATGCTTGTTAACTTTAGTTTTCAAGGTACTGGCTATTATGGGATTAGTATGTCTCCTCTTTAACCAGTTAGGGGATGGATGCAGAGTCCCTTTGGGCACTCCACTGTCCCTGAGCTCTATAATGCACATATGCAACCTATCTCGACCAGCATAGATGGCATTCTCAACTCCATGTCTATGCAGTTGACTGCAACTCAACTCAAATGAAAGTGGAAACACTGTTTTGGCAACATTGGTCCCTTAATGCATAACAGGTGACTTCAATCATACAAAAATAAGAAGTAGTCTAGTCGTCTAGTCTACATGAGGTCCACTGTCTTTGTTGGAATGGAGTGGCTTGGAGTGGAGCGGTATTGTGTGGAGTGAACTGAAAATGGGTGGAATGGACTGACACTGTGTGGAGTAGAATGGAGTTAAGTGCTACTGAGTAGAGTGGAGAGCCATTGAATATTCAGTGGAGTGGCGCTGAAAGGACTGGAGTGAAGTGGCATTGAGTGGAATGCACCGAGTGGAGTGGCATTGTGTAGAGTAGAGTGACACTGTATGGTATGGAGAAGATTGGCTATGTGTGGCGTACAGTGGAGTGACTTAGTGTGGAGTGGCATAGTGTGGCGTGGAGTCACATTGTGTGCAGTGGTACTGTATGGTGAGGAGAGGCACTGTGAGGCAAGGAGTGGCACTGTGTGGTGTGGGATCGCATTGTGTGGCACAGAGTGGTGTGGAATGGATTTGTATGGATTAGAATTGCATTAAGTGGCTTTGTGTGGCATGGAATGAAGTAACTGTGTGGCATAGAATGGCAGTGTGAAGAGTGGAGATGCACTGCACAATGTAGAGTGGCACTGCATGAAGTGGTGTTGCGTAGGGTGGCATTGTGTGACGTGGAATGGAATGGCACTGAGTGACATGGTGTGCCAATGTGTGGCATGGTGTTGATAAGAGTGGCATTGTGTGGTATGGAAGGCTGCCTGAGTTCCCACTGCATTACCCTACAGTGATGGGGGAAGAAGCAAGATGTAGGAGAGGTGGCTGGTATGGGGAGAAGAAACAGGGAGGAGGGGCGGGTGGTAAGGGCAGAAGCAACAGGGAAGAGGGTTGGGTGGTAAGGGGAAAAGCATCAGGGAAGAGGGGTGGGTGGTAAGGGGAGAAGCAAGAGGGAAGATGTTGGAAAGTACCATCTTTCTTGGCATGTTACCCCCATTTTTTTTACTGTATGTCAGTATGTTTTTGCCTGTCTCACTGGGATCCCGCTGTTCAGGACCCCAGTGCTCATAGTTTGTGGCCTAATGTGTGTGTTGTCAGTAGTGCTTAACTGTGTCACTGAAGCTCTGCTAACCAGAACCTCAGTGCTTATGCTCTCTCTGCTTCTAAATTTGTCACTATAGGCTAGTGCCTCCATTTACCAATTCCAATTGGCACACTGGACCCCCTTTATAAGTCCCTAGTATATGGTACCTAGGTACCCAGGGCATTGGGGTTCCAGGAGATCCTTATGGGCTGCAGCATTTCTTTTGCCACCCACAAGGAGCTCAGACAAACCCTTTCACGGGACTGCCACTGCAGCCTGCATGCAATAGTGCACACACTATTTCACAGCCATTTTCACTGCACTCAAGTAACTTATAAGTCACCTATAACTAACTTTCATTTGCTGAAGGCTAGGTGCAAAGTTACTAAGTGTGAGCCAAAGTTGCTAGTGCAAGGGTGCCCTCACACTGTCCAGGGCCAAATCCCCGGACTTCGTGAGTGCGGGGACGCCATTACACGCGAGCACTACATATAGGTCAATACCTATATGTAGCTTCACAATGGTAACTCCGAATATGGCCATGTAAGGTGTCTAAGATCATGGAATTGTCCCCCCCCCATTCCAAATCTAGTATTGGGGAGCCAATTCCATGCATCCTGGGGGCTTCACCATGGACCCCCAGTACTGCCAAACCAGCTCTCTGAGGCTTGCAGTGCAGCTACAGCTGCTGCCACCTCACAGACAGGGTTCTGCCCTCCTGGGGTCTGAGCAGCCCAGTCCCAGGAAGGCAGAACAAAGCATTTCCTTTGGGAGGAGGGTGTTAAACCCTCTCCCTTTGGAAATATGTGTTAGACGGGTAGCCTCCAAGAGCCTCTGGAAATGCTTTGAAGGGCACAGATGGTGTCCTCCTTGCATAAGCCAGTCTACACCGGTTCAGGGACCCCCAAGTCCCTGCTCTGGTGTGAAACTGGACAAATGAAAGGGGAGTGACCACTACCCTGTCCGTCACCACCCCAGGGGTGGTGCCCAGAGCTCCTCCAGTGTATCCCAGACATCGGCAATCTTGCTTTCCAAGGTGTAGGGACACTCTGGAAATCTCTGAGTGGCCAGTGCCAGAAGGTGACGTCAAAGACCCCTCCTAATAGGTGCATACATGGTTAGGTAGCCAATCCCCCTCTAAGAGCTATTTAGGGTCTCTCCTGTGGGTTTCTCTTCAGATTTTGCTTGCTTGCAAATTTCCATCGGGAATCCCCTGCAACTACTGCTTCATTCTGGAACCGCTGTAACTGCAACAAAGTATACAGAAGGGCTACTTTGACTCTGTAACTTCAGCTTCAGCCAGCAACTGCAACAGTTTCCACTGTGTGCACGCTCTGGGGACTCCCTGCCTTCACCCTACACCAGAAGGACCGAAAAAATCTCCCATGGAGTGACAGAGTCACTTCCCTGCTCCAGCTGGCACCTTCTAAGATGAAGACCGGTTCTCTTGGACTCCTCTCATGGCGACAAACGTGCTTCTTGGAACACAGGTGGTGGGCCCCTTCGCCACAGACTGTCCTAAGGCCCTGCTGTCCAAATTTGGAGGAGGTAAGAGCTTGCCCTCCCTGTTTGTGATAATACCCCTGTGCACTGCGTCACCTTCACCTCCTGAGGCCTCTGTGCGCTATTTGCAAGAATCCTTCGTGCACAGCCTGGCCCAGGTGCCCAACACTCTATCCTGCGACGCTCAACTCGCTCTATTGCGGCATGGGACATTCTTTTGTAGTGCTAAACAACCGCAATTTGCACGTTCTATGTCCCCATGTCCTGGGACCTCCGTGGGTGCTGCCTGGTCATCTGTGGGTTCCCTCTAGTGTTGGGAGCCCCCCTCTGCCTCCTCAGTCAGAGCTGAGACCCCCAGGCTCCTCCTGGGTCCAGGCAGCGCCACTTTGATGCAATCCGCAACATTGCTTGAACCAAGGCTTGTTGGACGAATCCAGCGCCGAAACTCGCCTGCATCCAACATCTCCATGTGGGACATCCTTCTGAAATAATTTCACAGTTCATTTTCCTCTACTGCCTGAGTCCAGCAAGGTTGTCACATAAGTCCTCTCACTTTGAAGTTTGAGAAAGAAATGCTAACACCAAGCTCCCTTGGAAGACATAGCCTGACATTTGATCTCTGTGGTTGAATGCACAGCAACTGTGACAATATAAGAACAAGCTTTACAGGTTTGTTTACAAAAGAAGCACTTGTGGAAGAATACAAGGGGGTGTAGTGTGAAAAGATTTTGCTTCTTAGGAGAGGCGATCTGAACCTGGACCGCATTAAACAAATAAAGGCAGTAAATAGAAAGAAAGAAAATTAGAGTTACAAACCACAAAGCTGTTCTGTCTGGTAGACTTCGTCCTTAAAAAATACAATTCTGCCACATTTAAATTAAAAGGAAAACAGAAAAGGGCACATTTAAATCAATATGATGTTCTATAGTCCTGTAACACAAATAAATTGTGCTGAATATTGGTAAATCTTTACAGGAGCATCACTGATATGTCTTGGTCAGAGATACCCTAATAAGAATGTTCCTCTCCATAAAATAACTTTATATTTGCACTGATTTATTTTAGTTTGGGGACAAATCAGAAAGTACATGGCAAATAAGGCAACTCTGTAATGTTAAGGCTGCAAATCCTAAGACTCCGTAATGTTTTTGGTACCAATGATTATCTGAACGTGCATCGTACACCTCTGTCATGCCTCAATATAAAGTATGTGGTTCCTTTAGTTATTGCTTTCAAACTTTTTTCAAGAAACTGTACTTCAACTGAGTAAATTAGGGTAACAAAACAAACCTAAACACAAGAATCTATAGTTTTTATATATAAGTGTTCAGGGCTTATCACCACAAACTGCCCACTTCCTCCCATTTCTTTCCCGCACCATCCTATTTCTGCTTGTTAATTAGCAGCGCAGAAGCAGAACAGCGTCCACTCCCCTCTTTCCCGAAGCCAGTAATGTTTGGAATAATATGCTCTACTATTTCACATTAACATAAATATATCAAATAGGAATAGTCATAACACGTAAGTAGGCGAGGAAAAAAAGAAGGAGTTATAACACTTAACAGTTTATATTTTGGCATCATATCAATCTCTGTTCCTAATTTCCAGGATTGCTAAAATGTGCAAGATTTCTCCACAAACTTGTGCAGTCCTTAGCACCTATTGGGAGAAGGTCTAGGGCAATGGCCACTCTGAAACGTCAAGCTGCATGTTAGACCTGTCAGCCCTTGGTGTGGTTTCCTCTGTCTTTTTGGCTCCTGTGCTGAACTTTCGATTTGCTGGCTTTTAGGACTCTGGGCATTTTACCACTGCTGACCAGTGCTAAAGTGCCAGTGCCCTCTGTCTAAATTGGATTGCTAATTGGATTGCTAATTGGCTTATCCATGAATAGCATATTTGATTTACTAGTACGTCCCTAGTAAAGTGCACTAGAGGCGTTCTTGGCCTGTAAATCAAATGCTATAAGCGGGCCTGCACCACTGATTGTGCCACCCACTTGAGTAGCCATATAAACATGTATTAGGCCTGTCGCTGCAGTGTCTTTGTGTGCAGTTTTAAACTGCAATGTCGACCTTGCCAGGCCCAAACCTACCTTTTTAGTACATGTAAGGCACCCCTAAGATAGGTCCAAGGTAGCCCCATGGGCAGAGCGCAGTGTATTTAAAAGGTAAGACATGTACTGGTGTGTTTCACACGTCCTGATCTTGAAATACTGCCAAATTCCTCTTTTAGGATAGAGCGCGCAAAGCGCTCTGTCCCTGGTATGATCTATCTACGGGCTTTTAACCACGCCCATCAGTTTGTATGGTTTGTGGGCTTGACTTTTAAACTTTGCTTGATTTCATTAGGGAAATCCATGCACACGTCATGCCTTTTCCAGTGTCTAGCCCTCCTCGACTGCACCGCCCAACTACTGAAAACATATGAGGCCCGATGTTTTCTGGACTACTTTTTCTTTTTGTTTCGTAGGCAGCGCCATCTCGCTGGGCAGTAATAGAGCGCTTTGCCCTACATCGACCCTGTTGCATGGGTAATTGCACTTTTGCGAGTTACATGGATAATTGCACTTTTGCCGATACTTTTCACTGCAAGCAAACTTCTGTTTCCTTTTGTGTGTCTGCTTCATGCTCATGGCGGCCGTCGGCTTGCTTATGTGAAACTGTTTTACTTTTCAGTTTATATAACAAGAAAAGTCCGGTTAGCAGTTTAAAACGCTAATAGCTCTAACTCGAGCAAACGCAAGACCCATTGCATTGCAAATGCGTGTTTACTATTGCAAGGTCTATCTCTCCCATAGGTGAACCTCAGGATTGCCTTTAAATACTTTTAAGTGTAATTTCCCATTGGGAGCAGATAGATAGATCTTTTGGTAAAGTTGGTTTTTAGATTGCAAGTTTGAAAATGTCACTTTTAGAAAGTGGGCATTTTCTTGCTTAACCATGCTGTGCCTCTCCCTCTCTGCTGAATACACGTCAGGGTCAGACTGACAGTTGGGATGTTTGTGAATTCACTCTAGACAGTAACACAAAGGGAGCTGAGGTGTCTCCTGCATATCCTTATTGGTCTTCCTGGGCGACCGGCCCTGCAGCCGCAATGCCACCGCAGCGCCTCTGAAGTCCTGCAACATTGTGAGTCCCAAATGTTGTGTTACCGACCTCCGTGACACCCGTGGCCCTGTGGTGTGACTGCGACCCAAGAGGTCGTCCCATTGCTTCTTGACCCGCCAGATTCATTGACCCCGCCAGATCGTAAGGAACTGATGCCTCACCACCGACCCTGCATCACCTCCCCTGCAACCGTAAGGAACCAACGCCTCACCTCTCCTGCCTAGTAGTAAGCATCCGATGCCTCACCTCCCCGGTAGCAGTAAGAAACGGATGCCGCACCAGCTTCAGCGACACCGCACCTCCATAACTCCGTGCAACGTCTTTGTTTTCATTGTTTTAAAAGATACTGTACCTGAGGGTCAGTGCGACTCCGTGACTGGCACCGCACTCCCTCTCAAGTAGCATCAGACTGTTGGGAACAACTCAGTCAATGATGTTGTGATAGCCCCAGTTGGAGCTATTGTGTGTGGGTGATGGGTGCAGGGGGGGTGTTTGTGTGCACGCGCGTGCACACACACAAATACTAAACGCATTGCCTCTGAGATAAGCCTGACTGCTCATGCCAAGCTACTCTAGTGCGACTCCCTTATCCTGACAAAAGTGAGGGTCTCTACTTGGGCAGGATGCAAACCACTACCAATTAGAGACCCCATTACTAACACCACATGTCAATGACTGACAGTCAAAACATAAAAGTTTACCCTGCCCCGCAACCCCTTGCATGTAAACTGGTGAACACAAGTAAAATTATTGGCAATACCCTGATTTCACAGCTGACAGTCCTGTGAACACCAACTATTCCGTAACAAATTTGCAACAAAATGACAATTACCAAAATACTTGCACCAGATCACATGTCCATTTACAATAAATACATAAAGGCTGGTAGGTGGGAGAATAAATGAACAATTGACTAGGGCAGCAGTAAAAGAAACAAGCATTGGCAAAGCCAAAAGGCCTTGCCTATGCAAGAACTACTGGCTCTGGCAATGTCTTTTAGCCATGTTGGACACCAGCGTGGCTGCTGTTCAACATGGCTAAATGTTAGTAGCTCTGAGGAGAGTGGTGTGGAGGGCGTTAGAGTGGAATGGCGAAGAGTGTAGTGGCATAGAGTGTCGTGGAGTGGCATGGTTTTTCATAGGATGGAGTTGTGCAGAGTGGCACACAGTGGACTCATGTAGAGTGACGTACAGTAGAATGGCATAGATTAGAGTGGACTGGTGTAGAGCGTATTTGGTTTGAGTGTTGCAGAGTATAGTGCGTAGAGTGCAGTGGCAATGAGTACAGCAGCACAGAATTCGGCTGCGTACAATGCAGCGTCATAGAATGCAGTAGCGTAGACTAGATTGTTACACAGTACAGTGCAGTGAAAGAATGAAGTGGTGCAGAGTGGAGTAGAGTACTGTGGCCTAAAGTGCAGTGGTGCAGAGTAAAGAAGATTGACATAGAAAGTAGGGGCGTAGAGTGGTGCAAAATATAGTGCGGTAGAGAGCAGTGGCATACAGTGCAATGGAGTAGTGTGGCATAGAGTGGAATCATGCAGAGTAGAGTGGTGTAGAACGCAGTGGTGTACAGTGCATTGGAATAAAGTGCAAGGGTGCAGAGTGGTGTTGAGTAGTGTGTCAGAGTGCAGTGGCGTAAAGTGGAGTGGTGCAAAGTCGAGTACAGTGATGTAAATTGGCATAATTTAGAGTGGACTGGTGCAGAGTGCATTAGCGTGGAATTGCTGTAGAGTGCAGCAGCACAGAATTGAGCAGCGTACAATGAAGCATTGTAGAATGCAGTTGCATAGATTAAAGTGGTGAACAGTAGAGTTCAGTGGCATGGGGTGCAGTGGCATGGAGAGCATCAGAGTAGAGTGCAGCGGCATGGAAAGCAGTGGCACAGAGTGGATTGGCATTGAGTAGAGTGAATTAGAGTTGAGTGGTGCAGGGTACATTGCAACAGCATAGAGGACAGTGGTGTGCAGAGTAATGGCATAAAGTGGTGTAGAGTGCAGTAGCATAGAATGCATTGGTGCAGAGTAGATAAGAGTAGATTATAGTAGATTGGCCTAAAGTGCAGGAGCATACAGTGGAGTGGTACAGAGTAGAGTGCACTGGTGTAGCGTGTTTTGGCATAGAGTGCAATGGCAGAGTGATGAAGAGTGGAGCGGCAAAGAGTGCAGTGGTTTAGAGTGCATTTCCATAGAGTTGAGTGGTGAAGAGTAGGGAGGCGTAAAGTGAAGTGGCATAGAATGAAGTGGAGTGGAGAGGTGCAGAGTGCAGTGGCGTGGAGAGGTGCAGAGTAGAGTGCAGTAGTGTGGAGTGGTGCAGAGTATGGTGTAGAGTGGAGTTTGTATAGTATGGTAACTCACTGCCATTACAGACAACTCATTTTCTACTAAAATGACCATTAGATGTGCACAGACATACATTGTTACTAATAAAACTATACAGGGCACAAACGAGAATGTGTGAAACTGCATCACCTAGCGTACTGATTTGATCATATCAAAGTATCTGTTTCCAAAACACTTCAGAATTAACAAAAAATGTGCTGCATTTGTACTTTCGTAATCCTGATATATTTTGAAATATTTGCACTGTTCATTTAAATGTAGTTCTGTGCTAGAAAAAACCCTTTTCTACCCCTAGTATCCAGGAAGATTGTCACATAAACCCTTTCACTTTGAAGTCCGAAAAAGAAAACACCAAGCTTCCTCAGAAGGCAGACCCTGACATTTGACCTTTGCCTTTGAATGTACAGCAAATGTGACAAGAAAAGAAAAAGATTTACAGGCTTGTTTACAGAAATAAGCACTCCTGTAAGAATACAAGGAGAAGTAGTGCTAAAAGGCTTTAATCCTTGGGTGAGAAAAACTTATGCAGGACAGCCTGAATCAAATGAAGCCAGCAA
The DNA here is from genome assembly GCF_031143425.1 of Pleurodeles waltl. Taxonomy (NCBI): domain Eukaryota; kingdom Metazoa; phylum Chordata; class Amphibia; order Caudata; family Salamandridae; genus Pleurodeles; species Pleurodeles waltl. Next base: position 521,415,856 of record NC_090442.1, read on the forward strand.
ATAGAACGCCAGAAAATGTTGAGTTATAGATCACAAGCCTGCTTTGCTTCGACCTAAGTAAGGAACAGCACTCACCATTATGAGTTTTTAAACTCTGCACCTCCATGAACTTAGGGCGCCTGTGGCCAGGGTGTTCTTTATTTCATAAGCCTTTGTTTCAGGGTGGTACCCACCACCGCCACACTTCCTAATCCACACTGCTCCCAATTCTAGTAGCACAATTCCTCCCTCCCCCTAGTTACCCTCAGAATCACAGTAAACTGCTTACAGTGCATTCTTATACAAACACTTAAGAAAACAAAAAGGGGTGCATGCATATGTGTATGTCTATGTGTGCATTCTTATTTACAAGTAAATTGCATTTCCTGAAGGAAAAAACTGAAAACTTGAAAAAATCAATTGTATGCATGCTACAAACAATGGATTGCTTCTTATGACTTCTATCAAAGCACTGGGAAGCATAATGCAACTATAGTTTCCAAAGTGTTTCCAGAGCGCTTCCTTGCCATCTAATTTTCCACTGATATGCAATTTCACAGAGATTGTAGGGCACACAAAAGGGTCAAAACAAACCAATGTAAGTTGAAAGGAAAATAAACATAACTAAAAGTAAGAAATCAGAAATGCAGGCTATCGAGTCACATTCTACAGTCACAAAGCATATTTAAAGTAATTACATAATCCTCTCGCATATTTATCAATCTAGGTATAATCTCAAATAGACGGACTGGATGTGGAAATATATCTCCAATGTTGCCATGAGATGCCAACAAAGAGACGCCACAGCCACAGCCACAACTCAACCTATTCTGGACCTGATGATACCAGAGTAAAAAAGGCACCAACCAGAGCTCTGGCTTCAGCTCATGGTATTTTCTCCACGCCTCATTCAAGCATGTGAAGAAGAACCAACTACAGCTACAATGTCCCGAATACCTCCACACTAGGAATGCCTTGGATGCCGAAGCCATCTGAGTCCCAAAAATAAAAATATCAATCACAGCCGCCATAATAACAACTTCCTGTATCCACTGGTACAAAGGAGATGAGTATACAGGTTTTTGAGGTCTCTTAAATAAAACTAACAATTGTGCACCCCCACCCCAGTGCTTTCAAATCAATGGTCCCTTGCATATGCCTTCACACATCACACAGCCCATAGCCCATAGCTTCTCAATGCCCTGAAAGACAGATGTAGATATACTTGCTTATCATTTTAGTCTTCCTTGTAAGATACAAGCATGTAGACTGGAAAATCACACTAGAAACATGGACAAAAACTCTTATGACATTCTTCAAAAAAGTATGGGTGTGATGCAAGAAATCATTTTGCTGCCCTAAGCCCTGTGATTAGCAAATGCACAGAGTTTGTGACCCCAAAGTGATGTTTTACAATTTACTGAGCCCCTTCTGTGATTCATAGGAGCCTTTCTAAATCACAGTAGGTGCTTTGCGACTCGCTCCGAATCACTATCAGGAGGGTGTGTGAAAGGGGCATTCCCGTCTAATTGCGAATTGCACTGACATGTATCAATTGCTGTTGCAACCCACTGACATGTTACGGACTCCTCAGATGAGATGTTAATAGATTTGCAAAGGTGAAGGTGTCCCCGTGTGACAGCTTCTCATTTGGGAATTATGTCCGGTGGCCTTGGAGGAAGACGGACGGGCATCTAGTCGTTCCCAGGGGCCTTTCCCTCCTCCACTCGATGTCTCTTCCAAATGGGAAACCTGTATTTTTTTTATTAGGCAGCACTGGTTAATTTAAGGAACACATGCTGCTTTAAAAAATAGTTTCCTGTTTGGGAAAGCAAACACAGGGATGGTGCTCTGCTGTTCCGTGCCGAGCACCATTTTTGTTTGGTGTTTGCAGTGAATCACAGAGGGTCACAAACAGTAACCTGCCTAATAATTATTTTGCTTTTATAATGCTTTTAAGACGCACTGTAAAATTAGAGAGGGGCTTCAAATAGTCAGTGTGCAGTTTGCACCAACTATGTGCAACATCTCTGTGCACCGGAGTCTTAGTTTCACTGACTGAAGATTAGCCAGTCTGATGCTTATTACAAGTGTCCAACCAAAAGCATCCAGCCCTACATGTTTTCATTCCATTTACTACATCATTCAATGCAGAAATTAGTGTGGTTTACTGTGCCATACATACATACATATGAACGTCTCGTACAACTCCTCTTGGAAAATCAAAACTATATGCATGTCCCGGAACTTGGGATTCTTTAAATAGACATTTATACCTTGAAATGTGACCCAGCACTGTCCAGACTCTCGTGAAGTCCCTCAAACCACCAACATGAGATGACTCACTGTCACCAAATTATGTAGGTTCCTCCAGCCTCTCTGAAAACCAAGATAAAAGTATTGTGCACTCTGATGACATCTTTATCACCAGGTAACCACAGTTGTGATCTCCACAATATTGTTCCCAAAAGAAACATTATCAGATCCTTAGAATACATAACAATGCACTTGGGTAATATTAAATGCTAAATAGCATTAAGGTCTCTCACCATGCCAGTGGACCCACTTCCATTGCTTCTGGATCAGGACACCTATTTCAAACATAACAAACTGCTAATCCTTAAGTTACTTGCATTATGTAGGTTCTTCAAATATCACACACCATAGAGCCACCCCGTGAGGAGATCCATCTTCACCATAATTTTCCTGTCTAATTCCACTAGTTCCTTGATGCCCGCACCCATCTTGTTAACACACCTCACTGCCAACATTGTCCATCTTTAACATTACACAGCACTGTCCCTGTTCCATGTTCTTTATCAAAAGAACCAGGTAACAGCTGCAAACAATATGCATTTACCTCTTGGTTTCTGACCACCTGATCACTATCTCACACCTTGGGCCCAATCATCTAAGTGAACATTGATTCTAACACCATCTCAGTAACCTCACAGATAATAGCCTGATCATTCCAAGTGTCAGTATCTTCCAGCCACTGGAACACCTTCTCTCGTGATGCCCGATTCAACCTCACATCGGAGTACGTCAAACCCCATCTCACAGTGTGTGTTATGTTCAGCCGGTGCAATGCTCAACAGTGCAGCTGACCTGGAAACACTGCATGAATTGTAAAAGATTCCAACTCAGTTAACCTCAACGGACAAGTTACTTACCTTCGGTAATAACTTATCTAGTAGAGATTGCTTCTAGCTGCAGATTCCTTATCTTTGAATTTTCATCAGGACCAGACTGCTGGCCACCCAACCTACGAAGTCGGTGCACCCCATACTCTCGGCCACGCAGAGGCTGGGCAGCATGTGCAGTATAGTGGCTGGACGGGAACTGGCGTGGTTTCTGTAGCCACAAAAGAGGCAAAAGGCAGAGTAATGAGCGCTTCAGCACAGAGTCTGCCTTGTTTCCAAAGAGACTGGTGCTATCGAAGGGCATGTCCATAAGAGAAGCTTGGACACCCCCTCACAAAGCCAGATGTCTTCAGCAAGGTGCAGTACCTCAGGGCCAATGTCGTAGAAACTGCTATATCTATCGATTGAGTTGTGTCCAGTCTGCAACAAATCTGGCACTTTGCTGCGACTCTCCAGTCGGCAACAGCCTGAGAGAGTACAGCCCAGGCCTCCTGTAGGACCTGTGGCAGCACTTGTGCAACTGTATCCCACAGTGTGTGGGAATAAAGGCTCAAAAGGCATGCAATGTTTACAGACTGCAATGCAAGGCTGGCGGAAGAAAACATCTTCTTCCAAAATGAATCCAACCTTTTGGATACCCTACTCGGGGCAGCGGTAGAAAACGCGCATTGGGAGGTAGTGGTCCAAGGAGGTGGACCTCTCTTGAGGCTTGAGAGGGCCACCTCCTTGGACCTCTCAAGCCTCAAGGTTGGGGAGTCAGAAAATGTAGGTCTCCAGGTGCAGGGCAATGATGGTGGGCAATAGTCCTGTTCACAGGAGACTCTGCGCTGGGTTTGGACCAGGGACCCAGAAGGACGTCAGTGAGGGCATCACTGAACAGGAGTAGGGGTTCTGAGGTGTAAGTTCCCAGTTGCAGGACCTCTATCAAGAGATTAGTCTTGACGGCCACCAAGGGCAGTTGAAGGTCCAGGACCTCAGCTGCTCTCCTCACCACCACTGCTTAAGAAGCTCCCTCCTCCATAGCCAAGATAGGGTGAGAAAGCATGCCAGTATCTGGAGATGTGATCATTCTGCTGGCTTTACCCAAGCCTCATGCCAGTCCATTTCACCTTTCTATGGCTGGTATTCTAAAGAGTCCAGTGACCCCTTCAGTAAAATAGGGCTCAGGATCCGAATGAGGAGGCAAAGCTCCTGCCAGTGCTGATGTTGGGTGACACTCATCTGGCTCTGTGTCAGAGTTCAGGGTGACAATGGGGATGGCGTCGCTCGGAGTATTAGCATTGGGACCGGCGCTGGGGAAAGTTGAGGTGGTATGACCGGCACCGGTCTGGATTTAAGACTGGATCCCTAGGAGCCCATCAGTGCAGAAGCCAGAGAGGCATAGAACCTGATTGGGCCTCCTCTGGCCCGGCAGAGCCAGACGGCGCTCCAGCAGGGTCACACTGCCCAAAAAACTCAGGGCAGGAGTGGCTTTGGCTCCTGGAAATTAAGGGAGGCGCGGGGTCGGCCCAGGCGCAGGTTTAGAAGAATGAGGCCTAGAAAGATGACCCTCCATTGTCACATTGTCCGATGGACCAGGAGAAGTCAAAAAACACTTCAACTTCTTATTTTTCTTCTTGTGCCTCGACTCACCTGCTCGCCTAAAGGACTTGGAGTGGGACGATGATGACTTAGGACTAAGTGACTGGTCCCAGGACTTTCCTCTCAATGGAGACCTCAACCTGCGCAGAGTTGCATGCATGGTCGCCATCAGCTTTAGGGACCACTCCGTCAAAGCCTTCGGATGCATGGCCAGGCACTAAGAGCACACATTTGGGTGGTGCTCCAAACACCACAAGCACACAAGGTGTGCATCCATCATGGACACCACTCCATGACAGCAATTGTAGGGCTTGAAACATGCCTTCTTGGAAGACATTCCTCGACACACCAGGAGAAATTCTCAAAAAAGAACTAGACAAAAGTCCAAAAAAGACAAGTCAAAAAGGGACTGAGGAGCAGCTCTCTTTGGATCTGTGCTGGCTGGCGCAGAAAGAAAAGAACTGACGTTGGAGCGCCTGGTTGGTGTCTATATAGGAACTGTGATATCATTTCCGCTGCAGACAATGGCGATCGCAGAACTGATCAACACTACCCACCGGCGTGCAGGAGTACTGCTCACGAAAATCTTCTGGATCTAGTCGGACGCCTGGAGAGAATTCAAAGGAAAGGAAACTTTAATACACATTCGAGTTTCTCAATGAAAATTCCCTAAATCTGATTCCCCCGACTCTGCTCTAGACATGACTGATTGACCAGAAAACCTAAAGACTCTAGAGGTCTCACTTCCTTGCTGGTGAGTTGTACCAAACCCAACTTGTCCTGCAGCATGAATAAAATGTTGTACTAATATTCTCACTACCTTTCCTGCCAATCAATCAACAACCTGCTGCCACATTTCATAAAGCAACAGTGGGATGACAAAACTCCGAAGGGAAAGACTAGAAAACCACCACATCGTCTCTGTCCATTTTTTAATGTTAATAACCTGTCCAGTTGTTTATCTCCTACAGCTTAATGACTTGGCTCATCCCTTTGTCTTTTTTGTCCATCAGAAATTTGTGGCTTATAAACCTTTGGCACATCCAGAGCAATTGTCACAATTACGCCTTTGAGAAGATCCTCTATTTGCTGATTCTCCAACAGTCTCTCCTGAATTCCGAAAGCCTCCTCCTATGGAACTCTTTCCTGCGCTTGCTGATCTATGAACTGCCTAGTCCATCACGGAATCTTCTGTAATTACCCCTTTTTTGTTTTAAAACTGGGCAAAGAAAATATTTTAATTTGACACAATTGAAGCAGCTACTGCACAATGTTCGGCTTCCTTTTCCTTTGGGCCACCGAGGAAAACAATCCTGCAGAATACTTCTATCTCTCGACAAAGCATTCGTAACTTTATGCAAATTGTGTTTCAGTAATTGCGTGGCTTTAGCCAAGGAACCAGTCTACTGTTCTCCAAATCCCTTCAAAAAACGTTTCACTTAACTGCTTTGTACATTCCGCATCAATTAAAATCAAGCAACATACTTTGAAATCTCTCGCAAAAAATAATCCTTGAGCTACTAAACCCCCCGAGTTACTAGCGAATTCAGTAAGCATCACGTCTAGCTTAAAATAACTCATTAATAAATTTAAGTTTGCACTGCTCAAAATGCAAGTGTTGTGCTCTACTCATTGATAAAACTCATTTGCATCTACATTTTGGTGCTGAAAGAAATATCGTTTGAAAGTAAAATACTTTGGTCAAATGATTGTGATAGGTGTGGGCTAACTGCAGGTGATAAGGATTTGTAAACCGATATTTAGCAGGCCACTGGAAAAAGTTTATTCAATGGTGGGAGCCAAAAGTCAGGCTATTTCACTCTTACATTTCTGCTTTTCGTACTGCCACTTACCCAGCTAGCCCTGCCTGCTGTTAAATGTTACATGGATGCCCTACCAGCCTTCAAGTGTTTTCCTGACTAGAATTTTTAGGTCGAGCGCACAAGTGCTCTGATCTTTTGTAATCCATCTGTGGGCTTTTAACTACACCCACCGCACACCCATCACTACCACTTGTTCTTGGGCTTGCCTTTCAAAAATCCTTTGTTATCACTGGTAAATGCTTTACATTTGTTCCTCCTTGGGGTGGTTTGGTTACCGCCCTGGACATCAACCCTGTTACATGGATAATTGCACATGGCGACCATGACGCTTTAAATCCGCTCACTCATGTCAACTGTTTTACTTTTCATTTTCAATTTACAACGTTAACAGCTCTAACTCGAGCAAACGCGAGACCCATTGCATTGGAAATGCTTGTTTGTTTAAGTCGCTTCCGTTCAATAGGATTTGAATCTTGTCTTTTCTCACAGCAACCCCATTTAAGCCTATGTACATTGGCCCGGTTTGACTTATTCTGAAGTGATTACTCAGCAAATAGGGTTGGTAAATTTTTCATTCCACCATCATTTACATTATTCTAGCCAGATACATTGTTTTTTTTTTATCCCTGTTCATATTTTCTACAAAATACAGTATCTTCCCTCCATCTTATCCAAGAGGTAGAACTACTGCATAGACTGGACCCAGGTATGCGGTACCCTATTACATCGATGTGCTTGACAGGACGTGGAGGATTATAAGCTCTTTGTGGGGTCACCAGAGACCAGAAAGGCAAGGCAGTGACCAAATAGACCATTTCACATTGGGTCATCCTTTGTAATAGAGTTCTGCTACGCTTTGTCAAGGAGGAACCTCCGAAGATTATTAGCGCCCATGCCCACTTGCACTATGCCAATGCCTAATTCTACAACTCTCACCTGACATCTGCAGAGTGGCACCATGGTCATCCTTGCATACGTTTTGAAAGCATCACAGCCTGACATCACAAGCACCCAGTAACCGATACCTTGCCACACTGTGCTGTGTATGATTTCCTTGGTTGGCCAACACTATTCAGGCTTCCAGAGGGTATTGTTTCAGGGGACTCATTCACAACATGAAGATTTTTCAGGAAGGATATGGTGACTGACCATATGATTTAGTGTATAATGTACTTCAAGCCTGTTCATTTTACTGCACGGTGGAAAATGCCATTGCAAGGCTCAGGATTTACTTAGTGTTAGACTTTATGCACTGCCACAAAAAGTAGATTTTCCACATACGACTGGAAAATAAATAATGATTTTATTAGAAGCACATAAGTTAATGATATTCTTCCCGTCAAATTCACTCTCTTCAGTGGCTCTGTTTGGATTGCATTTAGAGAAAATAAAAGGCGTGAGGACATAGATTCTGAAAGTAGGCGTTCGGAGTCATCTTCATTAGTTTTAGAGGAAGAATTCAACATTGGTTGTTGAACTTTTCATAGTTCCACTTTTTCTGTTTGTTCGAGCCTGGGTAAAAAAAACAGCTTCACGTTCTTTGTTCGTACAAGGTTTGAGGGATATTTCTTCTGTTTAAAAAGCTTTATTAAAGAGTTTTTCAGAAATCGGTTTTGACCTGTAACTAACCAACAATGACAGCAAACCTTTCAACATATTGGGATAAATGCATATAAATAAATAAAACATTATAAAAAATCATAACATGAAAACATGTCAATAGTAACTAAGAGATATTTTATAGAAAATAGGTATGGATAAATCATGAGAGACTGGGAGACTGGAAATGTACTGGTGTTTAATATGTCAAAAATACATTTTGCAATCATATAATAAATATTATAAGCATTATTTCTAAACACCGAAGAAACTTATTACCTATATAGCCTTTATAAAATATTAATGCTCTAAATGTCTTTCTTACACTAAAACGGGGGTGGCAAAGAAGAAGGACATGCATAATACTAGCCCCGTTTTTAATAAAATCATGATTTTCTTCTAATCAAGCTGAATACCATCAGTTTTGTTCTCAATGTGCATCGCATACGAGTTTTTCGGGTCCCACTCCACATTTTGCTGACTTGTGGCCCTCATAAGAGATCCAGAATAGAAATCCTGCACTTATTTTTTTTAAGCTTTAGCATATAAAAAGTGTAGGGTGTGGTACAGGGGGTGTTTGTGGGCATAATAATAACAAAATATACTCTCGGGATTTTAGAGACACAACAATAATTTATGGTTAAAGGAAGAGCCTCCGCCCTTTGAAATGTTATTTATAGACAACAAAAGCCATTTCCGAAGTTTGTTCCGACAAAAATGATGGTCTATTCAAAACAGGAAGGGTGCAGTTTAACCAATTCTGTGATTTTGTTGGCTGGAAGCGTATGGACATTCATCCACTGGAGATGCAAGTCATGCAAGAGCTCTGACAAACAAGGCAGGCGCTCCACGAAACAGAATGCCTCATCACCACTGGCAGACAGACGATGTCTGAAGACAGACTCTACTCACAGATGTGGTCTTGCTGACACAATAAATTACTATAAGTATTAAACGCCATGCCTGGTTTCGGTTGCACTGAGAACATTTTGGCGCCAATGAAAGTGCTCAGAAGTCGAGACCAGACCAGTGTATTTCTATTTGCAGCTTGCGCTGTAAGACTAGTATCTGACATGGGACTGTAGTTGCGCACACAGGCTACAACAATGGAAAGTGTGTAAATAGAAACCGAGTTTTGTCTGAGATGTAATCCTCTGCACTTCTCGATGACATTTTAATTAAGTATTTAGCGATGTTGAGGCTGAGCAGAAAAACATATTTGACAAGTTGTATCTCTAGTGCCATTAAAACGAAATGTTCCTTGTAAGAAGAGAAACCGTATCCTTGATGCAGCAAAAAGGAGGTTGACCACAAAGCTATCCTCGATTCTTGACCTACCGGTGTATCAGTGAACACACCAGGGTTAGGATAGAAGTGATTGAGCAAAAGTTATTAAACGCAACAGCTGAAACAAAGGTATCTCCTTGAGGGCGCGACAGCTGAAATAAAGAGCGCGTGGAATATTACACACTTTAAAGTTTTGTCACCAGTGACAAGGCTACCACACCTCTGCCTTTCAAGGGTCATAAGATATTTTCAAGGCTCATCCCAGAGCTCTTCATAAAGAAAGCCAACGACAACGTTTTAAGCAGTGAATACATTAAAAATTCACAGACATTTTGCATGAATGTATACATATCTCAGTCTTTGGCTGTATTTGCAATACCTTGTCAGGGCACTTGAAGGTCTAGCCGGCTCGTTCACCTTGACTCCAGTGTGTTTGGAGTTTGCTCAGGCTTCAGTGGCACCCTCATCTCTGATCTTGGTTATATCCATGCTTCAGTTTACGGAGCCTCATTAAAGCGCCTCTACCGCATGCTGACTTGGACTTTATTGTACTAGTACATTTTATTTATATACAGCTTTGTATTTTGTGACGGAATGTAATAGTAACTTTTGTGTGAGTGAGATTTTGATGTGTGTGTGTGTTATGTTTTGGTTTTGTGGAATAGAGCTATGTGGTACTGGTGTAGTGAGTTCATTTTTATTTTTAGGATATGAATCTAAACTACTGGTGGGGAGTGGACGTCGAAAGGGAAAGAAGGTGGTGATGTGTGGTGGTGGTGGAAACAATGTGGTATGTGAGAGGGGTTAACAGAGGTTATGAGTGTTGGTACTGCATTAGGTAGGAGGAAGATGTAGTCTGTGTGGTGGAGCGTAACATAGTGAGTGTATGGTATGGTTGTGTGTTTTCGGTAAAAGGAGGGAGGTGGTGTTGTGGTAGGACAATATGAGAGAGGGGTGGGTAAAGGGGTGATGGAGCTGGAATGAGCCATGATAGGAGTAAGAAGAGGGTACAGCTGATTTTTGTATGAAAAGGGAGGTTTTATTTGAGGTGATTAACGGTATGTGCAATGTGGGTTTGTGGTGTATTGGTGATTTGGGTTTTGATATTAGTTTAGGTCAGAGTAGTGGTTTATGTGGGATTGAAGGTGCCATTGCGTGGAAGTAGGGCTAGAAGGGTATATAGATTTGTTCTGTGGAGTTGTTTATTGCGTGGTGAGTCACGTGTGGATTGAGCTTGTTGTGAATGATTAGAGTGCATTTGTTGAGAATGAGTGTGTATGTATGCGGCTGAGGAAGGGATATGGTGGAGGTTGTACATTTCAATCTTTCTGTTACCGTCACACCCTTTCTTCTTATCTATGGTACATCCTCTCGTTCATCATCTTACTTTTTAAACAAGGCGCTTACTTTCTCTCTTCTACCTCTCCTTCACACTGCCCTACATGTTTGGACCTTTGATTCAGCCATTATTTTTCCACCTACCCATGTTTAAAGGAAACCCTCACAGCTGGACTTCAGGGCCGCAGAAGGCCTTTTCCTCACTGTATACCAGTACCACTGGACGCAGCAGTGAGTGAGAATGGTACGACAAGAATGAGGACGAAAGAAAGCCATACGTTATTGGAAAGAATACTGTATCACTGGGAAGAGTGATGCGCCAAGGGAAAGAGGGTCGCACGACTGGAAAGGGGTTTGCAACGTTTGAAATTTATTTTCTCAGTTTTATATAGCCAAGCAATCAATTGTGAGTATTTGTGCAATTACGAACCATAGGAAGCTCTACTTGACATCTCTGCCATTAATGAAAGGCAATACAACATTATGATGAGCTACAGAGAAGCGATGACGATTGTACCGCTAGGACTCCCTCTATTAAAAACAAGTACACCTAAATAATATTGTCATGCCAATTATGATTTTTTAAAACATTATTTCAACTATTTTAGTGAACAGTCTTACACAGATTATGCAAATAAAAGCAAAGAACAGGCTTCTGCTCACTCTCCTATTAGAGTGCCAGACAGACAAGCACCAACTGATTAACCATTCACCAGGTTAATCCATGGACGCCAGAACTTCCATCTTTGCCATGTCCATCGGGTAAACAAGCAGTATGAAGAGATCACAAGGCAACCTTCAGAACACTACTAGATACCTAAACAAATTATTAATGAAATAAAACAGGAGAAAGGATATTTAGCTCAGTTGCCCACACCAACATGCACGCCATGTACAAAATAATGAAATGTGCACTGCACTGTGGAAGAAACCCCAACAAAACCATTAATTTCAATAGTGAAACTCGGAGATAACAAAGGCCTTTACCAGCATATTTACATTGTGTGCAGCAGTACACTGCTTGTGTGTGTCATACAGACTTAAGACTTGGACTGGCGGCTAATGTATTTTTTCACTGTCAACAGATAAAACAAATCAGTGCATGACATGACTCAATGGACCGACCCCATGTTATACGTACATTTCTCCGCGCAGCAGTCACAACGTTTTATTTCAAGGAAACATCAAGGGGTAAGGGGCAATGTAGGGGGGCTGATAGAGGTGCAGTGAGCAGAATATAAAACCCCTATTCTGAAAGACGTGTAACAGATTGTTTAGTTAGATAATATAGGCTTCAAAAGTTCAAGCACTTTAAGGCAAGAGAAGCGGGAACATAACATTCACTCATTACCCAAACTCTTGCATAAAGACCATTTGCCTCAGCTGCTAAAAGTAGCAGATAATTCTATAAACATATCCTGAAAAGATACAATAGCCTTTATTAGCCGGCACCTGCCCCAATACTACTAGGAAAAATATGTACAAGTGTGAGTTATACTCTGAAGCTGAAGTAGGACTGGCCATACAGGGATGCAAAACATTCCACAGTGAATCCACAATGATGGAACTTCACTGACTCCCCTTGCTGGTCCACACCATCTTCAAAACCAGCAGCATTGTTTACAAACCCATCATGACCTGCACCTCTGTGCATTTTGCAGACAGGCACAACATCTCCAAAGGTTCTCAAAACACCTGCAACCAGGATACTATAATTCTTCAGACTAACATGTGTAAAAAACAGGAAAAAAGACAGAAGGCCTTTTCTATCTATGCACCCAGGATCAGGAACAACTTCCCTGTATCCATCAGGACCATCCAACACTGCTCCAATTTAGAGAAGAGTTGAAGACACGCCTCTTTTAAGAACACTAAAACACAAAGCATTAACCGTCCACAACCCAGCTTTGTCTCTTTGATTTTATTCTTGTTTTTCACCATGTACAGTGCTCTGCTGCCGTGTGGCTAGGTTTCAACTACAGAAATACTATATACATACATAGACACCATATAGATTCGTATAATAAAACATCAAGGTTATCATTACCTGATGCTAAAATAACCAAGCTCCTGCTGTAACGGGGTCTTAGTTGCAAATATTCTCACAACAACATAGTCCTGTTGCTTACTTACTGCTATCACGTCACATTACACAACTCACCTCGGACATCAAACATCTGCTGTCTTTAGAAGGCAACCATGACTCAACTGTGATATCTGTGTTATTCTGCATGTGCTTCATTATTACATCACAGCAGAGGTCTGTGGAGGTCAGCCATATTTCCTAAACAATATTCAACATTAACAACTAATAAAAAGTGTGCGCCACATGAACATGGGAACTATTGTACTTAATCAGACCAAAGGACGATCCATTACAAGAAAGTTCAAACAATTTACTCATTCATTTTGGGCAATACTAAACAAAGCAATCAGTTTGCATGTAGCGCCTGCAAAAGAACAAAAATTATGTGGAGGGTTATGCTATTGAGCAGTTAGACAAGACAACGCCACAGCTTAGAAGTATGCAGGTCTTTTAGATGAAGCTGAGATGGCTTTTCACGAGATGTCCCATAACAACAATGAGTAGCAGTAAAGTCATCCACATCATTAACTGTACATGGCAATTGGTTGTAAACCAAACATTACTCACAAAACATTTCCTTCAGATCTTTTCTTCATTCCTTGAGAAGATATTCAACCTTGGGCTTCCATTCTTTCTACATCAGCCTGTTGTTTCTTCCTAACAAGGCAGCACTAGCCACTCTGAGCAAAGTAAAAGAAGTTGTACACAACTCCTTTCCCAAATAATCCATTTGCTGACTCTCCTTATTGGGGGAGTGAAACTCCAAAATCTGCTAAATGTATCTTTCTGACGGCAGAATCAACGAGTCTGGAATAGGAGCCCAGTGTACAAAGGTTCACAGTCAGTAGCTCTATAACTATTCTTTCGTCTCATTTTACATTGCTTTAAAGTCGCTCTAAAAAGGTGTCTGAGCTTTTTTTCTGGGGATAATGTACTAATTTAAAAAATATGTTTTATGCAACAGTGTGCATTAATATAAATTAAACTTTAAATGCAAAGTGAAGCGTAAGGAAAATTTAAAAAATGCACTCTAAAATAAATGTATATATTCACTGACAAAACTAAAGGGTAAAGTTAGAATGAGGCATGAGTTAACATGAAGAAACACCCAAATCAGTGAAATACACCAATTACAGTTATGTCCAAAACTATAACTCTGCCCCCACATCATGCTCTGGCTTTCAGCCAAGACCCGGCGTCCATCGCTGCGCAAACACCCATCCCTCATACTTGTTGCTTTTTAAAAAAAAAAATTATTTTAAGACATAAATGCAGTAATATGTAAGGTCATAGTCAGTGGATGATGGGGTAAAAGTTATAGTTTTCGACTAAACAACAGCACCACTATATTCCATGATGACCTACCCCACATTCCAACTCCAAATATCATGACATCACACACAACAACTACCCACATATTACACCCTGCCCTTTTCAGAGCAATTTAAATATTCTCTTTGAAAAGACAACAACAATTTCAAACATGAAAACTGGTTTTCTGGAAGGTAAAAGAGTTACATACGAATAAAAAACAAACAGAATCAGTTACATTGCAATGAATGGTATATAAAACAGGAAAATAATGTTTATTTTACATAATCTTTCAAATGAAGAGGAACTTTCACTTGTCTAAGACACCTTCTCACATCGCCTCATGCGGAAAAAAAGAAAATTTCACTCACCGAATTCTAATCACCTTGCTCCAAAACAGCACCCTCAATTTCTCTTTCATTTCTTTGAACTTGGATTCACAGACATCATCCCATACAAACTCCGTACCCTTCCAGAGTAGGCTTCTCATACTTGCACATATGCACATGGTCTGATGTCTAGTCTCAGTAACTTGACTTTACCTTTGAACATGCTGCTACAGAATAGCTTTGACACAATAGTGATTTTTGCTCCAGAGGCAAGCAAAATCTTTGTTTTCTCACCATCAACCGATAAGTCAGTCACTGGACTGATTCTTTCACTACAACTGACCTACAATACAATCTGCCCACACCCAAAAACAGCATCGGTATCACTCTTACAAAAATCATTCTCAACCTCATATACCTTCTCTCTAGATTTTTTTGTCTTGCATACACTAGCTAAGTGTCCTTTCTTCTTAGAGAATGCACAACTTTTGTTCTCCTTTGAGATAACTTACTTTCCGTTGTTTTTTTTTATCTCTGTTGCTGACTACATGAATACTATTATCTTTGCCTCCTTCAATATTTAAGACTTCTACACATTGAACTGAATGTTCAAAATTATGTTTAGCAATTAACACAATGTCATTTAAACTCGGATCATCCTTCTGCCACACTTCTTCATGTATCTTTTCAATGTTGCAGCCCAATATAAACTGATCTCTGATTCTCTCTTCTAACAAACACACATTTACAAGAATAGGCCAATTTTCTCAAATCAATAACGTAGTCCCCTACTGTTTCCCCTTTCTTTTGATTTCTTTTCTCAATGTGATACCTTTCCAAAATGATACTAACTTTAGGAAGATAATATTTATCCAATTGTTAGACCTGCCAGCCTTAGAGTGGCCTTCTCTTAAATGTTTGCCTTTATCCTCCATTTCTTGCTGATCTCGTTTTTGTTGGTCTTACAACTCTGTGCACTTTACCATTGCTAACCAGTGCTAAATTGTGTGTGCTCTCTAATTCAAACATGAAAGAACTGGCTTACACCAAACTGCCACATTTAACTCACTTGTAAGTCCCTAGTAAAGCAGCACTACAAGTAACCAGAGCCTGTAAAGTAAATGCTACTAGTGGGTCTGTTGCACTGAATATGCCACCAACTTAAGTAGCCCTTTTAAACATGTCCCAGACCTGCTGATGAAGCCTATGTGCAGTTGTAAACTGCCATTTCAACCTGGCAAAATAAAACTTTTGCCAGGCCTAACACTTCCTTTTTAATACATATGTCTCTCCTAGGGAAGGCCAGGGTGGGGTGTATTTAAAAAGTTGGACATGTACTTTTAACTTTTACATGTCCGGATTGATTTTCACTACTGCAAGGCCTGCCTCTCCCATAGGATGACATTGGATAAATTGTTTATTAATTTGATTATGATCATCCATATAAGACTCCATGTACAGTAAGAATAGCTATAGCCAACGCGTTTCGTCCCAAAGGACTTATTCAGGGCTCGCAGGTCAGTCAAAAAAGTTCTTCTGAGCACAGTAGCATACGGTGACACAGAAGCAAGATTTAATAAACAACTAATTATGTCAAAGGAGGACGTGGTCGATGGATTATTGCTTTGATAAGATGCTGCATAAGGACATATAGACATTTAAGGGAATTTTCCCTCTTCTATAATTTGGTATAGTTGAGCTGAGTCTTATTTCGCAATTATAGCACCATTTGCTTTGGTGACAGAGGATTATGGGGTTGGTCCTTTAGACTTGTGCACCTTTTTTTTCGGATTACAGTTGTTGACATATTTCCTTATATAATTGCAGGAAGTGGTGCAGCAATTTTGCCTCGGCCCCTGAGTTTTTGTATAAGATGTTTATAAGTTGTATGACCACATAGGATGGAGCTTTCCATTTCAAAGTGTGAGCAAAATGGACCTTTTTCATGGGGTTGGTTGTTCTACAACAGCCACTGCAAGAGTAAATGGCACGCACTATAGGTCCTTCCACATACAAAGGGGCACAACATCGTTCGCAGTTCCCTCTGAGATCTGAACTCTGTCCGAGAGATTCCGCTGATACTGCACCCACTGGAACTTCAGATCCCACTGAAGAACTTGCATATGCCATCTGGCATGAGTCACCAGCAAGATGCTGGAGGCCCTGAGGCCAGGCGGCCTCAGTCATTCTCACCGAAATCCAGGATAGAGGCTGAAACATCGGTATCATAGACTATCCTGGACTCGCCGATCAGGAGGATAGGCCAGAGAACAGCTCCAATGAAAGGGACATCTAAAAAGAGTCAGGTGTGACTTTGGCACATTTATAGTGAACTCCAGCGAATGCAGGGGGTCTGTTGTAGTCTGGAGGTGAAAGGTGACAGCCTGGGGCGTAATCACCGTCAACAGCCAGTTGTCGAGATAGGAGAAAGAAACCTCTGATCTCCACAGATGAGGTGCAACCGCCACCGCCATTACTTTGGTGAACACCGAGGGGAAATGGTAAGGCCAAAGGGGAGCACAATGAATTCGAAGTGCTCGTGGTCTACCGTGAACTCCATGCAATGTGTGTGGGCAGGCAGAATGGGGATATGAAAATAAGCATCCTGCAAGTCCAATGCTATCATCCAGTCTCCTGGGTCCAGGGCAGACAAGACCTAAACCAACGTGAGCATCTTTAACTTCTCCTTCTTGAGGAAGAGACTGAGGGAACGGAGGTCTAGGATAGGGCCAAGGCCCTTGTCCTTTTTGTGGACCAGAAGGTAGCAGAATAGCAACCACAGCTTACAGGTATGGCGCTTCAGGGCCACTGTCGAAGAAACCGCTCTACCTGCTGAGTCGGTCGTATGAAGTCCACAACAAATTGTGAACTTTGCCACGTCTCTCCTCCTCCAGGGCAGCACTTGTGCAACTGTATCCCACACCGTGTGAGAATAATGACCAAAAAGGCATG
The DNA here is from genome assembly GCF_031143425.1 of Pleurodeles waltl. Lineage (NCBI taxonomy): Eukaryota > Metazoa > Chordata > Amphibia > Caudata > Salamandridae > Pleurodeles > Pleurodeles waltl. The sequence continues at coordinate 521,433,284 of NC_090442.1, forward strand.
CAGTGATCATGGACCACAATGCAAGGGTGGCGGAAGAAAACATCTTCTTCGAAAGTGATCTCAACCTTTTGTATTCCAGAATTCTTCCCTAATGAGTCAAACCTTTTGGATTCCCTACTCAGGAGAGCAGAAGGGAATGTGCCATGGGAGGTACAGGCTTGGACCACCAAGCTCTCACGGGTGGGTTGTTGTGTAAAGAAACTTGGGCCCCTAGGTACATGGTGATTGTGGCGGGCAATCGCCTGTTCACAGGAGTCCCTGTGCTGAATTTAGACCAGATACCCAGTAGGACGTCAATGAGGACATCATTGAACAGGAGCAGGGGTTCTGAAGTGGACACTCCTGGTTGTAGCACCTCTGTCAAGAGATTAGTCTTGATGGCCACCGAGGGCAGAAGAAGGTCAGGGATTTCAGCTGCCCTCCTCACCACAATAACATAAAAAGCTTCCTTCTCCATAATATAAAAATAACATAAAAAGCTTCCTTCTCCATAGCCAGGGTAGGGGAAGAAAGCATGGCAGTATCTGGAGATGTGTCCAGTCCGCTGGCCTCACCCAAGTCTTCAAGCCAGTCCATTTCTTCAAGTAGCTGGTATTCTAAAAGGTCCAGAGACCCCTCCCATTCATCCCAAAAGCCTAACCCACAGGAATAGGGCTCATGATCCAAACGAGGAGGAAAGGTTTCTGCCAGCGCCGGTGTTGGCGTCGGGAAATACAATTGGGATGGCGCAGCCCGTGGGCTCGGACAGTGCTGGGAGTGTCAGGACTGGCATCAAGGAAGGTCAAGGTGGTATGACCAGCGCAGGTCCGGATCCAGGATTGGATCCTTGGGAGCCTATTTGCACCTGGGCCAGAGCCGCCAGTGCAAAACCCAAAGGGGCCCCACCCGACCAAGCGGGTCCCAAAGGGTTTCCAGCAGGGTCCGGCTGCCCATACATGATGCGCACGTCGTCATAAAATTCTCAGAGTTGGGCAGGGGCCGCTCTGGCTCCCAGAAACTTGGTAGGGGTGGAGTCGGTCCAGGCACAGGTTTTTCAGAACAAGACCTAGAGGGTCAACACTCCCTCATCTTGTTGGCAGACGGGTGGGGAGAAGTCGTCAAAGAGTGCTTCAACTTCTTGGATTTCTTCTTAAGCCTTGACTTACCCGATTGTCCAGAGGACTTGGAGTGGGATGACTACGACTTCAGACTTGCGTGGAGTCACGTGCCAGGCTGCCATCAGCTTTAGGGATGCTCTCTTAAAGCCTTCGAATGCATGGCCCAGCACAGATGACGATGATGACAGACAGGGAGCTCATCGACACCACCTACCGATGCACAGGAGTACTTCTCACAAAAATCTTCCAGATCCAGCCTGACACCGGGGGAGAATTCTAAGGTAAGGAATCTGCAGCTAGAAGTCTCTATCAGATTTACCTATGTGACATGTATAACAAATTCTTCAGTCATGGATTATAGTCATGGAAATAACTGGGAGAAATCCCTGTTGGCCCCTCTGTGACGTTGAAATATGGGAGAGAAGCTTCCCACTCCTCTTAGTGAATAACACAAGCACTTCATATACCTTGAACTAAGGATTTCTGTTACTGAACATACATTCTAACCTGATAACGTTGACTAACTGTTGTGGAGTACGGATACAGATATTGCCAACTGGAAATTGCTTTTTTTGTCCATGCTGGTTTGTGCCTTCCTTTTCAAAATGATTACACACCTTAAGATAGTGTACAGCCTACAAAACACATTGTACAAAATATCAGAGGGCCTCTTTCGTTGAATGGATGTCATAACCACATATTTAATGTGGGGAGGGTGTGTGTCCAGAATAGCTCTAACAATACTCCACAGGTCCATATATGATGGAGAGATAGCCTCAACTAATACACAGAAATACTAACAAGCTGTCCAATAAATTAACATAAACCGCTGGGCTTTGCCATTTAGGATGAACAGAACTATACGAAAAACAGGCAAGCTATAGCCACTAAGAAAAACACAAATTTCTTGCATGGTGCCCCTTTGCCCTACGAAGCAGTGCCTGCCACTGAAACCTTGGTCGGAAAAAGGCACAACCATAATAAAGGATTACGTTGGTCCACAATACTAACCTCCACTGGTTCACGGATTGGATCAGATTGATTGTATTTAGGGGGTGGGACATTACTGGAATCTCAACGTTAAATGAGGTCTGGGGATATGATTGCATGATGGATTTGCTCATCTGCAGGAGAAAACCAGTATGAGTTACTGCCAAATTGTTAAATATTTACAGCTAAAACATGTCAACCTGTGTATAGAGGATGATGCAGCGGTAATGGAGTCTTTGCACTTAGCAGACAAGTTACTAAATAAGTAGAAGTATAAGGGGTTTATATTCCAAAATTACACAACACCGATAAAGAACGCAGGTGGGGATTTAGCCATACTGAACCATAGGTGGACCAGTAGGGTTGGCACTTTGGGGGACGATGAGTGACAGGAAGGTCTTGCATCTCAAAGGGGATATTAACTCATGCTAGTTTCCGACTGAAAATTCAGCACTGAATATATTACGCCTGGGATCTCATGTACAAAATGGGCAGCACAAATAGTGCCATATGCTTGCGGGATGTGGGGAGGGGGGTAACCTTTTTCATAAATTATGGGATTGCCACTTGATCAAATGCTACTGGGAAGAAATACAGAAAACTGTGGAATCCACTGTCAGATTGAACACTGAAATTAAGACAGCTATCATACTTCTAGGGGTATGGGATATGACTGACCTAGCTAGGTATCAAACATGAATGGTCAATCACTGCTCTGAAGTGGCACATAGGGATACTGCAAAAAAATGGGGCAGCCCTGCCACACATACATTAATAGAATGAAAAACAAGATTGGAAAAGGGGCCTGGACTATTGAATGGCTACTGAGTCGGTGGCCAGGGGTGTCCACAAAAGTTTAAAAGATTTGGGGTTGTTACCTGGACCATGCTGGTACTGGCTGAGCAATGTGCAGATTTCATGTTAACTGCCTACTGCTGGAATGTTGGGGCTCAGTGGTTTGTGGTATCAACAAGCAGAAAAACACCCTATGTTTAGGGTGCTCACAAGGGAAGGTGTAAATGACAACATATTACCACGTATGTACCCACTATGGGCTATAACTTTAACAATGCTGAAATTGGAATCCTTATTTTGAGTGCCAGGATTTAATCTAGCTGGAAGACCATGATATTTGTTTCTAAGCATATACATATATAATGTGATAGAGCACAATCAAATATTTTATTAAAAAATATGAATGGGTAAAGTGACATAAGTGAGGCACAGGTTACCTAAACATTGAATGATATGTACAGCAGTGATGACATCCTCAACCTTAGATAGTTTAGTGGACTGGAAGGAAAAAATGGGAACTATTGGTGTAGGGTGTTCGCTCTTTAAAAAAATAAAAAATAAAAAATAAACTTTATTTAATAGTTTTTCAGAATGATAACATAAAACAGTCGCACTGTTCAGAAACATGTAGGTATTTCAGCATTGGTTGAGAAATGGGAGACATATGTAACATCAATTAGACTCATACTTTTATTGTTTCAGAAGGCTGTGTAGCAAATGACAGGGGACATGAAAGACATATAGCCCTAATTACGAGTTTAGCGGGAGGAAAAGGCCGTCGACCAGACTCCCGCAGTCAGGAGACAGCCAGTGCAGTCTCCTTCCAGTACGCCATATTATGAGTTTCCCTCTGGCGCAGCTGGAAACGCACAACAATATTGACGCCGGCTCATAATAGAGCCGACGGCAATGCTTTTGTGCATCGGGTGCAAAGTAGACAGTGATTTGCGCGACGGGGCTGGCCAGGGGGGGCCACTACACTGCTCATGTCAGGTGCACCCCGTCTCCGCCAGCCTTTACATGGCGGTGAAACCGCCGGCGGAGAGATGGGTCGTAACCCCCAGAGCAACACTGCTTGCAGTGCTGCCCTGGCAGATTGGGACCGCTGGCACCGCCAAGACGTCGGGCGGCCGAAAAGTGGTGGTGCCTGGGTCATAATGTTGTGGTCAGACCGCCGCTTTAGCGGCGGTCAGACCACAACCGTGACTCTGGCGGTCATAATGAGGGCCACAGTATCCTACTGTGTTTCAGGGAACACCGATCAGGTATGGGCAATTAGATTGTGGAGGGTTGGAACGTGCATCCTGCGAACCTGATGTACAGGTCAGTAGATAGTCCCTCAGGGGCTGCCATATATCTTTAGATCTTGATGTGGGTGATTGTAAGGTGGCATTTACCTCACTGGTGGTGTCACAATAGATAAGACTAGTTATTCATGCCTTTAGAGTGGGCCATTTGATGTTGCCCAAGTGTAAGACTAATTTGCATTTGGCAAGCAGCAGTGCAATTGCAGTGTATCTGCGTACCAACAGGGGAATATCAGCCACATATCCCAGTAATGCCAGTAGGGGATCTGAGTCAAAGTCAATCTACATCATCAGTGAAAGGTGAGTGAATATGTCGCCCCAGTATTGTAAAATTGGACGGCAGGACCATGTCATACAGGGGAAAGTGGCATCTGGTCCACCACACTTAGGGCAATTGGGTGATCTAGTGGGGTCGAAGCACGAAGGGTTTTCAGGGGTAACCTATGCTCTGTGTAGGAATTTAAAGTGAATTAGTTTGTGGCGATGCTTCAGTGATACAAGCTTCATTTGTGCACAGCAGTATTTCCATACTTTATCAGGCAGCGGATGACCCAAGTCACATTCCCAATGCTTTTGTGTTCGTCCATCGTGTGTATGTCGTAAGTCATACAAGTTTTATAGAGTTTGTATATGATGTGTCCTCTCTCCCCATCCGATAGGACTGTCAGCAGAGTAAAACCACCTGAGGCCAGGCACAGAACGCAGCATGTATGCGTCTGAGTAAAAAGAGATCCATATGGGTTGCTGTAGCCAATCTTGGGTTGAGGAAATGTGCCAGGGTGTCACCATTAGGGAAGAAGTCACCAATCGCGGTAAGGTCATATTTTTGGAACATGCATTGGGCCACAAGCTCCATAGTAGGTGGAATCCAAAGGTTTAAAAGCAATGCGAGCAAATGGATCAAGCTTAACACCGCATGGAAGGAGTGATGATAGAGGGGTAGCATTGGCTTGGTCTTTCTCGGGTTCTTAATGGGGAACCCTGGCATCTGCCTGATACCAATGTTTAGCGAATTGGGCTTGGGCTACAAGATAGTAAGTGTGGAAATCAGTTACTCTGAGACCTCCCCTGTCCAGGGATAAAATCAATGTTTCCCATTTGACTCGCGGTCTCCTGCCAGCCTAAATCAGGCGAGTCAATTGGCTTCGGAGCTGAGCAAAGAAGGCATTGGTTAGTGGTATAGGAATATTAAGAAAGAGGTACAGGAACCGGGCAAGAACATCCATTTTGATTACGCCCACCCGTCCGGCCAGTGAGAGGGGGAGGTGTATTTAGCGCTCAATCTGGACAGTTAATTTGTTAATTTCTCAACTGCAGGACCCTAATTCAAAGGACTTGGTCCTTATCCTTATGTATAACAATAGCCAAGTATTTAGCTGAATCCTCGCACCACTTTAGCAGGTAGTCGCAAAAGGTAGTGGCGTAGTCTGCGGGAACAGCTCGGATTTTGCCCACTTAATGTGTAACCCTGAAAACCTCCCAAACTGTGTCATTTTAGTAATGAAGAGGTGAAGGGTTTGGGCTGGATGGCAGATAAATATTAATATGTCATCTGCATACATGGAGAGCAGGAGTGTGCCGTGTTTGAACCAGAGCCCGCACTGCATATGTTTGGCCTGCAAATGATGAACCAAAGAGTCCATGGCTATTATGAATTGCAAGGGTGATCGGGGACATCCCCATCAGGTCCCCTTAGCAATTGGGAATTGATCCGAGAGTACACCGTTCACCGTAAGTCGAGCTGTTGGGCAGGAGTATAGGAGCATGATGAGTGCTGTAAAGCCCTTTGGAAGGCCCAGCTTCTCCAACACCGCCTGGAGGAAGGGCCATTCCAATGAGTCGAAGCCTTCTCAGCCTCAAGGAGGGCCACAGCCGCTTAACTGTGGGAGAAATAAGGTGCAATACCGAGAAGACAGTACGCAGGTTAAGGGCCAGGGGCCTTTGGGGGACAAATCCAGTTTTTACAGGAGAAATTATTTGGTCAATTATCAGTGCAAGTCGTGTAGAAATTATCTTTGCCAGTATTTTATTATCAAAATTCAAGAGGAAGAGGGGGCAATATGATGGACATAATTTGGGGTGTTTATTAGGTTTTAGTAGGAGCGTGACTACCACCTTGCAAAAGGAAGGAGGGAGTTCTCCTTCTTCAAGGGCCTCTGTGTACATTTCTAAGGGGTGTGGAATCAGAATTTACTTGTATGTTTTGTAGAAACTGCCAGTAAAACCGTCAATGCCAGGGGCTTTGCTTCTATCCAGTGCATCTGTGGCCTGCCCAATCTCTTCAGCAGAGATCGGCTAACTCAGGAATTGACGCTGCGCAACCTCAATCCAGACCATTTCCACCCCCTAAAGGTAAGTCGTCCTATGTCATTGTTCCCCGCAAGGGTGTTGGAATACAGGCCTTTATATTATTGCATGAGCGTCGTGAGTATGTCAGCTGTAGTGTTAGCAGAAGCGATATCAATTGTGGTGAGCTCTGTGATGTAAGTGAGGGTTTGGAGGGGGCGTAGAGGATTGGCCAGTGTGCGCTCACCCTTGTCATAACAACGAGCCCTAGCGTATTTTCCTAAATAGGCAACCTTTCATTCTGCCAGGGAGTGGAACTCCTCCAGTAGTTCTGAACGCCTATTAGAGTGGTATCAGCCGCTGATGCATCAGTGGGCCTGTCCAGCTCAGTAAGTTTATCTTCCACTTGGCGGATGCTATTTCGGATGTCCCAGAAGGACTCCTGCATGCTTGGATATGCAGATCCCTTGAATGTATATTTTGAAGGCTTCCCACAGGGTGCCAGTATTCAGCTGAAAATATTCAAGTATGGCCTCCCTGAGTGCAGTGCGAAAAACTGTATCTAGCAGGGCACTGCTAGGGAAGCTCCAACGTCTCTCCAGGTGACATTGTTGAGGGATGTCCAGAGCGTACATGGTAAATAAGTGACCTTGTTGAGCCATTCAAGGGCGTTCACTGATAAAAGCCAATGATCAATACGAGTCCAGACTGCGTGTGGGGCAGAGTAGAAGGAGAAAGCGGGGGTGATGGGATGTAAGTGGCACCATGCATCTCGGAGGTGGAATGTGTCTATGATACCCTGAAGGACCTTTACAGGCTTAAGTTTACTGGAGGGGTGTGAACCAGTAGAGTTAAGCAAGGGGTTTTGTACAATGTTAAAGTCCCCCAATCAGCGTTAGAGTGGCATCGAATCTGCTCATAACCGAAGAAACATTGTGTCCGTAGATTACAACAGTTGCCAGTCATATTCAGAGGCTGATTGGAGATATCCACCCCCAACTATATAACGCCATATGAAACACAGAGTTCAACCTAGCCAATTGGAATATCAAAGCCTGCTCTTAACTCATAAAGACCTGTATCAGACACTTCATTCAATTAAACAGAATGTGTAATCTATTCCACCAGTACTGACCATATTACCACACTCGACAATGACTCTCAAACATGAAGCTGGAAGGAAGCAAGCCCTGGGTCTGAAATGTAAGTATGTTATTTGACATTTCACATTCCCAGCAACCTGTCCATCAAAGCTTTATGTCACAGAGAGCAGAAAAAGTATGATACCAGCATTCAATGCAACACGAAGAAAAGACACACATACCTGAAGCAGTATTCTAAGCAGATGTATTGATTCCATCAACAATAGATGTTTACAATGCATTTCTAACTGATAATCTTGATAATTCTTTTGTACAAATAAAACCATACTACATGCAACTCCTTATCTCGATGAACAACAACGGAAATTCAGGGACATCACACTGACCTTGAGGGAGCCCGAGTGACCATTTCATTGTGAAAACATAGGCAAAAATAAACACTATAAAAATAAACTCTCAAAAATGTAAACTGCACAAAGAATACCTTACAAAATATCCACTTATAAAACGTTACCCTTACTAATAATTTCCCTCCCAAGCCAAATACCCATCCTAGGTATTGTAGGACAGGGTTAAATTCGTGTTTTAACTCAAGTCCTTGCATGTGTAAATTAGTGTTTTAACTCAGCTCCTTGCATGTTGAACGGTATGTAACTGATGATGGATTTTGTTTTTGTTGATAGATATTTTTGTCTTCCCTTTACTTTTTAGGTGACATTGTTGAGCCTTTATTTTTGCAGTCTATGATTTTGCAGCCTATATTTTTCAGTGCTGTCACTCAAATTGCTTTTAAGTTCTTCAGCTTTTCCAAGAAGACAATAGTGATACCAAGCTCTCCAAAATACCAAGGAGATAAACAAATTGGCCTTGTCACTAACAATACAACACCGCAAGCCAAATCAGGTAAAGTCTTAAAATGCAAAAAAGAATAATCCAAAAAGCAAGCCTTCACAATCTATGTGCCAATGCTAAAAAAAAAAAAAAACATTTAGGCCCTCATTTTGGCCCTGGCGGGCCGCAGTGGCGGTCTCACCGCCGACAGGCCAGAAGTAAAGACCGCCACATTATGAGCCACATCCGGCTTGTACCACCAGGGTGGTTGGAGAGCCGGGCCGGATATTAGCATCTCCGACCTGGCCGTCCACTGAAGGCCACCGGCAGTATAATGAGTCTGCTTTCCGTCAGGGTTTCCGCGGCGGTAGCACCGTCACGAAATCCCTGGCGGAAAGGCTACCAGTAACAGGAAATTTATTTCCTGTCACTGGCACACGACTCCCCCAACCCTCACCTGCAGGCCCAATACAGCCCCACCCCCCCTTCCATACCAGCACCCCACCCCCTTCCAGCACAGCACTTCCCCCAACCCCCCGCATACACACACACGCAACACTCCCCTCCCTGCATACACACACACACCCACACGCACCCCGCATAAACTCATTCACCAACACTTACATACACACATTCACTCACACGCATTCGCTCACACGCATCCATACATGCATTGACACAAACATTCCAACACGCACTCACTTCAACAATCATACATGCATTCAAACACCCATACGCGCACGCATTCAAACACCCATACACAAATGCATGCACCCTTACATTCACACAGGCAGACAACACACACCACACACAACACCCCCGCCCTCCCCTGTCAGACGACCTACTTACCTTGTCCGGCAAGAAGGTAATCCGGCAGGCAACGGGCGCTTCCCCCGCTGGCAGCACCCCATCATCAGGACACCGCCAGGCCGTATTACAGGTTGTAATACGTCTTGTGGAGTACTTTTGGCGGGGTGGGGCCGGTGGTAGAACCACCCCTGCTCCTCTGACCGCCACCATGACTACTGTAGGATTTCAAACCAAATTGTGGCGGAAATCCTTCAGTATTTGTAATATGCTGGCAGTGTTATGGCACCCGTGGCTTCAGCAGTCTTCTGAAAAGATTGCCAAAGTCAAAATGAGGGTCATAGTGTTATATCAGGCATGATTCACTTGCAGTTCAGAAAGACACTCAATAGCCAGCTCCTCCATAAGCATCTTTATTATCCCACCTGAAAAACAATTTACCTAGCCCCTGTCCATTGCTCCTACTTGGATAAAAGACTACTGCCTCTCATGATGAAATCAGGGATCTTCACCATCACAAATATTACATGCAACCTTGAAATTGCCTGCCATTCAGTCACTGTACCACCAATCCTACCACCATGTTTGTACAGTGTACCGCTGTCCTGGTCCCTAGGTTTGTGCTGTGGGAAAACCCAATATAATGTAACACAAGACCGAATGAAGTAACTGTTTCCTTCAAATGATGGCTCACGCTGTTTTAACACCTGAACAGCATATTCAAAGCTGTTTCTCACTCACTGATAAAGAGCAAAAGAAAATGTGTCCAAAACATTGCTTTACCACGGAGATTACTGAGTTCTGACTAGACTGACACATAAGTGCAATTTGTGAAGAAAGTTATGGAGATTTTTCACAGGGAGGGTTATGAAACCAATCTGTGCAACACGGCCCCTCCTATGCACGTGTCTTCTGCTGTAACAGAGAGAAACAGAAAAAAAAACATGGGATGTCTTTGGCTGAAAATAATTAGGATTGGATAAGCACACGCCATGAAGATTCAAACATGCCCATGAACTCGAACAACTGCACCAAGACAGTGATTTCAATAGTATCTCAATTCAATTAAGCACTTGTTAAAATCGAATGTTAAATTGTAGAGGGCTGATCTAGATTATTTTGGGATATAAAATCTGTTGTTCACTAATACAGCAGAACCATGCAAACTTTCTCCATCGCAGGATATTTTACACAGACTTGCAAAATGCATTTGTAAAGTTTATAATCAGTACGGACTAGCACACAATCCAGAATGCGGTCTCCCCCAAAATTAATATTTTGAGTTAAACACATCATTTTAACAGTTTCGGATAAACAGTACCAATTAGAAATAAGGACGCTGACTGGCTTATAACATATGCATGTTATTCCGAGCAACTAAGATATGGGTTAGTATATGTGAACACAGGTGGTTGAAAGCGTCCTGTCAGCAACACTGGCTCGGACCGGTTTTTAGCAGGAATTTAGTTTGAATTAAAGCTCCACTTCAATGTTTCGATGCGAGCAGCCAGGCAAATGAAAACATATTTCTGTGGTCAGGGCCCTGCTGGTGGGCAAGCCACGTTCAGAATATGCAGGTTTGTAAGTCTGCCAAAGTAAATCAACACAGTTGGTCCGCTGCTTCACATCTGTTTTCAGAAGAGATCGACAGAATTAAAAGTTTGGTAGCAGCGACTTTATTAAACCTGCACCCTTACAATTTCAGCAACTGGCGGATAAGAATGGAATGGACAGTTGTGATACAGACTTGATGTCTAGACAAGATAAAGGTAGACTGTCAACTTTTTAAATACACTTTGTGCCCTCGACAGAATAAAAAAAGCTAAGCAAAGCTCACATGATTCTGGACCACCAGTTGTTTAGCCTGAACGTGCACAGCTCTAAAGGGTATAAGCGTCATTGCAAAGAAAAGCGCCCATATGTCACATACTCAAACCAAGAACTTTTATCACCACTGAAGAGGAAAATTCTCTATGATATCTTAGTGACTTAGTCACTTTATGTCCTTGTGGTTACTTTTAATAACATTTACAAAATGGGCATTGTGGTTCGATGAAAGCACCAAATAAACTGAATGTTAACATTATTGCATAGAACCAACACCAATGGAGCGGAGCGGACAGCAGTTGATAAAAAGGCGGTGGCTGTCATGGGTCCTTACCATCAACATTTCTGCTCTGAATGTAGTTTAAATTTCTATTCTGAAGGTAGTTTAACAAAAGAATGCATGTAAGAGTAAAGTTGTAGGAGTACTGGTATAGTTAAAAACTAAGAGGAAGCACTGGAGCACAAACATCCATTGAACAAATCCATGGAAGGCGCTACTTTCTCAGTACAGGAAGCCAAGCTTTGAAACTCGCTAAAAAGCAGGATCCAAAGCATTCAGGAGCATACACACTTCAGAAGGTAGTTGAAAACAGGGCTATATCCAAGATAACCACAGAACCTGGAAAGATCTGTGCACCTTCATGTTTAATCTACAGTTTACAGCCCACTTAACCAGCACAGTACTTTCCACATCAAGGTAAGTTATGAAGGACTGATCTATGGTTAACCATAATGTTATGTACTAAAGACAATTCATATATAACTCTTCTGTCCCACGCTTATACAAATACCATAACACTCAGCAGTCAGCTTTAGATGAATCCTCTTACAATCACATAAAACATATCTGCTGTAGGTCATAGGTCTTCCCCATCATTCAGTACTATATCAGCCAGCAAACCAGCCATCAACAACTGAACAGCCATGGAAATACTCAAGAGATCTGTCACATACTTCTGGCGAGTCAGAGGACTCTAGTTTAGTCCACTGCAGGTCCCAAATAGCTACATTTTATGACCACTTCTTAACATCTCACAATAACACTAAAATGTGGAATGATAGTAAAAAAGCCCAGCATAGCGTATCTTGCTGCCCATTAGGCAATCGCTTCACTGCCCTACAAAGGGATAATAGCCACAAAATAAATTAAGAAAAACAAAACAATGCAATATATTTACAAATAAATGAACCATTGATTCAAAATAGCAGCTCAATGGGTTAAAAATTATGAAATGCCCCAACATCTGCAAAGCTACCCAAAATTACTCATTTAGTCAACATCTACTTGCCCACCATTGAAAGAGAACTGAAACGATCTGATGGTTTAAGAACAACCCACCCATCATCCTGACATAAAGAGAGAAAGAGAGAACACAAGCTTGAGAGGTTGATAGGATTTTCGTTGGAAATTAGTATTTTGCAAGTCTATAGAAAGGTGGTGAATCTGTTACCCTTTAATTCAATGAAACCAGTCAGACAAGACGCAACTAAAGTCACAGTTAGTAAATACTAATTGTTTAGAATTCTAAATCACACGCTCGCTCGCTGAAGAAGCCACAAAAACTCTCCTATTTATTGGGATAAGGGCTGAAAAGATGGAAAACAGTTACCAAAATACACGTTTCACAAAACACTGACAGCTGATTAAGGTTACAAATTAAACTGCTAGATAAGAGTATGAATTTGCACAGCATAAAGTCAATAAAACTGGTTATGGGAACTGAAGTTTACCATTAATACACACTACAAACATCTTTACTTGATTTCCAGTGGGAAAAAAACAGAAAATAAATTTACAAATGAGCCTTAGGGCAGAACCTTGAAAAGGTTTGTTTAAAAAAAAATAACTTTTCTCTATGGTGAAACAGTTACTTAAGTGTATGGTTCCTGCAGCCTCTTTTCAGGCAAGAATGCTCTGAAAGCAGTTAGGAAATTCATCGCCAGGTACCAGGAAGATAAAATGTTTGCATTTTTTTTAGAGGGCCTTGCTGAGAATCATCAATGCACTTCCATACTCTGCGAACATCAACACCATGCTGTTTTCCAGGTAGCTTCAATCAATCAATCAATCAATCAATCATTTCTAAAGTGCAGCTAATCACCCGTAGGGTCTCCAGGCGCTTGCAGAGCTGACTATGGAAATGGGCACCAGTAGAACACGGTGGTAAATGAGGCCTAAAAAGACAAGCTGGTGAGTCTTCTACTCTTCGAATGTCACCTGACTTGTTACGTTTGATTCTTCCTCTCCAGATGCTACAAATGTGATGGAATTTTAACACTGTTCTCTGTCACAAGAATGACCTCTTGTGATACTAAATTGCTTTTTATTTTGAAAGAAGGCATTGTCATCACTTGTTGCAAGGCTCTACATTCCACTCCTCACCCTATGCACATCTGCACCATAAAATGTGGTACTAGCCCTTTGAATGTGATGGGGTGTAAAGCCCTGTTTAAGATGATTCTTCACCCCGCTATTTGTATGTTTTCCAAAACTTACCACTTCACCTACCTAGATCATGGTTTAATGCTTTAGATAGCATGGCGAGGACATTTCTGTGGCATGGGTTGCGTCCTCATATTGCATTCAAGTATTACTTGTGGGGTCCCTATGACAGGGGACTGAGAATGTACAGCCTCTACTTGTACTATTTAGCATCCCATCTCTTAGTGATCAATGAGTGGTTCAATGGAGGGTGGGCAGATCCAGCCTATAGGCTTGAACTTTCCATACTGAATTTCCCGCATCTACAGGCCACACTCTATGGGTCTTCAATGCTTGAATCCACTCCTTCGGTAACCAAAGAGGTCTTCCTGGCCTGAAGAGCAGTACTCTGACACACACAATCAGGCAACAGGCTCACTCAGCAAACCCTCATCTGGCATGGCACCCAGCGGGGGTAGGGTGGCAGGGGAAGGGGATGTGGGATTGTGGAGTTGGGTGCGGCTCCCTGTGGGTTTGGGGCCTGGGACCGAATAGGTATAACCCGATTGGGAGACATATGGTCGGGACGCAAATTTGTACCTTTCAAGACCTCCAGAGCACTTACGCCCTCACACACTGCCAATTCTACCAATATTTACAGTCGCGGCATGCTCCCAAGGCCCAGACTTTACCATCAGAACCACTACCTGAATTTAGCCCCTTAGAGGCAAAACTTCTTATGGGGAACCTGGGACGTGGGGGTATCTTCCCAATATATCGCACACTGATTATCAACACGCCCGAGAATCTGAGGCTCTGGTGGGAGGGGTGGATTGGTCCCCTGGAGAAAGAGTATTGGCGTAAAGATCTGATGGCCCCACAGTAGGCTTGCCATCTCCTCCAGACTGCGGCTAGTACAGACGTACTACCTACACACTGCCTACCTCACACACCTCTGAATGCATAAGGTTGTTGGATTTGCATATTCAGATAACTAACAGAGTTCCTATGTGTCATTGGTTAAATGTTTACTTCTTTCGCATGTATAATACCAAAACCAAGGTGCTGAGTGAATCTGACCTGAAAGAGTAGATTTACTGTATTGACTTAGCGCTTACTACCTCTGACGATTGATTCAGACAACATAATTAGTTTGCTGGGGACTATTACGACTGAGCAATGGATCTGCCATCTTGACATCATTTTTGTGTCACCCACTGTGGTACAGATGTTGACAAGTCCACTTCAAATACCTCAAATGTTAGTCTAATAGAAAGATTACCTCCTGTGTCTCCCATTGCCTTATTGGCAGGAGATGTCCCTTACATCAAATTTCTGTGTTTGCTCCCCTAGAATTAATATGGCGTACATGGCTTCCTTCAGACTTAAGCCCGCTAGAGATGCATTGCACCTATTTGTGTTATCCCACATAGATTATGCAAACAATATGCTCTTGATGCTTGGTCATAAGGAAATATGAAATTTGACTAAGATGTCTTAAGGGATACATTTGTATTGGGGGTGTGGCCTGGGCAGAAATTGACTGTGTGTCCGTGCTGAGCTCCATGTGTTGCAAAGTGCCCCTATAACAATCAAATATATTTCCTTCAACCGGAGTCGTACATTCAGAAAGCAATGCAGAAAAATAGTCTTCTGTACATTTGCTGGAGTGGCTACGTTCATCTCACTGTAACTGAAAAGATGGCGATACTTATTGAAGGAATTTTCTTTCCATTGTGAGCATACAATTGAAGTGATCTTTGCAACAAAAAAAAAAAAAAAAAAAAAAAACATGAAAAGGTGTCTGCAAATAAATGCTGTATTCCAGAATATGGCAAATGTGAGTCTAAATGCCACTGCACTAAAGTCAATAATGTGTGCAACCTGAATTTACTAGCTTTCTAGATCACGTAGCGTAGTGGTAAAAGGGACATAATATTGTTTTGCCACAAAATTAAGCGAACTCAAATTAAACCTGCATGAAAACAGAAACGGGATACTTCGAGGACTTGTTATGATCTTAATCTAAAAATAAATCAGATTAGCAACCTTCCCAGATCTTTATTTCTTCACGCCTATGTGTATCCAGTTACACCTGATCATAGGCACTCTAAACGTCTTGAACACAGTTTCAATTTCGTTGTCTAAGAAAATTAAAACTGCAGCTTAAGATATGTGATTTATGCTGTACAAAGGCATGCTTTTAGAGTGACAATAAACCGTAAAAGCTTAATTTACAGTGTGGCACCCATCCAAAAAAACAGCGAACAAGCAGCTGAACAAAAAAATTAAAAGGTCAATTTTCACTGATCCTTCTTTCCCTTCTATTTATGCGGATACTAAAAAGAAATATTAATAAAAAAATATCCTGAACTTTGAAAGCGTCCCTCTATACGTATAGCAAAGTACAGGTAATGTGATTAATGATTTACTACACTAGCAGGTCCTTGATCACGCACTCACTAACACATCAATTCCTATTTATCACCTGTTCATCTCTTTGATTTCTCCCCTATATACAGTAGATTATATAACAGCATACCATTTTCGTTCATAAAAAAGTCATGAACAGCATTGTCAAAATTGTTCAACTTCTTTTTTTCGCATTTGTAGCAATGAGTTTTACCATTTTTGTTTACAATATATATCTTTTCAACAAAGGATTTGGGATATGAAAAATGTAAATTCTTTTAGAAATATCGGTAGTCACTGATAACTGTACCTTCCATAAAATTGCAAAACAATGTATTTAATCAATTACAACTCCCATGTCTATCCCACTAAAATACACAAAATGTGAATCTTTCGATTTCTTCCCCATAAACCGAAAAATCATGCAGCCTTTCCACTTGTATTCCTATTTATAACAGCATCTATTTGCTCTTCGACATAAACGTCACTGCCATGGATGTGGATTAAACATGGGCGAAATTCAAATTATCCCAGCATAATTTTGGGGAATTTCGTTTTACTATTGTTAGAAAAAATTCTAGAAATTACACCATTACACCACTTTTTATAATTTTACGGTGCTCACCGTGAAAATTTACTGCGATAGGTGCAATCTGCAGTAATGTGTGGTAAGAGGTTAAAACAAATACTAATAGTTGATGTTCACGGTGCTCTTGTTTAAATGCATACTCACCCCAAAAAATGGTGCAATGATGCATTTTGTGCAAAAATTCTGTGCAAAATGACAGATTTGCATTTCACGAAATTACGTATAATTTTGTTATAACTTTGTTTAATTACGTACAAGCAAATTACGTGAATTTCTCACACCCTTAATCTGGATGTCAAACTGAAAGAATGACAAGTTCAGCATCCTTGAAACAGTATCTGCATTAGCCTTTGCAAAACATCAGCTGCAAAAGGCAACGGAAATGGCATGATGTGAAAATAAAACTAATTGAATATGAGGTGGTTTGAATCCCACAATCCTCCGTAAAAACATTTGGAAACTAAATTGGAATCCGTCTTCTTCTATCAATATGACCTCTCGCATAGCAAGCTTCGGCACATTCAGTCTAACCTAATGCCTTTCTAACTGCTCCACCCAAGAACCCAAGACAACCCCTCAGCCATGTAGAGCTTCCTTAGCCAAACCATGAACCTTGGCTGTATCTTCATACTGATGCTACTCTAACCCCTTTCTCCAATTCCTTCTCTCTCACCTCCTTCCTGCTTTCTCCTTTTTGGCTTTGCCCTCCTGCCCTTCTCCTCTACACAGCTCTCCTTCATGCTGTCCATCTCACTCTTGCTGTTTCTACTGAATTCCATGCTGGTTTACCCATTTTCCCTGCCATGTAATCCTTCTCCAGACTCTCCCTTGGACAGGGAGACAGCAGAACAGGAAGGTATGGTGGGCACAACTGGTAAGGAGATATGGGGTTACGTAAGGACGAGACTTAAAAAGAAGCCACAGAGGCAAGTTGCCAGCAGAGAGAGGGTGCTAGCCACAGGGAAGAGTAAGAGTCAGACACCCATCATGTTATTCAACTATTCCTATCCATCCCACGAACTGAGTTAATACATCTTGTAGAGCAAAACTGATAATAAATATACATCACTTTTACTTCTCACTTTTTCCTACAAGGGAACTGCAAAGTGCAAATGATCCACAATACAAAACACAACGTGCAATGCAGAACAATTTCCGTACTGGACTGGACTACTAGTTAATAGAATGATGTGATCACAAAAATATCAACAGTGAGTTGATTTACCGATGCAATGTGACTGCGGCATATATTCCACATGCAGAAACAATGGTTAGTCTTTTTACCTTTGGGTTTTAGTCTCAAGAACTAAATGGCTGTGGCACAAGCTTAAATAATTTATTGTTGAATTTTACAATACTGCCAGTTTTATCATTTAATGGTCAGCTAGAAATTTGAACTTCATATTAAACCGAACTTCTGATCACAGTACTTAAAACAAGCAGGCAGAAATGAATAAGTACGGTCACACTTTATCAAATACGTTTTTCAGTTTTCATTCTCACCTCTTCAATGCGTTTTGTTTTGGCAGCTATTGCTTTTGTGCGTCTGTTGAGTAAGTTTTTTTCATATAACTCTGCACCACTCCTCGTATTTAACTCACGATCTTGTGTTTGGTCTTCAAACAACATGGCAGCAGAACTAGCCTTTGAAAAGAAAATGCAATTTACATTGCATACAAATGGCAGAGCAGATGTTTCAATTGTACCGGTTCTCATCTTTTTTATGAACTTATTTTAATTTAATTCTGTGAACATTTAAACAAAGACAGACTTTTTACCTGGACTGCCTATCTTATTAAACTTTTAAAAAGTTGCCATTTTTTGAGCCAATATGCATATTATTACAACAAACATCTATCAATAGGATAGAAAAAAGAAAAACATGGAGTTTCACTCAATAATAAGCAACCCCTACACACTGGTGCTCTTACTTAACATGTGCAATCTACAAGACCGAATTAAAAAAAAGAGAGAATGTGATGGTTTCCATTAGAAAGAAAGAAAAATACTTTTCACTGCTTTTCTAGTGCCAACATCACTCGCAGAAAATAGGATTTTCCAAGAAAATGATTCCTTTCAAAGAGGACTAGGGCTATTTTCTGAACTACTGACAGAGATGGAATTCTCTCTAAGTGTAGTATTTCTTTAGATATCTTAAGAATGCAAAAGGAAGAGTCGAACGTTCCTCAAGAGATGACACCGCAACTGCAGGATGTGTGCAAGCTGGGATGTAACGACAGTGACAGCAACAACAAACCTTATCACGACAGAAGAGTGTAGACCCATGAGGGCCTGTGTTCTAGCAGAGCCGTGATGCTGCAATATTCAGCCGAGGACTATCAGCAAGTATAGGTGCTCCATAAAAGTATGAGCCTGGCAGGAGCAGTGCTCCGCAGCCAAGCAAATTCCTGTCGGCGTGGAAGTATTTCTCTGGGCTTGAGGGTGCATTATAGCGAAAGGGTGAAACCGAAGATACCAGGGACCTATTCACTTAGTGCAAATGATGATGTACACAATCTTAAGGGCAAAGAGGTATAATTCTGGTCCTGAACAGCTAAAAAGCTTCATAGAGGCCACTCCACTAGATTTCTTTCCTTCTGTCCCAAACCCTATAACCATTATACCAACTCTGTACCTCGCCCAGAAGAACTAGATCTCCCTTCACGTGACACAGGCAGGCAACGCCACTTCTGAGTGTCACCTTCAAAAATTGGGAAGCTGCCCTCCCGTCTACGTGTCACTTCACCACAATGTACTCGCCCAATAAAGTGTTAGCTGCTTTATTTTCAAGTGCTGACAAATGCACCATACTGGAACTGATTCTCCAATAATGAGCCATTTGGGTTCCTTGCCAGTGTCGTTCTCCCATCTGCATGAATGAGTCTGTGGCTCAGGCACTTTCTTCAAACGCAGGTCTCTGCACACTCCTCTCCAGCAGACCTTTGCTGCTATCTCTTGTATTCAAGTTACTGTATTCCGATAATTCTATCAATTTCATGGAATACAACATATTTAAGTGATATTGTTCTATGCTGAAAACAATGTCCAATTATGTAAGAAAGTTCCTTCTCTTAAAAATCCATTTTTTTAAACAAACTTAAGCACATGTTCACTGAGTCCTCATTAAGACATGATGGTAGATAAATCTAACCTCTTGTGAGAAACACCATGTGTAGGAAAGTACCATCTTCCTTGGCATGTTACCCCCATTTTTACCTGTATGTCAGTATGTTTTTGCCTGTCTCACTGGGATCCTGCTGGTCAGGACCCCAGTGCTCATAATTTATGGCCTAATAACAATAACGTTTCCCATTTCATACCCTCCTATCAAGTTCACTGACTCAATGGAATGGTCAATTTCTTATTGGTGACATTAGGGGTGCAAGGAATCCAAGCTTCACATTACCCAGTAAGATTAAGATGCTACAACTTGGTATCGTGGTCCCACACCTGATCGAGGTGTCATGGGAAATCTCACTTTAGTAAAACAGCAAACCAGAGTTCCCTAGGGCTGCATAGCTCACACTTTGAGGCACACCTGTGGAAGCTGTGTAGGAGTCACTCTGCAGCTGCTGAGATCAAAGGACCAGTCTTTTAAAACTGTCACTATGTCATTTAAAGAGAGGTGCATGCCCCTCCACATCCTTCCCATCATAGCATTTCTAACTAAGTAAGCAGTGCTAGAAGACGGCTCGTTGTGGTCATAGTTGATTATTATGAAGCGTGCCCCATTCCTACAGTTTCTAAGGCCTGATTATGTTGGCCTAAGCACTACAACAGAAATCCTTTGTGAACTCCATCATCTAGATGCCTGTAGAAATCAATGCTGTTTGTAGTTAGATGCTAGCGAGAGACTTCAAAAGCATTGTTCTTAACATTTTGACTTCCGTGGACCCCTAGTGAATCATTACTTGAATTTGGAGACCACAAAAGAGTTAATAGCCTGGGACCCCTGGCCTAAGCTATTTTTATGTTTTGAACCTCAAAATAGTTCACAAAAAATACAAAAACAAATACACACTATACAAATCCTGAGATATTTAAATATTTTCTTTAATTCACAAAGATAAAAAATATTTTCAAATTTACAAGTCTTCTTTTTTAATTGTATAAGCTTCATTCATTTTAATATTACTTAATTTTGTAAGACAGACACGGGCTCTTGAGTGGTCCTCGCTGATCCCCAGGGGTCATCAGACAAAAGGGTAAGAACCACTGTTTAGAAGTATACAACTGAAAGGTGGCTTCCCTGTATCAAATCAATCAGAGGTGTGTGCAATAATCCAAATAAGGTAAATATGCAGTCATCTAGACACAAGAAGAATTGCTTGTGATGAGGTCAAGGCTTTGCATTAAAGTTACTTCATAGCTAACCAGCACTATTTACAGAGCAAATTTCCTGTCCTGCTTCAAAGGGCTCAAGATGCCAACTGCAAAAAAAGAGATATTTTATTATGGGCCTTTATCCTAAAATCAAATAGCTTCAGGGTATCCAAGGCAAGGCAGCATCTAAAGTTCTGACTGGTTACATTTTTTATTCTTAGTATAGCGATAAACCCCTTCACCATGTATCCACAAATATTTTGTTTAGTGGTCTGAAGCCAGTGATTAGTCCAGATCAAAGATTTTCAGGAGAAGTGTACATCATCCCTCTGTATGTTTTGCACATATTCTAATTACACCTGCACCCCATACTACATTTTCTCATTACCTGTCCATCTCAGTGAATTGTTTATTAGAAAGCTGGATGTCGAGGCACCTCCAAGGTATTTTGGCTTAATACATGTACGTCTGATAGTCTATCATTGTGTTCTTCATTTCTAAAGCAATTAAGCTTGACAAGCTATCATCATTCTATATGTTTGTGATTGTAAAGCAGACCTGAGGCTTCAAACACATACACAGCCAGGACACCATCAGACTGGAGGACAAGAAGTGAAAAAAATAGAAAACAAGGCAAAAGGCCTTCTCCATTTATGCACCGGTCTCCATTTAAGTACCGGGAATCTGGAACAACATCCCGGTATCCATTAGGACTGCCAAGCCCTCCAATTCAGCAACAGACCAGGTATTTTGAAAAATGAACCTTTCTTACATATTTGTCTTCATTTTCTGGCAATTTGTTGTCCTCAACAACTTTCTCCAGCTTTTCAGACGCCCATTTGCTTGCAGCCTCTATGAGTTCATCATCACTTGGCCTAGATCCCTTTTCAAGGTTGGTAGCCTGAAATGAAAAACAACCAAATAAGTACTAAAAGGAAAACTAAAATACATAATCCAGGTGCTCTAAGTAGAGCAACAGAACCAATAATATAGCCAAACACAAGTACACTTTGGTCTTTATATGCTTGCTACTCCCTCTGCCTCCTCCTTTTGTTATAATTCAACTGAATATGTTTTTCTGGAGCAGACCACAAGATGTAAAACAGGAATGAATCATCTAACATTAATGTAAGAATGTCTCGCTACATACACTGATTTTTAAATGATGTGAAAATATAAAACAGGGAGGGCAGAAACATAGTTAAAAACTCAAAAAAGCAAATTGAGAAAGTCTGCGGAGAATTGTGAAACACTGGTGCTGATTGTGGTTGGGGGATGTATGACCTAAGTATTTTAAACATAGATTCAAAAAATGACAGACGACTGCTGTGAAATGTATTCAACCTGTATTAAAAATTTGCCAGTGAGCAGTTCTTCACTATATCCAAAAATGTTACGATTGTCCAAAACAAATAAAGGAAAAGGAAATGAAAAGGAGTTACACACCAACGACCCTCTTTGCACATACATTAAAAGGAGACAAAGATGTTAGCGACAATACATCTTTCCATCTTGTATAAGAAGTTGAACTGTAACCATAGATTTGTTATCATCAACTGTAATTGATTCACTGAAAAACCTTACATTAATAAATATTAGGTATAAATTACATCATGGAAAATAGAAAATTACTGAAACCACATATAGTCACCATTCACCTAGGTACAAGTCAAATCCGTGCTTCTGTTCATTAGAGTTTGGCCAAAGGGTACTTTTGATTCTGTAATGAACACTGCAATAATTTAACTAAGGTGGTTTTCATGCAAAATGCTCCCATGACTTTTGTTTTTTTTGGCTATGATGGTACTGTAAATGAGCCACAGGGATTTAGTGGAGTATTCAGTCTTAATGCTCAGCTCAGCACGGCAAACATAATTACAGTCATGGCTATTGCCTCCTGATCTTTTGTATTATCCACAGAATCACAAGAATAAAAGGGAAGGCTTAGGGGCAACTGAAGGGAAATTAGTTTCGTGGGTACTCTTCAGAGCAGAACAGATTGCATGTTTTGTTCTACAAGTAGATCCACGATTGGGAATTCCCATTTGAGGAAGATGCAGTTTGCTGTCATTTGTCATCAAAGGATCCCAATGGATGAACTGATGAACTAATGAAACCTCAAGTACTCTTTCTATTTGATTCAAGGGTATACTGTATTGCTTCTCTGTACACTACCTAGGGCACATACATATCCCTTTTCCTTAAATAACGCATGGTTATTATACTGTCTGTCAGGACCTTGTTTGTGTACTACAGGTAAGCTTTGAAGGCGAGGAGGGCAGTTTTTAATTACAGCAGATGTACGATGAAGGTCTTCCCATGGATACGGCAAAAACCATTGATGGTACTATCAAATAAGTTAGAGCCCACGTCATGGTAGACTCATCAGTCACGATCTTTGATTGCACTCACAAGAGGCTAAATGGCTCTTTCAAGAATACTGTGGTCATACCAGCAATGAAACTGACATATCAAAGAATGGGAAGTCCATATCTTGTCTGTGAGGCTGCTGAAGAACTGTCTCTACTGAAGTCTTAAATATCCACCAGAGGGACTAATCTGGAGATTGGCATGCATTCCCACAAAAATGCAAGAAACTACGGGGACTACTTGCCTTGGCACTATCAAAGATTTAGGTGTAGTTTGGTGTAATTTGTGCAAACATTTATAAAATATGCTGCACCCTTTCTGGTGGAGTGAAGGACAACTCCCTGACAAGATTAAAGACTGTGCCAAAGGAAAAACATTTTTTGCGTTAGAATCAATTTAAAATATTTATTTAAGTTTTTTTTTAAAGTGCACTATTACTCATACACAGATACCCCGGGTGATGTAGAGAACCTGATACAGAGTGTAGCTCTATAATGTGAAAAGCCATGTTTTGCAGATGCGGTTTTGCTCGGATGGGCACGGGTAAGTCGTTCCATAACGTCACTCCTCGCACCTAAGAGAATATTCTGCCTTGTTTCTTGAGCTTGAATCATTTTCCTACAAACTCCAGGTAGGTAGTGGACTTACATTTTCAGACAGGGACATATTAAAAAAATGTGTCACATAAGAATTTTGAACTTGTTGCATAGAATATTCTGTGAATTATACAAGTAGATCTAAACTGAATTATACTGCTGATGGCGAGACAATGGAAATGACTGAGGTATTCTGAGACATGGTCAATTACCTCACATTGAATAAATGCCTGACAAGTGTTCTTTAACGTCTGAAATTCTGCTATGTTTTTCTTTGGGAGGCCAAGATACACTGAGTTGCCATAGTACAACCTAGGCTGGATAAAGACATTGGAAAGCAAGACCCTGTGTGAAAATGAGAGATAACCCTGCCCAAAGTTTTAAAATGGAAAAAGTAAAATTCAGTGACTGCAATGCTTTCATTTTCTATGGATAGTAGAGTCCAGAATAATGCTTAGATTCCTGCTGGCTTAGGGCACTCACCTAGTGCTGGTAGCCATAGTGTATTGTCCCTTTAAATTGTATTGTAATAGTATTTATATAGAGCTTACTACCCCTGACGAGGCGTCAAAGCGCTTTTCGGCGAGTAGCACGCTACTCCGGAACCCAAAAGGAATTAGTGATGGATTAGTATAGGGAAATATGAGTACAGTTTTAGTATTATTATGAATTATTTTGAGGCGCGGATATGTGAGTTTGAGTTGGATTGAATGGAGTAATGGAGGGGTGGAGGAGGGAAGAATCCAGAAGTGTTAATTGGGAGTTTATGGTAATAGGATTTAGGCTTGGGATGAGTAAAGGGGGCATGTAGGAGGGAAGAGTCTGTGGAAAGGGTTTGGGAGATCATAGTAGCAGGGTGGGATAAATGAGGGAGAATTTAGTGGGGTTGTTTGGAGGATCATGGTAGTAAAGTGAGTTTTGGGTGAGTTAGATGTGGAAGAGGAGGGAAGAGCTTAGGCAGGGTTATTTAGGAGATGAAAGTAGTAGAATGGATTTGGGATGAGCCAGAGTGGGAATGGAGGATAGATTGATAGAGACATGACATATGGTGATGGGTAGACAGAGTGTGATATAAAATGAGAGCAGGGATTTATAAGTATCTAGTATAACAACTCATCTAGGCGTTATGCAATGACCTATGAACATGTTAAGCATAGAATAACATACACACACACACATATATATATATACATAGTTAAACAGGTTTAAAGAGTATGTGTGTAGTTTATTGTTATGACACAGTAGCGATACATATTTTCTAAAGAACTATATATAACTAGAATATACACATAATCAGATAAAACATATTTATCAACAGAGGCATATGCAGTCCATAGCTGTTTGAATATGGTGGTTATGAAGGAAAGAGACAACTCTTGAGTATTTTTCTGATATGTGATAAGAGATGTAGATGATGGACAGATACAGGTGAATTAGATGGAAAAAGAGCAATGAGGTACAGAGAGAGGGACACAAGAGAGAGATAAGGCAGATGGAGGGGACCAAGAGTGATAGGTAATGACATAGGCAAAGAGATTCATACAATGATGGACGAGATCATTACAGAATGGTAGAGAAAGATTAGGTTAAGTGACGTATTTTAGTTATATTGGGAGGGATGTGTGGTAGACAAAAGTGAGATGGAGACACCGGAGCGATAAAGAGAGGATGAAGATACCAACAGAAGTAGAGAGAGTGAGATGTCAAGAAAGAGGGCTACAGCAGAAGTGATAGGGAGACGTAAGGAGAGAGAAATGACACAGAAAGATAATGGGGGTCATTAAAACATTGGCGGTAAAAGCCGCTTACCGCCGTGCAGAAGACCGCCAACACACCGCCGTGGCTGCGGAAATCCGCCACAGCTATTATGACCCACATCCCGAAATCCGACAAAATTCAGACACCCACACAAGTCCGCCACACCAAAGGTCAGTGATAAAATGGAGAAAATAAAACCTCCACCGTCACGCCAACAGAAATACGCCCATGCTATCACGACCCACTAATCCAAGCAGCGGTCTTTCAACCGCGGTATTCCATTGGCGGTGCACACCGCCGCGCTCCCAACACACACACATCTCCAAAACACCACAACATTGAACAATTCGAAATACACACACCTGATACTGATACACATACACACACCACTCCCACACACTCAATACTATAAAAAACACACACCCACATCACCCACAAACCCCTACGACCGAAAAATCTGAAAGAAGGCCAGAGAGAGACACCACCATCCACAAACTAGCAGCCACAGGCACTCAACACCATCACCCACACTACTTCCACGCACAAAACACCACAGACCACTACATATCACCACTCTTATCACTACATACACCACCCCACAC
Organism: Pleurodeles waltl; assembly: GCF_031143425.1. Classification (NCBI taxonomy): domain Eukaryota; kingdom Metazoa; phylum Chordata; class Amphibia; order Caudata; family Salamandridae; genus Pleurodeles; species Pleurodeles waltl. The sequence goes on from NC_090442.1 coordinate 521,459,399, forward strand.
ATCACCTACACCACCCCTGGGCACCGCAAAGACACCCCAGGTTCTTGAAGGAGGAGCTCAGGGTCATGGTGGAGGAAATCGTACGGGTAGACCCACAGCTATTTGGATCACAGGTGCAGCACACCTCCATAGCTAGGAAGATGGAGCTATGGCGAAGAATAGTCGACAGGGTCAACGCAGTGGGACAGCACCCAAGAAATCGGGACGACATCAGGAAGAGGTGGAACGACCTACGGGGAAAGATGCGTACCGTGGTCTCCAGACACAACATCGCAGTACAGCGGACTGGCGGCGGACCCCCACCTCCTCCCCCACAACTAACAACATGGGAGGAGCAGGTCTTGACTATTCTGCATCCTGAGGGCCTCGCAGGAGTCGGTGGAGGAATGGACTCTGGTAAGTCAAATCTTAACTATCATATCCCCCACCCTACCTGCATGCTATCACAGACCCCCACCCTCACCCCCTCCCCTATCACTCCAACTCCTCACATATGTACTACTAACACAAACCACCCATCCCAACACCAAGCCCTGCATGACACAACAAAGCATGGACACCCATCACTAAAGCATGCCCACTGCACAAACCCATAACACCCCCCTCAACCTTTATCACACAAGACCCCACACAGGAGTGCAAGCACTGGGGTACACGGTCACCCACTCATTGCACACCATGACACACACAGATGCAATAATCATGCTTTTACACCCCTGCAGGACCACTACCCAACGTCACCAGACAGGAGGGTCCAGACATCTCCACCCCACCCACAGAAGAGGCCCACAGTGATGACAGCAGCTCTGTCCAACTGGATCCAGATGACCAGCCCGGACCATCGTGGGCCTCGGGACAGTCGGTTCCCCTCACACAGGCACAGGCCACCACAGACCTTCCACCCTCTGGTAACACCAGCACAGCACCCACCCAGCGGGCCCATACCTCCGTACCCAGGACACGTCAATCAGCTGTGTGTCCACCACTACAGGGAACCCAGGATAACCCACCACCCCAACAACAACAGGGACCTGGGGGCAGTGGTAGTGGGCAAACGGTCCAGGGGACGGAGGCCCAGGAACACAGGGGAACTGGGAGGGCTGCTGTGCGACAGGGGGCGGACAGGCCTAGGGAACCCACTCTCCACGAGGCCCTCTCCTCCATCATGGGAGCATGCCACCACTCCCAGGAGACGATGGCAACGGTCCTGGCCAAGTTTCGGGAGACCCAGCGGCTGCAGGAGGAACAGTATTTGGGGTTCAGGGTGAAACTCAGAACCATCAGCACCGCCCTGGGCACCATCATAGGGGTGCTGAAAGAGATACTTAACACCAGGAGGGACACTGTGGCACTCCAAGGGGCCCCTGACACTAGCATGGACGAAAAACTGCCCACCACCTCGTTGGCGCTAGTGGACAGGAGGCACCGCCACAGGACCACCACACCAGCACCACACCCCCTGCAGACGGAGAACCACCCCGCAAACGGTCCCTGAGATCCAGGAACAAGACAGAGCACGATGCCAAGACCCCCGCCAAGAGTTGAGACCACCCTGATTGTCATCCTACTTTCCCACTTTGTAACCCTGTCCATATTGGAACTGCCCCAGCTCCACTTCCTATGCCCATATGGGCAATGCACCTGTGAGACTAATAGACTGGACTCTGCCATGGACATTCCTCCACCACCACCCCTCACCATTTTACAACCCCCCTCCAATATTTAGCACTGCAATAAACACCCTTGACGCACAAAACAATCTGGAGTCAGTCTGTGATTTTGAAAATGTGTATTAGCAATGACAGTGACAAAATGCGTTCTCAAATGTAATGTCAACATACCTATGTCACACATCTCAAGTCCATGAGGAATGTAAGCAGATGACACACATTGGAAACCACACCTGTGAAACCGTAATGGAAATGTACAACTCAGGTACCATATACTGGTTGAATTCGACAGACAGGATAGAGGTAGAAGTGTGAAAGTACTTGTAGTAGGGCAGGAATGTGTTCTCACCTGTGTGTCACTGGAAATATTGCTGGATAACTGAGTCCCTGTTGTCAATGTCTTCTTCCTCTGCTTCCTCCTCATCACTGTCCACAGGCTCCACAGCTGCCACAACACCGTCATCTGGACTATCCTCCTGCAGAAAAGGCACCTGTCGTCGCAAAGCCAAATTGTGAAGCATACAGCAGGCCACGATGATCTGGCACACCTTCCTTGGTGAGTAGACTAGAGAACCACCTGTCATATGGTGGCACCTGAACCTGGCCTTCAGGAGGCTGAAGGTGCGTTCGATCACCCTCCTAGTCCGGCCATGGGCCTCATTGTAGCGTTCCACTGCCCTGGTCCTGGGATTCCTCACTGGGGTCAGTAGCCATGACAGGTTGGGGTAACCAGAGTCCCCTAATAGTCACACCCGGTACCTCTGGAATTGACCCATCACATAAGGGATGCTGCTATTCCGCAGGATGTAGGCGTCATGCACAGAGCCAGGGAACATAGCATGTTCCTGGGAGATGTACTGGTCTGCCAAACCTGGGAGATGTACTGGTCTGCCAAACATACCATCTGTACATTCATGGAATGATAACTCTTCCGGTTCCTGTACACCTGTTCACTCCTGTGTGTGTGTGTGTGGGGGGGGGGAGGACCAGAGCTACATGGGTCCCATCAATGGCACCTATGATGTTGGGGATATGTCCAAGGGCATAGAAGTCACCTTTAACTGTAGGCAAGTCCTCCACCTGAGGGAAAACGATGTAGCTCCGCATGTGTTTCAGCAGGGCAGACAACACTCTGGACAACACGTTGGAAAACATAGGCTGGGACATCCCTGATGCCATGGCCACTGTTGTTTGAAATGACCCACTTGCAAGGAAATGGAGCACTGATAGCACCTCCACTTGAGGGGGGATCCCTGTGGGATGGCGGATTGCTGACATCAGGTCTGGCTCCAACTGGGTACACAGTTCCTGGATTGTGGCACGGTCAAACCTGTAGGTGATGATCAAATGTTGCTCCTCCATTGTCAACAGGTCCACCAGTGGTCGGTACACCGGAGGATTCCAAACATCTCGTCACATGTCCCAGCGGACGGTGCCTAGGAAGGACAACAGCGACCACAGAGTCAAACAACTCAGAGGTATGTACCCACAGTTTACACAGAACACCATTCATACACAGAATCTGGCCTGTATTTGTGTTGTGCGACAAGGCCTAGGTCTGTGTGACGCAGTTGTGAATCAGGCCATGTGGGCCCCTGAAATGGCGGCTGCCTGACCTCTAAAGTGGGACAATGGGATGTGAGGTAACTGCGCTGGCGTTCTACACTGTCGCGGTAGGCAGTCGGAGACCGCGGCGCAATGCTGCATTGGTTAACATTGGACCCTATGGGTCCCAGGAGCCAATGACGATGTACGCCGGCGGTGATGGTACGCACCGCTGTGGACGTGACCGCCATTTTCTAGCTGTTCAATCACTCGATACCTGATTTTCAACAGGAGAGGACCTACACTGCAAGTGCTGCTGTGACCTCGGTCTGGAAGAGACAATGGCTTGTGCGTCTGGGGAAAGGGCGCCTGCCTTCACTGCACAGGAGTTGGAGAAGCTCGTGGACGGGATCCTCCCCCAGTACACACTACTCTACGGGCTTCCAGACCAACAGGTAAGTACACAGGGAGCACGTTGTATGGGCTATGCCTGTGTGGAGAGGGCTGGTTGTAAGAAGGAAGGGGGCACAGTTCTGCGTGCATGAAGGACTGTGAATGCATGTGCCACATGGCAAGGCTAGGGATGTGGGCCACTCACTTCGACGGTGCAGTTGGTAATGACTTCTCTTCTTCCCCTGTACATTTCATGTAGGTCAGCGCCCACCAGAAGAAGGATATTTGGCGTGCCATCACCAAGGACGTCTGGACCCTGGGGGTCCACCACAGACGGAGCACCCACTGCCGGAAAAGATGGGAGGACATTCGCCGCTGGAGCAAGAAGACGGCGGAGGCTCAGGTGGGGATGGCCTCCCAACGTGGGAGGGGTGCCCGTCGAACCATGACCCCCCTGATGTTCCGGGTCCTGGCGGTGGCCTACCCTGAGTTGGATGGGCGCTTGAGGGCATCACAGCAGACACAAGGGGCTGAGTACAACATCTTTCAACGGACTTTGCGCGCAGTGAAGGTGTCTGGGTGGGGAAGGAGGGCTGTGGGTTTCCCTAGGCCAGGGCGAGTTCCGTAGGCTGGGCCCCTCCGTAATGCAGGCCATGTGGCACCCCACCCCACCTCTGTAGAGTGCCAAGTACAGGTATACATGCCCCTGGGTCATCTATGTGTGCAGATGTCGACCATAGCCATATAGGACATATCCCAGGAATTGCATCTGTAGAGCCCAACAGCGCGGCGTAGTGCAGGGGGCTTCTGTGTCTGTATTGTCCGCCAACTGTAGCGGTAAGCCATGCACTCAACCTGTCTTTCTTCTGTTCCCCCCCCCCTGTTTTTGTGGTCTCCCTGTTCTTGTGTGCATCAGCATCATCAGGCGGAGGTACAGTAGCACCGGAGCACGTGGGAGCTGCATCCCACATGGCCATGGAGGGCCACACCACGGACTCGGAATACAACAGTGGAACGGAGGGCGAGGGGAGCTTCACGGCGGTCACAGGATCTGCAACCAGCGACACGGACTCGTCCTCCGATGGGAGCTCCCTTGTGGTGGCGGCAAAATCTGTGCCCCCCACTTCTACAGGTACAGCCGCCACCCCCCCCTACCAGCACCGCCCTCCCAGCAGCCCCTCAGCCTTCGCCCCGTGCCTGCCCACCCAGGAGGGTGGGCATCACCTTTGCCCCAGGCACCTCAGCCCCTGCCCCTGTCACCTCTGCTGCCCTCAGTGAGGAGGCCATTGACCTCCTCAGGTCACTCACTGTTGGGCAGTCTACCATTTTGAATGCCATCCAGGGTGTAGAAAGGGAATTGCAACACACAAATGCATTCCTGGAGGGCATTCATTCTGGTCAGGCTGCCCTTCATTGAACCCTGCAAACTCTGGCCTCAGCACTGATGGCAGCCATTGTCCCTGTCTCTAGCCTCCCCCCTCCAACTTCCTCCACCCAGACCCAATCCCCTGTACCCCAGCCAATCCCAAGCACACCATCAGACCAGCATGCACACACGTCAACACACAAGGGAAGCTCAGGCAAACATAAGCACCACACATCCCACACATACAGACACAGCAACATCCACTGCCTCCACTGTGTCCCCCTCCTCCCTCCCAGTGTCGTCCACACTCTCACCTGCATGCACTACCACTACAGCCACTACATCCCGCACCAGCACACCCACCACCACACCACGCTCACGTGCACTCACCACCCCCACTACCATTTACACGTCCCCTGTGTCCTCTCCCAGTGTGTCTGTGATGCCCCCTCCCAAGATACACAAACGCAGGCACACACCCACCCAACAGCCATCCACCTCACGACAGCCTCCAGCGCATGCACCTTCACCCAAAGTCACCAAACGTACACCTCCTACAACCACTACCTCTTCCTCCACTCCCAAACCCTCTTCAGCTACCTGTCTCAGTGTTCCTAAGAAACCTTTCCTGACCAAGCTTGACCTGTTTCCCACCCCCCCTCCAAATCATAGGTCCCGTACTAGCACCTCAGCCAAAAAATCTCTGGTACCAGTGGGGCCTGTTGTTACAGGTATGTGGAGTGCACCGGGCACCAGGCCAGCCAGAGTGACACGGAGCCACAGCACAGCCAGTCCCCCCCTGTGAAGCACCAGAAGTTGGACAGTGCCCGGCGGGAGAGGGTGAAGACTCCAGCCAGCAAAGCCGCTCACAAGGGTCCCGGGAGGAGTGTCGACTCAGCTTTGACTCCTCCCAAGATGGGGAAGGGGCAGAAGAAATCTCCAAAGTCTTGGAGGAGCAGCACGGCGGAGAAGACCGCCATCATCCCCGCTGCACAGGAGGCCACCGCCAGCCCAATCGTCACTGGCCAGGAGGCCACCGCCAGAGTCAGTGCCCAGGAGGGCAGCCCGATCGTCACTGGCCAGGAGGCCACCGTCAGAGTCAGTGCCCAGGGCAGCCCGATCGTCACTGGCCAGGAGGCCACCGCCAGCCACAGCCCAGCTGCCCAGGAGGGCCCCGGCAGCCACAGTCCAGCTGCCCAATGAAGGACCGCCAGCCCCAGCCCAGCTGGGCAATAAAGGACCGCCATGGCAAGCTCCGCTGAACAGGGCAAGCACCGCTGAACAGGTCAGAAACTGCAAACTCAAGCACCGCTGAACAGGGCAAAGACCGCCATGGCAAGCACTGCTGAACAGGGAAAGCACCGCTGAACAGGTCAGAATCTGCAAACTCAAGCACCGCTGAACAGGGCAAAGACCGCCATGGCAAGCACCGCTGAAGAGGGCAAGCACCGCTGAACACGTCAGAAACTGCAAACTCAAGCACCGCTGAACAGGGCAAAGACCGCCATGGCAAGCACCGCTGAACAGGGCAAGCACCGCTGAACAGGGCAAAGACCGCCAACGCAAGCACCGCTAGCCCATAGGCGGCAGGGGCAGTGACGCAACTGGGACCGTCATGGGGTCCGAGTGATGCACTCTGGGCACCAGTCCCCCTCCAGAACCTGTGGAGACATGCATCCACTCTGTCTGCCCTTCATAGGATGAAGCACTCTGGGCACCAGTCCCCCTCCAGAACCAGTGGAGAACAGCATCCACTACCTCTGTCCTTCACAGGATGAAGCACTCTGGGCACCAGTCCCCCTGCAGAACCAGTGGAGAACAGCATCCACTACCTCTGTCCTTCACAGGATGAAGCACTCTGGGCACCAGTCCCCCTCCAGAACCTGTGGAAACTGTTATCCACTTGAGAGACTGTGGCTTTGCACTCCCCAGGATGGTACAGTGGGCAACCCACCCACTGTAGAGACTTGAGAGACTGTGGCATTGCACTCCCCAGGATACATCAATGGGCATGGAGCCCCCTCGTGGATCTGGCGTGGTGCACTCATCCGGCTGAGGTGCCCCCACTTCCCTTCCCCCTGAGGTGCCTGTTGTATTTATATCTGATGCCCCAGCAGTGTTCTCTCCGTTTTGATCAGGTATCTAGTGTGGGCCTCGCCCATGCATTTTGGGCCCAGTGGTCCACGGACAATGAATGGGGCATTACCTGCACTACTAATCGTGGTGTATATTTTGTTTAATGTGTATATATATATATGTATTTATTTGGTTACTGTATTTTGATATATTACAATGGTTCCACTCATTTCCTTTTGTCTTTGCATTCTTCCGGGGGGGGGTTGGGGGTTGTTACTGTAATGTTTGGATATGCATTGGTGTGTGTGTTGTAGTGGGTGGGGGTGTTGCATGTGTGTGTCCCTGTCTTTTGCCTCCATCTCCCCTATGTCGTAGGTGCAGTACTCACTGTTGTCTTCGCCGTCTGCGTTGATGATCGTCGTATAGGAGCAGGAAGACTAGTGCTGGAAGAATATGGAGTTCCGGCTCCATGGTGCCCTCCTTCCTCGTGGAGTGTGTAGAGGTGAGCGTTTTCCCTTTGAAATGGCTGTTTCCGCCGTGTTTTTATCCGCGGTGAATCCGCCCCGGAAAAGGTGGCGGATTGGTAGGTTGTGATACTGTGGGCGGTACATTGTCTCCCGCCTGTCTGTTGGCAGTGACCGCTGCGCTGTTTGTCTGTACCGCCGTGGCGGTCGGAGTGTTAAAGTGGCTGTCTTTGTTGCCGGTTTCCGCCACGGTCATAATACCCATTTTTTTTACCTCCGGCCTGTTGGCGGTCTTACCGCCTCTTTAACACCGTCCGCCAGGATTGTAATGACCACCAAAGTTTCTATTTAATTGCTACCAACTGCCAGAGAGGTTTGAGGTTGGGCAGGGCAATCATGCTTTGGGCATATATATATATTTTTTTTTTAATAAGACAACGCAGTGCAGCAACTAAAGTTGCTGCATTGTGCTGCACAGGGAGGAGAAAGAAACACTGAGCCATATTTATTCAAAAATGCCTTACTACTGCTAATTATCTTTCCCGTAGTGCAAAAACAGGCTGCACCATGGTATAGAGGTGTATACGTGTGCTGTTTAGCATAGGATTTGTACTGGAAGCATATCCTTCCAGAACAAAAACCTATCCCTAGGCAAATATGCTTGATTGTGCAGCAAATATTAAATGTGTGGATTGCGGAGCAATTGAAATATTTCTCTGTGTTGGTGCCTGCATCAAGAAGACACTAATTTTGATGCAAAGCCCGGTCTGGCTATCTTATTGGCATGGGATTTGCATAAAAAATTATGGGTGCTTGCAACAATATGCCTAAACTAGACCCAGATAACACCTTTTTTGTGCTGAGTGGAGTAAAGCTGTGCAAAACATGAACTGAGAAAATGGCACCTTTCCAGCTCAAAAGTTAGTAAGTACACTTGCAAGGACTCAAGCTGTTTTGTGCCACTTAGACCTGGCACAAACCCTTAGTAAATCTGACCCTAGTTTCTGTTAAGTGTGCTTGTCAAATTAGCAAAAGAAGCTGTTTTTTTTAGTAATGTTATTGTAGCGGAAATTTACTGTCCCTTTGTTTACACCAGGGGACAACTTGAAAGGCAGAGCCTTGAGCAATTGCCCAATTTGCCCATGCCTTAACACGTTCTGAACAATACAATGCTACAAGTGACAAAGTGAGTTGATGGTTAAACACACTGTCTGAAGTATTCCAATCCAAGGGCAAAATGGCTTAAGTTATTACTAAGAAACATACACCAGGAGTGTGAGGTCTGTGATGGATTTGATAAAGACTGATTCCCCAGAGACCTGTGGTATTCACAGTCTCATGCTTTCCTTTGGTGTTCTGAAAAATTAGGCAACATAAAGTTTCTAAATGATTAACATATTTATATATTTATCATATGGATTTTTTTTAAAGAATATATCAGTGCTTTTAAGCCTTACAGTCCTCACCTGCAATCTGTACAGCTGTTCAGTAAGCAAGATTGTTGGAAAATGGCCCTCTCTGAAGGGTCACCCCAAACCTTTTGCCTTTCTCCTCCTCTTTTTCTGACCTACGTTTTGTTGGCTTTAGGACTCTGGGCAGTTTACCACTGCTAACCAGTATTACAGTGCATGTGCTCTCTCCCTTAAACATGGCATATTTAATTTACCTATAAGTCCCTAGTAAAGTGCACTAGATCTGCCCAGTGCCCGTATATTAAATACTACTAATGGGCCTGTAGCACTGTTTGTGCCACCCCCATACGTAGCCCCCTAACCATGTCTCAGGTCTGCCATTGCTAGGTCTGTGTGTGCAGTTACACTGCCACTTCGACCCGGCATTTAAAAGAACTTGACAAGCCTTAAATTTCCCTTTTCTTGCACATACGTCACCCCTAAGGTAAACCCTAGGTAACCCACAGGGCATGGTGCTATGTAAGTAAAAGGCAGGACATGTACTTATAAGTTTAACATGTCTTGGTAGTGAAAAACTCCCAAAGTTGTTTTTCACTACTGTGAAGCATGTGCCTCTCATATGCCAGCATTAGAAATCCCCTTTTATGCTTTAAAACTGTAATTTCTGATCTGAGAGGAACAGACCTGTCATATTTGGTATGGCAGTAACAAATCCTACTTACTGGTGAAGTTGACTTTATTGTAGATGGACAACATATTTGATGTTGAAGCACACAGCTTTAAAAGTTTTTTTGCTGTCCAGTACTGTGTTGCCACATCGGCTGGTGGGAAGTCAGCGATATAGTCATTTGTTTGGTCAGACAGCCTGAATATTAATTAAGTGTTGTCTGTGTAGAATTATGGTTTAGCAATAGAAGACTGCAGCTAGTGGAAAAGAGGACACACGTATAGATTATGGGGTACAGGAGGGAACCCTGTGGAACTCCCCACTGAAGGGGTTTAGTTGGTGAGCAAAAAGCCTGTAATTGAATAATTTGGGCTCTTCCGATAACTCACAACTTCTATTCGACCAAAATTCCAAATTCTTGCAAACAAATTAAGGTATCGCCCTGTCGCCTTAGAAGCTTTTTCTTATTATTTTCCCCTGCATGGTGATTGGTGCATTGTGTTGGGTAATGGAAGCAGCAAAAGACAGTTCTCTGCCAGCCGATGGGAATGGCAGATTCAGAAATCCACAGACGGATTTGCGAATCTGCAAAAGACAAAGGGAGAAAAGCTCTTTAGTCGAATGGCGTATATTTTATGAACTGGAATAGCAAATCTTCCTTCAATTCTAAAATTCGGAGGATCGAAGGACTATATATTTGAAGATATTTATAATGAACAAGTTACTCGATTCGGTACCGCCTTTTCTGGCATAGTCTATCTAACAGCAGATTCCTCACCTTGTTAGTTTCCTCAAGTGCCAGACTAGATTCGAACACTTGAAAGCAATTCCCTTGCACGTTGATAGATGGCATCATGTGCCTCCGTCCCACCTCACATTTGACGTTGAGGCCACCTCAGTGCAGTTGATATCAATTTCTTTCTGATCTCTGTCCATGAGTCAGACACAAAACCATGGAAATCAGAGCAGTGCAGATCTTTCAAATATGACACCTTTTTAAGAGACGCATTAGGACATTGGTGGGCTGGCTGTAGCCAACCCGCCAATCTACCACTCCGACTTCCATGGCGGTAGCAGGCTGCCATTGTGCCGCTGGCAGGATTATGACTCTGCCTACCGCCATGGTTTTCGTGGCGTTCATAACGCCACGAAAACCATGGCGGTAAGCCCAATCAGTGACAAGGAATTCCTTCCCTGTCACTGCTAGGAGGCCCCCACCTCTCCATACATCCTCCCCACCCCCCACCTCTTCAGACACCTCCCCAGCCCCCCCACATCCACGCCCCCCAATCACACACACGCAGCCACACACTCATTCACACATACATACACGCATGCATTCTTCCATTCACACACACACATCCGCACACACTTCAAAACATACACGCAGACACGCATTCCTATTTCCATACATACGCGCACTCACACTTCCATACATTCACGCACGCAGTCAACACTAAACACAAATCAGCATTCACGCACACATACACACACACACCACTCCCTGCCCCCTCCCCTGTCAGAAGCCCAACTTACCTGCATCCAGGGGGTCTTCCGGGAGGGAACGGGATGGGGTACTGCTACTGCCAGCAGAACACCACCAGGCTGTATTATTTGTCATAATACGGCTGGCGGCAGACTACTGGCGTGGGGCTGCTGGTCACAGCAGCGCCACCTTACCGCCATCCGCCAGTATGGCCACAGCCGGATTTCCGCCCTTCTTGTGGCGGAAATCCGGCTGTGGTCATATTATGGCAGACAGATGGTAGCCGCGGCGAAAGTCTTTTGGTGGCCCGTTTTTACTGCAGATGTCAAAATGAGGGCCTATGTGACTTATTTTCACAGAACTAGGAGGGGGGTGGGTTGACGAGAAATCTGGTGTTAGACAAAGTCTCTACCAAAAATGGCGTTACCAAAGGAAAGGAACTTGCTATTCTGATAGAGACTTCTCACCGAAGATTCCTTATCTTGTGATTAGATACCAAACAGATACCAAAGTATTACACCTTCTCTGGTGATGTCTGTGGAATGGCGCGGACCAAAAAATCCTGCAAAGCTCCATGATGGGCACATCATGCACCAGGGAAATGGTAGCAGCCTTCGCTCTTGTGGAATGAGTGTGCATGCCTTTTCTTTGCTAGCCCAAAACTGATCTTGATGCATAGCACAATCCATCTTGAGATGGTCCTGTTTTGCATCCCTTTGCCTTTCTTACCCACAGAGAAACAGTCAAAAAGCTGACTGCTCGTTTACAGTCAAGGCGTTGAAGCCATTCTTCCTCCATGGAGGGATAAGGCGTCGCACAGAGGAAGGTAATTTATTGCGCTACAGGAATGGCTTAACCACCATGAGCAGGAATACTGCTTTCGTCCTAAGGACTAATTTATCCAGGAAAGAAAGAATGAGGGGAATGACAGTCAGACAGAATGTAGACAGAATGTACTACAGACATTACCTGGTGTTCGGTCACTCGCCTGGCCAATGTTATGGTGATGAGGATTGATGTTATGAGTCGACAAAGAGAACAACTGTGCTTGGTTCCAAAGGAAGTCCACCTCAAGCATGTAAGTACCAAATTAAGGTCCTACTGCAGTATGACAAAAGGAGAATATATGGGCCAGCTCCTTCCAAAAACACAGCACAAGTGACTTGAAGATGGTTGGCTGGTCACGTAAACATAAGTGCCAGTGCCAAACAGAACAGAACATCCAATAACTGCGCATTCAGGAGTTGTATGTTTCAGAAAGAGAACTAATCAACAAACTTCTCCTACAGTCCTGCATAAATCGATTTGGTTAATGTCTGTCTAGTTGCTAAGATGGCAGCAGAAAAAAGAGGGGGTGGGGGAGGTCCCAAGTAGCATTTTCCCCTATGCAATTTTCCATAGGAGACAGAAAGGGGGGGCTGACTTTGGTGCCATTTGACGAATCGTCACATAGCTTTCCCAAAAACAATTAATCCACCACAGCTCATTCCTGGAAATTCTTGGAGTGATCTATTTGGCAGGAGCCGAACAAAAGGGGAGGGCTGAGGGGTGTCCCAAAACGCAATTTCTCCATGCGATTTCCATATGGAAATTTTAGATAGCACTACAGCCAAAAACGCTGAATGGAATTATACCATGCCAGAAAGCTAGACCTTTACCCAGAAAGCTTGCGTTTTTCTGATTTGGTTTAAATTAATTCAGTAGTTTTTGAGAAAGTAAGATTCAAAATGTATAGGTATCTGGATGGTCAGGTACGCAAGAGTCTTGCAAGATTCCTGCAAGCACGCAACTTCAAATAATGTAGTGATCTAATTGGCCACCTGGGCCTTTTTTCCCCCATCGGCCATCTCCTGGGAGTGAGGGGCTCCTGAGAGCACTCGCTCTGATTGGCTGGCAGCAACACAAACAGAAATGTTGCAGTCGCTATGACAAGACATAGTTATAAGGTGGCAGTCTAGGGATACCCTGAAGCCCTTTATCCTGATGGAGAAATCCATGAGGAACCCACCCTGGGGTCTAATTTAAAAATATATATATATATGTTCTCCTGAGTAAGTCTTACATGAGTCCTGTGGGATCCAGAAAATAATTGTGAAAAAAGGGCAGTGCATGCCAGGGGTTTGGCTGCTTTTGGTGGTTCGGTGCAGGTACCACCAAAGACCTTGTGCAGAGAGGGAATCGGTCACCCACAGGGGTTCCGGCACAGGGCCCGGCCACATGCCAGGTCTTAGAACCAACCCCACACTGTGCATGGTCAAAGCCAAAGGGGTCGGGGAGACTTGGCATAGTTACGTATGGTAATAAAATCTTACTTAATGCTAAAATATAAAAAAATAAAAAACAAAGGTAGAAATTCACTGAAAAAAACAAAGGTTAAAGTGACGTTATAGTTAGGTACTCGCAATGCACTGCTTATGACCTCCCATATTAAATCACTCATGAAATTTTTTATGACATCACTGATAACTGCTTATGACATCTGAAATGACATCACTGATGACAACACTGTCCAATTCAGGGGTGCAAGCTATAGTTTCTTCTCCCATTCATAAAAATATTAGTTTTCTTTCCAAATGATAACTAAGACAGTCTCTAACTAGTGGGGGCTTGCACTGTGTTTTTATGCTGGTACATTTTCTGTATTAACCGCTCACATTTAAGCTACTTCGTTTCTTTTATTTTTTTGTTGTTAAAAAAACACCCAGCCTTCATCAACATCACTGGCCCCCAAACACGTGAATTTCGGTCTCTAAATCAGCTGAGTGGTTGTCCCTACGCGAAATGGTGATTCCCCTGTAGTCCGCCCATCGTTATCAAATTTTTATATATTTTGTAGGGGCAACCCTTAGCCTCATAAACGGTTGCTCTCTCCTCATACACCAGACCAGACCTTTTTTTCCCATTCATCAATCGAGGGTGGAGTGTTTTCAATGACGAGCAATATCTCTTTTAGCCACTGTAAGACCCAAGCACAGCAATGTTTTTGTATAGCGGTATTCCTCAATGTCAACAGTGATAAAATATTGTCAGTTTTGGGTCCCACGGTATAGGCCAACCCATCGCAAAGCCCAAGCAGGAAAGGATCCTGTTCCAGTAAGTATGTATCTTGTGACAATACCATAAGGTATGCATAAAGTCACCCTCCTGCGACTGGCAGCGGAGGCAGGAGGGAGTGGCAATCGCACTCACTGACCAGAGTTTATGTTGGGTAAGATACACTCTATGGAGGTATTTCAATTGTATAAAACTGAGGCGCGTTGCGATTGCTGAGTGTCTTGGGATGTCCTGGGTTCGGCCCCTAGATCTCTCTCCCAGGCCGCAAGTAACGCAGCAAAGGAGTCCGGCACAAGGTGTATCAGTGACCGATACATCTGTATAATCTTGTGGTCTCCTAACTGCCCCCAGGAGAAGATTGGCTTCCAGAGGGTTATATCTGGGGACCTCCTCCAGCTCTTTAATGTGCAGTGTCAGAGCATGTCTCAGCTGGAAATAGCTTTAAAACTGATAAGATGTAGACTGAATTCACTCTGCAGGGCTGAGTACGATTTCAGCATAATGCACTTCATTACATCTGTCAACATAGAAAAACCTATGATGTCACATTTGGTAAATACGATCAGTGCCGCCACATGATGCAGCACAGATCCAACCCACAGCAGTGTCTACTCTGTAAGCCTTTGACTCCAACTCATTACATAAAGTCAGTCTCCCATTTTTAGAGCACTACTTTAGTTGCTAGGGGAAGTGGAGCGTGTGACTTATACCATACAATAAATGTTGAAACAGGGTGCTCTGTAGAGCCCACTTTATTGAGGCATAACCTGGATCACCCTGCATGCATACCACCATTCATTAATAATTAACATGTGAGAGGGCTAGTAGTAGGATTCAATACCAGCTGCTGCAATGCCCCTTTCGTATGTAGATTTTAAACATTTGGTAAGAGCTATGCGGAGGGAACCCATGGTTCCATAGGAAACTACGAAACACCGACTGCGCTCTCCAGAAAAAATCAGTGGGACAGAGAGTACGGACAGTTTGCAGTTGTTATAGAAAACAGGGGAGCAACATCATTTTAAATATGGCCGAGCGGCCCTTAGAGGATAAGGGAAGAGTAGACCACACTTCAGCCTTCCGCACGACCAAGAGCAGCCCTGTATGCAATATGTACTCTTAAGTATTGGAAGCTGCGTGTAACCTTTTGGAGGTTGGGCGCCCAGGCAAGATTCTGGGGATGCATGGGAACCAGAAAGACTGAGGGTTTGGCCAGGTTAACGGAGAGGCCTAACATTTCACCAAAAATCTAATCGGAATGATCTAAAGCACCCTGGCATTGGAGGTCCCAGGGTCGTTCAAGAAGATCAGTGCATTGTTGGTGTATATAACACGATCCTATCCAAGATCTTTGGCCCCATTCAAACACCCTCACCTGAGCATCAATAAGAATCCATTTGGCAATGGGCTCTATGGCTACAGTGAATAACAACTGGGACAGTGGGTATCCCTGATGCGTGCCTCACCAGATGTCAAAGGGCTCAGAGACTGCAGTACTCACCCAGACCTGGGCAAACAGGCAAGTGTATAGAAGACGCACATAAGTAATAAACTTAGGCCCAAAGTTACAGCGCTGTAGAAGAGCAAAAAGGTAAGCAAAGCCTACTGAATCAAATGCCTTTTCTATATCCGCCAGTAGTATGACTGCGTACTAACAAATATGTCTGCTAAATCCAATGCATTGTGCAGTCTTCTAATGTTACACATAGTGGTGCGTCAGGTCAGGAAGCCAGCATGATCAAGCTGGATCAGTGAGGGTACCACCCTAAGTAGACGGTTGCCAAGGCCTTAACTATGATTTTAATATTGGTATTTAAGAGAGAAATAGGGCAGTAAGGAGCACCAGTCCGGGGGCTTCCCCAGCTTAAGAAATGCCACTATCTCTGCCCTACGAAAGTCAGGAGGTAACCGCCTGATTATTACTGCCTTCTTCAGGACCGCCTCCAGGAGGGTCACTGAATTTGGACATAAATAATTTATATAATTTGCCTGAAAAATTGTTGGGTCCCAGCGTTTTCCCAGAGTGCAGGTGAATCAATGCTGTTGTTAGCTCATCAGACATAAGCTCCACGTCCAACATCTCTCTCAGACGAGTCGAGTGGTAAGAACGATACAAAAGGATTATATGTGACTTACACAGGGGGTCGCGCAAGGCATATATATGTCAGCATAATAGTAGGCGAATTGCTGTGCTATAGTTCTTTTTCCGGTCACTTTCGAGCCAGAGGATTCCAAAAGATACATGACTGGGGTATGATGTTTTAGGTTAGTGCAGAGATAATGTATTAGCCGACTGTATTTATCTTCCCACTGGTAAAGAAGGGGCTGGGAAGCAAACCATATGATTTTAGCCTCATCCAGCAGCATGTGGTGCAATGAGATTGAGCATGGGATCACGCTTATGAGCATAACAAGATTCCAAAGTTTGAATTTCTAGTTCTAAGCCTCAGAGGAATTGCCATTTTCTATGTTTTTTTCTCGTCGAGTAACTAATAATTTCCCCCTGAGAGCTGGTAAGAGTTTCCCAAAAAATGTCAAGGGGTCCCACAGACTGCTGGTTCTGCGTCAGGTAGGTGTCTATTGTTTTTGAGGGATAAGCATCATATCCCGAAGCAACCAGGCATTTAATCGACATCAAAAAGACACTCTGGCATGCGCAGTGCGCAAGGCAATCATTATCTGGGAGTGGTCAGACAGTCCCTGAGGCAAGATCTGCACGTCGATCACCTTGTGCATCTCTGTTTTGGGGAGGAAAAAATTATCCAGGAGGGAGAGTGTTGTGCACCTCTGAGTGTCCCCTTCCCCTTGATGAAATCCGTGCCAGGCCTTTGACAAACCCATAGCGTCCATGGATGGTCTCAGCAGGGAGCGGTTGCGCGGTTCCTCTTTGCCTCCCCAGAGCATCACCCACTACCTCATTCCAGTCCCCTCCCAGCAGCAGGGAACCAAACAGGAGATCTCCAATGAGTCTTGTAAGCACTTCTAAAAAGGAAGTAGTAAGCAGCAGAGGGGCATAGATATTTACCAGTGTCAAGATTTTCTCATATAAATGACAAGTAATGGCGATATAACTGCCCTACGGATCGGTCCATGTCTGTTTTACTACAAAGGGGTGATGTCCCTTGATTAGTATCACTACCCTACTACCCCCCCTTGTAAACCCTGAGTGAAAGGATTGGTTGTACCCGCATCGGGCCAGAAAGGAAGCTATATTGCCCAGTAAGTGGATTTACTGAAGAAACAGGACATCAGCCTGTAGTCTCCTGGCGGCTCAGAGAACTGCGTCTCTTGTGACCTTGTCACGTAGACCAGTGACATTCCAATACACCAAATGAAACAGGTCTAGGGGGCTCTTACCTTTGCTACCTGGCATTAGTTGGGAGATTGGGTTCCATGGCTGCGTGTGAGGCCGTATCTGTTGGGTATAATGCCAGCACCAACAACAGAACCAAAAACTCAGAACAATACAAATAACCATAACCACCCTGTCCCCCCACCCTATACTCTGAGAATATGAAGTGTCTATTGTGGGTAAGACCAACCCCTGATGCCAACAGGGCATCAGTGCTACTGGGCCCTAACTCACGCCTCCCTCCAATCCAACTAAGCTCACTGCTAGCAGCATAGCTTCAAGAGTAGATACGTGTTGACGGGACTCATCCAGCACAGGGGTGGGGATAGAGGGCCTACGTTTTACTGGTGTCCCAGTCCTGTGGCCATAAAAACTGAATATAAGAAAATATTTCAACTTTCCCCAAAGGTCAGTTTTACAGCACTGCAGGGGCCAAGTGAATCTCTCACAATTCAATGCTCCCACAGCCCTGCTCGTGCTCTGGAGCATTCAAGCGGTCGCGGGCGCATGTAAGGCGAATCCAGTTGACTCTGCATTATGTGCCCCTTCCTCAGCCATGGCCAGCTCTCTACAGAATATTCGTGGCCCTTCCAGGTCAACCCTATTTCTGGTTTGCCGTGAGGAGGCCCGCTGCAGGGGAGGCTGTATGAACAGGCCGTGCGGGAGCCCCAGGTGTAGCTTCCGGGTCAGGGCCCTGTAAGCCCGCTTGATAACAAAGCAAGAGGAAAGGGAAGCTTCAGGTAATATACAACAAAGCCACTGGTCCAGGAACGCCTCATGAGAGGACCCTTCGCACTCCTTGTGGAACCTCACGAAACAAATTATTCCTTCGGGTCCTTTTTTCCGCATCCTCTACTCTTGCGGCTACGTTTCTGGCAATGGAAGAGAGCTTCGAGATCTTCTGCTGTATCTACGCCTCCACATCCTCTTCACCAGAGACCTTGACTTCTGCCTCAGGTATTCTATCTAATATTTTGCAGAGGTCTTGGTGCAGCAGTAATAACATTGGTGCCGACTGCATCCATCTCTTCCACAAGTGCCTCGCCAGACTGATTTATCGCTGCCAAAATCATGGTAGTGTCCGGGGTATCATTATGATGTCCTACTCTGTTTCCCGCCACTGTCTTGATGGGTTTTGAAGCTGTGTGGCCAAACTTGTCCAGCATGCCTTGCTTGCCTTGAGGGGGAATTTTATCCCTCACCATGGTTCCGTGTAGTATGATATGACTGTCATTCACCAAAAGACCAGATCCCAAACTGTCCAACCCGCAAGCCCCTGTGGGGATCCACGAGGCAGCACAAGCAATCAGCCATCCAGTCCAAAGGGATGCTCTGGCGAACAGGATGCAGGTTCAGTTCATGTGCAGTATGGGACTCGGGCCACCAACCCCAGGCAATGATGAAAGAGGGAGACCCCCCTCTGCGCTCAGTGTTCAGACAAGCTGCCCCAGTGAAAGCAATTAACCATTTTGGGCCAGATCCCATACAATGGCCTGCCCGGAACCACCATCTCCAGGGTGAACCCTGGGGGCGCAGGCCACAAATGGAGTCTTGAGGGAAGGGGAAACAGCATCAGGCCCAGTCTGCCAACTGAGCACTACTACAGGGGCCAGTAAACATATGCTCAGTCATGGTGCTCCAGCAACACACAGCTGTGTCTCTGGTGCACCGCCTGGAAGGTCCGACTCACCTCTGCACCTCCCGCACCTCTGCTGCACCCCCATCAGTCGTCCTTTTTGCTCCAGGGTCTTAAGACAATGGCACACACCAGGATCAAGGCAGCAGCACGGCCGCACCGTGGCCTCTGTCTAGCCTCTGCTTGTCTCACAGTTCCTCCCACCACCAGATGGCCGCTCTGGCATGGGGACAAGCCCAGTCTTTTTGCACCCCGGAAGCTGGCTCTGCCTCGTTTTCCCCTGTAGGCCTTCCTCACACTGCCAGCTCACCAGCTACTCCATGGCCTCATGGAAATACCTGCCATATCTCAGGGCTCCAGTCAGTGTTCTATGGCCATCCCTCTATTCTGTGGAGGGTATAATTTCACTCACTGGGGATGAGGAAGGATGTGGGCCTGGTGGCATGAAGCTAGTTTAACTTGCTGCTGTGATTTTTGCTGTACAAGCCACACCCCCAAGCAGCTTTGTTTCTTGTATCACTTAAGTTAATGCACAATGGAGTATTTTGCACATAAACGTTACCAACTACATCTTACAAATATTGCTGCTGAAGCTCAGAAAGAAAATATCATCAATGTTCTTATAATTTACAAATAACCATGGAAGATCAATATTTGAAAACTAAAGATAAAAGTAATTGATTTTGTATAAAATCAGGTTTTACCTTTAAAGGAGGTAATGATGTTGAACTTGTCGGGGATGCGTCTCTTGATTTTAAAGCCTGGACGCTAGACCTTTCCTTGGCTGCAAAAAAATTGAGAAATTAGATGAAAGTTATCATTGAAATTAATCAGACGCTACTAAGCATAGGCTCTCTCCAATCATAAACTCACAGGAACATACCGCTACAGTGCTTAAGTTAATATTAAAGTTACTATAACTATGTTAATAGTAAGCTACTTTCACTTTTACCATTTCCCAATTGAATATTAGCATTATTAGGCACTTCCCAATGTATGCCTAAGTAATCCTTCAAAACTGTGAATTAGTGAACCCTTCCTGTCTTAGTTGTAAGTATGTATGATCAGCATTAGTCTACATACCCCTACATACCGCGATACAGTCACCATTTATCCATCCGATTATGAATACTCTGTTTCACTCTGCTTTAGGAGCTCTAGTCCCTAGCTATTTGCTGAAATACCCAACACCAGATGCCTTATAAAGATTTTTTATGTCTCCTCCCACTGCATCTTCTCTATGTGTATAAATACAGCTAATTGTCTGAATCAACTTCCCTTATCTTCATATCAACAGGGATTTACTTCTTTCTGTGCTATCATTTTCTCATTGTCAGGTTTTTACCTTCTGATGACTAAACATCTGAAAATCTGTTGAAACTTTTGACAAATTAAGGTCAGGAATCACATGTTTAAATTAGACCTGTTAAATAACTCCTTCAACTACGATAGTGAATTGTCTTGTAGATTCACTGTATACACATGCACATCGCATTGTTATGCTCAACCTTTTTCACTGTGCGATCACAATGAGCACTTAACACATATCACCTGTTAATCACTTTATATTAAAACATGTTTCACTGAATCCGTTGCAGCTGTATATGATCACACATTAAAATTAATATTGCACGGATTGCTTAGAGGGGATGCAATTACTCCTACATTGATTGATTAATGCTGAATGTCATGAACACGGATTTGAAATACTGCCACAGAGAACCACTGTCATTATTATATATGCTACATTGCTTTTGCAACTTGTCACTGCTTATTCTGCTAAAACCAAACCAGGCAGCACAACTAAGATGGCCCATTATTTTCCATAGATGCTGTTGACTTCACTGCTTCCCAGACTCTCATATGATTTCCCCTTCTGGGTTTTGGTGTTCTTGGGAATGGACTTTGACTTTAGAAAACAGTGCTTCGCTCATATAACAAACAGCACTCAGGGCATTGGTCCTGGACTGTTTCTTCCTGAAATGGAAATGTGACAGGCAGTTCAAAGGACTTTTGAGACCACGGCATCCTTTGAGATCTTACTAGTGAGACAATGGAGGTGAGGTCTCTGTTGGATTGGGTCAGGTGAACTTTCACCGTATGGGCTCCAGGTCCTGTGTCTGCACCATAAACCTTTGCAGTTTGAAGACAGACACACTAGCCCCCCTGGGCAGGGATGGCAGCGGAAGCACTTCACATTCCCTTTTACATAAGGGGAACGGCCCCTTAGACAAGGGTCACTCCCCAGGGGGTGGGGGGAATATTATTTCAGGCTATTTCTGCCCCCCTTTGGTTTTTATTTTTTATTTTACATAAGGGGAGTGGCCCCATTGGCAAGGGTCGCTCCCCAATGGGGGCATATTAGATTAGGATATTTCTGCCCCCTCCTTGGGGGCAGATTGGCCTTTTTTAATTAGCCCAACTAGACACCAGGGATTTAAAAAAACTAATTTACATAAGGGAAGCAGCCCCTGGGGCAAGGGCTGTTCCCCATGGGGGCATATTATTTTAGGCCATTTCTGTCCCCCTTGGGGGCAGATAGGCCTATTTGTATTAGGCCCATCCGTCCCCAAAGGGGACAGAAACCACTTAGACACCAGGAATTGTTGTGTGTGTGTTTTGTTTGGTGGGGGGTGGGCCCTTGGGCAAGGGACACTCCTCATGGAAGCACATCACTCATGGCCATTTCTGCTCCCCTTGGGGACAGATGGGCCTATTTTTATTAGGCCCATCTGCCCCCAAGGGGGGCAGAAACCACTTAGGCACCAGGGATCGTTGTGTGAGTGGGTTTTGTTTGGGGGGTGGCCACTTGGGCAAGGGTCGCTCGCTCCCTATGAGGGCACATTACTGTTAGCCATTTCTGCCCTATTTTTATTAGGCCCATCTGCCCCCCGAGGGGGGCAGAAACCACTTAGGCACCAGGGATCGGTGTGTGTGTGTTTTGTTTGGGGAAACTGTCCCTTGGACAAGGGTTGTTTCCCGCAGGAGCACATTACTGATGGCCATTTCTGACCCCAAGGGGGCCAGAAAGCCCACTAGACACCTGGGATGATTTTTTTTTTAAAAATAAAAGAGGGTAGGGGTATGGCCATACCCTCACCCCAAATAAATGGGGACAAGGTAGTTCTGCCCACTAGGGGGTGGGGGGAGTAGATGGGGTAATTACCACTGCTCCTCAGGAGGGGGGGGGGGCAGAAAGCCCACTAGATGCCATGGAATAAAAACAATAGAGGGGTGGGGGCTACCAGCCACTATGGGCATGGTTATACCCCCAACCCCAACTGAAGGGGGTTAACAGTTTTTCAGCACCCCCTGCAAACTAAAGCATCTCATCCCAATGGCAAGCAAGAGGACATTTAATTCTTTTGGGTTTTGATTTTACATTTGGGCCAAGAGAGCTTGGCTAACTCCCAATATCGTCCCACTTGTAATAGTGAGCTGCTGCATTTTTTGGACTTTGGTACGCTGCCACATAGAAAAATCTACCATACAGAGACACACCTGAAAACGGAACATCTGGGTAAGTCCAGGGTGGAGTGCTTCATGTGAACTTCACACCATTTTCTTATCCACAATGTCCAGCAAACTTCCAACTTTGCTTGAAATCATGCATTTTCCCTACTTGTTTGTGATTGAACCTTCTGGAATATGCAGGAATCCAACACATTCCTACCACCCAGCATTGTCACATCTATACCCATAAAAATCTTGCCCCACTTGCCAACCTAATTTTTTTTTGTTTTTTTCAAACTGCCCTTTTGGTTCCCCCTCAATTTCGACATGTTTTTGGCCCCTTCCCTGTCACAGACACTTGGCCCACCTACACAAGAGAGGTATATTTTTTTATTGGGAGACTGATGGGAATTTAACCAAATTAGAGATTTGCAGGGGATTCTGAGTAAGAAAACACTGGGGGATCCAAGCAAGTCACACCTCCCTGGACTCCCTCGGATGTCTAGTTTTCAGAAATGTCTGGGTTTGGTAGGTTTCCCTAGGTGGCAGCCGAGTCTAGGACCAAAAACCCAGGTGCCCCCTTGCAAAAACAGGTAGTTTTGTAATTGATAATATTGATGTGTCTGTATTGTGTTTTGGACCCTTCCCTGTCGCGGACACTAGGCCTACCCACACAAGTGAGGTACCATTTTATCTGGAGATGTGGGGAAATGCTGGGTGGAAGAAAGTTTGTGGCTCCCCTCACATTCCAGAACTTTGCATTACCGAAATGTGGGGCTTACCCAGAATCCTTTGCAACAGAACCCAGTGAGAGCCCCACAAGTCATCATGGATTCCCCTGGATACCTAGTTTCCAAAAATGTATAGGTTTGCTAGGTTTCTCTGGGTGCCAGCTGGGCTAGAGGCCAAAGTCCACAGCTAGGCCGTCTGTAAAAAAACACATCCGTTTTCATTGGAAAAATGTGACGTGTCCACGTTGTGTTTTGGGGCGTTTCCTTTCACAGGCACTAGGCCTACCCATACAAGTGAAGTACCATTTTTATCAGGAGACTTGGGGGAACGCTGAGTGGAAGGAAGTTTGTGGTTTCGCTCAGATTTCAGAACTTTCCATCACTGAAATAAATGAGAGGAAAAAGTGTTTTTATTTTGCCAAATTCTGGGGTTTGCAAAAGATTCTGGGTAACAGAACCCAGTGGGAGCCCCACAAGTCACCCGATCCTGTGTTCTCCTAAGTGTCTAATTTAAAACAATTTACAGGTTTGGTAGGTTTCCCTAGAATCCGGCTGAGCTACAGCCCAAAATCCACAACTGGTCACTTACAAAAAAACACGTCCGTTTTCAATGGAAAAATGTGATGTGTTGGGGCGTTTCCTGTCACGGGCACTAGGGCTACCCACAAAAGTGAGATACCTTTTTTATCGGGAGACTTGGGGGAACACAGAATAGAAGAACAAGTGTTAATGCCAATTGTCTTTCTCTACATGTTTTCCTTCCAAGTTTAAGACAGTGTGTAAGAAAGACGTCATTTTCAGAAATGTCCTGTAATTCACATGTTAGCATGGGGACCCTCGAATTCAGAGTTGTGTAAATAACCACAGCTTCTAAACTCCTTATCTTGTGCCCATTTTGGAAATACAAAGGTTTCCTTGATACCGATTTTTCACTCTTTGTATTTTACCAAATGAATTGCTGTACACTCAGTATACAATGAAAACCTATTGGAAGGTGCAGCTCATTTATTGGCTCTGGGTACCTTGGGTTCTTGATGAATCTACACGCCATATATATCCCCACAACCAGAAGGGCCCAGCAGACGTAACAGTATATTGCTTTAGAAGAAAGCGTAGACAGAAATGGCTGTTTTTTTCAACTCAATTAAAATATTTTTTTATGCCAACTGTTACTTTTGTTAGCAAGTAAACTTACAAGGTGACGTGTATAGGTCTATGAACCTCTTGATTCGCATAGAGTATCCTAGCTATGATGTGACCAATATTCATAGTAATCAAAGCACAATATTTATAACTATGAATCAAATCGTCAATCAATAGTCAATTAAAGCACAGAACATCATACCATGACCTTTCAGCCATGAATGACCACACCTCAGTATACGTTTTAGTAATTTTATTTCCCTATTGATTACAATACTAAGCCAGGAGTTGAATTCAAACACAATTTAATTCAAATAAAAACCAGCATCAAATTGTTAGAAGACGCCAAAGACATAAACTAATCAAAGCTTGCATCAGAGTACCATTTAAAGCATTAACACAGGTCAATAAAAGAATCAAAGACAATAAGTCATTCCTGGTCATGAAGTTCAGCAAAACAGTCCATCAACCATTTATCTCTGTAATCCGTCAACGTCATGAAAGAAAACCCTCACCTAACCCAGATTAGCATCAGCATGTGGGGCTTCATGCAAAACAAATTATAAAACAAGAATTTAGGAAAATATCTAGCTAAGATCACTATTTAGACAACACAGTTGGTACCTAGAAAGGAAAGGGACAAAAATGCATTTCAGTCACATTGTCATATCTAACTATCCACGGACTGGGTCAGCAACAGAGTCATTCTTCGTCCTTAGGTCATCAGTCGATCAGCATCACATCAGGCTCTCAATCAGAGAGTATGAGCCCAATGACAGAATCTCAAATCACTTCTCTTCTCTATATCGCTTCACAAAATCGGAATAAGGTCTGAAGTCTTTTCCCTCTGTCACGTAGTTATATCAAAGTCACATAGACTATCCCCCAATTTCCAATTGGTCAATTAGTTGTACGTTATTATCTTAACCAATAGTGTCTATGTACTATATCTATGAATTCTAATATTTCACAGTTCACATGTCGTCGATTGGTCCGCTTTATGATGTTCTCATCATCCTGCTCGTCAGGTATCAAAAAGGTTGCATCTTCTTCTCCAGACAGTGTCTTCATTGTTCGAGTCCTGGGAAAGTACATCTCATGAACGTTATACATTATTAGTTACATTACTAGAGACAGCATCTCCTGTCCATCAATTCTCACAGAAGCTCCAGTTAAGCATTTTATTAAAACAATGAGCAGTTCACAGTCAGTTCATTTTCTCAGCATTTTCCATTAGACATTAAGAAATTCAGCTTTCTGCATGAGGCCTGGCAAGACTAGGCCAAGACACTTGCTAAGTTAAGGTCTACAATTATACAGAACATAGGTTAAGACTATCAATATGACATATTACTACATAAATCTAATACGTTTTCAATATTTCATGTATATTAATCACTCATTTAGATTAGTACAATTGGTAACTACTGGTGTCCATTCTCCGAGGTCACAATTTTCAAACGTCCACATTTATTTTCTATGTTATTCATTTTCCACCAAATTCATTATTCAGAACACACAAACATTCATTAATAATTTCTAATTTAGTCATTTGCATTAACACTTTCTATAGGAAAACCTTGATGGATCTACACAAATGATCCCTTGCTGAATTCAGAATTCCATCTACTTTTCATAAATGTTTAGCTGTGTGGGATCCACCATTGGTTTCACACCAATTTGTGTCACTAACTGGAAGGAGGCTGAAAGCAGAAAAAATAGTAAAAATGGGGTATGTCCCAGTAAAATGCCCAAGCTGTGTTGACAAATGTGGTTTTCTGAGTCACGTCTGCCTGTTCCCGAAAGCTGGAAAGATGGTGATTTAGCACCGCAAACCCTTTGCTGTTGCCATTTGCAGGGGAAAAAAACAGGTTCTTTTTTCTGCAGCCCTTTTTTCCAAATTTTTTCCCAATTTTTTCCCAAAATACATTTTAGCTGTATTTTGGCAAATTTCCTGGTCTCCTTCAGGGGAACCCACAAACACTGGGTACCTTTAGAATCCCTTGGACGTTGGAAAAAAAGGACGCAAATTTGGCGTGGATAGCTTATGTGGACAAAAAGTTATTAGGGCCTAAGCACGAACTACCCCAAATAGCCCCAAATAGCCAAAAAAGAGCTTGACACAGGAGTGGGAAAAGGCTTGGCAGTGACAGGGTTAATTGTTTTAGTAGTAACACGATGTCTGTGATGATCGATTCACCAGTTATATAAGGGCGCAGTGAAAAGGATTTGTGCAAGCAGGCAGAAAATTGATTGATTGTGACTAGCACGTCAGTTAGAGAAATGCAAATTAGCAATGGCAGCGCACTGAACGGATGACGTTATACGCATTCAGCAGCTACTTTAAGAGTTTGAGGTACATGTTTAGGATTGTTTGCGGTGCCCATATTTATAGATTAGGAAATAACGAATGACAGACTTGGCTCACCTCCTGATTGGAGCCTTTTTATAACAAAATACACAGTGGAAATTCAGTGTTAGGATAAGGTGATAAATCAAGTTCATAGATTAACAACTCGAAATATGGATTGAAATGCAGCACCATGTAACACCACCTTAATTTCATTCCGTAAATGGATATTAATAAAATCACTTTTAATCCAATGTAATTTGAAATGGCTGTACAACTCTAGTTACACTAAAAACAATGACAGTCTCACATTATGAACAGCCTTACAGTAGCAAAGGCAGTAAGAACCATGAATTGCTATAAAGGAGGGAAAACTTCCAACAGAGTTCTTCGACAATATGCTACATGCGCTGACAGGAAAAATGAAAACACATGCATCATGGGCGTGTTAAAAGTCAAAACAGAGCCAGGGTTGACTTGGGCCTACTTTAGCCAAGCACAGGAAAATACATTTTTGTAAAGCGCAGTGTTTTTGTTTTTAATGCAAAAAGATTACGAAGTTAAGCATACATTATTTATAAGTCAGAAATATCTTTCTCAAATCCCCACTAAGATTTATAATTCAACCATCAAACATTCCAAATTCTTTATTCATTTCATTGTCTTTATCATCTTCAGCTTCTTGCATCTCAAGTCTTCCAAGGCCTTCATTTCATCATAAACACAAGCCTTCGTGTCCTCCATTAAGACATCACATCTTTTTCTTTTATTTGCTAGCACCTTCTTTACACACCCACCATGTAAACCCCTTTTAAAACAAATTTTTGTAAGGAATTTCAGGAAGAAATGAGACCAATTATACAAAAGAAACAAATAATTAATGGAGTTAGTAGCTTACGAAATACACCCCCAAACTTAATGTCAAACCATTCACAAGCCTTTATAAAACCCTTTTCGATCTCACTAAACTACACACCAACTGCTTCCCACAACCGATGCTTTTCAACAGCCTTTGCCTCACACGATATACTAGTAAAATTAACATTGTAGTCATTATTAAGCTTACTATTATCTGGAATGAAGGTGCAACACTGCTGCCCCACTTCACAGAACAGACTCTGCCTTCTTCCGCAAGAAGAATATCTAATGCAAGGCAGTTTTGCATAAACATAGCACACAAAGCTAATAGCTCCTAGTTTATATGAGTTAATGAACTTTCAGTATTAGTTGCTAAGCGATCCACCACAGTAGACAACCCTATAATTTTCACTTCTTTCAAAGCCACACCAATAGTAGGAATAAAAGCACCAAATACATCCATCAAAACTTGTACAAAACCTTGTTTTGATGTTTTAAAATCCATATCACTCTTTTCAATCATCTCATTCACCTGATTTACACATGGAAAGATGAAAGGCAAGAAAGCAGCTTCCCACCAAATTACGTGGGAAATTAAAATAAGCAATCCTACCACAAACATAATGTATTCCCTTCAGAATTGCTTCTTTCCAAGTTAGAAACTTCTCATCAACTACATATCTCACATTATACTCACTCTTAACAACAAATTATACTAACTCATCACTCTGAGATTTGTAACGCACCAAACTCATTACTGCTTCCTTTTTCGGTTACATTTTCATTTAAGATGCACCTTCAAATACCTGAATTTCTCTTCAGCGTCTTCTTCCAATTCAATTTCTCTAATTTCTTCTGACTTCCTGATAATTGTCACCTTTCTCTCTTTATATTCTTTAATAGACCCATTGTCTACATCACAAGTGTGTAATTAATCTTACCAGATTTCTGATTAGACTGCATAACTGATCTCAAATGATTGTAAATACATTTCAAACCCTCAGTTTCAGCAAGACCTACCAAAATTAAACTGTAGTCCATAAGATAAAGTGCTAGAAACACTTGAATCAGGAAAACATTAATAAAGACACTGGAAGATGAAGAATAGGTCTAAGGAAGCTGCAGGTAAGTCACCTCCTCCGACACAGAAGTTGGAAGAAACGTGCATTATATAACAATATCCAACCCTCATAATACTTTTGTATTCGGACAATAAATAAATTATAATGTCAGCACTATGGAGGAATGAGAATAGGTGTAAGATGCCGGATCTACACCTGATAAATGTGTGACTACAGGTGAGGTCCCCCTCATAGTGACTGATGAGGTTTATCCTTGACAACTGCAGGGTGTGGCAAGAAGTACTAGGTCAAAATTAGTCAGTAGGGAACTTGTGACAGACGTGCCCTGATGAAGTCCCAAGAACCTGTCCACGGGAGCAAAATCTCTTATTCAGGTGAGTATTCTCTCTTTTGATGAGCCAAAACATGTCGGCATTAATTGACGAGGGAGTGTGGTGAATCCTTATCACTCCGAGACACCCCTCTAAGGTCGCTCCTGAGAATGGAGCAAACTATTTTTAATCCTACCCTGGGGGATCCAACTAAAAAAGGAGACATCCAAAATACGCAAAGAGGCAGTTTTATTTTACTGGTTCCTTACATTTACCAAGACATACTTTATTGTGAGCTCCCTTTTCTCAACCATATTTATTTTGGGGTTAAGGTTGAGACTACCGGGTTAGTACCATCTTAACCCGATGTGGTGGACTGGCCCTGGATAAAGCATGCCACGATTACGAGCGTGAGGTCTTTCTGTTGATAAACATTTGTCCACCTAGGGGTAATAGTGGAGAATTAGGATATAGGAGATTACGACTTTGGAAACTAAGGGTGTGAGTCATACACTTTCCCTACCTTGATGTGTGGTTTGACTTTCCTTAAATTTCGCTACAAACCTATCTCTATATGTCATCTTTGTGTTTGTTAAGCTGATATAGCTAGTAGTTAACTATTCACTCTAATTCGTAGCTGAATCATATCCAACTGGTGAAACCAAACACAACAGTAAACTAACTAGAAATATTATTAAAACTATGCAAACTTTTGAACCAATCCAACCACTAATATTTAAAGATACAAAATCGGATTTAAAAAAAAAAAAAACATTTTATTCAGTTCATAGACTAAATTCATATACGTTGAATCTAAACCCCTTGAATAACCCCTAATATAATTCACTGAGCACCTAAGGTAAAAAACAAAACCGGCTCCAACTAAGACATATTGTGTACAGAAATTCATAATTTAATAAAAAAGAAAAATCTTTCTTCTTTTTTTTTTTTAACTAGATCATGGTGGTGGTACTTCAAAAGTAAAGTGACAGTCTGTCAGATCAGAAACGTTCCCATCATCATATTATGATTATGTGATACTATTTAATAAGACCATTCAGGAGTCGTATGCTCTCTATTAGGTTCCCTCACTTTTGTTGCTCTCTTAACTGCTGGCTGTTCACTTTCACTGTAATCAGTCTTGTTCCTTTTATTAGGTTTCTTCTCTGATCACCTCTGGACTTTCTTGTACACTCTTTTTTTTTGCTTTTCACAGGCAGAGGCCATTTATCTCCTTTATGAGTGGTTCCACTTCCATGCTCACTGACGACAACAGCTGTATCTTCATCTTCAATTACCACTTGGTTCACAGTTATCTCTGGAACAGTTTGATTTTTGTCTTCCACAGCAAACACTTTTCCTTCAAGGGTTCTACAAGCCTGAATCCTCAGCTTCACTCTTTGATTCTGATTTTCTTGATGTCTGCTCTTCTGCTTGATCTTGCTGTTTTTCTTGATTCTGATCTTTATTTTCACCCTCTTATGATCCACACAGTGAAATTGAGCTTAGCACTGTGAACTAGAGGTTGCTGTCACCACTTTTTCAACTGCAGTCTTCACTCTCATCATGTGAGATGTGTGGATCCACCGAGGCAAGTCTCCATATTTCACAGCAGTGCATAGAGCGAACAACATCAGCCAGGCGTATGTTATATTCCAGTACAATGTCATCACTTACAAATACAAGTGCAGTTGATGGGTTGCAAGAAATTCTCATGGTACTCCCCAAAAAAACCTTCACAAGGAGAGAGTCCCGTTTTTTTTTTTTTACTTGCTATGTTCTTAATGCTCATTAACATAAGTGGAAGTGCCTCTGGCCGTTTCAATTATATTGAGGCACATACTTCCCCCAACTTGGATTTCAGAGTGCCATTAACTACCTCTATGATTTCTGGTGCTTCTGGTCTGTTACTACAATAGAACTCTTAATCAATGTGTAAGACTGTGAGCAACACCTTCATCACTTCACTCGAAGTGTGTACCTTTAGCTGATTTAAAAAAAGTTGCAAACCTAATCTAAGAATCAATTACCTCATTAACAGTATGGCTACTGTCATGCTATTGGCTTGCCTAGTTGGGTACGCTTCCACCCACCTGGAGAAAAGGCACAAAATCACCAGAATGTACCTAAGGTTATTGTGAACAGGAATGTCATTAAAATTAACATGAATTCTCATAAAAATACCATCCTACTTTCCTATGTGACTCAAAGACACCAGAGTTCTCTAGAGTTCCTGCATTCACTTTTTAGCAGACAACACAGCATTGACAAACACTTTCAGCTACATTTCTAAAGCATATATTATTTCAATATTTGGTAAATATCCTAACCATACCTTCCCGATCTACAGCAGTTGGACCATGAATCATTCTACGCATTGCTGATAATACCGAGTTGAGCAAGATATATTGCTTGTTGGCTGTAACCCATACCTCATTACCATTTTTTGTGGAACCTGCTTTTCTCAATTTCAATTTTCATCATCTGGTGCCTCACTTAATGCCTGGATGGTGTTTAACAAGAAACAGTTTATATTGTTGCTCTCAGTTTTACATTGCTCTTGTTCATTTTAAGCAATTATAGAAGATTTAAGAGCAAAAACGTTTGCTAATTAATCTGCATAGCAGTTTCCCGGTGTAAATATATCTGTTCAGTTTTATGGGCAGCATACTTTATCACAGAAATGTCTTTAGGGTGTTGCAATACATCTTACAAGTTTTAAATATGTCTTCCATTATGGACTGGGGTACCAGAAGGTTTCATAAACCACGACTGTTTGAAATTGTTACCCAGACTAAAAACATACTGGCTGTGAGGGTACATTTTAACACCCAATCCATCATATAAGCAGTATGCTCTTGTAAGAGCGATAAAGTTTGCTACTTGTGCTGAAATTATGTCACACAAGAATGATTTGTCTACAACATTTGATATTGCGCAGACTGCATATGCTGCTCTTAATGTACCATGATGGTCTCTCAGGCAAGAACCATCCATAAAAAGAATCTGATCAGCATATTCAAGTGGAACATTAAGTATGCCTGGTCTTGGTTTGGTGCACAATTAGGTCACATCAACGCATTTGTTATCACAGCCTTCATCCTCACTTCCTCAGTCTGCAATTTGCCAAAAGAGTAAGAGGCTTCAGGTTACTGTATTTTTTGATTGAAATGTTACCAGCAGCTACAATTCTTTAATCACGCTTGGTTAAACTGCTGTTTGTCAAAAGCGGACTTTGTTAAGAATCAATAGTATCTCAAATACATGAAGGACTAACACAAAAACTGTGTAGTCCATCAAAAGCCCTTCACTTCATTGAATTGCAAGACAAACTGCTGCTACTGCCTTTAAGCACATGGGAAGTGAAACAGCAATTGTATGTAATATGGCAGAGAAATAAGCCACTGGCCTCTTAATTATGCCATGCTTAGGTTACAACTTGACAACACATATCCTTCTGTCTTGTGACAGAACAAGGAAAAACCTCAACAGTTAAGCCTTCACTCCTGTATCTGCCTCATACAAAAATTCTAAATACTGAAAAAAGGCCAAAATATTGAAAATTAATTTCTGATTGAATAGGTAAACCACTGGAAAATGTATGGACCAATTTAAGGCAAATTGTAACAGAAGTAAGTATCTGTCTGAGATAAGAGTAAATAAAGGGCCAAGCTGTAGTGGATGGGTAGACAAGGTTCAGAGAAAAAGATATTCAGAAGATTGTATTTCACTTACCTAAAAAAGTGAGAATAATTAGTAAGAAAAAAATCAGAATACATAATGTGCACTGCAGAAGACACTGTGGGTGTGCAAACTAAATCCCTGAAAAACGTTCCCACTACCAGTGAGTTAGGAAAGAATGCAGAGGATCCAGAAATTGATTTGTCGTTCTCTGATTTTGACTAACATTATTACATTATTGAAATAAAAAAATAAGGGAATTTATGATGAGGCACAGAAAGCATCAAATGGGAAAAAAAATTATTAATGGATCTATTTGGCAATGAAATGATTCACTTCAGATTAAGCACCCACTATCTTCGGAATGGTCTCCTACTCATGTAGCGCAGTATTTAGCGCACTGGTTAAGCAGAGAAATACCTAAGGTCTAGGCTACGATCTGAATGCCCTAAACCAATATTACCTGATAGAATTGCAGAGACGCATGATTTGGAAGCAAAGATTTTAGTCTGCACGGCTAAATATGGAAGAGTGGAAGAGATCCCCAGAAAAGTCTGGAGAGGGCCTTAAGGTCTTGCCAGGACCGGCTTTTGGAAATTACTGCTCTACTAATCAAACATTTTCAGATGGCAGAAGAGGCATATATTAATGAGAAGAATGTGGATCTGGAAAAATTGCAACAGTGGGTGCAACATGTGATTTGCCTACTGGGCAATGTTAATATAGCTCTGTCGAATAAGAGAAGGAAAATCATTTTGTTGAAAATAGACCCTAAGTTAAATGGATTGTCCAATAGGGATGGAGTATCATGTACTCAAGGTTGGCTGCTAGGGAATAGCTTCATTAAAGAAATGGCTAAATAAGTGGGTGTATTTAGCTCAATAAAAAAAAAAAAAGACATTAAAAAAGAGTTTGAAGACAAACCTTTTGGAAGGGCCTGGATAACATCGAGCAGAGGTCGAAATACATGTAGACCTTTATTAGCAGTGAATTCAGAAACTATGGACTCAACCAGTATGGTTTGGGGTCCTCATGGTGATTCTACCTGCAAAGGCAACAACCTAGAGGAAGATCTTCAAGAGGTGTTAGACGTCAACAAGGGAGTTCAACAGGTAGGTGTAACACAAGACCATTCAGATATTTCAATAAAGTTGTGTGGCAAACTAGCCCACTTTTATAGGTGTGATTCAAGATCCTTGGGTTTTACAGACTGTGAGGGAATTCAGAATAGAGTCTGTGGGATCTTTCTTTTAAAGAGAGAGTATCCCAGGATATCTTTTTCAGAGGAGGAGAGGATTTTGGTAAACAAAGAAGTAGAAAATGTAGCTGCAAAAGAGCAATAAGAGAATTAAAGGATAGTTCACTAAGATGCTTAAGCATTATTTTCTAAGTAGAAAAGAAAAGGAAATGCACCCAGTAATGAATTTAAAAGAGTTGAACTAATGGCTTGTGTATCGCCATTTCAAGATGGAAAGCATCCATTTTTTGAGGGATGTGCTGAGAAAGGACGAATGGAAGGGAGCTTCCCTGTGACAGCAACTTGAGAGATGACTGTAGCCTTAGGACAGATTGAGGAGGAGGAGTTGCAACCACCTTTCTGTAAAATGCTACTCTCCTGTAACTCCAGCAACCTGTGAATCAGCCTTTAACCAAAGGAAAGTAAGCTCCTATTGATGGCAACTTTGAGCCGGCTTCAGCCTCGGTTAAGCTAAACCATTGGAAGGAAATCTTTGATGCATCTTAGTCCACACTGCCTTCGCAAAGGTGATATGATAGTGCAAGTGGGCTTGCTGGAGAAAAGGGAAAGAACAACGCAATGTGTAGAATAAGGCAAGTATCTTGCAAGCAGGTTGTTCGCAATCTCATCAGATAAAGTAATACATACCTTTTTAATCTAAATTTACATAGAGAACTTCTCCATGACATGCACAGCAGTTAAAGATATATCACATGTGTGTTACCAACTCAATAGTATTCTTTATGGTGACATACACACCATGAGGCAGGGAGAGAAAACAAATTTCAGAGCAATAAGATAAGGATTTTTGAATATACCAGTAACTCTTTGAAGAAAATACATTTTAAAGGTAGCATTAGTAAAGAGAATCAGCCTCATTAGCATGACTGTATCAACACTTGTGAACAATAAGCTTTTACTTAAATACATTATTGGACGCCAGTAAGAAAAATCAGCACCAGATTTTACGCACTGACATTATAAACTAAATGTTGTTTGGTAATTGTAATTCAGGTTATCTCAGACATAAGTGTTTGGTGCCTTCACAGTGGATTATGGCAGCAGTAAGCATAAATCAACCTCCGTCTTTTCTCAATAAAGTGGAGGAACCAGAAATACCCTTGAAAAATTTGGTAAAATTATTTGAGTCATACCTGATAGCAACAGGAGAAGAAAAATACAGTGCAATGAGAAAACAACATATACATTTTACATAATTTAGGTGTTCAAGGACGTAAAATATATGAAACCTTGCTCGATCCAGAATGAGCGGGAGGAAAAGTAGCAAAAGGAGATGGATGTTTATAATGTGACTTTTATAAAACTAGAAGCACACTTTGGAGACAAGGTAAATGTGGTTCTGGAATGACAATTTGTTTTACCAGACCAAATCAGAGGTTATCACTAATTACATTGCTTTATTAAGGGGACTATCCAAGTCGTGTGATTTCAGAAATTTCACAGACTCCTTGATATGGGATCAATTAGTTAGATGTACTAATAACCCACACATACAAGAGAAACTGTTAGCTAAGAATCCTACATTAAAAGAGGTTATAGACATTGCCAAATCAACAGAACACACAGGTATGAAGAGAAACCAGATGACAACATATGTAAAATTGTAAGGATTCCAGTAAAGCAAGAATGGGTAAGGAGGAGACCAAATGTAAATGTTTCTGCTGTGGTAGCAGCAATCAATTAGCAAACAATTGTCAATGTCAAGTCGGGAATTCAATTTGCTGGAAATGCAATAGGAGAGGACGTTTTGCTAGGATGTCTAGAGATGGAGGAGGTAACCAAATGAAGATTATGAAGAATACCGAATACCAAGAAAAAACAATTATTCCAAGTAAACAATATAGATGAAAAGTCAAGCTTAAACTATCCCAAATGTAAGTGTACTTAGATGGGAACAAAGTGATGATGTATGCAGATTCTTGTTCACCTTTCACACTAATATATTGTAAAGAATTGTTTTACCAGACCAAATCAGAGGTTATCACTAATTACATTGCTTTATTAAGGGGACTATCCAAGTTGTGTGATTTCAGAAATCTCACAGACTCCTTGATATGGGATCAATTAGTTAGATGTACTAATAACCCACACATACAAGAGAAACTGTTAGCTAAGAATCCTACATTAAAAGAGGTTATAGACATTGCCAAATCATCAGAACACACAGGTAAGAAGAGAAACCAGATGACAACATATGTAAAATTGTAAGAATTCCAGTAAAGCAAGAATGGGTAAGGAGGAGACCAAATGTAAATGTTTCTGCTGTGGTAGCAGCAATCAATTAGCAAACAATTGTCAATGTCAAGCCGGGAATTCTATTTGCTGGAAATGCAATAGGAGAGGACGTTTTGCTAGGATGTCTAGAGATGGAGGAGGTAACCAAATGAAGATTATGAAGAATACCGAACCCCAAGAAAACAATTATTCCAAGTAAACAATATAGATGAAAAGTCAAGCTTAAACTATCCCAAATGTAAGTGTACTTAGATGGGAACAAAGTGATGATGTATGCAGATTCTTGTTCACCTTTCACACTAATATATTGTAAAGATTTTGACAAAATACAGAAAAGTAACAGTTTTCTGTTAGAAATGCCTAACAGCTTACCTAGGGGGTATACCAAAGACCCAATCACTCTAGTAGGTAAGGTAAAATGTGTGCAAGCTTCAATGATAAATCTACTACTGGGAAAATATATATGGTTGAGAATGGCTCCAACCTTTTAGGTTGAACCATCAAAAAGAACTGGGGATAATACTTGATCGCAATAACAAAGAATAGGTGTTCTTTAAAGACAGGACTATTGGGGGGGGGGGGGAGGTAAAGGTACTTGTGATGAATTTCCATAGTTTTCAGAAAATCAGGCCACATACATGAGGACCAATATAAATTAGACTAAAGACTGGAGCCAAACCAGTAGTACATAAACCACGTCCTGTTCCAAACATGACACTAGAACCACTAGAGAAGAAATTAAACAAATTGTGCAGTACGTGGGTCACCCAGCCTATAAACTTCTCAGTGTGGTTGGCTCCTATAGTTATTGCATGCAAAGCAAGCGGAATGTTTCTGTGTGTTGGCCTGCGCAGTCTCAATTAGAACATCTGGATTGAAAGGCATCCACTTCCACCATGAATGAAATGTGAAGTACCATGGGAGAAACAAAATATTTTTGTGTAATTGATCTCTCAATGGCATAACAGCAAGTAGAGATACAAGTAGATTCCAGACCGCTGACAGCCTTTATAACCCCTTTGGAAGCTTTTAAGTTTTGCAGAATGTCATTTCGTCTCGTCTCTGCAGCTGCAGTCTTTTAAATGATTATGCATCAGCTACTAAATGGTAAAGAGAACACCTTATGTTTCCAACATGATATTTTGGTGTTATGGTTCATCTATTAAGTTTTGACAAAATACTGTGTAAGGTATTTTTGAGGGCTGATAAAGACTGAGCTTATTGTCAACAACAGCAAATGTCAAATAAGAGTTGATTACCTGGGTCACACAATATCAAAAGAAGGTTCTATACCAAAAATCAGTCTGCTTCAAGCTGTAAGAAAGGCTCCCCACCCCATGATTAAAGATGAGCTTTGGTCTGAATTAATACACGTCAAAATATGTCAAACATTTTGCAGACAAATGTGAACGTCTATGTGAGTTATTGAAGAAGAACAAACAATTTGTATGGGAAGAGAAACATAATAAGATAATTGCCAAACTTAAAAAAGAGATTACAACTGCACCTGCTCTGGGTACGTTTGACCCACAAAGAAAACTTTTTTAACAACCAATGCTAGCAAGAATATGGGTAACATAGGCTAGAAGGTGAGGGAAATATAATTGCCTATGCTTCGAGATGTCTAACTAAAGCAGAAAAACTATTCTGTAATAGAAAAGGAAGCTTTGGCATGTAATTGGGCGATAAAACGTTTTGAATTCTTTCTTTGGGGAATTGCATTTACTATAGGCACAGATCATAGATCCCTTACATACATGTTTTCTTTCAAGGGAACTGAACGCAGTACGCCGCATACTGCCAATAAATACTAGGACTGGAAAACTACTGCTTTAGTTTGATTTATTTTCCTAGAGAAGGAACTAAGGTTGCAGATTATCTTTCAAGAGCACCAACTGAAGAAGATGTGCAGGAGGAACAAATGGATGGTACCTTTTTGAATATATCTATACCTGCTATGACTGAGTGTGAATGGAATGAGTACATGAAAAAGGATTCCATACTGAATCAGTTGAAAAATTTAATGGCTTGCCTATGAAATCTAAGGAACTCAAAGAAGGACCAAGAGACTTCTGGGAAGCTAGACATAAGCTCAGCATCCAACATGGGAATATATGCCTTAATGAAGTGACTGTTGCCCCCGAATAGTTAAAAGAAACAAATATTGCCTGAGGTCATGAGGGTTATCTGGGCAAAAGTCTAGTTAAAAACAAACTTAGCAGTACATTGTAGGTCCCAAGAATGTACAATGAGCAAAATATAAAGGTCTGTACTAGTTGCTCTAAAAGTGACAAAATCAAAAATGTATGTCAAATGTCACTCTCTCCTGTGGAGATGCCACTTAAACCCTGGGAAAAAATGTACAAAGGACACAATAGGGCCCTTGGCAGGTGCTGGAATATGCAAATACTTTATGCCAGTCATAACAGATTTTAATTTGCATTGGATAACAACAAAAATGGTGCACCTGGCCACTACTAGGGCACTAATTGAATTTATAAAAGACGAATTTAGGAAGGAAGGCGTACCCTCCACCTTGGTTACAGATAATGGAGTCCACGTTACATCACAGGCGATGTTGAAGATTCAGCAAGTGTTAAAGCTTAACAATGAAAAAAAACAGCCATCTATCGTCCCAAGGCCAATGGCCTTGTCAAAAGAGAAAAACGTATGTTAAAGGACCACACTCAGTTAGCTATAGTACATGGTCAAGATGTTGAAAGCTCCCTTTGTGATTGTTTGTGGTCCCATCACACAGCACAAAATGTGACTACTGGAGTGTCCCTTTTTGTCTCATTTAAGGGCAGAGAACCCTGCACTAAATTAATCGCTAATTGGTTAGGAAATGGTGAGCATGTGTATGTGGATCAAAATAAAACCCATGGAAAAATACTCAGACATCAACTGAGATACAAGGATTTTTTATGATAAAAAACGTGGGACATGAGCAATGTTCCCTATAAGGCGCGCAAGCACCTTTCCTTCCCCCATCGCGCAGGCCCCTTCGGCAAGCGCGCACGTTAATAAATAAGCCTTTTAGAGCGATATACGTGCTCCCCTAAGGCAGATAATGCTCATATTTGAATCTGGATTGAAGTGAATGAAAACAGCGTTTAAATGCCGCTGGGAGTGTTTTAAACATCATTTGGCGTACTTTAGCATACAAGCGAGCAAGTGATATTTATGTTGAAAATCAATGGTTAATGACCTAGGAAATGCTTCAGAACAGTAGGAAATGTGCTGTTATCAACTTTTCCATCATTGTCATACTTCATAGTTGTTTATATGCATTATTACTTTCTCAGCTCAAAGAACGAGTTACTTACCTTCGGTAACGACTTTTCTGGTGGATACATTAGCTACCTGTGGATTCCTCACCTAATGAATACTCCCATGGCGCCAGCATTCGACGGAAATCTTCTTCCTAGCTTCTGCACGTCGACGAGGACGTCACATTGCCCACGCGACGCCGTCTGATGGAAATAAGAGGTCCTCGCCGACGCGCCAACGTCAGTACCAACATTTTTTACGTGTCTGAGAACAATAATCCCATGTAATGAAAAATAAAGGCAACATTTCATAACATCGCAAACCACACATCATTGCAAGAAGATGGCTATAGATTTAATAAAACCTTTTTTTTTTTTTTTAAACAATACATATATACACTAAATATGTATATACACAAATAAATATATATATATATACAAATATCCATATATACATAATCTACACCAGTCCTCAAAACCAAGAGGAGCACACTCAAGGATTACTTGGTAAGACCAAAAAGGCACGGGGAGGTGGGTGGGACCGTGAGGAATCCACAGGTAGCTAACGTATCCACCAGAAAAGTCGTTACCGAAGGTAAGTAACTCGTTCTTCTGATGGATACAACTACCTGTGGATTCCTCACCTAATGAATAGAGTCCCAAAGCAGTACCACGCCCGGTGGTGGGTGCCTGTATGGTCAAACCAAGAAATCCTGCAGCACTGACCGTGCAAAATGGCCGTCCCTTCTGACCTCAAAGTCCAAGCAGTAATGCTTCGCAAAAGTGTGAAGGGACGACCAAGTTGCGGCCTTGCAGATGTCGACCACAGGAACACCCCTAGCCAAGGCCGAAGTGGCCGACTTAGCCCTGGTGGAATGGGCTCTAATACCATCAGGAGGATCCTTCTTTGCTAAAGAGTAACAAATTTTAATGCAAAGAACAACCCACCTGGAGAGTGTTCTCGTGTGGACTGCCTTTCCTCTCCTCTTGCCCACGTATCCGATGAAAAGCTGATCATCCAGCCTGAAATCCTTCGTTCTGTCTATGAAGAAGCTTAACGCCCTCTTTGGGTCCAAGCGATGAAGTCTCTCTTCTTCCTTTGAAGGATGAGGCGGAGGATAGAACGTGGACAGAGTAATTGTTTGAGCCAAATGGAAGGGTGAAACAACCTTCGGAAGGAAAGCAGCTTTGGTCCTCAAAACTACCTTATCCCCATAAAAAGTTGTATAAGGGGGTTTTACCGATAAAGCCTGCAACTCACTCACTCTCCTTGCAGATGTTATGGCCACCAGGAAAACTGTTTTAATAACTAAGAACCTTAATGGACAAGAATGCATAGGCTCAAAAGGGGACCCCATAAGGAAAGTCAGGACTAAGGACAAATCCCATTGAGGCATAACGAAAGGTTTTGGAGGGTATTTATTCATAAGGCCCTTCAAGAATCTAAGTACTATAGGAGATTTAAATAACGATGGTTGGTCTGGAAGACAAATGAAGGCTGACAAGGCAGACAAGTAACCTTTAATAGTAGCCACTGCACAACCTTTCTGCGCTAAAGACAAAGCAAAAGATAAAACATCCGACAAATGAGCGCGTAAGGGATCAATCTGTCTCTCTCCACACCATAACACAAATTTAGACCACCTATTAGCGTAGATAGTTTTAGTGGAGTGTCGCCTGGCCACTAAGATAACATCCACTACATCAGGCGGGAGAGAGAAGGAACTCAGGTTGCCCCGTTCAATCTCCAGGCATGTAGGTGCAGACTCTGGAGGTTGGGGTGTAAAACCTGCCCCTGCGACTGCGAGAGGAGGTCTGCCCTGAGAGGGAGACGGAGCGGAGGGCACATTGAGAGTTGGAGAAGGTCGGAATACCACACCCTCCGTGGCCAATCCGGAGCTATTAAGATTACTTGGGCCCGGTCTTGGCGAATTTTCCTCATGGTATGGGGGGAAACGCGTAAAGCAACTGGTCGCACCAGGTTCTCTGAAACGCGTCCCCTAAAGCCCCCTGCACCGGATACTGGAGGCTGCAGAATAACGGACAGTGCGAGTTCTCCCGGGTGGCAAACAGATCTATCCGAGGAACCCCCCACAACTGGAAGATTAGACGGACTTGATCTGGATGGAGACGCCACTCGTGGTCGGCCAAGAAATGGCGACTGAGACCGTCCGCACGTACATTCAAGACTCCGGCCAGATGATTTGCTACCAAGCAAATCTGATGGTCCTTTGCCCAGGACCATAGTCGAAGAGCTTCTCTGCAGAGAAGGTACGACCCTACTCCTCCCTGCTTGTTTATATACCACATCGCGGTAGTATTGTCCGTCAGGACCTGAACCAACTGACCGCGAAGGGATGGGAGGAAGGCCTTGAGAGCCAGACGTACAGCCCGCAACTCCAACAGATTGATATGAAAAATCTGTTCCTCTGGAGACCAAAGCCCTTTGATCTCCAGATCCCCCAGATGAGCTCCCCACCCTATAGTGGAAGCATCCGTTATGACCATGGTCACTGATGGCGACTGCGTGAATGGCCTTCCTTGTGAAAGATTGTTTCCCGCAATCCACCACTTCAAGTCCGCAGCAGCATCTCTGGAGATCTTGACAGAACCTTCGAGATCTCCTTTGTGTTGAGACCACTGCCTTCGGAGGCACCACTGAAGAGCCCTCATGTGCCAGCGAGCATGCGTCACCAACAGTATGCAGGAGGCAAACAGACCGAGCAGACGAAGGACCTTGAGGACTGGAACGACCGCTCCACTTCGAAACATTGGAACCAACTCCTGAATATCTTGAATCCGCTGAGGCGGAGGAAAGGCTCGATCCAATGTTGTATCCAGTACTGCCCCTATGAACAGGAGGCGTTGAGAGGGCTCTAGGTGAGATTTGGGCCCGTTCACCGAAAAGCCCAGGTCGAACAACAACTGGGTTGACGACTGCAGATGATGCAACACAAGCTCCGGGGACATGGCTTTGATCAACCAGTCGTCCAAATAAGGGAATACTGCTATCCCCTTCCTTCTGAGCTCTGCTGCAACCACCGACATCACCTTCGTGAAGACTCGAGGTGCCGAAGTAAGACTGAACGGGAGGACCGCAAACTGATAGTGCTGCGACCCCACCACAAACCGGAGATACTTCCTGTGCGACTTGAGTATCGGGATATGAAAATAAGCATCCTGCAAGTCGACAGACACCATCCAATCTCTCTTGTTCAACGCCAACAGCACCTGAGCTAGGGTCAGCATCTTGAACTTTTCCTGTTTGAGGAACCAATTCAAAATCCTCAGGTCCAGAATTGGACGCAATCGACCATCCTTCTTGGGGATCAGGAAGTACCTTGAGTAACAACCTTGACCCTTTTCCTGCTCCGGAACCAACTCCACCGCGCCCTTTGAGAGGAGGACTTGAACCTCCTGTTCTAACTACAGGAGGTGTTCTTTTGAACAATAAGATGGGCGGGCGGGATGGGGGGCGGAAACTCCCGAAAGGGAAGGGTGTAGCCTTTTCCCACAATGCTGATAACCCAAGTGTCTGATGTAATAGCTTCCCACTTGTGAAGAAAATGCAGTAACCTTCCCCCTACAGGAGAGGAGTGAGTGGGAATTAGTGGAAGCCTAAGGCTGCTTCCCCTGCTGCACCCCTCCAGAGGACGAGGAAGAGGCAGAGTGCTGCCAAGAGGCTCCCCTGGTGCGGACCCTACCCCTCCCTCTAATTGATCTAAAGGTGAGAGAAGAGGCAGGTTGTTGG
This sequence comes from Pleurodeles waltl, assembly GCF_031143425.1. NCBI lineage: Eukaryota > Metazoa > Chordata > Amphibia > Caudata > Salamandridae > Pleurodeles > Pleurodeles waltl. The sequence goes on from NC_090442.1 coordinate 521,502,642, forward strand.
AATCTCCCCCGAAAGGAAGAGGAGGAAGAGCCACGTCCAAATCCACAAAACCTCCTAAAAAAACCTGGAGGAGGCAGAAGAAGCGGCTTGCAGTCCTAATGACTTGGCTGTGGCCCTGCTTTCTTTAAACCTTTCCAAGGCCGAATCCGCTTTGGCCCCAAAAAGTTTGTCCCCATCAAACGGGAGGTCCAACAGGGTCGACTGCACGTCCGAAGAGAACCCTGAGTTGCGAAGCCAAGCCTGTCTCCTCGCAACCACCGCCGTGCCCATCGCTCTAGCCACTGAGTCAGTTGTATCCAACCCAGATTGGATAACCTGGGTTGCAGCAGCCTGAGCATCCGACACGATATTCAAGAGTCCTTGGGGAAGCTCTGTATGCGATGATGTTATTTCGTCCATAAGAGCATAGATGTACCTCCCCAAGATACATGTAGCGTTGGTGGACTTCAACGCCATGCTACAGGACGAGAATATTTTCTTCGATTGTGAGTCCAACTTTTTGGAGTCTCTGTCCCCCGGCACTGTCGGAAAAGATCCAGGCGCAGATCTAGCAGAACAGGAAGCCTGGACCACCAAGCTCTCCGGCGTAGGGTGTCTGGACAGAAAGTCAGGGTCAGATGGTGCAGCCTGATACCTCCTGGCCACAGCCCTATTAACAGCTGAGGAAGATACCGGCTTCTTCCAAACCTCCAATACCGGATCAAGCAAAGCCTCGTTAAATGGTAAAAGAGGCTCTGCCGCAGTAGAGGCCGGATGTAGGACCTCAGTTAATAAATTCTGTTTCGCCTCCGCTACCGGCAAAGGCAGTTCGAGGAAGTTAGCTGCCTTTCTTACTACAGCATGAAAAGTGGCTGCCTCCTCAGTATACTCCCCTGGAGATGACAAGTCCCACTCAGGGGAGGTATCCAGCCCACTAGCTGTATCCGGTCCATGAAGACCCTCGCCAGAATCCTCAATTTCTCCTTCCTCCAAGACCCGTTGGTATTCCTGTTCCTCCAAGAGACGGAGAGCACGTCTCCTAGAATGTAGCCTCTCGTCAATACGCGGCGTCGACATGGCATCTGCCGAAGTCGAGGAACGACGCCGATCGCCGGATCCATCCGACGCCATGTCCGGCGTCACAGGAAGCTTTGACGCCGAGCTAGGAGCCGGATGAAGAGAGGTGCGTCTCAGTCTCAGATGGTCCTGTCGGGGTCACTGGCCGAAACCCCGAAGTCGACGGGATGGAAACCTCTGGGGCCGAAACCTCTGGAGCCACCGGAGCGGACACCGGAGCGGACACCGGCGCCGAGCCCACATTCCCCAAGAGGAGAAAGGGCATGAAGGGTGATGGCCGTAGCGGCGCCGGAGCACCCAAGGTGAAAGCCAACGGCCCCAAAGGACCAGTCGGAGCACCGCCTGGAGCCATCTGCTGGAAGATGGTAAACATCGCATTCAAAAATGCGGTATTATCGGCTCCAGGGGCAGGAGAAGCCGGATACTGGGGTGCCTGGATCGAAGGTGACCCCGACGCCAGCCTCGACGTCTGCAACGCCGGAGAGAACACCTGAGGCTGCGTCACTTCAATCACTGAAGATGTCTGCCCAGGCGAAGTCGGCGAAGCCAGAGAAGGCAACGGCATCGATGGATGTGGAGTGACTGTGGGACTGACCTCCCAAGTCTTTCGACGCCGAGCCGAAGGCGACCTCGATCGAGACCTCTCCTTGCTCGAATGGCGCTGTGAATCCCTACGGCGCCGGGAGTCTCGATGACGCCGATGAGACTTCGGCGAGGAGGACTTCCTATGATGTTTCTTCTCCTTCCTTTTTGACTTCGCCATGAAGAGCTTGGCTTCTCGCTCTTTTAGGGCTTTCGGATTCATGTGTTGACATGAATCACATGTTGCGATGTCGTGGTCGGAGCTTAAGCACCATAAGCAGTCCGAATGTGGGTCAGTAACGGACATCTTGCCCCCACACTCCCGACAGGGCTTGAAACCAGACTTCCTCTGAGACATAGTAACCTCAGAGAAAAAACACGCAGCAGAAAAACACACTGTAACTTCGAAAGCAACAGTAGCTCCCTCGAAGATAACCGTTTCGAATGCACGGAAAAAAGGGAACTGACGTCGGCGAGGACCTCTTATTGCCTGTATGACGTCAGACGGCGTCGCGTGGGCAATGTGACGTCCTCGTCGACGTGCAGAAGCTAGGAAGAAGATTTCCGTCGAATGCTGGCGCCATGGGAGTATTCATTAGGTGAGGAATCCACAGGTAGTTGTATCCTTCAGAATAAGCCTTTTAGAGTGATAGTCGTGCTCTCCTATTGCAGAAAATGCTCATATTTGAATCTGGATTGAAGTCAATGAAAACAGCGTTTAAAGGCCGCGGGCAATGTTCCTCTGTTTTCTCTAACTGGGGTGTAGGTGGCACTTAACAGGTCATGTCCTTGGGGTGTGCAACCAGGTCACAAAACTGCCTTGATGCCCTATTGCATGGAGCAATGATATCCCTTTTTTGCTTTAGTGGTATGGAGAGGCTAATGCCAAAGATCTTGGCTAGTTATGCGCTGCGCGCGCGTGAATGGTCAATTTCTTGGCGCACATATCCTTGGCTGCAGCGCACAGAGACCGCACACTGCCGCACACAGTGGAAAAAAATTAGAGGGAACATTGGACATGAGTCTAAAATTGGAAGATTGGTGACTGAGTAGAAGTTAGAAAAATGACCAAAGAGCATTCAAATCAGAGTAAATACTATCCACTGCAATAAATAACAAGAGTGTATCCCAATGTGGTAAAATTAAATGATGGACAACTTTGGAGTGTAGATAAACTCGCTAGAGTAAATGCTTAATTACTGCAAGGAATGTATGTAAATTTAAGTTTTCTTACGTGTATGTAATTGTTAACATCCACACATGTTCTTTTATCATCTTTGTCTTCAACCTAGTGTCCCTATGATCTACACCTTACAATACTTAGGGAAGAGATGGTTGTACTGATGGTAAAGCTGACAATTGGATTGCCCCCCCTCTTCCCCTCCCTTTCAAGATAAGCTGTTCAATTGAAGGAAATTTAGAATATTGGCTCAGAGGTGATCACAAATTTAGGAGAGCTGGTGACTAGTAATAAATGAGACATGTTACCGCATACATTTTCATCATTTATTTTAACAATTAGCAAGGTTTTTAGGATTACTGTCAGCCATCCAAGCTATGTTTCAGGGACCACTTTATTGTCAGTCACTGCAGAGACTGAAAATGAGAACGAAATTGGGCGTATTCACAGACATTTTTGGATCAGAAGTCTGAAATGGCGACTTCAGAACGTGAATACTTAGAATGACAGGGCAATTTTGGAAATCAGCCAGAAATATTGATAGTCAAATGCTAGCTTGGAAGGATCGGGCGCAAGATGTGGTATGTTATCTGCAGGTGGCTGATGTCAATTGTCTAGTATTGTTAGCATGTTAATTTGCAGTGTGTTTCAACTAGGGAAAGTGAAGTGATGTGTAATGCTGCACATGGAAAATAGGTCTTAAGTGAGATACGTCAACAAAATGGGGGAAGGGTCTCGGTCGAAGGGATTAGCGGATCTAGCAAAACTATTTTTGAGAACATATTTTAAGCAAAGGAATATCTGTTATAGGGAAACACATTCCCATTTTAAGTAATGGTGTGTCAGGTTGGTTTTTCAAGGAATCTCATGAATTTGTATGATTGGAAAGTAGGCAGCGATATGCTTCTAAAATTACAGGACCTTTAGGGCTCATTCGGTGTAGATCTATTTGTGAACAGACTAAAGGTCTGATTTAGATACTAGCGGGTGGGTTACTCTGTCACAACGGTGACGGATATCCCATCCACTGAAATCAAAAGTTCATAGGAAACAATAGGATTTAGATTTAGGTGGACGGGATATCCGTCACCGTTGTGACAGAGTAATCCATCCGCCAATATCTAAATCAGGCCCTAAATTCTCATCTTGCAAAGTTTTTCAGTTGGAGGCCCGATTCAGAGGCATGGAGAGTAGATGCATTCTTACAGGACTGGAGAGGGTTAGAGCCTTAGGCGTTCCCTCCCTTTCTAATTGTACTAGGGTTACTGGTGCAGGTGCAAGGAAACAATAGTTGTGATTACTCTAGTCTGGATGTCACAAGTACTGTTCCCTAAAACCAACATGGCCATCAGGCACTGAAGTTACGAAGGGCGATCTCCTCCCGCCACGCAGATGAGGCCGGCAGCGCGGAATTGAACCGAAGCCAGACCTGCCTGATGTGCCGAAAGGGCCCAAGAGCGTGTGGCGGAAGAACGGGCCCTGCGTGAGATAAGCAGCGGGGGCACCCAGAGGCCTCCCCAGCACGCCACGAGCCCCAGAGGCCCCGCGGTGGGCGTATTCCCGCGACGGATGGGGAGGCCGGGGGTCTGCTGCCACGTCATCTGTGTTGCTGAGACCCAGGCCCAGGCCTTTCATGCACGGCCCTGTGCTCCGGATGCCCAGCGGTGACAGGAGTGCGGGCGAGCATAGGGAGAAGGGCTGAGCAGTGGGATCCTGCTGGTGGCCGGCCCGATAAAGGAAGGAACCGGCAGAACCAGGCATTCCATGGTGCGGCCTGGCCGGAATAAAAAAGGACCCCCTGTTGAATCCTATTTGAGGTCCAGGTTTGGCTGGTCGGTGACGGTTCCCCTCCCATTGACACCCACACCAACCAGGACACGTGAGGAGCAAAAAAATAAGTGGTTCCAAACACTGAAGTAGTGCCCGGGGGTGACAGGGCTGTGGTGCCCAGGCTGCTATGAGCTGGAGATTGACTGCTAGAGAACACCCGTTTGGTGCGGCTCTGAACTGGGCCGTGGGCGACAGTTCGTGGTGGGACGACCATAGTAAGGGGGTCCCTATATGGGTGGACCATATCACACATCTTACACGCACACTGTCAAACCACTTCCCAGTCAGGCTTCTCTGTAAGATCCAACAGACAGTCGTGTGAGAGCGTAGATGGAGATTGCCCACCCTGGCATTACAAGACCCGCTTCTCTGCTCTGAATGACAAAAAGTGATTACAGAGTGCTTTGACCTCAATAAAAGCACAATGACCTCTTACGCCACCTTATGGGAAGCCTTTGAAGCACATACGAGTGAGGTCTGCATCGCGAAACAAGCCGGTGTCCTGTGCGACATCCGCAGCAGTCTGTCCAGGGTGGAAGGGGCATTAATGGAGCTGGATCGCACCGATGCAGTGCATCGTTTGCATACTAATAAAAGCCATCGGGCCTCCCTCATGGAAGAATTTCGGGACCTCGCCGAGCAAGGAGCCCATTACTTGGGCAAGTATGCGAGCGCCCAGTGGTATGGGGACGGGGAGCAACCAGGCTGCACCCTAGCAAACTTACTGAGTACTGAGACCCTCTAGGGCCTCCTCACACATACCTGAGCTGTACACAGTGGATGGAGCACACAACTGATACAGCAGGGATACAATTAGAGTTTCTCACCTACTACATGCAACTATATTCCTCCACCTAGAACAGTGATAACCCAGCCCTGGCACAATAACTTGACGAAATAGCTATGGTGCGGCTTACGAACGTACAGCAACATTTTCTGGCTGAACAATTCACATGTGAGGAGATAGTCCGGGCGATAGAGGCTCTGGATGGCTCAAGGGCCCCTGGGCTCGATGGGTTCACTGGTGCCTTCTACAAGGCCTATCGGAATGTGCTAGCGTCACACCTATTGGAAGTGTACACCGAGGCACTGGAAACTGGTATCCTACCGCCAACACTCAGGGAGGCGGTTATCACGCAGCTCTGCTGTCCAAGCCAAATACCAAAAAAAATGCGTCTCCTTAAGGCCCATTTTCCTACTAAATTTCGATAACAAAATCCTGGCTAAGTTACTAGCAACACGACTGTCCTTACTGCTGGACAGCGTCATATCATCACCACAATCGGGATTTATCCCACAGCAATTAACAGCTATTAATCTCTGTACATTGTTTGCTACACTTAACAGAATCTCCCCGATTCCTGCAGCAGTGGCACTTCTGGACGAAGAGAAGGCGTTTGACTCGTTGGAGTAGCCATTTTTAATGGCAACTCTTCATAAGCTTGGCATTCCTCGCAGTTTTCTTTCCCTGATTAAGCTCCTACAACTGACAGACTTAGAATTAATGACACCCTGTCCCCCGACCTTCCTTATTTCATGAGGCAAACGACAGGGAAGCCCGTTGTCTTCCCTTCTCTTTATCATTGCCATGAATCCCTTGGTAACACACCTGCAAGAAAAATACATAAGAGAGGACTTCAATTCAAAACTGGGCCACTGCTCATATCATTATATGCACACAATGTGCTGCTGTTTTTAAGGAACCCAGGAGTCAAATTAGACCCTGTTCTAGAAGAAGTAGCCTGATTCGGTACATACCCTGGGCTGCGAGTCAACTGGTCCAAAATCCGACTTATTTCCCTCTCACAGATAAGACGTCACCAAGTCAATCAACTTTCCCGCTGACATGGTGTGATGAACACATCAAGTATCTGGGAGTGTATACACATGGAGAGAAGAACCAAGTGATCAGAATCAACTATGGGCACCCTGGACAGACTGTCCACACAAGTAGAGAGATGGGTTCGCCTCCCACTGTCAATGGCAGGCCATATAGCCATTATTAAAATGGTTGTCCTCCCCTGATTTCTGTATCTATTCATGAACATTCCAATACCACTCTATAATTAATTCTTTTCGGAACTTAGGAGGCTTCTCACACGAGTAATTTGGGCAGGTAGGTGCCCTCGGATCCGGAGGGATGTCTTGACACTTCCCTATGAATAAAGCAGGCTCAGAGTTCCGCACTTCAAATTGTATCACATAGTCGTACAAGGCCATTTAGCAACACACTGGTACTACCCGGATGCCAGGCTGCAGTTTAACATACCCAAAAGAGAACTTATCTTCCCGGCTCCCTTACGCTATTTCCTCCAAGAGGGAGGCCCATTAAACCCCAATGATATACAAACAGTTTCGACCACCTGCTGGGCATGGCGTAAACTGGCCCAACTGCTCAGAGCGGACCATGTCTACTCACCAGCATTACCCCTACCAAGTCACACATGGCTCCCGATCATGGGGGAAACACTTGTCTAATGCACACTCTCCAAATTTTCCCTTCATACCTTTGGCGACTTGTACTGGGGGCATGTATTTTCAAGGATGCAAGACGTAAGGTTCACCACTGCAACTAAAATGGACCACTTTGTGCTCAGGCGCCTCTAAAGCGCCCTACGGGCACTGATTCCTACATACCACCTAGAACCGGATGACTTTAAGCCACTGACTTTGTTGATTATGAACAGTGAAGGGGACAGACTGGTATCTCGATTATATTGCACGTGCCTTACCCTATTACCAACACATGACAAGGGGGGAGGAAATAGGACGATCAATCACAGATAAAATATGGGCAGCATGCTGCTTACAAACTCGATTAATCTCTATGAACTACAGCCACAGACTCATACAGTATAAATTTCTACGACAGGTATATGTAACGTCGGCGGCTATAGCCAAGATAGACCCCACACAGTCACTAATCTGTCCTAAATGCCAGGCCCCTCAGGCAGAGTTTGCACATATGACATTGACGTGCCCCTGATTGGCGCAATACTGTCAGGATATTTTTGGCAAACTTTCTTTAATGATATAAGTTGCACTAGAACCCTGCCCCATACTTCCACTTATGAGTTACGCAGTCGGCATTCCTCAATCTCTAAGACGGTATACGGTGCTAGCCCTGCTATTAGCAAAATGCAAACTTGCCATAAACCGGTGAAATAATAAAATGTCCGCAACAGGAGCATGGCTACACAGTCTTATCTATTGCGATACTACCAGCAAGGTACATGAAGAGCTTCAACCACCCACATCACGCCCCAAAAACATATGGCAGCCCTTGCGTAACTATCTGATGTATGCAGACGTAAACCCAACATAACACGTTTACGGGATGGCCACTTGCAAGAACTGTGGTAAATAGAGGACAATGAGGTACATGTGGCACAGAACCAAGATGATGCCGACCTGTCTTCCGCACGCAAACTCCCAAAATGGTGGAATATTGTAATGCCTGTACTCACATGGAAGATTTAATGTTTGGCATAAGGGACTGTATCTTAACTTGAAGTAATGGTAGCAATCTGTGTTTTTGTCTTGCTTGTTTTACACTTTACCAACAAATTATAAATAAAATGTAAAAATACATTTTAAGGCGATGCCGATGGGCTTCCCAATACGCCTTAAGAGATTCAAGAATTTGATATTAGGACCAAAGGCAGGGTTTCACAGAATGATGCTGCAAGTTCACTTTACTCTGATGACATGAAAGATTTCAAGAGACAGTGGTAGATGCAAGTTTTTCGGCAGGACCTTTCAGATTTATATCTGAATCCTGGGTCAGGGGACTGGGAAAGTGTATATAATGGCATGACAAAAATGAGTTTGTTCCGTCATTCGATCCCTTTTCAACTGATATAGTAAATGTTATGAAGTATTTGACTTGACTTATTTGAATTAGAATTGTTGTATAGTACAGTGAATGTGGACAGATCCTCTCTTTCGGCACGCCATGCTGTGGTAAGGAAAATGAAATTTACCTTGTAAGCATCTGTTTGTTGCTTGTGGTACTGTACATGCTGTGCATACTCATGACATCTCGTGTTGGGCTCGCACGTGTGCAAACTTGTTTTTCTTCCAAGAAGACCTTGAGTCATGATGTATAGTGACTTCATCTATTACTGTTAATGTGCATGGGTATCGGCTCTATTGTTAGATTCCTTTTCCCGCACGACAGGTTAGGATGAAGATGAAAGGCATCTTCATGAACCTGAGGCTTCTAGGAAGAAGAGTGGGTGCATGTAAACCTACAGCACTACATGATACAAACAGATGCTTATAGGGTACGAAACATTTTCAATTTGTGGCATATGTAGCAGTACATACACGCTGTGCATAAACTATAAAGCACTTCTCCCCTATGCGGGCATAGCCGGAGGATGCTGCAGAGAACTGGAAGAGTGCACGGATCATAGCCAGGCCAGCGTTAGCTTGTTGGCATGCTACGACCATCAAATAGTGCTTGGTGAAATTGTGTGGAGCGGACCAGGTCGCTGCCTTGCTAAGGTCATCTTTAGGGAGGCTGCTCTAGAAAAGCAACTCCGGTCCCCTTTTTGCAGGGACAGTGGAGAATGGAAGACAGACAACAATGTCTTGGCTGTTGCAAATCAGGTCTGTATACATTTGTCAAAACACCAAGCTGTTCCCAGTTCAGAGAGAGAACAGAGCCCTTGTGTGGTTTGGGGAAAGAAACAACGAGCTACTGAGTTTTAATGAAGGGTTTTGTCCGATCTATATAATACATGAAGAGCCCTTTCTGGCACTAAATCTTGATTTGGAAAGAACACTGCGATGGTTTGATTTAGGTGGAAGGAAGAGACCATATTAATGAGAAATTTGAGGTTTGTCCTAAGGACTACTTTATCTTTGTGAACCTGGAAGAAAGGTTCTCCAGGGTTAGAGCCTGAAGTTCACTTACACGCCTAAGGGAGGTGATGGCCACTAAGAAGGCGACTTTCCCGTGAAGGAACTGCAAAGGGCACGGTGAAGTGGTTTGAAAGAAGGTCCCATAGGTCTTGTGTGAACAATGTTGAGATTCCACATAGAGGTAGGTAGTACACTGGGTAGAATTACCCTTTTAAGGCCCTCCATGAAGGCCTTAATGACTGGAACTCTTAAGACTGAAGAGTGTTCCCAGTTATGAAGGTAAGCAGCAACTGTTGTTAAATGAGGTCGGGTGGAAATATAAGCAAAGCCTAACTTCTACAAGTGAAGCAAATAACAGACTGCATCATTTGGACGGCTGCCTTGAGCGGGTCGATGCAGCTGAGGAGATAGTAGTACACAAACCATTTCCATTTGGCTTTATACAGGCTCGCGTTGTCGGTCTGAGCGCCTCCTTAAGGATGGCAGGTTGCGGTATGTTGAGATAGCCAAATTCTAGGACCTCAGGAGGCAAATAGCAAGATTCAGCTGCCTGGGGCTCAGGTGTCCGATTGTGCCTGGCTCTTTGTGAGGAGATCTGGCCAGTTGGGCAGCTTCTCTTGAGGCACCATGGAGAGGTCAAAAGGGCTGGTGAACCAGGGTTGTCTGGCCCATGTGAGAGCCACAAGGATGGGAGTGAGGGTGTTTGACAAAGTTTCTCAACCATTAATGAAAGAAACAGGAGAGGAGGAAAAGTGTAAGAAAATATCCTTGACCAGTTTATCCATAGTGCGTTGGCCATGGACAGATGGTTACTAGAGGTGAACCTTGGGCATTGTGTGTTTTCAGTAGTTGTGAAGAGGTCTTTATTGTGACACCCCAACTATGGGAATAGGACTTGTGGGTGGAGTTTCCACTAATAGGCTTACTGCTGCAAACTGATCAGTAGGTCAGCAAAGTAATCAACTCCAAGTAGGTAGTGCGCTAGTAGACTGACTCGTGATGGATTGTTCACACCAAATGCCTTGCACAAATGCAGACAACTGTGGTGAGTGCTGCTTCTGTAGGTAGAAGATGGCGCATACTGTTGGTGCAAATGAGACCCACTTTGCGTTGAATGTGACAGATGAATGCTTTGAGTGCCAAGCAGAATGGCCAGCAGCACCAGGTAGGAGATCCTGTTGATCGGGAGCACACATACCCTGAAATAGTCAACTCCTGTAAATGTGCCACCCAAGCGTCCCTTGTGAGGGACGGCCCTGCCACAGATTTTTGCTGTTCCCACACTGCAGTGAGCGATGAGTGCAGCCCCAGGTCAACACTACACCCTCCCAGTGATCCTCCACTTGACATTATGGTACAGACAGGCCCTCTTGCAACAGGTTTATATATTAACTGGCATTGGAGACTATGGCAATACAGGAGACCATCATGTCGAGGCATATACATCTAGACTGTTATTTTCTGATCTGGATGAAAAAGGAGAGCAAGAATTGGCAAGCTAGGACATGTACAGGGAAGACAAGAAGGGATGGATTTGAAGGGCCAGGGGGTGGGATTTTGTGATAATGATGGTGAACTCTAAACCGGGTAGAAGGTTTACGGTGGTGTAGGTGTGAGCCAAGCACTGTTGTTCAGATTAGCCAGTCATCCAAATAAGGAAACACTTGGAAGCTGGTCCTCCAGAGATGAGCAGCTACCTCTGTAACTCGTTTTGTGAACACCCTGGGGGCCTTGGTGAACCCAAACAGCAGCACTTTCAACTGAAAATGATGGCCTCTTATCACGAACCGGAGGAATTTGCGACATGGAAAGTGGATTGGAATGGGAAAGTAGGCATCCTTCAGGATGAGGGTGGTCATGAAGTCACCTTTCTATAGTGGAGGGATGAGATCCTGGAGCATCACCATGTGAAATTGCTCCGACAGGATGCACTTGTTCAAGCGCCTGAGATCAAGTATGGGCCTAAGAGACCCGTCCTTCTTGGGGATGAGAAATTAGAAGGAGTACATTTGCTTGACACTCTGGTGTCTGGCTCTAGGGCCCCCTTTCAAATAAGTATCTCTACTTATTTTTTGAGGAGACCCTGGTGTTCTGGAGAGAGGGTCTGTTTGCATGGTGGGATGTGTGGCAGGGTTGTGGTGAGCTCTAAGCAGTAACCCAGGCCCTATGATGAAGGGGACCCACTGATCTGAGATGATTTCCCCCCACCATGGAAGAAACCTCTGTATTTTTCCTCTGACAGATGTAGTGTGATTGGGGAGAAGTGTGAGCAAGTCAGTGTTTGGCGAGGTGGCTGCTTTAGCGGCAAAGTCTTTCCCTATACCCTGGGAGTGGTTACCCCTGTACCATGTCCTGGATTGGCCCCGTGAAGGGGTTTGCCAGCTCTACTGCCTCTGGAAGGACGTCGAGGCTTTGGAGGAGATGGACTTGGTGCTTCCATGATATTGGAAGCTGCAAAAGGAACCACAAGGAGACGACACCTGAAGTGCATTGATTTTTTCGAGCATCCGCTCAACCTGTAGTCCGAACAGGTGCTTCTCCTCGAAGGACAGGTTAAGCAGGTGCTGTAGCACTTCTGGCTTTAGGTCAGAGACACGCAACCAGAAATTGCATCAGATGGGTACACTTGAGTTGTTTCTGCATGCAGCAGTGTCCACAGCATCTAGGGCAAACAGATGATTTTCCCATCGGTGACAAGGTCATGACCTCATTTCTGTAACTGCTCTGAGAGGTTTCTGAGAAGATCCCCCATTTCATCTCAGTGGGCCTAGTTGACCCTAGAGGGCAGGCCAACTGAATAGGTGATACTTCAATGGGTGACTGACTGGTCCATGACACGTCCGGGGGGTGGAACATCACCGGCAGTGTTGACAAGCTTATGAGGTGTGTCCACTACCAAGAAGTCTCTTTGGGGAGCTGAACTTTGATGTAAAGTGGATCTCAGGGAGAATCGTTATAGTTCTCGTCAGCCCTAGGAGAGACCACCCTAGCTTTGACCAGCTCCTTGAAAGTTTCAAGGGCAGTCTTCAGCACACCCTTGAGCATGGGTAAAAATTAAAGGAAGAAGGGTGTCTGGAAGTGAGTGTCTCCACAAGAAAATCTAGGTCATCTTGGACTTTACGCCCACAGCTACACATGCCACAAACATGGTGTTTCTGTTTGTCAGAACTTAGTTGTCTGAAATATTATGCACATGGGAGTTTTAAATTCACCAGTCACAAAATATTATTCTATGTGGCATATACAGCTGGAGTTAAGCATTATGAAGAATGGAGTGAAAATGAGCACTTACATCTGAAACAAATTTCTTGGAAATTGGCTATGTTGCTTTGTTGGGTATCATTTAGAAGACCTTCAGATGGGAAAGATTTAGATGTCATAAGTAGAGCTTTTCAACCAGAGGATGTATATTTGTATATTAAAAGAAAACTCTCATGAATGATATTTCTTTGAAGACTGTCAAGAATTATATTACTATTAAAACAATGAAAGATTGTGGGCAGTTATTTGTCTGAGATGAGGACAGGAGAGGAGTGGCTTAATAGTTTATTTCGTACAGAGCTCCGCATAAACTAGTTTTGCCAGCAACGTTGACAGGATGGGTGAAGAAAGTAATGAGAGAGGCAGGTGTGAATATCAATAGATTCCGAGCGCATTCAGTGCAGGGAGTTCCTGCATCTAAAGCTTTAGTATTGGGTAAAGGTCTGCAGGATATTATGAGAGCTGCAGACTGGTCAAATATTAAAACATTGGAATGTTAAGAGTTCTATTGAAGACAATGGAGTACTTACGGCTTCTGATGGCTGGTAGAAGCCCAGAGCATCAACATTCCAATGTTTGCCTTTCACAGCTGCTGCTGTGAACAAAGGCATCAAGGAGCCTGAGGGAATTTCATCCCTCTCTGGCTTCATGAGGCCTCTATTTTACTAATCAGAACATACTGCCCTCCAGGGGCAGAATGTTCTAATAGCCTTATAGCCCACTGTAGCTGGGCTATACTGGCCATTAAAGGCCCTCATCCTTGTTAAAGGCCCTTGCCGTCGGCTCAGGCCTTTAATGGCTAGTATAGCATGCTATAAAGCTATACTAGAATATTTAGAAATTGTTATTTTTAACCTGTGGTGACTGCAATAAATAATTTGTTAGCAGGGCTTTGAACGTAATGTTGGTCTTCATTGCTTGACATAAAATGTTTATTTTCCACAGCCTAGTTGGGAGAAGTATGTATTTTATTACTGATACAGAGACTAAGATTATCCCACCACTGATAATTAACCATCCTGATTAAAATTTTGTTTGAATTACAGAATGAAGAACGCATATTGAAGGAAGAAGTCTGACAGGCAAAATAAAGCATCATCGTTTAATACCTTGAAGAGACTTTAAGTTATCAAAGTTTTCATATTGTTCTCAACATTTATAAGAGGGAAGAGAGCAGTGTGTTCTGGGGTTTTATAGTTTATCAGAACATTCTAAATTCTTTCGAATGTTGCTCCTTTGAGTGAAACAAGAAAAGAAAATTGCAAAACCTTATCCTCCTTGTCTTAACAAAATTCAGATTCTCTGCCTACCAGGCTGTGAGAAATCTACATAGTGCTTCATTAACAGGTAGCGATTATTGCCTAGCACTCCTCAGTGAACAGCCAGAAGTTTCAGGCAGCTGAACTATGCGATACAAACCACTTAATACTGGACTTTGGAAACCTTAACACTCACATAAGGTCACATGCACTGCACAACACACACAGGCTAGAAATAATGAAAAATCAAGCACACAAAAAATACAAAACATCTCGAAGTGGCAAATGGGTCCTTCAGTCAAATTGTATCCCCAAATAAAATATTTGATGCAGTTACTTTTGTGTGGTGTATACAAAAAATAGTCCAAGCTTATTTGCCTACAAAATCATACAACTCCTGGAAGCAGACCAAAAAGCAGCATCACATGCTGCCAGCATATATATTACCAATGATAGCTCAGAAGAGCATCTTTACCAGGTAGGCAAAATAATAACCATCATTAATGTCATAAAATCCAAAATAACACTTCCTAATGCTTTTTGCTTTGCATGTGAGATATCCAATGACAGAAAATGGTTATTTCCTTTTTTCCAGTAAAATAGAACTGCCTTCTACATGTTCACTCTGTAAAAGTCATGCCCTAGTGGGATTCTTGAATTTTGACTATACATATTTGCCCCATTATGCTCAGAGGGCCCAACCCTTGAACCAACTAAAATCTCCCAACTTTTCAGAGTAAGATCAGACAAAAGATCACACTAAATTATTCAACAAACTACAAGCACTGAATCGGCTAAATATATAAAAAACAGGAATAATAAACCGAATATATACTTATTAAGGTTGGCCCAATGATATCAGGCTACACCTACATTGCCTACAATGAAGAACAGAAATGTACAAACAACCATTAAAAAATAAAATCCAAAGGGAAAGATATAATTGCAGTGTCTACAAACCTCACCTTGGAAATTGCCAAAAAAGGTCACCATACCCAGTTCCAGAGCATTATATATGATACATGTACTATGGGTCGATACTCAATCAGCAGCAGACCTACAGTTAAAGTATGCTCATTTACTCCAAACTCCAGGTAAACTTCAGACAGCATGGCCTTACTTTTTATATAGACTGGTCTGCTCAGCCCCTGCTAGGTACAAAACATAAAACAGTCTGCTGTATGTGCAGTTCAAGGGAAATCTAAGAGTTCAGGATTTAAAATAACCTCGCTAGGCCCTGTGGCACGCCTAACAGGACTCCAGACATACCCTTCTATTTGATATAGCCCAATAACGGGCCCATATGATCCCTTTCTGTCTTCCCAGCTATGGAGGTATACAGGATATCTCCACAGATCCAGAAGCCAAGGGAAATTTACTGGGAGAACCATGTTTTTGTCGTGCATCAGCCTTAAAAGCTCACATCATAAGGAATATTATTAAGATCCCTGAAGCAAAGAATGAAGAACAGATCAGGTGCTAAGCAAGTTAGCAGTGATAACAGTGCTGCAAAGCTGTCTTTAAAAGGGGTACACGTTTTTATCCAGCAAGCAGAGGATGAATTTGTATGTACAAGAAAACTCCATTAACTAGGCTCACTGAAGGGATGTTCATAAGCTCCACATGCCAATCAGAATTCTGACCTTCACCTTGGCTGAATCTGTATTATCCTGACTTTCCAATGAGAGCAAGTGAGTGCACATTTCCCTTATATAACGTAAATAGAACTCATCACTGCTCATTACTGCTATAATAATAGCCTGAAGGAGGGGAAAATCTGCACAATGGTAGATTTTCTTACCTTGGCTACCCAGGCTTGGTCCATCGAGGTCTTGGACTGAGGTTTGAGGCTTTTACTGTGACTATTCTGTACTTACTGTCCAAAATTAAGCCACGTGCAAAAGAAGCTCTGAAACATAGCTTCATTTTATCTCAATTAGCAAGGATAGCCTTATTTGTCTCAATAATAAAGTCATCATCTCCTTCACAGAGACTGACATACTATCTTTTCCAGTTTCAAATGTGGGCAGCTTCTAGTGTGAAGGCCCCAACGCTCCAGTAAACCCTCCCCTCTTCCTAGTTTTTCACCACAGACATCACAAGCAAACTCTCTTGACTAGAGCATAGAGTTTGAGTTATGTGTAATTTTGGTGCTCAGGAAAAGTACTAGTGCAAAGTTCCTTGAAGCACATTTCCTTCTTCACCAGAAGCAAGTGCAGTTCCACAAGTGCTGGAGAAATTTGACGAGCACTGCAAATTTTGAGGCAGATCATCAAGGCTGCCAAAATAAGCTCCATCTACATAACCTAATCTTGAAACAACCAAGCCTAATTTAGACTGGGGCTTAAGCGAATAAATAGTTTAATAATGACAAAACTCACAGATGATAAATGCCTCTTTCAACCAAATTTTGGATTTGGACTTTCGAGAGAAAGATTATCATGAATCATGTATGTGGTATAGAAAGCGGGCCCACCTAATTTAGTGGGCAACATTGCCTTTGGCCAATATGATTCTGGTTATCCCACCATTCACAATATAAGTTTTTGCAAAATCCAACTGGATAAGTTTGATCCCCTTCCAGTAGTTCTCGTTCAACAGTTATTTTCTGAAATCCACATATATGGAGTGATCCAGTGAAATGCTGTGTCACTGGTGTAGTTATAAAAGTGCAAAAAGTCTGAGAATATTTCAGTGGTGGACACAACAAAAATCAACAGTTAGGTCTGAACTCTTTGGAACTTTATAACAGTTGGGCAGGACCACTGGAAAGAGGGAATGAAGCTCATTTGGGAATGGTGCTGGAGGAATGAAATCATCAACTTCAGTTCAGTCCACATAATCCCACATCTGTAAATGTTGATATTAGGACCTCCTGACTGAGGGTGTCAAAGGAACCAAAAAATCTAATAAAGCAAGTGCTGAATACTGTCACAGTCCACTTCGATTCATAGGCTACCCAGGATGGTAAAACTGCCCTAATAGTTAGCTGCAGCCTAAAACCTGCTTGTGTTTCTTCCATTATATCATTAGGCTAAATGCACAAGCACGATCGTCATCTTGGGGAGGCAGGTCAAAAGACAAAAATATTGACTGGTTTAAATGGCCTTCATGAGAAAACAAATACCATTCAGTTTTCTTACTGTGGGCCTATGTGCTCTGGATCTCACATGGCCCTGGGTATCTAAACTAGTGGATCAACAAATGATTGAAGATCTGGCAACTGTGATAGTGCATTGCCCAAGAAAAAGCCAGAGAAATGTCAAAGACTTCAACGTAATAATCTTGCTTTGTTTGTAACATGGAAATCCGGGCTTAGGCCACCTATCAGAACCAAGCCCACTACTTCATCAACCTGTTTGTGTTGCCTATATTGTTTTTTCCCTGACAAAAAGAGAGGGCGGGCAGCTAATCTGAAGGTTTTAGGACACACAACATTGGCATGAGGAACAGACGGAGTTAAAGTACCACAGGAACCATGAAAACCAAAACTAGACTGCCCAAAAAACTATTTTAAGGCTATTAACAGAACCCATACATGGCAGGATCATAACAAGCCTGGGACAATTACATCATTTAAAAGAACGCACCACTCCTTTGTAATGAAAGACCAGATGTGGCATTTAAAGAGGGGTAAATGGTTGTGCAACCTAATGCTTGGATTCTATCAGCAGAGCTTGATATTGAAGTGGAGCCGCCAACGTGTCCCATAAATGGCCAATAGAAATTTCAGAAACAGTGAATGTAAATATTGTAACTATTTTCTGCCCCTTTTGCTAGAGGTCAGTGTCTGCTGAGGTATGAATCCCTTATCCAGCAACTGCTCTATGTTATACTTCAAGGACTCCAGTGTAGTCGTAATATAGGGGTAGGATGCCACTCAATGCCAACTGCTTAAATTGTGGGCACAGCCCCTGTGAGGTTCAGTCATGCAAAGTATCATTAACAAAGGAAATATGCCCATATGGAGACGGGTCATGTGTTTGAGAACAGGGATTTATCACTTGAATTGGCAAGGGGGCGCCTTGGACAGTTTTCAGGAATTGCTTAACCTACCAGAACAGCCAAACTCATGTAGGAGAAATTCCTAGCTCAGCCTGAACAATCTAGACTGTGCAGTTTCTAGCCTTTAAACATAAGTACAACAAATCTATATACCATAAGCCTTACTGCTGAAGGGCTAAGGGAGAGGGAGATTGTGGTGTAGAATTCCCTGAAAATTAATGGCGTAAAAAACTGTTTATGAAATCGGGTACATGTGAGCCTGCACAATTTAAAGAGCTCAGATGGGCCATCTCATCCTCAAAGTGCCACACAAGATTTAACTAATCACACAGACTCATGCCCAATATATGGAAATGAGGGATGATTGCTACTTATTCAAAAGGTGGTCATGTTAGGGCAGTTCTGTTACACAGTGGTACCTCTACTTCCTATATGAATGGGTTCAACTGTTTAGTGCACCATCAAATACTGTTTATTGAGCCTACATTCTCTCCATCATAAAGGGAAACTTGATTACACATTTGTGGCACAATGCTAAGTATACGCCAAAAGCAGGACAGCTATGCTTTGTCTATGCTCAACTAGGTCTCAGATCTAGTTGTCACCAAGCGCAATGTGGCTTAAGATGGGGATATGATACACACTACAACTGAATGGGAAACTGGATGAAGACGTAAGGCCGGAGAACCGTCTGTTAGGATGGCATAGTACATTACTTCCACCACTCTGACAGACAATTTTCCGCCAAATTTAGAGATGTGTGCCGGTCCAGAGGTTATCTCTGTACAGTGAAAGGAACCATAATCACATCAGTTCCCTTCCATGGAACTAAAAGGTTGGTGGTATATTTGTTTCCACAGTTGAAGTTTGTAGTTGCGAAATAAAAAATCTAATGAGGCCTCACCAAAGGGAAGTTTCTTACAAAGCGTAGGGGCATTATTTTTTTTCCTTCTCTCTCCTCCAGGTTTTTCCTGGCGATGACAGACAGAAAAAAGTAAACCACATCATCCACCCTAAATACAGCAGATGGTGTAATGCCCTTACGCCAACGGGGCCTCTGTCAACAGAAAGCTTGAGGACCGCCAGTCTCTAAGTAAGTGAGGAAGAGTTTGGCAGACAGGGTAACCTGTCGCATTCCTGGCAGGGTACCTTGTCTGCCAAACACTAAATCAGGTCCTTAGGGTAATGACAAGAGATTTCGAATCCACGTTCGTTCCTGCATGACACTAATTATACTGCCATCTTGAACTGGTACTCCACCTCCGTCTTAAAGAAATAATACACTGTTTGAAAACTTATTAGAAATAATAAGCAGCTGGTTATCAGCTCTATGGCTAATGCACAAACTCTGCTTTTTCTTTTGTTCTATTGCCTTTCGGTGCTGAACGACTTCTCTGTCTTGTATTTGCTCGTTTTCCTGAAAGCCAATAATAATATTTTTTTTAAAAAGGAACCTTCTCAAAGAAAATACACTAGCAACGATTTAAAGAGGCATGAGCGTCAAGAAAATAGGGCAGATTACTGCCAAAGAAGATTGCCGAAATAAGGGGAATTGAGGAATGAGAAAAATAAAAATGATTAGTACATAAGCGTAGAAACGGTAGGTATGATTACCTACGTCATAAACCCTTAACAGAGTAAAACAAAAATTGCATCTTCAATATATGATATTTCACATCAAGCTTTCAAATGCAAGTCATGCAACCATTTTGTGCTTAAATTTTTCGTAACGCATCTCTCTTTGGATTTGCAACCGGCCACCCTCTGCTTGTGCAATGGCAAAAAAAGTTTGGAAGGTCATGAAATATCAAGAAGGTCCGAAAGTTATACTGGTGATTGATTAGGAACTCGTTTCCAACATTAACAGAATTCTTATTTTGATAAGGTCGTCAAATGGCACCCTCTTTAAACTGACCCTATTTTTTTTAATTGCTTGAGGTTTTGACACTAAGGGCCTGATTCTGACCTTGGGGGATGAGATACTCCGTCACAAATGTGACGGATATCCCGCCTGCCATTTTACACGTTCAATAGGATATAATGGAACTTGTAATACGGCGAGGATATCAGTCACGTTTGTAACAAAGTATCCCATCCGCCAAGGTCCTAATCAGGCCCCAAGTTTGAAGACTCAACAACATAAATTGTCATGCAATAGCACACTATAGATTTAACTATTGCTTGTCTATCACATGCAGGCAAGACTATAAACCAGCACAGATCTTAGACTATAAATGCTGTAGGGAAACACAATGGTCAATGCCAACGTGAGTATCAAAAGAGAGAGGGTCGTCAAGCATTATATTCAGTTTTCCCACCACCTATATCCAGGTAAGAGGAAACTGTAGTTCAGATCCCTCAAGCACTCTGGTCAATGATAACAGCTATTAAGAAGAGTGCACCATCGGGCTGAGCTTTGGAGAACCTTACATGTTATATGAATGTAGCGTGTGCAGGTGAGATGAAGCACAAATGCACGTGTGCTTTCAGCTGTGCCTAGCACTGGTTTTAATAGTGTAATAGATTAGAACTACCTTCCTGTTTCACTGCACACTACCAACGTGATATGATCCCCATAAAGGTGTGCTAGAGTTTTTACTCTTTCCAGTGGTCTAGACCTTTATTTCGCATAAGCCCTCGTACTCCCACCAACTCCAGGACTACGTAAGATGCACAATCTCAATTAGGCAGATGAATTCGTTTGCAAGCAGATTGCAATATCTTGTGAATGTTTTGTAATATTATGCCAATACCTCCCTGCAAATGAAATTTGGGAAAGAACAAGAAATGGCATCTGGAATAACTGGCAGCGAAAAATGCTGCATTACATGCACTACTACGTGTTTCACACATAAAAGCAACAACCATTCTCACTTCAAATGCTATAGTGTGATTTCTGGTGTGTTAAATCCCTAATGATAACTCCGAAGGTTCAGTTTGGCATTAGAAATAAACCCCTTTATAATCAGTTAGGCTTGCTTGGGCAGGGAAATAACTTTTGCCAATGACTACAAGAACATATGCCGGATACATTTCTTTCAGCTAAGAACTAAAATAACTCCTTAACAAGACTGCAACTGGCATTAAAGGAGACCCGAAGGGGCACTGGTTGGTAAAATCAAGGTTAACTCTACCATATAAATACTGTCTCACCTCTGTGGCAGGACTATGGGAACATTGCAATATTTTTGAGATTATCGTAAAGCGATGTGAATATACCATTATAAAACATATTTTCAGGTCGAAAAAAGTAATGAATTTTATACACGTATTTCCACACTGCTGAATTGTAAAAATAAATCATAGATATTGACTTTAATTTAAGGGAATTACATGTCTATTAAATAATGATAAATCCACGGAGTTGTTTATTTTTTGTATTCTCTATATGGTGTGTATATATAATGAAATAATATTTACATTTGTAATAGATTTTGAAAAGAACTAAATATAAATGAAATGAATAAAATGAAAGGGGGTTAAACTAAAGACCAATGGTTACCATATTCATACCTGAAAACCGCATTCCAATGCACTTACGCTATTTTAGCTGACTGAATAATTACATAATACTTTTCTCCACCGAACAACCCAGATAAAACCAGCTGCTAATGTATCCTTATATACTGTGGCACCTTGATACAGCTTGATGGTGGTGGTGTCAGAGCACTGGTATTACTGGAACATTCAGCAGAGTTTGGCCCCATCAACACTGCAACCCTCTTGACTCCGTACAATAGGCAATGAATCCTTAACCACATACAGTTCCCCTCTCATACGTCTAAAACCAAGGCCTTACAATGCTACATGCCCAAAGCGTCTTCGCAGTTTACAGCAGTTTACTTCTACATCACTCTTTTGGCACACTGATCTCTTTGTATGGCTTCTGACAACAGACCTACATCGACAGCATTCAAATGACACTTGGGGGGTCATTACAACCCTGGCGGACGGTGTTAAAGCAGCGGTAAGACCGCAAACAGGCTGGCGGTAAAAAAATTGGAATTATGACCGTGGCGGAATCCGCCAACAAAGACAGCCACTTTAACACTCCGACCGCCACGGCGGTACAGACAAACAGCTTGGCGGTCACCGACAACAGACAGGCGGAAGACAATGTACCGCCCACAGTATCACAACCTACCAATAAAATAACGGCGGAAACAGCCATTTCAAAGGAAAAACGCTCACCTCTACACACTTCACGAGGAAGGAGGACACCATGGAACCGGAACTCCAAATTTTCCCTGCGATAGTCTTCCTGCTCCTATACGACCATCATCAATGCCGGCGCGAAGACAGCGGTGAGTACTGTACCTACGACATAGGGGAGGGGGAGGCAAAAGTCAGGGACACACACACACAACGCCCCCACCCCGACCCTCACCCACTACAACACACACACCAATGCATATCCTAACATTACAGTAACAACCCCCAAGCCCCCTGGAAGAAATCAAAGACAAAAGGAAATGAGTTCAACCATTGTAATATATCAAAATACAGTAACCAAATATATACATATATATATACACAATAAACAAAATATACATCACGATTAGTAGTGCAGGTAATGCACCATTCATTGTCCGTGGACCACTGGGCCCAAATTGCATGGGCGAGGCCCACATCAGATACCTGATCAAAACGGAGAGAACACTGCCGGGGCATCAGATAGAAATACAACAGGCACCTCAGGGGGAAGGGAATGGGGGGCACCTCAGCCGGATGAGTGCACCACGCCAGATCCACGAGGGGGCTCCATGCCCATTGATGTATCCTGGGGGGTGCAAAGCCACAGTCTCTCAAGTGTCTACAGTGGGTGGGTTGCCCACTGTACCATCCTGGGGAGTGCAAAGGCACAGTCTCTCAAGTCTCTACAGTGGGTGGCTTGCCCACTGTACCATCCTGGGGAGTGCAAAGGCACAGTCTCTCAAGTCTCTACAGTGGGTGGCTTGCCCACTGTACCATCCTGGTGAGTGCAAAGCCACAGTCTCTCAAGTGGATAACAGTCTCCACTGGTTCTGGAGGGGGACTGGTGCCCAGAGTACTTCATCCTGTGAAGGACAGACGGAGTGGATGCATGTCTCCACTGGCTCTGAAGGGGGACTGGTGCCCAGAGTGCTTCATCCTGTTAAGGACAGACGGAGTGGATGCATGTCTCCACTGGTTCTGGAGGGGGACTGGTGCCCAGAGTGCATCACTATCCCCGTGATGGTCCCAGTTCCGTCACTGCCCCTGCCGCTCATGGGCTAGCGGTGCTCGAGTTGGCGGTCCTTGCCCTGTTCAGCGTTTTTTTCCCTGTTCAGCGGTGCTTGCAATGGCGGTCTTTGCCCTGTTCAGCGGTGCTTGACTTTGCAGTTTCTGACCTGTTCAGCGGTGCTTGCCATGGCGGTCTTAACCCTGTTCAGCGGTGCTTGCCCTGTTCAGCGGTGCTTGACTTTGCAGTTTCTGAGCTGTTCAGTGGTGCTTGCCATGGCGGTCTTTGCCCTGTTCAGCGGTGCTTGCCCTGTTAAGCGGTGCTTGACTTTGCAGTTTCTGACATGTTCAGCGGTGCTTGCCATGGTGGTCTTTGCCCTGTTCGGCGGTGCTTGCCCTGTTCGGCGGTGCTTGCCCTGTTCAGCGATGCTTGCCCTGTTCAGCGATGCTTGACTTTGCAGTTTCTGACATGTTCAGCAGTGCTTGCCATGGCGGTCTTTGCCCTGTTCAGCGGCGCTTGCCCTGTTAAGCGGCGCTTGCCATGGCAGTCTTTGCCTTGTTCAGTGGTGCTTGCCCTGTTCAGCGGTGCTTGACTTTGCAGTTTCTGACTTGTTCAGCGGTGCTTGCCATGGCGGTCTTTGCCCTGTTCAGCGGTGCTTGCCATGGCGGTCTTTGCCCTGTTCAGCGGTGCTTGCCCTGTTCAGCGGTGCTTGCCATGGCGGTCCTTCATTGCCCAGCTGGGCTGGGGCTGGCGGTCCTTCATTGGGCAGCTGGGCTGTGGCTAGTGGGGCCCTCCTGGGCAGCTGGGCTGTGGCTGGCGGTGGCCTCCTGGGCAGCTGGGCTGTGGCTGGCGGTGGCTTCCTGGGCACTGACTCTGGCGGTGGCCTCCTGGTCAGTGACAATGGGGCTGCCCTCCTGGGCACTGACTCTGGCGGTGGCCTCCTGGCAAGTGACGATGGGGCTGCTCTCCTGGGCACTGGGGGCTGGCGGTGGCCTCCTGGGCAGCGGGGATGATGGCGGTCTTCTCCGCCATGCTGCTCTTCCCAGACTTTGTCGATTTCTTCTGCCCCTTCCCCACCTTGGGAGGAGTCACAGCTGAGTGGACACTCCCCCCGGGACCCTTGTGTGCGGCTTTGCTGGCTGGAGCCTTCCCCCACTCCCGCCGGGCACTGTCCAACTTCTGGTGCTTCACGGGGGGGGACTGGCTGTGCTGTGGCTCCGTGTCACACTGGCTGCCCTGGTGCCCGGTGCACTCCACATACCTCTAACAGGCACCACTGGTACCGGAGATTTTTTGGCTGAGGTGCTAGTACGGGACCTATGAATTGGAGGGGTGGGGGGAGAGAGGTCAAGCTTGGTCAGGAAAAGTTTTGGGGATTGGGTCTGGGTGGAGGAAGTTGGAGGGGGGAGGCTAGACACAGGGACAATGGCTGCCATCAGTGCTGAGGCCAGAGTTTGCAGGGTTCGATGAAGGGCAGCCTGACCAGAATGAATGCCCTCCAGGAATGCATTTGTGTGTTGCAATTCCCTTTCTACACCCTGGATGGCATTCAAAATGGTAGACTGCCCAACAGTGAGGGACCTGAGGAGGTCAATGGCCTCCTCACTGAGGGCAGCAGAGGTGGCAGGGGCTGAGGTGCCTGGGGCGAAGGTGATGCCCACCCTCCTGGGTGAGCGGGCACGAGGCGAAGGCTGAGGGGCTGCTGGGGGGGCGGTGCTGGTAGGGGGGGTGGCGGCTGTACCTGTAGAAGTGGGGGGCACAGATTTTGCCGCCACCACAAGGGCGCTCCCATCGGAGGACGAGTCCGTGTCGCTGGTTGCAGATCCTGTGACCGCCGTGAAGCTCCCCTCGCCCTATGTCCCACTGGTGTATTCAGAGTCCGTGGTGTGGTCCTCCATGGCCATGTGGGATGCAGCTACCTTGTGCTCCGGTGCCACTGTACCTCCACCTGATGATGCTGATGCACACAAGAACAGGGAGACCACAAAAAGGAGGGGGGACGACCGAAGAAAGACAGGTTGAGTGCATGGCTTACCGCTACCGTTGGCGGACAATACAGACACAGCAGCCCCCTGCACTACGCCGCGCTGTTGGGCTCTACAGATGCAGTTCCTGGGATATGGCCTACATGGCTATGGTGGACATCAGCACACATAGGTGACACAGGGGCATGTATACCTGTACTTGGCACTCTACAGAGGTGGGGTGGAGTGCCACATGGCCTGCATTACGGAGGGGCCTAGCCTACGGAACTCGCCAGGGCCTAGGGAAACCCACAGCCCTCCTCCCTCACCCAGACACCTTCACTGCGCGCAAAATCCGCATAATGATGTTGTACTCACCCCCTTGTGTCTGCTGTGATGCCCTCAAGCGCCCATCCAACTCAGGGTAGGCCACCGCCAGGATCCAGAACATCAGGGGGGGTCATGGTGCGACGGGTACTCCTTCCAAGTTGGGAGGCCATCCCCAGCTGAGCCTCTGCCGTCTTCTTGCTCCAGCATCGAATGTCCTCCCATCTTGTATGGCAGTGGGTGCTACGTCTGTGGTGGACCCCCAGGGTCCGGACGTCCTTGGAGATGGCACGCCAAATATCCTCCTTCTGGTGGGCGCTGACCTACATGATATGTACAGGGGAAGAAGAGAAGTCATTACCAACTGCACCGTCAAAGTGAGTGGCCCACATCCCTACCCTTGCCATGTGGCACATGCATTCACAGTCCTTCATGCACGCAGAACTGTGCCCCCTTCCTTCTTACAACCAGCCCTCTCCACACAGGCATAGCCCATACAACATGCTCCCTGTGTATTTACCTGTTGGTCTGGAAGACCGTAGAGTAGCGTGTACTGGGGGAGGACCCCGTCCACGAGCTTCTCCAACTCCTGTGCAGTGAAGGCAGGGGCCCTTTCCCCAGATGCACAAGCCATTGTCTCTTCCAGACCGAGGTCACAGCAGCACTTGCAGTGTAGGTCCTCTCCTGTCGAAGATCAGTTATCAAGTGATTGCACAGATAGAAAATGGCGGTCACGTCCGTGGCATTGCGTATCATCACCGCCGGTGCACTTCGTCATTGGCTCCTGGGACCCATGGGGTCCAATGTTAACCAATGCAGCATTGCGCTGCGGTCTTCGGCCGCCTACCGCGACGGTGTACAACGCCAGCGCAGTTACCTCACAGATTAGAGGTCAGACAGCCGCCATTTCAGGGGCCCACATGGCTTCATTTTCAACTGCGTCACACATACCTAGGCCTAGACTCAACACACATACAGACAACTTTTTGGATTATGTTTCGTGTTCTGTGTAGACTGTGGGTACATACCTCTGAGTTGTTTGACTCTGTGGTCGCTGTTGTCCTTCCTAGGCACTGTCCGCTGGGACATGTGAGGAGATGGCGGAATCCTCCGGTGTACCGACCGCTGGTGGACCTGTTGACAATGGAGGAGCGACATGTCATCATCACCTACAGGTTTGACCGTGCCACAATCCAGGAACTGTGTACCCAGTTGGAGCCTGACCTGATGTCAGCAATCCGCCATCCCCCAGGGATCCCCAGTCAAGTGCAGGTGCTATCAGTGCTCCATTTCTTTGCAAGTGGCTCATTTCAAACAACAGTGGCCATGGCATCAGGGATGTCCCAGCCTATGTTTTCCAGCGTGTTGTCCAGAGTGTTGTCTGCCCTGCTGAAACACATTCAGAGCTACATCGTTTTCCCTCAGGTGGAGGATTTGGCTACAGTTAAAGGTGACTTCTATGCCCTTGGACATATCCCTAACATCATAGGTGCCATTGATGGGACCCAATGTAGCTCTGGTCCCCCCACCCCCACAGGAGTGAACAGATGTACAGGAACTGGAAGAGATATCATTCAATGAATGTACAGATGGTATGTTTGGCAGACCAGTACATCTCCCAGGTAAATGCTATGTTCCCTGGCACTCTGCATGACGCCTACATCCTGTGGAATAGCAGCATCCCTTATGTGATGGGTCAACTCCAGAGGCACTGGGTGTGGCAATTAGGGGACTCTGGTTACCCCAACCTGTCATGGCTACTGACCCCAGTGAGGAATCCCAGGACCAGGGCAGAGGAACGCTACAATGAGGCCCATGGGCAGACTAGGAGGGTGATCATACGGACCTTGGGCCTCCTGAAGGCCAGGTTCAGGTGCCTCCATATGACAGGTGGTTCCCTATTCTACTCACCAAGGAAGGTGTGCCAGATCATCGTGGCCTGCTGTATGCTTCACAATCTGGCTTTGCGACGACAGGTGCCTTTTCTGCAGGAGGATGGTCCAGATGACGGTGTTGTGGCAGCTGTGGAGCCTGTGGACAGTGATGAGGAGGAAGCAGAGGAAGAAGACATTGACAACAGGGACTCAGTTATCCAGCAATATTTCCGGTGACACACAGGTGAGAACACATTCCTGCCTACTACAAGTACTTTCACACTTCTACCTCTATCCTGTCTGTCGATTTCAACCAGTATATAGTAACTGAGTTGTACATTTCCATTACGGTTTCACAGTTGTGGTTACCAACGTGTGTCATCTGCTTACATTCCTCATGGACTTGAGATGTGTGACATAGGTATGTTGACATTACATTTGAGAACTGATTTTGTCACTGTTATTGCTAATACACATTTTCAAAATCACATGCTGACTCCAGATTGTTTTGTGCTTCAAGGGTGTTTACAGAAGTGCTAAATATTGGAGGGGGGTGGTAAAATGGTGAGGGGTGATGGTGGAGGAATGCCCATGGCAGAGTCCAGTCTATTAGTCTCACAGGTGCACTGCCCATATGAACATAGGAAGTGGAGCTGGGGCAGTTCCAATATGGACAGGGTTACAAAGTGGGACAGTGGGATGACAATCAGGGTGGTCTCATTTCTTGGCGGGGTCTTGGCATCGTGCTCTGTCCTGTTCCTGGATCTCAGGGACCACTTGAGGGGTGGTTCTCCGTCTGCAGGGGGTGGGGTGCTGGTGTGGTGGTCCTGTGGCGGTGCCTCCTGTCCACTAGCGCCGGCGGAGGTGGTGGGCAGTTCTTCGTCCATGCTAGTGTCAAGGGCCCCTTGGAGTGCCACGGTGTCCCTCCTGGTGTTAAGTATCTCCTTCAGCACCCATACGATGGTGCCCAGGGCGGTGCTGATGGTTCTGAGTTCCTCCCTGAAGCCCAAATACTGTTCCTCCTGGAGGCGCTGGGTCTCCTGAAACTTGTCCAGGGCCGTTGCCATCGTCTCCTGGTAGTGGTGGTATGCTCCCATGATGGAGGAGAGGGCCTCGTGGAGAGTGGGTTCCCTAGGCCTGTCCGCCCCCTGTCGCACAGCAGCCCTCCCAGTTCCCCTGTGTTTCTGTGCCTCCGTCCCCTGGACCGTGTGCCCACTGCCACTGCCCCCAGGTCCCTGTTGTTGTTGGGGTGGTGGGTTATCCTGGGTTCCCTGTAGTGGTGGACACACAGCTGATTGACGTGTCCTGGGTATGGGCCCGCTGGGTGGGTGCTGTGCTGGTGTTACCAGAGGGTGGAAGGTCTGTGGTGGCCTGTGACTGGGTGTGGGGAACCGACTGGCCCGAGGCCCACGATGGTCCGGGCTAGTCATCTGGATTCAGTTGGACAGAGCTGCTGTCATCACTGTGGGCCTCTTCTGTGGGTGGGGTAGAGATGTCTGGACCCTCCTGTCTGGTGACATTGGGTAGTGGTCCTGCAGGGGTGTAAAAGCATGATTATTGCATCTGTGTGTGTCATGGTGTGCAATGGGTGGGTGACCGTGTACCCCAGTGCTAGCATTCCTGTGTGTGGGCTTGTGTGATGATGGTTGAGTGGGGTGTTATGGGTATGTGCAGTGGGCATGCTTTAGTGATGGGTGTCCATGCTTTGTTGCGTCATGCAGGGCTTGGTGTTGGGATGGGTGGTTTGTGTTAGTAGTACATATGTGAGGAGTTGGAGTGATAGGGGAGGGGGTGAGGGTGGGGGTCTGTGATAGCATGCAGGTAGGGTGGGGGATATGATAGTTAAGATTTGACTTACCAGAGTCCATTCCTCCACCGACTCCTCCGAGGCCCTCAGGATGCATAATGGCCAAGACCTGCTCCTCCCATTTTGTTAGTTGTGGGGGAGGAGGTTGGGGTCCGGCCCCAGTCCGCTGTATCGAGATGTTGTGCCTGGAGACCACGGAACGCACCTTCCCCCGTAGGTCGTTTCACCTCTTCCTGATGTCGTCCCGATTTCTTGGGTGCTGTCCCACTGCGTTGACCCTGTCGACTATTCTTCACCATAGCTCCATCTTCCTAGCTATTGAGGTGTGCTGCACCTGTGATCCAAATAGCTGTGGCTCTACCCATACGATTTCCTCCACCATGACCCTGAGCTCTTCCTCCGAGAACCTGGGGTGTCTTTGCCGTGCCATGGGGTGGTGTAGGTGATGTGTGGGGTGATAATGAGTGTGGTGATATGTAGTGGTGTGTGGTGTTTTGTGCGTGGATGTAGTGTGGGTGAGGGTGTTGTGTGCCTCTGTGTGGTGGGGTTGTCTATGCTGTGGTGTCTCTCTGGCCTTCGTCAAACCTTTTGGTCGTAGGGGTTTGTGGGTGATGTGGGTGTGTGTTTTATATTGTATTGGGTGTGTGGGAGTGGTGTGTGTATGTGTCTCAGGTGTATGTATTTCGAATTGTCCAATGTGGCGGTGTTTTGGAGATGTGTGTGTATTTTGAGCGCGGCGGTGTGTACCGCCAATGGAATACCGCGGTTGAAAGACCACCGCGTGGATTCGTGGGTCGTGATAGCATGGGCGTGTTTCTGTTGGCGTGACGGTGGAGGTTTTGTTTTCGCCAGTTTATATTTGACCTTTGGTGTGGCGGACTTGTGTGGGTGTCTGAATTTTGGCAGATTCCGAGATGTGGGTCATAATAGCTGTGGCGGAATTCCGCAGCCGCGGCGGTGTATTGGCGGTCTTCTGCACGGCGTTAAGCAGCTTTTATTGCCAATGTTGTAATGACCCCCTTGGTTAGCAACCAGACTGCAAGAGTAACTTTAATACATGAGTTGCTAAGTGTCTACGTGATAGGAAAAAGGCGAACTGTAATGTTCAATGGCAATCACGGGTTTATTCTGCAAATGTGAAAACGCACAATCACTCCACGCACGTGAGATCGTGGAAACATGATTTTCAAAATGTTCTGTTTAAATTACATGTTTAAACAGATTTTAATATGTCCTTCATAAATACATTATCTCTTGCTTTAATCTGTAAATTATAAAATGAACAATACATAAATATTGTATTTAAGAAGCCCTTTTAAAAAGAGAACATAATAAATGTGGTTAAATAGGCAGTAGTCTCGTTAAAGAAGGTCATGCCACTGTCACTGTAAGGCACCAGGCTGATGCACCATTCCATTCCAGACTGCAATGCAGTGACAGCTGCCTGACCCCAGTACATTTCAAAGTGTCAATCTGCAGTAATATCTCAATTACTATTTCTTCATCCACTAACTAGACACTATCAGTGAGGTGGGAGGTTGGTTTATTAATTTAAAGAAGCCACCATGATGAAGAAATAAGGTTTCAAGTAAGTAATTTTCCACCCTTCGTTCTGAAATCATTATTATGCCCAAGGACAGATATTTGAATAGATTTATTATAGCTTTATTGTCTCTTGTTGAGGAAGTAGTTAAGAACAGTATGTATATCAAAACAATACCTTTCCCTTTCAGGCCTAGAGTGACTCATAAATTATGCAAAAATTAAGCACAAAACTCTGGGCAGATCCTAAGTTTAGGTGGATAGCAGCTCCACCAGCAACACTCTAAACATACTCACCTCAAGTGCCTATTTTTCTAGCAAAGAACAGACATTGGAGGTGAGCAATTTTAGAGTGTCGCATGTGTTTTAGGTGTTCTATACATTAGCTGCTCTCCACCTAAACATGGGAACTACCCACAGTTCCTGCTTCTTTTTTGCATAATTTATGCGGCACTCTGAGCATGAAAAGATATTGTTTTGACCTCTGCTGGGTGCTCCCTTGTGTCTCGACAAGGCTAACCCTCTCTGAAAAGCTATAATGATACCAAAACATGTGTCAAGAGTTGCTTTTATTCATTCAAGGTTGGCTTGGATGGTATTTTAACAATCCAAAGCTGCTATACTGTGCCTGAAGTAGTAGAAGGCTTTTAGTCATCTTACAGCTCGGCGTGGAGGACACTATATTAATCGTATGCTTAAAGACTTTGCTGTATAAACGCAAAAGACTTTGCTGCTTTCTAGCTCGGCATGGATGGCACTATGCTAATCCTATGCGGAAGAATTTTGCTAGAAAAACAGAAATTTGCTGTGAGCAATTTTAAAGTGTCGCTGGTGTTGTAGAGTGCTCTATACAGGAGCTGCTCGCCATCTAAAGGTAGGACTACTCAGAATTGTATTATTCTTTTTTACATCTTCTTTTGCACATATATACAAAGTTATATACACACATATATGTATGTGTGCATGTATATATATGTGTGTGTGTGTGTGTATATATATATATATATATATATATATATATATATATATATATGGAAAATATCACTTACCCAGTGTACATCTGTTCGTAGCACGTTGTGCTGCAGATTCACATACTGTGCATATCCCTTCCGACATCTAATGTTGGGCTCGGAGTGTTACAAGTTGTTTTTCTTCTAAGTCGTCTTTTCCGAGTCACAGGATCGAGTGACTCCTCCTCTCGGTTCCATTGTGCATGGGCATCGACTCCATTGTTATGTTTTCCCGCAGAGGGTGAATATATATATATATATGGAAAATGTCACTTACCCAGTGTACATCTATTTGTGGCATGTAGTGCTGCAGATTCACGTACTGTGCATATCCCTTCTGACATCTAGTGTTGGGGTGGAGTGTTACAAGTTGTTTTTCTTCTAAGTCGTCTTTTCCGAGTCACAGGATCGAGTGACTCCTCCTCTCGGTTCCATTGTGCATGGGCATCGACTCCATTGTTAGATTGTTTTCCCGCAGTGGGTGAAGAAAGGAGTGATAGAGTATAGAAAATAAAAGAGATGTCCATGCAAATGTAAATGTATATACATATGTACAAATGTTAGTAACTTAAACGACTACAGGCTTCCGGGGAGGAGGGAGGGTGCATGTGAATCTGCAGCACTACATGCCACGAACAGATGTACACTGGGTAAGTGATATTTTCCGTTCAATGGCATGTGTAGCTGCAGATACACATGCTATGCAAAGACTACATAGCAGTTAGTCCTCCCAAAAAGCAGTGGCTACCCTGTAGGAGTTGAAGTTGTTTGGAATAATGTCTTTAAGGCAGCTTGGCCTACAGTGGCTTGTTGCTGTGAGAATACATCAACACAGTAGCGTTTTGTAAGAGGGGTTGACCATGTAGCTACTTTGCATATGTCAACCATTGGTATGTTTCCTAAAAAAGTCATTGTTGCACCCATCTTTCTTGTAGAATGTGCTTTAGCAGTGATCAAAAGTTGTCTTTTTGCTTTGATATAACATGTTTGTATACATCTAACAATCCATCTTGCTATACCTTTTTTTGATATAGGATTGCCTGTATGTGGTTGTTGGAAAGCAATAAAAAGTTTTTTTTTCTTAAAATCCTTAGTTCTGTCTATGTAGTACATAAGAGCTCTTAAGATCTAGGGTATGAAGAGCTATTTTTGCCACAGAATCTGGCTGTGGAAAGAATACTGGCAATTCCACTGTTTGATGTGAAAAGGAGATACTACTTTTGGTAGAAATTTGGGATTTGTTCTTAGTACAACCTTATGTTTGTGCACTTGGAAAAAAGGTTCTTCAAGAGTTAATGCTTGTATTTCACTGACTCTTCTTAAGGAAGTAATAGCCACAAGGAAGGCAACCTTCCATGTTAAAAATTGAATTTGGCAAGAGTGCATGGGTTCAAAAGGTGATCCCATGAGTCTGGTAAGTACAATATTTGAATTCCATGATGGAACAGGTGGTGTTCTGGGTGGAATGATGTGTTTTAATCCTTCCACGTAGGCTTTGATAACAGGAACTCTGAATAGAGAAGTATGTTGAATAGTTTGTAAGTATACAGATATTGCAGAAAGGTGTATTTTTATGGATGAAAAAGCCAAATTTGATTACTGTAAATGATGTAAATAGCATAGAATATCTTGTATAGATGCTGTAAGTGGATCTATGGTCTTAGATTGACAATAGTAAACACATCTTTTCCACTTGTTTGCATAGCACTGTCTAGTAGTAGGTTTTTGTGCTTGTTTAATTACTTCCATACATTCAGATGTAAGATTTAAATAACCAAATTCTATGACTTCAGGAGCCAAATCGCTAGATTGAGAGCATTGGGGTTTGGATGCCTAAGATTTGACCTTTGTTTTGTGTTAACAAATCTGGTCTGTTTGGGAGTTTGGAGTGAGGTACTGCTTACAGGTCTAATAGTGTTGTGTTCCAAGGCTGGCGTGTCCATGATGGTGCTATTAGTATCATGTTTAATGATGTTTGACGCAATTTGTTGACTAGAAATGGAAGGAGTGGGAGAGGGGGAAAAGCGTAAGCAAATAGCCCTGACCAATTGATCAATAGAGCATTGTCCTTGGATAGGGGATGTGGGTTTCTAGATGCGAAGTTTTGGCATTTTGTATTTTCGCTTGTTGCGAATAGATCTATGTCTGGTGTTCCCCACCTTTGAAAGTACTTTTGAAGCACTTGAGAGTTAATCTCCCATTCGTGTGTCTGTTTGGTGATTTCTGCTGAGGAGATCTGCCAACTGATTGTCTATTCCTGGAATGTATTGTGCTAGTAGATGATTTTGATTGTGAATTGCCCCCAGGTCGCTGTTGTTGTTGGGGGGGGTTGTGAATTGCCCTTTTCCAAATTGTTTGGGCTAGAAGGGACAGCTGAGATGAATGTGTCCCTCCCTGTTTGTTGAGATAATACATGGTTGTCATGTTGTCTGTTTTTATGAGAACATTCTTCTGTCTGAGGAGAGGTTGAAATGCTTTTAGGGCACGGAACACAGCTAATAATTCTAAGTGGTTTATGTGTATCTGTTTCTGTTTGACATCCCATTGCCCTTGAATGGTCTGATTGTTTAGGTGAGCTCCCCAACCAATCATTGAAGCATCTGTTGTAATTATGGTCTGAGGCACAAGGTCTAGAAACGACCGCCCCTTCATTAAATTGCTGCGATTCCACCAATGAAGGGACATATGTGTTTGGCGGTCCATCAACATTAGATCTTGAAGTTGACAGTGTGCTTGTGACCATTGTTGTGCAAGGCACTGTTGTAAGGGCCTTGTGTTTAATCTTGCATGTGGGACTATTGCTATGAATCTTCATGATAAATCTTACAATGTATTGTTGATTTAGCTGTATGAGTGGTATTACACTTTGGAAAGCTTGTATCCTTTGTATATTTGTATATGCTAGAGCTAGTTGAGTATTTAGGATAGCACCTAGATACGGTTGAACCTGTGCTGGTTGAAGATGTGACTTATGATAGTCTATAGAAATCCCTAGTGTGTGCAGAGTTTCTATCATGTAACAAGTATGTTATTGGCATTGTGTAAGATTGCTTGATTTTACTAGCCAATCGTCTAGATATGGAAAGACACGGATGTGTTGTCTTCTTAAGTATGCCGCTACTACTACTAGACACTTTGTGAACACCCTTGGAGCTGTTGTAATGCCAAATGGCAATACTTTGAACTGGTAGTGTTTTCCTGCTATGACAAATCTGAGGTCTTTTCTGTGAGTTGGGTGGATGGGTATGTGAAAATACGCATCCCTGAGGCCTAGAGCAGTCATAAAATCTTGTTTTTGCAGTAGTGGAATAACATCTTGCAGAGTTACCATGTGAAAATGCTCTGACAAGATGTATAGATTGAGGGGCCTGAGGTCTAATATGGGCGCCATCTTTTGGGGATTTAGGAAGTATA
Source organism: Pleurodeles waltl (assembly GCF_031143425.1). Taxonomy (NCBI): domain Eukaryota; kingdom Metazoa; phylum Chordata; class Amphibia; order Caudata; family Salamandridae; genus Pleurodeles; species Pleurodeles waltl. The sequence goes on from NC_090442.1 coordinate 521,537,822, forward strand.
GTGAGTATACACCTGTTCCTTGTTGGGACTGTGAAACTAATTCTATTGCTTGTTTGACCAGTAGAGATTGTACCTCTTTTTGTAACAGAACTGTATGTTCGGGGGACAACTTGTGATATCTTGGCAGAATGTTTGGAGGGGTGGTTATCAATTCCAGGCAAAAGCCATTGCGGACAATTGATAATACCCAGTTGTCTGTGGTGATATTTTGCAATGAGAGTGGAACTGCTGTAGTCTCCACCCCCCCCCCCAACAGGAGATGTGTGGAGTGCAAGGGAGGAAAGGAAGTCACTGTTTAGGTTGTGTTGATGATTGTTCAGAGGTTTGGAATTTACCTCTATTTCTAAAGTATTGACCTCTATAGGATCCTCTAAACCCACCTCGTTGATAATGGGTTTGTTGTGGTTGCTTTGTTTGGGAGGTGGAAGACTCTGAGGATTGTGGTTCAAAACCTCCTCGAAACTGTGGCCTGCGAAATGAACCCCTACATAGGGTGGTGTACAATGCGCCCATTACTTTCGCAGTATCTGAGTCCTTTTTCAGTTTTTCAATAGTCGTGTCCACTTCTGGGCCAAAGAGGTGCTTTTTAGCAAAAGGCATGTTAAGGACAGCCTGTAGAATTTCTGGTTTAAAAACAAAAGGAGCACAGCCATGTAGGTCTTCTGATTGTGATGGCAGTGTTTACGCTCCTTGCAGCTGTATCAGCAGCATCAAGGGCAGATCTTATATGATTATTACTAATGGATTGTCCCTCTTCTACTACTTGCTGTGCCCTCTTCTGGTGCTCTTTTGGGAGATGCTGTATAATATCCTGCATTTCATCCCAATAGGCCCTATCATAGTGAGCTAGAAGTGCCTGAGAATTCGCAATTCTCCACTGATTTGCTGCCTGTGTAGCAACTCTTTTTCCTGCTGCATCAAATTTTCTGCTCTCTTTATCACAAGGAGGTGCATCTCCTGAAGACTGGCTATTTGCCCTCTTTCTTGCTGCACTGACCACCACTGAATCTGGAGGGACCTGGTGAGTAATGTAATCTGGGTCAGAGGGTGCAGGCTTATACTTTCTATGGATTCTAGGTGTGATAATCCTAGCTCTTACAGGCTCGCTAAAAATTTGGTCTATGTGTTTTACCATGTCTGGTAACATTTGGGAGACATTGGTACCTGAAATCTGTAGAAGATAGTGTATTAAATAAAAAATCTTCTTCCAATGGCTCTGAATGCATGGTTACCCCATGATAAGCTGTTGCCCTGGATATGACATGGATGTATGCAGTGGTATCTTCTGGTGGAAATGGTTTTGATGGGTAAGTATCTGGGTCATTATCTGGGATGGGATCGGGATCATAAAGATCCAATGGGTCTGCTGTATCTCCCTGCGAATATTGTGAATGTGTTGGAGAAGGCATTGATGGTGGGCTGGTGTGAGGTGAGACAGATAATTGTGGAGAATGAGGAGGAGAAGTTTGAAGACGTATTGGCTTCTCCTTTTGTTTTTGCACCTTTGCTGGTGGCTGTACTGAGTCCAGTTCCTCTTAGAAAGCCAGCTTTCTTTTTATTTTTAAAGGAGGTACAGTGACAAATCTTCCTGTCTCTTTATGGATGTGTATTCTGGATTGTGTCTCATCGATAATTTGTAAAATGGGCTCAATGTCAGGAATTTCCTCAGAGGTTTTATGGCTTTCTCTCAATTTTTTTGAAAGTCCTTGTTCCTCTGTATTTGAGGATTTTTTGGCTTTGAAGTTTGTTGTTTTTTTCGGTCCCGAAAAGGTAGTGGAAGGTCTCGGCTCCAAAGCCGACTGCCAAATTTTCGACTCTAAAGAATGGGCCTTTTTACTGGAGTCCGAAATGGAGCCTTTGACAGATTTACTCGACTCCAAAGTAGACTGAGGAGTGGCCTTTTTCTGCGCCGACCCCGAAGGACGGACGCCGACAGTCTTTTTTCTGGCCGAACCATGGTTTTCTGGCAGTGGTGTACCCAAGGCCTTTAAATGTCTTTTGTGCAGGGGTGTAGGGGCAGACGTACTCCCATACTGTCCAGCTGTGATGGGTCTGTCGTCCTCGATTCCTTTTCGGAGTCTTTGTCTCGGATGGAGACTCCTGCCTGCGCCTCTTCTACAGCAACGTCGAGATGTTCACTGCTTTTCGAAGCCATTTCGAGTCTTCTAGCTCTGCGATCTCTGAGAGTCTTCTTTAAACTAAATGATCGACAGGCCTCCCAATTATTCTCTCAATGGTCTGGAGAAAGGCACAAATTACAAACCAAGTGCTGGTCTGTATAGGGGTACTTCGCGTGGCACTGAGGACAGAATCGGAATGGAGTCCGATCCATCAGGCTTTCCACGCGGTAGGCCCGAAAAGGCCAGAGTTGGGCGCACGTGCCCCGAAGGGCGAAAAAGAAGGTTCCGACAGTAGTATCGGTTCGATGCTAGATGGAAAACGTGATCGAAACAATACCGACAAATAAGAAGGTTTTCTAAGGTTTTCCGAATCGAAATCTCAGAGCCAGAGGAAACAAGTCCGAACTAGACGGCAGAAAGAAAACAATCTAACAATGGAGTCGATGCCCATGTGCAATGGAACCGAGAGGAGGAGTCACTCGATCCCGTGACTCCGAAAATACTTCTTCGAAGAAAAACAACTTGTAACACTCCGAGCCCAACACTAGATGTCGGAAGGGATATGATTCACATGCTATGTATAGCTCTTCCGACATCTAGTGTTGGGCTCGGAGTGTTACAAGTTGTTTTTCTTCGAAGAAGTCTTTTCGGAGTCACGGGATCGAGTGACTCCTCCTCTCGGTTACACTGTGCATGGGCATCGACTCCATTGTTAGATTGTTTTCCTGCAAATGTTGAAGGAAGGAGTGATAGAGTATAAGAATATAAATAGATGTCCATGCATATGTAACTTTATCTACATATGTACGAATGATAAACATTAACAACTATAGGCTTCCGGGGAGGAGGGAGGAGGAAATGTGAATCTGCAGTGACATTTTCATTCAATGGCATGTGTAGCTGCATAGACTACAAAGCAGTTAATCCTACCAAAATAAAATAGCGGTGGCTAGACTGTAGGAGTTGTAGTTGTTTGAAATAGTGTTCTTAAGGCAGCTTGGCCAACACTGGCCTGCTGCTTTGCAAATACATCTACACAATAATGTTTTGTAAATGTATGAGGAGTAGACCATGTGGCAGCTTTACATATATCAGCCATTGGTGTGTTTCCTAAGAATGCCATAGACACACCTTTCTTTCTTGTAGAATGTGCTCTAGGTGTGATCAATAGTTGTCTTTTTGCCTCAATGTAACATGTTTGTATGCATCTAACAATTCATCTTGCTAACTCCTGCTTAGAGATAGGATTGCCTTTATGTGGTTGCTGAAAAGCAACGAAAAGTTGTTTTGTTTTTCTAAAATCTTTAGTTCTATCTATATAGTACATAAGAGCTCCTTGAGATCAAGAGTATGAAGGGCTCTTTCTGCAACTGAGTCAGGCTGTGGAAAGAAGACTGACAATTCCACTGTTTGGTTGATGTGAAAAGGAGATCCTACATTTGGTAGAAATTTGGGATTTGTCCTGAGTACAACTTTATGTGTGTGTACTTGAAAAAAAGGTTCCTCAACAGTGAATGCTTGTATTTCACTAACTCTTTGTAATGAAGTAATAGCTACCAGGAAGGCAACTTTCATGTCAAAACTGAATTTGACAAGAGTGCATGGGTTCAAAAGGTGGGCCCATGAGTCTTGTAAGTATAATATTTAGATTCCAAGTAGGAACAGGAGGTATTCTAGGTGTAATAATGCGTTTTAATCCTTCCATGAAGGCTTTTATAACAGGAACTCTGAATAGAGAAGTGTGTTGAATAGTCTGTAAGTATGCTGATATTGCAGTAAAATGAATTTTAATGGATGAGAAAGCTAAATTTGATTTCTGCAAATGAAGTAGGTAGCATACAATATCTTGTATTGATACTGTAAGTGGATCAGTGTTTTTAGATTCACAGTAGTAAACAAATCTTTTCCATTTGTTAGCATTACATTGTCTAGCAGTAGGTTTACGTGGCTGCTTAAGCACTTCCATACATTCTAACAGAAGTTTTAAGTATCCAAATTCTATGACTTCAAGAGCCAAATCGCTAAATTGAAAGCACTGGGGTTTGGGTGCCTGATTTGACGTTTGTTTTGCGTTAATAAATCAGGTCTGTTTGGTAGTTTGGAATGAGGTACTACCGACAGGTCTAGGAGTGTTGTGTACCAATGTTGACATGCCCATGTTGGGGCTTTGAGTATCATGGTCAGAGATGTCTGACATAATTTGTTGACCGGAAAGGGACGGAGTGGGAGAGGGGGAAAAGCGTAAGCAAATATCCCTGACCAATTGATCCATAGTGCATTGCCCTTGGATAGGGGATGTGGGTGTCTGGGTGCAAAGTTTGGGCATTTTGCGTTTTCGCTTGTTATGAACATGTCTATTTCTGGTGTTCCCCACTTTTGAAGTACCTGAAAGTGAATCTCTCATTCGTGTGTCTGTTGGTGGTTCCTGCTTATGAAATCCGCCAGTTGATTGTGTATTCCTGGAATGTATTCTGCTAACAGATTAATATGATTGTGAATTGTCCATTTCCATATTGTCTGGGCTAGAAGGGACAGTTGAGATGAATGTGTCCCGCCTTGTTTCGTCAGGTAATACATGGTCGTCATATTGTCTGGTTTTAGGAGAACAGCCTTGAGTTTGAGAAGGGGTTGAAATGCTTTTAGGGCAAGTAACACAGCTAATAGTTCGAAATGGCTTATGTGAAATTCTTTCTCTTTGGAATCCCATTCCCCTTCAATGGTGAGGTTGTCTAGATGAGCTCCCCAACCTATTACTGATGCATCTATTGTTATTGTGGTCTGAGGCACAGGGTCTTGAAATGACCGTCCCTTCATTAGATTGCTGAGATTCCACCATTGAAGGGACGTGTGCGTTTGGCAGTCCATCAACACTAGATCTTGCAATTGACCTTGTGCCTGAGACCATTGTTGTGAGAGGCATTGTTGTAAAGGCCTCATGTTGAGTCTTGCATGTGGTACTATCGCTATGCATGATGCCATCATTCCTAGAATCTTCATGATAAATCGTACAGTGTATTGTTGATTTGGCTGTATGTGTGGTATGAGATTTTGGAAAGCTTGTATCCTTTGTGTATTTGGATATGCTAGGGATTTTTGTGTATTTAGAATAGCACCTAGGTAAGGTTGTATTTGTGCTGGCTGAAGGTGAGATTTCTGGTAATTTAGAGTGAACCCTAGTGTATGTAGGGTTTCTATTACGTACTGAGTGTGTTGTTGGCATTGTGTAAAATTGCTTGATTTTATTAGCCAATCTTCTAGATATGGAAAGACGTGAATGTGTTGCCTTCTTAAGTAGGCTGCTACTACTGCTAGACATTTTGTGAACACTCTTGGAGCTGTTGTTATGCTGAATGGCAGAAGTTTGAACTGATAATGTTTTCTTGCTATGACGAACCTGAGGTATTTTCTTTGAGCTGGATGGATGGGTTTATGGAAATACGAATCTTTGAGGTCTAAAGAAGTCATGTATTCTTGTTTCTGTAGTGGTGGAATGACGTTCTGCAGAGTTACCATGTGAAAGTGTTCTGACAGGATGTATAGATTGAGAGACCTGAGGTCTAGGATAGGCCGTAGAGTGCCATCTTATTTGGGAATGAGGAAGTATAATGAGTATACTCCTGTTCCTTGTTGAGAATGTGGGACCAATTCTATTGCTTGTTTTAATAGTAGCGATTGTACCTCCTGTTGTAATAGAACGTTGTGTTCTGGGGACAATTTGTGGTAACGTGGTGGAATGTTTAGAGGGGTGGAAATCAATTCTAGGCAATAGCCATTGCGGATAATTGATAACACCGAACGGTCTATGGTTATATTTTGCTGATGAGAGTGGAAGTGCTGTAGTCTTCCTCCCACAGGAGATGTGTGGGATGGAGAGATGGGAAATAAGTCACTGTTTGGATGGTATAGTGGCTTGTTTTGAGGTTTGGAACTTGCCTCAGTTTCTAAAATATTGGCCTCTATAAGACCCTCTAAATCCCCCTCTCTGATACTGTTGCTGCTGTTGTCCCTGCTTTGCCTGGTAGGTAGAGGCTTCGGAGGATTGTGGTTTGAATCCTCCCCTAAATTGTGGCCTGCGAAAAGAGCCTCTATACAGTGTTGTGTATAATGCTCCCATTGCTTTGGCAGTGTCTGAGTCTTTCCTCAGCTTTTCTATGGTCGTATCAACCTCAGGCCCAAATAAGTGTTTCTTATCAAAAGGCATGTTGAGTACTGCCTGTTGGATTTCTGGTTTAAAGTCAGAAGAATGTAGCCATGCATGCCTTCTTATAGTAATGGCAGTACTGACACTTCTGGCTGCTGTATCCACAGCATCGAAGGCAGACCTTAACTGATTGTTGCTTATGGCCTGTCCCTCTTCTACAATTTACTGTGCCCTCTTTGATGTTCCTTTGGGAGGTGCTGTAGGAGTTCTTGCATCTCATCCCAGTGGGCTCTATCGTATCTGGTGAGAAGTGCTTGTGAATTTGCAATTCGCCATTGGTTGGCCGCTTGTGTGGCCACTCTCTTGCCAGCAGCATCAAATTTTCTACTCTCCTTATCAGGTGGAGGAGCATCCCCTAAGGATTTGCTATTAGCCCTCTTTCTAGCCGCACTCACTACCACTGAATCTAGAGGAACTTGGTGTGTGATGTGGTCTGGGTCTGTAGGAGCAGGTTTGTACTTGACAATAAGCAGAGTAATTACTCTAGTTTTGATTGGCTCACTCAAAATTTGGTCTGCATGTTTGACCATTCCAGGCAACATGGGAAGGCACTGATATCTAGAGTGAGTGGAGGACAGAGTGTTAAACAAGAAATCCTCCTCTAGGGGCTCAGTATGCATAAGCACCCCATGATAAGCAGCTGCCCTGGAAACAACCTGCGTGTATGCAGTAGTGTCCTCTGGTGGAGAAGGCATGGAGGGGTATAAGTCAGGATCGTTATCTGGAATAAGATCCGGGTAATATACATCCCAAGGATCCACTGTATCCCCATGAGAGTACTGTGAATAAGTTGATGAAGGCAACGGTGGTGGACTAGTGTGTGGAGGTGACAAAGAAAGCTGTGGTGAATGAGGAGGAGAAGCAGGTACAGGTACTAGCTTCTCCTTTTGCTTATACATTTTTGCTGGTGGTTGAACAGATTATAATTCTTCCGGAAAAGCCAGCTTTCTTTTCGTTTTCAAAGGAGGTGCAGTAATAATTCTGCCAGTCTCTTTTTGGATGTGGATTCTGGTTTGTCTTTCATACATAACCTCCAGTATAGGCTGAATCTCAGTGTCCTCAGAAGGTCTGTAAGATTCCTGCATTGATTTCGAACTCTGAGACGGCTCGAAAGTCCTTGTTCTTCTGTATAAGAAGATTTCTTGGGTTCCGAAGTTTGGATCTTTTTCGGTCCCAAAAATGGAGTTGGTTGTTTTTCGGCTCTGAGGCAGGGCATCAAAGCTTCGACTCTGAGGAGTGAGGACGCTTACTGGAGTCCGAGCACTTTACAGATTTACTCAACTCCGAAGTCGACTGAGGAGTGGCCTTTTTAGGCGCAGAACCCGAAGGTCGGTCGACAACAGTCTTTTTTCGGGTCGAACCACGGCCTTCTGGCAGTGGTGCACCCAAGGCCTTCTGTGTTTTTTTTGTATATGGGCGTAGGGGCAGACGTACTCACGTGCTGGCCAGCAGTGATAGGCCTATCTTTTTCAAATTCGTGCTCAGAGTCAGTGTCTCGGATGGAGACCACTGTCTGCGCCTGTTCTTCTTCCATGACGTTGAGATGTTCTGTACTTTTCAAAACCATCTCTAACCTTCTGGCTCTCTGATCACACAAGGTCTTCTTGGATCAAAACGATTGACAGGCCTCACAATCCTCTTCTCGTGGTCCAGAGAAAGACACAGATTACAAACCAGGTGTTGGTCTGTATAGGGAAACTTTGCGTGGCACCAAGGGCAGAATCGAAATGGAGTCTGATCCATCAGGCTTCCACGCAGTAGGCCCGAACAGGTCAGAGTCAGGCGCACACGCCCAAAATGGCAAAGTCTATAATCCGACTGTACTATCGGTTCGAGACTAGATGGAACACAATCGAAACAATACTGACGATTAAATGAGTTTTCTAAGGTTTCCGATTCAAAATCTCGGAGCGTCAGGAAACATGTCCGAACCAGACAGTGGAAAGAAAACATTCTAACAGTGGAGTCGATGCCCATGCGCAGTGTAACCGAGAGGAGGAGTCACTCGATCCTTAGACTCCGAAAAGACTTCTTCAAAGAAAAACAACTTGTAACACTCCGAGCCCAACACTAGATGGTGGAAGAGCTATGCATAGTATGTGTATCTGCAACTACACATGCCATCGAACATATATATATATATCCACTGAAAAAACTAAGATTATAGGTTAAAGGGACATTATAGTTAGGTGAAAATGTTAGTTAAAACATACCATATTAAACTAACAAAATCGCTAAAATTCACCAGTTATAATTATCTGAATTAACTACAACTCAAGCCGTAAAGTAACTAAAGCTATGCACAGTGTTGTCATCAATCGTCATTTCAGATGTTGCACTGTTATTACTGAAAATGCCATGAGTGATTTAATATGTAAGGTAATTAGTCGTGTATAACGAGTGTGAGTTATAGGGTACGAGTTATAGTTCCTTGAGATAAAAATATCTGTGAATTTCAGTGGTGTTGTTAGTTTAAAATAACAGTTACTTTATGTATGTATGTATGTATGTATGCCATAATTTATAAAGCGCATTCCTACTCAATAGAGCATCGAAGCGCTAGGAGGAGAGAGCATAAGAGGAAATCCGCAATATAAGGACACTACCCAAAGAACAGATAAGAATTAAAGAGCAAGCAAAAGAAAGGAAAAGGGAATACCGAACACAGTCCATAAGATACCAGGGAATGATATTATCGAGGAAAGATCCATGTTTTTACCAATTTCCTAAATTTCAAATAACAGGGTTCTTGCCTGATGTTCAAAGGGAGCAGGTTCCAACTTCTGGCTGCAGCCACAGTAAAGGCTTTGCCACCCCATTTGGCTTTATAGGTTCGAGGGACCTGAATCCAATAAGCTTGAGAAGACCTCAAGTTTCTCTTAGGCACATACCAGCGAAGCCTGGTAGTAAGATAACGTGGTCCAATCCCAAGAGCTGGCTTATATGTTAAACCGAGCGATTTAAAAAGAATGCGCTGAGCCACTGGCAGCCAATGTAATTGCTTGAGGCTCTCTCTAACTGATATCCGCTGTGGGAGATTGAGAACCGCTCTGGCGGTGGAGTTCTGAACCAATTGAAGTTTATTAATCAGCGCCTTATCCAGATTGAGGAATAGAGCATTGCAATAGTCTTCCTTTGACATCACCAGTGCTAAGATAGCAGATACTCTCCATTCATGCGACAAATAAGGCAACATTTTCCTAAGCATTTTGATGGACCATAGACTAATCTTTACTGTATGGTTAACCTGCTTTTTAAAAGATAACTGATCATCAAACAGAATGCCCAAATTCCTGCTAGCAGTAGAGGGTACAGGACAAGTACCACATTCAGAGGGCCACCAATGTGAGCTCCATAGTTCCTTTACAAGCTACATAGAATTTCGGTTTTGGTAGAGTTCATTTTAAGCCAATTGGTGTTCATCCATTTACTCACTGCCAGCATACAATTGCTGAACCGATCCGCCACCTCCTCCCAAGGCTGATTAATTGGGATGATGAGCTGAGAGTAATCTGCATAGGAATATGGAATGAAACCAAAAGATCGAATTAGACTGGCCAGCGGAGCTACATACACGTTGAACAACGTGCGGCTAAGGGAAGATCCCTGAGGAATCCCACAAGGCAAATGATAAGGCGTGGATCTAAAATTGCCACAGCTAACTGTAGTCCATCTATTCGTAAGAAAGGACTCCAAGAGCTTAAGCACCCGGTCTCTAACCCCCACTTTATGAAGGCGAGACGTCAGCAAGTGAGGAGAGATAGTATCAAATGCCGCTGATAAATCTAAAAGAACTAGAATAGCCCCTTGGCCTCCATCAACCATTTTCGGAATAGCATCGGAAGATGAGATCAAAGCAGTTTCTGTGCTATGCCCTTTCCTAAAACCATGTTGGGAGATGTCAAGGACTTCCGCTTCTGCTAGGAACTCAGCCAGTTCCAAATTCAGGATTTTCTCTAAAATCTTCGCCAAATATGGGAGAAGTGCTATTGGCCGCAAATTACTCAGGTCCTGACTATCACCATCTGGCTTTTTCTTAAGGGGTACCACTATGGTTTCTTTCCATGAAGAGGGGTACATCCCAGATATTAGGACCTCTTGGTAAATGGGAGCTAACATCCGAGCCATCAAATCAGGAGCCAAGTGAAAAATAGAGGGAGGATACGGATCAAGAGGGGAACCGGACTTTATTTCAAGAGCTTTAATTGACATTTTTACCTAACTATAACTTCCCTTTAACCTTTGTTTATTTCTGTGACTTTTTTTTATTTTTTTTATGTTAAGTAACATATATTTACAATTACTGACAGTTTACTTACCTTCAGTAACGCTTTATCTGATAGAGACTGTATCCAGGCACAGATTTCTTACTTTAGAATTACCCACAGGCATCAGACTCAGAAAACCTTTAGAGCAGTACATCTGCATGCCGGTAGGTGGCACTGTTCAGTTCCGAGTCAACATCACCAACACCAGAAGTGATGTGCGCAGTGCCTATATATAAGCCACCACAGCCCACTGGCATCAGTTTCCTTTTGCAACCTTTCCACACCAGAAGCATGCACCACAAAGGCTGTGGATGTACTAGTGTGCATAGATTAAGAACCTCATAAGGGTTACCTGATAAAGATTTCTAATCGCAGATTCCTCACTTTAGAATCAATACTCAAACAATACCTCTCTGGATGTGAGTTAGACTAGGAAGAGCTGGAGGAATGAATGGGCAAAGTGCCTGTCAGGATAGACCTGACTGTCCAGGCAACAGTGTTCGGTAAACATGTGCAGAGATGCCCACACTGCACCCTGAAAGATGTCCAGGACAGGGACACCTTAAACTAACTCAGAGGATGCAGCTTTGACTCTGGTGGAAGGAGCAAACAAGCCCATCAAGGGGTTGCTTATTGGCCAATGTAATGCAGCGCATTATCCATTATGAGACACTGTGTTTCTGTACGGTCATTCCTTTCTTTGCCCCACTGAACCCAATGATAAGCTGATTGTCCACCCAGAACTCTCTGGTACAATCAATGTAGAATGACAACGCTCTTTTTTAGTCTAATTGGTGGTCTCTCCTCTACTTTGGTAGAGAGAGGGGAGCAAAGAAGGTAGGCATGGTTATGGTTTGGCCCTATAGAAGAGCAGTTTAAAGGTTACTAAGCGAAGAAAGCAACTGTGTAGGGGCAAAAGCTAAGCAAAACACAAATGAAAGACGGAATGCGGAACCAATCAAACATTCACCCCCTAGTCACAGATCAGGGTTTAATCCATCAATTCTTTTGCTCACAATGCCAACCCAGTTTGAACCTGGCCTGTCAGTTCGGGCTGGACTGTTCCCATGGGGAACAGGGTCAAGACTGATTTGCATATGGCTGGGTCCAAAATGGAATGGCATGGCAAGCAAAAAAACTGATGGATTAAACCCAGATCTGTGACTGGGGGTGAATGTTTGATTTGCTTTGCAGTCCGTCCATCATCTGTTGTTTTTGCATTCTCCAAGACCATGGGCAGCTCTTGCACAACCGAATCCCTAACTGTGTGGGTCTATCGGGCCAAAAGGCATGCAGTGTTCACTAATCACAGTGAAACATCCTTTTGCCAAAGATATCCTGCCTCTTGGATTCCCTACAGAGAGGTGTGGTAGGATTGCGGCAGGACTGGCTTTCAAGAGGAGGCGGCATGGACAACCAGGCTCTCCCACGGGGTGGGGTGCTGGGTGAGGAAAGCTGAGTTTACATGAGCGGGGTAATGGTGGCTGCCAACTGTCCTATGCACAGACACTCCTGTGCAGGGCATGGACCTGACCCCGAGCAGGACATCAGTGAGAGCTTCATTAAAAGGGAGAAGGGATTATGAAGGGGTGGGTCCCAGCTGAAGCTCCAGTGTCAAGCCATTCAGCTTGACTGCAACTAAGGGTGGCTGAAGGTCCAAGACCTCAGCCGCCCTCCTCCCCACCATAGCGAAGGAGGCCCCTTCCTCCATAGCCACACTAGGAGAAGAGACCAGGCCAGTGTGGGATGAGGTGTTCAGACAACTGGCATCCACCAGTTCCTCATACCAGTTCTCACTGGCCTCCTCAGGGGGGCTGAAGCCATAAGGATCCTCAGATTCTCCCCAGTCATACTCGTCTCCAGGCCTGTCAATGAAAGAATTCACTGGCTCCAACTTGGAAGGTTAAGTTCTGGCCAGATTCAACGCTGAGCGATGCTGCTCCGGCTCTGTATCAGAGTTGAGTATGATGATGGGGTCAACACTGTGGTGTCAACTGGTGCTGGGTGACCAGGAGCTTCAAGGGCACACCTTTAGTGTCTTGGGGTTGATAGGGTGCCAGTCCTCACAAGTCTTGCAGCTCTGGTCTGGCTCCAGGCACCAGGGTTTAAACCCCTCTGGTTTCTTGGGCAGCAGCACTCACATAGTGGGAGATAACGTCCTGAAAAATAATTTTGATAAAAAGTTGAAAAAGCTATCAGTTACAAAATGCCTGGAGGTAGTTCTCTTCAGATCTTTGCTGACTGGTGCGGAATGTAAAGAACTGATGTAAGTGTGCTGGGGTGGCAGGTATATAGGCCCCGTGCGCATCACTTCCAGCATGGACGACACTGACGGGGAGCCAAATGATACCACCTAACAGCGCACTGAGGCACTGCTCACAAAGTTTTCAGATCCCGTCTAACTTCGGGGGATAATTCATCTACTACATGCCTCTATCAAATTGTAACATCACTTTGTTGTTTTCAGTGAATCTCTCTTTTTTTTTTTTTTTTAAGTAAAGAAAGATGATCCATCACCGTGTGAGGATAGGCGCTCGGCGCCACCCACCTATGACCAGGCTCTGTGTTCAATCCCTCTCCGCTGTGCACGGCTGACTATGTCAAGTCGCAATATAAACATTAATTTCAAGCAAGACAGGCCTACTGGCTTTGTCAGAGAGTCAGAACACCAAGATATAAAAAGCAGAAGGACTACTGGCTTTATCAAGTGGTCAGCACATCAATATATATAAAGCAGTCAGATTGACGGTCAAAAGTAGGGAAATATGAGTTAACTTGAGCAGTGTCTGTTAGCTTGATTGAATAGGATAGTGGAGGGATAGAAGAGGGCAGAATCTAGAAAGTGTTATTTGGGAGATCATGGTAGTAAGGTAGGTTTGGGGTGAGTAAAAGGAGAGATGGTGGAGGTTAGAATTTAAAAAGAGTTGTTTGGGAGACCATAGTAGTAAAATGAGGTTTTGAGTGATCCAAGTAAAAAGGGATAGGAGAGGGAACAGTCTAGAATGGGAAATTGTGGAGATCACAGTAGTAAAATGAGGTTTAGGATGAGTCAGAGTGGAGGCAGGGGATATATGGAGGGAGGTATAGAGTAAGACAGAGTAGTGCATTGGATAGATTCAAAGGATTTGTTTTTTTATCTACAGTAGAAGTAAAGTAATAAATATATAGATACATAAGTACATAGAGAGGGTATACATGTATAAGAAAGAGAATATATCAAGTTATAACATAGTATTTTACAAACTAATTTAGTTGTGAATTTGTACAACTCCTATTTTTTAATTTTTTTATTTTTCTTGATATTTAAATAGGGAAGCACTTGTAGAAAAAATAGTTAGGATACTATTTACATATTGTGATAGTTAAATAAAACAGAGACCCATAAGAATGTATGCCAATAACATATGAATACATGTTACGCATGTAATTATATATATATATATATATATATATATATATATATATATATATGTATATATATATATATATATATCCATTATATATACACAATTGTTAAGCAGCCCCAAAGAGTATCTCTATATATTTTTAAACCATAATTATTATATATATTTGTGCGAAGAAATACACATATCTAGATACATACATATAATCAAATTATAAATGTTTATATACACAGGGATATTCTAAACATTAGTGTACGAGTATGTCAGATCAACTCTCTGGATTGTTAGTAAATAACAAGAGATCAGTCTTGGTAACATTAGTTTTTTTAACGTTTACAGGCACTGCATTTAGGTCCAACAGTTATGTACCATTTCACATGCATGGAATGATGGCACCACTCTGTGCAAACTTGTGTGACTACTTGCATACATTGAAATGCAAGCCAGAGGAGTAGGTGATGCCAATGCTTGTTGGAGATGGAGGCATGGTACACAATAGTGTGACTCTCTGAAAGTCAAATAGTGGACCTGTAGCTCTAAATTTGGGTGGCAAGGGTGAAGAATCTGACTGGTCAGGGAGGTTGCTGTTAAGGTAATTCAGAGAGGAGGGATCTCTTTGAAAAAAAGGCTTGTTTGGGATTAACTTTATAAAGGATCTACAAATAGAAACAGAACCGTTCTGAACTAGGGCTACCATATGTGTGGGGATTGGTCACTGTGTGTCTGGTATATAAATAATCAATGCTAGAGGGATGCAGCACTGCCATATCTCTAGGACAGGTTAAGGAAACAGGAAGTGTTATTGTGTTGCTAGTTTCACAGTTGAGTCACTGAAAGAAATCTGAACTTAATGTGAAATATAGAGTTTTTTTTAAAGGAGTCCTAGATAACTGTCAAAAGCTTGTGTCTGGTAATATGTTTATTCGACGTGCTTCGTCCCATGTGGAGATGCAGCAATGAAATGAAGTTCCACGTGATCCAACACCCTCCCTCCCTGCTGCAGAAAAATACATTTCTCACAAAGTTGTCCAATGGCGACACCAGCCTGCTGTTGTATGTTTAATAAATTCACACATTGCAAGGTTTAATATTAGTGATTATCACAAAATAGGTTCAATAAATCATCTTTTAAAAAAACATTAAACATGTCTGACTCTTTTTAAAAAAAACATTTTACACGTCACAAAGTGCAGCTATAGAACAACCCTGAAGGGGTTCCCTCCACTCCAGCTGCCGAGCATACAGCTCCAGCTCAGAGTGCTTCAAAAAAAGTATAAGCTTTCTTGAGGTCATGGATTCAATTCCCCAGGAAGACTTACTGTGTTTTTTTTTTTTATGTTGCTGGTGGACTGCTACACTTCCTGCAGCCCTCCACAACATTAAACAAAATGCTTGGTGGTGTCCCTGTCCCTTCTAGGAGCACAAAGATAGTCCAAATCTGTACCGAAAGAGCCCTCTCAGGGCATTGGGAGGCACTCTCTACTTGGAGCAGTGAATAATAAATTAGCAGCTTCTGCCACTCATTCCTCAGTTAGCACCCATATTGCAATTATTTCAAAGTGAGTGTCCTGGTGCCCACCCGTGGCACCCACAAAATGCCCATATTTGGGGGCTGCCGGCGAGCCTCATGGTCCCTGCCGCCTCCCGATATTGGTGCCGGTGGGAGCCAGTCATTATTTCATTGTGGGTGTCCCAGGACACCCACAGAATACCCGAAAGTTGGAGGCTGAGGGTTAGGGGGCCGAAGTCCTTAGCAGCAACGGTCAGCTCCCTAGCCAGCACCCATCCAGAGTGTGGGCACACACATCTCCATTGCTTTGCTCCCACCCAGGTGGGAGCAGCTTTTTTCTCTGCTCCTGCCACGTGGGAGATTAGTTGGGTTCCCTGGTCAGGAGAGTGCAGGCAGGTAATTATTAGATTTATATTTCCTGCCCAAACTGTCCTGGTTGGAGCACAAGACGGGGTCCCAAGGGATGGGGTCTTCGGGACACTGCTTCGTTCAGACCTTGGGGGATGGAGTCCCCAAGGTCGGTCTATAGCTCAGGAGGGTGGGCCCGATGGCTCTCTTCCCTCCAAAAAAACACCTGCCCTTCAGGATGAGGTTCTTGGTGGTCTCCCCGAGTCTCAGGAAGGGTGGTGGAGGTGGGGGGGGGGGGGGGAGGATAGAGAGTGCGCAAATCTCTCTCCCACAAAAATACTAGCTGGGACCAGAGGGATGGGGTGCCCCGTGCCTTACACAGGGTAGGAGACGGGGAGTTTGCATGCCCTCCTCCCACTAAAAAATGAATGAGCTCAAAGGGTTGGGGTCACTGGGGCCTTACAGAGGCTCAGAGACGCAGGTTGCACATGTCCACTTGCAACCCACCCAAAAAAAAAACTTTTCAGTGACCACCGCCCACAAACACCATTTCCTACCACCCCCCCCCCTCCACCAACCCCCCCAAATTGGCCCTGAAACCCCTGGCCCTGTCAAAGTGTTTAAAAAAAACAAAAAACAGCTCTGTTGATCCATTGCACTCCTAAAAATTCCCTAGGGGAAAAGTTTAAACTTTAATTTTTCTAAAACTACTGGACATATTTACATCAAATCATAGAAAAAAAACACCCTTTCTGGACCAAGACCCTACTTTTTTGCCAAATCCGGGGTAATTCTGTTTACGCATTTTTGTGGTATTGTTCAGTTTTCCTATGGAAAAATGCTTGGGGAAAATGTGTTTTGGGACCACCCCTTTTTCTCGGCCCCTAGAAGACAGATCACCCAAAAAGCCTTCCAGGAAGAAGCTGATATGGATTAACTTTTGTTTTGGAAAGTTTTGTGAACATTTGCCAAACGGCATCAAAGGTATAAACAAACCAGAAAATCCAATTCTACTTGAATGTGATCCTAACTATAACTACCAAGTGGCAAGCGCCACTGGGTAATAAACATCTTAGCTATGATAAAGTGCAGCAGCTGCTACATTTCTTCAACAGAAGACTCTTGAATGGTCTGTTTGTAATGGTTTGGGCATAACAAGAGACGAAGAAAAAAACTATCAACCAGGCTATGGATCATTTGAATGTTGCCAAGCCTGTACTTATTGCACATTCAAAAATGATCACACATTGAGTTCAATTCATATCAACTACAGCAGTGACGAGAAAAACTAAGATCACCTTTATCCTTGTAGTAAAGATGGAATAGATAGGGTGTATGAAAAGAAATCCATTAGTTAATTGGCTTACTAGCCACATACCAGAAAAGGAGAATCTAAAGGGACCTGAAACACACAAAAGCACAGACATTGTTACATGTACTTATTTTTAAAGGCATCTCCTAAAAATACACAACCCCTTTATGACAAAGGCCGTCAGAACGAAGAGACAGTAGATGATACACTGTCACTTAGAACATCAGAATAAATGGACATTAATTGGCACGCTGTCTCTTACAATCCATGTGAAGAATGAAGTCTTTAGAGACTGCTCGATGGGTGATATTAAATGCCTTGGTTTTAAAGGCTACTGAAAATAAACTCTGGCTCAAGGAAAATATATTTAATATAAAGACAGAATCAAAGGGGGTCTTCTAACACGTTTTAAGGAAAAATAAATAATAAATGGAGATACTGCAAGAGACTGCTGTCTTAAAGTGACAGTCAACAGCCTTTTTGTTCAAACTTTTGCCACCACCATGTTTAAAGCGTGAGAATTCAAAATTGGTTCATTCTGAGTTTCTTTTAAGACAGAAAAGGATTAAATAGGCAGGTTTAAAATTACTTTTGACAGAAAAGTTTTTCTTTGATATAAGTGTTTCAGAATTCTTTTAAGAGGGCACGAAATTCAGTGTTTATGAATATTAATGAAAATCCCATTTTGGGGAACTGGCTAAAGATGAAACCAGTGATCTCAAAATTAAGGGTTGTAGATACCTCACGTCAACCTCTGGGGCTGCAGATTTCTAACTCAGTAGGTATGTGCTTCCCTCGAGTATCACAAGACAAGATACAGGTGATCGTCCCGAACTCTTAAATTAACGAATGGTTAAATTTTTCAAACGGTTCCCTTTTTGTGCCCCTTCTTTGAAGCTTCTATGAGTTACTTTAAAAAAAAAAAAAAAAAATGAAATGTATTTTAGTTATTATTTTGTACAGAGAACTAATGCTGCCTTACAGCAGAGGCCAAAGGGAGCATTCTACTCAAGCTTGGATCGTAGGCCTGGCTTAAGAAGAAGGAAATTCAAGCCTTTTTGCTATTCTGTGAAGGCAGCCTCAACACAAAGTGGAAAACTCTATACGGGAAGATCTAAAAAAAAAAAAAATGAGGAAATGCAGCTACGTGGGTGGCAACGTAGCTACAACAATGCATTTAAAGTATTAACAGAGAGTGAGAGTTGAGGAATAAAAGGAAACAAAGCAACAGATTGATCTTTTGGTTCTAAATGACAAATTCAAATGAAGTAAAGATCATGTCAAAACGGTGGGGAGAGTAAGAGAAACGCTGGACTGAATAAGAAAAAGTGCAGCCATCACAAAAAGGGTTTGTTACCACTGCACACATCTGATGTATTTTGTTAAGTTAGGTAGGATACAAGAATTAATCTGAAGCTGGCTAAAGATAAAGGCTGAACAACGGCTACTTGGACATCGCCTCTAAAATGAACAAGTTTAAACAGCACATTCTAAAATGACAGGCCAAAACATATTACAAATTAACTGACAGCAAGACTACTCTGAAACCCAAGTCATTCTAAGCATAAAAGCTCTGAAGCAAAATTAGAATATGTTTTTCAACAGAAGATGTGATCAATGTATAGCATAGTCAGAAACAGTAAATTACATTTAAAAAAAGAGATGAAACAGATCCCATGAGCAACAGGAAAAGCAAGGGTGACAAGGCAGAGGCTGGGGCACACTAGACGTTCTTGTCTGTCCTTATCAGAAATGTTCTTAATTGTCTATGCTAGGAAAAGCCAGGAACCAGAGATCCAAAGGATTTTCATGATGATAGATACCACAAGAAACCAATTATTTGCATCCCACTTCACTACAAACACAAACTGGCTACCAGCGGCAAAGCTGTATATCAAAAAACGTAGCATCTTGTTACCAACCTGCAATAATATCTTGTCTAGAAAATCAACAACCAACATATGTCTCGCAAGTATGTACAGGAAATTATAGTTTTACTATTCTTAACCTCACATCTACTTATGTTGACAATATGTACATTTTCAAGGTAAGTAGATATGGCATGAAGAAAAAAAAACTACAGTTCCGTAAATATTTACCTTGACAATATAGTGGTAGTCGATATTTTGGATACAATATTACTGTAGGTCAATTAAAATTAAAAAAAAAAAACTTCACAGAATGATAGTGGCAGAAACTTTGGTATGTCTGTAGTTGTACAATGCAGATGAAATCTAGCTGGGCCTTTTAGTCAAGATTTGTAAAGACCAGAGATCCGCAGAGAGGTGGCTGTTTGGACGAAACCCTTGGAAAGCTATGAATAGTTGCCTGAACAAATCCTCCATCAGATATGAAGCCTTTTGTTTTGCCTGTAAAAACGTATAGCAAAAAGTACCAGTCAATTAAAGAGCTATGCAAATAAGATATAGAATAAATTTCCTTGAGGAGCCCAGTTCTAGATAAGAGTACAATTATTGTTTTGGTCTTCTTGTAGGCCGACACACTTTCTATGGATTTCAATGCCTTCTATGGGCATCGTAGGTTCTCACTGAATCCGTGTCCCTTCTAGCATGCCACCTTTGGCTGTCTTCTCTTGTTCAATAGCCACAAAAAGAACTCGGTAATTAAAATCATAGTATCCACTTAATAAATGCATTCAGTATGAGTTATATCGCTGCATTTCACTGGATTAACTGTAATAAGTAAAGGAATGGTATAAAGGTAGAACATGTGTCTTGCGAGCAGGTGAGAAATGGGCAGAGAGGGTGCACTCATCAATAGTCATCTTTTCAAAAATCAGTTTTTATTTTTGACTTAAGGCTGCCTCTTGTCAGAATTTGAAAACGAAGGGACATACTTCGAGAGTGCTGATGAGATGAATAGGATTTGCTTCGCTCTGGGGAGTAACTCCTGCTGCTCATACTGGAGCCGGACCGGCTGTGTGGGGACTCCCTCCGATTCCCTGGCGATTCTCTGAAGAAAGGAGAGTCTCTCTTATGCGGTGACCGTTCTCTCATATACGGCGGTGGATAAAAAGGTTTTCGCCTGAAACTTTCTCTGCTTTCCCTTGAATAAACACAAAGAGATTACTACATTTGGATCACAATAAATATCAGGCGTCATAACACGTCACAAAACAAATTAATTCTAGTTTTGACATGTAAATGTCAGCAGTTTCTACCACATGGAATGCCAAAATTTAAGTCCGTCTCTCACCCCACTTAAAAACAGGTATGTTAGGTGTCCTTCCCAAAGCGAGCCCCGTCTACACAAAAAAACAAAATGGAAGATCAACTTAAGGGATCGTCTTAAAAGCATTCTTATATGTATACACACTGGTGAAACTTCCTCATCCGCTGCTAGCTGCTATGTGTGTAACTTTAAATTAGTTAGTGTCCCACAACCTTACCCTGTACTCCAAACAGAAACGCTTCTAAAGTTACTTACGAAACAATGTGGTGTAGCTCAAACTGTAGATACACTGATAGTAAACGAAGTTGCCAGGAAATAAATTCTACACCAAATACAGGTTATTTCCAACAAAACTATAACAAGACTTACCAAACTGCCATTCCCTGGAAAATAGAAGGCAGTCTCTGCAGCACGATGTGGATTTGGCCATGTGACAATTTAAAAAAAATGGAGTGCATTATTAGATGGGAGATCAAATAGACGGCCCCTACTTTTTCCTGGTTGTCTCACGTAACACTGAAAGGTGCACACCATGTTGCAGACGAAGCATGGACAGACCAGTTCATGGTTCTGGCTGCAGTGTCAGTGAGATCAAGGGAAATTAGAAAGTTTATATTCTGTAGACTCGTTGCTCATTTTAAATATTCATTTTTAATTCTATGCCAGGGCTGGAGAAGAGGATTATGCTCTACTTTCTTTATTTTACCTCTAGCAGACTTCAACATTCAACAAACTACCTTTCCCAACAAGCACAGGGAAAGGAAATAAACAAGTTCAACCAATGTCCGGTGTATCCCATCATAAGACACGTCCTTCCTTCAAGCTCACTCTTTCTTTCCTGCTTCAGCAAAAGATCAGATAAGTATTGGTAATCATTTTGCTATATTGCTATTGCTCTGTTTAAACACTACTAATGGAGCGGATCTCTGCACTCATTCCATGGTGCACGACTTTGACGGGGCCGCCCGAGTCGCCAACTAGATGAGACTCTAAGGTGACTCTTGTCAGATGAGAGTGTGTTGTGCGTCTCTCTTCTCTACGGTGGGTACGCTTATTTAATGGGATTAGAGCAGTGGTTCCCAACCTGTGGGCCAGGGACCCCTGGGGGTCCGCAAAGCCTCCTCAGGGGGTCCGTGACTGCTTAGAAAATGTAATAATATTAGGTCCCAACTATCAGTAATGACTCAGTGGGGGTCCCCGGATTCCAATAATGATTCAGTGGGGGTCCCCGGGCTCCAGTATTGATAAAATGGGGGTCCACAGAAGTCAAAAGGTTAGGAACCACTGGATTAGAGAGTTCCACCACCATGGAGCCTATGTCCCTCCGTCATCCAAGAAGCCTATGTGCCCTGTGGGGCTCTGTATTTCCTCCCTCTCCTTCTCTGTTGTTTTTGGCTGCATTACTCAAATTTACTATTAGGTGCTGCAGGGGTGAGGCCAAGGCTACATAACTCCATAAATCCTTCTTATCTAAAGGGTGTGCTGCCTCTGTGCTTGACCCATCTCATGCTCTTTACGATGCCTGTATCAGCTGGGCTCAATCTAGCACCACATTAGACAGCTCAAAATTGCAGAGCACATTATATCACGCCCTTCCTCTAACACGCAGCGACTGGAATGAGGTATGTGGAGAAGGAGTTGGTGTCCCTCCTCCCACTGAATGAAGAATTATGTGAAAGAGTGGATGCCTCCATACATCAACCGGTGGCCTCTGACAGAGTCCCTTGAGAGGCGCCTTATGCAAATGGCTTATGCTTGCCCCAGACTTATTAACCTGGCAATTGACTCCCGCTAACCCCTTCCCTTCCCCCTCTCGCCCCGGGCTCCTGTCCTGTTAGAGGGCCAAGAGGCCCCACCTCCGCTGCAGTGCCGGTCCAAGCACAAATCAGATCCAGGGGTCAACCTCAGCGCTTTTGAGAGGCTCAAGAAAGCTTTCCTTTCCCTTTCTTACCCCACTGGAGGGAAGGGGAACCAACAGAATCCTCAGGATTTACACATGAGGGTGCATCCTCCCCTGCCCCTATCCCAGATGGGGACGATGATGAATTCAATGATGAAGAAGGCCCCTCCAGGCCTTGGCACCCTTCTCCGGTAGCAACCCACACAACTCCGTCTGACCCCCAAGAACCAGGAGCTACATCCTCTATGTTGGAGCCTGATGATCTGGTGCACCCTTGCTCTGCTGAGGGGTCGCTGTCAGACAAGGTAGCCAGCTATCTGGCCAACCACCAGTACAAGCCTTTTGAAAAGGAGGCCAGAGCTCACCTCTGAGCTCAATACCTGCGTCCTTCCTTGGCGGGTAAAGTGAAGTGGCCCTCACCCCGGACATAGACAGTAGAATGGCCACCTTCACAGGGAAATATGTCCATGATCCTAAGAAGGGCATAGATAGATCCTGGCGGTCCTGGCGGAATAACCTCCTCGATGTTATCAGCCCTCTCACAAAGATTTTAGAAATTGTGGACAACGCTAATATCTGGTGCCCCCATTCCTCTGGACATCCTTTCGGGATGGGACCAGTGGGCCGTCATCTTTTTAGGCAACTACACCCTATTGACGGAAATGCACCACTCTCTCCTTATCAAGGTGGACCCAAAGCTGGGGCATTTGGCTTCCTCAGAGGCAGGTGTGGTGGCGGAAGGGGACTGTCCGGTGAGCCTTTCATTTAAGAGTTGGGAAGTTTGTCTCCACATTCACCTCCCTTGACAAGGCACAGGCTTTCATGAAAAGAATTTTCCATCCAAAGATTATTGTCGGGGCTGGTCGTGGTAGAGGATGTTTGGCTGATCATGCCACCCCCCCAAGGCCCTTTCAGAGGCAAGGGATACCATTGTGGACAATGGCAGGACCAGTCCAGCTTCGGGGTTTCTTCTTCTCCAAGGGAGGACAGAAGACCTGAAGAGCCTGAAGCACCCCCAGAGGACACTTTCAGGAAAGTCAGACAGGTGAGCATTCACCCTTCTTCCCAACAAAGTGTGGTGGGGGGTCACTTGCCGCTATTTCTACACAACTAGAAGTCTCTAACTTCAGATGCTTGGGTCCTGCAGACCATACGGGGGTTCCATATTGATTTCTATGGCTCTCTGAGGCAGCACTTCCGCCCACAGATCTTTGTTTTCTCCGGAGAGCAGTGCACTTTTACAGATAAAGAGGTAGCTGAGTTGCTGCAGAATGTCAGAATTTCACAAACTTACCTCTACCCCTCCAGCTTCCAAAGCAACATTTTCTTATTGGACAAACAGGTTGGCAGCCAACCGCTGGTCATAAACATCCGAGAACTCAACAAGTGGTTTGTTTACCATCATTTCAAGATGGAGGGAATCCATCGCTTGAGGGAAATTCTGAGGCCAGATGACTGGATGGCACGACTGGATCACAAGGATTTGCACCTGACAGTCCCTATCTACGCTCCCCAACACAGGTTCTTCCAATTTTAATGGAGGGGGCAAGTGTTCGAGTTCAAGGCTCTGCCGTTTGGTCTTTCATTGGTGCCATGGTGCTCCACCAATGTGCTGAAACCGGCATTGGAGTCCCTGCATGCTCAGTGTTTTAGTCTAACTGTACACCTGGACCACCTCCTGTTGATGGATCAATGCCCCATGAGACTGGCAGAACACCTTCAGGCAACAGTACATCTGCTTGAAAGCTTGGGGTTAGTCATCAACTAAAAGAAGACTTTCCTGATCCCAGCCAAACAGACAACCTTTCTGGGCTTTGTCATTAATTCAGCAGAGAAGACCTTAAGCCTCCCTTCCCAGAAGATGGTGACGATTTGAAGAGAACTAAGGAAAACTCTAATCAAACAAGTACTTTGTGTGCTGGGCCTCTTTCCTTCTTCCATAAAAGCAGTCTTCCCAGGCCCGCTTGTGGTGCTTAGTAACTAGGTAATGTTTTGGTATTCTGGAACGCTGGGTTGGTTCCAGTGTGGAATGTGTATGCTGAAACAGACGACAGTTGTAGACTGCAAAGGTGTAATGGGTCTTCATTGAGAGTCTCTTAAATAAACATGAATATGCTTCTGAACTAACCGGAACGGCAGAATCCCTTCACTTTTACACCGCTCCATTACAGGGCCCTTCAGAGACTCAAAGCATTTCACCTGCACAGAGTCCTGAAGCATTCAGAGATAGTTTCCCTCTCAGCGGAAGTGAGGGAGGAAATACAGTGTTGGCTTTTATATATCTGGAAGCTTGGAATGGCTGGACCATCTTCGGCTCCGACACCAACATCATCCTAGAGCCGGTTGCCAGCAAATCAGGCAGGGGGCAAGATGCAGGGGCTCCTTTACAGGAAGAAAATGGTCCTCAAGCGAGCAACATCTCCATATATTTTGCCTGGAATTGATGTTGTTGTGCCCTTCTAAAGAATGAAAATGTCTCTGCAGTCCCTTATATCAACCACCTGGGAGACTCAAAGTTGAGAGTTCTAGCAGATCTAGCCAAAGAGCTATGGATGTTCTGCTTGACCAACATTGTTTCAGTCATGCTGAAATATCTCCTAGGCATTTCCAACAAAGTGGTAGACTGGTACTCGAGCAAATGGAAGGATATGAACCTGTGGATACTGGACCTGAATATCTTTGAGAAGATCGAGAACAGATGGGGACCATCTACGGTGGACCTCTTTGCATCGAGGCTGGACCATGAACTAGCATGTTTTTTCAGCTAAAAACCAGATCTGCTGGCGGCGGCAATAGATGCAATCCTCCAAGATAGGATTCAGGAGCAGAGTTATGCTTTTCCTATATGTGCAATTATCACAAGGCTGTCAGCCCATGTAAGGAGGCAGCAGGCAAGCGTGGTTCTGAACAAGCTGGTCTGGAAGGCACATGTCTGGTTCCCAGTTCTTCTGAAACTTTCTTGGGATTCTCCAATCTGCCTACCCCAATGTCCATTTCTTCGTAAGGACCCTCTCAGCAACCTGCACCAACTAATCCTGCCAGGAAAGATGCCCCTCATGGCGTGAAGGATTACAGGGAACGATGAAGAGTCCCTTGGCTTTTGCAGGAAGCTCAGCAACTACCGGCTAAAGCATAGGCAGAAGGCACTGTCAAAAGTTACAAGTCAGATTGGTTGCAATGCGTTCATTGGTGAGTGCAAAACGGTGAAGATCCCGTGGGGTCCAAAGTTGGCCAAGTCATGAATTTCCTATCTTCCCTGGCCCCTAGGGGTTTGGCCTACAGGACAGTAAATAACGTCAGGGAAGAAATACAGCCCCCCGGTGTTGCATGTAGGCTTCCAGGCAGACGGGAGAGGCACAGGCTCTGCGGTGGGGCTGGGACTTCCTTATCCCTTTGAATAAGCGCACCCACCGTGGTGCAGCGAGACGATCAACACATGCTCGTCTGACAAGAATCACCCTGGAGTGCACGCTAGCAGGCAGAGAGCCTCAACGCATTTGTGTGGCCCTGTCAAAGTCTCACATCCCAAAAGGAGGGCTGAGAGTGCTCCCGCATCAGTGTTTAAACAGCGCTATAGCAATATAGCACAATGACTACCAAATAGCAAAAAGGATATCTGGTCGGGGGACACCCTCTGGTAAGTAAGCTAATGAGAGGTATATGCCAGAACCCATGTATTCCTGCTTATGGGATGTCAACAGGGTTTTAAACTTGTTCCTGTCCTGGCAGAACAATGAGTTTTCTCTGCCCTAAGGAGCTCTTAGGAAAAGTGGCGATGTTGCTGTGCTTGGACTCCTGTTGCAGAGTTTCAGATGTTCAAGCTTTAGATGTCTCAGGTAGAGTACTTCCCCCAGAAGGGGTCAATTTTCACATATCTAGGACAAAGTGTAACTCTAGATCAGTGTCTTATCCAGCTTTTGAAGCGCCCCCAAAATTGTGTGTAGTTTGATGCCTTAAGTCTTATGGCATACAACAGAAGAGATTCGGTCTCCTGGGGAAAGGCAACGCTTGATATCGCTTAGGAAACCTTCTAAAGCAGTCTCCTCCCCCACCTTTGCTTGATGGTATGCAGGACCATGCAGGAAGCAGACATTGATGTGTCACAATTATGAGCCCACTCAGTTCGAGCTTTGTCCTCAAAGGCTTTTTTCTCTAGGTGCAAGGCTTGAAGACATAATCAATGCAGGTGATTGGTCTTTGGTCTTCAGAATCCTTGTTTTAAAGGGTTTATTTTAAACTGGTCCTGGATATGGCTTCAATGGTGGTAGACAAGCTCTGAGCGAGCATAATCTTTGCCTACATTTTCCACAGCATTAAAGATGTGTATATGCCAAATGTGCCACACATAAGGCACATTACTGGCCATGGGTTCACTAAACAACTCGATGAGTACATATTCTTTCTCTACGTCTTTTGACACTTTGCCTTCTTGTCTATGTAGGAGGAGGATGCTTTCCACTTTGTAGTCTTTACCACTACAGATTGAGGTAGGGGATTCCAAAGACAAAGGCTGAAACTTCTTTTAGAGGTCTTCACTTCTTGTGTAACAAATTTGAGACTGCTGGATAAGACAATGGATTCTTGCAGATCTCCTGAGCCCACTTGAGACCCCTGGCCTGAATGTCCACAGCAGGCTTCAGTGGTGTACCAGTTTCCATCAGCAAAGCACAACGGTCCTCATTCTGCACAGGAAAGCACTTTTATAACCTTGGGTATTACTGTCTGTTGCCAGGTCTTTTTGATTTGTAGCTGTAGGAAAGTAGTCTCTTTCTAGCTTGGTTACCCCCACTTTTTAACTGTTTGTCAGTTGACTGTGTTCACTGGGATCCTGCTAACCAGGACCCCAGTGACTGTGCTCTCTCCTCTAAATTTGGTTGCTGGTAACTTTTTCTTCCCACAATTGGCATACTGGTCCCCCCATGTAATTCCCTAGTATATGGTACCTGGGTACCAGGGCATAGGGATTCCAGGGGATCCCTATGGGCTGCAGCAGTTATTCTGCCACCCATAGGGAGCACATGCAAATGTTTCTGCAGGCCTGCCATTGCAGTCTGTGTGAAACAGGTGCATGCACCCATTTTCACTACAGGTCACTACACCAGGTAGAGGGCAGGGTGCAGGTACAAGTGTGTGACGGTACCCCTGCACTAGCAGACTGTACCCCCACAAACTCCAGATCCATTTTCCTGGACTGTGTGAGTGCAGTGATGCCATTTTACTTGTGTGCTGGACATAGGTGACTACCAATGTCCAGCCACATAATGGTAACTCTGAACCTGGGCATGTTTGGTATCAACCATGTTAGAATCATACCCCAATACTGTTGTAAGTATTGGAAGTATGATTCCATGCACTCTGGGGGCTCCTTAGAGGACCCCCAGCATTGCTACCACCAGTCTTACAGGGTTTTCTGGGCAACCCAACTGCTGCCACCTCCCAGACCGGTTTCTGCCCTTCTGCTGCTTGATCTGATCAAGCCCAGAAAGGCAGAACAAAGGATTTCCTTTGGGAGCGGGAGGCAACACCCTCTCCCTTTGGAAATAAGTGTGACTGGCTTAGGAAGGATAGCCTCCCCAAGCCACTGGTTTGCTTTGAAGAGCACATTTGATGTCCTTCATGCATAAACCAGTCCACACCAGTTCAGGGACCCCCCCCAGTCCCTGCTCTGGCACGAAACTGGGCAATGGGAAGGGGAGTGACCACTCCCCTGTCCATCACCACCCCAGGGGTAGTGGTCAGAGTTCCTCCAGAAGGTCCGTGGTTTCTGCCATCTTGTTTCCAAGGTTGGCAGGAAACTCTGGGAGCATCTGAGTGGCCAGACCAGGCAGGTGACGTCAGAGCCCCCTCCTGATAGGTGCTTACCTGATTAGGTGACCAATCCCCCTTTCAGGGCTATTTAGCGTCTCTCTCATAGGTGGGTCCTTAGGTTCACTTGCAAGATTCCAGCAGGTCTCCTCTACAACCTCCACTTTGACTTCTGGCCACTGAAACCACAACTGGATTCTCCATGAACCGACAAACACAGCTACAATGAAGAAGACTCTTCTGCAACTTTGTTTCCATGTCTCCTGCCAGCTTTGAAACATTTCCCTGGCCGTGCATCCTCAGAAGACTGCAACTCTTCAGCCTGCACAAGAAGAAGACGGAATCTCCCTTGGAGTGAAGGAGTCACTCCCCTGCAACCGCAGGCACCTACCACAAGCGATGACCGGCTGTGTGGATCTCCCCTCATTTTGAGCTGCGTGGATCTTGCATCACAGGTGGTGGGCCAGAGTAGTCCTCTTGTTCCTCCCTACCAACTGTCCAAATTTACTGGAGGTAAGCTTTTGCCTTCCCATGCAGGACAGTACCCCCGTGCACCACGTCTCCTGTAGGTGCCAAGGCTTGTTTGCATCTCCTCCAAGAGGTCTTCAGGCGACGTGGAGCTCAAACCCCCAGCACTCCATCTTGCAAAGCACAGCCTCCTCCATGGTTCTCCTGCAGCGTGGGATCCTCTTTTGTAGTGCTGCCTAGGATTCTTCTGCAACTCCCGTGTCCCCGTCCTGTGGGTGCGGCCTCTGCTTCCATTCCTCCTGGACTCCACTGTGACTCTTGGACTTGGTCCCATCTCTCCACAGGTCTTCTTTCTTCAGGAATCCTCCGCTGGTTTTCTTGCAGTCTTCTCTGGGTGTAATTATTTTTCTTCTTTTCCTCCTTTTGGGTGGTTAGGGGAAAATCCAGTGTTTTACTCCTGCATTCCTAGTCGCTGGGGGGTACTGTGTTACTTACCTTTGTGAGTTACTCATACCCCCAGCTCCCCTCTACACATTTTACTTACCTAGGTGGAGATGTCTTATTCGTATTCCATTTTTTAGTATATGGTTTGTGCTCCCCCTAGGGTCACTACGGGTTACTGCTATTTGCACTGTTTTCTAACCTTTTCTATGCCTGTTTCAGATTACTAGTGCATTTATTTAGCGTATTACTTACCTTCTAATAGTAGGTTATCCTTATAGTATTTTGTGGTGATTTGTTCTAAAAAATAAAGTACCTTTATTTTTGTACAACTGAGTCTTTCCTTTCATGTGTGTAGGTGCAGTGTGACTACAGTGGTATTGCATGAGCTTTGCATGTCTCCTAGGTAAGCCTTGGCTGCTCACCCACAACTACCTCTAGAAAGCCTGGCTTCTAGACACTGCCTACACTTCAATAATAGGGGATAGCTGGTATAGGTACCCATCAAACAACAGGCCAGCTTCCTACAGTTGCACACAATGTCTTAATAGTGTCCGGATCCCCCAATCTGGACACTAATAAGCCATGCGCAGGAGATTTGGAGAATGAGTCCAAGGAAGAATAGGCACTCCCTGGTGGCCCCGGAGTAGTTGGAAGCAGTCTCTGGAGCTGCACCAAGATAACAAGGAGCTGCAGTGGTGTTGGGGAGGCCACAAAGGGATTTGCAGGAGATGGAAGAAAAAGAGCAGACGCCGTAGCCATCAGTATTGCATTGAGAACACTCAGAAAGAAATTCAAGAACAGGATCAAGGAAACTATTAAAGCAAAACACGAATCTGAATCCAAGGTGATCAAGGCAGGGATTTGGCACTCCTCATCTTGCTGATATTGTCTGAAAGCTCAAATTAGATTCAATTGCTCACCATGGAGTCCACTTTAGCTGAGTGGGAGGATCACGCAGGGAAGAATCTAGAGGCAATTTGATATTGAGAAGAAGGAATGCTGGCACCAACAGACGCAAAAGGTCTGTAATTGCATCAGAGAACCCGGATGAACTCCACTTCCTCCAAGATTGGGCTCAGAAAGGAGGAAAGTAGAGTAATGTGTTCCTGGTAAACTCCACTGTCTCTCACTTTCTTTTTCTCCATATGCCCCTGTTTTCAGTCTTTCTCTTCCTCCTAGTTCACCCTTTCATGTTTTTCTCTTGTTTAGCTGTGGATCAAAGTCTAAAGTTCCAGTCCCTAAAAATAAGTAGTGTGAATCTCACCTTCAACTACCGGCTTAAATGAAGCACTGGTGGGGTCTATGTAAGAATTGTTTTGGAGTCATGCTTGATGGCAAGAAAGGTGTTCCTAGAATAGTGCTATAATCCTGCAGCTGTGCTGAAGGTTGGGTTAGAGGAGACAGCGAGCGAGAGAGTGATAGAAAGAGAGAGTTTTACTTATGCTGGTGCTTGCCAGCTTTAAGGGGTTTTTGGGTCTCTTTCTTCTGTGAAGAAGGGACAAATTCACCTTTTGGGGAAGAGCCAGATCTTTACTGGCATAATCAATTCTAGGTGGTCTTAAAAGGACAAATTACATACCTTCGGTAACACCTTCTCTGGTAGAGACAATATCTAATTGCAGAGTGCTTACTTTAGACTTTCCCCAGGCATCAGTCTGGATCTGGGAATTTTTCTCGAGCAGTACCCTTGCGCACCGTTGGGAGGGGGTGGTGGGCTGACAAGACCGCTGGCTCCCCGATCCACAAGGGCAATGGATCCCGCATCCCAGGCCACCTAGAGGCTGGACAGCAAAAACGGCACAGTGGCTGGACGGGAAAGGACGTGGCTGGGCGCCCTTTCCGTAGCCACGAAAGGGCCAAAAAGCAGATTGAGGGGGAAGGGGGGCGGGTACCACAAGACCCAAGAATTCGGCCATAGCACAAGATTCCTTGAAGCGCTTGAGCACAGATTCTGCTTTCTCTCCGAAGATACGGGTGCCATCAAAGAGCATGTGCATGAGATTAGCTTGGACATCCCCCAAAAAGCAAGAAGTCCTCAATCAAGCATGGCGTCTCAAGGCCACTGCCGAAGCAACTGCTCTGCCCAGTGAATCGGTCGAGTCCAGTCCACACTGGATTGTGAGCTTTGCTGCGTCTCTCCCATCAGCAACAGCTTGGGAAAATACAGCCCGGGCCTCTCTGGGAACTGTGGCAGCACTTGCACAACTGTATCCCACATCGTGCGGGAATAACTGCAAAGAAGAAAACATCTTCCTAAGTGCACCCAGCCTACTGGATTCCCTAAGCAGGGGTGCGGAACGGAACGTGCCCTTGGAAGTGAAGGCTTGGATAACCAAGCTCTCAATGGGGGGTGTTGAATTAGGAAACCTAGGTCACCCGGTGCAGGGAGATGGCGGCAGGCAATAGTCCTGTTCACAGGAGCACCTGTGCTGGGTTTGGCACCCAGAAGGACATCCATATGGGCTTCATTAAAGGGGAGCAGGGGTTCAGAGGATGAAGCCTCAGGCTGAAGCAGCTCTGTAAGGAGGTCAGTCCTTACTGCCATTGAAGGCAGCTCAAGGTCCAGGACCTCGGCTACTCTCTGAGCCACCACTGAATATGAAGCTTCCTCCTCTGTTGCCAAGGCAGGTGGAGAAAGCATGCCAGTATCTGGGAGGCTTAACCCAGGTCTGTAGACTTTGTAGTCTGGGGTTTTGGAGCTGGTATTCTAAAGGTCCAGTGACCCTCTCCTCTTCCTCACCGTAACCTAGCCCGTATTGATAAGGCTCAGGATCTGACATAGGGGGCAAGACCAATGTCGGAGTCGATGCTGTACGATGCCCTTTTGGTTCGTGTCGAAGTTGGCAATGAGAATGGGGGTCACCGCTGCCCGGGGGCATGGGTGGCTCCGGGAGAACAACGTCGGAACCGGCACTGTGGAAGGCCAAAGTGGTATGACCAGTGCAGATTTGGATCTATGAAAGGATTGCCTGGATGCCCCTCGGAACAGAGGCCGAAGCTGCTGGCAGGGAACCTGAAAGGAAAACCAGAACAGGAGGACGCTCCTTCTCCTACCTTGCAGCCACCGCCTGAAATGCCCTACCAATCCACATCAGACAAACCACTTCCCTCATCAGCTTCACGAAGGAACTGAAGACATGGCTTTTTTAAAACCACCTCACTGGTATACGCTACACCCCCTCCCCCCACCAGCGCCTTGAGACCCTAACGGGTGAGTAGCTGCGCTTTATAAGCACTGATTAATTGATTGATTGAAAGGGCCCCTTCTGACGCTGAGTGCCCAAAGGCACGCCAATGGAGTTGGACTGCCCAAAAATGAGGCAAATGGCTTCATAAAACTCCTTAAGTTGGGCAGGGGTCACTCTGGCTCCTGGAAACTCTGAGAGGTGCAGAGTCAGCCGGGCGAAGGCTCTGCAGATGGAGGCCTAGATCGATGAAGCTCCCGCTCCCTCGTCTTCTCAGCTGATGGATGAGGTAAAGTCGAAGAACTTTTTACTTTCTTCGACTTCTTCTTATGCCTTGACCTACCCGAACGTCCCTAGGACTTGGAGTGGGACAAAGAAAAGAGGGCTCTGGGACCGATCGCGAGACCTTCCTCTTGAACAAGAGAGGGACTTACGCGCCGGACCACCATGAGCTTTAGGGAGCGCTCCCTCAAAGCCTTTGGATTCCTGGCCCGGCACTCGGAGCATGACTTCGGGTAGTGGTCGTGCTCCAGACACCAAAGGCCCACAAGGTGCGGATTTGTCACGACGTCGTCCAATGGCAGGATCGGCAAGGCTTGATCCGGTTCTTACGTGAAGACAACCCTTGATGCACCAGGAGTAGAAACACTCAAAAAAGCTTCAACAAAAGTGGAAAAAAGACCAGTCAAAAAGTGACTGAGGGATAACTCTTTCTTCTGATCAGTGCTGGCTGGCGTTGAAAGAAAAGACAAGAACTGACATAGTGTGCCGGGGTGGCGCATATATAGGACCTGCGACATCATATCTGGTGGGGGCAATGACGGACACAGAGCTGATTGACACCACCTAATGGCACGCAGGGGTACTGCTCGAGAAAGATCTCCAGATCCAGACTGACACCTGGGAAAATTCTAAGGTAAGGAATCTGCAATTAGATGTCTCTATCAGATATGTAGATGCAGGATGCAGAAATAACTACCATGACATTCTGTAGCACAGAATGGTAAGAGGGATGGGGCATTAAAGAAAGGAGGCTTCTTTTCTGTTAGTACCAGAAGTATTTCTTCAACGAAGGTTGGCCCAGTGCAGTGACTTGAAGCAGGACCATCTGGCTATATTGAGCTGCTGAAGTACTTGAGGGGCTAGGTGATGTGGCCATGTACATAGGTGTATAGAAGCTGTCTGTATGCTGAATTGTGTACTTTTAATGTCTTTGGAGCAGGCAGAATGCCTCCTAAGTTGGTCCTGTTCCTGGACTACACAATCAGACTCTTTAGGGAGACTGCAGCATGAAGCATTTGTGGAAGTGAGGTTAGAGTATGTGGCTGATGTTTCCGTGCTTCATCTCATGCAACACCTTTTATTGGCATGTCATTTCTTATTACTGCACTTCAGGAGGTCTCAAAGTCGCAAAAGAGCTTTCTTGAAAGCAAATACAAGCCTCTCCAAGGCTGGAATTCAGAGCCGAAAGAAACTTGTATTGATGGGGAATTTATTAATTGGCTGGATGATGGCACTTTCCAGGTGCTAGCTGCATGACTACATGGGCTGGGGTCATGACCAACTCGGTTTTAAGAGCATTAACGGAGATATTGAATAATCTGAAAAATGTCATCCCACTTTTGACTAAGAATCCTTTAGCCCTACTGGCAGATGTGTAAAATGATTTGAGCAACTGATGTGTTGACCAGAGAATGATCTACGACTTGCCAATCTCCAACTATGTATAACAAATCTGATCTGCAGTTAATGCTTTAAGTGCGTTGTGGGGCTACACCAGATGTAAGCCCACAAGATCAGGATATCAAAGCTTTATTAGACACCACTAAATGTGTAGGGAAGAGAAATTAGAAAAATAAAGGTCCTGTTAGGAGAAGAGAACAACCCCATAGTTTACTTGTGCATCACATCACATCTAGAGGCCACAGGGGTGAAAGAGTCATCTGTAAAACAAGGTGTAGGCTGGTTAAAAGAGAAAAGGCAAGGAAACTGGACAGGACTGAGCCATTCGATATCACTGGGGCGGAACAATGCTGTTGGGCAGGTAATGGCTACAGAGACTACTAGGGGCTGTATCTTGGCCTTTCTTACAGACAAGTTTCAACACTATGCCATTTAGAAAATAACTTGTGCCCTTTTCTCCAGAGGACATAAGTAATGACCTTCCCTCACCCATTAATGCTTTGTGCACACGCAGGCCAGATACAGCCACAGTGCTTAACGAAAACTGATGACACCAGATATTGAACCTCGAAACGAAGAAATGATCAAATCACACATGCCTCATAATTTGTGCTGGCAGATTGACCAATAAAGAAATGCTGGGTTTATTTCACCCATGGTACAAAATAGAATCTTTCCTATCTGAAGAGCATCAAAGTGGGTAATTATGTAAATTACTCAAGACGTGGAGCAGGGTGCGGCAGTTTAAGATTGTTTCATGGAATACAGTAACAGTGAGCAGAAATATAGGTGGCGGTGAATGGCAATCTTTAATAGACAGTGCTGCCATATGCTGTCAACCAGAGAGAGTCTTTAATGGATATGTCTAAGCTGGGCTATTCATCTTAATAGACGCTGGTGTCAGAGGACAAATGAAGAGTGGGTTGTCTGCCATTTTGTAGGTTACTTTGGGCTACTAAGTGAAGGTGCTGGATTACGGATACATTAATGTCCTGTATTACCAAGTTAAGGAACCAGTTGGTCACTTATACAGCTGATCAGCCTGCCTAGTAGTGAAAGAGACGAAATGGTACCACTGCTCTCCACCAACACTCCCCTTTGATGAATATGAGGAAACAGGAGGGGAAGTCTACTTCTATGCAATCTGACCTGCACCTTTGTGGATGATGGCCCAGAAGATGGGAAAGCCAAGTCAGATTAAATAGATATGGTCCACACAACTGATATGGAGATCTACCATTACAAAAAAGATATAGGGGGTTATTACAACTTTGGAGGAGGTGTTAATCCGTCCCAAAAGTGACGGATATACCACCAGCCGTATTACGAGTTCCATAGGATATAATGGACTCGTAATACGGCTGGTGGTATATCCGTCACTTTACCGTCACTTTTGGGACGGATTAACACCTCCTCCAAAGTTGTAATAACCCCCATATTGTTTTTGTAAGAGTGTATGTTTGCTGGAAAGGTTTACAGCAACAATTGGTAAGTAAAAGGCTGATTCTCCATTCCAGTTACCCAAAAGGTAATGGCCAGATTACTTACTAGTAATCTTCACCATACCACGTCATCTATCTTCGCCATTACAGTCCTTACCAATGAGGATGTTAACAATCAATTGCTATAATAATGCAAGCCAGGCATATGGACAGGAAACATCTAGAGTGACATTCGTGAGATTTGTTTTTTGCAGTCACACTTCTCAAAAACAGCACACTGAGAGCTCCTTAGCAAGAGCCCATCGTGGTGCAATGTGCAGTGAATAACAGTACTAAAGAACCCTTCCATACAAACTCTCTCTTTCTCTGCCCATGAAGCAGGCATACTTCTAGAGGACCGATCTTCCATTTAACCTGGGAGTTCAACCCAATATACTGGTTCGCTATGGACAGATAACAAGTCGTACTTACTGTATGTGTATGACGGATACAGGGATTTATCCTAGCTCTTTTAAATTATTCACCCCGAAAAGATAAACTATGATTTTTACTGATGTAAATTACAATAAAATAAAATAAAAGACATTGGACCCTCATCTACACATAATGGTATGCTTCATCTTAGGGACACCTCCACAGCAAACGTCACCAAAGGCTGGCTCACCGTGAGGTTTTTTCTAGCTTGATAGGGTCGGATAGACAAAATATCAGATGGAGTTAGAGATCACTTGATGGGGAACAAAAGTTAAAATTGGAATGTGGTCGGTAATGAGGACCCACTATATCTTATTATATATGTAGTTGATATGTTTATACCCGAATAGTTGCCTAAGTCGGCCGCAGGCATTCCTCTTGACCATGAACCCAATTACATTTCTTATTTTGTGTGCAAACTGTTTACTCCAGTAACAGGTGTATTAATTTTGTTTATTTACATTTACCACATACACAGACTATACTTATTGTATTATAGGAGATAGAATAGGGACCACACAGGAGTTCAAAAGGCATGAAGTTAGGAAAGGAAAAAAAAAACTGATAGAATGGGCATTTCACTAAATAATACACATAAAGCGTTGCAACACAGCACAGTATCGTCTTAGCGCCGTTTTATAAGTAGACCAGGTGATAATGCAAAAGAGGAACCGGAATGTGGTAAAGGAAATATGGTGGCCATGTTGGAATGGGAAGCTCTTGTTTCCTGGCAGCATGGAAGTGCCCAGAGTGAAATGAGAAGTGTGGTTCACATCTTGTGTGGAGCAAGGAAAACTTGGGGGTACACACAACAACAAACTGAAGAATAAGCTGCAGCCCGCCTGCATCTTCCAAAGGCCTGCAGAGTCAAATAAGTTACCGACACATCTCCCTTATGTCATGCAGCACTGAAGGAGAAGAACCATGTTTAAGTGCTGACTGGTCGAAAGTCGAAGTTTTTCCCTACAGCCTAGAAAGAAATATTTTGTGCAGCCAGGCCTCTCTATACAAAGAGAAATAGGTCACAAGGGTGTAAAAGCTTGTCCTTGAGAGCCCACAAGGAACTCAAAGAAGATACAGTTAACCCAAGATGGAAACCATTCATCGAAAACACAAGTAATTTGAATGGATACAACTGGATACAATAGAATCATCTGCTGAGTGTGTGCAACTCACTGAGCCATCATGCATGCATAATGGACACAATAAGCCAGAGGAGGGTCTAGAACTTGATACAAGAATCCAAGTGTGGCCTCCAGATCAAACACAATGCTCCAAATGAAGCCAAACGGGTTAAGTGTCCACTGTGCAGTGTTACCACAACTGCAATTCTCTCTCTCTTTCTCATTGCACCACCAAATCACGTTGCACTTCCTTTGTCTTTGTCATATTGTTTGTTAATAAAGTCCGGGCTGCTGCTCTCTATGTTGAAAACCCGTATATGAGTAAGGGAAGCTTGCATTAGTGCCAAATATCTACCTGTTCTGCATCATCATGAAGCTTGAAAAATGTTTTTACTATAAAAAGACCAAATAACTGGCATTGTCAATGCTTGTGAAATGTTGTCAACAACATAGTCATCTACTGTTTCCTTCGTGCCTACAATTTATCTTAATTCAAATGATGCTCAATTCGAAATTCTTTTTCTTTTAGGTCCAGAAATACCATGATGTTTTAAACCAACTGCTGCAGAAAAAAATAAAAAGACAAACGGTGTCTTAGGCAATGTACAGGCATGTCTTCAATAGAACCCTTAGAACCCTAAAACACCAGCTTATGCAGAGTTTTTAATTTAAGAACACCCTAAAGCAGCCAATAAAAAGGAGTTGAAACAAACTTGACGCCCTAAAACATGCCATAAACATGAAATGTGAATGCAGCCAGTGGGAGGGAGGGTGTGGGGGTTAGCAGAGTCCGTCAAGTAAGCAGTAAGAAGGCGTGTTTATCCATGTTCCCATGTCGGGTATACATAGTCACTGGCGGCCCTGGCAGAGCAGAACCTACAACACGTGCTGCACTTGTTCAAGGAGGGGTGCATCACTTGAGACTGCTGCCTGTGACTGGCATGGCACTCATGCCTTAAGCGTGCATGTTATGTGAGAGATGAAAGCATGTACTAGACTGCAAGCTGAATATGTCCAATGGAGAATAGCAGGCCACACTTGCGGCCTCCTGAGAGAGAGGGTATCTTCGGTAGCTTCTTACATGCTGTACCTCTTCTGCAAGGAAGCCAAGCTTGCACTGCTGCTGTTCAACTTGTATGCGTCCTGTGATGGTTACAACTAGGGCTGCTGATGTCCTGCCTCCTTCTGCCCACTGAAGGAGTGAAGCTTGCACTGTGTCTGCTGAACATGTAACTGTTCTCTGAAGAAGTGTTGTAATGCGATTAACTCAACGGGCTTGCATCCAACTCGAGCTGTGGACTGCTACCTCCCATAGTGTGCTGTAGCCCGGGGATGCTCAAGGGGTTTGCAGCAGTTACAGAAATTAATATCTGAGTTCTAGAACCTAGAGGTCTTGCCTATGTCGTGCTCGTTGGAGGGATTTTGCTTAAGTTACGGCTGCTGAAATACTAGTCTTGCTCTGGGGCACTTGAAGCTGGGGTCCTCTGCTAGCACTGTATTATTTATTCCCATGGCAATTCCGGATTTGGGTGGCATAGGATCTGGTGATATTGTCTCTATTGAATTTCTGCCCTTAAAGGGCACTCAAACAGGGGAGGCCACTGTGGTGACACTAGTCTCTGTTGCCCTAGCACAGTCAATTTTGGCCAGAGAAGATATATTTTATTCTTTGGGAATTGCGATCAGCCCCTTCAAAAATCCTGGCTACCACTCATTGTTGTCCGATCCATGAAGTCCAAAAGCCCCTCACGTGCGAAGGCAACCTAAATCATGAAAGGTGCCCAGGGTATTTCGATCACACATAACAGCAAAGGCAGGACTGAAACTGGGGACAAAATGGAACTGGTTGCCCAAAGACTTATCCCATCAGCAGCCCAAATGAATTTCTCTGGAGGTGCCTTTAAAGCCAAAGTACGAATCTTTGACATTGTTCTTGGAACATCAACGGTGTTGCTCAGAAGATACAATCTG
Organism: Pleurodeles waltl; assembly: GCF_031143425.1. Classification (NCBI taxonomy): domain Eukaryota; kingdom Metazoa; phylum Chordata; class Amphibia; order Caudata; family Salamandridae; genus Pleurodeles; species Pleurodeles waltl. The sequence continues at coordinate 521,576,673 of NC_090442.1, forward strand.
CGGACTTAATCTTGTTTCTAAATTGTTATGAAGTAACTGCTCTGCAGGAAACTTGAGCGGAGGTAAGCTGTCCTCTGCCAGGGTTTCCGGAATTCTGCAAAGCTGCCTTCAGAGAGTATAAAAGTGCTTGAGCTAAGGGTGGGTTATCCATTTATGTTGTTGTCAAATTAAAAGGATGTATCATGCCTCTTATCCTGGAGAACTGGGTAGAAGGCATTAAGATCACAATTGGAGACTGCAGCAAACTCTCTTTTTTGATAAATGTTTGACAGTCCTGGTGCAAAGGAAAAAAGGGGGAAGTTGAACCTCCTGATACAAATTTTGGGTGACATAGTTGGTGATCAGCCTTATGCTGATTGTTTGGTAACAGAGGACTTTAATACAAATTTGCTCAAAGACTCCTCTGAAGTTCTTGAGGGACCTGATCTTTGTAATTATTTGCTGGTGCCTGAACAGTCTAAGCCAAGAGGATGCCCTTGCAGTTCCTTCGGTGAACATGTGGTACTGCATTTAAACAGCATGGGATATAAAGTACTGAACGGCCGTCTACCGCAAGACATTCCCCTGAGCTGGACGAGATCTGATGGGCACACACCCTCTTTCTTGGACTACACTTTTATTGAAAAAATTGTAATATCCACTCGAGCTGAGAATGACCATCGCCCCCAGACTATTGTTATGAAATTCAGCCCTTACCATGCTGTGGCACGGGTTGTTGGTGGTGGAGCATTTATTGAGACCTTAAAGCATATAAAATGGAGCTCCACAATTAGTGGTGCAGTAATGGCTGAATGTGTTAACCATCTAGACTCTGAAGTGGCTGGCAATATGTCTTTAATTTAGTTATAGGCCAATCCTGTCTCCTCTTTATGGCTAAAATGTCATCAACCAGCTAATAATTATTTTTCAATCGCACAGTCTCCCACCTTGAGGGAGACTCAAGAGTTAACGAAAGCCTGTAATAAAGCTGCAAGGGCATCTCAAAAGAGTCCAGGCTCAAAGGTCTTACTGACCATATTTAAAGACAGAAGGCTTATAGGAAGGCCATCTATGAGGAGAAATTGAGACGTTCTGACCATTTTTGTGCAAAGCTTGTTAGTGCCAGTAAGGAGTCAAATTCAAGAAAATTTTGGTCTCTTATTAATAAATAGGAAAATGGTCAAAAGGAGTTTGGCAGAATTAACATTGGGGAGGGTGAATGGGCATCCTTCCTGGCCAGGCAGTTTTCTGCAAGCAAGCTCTAAAAAGATCTATTGGGCAAGGGGGTGCAGAGTCCCACTGTAGCACCGTCCAGATTCTCGCACTTACCCTTGGAGCTCTTGCATTTTCAATCTGAAGCTATGATGCCTTCTTCATATCAACTTCGTCGTATTATCTCCAGGCCAAAACGAGATGGGGCTCCAGGCCCCAATGGCCTTCCGCATGTGTTGTTTAAGCAGGACATAGCATTTTGGGCGCACCAGCTTACGAACCTCTTTGACTATTGTGTGAAGGCCTCCATAATTCCTGAGTCATGGGGTGGTGCTATAATTCCTCCATTACATAAAGGCAGCTCAAGGTCGGACCCAACTAACTACAGGCTAATTGCACTACTTGATAATGAGGCGAAGTATTATGCTAGTCTCCTGTTAGAAGACCTGGAAACTTGGGCTGAGCCGAAGGGATTGAGGTCAATTTGTCAAACGGGGTTTTCTGCTGAATCTGGTACATCGACCAATTTAGTAGCATTATCTGTTCTGATGAATAAGGTGGATGGATTATCACACTTTGCGCTACATTGCTGTTTTGTGGATTTTAAGGCAGCATTTGATCAGGTTCCCAGGGGCTCTCCGTAGACCAAATTACAAAACTGGGGAATATCATCTCTGGTCTTGGGGGTTATAGTTGAGTTACATACTGACACTTGGGTCCACATTAAACTTCGAGATGGGCTCTCCCTCTCAAGGAAAACTTTCACATTTTGTGGTGTTAAGCGGGGTGGGTGCTTGCTCCCCTATTTTTTTTATCTTTTTATTGCGGACCTGTCAACTCTTTTTGATACTGTTAATTGCCACCCCCCTAAAATCGGTGGTCTTCGGATCCTCTGATCTTGTAATTCGGAAATAACTGGAAGGCGCCAACGGCAATGGACAACCTTCTGTTCGCTGCATGAGGCTTCATTCTCGCCGAATTTGAGCCACGAAATTTATGGCACAATCTGCAGAAGTCAAGACGGTCCATGTGACAACCCACCAACACCAGAGAGGCTTTCTGAAGAGCGCCATAAAAGCGACCAGCTCAGCTTGGAATCCCATCTACCCCCAGCACTTGACCGGTCGCAGAGGTCAGGCAGGACAATGAAGGGGGTGGCGGATTTCCTGCCATCTCCTTGACCCATTCCGGGGTTATATTGCCTCTGTAACAGCATTTTCCATGTCACATTTTGGAGAGAATGTTTGGCAGCGATCGCGTTTTTAATGGAGCGTGTTTCCTGCATCAATGGGGCTTTGTTTCTGTCTTGCACATGGTCGTCCGAGTGTCACCGACGACTGGCGCACGCACAGCCGAGGCTGCTTCAAGGTGTCCTGACTCCTGCCTACATGCAGGACGCACCGGCACTCGCGTAAGAAACGGCCTCGTCTGTTCATCGCTGTTTACAAGCATAAGTGTGTAGAATTTTTGCCTTTGACCGAGTCGGGCTTTCATAGTAATCCTAAATTCATATTTTTAAACATAATCGTCTGCTCACAAAGTCACTTTCAACGGGTCACCTAGCGGTCTTCTGTATTTCCTTGACACCCACATATTTCTTCCAGCAGACTCGATTGGATCTGTGAAAAGGAGGCAACCGTGTCTGAGCTATCAGGTTGACCGGCTCCGTGCGTGAATAGGGCAACCATTTGCGTTCTGGGATGTACCCGTTTTGTTTCGGGGCCTCCAAGTACCAGAATGCAAAGGAAAATCCTCCCCTGAATCTGCAGCTCCTTATGGTCTTGAGGGCGTGATAGACCACTTCCATCACACCAGGGCAAGAACATGAGCTGAGAACCAAGAATGCTTTCTCAGTTGTGGACAAGATCCAGTAACACAAACACTACGAAATGGTGCAGAGCTGCGGGTGTTGCACTAGACTGCTGAACACATCCCACCCCACTAGGCCAGCTTGAGAGGAGAAATGCATGACTAGACTGTCACATCCTCACCAAGTAGTTAATCTAAACTCTATTTTTGCCTTCAGATTACTATTTCCATCTCTATAGTTTGAAGCTTGGTACTGTTTTACCTCGATAATTTCCCGGCGGAGCTATAAATCGCATCTGTAAACAAAATGCCTCTCCACATACATACAACACACACATTCATTTGCGAGGGTACGCAAAAACCGGGAAAGAACAGGCATAAAAGAACGAAAGGCCTTAGCCCATACATGCCAACAGACCCGATTCAGGCGGGCAACTCCCGATTTTTGGAGGCAAAAATTGATCAAGTTAGGCTGTCTCCTGTTTGAAACTGCCTCTGCCGCAATATAAGTTAATTGGGGGGGGGAAGGAGAATGTATACTCCCGATCATTTTCTTTAAACATCCCTTTTCTAAAATGTTCTCGTGTATGTTAGTCTTACTTTTATATCTGACCCGTCACGTTTTTTAATTCGCAAAATGTGGTCACCCCATCTCCAAGGGAGCAACGCGGGAGAAGCTGGAATGACACCCTGGTAGTAATAGGGCCTGCGATGGCTGATAAGAGCCCTGAAGAACCCGATCACGTTTCATTTATTTGCAACGTTCTCCTACATTCGAAACCGAGGGGCACTGCTCAAATATTTACAAAAGACAGACGATTGCTAACACCCCCCCACCCGCACACAAACACACACACGTTTCCTCTCGAACACTTATAGTGAAGTTATTTCGCCTGAGCTTCAAGACAAAGACTGTGCTCCCACTAACCGAGACGCACCACCTCATTTTTATTACTTTATGGATTTCTTGCCGCCTTCTGGCTAAAGGAACCAGCAATGCCATCACTGCAGTGAAGCCCTTCATAACACGCACCTGGTCGAAGTGACCGTCATTTGAACTCCGTCAAGCAGCAAACAAAGGGTGGGCTTCGGATGTCAATTGGCCCTCACAAAGTTTTACGACTTAAAGGCTGTTCATAGTGCTCCAAACCAGAGAGGTGCTGCAGGCACCATCATCAGAAGAAAGCTAACTCCTTCCACGTACAGCAGAGCTTCTGAGACCAGCCATGTAAAAAAACAAAGATCTGCCACAGCAATACCATTATAGTTCGGAAAGAGATTAGCAGGCAAGCCATTCTAACTATTTTAATTTTAAGGAAAACAAAACTACACAAACACAACACAGTCGTGTAACGTGTGAAATAGTGTTCCGACGGATTGCTTTGGTAAACAATGATAAATTACAAAGGTACACAGCGACACCAAGTGGAGGAAGGCCATTCGTTCAGAACAACCAGGCAATGTCACGAAACGGAAGACCAGTTTCCTTCCTTCTCACAAAAGCATCCAGTTTATTTAGTTTTTGTTTTTTTGTTTTTAAATCATACAAACATCTTTCAGAGGGTAAAGTATGGCAGGTTAACGGTCAATTGGAGTATGACCTGATGCTATGTGTATTAGGTTGCTAATCTCAAACAACAAATACAGTTAAGAAATAAAAGACCAATTCCACCAGCGAACATTCATGGCGACTATTTCCAGTCCAAATCCATGAAACCGAACCCACTACTTAAATGTATCGCCATGCAAATGTATTTCTATAGCGCGTACTACTCATGTGGAAAGGTCGAAGCGATTCCAAAAGTCTGGAAAAATGTAAGTAAACATAGATATCGTGATGGTGGTGGTGTGTGTGGGTGTGTGTGGGTGTGGGGCACTTAATTTTGGTACATTTTATACGAGACGTCTGCTGTCGACCTAAGCCAGGCCACCGAAGCAACATCTTCAAACAGACATGACTGAATAGCAGTTACTTTTCGTTAAAACGACCACAGCTGAACAGGGGCACTTCGATATTTGTGGCACTTTCAATTCAGCCAGTCTCTGGCGCTACCAGACCTCACACGTCATTATATTTCATCAGCTGCTTTTCGGCGTAAGTACCCCGCGGCTGATGGCGCGTGGTACACGGGCGGTCGCTTGCTACACCTACGGCCTGCTTTTTAGCTCGAACTCCACAATTTCGTTTATTTAAAGCACCTCGCTAACAGTCACGAGCTGTGCGCGCGGCGCACGGTAAACGCTGAACTTTGAGCACCCTCCAACCCCAGTCCCTTCTCTGAAGCGCTCCCCATCCCTGAAGTCAGGCGCTGGAGCAGCTGCCGACCAGCTGGATAGAGGTAGGCGCAGACCACCAGCATCTGCCATTCTACGTGTGTGCCCAACAGGATCAACGTAACGTGGGAGCCACACTAGGCGGGGTCTTACAGCGTTGCATACATTAGACGCTATGGGTGAAAGTGTTCTGACGCAAAAAGTGCTGCTTGCTTAGCTCAGGATATTTACTTTTTAAAGTATATATGGCGTTGCTAGGTTTCCCAGAGGACATGGTCGCGAACAGACCAAGCTAGCAACATTTCACAGATCTTGAAACCACCACTGAATCCTCAAACAAGTCCCATACAAAGTCCCGTGGAAGCCACGTCACGTTATTGTGCCTAAGAGGATGGGAACGCACTTCCCTGACATGCCAAGAGGATCCCATATTGGAGGGAACAAGCTGACTCTTGGAAGCAATCAGTAGACAAATGTACAACCACCTCGCACTATTGGTTCACCTTGTGGGACACTAACAAACACGACTAACATACATTAACAACCACAGAAAGACTTTTCAGTGAAAACCATGGTTGTCTGAAACAGTGTCCCCAAGAGTGTGTACACACAGGAAAAACACCTGAATTGGTTTACTCCTTCTCAATACTGTATGTGATACATGTATTCTGAAGAAGGTGTTATGACATGTTGAAAAAATAAGACTGGGACACTGTTTGCTCTACCACCGTTTATTTTAACGTATTAAAAGTATATTCTAATTTGAACTGAGAGCTCAACAAACTTTAAATACAACTGGAAAATTACTCCATGTGACTTTCTTCGAAGATACCAAGTAGTATGTATCCAAGCAAAGAGGCAGCGACACTACACTTTCCTGAAGGATGCTTGAAACTATGGCTGTCGGGTGTTTTCACTTTAGTTCTAACTAGGTGGCGCTAAGCATCATCACCAGGTAAGTAGCTGACAAGATGCCACAAGCTACTCCTATCCCTGCTGCCCACTCATGCTCCCCACCTCTCCTTCCCCTAAACTTCCTATCTGTGACTAGCTCACTTTCAGTGAGATACTAGCAATTTGTGGAACACCGCTCCAATAACAAAACACATCTAATCCGCATTCAATGTATAATCTCTTTCCATTCAGGCTGCGCCCCCATCTCCTTGGTTAACTGAAGGTGGCATAAATGCAGTAACATAGCAATATATAACATTCCACAACACACTTGTACAACGACCACTCTGTAGTTCTGGCCTTGCCCAAAGGTGGCACTATATTTATCTGAAGTGTATAAACAGAGAGCACCTATTTCTTAGCATACTTCGACCCAATAAGATTTTGAAGTATTTTTGGGTGCGAGTATGGCCGTACTTGTACTTTTCTTTAAACCGTGTTAGAATCCACAGGCAGCAAGTTACCTACCCTTAAATTTAATCCTAACAGAACACACATTTCCAAAATGTTAGGTTACCTTTATGCGGTGTTATTATGCATTCCTTTAGACAAACTATTTCTGAAAGATGTTTCCGCTTGAAAGTAGTAGAGCAAAAGCAGTGAAAAACAAACGTGCAAATGCTTCAGTTATTCCTCCTTTGAAGCAACTGCATCGCAAACAATCTATGGAAACTGGGTAAGACTTTCAGGAATTCAACTATAATGCGATACAATGGAAAGATATAGTCAGGGATGAAGCATATGCTCTTTAGTATTTTATTTTATATTATAGATATCCACTTTTCTACAGTGGTTTTCTGTGCAAATACCCAGGAATTTCGAAGCAATTACAGACGTGTTGATATACTAGTAATTTAACTGAAATACACAGTCCTTGTTTTGGAAAGATATCAGTTTTATAAAACTGATAGCTGTTATTGGCACCGCTAACAGGAAACAATTTTGTTTTGGACCCTGGAAGGGGTGGGTCTCTCTGGAAACTCTCCCACCAGGCTATGGGGTGAGGAGGTCAGGTTATTCCTACCATGCCACCCCATTTGTTTTTTATTTTTGAATTCTTTTTTTTGTAACAGTGGACTGAGTACCTGAGTCCTACAATGGTTGCTGAAAATCTTTGTTGATTTTCTGGCAGCCAATCAGATGATATGCTTTGAACTGTTGGAGCCATGTATATGCATACATTTTAAACCTTAATTTCTCAAAAACTACTGAACAGATTTACATCAAATCATGAACAGCACGTTTTCTGAATCTACATCTAGCTCCATACCAAATATGGTGCAATTCCATTCAGTTGTTTTGGCGGTATTGCTGTTCACTTTTCCAATGGGAAATTGTATGGAGAAATTAGTTTTGCCCCACCCACTCACCTTTTTCGTTGGGCCCGTCTTCATTGATCAACTCGAAGATTTACAGGAAGAGGATAAGGTGCATTAAACATTTATTTTGTAAAGCTGCATGAAGATTCGTCAAACTGCACTAAAGTTGTTATTAGCAAACCCAAAAATCTATTTCCTACGGGAACATGGTCCCCACTATAACTCTCCAGTGGCGACCACAACTGATATATTTTTTTAATATATATATATATATTTTACATACAGAAAGAGAAATAGAGAAACAGTCAAAAACTGAGTTATAGTTCTTGCTCCTGTGCCCACTGCAACTTAAATTCACCAGTTATGTTTAACAATGCATGGCTTAATTTCCAAAGCCCAACAAGTTATTCCCTTGATAGTGTGGTTTCGTTGCCATGCAGATAATACTGATGAGCACGTGGGTGGTGCAAGTTATGGCATGTTTTATGTGAGTTTCATTGTATTTTTTATGATGCACCTAATCTCCAACCTCTACTACACATGGCTCTGCGCCCAACCAAAATCGGACAGCCAACTCCTGTTGCACACTGACAAAGTAGACAGCACGGGCTGGACTTTAGTCTGGTGCACTGAACAAACCTGCTGCAAGCAGCCAAACCCAGCTGCACACAGTTCTTGACCGAGTGCAATGGGGGTTGGCGCTGCCTCCAACCGGCTATGGACATCCAAACCCGCAATGCACAAGGCCAGAGTGGTTGGTTGCTCGGTAGGCCTGCCCCCAATCCGCAATAGGACACAAAACCTTGGGTTTTCTGCAAGGCTTAGCTAACCTCTATTGTGGGCAGCTTTTGGACGTATGCAGCAGGGGTTGGCTGCAGAGCTTGGTTTTGGCCGGACACCCAACAATGACTATGCACTGTCTTTGGCTGTTAAATAAGGCAAACACGGAGCACACTTGGTGTACTTTGCAGACACATATCTGAAAGCAGGTTTGGTTTAAAGTCTGTTCTAAACAAAATAAGTGAAAAAGACCAAAAGCTGCCGTTGACAATCTATTAACCACCCGTGGATATGTAGGCATGAGCCCATGTTAAATAGTTGCAATTCTTGTACAGACAAATTCTATAATCTGTGCATGTTATTTCCAGAACTACAATAAAGTGCTCAAGTCCCTGCAGATAACTGAATAATGTAGAGGTGTCCACTTAGCGGTGGTTTATATGATACTGGTGTTTTAAGCATGGCTCGAAGGTTGTATATGATTATGTCTATCTCTGGAATGTGCGTGGTGTATTGTACTGAACTATGAAGCGCTGAGCATTAGGCTGGACATAAGATATCTCATAAAATACGTTTTGTACATCAGGAATTGCCATTTGGCCCTCACTGGGGTCGCGATCGCAAACTGGCTTAGTATATTTGGTCTTCTGTCCTCTAAAGACAAGTTTAAAGCTTTTATCCTATGATAAGTATTATATTCCTGGAACAATATATTTACCCAATATTTCTGGAATATATGTATATGAAGAGCACATAAAAATGAAATGTTACTTGTTTCTACAGTAGTAGGAGAACAATATCTCTCAGGTCATAGCTTTAAGGCACAAACCTTGCCCACTGTGACATCATTGTAAGTAACACCACCCAAAGTGGCATCACCAGAAGCACCACTCATGAAAGTGGCACTGCTGGACGTTATATGTATTACGTGGGAATGAGGAAGCCACTGGAACTTTAGAAAATTATTTGTGAAAGGTTTAGTGCACTAAAACAAAGTTCCAACAACACTAAACAAAACAACTACTCACAGACACAAATGACACCATGTCTGTCTGTCTTTCGGTTTCACTCTCAGCAGTATGTGCATCGAGCCATCAAATATTAACAATGCAACGGAAGGTGTGATGTGCAGGATGCAAACAGGTCACTGCAGCAGATGCTTAAGCAGCTGAGCATTAGTATGTTCTGGAGTCTGTAACCTGCAGGTTTCACTGTTTGTGGCATGCATTTGACTCATCACGATATAATGCCACCATTCGCATAGTGTCTGAACACGAAGATACTTCAATCACTGGATGTACTGGAAAGGCTTGAAGCACGCACATTCTCCTTAAAATGGCTCTGCTTCGCAGGTTGCACCACTAACACCACCTCCCTTCCTAATTAATACCTTAGGATATTGAGTGTCATGCTACCTTTACGCATTTCCTACACAATTCACTTGCCAGTTCCAGTAGGGCAGTATAGCCTACTTAAGAGGGGTGTACACAATTTAAAGACACATGGCAAACTAAGGGAGCTTCATTGCTGGTGTTACCGTACAACTCCATGCAGCGACAACACCTCTCTTCCTGGCTCGGGCTTACCTTTTCCATGTCATTTATTCAGCTGCAACAGTTAATGGAGACGACTAAACTAACCAAGACCACCTGTCTCGGAGTGCATGGACGAGGTAAATGGAAGTGTAGGACTGTAAATGATCTGCCCTCGTGATATGGAGTTATAGGCTGTCTCTAATCATTTTCCAAGTGCAGTGTAAACAGCACAAAAGAAAGCAGGGCTCTAAGCTGCTACTGTCAAATTCTACTGCTCATTCACCAAATGTAAACACGATATACAGGAGCCTGGGTATAAAACCTTTGTAACCTTAAAAAAAAACAAGGTATGTTTCATCAGAGAACTAGGACAAAGTGCATAATCTATTTATAGGAAAGTGGTGCTTCAGTCCATTGGTTTAATTGAAGGGCGACAAGATTACAGCTCCCAGAATGCATTTAGCTCTGTACGCACAGCGTGCAATGCAAAGTACTTTTCACATAAGTGCTAATGTCGGTGGAAAGGGTAAATAAATCTGCTTGCGTTTGCTTCGGTGCTATTTAAGAATTCTGAAACATGGTCTAAAATCATTAGGGGTGAGATGTTGTCTAATACTTGCTGCAGTTTGTATTCATTTTTGGAAATACAGATCATGACTGATTTCCCGGACACATATTAATGCAATGTATTTTACATAGTGCTTGCTGCCATAGTTTTGTAGCAGTGTGAGGGTGAGGCAGGCCGCAGAAGTCAGAAACAACAAGTACGATAATACTGTTTTTTTGTGGTGTGTAGTGCTTCTTAAAGACAGTTTGCTTTTTTGCGCAGTGGATTTTCCCTAATGTTCCTTTTCTCACTGAAGCATCCATTATCACATGTTCCCATCCCCAGTGATGTCCTTTCACAAGGATGTTTTCAGGGAGGCAGGGGAAACAAGCGACCTTTCGGTCTCTCCCTCACCCCCATAATCAGCACTGCAAAGTCAGGTGCTGCTCCAGCTGTAAAGCGACCAAGAGGCAGTTCCCAACCAGAAATGAATGCAGAGTTATCGCTTCTGTGAGACAAATATTCTTTCCAATATCTACAGTAACAGAAAAAATGGCTAAAAGCAAATCACAGAAAAAGAGCTTTCCATACAAAAGTTTCTGCCAGCACAAATATTCCGCCATTTCATTATACATGCATTTGGAAGCAGTACACCAAGCTCCAATGGTGGTGTGCTGTTATCACCATCTAATATATCAAGCTTAACTTCTATGTATATAAGCTTTTAGGACTACCTACAGAGGGGGAACCTAGCTGTGAAGCAACAAAGCACTGTAGGTTGTAGCACGGGGGCACACTTTCTTCAATGCTATGCATGTTGACGGGCCAGTCTTCACACATTGGCTACGATTCAATAAAATAATTTCTTTTTTTTTCTATGTTTTCTAATGTATACAAAAGGATACATATTTAAAAATCGAAACATATCAGCAATGAAAACAGCTTTGATATGTGTGAGGTTTCAGTGCTGGATCATGAAACGAAAACAAAGTAAAAGACAGAGAAAAGAAAATGTAATCTGTGCTGTACTTCTTTTTGCATATAACCCCATCACACCACATGGTGGCACTATAATTCCACTGAAAAGAAAACTAGTCACCTAATCTGCGAATCCTTTTAGACCGTGTTTATAGACACCTTGAAAAGTAAGGCAAACTCACTTTGATAATTTTAAATCAACATTTCAACAACAACTTGATTACGAATGACACCCCCCTTAATAGTGGCACACGCTGGGTATGAATTAATAATAACCAGGTTAAGTGATGATGACGCGCTCCACTTGAATACGTGGGTAAGGATTTTACAAATACACATAAGAAATCCCCAAACCCGTCGATATCATTAAAAGGGGCCCTATACTATAATTGCTTTGTATGTGTCTCTAGGGAGGCTGTATCGGTACGACCCATAATTTACCTCTCTAGCCCCATCGTTTGATTTTGTATAGACAGCTTTAGCTATCTGTGGTCAAAGGCCAATTACTCTTTTAAAGTCTCACCTACGGACATCGATGTCTTATCAACATATCTAGTGTATAAAATACCAGTAAATACATAGATCTTTGGGGAAGCCCACTGCTCATCACTGGTTGGTTTTCTTGTCAATCTATTTGTTAGCTTTTTACTTGGTGGCTTGCCTTCCTCTTGTGTTTGTCACCCTCTGGAGCAAAACTTCGTTACTGATGTGGCATGGGTTTCCTGATGAAGCATGCAAGTCACATTCACATCACGACTAACGGTATGACAGGCAAGAGACACGCTAACTCTTTAGAGTGTGTACATACACAAATGCAAAGAAGGCCTAGGGCGTAGAAAACTACCATTTTCAATAATAATGAACACTAAGAGTGTTTGAGATGGCCACATTACTTTAGCAGCAGACTGATAATAGTTGCACTACAAAAACAACAGAAAGACAGCAGAGATGTGTTGGACTTGGCCCTCTCTGCAGGGTCACCCCAGACATTTTGCCTTCACCACCTCCTGTTTCCTGAACCTGTTTTTGTTGGCTTTTAGGATCCCTGCACTTTACTACTGCCAGCTAGTGCTCAAGTGCCTGCACTCTCTCCTCTAAATATGGTACAATTAACTTACACCCAACTGTCACTTTTAATTTACTGGTAAGTACCTAACAGTGGTATTACATGTACCCAGGGCCTGTAAATTAAATGCTACTAGTGAGCCAGCAGCACTCATTTTGCCACCCACTAAAGTAGCCCTTTAAACATGTCTCAATCCTAACATTGCAGCCTGTGTACAGTTTTAAACAGTCATTTAGAACAACCAAAATACCCCTTTTCTTAGGCCTAAACCTTCCTTTTTAATACATACATCACCTCTGGGGTAGGCCCTAAACAGCTCCTATGGCACGGTGCATTGTATTTAAAAAGTAGTACATGTGTTTTTATGTTTTACATAACCTGGTAGTGAAAAACTCCTGAATTCTATTTCACTATTCTAAAGCCCCACTCTTGCATTGGATAACCTTGGGGTAACTTATTACATTTAGTAAGTGCTAACGTTTGATTGGGAACACGTACAAATGTTATATTGGGACTCAAAGGAGTTATCATTTAAAAATCCCTTTAATGGTAAAGTCAGATTTTAGATTACACTTTTCAAAATGCCACTTTTATAAAGTTGCTATTTTCCTGCCCTAAACTTTGAGGCCTTCCAATTGTTTTCAGCTGCCCTGTGCCTCTTAATTGCTCCCCTATCAGGAATGTGTATTGGACCCAGACAGAGAACAACAGGACCTGGGTGTTGCTAAGAGAGGGCCATCCTGCCAGAATGGGAGGGGCAGGGCTGCTTCGAGCCCAACATACATTTCAAAGGAGCTGCCTCAGTGCACTTGCAAAGAAGTGGACACCAGGAGATTGGCACCTCAGACATCTTGGAGCTTGGGCAAGGAGGAAGGAAATTCCATCATTTTCTTCCACTTCAAAGGTGGCACTAGGTATAAATACTGGATCCTCAGACTCACTGTTCAGCACGCTCCTCGACGCGCGGAAGACTACAGAAAAACTGCCTTATTCTCAAGAGGACTGCCCTGCTGCTTTAGGCCTGCCTTGTTCTCAGAAGGCTGCCCTGCTGTTTGAGGCCTGCGCCTTGTTTCTCAGTAGACTGTGCAACTGCTCTCAAAAGAGACTACCTTACTATCAAACATTGTAATAGACACGCTTGTACAACATTATCTCTACTGAGCATAATCTTATATGTCTAGTAACTGGTATGTTCAGCACAATCAGTGCTTAATTTGTGCTTGTTGTTTCCGGTGCAGTGCACCGGCACGTATTTTAGAGGGCAGATGCTTAGTCTTCTGACTCAAGCATCTGCTGCGAGCAAAAGACACATAGAGGAAAGACGGAGGAAGAGAAAAACGAAAAAGCGTCACAAAGGTAGAAAACAGAGAGCTGCTAGAGTGAGCTGATGGGGCAGGGAGTGCCTGTAAATAGATTGAAGAGGCCCGAGATGGGTTCAGGATTACGCTGCTTCAGTATTCCGTGCTCGCACATTTAAATGCAGCAGCCGCATGTCTAAGAGGAGGGCTTTGGGCACCGGCGCGTTTTTATTTACAAATTACGCACTGAGCACAATCAAAAGTTTTTGGGTATCTGATTGATGCTACACTAAAGATTAACTATTATGTCTTCTGATGTGCGACTGAAGTGTCTGTTCACCAATGATAATGGGTACTGTCTGGGGAAATGTTGTGTACCAGGAGAACTATTCATTGGTGTGTCTTCCCTGTTCATAATATAACACGTAATGACTGAATGCATGAACAGTTTAAATATATGCTGATTGAATGTGATGTATGTTAGTGAACAGATGTCCACATTCTATCAACAGTGGATGCAGCCAAAAATGTTTGTGCAATTCTGACAGGGTAATTTACTGTAATACACATATTAAAAACAATTCAATCCTAGTGGGAGCTCGTCATTCTCGTATTGGCTTCTGGAGTAAGGACAGCTGTCATATGGATAAAGGCCCAGTGCATAGTGCTGTATATAAACATACCAGGTGCTCGTGATAGCACATTCACTTTAAATACAATGGTTATTTTGTTATTGTATTACATATGTGACTATACCTCTACACTATACTACTATGGATATAGTTGACGTTTTTCAACTAACTATTCTGTTCGCCTTTCTTAAACAATTCATTAGGTGACAATATACAGTCAATAAGTACAATGCTTCCAACGGTTTTAAACTAAGTGCTGAGTGTTGACTATTATAGCTTTAAAGTGCTAAATGATTTAGGTGAACCATTTTGACCCAGAGACTGCAGGTGGCAGATATATTTTCTGAAATTACTTTATATGAATTCATAAAAGGACACTTAATTTAGCCAGCGGAATGCTTGCCTTTGAAATTCAAAATGTGTATTGATTCAAGCATTCTTAAAGCCAGTTCGCAGTTTCCCCCCGTGGGGGCCATCGGAATGCTGTCAATCCCACATTAAGTTAGCAGTCTCTCTTCTCCATTAGGGTGTTCATGAAAATTGGTGTTCTTGCAATTTGAGACTTGCTATCTATATTTCGAATAGAGCTGAGATGCTCTAGGGTTCTTTTCTTCACTTCAGAAATGGTACTTCAGTCGACATGGGCACTCGATCACATATATACTGGGTTTTGCAGTTGATGAAATATTTGATGTACACAGGTTCCATTAGATATGGTACCTAATACGATGTTTTTTGTTTGCGGTACTTGCATGCTTTACATTTTGCACACAGAAAAAATATTTTAGTTCTCAGCTCCCCTTTTGTTTCAGCTGGGAGGAAGTTATGTACCAATTCATATTTCAGAGCATTTTAGATATATCTTATCATCAGTTTATTCAGTATTACAGTTTTTATAGCATTGTCTAATTCCAAGATTGTCTGTAAAGAACATATTTTTTACTCATGCGACTTTGTGTTTCTTTGAGGTTTCCCATTAGCTGTTCATTTATTGATTTTTTGATGTGCTTTCCAGCTTACTCCTTTCAGAACGTAGTTTTGATATCCCCTTTCAGAAAAGTGTGTTAAGGCAGCTTATTTATCTGTTTCATATGTTGTACTTTCGCTGCAATTTATTTTCTTCTAATCAGTCCCCGTATGGAATGCTCCACTTTAGGTTTCTTGGGTGCACACTGTGTGCATGTAAGATGGCGTTTTCTACAGTCTCTTTCCTGTGGAGTGTGGTGACAATTCTTCCATCATGAGCAGTACTTTTCAAGTCCAGAAACATGGGCTCTTTTTTGCTGATATGGTTTGTAAATGATAAAGCAACACGTTACTTACCTAGCCACAGATTCCTTACCTTCTGAATATTCCCCAGGTGCCAGACTGGATCTGGAAACTTTTTAGCAGTACTTTTGTGTGCCGGTAGGTGGAGCCGTTCCGCTCTGCACAGACGCCGTCCTGCTCCACAAATGACATGCAGAGCCTACACAGGTGCACTTCCCTGTGCTGACATCAGTTGCTTTCAAGGCTGTCCGTGGCCCCAAACGCAGAGCCCAATAGCAAATTGGCGGTGACCAGTGAGCAGAGTCCTTAATTTGGGATCTTATTAATGGATAAAGCCCAATCAGAGAATGGGAAGAATGGGAGGGCTGGTGAGGAATCTGCAGAAATTCTTCTAGATCCAATCTGACACCTGCGGAATATTGAAAAGGTGAGGAACCTGCAAGATGTAGGCCATCGGGTCCCAGCAGCCTTAGAGTCAACCTCATTGAAATCCAGGACCGAGGCTGGTAGATCGGGATCATAACATGAATAACCTAGTCTCTCCTTTCCGAAGCAAAGGCAAGAAACCGAACCGTGTCCAAAATGACTCCCAGGGG
The DNA here is from genome assembly GCF_031143425.1 of Pleurodeles waltl. Taxonomy (NCBI): domain Eukaryota; kingdom Metazoa; phylum Chordata; class Amphibia; order Caudata; family Salamandridae; genus Pleurodeles; species Pleurodeles waltl. Next base: position 521,592,921 of record NC_090442.1, read on the forward strand.
AGTGTCTAAGAAGGACTCAGGTGGGATTTTGGCATGTTGATTGTGAACCCCAAAGATAACAGAAAGTTTGCCGTAGTCTGGAAGTGGCTGATGACTGCCTGAGGTGTGAGACCACCTTTGAGGTAGGAGATGGCTGGGACCCCTGACCTCGAAAGGTGTGCAGCCACCACCGCATCACTTTTATGAACACTTGAAGGACTCTGGTGAGAGCAAAGGGCAGCACTGTACACTAGGAATGTTCCTGCTCCACCATGAATCACAGTTAGCACCTATGAGCCTTCCAGACGGGTATATAAAAATAGTCATCCTGCAGGTACAACATCACCATCCAGTCACCAGGGGCTAGCACAAATAAGACTTGGACAAGGACAAGCATTTTAAATCTTTCCTTATTAGGGAAGAGGTTGAGGACATAGGTCTAAAACAGGACAAAGGATTTCATGCTTCTTGGGCACCAGAAAGTAGAGGGTATAACAAATAAATCCTATTTCTGGTGTGGGCACCAGTTCGATAGCCCCTTTGGCCGAAAGGGCTTGCACTTCCTGCCACAAAACAGACAGATGGTCCTTTGTCAGTCACCGGGAGGACGTTGGAAGGTGCACTTACTCACAATTTGCAGGACCCAACTGTCTGATGTTATGGCCGGTCAACTTAGTAAGAATCGTCAGATCCTGCCTCCCACCGGATGGCCATGCTCCACTAAAAGCATTCTAAAGTGATTTGGTAGGTGGGGCTGCAAAGGGGGCAGTGGACTGGGCGGCCCTTTGACCTTGGCCACGGGGTCTGTGGGCAACATGGCCTCGACCGTAAAAATGCTGACCACCTTATTGAGGTTGGACTGGCTCATGGTACCGGATGCCTCTGCTGATGCAGCAAAAGGTGCTATAGGGCTGATGTCATTAGCGAGGTGGGGCACATAAGCCCAAGGAGTAGCCCTACTCGCCTTGAAACGCTGCAGCAGGATTTGCCTTGATCCCAAACCAGGAGAGTCTCATCAAAGGGCATGGCCATGAGGGATGGCGGGACCTCACCTGAGAAACCGCTCGTACACATGCAGCCAAGTGTGGCTGAGAATGGTGACACTAGTGCCAATTGATCGCATGATGGAATCTTGATATCCAAGCCACAACAAATTGTGAACTTGGCCCCATCACAATCATCCTGTATAGCCTAGGTGAGGACAGGTCAGAGATATTCAGAACACCTGGGAGGACTTGAGCCAACAAATCTCAAATGAAGTGGGAATAGCTCGCTAGTTGGCACCTGGCATACACTTTTCTGAAAGCCAAGCTGGTGGATTTAAAGACTATCTTTCAAAATGTCTTCATCTATTTTGACTTCCTAACTGGGGTGTAGGGTAGTTGGAAATGTGTTTGGTTTTGTCTTGCTTGTAGATGCCTGCACCACCAATCTTTCAGGGTAGGAGTGCTGTGATAAAAACACTGTGTAGTCTGAGGCAAAGTAGTGGCCTCTAGCAATCTGGAGGATGACTGGGTTGTGGAGAGCAAGGTTTGGCCCACGCCCTTAACAAGGCACCCAAAAGTGCCAGCTGGAGGACTCTTGACATTGTTCTTGACCCCCAAGGCAGGGAGCTGAAGGGGAAGGACTTGGTCAAATTATACATCACCATGGCATAAAAAGTGTTCTCTTCATTGGCAGGACCAGTGGGTGAGACAAGCCTCAAATCAGGGGAGGTATCAAGGCCACCAGTGTCTTGCTGGTCATCATACCAATTCTCTTTGTAGATCGACTGTCCAATCTCATCACCTGCATCATAATCATTGTTCAAATCTGTGCCAAACTGGGAATGCAGGGCTGTGTTCACCCTTGTGGAGGTGGCAGGTCGAGTAGAGGAACAGCAACTTGACAGCAGCAGGGCACGGCCTCAGTCCAGGTCGAACCAGCACCAACTCAGAGAGTACAATAGGTGCCTTGTCTTCCAGAGTAGATGGAGTCAGCACAGGTTTTGAAGATCTGGCAACAGGCGTGGATTGTGGTGCCAGAGGTAGAGTCAGAACTGGAGTCAGAGGAGGCCCCCTGATAGGCGCGGAGGATTCAACTGGTGCCAGGGGTGAATACACAGACGGTATTCCTGATGGAGAGGCTCTCTGATCCATGGGGCCTGAAGGCGTGCCAGAAGCAGTCAATAAGGATCTGAAAAGTCAGAATATGGTTTCACAAAACTCTTAGATCTGTTTCAAAGTGTCAGATGGCCACAGAACCTCTGGTTGTACAGGAAGAAATTGCAGGATAGGCTCAGACACTGATTGACTTCAGGAGTGAGCCTGAGATGTATGGTCCTGTGACTTCTCAAGAAAATGTGAGTGAGTGGAAGGGGCAAAGTCCTGCTTATATTCCTTGTGCTTTTTCTTTGACTTACCCAACTATTTTGATCGTGATGAAGACTGACATCTGGAACAACACCTGCAACTTCTGGATCTGGAAGAGGACTGGGACATAACGTTCGACTTGGACCAGTCTCATTGTGGAGTCTTCCAGAGCTCAGCGATGTAGAGTTCCACCTGGCGGTCTCGGATGGCCTTTGGGTTCCGCAGTCACAGCAGGCCTTTGACTTGTGACGCAAACCCTGTCACCAGAGGCAAGTCTGATAAGGCTCTGACACCGACATTTGTTTGTGACAGTCCTTGCATGGTTTAAAACATGTTCTAGGTGGTGACATTTCCCTTCCACACTAAAAATCTTGGATGAGGTAGAGGACTAGAGAGACAAGACATAGCTCAGGATCGTGCCTGGTGGCGTGGAAGGAAAAGAACTGACATCAGAGAGCCTACTACGACTTTTTATATCATCTTCGAGCAGAACAGCCTTGATGTGGGCTCACATGGTGCCACCTACCAGTGCGCAGATGTACTTGTGAAAAGTTTCCAGATTCAGTGTGACAATTAGGGAAAATTCAAAAGTTGAGGAATCTGTGGGTAGTTGTCTACATTAGAATGAAAGGATTTTTACTTTTTTTGTAGATCATTCATTTGCAATTGTTTTTGATCTGGACCAGATCACATAGTAGTCATCTATATATCTGGGCCTTGCAGTACTGTTCGTGAACTCAAAGTTTTGCTTACTACAAATGTACTTTTCCTCCCACCATCTCATCATACGATTTGAACAAATGTGAGCTAGTTTGCTACCCCACTGACTTATCTGTATACGTAGTCCTAGCAAAAAAAGATGCTGTTTTCAAAACAATATTTTAGCATACTTAGGATTATTTTGTTTTGATTCACAAACCTCAAAGATTTACTTTGCAGAAAACGACCACACAAGTGAACTCCATCTTTGTGTCTAATGCTTGTTTGCAATGATGTTACATTTAGAGTGATCATGAAATATGCCATGTCACAGCATGCATTTTAAGGATACAATCAATACAGTCTCTGGTGTAGATGTCAAAGATATCACATATGGCTGCAGAAAATGATCTACTTATTCAGCGGTGTTTTCCAAAAAGCTTTCTACAGATGATACAATTGGGTGTTCCGGTTGTTTAGTAGCATTTGTATGTGTTTTTGGTATAAAGCACAAGGTAGTGATATCTGGGTGGACGTTTCTAAACTACTGGTATTCATCGAAGTCTAGGAGACCTCGGCTCTACCATTCATGTAAATTATCTTGATATGTTTTGATAAAATCATTGTAACTTCCAATGCTACACGAGTTATTGTAGTTAATATCTGCCTGCTAAATCATAGCTTCTTTAATGTATGTTTTCTGTAATAGCAGCACTATGTTTCCTCATTTGTCAGAAGTATTTATTAGCAGATTGTTATCATTCTTGTTGTTCCAGTCAGCAATTACTATTAGAATATCTTACTGATGTTCTTATCTGTCAAATCTGATCTTGCGATCATGAAAAATATCAATAGCATCTGTGTTTGTTTTCAATATATATTTAGATTTCAGCTTCAGACACTTGATTCCAATTCTACAAGACTAGCGCCTTCCATCTCTAAAGCAATAAGGGTGTTTAGAGGGTCATCATCCTCATTACCTAACCCAAACAGCGATTGTAGGGGTTGCCAATCTGAGACTTTTAGAGTAGGTTCTGGGCTCTCTTCTTTGTTAGAATGCACCATCTTGTTTGATTTCCCTGCAAACTGCTTTGTCCATTTTAGTTTTCTAATGTACTTGAAAATGTCAAACCTGTTTTTTGGATAACTGAAGTGCTTTGGCACGCGGGAGCTCAATCCCAATCTAGAACGTTTTCTCCACTTTTTGTCAACGGATGTTCAGACAAGTTGACAACAGTGTTACCTGTTTTTAAGGACCGCTAGCTAGTTCCTCTTCTTGCTTTTGTCCATTTACCCCCTTCTTTCTCTCTCGTCTCCTTTTTGTTCTTGCCTTTGTTTTGCCTGCCCCTAATTCTCTCTTCCATCTACTGTTTTTTATGACCCTGAATTCGTCTAAAATGTACCTCTTCTGCTACTTGTTTCAATACTTGAAGGCTCATTCGGACCAGAAACATGAGTCAGTGCTTGCTTCGGTGTCAATACCGGATTCGATTGCCTCTTGTTTTCTCCCTTCCCTTTTCCTAAACCAGTCTTCTTCATTCCCTTCCAGACATGAGGCCAGGCAGGCACTGTGGGCTTGTCATGCTGGTGCAGGGGCAGCTATCTGCAAAGAGAGGTGCCCCTGCCGGTAGAAGCTGGGCAGTGTGGGTTGTTGTAGTGCCTGGTCTGCTGTAGTGCCTTAAGGAGACAAGCAGACCTCTCCCACTGATATTCATGGTGGCACTGTTGAAAAGACAGTTTGCGCCAGGTGTCCGTAGTCAAGGCACTAGCTCTGCATAGACAACATCAGTCTGAGATATACAAGTTCTTATTTCCTGCAGATATAAAACATCTTCGTTCACCCCCTTCAACTGTAAGTTTTTCAGTTGCTGTTGCATGTTTCTGTTTTGATGCGCCTGGGGTGGAATGCACTACACAGAAGTCATTCAACGTGCTATGGATCAGGAGTAACTTGTGGAATCTGTTTGTTATAATAGTAGGTTGGTGGTTTCTTGGCTTCTACAAGGCCAAGGTCGGATGAAGGTCATGGATCGTGGTGTATGCACCACTCTTACTTTCCTGCGCATTCTTGAGAAATAGCAGGATTAGATGTTAGCATAAACAGATGCTAGGAGACTCTTGCTATGACGGGAGAATGAAAACACCCGTCACCTCACTCCCAACACTACTGAAGTAAGTGGCCCCATCTGCACTCATCAAGAAAGAAAAACACCATGAATAATCAAGAATGTGAGATTATTGAGGGTTTTCTGTAATCAGAAGGGACCGGCATGCTTGATTTCGTCACACAGTCCTACAGCAGGTGCAATAACTCACCAAGTACCTTAGTAGAGCAGCCAGTATACATGGTTTGATGCACTGGCTTCCTTAGTTGGCTATTCTTCAAGACACATGTGCACACGCACCAACACTTATCCATCCTCTTCATCAAGCGCATGAACCTTCTGTGCTGTTGTAGCATGCATTCAGAGGAGGTGTACGGCTTGCCATCACTACAGGTCATACACAGATGTCTGCAGAAAGTACACTAACTTTTTGAGCACAGTGTTTGAAGGGATACTGCCCTTATATTGTTCCCTCTGTACACATAGTGTAGGGGCAGCATAGAGATAATCTGAGGCAGGTGCACAATCCCACTGTACTATATTACTATTAGTGACTCGGGGAGCTGGGCAGTCAAGTCTCTTAAAAAACAGTTAAGAGTTAAAGGGGCTTGTTGGAGTCTGTTTCTCACACTGTAATGCGGATTACAGCTTTTAGATGTCCTTTGTGAGAAAGGATGTATGTTTTGTGGGCTAAGACGATAACTGTGTATGGGAGGACAAAGGGTGGGGGGTCTTCCATCTACTGCTGCTGCAAATGGGAGCACTGTTTTCGGAGCTGAAGTGACGTGACAAGAAATAATGACAAGTTCAACACACACCTCTAAACTGCATTAAGGCATGGGTTTCAATTGGAACCCATTGGGCCAGGTACTTTTCTGCCAGGTTTTCTGTCTACAGGTAAATATGGTCACCATACTATGTGCCTATAAAGGGCGAATAGTGTCTGTCATATGGGTCCCAAATCACTAGCTTAAACATTAAGGCATCCAGTATTTGTAAATAGACAATTCTCTTCACAGTGGATACTGCACATGACGTAGCCAAAAAATAACTATTTCAATAGTGACTTACTCTTTTGTTTCCCACACGCTGCACAACCAAGGGTTCATTCTGTGCTCACCTACACTTCAGCAGAACCAGGAACTCGCTCTTCACTTAGTGTTACTTTTTTTTACCCCAAGCAGGCCTCCAAAAATCTACTCACGGATTCGCTATGGTGAGTCAAATTTTATCAGGTCGAACTATTTTTAGCACCTACTGTTCGTTCTGGCGAGTGAACGTAAGCTGGAAGAAACAGGTGTTCTATTCATTCAGAAAGTGAATGAGCAATAAAGATGCTTTACATTTTTTTTTATCTTGACACATTTGTTGTCTGTTCAAGGATTGAGGTCAAATGTCAGTTTTCTTTTTATTAACTGTTTCTTATCCTGGAAAATGGTGTTTACATTTCTTTATCTTATTACAGTTAGATGTTTTTGTCAAGTGAGCTGTCTGACAATCATTGTGAAACAAAAGGCTGTAAGACGTCGGGTTTTTTCCCGAACACACAACATTTAAAAAGCTTTTAAACAAATAGTATAAGTATTTCAAAAGAAATCAGGATTTTTTTTTTTTTTTTGTAATTCAGCAGCGTGATGCAAACAAAGATTTAAATAGGAGCAAAACAAATCAGAACACTTTTCTTGGTGACGTACAAATGACAAATATCTACAGACACTCGATTTTCAAACATAATGCACTATAAAGTTTTATCAGTAATACCCCATGTCAGTGGGAAATGTTGTGGCCATTTCAATGGAAAATCTGCTGACTTGTAAATAAGTGTGCTACTGCTTCCTGCTTCAGGTATGTATTTATTAAAAGTGATAGATTTTAAACATGATTTGAAAAACATTCCTGCCTCTGTCCTGATGACAATGAAGTTAATTCACTAAGAGACAAGTCAGTGGTCATGTGTATCCTATATGTGGCTAAATTTGTACTATATATGGAGCAAACTTTTAGTCTATTAAATCAAACACAGTGTTTTTTGTACAGCAGACATGCTGACCTTACATATTTGAAGGTGCTCTTATAGGTAATAAACAAGAAAATGGCGGCTCAGTGAATTAAAATATTTGCCCAGGATCACATAATTTGAAACCAGTTTATGGGTCAAGAGCATTATAATTAGGTTGAGTATTTTATTGAAGTAATTAAACCTGCAGGTCTAGCAACATTTTTAGAATTTTTTTAAGGCCTGTCAAGCCAAAACTCTAGGCAACCAAGAACTCAGTGCTAACTCACACTGCAGCAAAATCAAAAAGTTGTTCTGCAGATACTCACACGTAACCGGGCCAAACACTCAGTCTGCATTCACTCACAGGTCTGCAGAACTAAGAACTTACTCTGTCCCCTTGTGTGGCTTCCAATTTTACAGCCCCCAACGTGTGTTGCTTCCACGCCTCGCTTTCCACCTTGCTCCAGCTCCCCTGAGTTGCTTCCACCCCACATACTTAAATGAAAAAAAACGCAGCTTTCACATGTTTTTTCCTTTTTAATTATGGATCCAAATTTGACCACTAATTACGAAAAAGGCTACATCAAAGGCTATTGTAAATTCTTTAGCCATGTTTCACTGCATCAAGGATGCTCTACAGCATCTCTAAAAACTATTGGCAAGGCAACAGGTCCCAAAGGCAGGACATACTGGGTCCAACAAAGGGCCAACAATCTTTTTCTATTGGGCTATGGATCCGCGGAGGCCATAAAAAATGTATGTCTCCCACCTTTTTAAAAATAAGCTGGGTCCGGGAGAATGAGGGGTGTGTGGGTGGGGGGCCTGGGGGACCTAGGGGTGTGGGGGGTGGGGAAGGGTAGTGGTGGGGGGAGGGTGTTGACACATTAGTTCTTCAGGTTTAGGTCTCAACTACCGAAGAATGCAAGCTTTCTGGTTGGACTTACCAAGAACTAATTGGGGCTTATAGTCCACCCACTGCTTACCAATGGTTTGCTATATTATGACTAATTTACTTGCTTCTTATTCTATGGCTTTCCTTGCCCATCTTGTATATGCCCCTCCCATGGAGCATAGCCTTTTTTACTGTCTCCTTCTTTGGCTGACTTTTATCCTTCCACTGCTCACTTTTAGGAATTTGTTTTCTTTTTGGTTAAGCACTCCATGAGAGAGCATGCGTTTTCCAACTCTCTCCTCCCTGGGCTCTGTATGGCACTCTCTCTCATATTCTACCCCACACAATTGTACTCCATGTTGCTCTCTCACTTTTGTGATTCTCCTGCAACCCTTGTTGCTCTTACCCATGTCTGCTTCTTCCCTATGTTGCTTACACCTTGTTTGCTTCTCCTCTCGCACCTATGTTGCTCTCACCCTTGTAAGCTGTTTGATCTCACACGTGCTTCTCATCTAGCTCTGTGTTCTTCTTTGCTCAATCATGTGTTTCTTCCCTGCCTTTGTGCTGCTCTCCCCCTCGTGTACTACTTCCCCCCCCCCCCACCATCTGCTCCGGTGCTCCACAACTTCTACAGTAGCTTTTTTTTTTTTAAACTTTCAAACAAAAAATCCTTAATTTTTTATTTACCCATCAAAGTGGTATCTGCCATCTTGGATCGGTAAATGAAAAAGCAAAGAGAACGGTGCCTACATCATTATGCCTCAATACGCATGCATTGTGAAGCATGTGCACATCTATGTCAACATGCATGCGCGCACCATCGAAATGATGCAGCCGCCAGCAGCAATCACCTCATCACACTTCTAATTTCCTTATTTTGTTTTTTGCCGAAGCTGCACAACATTTGGTGGCATTTTGTTATTCTGCTGCTGCCCTGCCCCACCTGTAGGTTCGCCCTCGCCCTTTTTAATTTTTTTTTAACTTACTTGAGATAACTATAACTCGTGAATTTCAGTGGTTTTGCTTGTTTAAAATGGTATGGTTGATCTGAAATATTCACCTAACAACTATGGGGGTGATTCTGATATTGGCGGGCAGCGGGAGCCGTCTGCCAAGCGGGAACCGCCAGAAGACCGTACTGCGGTCGAAAGACTGCGGCGGTCATTCTGGGTTTCCCACTGGGCTGGCGGGCGACCGCCAAAAGGCCGCCCGCCAGCCCTTCCCACAAGGACGCCGGCTCAGGATTGAGCCGGCGGAGTGGGAAGGTGCGACGGGTGCAGTGGCACCCGTCGCGTATTTCAGTGTCTGCAAAGCAGACACTGAAATACAAGGTGGGGCCCTCTTACGGGGGCCCCTGCAGTGCCCATGCCATTGGCACAGCGGCACCCCCTACCGCCATCCTGTTCCTGGCGGGAGACCCGCCAGGAACAGGATGGCGGTAGGGGGTGTCAGAATCCCCATGGCGGCGGAGCGCGCTCCGCCGCCATGGAGGATTCTCAAGGGCAGTGGAAAGTCGGCGGTACACCGCCGACTTTCCGTTTCTGGCCGCGGCTGAACCGCCGCGGTCAGAATGCCCAGCGGTGCACCGCCAGCCTGTTGGCGGTGCTACCACGGTCATTCGCCCTGGCGGTTTTTACCGCCAGGGTTAGAATGACCACCTATGTCCCTTTAACCTTTGTTTTGTTCAGTTAATAAATATATATAATTTTATTTAAGGATGAGTAATGTATTCTATATAATAACTGCTGAGATTACCATATTAATTACTTTTATTTTGATACATACGTTTTATGTGCAGGTAGCACATAAGGAAAATGTTACTTATCCAGTAGACATCTGTTCGTGGCATGTAGTGCTATAGATTCACATGCTCTGCATGCTCCTGCCATCTAGTGTTGGGCTCAGAGTGTTACAAGTTGTTTTTCTTCAAGAAGCATTTTTCGAGTCACAGGATCGTGTGACTCCTCCTTCTCAGTGATACTGAGCATGGGCATCGCGTGTTTTGTTAGACTGTTTTCCCACAGGCGGGTGAGAGAAAATATAGACGTATAGAGATAGAGATGTCCATGCAAGAGTATGTACATATGTATTAATATGGAAAATGTCACTTACCCAGTGTACATCTGTTCGTGGCATTAGTCGCTGCAGATTCACATGCTGTGCACATCCCGCCATCTGGTGTTGGGCTCGGAGTGTTACAAGTTGTTTTTCTTCGAAGAAGTCTTTTCGAGTCACGAGATCGAGGGACTCCTCCCATTTCGGCTCCATTGCGCATGGGCGTCGACTCCATCTTAGATTGTTTTCCCCGCAGAGGGTGAGGTAGGAGTTGTGTATGCTAGTAATAGTGCCCATGCAATGGAGTGAATACGTATGTACATAATGTAGTTTAAAGTAATATATTTACAAATTTACAAATGTTCAAGATCAACTTCTAAATGGCTACAGGCTCCCGGGGAGGCGGGTGGGCGCATGTGAATCTGCAGCGACTAATGCCACGAACAGATGTACACTGGGTAAGTGACATTTTCCGTTCGATGGCATGTGTAGCTGCAGATACACATGCTGTGCATAGACTAGTGAGCAGTTATTTCCCCAAAAGCGGTGGTTCAGCCTGTAGGAGTTGAAGTTGTTTGAAACAATGTTCGTAGTACTGCTTGACCTACTGTGGCTTGTTGTGCCGTTAGCACATCTACACAGTAGTGTTTGGTAAATGTATGAGGCGTAGACCATGTAGCTGCCTTACATATTTCGGTCATTGGAATATTTCCCAGAAAGGCCACTGTAGCACCTTTCTTTCTAGTTGAGTGTGCCTTTGGTGTAATAGGCAGTTCTCTTTTTGCTTTAAGATAACAGGTTTGAATGCACTTAACTATCCATCTAGCAATGCCTTGTTTAGAAATTGGATTTCCTGTATGAGGTTTTTGGAAAGCAATAAATAATTGTTTTGTTTTTCGAATTAGTTTTGTTCTGTCAATGTAGTACAGTAACGCTCTTTTGATGTCTAATGTATGTAGTGCTCTTTCAGCTACAGAATCTGGCTGTGGGAAGAACACTGGTAATTCTACTGTTTGATTTAAGTGGAACGGTGATATGACTTTTAGTAAACATTTAGGATTTGTCCGTAGAACTACTTTATGCTTGTGTATTTGAATAAATGGTTCTTGTATGGTAAATGCTTGAATCTCACTTACTCTTCTTAAAGATGTGATGGCAATTAAAAATGCAACTTTCCATGTTAAGTATTGCATTTCACAAGAGTGCATGGGCTCGAAAGGTGGACCCATGAGTCGTTTTAAGACAATGTTGAGGTTCCATGAAGGAACTGGTGGTGTTCTTGGTGGTATAATTATTTTTAGGCCTTCCATAAATGCTTTTATGACTGGTATCCTAAATAGAGAAGTTGAGTGCGTAATTTGCAGGTAAGCTGAAATTGCTGTAAGATGTATCTTAATGGAAGAAAAAGCTAGCTTTGACTTTTGCAAATGTAGTAAGTATCTTACGATGTCTTTGGCAGATGCGTGTAAGGGTTGAATTTGATTATTATAGCAGTAATAAACAAATCTTTTCCACTTATTTACATAGCAATGTCTAGTGGTAGGTTTCCTAGCTTGTTTTATGACCTCCATACATTCCTGTGTAAGGTCTAAGTGTCCGAACTCTAGGACTTCAGGAGCCAAATTGCTAGATTCAGCGATGCTGGATTTGGGTGTCTGATCTGTTGTTTGTGTTGCGTTAACAGATCTGGTCTGTTTGGTAGTTTGACATGAGGCACTACTGAGAGGTCTAGTAGTGTTGTGTACCAAGGTTGTCTTGCCCATGTTGGCGCTATTAGTATGAGTCTGAGTTTGTTTTGACTCAACTTGTTTACCAGATATGGAAGGAGTGGGAGAGGGGGAAAAGTGTAAGTAAATATCCCTGACCAACTCATCCATAACGCATTGCCCTGAGACTGATCTTGTGGGTACCTGGATGCGAAGTTTCGGCATTTTGCGTTTTCCTTTGTTGCAAATAGATCTATTTGTGGTGTTCCCCAATTCTGGAAGTAAGTGTTCAGTATTTGGGGGTGAATCTCCCATTCATGGATCTGTTGGTGATCCCGAGAGAGATTGTCTGCTAACTGATTCTGAATTCCTGGAATAAATTGTGCTATTAGGCGAATGTGGTTGTGAATCGCCCAATGCCATTCTCTGTGCCAGGAGACACAACTGTGTTGAGTGTGTCCCTCCCTGTTTGTTTAGGTAATACATCGTTGTCATGTTGTCTGTTTTGACAAGAATGTGTTTGTGGCTTATTATGGGTTGAAATGCTTTCAGCGCTAGAAATACTGCCAATAGTTCTAAGTGATTTATGTGAAACTGTTTTTGCTGAGTGTCCCATTGACCTTGGATGTTGTGTTGATTGAGGTGTGCTCCCCACCCTATCATGGAAGCATCTGTCGTTATTACATATTGTGGCACTGGGTCTTGGAAAGGCCGCCCTTGGTTTAAATTTCTACTGTTCCACCATTGAAGCGAGGTGTATGTTTGGCGGTCTACCAACACCAGATCTAGAAGATGACCCTGTGCCTGTGACCATTGTGATGCTAGGCACTGTTGTAAGGGCCGCATGTGCAACCTTGCGTTTGGGACAATGGCTATGCATGAGGACATCATGCCTAGGAGTTTCATCACCATTTTGACTTGTATTTTTTGTTTTGGATACATGGCTTGTATTACATTGTGAAAAGCCTGAACCCTTTGTGGGCTTGGAGTGGCAATCCCTTTTGCTGTGTTGATTGTCGCCCCCAGGTATTGCTGTGTTTGACACGGCAGAAGGTGTGACTTTGTGTAGTTGATTGAGAAACCTAGTTTGTGGAGGGTTTCTATGACATACTTTGTGTGTTGTGAACACCGTTCTAGCGTGTTGGTTTTGATTAACCAATCGTCTAGGTACGGGAACACATGTATTTGCTGCCTTCTGATATGTGCAGGTACGACTGCCAGGCATTTAGTAAAAACTCTTGGCGCAGTTGTTATTCCGAATGGCAACACCTTGAATTGGTAATGTACCCCTTGGAATACAAACCTTAAGTACTTTCTGTGTGAAGGATGTATCGGTATATGGAAATATGCATCCTTTAGGTCTAGTGTTGTCATGTAGTCTTGTTGTTTGAGCAGTGGGATTACGTCCTGTAATGTCACCATGTGAAAGTGATCTGATTTGATGTAGGTATTTAATGTTCTGAGATCTAATATAGGTCTCAGTGTTTTGTCCTTTTTGGGTATGAGAAAGTACAGAGAGTAAACTCCTGTTCCTTTCTGTTGGTTTGATACTAATTCTATTGCTTCTTTCAGTAGCAATGCCTGAACTTCTAGTCCTAGAAGATCTATATGTTGTTTTGACATATTGTGTGTTTTCGGTGGGACGTTTGGAGGGAATTTGAGAAATTCTATGCAATAACCATGCTGGATAATTGCCAGTACCCAAGTGTCTGTTGTTATCTCCTCCCAATGTTTGTAAAATTTGCTTAGTCTCCCCCCCACAGGTGTTATGTGTTGGGGATGTGTGACTTGGAAGTCACTGCTTGTTTTGAGGAGTTTTGGGGCTTTGGAACTTTCCTCTATTCTTTTGGAATTGTCCCCCTCTATATTGCCCCCGAAAACTTCCCCGCTGATATTGGGCCTTGCTTGTGAGGTTGTGGCCTCTGGAGGTTGACCTCGAAACCCTCCCCTAAATTGTGTTTTGCGAAATGTGCCTCTGCTCTGTGGGGAGTAGAGTGCGCCCATGGCTTTTGCCGTATCAGTATCTTTTTTGAGTTTCTCAATAGCAGTGTCGACTTCCGGCCCAAACAACTGCTGTTCATTAAAGGGCATATTCAGCACGGCTTGTTGTATTTCCGGCTTGAATCCTGACGTACGCAACCATGCATGTCTCCTTATCGTTTTTGCAGTATGTACTGTCCTTGCAGCCGTATCTGCTGCATCCATTGCTGACCGTATCTGATTATTGGAGATACTTTGTCCTTCTTCCACCACTTGTTGTGCCCTTTTCTGGAACTCTTTGGGTAAGTGTTCTATGAAATGCTGCATTTCGCCCCAATGAGCTCTATCGTATCTTGCCAAAAGTGCTTGTGAGTTGGCAATGCGCCATTGGTTTGCTGCTTGTGCTGCAACCCTTTTACCTGCAGCATCGAATTTGCGACTCTCCTTGTCTGGAGGTGGTGCGTCTCCCGAGGTATGAGAATTTGCTCTCTTGCGAGCTGCCCCTTCAACCACAGAGTCTGGTGTTAATTGCTGCGTAATATAAACAGGGTCTGTTGGCGGTGGCTTGTACTTCTTCTCCACCCTTGGAGTTATGGCTCTGCCTTTTACAGGATCCTGAAATATTTGTTTGGAATGTTTTAGCATTCCCGGGAGCATAGGTAAGCTTTGGTATTGGCTATGAGTGGAGAATAGTGTATTAAACAAAAAGTCATCCTCAATTGGTTCTGCATGCAAGGTGACGTTATGAAAAGCAGCTGCCCTTGAGACCACCTGCGTGTAGGATGTACTGTCTTCAGGTGGCGACGGCCTCGCAGGATAACAGTCTGGGCTGTTATCTGATACAGGAGCATCATAAAGGTCCCATGCGTCGGGATCATCTTGACTCATTGCAGTATGAGTCGGGGATTGCATCAGTGGTGGAGTGGCTACCGGTGATGTGTGCACTGATGGTGGTGGAGTTGTTTGTCTTGCCACCTTTGCCTGTGGCTGCTTGTCCTTTTCTTGAAAGGCAAGTCTTCTTTTCATCTTAATTGGGTGAAGAGTGCTTATCTTCCCTGTGTCCTTTTGAATGTGGAGCTTTCTTTGAGTGTAGTCTGGCTCTACTGATTCAAGTTCTTCTCCGAAGTTATGTTTTTGCATCTGGGAGGACAATCCCTGTTCCTCTATGTAGGAACCTGTTTTCGGTTCCGAGGCTGGATGTTTCGAAATCGAAACCTTTTCGGTCGCCTTTTTGGGCTCTGAGGAAACCTTTATTTTCGGCATCGTGGTGTCTCAGTGCCGACCCATTTTGGTGCCACTGTCTCGGTGCCGAATCTGCTTGGAGGCGCTGTCTCGGGCCCGAGATTGCTGTGTGGCGGTATCTCGACCGGAGTCGGATGACTTCGCCACAAGCGTGCCCTTTTTCGGTGCCGATGATCGGTCACCTGTTTTTCGGGTTAAGCCATGGCCTGTTGGCGGTGGCGTCCCCTGGGCTTTTGTTGTCTTTTCGTGAGTTTTATGTTTCGACGTCTTACTCACGGTTTTCGGCGTTTCTTCGGGATCGAGCTCGTCCGAGTCCGATTCCTGGATGGAGAAGGTTTCTTCTTCCTCCTCGAAACGCCCTTGTCCTGTCGACGCCGACACCATCTGCAGTCTTCTTGCTCTTCGGTCTCTTAATGTCTTCCTCGACCCAAACGCTCGACAGGCTTCACAGGTATCCTCCTTGTGCTCTGGAGACAGACACAAGTTACAGACCAGATCCTGATCTGTATACGGATACTTGTTATGACATTTTGGGCAGAAGCGGAATGGGGTCCGTTCCATCAGCCTTGAAGAGACACGTGGCCGGGCCGACCAGGTCCTGACGGGGGATCGAAAAAACCCTTAGGGCCACCGGAGCTCTTCCAAAGTCGGTGTCGATCTGTTGTAACTAACCCGATACCGAACGCAAACAATACTGATGATTTTTCCGAGATTCGAACTAACTTTCCGACCCAAAACACGGAGCGAAAAGAAACACGTCCGAACCCGATGGCGGGAAAAAAACAATCTAAGATGGAGTCGACGCCCATGCACAATGGAGCCGAAATGGGAGGAGTCCCTCGATCTCGTGACTCGAAAAGACTTCTTCGAAGAAAAACAACTTGTAACACTCCGAGCCCAACACCAGATGGCGGGATGTGCACAGCATGTGTATCTGCAGCTACACATGCCATCGAACATATAATTATAATGTAACTGAAATGGCCGCAGGCATCCGGGGAGGAGGGACAGCACATGTAAATCTACAGCACTATATGCCACAAATGGCTGCACATGCTCTGCATAGACTGTAAAGCAGTCCCTCCATGATAAGTAGTGGCTAGCCTCTGGGAGTGGCAGTTGCCTGGAAAATTGTTCTTAGGACAGCCTGTCCTACATTGGTTTGCTGACATGCTAATACATCTACACAATAATGCTTTGTGGAAGTATGCAGTGCAGACCAAGTAGCTGCCTTACAAATGTCAGTTAAAGGAATGTTTCCCAAATGTTTTCCTAGTGGAATGTGCTCTAGGAGTTAGTGGCAGCTGTCTTTTTGCTTTAGCATACCAAGTTTGTATGCATTTAACAATCCACCTAGCTATGCCATTTTTAGAAATTGCATTACCCTTATGCTGTACTGAAAAGGCTACAAAAAAGCTGCATTGTTTTCCTAAAGTCCTGTGAGTGCCCTTTTGACATCTAAAGTGTGTAGTGCTCTTTCTGCCACTGAATCAGGTTGCAGAAAGAAAACTGGTAATTCAATGGCTTGAATGATGTGGAATTGAGAAACTACTTTCGGTAGAAACCTTGGGTTTGTATGGAGGACCACCTTGTCTTTATGTATTTGAAAGAAAGGTTCTTCTAAAGTTAGTGCCTGGAGCTTGCTTAAACGTCTGAGTAATGTAATAGCGACTAGAAAAGCCACTTTCCAAGAAAGGAATTGAACAGGGCATAAATGAAGAGGCTCAAAAGGTGGACCTATGAGGCTAGTGAGCAATATATTCAGATTCCATGACGGGACTGGAGATATTCTAGGTGGAATTACTCATTAAAGTCCTTCCATGAATGCTTTGATAACTGGTATTCTGAACAGAGGAGTATGTTGTTTGTTTTGTAAATAGGCAGCAATGGATGAAAGATATAATTGGATTAAAGTGTAAGCTAATTTACACTGGACTGAGGTATGCTAACCCTAGCTCTGCATTGAGGATGGTTCCTAGATACGGTTGAACTTGAAGAGGCTGTAGGTGGGATTTGAGAAAGTTGATTGTGAACTCTAATTTGGGAAGAAGGTTTATTGTGGTTTTGAGTGTGGGATTGACACTGCTGTAGTGTACTGGCTTTGATGAGCCAGTCATCTAGGTAAGGGAACACATGTATTTTCTGTCTTCTGAGATGTGCTGCAGCAACTGCCAGACACTTGGTAAATACACTGGAAGTGGCTGTGACTCAAAAAGGGAGAATTTGAATTGATAATGTTTTACTGTGACCACAAATCTTAGGTATTTACGGTGTGCCGGATGAATGGTGATGTGGAAGTAGGTGTCCTTTAGGTCTAGAGCCACCATGAAGTCACCTAGTTGAAGGAGTGTAACAACATCCTGAAGAATAACCATGGGAAAGTGTTCTGGGAGAATGTCTTGGTTTAGGGGTCGGATATCTAGTATGGGTCTGGTTGAACCATCCTTTTTGGGTATGAGACAGTATAGGTAGTATACTCCTGTTCCCTGATACTGTAATGGGACAGGCTCTATGGCCCCTTTGAGGAATAGAGACTGCTCTTCTTCTTTTAAAAGGGCAAGATGTCTGTGAGATAACCTGTGTGTGTGAATGGAAATGTTTGGAGGTGTGGAAGTAAGCTCCAGACAATAACCATGTGGATAATGGAGATGACCCATTGGTCCGACATTATTTCCGTGTATTTCATGTGATAATATTGAAGGCAGCTCCTACTGGTGAGGTATGAAGTTTGGGAAGGTGAATATAGTCAGTGTTTGCCTGAGGAGGGTCAACCACGGGTGACAGTGCTCTAACCCCTGCATCTGAAATTATTGCCCCAATATGTCCCTCTGAGAGTGCCTCGAGAGGGAGAGGTTGAGGCTTGTTTGGTTTGGGAGGTGTTTAGGTGAGAGGTTGTTGATGGTCTTTAACCACCTCTGTATGTTGGGCGATGAAAAAAACCTGTGTCTAGTACTGAAAAGCCCCCATGGCCTTTGTGGTGTCTGTATCTTTCTTTAATTTCTCAAGTGTAGAGTCAACTTGAGGGCCAAAGAGATACTCCTTGCCAAAGGGCATATTAAGTACCGCATGTTGAACTTCTGGCTTGATGCCTGAACATCTAAGCCATGCATGTCTCCTCAATAAAATGCTGGTGTTTATCCCACGAGTGGCAGTATCAGCAGTATCTAATGCACATTTGATAATATTGTTTGCAAATGTTTGCCCATCTGCAACAATCTGCTTGCCATGTTTTCGATGCTCATCTAGGAGATATTGGAGGAGCTTCTCCATCTAATCCCAGAGAGCCCGGTCATAACTAGCAAGCAAGTCCTATGAATTAGCAATACGCCAATGATTTGCCGCTTGTGCAGCCACTCTTTTGCCTGCCGCATCTAGCCTCTTGCTCTCCTTTTCTGGTGGCGGAGAGTCCCCAAAAGCCTGGCTGTTAGCTCTCTTCCTGGCGGTGGTAGTCAGTATAGAATCTGGTGGGACCAGAGACCTGATGAATATTGGGTCCGAAGGTGCAGGCTTGTATTTCTTATCCACCCTGGCTGTTATAATCCTAGAGTGGACAGGCTCTTTAAAGATTTTGTCTGCGTGACAAAGCATACCTGGAAGCAGAGGCAGGAAATTAATGTCTCTGTGGGTGGTGGCGAGGGCATCAAACAAAAAATCCATCTCTTTTGGATCTTTATGGAGCTGTACATTGTGATAACTGGCTGCCCTAGCAATGACCTGTTAGTAGCTAGAAGTATCCTTTGGAGGAGAGGGCCATGCAGGATATAAATCTGGATCCATGTTTATAATGGAGTCTGGATTATAAGTCCCAAGGGTCTGTGTCTCGATGTATGTCCAAGGCCTCCTGGAACGCTTCACCTTAAAAGTAACAGAGGGGGAAGCTACAGTAGGCCCTGTCCCTTCTTGTATATATAATCAGCGCTGTTTAGAGTTTATGGTCTCCAACATCGGTTCAATAGGAGACAGTGTAGTAGAGGATTGACTAGAATCCAGTTGATCCAAAGAGATCGTGTCTTGACTTTTCTGTACCGAAGATTATGGTCATTGGACCTCTTTGGATGCCAAATCTGATTCAGAGCTGCTTCTACTCGGAGCAGATACACTTGGTGCCAAAGGTTTGGTAGTTATCATTCGTACCGAAATGGAAGAGGTCGATACCAAAGACGTGGCAGTAGTCTTCATTTTCTTCGGTGCCAACGGGTCGGGGCAGCCGAAATGTCCTTCCAATATCAACTATGGCCTAGTGGCAGTGGTGGTCCAGTAACCTCAGTAATGGCTTTTATTATAAGTCTGAGGGGCTGTGATACTGAATCGCTGCGCGGATGGTACCTCGTGGGTTTCCATGCTGGACTGAACATCAGAGTCCGAATCTTGAATGGAGACGGCCTCCTTCTGCTCAGGTTCCTTCTGCGTGTGTTCTTTCGCAAAGATGTCTGGAGTGTTGGCTGGGGATTTATGCGCCATCTTCAACCTGCACGCTCTTCAGTCCCGAAGGGTCTTCTTCAATCTGAACGATCAATACATCACAGGTAGCCTCCTGATGATCTGGTGAGAGGTACAAATTACACACCTGGTGATGGTTGGTTTGGGGGAACTTGGAGTGGCACTGAGAACAGAAATGAAATGGTGTCCGTTCCATCATCCAGCAGTTTCTTCGTGCTGCGTGGAGGTAGGCCTGAGCCCTGCCGTAAAGGGCGGTTGGTCAGTACTGGTCCTGAAGAGCTGTAAACTATGAATGCAAAGTGGAAAACGTGATTAAAATAACAATACCGTAGAATAAAGGATAGACAGGAAGAAAGTCTGGGACCGGAGCAAGTCGAAGACGGAGCAAAGAATACATGTCTGAACCCGACAGCGGAGAGAAAATCTAACAAAGGACTCGATGCCCATGCGCAGTATCACTGAGAACGAGGAGTCATCCGATCGTCTGACTCAAAAAATGCTTCTTGAAGAAAAAAAAACTTGTAACACTCTGAGCCCAACACTAGATGGCAGGACCATGCAAAACTTGTGTTTCTACAGCCGCACATGCCATCAAACATAACCTTTTATTGTAAAATACCAACAGCTCTGTGTGTCTATTATTTCAAGGGGCTGGGGTGAGTGTTAAGCTTATACATGGAAACCCTCCCTGCAGATAAGAGTTCCTTGTTGAAGACCCCACAGCTGCAATTTTTAAATGTTTCTAAATTTAGTCTCTTCCACTAACTTGGCATCTTCAGCTTCATCAATACAGCAATGGAATTCAGGGACAAATAGGCCATACTGTTCAGACAGAGAAACAAATGCATCTTCATAAAACAATAGCATGTGAAGAACAAAATGTTCATAACTGGTACTATAAGGCATAAATAATAGTTTTTGTCAAGAGGTGCACACGTATTCATATTTATTATGTGAAAAGTAATACTGAAACAGACACACTATGAATCCACTGGTTACTAATCTGGGAGAATGAAGAAGCCTCCAAGGATTGGTCATGTAGCATACAAAAACCCCACATCTTGCTTGTACAACAGTAAAAGTTAAACCACTGGCACAGTTGGGTGGACAGCAGGTACTGTGACTGGAGGCGTTCCTCAAGTGAGGAAGCAATATCTCTCACATGTCAGAGAAGGAAAATAAGAAATGTACCAGCTGTTCAGACTTTTTATATACATCTCCTGCCGCTTGAATGCATACTTCATACAACATTATGTACAAAGGCCGTACTAATAACGTAAGGGATCTGCTTTAAAACAACTGGATCTGGGCTCCTTCCCAGCCCACGCCGAACAAAAATGTTCGGCTTCCTACCCCAGGGACTCTGGATTTTCCAATTTAAAAATCCATGGTAACTATTTTTCTTTGTTAAATCTTTTTTGTATTCGAACACAATAAGAATAGCAATACAACAGCCCACTGAAACTTAGGTGCACAAGGTGGTCAGCGAACAGATATCCACACGGTACTCTGTTGATCAAATCCCGTCACATCACACAAGGGGATAGTACAGTTCAACAGAGAATCGTAATCATTTTTGCAAATCAACACATGAAATTGGAATAAAGGGGAATTACAGTAGAGTACACCAAAATGTGCGTTAATAATGTAACTGGTTGCACCTGCATTAACCATCAGTGTCTCGATCTTTGTCACTTGATGTACCCTCACTTATACACCCTCCTGCAGCGTCATCAGTTCTGCTATTCTTCGTATGGATCTCGCTGCCGGGAACCATTCAGTCACATCTCTCTTCCAGTGAGCCAGCAAAGGCACTTTCTGCCCCATCCACCAATTAGCCGAGCACTGTCTGGCCAATACCAGCGCTAATTGCAGGTATTTGTAAGACATCTTTCTCCCCGTGGGTCTCACCAAACAGCCCAGTAGACAAAACTGAGGCGTGAGGGTTCCCTGCAGTGCTGAGGTGTATGTAATTCTATTCACTACTCATACCCAAAAAGCATTCACTCAAGCATATCTCCAAGCCAGGTGCAGAAAATCCACCCCATCAACATTACAACAGGACAGAAAGAAGCTCAGTCAGGATATAAGCAGCTTAGTTTTTGTGCTATGAAGAAACCTAAAGTGGACAAGCTTAAACTAGGCACTGTTTGAAACTTTTCAGGTCAGTCAATGTGCACAACCTGGCCCAGTACTCATCCATCAATGGTTCTCCCAAATCCGCATCCCAGGCTTTCTGCGCCCGCCGAGTCCTGTGGTCACGTCCACCCCCATGGCTTTATATAATAGAAACACCAGGTGTCTCACTGTCACCACAGGTCAACATCTCCCCCAGAGTACCAGACACAGGGGGAGCCGCCAGGAAAGTCCTCCATGTCTCCCTGGCGAACTCAGCCAAGCCTGCATACTGCAAAAATGCACCCTACCCCAAACTCCATCTGGATGTCCTCAAGAGATAATGATCTCGCCTGGGTACAAGTCACTCCAGTTATCACAGCCACTACTCTCTTGCCACGCCCGATATATCATGTTGGCTTCTTTGTGACATTGAGGGCCAAATATCCATACTAGGAGCCCACTATGAAAGGAGGCCCTACGAAGCTCTACGTTTACCCAATGTTGCCACACTCGGGCTGTCTGCCTGACCACATATGGGCTATCTTTCGATACCCTGGTTCCTTCCTCTGGACCCACACATTCGCCAACAGGCATTTCTCCCAATTGTCTCCCTCCACCAGCCATCGCTCCGCATGTTGCAACACTGATAACTAAGTTAGTGATGGTGAGGAAGAGCTTATGGTTGAAGGTCCTGTGCAAGTTATGGACTGAGGAGCCAACCATAACTGAGGAATTCCAAGGAGGTTTTTGGTTTTACTTCACAGACATAACTATACTTTTAACTGTATTTTCTAAAGTGAATTTCAAAAGGTTTTCCAAAATACATGTTAATTTTTCAGAGTAGAAGAAACCATAACTTCACTGTAGAGGTCTGATTCTCTTACATGAAATACTGAGTACTTCGCTACCATTCCCAACTCAGCATGAAGTGGAATCTTCACTGACTATGCGTTGCCGTGCTTGGCAGAACCCAGCAACTGAAATCAGTAAAGATTACACAGGGCCTACAGCTGTGCACTGCAGGGGAGGGGGACAGTGAGGCCCAGCTACCAAACCCTCTGCACATGGCCATTGACACACAAACATGTCTAGCCAAGAAAACAATCAAAAACAAATCCATAACCCCACTGAGATAGTCCAACACATGAGAAGTATGGATCCTTGGCTTTGATTAATGCCAGACTCTTCATAGTGGAAAAATAAATCCATTAGGTAAGTATTGCATTTCAGTGCAACCCTTTTCTTGAGTGGCTTGTGGGTAAAAGAGTCTAATGAAAACATTTTGGTGTTTGGAATATTGTTTGTCCAGTGTGTAAAAAGATAACGTAATGAAGAAAAAAACTTGAGTCCATAGGCATTGCAAGCTGCTCAGAGAAAGCGATTAGTCTGCATGAGGCACCATCACATTAACTATTTTGTGTGTATAGCTGTGGTACTAAGATCATTTTGTAAAATTGGAAACAGATTACTTGGACAGGTCTATTTAGGGAAAAAGCATGTTTATGTTTTCATAAGAAAACATGGCTTTCTTCCTCCAAGTGTGAGCGTTTCATTGCAACTAACAGAGTATTTATAAACCCTATAATGGAATGTGTTTCATCAGCATTTTCTGAAACAGGTACCATTTTGATTGGAGTTGATCTGAATCTCACTACATTATGTTGTTGCACTTTGTGTGCCTTGTTCAGATGAGGGTATTGCTTAGATTGTCATCTTAGGGAGTCAGAGAGCCATCTCCAGGCTACGATATTCTGTTCTTGCCTATCTGTAACAGCTGACAGAGTTCTTTGAGTGGTCCCAACAAACTATTGAGACACTTTCGGGGCCATAACTCACTTCTTGTACTTATTATGTTCTCTTGGTTGTCTGGTCCACAATGGAATGGGAGTAATGTTATCCACTGATGATTTCTGGGGTGCATGCTCACTGTGAAGAGGCTGGGAGGTCCCAGCTTCTCCGTTGCTTTGTCTCCTCGTTAGTCACTATGCAGGCAATTGATGGGTGATACAGTAGTAAAACCATGAGGTAAAGTAGGACCAAAGTACACATGCCACAGTTCTCAAGGCATGAAGCTTTGATTCAATTAATTGAAAGCCTTTTCTACATCAAGCATGTCTAACACTTAAGGGCCTGTACTAAGACCTCATGCAAGCAATATAGACATACTAGAAATAAATCCTGATTTGCTAATCCCTTCCAAAATTGAATTCAAATAACTCAACCAGTCAGATGGCCAAGATGTCACAAAAGAATGGTACATAAACTTTGTAAAGGATGTGTGTAAGCATTGTAAAAAAGTGATTTAAGGTTGTGTTTTTACCTGTATTCAGGATGCCGGCTCACATGATGTTCATCCCTATGCCATCTGTACCCCGGATCTTCCTAAAACACAGAAAACAACTTTGAGATAATGTCACATATCGTTTGTTTACAGAAATACTGAATTAATCTTATGAAAGACAATAGTAATATTAAGAGGTTAAGTCAAACATAATGCGCACTGTGACTCTTGTACTTCTCTTCTACTAATCTTAAAACGTTCAGTTCTTAGAAAGATTAGCAGAGATTTTTTCACAACAAAATATTTAGTTTTTTAAGGAAGGTTGGAATGTAGGAGGATGGCCTAATTTGCAGTGGGTACCTATGGTACTCACACCTTATACCAGGTCTAGTTACCCCTTATTAGTGAAATGCAGGCACTCTCTAGAAGCCAGGCTCTCTAGGGGTAGCTGTAGCTGAGCAGCGAAGGCTTATCTAGGAGACATGCACAGCTCATGCACTACCACCGTAGTCACACAGTACTCACACACATGAAAGAAAATATTCAGTGTTACAAAAATAAAGGTACTTTATTTTGGCGACACAAATGCCAAAAATACCATATAGACTATACTTCCTTAGGAGGTAAGTAAAACACAAATGATATACACAAGTATGCAGAAATAGGCATAAAAACAGTTAGAAAACAGTGCAAGTAATGAAAATTACAACCGTTAGAAAGTGGGCCTGGGGGAACACATACCAAATACTAAAAGTGGAATGCGAATGTCGGTTTCCCACTAAGGCAAGTGTAGTGTGTAGAAGGGCGCTGGGAGTATTAGAAAACACCAAACGTAAGTATTAGAACGCACCCCAGAGCCCAGGAAAGCAGGAGTAAATCACAGTAACTTTCCTAGAACACACAAGAACGCGAGAAAGAAGATATTGCAGGAATCAGAAGAGACTGCAAGACACCAGAAGACCTGGGGAAGAAGGTGACTAAGTCCAAGAAGCAAAGAAGACTCCAGGGAGGACAGGAGCCCCTGCTAACTCGGATGAAGGTGCAAAAGAAGAATCACCTGTGAGGAACAACAGTCCGTACTGCACCCAAGAAGACGGATGCGGGTTCTTGGTTGGTGCAGATGATGTCCCACGCCGGATGGAAGATTGCAGTCTGGTTTGCATCACTGGATTCTGCCAACAAGCCTTAGTAAACACAAAGCTTGCAGTTAGTGGAAAATGGCGCTGCCCGGTACCAGGAGGGACTTGGTGGACTCTACCCAGGAAGGGGAGTCAGAAGGGACTCTCAGTAACTCAGAGAGCCCACAGAAGACCAGGCAGCGCGCACAGGAGTTCCGCAGCACGGGGACAAAGAAGATGCAAAAGGAGACCCACGCAGCACTACAACAAAGGATCCCATGCTGCCAGAGAACCACTCAGGAAGATGTACGTCGCAGGATAGAGTACTGGGGACCAGAGCTGCACTGTGCACAAAGAACTTCATAGAAGGATGCCAACAAACCTGGCAACTGCAAAACACACAGTGCACAGGGGTACTGTTTTGCGTCAGGAGGCACACTCTTACCTCCACCAAAGTTGGACAGTAGGACGTCAGGACCATCAGGACCACTTCAGTCCACCACCCGTGAAGCAGAATCCATGCAGCTCGTCAGGAGAGGGGACCCATGCCACCGGTCGTCGATGCTGAGAGGTGCCTGCTGAAGCAGGGGAGTGACTCCTACACTACAAGGGAGATTCCTTCGTTCTTCTGGTGCAGGCTGAAGACAGGCTGTCCTCTGGAGATGCACAACTGGGAAACAGTTGCAGGTGCTGGCAGAAGCTGAAGATACAATGTTGCAGAAGTCATCTTTGCTTCTTTGTTGCAGTCTGTAGAGTTCCTGGATGGTCCAGATGCAGTTTCTTCGGTGAGAAGGTGAAGTAAAGGATGCAGAGGATTCCTGCTGGAGTCTTGCAATCCGAATATGAAGAACCACACAAGAGAGAGACCCTAAATAGCCCTGAAAGGGAATTGGTCAGCTAAACAAGTAAGCATCTATCAGGGGAGGTCTCTGACATCACCTGCTGGCACTGGCCACTCAGATGCTCCCAAAGTTC
Source organism: Pleurodeles waltl (assembly GCF_031143425.1). Classification (NCBI taxonomy): domain Eukaryota; kingdom Metazoa; phylum Chordata; class Amphibia; order Caudata; family Salamandridae; genus Pleurodeles; species Pleurodeles waltl. The sequence continues at coordinate 521,618,861 of NC_090442.1, forward strand.
CCTGCCAACTTGGAATCCAAGATGGCAAAACCCTAGGACCCTCTGATGGAGCTCTGAGCACCACCCCTGGGGTGGGGATGGACAGGGAAGTGGTCACTCCCCTTTCCTTTGTCCAGCTTCGCAGCAGAGCAGGCACTGTGGGTCCCTGGACCAGTGTAGACTGGGTTATGCAAGGAGGGCACCAAATGTGCCCTTCAAAGCATTTCCAGAAGCTTGGGGAGGTTACCCCTCCCAAGCCTGTAACACTTATTTCCAAAGAGAGAGGGTGTAACACCCCTCTCCCAAAGGAAATCCTTTGTTCTGCCTTTCTGAGCTTGAGCTGCTCAAGCAACAGGAGGGCAGAAACCTGTCTGAGAGGTGGCAGCAGCTGGGGCTGCCTGGAAAACCTCAGAAGGCTGGCATGGCAATACTGGGGATCCTCTAAGGTGCCCCTAAAGTGCATGGAATCATACAACCAATGCTTGCAAAGGCACTGGGGTATGATTCCAACATGTTTGATGCCAAGCTTGCCTATGTTCGGAGTTACCACTATGTAGCTGGAGATAGGTAGTGACGTATGTCCAGTACATGCATAAAATGGCATCCCTGCACTCACAAAGATGGGGAAAATGGTCCTGGGGTCACCTCTGCTAGTGCAGGGGTGCCCTCACACACAGGTGTCGCAAAAGAAATGCTGCAGCCCATAGGGATCCCCTGGAAACCCAATGACCTGGGTACCTAGGTACCACATACTAGAGACTTATAAGGGGCACCAGTATGCAAATTGTGGGTGAAATACCGGGTCACCAGTTTGGAATAACCATAATTTAAGGGAGAGAGCATAATGACTGGGGTCCTGATTAGCAGGATCCCAGTAGAAACAGTCAAACACACTAACAAACAGGTCAAAGGTGGGGGGTAACCAAGCTAGAAAGAGGCTACTTTCCTACAGGTTGTGCCTGTGCTTTACCACTGGTATGGGTGATAAGGCTTCCTATCAATCAAATCTTTACTCTCAGCCTTTGCCTCCAGGGCACCAGCCGAGGGGGTGATAGATGTTCATCGGGATTAACTGGACCTTTAGAACTGCTACAACAAGAGTCACTATGGTGAGCACTTCAGACTAACTGCTGCATTCTTTCTATCTTATGCCATTGTCATAGAGGAATATCAATCACCTGAAAGAACATTGCTAAAAATATTCTTTAAAGGGTTAGGGGTAAAAGTGAAAATCTCATTTGGTGCGAACAGTTGCATTTGGGACAACTGAAAGCCTTTTCCTGCCTTCTTTGACTTAGGACAAATTAAAAACACATTTTTGCTTAGCTATTTTAATGCATAATCATGTCTGAAGTCCCATATGACTGCAGAGAGTTATTCCATGGTTATGAATCTGTGAGTACAACATGCTGGGTACTTGATGGCTACTTCAGGGATACATTCCAGACCGCTTGCATGGATGTTCTAGAGATATCCCCAACATGATCTGTCCTAACCGTCTTACAAGCAAGAACGCTTGCATTAATGTTGAAAATTTGCTCTCATTACCCAGTAGTACTGTGTGGTAATTTAAGCCTTCATGAAGGCAACATCCGGTGGACAACCCAATCCCAGCCACTTTGATTAAATGCAAGTTATTGCTTCATGTTTTCTCCTAATAAATACTGTTCTTTTTCAGGATATTCTTCCAAATTCTTAAAAGTGTACCAAATGTTTAATTATTGAAAAAGCTTGTACTAGTGAGCAAGACACTTTTGTCCATTACAGTTATGTTTCTGGGGGAGCTTGTTCAAAAGTGGACAGCAAATTAAATCAGATAGTTTAATGTTAATCCAGTGCTCCATGTAGTAGGATGGGGGAGCTACGGTTGCATGTCAGCATTTGCTACCCCATATTTGGGCAGCCTTCCACATGCTGGACAATAAAGAAATAATTTCCATCTTGACCACACTTTTCAGGAGTAGATTGTATTTTTCTATTTTGTTAATCTCTGCATGTCCAGTTGGTGTCCTGCAGAGTAGGCTCCATTTCCACTCCTGCCTTGCACCCACCCTTGAACATCTTAAGATCTGCTTTTTAATCTCCTGTTTGGCTTAGGGTTCCCTGGATGATATAACACGTTTCAGATTAAAGTGTTCTCCTCTACAGGATTTCTATAATAAGAGATATTACCTTCATACAATGCACACCAGACTGCTTCCAGTATCTTATATTGAACCCAGAATAATCTATTACGCCTAGTGACTAGGAACATCCCCATAGCAAAATCGGCTAAGGTTAACAATAAGATACTTTTTCTTGTTGGACTCTTTACTCTAGCTTACAAAAACTGTCTTTTCTGTTGAATCAATTCCAGAGAGATGTAGGAAGAATATGTTTGCACAAAAACAATAAGAGTGTAATTGTTAGTTATATTGCATATAAATAATGGTTGTTGGACTTTTTTGCTAATGCAGGGTCATCCCCAATCTTTTTGCCTCCTGCCTCCTATTTGTTCTGACCTGTTGCTGTTGGCTTTTGAACACTGAGCACTTTACCACTGCTAACCAGTGCTAAAGTGCATATGCTCTCTGTGTAAAATGTGTATGTAATTGGCTTATCCATGATTGGCATATTTGGTTTACTAGTAAGTCCCTAGTAAAGTGCACTAGAGGTGCCAGGGCCTGTAAATCAAATGCTACTAGTGGGCCTGCATCACTGGTTGTGCCATGCACATAAGCAGCTCTGTAATCATGTCTCAGACCTGCCACTGCAGTTTCTGTGTGTGCAGTTTTAACTGTAAATTCGACTTGGTAAGTGTACCGACTTGCCAGGCCCAAAACTTCCCTTTTCATACATGTAAAACACCCCTAAGGTAGGCCCTAGGTAGCCCCAAGGGCAGGGTGCAGTGTATGGTTAAGGTAGGACATATAGTAATGTGTTTTACATGTCCTGACAGTGAAATATTGCTAAATTCGTTTTTCACTGTTGCAAGGCCTGTCCCTCTCATAGGCTAAAAAGGGGGCTACCGTAAAATCTGATTAAAGTGTAGATTCCCTTTGGGAGCGGATGGACATGTGGAGTTTGGGGTCTCTGAGCTCACAATTTAAAAATACATCTTTTTAGTAAAGTTGATTTTGAGATTGTGTGTTTGAAAATTCCACTTTTAGAAAGTGAGCATTTTCTTGCTTATACCATTTCTGTGACTCTGCCTGTTTGTGGATTCCCTGTCTGGGTCAGTTTGACAGTTGGGCTGGTTGCACCTCACACTAGACAGTGACACAAAAGGAGCTGGGGTGTAGTCTGCATTTCCTGATGAGCCATCTGTGCTAGGAGGGAGGGGAGGAGTGGTCACTTAAACCTGAAAGGGATGTGCCAGTCCTCACACAATGCACTCTCCGACCCCCTGGTGAGTGTCTGGGGCCTGGCCTGGGCAAGGCAGGATTTCACATTCAAAAGAGACTTTACTTTGAAGTAGGCCTACTTCAAAGGAGAAATTGGGTATGAGAAGGGCACCCAAAACCACAGACTTTAGATCACTTCTGGACATCAAGAGGAACCTCTGCCTGGAGAAGAGCTGAAGAGCTGAGGAGAATTGCTGCCCTGCCTGTGACTGTGCTTTGTGGAGCTATCCTGCAGTTGCTGCTTCTGCCAGAGTAAGAGGGCAAAGACTGGACTTTGTGTGCCTTCCATCTTGTGAAGAAATCTCCAAAGGCTTGATTTAGAGCTTGCCTCCTGTTGTTTGAAGTCTCAGGGACAGCAAAGACTTCTCTCTGCCAGCACCTGGAGTCTCTGGAGATACTCCAGTCCCTGGGCCCTTGAAAGGAAAGCTGTTGGAAATCCAAGGAAATCGACTTCGGACCGACGCCGCTGGTGAATCCGGTGATGCCACCTGCAACCGACTCCGTGATCTTTGCTAGAACGTGACGACCTTCGCAGGCCCAACGAGGCTGCAGCCCCGCTGAAGTCTGCGACTCCGTGGAAGTCGCTGCACCACGTCATTACCGACGCATCGACTTGTTTTCACTCTTCACCAAAGGTACAGTACTTGGGGGTCTACGCGACTCCATGTCCGGCATCGCTGGTGTGGGCCTGTTGGGAACGACTCCGTCACAACACCGTGTTGACACCTCATCGAAGCATTTTGTGTTTCTAAGCGCTATTTTTGAGTTTAATCTTTAAAAATTCATAACTTGACTTGTAGTGTCGGATTTTGGTCGTTTTGGTCTTGTTTTGTTGAGATAAATATTTCCTATTGTTCTGAACTGGTGTTGTGTCATTTTGTAGTGTTTTCATTAAGTTACTGTGTGTGTTGGTACAAATACTTTACACCTAGCACTCTGAAGTTAAGCCTACTGCTCTGCCAAGCTACCAAGGGGGTAAGTAGGGGTTAGCTGAGGGTGATTCCCTTTTACCCTGACTAGAGTGAGGGTCCTTGCTTGAACAGGGGGTACCCTGACTGTCAACCAAAGACCCCATTTCTAATAATGGTTTTCTGTCGACTATAGATGAAACACCTCAGCATAATGGAATACAGTGTGCAGAAAATTGTTCTCTGAGAGAAAAAAGGCAAATTAATATTGTATAACTCACTATTGGTTCAAATCATAGTGTAGCAACATGTGTATATACAAACAAACACACCCAGGGGGATTGGAAAAATAGGTGAAGAACCCAGGCAATCCAGCTCCAAAACAGAAATGCTACTTTAATTAACATGTATGAAGAAGCCGCTACTTTCTTATTGTTGTATTAGTTTTTAATTTTGAAATTATAAATACATTCATTTAAAAAATATGAATTTATGGTACAAAGAAACAAAACTGACATGCTAGAGCCTAGGAAGCAATATCAAATTCCTTGGACTTTATGGAACACAAATAATATTTTAGATATGCTGCAAACAGATGCCTTGCAAACTGCCATTGTTTTCCTTTCTAATGCTGCAGCCTAAGCAATCTAGTAGTATTGCTCTCTCAAATTGCACTCTTGTGGCATAGTGTTCAATCTCAGCTTTTTACACCTTAGGAGAGTACTTCCATAAGCCCACTCACCCTGGTCACCAGCTTGCCATGGAAGTCAATGAGCTTCTAGTTTAGTTACCTGCCAGGGAGATTGTAACACTCTTTCAAGACGTAGCACTTTGATCACTTAAACCTCTGCCAGAGGAACTGTGCACTTGACCATTGTGGGGGATGCTCCCTTGTGGGCCTTATGTATGCTGTCAGAGCCCTAGAGCGTTCATGCACCGACAGTCCAATTAAGGCATCTGGAGGCAGTTCAAGTGTTATAAGATTCCTGATATTATAACATGCAATATTTTCCACAGCTTGCATTTCCACAAACTTTAGTCTATTCTCAGTCAGCCTGCCAATGCTGTCCCTCTATCAACTCTCTTAATGTCAAGATTATCCCCCTCTGGATGGAAAAGGTTCAACATTGATGACCTCCTATTACAGCCATATGTCACTGCAGTAGCCTCTCTCAAAATCGAAGAGTTATTGCTATTCAGGAGCTGAAGAAGAATGGACCCTTTGAGGAGCCTTCCATGAGGCATCAGAAAGGTCAACAGAATGGAAAAGGTACATGCATAGCCATAAGATGGATCTTCATAGGCGTGAACATGGAGAAACATGGAAAAACAGCGACATAGAAAGGGGCTATAGCGCCACACTGCATCGATGGATCATTATATTTTTCCATCACTGACAATTTTATGAAGAAGAAAAAAGACCCTCCTCCTCGTCACAATAAACAAAAAAACAAAGAGAGAAACCCAGTGTCAAACTAAGGCGTTTTCACCCGAAAAAGTATCCAGCCTTCCAAAGGACTCTGCATGAATTTGAAGGAAAACACTAGCAAAGAACAAAACTACCAAATGAGTAATGTTCTAGGATATTTCTCATATAGCCGAAAAAACAACTTCGGCGCTCTCACCATACAGGATGCTGTGTCAGAGGAGGCCCATGGGTATGAAAGCCTACAGAATTTTCCTTTATATTTTGAAGAAACGTATTTTAAAACAACAAAAATAAGGCGTTTACTCTCTTCATTCATATATGTAAAATACAGCAAATATTCATTAAATCAAAGAAACAAAGGTAAGCTGGTATATATACACATATATGTCTATCATCAGAATTTTGAACTCTTCAGCTTACCAACAACATTCAAGTGTTTCCGAGCCAAAGATCCTTCTATTAATCATCATATCATTTCGTATTTTAAAGGTCGATATGAAAATAAACGGTCTGTGACTAGTAAACCTTCATACATTTGTTTTAAAAGACAAAAAATATTAAGCAAATGTTGCCCATGCAATGGCACTGGGAGGCATCTTGTTTTTTGTTTTATTGGAAAGAATAGTGTTTTAAAAGTGAACAGCAATCAGTTCCAATCGCGGGACTGTAAAGTGAATTTTAACGAAGATCGCTTGATAAAAACTTGCTATCCTTTTACCTTAACCTCGATTCTGAAGCTAAACAGGGGAACCTTCCAAAAAGAGACATGAATGCATTTTTTTTGGCTTTAATAGTAATGGAATCCGCTGCACATGTCATCAGTGTCAAGTACATCGCATAAATAACTAACAATTTTATCTAAATCACCATTAAACTGTACAAGTTAATTAACATCTGCATGAATGTATTACTTTTTAAAACACATCATCAACACAAGGATACAAGCCTTGCTCATGCTGTGCTTCATTACTAACAGAGCAATAACTATATGACAAGTCTAATTTACTCCACCCAAGACACTAAGATCCTCTTCCCAATTTCAGCTGGTTGTTCCAACATTCAAGAAAACCAGAGATGGAGAAATGATGATGTTGGTGATGACAGTGAACGTCTGGAACAGCATGCCCATCGCATTCGCTCCCAATCTAACCCAACACAGTTTAGGGAATATCTAAAATTTAGATTTTAGTATTTCAGTCAGCATAGCTATCTTTCTCTTCTCTTTGTGGCCTGCAGTGATTCTGCGCGCTGGGACTGCTCTTCCTGAGGTACCACACTGGCATCAATAAAAAGGCAGGTGATACATTAATGGCAACGCCACAAAGCAAAACATTTCACAGCACCTTAAATGTTTTCGCTTTCACTTTAACAGGCAATTGGTATGCAGTTTAAGTGAACTACAACTCAGGATGAGGGCCGGTAGCCCAAGTCAAGCAGTAGAGATACAAAATTCATTAAACAGTTCCAGCAGTATACAATCCGGCACAACTGGAATCTCGAGTTGACTAGAACATCCTACGGTTTCGTTAGAATTATTCCCAAAACATAAGTCATGCATTTGTAGTCTAACTATTTAGATCATTGTTCGTTTGAAGGCATAAAAAATGAGGTCACAGGAAGTCATCTGAGCCTGTGATAGGCACAACATAAAGCACTGCGGTTACAAGAGAAGATAGTATCCCTGGAGAACACAGTGGCTTAATTTGTTTGTTTTGAAAATAATAAATAATAGGCATGTCTGTAGTAATATCATAATACATAGAGTCCTGCAAGATAAGTATAAAAGCCTGTCTCTAATTTCCAAACAATACATGGGATTCTGCAATCCCTGTATACAACCTCGTCTCTAATTTCTTTGTAATCGGTGACTTGCGACTCACCCAGTCATCGATTATAAAAACTAAATTGTAATAACTTATTACAGTTGAGTTCTGAGGTCACAGTGACTGCTGCCAGAAGCACAGAGGAAAGGCAGTTCATGTCATGAAGGAAAATTAAAGCAGCTGTTGAAAGAACGAACATCGAAATGCTGTTTTTCTCTTCTTCTGCTCTGTTTTTCTAGCTATACAGTGACAAGAAGGATATATTTATGACAACTTGTTTATTTTTTTCCATTCCTTGGTAATTAAAGACAAGTTAGAAAATGTCTGTATGTTTCAACAGCAGATTTTGTTTAATAAACTAACTTTTATTACAATGCTCCTGATATCTTTTGCAACAAATATTTAACAACTTTGTAATGAGTATAACATGCTATTATAGATTCTATTTTTACTCTTCAAGTTTGCAAACATGCGGTCTCTTAGCACAAAGGAGTTAGGTGGTTTGTAGGAAAGGTGATGGTATGACATTCAGGGGCAGCTCCTTCGCAAAGGCGAAGGAGCGTCGCCCCCCTTGCTAAGACAGGAGCTGAAAAATAAAACAATATTTCTTTATTGTTTTATCTTGCAGCTGCTGGCTCAGCAAGCAACATGTGAAGGGAGGGTCTGGGCCACAGGAGAGGGGAAGGGGAGAAGAGAGTGCACCTAAGTGTGCATGTGTGTTTGGCCAGCCGTCTTAGGCCGGCCAAACACACATGCACACAGGTTTATCCAACTCGTCTGTGTTGGAACAGCCTGTTTGGAGAAACTGCACAGCCGACTGACACTCGGACCAATCCTGATACTGCCTTCATGCTAGGTTTAGCATGAAAGCAGCCGCAGGATTGCTGGGGAGCCTATGCTGGTGTCCCATTGAATGCTAGGACACCAGAAGAAAAGCAGAGGAGGAGGGTGACAGGAGCTGGCGGCGGCAGGAGTTGGCGGCGACAGGAAGAGGTAAGCTTTTTTAAATTATTGTTTTATTCACCTCCATTCTTCCCCTCACCCTCCTCTTGAGTTTTGCAGCAGCTACAGCTGATGACAATGTATTATAAGGAATAAAGTATCCCCTACCGTACACCTGTTCACGATTAGGATATTGTATGTCACCTCAGAGTTCTGTAATCTTATAAAGGGACTTGGTTTAAGGCACTTAACGTCATGGTATTCCTCAGTGACTTGCACTATCCTTATGTATGGCAGAGGGTACTTTATCCTATATATTAAAGGTGGACTTGTGACTTCTTTAGCCACCTTTAATAAACAATATTTTGTCTCAAATGCAATAACTCATTACAGTTCAGATGCAACATCACAGTGCCTGCTGACTGAGTCAGCAGCCAGGGTGGAAGGCAGGGCACAGAGCATGATTAAAACTGCAGTTAAAACAACAAAAATAAAACCTGGCATTTCCTTCTGCTCGGTTTTTCTAGATGCAAAAAGAAAACATGATGGACGGAATGTTGAAAAAAATCAAACATTCACCCCCCAGTCACAGATCTGGGTTTAGTCCAAAGTTTTTTTGCTCGTCATGCCGTTCCAAGTTTGACCCAGTCATATGCAAATCAGTCTTGACCCTGCACTCCATGGGAGTAGTCCGGCCCCAACTGCCAGGCGAGGTCCTCCCTGGTTGGGAAACAAGCATCTTGGGACCGGTTTCAGGGTATCACCCCTCATCAGCCAGGCTAGCTTCAATCCAAGGGCATAGCGAGCACGGGACCCACATCTGGGCATACCCTTACCACTTATGGCGACAAATGCAAAAAGAAGAGATGAAATATTTACCCCAAGTCACAGACCTAGGTTCAATACGTTGTTTTTTTTGCTCACCATGCCATTCCAGTTTGGATCCAGCCATATGCAAATCAGTCTTGATCCTGCTCTCCACGGTAACAGTCCTGCCCGAACTGCCAGTCCATATCCTCCTGGGACCAGAAACAAGTATCCTGGAACCAGTTTCAGGGTATCACCCCTCATCAGCCAAGCTAGCTTGAATACCGTGGCATAGTGCACACGGGAGCACGAGGCCTGGAAAATGCTTTGTACATCTGGCCCTAAATTCTTTCCTCCAGGTCAACAAACGGCAGCTTGGCAAGGCATGGTTGAGTCAGTAAAATATTTATATTTTGTATGTGCCTTTACCATAAGCCAAAGTTGGTTACACCAAGAAACCAAGACTGCTGAAGGGAAGACCACCAAAAACACAGAACCTGGGATTTTAAGCTTGAATTTTAAAGATATTTTTTGTCAGGCACAAATGCAGACCATTGCTACAGTTCCACATAGAGCTCCTGTTAGAGTATGGGGTCTCTAGTTGGCAGGGGGTTCCAACCTGCCCAAGAAGAGACCCTCACTTTAATCAGGGTAACACAAGCAAAAATAAATCTTTTCGAAGATGTAATCCTAGCAAAGCCCTTAGAAACACAATAGCTCCAACTTGGGCTATCACGAAATCTTTACGGAGTTATTTCCAACAGTCCAACACCACTTGTGAGGGAGTATGGGCGGTCACGGAGTCACATGGGCCCCAGGTTCAGCATCTTGGAAAACGAGAAACAAAGATGTTGCACGGAGTCGGGGAGGCGCAGCTGGAGCAGGTACGGCATTGGTTCCTTACTGCTACACAGGGGTGGTGAGGCATCAGATCCTTATGGTTGCAGGGGAGGTGATGCGGCGTCGGAGGAGAGGCATTGATTCCTTATGACAACGCAGGGTCAATGGATCCAGCAGGTTAAGAAGCAAGGAGCCGGCTACGCTGTGTTGCAATCACACCACGGGGCCACTGGTGCGGAGACGGAGTCAGGTTTCATGGATGTCAGTGACATGGCACTTGGGACTCACGCTGTAAAGAAACTTTGGAGGTTCTGCAGCGGCATCGGGCCTGGGGTGTCGGACGCAGTTATTGCACTCAGTGGGGACCACAGCTCCGGTGCAGGCAGAGGCACAGAGTGAGACAGTGGCGCCGGTTCCTAAGTCGCTCTGGAGTCGATTTGCATGTTTCTTTTTGATTACACCAGACCTCACTCCCAAGGGCCAAGGAACTGGATTTGGCACCACTTGAAAAGTCAGGACTAACAGCAAGAGGGATCAGATGCTGGCAGATGAAGTCTTTGATGTCCCTGAGACTTCTTACCAGGAGGCAAGCTCATTCCAATCCCTTGGAGAAACTTTGGAAGCAGGATGTAGAAAGCAAACTCCAGTCTTTTTACTCCTAGGACAGAAGCAGCAGGCCAGCACAACAAAACAACAGGCAGGGTCGGCATCCAGCTGTTCTTCCTGGCAGAATGTATTCAGTCCAGAAGTATTAGGGTCAGAGGTCCAGTACTTATACCCATTTCTTTCTCCGAAATAGGCAAACTTCAAAGAGAAGTCTTTGTAATGCACAAGATCCCGTCTTTCCCTGGCCTGGCCCCGGACACACTCCAGGGGGTTTGAGGCTACTTTCTGTGAGGACAAGTGCAAGTGTCAGCTCCTCCCACTACTCTAGTTCGGGAAGCCATTAGGATATGCAGGGCTCAGCTCAGTTCCCTTTGTGTGACTGTCTAGAGTGAATACACAAACAGCCCAACTGTCATCCTGACCCAGATGTGTATTCAGTAGACGGACAGAGGCACACCATTTTTCAAACTTACAATTCAAAAACCAACTTCACCAAAAGATGTATTTTTTATTTTATTTCAAAGACCCCAAATCCCATATCCCTATCTGCTCCCAATGGGAACTTACACTTAAAAGATATTCCAAGGCAATCTCAATGTTACCCCATGGGAGAGAGAGGCCTTGCAATGGTGAAAAACAAGTTACTTACCTTCAGTAAAAAATTATCTGGTGGAGACATATTCTATTTGCAGACTCCAGATCCAGAGTTACAACTGGGGGAAATTCTAAGGTAAGGAATCCGCAACTAGAAGTATCTATTGGATAACCAAATTTAGCAGTATATCACTATCAGGAAATGTAAAACACCCCAGTACATCTCCTACCTTTTAAATATGCTGCACCCTGCCCATGGGGCTGCCTTGGGTCTAACTTAGAAATGCCTTACATGTATTAAAGGGAAGGTTTGGGCCTGGAAAGTGGGTACATTTGCCAGGTCAAAATGGCTGTTTAAAACAGCACACACAGACATCTCAATAGCAGGCCTGAGACCAGTTCGCAGGGCTACTCATGGGTGGCACAATCAGTGCTGCAGGCCCACTAGTAGCATTCGATATACAGGCCAGAGGCACACACCACGCACTGTACTAGGGACTTATTAGTAAATGGAATATGCCAGTCATGGAAAAAACAAAATCCCCAATATATTTTAGACAGAAAACAAACACACTTTAGCACTGGTTAGCAGAGGTAAAGAGCTCAGAATCCTAAAGCCATCAAAAACAGGTCAGACAAAATAGGAGGAAGAAGGCAAAACATTTGGTGATAACATTGCAAAAAGGGCCACGTCCAATAGCTCATAATCAATCTAATGATGCTGTGACTCAATGATTGAGGCATTAACTGTAAAAACATCTTTATATGAGAGACACCGCATCCAAAGACTGAAGACGTAAGCAGAGATTTTCATTTAGAAATACACCTAAGTCATTTTTCTTATAAAGTAATACACACTTTCGCTTTTTAAGTTATTTAACTAGTGTTTTAATTTATTTAACTAATGGGAACTGATCAAAGGAATAGGTTACTTACCCGGTAAGCATCTGTTCTTAGTTTGTAGTGTTGTAGGTTGCATACTCATGCCATCTAGTGTACGGCTCAAAAATTTTAAGTTATTTATCTTCGAAGACCTTCTGAGTCACAAGGCATGCTGCAACTCCCCCCTTAGTAAGGAATGTACATGGACAATAACTGCATTGTTAGATTGTTTTTCACACAGCGGGTGAGTGTAAATATGGAGCGGTTGGTAGTGAGAAAGTGGTGTCCATGTCAATGGTGTTTAAAGATAAATTACATAATTATTGTTACAAGTATGTGTAAACTAGACTCTGACCATCAATAACAAGGGTGAACACATGAGAATTTACAGCACTACAAGCTACAAACAGATGCTTACAGGTTAAGTAACATAATCTATGAATACCATGTGTGGCTGCAGATACACATGGTCTGCATAGGCTGTAGAGCAGCACTACCCTAAGCAGTGGCTAGTAAGTAGATAATGCAGATGTCTGAAACAGAATTCTTAATACTGTTTGGCCAACTCTAGTCTGTTGAGAGACAAAAATATACACACAGTAATGTTTTATAAAAGGTGTGTAGAGTTGACCATGTAGGCGCTTTGCAGTTCTCAGCTATGGAAACATTCCCTGGAAATGCCATGGTTGCCCCTTTCTTCCCAATAGTAATTGTTGGGGAGTGGGGAGTTCCTGTTTACCTTTAAGGTAACATATCAGGATAAATTTAACAATCCATCTAGCACTGCCACTTTTTGATATTGGGTGCCTTTAAAAAGGTTTAGCAAAGGCTACAAAAAGCTGCTGAGTTTTGCGAAAAGGCTTAGTTCTGTTATTGTAGTACATTAAGAAATTTTTAATATCTAGGGTGTGACAAGCCCTCTCGGCTACAGTGTGTGGAAGAGGAAAAAAGACAGGTAGATCAATTTTTGATTAAGGTGGAAGGAATTGTGGATCACTGCTGAGGACAACCCTAGCCTGATGGGTTAGCATAAATGGCTCCTGCAAAGTGAGGATTTGCAACTCACTTATGCGCCTTCAAGAACTGTTGGCTAGCTACTTTCCAGGAAAAAAACTGCAAATGACAGGAATGTAGGGGCTCAAATGGGGGACCCATGACCCTAGTGAGTATTATATTGAGGTTCCATAGAGGGATAGGAGGCAGTCTAGGTGGAATCACTATTAAGATCCTCAATAAAAGCTTTAACAATAGGAATTTTAAAAAGAGAAAAATGTTCTTTAGTTTGTATATCTGCAGGGTGGGGAGGATGGGAGGATCGGTAAGGAATCTGCAGCTAGACAGAGTCTCTACCAGAAAAGGTGTTACCGAAGGTAAGTAACTTGTTCATCTGATAAAAGCTTCTAGATACCTGTGATCCACTAGACATCTTCAGTTGAGTTTGTCTGCTCTGGCATTCAGAGAACCAGCCAGATGCTGTACACCAGGGAAATGTCCTGATGTTTCAGCTATGTCCAGATGTGCAGCGCCCCTTCCCCCACCCTACCCTGTTTGTCATGACCCCACCCTACACTGTTTGCTGGAGTACCATATGGCAGTGGTGTTGTCCTTGAGCACCTGCACCAACCTTCCCTTGATCGAATGAAGAAAGGCTTTTAATGCCAAGCAAATTGCCCAAAACTCCATAAACAGGTATGTGTGAAACTCTGACTCAGCCAGAGACAAGAGTCCTCTGATAGCCACGTCTTACACATGGCCACCCCAGCCCAGAAGTGACATATATATATATATATCACCTCAGTCATCTCTGTTTGGGGAAGGAAGAGGGGTCTGACATTGAACCAGTTGTGGTTTATTGGCCACCACTGCAGGTCTTCCGCAGTTTGAGATGTGAACCATGTCGGATATATTAACCTGATGCTGCACACACTGGGCCTTCAGGTCCCACTGCAGAACCCACATATGCCGGCGGGCATGTCTCACCAGCAGGAATCAGGAGGCCATGAAGCCCAACAACCTCGGAATCAGTCAGAAGAAAAAACATCCTTATCATAGCCTGACTATCCTAAACTCACCACTCGAGAAAATAGGCTTGAAACTGCACTGTGTCCAAAACAGCTTGGATGAAAGAGAGCATCTGAGAGGAAGTCAAGTGTGACTCTATCATGCTGAAGGTGGGTGACTACTGCCTGGGGCAAGCACGCCTTCAAAAAACAGATGTTGAGGAAGAGAAAAACTGAAATCCCGACCTCTGCAGATGAGCTGCGACCACAGCTATCACCTTGGTGAACGAACACCTGAGGGGCGCTGGTAAGACCGAAAGGTAGCATAGCAAACTGAAAGTGCTCGTGGCCCACCTCGAACCGCAGACAGCATCTAAGGGTCGGCAGGACGGGGATGTGGAAATAAGCACCCTGCAGGTCCAACTCTACCATCCAGTGTCCTGGATCTATAGCACAAAAACCTGAGCAAGCGTTGGCATTTTGAATTTCTCCTTAACCCCTTCGCTGCCAGGCCTTTTCCCCCTCCTGTGCCAGGCCTTTTTTTGCCTATTTGGGGCAGTTCGCGCTTAGGCCCTCATAACTTTTTGTCCACATAAGCTAACCTAGCCAAATTTGCGTCCTTTTTTTCCAACATCCTAGGGATTCTAGAGGTACCCAGACTTTGTGGGTTCCCCTGAAGGAGGCCAATAAATTGGCCAAAATACAGTGAAAATTTAGTTTTTTTCAAAAAAATTTGAAAAAGTGGCTGCAGAAGAAGGCTTGTGGTTTTTCCCCTGAAAATGGCATCAACAAAGGGTTTGCGGTGCTAAACTCAGCAGCTTCCCAGCTTTCAGGAACAGGCAGACTTGAATCAGAAAACCCAATTTTTCAACACAATTTCGGCATTTTACTGGGGCATACCCCATTTGTGCAATTTTTTGTGCTTTCAGCCTCCTTCCAGTCAGTGACAGGAATGGTCATGAAACCAATGCTGGATCCCAGAAACCTAAACATTTCTGAAAAGTAGACAAAATTCTGAATTCAGCAAGGGGTCATTTGTGTAGATCCTACAAGGGTTTCCTACAGAAAATAACAGCTGAAAAAGAAAAATATTGAAATTGAGGTGAAAAAAACATCAATTTTTCTCTACGTTTTACTCTGTAACTTTTCCCTGCAATGTCAGATTATCGAAAGCAATATACCGTTACGTCTGCTGGACTCCTCTGGTTGCGGGGATATATAGGGTTTGTAGGTTCATCAAGAACCCGAGGAACCCAGAGCCAATAAATGAGCTGCACCCTGCAGTGCGTTTTCATTCTATACCGGGTATACAGCAATTCATTTGCTGAAATATAAGGAGTAAAAAATTGCTATCAAGAAAACCTTTGCATTTCCAAAAAGGGCACAAGATAAGGTGTTGAGGAGCAGTGGTTATTTGCACATCTCTGAATTCCGGGGTGACCATAGTAGCACGTGAATTACAGGGAATTTCTCAAATAGATGTCTTTTTTACACACACTCCTATATTTGGAAGGAAAAAATGTAGAGAAAGACAAGGGGCAATAGTACTTGTTTTGCTAATCTATGTTCCCCCAAGTCTCCCGATAAAAATGGTACCTCACTTGTGTGGGTAGGCCTAGCACCCGCGACAGGATATGCCCCAAAACACAACGTGGACACATCACAGAAAACAGAGCTGTTTTTAGCAAAGTGACTACCTGTAGATTTTGGCCTCTAGCTCAGCCGCCACCTAGGGAAACCTACCAAACCTGTGCATTTCTGAAAACTAGAGACCTAGGGGAATCCAAGGAGGGGTGACTTGTGTGGCTCGGACCAGGTTCTGTTACCCAGAATCCTTTGCAAACCTCAAAATTTGGCTAAAAAAACACATGTTCCTCACATTTCTGTGGCAGAAAGTTCTGGAATCTGAGAGGAGCCACAAATTTCCTTCCACCCAGCGTTCCCCCACGTCTCCCGATAAAAATGATACCTCACTTGTGTGGGTAGGCCTAGCGCCCGCGACAGGATATGCCCCAAAACACAACGTGGACATATCACAGAAAACAGAGCTGTTTTTAGCAAAGTGACTACCTGTAGATTTTGGCCTCTAGCTCAGCCGCCACCTAGGGAAACCTACCAAACCTGTGCATTTCTGAAAACTAGAGACCTAGGGGAATCCAAGGAGGGGTGACTTGCGGGGCTCGGACCAGGTTCTGTTACCCAGAATCCTTTGCAAACCTCAAAATTTGGCTAAAAAAACACATGTTCCTCACATTTCTGTGGCAGAAAGTTCTGGAATCTGAGAGGAGCCACAAATTTCCTTCCACCCAGCGTTCCCCCACATCTCCCGATAAAAATGATACCTCACTTGTGTGGGTAGGCCTAGCGCCCGCGACAGGATATGCCCCAAAACACAACGTGGACATATCACAGAAAACAGAGCTGTTTTTAGCAAAGTGACTACCTGTAGATTTTGGCCTCTAGCTCAGCCGCCACCTAGGGAAACCTACCAAACCTGTGCATTTCTGAAAACTAGAGACCTAGGGGAATCCAAGGAGGGGTGACTTGCGGGGCTCGGACCAGGTTCTGTTACTCAGAATCCTTTGCAAACCTCAAAATTTGGCTAAAAAAAACACATGTTCCTCACATTTCTGTGGCAGAAAGTTCTGGAATCTGAGAGGAGCCACAAATTTCCTTCCACCCAGCGTTCCCCCACGTCTCCCGATAAAAATGATACCTCACTTGTGTGGGTAGGCCTAGCGCCCGCGACAGGATATGCCCCAAAACACAACGTGGACATATCACAGAAAACAGAGCTGTTTTTAGCAAAGTGACTACCTGTAGATTTTGGCCTCTAGCTCAGCCGCCACCTAGGGAAACCTACCAAACCTGTGCATTTCTGAAAACTAGAGACCTAGGGGAATCCAAGGAGGGGTGACTTGCGGGGCTCGGACCAGGTTCTGTTACCCAGAATCCTTTGCAAACCTCAAAATTTGGCTAAAAAAACACATGTTCCTCACATTTCTGTGGCAGAAAGTTCTGGAATCTGAGAGGAGCCACAAATTTCCTTCCACCCAGCGTTCCCCCACGTCTCCCGATAAAAATGATACCTCACTTGTGTGGGTAGGCCTAGCGCCCGCGACAGGATATGCCCCAAAACACAACGTGGACATATCACAGAAAACAGAGCTGTTTTTAGCAAAGTGACTACCTGTAGATTTTGGCCTCTAGCTCAGCCGCCACCTAGGGAAACCTACCAAACCTGTGCATTTCTGAAAACTAGAGACCTAGGGGAATCCAAGGAGGGGTGACTTGCGGGGCTCGGACCAGGTTCTGTTACCCAGAATCCTTTGCAAATCTCAAAATTTGGCTAAAAAAACACATGTTCCTCACATTTCTGTGGCAGAAAGTTCTGGAATCTGAGAGGAGCCACAAATTTCCTTCCACCCAGCGTTCCCCCACGTCTCCCGATAAAAATGATACCTCACTTGTGTGGGTAGGCCTAGCGCCCGCGACAGGATATGCCCCAAAACACAACGTGGACATATCACAGAAAACAGAGCTGTTTTTAGCAAAGTGACTACCTGTAGATTTTGGCCTCTAGCTCAGCCGCCACCTAGGGAAACCTACCAAACCTGTGCATTTCTGAAAACTAGAGACCTAGGGGAATCCAAGGAGGGGTGACTTGCGGGGCTCGGACCAGGTTCTGTTACCCAGAATCCTTTGCAAACCTCAAAATTTGGCTAAAAAAACACATGTTCCTCACATTTCTGTGGCAGAAAGTTCTGGAATCTGAGAGGAGCCACAAATTTCCTTCCACCCAGCGTTCCCCCACATCTCCCGATAAAAATGATACCTCACTTGTGTGGGTAGGCCTAGCGCCCGCGACAGGATATGCCCCAAAACACAACGTGGACATATCACAGAAAACAGAGCTGTTTTTAGCAAAGTGACTACCTGTAGATTTTGGCCTCTAGCTCAGCCGCCACCTAGGGAAACCTACCAAACCTGTGCATTTCTGAAAACTAGAGACCTAGGGGAATCCAAGGAGGGGTGACTTGCGGGGCTCGGACCAGGTTCTGTTACTCAGAATCCTTTGCAAACCTCAAAATTTGGCTAAAAAAAACACATGTTCCTCACATTTCTGTGGCAGAAAGTTCTGGAATCTGAGAGGAGCCACAAATTTCCTTCCACCCAGCGTTCCCCCACGTCTCCCGATAAAAATGATACCTCACTTGTGTGGGTAGGCCTAGCGCCCGCGACAGGATATGCCCCAAAACACAACGTGGACATATCACAGAAAACAGAGCTGTTTTTAGCAAAGTGACTACCTGTAGATTTTGGCCTCTAGCTCAGCCGCCACCTAGGGAAACCTACCAAACCTGTGCATTTCTGAAAACTAGAGACCTAGGGGAATCCAAGGAGGGGTGACTTGCGGGGCTCGGACCAGGTTCTGTTACCCAGAATCCTTTGCAAACCTCAAAATTTGGCTAAAAAAACACATGTTCCTCACATTTCTGTGGCAGAAAGTTCTGGAATCTGAGAGGAGCCACAAATTTCCTTCCACCCAGCGTTCCCCCACGTCTCCCGATAAAAATGATACCTCACTTGTGTGGGTAGGCCTAGCGCCCGCGACAGGATATGCCCCAAAACACAACGTGGACATATCACAGAAAACAGAGCTGTTTTTAGCAAAGTGACTACCTGTAGATTTTGGCCTCTAGCTCAGCCGCCACCTAGGGAAACCTACCAAACCTGTGCATTTCTGAAAACTAGAGACCTAGGGGAATCCAAGGAGGGGTGACTTGCGGGGCACGGACCAGGTTCTGTTACCCAGAATCCTTTGCAAATCTCAAAATTTGGCTAAAAAAACACATGTTCCTCACATTTCTGTGGCAGAAAGTTCTGGAATCTGAGAGGAGCCACAAATTTCCTTCCACCCAGCGTTCCCCCACGTCTCCCGATAAAAATGATACCTCACTTGTGTGGGTAGGCCTAGCGCCCGCGACAGGATATGCCCCAAAACACAACGTGGACATATCACAGAAAACAGAGCTGTTTTTAGCAAAGTGACTACCTGTAGATTTTGGCCTCTAGCTCAGCCGCCACCTAGGGAAACCTACCAAACCTGTGCATTTCTGAAAACTAGAGACCTAGGGGAATCCAAGGAGGGGTGACTTGCGGGGCTCGGACCAGGTTCTGTTACCCAGAATCCTTTGCAAATCTCAAAATTTGGCTAAAAAAAACACATGTTCCTCACATTTCTGTGGCAGAAAGTTCTGGAATCTGAGAGGAGCCACAAATTTCCTTCCACCCAGCGTTCCCCCACGTCTCCCGATAAAAATGATACCTCACTTGTGTGGGTAGGCCTAGCGCCCGCGACAGGATATGCCCAAAACACAACGTGGACATATCACAGAAAACAGAGCTGTTTTTAGCAAAGTGACTACCTGTAGATTTTGGCCTCTAGCTCAGCCGCCACCTAGGGAAACCTACCAAACCTGTGCATTTCTGAAAACTAGAGACCTAGGGGAATCCAAGGAGGGGTGACTTTCGGGGCTCGGACCAGGTTCTGTTACCCAGAATCCTTTGCAAACCTCAAAATTTGGCTAAAAAAACACATGTCCCTCACATTTCTGTGACAGAAAGTTCTGGAATCTGAGAGGAGCTACAAATTTCCTTCCACCCAGCGTTCCCCCAAGTCTCCCGATAAAAATGATACCTCACTTGCGTGGGTAGGCCTAGCGCCGGCGACAGGAAACACCCCAAAGCGCAACGTGGACACATCCTAAATTTTGGAAAAAAACAGAGGTGTTTTTTGCGAAGTGCCTACCTGTAGATTTTGGCCTCTAGCTCAGCCGGCACCTCGGGAAACCTACCAAACCTGTGCATTTCTGAAAACTAGAGACCTAGGGGAATCCAAGGAGGGGTGACTTGCGGGGCTCGGACCAGGTTCTGTTACCCAGAATCCTTTGCAAACCTCAAAATTTGGCTAAAACTACACATGTTACTCACATTTCTGTGGCAGAAAGTTCTGGAATCTGAGAGGAGCCACAAATTTCCTTCTACCCAGCGTTCCCCCAAGTCTCCCGATAAAAATGATACCTCACTTGTGTGGGTAGGACTAGCGCCCACGAAAGGAAAGGGCCCAAAACACAACGTGGACACATCAATTTTTTTTATAAAAAGCAGTGCCTACCTGTGGATTTTGGCCTGTAGCTCAGCCGACACCTGAGGAAACCTAGCAAACCAGTGCATTTTTGAAAACTAGAAACCCAGGGGAATCAAAGATGGCGTGACTTGCGGGGCTCTGACCAGGTTATGTTACCCAGAATCCTTTGCAAACATCAAAATTTGGCCCAAAAAACACTTTTTCCTCTCATTTCGGTGACAGAAAGTTCTGGAATCTGAGAGGAGCCACAAATTTCCTTCCACCCAGCGTTCCCCTAAGTCTCTCGATAAAAATGGTACATCACTTCTGTGGGTAGGCCTAGCGCCCACAAAAGGAAATGGCCCAAAACACAACGTGGACACAACATATTTTTTCACAGAAAACAGAGGTGTTTTTTGCAAGGTGCCTACCTGTGGTGTTTGGCCTGTAGCTCAGCCGGCCTGGGGGGGGGGGGGGGGGGGGGGGGGGGGGGGGGGGGGGCAGAAATGCCCTAAAAAAAATTTGCCCCCCCCAACCCCCACCGGGAGCGACCCTTGCCTACGGGGTCGCTCCCCCTGCGTGACATTGGCACCAAAAAACAAATCCCCGGTGCCTAGTGGTTTATGCCCCCTTGGGGGCAGGTTGACCTAAACTCAGCCAATCTGCCCCCAAGGGGGGCAGAAATGGCCTAAATACAATTTGTCCCCCAGGGGAGCGACTTTTGCCTGATGGGTCGCTCCCCATCTGTAAAAAAAAAAAAAAACAAAGAAAAAAAAAACAGATCGCCCTGGTGCCTAGAGTGTTCTAATAATAGTAGGCCGATCTGTCCCCCGGGGGGGCAGAAATGGCCTAAAATAAATTTGCCCCCCCAACCCCCCCCCCCCACCCCGGGAGCGACCCTTGCCTACGGGGTCGCTCCCCCTGCGTGACATTGGTGCCAAAAAACAAATCCCCGGTGCCTAGTGGTTTCTGCCCCCTTGGGGGCAGATTGACCTCAAATTGGCCAATCTGCCCCCAGGGGGGCAGAAATGGTCTAAATACAATTTGCCCCCCCAGGGGAGCGACCCTTGCCTGATGGGTCGCTCCCCATCTCTAAAAAAAGAAACAACAAAAAAAAAAACACACAAAAAAAAAATTGCCCTGGCGCCTAGAGTGTTCTGCCCCCCCCCCCCCCCGGGGGGCAGTTCGGCCTAATAATAGGCCGATCTGTCCCCCGGGGGGGCAGAAATGGCCTAAAATAAATTTGCCCCCCCAACCCCCACCCCCCCCCCCGGGAGCGACCCTTGCCTACGGGGTCGCTCCCCCTGCGTGACATTGGTGCCAAAAAACAAATCCCCGGTGCCTAGTGGTTTCTGCCCCCTTGGGGGCAGATTGACCTAAAATTGGCCAATCTGCCCCCAGGGGAGCAGAAATGGTCTAAATACAATTTGCCCCCCCAGGGGAGCGACCCTTGCCTGATGGGTCGCTCCCCATCTCTAAAAAAAGAAACAAAAAAAAAAAAAAAAAACACACAAAAAAAATTGCCCTGGCGCCTAGAGTGTTCTGCCCCCCCCCCCCCGGGGGCAGTTCGGCCTAATAATAGGCCGATCTGTCCCCCGGGGGGGCAGAAATGGCCTAAAATAAATTTGTCCCCCCAACCCCCACCCCCCCCCCCCGGGAGCGACCCTTGCCTACGGGGTCGCTCCCCTGCGTGACATTGGCGCCAAAAAACAAATCCCCGGTGCCTAGTGGTTTCTGCCCCCTTGGGGGCAGATTGACCTAAAATTGGCCAATCTGCCCCCAGGGGAGCAGAAATGGTCTAAATACAATTTGCCCCCCCAGGGGAGCGACCCTTGCCTGATGGGTCGCTCCCCATCTCTAAAAAAAGAAACAACAAAAAAAAAACACACAAAAAAAAAAAAGCCCTGGCGCCTAGAGTGTTCTGCCCCCCCCGGGGGCAGTTCGGCCTAATAATAGGCCGATCTGTCCCCCGGGGGGGCAGAAATGGCCTAAAATAAATTTGCCCCCCCAACCCCCACCCCCCCCCCCGGGAGCGACCCTTGCCTACGGGGTCGCTCCCCCTGCGTGACATTGGCGCCAAAAAACAAATCCCCGGTGCCTAGTGGTTTCTGCCCCCTTGGGGGCAGATTGACCTAAAATCGGCCAATCTGCCCCCAGGGGGGCAGAAATGGTCTAAATACAATTTGCCCCACAGGGGAGCGACCCTTGCCTGATGGGTCGCTCCCCATCTCTAAAAAAAAAAAAAGAACAAAAAAAAAAAACACACAAAAAAATTTGCCCTGGCGCCTAGAGGTTTCTTCCCCCCCTGGGGGCAGAAATGGCCTAAAATAAATTCCCCTCCCCCCCAGGGAGCGACCCTTGCCTAAGTGGTCGCTCCCTTTGCGTGAAATTCACGCAAAGAAAAAACTCCCTGGTGTCTAGTGGTTTCTACCCCCCTTGGGGGCAGATTGGCCTCATCAAAATAGGCCAATCTGCCCCCAAGGGGGGCAGAAATGGCCAAAATATAATTTCCCCCCAAGGGGAACGACCCTTGCCTAAGGGGTCGCTCCCCACCTCAATAAAAAAAATGAAAAAAAAAAATGAAAAAAAAAAAAATGGTCCCTGGTGCCTAGAGGTTTCTGCCCCCCCTGGGAGCGACCCTTGCCCAAGGGGTCGCTCCCTTTTGTCAATTTCTAAGAATTTTGTCAATTTCTGGTGTCTAGTGGGGTTTCAAAAGCCGGATTGCAAGCAATCCGGCTTTTGAAACCCTCGGAGGGACTTCAAAGGGAAGGAAATACTTTTCCTTCCCTTTGAAGCCCCTCCGGGCCTCCCAAGTGATTGAAAAAGAAATGCTTTTGCATTTCTTTTTCAATCGCGCTGGAAGCAGAGCTTCCAGCGCGACGAGGGAGGCCCCTGTGACACATCAGCGCGCGCGCGCGCGCTGACGTCACGGGGGGGGGTGGAGGGGGTCGGGGGTGGAAGGGGAAGGTCTTCCCCTTCCATCCCCGACTTGGGGGGGGAAGGGGGGTGCACGGGGGGCGCGCTAGCGCGCCCCCAAGTTCCCCTGTGCCATGGACGAGATGATCTCGTCCAAGGCACAGGGGAACTGTAGCCTTGGACGAGATCATCTCGTCCAAGGCACAGAAGAGGTTAAAGAAGTTGACATGGTGCAGATCTAGGACAGGATGAAGTCCTCGTTAGAAATGGGGTCTCTAGTTGGCAGTCGGTTTGCACCCTGTCCAAGTAGGGACCCTCACTCTAGTTAGGATAAGGAGATACCCGCTCAGATAACCCCTGCTCACCCCCTTGGTAGCTTGGCACGAGCAGTCAGGCTTATCTCAGAAGCAATGGGTAAAGCATTTGCAAATAACACACAGTAATAAGTGAAAACACTACAAAAGGACACCACACCAGTTTTAGAAAAATAGTCAGTATTTATCTATATAAAACTAGACAATAAGATAAGAATCCAACAAAGATAAATATGAATTATGCAAGATTTACTCAAAACTACAGTTCCTTGAAGTCGATAGCTCCACCTAGGGCTATCACGGCGTCGTGATCAACAAAACCAACAGTTCAGGCCGGCCGTGGCATTGCAGGCCATCTAGGGTGTTGGAAAGACACGCAAACAGTACCTTGGATTTGCAGGGCGTCGTGATCCTCGCAATGAGCTCCGGAGGGCGGCGGCGTCACTGACGTCGCAGTGTCGGGTCCGGAGTCAGTGCAGGAGTCGTCGGGCCCTTGAGGTCACCCGTGTTGCAGATCAAACTCCAGGCTGATGAAGTCAGGTGCGCCGGCGTGGATGGCGTCGGGGCTGCGGTGCGAAGTGGGACGATGCGACGTGCAGTGCCCACAGGTCACAGTGCAGGCAGCGGCTCGGTGACGGCGTCCAGCACCGTCGGTGAGACCAGGGCTGTAGTGTGACGCGGGGTGTTCCGACGTGCGGTGTCCACAGGTCACGTGCAGGCAGCGTCGTCGTCATTGCTGAATCGCTGTCATTGGTAGGCCCAAGCCAGCAATGCAGGACGGGACGGTGCTTCGTGACCTTCACGAGCGGTGTCCACAGGCCATGGTGCAGGCAGGATGCCTGGGGACGACACGGGAGTCGATGGTGCTGGCGTCGGTGGACCGGGGCTGCGGTGCGGGATGGGACGGTGCTTCATGTACCTCACGGGCGGTGTCCACAGGCCACGGTGCAGGCAGTGGCGCCGGTGTGAGCAGCAGCGGCGTCATCGGGAATGCCCAGGCTGCCGTGTGAGCAGGCGATGCCAGAGTGCGGGGCCCACTGGTCGCGGTGCAAGCAGCGGCTCAGTGAAGTTGTCCGATGATGGCGTCGGGGAGACCAGGGTTGCGGTGCGAAGCGGGGCAATGCGATTCCGTGTGGCGTCAGCAGGTCACGGTGCAGGCCAGCGGCGTCGTTGCCGTCGTCGCAGTGGTTTCTCCTCTTGAACAGCACAACACACACGGTTCTCAGTGAGACATCCAACTAGAGGCAAGCTCTACTCCAAGCCCTTGGAGAATTTTCTCAAGCAGGACACACAGCAAAGTTCACCCTTTGCACTCTTTTCAGGCAGAAGCAGCAACTGCAGGCCAGTTCAGCAAAGCAACACAGCAAAGGGACAGTACTCCTCCTTCAGCTCTTCAGCTCTTCTCCTGCTCTTCTCCTGGGCAGAGGTTCCTCTTGATTCCAGAAAGATTCTAAAAGTCTGGGGTTTTGGGTCTTCTTTTTCTTATACCCAGTTCTGCCTTTGAAGTTGGCAAACTTCAAAGCAAAGTCTCAAGTGTTTGCAAGATCCTTCCTTGTCCAAGCCAGGCCCCAGACGCACACTAGGGGGTCGGAGACTGCATTGTGTGAGGGCAGGCACAGTCCTTTCAGGTGTGAACGACCACTCCTCCCTCCTCTCTAGCTCAGATGGCTCATCAGGATATGCAGGCTACACCCGCCCCCTTTTGTGTCACTGTCTAGAGGAGAGGTGTGAACAGCCCAACTGTCAAACTGACCCAGACAGACAATCCACAAACAGGCTGTCAACATCTGGGCAGTGCACGCTCTAAGGGCGACTGGAATGCAAAAACTCAGCACTCTCAAGATAACGTAATCTATGCATTGTGCTGATATGCTGTTGTTTAACCTTTTGCATTGCAGAGTTTAATCCTGTAGACTTATGTTCAAGATGCTTTAAAATACTGTTCATTTGCAATGTATTGCTGCAGGCTTTCAGAGTGTGTCAGGGTGTGGTCCCTTTCCAGGGCCTTCTAGAAACTTTCCCTGCAGCATGCCTGGGTGTGGTTTGTGGGCTGGGCCAAGACTCTATATAAGGGAGCCAGCCAAGCTCCACGTGCTCACTATTCAGAGGTCCCGGTGCAGAGTAGCAGCAACTTCCTGAGCTCCTGTTCCGGAGGCCTACTTTGATCTTCCAGGCCTCGCCCTTTCACTTTGCTCGGTGATTCTTGATCAGGGCGGTAAGACGGAGGTCGGGCTGGGCCCCCGATCCCGTTCTCGAAAGATTTCGAGTTCTTGGGCCTAATTAGCATGATAAATCTATTTTGCTCTTGTGCGTGTGAAAGTGCGGTTGATGTTTAATGACATTTACATGCTGGCATTCGAATCGGCAAGACGCGCGATTCTTTACTCGAGTACAAATCTAGATATTCATTGCACGCAACCATTCTATGGCAATTACAAGGTTGCATTTGAATCGGCAAGACGCGCGATTCTATACTCGAGTACAAATCTTGATATTCATTGCGCGCAACCATTCTATGGCATTTACAAGGTTGCATTCGAATCGGCAAGACACGCAATTCGTTTCCTGTGCTTAATTCATGTTACTCGTTGTACGCTACCATTTCTTGGCATTCACATGGTGGCCTTCGAATCGGCAAGACGCGCAATTCATTTCTTGTGTCTAATTCATGATATTCATTGTGCGTTACCATTTCATGGCATTCATATGGTGGTATGCGAATCGGCAAGGCGCGCGATTCATTTCTTGTGCTTAATCCATGCTATTCATTGTGCGCTACCATTTTACGGCATTTACACGGTGGCATTCGAATCGGCAAGACGCACGATTCATTTCTTGTGCTTAATTCAGGTAATTCATTGTGCACAACTATTTCATGGCATTTACAAACTCTTGTGGAAATCCGCTATGTGCGCAACTCATGTTCTTGCATTCTAAGAATCTAAAGTGCTAGAATTCTGGATGTTATATTCTATGTGCGTGTAAGGTCTTTAGTACAATTCCTATTGTTTTCCAAGGAATGTTTGGATGGCCTTTATCCTCATGTAATGAGGCTGTGTTTGTTCTGGGATATTGTTCTGGAAGGTTCTTATATTCCTAGAACAGTATGTTTCAATTCATTAAAATTCCATATGAAACATTGTACTAACCATTTTTTATTATTTTCCAGGTATCTAGATTTAGTGAGGCCTAATTAGAGTCTAGTTCTAGGCCATTCATGTTTCCTTAATCTAGGTAAGGTATCATTTCATGTTCCGAGTATCAAAGAACTCTAGATTTAACAGAGTGTTATTTCACGTTCCAGAGTATCACTGAACTCTAGACACAACAGTGTTATTTCATGTTCAGAGTGTCATAGAACTCTGGACTCAATAGAGTGTTATTTCATGTTCCAATTATCATTGAACCCTAGATTCAACAGAGAGTTTTTAAGAATCTAAATGTGGTTTTGAATCTGATGTGTTATTTAATCTTTTGCTTCCCACAGGTCTCCTTCCCCGCTGTTCCCTTCCTAATCCCCTTTTCCTCACTTGGACTCTCTTAGACTCTGTGACATTTTAATCAGAGTATTCGAGCTGTCTTGTGGTGGACGTATTGGGAACGTGCGCCGACCCCGAGGATCTGGAGACTCTGACACAGGCAGAGTCACAGAATGGTACAAGCAAGAAAATGCCTACTTTCTAAAAGTGGTATTTTCAAACAGACAATTTAAAAACCAACTTCACTAAAATATGTATTTTTAAATTGTGAGTTCAGAGATCCTAAACTCCACTTTTTTATCTGCTCTCAAAGGATATTTTAAAGGCAGCCCCCATGTTAACCTATGAGAGGGATAGGCCTTGCACAGTGAAAACCGAATTTGGCAGTATTGCACGGTTAGGACATATAAAACACACTAGTATATGTCCTACCTTAAACATACACTGCACCCTGCCCATAGGGCTACATAGGGCCTAACTTTGGAGTGCCTTACATGTAGTAAAAGGGAAGGTTGAGGACTGGCAAGTGAGTATACTTGCCAAGTCAAATTGGCAATTTAAAACTGCACACACAGACACTGCAATGGCAGGTCTGAGTCATTCTTACAGGGCTACTAATGTTGGTGACACAACCAGTGCTGCAGGCCCACTAGTAGCATTTGATTTACAGGCCCTGGGCACCTCCAGTGCACTTTACTAGTAAATCAAATATGCCAATAATGGATAAACCAATCAACAGTACAATTTCTATAGGGAGCACTTGCACTTTAGCACAGATTAGCAGGGGTAAAGTGCGCAGAGACAATAAACCAGCAAAAACAGACCTCAAAAAATAGGAGGAAGAAGGCAAAAAAAAAGTTTGGGGATTACCCTGCAAAAAGGGCCATTTCCAACAGTCCTCCATAATTCTTTGGGACCAGAAAGTAGCAGGGTAACAACCACACACTACTTCTGATGCAGGCATCCTACCTCTGGCTCCTATGGACAAGACAGCCTTCACTTCTTAACAGAGCAGGGAGAGATGGTCCTCTGTAAGCCGATTATAAGTGGGTGGCATAAGTGGAGGGAGTGTCACAAAGGGGAGGGAGTAGCCCCTTTGGACTATCTGTAGTACTGAATGGTCTGATGTTACTGACCACCAGTGGGGGAGGTGATGGTGTAGCCTGCCTCCCATTGGGTGCCCTTGATGGTCTGAAGGCAGATAAACAGGTTTGGAAGCAGTGGCTGCTGGAGAGGTGGTGGACTGACCCTACTGCTACGCTGGCTGCCTGTCCCACATGGTCTCTGGGAACCGTGCTCTCATATACGAAAAGGCTGGGAAACCCTGGCCATGGTGGCTTGGAGGGTATGGGCGCAGTTTAGCCGTGGTTGGAGATCCCTTCCGTAGCCACAAAGAGGCAAAAGGCAGATTGGGGTTGACGAGGGCCCATAGACAAGCCCAAGGACCTGGCCATAACCAGAGTTGAATCCACCTTATCTCCAAAGAGGCAAGACTCATCAAGGGACATGTCCATGAAGGAAGCCAGGACATCCCCAGAGAAATCAGATGCTCTCAGCCAAGCGTGGCGCCATAAGGCCACCGATTATGAAATTGCTCTACCTAGCATGTCATGTCCACAGACGACAGAACTTTGCTGCATATCTTTAGTCGGCAACAGCGTGAGTGAGTAAAGCCTGGGCCTCCTCTGGGACCATAGGCAGCACTTCTGCAACCGATCCCATAGTTTATGGGAATAACAGCCAAATAGGCATGCAGTATTCACAGACTGCTGGAAGAGAACATTCTCTTACCTGGCATCCAGTCTCTTGGATTCGTAAATGCAGGATTAGGAGGTTTGGATCATGAAGCTCTCTGAGGCGGGGTGGTGGGTAAGGAAACTGAGAACTCTAAGAGCGGGGCGATGCTGGTGGGCAGTCATCCATTCACAGGAGCCCCAGTGCAGGGCTTGGACCATAGGCAGCACTTGTGCAACCAATCCCATAGTTTATGGGAATAACGGCCAAATAGGCATACAGTATTCACAGACTGCTGGAAGAGAAGAACGAGTTACTTACCTTCGGTAACGACTTTTCTGGTGGATACACTAGCTACCTGTGGATTCCTCACCTATTGAATACTCCCCTGCACCAGCATGCAACGGAAATCTTCTTCCTAGCTTCTGCACGTCGACGAGGACGTCACAATTGCCCACGCGACGCCGTCTGATGTCATACAGGCAATAAGAGGTCCTCACCGACGTGCCGACGTCAGTACCAACATTTTTTATGTGCCTGAGACTAATAGGGCATTGAGACAAATAATCAAATAACAATATTTAATAATATCGAAGATAAACAGATCATTCCAAAAATTCAAGATCTCTTATTTTAAATAAATAAACAAATACATTAATAAATATATACAGTATATGCACAAGCCCTCAAATACCAAGAGGAGCAAACCCAAGAATAACTTGGTTAGACCAGACAGGCAACGGGGAGGCGGGTGGGACCGTGAGGAATCCACAGGTAGCTAGTGTATCCACCAGAAAAGTAATTACCGAAGGTAAGTAACTCGTTCTTCTGATGGATACAACTACCTGTGGATTCCTCACCTATTGAATAGAGTCCCAAAGCAGTACCGCACTCGGTGGAGGGTGCCTGAATGGTCAAACCAAGAAATCCTGCAGCACTGACCGTGCAAAATGGCCATCCCTCCTAACCTCAGAATCCAAGCAGTAATGCTTCGCAAAAGTATGAAGGGATGACCAAGTTGCGGCCTTGCAGATGTCGACCACAGGAACAACCCTAGCCAAGGCCGAAAAGGCCGACTTAGCTCTGGTGGAATGAGCTCTTATACCATCAGGGGGTTCCTTCTTTGCTAGAGAATAACACAGTTTAATGCAAAGAATGACCCACCTGGAGAGTGTTCTCTTGTGGACTGCCCTTCCTCTCCTCTTTCCCACGTACCCAATGAAGAGTTGATCCTCCAACCTGAAATCCTTCGTTCTGTTCACATAGAAGCTTAGCGCTCTCCTTGGGTCTAAGTGGTGTAGTCTTTCTCCTTCTTTTGAAGGATCAGGCGGAGGATAAAACGAGGAAAGAGTAATCGTTTGGGCCATATGAAAGGGTGAAACAATCTTCGGTAGGAAAGCAGCCTTGGTCCTCAACACCACCTTATCCCCATAAAAAGATGCGTAAGGAGGTTTAACAGATAGAGCCTGCAGCTCACTAACTCTTCTTGCGGAAGTAATTGACACAAGGAAAACAGTCTTTAGAACTAACAACCTTAAAGGGCAAGAATGCATAGGCTCAAACAGTGAACCCATAAGAAAAGTCAAGACTAGGTTTAGATCCCACTGAGGCATAATGAAAGGGGTGGGAGGAAATTTGTTAATGAGACCTTTTAAAAATCTCAGTACTATAGGGGATTTGAATAGAGAAGTTTGGTCCGGAAGACATCGAAAGGCTGACAGAGCAGATTAATATCCCTTAACTGTAGCCACTGCACAACCCCTCTGTGCCAGAGACAGTGCAAAAGATAAGATATCTGATAAGTGAGCACGTAAGGGGTCAATTTGCCTCTCTCCACACCAATTCACAAATTTAGCCCACCTATTAGCGTAGATAGATTTAGTGGAGTGCCGCCTGGCCGATAAGATAACATCCACCACGTCAGGCAGGAGAGAAAAGGAACTCAGGTTGCCCCGTTCAATCTCCAGGCATGAAGGTGAAGGCTCTGGAGGTGGGGGTGTAAAACCTGTCCCTGCGACTGCGAGAGGAGGTCTGCTCTGAGAGGGAGACGGAGCTGGGGGCATAGTGAGAGTTGGAGAAGGTCCATGTACCATACCCTCCTTGGCCAATCCGGAGCTATTAAGATGCCTTGGGCCCGGTCTTGGCGTATTTTGCTCAAAACTCAAGGAATCAAGGGTATGGGGGGAAGCGTAAAGCAACTGGTCGCACCAGGTCATCTGAAACGCGTCCCCCAACACTCCTTGTACCGGATACTGGAGGCTGCAGAATAACGGGCAGTGCGAGTTCTCCCGAGTGGCAAACAGATCTATCCGAGGAAACCCCCACATCTAGAAGATTAGACGGACATGATCCGGGTGGAGACACCACTCGTGATCGGTCGAGAAATGGCGACTGAGACTGTCCGCACGCACAGGACTCAAGCCAGATGATTTGCTACCAAGCAAATCTGATGGTCCCTTTGCCTGCAGAGAAGGTACGACCCTACTCCTCCCTGCTTGTTTATATACCACATCGCTGTAGTATTGTCCGTCAGGACCTGAACCGACTGACCGCGAAGGGATGGGAGGAAGGCCTTGAGTGCAAGACGTACAGCCCGCAACTCCAACAGATTTATATGAAACATCTGTTCTACTGGAGACCAAAGACCTTTGATCTCCAGGTCCCCCAGATGAGCTCCCCACCCTCGAGTGGAAGCATCCGTTATTACTGTGGCCACAGGCGGAGCTTGCGAGAACAGCCTTCCTCGGGAAAGATTGCCGTCCGCAATCCACCATTTTAAATCCGTGGCAGCATCTCTGGAGATCTTCACCGAACCTTCAAGATCTTCTTTGTGTTGAGACCACTGCTTTCGGAGGCACCACTGAAGAGCCCTCATGTGCCAGCGAGAGTGAGTGACCAGCAGTATGCAAGAAGCAAACAGACCGAGCAGGCGCAGGACCTTGAGGACCGGAATGACCGCTCCACTTCGAAACATTGGAACCAACGCCTGAATGTCCTGAATCCGCTGAGGCGGAGGAAAGGCACGATTCAATGTTGTGTCCAGAACTGCCCCTATAAACAGGAGGCGCTGAGAGGGCTCTAGGTGAGATTTGGGCACATTCACTGAAAAACCCAGGTAGAACAACAGCTGGGTTGTCGACTGAAGGTGATGCAACACGAGCTCCGGAGACTTGGCTTTGATCAACCAGTTGTCCAGGTAAGGGAATACTGCTACGCCCTTCCTCCTGAGCTCTGCCGCAACCACCGACATCACCTTTGTGAAGACTCTGGTGCTGAAGTAAGACCAAATGGAAGGACCGCAAACTGATAGTGCTGCGACCCCACTACAAACCGGAGATACTTCCTGTGCGACTTGAGTATCGGGATATGAAAGTAAGCATCCTGTAAGTCGACAGACACCATCCAGTCTCCATCGTTCAGCGCCAAAAGCACCTGAGCTAGGGTCAGCATCTTGAACTTCTCCTGTTTGAGGAACCAATTCAAGATCCTCAGGTCCAGGATTGGCCTCAAACGACCATCCTTCTTGGGGATCAGGAAGTATCTTGAGTAACAACCCTGACCCCTCTCCTGCTCTGGAACCAACTCCACTGCACCTTTTGAAAGGAGGACTTGAACCTCCTGTTCTAGTAACAGGAGATGCTCTTCTGAACAGTAGGATGGGCGGGATGGGGGTAGGAAACTCCCGAAAGGGAAGGGCATAGCCTTTCCCCACAATGCTGATGACCCAGGAGTCTGCTGCTTCCCATGCTGCACCCCTCCAGAGGAAGAGGCAGAGTGCTGCTGGGCGGCTCCTCTGGTCCGGACCCTACCCCTCCCTCTGTAAGATCTATAGGAGAGAGCAGAGGTGGGTTGTTGCTGGAATCTCCCTCGAAAGGAGGAGTAGGAACCATGACCAAATCCTCGAAACCTCCTAAAAAGTCTGGAGGAAACAGAAGAGGAGGCTTCAAGCCTAAAGACTTTGCAGTGGCTCTACTCTCCTTGAATCTCTCTAGAGCGGAGTCCGCCTTGGAGCCGAAAAGTTTATCGCCATCGAAAGGAAGGTCCAAGAGGGTTGACTGTACATCAGAAGAGAAACCAGAGCTACGAAGCCAGGCCTGCCTCCTTGTAGCAACAGCAGTACCCATAGCCCTGGCTACAGAGTCAGTCGTATCCAGTCCAGATTGAATAACCTGGGTTGCCGCTGCTTGAGCATCAGAAACTAAGCTCATAACCTCTTGGGGCACCTCAGTATGAGATGACTTTATTTCGTCCATCAGGGCGTAAATGTATCTTCCTAAAATACAGGTAGCATTAGTGGATTTTAAAGCCATGCTACATGATGAAAAAGCCTTTTTTGATGAAGTGTCCATTTTCTTAGAGTCTCTATCTGAGGGCACAGCTGGAAATGATCCTGGGGCAGACCGGGCTGAACATGAAGCCTGAACCACTAGGCTTTCAGGAGTTGGGTGCCTGGAGAGGAAGCCTGGGTCAGCAGGAGCCACTCGATATCTTCGAGCCACAGATCTGTTCACAGCCGAAGAGGACACCGGCTTCTTCCAAATTTCCATGATCGGATCCAACAAAGCCTCATTAAAAGGCAGAAGTGGCTCTGCAGTTGTTGAGGCAGGATGCAACACTTCCGTTAAAATGTTCGGCTTGGGCTCAGACACCGGCAAAGGGGGGTCTAAAAAGTCAGCTGCTTGCCTAATGACTGAATGAAATGTTGCAGCCTCCTCCGTATACTCTCCAGGTGATGACAAGTCCCATTCTGGAGAGGTGTCCAGACCACTAGCCGTGTCTAAGCCATGAAGATCTTCTCGAGATTCCTCAATCTCTCCTTCCTCTAATGTCTGTCTCCGATATTCTTGTTTCTCAAGGAGGCGAAGAGCAAG
Source organism: Pleurodeles waltl (assembly GCF_031143425.1). Lineage (NCBI taxonomy): Eukaryota > Metazoa > Chordata > Amphibia > Caudata > Salamandridae > Pleurodeles > Pleurodeles waltl. The sequence continues at coordinate 521,652,498 of NC_090442.1, forward strand.
CCTCCTCGAATGTAACCTTTCATCTATCCTCAGCGTCGACATGGCTCCAGCAGACGTCGAAGCCTGACTCCGCTCTTCGGATCCATCAGAAGTCGGATCCATCGGTGCCATGGATTTCTTCGGCACCTAACGAGGAGAAGGGCGGACAGAAGACTGTTCTGGCACCGGAACCACAGGTCTACTTGGCGTCACTGGCTGAGATGCTGACGCCACAGGCGCCGGCGCCGAGCCCACATTTCCCATGGGAAGAAAGGGCATAAAAGGTGCCGGTCGTAACGGAGCCGGAGCACCCATGTTGAAGGCCAAAGGGCCCGAAGGACCAGCCGGTCCACCACCTGGAGCCATCTGCTAAAAGATGGAGAACATTGCATTCAAGAATGCGGAACTATCGGCTCCAGGGGCCGGGAAAGCCGGATACTGAGGAGCCTGGGTTGGAGGCGACATCGACGCCGGTCCCGACATCTGCAAAGCTGGAGAAAACTCTTGACGCCGAGGAACCTCGAACACAGAAGGAGGATTCACAGGCGACGTCGGCGAAGTCGGGGATGTCGGTGATGCTAACGGCATCTGCGTTGGGGAGAGATGGTGGGACTCACTTCCCAAGTCTTCCGGCGTCGAGTCGAAGGTGACCTCGATCGCGATCTCTCCCTGCTCAACCGGCGTCGAGATTCTCGACGACGCCAGGAGTCCCGATGACGCCGATGTGACTTCGGTGAAGATGACTTGCGATGATGTCTTTTCTCCTTTTTCTTCGATTTTGCCAAAAAGAGCTTTGCTGCACGCTCCTTTAAGGCCTTTGGATTCATTCGTTGGCAAGAGTCACATTTGCCAACATTGTGGTCGGAACTAAGACACTACAAACAGTCAGAATGTGGGTCCGTAACCGACATTTTGCCACCGCACTCGTTGCAGGGCTTGAATCCAGATTTTCTTTGCAACATTTTAACCTGTCACAAAGAGAAAACAGCAAAAATAACTGTAACCACGTTGAGTAGTAACAGTAGCTCCCTCGAAGAATAACCGTCGTTCGAATGGCACGGAAAAAAGGGAACTGACGTCGGCGAGGACCTCTTATTGCCTGTATGACGTCAGACGGCGTCGCGTGGGCAATTTAGACGTCCTCGTTGACGTGCAGAAGCTAGGAAGAAGATTTCCGTCGAATGCTGGCGCAGGGGAGTATTCAATAGGTGAGGAATCCACAGGTAGTTGTATCCATCAGAACATTCTTTGTGAAGTGCTTCTGCCTTTATCTCCAGTGAAATGTATGTAGAATGACAGAGGTGTTAACCTCCCTGGCTGCCGTATCTGTGGCATCTAATGAGCACCGCATGGTAGCACTGGAAATAATTTTACCTTCTGAGACAATTTCCTCCCCTCTTTCTGAACTGTTCAGCAATATGCTTCAAGAGGCATTTCATCTCCTCCCACTGTGCTCTATCATACTTAAAGGGGGGTGGTCTACGGAGTTGGCTCCTACTGCCATTTGTTTTTATACCTACAGCATATATTTTTGTGCTCTCCTTATTCAGTGGAGGAACATTTCCAGTGGCTTGCGCAGAGGCCTGTTTAGAAGCAGCATGCACCACAAGGTAATCCGGAGAGACATGACCTCTAATGTATATAGGGTCTTAGTGAGAAGGCTTGTATTTTTTCAATTCTAAGGATGAACACCTCAGCCCTAACTGAATCTTTGAAGATGTCTGGTGCTGGTTTGAACACCCCTTTTAGCATTGGGAGGACCTGCATGGACCAATCAGACCTAGATATACAGTTTCAACAAGTCTTCTTCCCCTGGAACTGTATACATTTCTACCTTATGACAGAGTACAGCCCTCTGAGTGAACGTGCGGAAGGTAAGTGTGTCATTATAGGGAAAGCCCCTGAGTAGGACATGATCCAAGTCTGTACCCCGGAGGGTGGGGGTCTACATTATAATCCTTACAAGGGTCATCTCCTGGATGAGGGTAGAAGGATGCCTTGTAGTCCTAAGGAGGGGTGTAGGGACTGGAGCGGAGTGGGTCAGAATAGGAATGTGGAGACCTCGGTGGAAAGTGAGAGGAAGATGATGTGGGAATCATTTCCCATGGAGAGGGGGGTAGAGATACCAGTGAAGGAAGGCTAGTGGCAGCATCCTTGAAACGCTTAGGTTGTGAAGCAGTGTTTAAAGGAATGTTTATTCAGGCTCTTTCTCAAAAGTGAGCATTCTCATCTTGGGGATGGGCTCTGAGACCTTAGAGCTCTTAGAAGAGATTCTGACTGCCTGTAAATGAATGTGGATGCTGTAATAAACCTCTTCCCGCAGTCCCTTGAGGATTGGCTTTGGGGGGCGGGGGTCCTCAGAAACAATGGACAGCGGTGTTTTCCCAGCCAATGGAATTTTTTGTGCCAATTGTGTTTTGGAAGGAGGCTTTTTATACAGACTTCGAAGTTGAGGCTTTATTCAGCTCCAAACCAGGTGTCTGCACCAAGGGGTCTTTCAGCCTCAATGGCTGCTTGGACTGGTTGGACCAAAGGGGATTGATGCCTTAGTTTGAGTCTCTCTTTGTGTCCAAAGACTTACCTTAGGACCGACCAGAGCCCATGTGATGGGGACACCTGAAGATGGCAAAGTCTTGTGAGATGGGCTAGGTGTCTGTCCCTTTAGAGGGGTGGTGCTCTGCCTCTGTGTTTTATTGTTTGGTCTTTGTGTGAAGGTTGATCGATACGACCCATGGTGCAGATTTGGCCCGAGGTCCTTTGGAGGAAGTGGAAGGGGCCTCTTTGTCTCAGAATTCCTCCGGTTCTGACTCATCAGAGGGAATTGTCTGAGGGCTGGACTGAAGTGCTGAAATGCCCTGCAATTCAGCACCTTCTTGCTCCTCCTCCTCAATTCCGAGGGGGGTCACTTTCTGTGAAGATATTAGACATGGTGTCAGATTGTCGCTACACGTTCAGGTGTTCTAGGTGGTGATCCCTTTGTTGTCTGAGGGCCTTTTTGCAGCGTAACATCCGACAGAAGGTCCACTCCTGTCTCTGATCTGGGAAGAGGAACAGGTTGGAGAATTGTGGGCCCATTGGTCCAGGGGTATTTGAAGTGACGCTGAGGGCACTTTTTAAAGGGCATCCATTCCATCACCCTTCGTAGCTCTGAGTCTTGGGAGTTGCAGGAAGCACGAAGACTGAGCCCCAATGGGGGTTGGCAAAGCGCTGGCAATGAAAACCTCTCAGCGATGGGAATCAACCTTCCTACCATAGTTGCCCAAAGCAAGTACAACAAAATGTCAAATCCAGTAGCCTCAGTACACATCTGATATCCCATGGCGGAGAAAAGCAATCTAACAATTGGTGCCTGTGCACTTTTCCTCCTAAGGCGGTGGAGGAATCACTGCATACATTGTGACTCGAAAGGGCTTCTTCGAAGAAAAATAGCTTGTAATGTCTGAGGCCAACACTAGACGGCAGGATTCTGCAGAGCATGTGTATCTACAGCCACACATGCTACTAACAAGAAGGTTCTGTACCTGCAACAACAATTCATGGGTATGTAGATTAAGTTCACAAAGAAAGAATATTTATTTCTATGTGCAGGATCTTTGCTCCTAAGTGATCAGAGAATTCTTACCTCCAACTAACAAGGGAACTGGCTCATTTTGACTATCTATATCTGGCCCCTTTTAGTATGTGCAAAATGCAAAGAACAAGCATCTCTAATTATTAAAAACAGCCTATCCGAGGAAAGGTTTTCTGAGCCAAAGGATTACTAGATATAGGCTTTGACAGTGAACAGTAGGTACTAGGCTCATGGCATCTTCAGTCATGCCACAAGCTCAAACCAAATGTCTGTTGGGCAGCATGCAGCAGTGATTTCTCAGTCAAACCTAGCGTCATTCCTCAGATCACTGTACCATCTAGGATTTGTTTTTGTCAAAATGTTTAGGTCTTGCATACAGGCAGGTTTCAGCTGTCTGTTGTCAAAAGACAAACTGTGGACAATACTAACATTTACAATGGGCTTTAGGTTGGCCCGCTGAATATCACTTGTTTAGGTTTCTTATCAATCTCATTTGCTTGCTTCTTATTTGATGGCTTTTTTTTCATTTTCTTGTGTTTGTCCATCCACAGGAGCATAGCTTAGTTGCCATGCTTTTGATTGGATGGCTTGCATTCTTCTAATGATTACGTTTAGGGGAAAAAAAATAAAAAATCCTTGTAGCACTCCATAGGAGCACATTTGTTTTCTTGCTCTCTCTCCTCTTGCCTGTACCCACCTTCACATGCTTGTGGGCCTGCAAGTTGGTCTTCCAACCCCCTCCCCAACCAGGTCATCTGCTGTTTCCCCAATCCTCATGTCTTATTTTTTTATTTTAATAGATCTTTTGTTCTATGGTGACATTTACTTGCTCCCCTACACCTTCTCCCTTACCCATCAGGATTTTTTTTCTTCTTCTAATATTCACTCCCTCACTGATTTTTCATTGGTCTCCCACCGCTCCCCACTTCACACCCACTTTCCACTGTCTTCGCACCACCCCATTCGACAGCCCTTCTTTATGCTCCATGCTGGCCTCCATTAATGGCTTTGCCAGTGCAGAATGCTTTAATAATGCATCACCATTAACAAATTCAACAGCGATGCCCAGCCTTTCTTAAAATAAAGAAAACTTTTGTTGTCTAGACTTTCAAGATGGCTGTCACTTTGCGTCATGCAAAGTGATGACAGAGTAGCAGCTAATGGCCAAGTACATAGAACACTGTCTTCCATACTTTCTACAGTCCCATGATAGCTGCCACATTTTGTCCTGTAGGATGACAACATCACATTGTATGTTGCAATGTGGCGCACATCTTGGGTGTATTCAACATGTACACAGAAGGTATTTATTATCATTGTTGAGAGTCAGGAGGTGCCATGACTCATAAGCAGCAAAAGGCTGGAATGGCTCATAATCCCCTCACACTCACAATGAAAGTCATCATGAACAAGTTACTGACCTTTGGTAATAATTTCCGGTGGAAAGTCTGTCTAACCATGGATTGCTCACCTGGTGAATTCCCCCAGGCTCCAGTCTGGATCTAAAAGATTTTCTGCAATACCTTCTGTGCACCATTAGGTGGGGCCAGCAGACCGGTGCAGCTTTGCAGCTCATGCTGAACTGACAACATGAAGTCAATATAGGTGCTACCCCATCATGCTGATAACAGTTTTGAAAGGTAACTTCCACCAGCTCAGAAGCAGAAGAACAGACAAATCAATAAAAAAAAAGTGGTGAATCTAAACTTGGACCTTAAAATCAGAATGGTAGAATCAGTTCAAAGACAATGATGATCTTTCTTGGCCACGGCCTCGCACATCTTGATACAGAAGATTTTTTTTTTTTTTTTTTAAAGATCTGATTCTGGACTGCCTTTGCCTTCTTAGCAACGGTGATTCAAGAAAGAGTTGATCTTGCACTAAAGCCTCTGTTCGGATCCAAACTGATTATGCCTCGCCTCTTCCTTACAGGAATGTGGCAAACAGAAGAAAACAGGAAGCATGGTGGATTATCCCACATAGATGGGCAACACCACTTTAGGTAGAAAGGATACCTAAGTCGTGAGGTCCAACTTGTCAGGGAAGAAAGTGGTATAACGCAGCTGCATGGACTGTGCCTGCAACTTAGTGATGTGCCATGCAGAAGTGATTGCATTAAGAAAAACAGTCTTAAGTGTCAGCAACCTGTGCATGGGTTAAAGGGCATGCTCGGGAGCACCCTTGGACACGTGCCCTCATCATATCTTCCACCTGGCCAGCGCCACTATAGAACCAGAGCTCTGCCGAACTATCAGTTGATCCTTCGAAACCCCCAGCTTCCCATCAGACTGGAAGCATGCCGATATTAACCCACTGCTCACAAGACCCACTGCCAACCCAAGAGAGCTGAAAAGCTACAGAACCATCTCTCTGCTCCCTTTCCCAGCCAAGGTAACAGAGAAGGCCGTCAACCAGCAACTCACAGAATTCCTCGAGACACACCAAATCCTAGACCCATCCCAATCCGGATTCAGAAGCAACCACAGCACTGAAACCGCATTCCTACCAGTCACTGACAACATATGCATCATACTAGACCACAGAGGCATGGCCTCACTCATCCTCCTCGACCTCTCTACTGCGTTTGACAGTCTCCCATGCCACACTCTGCACCAGACTACATGACGCCGACATCAGAGATTGGATCTGGTCCTTCAACACTGGAAGAAAACAGAGTGTCAGACTAACACCGTTCATGTCAGAACCCAAAGACACATGCTGCGAGTGCCACAAGGATCTTCACACAGCCCAGCACTTTTCAACATCTACATGGCCCGCTTGCCAAAACCATCAAAGAACATGGGCTAAACATAGTCTCCTATGCAGACAATACCTAACTGATACTCTCCCTGTCAATGAGCTCTGCACAGGGCAAGAGAAATTTCCACAACGGGATGAGAGCAGTTGCCACCTGGATAGAACAGGGTCTAAAAACCAAAAGGTCACCCTACTTAAATAAAACTAGCCATTTGATGGTTGTATATCATATTAAGTGCACCTAGAGCCCATACATATGCTAAATCATTTTCTTTTTACTTTATTTACACTCAAATCAGTATATAGCAAAAGATTTTTCACAAATCCAAATGACTCTCATTGGTATACAAGCTTTCATATTTAGTACAATAAGATATCAATTTGCTATATAGTACAACAAAATATCACTCTACTCCAACTTGTACTCTAGTACCCCCCTAATCTAATTGTATCACACTTCCCAATAAAAAAACACTCACCTCTCATTTATACTCAAATAACTATATACACTCAATCACTCAACAATGCACTCATATCACAACAATCCCCAACTACTTCAATACAATACAAATTTATAGCAATTCATCAATAAAATCCAACATGCACAGAATCATATGCTATGTTTATTCATAGTCCTTTTCATCATTTATTTGATTTGTTGAGTCTTATTATATAGGTCACATGATTTTGACACTAATCCATGTTTGTAGAAAGCTGAAGAGCCGACACGCGTTTCAGTGTCTCTCCTTCTAGGAAACTACCTTCATCAGAGCGTATCCATCCTTCAACACAAAAAAGTGGGGGGGATTTATTTACTGGTTCGCCAATTTGCTACATGGGAGGGTATAAAGCCTCTCTCTAGAAACAAAAAGCACAGGGCTCATCACAACCAGCTGAGGAGATACCAATTGATGTCACAGGTAGTTGAACACCACCACCACCGGTGTACGTGCACAACTGTGCAAACCATACATCTCCAAAAAAAAAGGATGAGTGAATGAATCAATAACTAGCACCCAGTGTAAATAAGTGGCCCTATTGCGCCCCAATTATGATCAACGTATGAAACAATTGATCCAAATGTAATACTAATGGGCAAAGGATAGTCAGTAATCCGATAATTTGTCTATAGATCATACAGTGACCTACTGGGGGACCTTATACTGCAGAGGAAATCACTTCTTGAGTTCCTAATCAGGGTAGAGACAGTCCCATAGATATTACTCTGAAGGAAACAAAACACAAAAGGTTGGAATAAGGTATCCTGTATTTATTTGTTATGTGCCTTAAGATTCCTCTAGTCACCATTAATGGTATGAATATGGAATAGAAACCTGACAGGGGGTTACGCCCTCTCAACCAGGAGGACCTCTTATGATGTTATTTCCCCTGGTAGGGCTACTCTATATTGTTCTCAGGGGCCCTCTTTGTATTCACTGCCACCTGGATGGAAGCCGGCTGCCTCAAACTCAACTCGGACAAGGCATAGATCCTCGTAATCGGCTCCACCCTTTCCGCCTGGAATGACTCCTGGTGGCCCACAGTACCGAGAAACACCACCACGGACCACGCAGGCAACCTGGGCATCATCCTGGACTTCTCTCTCTATCCATGACCCGCCAAGTCAAAGCCGTCTCATCATCATGCTTCCACACCCTCCCACTCCTGAGAAAGATTTTCAAGTGGATTCCCTCCAACACAAAGAAGACAGTCATCCACGCACTCGTCACTAGCAAACTGGACAACGGAAACACACTCTATGCTGGCATCACAAAGAAACTTCAATCAAGACTACAAAGAATCCAGATTGCAGCAGCCAGCCTCATCCTGGACATCCCCCGACACAGCCACATCTCTTCCCACTTCAGAGACCTACACTGGCTCCCAGTCAACAAGCACATCACATACAAACTCCTGATCCACGCCTACAAGGCACTGCACAACACAGGTCCGACATACCTCAACCGGCATCTCGCCTTCTACATACCCAACAGACATCTCCATTATTCCCAGCTCGCCCTTGCAGCCGTCCCCTAGACCCAGAATAGGACAGCAAGAGGAATATCTTTCTCCTACCTAGCAGCCTGGACATGGAACTCGCTACCTCTCAAGGACAGGCAGACAGCATCACTGAAGCAGTTCAAGAAGGACCTCAAGACCTGGCTCTTCGGTTGAGCAGCAGGCCCACAAACAGCACCTTGAGACCCTATGAGTGATTAGCCATGCTTTACAAATCTCTGATTGATTGATTGACTGCTTAACAAGAACATAAGAACCAAACTGCTGTCCCACTAAGACATAAAAATAGGCAAAGGAAGAAACATATGTAAGCCCAAAAATGTATCACAACTACTGACTTAAATTAAAAAGGACTAGCTGATCAGGCACATGCAGAAAGATCGTAAGGGCCAACAGGCAAACTTTAACAGTACCCACAGTAAAGCCTTGCAGGCCAAGCATAGAACAAATAGTATTTAAGAAAGCTTAGCTTGATGTGGATCAACGTAATGGTCCTTGCACCAGATAACAAACTTTGCTCAGCATTAAGAATAGGTCAACAACCTGGTAAAAAGGCTACATGCATCCAAAGGTGAATCTACCACTTTCACAGGTAGGTCAAAACCCTCAGATGGTTCGGCTCAATCTCGCTCATGGAAGTGTTGGTTGTGGAGGTTCAGATGAAGAACCTGGTATGTGTTGCTGGGACAAGCGGAGAACAGATGCACAGACTTAGCAGTTCAGAGTACCAGACCTTCTGATTCCAGTCCAGGGTTATCAGATTGAGATGAGTTTGATCCCTTCTGACCTTCTTCAGAATTTGGGGAAGCATTGGCACAAATATAAATGCTGAAAGGAAGACAGATCATGCCTCTTAAGGAGCCAGATGACATGCAGTTCGGTTGATCAAAGGCTTCTGAACTCCACCACATACAAGGGGCTCTCTAAAGCCCAAAGATGCATCTCTTAATCCTGTGAGCTCTGGATGGGGAGGGGAAAACCTTTTGCCACACATCAACTTGGCATCCTTAATCCACCACTGGAGGGGTCAGGCTGTTTCAATCGAAATACAGATGCTGTCCAAGAGATTTTTGCCCACTGAAGGCAGGGTTTCACTGGACAACTTGTATTGCCAATAGGCACCAGCAGGATGGATGAGGCAAGAAGACCAGAAGCCTCAGATATGTCTGGACCAGAGGAACCAGATTGAAACATCAGGATCATATCCAGAATGTCCTAGACCTTCTACTGAGGAGGAACAACTTCTTCCACCGGGATGGCCAAATGGGGAGTCCACTTCAGTCTCAGGAAAGTGGCAAATTCACTAGCACCATGTAGGTCCAAACACAGGCTGGCATCAGTGTAGTGAGGGGGAAGCACATTTTCTGCTTCCTCCTTATCATCTATTCATAAGCAACATACCGAAGGCCCTGTAGAGCATCAGACTCAGAGCCAAAAATAGGTTCAAACTGTCTTTAAAACACGTTGTGTGAGAGTCTTCCCAAACTATGAGCTGGACCTTGGTAATTTGATGACATCAGCCCAGATCTAGCTAAACTCTGCTGTGCATCCAAAACTGTTTTTTGTCAGACAGTAGCCTTCATTGAAGGTATGGAGACATAGCCTGACACTGCTGGGAGCCATATAATGACCTAACACAGTCAGTTGATGCTGGGCTGCGCCCTGTCACCAAATGTCTGACTAGAGGCCACAGAGGATCTATGGGTCTGAACACACTAAAGAGGGACCCAGAGTCATCTGAAAAAGTTGGAGCATTGCCTCAACCTGCAGCGGAGTTGATGACAGCCTAGGGAGTTTGGGGCTTTTCACCCTCAAACACAGAATGGGACTGAAATTCGGACAATGGTGGTGGAATACCAGACCTCTCCCAGGAGCACAAGGGGCAGAAAGGGGTAGACTAAACTTAAGGTTTTTTTTTACCTTCAGTGAGACTTGCATTTCAACTTTGTCTTGAACTAACTTGAGGACAGAGATCTGGACTGGGAACAAGACTTGGATGGGGGAATGTGCCCAGGAGTTCGAACATGACCACCTTCACTTCTCGTATTTGGCGACGTACAGCTTTTCTTTGCACCCTGTGATCGCTCTCAGGTGCATCAAGAAGCAGTTGTTGAAGGAATCAGTAATGCTGGAAAACTAAGCACAAAAGGCAGCTGTTCTGTGGATCCGTGACAGACATCTGCTTCCTGACGCGACAGTACTGTGTAAAGCCAGCAGTCTACGGAGCAAACAATTTCCTTAGCACATTGGGTTTGAAAGTGCTTTGGAATTTGGTAACACTGGTAAAAAGTTAAGAAACGGAGCTCTGGTTCTACATCAAGAGAGTGGAAAAAAGGAACTGAAATTAACATGCAAGGGTGATACCTATATACCGCTCTGTATGGTAATTTCCAGAGGTTGAACAAAGCTACCACCGAGTCTCATGGCACCTACTGATGTGCAGGAGCTAATGCAGAAACGTTTCAAGAACCTGGCACCTGTGGAATTCAAAAAGGTGAGGAATCTGTGGTTCAGACATATCCATCAGAATAAGATACTACTCTCTCAGAATCTTAATATATGGTTTATCCAATGCCTGTTTGTTCACGTTTTGAGTTATTAACAAAGGTATTTAACTAGAAGGCAAGGGGTTAAATCCATGCACTGAGAGAAAAACCACACTGAATAGGTCTTGTGGCTATTAACAGGGTTGCCTTCAGCTGCCAAATCATTACAACATGCATCCTGTGAGAGAGAAAACTGAGTTTTCACATGTCAGATAACTACACTGTTGTAATAATTTTTGTTGACTTTTGCACAGACGTAATAAGTGCATGAATGTGCAAATATAGGTGTGCACCCTAATTGAGAAATATTTATTTTCAAGCAAGGCATACATACATATATTTATCTATTTATTTATTTATCCCTTAAACACATTTAAATTGAAGTTACTGTTATGAAATAAAACTGAAAAAAATGAATTTCAAGATTTAAGTTAAATGCACAACCCATAACTCGTACTTTCGCCTTAAAAGCCCTCACACATGATTTGACAGATAGCATCACAAATTACGTTTATGTCATCACTAGTTACATTACATAGCACCTTACCTCACTATGGATACAGTATCAATTCGCTTTTTGGGAGTATTGTTATTTAGTGATCTTAGGATGTTTATTATTGTTATTTAATGCTATAAATATTCTGAGGTCATAAGCAGTGCATTTGATGGCATTCAGAGTGATAGCACACTATAGCAGGGAGTGAGTGGTTAGCAAAGGTTTCTTCACAAGTGATCAAAGTGCTGTTATTAGGCACAGTGCCTACCAGTGGGAAAGAGAAGGATGTGTAAGAGAAAGGTACGTACAGTATAATAGTTAATAGCTGGCTGTTATACTTTGCTCTTCAGGCCGTGTTACATTTCATGATTGTATTATGAAAGAGGTAATTGAAAAAATGTAGTGTTCTACATTGATGGTCTGTGTTAAACATGATCCAGTTGGGGAAAGAACTGGGTTAAAACATAGCTACATAGTACCAACTTAGTCAGACTCAGTGGCGTGGTGCGTGCCTGTACACCAAAACACAGAGGTAATCCAAGAAAGCCTAGCACTCCACACAGCAACATATTCAAGGAATGGTTTATGTTAAATGAGTAAAATGATACCAAATGAGCAAGTTGCGAGGATATGCGATGTGGGTGTGCATTTAATCACATGCCCATTTTAGATTTGTTTTGGTTTTATTTCATAACTTCACTTTAACAGCATTCTTTTAAGGTATCTTCTTAAAAATGTTAAACACATTAAGGTGTTATGAGCAGATTACCGACAAGTCTATGAACAAGCCAGCACAGAATCCCCAGTGGGTGATTAACCCAATTCCTGCTGAATACGGCCTTTGACTCCAATGTCCACAGTGCTCGCTGTGCAAGATCTTTGCTATGCATATTGGCATTGTTTCTCTAATAGATTCAACTGTAAGGATTAAAAAAAACTCTCAACTGAATAATTCCAAAAAAGCTGGTGACCTACTGACAAATTTATAGACCCAAATTTGGATCTGTAAATCAAATCAATGCAGCACATGTAGAAAGAGTAAAAAACTAAGAGAACTAAACATTTTTTTTGTTTAATTTCAGCCTTGTCGGGTGGACTCCCCAGGTCCTCTCTGGGAAAGAGTACCAAGTGCCCCTCCCCATTATCTTATATTTGGCCCTGGGATTGGGCTACCTGGGGTCTTTTGAGGCTTGAGGATGGAAGGCTATGCAGCCCCCCTCCCATAAAAATTAATGTAAGCCTGGGGTGGGCTCCCCGGGGCCCCTTGTGGTTCAGGGAGAGGGACCATGCACCCACTCTCCCCATATAAACAGTTTTCAGTCTTGGGGGGGGATCCCCGGGGCCTTTGGAGACTCGGATAGGTGTGGGGCATGCAGCACCCCTCCCCTATAAGAAATAAGCCCCAAGATATGATCCCCTGCGCATTAGGGATGCAGCCTGGCTAAATGCAGCCTGGCTACCATTTTCTTTTCCCCAATCCCACAAGAGTCTCATGGAATCTGCATTTTTTGCCTTTTTTTCTTTTTTGGCCCGAGAGGGAGTGGCGGGTCCTACTGCCACCCCTCCCTCCAACCCATGGGGCCTAAGGGGTCAGGGTATCTCTACCCTGCCCTCATGTAGCTATATTTCTTTTTTTTACAACTTTAGGACAGAGGACTAAGTCCCAGAGTCCTGTAATGGTTGCCACAAACACATTCCTCTAGTTGCTAGCAGCCAGTTAGAGTACTGGCTCACGCAGGAGTAAGATGGCCCAAGGGAAATAAAGCTCCCGGGGCCATTCTGAATGCTCTATTTTTAAACTGGCGCTCCTGCAAGAGTCTCTGACACTCTCGCGAGCCCAACTGCCAACATATATACGATTATATTTGACCCTTAATTTCTCAAAAATTACTGAAATGATTTACATTAAAGCACAAAAGCACAATCTGCGCCCCAAGATCTAGCTTTCTGCAAAATTTGTTGTAATTCCATTAAGGTTTTTTTTGCTGTAGTCCGTCTTAAAGAAGTCTACGGAAAATGCATGGGGATTTTGCGTTTTGGGACCCTCCTTTTTTCCTCGGTGTAGGAAGTTGGCTCTGTATATACTATTTCAAAGTAAGAAATAGTGTGCACAGAGTCCAAGGGTTCCCCTTAGAGGAAAGATAGTGGCAAAAAGAGATAATTCTAATGCTCTATTTTGTGGTAGTGTGGTCGAGCAGTAGGCTTATCAGAGGGTAGTGTTAAGCATTTATTGTACACACACAGGCAATAAATGAGGAACACACACTCAAAGACTTAACTCCAGGCTAATAAGTTTTTATATAGAAAAATATATAGTTTATTTTAAGAACCACAGGTTCAAGATTTACAAACAATACTTTAAATGAAAGGTATTTCACTCGGGTATCTTAGGAACTTTGAATCATCACAATAGCATGTACAGTTTTGGCAAAAATGGCAATAAGCTATTTTGAAAATGGACACAGTGCAAAAATCAACAGTTCCAGGGGGAGGTAAGTAAGGTAAGTAAATGTTAGTTTCACAGGTAAGTAAAACACTTACAGGGTTCAAAGTTAGGTCCAATGTAGCCCACCGTTGGGGGTTCAAGGCAACCCCAAAGTTACCACACCAGCAGCTCAGGGACGGTCAGGTGCAGAGGTCAAAGTGGTGCCCAAAACACATAGGCTTCAATGGAAATAGGGGTGCCCCGGTTCCAGTCTGCCAGCAGGTAAGTACCCGTGACTTCAGAGGGCCGACCAGGGGGGTTTTGTAGGGCACCGGGGGGGACACAAGCAGGCACAGAAAGTACACCCTCAGCAGCACTGGGGCGGCCGGGTGCAGAAAGCAAACAGGCATCGGATTTTCCATAGGATTCAATGAGAAGACCCGGGGGTCTCTTCAACGATGCAGGCAGGCACATGGGGGGCTCCTCGGGGTAGCCACCACCTGGGCTAGGCAGAGGGTTGCTCCTGCACTGGAGTTCGGTTCCTTCAGGTCTTTGGGGCTGCGGGTGCAGTGTGGTTTCCAGGCGTCAGGTTCCTTGAAGCAGGCAGTCGCGGTCAGGGGGAGCCTCTGGATTTCCTCTGCAGGCGTCGCTGTAGAGGCTAAGGGGGGTCAACTCTGGCTACTCACGGGCTCGCAGTCGTAGGGGAATCCTCCCTGTAGTGTTAGTTTTCCACAGGTCGAGCCGGGGGTGTCGGTGCAGAGTGGAAAGTCTCACTCTTCCGGCGGGAAACGTGTGGTCTTTAAAAGTTGCTTCTTTGTTGCAAAGTTGCAGGTTTGTTGAACAGGGCAGCTGTCCTCTGGAGCTTCTTGGTCCTTTTAGATGCAGGGTAGTCCTCTGAGGCTTCAGAGGTCACTGGACCCTGGGGGATGCGTCGCTGTTGCAGTTTTTCTTGAAGTGGGGAGACAGGCCGGTAGGGCTGGGGCCAAAGCAGTTGGTGTCTCCGTCTTCTCTGCAGGGCTTCAGGTCAGCAGTCCTTCTTCGTCTTCAGGTTGCAGGAATCTAGTTTCCTAGGTTCTGGGAAGCCCCTAAATACTTAATTTAGGGGTGTGTTTAGGTCTGGGAGGGCAGTAGCCAATGGCTACTGTCCTTGAGGGTGGCTCCACCCTCTTTGTGCCTCCTACCTGAGGGGAGGGGGGCACATCCCTATCCCCATTGGGGGAATCCTCCAAAATCAAGATGGAGGATTTCTAAAGGCAGGGATCACCTCCGCTCAGGACACCTTAGGGCTGTCCTAACTGGTGGGTGACTCCTCCTTGTTTTTCTCATTATCTCCCCTGGACTTGCCGCCAAAAGTGGGGGCTGTGTCCAGGGGGAGGGCATCTCCACTAGCTGGAGTGCCCTGGGGCATTGTAACACGAAGCCTGAGCCTTTGAGGCTCACTGCTAGGTGTTACAGTTCCTGCAGGGGGGAGGTGTGAAGCACCTCCATCCAGAGCAGGCTTTTGTTTCTGTCCTCAGAGAGCACAAAGGCCCTCACCACATGGGGTCAGAAACCCGTGTCTCAGCAGCAGGCTGGCACAGACCAGTCAGTCTTGCACTGAACAACTGGGTAAAATACAGGGGGCATCTCTAAGATGCCCTCTGTGTGCATTTTTTAATATATCCAACACTGGCATCAGTGTGGGTTTATTATTCTGAGAAGTTTGATACCAAACTTCCCAGTATTCAGTGTAGCCATCATGGAGCTGTGGAGTTAGTTTTTGACAAACTCCCAGACCATATACTTAATATGGCCACAACTGTACTTACAATGTCTAAGAATAGACTTGGGCACTGTAGGGGCATATTGCTCATGCAGATATGCCCTCACCTGTGGTATAGTGCACCCTGCCTTAGGGCTGCAAGGCCTGCTAGAGGGGTGACTTACCCATGCCACAGGCAGTATTTTGTGTACATGGCATCCTGAGGGGGATGCCATGTCGACTTTGCCTTTTTCTCCCCACCAACACACACAATCTGCAATGGCAGTGTGCATGTGTTAGGTGAGGGGTCCCTTAGGGTGGCACAACATATGTTGCAGCCCTTAGGGGCCTTCCCTGGTACCTTTTACAAGGGACTTATCTGTGTGCCAGGGGTGTGCCAACTGTGGGAACAATGGACATTTTAGGTGAAAGAACACTGGTGCTGGGGCCTGGTTAGCAGGGACCCAGCACACTTCTCAGTCAAGTCCGTATCGGGCAAAAAGTGGGGGGTAACTGCAACAGGGAGCCATTTCCTTACACTCGGCCTCTGCTTGATGGATCACCCTGAAACATGCCATGCACAAACTAGTCAAAAAGTAGCACCTTTTAGGAAGATTCGTGGTGGAGATTAGTCAGACAGTGCCAACGTTAACAGCAACACAAAAAACGTTTTTCCTATGGAGAAGAGCGATCCTAACTATATAGGAGAGACTCAACAAGTAGTCTCACATGGGATATTCTTGAATATGGTGGCTTATGGGCGATACTGCAGATAATAGATATGCAAAATTCGTCATGATACACTTGGAAATTAAAAGGTTTAATAGCATATGCCCCGATTGCGTGGGTATGTATGAGGTCGTCCTTGTCGAAACACTGTTACATTTAGGCCTTAGTCAGATTCACTGATGATTTCATCTGCTTTATGAGATAGTACGTATTTTCAGAGAACAGCACAAGATCTCCGCCATTATGTGATTTCATTTTGTTCCATATGTTAGTCCTTTTTTAGTATTTATGGAAAGGGCTGCATGTTCACTTTATATATGCTGGGGAAACAAGGGTTTTCACCTGTGATCAAGGTGCCAGGAGTGCCGAAAAGCATAAGGTGTTGATTCTACAGGGAGTGCAGAATTATTAGGCAAATGAGTATTTTGACCACATCATCCTCTTTATGCATGTTGTCTTACTCCAAGCTGTATAGGCTCGAAAGCCTACTACCAATTAAGCATATTAGGTGATGTGCATCTCTGTAATGAGAAGGGGTGTGGTCTAATGACATCAACACCCTATATCAGGTGTGCATAATTATTAGGCAACTTCCTTTCCTTTGGCAAAATGGGTCAAAAGAAGGACTTGACAGGCTCAGAAAAGTCAAAAATAGTGAGATATCATGCAGAGGGATGCAGCACTCTTAAAATTGCAAAGCTTCTGAAGCGTGATCATCGAACAATCAAGCGTTTCATTCAAAATAGTCAACAGGGTCGCAAGAAGCGTGTAGAAAAACCAAGGCACAAAATAACTGCCCATGAACTGAGAAAAGTCAAGCGTGCAGCTGCCACGATGCCACTTGCCACCAGTTTGGCCATATTTCAGAGCTGCAACATCACTGGAGTGCCCAAAAGCACAAGGTGTGCAATACTCAGAGACATGGCCAAGGTAAGAAAGGCTGAAAGACGACCACCACTGAACAAGACACACAAGCTGAAACGTCAAGACTGGGCCAAGAAATATCTCAAGACTGATTTTTCTAAGGTTTTATGGACTGATGAAATTAGAGTGAGTCTTGATGGGCCAGATGGATGGGCCTGTGGCTGGATTGGTAAAGGGCAGAGAGCTCCAGTCCGACTCAGACGCCAGCAAGGTGGAGGTGGAGTACTGGTTTGGGCTGGTATCATCAAAGATGAGCTTGTGGGGCCTTTTCGGGTTGAGGATGGAGTCAAGCTCAACTCCCAGTCCTACTGCCAGTTCCTGGAAGACACCTTCTTCAAGCAGTGGTACAGGAAGAAGTCTGCATCCTTCAAGAAAAACATGATTTTCATGCAGGACAATGCTCCATCACACGCGTCCAAGTACTCCACAGCGTGGCTGGCAAGAAAGGGTATAAAAGAAGGAAATCTAATGACATGGCCTCCTTGTTCACCTGATCTGAACCCCATTGAGAACCTGTGGTCCATCATCAAATGTGAGATTTACAAGGAGGGAAAACAGTACACCTCTCTGAACAGTGTCTGGGAGGCTGTGGTTGCTGCTGCACGCAATGTTGATGGTGAACAGATCAAAACACTGACAGAATCCATGGATGGCAGGCTTTTGAGTGTCCTTGCAAAGAAAGGTGGCTATATTGGTCACTGATTTGTTTTTGTTTTGTTTTTGAATGTCAGAAATGTATATTTGTGAATGTTGAGATGTTATATTGGTTTCACTGGTAATAATAAATAATTGAAATGGGTATATATTTTTTTTTGTTAAGTTGCCTAATAATTATGCACAGTAATAGTCACCTGCACACACAGATATCCCCCTAACATAGCTAAAACTAAAAACAAACTAAAAACTACTTCCAAAAATATTCAGCTTTGATATTAATGAGTTTTTTGGGTTCATTGAGAACATGGTTGTTGTTCAATAATAAAATTAATCCTCAAAAATACAACTTGCCTAATAATTCTGCACTCCCTGTATACCCGTTTGTATGATGGGGATTCATCAAGGAATGAACTACATGATCTGCAAACACTGCTGGACTGCGCATGATCCTTCTGCAGTTGGCGTTGGAGGAGTGGTCTCACATTTTCGGGCTGCCTCACCGGCACGCACACCACAGGTGCTCGGGCAGGATGCCCCTGAGAATACTGAAATATATATATATCTTGAAAAAAACAAAAGGTCACAGGGACGCTAGGGTTAGAAAGTAGAATAAAAATAAATAAAAAAAATCTTACAAATTCACTAAAAAAACAAATGTTGGAGGGAAGTTATAGATAGGTTTAGGTTTTACACGCACAAAACCGTAGAAATTCAACAGTTATACTTGTATCAAGAAACTATACATCGTGCACCAAGGTAACTATAGTTTCCGCCCCCGCCATGCACAGTTTTCTCATCAATACTTTTACTGCGAATGTTGCAGTGATATCATAAATGATGTTATCGAAAATAGTATTACTGATGCAATATCTGTGGTAAAGTAGCAGTGCACTGCAAGGCGTGAGTTATAGTTACTTTAGGGCACAGGTTACAGTATGCGTCCCACTGCTGCCACCCCACCCCATGCATCATCCCCACACCGTGCATGGCCTTTGGTGAGGGGTGCGACCAGGCCCTGCTGTCAATCCCCCGTAGGCATCCAACTCCGCACCGCACAGGGCCTTCGGCCAAACAGACAGGGCTTCTAGCTCTCTTTGAGCATTTGCATTCTCATAATAGTTAAAAGTGAGACCATCATGCTCTGTCTCAACAGCAGATGACAACAAAAAAAACACTAGTCACCGTCATTATATAAGATATTGCGCTTCAAAGAGCAACGATGGAGACACCTTCATCAAGTATTTCAGATGACTTTTGAAGTTGGAACTTCGGAAAGAATACAAGTGCTTTGCCTTGGCCAAGCGCAAGAAGTTTCACTGATTTGTACTTTACAGAAGTGGATCTTCAACTTGGGCAATTGCTTGTTTGTATTTGTATGTGCCTCCCATTGAGTTCGGTGAAATGAGCATCGGTGCCAGAATGCATCCTGACCTGCTTATTTATCCAAGAGTAGGCTGCAGTTTTGCGAGAAATGTCTACCCAACTGGAGTACTTTCTACTTTCTACTGGCTAATTACTAAGTACTACCTCATTGGGTAAATGTATAGTGCATCTCCTACACTACAGCTATGTAAAGGACCATGAGGTAATGTCTCCAGTGACCCTGCGTGTCTGTAATTTTGGCAATGTGATTGTTCCTCGAGCGTCTTCATACAGAAGTCAGCAGTAACATGAATCCTCGTGTAGAGAAGACAACAAGACTACAAAGAGTGGAATCTCCACCAAACAAGGGTACTTCCTCTTAATTATATGTTGTAAGTGCTTTTTTGTTTGGTGGAGATGTGCTCCTATTCCTCTGCATCAAGAATGCATCTCCAAACTCGATGGGAAATGCACTGAGGGACCCTTTTGGTAAGCTGTCCATCATCCGGAAAAAATGCGAGAAGTTGTATATCACTAACATATATGTGACCGGGCCAACTTAATATGGGGTGGGGGGCACGCAGCCCCACTACCTGAGCCTTTAAAAGGCCCTAGGGAACTCATCCCCAGGGTCATGACTTAAAAAAAAAAAAAAAAAACAGGGAGGGAGCATTTAATGGCCCGGGGAAATTCTAGCCCCACCACACCCGGGTCAGCTTACTTGCTGTACAGCAGGGCGGCAGCCAAACACCAGGACACAGCAGTTTCTTTGCCCACGCTGGCGCGGCCAGGGAAATTGTGTTTGCTCCTAGAGAGTGGGAGCAAACAAAAAGGCTCCTGCCAGCTGGAAGCAGACTTGGATTGTGTTTCCCTGAATGCACTGATACAAGCATGAAAAAAAGAACAAGATATTGCTCCCGTACAATGGGAGGAGCCAATGTTGGCCCCCCCACAGACCCCAAGGTGTTGTTAGGGGCTGCCCCGGCTGGGCACCGGGGCACCCATCTATGTTAAAACCAGGCCACAGGGGATGGGGTTCCTAGGGCCATAATAGTCTTGTGGGGTGCCCCCCCCCCCCCTTTAAATTACAAAAAACGGCTCTAGGGGATGGGGTCCCCAGGGCCTAATGAAGCACGGGGGGCACGAGGCCCTCCTCCCCTTAAAACAATAATAGAACAAATACAACTCTGGGGGATGGGGTGACCAGGGATAATAAGGCTGAGAGAAAGGGGTCAAGTGGCCCCCTCCCCTTTTATTTAAATGTTGACCCAAGAGATAGAGTCCCTGGAGCCTAATCAGGGCTTTTTAGGGATTTTTAATTTATATGGGGCACTGGATTTTGAGAGCCTTTTTGGGGCTCAGGAAGGGGGGGGCATGCACCCCCCTCCCCTTTTCTCTTGTATTTGGCCCCATGGGGCCTATAAGGGCTCGGGGGGGACTGTACATCCCCGTTGCCTTAGATGATTTTGGCATTGGGATGGTGTCCCTGGGCTCCAAGGAGGCTTAGGGGGCACCACCTCCTCCCCTTTTTGCATTGCATTTGGCCCCAGGGGATCATTGATAGACAGGCCCTATGGACCACAGGCAGTGCACATCGTGGGGTTGGCTGCCTCAGGATGCCAAACCCCACTGTGCACACCAAAAGGCCATGCGCAGAGTGGGGTCGGCTAAGCTTACAATTTTTTTTGTAATGAAGGAAGCTTTTTGCCTGGTCACATCCATTATCCAAATACACACACATTTCATGTAATGCTCAATGGCAAAGGTGCCTCTGCATAACTGACTTTAATCAAAGGTGGGGAGTGCACACAATCAATTTAAATGCATTTACCATTGCAGTATAAAATCTAGATCCGCTGTGCAGAGATGATGTCCTGATAAATGCTGTCAGACATATCATTTAATTATATCTACTCCTACTTCTCCCCAAGTCCCATGGTTCATTAAACAGCCACTCTTTGCTTTATATTTTGAGTATATTTATGTTTCTTTTCTTAAAAAATTAATGTAATGCTGGTAAATGTTTTTTCAAATTTAGTAAATTTCAAATATACAAAAAAAGGAACCATTTTTTAAAAAGGTCTCATTTATTTTTAAACAATTTGGTGGCCCAATACAGGTCCATAGAAAAGGAGTGGTAAACAAGATGCTGTTGGCTGCAAAACGTCTGAAAACCACTTGTTGCATTATGTATGACATTTTCCATGTAGTTCCTTTGAAGAAATGCCGGGAAATCTACCCGTGATTATCCACACTAGTAAAGGTTCCATGCTCGTCCTCTACTACGACTACAAAAATGAAACATTGATTTTTCGGTGTTCCATTTCCAATGAAGGTGAAGAAAGCTTATTTTCAAGCATGTGGTTTAATCTTTTTAAAGCGTATTGCACAAAGTTTTTGCCTAACAAGTTGTCTGTGGCCAATAAAAAGTGGAGTCACTTAACGAAGTGTCACTAACTGTAATGAAAATGTTCTTTCTTTGTAGAAATCATTGCTGAGTGCTAGCTTGGCATAGCACTGAGCAGATATGAGTACATACTGGAGCCTTTGTGTTGGTTTCTGTGCTCTTGCACAATGATGGAGGCCACAATTCAAGTGACTCCTGAAAGAATGGAAGTGGTGACGAAGATGTCATGGTACCAGAATACTGTCTGCCATAAACCTCTAGTTTAATCATCATTTACAAAATATATTATACCATGACACCCATTAGGACGACAATTTTGTAAAGAATATTTAGGGTATAATATTTTGAATCAGTCAATGTTTTTGTGCAGGATATTGTGACGTACAACCGATGAACCAATGCTGCAGAGGTGCTGGACCTGCAGCAGCTGTTCATGGTGTCAGCTCCACCGAAAGAATAATACCGCACAACTCCTGGACATAGTTACACTTCATGTTGTGTGCAAACATTGAACATTTACAGGTGGCAAATGCTGCTTGCAATGTATCTGGTGATGTGTTAAAGTGCTGGGACGTGTCTAAATACCATTTGGGCATGACAATTATACTGTAACATGTAATCGCAGCATTGGCATGTGTAAAGATAGTCCAATGCTCAAAAACATTTGGAAAAATCTGGCGCTGTGTGTGCAAATGGATTTTTATTTATAATGGTGTGTGCCTTGTGTGTATTTCGTGTGTGTGCAGATACGCATGTGTGTCTGTGTTTAGTGACATGTTCACAAACAAACAATGGTCCCACGAACTTTGCTGGAAACACCTGCATTGTGCACATATTCATAATTGACTATGGCCTGGTGTTCAGCCATTCTGACTTCCTGTAAGCATGTTTGAGTGTGTGTGTCTTGTGTGTGTTCAATAACGATTGTGTACAAACAAGTCCCAGTGATTTTGTGTATATGTTGTATTTAGTGAGTATCTTTTCCATGAAGTGTTTCCAAACACAAGTATTCGTGCACAGCTGTTTTGCGCAAAATAGTTCCATATGCTCCACTGTAGTGGTGTCTGTATGTAAGAGTTGATTTGTAAAGGTGGCAGGATATGGGCGTTTGTGGGTCTATGTATCTCTGTATCTCTTTCTAGTGAAATGTTCACTAACAATGAAAATGCTGCCAAGTAATCTGCTGCAAACTGAAGCTGCATGAGTAACCCTGTTGTATCTATTCATGGTCTGTTAAGGCAGCATCTTTGAGAAACAGTGTGGCAGCAGGCTCTTGTGGGTTCACACAGAAAAAGGTGGCTTTAGCTTTGGTCACAAGCTTGAGAAATTTCCCCAGTCCCACTAATTGGATGTTGCACATCTAAATATTTCGAAAGAACACAGACTCAGCTAAAGCAGCATCTAAGTTAGGGCTACATTGCAGGTCCAAAAAAATAAAATTGTGAAAGTTACATACCCCTCTATACGACGGGGCACTTCTTCGCTCATGCCCAAATCTGTGCCCTTCATCATAATCTCTGTAGTCTGAGTGGCCATAGTCATCATATCTACGGCCATTTCCTTCATCGCATCTGTCTATTGGGCTCTTCTTGCGCACAATGTTAACTACTCTGCGACAATCATCCTAAACAAATAATGACATGCGACCCACATTAACGCACAACTTAAATAAAAAATAAAGCACATCTAAACATTGTCATCACAGGAAGCTTTTGAAATTCAAGCACACTTGAGAAATTGATCAACTTTATCATTGTGGTGTGTGCCCTGGGAGTGGCAACTTTTTCAATATACATTTATCAGAAATCTAATTTGCTGTACATTACCCAACACAGCTCACAATGATGCAGTATAAAGTGAGTATACTTGTACAATGCATGTGTAGTGTCCATGCTGCAATGCAAACACAAATGTGGGTACTTGTGTAAATTGAATACCATTGGAAGATTTTAAAAGACACTGCTAACAAAGGTCTGTGATTTCTTTACTGAGTTAGAAAGAGAGTAATTAGGACACCACCTAACACTATTCTCTGAAGTGCCAGATGTGAAGGTTTATTTAAATGACAGACAACACCAACTAGAAGATAAACTAACCCCAACCACTTGTGTCACAAACAGCACGAAATGTCAGTTGCCAGTATCCTGTCTGACCCACTCCTGTTGCCAGGCAGGATACTTTAGAATTATCCACATTACATGGTGCACACCCCTAGATTCACATAAAGAACCATTTTACAAAGGTAAACAACTGAGATTATTCAACAGACTTAGGGCCTGATTACAACTTTGGAGGACGGTGTTAAACCGTCCCAAAAGTGGCGGATATACCACCTACCGTATTACGAGTCCATTATATCCTATGGAACTCGTAATACGGTAGGTGGTATATCCGTCACTTTTGGGACGGTTTAACACCGTCCTCCAAAGTTGTAATCAGGCCCTTAGTGTGTTTAATATGATATTCCATATCCCTCACACAAAACCTATCTGTGTGAGCTCAAATGCCTATCTGATTATCAGAATCCTCAGTCTGCCCTTTCTAACTCGGCCCAGAAGTGGAAGCATCCCGGTTGCTCATGCCCTGGCAGGAGGATGAGTAGAGGCAAGTCCATAAACCTTATGTGGGTTTACAACCAATGGATTCAAATGAAGATTTTTCCACCGCTGGTTGTGTACATTTCTTTACTGTTTCTTACTTCTACCTTACAAGTTGTACGAGCATAGATTCATTCGGGGCAAGAATAAAATCAAGTGTAAACGAGGAGGTAGCTTTAACAGCTCGATGTTTTCCCTCTGCAAACATACACCCTTTAAACACGCACACCAACCCCTAGAGAGGAACCCCTCACAACTTCTTCCAAGCTCCAAGAGCCACCTAATCAAGAGGGTACAAGCCCACACCTTAACCACATGTGGAATCAGTGTGAGGAGGCAACCTGCGATGAAACATGCCAGCCTTGGGCAAACGGATGTCTTCATACTTTAATACAACGGGACCCACGCATTTCAGATATTTGTTTTTGATACTTAACAGCTTCATTATGTCAGTTATTATTTAAATACGTTTTAGAAACTACACACAACTTAAATAAACGTTACAGTTCATCCATGACAACATTCCACTACCTAAACCTTGTCCCAAAACAGTCACTGTTATGATCAAGCACTACTCCAACTAGGTTCCGGAGCTCTCCAGGCAAATCAAGTTACCTACCTGGAAACACAGTCCTCCTCCTCGAAGATGTTATATATATATATATATATATATATATATATATTTATTACAAAATTATGCTATCCATTGGTCGGTCAGAAAAGTGCATTTTCACTGAGGGTGTCAAAAACCGTCTAAGTAAGAAATAGGGAACTAACCTGTGGAAAAACTCCAGCCTTTTTTACGTTTGCACCTCTAGCACTTGGATCCCTGTTGTGGAGGCTCACCAACTAATACACTGGGTATAACAATTTTGAAATGTTTTCTCTAGTTTCTACCTTCTAAAATAAGGGAAGAGGCTTTGGGCCGCTTTGACATATGTTGGGTGAGTGAAGAAGAGTTGTCTAAGCTTGGGACCTGCGCACAGGCAGCACGGTGCCAGATAAGCCCGAGATTAAAACTAATATGAGTCATTTGGGGACCAAAAGGGAATGCACAATCCCATTCTGGGTACAATGTGGCATGTGTAGTGGTTGTGTAAATTGTATTTTACTGTACCTCTACATTTGCTTATGATACAAAGGTCAGAGACACTGCCTTGTAAGTAAAATTTAAATATGAGACTGATTTGAACGTAACTTAATTCCTTCAAAAATACTTTCATACTTTGCAATATTTCACAAAGTCGGCATTAAAAATATTTGTGCTTTGAGCCATCTGGCTGAGACAGTCAATTACTCTGCTGCCCCTGCTGGCAGATCAAACACTGAAGATAATAGGCCTATTAAAGGGGGATGAAGGATCCTCCTACTAGAGTAGTGGAGAGAGTATACAATATCAATAGTGGTTAGCTGCAGCTCCCTGTATATTGTTTGTAGTATGTTCCCACGTGTGACAAAGGGCAGACAAGCCCATTGCTCCAGTTAGCACATGAGATTCATTTACAGTCTTGAGGGAAGGAACCAGGCCATAGCAGGGAGAGCCTTAACTGCCATCTTGAAACCTTTTCAGAGAGCAGCACAGGGTGGGACAGGCTGTGGAGAGGTACCTGTGAATGACCCTGAGGTATTGGGGGGGGAGGGGGGGAGAGATGTGGCACCACCAGGTTGGAAGGGTGCCTCACCAATCATAGGAAACTTTACCTTCAGTTTTTAGTCATGGCACAGTCTCAGAGCTGATAAAGAGCCCCTGAAACCATAAGAAGGACAAGCCTGGCCTGCTATACCCCGGTCAGGAGACCCCTGGTTTGTACAGTGGGCTTTTGTGGATCGTTATCAGGACTGGCTGCAATAAATTCTCCGACTCCCTCACAAGCCTTGTAGAGGAATGATTTGCTAGCAACCCTTACAGAGAGGATCTCCTGGACTTCTCTGAAATGGTTCTGTTGTGGGTGGAAGGCGTGAGTGTGTGGGGAAGTCAGGCAAGGAGGGTAGTCTGCCGTAGAGAATTTTAGGTGGCTGCTGCCATCATGACTTGCCAAAGGTGTTTGGTCCACTCCCATCCACCACTGTTCTTGGGTATTAATGCCAACCCATTCTAGCCATTGCTCACAGCATTGCCTCTTATGGCGTCGTCCACACTGGCGTAACAGGAGTCATGCTGGCCAGGATTGTGGTTGCCACGTGTGCTGCCACGTTGCCCCCATTACCTGCACAGCCAAACCTGTCACCATGCAAGCAACCCAAAAGCTGCAACAGTATGCCCCATCTCAGTGGCAGATCGAGGATTTACCACAGTAAAAAGCCACATCCAAGGAGTAGCCAGGAACTTGCCTCTCCCTGGTGATAAGAGGAAGTGCCTCTGCTTGAGCTCTACTCACTACTTGAGATCATGGATCTCCAGCAGAGACAATTTTCAAGTCAAATGCCAAGCTCATCTTCTCGGAAGACTATTTTGCTTGTGGCACACCTTGGAAAGTCTTCTGCAGTGTCACTTCAAAGTATTTCCTGACATCCATGCAATTTTTGAAAGAATTTCCTTGCATCCCTGGAACTATTTAACTTCTTCCATCGCTGTCTTCAGAGGCTTCAGGTTAGTGATTAGCTAGCGAGGTTTAGATGTCTTTGTTAGTACTGTGAAACTACAGATGGAATACTGAAATTCTCCTTGGCCCTGGGTACTAGAACTCTGCTTTACCTTTCTAAGTAGTACTGTAACTACTGTCTCCTGGACTTTCGCAGAATTATCTACTAATCCTGAGTGAACCTTTGTTTCTGTTTGGTGCCTTAAGTTGTGCAGCTTTAACACCAGAACAGGATCTGTCCCAAAATTATTCATTTGGATCTAGCAAGTTAAAAGGTACTGTGACACTGATATGCTGAGCGTTTACTGCAAGGCACTTTTAGCTAGAATTATTTTTGGCATTGTTTTCAGTTTCTGTAGAATGTTATCATTAACACGAAATCAATGTAAAAGACAAAACACCTGCATGCAATTGAAACTGATGTGAATACAGTGAATAGTAATCTTGTGTTCTGTTTTTAGTACAAAAAAGCAGTCACCCATGAGAGACTGCAGAACACCTGAGGGAGCCTACATCTGACTAAAAGGGCTGTGTGGCAAGAACCCAAGGACGCCTCCTGTATGTCTTTTCTCAGAACCCTATTCACCTTTGCTCCCTCTTCACTATCAGTATCGACACCATCTTGGACATGTTCAGCACTGCAGACGGGGAAAAGGGCTGGTGGGGTCCACACTGTTCCTGCAACAACATTTAGATGTACAGGTGATTTGAAATTCGACTGACTGCTTACAGAAATGCCCCAACCCAGGACACCACACCAGGGCTGGAGATGAGGATAGCCTCGACAGCTGAGCTTACGCTAAGGAGGAGAAAGCGGCAGTGGCAGAGGCTGTGGAAAGCAGAGTCTTATAACTTGAGCACACCACCATGAGCAATACAGCCCAAAAAACCTTGTTAAAAACAGGGTAGTGGGGCTAGCCGTTTATATGCTCTAAAAAGGGTGTCTTGTATGCACAATCCGTGGACTCTCCCTTAGGAACTTGGTTTGAGTTGCTCCCCTCCCAGACCATCCCCCACTGCCTGGGGACCGAGGTGCCAACACTTGCAATTGAAGATGAAAAAAAAAATCACTCTCCACCACTACTGAAGTCACCACTTGTTCCAATCAGGCAGTGGACCCAGAGCATTAGGGCACTGATCACGCTCTCTTCCCACTGACCACGTGTAAGACAATGGAGAACAGGGAGAGCAGGAGAAACCAATCTCCCCTGCAGCTCCCAACAGCTATGTCCTGGGTGGCAAGGAAAGAGGTGTGACAATGTAGTTCTTGGACCCAAGAATGATCCATAAAAGGAGGCATGCAGGTGGCCAGGAGCATCTGCGTTATGACAGCCATTAGGCTGTGCCATAGCAATGCAAGCAAGAATTCCTCAAAGCCACTTGAAAGGAAGTGCCACACTCCGTACAATCCTGGGAGGTTAAACCTTTGCATATTTCCAGCAGGTGTATGCCCTATAATTCCCCTTAGTTGTGCGTAAATTAAAGTGCCTTTCCTTAAAAAAAAAAAACAGACCAGAGTATGATAGACTGGTACTTTGTACATTTCTAAGCTCTTAATTTCTAGCACAAAGCACCCCTCAAATGGAAACCTGGACTGCCACGCCTCACTACCCTGAGAGTCAAGTACTAAAAGTGACTTGATCTTCTGTTTGAGGGTCTGAGGTAAGGTGGTTTATAGATACCACAAGTGAAAGTCCCATACACCTAGGGCTAGTAACTTGCTACTCCCAGGATGACATGGAACCGGATTTCTCATAGCGTGTGTACCACTAGGTCAATTATAAGAATATGTCCAGTGTTCTACAATACCCAAAGCATCTGTGTCATCTGACATACGGCCAAGTAAAATTATTCGAAATGCTTCACCTTAAGGATTGGGATAGTTGGCCAGCTGTGAGACTACAGAGCTCCAAAACTGCTGGCATATGTAAGTATTTATTTTCAGTTGCAACACAGGTTTTATAGACTCATGAACTTTGTACAGTGGAGCTAGTATTATTTATGCTGGAGGCATGTTTAGGGTGCAAGCAGTGTGAAATACTTTTTTCAATATATACTACCTTTCATTATGTAATCACTACTGTAGTGGTCTCATACGTGATTCAGCACTAAGCACTAGAGGAAAGACAGACTCCATTATCCAAAGTAACATTGTCACCTTCCTCATAGTCGCAGATTGTGACACTTGATACAGAGGAATGTTTTTGTCGATATTCTCTTCTCAGTTGTACAGAACAGTTACTTAAATCCATTAAGCTCTTTCCACTGGATACTCTATCTGCCCTCAGATTCCTCACCTTTAGAATATCCGCAGGCACCAGAATCGATCTGGAAGATTTTTCAACATAGCCCCTGTGTGCCAATAGGCGGCACTGTGCAGCTTTGCATCAACTCCACTCTGGAAGTGGCGTCTGGTGCCGTAAATTGAAAAACACCACGGTGCAGTTATGTCAATTTCTTTCTCTGCCTCATCCGTGCCCTTGGATGGGGATGCCAACAGTAAGTGTGAAGATCTCTAAACCAGGACCTTTTTAGAAGGAAAAAAGTCCATTCCACAGAACGCGGAGGCTATCAAGGGAATAGTGCTTTGTTATGGTTTGCAATGATGGCCATGTTGCAGTCTGACAGATATGCAGGACAGGCCTCCACGAGCTAATGTGGTGGTAGTAGCCTTGGCACTGGTGGCAATGGGCCTTCAACCCTTCAGAAGCTGCTGCTTTGCAAAGTAGATTTTAATACAGCAGACTTTCACCTGAACCACTTTGTCTTTCTTTGCCTCAGAGAACATCACAAACAGCTGGTCGACACACCAATTTTATTTGGTAAAATAAATATAAAAACCGAGCATCCTTTTGGGATCTAGCTGATGGAGTCTCTGCTCCTCCTTCGAGGGGTGAAGTTGGGCAAAGAACACTGGAAAAGTAATAGACTGGCCACATGAAAATAGGTCACAACCTTCAGAAGAAAAACAGCTTTGGTCCTCAGCACAGCATGTTCAGAAAGAAGGAGGTGTAAGGAGGCTGAACTGCCAGAGCTTGAAGCTCACTCACACGATGATCTGATGTTATCGCAACAAGGAAAATCATCTCCAGGATCAGCAGACGTAGGAGGACAGCTGTGTTCAAAAGGGAGTACACAGCATTAAAGTAAGGACCAAGTTAAGGTCCCAAAGTGGTACCACAAAATGTTTAGGAAGCGGGGAACAAGTGGACCAGCCCTTTGATAAACACATCAGAAAAGGTGAGTTGAACAAGGATGGTTGCTCAGGGAAATGCAGCAAGGCAAACAAATAACCTTTAACAGTGCCCACTGCAAGTCCTTGCTGGGCAAAAGACAGAACGAACAGTAATGCTATAGCAGTTGGGCTTGTAATGGGTCTATATTATGGGTGCTACAGAAGCCTCAAACTTGTCCTAGCAACCTGCATAAATGGATATACTTGAAGGAAGCCTGCCCACCAGGATGACATCCACTACTTTGGGAGGTAGGCCAAATGTAACAAACTGCCATCACTGAGTCTCCATACATGGTGTAGATTGCACCGGCCTGGGTGCAAGACCCTGCCCTGCTGCAGAGGCAGCAGATCCAGCTGAAGGAGAAGCCTTATCAGATGACAGATGCCAATACCCAGACGTTCTGGATAGCACAATCTACAGGCCTAATCTGGAGCTACTAGGATTACTTGGGCCCAGTCATTTGTGATCTCTTTCAGAACTCGGTGAAGGAGATTTGGAGGCAGGAAGGGAGGAGTCCCAAGCTCCACTCTAATTGGAATGAGCCTCTGAGGGAGCAGCTTCTTGGGAACTCCAAGATGGAAAAGAGTTGACACTGCGCATTTTCGGCAGTGGCGAAGAAATCGAGCCAGGGCTTTCCCTAAGGTGGAAGACATACTGCAACACTTCTGGAATGCAGTACCCATGTGCGATTCACAAGCCATTGTGGCTGGAACCTTCCGTCCTGTCATTTAAAGAATCCCCTCAGGTGGTGTAGAGTAAGGGAGGTGCCCTGATGATTCAGCCAAGTCCAGAGGCGCAGGGATTTTGGCACAGAGTCTAGGACTCCACTTTGTCCTGCTTGTTGCAGTACCACTTGCCAGTGGTGTTATCCAGGATGACCTGCACCATCCTTCCCTGGCTGAAGGACAGGAAGGCTTTCAACAGCAAGCGAATGGCCAGGCCCACCAGCACGTTGATGTGAAGATATTCCTTCACCGGAGACCAGAGTCCTTTGATTTCCACATCTCGGAGATGACCTTCTCAACCCAGTAGATGCATCCGTCAGCACCATTAGCTCTGGATGAGGTGCAGAGCGAGGCTTGCCTCAGGTCCAATTGTGGTCGAGCAGCCACCACTGCAGATCATTTGTGGTCTCCTCTGAAACCCAGAGGGTTCCTTTGGAGCTAGGCCAACTGAGACTTCAGATCCCACTGCACAGCCCATATATGCCACCTGGCATGATCGACTAGAAGGATGCAGAAGGCCAAAAGCCCCAAAAAAAACTCAGAGCTATTTTCACTGAGAGCCAGGACTGTGGCTGAAACACTGGGATCATAGCTTAAACGTGCTGGACTCACTGTTCCGGAGGAAAGGCTCGAAAATGTGCTCAATCCAGAATGGCTATGTTTAAGGACAGCATCTGCGAAGGAATCAGATGTGACTTTGGCACATTTATTACGAATTCCAAAGACGTAAGTAGGTTCACAGTTGTCTGGAGGTAGTCTATGACTGGCTGTGGCGAGCTTGCCTTCAGCAGCCAGTCAATGATGTAGGGGAAGACTGAACTCCCACCTCAGAAAGTACACTGCAACCACTGCCATCACTTTCATGAACACCAGAGGGGCACTGGTGAGGCCAAAAGGGTGTACGGCAAACTGAAAATGCTTGCGGTCCACCCTGAACTGCAGGTACAGTCTGTAGGGAACATGAAATAAATATCATGCAGGTCCAACACCATCATTCTGTCTTCTAGATCAAGGGCACAGAGAGCCTGTGCCAATGTGAGCATCTTGATTTTGTTTTTCTGCAGGAGGAAGTTCAGGGGCAAAAAATATAAAATAAGGCAAAGTCCTCTGCCCTTCTTCACCACTAGGGAATAGCAGGAGTAACACAGAGTTCCAAGACCAGGAATCTTGCCAATAGGTTCCTTTCTCGAAAAAAGCCTCAACATCCTGGAGCAAAATGGACAAATGGCCCTCTGGTGGCAGGACAGAAAGGAATGGGTAGGGGTAGTCACTTAGGCTTATCTGCAGGTCTCAGCTGTCAAACGTTATTGATGATCACCTGTAGAGTAAATGGGTGATTTTTGCCTTACATGGAGTGGTCACATGCTGCTATAGGTAAACTAAAGTGGCATGGAACCTGCTGCTGGTGGGTCTGGGGGCCAGGATGCTTAATGTCCCTGTTAGGCTGGCCTAAGCATTGCCTGCTAGATGCCCTTTCACAACCTCAAAACTTGATGTTGACAGAAAGCAAAGACCCTAGTGGAGAAAAAGTACATTGGATGTGGCTGCTCGCATGCAGGTGTAGAAAGGCAAAGGGGGTGTGCAGTTGCTCTGCTTTCTTTAAAGTGCTCGAGGGCATAGTCATCCTTCTAGCCAAATAGGTGAGACCCGATGAAAGGCATATTCATAAGTGATGCTTGAAGATCACCAGAAAAGTCTATGGATCTCATCTATGCATTTCATAGGGGCTCCATGAAAATAGCAACTGCTTCAACGGAGCAGTCGGTCATATCCAGTCCTGGTCATAGGACATATTTGGTCGCATCCTGGCCATCCTGAATTGTCTCTTCTAAACTGCCTCTCTGAACTCCTTTGAGACTGCCTAAAAGTTTAGGCACCGAGTCCCATAGTGGATGAGAGTAACACTGCAGCACACAGCTGGCAATGATATATTTTGTTCAATTTTAGTATACAATTCATGACTGGGATGAATTTGGTTTGATTTATGGAATGTAAACAGTGTATACATATGTTCTTTACTGTTAAGCCCCCCAGGTGTTTTAGGCTGGTTTATGCTTCAGAATAATTGAAAATGAAAACAAGAAACCATATAAAGAGCACAGCAGTACAGCTGGTGCTGTACGACTCTTAAGAAATAAATGCTGCAAAACCAAAGTTACAAGTTACTAACTTTTTTTCCTCTGGCTTTGGTGTTTTATCACACACTGAAACACCTGGACAAATCAAATAAATTAGTTGTCTAGAGAAGGTAGCAAAGGATGAGCCTTTATAAGATTTTACATTTTGCGGCATTGTTATTCCATTATTTCTGCATGTCCTATTTCGTTAGCACAGTTCAATGGTTTTCAGGCTGCTGCTTTCGAACACTTTCTCATCTGCGTCTAGCTGGTAAGCTTTGGTTTTGGAGGTCCGTGAACATGGTATCCTGAAGGCAGTAGAAAACACCAAAATACGTCCTTTGAAAACATATAATCTTACCAGGGGTGAAGCTTCCACTTGTGCAGCAGTGCTATGGCAACGAGGACCAAAGGTCTGAGAGGCCCACTGAAACCTGATTATTAGAATATTTTCTCATTCAAACCAGAGATCCCATTTCTTTCCTTGAACTAGGGCCCATGACACACTGACACAGTGCAGTTTGTTACGGATCATTGTGCAATCAAAAAATTAAATAGAAAACAGAGGAGATTCAAATATATGGCATAAGTGGATTAAACTCAAGGTAACCCAAGAACGAACTTCGGAGAATAAGGCTCTCACATGTAATCAAATACTATGCATGCTCAAATGAAAAGGAGTTCACCACACGACGATAACTTAGATAAATACTTACGTCAGGGTGCATCCCTCGAGGTGGCATACGCTGTCTAGGAATATGTTCGTATTCATGCCGGTCCTCCGGCCACATTTCATCCCTCCTAAAGGCCACTGAAATACAATTATAGCAAAAGAGCAGTTAAGTCAACAACTGAACCATCAAGGACCACAAATCGACGTGCAATGCTAAATGCAAAGTAAAGAGGACGTCTTTTCATTTTATTTAAGTTTTCTGTTAAAATCCTGTGGTGTTTTGGTTAAGCAAACAGCGATACATATTGGCAGGGCTCTATTCTACTTAAACAATCTGCCTAAAAGCAAGAAGAGCTTTTCATTAAAAAAAAAAAAAGAACACTTTTCAAAAAATGAAAAAGATACTGGCAGTTGTTGGGCTCAGTATTTTATCAGAAAATAATAAGAAAACACTCGATTTTCCAAAATTAGGTAACTCTCCTGCCAAGAAAGAAGAATGTGGGAAAATCATTGAAGCACCTGCTGTGCATTCTTCTAAAACACAACGCTGATAACTGTAAGTGCCCCAATGCCATATCACTAATTGTTATTTTTCTGTTCAGTTACACTTCAACGTAAGTCATGATGGCTACGTCACTGTCGTACCATAAATTATGTAGGCAGGGCAGAAGGGGCAGGGAAGAAAAGGTGATGGGGTGAGAGACTGGAAAAGAAAGGAGAACAAGTTTTTGTACAGCGGACAGTCCCGCTGTATAAAACTTGAAAGCGCCATGAGCACGACTGAAAAATAAAACAAACAATGACAAGTAACTAATGACGATTAACTACCAGTTACCTGTCATTGTTTGT
This sequence comes from Pleurodeles waltl, assembly GCF_031143425.1. Classification (NCBI taxonomy): domain Eukaryota; kingdom Metazoa; phylum Chordata; class Amphibia; order Caudata; family Salamandridae; genus Pleurodeles; species Pleurodeles waltl. The sequence goes on from NC_090442.1 coordinate 521,686,890, forward strand.
TTTGTTTTTCAGTTGCGTTCATGGCTGACAAGTAAAACCAGTTACTTGTCATTGTTTATTTTGTGTTTCAGTCGCGCTCATGGTGCTTTCAAGTTTTATACAGTGGTAACTCGATCAGCAGTCCTGCTTGAAAGCACCATAGAGGCAGGTAACAAAAAACAGTCCGTCCAAACAACAGAAAAACAATCCAGGCGTAATTAAACTGTATTTGGCCGGTGCTCCTCAGCCAAGAACAGGAAGTGGTGTATCGGCTGAAAACCCCCGAAGGAAGCAGCAAAACAAGAGCAACACTGCCTTCAACCTATAGTAAGCGGCAGGCAGCGGCAGGAGGCAGCAAAGTCCTTTACTCATTCCAACAAGTCTTGCACACAAGGCATGCGCGCTGTCTAGGGTCGACCTAATGAGAGAGGTGGGGAGTTTATCAAGTCAACCCTCTCTCTACAGTGACTCAAAGCACAATTTATGGTCTAGCGCAAATTAGAGAATGTCTCCTCATTCGAAGGGTAGGGTGATGACTGAAGCAGGCAATGGAACAAGGATCAGCTAATCATCGACGGAAAACTTTAAGAAGAACAAATATACTATTTCAGATATCCTATAGGTACCTTTAATAACAGCAACACCTGAAAACAGAAGAAAGATGTCAGGAACGTGGAATCAAGAGACTAGTAAAGGAGATGTGCCTTCCATCCTCTGGAATTAGTCAATACTGCCTGAAGATAGGGTTAGGTGATAACAACAGTGTGGCTCAATGTGGAGAAGTGTGGCTCAATGGTTAGAGCGGCAGACCCGGAAGCAGAGATCTGGTTCAAGACCGGGGTTCAAGTCCCGCTTCGGCAGGTTTTGGGCTCAATTCCCTTTGACCAGATAATTCTCGCCTCGGTGCCTAATCTAATTCATGGGTCCCACTCTGCAACTCTGGGCAATAGCTTGCTTAATCTCCACAACGGCCCCAACAGCGCTTGGATGCCTGGCTTCACCCTGGGGGTGCCCAGGAGTGGGCACCTCACAGGGAAAAGCCAGGAGGGGTTCCATAGCGGTATGATTACAGCGCCTTGAGACCCTAACGGGTGAGTAGTGCGCTATACAAGTGCAAATTTACATTTACATTTAAGTAAATTAGGGCCAGATGAACCAAAGTACTGGTCACAAAATACTGGCTGCAATTTTCAACCAGTGTCGTATTCTTCAAACCGGCCTATGTACTAATAGGTCGGTTCACAAAATGCCGAATCATGGTGGGTTGCAATTCGACCAAACTCATGAATATTAATGAGGTAGGTCACCAACTGCAACCCACTGTGATTCACAGCCATCACAGGGATGGTGGCCTTCGGAGGTCAGCAGACTGCCATGTTTGTGACTGCTCTTAAATAAAGCAATTATATTTTTAAATGCAGCCTGTTTTCAATAAAGGAAAACTGGATGTGTTAAAAAAAAAAAAAAAAATCAAAGTTTAAGTCACTTTTTTTAAAGGGAGATAGTGTCCAATGAACCACTGCCTATTCTTAAAAAATGTTTTGTCAACTTTCATAAAGGGGAAGAGGTCGCTTAGTGACCTTTTTCCTGTTTGTGAATGGATTACCACTACATTTGTGTAAAGGGTAAATTAGTAATGTTTTCCAACTGGATTTCGATTACAAAACTTTAATGCAGCCATTCTGAATAGATATTTGGAAGGGATGCTCTAAGCATGCCCCTTCCAAATACAGATTCAGTATTCAGCTGCAAACCCAAACTGTGATTTGGTAACATGTTACAGAATCACAGATTGGGTTTGTTACAAACCAAAAGGCCTTTTTGCGGTTGCATATGGCCCAATTTTGCGACCAGGAACATTTGCAAATGCAAAATGCCTTCATACATCTGGCCCCTACGGCCCACTTAGTGAATGACATGCCTTACCCTCACACTTGTTTAGCCTTCACTTTGGTGTCCAGAAGCTGGGAGTAAGCCACAATGCAAAGTAAAGGGACTTTGTGTGGCACAAATACAGGCATTACCATGGTGATCGGTTATACATGCCATACACACACCCTAACATTCTGTGGTACAATGATAAATGTGAAAACATACTTCCTGCCATATGTTAAAAGGAGGTTGCAAATCGCTGAGGAGTTCCATGACCATACAGAGGAAAGAAGCAGAAGGCAGAATTCAGTTATAAGGTCAAAAAATGCCAATGTGAAATGCAATATCCTTCTAATGTACGCAGAGGGCATTTTATTCCTATTATACATGGTCACACCGTTACTCCTCCCACAAACTACTTACAATCTTCTGTATTTTTCTCCTTCATAAGAAACGGATAATATTGTTGCAGACACGGTGAATAAAAGTGCATCCCTGGGGCTTTATTATGATTTTGGAGAGGGGGCCGCGTGGACTCCCATCCATGGGCTACAATGAGTCCCGGGAGCCACTACCTCCCCAGGTGCTTAGTTTACTCAAGTGCTGCTAATTACCCCAGATATTACATCACTCATGACATCTTCTACAACATCAATGATAATATCAATGTAACATTTGCAGTAAAATAATTGAGACGATAACTTTACATGGTGGGGTCACAAGTTATAGTTACCTTAGGGCACAAGTTCTAGTTACTTGAAACAACTAACTATAACTGCTGAATATACAGGGTTTTGTACATTTGAAATGTGAGCCTAACTACAACAGCCCCTTAACCTTTTGTTTTTTTTCAGTGAAGATAGATGGATAGACGGATACATAGATAGATAGATAGATAGATAGATAGATAGATAGATAGATAGATAGATAGATAGATAGATAGATAGATAGATAGATAGATAGATAGATAGATAGACATAACATGAGGGTTTCACGCGTGGCAGTTACGAGTTGATGTTGTTACACAGAAGAGCCATTTGTCTCTCTGTGCAAAGTTAAGTATTAGAGGTTGTTACTTGTCAAGAAAATCGAAATACCTTCACTACAATATTCTTAAGCTAGAGAACAGTTTTACTCGCATATGAGGGAGCTTCGCGCCTCTCAGTTGTCTTTGGAGGAGGTGCTTAGGATTAATCGTTCAAGGAAAGGCATTTGCTCTTATTCTTTTCTGGCACCCATTGCCTGGAACAAACTACTTTCTGACCTGCAGCTTGAAAAGTTTGAACTGACATTTAAGAAAAAGTTGAAGACTTGGCTTTTTGATCTGGCTTAATTCACTCCTTATAGTCTCAGCGCTGGGGCACTTTTCCGGGCATCTGTTACGCCCTATGAATTCATGTTTGTTTGTTCATGTTTGTTGTTGTAGATTGACTACACTCTGGGGAGGTCCATGCAAGCACTGCTGAATCCAACAGGGAGATCGACAGAGTGAGGAGCGGTTGTCGGCAGTGACTGACAGCCATGAAGATTTGAGTAAAAGGATAATTGGAGTTTGCCTGTACTCACAGGATCAAAAGGCTGCTTGTGGTGAGGCGGACGGAGAGCAGGTTGCCTGCTAATGGTTACTAGGTGCTATATGCAGCTCAGAGCAGCAGGACGTACAGAAAGGCATCTCTGTGGAGGAGGCAGTTGGGCTTTCCAAAGCTGATTAGCCGCCAATATTTTGAATGTTGCACTCCACTGATGTCGACAAGGGGGAAACTGTGGAACGTGAAATGCGCTGCGCGATAAGGGGCACGAACATATGATCACGCTTGCGTGACTGATGTGCATCAATTTTGGAGGCAAAGTAAATATGCACTGCTTGAAGAGTTTTTGCAGCGATCACTTTGCAGTTAAATTTCAGACTCCTTATCGGGCCAGGAATCTGTGCTTTTGGATAAGGAGCCTTAGCAACCTATAAACTGTTTTGGATAAGTGAAAATTTGGCGCAATGGTTCCATTATAAAGAGCTGGGTACTGTGTTTTTATTTTTTTTTAAATGTTTTGAAATGTGACACTTCCACTATAAGGTACTGTGGAGTGATTTTTATCAGGAGCACTGTTAGTAGTAGAATACAAGGTGACTGTGGTTACTGATATTGAAGACTGTTTTTCTTTGTCTCATAATATTACTATTTAATTCGTGTTATTGTTTCTACTGCATGGGTTTTGTGAAAGTATGTGCGCTGCACAGATATTTTCCCTCACACATCCTATTCCATTTTTGCCTGTTCCTGGGGAACCACAAATGAAGTGGCAGGAATGGAAAGAGTATTCTTGTAACTATATACAAACTGTTGACAAGTAGAACTTAACACCTGACAAAAGGAAAGGAGTATTACCGCTTTCTTTGTGGCCATATGGTGAAAGGTAGTACAATGAACTGGTCAAGAAGAACAGAAGTGCCCTAGTTTACATGAATGCTTTGAGTGACTTGGAGACTTATTATTCACCAACCATTTGCATTGCGATTGACAGTTACAAATTTGATGATTAAAAACAGGAATAGGGAGGAACTATTGATGACTTTGTGTCTGTTTTAGATGAGGAGTACTACAGAAGGAATTGATTTGTATCCAAATCATAAACACATACTAATTACAAATCAGTTCAAGAGAGATTATGGGCAAGTGGGAAGGAAGCTTTGAGGGATGTGTTGGCAGTTGTGAGGTAATCGTAGAGTCAATCAGGTGTGTGAAGGCAGCGTTTGAGGGAACTAAGGAGAATGGTGAGAATGATAAAAAGAATGCAACATCTGTGAAGAAATGTTATGAGGGAAAAAATGTAGTTCTAAACCGTGTATGGTGAGGTAAAACAAAACAGTATCAGCTGTTTAAGATGTAAAAGTCATGACCATTTAGCGAACAGTAAAACATGTTCAGGGAGGGACAAGAAGAGATCAGGATGTGGACTGATGGGGCATTTTGCTAGAGTTAAGTGTGTTTTTGATTTACAAAAGGAGTTTACAACAGATGAACAAACTTCTGGTACTTATGACTGTTTTGCTGTAGATGGCGAGTGATAACATTTTGGATATTTTTACTAATCCTAGAAGCAAAACTACATGTAAAAGTATTGTGGCCGGTGTCCTGGTCAATTTTGTTACAGAATCGGGGTCACCATATACTATAATTGATAAAGATATTATATTGTATTGTAATAGTACTTATATAGTGCTTATTACCCCTGAAGAGGTGTCAATGTGTTTTTTTCGGCGAGTAGCACGCTACTCCAGAATCCAAGAGGAATTCGGTGTGGATTAGTATAGGGAAATAAAAGTACAGTTTTAGTATTCTTATGACTTAATTTGAGCAGAGGATATGTGAGGTTGTTAGTTGGATTGACTAGAGTAATGGAGGGATAGAGGAGGAAAAATCCAGAAGTGTTAACTGGGAGTTAATAGTAATAGGAGGAGGCTTTGGATGAGTAAAGGAGAGATGGAGGAGGGAAGAGTCTGTGGAAAGGGTTAGGGAGATCATAGTAGCAGGAGGGGTTTTGGATGAGTCAAAGGTGAGATAAATGAGGGAGAAGTTAGTGGGCTGTTTGGGAGATCACAGTAGTAAACTGAGGTTTGGGTGAGCTAGATGTGGAAGAGGAGGGAAGAGCATAGGCAGGGTTATTTTGGAGATTAAAGTAGTAGAATGCGTTTGGGATGAGTCAGAGTGGGGCTACAATGATAGAGACATGACATATGGGGATGGGTAGACAAAGTAAAGCTTGCAAGAGAGTACATCTATATATTTTTTATTTATAATTATATACTTATAGACACACATTTTGTAATCGCTATACTGATTTTTCATTAATTTGTTTATTGATTATTATTATTTTTTACTTTGATTTACTTATTTATAATTTGAATTTTATTTATAGGTTTTATTTTATTTATTTTTATTAAATTGTTTCGCTAGTATAGTAGGACACGAGAAATAAATAGATATGTAAATACATAGTAAGGGAGTATATGTTCAAGGAATATAATAATGGGTATAATGATATGAGAAGAAAAGTAATATTGTATAAACACAGACTTTCAAGATTTGTAATATTTGAAGTTAATTAATAAGTGTACTTTTCTAACATTTATTTATCTTTCCTTCATTTTTGAATAGGGAAATGCTTATGATAACCCAAAATGTGATCAGTTGAAAAAAAAAGCAGGGATACATAAGTATCTAATATAACAACTCATCTAGGAGCTAAGTATAAAATAACATATACATATGTATATAAATATATACACACACACACACACACACACACATATATGCATGTGTATGTCGATACACACACACACACACACACACACACAGATATATGTATGTAACCGTGAGTAAATATACATTTGTTAAACAGGTTTAAACAGTATGTGTGTAATTTACTGTTATGACGTAGTAGCGATACATATTTCCTAAAGAACTATACATATCTAGAATATATAATCAGATTAAAAATATTTATCAACACAGGTATATCCAGTGCACTGCTGTTTGAATATGGTGGTTACGAAAGAAAGAGCCAACTCCTGAGTAGTCATCTTAGGGCAAGATAGTTATACGTGGATTTTATATTTGGGGGTAATGAATTCCATAGTTTGGCTGCTTGAACGGAGAAGGATGTACCACCTATAGTCTTTTTCTTGTATAGTGGTGTTCTAAGGCGGGGTGCCAATCTTGAGCAGAGGTTTCTTTGCTGAATGTATTTGATTAGTTTGTTTCTGACCAAAAGCGGTCCTGTTCCATGTATAGCTTTGTGGGTGATACAAAGCAGCTTGAAGGTGGATCTTCTGGCAACGGGTAAACAGTGTAGTGCTCTAAAGGCAGGGGAGATGTGGGCTGGTGGCTTTACATGTAATAGTAGCCTGGCAGCGTAGTTCTGAATACTTTGTTGTTTTTTCATAACAGATAGAGATGATCCATGGTAGAGGCCATGGGCATAATCCAATTTGGATAGTACAAGACAGATAGTAGCCTGCACCTTGTGTGGAAATCCAAGGTGGGAGAAGATGCATTGCAGGGTCTTCAAAGTGATGAAGTTTGTTTGTGCTAATATGTCCACTTGGGCATTCATTGTTAACTTGGAGTCCATGGTAATTCCAAGGTTTTTAACTTCCTAGGATAATTGAGGAGGTGGCCTGAGATCGTCAGGCCAGGCGCACAGATGGTCATAATTTTTCCAGTCACCACATGTGAGTATTTCCGTTTTGGAAGCATTTAGTTTGAGATGGCTCCAAGTCATCCACTGATCAATGGCTCTGAGGAAACTGAAGATTTGTGAGTTTTCAATGTCTTTGGGGCATTCCAATTTAAGTAGTATTTGTGTGTCATCTGCATAGTTGTAGCATGTGAGTTGAAAAGCATTGATCAGGTCTGGTAATTATATCATGTAGATGTTGAAAAGCAAAGGTGAGATGATTGGTCCGTGGGGGACCTCTGTTTTTGTGAGGTAGGGTTTGGACAAGAAGGGGAGAGAATAGATAATGTTAGTTCTGTTTTGAAGGTAGGAGGTAATCCAGACGAGAGCAGTCCTTTCTATGCCGGCTTTGTGGAGTCTTTAAATTAGGGTGTCATGGTCAACCATATCAAAAGGTAGCTGATAGGTCCAAGAGAAGTAGTGCAGCAACTCCATTGTGGTCAACTGTGTTTTTAAGATCATTCCAGATTGCTATGGGTGCCGATTCAGTGGCTCTTCCTGGGCGGAATCCAGTGTGGTAGACTTAAAGTATGGAATTGTCTTCATTGAATTGTGACATCTGGGCGAATGCTGCTATTTCTATCAGTTTGCCCAGGAAAGGTCCATTTGTGATTGGTCTGTAGTTGTTGGGGTCCTGCGGGTCTAGGTTTGTTTTCTTTAATAACGGACAAATGTATGCCTTTTTCAGATCTTCTGGAAAAGTTCCTGTAGTTAAAGAGTTGTTGATGATTCTTCTTACAGGTGTGGCAGCAGAAGTAGATAAAATAATGTTCTTGAAGATGTGTGGTAGACAAGGGTCAGAAGGGCAACTGGAAGGCCTGCTTGCTTTGACCAAATCCATAAATTTATCTTGTGATATTTGTTTGAAGGACTGTAGAGGCTGGGTTGGTTTATTCTGAGAGGGGATTTTAGGAAAGGAGTTGGTGCCGATGGTTTTCTTCTGTTTTAAACAGGAGTCCAATGTGTCTGTCTTGGTTGTGTAATGAGTTGCCAGTTTGTTTGTGAAATCTTGAGTAGTGGGATTACTTCCTTCTGTGCATTTAGGTTTTCGAAATTCATTGAGAATGTTATCAAATTCTTTGGTTGCAGATTTAGCATTTAGAATTCTGTCTGAGTAGTACATTTTTTTAGCTTTTTTGATTTATGATTTGTATATTCTGTTAAGTTTGTGTAGCTGCAGTTTATCTTGAATGTTGTTTGTTTTGAGCCAGGTCCGTTGCAACCTTCGGATTTGTTGCTTTATCTTTTTAAGTTCTGTGTTTTTCCAAGGTGTTGGTTTTCTTTTGTCCTGTTTAGTTTTTCTGAGTGGTATTAGGATATCAAAACCTTCCTATAGCCACTCAAAGTTTTGGACCAGAATTAATTGTATCTAGATCTGTGTTGGCTGTTACTTGTGTTTCTAAATCATCAAAACTGAGTTTGCTCCATGGTCGATAGGTGCATGCATGTAAGTAGTTGTGGGGTGTGTTGATTTGTGGTGTTTAATGTCGGAAAGTTGTCAAAAGGTGGTCTGCCCATGTGGTTGGCGTGATGGTAACTAGTTCAGGTTTAGCAAAACTGACATCTAGGTTATGTCCAGCTATGTGTGTACAGTCTGATGTAGGTTCAGTGCGACCAGGCCACTGGTGATAGCTTTTGGATGGGGCATATTGGGTTTGTCAAACCAAATATTTAGGTCCCCAAGAAAGCACAGATGTGAGTATAATGTAATAAAGTTTGAGACTGTATCTAGAAAAGCGTCTGGGAATGTTGAGTTGTTAGGTGGAGGTCTGTAAGGAGGAGAAGGTTACAGGAGGAAGTTGGAGTAGGGTGGCATCTGGTGAGAAGGGCTTCACAATCTTGTAAGGAATTATTGTCTGATTTACTCAGATTTACTGTTTGTTTGAATATAATAGCTAGTCCACCTCCTCTCTTGCCTATATGGTTTTGTGTGATGGTTTGATAGCCCAGAGGAATAGCTTCATGCAACACTGGGGCCACGTCATCTCCCGACCATGATTCTGTTATGAATAGTAAGTCAGGTTGTGTGTCATGAGCAGGTCATAAATGTGGTGCTTGTTTTTGGAAAGTGATCGAGCATTTACGAGCAGGCAGTTTACAAAAAGTGTGTTAGTGGCGGTGTTGTTTTGTTTAGGAGAAGGGTGAGCAGTATATTTCGAGCTTGTAGCAGGTGTGTTGTTAGTTGTGATATCTGTGTGCGAGTCACAATAGTCCTGGTTTTCAATATAGTGTTCCTTTTCCAGCAGGCTTAGGAGGCATTTTGTTGGGTCTGTGGGTGTCGGTGGTGGACTTGGTGGCTGAGAGAGACATGAAGAGTGTACATCATTTTGTAGGGTAGTCTTATTATGTAATAGACAAGGGGATGCTAAGTTGTTAAGAGTGGCATGTTGTTTATTTTGTTTGTGTCTGTTTAGTGTGGAAAGAGTATGGGTTACGGGTGATGGTGGAGCATGTGGATCATAATGTAAGGCTCTAAATTGTGCAATGGATGAGAGGCGGTGAATGAATGTTGCTGTGTTGGGGTGCTTGTAGTATATGTTTGTGAAGAGTGAGAATGTAGGGGTAAAGATTGGTCAGGATTTGTATTCTTTGCATAGTCATGAGGGTGGGAGTGGGTGTGACGGAAAGTATAATGAAACTGTGTGTTATTTTGATGTGCTGATGTGTGTGGTCTGTATTGTTTTTGTGGAATAGTGAGATGGGATATTGATGTAGTGGTTTTCTGTGAAGGAAGTGTATGTGAGTTAGTGCTAGTGAGTGGTATTAGAGTATTACAGGGGGTGTTGATGTGTTTTGGAGAAGAGTGTATGAGGTGTGTAAAAGGGGTTGGATGGATGTGTGTCAGGGGTGTTTGTATTAGATGTGATGACTGGAAGAGGTAATATGTGTGGTGGAGTGGAGTGTGAGGATTGTATGGTTGTGTGTAATTAGTGAAGAGAGGAGAAGGCTATTTGTAGATGGTGTTTTGGAAGGCTTGGTTTAGGTATTGTCATGATAAAAGGGGGCCTGGCTGGAGCAAATAGAGTATAGTGCTGTTGGTTTGTATGAACAGGGAGTGTGTATTTGGATGGCTGAAGGTAATGTATAATGTGGTTTTGTGTTGTGTGGGGGATGGCAGGTTGTGTTAGTGGGAATGAACACAGTAGTGTTTCTTGTGAGAATGAAGGTGTTTTACTGTTGTAGTTGTGGTGGATGTGTGTATAGTTGTGGTATATGGGGTTTTGTGTTGGTTGATGAGACACTGCAATATGTAGGAGGTCAGTTTGTGATGCAAGAGTTGGAGGTCTTTGCTAATAATGTGTCTGCATGTTGATGGATGTGTAGGGAGTAAGGTTCTTTCTGGTCAAAGGAGATTTGGGCAGCATTTCTGGCCCTATGCCCGACCAGGCCCAAGCAGGCAACTGCCCTTGTCCTCTCCACCCTTAGCCTCGACGCCTGGGCTGAGACGCCTGAGCCCTAGGCTTAAGTAGCCCTATAGGCCAATAGAATCCTAGTCCTAACCCTAAACAATCAAATTTGTAACCTTAAACCCATGACCAATGGGAAACCCATCCCTATTCACCAATCATACTCCTAATCCTGACAACCAATCACAACCTCAACCCTAAAACAAAAAACCAATAGGGATCTCAACCCTAGTACCAATCGCAAACCCAGCCCTAATCCCTAAGACAACAGAAAGACCAACCCCAACAACCTATCACAACACCATATGCAACAACCAATAAAAACCTACGTAAGGGGCAAGTTAACTGAAGCCCCAGCCCCTGTGGGAAGGGAGGATGGAGATGCTGTTCTATTCAGAATCTCCTTGGATAAAGACAGGCTGAATCCACACTTCCAAGCTAGCAGAGTCTACTTTCCAGGTAATGGAGAGATTGCAAAAAACACTGACATACTGCTTGTTGTCTACTCAGAAATTTTGCTTTTTCAAGACAAAAACAGGTGATGCAGACAGTTTATAAACACAATTTAAATCACAGAATCAGATTAAGCAGTCTCCTAAACACACTCTGGTTAGCCACAGAGGTGTACGTAGCCTTTCTACTTAAAAAATAAGGGGGGGGGGCTTTATGCAGTTTTTTTCCACAAACTAGGAGGGAAATTTCAAACAATTACGGCTAAAAAACAGCACTTTAAAAAGGCCAAGCTGCCTGAAACACAAGAGAGTCTACAGTAAATAGGCACGGGTAGCAGTGGAAAACACGTTTAAACAAATATTAAGATTTCCCATAAAAGTCTGTGGCTCCTTACCGAGATCTCCTAGGAATCCTTGATCACTGGGCTATATTAGGAAGCAGGGAAAAAGCTGGGCTCACAAAATGGAAGATATGTGGAGAGAGAAGTTTGAGTGTGGAATTGGAAATGAGTTGAACATTTCTTATATTCATCCTGGAAAGTTTACAGGGGAGCCCATAACAATAGTGGGTTTTACAGAAGTGCCTTTCAAATTAAAAGGGAGGTATGCAGAAGGAAGGCTGTATGTGGTATGGACCATGTGTGTTGGAATGGATTGATCAACGTAGTTTTGAATCCACATAGTGAAGAACAGGTATTTTTGTTGGACGACTATGAAAATACTGGAAAAAACTGTTTCCAGAAGTTTTTTCGTGTAAAACCGGAATGTTGAAGGGATTCAAAAATACAATTGTTTTAAAACAAAATGCTGATCCAGTCATTAGCAATGTTAGGAATGTGCCATTTATGGTCAGGGAGGAAATGGAGAGAGATTAAAAAAAAGAGAATGCTGGGGTGACTGAATGGATAGAATCCTCTGAGTGGGTGTCTCTTGTAGTAGTGTCCAACAGATCCATTGGAAAAATAAGTCTATTTATTGATTTGAGAGGTGTGAACAAGAGAATTCAAGTGGAAAAGTATCCTTTGGCAAATTTCATTGAACTTCTTTCTAAAACAAGTGGAATGAAGTGGTTTTCAACAGTTGACCTTTTGTTGGCTTTTTAACAGGATCCTTTACAGAGAAAAAGCCAAAATTACCATAATTTATAACTCCTTTTGGAAGTTTCCAGTTTGCAAGAATATCGTTTGGATTTGCCTCAGCTACGTCAGTTTTTCAAAGAGTAATGGAGAAAATTCTGAATGGCATAGCTGAGGTTCCTTATTTTCAAGATGATATAGGAACAGATAGAAAAGAACATGAGGAGAGGCTGCAGAGTGTGTTGACAGAGAGAGGGTCGAAAAGAGAAAACACAAAGTGCAAATTTTGAATGGAATATGTGATGTTACTGGGGCATGTTATCGGTCCTGATGGAATCTCTCCTAAGAAAGCGTTGTTGGAGGTGGTTCAGATTGCTGCAGACCCAAGGAATAAGGATGAAGTATGCTCATGTTTGGGGTTAGTGGAGTACTATTCACCATTCATAAGAAACTTTGCGAAAAACAAAGTATGTGTTGAGACTGTTACTTAAAGGAAGAAAAAAGTTTATGTGGGGTGATGAGGGCATTGGAGCGTTTCAAAAGATAAAGAATAACATTTTCCAAACTGCTCCCAATCAAGATTTTGTCCCCGAGGCCTAAAGTGTGATAACTACAGATCCAAGCAACAAAGGTTTAGGACAGTTCTAATACAAATAGATAAATAAGAGAAAGAGAGTGTATGATTTGGTTTGCGTCTCTTACCATAACTTGGTTATCGAAAGAGAGACGTTAGCTTTCATGTGGGGTATGGAACATTTTCCAACCTTTGTTTAGGGTATGGAGTTTGAGGTAAGAACTGATCATTAGCCATTGGTAAAGCTGCTTACAACAGATGGGCTCTTAAAGGCATCAGTTAGAATCACTTGTTTGTCTATGAGCTTGCAAACTTTTAATTATCATATGAAATATGTACCAAGTATACAAAACAAGGTAGCTGACTGTTTGAGAAGTTTACCACTGCCCATGAAGGAGCTTCCTTGGAATGAATAGGTGATCTTTAATTTGCTTTTGTGGATTTAGAAGGACTGAAATCAGCGGACAAGAATGAGTGGTTGGAGGCATAGGAACATGATATTAAACAACAGAATGTGAAGCTTCTTATAAAGGATAGTTGGAAGGAAAAGAAGAAGAACTCTCCAGAATCTAGACTATGATTGAGGAAGTAATAAATGAGTTGTGCTTGAATACAGACTTTGTTATGAGGGAAGAATGTATTGTACTTCCCCAAGTTTTGAAGAAGAAAATAATGGCTCTTTGTCATGAAGGGCATTCGGAATTGCGAAACCCAGAGGAGGGCAAAAACTTTATACTGGTGGCCTGGAATGGATTTGGATATAAAAAAGGGAATTCGGGAATTCTGCATAGTGTGTCAATTTGGGAAAAAGTTAAACTTTGAGACCCTCTTTGATGCCTATTGAGTGCTCAAAGATGGCCTACTAAATGGTTGCTGTGGACCTTATGGGCCCTATCTAGGCTATGATAGGGGAGACTAAATATGTGATAGTTCTGATCAACTACTTCAGTAAATAGGCAAAGTTGGATATAGTGCTGTAGTGAATCTTAGTTCGCTTTAATGGGATAACAGGAGTTAGCTTAGCCTTTGGCTTGCAGACTTGTGCCCCCGTCACCTAGTGACTTTTAACTTACTTAGCTTGCTCTGTCTTAGCCCATTTAATTATTTATTTCTTCTAAGATGGCTGCCTTGTTTATAGTTAGGCCACTTGTTATGGGTAACATTATCAGTGTCACCGCGCCAAGGCGTCAAGATCAAGCACCAAAGACAAACAAACAGTAGGTTTTCACACTTAGGGATTTTCCCTCGCTATACTCTCGAGGAATTGCTTATATTAATTGCCATCCCAAGCATGTCTTTTATCTATTGTTTAGGAACACACCTACGTCAGGGGACCTTGTAGATCTGTATAAATACATCACACTTTAGACAGATAATCAGAGAGATTCCGACCAGAGGGCATTGCCACCATCGCTGATACAGATGCTGCAGTCGTCTTGACGCTGACTCAGTCTTCGTGTCCCTGCGGAGTCTGAGATAGAGACCTCATTCCAAGGTAACAAGGGTTGGGGGCTCCTCTCATGGACATGGCATTGGCAGATTAGGTTTAACAAACCCAGCTCTCCTTTAGGTAGGAGGTTAGGCCTTTTTCCACATTAGGGTATTAGGGCATATTACATCTCATATCTTTTCTATGAATTGCAAGATGGTGGGGGTCTTTGTAATAATGACTCTCGTCTTCACAATACTGTTCCTTGCTTTATTCATTATCCTAATCACTGCAGCCCAGGCAACTTATCGCAAATTGCAGTTATGTTAAATAAAAACTATTGTAACTTTAATGCATCTGTGTCATTGCTCGTGTTTATATGAGACATAATATATCTGTGAGAAAAGGGTAATCTCCGTTTAACCACGACACTCCCTGAGATATCTTATTTTCGAGTCCATGCGTAAACGGCTGCCATAAATCACCTTTTACTATTGTGTTTCTGGTGAGGTGCTGCTAGTGAGCCGGTAAGGTTGGGATAACAGTTGTGACTTGTTGTAGGAAAGACGCAGTCACCTACAAACAAAAGTACTGTCATCCTTAAACCAGCAGTCTTGCTCAGAGCAAGAGTTCAAACTGCGACATGGCGCCCCCAACAATGGTGTTTAGGCACTAATTTACGGATACCCTATCACTGTCTCACAGACAACAGGTACCTTAAGTACCATTTTATGGAGACGTCCGTGGTCTTTGGGAGAATCCTCCTCAGCTGAAAAGGTAACAACTGATTAAGCTGTAGGTTGTTCGAGCTCAAACTCATAAAAGGAATATACTTCCCATTTCTGGTGTTCCGTTTCTCTAAACAAATATGGCTGATACCATAGACATTCCTGAAAATGCTAGACATGCACTAACAACATTTATTAACGCATGGCCTTACAGAAGAGGGCGGGGATGTTACTCTGATAATAGAAGCTACTGAAGCATACCAAACAGAAACATTTTACTGTTAGGTCAACTTTCCTGAGGTTGACCACAAAACGAAGACATTCCACACGTATGAAGTTGCAAATGTACCTTTACGGTACCAAGCATACCAGTATCATGAAATATCGCTCACCTACCAGGTGCATCAGAACTGGTTTGAAGGCGTCCTACCACATGTACTACGAAGAGTGAGGTTAGGTCCCTTAAGTAATGATGGACCTACATGGCCTATATTCGCCATATACACACCTCACCCAGGCATACAGAATATGCCGACAGCAGATTTACGAGTTTTATATAATGAATTAGTGGCATTGTATAGACGATTAGTACAGTTCGTAATGCGAACATTGAACACAACACCAGCGCGTCCAGCACCGCCAGTAGCTGGTGGTTTTCATTTGGCTACTGGGATTAATCCACAAACAGTACTGAAAATGTCACTTACCCAGTGTACATCTGTTCGTGGCATCAGTCGCAGTAGATTCGCATGTTTTGCAATAGCTCGCCATCTGGTGTTGGGCCGGAGTGTTACAAGTTGTTTTTCTTCGAAGAAGTCTTTCGAGTCACGGGACCGAGTGACTCCTCCTTTTGTCTCCATTGCGCATGGGCGTCGACTCCATCTTCGATTGTTTTTCCCCGCAGAGGGTGAGGTAGGAGTTGAATTGTAGTAATAGTGCCCATGCAATGGAGTGACTAAGTATGCACCTATTTAAGGTTGAGATGATACATATATAAATAGTTGAAGGTAACTTCCAAACTGCTACAGGCTCCCGGGGAGGCGGGTGGGCACATGCGAATCTACTGCGACTGATGCCACGAACAGATGTACACTGGGTAAGTGACATTTTCAGTTCGATGGCATCTGTCGCTGTAGATACGCATGTTTTGCATAGACTAGTAAGCAGTTATCTCCCCAAAAGCGGTGGATCAGCCTGTAGGAGTGGAAGTAGTGTGAAATAATGTTCTTAATACGGCTTGACCTACTGTGGCTTGTTGTGCGGATAACACGTCTACACAGTAGTGCTTGGTGAATGTGTGAGGCGTGGACCATGTGGCTGCCTTACATATTTCTTGCATTGGGATGTTTCCTAGAAAGGCCATGGTAGCACCTTTCTTTCTGGTTGAGTGTGCCCTTGGTGTAATGGGCAGCTGTCGTTTAGCTTTAAGGTAGCAGATTTGGATGCATTTAACTATCCATCTGGCTATACCTTGTTTTGATATTGGGTTTCCTGCATGAGGTTTTTGAAATGCAATAAATAGTTGTTTAGTCTTTCTGATGTTTTTTGTTCTGTCAATGTAATACATCAATGCTCTTTTGACATCTAATGTATGTAGTGCCCTTTCAGCTACGGTATCTGGCTGTGGAAAGAACACTGGAAGTTCCACTGTTTGATTTAGATGGATTGGTCCTTAGGACGACCTTATTCTTGTGTAGTTGTATAAAAGGTTCCTGTATTGTAAACGCCTGAATCTCGCTTACTCTTCTTAGGGAAGTAATGGCGATGAGAAATGCCACCTTCCAGGTTAGGAACTGTATTTCGCAGGAGTGCATGGGTTCAAAAGGTGGACCCATAAGTCTAGTTAGGACAACATTTAGGTTCCATGAAGGAACAGGTGGTGTTCTTGGTGGTATAATTCTCCTAAGGCCCTCCATGAATGCTTTAATGACTGGTATCTTATATAGGGAAGTTGAATAGGTAGTCTGCAGGTATGCAGATATTGCTGCAAGGTGTATTTTAATGGAAGAGAAAGCCAGGTTAGATTTTTGTAAGTGAAGCAAGTAACCCACTACATGTTCTGGAGTTGTGTGTAATGGTTGTATTTGATTAATATGGCAGTAGCAAATAAACCTCTTCCATTTACTTGCATAGCAGTGCCTGGTGGATGGCCTTCTGGCTTGTTTTATGACTTCCATACATTCTTGGGTAAGTTGTAAGTGCCCGAATTCTAGGATTTCAGGAGCCAGATTGCTAGATTCAGCGATGCTGGATCTGGGTGTCTGATCTTTTGGTTGTGCTGTGTCAACAGATCTGGCCTGTTGGGCAATTTGATGCAGGGTACTACTAATAGGTCTAGCAGCGTTGTGTACCAGGGTTGCCTTGCCCAAGTTGGTGCTATTAATATGAGTTTGAGTTTGTTTTGACTGAGTTTGTTTACCAGGTAAGGAAGGAGAGGGAGAGGAGGAAAAGCGTAAGCAAATATCCCTGACCAGTTCATCCATAGGGCATTGCCTTGGGACTGTTTGTGTGGGTATCTGGATGCAAAGTTTTGGCATTTTGCGTTCTCCTTTGTCGCAAACAAGTCTATCTGAGGTGTTCCCCAGAGTTTGAAATAAGTGTTCAGAATTTGGGGGTGAATTTCCCATTTGTGGACCTGTTGGTGATCTCGAGAGAGATGGTCTGCGAGTTGATTTTGGATCCCTGGTATAAATTGTGCTATTAGGCGAATTTGGTTGTGAATTGCCCAACGCCAAATCTTTTGTGCTAGCAGGCTTAACTGCGTGGAGTGCGTCCCCCCTTGCTTGTTTAGATAATACATTGTTGTCATGTTGTCTGTTTTGACGAGAATGTATTTGTGAACTATTATTGGTTGGAAAGCTTTTAGTGCTTGAAAAACTGCTAGAAGTTCTAGGTGATTTATATGCAGTTTTGTTTGATGTACGTTCCATTGTCCTTGTATGCTGTGTTGATCGAGGTGTGCTCCCCACCCTGTCATGGAAGCATCTGTTGTTATTACGTATTGTGGCACTGGGTCTTGGAAAGGCCGCCCTTTGTTTAAATTTATGTTGTTCCACCACAGAAGCGAGAGGTAAGTTTGGCGGTCTATTAACACCAGATCTAGAAGGTGACCCTGTGCTTGTGACCATTGTGATGCTAGGCACTGTTGTAAGGGCCTCATGTGCAGTCTTGCGTTTGGGACAATGGCTATGCATGAAGACATCATGCCTAGGAGTTGTAGTACCATCTTTGCTTGTATCCTTTGTGTTGGATACATGCGTTGTATGATGGTGTTGAAATTTTGAATTCTTTGGGGACTTGGAGTGGCTACTCCTTTTGATGTGTCTATTATGGCTCCCAGGTATTGTTGTACCTTGCGCGGCAGAATTTTGGATTTTGTGAAATTGACGGTGAACCCTAGTTTGAAGAGGGTTTGTATGATATGATTTGTGTGATTTGAGCACTCTATTAACGAATGGGCCTTGATTAGCCAGTCGTCTAGATATGGGAACACATGTATTTGCTGCCTTCTTATGTGTGCTGCGACTACCGCTAGACATTTGGTAAAGACTCTTGGTGCGGTTGTTAATCCGAAAGGCAGTACCTTGAATTGGTAATGTATTCCCTTGAATACAAACCTTAGGTATTTCCTGTGCGATGGGTGTATTGGTATATGGAAATAAGCATCCTTGAGGTCTAAAGTTGCCATGTAGTCGTGTAGTTTTAGCAATGGCAATACTTCTTGTAGTGTGACCATGTGAAAGTGGTCTGATTTGATGAAAGTGTTCACTACTCTGAGGTCTAGGATTGGTCTCAGCGTTTTGTCCTTCTTTGGTATCAGAAAGTACAGTGAGTAAACTCCTGTGTTTATTTGTGTGTTTGGCACTAATTCGATTGCATTCTTTTACAATAGTGCCTGCACTTCTATCTCCAGGAGATTGGAATGGTGTGTTGTCAAATTTTGTGCTTTTGGTGGTATGTTTGGAGGGAATTGTAGAAATTCTATGCAATAACCATGTTGGATAATTGCTAGAACCCAAGTGTCTGTAGTGATTTCCTCCCATGCTTTGTAATAATGACTTATTCTTCCCCCCACTGGTGTTGTGTGGAGGGGGTGAGTGACATGTGAGTCACTGTTTAGTAGTAGGGGTTTTGGGACTCTGAAATCTTCCTCTATTCCTAGGGAATTGCCCTCCTCTATATTGTCCCCGAAAACCTCCTCTATACTGTCCCTGGTAACTGGACGGTGTTGCTTGTGAGGTGCTGGCTTGTGTGCTCTGACCCCGAAACCCCCCTCGAAAGGGTGTTTTACGGAATGTGCTGTAATTGCCTCTGCTCTGCGGGGAGTAGAGTGCGCCCATGGCTTTGGCAGTGTCCGTATCTTTTTTGAGTTTCTCAATCGCTGTGTCCACTTCTGGACCGAACAGTTCTTTTTCGTTAAAAGGCATATTGAGAACTGCTTGTTGAATCTCTGGTTTAAATCCAGACGTTCGGAGCCATGCATGCCTTCTGATAGTTACAGATGTATTAATTGTCCGTGCAGCTGTATCTGCAGCGTCCATGGAGGAGCGGATCTGGTTGTTGGAAATGGTCTGTCCCTCCTCAACCACTTGTTTTGCCCTATTTTGTAAGTCCTTGGGCAGATGTTCAA
Source organism: Pleurodeles waltl (assembly GCF_031143425.1). Classification (NCBI taxonomy): domain Eukaryota; kingdom Metazoa; phylum Chordata; class Amphibia; order Caudata; family Salamandridae; genus Pleurodeles; species Pleurodeles waltl. The sequence continues at coordinate 521,706,272 of NC_090442.1, forward strand.
TGAGATGTTGCATCTCGTCCCAGTGGGCTCTGTCATAGCGCGCAAGTAGTGCCTGGGAGTTCGCGATGCGCCACTGGTTTGCAGCTTGTGCTGCGACTCTCTTACCAGCTGCATCGAACTTGCGGCTTTCTTTATCTGGGGGTGGTGCATCTCCAGATGTGTGGGAGTTGGCCCTTTTCCTAGCTGCTCCTACAACGACAGAGTCTGGTGGCAGCTGTGTAGTGATGAAAACCGGGTCTGTAGGAGGCGCCATATACTTTTTTTCCACCCTTGGTGTGATAGCCCTACTTTTGACCGGCTCCTTAAAGATTTCTTTTGCGTGCCGGAGCATACCAGGGAGCATAGGCAGGCTTTGGTATGAGCTGTGGGTGGAGGAGAGTGTGTTGAATAAAAAATCATCCTCGACCTGTTCTGAGTGGAGGCTTACGTTGTGAAATTGTGCTGCTCTAGCCACCACTTGAGAATACGCGGTGCTGTCCTCTGGTGGAGATGGCTTCGTAGGGTATGCCTCCGGACTGTTATCTGACACTGGGGCGTCGTATAGGTCCCATGCGTCTTGATCTTGGTCACCCTGGCTTATGGTAGTGTGAGCTGGGGAGTGTGATGGAGTTTGTGCTGGTGAGACGTTAATCACGGGCGGAGGAGAGGGTGGTGGGGTAACTCTTTTCACCACTTTTGGTTGTGGTGTCTGTTCAGTTTGGAACTCCAACCTTCTCTTTCTTCTAATGGGGGGAAGGGTGCTTATTTTTCCTGTCCCCTGCTGTATGAAAATACGCTTTTGCGTATGGTCCACATCAGTTGATTGTAGCTCCTCCTCAAACCTATGCTTTTGCATTTGGGAGGTTAGCGAGTGCTCTTCTGTATAAGAGCCTGAAGCTGGGTCGCTTGCAGTTTGTTTCGGCACCGAAACCCTGTCTGCGTGTTTTTTCGGCTCCGAGGTGACTTTTTTCTTTTTCGGGGCCGAAACCTCTCGGCGTCGATCTTCTTCGGTGCCGCTGTCTCGGCGTCGAGCCGTGTCCACACCGGCATCTCGGTATCGAGGCTTGTCTCCAGCACTTTCTCGGTCCCGAGAAGGCTGCGTGCCGGTGTCTCGACCGGAGTCGGACGATCTCGGCACTGTTTGGGCCTTTTTCGGTGCCGACGGTCGGTCACCGAATTTATGGGTGGAGCCATGGCCTGATGGCAGTGGCGTCCCCTGGGCCTTGTAAATCTTCCTCTGTGTGGTTTTCGACGTCTTACTCACGGTTTGTGTATCGTCGAATCCTTCGGAGTCCGATTCTTGGATCGAGAAGGTACCTTCCTCTTCTTGTTCCTCGAACTCTCGGTGGGCTGTCGGCGCGGACGCCATCTGAAGTCTTCTGGCTCGACGGTCTCGGAGTGTTTTTCGGGACCGGAACGCACGACAGGCCTCGCAGGTGTCTTCACTGTGCTCAGGTGACAGGCACAGGTTACAGACCAAGTGTTGGTCTGTATAGGGGTATTTATTGTGGCATTTGGGGCAGAAACGGAACGGGGTCCGTTCCATCGGCGTTCTTCAGCACGCGGTCGGGCCGACCAGGCCCCGACGGGGGATCGAAAAACTACCCCGAAGGGCACCGGAGCTCTTCGATCTTCGATGCGGTGTTGAATCTAACTACGCTGATCCCGAACGCAACAATACCGACGAAAATCTTCCGAAATTAGCTATCTTTCCGTTCCGAAACTCGGAGCGACAGGAACACGTCCGAACCCGATGGCAGAAAAAAAACAATCGAAGATGGAGTCGACGCCCATGCGCAATGGAGACAAAAGGAGGAGTCACTCGGTCCCGTGACTCGAAAGACTTCTTCGAAGAAAAACAACTTGTAACACTCCGGCCCAACACCAGATGGCGAGCTATTGCAAAACATGCGTATCTACAGCGACAGATGCCATCGAACATACTATTATGGGTAAAGTGCCCACGGAACAGGAAAAAATACCGTTCTGGATTGCCCAGAAAACGAATCAGCTGGAAGCTGTGTTTCCCCATACGGGACCACAGGAAAAACATAGATTGCTCACTATGTGCTTGCCTTTTGGGATGGTTCCCTCGGTGGATGATTGTGCCACATGGGGTACAGTCTTCGCTGCCATATATACTACCACACACGGTACCCCAACACTTGCCAATTTACTGGAAGTGTTAAAACAAATACAAAATGAGCATGGGGCTGCACCAGCCCTGGATTTGGGGATGAAACTGATGCGTAACTTTGATGCCGTGTCATCAATTATACTAAGTAATATTAAAGGGGAAGAGGTAGCACTGGCAATTCGCCAGCATCTCCGGGAAACTCCAAACCAGGAACAAGAGAGACAGCTACCGAAAATCATTTCCGATACCTATACTGGTATAGGACGGGATAGTTTGGGAGCCAAACCTAAAAAAATTGAATTACAAGGTACCGCCCATAAAGAGGGTACAAAGCAGGCACAAGAGGGCTCTAAGAAGCGCTGGAACAAGCAAAAAGATTTCAAAGAAAGAAGAAATAAGAGAGGTGATTCTCCACACCCGGAGAACTCAGAAAGGAGATATAATCTAAGAAATAGGGAGAACATTAAAACTCCAGACAGATATACTGATTCACGTCCCTCTCGTTCCTTTCAGGACGCACCAGATAGACATAGCGAGAAAGGGGGCCGTCAAGATCGAAGTCCGGAATACGTGAAAGATAAGAGAGACTCACAACAGTCTACCTTCAAAAAAGAAGAAAAGACTCCTCAGCAAAAGCCACAGTTTAAAAAGAAGAAGGTGGCAGCACTGACAGTTAAAAATGGCAGTAATATTGAGAACACTGTTGAGGAACAAGAGGGGGGCAGTGACTCTGTTAGACAGCGCTGCAGAGGTCACGATATGTCGCCAGAGTCTGAAAGATCATCTGGATGCGACAGCAACTAGCGATTACATCGCAGTTGAAACAGCGGATGGCTGCGTTCTTCCCCCCAACAGGGTTTATGACTTGAAAATTCAGATAGAAGGAGACGTGGAGCGCACTATTAGTGTGATATTTTGGGATGAACTTACTAGTGATATCCTATTGGCTGAAAGAGACTGGCCACCTGAACACGTCCGCAAGCTCCCGCATGGGAAAGATGTCATTTTGCCTTCTTTCTCTGATCTTGTTCCGGAAGCGGCAAAAGAAGCGTATGCTGCTGAATGGGCTTTAGCACAGGCACCTGCACCATACCGCAATCATGTAGGTTGGGACAAGGAGTCTCCTTGTCTTATTATTCCCGTTAGGTCTACACCCCAACCGCAGCCATAATACCCTGCTAAACATGAAGCTAAAGCTCTGGTAAAGAAGATCCTATCACAACTTGAGTACCAGGGAGTAATTGAGCCCTGTACATCTGCAATGAATAATCCGTTATTCCCCGTTGCAAACGCAGATCATTCATATAGAATAGTAGTTGATTATAGACACTTAAATAGTCATACACGCACGTATGCTACACAAAATTCACACAGCACAGCACTGATAAACAATATAGTGCGTAAAAAAATATAAAACAACATTAGACATATCTAATGGGTTCTTCTGCCAGAATTTATCTCATGAAAGTCGGGACCTAAGTGCATTTTCATTTGGCTCTCAGAAACGCTTTTGCCGTTTACCTCAAGGCTAAAAAATAGCCCAGGCCTGTTTTCAGCCCGTGTAACATCAATATTACATGATATTGATTCCGAGGCATTGTCCTATGTGGATGAGATATAGCTCACAGACGACGTCCTCGACATTCATCTTGCGAGGGTCGATCGGATCCTTTTAGGGTTTGCAGACCTCGGTTATAAATTTAATTTTAAGAAAAGCAAGATAGCCTTTCTTAGTGTGTTATTCCTGGGATATGAGCTATCAAGCGAAGGGAAGAGCCTGGCCCCGCACTTTCTAGAGAAATGTGCTCAACTACAGCCTCTGAACACACTTAAGAAATTGCAGTCATTACTGGGTTTCTTCAATTTTGGCAGAACATACATTCCAGATTATGCTGAACGCATCAAGCCACTGTATGACCTAGTTCAGCCCAAATCTTCTAGCAGACACTGGACAATTGAACACAAGCACATCCTTAGAGTCATGCAACAGGACATGTTAGAAGCTAAACACTTACACACATGTGACAATAAAAAGAATTTGGTCATCAGAATAATTGCTGGTGCCATTGGATTTACTTACTTCACCTTTAATGAGGATGACAGGGTACCCATAGCATATAAATCACATTTATACTCAAATGCTGAACAACGTTTTGCACCTACAGAAAAGATTCTGACGGCAGTTGAGATGGCCGTCATAAAAGAGAGGCCACTTGCCCAGGGGAAACGTATTATTGTTGTCTCCCCGGTGCCGGCCTTAGCGGCTGTCACCAAAGCAAGCGTTCCTAACGCAAAAGCATTACATCCGTGTTGGATTCAATGGGCAACGTCTCTGACCGCCACTGATGTCGATTATAAATTCGATCCAAGACTTCAAACACAAGAATTTCTCCAGTATGAACAGGAGTACCCCGCTCCTCTAAATATCTTGCCACTAGACAGCTACCGTACTATCATATATACTGACGGTTCAGCACAAACGGCTGTAGGTACTAAACATCAATACTCGGCAGCTTGCACAGCTGTGAGCAGAGTGATGGAAGATGGAGTTTTCCACCCTCACAATACCTACACACAGACCTTAGGGGACTGCACGGCACAGTTGGCTGAGCTTAAAGCTCTTATTCTAGCGCTCGAAAATACTGAGACAGGAAGCCAGACTTTGATAGTCTGTGACTCCTATTACTGCGTCCAGTCATACAATGAATATCTCAATCATTGGAAACTGAACGGGTTTAGAGATTCAAAAGGGAACACCATTAAACACAAAACATTGTGGGGGAGGGTGGTTGATCTTAAGGATAAGCTACCGTGTGTCCATGCAGTCCATACATTAGGACACCAACGTGTAGGAGTACATATTGCCGGTAATACATTGGCTGATGAAGCGGCCAAAGCATCAGTAGCTACGGCTTCTGTGGCTGCAGTGACTCGTTCTCGGACGAGATTGGATAATGAAATATTGATTGCCGTTAAAGCTTCGGCTGAAGGCAAGCCCCTTCCGAAAGGATACCCTACAAACTATACTTACCATATCAGTGCACAGAATGTTGCTTATACAACGATTCCTGGGGTTGGAGATCGAGTGATCCCCAATGAAGACCAGAGATTAGATCTGATTACAGCAGCGCATGAGGCTGTCGCTTCTGCACATGCTGGTATACAGACCACGATAACAATTCTACAGCAACGCTACTGGTGGCCTGGTCTATGCAGACGAACAAAACAGTATGTCCTTTGCTGTGACATTTGCCAGCAGATCAAGGGCTCTAATGTCAAACGCCCACCGCAGACATCCCTCTTAGTGTCCAACAAGCCACTTCAGCGTGTGTACCTAGACCACTGTGGTCCCTTACAGCCTGATGGTGCGTACAAATACATTTTAGTGGCTGTGGATTCCTGTTCTAGATTCCTGTGGGTATGGCCACAGCGGTCGGCTGACGCCCGGACTGTTATAAAAGATTTGCTGATCTTTATCGGTACATATGCGGTTGCAGCATTCCATTCGGACCAGGGCCCTGCATTTGCCTCTAAGGCATTCAGGGACACCATGGGGACGATGGGTGTTGAACTCCATTACTCCTCACCCTACCATCCCGAGGGAAATTTGGTCGTGGAAAGGCGGAATCGTGATCTAAAGCAGTCCTTAACAGCTCGAGTATTAGGTTCAGGCCGCAGTTGGTTACACCACCTATATGGGGTCCAGAGAGCACTGAATAATCTGCCAAGACGGTCCTTGGGGGGACGTTCTCCATATGAGGTTCTCTTTGGGATACCTATGTATGTCCCAGATCTTGATGCCCCTGGTATCGTGGCAGCAGAAACACCATTTGACATAAAAGAACGTCTCACTGTTTTACAGGAGCTTCAACAATTTTGTGATGATAAATCATCTGCAAGTGCTGCCACTTTAGGAATAAGGGATTTGGTGAAAACTTTAACTGGCTGGATTCCTAAAGTTGGGGATCTGGTTCGTAAGAAGATCACTGTGAAGAAGGAGTTCGGTCCATCATACAGCGCACCGGTACCGGTCTTCGGAGTAAAAGGCACCAGGACTGTCATCTTACCACCACTGTCTGGTTCTAAGACGAACAGATTCATCTCCATTGATGACATCAAATTACACCATGTGGCCGATCCTTCAAAGTAGACCAGGAGGTCCCTTGGGTGGTTCCCGATCCCCTCTCACTACCCAACAGGACATCCATCTACATAGTAGGATGAACATCGCTACTACAGACTATGCAACAATGTCGACTGCTGTTCCAGACACTTCCTTGACCATGGGGAGGGTGGAAAATTAACTCTTGTTGGTTCCAGTTACATCTTCAGTGACCACCCCGGTTCAAGATTTAGCTGTATTTTACACGAACACTTCAAAGACTGATGACGTTGTCTACCAAGAGCCTCCACGTGCGGTGGATCAGAATACACCGGCTCCTGTGTTTGCAGAGACTACCTCTGGCTATTTCATTGACATTGATGATTTTTCTTCGGATTCATCCTCTACAGTGATTGACGATATTTCAAAAAGTAGTAAGCTGTATCGATGGCTTAAAAAGAACTATTTAATATACCAATGGAACTACTTGTGGTTCTGTTTGACATTTATTGCATTATTTTTATGAATTGGTTTTGTGATTGTTTTCTTTTTACTGATAAATGGTCACTATATTACTGATCGCTCCTCAGTGGAGCCTGTTGATGGAGTTTTAACACCACATCATTCTTCACATAAGGTCCGAAGGGATTTGTCCCCTGTAAATATTACGGCAATACCGATTATTGATGGGATTGTGTGGGACAAAGTTCCATTAGATATATACGGGCCTACAGAAATTATTCAAATACCATACGTGTTCAAAATTTCAATGACTGATGTAGTTACACCTGATGTTGTCTCTGATGATTGGGATGTCCAAACAGTTGATTCCATGCTAACTGAAATGAAGGATTATTCAGCTTTTGAAAGTGATGATGTATATGATTATACAATGAATTATGGGGAAATGTTCTGCTATAACAATTGGGGACATCACTACCTACACCGTGCCACTAGATACAGGCCAGTATTGAACTACACACAGTGGGAACACTGTTCTACACCACTGGTGGGGAGTCCAAAGTATTATAGCGATAAATTTACATACTTTTCTGGGCATGATACAAGAAAAGCAGAGTCATATTATTTTAAAATACCTCCGGCACAAATTAGGAAAATTTTGCTAACAGATACAAAACTGATTTATTCAGATCCGTTTGTTTCCCGGCTCTCAGTTGAGGGTTACGAATACTCGAAGAGCACTATTGACTTGAAAAGTGTATGGGGGACGCAAGATTGGCAAATACAGAGTAGGGAGGCTTTGTTTCGAGCATGCCTGATTCCTGTGCAAATGATTTTCTTAAATGACACTATTGAACAGACATCCTGTCTGGGGTTAGCAAAAATTAAAGATTAAAGAGTATCCCTACTCCGGCAAGGTTTAAAGATTGGCAACACTTCCTTAATATCACAGAGGAAAGGCTAGAGGCAATGGTTAAGGCTGGTTCCTATAACTCTTTACTTTCCAGTCCCGGCGGGTGGTTGGTATAGCCCACAGACACTAATGAGTTTCACCCTGCTTCAAGTAGAGAAATTAGATAAGTTGCCCTTCACGGTAACTGAGAGTCCTTCAACTATCAGGCTCTTACATGGCATTATTAATTTACCAATTTCGACCCTTCGTTTCTCGAGCTGCCTGAAACATCTTGCAGTGGGACGATATGAGCAACTAGGAGATAGCTTTATTAAGGAAGAGTGGGAGTTGCCCTTTGACTATAGATGTCTGAACGGCGAAAAGGAGGTCTTTCTTAGCGGAAGAGAATGTGAGACTGCTGTTCGTCATTCTATGATATGCAAACAGGTTTCTCTTCACGGTCTTTGCAATGCGGGGGTCGCGAATTTGGCCTGTTTTCTGAAGGGTACTCCCGTCCCCTTGATTCGTCCGGTGTTCCATGTACTTTCCAATGGAAGTTATGTTGTACTGAATGATCAAAGTTGTTGCGGCATGTGACCCGGAATTGCCTACGCAATCTCGGTCTCGAAGGTCGTTACGTGTTGTGGGCATGTTTTGTTTCCCCCCACATGAGAAAATTAAAGTATCTGACATGTGGCCCCACATAGATACTATTAATGTGAACTATGACAAGCTGAGCAGGCTAAAGGCGCTATTGTTTCAAAAACAGGTCGCCTTGACATCCGCAAAGGAGACGTATGCTCTCCAGATTGCGAGATCATCAGCCAAGATACAATTCCTTTTAATTACCGATTTCCCCAAACACTTTGGAGAACTGGTATCCAGAATATTCAATGCTTCAAGCACCACTGGGATTGTTCATTTCTTTAAGGCTGTCGGGTCTGGTTTCATGTCCATCTTCCAGACTGTCTTCAGAGTCATCCCATCAGCCATCTATTCTCTCTTTTCAAGTGTGTTTGGTGGCTTTCCGATTATTTTGACTTTAATTGGCGGACTACTACTGCTATTTCTTCTGATTCGCAGTGGTTGTTTCTTTCCAGCAATGCAGAGCAATGGAGCCGCTCCCACCAACTCCACTGTGCCGTGAGCGCATGGTTCGGATCTTCTGTGCACCTTTGCTGGTGGAACTGGAGCATGACTGGTCATTGTCATTCCGGCCCCTTCTCTGGTGCATACAACCAGTCTTCCGCTGCATATGGTGTCTCTTTGAACATCTGCCTATGGTCTGTCTTGCTGTTGCACCGACATCTCCTGTGGACCACGAACTGCTGATGTTCCCGATGAGGGTTCATACACGGTCATGCCCCTTGAGACTGAGGTTGCTCCGCGAGGCCACCTATGAGCCTTCCGTTTTGAGATCTACCATGGATGAGGACACTGCAACGGATAACGATACACCAGGAAATACAGCTCACTTCTGCTCTGTGGATCTGTTTGTCTACCCAGTACTCGACTTAACATCGGACGATGTTGACTCATTTTTTTAGGTCCTTGGTTGGTGACTTCGATGACCCTCTTCAAGATCATGCGTATAGCAAATAATTTGATGAATTGACTTACCATTCCCAATTCCAAATTATACATTTAAATTGACATTTGCTTTGCACGCTGTGCTTGTCGTAGTTGACATTAACATCTCTGTATGTATTTTAAACAGAATATATTGTTTTTTTTTTAACAGATTTGTAAAAAATTTTTTTGCTTTTAGCTTTTAGTTCAGAAGCAAGTTTTAACATTTGGATTGCTGTGCCTTCGTCATACCTGTTATGGCAATGGGGAGGGTGTAGTGAATCCTAGTTCGTTTTAATGGGATAACAGGAGTTAGCTTAGCCTTTGGCTTGCAGACTCGTGCCCCCGTCACCTAGTGACTTTTAACCTACTTAGTTTGCTCTGTCTTAGCCCATTTAATTATTTATTTCTTCTAAGATGGCTGCCTTGTTTATAGTTAGGCCACTTGTTATGGGTAACATTATCAGTGTCACCGCGCCAAGATCAAGCACCAAAGACAAACAAACAGTAGGTGTTCACACTTAGGGATTTTCCCTCTCTATACTCTCGAGTGATTGTTTATATTAATTGCCGTCCCAAGCATGTCTGTTATCTATTGTTTGAGAACACACCTACGTCAGGGGACCTTGTAGATCTGTATAAATACATCACACTTTAGACAGATAATCAGAGGGATTCCGACCAGAGGGCATCGCCACCATCGCTGATACCGATGCTGCAGTCGTCTTGACGCTGACCCAGTCTTCGTGTCCCTGCGGAGTCTGAGATAGAGACCTCATTCCAAGGTAACGAGGGTTGGGGGCTCCTCTCATGGACATGGCATTGGCAGATTAGATTTAACAAACCCAGCTCTCCTTTAGGTAGGAGGTTAGGCCTTTTTCACATTAGGGTATTATGGCATATTACATCTCATATATCTTTTCTATGTATTGCAAGATGGTGGGGGTCTTTGTAATAATGACTCTCGTCTTCACAATACTGTTCCTTGCTTTATTCATTATCCTAATCATTGCAGCCCATGCAACTTATCGCAAATTGTAGTTATGTTAAATAAAAACTATTGTAACTTTACTGCATCTGTGTCATTTCCTGTGTTTGTATGAGACATAATATATCTGTGAGAAAAGGGTAATCTCCGTTTAACCACAACACTCCCTGAGAGATCTTATTTTCAAGTCCATGCGTAAACGGCTGCCATAAATCACCTTTTACTATTGTGTTTCTGGTGAGGTGCTGCTAGTGAGCCGGAAAGGTTGGGATAACAGTTGCGACTTGTTGTAGGAAAGACGCAGTCACCTACAAACAAAAGTACTGTCATCCTTAAACCAGCAGTCTTGCTCAGAGCAAGAGTCCAAACTACGACAGTGCCAAAGACTGATGCGGATTCTGTGGTGAGCTTTTTGGACTGTGTTTTTGAGAGAAGGTTTACCTAATACAATCGAGTGATAATGGCTCACAAATTAGGGTTGTGACGGTTAAGGAATTCCTTAAAAGGAATGGTGTAATCCATTTGAATGCATGTTTATCATCCACTGGGAATAGTGCAGTTGGACATTTTAATTGTGTGATTAAAGATACAATTCAATTGTTAATGTAAAGGTTAAGTGAATTTATAAAGCACACAAGACACGGGGGTGTCTAGGCGCTGAGCTGCTAACCAGAACAAGACAGCCTCATTAGCGGTTGAAAAGCCATGTCTTTAAAACCTTCTAAAAAGTCATAAGATTGGGTAGCTCCTTGATTTCAATAGGTAACGAATTCCATTCCCTGGGAGCCAACGAATGAAAACTCCTACTGCCACAGGATACTTTCTTTATTCTGGGGGGACACAGATACTTAGACATGGCTGACCGAAGTGTTCTAGATGGAACATAACGTTCCAGACATTCCTTCATAAAAGATGAAGCCATACCATGTAGAGTTTTGAAGGTAATGCATAATACTTTTAATGTGATCCTTTTCTTGATTGGGAGCCAGTGTAATTTTCTGAATGCCATAGATGCGGATTGGAATTTGGGAATTTTTAAAAGAAGCTGTGTCACCACGTTTTGCACTTCCAGTAATTTATTTAGTAGTTGTTGCTGTAGGCCAACATAGAGGCTGTTGCAATAATCTAACTTAGAAAGAATGAGGGAAGTAACTGCCAGCATTTGTAGTTCTAGAGGAATATAAAGGGAGGATTTTCTTGATCGTTTTCAGCCCATAAAAAGCTGAAGAAATAACTGCCTTTATTTGGTCCGAGAAAGTCAAACAGTCATCCAGGAAAATATCCTGTTTGAAAGCTTTGTTCACCGAGGCTGGGAGTGTGCCAAACTCTTTGGGCCACCAGCTTGGTGACCAAAAAGCAAAATGGGAACCGAATAACCAAACTTTGGTTTTATCCAAGTTTAGTTTTAAACAGTTGTGGTCCACACAGCTGCTAACTACTAACATGCAGTTGTGAAATTTGGGCCTAATGCTACAATCGTTCTTGGTCAATGAGACAACAATCTGCGTGTCGTCAGCACAGGAAGTCAAAGAGAAACCTAGCGAATGAATGAGGTCGGGCAAGGGGGTGACAGACATTAAAAATGTTGGGGTATCGGGGTGATCCTTGAGGCACCCCACATGGCAGCTGAAAGGGATGAGAGACAAAATCATCCAGGGCTATTGATTGTTCGTGGTTGGATAAAAATGATCTTAGAAAGTTCAATGACATGCCATCTATCCCAACCTGCGGAAGGCGGTTGAGAAGCAGCTAATTACTCATGGTATCTAAGGCCACGGATAGATCAAGTAGTATGAGCGCTGCATTGCCACCACTATAAATGGTCACTCTTATTTATTCTGTAGCTTTAATCAGTGCGGTTTCTGTATTATGCCCTGGTCTGAATCCAAACTGAGTGTCATCCAACAGGTTATGATTATCTAAATACTTCATAATTTTCTCCACAATCTTAGAAGGCAGTGGTAATCTAGAGTTAGGGCTATAGCTATTTGGGTCTAAGAAGTTAAGATTGTTGTTGGTTTTTTTTAGAAGGGGAAGGAGTGAGGCCCTCTTCCATAGAACAGGGTAATGGCCTCCTTTAAACATTAGAGTAAAGAGTTCTCTAAAACGCACCATGATGGGATGCAGGACAAGGCTGATCACCTGTAGGGGGGCAGGGGTCTTGCAGAGAGCCTGATTAGGCCAGTTTGACGTGGTCTGCTATCTCCTCAACTGGGCAGAACATGATTCATCCTTGTTAGCTGGAGACCTATGAGCAGGGAAACTGTTTTGGTCTGATGCTACAGCTGGCCTTTCCCTATAACTCATAGAGATGGACTTCGAGCAAGGGAAAATAATGTGATCTGAAACATAAGCTGGTCTTTCCATTCCTGAGGTAGAGGTGTAATTAGTAAATCTATTGCAGATTAGTTCTACCTTATTTCGTAATGCGCTTGCCAGGGAGTTAGAGAAAGCTTGAGTCTTACCTGTTATCTTATAATTTGGTGGAGTAGAGAGTTTAACAACTGTGTTAAACAATTCCTTAGTAGAGTCTTTTGAGGATTTAATTTTATATGTAAACTAGCAGGACAATCATGATTTTATACTCCACTATCAGCTTTCTATATTTTATTTTTTCTATCTCGTTAACATATCCTCCACAGCCTTTCTTGTTTTTTGTATTTCTGTTTGAATTTCCTCAATTCATCGGTAAACCATATGGCAGAGATTTTGTCTTTCCGTGGTCTGATAGCCTGATAAGAGCTAGGGTGTCAATGGCACCCGAGATCTACTGCGAGAAATTTGATGAGGAAGTATCTATATCTCCAGATAGGCACTTGGGGAGTTGCTGCAAGGATTGAATTGAGGTCTTCGGCATAGATTTTATGCCACTCTCTGGTGGGCTAGGTCTGAGCAGTCTCTTGTTGCCTGGCTTAGCAAGCTAAAATTGATGTTAAACCACAGAGCCTTATGATCAGTCCGGGTTAGGAGTAAAGCCTCAATACCTGTCAATGAGTCTTGATTTGTTAAGATTCGATTAAGGATGGATGGACTCACCATTGTGTGTGTAGACTTTGTTACTAGCTGTGAAAAGCCAAGATCAGCCAGGTCAAGAGTAAGTGCTGTGGTATCGTTGTCCTGGTGTGCATCTAAATGAAAGTTAAAATCACCAAGGACTGTGGAATGTTTCTCAATGCTATGCGATTCAAGAAGATTGCTAATATTGTGGTGCCAACTGGCAGTTGAGAATAGTAAGATGTAAGAAATTGAAATCAGAAGGATGTTATGGACTCAAGCAGGGTTTACTCTGTGTTAATGTGGCTCAGGGAACCTTTTACGAAGGTCAATCTGTGATGGATGGACAGTGTGAGGAAAGTTAAGTTGTCTCCAGAGATATACAAAATATGAGTGGGGGCACCCCGGGGGTTTGATTAGTCAAAAACCTTGAGCTCTAAAAAAGGAACATCATGTGCCGGCCAGGTCATCATGTCTCCTGCATGCGAGGAAATGACAATTTCTTCTATAAGTATGCTGGCTTAAGAAATGTGTGTGGTGTTTCATGATGTCAGACAAGTATTTCACACTTCAAGCGTTCAGTTGTTTCTAAGCCCAATTCTGTCACTTTTGTGAATTCAGCAACTTTTCTCAGGTGAGCTCCAATCAGAGTCCTTTCTAAGGACACAGAGTCTACTTTATTTTCCAGCACCGTCTGTGAGAAGTTGACATTTCCAAAGAACTTCTTCACACAGGCCCTACTGGCAGTCCCATTGTTTTCCATAAAGCTTCCATACTCACCATTGTGTACCGAGAGATCCTTCTCATAATAGTCTTCAAGCTGCGCTTTATCAGGCGACACAGTAGGCTGTTTCCCTCCAGGTTACATTTAAATTTGGAGTCACTAATCATGGTACCAGATATATCGTAAAGATATCAGAGATCACTACCCTGGCATCACTACCAGTATGGCACAGCAAAAATTGGGGAAACAAGCAGCCCACAAAGTTAGGGTGTGTAATCTTTACTACATATAGACCAGGTATCCCGGAGCTGTAACAGCATGCAGTGTTTTAAGAACACAGGTGGTAGCATAGCCAGCACTAGGGCAGAATAGCTGAGTCCCCCACTGCTTATTTTTAGTTTTTGGCATGTTCCATTGTTCCTGTTGAGGGCCTGCTAGAAACCTGCCACCTTTGTACATTATCCCTATAGCAATCTGGCTCTAGTCCAGGATCCCTGTCTTTCTAACCAAGCAAGGCCTAAATGGTCCACTGACCAGACCTGTGAACTCCCTCCCACCAGAGTTGTACATCAGCTCCGAGCATGGCTACTTCAGATCACGGTGCAGGAGCTCCCAGTAAGGGCCTGCACCTAGTCCAGTGCTGCTCAGTCTGCTCTTTGGACCCTCTCCAGCAAACATCCCGGAAACAGCCAGAAGTCCCTCAGTGCATCTCACTCCTAAGTTTGTACCCTGTCATCAGCTCACTGTGCCTGCTCACCATTCAAGATGGCGCCATTCTGATCCTCATTGCTGGTAAAGAGAACATCTGCTTCTGAGCCACTAAGAGCTTTCCAAGTTATCTTCAATTTAAATCCACTGACCGATATGCATGGGACTCACCCGCTCTGCAGGCCTAAATCTTAATAATGGGCATAGTGTTGGTCAGGACACAGGATGCTGTAGGATCCATGGAGCCTTAAAGCTCATGTTATTCACAATAAATCTAATGTGCGTCCAGTGCAGCTTTGTTTTATATAAAACAAGAATTTTATTATCATTAAGGTTTTGTGCTTTTATGGCATTAACATTTTGAATGTGAACGCTTACTTGCCTTTATCCTCACAGTCATTGATCAAGGCATACAATGTTAAGGCTGAATCACACTCTAAAGCCAACTCTAAGGTATTTTTAGTTAGTTCAAGCTCTTGGATCATTACTTCATGCAGCTGCAAGTGGAGCACTTGTTAACTAGTAGAAAGGTGTGGTAGAAGCTGCAGTCCAGTGAAGGCGAGAAAGTGTGCAGCAGCTGGGACAGTTAGACTAGCCCGTCTGCTGGGGATTACTGCTTGGAATGAAGAGCACTTTAGCAGCAACTGCAGGGGTGCGACACGTGGGCATAAGCCATGGAAGAACAAATTGTGAAGATGAGATTGTGTCAACCATATGGGCTCTCATGGAAATCAGCAGGTCTTCCCGTAGTTATTGCCCAAGGAAGAAGCAGTATTAATGCAGGGTGTAGTACACAGGCTCACACAGATGTTAGTCTCAGAACAAGCAGTGACTATGTAGGGTAAACCATACAAACAATTAAGGGTTTGGTCCTACAAAACCTGGGTGGGGGAGAGATCAAATATGAACTAACCACAGAACAGAGTCCCCCACTGGCTACTAATTTATTTTTTTATCATAAACATACACAAAACAGCACACTGTGTGTAGCATTAGATTTATATCAAATTCATATACTTCAATAATAGTAGCAATATGCACAAAATAACCTCATGGTACAGAACATATTTTGAAACCAATTGTAAATGGAGTATACAGTATTGTAACAATCCTGTGGGCATTGCTTTGCAGACAGACATAAAAACATAAGCAAAAAAATAAACAGAAAAGGTCAAAAAAGATTAGTAAACTTTTATCCAGAACCATAAATTGGAAGGTATCAAAAGCTACCCTTCAGAGGTAATGTTAGGGATAGCTTATAACAATTAATAAATATACCAAACGTTTGCTGTGACGAGGTTAACAGGTAAAATGGGGTCCAATTTCCTTCATGCATTTATCCATTAATTCCCACAAGGCCTTAGTTTATGGCTCTTTTTAAAAGGATTGGGAAATGGCTTCTCCACCTCTTTCATGCCAAAAATCGCTAATGCGTTTCGACCTCTACAGAATCGGGATCAGCTTTAAATGAGGTCATCATCAGGGCATAGTTCATAGATATCTTCAGGACATAGTGAATGAAAAAAATGCATGTATGTAGACAACAATGTAACCCTAAGAAGGATTCAAAATGTACATCATCCTCACATCAACAATCTGGAAACACCATGGTGACTCAAATAAAAACTATGAGAGCTTGACTCAGTGAAGTTTAAATGTCAGAACAGGACCAGAACGGAGTAAGCATTTGTTAGAGTGTCCATAATCGGAGGTGAGGGGTGAGTGCTGACATACTCTGTGCAATCTTGCTATTTAAAAAAACAGGTAAGGACTACAAATATAAAATGGCCCATGGCAATGGCCAATATCCAAGTGATAAGTGTTATTGTTAATAAAAAATAAACACTAATGCAGCTGGACTCATTACAGGAAAGGCCTGCGAAACACCAAGTGCTTGTGTCAAACAAATGGTGGATTGAAAAGCTTACTGCAGAAGCCCCATCCTTATTTTGTGGTTGTAATCCTTAAAAGGAGCACAAAAAAAAAAAATATGTAAACAATGAGCGCCCATATAAACTACGTAGAACAAGGGAAAGTCTGAGAATTCAATACCTGACATAGCAACTGTGCCTTTCTGTACCGGTTTTGGAATGGGGAATGAGTGCTTCGGGTGTCTTTCATAGTGGGCAAGTTTGCAAGTCAGCCTTCGGCTTCTTGCATACAGTGCTAACAAGTCGCCTGCCATACTGTACTTGACCATGTTGACGTCAAGAACATCCACCGATTAAGTAGGCATGGCATTGTGTTGTTGATGAGTAATGTAGATTCTCTGGGTTGAGGGATTTCAAACTTTACATTAATCAACACAATTGTCCGTGTAGTTACTGTTGCAGGTTGCCTTCTAAGGTAGCCTCTATTTACAAAAACAATATCCAGTGGGTATTCCACCCATATGATTTTGAAGTGAAGTAGTTGTTGCCAAATTTTTTATGTAGATCTGCCTTTAAGCATTAGACAGGGAATATTCTGCGTTCATGGAGTAAAAGAGGAATTGATTTATATTACCAGATTAGTGCCACACATATTGTCTAGGCCTGTAAAGGCAGGTCATGCAAAACAGCTCTGTTCCAATCTCTCCTGATTTATAACTGGAAATGAAGTGCAGAGGGATGGTGGTGCTCATATGTTTTTGCAGTTACCAGCTCCTGGATGGTGTGACAAATTGTGATGTTATCAATGGGCGCTAGTCTTTAGGATTAGCATCAGGGACGTAGTAGCGGGTTAGAAAGAAATACAAAGTGCGCAAGGGGCATGAGAATTTATGAACTGGAGATGTTACACATTACCTATTTCAGACATTTCATTCAGGCTTGTTTGTGCTGTTCTCAATTTCATAATCATGAACGGACATATCTTTGCTTGTTTTTACCTTCCTTAACACTGTCCATTTAAGGCAGTGGTCTTCAAACTGGGGGGCAGGCCCCCCTATGGGAGCCTCAAGTGATCCCAGGGGGGCGCCAGTATCTGGCCAAAATAAGCATTACACAGATAACAGTGTTTTGTTTTAAGCAGAAACATGTTATTGCATTTTTAGAAAGGCAAGAGTACTCAACTGTAATGTTTAAATACATCTAGACTTATTTAAATGCTGCCATCTTTAGAAAATAATTGCGAAAAATCCTGAGGGGGTCCCAAAGATCTTTATTTTTCAACTGGGGGGGCGCGGCATGAAAAGGTTTGGAGACCACTGATTTAAGGTCTATTATGATATGTTTGAGATCCATAAAGTGTTGAACCCGTGGAGCGGACATGTTCTGGCACCTAACTCTCAATTTATGTTACTGATTCTATGGAGCACTTCCTGGCTGGCTTGGCCAATGTACGCCTTTTTACATGGGCAAAGGATGCAATAGATGATGTTCTTTGATCTACAATTTGTGAATTCATTATGTTTAATTAATATGTTACTATATTTGAATTCGCTCCCATCGATCGTAGATTCACATGCCAGGGAGTTCCCACATCATCTCGGGCCAGTGATGGGAGGTAACCCTAGTAGATTTCGTAGACTGAGCGGAGGTGTTTTCCTTTCAATACTGGAGTGGACCAGTCTGTACCTAAGGTACCAGTTCCTTTTCAGGGCAAAATGTGTTATTTCCTTGAAGAAATCCAAGGCTGAAACAATTCGTCAATGGTTTCAGATTACTTTTTTCCACTTCAGATGTGTTAGAGTTGAAAGTGGTAACGCATACTAAGAGGTACAATGTGCATTCCTTAATGGGCTTCATTAATGCTTCTCTCGGTGTATACCACACCTGTTTCATGGTTCTCGTAAGTAGCTTGTAGGGATAATTCTGGGCTTAGTTTAGTGATAAGTTGTTGTGCATTGGTGAAATAATAATCTTTTTTTAGTTACTCCTGATTCTTAGGAATTGGCTATGCAGTAGATTGTCCTGAAAGCTTCTCTGGAGGTGGCTGGAATAATGGAGGAAAATATTTGTCGGTGGAATTAGTGTATAGTGTAGCGCAAATCTCACCCTGCTCATGTCTGATAGTTAGGTCCAAAAATGATTTCCTCTCTAATCCAGTGGGATGTAAATTTTATATCCACTACCCTGCTGTTTAACTACTCTACAAATTTGGTCAAGCCCATTTTCAGTTCAATTCCAAATCAAAAAGATGTAATCTATAAACCGCTTCAATGTCATTTATAAGGGTTTGCTCCATATTTCCATTTTTCCTCATATTTGCCCATGAACATGATGGCCATTTCTGGAGCAAAGGGGCATCCCATTGTGGTCCCCCTGATTTGCAGGTAGAAGTTCTTGTCAAAATAAAAAAATAAAAAAGGTTCCCTTTAATGCATACTTGAGCTACATCAAGAAAAAAACCTGGATGGTACTTCATGGGTGTGCGGCCTCATCTCCAAGAAGGATTCCACTGCTTCTAATCCTGCTTCTAGTGGGATATTAGTATCTAGACTTGTAATGTCTGGGGTCACAAAGAGGTCTTGACCTGGATCAAATGTGACCAGTGTTCATTTATTTAGCACGTCTTGTGAACCAGTGGTTTTAAAAACACATCCACATTTTTCGCCAGAGGTTCTTGTACTGAATTTACCCCCGAGATAATGGGTCTACCTGGGAGATTTAGTGGGTCCTTATGAATCTTTTGTAGTGTGTATTTTACTGGTGTCCTGGGATGTTTGTTTAAGAGGAATGTTTTTTTCTTTTTCTGTTAGCCATTCGCCTTCTAGAGCTTTTTCTTCTAGATTCTGTATCTCATCTCTTGTTGAAGACGTAGGGGCCTCCTGGGTTTGACAGTCATGGGATTGCTTTTGAATTTGTTGAAGCACTCCTTGTTCGTTGTAGGAACGGTCCATAATGATAATGGCTCCACCTTTATCTGCTGGCTTGTTGATAATTTCTTCATTGTTTTGTAGTCTGTTAAGTGCTGTCACCTCTTCACATGTATAGGTGTATTTAATATATTTCCTCAAGGATTCAAGTTTATCAAGTTCTCTAAGGACTTACTTTTCAAACATGATGAGTTCTAAAGGCATGTTATTCGTTGGAGGGAAAAAAGGCATATGTTTTTTTTTCTCTGTGTTTCTTTCAAGGCCCATAACCATAAAATAAGAATGGGGTCCCCACAGTAAGCGTAGTCTTCCAGCATTTGTTTGACGCAAGCACTTGGTATTCCGCAGGCCTTTCCTGTAATGAGTCAACTTGTATGAGATTTTTTCTATTACCAATAACACGTCTCTTGTATACTGGCCATTGCCACGGGCCATTTTACATTTGTAGTACTTTCATATTTTTAAAGAAGCAAGATTGCACGGACTATAAGTCAGCACTTACTCCCCTGATTATGGACACAAAAACAAATATTTGCTCCATTCTAGTCCTGTCCTGACAATGAGCTTCATGCATTCAAGCTGCTATATTTTGTTTTTGAGTTACCATGGTGTTTCCAGATTGTTGATGTGAAGATAAATGTACATGTTAAATTCTTTTTTGTGATTACATTGTTGTCTATGTATACACACACATTTTTTCATTCAGTATGTCCAGATGACATCTATGAACTATTCCCTACTGATGACCTCCTTTAAAGTTGATCCAAATCCTGCAGAGGTCCAAACGTGTCAGCAATTTTTGGCAGGAAAGAGGCAGAGAGGCCCTTTCCCAATACTTTATTAGGAGGGATAAACTAAGGCTTTGTGGTAAGTAATGAACAAAAGCATGAAGAAAATTGGCCCCTATTTTACTGGTTGCCCTCTTCACAGCAACCTTTTGCGATATTTATGGACTATTATAATACGCTAACCTTAACATTAGCCCTAAAGGACAGCTTTTGATAACTTCCAATTTATGGTACTGAATTAAATTGTAGCAATCTTTGTTCACTATATACCGTTTACTATTGGTTTGAAAATATGTTCTGTACCATGAGGTTATTTTGTGTATATACATTTACTAGTATTGAAGTATATGAATCAGATATGAATCTAATGCTACACACAGGATTCATGTGCTGTTTTGTATATGCTTTTGATAAAAAGGGATTTAATAGCCAGTGGGGGTCTCTGTTCTGTGGTTTATGCAGGGTGAATTCATAAGGGCCTCACACAGACATCAGTGTTACTTGGTTCAGTTAAAATACAACAGCAACAGAGGGAAGCAGTATAGATTTGTGGTCTGCTCACAGAGGAGGAATCTATTTGTGCTGGGCAGCAGCTGCAGGCTCCACGTTCGGTAGGCTTGCTATTTTAGATTTCCTAAAAGCAAGATTTGTACTCCAATTTAACAGGCTTGGTTTTCCAGACAGAAACAGGGCAATCCCCCTTCTCTGTTTTAGCGGCTACAGCAAACATTCCCTTTTCAGTCCTAAGACATTAAAGGCGAACTGCCTCTGGTTCTTACATTTTACTACACAGGTATGCAGACCTCATTATAATACAAGTTAAATCTTCGATATCCCGAGGGTGGCGGCTTATATACAATGGCTGGGCAGGTGGCCCAACACAAACGGCCCCGTAAAATTCAAAGTCAGCCTCAAACTTTTAAGACAACCATTCATGTCTGTGTGCATTTTTCTTTAGTGTGCTCTATTCTAACCAGTTTCAGGTGAAACTGTCATTCTCAATGTGTGTATTGGTTCCTGACAACTTCTTTCCTGAAGCACAAAACACTTTCAATATTGCATTTTTTAAACAACATGTTAATGTTTTACTACAAAACATGCATCCTTATTCAGGTAAACTTTGATACTCATTAGATGCATGTTAAAAGTGTTGTCTCTAATTGGCAGTCAGTTTACAGCCTGTCCAAGTAGGGACCCTCACTCTAGTCAGGGTAAGGGAGATACCCAGCTCAGATAGCACCTGCTCACCCACTTGGTAGCTTGGCACAAGCAGTCAGGCTTATCTCAGAAGCAATGAGTAAAGCATTTGATAACACACAGCAATACAGTAAAAACACTACAAAGGGGCACAATACCAGTTTTAGAAAAATAGCCAATATTTATCTGTGTAAAACGAGACCAAATGAGAAAAATCCAACATACAGTAATAAAGACATTAATTTTTTAAGAATTAACTTAAAAATACAGTTGAAGGCAATAGCTCTGTCTGGGACTATCACGGCGCTGTGAACAACAAATCCAACAGTTCAGGCCAACCACGGGGTCGCAGGCCAGCTACGGTGTCGGGAAGATCTGCAAACAGTACCTTGGAAATGTAGGGCGTTGCTGTCCTTGTAATGACAACCAAAGTGCGGCGCCACTGACGTCGGCAGGCTTCAGATCTGGAGGTCGGTGCAGACGTCGGTGGGCGCTTGACGTCACACGCATTGCAGATCGAACTCCGGGCTGATGACGAAGTCAGGAACGCTGGCGTTGACGCCATCGGTGCTGCGGTGGGATGATGCGATGTGCAGTACCACAGGTCACAGTGCAGGCAGCGGCACAGTGACGGCGTCCTGCAGCGTCAGTGAGACCAGGGCTGTGGTGTGAAGTGGGGCAGTGTGACATGCGGTGTCTCCAGGTTGCGATGCAGGCAGCAGCGTCGTTGTTGGCGAAGCACTGTCGTTGGTAGGCCCAAGGCAGTGGTACGACATGGGGCGGGCTCTATGCGGCACCCATGGGTCAAGGTTCAGGTATGGACGTCTGTTGACGAGTCTGGATTCAATGGCGCAGGCATCGGTGGACCGGGGTGTTGCCAGGTCACGGTGCTGGCAGCTGCGTCATTGACGGCGTCATGGTGGTTTTTCTTCTGTTGCAGCACAAAACACTCAGTTCCCAGTGTAGGCAGATGAACCTGAAGTCTTTGATATCCCTGAGACTTCCAACAGGAGGCAAGCTCTACTTCAAGCCCTTGGAGAAACTGCACAAGCAGGATACACAGCAACGTCCAATCTTGGTCCTCTTTAAGGCAGAAGCAGCGACTGCAGCCCAAACCAGCAAAGCACACACATCAAAGAGGCAGTACTCCTCCTCCAGCTCTTCAGCTCCTCCTTGGCAGAGGTATCTTCTGATCTAGAAGTGTTCCAAATGTTTGGGTTTTTGGGTCTGCTACTTATACTCTTTTCTGCCTTTGAAGTAGGCAAACTTCAAAGGAAAGTCTCTGTTTTTCACAGGATCCTGCCTTGCCCAGGCCCGGCCCCAAACACACTCCAGGGGGCTGGAGACTGTACTGTGTGAGGTCAGGTGCAGGTGTCAGCTCCTCCCTCCACACTCTAACCTAGAAAGACTCATCAGGATATGCAGGACACACCTCAGCTTCCTTTATGTCACTGTCCAGAGGTAATTCACAAACAGCTCAACTGTCAATCTGTTCCAAACGTGAATTCCACAGGCAGGCAGAGGCACAGAATGGTTAAGCAAGAAAATGCCCACTTTCTAAAAGTGGGATTTTCAAACAGACAATCTAAAAACCAATTCTACCAAAAGATGTATTTTTAAATTGGGAGTTCAGAGACTCCAGACTCCATAACTGTAGCTGCTCCCAATGGGAAACTGCACTTAAAAGATATTTAGAGGCAGTCGCCATGGTAACTTATGGGAGAGATAGACCTTGCAATAGTGAAAAACGAATGTGGCAGTATTTCACTATCAGGAGATGTGAAACACACTAGTACATGTCCTACCTTTTAAATACAGTGCATCCCGTCCACGGGGCTACCTAGAGCCTACCGTAAGGGTGACATACATGTAGTAAAAGTAAAGGCTTGGGCTTGGCAAGTGGGTACACTTGCCAGGTCAAATAGGCAGTTTAAAACGCAACACACAGACACAGCAGTGGCAGGTCTGAGACACATTTACAGGGCTACACATGTGGGTGGCACAGTCGGTGCTGCAGGCCCACTAGTAGCATTTGATTTACAGGCCCTGAGCCTGCATAGTGCACTTTCCTAGGGATTTAGTAGTAAATCAAATATGCCAATTATGGATAAACCAATCTACAATACAATTTACACAGGGAGCACTTGCACTTTAGCACTGATCTGCAGTGGTAAAGTGTGCAGAGACAATAAACCATCAAAAACAGATCTGAAAAAAATAGGAGGAAGAAGGCAAAACATTTGGGGATAACACCGTAAAAAGGGCCATTTCCAACAATGCATATTGCTGGCTTGTTCATTTCCGTCAGTTTGTTTTTATTGATATTGTAACAAAACTTGTAACAATAAACAGTGGCTCGCACAATGTTCCATCTCTCTTCCTGTCCTTTCATTTTGCTTGCTACCATCTCTCCCTATTCCCATGTGCTGCTCAGCTTTCCTGGAACTCAATTCATAATGACTCCAAGACCCAAGGTGGACAAACATGGCAGACCCGACCTAACATGCTTAATAGCAATCTAGCAACATCTTGGCAGACAGAATGTTCAGCACTCTCAGCATTTTCAGGCATGTCAATTCTTCAAAGATTGTGGTTGGAAAACAGAGTATCAGAACCCACAGTCCCTCGGTCTTCCACTTTGTCAACCCCTCCCCCCCCAACACCACCCAGCCGTATGTGTGGTTTCTTCCCCATTCCCATTATATCGCAAATTCAGTGATTAAAGTCAACAGGTCCCAGGGCTCTGGAAGAACCCCACTTGCTTAGAATCACCTACTAAAGAGTCTAATAGGAGGTCCACAAGTTTTTGGGAGTCAGCATCCTTGCCTCAACCACACCACCATTACCATCCAGCTGACCATGACTGTCACTGTGGCAGAGACAGCACCTTGATCCTGGATGATTATGCAATATCCAACAGTACCTCATGCCAAATGTTGTATACCTATGGGTTGTACCAACAAAGTGGGACATGGTGCTCCTCTCCTCAGAACACTTACAACAAAGCTTAATTACTATTCAAAGCAGGCTGCCTGGCTGGAGTAAGGTGCCCTCTACACAGCATTTCCTGTAGTGATTCTTATCCTTGAACAAGACCAATGAACCAAGACGTTCTCAGCACCTCTCTCCATTAATTGACCTCAGGTTCAAGGCCCAGTTCTATCTCACAGATTTCCTGGAAATGCCACATCTCCCTTTTAAGCAACTCAAACAACCTTTTTAAATAAACAAGCAAGATGAACTAGGAATCGTAAGTTCTTGCTACCCATAACTTCAAATGTAGTCAGGACCTTGGTTGCCCCTCCCTTACCTTCCTTTGAAAACCAAAACTTCACTTCCTCCACCAATCCATAATCCAATTTCGTCAGATCAAATGTTTGGTTCTATCCTTTTCAGAACAGGTTGCCCTCCTTAAACACCATCTCTATTTTCAATTCTGAAAAGTTATTCTGTCTTATTTGAGCTGAAAGTGCACATAGTGAGTGGAGATGGAAGCTAGTGAGCCCTCTATTTGCTCCCACATCTTTATCTACTCACAGAGGAGCACTATGAAAAAGGAGAAGTGTACAACAAACTCACCCGTTATGATGTATAGATTCAGGGTACTTGATATAGCAGGACTCTGGCTAAGATATGATCAAAAGTGCACCTTGGACCATTCCATTAAATAATGCAGTTAGAAAGCCTGGTAGAAAGTTATAAAGTTTTAGATCTTGATTCCCTCCTTTCTTAACAACAGTATGTTCTGCCTAAAAATACTCTGGGCATCTTCCCTCCCCCAATGAAACTGCAGCACACCTGCTAAATCAGGTCAAGAATATGCTTGCTGGTACAGATGGGTAGAGCCTGTTACAGAAACACGATTCAAGGTAACACCGAAACCTTAATTGTCACTACCATAACTACTGATAGGGGTTAACCCATCTCTGCAGGTTGGAGACTACAAAGCCTGCGTCATCAGCACCAGTCGCCCCAAGGTTCAGCTCCTGAAGAAGTGCCAGGAGCGGTTTCACTGGTCTTCTTACAGACATACAGATCATAAGGTCACCTGCCTCCCTCACTCTGACCTGCACAATATCCATATTGTCTCTGATATTCTGTGCCTTAGGTTACAAGTAAAGATCCAACAGAAGCAGCAAAAGGAGACATATCTCACATGTGCCTCTCAGGATGATGATTACTACTGAATTCAGCCCCTTTAAGCCTTAATTCTTTTCAGGGACTCTTTGCTATAATCATATTGTTGAATTTGCACGCAAACTTTAACGCAGGCTTCTCCAACAAGTAGCTTATGAGCTGCCTGTAAGTAGCTTTCCTGTTTGCAGCCCAGCCGACTAAATTAGAAGCTTTTGCTTGGTTGAATTAATATATGTATATCAAAATTGAAAAGTGTATTCACGGTGAAAATGAGTGTATTTTCAGAACTCATAAGCTGATGTTTTGAGAAAAATGGTTTACTTTGTAAAATGTTTTAAGCTGTTATTCGAGTTATAAATTATTTGGCGACGGGGAGTCCTATTACTCATATTTTTACCTTGGTGCCACGGGCATTACAGCTATGGCTGTTAAGTATATCCAATGAGGAGGCATCCCAAATTGACAAAGCTTTTTTACATTACTGATTGCAACCTTGTCTGGGACAGTGAGATGATCACTACAGGTTAGCTTGCATGGGGGTGGCCACTAATCTAATCTTGTCTGACATGCTCACTATTACAGCTGTAGTGAACAGTAACTCAGGATGATATTCATTGAACATAAGCATACTTTGCCCTTTCTTTTGTTAGCATTTGTTTATGTGAAGAATTCTTATGTTGTCTCCAACTTGACATTTCAGTATGAACCCCGCCTGATGTGGATACATCAAATGTGGCAAGAGAGCATCCATTCCCAAGTCAAAATTCTGGTGTAGATATTTATGCTGGTGTACAATATGGAGATGGGCTTATAGGACACACAGTCTACCAGGTCCTTACAGAGTTTAGTGGGATGGGACCTATAGGGCACATAGTCCAGCAGATGTTTTCTGGGTGTAGTGGGATGGAGATGTCTGCTTCAAAACACTGATGGGATAACAGCTGGAGAGTCAGAAAAGCCACAGAAAATAACAGTCAGGAGAAGAGGGAAAATGGATTACAAGGGGCCAGCACAAATCACTATAGGCCTCAATTAAAACCAGGGGAGCAGCCCACTGTCCTGCAAGGTCAGCAGAAGCTATTGCCTCATTCTCCTAGTGGAGGACAGCACACCAAATTAGAGACCCCCATCTGCCTGGTAAAGATCCCTGTAAATTCAGTGGAGCTTTGGAACCGCCACTGAAGGCAGTGATCCTTTACCAAGCAGGAGTCATGTTAGATGCTTTCATTAGTCAAATTACTGGAAAAACAAACTCCAAAAAAGGGAGTTTGCTTCTGCACAACAATGGCTTGAACGTACTGGGAATTTTCTTCCTAGGAGTGGGAGTCGTTGGTCAATTTCCTTACCTGAGGATGCCATATTTCAAATGATGGTCCCAAGACGGGAAAATGAGTGATGATCATGCTGCCCTAGATAGTGTGGGACAATAGCTACTACGATCCAGTGGTCCTGTGATGGTTGGACCAATGGGTGAAGGATTTTCACTGGAAGAGCCAACTAAGGCTTCCCATAATAAACCCGGAGGTTCACCCACCTCTAACTGGGGAAGGGAAATCTGTGAATAGTGCATCTGCCATTTTATGAGTCATGCACATATACTTAAATGGCATAAACATTCTTACAACTCACACATTCTCATACTTTGTAATCACATTTATTTCTCTGGCAATCAGAATTGTTATAACGTCGAAGATGTTTTGTACAATAAAGCTCCCCGATTCTGTTGCGGACACATTTAAATACATTAGGGCACATGTCTGCTGCATTAATTGATGATATTTTCATCTCATCTTGGTTTTCTCCCCCAACTCCACTGGCTGCCTAGTGTTCTCCAGATTAGTGCCACAAAGCAAACTGTTTCAGTTGAGAACTTCTCTAAACCTCAAGGCCACTGCTTATTCTGGTGGTTTACATTGAAAATCACATAGGTACATTAGTCAATACCTACACTACTTCAAAGGAAAAGTGTGCAGAAGTGCTATCTAGTTCACATTCACTATGTGCTAACTCATTCGCCATGTGCAGGTTACTGATATAGGTAAGGGGTAATCAGAAGTTAGTCACAGATCATTTTCTATGTTATCTTGTCAGGACTTTTTCTATTCCTCTGGAATGCTTTATGAATAGCACTTGCCAGGTTTTATGTTGTATTGAATATCACACCATCAGTCTGAGGCCAAGTACCACCACTAGCTCCCCTCAAATTAGGTTTGCATCCACCTTTAACAGGTCTCACCAAGGTAATGCTGTATAAAACCCCAATAATGCCCACTCCTTTGTCCATGCTACCTGAATAATGTAGCTCTTCTCCAAGTTGCTGGATGCCAGATCCACAATCACCATGATCATTAATTAGCCATGATCACTCTAGAATCCAATCGCTGAACGCCAGACTAGCTTAGTCTGACTCTCACTGCAAAAAACCCACCAGCCAAAGGGTGTGGTTCTACTTGCTGAGAATGAATCTTCGAAGGAGTATGGAGCTACTCCTCTCTTCAATCAGATACCTCCATAAGAGACTTGAACCCGGCCTGTCCTGGGAACTGCATTCACTAAACTTAAACATCCTTCTAAATCCACTGACCTAACTGAAACATCTAGGAAACCCAGATTACCACTCCAACTTTTAACATTCCCCCACACCTTTTGTTCTGACCAACTGTTTCATAAGAGTAAAAACTGCAAGTTTTAAAACAACTCACTCCGTGGGGTGAAGCAAAACGATGGGGGCCCCCTGCAGAATGGGATGAGGGGGCCCCTAAGTCTCCTATATATCACAAATATCCACTGACCTTCAGCTAACTGGGGCTTCTCTGGAGCTTTGGGGTCCCCATACAACATAGCGACTGCAGGGGCCTGTGTTAAGCCCCCTAACTCTCTATCCACCACATTGAGAAGGAAGACTGTCTTCTTACCTATCTTGACACTCTGCTAGAAGAAAGTTACTTCTGCTTAAAATACACGCACAGAGCAGAAGGCTCAGTGAAGAAGTCCTCGCTAATAACATCTGCTGTGGCCTGCAGGTCACCAGTTCAAATCTCAGAAACGACAAGTCAGCCTTTTATCCTTGCATGGTCAGTAAGTTGATTACTGTTAATTTGAGTACAAGAACATGTGTTTTTTATAGCAATTAAAACTGGCAGAACTGTGGTACGAAGTTCACTTAGCTGATATCCCTGTTCAGACTTGACATTCCTATAAATCTCAAACACAAGGCAGCACACGCTTGTTGTTAAACTGACAACTGCCAAATCTAGCTACAACTATATGCTACCATTATAAAAGAAGGAGCGTGAAACAAGCCATGCCATCTTTGCAGCATCTGGCAAGTGTTTTCACTCACATAAACCATTTATGAGTGCTTTATCTGAGTGGGTAATCAGGCCTCGTTGTCTCATAATTGGTCCTATGCACATTAGTGTACGGCACCACCTATGACTACTCTATCTGGTGGTGAAATCTGTCTCAAATCAGAAGCCTCCTTCAAAATTTACAATAATCCTCCAACACTTTTTCTGAATCTAGAAGACGTCTTTCATCATAGGTGAAATGAACTAATGGGTTGATGACCAAGTCGACCAACCGAACCTACTCATTGTGACAGAGGCTCTGTGACCGGGTTTCCCCTGCACATACTGTTAGAAGGGCATGCAATCCTGTGTAACTATTCTGCTTCATTATTTACAAAAACAATAAAAGAACTGAACTAAACCAAAAGGAGGGCACACAGCCCTCAAAAAGGGGCATAACAAGGGACAGGAATTTCAGTGGGCAAATACTGCATACAACTATACTGCATAGGTAAGTAATTTCCCTTTCTGGGGGAAAAGGGTTCCACAGTCTAGGCAATAAAGATATGAGGTAGGACTCAGAGTCAGCCCTTACCTCAATGTACTAAGTTGAGAAAGTCCTCGCTAGATTTAGGCACAATAGCTTAACTGCTGCCTGTGAGAAGAGGCAGCACTGGAAATGGCAAGGAGGCGCAAGTGCCCCCATGGGCACAGATTCAATAGGACTGTGTAGCAGTGATTAGCAGTGGAACTGGAAGCTAGAAATGGAGTTTCTAGTTGGCAGTGATTTACAAACTGGCCAAGTAGGGACACTCACTCTAGTCAGGGTAGGGAGTCACACAGCTAAGATAACCCCTGCTCACCCTGTGGTAGCTTGATACGAGCAGTCTGGCTTATCTCAGAGGAAATGTGTAAAGTATTTGTACACACACACATAGTACCACAGTGAAAACACCACAAAAGTACTCCACACTAGTTTAGAAAAATATCCAATATTTACCGGAGTAAAAAAAAAAGAAAAAGGACAAAAATCCGACATAGACAAGTCAAGATATGTTTTTTCAAAGATTAAATGTAGTATAGCACTTGGAAACACAATAGTTCCAACTGGGGCTATCAAGACAGATTGACGGAGCCACTTTCAACAGTCTGGCACCACCCATGAGGCCACAAAGTCATACAGACCCCAGTTACAGTACCTTGGAAAAGGATGCGAAAACAAGGACGTTGCACGTAGTTGGGGAGGTGAGGTGTTGCTTGAGCCAGTATGGCATTGGTTCCTTACTGCCACCAGGGAGGTGTGGCATTGGTTGCTATTTGCTAGGCAGGGGAGGCGAGGCATCAGTTCCTTACTGTTGCAGGGCAGAGGTTGAGGCGTTGGCGAGGAGACGCTGGTTCCTTACGAAAAGGTGGGGTCAATTAATCTAGCAGGTCAAGAAGCAAGGCATCAACATCACTACGGCAGCATCAGGCCTGCATTGTAGGTAGCAGTCGTTACACTCAGAGGGACCACGGCGCCAGTGTAGCCAACAGTGCAAAGTTAGAGAGCGGTGCCGGTTCCAAAGTCGTTCTGCAAGTCACTGAATTTGGCACCACTTGAAAAGTTAGGAGTCTCAGCAAGAGAGCGGAGGCGCTGGCAGGTGAAGTCTTTGATGTCCCCGAGACTTCTTAACAGGAGGCAAGCTCAGTCCAAGCCCTTGGAGAGCCATTGGAAACAGGATGTAGAATGCCAAGTACAGTCCTTTCACTCCCAGGACAGAAGCAGCAGGTCAGCACAGCAAAGCAAAGCAAGAGGCAGAATGGCAGTCCCTACAGCATCAAGCTCTTCTTCCTAGCAGAATTTCCTCAGTCTAGAAGGATTCTAAATATGTTGTATGAGAGGTCCAGTACTTATACCCATTTCTGTCTTTGAAGTAGGCAAACTTCAAAGAAGTCTTTGTAGAGCACAAGACCCTGCCTTTCCCTGCCCTGGTCGCAGATACACACCAGGGGGTTGGAGACCGTTTTGTGTGAGAACAGGCACTGCCCTATTCAGGTTTAAGTATCAGCTCCTCCCACCACTCTAGCTCAGGATGGCCCGTTAGCCTGGTGACGCGCTATCAGGATATGCAGGGCACACCTCAGCTCCCTTTGTGTGACGGTCTAGAGTGAATGCACAAACAGCCCAACTGTCATCCTGACTCAAACGTGTATTCAGCAGACCAGCAGAGGCACCAAATGGTTAAGCAAGAATATGCCCACTTTCTAAAAGTGGCATTTTCAAACACACAATTTAAAAACCACATTCACTAGAAGATGTATTTTTAAATTGTGAGTTCAGAGACCCCCAACCTCCATATCTCTTTCTGCTCCCAATGGGAAATTACTCTTCAAAGATATTTCAAGGCAATCCCCATGTTAAACTATGGGAGGGCTAGGCCTTACTATAGTGAAAACCAAATTTGGCAGTATTTCACTATTAGGACAAGTAAAACACGCGAGTACATGTCCTACCTTTTAAATACACTGCACCATGCCCATGGGGCTACCTTGGGCCTACCTTAAAGGTCCCTTACACATACTAAAAGGGAGGGTTTGGGCACTTGCCAGGTTGACATGGCAATTGAAAGCTGCACACACAGACACTGTAATGGCAAGTCTGAGGCATGCTTACAGGTCTACTCATGTGGGTGGCACAATCGGTGTTGCACGCACACTAGTAGCATTTGATTTACAGGCCCTGGGCACACATGGTGCACTATGCTAGGGACCTACTAGTAAATCAAATATGCCAATCAAGGATGACCAATCATAATCACAAGTTACACAGCAAGCACTTGAACTTTAGCACTGATCAGCAGTAGGCAGGTGCCCAGAGTACCAAAACCAAGAAAAACTAAATCCAGCACACAGTCAAAAATACAGGAGACAGAGGCCAAAAGACAGGGGGGAAACTACGTCAAGGATGCCAGGTCTAACACGTGTTACACAACCCCTCCCTACCTCCCATCCACCCAGCTGAGAGTGGGGAAAACTACCCAACCTCAAGGGAGTTCTCATCACTAAGTCAGAAGAATCTAGACAGACCATTAGCGTGTTCTGTACCAGGGCGGTGTTCCACCCTAAGTCCATTCTCTGTAGGGAGATGGACACCTCAACAGTGCTGGTTTCTCACCCCTCACCTGTGTCAACCATCTAGGTCCTGTGGTCTGTCTGAACCAGGAAGCGAGTCCTAAACAAGTAGGGTCTTAGCGTCTTCAGTGCCCAGCCCACAGCAAAAGTTTCCCTCTCAACTGCACTCCACCTCTGTTCCCTGAGGAGTAACTTCCTGCTAATGAAGGCTATAGGCTGGTCCAGGCCCTCTACGTTTAGCTGTGCTAGAACTGCCCCCACACCATGCTCTGAAGTGTTGTTCTGCACAACAAATTTCTTAGAGAAGTCAGGTGCCTTCAGCATGGGTGCCATTCACATGGCTGCCTTCAGGGCATCAAAAGCAGTCTGAAAAGCTTTATTGGCTGCTTCTTGGAAGTCTGCACTGTCAAGGGGGCAACAATAGTGCCATAGTCCTTTACAAATCTCCTGTAATAACCTGTGAGACATAAATAGGCTCTCACCTCACCTGTCTGGGTCTTGGGGGTTCCCAAGCCAGATGGTGTCAATCATGGGTTGCAGGGGTGCCACCTGGCCGCTCCCCACCTAGTGACCCAAGTATACCACTGACCACTGCCCTTTCTGACACTTACTGGCCTTAATAGTGAGGTCTGCCTTCTGCTGGGTCTTCAACACTTCCCAGAGATGATGCAAGTGATCCCCCCAGCTGGAGCTGAACACTGCAATGTCATCCAGGTAGGTGGCGCTGAGATCCTCCAGCCCAGCCAAGACTTGGTTGACCAACCTCTGAAAGGTGGCAGTGGCGTTTTTCAACCCAAAGGGCATGACCCGGAATAGGTAGGTCCCTCTGGCATTGAAAATGTGGACCTCTCTTTGGCCCTATCGGTCAAGGAAATCTGCCAGTACCCAGATCCCCTTACCCATGTACGCGACAACTGGCAATAAGATGTTTTTTCATTGAAGAATGGAGAGCGGCAAGGGGCCAAAATGTCAACCAGATATCCGACTGTATCAGCTAAGCTTAGATGGATTTAATTCAAATTCCGGGTAGGGAAAAAGATCAGTGCAAGGGGTGTGAAATTTAACAAAATATCTACTTGTCCATGGGACAGGCTGCTTCATAAGTCTACTTGTCTTTGTAAAAAAAATCTCCTTGTCCCTTTGGTGCTATTTAGTGCAGTGACAACATTTTGCAGCAATCTCATTATGTAATATGTGATAATAGTCTCTCTGACTATGCTAGGGCTATTACTATAGTAGGGATTGAATACTAGCAATTTCAAGCCCTTCTATAGCAATTTCCTTCTTTTGCCACCTTTCCGTCGATCTAGATACTGGGAGCTGGAGGAAGCAGTCAGCAATATTTCAAGGGCTGGAATGCCTTTGAGTCTGTGCAAACCTACTAACTTGCATGTTTTAATGATTTTCACCAGGTCTTCTCTAATATATTCCCATACTGAGAAAGGTTGGAAGTTTACTCTTGAAGCAGCATACTTACATACAAAATAGTTTTGTTCAGTGCCAGGAACTATTGTGGCAACGTGTGCATTTTGAGGCCAACATTTTTTTTCTGCTTTTGCCAATGTTTGTTACAATGGCAAGGGCCTTGCAGCTCCCACAATAAAGTGTTGCAAAAGCCATGTCAAAACAAGACATACATTGACAAAACCAAAAGACTGATCACCAAAGGCGGATCAGTTGGTTTTCCCAGTGTTTGTTTATTTTCATGTCCCCACATTCTTGTTGAAAATGTTTATACTGATTTTCCATTATGAATCTCTGAATATTTTTTTGAAAATACTAGAATGCATCCACACATTTTACTAAATGATGCTTCAAAGAATTAGTACCTAACATTTCACAATAATGTTGCAAAACCTTTTTTCTTACTTGCATTTTTTTTCTGAACATTTTATTTTGAAAGCAAAGAATCATCAATTTTGCTTACAAGCTTACAACCTGTATTAGAAGCACCTCATATTCTCACATACCAGCAATATACTCAAGAATGATCTTTTTGCTGCAGAAAAAGCGAACACACAAGAGTTACCAGGCTGCACTGAATTTGCTTCAAACATTCTTTTGACCATGGGGAAGGTAAACTCATAGTACAGTCCTACCAAGAGTGGATTGCCTTTGTTCAATTTACTTTGATCACCTATTTACCCTGAAGCATTTAAAAAGTGGCACAGAGCATCTCTAAGACTGTAAATAACTGTTTTAATTATAAAATGGCTATAGGACCAGAAGATATATCAACATACATAGAAAGCGATAAACGGAAAAAAGCATTGATGTTTTCAGGAATCCAAACCATGTTTTTTTTTTACAAATCTGCGCCAAATGGATGGTAATATGGGCTATAAGCAAGTTGAGAATCCGTATGCTGACAGCACACTAACATACCTACCTCTCTGCTAATTGCAAACTTATCTTCTATTTCAAACACATCAGTAATTCTACAGCTTCTTTTAAGCACAATTAGAATTTAGGCCTTTATTCAGTTTAGATTCAGAATATTGTGAATTTCTGGTTTGTCCATCAAACAACAGTGTGCATATAAAATGTTACACCACACAATCAAGTATATTGTGTTATAGTTATTCACACCAAGTATTTTAATGTTCAAAAAGTCAAGATGGAAACTAGAAACAGGTGATTCATAAGACTGAGAAACAAAGTTAAGTGTAGACGGTGACCCTGTTTCTTTTGCTAAAATGAAAAATGTCATTAAATTAAATGTATACGTGATATATAAGTCTGTTTACTCTGTACAGCAAGTCAAGAAATGCAAAAATGGTAACTGCTGCAAACCTTGTACGAGATGCATAGCATAGTCGTTCCCTTCCTCAAACAGCTCTCTCTCCAACTCCATTATCTCTTTTCCTTCAGCTTTTTCTTCTTGATCCCTGCACTCCTGAGAGTTACACATTTGGAAGATGGAATTACATCATCTTACCCAGTGAGCAAAACTTTACAACAATTAATAGATAAACTTATCCAGCACAGTGGTTCTCAAGTACTTTGGGCCTGTTGCAAAAACAGGAATGAGTACATTCCTTGCATTCATAATATGCAAATATAGGGACAACTAATTTACTCGGGCTGGTTTCTCATTTTGTTCCGGTCACTATTTTGCAACAACGGAATTTGTTTTGTTTTTCTTCTTTCAATGATATCCTGACTTTTAATGACAACTCACATCTTCTTTTACCCCCATAGGTTGGACCCACTGGCTGAGAAACACTGATCTAGATTTCTACAGCGTTAAAATTAAGCCTTCTCAACAAGAGCTTTCTCTCTCTCTCTCTCTCTCTCTCTCTCTCTCTCTCTCAGAGCGGGACAAATTAGTTAAATGTATGAGCTATGTTTATTTTGGGACAGATCACACTAACTGACAGCAAATAAAACAGATATGGAAAACCAATTAATGGAGGGACCTTGAAAACGTGGTAATACATGATCACAGCCATAAGAATTAAACTCTGCAGATGTGGCATTTTCTGCATAATTGTGTATTTTTCACACTTGCCACATAATCTGTCTTTTTGTGCATGTTTTAACAAAAAAAACGTTTGCTTCTAGCTCAAACAGACCAAACGTTACTAAGTAAGATTCCACACGTTGTAGTGCAGTGGCTGATTACTATCAGTCTAACATCTAAATACAGCAACGAGGTGATATCTCTGTCCAGAGTATTAGCATGTGTAACAAGCACTTGGCAAAGCCAACAGATCTTGACTAAGCAAGAGATATTGAGTTTGCCAATGTCTTTTAGCCATGGTGTACACCAGCAAGGCAGTTGTTCAGAATGGCTAAAATGTACAGGTGCAGAGGAGAGTTGAGTAGAGTGTCGTAGAGTGGAATGACGAATAGTGTAGTAGAGCACTGTAGAGTCGAGAGGGGAAGAATGTCAAGTATTGGAGTGGCATAGTGTGGAGTCATGTAGCGTGGCATACACTGGAGTGGTATAGAGTAGAATGAACTGGTGTAGAGTTCACTGACCTCACATATCACATAATTCTAGTAGCTCTGCAGGCGATACAATGCATTCGTTCTTTGTCCAACCTGAAGGGTTTAAACTAAAGTCAAACAAAGAGCAATGCCAATCAAATATGCAGTATGTCTTTCAGAACTGCTTAAGACAGAAGCCCTACATAGAACATGTTAAATATTGTACAGAAGCGTAGAATGTTGTTCACACAATAAACCTCATTTTAAACTTACTACAAAATGTTAATTGTTTTCAGTCCCCCCTCCTCAGAGTCACTCCTGCCACCATACAGTTGCTTTAAAACCTTTTTCTGTCTGTGTTGCATAATACTTTTGAATGCATAGTTTTGCAGAAGACTTCACAGTTTCCAAGCACCCTCATTTCCCAGCTCTACACTATATGTCGCCAATCACAAATTACTCAGGAGTGTACAAATGAGC
Source organism: Pleurodeles waltl (assembly GCF_031143425.1). Lineage (NCBI taxonomy): Eukaryota > Metazoa > Chordata > Amphibia > Caudata > Salamandridae > Pleurodeles > Pleurodeles waltl. The sequence goes on from NC_090442.1 coordinate 521,742,561, forward strand.
TCTGCATACTGCATGTACAGTTGTGGTAGTTATCTTGTGAGGGGCAAATGCTAACAAGAAGCCGAATGACGATCGCTACATGTTGGAAAATGGGTTATTGGTAAGGGCAGGTAAGTACCTTTACTTAGCAATAGGCCACTAACCTCCACTTAAGTCCAGTCAGGTCTCAGTAAACTAAACCTAGCTCAACCTTTGGTAGTTTGGCGACGAGCGACAAGGCTTAACTTAGGAGACAAAGTGTAAGGCATTCAAATATCTCAAAGCAGTAATTAGGTAAAACACAGGAAACAGTTTAAAAATCCAAAATCATTTTATAAAAATAGATTATATTTTTATCTTTAAAAGTACACCAACACAAATAAAATCAGATAAGGGGAACGGGAGATATGATTTTTTAAAGAATTAATGCTTTCTAGCGCATAGAAGATACTAACCCTCAAAGGGTTAAAAAAGATCACACTGGAAAATAACAAAGTCCAGAGTTCAGGCCACCCACGAGGTAACACTGTCGCACTTACTTTCAGAAGTGTTGATTCAGAAAAGTGGTCCACAGCTCCAGCCAAGGGTTCTGAGGCTCTGGTGTGCCTCTTGGGGTCTGGGACTACAACTCCCACAATGCACCTCTTCAACCTATGAAGTTGCTCCAAACGTCTGCAAACTTCTGGATCGTCTTCCAGAGGTCCTTTTTGTGTTCTTGAAGTGTCCACAACTTGATCCAAGGTTCCAGAAGCTCTGAGTTGGTCCTTGGGAGTTGGGACTACAATTACCAGAATGCACCTGGTCAGAATCCTCAAATGGCCACTGGACGCTGGTCAGCTGGGCTCTGCTTGCAGGACTTGATGCAGGGGACTCTGGGCAGCTCCTCTGTACCTGTAGCAAACAGGGAGTCCCTTCTTGAAGCAGTAGAAGACAGGTAAACTCCTTTTAGTGGTGAAGCCCAAGTGTGCAGCGGGTGCAGTCCTCCAAAGTGCAGTGTCCAGGTGCAGCTCAGTGGTCCAGCAGGGCAGTCCTTCTCCTGTAGTTCTTCCTTGTTGGAATCTGATAGGGATCTGAGGCGTGGGTGCAGGTCTGCCAGTTTTATCCCTGCTCCTGGCTGAAAAACAAGGGGGTCCTGGTTCTCCAATCAGGTGCAGGGTCCTTTCCGCTGTGATGACCACTTCCTGGGAAGTGTGGCAAAAATCAATCCCAGGGAGCAATATTACTCAAAAATCCATCCTGGCTGAAAGTGATTTTTGGAGGTTACATCTGGCTGAGCCCACCCACTGGTGTGGCTAAAAATCCTAAACACACCCCTCTCCTGCCCTCTCCTATTCTAATCAAGGGGGCACCTAATTGTCTGGGTTAGCAGGATGTGAGAGTGTTGAGGGGTGGCTCCAAATGTCCTTCTCTGCCTTTGCAGACCAGTTTGGCAGCCCTCCTACTTCCTGCTTCAACATCTGCTGAGGGAAGACCTCCTCCCCCAGGCACATCTCTTTGTGTGGAGCCAGGCCACTTCACACCTCATCAAGGCAGCCTGGCCAGGCTGCCAGAGGCTGGCCAATCAGAGCACAGCAGCAAAAACACTGAACGGCTGAAGTTGGCAACTTTTCAGGTAAAGTTTAAAACTCTTTCCCTGAACAAGTTATATTAAATCCAACAACTGGAAGTTGTGGGACTTATTATAACAATAAATTTGATACCAAACTTCTGGTATCTGTTACTTAAGGGGACTTTAAAAATTAAAATGTAGTGTGCCCATTCTAGCCTATGGAGGCCATTCACTGCAATGAGGGAAAAAACGAATTTGGCTGTTTTACCTCACCAGGGCTTATAAAACTATTTTTATAAGGTCCCTGCTTATAGTTACATGGCACCCAGGGCACACCTTAGGGGAGGGGTGACATATGTAAAAATAAGGTAGTTTAAGACTTTGGAACTACTTTTAATTCTAAAGTCGAATTTGCATATGACATTAATTTAAAAGCAGCCAGCAAGGCAGGCCTGCCTTTAAAATGACACTGGGCACCTCAGCAGTGCACCTATGGGTGCACTACCTATGCTGGGGTCCCTAAACCTGCTACATAAACCTAAGCTGGTCCCAGGCTTTTCATAGATGAGCTAGTTAAAACAGATGACTGGCAGCACAGGTATGGAATTCATATCACGTGACACCCAGGAAATATTGTTTAGGGCAATGACAAGTCTTAAGGTTTATTTTGTCTTCTGTACAAGTAGACTCAAGCCCTTGTAACACACAGCCTGTGGCCACTTGCTAAAAGTGACACAGTACTGCTTTATGAAAAAGGACTGCCGCTGTTAACACAAGATATGGATCCCTGTAACTTATTCAAAACTGAATATATGGTTCATGTTAGAAATGGGGTCTCTGATCGGCAGTCAGTGTGCACTCTGTCCAAGCAGGGACCCTCACTCGTCAGGGTAGGGAGGTACACACCTAGGATAACCCCTGATCACCCCCTTGGTAGCTTGGCACAAGCAGTAAGCTTATCTCAAAGGCAATGTGTAAAGTAGTTGTACAATCACACACATTAAAAGCATCAAAAAAGCACTCAATACCAGTTTAGGATAATAGACAATATTTATTGTTTAGTCAAACAAGACCAAAATGACAAAAACTCAACATACATAAGCAAAGATATGAATTTTTAAAGTAATAAGTGTCTTAATCCACAGAAGTCAATGGATGCGTTCTTTTAGCACAAAGTACCTGTTATGTGTAAAAAATAAAGCCACAAGGGCAACAATGTGTCAGAGAAGAAAGCGATGCGTCGACTCCTTACTCACAAGTAAGGCTGTGAGTCAGTTCTTTACCCACACCGGAGATCGTGCGTCAAATCTTTACTCGCATGGGAGGCAGTGCATCGACTCTGGGTGCGCAGCCCTGGGTCTGTGCGGTCTTGTTTGCAGATTTTGATTCCCAGGATCCGTGCATGGAAATTTCCAGCGCTGTGCAAAGAGTCTGCATTGAAAATAGATGCTGTGTCATTTCGCCAGCCATGAGACAGGCACTGCATCAAATTTTCAGCTGCGGGACATGCGGTGTATCGATTTTTCTGACGCACACACATCAGTGCATGGATTTTTCCCTGCAGGTTACCAGTTTCTACTTCTAAGGGCCCAGGGACTGGGTTTGGCACCACTTAGCAAGTCAGGACTCCCGGCAGAAGAGCCCAGGCACTGGGAGATGATGTCTTTGATGTCCCTGAGGCTTCCAAACAGGGGGCAAGCTCAGTCCAAGCCCTTGGAGACACCTCACAAGCAGGATTTCAGAAAGCTAAGTGTAGTTCTTTCCCTCTTCAGGCAGAAGCAGCAGGCCAGCACAGCAAAGCAACAGGCAGAGAGGCAGGTCCTCCTCAAGCAACAAGCTTGACAGAGGCTCCCCTAGATCCAGAAGTAATCGAAAGTCTGGGGTTTTGGGTCCAGTACTAATACTCCTTTCTGCCTTTGAAACAGGCAAACTTCAGAGGAAAATCACTGTTGTTCACAATACACCAGTACATGTCCTACCTTTTAAATATGATGCATCCTGCCAAGGGGGCTACCTAGGGCCTATCTTAGCAGTGACTTACCTGTAGTTAAAGGGAAGATTTGGGACTGGCAAGTGGATACACTTGCCAGGTCAAATTGGCAGAGCAAAACTGTACAAACAGACACTGCAGTGGCAGGTCTGAAACATGTTTACAGGGCTACTCGTGTGTGGCACAATCAGTGCTGCAGGCCAACCAGTAGCATTTGATTTACAGGCCCTGGGCACCCATGGTACACTTTACTAGGGACTTACCAGTAAATCAAATGTGCCAATCATGGAAAACCAATTACCAATATCCTTTAGATAGAGAGCACTTGCACTTTAGCACTGGTTAGCAGAGTATCAAAATCAGCAAAAACAAATTACAGCACAGGGTCCAAAAAACAGGGAGTCAAAAGCAAGAGATATAAAACTCTGTATACGCTTGCAAAATGTAACAATTTGAAGCTATTTATAACGCTCACAGAATGACAATTTATTAAATAAAGATACCTGCAGGAGGATGGAAACAAACTTGGTGATTTTATTTTGAAAGCAAGCAATGATCCATAAAATTTGCAAACAAATGGCAGGGTGCTGACAGTCTTATTGCTAAACCATCATGCACTCTGCTTGCTTTCAAAATAAAATGTGCTGAAAAAATATTTGGAACTTATAGACAGTTTTGCTCCAATTTTGTAAAATTTTGTAATCAACTAAAGGGTTGAGGTGCTAAGTTTGCCCTCTTCCCAACTTGCAGGAACAAGCAGTGTTGTTCTTTTGTAGTTTTCTAAATGGTAGTCAATATTTTTGCAGTTTCGACATCCTGGCAGTTTGTGGGGGAAAGAGGTCTTAAACTCAAGAGTAAACCCAGAACGCTGTACATTTCTGAAAATGTGACCACATTCATAATCCAGCAGAGGGGTCATTGATGTAGATCCCTCATGGGTTTCCCAAAAAATATACCATTACATTGGTCTGACTTCTGATTGCAGGAATATTTAGCGTTTGTTGGTTGTAAAAAAAAAAAAAAAAAAAACAATACCCAGAGCTTATAATGATCTTTTCATTATGGACCGACTATGCATCAATTTATATCTTCCGTATGAAAAATGGGTGTGAAGAAAAGCTACATATTCTTTACATGTGCCACGAATAGTTGTTATGCTTTGTTGGGCACCAGTTGGATCACTAGTAAGGATTTTTGGTCATGGGCAAGCATAGACAATGCGCATGCGCCATTACAAAAGTCTTTCTTGTGGACTGCAGTCTTGCTTAGAACAGGAGGGGCACCCGAAGCACTCCCCTCAATTGGTGGGAGGCTACTGCCTTCACCCAGACGTAAGTAGCATGATTGCGATGGTGGCAGCACACCATGTTTCAAGTAATTATGATCAGTATAATGAATAGGCCTTTTTATCTGTGTCACAGGAGTGAGGTCCAATAATATTCTGATGCAATACGCTTAACGCTCCCTTGGCTTACATTAGGGTGAATGTAGCTCAGTACAGTGTGCTGTGTACAAGTATATGGATACCTTTGAGTAGCGCCATATTTGAAAGACGGCATATGTCTGAACACACTGGGATGGAAGTGTACCTGCAAGTGGTCCCAAACATGGAAGGCACCGTGTGTCTGGGTGAGCCTGTGAAGTGGTGAAGTATATGAAAACTTCTGGATTTCATTTTGGGAGACCAAGGCCCTGTTGGAGAAGCATGTGGAGGAGCCCCCAGACAGATTTGTGGATTACTACATTCATGAGAGCTATGTGGGGCACACCCTGGAGAAATAAAGAGCCAGACTCTTGAGTAAACTTAATATGAGCTCTTTGATTCTGAATGAAGACACTGGTCAAAGGTGCATGGATATAACTCAGGGAGGAGATAAGGCATTTAAGAGAATCATAAAGAGTAGGATGAATGGTCTTTGTAACCTTTTAATAAACATATCAGGAAAGCTGCCATTCCAATGTGATCCTCTAGTCATTCACATGGCCTGTGTTTATAGGCTTGGAGACACTCCTGCTGAGACAGACTGCTTTCTGGAGGAAGGATAATACAGTGGTCACTTCAAACTGGGCAACTCCCATAGCAAAAACTTCAAAGAACTCTGTATACGCATTGCCTTGATCTTAGCCAGGTTTATTTCCATTCCATTTTTGTGACTGTATAATTCGAAGGAGTCTATCAGTGTTTTAAGGCTCACTTTGGTTTTACTAATTAGGATCAAGTTGTTAGAGTAAAGCAGGCTAGATAGCTGGTATGCGCAAATCCATGTTTTAAACCTGTGTGCGTTTTGAAATTCTTTGAAAGTCAAATCCCATTTCCAATTTTAATTCTTACACAAGTGTTGGTGTACAGCAGTTGAGGCAGTTTCAGTAGCAATAGTGGTATTGTCCAACTAGCTAGCTTTGGCCATAATGTCTTGCGTTTCACATTGTCAAACGCAGCTTTGGAATCCACAAAACAAAGACAAAGTTGTGTGTTTCCCCAAACACACATAACCAGGTAAAACTCTAAGATCTTCATTAAGGTGCCTACCCCTTGGCTTAAACCGGTTTGGTTTAATGGAATTATTTTTTTTGTCTTGTGCCAAGCTTGACAGATCTTACAGCAATAGTGAAGCAAAATATTTGGCTTCATTGTCAAGCAAGGAGATCAGTCTGTAGTTCTGTGGTGATGTCACCAACGCTTTCAATGAATCTGTTAAGGCATGATTTTGAAGGACAACATTATAAATCTTAGTCAGTTGTGTTGCCTAAAACTCTGGATTTATTTTGTAATTTTTTTGTGTTAAGCCACTGAGACCAGGTGCCCCATCTCAGTGGCCTCCCTTAATGATTTTTAAGAGCCTGCTCCCTGAGCAGTAGTTTATACTTGCAGCCTGATAACAATCCTGCTCTGGACCTTTATGTGTGTATTTCATAGACTTTTTGTGGCTTTGCATTTTGGCAGCCCTGCCCTCATGTCGATGCAGGGATCTTGCTCCAACTTGTGTGTACCGAAGTGTTGCCCTGGGAAGTTTAGCCACTGGTCCTCTGGAATGTTAGTTATTTATACTGTGGAGGGACTGGCCTATGTGGTTGATTGTCTGCCCAAATTTGTTTTAAAGTTTGCATTTTTGCTTCTATAAAGCAGCTTTGACAGAAGGTGTGCTCGTTGCTTAACCTTTCCTCTCAGATTAATTTCCTGTATTTCAGCCTTCATACCTAGTAGTGTAGGTAAAAGCCTCCCAGTTTTCTAATAGCATGTGCTTTTTGTCTTGGCAATCTTGTACCAATGTTTATGCTGCTTCTTCTATTGGGACAATCAAATTCTTGGTCCATCATAATCGTTTTTAATCAACTGTATATATGTGGAACCGGCCTGTAGACCTGCTGTATCAATAACAGCTGTGTCAATCTGTTGTTCAATTCTCTGGGAGTGATGGTCACTTTTGCATATTTGCAGGATCACAAATGTTGTTATGGCTTTGTAAAGGGGCAGGGATGTCATCTATTATTGAAGTTGTTGTTGTATGCATTGCCCCCTGAGCCAAGTGGGGGTTAGCTGCTGGAAAAATGATATTCAGTATTTAAAAAAAAATTGTTATGGCTTTGTAGAGGGGTAAGGATGTTATTGTGTCATCTATTATTGAAGTTGTTGTTGTACGCATTGGTACGGAGGCAAGTGGGGGTTGGCTGCTGGAAATCTGCTATTCAGTATTTTGAGACTCAATTGAGCTACCTCTAATGTGAAACATCCCCTTATTTTATCTGTTCACATTGACTTATGATACCCATGTGCTCTGACATTCCACATGTGATCTTAAATTAACTGTAAGTAATCTTCCAGAGGTAACAAAGGAGTTTCATATTAAAATCTTTGGCAATTATGAAGTCTATCAAACCTGGATGTTTTACTAAACCAGCTATTATTCTTATTAGTTTCTTTGTTAGGTTTTGTTTAATGTTCCGGTTTGGGTGTATTTATACATTTATCAGAGCAGGAACAGCTTTGTCTACCAGGTTCCAATGCTCCATTAAGACTACAAGGATTCCAGGATCTTGAAGAGGTCTGGCTGCAGATTTAGCCTTGATGGACGTGAACTGCCGAACCCCCTTTAAGGAGTCCTTTCATTAATGTTTTTAAGACTGGGTTTGTAAATTCCATAAATCTTGGTATTCCTATTGGTGCTACTGACCATGTATTTTGGAGCTTGATGATATGATTTTCCATAAGATAATTTATAACCTCTGTGTTATGCAAATTATTTGATAGGCCTCCAATGTTCCATAAGCATATTGATAGCTGAGTTTGTGTGTTTCCGTGGTGGGTCCGTACTGTTGCCTTGTTTCAATTGTAGGGTTTTGTTTCCAGAGCTGAAGGTAGCCATGCCCAATCCAGATTGTTTTTATTTTTAAGTAAATCATTTGTCCCCTGTTGCCTTTGATTCTTTACGGATATTGTGTTTCCCATTGCCTTCCAAATAATATCAAGTAGACTGGTCTCTGCTGAGTGCGCATTGGTTTTTCTTTGGGTTCTGGCCTGCTTGCCAGCAGATAGCCTTGTGTCTCGTACTGGCCACTTTTTATGCCCCATGATTTAAATTTTGATTCCACTGCTAGAGTCTCCCTTGCCATTGTTGGCGTGGCCCATATTACCAGAGTCGCACAGTGTTTTTCGCCTCCTTGTGGGGGCTGGAACTGAATTGATTCAATATTGCTTGAGGTTATGTGCATTGATATTTCCTGTGATTGTAGTAGCCTCAAGATGTTCCCTCAGGTTTAAATGTCATGTCCTCCCCTCAACTGGTATTACGGGATTAACAGGGTCCTCTTAGTGGACCCCCAAACCTGTCTGCTTTGTCTCCCATCAGCCGCTTAGCATGCATTATTGGGCTATTTATAGACCAATGTAGCTTTATAGATGTGGTATTGTGACTGTCATCCTTGATGCAGTGTGGAGTTGTCCTATGTTGGTCCTTGGCTCTAAAACCTGTATGACAACTTCATTTGTCTGTAATGTTCGCTGTTGACCATATTACCTTTTTGATGTATTTGCTCTTGTCTGGTAACACCTGTTCTTTCTTCAGTTTTATCTGTGAGTCCCGCCATCAGGTCTGCTCCTACTTCTTGGGGTTCTTCATTCGATTTCCCCTGTGAAATGTCCTGTCATGGTGTAATTTTTATTTCTTCTACACTTTTGCTGTTTAATCCAGGCATTTTACAGATCTAAATGTTGGGAACACCTTCAATGACCTGATGATTAATCATTGTGCCATTTACTTTTTTGCATCTTGCTTTTCTTTATCGCTCCCACTGCCTCTTGATAGGGCTCTTTATGTTGATCTTTGGTACGGTATTAGAATTCGGCCTGAAACATCCTGCAAAGTATTTTTATTGACACCGTCTTCATTTTGGACTGCGAAGAAATGGACCTCTGCTTTTGGACACCCAGAGTTTGGGCCCTAATTATCGTCAACCAGTTGATGGATCTTATTTGGTTCCTGAATTTCAACCACCCAATTTCTGCTGTGTGAGAAAACAAGGCTGATTGCAGAGGCCCCCTAACTTTTTGCCCCCATTTTCCACTTTTTGTTGGTGTTTTCCTCACTCTGAGGGTGCCCTGGGTACTGCTAACCAGTCCCAGGGCCCGTGCTCTGTGTAAAATCAATATGCAAATTAGTCTAATTATAATTGGCTAAGTTAACCTACCTATAAGTCCCTAGAATATGGTAGAGCATGTAGGTTTAGGGACCACAACATAGGTAGTGCACCCATAGGTGCACTGCTGAGGTGCCCAGTGTCATTTTAAAGGCAGGCCTGCCTTGCTGGCTGCTTTTAAATTAAAGTTATATGCAAATTCGACTTTGGAATTAAAAGTAGTTCCCAAGTCTTAAACTACCTTATTTTTACATATAAGTCACCCCCTAAGGTGTGCCCTATGTGCCACTAGGGCTGGGTGCCATGTGAGGGGTGTGTTTATGATTTTTAGCCACACCAGTGGGTGGGCTCAGACAGATATAATCTCCAAAAATCAGATTCAGCCATGATAGATTTTTGAAGAATATTGCCTCCTGGGATAGATTTTTGCCACACTTCCCAGGAAGTGGTCATCACAGGGGGAAGGACCCTGCACCTGATGGGAGAACCAGAACCCCCCTGCTTTTCACCCAGGAGCAAGGATAAAACTGGCAGACCTGCACCCACACCTCAGATCCCCATCAGATTCCAACAAGGAAGAACCAAAGGAGAAGAAGGACTGCCCTGCTGGACCCCTGGCCTGCACCTGGAACCTGCACTCAGAAGGACTGCACCAGCTGCACACTTGGGCTTCACCACAAGAAGGACTTTGCCTGGCTTCAACTGGTTCAAGGAGGGACTCCCTGTTTGCTACAGGTGAAAAATTGCTAACCCGAGCCCCCTGCATCAACCCTGACCCGGCCTGATTTGCTGGTTCGTCCCGGTAAAGAAAATCTCAGAAAAAGAGACTAAGTATGAAGGTAAAAAGTTGACCGGGACCACCCAGCCAGCTTACCTGAGGAGGGCTCCAGGGACGTCGGATCAAGATCCAGGTTTACCCCAGTCGAAGGATTTTCACCTCGAAAAAACAACTAAGTCCGAAGGCAAAAATCTCCACTGAGGATTCCCGTGACGCGTATCTGGAAAAAGGCTCCAGGAGGTCGGACTGGACTGGCAGGTTCGCCACGCTGAAGAAAATCTTCGAAAAAGAGACTAAATGTGAAGGTAAACTTTTAACCGAGGCCTCCCGCGGCCTGTAGCCGAGCACGGCTTCATCGCGGTCGGCCTTAAACTTTGACTTTGCCCCGGTCGAGGTGCAACCAGATGACCCGATTGACGCTTTTTGTATCTAGGCGCTAAAAAAACAATAATTCTTATCTCCGGTTCCCCTTATCCGATTTTATTCGTTTTGGTGTCATTTTAAAGATAAAAATATAATCTATGTTTATGAATTGGTTTTGGATTTTTAAACTGTTTTCTGTGTTTTATTTAAATACTGTTTTGTGATATTTGAATGCTTTACACTCTGTTTCCTAAGTTAAGCCTTGTCGCTCGTTACAAAGCTACCAAGGGTTGAGCTTGGTTTAATTTACTGAGACCTAACTGGACCTAAGTGGAGGTTAGTGGCCTGTTGCTAAGTGTAGGTACCTACCTGCCCTTACCAATAGCCCATTTTCCCAACATGCTGTTTTTCTAAGCTCCAGTTGGCAATGAAGGAGAGAACTTGGCATGGGCAGTGCAGGGGCCCTCATACACAGCCCCATTGTGCATTTCACTGCCCGAATTACAGGCAGTGAAATGCGCAACAGGTGCTGTTGCACCCGACGCACCACAACATTGCCGCCGGCTCAATTACGAGCCAGCGTCAATGTTGTGGTGAGTGTTCCGCTGGGCCAAAGGGCAAAAACGCTGTTTTCACCCGCTGGCCCAGCGGAACACTCTTAATATGGCGGGCAAAATACCTCCACTACTGGCGGTCTTTTGCCTGCATCGGCTTCGGTGGTCCTGTTAAGGGACCGCCAAAGTCGTAATAAGGCCCTTAGAGTCATTGGTGATGGAAGTCTTGTTTTCTCATCTTTCTTTTGTGGCTGTGAAGTAAATGATAAATCCATGTCTGTATCTATATTAAGATTTGGTGTAGGTTCTGGTGTATGTTCTGGCTGCTTTTTGAGCATTTGCAGCAGTGTTAGTGTTGGCTCTGATTTGTCGGTTTCTCTGTGTTCTTCCTTACTTCCTTCTACTGTCTATTCCATTTGAATAGACTTAGTTTAGGTGTTGCCCTTGTTTTTCCTGACCTCATTTTAACTGAATGGTTTTTTTCTTGGTTTGCGCTGATTATGCTGCCGGGCAGGGGTTTAATTTCTGATTAACTACTTTTTAGTTTGACGTTCAGTGCTATGCTTTTAACATATATAATTTGTTATTTCCCTGACTTAGCTGGTACCACTTAACTGCCACTTGTTTGCCAGCCTTCTCAATGTTTGTTTCTTTGTTTCCTTAATCCTCCTGTCCAAACCCGCCCAGTCATGTCTTCTTTACACCCTCTCCTCCTCTACCACTCCTTACTTGTTTTTGGTTGTTTTTGATTGTTCAACCCTGCCTGAATACACCGGGGGGTGCATGGGCTTGTCGTTTGGTGTCTCTCAGCAGAGTCAGTTTCCTCTTGTTCCACCTTGGCCCTTTGGCTAGGGAGACCAGGTCTGCTTGCCCACTGTGGCAACACTGTGCGCAGGGGCCACAGGCACCTTAAGGTCTTGCACTCTTGGCCTTTCCTTATTGCTCAACCATGCCACCCCACTACTGATGCATATTTCATCAAGGAGACCTGTGTCGGCGGTGGGGTGGGGGTGTCAGAGGCACCTGATTGCTAGTGCCGTAGGAGTGCTGGTGTAGTGGGCACAAGCAGAGGGTGCAGGTGGGTCAAGTATGAGGAGATAGCCCCCAGCTCCTACTACAAAAGGGATAGCAATTGCTGGATCACACATCATCCCAGCACAGCAACAATAGCGCTACCCTACTCCTGCCATTGCTCCACTCCACTACATTCCCCTCCTTACAGTCTGGCCTCTGACCCCCCAGACACTCGGGGTTGTGGCAGTCACACATTAGCAGCTACTTGTTCACAGAGTCCAAGATTATGTAGCATCTGCTACCAGACTGAGAAAGACCTAGCGTGTGACAGGGGGAGTGTCATGGAATTCTTCTGGTTCAATCGCAACATTTCAACGTATACCTACCATCAGGCAGCGGACGCGTGCTCAGACACTCTGAACCACTACTTCAGTGAGAGCGGGTGAGAGTGAACACTTGGCGCCAGGCTTTGGTGGGAACTTGCTCTGACAGACGCACTACGGTGTAGAGACACTTTGAATTTGTTGAAGCCATTGTGGAACTTCTAAGAGTTGAACTCACAAGCGGGGCCTAGCTTGGATGTCACCTCATATAAATGGGAAATAAGAACTGTCCTTAGATTGGGCAGTGAGGACAGAGAGCTGACCTGGGTAACGCTATCTGATCTGCCATATAAAAACTGTGTATATTATTTGTGGGGAGCCATACTGTATATCGTGTTTATACAAACACTACTTTTTACATAAAAAGCAAGTATTTGACTGGACAATCAATTTTTAGAGTTGCTGGATGAGCGTGTGAGTGTGTATTCACCCTACACCTACCTCTTCCCTGAGAAGCCTTGGACTGTTCGACCCTGAGCTATGACTGAGAATCAAGTGCTGAAGGCGTACTTGATTCAGCTGCTCAGAGCCCGTAGTAGATCAGGCCCTGGGACATCAAGGGGGGGGCCTTCCTGCTTGCCCTGTTGCCCCCTGAATGTTGTTGTGACAACATTCGGAAGCCATAAACAAAGAGGAAATCAATTTATAATAAATGCGTTAGTATTCTGTGTTCCCTTATGTGGGATCGTTTTAGCAAGAAAAATAAGGGCATACAGAATAGTAAAACACTTGTTATCTATTGATTTCCTCTGATTATGGCTTCTAAAAGTAAGTCACTGTGGTGCAAAGAACACATTTTACAAACTCGCCCATAAATCACATGATATTACGGTTTACCCCAAATTCAGAGTTGTCACAACCTTGTTCAAAGGGCCACACGACAAGCAGGAACCACTGTGTCCAACCGTAGTGGTTGATGCCTTTTACCAGGGCATTCCTGGGTGGCGTGGTCTGTGATCCAACTACTTTTTCTTACCCAGAATGCCCTACAAATGTCCCTGAAAAAACATCCCTGCAAACATCAGGCTTTAGCTAAAATCCCAAAAACTTCTCCAATTTCTAAGAGGGAAAATACTGGAGTCTGTGGAGAGTGACAAAAGACCTATCACCAGTGTGTTCTTACACTTGAGTGGGACGTGGGGTCTTGCATCTAGAGCAGCTGACTTTGTTACCTGGGACCCAGGTTCGAATTCTAGCCTCTTCGCTTGACTCCACATCGTGTGTTTCTGAGCAAATAACAATCTCTCTATGTCTAAAAATGTGAAAGGCACTGCATGAATTGTATCTAGGTACTCCCCACATAATGTACTCAATCTTGCAGAATGCCACCCACTTCTCAAGTACTGTACAGCGCTCCGTGGCTTCCCAGCTAGATTTGCACTATATAAATATCAAAACCTGCATACTTTTCCAGATAAAAACAGGAAATGACTTGTGTAGGTCGGTCTCTCACCTGCAACAGGGACCAGTCAAAACAGCGATCAAACTGCATTAAAAAAATGAGAAACTGTGATGTTGTATGCAGTGAGGGGCGGGTCAGTGAGCGTGGGGGGCGGGGTCAAAGGTGGGGCTAAAAAAAACAAAATATTCTTTGTGTTTTTCTGGTCTTTCATCATCAGGTAGCGACATATAAAATAACGAACAGCTTAAATGAAAAATACAATTTTAAATGTTATTACTCAGTAGAAAATGAACTATAGTACATTATGAAACCTCTATTAGTTCATGCACTGCAGAGGTATGTGTATAACCAGGAAGCTTCAGAATTAAATCTTGGTTGGTGCAGAGGAGAGTAGTGACTGGCATATTTTTTGTGCCACGAGGTCACAGCCTGTAACAGAAAGCACTGTGAATATGTAAGTCATTATTTCAATCTTGCATTACACACAGTATGATAGACTGCTACAAAAGGGGAAGAAAGATTTAAGATAAAATGGTGCTCTCAGCAGACCCCACCAAGACGAAGACCATCTTCCACAACTGGATGAAGAACGTTTCCGCCTGAATGAAGGACAATTGCCTAAAGCTCAATATGGTTAAAGCTGAGGTTCTGCTCTTCGGCAGACACTCAACCCTCTGGAACTACTCTTGATGACCAGCAGAGCTCAGCCCCCATCACCACACCAAAAGATCACGCCTGCAACCTCTGCATCATTCTCAACAGCGAACTCTCCATGAAACGACAGGTCAAAGCCATTTCCAAAGCCTGCTTTTAGACGCTCTGCATGTAACGCAAGATCTTTATTTGGCTCCCCATCAGCACCAGGAAGACAGTGACGCAGGCCCTCATCACCAGCTGAATAGACTACTGCAACGCACTCTAGCAGGCACCGCCACCACAGTCATACAAAGAGTCCAGACGATCCAGAATGCAGCTCTCTAGACTGATCCTCAACCTGCCCAAGAGAACCCACATTACCCAGCACCTGAAGGGCCGCCAATGGCTCCCGATTCAGAAAAGACGCCGCTTCTGGCCCATGTCTACAAAGCCCTGTATAACCAAGGACCTGCCTACCTGAACCACCACCTTCCCCTTTACCAACTGACCAGGAGTATCCGCTCAGCACACATTGCCCTTGCAAAGATACCACGTATACACCGCTGCCACGCTTCAGGACGCTCCTTCTACCACCTCGCCACCAAAGCCTGGAACACCCTCCACCTTTGCACCCTCACTGACCTACATTAGAAAGGGACTGAAAACATGGCTTTTCAAATAAACTCCTGCAGCAAGCACCTGGATATCGGGTGACAAGCCACACTATACAAATAACACCTGAGTGATTTGATCAATTAAAGCCCGTACTGCTCCCAAGCATCCTTTACATTTGCAGATTTACTAGTGACGCACATTTGACTTTCTTTCAGGCAAGCAGGCAGAAAGGCTTGTTTAGCTGTCTGCCCGACTTCAGTTTCACAGCCCAGGAGACTCACTGAATGACTCTTCAGCTGAAGCATTTAAACTACTGGAATTAACCATCCTGGAAGGGTTGTCTTTTTAGAAAGCGGGAAACGTTTTTTCATAAATCAAAAACATATGGGCATGTTGTATCCCTCTGATATTGCTCACTTCGACCTCAGCATTTAGAGCAAGTATATATTCTGAACTCTTCTATAAGGAGAACTATGGCAAAATTAAAGTTGCTATCATTTTCAGAGCCCTGCCAAGGTGAGAAACCAGTATGAAGAGACCTCATTCATAAGCAGCGCAGATACAGAGCCTGTGAATATTTGAATGTTTGAGTATGGCATACAAAGAAATGTATTATAATCAGAACCATGCAAGAATCCAAACTATGACCAAATATGATATGCAGTATAATCAAAGAGGCTATTTTCAGAGATCTGACATGATAACGCTGCCTTAATTTGTCACCTCATGGCATGGAGCCAAATGGCACAAGTTTATTTTCAGCAGACTAGTAGCTGTCTGAACCATCTTGTCTCTTGGACAAGTATATATTTTATAAAATACCACATACCTTGGTTAGACTATTATTTAAACCAAAGTGCAAAATGTCACTATAACTGTGACGTTGTAGACTATTCACTTCACACCTTACCACCCTTTGCCCTCAGAACAATGTCTTGCAGAACCATTTGTATTACAAAGGCTGAAAGAGCTTCTGCAGCCATCATTGTGACCTGGATTACAATAATAATCTCTAGAGGAACCAATTTAAGGCCGTGATGAAACTTTTATGTTGTCTTTAGGTAACAACTACTTGGCACAGTCATTAAGAACTGCCCTCAGACAATCATCAAGAAATCCCACTTGATCTGAAGGAGCCCGGTTACTCTCAATTCCCTCAGGCCAAAGCACCTCAGTCATTTTATACATAAATAAGGATACAAACATTCACATTCCAAATATTTTAAACTGCATGTGACAAGTTTATAGACACCTTCATAACATATTCACACTTTGCACCAGAAAAGCAAAAACCTAACACCAATAAGATCTGTAGCAAGCAATAAAAGTATGTATTTTATGTACACTGTGGCTAGGTTAGGAAACAAAATGAACACTTACAACTACACCAATCATTTCACTAGTTGAAAAATACATCTGTCTGCCTGCTCCTAAATGAAGAGACGTAAACCTCTTTCAAAATATCTATCCACATACACCCATTATTCTAATAGATCTGTAGGAAAGAAGCTGGATTGCCAGGCATTCTTGTTCCCAAAATATTCTCCAAATGTAATCCCTTTCTTGTTTAAAAGATATTTACAACACAGTTACTTGCAGAAAACAAGTCATCATTCCTTCCTTCAATTGTCATCAGTTAATTCAAGCCCATAAAATGGTGGCCCTGCATAGGGTTCAACAAAAAAAATACAATAATAATTGTATTATGGCATTGAAAATTAGAAAAAAAAGATATTTAAAGTATTTTCATTTTGAAAGTGTGTACTATTAAATAATAATGTATTGTTAATATACTTTTATTTTATTGTGACAATAATGTAACAAAACGGGTCATCAAAACATGTTGTACAATATATTTTCTGCCTAGTCGTATACCCCCTTCGTAATAGGGAATTATTTATATACAGAATGTCTATATTCTTATTCTTTTAACACCTCTCTTGCTTGCAAATCTGCTTCCAAACAGGAAACTGTTTCTAAAGAAAGCCCTTTTGATGAAGGTTTGCAGCTAGTGCATTGCAAGTGTATATCCCAGTATGAACAACCATCTAGTTTCCCGAATTCAGAGCATTAGTCACATACTATTTTCTTGTTGCAAAACTGCAGAGATGCTGCTAATAAGCTTCATCAAGAGTCTGGAAGCACTGCAACATTACTTGATATGTCTTCAAGAATTAATGATTTAAACTATTCAAGAGAAATCAAGTTTACAGCAAAAGCCAGTGTGCATCATATTGCTTTGCTGTATCTGCTTCCTGTAAATTGGCACCAAACTGATTAGACACAAACACTCTTATCTTGGCATCATGGTGACACAATCCAAATACGGAGTCAAAAAAACTCATCATTTAGAGACCATGGGAATTTCAAGGAGTTGCACATGGCAAGAGTGTGACAGATCAACTGGAAGCAGTCAGGATCCCTGCATCAAACCTTGCTTCCATTCCCTCAAATAGACCACAACATTGTCCACACACTAACCAATCCCACGCACTCACAGACACTCAGGACAAAATCATACCAATACACATCACGGAAACTGTGGGGGGGCAGAGCACTAAAAATTATGGCTTCATGAAACATCCATGAACTCTACAGCCCTTGTCTACACTCAGCCCATTCACCTCAAACAATATTTTACTCACAGACAACAAAACAGCACTCTTGCATCTACCTACAAGGACATCAAAATGCATGAGAAAATTAGAAGACTCAATAGCACCACTCCCCCATGGGGGAACCATCAACTAGCAGATAGTACTGCTAAGTGGCACAGCCAACAGAAGAAGAGGGCTTCTAAGTGGCAAATATTGTGCTGCATAATTAAAAATGAATACACACACACACACAAGATGTAGAATAATCTCTACAGCCATGGAACATAAGTCTCTTGTGCCGCATACTACTCTTAATAGACTAATTCAATCCCTTAACAGTTCTTGGACAGAAGGAGAAAGAGGGATAAAACAGGTTAACATCGGACACACAAGAGCTTCTCTGCAAGTCATGTAACATTCCTCATCAAGTCTTGTGCTATGGGCAGATGTTTCAAAGCTCACTGCTTCTAACTTAGGGCCTGATTTAGATATTGGCAGATGGCTTACTCCGTCACAACGGTGAAGGATATCTTGTCCTTCGAAATCTAAATTTCATAGGACATAATGGGATTTATATTTCGGCTGACGTGATATCTGCCATTGTTGTGACAGAGTAATCCGTCCACAATCTAAATCAGGCCCTTAGTTGTGTTTGAAGATGCACATTGACACAAAGGAAGAACAGATGTCAAACTAAATGAAACACAAAATAATAGTAATTAATGGATGCCAATGAATTTAACGCATTCTTTTACCTCATAGGTTTCTGGATCTCACCTCCTCTGGTTAGGAGACAATGGGAAAAGTTATTGCAATGCCATTGCTAAAACATTTCTGCAAACTCTGAAACAAGCGACTACCTTCTTTAGTAGGTGGACATTGAAAATGGGTGCTTTATCTTTCTTTAGAGGCAGAAAGTATAGCAGATAAATCATGTAATGAACCACCAACAACAGTATAGTAAGAGAAGTCACTCACAACAGAAGCAGACACCACTACGAAAGAACAGTAGAGTTCATCCACAGAGGAACAAATAAAGTTCTAAACTCTACTCCAAAACAACGACTGTGAGATTCTTTGCAAAGAAGAATGCAACACTCACAGGATTTATGAACAAGTCCAGCAAAGGTTAAAACGAACATAACAAACATCATATAAAGTTTTCGTTGCAAACTCCTGAGGATGCAGATGATTTGGGCTTCATTTTTATACAGCCAAAAAGTACAAAATAAATGTTCACCTCAAAATTCTGAAACATTGTGTTGACCCTGTCTAGTTTGAAACTATATGACCTGCTCATTATGCACCTATATTGGTAGCGGATATTCTAGTCAATGATTTGGCGTATTAGCTGAAAAACTCCAGTAAAATATTTCTGGGAAGGTTTTGCTGTTCCTCAAATGGCATCCAATAGCTCAATAAGAAGCTGATGGAGAAGCCTCTTCATACCTGCACATGTAGTACATCCCTTATAAACAATGGCTTCCTATTTTTCATGAAGCAGAAGTCACGTCAATGCACAAAACAGATCCAAGAGAGGATAAAATGAAAGTGAACGGCATGAGCTAAGGAGATCTCCACACCAACGAAACATGCTAATCTCTTCTTTAAAAGGCATGCAGACACAGGAGTTGTAAAGGTGCTGGGAACCTGTCCAAGTTATACAGACCTGTTCTAATTAAGCACTAGTTCCCTTTGAGTATGATGTTCCATGATGACAAGAGGCCCTAGGTGGTAACTTGGGCAGCACCAGAGGAGCCATATTTCTGAATAGGACAGTCATTTATTAACAATATCAAAGAAAAAGTGTCAAAATAGTCATTTGTTTCCTTCAATACTTGATATTTCCCCAATTAAGTTTGAATCTATGACTAAACTAGGTGAAATACACAGATTAGGGATTTGTAAGACTGGTGTTTATTGTTGAACATAATCAATGGCATTACGCCATAGCCCCTTATGAGCCAATGCAGTTCTGACTTCTCCAACTGCACATTCAGGAACTAAAACTTTGTCCCTATATCCTTCAAGACTGTCTCAGCCTTTTTCATTTTACAAAAGAGCTTAAATGAAATCTCTTTAAAGGGCACTGCATCACAACATAGTAAAATGCCTACTCTCCAACCCTGAGCCCAGCCCCATCACTTAGATTCACATTCTGATTGCATCGCTGCCATCAACCCTGCACAGAGCTCTGCTTCCTTTATTCATGCTTTGTAAAGACCACATACATTGATACAAAGATTTGTTCTCTGTAAGGAGAAGAGACCTAGGTTTTTTTTAACTAACACTTGACTCAGCAGTTGAATTTTCCTACATATTAATATGCCAGCATTTCTCGAAGCAGCACTAGTAGACCAGATCAGTTTTACTGTATTGCTGACACTCTTACTATCGCTTCCTCAGAGGGGCATTAACAAAGCCTAAGCTTACCCAACTCGACCACAGAGTATTCAATTCTGTTTAATTACCCCTCCCCAAACGACATAAAGCATTGTAAGATACGTTGCTTTTAACAGAGCAATTAAGTGTTATCAGTTGGAGATGGTGATTTCTCTGCCCTGATCAAAATGCCAAAACCACAACAATGGCAGAGATATGAATGTGTAATCTGAAATTACAGTAACAGATTTAGGGCACCTTTACCAAGCTTGTTCCTGCTTTGTAACACAGAAGAGTTCTTAAAAGGGAGAACAAAATTATAAAATCCAATGTGACAAATAATCTGTACTTAATTTGTTCAGGGTTTATAGCATTTTGTCAGTGGCAGCTCCTATACTCGTTATTAGAGTACTAAAATAAAGACTGACTAAAGGAAAGCAAAACACCAGATCAGTAGCAACTTCCCTTACCAGCTCAAGTCCCTGCGTTGACAGGTCATGAAGAGGCATGAATTTATTTTCAAGAATAACAGCTTGTAAGAAATATAATATGATAATCCTCCCATGAGTCTCCTAAACTTTCTTGAAGGGTCTTGAAAAAACCTGAAACTCCAGGAGAGGAATACAGCATACACAGCTCACATTTCAGGAAACATAGAATATCATGATCCCAACAAAAAAAAAAACACTCAATCAGCTAAATATAGCAACGATTTTTCAAGACCTGCTGTGTTCCAGCAATGAAGGATCACTGTGACCTAGTGGGAACTGCGAGACTGACATCGTATTTGGGTCAGTGAACTAATACAGAAGGAACAGAAGTTGCTTACGAGCTCCAGTTAAGCTTCATGTTCAGAGGACCACTGCCAAATCACACTGAAAGAGTCGTTTTTCAAAATTATAAATGTATTTTTTTGAAGTGGCTGCTTTAAAAAAAAGTTATGACAAGCAATCATGGGGATGGCAGTCTGCTGATCTGTGCAGCCCACCATCCCTGTGCTTGAAGCCAACTGTAATGGACCATAAATTGCAAGCTGCATAATTAATTTTCATTAGGCGGGTTGTCTGCGACCCACACCAATTCAGTATTTTGTGAACCAAAATAGTAGTGAATAGGTTGAATCTCAAAGTCAGATTCCACTAGCAAAAAGTTGAGGCACAGTTTTTGAAAATGGAACATCTATCCGCTAGTTCTAAATTTCCCCGTAGATTGACTGAGACAAGGTTGATGGCTGGTACTTTACGCAACCAGACATAGAATAACTTGACCAGCTATAGGATGTAGATTTCCTTTTAGGTCCTTGATTACTAATTGCAAAGTTTCATGAAAAGTGCTTAATGTAACTAGTACAGAACTGAAATTATAGATATTTATATTAAATTTACTTTGTCTCTAGCCCATTCAACAAAAGTATTAATATTGTCAAGTTATGTATCTATGGCAGCTATGTAGGACACCAAATTTTGTAGAAGATGAACTGTCAAATCTAGTTTATTAGATTGTACAGCATATGCTTTAAAATACAAGGTTCAAAGTGGGGGCTGACAAACTGATTTTTAATGACTGATTATCAATTATTAGCACAATGATTACCTTAATAATATGTGGCAAATGTCCAGAGCTAGACAGAGATTGTAAAAAAAAAAAATGTAACAAGCTAAAAGCAATACACTCTCAAATACCTACTGGTTTCTGAGTTTGCGGACGGCAAGAAGTGTTACAATGGATTCAGCTCTTCAGCAGAAAGGCTTCAGTGATGGTAAATGACAAACCCAGCCCAGTACCTGTGAAGCAGAAGTATAAATCCATTAAATCAAAAATACACACTGAGACTAAGGACAACGGATCACTCTTTAGACTCATTCTTTACCTGTCAACTAAGGTATACATGATGTTGATCACTCTTTCTTTGAAAGCTACCACATGTGTTGTCTTTGGATGTGTCACACAAGAGCTGGAGAACAAAGAACATAGATTTAACTCCATTCAATAAAAAGGAGCAATATATACTCTGTAGTTAAGGTTGAGTTGACAAGTTCACATTAAATGCATGTTTGAATTATTCGTAACTTTTGGACAATTAACCAAATTTGCGTTGAAGTAGCAAAGATCTGGTTCTGCTAAATTGGGTTCTTTGCTCCAATAATAGAGTGAGTGAAGACTGTGTGGCTAATGTCAATGGGGTTGGGTCATTTTAGGCAAAGAAGGGGGTTAGACTAAGGAACAATTGTACATGCAAGATTTGGCCAACAAGCCATTTCATTATAAAAACACACAATTTAAAGTAATGATGCAGAAATGTTATTCAGCTGTATTCACAAAATATACTGTATTCAATTTTTTGACGCTACCAACTGTTGTAACAGAAGATAAATCAGAAAGGAAATTCCAGAGGTTTCTTTTATACCTAAACAAAGCACTGAGCAGCAAGTTTAATATTGCATCTTAGGCTATTTATGAATTTAAATTTCCAAAACTGATCTTTGCAAACAGTAGTGAGGAGTGACTGTCTCCGTGGGTGAGCATACGTCATGGGGTGAGTGAAAACAATAGATTAAAACACTTTTTTCACACAAAATCTAAATAAAAATTAAAAATTGTATAATACACATCCATATTCCTAACCAAAGTTATCACACCAGTACTTTGATGTGTAATTAAGTGACACAAAGGGGTTGGGTGGGTGTGAGGGCTGGGAATAGTGAATGAAAGAAAAGGAAAGGGGTGTGGAAATTACAGCAATTCTCTGCCTGGTGTATCCTCCTATTAGCATGTAGCTCTCTTAGTACAACTCCCAAGAATTTGATATGGTGAGGACGAGGAGCCTCTCTCAGTAATGTCTTAATGATACATTACATTTACATTGTGTAGATTTCGTCTCTATTTGTCTTAATTTCAACCGCTTTCATGAGCTACACCTTGCTTTTTCAAATGTATTACTTCTCATTGGTATTACTTTGAATTTTTTACTTTTTGTCTTTATGTCTTTTTGTAACAGTTCAGGTTCTTCCCACATTCATATCCATTTTCTTTCACATTTTTGACATTTTAAAAACCCCATCCCTTTTGTCTCTATTTTAGTCTTTCACCTCCCTTACACCAATTTTAACTCTTCTATCCCAATTTCTTTTCCCCTGTTTACTATTTTCCTGATCCCTTCGTATCCTATTTTTGTGCAACTATAATTTTTGGGTCGGAAGGATAAACATTTTTATTTCTTTTTTTTTGGAAGACTTCAGAAGTTTGAAGGTGAGAATTAATACTTTTGAAGTTCTGTAGTAATACAATTTCTTCCTGACTTAATACATTTTTCTGTTACTTCTTAATGTATACTTTTTCCATTACCAAAGCGGGCTATTTATTGTGGCTCCAGTTTACTTTTATGCAGGCAATAGTCAAAACCTTCTTCAGTCTTGAGTTTTTGGAGCGGCTGAACCCAAGAAATACACAAGCAAGATTTGTATCTCTGTAAATATTAGACTGTCAATTTGTCAACCGATAACCAGAAACCTGAATAGAGCTTTCTTTTTTCTCCAAATCTGATTTTTATTTTAAAAAGTATTATCAACTACAGCTGAAACCCCAGTTATGCTAGATCACCACATTCTTAGCTCATCTAATACTACTCCACTCAGAATATCTCAACTTTCGCAAGGCAACCACTCTTCAGATTTCACAGGAAACTTGAAGAATGAACACTGTCAAGGACTGCTGCAATTACAGCACCAAAGTGCTACTGTCAATCAAAAGGTGCAAGACCTGACACTAAATGAAGTGTGCACTGTACTCCTAAAAGAGAAACACAACCAAGATCCTGTAAAATATGAACTCAACAAACACGAAATGAAATTCTTTGGGTTTTAATTATAAATAAGTGAATTAAACCAGATCCTGAGAAAATCAAGACATGTGGAAGGATGTCTATAACAGTGGACCTATCAGGCAGGAGATCATTCCTGGGCATTGCCAGTTATTTTCTAGACAAAGGGAGTTTTAATTATAAATACAACAGTGAGGAAGCCACAAAAGAGGGCAAAGCATTAAATGAGTTCAATAAAGTGTCTACAGAACATTTGGCCAACTTTGAAATGAAACTGGGAAGAAGCTCATGCAACAGCAAAAGCAGAACAAGAGTCAGCAAAATTAGCAATACCATATACTGTTGTGTGAGATAGAAATATAACATCACTTTCACAATAGATCATCAGACCCTAAAGGCTATCTAAGGAAATTACAGGACAAAGATGCCTTACTGGTTTAATTGTTGGGGATTAAGAATACTAATTTAAAATAGTATGAGAGGCATCGAAAGAAACCAGCTCTGAAGACTATGGCCCTCGTTACGACTTTGGCAGTCTTCCATGAAGACTGCCAAAGCAGCGGGCGCCAGGAGACCGCCAGTACCGGCAGTCTCCCGCCCACCATATTAAGGGTACTGCCGGAGTTCTGCCACACTTTTGGTGGAAATCTGGCAGTAGTCGTGCTGGCAGGCGGAGGCTTTCTGGCGCTTCCCCCACCGGCCTCACCCTGCCAGTACAACACCGCCCACTATATCATGGGCCATAATACGGCCTGGTGGTGCTCTGCTGGCGGGGCGTTGCCGACGGTGGAAGCGCCACTTCCTGTTCCCTGCCAGACGACCTTCTCTCCGGAGTAGGTAAGGTTATCATCCGACAGGGGAGGAGGGTGGTAGGGTGATGGGTGCTGTGTGTGCTTGTGTGAGTGTGTGGTGTCTGTGTGTCTGCATGAATGTGTGTATGCGTGGTTGTATGCGTGTCTGAATGCAAGTGTGTATGCATGTTTGGATGAGCAGGAGTATGCATGTTTGAATGCATGTATGAATGTTGCTGTGAATGTGTGAGTGGATGCGTGTATGTGTGGTGCATGTGGGTGTCTGTGGTCGTGTATGCAGGGAGGGGGGTGGTGGGCACTATAGCTGAAGAGGGAGTAGGGGGGATATAGTGCTTGCTGGGGGAAGGTGGGGAGCTGTCTACCGGTGACAGGAAAGAATTCCTGGTCACCGGTAGCCTTTCCACCAGGGTTTTCGTGGTGGTGCTACCGCCACGGAAACCATGGTGGAAAGCTGGCTCCTAATACCGCTGGCGGTCTTTTGTGGACTGCTGTGTTGGAGATGATCATCTCAGGTCTGGTGGTTCCGACCGCCATGCGAGATGACTGGAGATGTGGAGGGTGGCAGTGCTGCCAGGCTGTGGGTGGTGGGACCGCCACATTTACTCTGGTGGTCAAAAGACCACCAAGGTCAAAATGACCACCTACATATAAAGGCACACACTGCATTACACCATTTTTGGGTCATCTACAGCTGCGGTATACCTAACTATGTAGCATAACATTCAACCCTGAAGAAAGCGTTTATGGAGCTCCTTAGGAAAAAGGACAACGAGAGAGACCATTCTGAAGGAAGTGAATAAAATAATGAAAAAGAAACAGAAATAGAGGCACAACAAAGGCAGCAAAAAGTACCCAGATCCGGTTGAGGTAGAAGAACAGAAAAGATTAAATATAAAAAAGGTGGGACACCATCTGTCAAACCGAAAACCCAACACCAAGAAATGATTCGCAGTACACGAGTCAGGAAGTGTACCCATACAAAAAAAAAATCAAACAAAACAGTGTTCCTGCAGACAGATAGCAAAATCAATGCTTTAAAGATATGTCATATTTGCAAATGTCTCAGCAAACTGTCACAGCTTGAACCCCCTCCAAAGGCCCTCTCTGGAAATACTTTGTGGCAAATTTTGTTTGGCAACTAGATTCTGGATGCTACTTTTATCCTTGAAGGGTGTTCTCGAGTCCTACGGATTACAAAAAGATAGTCGAAAGGTATATTGACAGTGTTACCTCTCTCAGATGTTCACATCATGGGGCATTATGAATGTTCTAAAGACAAGATTTCTACTAACCAACCAACACTGTGCCAGGTCCTGAGAAACATCAGGAATACCCTGTACAGGTTCAAAAGGTTAGTGTATTTAAGACCTGATCTTTAGACGTCTGGTACAAATACAACTCCTGGGGATGTACCGAAAAAGGCCACAACGCAACTGTTATGACAGATTTTACAGCGCAGGAAAAACTAAGGAAACTGCAAGCAAGAAGGAGAAGTGCCACTGTTCACAACATTTTAACAAGACATTGGGTCCTTGACTGCCAGAAGCAATCGGGAAAGCAAATATCAGTCTGGGAAGTATCTTGCACTGTAAGAATTAGAGATAAAATGGAATTTGCTGTGCCACTGCACAGTGTTCATTGACAAGGAAGTCATTCCACAATCTGAGGTTTTACAACTCTACCAAACACCAAGATGAACTGTTCTTCCTCAGTACTCACTACGAAACATATTCTGAGAGCACAGGGTCTGAGCTGGCACAAGAACTAGTAAAAGGCACTAGTGACTCAAACAGACATGGCTGCATTCTTGGCAAGAAGACATGTTTCACAACTGTTTCTACCTTGGGTTGATGGGTCTCCTTCCATTTGGTTATTTGACTGGTGATAAACAGCATTTTGTTGAGAAATCTCAAAAAGCTGAAGCAGTACTTTTAAGCCACAGGGAATTTCCAGGGACATGATTTTGTTAGCTGTTCGTTTAATTTTTGTCCCGAAGTTAGCTGGCGACAGGCAAAAGATGACCATGGATTCACTGGAATCTTCACCTTTTCAGCACTGATCATTTGCTACAAAACCTGCTTACAAAGTTCTGTAGTCATACCGAATGTGGTGTGCAAGGAACAAGGGAGTTGTATAAGTCAATTGGGAATATATATATTCCATATTAAGTATTATGTTTGGGGGAGCAGATTCCTCACAATATCCCAGAATATTCTCTGTTTCATAATGGGTGGTAGCACTTTTTAGGTTTCACGTGCAAAGCACTTGCAAAACCTCTTGTAACCTAAAAAAAAGAAATCTTAAAAGGGACTTACAGCATGCCCATTAGCTACCATTTCTTGGCTTGCTGGTCACTCTTATCGGTCATTGTGAATCATTTCCTGAGGTGTTTCTGATTTCTCTTCCTCTGTCCTCGTCTGTTTGTCTTTTCTGTGGAGCATGGACCAAATACCCAAATATCTACTCGCCCACTTGCTGCGAGTCATATTTTAGCAGCTCAAGCTATTTTAGGACCTAAGTTGACAAAAAAAAAGGTGTTCTGTTCAGTCAGAAAGTAAAGGAGCGATAAAGAGGCCTTTAAATCTTGTTCTTGTTACATTTGCTCTAAGTTCAGAGACAGAGTTTGTCTTTTTTTAAATTTTGACTGCATTCTGACTTATAAAATTTCCATCTGCAGGTTATGAGACATTTAGCTACTATGAACCCCAAGACCAAAAAGCAGGAAGTAAGCCTATGTTTCTTGCTCCGAGGATAAAATCCTAGTAGGTATATTTCCCATTTAAGCAAATCTGGGCATTCAGTGCAGGCAGTTAAGCTTGATGTGATACCAGACAAATATGTACGCAAATGGGGGCAGGACCAAAGCATATGTAGCAAATCAGCATCTACCTGATTGCAATGGGGGCCGGCTGTATCTTCTTTATCCTAAAATCTATTGATGTTAGTAGGCGTAAGATAAGCAGTATGAACTATATAAACTGAATAAGTTTAAAATCAGGCATTGCGCAGCATGTATTTTGGCCCTTCTAATAAGGCAGCCCCCTCCTTCTCAGTGCAAGGACGCGTTAATTCCACCTCCCAGCACTGCCAGGGAGGGAGGAGCTATGGCACAGTATGAGAGCAGAGTGAAATCAAGAACCAGTGTATGAGGCAACTGCCCTTACCCATCACGTGTAGGAATCGGACCGGGAGAGGCAGTTCTGTGGTCATGTCTCCTCAGTGGTGTCTAAGTGTGGAGAGTAATGAATTTTGAAGCAAAACTTGACTGGGGGTGGGGGGGGACTAGGGCCGCAAGGTAGTATTGCTCAAAGTGAGGAGCAGCTAGACCTCCCGTGTCTGTGGGCAAATAGAGTTTCATCAGGCTACCCTGCATCTCGACTTATTCCAAATGAATTCTCGGATCTGTTGATTAAGAGCACAGAAAAATGCAACAGGAATGTAGATGTGCAGATTGGTAAAGAATTACAAAAGGCGAAGTAAGACCACCATCTTCAATAAAGCCACTCTCTCCACCAACGCCAGCGTGCATCAAAATGCCATTTAGGCTAGCAGAGATGTTACTGAACAAGTGATATTGCCTTCAAACAGATCAGTCATTGATTTGTATACCCGAACCCTCAAATATTGGAATGTGTGTCACAGCCATTCCAGTTGTGTCCCATCTAGAATGAAGCATGGATCGGGGAGATCAGGAAGAAAGGGGAATAGATAAGACTATGTCCGGTTTACACGCAATCCGGAAATGGTGGCAAAGTGGGCTAGTAGTGAAGCAATCGTGGTAGAAATCTTGTGCGTGTCCTTGTTATATAATAACATGTCATCTGCATATAGAGATTACATGTATTCCATCACCCAATGGGATACCCCATTGTGCCCCATCAAGATGCACTGACAGCACTAGTGCTTCAATCGCCAGTGAAAACAGCAGGAGTGACCACGGGCAGCCCTGTCTCGTCCCTCTGTGTAGGCCTATGGTATCCGATAGAAGGGGCTCCGTTCTGACCCTAATTAGACCCTAAATAAATAGAAGGGGCCCCGTTCTGACCCTAATTAGAGGACCAGTGTATAAGAGTATAAGAGTTTTACTAGTCGGAGGAAACAGTGGCATATGCTATATCGGGATAGCACAGCAAAAAGACGCCTCCACTCCAATGAATCAAAGGCCTTTTTAAGAATTAAGACCAAACAACCAGCCCAGGGCCATGTTTGGTAAGCATAAGGCATAACTCTTTTTTTAAAAAAAAAGAAAAAGAAAAAACAAAATGCACAAATTCAGGAAGGTGTTATGTGTGGGGACAAACCCGTTTTGGTCTGTATGAACCAGAGATTGGACCAGTGGTGCCAGTCTATCCGCAAGTATCTTTGCCAGGACCTTACAATCAGTGTTGAGTAATGCTAACAGTCTGTAGGAACTAACAAGCACAGTGTCTTTAATGGGTCTAGGTAAAGAGATGGCTGTTGCCTCTCTCTGCGAGGCAGATAGAGTGCAGATAGAAAAGTCCTCATTGTACATTGCCAACAAGTGTGGAGCCAAGTGAGATGCATTAGCTTTGTGTAGCTCCACCATTAAACCTTCAGGTCTTGGGGATCTGCCAGTACCCAAAGCTTTGATTGCATCTTTAATTTCTACCAACATAACAGGGCAATCTAGTACTGCTTGCTGGTCCATGGTACTGTGTGGCAGTGTCAGAGTAGCAAGCGTGAATCGCAGGCGCTTGAGTTCGCAATCGTTGATGACTGGTACACCAGGGTATAGTGGCACGTAAGCTCGCTGTGTTTAGTGCGCTGGGGGTAAAGGAGTGAACCCGTTGCAGAACGTTCTGTTGCTATAGGCCTTTGAGGATGTTCCTGGCGAATAAGTCACACCAAAAGTCATCCGGCTTTGTCCCCTGTGGCATTTGTGCAGGCTGAGTGTGCAATATAGTTTAGACATCGCGTGTTTGCTCCATTCGTTTGCCAGCCCCTCTACAACACTGGGGTTTCTAGCCATCTGCGTTTTCAGGTCCAGCAATGTGTGCTCTAATCTGGATATGTCTCTGTTAATGAGGGGGTATCATGGGTCACCACTAAAAACATTTTAATCCTAAACAGAAGAACATGAATACCAAAAGAGCAGAGGGACAACCTATCTCCACCCAAAACAATTAATAAAACCACCTCAGCAAGAGTCAATCAGTCCTAGGACTCATGGGAGAAGGCTAGGCAGCCAATGAGGGAGCACCTCGCATTGTCTATAAGTCACTTTTAGGACACCATACAAATGGCAGATCTTGAACTATCAGTCCGCCAATGTATTGGTGAGGGCAGGAAAGATTACCACCATCTGGCCAGGTGTCGGCCCCACTCCGTTGATCCCTGCCCCTGCAAGAGAAGGAAACAGATGAATTTTACACTGCAAGAGAGGAACATATCAGTGCATGTTCCCACAGACATACCTGGAATAGGAGGCTGAGGTAGCTAGTCACTCTAGTCTTCAGATAAGTTCATCAGATATTTACGGCGTGACTTCAGGTAGCTTTGATGAGTCCGCCTTAGAGGGCTGCATGGTTGAAGGGCCATCAATGCTGATGGATTTGTCAGTTTTGTCCTCTAATTCCGAGCCTCTGTCTTGCTTCCGGATTGCCACAGCATTCTGTGAAGCCTGTTGTCTTTCATGTTTGACTTTCTCCAGGTGGATGCAGCCCCCATCTGAGCAGAGTATCATGGTCTTATCATTTGTCGTGTCTTCTCAGAACTGTCCCCTCTTCTGTCGCTGTGTTTGGGTCGCACAGTACAGTCAGCAGCAGAGTGTCCCATCGCCTACAGCCAGTCCCATGCATCTTCAAGGCATGTTGAAGAAGTGCGTCTTACCCTCTGCCGCAATCCACTCACACTGAAAACAGGAGAGCATATCAGATGTCTAGCTCGCAGAATCAACGCTCGACTGCAAGTCCTTACTTAGCTCCTTAGCTGCATTGTTTGTGCACCATTACAGTGTAGTCCGGGAAAAGCAGTACCTTTGCATTGTCCACCACAATCTCCTGCAGTTGGCGTGCCTCATACAAAACAGCATCCCTGTCTCTGTTGTGTAATAAGCGAAATAAGAATGGTCTAGGGTTAGCACCTGGTGGTGGCCTGCATGCTGGAACTCGGTAGGCATGGTCCACTGAGAAAAATGTTGAAAAACTGCCTTGAGGCAGCAGCCACTTTAACCACTGCTCTATACATGCAACGTAATCTGATCCTTCCACTCCCTCCGGTAGTCCCACTACGCGTATATATTGTTATGGGGTATGCGTCATTCCCCATTCTCCACATGGCACTCCAGTACCTCCACTCACTCCGCCATCAGGTGCATGGATGAGCCAATGTAGATAGTTTTCAGTTGAAGCTCTGCAATGGTCAGTTCTGCGGTATGGACTCTGACTGCCAGTTTGCAGTGATATGCATGCAGGAGTGTCAGGTCTGTCATTACTGCATCTATTTTACTTTCCAGCGATGTACGTGTGGTCTCCAGTGCGGTACCAATCTTCTTCTCCGCTGCAAGAACAGAATCCAGTTTGTCGCTGATGGAGAGCGGGGGAGCTGATTCACCCAAAGGACCGACACCACCCGGCCGTCTGTCATGATCAGTGGAAGGTCTCGAGGAGGCACCCTGTTGTGTCGCTTGTGGATGCCCCATGGCACAGTACCCCGGCAGATCAGTCTGATACAGCACAGCGCCATCACCTGGGGCTCTCCTGTCTTTTCCAAGCAGTGTGAGAGACACAGCAATTCGATCAGTGCTAATTCTCCAAGAGCGCATCAGTAATAATTGCTCACATGCTCCATACCAGGAGTAATGAAATACATACTGACACAGATTATAGGACAATTGTCAATGAACTCCACGGTCCCAATGCAGCAGTCGTCAGGACTCTCACTGAGGAGAGTGCCCACTTGCCAACACCATTCAATTCCTTAGGCGCAGTAGCATGAGCAGCCCTGTGCATGTTACATGTAGGGGAATGCATCAGTTAAGAGAATACTCCTGTTGGAGAGAGCCCTCTTGCCCGCCCCACCTCAGCCCCCAGGCACAGCAGCAAGTGCATCCCTGACCATGAGCGCTGGAACAGTTTGTCTAGTGGCCTGGCAGGTGCTCAGCTGAAGATGGTCACCCTCCACATTTACTCCAGGTCACTCCCAGGAATAAGATACGCTTTCCTTTCAGCGATCCTTGACGCGCTGCTCCTGTTATCTGCACCCAAAGAGCGCAACAGTCGTCAGTGACCACAGTTCTCGTCACTACTTGATGGTTTCTGGGGTGTGAGATGCCGAGTGGGCCCACTTACTTGTGCCATTTAGAGTACTGCGACGTAGTAGCACAGGCAGCCCTGGCTGTACATATGCCAGCGGATCATGTGAATCAAGTCAGATTATATAATAAAGGATGGCTATAGCAGGAGCAATAACTACTACCCACTGAGCTAATTTCTTTGTTGTTCAGGGTGGAAGCATTAATAGTTGTCTTGAACAGTGCATGGTGGTACAGGTAATTAGGAGCAGTGTCAAGAAAGTGATCCCTCATTAGGTCCAAGCTGAGGAGCAGGGGACGTCACCGTGTCAGCTTCTAGCAGGTATCAGGCCTAAAGGAGCAGCGCATCTTCTCAGTGATACCCCATACGTGTTACATCTGCACTCGGAGTCAGGAGCGGGCAGCGACAGCACGTCAGACGGGGGGGGGGGGCCCACGGTACGGTATCTCTCTGCAGTTGTGAGCAGTAAAGAAGGGACCATAGGGGGTAATCCAATATCTTTTCCCCAGAGCTCAGGTCCGGTAAGTTCCTCCTGCATGCGGCTCTTCCTGGTGGCGTACAGGTTGTCACAACCGGCCAACGGGATCCCACAGCCACAGCTCCCTTCCAAAAACCAGGGTTCGTGCTCCGCTAGTAGGCCACACTTCGGCCGTCCAAGTTTAGGCAGCGAGGCAAGCTTTGCTTCACAGGGGCACCGTGGCACAGAGCCTCGCGTCCCAGCAGCTCAGTGATATGACCAGGGGCTCACTTTCTTATTCGCTATAGCTTGGCATCTCCTGTCAAATACTGCAATACAGAGGCTGCAGGCCTGTCCTCAGGCCACATCAACCATGGGCATCAATACCGTCACTGCTATCCTCCCAGTTGCAATTTTGTATGGCAGCAGTGCGGGGGACGTGGGGATGGAGAGACTCCTGTCCTTAGATGACGAGCTCCCGTCAGGAGAATGTCGGATAAGCAGGCTGAAGTGTGGAGCTTGTCTAGACATGTCTGCCATGATGGCTGCACAAGCCACACATCCCAGGATCGGTGCTATTTATGGGGGAGGCCCCAAGGGATGACCCGTTGCACAGCTATAAATTCTGATTTTGGCCACCTGACCTATGGTGCATCTGGCTTGCTAGGTTTAAGATGACGTTATAACAAGATTGAACCAGACACTACAAAGGTCCCTCAATAACACCCCTGCAGTTTGCTTGCTTGGCCTCTTTCTCAGCCAGGCCCCCAGAAAGTGGGAAATAGATTTGTAGATCTGGCCCGGGCCAAATGGAGAATAGCCTTGGTATGGAAGTCACTCATGGGCCCTAGACTTGAGACGTGGACGAAAGAGATCACATAATGGGCACGAGCAGAGGAAAGGGCGCTACAGCAGGAAGAGGGGCAAGGAGTCAGACAGCGGTCCATCGTGCCTCTGTGGACAGAGGTAGTGGATGATTGGGAATCCGAGGGATCGGAGGGTGTCTCCATAGAAGAAGTGGACAGTGGGTCAGGGGTAGATGCAAGGCACACATATGGAGAAGAACCAGACACCCCTCCTCCTCCCCCCACCACATCAATGAGTGACTGTCAAACCCGGGAGACCCGTGGGTGGGACAGGCTGAGGTGAGCTGTCCCCGGTATGTTGTGATGTTAGTACCCTGAGAGTGGTGTAGCAATGTTTCTCTACCCCATTCAGCTGGGGCTCTCCCCTGCGCCTCCCCATGCCACGGACGAGGACCCCTTCATACACTACCCTGCTTCATACTTCATCTTTCACCCCCAGGGACTGTCAGCACATAAGGACATCATTAGTCTTTCAGTTGACTGTAATCAAGATTTTAATTTTTTACTTTGTTAGGTGGCATTAACTCATCCTGTAGATGTGCTTACACCCATGACCCTTTATTACCACACAAGTGCACTGGTTTACAAAGAGTGCTAAAATAGTACACTCAAGAAAGAGATGCTTCTGAAAATCTTTAGGCTATGTGACGGCTGCAATCCCACTGGTGTGTCAAACTAATGTCAGTGTAAACTATACAACTATGATCTCTGAAATGGCAATGAATAAGTGTTAAAAAATAATACAACTTTGATTATTCTTAGAGCTTCATCGTTTCAGGCAATACAAGTTTCTAAAAGCAGGAGCACTTCTCAAGTTTTAAATGTGTCTCCACCACAAGCATTCCTTCCCTCGCAAGAAGAACCTGTTATAAAATGGCAAGAATGGAAGAACTATTTTTTTAAATTACATTTAAACATTTGAAGAGGTCTTGAAATATGGGGGGAAAAAAAGATGATCTTGCACTCCATGGTTCCTGTGGGTAGGATATATGGTGAAGTGGAGGAAAATCAAAGACCTGCTGGACATGGAGATGAGTTTATGAATGCAACAGATAACTTGGACATATAATATTTACCTGTTCTATGCATAGCTAAGAAGGTAAGGGAAGTCTGGGGAAACATATAACTATGTATCAGCCTTAAACAAATTAGCCATTACATGTTGTTCTGGATCCTGCAAGATTAATTTACAAGAGATCAAATTATTACTTATTTTAATAACCCGATTATTCAAGCTAGCCTGTGGATGAACAGTGTGTCAGCTTTGAAAGAAGAGATGGCCACATTACACAAAGCTGAAACAATTGAGAGATGTGTCAAGGCAGTGCAGGACAGTAGTGGTGCAGGCAGTAAGGAAGCAATTGATAAGGTAAGACCAGGAAAGGAATGTAAACAAAAACAATACAAAAATATGGGACAGAACAGATATACGATATGAGGAAGCTGTTGTGACGTGAAACAAGAACAATGGAGGAGACTGGCGAAGCAAAAGAGACACATGCAGCAAGTGTTACAGCTCTGGTAGCGCAGACCACCTTATATACAGTAGGAAATGCCCAGCTATACACCTAAAGTGTTCAGGGTGTGATGCTATATGATATTTTGAAAGGGTGTGTAGAAAATGATGTATCCGAATAACTACACAGCAGTTCTTCAGAAAGTGATGTGATTTATTAAAGGATTGTGATTGTGTTGATGCTGAGGGGAGAGTTTTGGAGGAAGATGGTGTGTTAACAAAAAAAATATTCTGTGACATGATAATGGAGGGGAGTCAAGTTAAACATTCTAGCTGACTCAGGGTCACAGTATACTATAATTAACATGGAAGTGTTTAAGGAAAAGTGTGCTGAGACTCTAGGGGACAAATTAGAGTCATTTTCTATCAGACCAGAAGGTCTCAAAGGAGAACCCGCTGACATACTTAGGGACAGGCTATTGATATTTAAAATTAAGAGCAGAGTAGAAGAAAGATAATAACACACTATACAATGCAGAAAAAGGACCATTTGTTCCTAAATTTGAGGGGGTTGTGGGAGGGAGGAAATCAGGGAACACCTCACATCATACTTGATCCCAACAGTCTTGAACAAGTGTTACAGAAAGTGATGTTACTGATCAGAGAGTAATGATATAGTTTCTAAGGTATTTTATTGCGGCATTGGGAGATTTAATGGTTTTTCACCCAAGGCTGGGTTTATACAGGATACAGGGTCATGCATACACAAGGTCAGAAGCATTTGAATGGCAGTTACAGAGGAGATCGCCCAAGAGGTGCACAAATTACAGGAGGCTTGAATTATACAATCTCTAGAGTAATCAGATTGGATAGTCCCTCTGTATGTGGCAAGATGGGCTAAAGGGAAAGCAAGACTCTGTGTGGATCGAAGTCGCCTTAGTTAGAATATATTGATTGGTACATTTCCCTTGTTGAAGTCAAGGAGTTGTCTAGAACAAGGGGTATTCATTGGTTCACCCCAGTCAATCAGTGAGTAGCATATCCTCCGGTGCCTTACACCCAAAGATTAGAGAGCCGGCAGTATTGCAAGAATTAATACACAAAATATTTAAAGAGAGCGCTGGAAGTTACGTTTTTTCAATATGCTATCATTGTATCCTTATTATGAGAAGAACCAAAGCAGCGCATGTTATGCGATTGATGACTTTTTGAAAATCTTGGAAAACAAAAGGTTGACATCTGAGTGATAATTTGCAGTACACAATGGCCCTCATTCTGACCTTGGCGGTCTTTTCGCAAGATCGCCGAGTTACCGCCGCGGTGAAGACCGCCGACCGCGGCGGTGTGCCGCTGTGCGCATTCTGACCGCTGGGAGCGTTCCGCCGGAAAACCGCCAGCAGCCAGACTGGCGGTCGGCGGGAAAGTGGAGACTGGTCAACCTCCACCGCCACGCCAGCAGAACACCGCCCACAGAATTACGACCCACATTTCTGTGTGGCGGTCTTCTGTTGGCGGTCTTCTGTTGGCGGTCACGTCCCTATGGCTCCCGTCGCCTCCCGGAGGACCAACGCACAAGGTAAGTTGATCGTCCGTGAGGGGAGGGGGTGGGGGGGTGTTGTGTGATGTGGGCGTGCATGGGGGTGTGCGTGTGAGTGTGTAGAGGGGGTGTGTGAGTGCGTGTATGCGGGCGGGGGGTGGTGCTGTGTCTATGGGTAATGTGTGCTGTTCGGCAGGTGCGCATGTCGGCATGTATGTGTGCGGGTATGTGTCCCCGTTGTGTATGTGTGTGTAGGGGGTGTGTATATGTGCATGTTGGGGGTGTGTGCATGTCGGGGTACATGTATGTGCATGTCGGGGTGGGGGTGGGGAGGGGGTTCGTACCACCTCTGGGGGGTGGCAGGGGGGTGGAGGGTGTGGGGGGAGGACTCGGGTGGGTAGTGGGGGGTGGGGGAGACCCCTATCAGTGCCAGGGAAGGAATTCCCTGGCCCCGATAGTGCTTACCGCCATGGTTCGCACGGCGGTTCCCGCCCGCAAGAAACCGCGGCGGTAGGCAGGGTCATAATACCCTTGGCGGTCTTGGGACGACCGCCGGGCCGGAGTGCGCAAACTCCAGCCCCGCGGTCATGACCGCCGTGGCGGTCGGAGTGGAGAAGTAGCGGTCGGTCGCGGCGGGGACCGCCGCGGTCAGAATGCCATTTTTAATACCGCCGGTCTGTTCGCGGTCCGACCGCCGTCTCTCCGCCGACCGCCAGGGTCAGAATGAGGGCCTATGTGACTTACTTGGGGAGTGAGGTTGGATGTTAAGGAATTAAGTCAAACAAAAGAATTAAAAGAAGCAACCAAGAGGGCGCCGCATCCAAAAGTAAAGATGTGACAGCCTGTTTGGCCTCAGCAGAATTTTATTAAAAATGTATATAAAAATGTGCATGCAAACACCAAAAGCATTAGACAATTCATGAAAAACAAGGTCAAATCTGTATGGTCTCAAGAATGTCAGAAGAATTTCTGTACTATAAAAGATGTTTGTAGAAAAGTGTTTGCCACAATGATTTGACCTTCTGGCAGAAAGAACTGTAATTGTAGATGCAAGTTGGAAAAGGTTTGGAGCTGTGCTCACTTTAATAAGAGACAGGAGATGTGATTGAATTCAGTTTGTGTTCCTAAACCCCAACTGAGGAGCACTGTTCTGTATTTGAAAGGGAGAAGTTGGAGTGTGTGCATGAGGGTTGTATTACTACTACCAATTTATCAGGGGAATACCAACGCTGTGAGTGATCACAAACCCCTCACGAGGACACTCACTGCTGATGGAACGCTCAATGCATTGCCACATATTGCACTACTGTCCATGTCTTTACAAAGTTTGCAGTATGTGCCCAGGGTTAAAAACTAGATGACCGATGTTCTTTTTAATAGAAAGGTGCTTCTTGTAAAAGTGCTAAATAAATGAGATTATGAAACACAAATTTAAAGGCAATTCAATGTGAGGAGTGGACGTTGGGATACCAAAAAAATGTAAAGCTTGGGATACAAAGAAAATGTCAAGCTCAAAGAAATGCTTAAAGGAAGGCTGACTAGGAAAGAAATGTGAAAGGGTGTGAGTACATTTTGAAGATAAGGAATGAGCTGGCTGTGAAAGGTGAAGATAAACTGTCAATCTAAGGTGGAGGGATTACGCCTCTGGATAGTCTTAAAGGTAAAATGTTGATGTTTGTCATAAGGGACACTTAGGGGGTTAAAACTAAGACTTAAGGTATTGTTTTGGTCATCAGCAACTATATGTGAAGATAGAGAGGAAAGTAAGGAATTGTGTGAATTGTGTTAATTTGGGAAAGACTCTGAAAACATTCACACCTCAGTTATGTACTATGACTTGCCAGAGTACGTTGCGGGAAAAAGCAAGGGACTGATGTAATGGAACCCGTGCTGGAAAACAACATTTATTGGAAATACCTCATTCTTTTAACAGATCACTTTTCAAAGTGGGAGGAGTTGGAAGAGGTAACCAAGGTGGACGTTACATGTTTTGTTTTTTTAACAGGTTGACAGAGTGCGTGCTCAAAAGTATCGGGAGCGAAAATGGTTCACAATGTAAAGCAGAATGACTGGAAAAATTGTTAAAGAGGAATGGCATCACACACAATAACAAGCCAGAGTACCATCCACTTTAGTAATGATAGAATCGAAAGGTTCAACAGACAGAGTAGTTAAGGGCATCTTACTGTTGGCAAAGAGCAATAACTTGAATTAGGAAGTTGGATTGTGGAAAATGGTGTGGACATACACTGACTGAGGTTACAGGATTCAGTCCCTTTAGAGATAATGCCAGGTAGGACAATTTAGGGTGTTGTAAGATGGCACAGTAATTTTATAAAGCTTATGATAATGAAAAGCATGTTATGAAACTAGGCACGCTGAAAGTAGTGTAGTGGGATGAAGTTAAGAAACATGCTAAGGTTAGACAAGAATCGGCAAGGCCAATATGTTTCACATTTATAAAGTGAGTGATAAGCTATTGGCTTTGCAAATGCTTGTTTCTAAAACACTTAAAAAATAAAAGTAACAAAAAAAAATTCAAAACACTTTCACTATGCAACACTTCAGAATAATTCTGTGATTAATGTTCCTTGGGTTCACTTGAGATCAGTTTTTCAGCTCCGAACTTTTCTTGGTTGTGGTGTGAAGCAGCGTTTTGGGGAACTACTCCTGGCGAGATGGCAGTTAAAGGAAACATACATATATCAGCTCTGTAAAATCACAGATTCACAAATGGGAAGTATCTGTGGGGACAACTTTAAAAAGTGTGCTAAAGATGGGCGAGAGCCCACGCCACTTTGAAATCCTTCCTACAGAATAGACAAGCACTGGCAAAGCCATTAGGTCTCGCCTACGCAAGTGTGTGGCTGCTGTTCAGCATGGCTAAAAGTTAGTGGTGTAGAGGAGAGTGGCATGGAGTGCCAGAGTGGAATGGCAAAGAGTGGATTATTGTTGTAGAGTGTAGTGGCAGAGAGTGTTGTGTACTGAAGTGTAGTGTGGAGTCGTATAGAGTGGCATACACTGGAGTGCAGGGCTCAAAAAATCCACTCGACCACTCGCATTGGCAAGTCTTATTTGATCAGGTCGAGCTATTTTTTAATACTTACTCGTACTTTCTGGCAAGTTGACACTGAACAGGTGTTCTGTTCAGTTGAAAAGTGAATGGGCAATAAAAGATGCCTTTAAAACTTCTTCTTATACCACATTTGCTCTGTGTTCACAGACAGAGGACAAAAGTCAGTTTTTCTTACAATTAATTTTCCTTCTGACTGCAGAGCTCCAGGACTTTGTAAGGTGAACTGTGTGACCTACTGCCCACGACACCCGTTCCCGCCATTCTGTTTCTGGCAGTGAAAACCGCCAGAAACAGGCTGGCGGGAAGGGGGTCGGAATCCCCATGGCGGCGCTGCTTGCAGCGCCGCCATGGAGGATTCTCCCAGCCGGGGGTAATCCGGCAGGAAACCGCTGGACCCGGCTGGGCGACGGGAATGCCATATGAAGCACCGCCAGCCTGTTGGCGGTGCTTCCGGCGACCGCCAGGGTTGGAATGAGGGCCTAAGTCAACTGAGCACACATTTCAAAATATATTTCAGTAGTTGCGAAAACCCTTTTCTATATTTCTGTGTGATGAAAACATATTTTAACAGGATGAAAACAAATCAGAATACTTTACATGGTGATGTGCAAAGGATACGTTTTCTGAAACCCAATTTTCACAGATTGTTAATACACTATATAGTTTTATCAGTAAAGCTGCAAGTAAGTGGAGAGGTTTTTGGGCATTTCTTGGAAAGCTACTGTGTGTAGATGACAATATGTTACCACATCATGGTTTAGTAATATATTTATTAAAATTGAGTGGTTAAACAAACTGAGAAACACTCCTGCCCTGGTGGCAATGTTGTTAGTAAACTAAAACAAGTCCTAGGTTATGTGGGCTAGGTTCTTGTGATGCATGCAGCAAACGTGAGTCTACTTAATCAAACAAAAGAGGTTTTATTGTACTGTGGAAATGTTGAGCTCACATATTTTAAGGTAAATCATATGTGAGAATTAAGAAAAAGGGGATTCTGTAAACTATTTGCCAAGGATCACAAAATTTGAGATCCGTTTACGGGTCAAGTACATTTCAGTTGGGTCGAGTACATTATTTAAGTTACTCGACCTGCAGGTCTAGTAACATTTTTATGATCTTTCGAGTCCTGGAGTGGCATAGAGTACGGTGGACTGGTGTAGAGTGCATTGACCTAGAGTGTTACAGAGTATAGTGGCGTAGAGTGCAGTGCCATTGAATTCAGCAGCATACCATGCAGCGACGTAGACTAGAGTGGTGCATAGTAGAGTGCAGTGGTGCAGAGTGGAGTGGCAAAAAGTAGAGTGGCGCAGGGTACAGTGGCGTAGAGTGAAGTGGAGTTTAGCTGAGTGATACAGAGGGCAAGGACGCAGAGTAGAGTTGAGTAGCAAAGAGTGCTAAGGCGTATTGTGCACAGTAGAGTTGAGTGGCATACACTGCAGTGCCATAGAGTGGTGCAGAGGGAAGTACCACAGAGTGGTGCAGATTAAAGTATAGAGCCATAGAGTGCATTGGATTAGAGTGCTGTGGGGTAGAGTGGAATAGGGCAAAGTAAAGTGGTGTAGAGTGTAGTGTTGCAGAGTAAAGTGTCAGAATGCAGTGATGTACAGTGCAGTAGAGTGATGCAGAGTACAGTAATGCAGAGTAGTGTGCAGTGAAGTACAGTGCAGTGACAGAGTGCAGCTGTGTAGAGTGCAATGGTTAAGAGTTGAGTGACATACAGTGCAGTAGCATAGAGTGGAGTGGCGCAGAGTGGAGTAGTGCAGGGTAGAAGGCAGTTGTGTAAAGTGGCATAGAGTGTAAAGGCATAAAATGGTATAGAGTGTAGTGCATAGAGTGCAGTGGTGCAATGTACATTGGTGTACAGTGGATTGGGGTAGAGTGCTGGTATAGAGTTCAGTGTTACAGAGTAAAGTGCATTGGTGTAGAGTGTATTGACATAGAGTGTAGGGGCTTAGAGTGGAGTGGCGTAGAGGTGAGCTGTGCAGAGTAGACTGTTGTGGCCTAGACTGAAGTGGTGTAATGTGCAGAGGCAAAGAGTGCAGTGGTGTGGAGTACAGTGGCAAAGAGTGCATTGGCATACAGTAGAGTTTTACGGGGTAGAGAGGTGTAGCTTGAAGTGGCGTAGAGTGTAGTACAATAGAATGGAGCGGTGCAGACTGCAGGGGTGTGGAATAGTGTAAAGTGGAGTTGAGTGGCATAGAGTGGTGAGGTACCACACAACCATTACAGACAACACATTTTCAATTGAAATGACCATTTCGTTTGCACAGAGATAGTTTTACTACTAAAACAATACAGTACAAAAATGTATGGAAACTGCATTGCCTAGTGTAATGATTTCTTTTGATTATATTAACGTACTTTTTTCCAGCACATTAAAGAAATAACAAAAAATTTGTTCTTAATTCTGGTATATTCTGAAATACTCACACAGTTAATTTAAATGTTGTGCGCTAGAAAAAAACTCTTTCGTACACCCCAGGTTACAGAAAGGAGGCTCTCGGAAGGATACTGTAAATAAGGTTTGGGCAAGGGAAGGTACGAACTCAAGCTGGACAGCCTAAAACTAAACCAGCAAAATGGAAAGCAAGAAAATGTGAATTACATGCCGCAAAGCCAATGGCAAGAGCAAGGGGCAGAATGTATTTCTAGGTCAGCTTTCTGAATGTCCCCAAGATGTCTTTAGCAAACCAGACAGCTGCGCTATCTGGTAGGCTGCAGCCTAAGAAATAGCATCTATGTTTAGAAGGGTGCTGAATATGGAAAAGATTTGTGTAATTATGCCCTAGTAAGTGATGGTACACTGTGGCACATGAGCTAGTTGTCTTATTTGCAAGTGTGAAGTGAGGAAAGAGGTGAAAAAGCAATAAAATCTGAATCTTGAGAATGAGAAGGAAGTTATGGAAAATGTATGTAAAAGAAATGAAGATTGCACGGAAGGGAAAAGTCAGGTTGTGAAACTCTCTAGCCTGTTCCGGGTAAGGTTAACTGTGGCAGCTGAGGATTTCAGTCCAACAGTACGAGCTAAAGATTCTAACAATAAAAAGGGGCAAGATATCAGTAGGATCAATACACAGAAACAAAAACAAATTACGTCTGTTATTATTGGGTATCTTGACAGTTTTAGTAGGCAGGTGGATTCACTTAGAATTACACTTTTTTTATTTTATAGTCCATTTCCAAACAATTATATTATTGACACTGCCTTGGATACATTGTACGGAAAGGAATGTGTGTGGTGCTTGTCTGAATATTGGCATCAATGTTAAGATGTTCATTACACTGTATGTTTCCATGCTGGTGTTTTAGGTTCTGGATGAAAATGTGTTGTGTTCCAAACTGTTCAGCAGGAAGTGTGCCAGTGAAGCAGCAGCATCTACTCTTAGGGTTGAAAAAAAAAATCATTTGTTTATCAAGAACGTAGATCCTGAGGACACCTATATTACAATCTCAATCTAATCTCACTCACCAAGGACCCCGCCACCGCTAAAATCAATCTCCACAACGGACTGCATGCCATCACCAACCTGATGGAGATAAGCCGCCTCAAACTGAACTCGGATAAGACCGAGATCCTCATCCTCGGCTCCAACCGCTCAGCATGGGACAACTCCTGGTGGCCAGCCACCCTAGGAACCGCACCAACTCCCATGCACGCAAACTTGGCTTCATACTAGGCTCATTGCTCACCATGACCCAGCAAGTCAACGCGGTTTCATCCTCATGTTTCAACACACTCCACATGCTTCGCAAGACCTTCAGATGGATCCCCATCGAAACCAGAATGGTCACCCACACCCTCGTCAGCAGCAGACTGAACTACGGCAACGGACTCTATGCAGGAACAACGGCCAAGCTCCAGAGGAAACTTCAACGTATTCCGAACGCCTCGCACGCCTCATGCTCAACATCCCACGCCACAAACACATCTCAGCCCACCACAGAGACCTACACTGGCTCCCCGTCAACAAGAGGATCACCTTCAAACTCCTCATCCACGCTCACAAGGCCCTCCACGACACATGCCCTGCCTACCTCAACGAGTGTCTCAACTTCCACGCACCAACCCGTCAGCTCCGCTCTGCCAACCTCGACACCCCCCCCCCATCCATGGTACCACAAATGGCGGCAGATCCTTCTCCCACCTCGCCACCAAAACCTGGAACTCCCTCCCCATCAACCTACGTCTGACCCAGGACCTCCTGACCTTCAGGAACGACACAAGACCTGGCTATTTGAGCAGTAGCAACGCCCCCCCTCGCCCCCCCCCCCCCCCAGCGCCTTGATACTCTAACGAGTGAGTAGCGCGCTTAACAAGTGATTGATTGATGGATTGATTGATTAATCTAGCAAAAAATAACAGCAGCAGCTCTGGAGCAATGGAATCCTCTTAATTAGCATGGCGGGGTGGTCTAGATACAATCAAAATAAATAATCTGTTGAGGACTGTGCCTTGTATTCTAATTAATAGTTTTCAGAGGAGTTGTCACCCATTTTGGTCATTTTTTTTCCAAAGAGACGCTATGTCGATGCGCTCAGGTAAATAGATTTTAGAGCTAGAATGTGGTAGAAATACGTAGTTACGTTTGTATTTAATTTGGGGTGTGCAGCAGCACATAGGCCTGCGAGAAATGTGGAAACTAAGTTGGGAGTAGCAGTGTACAGCTAAGGACTTTGGAGAGAATTCCTGAAGCCTTCACAGGGGAAAGGGCAGTAGATCTGAATACGCTGCTGTCGGTTTTCTCTACCGACGCGAGACCGAGGAGCCATCTTATAAAATAGAACCTTACCTGGTCTTCGAGGCCAAACTAAGGCAGCTGGGGGTTCTACAGCTCCAGCTAACACTGTGGAAACCACTTACAGGTTCTGATCCGGAAGTGTTTTTATGACTCCGCCTTATTATGACAGGACCAGCGCGTTATTATGACTTCAACACAAAATAGTTCCTATGGCGACTAGTATCCCTTTCCTACACATGCGTAGTACAGAAGACACGCTATGTCACATTGTTTGTTATCCTGG
The DNA here is from genome assembly GCF_031143425.1 of Pleurodeles waltl. Lineage (NCBI taxonomy): Eukaryota > Metazoa > Chordata > Amphibia > Caudata > Salamandridae > Pleurodeles > Pleurodeles waltl. The sequence continues at coordinate 521,786,757 of NC_090442.1, forward strand.
AACACTGGGGCAACGTGCTACAATTATATGCATGGAAAAGGAAAGAACGAGCATGCGCAGACGTACGAATTACATCACGTGGTCAGGCAATGTATTATTAGTCGTGCACACACCGTTTTTTTCTGGAAGGTTTCCGGGTCACATTAAGTGGGTGTTTTGCCTGTCCCTTTTCGGTTGGTTGTAGTAGGAAACACTGTAGTGGTTTTCAGGGATCAAGATAAACATTTGTGAGATAACAAGAAACTGCAAACGTCGTACACTACTCGGAGGGAAACGTGCACGTCCAGGAGCCGGAAAACAGGTAAAGCGACCCGTGACAAACGAAAGTTGTGCGAGCTTAACAGTCATAGACAGGAAAAGATAAGTATTGTAGGTCATGTTTTCTTTTGTTCTCGTCATCTGCTTTTAGTGTGTCCTAATCCAAAGGTCTGCCCGTCGCATTCAGTGAAGGAAGAAACGTGGGGGTGTAGTTGATAAAAGGCTTTATTTCACTTTAGAGGATATACACAAAGGATATGCACGAGAAATAACAAAGGGCTGAAGATCAATTGTTGTGCAGCGAGGAACTCCAAGCGAGAGTGACTCCCTGGACAACAGTAAGAATCCTTGGGAAAGAAGAGTGCAATGCATATTACTACTAACTATTTAAAGAAACCTAACCTCTCAGTACAACATCCATCTTCCCACAAAAACAGAAAGGAAAGCAAAACTCAATACAATAAGTTATCATTGAACTTGACCGGTGTGGAGTCTGTGACGTGCATGAGCCGGACTCCTCGACATCATCAAATGGATCACCTCGAATTGAACTCAGACAAAACAGAGATCATCATCTTCGGCCCCAACAAGGCAGCATGGAACAACTCTTGGTGGCCCACCACCCTTGGACTACCCCCAACACCCACCCCCGACGCACACAACGTTGGCATCATACTGGACTTGTCTCTCTCCATGACCCAGCAAATCAACGCCATATCATCCTCCTGCTACAACACCCTTTGCATGCTACACAAAACTTTCAAATGGATTCCTTTAGAAACAAGAAGAACAGTCACCCTCGCACTCATAAGCAGCAGACTGCACTACGGCAACGCCCTTTACGCAGGGACCACAGCCAAGCTTCAAAGAAAACTCCAGCGAAATCAGAATGCAGCCGCACTTCTCATCCTCAGCCTCCCCCGCCATGAACACATATCCACCCACCTCAGATCCCTACACTGGCTGCCCATCAACAAAAGGTTCATTTTCAAAATCCTTGTCCACGCTTACAAATCCCTCCACGACACTGGACCGGCCTACCGCAATGAACGAGTCAACTTCCACATACCAACTCTACAGCTCCGCCGACCTCGCCCTCGCTACAGTCCCCCACATCCAACGCACCACCTCAGGTGGCAGATCCTTCTCCCACCTCGCCGCCAAGACCTGGAACTCCCTCCCCACCACCCTAAGCCAGACCCAGGACCTCCTAACCTTCAGAAAGCACCTAAAACATGGCTTTTTCGAGCAGTAACCGGCCACCCCCAGCGCCTTGAGACCCTACCGGGTGAGTAGTGCGCTTAAGAAATTTATTTGATTGATTGAGCCACAGGAGGACCATAGTGTGAAGCAGACAACCAAGTACTGTGATGCTATCCGCGGAGTGGCCCCGAGCGACCATTCACCCAACCTTTGTATTTTAGAGGCTGGTTGGCACTCTGCATCCCTTCCAACTTTTATTACAACAAAAAGATTCAAAAGCTTTTATTGGTAAACAGCATACATAGTCTGTCAGTCTGTGACGTGGCGCCGGATTGGGCCGAAGTCCTGTCGGCTGCTAGCATCTCATTCACCAGTTGTTGAGGCGGCCGTGTCTGCTGTTCAGGCGCCGGTGTCTATGCACGGGGGAGCTATTGCACTCAGGGGTTCTTCTGCCTTTGAAGTTGTCCCAACATTCTCTTTACCCCAGTGTCCTGTTTGAGACTGGATGTCACCGCCTCTCCCCATGTCATCTCGCCCACCGCTTCATTGTTGTCACTTTGTTCCCCAGCAGAGAAACAACTCACTTGAAGCAGGAGACATTTCAGGTTTCTGTGGAATGCCCTCGCTGGACCATTATTTCTGTAATATTTACCACCTTCCACAATTCCTTCTGGAACGGAGTGCGAAATCACTTTATCTCCTACCACCTGATAAGGGATCACTGCTCTTCGGGGTTAACTTGGGCTTGACTCGCCCAGTCATTCATGGATTTCTGCTTCTCCTGTGCTGCTTTCATGTCTAGGGTGACTAGGCTCTTGTTGGGTTTGGCAGGGATGACATCTCTGGTGGGCCTTCGCAGCAGTAGATTCATCGGGACAGTGTTTGTGGTGCTATGCAGTGTTTGCCAGTACACTCTCAGGAATCTTTGTTGCCTTTGGGCATGCATAAAGTGCTTCATTTCCTTGTTGGCTTGTGGCCATTGCGGAGTCACTTTGCAATGTCTGATGTTGACAGACTTTAAGTACGTTTGAAAGGCCTGCCCTTACAACGGAGACCCATTATCAGTGTGGATCTCCTCCACGAGTCCTGGCAATGCAAGCACCTTTTCCATGGCAGGTTTCACTTTGGAGAACGCTGTATATAATGCTAGCTCCTCTATGGGATACTTGGTGAGGCTGTCAGTGATCACAGCCATGAGTCGCCCATCTGGGAAAGTTCCAAAATCCATGCTGATGCAGGACCATAGTGTTAAACACTGCTCTTCTGTGATTATCGGATTTGGACGGTAGTCCTCCACTGGTTATCACGCAGGGATGGCAGCCTCAAACTTTGTCATCCACCTACATATCCAAGCTGGAGAACCCTACTTTGTCCCTCAGCCTCACCATGGTGTGGACCTTGGAGGTCCTGGTGGGCCAGATCAACAATATGGGCCCATAGACTAAGGGGTATTATGATTTACCCTCCCAGAGAAGAAGGCCTTCATGGCTGGCACTTCTGACCCTCCTGAGTTGGCCCATTGTCGTCTATTCAGAGGCTGTTAACGACTTCGCACCATCCAGGAAATTGCACCACTGTTTCTTGAGAAGCGCCCCTTTAGCTTTTGACAGGCTTGTATCAGACTTTCTCGCTTCCTTTATCTCCGCTATGCACAGTGCCCGGGGGCATGCGCCATGTACTACCATCTTTACACATTCCTCAACTCCTTCGTCCTCTTTGCCTTCACCAGGGACAAAGAATATGGCATACCTGTGGATGTTGCACCAGGTAGTCAGCCAGGTTGTTCACTCCGGGACGATATACTACGCTGAATGGTGTCTTTTGCACAGCCCACCTTTTGATGTGGGGAGAAGCATGCTAGGATGTTCCAGAAAACTGTGGGACCAAAGGCTTGTGGTCTCTTATGACTCGTAACCGCTGTCCACAGAGGTACAGGTGAAAATGGCAGCAGGCCGACCTGATTGCCAGCGCTTCGCACTCAATTTGTGCATACCTCAGTATGTGCTCTAATCACACACATGATTGGGGCTCACAACTCCTTGTTCTTCTCCTGCATGGGGATGGCTTCCAGCTGTACGAGGCTCACTTCCAACACCAGCTTTGTCTGGGGTCGTGGATAAGTATGCCATGGTGGTATCCAACTGTAGCACCTCTTTCACCTGTTGGGATGCCATGTCGGTGCGGGGATCCCACACCATGGAATGTCATTCTTCTTTTAACGCCCTCAGTGGTTCCGACAGGGTGGCCAACTTCAGGATGAACCAGCCACAGTACGTGACCATTCCGAGTAAACTCGCCTTACCTTCGAGGGGCTTCCTGGGTTGACTACGACCTCTTGGCTATTCTCTGCAACCGCTACCAGCTGTGCCCCACGGCCCGGCACCTCGCCGTCTACTTGCTGGACCTTTTCATGGATCACTATGATGTGGCAATCAAACAGCTGTACGTCATTGCGCTCTCCTGCTTGCTCCTCACAAGTAAGTGTCTTGCACCTTACACAGGATCATCTACTTAAGATAGCTTGTAAATAGTTGTTTGGAACTAGTGCTCTTGTGAGTAGTGGGCTCTGTCTGTCACATTATAATTGGGTTGTGTCGAGGCACTTTATGCAAAAGACGTGGTCAGAGCACGTGTCCCACCCACCACATAAATGCCATTCCCTAGATGCAGTGTCAGTTATTGTAAACTATGGATTAGCTACAGACCTTAGCCACGTTTTCAGTGCACAGTTAAAGGGGGTCACTTAGTTGAACTGGAAAATGGGCAATCTCCTATGCATGCCCTGGGCACTCATGCTTGCACAGGGAAAACGATACCCTCTTCTGTGCGCTCTGGCAAAGATGTGCGCAATCCTCTATGAACACTGGCATTGGGGTGCCCCTCCTATGTGTGCCCTGGAAAAGTGTGGGAAAGGGGTTACTCATACTTGCAAGAATGACATTTTCCTTCTAGTATAGACACACTGTACTGCATGCACTGAGAACCGTGGTATTCTCATGTATGCGCTTCAAAAGGGGGCGCACTCTTGCATGTACTCGACAAAGGTTGACACTCATACTTGCGCTGGAAAAGGGGTACTCACACATGCACTGGAAAAGGGGGTACTGTCATGCGTCTACCGGATAAAAGGGTTGCCTTCTTAAGACATGTGGTCTTAGCTTGTCTCCGTGCAGTGAACTCCTACTGGAAGGACCGTGTAGCTGTAGTACGTGGAGTGTGGCTACCGTGAGACTTGGGCGATGCATGGAATGGTGGGGCCTGTGTGCTGAGTGAACCCTAGGAGGTTTCTTTTTTTTAAGTTGTAGCACAAGTCTCTGGGTCTTTGTACATCTAGCTGAGGCCTATGGATTCCGTGCAGACGCACTGTCATTGCTTGGGAAGTCGAAGCACACAAAGGTTGTTTCCCAAATTCAGTGTCCTTGACTTGTGCACACAGTCACGAGACACAACCCCCCAGTTGTCGGTACATAGACTGCTCCTGAAGGGTTCCTGCCGTATGCCCTTCGGCTGCCCTTATGGAGATCAGGTTCGGATCCCTTTCGAGGTCACGGGGTCAGTCTGTCGCTGCAGGACAGGAGCTGCGCACTTTGCTTCCAGTGAACTGCCTCGGCTGCCTTCATTAGCTCGGAGCCCTGCCCTGGGAGCGATAGCCTCAGTTCTTTGTGCTCGTGGGAGACCCTGGCACCGGGAGAGCCCATTGTTCTGGAAGGGCTGCATTTAAAGGCCTCTGCCATATGTTACAGGGCGGCAGAGGGCAAGCGAGAGACCTCCAAACATCCATGTCTGTCCCCAACTACGTGTCTTTATTACAGCAAATTAAAAGCACAACATCTAATGTTCATGTTTAAAATAATATTTCATCATTTTTTTTTTTTTTTTTGGGTTGTTATACTAGATATCTATGAATTTCTGCTCTCTTTTTATCACACTTATCTACTCATCACTCTTATGTCATGTCTCTATCAAACTATCCTCCATTCTCACTCGGACTCATCCCAAATCCCTTCGACCACTTTCATCTCCTAAATATCTCTGCCTAAGCTCTTCCCTCCACCTCCACATCTAACTCACCAAACCTCACTCTACCTCTGTGACCTCCCACACAACCCTACTAAATTTTCCTGCATTCATCTCACCCTGCTACTATGCTCCCCCTAACACTTCCACATCCTCTTTCCCCTCCGCTCCCCTTTTATTCAACTCAAGCCTTTGGATTGAGTAAATGAAGGATAAACTCCCAATTAACACTTCTGGATTTCTTTCCTCCTCCACCCCTCCATTACTCCAGTCAATCTAACTAACAAACTCTCATATCCGCAACTCAAATTAACTCATAATAATACTAAAACTGTACTCCTTATTAAATTATACTAATCCATCACTAATTCTTGTTGGGTACCGGAGTAGCGTGCTACTCATCGAAAAGCGCTTCGACGCCTCGTCAGCGGTAGTAAGCGCTATATAAATACGATTACAATTACAATTACTTATAGCTTCCACCTTATTTGGGTCTACCTGCAGACCTTTCCTGGAAAAAATATATCAGAAAAACTATGAATTTTCGTAGAAGGAGCGATTCTCCTTGTGGAGGGTAAGCCTACAGTCTGCTAACTGTTTTAGGGTTGCTCTGAGCCGCACATTGTGCTCTTGAAGATTGTGAGAGAAGAATATGATGGTGTCACTAATGTTTAGTATCCCACCTGCCCAGAGACGGTCTTATATATAGTGTTATGAAACACCTCCTCTGCTGATGATATTCCACAGTTCAGTCTCTTGTACCTTCTGAGTCCTGTGTGGGTCAAAAAAGTAGTTATGTAGCAGATGGATGGGATCAAGCTCCAGTAGGTGATATCCAGCATTGAGGTCCAATTTGAAAACCACTGAGCATAGTTGAGGTCTGCCATGATGTTATCAACTGGGCTAATATGCCTCTTCCTTTGGATGGCATTGTTTGGGGGCACATATCTCTGCACACTCTGATGGCTCATGTAGCCGCTTGGGCTTAGGGGCTATCACAAGAGGGGAACCCTAGTGAATGGGCCCCAGGACCTTCTCAATTACTCCCTGCAGTGCCAGGTTCTACAGTTCTTTTCCACTAGTGGCCGCAGGTGGAACGGGACCATTTGGTGTTGAAGTGGCGTGGGCCTCACTATCTCACTGATGTGCAGCAGCTGGAGAAACTCCTGTATGTTGATCACTGCATGGGATTTCTTTCAAAGAAAACGATGTGGCACCCTAGGAAAGCGCTGGTGTCACCGTTTGTTATGTGGAGCCGGACCCTTGTCAATTTACCTTCACTCACCACCACAACGTCCACAACCCCTCTCAACGGCAATGGTTCGGTGCCACCATAGGTATATATTTTTGCCTTTATTGGAGCAAGTTTGTGGCATAGCGTGATCTTGCTGAACTGGGTGGAGTCCATGACCTTGATGGAGGCACCTTTGTCAATTAGTGCCCTCACAGTGGTTTCCCCAGTGTCTACGGTGCACATCGGCGGTAGTCGCTTACGGTTGCCCTCCCTGCCAGCGAAGGAGATGGTGAACACTTCATCGTTGTCATCATCATCGGGGTGTGCTCTTGGATCGGCCTTTATCGATGACCTCCCTGCATCTTCTTCCTCAAGTGACCGCTGTTGCAGGGTCGCTCTCTCCTTTCCGTCCCACACTTGAGCTTTGCCCACTGCTCCAACACACTTTGTTAAAATTATTAAATGTGCCCATACTCTGAACACACTTTTCCTTGAGCTGGGCAGACGTTTGATGTGCAGTGTGTCAGGCCGCAGTTGCAGCATCCACCTTTAGGCAGCTCAGGCACATTGGAGGCACGGGGCTGAGCAGGCTGCCTCTGGATGGCATCTACTCTGCTCACCTTTCACCTTTACCATGCATCCAGCCCAGCCAGGGCTGCCCCTCTCGCCAACCACCTCTATGACCACTCGACTGTCTGCCAGCTCATGCGACTATGCCAGGACCAATATTTTAACTGTTGCTGGTGCGGTTTGAGGTTCCTTAGCCCGGCTGATCTGCGGCTCTGAATCAGCTGGACTCTGATCTCATCGGGCTGGTTGATACCCGTACAAATGCTCACCAGCTTCCTAAGCCACGCATAGGAGACATTCATAAACTCATCATCAGCTTGACAGGTCTGGTGAGGTCTGCTGGGTGTCGAAGTAATGGTTCAGGGCTTTCACTGCGGCATCAAAATCAGCATTCCCCCCTCACATTTTGGGAAGATGCTTAAACAGGCTTTACAGCTTGGCACCCCCGAAGTGAAGCAAATGGTGATCTTGTTACTGCTCCATCTGTTTTGCAGGTGGCGCAAAAGTATTGTGCAGGTACCTGACCCACGTGGGTCCACCAGCTGGCTGAATGCAGCATCACCAAATGTGAGGAGTGCACGTAGTGCTCAGAAGCCATCTGGGCAGGGGTTCACTGCTGTTCAGACATGGAGTGTGTTTCCTGAACTGCAAGTCACTCCCCTCACAGCATGTCTGGATCAGCATAGGGAGACAGATCTTTGTGCGAAAGGTAGGCGCCCCTTCTAAGTTGCCCTCAGTTTGTGTGGGGCAATCAACTGTAGCTTCCATCTGGGGGTATGTAGGGTGCAGCCACTAAGTATCTGCGTGGTCCCCTGTTTGGTTGACAGATTAAACACACTTGATCCTGGTACTTATCGTTTATAAAGGACTCCACTATGATGCCTTCTGCCCTCTCACCTTTTCTATGTACCTCAGTCATACAGATTCCCTTAATTAAGACTTTGTGGATAATTATGTTTCTTTCCACGACTCACCAGCAACTGCCCACTGTCCATTTGCCCACAAGTCTCCTCATCAATCTCCTTGCACCTTCATCAAGGCTATTGCCGGACCCACTGCAGACAGGGTGCGGTGCACTGGTCTTCCAGCAGGTGGCACCGCTCACTAGCACAGCGCTGGGCCCTTCACACATGGGCCACGCGCACCTCCAGGGAGCGGCCTCTGTGGTTCTTCTCCTTCAGGCAGAGGGAGGGGCTATCTTCACCCTGGCGATGTGGATCAGCCTCCCAGGTGGAGGCGCAGGCGTGCATGTTTGGGGAGAGACGGCACACAATCTCACTTCAGCACATGAAATGGCCAGCCAAGCTGAGAGTGAGGCAGACGATTGCTGTCCCTCAAGATTCGTGCTGCCCACATTTCCATGCGACGTGTGCATTGGGCAGCGATAGTGACACGCACAGGCCATCAATGTCCTTGTCGCCATTGTGGAGTCTGCAACGTGCAGACTCCTGTATGGGCCGCAGCAACAGGACAATAAAGTGATGCAGACAACCAGTAACTGTGATGCTATCCGTGGAGTGGCCCCAAATGGCCACTCTGCCCTTTATTTATACATGTGAACTAGATAGGCTATGCTGCTGAAGGGTTATAGCTGGGCAGTACACATGTGGCAGCAACAATTCTGGTGACATGACTCCTGTCACAAAGTGCGGACAACATCCTGAGTTGAAATGCCCTGAGCAAGGCAGGCCTAGAAACATCTACTCACCCACTTTCTTAGTCGAGCCAAATTTTTTCAGCGTGATCAATTTTAGGTCCTTACTGGCCTGTTCTGGCGATAGAACCTGAGCTGGCGAAGAACAGGTATAATGTGCTTTCAGAAATTGAATGAGCAATAAACCCTCCTTTAAATCTTGTATTTTTCTTCTTATGTTTGCTGTGCGATGAAAGGCAGCAGTCAAAAGTCAACTTATGTCTTTTAAAAATAACTGGTCATTTTACCCTGGAGATTGCTTTTTAATTTTTTTTCTCTGACTGCAAAATTAGTATTTTGTAAGCTTAACTATCTGACAATCATGCTAGGGTACAGTGAGTGTAGAAAGAAATGCTGTAGGATGTCAGCTTTTTTCTAGCATACAGCATTTTAAATAGATTATGAATGAGCAATACAAATATTTCAGACTACATCAATACTTAAGAAAGCATATTTTTTGTAATTCTAAAGTGATGGAAACAACCATTTTAATAGTATCAAAACAAATCAGAACACTTTACTTATTGACGTGCAAATGATAAGTATTTACACATTAATGTCCGTGTGCTATATAGTTTTATCAATAAAACTGCATGTTACTGGGATCATTTGTGGCCATATCCATGGAACACATGCTGACTGTAAATTGCAGTGCACGGTCACATCATGCTTTAGTGATATATTTATTAAAATTGAGAGTTTTTAAACGTTAACTGAAAGACATTCCTGCCTCCAGTCCTATTGACAATGCTATTATTGCACTAAAAGGCAAGTAAGGGGTCATGTCTACCCTGTATGTGGGGTAGAGTCTTATCATAAATGGAGCAAAAACTATGCCTATTAAATCAAATGTTTTTTTTTTTTTATACAGCAGACAGGCTGGACTTATATATTTGAAGGTGCTCTCCTATGTAACAGTGAAGAAAAAGGCGACTCACTGAAATAAAATATTTGCGTAGCATCACATTGTTTGAGACCAGTTTATGGATAAAGAGCTTTACAGTTCTGTTGAGTAGATTATTCATGTCACTAGACCTGCAGGTTTGGTAAAAGTTTTATGATTTTTCAAGGCCTGCAAGGATTGGAAAGTTTGCCTTTTAATGCTCAGGTCCAGAAGTGGATAGGAATGAAGACAACCCCTTTGGCAAGCCATGACAGTACAGCCTCCACCCTCCCAAAAAATGCTGCCAGTCGGTCCGAGGTTTGCCTCTATGACAAGAGTTGACCTGTAAACCAAAAATGGAGCACTGGCCAGTGAAATCCCATGACGTATACTTGTGGTTTTACCCTTTCCAATCTACTAAGTAAAACAATCGTCCTCTGATACTCCAGCAATCCAAAATTACTTTCACCTTATATTCCACATGACCAAGTGTGCTGGGGGAAGAGGTGGATCAAGTCTACTACGCTGACGAAAAACAGGCATCAGTAGCTAAAGATGCACATATGGCGCATCAAAACTTTGCTACAAACGGAGGCCCTTAATCAGCAATAATAGCAGCAGGAATCCTTTGTAGCCATGCAGTGTGTTAAATTAAAATATCTGCTTGTTCCTTGGCACTGTGCATCATACAAAGGGGAAAACAATGTGCAATTTTGGTCAATAGAACCACTATGACCAGGATTGTGGTCTGGCCAGGAACCGGAGGCAAATTAGTTAGAAAGTCCATGCTGATATTATGCCAAGGAGAAGGCTGTACTGGTAAAGGCTGTAGTAGTCCAGTGGGACAAGAATGCATACCTTCATTATGAGCACAGATCGTGCAGTTCTGGACAAATGTCCATTCTTAATCTGGTTTTCCCATTAAAGCCAACGTTGACTGAATAAAAGAGTTTTACTCTCTCCTGGATGTTCTGCCATGGGCTTGGAATGACACCAATAAAGTGTCCGTTGGTACAAGTCTGGGGTAAGTGGATACAAGGCCCCTTTTTAAAATCCAGACATCACTCAATGGGATCTATATGAATAGAAGTAGAGCAATCCTCATCAAGAAGTTTGTCAAAGGCTGATGCACCTATCAAGGACCCTTCCTGGAGGACGGCCAAGGGAGAGCTGCTCTGCAATTCACCTGAGCCCCAAGCCTTGATTTGATAAAGAAGCCTCCTCTTCTTTTTTTTTTTTTGTTCCTGGTCAACATGTTATGACTTAGTCAAACTCATTGAAAGACAACACATAGGGCAATTGTCTGGAACACAGTGCTCCTACTGAGCATAGAACTTTCAGGTTTTTGTGGTCCTATAGGTCAGTGTATGGCGGGCTCCTGAGACATAATGCTTCCATTTTTGCAGAGCGGTCTTAATAGCTAATAGTTCCTTTGCCATGAAGGTAAATTTCTCTTCGGTGGGGAGCAACTTTTTGGAGGAAAACTCCACAGGATGAAGTTTTCCAGCCTTGGGTGTCATTAGGATTAAACTCTACTAATCTCAAATTGAGAAGGCTCAGCTTCCACCACATATGCTATTGCAGAGTTGGGGTGTCTGACAGCAGTTGCTCAGGTGAAACCCTTTTGCAACTTTCGGAAGGTAGTTCCCTCTTCTGGGGTCCAAGAAAAACGAACACACCATTCCGAAGGAGGTACTTTACTAGAAGTTAGCAATAAACCACATGAAGAAATTTGCAGATCAGAGGAAGCTTTGAACTTACTTGAAGTTCTGTAATTATGCAGTTCAAAGGATCTATGAAATCTGTTTTTTGCTGCATAAGCACTATTAAGCAACCCAGTTGGTAATACAATAAATTTCTATGAATCCAACACTTTGTTTTTATTTGTGCTTTTTCACCGTTTTAAGCTACAGATAAGAGTATTCCCTTAAACAATTTTTAAGGGTAAAAAGAATCCTAAACTATAACTTAATGCAAATGTGAGATGACATGCTTAAAAATTGGATTCTAACAACATGGACATAACAATAGTTTTGTCGAAGTTATGGTGGATGTGAAATGCTCTGAAAGCAACATGATGTTTGTTTGCATATTTTAGTGTTTATTTCATATACAGTGTCACATAAAAGCTAAAAACTCAGACACTATTAGTAGATGATCCAATGGTGTATATATGTTGATCATGAAACATAAAGAAGTCTCTTTTGAGTCATCCGTTCTATGCCTCAATACATATTTTGCTTGATCCGAATAAAGTTGTTTATTTGCTTTCCCAATAATGTTGAAGAAGTTGTCCTTTAGAGTTATCTTTGAAAGAGCAGGGAATTTATTGTCTGCAGCAGTCCTGGATTCGTATAGAAAGAAAAGGCATCCTCATCAGGAACTCCGTCTGGGTCGTATTTGACCATACCTTTTGTACTGTGTAGCACAATAATCCTGTGTACCATCAGCAGATTGCCTTAGGGTCATGCCTACCTCTCTGTTCTCCCCTTTTCACCTGCCTTATATACAGGAAACGGAGAGGAGCCCTACCTGCCCTTAGGGAAGTCATACCTTGATTGACATACTGGAAATGTGCCAAACCTCTCAGAATGGGAGCTTTTCTCTGATTGGAAGAAACAGGGGCAGAAGAGTTTCTGGCCCTACTCCCTTTATAAGGAGTTTCTCCCTATCTCTTTCTTCTGTGTTATGGCATACCTTGCCGTCCTTGAAATCACTTCAACTCCACCAATTATGGATGGTTGCCAAGGTTCTCCAACATCAAGCAAATACATCTGCTGTACTTGCCATGGAGCCCATTCCGAAGGACCTGGCTGGAAAAATCCACACAAGCCAGTACCTGCAATGCTGATTGGCAGCAGTAGTAAAGAAAATGGTAATTCTGCTTTTGTTAAGTTACACATGCTCTACAGGACTTTATTTGCAATTTGCAGTGAAAAATCTTTGTGCCATGAAATCTGCTTCACCTCAGGATTGCTTTACCTGAAATCTCAGTTTTGTATGTGTGATCAGATGTATTTGTTTTTCGGTGCTCAACATACAGTAATAAAGTAAATAGCATTATTCTAAAATGATAGGAATTCTAAATCATGACCCTGAATTGAAAAACAGTTGAATGAACTTTCCTTGGTGGCTTATAAGTACAGGCAAACTATTAAATAATTTATTTCAAATGCATGTTAAATTCTCTGCATGAAAGATATGCATATGATAAAGAATCTAAAAATGAGGTCTTTCCATAGCTAAAGTGTAAAAACCTGAATTGTGTTAAAAAAAGAGAAGTACTACACCAGCATAAGGAGACAAAATCCCAGTTACTAATTCTATTTATGAGTTTGTGCTCTATGTACTTAAGTGCCCTTCTGACTACAATTACTTACATGGATTGTAATGTAATTGAAGTACATGGACCAGGAACAGTAAATGAAAGGTTACCAATAGCCCAATGCTTCTGAGTTTTGTTAGCTTTCTTTAAGGAAATTTCAGATTCTTTTATCAATACCAAGTAAAAAATTATGCTCTTGCCTTTTGTTCTTGATAGCATCAAAAGAGAACGTTTAGCTGCCTTATCCAGAAACCCAGGGAAAGACACTACATAACACATGACAAGAAACAACCAATGTTGCCCATGTATTCAGTTTAGGAAACTACACAAGAGCAAATGCGCCCCATTCTTTTCTCTTTGACCAGACTGAAATGCAAACTCTCCCAACTGCAGATCTCAAGCTTCAGCCTTTTTTCATCTCCTTCATCTCAACCCAAAACATACCTACTCATCAGCTTTGAAACTTTGTGTTTCTCCTTAATCATATAACATCCCAAATTCTGGGTTGAGAAGGAAAATAGAAGCTTATAAATGTTGAGTGTACCGATCTGTTAGCTGCACAAAATTATCTTCCAGTCTGGACCCCAGCAAATAGACCTTGGAAGCATGGGCTGAGTAGGCTCCAGAATTAAAGATATCCAAACCCCCTTGAAGCCCTAACCAAACTTCTCCATCTGGTCAAAGTGGAAGAATACCTGGGCAGAGAGCTTCCTAATCAAAATTAACAACTGGTCTTTTGACCCAGATCCTGTCGCCTTTGTAATTTTCCTCATAGGTTCTAAGTGAACCAAACAACACATAGGTTAGAATGAACTGGAAAAGCAGTATTCTATTCCATCCACATATTGGATTTATTCCCTTAGAGATGTTGAAAACAATCCCACACGGACATCATTCAAGTCTAGGATCCACACATCTTAAACCATCTTACAAGATCCAGCATAAAAACATCATCAATTTAACAGAAAATGGCATATCCAGTACCTGCTTAAGCACCCCATCAGATTTGACATAAATGTGAGAGTAGGCTTGGAGAGTCACAGGAAAGAGCCAGATAAAATGAAAATTGTGCACATGTGTTCGCCACAGTAGCATTACTAAAATCATCTCCCCACAACTAGCTGTGCATGTGCACCGTCAATCTGCAAATTAAAAGTGAGGATGTACAAATGCAAGGTTTTCTTGAGGAATTCCTTATATGTTTTATCAAGTCTTAAAAAAAAAAAAAAGTGATGTTGAAAAGTTTTTAAGACTAGGGTTCAAGAAATCTTTAACCACGATAAACGCAGTCTAACTTTTGATTCTTGCTACTAATAATTAATTTTCCATTCCTAACAACAGCACAATGTGAACAACAAAGAAACGCCTGCGCTTCTCAACCAGAAGAGTAGATGGTAGCAGAGGAATACATAATATCTTCTGAAAGTTGCAGCTGGGGCTGAAATTTCACGATTGTTGAGGTATTTTAATAGGTTTGTTTCACTTAATTACTTGGCAAAAGAAAAAAGTTGAACGTTAGAAGCTCCATGGATATTTGTGATAAGAGGGTGGATAAGATACAGTACTATGCCACAGAGGAGAGGGATTCAATTTAACTTGTACTAAAGTGTTACACAGCTTGTTCTTTTCACAGAACAGTAATTGGAAACTTAATTGTGGATACATCCATCTCGTGTATGTATTTGTTTTTCCACCTACGGATTTTATCAGGAAATTTATGAAAAAAAGCCAAGAAGCGTAGTGTGTCTATATCTAATGCACATACTTGTACATACTGCCCCTCCATCAACCATGACTCTCCAGCCATCTCTTTCCTGGGCTCTTCTTCCAGTCTGACTCCAGGTTTAACCCATCTCTTTGCAGTCAGCCTCAGAACCTTGTCGCCAAGTGTGTCTTGGCCTACCTCTTTTCCTTTTCCCTTGAGGATTCTAGGCCAGGGCTTGTCTGGTGGTGTTTGATGCAGACTTATCCAGCCCCATCATCTGTTCATGATTTCTTCATAAGCAGTGAGTTGGGAAGTCTGCTGTTATAGGTCGTTGTTGCTAGTGGTGTTTGGCCGGCTAATTTGGAGGATTTTCCTCGGACAGCTGTTAATGAAAGTCTGGACTTGGTTGGTAGTGGTCACTGTTGTTTTCCAAGTTTCTGCCCCATACAGAAGGACTGATTTTACATTGTTGTTAAAAAGTCTGATCTTGGGTTGCAGCTTTAGGTCCTCGGAGCACATAATGTTAGCTAAAATTCACCTATCACTTTAGTGTTTTGGCTAACAAGTTCTAATTTCTCTAGCTATTATAATTTTATAAAAGGGATTATGCCCAAATATCTAATATACCCTTTGATAACTTGAAAGGAATGCATGGAGTGTCATCCCAGATTAATTTGGAATCTATCCATCTACGAGTATTTTAATGATCCTAGAATTGCTTCCTTTTGGAAAATTTCCCTATCTGAAAGGTCGCCGCAAAATGTTTGCCTTCCTCCTCCTCTTTTTCTGACCTCGTTTCTGTTTGTTAGCTTTATGACTCTGGCCACTTTACCGCTGCTAATCAGTGCTTAAAGTGCATGTGCGCTCTCCTGAAAACATGGTAAAATTGGCTCATACCCAATTGGCATATTTAATTTACTTGTAAGTCCCTAGTAAAGTGCAGTACATGTGCTCAGAGCCTGTAAATTAAACGCTACTGGTGGGTCTGCAGCACTGATTGTGTCACCTACATAAGTAGCCCCATAACCATGTCGCAGTTTATTGCCACTTGCATTTAACACTAATTGCCAAGCCTTAAACTCCCCTTTTATAACATATTAGTCACCACTTAGGTAGGCCCTAGGTAGCCCATAGGGCAGGGTGCTGTGCTATGTAAGTAAAAGGCAGGACATCTACTTGTAAGTAATGTTTAAATGTATTTATAATGAAAAACTCAGTTTTTCACTTTTGTGAAAGCTGTTCCTTTCATGGGCCAGCATTGGAAATTCCCTTATATACTTTTAAGTGGTAATTTCTGATCTGAAAAGAGTGGTATTGTCATGTTTGGTTTGGCTGGAATGGCAGTGAGAAATTCTGCTTACTGGTGAAGTTGGATTTAACATTACTATTTTAGAAATACCACTTTTAGAAAGTAGGCATTTCTCTGCACTTACTGCTCTCTGTGCCTTACAGCTTGTCTCCAATCCACGTCTGGTCTGGTGTGGTCTGGTCTGTGCTGGTTGACAGCTCCCCTTGTGCATGTCACCCAGATAGCCATAAACAAAAGACTCTCCACTGCATCTACATACAAATTGGTCCTTTGTGGGCACAAAGGGTGGAAGGGCTTTCTCACTTCAAAGGCTAGTGGCCTGATTCCTCCCCACCCCTCCCCCCCCCCCCCCACACACACACCTCCTTCTCCCACCCCTCCAGATAGGACTGGGCTGAAAGGGAACTGTTGCACTTCAAAACCACTTTTGAAGTCTCCCCTACTTCAATGGCACATTTGGGTGTATATATACTGGGTCTGTGACCCACTAAGGACTGCAGTACTGCTCAAAGGACTCAACTGGAGTGGTTTTCTGGGAGGACTGCTCTTCTTCTTGTTGCCCTGCTGCCTCCTGCTCCCTGACTCTGTTGGAATGACTTTGCCTTCCCACCACAAGTGATTTCCAAGAGATTGTCATCTGCCTCCTGTTAAGAAGTCTCAGGGCCGTGAAAGACTTCACCTAAAAGAGAAAATCCATGCCTCAGCACGCCGTGACGGGAAAATTGACGCAATGACTGTTTTGCAGCTCAAAAATCGGCACAACGCCGGCAGAATCAACGCAGCACATCTTTCGCGGATGAAAAATCGACAGAGCAACTGCAGAATCAATGCTGTGCCTGTTTCATGGCGGTTCCATCATCACAGTGCATCTGGATTTTCCACGCATCGTTTCTGGAAGTCAATTTGTCATCAACCTCGCACCGCAGTAAGGAACCAGGGCTGCATGTCCATAAATCAACATATCGCCTTTCCTGTGAGGAAAGAATCACTGCATCACCTCTACTGCCAGTAAGGAACCGATGCATCATCCTGCCTGCATGGAAAGCATCCGCGCATAACCCCCCCTGTGCAGTAAGGAACTGACGCATTGCTTTGCTTCTCCAACGCCTCACCTCCCCTGTGGCCTTCATCATCTTTGTTTTTGATGCATTCCAGGTACTTTGTGCTAAAGAGATAGATCCATTGATTCCTATGGATTCAGACTTAATTCTCAAAAAAGTGATATCTTGACCTGTGTATATTGGACCTTTGTTGTTTTGGTCTTGTTTTATTCATATATATATTAACTGTTTTTCTAAACTGGTGTGGAGTACTGTTTTTGGTGTTTTCACTGTGTTACTGTATAAGTTATTGCACAAATACTTTACATATTGCCTTCTAAGTTAAGCCTACCTGCTCTGCACCAAGCTACCAGAGGGTGAGCACACAATAATTTAGGTTCTGTTGTGACTTACTGTGACTGGAATTGTGGTCCCTACTTGGACAGGGTGCATACCTCTGCCAACTAGAGACCACATGTCTAACACTTCCATTGACAGTACTCCCTCTCAGTAAAAGCTCCTTACTGTTTCTCATGTCTCGCTCAGGTACATCCACAGAAATCTACACACTGTGGCCATTCTCTCGTACGTAGCCTTTACCATGCTGTCACCTTTGACCTAGCCACTACTGCCTTAAATATCATAGCAAGATGCAGGGGTGCCCAGTCCCTATTTTATCGCCCACTTCTGTACCACTGTCTGCTGCCTGTTTAGTGGAATACATGGAATACTAGATGGGTGCTACACTAATGGCACACAGGGAAGCAGCACTATTGCAGGAAACATATTAGAAGTGTGTAAAGGATTTGGCACAAAGGTCCCATGGTTCTCCAGCTTTTCCAGGTAGGCCTATTAAGCTTCCATAAGACTTGCAAAAAAAAAAAGGATTTTAGAAATGATCAGTCCTCACGCCTAAGTACTCTTCAGGTATATGAGTATGTTCTTCTACAGTACTAACAGAAGATCTCATCCCTCAGATCGCTTTCTACCTGCATATGCAACATATCTTCCTAACTATAATCTGACCTATTCAGTGCATCGTGTCGTGTTCCAAAGGCCCTGATCAGCACACACTTCCTGCTCTCTCTGCCAATTCTATTCCCACCTCTTATCATTTTCTAAATAGGTTTTGATTGAAAAGGCATCTGCCACTGTGGTCACCATCAAGGCCTCCCATCTTGCCATTGACCTAGCTTACTCCTAAATGAATGAATGAATGAGAATTAGCCTACCGTTCAGCCAACACTCAATAGTCCAAGCAATTACTTTGTCTTAAACTCCTATTTGGAGATCATGGTAATCTGAACTACCTGTAAACCACCTTCAACACCTCTTTATCCTGCTATCCATATGCAGCATCGCCCTGATTTGAGACTGTTTCTAAAAGTGGTGTTACAGCATTAAAACCTTTGATGCCCTATGCTTAACCTTGACCATGTCGTCGTCACTGTTAAATACAGCCACAAGTAAATTGGTCGGACAACTTCCACATCACCGTAAGCACCGTAACATAATGACTATTTATTAACCAGACATTAGTCCATAAAGCCCTTGTACCCAAAAGGCCAGCCTATCGAAATTGCAATATTATGTCTGCTGTTTCTAGCCAACAATCCCACTTAATAACAAAATCATTCCTTTGAAAATGTTAAGATGATGAATACATTATCAAGCAATAATGATACACCAAAGCAAGAAGCATTTGCATCTCCTTTTATGAAAGATGAGGTTTGGCTCAAGACGCAAACATCCAAAACACATGTAACACTTAAGACAACTGGCCATCAACAACAACTAAAACTCACCTCTTTGTGTATAACAGAGCTAATTAAAACCCATTAAGAGAGCTCTTCCAGATTTTAAACTTTATGCAGTCACCACGAAGAACACAGCATCTGCTATAACTAGCTGGTGCACTGACATTGAAAGTATATTTTAAGGTCTCTTCACCCAGGCAGTACCTCCTCTTGGTGCTCCAGACACCTACACACCAAAGACAGACAATAGTCTCATGCAGACCTAAGCCTTCTTAATAAAACTTTCTAGAAATAACACATTCTCAAGTCAGCAAATATCTCCAGCCAAAATTCCAAGATGTAATGTAAACTGAACTGCTCATCCCACCTGGATGGTTACTGCCTGATATAGTGAGTTAAAAAGTTCAATCACTCACTCAATCATATAATGACATACTAGTTTTCTATCCATGACTGCAAGATAACAATGTCTCTGCTGGTACTACTGCTTGAAATAAATCCACCCGTCTTATTTTCTATATTGACAGACTAGCACAAATATTTTACATCGTCAGTCCTACAAAAGATAGAGATGTTTCTTATTAAGATACATATCATCAAAAAAGCAGTCACATATGGATACAGGTAGCCCTCCTTGGCATTTCTGACATCTTGTTTCAAAATATAAATAGAGTACCAGTCCTTCTCAGTTTTGTCTGCTTTGAAGACAGTTCACCACATAAAATGTAAGTAAAATAACAGCGATTTACTAGCTGCTTGCGAACACCTCCCAGTCTTCCACAGACTGATTCAAAGCTTCCAGTGCGACCATTCTCAACTGGGATTTTTACATCAGCCTGCTTTTTTCCCCAAAGTGCTCGCCTCCCACTTCCCCTATTTAACAGCTATATTAAGCCACTGAATGGCACCCTGAAACATCACAGAATAAATCTTCACTGCTGCACCGACAACTCACAGCATAATAGCCGGCTCACTTGAACATGTGTCACAGATATGCAGTGTTCTGCCTTCTTCAGCTATTAAGGCACGTATAGTTCCACACATCTCGATTTCAATATGTCCATTTGGACACCTACTCATTGCTACAAGCCTCAGCTGCAGTCACACCTCTCATATTTTTACCAGATATCATTATTTAAGGTCACCTGTGGTAGTGGATAACGTGAAGAAAAACCTAAGTGGCAATTGACTACTCTATAAACATACAGTCATCAACCAGGCATGTAAATGCCAGTATATATATTTGGTCACTTATATGCAGCAGTTTTGAGATGTGAACAGGTTTATTCGTCTGATAACCACTTAAGTAGCCAATCCAGTAACTGGCACAACATTTCTGCATTTTTCTATTCATAGACCAGCAGTGAAAATGAATCAATCATCTACCAAAAGCCAAAACTTAATGATCAGATTTCCACTCTAGCGCTAGGCATATCCACATCTCAGCATAGTGCTATAGAACATCAAAGACAGGCTAACCAGGGAGAGAAAAAAATAACTTCCATTACCAACATCATCCTGCAATCTCACTCTTGGAACCCCTTTAATTCATTCACTTCTTTAAATCCACATCAAAGTGGGCATCCACCAACACTTAGCACTAGCCTCCTAGAACCATCTCCCGTTCAACTCCAAAATCATTCACTGCACTAATCTTCATGAGTCTCGAAAAGACTGATGTGTTCTCCCTTCCTCTGCAGATGCTGAACTCATACACGCGTAATTCTGACTCCAGAGAGCTTGGTTGTCTTATGGATGATTTGAGTGCATAAAACATTGCAGTAGTATTGAAAATAGTGGGTTGATTGATTCTTTTGCCCTCAAGATATTTTTAAGAGGTTTATCTTCTACTTGAAATGTGGGCACGCTTAGTTCCTCTGCTTTTATGCCACTATCCTTCCTCAAAGTAAGGGAAAGTTTCCACGGTTGCACCCAGCTTCACATAAATGCAATTACTTGGTCCATTAGGGGATCATTTCAGTCTTCTTCATAATTTGAACATTTGTACTCTGTTTGGATTGTACCATTACATTTGTTACTATGGGCCTGATTACAACTTTGGAGGAGGTGTTAATCCGTCCCAAATGTGACGGATATACCACCAGCCGTATTACGAGTTCCATAGGATATAATGGACTCGTAATACGGCTGGTGGTATATCCGTCACTTTTGGGACGGATTAACACCTTCCTCCAAAGTTGTAATCAGGCCCAAAGTCATTACTTTGCTGCTAATTTGATTTTGTACTGTTTCAGCCTTCTTTGGTCCCAAAATTGTTTATAACTTTTAGTAACATACATGCTGCTCAGAATACTCTCCATAGTGTGCTACACATGGTAGAATTGGATAACATAACATGTTCTACTAAACCACATTTGTTCATGTAAAGATGTTTGTGCAGTTATCTTACCACCTCACCTACATCAGCTTCATCGGGATTTTGGCAGGCAGGAGAAGAGCACAGTAATAGCTCCCCTTTTTTCTTTAGGGCATTCTGGAGGTCAAGTAGGGGAGGGGGTTGGGGAAGATCAGTCTTGCACTACACAACCTCAGAGGCACAGCAGCGACCTGGTTTGTTAGTGAGTCTGATGCCATGCTCTCACTCTCACTCATTACGCCATGTCTGGTGAGCTAGCTGGCTAGGGCACACCTGCTGTAGCAAAGCAGGTGCAGAGGATGTTAAAACATCCTGGATAGGCCCGGATGGATCCTGAAGGTAAAGGGTGGAGAACCCACCATGTGCTAATTAAGGGCTTCTTTGTGAAACTCTGCATTGCTCCACACACCCCATTAGCAGGATAGTGCAGCCTTGTGGCCTCCTGACAGTTTCAATGGCAGCAGTGTGATTTAAGTTATGGAGCAAAGAGCCATTAGGCAGGGTTATCCTGTTGAGTGCACACTGCCAATTCTGCCTGATATATTCATCTGTTAAAGACTGCTCCTCCATGAAGGTTACTTCATGATGATTTGCCCTGGAAGAATAATATAAAGGTGATTCAATGTTGTGTGGATGACTTTCATACAGACACAGGAGAAGCGTTCCCTGCATGTGCAGAATTGTTAGTCAGGATTGTCTCTGGCCTCTAAAATATATCAACGAATACTCCTGATTCCTCATGCAGATTTTTGGGCTTTGCTATTTCTTCAGATTGTTATGTCTTCAGATTGTGGTGAAGTTGTGGTAAAATATCTGTGTCCGGATGGGGGTTCTCCAGGGACTACAGAGTATGCAACAAAGCCCACCTGGTGTTTTCCCTGCTAATGTGACAGGTGAGGATAATGCTAAGCAGAGGAAACTGAAGTTTGGCTATTAGTGGCTCAGTAGGACAACTAACTTCACGCGTGCAGACCAGGACTCTGCACTGAATCAGACAACCCAGGCAAAGGATGGGTGTTGCACACAGTCATACATGGGAGAAAGGGGAGTCTCATATCCATTAACACAGATGGAACACTTCTCATGTACCATTTACAAGTGCAGTTTGCTAAACAGTCTAGCAGGTTTGAATGCCATATATATTATGTGGAGGATATGCCTGCTATGCATAATGAAGAATTCCTCCATATGGTAATAGCTCTGAAGGTGATTAGAGTGAAGGCTAAGGATCTCAAGATGTGCTCCTAATTCAGTAATATCAGAATTGTAGGTGAGGCTGCGTCAACACCCATGGCTAAGTGGGAGATATTCATAAAGGTGCTATTTACTGATGTCCTGGGACAATGTCATTTTTCAGATCTCTTCATGGTGGAGAGAGCTGTTTGTACTTTAAATCCCATATCAACTCTGGGTGCATCACAGAGGTACGTCGTTGCTTGTCTTTTGAGTTGCTGAAACTGGAATACCAAATGAAAGTTTGCTTATGAAAACAGAGACTTGTCAATTCAAGGTGTTACTGTTACAATTTATCCTGATTTTACTGCTGCAGGACAAGGGGCAAGCAGAGCTTTTATTGATGTTGAAAATAACTTTCACTCTGCCACCTACACTTAGATCCTCAGGAAGCCATAAAATACTGCATTACACATCTGGAAGAGTAAATACAGCACAAAGCTGGTTGTACCTGTGGAAGATCATCAAGATGTAACTCGTACATATGACACTGATAAAAGGACTCATAATCTTCATGTTATTTGATGCCACATCCTCTAAAGTTCATACTTGAGTTGTTTGATTGATTGATTGATTCCTATCCAAGGGCTGATGTCATTTATGGTCTGTTCCATAATCTGTTACTGTATTATTGTGCAGTTCCAATGCCATATGCAGATGGGAGGCTCCAGTTTTGCTACTACATGTGTAACAACATTTAGCACAATATTCTGAGCGCACTGTTTTTATCTGGTTCAAATTCACTGGGCATTTGGGGCGCAATGTAGAGGGGGATAGTGAAAGATGTTGGGGGTTCACTGTTGACTCAGTAATTCCGTTGTGAATGACATTGTTCATCTGACACCTGTCTTTATTCTTTTCATGGAGGCAGGTCATCTCTTTTTATCTATGGGGAATATTATAGGTATGAAGTACTATGCATATGTGTGTGTGTGTGTGGATTTATATATATATATATATATATATATATATATATATATATATATATATATATTTATATATATATATATATATATATATGGATATATATATATATATATATATATATATATATATGGATATATATATATATATATATATATATGGATATATATATATATATATATATATATATGGATAGATATAAAATAAATTATAAATCGCCGCACTCCAGTTGCTTGAAACGCGGTAAGCTCGTGGTGGGGTGGCGAACCCCAAATATCCCAACCGGCACGTTGTCGGCTCACTGTGCGTGTCAAGAGTAGCAGGCACGGAACCATGGCTCTAGTTTTTCCGAGCGTTTATTGTATCCAAATGACAGAAAAATCTCAACACGTTTTGGAGCAGAAGCTCCTTGATCACGAGTATAACTGATAAGAATACATTTTGAGTCCGTTAACCATTCTTATTGTCATTCGACCTAAAGTATAACAAAAATAATAGAAGGACTAAAACAAAATATGTACTTGTCTGCCATGGAAGCATGTCGGCCATTTTGAAATATCACTACTCTATACCAATGTTATCAGAGTCACAACTCCTTATTGTATACCTTTGTGCAATCGATGCAAAAACATGATGATTCATGAATTATTAATCCCATTGTTACACTTTGTAAATTTTTTAGATTCTTTCAATTTTTGCAAATTTTTTCAATTTCTTCAATATTTACAATTATTTACCAACCGTCACCACATCTTATTATCTAATCATATTAAATTAACGTGTAACATAATAATTATCCCTTTTTCCATCTCATTATTGCACAATATTAATCAACCGCAAAATAATCATAACTATACCATAAAAATATACAAAACATAAATTAACTTATTGATACTTAGCGTTTCATTCCACTTGATAACACCTTCCAGAAGACAAAAAGGATTCAGATATAATAGCTCTTCTGCATGTATCCACTCAAATATATATGGTTGTGCACCCTACAAAATAATAAACCATACAGTGTACATTAACGTCATACTTACTTAATATGTAATCCATTTCTACCTATATTGCATTCTGAAAGAGGTGGGCAGAGGATACCTGATTGCCACTGTACATTACATTTAAACTCCTACTACCAATTACAAATTTTTGTGCATTTTTTGTGTTTTTTCCATTTTTTCAACCCAAAAGCACTGAAAGCTCTTCATCCATGTTCAATCCTATCGGTTGTAGAGTCCTATATTTTACAATCAATATAGATTCCTACCTGCGCAGTTCTTGTTCTCTATTCCCTCCTCTCATGCACATAGGAATAGTATCCAACACACAGAATTTTAACAGATTCGTATTTTTTGGTGGAAACTTGCACAATGTCTTGCTACTGGATGCTGTTTATCCTCATTCTTAACTGCTCTAAAATGTTCCAATATTCGTTTTTTTGCTTTATGAATTGTACTGCCAATGTAAAATTTGTTGCATGGACAGTACAGTGCATAGATGCTATATTCAGTATTGCAAGTTAAGTGTTTATTTATTACAAAAGGTTTCTTTTCTTGAGACAATTGTATTTCACGACAGCTATTTACTACATTTGCAGGATTTACATGAGCCTCATGTGAAGTAACCCTGTACAGGTGTTTGTTTGACTCCTCTCTATTGACTGCACCCAACTTACACATAGTTGATCTTTAAAGGAGGGACCTCTCCTAAAAGTTATTTGTGGTTTATCCTTAACAAAATGTCTTACCTGTTCGTCCATTCTTAATACATCCCAATATTTATTCAAACACCGTCTCACTTCCCAGGGTTGATTATGAAAACCTGTGAAAAATCGAACTGGTTGTTGTATATTAGTGCTTGTTTCCTGCTGAGGGATTAATGCATTGTCTCGATTAATTGTTAATACCTTTTTGCAAGCACTATCAATAGTTTTGTTAGAGTAACCTCTTTTCAGAAACCTACTTCTCATAGTTTCCATCTCACGAAGAAAGTCCCTATCTTCACTGCAATTTCTTTTTGCTCTAAGCAACTCTCCATATGGAATACTCTCTATAAGCTTCCTGGGATGACAACTTTTTGCGTGTAATAAACTATTGCCTGATGTCTTTTTGCAAAACAATGAACTTACCAATTTAGAACCTTGAACTTGCAATTTTAAATCTAGCAAACTCTATCTCTGATGCATGAGTATGGGATGTAAATCTTAAATTTAACTGATTGTCATTCACCAATTTAGTAAATGCCAGGGCTTGCATTTCTCTGCCCTAGCATAGCAGGGAGCGAAACAGGTTCCCATTGCTGTCCCTTGTGTTTGTCTATAGATCTTCTTATCAAATATAAAGAAATTGTTGGTAAGACACACATGCATCATATACAATAGCATTTTCATGTGTTGTAGGTAAGATAATGATCTAGCTCTCTAAAAATGTTTGCTAGCTTTAATACCAAGATCATGTGGACTAGAAGTGTATAAGCTCTCTACATCCAAACATAATATTAAGTAATGATTTTCCCAAATTATTCTATCAATTCTCATCAAAAAATCACTTGTACCCCTAATATATGATGGTAAAGACTGTACAAATGGACGAAGAAAACAAACCACATATTTAGAAGTGTTCTCAAGGCCACTGCCTTGAGATGAGACAATCTGTCTCCCTGGTGGATTAATTGGGTCTTTGTGTAATTTTGGTAGTAAGTAGAGTACGGGCAGTTTTGGATGATCACACCTCAAAAAGAAATATTCATCATTTTTAATTAATGCCTCCTCTTTCCAAGCGCTTAGTTTTTCTAAATATTCCTTATGCGCTTTCACAAATTTCTGTCTCGTTGTTACCTCATATTGACTGATATTATTTAATTGCCTTAATCCTTCCTGTAAATATGTTTCTAAGGGCTAAATTACCACATTGCCACCTTTAGCAGATTGTTTTATGACAAAGTCTTGCTTACTTTTTAACTCTTTGATAGCTTGTAATTGATCCTTCTTTAGATTCATATATGTGGATTGTTTCTTCTTGTCTATTCTATGGAATTCATGTATCATACATTTTTCAAACACATCAATAGATCCCTGTATCACTTGGGGACGAAAAGTTGATTTTGGTTTAGAAATAACTTTTCTTTCACACCGTAAGTCTGTTCTCAGGCCTTCAGTACCAAGATTCAAGATAGGGTTATCAGCCCACACCTACTGTCTCCTACTAGCTTTTGTTATACTTTAGGTCGAATGACAATAAGAATGGTTAATGGACTCAAAATGTATTCTTATCAGTTATACTCGTGATCAAGGAGCTTCTGCTCCGAAACGCGTTGAGATTTTTCTATTATTTGGATACAATAAACGCTTGAAAAACTAGAGCTGTGGTTCCGTGCCTGCTACTCTTGACACTCACAGTGAGCAGACAACGTGCCGATTGGGATATATAATTTATATATATATATATATGTACATATATTTATGGTGTATGCTTTATATATGGGTTCAGATCATAAGCAGTAGCATGATAGCATGGATTATCTGTGACCTAATAATCCAAAACATGCCAGGCTAATGCTGCCTTACCTTGGCAGAGAGGACATTGAAATGATTCAGGAAACCCATTTATGCACATGTAACCAATGATGATTCACTTCTAGATGCGAAATGCATAGGTTTAATGCTTCCTTTAGTAGTTAGGCGAATGGATTGGCCATATTATTACACATTTTGGAGACTTTCATAGTATAGCATGAATACTGTGACCCAGAGAGTTTTTTTTTTATAGTACTCCTGATGTTTCTACACACTATTACAATGATACATATATTTCGCCCGAATTACAGCTCCTCAGGTTTTTTAAAAATAATGTACTGTATAGCTGCAGGGGGTGGATGTGGGCAGTATTACTCGGGCGGTGTCATAAACCTCATGCTTGAAGCAAAGTTGGACGGTTGGAATGTGACTGATAGACCCTTGAGCAACGCAGGGATGGCCATGGCAAGCATTATAGATTTGTTGGATCTGGTGGATGGCTGCAGAGTGAGAGTGGGCCCCAAGAGAGCATATTTATTCTACTCTTAGGGCTGTTATCTGATATCCAGTTTAGGATATTAGCTGCCATCACAGTCGGTGATTCCATGGGCCTCTAATATAGCATATCTATCTAGAACTTTGTCAGTTCACTCCTCATGTCTGCTAGATATTAAGATTCCTCATGGATATTCTCTTAGTAGATTCTGGAGGATCCCAGAACAGCTGTGAATAGATTCAGTATTTCAAATTGAGGTTGATTGTAGTTGAGGCTTACGCAGCACACTGTTTCCCCCACAAAAGGGGTATCCTGATGCTTATAAATAACTTTACTAGGGAAGGGCGTACAAAGTAATAGAAATAGATGTGTTTTCAGCATCTTGTGAACGTTCGATAATTTATTGCCACACGAAGATTAGGAGGCAAAGCATTTCAGGCCATTGCTGTCACCACAGAAAGAAATTGCTACCCTGTCTGGTGAGCTTATAATTGCATTTGTGTTTACAACTCTGCTATGGTCTGGAAGGCCTTTCAGGTATACATTCCCTGACACATTTATTGCAGGCGGTCAGGCTTGAACTAATCTCAGCCACTTGATGCAGCATTCTAGTCCATCATTGTTCACCCCCAATGCCAGTTACCAGTGGCTGAAACTAATTATATCCTTTCACAGTCACCTATTTTTAAGTTCATATATTCCATGTCAAGACAAGCCATAAAAGCAGCTAACCCATTGTTTCCTATTGGCCCCAAGGAGTCATTGTGCTAACTGCATTTGTTCAGGTACCACACTGGGGACACTGGGTATTGCATGTGCATGCTAAAACTGTAGCTCTCAGAGGTATCGTTAGTCTTCCACCTATGTATTTAGTACATTCATTACTGACAAATGTGTTGTAGGCAAACTGTCTTGTATCTATAAATAGTAAGCATAAACTCTTGCATTTTAAATGTCTGCATCAATTTTACTTTACCCAAGTGTTTTTATGTAAATTAGATCTGAAATACAGCCTAGTATGTTTGTAGGTTGAGATGTACCTGTATATTACATGAGGGCTCAGGAGATGATGGATCGTGTTCAGACAGTGGGCATCACACAAAAACATATTACGCACATTTAGGCACAAGGAGATTGTGAGTCTAGCACCAAGGCCGTGCCTCAAACCGGAGTCTCCAGGTTCCAAGCACGGCTGCTTGAGCAACTAGGCCTCATCTCCACCCAACATGACATGCATGCAGATATCCAACTACAGATTGCCTTGATGTGGGGGTTTATTAGAGCTGTGCCTAGAATGTGAGCTCCTCTTTCTTCTGATGTTGGCCCTTCTGGGCTATGTTTAGAATATCCCAAAAAGTTAGGCTACTGGCTGCTCTTCCATTACTTCTAGTTAAAAGATGAGTAGCTATATCATGGTAACTGGGCTCCACTCCTTGGATAGAAGACTGAATCAAGCATAAGGCAATTTGTGCTGAACAAATCTAGAAATATATGCTTCATCCTGTGGCATCCCGTCCTAGGAACAGTTAGAGACCTCTAAGAACGTATTTGGCTACTATTGGGCAGAAGTGGGTGGTGGAGGCCAGTCAAACTGTATTGCGGTATTGTTCATTGCAGCATTGGAAGCAAATGCCCCTGTAGTTAACATATAATAGGTAAATGTGATACATGCATTGGTTTCTGGAAATCGTTTATTCTGGGTTGATTACTGAGGTGAATGTGAAGTATCCCCTGAGTATTAATGCTCCTTGTCTTCCTAATTACTCTCATGACTTGTCTGCTATTAACATGCTATCTATAAGAATCCTGTCAACTTCATTGTGTTTTCCTTTTAAAACATTGTCATAGTACTTAATTATTTTATAACAATAAATAAAGCAACAAAAAGATCTTTGTGATTCCTTCTTGCATACTTTGTCCCAAAATTATTTTTGTATGGCAAATTCCGCCATTAAGCTTCATTCCAGGGGCGGGGGGGTCAAGATGGCAGCCATGGCGGACTCTTGAAATCGCGCTCCGCTCCTGACCCCCACAACTATCATGACCGGCGCTTCCGCTGCACCAGCCATGCACTGAAAAACGGTGGCGGAGGCGGTCTAGTGGTGCTGGAAGCCAGTGGCTTCGTGTGGTGCTTGAGGCGGTATCCGAGCCCGCCGGACCGTGTGAGGCCTTCCCCGGGAGCTGAGGCCTGCAAGTTGGACGCCGTGAACTCGGGCCTGGCGTGCCAGCGAGCTGCACCGCTCTACCAGCGGAACGGCGCTGCAGGAGGATCGGCCCTGTGGAGTGAGGCTGCGACTGGCTGGGTGTAAGTGGACCGCTGAATGCTGCCCTACACGCGTGGCGAGGAAAGGAGGACGCGCGCGATTGGAAGAGAGCCCTGTGGGGCGCAATGATCACCGTAAGCTTCTTGAAAACAGTCCGCTTGTGGACCCGATTGCCCCCTACCCCCCATTGTCCACCCGCCTACCACTCGTCCCCTGGGCTGCGCCCTGCGGTGCTACTGTGAGTTTCCCAGCGGAGGTATATCCTTGGGCTAAGGGAGACCAGGAGGAGCGGCGACAGTGGCACACAAGGGAGTGGGGGCTCATGGATGGAGGACACGCGCTGCTGGGGGGGTTCGGAGGCAGTGGAGACGGGCAATAGGGTGGCATAGCTGCAGGAAGGCCTAGAACTGTCACATTTAAATGGGGCGGACTCCCCTCTGGCAATGAATAAGGAGAATTGAACGTTGCACGGAGGCAAACCACAGGGTACTGCATAATGACGCAGACGCACTGAACAAGCCTGTGTCTGCTTGTTGCTTGCCTGAGTGTTGACAATACATGGAACCGGTGTAGACTTAAAGCAGTTGGCAACCCGGTCCAGAAGGTGGTGAACTGCTTGGTGGCGGTGAATCGAGCGGCCCTTCTGTCACGGTGTTGGAAGGAGGAACATACAGGGCGCAGATAGCCTACAGTACAGGTCCAACACCTGTACAGGCAGAATGATGGGGAAATCCAAGACACCCAAGCCACAGGAACGATCTAGTCACACTACTCTTTCTGAGGCACCATCTGAGGTACTGAGTCTACGCTCTCTGGAGAGCACTCTGCAGTCACACTCTGGTCAATTTGAGAAGATCTTTCAGGCTATCATGGACACAAAATTGTCTCTGGAAAATAGAATCAGCACGGTCTCTCAAGATCTTAACCTGCTCAGAGTGGACCACCGCAGTCTGGTGGAGAGGGTTGGAGTGACAGAAGCCACCCTAAGCGCTCTGAATCCTGTGGTATCAGACCATCAGAAGCAAATACAGCGATTGGATGTGGAAGTGAAAGCCTTACAGAGGCGTGCAGAAGATGCTGAAAGTAGGTCTCAACGGAACAATGTTCTTTCCGGAGAGAGTGGAGGGGCACAGCAGGGAACTGTTTCTAGAGCAATGGCTTATTAAAGAGGTGTTGAGTGGTGCGGCGCCAAAGTTCTTCTCTGTGGAAAAGGCACATAGAATCCCGGGTAAGCAGCCGGCTCCGGGACTACCACCCCGCCCACTAATAGCACGTTTCCTCAATTTCAGAGATCAGGATGCGATTCTACAGCACTTCCGTAACAAAGGCCCGATACGTTACGAAGGGGCCTCCATAACGTCCTACCCGTACTTCACGGCAGAGGTGCAACTCCAGCGCTACTCCTATGTTAAAATTAAACAACGCCTTCATGAACACAATCTCAAATATGCCCTGATGTTCCCCGCCAGGCTCTGGGTGATAGCTGAGAATCGCACTCATGTCTTTGCCACACCAGCCGACACCTGGACGTGGATGCATGCCAAGGGTATAGCCCAGTCGACAGAGGAAGAAGGGGGAAATGGAGAATGGCTATCCTCATCGGTCCGCAGAAGACCCAAGAGGAGATCAAAGGCGCAACCCACGAAGACACAGGCAGTTGCAGAGAGAGCGAGGGTGCTGAGGGACACGACACTGCACACCCATAATTCCTTCGCCGTGTTGCGCTCCACTGTCCGGGAGCCAACGGATTCGGACTCTGGCAGATCCGATTCGACCATTACAGACGTGCTGAAGGGACCGGAGATTACACCCAGGACTGCAGATGAGTTATGATACTTGAACAGTAACTCCCCCAACTGGCGGAGTTTGGCAATGGGATTTTGAAAGTCCTTGTGGTGTCAGAAAATGAACCTAGGATCATATGGACAAGTGACTCGAGGATAGGAAAAACACTAGGCCGACCTTTTGGATGGAGTCTCTAACAACGTGATGGTTCTGCCCACAGGTACTGGCGGAGGCCTCCTTGTTGACCCACAGGAGGGAGAGGATCCTTATCGTTATGTGGCTGGGGCTATTG
Source organism: Pleurodeles waltl (assembly GCF_031143425.1). Taxonomy (NCBI): domain Eukaryota; kingdom Metazoa; phylum Chordata; class Amphibia; order Caudata; family Salamandridae; genus Pleurodeles; species Pleurodeles waltl. Next base: position 521,818,639 of record NC_090442.1, read on the forward strand.
GAAGCGCCCTCACGAACATCTTCTAATCTACAGTGGGTGCCTTAGATATAGGCCTCCAGTGATAGCCGCCACGTTCCCCCAGATGGTATCCAAATGGACACATTATTATTGTTGGTGGTGCCCAGAGAGGTACATGCGCACCACCGTTGTTGTTGGGGAAGGTGGGTGCTGATGGGGCGTGTGGGGTTTTGTTTAACATGTTTAAACGGGTCACGGTGCAGGTTTCCACAATTACTTTATAAACACCTTTTCCAGGGTTACAGATACATACCCCCGCTAGGGGTCGATCACGAGGAGAAGCGAACACACGCAAATGGCTTACCAGGTTGTAGGCCCAAACATACCACATACTATGCAGGAATATAGAATCATAACATGGAATGTGCGTGGAATGGCTGCGCTGGGTAAGAAGCATCGCATATACACTTATCTCAAGCACCAGGGGTTACACTTTGCCATATTGCAGGAAACACACTTTCTGAGTAGTGATCTGCAGGCTATACAGAAACGCTGGCAAGGACAGGTTTATGGCACATCTTTTTCGGCGAGAGGAGTACTTATGTGGATAGCGCCTGGAGTACCATACGTACCGCATACAAATAAGGTAGACGAAGGGGGCAGATACATAGTTTTGGAAGGGCAGCTTGATGGTAGACCATTAACTATAGTAGGGGTTTACGCCCCCAATAGCGCGCTCAGCTAATTCCTCCAAATACTGACCCCTGCCTTATTAGCGGGCCCTGGGGTCCCTGCCATATGGGGTGGGGACTCTAACTGTGTTCCAGATGTACTGATAGACCGTTCGATATTATCCTTACAGGGCGCAGCGAGCAAGCGCAACTCTAATCTGTTGGCGGCTTGGCCCGATGACTTGGGAGTATATGATATGTGGCGCATGAATCACCCGACACATAGAGAGTACTTCTTCTTTTCTGCGATACACAAAATAGACACTAGAATAGACCTGCTATGGGGAACCCCAAACGTGTGCTCCTTAATTAAAGAGTCTGAGTATCTAGCACAGACCTTGTCTGATCACTCCCCATTGCTGCTGACTGTGAAATGGGGCAGAAAGCATTCCACAATACTAACCTGGCGTTTACAGCGAGAGGCGCTGCTAGACCGTCCATTCAGAGAGGAATTAAATACCTGTGTTAAACAGTATTGGGATTTAAATAGTGGCTCCACTGACTCGAGGGCTACGAAATGGGATGCACATAAAGTTGTGGTGAGGGGAAATTGTCTTTCGGCCTCCTGGGGAGCGCGCCGCTCGCTGCACGTTGAGGGTGTCACTCTGGAAAAGGATATGCGGGTGTTGGAAATAGCAGTCGCACAAAATAGGGCATTGATCGAATCCCTTCGCAATAAGCGAGTGCTTTATGAGGAGGCGGATCAACATCTCCGACGTCATGATTATAATTATCATCTTATGCGATTGCAAGCAGATGGTGACCACTTGGGGAAACTGTTGGCATGGCTACTGCGAAAGGATCAGCAACACACACCGATTGGGGCTATACACCTGAACGACGGAACTATGGTCACCTCGCAGGAGGCAATTAACAATGCCTTCAAGAACTATTATATGACATTATACCGCGGGCAAACGAGCTGCGATGCTAGGCAATTGGAGGCCTTCCTGGGTGAGGCCCCTCTTCCACAGTTATCGGCAACAAATATGGCAACGTTGGATGAACCCCTCCAAATAGAGGAAATAGGAGTAGCCATAACATAAATAGTCTGCAATAAGACACCGGGGGTGGACGGTTTGCCAATAGAGTACTATGCCATGTATGCACAACACCTGTCGCAGCGACTGTTGTCGGTTTTTTGAGGAGGCATGTGTCAGTGGGAAACTCCCACGGTCACGCAGAGAGGCGCTGGTGGTGGTGCTCCCCAAACCCGGTCGTGATCCCACGGACGTGAGATCCTACAGGCCGTTATCTCTTCTTAACTTAGATTGCAAAATTTGGGGCAATGTGTTGGCAAACAGACTCGCCCCGTGATACACACTCTGATACACGAAGATCAAAATGGTTTTATACCACGGCGCAATACGTTCTTGAATATCCGCAGACTATTGGGCATCATTGGAGATACTCCCACAGATGCATATGGTAATGTAGCAATGTCTTTGGATATAGAGAAGGCGTTTGACACACTAGGCTGGGACTTTTTGTTTGCCACCCTACACTGCATGGGGTTTGGCCATGGTTTTGTACGATGGGTGCAGACACTATATGCTGGCCCTACGGCTAGGGTTAAAACGGGAGGAGTAATATCAGACAGCTTCCCCATTGATAGGGGGACCAGACAGGGGTGCCCTCTATCACCTTTGTTGTTTGTCATTGCAATGGAGCCGATTGCGGCTCGGTTGCACACACTGGCCGAGCAGTGGGGGATTTACCAGATGGGGATGCACCATATAATCTCCTTACATGCGGATGATGCGTCGATTTGCCTGGAGAGGGGTGGGGCCACATTGCCCGTGGTGATGTCTCTGCTAGACGAGTATGGAGATGTTTCGGGACTGAGAGTTAAGTGGTCTAAGTCCTGCTTATTCCCTCTGGTTGACCTGCCTATAGCGGTAAGGGAGGAGCTTCCTGCGGGAAGGTTGAAGTGTTGTTTTGACCTATTTGAATATTTGGGAGTGCAGATTTACCAGAGACCTGACGACCTGAGAGATGGCAATTTGGGCCGCGCGCTATGCTGTATGAAGGGCTCGCTCCGGTTCTTGTGTTTGCTTCCCCTCTCCCCCATGGGAAGGGTGGCAATAGAAAATATGCTGGTGCTCCCGCGACTCCTTTATTACTTTGCTGCATTGCCATTAGTTCTGCCTAGAAGCTTTTTCCGCGAGCTGAACAGGCTACTGCTATGACTTATATGGGGAAACGGTAGATCCCGAGTGGCGCTTACTAATCTGCAGCGGCCGTTGCGCGAAGGGGGGTTGGGTTCCCCAAATTTTGAACATTAGTATGCTGCAGCACAGCTACAATGGATATTACACTGGATACGTAGACCTGAATCCTCAGTGGCAGCATGGATACACACACAGCTACAGAGCGTCCCCGTGTACACCTGGCTAACAGACCGCACAGTGAAACATAACACCGACAATTGCTTGTTGAGAGCAGCACATGTCTGTTGGAAACGATATGTATAGAAAGGAGGAACTAGTCCCCCATACTCACCCCTCATTCCGCTGGATCAGATACCAGGAGGCATGCAATTGCTAAAGACACACCCCCTAACATTATGGGCGGAGGCAGGGATAGAGACAGGTGGGAACCGAACAATTTATACCATCTCACACATTACACTTTCTGCTCTCTGATGATGGCCTATCAAAAGTGATTACAAATTTGTATAAAGCTCTAATGGATATAGAAGGTAACGGACTTGAGGTAGCGAGACAGAGATGCAATACAGTTCTCCCCGCGCCTTTGACCCCGAGACATGGCTGGTGACCCTCCAACAAGTGCAGCGAGTATCACGAAACCCTAGGTTTCAATATACCCAGTTTAATTTTGTGCACCAAACGTATCTGTCCCCGTCCCGTATTCACCGCATGTACCCTACAGCTAGTCCGGCATGCCCCCGTTGTGGGACACACACAGCTCACTTCTATCACATGGTGTGGGATTGTGGGCCCCTTCAGAAAGTTTGGCACAAGGTAGTGGCAGTAGTCACTGACATCACGAAGCATGTGTTCTTACTGGAACCGAAATCTTGTTTACTGGGGATTAGAACCAGAATTAAACAGGACACATATATTCATAGGTTTGCCGACCTGGCATTTATTATGTACAAAAGATTGATTGCTATGAATTGGAAGGCACCAAGAGCACCGGAAATGCATAAGTGGCGAGTCATGACACTGCGGTGGGCACGTGCGGAACTGCGAGTGTTACGAGATGGAGGGCAGGCACACACAGGTTATGACGTTTGGGATACGCTTGTTGCACAGTTGGAAATCACAAATTATGAACGCCCGCCATGAACAGGGAGGTATAGCAGTAATGTCCGTTGTAAAATGTTAACAAAGCTGTTTTTATCTAACTACTTGAGCCCCAGTTTGTAACCAGCAGTGAATCAGAGCAAATAGATGGTACTGCCTGACTGCGATATGGAGAGAACAGTAACCCACTTGATAAAAAAAAAAAAAAAGATACCAGATGCTCCTTGAGTATGCAGGGGCAAAACAAAATATTGGGATGTACTGTATAACTACCTTTTGAATAAGTCGCTTATTACTCCTTGATAGATATATCTGTGTTATACAATAGAAAACAAATGCTTTACTGGCCCTTGGATAATGGAATGCATGGACCCAGTTTTCGGTTCTTGATCTTTGATTTTTGAATCATGTTATTTGAATTTGTAACTGAATATATGTGTTTGAAATAATAAAACAGATATATATAGAAAAAAAAAAGCTTCATTCCAAGGTCTTTCTTTATGTCTGCATGAAATGACATTGTTACTAAGTTGACAAACTTGTTTGACAGACTTCTTCATTGAACATTACCTTTTAAAGACTGTTTCTTCAGAGACTATCAGGACTGTGTGGGTGACAAGTTTAAAACAGCCTATGTGTACAGGCTAATGTTTGACATCATTGTTATTGCACGCAAAAAAACTCCAAAATAACAGGTGTTGATACTTTTTACTAAACTGACCAAAATTTATTACAGATTGCAGAGATTGCACTGTAAGGATTTCATCCTTAGCATTTCACTACCACAGTCCTGGACAGGGTACTCAGGCACGTATGATCTCTGGGAGGCCCTGCTCTCGACCATTCTGTGGCCCTGATCTGGGTAGCAGGCTTGCTTTCAGCATTCTTAGTCTTGGCTATTTTTGCTCCTGCGCGTCATGGGTAGCCAGCAAGGAATTCTGAGATGACTTCCTCTGTGCTTGCTGGCTTCTCAGTAACGCCACACACAGGGAGAATTCTAGCACCTGCATCAATAAAAAAAAAATGTAATGTGCCAAGTACTAAGAAAATAGCATTCTATCCTGATTAAGTATTATATATTTAGTATGATATATGTATATATAATTTCATTGTTTACTGTATTCTTTTCCCAGTTGAAAATGGCCATACTGCTTCTTGAAGATTTTCACATCCTCAGTGGTGCTATAAGAGGGATTCGTGGAATCTACTCCTTCTCCAGTTCTTGCCTAGTTTTCTCCTTGCTCTACCCCTTGGTGCTTGGCCTGGAGAGTTCAAAGGTTTTTCTGGTCTCCAGGTTTTTTTACCTTCCTGCTGGAAATCATTTTCTGAAGCAATTCTAAGCCCCTGGCTTCTTCCTGGTGTCTGGGTTTGTTTCTGGAGATAGTAGCCCATTTCTAAGCACCAGGAAGACCTGCTGTTGTAATGTACTGTGCATAACATTTGACAGTACAGTACAACTTCTTCAGAGTTTCTTTCCTTGGAGAAGCAAGGACTGCAAAAGCAAAGCATTTTGATTTGCCTAGTAAGAGTAATCAGAACATGGATGTTTTGAATATGCAACATTTCTTTATAAGAAGGTAGAACCAAAAGCACATCTTTCATTTCTTTACAGGGTAGTGAGGATTGCAGAACAGTAACTTATTTCTAACTTAGATCTTCCTCAAGTTTAGTAGAAGTCTCTTTTTGCAACCTTGAATTGAGGTATTGTGTGAAGCCAAACCTAAAAAAATACTTTACATATCTTAATGGCAGTGTATACACCCTGATTTATTAAGGGATACAGGAACATCTATCTACAAATTGACTTCCACATAATAGCATACTAATGAATATACAGTATGATGTTAAATGACCAGCATGCTAAATTATTGACTGTTTTATTCACAAAGAGGCTTTAATTAAGTTGTTTGAAATCCAAGTTCATGGGAACACTAAAACATCTTAATGAGCAAGCCCACTGGACATAAATCCTCATGAATAGACAGATTTATCTTTCCTTTAAGTCACATTTCAGATCTACTAGATTAAAAGTTAATGCAACATAGTATTAACTGTTTGGGTTTACCCAGCAGTTTGGTCTTGCCTGTTTATATGGAGCGGGACTAATGACTAATTTTGATTTGCAAGTGAGAAGTCTCCTTTGGTTGTGTCACAGACAAGCCAAAATGATGCTAGTGTATAGGTCCCAATAGATCAGATTAATTCAGTTCCATCCATCAGTTCTGTGTGATTTTCCATAATTAGTGCATGTTGCCTAGACATAGGTCCCTTTTTCACTTGCCATGGGACTAAAGCTTTACCTCTTTGATCAGGCTCAAAGTTATGATCACCTGCCTGGGACTGCTTGTTTTTCTGTTCAGAAAGTAGGTGGCCTGGTAGTTTGAATTGGACTTGTTGTAGGGCTCTTACCATTGGGGTAAAACTGTTAAGTTTAAATGTAAATTAGCACTTGTATAGCGCACTACTCACCCGTTAGGGTCTCAAGGCGCTGTACTCATACCGCTATGGAACCCCTCCTGGCTTTTCCCTGTGAGGCGCCCACTCCTGAGCACCCCCAGGGTGAAGCCAGGCATCCAAGCGCTGTTGGGGCCGTTGTGGAGATTAAGCAAGCTATTGCCCAGAGTTGCAGAGTGGGACCCATGAATTAGATTAGGCACCGAGGCGAGAATTATCTGGTCAAGGGGAATTGAGCCCAAGACCTGCCGAAGCGGGACTTGAACCCTGGTCTTGAGCCAGATCTCTGCTTCAGGGTCTGCCGCTCTAACCATTGAACCACACTTCTCCACTAGGATGGCAGCACCACCGCATGTGGGTGACTGAGTCCCACACCGACTGGAAGCTATCGGCCTGACTTTATCAGCTAGCTAGCATCACCTCCCCCAAACCTAGAAAGTAAAGGTTATTTGTGGCAGCCTAGAAACATGACATTCTGACCCCTCAGGGAAGTTGTGGTTGAACAGATCATACCCCTTTCTCTCACTTGCACAAAGTTTTACGCATGCAAAGGTAGACAAAGAGATGCAGGGTATGTTTTAATGTAATTATTGAAGCAACTGCATTCTATGACTAAAAGAAAAGCATAAGCTGCAATTATTAGGAAGTTGAAACATAATACAGTGATGATTGTAACCATTAGAGTAAAACATTTAAACAGTCTAAATATCCTGACATAATAATGAGCTCAAATAATTCCTACCTACACCCTAATGTCTTACAGGAGAGCATAGCAGTGTTAACCCTTCTGCCTGTCCCGGTCTATAAAAGGAACCCCGACCCCATCCCTAAAAGGCGGGCAAGGGTCTGCCTGTTGTCTGCCGGCATTCCTCCCGGTTGGCTGGAAGGACAAGTTCAGGATCAGCAGAGATGTCAATAGATGGATGTACATTCCCAAACGGCCATGGCTGGAATGCCCTCTACCATACTTTGGCCCATGCGGTGTTTATATAACAAACAAGTTGTGTTCTAGAACAGGCCTGACATCATGATAAGCCTAGGGCTTGAGGTTTACCTCCATAACTCTTGGAGTGGCAATACTTAGTAAATTATTGTGTATAAACATGACAGCCTTGACCAGGGCACATAGTGAAATGTTGTGCAAAAAAACTGAGAGCACGAACAACAACGCTTTCACAGAAAGACAACTGATTAGAATATAAAAACAACCATGCTGAAAAGCAAGCTGCAATAAAATATAATAAAATTAATAAAACTGTGTATTTCGGTAAAAGGATAGAGGCTACTGGGCTAAGGCTAAAATAAGGGCGTCTAAATTAGGTGCTAAGAGGAACCCAAAACAGACTGTTCCTATTGAAGCAGCCTGAGGCTGATTTGCACATGGTTTGTCGCGTTCTGTAATGGGATAGGCCAGCTAACCAGTCGTGGCATGGAAGGAGTCCGGAGTAATTACTAGTGATTCAGATTATTTCAGTTATTTTCATACATAACCATTTTGCTTGCCATTAAAGGTGGCATTCTAGAATGTATACCCTCTTTATTCTCAAATGTACCTTTCCAAGAATCCTTAATTGTTCCTACTGTGGCACCTGCCTTGTTTATTTCTGTATGGATCTCTGTCTCTGGATGTAGGAAGCCAAGAAGCATGATATATGAGGAGTAGTTATCTGAGTAGTCATGTCTATATTGTAAGCCTCATTCAGATGATCAGCATGGTCAACTCTCTTCCTTACCTTTTGGGGACTTCTTGAAAGTAAGAAATAGCACAAATATCCAATATATATGTATGTTGTTCAAATGCAAAGGTATATTTGGTTCAGTGTCATTTTCTGTTTTGGTCCAACATTGCAGGTTAGTGTAAATGTTAATTTGAATAAATTAGCAGACTGAGAGTAGCCAGTTTCATTTATGAAGGGGATTGTAAACACTATTGTATTGTGTTTTGTCATTCCAATGCATGTTTTGTGATCTTTAACATATGTTTGGAAATTCATTTCACAGCTGCAAAATGAGTGGGGGCCTAGCACCTAGTAAGAGTACTGCCTATGTATCCAATCTGCCCTTCTCACTGACCAACAATGATTTACACAGAGTAAGTACAGATATTAATGTATTAACTCTTGGGACAATCTCCCACATGCCTTTTTTTGTTTCTTGTGACCAGGCCCCAAGCACAATATTGCCTTACACCTGTGCAATACCCAAAGATTCGTTTTTTTTTTTTAAATAGTTGACAGTGGGGGAGAGCTATGGGGGTATTGCATAACTGCACTCTATTGATCATAGGTTCACATCTGATTGTGTGACCAGCTCCTTAGATGAATCTTTGAGTGCTTGTCAATTCTCTGATGAAGTTTAAGTAGCCTGTGTCACACTAAAGGTGATGGAAGAATGCTTTCAATAAGTCTAACCACTGGCAACCGCTCCGGGTAGCATTGCAACCCATTGTTCTATTGTCCACCATGCCACTTCAGATAAGACACAGCCATATTCAAATTAGTCTTGACCCTGCTCCAATAGGAACAGACCAACCCAAACTGCCAAGCCAGATCCTCTCCAAATCAGAACACAAGCAACCGAAGACCAGTTTTGCCTTGATTGGAGCTCTTCATTCTGGTGTATCTTGGTTCCAGTAGCACAGTGAGCAAGGCACCTACGTCTGGGCATACCCTTGGGGCAGTACATCAAACACACAAAAGGTGATGGAAGGATGCTTGCAAAAGCCTAAAGATTGGCAACCAATCAGGCAGCATTCCGAACCATTGTTCTTATACCCACCATGCAACCTCAAATTGGACCCATCCATATTTAGATCTGTCTTGACCCTGGGATGTTGCCAGTGGTTGAGAGTAATTTGAGCATTCCATCTTAATTCTTCTGATGTGTCATTAGTCCCTCATCACTTGTCCTTCTGCTGCTATTTTACAAGGCCTAAATCATGCCTAGTGGGTCCCTGGCATCTATTTCTCTTGTAAACTAAAAGACAGAGAATTGTTTTCTGACAAGGACAGCATCATGTATATTATATATTGCAACATTTGCAAAACTCAGACTGGAAATTTCTCAGGATATATGTGTCCCATAAATACTATTGTACCCCATGATGATCACAATACTATATTGTTAAAGAGGCTTTTTATGTGTTATTTGTTTCAGATTTTTTCCAAATATGGGAAAGTTGTCAAGTAAGTAAGCATGCCACTAACAAGCACCCTTTCTTATCCAAGTAATTCTCCCTGTAATAGACATGCCCCTTTATTCATCTTTCCCCATCTAATCATTTGTTTCTGTTGTGCACAGACCTTTTATTTGTCCTAATGTTTCATAATATTTTTTTTGTTTGAACAAAATCGTTATTTGCATTCTAACATCAGATATACACATTTTATACAATGAGAGGTGAACACACATTTAACATTACGGTGGCAATCCACAAAGGTAAAGTTGGTTGTGAATGTAATTTTATGAATTCATTTATCATTTTTACTCCCTCCAAGAATCCACACATGGATTTCTGGCAGGCTTATATGTATTTACAGGTGCAGGTTTTTCTGCCATGAGTGCGAAGAATTCTTCATTCGTTAATCCCACGTACGGAGTGGGAAATGGGCATTCCACTGTGTGGGTTGTCTTGGAGGTTCGGAAACACCTACAAATATGCACCTTTCAGACCACCTTCCACCCTAGAATCGGTTGAATATTTACTCTATCAAAGGTCTGGTGTAACTCCCCTTTCAGGACGGGAAGAGGAATGAATCACCCCCACATTTGGCATTAGTGTAGGAATTAGACGTTCTCCTCAAAGAAGAAGGTTTTCACTGCGTAGGTGAAAAAAACATTAGAATTATTGTTTGAACAGGGGACTTGGTTCCACTTGTGGAGACTTTCCCACGGTGGTGAAATCTATGGAAGGTAGGGCACTTAGGAATAGATACCTGATATTCCCATAATTATTCCAGGAAACCTGTGTCTAGAGCAGCATTCCAGGAGTACTTCTGGGAATGTTTGTGAATTCCATAAAGCAGTAAACCTGCACCCATACATGGACATAAGTTTGAGGGGGGCAGATTTCATAGTTTGTTGTCACTTGTACCCCACTTTCCTGTTCCAGAGCATTTCAGACACTTTACAATAAAGATTGTGTTTGGGTTCAATACTGTTTTTTTGTTTTTTTTATGTATGTGGAGGCTGTTCTGTCATGTCTGTTACTTGTTAAAGGGTGATCTATATTCATTATTCTTTTTCTTATTATTATTATTTTATTTATGCTTTTAAACACTTTCACATACAGTAAAGGCAAAAAAGCAATTGCATCCAATCACAATATAATTGACAATTATCACAGAGCCAGACAATCCCAATGTAGTCCAGACAGTTCTAACAGGAGCCCTCCACATTACTGTTAATATCCATATCCAAGCCATCACGCACGCCCTCTGGTTCACCTGTTTCTTTACCAATTAAATATTGTTTGTAGATGTCCCAATACTTCGCTGGTTTATTAGTTGGTGGAAGTAGCTCGCAATAAACATCTGTTTGCGTGCCACAAGACACCATATATCTGTTCCATTCTTCCGCTGTCGGCACCGGACTGCGATCCTAACGCATGGCAATTCGATGCTTGGCTGGCAGCAGGCCAATAGCCACCAACCTTCTGATTGGTTTTGGTAAGTCTCTATTCCAATCCAGAAGCGCCAAAATCGGTTCACAACTGATTCGCTGTCCACATATCGCCTCCAGCTCCCTGAAAACCGACCCCCAGAATCGCTGCACCCCGGCAAAGGCCCAAGACATATGGAGAAAACCTGCGTGGTCTTCACTACACCTGGGACAAGTCGCATTAGTGCACAAGCCATATCTATAGAGTCTTACTCTATTTAAATATTTAAAATGGATCAGACGATGTCGACCATTCAAGGAGACAGTGCGAGTCAAAGAACAGCAATAACGCCACTGATCATTAGTGAGCTGCACCACCAAATCTCTCTGTCATTCAATTCGTGCTTTGCTCAATTCATTGAGACGTGTCTTCTGCATGTGCGCATATAAACATGATACTAGTCTCCGTGGTTGGTCATTCACTAGTACCATGGACAAGGACAGCATATCTGGAGGCTCCCTCATATCCTCCCCCAAGTGAGCTGCCATAGCGTGTCTCACCCTGCAATATTGATATTGGAGCAGTGCAGCCGGCCCAGCAATCCGTTCTTCTATCATTTCCCATGGTCTCATAACACCGTCCTCAAACAGATCGCCCATAGTGGTGATATCTAGGGTGCCCATAGCCTGTATTAGACTCTTATCCCCCCACAACTCAAACCAAGCACACCACCCCAAGGGCATATGCGGAGAGTATAGTAGAGCTAATCCCTGCCTATGTAGTAAGCCACGCCAAGCACGTGCAACAGAGTTCAGAGACGCTAGCTCGCCACAACGTCTGTCTGGAGTATGGAATATCCTACTCTGCAACGGTACCTGGGATGCCATCTATATTCATTATTATTGTGGTCCCCTTCCCTTCCTCTGGTCCCTTAAGTGGCCACAGAGCCTGTGACTCCTTGTGAGTCACTGTCACATGAAGACCCTTGTTGCGGGCCACATTTGCGCCTGTGTCTTAGGTTACGTAGAGATGGATTTTTTGCGTATTTCTAGGGAACCAAGAGTTTGAATTTCCAGAATGTTTCTGAGAAGTGAACAGAAGGGTTGGTCTGGATATGAGAAGCCCCTGCTGCCTTTTGACTTGAGTTTTACCCATTGGTTTTAAGGAGGAGTATATTTTTGCGCCTCTCTTGCCATCGAGGCTGGTAGATGGAAGCTCTTGGAGTTAGATAGAGTGGAATCAAAAGCATGAATGATTTCGATGGGAAGATGGCCTAATTTGAAAGAAATGCAGTCTCTGATCAGAAGTCATTGTAGGGATCAACAGGGCTGAGTAATGGGTTTCTTCTGTCTAACCCATTAGGCAAATCATCAGCAACATATTTGGCTGTTTGGAGAACCTGGGGTTTTACACAGGAATGTGCATAAAGAGTAAGTTCCTGTAGTCCATTCTGCTATTAACATTTGTTCCCACCGCCAGATCTGTATTTGAACATAATAAAAGCAGTAAAATGTTTCAAAATATGGGGTTGGTGGAAACAGCTGCAGACGACATCATCCATGGTATTAAATTAAGACCTGTCTCAAATGTATAGCCTAGATTTTATACCTTATCAAACAACAGGAATTGTTGTTTGGTGATAAGAGGCGGGATTAAGGTTAGCACTGTCATGCGTCCCTTGTTCCAAAGTTTGAGTTCAGTCTTGGTGCTGTACAGTTACAGGTTGACCACTGAATCATATCTTTAAAAAAGACCACATTTCATGTCAAACTGGTGGCAGACTCATTGTTGTTTGATGTTTATCTAGCCTTCACTGCTGTCTGTGGTCCTCACAGCACATAAACCTCATTAACCAATAGTGTGATGTTTCCACTCCCGCCCAGATGGTTGGTTGCTCCAAGGAAAGCTGGTGGTATAAGGAATGGCAATTACAAAGCCCCATAAACCATAGACCCTATGCATACACACACACCAATAGATGCTAGAAAGAATGATTCAAGTGGCTATGCACTGGAGATGCAAGCAAACCTGCAAATTAGACATAGGCCAAGATTACCCTCACTGTTTATCCATTCCAAGAATTCATCTGCCTAAGGACATTCATTGGTGCTCAAAACAAAATTCCAGACCCTGAAAGCAACAATAAAACGGAAGATCCTGTAAATGCTATGGGACTAGGTTATGACCCTCCTTCGCCCCTAAATGAGTCTTCGACCTTAAATGGGAAACTTTACAACTGGTTTCCTTTTGCACTTTATACTGTGTTCTTCATGTGTCTCAAATAAACTTGCAGGGAAGTGGGGAGTCCATGCATGTTTTGATGCCTGTTCCTGTTTTGTTCTGTTTTCACCTCTTGTGCTCTGTATCTTTGTACTTAAACTCCTCAGGGTGTCTGTTCTTCAAAGGCTAAACCAAAGAAACAACAGTGGTGTCTTTATTCTTCTGAACTTAATAAGAAGCTCTATATACTATTGCACTAACATTTATTCTATCCCTCATCGTTTTGCTTGGCTTTACTTCTCTCCCCATTTTGAGATTTGTGTTTGTCTCCTTTTCTCCACCTCAGGGGAGTACACATTCTAGTTCAAGCTACCTAACAGTACATTAAAGCAAAGAGCTGTGTATTCAATTGGAACCCAGGAAAAATCAGAGCTACAAGCCCAGCTAGCGAGTCCAAATCCTTTGTGTAACCTTTTGCTCAGTCCATTGTGAAATAAATTGTGAATTAACCCATGTAAAGTAAAAAGAATTATTTAAGCAATGAGGCTGCTATGAAAGCATAAGTCAATTGTCACATATCTAGAAAAATGCTATATCAAATCAAGACAACTCCTATATGTAGTCAAAACTAACAATGAAGAATGATGAGTATGTGCTGCTCCTATGTCCAGTTCTCTCTCCTTTTTACTATTGCCTTAGAAATGACAAGTAATTAAGCCTTATAAGTTATTATAATTTAAGTAGTAAAATACAAGCAGGTCTATATTTACAGACCACCATTTATAAATCTTTCATCTCTCATTACTCCTGTGCCCCTCCATCTTGCTTTCAATTTTTTCCACTAACCAGTTAAGAGTTTTAAACTCCTTTTGAGTTATTTAGTTTGTTGCTCGATCTGCAGTTTCATGCCACCTGTTGTTTGCTTAAGCATACTGTCTCTTGTGTGCTTTACGTCAGGGTCCCTGTTTGTGAACTTCTATGATTAGAAAGTTATATTTCCAAAATAATCATTACTTTTCTCCCCTCATCTTTACAGCTGGTTGTAATGTGTAACAGTAGAACTCACACTGTTTACCATGCATGGCAGGCAGTTTTCCTTACTTGATTTGCATTGGACTTGCAAAACCTGCAGTGGTAAATGTCAACTATGAGATTGTCAGTGTTGTGCTGAAATTGCTCCTAACCTCACCCAGGGTTATCTGCTAGTGTCTTTTCAGTGATGACTTTACCACTGATTGCCAAGCAACAGGCTTGGATATGAGTTATACAGTTGTGTGGCTGCTACTTAAGACCTCCCCCATGCATTGTAAAAGTGCTGCACTTAGCTGAAATAAGTCTGCTCAAAACCATTGTAGGGGGGAATGGCATCATTGATCTGGTATTGAACAATATTTGTATTCATGATCCAGCACCATGGTACCTGGATGATAATTTTCACTTTCATAACAAAATGTTTTCAAGTTAACTGTAGAGCTACAGGTTCCATCCAAGATCTTCAAAAAGGCTGCTCAGAGCATTGACCAATCTATTCACAGATCCCCTGGTACTCATCATGTATATGGCAGCTCAGAGGGTAGGTTTGGCTCACTCAGGAGTCCCATTCTACATTCATTCTTGCATTACCATTGTTTGGCTGCACAATGATTTCCCCTCACTTTAGAATAAATCAACCATGCAAAGGTGCATTTTTTATTGTTTATAAGAAAATGTTCCCATTGGTGAATGGAGTCACATGTCTCTGACCTTGTTTAAGAATAAAAGGATTAGGCCATAAAAACTGAACACTACTGTGGGGCATTAGGCAAACTGGGCCAACTTTGTAGTGTAAAAAAATGTATAAACCTAGCCAGGGTGAAAAAATATGTGCAGAACTGCTCCCCTTCAGCTAAACTCATTTGACCTGTTTAAATAAAAATGGTCTACACTCTCCTACAAAGCCCCATATCAGACACACCACAGGAAGGATCCAACTCCACAGAGAGGGAACTGCTACTGTAAAATAACATTTCAGTAGAGCCAGGATCCCCCTAATTCATTTGACTTCAGAAAACCTACAGGTGAATGCGGCTTTACATGTACCCAGGGAGTGTTTCTTTTATGCATCTAAATGCTAAAAAAGGCTTTAAAGATCATATGCTTCCTGACAGGCACCCATTGTGTCTATCAAGATATTACTGGCAGCACCAGTAGTTCTCCTCTATGCCAGCCACTAAATGCTGTGCATTCTGATGTTAAATTAGCAAGTATGCTGGGCATTGGAGATAAAAAGTTTTCCTATAATCTAGTTTAGAATTGACAAGGGCTTCCACAGTCACAATGTGCGGATGAGATTGGATGAAAAGAATGACGTGCCTCAATCTGTGAAGCCTACAGAAGAACCCTTTTACTACAACTTTAGTCTGGAAGTTCATATTGAATGTTGGTGCCAACCTACTCTAAAGTATTTTGCTATGACTTCATAGGCAGTCTCATTGCCAAAGATGGTAGGTTGAGATGGCTAGTGTGACTTTCAGACATTCTAAGAGGGCCTCCATCTTGCCTCTTAGCACATGGGATAAGTACATTGGCAAATTTCCTCACCACCTAGTTGCAGAAACAACTTTGGCACAAGTGGGACAAAGGTCAAGTAACAGTTGCATGACATATATGACATGTACTTAAATATAAAAATAAACAGGGGGCATGGCCTGGCAAGATGGCTGACAGGACATAGTTGAGCCAGCTCCCGTCCCACCCAGCTTAATCCTGCGAAATCCAGCTATGTTGCCCACATAATCAGACAGCAGAAAAGTGTATCCTGTACTGCAACCTCCTGCAATTGAGGGGGACGGGGAGTGATTGAGGGCAACGGTGACGGAGTTGTTACCGGCAGGCGGTCAACCGTAGGCCGCAACCTCAAGGCATGGCAAGGCCGGTACCGATGATTGCAGCAGAAAGATCCAGTGCATGGCAGCGGTAAGTGCTCTCTCATTATAGGTGATGGAACAAAGACGGGGCAGCTGAGAGTTAGATCGGACCTGCTCCAGAGTACCCCCATGGTTGACCCACTGTAGCGAGTGAAGCAGCTGTAGACCGCAACAAGGAGAAAAGTGCAGCGGCACACCGGGGCACTGTGGCAACTGGATCTTGCTTTTGTTTGCTGGGGGCAGCTCACAGAGACCTCAGAACTGGGGGAGCTGAGGTTGGACCTGGGATGGCCCACAGGAGAATTCAGATTACCCTACTTGACAAGACATTGCAGCATTTGCAGTGGGCAGTGTTACAGAATAACAAGCCCAGAGTACCCTTCATGCCCTGATCTCTGCTGAAGGCGGATTCAGTGCAGTGCAGAGCGCCCTGGAGATGAGAACGTGAGTTCAGCTGTCGGCCGCGTGGGGCCACCTCCTCGAGGAGCGGTCGGAGTGCAGCGGGCCTGGAGCGTCTAAGGTTCAATACAGGTAGGGTCTTTGGGTGGCTAGAGCGGGTGTGCTCGGGGGTCGGGCCTGTATGGCTGACACTGTTGGACTCAGGAGACTTTAGGGCAGATGGGGATTCTGAACTGTACCGGGATCCCACTCAGAGGCATGTGAAAGCAGACCGGCAAGTAGCATGGGGCTATAAGTCCTCATGGATTGAGTAACTTGTCCTGATGGCTAGACCTTTCATGTGGGGCCTTTCAAACAGCTGCAGCTGTAGTGGGAACGCCTTTGGATTACCTTGGCATTCTCCTGAGACTGTTGGTGCTTACTGCAGCACTTGATCGCTGGGGGGGTTGTCCTTTGTCTGCCTGGAATAGAGGATTAGTAGTAATCATCTTCCCCTGAGACAAACTGTGCACAATGAGGAAGGACAATTACACTACGCCTAGGCAGCCTTCCCAGCAGGTTACTCAGGAGTGGATTGCAGAGTCCAGAAGTACTTCCCCAGAGGGGAAGGCAGCAATACAGGGTTCTCCCACAGCATTGCAGCAAAAGATCAAGACTGTCGTTGTTGATGCTAATGTGCTTAGAGCTGACCTGAGAAAAGTGGCTGACAAAGTGATGGAGGCAGAGGGTAACATTGAAAGTCTGCAGGGGTATGTGTCACAGTTTAAGCAGCAAATGGCCAAGATGACGTTCGTGAACCTTGAGTTGGAGCTGAGAGTGGAGGAGGTGGAAAGGCGAGCATGAAGCAGTAACATTCGTGTCCTGTGTTTCCCAGAGAGGCGACGGGGCATCAATGGAGGAGTTCTCAGAGAGCTGGATACGACGAAACCTGCGGGCTAGGGGACTCTGAGTTCTTTGTAGTTGAGCGGGCACACATGACTCTGGTCCCTCCACCCACACCTGGTGCCCCCGAAAGCGATTATAGCTAAAATTCCAACCTACTGGGACTGGGACTGTTTTTTGCAAGCTTCCAGAGAACAAGATGTTTCAGTATTGGAGAACAATAGGAAAGCAATCTATCCAGACCACACCAGGAGGGTTCAGGAACAATGAAAGTCCTTTTTGCCTTTCAAACGAGAGCTCAGGGCAATGCAATTGAATTATATGCTTGTGTATCCCTCAAAATTGGAAGTCATCTCTCAACATTTCTTTGAACATCTTGATGAGGTTTGGGACTGGTTGGAGCTGTAGGACGGAGCCTCACTGGGGAACCGGAGAGGACGTGGCAATGAGGTCCCTGCAGCAGGAACTGGACGGGGCCCAGGAGTGGGCAGGCTCGTTGAGGTCGAAGGGTGGCAGAGTACCAGGCCACTGCTAAAGTGGCAATTCAGGATGATGGCTTCTTGCAGTTAATGGCAGTAGGGGGCACACAAGCGTCTCCTGTGACAGACGCCCTCCTGTCACAGCTGGGCCTTTCGGGCGAAGGCCTGAGGCTTATAACAGACACGATCCCTGAAACATTGATGCCTGAACCAGAGAACTCTTAGATATCGTCAGATTGCGGCACCTGGTGTGGTCGCTGGGCTGTCTGCCCATTTACCTGATGTTCATGTGGTATTTTCCTGATTGGTGACTGGGGGTGGGAGTGATAGGGGCATAGCTCATTGCCCATTTGGGTGTACACCCTTGGATGTTTTTTTGATACGCAGAGATCACTGTGTGTTTGCCTTCTCTTTCTTTAACCTCCCTTTTTAATTGCATTCTGTTCCCTAATTTCCCTCTCCCCCTTTTCTCGGGGGGGAGGGGAACGGAGGGGAGTAATGGCTGGGCTGGGTGGCTTGCGGCACGGTGTTGTGACCTGTCCCTGTTGGACAGGGGAAGGATGACAGTGTTGGTCCTGGCACTTATATTTGGTGGATGCATATAAACCTTAGTTCTTCTTCTACTAGTTGTGGGAGGGGGCTTGTTCATGGTTGTTTCTTTTTTTGTTTGTTGTACTTAGTTATAGGTGTGCTGGATGGTTGTTTGTTGCTGATACTAGGGGTGTTACGGGTCAGGGATTGATGAACCAGAGCGACATTTCAATCCTGAACACTTATGCACCCAAGACGGATGACCTGGATTTCTTTATGGCATGCAAGAGTTGGTTAGCCAGGATGTGGCAGTGACGCTGCTATGGATGAGTGATTTTTAATTGCATTCTGAATGGGGATCTGGGCTGACATCCACCCCGTCGGGACATGAAGCCCTGCATGACTGCTGTGTTGAGACTGGTGATGCATAAATTGGGACTAGTCGATGTGTGGAGGTTGCATTTTCCGCAGTCAAGTTTACACACTGCCGCTCACTTACGCATGATACATATAGCAGGTTAGATCGGGTGTTGGCTGGACTCACACGAGATGACAGAGCAAAAGTGTCATACCTGGCTAGATTTTTATCAGCTCATATCCAGTTAGTTGTGACATGAGTTGGGAGTCCGTGCCAGAGCGGAGAGCACACAGGAGGTTTCTGGTGGATGTACTCGCAGATGCAGAGGGTATGGAGTCACTGACGCTAAAACTGCCAGAATATATGGCTCATGATTGGGGAGTGCATCCACTAGGATATATGAGTGGGAGGATATGAAGGCAGTGATGGAGGGAGAGTGTGTGGGCTTGACATGCTGGGTGAGGAGGCAGCTGGGGATGAAGTTCAGAGAGAGAGGGGCTGAACTTGCGGAATTACAGACCGGGAATCTGGTAAGCGTGGAAGGTTGGAGGGAGGAAGCGGCCATGCACTGCCACATAGTGGATAGTTCGGACACGCTTGACAGGTTCACACTGACGCAGTATCGGCAGCGCCTGCATAGGGAGGGTGACAAGTCGGGAAGGCTCCTGGCCTGGATCTTGGTTAGGGAGGCAGCCTTGGTGGCGGTGGATATTGAACAGGCATTTGTTGTGACATTTGATACAGTTGATTAGGCGTACCTCTTGGAAGTTATGCAGGTGTTCCAGTTTGCACCTGGCTCCGGTTACTTCATACAAGCCAAAGTACAGGGGTCAGGGTGGGGACTTACCGATCGGGAGGTGGGACAGGGCACCCGGTACTGCAAAATTACCACCTATATCCACTCTCAATCTAGCAAGTCACAAGGAGATGGGCCATGTATGCCCAACTCTGAGTCATACTGTCTCAGAAGTCCTGTCTCCACAGCAGTGCGAGAGCATCTGACAAAGGCAGAGAACCACTGTGTTGGAACCAGACACATCCGTCTGTTTAGTCATGGAGATGGGTGTCATGATGTCACTTTATACAAACAAGCCAATCCAAGATGGTGATGTGCTATTGCATTTGTACTTTCCATTTCTTCAGTAATCTTCTGTTGTGCTTTCTTTCCATAATACTTGTGTTATATACAAGCCAGGCCTGATTGTGTTCCAACATGCAGCACTAACTCTTTGGAGTGTTTGTTAGAGACCGGTGTAGAGCCTATAAAACTAATATGCTGTATGGCAGTGCTAACAGTGTGTGCGAGACCACTGTATTATTTTCAGACATTATTTTCAGAGCTGTAAGGTGGCATTAGTCAACCTAATATATCAGTGAAACGAAAATGCTTCGCTCTATGAAAGCTGCAGGGCTATGTGCAGTGATTAGAGTTATTGTGCCAGGCTTCCTCATCCAAATCAGACTCTTGAGGAATTGGAAATGGATTCAATTACTTGCCTTCTGTATGCTTCTTTGACAGAGGCGTTGCTGGTGTTCCAGAACAATGATATGAGAAACTGCACTGGGGTCCCTCTTCCTCTCTCCATAGAAATTTAGACAGGCATGTGAGCATTTTAGGGGGACAAACACAAGGATTGATGGCCAAGGGGGTACATACGGAAATGTTGAAATCTGACTGCAGACTTTAGAAGGTCTGCAGGCATACTTACACAGATGGTATATCATAATTTGGGAGTTCTAATAAGATTCCAGCCAATATAACAATGTAGTTATTAGGCAAGCACTAGACAGATGGAATAGGGAATGCAGGACGTGATGAAAATGTCTGTGATTTTTCCAATATTCATTATGTTTTATATTATTACTGCTGTGATCACCATAAAAATATCATCATCCTGATGCACATGGTTTGTGGTATGATGAAAACTGTATGTTGTAAAATACCTACAGCTGTGTGTGTTTACTGTTTCTAAGGGCCAGGGTGGGGATCTGTGTCTATGAACAATACTATCCCTGTAGATTATAATTTCTCTGACAGGGCTGTCTGACTCCTAACATGCTTCACCTGAATGAGCATAACTCGTAGCGAGGAATAAAAAATACCTACTGGTTCTCCTTTTTCTCCAAAGAGGTTACACTATTTATTCTTCTGGTGCTTCGGAGACCTACCCAGGTGTGCTTACTCCACATACCACCCCAGTGCCTCCAAGATGTGGGATTGATGACTCCTTCATTCCCTTTGCCTAACCTATCTGAAGGAAAGAACTGCATGGAACTCTGCATCACAACTCAGTTGTAGTTTTTTCTGCAGATTTATTGCACCTTTGTCTGAATTATTTATCTCTTTTTATATTCCTGCCAGTCTTCAGGATCGCTGGTCTGTTATGGGGTACCTCATTTGTAGACCAACCTTCTGGATTTCCCTGGACCTTTCAGCTCTTTACAGGGCTGTTTTGTGTCTAGTGTTCCCTGCTACTTCCACACTTATCGTCCTGCCTGGAGGCGTTTAATCTTATGTTTCGTTCTCCTTGTGACCCTTTTACAGAAACACCTCTTTTTACACTCAATATTTTTGTGTGGACAGGCAACGTGGCTACAGAAAGGAGTCCCCCTTACCTCAGACAAGTAAAATCAAGAACTATGGAGTGTCCGTTTGTTGTTCTTCCAGTAGACGTGAGAAATATTAGGTTTATAGCTCTATGTGGATTTCAAACCATTGGCTCACGCTATAAACCAGGGTTTTTTAGGACTGGCATTCACATTTGTTCCAGGTGAAAAAATATGTAGAGTGTTGATGTCAGGTGACCTGTGCTAATGAGCAGCTCTTTTTAGTAGAATAGTTGGTATCTTCCTTTCCAAATTCTAGCTGGTGAAGGAGGAGAAGCTTGTGCCATGGAAGCAGTTGAGTGTGAGTTCTGTGCTCTGGACATGGGGACATGGCAACAATAAACCACTCACCCTTATGCAAAAACAAGCTACAAATTTGTGCTTCCTTCTGCTGTCCTAGACTCCATGCACCACCCTTAGGTGCCTTCTGGCCCTTCTGGTAAGTCATTTAGGCCAGGTCCTTGCACTCATTTCTGTGATTAAAGCAGTGACAGCAGAAAAAGAGTGTTATTCCACACTTTCTTCTGAAAATATATGCTAAGCCCCACACATTAGGTCTCCGCGTGACATTCACACCACAATGCAATAATCTAACTCTGGTCATGTTCTGAGTAGAAGAGAGTAAAATAGGAAGGCCATGTGCATGGCACATTAAGAGGTTTACATTTGAGAAACAATGCCCAATACTTGATGAGGGCAGGAAGTATCTGTGGCTCATGATGAGAGCGCAGCTCTTGTGCCTCCTAGTTCAACATGAGCTCTACCTAGTAATGTTTACAAAGTTGCTTTGACTGATGACTAAACTTTGCCTTAAGGGAATGTGATGCTATTCAACCCTTATTTCAGAGTAGGAATGTTCGTCATTTTAAATTCAGTCAGGTCCCCTGCAAAAAAGTAAATTTTTTAAGGGAGTTTCCAGACAAGTCTTTGAACACTGCCTTTCTTCCTAATAGACCTTAGTTCACTTTGCAAAACTAACTTTAACAACTGCTTGATGCTCAAAAACCCTTTGCACAAATAGTTCCCAACAAACATGTAGCTAAATCTGACAGACTGAGTATGGATTGCGAGAAATAGTGTTATCAATTGAGGGATGAGAGCCCCTCTTAAATAATGAACAGAATCGTTATCAGGGTGAACCACAAAAATCACTAAATAAACCTGTACTTAATCTGGTAGCTTGGCATCAAAGCTGTCAGTCGTAACTTAGAGGCAATGTGTAAAGTATTAATGCAGCACTTGAGTAGAAATAAAGTGAAAACAGAAGAACAATCCTCTAACTCTGTCCCACTCTACTAAAGATTTCACATCTTACCTTTAGTCAAAAACCACTGGTGTCAGGAACACATTCTGCACCATCTTTACTGCCATCTCCACTTATACTTACTCAGAATCGCCTCTCCTCTCCCCACTTTGCCCTACTCACATCAACACCTTCTCCCCTTGCCTCCTATTAAACTGCTCCCAATTCTCCAATCAGAAATATTGTCCTGGTGTTACTTTGGGGTCGAGGAACATCACAGCAGACTGAAGCCGGTCACAGGGATCTCTGGGGAGAGAGAACTTTGTAGCCTCAGGACATTGAGTGCTAATGCCCCTTCCTGAAATTATCTACTGAAATTCTACCTTCAGATCACTTTCCCCGTAGCTGCCTCCTCTCGTTACCCCCCCCCCTTTTTTCCCTCACTGTACTTACTGGATGCTGCAGTCTCCCACCTCACCCCTCCATTGGAGATGCGCTGCGACCCTAGTGCACAACAGCCAAGCCGTTGCAGCACGGGTTTCCCTCCCCCCAAAGAGTCAGCCCAGGCTCACTTACGTCCTTGGCCTGCTGCAAGGCATGCTCATGTATGAGTAGACACAGCAGTGGTGCAAGAGCCACTGTAGGTTTGAAACTGTTCTCCCTTTCGTCTCGTTTGAGTGGGGAACAACAGGTGCACTGGACTACTGTTACTATCTGTGACCAAACTAAGGAACAGGTACAGAGCATTTTGCGCATTGCAGCGAGAAACCTGGAGAGCTTGTCTAGCTGTTCATGGGTGGAGAGATTGCAACTAGGCAGAGGCCCCGAATGTGATGTAGCCTCTATGCCCTCAGCCCCTATAAAGGCGATCGATCTCTTCATTTAAAGAAGCGTCACATAACAGATGACACATTCTCAGGTCCGCAAGGTCAAAGGAAGCCAGTAGTTGGGTTAATGGAAATAATGGGAGGTCTATTACAACTGCAGTTCCAGTAGCCAAAGCTTCCAAGAAGGGTGCTTATATCAAGCCATGGGACAAAGAAACTAATGCATAAGAAGCTAGGCTAACGTACACCCAAAGAAGATTCTCTCCCTCCTTGAACTCTTTCTTTAAGATTATGGAGAAGCAGGTTACATAAGTCAGACACTACCCTTACAGAGAAAGCATGGATCCGCCCACTATATACCAGGTGTGCCAACTGGGAGTGATGGTGGAGCAATTTGGGAGGTATCAGGTTCATCACCTCAAGCTCCCTCTGTGGCACTAGTGGACCTATCAAACAGATACCCGGTTTTGTCTGAGCTTCCATCTTCAGATTTTGCTGCCCCATTTGAAACCATCTAGACAGTCATCCGAGAGGGCCTCCCCAGGAATTGTTGCGCATACAGGGTCTTCTGAAACCGAAATCCCCTTGATAGCAGACCTTCTATTGTCCCTCAAATCATACATTATGCAGAGATTTGAGATATAGGAGCAAAACCAGAAAGAGATGCAAGGGGTATGCATGCACTGTGAGACAAACTGGATGAGTTAGCTCAGCGTACCGACTTCGTAGAGGAAAGAATGGCCCAAGTGGGATACTGGGAGGGGGGGGGGGGAGATTTGGAATCATAACAGTTGGGTCCACAATATCCTGCACAAACCCACTCAAAATCTCCTATACCCTATAAATCCTACAGATTTGAACAGAATTCAAGCTAGGTGGAATGCCAATAGTTTGCAGCATTTTGAATATGGAGAGAATATTGGAGCGCTCCTAGTGAGAAAGAGCATGGCCGACCTAATTAGGAACTATATTGATAAGCTGGTGGGAGACGGATCAGGAGGGGTTCTGAATCGAAATGAGGAAATAAAAGTAGTTATCTTAGCTAAGAGACTATCCTCATTTATCTGTATAGTCAGTAACCTGGATCAAAAAGGATTTGTAGCAGGCAGATATTTAAATTTGTTAACACACCTCCTCATTGGCACTGTTGGCCTGGCGGAGACACACAATGCCCCTCTCACAATAGTAACCATAGATGCTTCAAAACGCGACCAGGTCTTCTGGACATACCTCTGGGTGGCGTTGAAGTGCTTCAGAGTCAGCAACAACTTGATTAGGACAATACAGATGCTATATAGGACCCCAACAGCCTTGGTTCTGATTAATGGTGAACTTACCCACCCTTTTAAGATCCAATGGGGCTTGAGGCAAGGGTGTCCACTCTTACCATTATTTTTTTACCTTTACATAGATCTGTTAGATCTGCTTCAATTGGTATATGCTCACTTATGAGTATGCACATTTTTCAGTTAAGATCGCTCTCTATGTAGATGATTTAATCTGATGCAATACAAATCCAAAACACTCCATATCCAGGTTTGAGCAGCATGCAGTGGCGTTTGGGGAACTTTTATGATATGTCATGAACAGAGGGAAAACAGAGTTAATGGTTTATCCAAGGATAGATTCTGTTCCCAATTTAAAAGATCAGATCAGATACTCAAGGGTCTTAGTAACTCAAAATCTAGATGAGCTCATGGGGACCAATATGGTCAAACTTAGCAAGGAGATAACAAGACTGTTAAGGAGATGGGTAAACCTTCCCCATACCATATCTGGCAGAGTAAATGTGATCAAAATCATGATCCTCCCAAAATTGGCTTTTCTTTATAATTCAGTCCTGCTGACATTTCTATCTAATCAGATTAAGATGTTGCAAGGGAGGGTCTCTAGCTTTATATGGTCAGCAAGGATCTCCTGGAAAAAAATTGGAGAAAATTAAATCAGGGAGGCCTTTCTCTTCCAGACTTCAAGCTTTACTTCTACGCTTCAGTTGAAGAACTTCAGGCATCTAGCCAGACCACCAGAGCAGTCGCAGCTGGGCCATTTGTTTTTCACTACGCTGACCCGCCTGACTTCTGATAAGCTCTCTCTATGTTTGAAGATCCAAACTTTTTTCAAGCAAGTAAGACTAAAAGTACCCTTGGCAGCTCTGGAGGTTTGGGTATGTGCAAGAAAGGCCCTAAGGGTTAACTATTACACAGATTTGGCTCCAATTTGGTACTCCCCTGGGACCCAAGAGTGGTTGACAGATAAACTTAGCTACCCACTTAATAACAGAAATTTCAGCACCTGGGGGGACTTGAGGAGCGGGGACGTCCTTATCGAGTGGAATACATAGTGATCACAGTCAGGGGACAAAAGCTCTGTGTTGAAGCTATGCTCCTTCTGGTGTGGCCAAGGTTTAGCTAACATCGACCCCTGGGAACGTGAACTTCTATCACAGGAGGATAGGCAGATCAAAAAGGAAGTATTTCTCTAGTAGTGGGACTTAGCAGCAGCAGCGGATAAGAAGAATGCAGACCTGCATCGTATTTGGGAGAAAGACCTGCCACAGCTGGCTGTCAATGAACTCTGGCAAGTATATTTTAGTCTTCTCTATAAAATTGTCAAGACTGCACCATTGAATCAAAACCATCTCTTTACTCTCCGAGGGTTTATTGGACGCCCCAGAGGCGGGCCAAGTTTCCCCTAGAAACTTCAAGAGGTGTGGTACGATGCGAGAAGATGATGTACATGTTTGTATATTGTCTCAGGATAGACCGCTACTGGGCTAAAGTCAGTGGGCATCTGAAGGAAATCTTAGGTCGCAAAGTCAAGGATAGCTACTCCTTGATAATGTTTGGAACAGACACAGCCCGGAATACCTTGATTAAGCACCAAAGGAGCCTGCTGTTCTTCCTGATTGTACTTGCCAGAAGAGAAATTTGTAGGAATGGATGTCACCTGTTCCGCCATCTGATTTAGACTGGATAAAGTCAGCAAGGCAGGTTGAGCCAACTTGATCTAGCTCATCAAAATGCGGTGCCGAAAAGCTGTGGTCGCCCTTTGTGACCTGGCAAGAAAATCATATCAGTCCAGTGATTACACCATTTTATTGATGAGTTAAAGCAGGACCGTATTGTGTATAACACTATTCAGCATGGTTAGTAGTCACCACTCTTAGCTGGGTAACCATGGACAGGCATTGACTGAGGAATGAAGACAACACCAAAAAAGAAAATTTGCCCTACGCAACATAGGACCTTTTCAGCACTCAAATCCAGAAGTTATTGGCCCTTGTGTCTAGAAGCCAGATAAGCCTGGCCTTTCTTCAACTGCTCACTTATATTAAGCTTGTACGTAGAATGCTATACACCTGTGGTAGTCCTTCATCTGCTAAAATGACAGCCAGCCATTTCTCCCTATCCACCTACTACCCAGGATCAAAAATGTTTTTTCCAAAAGTCTTTAGTACTAGTTCATCAGTCTCCCCATTGTGTAGCTTTCCTCCTTTACCGTACTCAATCAGCAACAACCTGCCGTTATTAACTCTTGAGAGACTACTTTTCTGCACATAACTTCCTTATCTCTGCCCAATGTAATCCATTTCCACCTGTTCTCATCTCCCTTGCTCTGTTTGACGCGTTTAGCAAATAAACAACAATGCAGACCTTCCTTGGCTTGTTTTTAATGTCAGGTCTAAACAGTTAATATAGTAAAGAGCCAAGTGTCAGTTTCTTCTTAAAACTAAAATAGGTGGAAAGGCGTTTTAGCTTTAAAGGAAGGAAGTTACAGGCTTTTGGAACCAGATAAGAAATGGCACTGCCTCCCCGATGGAAATGTTGATCTTGGGTACTTTTAATAGAAGGACCGTGGAGGAGCAGATGTGGCGAGAAGTTGCATTGCTTGAGAACATACCCTGAATTAATGGGGGCCACTGTTCTGTAAAACTTTAAAACCAATTTAAATATTTCTTAGACTGTATACATGCACAGGTTGATTGAAAGCTAATGTAAAGCTTAAACGGTGGCTGGAAATGGTGGTGGTAGGGGAGCTGACGCAGTAGATTAAGAAGCAAGCAGGCTTCCTCATTCCGCAAACAGCTTGGAGTTGGTGGTGATATACACTGAGAGACTCAGATCCTACGACTGCTTGAATAACAGGGCAATGCCACTCTGTGAATATAAGGAAGGATTTTCCTCAATACTTTAACATAGAAAAATCAAGTTATTAGACTACAATTTCAAGCCACCAGTTGGGCGTCCCAACTGAGTGCCATGACCTCTGTTTTGTCTGAACAAACTAAACTTCTATGGTGAGTATCCTGTGCTGAAAGTGCTATTTGTGCATAGAAACGCTATCACAGAACGTTTCAAATTTTTTCTTATGTACAAGCTGAGTGTTTATTCACTTGACTGCAATCCGTCTTCTAGTAGCAAAGAATGTTGAATAGACAATCCCAAAAGATTCATTCAACCAGTTCCCCACGCCCCTAAGTGCATTGCGCTGATAGACTTTTACTTTTTAATTTCTTGCTGGGTATGAATGCATTGATGTTTTCACACACCCCCATACCATTAAAATGGCCACAAAGGAAAGACTAACTTTTACCCACAATCATGAGGATTACATTGCTATGTGTGATTCTTCTGTGGGAGAAGGAACTGCTCACACACCTGCTTGAAGCCTGAGCATGTTTATTAAGCAAAAGTCAGCAAAGTGCGATACCTCAATGCAAAGTGTAAAGTATTTCCTTCATATAAATGAGCATCCATTGCTAACCCTTTTCTTAAGCTTTTTATAAACTTCTACGTAGTAGCATCGAATTAAATGCACATAACTGAAACGCTGATATTGTTGCTCATGCTCCGCTTTGGTGGGCGAAGAATGTGAAAGACTTTTAAAAAAGAAATACAAGGAAAATGACTTCCAGACACTGAGCTTGCCAATTAAAAATCCTTGTTGAGTGCAGCCAACCATGAGAGCAAGGCTAAATATGTCTGAAGCGAAGCAGCTATGGTTTAACAAAGACAAACAAGGTAGCAATGACTAAAACACTATGACATTGCCCATGTTTGCAAATTTGTATGTTTTCTCTCCTCTACTTATGGAAGTAGCAATCTGTCATTTACTTTTCCCTTAAAATCTTCATTGACCTTAGTGTCACCACCTGCTTCGACAAGAGCTCATATTGGAACCTCCCAATTGAATTTAACACATACGTTCTCATCTCATATTTTGATAAAAATAAAACCCTTCATTCAGGTAAATACTGTTTCAATCACATTTAAAAGCTGAAACTATTATTCCTTTATTAAGGTTTGTACTTTCATGGATTTTCAAGCCTCGTCTGCTAAATGTCTGACTCCTTACCTGCCTGGCTGTCTTTCAATTCTTAAATATCCTTTGCGTTCTAATAGTTGGCATTTTGGCAAGGGTCTTGCTATCTGCATAAAAAAGCTTTGCAGGCTATAAATCGGGAACTTGTCGCTTATTGTAATTTTTTTTTGTGTACTCGACTAGAGCTTTTGTATTTATTCGAAATCAGGAGAAACAGCGGAGTGCAACAGAGTCCACTTTCCTTCTGGGTCCTATCTCTTAAAGTGGTCTTGGCTTAACTGTAACCTAATTGCAGTTGCATTACCTATTGTTTGATTTTACCTTGATGGTATGAACCTGCTCACAGAGCGTTTATTTTGATGCTTTTGATACACACTTGATTCGTTTTGTTCACTTATATTAGTAATTTTTACAATTGTATTATACCATACCCGGCGTCCATTCCATAAAGAGGACTGATAGGAAACCCCTCTATCGCTAGATGTGCAGCATTGCCCAATTGATTAGCTATACATATCCTATTTCTTTTTGTTTTTCAGGGTTACTGTACTGAAGGACAGACAAACCAGAAGAAGTAAGGGTGTCGCTTTTGTCTTATTTTTGGACAAAGAATCTGCACAAAACTGTGTTCGAACACTCAATAACAAGGAAGTAAGTTACTGTGTAATGTGCTACATTCAGATGCATCCTTCCTGGACTGCTTTAAAGTATGGATGAATAATTTGGTGCGTTGTTGCAGTTATTTGGCAGAGTTTTAAAAGCAAGCATTGCTGTGGACAATGGAAGAGCGGCAGAGTTTATCCGGAGGCGCGACTATTACGACAAGACCAAATGTTATGAATGTGGGGTGAGCACATTTTCCAACTAGTTGGCTCTTATTATACCTGATTCATAAATTGAGGTCGGGCACCACCTGATCTTCTATGATTTTGTTTCGTTATTGGCCTTCAATATATTGTTGTCTCTTTTAAATTTGTTACTTTACTTTTTTTATTGTTACTGTGTGTAGGGCTTTATAGAACATCAAGGCTGACTTGCAAAATGATCTTCATCCCTTTCATGTGTGATCGGCTTAGTTTATTCTGCTGCTTTGATACCATGGAATAATTTACTGTTCTTCTGAGTGAAGCTTATGTGATCTCTTCACACTATAGAAATAAGATCTTTATGGCATCTTCAGTTGATCAAATAGAATATTTTGTGCCCAATTTATACTTGTGCAGCCTTTGAAAATCTACTGTTCAACCAAACTAGTACTCTGCAAACAGAAAATTCATATAAACAAGACTATACTCAGAGAATTTTTAATGTAATTATGATAATTTTACATACTTTGGTATTGATATGAAGTGGATAACAGTACTATAGAAAAGGTGACGGGTACTTCAAAAAGAGAAATATACCGATTCACCACAGTTGTGCAACATGGTGTTGTAACCTTTTCCTTGCATGGAAACTCAGTACCACTTCTAGTATATTATTATCCACAACTTGTAGCCACCTCTCAGAGTAAATTAGGTTGTGAAAAACATATTCAATGTTACAGTTTTCTGGCCGACCTCTTAAGGAACTGCTGCGTTATGTAAAGTTTACTATGAACAAAAGTTGACATGCACAGCAAAAAAAAAAGGTTTTAGAGCTCAATAATAACCTAAGTTGAAGAAACAAGGACTGTTACATAAGCCAGGTTTTCTGAGCTTCTCACCATTCAGGACTTTGGTTATACACCTGAGGTTAATTTTCTTCTCTTCTCTTCTATCATTTGGTACAGTGACATTTCATTTATGCAGAGCCTGTCTTGGATCTTTGAATCTGTGATCTTGCATAAGGACTATCTGCTAATCTTTTTATTTTAAATAACAAATTGGCTGTTCTTACTATACATATTCCTTATCTTTCTTGTAGCACAAGACATTTTCTTTAGTTATCACCTGGCAACTTACATATGCTGGCCTTTTGAACGTCCTGCATTTGTCCATTAGATCTGTTCCTTTCAGGTTTTCATGGTCTTATTGTGACGGTACCAGATCACTTTGGATTAGGGCTGTGCAGTATATGACTAAGTCTCTTTGGATGTATTACAGACCTTCATCTACACAGTGTTTCTCATAGTTTTCCATATTCAAATGGATGCATCTTGAGATGAATTTATAGCCAGGGTTCTTTTATGCTACACTGATTCGGACTTGTCTACTTCGTGCATGCACACATGTCCATACCGTCAATCTATGCTGCATATGTTTGTGGGCCCTTTACTTCCCACTTTGGTTTCTAAAATACTCAACCAGATTATAGAATATTTTGAGGGGCAGTAGCTTGGATGATGTCATCGGTGATGTTATTTAATACGCCATGAATGATGTGAATGATGTGTGAGATTAATGTGTGCATGATGAGGTGCACAAGTTATAGTTAGCTCCCTCATGCCTTCCGAGGACAGCTTTCTACCCTTCCCACCGTCCATCCTCCCCACGATTCTCTGTCTGCAAGCCCCTGCCCCCTTCCACCTTCTCTATGGTTCATCAAGCCAGAAATGCCCCTCCAACCTGCCCTGCTTGCTGTCTCTTCCTTCCATTCTGCGTGTGCATTCCCCTACCCAGACCCTCTTAGGCCTGTTGTGCTCCCACTGCCCTCAGTTGCAGCACCTGCCCTGCCTCCATTCTCATAGAAGTGCCCCTACCCCCTCACTCATTTGTCCTTTGTGCTGGCACTGCCCTCACTTGCTGCCCTTGACCCTCCCCCACCCTCAATCCTCTATGTGCATGCCACTGCTCCCTCCCTAGTCCCTTGCTGCCACTGCCCCTGTGCTACCATTTCCCTTATTGCTGCCCCTGTCCTCCTCCCTGTTCACCATGCCCTTGCCCCCGCCCTCCCCTCCATGGTCCATTGAGCTGCCAGTGCCCTCCACTGCTGTCTTTGCTCCCTCCTCCCGTTTCTCTATGTGAGTGCCCCTGCCCCCTCAGTCTGTGATCTGTTGTGCTGCAACTGCCTTCCGTTGCTGCCCCTGCTGCTATCCCCTGTTCTCTGTGTGCATGCGCCTGCCCACTCCCTCATTGGTCTGTTCTCCTGCACCATCCCTGTGCTTTTCAGCCAGAGCCTTATCACATAACTAGCCCTTGATGATTACCATCCTAAATAGTGCATCAAAATAGAAGAAAGACATAGTATTGCCACTTGTGAGAGTAAACCTGTCGGCAGTATTGTATTGTATAATGTATCAGGTTATTCATATCCTAGTAACCGTCAATGTAAAAGTACATAGCCTGTTATCAGTTTACATCCTGGGTCAAAAGACAAAGAAAATAGGAAAGTGCAAGTGCTGTTTGCATCAGAGAATAACACCAAGCCTCAAAATACATGAACCTAGTTGATCACACATATGAAAAGTACAAAGCCACAGAGCAGGTGAATGTCTACATTCAGAAAGTGAAATTCACTGTCAAAAGAAAAATGGAAAATGAGTTCAAATGGCATCTAACTTACATAAAGTAACAGGGTATCAACATCACAAGTCTAGCGACATACATCAGTGTATTCTAACAAATAAACACAATGTTGAATGTATACCTCTATGTTGCACTGATTGACCTGGGAGAGACAATATTGCCCAAGTGGGCTAATGTGAATATAACAGACAATCATAAATGATCCCGCACACTTCCAGCATCTTACAGCATTGAACAAGATATCAGAATTACATGGCTTAGTACATATGCACCCAAAATTAAAAAATTCTATAGTGCCCGAGTGGGCTATATGAAATAAATGCGATCTAGCTCACAGTCTCCCGGACATATACTCATGTCAGGGAGTATGTAGAACCCACAAAGAACTAGCAGGATATCCAAATATGGCAAATCCTCCTGGGTGAAAGAATACTATAGCCTTCCTGCATTTTCCCCTCCCCTTTACACATACAATGAATTGTTAATCTGAAACGTGCAGCACAGTCCAAAGCCCCTAACTTATGTAAGATAAAACTAAAAGACACAGAATCATATCTTTTCAGGGACCCCTATAAGGGAGACAAAAGTGTAGGGGCCTCCTGCCCGGTTGGGCACCACCACATCTCAAACTGAGATTCCCTTCCTTTCCTCCTAAAATAAAAGAAAAAAGAAAAACTTGTTAAACGGAAGAAACCAAAAATAACAAACGAGCACAGTCAAAACCTATAGGACTAGACAAACTGAAATGGCAGTCAAAGGTAAAATGAATCTAAATTAAAGGAAAGATTAGGTCTTGAGTAAATAAATGCTGAGCCCCTCTTCTGTGTTCTACCCATTTGGAATTTTAGTATCCAAATGGAGACTCTTCTTCCTCAATTTCAGCAAAGTAAGACAGCATATTCCAGTCATGAAAATGTTGTGCAGCAGGGCGCGTGGCCAGCAAGATGATGGCCCAGAGGTAGCACTGCACAGCTCCATCTTGGACCCAATGATCCTGCAGTAGTCTGCTGCCGGGTGGGGGGGTAACAGCTAACCTTGAATTCAATACAGCTGTTTCGAGCGCTGATGGGGACATGTGTTGCGGGGGAGTCTGACCCACCCGCTCTGGGATTTACAGCTGTTACTTAAGCTGCAAACTAGGCGAGGCTGCTCTGTTATCTGCAGCATGGCAGCCTTGATATGGCAATAGGCCGAACACTCGGCTATTGATGTGGCAATAGGCCGAACACTAACGTGAACCTCCCCTGTCCGCCTGCGGAGTGCCATGGGACAGTGTTGGGTGTCATCACTAGATTGGGACCGGTTATCTGCTGCTCCCCGCTGAACAATGCCCTGAAGAGGGCTGTCAGGGGGAGGAGTGTGGCGCATGTCCCAACCCCAGATATGCTGCTTTAAGTGGAGGCCACCTGGGACACAGGGTGTCCCTGCCTCACCTCCCCCTAGAATTACGTGAAAACGGTGTGGAAGGACAGCGGCTTGGATGTATGTGGTCGGGAGCCAAGGCAAAGAGCTGCAGATTGAAGAAAGCGGACTCCCGGATGCAAGCCGTCCACATTGTATAATTGAGGGGCGACCAAAGCCTCCTACATCCAGCCTACTGGACCGGAGCCCGGTGAGTGGACAAGCAAGGAGAGCCATACCTGTTGTGGTGCTTGAGGCAGCCGATGCGGGAGGGCAAGCAGCTGCTGCTGCTGCATCGGATATATCCTTGCAGCCCATTTTGTGAACATGGGGGCTGGTCCTGCATGCCACAAACCTTTTACTGCTGTGGAGTGTCAGGGCATTGACCAGTGCAGGACCGGGGGCTTTGGGAGGGACACAGGTCTAGGCACAGTGCACAGACCAGTACCCACTTGGTGTAGACCAGTGGAGGACTATATGTGGGGAGGTGATGGAAGGCATAACATCAGGGGTTGTAGCTACAAGCCCGCACATGAGACTACTTACATTGAATTGGCAATACACTGGGAGACCTGCTTACATCCCTCACCCTGTTTTCAGAGTCCTGCTCCGGGGGTTGTGCTAGAGGTTGCCATGGACTGGTGAGTTCGGAGACACCTGCCCTTGCCCACCTAGGGCCCTGTACGGCAAGTTGTGACTTGATGTAGTGCAGGTCCCTCAGCTCCTGTTAACAAGAGGATTTGCACAACAAAGAGCTTGTTCCAACTTTCTTTTTCCGTCCTTCCCTATCCGGTGCGGCTCCGCACTGCGTAGTACCCTAGTTCAGTGGAGGAGTGTTACCACAGCATCCTGACATACTGCAGGATGGCAAAGGATAAAGAGCAGAAACCAACTTGTTAATGGAAAATCAGTAGGTACACAGAGGCAGTGGATCCGGAATTGGTGAACCTGGGGACTCTTGATGCTGGTGGGGTCCGGTAGGGCCCAGTGGGGCGACTCGTTATGGGCCAGTGGATCTGGTACACGTGGCACGTAATTGTGATTGGTGAAGTAGGCCCTTCCCATCTTGTGTGTTTGGTAAGCCTGGTGTGTGTGTAGTGTAACGTATAGAATTGTTTATAGAGTTTACGATAATTTTGTAGTGAGTGTTGGTGGGGGCGACAGACATCTCTTTCTAAGATTACGTGTAGTTATGGAGGAAGTGTTGGTGAAAGGTGCTTGCAATGCTTGGTGGGAGGTGGGAAGTGGGGACTGAGTGGTGTCTACTGGGGTTTGTTGTTTTTCTGTGAAATGGTTAGTTTGGAACAACACTCTCAGTATGGTAGTGTGCAGTCTTGGTAAGAAGCCTATATTGAGATTTAGACATAATGGAGGTTATGACACCAGGGGAAACCTTGAGTGATACACACTTCTATGTTATGTACTGGAATGTAAATGGTCTGGGTAGCAAGGTTAGGAGGGGTTCGTGACTCACTATAATCGTAGACTCCGCCATGATGTGGTGTTATTACAAGAAACACACCTGAGATGGTCTCACTGCCCTTTTCTGGTTAGGAATGCCTATACCACCTTGGCACATGCAGGCCTTAACTCTGGATTCAGATTCTGATACCTAAGACCTCTACTTTTCAGATCACTCAGAAGTGGATTGATCCCAGTGGCCCATATGTTGGGGTCCAAGGGATATGGGGAAGAACCAATATTACTATAGTGCAGTTATGCGCACCCTCGATTACAAGCGGCCACTTTTTACAAGGTGGCAACCATTTTTATAGAAGCCTTCTCCTTGATACATATCATAGATGGGGACTTCAACAATGTTTTAGTCCTTGCCATGGATAATTTTAGGTCGGTGGCTGCTCAAGTTCACAATACCCCATTGACGCGATTTGCAACTGTAATGGGACTCTCTGACCACGCAATAATCCAAATGTGAGAGGATACTGTTATTTCTCCAGGGTGCATGGGGTCATTTCCTTATTTAAATATGTCTTCGCACCTATGGTGGAAGTTGGAGAAGTGACCAGGGCAGAGTACCTGGTAAGACCATTCCCCATTTAGGGTGTCATAGGTCAGAAGAAGCGAACGGGGACCGAGGGATGGAAGTTAAATGCCTGGGACCTGACTGATGCAGAGGTTGTTGCATGTGACCTACAAATTGACATGCAATTATACTTTGCCGAAAGTGTGGGCTCGGTCGAGTCTGCCCTGGTGCTTTGGGAGGCTTGTAAAGCAGTTCTCTGGGTCCTCCCACAAAATAGCAGGAAATGTAGGGGATCGAGAAACTGCAGGATAGGCTGTGCGCACTTGAGGCCACCTATCAGAGCGTCCGACCCTGCATCTGCTCTGACAGCTAGCTGTGTTACAAACAAAGTAGAGGGAGTTGGCTCAGGGAAAGGTTCGGAAGTAGCAGTTGGTTTCTCACCATCATCTCTACAATGCTGGTGATAAGGTGGGTATACTCCTGACATGGCTTAGTAAGAGGGAGGCAGAGGAGTGCTGGATGGGGTCCATCATAACAGACACTGCTTGACGGATATCCAAATAACCCAAGAATTTTCCCGGTATTATGAGGAGTTCTGTGCAAAAACGTGCTGCTGGATGCTGGATGGATCCGGATCTTTCTTGGTGTGATAGATATCCAGGTTCTCTCAGCTGAAAACTGCATGCATCTTGAGGGAGATGTGGACCTTGCTGAGGGCCAGGCAGCCATTTCCAGGCTCAAACCTGGAAAGACCCCTAGGCCCAATGGCCTTCCAGCAAAATTCTTCAAACAGTATGCAGGCATTTTGAACTGCATTTGCTGAACATGTTTTGGGATGCAAGAGATAAGAGGGCGCAGCCATCAGACCTCCAATGTGCAACTGTAAGGCAATCTGTAGGGACGCCAAACCTAGGACTTGCTGTGATTCATATCGCTCAATTTCATTTCTGAATGTGGAGGCTAAAGTGTTGGCCACAATCTTGGCAACTGGACTGATTAGGCTCATAACCCCACTAATTTAAGGGGATCAATCGTGCTTTATGCCAGGTAGATCCATCCTGCTTAACCTGCAACGACTCCACAGATGGCTAGCGGGGGTTAGAGATTGGGCATCACTGCACGTCTTTCTCTCACTAGATGCAGAGAAGGTTTTTCATGCCATTCATTGGGCTTACCTACAGCAGATGCTGGAAAAGTTTGGATTTGGACTGTAATTCCAACATTGGGGGGTTGCGGGGGTCACTACAG
Organism: Pleurodeles waltl; assembly: GCF_031143425.1. Lineage (NCBI taxonomy): Eukaryota > Metazoa > Chordata > Amphibia > Caudata > Salamandridae > Pleurodeles > Pleurodeles waltl. Next base: position 521,855,504 of record NC_090442.1, read on the forward strand.
TTTGGATTTGGACTGAAATTCTGTCAGTGGGTGGCACTACTCTACCAAGTCCCGATAACTGCAGTGCATGTGAATGGGGTCCTCTCAAGGACATTCCTGATTGAACGAGGGACACACCAGGGATGCCTACTGTTGCCTCTCCTCTTTGCGCTCCCACTAGAAACACTATTGTGCATGATCCGTGCACACTCAGCCATCCGGTGTTTTCGCTTTTCGAAGTTTAACCCACACGAGGAAAACATTTCTCTGTATGCAGATTATATACTACTCTACATTATGAAACCTCAGGATATGCTTCTTGTATTCTTTGAGACAAACAGTTTGGCAGCTATTGGAGCTACAAAATAAAAGTTGGTGCTTTATGATCCCTATGGTCACCTGGATACCGCTGCCCTCCCGGGTAGACTACAGGTGGAATATGTGAGCTTTAAATATCTACGTATCTAGGTTGCACCTGGTAGAGACTCATGCCTGGCTGAGAACCTTGAAAAGGTTTTTGCAGCATTTCACAATGATGTTGAGCATTTGCATCAGCCCCCCTTGACGATCCTGGGGAGAGCTGCCCTCTTTAAGATGATCACTCTCCCCAACCTGCTATATTGCCTCCAAAATACCTATTATACGATTCCGGAAGAGATGTTCAATAAAATAGACAGAGCCGTGTGGCTGCTCTTATGGGATGGGGCATACAGTAAGGTGCTCTGCAAACACTTAAGTTGAATTCTTAAAACAGTCAGATTTCTGAGCCTGCTTTAGGGATGCACATCTGATACCTATCAATGATTGGTTGTTCGCAACACAGGATCACCCCACTTATGTGCTTGAGAGGGCCCGGTTCCTGCCATGCTCCCCCTTACATTTTATATATGAGGGTTTTAGCCCGGGTACGTTGTTGCCAGTGACAGAGGGTGACTCGGGAATGTGTGGCGGTGGGATTCCAGCATGTTAGGTTGAAAATAGAGAGTTACTAAGGAAATGATGAAAGAACTCTGAAAGCTGCGTGGATTTGGTCAGTGGGACCTCATTGGCATCTCAAAGTTGAGAAATGTGCTGGAAAATGAGACTCTCATGCCTGTCACCTCATTGCTGCAAGGCTATGACTTACACCCTAATCAATATTTGAAGCTCGCTCAGTTCCGTCATGCCTGGATGGCTGATGAACTGGACATGGTTGACATTGCAGACTATGTCCTGCTTGAAGGAAGATAAATTGTGGAGGAACTAGGCAGTAAGGCTGAATCCTACATCTACAAAACCATCAACAACAATATTTTTGATAATCAAGGTACACTGTGAGAGAAGGGGAGGTGGACACTGGGGAAATTGATGACACTGATTGGGTGCATCTCCTGGAGGAGGCAATCAAATCGTATTGTATAAAGTGCTCCACTTCATCTATTATGATCCCTCTAGAATACATAGAATGGGGAGAGCAGCGTCCCTGGAATGTTTAAGATGTAGGGAGGCGGGGGGACTTCCTACACATGCTTAGGGGTTGCCATATCATTCGGACTTACAGGTTAGACATTCTTCAGGAGCTCCAGGCTATCCTGAAGGTAGAGGTCTCTCTTGACTCAAAAAACGTTTTGGCTGTTTCCAAGGAAATTGATGTCCAGAGGGCACAACTGTTGTTAAACTTATGTTTGGTCATTGCGAGAAAAGATATGGCAAGATACTGGAGTGAGTGGAAAGATTGTATGGATATGTACGTGGCAGCGGAGAGAGTTACTTATAAGAGCGCATGCTGTTCCCAAAAATGTTAAAAAATATGGGTGCTCTGGATACACTATTGCAATCTGATATATGAGGAAGCCGTCAAACTGGATCTGCGTGGAGATGATGCCGGGACAGGAGTGCTTGGTTAGGGATGATTCCTGAGTTGAGAGGCATGTGGGAGTAGTTTAGTCCTGCCGCAAAGGGATGCCTTGTGTTTAGGGACATGACAGGTTGGTGGCTGTGAAGACTCATCTCCGCCTACCCCCTTCCTCCTCTCTCTTATCCTCTGTTGGTGGCTGTGGGAGGCTCATCTCCCTTTACCCCCTCCCTCATCCTCTACAAATCTGGTTCCCTTCCCTTTATTGTGTCTCTGATATGTTGCTGTGGACTTGGCATGCTGAGGTCATCCTTAAATGCACGTTACGAAAATTGGTATGGATGCTCCATGTTACTTCTTCTTTTTTTTTTTTTTTTGATTGCTTTAAAAATTACTAAAAATATTATTATTTTTTAAAAGAAAAAGTTGTGCAGCAAAATGTCTTGCTATAGGGTAATGTTGGTCCCCTTTGTTGATGGCATGTGTGTGTTCTAATATGTGTTTTTCACCGGGTGGATTGTGCTGCCTATATACCATTTCTTACAGGGGCCTTCTAACGTGTAAATTACATTCTATGTGTTACGTGTAAGGAACTGTTTTATTTCTCTGTTACTTGTGCCAAAAGGCACCTTGTTGGATTTTCCACTAGGACATTTCGCTGCAGGCCTTATAGTTTTTACAAGGATGTAAACCCTTAAGTTCTTGTTCTCTTGAGTCTCTGGTAGTAATGTCACTTTTTACAAGGAAGTCCCTCAGCTTCCCCCCCATCTCTATGCAAAATTAAGTTTGTATGGTATCAGCTGATCTAAAGTAGACTCCACATTCAGTATTCCCCAGTGTTTCTTGATTATGTTTGAAATCCTCTTCCTGGCATTATTAAACATGGTGACCAGTCAAGTGGTGGGGTTATTCTCTGGGGTGGTTGTGGGAGGATCTTTGAACAAAATACTCTCACCTGTGAGTTTTCTCACTCGTTTTGTGACTCTGTTTAGGACCCACATAGGATAACACCTCTTTAAATCTCTCATCTCTTTTGTTCTTCCTTTTGTATGTGAAGGCACCACTGCAATTGTGTTTAGCTCTCATGAATTCCCCAGAGAGAATGTTCCGTTTCATAGTATCCAGATGGCTACTGAGGGCATGTAGGATGGTGTTACCTGGTGTGGCCTTTCTGTGTATGGAAGTAGTGAGGGGACTCATTCATGACCTCTGCTATGGTATCTATAAATGTTATTGTCTCATTGCTTATGTTCATGGTAAAATCTAGGTTATAGTTGTCCCTTTTTAATTTTGAGACAAACATTCCTACCAGTACTCTGTGTCTTATCAAATGATGTCAACTATATGGCGTAACCAGAAGATGGCTCGATCCATGTCCTCAGATGTCTGATCTGCAATGGCCACCTGCTCCTCCCACCAGCCCATTAAAAGGTTTGCAAAGCTAGGAGCAAAGCGGATGCCCATTGCAGTCTGGGTCTTTTGCCTGTACAGCTGCCCATTGAACAGAAAGATATTGTTCTCTAGGCGAACCCGTATCATTTCTAGGAGCATATTTGTATGTGAAAAAATATGTATGGGGCGTGCTATCAGAAAATGCTTCCATGCCTCAATGCCTAGCTCATGGTCGATACTCGTACAAAGGGAGCAGACATGTAGAGTCATCAATAGATAATCATTAGCCCATTTTATTCCCTCTACTCTCCTAAGGAAATCTTCGGTGTCTTGTAGATATGAGGGAAGAGTGGTGACAAAGTCCGTCAAAAAATAATCTATATATCTAGATAATTTTTCTAGTAAGCTCCCTTGTGAGGAGACAATGGCTCTACCTTGGGGGGGGGGGGGATTAGAAGAATGTTTATAGATCTTGGGAAGAAGGTTAAAGACAAGAATGACAGGGTAATTGGATTTAAGTTAGAGGAATTCCATTAATTCAAGTATCTTTTCCATCCAAGTGTCCAGATGTGCCCATGTCTTGAGAACAATGTTGTTATATTGTTCCCTGCTGACTTTCTCATAACATGTTATCAGAAAATTGTCTATGAGCTTCCTTTGTGTACATTGTAAGATCCATAATAACAACATTGCCCCCCCTTATCTGCTTGGCGTATAACAATACCAGTCTCTTTTGCTAAACTATGTACAGCCTACATTTAGTTGAAAAATAAGTTCCACTGATGTGTGTCCTTGTGGTTTCTAAAAGTCTTCAGGTCACTGATGCACTGACCAAAGTCTCTGGAATACCCTTCTTAGTCCAAAGAAGACATTTATTATTTCATTTTTCAAGGTTCCTAAAAGGAGATTAGCTTGTTGAAAGCACACCTTTAAAAATGGTCACAGCAATGGAATTAAAACATACACAAATGATTGTCCACTGCAATATAAACAGCAAATCTATTTATCGATATTATAATGCAAAGTAAATAATGAATTAAAAAGTATGCATCACCATGAGAAAAGGGCAAAACTCCTTCATCTCTCTCCTATCAGCATCAAATCGACAGATCCCAGAATCGATCGAGGAGAGAGAGATCAATTATCCTCACAGGAAGGATGACACACTCCAGCGTCTTGGATGCGCCTGATGTCTGCTCTGTCCACGGTCCATCTGGTCTCGGCCTCTTATACTTTAAACAAACAAGAGAGGAAAATTCCAGACTTCCCTCTTCCTGCAGAAGTTTAGTTATTCAAAAAATGCTGATTGCTTTCGGCTAACTTTGAAAATAACACGTCGGGATGTGGCCACAATCCCAAGGTGCCAACCCAAAACAAGGCCGTTCCCTGCCGTCTGAGTACATTCTTATCGACTAAAGCCCTTGGTGGGAAAAAGTACAAAAACAAGACAGAATGCACATTGTACAACATGGAAAATCACGTGCAGCTTTTAACATGGCAGTGGAGCTAAGGCTAAGCTAAATACAAAATGGAGTTTGTAACTGGTGACCACTAATGGGACGGTGGACAGCTAAGCCAGGTGCGGAGTAGTGCAACAGGAAGTCAGTGGTCAAAACACACATATAACTAGAGTCATGGAACACGTCAATCACATCAAATGAGAGTTGGAGTATGAAGACAGATTTGGGGGAAAGCTGCTAGAGGCAGCACAATCAGATACAATGCTCTTGTCATCAAGGAAAGTTTTGCGATCAATACTGAGACTATCATGTGCGCCAGGGTGTTCCAATTCATGCAAGGTAATCAGTGTGTCCACATCACCAACAGTTAGATTTGTACATTGTAACATTCTTGATTTGGATGTAGTTCCCATGGAAAGTTAAAATAAGTTTAAATGCTCGTGGCGCGGTTGACTGTCTTTGCGATGCTTGCTGCAAGGCCGTTGCCAACCTCCCTTTGCACAGCGGGAGGTTGGCTTTACATAAGGTAATAAAATATTACTTAACATTTTAAAAAACCTTAGAAATTCACTTAAGAAAAATTCAGTGTCATTTGATGTCATAAATGATGTCATAGAGCATGCCATGAGTGATATAATAAATTACATTATAAGCAGTACATGGTGGGCATAATTTACTGTTAGCGCGGCTAATTATGGTGAATTTTGATTTTTTTTTTTTTTTAGTTTTAGTTCAGAAAGTTAATGCTGTCACCGACATATTCACATAACCATAATGTTAGATTAACCTTTTTTTTTTCTGTGAAAAGAAATGTGTGTGTGTGTGTGTGTATACATACATACATACATATATATATTTACAGAAAAAAAACAAAGGTTACAGGGACGTTATAATTTTGCTCACATTTCACACATACATAACCTTTAAAATTCAGCAGTTATAGTCACATCAGCTAACTATAACTTGCGCTCTCAATGCTTTACTTATGACCTCATATATTACACCACTCATGACATGCCCAGTGACATCACTGTTGACATCACAATTCTTGCCAGATATTTTTTATTTTTGGTGGGAACTCCATTTACTAGGATAATGAGTGGTTAATGTACATCTTTTTCAACATCCAGAGTATCATTTTTTTTAATCTAGAGGTAAATTCAAAACTCTTCTCTTAAGTCCTTTTTTATAGTTCTGTTGCTGGTAGTTTCCCTGTTTTTGGCTCCATTTGAACGATTGCTTGAAAAGGATGGTCCGTTTTGTATAAAAATTGATTCATACACATTTAATTCATTAAGTTTATGTGGCATTGGGACCAATTGTAATATATTATGGATTGATCTAGCTGGCATTGTATTATCTTCTAATTTGTCATAACAATACTTACATATTGTTTGCTTTGTGGCTAAATCAAAGCATTCTTCTACAAATAGATATGCACCAAATTCCTGCCACTTATACTTGTTATCTTTTTCAGTTTTAGAAAATACAACTACATTACGAGTTAGTTTTTTATGATTGTGGTGACAAGAAATACAGACATACATGTATAAGTGGCAGTTTGTCTCTAAATGACTGAGTGTGGCTTTATACTTTAGTAATTATCTATGTGATTAACAGTATAGTTTAGAGACAGAACATATAACTTGACATGGCAAGTTCATGTTTAAGGCATTAAAACTTAAAATGTCATTTTTCTATGCACAACAACCTCCTCTATTGCTTACATACACCCTATCTGAGTGTTTCTTTTTCTACAGCGAAAACACAGTTTAAGGCTTCCTAAGTAGGTTTTAATGAAATTAACAGTGAATCTTCACACTTAGACTTTCAAGTAGTACACTTCAGTCATGTCTCTGTCCAAGTGAAACTGAAACAATCTCTGGGCTTTCTAAATACATATCTGACTCTCTATGAGTTCAACATTGCAATTATAAATATCCATGTCAGAGTAGGCATACACATTTAACTTTTTAAACCTCAACACATAATTTTTACTTATTTAATGACTACAATGCATTCTGCATCAACATAGCTCAGGGTTTAGTTTAGTATAATGAAAGAAAACAAAAACACCAAGAATTTTTGTAATTCCAACTAAATTCTTTATTTATTAAATGGCTCCTATAATTTCTTTACATGAATCACAAACCTACTATTTATTTGCGGTATGGCATTTCTTTCAATAAGCTGCTCAGTTTCATTCACCTAATATTCATTCATTCCTTTATCAATACTTTGTTAAATAAACTGCATTTCACTCAACATACCTGATAAGTGTGCTTGTTGGAGTGTATGTTTGTCTTTCAGAATCAGTTGGAATTTCTTCTCACTGAAAAATGTACAAAATCCAACCACAAGAATGGTAATCCACTCTAACAGAAGGGAACCATTAATGGCAACCTTTTCAACTTTGCTTTCAAGGTTACTGAATCAGAAAACCAATCACTATCTCCCTTTTATGTTAAAGTTATGTTCTAACACTTATGACTGGCATCTATAGTTAACCCTTTCCAACAATCCACAAAAGATAGCCCAGTTCGGTAGGAGTTTTCGCCGGATCTGCAGATTCACCCCAGCTCTCAGCGCGGCCCCCCTGTCCCCTGTGTATCTCTGCGTGTGGATCTGTGGATCCACGGGAAAGTACAAAATAGATTTTTCCAATATGTTAAAAAAAAGAAAACATATGCATGCCTTTTTTGACAAAAAGATATATCCACACAGAATAATCATTTTAACGTACTATTGCCACTACATTTGCAACAATAAACTCAGTCTAGTCTTTTTCCATTTCCTTTCCCCTCATGCTCTTGTAGCAGTGCTACTATGGTAACACGGTCTGCAACATATTGCTGCAGCAGGTCACAAGTTCATAACAGTTTCTGAGTAGAGCATGCTTACTTTTAAACCAACTTCAGCAGGTGTGGTTGACGCTTTCACACAATAAACATATCACAGGTGCGAATACTATTTTCTAATTTGTCTCAACTAATCCAACATTTACTTACTGTTGATATAACCTCACTACCTAGCTCCATCTACAACAGCCAATCAAATGTGTTGTTTTAGATTCTACCTTCTATCCTCCATTTTAACTGAATTTCATTTAAAATCTGCCTCATTCAGTTGCTGTGTGCTACTCCAGATTCCCTTCAAAATGCGTGGATTGCAGGACACAGCTTTGTGTTTTGCGCCAGAGCGAGTGCAAAAAAGTGGTATTGACAGGGACCTAGGTATATGTAAAGTGGATGTAACTTGGGTTGGTCAGTGAGGATTAAAGTAGCATACATTGCTCCACTTGGTTGAATCTATTAAGGATTGCCAACATCCAGACCTTATGAGATTGTGCACTGTCGTGGCACTGACCTAGGCGCAATTATAGGGGTTTTATTTGGAAATCCTAATGACGGATACCTTTGGAAAATTAATTGCACTTTCCCCACACATTGCCTTTGTTTTTTCTAACATTTGCCAAAGACAGAAGTGGACATGGTAAACTGAATTCTGTACGCAAATAGACAAATCCAGGAAACATGTTAAACTGTTTCTGCATTCCTTAGCGACCAATACATGGGCTCTATATACCACAACCACTTACGATTTGATATGGATGGTAAATACATATGATGGAGTTCACCTTACAGACAAAAGCGACAGAGTATTCTAGCATCCTTTTTTCGGGCCGCTTGACGCATCACCCCGAAACTTTCAAGGCAGCAGCTAAACTGACCAAAGTATACGTTTTAAAATTTTTGTGAAGATTTGTCAAGCAGCGCCAAAGTTATTGGCAAATCAAAAAATTCTCCGTCTATGGAAACTAGGTCCCAACTATAACTACCTAGTGGCGACCACCACTATAAATATTCAGCATATCTACCTCCTTCCTTTATAGTATCGCACATTAGTGAGATGTTTACTCTGGGTTCCCAGTATATAACAATATAACATATAACAATACATTGTCTTCCTACGCTTAGACCACAAGGTTCATATTCACTATTTCCACTCCTGTATGTGCATGCCTGTCCTAGTCTTCTCCTCAGAGGTTTGCGGGCAAGAGAAAATGTCTGCGGGGACAGAAAGCCTGGTACTTTTCATCATCACCTAAGGTACAGAACTTGTGCTGTTTCACCACCATTATTTAGCTATAAAGCCTATCCTATAAATGAGTCCTATACCCTAAATGGACATAGGTCATCATTCCAACTCCTTTTGTCAAAAGCTCTAAAACGGCATGTGTTTCTACTCTGGCTGCTGCACGAGTGTTCAGAATTGTCTTCATTTGCTCCTGGATAAGGAATACCATTCTAATATCTGATGTATTTCTACCTTCAGTAAATCCTGCATGTTTCTCATCTATTAATGTTTTTATGATTTTATACATTCTTCCCGCCACAATGGTTTGTAGGGATTTGTTGTCAACATTAATCATTAATATAGAGATCAATTGGAATTGCTGGCTTTTTTTTATTTTAGTAAATTTATTCACACCCATAACGGTGTGCAAATTTTAATAGGGGCAATCTTATTATGACACATCAGATAATAACAACCATCAGATAATCCACATATGTATACACTAGTGGACTTGTGTTGTTTTGTTCACGAAAAGCAGTGTTAAACCATTCCTTTTCTGAACGCATAACCCGAGACAGCTATCCACCTTTCTTCAAAGAAAACCCCCCTGAATTATGCTGTCACCAAGCATAGATTTGTTTTTGTCTGTGGCAACTTGTCCCCTCTGTCTTGTATAGATCCCCTGAGCGGGTCTTGTGTATCTCTAGTTCTGGTTGCTATAGCTTCCAGATTAGGAGACATTTCAGGGTTCACAGTGCACAATGCTACGCTACACAGCCATCTCTTGATTTGTGGAGTTGTACCTTTCATCCACCCACCGCTACCTGACGTTTTGCTAGTAGTTACTGTAAAGCTGCTGTCCTCCTTCCCGGGCTGGGAACATCTGCTATATACCCTAGTAGAGACACCACTGGGGAGCACACAACATCACGGACCACAGTCTTTGATATTATAGGAGTATGTTTTCTCCTAAAGCTTTGAATTTGAGGGCAGTTCTGTGCAAAATGAATAAAATCAGCCTGCAGGGTCCACTGAATCACACTTTAACACATCCTTCCTGTGCTTAGGGAATACCACATTTATGGCTTCTCTCTTTGAACCCGGTAGTTGCTGATAGTTGCTGAGTTACATATGCCTCATTAAAAATTTTCAGTAATGGTGCTCCCAGCAGGTACATTTAACACTTGTGAAAATCAGTAGGCAGTCTATCTTCTCCTAATATCTTACCTGTTTCCAACTATTTAATAGCCCACCTTTTATAATCCTCATCTATGGGTTTATTTAACATTTACTGTTTCATTGCCTCTAAACGAGCGTTGTTTCCTGACCTACTTCTGGAGCCCCTTCTACTTATATGTGTTTCCTGTAATTGACTTTCTTATTTATTAACATTTGTTCCCCTATTTGCACTGATAGCTGTGATCTTTGTGTTATACTAAACAAAGGGGGGTCTATCCTTCTTGAAGCTTCAGTAAACGTATTTAGAGACCCAACCCAGAGGGGAAAAACTTCCACAGAAAAAGTTTTTTTGTTAGAAAAACCCTCACCCACCAGGGTTACCCATTGGTGGCATTCTTCATCATTGGGTTTCTTCCAGTTCTGCTGCAGAACGAGGCGTGCTGCGACCGACGGAATACATGGGAGCACTATTGGTATCAGGATAGAAGTGGTGGGGTCTTGGTAAATTAAAGATACCCCGCCTCTGGATGATATTACTATTTTAATATGTCTCACAGGGGTGGTATGATTAAAAAGGGGTGTCAGGAGGGTGGGTATATTATGTACCTGTTCTCCTTAGTGGTGTACATGTTTCGGCGTTCACCCCGAAACTCCTCTTCAGGGCCAAAGTGATCCTACAGGGATCGCAGTCCTGTTTCGGGCCACGGCGAGGTGAGGAGTAGGTTTTAAGGCGGGAGTGTCGCTTTGAGGAAGTATGTACCCTAGACCACCGGCAGTGATTAGAACGCGCTAGTTGAGCTTGACCTTCACCGCATTTTCATTGTGTATATTTTACAGCGTGGCAGTATTAGCACCCCCCCTCCCAGAGGACCTATTATGCAATTAGCATAAACACTGCTAACAGTAGGTCACGCATGCACCACGTGTCTTTTCCTAGAGGTGGCTGAAGTGGTTTGTAATGTTTCCTATATGTAGTACGTCTTGTATTCGTTTTTATGTATGAACTGATGCCATTTGGCTGGGTGATGGTGACAACTCATCCACATCCCTGAGGGATGCATTTACGTTTACTATTTTCTCTTTTCTTCCCCAGATTTGCCCAGTAGAGCATTGACACTGATGGGTAGTATTTTTTTTTTTTTATTTAATTGGTATATTCAGTCATAAATTCTTTTATTTGGCTCAAGCCTTAAAAGTATAAAAACAATGGGTTGTACAAAATTCATTATAAAAAATTCTGTCCCATGAACAATTAATTATACAAAGTTCATTAAAAAGCTTCTTATTACATTATGCAATCACATACAACGTTCTTAATTAATTCTAATTCTTATCAACCAACACTATTTACATAATTCATTAAATTATTCTACCCTTAAAAAAACATGTCCACCAAGTAGTCCCACATGTGATTCTAATAAGACAAATCCTTACAGTTTCATAAAGTGCCATTTTCAATATGAAGAGCTCTATATTTTACTTCACGCCTCACTTTTCTATGTTACCATCAGCCAATATAATTTTAAATAATCAATTTACAGCAATTTAATCTCTTCATTCACCTTTACTGCCTATGTTACACCAAGCCCTATAAGTCCTGTTAAAACCCCTCTTAATCCATTTAAAAATTGGCCTAGCGCACAAGTTACATTCAGAAACCTCATGTCGACTAGTAACTTGAGCGCTTGATCCCGATTAATAATATTATACTCCTTAAAAATTGATCTTAAAAACTTCTTACGCACTTCTAAAAGCCAATGAGAATCCAAAAGTAGATGTTGCATGCTGCATTTCTGTAGTAGACCACAAGTACAAAGGCCCTGGGTGTTCTTGAGAAATGCTTTTACTTTGGGATCCCTATAACCTGGGTTTAACCCAATTCTGAGCTGTAACACTGAGTCCCTTAATCTTGGGTTAGGTAGAGCCTCTATATAGGGGACATTTTCCGGATTCCTCCATCCACCCACCATAGCCTGAGTGAGATTTTACACTCCAGGTACTTCAGATCTATTTCTCTTGCCCTTTCCTTCACCATTGTTCGTAGGTTCTGTTTCGGAATGTGTTCTCCACACCACTGGTTACCGGTTAAGCCTAAGAGGACGCAAATCTTTTCTAACCGTCCTCTCACTTGTAACGCCCAATATAACTTGCTTGTTATTATTTCTTTTTTACACAGTGTCGCAATCTTACAAATCCCCTCATCTCTTATGCTTAGCCAAAACTTCAGCGCAGCTTGCAGTTCCTGGTAAGTCCATGCCGTCATTTGACATTCTGCTCTTATAGCTTGTAGCACACTTAAAGGAGGCAGCGATAACATTTGCTTTACGTAGATGCCTTCTTCTGTCTCCCAATTTAATTTCCCCCAAAATGTAAAAACTTCTACCCCATATTAAAACTGGGGACGTACCATAGCATTAAAAGCAGAGATAACCGGCTGGAGGGAAGGTCCCCCATATTTACTGCTAAATTGTCTCAGTCCCCAAACCGATGAGTGTGCTTTATTTTTTAGGGCTTCAATATGATCTTTCCATCTCAAATCTGTCTCGTACCACATGGCTAAATATTTATATTTTTTTACCTTCTCTATTTTTTCTCCTCGTAGAAGGTAAGTAAATGCACTCTTTTCTTTCCTTATTGACATTCTTTTAATTTTACCCATATTTACTACCATTTTTTTCCTTTGGCAAGAGGAATAAAACACCTCCAATTTCCTTTGTAGTCCTAGCTGCTTCATATCCATAATCACTAGATCATCAGCATATAATAAACAGGAAACATGCACTCCATCCATTTTTGGGCATAAGCCATTAGCCTCCTTCAGCAGCCCTGGCAAGCCTGGCAGAAATAATGTAAATAATATTGGGGCCAACACACAACCTTGGCGAAGTCCATTTTTTATAGGGGTCTTTTTTGAGAGTGAACCACTTGTATCTAAAATCACTTGGGCCCAGTTTTGTGTATGCAGACCCTGAAGGAGAAATAATAAAGCCGAACTGATCCCTAACTGTCTTAGCATGTCCCACAATAGTTTTCTGTCTGCCAAATCAAATGCAGCACGAAATTCAACAAAACAGCAAAACAGGCTTCCTCGCATTTCAATTGATTTGTTTGCTAATGACCACATACTAAAGCAGTGGTCAATTGTTGAGTGCCCTTTTTTAAACCCACCTTGTTCTATTGGTATCAGTTCATTTTCCTCTGCCCATTCTTTAGTCAATCCCAGCAGTATCTTTGTTAATACCTTTTCTCCTACATCTAATAGGCTTATCAGACTCTAATTTTTTGGTTGTGTAGGGTCCTCCTTTTTGTGGATCGGTCTTATCATAGCACCCTTCCAATTCTCTGGGAAACACCTGTAATCAAGAATTTTATAAAATGTAGTATGAAAAAATGTAACCCACCAATCAATGTTTTTTTATTATTATTGCTGGTAGATTGTCTGGGCCTGCCGCTTTGGTTAGTTTAAGTGCTACAGTAGTTTCTTTTATCTTTTGTGGGAGAAAAGCTAATCTCATGTCCTCACCAATCTTCCTAATAGCTCCATATTCTTCCTCAGCTTCAGAACCTTTATATACAGTAGACAAATATTTATACCAATCCTCTTCTCCAATCAGACACCTCATAGTTCCTTACATTTTCCCCTCCCGTACTAACTGCCAAAAGCCCCTGATATTCCGTGTGCTTATCACCTCAATCATTGTATCACAATTCTTCTTAATATATGCCCATTTCCTATGTCTTATAATTAGTTTATAACTTTGTTTTGCCTGGCAAAGCTTCTCTTCTATAACCACAGAAGGTCTTTTCTTATATTCCCTTTCTAATCTTCGCATCTTTCGATTTTTGCACCTGCACTCCCAATTAAACCAACTATTGCTATTATTAATCTTATATGCTTCTCCATTCATCTTTCCCTCTTGCAATATTTTTACCTTAGTTTTCAAGCAGTCAACCATTAGCGCAATACCCCTATTATAACCTTTGAACATATCTTTTGGATCTTCTTCCATTCTAAAATTAGGATAGTTTACTGTATGTTAATTAAATGCTTTCAAACTACTTTCTGTAAGTCTGGTGTTATCCTGCGAGGGTACTCATCCTGCACTATCAGCGTCTTTTCTCTTTCTTTTTGATTTTTATCGGCTGGCTGAATTGTTAAACGGAGTGGCCAATGGGCGCTACCCTCTATATACTCATCTTCGAAGTCCAACACCTCCCCAAAAAAACAGGTATTTATAAAAGCATAGTCAATGGGGCATGCCTGATTGCCTGAAGGTCTGTTTTGCAGGGTGATCCGTATTCATACGTCTGTTTAAACATACCTAGTGAACCTAAGATTCTTACTAAGGACAAATCGTGGGCAGAACATTCTACATTAGAAAAAATGCTATTTGGGATTTGTGCAGCTACCAGTAGCTCCTTGTACAATTTATCACTACTTTTGGGGTCAAGTTTGTGATTAAAATGTCCCAGCATTAGAGTCACATATCCTGCTTTACCAAAACATAGTAATTCCAGATCATCCTCAAACATCCCTCGCTGGATGTCATAATCATGCATATTCCCCGTTTTGTATATGCACATTAATTATCATAAGCTGTTTCTAACCTCCTATTGTATTCTAAAGATCTACATGGCCTGCAAATAACCAGTGACATTTGTTTTTTATTTCTGTGAACTTGTTCGCTATTCTAGTTGAGGCTCAAGTTATTAGGCCCCCGGACGGGCGGCCTAACCCTTGCTGTGTTGCTCCTCTAAAGAGCCTCATAAAACCGTCTACTGGTTCAGGTTCCTCGTACAGCCAAGTTTCCTGGAAACATAATATATCATACTTTTCTAATTCTCCTTTAAATAGATCTTGTTTTAAATGTTTTTTATAACCTCCCAAATTCCAGGAAAAAATCAAATGGCTGTGCGCAGGGCTTAATTCCTAATCCACATCATTCAATTCTCCCCACTGTAATTATCAAGGGTCTCAGAACGATTCCTCCACTGTGATTCATTATACTCAGTAACTATGGTTACGCTTAGGCTGCCCTTATTTCCATCCACACACCTTCTTTGATTTTTATTACACGACAAATTACACTGCACTTGATTTGGGTGCAGGCCTGCATGGCACCTGAGGGCTCTACGTTTTGTTCCTCAACCTCTAACTCACTTTGTTGCACTAATCTTATACCCTCCTTTATTAGCTCTGCCTCTGCTTGCAATACCAATCGTCTGATACATTCAGAGTAGAAGAGTACTTTGGTCACCTCTTCCCCCTCCGAGTTTAGTATAAATCCTATTTGCTTTAAATCTTCTGACTCAATCTCACATAAGCTTGGACACAGAGCCATAAATTCCAAAAGGCGTGTACGATTCAAGGGTTTTAACTTCCTTTGCCGTTTACTTCCAATCTCTCTTCCCCCAGGCTCCAAATATATCCACCTACATTTACTTCCACTGGGGCTATCCCACTCCCTCTTTTTCCCTGGGTCGTTAGGTGCAAAACAAAACCCCGCTCTTCACTGGGCAAACTGGTTAATCTAATTCTCTGCTTCCCCTACTTCTTACTAATCTCTTAGTGTTGTTCTCTCCCTCTAGCCCACCGCTTACCCCTCTTTCTTCCCTTTCTCCAATTGCCACTCATTGGTTACCCTTCTTTCTTTCTCCTCGCTGACAATCTTCTCCATAGGATACACTAGGAACTTTTTGTGACATGGCCCCTTGCTCTGGGGCTACTACTTCCCACCCTTGGCCTTGGTCAGTCCTTAAGATGTTAGCCTGGACTGCCTCCGCTATCTCTTCCTCACTCGCTACTGATGTTTTACTCCTAACGTTTCCTAACTTACTTTGCTTCCTACATTGGAGTTTATTGTGGGGTCTATGGGATCCATATCCCCTTCTCCCCCATCTGCGATTCCTCTTTATCACCAGCATTGGTTGTTTGGAAACATAAACTGAAGGTTGACTTGTTGTCTGTATTAAGGTTGTTTCCCCTCCTTCTCTGTTTTGTTCGAGGGTATCTGTATCTGTTTCTTGATAATTTTTTCCCAGTACAGGTCGTACTAGTGCTGGCATACTACAATCAATATATTTCAGCTCCTCTGATATCCCTTGTAATTGGTGTCTATGTACCTTCCCTAAACTATTATTTGTTGTCAGCACTTCTAAAATTGCCTGCAGTCTTTTGCATTAGAAATATTACATCTAGTAGTGACTCAGCAGGTACGGCAGTAGTATCCAAGGCAAATGCAGATTGTCTACCCCGAAGGGAAGACGGCAAAAGTGTGTCCGGATCTATACCCTCTGCGGCACTCCCTCCCAACCGCACTCCTTTCCGAATCCGATGGGATTCTTTCCTCCGATCTTATACTGTCCCTTACTTGAGGTGGGGGCAAGGGGATGAAGATTGTCTAGGCTCCAGCAAACCCTTACACCCACTACCCCCCTCTGACTCCATCCCCCCAGAACAAGTCTTCCATCTCTAGTAAGTCTGAAGTCAGGGACTCAATTGGTATATATCACCATACCACAGTAAATAGTAAAAGTACTTCTACTAGTGTAAGGCGCACAAGGAGTGATACTAGGGAGATCACTTTGGTCCTGAAGAGGAGTTTCGGGGTAAACTCCGAAACATGTAACCCACTAAGGTGGACAGGTACATAATATACCCACCCTCCTACACCCTTTTTAATCATACCATCCCTGTGAGACATATTAAACTAGTAATATCATTTAGAGGGGGGGTATTTTTAACTTACCAAGACCCCACCCCTCCCATCTTTTTCTAGCATCCGCATCGCTGATACCAATAGCGCTCCCGCGTATTCCGTCGGTCGCAGCACGCCTCATTCTGCAGAAGAACTGGAAGAAACCCAATGATGAAGCATGCCACCAAGGGGTAACCCTGGTGGGAGAGGGTTTTTCTAACAAAAAAAACATTTTTTCTGTCTACATTTTTCCCCTCTGGGTTGGGTCTCTAAATACGCTTACTGAAGCTTCAAGGAGGATAGACCCTCCCCTTTAGCCCTCCTTCTGCCCCCTTTGTTTAGCATATTTGGGCAGCGCGCAGCTGCAGGAGTTTTTTCTCTAGAGACCTCTTCACACTTACACGTTTAGGAATAGGAACATAAATGGCAGAAATCACAGGGCTCACTTTCTCAATCGAGGAGGTTGAAAGGATCCTAACATCATCAACCCCGCTTGGCGATACACCCACATCTGGGACCACAGGCGATAGCAAAGATTGGGATGAATTTAACACCCTCAAATGAAATTGGGTGAAGGCCACGAGCCATGGTATCATGATGACTGAATATTTAAGGGCAAGTGCAGCACCACATGGCCTAATAGTGAGGAGCGAACCCTTCATTTTTCAAAATGACAAGGCCTTCAAAAAGGATTGGTCACTTCTGTCATGGCAATGCACTCGAGATTGGCTGATTTTGATAAAAAAAACAGCTGCGCGTCTCGCAGAGGAGCTTAAAGATGAAATCCTCACTATTGAGGTTTGCCTGAAAGCATCTATGTCAACAGTGGCTCGCAAGAAACTCTTAGAGGAGCTCAATCAATCCATTAACGAGTATGATGTATATTTACAACAGACAATATACCAAAAACTCAAGAAAAGGTGTACCCTTACATCAGAGAGGATTACATCTCCTCAAGGAGGAACCCAGGGTACAACACTGACTCTGACTCATCCGACTCAGGTTCCAATAATTCTGACACCAATACAAAATCATTCTTTTCAAAAAAGGGCTGTAATAGGAGAGCAAGGAGAACAGGTTTCAGCTCTGGGAGGGGGGTGGTCTATGTACCCCATCTACCCCCCACATGTAATGCAAGGCCCTTTTATACCGGGCCCCTTTCCACAAGGTCCCATGCCACCTCACGGGTATCCCCTTCCTTTCGAACAGTGGGTCCCCCAGGGAGACCACCAGCCACAATACCGGCCTTTTTTAGGGATGGGCCTGGGACGTCTGAGGGGCAGGACCAAGAAGCAGTCAGAAGTCCATTGGTCATAGGATGCAGAGCAGGGGAGGTGCTGACCCGCAGCATGACCATGGAAACCTCACATGGTCAGGACACTCAGGCGGGCCCAAGCAACCACAAAGCCTAATTGTCAATCTAAGTAGCCTGACACTTACCCCTGCACAAACTAGTGTCCTGGAGAAAGGTTTAGGCTTTGTCCCTACTGCCCTGCTAGACAAATTCAAGCTGTGTATGGAGGTCAACAAATTTTTAAGGAAGGTCAAACTGAGATCCTACTTCGGAGATCGCTCATCAAGTGAAGGCCCCAATGTGGGTGACACTGGTCTATGCAACAAATCCTCCTTTATACCACCTAGCACTCTTATTCCAATAGAGATCTTGACATTCGAACAAGCAGTTATGAAGGATATCAATGACATCGATCCATCCCACCTCTCTGAAGGTATTTCATAATACCACTAGGGAAGAAAAAAAAGCGCTTTAAGACGTGGCCAACAATATAAGCATAGTTATTAAGCCAGCAGACAAAGGAGGCGCCCTGGTCATTCAGACTTCGGACAACTACAGAAATGAATGCTTAAGACTGCTGGGTGACGCACGGAATTATGAGAAACTACAGGAAGATCCCACGGGTTTTCTGCAAAAAAATATTAGCAGTATGGTTGAGCAAGCACTGGCACACAACTGGATTTCACAGAAAGAGGGCCTGATAAACAAGAACCCAGTGACCCCATATTTTTACACTATACCCAAAATCCACAAAAACCTGGAATCACCTCTAGGGAGACCCATTGTGTCCGGTATAAACTCAGTCTTGGAGCCTTTGTCCCATTTCGCCAATGCTTTCCTAAGGCCTGTAGTCTAAAACACGGACACTTATCTGAAGGATACAAAAGATGTCCTATGCCTCCTTAAAGACAGGCTGTTCGACCCCCACTAACGAGACACTTTTGGGTTTAGATGTAGAGAGCCTATACACCAGTCTTCCCCACTGTGACACTCTACGTATCATAGAAGAGGTAATTTTCGATATACACTGGGAATATCAAACGCCATGCAACCTGTTTCTAGAGTGCTGTTTCTGGGCACTAACCAAAAATTTCTTTGGTTTTGAAGACACCCCGACCTACAGAAACATGGCACCAGCATGGGAAGCACCTTTGCTCCAAGTCTAGCAGGTCTTTACATTCACCATCTGGAGAAGGAAATAATTCTTAAAGCCACTAACCCAAATAGGGAAAATATTACTCTATGAAAGAGATACATTGATGACATCCTAGTCATTTGGAAAGGGGAGGAAACACAGATGGCCCCTTTCTTGGTGTGGCTAAATGCACAGGATCAGTTCCTGAAATTCATTCTAACAAAGAGCAAAGCACAGGTGGTTTTCCTTGACCTAAACATCATAGCAATGAATGGCACTCTCAAAACCACTACCCATGGGAAACCAACAGCCAAGAACTGTTTGCTACTATTTGACAGCGCACACCCTCGCCATCTGAGAAAGAACCTCCCCTTTGGCCAGTTTCTCAGACTCAGGAGAAGTTGTTCCTAGGTGTCTGATTATAAGTAGAAAGCTCAGAACCTAGCATCCAAATTGGTGGCTAGGAACTACCCCCCCAAAATAATCAGCCGTGTTATGAAACGAGCACGCAACAACAGGGAGGTCCTTTTGGACAACACCCCGTGAAAGAGAAAGAAGGCACATATGCATCACCACATTTAATGTAGCCTCTAATATGGTACATAAGATTATCAATAAACATTGGCGCATTCTGAACAGCAGCCGCTTGAACCTTCCAAAACTCATGTTTTCTCATAGACGTGGCAAAAGCATAAGGGACATACTGGTGCACACCCAAACACGTCAACCCAAGAGAGGGCTGAACACCACCAACCTCCTACCACCACCCACAGGACATTATCCATGCGGTACCTGTAGTGTATGCCATTTGACACGTGCGACCAAGAAGGTCACTTTCAACAACGACTCCACATGGGAAATTAGGGGTTTTACCAACTGTAACACCCAAGGAGTAGTTTATATGATTACATGCCGATGCCACCTACACTACATTGGAATGACTACCCGCAAAGCAAAGATCCGCATAGGGGAACATCGTAGCAACTTAAGGTGTGGCCGCACTACGACAAAAATGTCCTCCTATTTCATCAATAACGCTGACACAGTAGATGAATACCAGTGGGTCATCCTCGAACATCACAAGGAGGTTAAGTCTGGGTCCTTCCTTCTTGAAAGGGAACAACGCTGGGTTTTCAAATTACGCACTCATCAACTAGGTCTCAACGAAAACATCCCATGGGGACAACTAGTACAACATTCATTACTATTTACCCCCCTTGAGCATGACACCTAGAGGTCCAACACCATATGTGGGCTTAACTTTTGTGGATTCCTCAATTACCATCAAGCCCATTTTTTCCTGCCTTAACAAATGACAATTTTTTCTGTTATTTGCGTCAACCTCCGTCTCTCTCCTTCTCCTTTTTTCCCCCTTTTCCCCTCCTGTTTTTCCACTTTTTTCCTTTACTTCCTCCTGTCCCTCTTTCTCTCTTTTTATTTGGATTGCTTATTTTTTATATTTTTTATATTTTTTTTATATATTTTTTTATATACTTTTAATTTTCCCTCTTCAATCTCCTTTTTCTTTTCCATTAGACCCCTCCCTCTTTCCTGCCTCCCTTCCCCCTCTTTTTTCCTCCTTTTCTTCGTTCCTTTTTTACCCCTCTTTATTTTTTATTTATTATATTTTTTTCAATATTTAGTATATATTGTCAACTTATTTTCTTTTATTTCTTTTCTTGCCTTTTAGTTACTATATTATATTTTTTCTTGTCTTTTTTCTTTCTTTTTCCGTATACCCCTCTCCCCCCTATTTCCCCTGTTCTTTTTCCCCTGTTCTTTTTCCCCCAGTTTTTCACACTCGCACCCCCTCACCCCCCCCACTACCCCTCTCTCTTTCCCCCTCTCCTCCCTGTGACTTTTCTCTGTGTGTCGCCTTCTTTTTTAAAGATACAGTCATCTGGAGGGGCATCCCCTATTCAGGACCCTTTTAGCCCTTCACCGGGCCACCGACGACTGCCATCTTTGGAAGGTTGTCAGTCTAGTGTTCTCATGCTCTGACAAGCCTGGTCATGTGAGCACTTCTCCATTACTTAAACCGGATCCCTACAGGGACCACGGTCTTATTTCGGGCCACGACGAGGTGAGGAGTAGGTTTTAAGGCGGGAGTGTCGCTTTGAGGAAGTAAGTACTCTGTATGCCCTAGACCACCGGCAGTGATTAGAACACGCTAGTTGAGCTTGACCTTCACCGCATTTTTATTTGTGTATATTTTACAGTGTGTGACTATTAGCACACACTCCTCCCGGAGGACCTATGATGCAATTAGCATAAACACTGAAAGTAGGTCGCGCATGCACCACATGTGTTTTCCTAGAGGTGCCTCGCGTGTTTTGTAGTCTTTCTTATATGTAGTACGCCTTGTATTCGTTTTTATGTATGAACTACTGATGCCATTTGGCTGGGTGATGGTGACAACTCCACCAAACCCCTGAGAGATGCATTTACGTCTACTATTTTCTCCTTTCTTCCACAGATTTGCCCAGCAGAGCCTTGACACTGATGGGTAGTATTTATTTAATTTAATTTAATTGGCATATATCACCTTACCAAAGTAAATAGTAAAAGTAATTCTACTAGTGTAAGGCGCACAAGGGGTGATACTAGGGAGATCAGTATGGTCCTGAAGAGGATTTTAGGGGTGAACTCCAAAACATGTAGACCACTAAGGAGGACAGGTACATAATATACCCACCCTTCTGACACCCCTTTTTAATCATACCACCCCTGTGAGACATATTAAACTAGCAAGATCATCCAGCGGGGAGGTATTTTCAATTTACCAAGACCCCACTACTCCTATCCTTTTCTAGCATCTGCAACGCTGATACCAATAGTGCTCCCACGTATTCCGTTGGTCACAGCACGCCTCGTTCTGCAGCAGAACGGGAAGAAACCCAATGATGAAGCATGCCACCAAGGGGTAAGGGTTTTTCTAACAAAAAAGGTTTTTTCTGTGGAAGTTTTTCCCCTCTGGGTTGGGTCTCTAAATAAGTTTATCTTTGTGTTACTCCTGTTTACAATCCAAGTAGGAAGTCTCCAAGTTTTGTATCTGCCCACATGTTGTGGTGGTGTATATAGTTGCCTATGAGAGGTTTAGTTAGTCTTTCTGTAGCCTCTAGTAATTCTAATCAGGGGTGTGGAATTTAATAAAATAGATGCTTGTCCAGGGGACAGGTTGATTCTTAATTCTACTTGTCCTGTAAAAAAAATCTACTTGTCCCTTTGGTGCCATGTAGTTCGAAGACAAATTATGGAAGCAATCTCATTATGTAAGAGCTCTGATAATAGGCTCTCTGATTATGCCAGGGCGTCTACCATAGTAGGGCTTGAATACTTGCAATTTCATTCCCTACTATAGCAATTTCCTTATTTTGCCACCTTTCCGCAGATCTACCTACTGGGGGTGGGGGAAACATTAAGCAATAGTTCCAGGGCTGGGATGCCATTGAGTCTGCAAACTTGCTAATTTGTATGTTTTATGGATTTTCTCCAGCTTTTCTCTAATCCTTTCCCTTAAGGAGAAAGGCTGGAAATTTACTCCTGACAATGACAGAAGAAGAAGTGCTGGAGGGAAAGTGAACTTGTAAACGCTCAATAGATTTTTTGCACGAGCAAATCTACACATGCATATTTGCTCCAGCTAAAATATAGTTACCAAGGGCCAGATGTATCATCACGGCCCTTTGCGATTCGGTAATAGCGATTTTTAAGAAATCGCTATTACCGACTCGCAAAGTGCCATGTATCACATTTGCGATTCGGTAATAGCGATTTCTTAAAAAGCGCAAATGCTATTACTGAATCGCAAATTGCGATACCGGCCCCATTCGCAGCTATGGGCCTGTTGGCCCATAGCTGCGAATTTTTTGCATTTCCAAAATTGCGATTTCTGAACCAGAAATCACAATTTTGGAAATGCAAATCCCCAGGCTGCTGGGGGGCCTATGGCCCCCTCTGCTGCACCCCAAAAATGTTTTGGGGGACATGTATGGTGCACACATGCCAAAAGGTCATGTGTGCTTTACATGTTCAATTTAAAAATGCATTTTAAATGCATTTTTAAATTTTGCACCAGGTTACCTGGTTGCAGTCCATGGTATTTTGCATGTGCAAAATACCATTCTGCGAAAAATCGCAATTTGTGATTTTTTGCAGCATCGCCTTGCGCAGGTCGCAACGCAAGGTCGCAACGCAAGAAATCGCTATTTTACCGATTTCTGCTTTGTGGTCTGCGAATGCCTTTCATGGATTGCAGACCACTGTTTTGCACTCGCAAACGGGCGAATTTACCGTTTCGCACCGTTTGCGAGTGCAAAACATTTTCATACATCTGGCTCCAAATGTTTTGTAGAAGTACGATTTCCTGATCTACTTCTGTAAGTTCTTGTGAATTCATGAAACCCACTAATTCAAATACATATACCATGGGTGATCTTTTGTGACTTTCTTCAAGAATTGGGTCCCTAATAAGGTCTGGCATTAACAAGGACATTTTGTTTTTTATCAAACTTCTGTTTCTTCATCTATCTATAGGGTGGCTTTCCTGTGAGTGATCACATTCGGCTTTTCCACAAGGAGCATAATGGCACACAAAGTAGTTTTATTCAGTGCCAGGAACTACTGTGGAAATCAGACGCATAACAAAACTGGGGGTGGCCTCCCTGCAAAGAACCTGGAAGGACCCCCCCCCCCCCCCCCCCAGACTCCCTCAGCGCAGGTGCAGTGCTGAGTGGGCCCCCTGGAGAGGGGGGGCCTGTGGGGCCCTTGTTATGCCACTGGTGGCAATGTGCGCTTTTTGAGACCAAAAAACTTGTTTTTGCTTTTTGCTAATGTTTGTTACAATGGTGAGGGCCTGGCAGCTCTCACTACAATAAAGGGTTACAAAAACCATGTTAAAACAAGACACGCATTGACAAAACAAAAAAAACTCACAAAAAATGTTGGATCAGTTGGCTTTGCCAGTGCTTGTTTATTTTCATGCGTCCCATAATCTTGTTGAAAATGATTACACTGATTTTCCATTAGGAATATTTTTTGGATATACTAGCATGCATCAACACATTTTACTAAATGACACTTCAAAGAAACGGCATCTAAAATTTCATAGTAGAGAAACTTTTTTCCTACTTGCATTTTTTTCTGAACATTTTATTTTGAAAGCAAAGACTCATCATTCTTACTTACAAGCTTCTGCAAACATTTGCACATAATCAGAGAGCATTCTGGGAGCATTATACTTCATATTGTGAAAAGTTTTAAACATGTATGTACACTTTTTTTTTTAACTTTAACCACTGTCAGTAGTGGAGTGTGACCATAAAATGTTTTACATCGCTCACCCTAATAATGAAGGCTTTTCATTAATGAACCATAAATACAAGTTCAAACAGCATTAAGATATGGACATATTACCTCAAATTCAGATAGTTCCATTTGCTGTAAACTGGCAGCCAAAGGGTTTGTGCTACAGGGGGTTGGGCCTACTTGTCTCAAGGATAAAATAAGCATGAAAACTTGTTGCCCTTGACCCCAAACAATATGTCCCGGGCGTCGGGCGATAGGAATTCCACATCCCTGCTAATGAACTTTGTTTTAATTTGTCTTATTTGTCTATGCTCACAGACAATCTGCAATCTAGATCCCCTGTTTCTTTGTCAATTTTTTGTCACGTTTTGTAGAGCACTGGAGAAAGTCAGGAACTCACCAAGAGTAATGTCCCAACATGATACCCTCTGAGGTTTTCAAACAGTTGTCCAGTATATGAACACCCTTATTGTTTTTCCTATATTCGGAATTTCAGCTTCCAAAAAATGCCCTCCATCATGGTTGAACAGCATAATAGTACCCCTCTACAAAAAAAGGCGCTAGAAATTGTCCTGAATGTTAGAATGTTACAGAGCAATAAGCCTCCTGGATATAGACTTAAAATGATATGCCAGTCCAATTCTGAAAGCAATGGAAAAATGGACCAAAGACATACTGAATCCAATTGTAGGTGCCATTAGAAAAGGACTATCAACTATTGATCAAGTGCTCGTTTTTCTACACATTGTACACAAAATAGCACATCCAAACAAATGTCACATTCTGTAACGTTTCTAGACTTCACTTCAGCGTTTTATCTGGTACCAAGGAGAAAACTGTGGCAAAATCTAGAAAATCTAAGAATTGATGCAGCACTAATGTCTATTGTTAGAATGCTCTGTATTGAAGCCAACCTTAAAGGAAAAGTGAGTTTCCCATTTGCAACGTCTGAGGTGTCAAGCTGGGATGCTTTCTAGCAAAATTGCTATTCTCTTTGTATACAACTGATGTTCACAGAGAAGTCCTGGCTGCTACACAAGATGTTCCAGCTATTGGAGACATCCAAATACCAGCACTGCTATAAGCAGATTAATCCATTCTGATTGTTAGAACCTCAAAAGGATTTCAGGCACAGCTATGCATAATAGAAAACTACTGCACTGTAAATGGTCTCAAGATGGATAACAGGAAATTAAAGACTATGATCTATAGGCAACAAAAGAGACCCACCTGGAGGTTTTCTCTTGGGGACAAAGGGTGCTAAGTGGGAGTAAGTGCATCTTTTGCATACTTGGACATAACTTTGGCCAATAACTTGAGGAAGAACAAAGCAATCCAGAAATATGAAGCGTCAAGAAATGCTATCATTAGTTTGAGCTGCACACGTGGCCGTAGGTTCTTTTCCCAGATCACCAGAGTCGTACAACCAAAGTGAGAAGTCAAATACACATTGGGCTGAACTCTAGGACTTAGACAAAAGTGCAAGAAAAATACCCTGCGTTGAGAGAAATCTCTAGAAAAGGCTACTCTGTCTGCCAAAAGACTAATGTTGAATACAGTTCCATATTCAAACAATGCAGATTGGCTGCAATAAGATATGCACACAAACTAGTGGACGGGGCTTAGAAAGAGCACAAGGGAATGAGGTCTCAATCTAAGTCCAACCATCTATGGAAAATGGAAGCTGAACTGTTGGGATTAGGTTTTAGTACCTTGGAGACAAACCCAAGCATAGTACCATGAACAAGTATATACGCTGCAGTTAGAAGACATTTGTGGCCTGGCACCATGAGGTGAAAAAGCAAGCCCTAGAAAAACACTTCAGACAAAACCAAATTGGTGTGTTTGACGCCTTCAAATATATCCAGCCCTATCTGACGAATTGCACAAATTCACGAGAAAGATCCAGTTTACCCAGTCCGGAAGTGGACAACTACCAATTGGAACTGTGCTCAAAAAGAGGAAACTAATAGGATCAGAAACCTACATATGCAAGCAGAAAGAAGACCCGCCTCACTTAATTCTGTATTGTCCAGTATACCACACAATATGGCGGTCCTTTGATAAATAGGCAATTGGGTCAGAGCAAAGTATCCTTTTTCTACTGCAATAATTTTGTAACCAGAATTGGGGGGATAGCCTGATAATCATCAGTTTGCAAACAACAGAGAAACTTTTTGCAGGCAGAGTGGAATACAGCGGGGAAATTAAGAGTCAAATAAGATGCGTTGTTACCCAATCCATGAAGTGAGAGACTCTGCTATGAAGCACTTTATTTGCCCAGGAGTATGGAATTATTTTATGAACTCATTAAGTCCATCTTCTGGTTCAGTTGTTTTATAGTTTTTATTGCATGTGTTAATTGTAATGTCCGATGTGCAAAAGGTCGGAGACTGAAAACTTGAAAAGTTCAAACTCATTTCACTGTTGCAGACAGACCTTATCGTCCTCCAAATGTGGTATTTTTACATCTATCCCAAATAGTTACCTTAAACGCTTAACAAATGATTCCTTTTGAAGAGACTGAGTTTTCATTTGTCAAGAAGATATCAAAAATAGCCTTCAGCATACTCTAGTTTATGTGAATGGTCTGTCCAATAATGCTCTAGTGTAACCTCCAAGTGGGGACTGGGGGCCCTCCTATGCGGGAGTCCTCTCATTCTTAAAGGAATGTGATTGGATATTGAGCTATTAAGGATTCAGGTTCCTGAAATCAGTCAACTTCAGCTGTTTCCATTTGTATTAGTGCAAAGTCAGTACAAGAGTATGACTTGGGTGGAGGGGCGTCAAGAGGGTCTGGGGGAAGTAAAATGAACAATCCTTGTGTTCAATATTAGTATACATTTAAAGTTGTCAGTCCAGATTATTTGACAGTCAAAATAGGAAGTTCATATCTCCATTTGTGTGAAGCATTAAATGACTGACTGCACCACCAGTGCTATTTATAGCATGATTAATGTCTGTTTAAATATTACCAGCTGTGGTTATTCCATTTTCATCTTTGTTCTTCCGTTTCATTAGTTATAGCCAAAAATATA
This sequence comes from Pleurodeles waltl, assembly GCF_031143425.1. NCBI lineage: Eukaryota > Metazoa > Chordata > Amphibia > Caudata > Salamandridae > Pleurodeles > Pleurodeles waltl. Next base: position 521,882,897 of record NC_090442.1, read on the forward strand.
CAGGGGTTTGGCGGGCTACACAAAGTTTTAATGAGAACCAATACAAATTTAGGGTGTTAGGGTTTGCCGTGTGGATTACTCCATCACAAATGTGACAAATATCTCTTCGACCATATTACAGGCTCCTTAGAATATAATGCATGTAATAAGGTGAACAGGATTGCGACCACATTTATTACGGAGTACCTGCCCCCAAACTCTAACTCGGGTACTTAATACAGAACTAGCAAGGAATTTACCTCAATTCATTTAGCCACAGATGCACACTATAAACTTGACATGCAAAAGAACCTAAGACGCAAATATAGATAAACAAAATTGTTCTGTGATTGAAAGCAGGATATTGTGCACATGATTGTGATGGCTCTCAACCAGTTTTTGTTTCACCTTTTGGTCCTTTAAAGGATACTGGTCACTTGAGTTATGCCTGTCCCAAAAATATGCTGGGAGAGCGTGAACCTCCAAAAAAGAAAGAAAAAAAGAAAAAGAAAATTATGGAAGCTGAAGAGGAAATGTAAGTATTTTTCATTGTATGCATTTTGTACTTTTTTGTGGGTATCAAAGGATCCTAGTGTATTTTGTTTGCAGAAAAGTAAAGGAAATATTCTTTAAGTGTAGAGTAGCAATGTACCTACAAAATTAGAAATTAAGAGAACAATTGCCTTTTTGTATTTAAAGCATGGGGTCTGTGTGGAAGATTTGAACCTCATTACCTAAGCAGTTAATAATGATGGTGGGGCTGCATGACACTTGTAACACACAATGGCCCTCATTCTGACCCTGGTGGATACAATCCGCCAGGGCCAACGGGCGCGGGAGCACCGCCGACAGGCCGTCGGTGCCCCTAAGGGCATTCTTAGCGCCGCGGTCAGACAGGGAAAAGTGGCGGTCTCCCGCCAGTTTCCCGCTGCCCTGGGGAATCCTCCATGGCGGCGCAGCATGCTGCGCCGCCATGGGGATTCCGACCCCCTTCCCGCCGGCCTGGCTCTGGCGGTTCTTACCGCCAGAACCTGGCCGGCGGGAACGGGCGTCTTGGGGCCCCTGGGGGCCCCTGCAGTGCCCATGGCATGGGCACTGCAGGGGCCCCCTAACAGGGCCCAACTAGGCTTTTCAGTGTCTGCGATGCAGACACTGAAAAGCGCGACGGGTGCTGCTGCACCCGTCGCACGCCTTCCACTCCGCCGGCTCGATTCCGAGCCGGCTTCCTTGTGGAAGGCGCTTTCCCGCTGGGCCGGCGGGCGATCTGAATCAGATCGCCCGCCGGCCCAGCGGGAAAGTCAGAATACCCCTCGCGGTCTATTGACCGCGGGGCGGTATTCAGGCGGCTTCCGACGGGCGGGCGGCAACCGCCGCCCGCCTAGGTCGGAATGACCACCAATGTCTTCTTTTGGCATATTGTTAGCCTCTTATTGTTGAAGATTGTATTATAGGAAGTAATTGACTTGTGTACATTAGTTAAATGGGCGCAGTGGTGTTATGACCTATTCTTTAAAGAGTGAAATGGTGCAGTACTGCAGAACCAGTTGAATATGGGTCTGATTCCATGTTTTAGAAAAGAGGTGGAGGTGAACCGTAATGCGACTGAATGATAAACTAAAAAGGTCCATCAAGGTCACTCCTTAGAATGCAAGATGCGATTGAATCTTACAATAGTATCAAATAGTTTTTACTCACCTGCAAAATGAAAAAACTAACAGTGTGCTTTTGAAATTTAACTGCAGAGCATTAATAGGAAACTTACACTTCTGAATTACATTTTGTTTAATACATAACATCACTTGCTTAAGGAATTTCACTTGTTTTGCTTTGGTGGATGACACAGATTTGTTAATTACTATCACCGAGCTACCACGGATCCACCTTCCTTTCCTCTGCAATATAGAACAAAACTTCATGAATATACATAACTAATGTAACCATTACCACTACAATTATGACTTTCATTTAGTTTTAATCCGTATGTTCACTTTATGTAGGGAATTCCACTTGTTTTTGTTTTTTTGCTAGATCACACAGATATATTAAGTACGACCACCAAGCTATCAAAGAGCTCCCTCCATTTTTTCTGTAATGTAGAGCCACGCTTCGTGAAAATATGGATCTCTAATATAACCTTTACCTTGACAATGATGATTTACATTTTCTTGAAATAGACAGGTCAACAACATGAAATAGGTGCGATCATGCGTTAAGGCTTCAATGTCTGTTGCTACGTATCTTAGTTCCTTCCCTTACCCGTAGCTCACTCAGAAAAGATCTTCTTTTGTCTCACTTCCTAGGTATTGTCCATAATTTTGAACTGTTTCCCTAACTTTTGCAGTACAACGCTCCTTCCTCCCCTGCAACCTTAGTGCTCTAGAAGTGCAGGTGCATGTTTACATATATAAACATACATACCTACACACATTGATTGTTCTTTTCCTCAACTTACCTTTCCAATTACGACTTTGGTCCAAAGCCTGTTCTAACTCCCTATATTCTACATTGCTGTCAGAACATACCCATTGAGCATTTTGTCTCACCATATTCCTTTCATATCTACATTAGAATTCCTTTAGTCCCTTTGTAGTCTTAACAATTTTCCTGTGGCACGTACATTCGTATACGTTAAACAACTAAAGGAAAACAGGGACAAGTGAAGAGTTAACTCAGTCCCCTAAATGCAAGCACAACAACCAAAAAGGAGGCAACTTCAAATATTGACTAAAAAGACTTGCTGAATGGAGAACGGAACAACTGTTCTTTTTCTTTTTCTTTTGGTCTACTAAAAAACAGGAGTTCTGTCCTCCTTTATAGTGAGGCTTTTCTGCCAGTGTTTGAGATTATCTCCTTTGTGGTTTTCATGTTTATATGTCCTCAACATTTTATTTTACTTTGACTTTTAACATACTAAAGTGAGTAAAATGATTGCTTTTCATGAAAATCTTATATTGTGTTCCTCACCACTGTGTTTAGTGGGTAGGCTATACAAAACACTGCAATTCCTTTGGCAGTCTTTGATCTTTCAAGTAACAGCTCTCAAGCAATTCAGGCATCTCCATTTTGCCTAAATTAAACAGGAATTGGCAAAGCATATTTGACCTACTGGCTTTAACAATCTTCTTTAACCATGTTATACAGCATTTCGGCTGCTGTGCTGCATGGCTGTTACAGAAAAAATAGTGTGAGGATGCATCCACTGCATCATTTTCTAGGCACATGCATACGTTCAACACACGTGGTCACGCCTATAAAGTGACATGGATTTTTTTTCTATTTACTGGTTTGAGATGGACTGATAAAAAATAAACAAGGGAGTGAAGCAGGCAGCAAAAAGTGCTTGAAAACAAAAAAAAACAAAAAAGGAAGAGTTTTTACATCTTGGATAAGGTTAGTACTACACAGGCTAGACTCGACAAGGCAGCAGACAGTTATACTGAATGTTTCAAAAGTGAAGACGTCCTTCACTAGTGGCTGGCATACATATCCCCTGTTCTAATTGGGCATTGGTGAGTTATACCATAAGTAGACACTGTCTTTTTTACGGCGACCTGGATGAATGCTTCCTCCAACCCGCTGATCAACCTTGCAATTCCCATTGGGTACAAAATGGTGAGACTGGAAGGCATTTCTGCAAGGGGAGGTGGTATAGCCATTGTTTTAAAAGACGTGTATTCTTGTTCCTACGGTTTCATCAATTTGTGACGCTAAGAGCCTTGAGTTCTGCATACTATTAAATGCACAACAATCAGTAGGGGGGACTTCTGATTTATAGACCACCTAGTACTACTAGTCCTTTTTTTAGTCACTTAATGAAGTGGTTTCTCAGGTCGCACTACGGTATTCTCATTGTGATATTCTGGATGATCTCAATCTACATTTGGACAGTGCTATGGACTGTGCTAAGTCCACACTTCAGGATATAATGTCCCATTTGGGGTTTTCCAGCGGGTTGCTAAGCCCACTCATGATGGTGGACATACATTAGACCTGGTTTTTCTAATTTTGACTTGAGTATGTCTCACCCTCTTCTGTTGGCATGGACCGATCATAGTTTGATCCAGTTTAACTGGTCTACCGTTCACTTGGGCCCTCTGACTGGCTGCAGAAAGACCTTCCAGTTTCGCCCTTTCTCCAAAATTGCAGGTGATAATTTGCAGACAGCTTTGGAAAGTTCCATTCCGTGGCTTATGGGCTCCATAGACTCTGATATGTCAGATTATGATCAGGCGGTACGCTCCTCGATTGAAAACCTTGCTCCTCTTTCTACTTGTGTATCCAGTAGGAAAAAGCTTTTAAACCCATGGTTCTCCTATGCTCTTGAAAATTAGAATAAGATGTGTAAAAAGGCAGAACGGGCATGGAGGAAAAACTATTGCCCACAAACCAAAGTACTTTATGAAGGAGCTTTGAAAAAATATGACACTGTAAGTCTGACAAAGAAGCAGTGTTATGACGTATAGCTAAAGCAGCTAATGAATCTAAGGAAATCTTTAAGATAGTGAAAGATTTCTTGGATCCTATGGCCATCCTGAGATGCAGAGTTGCTTTGGTGGACTGGTGTGAGCAACTCACACAATTCTTTCATTGTGGATATACAAAATAGCCCTGCTTCCGGTGCTAATCTGGACAGAACTGTGTGCAGCTTATTCCAGATAGATATCAACACTTCATCCTCTGGCTGCCTTTTGGAGTTTAGCTCCATCTCCATGAAAGATTCCAAGAGGGCTATCTTAAATCAGGCTGTCCACTGGACCGGACCCTTGTCCTCCCTCTGTTTTGGCCCTAGTTGTGTATATTAATCCCATTCTCAATGTGATATTGAATAAATCTGCGATTCAGCTATGGTGCCTTCCTGTTGGAAGAGAGCTAAATTTGTGAGCTGAGTGAAGATCCTAATGCACCAAGTAATTATAGGCCAATCTCTCTCCTCCCTGCACCTTCTAAGCTGGCTGAAACATTTGTCAACTCCCAGCTTTCGGGCTTGAGGCTTATGGGTTTCCTTGTCCCAGCCAATCGGAATTTGGACCTAGACACAGTAAAGAGACTGCGTTGGTGGAGGTCTCCGATCTGATCAGAAGTACCATCGATGCAGGGGGTAAGGCAGTTCTGATACTGTTAGACAGTTCTCTCACTTCCTTGAGATTGGCATTAAAGACAAGGCATGGGAATGGTTGAAGTCGTTTCTGGAGGATAGAAGGCAGGAGGTTTGGTTACCTCCTTACTTGTTTTTCAGTCGAATGGTGTCAGTTGGTGTTCCTCAGGGCTCACCACTTAGCCCTCCTATGTTTAACATCTGTATGCCCCCGTTGGCTAAGCTAGTGGAACCCTGCAGAGCTAAGATTGTCTCCTATGCTGATGACACCCAGTTTTTCTTTGCGTTCAGCAAAAAGGGAGGGCTATTAACTCTGATGCGATTCAACCATGTCTCTATGCTGTTTTTCAGTGGGTGGTGGTCAACCTCCTGAAGTGTAACACTGAGAAGACTGATGTGCTCAGTTTTGGACAGTGTCACTTTAGATCTGGATGTCCACTGGCCTTGGGTGGTACCAGCTCCTGACACCCATGCCATTGCTGTAAAAAATATAGGAGTTGAATTTGATAAGAAGATGTCCTTTCACAACCACCTTATTTCACTCGTTGGGGTCTGTCTTGGCATCCTGCAGATGGCTAAGAAATATTTGTATCTTCTATCCCCTTCCACTAAGATCACTGTAATATTGGATTTGGTGATGTCCAGATTGGACTGTGCCAATGTTATATACGCAGTGCTGCCTAAGAATCTGCTTAATAGACTTCATATTGTTCAGAACGTAGCAGCCCGACCAGTTCTTGGTCATCCAAGACGAGAAAATATTTCTACGCATCTGTATAATTTGCATTGGCTTCCTATTAAAAAATACTTTTTTTCAAATTGGCACTTCTAATACATAGAGCCCACTTTCGACGTGGTCCTGTTTATTTATCGGCCAGAATCTCTTTTTACAAACCTGAGAGACCTTTACGATCTGCTGGCAACTATCCATCTAAGATTCCTAGGATTTATTGGACTACGTCAGGCAGCGGTTCTTTTTCTTCTGTTGCCCTAGAGGTTGGAATATGTTACCCCCTGACTTGCACCAAACGAAGATAGAGGCTGTCTTTAAGAAAAAACTTAAGACCTGGCTTTTTCGCCTTAAATTGTTTGGTATCCGAGCTGGCCCATTACTATCACTATCTACGTAGGAATGTAATTATTGACTGAACCTCATAACAGCTGGAAGTTTGCACCCACCGATCCTGTCAAGTGGCAGCCTCAAGTTCCAAATTAATCTCTCTGTTGCTGTCCAAAGGGACCAGTGCTCCTGGAAGAATTTTGTGCAGATTTGGGCGGTTTACAATCTAGTCTGCAGTTATGTAAGAGTAAATGTTACCCTGTATTCCAATCCCTGCTTCAGCAGATGGCCGCTGACACTGTGAGAGTCCTGGTACTCTCACAGTGGTGAAGTATCCTTTGGGCAAGCTTAGAGCAACTTTCTTGACAAGTGGACCTGCTGCACTGCTAATGAGTCTCCATGGGATGATTCCATTCACGGGTTCGTATACAGGTGCATTTATTCGACACATATGTACAGAAGAGTGTTCTACGAAAGAGATGGGTGTAGAAAATGTTTCATGCTAAGAAGATACTGCACCCTCACTGCGCTTATTACATTTCTTTTTCTGTATGATGGTTTACGTACACATACTCAAGTTTTTACAAGGAAAGATGCACAGTTGAAAATGGGAAGAATGCCCCAAACTCTGAGCAAAATTAGTATGATGGTCATTCTGGTGTTGGTGTCCTAACTTTGTACTTTTATGTACAAATTCTTAAGAGATCCCAAGAAACCAATCAATCAACAGAAACTGGCTCGCGACCCAGGACATGTTATTAGTAAAGCTCTTGGATATGGTGAAAGAAGCTAAGATACCCAGTGAAATGTATTTCCAAACTGGTTATAAAACCAAGAGTATTTATATGAAACATTTTTAAACCTGTCCTTCAGTAGTCATTGCTGTAACATGCACAGCACACGCTTAGAGCCACATTCCCCGATAATTCAATTAACAGGTTTGGCAATTGCGAAGGCATGCTGTTCAGTCTGTTTTCATGAATCACCATCCCGTTCACATTAGTGTTTACCAGTTAATAATTGGTGAAGAGCGATTTTGAAACAGCAGAAGGATCCGATCCCATGACTATATAATGACAAAGGAGAACCAGGAAAATTTTGCCCTTAAACGAATAGAATAAATGTTGTAAACTCTTGGAAAAACTCTACATGCATCTTAATCGTCCTTCTTTAAACAGGTGCTAGAGACTGTTATGGAAGGCTTTAAAAGGCAAGTTACAGATTTGTAAATGAAGACATACAAAGTGTACCGTAAGACACTCCACATTTAAATTGATGTGGGCTGCGTAGCTGCCCATTGTTAATGCAGGGTGCACAGGAGCATACTACCACATGATTACCACTGGATGGTTTTGTTCATGCCCACCGTCTGCTGCACTTTGTTGATGCTCTCTGTTTTGTGGTGGTCACAGTGCTGCCCATGGGCTCCTGGTTGTTGGTGAAGATACTGATGTTGCTGTAATGTATAAGACACATTTACTTTATTTGTACTTTAAAACATGCTTTTTACCAGCAGCAGACTACTCTGCTGGAAATCATTGTAGAGATTTATTTGACAGTGGTTCATAGCTTGCTTCCAGAGACAGCGATACATGAGCCTTCTTAGTAAAACACTAGGGGCTAGATGTACGACCGCAGGTTTTGTGACACACAATTTGCGACTTATGTGCGAGTCACAAAACCAAATGCACAACAGTGTAACTCACACTGTTCGCGATTCCCAATGGGGCCGCAAATGACCTACCTCATCAATATTCATGAGGTAGGTCGCAATTTGCAACCCTATTGGGAATGGCTGCACTCACAGGGATGGTGGCCTGCTGGGGACAGGAGACCACCCTGCCTGTGACTGCTTTTTATAGAAGTTTTTTGTAATTTTTTTAATGCAGTCTGTTTTCCTCAAAGGATGCATTTCAAAAAGAAAAATGAAACGTTTCAGTTTCATTTTCTCAGAGCAGGCAGTGGTCTGTGGGACCACTGCCTGCTCTGAAAAAATATTTTTGTATCCCTTCACATGAGGAAGGGGTCCTGTGGGGACCCCTTCCCATTTGCGAATACCTTACCACCAATTTCAAATTGGTGGTAACTGTGATTGTTTTGGGACCGCAACTGCAGTCAAAAAACAATCAAACATCTCTCTGCAACTTGCTATTTGTCTTGCAGATCTATTTTGCGATTCTGTAAATAGATTACCAAATCGCAAAATAGGGTTTTTACATAGCAAATGCTTTTTTTTTGTCACAAACAGCCCATTTCTGTGAATCAGGGCATTTGCAAGAAGAAAAAAGCTACGTACATCTGGCCTCAAATGCCTGCTTTTCAAGTTTTACATGAAGCACCGCTCCATTAGGGCGACTACTAAAACTACAGAAAATTGTGAATATCTTATACTCCTGTGCAAATTGTATTCTGTGCCATTTGAAAGTGTGATCATCCTGCGATATATGCACACAATTAATGCCCTGAGTAGTTGTGTATGGTCAATGCGTTATTCCTCCTCCCCCAGTGTAGCAAGTGTGGCTGGGATGGTGCCCTTCTCTAAACAGCTCCATGGATATTAGTGAATAGAAAGTAAGCAAATGTGAATAACAAAAGGCAGAGCAAATGGTAAGCAATAGGCAGAATCCATTTCTAGGTAAGCTTTTGGCATATTTCCAATATGTCCTTGCAACCACACTGCTGCGCTGTCTGATAGGCTTCTATTAAAAATGTACCAGGAAAAATGTTGCATTGCTGAGCTGTTTGACCAGCTGCATTAGTGGTGTTCTAAAATTCTGTTCTTTCACATAATGTTACTTAGACACAGTAACGTTCCACGTCCTACAACAAATTATGTGACATGTGGTCAGTTCCTTTCTGTTATTTCTGATATACTGTGGGCCATGTATTTATCTGATTCACAAATTAAACGTTAAACATTTGCAATAAATTATATTTATGCAAGCCCGTTACATGATCAATAAGGTGCTGAACCTGGACATTTTCTATGTTTTAGTGTGCAAGATGAAGAAAGTGAAGATGAAGGTGAAGACCCTGCTCTGGATAGCCTCAGCCAAGCCATCGCTTTCCAGGTGCCATACTGAAGATATATTCATTTAATTTTGCTACATCTCAGTTGTATTTTTTTCATTTCAGAATGTGGGACGTTTGGACAATGTTCCCAATGACACACTTAATTACACACTTGTGGGCAAGCATAGTTCAGAGGATTACAGCCTGTATCACACAAGTAGTATTTTTGTGTTAAGAATTAAACGTAATTGTCGAAATTAGGAACCAAACTACAAAGTTCTGCTCAAATATTGATCTGTTGTCACAACTGTATTGCTTTTGTGCTAATAGCAGTAACCAAATAAAACGAGAGAACAGTAGATGCGTATTAAAACAAGCACTTGCAATGCAACAGGTATCGCCTTTACTCGAGTTGAAGCTATTGGCATTGTAAATGCATCAATCAATCATCTTTATAGAGCGCAACTACTCACCTGTAAGGGTCTCAAGGCCAGTCCTCTGTGCTTCGGTCGAAGAGCCCGGTCTTAAGATCCTTCCTGAATTTAGGCAACAATGGTGGCTGCCTAAGGTGAAGAAGCAAGGTGTTCCAGCTCTTTGCCGTGAGGTAGGTGAAGGGTCTTCCTCCAGCCTATGTCTTCCGTATGCGCAGTACTGTGGCTAGTGCTTGTTGATCGGAGAGGTCTGGCAGAGGGAGTAGAAGGCGATGCAGTGCCTGAGGTAGGTGGGACCTAAGTCGTGGAGTGCCTTGTAAGTGTGGATGAGGAGTTTGAAGTTGATCCTCTTAAACGACAGGGAGCCAGTGGAGGTCTCTTAAGTGTCTGATGATGTGTTCACGGTAGGGGACGTCCAGGATGAGTCTGGGGGAGACATTTTGGATGTTTTGTAGTTTCTTCAAGTTCTTCTTGGTGGTGCCGGCGTAGAGGGCGACACAATAGTCAAGACTGCTGGTGACCAAGGTGTGGGTTACTGCTTTGCGGCACTCATTTGGGATCCATTTGAAGATGTTCTGGAGAAGTCGAAATGTGTGAAAACAGAAGGAGGTGACTGAGTTGACTTGACATGTCATGGTGAGCAATGAAGCCAAGGTTGCGTGCATGGTTTGTTGAGGTGTGGGGGTGCCAAGGGAAGCAGGCCACCAGGAGTCGTCCCAGGCTGATGTGGAGGATCCCAGGATGAGGATCTCTGTCTTTTCTGAGTTGAGCTTGAGGCAGCTGTCCTTCATCCAGGCGGTGACGGCTTCCATCCCATTGTGGAAATTCTTCTTGGCAGTTGTGACGTTTTCGGTCAGTGAGATGATCAGTTGGGTGTCATCGGCATAGGAGACGATGTTCAGTCCGTGGTTCCTGACAATGGATGCAAGCGGGCCTTGTAGATGTTAGAGAACGTAGTGCTCCGGGAGGAGCCATGTGGAACTCCATAGTTGCTCTCTGTAGGTTCTGACCGGTAAGACGGGAGTCTGACTCTCTGTGTTCTGCCGGTCAGGAAGAAGCATATCCATTGTAAGGCCTTTCTGCAGGTGCCAGCTGCCTGGAGTCTGAAGCAGAGGATGTGATGTGAGACCTTGTTGAAGGAGGCTGATAGGTCCAGTAGGATGAGGGCTACTGTTTGGCCCTGGTCGAGGAGCAAGCATGTGTCATCTGTGGCCCAAGGTGGGCCGTCTCCATTCTGTGGTTGCTCCTGAAACCTGGTTGGGAGATGTCCAGGATGTTGTTGTCCTCGATGTGTTTGCAGAGCTATGCATTGATGGCCTTGTCAATGACCTTGGCCAGAAAAGGCAGCAGACATCTTCAGGGGGTCAGCCGTGGATTTCTTCAGGACTGGGCAGATCTCAGCGTGCTTTCAGTCCTCAGAGAAAGTAGGTGTCTCCTTGGAACAGTTGAGAGTGTGGCAGAGCTCAAGTGCAATGGAGGTGTTGGCTTATTTGAAAATGTGGTGAGGGCACGGGTCAGTAGGGACTCTATAGTGGATGCCGCTCATGATGGAGCAGGTCTCGTCCGTGGTGAGGGTGGTCCAGCAGTGCAGGATCTATGAAGGTTCAGTGTGCGGAGCTGGAGGGTTGTTGGTGCGTTCGTAGGGTCTTGGGGTTCGAAGCTATCGTAGATGTATTTGATTTTCCGGTGGAAGAAGGTGGCTAGTTTGTTGCAGAGGTCCTGAAATGGGGGGATGTTTGCAGTTTCCTATTAGGGTTTGGCAAACTCCTTGACCATGGCGAATATCTCTTTGATATTGTGTGAGGTGGCGCTGATGTGGTCCTGCAGGGTGGCTTTCCTGGTGGACCTGATGAGGTGGTGGTGGGTGTGTGGTGGTGGTGGTGCATACGGAAGACCTCGGCTGGTGGGAAATTCTTTGCCTACCTCACAGCAAAGAGCTGGAACACCCTGCCCCTGCTCCTCATGCAGTGACCATCACTACCCCAATTCAGGAAGGACCTTACAACCTGGCTCTTCAAGTGGAGTGTGGGGTAGAACCAGCCGGTTGTGTTTTGCTGAGGCCTTTCAGAGTGGTACTAGGATGTTGGCGCATTCGGAGATCTATTGGTAGAGGTTCCGTGCTGAGATGTTTATGTCTGTGAGGGGAGGAGGAGACTTGCTGAGGGTATTTGTGAGCTGTCCCTCGGTGATCTGGTTCCATTTCCTGCTAGGGGAGCTGAGAGTGCGGGGTGGATGGTTGGTGTGGTGATGGAGATATGAATGCAGTGGTGATCGGTCCAGTGTAGCTTGAAGGTGTTGTGGACGGCGATGTTGTTGCTGGCAGAAAAGATGGGGTTTGGTGTGTGTCCAGCAATATGTTTTGGCAAGGTGACTCGTTGTTTAAGACCTATTGTGGCAAGGTTTTCGAGCAGGTAGGCGGTATTGATGTTGTTGCAGTTGTTGATGTAGTAGTTGAGGTCACCGAGGAGAAGGTAGCTTGTAGAGGCATGTGTGTGGGGAGATACTATGTTGACGATGGAGTCGCTAAAGGCTGGCGGGGGCCGGGAGGCCTGTAGTTGTGGGTGCCGCGGAAGATGGACTTGGGGGTGACTTAAGTCTAGAAATGGAGGTGCTCTGTGAGGTGGAAGTGTTGTTCTTTGTTGGTGTCAGGTGGAGGGTGGATTTGTGTATGATGGCCAGGCCACCGCCTGGTCGAGAGGGCTGGTCTTTGCGGAGCAGTTTTTTAGTCGCTGGGGATGGCAGTGTCCGGTGCTGATGCTGGGTTCATCCATGTTTTGGGGAGAAAGTTGAAGTCCGGGTGGGAGAAGTCTAGCAGGTCCCAGAATTCTATGGCATGCTTGTGGAGGGAGCGTATGTTGAGGAGGATGCATAACTGGCCTTTTTTGCCACATTAGTTGGTCAGCCTTGCCACATATTTTGGTCCTTTATGCCACATAATTCCAGTGGCCCTGCATATAACTAAAGGGCTAGTAGGGCTCCTGGAATTTTTTTTTAATCGAGGCCCTTCAAACACAAATTACTCATAGGTGAAAAACATATTTACGTGGCAGTTTGTACGGGCGGCATTGCACATGGGGCAATGACAAATTGTAATCTAAGAATGTGTGCTTACTGGATCACTTTCCCTTTACTGCAGTCTGGAAAGTCGAACAAAATGCCCATGGTTCTTCACACGCTTGAGGAGAGCCACCTCACATAATATTAATGACAAATGTAAAGCATTTAACAATGATATCAAGTGATTTTTTAAAGGCAAACCCACAAACTAATGAAAGTGGTGGGCGTGGTTCAAAGCTCACAATACATACAACAGGACAAAGCGCTTGTGCGCACGAACTAAAAACAGGCGTATTTTTGAGACTATAAAATTGTCCAATTATCTTTTGCCTCTCAATTGATGGCTTCTGCAGTGACATAAAAGATAGCATCATTCCATTTTCTTAGCACTCCAATATTGTTCAGGACACTGGTGCTTCCAGCTTTGTCCCATGAGACAGGAAAGCAGCTTGTGTGAGGGGGATGCCTGGGTGCCTGGCTTTGGCAATCTTTAGCCATGTGAAACAGCACTCCAGCTGCTGTGCAGCATGGTTATTACAGAAAAAATAGTGTGATGATGCATCCGTCACATCATTTTCTAGGCACGTGTGTATGTTCAACACAAATGCTCACTCCTACAAAGTGATGCTGATTTTTTTTCTTTCTATTTACCAGTCTGAGATGGATCGATAAATAAAAAATAAACAAAGGAGCGCAGGAGCATGCATGCGCTCAGTAGAATTTGATTGAGTCTCAACCTGGCATCGGTTTTGTGGGTGAAATTACGTTCTCCTTAGTGGAGTCTCTGGAGGTGTAAGCTGAGACTACATTCGCACCCATTAGACCAGTAATTGGTGAAAGTGAGAGACTGTAATAAATCTAGTAATCCAGTAATCCTATTTCCGAAGTAAGCAGGAATATTATGTTGGTTATAAACAACTATTGTCTCATTTGTATTGTTCACACGCCTCGTGGTTACATTACGGTGGAGAGGGGCTGCATTTGTTCTAACACAGGGTGGATTTGGCAAATACTGTTTTTGCCAGTACCATGCCAGATCATGGTAAGTTGGCTGCAAAAAAGCCCTTTCATTATTTTTAGGTCGAGCGTAAGAGTTCGACCTCGTGTATACTTTTAGTTTACTTCTTATGGCTTAAAGCAATTTCATTTGTTGGTTGCAGTGTCCTTTAAAAATTCTTGCTCGCTAGTGGTCAGTGCTGCCTTTTTCCCCTTCCTTTTCTTGTTTTAGAGCAGTGACCAACTACTGTATTATTCCACTTTGGTTTCTGTATCTGTTGCTGTGACGGTCTACTTTGACACTTCTTTGGTGATTCCTTTCACTGTGGGTGTTTTAGGCTGATAGCTACCTGTGATTTATTGCAACATTCCGTTCCTCCCACCTCCTCCCATGTTCCGGGCATTTGTTTTTGCTTTATTCCAGTGCTGTCGTCACCTCTGGCTCCTAAAGTAAGCTTATTATACAAAAGAAACATTTTTGCTGTCCTGCTGTCGCTATCGTGCTAATTCTGAACATTGCTGCCACTTAAGGGAGAGTCAGCATGTTTCCTGATTCATTGCATTCGGATACCAGTAGTCCTGGATTTATAAGGGGATAAGCATAACTACAAAGACCAGAATGCACAGAAGAACTAAACTGGATAAACTGGGCACACTGTACATGACCGAACACAACTGCTTTGCATCACTTTAATTTAAGTAAGAAATGTACTCATCTCCAAAAGGCTATTAATCTTTTTCTGCAGTCTTATTGGAAAGAAATAGATTAGGAGCTGAATAAGGGAGGATAAAGTTTTTTATGAGAGAAACATGAAATTATTTGGACCCAAGCAGAAGTTAGCGATTGCTAATAAAAGTTTTTTTTTATTTGAACTGACATAGTGATTGATATAAATCCCTTCACTTTTGATTACTTTACAAGAACCAATCACGAGGGAATGATAGTCTCACAGAAAGGCACCTACTCCTCTTGAAAGCCTAGGAGATAACTACCCTTGCATTGTATTTCTGTCCTATCTTGATTTGTGAGGCTATCTAACATGTATGTTTCAATCCTGGTATTTGATTCCCAATCTTGGCATCTGGTGGGCAGGTGTGTTGCACCTAGTTTCGAAGATGATACAGGCCTAGACAGTAATGGGTGTATCCTTAGCACTGGGGTGAAATTGTCAAACTTCTTCAAACCTAGCAGTGTGTAGAATACCTTTGTCATGCCAGAGTAGTGTCTGGAGACCATTGTGTAGAGCATTGGTTCCATCCAGGTGTGAGCGGACCATGGATTCTACTGTTCCTCTGTAATCAACATGGGGAAAAAAGGTTTAACTTTTTGCAAGGGAGTGCCTGTTTACTATGCTGTCTTGGTTTTCCTGGCAATGTATAGTTTGAATATGAGGTCTGTTGTGAGGGTGAATCTAATGGCTTTCATATTTTCAGAAAGCTGGGGTGGGGGTGAAGGGGTCTGGGTTAATGTCAAAGAGTAAGACTTAAACCTGTGGTTGCTTGCAGCTGTTGCAGTCAGTCAGTCTTTATTAGGTGAGCATTAGGTAAGTACTTGACATCCAATTCTAGATTAGTAACTGGCAGTATTTGAGTTGCTGTATGTATCTACATACATGGACTCAAATCCTGCCTAGTTGACTATACTTTGAGATGAAGTTGAGTGTTTGTTGAAGTTTTGAATCATTTATGCCAGTGAGTATGGGGTTTCGTGTAGAGATTAAAGATGGTGGGGAGGAATACTCGGGGTACCAAATAAACTGGGGCAAGTCCCCGGACTTTCCATTGGCAGGGAATATCTCCTGAATTGCTTCGGGACTGCTCCACACCGATCACTTGAGATGCATTTGTGTATCTGAGTATCTACATTACCAGAGACCCGGAACACTCTTGCGAGTGAACCTTCTCCCACAATTGGGCTGACTGCATAGGGATGTGGACCAATGGGGAGCGCTGCCTTTTATAAAATCATGACATTCCCGCAACTGCTATATGTTCTCAGAACACTCCCTACAAAGTTTCCCCAGATGTGTTTAGGCAAGTCGACCAGGAAATCAGACTGCTACTGTGGAATGGAGATAGTTCCTGCATATCGCTGCGTAAGCTACAATGGGGAGTGTGCGAGGGGGGCCTGGCTGTCCCTGACATTCTCAGTTATTATTGGGTGGTGCAGCTGGTGAACATCAACGATTGAGCATTTGCAGACCATGCAGAGCTGGCATTTCGTGTCGACAGAGACACAGTGGGGAGCAGAGGCAATAAAGCTGCACTATATAAGCTGTCTGGCAAGGGGGCCCTACCGTCCCACACCGGGACAGTTGTGCGGGTGTGGAGTGAAGCGACACAATACTTGGGATGGGAGGGAACACGGACATCCCGGACCCTTTGTGGAACAGCGACCTCCTGTTGGAGCTCAGAGCGGATTCAAGAAATGTGCGCTGCTGGGTATTGAACATCTGGGAGCTCTATGGATAGGGGAGGCGTTTGTGACATTTGACAACCTCCGTCAAGAATATGAGATGGTGGAGACCAAGCACTACATGTATCTGCAACTTGGACATGCCCTGTGTCGCCGCATAGTGGAGGGTGACCAACTACTGGAGGCAGTTCTACCAAAAGACCGCCTCCTCTTGGCCCCGCTTGAGAGCAAGGCTGTATCCATGATTTACAGGAAATTGATGAATGTTTCACCTGACCCACTGACTGCCCTGTGCGAGGCTTGGGAGGGAGACGTGGATGTATGGGAGGACTATGATTGGGTGGAGGTTATTCAAAGCTTCAGGGAGGTGGTAATACGGGCCCACTTCAGGTTGATCCAGCTAGTTATACACCATAGGGCATATTATTCTAGGTTACTACTGTACAAGATGGGCTGCGGAGACACACCGCTTTGTCTGAAGCAATGTGGGCAAGTGGGCACCTTCTTTCATGTTTTGTGGTGATGTCTGGAGATACAGCTCTTTTGGGAAGGGGTGCTATGGGTTGTGACTCAGGTGCTTGGGCAGGTGGTCTCCTTGGATGCTAAGCTACTCCTCTTAAATATTTCTGGTGAGGAGGTCTGGCCAAGATATCAAAGGATCTGGCTCACAACGGTAGCAATTGTGGCCAAGTGAAACATAGTGCTTGCCTGGGGAGCGAGGTCTCCTCCCAGAGTGGAAGACTGACTTAGACTGGTGTCAGAGGGCCGATCGAGTGGTCTAGTTAGAGGATTCCCCCCAAAATGGGACAAAGTGTGGGGCAATTGGTTTGCCTACTCTGGGGATGAATGAGAGGGGAATGAGAGGAAGGGGGATGAAAGAGATGTAGCACTGCGACACCTAATAGACCGACCAGTGTTACTACTAGGTCAAGAGATGTTTAACATTTGCTATGCCAATGATTTCGTTGTTGACCGATCCTTCTGCATGTCTGAGGTGAACTGTACCAATTGTTGCAAATTGTTTATTCTGAGCAATAATTGTTGCATGCTTTCCAATAAAAAGATACAAAAAAAAAAGATGATGACCGGAAGGAGGACGAAATCCTGGGGTACTCTACAAGAGGCAGAGACTTTTTGGGCACTTATGGTTACTATTTCTATATTGGTGACGCAGGAGGTGAAACATTGCGTGATTTTTTCAGAGACGCCTATGCTTGTTAAACACTGATTTTCGACTGTGTTGAAGACTACATAGAGGTCGAGCAGGATCAAAAGGCAGGATTTCATCCGTCAATGAAGCAGGCGTTATCAGCTTCTTGAATAGTTGCTGTCTCCCTGTTGCAGCGTGATCTGAACCCAGACTGGTTAATTATGTAAAATGCTTTTGCTAATCCGCTCCTGCAGGTAGAGGATGCTTTTCAGTGAGGTCTCCTATGGTGATTACATCGAAATGTGAGGTTGCACTCACCGATGTGGGGTGATAGTAAATGGTTTTGATGGTATTTGTTCGAAACTGGTATTTGAGAATTAAATTATGCTTTTTTCAGAAAATACTAATAAGATGTTAGAGATTTTTTTTTATTGAAAGGAAAACCTTGTATTTAGGAATAGATTGTGTTTTTTATTTATTTTAACAAGTGGTATTTCCTCACAAAAGAACTACACGCCGGATGTACAAAATTATTTTGCGGTCGCAAAATGCGAAAATCACCTTTTGCAGCCGCAAAATGGCCTTATAGGATGTACCATCCCTATTTTGCGAGTCATTGTCCTGTTACAGATTCCCAAACTAGGGATTGTGACTCGCTATTAGGATGGGGCGTGCCAAGGGTGTCCCTCCCTAATAGCGACTCGCAGGCCCAAGTACGATTATTTTGTGACTGTGAATGCGGTCACAAAACAATTGCAGGTACCACTAATTTCAAATTGTTGGTAACCCATTCGCAAACAGGAAGGGGCCCCCAAGGGACCCCTTCCCCTTTGTGAATGGGGGTGCCAAAAAACATTCCGAGCAGGCCGTTGACCCACAGACCACTGCCTGATCTGAAAAAATGAAACTGAAACGTTTCATTTTTATTTTTGATAATTTCAAAACAAAAACTGCTTTATTTAACAAGCTGTCACAGACACAGTGGTCTGCTGACCCCAGTAGGCCACCATCCCTGTGAGTGTGGCTATTCCCAAATGGGTCGCAATTTATGGCCTGCCTCATGAGTATTAATGAGGCAGGTGCCTTGCCACCCATTTGGGAATCGCTGTGTCTCAGACACTGTTGTACGTTTTGCTTTGCGACTCACAATTTGTGATTCGCAAAAGAATCACAAATTGCGAGTTGTGAAAAAATGGTCGTACATTTGGCCCTACATTCCCAAAATATATTCAAAGCCCGTATTTTAGATGATAATTCATGCACATTTTGTTGCTGATATTATGACATTTCCTTGGCAATAGCATTAATTTATTTGCGGCTATGACAGTTATTATATGACTCATACAAAGAGGCATTTCATGAGATGTATTGATATCTTTGTATGACATTATCGTAACCAAAAATAATTGCGGCCTCACATATGAGCCTGGGTATTTAACTTGTTTTCATATGACTTTGGTTTGGATAATTTTGCGGTCTTTTGCTATTTGGAATAAATATCAAAGACGTAGTCCTGCGAAATCATATAATCTTTAAATCATATCCTTTAGTTATAGTTGAAATTGGTGTTATTAGGTATAACAATTAACATTCTTCCTATTTTCTTGCATTGCAGCAAGCTCGAATTGACGATGAGAGGCGAAGAGCGAAGCAAATAGCTGGGGAATCTTCAACTTCTGATGATTCAAAGCGACCACGAATAAAGAAAAGTGCATACTTCAGCGATGAAGAAGAACTTAGTGACTAAATTAGATTCTTTACATCTTCGAGCCACATGGCAATTGAACAATGTGATGGCAGAGTTGCTTGAGAGACTTGCAATACATTATATCATCATATTTCCTCGAAGGTGGATTTTGGCAGAAAATACAGATGAAAAAACAACGGAGTAGACAAATGCTTATCGTCCCATTTTGTAATTTTAACTTAAACACGTTCTTGTGGCTTTTAATGAAGAAACTCTGCACCTCTCCAAGGTAAATTGGCAAAGCAGCCTGGTAAACCACAAACTGGAATGTGTTACAAATAGATATAAGTTTTATAATAAAGTAAAAGCGCTCCTTGACAGGTGACCGTCTAGTTCATTATTTTCTTATCTATATAACTGTTCTGTATTCAAACAAGCGGAGGATAACGTGATATTAAGTGAAGGAAGTGTGAACTGTTTTTGTGCAGCAATGTTCTATTTCAGCAGCAACGATGTTTTCAAGATCACATAATAATACAACTGGACAGCTAGACAGTGGCGTAGCGTCGGGGGTGCAGGGGGGGGCCGGCCACACCGGGCGCAACATCTGGGGGGGCGCGCTCGCGAGTGCTAAAATCCACGGGTTAGGGGGCGCAAATTACTTGCCTTGCCCCGGGTGCTGACAACCCACGCTACGCGACTGCAGCTAGAATGCACATTATAGAACCCAAAATCCTATTTTTTTTAGCTCAATTTTAGATCTCTGTTTTGGACCTTAAGTCTTCAGTGTACATTGATGTATCCATTACTTTTTCATTAATTTGTTTGAAGCTTTCTTTTGAGCTTTCATCCTCAGGAGGAGGATTTTTCAGTAATAAATTATCTGTTGATGACCACGTGTTTCTTTGCATCTAAACGTCATTTGTTTCACTTAGTGTAGTCAATTTTCTTTGGCTTAAATTTCCTAAGGTACAATACTACTTCCCTAGATTTTGTCAAATCAGATAATCTGATAATGAGGGTAAGATGGCTTCTGGCAGGAATGTGAAATAATGTGTGAATTGCACACTAAGATATAAAGAACAAAAATATATTCATGCATTTTTTTAAATGGTAACACAATCATTCTACAGCTTATTCGCTGCCTTTCCAAGTTCCTCCCCAGTTTAGTGTCCTTGCCACTGTCTGTCTTTCCCTCTTGACTGCGAGGTGATATGCCGCACTAGGATGAAATGTCAACTCTGAAGTCTGGAAGCTCTGTTGCCGCCTCAGAGCCACTGAGTTTACTTCAATGACATTTCTTTTTTCCCTTCAAACCACTTTGTGCAGGTTCTGCTAGCAACACCCCATAAGCAGAGCCAGCACTGGGGTCACACAGGAGAACAACCTGCTTATTGTAATTTTCAAAGCATTTTTTGGGCCACTTCAAGCAGAGAAATTGGGCGACATGAATCTCTGTCTATTTTTAAGATCCGCTCAATTCATAATGCAAGAAGTTGCCTACTTGATATAATTGAATATCTTAAACAACTGGCTCAACTTTGCAATGGAATACTTAACCACGATCATTATTTGGTCCTGCTGTTCCGTTTTTTTCTTCTTAGAGATGTATTTTATTTTGAGGATGTGTAAAATACAAATATGATTTTGAGAAGCAGGATGGATGTTTTATAGTCATTTTTTTCAAGAGTGCATTTCACATGTAAACATTTTCCTATAGACTTCCAGCAAAGTGTAACATAAGATGCAAATGTTTCAAACAGTAAATTGTTTTTACACCAAATTAACTGCCCACCAGCTATAGATTGTTCACTATGAACTGAGGGATAAGGCTTCATGACTGACATATAGGTTATACATGAATGGAGGTGGGCACAAGGGATGAGTTTTGGTATGTACAATAGATGGCTGAATAACATGTTTTAACTCCTGATTAGGAAGGGGCCAACTCGTAAGTGAGATGGAGGATAGAGTTTTAGATTTGATAGTTATGGGTGAAGTGAATGATTTCAATAATGCCATAAATGAAAAGGTGCCTCCCAGAGATAATAAGCTCACACGGAAGCTAGACCTGATTCCCTGTTGTTCTGTTGCTTTAGATTGCAAAAATCAAATGGTAGTTAATATAGGTATATCCTAATCCAGCGTAAGCGATGATCAGGGATGGACTGAGAACCCAAAGCATCCCTGACATCTTTGTCAGACGAGGCCTGGGGGCCTTGGGTTGGGGGTTGCAAGTGCAAAGCACTGCTGCTTTTGTTTCTGGGGGCCGGTATTGTAGCACCTCTGCAAAACCGTCCCTCACCTTTCCACCCTCCTGGGACAACACCCAATGCCCACTACAGACGTCCGGCCCTGGAGATGGTTGATATTCCTTTTCCCCAGTCTTAAGTCAAGCAGAAACGTGGAGTAACACCTTAACGGGGTCATGGTAGATTTGCTGTGATCTGACAGGAGAAAGTTCCCGAATGTATGTAAGACAGTACTGTGTACTGTGGTTTCAAAATTGTTGTGAGTTTGGTGAGGGTGATCTCTAAATAGCACATTTCTTCCAGTGAATAATAAAAAAACTGAGATTATAGCTTTTGTCACTAAGTTGAGATTCCATCTCCTTTCACTTCATGCCTCTGAGATCCTGAACTGCTAGGCCACTCTTTACAAAGATGTAAATAAAATGGCATTTTCTGATGCCAGTGTCCCTTCGAATGAAACAGTGTGGCAAAAATCCAGCTTACATCTGCAGACACTGTACTTTAGCCATGCCAATTCTGTCACTGATAGTTGTACGTTGATGAAAAAGATTTGTCCTGGAATCATTTCATCATATTAGCGCTTTTGATGGTCGATCCCTATATTCCGACCCATATTTATAGTACTCCAGATAGCCAACCGTACACAGGATTTTTTTGCCGAGCCAGATTGTTGCCTTTGCCCTCATGAGACCCATAGACACACACACACAGGGGTTCATTACGAGTCTGGTGGTCGTCGGACCTCCGCCAATGTGGTTGTCCAGGAGCCACATTATGGCCACGGCAGTCGTGCAACGGTCAGACCGCCAGGATCAGAGATCCCGGAGGTCTGGCAGGTGCGGCAGTCCTAATCCACCAGGGCAGCGCCGCAAGCAGCTCTGCCCTGGGGATTACAACCTTGTTCTCTGCAAGCAATTTCATGGCGGTAACACCACCATGGAAAGGCTGGCGGAGAACAGGGGGCCCCGGGGGTGGTCCTGCACTGCCCATGCACTTGGCATGGCCAGTGCAGGGGTCTCCCTGGCCAGCACCCTCGCAATGTTCACTGTCTGCTCTGCCACTGTCCACCGGCTCGATTGCGAGCTGGAGACAATGCTGTAGAGTGTTTCCCGCTAGGTCAACTCAGCAACTCAGGTTTCTGCCCGCTGACCTAGTGGGAAACTCTTAATGGCCCAGGCGAGGAGGTAGCCACTATTGCGGCAACCTTCCTGTTAGAAGTTCGGCGGATGGCCTAAACCATCTGCCGAACTCATAATGATGCCCACAGTGTTGAAACGTTGACATGTTTTATCATAACACTGAATCTAATATTCACATTGATTATGCATACTAGGAGGATCCAGTTCAACTCACTTTCATATTGACTGAATTCATCTTAGTTCTGTTGTCTGGCACTGTACTACATTTTACACCTTTTCACTGTGCACCACCTCATCTACACTACTACACTGATGATGTGTTATATGTAATTTAGGAGTTAAATGCATTAAATTGTATAATGGCAAGTGCTTGAACACCTACATATTTTTGTGTGTTATACATTATCAACCATAACTGGTAGAATTAAGTTTAATTTACATCTAAATGTTAATAAAGCTTTGTGAAGCATTGTTTCTATTCTGTGTCACATAAACCAGATTCCTCATTGGCACGTGCCTCATCCCTATCATTTGTATTGTGCTACATACCAAGCACAAAACCCTAGTGGTGAGAGCTGTTTGGAACTCAAGTCCTAACTACTGCAACAGCCTCTATGCAGGACTGCCAGGGCTCATTACATAAACAGCAGCAGACAGATTGATCGCAGGCCTTGGAAGGAGATGCCATATCTCAGGCCTGTAGATGTCTTCATTAGCTTCCTGTGAGAGACTGGATCTGGCTCAAATTAAGCTGCTGGATTTACAAATCCATAAATAGTCATTGGCGTTCCTGCTAAAGGACTAAGAAGCAACGACAAAAAGCTGCTATGCGTGCCTCTGGTCTAACTCAAATCAAAAGGGGACACAGCCTTTTTGTTCTTGACCCCCTTTCTCTGGCTCTCTTATCCCCAGGGCAGACTTTAGGGCGGTGCAGCCACAATAGGTGCTGTTCTGGAGGGGACACTAACCTCGGAGGTAGCACTGTGTTTAACAACTGCTTACAATTTAAAAGGTCAGATGAATAGTTCCTTGTGCATCCAGCTTTCAGCCAGCATTAAAAATGTCAAGGTAACTCTTGCGAATAATGTTCCTACTAGAGAGAGATCAGAGTTTTGTCTATTGGCATTTTTAACTCGCCATAAAGTAGCGCAGAAGGGTAATATGCATGCTGGCTGAGTGGATTCGTAAAGCTAGACTCTACCAGCGCTTTAAAACAAATGAAATTTATGTGAGAGAGGGGCTATGAAGAGATGAGCACTTTCCCCAGGTAGTAGTGAGGGAATCCGAGGAGAAGGTCTTGAGGGAGGGGGTGCCAAAAAAGATTGTGCACTGGGTGCCACCCGCTCTAAAGCCGGCCCTGCCTATCCCAGACCTTATACAATGCACCCAACCTACCTTTAGAAACATGCTGAAAGGTTACGTCTTTTAAGATAATATTTAATGGCCAGGGCCAAGCGACTGTTCTGGTCGTGAGCATTGTATAAATGCTATGAACCTTACGAAATCGATTCAGTTGAAACAAGGTAGTTATGTTTATTTGGCAGTGTGTCTTTTCACAAGACCTCCATATAATCTATAAAGCATTTTAAGCATTTGAAATTTGTTTAGAGTCGAAGTTGAAGTTTGTAATTCTATCTTGCATTTGTCTTCTCTCTGCCTATTAGTGATACCAGTTAATTGTGCAGTCTTCTCTTTCATTGTTTATACAAGTATTTCCTACAACTTTGTCTGTACTCTCTCTTATGTGTCACTCCATTTGGTACTAGATCTTAGCAGCTAACTTCAAAGTCTATTTCACATTATGACTTAAATATTTGATTGCAAAAAACATGTAAAATTGTATCATTAAGAACCTTCGGGTGCAATGCATCTATACAATCTATACAGTGTGTGCTTTTTTTTTAGGACATCTAGCATCTGGAACAAAAGTTTATTAATATCATGGCTTTGTTGTGTAAATTGTCTTACCATTGTAATTTTGGGCTATTGCTTATTCATTCATGGCTTTGCTCATCCACCATTTATACCTATATTAAAAAAACTCTGCAGGGCGTCTTTTTGCATAGATGCACCCTTAAATGTTGGACACTGTAAAACGTTCAGTTAAATTTTAATTTCTAAATATGGATGATCTACTTTACCTTGAATAATATACATACGATTTGCACACTTTATACTAAAGCATTCCTATTTTCTGTTTTTCTAAAGTGTTGCTGAGTTTTCACTCCTTTTTATGCTAGTGTTGGTTCCCTCTAATTGTTGTTTGTGGATCTTTATCTGGTTGAAGAATATTCTTATACAACTGTTGCAGTTATTCTTTTAAAATGCTTTTCATGAGGTATTTTTCTTTATATTTTAGCAATAGTTTTTCTGTTGACTTATGGTCTTTGGACAACCATTTTTAGACTATCTCCTAATCTTTATGTACATTTATTTGTTCTGTCAAAGATTTCTGATGTCATTCATTTCAATGAATCGACTTTGTTTTGGGTGTCCCTTTATTGTTTCTAGGTGCAAATGTGCAAAAGCAGATTGTTTTCTTTGGTGGTGTATACAAAAATATTTTTGTACTGCAATATGTTTGTTTTGAACACTATAAAAACGACTATATCTTTATCTATAGATCTCTCTCACTCTCCGCACCCTGTAGAGGATTTTAACCTATGGCTTTAACTGTGTTTTGTTTGTTACTCAGGTGTCCTCATCTAACCATATATGGGCTATTACCATTCAAGCCAATTTACATATTTAGATTGTTGTTCAGTTTAGATTTTGCCCACTTGGGCAGTAATGTTTTTTTGTACACAAATATTTTGTAAGGGTATGTGATTCAAACCTTTGGTGTGAGAATATTTGAGAGTGTGTGTATCTGGGGTGAGAGCGTCTGTCTGGGTGTGAGAGTGCATACATCAGTGTTTAGTGAGTGCATCAGTGAATGCGCGAGTCTGAGTGGATGCATGAGGGTGTCAGTTGGTCTGTGAGTGGGTGTGTGAGTAGGTGCGTAACTGAGTGCATCTGTGAGTGTGTGCATAAAGGTCTGACTGGGTCTGTGAGTGCGTGCACGAGTTGGTGAGTGGGTGTGTGAGTATCTGAGTGGGTCTTTGGGTGCGTATGTGCCTGAGTGGGTGTGGGAGTGAGAGAAAGAGAGAGAGAGAGAAAGAGTGAGAGGGGGAGAGAACGTTTTTTAGGCTTTCTTATGATACACTTAGAATGAGATATTTCTGCATAAAAGAAAAATGTATTTCCTATTGCTTCAGCACCCAAAGAGCTTTAAGCAGCAGCTCCATGATTGCTGAAACAAACCTTTCATCTCTGTCCCCTGTACACATACCTGCGTGCAGGGGACAGAGATAAGAGCTGTTTTCACCAGAGTGTTTGCTGTGACTTGGCTGCAGCTTCAAAACTGCAGCCAAGCCACAGCAAACAGCTATGTCCTGGGGTAGACACCCTGGGACATAGCAGGAGCCGGCCCTGGTGGGGGGTGGTCCCCAGGGCCATTGTGGCTCCTTGAGGGGGGGTGGGCCACGTGCCCCCCCCAACTTATAAGAAGCCCTGGGGAGGTGGTGGCTGAGGCTAATGGGATCTGAAACTGACCCCTTTACATTATTTAGTATTTTCCCCAGGAAGGTGGTGTTCCCTGTAGCTGTTGTGGGGGGTGCTGAACAGAATCTAGCTTTGTGCCAAATTTGGTGTAATTCCGTTCAGTGGTTCGGGCTGTAGGCATGTCTAAAGGTCCTATGGAAAAATGAAAGGGGAATACGTGTATTGGGATCCCCCCTTTTGCTCTGCCCCTGCTTGACGGATCACCCAAAGCTTTCGAGGCACAAACTGAACTGACCAAAGTATAAGTTCGCCAAGTGGTGCTGAAGTTATAGGCAAAATAAAAAAAACACTCGGTCTATGGAAATTAGGTCCTAATTATAACTACCTAGTTGGGAGCTTGTCCAGCCATTCCTTCACAAAGGTTATAAACTTTATGTGGACAATTGCTATACAGGAGTAGAGCTGTTCAGTGAGCTGTACAAAGCAAGCACTGTCACCTGTAGTACAGTTTGTTGTCCCTTCAAAGGATTCCCACTGGAGCTTGTTTCTAAGAAACTCTGAAATCCCAGAACACTGCGTTTTATTTCAGCTGCTCGCAGTAAATTCCTCGAATAGGCCTGATGTGTACTTGCTCACTATGGGAGCACTTTCACTGTCACGGTTTGGGGTCAGATGGCCGAAGTTCACAAGCCCACCTGCATACTTGATAATAAGTACAGAACCGGAGTGGATAAGATCAACCAGGTTCTTCCGCCATACACTGTGATTCATAAAACTTGCACTTAGTACAAGAAACCATTTTCTCACCTGATCCAGATGGCAACATACAAAGTGCATGTTGTTTATCGTCAGACAAGCACAGGAAAACTTAAATCTTTCCTTGACTCAATTGTCTGTCATTGAAAGACTTAGTGCTACAGAGCAGCAGTCTCCACTTCATATGTGCTGGAGGATGTGACAAAGTTGCAGGAGCAACAGTTTGCTGATCGCATTCCTGAAACACCTAAAAAGGATCAACCATATCATTGTTGTAAGTCTGCTCCAAACAGGGAAAGAGGCAGGAGAGTCGTGTTTACTGTCCCCAATTCCCATCTCAGCCAGCCCTGTGTTTTCCTATTTGCTTTATGTTGTATTATACAAAACTAAAGTTCTGGGAAATTGACTGAGGTGGAGCTGCTGTAAGATAAGCCTTTTAATGGCTGTGTATGGGTTCCTACCTTCCATGGGCCACTACTTTGCTAGGCAAACATCCGCAGAATTTTAGTTTGAGGAAATTATGGACTTCCTTATGGCCGGCTCGACATCTTTATCTGCCATTATAACATGGTAGATGTTCTGTTCACGATTAAGAATTCATTATAGTCCCTACACTGCACAAAATTGTGGACAGAAAATATGCCACATTGTCACGGAGTGCTCTGTGTGGCAAAATGTTTAAGGACTAGATTTTTTGAAGTGATTTTTACACAAGGACCACCCTGATTGCTCATGAGAATCAGAGTCAGTGTCCCATGGGATTTATTCATCAACATTTCTATGCAAGCTATTGTATCTTGTACCCTTTTTCAATAACTTTGGGTATGATACAAGTTAGTAACTGGGTTTTCACACTGTCAAAGCAAAAGTAGAAGTGTCGGTAAATAAGTCACACAGGACATTTGTTTGGCTTATTACTTTAGGGAACTTAGGCAGTATTTGCCAGCATTTTTGCCTTAATTTCAATGGAAGATCTGCTCATACACTTCGAGGAATGAGGCCCCAGCAGGCATACTCAGACACACCAGCTTGCATCCACAAACTGGAAGGAGTTGGATTTAGCACAGTGAGTGCGCTGATGCTGCATGAAAGACATGTTTTCTTGAGCGTCAAGTAGCTAGGGAAGGAATGCATTTGTGGAGGTTCCCTTGGCAATAACACAACATTATTCAGGACCCTGATGAGGACAGATACATTAACAGGTAGGAAAAGCTTACAGTAAGTGGGCTTTCACAGGGCTATTGCATAGGTAGAAGACAGATGGTATAGGTAATACAGATACACGTGTCATCACTTCATCACCTATGGATTCAAACCCATTGGTGCTGCACTCACCCCAATACTGAATTAGTATGGCACATATGGGTAAATGCTTGACCTGCTTGCCATGTTCATCCTCCATCAGAACTTAGTAGATGTTCAGTTTGCTGTATGATAAGTGCATTACATCCACAGTGCTGCACATAACGGTGGATGGGACATATGCTATGTTCTCACAAACTACTGTATGTCAAAAACTACAGTTCTTAATAGTTTATATCTTTAGGGAACTTCATCAGTATTCCCCAGCATGTTTACCTTCCTCTCAAAGGTTGATATGCTCACTCAGTTTGAAGAATGACACCTCAGAGGCATACTCTGAAATCCCCAACTTGCATCCACAAACCGGAAGGAGTTTTATTTACCATAGCGAGTGCACTAAAGACGCATGTAGGTCATGTCTTCCTGAGCCTCATGTAGCTGTCATGTTAGCCATTAGGAAAGGTTCACAAGGCATGCATTCGGTAATGTTCAGAAAGAAGGAGGCGGTTACTTGATGGTGGTAAAGGGTAGTCAATCTGATTCCATCCTGTGGAGTATGAATGTAATGGGCACTTGCATGTTGGCAGGATTTTGATGTGAGTGCTCTGTTTAATTGGGCCTGCAGCTGGCAGTATTAAAGTTGTGTGTGTTACATGTGTGAAGGAACCATAAAGTGGTAGGAGCCTTGCCGTGGCTTCATGGCTCTCTATCAGAAGTCTTGTTTTCAATATTCAGATTCTTTGATAAGTATTTGTGCAATGAAGCCATCATTTCTGATGGTGCTAAAACCAACCACTGTAAGTGGTGGAGTAATGTTAAAAAAAAAAATTGTACCAGGTTTATATCTGTGACGGTTAGCTAGCTCGTATTAAGAACTCTTTTTTTTTTTCTCTTTATGGGTAGCTGTGGATTTTGGGCCCTAGGAAAACCTGCACATTTTTAAAAACTAGACATCCAGGGTTGCATGAGTTGCGTGGCCCCCACCAGGTAATATTACCCAGAAGCCCTTGGAAATGTCAAACTTTGTTAAGAAAACATACACTTTCATCACAATTCTGGGACGGAAAGGCATGGAATCTGCTTGGAGACACAGTTTTCCTACCACCTCACACATCTCTCGATAAGAATGGTACCCCACTTGTTTGGATGGCTCACAAGATAAGGACACAAAAGGCCCTAAATTGCTATGTTGAGAGATGAGCAATAGGGGTAGATGCGGTATTTAGGGCCATGCTGTGGCGCCACCCAGGCAAGCCTATCAACCACGGACATTTTTTAAAACTAGACAGCCAATGGAGTCCGGGTTGTGTGCCTTGCATGGATCCCACATTGCTGTACAAACCTCAGACTCTGACTGAAATCACACATTTACCTTCGATTTCTGTGATGGAAAATTCCAAAATCCACAGGCATCCACAAAATTCCTACCACTCTGCATTGCCCCACTTGTGCTGATAAAAATTCTGCCTCACTTGTGTGGCTTGACCTAGGGCCCACTAGAGGAACAGATCAAACCAAGGTCACCAGGAGCCTGCGCCAGGGGACTCCCATTGACCTTGGTTTGATCCGTATCTGTCACGGGCACTAGGCCTACCTACACAAGTAAGGTGCCATTTTATTGGGAGACTTGAGGGGAATGCCGGGTGGAAGGAAGTTTGTGGCTTCCCACAGATTCCAGAACTTTCCATCACAGAAATGTGAGGAAAATGTGTCTTTTTATTCAAAGAGTGAGGTTTGCAAGGGATTCTGCATAAGAAAACGTGGTGAGAGCCATGCAAGTCTGCCCACGCTGAATACCGCTAGGTGTCTATTTTTTAAAAATGCACAGGTTGGCTAGGTTTCCCTGGGTGCCGGCAAAGCTAGAGTCCAAAATCTAGAGCTAGTCACATTGTAAAAAAAAAAAAAAAAATGATCTGTTTTCAGTGGAAAAATGTGAAGTGTCCATGTTGTGTTTTGGTCTGTTTTCTGTGGCAGCCACTATGCCTACCCACACAAGTGAGGTACCATTTTTATCGGGAGACTTTGGGAAATGCTGGCTGGATGGAAGTCTGTGGCTTCTCACAGATTCCAGAACTTTCCATCACAGAAATTAGGAAAATGTGTCTTTTTAGTCAAGTGAGGTTTGCAAGGGATTCTGAGTAAGAAACAGTGGTGAGAGTTATGCAAGTCAACCAACTCTGAATACCCCTAGGTGTCTAGTTTTTAAAAATGCACAGGTTGGCTAGGTTTCCCTAGATGCCAGCTAAGCTAGGGTCCAAAATTTGGAGCTATCCACATTTGAAGAAAAGGGTCAGTTTTCAGTGGAAAACTGCAGTGCCTCCATGTTGCGTTTTGGGCCATTTGCTGTTGCAGGCACCAAGCTTACCCACGCAAGTGAGGTACCATTTATATCAGAAGACGAGTGTGAGCATAGAATAGTACAACATTGGTTACTATCTATTGGATTTCACTGCACAAAGCCAGTTTATAAAAAGAATGACGTTTTACGCTCTAATTCACAAATTCAGAGATGTACAAATAAGCACTGCTTCTAAACTCCATATCTTGTGCCCATTTCAGAAATACATAGGTTTCCTTGATGCCCATTTTTTACTCTATTTCGCTATATGAATTGGTCTATACTCAGTACTCCATAAAAAACATTGTACGGTACAGCTCAGTTGTTGGCTCTGGGTACCTTGGGTTCTTGAACAGCCTACATCCCCTTAGCAAGAAGGGTTTAGCAAACGTAATGGTATATTGTTTTTGTAAATTGCCTACCGTGACAAAAAGTTACAGATGAAAATGTTGTCACAAATGCCCTTTTTTCCTACTCATTTTCAATAGTGTAAATAGTTTATTTCAACAGTTACTTTCCTTGGGAAAACCTTGAGGGATCTACACATATGACCTGTTGCTGAATTCTGAATTGTGTCTACTTTTCAGAAATATGTATGTTTTCAGAAATCTATAGCTTTTCTAGATCAGCCCATGGGTTTCTCACTGGTTTCCACCACAAACTGGATAGGTTGATAGCACAAAAAATAGGGAACCTAGGCTACCTCTGAGAAAAATGACAAAACTGTGGTTCCAAATTATGTTTTTTGATTCAGCTCTGCATGTTCCTGAAAGCTGGGAAGATTGTGACTTTAGTACAGCAAACTGTTTGTGGATGCCATTTTTAGGAAAAGACCCAGACACTTTTATCTGGAGCAAAATTTTATTAATGTTGCCCATTTTCTCAGTCCCCTCCAGGAGAATCCACAAACACTGGGTACCTTTACCCAGTATGTTCTTTAATTTTTTTTTTTTTAAAAGACCCAATTTTGTCATGGATACATATCTGGAAAAACAATTATGGAGCCCTAAGCGCAAACTACCCCAAATAGCCAAAAAAGGGCTCAGCCCTGGGGTGGGGGAGAAGAAGTTAAGGGGTAAAATAACAACTTTTTTCTTTTTTGACACCAAACTGTACAAACAAACCCAGGGCACCTGATTTGCCTCAGCTTTGTGAATTTGTTTATGGACTGGTGGGAGGAGCAGGTGGCCCGTAACCTGTATGGATTTGAGGACAATGTAGTGCTCTGGGTTATATTCAGTGATGACATGTTTGTAATTTGGAAGGACGATGAAATCTCTGCAGATAAATTCATTCAGGATTTGAATGTTAGCAATTGTATTTTGCACATTACTGGTCAGGTAAGCAAAGTTACTATTGAGTTTTTAGATGTACAAGTAACTGTGACACACGAAAATGTAGAAACTAGATTATTTTGCTGGAAAAGGTCTTCTTCATTCTACCAGTGCACATCCTGCTAATTTGATTTACAGCATTCCTTATGGCTAGCTTCTGCATGTAAGAAGGAATTGTGGTACAGTGTAAGCCTTTGAAGCGGAAAAGAAAATAATGTAACTCGGATTTAGAGAAAGAGAATACTTTTGGAAAGCAGTGGAGCAGGCTAACAAAAGAGTTTGCCAAGTTTCTAGAAATAATCTTTTACACCTGGGTGAGAATACTAGGGATAACCAGGATGAGAACGTAAGGTTCATTACAATATTTTCTAATTAGTCACGTATGTCACGACTCCATCTTGTGCCCTATGTGTGATTTTTTTTTTTTTACTCACCAAGCTCATGTCACACTTCCCTTGTGGCGCCCTCCTGCTCTGAGTACTCCAAGTCATGCTTCCCCTGTGGCGCCTTCCAGTCGCGAGCACTCCATGAATTCCCTCCCAGGAAGCCTAGACCATTGACCCTCCTGTTCTGCTGCTATGCAAGTTTAGCCTACTTTGCACCTGCAGATATCACGTCTATTTAGGATAGTTCCACTTCCACTGTGAGCTAATGAATTGTACCATCATGCACTTGTGGTTCCGCTGTACTTGTTTCTTGTAGCCAATTACCATTTGCACCTGCCAACTGCAAGGCCTCATATCAGTTGTAGCTAACATTTGATATTCCCCAGGTTCATTAGAGTATTCTACGCTTACACTCTTTGTTTCTACTATAAATACCCCTCTGAACCTGCATCAGTGCTTGGCCTCGTTCCAGTCCTGTTCATGCATCATCCCTGCACTCACCTCCTGAGTTGCCCGGAACTTTAGCGCTCTAGTCTTCCAAGCCTTCCTGACATCCCCTTGAAACTGGATTCTGCGACCCTTCCAGAGTCTTCCTTTTTGAACTACAATTCAGCCTTCTTTTGAGCTGCTTGCACTGAGTCTCATGTTGTCTTCGGATTCCAGTTCAAGTACCAGACATGGTTAAGTATTTTCCCCTCAGGTTAGTGCGCACTAATCCATAGATTAGCAAATTCGTTCAATTCAAAGGCTGATTCCTATGAAGTCATGAGCATGTTTTCAGACATTGGACATTGTTTGAGTAATAACCCCCATGAGGCCCAGCGCTATGGACTCTTTCATTGCAGTGCTATGAACTTTATTGTACCTGCATTGAAAGTTTGCCACTGTGTTTCTTGACAAGCTGTATCTAGTATTTTGGGAGAAACATCTAAAGCTTAAAGTTGATATTCAAGTTTGATTCTGAACCCTGCATATTCCGAGGGCCAGACAATCTCCAGTTTATTCCTGAAGTGGTTTCTCCTCTTTCTCATGCAACATTTATGTTGAAGTCTGTCAATGTACACATTGTGCAAACAATTGATGGATCTTTCTGCGTTGGGAACCTGCCTCTTCTTATTTTCAGTGTACGTCACTTGCATTGAGAATAACAAGGTTCAGGGAGACCTGATCCTTTTAGGCTGTGGACGAGACAGTAGAGTAGTTCCTTCAGTGACACAAGTTAATCTTTTCTTGTTTTATCCCATCCTTCGTTCCCTTGTGGGGGCAGTTTTTGTAACCAGATAGTTATTATTTGTTTCACTAAGCTGCCCCAGCTGGTATTGGAGGTCCAGCATCGTCCCCACAGTTGGAACCAGGTGAGTGTGTGACAACATACATTAAGGAAGATTTTTTTAATGTATTGGCGTGGTGTCAGATCCCAA
Organism: Pleurodeles waltl; assembly: GCF_031143425.1. Taxonomy (NCBI): domain Eukaryota; kingdom Metazoa; phylum Chordata; class Amphibia; order Caudata; family Salamandridae; genus Pleurodeles; species Pleurodeles waltl. Next base: position 521,916,251 of record NC_090442.1, read on the forward strand.
GCTTACTTTTAGAAGTCATTCATTGAGAGATAGTCTCAGTCATACTATGATTACCAAGATAGATATGAACAGAAGTTTGCATATACAAGGGTTTTTTTCTGCTGCAGGAATGGAAGGCATGTAAGCATATCTTTGATATGTCAAGATAAACTATTCCTAACATCTCAAGACAATTTGTGATCAGAAATTCTTTAACTTGTAATCCTGATTATTGCATTTATTGCTTGATTTGTCCCTGTTGCAAATTATACATACGGAGTACCATTCATGAACTGAAAAATTTAGTTTTAAAACATCATGGGGCTATACATCATAAGGATAAGCATTACATGTAGCAAGGCATATTGCATAGTTTCATTTTTAGAATTGTGACTTACTCCGGTTCAGAGTAATAGACTCTGTTGAGTCGGTCATCAGAAAAAGTAAATTAAGCAATTTGGAGGCAAATTTTTGCCTTTGATACTTTAGTACCAAGAGGTTTAAACTCTGAGGAAGAAATGGCAGTGCATCTGGGTGATTTAATAACTGTAAATTAATTTTAGGTTATTGCTTCCTTATCCTCTAATTTCTTGAGTATAGAGGATTTTAACCCATTGTTTTAACAGTGTTTTTTTGTTCTTTTTTTTTTTTACTCAGGTGTCCTCGTCCAACCAGATATGGGTGATTACCATTCAAGCCAATTTACATATTTAGATTTAGGTTCAGTTTAGATTTTCACCCACTTGGGCAGTATTTTTTTTTTTTTAACACAAACAATTTTGTAAGGGGATGCGATGGAGACCTTTGACTAATCATTGCAAATATTGTTTCCTGTTGTATGACATATAAGTGAGAATCATCTAGAAAGTAAACTATCTTGTATTGTATAAATTATTTGCTTACTGAAGTTGTATTGCCATTATGTTAATTTGATTTGTGCATTCTAGTGTGATTTAGCATTTACGTGTTACATTATATTTATTCATTGTGGACTACTTGTCACTTGCTGGAACTTTTGAATTACTACAATTTTGAGTATGTATTTGCTTCCTTTTATGGCTGTCCCAGCCACAAGACAATAGAGTCATTGTCAGTATTGACTTTTGTGCTTCATGGTTTGATTGAGACATAAGTCAAAGAAGGCAAGCTGTTTGAAAATAACAGAATGTACATTTGTCATACTATCAGGAAATCTGATACTCTATGTAATATAATGCTTGGAATGGTTTATATATAGTAAAATTGCATGGATGGTGTCATTTGTGGCATAAAGCATCATTAATGGGATTAAATCTGTTTTGGAACACCCCCGTCTGACAGTTCAAAATGGTGGTTCCTTTTCCAGAGAAGGTGGGACTTTTTCTTGTAACCATGTACATTTTCACTGTTTATGTTGTTTTATTACTTATTGTGGGTGTTTTGCTGTACTCCTGGACCCACGAAAAAGGCTAAAGGTGAAATGCGTTGGGAGGAGCAGTTTTGAAACAATAAAAGATTGCAATTACCAAGAGCGTCTGGATGTTTATATGGATTAAGAGAAACTGGTGTACATTTTCCCAGTGTCAATGTTCACCACTGGGTATTTATAGTAAGAACCACTTTCCCATAGGAAAAGCATTTTTTGGTTGTCCTATAACTTTGGCGCTGTTTGATGAATCTTCACAAAATATTCTAAAAAAATAAAAAGTTTAGTGAAAAGTTGTCGGGTGATTCCTCAAGCGGGGTCAGAGAGATAGGAGAGGTCCCAAAATGCATTTTTCCCCCTTTCCTTTTTCTGTAGGAAAATTAGATGCAGGTATAGCCAAATTGGCTGAGCAGAATTACACCCCATTTGGCAGGAAGCACAATTTTGGTCCTGAAAGCATGCGGTTTGTGATTTGGTGTAATTCTGTTCAGTAGTTTTCATGAAATTTAGTAAAAAACTAGATATTTCATACCATGGAGGATCCACAGAGCCAACAGATCTCAACATAATATCTGATTCGCTGCCACAACATCAACAGAGATGTGATGGCAGCCAACTTAGGACTCGGAGACTGAGCACCCTGTCCCAGAAAAAAATTTAAAACAAGCATTGGCAAAGCCAATAGGTCTTGGCAACCCCTGAGGTATTGGCATTAGCGGTGTCAATGTCTTATAGCCATGTTTAGTCCTAGTCCCTCTAACAGTTAACCTTTGGACTATGTTTCAAGCTGCTCAAAAACTGGAAGGATATGGAACAGCAAGTGCTTAAGTCACTTAAAAATTAATTGTATAAATAGATAAAAGATAGATAGATGAAAGATAGATATATCGATAAAAGAAAGATAAAAGACAGATGGTTTGATAGATAGAAAATTGATAGATAAAAGATACATGGATAAAAGACTGACAGATAAGACAGAGATAAAAGATTGCTAGATAGATAAAAGTGAGGTAGATAGAAAAGATAGATCGATAGATCAAATATAGATAGATAAATAAATATATAAAAGCTAGATAGATAAACAGATAGATAAAAGAGAGATAAAGATAGATAAAAGAGATAATTAGATACTTAAAAGACAGGGAGATAGATATGAGATAGAGAGATAGATAAAAGCCAGAGATGTATAGATAGATAAGAGTCAGATAAAGCAAGTCCTGTTGTTCTGGGACGAAACTCGTTGACTGTGTTCGACGTCCCATGTTTGATGATAGGCAAGAAATAAAGAATCAACATTTTTATCTCATCTGTTGTATATTTCCTAATGATTGTTGTGGGAATGCATCTCCCTCGTGTGATGGTTCTGTTTTATTGGTTTTGTGTTACTTTTGTTTAGTTTTATTTTGTTGAATTGAAATTACATCTCATAGCTTCATGAAACCAACACAGACTGTAATAATAATTAAATCCTGTTTCGACCGCTGGCATTAATAAGAGCATGCTTAGTCCTGGACACTGAATCATGGTTCAGCATGGCTAACAGTTAGTGGTGTGGAAGAGAGTTGTGTGGAGTGTCATAGAGTGTAATAGTGAAGAGTGGAGTAGAAGAGAGTGTTGTGTATTAGATTAGCATAGTGTGGAGTCACATAGAGTGACATACAGTGGAGTCGCAAAAAGTAAAGTTCACTGGTGTAGAGGGCATTGGCATAGTGTTGCAGAGTACAGTGGCATTGAGTGCAGCGGCATATAATTCAGCAGTGTACAATGCAGCGTCATAAAATGCAGTGGCTTAGTTAAGAGCAGTGCATAGTAGAGTGCTGTGGTGCAGATTGGCATAGTGTGAAATGCAGTGCTTAATTTGTAAAAAAAAAAAAGAGATGCCGGTGCTCAAAGCCTTCCTCTTAAACACGAGGCTGCTGTAATTAAATCTGCCAGCACTGAATACTGAGGCACCGTAATCCTGAAGCCATCTTGGGCCTCTTCAATCCAGTTATGGCCACCCCTACCCTTTCAGCTCATCCTGCAACCTCCTACTTTCTCCCTCTATGACACTTTTAAGTTTTTCCTTCTTCCGTCTTTCCCATATGTGTCTTTTGCTCGCAGCAAATGCTTGAGGCATAAGAATAAGCCCCGGCCCTCACAAATAAGTGCCGGTGCTCAGCACCGGAAACAACAAGCACAAATTAAGCACTGGTGCAATGGCACAGAGTGGCATAGAGTGGTGAGTGGTGAAGAGTGGAATGGCATGAAGTTGAGTGATGCAGAGGGAAGTGGTGCAGAGGAGAGTCGAGTGGCATAGAGTGTAGTGGTGTAGAGTACAATAGCGTACACAGGAGCAGAGCATAGTGCCATAAAGTACAGTAGCATAGAGTAGAGTGCTGCAAAGTTCAGTGCCCTAGAGTGGGGTGATGCAGAGTAGAGTGGCTTAGAGTGCAATGGCATAGCATACAGTAGTGTAGAGTAGAACAGCATAGGGTTTAGTGGTGAAGAGTGCAATATTGCAGAGTAGAGTGTTAGAGTGGAGTAATGAAGAGTTGAGTGATCTAGAGAGGAGTGGCATAAAGTACAGTGATGCAGAGTAGAGTGCAGTGACATAGAGTGCAGTAGTTTAGAGTAGAGTGGCATAGAGTGGAGTGACGCAGTGTGGAATAGATTGGAGTGGCATAGAGTAGATTGTTTCAGAGTACAGTGAAGTGACAGAGTGGAAAGGTGCAGTTGCGTAGAGTGGGATAGAATGTAATGGCGTAAAGTGGTGTAGTGTGCAGTGGCATAGGTTGCAGTGGTGCAGAATATATTATAGTGCCATACAGGGGATTGACAGAGTGCAGGGGCATAGATTTGAGTGTTACAGAGTAATGTGCATTTGCGCAGAGTGCAGTGTTGCAGAGTGGTGTAGAGTGGCATTGAGTAGAGTAGATTGGTGTGGCCTCGACTTTAGTGGTGTACAGTGCAGTGGCAAAAAGTACATTGGCACTGATTATAGTGGTATAGAGTATAGAGGCGTAGCTTGAAGTGGCATAGGGTGCAGTAGTATAGAGTGGAGTGGTATAGAGTGGAGTGGCGTGGATTGGAGCTTGCATGGTGTGGTAGCACACTGCCATTACAGCCAACACATTTTCAATTAAAAGGACCATTACATTTGCACAGACATTCAGTTTAATAAAACTATACAGTGCACCGATGATAATGTGTGGAAATGGCATCACCTAGTGTAATGATGTGTTTTGATCATATCAAAGTATTTGTTTCCAACACACTTCAGAAGTAACAATACATGTGCTTCAATTGTGTTCCTAATTCTGACATTTTCTTGAAGTACTTAGACAGTTCATATAAATGTTGTCATGTGCGAGAAAAAACTTGTTCCTACGCCCAATAGCCAGCAAGATTGTCACATAAATCCTCTCACTTTGAAGTCAGAGAAAGAATTTAAACACTAAAAGGAAGCCAATGTTTGATATTTGGCCTCGGTCCTGGAATGCACAGCAAGTGCAATAAGTAAAGAACAAGATTTACAAGCCTTTTGACAGAAAGGGAGTACTCAGAAGGATACTGTGAATAACGTTTTGGCAACGGAAGGTACGGCAGCCTAAAACAAATAAAGCCAGCAAATCAAAAGTCAGAAAATGTGAGTTACAAACCACAAAGCCAGTGGCACGCAGATGGCAGAATCCATTCCTAGGTCAGCTCTCTGAATATCCCCAATCTGTCTTTAGTGGTAGGCTGCAACCTAAAAAGAGGTTAATTCCCAAAAGCTACCAGCAATAGCTCAAAGGAATACCAGAGCAGCAAAGCAAATGTGAAAAACCAAGCATGGAAGGACGCAGAGACAAAGATAGTCAAATTAGGATATCTGTCAATATAATTTATCCTGACTGCCAACACACATTAGTAATTCGTTTTATTATTAAACTTCTAACAATCTGTACACCTCTCAGTACAGCATGGGCCTTCACTCAGTGTAGAGGCATGCACCTTTCAAGACTGCTTGACATACACTTAATGCATGCTCTAAAGGACCTACCAGGCAGTAAAAGAGCAGCCTCTATGTACACTTTATGAAAAGACCTGTGTTTTACTGTGCTACCTGTGATTGAACATTAGCCAGTGGCATATGTGAAAGCGATAATATGAAAAGCCGGAAAAGGCCATGTTAAGCGCCAGCTTGGAGAAGGTGGTGAAAAAACAGACCACAACACAATACATGTCATTTGTGTCACACTACTTGTTCCTTGACTCCATGTGCTTCCACAATAAGGTCAAAAGTTACCTGGGCATGGCACCTATATCTCAGCCGACCCAGGCTTGAGGTATTGCATACAGTTGGCATTGCACACCCTGCCTCCTATAGGCAGGCCACAGTTTACAGACATCAGCTAGAACTGTCAAGTTACCAAGTTCCATGCGTGACTAGCGCGCCCAGTCCAGGTTTTTTCTACTGCATGATGGGATTTGTATTCCTGTTTAATCTATTACAAAACGAGAACTACATAAAAATAATGCATAAAAATAAATCTCCCGATCTGGAAGAGCTACCCACACTGGGTAAATTGGAAGCTCTGAACAGGGGTGTCCAATTTGTTGTCGGTGGTGGGGGAACAGAGGTTGCGAGAAAGGGGTGCATACCTCATTTCCAGATTACCAGCAACAGTGAATTTACATGTACCTGATCTAAATGGACAGAAATCATGATATGGTCATGGTTTAGTGTGAGAACCTGGCATGGATTGCAGCCTTGTTAAACTAGGCTGGGCACTTTTGACAAACAACATCATGAATAAACCGTGTTATTAGTGAGTGACATTAGCATAGGGCACTGGATAGTGCCCTATGCACACCTTGGGCAATCACTGGCGTTTGTGAAAAAATAGGTCATCCTCGGCGCATAAGAACCACAGTTGTGTGCCTTTAAGAAGAGAGCATTACATTAATTCACGTGAATGTCAGGCCACCAGCCAACCTCACCTCAGCAATTTTGGCAGTGATCTCACGTACACCATTAGAGACCTGGCACCAGTCAGTGGCCTTATAGCCCTACGTGGGTGACGTGTAGATCATGCATTTGTCACAGCCTAGCATGACATTGTGTAACCGCTCACTGCTCTCATCATACGTGAAACCAAATGGGCACAACATACTGATGCACATGCACCACTCCCACTGGCTCACGCTGTAAGCACCCTGGGTCCTAACGCAGCCCCCTGCAGCCCACGAAGCACAGAGTCCCCACACTTTAGCTCCCGGGCCCCATTCAGTATAACGCCTATGGATTTCTGTGTGTTCTAGGTGTCTGGGGGGCCTTCATCGTTTTCTACAGGAGGGGTTTTGGGGAGGGAACATTTCGGATTACGTCAATGAACGCTGCCCGCAAGTAGCCATGGTGATGTTTTATGGAACATTGTGACATATTAACCTCTGCAAAATTAAGAAGTAATCTTTCTTAACCCGGCCTTCTGGTGACACAGAGCTACATTACGAATACCCCCCTTATGCACACAACAGTATTCACAACTCTCTTGGCTTTACAGGTCTACATCTGAGAATATGTGTGATGGTTAGTTCAAAAGTTTCTTAAAATATCATTCAAAATTTAACCATCGCGTTTGTATGATTTTCGGGCCCTTCCTAAAAGTATAAACTAATTGGTTGTGCCATGCCGTCTCAAACCTAGGCATATTTAGCTGGGGACTGAATCAGCGTTTCCATGGAGAACACAAATGACACTGGCACAGGGCACAGTGTTCCCATGGACATCATGGATGCCAGTGATGGGTTTCCATTGATAGCGAGGGTTCCGTTGCCATTTAGCACTCATGCAGCACATCAGAAAACAGCAACTCGTCACAGGCCTTTTTCTTGTGCGTGTGTGCTGTGAGACCCTAAATATATCAGGAAATTGCTACACAAATGCTGATAACAACATGACATAACACATGCACAAGTTGGTATACTGTAGATTACACAAAATGTGTAAAAAGATAGTCTTCCTAACTTGTCATTAGCCATATAACTCCTAGAAGTTATCAAAAATAACTGTTGTTCCTTATCTTTGAACCAAATGTAATCATTTTGGAATAAATACCTTCTCCTTGGTGAAAGAAAGAAAAGGCAACATTTGCCATGCTTATGGGGCTAGCATAAAAGTGATAGCATCACCCTGTGGCTTATGTTTCCAGGTTTCAGCCTTCCTTGAGCACACTGCCAATAAACAGTGTCACTTTTAAAGGAACGGAGACAAAAAACACCTTTTACATGGATATAGCCCATTTTTGTATTTGCTTTCAAATTGGTTTCGTACAAAAAGTACCCATACAATTGCAAAAAAGAGCTCAAAATAGTAGTTGGTGGGAGAAAGGCAAGACCGTATGAGTTAATTTGGTCTTCTTTCCCTTTGCGTACTTGTTCAGAGGTTTGACAGCCAAATGCACTCCTCTCACCCAACTCAGAGCAGTGCCCTGTTCTTGCTGGCAAGTAAAATCCCCAAAATACGTTCTGCGCACTTTGAGCTCTATGAAGCTTAGGGGATAGGGGACAGGCTGCATCTATGCCCTGACCTCTGACTATGTGGCCCCTCCTACCCACAAACTAACACTAGAGAGATGAAACATTAATTCCGTCATGGAGGAAACAATGCTGGCCTGTCACACTGAGAGTATCTTCTAAACTCCCTGTATGGAGGGGGAGAGGGACCTTGCAAATTTCCTCCTCAGATAGAGGGCACGAACAGCGCGAGCACCCGGTTTCATTCACAAGATCCTTTTTTTCTTGCATTTAACGTAATACTTCTTTACATCAGTTACCACCATGTTGACTGTAAATGTAGAATTCTACTAACCCACCTTGAAGATGAACCAAATAAAAAAAAACAGTAAGAAAATAACTATTCCAGCGGACAGCACAGCCGAACGTGGAAGCGAGTTTGAGGTAATGTGATGAGCTGCTTAAAGAAAACAATACTGTGCCATGTGAGGAGTGGCAACTTTCCTTAAAATGAAAACTGCACACATTTTAAAAGATGCACAAGTAGAGACCGACGAGACAACAAAAAACAGACCCCTGTCTTTGAATGCACAACAGATGTGACAAGATAATAATGAGATTTAAAGCCCTGTTTACAGTAAAGCTTGGTGAACCACGAGTGCTCCAAATTAAAGAAAACAATAGTCCCTGAACAGATGTTAGAATGGTCACCAGTGCGTTTATACAATACTTAGTCCCTGATCCCAAGGGTGGCTAAACACACCAAAAGGCATGGCATAAAAAATGCCTGCCATGGACAAATGAGGAGAAGGAATGGGAGAGCGACAATGGAACCAGCAAATGGGAAGCCTATGGGCAGGCTGAAGCCCACAAAGTATATACAAAACGTCTTGGAGAGAGAGCTGTGCTGTCTAGCTGAGACTTTAAAAGATATAACGAGCCAAGGTAGTGATTTCCTTTCCCCACCAGGCCTGGTGGCCTGGGGTCTCTGAGGAAAAGGGGCCAAAAACAGCTATTTTTTTCATCTGTACAGTAGATTCATGGCTCCGATTAAAAACAAAAACAAAAATCCCCCCAAAATTCTGGTGTCCTGCGTTTTATTAAAATAACCCCCGGGGAGCAGCGCAGTATTATGTTAAGGGGGGGCATGGCCCCCTCACCAAGACTTTGTGAGGCCATGGGGATACCATCCCCCGGGCCACATAAAATTAAGAGAGGGAGTGTGGTCCCCCTCCAGGAACCCATTCCCCTGGGTGATAAATTATATTTAAGGGGAGGGGGTGCATGGCCCCGCTCCCTGAGACTCTGTGAGCCCCAGGAATCCAATCCCCTGGGTCCAATAAATCATATTTAAAGGGAGAATGTGTGTGCCTCCCCCAAGGCTTTGTGAGGCCCTGGAGACCCCTTCCCCTGGGGATGCAAAGAATGGAATGGCGAGGTGGACACACAGCCTCCCTTCCAGTGCCTCTTGGAGGCCCCTGGAACCCTATTCCATAATGTTGAGACATTACAAAAAAAGGGAAGGGGGCACGCAGCCCCCACCACCACTGAGCCTTCCACAGGCCTGGGGACCCTATCACTTGGGGTCAAATAATGTAAGAAGCAGAGGGGATGTTTGAGGAGGGCAACCTTCCTTGAGCCAATGATCAGCCCCAGGGACCCTCTCTCCTGGAGCCAGATCTTAGCAGTTACACTGTTCTTTTCTGCCCGGGAGAGTGCAAGCATACCCTGTCCGCACTCTCCTGGGCAGAAAATAAACTTTGCTTCTGCCCAGAAAGCAACAACAGGATGGTGCCAGCTCCCACCTGCACATAGTATGGTGCTGGCCAGGCAACCAGCTTTGTCCGTGGGGTCCCTGGGGCTTCCCTGGAAGCTCACAAAAAAGCAAGGCCAGTGGTTGCCCTGGATGGGCACCAGGGCACCAATCAAAACCTGAAGTAGCCAGCTCCCACAAGGGGAACCAGCTGGGATTGCAAGGGCCCTGGTGTTTCCCTGTGGCTTCCTAAAAACAGTGGAGCTCTGAGTTCTCAGGGTGAGCAGTATGCCACCCACTTTACAAAAAAATGACAGCTCCCACCAGCACCATCATGGGTGCCAGCTGGAGCCACAGGGCCCTGGGGCTCGCCCTGTGACTTGTAAGGGCAGTTAAAGATGTGGATATCCCAGGTGGGCACCAGGACACCGAAAATGTAATTTAAAAAAAGAAGAAGAAAAATGAGCTACAGAAGCCACTCATTTATTATTCACTCCTCTGGCAAGGAGCACCCCTTAATGCCATAGGGCATTTTTATTTGTATTTATTTTTTGCTGGTGGTGTCTCTAGAATGGGCAGGAGCACCACCAAACGTTTTTTTTTTAATGTTTGATGTTTGTGGGTGCAGCAGGGGGTGCAGCAGTGCTCCAGCAACATTACAAACAAACCACAGTAAGTCTCCTGGGTCATTGAATCCAGGACCCCAGTAGAGCTTACCACATGTTTTTTAAAGCACAGCTGCAACTGTATGGCCTTCAGCTGGAGTGCAGAGACCTCTAATGATTGGTTTATAGATGCACTTTGTTGCCTGAAAGTAAATTAAAAACACTTAACCCATGGTAATGTTTTTTAAGGGGCTTTATTGAAATAATTTTGTTACAGTCACTATTATTAGGCTTTGCAATGTGTGAATTAATAACATGTACATTTGATTATGGTTATTAGTGAATTTTGTATCAAAGGTAATACTCCTACTTTTTATATGTTAATGTGCTGATAAAGCCAATAGCCCTGTCACTATCATTGTGTTTTTTCTTAAACTTTGGAAAAGCCTGTTGGTTAGCCTTACTTAAAATAGCACCTTTTATATTGTTACATGATAAGGCCAGTCATGTGTGGGGGTGATTCAGCAACAGTGAGGGATTGGACATAGGGCCTTGCCACAGGCCCTGCAGCAAACCCATGCCATGTGTGGGGTGGGGTTGGCTGCATTGAAGGGTTGGACAAAGGGTCTGGCAACAGGCCCTGTGTCCGACCCCATTCTGTACTCGGCCAAAGGCTGTGCGCAGCATGGGGTTTACATTAAGTATGGTAATAAAATACGCGCCTTGGGGGTTCACATTACATATGGTAATAAAATATTACTTGATGTTAAAAAAAAAAACTAGAAATTAACTGAAAAAATAAAGGTTAAAGTGACATTATAGTTAGCTGTGTTAATGTTATCTTAATCAAAAAAGCCTTAGAAATTCACTGGATTTTTTTTTTTAATGACGTCATAGGTGAAAATGTCAGTACTAACATATTGTTTTAAACAAGCAAAACCATTCAAATTCACCAGGTACAGTTATCTAAAGTAACTATAACTCATGCTCTAAAGTAACTGTAACTCATGCCATGCACAGTGCTGTCATCAGTGATGTCATTTCAGAAGTTGCTGTGATGTTATCTATGATGTCATAGAACATGTCATGAGTGATGTAATATGTGAGGAAATTAGCAGTACATGGAACTCACCTCTTTCTGAATGTATGTACCTTCTGATGTATCTGATGGGTTTAACCAACTTGATGCCTTTTGAAGTACTAAGATTCAAAGGGCCTGATTTAGAACTAGGCAGAGGGGTAACTCTGTCCCATTGGTGACAGATATCCTGTCCATCGAAATCTCACATCCCATTGGATGTATTGGGATTTAGATTTCAGCGGACGGGACATCCGTTACCATTGTGACGGAGCAGTTGTGACGGAGTAACCTGTCTGCCAAGTTCCAAATCAGGCCCAAGGTCCAGTACCCTGGGCCTCCTTCAATTGCTCCAGTTATCTTAGGTTTAAAAACAACCCTCATTTCATGTCATGCATGTACAGTAAATTCTTGTTCCCCTAAATGATTAATTATGCTTCTATCGATTTATTTATTTTCCTTCCTCCCTGTCACAAATGGCCATGCCGAACAACAAGGGGGGCCGTGGTATCTCTATCTGGTGGCCCGCCCTATTGGCCTGAGTTATATTATACTTTCCCTATTTTGACTCGGGCGTCGGGGCTTCGTAAAATATTGAATCCATTATTTTAATGCTGAGCCCCATCTTTAATTATACCGTGCATAAGAACTCCCCATCAATAGCATGTAATGCTTTTTCCATGTGAATCGACGCCACTGCTGCACTTGAAAGGTCAGCTGGAGTTGCGTCTAAGCACATTGACCGAATGTCGGGAGTTCCCTCTCCCAGGGATGAACGCATTTTGATACCCCTGTACTAAATGCGGAAGAACTCTCAGAAGTTTATTTAATAAGATTCCTCCCGTATTTTAAAGCCCTATTGAAGCTTTGATAGCAATGAATATGATGCGCTAGCCAAAGTGTCTCGGAATTGCTTCGGCCGCACAATATTTTTTGCTTTGCGGTTTTTGTGGGAAGTCCTCCCTTCTCGCAGACAGCTAAATAGATGTCTGTCATTTGGCCAATTGCTTTTGGAACGTCTTGTAGCACTCTAGGGACATGCTATGGCTTCCGAACGATTAGCCTGTAGCTAGTTCAAAGTGGTTTTGTCATTTCCTCTAATGTGAGCAGTGTTTCGAGGTCCACGGCTTGCTGTGGAGTTACACTTCTCTGGGCAGCATCTTGTACATGTGTCTTCCTACCCCCTGGGAGCGAGTACACTTGTTCCGAGTACGAGGGAAACGCCTTATTTAAATCTTGCTGTGCGTGTACTAGGTGACCGACTATTTTCAGTCGGTAGTTGAAGGTGGGGCCGCCACACTCATTTTTAGGGAAAAGCATTCATTTTTCCACTTCATAGTTTGACCCAGGGCGGGAGGGTAAAAAAAAGAACAAAAGGACGTGACCAAAAAGAAAGCAAGGATGAAGAAAAAGTAAACAAATTTGTCAAATTGGTAGGTGTCTTGGTGGTGGATGAAAGAGGCATGAGGTGGAATAATGTCTATGCAGCGCTGGTACTCTAGTACAGGCAGTGGGCACCAGGACTTATTCCTTTTCAAATTAAGCACTGTAGGTGACCTTCTGGAAGACAAATTGTGATGATGACTGTCTGGTGGAAGTTTGAACGTTCAATCTGCCCAGTAGTCGCCCATCTTGTCTCCTTCCTAAAGATGTAAGGTATTTTTTCTAGTCAAAGATCCCTAGCCTTTTCTTCAGTTCTGTATCTTGTGGCCTTTTACATGTCAGTCTGTGTCTTTTGGGGATGGAATCTGGGTCCGGTCTTTCTAAGGTTTCCATGACTACTTACAGCCTCTGTAGGTGATCATTTGACACTCCTCGGACCCAAAGAGATTTCTTAATGCAAACTCTTCGCATGTAAATTTTGAACCTTTCCCATTCTGTCTGCAGATCTCCAATGGATCCTGGGTTTATGCAAAAAAATAAAAAGAGTAATCTCCTCCACACTCACGCAGCTGTTTGCTGCATCCCACTAATGTGAAGGCTGTAGTAGCCAAGTGACGATCCTTGCAGGGGTTATGGCTCACTGCAATGTCAGTATTAGTGGGATGTGATCCGAGAGTGTCTTAGCTATGTGTGCCTCCTTAGCTTCCAGCCCTCTGTGTCATGAAGTGAAAATCACACCTATATTTGCATGTAATGTGTGTAGTAATGAGAAATATGACCATTCTTTTGAAGTAGGGAGGCTGCTCTACACATGCTGGACAAGCTGCAGTCTGTTGTCCACTAGGCCAGTTTCTCTGTTAGCTGTTTTGTGGATGCTGCACATGATGTGAGTGAGATCTGTCCGTGTTCTCATCCATAACAATTGAAATTATCTCCCAATATAAGTGGATCCTTAGAACAATACACCATCAATGAGATTTTCTCTAGGTGGTTAATTTATTTGGTGTATATGGCATAAAGTGGCCTGATCCACATCAGAAACACAATAGAATAGGCTGAGTATGTTGCATAATAGAGTTGCCCCCCTCCATCGGCCATGTAATTTTTCTCCTTCAGACTGTTCTCTCGCATTCAACATCATAAATGTGTACGTTCCTGTACGTGCCCTATGCAATTTGTGATTGCTAGGAGGTCTACTAGGGACAGTGCCCCCATCTCGCTCTTCGATTGTCTACTAGTCTCCAAGACACCTATTTACCTCCATGTGCCTATTGTTAACGCTGAATTTTACTAATAAATATTCACGTATTCTGAGTGTTGGATTTGCATTGAAAATGTATTAACTTAGAGAAAAATAATGCACGCATTTGAAGGTGCGCCCACTTGAGTGGCCACCAATGTTCACAACGTGTACTTATTAATATAAAATGTTGAGCTTATGTTTGCTTAATGTAGTAATATGTCATATTAAGGGTTAAGCATTATGTCTTAGCTTTATTTATCGTAGGCCTTAACTTAGCAAGGTCTTCGGCCTAGTTGCACGGCCTCATGTCAAGCTGCATTTCTTAGGCAACTTAATAAATGGCTGCTTAGAGAATTAAATTGTGATTTTCCACTATGCTGACCAAGTGCTTGTAGCTGAAAGTCCTTCTTATGAGAACTGCTTGCTAGAAGATGATGTACTTGCTAGGATACAATGTTTAATGTAGTATGTTTAATACTGACCTTCCTAGGAGAAGACAATGGGTGCACTGACTGGAGTATAAGCTGCAACAGTATTGATACCTGACAAGCCAAGCGATGAGAACAGGAGGAGAGGAGCCAGTCATCGACATGTGAACCATATGCTAGTAAACGTGTAGATTTGGGGTTTTGTTGTAATTGGACTATATGCAAACATGCAATTCGTTGACCAATAAGGACATGGGAAGTAGTTTTAGGAAATCTAACTTAGCCGGACTGCACCAAGAAGAGAGAGACCACTTTTCTATTATTCTTTTCTGAATTGCATGAAGAGACTTTGGTTTTCTCAACTTTAATGCTGATTCCTGATGCCTTGCTGACCAGACTGATGTCCTATTGACATAGACTGTCACAGCTTGCTGAACCATATTGAGGGCAGGTATAGTGACAATGTTACTGATTGTTATGTCTATTTGCTTTTGTTTCTAGGTACCAATCGCTACTTCTGATAGAGCCATAGTTAGATGTTTTTCCAAATATGTGTTGACTAAATTGTTTTGCATGAAGTCTAAACATGTTATTGTAGCCTGATGTTAGTTAGGGTTACTGACTCTTATTGATTATTGATGTCATTGATTGTTATTGCTATTGATATATTGGTACGGGATTACAAGGTGGGAACTACTCGAAGCACAGTCAAAAGGTCCATTGGCCTATATGCTTCTTCCTTGTAAGTTTACTTAATGCGGTCTGACGCACTAACAGAGATGGTAGCAGAGGTTTTCTCCTTAAGAGCCATCATAAAGGCCCGGTACATGGTTTGTCTCCTTAAAAGACCATCATACAGTCCAGATACAGGTAGTAGAGTATTTTGTCTCTGAGATTGTAAGCAAGAAATAACAGGTGTCCCCAGAGATGGTAGTGGGGTAAAGGTTAGCCTCCTACAAAGTAATTCATAGATTGGGTAAGATTTGGTGAAATTTTGGATTTTTCAGATTCTATGATACAAAGTGGAAAGAAAATGTACCCCTAGGTACTTAAAATGACTTTCTCAGAATCTTGGAGCTTTCCAATGATTGTTTGAGGATGTTCTCTGCGTTCTAGTGATTGTGTAGATCAATTAGGTTTTGCGCTTGCCCAGCTAATGCAAATCAAGGTGAATTGTGATGTTTGTGAGTGTTTAGGGAGCTTGCGTACTCCAAATGAAGTTGTAGAAGGAGTGTGCGTACTCCTAAGTGTGAGAGTAGGAAAGTCATCGAACCTAACATTTGTTTGGGGCTTTGTGCTAAAAACAATTGTCCACATGGTTGTTGGTAAATGGACCCTGTGTGGCCTAAGACTCCGGAGTATATTGAAGAGTATGAGACACTTGTTTTTTTGTTGTAATTTGTCTGGTTTAATAGGTCGATCAGGAGTGGTCGACAAGTCAGAGTGTGAATCAAAGTGTGTCAAAGAATTTTCAACTGAGATCTGGTGACTCCTATGTGCAAAAGGACAGACCCAATGATCAGGTGGGAGTGAAGTTTGTGGGTCAAATTTTGCTTGCTAATCAGGGAATCTGAGAAAGAAGGAGTAGCTGCTAGACACTGTCAGTGAAAAATCCGTAAAGTGTCTGAAGCGATTGTGTTACCTTACCTGTAGTAAAGGGACAAATTTGGGTTTGATTTTGTTTAGTGCTCACAATAAATTGCATTGGTTTAGTGTGAATCTGAGTTGGGAGGACAAGCCGCAAGACTTTGTCAGCCACAGTACGTGTGAGTGTGACATCATTGGAGCCACGCTGCGATAGGTTGGTTTGTGAGAAGGGTCGCACATGGATTGGCAGACAACCGTGAAGCGCAATTGGTTAAGAAGGTGGGTGAAGAGAATTCTGGGATTAAAAGTCACTTCCTGATTTGATTTAGAATAATATTAAGGTCTCAGAAATGAACATTTTCAAAGCTTTAAAGAGTGCTTTAAGGGGAGATACGTACACCACAACGAGTATAGGGGATATTGCTCCTCCAGAAGGTACACCAGCTTACATTGTAATAGAAGAAAAGTGCGCTGCGCCATGTCTTTGGCTGAAACAATGGTGCGAAGTGACAGAAAATGATGGGAGTTTATCATTTCCTGCCCACAGAACATTTACTTTGAGGAGTTTAGAGAATCAGAGGAGGGTGCTGTATGATCTGAAACCCTCCCCAAGACAAGGCATTACCCATCTGGGACTTAGTAGCCAGACACCAACAGAAATTTGAGAGGAGGATGAGAAAGGCAGAGAAGACACTAGCGGAGGCTAGATGGGACAGTGATCAGTGATTTTGGAGAACCGAGACTTTACAGGGGATTAAATTGTTTGCAGCTATTACACAGGACAGTGAAAGAGAAGGAATAAAAGCTACCAGAAAGACAAACTGAAGCCCTTCCAGAGTGGGAAGGCTAGGAGATCTTTGACATTTCAGGAAGAGTCAGACAATAATGAGTTTATTTTGCAGTTATTGAGAAATCGTCCTCCATATGCAGCAGAAGAGAGTGGTCCGAGCACTAGTTGAAATCCTTCAGCTCTGATACAGGTTAACGTGAGAACAAGTCCAGTGGCGGTTAATCCTAGCATGACACAGAGCCCAATGCAGAACAGTCTTAATGTACCTACTACTCCAGTAGCACAAAATCAAGTGCCACAGTCAAATGTCCTGAGGATTTACCCTGATGTGCCCATTGTAGAAACTGCCACAAACTTAATAGTGTCTACAGGACAGGTTTTCAGACAGAACCAACTCCACTTTTACTGCCTTAAGTGCAGTCACATGCAATGCCAAATTACACTTCAATAATAGAGACAAAGTCAGATATGCCTGCACTGATGAGTCAGAATATGGGAATTATGCACCCACAGAACCTGAGCATTAGACCAAGCCCAGATGCAGTATCTGTACCTGTCACCATTGGTCCAATTGTACCTTTGTTTGCACAAGAGAATACCAGTGCAAGTGGACAGGGAGTTCTGAGTCAGAATGCAGTAAGGGGAGGACCTAATGAGAATATCCGAGTAGTCTCTCCTGTGGGACAGACTTTTGCCAGATCAAGATCATTGATAGACCTTAGACCATTCGGAGTTCCTCCGGATACTGTCATAGGGTCGAACTTTAGTCAGAGCCTTAAATTATTGACACCGCAGTCTCCAAGTACAGTTGTGCAACCAATGCCACATGCCTAGGCCAACAACATTTCGCTGCAAGGTTTGACTGGCCAACAGTTGACTGAATGGTTAGACAAGCTGAATACCCTGCAGAGTGCTCCCAGGGGAGAGGATTACATGAACTACACAAGACTAGGAATGGAAGCGGCTGAGCTCATTGAAGGAACTATGGGCATGAACAGACTAGAGTCCTACACAGAAGTAGAATTGAGATATCTGTGCCCGAAAATTATCAAGGAAGTGAGCAATGTACATCAAAGTTTAGCAGACCTGGCAGAAAAGTACGGCATAGAAAACAGAGCACTGGAAAAGGAGTTACAGGTTAGATTTAGACACAAAAGACTTTGAACACATGAGATCTGCAACAATGAAGGCACACCTTAGGTAGTTACTCCAAAGTGTCCAGACATGGGGAGCATTAGACAAATGAGAAGGCAGATGGGTAAAGAAAAGAAAAGAGATAAGAGAAAAAAGGATTCTGCAGATCTGACTACAAATGTGCACCAAAGTAAGGATCCGGTGAAAATGTTACCAATGAGAGAGATTCCAGGTGGGAATTTAATCCATGTCCCATGGAATAGAGGTGACTTTCTGTCGTTTACTTTTGACTATCCTAGGTTGAGAGAGAAACCAGTAGAATGGTATAAGCAGACAGACGGGTTCGGGAAACTTGCAAAATGCCTGTGGGAGGACTTGAACACTCTATTAGAGATAGTAATTCCAGCTGATTTATGGATGGAATGCAAGAGGAGTATAGATTGGCCGCCAAAAGAACCAGAGAGAGATCAGGCTACAGGTGCGCCATCTCCTGAGGTAATGAAATATTATTACAAAGTGAATTTTTTTTTTAAAACGAGAATTTCGCCCAAAAACATTGACTGGCAGAGAATAGGCAGGACAGCTCAGGAAGCAAAGGAGTCAATACATGCATATTACAAGAGATTGTTGCAGGCGTTTAAGCATTACAATGGTACAGAGACAACTGAGCGAAAAGACATGATTCATTTTGTGTTTAGATTTGTGGCAGGATTGAGACCTGCAGTTAGCAGGATGATTAAGAGTCATTTGATTAGCTGGCAAGCAAAGCCAGTTGATGAGGTGTTGTAGTGTGTAAAGTATGTAGGGACAAGATTGAATTGAAGCAGAGAAAGCTGAAGGAAAAGGCAATGGTGATGCAGATTAAAGCGGCACAAACAGGGATGCAGGGAAATTGTTCACAGCAGCAGTAGGGACATTTTCCACAGCAGCAGCAGGGAAATACGGTGTTTCAAAATCAGATGAGAGGTAGAGGTCGCAGAGGACTTGGCAATGGAAATCGTGGTCCCAATTTGGGTACTGTAGTGGTTCAGAATTATGTACAAGGAATGAAGAGATTGTTGCCTTGTCACACTTGCGGAGCGGTCGGACATTGGAAGCAGAAGTGTCCGATGATAGTACAGGAAGGTATTGTTCAGCAAACAGGTGACATCAATTTGTTCCAAAACATGAGAGGACCGAGAATGAGAGGTCATAATCCAATTTTTTATAACAATGTGAGTCAGATGCAAAATTTCCAACCCATGCAGCAGGTGCAAATGCCACGTGTACAGATGACACAGTTGCAGCCAATGCAACAGCAGGTTCAAATGGTACTCAGATAGCAAATTAAAATTCTGTCAAGCCCCAATGGCACAGCAACAGGTGATGCTTCCTCAACAGGTCACGGGTCAGAAGTTTAACCAATTCCTGTTATACAGTGAGACTGGAATAAATGATGATTGGGTGAGCGAGAGTTTGGATGAAGAGGAATGTGTGTTTGCAGCTTTGTTCAAAGTAGATCAGAAAGGCCCATATGTGAAGGGAAAGGTCATGGGTCACAGAGTTCCATTTTTGGTTGACACAGGAGCTACATGCTCTACAGTAAAAACTTCAGAAATTCCAAATTTACCCCTTTCAGGAAACACAGTCCAGATTGTAGGAGTAGCGAATCAGTATTTGACCAGTCCAATTACAGAATCAGTTCAGGTTAAAATTGGCAACTTTCAAGGATTGCACAAATTCGTAGTCTGTGACTCAAGTCTGGTATCCCTACTGGGGAGAGACTTGCTGTGTAAAACCAGATGCTCGATTACTTGGTCAAATGACGAAATCGAGATACAGATAAATAGTGCTGATCAGAATGACCCAGCTCTAGAAACAGCGTGTGAAACTATAAGTGACTAGTACTACCTGACTGATTTCTTTCCAGTATTCACAGTGAAGGAGCTTCCTCCTGATTTACAGGGAACAGTTAAAGAAAGAGTGCGGGATTTGACAGGGAAAGAGATTGGTCTGATAAAGGAAGTTGAGCCAGTTAAAGTTTCTGTAAAGCTGAATGCAATTTTTCCTCAGATTTCCCGGTATCATATGCCACAGAATATCCTTATGAAGGTTGCTAACATAATCGCAGAATTTGTAAATCAAGGGGTCTTGAAAAAAGGGTTGAGTAGCCCATGTAATTGACCGATAATTGGATTGAAAAATGCCCTGTGGGAAAGTTCGAATTTCCAGTATTTGAGAAAAATAAATGACATTGTGACCAAATGTTGCCCCACGGTGTCAAATCCAGCTGTGATTATGTTTCAGATTCCATGTGATGCTGAATGGTTCAGTGTCACAGACTTGTCACATGCCTTCTTTTCTGTGCCTCTTCATGAGGATAATCAATTTCTCTTTTGTTTAAAATTTTTGGACCAAGTTCACTGTTGGTGTAGATATCCTCAAGGGTTTTCAGAGTCACCTTCCATATTTAATCAGATCTTGAAAAAGGATTTGGAGTCATTGGTATTGCCTTTCCAGTTGACATTGGTACAGTACATTGACTATTTGCGGATTGCATCCAAAAAGATGGAAGCATGCAAGTATGACAAGATTGCCTTGCTGAACCATTTGGAATAGAATGGTCATAAAGTGTCTCCACTTAAATTGCAATACTGTCAGAAAGAGGTGAAATATTTGGGTCACCAGATTGAGAAGGAATCAAGGAAAATATCCAGAAAAAGGGCCACAGCCATATTGCAGATGAGTCCTCAGCCACACAGAGATATAAGGATATTTTTAAGAATAGTAGGCTACTGTCGTCAATGTAGTCCCAATTTTTCAGTCATTTTCAAAACCATTTCAGAAGCTGACCCACAAGGGAGTCACCGATCCCCTAGTATTAGACCAGGCTTGCATGAAAGCGTTTTTCTGATTTGAGAGAGAGTCTGTGCAAAGCCCCGGCTTTGGGTATGCCTGACTACACAAAGTCTTTCACATTGTTTTGTCATGAGCGTGATGCATGTTCTTTGTCTGCCTGGACGCAGGTCCATGGAGGTGTAAACCGCCCAGTAGCATATTCTTCAGCTACTTTGGACCCAGTTGCAGCAGCTTTACCAGGCTGTCTGCGTGCAGTTGCAGCGGTTGGACAGAGCATTACACAGTGTGAAGGCATTGTGATGGGACATAATTTGGTTACTATGGTCCCTCATGCCATTGAGATCCTACTTACAAAAACGAAAACCCAGTACCTGACTGGTGCCAGATTGACTCGCTATGAGACGAGTATTTTAGGGTCACCTAATGTGTCATTGAAAAGATGTAGAGTGCTTAACCCGGAAACCTTACTTCCGAATGAAAATGTTGAAATTGAAAACTTGGAAGACATTGAGCATGATTGTCTTGAAGTACCTGATCTGTGCACAAAACCAAGACCTGACATTAGAGACAGCCGATTGGAAGAAAATTACCAAATTATCTTTGCTGATGATTCCTGTCTAAGAGAAAATACAGGAGTACTGAGAGCAGGATTATGCTGTGTGCACAATTTCTGGTATACTGGAAGCTTCTTGGCTTCGAGGAGTATATTCTGCACAAGTAGCGGAAGTAGTAAGCCTTGCTAGAGCGTGCCATGTTTCTGCTCAGCTAAAAGTTACCATTTATACGGATAACCAGTATGGATTTGGAATAGTCCATGACTTTGGCCAGTTGTGGTCACAGAGAGGTTTCATGACCTCTTCGGGTTCACCAGTAAGAAATGGTGAGAGAATTAAAGAATTGTTGGAAGCTATCCAAATGCCTGAAAAGATTGTTGTGGTGAAATGTAGTGCACATCTGAAATCGGAAGATTTTGTGTCAATGGTAAATGGATATGCGGATCAAGTCACAAGCTTTTGCGCATTGAACTGTATATCATTCAAAGATAAGTGAAAATTGTTACCTGAAGAAGATGAAACATGTCCAAGTTTTGCATTGCATGTAATAGATACATTGGAAAAACTGAGAACATTGCAGAATAATGTAGACAGGGAGGAAAAACGATCATGGAGCAAAATGAAATGTGTACAGCGACAGGATGAATTGTGGGTTTCAGAAGAGGGTCAATTGGTTTTACCGAACAGTTTGTTGACTCAAATGGCTAGGTATTATCATGGTCAAGCACATGTTGGGAGGGATGCCATGATTCGCCTTTTTAAACAAAAATGGTTCAACCCAAGGTTTAGACAAGTTGCTGAAGCAGTTTGCCATTGCTGCGTCATTTGTCAACAAATGAACGCAGGAAAAGGGACCGTGGTCAATTTGAGCCACATTGGAAGAGCAAGAGGTCCATTCCGAAGAATGCAAATGGATTTTATTGAGGTGCCTGTGTGTGGAGGTTTGATATTGTGTTGGTGATTGTCTGCATCTTTAGTCATTGGACTGAAGCACACCCTACACCAAGAAATGACAGCCTCACAGTAGCAAAACTACTGCCTAGGGAACTGATACCACGTTTTTGGTTTGTGATCTCCTTAGAATCAGATAGGGGAAGTCACTTCAATAATGAAGTAATTAATTACTATGTGCAGCCTTAAACATTGAGAAGAATTTGCATTGTAGTTACTGCCCTGAAGCCTCAGAAGTAGTGGAGCAGATGAATGGTACCTTCAAATCAAGAATGGCGAAAATGTGTGCGTCCACAAATCTGAAATGGCCTGACGCACTGCTTTCAGTTTTGATGACAATGAGAAACACACCCAACAGGAAGACAGGATTGTCACTGCATGAGATCCTCATGGGTAGAGCAATGAGGTTGCCAGCGGTTCCTGCAAATGCTCTTGTGAACATAACAGATGATATGGTGTTGGACTACTGCAAAGGTCTGGCTGATATGGTTCTCTCTTTCTCTCAGCCAGTGGAAGCCACCACACTGCCACCGATCCAAGAGTCCTAGATCAAGGACGCACCCTGAAGGCTAGTGACTGGGTGGTGGTCCGGAAACACGTGAGGAGGACGTGTTTGGAACCTCGGTGGAAAGGCCCTTTCCAGGTAGTTCTAATCACTACCACAGCTGTGAAGTGTGCTGGAGTTCCGAACTGGATACACTCCAGTTACACGAAAAAAGTGGCATGTCCTTTGGACAATGAAGAGGCGTTGTTGAGAATACCAACAATGACCAGACAAGCCTCAGAGCCAGAAAGGGAAGAAAGAGGAACTGAGACCCGATCTGAGCACCTTGAGAACTCCTGTGAGAGTCGAAGGAGAAGACCTCCAGGAGAGGGACAGTGAGCCAATCTCAATTGAGACAGCAGGAGAGTCTAGTCAGAGGAGGGCTCTCCCCAAAGTAGATGATTTTGAGAGACAAACAGAGCAAATGCCAGACCCTGAGGGGAAAGGAGTTGAGGCGGATCAAAGCCAACGTGGTCTGGCTCCTCCTCAACCAGTTGCAGGTCTGTCAAGAGAAAATCCTGCTGAGCAAGATGTTGTTCAACACTGAAAAGAGCATTGACCAAAGGTCTACTGAAAGGAGGTAAGTGGCCGGAGTCACAAGCAAAGAGAAAGGAATCAATTGCTGTGACAACAATGGAGGAAAAAGTAGATACGACAAGGAGAGAAGATCTGAGTGAAAGAGAATTGAATGGAGATCGAAAGTTGAAAAGAAAGAGAATAGCAAGTCGAAGGTACACAGGTTCTGAATGGGCGTATGCATCAACTAGTGAATGGCAAAGAGAATTTTTGTCTTTTTGTTTTGATCAAAACATTCCAGGTCAATATTTTGGCACTTCAAGGAAGCTAACAAACTGAACTGTTGAGACACAATTGAGAAAAAGTACAAAGAAAAGAGACTGTTGAAAGTAACCAGAAAATACTTTTTGAAACCTAATTTACAAAGATAACCTGATTTGATAAGCTGCTAAACCGATTTTTGACAAAGGATCCTGGAAGTGAGACTGAAAGCTGCAAATAACTGCTGGAAGAATACTGGAGATTTTAGTTTTTGGTTTTTGCTGCATAGTCACAACATTTTCTCTTCTTCTTTCTGATTCTTTACCGAACATGAGTAACATTAGCCAGCAGGGTAGGAAGAATAGGTGCTGAAAATACATGAGTATTGGTTTGGAAATTGTGTGTGTGATATTGTGTGTGATATTGATTGTGGGTATGACTGTTCTTGACAAGAGTAAAGCCAACCATACTTCAGCTTTAGAGACAACTACTGCATTAACAGTGAAAGAGAAGTTTAGGTCAGATGAGAAGTATTTGCACGTAGATAACGCACAAGGGGAACTTTCTTCTAATGTCTTCTATCGCTTATTGAGTGAGTATGTTGAGACGATGGATGCGAAGAATTGTTATTTGTGTATGCAGATTCCTTCATCAGTTGAAGAAGGAGTTACCTATCATAGTTTGTCCCTTACGTATGGGATAAGTTGTGTTACTAACAAGATTCTATAATCAGGAGTACATCCAATATTTCTATTCCAACCACGACGTAGTGTTTTCGTTTGTCCCCATAATTAGATACCTGAGTAGAGTAGCTAAAGAAAATGCCATAGTATTAGTGAGAGGTTTCTTTGAGCCTACATTAACTTTTGGTTCAGCTTATGCACACAGAAACAACCTGACATGCTTGCTCACACCAAAAGAAAATAGCTTTTTAGATTACACAGATGACAGGAGAAAGACATCAAAGGAGAAGTTAGAAAAGGGTTTAGAGAAAAGGACTTTTAGAAATGATTATGCTTTTAGTGAAATAAAAACACAAGGGAAATTATCTTTAGATGCGCAACACGTCGGAAAGCTTTGTGTATATAGACCTAAATCTTGCATTGACACTTTATTTGTGGGAACGAGTGAATGTAGACATGTGTTTTTGTTTCAGAGTAAATGGACATTTATGTTGAATGGACAGGATCTAGCGATTCCTGCTATAGATTTCATTGGTGGACCTAAAGTTTATTACCATCTTCCAAGAGGATGGTATGGTACATGTTATTTGGGAATAGTTTTCCCAAAGATATTCCAACTTGATGGCTTAAAAAGATTTCTAAAAATGACTGAATTACATCACACCAGGAAAAGAGAGAGTCTCCTTATGGTATAGTGGGAGATATATTTGGAGCAATGATTCCTTCAGCAGTAGTTGTTTTGAATTTGATAAAGATTCGAAAGTTGTCTACTATTGTAGATAACATGTTGACACATTTTTCAGTAGCCATGATCCTGATAGATACAGAATTGGCTGCTGAAAGAGCTATGACTCTTCACAACTGCCTTGCGTTAGACATTCTTTTAGCAAAAGATGGTGGAGTTTGTAAAATGCTTAATTCTAGGCATTGCTGTTCGTACATTCCTGATAATAGTAAAGAAATTAGAGGCTTAGGGCCAGATGTACAAAAAAAGCAATTTGCGACTTGCAAATTGCGAGTCCCTGCGACTCGCAATTTGCAAGTCGCAAATTGCTATGCAGTACGGTGTCTGAGACACCGACTGCAACTCGCAATGGGGTTGCAATGACCCACCTCATGAATACTCATGAGGTGGGTCGCAAATTGCGGCCCCATTGCGAGTATAGGCACTCGCTAACATGGAGGCCTGCTGACGTCAGCAGGCCTCCATGTTAGCGACCTGCCTTTTAAATAAAGCATTTTTTTTTTTTTGAAGTGCAGCCCGTTTTCCTCACAGGAAAACGAGATGCATTTCAAAAAAATCCGAAACCTTTAGTTTCGGATTTTTCAGGGCAGGGAGTGGTCCCTTGGACCACTCCCTGCCCTGAAAAATTAATATGGGGTCCAGTCACAAAGGGGAAGGGGTCCCATGGGGACCCCTTCCCGTTTGCGAGTGGGTTACCATCCACTTCAAGTGGATGGTAACTGCGACTCCATTTGCGACCGCGTACGCGGTCGCAAATGGAGTTGCATACCACTCCGACTCGCAAATAGGAAGGGAACACCTCTTCCTATTTGCGAGTCGCAAATGCATATTGCGAGTCGGTAACGACTCGCAATATGCATTTGTGCATTGCAAACCCACGTTTGCGAATCGCAAACGGCGATTTTCGCCGTTTGCGATTCGCAAAAGGGTTGCTACATCTGGCCCCTACTTCCTAATCTGACTAATGAAAGCGCTGATTTGAAAGAATTGAAAAAAACAGGTGTTTGGGAGAAAGTTGGCAAAGGATTTGTTTCAGTGGGAAATTGGCTCAGCAACATTGGGAAAGGGATACTATTGAAAATAATACAAGGGTTATTGATTATTGTTACTAGCATAATTGGAGCATGGTAATTGGAGCATGGGGAATATGTAAATTGTGTAGGAGGATCAAATTGAAGAAAATGAAAAATAATTAGAGAAGGGAAGAAATTAAAAGAGAAAATTTGTTTAAGGAAATTTTGGAGAGGGAACGAAGATTTGAAGGGATAGAGATGACAGAATTTTAGGCTGGAGGCCATGAGGGAACAGGGTCAAGACTGATTTGCATATGGCTGGGTCTAAACTGGGGTGGCATGGTGAGCAAAAGAACAATAGATTAAACCCAGATCTGTGACTGGGGGTGAGTGTTTGCATTGTTCAGCACTCCGTCCATCATCCTTTTGTGTTGCTAGAATTTTAGGCTGAAGCAAGAGAAAATTTGTGTGGGAAGATTTAGTGTGATGACACATTTAGGCCTTCATTATGACCCCGGCGGTGGGCGTAAAACTTGCGGTAACACCGCCAACAGGCTGGCTGTGCGGACCGCCGTAATGTGACCCCGGCGGTGAACTGCGAGTAATACATCCAGTTCACCCCCTGTACCGCCAATGTGTTGCGACCGTCAGGACAGCGGCGGTAACACCGTTGCGAAAAGCCTGGAAGTCCCCTTTATCGCCTCCCATGCACACATACAAAACCACTAACACACATACATGTCCCCACACCCCTAACAGCATTCCCCCCACACACATTTACACAGAAACACACACATTAATTATTTGTCGTCATGGACCACATTCACGCACCCAGCTAACACAGTTACACACACAGACACCCCAAACAAACAGGGCACACACAGGGATACCCGCACACACCCATTGAAGACATTTACCCTACCTTCCACAGGGGTCGGACATCACCCCTGCAGGGATCCCTATGTTGATAATAGACCGTTTTGCTGACCGCCGATTTTCAACCATCGTTGGCCCTGGTGGTTTTTGTAAACTGCCTGATTACTGGCGGTGTGTGTTTTTGGGGTCATAATATGGCGGTATGGTTACCGCCGGCACCAATGGTCATTCAGCGGGCATTACCACCAGAGTCGTAATGAAGGCCTTAGTCATCAGAGGAGGGATTGTTAACGCTGAATGTTACTAATGAATATTCACATATTCTGAGTGTTGGATTTGCATAGAAAATGTATTAACTTGAAGAAAAATCCATCAATGTTCAAGAAGTGTACTTATTAATGGCTTATTATTATAAAATGTTGAGCTTATGTTTGATTAATGTAGTAATATTTCATATTAAGGATTATGCATTATTTGTTAGCTTTATTTATCGTAGGGCTTATCTTAGCGAGGTCTTGGGTCTAGTTGCACGGCCTCATGTCAAGCTGCATTTCTTAGGTGACTTAATAAATGGCTGCTTACGGAATTAAATTGTGATTTTCCACTATGCTGACCAAGTGCTTGTAGCTGAAAGTCCTTCTCATGAGAACTGCTTGCTAGAAGATGATGTACTAGGTAGGATACAATGTTTAATGTAGTATGTGTAAGACTAACCTTCCCAGGAGAAGACAATGGATGCACTGACTGGAGTATAGGCTGCAACAATATTGATACCTGGCACGCCAAGCGATGGGAACAGGAGGAGAGGAGCCAATTATTGACATGTGAACCATATGGTAGTAAAAGTGTAGATTTGCGGTTTTGTTTTTGTTGGACTAAATGCAAACATGCGATTCATTGACCAATAAGGACATGGGAAGTAGTTTTAGGAAATCTTACTTAGACGGACTGCACTAAGAGGAGAGAGCCCACTATTCTATTAAACCTTTCCGAATTGGATGAAGACTTTGGCTTTCTCAACTTTAATGCTGATTCCTGATGCCTTGGTGACCCGATTGATATCCAATTGACGTAGACTCCAGGGGTAGGCTCCGTACTGTCTTGTCCCATTAGAGTTTCAGTGTTGTATGTGGATGACCAGTGCGCCATCCTCTGATGGCGTCAGGAAAATTATATCTGTATATTGAAATCAAGTAGCTGATATCTCGGGGTTGAGTGTCTCAGCCAAAGTTCTTTAACTATGTTGCGCGTTTCCCTTCAGCCAACCCATCTCACAGCTATTGGGACTCCACCCATGTGCTTTCAGGATTCTTTGTGTGTATAACCTACCATCTGGTCTCATGCGGGGCTCCTGGTATGGCAAGATTGCATGTCTGAGTTTAGGGTATCCAATTCAGGAGTATACAACGCTGGCATTAGATGGGGATGATTGTCCATTTCCTTTTCTTCGGTGTCATCTGGTGACATGCTTGATCCATTTGCTGTTGTGTCTGTGCTGCTATTCTCGGGCCTAGTCCTAGCGCTGTGTCCGTGGCCACTGCTTCTTTGGCGCTGCTACTAACTGGTCTGCTGACAGTTTGTGTGTTGATTTGTGTCCTTTCGTCTGGTGCTGCGGTGTGTGTTCGTGTTGGTCAGGTCTTCAGTATGTCGCTTCCCTTTGCATAGCCTATTCCCATGCATCATTAGGGTCCGTGAAAAAGATCACACCCCCTACCTACAACTATTTTCAGTTTTTCTGGGGAAAAATGCATGTGACTAAAGTTCAATTTATTAGGGTTTGCTTTGACTGTGCGGAAAGAATTGTGTCGTTGTAGGACAGCTTCTGTGTAATCCAAGAATAACAGGATTTTAATATTGGCCACTTCAGACTGGCCGTTCACAGGGCTTTCTGTAGCACTGTGCTGCAGTTTTTATAATGCACATGTTTTGCAAACACTGCTCTCTAAGGAGCCCCTAGTTTTGTGGGATGGGGCTACTTTGTGCTGTCTTTCTACTGCAGAGCAGTTGGCCACTTTGTTGTGGTTACCTCAGTGGTGTCCCAGGACTCAAGGAATGCTTCTATGCTCTTTCCTTCCTTCCCCTTTGGTAGGCCCACCAATCCTGCGTTGTTGCAACAAGTGCGACCTTCTGCTTGGTCGCCCCAGTATTGAAGGAGGCATGCACTCTAGCATATTCGCCACATGTAATTTCATTCAGCAATCTCTGTCACTATTTCAGGAATGTTGGCTTCATTTTGTGTGCATCTTTCTGCCAGTATTCTCTGGTCTGCAGCCCGCACGCAGCAGGCCCAGGCCAGTCACCACTGAGCCATTTTGATCTTGAGAATGTTTTTGTATTATCTATGGTCTGCTGCATCGAGTCTAGTTTACCCTCACTGTCTTTTGTTGGTGAAGTCCCTCTCTGTGCCTGTAGGCCTTGTATAATTTATTTGGGTTGGTAATTCGGAGTGGTTCAATGTTTGCTAGCATTAAAAATGTTAAGGTTTCCCCATGGATGTCAATTCACTGAAAGGCCAGGGGTACCAGAAGTGAAGTCACATGCCCTTTGACCTCCACTTTCACTCACACACCCATAATTATACGTACACACAAATTCACACATACATACACTCTCACATAAAGCATTTTTAATTCCCTCAGCTGCCATCTGCATATTCCAACTACCTGTGCTCCATTTGAATTACCCTGATATTGAACAATATATCACTATTTACTATTAGTGTAGTAAAAGTTTGACAGAAAACAAAAAGAGTGGAGTCCCAATTAACGCCCATAAGCACGAGCTGCCACTGTGCTCTTGGCACTGAATTTGCCAACTCCGAGGCCAGAGGTTGAAAAGGTAGTGCCGGGGGTCACAGTTGCGACCCCTGGCTACCCCTACATGACGTCCATGGGTTTCCCCATTTTCACCTGGTGTGTCAGGGGGGTCACTGAGGCCTTTTCCAGGGTCTAGCTTCTGGTACCAGGGGCAGCGTTGCTGGGTTGTGCTCCCTTGGACGTCTTATTTATGGTGCGTTATGTACCCTTTACAAAGGAAGACAAATGGCACATGTTGATGCTTCCCAGTGGAGGACTTGTTTCCAGTGGTGTTTGCTGTTCCTCTAAGGGCAGCTGCCTACATAACAGGTACCTTTTACTCACTGTTCCTTAGATGACCCGGCTGGGATATATTTTAGGGCCTGGTGTGAAACAGAGGAGTAAGTCCTCTTGGACTGATTGGCCCATGTCAAGACTAAGGTCACCTTGGACCTGAAATCTGCAGGAGTGAAGATATTCCCCAAAGCACCTCCTGGGAGCAACCCCCAACACCCAAAACAGGAGCAGGTGTTCATGGATTATGCTCAAAGGTAACAGGGGGTAGGAAAAGGAGTGGAGAGGAAAAGGAGACAAAAGCTCCATGATTGGCACATCAGTGGACCTGTATCTCAGTCTGACAACCCAGTCTCCCCATCCATGTAACTCCTATACAATTACAGAGAACACAGTCAACATCTTGATTGAAATACAGGCATCAAATGTATAGGTGTAAGTCTTTTTCCTTCACTCTCCACTTGGAAATCCCTCACCTATTAAATGAGAGTGCATTACCTG
Organism: Pleurodeles waltl; assembly: GCF_031143425.1. Classification (NCBI taxonomy): domain Eukaryota; kingdom Metazoa; phylum Chordata; class Amphibia; order Caudata; family Salamandridae; genus Pleurodeles; species Pleurodeles waltl. The sequence goes on from NC_090442.1 coordinate 521,946,687, forward strand.
GAAGTCTTTTATCCATTCAAGAGGACATGGGTAAAACAGTTAGGAAACTCTAAATAATTCTGTCATGTCAACCCCTATCAAATATAGAGGATAAACACATGCTTGTTAATTATCAATGTCTCTCATAAGTTGAGTAGTAATTTTGTACAAGTTTGTTAGAGCTGCAGGCTTAGTGCACTCACCTGTCTGATGGTGATACTGTTGTGTTTTCCCTTTGTCATAGACATTGCCCAAGATCCAAAGAAAAAGTGCTGCTGACAAGATTCCACAAAGGCAGCTCAAGGAATGGACCCAGCCAGATGGGTGTTATAGCTAGATTGACATTTTACCCATACAAAACCATAGAAATTCAGCAGTTATAGTTATACTTATAGTTATACTTATGTTAAGAAACTATAACTCATAGTTTCCAGTTACTTTCTGGGACAAGTTATAGTTTCTTCAGATAAGTATAATTATAACTGCTGAATTTCTATGGTTTTGTATGGGTAAAACATCGATCTAACTATAATGTCCCTGTAACCTTTGCTTTTCTCAGTGAAGTTTTATTTTTTTTAAATGTAAAGTAATATCTAATTATCGCACGTTAATACAACCACCACCGTGCACGGACTTTGGCTGTGCGTGGTGGGGGTTAGCCTCAGGGCCGGCGGTCAACCCCCCGCATGAATCCAAAACCACACCGCACATGACCTTTGGCTTTAATCTTGGTTATAATCTCACCCTTAGTAGGGGTTGAAATGCCTTCATTCGCTGGTTTGTCTCAATATTTACACAGGTGAAATGTTCCACACTCGGCTCCCAGCAGCGTCCGCTTCCGAACATTTTGGATGTGTAAATTTTGAGACAAACCAGCGAATGAAGGTATTACTAAGGGTGAGATTATAACCTCTTGCATCCTTGCACTTGGAGGCCTACTTTGGGCAAGATGAATAATACTTACGAGTGGCTCGAGTTGGACTGCCTGACCCCATGAGGAAGGAGGTTTCTGAAACGTGTTGAGGTTTGTTAATTATGAGAACATTCAACTGGGTTTGTTTCTTGTGTTCATTAAAATGAGGACTGAAATGTGGAGTGCATCTCTGTTTGGGACACAATGTTTGATATATATATATACATATATATATATACATATGTATATATATCACATCGCAAGGGTTGCATCCAGCCAAGAAGGTGTCTTCACAAGGGAACTGTCGTTTGTTGAATTCACAAGTGAGGATAAGCTTGATTGAGCACAGGTAAGAACCTCCAAGTATGTAGAGTGAGACAAAAACTACAAGGATGTGGGAGCACGGCCAACAGAGGGAAGAAGAGACTCTCCCAATCTGTAGGTATGTAAGGGTATTGGAGGTGGAGAGCGGGCCGACAAGGAAATAAAGGATTCTTAAAATGGTTCAGGGAGGTCAGGAAAACAGTATGCTGGGAGCGGGCAAAAACGGGAACTAGCAATCATCCAGTAAATGGTGTGAGGATTCTCTTTACAGCAAGATAAGAAACTAAGTGCAGCTTCTAATTCAGATGTGAATTTTCACTGTGTCAAGTCCGAGATGGCAGCCAGTTCAAGTGTGAGCTCACAATCTCGCGAGACTCACGTGTGAATTTGGTACTCATATGGAAGGACTACTCAGTTCTTCCTTCAGGATTACGTTCTGGCCCGTTCACCATACATGTTCAGTTTGGGCGAGTCCTACCAGCCCACTCCATTTTAACATGGACTAGCTTTGTGGTATTAGGGGGAAGTGGGAGGGAGAGGCGTAGTGTCTGCTTCTTTGTACATTGTTTGGGCACTTTAATGTACCCTATAGCTTATGTCCTTCATGTATAGGGCTATAATGTATTTGCTGACATCTTTGGAGGGTAGAAGAGCTTCAATGTTATTGCCTGCTTTTAGTTTGTATTACATTCATGGTAACCTGAACCACCTGGGTCTATTTTCATACATCTGAATCTTCACACAGTTTGTTTGGTCTGGGCCGCTTTGTGTCCTCTGTGTGTTGTCCTTGCCTTCCACCCTGCACTGCCAAACTCTGATAACTTCTGAATCCTGCATTCGTTTCCATGCAGCGGGACCCACTCTCACTGCTGATAGTACCTCCTGTGCCGTTGTGCAGGTTTTTCCATGGGAGTTGTATCCGCCTGCTTACGGAATCCCAGGCAAAGTGGGCACCCAACCCTCAGTCTCAATGATAATTATGTAGATGTTCATTACAACTGCTTCTGCAAGTGTCATGGTCTAGCCTTAAACACCTTCTCCAATCTATGATGTCAAATACAATTTAACCAAAACCAGATCCGTTAGGCTGGTCCAATCCTTTCACCTGCAGCTACCCAGCTCCTTTGATGGTTATACCTAAAGAAACTAATGCTTATTTGATGCACAATAAGCAAACATTTTGTAGGACATGATTAACACAATACATACTGTGATGCATAACAGTTCATACGTTCCAAGGCAAAGGAACTAATAAACTGTATACTCGTTCTGTGTAAAAGTTAGCTCTAAGTATTCAAAAGTTATCATACAATACGGGTTAGTGCTGTAACTCACGCTTTTGTTTTCCATAACATTGTCCTCTTTTAGTTTCAGTGAATCATGGGTGATGTAACTACGTAACTGGCCGCCATGGCGGGCTGCCTATAAATACTGCCATGCCCTGATGCCCTGTTTGGATTTCCTATTCCCTTGAAGGGGCCCAGCGAGTATTCCAGACTCCCTCTGAATCCAGTGACTATTTCCTGTGGCAGCGGTAGGTCGCATTGGACTTCAAAAGCAGGTGGGAGATCCCCACTTGTGTTTTTTATAGAACACTTTCATGTGTAAAGCTTCCACTCTCGTGTTGCCTTTATTGTGGCAAGAAAGGCCAGAAGACAGACAGAAGAGATTTGGGACAACAGCTTCAGGTGAAACTACCAAGAAACAGGAAATTAGTTAACTTGGGGAACAAGCAAGAGAATTCCTCTAGTGTGATCCTGTCATCTCCTGAAAAATCCATTGCCAACACTCTGCAACTATCTGTACCTCATCTGTCTCTTTATATGTCATTCATGTTTGAAAAAAGAACAAAAAGAGTACTTATGATGATGGACTTTGGGGCTACAGGTAATTTTAGTGATGCTGCCTTTTGTACATGTTTGCCCATACAGCCTAAGGAAAGACAGATTTCGTCAGAGCTGTTGACGGAATGTTGCTAACCTCAGGGCCAATAACACATGCCACAAGGACAATCATTATGACCTGTCAACCCCAATAACTGAGTCATACAGAAACCATTAGATTTGATGTTATAGACTCACCTCAATTTGGAGTCATATTGGGAATGCCCTGGTTAACAGAGCATAACCTAACCATAGATTGGGATAAAAGAACTATCTCTTTTGAATCTGAAAAAAGTAAGCAAGAGTGTTTAGACCAGAAACACACTGATCAAGAAACTCCTTCCCATTTTATAGCATATGGAACTGAAGCAATAGTTACCCAGGTTACAAATTAACACATTATTGCTACAGTTACTGAGCAATTTACACTGTTACACCCAGTATATGAAGCCTATCTCCATGTGTTTAGCGAAAACAAAGAAGAAACATTACCACCTCATCGTACCTATAATTGCGAGATTGACTTGGTGCCTGGGGCAAAGATCCCCTGTGATAGAATATATGCTTTAACAAAGTGTGAAAACTATCATTTGAGAGAGTATTTGGACAAATATTTAAAGAATGGTTTCATTCGTCCCTCAAAATCTCCAGCTTCATCACCCCTCTTTTTTGTCACCAAGAGTAATGGAGAATTGCGCTCTTGCATTGATTACTGAGCACTGAATGCTATCACAGTAAACAAATCGATATCCTTTGCCACTTATTCCTGTTCTCCTTGACCAAACCAGAGTGGCACAATTTATACTAAACTTGATCTAAGAGGAGCTTACCATCTCGTGTGCATTCGTTCTGGCAATGAGTGGAAGATGGCATTTAGAACTCATTATGGGTTCTTCAAATACTGTGTAATGCTGTTTGGTCTATGCAATACCCAAGCTGCATTCCAATTTTTTGTAAATGATATGTTCCATGAATATCTGGACAGATTTGTCATCGTATATATCGTTGAAATAGTTATATATTCCACCTCACAAACTGAACATGAGATGCATGTGAAAGTAATTTTAGGTGCCTTAAGGCATCATGGACTGTAATGTAAATTGTCTAAATGAGAATTCTACAGCAATGCAGTTGAGTTTTTGGGATTCATTCTCTCACCTTGTGAAATAACTATGGCAGACGGGAAGGTACAAGCAATCCAGGAATGGCCAGAACCAATATCAGTCAAAGGCATCATATAGGCATTTCATTGACCAATTCTCAACTAAGGCAGCTCCTGTAACATGACTACTTTAAAAAGGGGTTCAGTTTCAATGGAATTGAGTTACTATCAAAGCATTCCAGGCATTGAAATAAGCCTTCATCTCCGCACCAGTGCTTAAACATCCTGATGTTACTCAACCATTTATTGTGGAGGCTCATGCCTCAGACACAGAAACGGGAACAATTCTTTCACAAAAAGATCCAACCACTAATCAGTTACATCCTGTGGCTTACCTTCCCAAAAAGATGACACCTTCAGAATGCAATTACACGGTGGCAGAGAAAGAATTGCTGGCCATTTGTTTGACTTTCAAAGAATGGCACCATTATTAGGTGCACAATTCCCAATTACTGTTTATACAGACCATCGCAATTTCCAATTTCTAAGATGTGCCTGTGCCTTGATTCCTTGTCAATAGTGATGGATATTGTTTTTTGCCAAATTCAATTTTACTATAACGTTCCGGCCAGGACTTGCCAGCAGTAAAGCCAATATGTTACCTTGAAACATGGAAGATACAAAGTCACCAGTAAAAATTAACCCACCTATGATACCAGAGAAACAAACAGTTGGAGCCACCATGTCCAGTGACTTTTTAGAGCAAATCAGAAAACATATGCCATTGCATAAAGTAATAGCCTGGGAACAAAGAGACAGGAACAGTCCATCTTAGCAGAATTACCTTTCCAAGACACTATTTTATATGTACCTACTAAGAAATTACATCAGGTTTTAAAGTGGTGCCACAAGCCGCCATTAGAAGGCCATCCTGGTCGTACAAAAACCCTGGACTTAGTAAGTCGAAACTTTTGGTGGCCTAATTAGAGGAAAAATGTAATAACATTTGTACAAAAGTGTGAGGTATGTATATGACCAAAACTGGTCAATCACAATAAAAGGACAGCTACTACTGTTACCAACCCCCAAACCATATTTGGGAAGATAGTTTGATTGATTTCATGACAGATTTACCAAAGGATCAGGGTAAGGCCACCAAACTGGTCATTGTTGATTGGCTATCTATAATGGCTATTTTCATGGCATGCCCAGGCTTACCAAAGGCATCAGGACTAGTGGATTACTCTTCCAAAATGTAGTACGCCTACACAGTCTACCTCAAGCTATCACCTCTGATCATTGTTCACAGTTCACCTCACGACTTTGGAAAGCTTGGTGTGCTGCTCTTAACATTCGTAGCAATCTATCCACTAGCTTTCACCCTGAATCCAACGGCCAAACTGAACGTAGGAACCAGGTTTTTAAACAATATATATGTTGCTATTTGTTAAAAAGTCATGGCTCATGGGTTCATATTCTATGGGAGGCAGACTTTGCATTTAACAATCATAATCATGCTTCAACCAACATGTCCTCATTCTACGCCAATCATGTTTTCCACCCTCCATCCTTGTCCTTGATTACACCACAGATGGATTCTAAGTTCCCACAACTAACCCCAAGATTACAAAGACTGAAAAAACTCATATAACAATTACATATTAATGTAAGCAAGGCCAAGGCTGACTATAAACGCTTTGCAGACAGGAAACGAGTACTTGGTCCTGGCTATCAACCAGGTGACAAAGTCTGGTTATCCACCAAAAACTTGAAGTTCAAGCAGTGATACAAATTTCACCCATGATTCATTGGACCTTTCAAAGTCTTTGCAAGAATCAATCTAGTACGTTTCAAATTAAAACTACACAAGACAATGTCTGTGCACCCAGTGTTTTATACCTCACTACTGAAACCAGCTAAATTAAAGGTACAACCACAACCACCTCCTATCCTTCCAGGAGACCATGAGGAATGCAAAGTTCGGGCCATTCTTGATAGTAAGAAAAGAAAAGGAAAGACATGGTACTTAGTGTCCTGGAAGGGTTATGGCCCAGCAGAAAATACCTGGGAACCAAAGAATGCCATACATGCTCTGTGCTTACCTTGCAAATTTCACAGATTTTACCCCACAGTTCCAGTTTTAGATCAGTAACACTGTTTTTGAAGGAGAGGACTGTATTGGTCTAGCCTTAAATACCTACCCCAATCTATGATGTCAAATACAATTTAACGAAAACCAGGTACGTTAGACTGGTACAATCCTTTTACCTGCAGCTACCAAGCTCCTTTGATGATAATACCTTCAGAAACTAATGCTTATTTGATGCACAATAAACAAACATTCTTTAGGGCACATTTAAAAGACAATACATACTGTGACGCCTAACAGTTCACACATTCCAAGGCAAAGGAACTAATAAACTGAATACCTGTTCAATGTAAAAGTAAGCACTAAGTATTCAAAAGTTATCATACTATGCACATTAGTGCAGGACATTGCGCTTTCGTTTTCCCTAACATTGTCCTCTTTTAGTTTCAGTGATTCATGGGTGCCGTAACTATGTAATTGCAAAAAGAAGAGATGATGGACGGAATGTTGAACAATGCAAACATTCACCCCCAGTCACAAAGATCTGGGTTTAATCCATTGTTTTTTTGCTCACCACGCCACCCCAGTCTGAACACAGCCATGGGAACAGTCCAGCCCGAACTGCCAAGCCAGGTCCTCCCTGGACCGGAAACAAGCATCTTAGGACTGGTTTTAGGGCATCACCCTTCATCAGCTAGGCTAGCTTGAATCCAGTGGCGCAGTGAGCACGGGACCCACGTCTCGGCATACCCTTCCCACTTGGGGCAACAAATGCAAAAAGAACAGATGATGGACGGAATGCAGAACTCAAACATTCATCCCCAGTCACAGATTTGGGTTTAATTTTTCAGTTTTTTGCTCACCACGCCATTCCAGTTTGGACCCAGCCATATGCAAATCATTGACCCTGTTCCCCATGGGAACAGTCCAGCCCGAACTGCCAAACCAGGTCCACCCTGGACCAGAAACAAGCATCCTGGGACCGGTTTCGGGGTATCACCCCTCTTCAGCCAGGCTAGCTTGAATCTGGTGGCATAGTGAGCACGGGACCCATGTCTGGGCATACCCTTCCCACTTGGGGTGACAAATGCAAAAAGAACAGTTGATGGACGGAATGCAGAACAAATCAAACATTCACCCCCAGTCACAGATCTGGGTTTAATCCATCAGATTTTTTGCTCACCCTGCCATTCCAGTTTGGACCCAGCCATATGCAAATCAGTCTTGACCCTGTTCCCAATGGGAACAGTCCAGCTCGAACAGCCAGACCAGGTCCTCCCTGGACCAGAAACAAGCATCCTGGGACTGGTTTCAGGGTATCACCCCGAAAATCACTTTAATACACTTTAAAACATAACACTACTCACAAAAAACAAACAAAAAACGCGCTCAAAGTCTCTGGTGCAAAACCACAGTCCTGCAGGAAACAATACCCCCTCTGCTTCTCCTCCAACTCCTCTCACTCTTTCTCAATATTAGGGTTACTCTTGTATGGGTCTAAGACACAAGTGCAGCTGCTTCTCAAAAGTATACCAAAAAAGTGATGAATGGAATGCTTGAGTTAGTCTCAGTCATTGGTAATTACTTGAGGCTGCGTCCAAGAACATTGTTATTTTGAACACCATGCCACCTCAGTTTGGACCCAGCCATATGCTAATCAATCTGGGCCATGCTCCAGTAGAAACAGTCCAGCCCAAACTGCCATGCCAGGTCCTCCTCGAACTGGACCACAAGCAACCCAAGACTGGTTTCGCCCTTATTAGGGCTCATCAGTCGGGTATAGCTTGGTTCCAGAGGCACAGGGTGCACAGGTCCCACATCTGGCCATTCCCATATCACTTAGGACAATGCACTGAAGTACAGAAAAAGTGACAGATGGAATGCTCCCTTTCTCAGGCAAAGTTGTGCACTCAGTCTAATGTCTGTCACCAAATGTGAGTCTCTGCTGCAGACCTTGCCAGGCCACCGTGTACTTCACTCCATGTCCTCCTCCCTGTGCAGGGCAGACATTCTGCTCTCATTCCTGGAGAAGATGCTAGGCCTCATGACAAGTCTGGAGGCAGCAGGAGGCAGAGTGTCTGTCTTTAAAACCCCCAACCCTGTTCCAGGCACATGGTTAGTGATCTGGAGGAGTGGAACTGTGGGCTTGATTGACCTGCTCAAGGGTCCAGGCATTGATGCAGTCCAATTTTGTTCTTGGGTCCAATTACCAACAGTTGGGCCACTTACAGGCACTTCACAAGTCAGCTGCAGCAATGTATTCTATCAGGTGCACTTCCTGTCAGCACCTTGGGCAGCCGGACAGGCATTCAGGCTGAGAGTGGACAAGTGCTTTGAAGCAGCAGCTTCAATTGCAGCAGTATAATCCACTCTTGCATGCATTGGGCAAGTGCCATGAGCTTGGCAAAAGTAAATTATTCAGCAGCGAAGGCTGCTTGGCCACATTTGGCAAGTGCCATGGGCTGGGACAACAGGGCTTCATTTGGGCATACTTTGGGAAAGTCCCATGGACCATCAACAGGCAGACTTCCTCAAGGTGTTCCACTTGGACACATTTTGGCAATACTACAAATACTCCATCTCAGCTTGGGTGGCAGGCTCCAAGCCAAGAGCATACCAGTAATACTCTCTGGTAGAGAGATCCTCATCTCCAGGAGCAACTACTCTTGTCCATGCTGGCAGTCATCTCTTCCTGCAGTGCAGGGTGGCTTTCTCCATCCCTCTTGTCTCACGTAGATAAATTCCAGGTGTTCCAGGACAGGGCAACAGTCCTTCCTACAGATCAGATGCCAGGGGTTGTTCTCTTACCTCTGGGAAGCTGGATGTCAGACAGACACCAGCCAGCTCCGCTTGTGCATTACTCTAGGACAGCACTCCTTCCTTGATCAGAGAGAACTTGGAACTGGAGCAACAAGTAGGTCAACAGCTCCCTTTTTTATATAGGTACATGTAATGTGTATTCTCAGCTAGCATTTTCAAAATCACTTTGGGTCAGTTCCCCTCTCCTCTGTTCTCCTCAGGCTAACTTTCAGGCACGGCCTTTGTCTAGAGTGATGCTTCTCAAAGTACGGTCGTCTCCAAGCTGGAACACCCACAACACAGGCACAAAGAGGTGTGAGCTTTTCAGCACCTGGCTATAAACAGACACACTGGCACTAATCAGGAAGAGATACAAAAGGTTGTCCTATTCTAAACGACCATTCACGCTCTGAACAGTGGACACTGCAGTCCCATCCTACACCAAATGACTGTACACAGGAAATCCAATCAGCAGCTATCTGAAGCAAAAGGACTGTATTGAATAACTAAGGTGAAGCCTGTCCCGTCTTTCTGCTTTCTTTGTCCAAGTCCCCTCCTCCAGTCTCAGGAATGTCAGCTATTCAATTCTATATGGGAGAGCTGACTGCCATCTTGTCCCCATGAATTGGCCAAAGGTTTCCAAACTGGAACTCACAGGCCTCCTTCACTCTCATTCACTCAGACACACATAATGTATGTGTCATAAAGATTATACATGTACCTGTAGGAACACATTCTTGGGTGTTAATAGTGGAACTTTACACAAGTGGGCCAGTAGGTCACCACTCCTGAGACACAGGTAAAAAGTTCTGGTCACGACTATATGATCACTTATACTATTAATTCTACTGACTACTGACTTAATGTCACTAAAGAGAGCAAGTCTTGGTGCACCCCTCCAGGTCCAGAACAGGCCCTCAACCACACTTAAATCAAGGGGCAGGCTTAGTCCTTCCCGCACCTGCTAAATTCGCATGAATCTCAGGGCAAAAATCCAAAATAGATGCTTGCAGTCTGGGTAGGGAATAGGACGGTACACCATGCATATGTCACGATCATAGACGCATTAACACCACTGCCAGATTAGGCTCTAGAAGAGGACAGGAAGGCACGTTTTGTCAAAAAAGTATCACTGAAAGAAACAGGCAGAAATGGCAGAATGATATAATGCAAGTTAAAAGAGGAGGTTTTGCAGCACTAAAACATGTTCACAGCAGCATACAGATTGTGGCACAGGGCAAAGATAGAACTATCAATATGGTTTCACACCTTAACTTGGTCTCCATTCATTCAAATGAACAAAGGAAGAGTAGGAGTCATCACACTCTATCGGCAGAGCTTTCTGAAAAGGAAACCTCTGCATTATCTTCCAAAGAGACATTATACATAGTTGGACACTTCAGGAACTTCCAAATATTTAGGCAGCTTGAGACCAACATTTGTTGCTTCCCAGACACACAAGTTGCCAAACCTCTGGTTGCAATTTGTGCTGTTTATTTGCCCTTGAGTGTTTAAAACATTTGATTTTGTTTAATTGCTTCCATTATTTGATGAGAGATATATGTGACATAAACTCTAGAAAAAGCTAAACTCTAAGGCAAGCGGCAGACATTTCTTTTCTGCTTAATTTCTTTTTTGACGCATAGTTTGTCCAAGAGTTAACTATTCATTTAAAACTGTAAGTTTGGTTTTTTCCTGCTGCCAATACGGTTATACTAGATTTATGTATAAACATGTCTCACTCGTGATTTTATTAAAATGAAAGATATACTCCCTTCGGGGTGATCTTTTCCATTCATTTGTCTATCTTGGTGGTGTCTGCTGCCCCCGTCCCTTAGATGTCCTAACAATGCCGCCAAACCTCTTTCCTAACTGATTAGTCACGATATTAAAATCCTCTTAAGAAACTGCTGCTGAAACTTGGATCCACAGTTCTTGGAAGTCGATAAGAACTCACTTGTACCACTGTACCCTCTCGGCCTCCGTGTTGGGATCAGGTCATCGTCATTGGGGTGGGAGGAAGGGGCACTGAGGACCCGCAAGCCCGTTCCTCTGTTAAGCCCCCTCAAATGACCCAAGCAGCTTGCAAAGTTTCTTAAGAAAGTATGTTTGTTTAAACGAGCTGTATTCACGTTTGAATGATGCAATGTACACCCCAAAAATACAACACCTGTTCTTCACTAATGATTCTGCATTTGTTATCTTTTCACTAAACAGTAAAAACTTAAAATAATAAACAAAAAGGCTGTTTTTTGTAATTAACACGTTTTATTTTTAATTGCCCTTTTTCGCTGTTTTTATTTTCACCCCAAAACATATCTATAATAGAGAAACCGCTTCCCCTATGCCACCCTAGTGTTGGGAGTGTTCCAGGCCCATCCCCACCTTCAAAATTAATATTCTTCTTCCATTAACATGAGTAAATCCATAACGCAAATAGACTGGAAAAACGTTTGCAAATATTCAAAAACTTTTGAGGTCAAAACATTCCAGGTCATCACAGCTCTAAAAAGGCAATGCTTTGCCCCTGTTGTAGAAATTATTCATGCACAATATTGTGCCATCTTTATTCTGCATCAGTGAATGGATTTCCCAGTTCAAGATCTGTGAATACCCTGCACACGTAAATCAGGCCTTTTGTTCATGTACTTTGAATGTACATACACCAACAACTTTGCAGATTGGGCCCATGTAGTGTCTAAAAATGTACTAGTATAAAACGCTCACGGATAACTGAACATTTGTTATTTTTAAATAGTGTCAGACAATCCAAAGATGGTTTATGTCTTATTTCTCGGACTCCCACCCCCCTCTGCTTAGGTTCCAGAATAGGTATGATAACACTGATGGCCAGAGGGGGACGCTAACTGCAGTATTGCTATTATATTTTCAGGGGAAAGTACCAGCATTCCTCAGCTGGACTAGTATAATGAGTAATCAATTAGCATAAAAATATCTTTACTAACCTTTTTTAGTTTTCCACTATAAATGACCAATAAGAGACTCCACGGTCTGGGTGGAGTTCTCCATATGGAAAATATAGGGAATATTAACAAAGTTTAATAAACATCATAATGCATGAATACAAATATTTTTATGTTAAATATTATTGTAAAGTAATCAGGAATTTATTTAAAATTTAAAATGAAGAAAAAAGGAAAAAGATGCTGCAGCGCAAAATTTTATTTTGAATTAAATATTTCATTTAAATATATTAAATTATAAATAAATATATTAAATGAACATTATTTTTCTGAAGTTTAAATTCAAAATAAATTCCCACATAAAGTAAAACATTTAAGTATTTTATTATGCATTAATGATTATTAAAAGTGACGTATAGAATTAATTAACATCAGCTTAACTGTATTTTAATAAAAAATAATGTTAGATGTATTTATCAATTCAAAAAGGTTGTAAAAATAATGTATAATTAAATAATATATTGAGTTATATATAAATATATAAAATGAACATTATTTTTAAAATAAAGTAAAATATGTAAGTATTTTATTAGGTATTAATGATTATTAAATGGGATGTATAGAATTAATTAACGTCAGTTTAATTGTATTTTATTAAAAATTAATGTTAGCTTAATTTATAAATTCAAGAAGGTTGAAAAAAAAATTATAAGTATATAATAGAAATTTTTATTTATACATATAGTTTTGACCATTAAAATATATTTATTTATATTTTAAACTATTTTATATAATTTAATATAACATTATTCCCTATTGAGTTTTATTTTAAGCCCCTGTCTCCATTATTTTCTATGGGAGGTTGTTGAGGTATCTGTGGTCGGCCATGTTTGATGCTGATCTTACTACTGTTTCTTTTTCGGAGTATAACTAACACTCATAAATTTGGCTCCACCCCCCTTTTTCAGGGAATGAGGACGTATTAAGTCTTCACTTTTGAGTAACTTTACACTCAAATTTTGTGAATAGCCAAAATAAGTAATATAAGAAAAGTGTAAGAGTAAATTACACTTTCAAATTTCTCACAAGTGTAAGTTACCTTTGTAAATAGCCTCAATTGAGTCATGCTGTTCTTAAGCCAGCAACTTTCATGACTTTTCCAATTCCCAATATATAAATAGCTGTCCCTACCCAAACTCTACCAGCTTTCTATACAAATGTCTAGTCAGGAAATCTCCAGAGTCCCATATGAAATTGTCCTTTGATAAGCCTTTTGAGATGTGTGCAAGTCCTTCACAAGTCGGTACGACTTATATTTGATTCATTTCGCCAAAGAGCTGCTACATAGGACTAACCATCTTTTAAGAATATTTGAATATCTGGATAACTCTTTGAGGGGCAACTCACTGACCGAATATTGTGGGAGCTGTCACCAGGGCATCTGAGGCTAAAAGCAATAGCATTATAATTGGCTTATCCAGACTCCACATACCCCCAACTATCCCTTTGTGGTTCGTATATCTTATAAACCTAGATCTATGAATGCACATTACTGTCCTTTTTTAATCGTAACTATTGGCTTTTTGGAAATTCTGTTTTTTGTTTTTAGAAATAAAAATCTGATTTATGTCTATAACATAAATTGCTGTTATGAGGTTCTTTGTGAAAGATTAACTGAATGCTTCATAAGTAGTGAACAATTATAGCAGCCATCCTGAGACGAATAACAACCTTACTGGAAGATGTAAATACTACCTTGTTAAAAGTATGCCATCCCCCTTTAAGAAGTCTCCATTCAATTGCACAGTGAACCTGTGTGTTTCTTCCATTAAAGGTAGAGCAGTACTGCAGCTAAGTGCCAAAGTAATAGACTCTCCAGTTGAAAGTGTGTCTCCTCTGCTAAGAAATGTCATCACCAACCATTAAATATTAACTCTGCAAAACTCTGGTGTAATTGTTATAGTAAGGCATAGCATTCCTGCTAAGAAGAGCTTCTATCTCATCACTTGGTACAGTAAATTTATATTAATACTCTATGGGTACTTGGATATAAGAGAGATGTCTGTATGTGCATAACACAGTTCATTCACGTCTGTTACCTTAGTTCCAGCGTACACGGGTATATAATTTTGTTTGATAAAGATGGTTTGAAAGTGACTACGATGGACACAAAGCATTATTTTCTAATATGCATTTCATATTTCGGTGTTCCCAAAGAAGTGCTTAATTTGTGCCGGTGGTTTCCGATGCGGGGCACTGGCACTTATTCTTCTGCCTCAAACATTTCCTGCGACAAAAAGACACATATGGGAAAGACGGAAGAAGAGCGTGTCGTAGTTTGGACTCTTGCTCTGAGCAAGACTGCTGGTTTAAGGATGACAGTACTTTTGTTTGTAGGCGACTGCGTCTTTCCTACAACAAGTCGCAACTGTTGTCCCAACCTTACCGGCTCACTAGCAGCACCTCACCAGAAACACAATAATAAAAGGTGATTTATGGCAGCCGTTTACGCATGGACTCGAAAATAAGATATCTCATGGAGTGTCGTGGTTAAACGGAGATTACCCTTTTCTCACAGATATATTATGTTTCATACAACCATAGGCAATGACACAGATGCAGTAAAGTTATAATAGCTTTTTTATTTAACATAACTGCAATTTGCGATAAGTTGCATGGACTGCAATGATTAGGATAATAAATAAAGCAAGTAACAGTATTGTGAAGACGAGAGTCATTGTTACGAAGACCCCCACCATTTTGCAATACATAGAAAAGATATATGAGATGTAAGATCCCCTAATACCCTAATGTTAAAAGGCCTAACCTCCTAACTAAAGGAGAGCTGGGTTTGTTAAACCTAATCTGCCAATGCCATGTCCATGAGAGGAGCCCCCAACCCTCGTTACCTTGGAATGAGGTCTCTATCTCAGACTCCGCAGGGACACGAAGACTGGGTCAGCGTCAAGACGACTGCAGCATCAGTATCAGCGATGGTGGTGATGCCCTCTGGTCGGAATCCCTCTGATTATCTGTCTAAAGTGTGATGTATTTATACAGATCTACAAGGTCCCCTGACGTAGGTGTATTCCTAAACAATAGATAACAGGCATGCTTGGGACGGCAATTAATATCAACAATCCCTCGAAAGTATAGAGAGGGACAATCCCTAAGTTTGAACACCTACTGTTTGTTTGTCTTTGGTGCTTGATCTTGATGCCTTGGCGCGGTGACACTGATAATGTAACTCATAACAAGTGGCCTAACTATAAACAAGGTAGCCATCTTAAAAGAAATAAATAATTACATGGGCTAAAACAGAGCAAGCTAAGTAGGTTAAAAGTCACTAGGTGACGGGGCACGAGTCTACAAGCCAGAGGCGAAGCTAACTCCTGTTATCTCATTAAAACAAACTAGGATTCACTACAAGCGAAACGAAAAAGCGTCATAAAGGAAGAAAACAGAAAGCTGCAAGAGTGAGTTGAAGAGGCAGGGAGTGGCTACAAATGAATTGAAGAGGCTCGAGATGGCTTCAGCATTATGCTGCCTCAGTATTCCGTGCTCGCACATTTAATTGCAGCAGCTGTTAGTTTCAGAGAAGGGATTTGGGCACCGTCACGTTTTTATTGACAAATTAAGCACTGCCCCAAAGTAAGTGCCTCTCCGGATTAATGAGGTGCTGTTGAGTTGAATCTACGTTTATACTGAGTACTTCTGTGACATAAATTGGGACTTCAGAGTTGGATCCGTGTCCACACTGATCACTTCTGCTGGATAAATAGGCGAGTCTTCATAAAGTCTGTCCCTGCCACCTGAACCATCATTTAGCAACTTTGTTTTTGAAAGCTATTTTTATTATTACATTTTTTCCAGAATACACAGATCTGCGTTATTCAGGCATTTAATATTGTTTGCGTTCCTTATGTCTATGCTTTAGAATCGTATGTCAAAGAGAAAAACATAGCATAATATTAAACTTTAACCCCATGCCAGAGATAAGGGCGATGAGCATTCCTTGGGTGATACAGTCCTGTCCTGGGGGCCTGAGATGGTTTACCAGTCATCATTGCATTGTAAGCCTTCCTTACTGCATTCTCTTCATTACCCATGTTGTAATAAATGACATCAGATTCTGTCCATGTGGTTAAACGACACCCCCTCACAGAGGACGTTCATCCGGTGGAACCTTGATGCATTGGTTAGCCCATGCCACAATTCTAAATCGTCCAAGAGGTTAGGGTCAGTTCGAAACAGTTTCATCCCAGTACCCTAAGCTGTACACGATTCAGCAACATCTTTTACCACACCTGCACTACTAGGACCCTGTAACGCAGCCAGTGGATTGCCGGCCCTCTTCTAGCTGATAGTAATGTCAAGTCTATGGCCTCTTTCTTGACTGGACGCTTCGTGCTATTCCCAGTTGAAAGACCTGAGGATTACTCTGCAATTTAATTTGTATCCTGTATTTATGTATGCTTGCCAACTGTTCCCAACAGCTCGGGCTGTGAGCACACATCCATGTGAGATGTTGGTATGTCGCTCCGTTTTGAGCACATTTGGGACACGAGGTGACTGTGTCCTATCTCACCTATGAAGTATCGCCGGTGGAATGCGAGTGAGGTGCAGTGAGTTGGATTGTATCATTCAGAACCTATTGTTACTGGATGCGGTTTTAATGAGCGTTAGCGCTTCTTCCCATTGTGTGTCTCAGAAGAGCTCATTACAGTCTGCTTCGTATTTTTCTTTGTGTGCAGTGGGGTACAGTGGTGCTTGCATGGATTGCCTGATAAATACGTGCAATCACCTCTCTGCTCTTATCTGTTTGTGATATTAGTGTCGGTGCTGCCGAGATCCATTGCTCTGTACCATTTATGCTCCATATGTTTATATGCTACCTGGGAAACTCAAAAGTAATATAGGAATTGTCTCGCTCCTTGCTCGAATAGGGCTTTTACCTGGTCCCATGAGATCATCTGTTGGTAGTCATAAAGGTCTCTCGCTTCTTGGTACCCTCTCAATCAATCAGATATTTGTAAAGCGCGACTTATCACCCAGGGGGTCTCAAGGCCTCTCATCTTCCACAATCACATATTGAGCTCTCCATCTATGCGGTGAAATTCAGTTACCTTAGGGGCAATGAATGGGAATAGGGCAATCTGTGCCCACAGCGGGTTCCAAACAGACGTCAGGCATAGAGTGACAACTGCAGTATTCTCTCACTCGGAATGGTTTATGTCAGTTCAACCTGCGTTCTCGCTCCCCTCAATGGTGTTCTGTGTATGGTGCTGTCTGCATTATACCATCCTGCCGTAGATTTGAGTTGTGAGGCCTGATAATACGCTTCCAGGTCTGGAACCCGAAGCCCGCGCTGCTCATATGTGCATTGCAGTGTCTCCATCCTGTCTCTGCTTCTTTTCTTCCCCAATACAAGCTGATCACTGTCAATTTGAGCTTTTTAAGTATGTTGTGAGGGGTCGGGAACGTGCTGCACTGGAACAAATATAGGCATCTGGGGAGCACGAGCATTTTTATTACAGCTGTTCTATCCACTACGAACAGGGGTAATGAGACTCAATAGTCTATCTTGCCAAGTATATCAGCTAGGAGCTTAGTGCAATCCATCTGTCCTGGTTGCTGGTCACCTGGATTCACAGCTATCGAAAGAAATTCAGCTCTCATAGTATCTCCATTAGCGGAAGAAGCTCTCTTGTTGCACAGGTCAGGCCCTTATCGGATACATCAGTAGTTTCTGTATGTTAACTTTTAAGCCCGACTGCTGTCCAAACTGATTCAGCTCCTCAAAAAAAATGTTCAGGGATATCCCTGAGTTTGTCAAGTAGAGCAGTAGATCGTCGGCTTAAAATGACACTACATGTCTACTGTCCTAATTTCAGATTTCCAAGTTCCACAATGCTTTGTGCAATCTACACACTAGGGGTTGGATAGCAAGAGCGAACAGCAAGGTGGACAATGGACATCTTTGCTGTGTCCCCCTCTGCAGTTCCCATTTTTCTGAGATCATCATGTGTGCAGACTCCAGTCAATGGTTTAGCGTATGGCAGCAATACCATTTTGATGTATTGTGACTCAAAATGAATTCCTCCAGGGGTTGTGAATAAATAGCGCCATGCACAGTGTCAAATGCTTTTTCTGTGCCCAGAGATACCACTGCCATTTCTTGTTCAGCATGTTCGACTACCCTGAGTACACTTGTCAAACATCAAATATCTGAGGTAGTTCCACTGCCCAGTACAGACCAGTCAGGTCAGCATTAACCAGTGTTCTTATCACTACCTTCAAGCTGATGTCCAGAATCTTGCCCAGTATTTTATTATCTGTGTTGAGCATGGCCAACAGGTGGTAGGATTTACAGTCATAGGGGTTGCAACCTGGCTTTAGTAGTACTATAATTATGGCCTCACTCATGGTCGTGGGTAGTTCCCAGACTCCAAGGCCTCTGGTGCACTGGGAGCAGTTTTTCTGCTAGTATGTCTCCATACGCCTGGTAGCATTCTACCGGTAGACTATAAGGACCAGGCAGTTTTGCCCTCTTTAGTTCCTTTATCGCCACCTTTATCTCTTGTACTGTCATGGGTTCCATTAGTAATGTTCTGTGTTTGGGTGTGAGTTTGGGTAGGTGCATCACTTGCAGCACTGGGAACGAACAAGCGGTCTCGCATAGAGGTATTTATAATACCCTAGGAATACACCATTGATCTTGTCTGTGGTGTGCACCATCTCCCATTTCCATTCCTCACTGCTGTGATGATCACTGGTGCCCTATCGCTCCGGAGATGCCATGCATGTGCATTTAGCAACTTTAGTGAAAAACAAAGTGCATAATTGTTGAATTCCCACCCCCCCCGCCTCCTTACGGCTACAGCTGAACTTAACATCCTTTGTTGCATACGAAAAGGCAACATAGCTAAACATGTCCTTAGCAGCATCTTTGTTGCTTCACGTACCTGTAGTTAGAAAATGAGAAATACATGATTATCCTGCCTTACTGGATGCATGATACCAGCTATTTTTCCTTTGACCTTAATTTGTGCTTACCTTTAAAATAAAGACTTTACCATTACAAATGTACAAATCCACTTCCTCTCGAGCAGATTATCTTCTCATCTCTCATAACACTGCACTCCGAAACCAGGATTGTTTATTACAATGGGGTTTACTACCTTCAAAGCCCCTTTACCAATACTTGTCTCTTGTTCTAATTTAAATCAATTACCTGAACTCTAGAGCAAAGCACTCGCCAGCAACACCTACAAAGACGATCAGCAGGATGCTGATGATATTGAAAAGAATATTTGGGGAGAGCGTTACATAACATAAAGGGGACCATTGCGAGGGAAAGAAAGACTGAGAAGTAAGGAGAAGCCTTGAAGAAGAGGTTCTAGAAAAAGGAGAGGGCTGGTGAGGGAACCATGAAAATAGAGTAACAAAGAGGAGAAATAAAAAGCAGAATGATCAATCAATCAAATTTCTTAAGCGTGCTACTCACCTGTTAGGGTCTCAAGGCGCTGGGGGTAGGGGAGGAGAGGCTACTGCTCGTAGAGCCAGGTTTTGAGGCGCTTTCTGAAAGTTAGGAGGTCCTGGTCTTGCGTAGGTTGGTGGGGAGGGAGTTCCAGGTTTCGGCGGCGAGGTAGGAGAAGGATCTGCCGCAGGAGGTGGTGCGTTGGATGCAGGGGACTGTTGCGAGGGCGAGGTCGGTGGAGCAGAGCTGGCGGGTCGGGATGTGAACGTTGATTCGTTCGTTGAGGTAGGCCTGTCCGGTGTTGTGGAGGGCTTTGTGAGAGTGGATTAGGATTTTGAAGGTGATCCTTTTGTTGATGGGCAGCCAGTGTAGGGATCTGAGGTGGGCAGAGATGTGCTCCTGGCGTGGGAGGTTGAGGATGAGACGTGCGGTGGCGTTCTGGATGCACTGGAGTTTTCTCTGAAGCTTGGCTGTTGTCCCTGCGTAGAGGGCGTTGCCGTAGTCCAGTCTGCTGCTGACGAGGGCGTGGGTGACCGTTCTTCTGGTTTCTATTGGAATCCACTTGAAGGTCTTGCGTAGCATGCGGAGGGTGTTGAATTGATAGAGGTTGTGGGAGAAAGACAGGGAGAGAAATAAATGAGAGTAAATGGCACAATCAAGAGAGAACAGAAAAGAGATGGAGGGGGAAAAAGATGCAGAGGAAAAAGAGGTAGTTAGGCAAAGGGCAAGAGAGGGAGATGAGACCGAGTTGTGAGATAGAGTGAGAAGAGAAAGAAAGGGAGAACCCAGGAGAAAGGGCGATAGGAGATTTTAGGTTGGATTTATAGATTATCCTGTTTGACCAGTCCTCCTGGCCCCGTGGGCTTTCAAATGCACAATTTTATACTTATTTTTTTTCAAATGCTCCTATTCAATGACTCAAACATTACCGGTCAAAGTGGCATCCAAAGACTTGTAACAGTCTGCCCAATGTTACTTTTCCCACATTTCTTTTTGACAGATCTCTTATTAGTGCCATTCCATCCCAACCCCACTCTCATTATTTTACTATACACTGTCAGTGAAGAGTGGTTACTTTTTCTTTCAATAAACGCCAGTCATGTTCAGAAGTTCTGGTCACTGGCTATTACTGCATGCATATTTAGAAATGTGAGTTCTAATATGGAGGTGATTTGCGTTTCTATTGTACACTTAAAGTTGGTTGCTTCATGTCCCTGGAGACTAACTTTTATTTGTGCCTCTAGTAATGCCAACCAACCCCCCTGCAAGAAGATATTCTTCGTGTCTAGTACACACAGGCTCCTATACTTCCTACAGTAACCACTTAGTAAAGTGAATGCTGATCAAGGAAATATTAGCCACCTAGACGGTGCCGTGATGGAGAGTCTGTGCAAGGAACCTGGTAAATATCGATAATGTTTGACATTTGACTCAGCAGTCATATGAGAGTCACCACACAAGCAGTACCATAGAGCAAGGTCATTACAAAGCATGATCTTAGATGCAAATTGTTAATGTACCACTTACGTGCACAGCCTATGGGGTAGGCCTGCTGCCTGGCGAGCTACAGCTCCTGTGACTGGAATTAGAACTAATGTTCTCAGCATATGGCCCGTCCAAAGCTCCCCCGGTCATCTCCCTTGGTCCTCTACCTTGCTGGTGGCTGACTGAGGAAAGTCTCATTATGTACAGCATCTTCAGTTCAACCTGCCTGTAACTATGACGGTTGCATGCCAATGTCTGTGCCTATTTCCTATCCAGTTTTTACTGGTGCTTTTAATCAAATGTAATTGAAGTATCCAACAGTTACAACACCTTTACATTTTCACCATTGCTGCAAGAAGTTTGACATGTTTCAAGAATGCGCAAAGCGGTGTCAGCCGACTTTGCAGCTTTCCACACCCTATCTTTAAATCTCATCTGGTGTGTGGATTGTATTATTGAATGAGCTTTAAGACATGCTCTTTTTTTATTAAAAAAAAAGAAAAACTATTCCTTCAAATAGAGCAACACTGGCAATGAAAAATACTCAAAAGGACCTTGCATACTGTACTATTTTTCCTACAAATATCCGTAAGAATGCACCCAAGCACACATCTTTAATGTTGTGTCATTAGTGGGGCCCATGCTCCCCCTTAAAATATACTTCTGACTGCGGACCTGGTTGGAGTTCCGTGATAACAAGAAGGGATCCTCCATATCCCTCTTCATCTGGTGCTCTAGCGACCTAGTTGAACCTCCCCTGTACTGGGTTGCCGACAACATCTTTGTGTTGACAGACACACAAAGTTGCTTCTCCGCTAAAACCTGCATCCACGTTACATGGAAGTTGACGAGAATTCACCAGTGTAAATATGAACATTCAGTGCCTGTGCGGGAGTTGCCTGGTTTCATTCCTGCCCCCTTCAAATGTAGCATCCAAGCTGCCCAATTGAGCCCCTCCCCTTCCAGAACTTGGTACCACACACAAATAATATATTTGCTATCAAGCCATCCCTGGAGGAACTGGGACAAGGAGAGTTCACCCTTGAAGCAAACACAGTTGCTCCAGCAGTGTGCATGCATTGAATCACCAAATGTCTTTAATGACATCAGGCACAGATACTCAAATTAATTGATTTCATATTTCCACAACGATGGTACACATGTTTGTGGAACAACTGGCATTTAATGCAAACAAATCTAAAGAAGGTTTAACGAAACATGGAAAATGTAATGATAAGGTATTTTGGGGGTCATTCTAACCCTGGCGGTCCAAGACCGCCAGGGCTAAAATGACGGGGGCACCGCCAACAGGCTGGCGGTGCCCCGCTGGGCATTTTGACCGCGGCGGTTCGGCCGCGGTCAGAAGTGGAAAACCGGCGGTCTCCCGCCGGTTTTCCGCTGCCCAAATGAATCCTCCATGGCGGCGCAGCAAGCTGCGCCGCCATGGAGGATTCTGACACCCCATACCGCCATCCTGTTCCTGGCGGTTCTCCCGCCAGGAACAGGATGGCGGTATGGGGTGTCGCGGGGCCCCTGGGGGCCCCTGCAGTGCCCATGCCAATGGCATGGGCACTGCAGGGGCCCCCGTAAGAGGGCCCCAAAAAGAATTTCAGTGTCTGCTTTGCAGACACTGAAATTCGCGACGGGTGCAACTGCACCCGTCGCACCTTCCCACTCCGCCGGCTCAATTCTGAGCCGGCGTCCTTGTGGGAAGGTAGTTTTACACTGGGCTGGTGGGCGGCCTTTTGGCGGTCGCCCGCCAGCCCAGTGTAAAACACAGAATAGCCGCAGCAGTCTTCCGACCGCAGTGCGGTATTCTGGAGGGGGGAAGTCTGGCGGGTGGCCTCCGCCGCCCGCCAGACTTAGAATCACCCCCTTTGTCTCCTTAAACAAAAAAATAAGATTGAAGATCTTGCACCTCAAGAAATGTGGGAAAGTCAACTTTTCAGAACAGATGGAGAAAAATCAACATAATGTTCCAGTACTCAATCCCATGGATGAAGATTTCAACCCCCAAATGATAAAAGCAAGTGCCTTGTACCCACCAAGATTAAACAGGAAAAATGTTTATAGAACAAACTGCTTCCAGACATCAAATGCTGGACTCTCCAGGAAAATTATTTTTTGAACACAGGATTGGAATGGGGTGGATTGGAATGGGGTGGATTGGAATGGGGTGTACTGGATGGGGTGGAGTGGATTGGAGTGGGATGGATTGAAATGGAATGGAGTGGATTGAAGTGAGGCAGATTGGATTGGGGTGTGGAGGGTTCGATTGGATTGGGGTATGGTAAGGTGGATTAGAGTGAGGTGGCATGCACTGAGGTGAGGTGGACTGGATTGGATTGGTATGGTATGGGGTGAGATGGATTGAGAGGGGTGAATTGGATAGGAGTGGGGTGGACTCGAGTGAGGTGGACTGGAGTGGGGTGAAGAGGAATGGATTGAGTGGGGTAGATTGGATTGGAGTTGTGTGGATTGGATTGAATGAGGTGGATTGGAATGGGGTGAGGTGAAATGGATTAAGGTGGAGTGGATTGGACTGGAGTGGGGTGGATTGGGTTGGAGTGCGGTGGATTGGACTGGATTGGGATGCAGTGGATATGAATGGGGTGGATTACATTGGTGTGGAGTGTGGTGGATCAGAGTTCTGTGAAGTGGGGTAGATTGGATTGGAGTAGGGGGGATTAAGATGGTGTGTGGTGGATTGGATTGGACTAGGGTGGATTGAGATGGATTGGATTTGAGTGGGATGACTGGGGTGAGGTGGGTGGATGAGAGTAGGTGGATTGTGTTAGAATGGACTGGGGTGGGCTGGTTTGGAGTACGGTGGGTTGTATTTAAATGGGTTGGATTGGAGTGGGTTGGGGTGGGTTGAACTGGAGTGGGGTGGGTTTGACTGGAGTGGGTTGGATTGTGGCAAATTGGAGTGGGGTGGATTGGATTGGGGTAGATTGGATTGGATTTCATTGGGTGGGTTGGATTGTTGTGGATTGGGGTGAATTGGGATGGAGTGTGGTGAATTGGGATGGAGTGGGGTGGATTGGATTGGGTTGCTGTGGACTGGATTGGAACGGGGCAGTTTGGAGTGGGGAGGACTGGAGTAGAGCAGATTGTTTTGGATTGGAGTGGGGGAGATTTTCTTTGATTGGAGTAGGACAGTTCGTTTTGGAATGGAGTGGGGTAAATTGCAGTGGGGCAGATTGTTTTGGATTGGAGTGCACAGATTGTTTTGGACTGGAGTGGGGCAAACTGTTTTGGATTGGGGTGGGGCAGATTGAAATGGGCAGATTGTTTTGGTTGGCAGTGGGGCAGATTGGAGTGGAGCAGATTGTTTTTTATTGTAGCGGGTGCAGATTAGCCTGGGACAGATTGTTTTAGATTAGAGTGGAGCAGACTGGAGTGGGGCGGATTATATTGGATTGGAGTGAATGCGATTGTTTTGGATTGGAATGGGGCAGATTGTGTGGATTGGAGTGGAGCACATTGTTTTGGATTGGAGTGGGACAGACTGATTTATATTGGAGTGGAGCAGATTGTTTTGGACTGGAGTGGGGCTGATTGTTTTGGATTGGAGTGGGGCACATTGCTTTGGATTGGAAGGGGCAGAATGTTTAGGATTGGAGTGGAGGCTGATTGTTTTGGACTGGAATGGATCAGATTGGAGTGGTACAGATTGCTTTAGATTGCAGTGGCAGATTGTTTTGGATTGGTGTGGGCCAGGTTGGAGTGGAGCAGATTGATTTGGGTTTGTATTGGGACAGATTGGAGTGGGGCAGATTGTTTTGGAATGTAGTGGGGAATACTTTTTTAGGGTGGAGTAGGGAAGATTGTTTTGGATTGGAGTGGGATAGGTTGAGGTGGTGCAGATTGTTTTGAACTGGAGTGGGGTAGATTGTTTTGGATTGAAGTGGTGCAGGTTAGAGTGGGGCACATTGATTTGGACTGGAGTGGGCAGATTGCTTTGAATTGGAGTGGGGCAGATTGGATTGGAGCAAATTATTTTGGTTTGTAAAGGGACAGATTGGAGTGGGGTAGATTGTTTTGGATTGTAAAGGGACAGATTGTTTTGGATTGGAGTGTGGCAGATTGTTTTGGATAGGAGTGGGGCAGATTGTTTTGGATTGGAGTGGGGCAGATTCAAGTGAGGTGGACTGGATTGGAGGGGGATGGATTGCAGTGGGAAGGGTTAGATTGGAGTGGGGGAAGTTGAGTTTTAGATGAGAGTGGGGTACATTGTTTTGGATTGGAATGGGTCAGATTGTTTTGGATTGGAGTGGGGC
Organism: Pleurodeles waltl; assembly: GCF_031143425.1. Lineage (NCBI taxonomy): Eukaryota > Metazoa > Chordata > Amphibia > Caudata > Salamandridae > Pleurodeles > Pleurodeles waltl. The sequence continues at coordinate 521,971,948 of NC_090442.1, forward strand.
AGATTGGAGTGGGACATATTGCTTTGGATTAGAGTGGGGCAGGTGGAGTTGGGCAGATTGTTTTGAATTGGAATGGGACAGATTGTTTTGAATTAGGGTGGGGCAGATTGGTGTGAACTGGAGTGGAGCAGATTGTTTTGGATTGCTGTATTGGAGGGAGGTAGATTGTTTTGGATTGAAGGGGTGCATATTGGAGTGGGTGGGTTGGGAGTATTGGAGTATGGTGTATTGGGATGGAGTGAGGTGTACTGGATTGGAGTGTGGTAGATTGGACTGGAGTGTGGCTGATTGGCGTGGGCAGATTGTTTTGGACTGGAGTAGGGTAGATTGTTTTGCATTGGAGTGGGGCAGATTGTTTTGGATTGGAGTGAGGTAGATTGGGGAGGGGCAGATTTGTTTTGGATTGTAGTGTGGCAGATTGCTTTTGATTGGAGTGGGGCATATTGTTTTGGATTGATTTATTGTGGTGGGGCAGTTTTTTGGATTGAAGTGGGGCAGATTGGAGGGGGTGGGTTGGGCGGATTGGAGTGCCGTGGACTGGAGTGCATTGGGGTAGGTGGTTTGATTGGCATGGGGAGGGTTGGATTAGAGTGGGGTGATATGGTGTACTTGATGAATACATGGTTAAGTATAATGTTGGGAATTTCAGATAAGAAAGAAACAATGTTGCTTTGCAATATTTAGAACAAGATACTAGTCATCTTTTGAGAACTGCGTCCACAAGCAAAAACAAAACATGAGTGCAAAGTGAGACAAAAGGACTTGGCAAGATAAAAAAAAGTTAACTATAGAAAATACAACTTTGTAATTTTGTTTGTCTGCTGGACATGTTTTTTCTAGCCATGCGCCTCTTGTTTTCAAATCACTAAAAGAAAAAATAGTACTTCAATCATGTCGTAAAAAGCAAACAGTACTGATTATGTTGAATCAAACAGTACTTGGTCCCTGCTCTACAGACGGGAATCAAAATGATGATATGGCCTCCGTTGACAAATTACTAGGCTGTAAGGATGAGTGCCACACAAGCCAACAAATGGTAAGCCTCAGTGACAAATTATGAGGCTGTAAAGAAGAGTGCCACCAAACCAACAAATGGTAAGCCACTGGCAGGCTCCAAGCCCTTTTCTAACTACAACAGAGTCTCACTAGATACGCATGGGCTAGCGCATGCTATCACAGGCTTGACCCTAAAAAGGAAGTACATTGAATATGGCATAGCATCACAATATAAACTCAACAGTATCAGAACATGCAACATCAAACAAATACATCCCAACTGTAATTAGGGTAAGCCTTCCAACAAGCCCAAAAGAGATGAGACTTTAAAGGGCAATGAGCAACACAATTTCTGAATCAGTGGAAGGCACTCCATTAATATTTTGGTGTGAATGAAGTACCTCTCGAGCAGCTGCAGGTCAAAAGAAAATGAACATTTTCCTATCAGGCTGAATGCAGTTCCCTTTTTAGGTCTGAGTTTACAGCACAGCTGTCACCAGACCTTATGTTATCAAAAAAATAAATTTCAGGAATACTACAGAGTGGGAGTGTGGCTCTGTTCAGATGATGATTTATCTGAGAACAGCTCTTGATTTGTCAAAAGCTATGTGCTTCCACAGAAAGAGTGCTAGCCCTCCATTAGTCACTATTAGTGTAATAAAAATAGAGCACACTTAGCTGGAATGGGACCGTTAGTGGCAGCTGTATTTAGTAAAAAATGGTTTTACATGTATATTGCGTGTATGTTTGCGGGTGAGAGTGTCTTTATGTTAGAGAATGTGTATACGTGTAAGCATGTGTACCTGTGTGTGTGAGCATAGGTTTTGTCCTGGAAAAAAGTGTGTTTTAAGGCCTTTTCTCACTTTGGAAGTGTGCTACACAATGCAACACACACACAGAGTTGGAAAAACAAGGACATACTAGAAAATGTACCCTCGTTACACCTGTCTCGAGGAGGAGCAAGAGTTTGGCGCTAATTCGTGTCTCAAATGTTTGTAGATTGGGAGTGGCGTCAAAACCCATAGTTGAGTGTATGAGTACACCCATGCACCACCCATGAACATCCCTTTGATGCAAACAAACACAAAGCAGCACATAGTGGAACTTTGAATTATTTTGGTTACTATCGTTGAATAGTAAATTCCACCTTAACGCTTTTTGCCAGGCAAAGCATCAGTAAGCCTGGGCCTGAATGTCGGTAAGTATGAGTGAGTGAGAATGAGTGAGATTAAGAGTGAATGCATGTGAGTTACTAAGAATAAATAAGAATGAGTATAATAGATTGTAAGAAAATAGGAGTGAGTGTGAAGAGAGAATGAGTGTGAGTGAGAAAAAATGTGACGTGATGCTTGTGAGTTTGTTGGTGACCCTGGTACACTGAAGATAATTATTCTCTTATAGAGAAACCCAGGGCAAAATACTGGTGCTGGCATACTTGTAATTGTAATTGTATTGTAATCGTATTTATATAGCGCTTACTACCCCTGACGAGGCGTCGAAGTGCTTTTCGGTGAGTAGCACGCTACTCTGGAACCCAACAAGAATTAGTGATGGATTAGTATCGGGAAATAATGAGTACAGTTTTAGTATTATTATGAGTTAATTTGAGCCGCGGATTTGAGAGTTTGTTAGTTAGATTGACTGGCGTAATGGAGGGGTGGAGGAGGAAAGAAATCCAGAAGTGTTAATTGGGAGTATATCCTTAATTTACTCAACCCAAAGGCTTGGGATGAGTAAAGGGGGATGGAGGAGGGAAGAGTATGTGGAAGGGTTAGGGAGAGCATAGTAGCAGGGTGAGATAAATGCGGGAGAATTTAGTAGGGTTGTCTTGGAGGTCACGGTAGTAGAGTGAGGTTTGGTGAGTTAGATGTGGAAGCGGAGGGAAGAGCTTAGGCAGAGTTATTTAGGAGATGAAAGTAGTAGAAAGGATTTGGGATGCGTGAGAGTGAGAATGGAGGATAGTTTTATAGAGACATGACATATGATGATGGGTAGATAAGTGTGATAAGATGAGAGCAGGAATTCATAGATATCTAGTATAACAACCCACCCAGGAGCCATGCAATGACCCACGAACATGCCAAGCACAGAAACAACATATACACATACATACATATATATATATATATATATATATATATATATATATATATATATATATATATATATACATACACACACACACATGAATACACACACACATATGCACATACAATACATAATTAGGACCATGGGTAAGATATACATAGTCAAACAGGTTTAAAGAGTGTGTGTGTATTTTATTGTTATGTATTTGTAGCGATACATATTTTCTAAAGAAACTATACATAACTAGAAATATACACATAATCAGAAAAAATATTTATCAACATAGGCATATGCAGTTCATAGTTGTTTGAATATGGTGGTTATGAAGGAAAGAGCCAACTCTTGAGTAGTTTTCTGAAGACAAGAAAGTTATCTGTGGCTCTTATAGTTGGGGGTAATGAATTCCATAGTTTGGCTGCTTGAACAGAGAAGGATGTACCACCGATAGTCGTTTTCTTGTATGGTGGTGTTCTAAGGCGGGGTGCCAATCTTGAGCAGAGGTTTCTTTGTTGGATGTATTTGGTTATTGCGTTTCTGATAAAAACCGGTCCTGTTCCATGTATATCTTTGTGGGTGATACAAAGCAGCTTAAAAGTGCATCTTCTGGTAACGGGCTCTCAAGGCAGGGGAGATGTGGGCTTGCGGCTTTACATGTAATAGTAGCCTGGCTGCGGAATTCTGGATACGTTGTAGTTTTTTCATAACAGATAGAGATGATCCATGGTAGAGGCCATTGGCATAATCCAGTTTGGATAGTACAAGCGAGATAGTAGCTTGCACCTTGTGTGGAAATCCGAGGTGGGGGAAGATGCGTCGTAAAGCCTTCAAGGTGATGAAGCTTGTTCGTGCTAATTTGTCCACTTGGGCATTCATAGTTAACTTGGAATCCATGGTGATTCCTAGGTTTTTAACTTCCTTGGATAATTGAGGATGTGGTCTGAGATCGTCAGGCCAGACGCACAGAGGGTCATACATTTTCCAGTCACCCATATGAGTATTTCTGTTTTGGAGGTATTTAGTTTGAGATGGCTCCAGGTCATCCACTGATCATCAGCTCTGAGGCAACTGAAGATTTGTGATTTTTCAATGTTTTTGGGGCATTCTAATTTAAGTAGTATTTATGTGTCATCTGCATAGTTGTAGCATCTGAGATGGAAATCATTGATCAGTTCTGGTAAAGATATCATGTAGATGTTGAAAAGCAAAGGTGAGATGATTGACCCTTTGGGGACCCCTGCTTTTGTGAGGTAGGATTCGGACGAGATGGGGGGCGAGTGGATGATATTCGATCTTTTTTGAAGATAGGAAGTAATCCAGTCGAGAGCAATCCCTTGTATGCCGGCTTTGTGGAGTCTTTGAATTAGGGTGTCATGGTCAACCGTATCAAAGGCAGCTGAGAGGTCCAAGAGAAGTAGTGCAGCAACTCCATTTCGGTCAACTGGGTTTTTAAGATCATCCCAGATTGCTATGAGTGCCGATTCAGTGCTTCTTCCTGGGCGGAATCCAGTTTGGAAGTCTGAAAGTATAGAATTGTCTTCAATGAATTGTGACATCTGGGCGAATGCTGCTCTTTCTATCAATTTGCCCAGGAAAGGTCCATTTGTGATTGGTCTGTAGTTGTTGGGGTCTTGCAGGTCTAGGTTTGTTTTCTTTAATAAAGGTTGTATGTATGCCTTTTTCAGGTCTACAGGAAAAGTTCCTGAAGTTAAAGAGTTGTTGATGATTCTTCTTACAGGTGTGGCAGCAGAAGTAGATAGAAGAATGTTCTTGAAGATTTGTGGTGGGCAAGGGTCAGAAGGGCAACCAGAAGGTCTGCTTGCTTTGACCAAATCCATAAATTCATCCTGGGATATTTGTTTGAAGGACTGTAGAGGTTGGGTTGGTTTATTTTTAGAGGGTATTTTAGGAAAGGGGTTGGTGCTGATGTTTTTCTACTGTTTTAAATAGGACTCCAATGTGTCTGCCTTGGTTGTGTAGTGAGTTGCCAATTTGATTGTGAAATCTTGTGTAGTGGGATGACTTCCTTCCATGCATGTAGGTTTTCGAAATTAATTGAGAATTTTATCAAATTCCTTGGTTGTAGATTGAGCATTTTGAATTCTGTCTGAGTAGTACCTTTTTTTAGCTTTTTTGATTGATGATTTGTATATCCTGATAAGTTTGTGTAGCTGCAGTTTGTCTTGACTGTTGTTTGGTTTGAGCCAGGCCTGCTGCAACTTTCTGATTTGTTGCTTTATCTTTTTAAGTTCTGTGTTTCTCCAAGATGTTGGTTTTCTTTTGTTATGTTAAGTTTTTCTGAGTGGTATTAGGATATCAAAAGCTTCCTGTAGCCACTCATAATGTTTTGGCATAGAATTAATAGTATCTAGATCTGTGTTGGCTGTTAGTTGTGTTTCTAAGTCATCCAAATTGAGTTTGCTCCATGGTCGATAGGTGTATGTATGTAAGTAGTTGTGGGGTATGTTGATTTGTGGAGTTTTATGTCGGAAAGTTATCAAATGGTGGTCTGACCAAGTGATTGGCGTGATGCTATGAATAGTAACTAGTTCAGGCTTAGCAAAAATGGCATCTAGGATGTGACCAGCGATGTGTGTGGGATTGTGTACGATCTGATGTAGGTACAATGCGACTAAGCCAGTGGTGAAAGGTTTTGGATGGGGCATATTGGGTTTGTCAAACCAAATGTTTAGATCCCCAAGAATGCAAAGGTTGGAGTATAGTGTAATAAGGTTTGAGACTGTGTCTAGAAAAGCATCTGGGAATGTGGAGTTGTTAGGTGGAGGTCTGTAAAGGAGGAGAAAGTTACAGGAGGAAGTTGGAGTAGGGTGGCATCTGGTAAGGAGGGCTTCACAACCTTGTGTGGAGATGTTTTCTGTTTTACTGAGGTTGAATGCCTGTTTGAATATATTAGCTAGTCCACCTCCTCTCTTGCCTATACAGTTTTGTGTGATGGTTTGATAGCCTGGAGGAACGGCTTCGTGCAACACTGGGTCCATGTCATCTCCCAACCAGGATTCAGTTAGGAATAGTAAGTCAGGTTGTGTGTCTGTGAGCAGGTCGTAGGTGTGGTGCTTGTTTTTTGAGAGTGATCGAGCATTTATGAGCTGGCAGTTTAGAAAAGGTGTGCTAGTGGTAGTGTTGTTTTGTTTAGGAGAAGGGTAAGTAGTATAATGTGAGCTTGAAGCAGGAGTGTTGCTAGTTGTGATAACTGTTTGAGGCTCACAATAGTCTTGCTTTTCAATATAGTGTTCCTCTTCCAGCAGGTTAAGGAGGCATTTTGTTGGGTCTGTGTGTGTGGGTGGTGGACTTGCAGTAGTTCTTGACATGGCAGACACCTGTTATAAAATACTGGCATTGTAATTCTGGGATTCATTATTGGCATAAAGGTCGCCAATGGTAAAATACTGATACTGACATACTAGCGGTCATTCAGGGTATATAGAGCAACTGTGGACAAATACTGCCATACTGTGGAAATTCTTGTCATGTGGTCACCTGTGGCAAAATGCTGGTACCAGCACAATGGAAGTAATTCTTGGCATAAAGGCGGACAACCTAGAATGTGGGAGGATAACGACCATGACAAATTCTGGCCCTGACATACTGAGGTCATATTTGACATAAGGGCCACCTGTGCTATTTTTACATCATAAATTGCAAAATTCTGGTACTTGTATATTTGTTGTCAATTTATATAAGGGGGTAGCCATGGAATTTGGGGGCACCCATGACAAAATGCCAGCCCTGGCAAAATACAGGTCATTTTGACAGATGTGGCACCAATACCACATTTTGAAAAAAATGAGGTCAACTCCTGGGGAATGTCAGGTTTCCTTGGGTTGACACATCTTGAAAGGGTTTGAATATTTAATGAGTACCCTTTCAGCACCTAGCAAATGTATGTGAAACTTATGCTTTAAAATGCACTATTTCACCCCTTCTTTTCATACTTTTCTTGGTGAGAAAGAGGTCACCTAGAAGAGATCTAGCTTATGTGCTTTGTTTGCTTATTACAAGTCACAACAAGTCTTATGTCCCAGAACTTTCAAAAATCAAGTCAGAAGCATAATAAAGGTGGGATCTAAAGTAGACTTTAATTCTGTATTATGCTGTTATACTAATCATGTAGTTATTATGGAACTTTAGTGATGTCAGTTATTGTGATGTTAGCGTCATGTGGCATGCCAATGAATCCAATGAAAAAGCTACACACTAGATTTTTTTTTTAATGAAAAGTTACGATGATGTCATTAAGCTTTACTTATTATTGTGAAATAAAGTCAGTGGGCCTTATTTATTGTGAAAAGGATGTGTTAAAGTCAGTAGGCATTTAAGAGTGGATTGTGATAACTCTATTAAAATCCGCAGAGGTATTTTAGATGGACTCTCAAAGTTTATTGTAGTAGGCAAGGGTTTTAGTGTTGGTTACCCCCTTGGACAGGGATAGAAGATTTGCAGTGTAATAATCCTTATTGGACCATTTTAAGAGGACTGTAAATGGTTTTGACAACTGCAAAGTGATTCATATTTTACTTTTATTATGTTGCACCTAATAGTTACCTTGTGAAAAAGCTACTCAATGCAGTAGGTCTGAGTTGTTTATGATATGATGAATAGCCAATGATCTATGCTGGTGGCCTGATGGTTTCATTAGGAAACGTTATGCCACATTCTATAGTTCTGATCTGTTTTTATAAAAGTTACAGCAAAGGCAACCCCCCTCATCTATTTATTATGAAAGACATATGTTAAAGCCAATAAGCCTTTAAGGGTGGATTTTTATTGTACCGTGTTAAACCTGCAGGCATGTGTTTTGATGAAATCTCACAGACTACCTTTGTAGGCAATATTTTTTATGTTGATAAACCCCTTTGACAAACCCTATATTTCTTATAAGTATACTGGAACTTAAATGAGGAGAAGGAAAGAAATCAGATCAGAAACATACTGTCACTTACAGGGCAATAGAGGCAGTGCAATAAAGCCAACAGCTGAATCACTCCACTTGCATCCATGATAACATTCAGCAGGGAGGGATGGGTTGGTCATTTCAAACATTGGCTCTATTGCCCCATGAGTGGTGGAACTTTTCTGATCAAATCCACATCCACCAGAAAATGAGTGTGCTTCGGTGAAGAACAGTCCTCCAGTTTTCAAAATGTTCCTCTATCTTTTTATTTTTATTATTTTAAAGCATACAACAGCTCCTACGACAGCGCTAACAGGCTGCTTGCTTTCTATTCACCTCATCTGCAGTGCGCGCTTCCCACGAGTCCACAGCCTCTACCACATGCCAGTGTTGTGGGGTGGTATTGTATATAATTTCACTGTTTTATCATTCTAAAATGGTCAGTACATTGGTTCTAAATGTTGTGGGCATGCTGGAACTTCAAAACAACGAAACACAAAGTGCAATACCATTGCAAGATATCCCCCTGCTGCTATGTTTAATTATGTTTGTTACTGCAAGCATTTGTCTGCTAGGCGACAGTATGTTTTTTATCTACTTTTTGGCTTTTAATTTATCTTGCATATTTTATGTGAGTTTACTGTGGCTGTAGAAGTGGAGCAATGCAATAATGAGTTAATAAGTCGATGAAAGGACCGATAAGTGACAGAACACATCTATTACTGAATGCATAAACCATTAGTGACTGAAGAAGCACTGAGGAAGCACTTTCATTTGAACGCCAGGTATACTGGCGTTGCCAATGCTTGTGATAGTTTGTTGTCACAGCATGCTTTAAGTCATTAAAGATATTAGCAAAATGCCCTGAATACAAATCTCCCATCCTCATGACCTGCAAACAGAGGAATGCCAAGGAATCTAACTTTGGAGGTTCTCACAACATTAAAAAAAAAAAAAGTACTTTATCCACAATATTGACAAAGTATTGAACACCAAAGTCCCCGTGTTCCTCAGAGTCATCAGTGACATTTCAATCAAATGCCATTAGGCCAGTGTCAATTGTCAAAATTTGTTCTTTCATTGCCTCCATTCATATTCCAGTTAAATAGCTTTTGTCTTCATACACAGTGAGACTTTCTTGAACTTTCTCATATGCACCGTTGACATCACTTCACTAAGCATCATGTCAGCCTCATGTATAGTAGTGTATTCAATCTAAAATCAAGCTCTCCTTAGACTTTAGTGAAAACAAATTATTTTCTACTTCTAGATCTTCTGCTTACTGCCTTTGGATTGCATGTTAAAGTCAATCGAATAATGGTGCCCAGAATCAATGTGAACTTTTCAGTGAGAAGTGAGAATCAACTCTAAATCACTTCTGTAGACAATTTGCCTCAGTGGTGGGCCTACTAGCTTCCACGAGCAGTGGCTTAGCAAGGTTGCCATGGGCGCTAATGCAAAGCAATGAAAATGTCCCCCACCCCCATGTTTGGTAGTAAAAAACAGCTACAGTTGGGGCTTAACTCCAGTATTTCTCCAATGGAAATTCACTGCATTGGACTCTTAGGTACAAGGAAACAAATTACTTATTATTAAAAAAGTGAACAATATAGTAATGTTTTTAAACACTGAAAACCAAACAAGTGAAATAGTAAACCTAACCAAATGGTATACTTGAGGTAGCCCAAGATAGCAAATATCTTGGGTTATTATTTAAGACCTCCTTCGCTTGGATACCCCATGCATTAAAGCACTTCAGTATTATCAATCAGCATGGGTCTTTTGAGCTTTTTCTTTCATCCTGGTAAACTGGATATGGAAGTACTAGAAATAATATATAAAATCGAATGTCTAGAACTGCTGTTGAATGTACTAGACTGTCTTCAAACATTTGCATTACCTAACTTATTTAGAGTTGAAGACAAGCTTGTAAGGCCTGCTTATCTGTACATCCCAGACTATTGATTGAGGCACTAAGGCTACAACTGGATTCATCCTTCCTATCCATCCTTAAACCTAAAGCATATTATCAGACAATAGTTCAACTTGCAAACTATGCCTACAACCACTGCAAGTGCAAAAAAGTCCCAGGACGCTAATTTCCAGTCCAGGGAGGACCTGGCATTGCAATTCGGGCTGGAGTGTTCCCATGGAAAACAGGGTCAAGACTGATTTGCATATCGCTGGGTCCAAACTGGGGTGCGTGGTGAGCAAAAGAACTGATGGATTAAACCCAGATCTATGGGGGCGGGGTGAATGTTTGTGATTTGTTCCCCACTCCATCCATCATTTGTGTTTGTTTGCTTTACAACCACAGCAAGGCACTGGGTATGTGAGGTGCTCCAGACTGATTACAGTAATATTATTTTATCAGTATTAAAGAATGTTGAGATCACCAAACAGAAGGCTAGTGCTTGTACTACCATATAGAAACTGAAAAAATAATGCCTCCTCAGAAACATTGCATATAGGATTACAAAAATTACCTTAAGAGATGATCTTCTCTGCCAATCTGCAAAACAATATCTCTGGAAAGAATGACATTTTTTATAAAAGCTATTGTGGACCTGGAGGTACACAAGTTTATTTATATTTAATAATTTGTGCAATTCCATTAAAAAACTAATGTACTCATTACATAACATCATATTACTAATGTACTAATTGCACAAAAGCGCTTTCTAGAAGGATAGTTATAAAAATCATTTAGGAACATCTCAGGAAGCTTCACATCACCTGAACTTCTGTGACACAGAAAATATCTGTTAACTGTTACATGTTTTTAATATCATTTTTACGTATAATTCAGGAGATTTTGAAAAATGTATAAATTGGTGTATTTACTTTGCTTCTGTCGAAGCAGTGTATCTTAATGAATAATCATTGAAGTGCGCTTCAAGCTTTAACATCCACAAAATTAATTCCACTAGTATTTATGACTTCAAATATTCTTGACCCATACCAGAAAATCCACGACTAAGCCAGTTAGTACCAATTTACCTAATCGGTCAACATATTGTACAGTATGTACGGCATTGCAAAGATCCTTGTATACCAGGCCAACATACTTGTAATTTTCTGAACGTTTGAGGTCCCATTATGTCAGTTTGACTTTTTTTGTAGACCCATAGTGGTTTCTGTTTAACGCATTACCTTCTTCATAGGACTCAATTATATTTTGATTGTATTTCATTAAATTTTAAATTCAGCTATATTGGACTTGAATTACGTAAGAGTTGCTTTTCTTACCATCTTGGGACTATAGTTATTTTTGTGTTTGCATTTGAATAGAGCACATTCTGCCACTGGCAGGGCATAATTGGGCTTTTGGCATTAGGGTGATTTCCATATGGTTCCAAGGGTACTATTGGAGTCTGGACTTAATCCGTTTTGTTATGAAGTGCTACAGATATTTTGTTCTGACCATATTCTGGGCTAGATGCTTACCTCTTTTGATCAATGTAAATATACTATACCATTTTTTAATGCAAGTTTTTTCATTCCGTGTTATGTATTTGTAACAACTTCTATTTATTCCACACATTCAAGCATTTGCCTTCTCCCTCATATATTCAACTTGCTTCTGTGTTCCTATGATTTAACTTACTGGTAGTGATTTCTTTGTTAAGTTTGAACTGTACTGTAAACACCATAGGCATTTGCTTTGTTACATGTAAGAATGCATGCCTTGCCACTTGTTAGACCTGGCCCTTTTTGCAGAGTTATCCCCAAACTTTTTGCCTTCTTCCTCCTATTTTCTCTGACATGTTTTTGTTGGCTTTGGGACTCTGGGCACTTTATCACTGCTAACCAGTGCTAAAGTGCATATGTTCTCTGCCTGAAATATATTGGTGATTGGTTTACCCATGATTGGATTATTTAATTAACTAGTAAGTCCCTAGTATAGTGCACCTGGCTTGTGAATCAAATGCTACCAGTGGGCCTGCAACAGGGATTGTGACACCCACATTAGTAGCCCTACAAACATGTCTCAGACCTGCCACTGCAGTGTCTGTGTGTGCAGTTTTAAACTGCCATTTCGACCTGGCAAGTGTACCCACTTGCCAGGCCCAAACCTTCCCTTTTACTACATTTTAGGCCCAAGGCAACCCCATAGGCAAGGCACAGTGTATTCAAAGAGTAGGACATGTATTGATATTCTTTACATGTCCTGATAGCAGTCATTGCTGGCAATAGGGCAAAGTGGCAGGGTGGAAGGAGGGGGGCCTTGGGGTGGAGGGCAAAACAAAAGCAACAAAAAAAAAACATATCTTTACCCCGCCGCACCTCCGCTCTTCTGGTCTCCGCTGTACTGAAGACAGGCACAGGCTCCCAGCCTGCCCTGCGGCCAATCCTAATGCTCCTCTCATGCTGCTGGCAGCAAGTAACGAGCGTCAGGATTGGCCTGAACGCCCTTGCTGTGCACTCCAAGGCAGACTGGGAGCCTGTACATGCTCTCTCCAACCTGGCAACACAGTGCTGGGTTGGAGAGAGCTCAATGTGCATGTGTGTTTGGGTGTCCTGAGATGGCCGTATGAAAAAACATGCACACTGAGGGGAGTGCACACCACTCCCCTCCTAGTTTGTCATCCCCCTGGCCCCACCCCTTTAAAAATGAAACGATAATAAACATTAATTGCTGTGAATCAACGCATCGCGGGCGTAGCTTGAGAAGCCAATACGGAGCTCCGACGCACCACTGAGTTATCCTGTTAAAATCTACTGCCTGGTGAGTCATCTAGCACATCTGTCAGCATGCATGGTAAGCTGACAAGTTGTACTGTAACACAGAGTCTCTAATGCGCCCAACTATGCCTTATGGACTGCACGCCGCCCTGAGAGACCGAAATGCGAGATGGCCTGCTGACCTGCAACCTGACTGGTGGGGAGTGCGCTGCTGCCTTGCGGCCGGGTGGCCATAACAGATCCAGGTGGCCGGCACCTGTGGCAACTGCTGGTAAGCGTGGGGAGCCTGTGGGATGGCAGGGGCGGCCTCGTCAGGGGAGGGTTGTGGATATGACTGTGGCATTGCTGGAGATGTTTGGCCGAGATGGGTCGCGGCCTGCAGATGTGATTGTAAAGCCGCGTGAGGCCTGCAGAGTGACTGCCTCTTGGTTTGAGGCCCATAACCCAACTGTGAATTGCCACGTTTGCAATAGTGTGCCCAATTTCTGAACAATCTGATTCATTCAAGGTTGTCCTTCAATTTTGTATATGATATTGTATCTGCCAATTGTCGATTTCTTTCATTAAGATAGTCAAATCTGTTAAGAATTACTATGTTACCAGCCGTATCTGCTTCCTTGATGACCAACATCCGACTGTCACATAGATTTTTCAAAGCCAATTTTTCCTTTTGAGTTATATTATGTGATATATGCGACTTGCCCTTTCTGATCTTTTTTTTCTAATCCATTTGGTCCTCTTTGACTAATTTGCCATGACATTATCAACGGGCAAAACGGATGTAAAATTGGATTTGGGTTTAAATCCACTGTTAAGAGTTAAGTCTTGTCTAATTCTTAGATCTTCTAACAGCTGTCAAAATCATTGTTATCCATATTGTATAAGGAGAGTGAGATCTGAATATCCTCAATGTCTTTTATAGTATATTCACTAGGTAGTGACTCCATTGAGTCTGTATATTGTTTATGACTCTTTTCCCCAAAAATGTTTTTGAGTTTTAGTTGTCGCAAAAATTTAACAGATTTATGTGAACTTTTGTCATAGTACAGTGGCTTGAGAAACAAAATCCTAACCCTTTGCCTAATACATTTATTTGTTCTTCTGTTAATACACAATCAGATAAGTTAACAATAGAAATGTTGTCATCTTGGATACTGCTACCAGTTGCATTACCATCCTAAAGACATATTGTTTTCAGTTGTTTTGAATTCTGGTCTTGGCAGCCCTGGTTTATACTCCTGTGGCTGCTGTTCCCCCGATGCCCCTTTTTCCTTTTTACCCTATGTGTTCTTTTTGTTGTTTCGGCGGGACCTGTTCGGAAAAGTTTCTTTTGTTTCCCAACCAGTATCTTTTGACCTCTCATAAAAAACCTGAGGAAGCAATTTGATGAGTATTTAAGACTACACTTGCATTATCACTTGATTGATCATCTGTGTTCCTATGGGTTGACATAATCTAACATATGATTTTTATCACTTTAGACCTTCCCCCGGTATCTGTTAACAAAGGAACACTAACCTTAGCTATGACGTTAGACTATCGTTTTTCACATTTAGTAATGGAGTAGCCATCAACTTGCACCTAGGTCTTGAATGTAACACATATATGGAATAAGCGACTCAGAGGGGACCAATAGTTTACACTATTTGGTTGTTTAACCCCTTAGCTGCTGGGCCGGTCCCCCCCCCCAGTGCTGAGCCCTTTTTTGGCTATTTGGGATAGTTCACGCTTAGGCCTTCATAACTTTTTGTCCACATAAGCTATCCATGCCAAATTTGCGTCCTTTTTTTCCAACATCCTAGGGATTCTAATGGTACCCAGAGTTTGTGGTTTCCCCTGGAGGAGACCAAGAAATTAGCCAAAATACAGTGAAAATTTAGTTTTTTCCAAAAAAATTGGAAAAAAGGGCTGCCAAAGAAGGCTTGTGGTTTTTTCCCTGAAAATGGCATCAACAAAGGGTTTCTGGTGCTAAAATTACCATCTTCCCACCTTTCAGGAACGGGCAGACTTGAATCAGAAAACCACATTCTTCAACACAAATTTGGCATTTTACTGGGACATACCCCATTTTTACTATTTTTGGTGCTTTCAGCCTCCTTCCAGTTAGTGACAGGAATGGGTGTGAAACCAATGCTGGATCCCGGATAGCTAAACATTTCTGAGAAGTAGACAAAATTCTGAATTCAGCAAGGGGTCATTTGTGTAGATCCTACAAGGTTTTCCTACAGAAAATAACAGCTGAAATAAAAAAATATTGAAATTGAGCTGAAAACAACAGCCATTTTTCTTTATGTTTTACTCTGTAACTTTTTCCTGCGATGTCAGATTTTTGAAAGCAATATACCATTATGTCTGCTGGACTCTTCTGATTGCGGGGATATATAGGGCTTGTAGGTTCATCAAGAACCCTAGGTACCCAGAGCCAATAAATGAGCTGCACCCTGCAGTTGGTTTTCATTCTATACTGGGAATACAGCAATTCATTTGCTGAAATATGAAGAGTGAAAAATAGGTATCAAGAAAATCTTTGCATTTCCAAAATGGGCTCAAGATAAGGTTTTGAGGAGCAGTGGTTATTTGCACATCTCTGAATTCCAGGGTGCCCACAATAGCATGTGAATTGCAGGGCATTTTTCAAATAGACGTCTTTTTTACACACTCTCTTATATGTGGAAGGAAAAAATGTAGAGAAAGATAAGGGGCAATAACACTTGTTTTGCTATTCTATGTTCCCCCAAGTCTCCCGATAAAAATGATACCTCACTTGTGTGGGTAGGCCTAGCGCCCGCGACAGGAAATGCCCCAAAACACAACGTGGACACATCCCATTTTTTGACAGAAAACAGAGCTGTTTTTTGCAAGTGCCTACCTGTAGATTTTGGCCTCTTGCTCAGCAGGCACCTAGGGAATCCTACCAAACCTGTGCATTTTTGAAAACTAGAGACCTAGAGGAATCCAAGATGGGGTGACTTGTGGGGCTCCGACCAGGTTCTGTTACCCAGAATCCTTTGCAAACCTCAAAATGTGGCTAAAAAAACAAGTTTTCCTCACATTTCGGTGACAGAAAGTTCTGGAATCTGAGAGGAGCCACAAATTTCCTTCCACCCAGCATTCCCCCAAGTCTCCCGATAAAAATGATACCTCATTTGGGTGTGTAGGCCTAGCACCCGCGGCAGGAAATGCCCCAAAACACAACGTGGACACATCCCATTTTTTTACAGAAAACAGAGCTGTTTTTTGCAAAGTGCCTACCTGTAGATTTTGGCATCTAGCTCAGCCGGCACCCAGGGAAACCTACCAAACCTGTGCATTTTTTAAAACTAGAGACCTAGGGGAATCCAAGATGGGGTGACTTGTGGGGCTCTGACCAGGTTCTGTTACCCAGAATCCTTGGCAAACCTCAAAATGTGGCTAAAAAAACAAGTTTTCCTCACATTTCGGTGACAGAAAGTTCTGGAATCTGAGAGGAGCCACATATTTCCTTCCACCCAGCGTTCCCCCAAGTCTCCCAATCAAAATGATACCTCACTTGTGTGGGTAGGCGCCCGCGACAGGAAATGCCCCAAAACACAACGTGGACACATCCAATTTTTTGACAGAAAACAGAGCTGTTTTTTGCAAAGTGCCTACCTGTAGATTTTGGCCTCTAGCTCAGCAGGCACCTAGGGAAACCTACCAAACCTGTGCATTTTTTAAAACTGGAGACCTAGGGGAATCCAAGATGGGGTGACTTGTGGGGCTCTGACCAGGTTCTGTTACCCAGAATCCTTGGCAAACCTCAAAATGTGGCTAAAAAAACAAGTTTTCCTCACATTTCGGTGACAGAAAGTTCTGGAATCTGAGAGGAGCCACATATTTACTTCCACCCAGCGTTCCCCCAAGTCTCCCAAACAAAATGATACCTCACTTGTGTGGGTAGGCGCCCGCGACAGGAAATGCCCCAAAACACAACGTGGACACATCCAATTTTTTGACAGAAAACAGAGCTGTTTTTTGCAAAGTGCCTACCTGTAGATTTTGGCCTCTAGCTCAGCAGGCACCTAGGGAAACCTACCAAACCTGTGCATTTTTGAAAACTAGAGATCTAGGGGAATCCAAGATAGGGTGACTTGTGGGGCTCTGACCAGGTTCTGTTACCCAGAATCCTTTGCAAACCTCAAAAGGTGGCTAAAAAAACAAGTTTTCCTCACATTTCTGTGACAGAAAGTTCTGGAATCTGAGCGGAGCCACAAATTTCCTCCCACCCAGCGTTCCCCCAAGTCTCCCGATACAAATGATACCTCACTTGTGTGGGTAGGCCTAGCGCCCGCGACAGGAAATGCCCCAAAACACAATGTGGACACATCCCATTTTTTGACAGAAAACAGAGCTGTTTTTTGCAAAGTGCCTATCTGTAGATTTTGGCCTCTAGCTCAGCCGGCACCTAGGGAAACCTACCAAACCTGTTCATTTTTGAAAACTAGGTTCTGTTACCCAGAATCCTTTGCAAACATATAAATTTGGCGAAAAAAACACTTTTTCCTCTCATTTCGGTGACAGAAAGTTCTGGAATCTGAGAGGAGCCACAAATTTCCTTCCACCCAGCGTTCCCCCAAGTCTCCCGATAAAAATGGTACCTCACTTGTGTGGGTAGGCCTGGTGCCCGCGACAGGAATAGATCACACAACGGTCAATGTTGGTCCTTACATGGTGCAGCTGTTGACCCTGGGGTGATCCATTCCTGACGCAGGCACTAGGTGTAGGCACTCAAGTGGGGTAGTGTTTTTATCAGGACAGGTGAGAAATCAATGGGTGGTAGGAATTTTGTGGATCCCAGCATATTCCTGTAGTTTGTGTGACAGAAATGGGAGAACAATAGAGTTTTTATTCAACATTTCAGCTTTGCAGGGTATTCTGGGTAAGAAAACTTTGGGGAATCCACACAAGTCACACCTCTGTGGACTCCCCGGAATGTCTAGTTTCCAGAAATGTTTGGGTTTAGTGTGTTTCTCTATATGGCCGCCGAACCCAGGACCAAAAACACAGGTGCCTGCCTTACAACACCAGTTTGTTTTGCGATAGATAATTTTGATGTCTCCACAATACGATTTGGGCGGTGGAATTTGGGGCTGAACTAAATTGGGGAGCTCCCAAGAGAGCACTCTCTCTCTCTTCTTGCCACCGCATTCACCTGCTCTCTGGGTTGGGCTAACCCACTATTACCCAGTTGCACAGACTGCTTGCGAAGGGACAGCAGGACTGTCTTCATCACCTCCCTCATAATTTACTGGAAGAGGTGTTATGGAATGGGACTCCTCCGACTGAAAAATCACTCCCAGTGTTTGCGCCATTGTCCTATCCCTCAGATGCTGTCTCAGTATCTGATGTCTCAGTCTCTGATCCTATGTCAGAGCTGTCCTCTATAACCCAAGTGACGGCAGCAGTCATCCATCAAGATGCCATCTCTGCTATTGGCTAAACTGTTGCTCTAAAACACTAGCCTACGTAGACAGTCACAAAATCGATGGTGTGTGTGAGATACGTGCAACAGTAGAGGCCACCTTACCTGCGCTTCTTCCCTCAATCAGCACCTTCTTTCAAGACACTCAAAAAACACCTTGTCACATACCATTCGTCACAGTCGTTAGCACCTCCTGCGCCCAGTCCAACAATCATTATTGGTGCTCCCACTCCCTCCTCCTCGGATTCCCTCATTACCACCCAGCAAAAGTGCCCTTCATCTCTCCATAGCCGCCCTCCACCCCGCACATACATTTCATTTGTATTATAGCGCAGGTAATGGCTGACTTTACCAATGTACTCAGCTATTTACATAAAATACAGATTTGCTCTTTGCAGTAGGCATATAAACCTTCTGCGCTTCTTTACGGCACTAAAACTGCCACTAGACAAGTCTGACCCTTTTGTAGCAGAAACATAATCACAATACTTACTTTTTTATTGCTGCCTAAAAGCTACAGTTGAAGTATGTGCATTGCTTTGAAGACGCAAGCTGCAACTGCAAGACAACTGGTGGCAAATCTATATATATATATATATAAATATATATCACTTTTATATGTGGGTCTGGTTTTCCTGGGGGCCGATCGCAGCCCCCAGGGAAACCACACACATATTGACAAAAGTGATAAATATATATATATATAGATCTATCTCTATATATCTATCTATCTACATAGATATATCTATAGATAAAATGGCCCCCAGGGAAACCCTACAACAACTAAAAAAAATATTGCCCCCACAGGGGGTCGCCCTGCCCACAGGCGGCCCCTGTCCAATTATTTTTCTTTAAAAAACAAAAAAAAAAAAAATAGCCCCAGGGGGCACCTACCTTTTTTTTCTTTAAAAATATGCCACCGGGGGGGCGGCCCATTTTCCGAGGGGGCTGACCCCCCCAAGTGAAATCCCTGGTGTCTAGTGGTGTTTCCTACCCCCCGATCGCAGCTGTGCTGCGATCGGGGGCCCGGAAACACTTTCAGGAAGGCCTCGTAAGAAAGGGGAGAGTCTCCCCTTTCTTACGAGGCCTTAATGAAAGTGTTTCCTGGCCCCCGAGCGCTGACGTCACAAAGTGGTGGGTGGGGGGCGGGGGGAGACACGGAAGAGCTTCCGTGTCTCCCAGGGAACAAAAAAAATAAAATAAATCCTCGGGTGCGACGCACTCGAGGATTTATTAACCCCCTCCCTGGTGTCGGCCACTGGTTGTGACCCGCACCAGGGAGGTAGTGTAGGCGTCGGCCAGTTGCCGACGCCTGCACTTAAGAGGTTAACAAGTTGTATGTATTTTAATACTGTGATGTGGTATTTGGGTAGCATTTTTTCTATTTTTGTTTTTAAAGTATGGGGATGTTTTGTGTGGGTGTTTTTAACATGTATTTGAATATGGTGACATGTGTATGTTGTACATAAAAAACGTGTACACTCCATATACGTTTATTTTACATCCCCGATGAAGTTCATGTATGGTGAACGAAACGTGTTGGCTGGTTCCATATGGTATATTGAAGTAAATAAAAGGTACTTGGATGACTTTACATTTTTTTTAATTTCGTTTGTGCCCCTCCAGCTATAATATATGGACATCGGACCCGTTTGCTCGCACCTTTGGATCAGCAGGTGCTTTGGTTGGGACTACGACATAAAGAGACATATGGGACAAGGGGAAGGTGCGTTTGCCTTTGGCTTGCTGTTCCGGTTGGATGACTTGGCCTATCCCAAAAAGAATCTCCCTAGCACTGCACCAGTTAGTACTGGTATAGCCAGTCACCAGGTGGGATCAGCAGTGTGCCCAGAGCTAATCAGGGTTCACACTAAAGCTACTTTAGTCTCTGAAGGTGGGGTAGATGTTGCCACTCTTGTTGTCTGGCCCCCTAACATGAATAAATGCAGGCAGCAACTCTTGATTAATGGGACAAAAGTAGAAGCTGTGACGGATACAGGTGCCAGTGTCACCATGGTGACAGAAAAACTGTTTTCCCCAGGACAGTATTTGGCTGGACAAACTTACACAGTCACCAATGCTGGCAATGTAACTAAGGTCCATCCAATGGCTATCCTCACCTCAGAATGGGGAGGGGTTACTGGCCTGAAACAGATAGTGGTCTCTTATGTAATCCCTGTAGACTGTCTGCTAGGGAATGATCTGAAGTCGTCAGCTTGGGCTGAGGTTGAACTCACAACCCATGCAGCCATGCTGGGAATCCCTGAGATGGTGTGTGTGAAAACTAGAGCACGAAGCTGAGCACAGGGTGAAAAACAAGTGTTGGAGCCTGGAATAATGGCCCAACCTTCCAAGAGGAAGGGCAATACGACTGGGGGACCAGCTTCTTAAAAGCAACAAACCCAAGACTCCTCTTGTCAGGAAGAAGTCTCAACCTCTGAGGGAACTGAGTCCATGGAGCTGGATCCTTATCAGGTACAGCTCTTGGGCCCAGGGGGGACCTCAAGGTACCAGCTGTGCCAGGGACAGAAAACCTGTCCCACTCTTGCAGGCCTGAGACAGTAAGCAGCTGCAAAGGAAAAGGGAGATGTCAGTGGCTCTCAAGGGTCTATTAGGAGGAGGGACTCCTATACACTGAGGCCAGAGACCCCAAACCTGGTGCAACCAGGAGAGCGGTAGTGCCTCAGCAGTTTAGAGAGTTTCTCCTCACTCTAGCCCATGACATCCCCCTAGCTGGCCATCTGTGACGGAAAAAAACAAAGAATAGGCTTGTCAGCCATTTCTACTGGCCAAGTATGTCCCAAAATGTGAAAGAGTTTTGTAACTCATGTGTTACCTGCCAAGCCAGTGGAAAGGCAGGTGGCCACCCAAAGGCCCTCCTCATTCTACTACCTGTGGTGGGGGTTCCCTTTAAAAGGCTTGGTGTGGACATTGTGGGTCCACTTGAACCACCCACAGCCTTAGGAAATCAGTACATACTGGTAGTAGTGGACCATGCTACCAGATATCCTGAAGCAATTGCCCTTAGGTCTACTACAGCTCCTGCATTAGCCAAAGCCCTTATTGGTATCTTTACCAGGGTAGAGGTTCTTAAGGAGGTGGTTTTTGACAGAGGTACAAACTGCATTTCACCTTCTCTAAAACACATGTGGAATGAGTGTGGGGTGACTTAAAGTTCACCACACCATACCATCCACAAACCAATGGACTTGTTGAAAGGTTCAACAAGACATTGAAGGTCATGATCATGGTGTTCCCTGAAAAACTCAAAAGGAGATGGGATGTCCTCCTACCATACTTGATTTTCACCTACAGAGAGGTACCTCAGAAGGGAGTAGGGTTTTCCCCCTTTGAACTTCTGTTTCGCCACCCTGTTAGGGGACCACTTGCACTTGTGAAGGAGGGTTGGGAAAGACCTCTCCACAAGCCTAAGCAAAATGTAGTGGACTATGTGCTTGGCCTCTGCTCAAGGGTGGCTGAGTACATGGAAAAGGCATCCAAAAAACTTGAGGCCAGCCAACAGCTCCAAAAGCAGTGGTATGTCCAAAAGGCTGCACTGGTGAAGTTCAAACCAGGGCAGAAGGTATGGGTTCTGAAGCCTGTGGCTCTCAGGGCACTCCAGGACAGATGGAGTGGCCCTCACCCTATCCTAGAGAAAAAGAGTGAGGTCACCTACTGGGTAGACCTGGGCACTAGCAGGACACCCAAGAGGGTGATCCATGTGAACCTCCCTAAACTGTACTGTGACAGGGCTGATGCAACAATGCTTATGGTTCCTGATGACGATCAGGAAGCAAAGGGTGAACCTCTCCCTGACCGCCTTTCTCATGACCCTAAGGATGGGGTCAGTCAATGGAGTTGTCTACTCAGACACCCTCACTGCCTAACAGCAGGATGACTGCTGGCAAGTCCTACAGCAGTTTGCTGGGCTCTTCTTCTTGACCCCTGGACAGACCCACCTGTGTACCCATGATGTGGACACAGGAAACAGTTTACCTGTCAAGACGAATATCTATCGACAGTCTGACCATGTCAACGAGAGCATCAAAGTGGAAGTCCACAAGATGCTGGATTTAGGGGTTATTGAACCCTCTGCCAGTCCCTGGGCTAGCCCAGTGGTCTTAGCCCCCAAACCTCATTCCAAGAATGGAAAGAGAGGCATGAGGTTTTGTGTTAGGTACCAACTCTGTCACCAAGACAGATGCAGACCCTATACCAAGAGCAGATGAGTTGATAGACAAACTAGGTGCAGCCAAGTTCCTCAGTACCTTTGACTTAACTGCGGGGTACTGGAAAATCAGAATGGCACCTGGAGCAAAAGAAAAGACTGCATTCCCGACACACACCTGTAGGGCATTATCAGTTCACTGTTATGCCCTTTGGTTTAAAGAATGCCCCTGCCACCTTCCAACAGCTGGTAAATCAAGTCCTTGCAGGCTTGAAGTCCTTCTGTGCAGCATATCTTGATGATATTGCTGTATTTAGCTCCTCCTGGCAGGATCACCTGGCCCACCTGGAGAAGGTTTTGCAGGCTCTGCAATCAGCAGGCCTCACTATCAAAGCATATAAGTACCAGATAGGACGGGGCAGGACTATACTTGAGCCACCTTTTAGGTGGAGGCCAAGTGCAACCCTGACAGCCCAAGATCCAGACAATTTTGGACTGGGAAGTTCTGAAAACCGAGACTCTAGTCAGGACATTCCTTGGCTTGACTGGTTACTATAGGAGGTTTATGAAGGGGTATGGATCCATTGTGACCCCCTCACTGAACTGACTTCAAAGAAAATGCCCAAAAAGGTAAACTGGACTCTTGACTGTCAAAAGGCCTCTGACACTCTGAAGGAGGCAATGTTCTCAGCGCCAGTTCTCAAAGCTTCAGACTACTCTAAGCAGTTCGATGTGCAGACAGATGCCTCTGGACATGGGATAGGACCAGACCTGTTTCAGAACAATGAGGATAGCCATGACCAGCCTGCTGCTTTTGTTAGCAGGAGGTTACTCCCAGGGAGCAGCGTTGGAGTTCTATTGAGAGGGAGGCCTTTGCTGTGGTTTGGTCCCTGAAAAAGTTGAGACTATACTTGTTTTGTACTCACTTTATTATTCAAACTGACCACAGTCCTCTCAGATGGCTGATGCACATAAAAGGTGAGAACACTAAACTTTTGAGGTGGTCCATCTAGTGGTCCATCTACCTACAGGAAATTGACTTTGCAGTGGAACACAGACCAGGTACTGCCCATGCCAATGCAGATGGCCTTTCCAGGTTTTTCCACTTAGACAATGAAGACTCTCTTGGGAAAGGTTAGTCTCACCCACTTTAGTTTGGGAGGGGGTTGTGTAGGAAAGTGCCTCTTTTGGCATGGTTACCCTCCCACTTTTTCCCTGATATTGATGCTTACTTGACTGAGAGTGTGCTAACATCTTGCTAACCAGGTCCCAGCACCAGTGTTCTTTCCCTAAAACTGTAGTATTGTTTTCACTATTGGCATACCCCTGGCACACCACAGATAAGATCCTTATAAAAGGTACCAGTGGTACCGAGGGCCCTGTGACTAGGAAGGGTCCATAAGGGCTGCAGCATGTACTGTGCCACCCTAAGGTACCTCTCACCAAACACATACACACTGCCATTGCAGCTTGTGTGTGCTGTGCGGAGAAAAAGGTCAAGTCGACATGTCATCCCTCTCAGAGTGCCATGCCCACCAACTACTGCCTGTGGCACAGGTAAGTCACCCCTCTAGCAGGCCTTACAGCCCTAAGGCAGGGTGCATTATACCAGAGGTGAGGGCTCAGCTGAATAAGAAATATGCCCCTATAGCATCTGAGTCCATTCTTAGACATTGTAAGTACAGTGTGGCCATATTAAGTACATGGGCTGGGAGTTTGTCATCACAAACTCCACAGCTCTATGATGGCTTCACTGAAGAGTGGGAAGATCGGTATCAAACCTCTCAGCACAATAAACCCACACTGATGCCAGTGTTGGATGTATTGTACAATGCACCAGGAGGGCATCTTAGAGATGCCCCCTGTATTTTAACCAACCCTTTAGTGTAAGGCTGACCAGTCTGTCACTAAAAGACAGGTATCTGACCTTCTGGGGTGAGAGCCTTTGTGCTCTCTGAGACCAGAAACAAAGCCTAGTCTGGGTGGAGGTGCTTCACACCTCTCCACTGCAGGAACTGTAACACTTGGCGATGAGCCTCAGAGGCTCAGGTCTCCTGTGACAGTGCCCCAAGGGCACTCCAGCTAGTGCAGATGTCTGCCCCCCTCCCCCCCCCGGACAAAGCCCCACTTTTGGCGGCAAGTCTGGCAAGAAAATTAGGTAAAACAGGGAGGCATGTCCCCTCCAGCTAGGGCCACCCCTAAGGTGTCCAGAGCTGAAGTGATCCCGTCCCTGCAGAATCCTCCATCTTGGTTTGGAGGACAGGGGCTGATAGGGTTAGGAGTGTGCCCCCTCCCCAAAGGGAGAGGGCATAGAAAGGGTGTTGCCACCCTCAGGAACAGTAGCCATTGCCCTCTGACCCCTGTAACGTCCCTAAATCTATGATTCAAGGGCTCCCCTGAACCTAGCTCACCAGCTTCCTGGCAACCTCAAGACAAGAAGAAAGAAGATGGACTGCTAAGCCAACCCCCCAGCAGTGAAGACTCCATATGACAACTGACTTAGCCCCAGCCCTACCGGCCAGTTTGCAGCCTCAAGGACTCTGCTACCAAAAGGTGATGCATCCAGCAGGACAAATAACCTCTCCAAACTCCCAGAAGACTGCTTGCCCACCAGAGAACCAAGAACTCCAAGGGACAGCGGCCCTGTCCAAAGAAATCCAAAGTCCAAAGATGCCCTGGATCGGCTAGTCCAGGTGGCCCACCAGCCCAGGGCAGGTCCCAAAGCGACTCTGCCCTTGTCTCCACCCTGGGTTGACCCCTCCTAGCCAGCACGACGACTCCTGCAGCCTAAATACAGATGATCACCCCTGATCACGAGAGAACCGGACAAAGATTCCCCACACCTAAAGGTACCCCTGCACCCGCAGTCCCTTTGGCCTTGGGGTATCCGACCACCAGTCCAGTAGCATTCAGCAGGTGGCCCTCCTCATTTTCCAGCCTGTGGTTTCCTGGAACAGACCTCCTGGATCCAGCCTGCAGCATCTTTGTGACTCCCGGGGTCCCCTATTGAAAAGCATTGGAAGCTTGACACAGTGTATGCACTCTGCATCCGGCCGCCCCCTTGCCGCTGAGGGTGTGTGTTTGGTGCTGACCTTTGGCCCCCCGGTGCTCATCAAAACCCTCCATAGAATACCATTTTAAATCCAACACCAACTTTGACCTCTGCACCCGGCCAGACCTATGTTGCTGGTGGTGTATGTTTGGGGTCATCTTGAACCTTGACCAGTGGACATCCTAACCCCTGGAGACTGGAACTGTAAGTCGAGAACTTACCGTAAAACTGCACTAACACTTTTTCACCCCTAGGACTGTGTTGAAAATTGCAATGCCAACTTTTTAAAGTGAAAAGTGTTACTTGCCCGTAAACCGATTTCTTTGCCATATCTAAACCGAGTGCTGTTTTTTTACTAGCAGTAATACGTTTATTGCGTGATTACTTAAAATCATTGCACATACAAACATTTTTTTTAAAATACATACAAGCATCAAAACTCCAATCTGCCTATGTATAACACACTATGGCCCTCATTAGGACCCTGGCAGACGGTGTTATTTTGCACCACTCGGTCCGCCAGGGGGGTAACAGCTGCTGGGCTGGAGACTTCGGGATTCTGACCCCGCCTACCGCCATGGTTTCCGTGGCTTTTTTACCACACCAAAAACCATGATGGTAGGCACTGTCAGTGCCAGGGAATTCCTTCCCTGGCATTGATAGTGGTCTCCCCCGCCCCCTTTCCCCTCTCCAGAGTCCTCCCTCCTCCTCCCCCTCCCAACCCCGCCAACATACACAACACAGACATACACACGGATACACACACACAAACCCACATTCACCCACGCATGCATACATTCATACACACACACATCAACACACACTGACATAAATCCTAGCACACACGTTTTCACACAACATACCCTACATGCGCACTCACACCCATACCTGCACACACGCATTCCACATGCCTCACACCCGCATGCACGCATACAAAAACAATCACACACACCCCCACACACACAATACCCCCTACCCTCTTCCCCTGTTGGAGAACTCGACTTACCTGCTTGTAGGTGGTCCTCTAGCAGGAGACGGGACGCAGTGCTTCTGCCAGCAGCAGCGTCCACCAGCGGAACACTGCCAGGCCGTATCATGTGTCATGATACAGTCGGCGGCGTTCTACTGGCGTGGCGCTGCTGCTGGCAGCAGCGCCACCTTACCGCCGTCCACCGCCATGACCGTAGCCGGAATTCCGCCAGCCTTCTGGGGAATTCCGACTACGGCCATAATATGGTGGACGGTAGGTAGCCACGGCTATGGTCTTTTGGAGGCCGTCGCCGTGGCAGTAGGCGGGATTTACTGCCAATGTTCTAATGAGGGCCTATATTGCACAGATAGAACTAAATAACATCACCATAATTCACCATTTGTCTATGTGCCAACAGTCAAGAACGCCCTATCTTGATGCAGCTAACTTTTGAACATACTGCAATGTTAGCAAAGTGCCAGAAATCAGCTACCTCCTATAGGATATAAACCTCTTGACAATCCCACCAACACGAAATGTTAAAACAGGGTGTGTTGTCAAGCACTGTCATAGAACCTAAAATCAATAAAAGAGTAAAAGTGCAGATGCATAAACAGTTCTTTCCATCATTCAAGTCATTCACCTGGGATAGGCCAATAAAGTGCTTAAGTAATACATGCTATCTTTCAAATAATTTCCCTAATTTAAGAAGGTATTATAACTCTGTCAGACACTATCTCATTATAGATGGACATAGTGCAAATGCATAAAAAGTTATTTTCCACCATTCAAGACATCCGCCCGGGATAGGCCAATAAAGTGCATAAATAATGTATGCTATCTTTCAGGTCATTTCCCTAAATTAAGGAGGTACCATAATTCTATCAGGCACTATCTTATTGCACATTGGCATAGGAGTCGAAATAGATTAAAATAAAAGTACATACCATCATAAGATTGTCCTCCTAAAATATGCAGGTAAACTGCATAAGTAGTCAAAAAATAGGTTAGAATAAAAGTACATACCATTGTAAGATCGTCCTCGTAAAATAAACAGGTAGAGTGCATAAGTATTACATATTGTCATTCATTCATTACAGGTCATCTACTTGACCTGCATTCATGTATATTGTTTACAACAAAAGCGTTAGAATACAGTAAACAGTACCGTCCTAGACAAAATAGAGAGTTAGCGTGGAGTGAGCAGCCATTTTAATATTGAGGTTCCTTTTCGGGCCAAGCTGCCCCTACCAGTTGCTAACTTTTGCTGACCACGTGCATCCTGTAGAGCCCTGCCGCTCTGGTGAAAAAATCCCCAAAGCAGGCCAGCTCCATGGGGACCTCCGCTGTAAATATGTATTTTAGAGCCTCTTTACATTTTCTCAGGTCATATTTAAAAAATAAGGGTTTTAGTAGTCAGCATCTTTCTGAGGCCAAGCCCGAACAGCAGCATACAAGATGGATTATTGATTCAGTATATTTACACAGTGCATTTTTGCAGATAGCCATGTGGAGACTTCCAATGACGTTTGTAGTCCCAAGAAGGGAGAGTTAGGAGTGGCATCCACAAAATACTCTGAAAGCTTGACCGCCCAATGCTGCTTTCAAATATGGTTGGCCTCTTATGGTTGCATGTGACTCCACTAGACCCTCAGCGCCATTAATGTTCCTGATGCTAGCAATATCACTTTCCCTTGAGGCCCGCACCCCATGCTCCTTCAGCTCCTTTTTTAGCAGAGCCATTGTTATAAAAGGGTCTGTTGCATAGGAAGGGGCCAAGTTAAAAAGTTCCTCTACACTTCTAAGATAGATAGCCCAGTTACTGAAATTATCTGTAAATATTACCCCCTCAGACCATCAGTGTTGGCCCTGAAAACGCGATGATAAAACTTAATTACATACATTTTGTATTCCATATCCATCCTTACTAGGTCTGATTCCAGGCGTATCCCTGCATGCCTAGTGGATCCAGGAATCTGAAATATCTTCTTATAGGCTTTCACCTGGCAGTTCTCAAGCAATGAGGTAAGCCTGTCGGTATATGCAAAATGCCCATAGGAAATTGTTGGTAGTAGTTTTACCTTAATGACTCTCCTAATTGCCTCTGAGGTCGGAGATTTAAGCTGATGGTAAAGTTAGGATAGAACATAGGTAATTTTCTCTGCTTTTGCTGCCAGTGCTGTTGCCTGATATGAGATCTTCTCCGAGTTTGATATCCAAGCTCTGAGGTAGTGTTGCTTAGTTTCCATCTCTATTTTTAGCAGGCCAAGGTTCCAGTCTATTTGATGTTTTTTAGCTTTGTGAGTAAAAATCAAAACTTTTGTTTTAGCCGCATTTGCCTGTAATGCATTTTTTTCATTATAACATTTTCATATATCCATGCCCCTTTTCAACCCTATCCGAGTCTGAGCAAGCAGGACCACATCGTCGAGCACAGTCTGACCCAGTTTCCAGAGGAATGTATTTCCTTTGAGCAACTCTGCACCCAGATCAGCTGTATAAAGATTGACAAGAGTGGGGGCAATGACACAGTATTGCTTTAAACCTCTATTAGTATAGATTTTCTTTGTTGCGTGTGTTTGAGATATCTTAATTCGCACCCATGTGCCAGAGTAAAGCACAGTTATAGATCCCAGCAGCTTTCTGGGTATCCCCCAAGCGTCTAGTTTCTTCCAGAGAATATGGCGCTTAACACCATCAAAAGCCGCACTATGATGAATGAAACAGGCAAACAGTGGCTGAGATGGAGACTTCTGTGCTTTCTGACCCAGGTATGAGAGGGCAAGTATGTTGTCTAATGTAGAAGAGTAGGACCTAAACACGGTCTGGTACATGGGTATAATATTGTTTTCAGTGATCCAATTTTCAAGCTCTTGTAGGAACACTTTTGCAAAGGCCTTGCCATCCACATCCAATAGTGTTCTCAACCTTTAATTTTTGGGTTGGGTAATATCCCCATTTTTGTATATTGGGTACAATATTGACCCTTTCCAGGCCTCCGGGACTACAGAAAAATGTAGACAGTCATTAAACAAAATAGTCAAAGGCTCCACCCAAAAATCATGGTCGTCTTTAAAGACGCTCCCTGGAAGGCCGTTTGGTCCTGGAACCCCTGCATGACGAATACTGCCAAGTATAACTTGCAGTGACTTGGCAGTGACATTTAACGACCTGTTGTCAAGGCTGTCTAATACATGTTGAAGCCCCGTGGTGCCATGAGCATCTACATATTCTGGATCCACATAAAGTTTTCCCCCATGGCTTTCCCAATCACAAGCAGAAACCACACTATCGTTGCTGGCAGATGTATGTAGCAGAGTGTTGATATAGTGTCATAATTCTCTGCTTTTCCTTGGTAACATCAATGCATGTATTTGTTTCCATTCTTCTGTGTCCTTGATCTTCAATTTCCAAATTATTTTCTTATGCTCTTTCCTTGTCTGCCTTCTGAGGGCTTCCGCAGCAGGGGTTTTATTTTTCCTGTACTGTGATTCTGCCTGCTTGCATGCCTTTTTACTATGTTGATATTCCCAGGATGCTAAGAATTTATCAGCTTCTCTTCTTTTGGCCCCTGATTGCCCGTGCTGTTTGGAGCTATTAAGTGCATCATAGAGTTTATTAATCATTATTCCCAGCTGGTCGGTCACCCGACTTGCCCCAGTTTCGAGCATTGGGGGGTCATAGGCCTGTTTCCAGAGTTCATGCTTAGCAGAACAAGCCATGCCCCATTTAATCTCTTTAATCAAAGGACATAGGCTGGACAATAGTTGCTTCCCAGTAGCCTTGTAAGACTGATGCCTCACAACTTCAAGATCAATTTCTATTGCCACTGGATTATGATTGCTTTCTGGTCTTTTCTTGGTAAGAGTGTGCCAGTGACAATTTCATTGTGATTAGTCGTTCTCAACTCAAATTCTTTAAAGAAAGTTTCTAAGGCCATTCTTACAGAGTTTACTGGGAGCCCAACCTCCTGGCCCAGGTTACGAAGATTAAAATCTCCTGCAATCACATATTCATTATTTGGGTGTTCATATTAGAATTCTTTCAATAAAGATAAGATTGATTTGACCTTTGCCTGTGTTTTTTTCCCAGCCGGGATAGATATACAAATTTATAATTGATACGGTGTTGGTTTATTGATACAGGCCAGACCATGTATGGTTATCACATGAATATCCTTTGTTGATTTCTCCCAGGCCTCCACCTTGATGTCTAGATCTAATTTAACATATGTTGCTAGTTCTCCCATATGTCTTCCAAACAGATTTTTCTTTTGTGCGGGATTCTGAGTTGTTATGAAGCCAGAGATGGGTAATGGCTCCACCGACCAAGTTTCCTGTAAGCATAAAATAACAGCATTATTCACAAAATCCCCAATACTGGGACTAGCAATAAGGGAGGTCAGGCCGGCCACATTCCAACTCGCTAACTTGATCACACTTTTTAGGTAATAGGGGGTGAATCTTCACGGCTAAAGATGCATTTTTCCTTTTGTGGTCAAAGCTGCACGAAGCCAGTCCTAGTCCCGCTGACCTTCGTCGCTGAGATTGCTTCTTGCACCTGTGTGTTGTATACCTCATACATTCCTTGTCACCTGTATAGTAATTCTTTTATCTACCATCAGAGATTTTATCGCAGGAGTTCCTCTCAGGATACTAGATGGTTTGTTATCTGGATGCAATGGTTGTTTCCCCATTGACAAAACACAGGGGTATTGTTCTATTTTTGGTTTGCTGATTTTTATGCCCCAGCTTATCAGCAAACCCTGGGTTTCAAATATTCTTTCTGCGATGCTCTGATCAGTCCAGTGTGGATTCTCTCTGACTAATCCACGCATAGGTGTTAAAGTTTACTGAGGAGAGGTGCACTGTAGTAAGGTTCGAAAGCGATGGCATATTATGCAACAAACCCAGTATATTTGACCTATTCAGGATGTCCCAAGGCCCGTGATGCATATAGCAGAGTAAATATTTTTGCAGGCAGTTCGGTGTTCTTTTGGAAATTTGTAATGTTTATACTTAATTTCCCATGGTGTTCCTGCGCATACACAGACCTATATGTGGCAGTGGATTCCCGAGTATTTGTATAGTCAGGCGGGCGATGGATTAGCTCTGTGCTCAGAGCATGCGCCTGATCTGCCAGTATTCCCTTCTTAAGAATTGCTTCTTACAGGAGGCCCTGTTCCTGATAGTCACATATTTGTTCATGCTGCATCAATGTAGGGGGATTTGCAAGAGTCATCTCCTGTATACCTTGAGATTGTACCATCAGTGAGTTAATATTACATACGGCTATTGTTACTTCCTGTATGAGTCCCCAATTAGGGGAGGCCTGCATCGTACACTCCCCATTACGTCTTTTCTGGTTGTGTGGCCCTTCGTTGTTTATAGAGATGTTGTTTTGGAGAGCCCCCACTGAGCTCATCATCCCCACATTTCCCAGCTGCTGTATTGAGGATTTCCTCTTAGAGGTGCCACCCCACATTTGCCCTTCATCCCCCACAGCTTCAGGATGCGACCCCTGACCAGGTGCCATCTCCAGCTCTCCAGCCTGCAATGGTACTAGCTTTTTCATTAAAGTTGAGCCACCAATTTGCTTTTCACATCTGTTGGCCTTGGGCCACGCCATAAGAGCATAGGAAAGCGCCTGATCAGTATCTGCTGTAGGCCCAGATGTCTGAACATTGTAGCCACTTTCCATTTTATTGACAATAGGAAGTTTGTGACCCCCAATACTGGCCAATTCATCCACAGTTGTAACTACAGCATGTGATCGTGGGTAAGGAATGGGTACCGAGAGTAGGGAAGGTTTCTGCTGGAAAATTGGATAGGTTTCGAGATTCCCAGGGGTATCACCGGGAGCATTTGTAACTTTCCCATTGCGGCTCAATCTGTTCTTTCTTTTGGTAATTTTAAGTGATTTCTTCAACTTTTTCTTCTGTCATCTTGTAATATGTGTCTGTTGGTTATTTCCAACAATAGACCCGCTTAGCGGCTTGATAACAGCTTCTGGCACCATTTATGCCATCCTGGACAGCGCAAACTCCTGGAAAAGTTGACAGCCTTGTTGTGTGGTAGTTGATGGCGTGTTGCTTGATTCAGTACCCTTATCTCCCTCATTCTCATCTGCTAAAGTAGATATTCCCCCTTTTTCTACTGATTCTGTGAGCATTAAGTCCTGCTGCTTTCTTTCAGGCGTCCAGCAGCTCAGCTTCTTGCCTACTTCATGGGCAGTTTTACAGTGATTAATGAGTCTTGTTAGCATATCAGGCAGGGTCGCCATCTTATTTATTATTTAATCATTACAGCTTCCCCCCACCATATTGCCTTCATTCCATCTGTTTTCCCAACTATCTAGCTTTCCGATTAGTGAGTTCAGTTTTCTGTCCAAAGTAAGTACACTTTGAACCAACGTGTTATCTCCAGATGGATCTCCATTTTATGCGACTGCCAGGTAAGGGCTTTAACTGCAGATAAAAGGGAGGCAGTTATGGTGTTTATGATACAGTCTGATCTATCCTCTTCCTCCATCTCCTTACAATGTGAATATTCCTTTGCTGTCTCTGCGCCGGAGGCCTTCCTCTTCTCCGCTTCTCAACCATGGTCTTCCATAATTGACTCTCGTAATGACCAGCATCCATGTGCGGTAGTGGTGACCATGTCCTGAGGGCCTTCCATTACACCTTGCAGAGAGGTAGAGCAAGACTAGCTATTACCAAGGGTCTCTTGCTCATAGAATTCCTCTAACTGAGACTGCGCTATCTGATGGATCTCTGCTTCTATTAGCAATTTTTTCTTACTTAAGAGTTTAGCATGTCCATCAGTCGACGGCCGAGGTATTGCCATTAGAGAAGAAATTCCATTTGCCTCTGAACCGCTGTCTATTCCCATTGGATTTATATCTAGGCCAGGTCTGTTATAATGACAGTTATGGTGAATGCTGCTGCTTTTTTCTAAGACTGTGTCTGCCAATTCTATCAATTATCCAATTATTGAAGCATCCAGGCTGGAGCCTGTAGCAGAGATAGCAGATCCTTGCACTTTCTCAGTTTGTATTGGAAAAGTTGGTTCTAAGTTCTAAGATCGGGGTCAAAGGAGTAAACTGTGTATCTTGATTGCTCAATAGTTTAATATCCTCTCCCACCCCAACCCTCGCTCTTGTAAAGTAATTATGTATAAAGGCTTTTCTGGTGTTCAGAGCCTTTCTCTTGGGACCTGACCTATACTCCCTCTGTGTCTTAAGCCCATATGTTAGCGGCTGGTCTTCCCCCAACTCCAACTCCATAATGTCTCCGTTGTCACTATGGGGTTTTATGGGTTCTGAAGATCCACCCAAGACCAACACATGTCTATCATCTTGTAGACACCAATCATCATCCTTAATTTCCTGCACAGCTCCTGTATTGAACATGGTGGACAACCTCAGTCTTTTATCGGTACACTTCGCTCTTAATATTGGACTGCTGCTTTACTACTATAGATTGCCCCTTCGCTTCCCTGCATGTGGAATAAATTCTAGGAGCCATTCCCAATTGCCCCTAAATATCTTAAGATTTCTTTGTACATTCTGTTTTTTCTGTACCCTTTGTGTCTCCGGTACCAACCTAGGGGATTTCAAACCTATTATTGATCTTAATGCAGATGAGTGAACTGCCGTTGTTTTTCTCGCCGAAGGCCTCAACTACTGCTCTGTGCCAGCCACCTTACCCCAGGATCCAGGAACCATATACATGACCCCAGGCCGGCGGCCCACTTGTGTTAACGCTGGTACTTGCGTCAGCGTTTTTCAAAAATGTTTTTTGCGTAGCTTTTTAAAAAGAAAGGTGTAAGTTTAAACTTGTAATGGCATGCTGGTCAAGTGTTATGCAAATTATGGAAAACTGTATGGCTTTCAGTTTGCTTCAGGCTATGGTTGTTTTACTTTCAGGGAAATAAACAGTGAAAACCGGCTCAGCAGACCATAAAACAGGCACACAAACAGCCAAAAAATCGGTCCAGACACAGCCATCACTTCTTGATTGACCTATAGTCCAGTCCTACCCTGAAGAGCAGCCCAGGGCTTTCAAAACCAGCCTCCAGGGGCTCCAATTCACTGGGGAAATGCCGAGTGCAATAAAAGGCCAGTCTGGCCCTGCATAGAATTTGCATATGACTGGTCCCTGTCTAGCGTGTCAGGTGAGCAATGTGTGGGTCATGAGGAAATGTTTCCACAAGTTTCTGGGTGACAGTTCGAATTTTTGATGACTAATGTCATATGGAGTGCACCAGAGTAGACTCTGCCAATCTGTGTTGTTTCTTTCTATGCTGTGAAGGCCCCGCTGGCTTATCAGAGTGCTCGGCTCGGTGGTTACTTGATTTACAAATGGAGGATAAGAACTGGTCGCATGAAGACGTCTGGCAATACAGTGGGAGTGAATGCAGTGACTGTATAACTGCAATCTTATAATGTAATTTAAAGAACTGACTGTTTTATGTATAATTCAGAAGTAGGCGCACCTTGAGCCCTGGTTTGGTGCAGAAGAGGTGACACAGTTTACATTCAGTTTCTTGGCACGCTCACAGCGGGGGCTCCCGTGAAGATCTGGCCAGCTGGCACATGTGACTGCAGTTTAACACATGTCAAGCAAAGTCAAGCAAAATGTGTAAATAAGAACAAACAACGTTAAACTACACATTTTCAGTTGAACTGTGCTGGAAAAAATGAATGCTGAATTTACTGGGGAAATTGTCATCTGGCACATTTTGAAGCTCACGTGAAGAGCATGTTTTCCAAGCGAGAACAGATGGCCGAACACCTAAGAGGCTCCTCAGACGTTCTGCTCGTCTTTTGTTGATGTCAGGGAAAGTCGTGCTTGGCCATCACACACCAAGCAGCTCGCGGCGCATCTCCAATTATAATTCCATTTTCCACGTTTGACGATAAGTTGTCACATGCATTCTGGGCCCTCTACTGCTCCGGAAAGTAAAAGGAAAAGCTTTTTCGAAAACTGCTGAAACCATGAGAAATGAAAACCCGACAGGCTTGCAAAACGAATATTGCTTTTCTACATATTAGGCACAAGATGGGTATCTTAGAAGCCCATAGATGGAGGCAGGTTAGCTTGTGATAAAACTGGTTTTAATGAATGGCTCTGGTTTATTTTAGATGGCGGCATCTGCTCCTGCGCTCTGTCGTGCTGCAGCACAGGTTGCGTAAAATTTGTCTTGTCTCAGATTTCCCACTCACCAGACTGCAAGATCTTGCGTTCAGCTTGTCCTTAGAAGAGAAAACAGCAATGCAGCATTATAAACGTTACTGTTGTATGTGGCTTCGTTAGGAAGGCTTGAGAGTGAGCAAGGGGTCAGATTCCCGTTATTCACTGGAGTGATGTCACAATAATGGTCACCCAAGTGGTTACCAATGTTGTGACTTCACTCGAGGAAGCACTTTCTCCTGATGCTTTGGGCGAGTGTCCAGAGACTCGAGCGAGGGTGGTAGGGAGGTGATTGGTGATTTCACACATCACTTCTTGCACTTCTCCCATGTAGACCTGAGGCAGATAAGATAACAAGAGCAGTGCTGAGCTTGACCGAATTGCTCCCTCCCCCTGTCAGCACAGATCTCTACAGACAGGCAATAAGAGGGCAAATAAGGCCGTGTGGTGCCAGCTCTCCACTCTGCGTGAGAGCAGGGAGCACACTTTGGGCTGGGAAGAGTTTTTGGAAGGAGGCCTTGTTAATTTTTAGGTCTTGGCTGTAAACAGTGCGCATGTGTTGTCTCGAAACGAGACACGAAGTATCTACTTCGTGGGAGTACAGCCTGCCCATAGGCTTCCCATTTGCTGGCATCATCGTCGCTACATTTTTTGTTATCTCCATTTGTCAATAGCATGCATTTATCATGCCCCTCCCTGTGTTTACTGCTCGCTGAGAGCAAGGACCAAGTACACTATTCCTCTTTTTCTGACCATTTTAGGAACTTCTTTTTTCTTGGTTAACACGCCCTCCTCAGTAATGCTGCTGTTTTAATGCCTCTGAACTCCGTTTTATTTTCTGTTATTATCCTGTCCCACTTTTCATGTGCTCCATCTATCACTGGTTGCACATGGGGAAGAACGGTGGCAACGGGTCACGTCAGCACCGTGGTTTCACATGCAAATGTGTTACACAATTCCAACAACTTTGTGTTAGTGACGTGTGCCATTTTTTGTTTATAATCCCATACCATTAGTCTGCATAAGCATGTTTGCTCTCCGTTGCATGGATGGGTACTTACTTCCATTCCTCTTGTTTGCACACTCTTCCCCTTGTATATGTGGGCATTCCCGATGCACTGGGTTCTGCCTGTTTCTGTTTGTGCTGCAACATCCCTTTCGCCATCTCTCTAATTAGGCCCTTCTATTGCAGAGACAATTGGCTACGCCAATGCTTGTTATTTTCATTTTGGGTGCCTGGGAGTGGAGGATGGAAGGAGGCCACAGTTTGTTGGGAAGCTGATCCCTAATCGGATGGCCCTGTCAGGACAGAAGCAAGCAGAGGAACCTGGCCTGGCCGTCATCATGGGGAAATGGGGAAACAGTCCTTTGACCTGAAATGTGACTCTAGAAAGGAGGACAAATAGGCACCAGGAGCTACCGTGTCGATGACAGCCACAATGACAAGGAAAGACAATTTAAACGTTCAGTCTCTATTCTTACATATACAGATATGCCTTGCCAGTATTGACGGTAAA
Organism: Pleurodeles waltl; assembly: GCF_031143425.1. Taxonomy (NCBI): domain Eukaryota; kingdom Metazoa; phylum Chordata; class Amphibia; order Caudata; family Salamandridae; genus Pleurodeles; species Pleurodeles waltl. Next base: position 522,008,967 of record NC_090442.1, read on the forward strand.
ATCGAATCCCTCACCTCAAGGACGGACCAGACGAAGGAGCACCAGGAAATGCAAGGAACTCATTCTGAAATGACGGAAAAACTAAGAATTGCCCTTGAAGATGAAGCCTAATGCAGAAAAGAAAACCTGGATAAGGCTAAAAATGAACACTATAAGCAGCTTGCAACAAAATAACCTTCGTATTCCGGAGTCAACTGCTACTTGAAAAATGGAGGAATTTGTGAAAACCCTGCTCACAGACATCTTTGACAGATATTCGTACTCCCCCCTGTTTCTTGCACTGTGCCCTCCTTCTTGGGCCCTACTTGCCCCATTATAGCACACATCCTTAACTACAGAGGATCCAGTTCACAAATGGCATTATCTAGTACACTTAGTAGTACTACAATAGTACTACTAAAGTTCTTAAAAATGCTATTTACAAACCTAAAAATGTAAATCTAGCTGTACTATGGGCTGATCATCACACAAGTATATTTACTACTTAAGAATGGCTGAGAAAAGGAGCAAACTAACTGCCAAATTAAAGGGGTTTAGAGAGGAGGAAGGAGGGCAAAGGAGGAGTTTGAGGAGGGACTGGCATCTACCCACAAAAGAGTAATCCCATTGCTATTTAGAAACTGCACTTCTAAAGTTACTACAGCCAAAAATGACCTAAAACAGTAGTATGGTTTGCAGCTGGTGTAAATCCAGCACTGCACATGGCTAGCCACTGGCACTGCAACACCCTCCCTTAGAAAATAATGGAGGTAGCAATTTAAATTGAGCCCCAAAAGGAAATAATGTTAAGACAAATTAAATTAAACAAATATAAATAATTGTAATTTAGTGGTAAAAGTATCTAATAATGAAACATATGTATTATGTTATTTAAAAAAAATCATAACTTTGTTTAATATAAGAATTAATGTAGCATTATTTTTTACTAAAATATAATTTAATTACTTTGAATGAATTATGTACATCACTTTCATTAATTATTAATACATAATAAATATATATTTTATACTTTAGGTAGCATTTTTTATGAAAACGTCAGAAACACAATTTCAACCTAAAGTAATTCATTCAAATAATTGTATTTTAAATTTAAATTAAGTTAATAATATTGTAACTTTTTAAAATGTTGTTCTGCATTTAGAATAAAGATACAATATAATGAACATTAATTTTTAACATAAAAATATGTTCACAATTTTTTTTCTAGTTTAATAAACTTGTGTAATTTTCCCAGTACTTTACCATAGGGAGATCTTCTCCCCGCTGTGGTCCTCTCCCATGCAAGGAAGAAAAGTGAACTTGCATACAGAGCTGCCTCTATTTTAGTTTACCCGGGCTGGCTTCACTTTTGCCAAGATGCAAGGTGGGTGATTCCCCACAGTTAAAAACATCTTCGGAAGGTGGAGACTCAATGGACACTTGATCTAGAATTGCATTATTGTGTAACAGTAGTTAATGCTTTCTGCTAACTCTGTAGCACCTCACCAATTTGAAGGGAGATAATGGAAATGGCCCTATATATGAATCAGCTAAATGGAGAACCACCTTTGCTTACTCACGTTCATTTTGTTAAAAACTATTTGTAATCAAATGTTGGATCTAATGCTACATTTCTGGGTTTAGAGGCATCCAATGGACCATGACTCATGCTCACAACTCAGTTAAGATAATTGTTAACTGTTCTTCTTGGGCACCCCACCAGGCAGCGAGAAACAAGTGGGAAGAAGGCCTAGAATGGTCACTCATAGCACTTTAACAGTAGCAAATTCATCCACAGATTTGTACCCCCCCCCCAAGAATATGAAGATGTGTGGCCTGGGGAACAACAGTAGGTGCAGGTGTTGTAGGGCCCCTGACACAGATTTCCTACACCTAGCCTGGTCTGCTCTGTGGGTGCCAAGTTTTGGCAGACAGTCTTTGAAGATATGCCAAGAATGATCAAACAGCCATTCCACTCCCCTTATGGCACTGTTGAGATAGATAAGAGATACACCAGCTGGGGTTCAACAATACACAGCCCTCTCACTGATCCTGGCTTAAAAACAAGTAGAAATGTGCTGAGGGTAAGTCCAAGTCTGTCAGCCATGGACTGGCTGCAGGATCTGACACCCTGTAATGGTATATTACATATCCATGTCTTTACTATCCCGCAAACAGCATGGTCAAGAGCCATATGGGCACATTTATGTTCTTTTTGATGGACTGGGATGCAAGATATTACCCACAAGCCCAAGTGAAATGGTTACAAATACTATTTCTGACAGCCAGAAGGGTGCAGCTGGAAATTTGAATATTCACGCTCACTCGACAATCTGCACCGTATCTACGTAAAGGGTATGCATTAATGATCTGTGAGTAATGTTGAGTTTTTATAATTATAAAATCTGCTAAATAATTTCTAGAATTCTTGCATTTTGAATAGGCTGGGTGGAAAGCATGCACAAAACAAAGTTGTTGCTGGATTTGCTCTTAAAGATACCATTACTGATTCTGCAAAAGCGTACATACATGCTGTAAGCTCTGATTATTAAAGCAAGTACCTGATATACGTGAAGATAGGTTTCAAAGTGCACACTGGCTTTTTGTGACCTGTCTCTGATTTTGCGATGTGACCTATATTCTAATAAAGTCACATCCGAGAGTCCTCAGTCACAGAGGGTTGTAGAAAGATCTTCCTAATGAATATTCATCAGGCAGATCACTGTATGCGCCTCCCACCCCATAATCGGCTTTGTACACAGGGATTTTTTTGTAAATATGTTTATCAAGTTTTCACGCATCCAATTGTGCACAAATTACATCAGCATTGAAATAGTATTACACACCATGCCCAAGCGGGGTTATATTCGCAGCCGTGCACATCAATTATAATTATATACAAGTCTCCTTAACCTGCTGAGTCTACATAGGTCTTTAAAAAAAAAAAAAAATGTAAAACTTTTTTGTTTGTCCTCATTCACCTTAGACTCCAGGCCACCTCCATTCCTTAACCTTTCACGCCCTCTTGAATATGGAGGTAACCTATGCCAAAGGAGTTCAATTCTCTCTCACTCAGCCTTCTCCCCAAAAGCTGAAGTGGAGGGGTGTTGTGACTGTAGAGAAGCAGGTGTGTAATCATTTGACTTCAACTTTTCGTCCAGCTCCAGCCCCTATAAACACCCTTGAATACTCTGCCACTCCATTAAGGGAGCCCACAATTTCTCCTTTTTCTTTCTTGATTCTTCCATTTCCATATTCAATTTAGGCACATGAAAGAGAGCTTTCAGCCATTCCTTAAGCAAGGGGGGAAGCTGACACTCATTTATGACAAATTTCTCTTCTCGCCAGAATAATCGAATAAAAGAGCAGATTATTCCCTTCTCTGCTTCCCAATTCAAATTCTTGTGAATGCCCGAATATAATCAGGGGAGACTTACCCTAATTTCCCACCTCAATATACTCGAAATAATTTTGCACCCTTCTATCCAAAAATAATGGACCCCTGGGTAATCCATAAACATATAAATATCTGTTGCATTCTTCATTCCACATTTACCACACTCCACCATTCCTCCCTTCTTCATTCTAGAGAGCTTGTCTGGAGATATATAACCCTGTGTATAGAAAAGAGATGTTTTTTTCCTTAAAAGGGCAGGCTTAACTATACTAAATAGGGTATGCATTGACACTCTCCACCAGTCTTGCACCCGATCCCGGTGCATATGATCACCCCAAAGGGCTTCGGCCAATGTAAAGTCACCATCCAGTGCCTCTTGAATTTCCAGGTACCAGGGTGATATTTTCTTAGGACTATCTGATTCGATTATCTTCCAAGGTGTTCACTAATCCCATCTCTACTCGAATACTTCAAGACCAGCCATCCAAAGGAATATACTTCAGTCTGGAAAGGGTCCCTCCTGTTCTTTCTCATAGCTCTTCCTATGAAAGTAGGGACCCTTCCCTAAAACCCCCACCCCAATACTCTATACCGGCCTTTCTAATAGGCGTAGCTAGCACGTCCTTCAGGCATTCTGGCGTACCCAGCGAGTCCCAAATGCATGCTCTTTGAGAGTAATAAGGGATCTTCGCTGCTGATTTGAACTGAGACCAACTTCTGGCGAGGTCCTGCAATACCTTCGATTTCACCTTCTTGAAAAACTTTGATCTCCAAATTTATATAAAAATGCTTTGATGTCCCTTTCATGGTATCTACCATTGCTTTAAACATACCCCCTATTGCTGTAGAGTCTGGCTAGGTGAAAAACATCACTGAATATCTAAGTTGAAATGCCTAAGTATGGTACTGTAAGTCCGGCAAAGCTAAGCCACCCTTTTCTCTTCTCCATCACAACTTTTTCCACACAAAAGAGTTTATAGCTTGCTGAGTTTTACCTAAGTATTCCTTGCTCATTTGTAATGGAATGGCATTGTGTAAAATATTCAACTTGCGAAGAATCACCATCTTAACCAAATTAAACCTTCCCAGGAGCGTCAAAGGGAGGAGTACCCAACCTTGCATTAATTTGCTACATACTACCAACAGCTTTTTTTGATTCGTCAATGCAAGTTGCTCAATACCCTGTGTGATATGAATGCCAAGATATCTCATCCTTTTCTTTTCATGCCCTAGTTCCTTCTTCTGATTCCAGGAGATTATCTTCAACTTCTCAACGTTCACATGGTAACTGGATAATTTACCAAAATTCTCTGCTAACTCCAAAAGTATGGGAAAAGCCGTAGTTTGGTCTATCGTATATACCAGAAGATCATCCGCATATAAGGCTGTCTTCCTTTCCCACTTCTTATACCTAAAAGGGGTAATTCTGACGTCCCGCCTTATCTTCCTGGCAAGGGGCTCCATATACAATTCTAACAGCAAAGGAGATAAGGGACAGCCCTGCCTGGTGCCTCTAGCAATCTTAAAGGACTTTGTGAGATTCCCATTTACCAATACCCTGGCCGAGGGAACACAATAAATAGCCCTGCAAAAGTTTTCTCCCAGGTTACAGAGTCTCAGAATTGTATTTAAATATTCTCTATTTACTCTATCAAAAGCCATTAACACCTCCATGGCTATAATAGCCAGATGGGCTTCTTGAAAAATAGCCAAATCTATGGCCCCAATCAAGTTTAACAAGAGTTCATGTAAATATCTGCCTCTAATAAAAACCTTTCTGGTCCGGATGTATCAGACCGTCCATCATTCCACTTAATCTATCTGCCTGTATTTTAGCGAAAATCTCATAGTCGCGATTTAATAATGAAATAGGCCTGTATAATTCACATTTCACAGGACTTTTACCAGGCTTCAGGATCAATGAGATAATAGCCTCATTCCATCAGGCCGGAATATGTACTCCATTCCCGACAATCCCTTCAAGCAATTCTGACATAACTGGTATGATTGACTCCCCCAAAATCTTATAGAGCTCAATCAGAATTGCGTCAGGTCTTGCTGCTTTCCCTCCCTTACTTCCCTTGGAGAAATTGGTTTATTCAATTTTACCTGTTCCTCTTGTGTGAGACTCGGGAAAATGTCTTGTCCTAGCCAAGTGCCCACCTCCTATTACCCCACCTCTGACTCTTCTGTATACAGTTGTATATAAAAATTCTAAAAGGCATTCTCTGGATCCTCACTGTATGTAGTTCTTCCCCCAGCCTATTTAGCTCAATCTCATTTATATGATTCTGCACTTGGGATGTCTTGCTCTTCAAGGCCAGCAGCTTCCCCACACTTTTGTCATACTCAAAGTGAGCCAATTTACTCGCTTCCCACCTTCTGATCACCGTGGCTTGTAATATGTCCTCTAACTGCTGCCTCAAGTCACTCAAACGGTTGGTCAAACCTTTTCAGTCCCCTCTATGATCTTTGTTAATTGATTCTCACAGTTTAACATTTCTTGTTCTATGTGGCCTATTTTGTCCTGATACTGTCTGTTGGACCTGGCTTTTTGACAGGGTCATCCCCAAACTTTTTGCCTCCTTCCTCCTATTTTTTCTGACCTGTTGTTGTTGGCTTTTGACCTCTGGGCACTTTACCACTGCTAACCAGTGCTAAAGTGCATATGCTCTCTGTGTAAATTGTACTATTGATTGGTTTATCCATGATTGGCTAGTTAATTTACTTATAAGTCCCTAGTAGAGTGCACTTTATGTGCCTAGAGCCTATAGATTAAATGCTACTAGTGGGCCTGCAGCACTGGTTGTGCCACCCACTTCAGTAGCCCCTTAACCTTGTCTCAGGCCTGCCATTGCAAGGCCTGTGTGTGCAGTTTCACTGTCACTTCGACTTGGCATTTAAAAGTACTTGCCAAGCCTAGAATTCCCCTTTTTCTACATATAAGTCACCCCTAATGGTTGCCCTAGGTAACCCCTAGAGCAGGGTGCTGTGTGGGTAAAAGGCAGGACATTTACCTGTGTAGTTATAGGTCCTGGTAGTGTAAAACTCCTAAATTCGTTTTTACACTACTGTGAGGCCTGCTCCCTCCATAGGCTAACATTGGGGCTGCCCTCATACACTGTTGAAGTGGCAGCTGCTGATATGAAAGGAGCAGGAAGGTCATATTTGTCTGGCCAGAATGGTAATATAAAATCCTGCTGACTGGCGAAGTCGGATTTAATATTACTATTCTTGAAATGCCAGTTTTAGAAAGTCAGCATTTCTTTGCACTTAAATCTTTCTGTGCCCTTCAACCCACGTCTGGCTAGGTTTAGTTGACAGCTCCTTGTGCATTCGCTCAGACACACCCCAAACACAGGGTACTCAGCCTCACTTGCATACATCTGCATTTTGAATGGGTCTTCCTGGGCTGGGAGGGTGGAGGGCCTGCCCTCACACAAAGGACTGCCACACCCCCTACTGGGACTCTGGCAGACAGGATTGAACTGAAAGGGGGCTTGGTGCATTTCTTAGACACTCTTTGAAGTCACCCCCACTTCAAAGGCACAACTTAGTATAAAACAGGGCCTCTGCCCTACCTCATGAGACACGTGCTGGAGAAGAAACCTGAACCAGAAACTACATCCTGCCAAGAAGAACTGCCTGGCTGCTCAAAGGACTCACCTGTTTGCTTTTCTACAAAGGACTGCTGCCTTGCTGAACTCTTGTCTGGCTGTAAAAGTGCTCTCCAAGGGCTTGGATAGAGCTTGCCTCCTGTTCCCTGAAGTCCCAGGACCAAAAAGACTTCTCTTTTTCACTTGGATGCTTTGTGCGCCGAAATTTTCGGCGGCAGCTTGTTCTGCGGCGAGAAAAACGTCGCACACTGACACTGATCGAGGCAACGCCTTCGGGACGACCGGAACTTCGACGCACGGCCTCGCAAGGACAACGCCGCCCGACTTCCAGAGGAGAAATCGACGCGACGCCTGGTGTGAGAGCGAAACTTCGACGCACAGCCCCGCGGAACGACACGCAGCCGGAAAACAAGCAGGAGAATCCACGCACAGACCAGGGATATCTGGTAATCCCCGCGACCCATAGAAAGAGACTGTCTGCGCGCCGGAAAACGACGCACAACTTCCCCGCGTAAAAAATAACGGCGCAAGTCCGTGTGTGCTGGGGAGAAATCGACGCACACACTATTTTTCCACGTATCTCTTCTCCTGCGGCCCTTTGCGGAGATTTTCCACTCCAAACCAGGTACTTTGTGCTTGAAAGAGACTTTGTTTGGTTTTTAAAGACTCAAGACACTTTATATCACTTTTCAGTGATATCTTTACAAATTCATATTGCATCTTTGATCGTTTCGACCTGCAAATACCCAGATAAATATTATATATTTTTCTAAACACTGTGTGGTGTATTTTTGTGGTGTTATACTATGGTATTGTATGATTTATTGCACAAATGCTTTACACATTGCCTTCTAAGTTAAGCCTGACTGCTCGTGCCAAGCTACCAGAGGGTGGGCACAGGCTAATTTTGGATTGTGTGTGACTTACCCTGACTAGAGTGAGGGTTCTTGCTTGGACAGAGGGTAACCTGACTGCCAACCAAAAACCCCATTTCTAACATTGGTGGCAGTGGTGGGATAGGACTTGTGTTTGTGCAGTGACATTCAGTAGCTAAGTATTTCACTACCTACCCAGAGTTGAAGGTCATCTTGATTTTTCATCTTTTTGCTTTTGGTTCTCTGATGTCCTCCTGGATATACTATTGATATTTTGGACTTTGGATTTTGGTTTTTGCCTGTGATACCTTATCAGATTGAGAATGGTTATCTACCGTGTGTCATACTTTGTGCCTACTGACCACCTCACTAAGGCTGACCTAAGGAGGCTTTGCAAAAAATGGGGCCTTCCTGTATCAAGGAGATCTACTAAGATGGAACTGCTAGATACCTACATAGTCTGAGGGGAAGAAAGATGGGCAGAGAGAGAGGCAGCAAGAAACCAAATGACTAAGTACCCCTCAGATGAGGAGGAGGACTGCTCACATGAAGAGGAAGACTACTCAGATGAGGAAGGAGAACCAGAGAGAGATGAATGGCTCCTAGCTCAAAAGCGGCAGGAGCAACAGTTAGAGGAGTATCTTGAAAGGGTTGAGGCAAAAAGACTCTTAGCCCTGGAAAAAGAAAGGATTGCAGCTCAAGAGCTGAGCTGTGAAGAGCTGAAACTGGAGGCCAGAAGGGCTGAGTCCAGTTCAGATGGTGGCAGCAAAAATCTTGCATCCAGTACTGCTGAAGAAGGGCACAAGCCCAGAGATGTGGTGCCCAACTTGAAGAAGGGAGTTGACACACCCCAGGTGGTTCAAGGGTATGAGGTAGTTCCCGTTATGCACAGGGTCCCTGAGAAGGATTGGGGAACTGGCACAGGGAGTCATATTCCTACTGGGGGGAGGGACACTTTACTGGCTCTAGCAGAGAGCGACAGAGAAAAGAGTTCCCCCCTGGTGGACGTCCTGGATATAGAGTGTAGAGACATCCCAGAAGAGTATGGGTTGAGCGTCAGGGACAGTCAGATACTGTCCCACCAGTCTCAGGAGGGTGAGGTAGAGTGCTTTTCCAAGGCTGAGTTACTGGATGGTTGGGTGCAGGGTACTGTGGTTCATACATGTGAAGGGCAGAGTGATGTAATTTCTGGAGAGCATATGTCTAGTCCTTATTTTCCAGAGCTACGCCAACACAAGGTGTTCTCTGACCCCAGGGAGCTTACAATGGAGGCAGACTTCTGGGTGAGTACCAGAGAGTCTGAAGAGGCATTTGGGGGTGCTCCTGAAGGGAGTGGTCTAGGTGTTTCCTAACCAAGTGAGGTGGGAGAGGATTGTAGTGTCCCAGGTAGGTCTCAGGTCCTAGAGGGTTCCATGAGCGAACACCAGGAGGGAAGACTAGCCTGTACCGTAGGGCCACCTGTTGAGGGAAGCCCCGCAGTGTCAGAAGAACTTGGGGGGATGACTGTAGCCAGCATCCCAACAGTTCTGGTGTCTGGCAGTACCACTCCTAGTGAGGGGGTGCAGAAGTCCAGACGTAGGGTTGAGAGGGGGTTGCGGACCCCAGTGGAGGACCTGGAGAGTCAGGGGTCAGCTCTGAGAGCAGAGCCCCCCAGGAATGACCCAGGTGAAACCGTTTCTGGTTTGGGGGAGACCCAGACTCTGCCGGATGGGCAGAGGTCAGGAGACCTACGCCAACCAGACTCTTGTGTGGCCCTTGGGGACGGTGTGTCCCTTGTGGCGGGTGAGAGTGCCCCCCAGGAAGTCCTGACATGCCAGGCAATGGTTCAACCTCAGGGTGGTGACTCTGGGTTGGATAGCCAGGTTCAGGGGTTAAACTCTGACCTGGTGGGGGGTAGGTGTGCCCCCCAGAAAGTCCTGGCGTGCCAGGCAATGGTTCAACCTCAGGGTGGTGACTCTGGGTTGGATAGCCAGGTTCAGGGGTTAGACTCTGACCTGGTGGGGGGTAGGTGTGCCCCCCAGAAAGTCCTGGCGTGCCAGGCCATAGTTCAACCTCAGGGTGGTGACTCTGGGTTGGATAGCCAGGTTCAGGGGTTAAACTCTGACCTGGTGGGGGGTAGGTGTGCCTCCCAGAAAGTCCTGGCGTGCCAGGCAATGGTCCAACCTCAGGGTGGTGACTCTGGGTTGGATAGCCAGGATCAGGGGTTAAACTCTGACCTGGTGGGGGGTAGGTGTGCCCCCCAGAAAGTCCTGGCGTGCCAGGCAATTGTCCAACCTCAGGGTGGTGACTCTGGGTTGGATAGCCAGGTTCAGAGGTTAAACTCTGACCTGGTGGGAGGTAGGTGTGTCTCCCAGGAAGTCCTGGCGTGCCAGGCAATTGTCCAACCTCAGGGTGTTGAATCTGGGTTGGATGGCCAGGTTCAGAGGTTAAACTCTGACCTGGTGTGGGGTAGGTGTGCCTCCCAAAGAGTCCTGGTGTGCCAGGCAATTGCCCAACCTCAGGGTGGTGACCCTGGGTTGGATAACCGGGTTCAGAGGTCAAACTCTGACCCGGTGGGGGGTAGGTGTGCCCCCCCAGAAAGTCCTGGTATGCCAGGCAATGGTTCAACCTCAGGGTGGTGACTCTGGGTTGGCTAACCAGGCTCAGAGGTTAAACTCTGACTCAGTGGGGGGTAGGTGTGCCCCCCAGGAAGTCCTGGCATGCCAGGCAATTGATCAACCTCAGGGTGGTGACTCTGGTTTGGATGACCAGGTTCAGAGGTTAAACTCTGACCTGGTGGGGGGTCAGTGTGCCCCCCAGGAAGTCCTGGCGTACCAGGCAATTGTTCAACCACAGGGTGGTGATTCTGGGTTGGATGGCCAGGATCAGGAATTAAACTCTGACCTGGTGGGGGGAAGGTGTGCCCCCCAGAAAGTCCTGGTGTGCCAGGCAATTGCCCAACCTCATGGTGGTGACCCTGGGTTGGAGAACCCGGTTCAGAGGTTAAACTCTGACCCGGTGGGGGGTAGGTGTGCCCCCCAGGAAGTCCTGGCGTGCCAGGCAATTGTTCAACCTCAGGGTGGTGACTCTGGGTTGGATGGTCAGGTGCAGAGGTTAAACTCTGACCTGGTGGGGGGTAGGTGTGCCCCCCAGAAAGTCCTGGTTTGCCAGGCAGTGATCCAGTCTGAGGGTACAGACCCTGGGCTGGAAGGCCAGGTTCAGGGTGTCCCCCCGGACCTGGAGGGAGGGGCTACTGATAACAGTGCCCCTACCATGTTGTCTTCTGAGGAGGCCACTCCTAGTTGGAGGGCGCTGGACCCCAGAAGGGAGGGCAGGGGGAGGGAAGCCTCACCCCGGGCCCTATTCCAACCTGAAGGTACAGACCCCAGGTTGGAGGGCCAGTTGCAAGTTAACAGCCCTGCACTGGTGGAGGAATGGTACAGGGCGACTTCTATAAGCACCCTGACCATGTTGGACTCTGGGGGTACCGCTCCAGGAGGGAGGGTACAGAGCCCCAGAGGGGAGGACCAGGTTCAGGCTGTCATCCCTGACCTGGTGGAAGGGAGAGTGGTTAAAGGGTGCCCAGCACCTGGGGCTACCGCCCCCCACTCTCCACAGCCACAGTGGTGGGAGAGCTTTGAGAGGCCTGGGGCCTGGCTCTCATCCCTGGCAGCTGTCAGTAACCACTGTGGCTTGCTGTCCGGGTGGACAGAGTTATCCCTGGGGAGAGGACAAGTGTCACACCCCGGGGGTAGAGTGGGCAACACCACTGTGTTGGTCCTGGTGCTACTATCCTGCTCCTGGGATACATATGTGAGCAAAGTAAGGTTAGGTGCTGCACAGATGGGATCCGCAGGTAAGGAGAAAGGTTCCCCATGGGTTGGCTTAGTGGGCCCTGAGAGTATGGCCAGAGGGATCCAATTGGAGTCAGGAAGGCGAAGAACTGGAGCATGCCCCTGCTGTTGTGGGCCTGGGTCTTTGTTCTGTCGCCTCAAACAGGGAAGTACATCAGGATAGTGATTGTTCTCCCCTGGCTTTAGGCTGGTAGGGGGTCATGTTGGACCTGGCTTTTTGACAGGGTCATCCCCAAACTTTTTGCCTCCTTCCACCTATTTTTTCTGACCTGTTGTTGGCTTTTGACCTCTGGGCACTTTACCACTGCTAACCAGTGCTAAAGTGCATATGCTCTCTGTGTAAATTGTACTATTGATTGGTTTATCAGTGATTGGCTATTTAATTTACTTATAAGTCCCTAGTAGAGTGCACTATACTACATAAAAGTCACCCCTAATGGTTGCCCTAGGTAACCCCTAAAGCAGGGTGCTGTGTGGGTAAAAGGCAGGACATATACCTGTGTAGTTATATGTCCTGGTAGTGTAAAACTCCTAAATTTGTTTTTACACTACTGTGAGGCCTGCTCCCTTCATAGGCTAACATTGGGGCTGCCCTCATACACTGTTGAATTGGCAGCTGCTGATCTGAAAGGAGCAGGAAGGTCATATTTAGTATGGCCAGAATGGTAATATAAAATCCTGCTGACTGGCGAAGTCGGATTTAATATTACTATTCTAGAAATGCCAGTTTTAGAAAGTGAGCATTTCTTTGCACTTAAATCTTTCGGTGCCCTTCAATCCACGTCTGGCTAGGTTTAGTTGACAACTCCTTGTGCATTCACTCAGACACACCCCAAACACAGGGTACTCAGCCTCACTTGCATACATCTGCATTTTGAATGGGTCTTCCTGGGCTGGGAGGGTGGGGGGCCTGCCCTCACACAAAGGACTGCCACACACCCTACTGGGATTCTGGCAGACAGGATTGAACTGAAAGGGGGCTTGGTGCATTTCTTAGACACTCTTTGAAGTCACCCCCACTTCAAAGGCACAACTTAGTATAAAACAGGGCCTCTGCCCTACCTCATGAGACACTTGCTGGAGAAGAAACCTGAACCAGAAACTACATCCTGCCAAGAAGAACTGCCCGGCTGCTCAAAGGACTCACCTGTCTGCTTTTCTACAAAGGACTGCTGCCTTGCCGTTGGCCTGCTGCCTTGCTGAACTCTTGTCTGGCTGTAAATGTGCTCTCCAAGAGCTTGGATAGAGCTTGCCTCCTGTTCCCTGAAGTCTCAGGACCAAAAAGACTTCTCTTTTTCACTTGGACGCTTCGTGCGCTGAAATTTTCGACGCACAGCTTGTTCCGCGGTGAGAAAAACGGCACATACCGACGCGACGCCTTCGGGACGACCGGAACTTCGACTCACGGCCTCGCAAGGACAACGCCGCCCGACTTCCAGAGGAGAAATCGACGCGACGCCTGCCGTGAGAGCAAAACTTCGACACACAGCCCCGCGGAACGACGCGCAGCCGGAAAACAAGCTGGAGAATCCACGCACAGACCCGGGACATCTGGTAATCCCCACGACCCATAGAAAGAGACTGTCCGCGCGCCGGAATTGACGCACGACTTCCCCGCGTGAAAAATAACGACGCAAGTCCGTGTGTGCTGGGGAGAAATAGACGCACACACAATTTTTCCACGTATCTCTTCTTCTGCAGCCCTTTGCGGAGATTTTCCACTCCAAACCAGGTACTTTGTGCTTGAAAGAGGCTTTGGTTGCTTTTTAAACACTTAAGACACTTTATATCACTTTTCAGTGATATCTTTACAAAGTCATATTGCATCTTTGATCGTTTTGACCTGCAAATACCCAGATAAATATTATATATTTTTCTAAACACTGTGTGGTGTATTTTTGTGGTGTTATACTATGGTATTGTATGATTTATTGCACAAATGCTTTACACATTGCCTTCTAAGTTAAGCCTGACTGCTCGTGCCAAGCTACCAGAGGGTGGGCACAGGCTAATTTTGGATTGTGCGTGACTTACCCTGACTAGAGTGAGGGTTCTTGCTGGACAGAGGGTAACCTGACTGCCAACCAAAAACCCCATTTCTAACACTGTCTATTTCTATAACTCGCCAGGCTCCAGATTTTCCCATTGATAACCGCTTTAAAAGTATCCCATACCACCAACATCGGAGCCAACCCCAGATTTACCTTAAAAAACTCCTCTGTCTTGGCACGTAATTGAGCAACAACCTCATTACCTAGCAGTAACGTACGATCTAATGTGCATCTCCTACTTCCTGTATCCTGGGCTAAGTTCATTCTTAAGACTACCGCTGTATGATCCGATAAATGGGCTGGCAAGTAGACAATGTCCTCGACTACAGCACACAGCTTCCAGACTACTAAGGAATAATCTATCCTCAGCCTGGCTTTCAGCCTCCAAAAGTCACACAACCCAAATTCCCTTATCATCTCTCTTAAGCATTGCAGAGACTTTGGCGTACCCACAGATCTACACTCAGCCAATTTATCTAATTTGTAATCTAGAACCACGTTGAAGTCCCCTGCCATTATAATTTGATCCGGGAAATCCAATAACTGAGAAAACATCCTTCTGAGAGGCTCCGTATCATCACAATCAGGGCCATAAAACCCCACCAATGTAACCTTCCTGCCACTTATCTGTAATTTAACAATAGTCCATCTTCCTGCTGCGTCTGACTTAATCTCCAATATCACAGAGTTAGCGTGCTTTTTAAGCAAAATAGCTACTCCCTTCCTATTAAAATTGTGCTTGGTACACACACACTCTTGAACCCAATTCTGTGTCTTAAATAACTTCATGCATTCAGCCTTGGTTAAGTGGGTTTCTTGAAGAATCAATATCTGTTCTGGGGAATCTCTCAGATACTGCAAAATCATGTCACATCTCCCTCTAGTTCTCAAACCATTAACGTTCCATGACATAATCTGAATTGTAGTATTCTTCACCACCTGGCACCCCTCAGAGTTATCCATCTCCTTCAGGTTAGATAAACTTAATTGCGGTGAATGAGGATTTTTTGTCTCTAATGGCCCCCTGTGCTCCCCACCCAAAGTCTCCCCTTTTCCCCACCCTCGAGATCCCCCTAGCCTGTTGATCCCCCTTCCTACCCCCAGAGAACCCCCCCTGCATTATGGACTGATATTAGTCCATTTTTAAAGCGAGCCCTGGGTGCCACAGGCGTTTCCTATCCCCACAGCAACTGATACTTGCTTTTCTCTCCCCTCATGCTCTTAATATCCTCCAATAACTCATCTGCAGCTATGGAATCTCTTAAGTTATACATCCTATTATTATGCATAACTCAGAGTTTGGCTGGAAACTTTTGCTGCGCTACCGTGCTTAGCTTTTTTAGTTCATCCATGTGCCTCCCCAACTCCCACTTCTTCGCTATGGTCACCCGAGAGATGTCCGACCTAATCTCAAACGTGAAATTTTCTCCTTGAATAGAATTTAATTTTAACGCCTTTGCTAATATTTTCTCTTTTAGCACATAAGTATGAAAGTTTATTAAGATTTCCAGGGGTTTTGTACCGTTAGGGGTTTTCCTAAAGGGATCTCTATGGATCCTCTGAATATCACCAGCAATCACATCCTCACTTTTGTCCAATGAAACAGCTGACTTGATAAGGGCCACTGTGAAAGATTTAAGGTCTGTTCCTTCCGCTCTTTCTGGCACATTTAAGATTCTCAAATTATTTCTCATTGTGCTATTCTCCAGCTGTTACAGCTTATTTTGTAAATCCTGCTTGTTGCCTTTCAGTACTTGAATTTCTTCTTTACATGCCTTCAGCTACTCCTTTATAGCTCCAACAGACTCTTTAAGGGCCTGGGTTCTCACTGCTGGGAGATCAAACTTCTTTTCTAATACCTCACAAGCTTCTGTTATTTCTCCTTGGTTCAATTTGGAGGTCACAAAGCCCCTTTTAATGTCATTAGAGAGGGCACATATCAATGATTCCAGTTGGAGGTTAAGTACTGAACTAGAGTGGTCTGAATTATTAGATAGTTCTGTTCCTGGATCATGGGCTAGTAGACTGGGCGCTACTTGAACGGGTTCTCTTAGGGAGGGATCCACCTCACTATTTGGCTGAGTGGGGGCAGCCCTCCCCGCACCTCGGAACTGCCTGCTTTACCCTGAGGGTGCTGCAGGCTACTCCCTGATTCACTCGCCCCCAAAACTTCCTCATCCTCCATGTTGTATACAGTGAGGTCTCTTTCTTTTAGCCCTTTGTCCATTCCTTCAGGTCTCACATTAAAGTAAGACCTCAGTGAGGGGGTAATTTTGGGGTCCAATTTAGTACCGGGGCTTCTTTTCAGTTTTTTTCCTGGCATTATTAGTTTTACTCACATTATCCACTTCCCTCCTAGCCAGTGATTTACTTCCTGAGCTCCTATTATTTTCCACCAAGTCCCCCTTGGTCCACTCAACTCTGGCCTCCAGACCCCCATCAAAATACCCTCCTACCTTGACCGGTCGCTCTTCTTCCTCCACTCTGACGGAGTGTGCCACAATCCCCCCTCCTTGGTGCCTCACTGTAGTGTTGATGACTTCTGCCTTCCTCCTTGCCCCCTCCACTTCATCCGCCATTCTCTCCGCCGTTCTCCCCAGCGTGCCACCACGCGCTCTTGTTCTGACTCTGCCCCTGTTTCCCTGAAGGGAAACCTGTGCCGTCGCTCTCCATGATTTTTGCAGCTTGGTGCCAGCCCGTAACTCCGGGACCCTTCGGACCCCCAGGCAGCGCCCCTACCCACTGCGAAAGGCACCACCACATTGGAGGATATTGCCACCTTCCTCAGCGCCTGTGAGCCCAGGTAACCGCTCTAGTGCGCTGTTACTCACTTGCAGACGCCATGTTCTCCCAACTCCTGTTCAGGTGTGAGTTGCTACGTAGGTCTTGAAGGCATAAACTGTCACATATCGCACCATTTTCATACACGGGGATGGTGGCCTGCAAGGAACTGCAGACTGCCATCTCTATGTCCTGGTAACGCTCAATTTTACTAATGAATATTTGTAGGAGGCTGGCCTTGCTTATAGTGGGCACCTGATGGTACTTACACCTTGTGCCAGGTCCAGTTGTCCCTTATTAGTAGATTAGTAGTATTCTAGCAGCTTAGGCTGATAGAGGTAGCTATAGCAGAGCAGCTTAGGCTGAACTAGGAGACATGTAAAGCTCCTACTATACCACTTATATCATATAGCATCATAAGAAACACCATACTCAGAGTTACTAAAAATAAAGGTACTTTATTTTAGTGACAATGTGCCAAAAATATTGCAGAGGATATACTTCCTTAGGAGGTAAGTAAAATACACAAAATATACACACAAACCAAAATCAGGTAAGTAAACAATTAGAAAAGTAGTGCAAACACTGTAGAATACAATAGGATGCAATAGGCCTAGGGGCAACACTCAACTATATACTAAGAAAGTGGAATGCGAACCACTTAGGGACCCCTGGCCTAGTGTAGTGTGTAGAGGGTTGCTGGGTGTCCAAGATACCCCAATTCCAGAGACCCTGAAAAGTAGGGGTAAAGTGATACTACTTTCCCAGAAACACACTAAAGTCGTGATAGGAGATTCTCCAAAGACCACAACAGACTGCAAAGCACTGAAGACGGGTTCCTGGACCTGAGGACCTGTAAAGGAAGGGGACCAAGTCCAAGAGTCACGAAAGTGTCCAGCGGGGGCAGGAGCCCACTAAACCCGGATGAAGGTGCAAAACGGCTGCCGCCAGATGGAAGAAGCTGAAGAGTCTGCAACAAAAGGTGCTAGGAACTTCTCCTTTGTGCAGCAGATGTCCCACAGAATGCTAGATGACGCAGCATTGTTTCGTTGGAGAAAGACTGCAAACAAGCCTTGCTAGCTTCAAAGGTTGTGGTTGAAGAAAAAGGGTGCTGCCCGGGCCCAGGAAGGACCAGGAGGTTGCCACTTGGAAGAGGAGACAGAGGGGGCCCTCAGCAATACAGAGATCCCACGCACAAGAAAGCAGCCCCCGCAGAAGGACTTGAACACAGGTTCAAGAAAACTGAGCAGGGCAGTCATCTGAACACTACAAAAAAGGGTCCCACGAAGCCGGTGGTCAACTCAGCGAGTTGAGCAATGCAGGATGGGGTGCTTGGGACCTGGGCTAGGATGTGCATGAAGGATTCCTTTTAAAGGTGCACAGAAGCCCTAGCAGCTGCAGTTCACGCAGAACACAGGATTACTGTCTGGAGAGGGGAGGCAAGGACTTACCTCCTCCAAATTTGGACAGTTGGACCACTGGACAGTCAGGGTCACTTAGGTCTACCACCTGTGTTCCAGGGGCCACGCTTGTCAGGATGAGAGGGGTCCCAGAGTGCCAGTGATGCTGAAGTTTGGTGCCTGCTGGAGCAGGGGGAAGATTCAGTCGACCCATGGGAGATTTCTTCTTGGCTTCCAGTGCAGGGTGAAGGCAGACAGCCCCCAGAGCATGCACCACCAGGAAACTGTCGAGAAAGCCGGCAGGATTAGGCGCTACAATGTCGCTGGTAGCGTTCATGCTACTTTGTTGCAGTTTTGCAGCTGTCCTGGAACAGTCAGCAGTCGATCCTTGGCAGAAGTCGAAGAGGGAGATGCAGAGGAACTCTGGTGAATTCTTGCACATCGTTATCTGAGGAAAAGCCCACAGGATACACCCTAAATAGCCCTCCGAGGAGGATTGGCCACCTAGTGAGGTAAGCACCTATCAGGAGTGGTCTCTGACGTCACCTGCTAGCACTGGCCACTCAAGGGCCTCCATTGTGCCCTCACACCTCTGGATTTAAGATGGCAGAGGTCTGGGGCACACTGGAGGAGCTCTGGGCACCACCCCTTGGGTGGTGATGGACAAGGGAGTGGTCACTCCCCTTTCCTTTGTCCAGTTTCGCGCCAGAGCAGGGGCTGGGGGTTCCCTGAACCGGTGTAGACTGGGTTATGCAAGGAGGGCACCATCGGTGCCCTTCAAAGCATTTCCAGAGGCTGTGAGAGGCTACTCCTCCCCAGCCCTTAACACCTATTTCTGAAGTGAGAGGGTGTAACACCCTCTCTCAGAGGAAATTCTTTCTTCTGGGCTGCCCAGACCCCAGGAGGGAAGAACCCTGTCTGTGGGGTGGCAGCAGCGGTAGCTGCAGGGAAAACCCCAGAGAGCTGGTTTGGCAGTACCCGGGGTCCATGGTGGAGCCCTGGGGATGTATGGGATTGGCACCCCAATACCAGATTTGACGGGGGACAATTCCATGATCTTAGGCATGTCACATGGCCACATTTGGAGTTACCATTGTGAAGCTACATATAGGTATTGACCTATATATAGTGCATGCATGTAATGGTGTCCCCGCGCTCCCAAAGTCTTGGGAAATTGCCCTGAACTATTTGGGGGCACCTTTGCTAGTGCAAGGGTGCCCTCACACTTAGTAACTTTACACCTAACCTTCAGCAAGTGAAGGTTAAACATATAGGTGACTTATAAATTATTTAAGTGAAGTGAAAATGGCTGTGAAATACTATGTGTATTCAGCATTCCGTCCATCACTTGTTGTTTTTGCTTTGTCGCCCTAAGTAGGAAGGGTATGCCCAGACGTGTGTCCCGTGCTTCCCATGCCACTGGATTCAAGCTAGCCTGGCTAATGAGGGGTGAAACCCCGTAACCGGTCCCAGGATGCTTGTTTCCAGTCCAGGGAAGACCTGACCTAGCAGATCGGGCTGGACTGTTCCCATGGGGAACAGGGTCAAGACTGATTTGCATATGGCTGGGTCCAAACTGGAATGGCATGGGCAGCAAACAAACGATGGATTTAGGCCCAGATCATTGTACTGGGGGTGAATGTTTGACAATGTTCAGCATTCCGTCCAACACTTGTTGTTTTTGCTTTGTCGCCCTAAGTGGGAAGGGTATGCCCAGACGTGGGTCCTGTGCTTCCCATGCCACTGGATTCAAGCTAGCCTGGCTGATGAGGGGTGAAACCCCGAAACCGGTCCCAGGATGCTTGTTTCCAGTCCAGGGAAGACCTGGCCTAGCAGTTCGGGCTGGACTGTTCCCATGGGGAACAGGGTCAAGACTGATTTGCATATGGCTGGGTCCAAACTGGAATGGCATGGGCAGCAAAAAAACGATGGATTTAGGCCCAGATCATTGTACTGGGGGTGAATGTTTGACAATGTTCAGCATTCCGTCCATCACTTGTTGTTTTTGCTTTGTCGCCCTAAGTGGGAAGGGTATGCCCAGACGTGGGTCCCGTGCTTCCCATGCCACTGGATTCAAGCTAGCCTGGCTGATGAGGGGTGAAACCCCGAAACCGGTCCCAGGATGCTTGTTTCCAGTCCAGGTAAGACCTGGCCTAGCAGTTCGGGCTGGACTGTTCCCATGGGGAACAGGGTCAAGACTGATTTGCATATGGCTGGGTCCAAACTGGAATGGCATGGGCAGCAAATAAACGATGGATTTAGGCCCAGATCATTGTACTGGGGGTGAATGTTTGACAATGTTCAGCATTCCGTCCATCACTTGTTGTTTTTGCTTTGTCGCCCTAAGTGGGAAGAGTATGCCCAGACGTGGGTCCCGTGCTTCCCATGCCACTGGATTCAAGCTAGCCTGGCTGATGAGGGGTGAAACCCCGAAACCGGTCCCAGGATGCTTGTTTCCAGTCCAGGGAAGACCTGGCCTAGCAGATCGGGCTGGACTGTTCCCATGGGGAACAGGGTCAAGACTGATTTGAATAAGGCTGGGTCCAAACTGGAATGGCATGGGCAGCAAAAAAACGATGGATTTAGGCCCAGATCATTGTACTGGGGGTGAATGTTTGACAATGTTCAGCATTCCGTCCATCACTTGTTGTTTTTGCTTTGTCGCCCTAAGTGGGAAGGGTATGCCCAGACTTGGGTCCCGTGCTTCCCATGCCACTGGATTCAAGCTAGCCTGGCTGATGAGGGGTGAAACCCCGAAACCAGTCCCAGGATGCTTGTTTCCAGTCCAGGGAAGACCTGGCCTAGCAGTTCAGGCTGGACTGTTCCCATGGGGAACAGGGTCAAGACTGATTTGCATATGGCTGGGTCCAAACTGGAATGGCATGGGCAGCAAAAAAACGATGGATTTAGGCCCAGATCATTGTACTGGGGGTGAATGTTTGACAATGTTCAGCATTCCGTCCATCACTTGTTGTTTTTGCTTTGTCGCCCTAAGTGGGAAGGGTATGCCCAGACGTGGATCCCGTGCTTCCCATGCCACTGGATTCAAGCTAGCCTGGCTGATGAGGGGTGAAACCCTGAAACCGGTCCCAGGATGCTTGTTTCCAGTCCAGGGAAGACCTGGCCTAGCAGTTCGGGCTGGACTGTTCCCATAGGGAACAGGGTCAAGACTGATTTGCATATGGCTGGGTCCAAACTGGAATGGCATGGGCAGAAAAAAAACAATGGATTTAGGCCCAGATCATTGTACTGGGGGTGAATGTTTGACAATGTTCAGCATTCCGTCCATCACTTGTTGTTTTTGCTTTGTCGCCCTAAGTGGGAAGGGTATGCCCAGACGTGGGTCCCGTGCTTCCCATGCCACTGGATTCAAGCTAGCCTGGCTGATGAGGGGTGAAACCCCGACACCGGTCCCAGGATGCTTGTTTCCAGTCCAGGGAGGGCCTGGCCTAGCAGTTCGGGCTGGACTGTTCCCATGGGGAACAGGGTCAAGACTGATTTGCATATGGCTGGGTCCAAACTGGAATGGCATGGGCAGCAAAAAAACGATGGATTTAGGCCCAGATCATTGTACTGGGGGTGAATGTTTGACAATGTTCAGCATTCCGTCCATCACTTGTTGTTTTCACTCTTGTTCTGAACCATTTGTCTGCCTTCTTTCCCAATTCTTGGAGAGAGGTCAGATCTGAGTCTACCAAGTACTGATGTAACAGGTCAGACACACAATTATTCAAAATATACTCTCTCAGGATAAGATTATATAGGCTTTCATAGTCAGTCACCTTACTGCCATGTAACCATCCCTCCAAGGCCTTCAATGAACAGTCTACAAAGTCTATCCAGTGTTGAGAGGACTCTTTTAGGGGATCTCTGAACTTTATCATGTATTGTTCAGTGGTTAAGCCAAATCCATCTAAGAGTGCACATTTCAAAACCTTTGTAGTTGTTGGCATCACATTCTCTAACAGCAAGGAGCCTATCCCTACCCTTACCAGTGTAAGATAGCAACAAGATAGCAGCCCACTGCCTTTGAGGGACCAACTGTACTATACAGGCCCTCTCAAGTGCAGCAAACCACTTGTTTATGTCATCCCCCTCCTTGTAAGGAGGGACAATCTTATGGAGGTTTCTTGTATCTTGTTCTCTTACAGGATTACTTTCAAGAACACTGCTGCTGCCACCATGGGAAACTAACCCCAACTTCTGTCTTTCCCTCTCTACATCTAGAGATTCTCTGTCTAAGGCCAAATGCTGCTGTCTCAGCTTCAGTCTGGCCTCTTCCAACCTCAGCTTTCTGAGTTCCTGTCTAAGGTGTTATCCTCAGGGTGGGAGGCTTGGGAATTCTGGGACATAGAGGTGATGTGGGAATTGGCAGAAGTGGTCCTGTCTCTAACTGGCTGAACCATAGTTAACTGGCCTTTTGAAGTGAAAGGTGCCCTAGTAGTGTGTGACCCCCCCCTTCCACTACCAGTTTCACTAGCTGGCCTGTTAGCTGACAGGTCTTTGGAGGAACCCTCCCCAGAGTCCTCAGGGCCCTCCCCTGATTCTTCCTGGGTACCCTCCTCCTCTTCCTCCTGATCCTGGGATGGGCCAGGCTGGTTCTGGACACTTTCTAGGAGAAGGCTAAGGAGAAGGTCTTTGGTAGGGTTCTTACCAATACTTAAACGTCTTTCAATGCAGAGACTCCTCAAACATTTAAAGTTTAAACTGCCATAAGCTGCCTGGACAACTTTGGGAGTGGCCTCTACTACAGACATAGTTGCAAGAAAGAGTTTAGGATAGAGAGAAAAAAGTTTAGAAACTTTTAAAGAAAAGAGAAAAACTTTTTCAAACTTTTCAAAACTTTTTTGAAACTTTGTAGAACAATTTTAGAAAGAGAGTTAGACTGATTAGGGTAACTGTGTATATTTTTAAGTATTTGGAATATGTTTTTCTTATGAAAAGCACCAATGACAAAGTGGTAAAGCAGTTACAAGTACTTATCCCACCGCTGCCACCAATGTAGGAGGCTGGCCTGGCTTATACTGGGTACCTGATGGTACTTACACCTTGTGCCAGGTCCAGTTATCCCCTAATAGTAGATTAGTAGTGTTCTAGCAGCCTAGGCTGAAAGAGGTAGCTATAGCAGAGAAGCTTAGGCTGAACTAGGAGACATGCAAAGCTCCTACTATACCACTTA
The DNA here is from genome assembly GCF_031143425.1 of Pleurodeles waltl. NCBI lineage: Eukaryota > Metazoa > Chordata > Amphibia > Caudata > Salamandridae > Pleurodeles > Pleurodeles waltl. The sequence continues at coordinate 522,032,079 of NC_090442.1, forward strand.
TATCATATAGCACTATATCATAAGAAACACCATACTCAGAGTTACTAAAAATAAAGGTACTTTATGTTAGTGATAATGTGCCAAAAATATCTCAGAGGATATACTCCCTTAGGAGGTAAGTAAAATACACAAAATATACACAAAAAAACAAAAATCAGGAAAATTAACAGTTAGAAAAGTAGTGCAAACACTGTAGAATACAATAGGATGCACTAGGCCTAGGGGAAACACAAACCATATAATAAGAAAGTGGAATGCGAACCACTTACGGACCCCTGGCCTAGTATAGTGTGTAGAGGGTCACTGGGAGTGCAAGAAAACACTAAGGGTGTCCAAGATACCCCACCCCAAGACCCTGAAAAGTAGGGGTAAAGTGATACTACTTTCCCAGAAACACACTAAAGTTGTGATAGGAGATTCTGCAAAGACCACAACAGACTGCAAAGCACTGAAGACGGATTCCTGGACCTAAGGACCTGTAAAGGAAGGGGACCAAGTCCAAGAGTCACAAAAGTGTCCAGGGGGCAGGATCCCACTAAACCCCCGATGAAGGTGCAAAATGGCTGTCTCCGGATTTAAGAAACTGAAGATTCGGCAACAACGAAAGGTGCTAGGAACTTCTCCTTTGTGCAGAAGATGTCCCACGTAGTGCTGGAGGATGCAGCATGGTTTGTTTGGAAAAAGACCACAAACAAGCCTTGCTAGCTGCAAAGGTCACAGTTGAAGAAAAAGGGTGCTGCCTGGGCCCAGGAAGGACCAGGAGGTTGCCACTTGACAGAGGGGGCCCTCAGCAACACAAAGAGCCCACGCACAATAAGGCAGCCCCCACAGAAGGACTTGAACACAGGTTCAAGAAAACTGAGCATGGTGGTCGTCTCAACACTACAGAAGAGGGTTCCACGAAGCCGGTGGTCAACTCAGCGAGTTGAGCAATGGAGGATGGAGTAATGGGGACCTGGGCTAGGCTGGTCATGAAGGATTTTTTGCAAAGGTGCACAGAAGCCCTAGAGGCTGCAGTTAACACAGAACACAGGATTACTGTCTGGAAAGGGGAGGCAAGGCCTTACCTCCTCCATATTTGGACATTTGGGCCACTGGACAGCCTGGGTCACTTGGGACCACCACCTGTGTTCCAGGGGCCATGCTCGTCAGGATGAGAGGGGTCCCAGAGTATTGGTGCCAATGAAGGTTGGTGCCTGCTGGAGCAGGGGGAAGATTCCGTCGACCCACAGGAGATTTCTTCTTGGCTTCCAGTGCAGGGTGAAGGCAGACAGCCCCCAGAGCATGCACCACCAGGAAACAGTTGAGAAAGCTGGCAGGATTAGGCGCCTCAATGTCGCTGGTAGTCCTCTTGCTACTTTGTTGCAGTTTTGGATGTGTCCTGGAGTAGTCAGCGGTCGATCCTTGGCAGAAGTCAAAGCGGGAGATGCAGGGGAACTCTGGTGAATTCTTGCACATCGTCATCTGAGTAAAAGCACACAGGAGAGACCCTAAATAGCCCTCCGAGGAGGATTGGCCACCTAGTCAGGTAAGCACCTATCAGGAGGTGTCTCTGACGTCACCTGCTGACACTGGCCACTCTGAGGCCTACATTGTGCTCTCACACCTCTGGATTCAAGATGGCAGAGGTCTGGGACACACTGGAGGAGCTCTGGGCACCACCCCTGGGTCCCCTTTCCTTTGTCCAGTTTCGTGCCAGTGCAGGGACTGGGGGTTCCCTGAATTGGTGTAGACTGGCTTATGCAAGGAGGGCACCATCTGTGCCCTTCAAAGCATTTCCAGAGGCTGGAAGAGGCTACTCCTCCCCAGCCCTTACCAACTATTTCCAAAGGGTGAGGGTGTAACACCCTCTCTCCGAAGAAATCCTTTGTTCTGCCTTCCTGGGACTGGGCTTCCCAGACCCCAGGAGGGCAGAACCCTGTCTGTGGGGTGGCAGCAGCGGTAGCTGCAGAGAAAACCTCAGAGAGCTGGTTTGGCAGTACCCGGGGTCCATGGTGGAGCCCCGGGGATGCAGGGGATTGGCACCCCAATACCAGATTTGGCATGGGGGGACAATTCCATGATCTTAGACATGTCACATGGCCATATTCGGAGTTACCATTGTGAAGCTACATGTAGGTATTGACCTATATGTAGTGCACACGTGTAATGGTGTCCCCGCACTCAAAAAGTCCGGGGACTATGTGGGGGCACCTTTGCTAGTGCAAGGGTGCCCTCCTACTTAGTAACTTTGCACCTAACCTTCAACAAGTGAAGGTTAGACATATAGGTGACTTATAAGTTGCTTAAGTGCAGTGAAAATGGCTGTGAAATAACGTGTGCGTTATTTCACTCAGGCTGCAGTGGCAGTCCTGTGTAAGATTTGTCTGAGCTCCCTATGGGTGGCAAAAGAAATGCTGCAGCCCATAGGGATCTCCTGGAACCCCAATAACCTGGGTACCTAGATACCATAGACTAGGGAATTATAAGGGTGTTTCAGTGTGCCAATTAGAATTGGTGAAAATGGTCACTAGTCTATAGTGACAATTTTAAAGGCAGAGAGAGCATAAGCACTGAGGTTCTGGTTAGCAGAGCCTCAGTGACACAGTTAGTCACTACACAGATACACACATTCAGGCCACAACCTATGAGCACTGGGGTCCTGGCTAGCAGGATCCCAGTGAGACAGGCAAAAACAAACTTACATACATGTGAAAAATGGGGGTAACGTGCCAGGCAAGATGGCACTTTTCTACAATATCCATGTATTCTGAGTGTTGAATCTGCATAGAAAATGAGTTAACGTAGAAAAATAATAAACGCATTTGAAATTGCGCCTACTTGAGTGGCCTGCAATGTTCACAAAGTGTACTTATTAACAGCTTATTAATGTAAAATGTTGAGTTTATGTTTGGATTAATGTAGTAGTATGCCATATTAAGGGTTATGTATTTTGTATAAGCTTTATTAATCGTAGGCCTTAACTTTAGCGAGGTCTTGGGCCTAGTTGCACGGCCTCATGTCAAGCTGCATTTCTTAGGCGACTTATGAAATGGCTGCTTAGAGAATTAAATTGTGATTTTCCACTGTACTGACCAAATGCTCATAGCTGAAATTCTTTCTCATGAGAACTGCTTGCTAGAATATGCTGTATTGGCTAGGGATACAATATATAGCGTAGTGTGTGAAAGAATGACCTTCCCAGGGGAAGACAATGGATGCACAGACTGGAGTATAAGCCGCTTCAATATTGATACCTGACAATCCAAACGATGGGAACAGGAGAAGAGGAGCCAATCATCAACATGTGAACCGTGTACAAGTAAATTCATAGATTTGTGGTTCTATTTTCATTGGACTAAATGCAAACATGCGATTCCTTAACCAATAGCAATGTGGGAAGTGATTTTAGGAAATCTAACTTAGCCAGACTGCACCGAGAGAAGATACAACATTATCTCTATTCTTTCGAACTGTCCAGAGACACCACTCGCCATTTGACCCTTATTTTCTTGAGCGTCCTGAGAGATGTCCTTAACTTTCCGTAGCTTTGTTGCCTGGAAGAGACATTTCGGAATGTCTATTCTTGAGATATTTCTATTCTGAACTTTAATGCTGAATTCCGATGCCTTGCTGACCGAACTGATGTCCAATTGACGAAGAATGTCACAAATTGCTGAACCATATTGAGGTAAGGTATAAGACGATGTTACTGATTGTTTTATCTATTTGCTTTTGTCCCTAAGTACCAACCCTATTTTTCATAGAGCCATAGTTAGATGTTTTCCAAATTTGTGTTGACTAAATTGTTTTGCATGAGGTCCAAACATGCTATTCTAATCTGAAGTTTAGTTAGGGTACTCATTGATAATGATTGCTACATGTAATAACAGTTGATGTTTTTTCTTTGCTGAATCTAAATGTATGTTATTTCGTTTGCGCAGTCATTCTTGCTATTAATTTGTACTGTAACCTTAGAACGCGTAGTGCTCCAAGATTTGATTAGATTGCAATTCTTTAGGCGTTTTGGGCACTGAGTATTGTTTCTGTATGCTTACCATTTGATTTTGAGACTAAGGCACTGATTATGAGTGTACACACTCGCAATGGCAGTTGGACTGCCGCAGAGAGGGCGGTCCGACCACCCTATTATGACCGTGGCAGATGGTTGCCGCCTGTCGATAACCTGGAGGTCTCGGCGGTCGCAGTCCACCAGGGCAGAGCTGCAAGCAGCGCTACCCTGGGGATCACGAGCCCCCTTTCTGCCAGCTTTTGCATGGCAGTCCCACCCCCATGCAAAGGCAGGCGGAAAGGGGGTATCGGGGGCCCCATGGGGGCCCCTGCACTGCCCAGGCACTTGGCATTGCAGGGCCCCCATAGACAGCCCCGTCGCACATTTCACTGACCAAATTACAGGCAGTGAAATGCGCGACCAGTGCTGTCGCACCCGACGCACCACAACATTGCTGCGGCTCGATTACGAGCCGGCATCAATGTTGTGGTTAGTTTTCTGATGGCCCAGCAGAAAAACTCCTAATAGGGCGGGCAAAAGGCCTCCATTACTGATGGTCTTTTGCCTGCAGCAGCTTCGGCGGTCCTGTGACTGGACCGCCGAAGTCATAATGAGGCCCATAGTTACGTGACATTAGCATTGTTAATATAGGGAAATAAACGTTCTTACTTTTACATAAAGGTTGTGGTTATACATGGCCTCGAGGTCATGGTGTGTGGAAATTACTGACTCCTAGTGATTATTGATGTCACTGATTGTTACTGCTATTGATTTGTATTGGTGCAGGGTTACATGGTGGAAACTACTTGAAGCGCAGTCAAAAGGTCCATTGACCTACAACGAGTCCCCTCATAAGTTAACTTAATAAGGTCTGGCGCGCTAACAGTCCCATGTCCTTGATATGAACCGGTGTTGCTGTTTAAAAAAAAAAGTTTCCTGTTTCAGAAATACATCAGCAGAAGAGGCAGTTACCCCCGGACTACTTCCTGATCTCCCTCCTTGAAATTGCTGACAGAATTCACAAAGATAAAGGTGTCCTAATGGGTCACCTTCCCCTCAGGGTATCAGTTACCACCTCCTTTCAGGAGTCGGTAATTTATCATTGGTTTGCAAGCACAATTGCGCTTGCAAATCATTGATGCTTGTGCCATTGCGGCATGCAATTCGGAGGGGACGCCCCTTTAGACTGCAAATCCCATGTTGCGAGCTGGAACAGCTTTTCTGACTTGCAAAATGGGGACAGTGTTCGAAAACGGGTTGCACTCTCTAATTTTGCAAATCGCAGTTTTCAATCGTAAAATTGAGTTGTACATTTGGCCCCAAGTTCTGCTTTGCCTGCAAGAGCTTAGAGATTTAAGTGCATTTTCTGACTCAGACAGCCATCCTGTTTTTGTTGTGCATGTACATCGATACATCTCCGTCGCGCGCCACGGCATACTTTTATTGTACACACGAGTCAGTCTAACATATGGGGCCGTATTTATACTTTTTGTCGCACAACTGCGCCAACACAGTTGTGCGTCAAAAAATTTAACGCCGGCTAACGCCATTCCAAAGCGCAATGCGGGCGCCTTATTTATGGAATGACGTTAGCCGGCGGAGCTGCCTGGTGTGCGTCAAAAAAAATGACACAACAGGCAGCGCCGGCGTAGGGGAAAATGGAGCTTGGGCGCTAAAAAATGGGGCAAGTCAGGCTGAGGCAAAATTTTCGCCTCAACCCGATTAGCGCCATTTCTTTTTACTCCCAACCCCCATTGAAATGACTCCTGTCTTAGCAAAGACAGGAGTCATGCCCCCTTGCCCAATGGCCATGCCCAGGGGACTTATGTCCCCTGGGCATGGTCATTGGGCATAGTGGCATGTAGGGGGGCACAAATCAGGCCCCCCTATGCCACCCAAAAAAAATAAAAAATACTTACCTGAACTTACCTTAAGTTCCCTGGGATGGGTCCCTTCATCCTTGAGCGTCCTCCTGGGGTGGGCAAGGGTGGCAGGGGGTGTCCCTGGGGGCATGGGAGGGCACCTCTGGGCCCCTTCCGAGCCCACAGGTCCCTTAACGCCTGCCCTGACCAGGCGTTTAAAAATGACGCTAAAGCGGCTGGACGTCATTTTTTTTTACCCGCCCACTCCCGGCCGCCCGGGAGTGTAAATACGGCGCACATGCCTCGGAGTCATTTTTTAGACGGGAACGCCTACCTTGCATATCATTAACGCAAGGAAGGTGTCCACGCTAAAAAATGACGCAAACTCCAAGATCTTTGGCGCTAGACGGGTCTAACGCCAAAGTATAAATATGGAGTTAGTTTTGCGTCGGATTTGCGTAAAAAAAAACGACGCAAATCTGGCGCAAACAGAGTATAAATATGCCCCATGGTCTTTTCATGACTATGGCACCTGGTCAGAAGCGGCCTCACTGCATAAGCCATACATAGGCGGGCGCCTTATGGACGTTCAGTGGTGCGCTGTCTGCCAATGGCACACCTGAAAACAACCCTGTAATAATGCAACACGCATGTTATATATTTCAGGATTTCACACCACATTAGCCTCCCCTTCCACTAAAACTGTAACGAAGACATAGATGTGCTGGTAAGTAGTTCTCTCATTCGGAGGTGTGCTTTATTGGGCTCTGGTTCTTTATTACCGCTTTAATGTGTGACTACAGTTTTCTCTCAGGAGATTCAAATGCCTGATTATTTACTGTATGTACTTTACAGGCTTTTAGATAATGTGCGGTGAAAAGGTGATGATAGCTTCGAATATCTGTCTGAATAATGAATAGTCAGACCCTAAGGCTGTACCAACGAGTAAATTATTGTGTCAGTTAAACGAGGAATGTGTCGTCAACACATGCATTTAATTGTTGTACACGTCCTATGAATTAACCATTGCATTGGTTTATTTTTTTCTAGAAGTGCGTTTCCCAAACTAACTTGCAGTATCTCAGTCATTTGAAGTAGCCAACATCCTTTTCGGTATTACTGGCGATCTACTAATGCTTTGTGCAGCAAACTCAACGCAAAGTGGGATGCTGGGATTTACTATCCAATGCAAATCAGGGTTTTCATTGGATACTTTCCCGAAGTAACCCAAAGTTGAGCAATGCGCTGCTTTGCTTTGCATTACTTTGCAACAAGGATGTGTTCAATGGGAGGTACACGGGCGTTCCCATGCAACCACTCATGTGTTTTGACACAAATCCCTGTGTACAAACATCTGTAGACAGAGATTTGTGCCAAAATCTTACCCCTCCTCAAGGCAGGTGTAACAAGGGGAAGATGTTTTAATTCCTCCTTGTGTTTCCTAATCCTGAGTGCATGCTTTATTGTACAGCACACATACAAAGCAGGAAAACATAGGGGGTGATTCTCACCCTGGAGGGTGGCGGAGGCCGCCCGCCAGAGTTCCCCCCTCCAAAATACTGCTCCGCGGTCGAAAGACCGCTGAGGGTATTTTGGGTTTTGCACTGGGCTGGCGGGCGACCGCCAAAAGGCCGCCCGCCAGCCCAGTGCAAAACACCCTTCCCACGAGGACGCCGGCTCAGAATTGAGCCGGCGGAGTGGGAAGGTGCGACGGGTGCAGTGGCACCCGTCGCGTATTTCAGTGTCTGCAAAGCAGACACTGAAATACAAAGTGGGGCCCTCTTACGGGGGCCCCTGCAGTGCCCATGCCTTTGGCCTTCATGCCTTTGGCCTTCATGTCTTTGGCATGGGCACTGCAGGGGCCCCCAGGGGCCCCACGACACCCCATACCGCCATCCTGTTCCTGGCGGGTGAACCGCCAGGAACAGGATGGCGGTATGGGGTGTCAGAATCCTCCATGGCGGCGCAGCGAGCTGCGCCGCCATGGAGGATTCATTTGGGCAGCGGAAAACCGGCGGGAGACCGCCGGTTTTCCGCATCTGACCGCGGCCAAACCGCCACGGTCAGAATGCCCTGCGGGGCACCGCCAGCCTGTTGGCGGTGCTCCCGCCAACCCTGGCCCCGGCGGTCCATGACCGCCGGGGTCAGAATGACCCCCATAGTTTTTGTACCAAAAGGGGACTCTTCCAGTGCAAACACTATTCATTACAGAAAGCACATACCATGAAACTGGCGAAAGGGTGCATGCATTGGAACATGGCAGCCTAAAGTGCGCCAGCGCAGGAGGAGCTGAAAACAGTACCATATCTTTAGAGATGTGGTGCTGTTATGCTCTCCCGCTTTCAAGCAATGCAGTACTGCAACTTTAGTTGCTGCGCTGCTCTGCATGAATTTTTCGTAAATATGGGCTCCCCCATTTAGCCTCTTCTTGAAGGAAAAAGCAAACGTTAGATGCTTCTTTCCTACTGATTCTCACTAAACAGGGCTTTACTCTAGGGCAGTGGTTCCCAACCTGTGGTCCGGGGACCCCTGGGAGTCCGCAAAGCCTTCTCAGGGGGTCCGTGACTGCTTAGAAAATTAAAAAATATTAACAAATATTGACAAATTAGGTCCCCAGCTTCCAGTAATAACTCGGGGGGGGGGGGTCCCCGGATTCCAATGATGATTCAGTGGGGGTCCCTGGGTTCCATTAATGTTAAAATGGGGGTCCACATAAATCAAAAGGTTGGGAACCACTGCTCTAGGGAAACACAGTGAAGGAGAAAAATGCAACTATGAATGTAATGACTATACTGGCAACCATTACTCTACTTCACAACCTCAATAAAGTGAATTAATGTCAAGTAGAATCCAGAAGTGTACATATGTTTTATGGGTGAGCGCAAAGTGCTCCATCCATAACGTAATCTCTCTTTGCGCTTCAAACCACACCCAGGTCACGTCAGTCTCTTTCATTGGTTCCTGGGCTTGCTCTTTAAAATCTGCTTGCTTTCATTTGGGAAAGGCATGCATACGTCATGCCTTTTCCGGTGCTTAGCCTGCCTACACAGCACCGGTAAACTACTAGAAACATACGAGGCTCGATGTTTTGAGCCTGGTTTCTGGACTACTTTATCTGTTAATTTTCCCCGCAGCACGATCGCGCTGGGGTTTACATAGCGTGATCGCGCTGTGTTTTTTTTCTTTTAATTTGTGTGGCAAGAAAAGTTAGGCTAGGAGTTTACAACACAAATAGCTCCAACTCGAGCAAATTCGAGCCCCGTTGCATTGAAAATGCTTGTTGTAACATGCCTGTAGTCTAGCAGAGTTCCCGATTATTGGCCTCTGCATAACTTGTGTAGTTTCCAGTTTTTCTGCACCTATGCACTTAACATTGTTTTCTTTTACGAGTATTTCTTTGCAACAGAAATTAGTGAGCATTTTGTATGCAAAAGCATACCTTGCTTAGGTTTTCTCATGAGTACTCCGAAAACAACCTCACGCTGGCAAATCACAACCATTTTCCATTCAATTGAAATCTTGCATTGTTTTTTCTCCTGTGAATTCTGAAATTGAATTGCACCAGTAATCTACACATTTTTCTACCTGAAAGGATACTTCGAATATATTTGCGTCACAACTGACTGGTCGGTAGATACTTGTGAGGCAAAGCTACGGGATCATTATACTTACAAATACTGCAACACTTATGCAGAACCTTGCAACCACACGTTTGCGCTTATACAGACCGACTACGAGTGACTCATTAACCTGTCATCAAATTAAAGCCTTTAAATCCCTCCCCGATGCTACATGCAGGACCACTGGAATTATCTAGCAGGTAAAGACCAAATTATGCAGCAGTGTTTACTAGCTAATGCAGCAAGAAAGGGTAAATTATGTGACATAATGCAGCACATTTTGAGATAGTATTACTTTTTATGTTGTCATTTTTACATATATTGACACTGTCTGGTAAAAGGTTTCACCTAATTGGTACCAGTTTACGTGGCAAATACAACTAATCCATAATTATGCGGAAAGTGCAGCAGCCCCAGAATCGCATAATTCCAGTGGCTACACAACTACAAACTACAGTACATTAGTTAAACAACCAGTGGAATTTTGATGAGTAATGTAACAGTTAATGGAATTAAAAAAAACATGTAAACACCACAGATAAACATTGTGGAGAATCTGATTGATCATCATGGAACATATTTGTCAGGTGAATACTTGGTAACAGACCCTTTTTGGTGTCGCCTTTGATAGCACAAGCACAGCCTCTTGCAAGACATATGGTTTTCGAACAGTGGGCTTCGAGGCTGCCAACTGCTTACCATTGGTTGGCTTCATTGTCACTCTCATTTGCTTGCTTCTTATTGGTTAGCAACCATAGGCTTCCTTTCTCTTTTTGTGTTTGTCTCTCCTCTGGAGCACGGATACATTACTCTATTCCTTCCACTGCTCATTTTTTTAGGAGGTACTTTTTTATGTGTTAAAGCACTCGACTAGCGTGCATTATTTCAGCTGTCTCCCTTGTGCACTCCCCACCCACTCTGTTTCCCTCCCACTCACGACTCTCCCCTGTTCATTGTGTTTCCTCTACCCACTCTCCCTTCGTTTTGACCTCCCATCTGCAGTCCTTCTGTTGCCCTAAATTCCTCTTGCTAAAGCAGAAAATCCTAACTATTTAGTCATAACAGACCAGATAGCGGATTTCATACTGTAGGCCAATGAACCAAACCAAATCTGCTTTAAAGAAAACATCATAAGGAATACGCCATAGACAATATAAATTAAGCATATAATAATCAATTAGTACGTCAATAACCACACCAGTTTATTAAGAAATTAAAGATTTATTTCCCCATTTTAACAATGCTAAAGTCACGAAAATCATTCTCAAACTCAAATTATACATATATAGAAACAACAATGGCTGATTTAGTCGGTGCATGGATCCAAGTTTAATCAATGCAAATAAACACAATATATCAATGGTTATTACACAAAACCATAGTAATAGAATCTGAGCTAGAGAAATTGAATACATTGAGGGTAATCAATAACGATTCAGGAATATGAGAATAACACTTCTCTACCCACTAATTAGTATCAACATGTTGGACTCCATGTAAAAGAATTTAGTAACATGAATTTAGAAAACATCTTGCTAAGACACCATCAAAATAGCAGCAGTAACATGATATTAGCAGTTTGTACCTGAAAAACAAAAGACAGATAACAATACACATTTCATACATTTACCCAATCACTAAGGAATTCAGCAACAACGTCTACTTCATCAGGGGGACAGCAACATCAGACATCAGGATTGGAACAGGAACAAGGTAAGAGATATGGTTTAGAATTTGGACTATAAGATTACTAAACCATCAAAGTATAAGAAAACTCATAACGTAATAAACACCAGCATTGTCAGTAGGCTAACTGGCAAAGTACGAAATGTCAAAGTGATAGATCATAAGAAGTAGGATCTCTAGAACTCAGGATACACAAAAATCCCAAAGAAGAATCTGCCAATAATGAACCCCGAATCAATGGTGACTAAACATTAAATCAAACTTGTTAAACACACTGATTGGTCTGGGGAATTATGGTGAGAAAATGATGTCCAATCAGAACACTAACAAATATCAAAATTATATAAAATGTTTGCTCTCAGCTTTTCTATTTGCTGTTATTTCATTGACGAAACTCAAACAAATACATAAGTAACTTCTACATCTTCTTCTTCCATTGCATCTGTAGACTCTTTGTTCTGTGACTCCAACTACATTGTCACCAGATAGTGCTTACAAAATATGGAAACATTTTTCATCACACCATTCTCCCCTCGAGGAAAAGAACATAGGTTAGAAACATAACTACAAGCTAAATATACAAATACAATGAATGAAGTCAGTTAAGACACGGAAATACAGTTAGGAAACAGAACACACTAGAAACATTTTATACAGATAACATTGCACAGTGGCCTTGCATCTGCTTCTGTTTCAGTCCAGCAGAGGCCACTAAATACACGTTGAATTCTGACATTTATTTTAGCAAAGAAGAAAAGAGAGAATAATTTCATCAGTTTAAGTTAGCATGAAAAACAAAATATAGATCTTGCATTTGATGGTGGCCATTAAGTCAATCACAATTCTTGAGTTAGCATCAAAATGAATACATAATGATTAATATATCAAAATATAAGTAAGAGTACATATGTGAAAAATAAAACCTAAAATTCATGCTCTTACAATCCCTCCTCTGATGACTATATATGTCATCACACAAAAACCCCAAATAAATGTATTTATTTCAAAATTCAGAATTTAGTCTCATTCACATTTTTATTAAATGTTTTTTTTCTCAAATATCCCCCATAAAATTTTTCCATCTGAACATCTACCCTCCTCTGATTCTTTTCAAATTTTCTTCTTTTGATTATTTGAAACAATTTATATATCCCCCAAATTCCAATTAGGCAAAACACAGACATTGAAATCCATTTCACTAATTTTAAGATAATTCCTTCTCCTAGGTTGCCAATCCAGTTTCCCCCTGAAGCAATTCTCTTGCCAGACTTTTTGCAAATAGCAGTTTCAGTTCATTCTTTTAATTCTGTTTTGTCTTTTGTTAAAATGTTAATTAAACCTCTAACTAACTTAGTATTGTTCGGTATGTACGAACAACAGTGACGCGGACCAAGTAATTTACCCACTCCGCCCTCTTTCGCTAAGAGAATGTCTAACGCAAGGCGGTTCTGAAGAGTCATAGCTCTTGTCGCAGTCAATTCAGTATCCAGGAGTAAAGTAGCTCCTGAGTGATCCGTTAACATGTTATCCACAACTGTAGACAACTTCTGTATTTTTATTGAATTCAGAACAACTCCCACTGAAGGAATTACTGCTCCAAATATGTCTCCCTCCCACAATGCTAGAAGTTGATTCCCGCTTGTGGCTCGTTTGAATCCCCAAAACATTAGGAAACTTACTTAAGTCTTCCAGTTGGTACATTTTTTAAAAGACTAATCCCACATACCATGTGTCATGCCATCCTCTAGGAAGACAGTAATAAGCATTTTTCCCACAAATATAGTAGACTCCAGGCACTGGTGGATCCTGAAACAATCACAGCGGGGGGCAGTAAGGGAGGTTCGGAGGAAAAAGAGAGGCACTCCTGGTCCCGTGTGTAGGTCTCCCGAGTATAGGTAAATCAACAATAATGTACCCACGGTTCCAAAACATAGAAAGGGTTCTCTTGAAAAAACGGTATGCCAGAAAAAGCAATTTGCTTAGAGCAAGAGCCCTCACTCACCAGCCGGTGACATGCTTCATCATTGGGCCATGCTCCTCGTCAGGCCGGCACTGCAATGCCTGACGGGCCCCTCAAGGGGGCTCTTTGCCGGAGATCTTTTAAAAGATGGTATTAGCCGGTCAAAATATGAAAAAAGGATTGGTATAAAGAGATGTGTAAAAATGTCTAAAGGAAAAAACTGATAATTTATTCAGATGTTAATGCCTCTGACATGATTAAAAACACTGAATAGGGATATGGCAAAATAATGTTTACAATCCCTCAACAAAGAAACATACAGTTCGTAAATCTTGTTGAAAATGGTACGAAGTGGGGTAACACAGAGTTCTTGTGTCACTCAATCAAATACAGGAGGTCAACATGTTTCTCGCTACTCATAGTCAAAAATGATCTTGTGCGATTCTTCAGGACCTAATACGTACCTAATCCTTATTGAAAAAAGCTCTAGGATAAGAATAATTTGCGTTCCCTATTTGGGAAAACAAAAGCCTGGAATACAGAAAGAGAACCATAATCAAAAAGGATTACTTTTTGAACATTGACAGTGAGGCATCATGTAGAATATTATCCTCAAACAGTTAAACATTACCCTCATGGTGAGTCCCAACAAAGTGCCAAGTGATAAGTAAACCATAGTGAAAGATCGGAAACGAAAGCTGTTGTTAGACAACCAATGCTTACCCTCCAAAGTCTAATAATAGGGCCTCATCGGGGCAACATCAGGCTTCTCAAACCACTACGGCCTATAACATATAGAGAGCGGAAGCCTAAGTTAACGATTATCATATAGTCAGAAACTGTGGCAGATATGGTGTAGAGCGACCAAATCTTAAAAAGGTAAGGAAAACACTGATTCTTTAAGGATGGGGAATACAGTGATACCATAGCCAGATGTCACTAGCACATTACTTATAAAACAAAAACAAAAACAAGAGCCCAAGTTCTATTTTGCTTTAGTAAGAAAAATAAATAAATGTAGGTACAAACATATATTCTGTGTCTCATTAAATACATCTGTACCTTAATGAGTAATGTAAAACCTCTTAAAATACAGGTTTTGCGATTGCAAGCCAGCTGCTTGTCAGCCCATGCACACCCCCTTTAACATGGTGGATGGGCTAGGACGGTAGCGCGCATATAGAGACAGCAGGTGCTATATAAGACTGCGGCCTGTATATACAAAACTTGCCTACATGTAATGCATCTAAGATCAGCTTCCCTCGTTTAGAAATGTCAGTATATGCATGATCAGTTCCAGGACTTCTCAAAACTAATCCATTATCTATCTTAGCTTTAATTGCTCTTCTCCTATCTTCTGTGTTACCTAGAAACTTCTTTTCTACAAGTGTAAGTAAACAGGTGAGATTATTACTGTGCATGAACGCCGTCCTAAAGGTTAATGTAGGTTCAAAGAAACCCTTTAGTATTTCTGTGTTGTGATCCCTAGCTATCTTACTAAGATCTTCAATAATAGGCACAAAAGAAAACACAATATCTAAATTTGAATAAACATATTGAATATATTCTTGGTTATAGAACCGTGTTAGTAAAAGACTACAGCTTATGGCATAAGTAAGTGGTAAACTATTATAGGAAAATCCCTCCTCAACAGAGGCTGGCATCTGCGTACAGACATAACAATCTTTCACATCCATTACATCAACATACTCATGCAATAAGCGATAGAAGACATTAGAAGAAAGTTATTTCTCTTTGTGTAGGTATTTCTCATCTATTTTAAACCTATCCATCTCTGAAAGATCAGTAGTTGATTTTAAAAGAGTAAGAGTTGTAGGTGTAATTATGGTATGGTTGGCTCCATTCGATTAAAAGACAATCACACTCACTATCAATAACAAACATACTATTGCACAAGCCATTGCCAAACCAATACCTATACATTTGCAACAACTATTCTTAGTGTGTTGATTACTAAAGTTTCCCATGGTCTGCAAAGAACCAAAAAGTAAAAGCAAAAACAATTATGGCTATGCAGCAAAAATCAAAAACAAAAACAAAAGACAAAAATTTTCAAACATTTAAAAAATCTTCAACTTGCAATCTTCAATCTCCAAATTCAATCCCTCTTAATTTTTGTTCTTTTTTTTTAAAGTTCACAGCTTCCTTCACACAGGACCCTTTTGTCAAAGTTCAGCAGAAATTGTCAAAATCAGTTTAGAAGCTTGGCAAATTAGGTTATTAAAGTATTTTTCAGGTACTTATTTCAACAAAGTCTTTTCACTTTCGCTTAGCAAATTAGACTTTTCCCAAGAAATGTTCATCAGTTTTCTTCACATACCAAAATATAAACACGGACTGTCTCTATCAAAACAAAAAATAAAAAAAATGTTCTTGCCATTCATTTGTAGTTGCATATGCCATTTCAGGACCAGAATATCTCTTGTTGGCAACTCCTTTCCTTTTCAATCTACGACCACCATAAGCCTCTCCTTCACTTAGATCTTCTTCTCCATTTAACTCATTTTCTTCCCGAATTGGTGGTACTATGTTAATCTTCCCTGCTTCTGAGCTTTTCTCTGGTGTTTTATAACCTTTTAGTGGCTTTTTCATCAGTACTCTTTTCAAAATCGAACTCTTCTCCTTTGACGTTCCCGCAACTGGTTCAGGAGGAGTCAAACCCTTTTGGCTTAGATCTGTCTCAACTCCTTTGCCATTGGGGTTAGTCACTTGTTCAGTCTCGTTTGTCAGACCATCTGCTTCTGAGGACACCCTCCTCTGAGCAGGTCTTCTCTCTTGATCACCTTGAACCGGTTCTTTTACTGTTTCATTTGAGGATGGTTCACCATCGTCTTCCAGGATACCCTTCACTTTGTCTGACACAGGAGTGGGTAATTTGACTGGAGCTATTCCAGGTGCAGCCTCCAGCTCTTCTCTTTCTTTTTCTTGACTTGGAATACGCTTATGTGCAGATAATCTCAACAGCTCTTCTTCTTGCTCTGTTGGATTGTTCACTTTACGAGTGTGCCTTGCATGTATCCAGTTCGCAAGTCCTGCACCCTTCACAGCTGTACTCGTTATTAATATCACCTGGTAGGGTCCTTTCCATCTTGTCTCCAAGCACGACTTCCTCAAGTGCTTATGAATTATGACCCAATCACCACCTTTCAAGTTGTGTCCTTGACCTTGAGACAATTGAGGTGTGGTAGCTTCCACCTGATGAGAGAAAGATTGTACCACATCAGCTAGACCCTTGCAGTAGTCTAACACTATATCATCTGTAATGTTCACAAGTGCATTTGTAGGTACTGCTGGTAATCTTATAGCTCTACCCATTAGGATTTCATGGGGGAGACAGGCCTGCATTCTTGTCAGGAGTGTTTCTCATTGGCATTAGAACCAACAGTAAAGAATCTGTCCATTTCAAATTCGTTGACACACACATTTTCGACAATCTCAATTTTAGAGTGCCATTCATCTGTTCTACAAGTCCTGATGCTTCTGGGTGATAACTACAATGGAGTTTCTGCTCAATGTTTAAAGCTGAACATAGTAATTTAGTCACTTCATTGCTGAAGTGGCTTCCCCTATCTGATTCCAAAGAGACCGGGAAACCAAAACGTGGTATTAACTCTCTAAGCAGTAACTTCGCTACTGTAAGGCTATCATTTCTCCTTGTGGGATAAGCCTCAATCCAGTGAGTGAAAATGCACACACTCACCAACACGTACTTCAAACCAGCACACGCAGGCTTCTCAATAAAATCCATTTGCATTCTGCTAAATGGTCCTCCTGCCATGCCAATGTGTCCCATATTGACCCCCGTCCCTTTGGCAACATTCATTTGCTGACAAATAGTACATCTATGGCAAGTTGCTTCGGCAACCTGTCAAAATTTTGGATTGAACCAATGCTGCTTGAAAGTGCGGAATATCGCATCTCTCTCTATGTGAGCTTGTCCATGGTAGTATCTAGCCATTTGTGTCAGTAGACTGTTTTGCAGAACTACTTTCCCTTCTCCTGTCATCCAGATATCATCATCCCTTTGAATACATTTTAACTTTACCCGTTCTTTGCGTTCCTCTTTAGGGACATTGTCTTGAATAGCTTTTAGCTCTTGCAAGGTATCAACAATTTGCATAGTAAAATTAGCATAGACTTCATCATTTTCAGGTAACAATTCCCAATTTCCTTTGAAGGATATGCCATTCAAGACAGAAAACTTTGTGACTTGATCTGCATATGCATTTCCCAATGACACGTAATCTTGTGATCTCTGATGTGCACTGCATTTCACCACAGCAACTTTCGCAGGTATTTTAATAGCTTGTAGCAACTCGTGAATTCTCTCAGCATTCCTTATTGGTGAACCAGAAGAAGTTAGGAAACCTCTCTGTGACCAAATCTGGCCAAAGTCATGCACAATGCCGAATCCATATTGACTATCAGTGTAAATTGTCACTTTCATCTGATTCAAAATATGGCAGGCTCTAGTAAGAGATACCAGTTCTGCTACTTGTGCAGAAAACACTCCTCGAAGCCATGAAGCTTCCAGTATGCCAGTGATGGTACATACTGCATATCCTGCTCTCAATGTGCCCACATTATCTCTCAGGCAGGAACCATCAACAAAAATAATTTGATCATTCTCTTCCAGGCAGGTATCTCTAATATCTGCGCTGGGTTTTGTGCATAATTCTGAAATTTTCAAACAATCATTTTATGTGTCATCCAATCTGACGGAACCAATGTTTTCAATCTGGAGCAAGGTTGCTGGGTTAAGCACTGTCCATCTCTTAATTGAAATATTTGGAGACCCCAAAATAGCTGTGTCATATCTTGTCAGTCTTGAACTGGTGAGGTACTGTGTTTTGGAACATGTAAGTAAAATCTCTATTGAGTGAGGGACCAGTATAGTAAGGGGATAACCCATTACTATACTCTTACTCTAAGCAATACTCTGCTTAACTGCTGCAAAGGACCGCAAACAACCAGGTAAAGCTGCTGCAACTGGATCCAAAGTAGCTGAAAAATATGCTACTGGGTGATTGACACTACCATGGGTCTGAGTCAAAACAGACAAGGAACATGCATCACGTTCATGAAAAAACAACAAGAAACTCTCAGTGTAGTCAGGCATACCTAAAGCTGGAGCTTGACACAAACTCTCCTTCAGATCAGAAAATGCTTTCATACAAGCTGCATCCAATATTATAGGATCGGAAACATCTTTATGAGTCAGCTTCTGTAATGGCTTTGAAAGAACTTAAACATTTGGGATCCACTGACAACAGTAACCAACCATTCCTAGAAACATCCTCCCATGTTTTTGTGTACTTGGTACTTTCATCTGCAAAATTGTAGCTTCCCTCTCTCTCGAAATTCTCCTCGTTCCTTTCTCAATCAGATGACCCCAATATTTCACCTATTTTTGACAATACTGCAATTTAGCAGGGGACACCTTATGTCCATTGCCTCCCAGGAAATTCAACAAAGCAATTGTATCATATTTGCACCCTTCTTTTGTCTTTGATGCAATCAACAAATCATCAATGTATTGCACTAATGTCGATTGGTATAGCTTCACCAATGACTCCAAATAATTTTTCATGATCTGGTTAAAAATGGATGATGATTCAGAAAACCCTTGTGGAATTCTACACCAACAGTAGACTTTGCTCAAAAATTCAAAACAAAATAGATATCTGCTGTCCTCATGAAGAGGCACCGAAAAGAATGCTTGACACAAATATAACATAGTAAACTATTCAGCATTGCATTAGATCTGAAACATAATCACAGCTGGATTTGGCACAACTGGACAACATTTAATCACAATGTCATTTATTTTCCTCAAATCCTGCACAAGAGACATTTTCCCTCATGGTTTCCGTAAACCCATTATAGGTGAACTGCATGGGCTAACCAACACATCTTTCAGAATTCCTTTCTCCCACAAACTGCTCTATCAAAGGTTTTACACCTTTGATTGCTTCAATCATCATTGAATACTGTTGAGTCTGAGGGAAAGCTACATTTGGCTTCAATGCTACTCTACTCCTTTAATCAGCCCAATGTCCTTTCCTGAAAGATCCCAAACTTTAAACTTAACAGTCTTCTGAAAATCAATAGGAAGATCCTTCACTTCAAAAACTGGAAAGAAACTAATCAAAGGAGTTTCTTCAATATTTGGCTCATCAAAACTAATCAAAGGAAATTCCTCAGACACCGAGTCATTGCTGACAGAAAATGTTGGGTCTTCTTCATCATCACTCTTTGTCTGAATTTCAATTTCCTCATCTGAACAGGTAATTGAAAATCTTGTTTTGCACAATAAATCTCTCCCCAGTAGTGACACCTACAATTACATTTTTTAACCAAAACTGGCTCTGTAATGGGGTTCATCAAATATTGATTTGCAACACCCACAATTTGAATTGTCTTTCCTGATAGAGGCAAATCTGGAACCTCAGAAGATCTTACTGTTGAGCGTGTAGCTCCTGTATCAACCAGAAAAGAAACTTTGTGACCATGCACTTTTCCCTCAACATAAGGACCCTTCCGATCCACTTCTAATGAAGCAGCCATCATACACTCCTCCTCATCTGAACTATCCAACAGCCATACATCATTTATTCCAATATCACTATGGAAGGGAAATTGTTGAACTGTAGTAGTACTTTTACTTTAATTTATTTCCTAACCTGTGACCACACGAGACAACTTCATCTGTTGCTGATCCATATGACTCTTTGGTATTTGTAATTGTCTAGGCATTTGAATTTGTTGTCAAGGCACCATCTGCAATTGTGGCTGCATCTGCTGTAACTGAGGTATTTGTACTTGTTGTACCTGCGGCTGTACACTTGGACATGCTGCATGGGCTATAAAGGTTGAAAACCCTGCATCCGATTTATACTGTTCTGGAAATGTTAAATTTGACCTCTCATCTTTGGTCCTCATATTCTGAAAAGCATTGACGCCATTTATTTGTTGAACAACACCTCCTTGATTCAACATTGGGCACTGTCTTTTCCAATGCCCTATTCCTCCACAAACATGACAAGGTAACACTATTTTTCCCTATGGCTGTCCTTGCATTATCACAGAATTCAACTCTACACTTTGGTTAACAACCGGAAGTGTCATTCCACCACGACCTCTACCTCTGTCTCCATTCTGAAACATCCCCTGATTCTGGAACATACCATTTCTCTGCTGCTGTTGGGGCTGAAAACTCCCCTGAATCCCTGCCTGTGCAGCTTTGATGTGCATCACCATCGCTTTCTCTTTCAACTTTTTCTGTTTCAATTCAGTCTCATCACTACTGTATTTCGCATACTGCAACACCTCATTAATCGGCTTTGCTTGCCAGCAAATCAAATGATTCTTAATCATCTGGCTAATTTCTGGTCTCAATCCTTCAACAAACCTGCACACAAAATAAATAATGTATTTCGGCTCGATTGTTTCTGTACCACTGTAATGTTTAAATGCTATTAACAACATCTCACATTATGCATGAATTGATTCTTTCACCTCTTGAGCTGTACTATCTATGCATTGCCAAATCAATGTTTTTTGGTGAAATTCTCATTTTCAGGAATTCAGTGACCTTGTATTAATACTTAATTACTTCCGGAGATAGTGCACCTGTTTTCAGATCTCTTTGCGGCTCACTTGTTGGCCAATCTACACTCCTCTTGCACTCAATCCACAAATCTGCTGGAACAACAATCTCTAAAAGAGTGTTCAAATCTTCGCACTGGCATTTTGCAAGTTTCACAAACCTATGCGTCTGCTGGTACCATTCCACTGGTTTCTCCCTCAACCTTGGGTAGTCATTTGTAAATGACAAAATATCACTTCTGCTCCAAGGGGCATGGACAAACTTCCCTCCTGGAATCTATCTCATTGGTAAAACCTTTACTGGCTCTTTAATTTGTGATATATCTATAGGAGCAGTATCTGAACTCTTCCTCGATCTTTCTCTTTTCTTGACACATTTGCCTTCCTTGTTTTCTAAGGCTCTCCAAATTTGTACTCTCTCAAGTAGTTCTCTAAGATGCATTTTCATCCCTGCAGACCTCGTGTGTTTACAATCTTCAGCTTGAAGATTTAATCTATAATTTCTCTTCAGGCATTTTGTTTTCGTAAGATCTATCTCATATTTGTCTGCTAATTCTTGTAATAGCTGATGTGCTTCAACTGCTTCCTCAGTAATTAATGGACACAAATATCTCACCTGTGCTTCAGTATGGGAATCAAGTCTGTTTATCCCCATTGTCCCTTCCAGAAGCTCACCTGCTTCCATTGACAATCTCATTTTATTTATGTACACCTTTTCCTTGTACTGACTCTCAGGAATACTTTTAGACTGAATCTCTGAATAGTTTGAAGTGCCAACCACCTTGGTAATTGCTGTGCAGTCAGATTTTGTAATGAAATATTACCAGGTTGTACTCTCTGTAACTATTGTTGCATTGGGCTCACACGTTGAGTCGTTAAAATGTTTAACTCAGAACCATTACCTAATCCAGGAGTTAAATCTAATAATGACCTTGATCTATTTAGAGTCTGTCTTATAGGTGACATTAACCTAATGTTCTCATTCTGATTTTGAAGTCCTTGCTTCTCTGTGCTCTTTTTACCCTCAGCATATGAAGGCACAAGTGGCCCAAATGTAATTGGTACTGAAATTGCATCTGGGACCCTGGTTTCTACATTCTGAGAATTCTCTACTCCTGCATTCTGCATTCGAGGCAATAACACCGGAGTGGGCTCTGTCTGAATCAATCTCAGCTCTTGTAAATTCTGTCCCAAAGATACTACTAAATTAGTTGTATTGTTCACAGTCAGTACATCTGGATAAATCCCAGGTAGTCTCTGGCAGCTGTCTTTTGTCTGTTGACTCATTGAAGCTACTCTTCATCGGTATTTACACTAAAGGACTAGTCTGAATTAAACTCCGATTCACGTAAGGATTAACCTACACAGAACTCTCAGTTGTGTTATGGTTACTCTGTACTGGACTCTGTGTCACTGCAGCTGGTATCGGTGCAGTAGTATTTGTACTTGTAGTACTTGAATCACAAAAGGTGGCAGACGATTTCTCAAAATCTGCGTAATAAACTCATCTTTTGTCTGATTCCTCATCATTAATCGGAAACCTTTTAGGCACTTTTGATGTCTGCTCTTCAACTGCTGAAGAAGAACTCTTTTTAGATTTCGTTGAAACCTTCTCACTGTCTTCAGTCATTGCAGGAAACAATCTAACACCTTGTAAGGTATCGAGTCTCTACTGTCTCTGCTCACTGTCCCATATGGCTTCCGCTAGTGATTTTTCTGCTCTTCTCATTTTCCTCTCAAATTTCAATCATTGTTGCAGTCTAGCTACTAGCTCCCAAATCACAAAAGCTTCAAATTGAGCTGGTCTTGGTGGAGGTCTTAGACCATACATCACATATCTCAAATTCTCCAAAATTCTCAAATTCAATGTACCATTTTCAGGAAACGCTAAACAACCTTCCTTCTTTGTACTCTTAACCAAATGTTTAATGCTCCGGTACCTTTCTCTTAAATTACGATATATGCCGGAGAACCTTCTGGCGGACAAATTTCTCCTTGCCTAGCTGGTATATACTCATATCCTCTACAGGCACTTTGTAAAGTTTTGAAAAACTTCTTTCACAAATTTATTTCCAAAAATCAGTAATCAGGAAGTGACTACAATCCCACAATCCTCTTCATCTCCTTTCTTGACCAATTGTGCTTCACGGTCATCCACCAATCCGTGCACAACCCTTCTCACTAACCAACCTATCCCAGCACAGCACAAAAAATGACATCACACTTACACACAGCGGCTGATAAAGTCTTGCGGCTTGTCCTCCTAAACTCAAAAACACTTGAAACTAATGCAAAATTAATTTAGAGCACTTCTTCAAAAACAATATTAAAGCAAATGTGTCTATTTACTATAGGTAGGGTAGTAAAATCGCTTTAGGAACCTTTATAAATATCACTGTTGGCTTAGGTTCTTGCAGCTATTCTTCTTTCTCAGTTCTCCAGATTCGCAAGCAAAATTCGACCAGCAAATTTCACTCTCAACTAATCAATGGATACTGTCCTGGTGCACATAGATCTCGCCAAATCTTAGTCGAAAATTCCAAATATTCAATTTAACTCGCAAACATGACTTACCAACCACGCCCGATTGGTCTATTGAATGGACAAATTACAACAAAAATCAAGTGTCACCATACACTTTTAACATACTACGGAGTCTAAGACCTACAATGTAAGGTCCGTCTTACCAACAACCACGTGGACAATTTTCTCGAGCATCAAGGGCCACACACATATGAAGTTTGCCGACTTCCCTTCTCTCACACTTTGCAGTACCCCAACTCTTTCTCTAACATTATCTTTTTCTTCTGGAGTACGCCAACTCCTTAAAATCTCACAAACAACTCAATCAACTGCAAGTTAGCTAAAGCTGTGCAAGCGCATAGTCTATCTCCACTCAATCTAACAACAGGACAATGAGAACATTCCCTATCAACCTAAGAAAACTCCAAGAACAGGGGAAAGTCACTCTCGGAATTTAGCAGTTCATTTTCTCAAATTTGAACAACATCTTCAAATCAATATTCAAAATTACACTAATAAAATTTCACTACCTATTACGCAATTGTGATGTCATTTAAAGAGATACTAATTGAACTCTGCTACCTAAGCTGCTAAAGCAGAAAATCCTAACTATTTAGTCATAAGAGACCAGATAGCGGATTTCATACTCAAGGCCGATGAACCGAACCGAATCTGCTTTAAAGAAAACATCATAAGGAATACGCCATAGACAATATAAATTAAGCATATAATAATCAATTAGTACGTCAATAACCACACCATTTTATTAAGAAGTTAAAGATTTATTTCCCTATGTCAACAATGCTAAAGTCACGAAACTCATTCTCAAACTCAAATGATACATATATAGAAATAAGAATAGGTGATTTAGTTGGCGCATGAATCTAAGTTTAATCAGTGCAAATAAACACAATGGCCCTCATTACAACCCTGGTGGTAGGTGATAAAGTGGCGGTAATACTGCCAACAGGCTGGCGGTAAAGAAAATGGGATCACGACCACGGCGGAAACCGCCAACACAGACAGCCACTTTAGCACACCGACCACCACGGTGGTAGCAACAAACACTGCGGCGGTCACCGCCAACAGACAAGCAGAAATCAATGTACCGCCCACCCCATTACAACCCGCCAATCTGCCAGCTTTTCTGGGGCTGTACCAACGCCATCAAAAGCACAGCGGAAACAGTGTTTGGAAGGGAAACCACTCACCTCTCGACACTCAACGAAGAACTAGGACGCAATGGAGCCCGAGTTACAGGTCCTGCCCATGCTGGTCTACCTCCTCATACACCAGGAATATCAAAGGCGGCGGCGACGACCACAGTGAGTACTGCACCTAGCACACAGGGGAGGGGGGAGGAAAAAGAGAGTGACACACACACGCAACATGCAACACCCCCACCCCCATCCTCACCCACAACACCATACACACAAACACATGCAGCAACAGTACATTTACACCCCACTACCCCCTGAAAGAACACAAGGACAAAAGGAATAGTGTCCAATCAGTGATGTATTAGGAATAGGCAGATATACGTAACAAATATAAAAACAGTATTTACAAATATTTACAATATGTACAGAAGGCCGTACATTGTCCTTTGCAAATGTCCGTGGGCCACAGGGCCAAAAACATGGGCCAAGCCCACACTTGACTCCTGCCTCAATACGGAGAGAACACTGCAGGTGCATCAGGTCGTAAACACACAGGCACCTCAGGGCGATTGTGAAGGGGGGGCACCTCAGCCGGAAGAGGGAATAACGCCACTGCTCCAGGAGGGGGCTCCAAGCCCACAGCAATGTCCTGGGGAGTGCAAAGCCACAGTCTCTCAAGTCTCTCAAGCGGGTGGGATGCCCACTGCTTGGTCCTGGGGAGTGCAAAGCCACAATCTCTCAAGTCTCTCAAGTGGGTGGTTTGCCCACTGCTTGGTCCTGGGGAGTGCAAAGCCACAGTCTCTCAAGTGGGTGGCTTCTCCACTGGTTCTGGAGGGGGCTTTGTGCCCAGAGTGCTTCATCCTGCCAAGGATAGGGTGAGTGGATACATATCTCCACTGGTTCTGGAGGGGGCTTTGTGCCCAGTGTGCTTCATCTGCCAAGGATAGGGTGAGTGGATGCATATCGTCACTGGTTCTGGAGGGGGCTTTGTGCCCAGTGATGCAGCACTTGGGGTGTGGCAGTTCACATTCCCTCACCTGGGTGTCTGAGGCACGAGATTTGCAGGGACCAGGTAGCATGATACTCCATGGAGGCAGGGCCAGACTCCATCCTGTGGCGACTAAGGCTGCAAACTGTTGGTAGTGCTGGTGCTGGAGGGGGTGTTGCCAGTGGTGGTGGGAGGCTCCAGCCCATCTCCTGCAGCCTGGGACGGATGTACACTGGGGCTGCTGCTGCAAGTAGTGGTCCTACTGTCAGCAGTGCAGGTGGCAGTGCTTGCGGCAGGGATGCTGGCGGTGCTGCCCGTGGTGCAAGTGCCGGTGCTGCCAGTGGTGGAGGGAGGCACCAGCCCGTCTCCTGCAGCCTCAGACGGCTTGCCACTGGGGATGCTGCTGCTGACAGTAGTGGTGGCAGCGGCGGTGCAGGTGGCAGTGATTGCGGCGGGGATGCTAGCAGTGCTCGCTGCGGTACAGGTGGCGGGGCTGTCGGTTCTGATGGTGGCCACCAGGCCCTCACCTGGGGCCTCCGATGTCTGAAGTGCCTTGGCTTTTCTGCTCCTTCCTCACCTTGGCAGATGTTGCTGGGACCTTGGCTCTGGCAGCTGGAGTTTTGGAGGAGGCCTTGCTGGGTGGGTCTTGTTCCTTGCCCTTGCTGCATGCTGTCCCCTTCTTCACCTTGGCAGGTGGCGGAATTGTATGGTACTTTGCAGGGGTCGTGGCACACTGGCTGGCCTGACGTGTGCCCCTTTGATCCTCTGGGAGTTGCAGGTACCGCAGTGGATGCCGACTTGGTGGCCGAGGTGCTGGCCTGGGTTCCGGACACCCTGGTCCGAGGGGAAGGACGGGGGGAGGGGTAGGCAACAGGTCAATGTTTGCCAGGACAAGTTTTTTAGACACACTGGGATGGGAAGATGGAGAGGGTTTGGGAGTGGAGGAAGAGGGAGTGGTTGTAGGAGGTGTCTGTCTGCTGAGTTTGGGTGAAGGTGCATGGGCTGGATGCTGTTGTGAGGTGGATGGCTGTTGGGTGGGTGGGTGCTTGCGTTTGTGTAATTTGGGAGGAGGGGTCACAGACACAATTGGAGAGGACATGGGGGCGTGTGCATGGTTGTGGGGGTGGTGACTGCTCGTGAGGGGTGTGTTGTGATGGGGTGCTGGTGATAGAGGTAGTGGATGAAGATGTAGTGCATGGAGTTGTGAGTGTAGACGCTACTGGGAGGGAGGTGGATGAAGAGGAGGAGGGGGGCACAGTGGAGGCAGTGGATGTTGGTGTGTTTGCATGGGTATGGTGCTTGTGTGAGTGCCTGTGAGATGAAGTGTGGTGTTTATGTTTGCCTGAGCCACTTTGGTGTGGTGATTTGGGTGAATGCTGGTCTGAATGTGTGCTTAGGATAGGCTGGGGTTGAGGGGATTGGGTCTGGGCAGAGGAAGTTGGACGGGGGAGGCTAGACACAGGGACAAGGGCTGCCATTAGTGCTGAGGCCAGAGCCTGAAATGCTCTCTGTTGGGCTGCCACCCCAGAGTAAATGCCTCCAGGGATGCATTTGTTTGTTGCAATTGGATGGCATTCAGTATGGTTGACTGCCCTACAGTGAGGGATCTCAGGAGGTCAATAGCCTTCTCACCGAGGGCAGCAGGGCTGACTGGGGCAGGGCCAGAGGTGCCTGGGGCAAAGGAGATGCCCAGCCTCCTGGGTGAGCGGGCACGGGAAACACGCAGAGGGGCTGCTGGGAGGGTGGTGCTGGTAGGGGGGTGGCGACTGTACCTGTTGTTGGGGTGGGCACAGAGGTGTCTGCCACCGCCAGGGAGCTTCCATTGGAGGAAGAGTCGCTGTCTGTGGTCTCCCCTCCTATCCCCGTCGTGGTGCTCCCCTGGCCCTTCATCCCACTGGTGCCCTCACCCTCGATGGATTCCGCCTCCAGGCCCATGTGGGATGCAGCTCTCTCCATCGCCGGTGCCTCTGCTCCTCAGCCAGATGATGCTAATGCACACAAGGACAAGGTGACAAAACAAAAAGGGAGCAGAAGAAACAGAGGAAACACTTGGTCAATACCAGCAACACCACTACCGTTGGCGTACACAGCACACAGGGAGCAGCCCTATGCACTAGGCCATGCCCAACCATGTACTAAGACAGTCATCAGCCCATGGGGTACAATGCCTAACACCATCATCTGCACACCAGAAACCCACAGGACCCTGCCCAGTAGTAGATGCCCACTGACACTATTGGGGTAGGAGTGCTCCAGAGCCTGCCCAACAAGGGACCTACCCTGCCATGTTGGCCCTGGTTTAGGGGCACCCACAGCCCACATACCCCACCTAGGTACCTCCTAACGTGTGCAAAGTCAGGTTTCAGATTCTGTACTCACCCCCTCGTGGCTGCTATGATGTTTTCAAGCGCCCATCCAACTCCGGATAGGCCACCGCCAGGATGCGGAACATCAGCAGCATAGGTCCTCCCAACTCTTGCGGCAGCGGGTGCTCCGCCTGTCAAACACCCCCAAGGTCCGCACCTCCTTGGCGATGGCACACCAAATACATTTTTTCTGGTGGGTGCTGACCTGGAGGGAAAAGACAGCAGAAAAGGGAATTAGTCACCCGTCCGGACCGTCAGACTCATTGCCCACCAGATCCCACCCATCCCCTGACACACATACATTGACCACCTTACATGCTGCACTCTGGCCAGGACGCCTCTGCCACCCCCTACATGTGGCTTACACACACAGCAATCCCTACATTCATGGCCCACGCATCATGCTCACAGTGTACTCACCTGTTTGTCTGGAGGACGGTAGAGTAACGTGTACTGGGGTAGGACCCCATCCACCAGTTTCTCCAACTCCTCCGCAGTAAAGGCAGGGGCCCTTTCCCCAGACACATGAGCCATGGTCGGTTCCAGACACAGGTCACAGCAGCACTTGCAGTGTAGGTCCTCTCCTGTTGAAGGTCAGGTAGCAAGTGAGTGATTAGATAGAAAATGGCGGTGACGTCTGTGGCGGTGCGTACCGTCACCGCAGGCATATATCGCCATTGGCTCCTGGAACCCATAGGGCCCAATGATAACCAATGCGATTTTGCGCAGTGGTCATCGACCGCCTACCGCAATGATGCACAATGCGAGCGCAATTACCTCATTTCCAGTTGTCCCTCCTCACAGGTCAGGCAGCCACCATTTTAGGGGAGCACAGGGCATGGCACCTAACTACGTCACAGCAGACATTGGCATATCAACTGACTCTCGAGTTCACATACTGTTTCTGTAAAGTAAACAAATCATCATTAGTGCAATAGATGTGTGAATATGACCCTCTGCTCACCGTTCTCTTCCATAGGCTTGAACCTCTGAGGCAGAATATGAGATGGCGGCATCCTCCGGTGTACAGACCCCTGGTGGACCTTGCGACAATGGAGGACAGACACATTATCATTACCTACAGACTTGATCATGCCACAATCCAAGAACTGTGTGCCCAATTGGAGCCAGACCTGATGTCAGCTATCCGCCAGCCCACAGGAATCCCCCCTCTAGTTTAGGTCCAGTCAGTGCTCCATTTTCTGGCAAGTGGTTCCTTCCAAACAACAGTGGCCATGGCATCAGGGATGTCTCAGCCAATGTTCTCTAACGTGTTGACCAGAGTGTTGTTTGCCCTGCTGAAACACATGCGGTGCTACATCGTGTTCCCCCAGGTGGAGGATTTGGCCACAGTGAAGGCTGACTGTTATGCCCTGGGACATATCCCCAACATCATTGGTGCCATTGATGGTACACATGTGGCATTTGTCCTCCCCCTGAAGAAATGAACAGGTTTACAGGAATAGAAAAAACGAACACTCTATGAATGTGCAGATGGTGTGTTTGGCGGACCAGTACATCGCCCATGTGACAGCCAAATATCCTGGCTCTGTGCATGACACCTTTACATTTCAGTTATCTGTTGGACATTGTACAAGGCAGCCTCTTTCCCCATGTCTATGGCCACTGACTGTACCCTTTGGAATCTCTATTTTCAGATCTCTGTGCCCCACTCTGGCTCCTGCTATGTGTACTGCTGCCCACCAAAGGTCATCCTAAAGTATATTTCACTGTACATTTGAGTTGCAATGCTTTGATAATGTTGTACTAATACATTTGTGAATCATTTGACAGACTCCAGATTGGTATTTGTTCCAAGAGTGTTTATTTAGGTGCTCATAAGTAGAGGGGGATGTGCCAGGGGCTGGGCTGATGGTGGAGGAAAGTCCAGGGTAGAGTCCAGTCTCTTGGTATCACAGGTGCATTGTCCAATGGGGCATAGGAAGGGGAGTAATGGCAGTTCAAGGTGGACAGGGTGACAGAGTGGGACAGAACGGTGACAATCAGGCAAATCCTATTTCCTGGGGTCTTGGCAATGTTCTCTGGCTTCTGCCTGGATCGCAGGGACCGTTTGCGGGGTGGTTCTCCTTCTGCAGGGGGTGGGGTGCTGGTGGCCTGTTGGTCCTGTGTCGGGCCTCCTGTCCACTAGCACCGGCGGAGGTGGAAGGCTGTTCCTCAGTTTGGCTAGTGTCAAACGCCCGTTGTTGTGCCACAGCCTCCCTCATGGCCTTATCCATGTCAGCCAGCACCCCTGCAATGGTGACCAGGATGGTGTATATTTTTGTTAGGTCATCTCTGATCCCCAGGTACTGTCCCTTCCTGCAGCCGCTGGGTCTCCTGCAACTTGGCCAGCATATGGCCCATCATCTCCTGGGAATGATGGTATGCTCCCAGGATGTTGGAGAGTGCCTTGTGGAGAGTGGGTTCACTGGGCCTGTCCTTCTCCTGTCGCACAGCAGTCCTCCCAGCTTCCCTGCTGTCCTGTGCCTCTGTCCCCTGAACCGTGTGCCCACTGCTACTGACCCCAGGTCCCTGATCGTCCTGTGTTTGTGGGGTTGCCTGGGGTCCCTGTAGTGGTGGACACACTGCTGATTGACGTGTCCTGGGGACAGTGGCATGGGCCCGCTGGGTGGGTGCTAGTGTTTCCTTAGGGGGAGGCTCTGTGGTGGGTTGGGACTGTGGCAGGGGAACTGACTGTCCAGAGGTTCCGGATGGGCCAGGTTGGTCATCCTGATCCAGGCGTGCAGAACTGCTGTCGTCACTGTGGGCCTCTTCGGGGGGGGACTGGATGTGGCTGGCACCTCCTCTCCGGTGACGTGGAGTATGGGTCCTGTGGGGATGCAAATGCATTGTTAATGTGTCTGCATTTGCCATATTGTGCATGGGTGTGTTTCCTTGTATGATTGCAATTTACATGTCAGCTTGGTCTTGTGTGAGTGGTGATTTTGTGGGCTGGGTGAGTCTCTCTACTAGGCATGCTGTGGTGATGTGTGTCCATGAAGGGCTTGGTATTGGGATGGGTGAGTTGTGTTAGTGGGGTATATGTGAGGTGGTGGAGTGATGGGGGTGAGGGTAGGGGTAGGAGTTTGTGATGGCATGCAGGTAGGGTAGGGGGGATAAAGTAGTTAAGATTTGACTTACCAGAATCCAGTCCTCCTGCTACTCCTGCGGGGCCCTCTGGATGCATGATCGCCAAGACTTGCTCCTCCCATGTTGTTAGTTGTGGGGGAGGAGGTGGGGGTTCACCGCCAGTCCTCTGTACTGCTACCTGGTGTCTTGCTACCACGGAACGCACCTTCCCCCGTAGGTCGTTCCACTTCTTCCTGATGTCATCCCTGCTTCTTGTGTGCTTTCCCACGGCGTTGACCCAGTCCACGATTCTCCGCCATAGCTCCATCTTCCTTGCAATGGACATCTGCTGCACCTGTGATCTGAAGAGCTGTGGCTCTACCCGGATGATTACCTCCACCATGACCCTTAGTTCCTCCTCAGAAAACCTGGCGTGTCTTTGGGTTGCCATGGATGTGGTGCGAGTGATATGTGTGAGGATGTGTGGGGTGATGTGTGGGGTGATGTGTTGGGGTGTATGCTGTGATGTGCCTGAATGGTGTATGGGTGATGGTGTTCTGTGCCTCTGATTTAGTGGATGCTCTTGGCTTGTCTCTCTCTGCTTGATATCTATTTTTTCGCTGTAAGGGGTTGTGGGTAATGTGGGTGTGTGTTTTATATTGGAGTGGGTGTGTGGGTGTGGTGTGTGTATGTGTGTCAGGTGTGTGTAGTCTGAAATGTCCAATGTGGTGCAGTTTTGTAAGTGTGTGTGTATTTTGAGCACAGCGGTGTGTACCGCCAATGGTTTACCGCATTTGAAACACCACCGCAGTGATTTGTGGGTCGTGATACTGTGGGCGTATTCCTGTTGGCGTAACGGTGTGGGTTTTGCTGTCACCGGTTTATCACTGATCTTTGGGCTGGCGGACTTGTCTGGATGTCTGTATAGTGGCGGATTTCTCAGTGTGGGTCATAATACCCGTGGCGGAATACCGCTGCTGGCACGGTATGTTGGTGGCCGTCAGCACGGTGGTAGGCGGCATTTACCGCCACGGTTGTAATGAGGGCCAATATCTCAATGGTTATTGCACAACACCATAGCAATAGAATCTGAGCTAGAGAAATTGAATACATTTATGGAAATCAATAACCATTCAGGAATATGAGAATAACACCTCTCTAACCACTAATTAGCATCAACATGTTTGACTTCATGTAAAAGAATTTAGTAACATGAATTTAAAAACATCTAGCTAAGGCACTATCAAAAATAGCAGTAGTAATATGATATTAGCAGTTTGTACCTGAAAAACAAAAGACAAATAACAATACGCATTTCATACATTTACCTAATCACTAAGGAATTCAGCAACAATGTCTACTTCATCAGGGGGACAGCAACATCAGACATCAAGATCGGAACAGGAACAAGGTACGGGGTATGCTTTAGAATTTGGACTATAAGATTACTAAACCATCAAAGTATAAGAAAACTCATAAACTAATAAACATCAGCATTGTCAGTAGACTAACTGGCAGAGTGCGAAATGTCAAAGTGACAGATCATAAGAAGTAGGATCTCTAGAACTCAGGATACATGAACATCCCAAAGAAGAATCTGCCAATGATGAACCCCGAATCAATGGTGACTAAACATTAAATTTAACTTGCTAAACACACTTATTGGTCTGGGGAAATATGGTGAGAAAATGATGTCGAATCAGAACACTAAAAAATATCAAAATTATATAAAATGTTAGCTCTAAGCTTTTCTAGATGCTGTTATTCCATTGACGAAACTCAAATGAACACATTAGTAACTTCTACATCTTCTTCTTCCGTTGCATCTGTAGACTCTTTGTTCTATGACTCCAACTACGTTGTCACCGGAGAGTGATTACAAAATATGAAAACATTTTTCATCACGCCATTCTCTCCTCGAGGCAAAGAACATAGGTTAGAAACATAACTACAAGCAAAATATACGAATACAATGAATGAAGTCAGTTAAGCTACAGAAATACAGTTAGAAAACAGAACACACATTTTATACAGATAATATTGCTCAGTGACCTTGCATCTGCTTCTGCTTCAGTCCAGCAGAGGCCACTAAATACACATTTAATTCTGACATTTACTTTAGCAAAGAAGATAAGACGGAATAATTTAATCAGCTTAAGTTAGCATGAAAAACAAAATATAGGCCTTACATTTAATGGTGGCCATTAAGTCGATCACAATTCTTGAGTTAGCATAAAAATTAATACATAATGATTAATATATCGAAATAGAAGTATGATTATATATGTGGAAAATAAAACATACAATGCACGCTCTTACGCTCTTACCCACTCTTTCTCCATTTTGTGTGTTGCCCACACCACCTACCATCCCTCCATTGTCCGTGTTACCCACCGCATCCACACTTTCCCTGACACTTTCCCTGCTGTCTGTGTTGTACCCTCACCTGCTTTGTTGTCTCCTCTCCATTTTCCGACCTACACCTGCCACCTGTCCTCCCTCTGTTGTCCATGTCACCTCTGCCACCTGCCCTACATCCATTGTCTGTGTTGCCTTCACTGCCCCTGCCATACCAAGAAACACTACGATACTCATAGCGCTGGAAGCATCATCACATTTATTCCCCCAAACGCTCATTGTTTGTGTTAGCTTCCACTCCCACATGACCTCCCTCCATGTTAGCTCTCAGCCAGCACTCTCTCCCACTAACAAAAAAAAAAAAACCTTGACAGCTGCAGTGCTGGCTGCATCATAGCACTTTTTTATTAAACTTTCAGCCATATTGCACAGCTGCTGTGCTGCTGTACAAGGTTAAAAACATGCCTAGCGTCAATACCTCGCTTAGATGAAACCTATTAGCTTTGCCAGTGTTTGTTATTACAACTGTGCCATCCCAGACACATACGAATTTACAGAATATATATGCAGTGAAACCAGGAAAGGCAGAGTAAGCAATATAGAATATCATCTGGGTGTTACTACCTTTATATTCTGCAGGAAATGGGGACCTGGCAATAAAAAACATAGCAAAGGTCACGATTTTGACACAAAAGGTCCATACTCCTAAGACTCCATGCACTTATAACTCTATAGGATATTTCGGGGAAATACATTTTTTATTACAATTTGAAATGTCTTGATAAATAAGTAAGTTCAACTCTGGTAAAAGGAATTGCATATGCCAAAAAGTATTTCTCCGCAGACTTAGATAAAGCTTTGACACCAAAGTCTAGTAGTATTCTCCTACCTGAGGCAGAGTAGTGCAAATGTAATATTTTACAGACACATTTTGAACCCATTAAGTCTTGTTTATCAATTAATTGTCCACAGAAAACTGCTGCCCTAAATGATTTTGGTTGTTGGTGTAGTAAGAGGTTCTCATTTAGCTCCTCTCCATAAATTGATAGAAAGTGTTATAGACAACCACTGTAAAACAATGAGTTGTTACAGAGGAAAATGTGTTTGCTACCTTAACCTCTGGAGAATTGTCCTATGATATGATGACCCAAACTAATTTGAACATTGATCTAGAGAAAATTATTATTATAGTTTTAGAGATCTCTGTTCTCAGAATGTTTTTTATTATACCCTTGTAATTGTTGACGCACATTTGAATTACTTCTAGAGTAGCAGTTCATCACATCATTGCAATTCAATTAGTGTATTGTGTTGCTGACAAAGTTTCAAACTCTTTTTGAAATATGGAGTTCTCTTCAGGACTGTAAAAATAAGGAACCTGGGAAAAGAATAGTATTTTTTTACTAGACACTCCAGGTATTCAAAAGGTGAATCATGTTGACTGTCCAGGCTTTTACTGGTTTAAGGGCAGCCCTTGTTGAATGTACCTACTTAAGTGCTGTGTAGAGAATTGCAAGGGCGTAAGGTACCCTCCTTACAGAGTGAGTTATTACGTTGTGTATTTCTACGGTCGGTACTACCAACCTCTCTTAATTATATCCCTCAATACATTTTGTCTTCTGCTCAGAGTATGTTGGACAGAGAGGCCCTGACTTATACAGAAGAAGACATAACAAAAGTAATTAGTGGTGTCTCTCTTCTGCCAAATCAGAGTACGGCGAGGAAAGATCCCAAATGGGTGACTTTAGATAAAATAGAGAAATGCAAAAAAAAGCATAATAGACCTGAATTACATGCATAAATGCTCAAACGGTATTTAAAAGCTGGAATTAATCCTGTTGGCCTGCAAGTCCATAATATCCCAGGTATTTTCAGAGAGGATAAAAAATGTAGAGGTAGATTTACCCACATTGCCACCACTTGCTCTAGGCACTTGGAGCACAGCAAGATAGAGTTGGAAGAAATAGCTGAACTAAAGAAGCTTTATTTGCAACATACCCTGTCTCTAAGGTTAAAACAGCACTAAAAAACTAAAGAAAAACATTGAGGATTTCAATACATTTGAAATCAAAATGAAAGCTGATAAAGCTCAGAGTGATATTGAGAACTATAGTAAAGAGAAAACATACCCTTACTTCACTGAGCCTTTCTATTTCCAGCCCCAGACATACAATAAATGTCAGACTTGGAGGAGGTTTGAAAATAATAAAACAGTGCCCTTCTCAGAATCATCTAGGGATTCTGACACCTCCAACCCACATGAGGGCTCAAGTGCAGACACACACTCCTCAGGACAGAATTTGTTTGCCAGGGGAAAGAGACGCAAGAGATGCAATGAAAGGGTCCAGTTCCAGTACCCAGGTGACAGACAAACCAAGGCGAAGTATTGCAGCTGAGGCAAAGAAGGACACTAAAACTACCCCCTTTCTTTAATATTTCAACATATGATCTATCTGAGGTAGAAATCCTCGGCAGAGGACTCTCTTATGTAGTAACGGAAAAAACGGACTCCTTCCAACTTTAAACAGATATTCAAAGTTTCCCTGTAAAGTATGACTCAAAGTTTTCTTTTCCATGAATGAAACCCCATTAGCATCCTCTAATACGAACCTTATGCCTCCTTCTACTTTTATTCTTTCTAATGATTCCATGCCACCTGACGTTTTTGCTTTTTAGATTAGAGTTTTGAATGATCTATCCCTGATGAGGAGAGAAGGTACTTCACCCCATGCAATATCAATCTTGAAGAAAGGAAAGCCATGAATACCCTGAAAAACAATGCAGGTATTGTAATTAAATTCACTGTGGTTTTGTGATCTAAGACCGGGCCTACTATGATAAAGAAGTCCTCTGGCAACAGAACATTGAGGAACATTAGACCAAATTGAGACACAATCTTTTACTTGAGATTACAGAATCTATCCTTAAATTGACTACAGCAGCTAGGAAAGAGGGCTTCCTTATATCGTACAAATTTGAGTACCTTCACAAAAAAAGGATCCTGCTTCTTTAGGCACTCCCCAAAATTCATAAAGATGTGCATATTCCCCCTGGGAGACCTATAGTTTCTGGCTTGGAGTCTGTCCTTGAACCCATAGGAGAATACATAAACCATTTAATCAAGGACCTTGTCTCTTTGATCCCCACTTCTGTCTGTGTCATCACTCACATGATCAATCTCATAGAGTTTGGAGTTTGATCTCCTTAAAGATTTCTTGGTGACTCTAGACATAGAGGCCTTACACACCAATATTCTCCAGATAGAAAGCATGACAATTGTGCACTAGGTCTTGGACGCTAGACTGCATTCTCTACAAGCCCTGGCACACTTTATTATGCAACTTCTGGACATTGCCTTAGCCACAAATGAGTTCTCAATTCATAGGGAGTATTACCAGCACTGCAGGGGCACTTCAATGCAAGCCAATTTTGCTCCCAAAGTGACAAACCTTTTTGTGGACTATTTTGTAAGTCAATTTGTCCTTAATACTAACAATCCTTTTAGGCCACATATACATTGTTGCAAGAGGTATATTGATGATATTTTTATGATCTGGGAGGGTATGAAGATGTTTCTGCAGGAATCCACAGAGTAGCTCAATACTGCCCAGCCTAACATATGGTTCACTATGTGGAGGGAGGGGTAGAAATAAAGCTTAGCAGGCTTTTCCAGTTTGTTTGCTTTTAAATATTACACCGAGTCAGATACAACAATCCTGGTTATCAAAAGACTGGTAAACTTGGAAACACAACAAGAAGTCATCTTTCCATCAGGTAAGGCCACACACTCTGAATAGATTCTTTTTGTTTGGTATCTCCCTCTTCAATACTCTCCTCTCTTCCTTTCTAGGTCTGGGTGGATGGTGCCACTGGCACACCTCGTAAAACAGAAAAATGCGCAGTGTTTAGGTCATTATATGCTGAGTATTTCTAGAAGCAGGGTTATAATCCCTATCTCCCAACCTTTGAATTTCTCTCAACTTCACTCCTAGTTTGTCTTATAAGACTTCTCCCCCGCCTTATGGGTTCCGTTTCCTATATCACCCACTATTTTGGAATTCCCAACACTTGGTTCCCTTTTACCCTCACAGGGGCGAATAGCCTTGTATGTGTGAGCAGAAAAAGAAAAAAATAAGAACCAACCAAAGAAAAGAAAAAAACCTGCACTTTCACTGAGGTGGGGTATAGCATATGGAGAGTACCAGGATAAGTAGGATAGCGTCATCATTACCACACCCTCTTTAGTATGAACCTGGCTCCCCAGTCACTCACCGGGCAGCCGCAATTTTCTAGAGTTGAGGTTGCCATGTGAGCATTGGTCGGCAGCAAACACTAGTGTTCAGATCAGGCGTCTTCTTCCTCCTCTCCTCCTCGCACCCTGACAGCTTTGTGTCTAGTTGGCAGTTGGACCCGTTGGACCCGTTGGACCCGTTGGACCCGTGGTATCTCTGTAGTCCACACCTTCTGATGGATTGCTGCTTAGTGTACCCTGCTTGTGCACCTTGTGTCTCTCTCTCTCTCTGTTTCTAGTTGTGCTTTCTCTGTACTCTGCTTTTCTCCTGCCACTTCTTGCTTCCAGGTCCCATCTCTGAGTCTCTTTGTGGCCTTTTCTAAATTTGGCTCGACCCTTCTCCTCCTCCTGTGTGTGGTAGTCCATTATTAGTATTGGCTTCTTTGTCCGTCTCCACTCTTTCCCCTCCATTCTTCCTAACCCTTGTGCCTTTTCTATTTCTAGGTTTCTCTGACCGTCTGAAGTACCCTCCATGGGCTCTTCATTCGCGCTGTAAGGTAGCTGGGTGTATCATCCCTCAGCCTCCTCACGCACCAGCAACTCCAATACAGAAATTAACCTCTTCCGTGATTTCATTATTAAACATCAGAAAGACACACTATATACAGGGCTTCATAGAACCCTCCTGAAAGAAATACTCTCCTGCTGGATCTGGCCCTTTTTGCAGGGTTACCCCCAACATTTGTGCCTTCTTTCACCTATTCTGTCCCACCTTGTTTTGTTGGCTTTAGTACTCTGGGCACTTTACCACTGCTAATCAGTGCTAAACTGCAGATGCTCTCTGTCTAAAATGTATTTGTGATTGGTTTATCCAAGATTGGCATATTTGATTTTCTAGTAAGTCCCTAGTATGGTGTATGTGTGCCCAAGGCCTCTAAATCAAATGCTACTAGTGAGCCTACACCACTGATTGTGCCACCCACATGAGTAGCGCTGTAAACATGTCACAGTGTCTGTGTGGGCAGATTTAAACTGCCAATTCGACGTGGCAAGTACACACACTTGCCAGGCCCAAACCTTCCCTTTTACTACATGTAAGTCACCCCTGAGGCAGGCCCAAGGTAGCCCTATGGGCACGGTACAGTGTAATTAAAAGGTAGGACATGTACTGGTGTGTTTGTGTATTCACTCTAGACAGGCACACAAAGGGAGCTGAGGTGTGCCCTGAATATCCTGATGGCCCATCACCAGGCTGATGGGTTTTTCTGAGCTAGAGTGGTGGGAGGGGATGGCACCTAAATAGGGCTGTGCCTATCCTCACACAAAGCAGTCTCCAACCCCCTGGAGTGTATCTGGGGCCAAGGCAGGGAAAGGCAGGGTCTTGTGCAATACAAAGACTTCTCTTTGAAATGTGCTATTTCAAAGACAGAAGTGGGTATGAGTACTGGCCATCTGGCACCACAGAGTTAGAATCCTTCTGAACTGAGAACATTCTGCCAGGAAGAAGTGCTGGATGCTGTAGGAGGGTCTGCCACTCTGCCTGTTGCTTTGCTGTGCTGGCCTGCTGCTTGCTACCTTGTCATGGGAGTGAAAGAACTGGATGTAGCTTTCTACATCCTGCTTCCAAAGGTTCTCCACGGACTTGGACTGAGCTTGCCTCCTGTTAAGAAGTCGCAGGGTCATCAAAGACTTCATATGCCAGCACCTGGGATCTCTTACTGAGGATCCTGACTTGCCAAGTCGTGCCAAGTCCAGTTCCCGGGCCCTTGGGAGTGAGATCTTGTGCAACCAAGACAAAACCAAGCCCATATATTCCAGAGGGACTTTGGAACTGGCTCCGCTGCCTACACTGGAGCCTTGGGCCCTGCTGAGTGCAAAGACCTCGCCCAATGCTGCCCAATGCCGCAGGCATGACGCCGCTGCAGCGCCTCCAAGGTCCTGCCACAGAGTGAATCCTGAGTGCTGTGTCCCCGATGACCGGGGCACCCAACTTCAGCTCTGCAGCATCTGTGGCCCAGTGGTGTGATCGCGACGTTGCGAAGTTGACACCTTTCATTTTGACCTGCTGAATTCATTGACCCCGCCGGATCGTTAAAGAACTGACACCTCACCACCAATGCCGCATCATCTCCCCTGCAACAGTAAGAAACTGACCCCTCACCTCCCCTGCCTTGCAATAAGGAATCAACGCCTCACCTCCCTGGTAGCAATAAGGAACCGATGTTGCACCAGCTCCAATAATGCCTCACCTCCTTGACTCCATGCAACGTCTTTGTTTCCTCATCATTTTCAAAGGTAATGTACCTGGGATTCATGCAACTCTGTGACGGGTCCGCACTCCCTCGCGAGTGGCGACGGACTGTTAGGAATGACTCAGTCTTTGACGTTGTGATAGCCCCAGTTGGCGTTATTAGGTTTCTAAGCACTTTACTGAAATTTAATCTTTAATAATTTGTATCTTTGCTTGTGTATGTTTGATTTTTGTCATTTTGGTCTTGTTTTACTCAGATAAATATTGACTATTTTTCTAAACTGGTGTGGAGTACTTTTGCTGATTTTTCACTGTGTTACTCTGTGTGTGTACAAATACTTTACACAAAGCCTCTGAGATAAGTCTGACTGCTTGTGCCAAGCTACCATGGGGGTGAGCAGGGGTTATCTTACTTGTGTGGCTCCCATACCCTGCCTAGAGTGATGGTCCCTACTTGGACAGAGTGCAAGCCACTGCAAACTAGAGACCACATTTCTAACACTCCTGTTATACTAACACTTTTCAATTAGAGCCTGTAAAGACGGTCCACCCTGAGGCCAATTTCTGACACTCAGGCGTAATTGTAGTAAGATAATAGTCTATTTTCATGAAGCCAATATTCTAATAATTAAGCCACTAGAAAGGGGTTATCCTTGGCGACTTATTAAGAAAGCAATGAAACAAGCCTGATTCTCCCCAAGGGAGGCACTCCTGCAACAAACAATAAAATAAAAAATGATCTGAATAAGATTGTGATACAACCTTTTCACCTCACAAAAACCAGGTGGTAAAAACTATGAAAAAACAAACGCCTCTCTTGATCAGAAGAGGCAAAAATTTAAATGATCTCCTGGTTCAGCAAGCCACGAAACAACTCCTGAGAAAAGGTATCTTAGAGGCCATTTGGGGCCTAACATCAGTACTGTGCCACTTTCAATGTACAAATTGCATTGCGTCTACATTCACTGTGAATACAAAGAATTTGTGCATGGCACCTTACAGTGGGAATTGAAGTTCTATTCAAACTGTAATTCTTCAAATGTGGTCCACTGTATGTGATGTTTCTGTGATTTGATTTCCATAGAACAAACCACTCAGCAAGTCAAGAAACGCATTGAACAATACAGAAACACAAGGAAATGCAAAGCTGCCAACGCCTCCCTTATAACACATTTTTTGGAACACAATCTTAGTAGGGACGACGTAAAATGGCCAGTCATCAAACAAGCTATGTTACCCAAGAGGGGAGGCAACACTTGCTCTATTCTCTGTTATATCTGACAGCCTTAGGGTGATCTTCCCCAAACATTTTGCCTGTTTGCCTCACATTTTTGCTGATTTCTTTTCGTTAGCCATAGGATTGTGAGCATTTTACCAATGCTGACCAGTGCTAAAGGGCACATGTTCTATCCCCGAAACATGGTTTGATTAGTACATCCACAACTAGCATATTTAATTTAATTATAAGTCTCTAGTAAAGTGCACTACATGTGCCTAAGGCCTGTAAATTAAATGCTACTAGTAGGACTGCAAAAAGAACAGATGATGGACGGATTGCTGAACAATGCAAACATTCATCCCCAGTCACAAAGATCTGGGTTTAATCCATTGTTTTTTTGCTCACCACGCCACCCCAGGTTAGACCCAGCCATATGCAAATCAGTCTTGATCCTGTTCCTCTTTAGGGAATAGTCCAGCCCGAACTGCCAAGCCAGGTCCTCCCTGGACCGGAAACAAGCATCCTTCGAACTGTTTCAGGGTATCATTTTTCATCAGCTAGGCTAGCTTGAATCCAGTGACGCAGTGAGCACAGGACTCATGTCTGGGCATAACCTTCCCACTTGGGAAGACAAATGCAAAAAGAACAGATGATGGACGGAATGCTGAACAATGCAAACATTCACCCCCAGTCACAAAGATCTGGGTTTAATCGTTCTTTTTTTGCCCACCACACAACCCCAGGTTAGACCCAGCCATATGCAAATCAGCCTTGATCCTGTTCCTCAAGGGAATAGTCCAGCCCGAACTGCCAAGCCAGGTACTCCCTGGACCGGAAACAAGCATCCTAGTGTCAACACCAGAGCAGTACGCGATCTATTGGCGACAAAAATGCAAAAACCCAGCACTCTCAAAACAAAGTAATTTATGCATTGTGCTGATATGTTGTGGTTTAACCTTTTGCATTGCAGTGTTCAATCCTGAAAACTTATTTTTAATATGCTTACAAATACTGTTCCTTTGCAATGTATTGCTACAGGTTTTCAGAGTGTGTTAGGGTGTGGCCCCTTTCCAGGGCCTTCCAGAGACTTTTCCTGCAACATGCCTGGGCGTGGTTCGGCTGGGCCAAGACTCTATAAAAGAGAGCCAGCCCAACTCCCAGTGCTCACTATTCAGAGGTCCCGGTGCAGAGCAGCAGCTTCTTCCTGAGCTCCTGTCACAGCGACCTATTTGGATCTTCCAGTCTTCTGCCCTAATCCTTCATTGGTGATCATTGTTCCAGGCAGTAAGACGGTGGTTGGACTGTCTCAACACCGTTATTTAGAATTTTCATATTCTTGGTTTAAATTCTTAAATGAGTAACAGATGACTTGCGCGCTACCATTTCTTGACATTTATATGGTAGTTTACAAATAGGCAAGACACGCGATTTATTTCATAAAGGTTTGACTTTGTTATTCATTGCGCTCTATCATTTCTTGACATTTACATGGTGGCTTAAGAATCGGCAAAACGCGCAATTCGTTTTATGGTGTTTAAACATTGTTGTCCATTGCGCACTATTATTTCTTGACATTTACATGATGTTTTACGAATTGGCAAGACGCACAACTCGTTTCATGAGCATTTAACTTTGTTGTTCATTGCGCGCTACCATTTCTTGACATTTTACATGGTGGCTTAAGAATCAGAAAAAGAAGCGCGATTCGTTTCATTGTACTTTGATCTTGTTATTTATTGTGAGCTGTTATTCCTTGACATTTACTTCATGTTTTACAAATCGGCAAGACGCTCGATTCGATTAATGATGATTTGACTTTGATATTCATTGCGTGCTACCATTTCTTGGTATTTTACATGGTAACACTCGAATTGGCAAGACGCACGATTCTCTCCTCGAGTTAAATTCATGTTGTTTATTGTATGCTACTATTCTAAGATATTTATTATGTAATATTAGAGTTGACAAGTTATGTGATTTGTTTCCTGAATCCATATTGTGTTATTCATGGTGCACAATCCTTTTATGTTGTTTACTATATATATATATATATATATATCTGCAATATGCGCAATTTGTGTTGAAACATTTTAAGAGTACATAGAAGGCCAGAGTTTCTAGATGCAATATTGTATGGTCCTAGTATACATTCTCAAAACAGGATTTATATGACTGGTTTAAAATTTAGTCAGAATGTTTTTTCTGATTCTCATGTAAAGAAAAGTACTTGAATAAGAACGTTTTCATTTAATTCATCTTGATTCCCCTACAGGTATCCGGTCATCTTGAAACTTAGTCATTTTAAACTTAACTCTTAGATTGTTCATGTTTTCAGAGTGACTAGGCTTAGAATCATAGTCTAGTATTGATTTCAGGAGATATAATTTTCATATTGTGTGTTCTAACCTTTTTCTTACTACAGGTCTCCTTCCCAGCTGTTCCCTTCCTAATCCCCTCTTCCCCTCTTGAACTCTCTCAGTCTCTGTGATTTATCTATCAGAGTCTTGGAGCTGTTCAGTGGTGGACGTGTTGGGAACGTGCACAGACCCCGAGGATCTGGTGACTCTGACAGAATAGTGAGCCCACTAATTATTATCCTCCTGGCTTGTGTATGTTCTCAGCATGGCCACGCTAGACGAGTTAGTCAAGGCTATCACCCAGCTCCAAGCAGAGGTGGTATCATCCAAAGAATTGACAACTAGCTTAGCAGAGAGAGTGTCAGTTGCAAGATAAAGTAGAGAAGAAGGAACAAAGTCCCACAGGTGTGTCTTGGCCAGGTACTTCTTCTCAGACTTCTGGAAGTAATCCGATTTCCCTAAATGTTCCTTCTGCAATTCCTTTAGCTCCCCCAGAACGTTTCTCAG
Source organism: Pleurodeles waltl (assembly GCF_031143425.1). Classification (NCBI taxonomy): domain Eukaryota; kingdom Metazoa; phylum Chordata; class Amphibia; order Caudata; family Salamandridae; genus Pleurodeles; species Pleurodeles waltl. Next base: position 522,075,856 of record NC_090442.1, read on the forward strand.
GTGACCCTTTGAAAGCGCAATCTTTCCTGGTTCAAGTGGAACTACACTTCACCTGCAGACCAAATACTTTTCCCGATGCCTAGTCCAAAGTAGCTTTCTTGTTATCATATCTGTCTGGGGATGCAGCTACTTGGGCAATTCCTCTTGTGCGTAAAAATAGTCCCTTGTTGTATAACTGGAGACATTTTGTTTGTGAATTTGAGAGAGTTTTTGATCGGAGAACTGTAACACAGTCAGCAGGTCGTGAATTATTAGATTTACGCCAAGGAAATCAAGATCTAGTGTCGTATTTAGCCAACTTTAACCGGCTGATTGCAGAGACATCCTGGCCTGAAGAAAAACAAGCGGTCTTGTTTTACAAGGTACTCAAGGAGGAATTAAAATATATCTTAGCGCAAATCGATCCACAACCTACAGACTGTCAAGAATTAATAAATCTTGTCTTGAGGCTTGATCATTGTTTAGCAGAACGTAAAGGAACGCGCAAAAAGATTGAAAAATATTCATGGCGCGTTCATGATAACAGAGACTCAATCAATCAATCAATCAATCATAGTATTTATAGAGCGCGCTATGTACCCGTTAGGGTTTCGAGGCGCTGAGGTGGGGGGGTGGAGAGGCTGTTTAGCGGTCGAAGAGCCAGGTCTTGAGGAGCCTTCTGAATGTGAGGAGGTCCTGGGTCTGGCGTAGCGGAGTGGGGAGAGAGTTCCAGGTTTTGGCGGCGAGGAAAGAGAAGGATCTGCCGCCGGAGGTCTTGCGCTGGATTCGGGGTACGATGGCTAGGGCGAGGTTGGCGGATCGGAGTTGGCGTGTTGGGGTGTAGAAGTTGAGTCTGGTGTTGAGGTAGGAGGGTCCGGTGTTGTGAAGCGCTTGTGAGCGTGGGTAAGGAGTTTAAAAGTGATCCTCTTGTCTACCGGGAGCCAGTGGAGTTCCCTCAGGTGTGGGGAGATGTGGCATCGGCGGGGTATGTCGAGGATCAGTCGGGCGGAGGCATTTTGGATCCGTTGGAGTCGTTTGATGTCTTTGGTAGGGATGCCTGTGTAGAGTGCGTTGCCGTAGTCAAGTCTGCTGCTGACGAGGGCCTGGGTCACCGTCTTTCTGGTTTCTGTTGGAATCCACTTGAAGATTCTGCGGAGCATACGAAGGGTGTTGAAGCAGGAGGAGGAGACGGCGCTGACCTGTTTGGACATGGTGAGGGCGGAGTCCAGGATGAAGCCGAGGTTTCTTGCGTGGTTGGCAGGGGTGGGCGGGGGACCAAGGGCGGAGGGCCACCAAGAGTCGTTCCAAGCCGAGGGAGTGCGCCCGAGGATGAGGACTTCCGTCTTGTCGGAGTTGAGCTTCAGGCGGCTGATGTTCATCCAGTTGGCGATGGATTTAAGTCCCTCGTGGAGGTTGGTTTTGGCGGTGAGTGGGTCATTGGTCAGGGAGAGGACGAGCTGGGTGTCGTCGGCGTAGGAGATGATGTTGAGATGATGTTGGCGGGCCAGTTTGGCGAGGGGGGCCATGTAGACGTTGAACAACGTAGGGCTGAGGGAGGATCCTTGGGGGACGCCGCAGATGAGGTTGGTGGCTTTGGAGCGGAACGGGGAGAGGCGGACTCTCTGAGTTCTGTCGGAGAGGAATGATGAGATCCAGTGGAGGGCTTTGTCTTGGATCCCAGCTTCCTGGAGGCGGGTCAGTAGGGTGCGGTGGCAGACTGTGTCAAAGGCGGCGGATAGGTCGAGGAGGATGAGGGCTGAGGTTTCGCCCTTGTCCATTTGAAGTCTGATGTCATCTGTGGCGGCGAGGAGAGCAGTCTCAGTGCTGTGGTTTCATCTGAATCCGGATTGTGAGGGGTCCAGGATTGAGTTGTCTTCGAGGAAGTGGGTGAGCTGAGAGTTGGCGATCTTCTCGATGACTTTGGCTGGAAAAGGGAGGAGAGAGATCGGTCGGAAGTTTTTGAGGTCGTTGGGGTCAGCCTTGGGTTTCTTGAGAAGGGGTTGGATTTCTGCGTGTTTCCAGCTGTCCGGGAAGGTGGCGGAGGAGAAGGAGAGGTTGATGATCTTGCAGAGTTCGGGGGCGATGGTGGCGTTTGCTGAGTTGAAAACATGATGAGGGCAGGGGTCCGTAGGGGAGCCTGAGTGGATGGTGTTCATGGTTGTTATGGTTTCTGCATCGTCCACGTGGGTCCAGGCGGTGAGGCGGCAGTCGTGGGAGGAGACGCCGGGGGTGGAGTCTGGCAGTGGGCTGGAGTTGAAGCTGTCGTGGATGGTAACGATTTTCTGGTGGAAGAAAGTGGAGAGGTCGTCGCAGAGTTTCTGGGAGGGCGGGATGTCGTTGGAGTTGGCTTTAGGATTTGAGAGTTCCTTCACGATCCCGAAGAGTTCTTTGCAGTCGTGGGCGTTGTTGTTGATGCGTTCGGTGAAATGGGTGCGCTTGGCGACGCGGATCCGTTGGTGGTGTTCACGGTTGGCGTTTTTGAGGGTGGCGAGGTTGTCGGGTGTGCGCTCTTGGATCCATTTCTTTTTGAGCTTCTGGCAGATGCTTTTGGAGGTTGTAAGGTCATCTGTGAACCAGGCTGGTTTTTTCTTTCCTTGGATGGCGGTGTGTTTCTTTAGGGGGGCGAGGGTGTTAGCGCAGTCGAGGATCCATTGATGGAGGTTGATGGCGGCTGTGTTCGGGTTGGTTGCGTCGGGTGGAGGGTTGTTGGTGAGGGTGCTGGCCAGTTGGTCCTGGGTGATTTTGCCCCAGCGGCGGTGGGGAGGTGGCTGGATGCGGTGATGTTCTGTGATTTTCTTGTAGGTGAAGTGGACGCAGTGGTGGTCGGTCCAGTGGAGTTCGGAGGTGTGGCTGAAAGCGATGTGGTTGCTTGAGGTGAAGAGGGGGTCCAGGGTGTGTCCGGCGATGTGGGTGGGAGTGTTGACTAGTTGGCGGAGTCCGAGGTTGAGGAGGTTGGAGGTCAGTGAAGTAGTGTTGACGTCGGAAGTATTTTCTAGGTGGTAGTTGAGATCTCCCAGGAGGATGTAATCAGTGGATGCTAGGGCGTGGGAGCTTGCGAGGTCTGCGATGGTGTCGTTGAAGGGGGCTCTTGGTCCTGGAGGGCGGTAGATCAGGGTTCCTCTGAGGGTTGTTTTGGGGTCCGTGTGGATCTGGAAATGGAGGTGTTCGGCTGTTTTGAGGGTGTCGTCCGAGTGGGTGTGGATTTTGAGGGTGGCTTTGTGAACGATGGCTATTCCGCCGCCGATCCCGTTGGTCCGGTCTCTTCTGGTGATTTTGTATCCGTCCGGGATGGCGATGGCGATGTCCGGAGCAGAGGAGTCGTTCCACCAGGTTTCGGTCAGGAAGGCCACGTCAGGTGTAGTGGTGTCGAGCAGGTCCCAGAGCTCGATGGCGTGTTTTCGTGCGGAGCGGGTGTTGATGAGGATGCAGTTCAGGTGATTGGGGTTGAAAGTTTTTGTAGTTGGATTCGTCGTTCTGGTGCAGGAGAAGTTGCAGGTGCGACAGGAGAAAGGTCCTTTAGTGAGCTTCGGGGATGCCCGGAAGCATTCAGTGGAGGGCCCGGGGTTGAGGGCGCGGAGCTCTTCGGCCGAGAAGTGGGCGCGGGAGGCGCGAGGACCAGGGGGGGTGGCGCTGGGCGCGGTCCAGGCGCGGACGGGCGCAGACGGGCTTGCACCTGGCGCGCCTCCGGCGTGCCAGCGGCGCGCCCGCTGCGCGGACGCGCAGCGCCAGCCATTAAGAAGGGAGGGGGGAGGGGGGAGGGAGGAGCAGCTGGGAGGCGGGAGGGAGCGGCAAATGGGGGCGCGAGGGGGGCGGGGCCGCAGGGAAGCAGCGGCTGGGTTCGAGGAGCGCACAAGGGGCGAAAGGCACAGAAATCGGGCAAAAACAGTCACAAATGCAGGAAAAAACACAATATGGACACAATACTGGCACTAAATACGATCGGGGAGACAGCAATCAGGGGGGCACAATGGGGCAAAAAGCGCCGGCGGCGAGGCGCAGAAAAGCGGAAAAAAGCTGAAAAACAAACTTACGGGACGGCGGAAGCGGCACTCGGGTCAAGTGAGCCCACTAGCCACCAGGGATGAGGCGCAGGAGGATGCCTGCGGGTGGAGGAGGGCCTCGAACACGCAAACGGCAGCGTGGTCGTGGGGCAGAGGCAGAAGGCAGCAGGTTGGTGCTGCGCTCGTGAGGGGCGAGTTCAGGACCTGAACCAGGTCCGGATTCGCTCACTGGCGACGCGCAGCGCCAGCCATTAAGAAGGGAGGGGGGAGGGAGGAGCAGCTGGGAGGCGGGAGGCGGGAGGGAGCGGCAAATGGGGGCGCGAGGGGGGCGGGGCCGCAGGGAAGCAGCGGCTGGGGTCGAGGAGCGCACAAGGGGCGAAAGGCACAGAAATCGGGCAAAAACAGTCACAAATGCAGGAAAAAACACAATATGGACACAATACTGGCACTAAATACGATTGGGGAGACAGCAATCAGGGGGGCACAATGGGGCAAAAAGCGCCGGCGGCGAGGCGCAGAAAAGCGGAAAAAAGCTGAAAAACAAACTTACGGGACGGCGGAAGCGGCACTCGGGTCAAGTGAGCCCACTAGCCACCAGGGATGAGGCGCAGGAGGATGCCTGCGGGTGGAGGAGGGCCTCGAACACGCAAACGGCAGCGTGGTCGTGGGGCAGAGGCAGAAGGCAGCAGGTTGGTGCTGCGGTCGTGAGGGGCGAGTTCAGGACCTGAACCAGGTCCGGATTCGCTCACTGGCGACGCGCAGCGCCAGCCATTAAGAAGGGAGGGGGGAGGGAGGAGCAGCTGGGAGGCGGGAGGCGGGAGGGAGCGGCAAATGGGGGCGCGAGGGGGGCGGGGCCGCAGGGAAGCAGCGGCTGGGGTCGAGGAGCGCACAAGGGGCGAAAGGCACAGAAATCGGGCAAAAACAGTCACAAATGCAGGAAAAAACACAATATGGACACAATACTGGCACTAAATACGATCGGGGAGACAGCAATCAGGGGGGCACAATGGGGTAAAAAGCGCCGGCGGCGAGGCGCAGAAAAGCGGAAAAAAGCTGAAAAACAAACTTACGGGACGGCGGAAGCGGCACTCGGGTCAAGTGAGCCCACTAGCCACCAGGGATGAGGCGCAGGAGGATGCCTGCGGGTGGAGGAGGGCCTCGAACACGCAGACGGCAGCGTGGTCGTGGGGCAGAGGCAGAAGGCAGCAGGTTGGTGCTGCGGTCGTGAGGGGCGAGTTCAGGACCTGAACCAGGTCCGAATTCGCTCACTGGCGACGCGCAGCGCCAGCCATTAAGAAGGGAGGGGGGAGGGAGGAGCAGCTGGGAGGCGGGAGGGAGCGGCAAATGGGGGCGCGAGGGGGGCGGGGCCGCAGGGAAGCAGCGGCTGGGGTCGAGGAGCGCACAAGGGGCGAAAGGCACAGAAATCGGGCAAAAACAGTCACAAATGCAGGAAAAAACACAATATGGACACAATACTGGCACTAAATACGATCGGGGAGACAGCAATCAGGGGGGCACAATGGGGCAAAAAGCGCCGGCGGCGAGGTGCAGAAAAGCGGAAAAAAGCTGAAAAACAAACTTACGGGACGGCGGAAGCGGCACTCGGGTCAAGTGAGCCCACTAGCCACCAGGGATGAGGCGCAGGAGGATGCCTGCGGGTGGAGGAGGGCCTCGAACACGCAGACGGCAGCGTGGTCGTGGGGCAGAGGCAGAAGGCAGCAGGTTGGTGCTGCGGTCGTGAGGGGCGAGTTCAGGACCTGAACCAGGTCCGAATTCGCTCACTGGCGACGCGCAGCGCCAGCCATTAAGAAGGGAGGGGGGAGGGAGGAGCAGCTGGGAGGCGGGAGGCGGGAGGGAGCGGCAAATGGGGGCGCGAGGGGGGCGGGCCGCAGGGAAGCAGCGGCTGGGGTCGAGGAGCGCACAAGGGGCGAAAGGCACAGAAATCGGGCAAAAACAGTCACAAATGCAGGAAAAAACACAATATGGACACAATACTGGCACTAAATACGATCGGGGAGACAGCAATCAGGGGGGCACAATGGGGCAAAAAGCGCCGGCGGCGAGGCGCAGAAAAGCGGAAAAAAGCTGAAAAACAAACTTACGGGACGGCGGAAGCGGCACTCGGGTCAAGTGAGCCCACTAGCCACCAGGGATGAGGCGCAGGAGGATGCCTGCGGGTGGAGGAGGGCCTCGAACACGCAAACGGCAGCGTGGTCGTGGGGCAGAGGCAGAAGGCAGCAGGTTGGTGCTGCGGTCGTGAGGGGCGAGTTCAGGACCTGAACCAGGTCCGGATTCGCTCACTGGCGACGCGCAGCGCCAGCCATTAAGAAGGGAGGGGGGAGGGAGGAGCAGCTGGGAGGCGGGAGGCGGGAGGGAGCGGCAAATGGGGGCGCGAGGGGGGCGGGGCCGCAGGGAAGCAGCGGCTGGGGTCGAGGAGCGCACAAGGGGCGAAAGGCACAGAAATCGGGCAAAAACAGTCACAAATGCAGGAAAAAACACAATATGGACACAATACTGGCACTAAATACGATCGGGGAGACAGCAATCAGGGGGGCACAATGGGGCAAAAAGCGCCGGCGGCGAGGCGCAGAAAAGCGGAAAAAAGCTGAAAAACAAACTTACGGGACGGCGGAAGCGGCACTCGGGTCAAGTGAGCCCACTAGCCACCAGGGATGAGGCGCAGGAGGATGCCTGCGGGTGGAGGAGGGCCTCGAACACGCAGACGGCAGCGTGGTCGTGGGGCAGAGGGAGAAGGCAGCAGGTTGGTGCTGCGGTCGTGAGGGGCGAGTTCAGGACCTGAACCAGGTCCGAATTCGCTCACTGGCGACGCGCAGCGCCAGCCATTAAGAAGGGAGGGGGGAGGGAGGAGCAGCTGGGAGGCGGGAGGCGGGAGGGAGCGGCAAATGGGGGCGCGAGGGGGGCGGGGCCGCAGGGAAGCAGCGGCTGGGGTCGAGGAGCGCACAAGGGGCGAAAGGCACAGAAATCGGGCAAAAACAGTCACAAATGCAGGAAAAAACACAATATGGACACAATACTGGCACTAAATACGATCGGGGAGACAGCAATCAGGGGGGCACAATGGGGCAAAAAGCGCCGGCGGCGAGGCGCAGAAAAGCGGAAAAAAGCTGAAAAACAAACTTACGGGACGGCGGAAGCGGCACTCGGGTCAAGTGAGCCCACTAGCCACCAGGGATGAGGAGCAGGAGGATGCCTGCGGGTGGAGGAGGGCCTCGAACACGCAGACGGCAGCGTGGTCGTGGGGCAGAGGCAGAAGGCAGCAGGTTGGTGCTGCGGTCGTGAGGGGCGAGTTCAGGACCTGAACCAGGACTCAAGGACTCAAGAACTCCGAAAGAAAGAACGCCGAAACCGATGGAAATTGGAACCATCAGAAGACCTTTGACCAAAGATGAAAAGGACCTCCGCAGAAAAAATGGACAATGTCTTTATTGTGGCCGAAAAGTTCATTTTGCCAAAGATTGTCCGAATCAAACCAAAGAACAAGCAAGGTCCAGTTCAGAAGGTCGCAGCCAATACACCAGTCGAGTTGGAAAACTAAAACACCCGAGATGCAGAGAAGGGTTGCTCTTGGGTGTCACCTTGGACCCTTCACAATCTAGACATCTTAAACTGGAAATAGGAGTTCAGGTCAAGAAAAAGATCTATTTCAAAAAAGCTCTAGTCGATTCTGGGGCTACTGGGAATTTTGTTGATGTCCAATTGGTTTGTGCATGGGGGATCCCATGTATTGAAAAGAAGACCCCAGAAATCATCCAGGCAGTCAATGGAAAACTCTTGACTGGAGATCCGGTAACTCTTCAGACTATCCCCTTGTCGATGATTTGTGAAAATAAGATTCAAAGAAAGAAACATAAAGAGAAAATCATCTTTGACGTGATCCATGCTCCCCAATATGGGATTATCCTCGGCTTGCCATGGTTAACTCATCACAATCCGGAGATCAATTGGGCAGAACGAAAAATCGTGTTCTCATCTGCGCTATGTAATGAACAATGTCTCCAAAAGATTCAAGTACCAAAAGTTTGCAACTCTAACACAGCTACTGCCGCGGAGAAAGAAATTCAGCTGCACAAACAGTATTTATCTTATAAAGATGTATTTGATGATAAAGGAGCAGAGACTCTACCTCCTCATAGATCTTATGACTGTCAAATTGATCTAGCCCCAGGTGCGATACTTCCCAACTGTCGTGTATATGCCCTGTCAGAACATGAAAATCAACATTTACGAAAATACCTAGATCAATTTTTGGAGAATGGCTTCATTCGCCCCTCTAAGTCTCCTGCAGCTTCGCCTTTGTTTTTTGTTCCAAAAGCGAATGGAGAACTTCGAACTTGCATCGACTATAGGGGTTTGAACAAAGTCACCATCAAGAATAAATATCCTTTGCCCCTAATTCCGGTTTTATTGGAACAAGTAAAGAAAGCAAAAATCTACACGAAGCTTGACCTTCGAGGTGCTTATCATTTGGTCAGAATGAGAGAGGGTGACGAATGGAAAACAGCGTTCAAGACAAGATATGGCCTTTTTGAATACACCGTCATGCCTTTTGGTCTGTGTAATGCTCCAGCAGCATTTCAATTTTTATTGAATAACGTTCTTAGAGAGTACCTCGACATATTTGCCATAGTCTACATCGATGACATTTTGATCTACTCAGACAATGAAAACGAACATGTCCAACATGTCAAGAAATTTCTTGCAGCCCTTCAAAAACACCATTCATATTGCAAACTAACCAAGTGTGAGTTTCATGTTACCACAGGTGAGTTTTTAGGGGTTATTCTTACCCCTCAAGGTATGGTGACGGCAGAAAAGAAAGTAAAAGCTGTATTTGATTGGCCCACCCCAAAGACTGTTCGTGATGTGCAATGTTTCCTGGGGTTTGCAAATTTTTACTGGAAGTTCATAAATCATTTCTCCCAGACAGTGGCTCCAATCACTAAGCTACTAAAAAAGAAAGAAAAGTTTGTATGGTCCCCAGAAGCTGATCAAGCCTTCTCGACTTTGAAGGAAGCTTTCTCCACTGCCCCAGTCTTGACTCATCCTGATGCAAATCAGCCTTTCATAGTGGAAGCTGACGCTTCAGATGTAGCAATAGGAGCCGTCTTATCACAACGAAATAAAGACACTGGTCAACTTCATCCTGTAGCTTATATGTCTCGGAAGTTGAACGAAGCCGAACAGAACTATGTCATTGCTGAAAAAGAGCTTCTGGCGATTCGTGACGCCTTTAAAGAATGGAGACATCATTTGTTGGGTGCAAAATACACTGTTACAGTATATACTGATCATCGTAATCTTCAATTCAAGAGTTCCGCCAGACTTTTGACCCCTCGGCAATTACGCTGGATGCTTTTTTTTGCCGAATTTGATTTTGTAGTAACCTTCTGGCCTGGTAAAGATAATTAAAAGGCTGACGCCTTGTCCAGTCAAGAGTCTACCACGTTGCCTGCATTTCAAGCCTCCAGAGCTATCATTGCTCCTGACAAGGTTCTATGTATCATAAAAACTGAAGATTTCTTTGAAGAAATTTGCAACTCTTTCACTGTTGAAAAATGGCAAACATGGGCCCAAGCAGATCCCAAAAGGTCAATCAAGCAAGGTTTACCCTTTCATGATGCTCGTTTGTTCGTACCCACTATCAAACTTCGCAAGATAGTGTTTAATTGGTTGCATGTTATACCAACGGCAGGTCACCCAGGTACTCCTAAAACTCTTGAACTGATCCAACGCTATTTTTGGTGGCCTACCCTAACAAAAGATGTAAAAGCAATGGTAAACAACTGTGAAGTTTGTGCTCGCATTAAAACAAGTCATTCAAAACCAAAAGGGTTGTTACATCCACTTCCAACCCCAAGTCGTCCATGGGAGCACATTTCTTTAGACTTCATTACTGGTCTGCCAGTGGTTCAACAGCATTCAGTAATTCTGGTGGTAGTAGATAGTCTTACGAAATATGGACATTTCACCGCCTTTAAAAAATTGCCCACTTCTAGTGAATTGGCAACTATTTTACTGAACAGAGTGGTTCGTTATCATGGACTGCCAAAGGTTATCCTCTCCGATCGGGGGTCACAATTTTCCTCCAATTTCTGGAAGACATGGTGTAAAACACTCCAAGTGACATCTACGCTATCTACTAGTCACCATACTCAAACAGATGGTCAAACGGAGGGACTAAATCAGACTTTGAAACAATACCTACGTGCTTACACTGAAAAGGCACTTCATTCTTGGACATCTATGCTCTGGTTAGCTGAGTTAGCTTACAATAACTCATTCCACACTTCTATTGGCGTTACACCCTTTTTTGGTTTATTTGGCTATCATTCTGACACCTTGCCCATCACAATTCCTCAAGAAAGTTCTCTTACTCCAGCTGTGTCAGAAACCATTCAGCATTTACATCAAACCCAGAAACTGATTCAACAGCATTTAGAAAAAGCCAAACAAAAATATAAAAGGCATTATGACAAGAAACATTGTGAGGGACCTCAATATCAACCAGGTGACAAAGTGTGGCTTTCCACAAAACATATAGACTTCAAGAAGAAGCACATGTTTAACCCTACATTCATAGGTCCTTATACTGTCCTTCAGCAAATCAATCCTGTGACATATAAACTACAATTGCCCAGATCCTTACGGATTCATCCAGTGTTCCACACTTCCCTCTTGAAAAAGGCAGTCCAAAAAGTCCACCCTCATCCAGCTCCCGTTCTAGTACAAGGGGAAGAAGAATACGAAGTCAAGAAAGTGTTGGATTCTAAACTGAGAGGGCGTAATCTATGGTACTTAATCTCATGGAAAGGTTATGGTCCTGAAAGTAACTCATGGGTTTCCGCATCTGATGATCATGCTCCAGTACTTGTGAGACGCTTTCATCGTCTTAATCCAAGAAAACCAGGCCCTAGAGCGCGTCTGGGAGAGGGGAGTACTGTCAACACCAGAGCAGTACGTGCTCTATTGGCGACAAAAATGCAAAAACCCAGCACTCTCAAAACAAAGTAATTTATGCATTGTGCTGATATGTTGTGGTTTAACCTTTTGCATTGTAGAGTTCAATCCTGAAAACTTATTTTCAATATGCTTGCAAATACTGTTCCTTTGCAATGTATTGCTGCAGGTTTTCAGAGTGTGTTAGGGTGTGGCCCCTTTCCAGGGCCTTTCAGAGACTTTCCCTGCAACATGCCTGGGCGTGGTTCTGGGCTGGGCCAAGACTCTATAAAAGAGAGCCAGCCCAACTCCCAGTGCTCACTATTCAGAGGTCCCAGTGCAGAGCAGCAGCTTCTTCCTGAGCTCCTGTCCCGTGGCCTATTTGGATCTTCCAGTCTTCTGCCCTAATCCTTCATTGGTGATCATTGTTCCAGGCAGTAAGACGGTGGTTGGACTGTCCCGACACCGTTATTTAGAATTTTCATATTCTTGGTTTACATTCTTAAATGAGTAACAGATTACTTGCGCGCTACCATTTCTTGACATTTATATGGTAGTTTACAAATAGGCAAGACGCGCAATTTATTTCATAAAGGTTTGACTTTGTTATTCATTGCACGCTATCATTTCTTGACATTTACATGGTGGCTTAAGAATCGGCAAAAAAAGCGCAATTTGTTTCATTGTACTTTGATCTTGTTATTTATTGTGAGCTGTTATTCCTTGACATTTACATCGTGTTTTACGAATCGGCAAGACGCTCGATTCGATTAATGATGATTTGACTTTGATATTCATTGCGTGCTACCTTTTCTTGGTATTTTACGTGGTAACACTCGAATTGGCAAGACGCACGATTCTCTCCTCGAGTTTAATTCATGTTGTTTATTGTATGCTACTATTCTAAGATATTTATTATGTAATATTAGAGTTGACAAGTTATGTGATTTGTTTCCTGAATCCATATTGTGTTATTCATGGTGCACAATCCTTTCATGGTGTTTACTATATATATATATATATATATCTGCAATATGCGCAATTTGTGTTGAAACATTTTAAGAGTACATAGAAGGCCAGAGTTTCTAGATGCAATATTGTATGGTCCTAGTATACATTCTCAAAACAGGATTTATATGACTGGTTTAAAATTTAGTCAGAATGTTTTTTCTGATTCTCATGTAAAGAAAAGTACTTGAATAAGAACGTTTTCATTTAATTCATCTTGATTCCCCTACAGGTATCCGGTCATCTTGAAACTTAGTCATTTTAAACTTAACTCTTAGATTGTTCATGTTTTCAGAGTGACTAGGCTTAGAATCATAGTCTAGTATTGATTTCAGGAGATATAATTTTCATATTGTGTGTTCTAACCTTTTTCTTACTACAGGTCTCCTTCCCAGCTGTTCCCTTCCTAATCCCCTCTTTCCCTCTTGAACTCTCTCAGTCTCTGTGATTTATCTATCAGAGTCTTGGAGCTGTTCAGTGGTGGACGTGTTGGGAACGTGCACAGACCCTGAGGATCTGGTGACTCTGACACCTAGGACCGGTTTTAGGGTATCATCCTTCATCAGCTAGACTAGCTTGAATCTAGTGGTGCAGTGAGCACGGGACCCACGTCTGGGCATACCCTTCCCCTTGGGGTGACAAATGCAAAAAGAACAGATGATGGACGGAATGCTGAACTACTTGTGCCACCAACTCAAGTAGTCCTTAAACATGTCTCAGGCCAGCCATTGTAGATCCTGTGTGTGCAGTGCATGTTGACTTGGAATTTTAAACCTCTTGCCAGGCCTTAAATTCCCCCTTTATTACATACCAGTCTGTAGTGGCTTTGATATCAGCAGATACCGCTGCGCGTGCCAGTCAGCTGTTCCACGGCATTGCACACGCAGCGGATGTGCTCACACGCAGCCGTCCTTCATTGTTCGGGGTTCCTTTCCACGTTGTTAGCGCGAGGAACACCGAACATTCGGAGGAAGGCAACGGCCGGCCGCGCTGTCGATCTGCGACGCTGAAGGCTGTCTCTGATGCGCGCTGGGGTGATTTCACTGGAAGAAAGTTATCTTCAAATAAACTCTCTGAAACCTCAACAACCGTGCGTCTGGATATTTTGTTCCCAGCTTACTTTAAGTGGCGACGAGCTGTGGAACTGAATCATCCCAGGCTGTTACTTCGAGGCCCACTCATGCTTGCACCTTTTCTCGACCTCCTGGACAGCTGTAATTACGGTGAGGGTGTCTCATCTCCCATGAACCTCCAGTCAGAAGGTTTGTCTACAGGAAGTCCCCATTCCTATGGAAGCGTAGCGGCCATCTTTAAACGGCAATTTTAACCAAGGTTTCTAGTGTTTTTCAAGCGGAAATTTGTAGTGGAGTTGGTAAATTTAGGAAAAACCATTCATTGTGCTTTTTTTGGTCCCAAGTGACTTTATTTCCTCAAAAAACAGTCATGCAGTCAGTCAACCCTCCGCCACCATTCTTGGAAACTCCTGCTGACCCAGCTATACCTTGGAAGCAATGGTATGATGCTTTTGAAACGTATATGGGTGTTATTGGAGCGTCAAGGTTCAGACCTGAAAGAAAAAAATGTTTATTGCTGCATTCATTAGGTTTCGAGGGAAGGTCGGTGTTTAAACATTTACCAGATATTCAAGTGGAAGAAGGCGAGGAACTCGATGAATTTGATGAAGCTCTTAAGAAATTGGCCACCAGATTTGATGCTCCACCAAGTTTGGTTATAGCAAGACATAAGTTTTTTAGGAGGGAACAAAAAAGTGGAGAAGATGTCAATACCTACATTTCTAACTAAGGTGAGCGCGTGTGCCAGTGTTTTCCATTTTCTTTTTCAATTTTTTTATCTTTCACTACGGAGTGACACATTTGTACTGGTGCTTTTTAGGCATGATTTTACTGCTTCTGGCACCTATTTTAGCCTTCTAATTAACATAATTTTTAACGCACATAATTCTTAATATTTTATGGCAGTCTGAAACCTCACCCCGTCTTACCCGTTTTGCTGCTGTTACAAGCACCTTCCATTTTCTGCACCAGCGCTTTGCGGAGAGGTTGAGGGGGGCTGCTTTACTCAATTTTTATTAAATTTTTTAGCCGGGGGTCCATCTTTGCTGGTGAACCTTGCAGGAAGTTTGGGCCTGTTAGAGCCCACTTCCTGTCTACCGGCAGGGTCGCTTCCTGCTGGGTAGCGGTCCAGTTGTCTCTCTGGGGGATATAATGGGAGCAGCAACACCGCTGCGCCGACTAAGGTGAGCGCTTGTGCTCGTGTTTTCCATTTTCTTTTTCCATTTTTTTATCTTTCACTACGGAGTGACACATTTGTACTGGTGCTTTTTAGGCGTGATTTTACTGCTTCTAGCACCTATTTTAGCCTTCTAATTAACATAATTTTTAACGTGCATAATTCTTAATATTTTATGGCAGTCTGAAACCTCACCCCGTCTTAACCGTTTTGCTGCTGTTACAAGCGCCTTCCATTTTCTGCACTAGCGCTTTGCGTAGGGGTTGTGGGGGGCTGCTTTACTCAATTTTTATTCAATTTTTTAGCCGAGGGTCCATCTTTGCTGGTGAACCTTGCAGGAAGTTTGGGCCTGTTAGAGCCCACTTCCTGTCTACCGGCAGGGTCGCTTCCTGCTGGGTAGCGGTCCAGTTGTTTCTCTGGGGGATATAATGGGAGCAGCAACACTGCCGCGCAGCGGACGTCGCTGCGCAGCAGACGCACGCAGCGGACGCGCCACTGGCGTGCCGAAGGCGCACCAAAGGCAAACCCGTTTGTGCCCGTCCGCGCCAGGATGGGCCAGAGGGCCAGGAACCTTACATCCTCTCCTAAAGAAGGCCTGCTCGCCTATCCAGACATTCGTAGTTAGGCAGGTAGTCCTTGCCTTCATACGCTTATGCCGGGTCACTCTGCCCCCTGTAAATGTGCACGCTGTGAATGGTCCCCGTCGAGACCTCTAACAGTGGAGGAGCACAGAGTTTTGAGGGCAGCTGGGAGTAAGTTGGATTATGCAAATTGTAGGGGTACAGGGGGCTTTAGGGAAATGGGTTCTTTTGCTCTTATCAACGCCAGATCCCTTCCCAAGCATAAATTCGAAATCAGGGAACTTATTTCCACCCTTAACATGGACTGCCTTTTCATAATGGAAACTTGGGCTAGGCCTGACTCGGACCCTGACTTTATCGAGGCTTCCCCCGCAGGATACTCGTATTATAGGACAGACAGGACAACGGGCAGAGGAGGGGGACTGGCCATTATCTGTAGGTCGGACCTCACTTGCACTTGGACTCTTAAGAGCACTACTTCAGATGTATGTGAAACGATGGTTTTTAAACTTTTTTACGGCAATTTCGTAATTTCTGAAGGCCTTTTAACCTACCGTCCTCCTGGTCCCCTCCCTAAGTTCCTTTTGGAATGCACAGATTTGCTGGAACCTCTTGTTATGGCCCCTAAAGAGGTCATACTAGGAGATTTCAACATTCATTTTGATGACAGTAGTAACCCGTTGGTTACTGAATTCCTTAATCTCATGACCTCTTTAGACTGGGTTTTAAAGGAAGGTCCGGCTACTCATATAGCTGGTCATACCCTCGACGGGATCTTTACCCATCCTGAGGAAGAATTAAAGCTTATTACAGCCCCACTAAATTGGACGGACCATTCGCTTTTGACTTTTAAGTTCACTGAGAAACAGTCTTTTTTTACACACACACCCCTGAATAAACTATTAAGACAATAGAAAACCATCAAAGCCAAATCCCTGGAAACGGCACTAAAACTCAGCTGGAAGGATCCTAAGATGTCTGTTTTACCGCCACTGGCTCACTTTAACCAGGGAATTACTCTTGCAATTGACTCATTAGCCCCTCTGAAGGTTTATGCACCACGTATGGGTAAAAAAACAGCCAACCTTGGTTTTCCCAGTACCTTAAAGCACTCCAGAGGAAATATAGACAGCAGGAGTGTCGCTGGAGACTCAATTCTGGTGCCAGCGAGAAATTTCATTTAAAATTAGCCTTAAATAACTATAAGGAGGCTTGTTTCAGAGCTAAAGCAGACTACTTCACGCTAAAAATTAGGAAAGCTGCCAATTCTTCTAGAGAGTTATTTAGAGTTATTAATGCCCTTACCACCCCCCTCTCCTCCACCTCACCTAGAGCCACGTCTAATAATGGTAGTTTACTCTCAAAGTTCAACATGCCATCCCAAGACATAATCTGCAAGCTGCTTCAGGAATGTAAATCTGGTTCTCCGTTAGATCCCTGCCCTCCGGCTATCTTGCAACTGGTCCCGGAGTTGGTGGCAACTGCGCTGGTCCCCATATTTCAGGAGGTCCTCACTTCCAGCATTTACCCTTCTGCTTGGAAAGAAACCATTATTATTCCCCTAAAGAAGAAGGAAAAGGGGAAACCTGATGATTTAACCAATCTTCGCCCCATAGCCTTGCTCCCTTTTCTAGCCAAAATGTTTGAAAAATACATTAATAGAGAATTGGTCAGTTTTTTGTCAGACTCAGAGGGGCTCGATCTTTCTCAACATGGATTCCGGAAGTCTCATAGTACAGAATCTGCCCTCATCTCCTCTTCAGACACTATTCGTAGGCTGGTTGATGAGGGACAGGGTGTCTTCTTGGTCCTGTTGAACCTATCAGCAGCATTTGACACCATTGCTCCCACATTATGCTCGAACGCCTACATCAGGTAGGCATTAGGGATCTAGCCCTGAAGCTTATTGAATCCTTTCTTTCCAACAGGTGGTCTACGGTAAGCTGTGGAGATTTTAGATCCCCCGCTTACCTTTTGCCCTGTGGGGTTCCTCAGGGTTCGTCGCTCAGCCCCACTTTATTTAATATCTATGTGGCTCCTCTGGCAGAACTAATACGCTCTTTTGGCTTCATCCCTACCTCATCCGCGGATGACACGCAACTCATCATCTCTATTAACAAAGACGTGGAGGTAGTTGCAGCGTGTTTTAATGCTTTTATGCTGGCGGTAAGCAGCTGGATGAAGGCTAACTGGCTAAAATTGAACTGCTATAAGACCGAGGTTCTTTGCTTTGGGATAAGTAGGGCACTGTGGACCCCTAACTGGTGGCCTAAAGAGTGTGGCACCCTGCCTCTACCTGGTTCCACGTCAAGGAATCTAGGATTTCTTTTTGATGATCATCTATCTTTTCAACCTCAGGTCAACCAGACCATTAAATCCTGTATGTGGATTTTGAGGAAATTGAAGAACATCTTCCCCTACATTTTAAAAGAATGGAGAATTACTGCTACCCTGGCCCTGGTCCTGTCCAGATTGGATTATGGCAATTCTCTCTTGCTCAATATGGACAAAGGATCACTAAACAAAAATGCAGATGATGCAGAACATAGCTGCCAGACTAATATTGAACTTGCCACAATCAGCCTCCGCTACGGAGAGCCTTAGGAATCTATATTGGCTTCCTACAGCCCAACGGATCTCTTTTAAGGCACTCTGCATCGTACATAAATCCACTCACGGGATTGGTCCCAAGTACTTGACTACCAATTTACAGTGGCACCGACCTACACGCCTGCTGCGCTCTGCCAGCACCTTTCAAATTCTAGTCCCCTGCACCAAGAAGGTGAAGTGGGGGGACAAAGCTTTTACTATCGCTGCCCCCAGGATCTGGAATTCTCTCCTGTTGAATCTCAGGAAAGAGCACAATTACCTTATTTTCAGGAAACGGGTTAAGGCCTGGCTGTTTTCCTCGATAGCCGGTACCTTTCTCTTTACAGATAGTGCACTGCCTCACCTTAGTTAGCGCTTCGATGCCCCCGGGCCGAAATGCGCTTTATAATTACACCATACATACATACATACATTTCTGCTTTGAGGAAACTTGCGTCAGAGTGTCGTTTTGACACATTTACTGATCAGTTAATACGTGACCAATTCATATGTCACTGTGCGGATAAATCGATCAAGCAAAAGTTGTTGTCCTTAGGAGATCCATCTTTGTCAGATTCCATCAGAATCGCTAAAAGCATTGAAACTGCAATTATATCTGCTAAAGAGTTGGAACGTGCACAGGCGGAACAAGTGAATGTAGTTCAGAGACCTGACGACAGACGCAAGATGAATGTTTTTTTGCACAACAAAGGGGAGGCGGCCAAATCCAATAGTTTTTTCAAGCAGACTAACATTTGTTTTAGGTGTGGCTATCCACCACATATAAAAGGAGGAAAGATCTGTCCAGCAAGGAATGTACAGTGCAGATTATGGCCCTCATTCTGACCTTGGCGGTCTTTTCGCAAGACCGCTGAGTTACCGCTGCGGTGAAGACCGGGGACCGCGGCGGTGTGCCGCTGTGCGCATTCTGACCGCTGGGAGCGTTCCGCCGGAAAACCGCCAGCAGCCACACTGGCGGTCGGCGGGAAAGTGGAGACTGGTCAACCTCCACCGCCACGCCAGCAGAACACCGCCCACAGAATTACGACCCACATTTCTGTGTGGCGGTCTTCTGTTGGCGGTCACGTCCCTATGGCTCCCGTCGCCTCCCGGAGGACCAACGCACAAGGTAAGTTGATCGTCCGTGAGGGGAGGGGGTGGGGGGGTGTTGTGTGATGTGGGCGTGCATGGGGGTGTGCGTGTGAGTGTGTAGAGGGGGTGTGTGAGTGCGTGTATGCGGGCGGGGGGTGCTGCTGTGTCTATGGGTAATGTGTGCTGTTCGGCAGGTGCGCATGTCGGCATGTATGTGTGCGGGTATGTGTCCCCGTTGTGTATGTGTGTGTAGGGGGTGTGTATATGTGCATGTTGGGGGTGTGTGCATGTCGGGGTACATGTATGTGCATGTCGGGGTGGGGGTGGGGAGGGGGTTCGTACCACCTCTGGGGGGTGGCAGGGGGGTGGAGGGTGTGGGGGGAGGACTCGGGTGGGTAGTGGGGGGTGGGGGAGACCCCTATCAGTGCCAGGGAAGGAATTCCCTGGCCCCGATAGTGCTTACCGCCATGGTTCGCACGGCGGTTCCCGCCCGCAAGAAACCGCGGCGGTAGGCAGGGTCATAATACCCTTGGCGGTCTTGGGACGACCGCCGGGCCGGAGTGCGCAAACTCCAGCCCCGCGGTCATGACCGCCGTGGCGGTCGGAGTGGAGAAGTAGCGGTCGGTCGCGGCGGGGACCGCCGCGGTCAGAATGCCATTTTTAATACCGCCGGTCTGTTCGCGGTCCGACCGCCGTCTCTCCGCCGACCGCCAGGGTCAGAATGAGGGCCTATGTGGCAAAACAGGTCATTTCGCAAAAGTGTGTCAAAGTAACAAAAGTGGTAACACTAAGGTTAATGCTGTCATGGACAGTGATGACAGGATGGTTGAGTTGATGAGTGAAATGCAAGAAATGATTCTGGCTGTGGGAGACCTTGACATAATAACTGGTAATCCTGAGGACTGCATTGATCCGTACATTTTAATTCAAGTAGGTGACAAACATTTGAAGTTGTTGGCTGATTCGGGTGCCAGAATCACTATGATTACTCAGGAGTTTTCGAACAAAATTGGGGCACACGAAAATTGAACCCACCAGCTAGGACTCCGATTTCATATGAGGGAAGGAGGATTGATTTAGTTGGTTTCTTTGAAGACGTTTTGGTTTTCAAGGGACAACGCATTTTTGGGAAGGTCTATGTGGCTGTAAAAGGATTGAACATTTTAGGATGGTTTCACCAAGGGTTGTTTGCAATGGTCTTGCGTCCAGGTACGGGTGATCAGGTGACAGTTATAAGAGATTCCTCCGATATGGAGAATTTTCTTAATGAGTTTCCCAGGGTTTTTTCGGGTGAATTAGGTAAGATAAGAGGCTTTACACACAAAATTAAGGTCAAGGACAATGCCATTCCTACTAAACATAAATTGAGAGGGGTGCCATTTAGTGTCAGAGATGAGTTGGAAAAAGAATTGGAAAGTTTACGAAAGAAGGGAATCATTGAACCTATTGATTATTCGTTATGGTTATCTCCGTTGGTGGTGGCAAAGAAAAAAATGGGGAACTGAGAGTATGTGTCGACTTGAGGGCACTCAACAGAGAGATCTGGGTGGACTCCCATCCACTGCCAAAGATTGGTGAGATGCTCTCTTGTATTAATGGAGCAATTTTTTTTACTAAACTTGATTTGGCCACTGCTTATCACCAAGTAGAATTGACACATGATTCTCGGCACTTCACTGCTTTCGTTTCCCCGTGGGGAACGTATCAATATTGTCGTATGCCGTTTGGACTGGCGTCAGCGGCGTCAGTATTCCAGAGAATAATGTCTACACTTCTTATAGGCATTGATAAAGTGTGTATTTTTCAGGATGACGTGTTGATTAATGCTTCTGATCGATATAAACATGATGCGATTCTGAAGCAAGTCTTGAGTAAGTTTGATGGTGCTGGTGTCGTATTGAAAAGAGAAAAATGTCAGTTCCTCCAAACGTCTGTAGAATATCTGGGGGCACATCATCACAGCAGAAGGTGTTTATCCCAGACCAGGTCTTGTAGAAGAGATAGTAAGAGCACCTGCACCTCAGGACAAAGTTGGTGTCAAATCATTTTTGGGTCTTTGTGAGTTTTATTCCAGGTTTATTGAAAGTTTTGCTACCCTAGTCAGACCCATTTCTAATCTGCTGAAAACTAAAACAGAGTTTGTGTGGAATGCTGAGTGTGCGGAGGCGTTTGACACTATTAAGCAGAGGTTGAGTAGTGCCAATGTATTACAATCTTATGACCATAACTTGAAGTGTTGTTTTACTGTCTATGCCAGCAAGTTCGGTCTTGGAGCTGTTTTGACGCAAATCAATGAAAAACAGGAGTATACCATTGGGTTCGCGCCAAGAGTGCTCAGACCTAATAAAGTACATTATTCTGTAATTGAAAAAGAATTATTAGCATGTTGGTGGGGTATAGAGAAATTTAAGTCATATCTATGGGGAAGACATTTTTTTCTCCAGACAGACCATAAGCCATTAGTCTCCATTTTAAATGGTACCAATGTTAAAAGTAGCACACCAAGAATTGCAAGATTTACGGCCAGGTTGTTACAATTAGATTTTTCTGTGGTACACATCTCTGGGGGAAAGAATGTAAGAGCAGATTACCTCTCTAGGTATCCTGTTTCCGAAGACATTGGAGAGGAAATGGACATTCAGGATGAAAACTGCTTCATTGCTTCTGTCGAATTAGAACGTACTGGGTCGTTTTCCGAAATGCAGTGGAAAGAAGCGGCTACAAGTGATCCTGTACTCTCTAAAGTTTTGACGTACGTTGAGAATAGGTGGGCGCATTAAAAAAGTTTGAATCAGAGTGCTCAACCTTTTTTCAAAGTGTCTGACGAACTGTCAATTAAAGATGGTGTACTGTTGAGAATTGATAAAATTGTGCCTCCTGATGTTATAAGATCCATGATTCTGGAAAAAGCACATGAAGGTCATTTGGGTGCTACTCTTACTAAAAAGAGGGTGAGAGAATACTATTGGTGGCCGCAAATGGAAAGAGATATTGAAACATTAGTCAAATCATGTCACATTTGTTCAACTAGTGATAAGGCCCTCAAAACGTCAACTCCTCCGAAAAAGGCCAATAGAATGTCCGGCAGGTCCTTGGGAAAAGATAGGTATCGATTTGTTAGGACCCTTCAATTTGCTTCTACCTAAATTACGGTATGCTTATGTTGTAATTGATTACTTTTCCAAGTGGCCTCATGTGAAGTTCGTGAGTCATGCAGATTCCACATCAGTTGTATCGTGTCTAAAAGATGTATTTTTGGAGGAAGGGTTTTCCAAGGAACTTGTGTCTGATAATGGGGTCCAGTTTGTATCTAGTGAAGTTGAAAATTTTCTGAGTGAGTGTGCCATCAAACATTTGAGGAGTTCTCTCTATCAACCGCAAACAAATGGTTTGGTTGAACACTTTAATAGAGTGGTTGGTGAGTGTATCCAGTGGGCGTTAGCTAATGGGTGTGTGGTTGATGCCGCTGTAAAGAGTATGCTCTGGTGCTACAGAACAACACCCCACACTAGCACGGGGGTATCTCCGTTTGAGGCACTTAGAGGGAGGAAACCTGCCACTCTATTTAGACCAGCTTGGTTGTCCAAGTTTTTAAAGCATTCTACGTGTAAGGAATACATTTACGCAAAGGTTCGTTTGAGTATTAAAAATACTCAAGAGAAACAAAAAACATATTATGACAAGTAAAGAGGTGTGAAGGATTTGCAATTCACTGTTGGTGATTGGGTGCGGGTCAAATTGCAGTGTTTGTCAAGAAAGGTGATTCTAAGTTTTCTGAACCATTCAAGGTTGACAAAGTTTGCGGTAATGCTGTGTGTGTTGATGGACGTAACTGGTGGAATATGGGGAAAGTTGTAAAGGTTGAACCAAAGGATGTGTTGTTGCCACCTCACGACAAGGATGAACACTCTTCAAAAGCGAAGAAATTCTTGAGTGTACAAAAATCAGGTGGGGTTAAGTCCTCGAGTTCAAAGGGGGTGGATTCATGCTCGAATCTTGTGCCTCTCAGGAAAAGTGATAGAGTGCACAATTTACCTATAAGGTATCGTTAAGTGGGAATTGCTTATGTTGGGTTTTAGGTGGAACGTTTTATTTTGTAAAACACAGCATGTATAGTTACCTGAGGTTGGTGTTTTCACCAGAGTTCTCATTGTGCACCTGAACAAAAGGTCAGGTGCATTGTTCATTGTTAAGGAGTAAATCTCCAATTTTTTTTGTTTTCTTTTGTTTTTGTTTCTTTTAAGTGTTAAAAGAGAAAACTAAATGTAGTGGCTTTGATGTCAGCAGATACCGCTGCGCGTGCCGATCAGCTGTTCCACGTCATCACACGCGAAGCGGAGATGCTCACACACGGCCATCCTTTGTTGTTCGGGGTTCCTTTCTGCGTTGTTAGCGCGAGGAACACCGAACATTCGGAGGAAGGCAATGGCCGGCCACGCTGTCGATCTGCGACGCTGAAGGCCGTCTCTGATGCGCGCTGGGGTGCTTTCAGTGGAAGAAACTTATCTTCAAATAAACTCTCTGAAACCTCAACAACCGTGCGTCTGGATATTTTGTTCCTTACTTTACTGTCCCCACGTTGGCAGGCCCTAGGTAGCCCATAGGGCAGGGTGCTATGTAATTAAACGTCAAGACATATACCTTCAAGTTTTACATGTCATGGTAGTGAAACATTCTCAAATTTGTTTTTCACTATTCAGAGGCCTACTCCTCTCAAAGGTAAACATTGGGGATTCCTTATTGCATTTAATAAGCTGCAATTCCTAATTAAGAAGGTGTAGATATGTCATGTTCAGTACATATGGAATTGTAATAAGAAATCCTCTTAAAAAGTAAAATCAGGTTTATTGCTGAATGACAGCTGAACTTTGTGCATTCCTCCAGACAGCCACACAGAAAGGGAGCTTAGGTGTGACTGATGGGTCATCAACATCCTGATGGCTCATCCTGGGGTAGGATGGGTGGAAGGAGCTGACACTTAACACCTGAATAGGAAGTATCCTGATTCAACACAATGGTCTGCACAATCCCCTGTAGGGAGTCTACAGCCAGGGCACTGTGCACTTTAAATGCCCCTCTTTGAAGTCACCCCCACTTCAATAGCACAACTGGGTATACATACTGGACCTCTGACCTTCCAAAATCAGTATACTACTGAACCTGTGAAGAACTCTGCCAGGAAAGACTGCTGTCTGCTACAAGGACTGCCACTCTGGACTGCTGATCTGGAATAACTGCTTTTTTGCTGTGCTGCATGCTGCCTTCTGCCCTGCTGAGGAAGGACTGGACCCATCCCACTTGAACCCAGAGTGATTCAAAGGGCTTGCTGGCTTTCCTTCAATTTACAAACAGCACCTGGAATTTGCTTCCTGTAAGTCTTGTTCTGCCAAATGGTGCCAACCCAGTGCAGTGCCCTTGGAGTAAGTATAAAGTGCTGCAACTGCCAGAAACGACGTATCTTCATCGGAACCGGCGCATCTTTGCCATTGAGTGGAAAAACCTGGCGCATCACATTGGGAACCACTGCAGTGCCACATTTGCATGCAGAAATCTGGTGCAACACCTCAACTGCATGAGGATCATTGACACATCTCGTGGTGTGACGAGGATTAAGGTCCTTTAGCTTAGCAGGCCCGGCGTGGGTCCTATAGCCAGCCTGCGCTCCATCGCAGGCAGCCTGAAGTCCTCATATTGTCCCGGTTCAGTGCAACCAGATACCCCAATAGGCATTTATTGCTTCTAAGTGCTATTTTCACATTCATTGTTTAAATAATCATATCTCAACTTCTACTTATTGGATTTTTGTTGTTTTGGTATTGTTTTATTTATAGAAACATAAATCTATTTTTCTAACTTGGTGTGTAGTCTTTTTGTGGTGTTTTCACTGTGTAACTGTTTGAAGTGTTGCACAAACACTCTACACACTGTCTCTTAAGTTAACCCTGACTGCTCTGTGCCAAGCTACCGAGGGTGAGAACAGGTTAATTTATGGTGTGCATCTGACTTACCCTGACTAGGACTGTGGTTCCTGCTTGGACAGGGTACATACCTCTGCCAACCGCAAGCCGAATTTCTAACATTCTCCAATGCCTGGAGTGCCAATGGACTTACCTCTATGGAAGAAGGGAGAAATTATGCAACCTTATGTTACTAATGGATAGTTCAACACTAGGGGAAAATTGCCTTCTTTTTGTTGCCACTCCTTTAGAAGTACCTACCAGTTCTGGACCCTTCTTCCTAAGGCCCTGAATGAAAGTTGTATGTCACTATGCAACTCATTCTACATGTGTACACTGTTTGGAAAAATACCCTTCATGTATTCTACTAAGTGCCATTCTCTACTCTTTCTAAGTCTTTTTTCAAAGTATTGTTTCTAATTTCTCTCTTCCTAAATTTAATGCTCAGTTGGAATAATGATTGCAATCAGAAACTTTTCGGGAATAGACTTTCCTGCTGTCTGTGCTCACAATGAATAATTATATTAATTGCAATTGAACGTTTTCGGGAACAAACTACCCTGTTTTCCTGGTTCCTCCACAGTTTCACCCCATTCTACCCCCCTCTGCTTCCCCTCCGTTCTGAAACTTTGTTTACATTTCACCCAAGAACCCTTCTGTGTCCCAAGTCTCACTTAAAAACGCAACCAAATCTGACTGCTTCCCTTCTCGCGGAACACGCTAGAGAATTTCTGACAGTGACAGTCATCTGCACTGCTAATACCACACCCTAGACCGCCCTGGCTGGCTGCAGCCACGATTCTTCGCGTCTCACATAGGGGTATATTTATACTCTGTTTGCACCGAATTAGTGTCATTTTTTTTTTACTCTAATTCGGTGCAAAACTAACTCCATATTTATACTTTGGTGCTAGACCCCTCTAGCACCAAATTTATGGAGTTAAAGTCATTTTTTGAAAGTGGAGACCTACTTTGCCTTAATGAGATGCAAGGTAGGCGTTCCCGTGCAAAAAATGACTCTATGGCCTTAATGCCATATTTAAGGGCATATTTATACTCTGCGGCATATTTATACTCTGTTTGCACCGAATTAGTGTCATTTTTTTTTACTCTAATTCGGTGCAAAACTAACTCCATATTTATACTTTGGTGCTAGACCCATCTAGCACCAAGGCCCTGATTTAAACTTTTTTTGCACCGCATTAACGTCATTTTATGACACAAAAGTGGTGCAAACTTACAAAATATTGGCCCTTATTTATACTTTTTGTTGCAAAACTGCACTAACTCAGTTTTGCACCAAAAAGTTTAGCACCGGCTTGCACCATTTCTGTGCACCAGCCGGGCACCATATTTATGGAATGGTGCAAGCCGGTGCACAGGGTAGGCTAGAGTTTGAAAAAATGACTTTAGTCGGTGGGGCTGGCAGTATAGAAGAAGAGGGTTTAGCACCAAAAAATGGCTTTAGGCAGGTTAGAGTAAAAAAAAATGACTCTAACCAGATTAGCGTCATTTTATGGTGCTAAACCTACCATGCCACATGACTCCTGTCTTAGAAAGGCAGAAGTCATGCCCACCACCCCAGTGGCCAGCTCAGAGGACAGGGGTCCCCTGGGCATGGCCATTGCACCCGGTGCCATGTATGGGGGCCCATTTCAGGGCCCCCTATGGCACTTTCAAAAATAAAATGCACTTACCTGTACTTACCTGGGATGGGGTCCCCATCCTCGCAGTCCCTCTATTGTGGGTGGGGGTGCCCCTAGGGCCTAGGGAGGGCACCTCTGGGCTTATTCCATGGTGTTCCACCATGGAAATAGGGCCACAGGTCCCCTAACACCTGCCATGACCCAGGTCTTAAAAAATGGGGCAAAGTAAGCTTTGCCCCATTTTTTGACTGCTCCTCCCTCCCTTGCACCATTTTTACATGGGAGTATAAATATGGTATTAAGGCCATAGAGTCATTTTTTTGCACGGGAACGCCTACCTTGCATCTCATTAAGGCAAGGTAGGTTTCCACTTCCAAAAAATGACTTTAACTCCAAAAATTTGGTGCTAGACGGGTCTAGCACCAAAGTATAAATATGGAGTTAGTTTTGCACTGAATTTGAGTTAAAAAAAAATGACGCTAATTCAGTGCAAACAGAGTATAAATATGCCCCTTAGCGTCAAAAAATGATGCTAATCTGGTCAGAATCATTTATTTTGACTCAAAACTGCCTAATGTTATTTTTTTTCAAGCTAGCCTACCCTTTGCACCGGCTTGCACCATTCCATAAATATGGTGCCCAGCTGGTGCTAAAAAATGGTGCAAGCCGGTGCAAAACTTTTTGGGGCAAAATTGCCTCAGTGCAGTTTTGCACCAAAAAGTATAAATAAGGCCCATAGTACGCTTCTTGAGGCGCTGTTCATGTACTGAACAATTGCTGAACTTCCGTGGCTGGCTTTCCGAATCTGTATTTCATGAAGCAAATTGTTTACGCCCTTCCCTCATTCGGTTGGTGAGTCTGATTTTAAAAAATGACCCCATGTACACATATTGCTTATATTGACTTTAGCATTAATGTACCTGTGATTTACCACTCTTTAGGCACCATCCATGACCGAGTGAATAATTTATTTAGGGCCGTATTTATACTCTGGTTGCGCCGAATTTGCGTCGTTTTTTTCGACGCAAATTCGACGCTAAACTAACGCCAACTAACGCCATATTTATACTATGGCGTTAGACGCTTCGGGCGCCAAAGTGCCCGGAGTGGGCGTCATTTTTTAGCGTGAACCCCTTCCTTGCGTTAATGATATGCAAGGGAGGCGTTCCCGTCTTAAAAAATGACTCCCAGGCCTTTACGTGGTATTTATACTCCCGGGCAAAAATGACGCCCGGGAGTGGGCGTGGCCAAAAACGGCGCTTTTGCGCCGCTTTTTAACGCCTGGGTCAGGCATGGCGTTAAGGGACAAGTGGGCTCAAAATGAGCCCAGAGGTGCCCTCCCCTGCCCCAGGGACCCCCCCTGCCACCCTTGCCCACCCCAGGAGGACACCCAAGGACGGAGGGACCCATCCCATGTACATTAAGGTAAGTCCAGGTAAGTTTTTTTTTTTTTTTTTTTGTGGCATAGGGGGGCCTGATTTGTGCCCCCCTACATGCCACTATGCCCAATGACCATGCCCAGGGGACAGAAGTCCCCTGGGCATGGCCATTGGGCAAGGGGGCATGACTCCTATCTTTACAATGATAGGAGTCATGTTGATGGGGGATGGGCGTCGAAAAAAAATGGCGCAAGTCGGGTTACGACGATTTTTTCGACGTAACCTGACTTGCCCCATTTTAAGACGCCCATACGCCATTTTCCCCCTACGCCGGCGCTGTCTGGTGTACGTGGTTTTTTTCCACGCACACCAGGCAGCGCCGGTCTGATTGCGCCGTCTAACGCCATTCCATAAATACGGCGCCCGCATGGCGCTTCAGAATGGCGTTAGACGGCGCAAAATTTTTTGACGCTAAACTGCGTTAGCGCAGTTTAGCGTCAAAAAGTATAAATATGGGCCTTCATTTCCTAACTTTGTGGGGCCTTCTAGGACGCATGGTGAACATACATTCATGCTCACCACTTTTAATTTAGCTGGGTACAGCTAGTTATTCCTTGTAAGGGCTAATGCACTCTTTAGGGACCGACTGCCCCTTGTAATTCAGATACCTGTCAATCCCTTCACATATACTTTGTTTGAATACCTGGAGTGTCTAGTAAACTATTCTTCTCCCTGGTCCTTTATATCGTACAGACCTAAGAGACGCCCATATTTCAGTCCGAAACGTCATGGAAAACACAACACACTAATTGAATTGCAATGAACTGATGAATTGCTACTACAGAATTCGTTCAAATACATGTTTTGGAAATTGATCTCTTTTAGCGGTGTGATGTTTTTTTTCTTCAATGTTATTTCCTCTTACTGGAACACTGTGAACTTTAATCTGCTTGTTTATTGTTCATTGATTTATTTGTCTTTGTATAAGTATGTCACTCTTTCCTAGGGAGCTAATATAGCCTCAGTAAAATGCCATCATAAACGTTAGGCGAAGTTTCTTTTTAATTTAATGAGTGTTTTACGTACAACTTTGCGGATTCACAAATGTATGCATTAAGGAATACCAGGTAAACCACTTTATATTGTCCATGTTGATTGCCTGGGTTCTCATTGGTATAAGGGCAGCCCTTGTTATATGTACACACTTTATAATCTAGGCATTACTTTGAAATCAATACAAAGAAAACTAGTGTCAAACTTCCGCTAGATCTGTTGAGAGGTCCCAGCTGTCACCAAATTTCTCTGGAGGAATCAGGCACTCATCTACCACAGAATGAAGCTGCGGAAAATTGGGCAATTAGTTGTGTGGTCTGCACAAGTAATAAGTCTGCAATTCTCCTTACTGGTAACCGAGCACCCCATTGTACCACTTGGCTTTCTCAGGGTAGCGAAGCAGAGCAGTCGAAGGCCTACTCAGGGGAGGTGGTGTTTGCTAGTAATCACCATTCACTGGCACGCCACAATAATACTTAAGAAATGATTGTCTAGTCAGTGAATTTTCTTTATAAGAAGGAAAATTACATGCATTATACACACTACTAAATACTATACATTAATTTACAAGTATGTACTTGGGCAGATGGGAAAACCGTAGGTGATGACCCATAGTCACCTTTAAAAAAATACACCCCCAAAGGGTCAAACAAACATGTAAGGTAAGTATATTGGCTTGGTCAAAGGTTCAAAATCAACAAACCACATGTTAGAGATATCATTTTGTGAATAAATGCAATAATCCATAATAACCATGTGTAAATGGACTTACTAATGTAAAAGCATGTGCGCTTTGATCAGTATTTACTGTCAACATTATTATGGCAATAAAGAATTTCAACATGAACCAAACATTTGTGCAAGTGCTTTCCATCTACTTTCCACCTATGAAAATGTAATCATAAAAACAGCCCTTGGAGACATCTCATTCTGATCACATAACATGTAATTAAAGACAGCCCTTACATGACACTGCATAACATATACCTTATTTATTCTGTTCATTTCACAGCAAATGCACTCATAGAACAAACATAGAGAGTGCTGCACTCTCAGCTGTAGAGTAGAAGCTCCAGCCTTGGGAGTGCTTTGAAAACATTAAGCACAATTCCACAGGGGTCCTGTTTTTTTTAACCCCGCAGACGTAGGGTCAGTAACTTTAAAAATAACTTCGGGTGGGCTTCTGCAACTCTTACAGTTCCCCTCAACACTTCCTAGGTTTGCTGGTGGTGGACCTGTCCTCCTGAGGCCCCACAAGAAGTAAACAAACATATAGATGAGCCTCTCCCTCCTCAGGCATTATAGGGCGCTCTTCTGAGAAATCAGTGAAAATTATAGTACTGGGTCTCCAGCTGTGCTTGGAGCCTGTGCCTCTGAGGAAACAGTGAATATTATAGTATCAAGCCTCCTGCTGTGCCAAGAGCCTGTGAAACTTTTCATTTTGTTGTTTCTTTTTTTGGGGGGGAGTGCCCAATTACCCCTGGGCACCCCATGCCTCCATAATATTGAGGGCAGCTGAGGGAGCCCACCTCTCGAAGCCCCACCAGCTCCCATATGGCTCACACCTAAGTGTGCAGCCGCAGGAGCTGGCAGCTTCTCTCTCCCTGTGATCCTTGTGCTTGTGGTGACTGCCTGCTCCTCCCAGACAAGGGAGTGGGACAGGCACACTATCACTGGGGGGTAGGGGCTCCGACGCGCTCCCCCTGCCTTGCTGCCACCAAGGAGTCCCAGCCCCCTTCTTTGAAGATACAGCTCGAGGGGATGAGGTCCTCAGGCGAAGGGAGAGGCTTGGGAGGGGGTCCCATGCACTCCACTTCCCTGGAGAATTTAAAAAGAATTGAATAAAAATGTCATGCTCCAGCACCTTGACCCTGGCCCACCAAGGGGGTAATTATTGGAAATGGCGATGGAACCCAACACGCTCTGCTTGGCGAGAAATGTCAAAGGTTACCAATATTAAAAATGCCATAACTAAGGCCACGTTGGGTCAGTTCTGATGATCTTGGGCTCATTTCACTCCTGGTGGCGAGATCTAGCAGCAGGCTTCCTCACCTCCAAAGCAGTGTAACCCATGAAGAGCTGATGCTCCTGGCTTCCTGTGCCAGCCTTCCTCGTGGTCTTTGTCTCTGGGCACCTAAGTCCAGGGTTTTTTCCCAACTGGTCCTAAGGTGGCATAAGGAGTCCAGCCTCACTGGCCTTTGGGGTGACCCACTGGTTCTGGGGGTTCCAGAAGCCAGCCACCCCTGGCCAATCCGAGGGTGCCACATTATTTCTCCAACCCAATCCCAACCATCCTGCACAGCAAGTTGGGTCAGTTCAAAATAGCATCATCCAGGGGTCATTAGTCCTCTGGAGGCCTCAGCTCAGTTCCTCGCTGACATTACTACCAGGGCCTTCCTCACTAAATCTTCAAAGGGGAGTCCCCTCCTGTGTTTGCTCAATAGGTCTGGGCTCCTCATGGAGAACCTCGCCACACT
Organism: Pleurodeles waltl; assembly: GCF_031143425.1. Classification (NCBI taxonomy): domain Eukaryota; kingdom Metazoa; phylum Chordata; class Amphibia; order Caudata; family Salamandridae; genus Pleurodeles; species Pleurodeles waltl. The sequence goes on from NC_090442.1 coordinate 522,106,825, forward strand.
CCGACTTAAGCAAGTGGTAAACCTCCCCATGTAGTCAGCAGGTCACACTCTGCCATCTGCAGGCAGGTCGCTCCCCGCTCCGCCTTCCGTGCCACCTCCATCCCGTTTCTTCGCTGTTGGTTTCCCCGCCGCTGCGTCCCCTGCATCCCCTCCCACCTCCCCCCTCCTTCTCACCGTTTCCTCGCTGCTGGTTTCCCCGCCGCTCCGTCCCCTGCGGCCCCTCCCGCCTCCCCCCTCCTTCTCACCGTTTCCTCGCTGCTGGTTTCCCCACCGATGCGTCCCCTGCGCCCACTCCCACCTCCCCCTCCTTCTCACCATTTCCTCGCTGCTGGTTTCCCTGCCGCTGCGCCCCCTGCGGCCCCTCCCGCCTCCCCCCTCCTTCTCACCGCTTCATTGCTAATTTTCCCTGCCGCTGCGTCCCCTGCGGCCCCACCCCCCAGCCCTCTCATTCGACAGGCCCTCCAGCCTCCCAGCTGCCACTCCCACCCTCCCCTCCTCTTATGGCAGACGCGGCGCGGTTGCAGGGAGCAACCTTTGACCCTGCTTCTGCAGGCAGGTCGCTCCCCGCTCCGCCTTCCGCGCCACCTCCATCCTGTTTCCTTGCTGCTGTTTTCCCCGCCTTTGTGTCCCCTTCGGCCCCTCCCACCTTCCCCCTCCTTCTCACCATTTCCTTGCTGTTGGTTTCCCCGCGCTGCATCCCCTGCGGCCCCTCCCGCCTCCCCCTCCTTCTCACCGTTTCCTCGCTGCTGGTTTCCCCACCGCTGTGTCCCCTGCGTCCCCTCCCGCCTCCCCCCTCCTTCTCGCTGTTGGTTTCCCTGCCGCTGCATCCCCTGCAGCCCCTCCCACCTCCCCCCTCCTTCTCACCGTTTCCTCGCTGCTGGTTTCCCCGCTGCTGCATCCCCTGCGTCCCCTCCCTCCTCCCCCCTCCTTCTCACCGCTTCTTTGCTAATTTTCCCTGCCGCTGCGTTCCCTGCGGTCCCACCCCCCAGCCCTCTCATTTGACAGGCCCTCCCAGCTGCCACTCCCACCCTCCCTTCCTCTTATGGCAGCCGCGGTGCGCCCGCCGGCACGCCAAAGGCACATCAAAGGCAAGCCCGTCTGCACCCGTCCGCGCCTGGACTGTGCCCAGCGCCAGAACCCCTGGCCCCCTGGCCCTCTCAGATACACCTACTCCCCCCTCACCCTCCACTCTCTCAACCCAGGCCCCCACCCCACATGCACCACATCTAGCCCCACACACACTCATGGCCCCTTCACCTGCCACACCTGCCACTTCTCCTGCTCGTCATCCCTCACACCACACACCAACCATAGCGACCCCACCTTCAACAAACACCCCAACTCAAGACTCACCCACCCTGCCCCCAACAACCAACCCCGCAGCACACCAGCCCACAACCAGAACACACCCCGCAACAACACCCTCACGCACCACACCAACGCCACCCACCACAACCACCTTAACTGCCTGCTCCTCAACATCCTCTCCCTTCACCAACATGCCATAGAAGTCTTGGACCTCATCACATCACACTCACCTGACATCGCCTTCCTCACGGAAACCTGGAAAAACCCCTCCTCAGAACCCGACATAGCCATAGCCACCCCCAAGGGATACAAACTCCAACACAAAGACCGCCTCAACAGGCCAAGCGGTGGCATCACCATCCTACACAGAGACATCATCAAAGTCACCACCAGCTCCCAAGACACTATCGACAACACTGAACACATCCACTTCCTCATCCACATTAACAACAACTCCACACTCAGAAGTACACTAATCTACAGACCACCCGGACCACGCCACGCCTTCTGCGACACCATCGCGACAGCATCTGCTCGCATGCCCTCACCTCCACAGACTACATCATCCTCAGTGATTTCAACTTTCACTTAGAAAACCCACAAGACCACAACACTACCTCCCTCATAGACAACCTCACCAACCTCAGACTCAAACAACTGGTCACCGCACCCACCCACTCAGCAGGACACACGCTCAACGCAATATTCACCTCAAGCCAACACATAGCCTACACCCATACCACCGAACTCCTCTGGAATGACCACCGCTGCATCCACTTCTCCTTCACCAAACCCCCCACACACTACAATCAACACACCACACCCTACCGCATGTGGGACAAGATCCCCACAGAACGACTAAACTCCCAACTGGCCCATAACTCCCCCTACACCAACGACCCCAACACAGGAGCACACAACCTCTCCAAATGGATCACTACCTGCGCAGACACACTAGCCCCCCTCAGAAAACACATCGCCACCCGCAACATCAAGAACGCCCCATGGTTCACCCCTGAACTCCAAGACTCCAAGCGCAAATGCCGCCAAGCTGAGAAAATATGGAGACTAGAACCTTCCACAACCAACTTCTCCACCCTCAAAAACCACCATTCGCACCCATCACCAACTCATACGCACCGCCAAAAGAGATCACTACAAGACACGCCTTGACAACAACTCTCAAAACAGCAAAGAACCCTTCACCATCATCAAAGAACTTACCAAACCCAAAGCCAGCAAAATAGACCCCACACACACACACACAGCCCCTATGTGACGCCCTTTCCAACCACTTTCTCCACAAAATCCTGGACATCCACAACAGCTTCATACCACACACACCCACCACACTCACCCCTCACTCACCCAACCCTACCCCTACTCAGGACCCCCCCACCACACTCTTCACATGGACCTCCACCACACACGAAGAAATCGAAAAAACCATGAAGTCCACCCACTCCGGTTCCCCCTCTGACCCCTGTCCACACCGCATCTACAACAAAGCTAGCCCAACCATCGCCCTCATACTCTACAACATAATCAACTCCTCTTTCGACTCCTACCCAGACCCCTGGAAGCACGCGGAAATCACTGCTCTCCTAAAAAAAAAAACAAGCCGACCCAGAGATCCTCTCCAACTACCGCCCCATCTCCCTCCTCCCTTTCCCCACCAAGGTTGCAGAGAAATAAGTCAACACCCACCTATTCCACTTCCTCGAAGCAAACAACACTCATGACTCCTCACAATCTGGGCTCCGCAAGAACCACAGCACAGAAACCGCCCTAATCGCATGCACTGACGATATCAGGACCAAAGTCGACCAAGGCGAGACCATCGCACTCATCCTCCTAGACCTCTCCGCAGCCTTTGACACCGTCTGCCACCACACACTCCGCACACGCCTCCACAACATAGGAGTTCACCACAAAGCCTTAGACTGGCTCACCTCCTTCCTCACCGACCGGACCCAGAGAGTCCGCCTTCCGCCCTTCCAGTCCAACACTACCAAGATTACCTGCGGAGTCCCCCAAGGGTCCTCCCTCAGCCCCACACTCTTCAACATCTACATGATTCCCCTAGCCAACATCCTCCGAGCACACAGAATCACTATCCTCTCCTATGCAGATGACACCCAACTCATCCTCTCCCTCACCCGCAACCCCACCACTGCCAAAACCAACCTACACGCCACTCTCCTCGACACCGCCAACTGGATGACCACTAACCACCTCAAGCTCAACTCAAACAAAACCAAGATCATCATCCTCGGCCCCAACAAAACCACGTGGGACGACTCCTGGTGGCCCACCGCCCTAGGCCCCGCACCCACCCCCGCAAACCACGCACGCAACCTCGCCATCATCCTCGACCCCTCCCTCTCCATGACACAGCAAATCAATGCTCTAACCTCCTCCTGCTTCCACACACTCCGCACTCTAAAAAAATCTTTCAAATGGATTCCCCCAGAAACCAGAAAGACAGTCACCCACGCACTCATCAGCAGCAGACTGGACTACAGTAATGCCCTCTACGCCGGCACCACACTCAAACTCAAACACAAACTCCAGAGAATCCAGAACACAGCCGCACGCCTCGTCCTTGGCCTCCCCCGCCACGAACGAATCTCACCACACCTCAAATCCCTTCACTGGCTCTCCATAGACAAGAGAATCACATTCAAGATCCTCATCCACACACACAAATCCCTCCACAACACCGGCCCAACCTACCTCAATGAAAGACTTAACTGCCACACTCCCACACGCAACCTTCGATCAGCCAACCTCGCCCTAGCCACAGTCCCCCGCATCCAACGCACCACCACAGGAGGCAGGTCTTTCTCCTACCTCGCCCCCAAAACCTGGAACTCCCTCCCCACCGACCTTCGCAAAACCAAAGACCTACTGGTCTTCAGAAGGAACCTCAAGACATGGTTGTTCGATCAGTGACCCTCCCTGCCCCCCGTCTCCCCTCCACCAGCGCCTTGAGACCCTCATGGGTGAGTAGCGCGCTCTACACAATTTTTGATTGATTGACTCTCAACCCTGCCTTTTCTGCCAGAAACCACATCTCCTTCTCACACACCTTCATTGGATTGATCACCACTGAATCCAATTCTCCTTCACTAAGATGGTCGAACTGCACCAAGCCTACCGCCCCTCACGCAGGAACTTGACCAAGGTCACAGAAGCTCAGCTCGCCACCATGCTCCACACTTCCCCCCACCAGACTCCGCGGACACACACCGCGGACTTCAATACCTCAACCCACATCCTCCATCAATGGATTGCCAACTGTGCCAACACCCTAGACCTCCTAAGGAAATCCACTGGCAATCATTACCACAGGAGACCCAGCTGGTTTTCTCCCAACCTTCAGGAATCCAAGAGCACATGCAGCCGACTCAAGAGAAGGCGGAGAAGCAGTAAGAGAGCTACAGACCACAAGGCCTTCAAAGATGCCATCACATTCCACCACCAGCTCATCAGTATCAACCAGGAAATCAGCCAGTTTAGCGAGGCTCAACACCAGCGCACACATCAGCAAGGAACTTTTCACCATAGTCAAGGAATTCACAAATCGCGACATGGACACCACAGACATCCCTCCCTCCCAAGACCTCTGCGACATCCTTGCCTCCTTCTTCCACTGGAAAATCTAGGACACCTATGAATAATTCACAAGCAGAGGACCACCCTCCCTGCCCACCAGCACCACAGACACTTATCATTAACTGATCTTGGAGCACTGGACCTCCCTCACCCCTGAGGACAACCTGAAGCTCATGAATATCACTCACTCTGGGGCACCCTCAGGCCCCCACCACATATTTAATCGAGCAAGTGTCATCATTGCTCCCGATCAATGCTGCACCATCAATTGCTCCATCAAAACCCCTACCTTCCCGGATGCCTGGAAACATGCAGAGGTAAAGCCTCTCCTGAAGAAACCTTCTGCAGTCCCTACAATGCTGAAAAACTACAGACCCATCTCGCTCCTTCCTTTTCCAGCCAAGGTCAATGAAAAAGCGATCAACGCTCAGCTCACCAAGTTCATCGAAGCCAACCACATCCTCGACCCCTCCCAATCCAGGAGCAGCCACAGCACCAAAACCACACTCCTAGAAGCCACAGATGACATCCACTCCCTACTGGACCACAGAGAAGACAGCTGCCCCATCCTCCTTGACCTCTCCACTGCCTTTGACACCGTCTCCCACACTACCCTGTACAGCAGACTACACAACAGCGGCATCCATGGCAACACCCTGGAATGCTCTGCTCCTTCCTCACCGGCTGAACTCAGAGTGTCAAGCTCCCACTTTTCACCTCAAAGCCGATAGAAACCAGTTGCAGAGTTCCCCAGGGTTCCTCCCTGAGACCCACCCTCTTTAACATCTTTAACATTTAACGCTTACAGGGATCGTCAGACACCACAGGCTCAATATCGTCTCATATGCCAACGACACACAACTCATTCATTCCCTCACCAACGAACCATAACTGCCAAAAAGAACTTTCACAACGGAATGAGGGCTATTGCCGACTGGATGAGGGACAGCTGCCTCAAGCTCAACTATGACAAGACCGAGATCCTCATCCTGGGGCCTGCCACTTCCGCCTGGGATGACTCCTGGTGGCCTAGAGCCTCTGAACTGCCCCAGCTCTGACCGACCACACCCCAAGCCCGGCATCGTCCTTGACACATCATTGTCCATGGCCCACCAAGTCAACGCCGTCTCCTCTTCATGCTTCCACACCCTTTGCCTGCTCTGAAAGATCTTCAAGTTTATCCCTCTTGACACAATGAGAACAGTCACCCAGGCACTTGTCGGCAGCAAGCTCGACTACGGCAATACACTCTATGCCAGAATCAACAAGAAACTCTAAGCAAGACTCCAGAGAATTCAGAACGCCTCAGCCAGACTGATCCTGGACATCCCCCGCCACATCTCCGCCCACCTGAGAGACCTACACTGGCTCCCCGTCAACAAAAGCATCACCTTCAAACTCCTGACACATGCATACAAGGCCCTCCACAACATCGGGCCTGCCTACCTCAACCACCGCCTCTCCTTCTACACCTCCTCCTGGCAACTGCAATTGACCCTCGCTACCATCCCCAGGATCTGGAAGAACACGGCTGGAGGAAGATCCTTCTCCTACCTCGCCGCACAGACGTGGAACACAATGCCTCTCCACCTCAGGCAGTCCCCATCGCTGGCTCAGTTTAGGAAGGACCTCAAGACCTGGATCATCGACTGACCCGCTTCCCCTGCTAGCGCCTTGAGACCCAATGAGTGATACGTTGTGCTCTATAAATGTTGCTGATTGATTGATTGGTTGATTGATTCAGTGGGCTTGGGCAAGCCTATTCCATGTACAGTGTGACAACTGATTGTTTGATGTCGATTCTTCTGCCCCAATCCTTTTCTCCGTAGTAGCTGAGTGAAGCACTGTTAATCGCTCCTTTTGTGTGGAGAGGCCTTTGTTCCAGCTGCTGGAGAGAGATGTAATTGATCTGGCAGAGAAGGGTGACAAAAAGCCTGGGTAAAGATTCTGAGCTGAACAAGAGAAATATGACAATTCTGGATGACCCATCGATTGTACAGATATCTTTGTGGAACTTGCAGATTTGATTTTCTTGCACCCCATTTTGATACATCACTGGTCTCCATAGGCCAAAGGGAAGCGAAACTGCCCTTTAAAGCCATGTTCCCCCTATGTGTGTAATAAAGTTTCATTATAGACAAAACAGGTGAACCAACTAAACTAAAGAGGAGATCCACTACATCTACAAATGATTGCTAGGTATAGAAACCTGTGTGTAATGTAGTTAAGTATGTTCTACCAGTCATGACCTGGAAGTGGATTTGCTAATTTGGACGTTCCCACCTCCCTGGTGGTTAGCAGTTTAGCTTTCACATGCTATTGCCCAGAATTCCAGAGTTTCCAATCTCTTTCTTGCCTGAGTCAGGAGATTAGGAAACTAACATCATGGGGCACATACTTATAACTTAACCAGTTTCTTCTGTGTCTTTGGACTGGACCTCCCCAAATAGACCCACATGAACCCCACCGCAAGACCTCCACTGGCTACCGATCCAGAAGAGATGCCAGTTCATGATCCTCATACAAATCTCTACACATTGAAGGACCATCCTACACCAACCATTCGACTGAACTTCCATCTGCCCACAATACACCTGTGCTCCGCCTCACTCACCCTCGCACACACCCCACATCTGTTGCAGCCACAGCGGGGGCCACTCATTTTACTGCATCACTGCCAAGAAATCGAATGACCTACCTTTCCACCTTCGAACAGCACCCTCTCTGGTGGACTAGAGAATGAAACTCATGACTCAGCTTTTCGATGGAGACATGGCAGCATCACCGCCCAGATACCCCTAGGGGTGGCAGTGCTGTATTATACAAATGCTGATTGATTGACTGACTGAAATCCTAAACCCTAAAAGTGAATACATTTGTAATCAAAGGAAGAACTATTACCGTGGGGTGTGTTTATTATATTTGCTGGTTGACTACTTACAAATCTCCCATTGAGGGCCTTAACTTTCAATATATTTAAAGTCCAGAAATGTTCTTATTAGAAAGGCCCATCTATGTAATAGATAACTTTCTGCTGAATACTATAGAAAGCATCTCCTTCCAGAAACATATCCTTACCTTTGTTACAAAAAAAAACTAGAATGGAAATCACACTTGATGATAATCAAAGCAATAGAATGACTAGGACTTATTGCCAAGCTTTTTCAGTGCCCTATCTTGCTTATGTCCACAATATATCATTAATGGAATAAGTAGCTATTCACTAACCCAAACTTTTCCTTACATACAGATTAAATGAGAAAATGTATTCTAACAAGAAGTCCAGGGTAGTTGTAATGACAAACTCCTGGCAGTTTAGGCTTGCTGCTACAAATACACTAACACCTCCCTCGGCCTTCCCTTGGTATCTTTTTTAGCTGTTTTGTTTTATATGCAACAAATTGAAAACAGAAAGGAATCTGTATTACATATGTGTTCCACGTTTCCTGAAAAACAAATGATCATATATGGTTTAAAAACTCACCATTAACTCCACCTGCTTCATAGTTCCTACAAAAGCCCCCTATGTTAGACAAAAGTAGATAAAAAATATTTGAATTGATAAGTGAATATTTTAATACATTGTCTGCTTACATTGATTTGTTCAATCAAAAAAGGCTAGTGCCCCTGGGGATTTGTTTTTGGGTATAAGTAATCTAGGGCCATATGTATGAAAACTGGGGTCTGCGAATCTCCCATTGAGGGCCTTAACTTTCAATATATTTAAAGTCCAGAAATGTTCTTATTAGAAAGGCCCATCTATGTAATAGATAACTTTCTGTTGAATACTATAGAAAGCATCTCCTTCCAGAAACATATCCTTACCTTTGTTACAAAATAAAACTAGAATGGAAATCACACTTGATGATAATCAAAGCAATAGAATGACTAGGACTTATTGCCAAGCTTTTTCAGTGCCCTATCTTGCTTATGTACACAATATACCATTAATGGAATAAGTAGCTATTCGCTAACCCAAGCTTTTCCTTACATACAGATTAAATGAGAAAATGTATTCTAACAAGAAGTTAGGCTTGCTGCTACAAATACACTAACACCTCCCTCGGCTTTTCCTTGGTATCTTTTTTAGCTGTTTTGTTTTATATGCAACAAATTGAAAACAGAAAGGAATCTGTATTACATATGTGTTCCACGTTTCCTGAAAAACAAATGATCATATATGGTTTAAAAACTCACCATTAACTCCACCTGCTTCATAGTTCCTACAAAAGCCCCCTATGTTAGACAAAAGTAGATAAAAAATATTTGAATTGATAAGTGAATATTCTAATACATTGTCTGCTTACATTGATTTGTTCAATCAAAAAAGGCTAGTGCCCCTGGGGATTTGTTTTTGGGTATAAGTAATCTAGGGCCATATGTATGAAAACTGGGGTCTGCGAATCTCCCATTGAGGGCCTTAACTTTCAATATATTTAAAGTCCAGAAATGTTCTTATTAGAAAGGCCCATCTATGTAATAGATAACTTTCTGCTGAATACTATAGAAAGCATCTCCTTCCAGAAACATATCCTTACCTTTGTTACAAAAAAAAACTAGAATGGAAATCACACTTGATGATAATCAAAGCAATAGAATGACTAGGACTTATTGCCAAGCTTTTTCAGTGCCCTATCTTGCTTATGTACACAATATACCATTAATGGAATAAGTAGCTATTCACTAACCCAAGCTTTTCCTTACATACAGATTAAATCAGAAAATGTATTCTAACAAGAAGTCCAGGGTAGTTGTAATGACAAACTCCTGGCAGTTTAGGCTTGCTGCTACAAATACGCTAACACCTCCCTTGGCCTTCCCTTGGTATCTTTTTTAGCTGTTTTGTTTTATATGCAACAAATTGAAAACAGAAAGGAATCTGTATTACATATGTGTTCCACGTTTCCTGAAAAACAAATGATCATATATGGTTTAAAAACTCACCATTAACTCCACCTGCTTCATAGTTCCTACAAAAGCCCCCTATGTTAGACAAAAGTAGATAAAAAATATTTGAATTGATAAGTGAATATTCTAATACATTGTCTGCTTACATTGATTTGTTCAATCAAAAAAGGCTAGTGCCCCTGGAGATTTGTTTTTGGGTATAAGTAATCTAGGGCCATATGTATGAAAACTGGGGTCTGCGAATCGCAAATAGCGATTTTTAAGAAATCGCTATTTCCGAGTCGCAATTGGCCATTTAACAAAATTACGAATCGGAATTAGCGATTTCTTAAAAATCGCTATTTGTGGTTTGCGAGGCCCATTTACCGAATCGCAATTTGCATTCTCACAATTTGCGGTTTTTTTGCGATTTGGTAAAAAATCGCAAATTGCGAGAAAGTTCGAGAATGCACACCTGGAGGAGCCTGATGACATCACCAGCAGGAAATGAGTCATCACAGGCAGTTTCAGGTGCCACACCCAAACCAGCATCCTGAGAGAGAGCAGCCCAGCCACACAGAGCAGCACTCAGCAGGAGCAGAAACACCTGAGCCAGGATGGAGACCCCAGGAACATCACAAGAGAAGCAGGAGAGGAAGCGCAAGCTCAAGTTTAGTGAACAGGAGCTGGAGGTACTGACTGAAGAGGTTGTGAGGTGCCATGACCACCTGTTTGGGAAGTCTTCACTCCAGGTTCCTGAGAGCGAAAAAAGAAGGTTATGGCTGGACATCCAGGGAAAAATCTGCGCCATTGGAGTGGCACAGCGCTCCATAGAGGAGATTAAGAAAAGGTGGTACGACCTGCGCTCCCGGGCAAAGGAGATGGTGGCAAGGAGACTTGCGGAGGCCAGGGACACAGGTGGTGGACCACCAACCGAACCACCATCCACACCACCAGAGGACCTGGTGGAATCCACACTCCTCCCTGAAGCTGTGACAGGGGTCACAGATATTGACACCTCCGGTCAACCGAGCACCAGCCAAGGTAAGTGCAATGTTGTTTGTGAACCCAGTATGTGTATGCACAAAAGCCCCTTAGGAATTAGCATGTAATGTTAAGTAGTGTGTGAAGTAGTCCAGTCCACATCTTAGAAGCAGCACAACAATGCATTATGGGAGTTGCGGTCCACAAACTAGTACAGACAGTAGCATAACAATGTAATGACGCACAGTGACACCCAAGGTAACACAACACACACAACACCATGTAGAGCAGTACCTGTACCTTTATTGCCATTTTCACACAGATAATGTAACATACAGAACTGACATGCTGCATATTGTTGTTGCAGGTGGGCCAGGCCCAGCAGCCACACACAGTCCATGTGTAGGGGAGACGGACACCCAGCAGCCCTCTGACACCAACACCAGTGGGTCCCTCCACATCTCCACTGTGCGCCGCAGGCCCAGGGCACTACCACTGCCAGACTTCAGCGGCGACTCGGATGTGCAGCAGGAAGGGCCAAGCACACCGTCTGCACCAGACAGGCGCAGCCAGATACTGCAGGGCAGGGGTCAGCCAGCACAACGCAGGAGTGCCACAGTGTCCCAGCAGCAACCTCATGAGGCAGGTGAGGGTCCGTCCTTGTTCGGGGGCCTTGAGGCTGCTATGTTGCAGCAACAGCGCCTGCAAAACAAGCGCATACTTAGTGTGGATTGGAACCTGCGAGTCCACAATAGACACATGATGGGCCTGCATCGGTAACTGGACGCACTGAACAGCAACATCACACAGCTGCTTGAGGGACAGGTGCAGGCTTCTGAGGACACTAGGGACCTTACTAGTGCAGTGCGTGACCTCTGCCAGGATCTGAGCCATGAAAGGGTTAGCCGGCGCAGACAGGAACACCGATTCAGGACAATGTTTGGCAGCTACTGCAGGTCCTCCAACAGAATGGCGAACTCCACAGCACTCATCGCCCGTCGCGCTGTGGCGGCACAAGTGGAGGCTGCACATACCAGCAGGGACGTGGTCCAGGGCCTTGTGCACATCACTAATGTGATTGAACATGTCATGGGACAGAGATCTGCCACTCCCAGTGAGGTAGCCTTGGGGGACACTGAGGACAGTTCTAGCCTCAGTAGTGTGGCCGTACCTGCAGCAGACACCAGACGGCGCAGTGCCAGACGCAGCACTGCCACTGAAGGTGACATTCAAGGTGCCAGTGAGTTAACTGGGCACCCGAGTGGTGTGCGTGGGAGGAGAAAGTGACTCTTGCCGCAATTACACTGGTGTTGCCACTATGACGTAATAGTGTGTAACTCAGTTCTTTTGTTAATTTTAGTTTTTTCCATCACCTGTTTACTTTATTTATCACTCATTCATTACCTGCCGTAAGGTAATACATTTCTATCACTACAGGTACAGTTGTCAGTGGATTTTTGTCATTCATACTCACGTCTGAACTGGTTGTGTGTGATGTCGGAACGCCTTTGCCTTCCCTCTGCTGCACTGGTCCTGTCTGCTGGCTGTAGAGGTGGTATGGGATCATCATCCTCATCTGATTCAGTGTCACTGATTTCTATAGGAATGCCCCTGGTTGTAGCTATATTGTGCAAGATTGCACAAGTAGCCACTATTCTACATGTGGTTTCTGGACTGTACTGTAGTGCCCCTCCACTTTTGTGGAGGCAACGGAAGCGACTCTTCAGCAGGCCAAATGTGTGCTCCACAACGTTGCAGCTTGCCCTGTGTGCTGCATTGTATCTCCGTTCTGCTGGTGTTGCGGGATTGAGGTAGGGCGTCATCATGTAGGTGCGCACTGTGTAGGCACTGTCTCCTGGAAGGGACAGAAGGTGTGATGAGTAACTCTGCCATCTGACATGGGTTTGTCATCTATGCGCCAGTGTACAGAGGGACATTACCTAGTAGATATCCTTCACCAAACTCCCCAGCTAGCAGTCTTGTGTGAATGCCGCTGTGGCGAAAGATGTAAGAATCATGTGTGCTCCCTGGGTACCTGGCCACGAGATCAGTTATGATATAGGAGGCATTGCATATCACCTGTATATTCATGGAATGTTGGTATTTATGGTTTCGGTACACATACTCTGTGACTGAAGGTGGACATATTGCCACATGTGTGCCATCTATGGCACCTAGGACGTGGGGGAACTGTGCTATCTGGTAGAAATCAATTTTTGTCTGCTGTATTTCCTGTGGGGTTTGGGGGAATCTGATGTACTGTTGGAGTTTGCTTAGCATGGCGTTGATAAATGCATTGAAAAATCTAGAGAGGGTACTCTGTGACCCCCCCCAGCCGCTGCTATGACCCCTTGATAGCTCCCTGAGGCGAGTAGGTGTAGGGAGCATAATACCTGCACATGGGTGGGTATGCTGTGAGTCCTTAGTGTTCTGCGCTGCAGTATGGGTTGTAGCTCAGCTATCAGATCAAGTATCATGGCTGAGTTCAACCTATATCTCTCAAATATTTCCTCCTCTGTCAGGTCAAATAGTGTAATGCGCACTCTGAAAATGCGCTCCTGTCTCCTCCTCCCTCTCCTCAAACCTGCCAAGATCCTCATCCTCCTCGCCATGACGTAGAGTGCAGCCATTGTGGAAAAGAGTCTGAGGCATTCTGGGCCTCTTTATATAGGTTGCACCTGGTTACCACCTGGTTTCACTTAGTAGTATTTTGCATGTGCAAAATGCCATTCTGCGAAAAATCGCTAATTGCAATTTTTTGATGCATCTATTTGCGATTTGGATTTTGCGAATCGCATTTTGCGCCTCGCAATTTCCTACTGGAAATACCAAATCGCAAAATGAGACTCGCAAAGCCAGGTCGCAACGCAAAAAATCGCAAATTTTGCGTTTTCTTATTTTTGGTCTGCGAATGCCTTTCATGCATCGCAGACCACGTTTTTGCACTTGCAAATGGCCGATTTTTGCGATTCGCACCGTTTGCGAGTGCACAAACTTTTCATACATCTGGCCCATTAACTCTATAGTTTGTAATTTTCTCTATAAAAAGGAAAAAACACTACTGGGCAACAACTAGAGAACATACATTTATTACATGATATTTTAAATTTCAAAGAGCATTTTTGAATGTTCAAGAAAGCAAGTAAAAAACAGGCTGCACATAAAAAATACATCTGTATGCATATAATGTGCATATTTAAAGCATCAATCGACCAACTGTGGCCCTCCTCATAGAGTGAAAGTACTCTAGTTGCTTTAGATAAGTCCAGCCGATGATGGAGGAGTCACTGTTTCAGTTCTGTTAGTCAATCAAAAGGACTGTCCTCAGGACTAATGTGTTAGCACAAAACTGTTTCTTGACTGTCTGCTGAAATAATACACATACATAACCTTAAAGTGAAACATACATAATGCCCCATCATGTATAACAGGTTCAAGAATACATAATTTAATCTCGTCACTTATTATCCACATCAGACTACATATGTCACTAGTTCCTTCAGTTGATGGGGCTGGCTATACACAATGCAAGAGTTTATTGAGATTATTTTGCCCATTGCATTAGTGCCATCAATCTCATGGATAGCAGTGCACTTTATAATTTTAATTGTAACAATATTAATGTAAACTGTGAATAAATCAGTCGACCTCCTTCTAATGATGATTATGATGTTTGCTGATCAGGTGTGAGAATGCATTTATCTGAATTCTAGATTCAACTGGAGTGATGAACTGTTTAGCTGTTCTCCATATCAGTTGGACACTGGATATCAGCACTCTACCTCAATATCCTGCTGGGCGCTGTCATCTACTTGGGTTGTAGTGGACATCTAACAACAGGTTATCCACTTATCTGAGGCAAAACAGCCTTCCCTTTGGAGGGAACCACAGTGATTTCTTGTGAAGATTTACATTTGACTGTAGTCATAATAATTGTACTGGATCTCACCTCAGGTACCTCTGCTTATTTTACTAGTGTTAGTTGTAAACTCTATTTACTCACAGCCTACGTTTTTTCAGTAGATCGATTATTCCTACTTCCCAAAATGAAACCGAGCTGCTCATCCCTTGTGGAAAAATTGTTTCCTGTACTAGTAGGATTTAACTGATGCCACTGTTAGTTTGTTTGAAAATGGGTTCGTTAGGTGACTCTATACAAAGTGAATCCTGATCTGGTGAACACAGATAGACGGCCGGTTCCTAATTATGGGCCAAAATATTGGTAGCTGGTTGCAAGTTAGCTGCTTTTACATTCAATGTATTTACAATCATAGGTGGTAATAATGCCATTTGATCTACAGTATTATCCAATTTAGATGGTACGAATTACTGCTTGATACAATCTTCTAAGAATTTAGAACTTTTTACTGACTAGTCACATTTATGTTGAATTTTTCAAGTTGTAGGTCCAGTTTCATTGCATGCTTAGTCACGGTATTTAAAATTAAAATTCAAGCATTAGAGATAGATACCATGGCAGTTAGAACTGAGAAAGAAGAAGGCTCATTTGGATGGTTTATTGTACCTTCAATATGAACATTATTATGATTTAACTGTTCTACTTCCTGTCTGAAGTTTGTTCTATTCCAGTTCCCAGTGTCTAACACTGTTGTGTCATCTGTGAACAGCTGTGGTAGTCTGGATGAAATCTGATCTATTACCCCTGGCTCTTCACTACCGTAGATTGGGGTGCTACCTAGGAAGCTTGACTCTAAACTACACAGCCCAACAGGACAAGATGACTGTAGTCCGGATAGAGGTATTCCCCGTCCTCTTCTCCACAAAGAATTGATTCAACACTAATATTGTTTCTCTCAAGGACTAAAGGATCAGTAGGAGCAGATACCTGCTAGATGGTGATTGGTGGGGCCAAGACGCCTGTTATTCTGCGTTAACAGTGTTATCGTGAGGTTTAAGCAAATATGAGTCTATCTTTTGCTGTTCAAAAGATATTCTTATTATTTAACCAAATGTCGAACACTACAGTGTGAGGGAAGTTCAGCCTGTCAGCATCAGTAACTGTTTATAAATACAAAGAATCATGAATCAAAAAGTATGACTAGTGTTGGGTTTGTGTAGCTCGCGCCCTCCACCGCGTGCGGTGTGCAGGGGAACGGAGGGAATGTGGAGGCAGTGGAACGGGAAATGTTGATGGCGGTCTGAGGGTTTGGACAGTTGGGTTGGAGAGACTGGTGAGGGAGGAAACAGGAGATGAAGCTGTTGGTCGTCATTGGCATAGAAATAAATACACCTTTTCTTACCTCGTGTACGACGTCTTCGTGACTCTTCAACTAGCCTATTAGTTATAACAAAACACAATCCCAGAGTGTACACAATAACATGAAATATAATCAAGTAAAGAAAAAAAATCGGGTAGTCTCATGACCTCACTGCCATCTTATTGGCCTAAATGAACTTTGCCCACTGCGACTCACCTCGTCATGTTGCTTCAAATAAAAGATGCATTTCAAAAGTGTGCTTCCAAATCAGACCACATCAGAAGAATAACACTTCTCCACATAGCCTGCAGGTAGCGCAACTTTATTAGAAGTGTTATGCCGGGAGTCTTTCCATTGAGACACGGGAAGGGGCACTAGGGGCCTGATGTACAATGCCATTTTGTGGTTGCAAAAAAATCGCCATTTGCGACCGCAAAATTACCTTGTACAATGTACTATCCCTATTTTGCGAGCTGGTATCCAGCTACCAACTCGCAAAATAGGGATTGCTGCTTGCAATTAAGAAGGGGCGTCCCTTCTTAATTGCGACTTGCAGGGCGATGTATGATTGTTTTGTGACCTTGAATGAGATCAAAAAACAATTGCAGTTAACACCAATTTCAAATTGGTGTTAACCCATTCACAAACAGAACACCTTCCCCTTTGTGAATGGTTGCGAATATGTTTTTTTAGAGAAGGCAGTGGTCTCACAGACCACTGCCTACTCTGAGAAAATGAAAATAAAACTTTTCATTTTTGAAATGCGTCCAGTTTTTCTTGAAGGAAAATGGGTTGCATTTCATTAAAAAACTGCTTTATTGAAAAACAGTCACAGATGTGGTCTTCTGACCCCAGCAGGCTACCATCACTGTGAGTGCGGCCATTCCCAAATGGGTCACAAATTGCAACCTGCCTCATAAATATTCATGAGGCAGGTCCTTTGCGACCATTTGGGAATTGCAAATAGTGTGATTAACACTGTTGTACATTTTGTTTTGCGACTCACAATTTTGCGATTCGTAAACGGATAGCAAACTATGAGTTGCAAAACAAAAGGTCGCACATCTGGCCTTTGGTGACAGTGGGTTTGCAGCAGTCAGATCAGTCAAGTAACCAAAATTCACTTTCGTCAATAGCAATACAACCAAATAAAAAAAATTGCAGTGAGGTGCATCAGCATAGTCAGTGAAAAGAATCCACCATCCACTTTTAAAGGGCTACTTCAAAATCAGTTCACATTGGCAACGTATCTAAGTGCCTAGCCCCTCTGGGCACAGCCTCCAGGCAAAGTACGGTGCAAGGAGTCCCTTAAAGAAGAAAGGCTTCTGAGTGCACAGTGGACTTACAGCAATCACATAAGTCAAACAACCAGAATTCCCTTTGGTGAATAGAAATATGTGCAATTAAAATATGCGACTACAAGTCCCAGAGGCAAAGTCCTCTATATTAGTCAACAGCATCCAAAAATACTCCCACCTGCAAGCGTCAATCCGATGTGCTTTGGGTTGACTTGATGAAGTTGGTTTTTCCTGTGTTGAAAGTGGTAAAAGCCCCGTCAGAATTCTCTGGAATGGCTGACCCCAAACTTAAAATTGACTCCTGCAGCACACTTCCCCTTTGAAATTGTCTCCTGAGCAAAACATGACTGTGTTTTGGTCTCATGATGGGGCTTCTGTACTACAAAGTCTCTGCCCTGTTAAGCCTCAGTTCAAATCCTCCAGGAGCCCTCAGTGGGATGGGTTGGTTGAGCTAGGTCTGATTAGTTGTTCACCCTTCTCCCATTGAAAGCAATATCTCATATACAGGACCTACCAGAGTGAGATTAGCTATTGCCATTTTTAAGTATGTTTAGTGCTTCTTTAATAATTAATAGTCTCAACATTTTAGGACAAACCTACCAAACAGCGCAAGCTGGCTGGTTGCAAAAGACCTATTGGGGGCTTCCCAATAAAGTACAGGGGCTTGCAGCTCACCCATTGCTTACTATTGGCCAGATTTATTGTCACTCTCATCGCAGTTTATCCATCTTGCTTTGCCATCTTTCTCATTGGCAAACTTCTGTCCTTCCGCTGCTCACTTTTAAGGAACTACTTTTTTCTTTTTGCTTAAGCACTCTATGAAATTATACGTGTTTTCCCACTCTTGGTTGCTTCTCTACCTGACAAATACCCTCCCCAGCACTGTGTTGCTGTCTCCCTTATGTTGCAAGCTCACTTATTCTTCTTCCCCATCAAACTCCCTGTTTCCCATACGCTCCATATCGCTTTCTCAGTGGTGCTCTTCTCTCCCAACCCTGTGCTGCTCTCTTGTGTGTTTCTTTTCTCCTCCCGCCTGCCCACTCCTCATCCCCTCTAATCGCTTATCTGCTGCGACCACACCCATCCTCTGCTGCTCGCTTCTGCCTTAAATAAAACACTAGTACTTTTGATTTTGTTAAATTACCAATCCATCGCACATCGATACAATATTTCTAAAAAAGGGTGACAATGTCATTTTGTAGCTGGAATATCATCATACATATGTGAGCCTTGAAATTGACAAAGTCTCCGTGGCCATGTCATCGCATCTTTTTTACTGCTTTTTTTGGGTTATTCTGCACATCACCTTTCCTACGGTTAGAACATCGCCAAAAGGCATTGGGAAAGCCAATACGTCCCAAAAGTGAGAACTGTACAACATCGCTAAACAGCATTAGCAAAGCCAATAGTTCCCAAAAGCGAGAACTATTGGCTTTGCCAAAGCACGCACACACACACACACACACACACACACCAGCCCCCTCTCTCCTCTCCCTCCTCCTCACCCCAACAAAGACGGTATATCTTATTTATTATGCCGCCCAAAGCCAAATCGCCAAGATAATTTATCTCCGAGAATGGATATCACCGAGGATTAATTAGTAGCAAAATATAGCTGTTCATTCCTGCTTGTCCCGAGCTCATTCAATGCTTATAAATGTGTTTTTTTCACTCCTGAATTGATGGTTTGTTCATTCCAGTGACAGTTAATAAGAAGCTGTAAAGGAGCGTGTAATTATGAGCAGTGCGTAAAACCAATGTGAAAGAGCGGCAGCAACATTTTTAAGACGCTGACGGGCGAACCCCTCGCAGCTGCATGGCACAGATTGCGTGGGTGTTTTCTGTGAACTCAAAAACGTAGCAAATGATAATATGCCCGCTGAGGAACAGGCTGGCAGTAGAAGCAAGAAAGCTAAATTCAATCACAACCGACTAAGTTCTTTCTTCGGAACTTAACTACTCAGAATGTATATAACTCTGTTCGTGTACCACTCTAAATAATGAACATTTAAATATTCATTCAATTCAGGACCTTTGATTATTCTTTCATCTAATCATTGGGTTGGTCAGTTAATTTCCTTGAATGGACTATCCTGAGATAGCACAGTGTCTGCATTCTGGAGATGATCTACCCCTGTTTCAGCACACTGCTTTTAATAAATATGCATCTTCCAGCCTCATAATATTAGCACATAGTCTAATCAACAGCTTCTTAGCCCATAAATAGTGTTAGAAATGGGCCTCTAGTTGGCAGGGGTTAACACCCTGTCCAAGTAGGGACAACCTCTCTAGTCAGGGTAAAGGAGTCACACAGCTAAAATAACCCCTGCTCACCCCCTTGGCAGCTTAGCTCAAGCAGTTAGGCTTATCTCAGAGGCAATATGCAAAGTATTTGGAGACACACACTCAGTAACACAGTGAAACACCACAAAAGAACTCCACAACTATTTAAAAAAATTGCCAATATTTATCTGAGTAAACAAGACCTAAATGATAAAAATCCAACACACACAAGTCAAAACATCTCTTTTTAAAAGTTTAAGCAAGTCTTAATCCATAGCAATAAATGGATGTATCTCTTTAGCACAAAGTACCCAGAATGTGTCAAAAACAAAGGTGATGCTGGACACAGGGGAGGTGCTGGAAAAGCAAAGCAATGTGTCAGTTCCTTACTGTGCAGGGGAGGTGATGCATTGGTTCTTTCCTTGCAGGTGAGACGATGCATCAGTTCCTTATTGGCAGGGTAAGTGATGCATTGATTCTTTCCTCACAGGGAAGGCGATGTGTTGACTTCCGGACACGCAGCCTTGGTTCCTTACTGCGGTGTGGAGTTGATGAAAAATTGGTGCCCTGGGATGATACGTAGAAAATCCGTATGCGCTCTGTTGATGGGACAGCAGTGAAATAGGTGCTGCATCGATTCTGCAGCTGTGAGACATGGGCTGCGTCGATTTTTTAGCCGTGAGACTGCAGCTGCATCGATTCTTCCAGAGCATTGATGCGTGGATTTTCTCCTTCAGATCAACAGCTTGCACTTCCAAGGGCCAAGGGACTAGAGTTGATACCACTTGGCACATTCTGACTCTCATCAGAAGAGCCTAGGCACTGACAAATGAAGTCTTTGATGTCCCTGAGACTTCCTAACAGAAGGCAAGCTCAGTCCAAGCTCTTGGAGAACCTCTGGAAGCAGGATGTTGAAAGCCAAATCCAGTCCTTTCACTCCCACGACAGAAGCAGCAGGCCTGCACAACAACGCAACAGGCAGAGTGGCAGTCCCTCCTACATCATCCAGCTCTTCTTCCTGGCAGAATTTCCTCACTTCAGAAGGATTCTAACTATGTGGTGTCAGAGGTCGAGCACCTATACCCATTTTTGTCTTTGAAGTAAGCAAACGTCAAATAGAAGTCTTTGTAGTGCACAAGACCCTGCCTTTCCCTGCCCTGCCCCAAGACACACTCCATCTGCTCCAGGGTGTTGGAAGCTGCTTTGTGTAAGGATAGGCATAGCCCTATTCAGGTGCAAAAGTCAGCTCCTCCGACCACTTTAGCTCAGGAAGACCCTTCAGCCAGGTGATGGGCATTAGGATATGCAGGGCACACCTCAGCTCCCTTTGTGTGACTGTCTAGAGTGAATGCACAAACAGCCAAACTGTCACCCTGGCCCATACGTGTATTCAGCAGACAGGCAGAGGCACAGAATGGTTAAGCATGAACATGCCCACTTTCTAAAAGTGGCATTTTCAAGCTTACAGTTCATAAATCAACTTCACCAAAAGATGTATTTTTAAATTGTGAATTCAGAGACCCCAAGCTCCATATCTCTTAATGGCAAATCACACTTAAAAGATATTTCAAAGCTATCACTGTGTTACCCTATGGGATATTTGGGCCTTGCAATAGTGAAACACAAATTTAGCAATATTTCACTATGAGGACATGTAAAACACACCAGTATATGCCCTACCTTTTAAATACACCGCATCCTGCCTATGGGGCTGCCTAGGGCCTACTTTAGAGGTGACTTACATGGGGTAAAAGGGAAGGTTTGGGCATGGTAAGTGGGTGCACTTTTCAAATCGAAATGGCAGTTTAAAACTGCACAAGCAGACACTGCAGTGGCAGATCTGAGGCATGTTTGCAGGGCTACACATGCAGGTGACACAATCAGTGCTGCAGGCCCACTAGTAGCATTTGATTTACAGGCCCTGGGCACGCAAGGTGCACTTCACTAGGGATTTACTAGTAAATCAGATATGACAGTCACGGATAAACCAATCACCAATACAATTTAGATAGGGAGCACTTACACATTAACACTGGTCAGCAGTGGTAAAGTGCCCAGAGTCCTAAAGCCAGCAAAAAACGAAATTCAGCACAGGATCAAAAATGGGAGATCAGAAGCAGAAAGACAGGGGAAACCATGGCAAAAACAAACAGGTCTAACAAATAGCCAAAGGCAGAGGCATGTTGAATGGTTTGTTAACGATAACGTTTTAAATATAGCTTGGCAACTTTAGCTATCTGCTACAGCCTTTGTCACTACTCTTGTAAAAAACACACACAGAACTGCTTTAGAGGAGTAAACAAGTTTCCCCTCATGCTGTTGGCTGTTTGGTACATCATTTCATCTCCTAAGAAAGCAGAATGACATACCATCTGAAACACATAAAGAATCATCATATTTTATGTCACAGTCACTACTTTTTGCACAAAGGCATCATAATAAATCATTTTTAGGTTAAGCCTTCCATGCAACGCAACCAGTCTGGTTGCAAAAGACCTATTATAGGCTTACAGAGAACTTACAGGGTCCTACAGCCCAGCCAATGCTTACCACTAGTTGGCTATATTGTCCCTATTATTTGCTTCTTCCTTATTTGATGGCTTTCCTCGTCCCAGATTGTCCATCGTGTGTTTGTCCCTCCCCTGGAGCACAGCTTTTTTACCATCTCTCCGACTGACTAGCTTCTATCCTTCCCCTGCTTTTAGGAAACTATGTGGCATGCTTATAAGCCCCTTGCTCTGCTGTTGCGTCACTATTTGTGACTCAGCGGCAGTGGAAACCTTCAACTCATATCAATGAGGCCACACAAAACCACTTGTCCTCATAGATATGGAGTTGGCAAGGCAGCACAAATCGCTGCATTGCCTTTCTCTGTGCAAGGGAGGCATTCCATGGATGTTGTTGTGGATGTTCCCACACAACACCCATGGATTTAAACGCATCTCCATATTTACAAGAGCTTGTAAACCTGGGGATTCTCCAAAACCATACTCCTCTGCAGGGGAGGTGCAACGAGGAGGAATATCTTTCTTTCTCCTCGTTTTTAACCTTGTCTTTGTGTGCTGCATTGTGAAGCACACATGGCAAGAGGAAAAAGCCTCCCATTATTGTTCTTGAACAGGAAGGTGCCCCTTTCTACACAAGAACAATCCTGCCTACAACACAGACACTCTTGCACCAAGGTGCAATGGTGCCTGCATTGGCGTTAGGCTGTGTGGCGCGAGCACAGTGGGAAAGGACAAGAATGCACCTCATTGCTTAAATACGAATCATTCCTGCCCTTTCCCTCTGGTGCGGGCAAGCACAGCAACCTGACTTGCTGCACTGCCCTGTGCAAGAAGCCCATAAATATGGGCCTACATTTATCCTTTAGCTTGCACACTTCATGAGAGTGCAAGAGTGAATGTATTTTCCAGCTTGTATGCTCTTCCCCCCACCTCTAAGTACCTTCCCCACTGCACTCCAAGTTGCTGTCCCCCTTGGGTGGTCAAGCTGTAGTGTGCTTCTCCCCCACGAAACTCCCTGCCTCCTCTGTACTCCAAGATGCTTATTCACTCCCTTGTTTCTTCCCTAGCCACCTCACGTGTGTTACCTCACGTGTGTTGCTTTTCTCCTTTTTAACCCATTCCCTGTTGCTTCCTGCCCCCATGACTCCTCCATTGCCCACCATCTTTTCTTTGAAAAATATTTTATTTTTGTACTTCTTTTTTGGGGAGTGGATGGACCAGACAATAAATCGGTGATGGACATTGCCCTAAAAAATGTGCCTTCGCACTACTTTTTCTATTTCTTTATTTACCGATCCATCTTGGATCAGTAAATTAAAATACAATGGAGCTATTATCATTTTGTAGGCATGCATTTGTACTTGTCATAACATGAGTAATAGATTTTCTTTTTGCAGATCAAGATGACCCTGCAAGATCAACAAGAAAATATGCTATCTTGCGGGAGACTGGATGGTCATCTTAGGGCAGGAGCTGTCTATTTATTTCATCATCTGCCGACCACTTTCTTCACATATATCCCATTCAGTGCTTTTTCTGCTCCTTTGCCAAGCCACTATTTTCTATTTGGAGCATCTAATGGTATCCCTTGTGGTCCACATTTGAAAAGTGAATGAGTCTTCATCAGCACAATAGAACCAAACTTATTGGCTTTGTTGAAGCATGAGCTACTCATATAAGGGCAAGGACCAGCAGGGTAGCTTGGTCAGTAAGACTATGGGGTGTAAACTTCAGGAGTGCAGATTGTTAGGGGTACTTAAAACACAGTATTTTGAAAACAAACCAACATTTTTAAGGCCTTCAAAACAGAGTTGACAGAGTGTGTGTGTCTTTCTCAGAGTGGGCATGTAAAACTCCCAGGTGAAATCCGACAGACACCTCACCATAGCTGACTGAAAGCATCTGTACCCAAATATTTACCAAAGAATACATTTTACTAGGGTGTTGTAACACCCTAAACACCCCGCGCCCGAAGCTACACCACTGGCAATGACAAAACTACCCCTAGATTGACCATACCAAAGTTGCAAAAGTGCCCAAAACATTTAGTAATATTCTTGAAATGGCCACTGTCTGTGAATACTGTATATAGCTTTTATTACTTAAGTCTTTGCATATGTTCTTAGCTTTGCCACTACTTGTTGCCAATGTCTAATAGAATTTGAAAAAGGCAAAAACACTTGTTGCAACACTAAAGCACATCAACAAAAAAAGCACCTCAATGCAACTCCAGCATGATGACGTATGCATGCACACACATCATCATCCATTTAAGCATTTATGTCATGATAGAGCAGTCATTTTGTCTTTAAACTTTGATTTTGTAGTCCATGAAGAATTACTCCCATTTTGAAATCGTAAGTTAAAAAAAGTAAATGGTGGGCAAAAGTTCATTCAGAGATAGGAATGACCCAGGGGAAAATTGCAGTTGCAGGAGATCCTAAAAAGTAAAAAAATAGTACTGGAGGGGTGCACCAGCAGTGGAGAAACCATGATGGGAAGTATTTTAAAAAAGTAAGACAGGAAAAGGTGGGGAATGTCAGGAATCAATGGTATGCTAGTAGTAAGATGAGATGGATGCCTGCAGCCAGTCCTATTCCTCTAAAGAGCCAAAAATATACAAATACTTTATAGCACGAACAAGTATTACATTTCAGATCCAGGAAAAAAAGGGAAAAAAGGAGTGGCTTAAAAGTGAAAAAGGAGTAGCAAAGAGAGAAACACTGCAACATCCCTAGAGGCAATAGCACTATATAGTAGAAGGATATCAAACATAGATAAGATTAAGATCACTTTAAGAGGACATGATTACATACTGAAGCTTATAAACATTCAAAACTGTAGGTTACTGGGACTCTTGATCCACAGTGAGAGCTGGACCTGACTCAAGGCAGTACTGGAATGCAGGCAAAGAGGAATGGCAAGAAAGTAAGTCTTTAAACAGGCAGCAGCAATTGAGGATAACAGGAAGGAACCTGAAAAGGAATGACAAAATATCAAAGTGTGCTCTCGGAAGAAAGGTCGATAAGGAACTGGTCAAATGCAAGAAATCCAACAAGAAGCACACTTACTAGGTGACTTGCTACTGCCAGTGTTTGTTCTTTCTTAATTGGCCTGCAAGTTGTAACTAGGAAGTTCCTGTATAGGTCACCAGTCATCATCGTAGTTTGGGAAGACTAGGACAGAGCAAACAGAAAGTCTCCATTTTGGTCTGGGATGAACGCCACATCAACACCATTGCTGGGAACCTGGACATCCTAGATGTTATGCTCTTGCTATTCAGCTCCTGTGACCTTTCTGACCGAGATACCAGGATCTCCTTGCAACTCAGTAACAAGGACAACCTGAAGGTCAACCTGATTGGAAGGTAATCATAGGTGAATGGAAAGTACCAATTGACATAGTACAGATGAACACAGGTAGCAGGTTTCCAAGATTGATCATGGGATCCATACACCTTCCAATCAATTAGGTATTGAAGTTGACCTCTCACTCAACTGGAGTCAAGGATAGTACAAACGTCACACTTGAGATCTTGATCTTGGACCTCCAGAGGAGTCAAGAAGAATTACAAACAGGTGAAGTTGAATGTGGTTTCAGAAGGGACACATGAAATACTGTATGGATATGCCACTGAGTGGGTAAGAGAAGACGAACAGTCACTGAAGTGATAACTTTTGAGATGAAGAAAGGACCTACAAATCAAGGTTTAAATGATATTTAAGTAATCACAAAATTTGAGTAGAGAGGGTCAGAGAATCTCCGTCTTACATCTAGGAACAGGCATCTACATGTTTTTTGGTACAGGGCCTCCTTTTTTTCAAAGGATAATAGGCGGCCTGTGAATGTCCCTTAAAGTGTGTACAAAGGCATTGATTGATGGAATAGAACTGGCAGGAATGTCTAGAGGAATCATACAGATGTTGACACCATAGGTTACTAAAATAGAGACATGTTGAGATAGCTATACCATGATTTGTTATGTACACATCCCATCAATAGAATCTAACAAACCCAGTCATCTTGATGGTATTTTACAAAACATTGCAGATACTGTTTAATAATTTGGCATAGTATTGAAGGATGGTAACTGATGGGTTTATATGGCTGTACTCTGTACAATGTCATTAGGGTTCCACAAACGTTTGAGGAAAATTAAGGTTCTTGATCTGAGCATATGTTGGTTGGCAAGCCATATAAGCATACTGTTTCTTTCATAATACATGGTACTAATAACTGTGATGAAAGTACGTTTTGTCAAGGAATAAAGTGTCTCAGTTTCATGAATAGTTCCACCAACACCCACAGTACAGTACATGATTCTGTAGAAGACCAACAATCCAATCCATAGGCATTGTGTGCCAAGGATGTGGGAGAGACTGTAGCATTCTTAAAGGTTTTTTTATTGGAATTCTTGGATTCTGTTCACACTGTGCAAGAAGAAATATGTGTCCATCATCAAATACATTTTTGGCTAACAAAGGAAGTCAGGGGGAAGATCCCCTGTGTTTCTTATTCCTAGATGGATACAAGTGGTGAATCATGGTACCACTATATTCATTGTTGCTTAGGTCTGTTCTTGCCATGTACAGTGTGGTATGATGGTACAATAACCTCATCTCATGTGTCTGTGGCTGATCTCTTCCTGTGTCCATTAATTGTTTAATGAATAGACTAAATTGCTTATGTTTATGCACAACATTTTCAAGAGTGGTATTAACCTGATGCGGATTGCGAGAAAATCAAGACTGCTTGGGTGTCTTTACTGACTTCAAAATAAATAATAAAAGCCTTCCTATAGCAATTCTTTGGTCTGTAGCTGAGGTGAAAATAAAATCAGGTAAAGAAAAGTATTCATCTGGTACGTCTGTGGTTTTCACATTTCATCTACTTTAGGAACCCTTTGTACTTGTGGTGACTCCAGACTACGATTTTGTGCTTTGCACCTTCTAAATAATTTTGCCAATGTTTAAATGAATCCTTGATGGATAACAGGTCATGGTCATAAATGGTATTAAGCTGTTCACATGTGCATAAAATATTCAATAAAGGCAACATGGTGTAAAGCTCTGTGTCTGGAGACAGAGAACAGCACCAGTTGCTGGGACTTAAGGTAAAAGGTAATTACAAGTTGGGATGTCACAGAACTGGAGTGTTAAGATATATAAAACCTTGTTCTTGCACAGGTCCCCATATGAAATGGACTACTTTCTGTGTAAGTTGTAAACTTGATGTTATCAATGCTAGCGCACCTGGTCCTTAGTAAGTAAACGTAGAAGGGGACGCGTATAGGCCGATGAACCTTTTGATTCGCATGGAGTATCCTAGTTATGTAGTAACCAATGTTCATCAATAATCAATATACAAATCAATATCCGCTAGGAAAAACATTAATCATCAGTAAATAGCGTCAGCATTTCATGAATAACCACAACTCAATATAAGTTTTAACAATTTTATTTCCCTATTAGTTACAATACTAAATCATGAGTTTAATTCAAATGTTATTCAATCAACTCAAGATTAATTCATTAGTGACCACCAATAACATAATCTTATCAGAACTTCAGAAAACATACGTTCTATTGCTTCAGCATAAGCCAACAAAGATGAATATGTCAACATTAATAGCAGAGCTCAGCAAAACAATTCCTCAATCATTTGTCACTGTCAGCGTCACCCATAGGGACCTTACCTAACCCAGATTAGCATTAGCATGTGGGACTTCATGCAAAAACAATTTGGAACATGAATATGGAAAAACATCTAGCTAAGTGAAATACTATTTAGACAGCACAGTTGGTACCTAGATAGAAAGGCACAAATGTTAATCAGTTACATTGTCGTAGATACCTATCCACGGAATGGATCAGCAACAAAGCCAGCCTTCATTTTCAGGTCATCAATCGATCAGCAACGCATCAGGCTCTTAAGAGCATGAGCCCAATGACAAAGTCTCACCTCAATTTCGGCAAAGGTCTCTCCCCGATCATCTGTCTCTAACATTTCTCCCTCAATTCTAAAATTCCTCCCCCTTGTCATGGCATTATATCAAAGTCACCCAAACAATCCCCCAATTCCTAATTGGTCAGTTGATCACCAGTTATTTCCCTAACCAATAACTTTAATTTTACAAATCTATGAATTCTAATATTATGCCGTTCTCAGGTTGTCGATTGATTCACTGTACGATGTTGTCATCATCCGGCTCATCAGGTTTCAAAAATGTTGCATCTTCTTCTCTAGTCAGTGTCTCTATTGTTCGAGTCCTGGGAAAGTACATCTTGTCTGCTCTACACAGCACTTGTTGCAAATTTGATTCCCTCATCTCCTGTTCATCGGTTTATTGCAGAAAATTCTAGCTAAGCAGACTGTGATAGGCTGTTGCGAACATCAACAGACCCGCCCGATGTTGTGACCCAGACTGACCCTGCTGCTCCCGACCCGGAAGAGGAAGGTCCGTCGATCAATCCCCTACGACATCCGGGAGCCGAAGGGCAGAGCCAGCAGCTTTGTGCCCTTTCGGGCGAAAATCCGGAGACAGCCACAGAGAGGAGCAGAAGCGTCGAGGGAAGCCACCCGGAGAGCCCCAAAAATGCCGCAGAGAAGACGACGACCGGGAGCACACCAGAACGGAGCCGAGGAGCCATCTCTACCGCAGAAGGAGCAGGACACCGCCATGGAGATCCGCAGAGCAGCACCAGTGGCGTGGGAGGCGCCCCGCAAGAATTCCGGCCACGTTTCAGGAAAAGCGTGGCCTTTCCAGGTGTGAGGGAAAGGAAGGGGTGGACGGGAGGGGTCTATACAACCTATAGTATTTGGTTGCTTTATGTTTGCTTTCAGGGATTTGTTTTTAGATAATACGAAGTGAAGGAGTGCGGGGGCGGGGACAACAAAGAAAAGGGGCACTAAACGTGGTTTGGGGTATGGGGGGTGGAACGGTACCAACTCAAAGAAGAAGAAGGGAGGAAATAAGACCCCAGGAACAGAGACAGACATAGAAAGGTACACCAGAGGCGAGCAGGGGTAATAAGAAAAGCGAAAGGAGAAAACAAAAAAAAACAGGAAATCAGGAAGACCCTTGAAGGGAAAAAGGAGCAACCAGGATACAGGAGACAGAGAAAAGGGACCCAAAAGAAGAGAGAGAAATCGCCAACCGCATAAAGAAAGGATAGAGAAAGACAAAGAGGAGACAGAAAGGGAAAAGGGGAAGGAAAGACAGGAAAGATGAAGAAAAGATCAAACCTGTACTTAGGACAGCCTACTTACCGATTCTTTATCTTGTGTTTTCCCACATGTGCCTCCTGGGAGCCCTGGAAGAAGAAGACAAGAAGAGGAAAGCCTGAAACAAAACATCCTAAATATAGGACACATAACACTACAGGACTCTTATCTTGCACGCAAAATAAAACTGACCTGAACAGTTGACCACTGACTAGGTGTCCTCATTGCATCGTCCGGTCACAAGTGGTGTCAGAAGTGAGATAAGGAACACGTCAACATGGAGGAAAAGCCCACACTCGCGGACATGATAGCTCAGTTGGCCGAGGGTCAGCGGCACCTACAGTTGGTTTGGGAACAACAGCTGAAAGAGGGCAAGGAGGAGCGGGGGCCCTACAGACAGCCCTAAAAAGCCAGGCCACCATCATGGCTAATAACCAACTGGTCCATGAGAATGCCTTGGGAAAACTAACGGATACCATTGCACACACCAAGGTACATCCAAACGTTCCGAGTAGCGTGCTCCAAAAGTATCAGGAACAGGAGGACCCGACTCATTTTTTACAAATTTTGAGCGAGTGGCAAGCACCACCAATTGGCCCATGGATAAATGGGGACAGTACATTGCCCCTCTCCTGACTGGCCATCTGCAAGCAGCATACCAGGCGGTAAACCCCAAAAGGATTAAACCCTACAATGAAATAAAAAAAAGCAATCTTGGAACGTATTGGGTTTGGACCAGGAAAGTTACAGGGTCAAGTTCAGTTAGACAAAATGGATAGCCCAGGAAAATCCACGTACCTTATACCATAGGGTACACCATGCAGGGGGAAAAGGGTTACACCCCACCAAGACCACAAAGGAGGACATGTTCAATGCCATCATACTCGAGCAATACTTGGAAGCCCTCCCAGCAAGTACCCGTAATTGGGTCAGACAGCATCCTGACGTAACCAACCACACAGCCATAGACCTTTCTTCCATCGAGCTCCGGACTTTCGAGGAGCCCAGTCTAAACCAACAGCACCCACCGCTTCTCGGTTGGGTCCCGTAAAACCAGTCCATCCACGGGCCCTGGTTCCTCATGGTTCAGAACGATCAACCCCTACGCACACCTCATCCCTCGAAAAACCATAACTGGGCCCCAATGTTTTCACTGTTCCGAATGGGGACATATCACCCGCTACTGCCCTTAAAGAAGGAAAACGATGAACTGATGGAGATAGGAATGATGAAGGGATGAGT
The DNA here is from genome assembly GCF_031143425.1 of Pleurodeles waltl. Classification (NCBI taxonomy): domain Eukaryota; kingdom Metazoa; phylum Chordata; class Amphibia; order Caudata; family Salamandridae; genus Pleurodeles; species Pleurodeles waltl. Next base: position 522,137,395 of record NC_090442.1, read on the forward strand.
GTTATGGTCTGGCACCAAGAAAACGAAATACACTATAACCGTGGGTCTTAACTGCAAAGAAACATCAGCTTTGATAGACTCAGGGTGCAGCCAAAGTGTGGTAAAACAGGATCTTGTGAAACCAGAACAATGGAACCCTCACACCCAAGTCCTGATTATCTGCGTCCATGGAGACCAACGGCCGTATCCTGTAGCAGCGGTCTCTCTTAATTGGAGAGGAGCAGAAGAGCAGATCTCAGTGGGAGTGATCCCTACCCTGGGTGAAGACATGATTATTGGCACGGATTACGAGGACTTTGTTCCATTGTTAACGAAAGCCAGCCAGGAATATCTAACGAATACATGGTGGGAACACGCACCATATGGTACGGCGGAAGTAGAAGAGAACCCCATTAGACCGAAACGTAGTAGGAAACAAAAGCGGGAACAACAGCAGTCTTACCACACCAGCCCTACCCCAGCTTCCCTCCGACCAGCCATTCATCCCTCGACAGTGTTAACAGCAGCAGGTAGTTTCCGACAAGCACAACGGGAAGACCCCACCTTGAAAAACGCATGGCAACGTGCCTTAGCCCCGGATGAGGCATCGGTAGGTCCCACATTCTCCATAGCTAATAACTTATTGTATAGATCCTGTCCTAACACTCCTAGAAGATCCCCTCAACTAGTGGTACCCCAAACCCATAGACAGCAGGTCCTCCACTTGGCACATGGGGATAACGGGGAGGGATATATGGAAAGAGATAAAACCGAGGCAGCTAATCTACAATGGTTTTATTGGCCAGGCGTATACAGGGACATCAGGAAATGCTGTCAAGAGTGCCCTAAATGGCAACTCATCAATCCATCACCCCATGGAGTGGCTCCCCTACATCCCTTACCCATTATAGATACACCCTTCTCCCGAGTGGGTTTAGATATTGTGGGATCCTTGACCCCGTTGGTTAAGGGACATCAATATATCCTGGTACTAGTCGATTATGCGACCCGATATCCCGAAACTAGCCCCATCTCCAGTATGCATACCAAAATGATATCCCAGGCCATGACTGAATTCTTCTCCCGAGTCGGATTTCCAAAGAAATACTTACGGACCAGGGAACTCCTTTCATGTCCCGGCTTATGGCCGAAATATGTAATTCCCTGGGGGTCCAACAGATACGAACCTCTGTGTACCATCCACAAATGGATGGTTTAGTTGAGCGATACAATAACACCATTAAAACACTGCTGCGAAAGGTCATCACTGAGTCCGGTAGAGATTGGGAAAAGAAGTTACCATTAGTTCTCTATGCCATCCGCACTCATGTCCAGTCCTCCACTGGACATGGTCCCTTTAAGTTACTCTTTGGCCGACAACCCGCACTCTTCTAGAAATGTTAGCTGAACATTGGGAGGAATCAGAGGAGCAGGTTAAAGATATCCTCACATACACTAAAGACCTGAGAGCGAACCTACATACCGTGTGGGAAGAAGCCCACAATGCATTAAGAGAAGCCCAAACCAAAAAAAAAACATACTATGATCATAATAGCACTCCCCAAAGTCTAAGGGTGGGGGAGAAGGTGCTTGTGTTATTACCCACCAGTGAAAACAAATTGCTCGCACGGTGGCAAGGTCAATATAAGGAAGTAGAACAGGTCAATCCCACCATCTATAAGCTTGAGATACCCCCGGGAACCGGCAGAGAACAAATATACCATATTAACCTTCTTAAGAGATGGTATAAAACAACTGACAACCACCCTACCCTGTACATAGCCAGAGAACCCCGAACAAGACATACCCATATATCCAGTCCCTGACACCCCAGCAACGGAAACCCCCCTACCTCAGTTAAATGCCTCCCTCACTCAGACCCAACTAAAACAGCTCAAAAACCTAGTAGGCACGAGTCTCGATGTGTTCTCCAAAATACATGGTTGGACTCCGTTGATACACCACCTTATTCGCACCACTAAAGATGCAGTATCCCGCCAACGACCATACAGAATACCTGAGGCTAAAAGACAGATAGTGGAACAAGAGGTGGAAGCCATGTTAAAAGCAGGTATAATCGAACCCTCTGCCAGTCCATGGTGTTCCCCGGTAGTTTAAGTACCTGTTGGACTTTTTAGTTTATGCAGGGTCATCCCCAATCTTTTTGCCTCCTATGTTTTCTGACCTGTTGCTGTTGGTTTTTGAACTCTGAGCACTTTACCACTGCTAACCAGTGCTAAAGTGCATATGCTCTCTGTGTAAATTGTATGGTTGATTGGTTTATCCATGATTGGCATATTTGATTTGCTAGTAAGTCCCTAGTAAGGTGCACTAGAGGTGCCAGGGCCTGTAAATCAAATGCTACTAGTGGGCCTGCAGCACTGGTTGTGCCACCCACATAAGTAGCTCTGTAATCATGTCTCAGACCTGCCATTGCAGTGTCTGTGTGTGCAGTTTTAACTGTAAATTTGACTTGGCAAGTGTACCCACTTGCCAGGCCTAAACCTTCCCTTTTCTTACATATCAGACACCCCTAATGTAGGCCCTAGGTAGCCCCAAGGGCAGGGTGCAGTGTATGATTAAGGCAGGACATATGGGGGGTCATTCCGACCCTGGCGGTCATAGACCGCCAGGGCCGGGGACCGCGGATGCACCGCCAACAGGCTGGCGGTGCATCCAGGCCAATTGTGACCGCGGCGGTAAAGCCGCGGTCAGAAAAGGGAAACCGGCGGTTTCCCGCCGGTTTTCCCCTGGCCTGAAGAATCCTCCATGGCGGCGCTGCAGGCAGCGCCGCCATGGGGATTCCGACCCCCTTCCCGCCAGCCTGGTTCTGGCGGTTTTGACCGCCAGAACCTGGCTGGCGGGAACGTGTGTTGTGGGGCCCCTGCGGTGCCCATGCCAATGGCATGGGCACTGCAGGGGCCCCCTAACAGGGCCCCACAAAGATTTTCAGTGTCTGCATAGCAGACACTGAAAATCGCGACGGGTGCAACTGCACCCGTCGCACCCTTTCCACTCCGTCGGCTCCATTCGGAGCCGGCATCCTCGTGGAAGGGGGTTTCCCGCTGGGCGGGCGGGCGGCCTTCTGGCGGTCGCCCGCCAGCCCAGCGGGAAACTCAGAATGACCGCCGCGATCTGTTTACCGCGGTACGGTCTTCTGGCGGTTCCCGCTTGGCGGGCGGCTCCCACCGCCCGCCAAGATTAGAATCACCCCCATAGTAATGGGGTTCATATGTCCTGACAGTGAAATATTGCTAAAAAAAAAAAATCACTGTTGCAAGGCCTGATCTCTCATAGATTAACATGGGGGCTACCTTTAAATCTGATTAAAGTGTAGATTCCCTTTGGGAGCGGATGGATATGTGGAGTTTGGGGTCTCTGAGCTCACAATTTAAAAATACATCTTTTAGTGAAGTTGATTTTAAGATTGTGCGTTTGAAAATGCCACTTTTAGAAAGTGAGCATTTTCTTACTTATACCATTTCTGTGACTCTGCCTGTTTGTGGATTCCCTGTCTAGGTCAGTTTGACAGTTGGGCTGGTTGCACCTCACACTAGACAGTGACACAAAGGGAGCTGGGGTGTAATCTGCATTTCCTGATGAGCCATCTGTGCTAGGAGGGAGGGGAAGAGTGGTCACTTACACCTGAAAAGGTTGTGCCTGTCCTCACACAATGCAGTCTCCGACCTCCTGGTGAGTGTCTGGGGCCTGGCCTGGGCAAGGCAGGATTTCACACTCAAAAGAGACTTTACTTTGAAGTAGACCTACTTCAAAGGAGAAATTGGGTATAAGAAGGGCACCCACAACCACAGACTTTAGAAACACTTCAGGAACCAAGAGGAACCTCTGTCTGGAGAAGAGCTGAATAGCTGAGGAAGAAGAGCTGCCCTGCCTGTGACTGTGCTTTGTGGAGCTATCCTGCAGTTGCTGCTTCTGCCAGAGTAAGAGGGCAAAGACTGGACTTTGTGAGCCTTCCATCATGAGAAGAAATCTCCAAGGGCTTGCTCTAGAGCTTGCCTCCTGTTGTTTGAAGTCTCAGGGACAGCAAAGACTTCCCTCTGCCAGCACCTGGAATCTCTAGAGATACTCCTACTCTGCCCTGTGGTGCCCATCCAGTTCCTGGGACCCTGAAAGGAGAAGCTGGCAGCATAAAGACAAGAAAATCCACGCACAGAGCGCCGTGCAGGGAAAAGATTGATGCAACTCCAATCTGCGGCTGCAAAAAGCGACGCGACGCCGGCTCTGCCGCTGAGAAACGACGCTCACAGGAAACGCAACAGTAAATCGACGCACGGAGCAGGAGAAACGACGTGCAGCATCGTTGACGGAGGCTAAGAGATCACAACCTGCGCTGTGGGGTTTTCGGATCATCGTGCGGCTGGATTTCCGACTCACGTACCGCCATGCGTGGAAAAGCAACGCAAGGCCTGCCCGGACCCAAGAGTGCTGACTGGATTGACGCATCACTCTCCTGCGGAAAGAAGAAACGACGCGCCCGACCCGGCGGAGGGAGAAACGACACACAGTCCCCTCGTAAGTGGAATCCATGCCTCGCCAGGCCTTTTTGACGCACACTCGCCCGTGCGGGGTTATTTTTGCCACACACTCACCTGTGCGGGGTTATTTTTGACTCGCACCAGGTACATTTTCACGCTAGCAGCGCTGGTGTGTGTTTAAAACTACTTAAAGACTCTTTTTGCATTTTTATTGATAACTTGACTTGTGTATGGTGGATTTTTGTCGTTTTGGTCTTGTTATGTTTAGATACATATTTCCTATTTTTCTAAACTGGTGTTGTGTCATTTTGTAGTGTTTTCATTGAGTTACTGTGTGTGTTCGTACACATACTTTACACCGAGCACTCTGAAATTAAGCCTACTGCTCTGCCAATCTACCAAGGGGGTAAGCAGGAGTTAGTTGAGGGTGATTCTCTTTTACCCTGACTAGAGTGAGGGTCCTTGCTTGAACAGGGGGTAACCTGACTGTCAACCAAAGACCCCATTTTTAACAGTACCAAAACCAGATGGAAACACCAGATTCTGCATTGACTTTAGACAAGTCAACGCATTGTCACATTTTGATTCAAATCCAATGCCACGGATCGATGAACTCTTAGACCACTTAAGCCAAGCTCAATATATGTCCACCCTGGATCTGACCAAAGGCTACTGGCAGATTCCTCTTAGATCCCAAGACAAGGAAAAGACCGCATTTCCCACTCCTTCCGGTCTCTATCAATTTCCGGTTCTACCGTTCGGCCTTCATGGGGCTCCTTCTACCTTCCACAGGTATGCAGCAGCGTATCTGGACGATATAGTGGTCTATAGTGCCAGTTGGGAAGAGCATCTCGAGCACTTACGTCAAATAATACAGGCTCTCAGGGAAGCCAACCTAACTGCAAACCCGGAGAAATGTAAGCTAGGTCACACCGTCATCAGATATCTGGGCTACGTACTAGGGGAAGGGCGGGTGCGACCTCAAATAGAGAAAATTCAAGCCACTACACAAATACCCCTTCCACGTACAAAAAAAGATGTTTGCGCCTTCTTGGAAATGGTGGGTTACTACCGCTGGTTCATACCCCGCTTTTCCACCATAGCAGGACCCCTTACAGATTTACTAAGGAAAACAAGTCCAAACCGTATAGCCACCCTTTCTGAGGCCGAACGGAAGAGTTTCGAAGCTCTGAAACGCCTCTTGACTTCTGACCCAGTCCTCTGTTGCCCGGACTTTACCAAACCTTTTGTGGTTCAGACTGATGCCTCGGATGTGGGACTGGGGTCAGTATTGTCACAGTCGGATAGGGATGGGGCTTTCCATCCCATAGTATACATCAATCGCAAATTGTTACCCAGGGAGAAAAATTACCCTACCCTTGAGAAGGAGTGTTTGGCAATCAAATGGGCTGTGGAATCACTATGTTACTATTTGGCAGGGAGACCATTCATGCTACTTACAGACCATGCTCCTTTGACCTGGCTTGCTCAACATAAGGATACTAATGCTCGGGTACTCAGATGGTTCCTCTCACTACAGCCTTTTTCCTTCCAGGTTCGTCATTCCCCTGGGTCCTGCATGGCCAATGCCGATTACCTATCTTGCTATCCGGATGCGGAGTGGCTCTATCAGCCACTCGCTAGGGGGAGTGTCTGTGACAGGCTGTTGCGAACAGCAACAGACCTGCCCGATGTTGTGGCCCAGACTGACCGTGCCGCTCCCGACCCGGAAGGGGAAGGTCTGTCGACCAATCCCCTATGACATCCGGGAGCCGAAGGACAGAGCCAGCAACTTCGCGCCCTTTTGGGCGTAAATCCGGAGACAGCCAGAGAGAGCAGGAGATGCGTTGAGGGATGCCACCCGGTGAGCCACAAAAATGCTGCGGAGAACACGACGACCGGGAGCACACCAGAACGGAGCCAAGGAGCCATCTCTACCACAGGAGGAGCAGGACAACACCACAGAGATCCACAGAGCAGCGCCGGCGGAACGGGAGGCGCCTGCGAGCTTTTCTCGAAGCGTGGCCTTTCCAGGTGTGTGGCAACCCTGAGTGAGGGAAAGGAAGGGGTGGACGGGAGGGGGCTATACAACCTATAGTATTTGGTTGTTTTATGTTTGCTTTCAGGGATATGTTTTGAGATAATACGAAGTGAAGGGGTGTGGTGGCAGGACAACACAGAAAAGGGGCACTAAACGTGGTATGGGGTTGTGGGGAACGGTACCAACTCAAAGAAGAAGAAGGGAGGAAATAAGACCTCAGTAACAGAGACAGACATAGAAAGGTACACCAGAGGCGAGCAGTGGTAATAAGAAAAGCGAAAGGAGAAAACAAAAAAAACACTGGAAAGCAGAAAGACCCTAGAAGGGAAAAAGGAGCAACGAGGATACAGGAGACAGAGAAAAGGGACCCAAAAGAAGAGAGAGAAATCGCCAACCGCATAAAGAAAGGATAGAGAAAGACAAAGAGGAGACAGAAGGGAAAAGGGGAAGGAAATACAGGAAGGATGAAGAAAAGATAAAACCTGTACTTAGGACAGCCTACTTACCGGTTATTTATCTTGTGTTTTCCCACATGTGCCTCCTGGGAGCCCTGGAAGAAGAAGACAAGAAGAGGAAAGCCTGAAACAAAACATCATAAATATAGGACACATAACACTACGGGACTCTTATCTTGCACGAAAAATAAAACTTACCTGAACAGTTGACCACTGACTATGTGTCCTCATTGCGTCGTCCGGCCACACAGACTTTATTAACATAAGCAGTTCAGCACCTTAGCTTCTCTACATTGCATGATTAGTCTGGTTCTGCATGAGGCCTGGCAAAACTAGGCCACAACTTCGGCTAAGTTAACTCTACAATATAATGTAAAACATATGTTATACATCTCAATATGACATATTACTACATTATTGTTACGCATTTTCAACATTTTACAGATTTTTGTCATTTTTAGCATCATTTGTGAATCCTGGTGGACACTCTTCGTGGGCACGTTTTCAAATGTGCACATTAATTTTTCTATGTTTAATTATTTCTATCACTTTCTTGTTAATCAAAATGCATAAACACTCATTAATATTTTTAATTAAAACATCTGCTTCAGCAATCCCTCCTCCGATGACTAAATATGTCATCACACTACCTTTACCATCATCGTTTTCATAATTCAATCTCCTCAGTGTTTTGTCTTCTTCTCAAATCTTCTCTGTAGATTCTTTCCCTGTTTCGTTCTTCCCTCCTCTGATTATTTTGAGACCTTTTCAATTTAATCTTTTGACACAATTTACATGAACCCCATAATCCTAATATACAAGCAATCACAATTAATATTCCCTGTATGATTGTTAATAATACCCCATTCCAAATGTTACTAAGCCAATTTCCACTGAAGCAAATCCCTTATCAACCTTTTCCCAAACTCCTGGTTCCTTCAATTATTTTAAATTCTTACTTGAGTTAGTCAGGTTAGTGAGTATGGGGGTCATTACAACCTCAGCGGTCTTTTCACAAGACCGCTGAGGGACCACCGTGCTGAAGACCGCCAGTGGTGGCGGTTTTCCGCTCGGCGTATTATGACTGTTGGCAGCTCTACGTTGTTTTTCCGACGGAGAGCCGCCAACAGCCATAGTGACGGGCGGCGGGGAAGTGGAGGTTGCTCCACCTCCACCGCCACGCCAACAGAACACCGCCCAGCAAATCACATCCTGTGATTCGCCGCAGCGGTGTTCTGTTGGCGGTGTGGTGTCGGTGGAGCTGCCCCCATGGCTCCCGTCCCCTCCCGGAGGATCGCCGGAACAGGTAAGTCGATCGTCCGTTAGGGGAGAGGGGTGTTGTGTGTTGTGTGGGTGCATGGGGTGTGCGTGGGTGTATGTGGAGGGGGGGTGTGAGTGCGTGTATGCTTGCGGGGTGTTGTGTCATTGGGAATGAGTGCGTGTATGTCTGTAGGTATGTCTGTATGGATGTGCACGTGTATGTTTGAATGTGGGTGTGCGTGTCTGTGTGTGTGGATGTTGGCATGTATGTCTGTGTGTGTGCCTGGATGTGTGTTGGTGGTGCCTGCGTGCGTGTCGGGTGTGTATGTGTAAGGTAATGTCGAGGGTGGGGGTGGGGAGGGGGGTTCTGCCACCTTTGGGGGGTGGCAGGAGTGGTGGGAGGTGTAGGGGAGGGAGTCGGGGTAGGGGAGGCCCCTATCAGTGCCAGGGAAGGAATTCCCTGGCACTGATAGTGCTTACCGCCATGGATTTCATGGCGGTTCCTATCGATGGAAATCCACGGCGGTAAGCCGGGTCGAAATACCGGCGGCGGTATTGTCACGGCCGCCGGGCTGGAGACCCAGGTCTCCAGCCCAGCGGTCGTCTCAGCCCTGGCGGGCGGAACGGAGAAGCGGCGGATGACCATGGCGGTAACTGCCATGGTCATAATCCACAAAAAAAGACCGCCAGCCTGTTGGCGGTCTTACCGCCACTTTAACACCGTCCGCCAGGGCTGTAATGACCCCCTATGTCTCTTATCTCCTTACTATTGTTAGGGATATATGAGCAGCAATGCCTAGAGTTAATCATTTTACAGACTCCGCCGTCCTTCACTAGAAGGATGTCTAAAGCAAGGCGATTTTGAAGCGTCACAGCTCTATCTGCAGCTAATTCAGTATCTGTCAGGAGTATTGCACCTGTAAAATTTGTCAGCATGTTATCCACAATAGTAGACAACTTTCGTATCTTGATCGAATTCAGGATGACTCCCAGTGAAGGAATCACTGCACCAAAGATATCTTCCACAACTGCAGAAGAGGTTTCCCTCCTCTGTTGCTTATGATGTAATTCTGTAAATTTCGGAAACTTCTTTAAGTCATCTATCTGATAAATTTTTGGGAAAACTATCCCCATATAACATGTCCCATACCAACCTCTTGGAAGACGGTAATAAGCAGTAAGTCCACAAATATAATAGATACCAGGAATCACAGGGTTCTGACCATTCAACATAAAGGTCCACTTACTCTGAAACAAAAACGCATGCCTACATTCACTCGTTCCCAGAAATAAAATGTCAGTGCGTGATTTTGGCCTATATATACAAAGCTTCCCTATGTGTAAAGCATCTAATGTAATTTCCCTTGTGTTTTAATTGCAGTGTAAGCATAATCATTCTTATAATTCCTTTTCTCTAAACCTTTTTCTAATGCTTTCCTCCTATCATCAGTATGCCCTATGTGTCACGAACTACTCGTTGTCTATGTCTGTGGCCCACTGGAAATGCGACGAGGTCTTGGTTCCTATAGGTTCTGCCTTGACCCAAGTAGGGGCTATCCTTTCTGGTAGCCACTGTGCTGCTGACGGAGGGAACACCAAAGGCAGCCTGTGCCCTCCAGAAGGAGTCCCAGATGGAAAAAACCCAAAAAGGGAAAAAAAACTCTAAGCAGGAACTCCTGGAACAAAAACAAAAAGTAAAAAGTAAATCTGAACAAAAGACAAAATGACAATGAAAAAAGCTGGAACAGGCTAAGGAAAAAATATAACTGATGCAGAAGAAACAGAAGCTAAGATCACCACCCAAAGGAAGTGTTACAGCATAAGGAGAACAGGAATCACACGCTTTATATAGCCAAAGAACAGGAAGTGACCAACAGGAAGTAAAAGACACCATATTGGGTTGGGAATATAACATAGAAACCTATAGAAAAGTCACCATGTTAAAAAAAAGGTTCCAAAGGTATGCCGGGAGAAGGAAGGCATGCTGGGAAGGAGAAAGGATCATGGCAACTAAAGAAGGGCATAAATACAGGGAGAAACAGGGAAAGCAGAAAAGAAGAAAGAAAAAGGAAGCATAAGGTAAGTGGGGGTGAGTTAGTGTGTGGAGGGAGGCAAGAACCAGCAGGAGCGCGCTGTGCCCGTAACTCGTCGAGGCCCCATGCCCAATTTGGTGCCTCGACTAAAATATGTAATGGCAGGGGTGCCGCATGTCCTGCTGGCGCGGGTTGCGGCCGTGTCCCGAGCCGAATGTTCAGCTCGTGCTGCGGTTTGAGGCGCAACATTATGAAGCTCTTCTCTAAAGGTGTAAGCAAGCATGTGAGATTATATCTGTGCACGTATGCGGTTCCAAATGTTAGTGTAGGCTCAAAGAATCCTCTAACTAATATTATATCATGATTTTTAGATAATCTACTCATATACCTAATGATAGGAACAAACGAAAACACTACATCGTAATTAGAGTAAAAATATTGTATATATTCTTGATTATAGAACCTTGTTAGTAGCAAACTAGAGCTTATTCCGTAGGTTAGCGGAAGACTGTGGTACGTAACTCCTTCCTCTACTGACGAAGGAATTTGCGTACACATAAGTCAATCCCTTGCATCCATTGTCTCAACATACTCAACAAGCGATAGAAAACATTAGCATTAGTATAATCATGCAAATACTTCTCATCTAACTTAAACCTCTCCAAAAGCCGTTAGTGTAGTAGTCTCAGGAGCAGAAGTATGAGTGGCTCCTTTCACATCAAGAACTGACATTCCCACAATCACCACTATAAACAAGATCCCACACATAATTGCCAATCCAACACTCAAATATCTGCATCGCCTAAAATTTCTACCTTGATTATTTAGCTCAGCCATGATCTGTAAAGAGTCAGAAAGCAGAAGTTACTCTTATATAAAGTGCAGTAAAAATAAAAAATAAAGAACATTTCTTCTCTCACAGTTCAGTCTTACATTCAGGAACACTTTTCCTTTGTCGAAATCGATTAGCAGCTTGTCACATCCAGTTTTCAATGTCACATCAGGTTGTCAATGTCTATTTCAGTTTATTTTCAACAGTCTCTTTAAATCTTTTCAGACTGATTCAACAATTCAGCTTCTTGTCCACCTTCAGGTTACATCAAAATCCTGCTCAGAACCTCTCTATCAAAACAAAAGGACATAAACTTGTGTTGCCATTCATTTGTAGTTGCATACGCCCATTTAGTGCCTGCGTAACGCCGACTTGCTATTCTCTTTCTTCTCAACTTTAGATCAGCACTTAGTTCTCCTTCACTCAATTCTTCTTTTCTCGTAGTATCTATTTCTTCCTCTATTGTTTCATTTATGATCAATTCCTTTCTCTTCCCTATCTGCGACTCAGGCCAATCATCTCCTTTTCTTGAACGTTCTGTCAATATTCTTCTCAGGATTAGACTCTTCTCTTTCTCCTTCTCTATGGTGTTTTCTCTTGATAGACCTGCAACAGGCTCAGGAAGAGTTGGATCACTTTGACTTTGATCCGTCTCAACTCTTTCCCCTCTTGGTCTGGCACTTGCATTGTCTGCTTCACAGCACCGTCTGCTTCTGGGAGAACCCCTGCTGTGCTGGGCTTTCCTGTTGTATCAGTTGAGATTGATTCTTCTGCACCCTCCTGTAATTCTTCACCTTAGTCTCTTACAGGGGTAATAGAACCATCTTCCACAAGCTCTTTTTCAAGTTCAGACTCTCTTGGTTCCTTTTCTGGTTCAGGTGCGGTAACCTGTTTCACTGTTGTTGGTACTATCAACAATACTTCTTTATGATGCTGTGGACATACCACTTTCTTCGTATGACTTGCGTGGATCCAGTTCGGGAGTCCTGCACACTTCACAGCTGTCGTAGTTGTTAGGACCACCTGGTAAGGCCTTCTCCAAAGTGGCTCTAAACACGTCTTGCAAACATGTTTTCGGACAACGACCCAGTCACCAGCTCTCAGATTGTGCCCTGGATCGTGGATGTGTGGCAGGGTGTTGGCCTGCACCTGCTGAGAGAAAGAGCGAACCACATCAGCCAGATCCTTGCAGTAGTCCAACACCATATCATCTGTAATATTTACAAGTGCATTGGCTGGAACTGCTGGTAATCTCATTGCTCTGCCCATGAGGATCTCATGAAGCAACAGCCCTGTCTTCCTGTCAGGTGTATTCCTCATCAACATCAACACCAACACCAAAGGCAATGCATCTGGCCATTTCAGATTCGTAGCTGCACACATCTTTGCAATTCTTGATTTCAAGGTACCATTCATCTGTTCCACTAGTCTTGACGCTCCAGGGCGATAACTACAAAGCAACTTTTGCTCATTGTTTAGTCCTGCACATAAGAGTTTTATCACCTCATTCTTGAAGTGAGTTCCTCTATCTGATTCTGAAGAGATCGGAAACCCGAAACGTGGTATCAAATCCCTATGTAACAACTTTGCTACTGTAAGACTGTCATTCCTTCTTGTAGAGTATGCTTCAATCCAGTGACTAAAAATGCATACAATCACCAACACGTACTTCAAACCTCCACATGCAGGCATCTCAATAAAATCCAATTGCATTCTGCTGAATTGACCTCCTGCCCTTACAACGTGGCTCACATTCACCACTGTCCCTTTTCCCACATTTAGTTGCTGCCAGATTATACAACAATGACATACTGCCTCCGCTGTCAGCCTAAACTTGGGATTTAACCATTCAATCTTGAACAAACGAACCATGGCCATGGTAATACCTGGCCATCTGTGACAATAAACTATTTGGCAGGACCATCTGACCCTCCTCAGAAACCCAGATCTCATCAGGTATTTGAACACATTTTAATTTGGACCAAAGTTGTTTCTCTTCTTTGTCAACATTACTTTGCAATGTTTTCAATTCTTCCAATGTACCGATCACTTTCAATGTAAAACTTGTACATGTGTTATCTTCCTCTGACATCAATTCCCACTTGTCTTTGAACGATATACAGTTCAATGCGCAAAACCTTGCGACTTGAGCCACATATCCATTTCCTAGTGAGATGTAGTCCTGTGTCTTTTGATGTGCACTGCATTTCACCACAGCAGTTTCTTCAGGCAACTGCATTGCATACAGCAATTCTTTTTTTCTGTCGCCATTTCTTACTGGTGAACCAGTAGAGGTCAAGAAACCTCTTTGCGACCACAATTGACCAAAATCATGAACAATTCCAAATCCATACTGACTATCTATATAGATAGTGCCTCTTAGTCTAGCAGATGCATGGCATGCTCTAGTAAGAGCTACCAATTCTGATACTTGTACAGAATACACCTCGAAGCCAAGAAGCTTCTAATGTACCTGTAATCGTGCACACAGCATATCCTGCTCTCAATGTTCCTGTACCATCTCTGAAACATGAGCCATCAACAAAGACAATTTGGTCATTTTCTTCTAATTGTGTATCTCTGATATCTAGTCTTGGTTTTGTGCGTAACTCAATTACCCCGAGACAATCATGCTCAATGTCTTCTTTTTTTATTTCAACAGTATCACTTGGAAGTAATGTTGCTGGGCTCAGCACTGTACATCTTTTCAATGTTACATTTGGAGCACCTAGAATGCTCATCTCATACCTTGTCACACTGGCAGCAGTCAAGTACTGTGTTTTTGTCCTTGTCAGTAAAATCTCAACAGAGTGAGGTACCATTACCGTTAGAGGGTATCCCATCACTACTCCCTCACATTGAGCAAGGCTTTGACTAACTGCAGCAACTGCATGCAAACAACCTGGTAAGGATGCTACGACTGGGTCCAAGGTAGCTGAGAAATAGACTACTGGACATTAAGCACCTCCATGGACCTGTGTCAAGACAGACAAAGAACAAGCATCACGTTCTTGACAAAACAATATGAACGGTTTTGTGTAATCAGGCATTCCTAATGCTGGAGCTCTGCAGAAACTCTCTCTCAACTCAGTAAATGCTTTCATCTGATCCTGGTCTAGTGTAATGGGATCTGTAACCTCCTTATGTGTCAGCTGCTGCAATGGTTTGGCAATCTCAGCAAAATTTGGAATCCACTGACGACAATAGCCTACCATTCCCAGAAACATTCTAACATCTCTCTGTGAAGTTGGGGGACTTCTCTGCAATATCATTGTAATCCTTTCTCTGGAAATTCTCCTTGACCCTTTCTCAATTTGGTGACCCAGGTATTTCACAGATTTCTGATAGTACTGCAATTTCAAAGGTGACACTTTGGGCCTCATTCTGAGGCTGGCGGGCGGCGGTAGCGGGCCGCCTGGCGGGAACCGCCAAATGGCCGCTCCGCGGTCAAAAGACCGCGGAGGCCACTCTGGTTTTCCCGCTGGGCTGGCGGGCGACCGCCAGAAGGCCACCCGCCAGCCCAGCGGGAAACCCCTTCCCACGAGGAAGCCGGCTCCGAATGGAGCCGGCGGAGTGGGAAGGTGCGACGGGTGCAGTTGCACCCGTCGCAAATTTCTGTGTCTGCACAGCAGACACTGAAATTCTTTGTGGGGCCCTCTTTCGGGGGCCCCACGACACCCCATACCGCCATCCTGTTCCTGGCGGGCGAACCGCCAGGAACAGGATGGCAGTATGGGGTGTCGGAATCCCCATGGCGGCAATTCCGTCAGGCAGCGGAAAACCGGTGGGAGACCGCCGGTTTTCCTCTTCTGACCGCGGCCAAACCGCCGCGGTCAGAATGCCCTGCGGGGCACCGCCAGCCTGTTGGCGGTGCTCCCGCCGACCCCGGCCACGGCGGTCCTTGACCGCCGGGGTCGGAATGACCCCCTTTATGTCCAAATTTTCCAAAATGATTCTACAGGGCAATCGAGTCGCACTTACACTCGTCCCTCGTTTTGAACGCTATAAATAAATCATCAATGTCCTGTACTACAGTCGACTGATACAGTAACTCCAGTGAATCCAGATTCTTTTTCAAAATCTGATTAAACAGAGACAGTGGCTCCGTCTACCCTTCAGGAAGCCTGTACCAACTGTAGACTCTGTCTAGGAATTTGAAACTAAAGAGAAACTGACTAGCCTCATGAAGAGGCACAGAAAAGAAAGCTTGTGACAGATCAACCACTCACTGTGAACCACTCTGCATCGCATGGAATCTGAAACAATATTACTGCTGGGTTCGGCACTACAGGATAACACCTGACCACCATGTCATTCACTTTTCGCGAGTCTTGCACAATGCGCACTTTCCCACAAGGCTTCTTTAAGCCCATTATTGGTGAATTACATGGACTGCTCAACACTTCTTTCAAAACCCCTTGTTTCAGAAAATCTCCAATTATTTGCGCTATTTTCATCAGAACATCTTGTGTCATGTTATACTGTGGAAGCTGAAGGAACACTACATTCGGTTTCAAAGTGACCTTAATCGGTTCCACTCCCTTGATCAGACCCACTTCTTTACCCGACAGGTCCCACACATTATCCTGTACTGTTCCCTACAAGTCTGCATGCAATTTTTTCACAGTGAACATTGGGAAAAACTCAATCAACGGGTATTCTTCATTAATGGTTTTGTTCACAGTTTCAGGAGTTTGTTCTTCCTCATCATCGCTAATTGTCTGGATCGCTATTCCAGCAGTTGAACATTAATCAAACATCTGGTCTTGCACAATAAGTCCCTTCCCAGTAGGGATACTGGACTCAAGTCACAGGCTACAAACTTATGGAGTCCCTGGAAGTTGCCAATGTCAACCTGTACTGGTACTGTGATTGGATTTATCAACTGTCTATTTGCTACCACCACAACCTAAACTGTTCTGCCTGAAAGAGGTAAGTTTGGAACTTCTGCATTTGTCACTGTAGAGTGTGTAGCTCCTGTGTCTACTAGGAATGAGACCCTATGACCCATCACCTTTCCTTTTATGAAGGGCCCTTGTTGATCTACTTCTGAGGCTGCAAGCATACATGGCTCCTCATCCGAAATATTACTCATCCATTCATCGTTTATTTCATTCTCACTATGGAATGGGAATTGGTGCACTGTGTCACTACTTCTGCCTTGCCTCTGACCTGTGTGACCTGCTGCGTAAGCATCATCTGTTGCTGTTCCATCGGGGCTTGAGGTATCTGCATTTGCTGTCTAGGTACCATAGGAACCTGCTGCTGCATTGGTTGTAACTGTGTCAATTGTGCACAAGGCATTTGCACCTGCTGCATGGTTTGAAAATTCTGCACTTGATTCATGTTATTCTGGAAATTCGGATTAAGTCCTCTCATTCTAGGGACTTTCACAGTTTGAAATGTATTGACATCACCACTTTGCTGAACAACACCATCCTGCACCATCAACTGACACTCCCGCTTCCAGTGTCCCACGTTTCCGCAAAGATGACACAATAACATCTTTTTTATCCCTTGCACATCATTCTGGACCACTACAGTACTCAAATCCCGACTGCTATTCATATTGACTTCACGACCCCTACCTCTCATATGAGGTTGGAACATAACAGTTCCCTGCTGCTGCAGTATCTGTTGCACTAAAGCTCCCTGCACTCCTGTTTGAGCTGCCTGAATTTGCATCACCATTGCCTTCTCCTTCAACTTTTTCTGCTTCAACTCAATCTCGTCAGTACAGCATTTTGCATACTGCAAAACCTCATCAATCGGTTTCGCTTGCCAACAAATCAAATGACTCTTAATCATCTGACCTACTTCAGGTCTCAATCCTTCCACAAACCTGAACACAAAGTGAAACATATCTTTTGGCTCGATCGCTCCTTTACCACTGTACTCCTTGAACAGCAATCTCTCATAGTAGGTATGTATCGACTCCTTTACTTCCTGCACTGTCCTGTCAATTCTCTGCCAATCAATATTTTTAGGAGAAATTCTCGTCTTCAGGAACTCAATCACCTTATAATAATGTTTCATCACTTCAGGTGATGGTGCACCTGTAACTCTATCTCTTTCTCGTTCACTCGTCAGCCAATCCACTGCCCTCTTGCATTCAACCCACAAATCAGCTGGAACCACTATCTCCAACAGAGTATTCAATTCTTCCCACAGACATTTCGGTTTCTCTCTCAGTTTTGAATAATAATTTGTGAATGACAAAATATCACTCCTGTGCCAGGGAGTATGAACAAATTGCCCTCCTGGAATTTCCCTCATTGGTAAATTTTTTACTGGATCTCTTTCATCCTGAACACTTTCAGACCCTACTTGTGAATCTTGTTTCCGCTTATTCTTCTTTTTTGCCCATCTGCCTTCCCACTTTTCTAATGCTCCCCAAGTCTGAGCACTCTGCAATAACTCTTTGAGATGCACTTTCATCCCTGCCGATGTCATGTGTTCAAAATCTTTTGCTTCAAAGTCTAGTCTGTAACTCCTTTTCAAGTAGTGCTTTGTCTTCTCAATCTCTATGTCATGTTTATCTGCCAGATCTGCCAATTTCTGATGTATCTTGCCCACTTCTTTCATAATTCTCAGACACAAATATCTCAGCTCTTCTTCTGTATATGATTCAAACCTATTCACTCCCATCGATCCCTCGACTAGTTCATTTATTTCCGTATCTATTCTTACACGATCAATCTGCTCTTCACCCTTGGATGTATTTCGAGGGGTATTCAGAATGTCTAACCACTCATTTAACTGCTGTGCTGTCAATCCCTGCAATGAAATATTACTTGCATTCGGCAGTGGCACCTGTTGTACCACTGCACCTGGAGCCTGCGGCGTCAAAAGCTTCAAGCTCTGACTTACACTCGGGCCATTTACGGCATCTAGAAGAGCAACAAGTGGACTAAGATCCATTAGTGGCCTAGATCCATCAAAGGTCTGCCCCATAGATGATATTACATGCACGTGATCTTTCACCCCCCTCCTCACGAGGCTCTGTGACATTTCACCCTGTTCTGCAATCGGCTTCTTTTGCACAAATAATGGTAACGCTGGGCCAACAGTAATTGGCAACGATATTGCATCTGGTGCCGCTCTGACACCCGCATTTTGTGGAAGGGCTACTCCCATACTCTGATTCATCACTGGTGCGCCATCTGATTGTGTCCCTGTCATTGGTGTGAACTTTGGAAAACCCTGTGTCTGTGCCTGAGGGAACAACATTGGAGTCGGCTCAGTCTGAACTAGCATCAGCCTCGGAACCACTTGCTCCATAGGAACCACTAAGTTCCAAGTTGTCTCAAGAATTGGTACCTCTGGATAAATTCTCTTTACAGGTGGTTGGTGCATCTCCCCTTGGATCATCAAAGTAGTCACTGTATTAGGAGAACTCTGCGCTACCCCTTGTACCTGTCCATTTTCTGTTTGCACTGGTCCCACTGACCCCGACACTTGAGCTGGGGCAGTTGGAGCAGAACTAGTACTTGGACACGCCTCATGCACTGCATATGGTGGAGGTCAGTCTCTCAACACCTGAGTAATAAGATCTTCAACATGTGAATCTTCTTCTTTAACATTAAGGCCCTCATTACAACCCTGGCGGTCGGTGTTAAGGGGGTGGTAGTACCGCCAACAGGCCGGCGGTAAAAATAAATGGGATCAAGACCAAGCCGGAAACCGCCAACACAGACAGCCACTTTAACACTCCGACCGCCACGGCGGTAGCAACAAACACTGCGGCGGTCACCACCAACAGACAGGCGGAAGACAATGTACCATCCACACTATTAAAAGGCACCAATTTGCCAGCTTTTCCGGGGTGGTACCAACACCATCAAAAGCACGGCGGAAACTGAACAACGAAGGGGAACCACTCACCTCTCGACATTCCATGAAGAACCAGGACGCCATGGAGCTTGAATTGCAGATCCTACCCATGTTGGTGTATCTACTAATACACCACGAAGTAGAAAGAAGGCGGCGGCAATGAAGGTGAGTACTGCACCTAGCACACAGGGGAGGGGAGGAGGGAAAAGAGAGTGGCACACACACGCGTCACGCAACACCCCTACCCCCACCCTCACCCACAACAACATACACACACACATATCAAACAACATCACAGATACACCCCTTCACCCCCTGGAAGAACGCAAGGACAAAACGAAATGAGTTTAACTAGTGTTAGACTGGAACAATCAGATAGATCAAGAGAAAAGCAAATAATCAGGATACACAAATATTTACATCAAGTACACAAGTCCGTACACTGTCCCTTGTAAATGTATGTGGACCAGTGGTCCCAAAAAGCATGAGCGAAGCCCCCAAATGACACCTGCCTCAAAACGGAGAGAACACTGCAGGGGCATCAGGTAAACGGGCACCTCAGGGGGAAGGGGAGGGGGTGCACCTCAGCCGGATGATGGTACGACGCCACTGTTCCTCGAGGGGGCTCCATGCCCACTGCTTGGTCCTGGGGAGTGCAAAGCCACAGTCTTTCAAGTCTCTCAAGTGTGTGGGTTGCCCACTGCTTGGTCCTGGGGAGTGCAAAGCCACAGTCTCTTAAGTGGGTGGTTTGCCCACAGCTTGGTCCTGGGGAGTGCAAAGCCATAGTCTCTCAAGTGGGTGGTTTCCCCACTGCTTGGTCATGAGGAGTGCAAAGCCACAGTCTCTCAAGTCTCTCAAGTGGGTGGTTTGCCCAGTGCTTGGTCCTGGGGAGTGCAAAGCCACAGTCTCTCAAGTCTCTCAAGTGGGTGGGTGGCCCACATGCTCTGGAGGGGGCTTTGTGCCCAGTCTGCTTCATCCTGCCAAGGATTGGGTGAGTGGATGCATTTCTCCACTGGTTCTGGAGGGGGCTTTGTGCCCAGTCTGCTTCATCCTGCCAAGGATTAGGTGAGTGGATGCATTTCTCCACTGGTTCTGGAGGGGGCTTTGTGCCCAGTGATGCTGCATCTGGGGTGCAGCAGTTGACATCCTCTCACCTGGGTGTCATAGCCACGCGATGTACCTGCAACAGGTACCATGATACTCCATGGAGGCAGAGCCACACTCCATCCTGCAGCGTCTTAGGCTGGCAATTGCTGGTTCATATCAGTGCTGGAGGTGGTGCCTCAAGAGGCGTGTCCAGGGTCCAGGACGTTACCTGCAGACTCGGACGGCTGCCCACTGGGATGGTGCTGACGTCCAACAGAGTGGTATTGGCTGTGCATGTGGGGGTGCTGATGGTGGTGCAGGTGGCGGTGGCTGCAGCGGAGATGCTGCCAGTGCTGACCGTGGTGCAAGTGTCTGTTGTGGTGGAGGGAGACACCATACCGTTTCCGGCAGCTTGGATGGCTGATCCTTGGGGAGGATGCTGCAGCCTGACATTGTGGCACCAGCGGGGCAGGTGGCGGTGCAGGTGGCGGTTGGAGTGGCAGTGGTGACTATGGTGCAGGTCGCTGCCATCCCTGATGATATGGTGGTCACCAGCCCCTCACCAGGAGGCATCGTGCCCTGCGGTGACTTGACCTTTGGCTTGTGGCCCTTCCCCACCTTGGCAGTCGCTGCAGGGACCTTCGCACTGTCCTCTCTGTTTTTGGGCGAGGCCTTCCTGGGTGGGTGGTGTGACTTTCCCCTGCTGGAAGCTGGTCCCTTTTTGACCTTTGCAGGTGGCGGAATAGGGTGGTCCTTCATATCTGTCGGTGACACACTGGCCGCTCTGACGGGTGCCCCCTTCGATCGTACCGGACTTGCAGGGACCACAGCTGATGCCGATTTGATGGCTGAGGTGCTGGGCTGGGAACTAGACATCCTGGCCCTTAGGGGAAGGACGGAGGGAGGTGTAGGGAAGAGGTTAATGTTAGCTAGGAAAAGTTTTTTAGACACACTGGGACGGGAAGATGGAGGGGGTGTGGGAGTGGAGGAAGAGGTAATGGTTGTAGGACGTGTACGTCTGCTGAGTTTGGGTGAAGGTGCATGGGCTGCAGGCTGTTGTGAGGTGGATGGCTGTTGAGTGGGTGTGTGCCTGCGTTTGTGTACTTTGGGAGGAGGGCTCACAGACACACTGGGAGGGGACACAGGATGTGTGAATGGTAGTGGGGGTGGTGATTGCACGTGAGTGGTGTGTTGTGATGGGCGTGCTGGTGATGGAGGCAGTGGCTGATGATGTAGTGCATGCAGGTGTGAGTGGAGACGAGACTGGGTGGGAAGTGGAGGACGAGGGGACACAGTGGAGGAAGTGGATGTTGGTATGTGTGCATGGGTATGGTGCTTTTGTGAGTGCCTGTGGGATGTGTGGTGCTTATGTTTTCCTGAGCCACTTTTGTGTGTTGATGTGTGTGCATGCCGGTCTGATGGTGTGCTTGGGATAGGCTGAGGTTGAGGGGATTAGGGCTGGGTAATGGAAGTTGGAGGGGGGAGGCTGGACACAGGGACAATGGCTGCCATCACTGCTGAGGCCAGAGCCTGAAATGCTCTCTGTTGGTCCGCCACCCAGGAATGAATGCCCTCCATTTATGTATTTGTATGTTGCAAATGCCTCTCAGCACCCTGGATGGCATTTAGAATGGTTGACTGCCCAACAGTGAGGGATCTCAGGAGGTCAATAGCCTCCTCACTGAGGGCAGCAGGGCTGACTGGGGCAGGGCCTGAGGTGCCTGGGGCGAAGGAGATGCCCACCCTCCTAGGTGAGCGGGCACGGGAGACTCGCTGACGGGCTACTGGGAGGGCGGTGCTGGTAGGGGGGGTGGCGGTTGTACCTGTTGATGGGGTGGGCACAGAGGTGTCCGCCACTGCCAGGGAGCTTCCATCAGAGGAGGAGTCGCTGTCGCTGGTATCCCCTCTTGTCCCTGTTGTGGAGCTCCCCTCGCCCTCCGTCCCACTGGGGCCTTCACCCTCCCTGGATTCACCCTCCTGGGCGATGAGGGATGCAGCTCCCTCCGTCGCCGGTGCCTCTGCTCCTCCGCTAGATGATGCTAATGCACACAAGGACAGGGTGACAAAACAAGAAGGGGGGGGGGAAGACAGAGAACACACATGGTCAATGCCAGCAGCACCACTACAGTTGGCGGACACAACACACAGGGAGCAGCTCTATGCACCAGGCCATGCACTACCAGTTAGTAGGAAAGTCACCAGCCCATGGGGTACAATGCCTAAAGCTATTAGCTGCACACCTGAAACTCACAGGAGCCTGCCCAGTAGTAGATGCCCACTAACACTATTGGGGTTGGAGTGCTTCAGAGCCTGCCCAACAAGGGACCTACACTGCCATGTTCGTCCTGGCCTAGGGGCACCCACAGCCCACATCCCCCACCAAGATACTTCCTAAACCATGCAGAGTCAGCTTTATGACACTGTACTCACCCCCTTGTGGCTGCTCTGATGCCCTCAAGCACCCATCCAACTCCGGATAGGCCACTGCCAGGATGCGGAACTTCAGGGGGGTAATAGTGCGACAGGCACCCCTTCCACGTTGGGAGGCCAGCCCCAGCTGTGCCTCCGCCGTCTTCTTGCTCCAGCGGCGCAGGTCCTCCCATCTCTTGCAACAGTGGGTGCTCCGTCTATGATAGACCCCCAAGGTCCGCACTTCCTTGGTGATGGCACGCCAAATACCCTTCTTCTGGTGGGCGCTGACCTAGAGGAAAGGTACAGGAGGAAAGGAAATTACTCACCCCTCCGGACTCATTGCCCACCAGTTCCCAGCCATGCCCTGACGCACATACACTGACCATCCTCACATGCAGCCCTCAGCCCCCCCAACATGTATCTTCCATCCACACCACTCCAAACAGGCATTGCCCCCGCATCATGCTCACAGTGTACTCACCTGTTTGTCTGGAGGACCGTAGAGTAGTGTGTACTGAGGGAGGACCCCATCCACCAGTTTGTCCAACTCCTCCACGGTGAAAGCAGGGGCCCTTTCCCCAGACACTCGAGCCATTGTCGCTTCCAGACTGAAGTCACAGCAGCACTTGCAGTGTAGGCCCTCTCCTGTACGTACATCGCCATTGGCTCCTGGAACCATAGGGCCCAAAGATAACCAATGCTGACTCTTTGACCGCCTACCGCGACGCAGCACAACGCCAGCGCAGTTACCTCATTTCCCCTTGTCCCTCCTCACAAGTCAGGCAGCCGCCATTTCAGGGGGGCACATGCCATGGCACATAACTGCATCACAGCACATTTTGGCACATATACGGACTAACTATGTCACACACGGATTTACTAACATTACTACAGATACACTTGTGCAACCTATGTGGTAAATGACCCTCTGCTCACCGTTCTCCTCCATAGGCCACAACCGCTGGGGCAGATGAACAGATGGCAGCATCCTCCGGTATACAGACCCCTGGTGGACCTGTCGACAATGGAAGACAGACACATCGTAATCACCTACAGACTTGATCGTGCCACAATCCAAGACCTGTGTGCCCAATTGGAGACAGACCTGATGTCATCTATCCACCATCCCACAGGAATACCCCCTCTAGTGCAGGTCCTGCCAGTGCTCCATTTCCTGGCAAGTGGCTCCTTTCAAGCAACAGTGGCCATGGCATCAGGGATGTCTCAGCCAA
Organism: Pleurodeles waltl; assembly: GCF_031143425.1. NCBI lineage: Eukaryota > Metazoa > Chordata > Amphibia > Caudata > Salamandridae > Pleurodeles > Pleurodeles waltl. The sequence continues at coordinate 522,161,054 of NC_090442.1, forward strand.
TGTTTTCTAACGTGTTGACCAGAGTGTTGTCTGCCCTGCTGAAGCACATGCACAGCTACATCGTGTTTCCCCAGGTGGAGGATTTGTCCACAGTGAAGGCTGACTTTTGTGCCCTGGGACATATCCCCAACATCATAGGTGCCATTGATGGTACACATGTGGCGTTTGTCCCCCCCGCAGAAATGAACAAGTGTACAGAAATAGAAAAAGCTACCATTCGATGAATGTGCAGATGGCGTGTTTGGTGGACCAGTACATCTCTCATGTGAATGCCAAGTATCCTGGCTCTGTGCATGACGCCTACATTTTGAGGAATAGCAGTATCCCTTATGTGATGGGCCAACTCAGGAGGCACCGGGTGTGGCTAATAGTTGAGCCCAAGACCCCCACACAGTATGAGTAGGTGGCTGGGTATGGGGTTGTCCCTAAGGGTTAGTGTGTGTCTAACAGGTATCCCTCGACATTTGCAGGTGACTCTGGTTAACCCAACCTCTCATGGCTACTGACTCCAGTGAGGAATGCCAGGACAAGGGCAGAGGACCGCTACAATGAGGCACATAGGCAAACTAGGCATTTTATTGAGAGGACGTTCTGTCTCCTGAAGGCCAGAATCCGGTGCCTCCATCTAACTGGTGGCTCCCTACACTACTCACCAAAGAAGGTGTGCCAGATAATCGTGGCATGCTGCATGTTGCACAACCTGGTATTGCGACGCCAGGTGCCTTTTCTGCAGGAGGATGAGCCTGGTGATGGTCTTGTGGCAGCGGTGGAGCCTGTGGACAGCGAGGAAGAGGAGGCAGAGGAAGAAGATATTGACAACCGAACGAATATCATCATGCAGTACTTCCAGTGACACACAGGTAAGAGACTGTAACTCCTCCTCACATTTCAGAATACTGTAGGACATTGTATAAGTCAGCCTCTTAACCTCTGTCTATGGACACTGACTGTTCACTTTGGATTTCCATTTTTCAGATCTGGGTACCCCATTGTGCCTTCTGCTATATGTGCCTTCTGCTATATGTGCTGCTGCCCAACAACTGTCATACATTGGTATGAGGAAATGAACATTTACATTGCTATTTGTTACTAATGTTGTCATTATACATTTGTGAAAGATCCGACTGACTCCAGATTGGATTGTGCTTAAAGGGTGTTTATTTAGGGGCTAATGAGTATTGGGGTATGTGCAAGGGGCTTTGGTGATGGTGGAGGAAGGTCCATAGTAGAGTCCAGTCTCTTGGTATCACAGGTGCATTGTCCAATGGGGCATAGGAAGGGGAGGACTGGCAGTTCAGTTTGGACATGATGACATAGTGGGACAGAAGGGTGACAATCAGGAGAGTCTTATTTCCTGGCGGGGTCTTGGCAATGTTCTCTGTCTTCTGCCTGGATCGCTATTGTCAGGGGCCCTTTGTTGTGCCACTGCCTCCTTCATGTGCTTGCCTATGTCAGCCAGCACCCCTGCTATGGTGACCAAGATGGTGTATATGTTGGTGAGGTCTGCCCTGATCCCCATGTATTGTCCCTCCTGCAGCCGCTGGGTCTCCTGAAACTTGACCAGTACCGTGCCCATGGTCTCCTGGGAATGGTGGTATGCTCCTATGATGTTGGTCAGTGCCTCATGGAGGGTCGGTTCCCTGGGCCTGTCCTCTCCCTGTCGCACAGCAGTCCTCCCAGCTTCCCTGTTGTCCTGTGCCTCTGTCCCCTCAACCGTGTGCCCACTGCCACTGACCCCAGGTCCCTGATCTTCCTGTGTTTGTGGGGTTGCCTGGGGTCCCTGTAGTGGTGGACACACTGCTGATAGACGTGTCCTGGGGACAGTGGCATGGGCCCGCTGGGTGGGTGCTGTGCTGGTGTTTCCTGAGGGGGGAGGTTGTATGGTGGTTTGGGACTATGGCAGGGGAACCGACTGTCCAGAGGTCCCAGATGGGCCAGGCTGATCATCGTGATCCAGGTGTGCAGAGCTTCTGTCATCACTGCAGGCTTCTTCTGTGGGGGGACTGGATATGACTGGCACCTCCTGTCCAGTGACGTTGAGTAGGGGTCCTGTTGGGATGTAAATGCATTGTTATTGTATCTGTGTGTGCCATCTTGTGCAATGGGTGTGTTTCTCTGTATTAATGTGCTTGCACTATCGCCTTGGCCCTTGTGTGAGTGGTGATTTTGTGGCCTGGGTGAGTCTCTCTATTGGGCATGCTTTGGTGATGGGTGTCCATGCATGTCTGTGATGGGTGTCCGTGCATTGTTGTTGCATGCAGGGCTTGGTTGTGGGAGTGGTGGGTTGTGATGGTGGGGTGTGTGGGAGGTGTTGGAGTCATGGGAGTGAGGGTGAGGGTGGGAGTATGTGATGGCATGCATGTAAAGTGGGGGGGGAGACAGTAGTAAAGATTTGACTTACCAGAATCCAGTCCTCTTGCTACTCCTGCGAGGCCCTCAGGATGCATTATCGCCAAGACTTGCTCCTCCCATGTTGTTAGTTGTGGGGGAGGTGGTGGGGGTCCACCACCGGTCCTCTGTATGTCTACCTGGTGTCTTGATACCACGGAACGCACCTTCCCCCGTAGGTCATTCCACCTCTTCCTGATGTCATCCCTTGTTCTTGGATGCTGTCCCACTGCGTTGACCCTGTCCACAATTCTCCGCCACAGCTCCATCTTCCTGGCAATGGAGGTCTGCTGCACCTGTGATCCGAATAGCTGTGGCTCTACCCGGATGATTTCCTCTACCATGACCCTGAGCTCCTCCTCAGAAAACCTGGGGTGTCTTTGAGGTGCCATGATGTGGTGTGAGTGATGTGTGAGGTGATGTGTGATGTGATGTGTGGGGTGATGTGTTGGGGTGTGTAGTGCGAGGTGTGTGGATGGTGTATGTGTGATGGTGTTCTGTGCCTCTGCATGATGGTGTGGTCTTTGCTTTTCTCTCTCTGCTTCTTCAAAATTGTTGCACGTAAGGGGTTGTGGGTAATGTGGGTGTGTGTTTTAAAGTGGTGTGAGTGTGTGGGTGTGGTGTGTTTCCGGTGTGTGTATTTTGAATTGTCCAATGTGGTTGTGTTTTGTAAGTGTGTGTGTATTTTGAGCGTGGCAGTGTGTGCCGCCAATGGTTTACCGCGGTTGAAAGACCGCGTGTTGATTCATGGGTCGTGATACTGTGGGCGTATTCCTGTTGACGTGACGGTGTGGGTTTTGCTATTGGCAGTTTATCACTGACCTTTGGTGTGGTGGACTTGTGTGTGTGTCTGTATAGTGGCGGATTTTTCAGTGTGGGTCATAATACCCGTAGCGGATTTCCGCCACGGTCACGGTATGTTGGCGGCCGTCGGCACGGCAGTAAGCGGGATTTACCGCCAGGGTTGTAATGAGGACCTAAGTCTTTTTCTTTCTCTTACCCCCTGACAAACTGTTATCACTTCTTCCCCTTCTGACTCATCTTCCTCTGTGATAGCAGGAAACAACTTAACACCCTGCATTGTCACCGTTCTGCACTTCTTCAGTTCCCAATCCCGTCTCGCCTCTGCTAAAGACTTCTCTACCTTCCTTATTCTCCTCTGGAATTTCATTTCTTGTTGCTGCCTTGCTATGAGCTCCCAAACCTCTAATGCCTCAAACTGTGCCGGTCTCGGAAGTGGCTTTGTCTCATACAGTGTCATTTGCAACTGATCCAAAATTCTCAAATGAAACGTTCCATGCTCAAGAAACGCCAAAGCTCCCTGTTTTTCTGTTAATTTGCACCACTGCTTTAACCAAAGACATGGTGCGACACCTCGCTCCTCCATCACAATAAATGCCGGAGAATTTTCCGGTGGGGTAGGCTCCCCCACTGTCGCCGTAATGTATGTATCACCCTTCATGGCACTCCTAACCACTTTAAAAAACGTCCTGATTTTTCTATCTTTTGTGTATTCAATTCAATAAGGAAATGACTTTTACTCCCAAGATTGCATTCACACGATTTCGCAACCAATTGCCTCTTATGGACGGCTGCCAATCCACTTGCGACTCTTCTTACTAACCAACCTATCCCAGCGCGGCTCACTCTGACGTCACACTCACACACTGCCGCTGACAAAGTCTTGCGGCTTGCCCTCCTGATCTTCAACTCACCCGGAACTAATGCAAAAATAATTGCGAGCACTAACCAAAAACCAATAACAAAAACAAACCTGCTGGTTTACTACACGGAGGTATGCAATCGCTTTAGAGACCTTACGGATTTTCACTGATGGCCCTTTCGCTCATGCAGCTATTCCTCTTTCTCAGTCTCCCACATTCGCAAGCAAAATTTGACTCGCGAATTTCACTCTCAACTGATTAATGAGTCTGTCCTGGTGCACATAGGACTTGCCAAATTTCAGTCAAAAAGTTCTCTTACTTACTTAACTTACACACTGACTGTTGACCACACCCGATCAACCTACTAAACCAAACAGATTACAACATATAACCAAGTGTCTCCTACACTTGTCAATATACTCCGGAGTCTTAGACCACACAGGGTCCGTACATCACCAACAACCACGTGGACAATTTTTGAGCACAAAGCGCCACACACATATGAACTTCGACGACTTCCCATACTGTGGAGTACGCACACTCCTACTGAACCTCAACTGGGGTACGCAGACTCCCTATTTTCCCTCACATACATCACAATTCACCTGCGATCTGCATAAGCCTTTGCAAGCGCCATCTACCACTTTCACACTATTACTAGAACGCCGAGCACATACCCAGCTCTACTAGCGGGATCCAGGATCTGGGAAAGTCATTTCTGGGCTTAAGGGGACATCATGCTTGCTACAATTGCCATCACGAAAAATAAAATCCAAATCACAATAATAATGAACAACTAACCCTAACTCAAACTACCACCATAGCCATCGGGTACCACATAACCAGTTCTCCAAGGAAACAAACCATCAAGCTGCTACCAAAAACTGCTAGCGTCTGGTCCTTAGTAAGTAAACTTACAGGGGGACGCGTATAGGCCGATGAACCTTTAGATTTGCATGAAGTATCCTAGTTATGTAGTAACCAATGTTCATCAATAATCGATATGCAAATCAATATCCACTATGAAAATCATTAATCATCAGTAAATAGTGTCAGCATTTGATGAATAACCACAACTCAATATACGTTTTAACAAATGTATTTCCCTATTAGTTACAATACTAATTCATGAGGTTAATTCAGACTTTATTCAATCAACTCAAGATTCAATGCCGGGAGAACATGGCAGCCGGTGATTCTCAGCAGTCTTGCTGAGCGGCTGCGGCGCTAATGGCAGGCTGCGCGGGATGTTGTGAAGAGGGAATAGTGGTGCGGTAGGCACCGTAAAGGCACCGTAGAAGGGGAAGCGACCCCCTCCCCCTCGATCTTACCTTTCCTGCTGTGTACGCCGTGTATGCCGCTTCAAGCTTGCGGCCGCGTTTCAGCCCGACAAGTGACACTGTCTGAGACGCAAGAGTCAGACGAGGAGGCGGCGGCGAGAGCAAGCAGCGGACATTGGAGAAGGGTGGCCCTGGAGGTGAGAAGGGTCAGGACCCTCACATCCAGGGTCGCGTTGAGAGGCGCAACAAGGGGGAATTCAGGCAGAGGTAGCACCGGCTGGGATTTGCTGCAGGAGGATCAAATGAGTCTGAAGGCAGTAAGTGCAGAGCTGAAAAGAGGTGAGACTTTCCCCCCTTGTTTGTTTTTCGGAGAAGACCACTTCAGGAGATAAGTTGGGTATATTTTCCCAAGAGGAGGAAATGGGGAGTGCTATTTTGGAAACTCCTAACCCAGACAATTTGGAGGGGCGGCCCTGTGTCTTTAAAGCTGGGGGTAGGAAAAGAAGGTCCCCCTGGGCAAGAGAACAGCGCTGTTTGCCAGCAAAAAAGGAGAGAGAACCTCCCCAAAGTGGTGACAAGCAAGACAGGAAGGAGACAATCCCCAAGCCAGATAGTGACACGGGGAGAAGGAAAAAAACAGCCCCCGTGTGCCAACTGAAGGTTACCCCCTCTTTAAGATTGTACTTTAAAGCACAAAATTCGGCTGGAGTTTTAACTATCCCCTTAACAAATGTACATCCCTGTAGGGGGTCAAGTGGTGAGATGGAAGTTGCAGTCGAATGACAGAGTGACATAGTCTTAGCCCCACTGACATCCCAATGTTCTATGTTCACGAGAGGGGGAAGACTCAACTGAACCTGTTATAGGACCAATGGCTGAGGATCGCGGCATTGCACAGGCTTCAAATTTCTTGGTAAAGGAATCGGTAATCTTTCGGATAGCCTTGGTGGAACAGACTCTGAACCTTTGGCTCTGGTGGAGCATATGGGATCTCAGAATTCGCTTTCAGGAATGAATAAGGTGTCTAAGGTGCAGGCTCTACAGATGAGCGCATTAGAATCTCTGCTACATTCCCTAACCAAAGAAGGCAAGCAAGGCTTCCTGGTGTCGCAGACTAATCAGAAGGAGATCTAGGAGGTCCGTGAAGGTTTAGCTAATAAATTAGATTTGTTGGCTCAAAGAACACAGGCCCTGGAAGCTCAAGTGGAACAGTTAAAAGATACTGAGGCAAAGAATACGCAGGAAATAGAGGCATTGAAAAGTAAGAACAAGGTAGGTTTTGAGAAATTAGAACCATTAGAAAATAGTGCCAGAAGGAATAACATTAAGTTAATGAGTGTCCCGGAAGGGAAGGAAGGTGAAGACATCAAGGCTTTTGTGGTGGATCTTTTGATTCAAAGTGGTGCCTGATAAGGGACAAAGGAGGCACTAAGTAACGATATACAGTGTGTACATCAAGATCCTTTTCGGAAAACCATGAACAGAGCCAAATCTAGGCAGATTCTGGTGAATTTTCTCTTCTACACGGTTAAAGAAAAGATCTTATCAAAAGCTTTAAAATTGGATACTCTAAAACAATGCTCCTTTGAGGTCAGATTGGACGTTTCTTGTATTACCTCGAATAGGGAGTGGGAATTGGGTAAAAAGATGGAAGATTTCAGAGCACTGGGAGCTACACTTCAACTGAAATTTCCCGCAACCCTGAGAGTTATGCGGAATAATAAAATGTATAACTTAAGAGATCGTGGGGAAGTGGATATTCTTCTGGAGACGTTTAGGGGCACATAGTTAGTGTAATGGATCCTCTGCTCAGTTTCTTGCTTTTCTCTCTTTTCTTTTGTGAAACCCGCCAGCGCCTAATAGCCAGTAAGAAGAAGGGTTGGGTTCTCCAGGGTGGGGGGGTTATGGAGTTTAGTGGGGGGCAGGGGAAGTATTTGGGGAAGAGGGGTTGGGTTAAGGATGGGGGAGAAAAAAAGAAAAAAATGTGTACCTCACTACTTAGGGGCTCGATGGGTTGTTAATAATCTTAAGGATCCTCCTAAGAATATTAAAGACACAGAGAATGATATAAGAAATGGCTAGTAACAGGGTGCAATGTCTTTCCTGGAATGTGAATGGTCTTTGGGTTAAGCCTAGGAGGGATTATATTTTTCAGTACATAACATAATCTCCAGCTCTGATTATAATGTTGCAGGAGTCACATTTAGCAGGCTTAGAGGCCGCAAAATTTTTACATTTCAGAGGTGGGTGAAATATATGGTTTGTTCAGACAATACGTCTCCTTCTAGGGGAGTTTTGATTTTGATTAAGAGTCGGTTGAATGCTCAAGTTTTACGTCAGAAAGTAGATGTGAGGGGGAGGTGGATTGTAGAAGATATTAAAATTAATGAAAATATTTATATGTTTGCCTGTTATTATGGTCCTAGTCTGGATGATACTGGCCCTCTACAAGAGTTATGTGTTGAACTGCTAGATGCTCGAGATCCAATTATAATGTCTAGGGACTTCAATGTGGTGTTAAATGATTTTTTGGATAAATCAACCGGGAATAGATCATTGGGGCATCAACAGTCGCAGATATAAATCAAGGCTATTATGAAACAATTTTCATTAATGGATATATGGAGAGAAACTCATGGTCGAGTTTGTGGTTTTACTTTTCATAATAAGAAATATAAGCATCATTCAAGGATAGATTATTTTTTTAGTGGAAAGGTCACTTAAAAAGTTTGTTCTTGACATTGAGCATATTTCTGCGCATCTATCTAACTATGCAGCAGTGATATTAACACTGAAATGTGCCCCAGAATGTCACGCTAGAAGATGGACACTGGACAGAGCACTCTTAAATGATCCTAAGGTGGTGAACCGACTGGGGTTGGAAACTAAATCTTATTTTGAGTTGAATATGAATTTGGCGCCTCTTCATGTGGTATGGGTCTCTTATAAGGCTTTTATTAGGCTTTGATTAGTATCTCTGAGCGAAAAAAATAGGGATTACAATGAGGAAATACAGTACCTCTAACATAACATAGCCCATTGAGAACAAGAATTGGTAGAATTACAGAGGGTGGGAAAGAATGAGGAGTCTATTTTATCTGACTTGATATATAAACGAGCCTCCTTAGCAGCTATAATTGAAGCTAGAATGAAGCGAAGGCGGGAAGCAAGTAGATTAGCACATCTTGAGTATGGCGATAACGCAGGGAAACTGCTGGTGTGGAAGGTAAAGTCAGATTCGGTAAGGAATGAGATAAGAGAAATAAAATGCACTGCCTCTATTTCTGAGAGAGACTGCAGAGATTCAAAGAACATTTGTAAGCTTTTTTGAGTCTGTCTATACTGAAGCTTTACCTGCTATACTGGTGGATATATACCATGGGTTAGAAGATTTACAAATGAAGAAACTGAGTGATACTGATAAAATATCGCTGGAGGAGGAAATTTGAGTAGGAGAGATCGCTCAGGTTATTTCTAAAGGTAAAAAGGGGAAGTCGGCAGGACTGGATGGCTTACCACTCAAATTTTATGCAAATATACAAGAAGTAGTGACTCCGATTCTATTAAGTCTTTTTAATAGTATACTTAAAGGTGAGAGCCCCTTACCAAAATCTTGAGAGGAAGCAGTGATTACCCTTATTCTGAAACCAGGGAAATATCCTTTACTATGTGAATCTTATAGGCCCATTTCCTTGTTAAATAATGATTATAATTTATATGCCAATATTCTGGCTAACAGGCTGAGTTTGGTGATTGGGGGATTGATTAAAGATGATCAGAAAGGTTTTTTAAGGGGTAGATATATGTATGAGTTGTACCATGATTTGATCTGAGCAATCGATTTAGCGAACATTCATAATTTACTGTTGGCAGTGATAACGTTGGATGCACTAAAGCTTCTGATAGAGTGAATTGGGATTTCCTAACTTTTATTCTAAAACATCTTAATGTTTGGGAGAATTTTCTTGGGGCTGTGAAGAACATCTATAGAACCCCTACAGCTAGATTAGTACTAAATGGTGATCTGACTGTACCGTTTCGTATTACAAGGGGAACTAGACAGGGGTGCCCCCTATCCCCATTATTATTTAATTTGTATATTAAACCATTGGCTCTCATGATTAAGAGGGACCATTTGATTAAACCTTTCGCTTATATGGGTTGAGAGAAGAAAATTTCCTTATACGCAGATGATATTATGATTTACACAGAAAATTTGTCTCTTGCATTGGAGAGGCTTGAATTGCTAACAGCAGAATTTGGCCAAATCTCGGGTTACGCAGTAAATATGGCTAAAACAGAAATCATGACTTGGAATATGAGTGAAGATCACGGATTAATAAAAAATGAATTGAAATATTTGGGGGTCAAGATCTGTAGTAATCTGGAGGATATTCCAGTAGAGAATTTAAAAAATATGACACGAGAGATAAACAAACTATTGTTGAGTTGGTCGCATCTACCGTTAACATTATATGGTAGAGTGAATTTGATAAAAATGTTTATTCTCCCCAAGCTTACTTTTCTCTTCAATATGATTCCATTATCTTTTAACAAGAAAGGGATTAAAAAAACTCCAGGCAAAATTAGACAGTTTTATTTGGGCTTCTAAGGGGATTAGGATAGCTAGGAAGAAGCTTCAAAGAAAATACGATAAAGGAGGAATCACGTTGCCTAACATCCAGTTATACGCTTGGGCCTTTCAGTTAAAGAATGCTAAGAGTTTATTGTCAGGGAACGGGTTGAGTTTACTAAAGAGAACTATGTTAAAGTGTGAGGGAGAAGATGGACTAAAATGTATGTATAAATTTGGTCATCCTAAATTTTGCAAAAAAGTTAGACTGAAAGTGTTACAAGCCACCGACTGGTTATGGGCACAGATAAGGAAAATTACAGGCTTATCTTATTATAGTGTTTATGCCCCCATTTGGGACTCCCCGGGTACACCAGAATGTCTTAAGGACTCTCTTTCTCGACCTCTGAAGGAGCCGAGTATAGTGGAATGGGGTCAGTTATTTTACGAAGGTAAATTAAAATCTTGGGAGGAATTTTTGTTAACAACACGGGGTTCATTATCCAGATTTAAGTATCTCCAATCACAAAGCTCGGTACACTCCCTGCAAGAAGTGAGTACTTATACAAACGAGTTAGAGGAGTTACTGATTAATGGTCCATCCAGTAGGAAAGAAATAGCTGCTTAGTATGGTCTATTTTTAAATATTCTGGAGCAGGACCAGGATTTTCCTGGCTCTCTATGGGCCGATCTGATTCAGAGGAAAGAGATTATCAGTTTAGGGTCAACCTCGTGGCAGCTTCTTTATAAGGTAGTGAAACCTGCCTCATTGAGGAAGAACCACCTTTTTGTTTTACATAGGGTTTATTATACCCCTAGGAAGATAGCTAAATTTAGTTCTAAAGGGAACCCTGCTTGTAGGAAATGCGGCCTTGTGGAGGGTGACGATGTTCATATGTTTGTGCTTTGCCCCCAGATCTTGAGTTTCTGGGTAGAGGTCTTTGAAATTATAAAGAAAGTACTTCATGTACAGGTAGAGTGCTCTCCAGAATTAGTTTTATTTGGCTGGTCCCCCAAGATAGGTTATCTGATTGGCAGTAAGAGGAGTTTACTGTTCTATCGTATTTTGTTGGGTATAAGGGAGATCTGTAGACAATGGTTATCCTCAACACCTCCGTCTCAGCTTTAATGGTTGTCAATTGTAACAGAAATATGTAAACTAGATCTCAGCCGTTCCTGGGCAAAAGGTGTCATGAATTTATGGAAACCTTGGATGAATTGGGTGGACCAAGGGGCTTGTGTTATAACAAGAAGTAAATAGGCAAGAGGCTGCCCGATGATTAAGACACACAAGATGGAGACATTTTGGTGAAAGGGGTGCACAGATAGATATGTCTCCTATCCTCTTTGGCTTCCTACTATGAATCCTCTGTACTTTCCAGGCTAAATACTGGAATGAGGGCCTTGTTTTCAGAATGGAAGTTCAGAAAAATATGAGGACACACAAAAAAAAAATTAACTCAAGATTAATTCATTAGTGACCACCAATATCATAATCTAATCAGAACTTGAGAAAACATACGTTCTAATGCTTCAGCATAAACCAACAAAGATGAATATGTCAACATTTATAGCAGAATTCAGCAAAACAGTTCGTCAATCATTTGTCCCTGTCAGCGTCGCCGATAGGGACTTTACCTAATCCAGATTAGCATTAGCATGTGGGACTTCATGCAAAAGCAATTTGGAACATGAATTTGGAAAAACATCTAGCTCAGTGAAATACTATTTAGACAGCGCAGCTGGTACCTAGAAAGAGAGGCACAAAAGTTAATCAGTTACATTGTCATAGCTACCTAGCCACAAAATGGATCTGCAACAAAGTCAGTCTTTGTCTTCAGGCCATCAATCAATCAGCAACGCATCAAGCTCTCAAGAGCATGAGCCCAATGACAAAGTCTCACCTCAATTTCGGCAAAGGTCTCTCCCCGATCATCTGCCTCTAACGTTTCTCCCTCAATTCTAAAATTCCTCCCCCTTGTCATGACATTATATCAAAGTCATCCAAACCAAAACCCAAATTCCTAAGTGGTCAGTTGATCACCAGTTATTTCCCTAACCAATAACTTTAATTTGACAAATCTATGAATTCTAATATTACGCCGTTCTCAGGTTGGTTCACTGTACGATGTCCTCATACTCCGGCTCATCAGGTATCGAAAATGTTACAGCTTGTTCTCCAGTCAGTGTCTCTATTGTTCGAGTCCTGGGAAAGTATATCTTGTCTGCTCTACGCAGTACTTGTTGCAAATATGATTCTCTCATCTCCTGTTCGTCGGTTTATTGCAGAAAATTCTAGCTAAGCAAACTTTATTATCAGGAGCAGTTCAGGGTCAGTTCAGCACGTTAGCTTCTCTACATTGCATGATTATTCTGATTCTGCATGAGGCCTAGCAAAACTAGGCCACAACTTCGACTAAGTTAACTCTACAATATAATGTAAGAAATACATTATACATCTCAATTTGACATATTAGTACATTATTATCACGCATTTTCAACATTTCACATATTTTTTGTCATTTTTAGTATAATGTGTGAATGCTGGTGGCCACTCTTCGTGGGCACATTTTAAAATGTGCACATTAATTTCTCTATGTTTAATTATTTCTATCATTTTCTTGTTAATCAAAATCCATAAACATTCATTAATATTTTTAATTAAAACATCTGCTTCCACATCAATGATGAAAAGGCTGGAATTAATTGATGGTAAAAATTGGTGAATCCTAAAAAATGACGGAGATCTATAACTGTCTTTGGTACTGGCCACTGGAGTACTACTTGTACCTTATCTTTATCCATTTATATTCGAGAGGCTGCCATGATATAACTTAAATGAATATAACTGAGGATGACTCAAATGTACATTTTGATAACTTGACGTACAATTTATGAAGTCTTCAATGTTGCAGTGTTTCTTTCACATATTCTCAATGTTCTTATAAAGTGTCCAAAAACATCAGGACTTCATTGAGGCAGACTACCACAAATTGATCTAGCAGGTCTTGTAACATTTTGTTAATGAGATATGAAAAGGCTGTGGGCCATTGCCTAAGCCTAAAGGCATCATCTAATTCTCATAATACGCATATTTGGTATTAAATGCAGTCTTCTATTCATCTCCACTCTAGTTTGTGCAGGACTGTTTGCTCCATATAGCTCCAACTTTGTGAACCATTGAGAAGTGCATAGTTGACCTAGCAACAGAGATTAGTGGCAAAAGATATAGATTGTGGAAAGTGATGGAAGGACGCAGTGCTCTATGAGATTTTGGGACAAAGAAGATGGATGACCTAGCAAAGTGATGAAGAATGCTAAATAAATAATTTCCTGAGATTTTCAGCAATTTATTTCTGTAGATCAGTTTCTGCTCTGTGTGTGAGAGCATGAACACAACCATGTGATGTTTTTAGTCCTGGTATGAATTTGATAGTACTATTGTAGGATCAATGAGTTGGTGGCCGATCTTCCCCATTTTCACAAAATACATTTGCAAATTCTTGGTATCCTAAAAGAATATCTATTGACTCTTATCTTTTTTCCACACAACATACAAGCAGGAAAACATATGTTATGGGATAAAAGTAAAAGAGAAAGATGTTGTTTCTTGAGCCCAGTCAATCTGCAGATTATGCTTCCTTACCGAGGGCCTTCCAGGATGATAGAGAATGAATGGCTTTCTGTGACATCAAACCTGATGAAATCTAGCTTTCTGATCAGAGATCAAGCAGATCAATGGGCTGTTTTGTTACGTCTCCAGATGTTCATGGTGTTCTGTCCACAGCTCTGTTTAGTTCTGCTGCTAGCTTATTTATCAAAGGATTTACATGTTTCTTCACGAAGCCATAGTCTACAAAGAAGCCTGAAACACCGGAATCTATTAGACAGACACAGTGAGGGATCCTGTCTGTCATGATAACACCAATTGCAAATAGAAACATGCATTGTTTTTAGCAGGGGTACTTGGATTAGAGCTCAGGATGCCCTGCTTTTAAAGGTTGAGCAACACAGTTGCTGAACAAGATTTCACAAAATGACCTCCTTGCCAACAGTACATTTACAATTGATCCCGCCTTTCCCTTTTTTTCTATAGAAGATTTTGTACGTACAAGGCTGATTTGCATAGATTCTATATCTGATGCCCCTGTGAAGGATGGAATATGTGGTAAATGATATGCATGTACAGGCCTACGTTGTCCTTTCTTATGGCCACCTACTTCCTGTTGTATCTAGAGGGCCAAGTCTGTAAAAGCTGATGTCTTGGTTGGTTGATTTACGCCATAAGGCCTGCATCCTTTAAGTCTTCCCGTAGGCCAAGATAAAAGGCCACAGATAAAGATTTTTCTGTCCAACCTGCCTCAGCTACAAGCCTCTGAAAGTGTGCAATAATGGTCACTGACTTTTGTAATCCTCGTTTAGGAGCTAAATCCACATATGGGCATCATAAGTAGTTAGTCGCCTTTCTAATATGGCCTGGAACTCAGCCAAAAAATTAACAAAGTGAAATAAACAAGGTTCTGTTTAAGTATTAAAGGTGCCACCCATGTCAATACATGAATCCTTATACAGGTATAATAGAGCAAACAAATGTTTAGCTATACCATTATTAAACTGATGTTCATGATGTGTAATGGGGACTGTGCCAGAAATTCATAGAATAAATTTGATTCTCCAGGAAATATAGCAGAAGTTACCATAGTTGAATTTGTAGCAGACACTGGGGAAACTGTAGGTACAGTGTTAGTGTTGTAGAAGGTAGTACTTGCTATACCAAATTAATTATGCACAGGTACACCAGGTAAGGATGTTCATTGATTGATTGACAGATTTGTAAAGTTCTTGAATGCCAGAGGACGTCTTAGCACTGCTGCTGATACCAAAGAAATACAGGAGAAAGGAGGCCACACTACTGACGGAAAAGCAGAGTTGTAAGAAGCTTCCTGAAAGACACTAGGTTTGAACAGTTCTTTAAGTTCAGAGGGAGCTGGATCCATAGTCCTGCTGTCCTAAAAAAGAAGCTCCTGCCACCCCAGGATACCCACTTAGCCCTAGATAACGCTAAGTGCTTGGCTTCCAAAGATCTGAGCAATCGGACTGGGTACACCACACAAATCTACTCTGAAGATAGCCCGGACTGATGTTATACAGTGCCTTAAAGAAAATAGAGAGAACCTTGAACAATATCCTCTTAGCCATGGGGAGCTAATGCAGCTTTACCAAGGCCTGAGACATTAATTGATGTATTGGAGTATGTAACAGAAGCTGAGCTGAAGTGTTCTATAACATCTGAAGTTTATTAAGAAGTCTTTTTTGAATGTCGATAAATAGGGCATTACAATAATTCAATTTGGATCAGGTAACCACCATTTTTTGAAGGTCCAAGGGAATGAAAGGACATATTTTCAAAGTGAAGAATATAGAGGATGCTAGAGAATTAACCTGATCTTCAAATGGAAGCGTGGCATCAAAGTCAATCCCCAAATTCTTCACTCTCTGACCTGATGAAGGAAAAGGCCCCAATTCCTGAGGCCACCAATTTTGTAACCAAAGAACCTCCGTTTTACCAGAATTATTCTTTAAGCAGTTTTCCTTCATCCAGATGTCTATTTGGGACATGCAAGAGCTGACTCTTGAGGCCGTATCCTCTAGATTAGAAGGTACTGATACAACTATTTAGGTATCATCAGCATATGACACTACCGAAAAACCAAATGATTTGATCGGTCTCATCAAGGGGGTAACATAAAAATTGAAAAGCGTGAGGCTCAACGATGAGCCCAGTGGCACTCCGCATGGCAGACAAAATTGATCAGAGATAAAGTGTCCCATAGTCACCTGTTGTACTCTATCTGTAAGAAAAGATTTTATCAAGCTAAGAGCAAGACAGTCGATTCCCAGCTCAGTGAGCCGATTGATCAAGATGGTGTAATTGACCATATCAAAGGCCGCTAAGAGGTCACGTAATATTAATGCAGCCTTGCCACCCTATTATAGGATTGGCCTCAACGCCTCAGATGCAGCAGTCAGTGCTGACTCTGTGCTGTGTGACCTTCTAAAACCATTTTGGGTACAATCCAGCAGATTGTTAGTGTCTGTAAAAGCCAAAAATTCAGTATTTAAAGCTTTCTCCAGAAGCTTTGCTGGAAAAGGATACCTGGATATTGGCCTATAGTTACAGGATATTTGTGGATCCATGTTTTTTTTTTTTTTTTAGAACGGTAAAATGGAGGCCTTTTTCCAGTCATGCAGAAAATAGCCCAAATTAATGATGTCATTAAAAATCAATGTTAGTTGCCTGCTTCAAATATCTGGAACAAGGTGTGTGATTTTTGGTGGACAGGGATTCAAAGGTGATCCGATTTAGCTGATTTCAATAAACTACAAACCTTCTCAAAACTAGGCAGTGAAAACTTATTAAAGACAGCAGATGAATGTTAGAAACCGCTGCCTAACAGGGATTTGTATAGGGACTGACAGTTACAAAAGTATTAAAAACATCCTCTACTTTTGTCTGAATATAAATTAGCTAGCGTATTACAAAACGATTGACTAGAATTTTTATGACTAAGTGCAGGTAGTTTTGTCAAACTTTTCATAGTACTGAAAAGTTCTTTTGGAGAGTTATTAGCTTGCTTTATTTGTAAAGTATTTAGATTTTTCCTCTATGTTGAGCTTTTTATATTTCACAATAGAAAATTTGTAGATCTCTCTGTCTTAGGGATCATACTTAGACCTCCACACTCGCTCTTTCATTCTGCATTCTTGTTTCTGGGCTTTCAAATTCTCCCTAAACCAAGGTGCTGATGGAGATTTCCTGCAATTAGAAAATGCTTTATCTGGGGCTAGAGTGTTAAAAAACCTTCCTACCCTTGTACCGTAGTAATGTATGGTTGTATCAAGTTATGTCCTCAGCTTGATTTGAATTCTGGCAGTGATTCTGATAGAGCTGTATGCAGGGCAACTGGATTCATAGTCTGCCAAGCCCTGCTCTTAGTACTCAGAAGGTTAGATACCCTACTAGATGAGTGTTGAGATTAGCTAATAATAAACGTCACTGATTTGTGGTCTGACCACAGTAATGGTAAGAGACCAGTTACTTGAGATATTTATTGCTGGAAAAGATACCGTCCAGAGTGGGTCCTGCCAAATGTGTGGGATGTTTAACAAGTTGATGGAGTCCTAGATTTGTCATTGTATCGGACACAAAATGGTGTCTTTATCAGCATTATTTTCTGGAAGGTAATTAAAATCCCCCGAATCGTACAATCTGCTAAATTGACACTTGTTTCCAGTAACAGGCTGAGATTTTATGTAAATGAAGCCCTAGGGCCCGGTGGACGATAGATCAGTAAGCATCTGAAAGCATAGTGATTGGTGAGTTCTAATTGAAAACTGAGAGATTCACAGCATGCATTATTAACATCCGGACAACAGTGGATGGGGATATTGTCGCGAGTTACAATAGTGAGTTCCCCTCCCTTTTTGTTAGATCTATCCGCTCTTATAATTGTATAGCCAATTGGAAAGGCCTGTCCAGTTTTGGTAATAAAAACTATGTCGGGCTTATGTGTCCCTAAAAATTCAACAAAGTCGAGTTTGTGTTTAATTAAAGGCATAGCATTCAACAAGACACTTTTAACAACTTTGCTACAAGTAGTTCTAGGTAATAAAGTAGGATTTACACTTTGTACATTCTGAGTTGTTGTATGTAGAGTCAAATGGCCATTGGAGCAGTAAGTCAAATCCCATCTGGGATGCGGTCCTAGGATGGTACAAGCTGAAATCCTGCCTCCCAGGTTAACAGCCATAACCTCATCCCTGGGATACTGTAAGATGAGGGTTTCCCTTTGGTGTGCCTTTGGTGCCCCACGCCGCACCCGCTGCATGTGACCACTGACCGGTCACGTCAGCCTGCACATTTACAGCACACAAACATAGTGCCGCAACTCATAAAACGGCGGTCTTGTTCTAACAGGCGGGTAACATCCAAAGTTTAAGTATTCAAGAACAGTTCAAGCATAAACAGTTAAAAGACTTAAAAATACTTTACTATCGGTTTAGGCAAAGCACAATCCAGCATCACAACAGCAACACCTCAATTCTACCTTTCTCATGTAGCAGCGCAGTGCAGTCGCATCAGCCTGCCCATTTATAGCACCGCCCAAAAAGACTAGTGCAGTAACTGATAAAATGGCGGTCCCGTTCTAACAGGCGGGTACCATTTAAAGTGCAAGTATTCAAGAATAGTTAAAACATAAACAGTTAAAAGATTTTACTATTGGTTTAGGCAAAGCACAATCAAGCATCACAGCCACAACTCAATTTCCCTCTTCTCACATAGCAGCGCTGCTCAGTCACGTCAGCCTGCACATTTACAGCACCTTCCACAAAGACTAGTGCAGCAACTGATAGAATGGCAGTCCCATTCTAACAAGTGGGCACCATCTAAAGTGCAAGTATTCAAGAACAGTTGAAACATAAACAGTTAAAAGACTTTAAAAGGTTTTGCTAATAATCTAGGCAAAGCACAATCAAGCAGCAGCAACACCTCAATTCTCTCTTTCTCATGTAGCAGCACAACTTGGATGTGGATTTGTACTGTAGGTGGTATAACCTCTTCAACAAAATAGTTTTCACCTTCAGCAATTTTCATATCTTTCTGTTCCAGTGAGCTGAAATGATCAGCTGAAGGATCTATTAGGGGCCCACAAACTGTCAAGAACCGATGGTATAATAATAATACTATGGTAGATGCCAAAGATCATTTCCCTGCCTTTGATAAGCCAAACAAATACAAGTACTTTGTATGATGACTAAGTACTATAATTTAGAACCATAGGAAAAAAGGAAGAAGGAATAGGAAAGGGAGAAGCACTGCAACACCCCAGAAACACTACAGCCATCTACTAAAAAATAGAAACATAGATATGATTAACATCACTTTTAAATGGATTGAATACAGATAGGGGCACATAACAGTTGACATGAATTTAAACTCATCACTATAGATTACAGGGGTTCTTAACCCACAGCAAGAGCCAGACTGTACTTCAGGCACCACTGTCAGAAAGCCAAAGAGGAACAGCAAGAAAGTCTTTACATAGGTAGCTGGAATTGAGGATAAACAGGAAGGAACTCAAAAAGGAATAGTAAAAAATACAAAGGGCCTCATTACGACTTTAGCGGTCCTTTTACAGGACCGCTGAAGCCCCTGCAAGCAAAAGACCGACAGCACTGGAGGTCTTTTGCCCACCATATTAGGAGTTTTCCACTGGGCCAGCGGGCAGAAACAGTGTTTCGGGCAGTGAAATATGCGATGGGGCTGTGCATTTGGGCTGCTGCACTGCCCATGCCATGTGCATGGGCAGTACAGGGGCCCCAGGGGCCCCCCGATGCCCCCATTCCGCCAGCCTTTCTATGGCGGTGTTAACCACCATAGAAAGGCTGGCGGATGGGGACTCGTAATCCCCAGGGTAGCGGTGCTTGCAGCGCTGCCCTGGCAGATCAGAACATCCAGGACCGCCGGGACTGCCAGGCTGGTGGCAGCCTGGCGATGTTGGAGGTTGGACCGTGGCGGCTCTGTCACAGTCATAACGGGGTGGTCGGACTGCCCTGTCTGCGGTGGTCGAACCGCCATCGCAAGGCTGGTGGTCTTAAGACCACCAGCTTCGTAATGAGGCCCAAAGTGTGCTTTCAGAAGCAATTCCAGTGACGGATTCGACAAATGCAAGAAGCCCAAGAAGGCACACAGTTGCCTGGCAGCTTGTTGCTGCAAGTGCTTTTTCTTTTGTACCCAGGCTGACAGTTATTACTCGGAATTTCCTGTACAGGTAACCAGTGAATGGTTACCATCTTTATTTGGATACCCTATGTCCCAGCACATAGTAAAGTTACCAATTTGTTCTGGGGCGAATGACATATCAGTGCTGCCACCGAGAAAATGTACACCACAGATTGCATGTTCTTTGATTCCTGTGACTTGGCCTTTCTGACCATGATACCAGGATCTCCATGCAACTCTGTAAGACTGATTCTTGACCGGAGAATTAAAGAATGAGCTTGGAGTGGTAATCAGCAAACAAGGGAGAGCGAGTCGAAAAGAGAGCAACAAAACACATGCACTCTCATGGAGTCCTGAAAACAAAAAACAAAGTATTTCCCTAATTCCACACAGTGAAGGATACAAGCGATCCAATCAAACCAATGGTAAACACGCTATGCTCCAAAGAAGGAAGGAAGATGAAGAGAATTCACTGAATAGGAAGCAAACAAATTAGTTGACAGGAAAATCAACCAATGTTAAGCAAAGGGCTGACTAACAGCCCAGTGTAAGAACTAGCATATAAGCTCTGTAGGCGAAATATAAAAAAGTGACAGACGTTCACAGCAAGAAGTGGACATTCATTTCTTCATACTTTTTAATCAGCAGCAAAGAATAATTATACAGTACAAAGAAAGAAATGTATTTTGAGCAACTTACATACTTCCCAAATCACCAGGTGCTCATTATCACACCCATTATTCAGGTGGCATCAACACCATAAATGTACACAGCATCCCTTCTACTTAATGAATCGTTTTTGACTTTTCATATGGTGCATTTTACATTGTTTTGTTTTAGGTAAAGTTTTATTAGAAACATATTGTATGTATGGTTGTATAAAATCCCCTTTTCTTTTGTGTGACAAAATGATATGCCCTCTTAAGACCACTGTTATGACAACTCTCGGTAACGTCACTAGGCAATCACTTCATTGTCACGCAGTCTGGGCTGCAAATCAGTGCTCTTGTGCAATTATTCTTGGCAGCGTCCAATAGTCTCGGAGACTTCTTTGGAGCGGGTGTTGAGTTCATACATATGAAGGCGAGGGAACACTTGCTGGTGCAATAATGGCTGTTAGATTTTTTGTCAGCTGGTCGCCTAGTCTGACTAGATTTACTTTCCCTATTCAGAGCCTTCTTCCACGTGCCAAATTAACTCATTTTGAAAGGCATTAGAAATCCTTTATTTCGGCCACTAGGACCATAAAAAGTACAAATGCGAACAAAAAAATACATAATAATAATTAAAACAATACATTTCAGCACTGGAAAAGTCGTGGTTCAAATAAATGTGCAACAAGGCAATACAATAAAACTTTAAAAATGTCGACTTACACATAAAAATGACATTTAAAAATATAAGGAGGGACAAGAAATAGTGCTACTGTTCAAAATATAAATGCAGAGGTATAGCACAAAGATCAGCCTAATACAAAAAGGGAAAAGCGTCTTTCGATGGAGTGTCCACATAGCATCCAAGAACTTGGCTGCTGGAATCGCATGATTGTGACTACGAACAACCCAATTGAGCAGCTCCATCTAGGACCCGTAGCATTGAGTTCCCACCTCCATCATTCAATGAAAACCAATGTTATACATGTCATATAGACCAAATACAACAGGCACCAAGAATCAGGGTTCGTATCAGTCCTCCACCCTCGTCCTTATGCACCATACCTTGAATAGATAACTAGAGACAGCAAAAACTTTAAATTGGTCAGTGTTCATCCTCAGACCTCTTAATGCCTCAGAACAACTAGTAAGTCCAACATTGAGAGAGAAAGAGATTATCTGAACAGATCTATGCCTCCTATAGATTGGACACAAGAAGAGGACACGTGCCTCTGTTTCATACCCCTGACCATATGATGGGCACAGACTATCCATCGACAATTGTCCCTTCAGATTCCACTTACTTGTGAAGGAACCAATTGGAAGGGTGCCATGCCTAAACTGGAGGGATAGCTTTCTCCCAGGGGCGGTTGAATTGTATCAAGGCAGCTTTCCAAACAATAGGATTCCTTGAAACACACGAATTGTGAGGTCAAGTTGCCTTGGAAATTCACCGTAAAAAAGTTAGAAAGTTTGTGGTCCCTGTAATATTTGGTGAGTTCCACTCGTGGAATGACGTCTCTCCCGGCTTATCCCACAAATGGCGCTTACCCATCTTTTCAAAAGTAATCTTGACGTATCTCAGTCAAGGTTATCTATTCTCCCTGGCAATCTCTAGAACTTCCCCAAGGTCAGAGCTATATGAATTTAACTCCGGAGTTGCCCATATTCTCCGCCAAAAGAGTAAAGGCCTAAGTCTGATATCCTCTTCTAGAGGTTTCAATCCCAGATCCAAGCGAAGATGCAGCAATGGGGTACTGGCTGGGAGCTCAACAACTGTCTCAAAAACCTATTCTCAATACTCATGAACTCAGCCAGAGGCTTATGTCCCTATAGCTCAGCTCCATATACGGCCACACCTACGGCTTGCCATTTATAAATCTCCATTATGGGGCTAACTGGCTTGGACAGTGACTCCCTGTGCATCTTCGTGAGCCCATCCACAAACTGGCCCAACCTCAATCTTTGTCTTTCCATGTGAAAAAGCCAGTCAATGTGCTTGCTGAGGGTAGGCCCTAGGTATTCAAAGGTTTGAGACCCTGTCTTGTGTAAACCCATTCAAGTTGGGATAAGAGCGTGTGGTCTTTATGGGGTTCAAAATCATACATTTTGTCAAGCTCCCATTAATTTCTAATGTCCTTTCTCTACAAAAAGAGTTGAAGTTATTGAGTGCCCGCTGAGTTCTCATAGGGGACTTTGAGATTAAAAGGGTATCATCAGCGAACATAAGAGCTGGTACCTCAGCGTTTGCTAACTTAGGGCCATCATTCTGTATGTCTGACAGACAGTTGACTAACCCGTTAACATACAAAGCAAGTAATGAAGGTGCCAGCACACAACCCTGTTGAACCCATTTGGAAACGGGGAATGAGTCTGGGAGCGCTCCTAGTTGGCCATAGCGAACCTGTGCAAAGTTCCCTTCATGGAGTCTTTGTATAGTGAGGCACAGATAAGGGGAGGCCCTTATGCTTGCCATAACATGCCAGAGCCTCTCCCTAGAGACGAAATCAAAAGCGGAGCATAGACCAACAAAAATCAAATACAGACTGCCTCCCTCCAGAACAACGTACTTCCAGTACAATAGCTGTAACCTAAAAATGTGGTCAATAGTCGAAGTAATGGGTGCGAAAAACCTGCTTGAAGTGGGCTAAGAACATCCAGTCATGCAATCTCTCTAGAACCACTCTAGAATTTTATTTTTGTTGGACATCAATGGAATTTCATACATAAATGAAAAGGGTGACCATCAAGTGGTTCTCTGTGTATATGCCTTGTGCATTGTAGGATGTGTTTGCATTTTCTAAATTATATGACACCTTTTACTACTGTGCAAATGGTGACATATACTGTGTCTGTGTTAAGGTGTATTTTAAACAAAAAAGAGCTTTTAATAAAAAAAAAAAGTTGCCACCTTTCAGATATAGTATAGGTCAACATTTGGCACAAAGGAAATTTGGACTGCTGGGTAGTGAGATGTACACAGGAAATGGTAAGAAAAAGTCAACTAGCCTTTTTGAAGACTAAGTTAAAGAGAGATGCCAAAAGTGATAAGGTACTAAGCAATCTTGTTTCTATGAAAAAAGATAGCAATCAGGGAATGGTTTCAAATTATGTGGTTCGTTATTGTCTCTATTTCCTCTATTAGTTAAGATATGATTTCATGCTGATTGAGTCCATTGATGTTTTGCTGAGGTCATCATAATCACAGTTCGTTGTTCAGTTCCTTGTTGGATGTTCCACCTTGGTCCTCCCAAACAACAACGGAATAAGTTCTAAACAAGGCTCCAGGTACACTGGGTTGTTGTGGGTGTGCCTATCATTCAATGAACTTTACTGGGTCATCTTGATCCTGATGTAGCCAAAGAACTGAGATAATTCTCTTGCTGTTATGAATGTGTCTTGTTAATCACATTGTTTTAATGCTGTATAGGAGGAACATTTTTACTGGCAACATGTGTTTTTGCTTTAGGAATATTGTACACAGAACAGACCATCTTGTCCTCAGAGTTAGATTTTTTTATTGTAAAGGTGAAATGGTTTGCAATATTTTGAATGTCTTGATGAAGTCTAATATCAAAAGACAGATCAGCAGAATCAAAGTTGTCAATGTTTCTTTGTCTGTTTGATAAATCTCACGATTCATCAGCTTACGTGATTTCTTTTAAATAGATCATTTTGGAGTCTGACTCTAACCTAAAGGTGATATGTTAGTGAATGATTGTTACTGTAGGGTGAGAGGTGTTTGTTGGATTAAATTGATGTAGAGGGAAATATATGTATGTACCTTTGGGATATTATGTTGTTCAATTTTTTAATTGACGGTTATTTATTGATAGATTTGTAAACTTATCCCTTTATATGTAAAGAAAAGTTATACAATAAAAATGTTTGTCATACTCATTAATTATTGATAGTTCACATAAGCTTTCTTGCCATTTCTTGATATAAAAAGACATGTCTGAATGACACAAAAGAGTACTTTGCAGCAAATGAGTTAGTTGAGCCAGAAACCAAGGGGCATATTTACAAATCATGTGGGCCACTGGTGCAACACTTTTTGTGATGCACTGGGGTGCATAGTGCAGACTCATTTCTACAAGGCCACGCAAATCCACTTTGTGTGGCTTTAATGGCCTTGTAGACATGGTTTAAGGCAACGCTGCGCAAGTTGCTGCGTTGCCTTACATTGCGTCAAGGAAGCATACCATGGGTGTTGCTGCGGGTGTTGCCAAGCAAAACCCATGGGTTTTGACACATTCCAAAATTTACAAGAACTTGTAAACCTATGAATGCACCAAAACTGTACGCCTCCCCAGTGCAGATGCAACGAGGAGAAATATCTTTATTTCTCCTTGTTGTTTCCTCTTTTTATACGTGCTGCATGGGAAGAGGAAAATGCAGCTCTGCATTATTTTTGTGTTGGAAGGTGTCCCTCCCTGCACAATAACAATCCTGCTGACAACGCAGACACCCTGCTTTGGCGCTAGGCAGCAGTTTGTGTGCCAGTGCAGGGGGAAAGGTTGGAAATGCACCATATCTTGCATATACAGTGCATTTCTGCCCTTTCCCTGTGACGCAGGGCAGCGCAGCAAGGCTTGTAAATATGCCTCCTAATTTATTGTAAGGTGAAGGTTTTGTAAGTATTCCTCGTAAAGTTATATGATAGATGTAATTGTGAAACAATGGATTGGTGGTTGTAATCCATAGCACAAAACTTTCTAAAAAAGGCTATAGCTGCAGAAAACTTAGTAGACCCCAATATTTTGACAGAAGTGTTTGCTATATTGGTGGTAGTAATAGAGCCTTTGTAGCAGATTGCAGGAAAGACAATTCTGATATGTCTAGATCCTAAACATTTGGAATTTACTTTCTAAGAACCAGGTGATGAGGCAGAGACTACGCGTTTTGCCTACTCATCAAAGTATGTTAAGACTCCTTTGCTAAAGCCCAAGCTTCATTACAGAGAACTTTCTGACGGAGGGTTTTTGGCAGGGCTAGGAAATGTAAAGTCACTTGCCTGTTCACTGATTAAAATGATTGCCTACACCACTGAACCTTCATCTGCAGGGTCAAAAAAATGACTTATTTCATTCAGAGCAGTTTTCCACTCAGAAAAACAGAAACTGGAGATCACAATCCCTCAGGAGCACCCAATAACCTCACTATTAAAGAAGTATTATTCACTTCTTTCCAGGAAACAGTCGGTGAAACCTTGCCTTGCTATGTATTACTCACAAGCCTTGTGTTTTTTAAATGGTGCAGAGGCTTCACATTCACCTGTGCAGAGGGTTACTGCAAACATGTTCCCAAAGTCATCTTGATATTCCCCAGGAGACACAAGTTTGACTTGAAAAGAAATTAAAAATCTGTGTGAAGAAGGGTGGTAATTCAGACTCCTATGTCAACCCAGGTTTTGTAATCAACTTATTCATAGACTAAAAGCAATATAAAAAGTTGCACACAGTGATAAATTAAATGGTTTCAATCAACAAGTGACTTACATAATGTCAGCATTAAGGAAATACACATATTATAGGGCACCCTTCTGTAAGATTGTTTCAGTTAGATTTGAAAGATATCTTGTTGTCCCCATTCATGTTCCTCATCAGGATTATTTCAATTTGTGTCGGACAAGATGTAACGGTTTACTTTCCCCATTCAATCTGTCATTGGTACTGGGGTGTTTCATGAAGCTGGGGAGACCTGTACTTGGTCATAAAGGCCAGGGGTATTCATCAGATTAAGAAGCATATTTACAAGCCCTTGCGCCACACTAGTGTCATTTTGTTTAACGCTAATTTGGTGTTAAGGAGGCAATTTCCCTGCACCATATTTACAAAATGGCACAATGCATGCATTACACCACTTTGTAAATGCTTGCGCCAGGCATAATGTATGCAAGGGGGGATTCCGGCGCAGGAAAGCCTGAGAAATGGTGCAGTGAAATTTACATTTCACTGCCTCATTTTTTCCATCATTTCTAACGCCTGCTTGACGCACCCATTATATGCAATGGCCTTCCTGTACTTTGCTGTACTAGTGTCAAAAGTTTTTACGCTGCCGTAGCAAAGTACCACAGTAGCATCAAAAAGATGACACAATTGTGCTAACGACTGCCATTGTGTTCCCTATTGTAAATACGGCGCAACCATGGTGTCATTAGATGCCTGTAGGGAAGCACAAGGACAGTGGCGCATCACGTATGAGGCGCCACTTTCTTGTAAATATGCCCCATATATCTAAACAACATTCTTATGTCTCAGTTGTAGTAATCTAACAAGAGAACGCCGACATCACCATAAATCCTAATATTCTAGATTTATTCATAAACTGGTAATAATAGTTTCTTCCCTTCATGAAATGCAGAATTGTGGGTGTTTCTGATCGAATGTATGCCTGCTTGTCTTTAGTGTCCTTCGATTACAATATGTAGCATACAGGAGACAATAGAAGATCTTAAGGCGCAGAATGTTCTAGAGGACAGTGGTATGCATACTAGGTCTGTTTTCAGCATCCATTTGAGCTTTCTTTTTAGGCCATTGTGTTAATGGGGTCTTGAGAGATTTGTTAGCTTACATATTTGTTTATGTCTGCCTCGTGCGTCATCATTCATCAAGCCGCAGAAGCAGGAGATGCATCTAAATCACATGCAGATTTATAATGGGACAGCCATTTTCTTTGCAGATCAGACCTCATTATAGAATGTGATATCAGTTGGCAAGGTTACGGTGCTTGTTGCTTATGAAAATCTCCTGTACGGTCAACTGTCCTGATGCTCTAGCAGGGTCTTTTGGCCTCAATTGTTTTTAAATTGATCAAATGTATTGCTGTATTGTTGCAGGACTACAGCAGTCAAATATAAAAACAAATTGGGAGATGCAAGATCAAAGAAACTAGCATAATAAGTAAGTAACATCTTGCACTTACACTCAACAGGAATGTTACCTTTCTGTCAGAAACCCTTCTGGGCATGAACGATGTAGTGGCAACTGGAATTTGAAACACCGAAGGTTTTCCAACTACCAGATATTAGATAAAGGGAATTCCTACCTGTAATTTCACTAGATCTGGGGTCCATTAGAAATTGATCTTTTTGTCACACAAATGAAAACTCATCTTCCAAATTCTTTGAGTCGGAGGTCGAAATGGCGCTTGATGCATTCCTACAGAACTGGACAAGCTGAAAGCATATGCGTCCAACATTTTTGCTATGAATCTGAGACTGATTTATCTAGTGAGGAACTGTGGATGCAGTGACTGAGAGAAAAAACCTTGTTAAAATAGATATGTCTTTATCGAGTGTCTGAACCTGAAGGAGAATGGTCTCAGCTCAAAGGTTGTAGGGTCATAACTTTGAAAACGTTGGGGCTCCTACCCTTGATTTATGCACTTTAAACGCTAGCCAGTTAGGTAAGGCAACTGGTATATCCAGTGGAGAGATTTACTAGGCATGTTTAGCTACACCTCAGGGGAAATCTGCCATGAATGTAGAACTTCAAACTGGGTAAGTAAACCAAGGGATACCACATATACCCACATGCACAGGTGTAATCATACGCTTTGATGGGCCTTGCTTCTGAGGTTGGCTGATTAGACTAATAAAGCACCCTCAGGCTCATTATACATGTTTCTCCGTCTGTAACAGTCCTTTCCAGGCTTGCAAACTGCAGCCTAAATGGTAAACCGATGAAGGATAATTTTCTGGATCAATAGAGGTACTCTGGAGGTCCAATTTTTCATACCGTAGCTGCAACTTGTGGATTGTCTTGAACATTGCTAACTAGATATTCATATTTATTTATTTTTTGTTGCAAGAGTGTGATCTGGTTTCAGGAGGTTATGGCTTCAGATATTTCATGGAACGAGAAAGAAACAAAGGTGTTGCCGACTGCTACACGATTGAATGGCGCGGAATTGGTTGAAGTGCATCAAACTCCTAAAAATATTGGCAATATTCTGGCTATTTAAAAATACCTTTATTTATACTGTATGTTTATTAGTTGTTGCTGTTTGAGAAATGTAATGAAGACCCTTGCAAAATCTCTACCTTCATTAGGCTTGAGCCAGCGACTGCATGTGCTTGTTTGTGAGACACTATTGTGTTCGGTAAATGACTTGCAGTCTGCCCATTGCTTACAGTTTGTTGGCTTTTGTTTCACTCTTCTTTGTTGACTCCTAATTGGCCAGCGCAGGCCATGCGTCACTTTTGTTTGTCTCTGTGGAGCAGGGGCGTAGCACAGATTGGTCAATCTTAATGGGTGCCCGCCACTGCTCCTAACGTGATAGAGGAGCTATTTCTTCTAAACACCCCATTCTCTCCCCTGCATTCCCTGTCTCTTTTTTTTTTTACTAGTCTATACCTTCTATCGCTTTTTTAAACCTATTGCACAGCAGCACGAGCTGATGGGGAACATAGCTTTACATAACAGGGGGGGGGGGAGCACTATGACGCGGTCAACGTTGGCCATGCCATAGCGCTTTTTTTTTTTTAACATTAAGCTGTGTTGCTTATTTTTCTTTCATCGTGTCCCGGCACACACAATGGGACAGTCTCAATGTGTACCTGGTGAGGGCTTCACCGTCGCTTGATTATATCAAGGCATCATTCTCATTGAAGTCAATTGCAAGTTTATGGTTGCTTGACAGGCCCTGAGCTGGCTCGCTCACCCACACACAGTGAGTGGGGCAGGAGCCGAGGATTGTGAGGAGGGAAGAGGCGAGCCTTCGTACTTCTAGTGCTCAGACATACCTGCCAGACGCTGCAAAGGCATGCGATCAAGGGTTTGGACTATAATGGATGGTGTCTGCTCCACTCCGATGTATAAAAAATTTCAACATTTTCTAATGGGTGTTTGCAAAGCACAGCTTTTGTCTTTTGGCCGCTTGGCACTGTATGTAGATGTTATTTAAAGTATATAATAGGTTCGCATTGGGTCATGTCCGGCGGGAGTACTTTGTTCAGTATGCTTTTATTTTGACCATCCGATGTTATGCCAAAATAGCTCATTGAAGTGCCAGTACTTTATAGACTGTTTGTATCAAACATAAGGTGCTGTACAAAAATATTAAGGTGCTGTGCGTGTGAGTGTATTTTGGACAGCAGACCACAGTTATATTAATGGTCTGTTACATATTAACATGTTTGTATATATTTTACGACACCTTTTGCAATTTGGGGTCTAGGACAATAACAGGATTGGAACAGTGTCGGGTGTTTTTGATCTTTTCCCGACAACCAAAGGGGGCAGGTTCCAAATGTATCAACCCAGCTGCATTCTGGTAGTTGTAGTCATTTTTCTATTATAAATCACAGGATGAAACTCATAAATATGGGTTGGTGAGCAATGTACATTTGTTATGGTAAAGACTGAGCTCTCTGGTTTGACCTGAATGGAAGGATCCCACTTTTCAACAGAACGCAAGTCGGTGGAACAGGGCGCTCAAGTTGTTCCATGTATGTTTGATGTTCCCAGAGGGTGATCGTTGCTTTTACACCTCAGTTGCTGTAGGCCTGGATTTAAGATGGAAAAAGGACCCCTGCAAGGCTATCGATGCAAGGTGATATGGGCATCGGTCACCTCACAATAGAGGAATGTCAGATCGCCAGATATAAATCACTTGCCTGAGGATCACACAATTTGTAAATGGGGATTATGGGATGAAAACGCTGACTTCCTGTTTACACATTAACTAATGATAAAACTAGATCCTATTTTGTCCATGTACACAGTCTAGAGAGGGAAGATATGTTCAAAAACGATTTAATTCTGGAAGGTCCCATAATGTGCAGAGTCCGGATGCATCACCAGGGTTGCAATCTGGTCACAGCGTGGAAACTCTAGAGATGGTTACATTGGTGCTTTGGCTCCATGGCAAAACCATCTACCCCTCACCCACACAGTAACTTAGTAGGAAATTGCTGAGAATGCTGAAACGGTTGTGGTGTAAACTGAACCCGCTTTCCTCACACTTGTGCCATGTATATATTATATATGTGTTTGAAACCCTCAGGAAAGCTTCAAATGTTCATTGGCTCAGGCAGGAAAGGCAATTTTCAGTTCAAAAAGAGACTTATTTTTGCTGGACAGTCACCCTTTTTAATGTAGATTTTCCTAGTATATTATGACTGAAAGTCTTAATTTTATTAAAGACACGGAGGCGAGTATTATGCTTCTCTAACTTGCTTTAATTCCAATAGCAGCAGTCAAGAACTACAACTCCCAAAAGGCTTGAAACACATAAAGCCAATGGGAGAGAAAAACGTAATCATTAAAGCACCAATCAGAACAGCAGGAGGTATGTAATCACTAAGCTTGACTGCGACCAGCCCTCTTTCTTGATGGGAGAAGGTTAGTGAGTACGAGAAAATAACGGGAATATAGCTAAAATTATCGCAACTGCTAAAGTCAATGAACAAATATCCTGAATCAGGTCCAGACAGAAACGAAGTGAAGGAGACATCCGGCAGGAAGTAGAGACACTGCAGCGGTAAGGATCCGATTGTCCAGTAGAGACGTATGTGTCCGACAGAACCATCCTCCGATCAGGTAGAAGATTGAGCTGGAGTGGAGGTTGCTGCAAGGGAGGGAAAACAATACAAAATCAGAAATATCTCCTTGTTGAGGTGGGATAATACTCGCCTCCGTGTCTTTAATAAAATTAAGGCTCTCCGTCATAATATACTAGGAAAATCTACATTTTATGTCAAGAACGGAGGCTCATATTATTCTGTTTTAAAGCATATTAATCACTACTGACATAGCAGTATGAACTGGTTTACAATGAAATGTCCTGAAAACATTGTCATTGGACCAGTCAGACGATCTCAGAATGTCCTCTAACGTAGACCCAACCCAGAAAGCCTTGGAAGCCATGGCCCCTCTAGCTGAATGAACCCCAAAAACGGAGGTATCTATACCTGCTAAGGACATCAACCAACGAACCCATCTGGCTAGAGTCGCTGAAGACACCGGATTATGAGGTTTCCGGAAAGAAATGAGTAGTTGGGGAAAAAAGGATGTTCTGAGATCAGCTGTACGTTCTTCATAACATTTGAGACATTGTCCCACACACAACTTAGGTTGATCCGGGAAATACGGATAAAAAACTGTACGTAAGTTAGTCTTGGTACGTTTGTTAATGGAGAACATTACCCCTGTGGGGGCAAACTGCTGAGAAGCAACATCCCGCGCCCTAACATCCGATAAACGCTTAATGGAAACTAAGCAAAGTAACATGGTAAGTTTTGCTGAAAGCATTTTTAAAGACAAATCAGAATTATCTTGCCAAGACAAAAACAAATTCAAAACCACATTGACATCCCATAACTTTGAATATTTAGGCAGTGGGGGAATGGAAAGTTTTACTCCCTTTAACAGACGACAAAGTAGAGGGTGTTCACCCACAGGTTTTCCGTTGACATAGGCGTGATGCATAGAAACAGCTGACCTATACAATTTAATGGTCCTATAGAACTTACCTGCACTAGCTTGCGCAGCTAGAAAGTTAATTACATAATTTATATCTGTTGAAATTGGATCGAGGTCCCTTCACAGACACCAGCTTGACAAAAGAGACCAAGCGGAAGAGTACGCTTTCCTGGTGCCGGGAGCCCAGGCTTTATTGATGAAGCCAGTAGCTTCTTCCGAAATTGGGATGGTAGATGGGGAAGGCCTGACACCTTCCAGCCTGAAAGGATGAGTGTTTTGTTGAGTACCAGGGGGTGAGGATTTCCTAAGGAATCCAGCAGAAGGGAAGGAAAAAGAGGAAGAAAGATGGGAAAATCGATTGCCAATTCTAAGAGAGGGGGAAACCAGATTTGAGACTGCCAAAATGGTACAACCAGGACCACAGTTGCCTTCTGCCGCCTGACTTGGGCCAGAACTCTAGTGATCATTATCAATGGAGGAAAAGCATAATTGACCATCTGTGACCAATCCTGAAGAAAAGCATCGGGGGCCAATGCTGAAGGATCCGGGCGCCAACTGAAAAAGAGGGGTAATTGGCCATTGAGGTGAGAGGCAAAGAGGTCTATGCCGAAGGGGCCCCATTTGTGGAGATAGACTGGAAAACTGAGGGATGAAGTTTCCAATCGCTGTAATCCCTGAGGAAGTGGGAATGCCAATCCGCCGTTTGATTGAGGAATCCCGGGAGGTACTCCGCAGTTAGAGATATCTTGTTGCGCAGACAATATTCCCAAAGGCTTTTTGCCAGGTCTGCTAACAGCTTTGATCTGGTTCCTCCTAGATTGTTTATGTAACGGACAGCCGAAACATTGTCCATCCGGAGGAGGATGGTACACCGCACCCTGTCTTTTGCCAGGCTCTTGATTGCAAAGGAGCCCGCAAGCATCTCTAAATAATTGATGTGCAATTTGGACTCCCTTAACGACCATGTACTGCCAGTTGAGATTAGACCACAATGGGCACCCCAACCCATCAGACTTGCATCGGACTCTGACACAAGATCTGGGGCTGATGGAAAGATAGCTCTGCCGTTCCAGGCATCTAAATGGTCTATCCACTTTTGGAGTTCTAGGCGGGATTCTTGATCTAGAATGATCAGTTCCTAATAGGCAAGACCTTTCCTGAGATTACAAATTTTTTGTCTTTGGAGTGTTCGATAATGCAATGGGCCGAGAAATATGGCCTGAATTGAAGAGGACAAGAGGCCCACAATCCTGGCCAGAGATCTCAGCGAAATCTGCGATTTGCGAAGAGTTCGTAAAATCTCTGATTTGATGGAATGCACTTTCTGTTGAGGAAGATGGACAGTGGAAGAAGAAGAATCTATTTAGAATCCCAGGAACTCTATCCTTTGAGAAGGAATAGTGCTTGACTTTTCTTTGTTGACTAGAAAACCCAACTGGTAAAGAAGGGAACAAGTTACTTGTAAATGGGATTGAAAAGTATCGAGGTTCTGATGTAAGATAAGGATATCGTCCAGATAAATCAGAAGCCTGATGCCTAAAGACCTGAGATGCGCTGTTATCGGTTTCATCAGCTTTGTGAAGCACCAGGGTGCTGACGACAGGCCGAACGGAAGGGAAGAAAACTGATAAGTTTGACCAAGCCATTGCAATTCAAGATATTTGCGGTGACTTGAATGAATGGGAACTGAAAAGTACGCATCCTAAAGATCTAAACGCACCATAAAATCTAAGGGGAGAAGAATATCCCTCAAATGAAGAATTGTTTCCATTTTGAAATGCCGATACACGACAAACTGATTGAACTTCTTCAGATTTATGACTGGTCTGAACTTTTTGTTCTTCTTTTGAACCAAAAAGAGCGAACTGAGAAACCCGGAGGGATCTGGAGACGATATTTGAATGGCCTGCTTTGAAAGGAGAGAACGTACTTCTTCTGACACAAGAAGAGACATCTCTGTTGAGAAACTTAGAGGTGGAGGAAGATAACCCTGGTGAGGTTCTGAATAAAACTCTATTTGGTAACCCTGAACAGTATTTAGAACCCATGAATTGGTAGTAAAGGAGTGCCATTTTTTAATGAAAAAACTGAGCTGGCCCTCTATTGGAGGAGGGCCAGAGGTAGGGCTTACCTTGAGTGTTGCTGGATCTGAAACTGCGTTGTCCACGACCCCTGTACCCTCTGCCTCTTTGGGGGTAAAACTGGGGCTTGTAAGGTTGATATCCGTAGTTAGAGTAAGAGGAGCCTCTGGATCCCTGAGGATGAACGGACCGGCCGGTAAAGCGGCCCCGGCCTGTACCGGCCCTGGCGAAAACCCGCTGGTTGAACACTTTTTTAATGTTCTGCTGCGCCTTATCGATGGAGGAAAATGTTGAAACAAACTTTCCCAGATCCTTAATAAAGGAATCTCCAAAGAGACGACCTTCAGCTTTTACCCCAGGATCCATGGAGGCCAGATTGGATAATTTAGGATCCAGTTTGAGTAATAATCCTTTACTTCTCCCATGGGTAATGGCAGCGTTGGCATTACCCAATAGACAAAATGCCCTTTGAGTCCACAGAGAAAGCTCGGAAGGATCAATGTCGGCATTGTCCATTTTTGCTGACTCTGCCAGATCAAGAATACGGGCCAGAGGCCCCACCAAATCAAGGAGTTTATCCTGGCAGTTTGTCCAGGCTTTGTCCACCCCTTTAAGGGGGTCTTTGCCAAATTTTGAGAAAAAAGTTAACAAGAGTTGGTCAATAACTGGGGTTGTAGTAATGCTGGAGAAAAGGGAAGGTCTGGGACACTCTGATTTCAATTTGTCTCTCGTCTGTTTGTCCAGGGGAAGCCTTAACCTGGAAGCAATATACTGACCCATGTGCGCCGCAGGGGTCCATTCTGTGGAATTAGGATGGTGGAGGAAGGAAGGATCAAACATGTGGTTACCCTCTGAATCCAAAAATGTTTTCCTGAAAAGGGATCAGTAACCTCCAACTTAGGCTTTTTCGGGGGGGAAGCCTGTGATAGCACGCCCCAGAAGTCTGAATCATCATCCAGATCATCCATATCACCGACATCATCATCGGTATCCGATATGTGCAATATCACAACCTGTTTTGGCACTGAAATAGTATTTTTTGTCTTAGACTTACGTTTCCCATAAGCATTCTTAGAATTCCCCTCCTGGGAAGGAGGCCTGGGAGGAATTTCATCCTCCGTCATGGTTGAAGAAACTTCACCAGTCAGAAAAGCGCCACCTGATGGTTTTTGCACAGACAAATCCTTGTGTTTTCTTTTTCTGCTATCCCCCGCAGACTGGGCCATAAAGAATTTGTAAACCATATTTTGAACAGAATTCTCAATGTTCTTGGACATTTTATTCATTGTGGCTGAAACAGCCTTAGCCACAGCCTCATTAATAAAGGCTCCAATTTCGTTATTGTCCGACAAATTAGAAAAATAATCTTGAATCTCCATCCTATTAAATTGCAGTAACCAGTAAATAAAGTTTGTAAAAAATTGAGCAAACCCGAGTTGAAAGGGTTAATCTAAAGCCAGGGATTGCACGGCCTGTAAGCACGCCCCCAGAGGCGTGGCTGAGCGTCAGAACAGCCCTGGAAACAAAGAATTGAAGTGTCCGTATCCTGGAAGGATTGTAGTGAAGCGTGGTACACAAAAGAAGGAGCGGTACACAAAGGAGGTGAGAAACGCTTGAATAAAGCGCACAGAACTCCGAACAGCAGGGGCAGAGTAAACGGAAGCGGCTCAAGCAGAGTGCGACCATTTAGAATCAGACGCGTGCGAGCGCGGTAACCAGATGGGCGATAAGAAAGCCCTGAACTAAACGCGTGGAAGCACGAAGAAAATTAAAAACGAATACAAGCTTGTAAACATATAAAAAAAAAGCAAGCGCAGCAGTAATACTATACAACAAAACCAATTAAACACAATAAATAACGCTTAAAGGAAGGATGAGAAAAGACGTCCCTTATCTTGACTGCGAGCAGCAAGAAATAGGGCTGGTCGCAGTCAATCTTAGTGATTACAAACCTCCTGCTGTTCTGATTGGTGCTTTAATGGTTACGTTTTTCTCTCCAATTGGCTTTATATGTTTCAAGCCTTTTGGGAGTTGTAGTTCTTGACTGCTGCTATTGGAATTAAAGCAAGTTAGAGAAGCATAATATGAGCCTCCGTTCTTGACATAAAATATACAAGCATGCATGAAAAAGGCAGAGCTCATTATTACATTGTTTCAACAGTATTTCTGCAAAATGTGCTTTCATTATCAGTTCACAATTCTTCTACTTTAATCCCATTCCATTTGGTTTTATTTTAAGGTTTTTACAGTTCGAGTTCTCGCACTGACTTGGTTTAGTTGTACCATGTCTGCCTCATTATTAGTGCCATGTTATGGTCAGTTGTAGATTTCGAACAACCTCGTTTTGTCAGCATTGCTGAGATTCCGCGATATGTGCAGTGTGTGCACGTTTATAGATGCTGAGTATTGTGTAGTGCCTTTTGTCCCCACAAGGTCACCTCAAAGGACTAGGAGAAGTAGAGGAAAGGTAAGCAAGCATTGTCAGCGCTAATAGGTCTCACCTATACACGATTTATTGGCTTAGTCAATATTTTTTAACCATGTTGCATAGCAGGGCGGCCACTCTGCAACATGGCTGAAAGTAACAAAATAAAATAAAAGGGCTATGACGTGGCATGTGTTGACTGCTTCATACCACTTTTATTATTTTATTTTTTTACTTTCAGCTGTGTTGCACAGCTGCCGTGCAACACGATTAAAAAAAAAAAAAAAAATTGACAAACCCGATAGATCGTTTATAGGCGAGACAATTGGCGTTGCCAAGGCTTTTTTTAATGTAATCGAGATATTACGTCATACCAAACTATGAAAAATAGCGAGTCAAACTTCTCACTGCGTAATCATTTCTGGTCTGAAATTACAGCCGGGATATCAGTTTTGGACACGAGTGTACAATGTTGGTCAGCGAGGACCACGTCCACACAATATTTTTGGTAATATCCACATGAGGTCAATGTAAATACAATTAATCGAAATAGGAATGGTGCTCATTATAAAAATGCGGAACTAATCCTCACTGCCTCCCGACCCTTGGGAAACGTAACAAACAGATTCAGAAATGTTTCCGAAATGGAAGCAAGCAGAAAAATATACCTGCCCAGACTTGTGACCGAAGTACAATAACACTTCGAGAAGGCACGTAAAGACAACATTTTGTAAAACATATAATTGATACTAGTGCTAATTTAATGTGATTAACATCTAAATAGGCATTCCACGTGTCCTGTGAAAAAAATGACAACCTGGCCATGTAACCATTGAGTCTTATGTGCGTTAAAGCTCACACAGCGCCCCTTCCTTGCAGACCTGACACCCAGTTAACGCAGTCGGCTTCAGCTCACGAGCATAAAATTGTTACTCCGCCTGAGCTAATATACGTTTGATATATTCTGCCCGTCTCCATTTGCATTTGAATTAATCCAACATGTAGCTGCAAAGCTTCCTGTCTTTATGTACCTTTCATTCCCATAATCCTTTGAGTGGACGTGAGCTGTAGTTCACTTCGGAAGCAGTGGGTGCTGTCTCACAACTCATTTGTCTCTGTCATCGTCCAAGAGAGAGTAAATTAATTGAATGCTCAATGCCAGATGGCCACGGTTAGCAGTCCAACGAGAACAAAAAGGGTCTCAGAAATCTGTTGAACACTTTCCTTCGCCGCAGCTAATGTGATCAGAATTATAATGCTTGCCGTACCACGGTGGTTTTCTTTTAAAAGAGCTGGTGGTTATTGATATAAAGTGATGCTATAGTTAGAGGTTGAAATGAGATGAAAAATAAAGTTTAAAAAGTATTGGGACATGCATACTGTGACACTCTTTGTTGGTGTAAAAGGTCATTTATTTTAGGACAGGGTTTAAAACACAACATCATTTAACATTTTAACTGTATATCGTCCTTTTAAACCAGACCTTAACTTTTATAACATCCTTTTGCCTTCCTTCTCTCTTCAGATAGCTCCCTTCAATTCTCCTACCGTATACGCTCCCCTATTCCTCCCATGCCTTCCTTGCTTTAAACCTACCCTCCCCCCGCTCTGATCCTTCACCTCCTTGTTTTTCCCCCTGGAAGGGTGGACAAGCCCGCATCTGGCTCTCCACCCTCCCCCATCTCCTGCTACCTACCAAATCACCTGCCCTAAATGACTGCTAACGAACCCTACCTACCTACTCTCCTTGACCTAAATATCAACCTCCCCACTTTCCTTCCTATGCAGGGTGGGTGGGTGGTCAAAACTTTCCCCTAACTAACTAGTCGGTGCGGAGAAAGAGGCCGACCCCACCCTCCACCCCCTTTTTATATCCTAACTCCCTCCCTCCCCTACTTACCTGTCCTCCAATAGGGCGCCTCCGCGCCACTTCCTCCCGTCCCGAACGCACCCGCGGAGAGACTAGACCGGGTCTCTCTCTCTCTGCGGGCCCCTCCATCGGGACATACATACAGTGACACTCTTTGTTGGTGTAAAAGGTAATTTATTTTAGGACAGGGTTTAAAACACAACATCATTTAACATTTTAACTGTATATCGTCCTTTTAAACCAGACCTTAACTTTTATAACATCCTTTTGCCTTCCTTCTCTCTTCAGATAGCTCCCTTCAATTCTCCTACCGTATACGCTCCCCTATTCCTCCCATGCCTTCCTTGCTTTAAACCTACCCTCCCCCGCTCTGATCCTTCACCTCCTTGTTTTTCCCCCTGGAAGGGTGGACAAGCCCGCATCTGGCTCTCCACCCTCCCCCATCTCCTGCCATCCAGCGAAACCCATGAGGCATTTTGCTGCCCCACCCCAAGGAAAAACTAACCTTTTTCCGTTGCAAACGTGTCTTAACATATTCTCTCCTTTCCCCTTCTTTTTTTATTTTTTTTATTTATTTTAATCTCCGATCCACAAATTTACTCCCCATACACTTTCTATCATCAGCCTTAGCTCCGTTAGATAGTACGCATTCCCTATCTGCGACAAATGAACCCCGTCATCTCGAAACAAAACCTTTTCCTGCTCCTTTGTGTCCCCGTGCCTTAACACCTTGATCCCATGAGTCCAGCAAAAAACTCTCATGGCTCTGTTCAGCTTTTTCCGAGCCCGCTCAATGGCTCCGTGATTGAGTGCCCCTCTCCATGCCCTTCTTGGCACGAATTCCGTCCATACCAGTCATGTCCCGCATAGTTTTTGTTTCAACAATTCCAAATCTCTCTGCACGAGTTGTATCAAAGTGAGCCCCGATAGCTTCACTAAATCATTTTCCCCAAGATGAATCAATAAAAGGTCTGGGCATCCCCACTGCGGCAAGTTACCAGTGATAAACGGGAGCAGGCTCCCCCACCTCATACCACTCTTGCCCCACCAACGCACTTCATGGTGTCTGCTGGGCAGTCCCAATGATCTGCCGTAGATTTGCTTCTCCGCAAATTTTGCTGCCCAATGAACGAACGAATGGCCGACCAACCATGTCGTCATCTTGTCCGACTGCGGCCCAGCCACGCATCCTGCAAGGAAAAAACATTGTAAAAACTGTACTGGTGGGCTAAACCACCCCCACCAACTTTGCTCTCCTCAGGACCTAACATACCGCTCACAGCACCTAGACTTCCATCTCCCTATGGACTTGA
Organism: Pleurodeles waltl; assembly: GCF_031143425.1. Classification (NCBI taxonomy): domain Eukaryota; kingdom Metazoa; phylum Chordata; class Amphibia; order Caudata; family Salamandridae; genus Pleurodeles; species Pleurodeles waltl. Next base: position 522,200,514 of record NC_090442.1, read on the forward strand.
TCTTTGCCCAGTCCCATCCCAAATGCGCTGCAGCAGTCGCTGCCCCTATCCTGAATGAATGCGTTCCATAATCCCCTGCGCGCCGCCCTATCCTTCCAAGTGCCATTCTCATAACTTGCAACAGCTGATAACTCGTCAGCTTATTCCCTGATGCATGCATAAAAACCCCTGAGTCGCCTGCCCCCCGCCACCTGGCCTTAAAACTGACCCATTCTGTTACTGGACAAGCCACTTCAACACCGCCTTTTTCCAGCCATATCCACTTGCCCTTGCCCAGCTGATCCGTTTTTGAACGTCTGAGCCATATCCCCAACCTGTCCCTATACATGCACACCTCCTTCCTCATTACCCCAATTCCTTTCCCCACCCCCAGCAGTTCGGACACTCGAAAAGCTCCAAAAAACATCCATAGCATACACAAACGAAATAAACACACCTCATACTCATCTGTACAACAAACTGGTACCACCTGCACAATCTCCAACAATATTTCAAACGTAATGGGTTCTCTTGCTGGTTTATCCCCACTGGCCCTAACCCTGCTCCAGCCCTTCAACATTTTACCCAGTAAATCACTGTTCGCTGCGTCATACCCGAAAAAGAGTTTCCCGTAGAAAGAAACACCTGCCAGTTTTCCCCCAATTGTCGCTGGAGATAAACCCTCCCTGATCAGAAAAAGCACGAAACATCTGACCCGCGCTTCAAGCATTCGCCGGCCTTGCGCCCAAAAATTGCCCCCAAAATGCTCAAAAGATTGAAACTCCAACCATGCAAGTCTGTAATTTCGTCTCGTAGATACCGCTAATGACATCTCCACCAGTCCTGTGATCATCATGCCCCCCATTCCCAAATGTCTGCCGGGACCACAGTCTTGTTCCGTTCTGCTCCAGGTGCCAATTCGCGAAAACGCCGCCACTGTGAACGAGATAGGGAATCTGCAATCTCGTTGTGAACCCCCGGTATATGCGCAGCTTTGAAAATAACATTCAAGGATAAGCATAGAAGCATGAACTGCCGCCACAAACGCAAAACTCTAAGGTCCCTTGCTCTCTGCCTGTTGACCAAATCTACCACCGCCATATTGTCTACCTGAAAGATCACTGTCCTGTTGGCTAACTCCTGCCCCCATACTGCCAGTGCCACTAATAAGGGAAAAAACTCAGAAACGCAATGCTTCTCCCCTGTTGCAACCAAGGACCCGGCCATGTTTCCGCGCACCACCTCCCATCCCAGTATACACCAAAACACGATGCTCCCGCCGCATCAGAAATAATTTGACCCTGCCAAACAGTGTCCGCCTCACCAAAAGACATTGGTACCCCATTGAAATTTTCAAAAAGATCTCCCATATTCTCATGTCCTCTCGTAATGTCAAGGAAACTCGTATCCTGTGGTGTGGAAGTACTGCACCTGACATGGACAAAACCCAGCCGCCTACAGAAAGTCCGACCTCCTCTTACTACCCTACACGCGAAATTGAGATAACCTAAAAGCTTCTGATCCGTTCGCAAATCTATTTTACGCAAAGTGCGCACTTCTGCTAAGAACTCCAATATCTCCCCCACTTTTGCCGCTGGCAATCTGGCAACCAATTCTCTTGCGTCCAGCTTGATACCCAAAAAGGTCAAGGTCGTCATTGGCCCTTCTGTTTTTTCCGGAGCCAGGGGTACTCCTGCTTGTTGCGCTAACCTCTGAAACATGTTCAGCGCCCTCCCACACGCCCCAGATGCAGCTGTCCCTACAAATAAGAAATCGTCCAGGTAATGAGTCACCCACCTATGTCCACTAGTTCTCACAAAAACCCACTGTAGGAAAGTGCTGAAAGTCTCAAAAAGCGCGCATGAGATCGCACAACCCATGGGCAGAACCCTATCTACATAAATTTTGCCGTCCAGCTGCATGCCCAAAAGTTCAAAATTTGCTGGATGAATAGGAAGCAATCTAAAAGCCGATTGAATATCGCATTTTGCCATTTCCGCCATCCTCCCGCACCTTAAAACTAACTTTATTGCATCATCGACTGATGCGTAAATTACCTTGGAGTCTTCTTGAGCAATGAAATCATTAACTGACACTCCTTCAGGCCATGACAAATGGTGAATCAAGCGAAACTCTCCTTGCGCCTTTTTGGGTACTACCCCCAAAGGGGATATCATCAGAGAATTACTAGGCCACTCGGAAAAAAGGGCCTGCTATTCTGCCTAAACCCACCTCCTTTGCTAGTTTGTCACGCACTATCTGGGGCCGTTCTTTGGCTGACCGCAAGTTGTCGGCCCATCTCCTTTCCCTGGGACCTTGGTAACCTATTCTGAACCCTTCTCGAAAACCCCATTCCAGTAAACGCGCTTTGTCCGTGTTTGGGTAAATGCGCAACCGAGGCAAAAGAAATTCCAGTCTAACTGGTGTAGGACCCTTTTGGTGCAGGAGCGCTATGCTTTCATCTTCCTCTTCCTCTTGAAGCTCTCCACTGTTCTGCTGGGCTGGACAATGAGAAACATTGAATGACTGGGTGACGGCCCACGCACTTGGAGCAGTCATGTTTAAACCTGCATTGTGCTCTGGAACAAAAACCTTTGTTGAAGTTCCAGCAGGCCCCCGAAGTTGCCCCTGTAGTTTTTGTGGCGGCGCCTGCCCCTCCCAGGGCGGGGCGGGCCTGAAAGGGCTTATATGTCACTGGCAGCCCACTTGCTGTATGAGTGGACGCCGCTGCCTGCGCCGATGCTATCCATTGCATCCATAGCTCTGGATCTACATCCCCCCCAAGGTTTCTCCGGATTAACGCTCACCCGGGCCCTGAATTCCTCGTCATAACTGAGCCATGCGAAACCCCCGAAATGCATTTGTACATCCAAAACAGACCCGTCACCTACCCCAATGGACCTACTTGTGTTAGCCTCCTTCGCTGTCTCTCCACCCTCGCCCCACACTGACCACCATCTCTTACCTCCGACATTCTCTCCCAAATTCCTTGGCACTCTCTTCAGGCTTCTGCCACGCTGCATGGCTTGCCGCCCCCCTGTGGGGCCTTCCGTTGGGATCATATCCTGTAACACAGAAAACGAAGAAAAGGTTGCGCCGCTCTTGCGCCCTCGGGCTCCTCCTTTTTTGACAGCGCTCATTTCCAAATCCCGAATTTCCCCATCTTCCCATTCATCCCCTTCTTCTTCATAATCCAGTTCTAAATCCTCTTCTCCTCCCCATTGGCCCCTATGTTGGGCCGCAGCTCTTGCCTTGGTTGATGTTGTCTCGGTCGCCTTCGTGCCCGCATGGCGCACACCATTGGGACGGTATCCGTGATCCCCCGGAGTGGAGAAGGCCGCCGCAGACCCCTCCAATGCTTCGTACCAACGCGTTTGGGCTGTGTTGCGCCCAGTTGGCGTGGCCCTTCTCTTGCCAACCTCCGTCGTTGGCCTTGGTCTACTTTTACCCCTGTGACCGTATGCGTCGCCGGGTTTCCCCACGCCAACTTGCCCTTCGGCTGCACCAGCCTCTTGTCTCTGTTCTTCTTCTGGCTGTGGGACCCACACCAAGGTTCCACTTCCCGGCCACGGCTGCTGCGCACCTATACTTTCCCTGACCTCTCTGGCCCTTTTGGCCGCTTCGCTGCGAGTGGTCACCTCCTCCCTGTCCTTACACAACTGTGCCCACCTGGCTTCCGTCTCCAGGGCGACCCTGCGCTGTTCCCTTATTCTGGCCTCCAAATCCCAGGTCTCTGCCTGGTCCCAATTCCCCTGCATGTGTGGGGCTGGTTCCTCTCTGGCCCCTACCTCATGTACTGACTTTGTTTTCCCACCTCTGGCCTGCCGGGGCGCCGCCTTGTCTCTCCCCGCCTCCCCTCTGGATCTCCCCGGGTACTTGCCTCTCTTCTTTACTGGGGCCCCAAAACCCCCGGGGCTGGGTCCCTCTCCTTTGTGATATGACAAATCTAGTGGGGCCAAAACCCCGCTAGGCCCCGGCAGGGGCTGCTCATTCGCCCCGTCCTGCACTATGTGTCCTCCCTCCGCGGCCGGTTGCCCCACAGGGACTGTGGGGTCGGCTCCTATTGGCGTGTTGCCTACTTCTGTTGTTCCCTGTCCTTCATCTAGTGCCCCAGGGGCTCCTCCGCTGAACATCAGCGGGCTGTGTGCACTGTGAAATTCCTGTTGCGTTTCTGAGCCCTGTCCCGGGGCCACCGGCCCGTCCTCCCTGTCCCCATCTGCGTCCTGTGACTCGCATGCCGCAACTGCCGCCGCGATCCGGCCCGATGCTGCCCTTGTCAGGGGCGACATGCCCCCCCAAGCCTGCTCTAGCATTCCTGGTCTGAGTAAATCCGCGCGGCCTGCCTCACCTAGCACGCGGGGCACAGCCCTCACCGCCTCTGCGTCATGGCTAGCTGCCATGGTCTCCCTTGTTTTTTATGTGGGTGGATGTATCTATCTTTTACTGTAATACTTTATCTTGTAATCCCTGAGTGTGCTGTATTTTTTTTTTTTGTGTGCCCCCAGCCGGTGTCCCTCTATAAATCAACAAAAACTGTGGGCCTTCTCAAAGGTTGTGTTCCGGCCTGCTAAGGGTCCCCCTAGGGGCCGAATTTCTTGAGCCTCAAAAACCTGGGCCCTGCCTCTTTATCAGTATGTTCTTTTTTTTTTTTTTTTTTTATACTTAGGCCCGCAGGCCTACACTCCTTCTCCCCCCGTATTATTGCAATGCCTATATATTTGTATTTTTTATTATATATATATATATCTTTTTTTTTTTTTTTTGAGCCTCGGGTGCTTGTCCTGCGGTGAACTAGGCCCGCGTGCCCCCGGCCACCAAAAACGCTCCCTTGGACGCAGCCCCTGCGCGCACAACTGAGAAAACGGACCAAAACGGCACTCGAAATCGGCACGCAAAAAATGCGGCCCGCGAAACGCGGCCTTCATGCGGCCCCGCGCGTCCCGGGGGGCCCGCTAGCGATTGTGCCGAATTGCAGCCTCCCCGCCTGCCTGTTCACGCAGCCCCCGTCTCCCGGCTGTGCCGCTCGAACCGATTACACCTCATCCAAAATCACCGCTCCCGGCCCCCAAGTGGCCCCGCCTAAGCCCTCCTTACCTCAGGCCTTAAGAAAAGGCATTCAACACCTGCCTCAAAACTTTCCCCTAACTAACTAGTTGGCGCGGAGAAAGAGGCCGACCCCACCCTCCACCCCCTTTTTATATCCTAACTAACTCCCTCCCCTACATACCTGTCCTCCAATAGGGTGCCTCCGCGCCACTTCCTCCCGTCCCGAACGCACCCGCGGAGAGACTAGACCGGGTCTCTCTCTCCGTGGGCCCCTCCAAATACACACTGAACTTTACCAGTTTTTCCCCAATTGAGTCTTTATTGATTTTTACAGGATAGTGACATGTAGAGCAAACGCAGTTATACACAACGCACATATAACACAGCTTCACCGCGAGTGTCATACATATGGTTAGTAACAGTTTTTTCATGACACCGACTGTCGTGTTCTGCATTGAGTGCCCAGCTACGCGTCGGGGCTGACGTGCGCATGAAGAAAGCATAGAGGCACCATATGCGAAACCGATATAAGAAAACTTTGTGGAAACGATCAAGCATAATTCCCTCAAAGTCTGTTCCATTCCACCGATCTGCCTCACAGCTATTCGAGAGCTTCAAAGTACGCATATCACTTTGGCAGGTTCAAGTCTGCTGGCCAAAGTGACATGTGCTCTTTGGAGCGTACAGTCAATACACTGCTCCAGTCAAAGACACCCCCCCATTTCTCCTTGCTCGGAAGCAGGCTGGTGGATGTGGCACTCCATGGTGAAAAGAAATGGCAATGGAATCGTTTCATCTATCACCCCCATAATATATTCCTTGGGTGGGTGTAAGTGGCAATCTCTAGCCGTCATCCCACATAATCAAAATATTAAACCCAGGTGGCACTCCCAGGTCAATGCATGAACTAGCTGCAGACCACTTAGTAACTATGGGCTAGACGTACGACCAAAACAAAAAGTTTTGCAATTTACTAATTGCAAACCTCTGCAATCGCAAATAGGAAATCTAAATTCTTTAGTACATACAATTTGAGCCCACAAATTGTGTCGTTATCCAGTCACTACCTCACTGTCCTCACAGGAAGCATCATTGTAGGATGACAAATCCTTCTAACCAGCCCCAAACAGCACCCATGTGTGAGGCCACAACACCACTATGTTCTAGGGCATGGGAGAAGTCGGATCCATGAAGTACATCATGCTGTTGGTTCTGAAGCCAACACACAGTTGTTTGGAGGGCTTGAGGTGTCCATGATCCAAATTTAACACCTGCAACAGAAGCAGATGAAAATCGTGACCAGGAAGATGCGGAACATGCAGCAATGCATATCATTTGGATCTGATAACACCGGGACACAATTGGCAACCATGAACACCAATGTGGTCAGTCTCACCACCGCCATACAGAAATTATGCCAGCACATGGGTGCTGACCGTGCCTACCAAACGTGTCGTGATTGCAGCGCTGTGGCTAGAATGAACAGTCTAACCATTCTCATTTTTCCTTTTGCCAATGTCACTTCCACCTTATCAAGGAGAACAGTTACATTGTAGGTGGAAATGGGTCTCTTTAATGGTGACATTGTCAGGGGCCTAGGGCATATCACGTCTGCAATTGAAGTGCTACACAATGCACAGATAGCAGGTGGTGATGGAGATGCCTCTCAAGATAGTGACAACATCTCAAGTGTTAGCTGTGTCACTGCCAGTGATGCCAGTGCCCTGCACCGCCGGAGCAGCCATACTCCTGCTGGAGGACAAGCAGGTGCTGACCATGGTGGACATATCCTCAGAAAGCTGTGATATTGTTATGTCATATTGACAGGGTTGTAGTTATTTTGGTGATGTGACGAACATTTGTTTGTACTTTACTGACCAGTTGGTTATCATACAATTTATAACTTAATCTATGGACATAGTAGCCTGACATCAAAGGTTGCTTTACTTTGCTGCATCAACTCTGCTTTCATCATTTCATTGAGTGTAGTGTTACATAGAACTTACCTTGAAAGGTAATTTGTTGCAATGTTGTCCCGTCAGTGTCTCCCCTCCACTGCTATATTCTGATCTCCAGGCTGCAGAAAAGGCAGTCTGGATCCTCATCTTCAGAATCCATGTCCACCAAAGTGTTGGGTAGTCTGCACATGGCACATGTTGCCACAATTTTGCAGGCTGCCCCAGGAGCATACTGTGTTGCACTTCCACTCTTGTGAAGGCACCAAAATGTGGATTTCGGCATGTTAAATGTTTGTTCAATCACAACTCTGGTGCGTCGAGGAGCAATGTTGTTAACATCTTTTGTATTGGTCTGCTGGGGCTAGGTATGGGGTCAGTATCCAAGGCCTTAATGCATATACACTGTCACCTGGAACAAAAAATATAAGTGTGAGCATGACAGAACCTAAGATTTGATGGTCACATTCATATGTGTTATGTTGCAGCATCACATTACCAAATAAATAGCCATCCTCAAACTCCCCTCTTTCAAGGCATTGGTGTATTCCACTGTGCCTGAATATGTATGCATCAAAGGTGCTTCCTGGGTATTTTGTTACTAAGTTTGTGATTACATTAGGTGCTTTACATAAAGGGAATCTGTATTTTTCCTATTCCAAAACAGGTATTCGATACGGGCTGGAGGACAAATAGGAACACGTGTTCCATCTACACACCCTAAGACATGGGGGAATTTGGCCACCCTGTAAAAGTTTAACTTTGTATTTTGAATTTCCTCTGCATTCCTGGAATGGCATATGTCCCTGTTGAAATTTAGGAGCATGCCATGTAGGACCTTCTGCAAAAACGCGACAGTACACTTTGTGACACCCCACCAGCAACAGCAGTCATGCCCTGGTAGCTGCCCGAGGCCAAAAGGTGCAGTGAGCACAATACCTGCACATGTGTAGGGGTGGAAGTGCTGTGCAGGGTACTGCTTTAAAGATGTGGTCTCAGTAATTCAATCAAATCTAATATCCCTGCACTGCTTAGTCTGTATTTTTCAAAGATTTCCTCCTCTGTCTGTTGGAAAATGGTACGCCTGGTTCTAAAGATTCTCTCCTGTCTCCTCCTCCTCTGCCGTGCTCCCATTAGTCGCTTTCTCCTCCATTTACATAGAGAGCATTCATTATGGAAACACCTGATGCATTCTGGGCCAGCTTTTATAGTTTGCACACAATTACTACCTGAAAGGAATCAGTGCAAAATCGCATGTGCAAACAGGCGTTTTTGCAACGTCGCTAATTGCGACAGTCTGAAACATAAGGTTTGCAAGTCACAAATACTGATTCTGTATTTGCGACTAAAAAAATGGCGATTCACAAATCGGTCTTATTGCTATTTTTGATCAGTGAATGGCATTCGTACATACCGAAATGCCACTTTTTCAGTTGCTAACCTATTTGCAAGTCGCAAATCGTTCATACATCTGGACCTATGAACCACCCCAGGGAAGCCAATGATCAGCGGCCTTTAGAGTTCTAGATGCGGTTTAAGCTTGCCCCCACTATGACCCCATTTGGATCATGTCTCAGGCCAGAGAAAGCACCTCTCCATGCAGGCTCCTCTGCTTCCACAGTTACTTCAAAGCGTTGACCACATGGTTGGTAAAAGGATATAATGTCACTGTGTCATTTAACAAGTTCGGATGACATCGAAGTGAGGGCTGGTCCAGTTCAATGTCCTCCGTAGCAATAGCCATTTCCCTCCCTGGTGAGTCTGTAGTAAACCTGAGCGACACCAAGTCCCGCTGCTCCACTTCTGTCACTGCCATGGTTGGTTTTGTTGCCGTCGGTTCCCTAAGAGGATCTTCCCCTTGCGCCTCTATGATGTTGTCTTTGGGATATTTGCATCTCCCATTAATTTTCCAGTGGTGGATCGGTCACCAAGTGGGTCACCTCCTTGGTTTCCAGCCACTTCAATGCAGCAGCGGGTGTTGTGGAGAAGAGTGCTTTCTCACGGTGTAGCACATGTAGTTTGGCTGGGAACATAAGTGAGTACCCGAGTCCCAGCGGGTGAAGTTTCTTTTTGACTGCTTTGAACAAGCCTCAGCACCTCAGTACCTCCGTCGTATAGCCTGTGAATATTAACACTGTCCTGTTCGCAACTCGCCATGTGCCCTTGCTCATCGCGACCTGCAGTATGTGGTCTCTAGTCCTATAATTAAACAGTCAGACTACATCTGGCCTGGGTGGGGCCCCCAGGTGGGGAGCTGTGTTTGGGACTCGGTAGGTTCTTTCCATAGAGAAGATGGAGCACATTCCTTTCAACACAGATTTCAGTAGCCAGTCTTCAAGGAAGAATTCCATGCTGGGCCCCCTTCAGAAGGCCTATATTGTACACATTATGTACATTATGTACAGTGCTCAACTGGCACGTTGCGTCCTCTGATTTCGCACAAATGAGGGGTACCTCACTCTGCAGAGCCTCAATGTGCGATTGCATTTCAGTCTCTGAGGGGTGCCTTGTGGCCAGTGATGACTCCACTCTGTCATTTATTTTTGTCTGGTTTGCCCTCAGGAGTTGCATTTCAATGGCCAGAGTGTCGATTTTAGGCTTCAGTGAAGACATCACATCCTTGATACCTGCAAGAGTTCGGCAAACCTCTCTGTTTACCCTATGTTACTTGGTCCTTGGCAGCTTCCATAAACACCTGAACGGGGCTTGTGGCAGAGGGATGTGGGCCACCCCCTGTATAGTTGCCCCCTCTTGGGTTTGTGGCAGAGGGATGGGGGCCACCCCCTGTATTGTTGCCCCCTCTTGGGTTGCATTGCTCTACCATGCTGAAAGGACCGCTGTGAAGGGACATAAATCACCAGTGGTTCCCCGGCAGGCATGGTGTCTGTAGGCACTGAGGCAGTCTAACTATCTTGCAGACCCCACCCTCTTCTGGACGGGGGTGGTTTCTGAGGGGCCCAGTTCCACAGGGGGTGGAGTGGTCTGTCCTTCTGCCCTTCGATCTGTGGTTCTCAGCGATGAACGGCGGTTATAGCCCTCCCCTCCTATTGTCTGTGAAATGCATCCACCAGGCATCCTGCATTATATCAGGACACACCCTTGCTGGGCTGTGTGGGGGCTGGTACTCTCCCCCTTGAAACCCGGGCATCGAGCAGCGCCGGTTGGACCGAGAGGAGAGCCACGTGTACTGCAGCAGCCTATGCAGGCTGCAGCTGCTGGCTCTGGTTCTTCAGAAGTTGTCTCCCATGGTGAGAGACGAAGCCTCCTTCAATATCAGCCACTGGACCACACTGCCACGGAAGCTGAGATGTGTACCCCTCCTATTGGAGGAGGGGTGGTGGCGAGGCCAGAAAGATCTTGGAACTACGGGGTGAATGAGCCACCACAACCGCTGCCACATGTGCAGGTTTCCCCAGGATGCAAGTACAGTATGAGAGCGGTTGCTGTGGAGCTCTTTGCTCCGCAGCAATCTCAGCCGCCATCTTGGCGATGCCCCACTGAAATTTACCAGTTATAATTTGCTGAGCTATTTCTGACCCCTGCCATGCACTGCTTATGACCTCATATATTACATCACTGATGACATGTTAAATTACATCACTGATGACACCTACAACATCATTGATGACATCACTGATAAAACCATAGACATATGCAGCATTATGTTTATACATGTGAGTCCATTACATTGAACTAGCGTGAGCCTTAGAGGCAAGTGTGATGGTGCATGATAAAAGTTATGTGGTGCACCATTTACAAATCACTAAATTTTGGGGTGCAACTGTTGCTTCATGTTAAACAAAGTAAAAGCTGAGTGCCCTGGTGTGAGTGCAGAGAAATGTTGGAAAGTAGGTTGTGGCTTAAAGACAAAGGCTGTTCAAAAGAATCTGTTGGAGCGGGGAAAACTTCTGTTGACAATAAATTATCCACCTTTGGATATCTGGGCATGTGCCCATGGTAAATAGTTGTAATACAGTACTACATACAAATTCTTTGTAGTGTAGATGTTTATGAGGTGTGGATGTTTATTTCCAGAACTTTGCTGAAGATCTTGAGGTATTGCACATTATTGAATAATGTAGAATGTGGCTGTGTCCCACTTAAAGGTGTTGTATCTTACATTGGTGTTGTAAGCATGGCTGTAAGGTTACATGCCATTGTGCCCAACAGAGCAATATGTATAGCGCATTTTATTAAACTACACATAGTTGACATGCGGTCTGGCAAAAGGTGCCTTTCAAGTGGCAAATGTATGTCTACCAAACGTCTGCCTTAAAATTGCAGGTCATGTGAAGTCTTTAAGAGGCTAATCCCAGAAAGGTAAATTAAAAAATGACTACAGGTGTATAGTGTTGAATTACATCAAGTCCAAAACCCTATACAATGGACTCACAATTATTAATGTCATCAGTGAGGTCATTATTGATGCCATTTGAGATGTGTCAGTGATGTTGTCAATTATGTCATTTAATATGTGATGAGTGTTGCAATATGTGAGGTTATACAAAGTGCATAGTTGGGGAGCAGGTTATAGTTAGGTCATGAACGTTTTTAAACATTAGTTTTTATCTCATTTCAACATCTAACTGTAAAGTCACTTAAATCTTTGTTTCTTTCAGTGAATGTTTTTTTTAACATAAGCTAAAATCGTATTACCATACCTAATTATAACTCCACTTTAAACTTTGGTTTTGAGTGGGTTTTTTTTTACATAAGGTAGTAGCATATTACCATACCTAACTATAATGCCAATATAACTTTTTTTTTTTTTTTGTGAATTTCTGTTTCTTTTTTTAAGTAATACAGTTATAGTTAGGATCACTTTCCCTTTTTGGTTTGTTAATAACATTGGCACCATTTAACAAATCTTCACAAAACTTTCCAGAAAAGTGTCTCATCCACCTAGCTGGTTCCTGGAAAGTTTTGGGGAGATCTGTCAAGCATGGGACCAACAAATGGGGTTCCAAAATGCTTTTTCCGTGCAATTTTCCATAGGAAAACTGAACATCGATACCGCAAAATGAATGAAAAGAATTACACCAAATTTGGCAGAAAACTAGATCTTGGCTCAGAAAGGGTCTTTTTTTTGCGATTTGGTGTTGAAAATGGCCCTTTTTGTAGGGTTATCCCAAACTTGTTGCCTTCTTCCTCCTATTTCAGGTCTGTTTTTGCTGGTTTGTTGTCTCTTCACATCTTACCACTGCTAATCAGTGCTAAAGTGCAGGTACTTCCTAGGTAAACTGTACTGTTGATTGGTTTATCCATGACTGGCATATTTGTTTTTTCTGGTAAGTCCCTAGTAAGTGCACTGGAGGTGCCCAGGGCCTGTAAATCAAATGCTACTAGTGGGGCTGCAGCACTGGTTGTGCCACCCACATTAGTAGCCCTGTAAACATGGCTCAGACCTGTCACTGCATTGTTTGTGTGTGCAGTTTTAAACTGCCAATTCGATTTGGCAAGTGTTTATCACTTGCCAGGCCTAAACCTTCCCTTTTACTACATGCCAGGCACCCCTAAGGTAAGCCCTATGTAACCCCAGGGGCAGGGTGCAGTGTATGTTTAAGGTAGGATATATACTGGTGTGTTTTATATATCCTAACAGTGAAATACTGCCAAATCCACCATAGAGCTACCAGGTTTGAAAAAGGAGTCTTTAAAGGTCCTTGCCAAGCCACCCTTAAATTGCACCAGTGTAAGCTTTTGCCTATCAATCTGTAAGGACGAATCCATGCATTCCCCAAATAATAGCCCTAAGTATTCAAAAGCCTTCACCCTCTCCAAAAAAAAACTTCAGCTTCAGGCCTGGACGAGTGATTGGAGTAGGATTAAGAACCATGTACTTGGTCTTGCTCATATTGATCTCCAATCCCCTATGTCTACAAAAATCATTGAAACAGTCAAGAGTCCTCTGAAGGCCCATCGGTGTCCTGGACAAAAGGAGGGTGTCATCTGCGAACATTAGTGCGGTAATCTTGTCTGAAGCAAGCATTAGTGCATCATTGGTAACATTGTTAAGTGAATCTATATGATTATTAACATACAATAACATAATGTGGGGACCAAGACACAGCCCTGCCTCACACCCTTCCTCACAGGGAATGGATCTGTGAGATTCCCTAACTTACCAAATCAAACTTGTGCAAAGTTCTCCTCATGGAGTCTCTGGATGATGTTAATAAGAAGTCCAGGAACCCCCATGTCTGCGAGAACCTGCCACAGGGATTCTCTGGGGACCAAATTAAAGGCTACCCGTAAATCGACGAATATTAAATAGAGGCCAGAGCCCTCCAGGACTACTGTCTTCCAAGATAGAATCTGAAGGCGAAATACTTGATCTATGTTAGAAGTAGACTGCCTAAAGCACGCATGTAGGGGTACTAAGGACATTACTATTGTCCATCCATCCTTGCAATATTTTTGCTTGAGAAGAGGAGGTTCCTCTGGCCAATTTACCTTTTTGAGGGGGGGACACACATGGCCGTTTATAGGACCACATCCACTGGGGCTAAAGCATTTTTCTTAAATGGGGGGGGAGGGGCATGCATGCCCCCTCCCCAAGCCTTTCTGTGGCCCCAAAGAGCACACCCTCAGGGCCTGATGGAAGCAGTGTCCCATTGACCCATCACCTGTCACACTGCTTTTTCCTACCCAGGAGAGTGCAGGTAGAAAATATATATTTAATTCATTGCCCACACTCTTCCAAGCAGTGACCCAACTTTGCTTCCGCCCGGGTGGGAGAAAAGAAATAAGCTGCTCCTGCTCAGTGGGAGCAAAGTAATACAGCCAGCTCCTCCCTTGGGCTCCCCAGCATGACTCCCAATAATTTGTTATGTTGTGGGTGCCCCATGTAAGCCACCGATCTATTATTCAATACTCTAGCAAGGAGCACCCCATAATGCCTTGCGAGGACTATTGAGTTTAAATTTTGTGATCCAGGGTACTATTTAGCATTTTGTAATGTTGTGGATGGCTTCAGGGAGCACAGAAGCCCGTCACCAACATTAAAAAAGCACAGATTAAGTCTCTCCTGGGTCACTGTATCCATGACCCCAGTAAATTGTAGCAATTGTAGCAAATGTTTTGAAGCTCTGTGAGCTGGAGTTATATGCTCTAAAGCTGGAGTACAGGGAACCTTTGTGATTGGTTCTGTGGCTCCGGTTTATAGTCTTAAAAATGTTTACAAAATCTCAAAGACATATTAATGTTTTTGAAACATCCTTTAATTAAAATATTGATAACTATTTTTAAAAATTGCAATGCGTGAATTTATGGAACATACATTTAATTATAGTTAATGGTGACTTTTTGGTAAAGCTAATGGGCCTGCTTTATATATGGTGATGTAATGACACTTTGATAAAGCCAATATGATACTTTTTATAATTTGTCATTGTGACCCTTTTACTTAAAATGACACCCTTTATATTGTTACATAGCACTATGAGTGCCTGGGGCCTTGCTGCCTGTGGGGGCTGGATGTAGAGCCTGCCCACAATAATAATAACTCATACCTACACCATGCACTGCTTATTACCTCATACATCATGTCACTCATGACATATTCTATCACATTATTTATAACATCATTACATCTGTGACATAATTGATGACAACACTGTGCATGGTGGGTGCACAAGTTATAGGTACTTTAGGGCATGGGTTATAGGGCCAGATGTAGCAAAGGATTTGCGCCTCGCAAACGGCGATTTTCGCCATTTGCGAGGCGCAAATGCCTCTTTGCTATGCAGAAATGCATATTGCGAGTCGGGACCGACTCGCAATATGCATTTCAGAATCGCAAATAGGGAGGGGTGTTCCCTTCCTATTTGCGATTCTGAGTGGTATGCAATACCATTTGCGACCGCATATGCGGTCGCAAATGGTGTCGCAGTTATCATCCACTTCAAGTGGATGGTAACCCACTCGCAAATTGGAAGGGGTCCCCATGGGACCCCTTCCACTTTGTGAATGGACCCACAAATATTTTTTCAGGGTAGGTAGTGGTCCAAGGGACCACTACCTACCCTGAAAAAAAAACGAAACTAAAGGTTTCGTTTTTTTTTAAGTGCAGCTCGTTTTCCTTTAAGGAAAACGGGCTACACTTAAAAAAAAAAAAACTGCTTTATTGAAAGCAGTCACGAACATGGAGGTCTGCTGACGACAGCAGGCCTCCATGTTTGCGAGTGCCTAGACTCGGTATGGGGCCGCAATTTGCGACCCACCTCATTAATATTAATGAGGTGGGTCTTTGCGACCCCATACCGACTCGCAGAAGGTGTCTGAGACACCTTTCTGCATAACATTTTGCGAGTTGCAAATTGCGAGTCGCTAGTACTCGCAATTTGCAAGTCGCAAAATGTTATTTTGCTACATCTGGCCCATACTTACTAGACACAGCTACAGCCAACCGACTGAACAGAATTACACCAAATGTGGCAGACGTTTAGAGCTTTATCTAGAAAGCATGCTTTCTGTGATTTGATGTAAATCTGTTCAGTAGTTTTTAAGAAAGTGAGGTTTAAAAATGTATCCCTCTCTCTCTCTCTGTCTATATATATATATATATATGTATATATATATAGAGAGAGAGATCTGGAGGCTCTGCAGCTCCAACAGATTAAAAGATAAGATCTGATTGACTGCCACAACATGAACATGATTGTTGCTACCATTTTAGGTCTTTAGAACTCAATCCCCTTTCCTGAAAAAAAGATGTAAAAAACATATAGTGAGTAGGGTAGGAATACTCTGATCCCCTAGGCCTAGTTGGGGTGGGGGGAAAGGGTGAAGGGGAGGGTGGTGGAAGAGTGAACACTCTGAGGCTGAAAATGTCTTTTCTAGCAGTACTGTGCATCTGTGGAGGATCCGTAGATCACTATAAAACTAAGAAAATAAAATGGCGGACTCCTGCCCTTTTCTATCATAAGCCCTGTCCCGTGGGGTCAGCTAGAGCCTTGGAGGCGGTGCAAGCATATTTTTCGGGAGGGCCTCCCTCCCCAATCAAGGGGGTACGCCAGTTTTGAAGGCCCTGGTGACCCAGGCCTCGGGGCCTAACCATTTTGTAATTTAGGAGAGAAACATAGGGCCCCCGGCCTTAGTAATGCAGTGGCTCTCTGGACCCCATCCTCTGAGGCCTAATGACAGCAATGTCCTGGAGAACCCATCCCCGGGACATATTTGTTTCCTGCCTGCAAGAGCATGAGCAGGGAGAACTTCAAATCCCTTCCTGTGCTCTTGTGGGTAGGGAATATAGGACTGATCCTGACAATTGGGAGCAGAAACCAAAGCTGTTCCTTCTGGGCAGGATCTAATCATTGGAGCTGGGTCCCACTGCACTAGGATGGGTGCAGTCAGAGCAGCTGTTGGGACCACAGGCCCATACATTTAGATACATTGTGGGTGCCCTGGGGCACCCTTACCATGCAATGGTAATTACCTAAAATATTGCGCCACTCATGACGTTCTATGACATCACTGATAAGATCAATGTAACATCTGAAATTACATCATTGATGACAACACTATGCATGGGTGGGAGTTATATTTACTTTGAGGCATGAGTATAGTTATTTGAGATAACTATAACTGGTGCATTCCAGTGGTTTTGTTAGTTTAAATCATGTTTTAACTGACACTTTCACCTAATTACCATGTCCTTTTAACCTTTGTTGTTGATATATATATATATATATTTATATATATATATATATATATATATATATATATATATATATATATATATATATATATCCATATTCATGTTTTCTCATTTAACTTATCCACATTTAATATTTGTTCTGTGGAAAAAAATAAAGTTGCAATTTTTACTTTCCAAGATTATTTCTATAAAAAAGCATACGTCCGTTTCGACTACTGTTTGGATTTAAACCCATAGTAATGTATTGCATTGTAAATGCAATGCAATGTATTGTATTACAATATTTTTTAAATAGAAAGTATGAAGCCTATTGAATTTCTATTACATTTAAACTTGACTTTATCCAGGTGCTGCAAATGTTAGTGCTTGTGTGAAAGAATGCTGTAAACTCAAGTCCTCCACAATAGTACAAGGTTTCTCACCATGCCCACCGGCATGGATAATCTCATGAGGAGAAGAATCTAGTTAAACTAATCATGTTCCAGACTTTTGATCCATCCAGGCCCTGATAAATTCTCAAGCAGCCATATTCATAAAGATTACATTTTTAACACTAATAGCACACAATGATGATAATGAAATGGAGGGGGTTGTTAACTGACTGAAGGATGAGATGCAACCCGCTTGAAACGACTGCACAATCAGAACACCTGTACACGCCCCATGTTAACAGCCTCCACATCCATTAGCTAAGAGGGATTTTTAACTGCATTATATGAATGCATATAGTGAAAACAATTGTCTTCTGTATTTATGTACAAACACATATGAAGGCAGAAAGTGAAAATCTTAATTATGGATGACCGTAAGAAATTGGGGTATTAGTTGAGGGGGTGAGTACCCACCGCAAACAATAACCACAATTCTTGTCAAGGTGAACTATTAAAGTCACTAAATTAACCTGAGCTCCATCTCCTGGAGCTGGCAGGCTTCACTTAGAGGCAATGTGTAAAGTATTTATTCATTACTCAAACAGAAAAAGCATCAAAACACAGCACAAGAAAAATCACAAACCGATTTAGAAAAATAGTGTTTATTTTAACAACACCAAAATGACAAAAATCCAATAAGTATGAATATGACATTTTAAAGTCTGAATTTAAAAAATAGTGGCAAAAAGCATTATGCACCAATTGGGGTCATTTGGTTGCTTCTGACCGGGACAGGGTACATTTTCAGGCCAACTGCAATGGAGCGTAGGTCAAACAGAAGAACCAGGTTCACCCCAGTTAAAAAGTTACCTTCACAATTAGAAACGTTTATGGAGCAAAAAGTATTCAGCGGGGCATGTCAGAAGGCTGCAACCGAAGCTGGGCTCTACGATGACAGGGAGCCAAAGTCTGAAGTCTTGTGAAGTCATTGAAAAAAACAGGAAAGTTCTGAATTGGAAAAGTTCATGGTTTCACACCCAAACCGCCCTCAGCATCGATCATATACAGGCGGTGGCTTGGTCCCGTGAAGCATTCTTCATACAGAATCTTTTCTGAAGCTTAGGTTTCATCACCAGGGAAAGGCTGTAGGCTGTGGCCGACGAGAGGTTGATGTCGTCGGATGACAATCAATGGCAGTGCTGCGGAATCAGATTTGCTGCTGTAGAGAAGAATGTAGCAGGACTTGTGGCAAAGTCAATCCAATGGCGATGCAACCTTGGCAGATTGGCTTGGCAGGATGGTCCAGGTCTGAAGCCAGTTCTCAGGGCAAAATGTTTCTAAGTTCCAGGTTTTAGGAAACTTTAGAAGGAGTACACTTTGACACTAGCCAAGGGTCCAGGACATGGGGCAGCTCTTGGAATCATGACTCACTTTAGCAGAGGTCAGCAGCATTGTCCAGGACAGGTCCAGTAGTAACTGGTCAGCTGGGAAAGCAGGAAAAAGCCCCTTGAAGCTTGTTAAGTCCCCGTAGCCCAGGCAGGAGGTCAACTTTATGACCCTTGGAGTCCACTTCTCTGTCCAACTACAAGAGAGGCAGCAGGTCCAGTCTTCAGGGCTCTTCTGAGGTCACAGACAGCAGGTTCAACCCTCTTCTGTTCTTCCATAGGTCCAGAAGTGATCTGACGTGGGTAATGTGGGTGCCACTTTCATGCCCAGTGCCAGCCTGTGGGTGAGGTAAACTCCTGGCCACTACCTAGGTGATGGGGTAAAAGTTCCCAGAGGGGACCCTACCTGCTTTTGCAGCACGTCCTATGTGTTTACTGTTAACAATTCCACAGTGCCCTCTCTGCCCAAATCCAACAAGTCAGACCCTGTCTTCCCCTATGCAGAGCACTTGTGCCCACCCTCAAGACGTGGCAAGGTAAATGAGCAACCCCTCCTCTGTGATCACTCAAAACATGTTCTAGGAGCAGTTCCCCTCCCACAGCCCTGGGGCGTGACTGACTAGGTGAACAACAGAAGGGGAGACCCATGTGTTAGTTGCATCTGTCTGTGGCAGGGTAGCCCCATTTGAAGTTAATTATGTCCCTGGGCACAACCCGGAAAAGTCAGCCTGCCAGAGAAATAGAACACCTATCCACACCCAAGGCCTCTGTCTGTGCTCTGGGAGCAAGTTCACACATCATCAGAGGAGCTATTGTCAAAACTGAAGATGAACACTGAAGCACTAACTTGACGTATCCAGCTCTGCATGATCAATGCACAATGAGAGCCCTACTCCAACTCTCAGTGGCCAACAAGTCAAGGCTCACAACCGGAGGCCACCCGAGGGAATGGGACAAAATAACAACCTGACCACCCACTGTTCTAGCGTAGTCTACACCTGAATCACCCTCTCAATATCTTCCTTTCATGGTTTAAGGAGATTCCACCTTGTGCAACTCTGTAGAAGCACGCACGCACGCACACACTCACACACACACACACACGTATATATAAATATTTATTCAGTTCTTATACATCATATCATAAAATCACTAGTGTCACATTTACCCTTGGTATCATTAACACCTGACTGATAAACTTTGACTCCTACTGACAGACGTATTTCTACAACTGTGAGGTCTGGCTGGCATTTTCTCACTAAATCACCAGACTCTCACTATTTGCCCAATAACAGTTGAAATTTATTTTAAGAGTTCTGCTTTTAGTTTCCAAACTAATTAGAATAGATCAATGCTTCTTTCAGTTTCCCAAAGTGAGTAATTGCAAATCTTGAAAGTCTTTTCTTTCTCCTAGACACACTGTTTCTATGTCTTTTTTGTTCTCGTAGGTGCAGCTTCCCAATAGCTCTGAGATGCTATGACTCATCAAATTTTAGAATGTCTGTACTCCTGGGTATGCATGATCTACATCGGGATGGTCAGTAAATACCTTAACTTGTTTGTTTCTTCTACTCTCATACAGATGGTGATCTCTGCTGATGACCACGAGCTCGATCGTTGAAGCTCTGGATGACTGGACCAGAAGGATGCCAACAGGTAAATCTCCCAGATCTCTCTGGATTCATTGATTTGCTAGTGAGGGTCGGGTTCAGATGGTAGTGTATTTATATCCTTCTTAGTCCAAGATGGCCGCTGAGATTTCAAACTCTCATGGGGACTGTTCTGCAAGTTTCTAGCAGGGTCTGGAAGCAACTAGCAGGTAATGGAGGATTTTTTTTTAATGCACATGTAAGCGCACTTCTTCCTGGATGCTTTTGCCACAATTGTAGACTGGCATCATGCTTAACATGTTACTTTCCCTGACCTCGCTGGCTAGGTTTAGGGTACAATGCAGCTGTGACATGATACATAATCAATTATATCGCTGGGTCCCTGCATGTTACATGCTTGTTGTGCCTGGGGATATGACCATGTGTTTCCATATTCACATCCAGTATGTCCACCCATGT
Organism: Pleurodeles waltl; assembly: GCF_031143425.1. Lineage (NCBI taxonomy): Eukaryota > Metazoa > Chordata > Amphibia > Caudata > Salamandridae > Pleurodeles > Pleurodeles waltl. The sequence goes on from NC_090442.1 coordinate 522,220,977, forward strand.
TCACAATAAGGGCTTTGTCATGCTTATCATGAGTGTAGCAGTCTGGACAGCCATCAATGTGGTGGTATGACTGCCACATAGCAACCCTGGTGGTTGGACCACTAGGGAACCACCAGCTCCACCAGGATCTTGGATCCTGGCAATCTGGTGGTTTTGGAGATCTTAATCTGCAAGGACCTTGTTCTCTGCCAGCAGTTTCATGGCAGTAGCATCGCCATGAAACGATCGGCAGAGAACAGATGCAGGGGGCCACAGGTGGAGCCCCACTGGCCAGCACTATCGCAATATTCATTGTCTGCATTGCACCCTGCAGGCGACAGCATTGCCGCCGAATCGATTTCGAGCAGGAGACAATGCTGTAGCCTATTCCCGCTAGGCCAGCGGGCGGAAACTTAGGTTTCTGCCCGCCGACCCAGCAGGAAATCCATAACAGCTACAGCGGGCAGGTGGCCACATAGGTGGCGGCCACCCTGTTGGGAGTTTGGCGGAGTGAGTTTTCCATCTGCAAAACTCATAATGGGGCCCAAAGTGTTTTCCTTTTTTGATTTTTTTCAGGGCTAGCTGGGATGTTGTTTTCTGAGTGACCATGACAGCTATTGAGCTCCTGGTACCTCATGCAAATGGGTTTCTATAGGCTTTGGGCAGGCAGCAGATAACGTTTCTGAAAGTACCTGTTCAAAGGTTCAATTAATTAGTCTTGTAATAAATATTTTAATAAGTCCAAATAGGAACTCTATAGTTGTTTCCTAAATGGAGATAGCAACTATCACATTTAACATTGTATCTTTGTATCCAATGCTTTCTTATGAAACAGCTACCCCTCACTGTGCAGAGAGTCCAAGCAACCACACCTTGGTTTACAGAGGTAAAAATTAGACCACCTAAGGCTCTAATTTTATTGTAGCTCGGTCAAGCAGTTAGGCCAATCTTGGAGAAGTGCAAAGTATTTGTTGTACTCACAGTATCAATAAATATGGACACACAGTCACATGAATAACTCTAGATTCATTTACAAAAAATACTTTAGATTTTTATAAATCTTTTAAGACCAAGGTCATCAAAATCGGGTAAGAACTTCTTAAGTTCTGATTTTCTAAAGTTTAGAAAATGTATTGCTTTTGTGGGTAATACACATCATAGGAGTCAATAGGAGAAATCTTTAAAAATGCATATAAAATCAGGCAATGTGATTACCAGTGTCTCTTTTTGCTTTTTGGTCATCAAGAATTCCTGTGGACCAGCCAGAAATGTTCCAGCGGTTCCCGTTTTTGCGGGATCAGCTACTGAAAAGTCTGAGTTGGTGCAGGACCACTGCAGGAACCACTTGGAAAAGCAATGCACAGGTGAACTACAAGGTGAGTCCGTTGGGTTTCCTTGGAGTGTAGAGGTCACAAGGGGTGGGGGGCCCTTAGAGCACAGCTGGTTCTCTGGCGCAGGGCCCAGGAAGGTCAGGTGCAGAGCAGAGAGGTGAGCCAAGAGCTCTTCACAAAGGTGCCCTTGGAAGCAGGAAGCAGGTCACTTTGAGGGTGGATTGCAGGTCAGCAGGGCCACTCTGGGGGGTGATTCCTATGTGTCCTGAAGTCCCTTGAGTGAGGCTTGCTCCTGGTCCTTTAGGAGTCTGGAGTGGACTTTTCTTCTTGGTGTCCGATGGTGGGGGTCCAGTACCACTGACTATTGCACAGTGCAGCCACTGGAGAATGCAGTGCCACCAAACTTGGCACACTTGCAGGGTTTGTCCTTCGGGTCCATTGGGTGAAATTTGGTCCAGTTCTAGGTCCATTGTCATGGTCAGCGGGCAGTCAGTGAACGGGACTTCACTGATCTTTTGCTTCTTTGTTGTAGGGAGTGATGCCTTCACTCTGGAGGGAGATCTCTGGCACCTTTCAGAAGGGTGGGGGTTTTGTAGAGTCTATTTGATGTCCATGCAATCCCTCAGCGAGTCCTGGGTTCAGGAGGCAGGGTTTGGCACCCTTTTCTTTGTGCAGCAGGAATGCAGTTCTCAAGCCTTGGGTCTTCTTTGTTGCTAGCCTTATTGTGTCCTGGAATCTGATCTGCAGGTCTAGGGTTCCCACTAAATACTGCATTTAGTGGGAGTTTAGGGGAGTAACTACTAGTGACCAATGGGTCATCAACCTTAGGGTAGCTATATCTACTATGTGACCACTTCCTGTGGGCAGAGGTCACTTCCCTGTCCCTGATAGGCTATTTTCCTACTCTGCAAGATGAAGGAAAATGATATGGAGGGGTCACTCGCATGCAACAACTTAGGGGCGTTGAGCTGGGGGTTGCTACTCCTCCTGCCTATCTTGCACTTTCCCGCTGTTGCTCCCTCCAAAAGTGAGGGTTTGAAACAGGGGCGGCTATCTGATGCTAACAGCAGAGCTGGGGGTCGAGTTTAAAGGGCAGCAAGCCCTTTTAAGCTTGCAGGCAGGGCAGTGCACATTCCTTGGGGAGAAGGTGCAGCACCTCTGCCCAGGAAGGGCTTTGTTTTCTGAACACAGGGAGCTAGGGCTTTCAGTCCACGGTTGCAGAATCTTGCCTAGTGGTGGCAGGCAGGTTGTGACCAGACAGCAACCATGCCATGCCATACCTTTTGCAGGGGTCAACTCTAAAGTGCCCTCTGGGTACATTTTGCCATAAATCCAACAGTAGCACCAGTTTGGATTTATTGTTCTGAGTTGTTGATAACAAACAATCCAGGGTTCAAAGTGGCCATCATGTAGCTGTGAAACTTGTATTACACATGCATGGAAAATCGCTGCTCTGTTTACTTACTATGTCCCAGCTTTGGCAAGGACACAGTAGGAGAATATTGCTCATGCATCTATGCCCAAACATGCAGTGTAGTGCACCCCGCCTTAGGTCTGAAAGGCCTGCAGAGGGGGATTTAATTATTTTGAATGCAGTGTGTAACGGACAGGTCACACAGGCTGCCTGTCATGTCAGTTTTGCATTTTAGGATTGCACTAGAACACTCAGCCTGCAATAGCAGTGCTGGGTACACTTGGATGCATCCTCCCTGAGGGTGGCACAATCTGTGTTGCTGCCCTCTGAAGCCTACCCTTAGTACCCCATGCCCTGGGTACCTAACAAACATTTACTAGGGTCTTTTTAACTGTAAGGACATGTTTAACATTAAACCTTTATATGTCCTACTTTCAAATACCATGCACTCTGCCTTATGGGCATGTACGGCCAACTTAGGGGTGGCTTATTAATATTTTAAAAAAGAGGATGTATGCTGGTCAACAGGTGTTATTCTGACAAGGTGAATTTGCAGTTTAAACCTGCACAACCACATTCTTGGTGGCAGGTGTTTTATTCCTTATGTATGCATATCTTAAGATCTGTGGTGGCTCAAGTGAAATAAGTAGATCAGGGATTGTTATTGACCTTGAATATCTCTGGTAACACACTCTTAAGAGAGGCTGATTTAGCTTGCAATGACTGATAATATTTCATAATATGCCCGCATAACTTCCCTTGCTGAATTATAATTCCAGAACAGTGTGAAGGTGAAGAAACATCCTCAGAACTCACCCAAATCCCTGCTTAAGAGGCAAGTTTCCAATTTTCACAACAGCTTGTAAGATTCTGTAGGTTGAGTTGGAAAATTACTGATCAAGTGTCCTTTTAGGCCACATCAAAGGTAAAGACTCAGTTTCCTCCTTCTGGATCTTTCTTCTTCTGTTTAAGCACCACAAGTGAGGCCACCTGCATGGGTCCTTCATTGGATTCTTGAGGTTTTACTGCAGGCTTAAACTGAGGCGTACAAGTAGGTCTATTTCCTATTTGTTTCTTACACTAAATATGCTGCTTCTGAATTTGGTGATCTGAATTTAGTGAGATATTTAAAAAGTAAGCTGAATGAGATCATACAACCTTTCAGATCTGGACACACAAACCTATCTCCTCTTTCAATTCTTCCCCCAGTCCTTTGTGAAGCAAAATAAATAAGGCCGAATCTTGACACTCAACTTCCCCGGCCAGAGCTTTAAACTTGGAAATATAAGTTAGGAAAAACAACGTTACCTTGATTTATTTCTAGAATTTCTTCTTGTCCTGATGACCAAAACTTTAAATAAATGTAGTAAAAAGTTCTAAAAGGTTATCCAGGCGTGGACTGACTTGAGGAATCTAGGACATTACCTAGGCTAAGGTGTTTTGGGTAATATTGCTAACAATAAATCTGACCTTTGGCCAATCACTAGCATGCACATGTGACTTGAAGGTAAAATTAATTTGACAATTATCAAGAAACCCCTTCAAGTTACATGGGCTTCCATCAAATTTCCGTTCCGCCAGACCCGCTAAAGGTGGATCAAGAGTACCTTGCTGTAGACCTGCCCCTGACTGAAAAAGGGCAGCATTTTAATTAGTCAAATTCTGGACTTATAAAGCTAAATTATTCACTGTAGCCAAAAGTCCTTGACTTGCCCCATTTTCACAACCCTTTGGTGTCACACCCTGTCAAGGGCAGGTCTCTTAGGTAACTTCTGAAGCCTCTTCTTGAGGTGTAGAAAGGGAAATTTTCTGAATCATAATCAGGTGCCTGATCAGTCGTAGGTAGTCAAGAGATGTAAAAAGAAGTGAAGCTTACTGGAAGAACAGAAACTGGATGAAGGGAGATAAAAAACCTTCCACCAAGCCGGGCCAATCAACAGGGCGAGCAGAGGAATGAAGCATGAAGAAAGTAGCAGGATTCATAGGAAAACCAGTGAATCCAAGGAGTGAGCAACAGACAAACAGGAATAATCGTGATGTTAGTTGGAACTGGTCCGGTCTCCTTTTGTAGCCGAACACAGGAAGGAAACTTGTGGAAAGAGATGAAAAGCTGGCATCTTACAATTCAATTGAGTAATTCAAAAACAAAATACTTGTAAGTGGAGACTTTGAACAAAGGAAGAAAATCTAGCATGGACTACCACACTATTACGCACCAACCTTCCATGCCTGCAGGGTTACAAAGACACTGCATGCAACCCTAAGAGCAAAGGAATGGCACCGCCAATGGCATGAGGAATACCAAACTCTTCCCCCTGGTGAGCGGAAGCTAACATATGAACTGTTTAGGCATAAGTATACATCTCAGAGAAGACAATATTTTTTGATACATTTCAGAGTGAGAAACAATATTCCAGCAGCATGTGAGAACAGGCGCCGGACATATATCCATATGAACATCACATATCATTAAAAAAATAGCACACACACACAGCATAAGAACACACACATACAGCAATATAAAGACACATGGCCTATGGAACCTGTTAGAAAATTGCCTATTCTGCAGATTCTCTCCAGATTTGTTTTCCTTTTTGATTAACCTTTTTTTTCCGCTGGTTGTAGAACTCTGTGCACTTTACTTCTGCTAACCAGAGGTAAAGTCCCCCTGTTTCCCCCTTTCCAACATGATGAAATTGATAATCCACTAATTTGCATACTTGACTTACCTAGAAGTCCCTAGTATATGGTACAAAGTGTACCCAGGGCCTGTAAGTTAAATGTCAGTTGTTGACTACAAACGCCCATTGTGCCATCCATTCCATTAATGATGCAAACATTACTGCAGGCCCACCATGTGTGGACTAGCTGTTGCAGTTTTAAAACTACAAAATCAACCTGTCAAAAAACCCCTTTTGACAGGTCTAAACCTTAATTTTGAAATACCTTTAAGTCACCACTATGTAGGCCTTATGGCCCATAAGGCAGAGTGCATGGTATTTAAAAGTAGGACATGTAACAATTTAATGTTAAACATGTGCTTACTGTGAAAAAGCACCACAAAGCTATTTTCACGGACGCAAAGCTGGATGCTCCAAAGGAACATGATTACATTTAATAATGCTAATTTCGGTTTGGCCGCACCTAGAAACATACTTTAGAGACTTTTGTTAATAGTTATTCAAAATCAAATTTGATGGTAAATTTGAATTTTGTATTATAGCCATTAAAGTAAATGGAAAATGTAATTTTGTATCATAACTATTAAAGAAAATACATTTGGGCTGGGCCCATGAATTTGATTTTATCTTCGAAAATGTCTACTCTGTCACAAGCAGATGTAGCTAACACCCAGACTGTCCCCCTTCTATTGTCCCTCCAGCCAGGCAGGTTCCATCCTCCAGTGGGTCTCTTTTTGATATCTGTGTCAAATTCTGCTGGAGTGTCAAAACCTGCTTGACAGGCCTACTGGGTTTTTACATATGACACATGAGGCACACTTCCAAGGATGGTGACCGGGTGTCAAAACAATTCTTTTGTATCCACTGTCTGGTTGCTGGAAAACTCTGTTTTATTCTACCACAGGTCTATCTCTGAGTTTCTTGGGGTACAGACTACCTCAAACTGGATTTTGGTGTTGGATGTGGGTGGTCAATAGAATTACCATGGTACAAGAAAGTTGCCATTTTGAAATGCCCAAAGTGGTTTGGGTTAGCTTTTGGAACACTAAACCCATTGGTTAGGGCACTCTCGGGGGTCATTCTCACCCAATAGTTTGTGCCAGAAAGACTCCTAGACTTGTGGAATATCAGAAGAGGAGTGAACCTGCTGTCTGGGACCTGAGAGGAGCATATAAGACTAGACCTGCTGTTCTTTTTGTACCAAGGACAAAGATGTGGACTTCAAAGGTCATAAGGTTGTCTTCCCGTTAGAGCTACAGGAACAAAACAAGCTACATCAGGCCTTTCCTGCAATTGCACAGCTGATCAGTGGCAACTGGATCTATACTGGACTCTGCCTGACACCCTATGAATTTCTCTCTATGCCTTCCCTGAGGTCTTGGGTGCTTTAGAAGTGTCCTCCCTTAGTGGACTGGGACTTAAAAGACTGAGGGCCTGATTTAGACGTCAGTGGAGGGAATGCTCCGTCACAAACGTGACGAATATCCCATTTGCCATATTACGATACCCAGAGGATAAAATAGGATCGTAATACGGCGGATGGGATATCCTTCACGTTTGTGGCAGAGTATTCCCCTTCGCCGACTTATAAGTCAGGGCCTAAGTCAGAAGGTAAAATATTTTGCCTAGGACAAACTTGGTCAGTGTACTTAACCTACTGTCCATAGCAGTCAGCATCAAATTGTGTTTAGGTCATTTACTTATGCGACCATTGGCTATGATTGGTACTTTCTGCTTCTTGGCAATATTTTACTCCTTATTATTTCCAGTCCCCTCATTGGATATTTATAATGTAATTTTTTTATTTTATTTTACAGTTAACCATAAAAGGCAGCATCTTGAGCACAATACCAACATAAAATATAATACCAATATAATACAAGCCCACAGCACAGCCACCGCTCCGGAGCTGCAGACCACATAGAGACAGGGTGAGTCCCATTCAACCCCTTTGTACATTACACATGTCTGCCTCCTCTCCCATGTGGGTCCGCCATCCAACCATGTCCTGTCCAGGCACAGCTCTAATTGCATCCCCCTGTATTCCACCCAGTCCTTCCAGATTTTAAGGTGTTTCTGGGGGCAGCCCAGTGATAAGTAAATTGGATGTTCAAGGCCCATATTATAGTGCATACCCTTGGCTCAGAGTTCCAACTGGGGGACCTCCATCACCTTCCATGCCCTCGCTATATCCCTGTTTGCAATAATGAGGCCCAGCCAAAGACGTGCCTTCTGATATCATGTCCCACCCCGCAGAACAGTTGTGATGTAATTAAGAATAAGTTTAGGGTCATGCAGAATGACCCATCCCAGCAGCCTCTCAAGACTCCCCAGCATCCCCCCAGAAGTAAGTCAACCCTGAACAATGCCAAAACATTTGAGGTAGATCTCCCCTCGGGTCATTGCACAGCACGCAGTTAGCGGTAGGAATCAGGCCCATGCAATGGAGTCGGTACCTGGTAAGGCATACACTGTGAAGTAGTTTCAATAGAATCAGTCTAAACTGGACGGCTATCACTTCTTCTCTAGGGGCTTCAACAGCCTCCCTCCAATTGTCATCCTCCAGACTACCCAGCTCCTCCTCCCATGCTCGACCCACCCTTCATCGGGTCTGGCACATTACCCCACATTGTTTTATACGTTTCTGTCAATTTATGATCCTTGAGGCTGGTGAGGAGTATTTTGGCCTCCATCAAAGAAAATGTAGGGATGTCTTTCTCTGCTTGCATAATGGGAAGAAGAGTGTGACACAACTGTAGGTACCTAAAGAACTGAGTCTCGGCTTGGGACGCTTTAGGCATCTTAGCGCTGGGCAATATGCTTCAGAACGGAATGCTTAAGTCCTTTCAAAACCTACAAGAGGAATTTGTATGTTAAATTTCTCTTGTAGGTTTAGACTTAAGTGTCTTAAGGGTCTTTGGGTTGTCAGGTGTTGTCTGGGTGTATGGTAGGTGTGGTGGATATGTCACTGGGTGTTTGGTGGTGTCTGTGGAGTGTGGGTGGGTGGGAGTCTGTAAAGTAGAAATGGTGGCTGTTGTGGTATCTGCGGGGGAGAATTGAGTGCTTGTGAGTCAGTGTGTCTTGCGGTGCCTTTGTCTATGTGAGCTGCTTATGTGTGCTGAGGTGGGTGTGTACGGATGTCACTATGTGCTTGGAACAGGTAGGGGAATAGAGATTTAGGATTGGGAAGAGGGTGGGGGAGGATTGTGAGGGTTAATGGTTGCTGTCAGTGTAGGCCAGACATGTCACTATTGATGCCTTCCAGGTATGCATTTGTCTGCTTCAGTTGGCTGCCCAACATCTGGATGGCATTCACATTGGCAGACTGCCCCACAGAGATACTCCTCAAGAGGTCAAAAGCCTCCTCACTCAGGGCAGCAGGGGGTAACAGGGTCTGGGGGTGAGGTGCCTGGGACAAAGGAGACACTCACCCAGGGGTGTGGCCATCTGGGCGGGGAGCAACAGGGAGGTTAGTGATAGAACTGGGGGTGGTGGACAAGGATGGTACAGGAGCATATCCTGATGGGCCCCCCAGCACTAGGGAGTGGCCACTGGAGGTAGAGTCTGAAGATGACGAGCTTGATCCTGTGTCCTCTGTGGCACCCTCCTCATCCTTCGGGCCCTCTGTGTCAGTGCAAAAGAGAAATAGGGTCACTACATCTTCCTGATCACACTTGAACAACAGCGGTGATTAGAAAATATTATCATGACGTAAAGTAAGCCACAGCAACAAACTCCATCAAAGTGGCTCCTACATGTACCACACCATGGGCCTCATTACGACCTTGGTGGCACACGGTAAGCTGGCAGTAACAACGCCAACAGGCTGGCGGTGTTCTGCCAGCTATTATGACCGTGGCGCTACAGCCACGGCCATACCGCCGGCCCTTCCACTAGACCGCCAGGAGAAAATCCCTCATGCATCTGAGGGTATGACACAAACATATGTCAGTGTTTTGGCACAGGCACTGTGTCCTACAATGACAAAACATCTACAGCTACATGGAGGCCATACAAAATAATATTTAGCCAATGTGAAGGGGAGCTACATGGTCGTTGCCAAGGACTACATATTTTCTGACCAAATGATGACACACATGATGCATCAGGCCCACCACAGGACACAAGACAAGCCCAGTGGACACTTTAAAACTTTTATTCAAACACTGTGCAAGCCGCCTTGGCACAGGTCTACTACAACCAAACTCTGTGGCACCATTTGGACACATGGCGTGTGATTGGCCTTGGTAGCTGTGTTGTTGGGTCCAATAACACACAGTGGCAGTGTTTAAACTCAGATACTCTGGGTAATGAATGTTGGTGTGGTACATGAACAAGACAGTGGCAAAAGCTGAGCTGTGAGCATGCATGGCATTGTAAGTTAGTGGCAGTTTTTGTGTAGTACCTTTCTAGACTTCCCTCCCCCAGGTAGTCCTGTCAAGCCCTCAGGATGCAGGATGGCCAAGACCATTTCCTCCCAGGAAAAGAGTCTTAACAGGGTACTGGGAGGGCCACCACCAGTCTTTTTGGCCTCCAGCTGCTGCCTGGAGACCAGGGAATGGACCTTGCCTTTGAGGTCGTTCCACCTCTTCCTAATGTCTTTCTTTGTGCGCAGGGTTGTGCCTACTGCACTTACTCTACTGAGAGGAATTTGCTGTACTTGGGCTCCAAACAATTGTGGCTCTACTCTTATGGTTTCATTCACCATGACTCTCAACACATTTTCGTAAAAATTTAGATTTTTGGAATGGTGAACAAAATAAAAAGTGGGTGATAGGGACTTACTTATAACAGGGGAAGTGCAGTTGGCAGTGAAGGTGCAAAAGTGCGTGCAGTGTGTTCTATGGGATGATGGGAAAAGGAGTGCCTAATCCATGAAAAAATCTAAAAGTGGTGGTTGTGGTTATTTGGCTACCTATGGAAATACAAAGGACTGTGGTCTGCGAAGGGGTGTGTTTTATAGTGTGATTTGTAGGAGTGTTCACTGGAGCAATGTGTGTCAGCTGTGTTGTTTTTTAATTCATCCAATGTGTATTTGTCTGTTACTTTGTGGGACGCGTACCGCAGTGGTCGACCGCCATTGGCTAACCACTACGAGGAAACTGCCATGGCGACTTTGTGTTTGTAATAGGCTCAGTGGTTTGCTGTGGCGCTGGAGGTCGGACCGCCTAGATACAGTCTGCTGTGCCGCTGGCGGCCTGCCTTTTTTGCTTGGAGGGCGGCGCTCCTGCCTGTTTGCATCATAATATGGAAGTCTGGAGACCGCCAGTGCAGCAGTCGGTTTGGGACCGCCAACATGGCGGTCTGGCGATCCAAACGCCAAAGTCGTAATCGGGCCCTTAGTAATGTTTTAGAAGCCACCATAAACCTATTTATACATACACCCATATGTACATGAAAAGAGCAGTATTTAGATGGTCTAATACACACATGTATCTTGTGGTGAAATATACAATTGTTTCTTCTTATATTAATGTATCTGTACTCTGGTCCTCGCCATGCACTGCTAATCACCTCACATATTATATCTCTCACGGCATGTTCTATAACACCATTGATAGCATCACTGGAACACTGTGCATGGCGGGGACGCAGGTTATAGTTATTTTAGAGCAGTGGTTTTTAACATTTTGATTTCTGTGAACCCCCACTAAATCATTACTGGAACGCGCTAAAGACTTGAGAGGGACTACATATCCCAAGCTGCTTTGAGGCCCCAGAAGGCGGCCATTTTCACGAGCACCTGCACCCACTTGACACCAACGAGCGCTATAAAGAGCGCGGGGGCACTTAGCGGCGTGGGGCGTGCTAAAGACTTGAGAGGGACTACATATCCCAAGCTGCTTTGAGGCCCCAGGAGGTGGCCATTTTCACGAGCACCTGCACCCATTTGACACCAACGAGCGCTATAAAGCGTGTGGTGGCACTCCGCTGTGCGGGACTCAAGCGGGCTGCGTCCGGGCCAAGGGCGGGCCCATCCCTGCCCGTTGGAGCCCGGAAGAGGCTGGCCTGGGCCACCCCCTAACATTGACCTTTCAAGTAGGCATCACTGACCCTCGCTTTATATATTAATACTGTGCCACCCTGCAGGTTGCATTGTTATATTAATACTTTACAGAATATTTTATCACCAACCACAGTCCCAGATGGGTAAAAGGAAAGCAATAGAGGCTGGGGCAGGGGCAGCACAAAAAACTTAGTGGAAAAGGCACAAGCATGCAGCTAGTAACTGCGTTATGGATAGAATTGACACTCTTCTTGGTGAGTGCGAAGGAATTTAAACCGCCTCTCAGGAAAATTACTCTAACGGAATTGGGGGAGAGTGCTTCCCAACCAAGAGGAAGCCAGGCCCAAAGAAAATTGCTGAGATATTTGTAAAACGTGGACAACAGAACACAGCTACTATAGGGCATGGAGAGGGCAGCAATGTCATCACCCACCCATCTTCAGTGAATGAGCCACTACTGGGCTCTAATGACTCCATCTAGTGCAGCAACCGTTTTAGCCCTTTAATTAATGCCCCATACCCACATGATGACCCCTACCCAGGTACCAGGGTGGGCGGGCTAGTAGCCGCAAACACACACCTAACTCACATAAACACACAACCCATTCAATGCAAACAAGAACTAAAAAGGGAGGTATCAGAACTCAAGCTTATGGTTAACACCTTAACTGCAATAGTAAAGCAGCTAATTCCTCCAGATGTCACGGCCACTATGAACTACACCCAAAGCCCAATTACAACCCTATCAGGCATCTCGATGAAGTTGCCCAAATAACCAGCACCCAGTTGTGATGGCCTCCTCTCAGCCGGCGCTAAGACCAAGAACTTCTACCAGTCTCTTTCGCACAACAGCTTAGGCGCAGGAAATGCATTAGATGACTATCACATAGGTGGTCATTACAACCCTGGCGGACGGTGTTAAAGCTGCGGTAATACCGCAAATAGGCCGGCGGACAAAAAAATGGAATTACGACCCTGGCGGAAACCGCCAACAAAGACAGCCACTTTAACACATCGCCCGCCAGGGCGGTACAGACAAACAGCGCGGCGGTCACCGCCAACAGACAGGCGGAAGACAATGTACCGCCCACACTATCACAACACACCAATCCGCCACCTTTTCCGGGGCGGATTCACCGTGGATAAAAACACGGCGGAAACAGCTTTTGCAATGGGAAAACGCTCACCTCAACACATCCCACGAGGAACGAGGACTCCATGGACCCGGAACTACAAATCTTACCTGCCCTTGCATTCCTGCTCATCTACGACCAACAGCGACGTAGGCGCAGAACATACCGGTGAGTACTGCACCTACGACACGGGGAGGGGGAGGCAAAAGTTACGGGGACACCCACCAAACACCCCCACCCTCGCATATTACAACATACACACCAATGCTGTCACAAAAATCACAGTAACAACCCACAACCCCCCCGGAAGAATGCAATGACAAAGCGAATAGCGCCCAAACTTTGTATTTAGCCAATATACAACTTATTAAAAAATATACGGATATATATCACCAAATCTGTCAAAAATAAATATACAAAACAAGAAGTAGTGCAGATATGTACACAACATTGTCCGTGCACCAACAGTCCAAAAATGCATGGGCGATGCCCACAATAGATACCTGACCAAAATCCGAGAGAACACTGCCGGGGCATCAGATAGAAACACTACAGGCACCTCAGGGGGAAGGGAAGGGGGGGCACCTCAGCCACATGAATGCAAAGCCAGATCCACGACGGGGCTCCATGCCCATTGATGTATCCTGGGGAGTGCAAAGCCACAGTCTCTCAAGTCACTACAGTGGGTGGTTTGCCCACTGTGCCATCCTGGGGAGTGCAAAGCCACAGTCTCTCAAGTCTCTACAGTGGGTGGGTTGCCCACTGTGCCATCCTGGGGAGTGCAAAGCCACAGTCTCTCAAGTCACTACAGTGGGTGGTTTGTTCACTGTGCCATCCTGGGGAGTGCAAAGCCACAGTCTCTCAAGTGTCTACAGTGGGTGGGTTGCCCACTGTGCCATACTGGGGAGTGCAAAGCCACAGTCTCTCAAGTCACTACAGTGGGTGTTTTGCCCACTGTGCCATCCTGGGGAGTGCAAAGCCACAGTCTCTCAGGTAGATGCAGGTCTCCACTGGTTCTGGAGGGGGACTGGTGCCCAGACTGGATGAGTCTCCCCGTGAAAGTACCTGTCCTGTCACTGTCCCAGCTGCACATGGGAGAACGATGCCTGATGTGCCAGACTATTCATACCCACACGGTCTTTGCCCTGTTCAGCGGTCTTCACCATGGCGGTCTTGGCCTTGTTCAGCGGTGCTTTGCCATGGCTGCCTATGGACTGTTCAGCGGTGCTTTGCCATGGCGGTCTTTGCCCTGTTCAGCGGTCTTCACCATGGCGGTCTTGGCCTTGTTCAGCGGTGCTTTGCCATGGCTGCCTATGGACTGTTCAGCGGTGCTTTGCCATGGCTGCCTATGGACTGTTCAGCGGTGCTTTGCCATGGCGGTCTTTGCCCTGTTCAGCGGTCTTCACCATGGCCGTCTTGGCCTTGTTCAGCGGTGCTTTGCCATGGCAGCCTATGGACTGTTCAGCTGTCCTTTGCCATGGCTGCCTATGGACTGTTCAGCGGTGCTTTGCCATGGCGGTCTTTGCCCTGTTCAGCGGTCTTCACCATGGCGGTCTTGGCCTTGTTCAGCGGTGCTTTGCCATGGCTGCCTATGGACTGTTCAGCGGTAGCCTAAGATGGCGGTTCAGATACTGACATTGGTGTGTGGCATGACGTTCCATCATTGCCCAGCGGGGCTGTGAGATTCTGGACCCTCCTGGGCTGTGACTCCGGCGGTTGCGGTGGTCTCCTGACCAGTAACGATACTTGAGCCCTCCTGGGCTATGACTCTGGCGGTGGTCTCCTGACCAGTAACGATACTTGAGCCCTCCTTGGCTCTGACTCTGGCGGTGGTCTCCTGACCAGTAACGATACTTGAGCCCTCCTGGGCTCTGACTCTGGCGGTGGTCTCCTGACCAGTAACGATACTTGAGCCCTCCTGGGCTATGACTCTGGCGGTGGTCTCCTGACCAGTAACGAGGGTGCTGGCGGTTGTGTCTGGACCGCCGGAAATGATGGCGTACTTCTCCGCCGTGACACTCACAACAGGTTGGGGAGACTTCCTCAGGACCTTCCTCACCTTCTTTTGAGTTACAGATGACTCACCAATCGCCTTGGATCCCATTTCACTGTTTGTACCACCAGGAGTCTTGACACGGTCTCGTCGTCCAATCTCCAATTTCGGAGCCTTCACAGGGGGTGGGCTGACAGTGCCTTGGCTCCGGGTCCTACTGCCTGCCCTGGTGGACGGGGCACTCCAAAAACCTGGAACACGCACCACTGGGACTGGAGGCATTTTGGCTGAGGCGCTACGACAGGACTGATGAATTGGAGGGGGGGGGGGTGGGGGCAAAAAGGTCAATTTGACATAGGGACAGTTTCTGACGTACACTGGGATGGATAGTTGGAGGGGCTCTGGGAGTGGAGGAAGAGGAGGTGGTTGTAGGAGGTGTCACTTTAGGTGTTTTGGGTGCAGGTACTGGAGGCTGTCGTGAGGTGGATGGATGTTGGGTGAGTGATTGCCGGCGTTTGTGTACTTTGGGAGGGGGCGTCACAGACACACTGGGAGAGGACACAGGGGACGTGTATATGGCAGTGGAGGTGGTGACTGCAGGTGAGCGGCTTGTGGTGCTGGGTGTCCTGGTGCGAGTCCTAGTGCCTGTAGATGTGGTGCATGCAGATGTGTGTGTAGACGAGACTGGGAGGGAGGAGGGAGAAGAGGAGGAGGGGGACACAGTGGAGACAGTGGATGTTGCTGTGTCTGTATGGGTCTGATGCTTGTGTGAGTGCTTGTGGTGAGTGTGGTGCCTATGTTTGCTTGAGCTACTTTTGGGTGTTGACTTGTGTGCATGCTGGTCTGTAGGTGTGCTTGGGATGGCCTGGGGTACAGGGGATTGGGTCTTGGTGGAGGAAGTTGGAGGGGGGAGGCTGGACACAGGGACAATGGCTGCCATCAGTGCTGAGGCCAGAGATTGCAGGGTTCGCTGAAGGACAGCCTGACCAGAATGAATGCCTTCCAGGAATGCATTACCGTGTTTCAACTCTCGTTCTACACCCTGGATGGCATTCACAATGGTAGACTGCCCAACAGTGAGTGACCTGAGGAGGTCAATGGCCTCCTCACTGAGGGCAGCAGGGGTGACAGGGGCAGGGGCTGAGGTGCCTGGGGCGAAGGTGATGCCCACCCTCCTGGGTGAACGGGCATGGGGCGAACGCTGAGGGGCTGCTGGGAGGGCGGTGCTGGTAGGGGAGGTGGCGGCTGTACCTGTAGAAGTGGGGCGCACAGATGGTGCCGCCACCACAGGGGAGCTCCCATCGGGGTACGAGTCCGTATCGCTGTTTGGTGATCCTGTGGCCGACGTGAAGCTCCCCTCGCCCTCCGTCCCACTGGTGAAATCAGAGTCTGTGGTGTGGCCCTCCATGGCCATGTGGGATGCAGCTCCCTCGTGCTCCGGTGCCACTGTACCTCCGCCTGATGATGCTGATGTACAGAAGGACAGGGAGAGCAGGAAAAGGGTGGAGACAGAAGAAAGAGAGTTTTAGTGCATGGCATACCGCTACCGTTGGCGGACAAGACAAACGCAGCAGCCCCCTGCATTACGCCGTGCTCCTGCCCTCTGCACATGCAATTCCTGGGAAATGGCCTACATGGCAATGGTAGACATCTGCCCACATGGATGGCAAAGGGGCAACTATACATCAATTTGCCTTTTTTTGGAGCTGGGGTAGAGTGCCACATGGCCTACATAACGGAGGGGCCTTGCCTACCTAACTCGCCCTGGCCTAGGGACACCCACAGCCAACCACCCCCACCCAGACAGCTCCACAGCACGCAAAGTCCATTGCATGAGGTTGAACTCACCCCCTTGTGTCTGCTGTGATGTCCTTAAGCGCCCATCCAACTCCGGGTAGGCCACCGCCAGGATCCGGAACATCAGGAGGGTCATGGTGCGATGGGCACCCCTCCCACGTTGGGAGGCCATCCCCAGCTGAGCCTCCGCCGTCTTCTTGCTGCAGCGGCGAATGTCCTCCCATCTCTTACGGCAGTGGGTGCCCCGTCTCTGGTGGGCCCCCAGTGTCCGGACCTCCTTGGCGATGGCATACCAAATGTCCCTCTTCTGGTGGGCGCTGACCTACATGACATGCACAAGGAAAGAGGAACAGTCATTACCTACTGCACCGTCGTTGTAATTGGCCCCCTCCCAACTCTATCCCTGTGGCCCACTCATCCCCATGCATGACTGTTCTATGTACTCTGCCCCCTTCCCTCATCCACCCAGCCCTCTCCACCCAGGCCTGGCCCATACAACGTGCTCCCTGTGTACTAACCTGCTGGTCTGGAGGACCGTAGAGTAGCGTGTACTGGGGGAGGACCCCATTCACAAGTTTCTCCAACTCCTGTGCAGTGAAGGCAGGGGCCCTTTCCCCAGACGCAGCAGCCATCGTCGCTTCCAGACCGAGGTCACAGCAGCACTAGCAGTGTAGGTCCTCTCCTGTCGAAGGTCAGGTATCTATTGATTGAACAGATAGAAAATGGTGGAGACATCCGCGGCGGTGCGCATCATCACCGCCAGCGCACCTGTTCATTGGCTCCTGGGACCCATAGGGTCCAATGTTAACCAATGTAGCATTGTGCCGCGCTCTACGACCGCCTACCGCGACGGTGTGCAACGCCAGCGCAGTTACCCCACAATTCCATTGTCCCATTTTAGAGGTCAGGCAGCTGCAATTTCAGGGTCCCACATGGCTTAATTTACTACTGCGTCACACATACCGAGGCCTACACTCAAAACCTTTCCCGGATGGGTTATTTGTCTGGTGTAGTCTTGTGTATGACTATGGGTACATACCTGGAGGAATGCTGACAGTTTTTTCGCTGTTGTCCTTCTCAGGCACAGTCAGTTGGGACATATTGGAAGATGGCGGAACCCGCCGGTGTACCGACCGCTGGTGGACCTGTTGACAATGGAAGAGCGACATGTCATTGTGACCTACCGGTTTGACCGTGCCACAATCCGGGAACTATGTACCCAGTTGGAGTCTGACCTGATGTCACCAATCCGCCATCCGACTGGAATACCCCCTGACGTGCAGGTATTGTCAGTGCTCCCTTTCTTAGCAAGTGGGTCTTTTCAGACAACAGTGGCCATGGCATCAGGGATGTTCCAGCCTATGTTTTCCAACGTCTTGTCCAGAGTGTTGTCTGCCCTGCTGAAACACGTAAGGAGATACATCATTTTCCCTGGGGTGGCGGATTTGCCTACAGTGAAAGGTGACTTCTATGCCCTTGGACATATCCCCAACATCATAGGTGCCATTGATGGGACCCATGTGGCTCTGGTCCCCCCCGCAGGAATGAACAGGTGTACAGGAACCAGAAGAGTTCGATGAATGTCCAGATGGTCTGTTTGGCAGACCTGTACATCTCGCAGGTAAATGCAATGTTCCCTGGCTCAGTGCATGACGCCTACATCCTGCGGAATAGCAGCATCCCTGATATGATGGGAGAACTCCAGAGGCACCGTGTATGGCTATTGGGGGACTCTGGTTACCCCAACCTGTCCTGGCTACTGACCCCAGTGAGGAATCCCAGGACCAGGGCAGAGGAACGCTACAATGAGGCCCATGGGCGGACTAGGAGGGTAATCGAGCGGACCTTCGGCCTCCTGAAGGCCAGGTTCAGGTGCCTCCATATGACAGGTGGGTCCCTATTGTACTCACCGAAGAAGGTGTGCGACATCATCATCGCCTGCTCCATAACTTGGCATTGCGACGCCAGGTGCCTTTTCTGCAGGAGGATGATCCAGATGACGGTGTTGTTGCAGCGGGGGAGCCTGGGGAGCCTGTGGACAGTGATGAGGATGAAGCTGATGAAGATGAAAACGACAACAGAGAGTCAGTCATACAGCAATATTTTCAATGAGACACAGGGGAGTACAATTTCATGTTTCACATTATATTACATTTCACACGTCTACCTCTATCCTGTACCTACATTTCACTCCCTATTTGGTAACTGAGTTGTCCCCTTCCATTTCAGTTTCACTAATGTGTTGACCTACGTGTCAACAGCTTGCACCCTTGAAAGGCTTGTGATGTGTGATATAGGTATGTTGACCTTCCAATGGCTAACCTTTTTTAACACTGTAATTGACAATACAAAGTTCACAATCATTGACTGACTCCAATATTATTGAGGTTTCAAGGGTGTCTATTGAAGTGCATAAAAATGTAGGGGGGTTGTGAAATGGGGAGATGTCATGGTGGAATAATGTCCATGGCAGAGTCCAGTCTATTGGTCTCACAGGTACATTGCACATCTGGCCATTGGAAGTGGAGCTGGGGCAGTTCCAATCTGGACAGGGTAACAAAGTGGGACAGTGGGGGGACAATCAAGGTAGTCTTATTTCCTGGCGGGGTCTTGCCATCTTGCTGTGTCCTGTTCCTGGATCTCAGGGCCCGCTTGCGTGGTGGTTGTCCGTCTGCAGGGGGTGGGGAGCTGGTGTGGTGGTCCTGTGGCCGGGCCTCCTGTCCACTAGCGCCGGCGGAGGTGGTGGGCAGTTCATCGTCCTGGCTGGTGTCAGGGGCCCCTTGGAGTGCCACGGTGTCCCTCAAAGTCTTTTGAATGTCCGTCAGCACCCCTACGATGGTGCCCAGGGCGGAGCCGATGGTCCTGAGCTCCTCCCTGAACTCCAAATACTGCTCCTCCTGCAGGCGCAGGGTCTCCTGCAACTTGTCCAGGACCGTTGCCATCGTCTCCTGGGAGTGGTGGTATGCTCCCATGATGGAGGATAGGGCCTCGTGGAGAGTGGGTTCCCTTGGCCTGTCCTCCCTCTGTCGCACATCAGCCCTCCCAGTTCCCCTGTGTTCCTGTGCCTCCATCCCCTGGACCGTGTGCCCACTACCACTGCCCCCAGGTCCCTTTTGTTGTTGGGGTGGTGGGTTAGCCTGGGTGCCCTGTAGTGGTGGACACACCGCTGATTGACCTGTCCTGGGTAGGGAGGTATGGGCCCGCTGGGTGGGTGCTGTGCTGGTGTTACCAGAGGGAGGAAGTTCGGTGTTGGGCTGTGGCTGGGCAAGGGGAACCGACTGTCCTGAGGCCCACGATGGTCCGGGCTGGTCATCAAGATCCAGTAGGGCAGAGCTGCTGTCGTCACTGTGGGCCTCTTCTGGGGGTGGAGTGGTGTTGTCTGGACCCTCTGGTGTAGTGACGTTCCTTTGAGTTCCTGCGGGGGTATAAGTACATGATTATTGCATGTGTGTGTTTCATGGTGTGCAATGGTTGGGTGTGCGTGTACCCCAGTGCAGGCATTCCTGTGTGGGGGCTTGTGTGCTGATGGTTGGGGGGTGTTCTGGGTCTGTGCAGTGGGCATGCTTTAGTGATGGGTATCCATGCTTAGTTGTGTCATGCAGGTCTTGGGGTTGGGATGGGTGGTTGGTGTTATGGGTAGATTAGTGAGGAGTTAGGGTGATAGGGGAGGGTGTGAGGGTTGGGGTGTGTGATAGCATGCAGGTAGGGTGGGGGATATGATAGTGAAGATTACCAGTGTCCGTTCCTCCGACGACTCCTCCGAGGCCCTCAGGATGCAAAATGGACAAGACTTGCTCCTCCCATGTAGTTAGTTGTGGGGGAGTAGGTGGGGGTCCGCCGCCAGTCCGCTGTACTGCGATGTGGTGCCTGGATACCATTGAACGCACCTTCCCCCGTAGGTCGTTCCACCTCTTCCTGATGTCCTCCCTATTTCTTGGGTGCTGTCCCACAGCGTTGACCCTATTGACTATTCTTTGCCATAGCTCCATCTTCCTGGCTATGGATGTGTACTGTACCTGTGCGCCAAATAGCTGTGGCTCTACCCTGATGATTTCCTCCACCATGACCCTGAGCTCCTCCTCAGAGAAGCGGGGGTGTCTTTGGCGTGACATTGGGTGGTGTGTGTGATGTGTGGGGTGGTGTATGTGTTGATGAGTGTGGTGGCTGTAGTGGTATGTGGTGTTTTGTGCGTGGATGTTGTGTGGGTGATGGTGTAGTGTGCCTCTGTGTGATGGTGTTATCTATTCTGTGCTGTCTCTCTCTGGCCTTCGTCTCTAATTTGTGGTCGTAGGGGTTTGTGGGTGATGTGAGTGTGTGTTTTATATTGTATTGGATGTGTGGGAGTGTGTTTGTATGTGTATCAGGTGTGTGTATTTTGAATTGTCCTATGTGGCGGTGTTTTGGAGAGGTGTGTGTATTTTGAGCGCGGCGGTGTGTACCGCCAATGGAATACCGCAGTTGAAAGACCGCCGCATGGATTTGTGGGTCGTAATAGCATGGGCGTGTTTCTGTTGGCGTGGAGGTGGAGGATTTGTTTCCGCATATTTATCGCTGACCTTTGGTGTGGCGGACTTGTGTGGGTGTCTGAATTTCGGCAGATTCCGTGATGTGTGTCATAATAGCTGTGGCGGTCTCCCACCGCCGCCGCGGTGTATTGGCGGTCTTCGGCCCGGCGGTAAGCGCCTTTTACCGCCAATGTTGTAATGAGGGCCATAATCCCCAAACTCATGAGCGACGCTGCCCCAAAATACCCTGCTCAGTCTGCCATTGATCGGCTTCAATCATGAAATTTAGTTCTAATGGTCAATGTCCCCAACTTAAACTCACCTACACAAAGGGAAGGGACAGACTCTATCAGAAACAAGGCAATTCACTGGATCTGCCACATAAGAGGCTGTCGCTCTGTAATACGTGAGGATATAATTAATGTAGCAAGAAGGCCTGACCTGGGGACACATTTTGACATCTTAAAACTGACACTTAGGGTCAGGACCATGGTGGACAATTTGGTGGCCCTAGATGCAAGAACAAGTCCTCCAGGACACTCGCGCATCCAGTTCAAATACCCTAGGCCACCCGAGTACTACGGGGTTTGCCCCAGCCACTGCCTAGCAAACAATTTATCTGCCCTTAGTGAGAACGACTGACTTAAAGCTCCATCTGGAATCTATGCTGAAATACCGTGCAACTCACATATATCAACTGTCTCTGGGTCGGCTGCAGTCTCCAACACTGTCATTGCAAGTACTCATGTTCCCCCTCATGACATATCCCTCCAGACCTCTGATAACTTACTGTGCAAACACGACAACATTGCATCTCTCACCTTGCAGGAATATTATCCACCAAATCAAGAACCGATAGCTAAGCGTGTAAGCACCTCCCCCATCAGGGCCAGGCCAACTCTACCAGAGGAACTCCCCACTTGCCCCAGGTCTCACTGGGCAACAGTGGTATTGATCCCTCTCCTCCCACTCAACTTCACCTGCCAAACCAACCCCTGGTAGCCAATCCTGTAAATACTAGGCCATTGGACAGAACAGCTCCTCCACTCACCGGGGTATGACTTGTCTCATAGAACGTGGCAGGTTTGAAATCTATCCTCCCTCTTCCATCCTTCACCTCTTTTATCGAAGTACACAACATATGCCTTCTTCAGGAGACACGGTCAATTGATCCACATTTCCGAACAGGCTATTCAAATTTCTGTATCCCTGCCTTGCCCAGCACCAGGGGCAGGCCTTCTGGGGGCTTGACCACCTGGGTTAGAACATCACTTAACTGTCGTATATCACAGTTATCCACTGATTCCTCTGACCTGTTAGGTCTTCGCCTATCATCCGGGCCTGACACAGTTGTGAACTTTTTTAACATCTACACTCAAGTGGTCGGGGGAGACAAGTCTCCAAAAAACCCTTTGTGTCCTGGCAGCCTTTCTGCAAAACTGTCCCTGCCATCATAAAACCATTGTGGCAGGTGACCTTAATGTCACATTCGAACCTCTAGACTGGACCCTAGTCATCGACATGACAATCATTGAGAGAACTGAAAGTGACCACTATCCTCTCTCTGTCCATATGCTAGCTCTGGGTAGCTATCCACCCATGATTAGAGGGCATTAGTCTGGTTAACAAGGTTGTGGCTCGGCCCGCACTCATTAATGCAGCTAATAACACCTTAATGACTGCATTAATGGACCTAGAGGAGGGCCCCGCAATCCCCAATGAGGAAATAAGTTTAACCCACACCTCATGCTTCAGGGACCTCGCGGCCCACTTTTCAGT
Source organism: Pleurodeles waltl (assembly GCF_031143425.1). NCBI lineage: Eukaryota > Metazoa > Chordata > Amphibia > Caudata > Salamandridae > Pleurodeles > Pleurodeles waltl. The sequence goes on from NC_090442.1 coordinate 522,243,596, forward strand.
ATCCACACCCCATGATGGCAAGAGACCTAAGGGTAGGCATCGCTGGTTTAATAAAATGTGCCGGTCCTCAAACAAGCATTTAATTCAAGCCATCAAATCCAAGGATGCCAACGCCATCCGCTTAGCTAGGAAATCCTACAAGCTAGCCATACGCAAAGCCAAGCGTGACCAAGATGATAAGTGGAGGACACCACTTAGCGACGCTGCGTGCAAGAGGAATTGTAGTCTGTTTTGGTCCCTGGCAGAGCAAGGCCCAGAAAGCAGTGGATTGAATATAACAACTAACATCGCCCCAAAAGACTGGGTAGACCATTTCCGTGGGCTGTACTCCTACGATCACGATAACCCCATCTCTGATCACATGGACCCTTGCTTAAACATTACTTCAGCACCCACCACTCAACTGCCTCAGCTGTTCTCCCAAAAAGACATAGGCCCTCATTACAACCCTGAGGTAAACCCCGCTTTCCGCCGTGCTGAAGACCGCCAACTTACAGTTGCGGCGGCGGAAATCCGCTACAGGTATTACGACCCACAGCTCGGAATCCGCCAAAATACAGACACCCACACAAGTCCGCCACCCCAAAGGTCAGTGATAAACTGGCGATAACAAAACCCACACCGTCACGCCAACAAGAATACGCACACACTATCATGACTCACGAATCAACGAGGCGGTCTTTTAACCGCGGTAATCCACTGGCGGTACACACCGCCGCGCTCAAAATACACACACATTTACAAAACACAACTACATTGGACAATTCGAAATACACACACCTGATACACATACACACACCACACCCACAACACTATAAAACACACACCCACAAATCCTTACAACCAAAAATTTCGAAGAAGGCCAGAGAGAGATATTAGCTAACACAACACCAGCATCCACAGACACACAACACCATCATTTTTACAACATTCACGTACCTCAAACAACACACACCAACACATCCCCCACATATCACAACAGACAGCACCTCACACATCACCCACACCACATCATGGCACCTCAAAGACACTCCAGGTTTTCAGAGGAGGAGCTCAGGGTCATGGTGGAGGAAATCATCCAGGTAGAGCCACAGCTATTCGGATCACAGGTGCAGCAGACATCCATTGCAAGGAAGATGGAGCTATGGCGGAGAATCGTCGACAGGGTCAACGCAGTGGGACAGCATCCAAGAACACAGGATGACATCAGGAAGAGGTGGAATGACCTATGGGGGAAGGTACGTTCCGTGGTATCAAGACACCAGACTGCTGTACAGAGGACTGGCGGTGGACCCCTACCTCCTCCCCCACAACTAACAACATGGGAGGAGCAAGTCTTGGCAATAATGCATCCTGAGGGCCTCGCATGAGTAGCAGGAGGACTGGACTCTGGTAAGTCATATCTTAACTACTTCATCCCCCCACCCCACCTGCATGCCATCACATACTCCCACTCTTACCCTCACCCCATCACACCATCAGCTCCATATGTCCCACTATCACAACCCACAAATCTCAATACCAAGGCCCTGCATGCAACAACTATGCATGGACCACCATCACCCATGCATGTCCACTACAGAAACCCACACAGACCCCAAACCAACTATCACAAAAGGGCTAACACAATGACGCAAGCACAGGAGTAGAGGGTACCTCACCCAATGCACAAGATGGCACACACAGATACTAAAACTATACATTTACACCCCAACAGGACCCATACCCAACGTCACCGGACAGGAGGTGCCAGACATATTCAGTCCCCCCACAGAAGAGGCCCACAGTGATGACAGCAGCTCTGCACGCATGGATCAAGATGACCAGCCCGGCCCATCAGGGACCTCAGGACAGACAGTTCCCCTGACACAGTCCCAAACCACCACAGAGCCTCCCCCCTCAGGAAACACCGCCACACACCCACCCAGCGGGCAAATCCCTCTGTTCCCAGGACACATCAATCAGCAGTGTGTCCACCACTACAGGGACCACAGGCAAACCCACTAACCCAAGACAATCTGGGACCTGGGGTCAGTGGCAGTGGGCACACGGTTCAGGGGACAGAGGCACAGGATAACAGGGAAGCTGGGAGGACAGCTGTGCGATGGGGGGGGACAGGGCCAGGGAAACGACACTCCACGAGGCACTCTCCAACATCATGGAAGCTTACCACCATTCCCAGGAGACCATGGGCACGGTACTGCCCAAGTTTCAGGAGACCCAGCGGCTGCAGGAGGAACACTACCTGGGGATCAGAGAGGACTTGAAGTCCATTAAAACCACCCTGGTCACCATTGCAGGGGTGCTGGCAGACCTTGTCAACACCATGAGGGACACAGTGGGACACAAACGGGCTCCTGACACTAGCCTGGACGATGAACAGCCTTCTACCTCCGCCAGCGCTAGTGGACAGGAGGCACCCCCACAGGACCAAAAGGCCACCAGCACCCCACCCCCTGCAGAAGGAGAACCACCCCACAAACAGTCCCTGAGATCCAGGAACAAGACATAGAACATTGCCAAGACCCCCGCCAGGAAATAAGACCCTCCTGAATGTCACCCTTCTGTCTCTCTTTGCCACCCTGTCCACCTTGAAGTGCTATTGCTACCCTTCCTATGCCCCATTGGACAATACACCTGTGAGACCAAGAGACTGGACTCTGCCATGGACATTCCTCCACCATCACCCCAGCCCATTTCACACCCCCTCCAGTTATTTGCACAGAAATAAACACCCTTGAATCACAAATCAATCTGAAGTCAGTCTGTGCTTTCACAAATGTGTAATTGCAAAATCTCTGGAATATAGCAATGTCAATGTACTTGTTCACATACCAATGTTACACAGCTGTAGGCCAGGAGTAAGCATAGCATAGGGCACAAATTGGATCTGTGAAATGGAAAGCCAAAGTGACAAGTCAGGGTCCATACACAGAGGTAAAAAGGCAGACTTATGCTAGGTCCTACAATAGTATGACATGTGGGAAGCAGTTCCATCTTCTTACCTGTGTCTCACTGGAAGTATTGCATGATGATGTTGTTTCGGTTTTCTACATCTTCTTCTTCTGCCTCCTCTTCTTCACTGTCCACAGGCTCCACAGCTGCCACAAGACCAGCATCAGGCCCATCCTCCTGCAGAAAAGGCACCTGCTGTCGCAAAGCCAGGCTGTGCAACATACAGCAGGCCACGATCACGACCTTCTTCGATGAGTAGTATAGGGAGACACCTGTCAGATGGAGGCACCGGAATCTGGCCTTCAGGAGGCCGAAGGTGCGCTCTATTATTCTCCTAGTTTGCCCATGTGCCTCATTGTAGCGTTCCTCTGCCCTTGTCCTGGGATTCCTCACTGGGGTTAGTAGCCATGACAGGTTGGGGTAACCAGAGTCACCTGCAAATATCGAGGAACAACTGTTAGACATACTCCAAACATTAGGGAATCTCCCATACCCAGACAGCAAATTAAACTGTGTGGGGACTTTAGGCTCACCTATTAGCCACACACTGTGCCTCTGAAGTTGGCCCATCACATAAGGGATGCTGCTATTCCTTAAAATGTAAGCTTCATGCACTGAGCCAGGATACTTGGCATTCACATGGGAGATGTACTGGTCTGCCAAACACACCATCTGCACATTCATAGAATGGTAGCTTTTCCGGTTTCTGTACACCTGTTCATTCCTGTGGGGGGTGGGGGGAGGACAAATGCCACATGTGTACCATCAATGGCACCAATCAATTATGTTTGGGATATGTCCCAGGGCATAAAAGTCACCTTTCACAGTGGGCAAATCCTCCACTGGAGGGAAAACAATGTAGCTGCGCATGTGTTTCAGCAGGGCAGACAGCGCTCTGGACAACACGCTAGAGAACATTGGCTGGAACATCCCTGATGCCATGGCCACTGTTGTTTGAAAAGACCCACTGGCCAGGAAATGGAGTACAGACAGGACCTGCACTAGAGGGGGTATTCCTGTGGGATGGTGGATAGCTGATATCAGGTTTGGCTCCAACTGGGCACACTGTTCCTGGATTGTTGCACGATCAAGTCTGTAAGTGATAATTATGTGTCTCTCTTCCATTGTCGACAGGTCCACCAGGGTTCTGTACACCGGAGGATGCCACCATCTCATCACCTGCCCCACCGGACATGCTCTATGGAGGAGAATGGTGAGCAGAGGGTCATACAACACTTAGGTATCACAATGCCGTTTAGCAAACACATAACAATTTCTCAATGTGCCTTTGTCTGTCCGTATTCCTGGCCTAAATAGGTGTGACGCAGTTATTTGGCCTGCCATGTGGCCCCCTGAAATGGCGGCTGCCTGACCTGTAAGGTGGGACAAGGGGAAATGAGGTAACTGCGCTGGTGTTTGGCACCGTTGCGGTAGGCGGTTGAAGACCGCGGTGCAATTCAGCATTGGTTAACATTGGGCCCTACGGGTTCCAGGAGCGAATGACGATGTACGCCGGCGGTGACGGTACGCACCGCTGCGGACTTGACCGCCATTTTATATCTGTTCACTCACTTGATACCTGACCTTCAACAGGAGAGGACCTACACTGCAAGTGCTGCTGTGACCTGTGTCTGGAAGCGACAATGGCTACAGTGTCTGGGGAAAGAGCTCCTGCCTTCACTTCGTCGGAGTGGGAGAAACTAGTGGATGGGGTCCTCCCCCAGTACACGCAACTGTACGGACCTCCAGACAAACAGGTGAGTACACTGTGAGCATGGTGGATGGCACATAATTGTATGGAGTGCCGTGGATGGAAGCAGGAGGGGAGGGGGACAGGCCAGCATGTGAGGATAGTGGGTGTGTATGTATGTCTGGGCCAGGGTGGGAGGTTTTTAGGCAATGCGTGAGAAGAACAGTACAGGATAGAAACATCCATTCTTACTTCACTTTTCCTCTAGGTCAGCGCCCACCAGAGGAAGGGGATTTGGCGTGCCATCGCCAAGGAAGTGCGGACCCTGGGGGTCTACCATAGCCGGAGCACCCACTGCCGGAAAAGATGGGAGGACCTGCGCCGCTGGACCAAGAAGACGGCGGAGGCCCAGCTGGGGATGGCCTCCCAACGTGGAAGGGGTGCCTGTCGCACCATGACCCCCCTGATGTACTGGATCCTGGCGGTGGCATATCCGGAGTTGGATGGGTGCTTGAGGGCATCACAGCAGCCACAAGGGGATGAGTACACTCTCATTCAGCTGACTGCGCGCTTGACGAGGTGTCTGGAAGGGGGTGGTGGCCTGTGGGTTCCCCTAGGCAAGGGCATACGCGCAAAGGTAGATCCATTGTTTTGCAGCCTCATTCCCAGTCCAACCCCAAAGGTGGTATTTGTCCTCTAAACCTAGTCAGGCTCCCATGGGTGCCAGCTGTGCATGAAATGGGACTAGGCAGAGTCCCCCTTGGGCATGTGCTTGTCCCCTGCACTGTTAGTGCATGGCTTAGTGCATAGGGCTGCTCCCTGTGTGTTGTGTCCGCCAACGGTAGTGGTGTTGCATGCACTGACCATGTGTATCTTCTGCCTTCCCCCACCCTTTTGTTTTGTCACCCTGTTCTTGCGTGCATTAGCATTATCTGGCGGAGGAATAGTGGCACCGGAGCAGGAGGGAGCTTCATCCCACATGGCCCTGGAGGGTGAAGTAACAGAGTCTGAAGGCACCAGTGGGACGGAGGGCGAGGGGAGCTCCACGACCGGGACAGGAGCATACACCAGCGACTCCTCCTCTGATGGGAGCTCCCTTGCGGTGGCAGGCACCTCTGTGCCCACCGCATCAACAGGTACAGCCGCCACCCCCCCTACCAGCACCGCCCTCCCAGCCGCCCCTCAGCGTGTGTCCCATGCCCGCTCACCAAGGAGGGTGGGCATCTCCTTCGCCCCAGGCACCTCAGGCCCTGCCCCAGTCAGCCCTGCTTCCCTCAGTGAGGAGGCTATTGACCTCTTGAGATCCCTCACTTTTGGGAAATCTACCATTTTGAATGCCATCCGGGGCGTTGAGAGGCATTTGCAGCAAACAAATGCATACCTGGAGGGCATTAATTCTGGGCAGGCGGCCCAACAGAGAGCATTTCAGGCTCTGGCCTCAGCACTGATGGCAGCCATTGTCCCTGTGTCCAGCCTCCCCACTCCAACTTCCTCCACCCAGACCCAATCCCCTGTACCTCTGCCTATCCCAAGCACACCATCAGACCAGCATGCACACTCATCAACACACAAGAGTGGACATGGCAAACATAAGCACCACACATCCCACAGGCACTCACACAAGCACCATACCCATGCAGACACAGTAACATCCACTGCCTCCACTGTGTCCCCCTCCTCAACGTCCCCCTCCTCCCTCCCAGTCTCGTCTCCACTCACACCTGCATGCACTACATCCTCAGCCACTACCTCCATCACCAGCACGCCCATCACCACACACCGCTCACGTGCACTCACCACCCCCACTACCATTCACACATCCCCTGTGTCCTCTCCCAGTGTGTCTGTGAACCGTCCTCCCAAAGTACACAAACGCAGGCACACACCCACCCAACAGCCATCCACCTCACAACAGCCTCCGGCCCAAGCACCTTCACCCAAATTCAGCAAACGTACACCTCCTACAACCACTACCTCTTCCTCCACTCCCAAACCCCCTCCATCTTCCCGTCCCAGTGTGTCTAAGAAACTTTTCCTGGCTAACACTGACCTCTTCCCTACACCTCCCCCCCTGTCCTTCCCCTAGGGCCAGACTGTCCAAGTCCCAGCCCAGCACCTCAGCCACTAAATCCCCAAGCACAGTGGTCACAGCAACTCTGGTCTCATCGCCGCCGCCACCCATCAGGGCTGCCAGTGTGCCACCTAACGAGGCCAAGGAGCTGGCCATTCCGCCACCTGCCAAGGTGAGGAAGGTGCCCACATGCCGGAGGGAGAAGCCGCAACTACCAGCAAGCAAAGGCTCCTCCAAACCAAAAGGGGACAGTGGCAAGACACCAGCAGCAACATCAAAGGTGGGGAAGGGACACAAACTGAAGAGCAGGTCAGGACAGGGCACGGTGGCTTCGGCTGAGGGACCAGAGTCACCCCTTCTGTCAACCAGTACACCAACTTGTACGGCGGTGGACACCGCCACCTGCACCGCCACCAGCATTGCCACCAGCACCGCCACCTGCACATCTGCTGCCTCAGCAACAGTCCCCAGCATCATCCCCAGTGGGCAGCCGTCCGAGGCTGCAGGAGACGTCCTGCTGTGCCCCTCAACAGGTGCAGACACATCCACCACTGCCAGCACCTCCGCCACAGAAACCTCCGCAACCACCACCAGCCCCGCGACGTGCTCAGACAGTGCCACCACAGCTGACATGGCAATCATCCCCAGTGGGCAGCCGTCCGAGGCTGCAGGAGACGTCCTGGACCCTGCCCAGCATCCATGAGCGATGACTCTCAGCACTGTTTGTACCAGCAGGTGGCAGGCGAAGTCGCAGCAGGGTGGTCTCTGCCTCCATGGCGTATCATGCTACCTGTTCCCAGGCAATCTCATGGTACACACATCCAGGTGAGGGAATGGGACCTGCCACACTGCATGTGAAGCACTCTGGGCACAAAGCCTCCTCCAGAACCAGTGGAGAAATACATCCACACCCTCATTCCTTGGCAGGATAAAGCACTCTGGGCACAAAGCCCCCTCCAGAACCAGTGGAGAGATACATCCACTTCCTCAGTCCTTGGAAGGATGAAGCACTCTGGGCACAAAGCCCCCTCCAGAACCAGTGAAGAGATACATCCACTACCTCAGTCCTTGGCAGGATTAAGTACTCTGGGCACAAAGCCCCCTCCAGAACCAGTGGAGATATGCATCCACTCACCCCATCCTTAGCAGGATGAAGCACTCTGGGCACAAAGCCCCCTCCAGAACCAGTGGAGAGATACATCCACTTCCTCAGTCCTTGGCAGGATGAAGCACTCTGGGCACAAAGCCCCCTCCAGAACCAGTGGAGACTGACATCCACTTGAGAGACTGTGGCTTTGCACTCCCCAGGATAGAGCAGTGGGCAAACCACCCACTGGAAACTTGAGAGACTGTGGCTTTGCACTCCCCAGGATAGATCAGTGGGCAAACCACCCACTTGAGAGACTGTGGCTTTGCAGTTCCTAGGATAAAGCAGTGGGCAAACCACCCACCTGAGACTTGAGAGACTGTGGCTTGTACTCCACAGGAGAGAGCAGTGGGCAAACTACCCACTTGAGAGACTTGAGAGACTGTGGCTTTGCACTCCCCAGGATAGAGCAGTGGGCAAACCACCCACTGGAAAGACTTGAGAGACGGTGGCTTGGCACTCCCCAGGATAAAGCAGTGGGCAAACCACCCACTGGAAAGACTTGAGAGACTGTGGCTTTGCACTCCCCAGGATACAGCAGTGGGCATGGAGCCCCCTCGTGCACCAGTGGCGTTGTGCGTTCATCCGGCTGAGGCGCCTGTTTAATTTCGATCTGATGCCCCTGCAGTGTTCTCTCAGTTTCAAGTCAGGTATCTTGTGTGGGCTTCGCCCATGCATTTTGGGACCACTGGTTCACGGACAATGATTGGAACACTATCCGGACTTGTGTAGTTGCTGTACATATTTGTATATACTGATTTTTATTGATTACAATTGTTACAATCATTTCATTTTGTCCTTGCGTTCTTCCCGGGGGTGTATATGTAATGTTGCTGCATGTATTTGTGTGTATGGTGTTGTGGGTGATGGTGGGGGTTGGGGTATTGCTTGTTGCGTGTCACTCTTTTTTCCCTCCCACCCTCCCCTGTGTTGTAGGTGCAGTACTCACCCTGGTCTTCGACGGCGTCTTTGCTGCTCCTGATACAAGAGGAGGAAGACCAGCATGGGCAGCACCTGTAGTTCGTGGTTTCCGTTCCAAGTCCTGTTCATGCCGTGCTTTTGATAGCATTGGTACTGCCCCAGAAAAGGTGGCGGATAGGCCTCTTGTAATACTGTGGGCGGTACATTGTTCTCCGCCTGTCTGTTGGCGGTTATCGCCGCGGTGTTTGTTTCTACCGCTGTGGCGGTCGGAGTGTTAAAGTGGCTGTCTATGTTGGCGGGTTCCACCATGGTTGTGATTCCATTTTTTTTTCTGTCGGTATTACCGCTGCTTTACCACCGACCCCCAGGGTTGTAATGAGGGCCATAGTATATTCCCTAAGCACTATAAAGCGTGGCAGGGCCCCTGGCTCGGATGTGTTCCAGCCGACCTGTTCTCAACTGATATTGCAACCTGGTCAAGGTACATCACTATCATAGCTAATGCAATAGCATCTGGGGCCCCAATCCCTGAGTCCTGGAAAGGGGCTATTGTTGTCCTGATCTTTAAAAAGGGCGACAGATCACTCCCCTGCAAATACAGGCCAATCAGTCTAATCGATTGTGCGCAAAAAGTGCTGGATGACTGAATATGATATCCTTAGTCCCCTCCAAGCTGGATTCCGGAAACAAATATCTACCACTGAGCAAGCCCTCAGGTTCCTATTTTTAGACTGGAAAACAGTGCTCATTGGCAAAGGGAGCTTATATGTAGCTTTTGTGGACCTACAATCTGCATTTGATCTAGTACCCCGCAACAAACTATGGGACACTCTTTCCCGAATGGGTATTCCCGAGCACATCCTAGCACTATTGATATGGCTCCACAAGGGCAACTATGCACGTGTCAGGTGGGACAACAAGGGGCAACTAGCTGATAGAATCCAGGTAGCAAGGGGTGTGCGGCAAGGGTGTGTCCTTGCCCCCACCCTCTTCTCCTTGTATATCAATGACAACATCCCCTCTCTGCTTAGAGTGGAGGCTGAGGCACCATCACTTGGCACACAAAAAATCCCCGTCTTGCTCTTTGCAGACGACATTCTCCTGATATCCAAGACCCCTAGTGGATTAAAGAAACTCCTCACATGCTTTGAGGAATTCTGCTCCATGCGGGGACTTGAAATCAACGCCTCAGAAATGAAATTAATGACCCTCAATCCCCACAGATCCTTTAGAGGGAAGTTCACACTAGAGGGCACCACGCTTGAGAAGGTGGGCACCTTCAGTTACCTGGGTATAGCATTGACTGATAACATGTCTTGGAAACCACACATAGAAAAGCAAGCTTTCAAACTAAAGCAAACAACGGGGGTACTAATAAAGGATTTTCACCTCTCACATACAAAACCAATTTGCCCAGCAATCCAGATATACGAAGCTCAGGCTGTAACCTCAGCGCTTTACAGGGCTCAACTATGGGGCTATGCTAAAAGCCAAGATATAACCATCCCTGAAAACAACTTCCTAAGAAACCTTGTGTCCCTCCCGCCAAGCACTCCACTGTTCCCCCTTTTTAAGGATCTTGGTATGAAACGCATTGGTCATAAAGCCCGCCTATGCCCTCTTCTGTACTGGCGGCGTCTCTAGACTACTCCAGAGCTCGAATCCTTCACTGCAGCCCTGCAGGTCATTTTAGAAGCTGGCCATCTTCATAGCATCCCCTGGCTTAGATACATCAAGGGGCTACTCTACTCACTTGGGCTTAGAGAACTCTGGAATTCACCAACCACCTCCTCCTTTCCCTCAAAAAGCAAACTTAAAAAACTGTATTGGCACATGCTAGACTCCGAAGATCTGGGGGCCGCACTTCATACTACATTATCTTGCGACTTAGTCAACCTAAAAGAGACATGCAAGTACAAGGCTTTCTGGGACATAATCAAGGTAGCAAGGGAAAAGAAACTGTACTTTCAGCTCCGTATTGGCACGCTGCCACTAAGACCGTTTACCAGCAGCTGGTCACACGAAGAATCAACCACTTGCCCAGCCTGCAAATCCCCCTTGAAAACCTCCCTCATGTCCTATTTGCTTGCCCCGGGTACACTGCCTCACGTAGGAAATGGCGGGCCCCGGCTTGCAGACTGCTGGGAGTCCCCAGTTCTGAAATAGCCATCCAAATCCTCAGATCAGACACTCGGCCAACGTTAGTGATCGCCTTCGCCAAGTTCCTCGGAGCTAGTTAGATTGTTAGAGGAAATTTTTTATCTGTTTAATGTTTCCAACAAGATTTTTCCATCATACTGTGTGAGTGTATTTTATCCTTATTTTATTCTTATTTTATCAGCCATTCGTATCGTTATATTTATTTAAATTGTGTATTTATTTGTACTTATTGCTGTTATGTGCTTTTATGGCTCTGGTAGACGAAATAAAGTTATTTTGACTGACATTACTGGAACTCGGGGACCCCGACTGAACCGTTATTGGAATCCGAGGACCCACACTGGGTCATTATTGGAAGCTGAGGAGCCTGGCCTAAGCATTATCAATGATTTAAACTGAAAAACATTACACACAAATATAGAAACAAGTATTCAACCAAATACAAATGGAATGACTAAAGGGAATGTCAGAGCTTTTCTAAATTCATTTGAGACCACTCATCATCTAGACTACATTCTGTTTGATGTACTTCTACTGCTTCCACAAATCAATCTGGGGGTGCCAGCTTAATTTTTAACCTCTAATTACAAACTCTTTCACATTTATAGAATGTTTTACTTTTTTTAATTGTACATTATGCTTTTTCATTTATATACACTATATTAATCTGTTACTAGTATTTCATTTTCTAACCAATTGCAGAGCCCCAAAGTAGCCTTCGTGGACCCCTACCGGTCCTCGGACCACAGGTTGAAAACTACTGCTTTAGGGCACAAGTTTTAGTTACTCGAGATAACTATCACTGATAAATTTCAGTGATTTTGTTTGTTTAACATGGTATGTTTTAACTGACTTTATCACCTAACTATAACATCCCTTTAACCTTGGTTGTTTTTTGGGGAATATATATATATATTTACTGAAAAAAATGAAAGGTTACAGGGACGTTGTACTTAGGTTCTGAATTTACTTGTAGAAAACCATAGAAATTCTGCAGTTTTAGTCAGAGTTCTTTCAAGTAACTATACTTCACGCCCTAAGGTAACTATAACTTGCGCCCTTGCCATGCAGTTTTCTTATCAATCATTTTATTGCAAATGTTGCAGGGTTATTATCAAAGATTTCATACAAGTTCTCATCAATGATATAATATGTGGAATATTTAGCTGTCAATGGAGTCCTCTTATCGTGGTAATTTGGGCTGGGCAGTCACCGCTCTGAGGTCACAAATTGCATTCTTGCAGACCCTGCAACTCTCTGTAGCAGGCCACGTAGCCCTCACCAAAATGGTCATTCTACCACCCCTCCTATGTTACATCGGTCTCTTGCTCGCTATGCCTCCAGATTCAAGTTAGCCTGGCTGACGAGGGGTGATATCTCAAAACAGGCTCCAGGGTTTGTTTCTGGTTGAGGGAGAACCTAGTCTGTCAGTTTGGGGTTGATTGTTCCCATGGGGAACTGGAACAAAACTGATTTGCAAATGGCTTGCTCCAAACTGGGGTGGCATGGGGAGCAAAAATAATGATGAAATATACCCAGATCTGTGACTGGGGGTGAGTGGTTGAAAAGTTTCAGGACTCCGTCCATCATCCTTTTGTGTTGCTAATGGTTCATATGGATGTTTTTATTTAGCAAAGAAAGATTCCTTCCTTGTTCCTTTATTTGCCTATTGGACTTTGTTTTTTGGCTAGTGACATTGCTGACAGACAACTCAAGGGGGGTTGTGAACTGCAGCTGCCTGGCCAGCCATTAGGACGAGGGTGAGAGAGGTTTGCCAAAGCTTCTGAGTTACGTATGGAAGGAATGGGAGAGGCAGAAAATTGTAGGCAAATATCCCTGACTAGTTCATCCATGGACTTTGACTATAGAATCCTGGAGTCAAAGTGTGGGCTTTTGGCGTTTTTGGCGGTTGCAAACAGATCTATGTCAGGAAACTCCCAACACTGGAAATAGGGGAGCAGGACTTTGGGGTGGAGTTCTCACTAGTGGACTTGTTGCAGCATCCTGCTGAGCAGGTCTGTGAAGTTGTTGTTCACATCCTGGAAGATACTCTTCTAGAAGGTGTACTCTGTTGTGAATTGCCCAAAAACAAATTTCTTGCACTAATGTTGAGACCTGTGGAGGGTATGTGCCCTCCTGTTTTTGCAGGTAATATACAGCAATCATGTTGTCTGTTTTGATCAGGACTGCCTTGTGATGTACGTGTCAGAAGAAGGCATTCAGAGCTAATTCAACTTCCAATAATGCCAGATAATTTAGGTGGAAGGTCTGTTGAAGGGGTGTCCACAGACCCTGTATAGTCATGGCCTGTAGATGCATCCCCCGACCTGTGAGAGAGGCATCCATGGTGATGATCACCTGGGGAACTGGGACTTGAAAAGGCCTGCACCTCGACAGATTGTCGCTGTTCCATCACTGCTGAGAGCGATGGGTGCTGGCTCATATCAACACTAGGGCCCTCATTACAACATTGGCGGTAAAAGCCGCTTACCGCCGTGCAGAAGACCGCCAATACCTCGCCGCGGCCACGGAATTCCGCCACAGCTATTATGACCCACTGCTCGGAATCCGACGAAATTCAGACACCCACACAAGTCCGCCACACCAAAGGTCAGTGATAAACCGGCGAAAACAAAACCTCCACCGTCACGCCAACAGAAACACGCCAATGCTATTACGACCCACGAATCAACGCAGCGGTCTTTCAAACGCGGTATTCCATTGGTGGTACACACCGCCGCGCTCAAAATACACATACATCTCCAAAACACCGCCACATTGGACAATCCAAAATCCACACACCTGATACACATACAAACACCACTCCCACACACCCAATTCAATATAAAACACACACCCACATCATCATACAAACCCCTACGACCCAAAATTAGAGACGAAGGCGACAGAGAGAGAGCACAGCAATAGACAACCCTACCACACAGAGGCACAAAACACCATCACCCACACAACATCCACGCACAAAACACCACACACAACTACACATCACCACACTCATCACCACATACACCACCCCACACATCACCTACACCACCCCATGGCACGCCAAAGACACCCCAGGTTTTCGGAGGAGGAGCTCAGGGTTATGGTGGAGGAAATCGTACGGGTAGAGCCACAGCTATTTGGATCACGGGTGCAGCACACCTCTATAGCTAGGAAGATGGAGCTATGGCGAAGAATCGTGGACAGGGTCAACGCAGTGGGACAGCACCCAAGAAATCGGGAGGACATCAGGAAGAGGTGGAACGACCTACGGGGGAAGGTGCGTTCCGTGGTCTCCAGGCACAACATCGCGATTCAGCGGACTGGCGGCGGACCCCCACCTCCTCCCCCACAACTAACAACATGGGAGGAGCAGGTCTTGACCATTATGCATCCAGAGGGCCTCGGAGGAGTCGGTGGAGGAATGGACACTGGTAAGTCAAATCTCAACTATCATATCCCCCACCCTACCTGCATGCTATCACACACCCCCACCCTCACCCCCTCCCCTATCACTCCAACTCCTCACTAATGTAGTAATAACACAAACCACCCATCCCAACACCAAGCCCTGCATGACACAACAAAGCATGGACACCCATCACTAAAGCATGCCCACTGCACATACCCGTAACACCCCCGAACCATCATCACACAAGCCCCCACACAGGAATGCTTGCACTGGGGTACACGCACACCCACCCATTGCACACCATGACACACACAGATGCAATAATCATGCTTTTATACCCCTGCAGGACCACTACGTAACCTCACCAGACAGGAGGGTCCAGACATCTCTACCCCATCCACAGAACAGGCCCACAGTGATGACAGCAGCTCTGGCCAACTGGAACCAGATGACCAGCCCGGACCATCGTGGGCCTCGGGACAGTCGGTTCCCCTCGCACAGGCACAGCCCAACACTGACCTTCCACCCTCTGGTAACACCAGCACAGCACCCACCCAGCGGGCCCATACCTCCGTCCCCAGGACACGTCAATCAGCTGTGTGTCCACCACTACAGGGAACCCAGGATAACCAACCACCCCAACAACAACAGGGACCTGGGGGCAGTGGTAGTGGGCACACGGTCCAGGGGACGGAGGCACAGGAACACAGGGGAACTGGAAGGGCTGCTGTGCGACAGGGGGCGGACAGGCCTAGGGAACCCACTCTCCACGAGGCCCTCTCCTCCATCATGGGAGCATACCACCACTCCCAGGAGACGATGGCAACAGTACTGGACAAGTTTCAGGAGACCCAGCGCCTGCAGAAGGAACAGTATTTGGGGTTCAGGGAGGAACTCAGAACCATCAGCACCGCCCTGGGCACCATCGTAGGGGTGCTGAAGGAGATACTGAACACCAGGAGGGACACTGTGGCACTCCAAGGAGCCCCTGACACTAGCCTGGACGATGAACTGCCCACCACCTCCGCCGGCGCTAGTGGACAGGACGCCCCGCCACAGGACCACCACACCAGCACCCCACCCCCTGCAGACGAAGAACCACCCCGCAAGCGGTCCCTGAGATCCAGGAACAGGACAGAGCAAGATGGCAAGACCCCCGCCAGGAAATGAGACCACCCTGATTGTCCTCCCACTGTCCCACTTTGTTGCCCTGTCCATATTGGAACTGCCCCAGCTCCACTTCCTATGCCCATATGGGCAATGCACCTTTGAGACTAATAGACTGGACTCTGCCATGGACATTCCTCCACCTTCACCCATCACCATTTTGCCACCCCTCCAATAATTAGCACGTCAATAAACACCCTTGAACCACAAAACAATCTGGAGTCAGTCTGTGATTTTGAAAATGTGTATTATATATGACAATGACAAAAACCGTTCAAAAATGTAATGTCAACATACCTATGTTACACATCACAAGCCCATGAAGGATGCAAGCAGATGACACACGTTGGTAACCACACCTGTGAAACCATAATGGAAATGTGTCACTCAGTTAGCAAATACTACTTCAAATTGACAGACAGGATAGAGGTAGAAGTGTGAAAGTAAATGTAATAGTACAAAAATTGTTCTCACCTGTGTGTCACTGGAAATATTGCTGTATGACAGAGTCCCTGTTGTCAATGTCTTCTTCCTCTGCTTCCTCCTCATCACTGTCCACAGGCTCCACAGCTGCCACAACACCGTCATCTGGACCATCCTCCTGCAGAAAAGGCACCTGGCGTCGCAAAGCCAAGTTGTGAAGCATAGAGCAGGCGATGATGATCTGGCACACCTTCCTTGGTGAGTAGAATAGGGAACCACCTGTCATATGGAGGCACCTGAACCTGGCCTTCAGGAGGCCGAAGGTGCGTTTGATCACCCTCCTAGTCCGCCCATGGACCTCACTATAGCGTTCCTCTGCCCTGGTCCTGGGATTCCTCATTGAGGTCAATAGCCATGACAGGTTGGGGTAACCAGAGTCCCCTAATAGCCACACACAGTGCCTCTGGAGTTGACCTTCACATACGGGATGCTGCTATTCCGCAGGATGTAGGCGTCATGCACTGAGCCAGGGAACATAGCATTTACCTGCGAGATGTACTGGTCTGCCAAACATACCATCTGTACATTCATCGAATGATAACTCTTCCGGTTCCTGTACACCTGTTCACTCCTGTGGGGGGGGACCAAAGCCACATAGGTCCCATCAATGGCACCTATGACGTTAGGGATATGTCCCAGGGCATAGAAGTCACCTTTAACTGCAGCCAAATCCTCCACCTGAAAGAAAACGATGTAGCTCCTCACATGTTTCAGCAGGGCAGACAACACTCTGGACAACACGTTGGAAAACATAGGCTGGGACATCCCTGATGCCATGGCCACTGTTGTTTGAAATGACCCACTTGCTAGGAAATGGAGCACTGATAGCACCTGCACTTGAGGGGGTATTCCTGTGGGATGGCGGATTGGAGATCTGGCTCCAACTGGGTTCACAGTTCCTGGATTGTGGCACGGTCAAACCTGTAGGTGATGATTAAATGTCGCTCCTCCATTGTTAACAGGTCCACCAGCGGTCGGTACACCGGAGGATTCCGCCATCTCCTCACATGTCCCAGCTGACGGTGCCTAGGAAGGACAACAGCGACCACAGTCAACCAATTCTGAGGTATGTACCCACAGCTACACAGAACACGACACTAAATACAAAATTCTTCCTGTATGTGTATTGAGTCTAGGCCTAGGTATGTGTCACGCAGTTGTAAATGAAGCCATGTGGGCCCCTGAAATGGCGGCTGCCTGACCTCTAAACTGGGACAATGGGATGTGAGGTAACTGCGCTGGCGTTGTACACCGTTGCGGTAGGCTGGTCGTAGACCGCGGCGCAATGCTGCATTGGTTAACATTGGACCCTATGGGTCCCAGGAGCCAATGACGAAGTGCCCCAGCGGTGATGATACGCACCGCCGCGGACGTCACCGCCCGGACCTGACTGCCATTTTCTATCTGTTCTATCACTCGATACCTGATCTTCGACAGGAGAGGACCTACACTGCAAGTGCTGCTGTGACCTCGGTCTGGAAGAGACAATGGCTGGTGCATCTGGGGAAAGGGCCCCTGCCTTCACTGCACAGGAGGTGGAGAAGCTTGTGGACGGGGTCCTCCCCCAGTACACGCTACTCTACGGTCCTCCAGACCAACAGGTAAGTACACAGGGAGCACGTTGTATGGGCTATGCCTGGATGGAGAGGGCTGGATGTCAGTAGGGAGGGGGCAGAGTTCTGCGAGCATGAAGAAGTGTGATTGCATGTGCCACATGGCAAGGGAAGGGATGTGGGCCACTCACTTCGACGGTGCTGTTGCTAATGACTTCGCTTCTTCCCCTGTGCATGTCATGTAGGTCAGCACCCACCAGAAGAAGGATATTTGGCGTGCCATCGCCAAGGACGTCCGGACCCTGGAGGTCCACCAGAGACGGAGAACCCACTGCCGGAAAAGATGGGAGGACATTTGCCGCTGGAGCAAGAAGACGGCGGAGGCTCAGCTGGGGATGGCCTCCCAACGTGGGAGGGGTGCCCGTCGCACCATGACTCCCCTGATGTTCCGGATCCTGGCGGTGGCCTACCCTGAGTTGGATGGGCGCATGAGGGCATCACAGCAGACACAAGGGGGTGAGTACACTCACATTCTCATGACTTTGCGCGCAGTGGAGGGGTCTGGATGGGGGAGGAGGGCTGTGGGTTTCCCTAGGCCAGGGGGAGTTCTGTAGGCTAGGCCCCTCCGGAATGCAGGCCATGTGCCACTCCACCCCACCTCTGTAGAGTGCCAAGTACAGGTATACTTGCCCCTGTGTCATCTATGTGGGCAGATGACAGTCATAGCCATGTAGGCCATATCCCAGGAACTGCATCTGTGAGGCCAAGAGTGCAGCGTAGTGCAGTGGGCTGCTGTGTCTGTATTGTCTGCTCTCCCTGTTCTTTTGTGCATCAGCATCATCAGGCGGAGGTACAGTGGCACCGGAGCACGAGGGGGCTGCATCCCACAAGGCCATGGAGGGCCACACCACGGACTCAGAATACACCAGTGGGACGGAGGGCGAGGGGAGCTTCACGTCGGTCACCCGATCTGCAAACAGCGACACGGACTCGTCCTCCGATGGGAGCTCCCTTGTGGTGGCGGCACCATCTGTGCCCCCCACTTCTACAGGTACAGCCGCCACCCCCCCTACCAGCATCGCCCTTCCAGCAGCCCCTCAGCCTTCGCTCCGTGCCCGCTCATCCAGGAGGGTGGGCATCACCTTCGCCCCAGGCACCTCAGACCCTGCCCCTATCACCCCTGCTGCCCTCAGTGAGGAGGCCATTGACCTCCTCAGGTCAGTCACTGTTGGGCAGTCTACCATTGTGAATGCCAACCAGGGTGTAGAAAGGGAGTTGCAACACACTAATGCATTCCTGGAGGGCATTCATTCTGGTCAGGCTGCCCATCAACGAACCCTGCAATCTCTGGCCTCAGCACTGATGGCAGCCATTGTCCCTGTGTCTAGCCTCCCCCTCCAACTTCCTCCACCCAGACCAAATCCCCTGTACCCCAGCCTATCCCAAGCACACCATCAGACCAGCCTGCACACACCTCAACACAAGGGCAGCTCAGGCAAACATAGGCACCACACATCCCACAGGCACTCATACAAGCATCACCCACATACAGACACAGCAACATCCACTGCCTCCACTGTGTCCCCCTCCTCGTCGTCTCCCTCCTCCCTCCCAGTGTCGTCTACACTCTCACCTGCATGCACTACCACTACAGCCACTAGGACTCGCACCAGAACACCCAGCACAACACCCCGCTCACCTGCACTCACCACCCCCACTACCATTTACACGTCCTCTGTGTCCTCTCCCAGTGTGTCTGTGACGCCCCCTCCCAAAGTACACAAACGCGGGCACCCACACACCCAACATCCATCCACCTCACGACAGCCTCCAGAACATGCACCTGCACCCAAATCATCTAAAGTTACACCTCCTACAACCACCTCCTCTTCCTCCACTCCCAGACCCCCTCCAGCTACCAGTCCCAGTGTTCGTCAGAAACTTTTCCTGAGCAACCTTGACCTCTGTCCCACCACCCCCCCTCCAATTCATAGGTCCCGTACTAGCACCTCAGCCAAAAAAAGTCCGGTACAAGTGGTGCGTGTTAGAGGTATGTGGAGTGCACTGGGCACGAGGGCAGCCAGTGTGACACTGAGCCTAAGCACTGCCAGTCCACCCCCTGTAAAGCACCAGAAGTTGGACAGTGCCCGACGGGAGAGCGGGAAGACTCCTGCCGGCAAAGCCGCTCACAAGGGTTCCAGGGGGAGTGTCGAGTCAGCTGTGGCTCCTCCCAAGGTGGTGAAGGGGCAGAAGAATTCTCCAAAGTCTGGGAAGAGCAGCACAGCGGAGAAGACCGCCATCCTCCCCGCTGGCCAGGACGCCACCGCCAGCCCCATCGTCACTGGTCCGGAGACCACTGCCAGAGTCAGTGCCCTGGAGGGCAGCACTATTGTCACTGGTCCGGAGACCACCACCAGAGTCAGTGCTCTGGAGGGCAAAACTATTGTCACTGGTCCAGAGACCACCGCCAGAGTCAGCGCCCTGGAGGGCAGCACTATCGTCACTGGTCCGGAGACCACCGCCAGAGTCAGTGCCCTGGAGGGCAGCACTATCATCACTGGTCCGGAGACCACCGCCAGAGTCAGCGCCCTGGAGGGCAGCACTATCGTCACTGGTCCGGAGACCACCGCCAGAGTCAGTGCCCTGGAGGGCAGCACTATTGTCACTGGTCCGGAGACCACCGCCAGCGCCAGTGCCCTGGAGGGTCCCGGCAGCCACAGCCCCGCTGGGCACTGAGGGACCGTCATGCCACACACTGCTGCACAGGTCAGAGACAGCAAAGTCAAGCCCCGCTGAACAGGGCAAGCACCGCTGAACAGGGCAAAGACCGCCATGTCAAGCACCGCTGAACAGGGCAAAGACCGCCATGGCAAGCACCGCTGAACAGGGCAAGCGCCGCTGAACAGGGCAAAGACCGCCATGTCAAGCACTGCTGAACAGGGCAAAGACCGCCATGGCAAGCACCGCTGAACAGGGCAAAGACCGCCATGTCAAGCACCGCTGAACAGGGCAAGCACCGCTGACCAGGGCAAGCACCGCTGAACAGGGCAAAGACCGCCATGTCAAGCACCGCTGAACAGGGCAAGCACCGCTAACTCAAGCATCGTTAGCCCATGTGCGGCTGGGACATTGACGGAACTGGGACCGTCACGGGGAGCGTGATGCACTCTGGGCACCAGTCCCCCTCCAGAACCAGTGGAGAACTGCATCCACTACCTGAATCCTTCACAGGATGAAGCACTCTGGGCACCAGTCCCCCTCCAGAACCAGTGGAGAACTGCATCCACTACCTGAATCCTTCACAGGATGAAGCACTCTGGGCACCAGTCCACCTCCAGAACCAGTGGAGAGTGTTATCCACTTGAGTGTCTGTGGCTTTGCACTCCCCAGGATAAAGCAGTGGGCAAACCACCCACTGGAGAGACTTGAGAGACTGTGGCTTTGCACTCCCCAGGATAATGCAGTGGGCAAACCACCCACTGGAGAGACTTGAGAGACTGTGGCTTTGCACTCCCCAGGATAAAGCAGTGGGCAAACCACCCACTGGAGAGACTTGAGAGACTGTGGCTTTGCACTCCCCAGGATAAAGCAGTGGGCAAACCACCCACTGGAGAGACTTGAGAGACTGTGGCTTTGCACTCCCCAGGATAAAGCAGTGGGCAAACCACCCACTGGAGAGACTTGAGAGACTGTGGCTTTGCACTCCCCAGGATACATCAATGGGCATGGAGCCCCGTCGTGGATCTGGCGTGGTGCTGTCATCCGGCTGAGGTGCCCCCATTTCCCTTCCCCCTGAGGTGCCTGTTGTATTTCTATCTGATGCCCCTGCAGTGTTCTCTCCGTTTCTGGACAGGTATCGTGTGTGGGCCTCGCCCATGCATTGTGGGCCCAGTGGTCCACAGACATTGAATTGTGCATACCTGCACTACTAATCGTGATGTATATATTTGGAATGTGTATATATTTCTGTATATATGAGCTTACTGTATTTTGATATATTACAATGGTTGTACTGATTTCCTTTTGTCTTTGCGGGGGTTGGGGGTTGTTACTGTGATGTTTGGAAATGCATTGGTGTGTGTGTTGTAGTGTGCGAGGGTCGGGTTGGGGGTGGGGGTGGGGGTGTTGCGTGTGTGTGTCCCTGACTTTTGTCTCCCCCCTCCCCTATGTCGTAGGTGCAGTACTCACCGCAGGGAGTATTTGGAGTTCCGGCTCCATGGTGCCCTCCTTCCTCGTGGAGTGTGTTAAGGTGAGCGTTTTCCCATTGCAAAAGCTGTTTCACTGTGTTTTTATCCACGGTGAATCCGCCCCGGAAAAGGTGGCGGATTAGCCTGTTGTAATAATGTGGGCGGTACATTGTCTTCAGCCTGTCTGTTGGTGGTGACTGCCGCACTGCTTGTCTGTACCGCTGTGGCAGTCGGAGTGTTAATGTGGGTGTCTATGTTGGCGGTTTCCGCCACGGTCATAATTCCCTTTTTTTCCGCTGGCCTGTTTGCGGTATTACCGCAGCTTTAACCCCGTCTGCCAGGGTTGTAATGACCCCCTAGATCTTTTCAAAGACACTCAGCTTGTGACTACTGTGATGCCAGGCACTCTTGGAGCGAAAGCATGTGTAAGTGGGTTTGGGGAATGATAGCGCCTGAGGAGGACATCATGCTGAGGAAGCACATCACTGTTCTCACTGTTAACTGATGATTTGGCTGAAAAAGAGGCAGCAAGACCTGAATGGCTTGGACCAGCACTGGACTGTGATAAGCTTTCCTGGTGACTGAGCTGAGTATTGCCACTACGAGGGGCTCTATTTGTACAACCTGGAGGTGGGACTTGCCCACACTTATGGTGAAACCCATATTGTGGAGAAGATCTTAGGTGATCTGTTTGTGAGCCAAACACTGCTGGTTGCTTACACTCTTTATCAGGCAGTTGTCAAGGTAGAGAAAGACATGGACGCCGCTCCTCTGGAGATGAGTGTTACCACTGCAAGGAATTTGGTGAAAACTCAGGGGGTGGTGTTTACACCTAAGGCCAGAACTTTGAATTGAAAGTGGTGCCCACTTACCATGAATCTGAGGTAGAGGCAATATGCAGGACTGATCGGGATATGGAAATGGGCATCCTTCAAATAGAGGGTTGTCATGAAGTTGCCTTGCGGCAATAGTGGAATGACATCCTGGAGTTAGACCATGTGAAAGAGCTATGATAGGATGTACTTGTAAAGGGGCCAAAGGTCTAGTATGGGCCTGAGAGACCCATCTTTCTTGGGGATTAGAAAGTACAGAGAGTACACCACTTTGCCACGTTATTGGGGCAGCACTGACACTATGGATCTCCTGTGTTAAAGAGTCTACCTCCTCCTGGAAGAGCCTCTGGTGTTCTGGTGACACAGAGTGTTTGCAGGGGGAGTCTGGTGGTGGAGCAGTGAGGTCAAGGCAATAACCCTGCTCTACAATGGACAGAACCCATTAGTCTAAGATGATGTTTAGCTATTGTGGAAAGAGCTCCTGCAGATATCCTCCGACAGCTGTGTGTGTCAGGGAGAAGGAAGAAAAACCTACTGTTTGAGGAGTGCAGCTCCTTTACCCGCCACACCTCTACCTCTTTCTTTGGAATTGTTTTCCTTACAGCCCCCTCGATTATCCGAGAGGGGCTTGTGGTTGGTGCTGCTGCCTCTGGTAGGAGGTAGAGCCCTCAGGGAAGGTGGTCTTGGAGCAGCCACGGAAATGTGAGCAATCAAAAGTCGCATGGGGTTATGGATACTGGAGCAGTCCCATTGGTTTGTCTGGATAAGTGTCTTTCATGATTTTTTGAGCATCTGATCAACTTGAAGCCCCAAGAGGTGTTCCTCATTAAAGGGAATTTTAATTAGAGTCAAGCATGCCTACAGATCAAGACATGGAATTTATGCCTCTGGCGGCGGTATCAGCTGCATCGAGAGCACACATGATGGTGGTGTTGGTGATTGTTTACCCTTCAGCTACAATCTTCTGTGCTTGTTGTTGGTATTGGTCCGCAAGATGCTAGATTAGGTCTCCCATTTTGCCCCATTGGGCAGGGTCATACATAGACAACATCCCCGCAGATTCGGCAATGAGTTGCAAAGTGTGAGGGCGCCATTTTCTCACCACATCAATCCTCTTACTTTTTTTGTCTGGCAGCAGAGCATGCCCTGTACCCTGTGTATCTGCCTATTTATGGATGGTGTGCACCTCCAATGAGTCTGGTGGGGGATGGCTCCTAATGTAGGTCTGGTCACAGGGTGAGGGCTTGTATTTCTTGTCAACCCTCGGGTGACGATTCTGGCCTTGACTAGGTCTCTGAAGACCTGCATAGGCTTAGCATCCCCTTAAGCATGAGAAAGAATTATGTGGCACGCTGGGTGTGTGACAGCATTTCCATCAGAAAGTCCTCCTCTTCTGGAATTGTGTGTGGGTCCACCTTGTAAAAGGTTGCTGCCCTTTGGATTGTCATGGTAAGAGGTGGTATCTTCGGGAGGGAAAGGTTTGGCAGGGTAGAGGTCAGAGTCATTGTCACCTGTAGGAACAACCCCATAATTGTCCCAGGGGGTCTTCAGGGGTTCCTGCCATACGGAGCATCATAAGAATCCAGGGGAAGATGGTTCCCCTTGCCACAGAAAGAATGAGTAGAGCCCTTCAGGAAATGAGGTGGTGGCCCCTGTGGTTGTGGGGATGTAAAATAGCAGGTCTTAAAGGCAGCAGTCTGGTGCACCTGCCTTGACTCTTTTTACGTTTTGGAGGTGGAGGGGATTCCAATACTAGTTGCTCTTCAAAAGTCAGCTTCCTCTTGCGAGGGAGTGTCCCCTGCACCTTTGGTGAAGGCTTTGCATTGATTTTCTTGGTCCAGGGATTAATGAACAGTCTTCGCTGTTTAGAGTCAAGCTCCTCCTGTAGGTGTTGAATAATCAGCTGCTTCTGATCCTTGGAGTCTGCCACGTACAGCCAGCTGGGCGAAGAAGACTATTTTGGCTTCAAGGGTGTCTTCAACGTTGACAAGTAGTTAATCTCCGAAGTGTCCATTGGTGCTGAGACCTCAGAGGTCATTGATAGAGCTGTCGGTGTTGAGGCAGGCTGGGTCTTGAGCAGCTTGCTCGGCGCCAGGGTCGAAGTCCAATCTGAAGCCTTAGGTCACTGCCAGCCACTGTTATGAGGCAATGTCGACCCAATAGTAGGCTCGCGGATCAGCCCTCAAAGAAGCATTGAGTGACTTGATGGTGAGAACTAGCACTCAAAGTTGTTGTCTTTTGACACTGGCCAGGTGTGGGCTGCAAGTCTTGGACTTTGGAGTCCGAGGGGGTTGGATTCTGGGCAGGACTCAATTTTCGCAAATTTGGCATCTCTCTCTGTTTCCACTTCTTCAACATCTTCCCTGAGGATGCCAGGGGAATCATCCTATGGGTGCTGTTCCATGGAGCTTTGAGCAGGTTGATGAAAAGGACATTTACAGATAATAGTTATGGAGTGAAAGGTGAGGCACGTGAAGCAGGAGGCCTTGTTAGGCTCCGGAGACAGGCAGACCGTGTATTAATCTGCCAACGAGTACTTGCAGTGTCACTGTGGACAGTTGCGAGAGGGTGTTTTTTCCACCAGAGTGCTCGCATTCTAGAGCGCAGGACCCGACAGAAGAGGCCAGAAGGAGGAAAGCTCTGAGCGGGGCATCAATGGACCTAAAGACATAGATCTGATAAAGGGACCACAACAGAGGCAATGAAAACTGGATGCACAGAAGGATTGTCCGAGGCTACTAGGAACAGAGGACTTTAGAGTTCCCAATGAAGAATGTCACATAGCACCCACTCAGAGCCCTGGCAAAGCACGACCGACCCTGATGGTGAAAGAAAACAATGTAACTATAAAGTCGATGCCCATGCACATTACCAGTTTTAGTCATTTAAAAGACTTCTTCAAGTCAAGTTGTACATGTCTGAGCCCAACATTAGATGACAGGAGTATGCAGAGCATGTGTATCTATAGCTACACATGCAACAAACATTGTTTTTTATTCATTCAACAAGATATTGCAGAGCTAGCAGGATCGGAGTCCCAGTGGACCAGTTCTTGCTGCCGAAATAGGATCACAAGATGCAGTAAAATCAGCAGGAACCATTTTTAAAAAATGTCCTGAAAGATTTAGATTTTGGACTTAATGACAAATTTTGTGATGCCCCAGAGTGCCGCAAATCATGGGAGCCAACAAGAATGCCTGATGTTGTCTGAACATTTTTTTTACATCATTGTTTAATATCAACAAAGCAAAACTGTTACAAACTGAGGTTCTTGAGTTCAGAATAGAAGCTGACAACATTGATGATGGCTTTGAAGATGTAAGTGAAGTGAAAGACAATCCAATGTACCGACAGGCTGTGCAAATATACTGTGTTTTCCAAAACATGTTTTATGAATTACATCACAGCAAAAAGAAAACTCGGCTACACATGATGACTACCCACGGAATCAATGACAATTGCAAAAGTAGAGAGCTAGTCACGTCAATGACAGGCGTATCAACAAGTTACAATGACATAGTATGGAGCAGGAACTTGTTAGCAGGTCATGGTGTAAAATCTTGCTAAACCAACAGCACACCACTTCCAAGTCACTTTACCAGGAAAGGATTTACAATTGCTGCTCTTGATCCTTTTCATTTTGAAGACAGCACACATGATACTGCTATGGTGCTTTTTTAAGACTGCACCAATGAAGTAGAAGCTGGAAAACAAGCTGTGTCAGCTGTAGGCATAAACAAACAAAGCTGCAAACTTAGAACCCAACTGCCTTGCCAACATGTGCAAAATCACTATAATTCATCAACACGTCCCAGTCTACCAGAAAGTTTCAAAGTGGTTGATGACATGGATCTTCTTCTACCTGATGCTGCCGTCGGCAACGCTGATTTAACTGAATTTATCATATCGCTTATTTGGTGCGGACTGAAGGATGAAGAAAATCCAGTTTCTCCATGGGGTGGAATTCATGCTCTGATCTCCCAGAATACCGCCCCACTGAAGAAGGTTGGGTTTTTACCGGTAATACCATCTCCAGTCACAAACTACGCAACAGTATACATAGCTCAAAATCTTTTCAAAATGTGCATACTCAGCTTGAAGCCCAGCCTATCCTGCCAATTTTCTGCAATGAAGGTGCTTTCTGTAGTGTAGGTTTTGCATATCTTATCTCAGAAGTGAACCAGGCACTGGGTGCACTTCATTCAAAAGAAATAATGCAACGCCAGGGAATGTTCAATATCAGAAAACCTGAAAACAAACTTTATGGAGTTTGTCAAAGAATGTGAAGAAAAATCAGAACGTTGCAAGAACTGGGGAAATGTTTTACACATGAGGGCTCTAGTGACAAACTTGTTACATGATGATCAGGAAGGTGATTGGGAGCTGCACGTGAAGACTATGGAGTCACTGATTACTGTGTTTTGTGAATTTGATTGCATCAACTCCCTGAGATATGGGTCCTGGTATTTGGAAAGAGTGATGAAGCTGGAGGTGGAGAAAACATACCTCTACAAAAAAATTAATCCAAGGACATTTTGTGGTGAAAGACAGGGAGGGAAGGTTGAATGCTATGGCTCCAGATATGAAACTGGAACAGACGATCCAGAGATCACAGAAAAGCTCCAAGGGAATTGTTGGTCACACAGGTAAAAGTGAGATGACAATTTCAAAATAAATGGAACATCGTGAAACTGTTCCTCACTACAACTAGGAAAGGGGAACGTTTTAAGACAGCCTTCTTCATTTCATGCAGCAGCAAGGAAACCACATTTGAAATGACTGAGCCTGTGCAACTACACAACTTAGTGACCAAACAATATGTGGACAACAATATGATGATAATTCTACTAGATGTTCTGGAACATGGATCAAAACTATACACAGAATTGAAGCAGGAGAGATTTGTATTGAAAGAGAAAACGCTGTTTGATATAATCACCAAAGCTAAACATCCACGCTTTTATTGCCAAAGGAAGAGTTTCATCCAACCAGCCACTACAAAACAGGATACGAAAAAAGCATATTTTGCAAGCACATAGAGAGCTGATGTAGCAAAAGAAAAAGACTGAATTTTACAAGGACATTCTGTCACATGATCTTCTTCCCAAAAACACATTATTTGATGGAAGTGCTGCAACCAAACCAGTGCAGCACAAATTCATATAAGAGCTTGAAAAAAAACTTTCACCTGAAGAATTTCAATTCAAAAAGGTGTCCTCATTGAAAACTGCTGTTGTTGTGGACTATATGTCACCATTGCGAATGGTCAAGAATTCTTCCATGCAAAACTTCAGAGAGGTAATTCAGACTGTTCTACAGATATCAAAGTCAGTGTGCACCTTGCAAGAACTGCACATTGTCTTTGACAGTTATCTTGAACTATCTGTCAAAGAATGTGAGAGAATCAGACGAATGTCTACAAGTGGAACAATTGACCTTGCCTGACACCTATACCTGTGCAACTTGATAAATTCTGGTCATCAACATCGAACAAGATGAACTTGGAGATGTTAACTCTCCAAAACATTGCTGATACTTCAGTGAACACAGAATTTCCAATTATTGCAAGTGGAATGATTGTCAATGAGGAGTTGGTACCTGCAGAGATATATTCAAAAGGTATGGGCCATATTGTTCAAGAACTTAACAGTAAATTGGAGGAAGTTGACCTTTGTGTTGTGCTACATGTTGAGTGGCTGTTCAAAATGGTTCCAATCAAGTAACTGTACTTACACATAGTATTGTGGTACTTAGATTTGTTGAGATGTTCAGAAGTCAAGGGCTGTCAGAGTTTTGAATACGTAAGGGAACAGGTGAGAAAGGACACATAATCCCACAACATTTCTAAAGCCTTTACCCACAGAACTTACACATACATGTAATTGCTAAACCTGTGCTACAAAAAGATGTCCCTGTCAATATGCTCTTCTCAAATGTTCAACATTCTGCTAACGTGCCACAAGCGATTGCGGAAACAAATAAATCGAGTGAACTATGAAAATGTGTCTAAAACAGGAGTGATAAACATTATGTTTTTCATATTCAGATCATAAATATTTTTTGGTATATAGATAAAAGGTTTAAAAACTATTATTATTAGTTTAATTTCTATATAGGTCTCTTCTTCCTCTATTATAGCCACCATTTTGGAAAGTGGCAGAAGGATTGCTCTAAGTAGTTATTTCTCTACCAGATACCTGACCCCCAAAAACCTATGTTTTGACACCAAAAGGAAGTATATAGGTCTCATGGTTCTGAAATATTACATCATTACTGCAACACCTCCACCAGTTTTAAAAATGTTGTCCAGAAAATTCGACCTGGATTAGCAAAGTCTACCCAAGCTAAATTACTTCTCTAATGATCCAAAATCACAAATTAAAAATCTTTGGACAACAATTTTTTTTATGGAGGTATATCAGGGGGATGGGATTAATACGGGTCAAGAAGAGGAAAGAGTAGACAGTTACAGATGTGGGCAGGAACGGGGGTAAATCGGAGCACAGGATAAGCATGTTACTGCCTAAGGCCCTGACCAGAACGTCCCATTGCTGGCCAGACATGCCTAGTATGATCAAGTGGTTATAGTATTTTAAACAAATAATTAAAATAAATCAAATGTAATTGGTGAACAACTTTGCGGAAGCGGTGGTCAGTCTTCTGGATCCTTTTTAGAATGATGGGGGACAAAGGAGTTAGCATCAAATCTACATTTACAATTCTGTGTATCCCCATTTGGCTACACAAAGACGACCAGGGATAGATATTTAGGTGTAGTAGATTTATTACAAATTAGTAATCTCTCCAATATATGAGTATATCAAAACCAGGTTACAAAGGCACAGAGTCAAAATCGGTAAACTGAAGTTCTTAAAAAAGTTAAATCTCTTCAGTATAAGGCATTTAAGAATTACAGTCACAACAATGCAAAAACTAAGAAATAAGAATTAGTTTTCTATAAAAGAATGTAATTTTCTTCTATTCTGCAAAAATAAAAGTAGTGACTTTTAGCTAGGTTCTAGGCTAGATATGGACTAGATTTAAGGGTCTCGGTACAAAGCAAGGTAGGTGTCAGCATTGCAAAGACTTCAGTAAGAGTCTTCAGAAAATAAAGAATCCAGTGTTAGCACGAAGTTGTGCACTAAGTGGACAAAGGATCTAAAAGGTCTGCACCTCTACGGGTCTAAAATACTTCTGCTGTAACTCTAACAGTGTGAACATTAAATTAATGTGGAAAGTTCCAGGAGCACCTGTATCTTCTGAACACATCATCAGAAACCCAATTATTTTTCCTTCTCACAGTACACACTCATAACATGGAGTGATTCTCCAGTCCCACAGAATGCTAAGGAACAGGTCGACCTTGATTTTCTTCTTCCCAGATAAAAATGAAGAGGAGGACACCAAATCATCCTGTCCATGCCAATGTCAATGTCTCTAATACACAATACTCCTTTCACTAGCTAAACAATCAAAAATGTGCACCTGCAAAGAAAAATCATGTAAAATAAAGAGAAGACTTCTCAGACATTAAATGTAGGCCTGCTTATGCTAACTTACCAAGCCACAATCAATATGCACTTTAAACATTCTGCTATAATTGCAAGCACAAAATTAGATAAATGCGACATGAGCAATAAATCATGAACAGGAGCATGGCTCCTTTTGATAAATGCAATACTTCAAAATACAAGTGTATATATGAATGAGAACTACAACTCTCATGTTAGAGCTAAACATTAGAATTCACACATATAAATGAAAGCCCTCATTTCTACAATGAATGAACTTTCAATGATGTACTTTGATGCCTTACTTTACATTAATAAGGATCAGGCACACAGTATATATGATATTGATTACATTGTAAAATTGCTTCTGCAACAAGGAGGGGTGAAGCCAAAATTGCGCTGTTCCAACTCTGACTCGCTCAGAAATCAGACGTGGGCTTCATACCAGCATTTATAGAACGATAACACTTTTCATAGCCTAATGACCAACGAGTATTAAGCAAGGTGTGTTCAAAACGTACATTTTGTTGAAACATAAAATATGAAATGTAAACAGAAAACAAAGATAACTGTAAAATTAATGAAATGAAAAAATACCACAGACAATGCAATTACCAATTAAGATGAAGCTACATGGATGTAGCCTCTGTGATTAAGCCACTCATATGTAAAGTGCAAGGCTTACTTTCAAGCAGGACAAAATTTAATTTTTGCCATGTCTCTCTAGGAGTAGGATGGCACTAAGGGGCATATTTACAAGTTCCTAGCGCCACTTTTTGTGACGCTGCATTTTGGGACGCTCTGTTGGTACTTTGCACTGTGCCATATTTACAAGGTGACGTTAAGCCCCTTTTTGTGGCTTAACGCCAGCTTGTAAATACGGCCCCTTCACACTCAGCACTTTGCATGGAAGGGGTATGCAATGGGTATCGCTGTGGGCATTCCACAGCAACACCTATTGCATTTTGATTCTGCCCCAGATGTTAAAAAAAAACGTAAATCTGTGGCAGTGGCAAAATCTAACGCCACCCCAGGGGTGGCATTAGCATGGCGCAATAAGGAGAAATGCTTTCAAATCGCCATTGAAGATGGTTTTTGTGAAAAACAATCTCCCCCGCAACGCAGACATCCCTGCACTGTGGTGTAAGGGTGGCTGCGTTGGCAGTTAATTTAGCTCTGGTACGGGGGAACACAGGGGTGCACTGTATTTTTGTAAATACGGCACATCCCTGCGTTTCAGAACGGACGCAGCGCAGCACTGCCAATGTTGGCGCTGCACCAGTTCTTTGTAAATATTCCCTCATGTATTTACACCAATTATCTGTGTTTCTCTGTGTAAAAGCAAGTGGCCATTTTAATAGCATACATCTGGAAATGGTATGTAATCCAATAGCGTAATCCTCTAAAAAGTTGAATCATTGTTGTGGCATAAAGAAAATGGACACAAGGAAACAAACACACCAATAGAATTATTTGGGAAAAGCAGGACTACAAAGTTAATAAAAACATAACCCATGTGCATAAATCATTTTATGCTATCCGAGTGTGTTTCTAGTAGAAAAAACATCTGTTAAACAACCTCCATAATTCCACTCTAAACTACACAGCAAACCAAATGTTTAAAATGTGAGCCTTAGTACAACTTCCCAGTAACCTTTGTTTTTTTATGTTTTTCTAATTCTATTTCCTAACTATAACGTCCCTGTAACCTTTGTGAATACACACACACACACACACATATATATATATATTTTTTTATCCTACTGGTGGACAGCAACCCAAATATTTTTTGAAACTGTTGCCTATTTACCATCCTTGAGCTCCCTTGACACCCAGCTTAGTAGGCTGCAATAATTGACTTTGGGCCACTCTTCATTTAATTTCCTGTGGACCCCTTGGTTCCATGTCGGGATTTGGTTGCGAGGGCTAGCTCTTCAACTCAAGATGTCTGACTACAAACGCCTGGATCAAGGCTTTAAGGCCTACGAGCCTGCAGGAGAGGAGGACTATTATTATGATGATGTCTTGGTGGAAGTGATGGATTCTTCAGTCCAGTGCTCTTTAGATAAGGCACTTTCTTCTGCCCTGCAGCTTATTTCTAAGTGCTCTGAAGTACTTTCTTGCCGGTTGCCCCTGCTCCCACCTCTTCCTCGTCTTCAGGCTCTTCCTCATGCCCTCCTGGTCCCAAACCTTTCCAATGGTCCATTCAGATGATATCTCCAAATTGTCCCAGGGTATTCTAGGGGGGTCTACATATAGTCCCCTCAAACATCCATACTCCCACACACAGGATTCCTTCTCTGACTCTGATACTGATTCCTCTGCTTCTCCTGTGTCAGATATTAGCAGCCCACCCACTAAGAAGAAGAAGTGTTCTTCCTCCTTCCACCAAGGCTCTTCCTATCCCCTCCCTCAGCCTCCATTCAATTTTGACCCTGATGATATTGTTCGCCACATGTCCTCTGATTGGGTCCCAGCCCCTGCTGTGGCTGAGTATATGCAGACGCATCTTCACAAGAGCTTTGAGGAAGACGTTTGCTCCAGACTGAGAGCAGAATGCCCTAGGCCAGACATCCCCAACAAAATGGCGCAAACCCCAAGTAAAGATCCAAGCATGCTGACTTTCCTGAAGAAATATGCTAAGGATCCAAAGAAAAGCATTGACAGAGTGCTTCGAGCATGTCATGATATATTGCTAGATATATCTGGGCCTTAGAATTGGCCCTTAATGCTCAAAATAAAGGCACCCCTGTCCCTCCAGAGATCTTGGTGGGTTGGGCACAACGGACAGTCTGTCTTCTTGGCAACTCGAATTGTGCCTTGGCTTCTGAATGTCACAAGTCAGTACTCATGTGGATTGATCTTAAAGTTGTAGAGCTAGCCATATCAGTAGCTGGTCCACTGGCTGATTGACAATTATTTGGTCAAGGACATTGGCAAGTTTGTGAACACTTGTCCAACTTTAGACAAAGCTCAAACATTTTTAAAGAAAGTCTTTAATCCCCTTTTTAGTCAGGCAGGCCGTGGTCGAGGTCAACCGATTGGCTGTTTCAACCCTCAAGGTCCTCAACAAGGCTATGGCCTTTGCTGCAGAGGAGGATGCCAGGACACCGCACAAGCAGGCTTTTTCCCATCAAGATCTAGAGGTTTCAGAAGGCACTAAAACAAAGGCGTCAGAGGCAGACGGGCCTTCAACATCCAATCCACTGGAAACTCCTCTTTTTTCTGGCATTTCTTTGAGGGGCAGGCTTCGTCATTTTGTTCAAACTGGGCAAAGATATCTTCAGATGTATGGGTTTTAGAAACTGTACAAGTGCATCACATAGACCTTTCATACGCCCAGGTCCGGTACAATCATCCCTCTCCTTTCTATTTTTTCCTAAAAGACATGAATGTTATGGATGCAGAAATTCAGCAACTCCAGATGAAGCAAGCTAATGCCCTTGCAAGGCCACATTCCCAAGGTTTTTGGAACAATGTGTCTCTTAATACAGAAAAACAAGTGGAGGTCAGAGGCTTGTTCTCAATCTCCAGCAGTTCAACCAGTGGATGGTATACCGCCATTTCAAAATGGAAGGTATTCATGTGCTTTGAGATTTATTTCAAGAGAACAACTGGATGCTGCATCTGGATCTCAAAAACGCCTATCTCACAGTTCCCATTTTTCCTCCCCATCAGAGATTTCTTCAATTCCGGTGGTGGAACAAATGGTTTGAATACCTGTGTCTTCCCTTCGGCCTTTCTTCAGCTCCTTGGGCGTTCACAAAACTAGAAGTCAAATGTCTCAGGGAAATAGGTGTAAGGATGATCATCTATTTAGACTACATGATTCTGATGGCGCAAGAGAAGGATCTTCTTCTCACACATTTATAATGGACAACAAATCTCCTGCAACAACTGGGCTTTGTGATAAATTTAAAAAAATCAATTATGATTCCATAGCAACAGATGGAGTTCCTAGGGCTTCAGGTTGCTTCGGTCAAGACTCAGTTACTTCTCTCAACCTCGAAAATGAAATCTATCAAGAGAGATTTGAAGACGGCCTTGTGCAAGCAGATGGTATCTTTTATATCCTTAGCTCTGTTTATGGGTCTGCTAGCATCTTCTTTCAGGTGAACTTTCCATGCCCCCTTCACTACGGGGCTTTGCAGATGTTGAAGATCCATTATCTTTAGAAAGGTCTGATATACGATTGTCTAGTTCCTTTGTCCCCCAAAGCTTAAGAAGAACTCCACTGGTGGCTTCAGCACATGGAAGCATGGAACGGCATACCGATTTTCGGTGCCATCCCTGATATCATCATAGAATCCAATGCCAGTCATTAGGATCTGGGAGTAAAGTTCCAGGACTTTTCTACCAGATTTATGTGCATGCTGAGGTCTTCAGATGAACTTGGCATGCACATAAATTGCTTGGAACTCTTGAGGGGTCCTATGCAATAAAGTCCCTCTCTCCCAAGTACATCAACTGTTACATTCTCCTCTGGATGGACAATGTGTCCCCGGTCAGGTACATCATCTATCTGGGATGAACCAGGTCATGTTGGCAGACATCACCATGGAGTTTTGGCATTTCTGTCTCCAACAGAAGATTACAGTTATGGCAGAATATCGTACAGCAAAGACATTGTGGTGGATTGGAACTACAGATTCCTGGTGGACTACAGTGATTTGATACTCCATCCTCATGATTTCCAGGTGGCTTTTCAATCATTCAGCCTGTGTCCGGTAGATCTCCTTGCTTCAAGACTGAATTGTCAGTTGAGCATATTTTACAGCTGGAGACTGAATCCAGCGGCTTTGGCGATGGATGCCTTCCTACTGGATTGGTTCAAGCAAGTGAATTATGATCCTCAGAGTTGAAGCTCCAGGTCCGGAGGCAGCTGGCGATAGTACTTCTGGTCACTCCCATTTGGAAGACTGAGCCTTGGTTCTCAGCCTTTCTGTATACAACAAGCTTGGGCTCCATCCACCCTCAAGCGACACACTTTGGCTTGGAAGAAGTGGGTGGGTTGATGGAATGTGGATCCCGTGGGTTCAGTCCTGGAGGATATCCTGAATTTCCTTTCCGAGTGTGCAGATTTGGGATTGTGTTACAGGTCAGTAAATAATTTTCAGTCAGCTTTACCAGCAGGTCATAAACATACTGATGGCAAACCAGTGGGTAGAAACCAGATTGAGTCCCCCCTAAAACACTAAATCCAGCACACTTAACAAATAAATCATCCGGTCCACTAAAAAAATCAGTTATCACACACTCAAAAAGGTTAAACAGGGAATAATGCTTTCCAGCGCTTTCATGCACACACACAAGTAAAATCTCAGCCAGTGGGAATTCACACTGACTAGTGCTACTTCTCCTCTGTGCAACAGGATCTACTAACAGCAATCGCTATTAGTACATTCACAACAGTAAGTTACATTTCCCTATTTTAATTGTACCATCAATGGTACCTAACTGACCAGCACTACAAACCTTAACAGGTATGTTAAACTGCAATATGCTTTATCCCAGGATCTTAGAGTATGGCAAGTCTGAAAACAAATTCAGTTGCTGAACAACAAGCACATATATATGTTTACACAAGCAAGCAATATACGTAAATAAGCAGCTGTTGGGCTGTTTCCAATGATGACTGTGAAAGACTTACTCCAAATGTGTTGTTATTATCTTAAAAATGCACTCCTTAATTCATAATTTCAATAACTTCATTACAGTGCCTGTATCAAAGATCTAAAAACATCAAAGAAATCTTAATGGGCACCAAAGTGGAATGTACTACTTCTGGTAAAGGTAGAAGGAAATGCAACAATTACGTACATAGTAATAACATAATTGAGGAAAACGTGGTGACACATCCCATAAAACTGACAATGCATTATCTTCAAATATTCTGCTACATGTGACACAAAGAATTCTATATTTTCGGTAAAATGCCCATGCAGGTTGTTGTACATAGGCAAAATAGTAAGGAAAATTAAAACTTGTATATATGAGCACAAAGGTAACACCAGAAACAACAATTTAAACACCTGTGTGGTCATATATTGGTGAGAACACAATCACAATATTAGCCAACTTTGATTTCAAGTTTTGGAAATAGTGAAAAAGGCACCTGAGATGGACAATAACAAACATCTGCTGCAAAAATAAATCATGTGGATTAAAAGACTAAGCACCCTGCAACCAAGAGGGATGAACAGAACTGAGGTTGCTTCCTCTAATTGTACAGGGTCAATGTTATTTTAGAGATTATTAGTCTTGTTAGCGCGCTTAGTCCTTAGTAAGTAAACTTACAAGGGGACGCGTATAGGTTGATGAACCTTTTAGATCGCATGGAGTATCCTAGTCAACCGGTAACCAATGGAACATCAATAAACATTATAATCAACAGGAAACACCAAGAAAAGCCCTATCTAATAAGAAAATACCATCACTCTCAAGAAGGTTAATCGTTTTTATTCCCTATTAGTTACAATTCTAATCAAAACCTTTATTCGACTTTATTGTTAATCAAACTTTATTAGCATCATAAGCAACTATTCACCAGGAATTACTGATAAGCAAAACGAGCATCAACATAAGTCAGGAAATTCTTTAACATTTTGAATAATTCAGCGATGCAAGTCAGTCAACTGTCACCGTTAAGCCACCCTTGTCAGCCTACCTAATTCAAATTAGCAGCAGCCTGTGGGTCTTCATGCGAAAACAATTTAGACAAAAATCATTAATTTGGAAAAATCTATCTAAAGAGAGAAAAACATTTTAAAACAGCGCAGTTGATACCTAGAAGAAAAAGCAAACGTTAGTCAGTCACATTGTTATAGCAACTTATCCAAGATAGATCAGCAACAAGTCAGTCTTCGTCTCCAGGTCTTCAGTCATCTGCAAGTATCAGGCTCACAGAGAGTAAGCCCAATTATCAGCACTTCGGACAGCATCTCTTGACGTCATCAACTTCCGCCTCTCCGCTCTGAATTTCCTTCCCTTGTCATGTCTTTTTATTTAGGTCTCTCAGTCCGTCCCACTAATTGCTAATTGGTCAACCTTATCAGGGGTTATGACTCTAACCTATAGTTTTTGTTTACCACTTGTTTGCGTCGGTTCAAGCTTCAAGTTCCATTAGTTTGATTGGTCCTTCTGTCGATGAGAACATCATCCGGTTCTCAGGTAACAAAATTGTTGCCCACAGTCTTTTAATCAGTGATTCCATTGTTCAGGTCCTGGGAAAGTACGTTTAACCTGCTCTACACATAATTGTATCAATTTGTCCTCATCATCTCCTGTCCACTGGTACATTTACAGAATTTTCTAGCAGAGCCCGTCTGAACTCTGTGCAGTTCAAGGTCCCATCGCGTCTCCAAGTTTAAGCAAACAAGGCCCAGCGCCGACCAGGCCTCTAGTTCGGCTAAGTTAAGAATATGAATCATCATAAAACATAGGTTATACATTCAAATATGACATATTAGTACAGAATTTTAATAGCTTTTAATTATTTAGCATTTTGTTAACACACATGGTGACCACTCCCCGTGGGCACATTTTACTCATACACGTTATTTT
Source organism: Pleurodeles waltl (assembly GCF_031143425.1). Classification (NCBI taxonomy): domain Eukaryota; kingdom Metazoa; phylum Chordata; class Amphibia; order Caudata; family Salamandridae; genus Pleurodeles; species Pleurodeles waltl. Next base: position 522,281,252 of record NC_090442.1, read on the forward strand.
CAATTATTAGTTTCTTTTATCAATATTTCTCATTAGTATTTATACGCAAATCATTAGAAATTTCTCAAATTAACATCTCTGCTCCAACAGTCCCTCCTCTGATGACTAAATGTCATCACACCTTTCCCATGTCAATCATTTTACAAATTACTTTCAGCTACCTTTTGATTTCTTCTCCTTACATTTTCCCTATAGATTCTTCTTCTGGGTTGTTCTTCCCTCCTCTGATAATTTTTGGCCCAATTTAATTTAATTTTCTGCCATATTTTACATGACCCCCATAATCCTAATATAGCAATGATTATGATTAATATTCCTTGGACAATTTTCCACAGTATCCCACCCCAAATTTGACTGAACTAATTTCCCACAGTAACAAATCCATTCCCAACCGTTTCCCAAACTCCTGCTTCCTCCAGTTCTTTCAAATCCTTACTTGCATTAGTTAAATTAGTAAGCAGATCCTTTATCTCTTTCACAGGAATATATGAACAGCAATGCCTCGCATTAATCATTTTACAGACTCGTCCGTCCTTTGTTAATATTATGTCTAAAGCAAGCCTATTTTGAAGCGTCATAGCTCTATCCGCAGCTAATTCAGTGTTTAGTAAAAGTATGGCTCCTGTAAAATTAGTTAACATATTATCCACAATAGTAGATAGTTTTCATATCTTATTTGCATTCAATTTAACTCCTACAGAAGGAATTATTGCTCCAAAAATATCCCCTACAATTGCAGAGGCTGTCTCTCTCCTTTGTCTCATCTGGTGTAACTCAGTCATTTTCGATATCTTTTTCAGATCATCTATTTGATAAATCTTAGGAAAAACTATTCACAAGTAACATGTCCCATACCATCCTCTAGGAAGACGGTAATAAGCATTAAGTCTACAAATAAAATAAATTCCAGGAATCACAGGGTCCGCACCATTCAGCATAAATGTCCATTTACTCTGAAACAAAAACACATGCCTACATTCACTTGTTCCCACAAATAAAGTGTCAGTGCGTGATTTTGGCCTATATATACACAAAGCTTCCCTACATGTAATGCATCTAAGGCTAAGTTCCCTTGTGTTTTAATAGCAGTGTAAGCATAATCATTCTTGTAAGTTCTTTTTTCTAACCCTTTCTCTAATTTCTCTTTTAGTGCTTTTCTCCTGTCGTCAGTATGCCCAATAAAGCTCTTTTCCATAGGTGTTAATAAGCAGGTTAAATTGTTGCGATGCGCATAAGCCGTGCCAAAGGTCAGTGTAGGCTCAAAGAATCCTCTAACTAATACTATATCATGATCCTTAGCCACCCTACTCAAATATCTAATTATAGGAACAAAAGAAAATACCATATCATAATTTGAATAAAGTTATTGTATATACTCCTGATTATAGAATTGAGTAAGTAGCAAGCTACAAGTTATACCATAAGTCAGAGGTAGACTATGGTAAGTGACCCCTTCTTCCACAGAGGAAGGTATCTGCGTGCACACTAGACAATGCCTTGCATCCATCGTTTCCACATACTCACTCAACAAACGATAAAAGACGTTAGAAGACAGCTCTCCCTTTGCGTTAGTATAATCATGCAAATATTGCTCATCTAACTTAAACCTCTCTAAAGCTGTTAGTGTAGTAGTCTCAAGTACAGATGTAACTTCAGCCTCTCTAATCTCATGAATTGACATTCCCACAATCATTATTACAAACAATATGCCACACACAATCTCCATTCCTACACTCAAATATCTACAGTACCTAATGTTCCTTATCTAATCCAGCCATGATCTGTAAAGAATCAGAAAGCAGAATTAACTCTTAATTAATATGCAACAAGAAAAAATAAAAAATCTAAAATATACTTCTTTTTCACGCTTCAGCTTAATACAACAAGACCCCTTGTTCTTCCTTTGTCAAAAATTGGTTAGCAGCTGGTCATCTCCGGTATTCTAAGTGTCATATCAGGTTATCAGTGTCTCTTTCAGTAAAGTCTATAATCTCAGTTTCTTTTTCTTTTGCTCAACGACTCAGTCTATTGATTTCTTCCTTCAGGTTGCATCAAAATACTGATTCGGAACTTCTCTGTCAAAGCAAAAAGACATAAACTCATTTTGCCAATCACTTGGTGCGGCATATGTCCACTCTGGTCCTGTGTATCTTGAACTTGCTACTCTCTTTCTTTGCAACTTTCTTTCTCCTGCTAGTTCTCCATCACTCAATTCGTCTTTCTTTGTGGTGTCTATTTCTTCCTCTATTGTCTCATTTATAACCAAGTCCTTTTTCTTGCCTATTTGAGATTCAGACCAGTGGTCTCCTTTTCTTGCCCCTTCTGTCAACAATCTCTTCAAGATCGGACTCTTCTCCTTCGCCTTATCTGTAGTGCCTTCTCTTGATGGACCTGCAATGGGTTCAGGAGGAGTCAGGTCACTTTGGCTTTGACCTGTCTCAACTCTTTCCCTCTCAGGCTCTGGCACTTGGTCTCTTTGCGGTTCAGCACCCTTTGCTTCTGAGAGAACCTGTTCTGTGCTTGGTTCTCTTGTCACTTCTGCCACGTTGAACTCTCGTCTGTCTCCTGAATTTCCACACGCTCGTCTCTTACTGGGGTGATCAATCCATATTCCACCAATTCTTGATCTACTTCAGGCTCGACCTGCTCCGGTTCTGGTTCAGGTAGAACTATTTGCTTTGCTGCTGTTGGTGTCCTCAACAACACTTCTTCATGACTCTGAGGACTCACCACTTTCTTGGTATGGCTTGCATGTATCCAGTTAAGCAAACCTGCACACTTCACAGCTGTTGTAGTTGTCAACACCACTTGATTCGGACCTCTCCAACGTGGCTCCAGGCAAGTCTTTCACGCATGCTTTTTTTATCACGACCCAATCTCCTGCTCTTAGATTGTGACCTGGGTCATGGATAGGTGGTAGGGTAACGGCTTGTACCTGCTGAGAAAAAGATCGAACCACATCAGCTAGACCCTTGCAGTAGTCCAACACCATATCATCTGTATTATTGACAAGAGCATTGGCTGGTATTGCTGGCAACCTCATTGCTCTTCCCAAAAGAATCTCATGTGGGGACATCCCTGTCTTTCTGTCAGGTATATTTCTCATTGACATCAACACTAGAGGCAATGCATCCGGCCATTTCAGATTTGTGGCAGCGCACATTTTGGCAATTCTTGATTTCAGAGTACCATTCATTTGCTCTACGAGTCCTGATGCCTCTGGACGATAGCTGCAGTGGAGCTTCTGTTCAATGTTCAATGCTGCACATAAGAGCTTAATCACTTTGTTATTGAAGTGCGTTCCCCTATCTGATTCTAAAGAGATCGGGAATCCGATCCTTGGTATCAACTCTCTGAGTAACAACTTTGCAACTGTGAGACTATCATTTCTACATGTGGGGTATGCTTCAATCCAATGACTAAACACACACACAATCACCAACACATACTTCAATCCACCACATGCAGGCATATCAATGAAATCCAATTGCATTCTGCTGAATGGTCCACCTGCTCTTCCAATGTGGCTCAGATTCACCACTGTCCCTTTTCCCATGTTTAACTGCTGACAAATCACACATCTGTGACACACTGCTTCAGCTGCTTGCCTAAATTTTGGTTTGAACCAATCAACCTTGAAAAACATAATCATGGCATCTCTTCCAATGTGTGCCTGACCATGGTAATACCGAGCCAACTGAGTCAACAGACAATTCGGCAATACCATCTGACCCTCCTCAGATACCCAGATCTCATCTGGCCTCTGTACACACTTCAGCTCTGCCCACAGCTTTTTCTCTTCCTTGTCTGCATTTTCTTGTAATGTTTTCAATTCTTCTAGAGTATCGATTATTTTCAATGCAAAACTTGCACAACTGGTCCCTTCTTCTGGCATCAATTCCCACTTGTCTTTGAATGATATGAAGTTCAGGGCACAAAACATGCAACCTGATCTGCATACCCATTTCCCAAGGAAATGTAATCTTGCGTTTTCTGATGTGCACTACATTTTACCACAGCAATCTCCTTAGGCATTTGGATTGCATACAGTAATTCTTTTATCCTGTCACTGTTTCGTACAGGGGTTCCACTGGAGGTCATAAAACCTCTTTGTGACCATAATTGACCAAAATCATGAACAGTTCCAAATCTGTACTGACTCAGTGTATATTGTCACTCGTAGCCTGGTAGAAACATAACAAGCTCTGGTAAGAGCCACCAGTTCTGCTACTTGTGCTGAATACACACCAGGAAGCCATGATGCTTCTAGGGTTCCTGTAATAGTACATAGAGCATATCCTGCTCTCAAAGTGCCCATTCCATCTCTAAGACATGAACCATCAACAAAGGCAATGTGGTCATCTTCTTCTAACCGAGTATCCCTGATATCAGGTTTAGGCTTTGTACATAGCTCAGTTACTTCAAGACAACCATGCTCTATATCCTCCTCCTTTTCAATTTCGACAGTATCATTTGACAATGATGTTGTTGGATTCAACACTGTACATCTTTTCAAAGTTACATTTGGAGCTCCCAATATGCTTGTCTCATACCTTGTCAGTCTGGCCCCGTCAAATGTTGTGTTTTCGTCCTTGTCAGTAAAATCTCAACAGAATGTGGTACCATTACCGTCACTGGGTATCCCATGACCACCCCTTCACATTGGGAAAGACTTTGACCAACTGCGGCTACAGACAACCTGGTAAAGCTGCTGCAAACAGGTCCAAGGTAGCTGAAAAATAAGCTACTGGGCGATAAGCACCTCCATGGACCTGTGTCAAAACAGATAAAGAACAAGCATCACGTTCATGACAAAACAATGTGAAAGGCTTTGTGTAATCAGGCATTCCCAATGCTGGAGCTCTGCACAAACTCTTTCTCAATTCAGTGAAAGCCCTCATCTGATCCTCATCTAGTATAATGGGATCTGTAACCCTTTGTGTGTCATCTGCTGTAGGGGTTTGGCTATCTCAGCAAAATTTGGAATCCACTGTCTACAGTAGCATACCATTCCCAGAAACATGCACACATCTTTCTGGGAAGTCGGGGGACTTCTCTGCAAAATCATTGTTATCCTTTCTCTGGAAATACTTCTCAGCCCTTTCTCAATTTGATGTCCCAAATATTTGACAGACTTCTGGCAATACTGCAATTTCACAGGTGAGTCCTTGTGTCGAATGGCAGGGTAATTCCAATGACTCCAAATTCTTCTTTAGAATCTGATTGAACAAAGATGGTGACTCCGTGTACCCTTGTGGAAGCCTGCACCAGCTATAGACTTTATCTAGGAATTTGAAACTGAAAAAAACCTGACTATCCTCATGAAGTGGCACCAAAAAGAAAGCTTGTGACAAGTCAACCACCGTGAACCACTCTGCCTCACATGGAATCTGAAACAGTATCACTGCTGGATTGGGTACAATCGGACAGCACTTAACCACCATGTCATTCACTTTTCGCAAGTCCTGCACAACCCGTACCTTTCCACATGGCTTTTTCAGTCCCATTATCGGTGAATTACATGGGCTGCTCAACACTTCCTTTAGAACTCCCTGTTTTAGAAAATCTCCAATTATCTGCTCCACTTTCATCATCATATCTCGTGCCATACTGTGGACGTTTTGGAAATTCAACATTCGGCTTCAAAGTGATTTTAATAGGTTCCACTCCTTTGATCAGTCCCACTTCCTTTCCTGTCAAATCCCAAACCTTCTCCTTTACAGTTCCCTGCAAATCTGCATGCAACTCCTTTATAGTGAACATCTGGCAAATTTCAATCAATGGGTATTATTAATAAGCATCATTGAATACCATGGCTGACGCCTGTTCCTCCTCATCATCACTATTTGTTTGGACTTCTATCCCTGCATCTGTACAATTTATAGAACATTTGGTCTTGCACAATGAATCTCTGCCTAACAAGGACAAGGGACTTGAGTCACACACCACAAATCTATGCAGTCCAAATAATTTCCAATTTCAACCTGCACTGGTTCTGTGAAGGGTTCGTTAACTGCCTATTCTCCACTTCCACAACCTGAACTCTCCTGCCGGAAAGGGATAAATTCAGTACTTCCACACTCCTCACTGTGGAGCGCGTGGCTCCAGTGTCAACTAAGAATGAGAACTTATGTCCCATTACTTTTCCCTTCACAAAAGGCCCTCTCTGATCTACCTCTAGGGACGCAGCAAGAATACAAGTTCCCTCATCCGAACTGTCACTCATCCATTCATCGTTTATTTCATCTTCACTGTGAAATGGGAACTGGTGTACTGTATTGTTACTATTGTCTGGTCTCTGACCTGTGACCTGTTGAGTAAGCATAACTTGTTGCTGTTCCATCGGTGCTTGGGGTATGTGCATTTGCTGTCTAGGCACCATAGAAACCTGCTGCTATACTGGTGATAGAGAAGTAAATTGTGCTCGAGGCACCTGCAACTGTTGTACAGGCAAGAAATTCTGACCTTGATTTTGAGCATTCGGAACTATGCCCCTCATTCTTGGGACCTTTACAGATTGAGCTGCACCAACATCACTTTGCTGAACCATTCCTTCCTGCACCATCAATTGGCACTCCCGATTCCAGTGTCCCACGTTTACGCACAAATGACATGGCAATTTTTTTTTCATGCCCTACATGTCATTCTGAACAACCACAGTGCTTACATCCGGACCATGCACAATATACATTCCGCGTCCTCTACCCCGCACTTGAGGTTGAAACATGACAGCTCTCTGTTGCGGCGGCATCAAAGCTCCTTGTACTCCTGATTGTGCTGCCTTAATCTGCATCACCGTTGCCTTCTCTTTCAACTTCTTTTGTTTCAATTCGATCTCATCACTACAATATTTAGCATACTGCAGCACCTCATCAATCGGCTATGCCTGCCAGCAAATCAAATGATTCTTAATCATCTGCCCTACTTCAGGTCTCAACCCTTCTACAAATCTAAACATGAAATGCAACGTCTTTTGGTTCGACCGCTTCCTTGCCACTGTACTCCTTGAAAGCCTTTAAGAACCTTTCATAGTAAGTACGTATTGATTCTTTAGTCTCCTGGACTGTCCTGTCAATCCTCTGCCAATCAATGTTTTTAGGAGAAATCCTACTCTTCAGGAACTCAGTCACCTTATAATAATTCTTCATTACCTCAGGTGATGGTGCGCCTGTAATTTTGTTCCTCTCAGGTTCACTCGTTGGCCAGTCTACTGTCCTCTTACACTCGACCCATAAGTCGGCTGGTACAACTATCTCGAATCAGGTATTCAAGTCATCCCACAAACATTTAGAGAGCTTCACAAACCTCTCAGTCTGCTGATACCATTCAACTGGTTTCTCTCCCAATCTGGGATAATCATTCATAAAAGACAGTATGTCACTTCTGTGCCATGGGACATGAACAAATTGACCCCCTGGAATTTCTCTCATGTGAAGCATTTTAACTTATTCCCATATCTCAGCTCCCTCTGCTTCTTCTTGGGAATCTCATTTTCGTTTCTCCTTTTTCCTTGTCCATCTGCCTTTCCACTTCTCTAATGCTCCCCAGATTTGCGCACTCTGCAAAAAGTCCCTTAAGTGTGCCTTCATTCCAGCTGATCTCATGTGTTCAAAATCCTTTGCCTCGAAATCTAATCTGTAACTCCTTCTCAAATGCTTCATTGTTTTAAGATCAATGTCATGCTTCTCTGCTACTTCAGCTAATTTCTGGTGTATTTTCCCTACCTCTTTTGTGATCCTTGGGCATAAATACCTCAGCTCTTCTTCAGTGTAGGATTCTAACCTATTCAGTCCCATTGTTCCCTCGACTAACTCATTTGCCTCAATATTTAATCCCACTCGGTTCAGCTGATCTTCCCCTTTTGATGCACCTTGTGAAGAATTTAGACTATCCAGCCAACTAGTTAACTGCTGAGCTGTTAACCCTTGCAATGAAATATTATTCGCATTTGGGACTGGCAGCTGCTGTGCCATTGTACCTGAGGCTTGCGGTGTCAGCAGTCTCAAGCTCTGATTTGCATTAGAGCCATTTACCACATTCGGCAATGACACAAGAGGACTAAAACCCATAGGAGATCTTAGCTCACCAGGACTCGTACTGCAGATGATGCTGATTGTGTTGAATCTCCCGATCCCCTTCTCACCAAACTATGTGACATCTCAGTTTGTTCCCCTACTTCTGTTTTCTTCTGCGCATATAAAGGTACCGCTGGACCAACAGTAATCGGTAGCAATATTGCATCTGGAGCTGCCCTAGCATCTGCACCTTGTGTGAGTGGTACTCCCATTGCCTGATTCATAACTGGTGTAAGATCAACCGAAGTCCCTGTCAACGGGGTAAACTTCGACATACCCTGCGTTTGTGCTGGGGGTAATAACATTGGTGTCGGATCTGTCTGAACCAATATTGGCTTCGGAAGCACCTGCTTCCTCAACACAACGATATTTGAAACATTCTCAAGAACTGGCACATCTGGATAAACTCTCTGTACTGAAGGTGTATGTACCTGCGTCTGAGCTACAGCACTGGTTCCTGCGACAGGTGTACTCCGTACTGCCCCTGGTAACTGTCCTCCTTCTGCTTGTACAGCTCCCTGGGATGTTCCAGGAGTAGCAGGAGGGGCTGTAGCACTAGTTCCCGGACCCCCTGCATAGGTCATCATAGGTGGAGGTCTATCTCACAGCAACTGTGTAATGAGAGCCTCAACATCAGAATCATCATCATCCACATAAGACTTCTTCCTTTTCTTCTTTCCCTCACTCTTCTCTTCCTTGGCACTATCCCCTTTATCTGAGTCATCACCCTCTGTAATTGCTGGAAACACCTTAATCTCTTTCACAGTTGCCATTCTCCATCTCTTTTGCTCCCAATCCCATCTGGCTTCTGCTAGTGACTTTTCTACTTTCTTCATCCTTCTACTGAATTTCAGCTCTTGCTGCTGTCTGGCCACTAGTTCCCAAACTGCTAAAGCCTCAAACTGTGCTGGTCTCGGAAATGGCTTCATGTCATACAATGATAATCGCAACGGATCCAAAATTCTCAAATTAAACGTCCCATGCTCCGGAAAAGCTAATGTCCCTTGATTCTTAGTCAATTTACTCCATTGCTTTAACCAAAGACACGAAAATATGCCTTTCTCTGTCATCACAAGATGCGCCGGAGAATCCTCCGTGGGGGTTGACCGCCCCACTGACGCTTTAATGTAAGAATCACCTCTCATTGCACTCTTAAATGCCTTGAAAAACGTCATTTTACCTGTTTTGTGTACTACTAATTCAATAAATGAAATGACTTTTACTCCCGAGATTCCCTTCACCCGTTTGCTCAACCAATTGCCTCTTACGGACGACTGCCAATCCGGTCACGGCTCTTCTCACTAACTGACCTATCCCAGCGCGACACACGCTAATGTCACACTGACACACAGCAGCTGACAAAGTCTTGCGGTTTGTTATTCTCAATTCAGTTTCACTCAACTAATGCAATTTATTGCAAGCACCTTCTCCAAATAATAACTAAAACAAACCTGCTGGTTTACTACAGGAAGGGACACAATTGCTTCAGGGATCTTACGGATTTTCACTAATGGCTCTTTCTGGCTCTTTAGCTATTCCTCTTTCTCAGTCCCCCACATTCGCAAGTAAAATTCGACCCGCAAATTTTACTCTCAACTGATCAATGTGTCTGTCCTGGTGCACACAGGACTCGCCAAATCTCAGTCAAAGCTTCTTTTACTAGACCAACATGCACTCTGACTTGTTGACCATGCCCGATCAACCTACTAAACCAGACAGATTACAACATATAACCAAGTGTCTCCTACATTTGTCAATATACTCCACAGTCTTAGATCACGCAGGGTCCGTACATCACCAACACCCACGTGGACAATTTTTTAGCACAAAGCGCCACACACATATGAAGTTCGATGACTTCCCTATTCTCACACTTTGGAGTACGCACACTCCTACTAACCCTTAACTGGAGTACGCAGACTACCAACTTTTACCTCACATACATTACAATTCACCTGCGATTTGCTCAAGCCTGTGCAAGCGCAACCTACTGCTCTCATACTATCTCAAAATACGCCGAGAACATACTCAATCTTACCAATGGGATCCAGGATTTGGGAAAGTCATTTCTGGGTTTAAGGGAACATCATCTTTGCTACCATTGCCATTTCAGAAAAATAAAATTCAAACCTCAAAAAAATACAAACAACTGTACCTAACTTAAACTACTACCATAACCACTAGTCACCACTTAACTAGTTCCCCAAGGAAACTAACCATCCTCTGCTACCAAAAACTGTTAGCGCGCCTAGTCCTTAGTAAGTAATGTGAAACAATTTAGACAAAAATAATTAATCTCTAAAGAGAGAAAAACATTTTAAAACAGCGCAGTTGGTACCTAGAAGAAAAAGCACACGATAGTCAGTCACACTGTTATAGCTACCTATCCAAGATAGATCAGCAACAAGTCAGTCTTCGTCATCAGTTATTAGCAAGTATCAGGCTCACAGAGAGTAAGCCCAATTATCAGCACTTCGGACAGCGTCTCCTGACGTCATCAACTTTCGCCTCTCCGCTCTGAATTTCCTCCCCTTGTCATTACTTTTTATTAAGGTCTCTCAGTCCGTCCTACTAATTGCTAATTGGTCAACCTTATCAGGGGTTATCACTCTAACCTATAGTTTTTGTTTACCACTTGTTTGCGTCTGTTCAAGCTTCAAGTTCTATTAGTTTGATTGGTCCTTCTGTCTATGAGAACATCATCCGGTTCTTCAGGTAACAAACTTGTTGCCCACAGACTTTTAGTCAGTGCTTCCATTGTTCAGGCCCTGGGAAAGTACATTTAGCCTGATCTACACATAATTGTATCAATTTGTCCTCATCATCTCCTGTCCACTGGTACATTTGCAGAATTTTTTAGCAGAGCCCGTCTAAACTCTGTGCAGTTCAAGGTCCTTTTCTCCAGTTCCAGTCCTCGGCAGCTCATCGAGTCTCCACATTTAAGCAAGCAAGGCCCAGCGCCGACCAGACCTCTAGTTCAGTTAAGTTAAGAATATGAATCATCATAAAACATAGGTTATACATTCAAATATGACATATTAGTACAGAATTTTAATATCTTTTCATTATTTAGCATTTTGTTAACACACATGGTGACCACTCCCCATGGGCACATTTTACTCATACACGTTATTTTCAATTTTCAAGTTTCTTTTATCAATATTTCTCATTAGTATTTATAAGCAAATCATTAGAATTTCTCATATTACAATCTCTGCTCCAACAGTCCGTATATGATTCTTACAGCTTTGCAGGATCTTGTGTTGTGAATCATGTAATATTTGCATCTATAGTCAGTATATATTGAAATATCATTGTTGTACATTATGTCACTTCATGTTATTTTGATTTAAATGTCACTATGTTGATTTATGTATCAGCAGGTATATTTGGAAATTTTTGTAGATGAATACGGTTGCCATAGATGAAACATCATGCTGTGACACCTCGTTTTTGAGGGAAATTGCCAGTGCAACTCTATTCTGTTGACATAATTCAAAGAGCTCAACAACCACTCTAATATGACTGCCACAATCGCATATTAATGATCACAGTTTGGTTGGAAGAACGGGTCACATGACACATGCACTATATTTTAATTTCGTAGGCACATGTGATGGGTGTTTGAGTGTGGAATGATACGCAGGTGAGTGAACTACTTGAACCTCACGGGTAAGTTCATTTTGTCAGCATGCGTCAGCTAAATGCGGCAAGTTCACTATACACTGTTAAGATTGGGTTAGTTGCAGTCATATTAGCGGTGATATGCACAATCAAGGTTTACGGGTGTTTTCAGAAGAATATGTGAACTAAGCACATTCATACAGGTGGTGGTTGATGTTCTAATAAAAGCTCCGTGGTGACCCCGGACATATGGCAATTAGTTGCTTAGGTTTTTGGTAATCGCACAAATGCACTTGGTTTATTCAGTCGGTTTTCAGCGTAATATGAAAGTGCTGTGCCTGCAGTGAACATAAAAAATATACTTTTTGCAGTGAGTTACAGTGAATAGTGGACACCATTTAGTGATTTTGTCGAGATTATATTTGATATAGGTGTTTATGTGTTACCAGTGTTCCCCTGAAGAAGGAGCATTACGTCTGAAATGCACTGGAGTACAATCATAGAGTTCACCTTATAAGTTTGAAGAGTCAAGGTCTAGCTATGAGTTTTACAGATGGGGTGCTGATTTTAAATTGCATAATTTTGCAATCATAAATTAAAAAAATGTGTTTTATTTATTATTAAAATTGGATTGATGAACTGAAGTTCTGTAACAAGATTGTAATAAACATGAACTGCAAGATCTGCCCGGGATTACTTCTAGCATCAGGAGCAGTTGTTCTGTTGAAGACTAACCTCAAGATTTAAAAGACACTGCAAAGCTGAATTCTGGGATTTTTCAAGCACAGATATTAAAGGTGTAGAGCCTGTCCTGATCACTTTTAAACCTAATGCTGAATATCCCCGTAAACCTGAATATAATCTCACCCCAGACATAACTGCCAGAATTGCCCCAGAGACTGAGTGCATGATAAGGCAAGGGATCTTAAAAGTTTATGGGGAGTCCATGCAATCCCCTATTATGGGTCTGAAGTGGCCTAGCAGCAAGTATTGTATACTGAAGGACCCTAGAAAGATTAATATTGTTGCCCTATGTTTTTCTGTGGTACTGAATCCTGCAGTGCTATAGTTTCATATTCCCTGTGAAGCTGAGTAATTCACAGTCATTAACTTATGCCAAGCATTCTTTCCCATCTTATTGCACAAAGAAAGTCAATTTCTCTTCGTGTTCAGATTCCAAAATTGAATTTTGGCATGGTGCCAAGTTCCACAAGGGTATGCAGAAAGCCCCACAATCTTTATTCAGAATGTGAGAACTAATCTGCAAACCCTAAAGCTACTATGTAACTCAGTCCTTGTTCAGTGTACTGATGATCTGTTAGTGGTGTCAATGTCACAAGAGGCATGTTGACAAGATACTACTGCTCAGTTTAATTATCTGGCTGAAAATGGACATAAATTCCCAAGCAAACTGCAGGAATGCCAGGAGGACGTCCTGTATCTGGGACATCACATTGAGAAAGGAGCTAAGTGTCCCAAAAGAGAATCTCTGCCATTTTTAAATTGAACTTCCCAACAAAGCAGAAAGAAGTAAGGCTGTTTCTTGGAACGGTGGGTTACTGTTGACAGTGAATACACAACTTTTCCTTAGTAGCGAAATCTCTACAAAATCTGACACACAAGGATGTGTCTGATGCTATACCATAGAACAATGAAAGAATGAATGTTTTGATAGAGTTCAGAGAAAGACTTTGCTGAGCACCAACTCTGGGAATGCCAGATTACAATGGAGTTTGTACTATTTTGCAGTCAGAGGGAGAGCTGCGGTCTCTCAGTGTTTACACAAACACATGGTATTTCTCAAAGGCCTCTAGTGTAAGGGGTTCTTGGAGATCCCTGCCAGACTCTGAACATATGCCTGAAATACCTTGTGTCCTTGTTAATTTCCCCTTAACACGCTCCCCTTGTTTCACATGCTTTTGTATCCTTAAGTGGAAAGCCTTTTTCCTTTGTAGTCATTGCATCATATGGTATTCATCCCCACCACCCCCCACACGCGCTTGACAGCCCTTACTTAGCCCATGACTGGGCACTCCTCAATCCACATCTCAGGGGTGCACACACACTGTTCCCTGTGCAACCATTGCAGCGCATTAAACAGGTTTTAAACATAGCTACCACATTTGCCACCCCATTATGTATTAATCACTTTCCTTTCCTTCCATAGGTCTGCTGGTTTCAGTTTCCAGGGTTATAGCAAACTCCTGTGATTTCTGACATCACAGCTGAAATCTTGCAAGATGCTCAGTCTTGTCTGCCATCTTGGATTTCTCCTGCTATATAAGGGAGTCAAGCTGGAAACACATTGCTTGTTGTTCCAGCAGTTCCAGGAAACGGTTGATGTGTGCTTGAGTTCTACTTGTGGACTGAGTGGGGGCAGTGCCAAGGTACTGATAGTGCCACTAAGGCTGTGCAGATTCCCATGCTCTTGTTTCTTCATCTATATTGCTGTAAGGTCTAGGCTCATAGCTCAATTTTTGGAAGTTGTGCATTCCTGAAATGCCCTCCAGTGGAGCGAGACACCCATAGGCTGCATAACAGATATATTATGTGAGTGAAGTAACTCGTACCAGTCACGAGTCAACACTGAGGCACTATCAGTGCGTATGTATATGTTGTCCGCATTTGTATGATTTCCAACACACCACAATCCAAGGGTATGCAATAGGTGCCTTTAGGAAGACAAACTAAATAAGGGCTTATTAGCTGAAGGCTACTCTGACCCTTCATAAAGATGTGAGAATCTATCACTCTCATTTAACATAAGGTGTGAATATGTTGTGATGATTATCTACAAGCCCTATCGAACTTCCAGCCTCAAGTTTTTCCTCACAGGCCTCCCTCCCTAATACCGTTCCCCTTGTCTGGCCAATCGGAAACTCTGGAAATCCAAAACTGCAGAGTCTGAGCTGCCGGAAGGTGGGCTTGTTATGAGTACTGCTCATGAGGAACGTGATGTCCTGTCATGTAGTTTACTTTTCAGCCACACTTGACCTTTCAGCTGCAGGACTGTCCGATTGCCATAAAGCTGTTGCAGTAGTTAGTGGCAGCATCGAGCAGAATGAGATTATAGTGATGGGCTAGCCCCTTATGTTGATGGTCCCATGCTCTGTAGAAGTGCTTCTCACTTGTACCAAGAACCAACACTTGACTAGTAGTCACCTCATGAAGTATGAATAGCTCATACTTGTGGCAGAAAACATGACATTAAAGTGTTGCTCAAGCCTGAATCCTGCCACACTATTGCCGCTGCTTCAGGTTAGAACTGACTCGCCCCCATCAAACATGACTGTCTTGATACTACTGAGCTGTGCACCAAGCTAAGACCTGATATCCAAGACAAACCCCTTGCAGAGCCCCATTATATATTATTGGTGGAAAGCTCCTGCATGAGAGATAACGGGGATACTTGAGAGCTGCATATGCTGGCTGCACTGTAGAACCTGTAGTGGAAGCCTCCTGGCTCCATGATGTAACTACTGCCCATGTGGCTAAATTAGTCAGTCTTACTATAGCTTGCTGTGTCTCAGACAAATTAAAAGTTACCATTTTCACAGACAGTCAATATGGCTTTAGTGTTGTTCATGATTTTGGACAGGATCTCCTATAAGGAATGGAAATTTTGTAATGAAACTGTTGTAGGCATTACAAGTGTTTCAAGACGTTGTGGTGGTTAAATGTGCATCAAACAGGAGTTGGTAACAACTATTTTACAGCTGGCAACTGGTATGCCGAAAAAGCTGCCTGAAATTGTGATCATGAGTCCTATGCATTTAATGGGGGATATTTAAATGAACCTCAAAACAAGAACAATTTCAATATGCTCTTGACTCTTGCATGTACATGAGAAAAAGTCAGGAGACTACAGGAGGAAGCACCCAAAACTGAACAGCAAGGATGGCTCAGAGGAGGTTGTGTGAAGAATAGAGATGAGATCTGGGTTTCAGGAGATGGAAGACCTGTGTTGTCAAACAGTTTGTTGTCCCCGATGGCTACACATTTCCATGGTCCCACACGCGAAGTTAGAGAAACAATGCTTAGGTTGTTCATACAGAAATAGTTTAACCCCCATTTCAGCATAATGGCAAAAACCTTGGTCATCGCTACATTATCTGCAAACATTGAATGTAGAGAGAAGGACCCCAGTCACCATGAGTCACATAGGAAGATCAGGAGGTCCCTTTAACAGGATGCAACTACATTTTATCAGAATGCCTGTGTGCAACAGGGTGTGATATGTCCTGGTGGTAGTGTGTATCTTCTCCCATTAGGAGGAAGCATACCCAACTAGGAAAAACAGTCCAACAGACACAAAGTTATTGCTACATGAGTTCATTCCCCAGTTTAGGTTCCTGCTTTCTCTGGAATTAGACCAAGGAACTCATTTAACAATGAGATTCTGAGACTGCTGTGTGTAGCCTTGCAAGTTGGACAATGGCTGCACTGTAGTTATTGACCTGAAGCTTCTGGCATGGTCAATGAGGTGAATGAGACGCTGAAGTCCAGCTAGCGAAGGTGAATGCGACCATCTCTCTGAAGGGGCCGGATGCCTTGCCCCTGGTGTTGATGTCTCCAAAGTACTACCCAATGGCAAACATAATCTTCAACTCACAAAATCATCCTGGGGAGGGCCATGAGGTTCCCTTCTGTGATTGCTAATGTGCTTTTGAATATCTCAGATGAGAAGGTTAATGGCTACTGCAAAGGCCTGGTTGATGTGGTGCGTTTTGTCTCTCACCAGGCTGAAGATGCAACTACCCTCCTGCATCAGGAGCAGTGCTACAACCTTAGTCCTGGTGACTGGGTCCTTGTGAAGAAACACATCAGAAAGTCATATTTAAAACAATGTTGGAAAGGCCCTTTCCAGGTTATCTTGGTTACCAACACAGCAGTCAAATGTGGTGAACCGCCTAACTGGGTGCATGCCTCCCATACCAAACGAGTGAGATGTCTAAATAAGAAAAGGTGACGACAACCACTGCATCACAGAGCCAAACTCCTGCTTACTCTGAAGGAGAAGAGGGAGTGGAGAGTGATCATAGATGACTTAGAGTCAGCCAGTCATTCAAAATCCGCAAGTGACTCAGAGCCAAGTCGATGTGAATCTCAAGCCTCTTCAAGTGTTAATATTCTTGTAAAGTGCCTGGTTACTATCAAGACGGATTGTCCCCATGCTGCAGGGTTCCTCAACCTAGCCCACAACTCCCCACCCAGCTGATCGAGAGCGAGAGATGGGCCTGCATCTAACCGGAAGAGACGGTGTTCCTGCCTTTGACAGCTAAGAGGCTCCTTGCTGGCCTCTTCAGACTTAGAGGTGAGGAGTTGGATATCCCCAGACCACTGCTGGGGGCCCCTAGACTGCACCTGAATCACCCCTGGGGTCAGGGGCTGCGCTAGGATCCTGCCTTTTGGCCTCTTACTGCTCTACCTTGGACTTGAACCTGGTTGGCTGCGGGGGAAAGGGGACATCTCTGTTGCTATACCACTGGGTCCGAAAATGGCCCTGGACTCCTGGCGCTGGTTCTCATGGCAATCCCCACGTTCTTTCCTGTTGTTTGTGGTCCCTGTTTCATACCCACGGCCTCTCTGCTGCCTACCAAAGACAGCTGCTGATTTTTATGGGTGACCACCACCCCTGTCTGTGGTGGCCTTGTGAGGGGTTATTTGACCTGGACTGTGACCCCTCCGTTTACCTCTTTCGTTTCCCAGGGGACCGGGCCCTCTCTTCCTGGACGCCTGGAGTGGGGCATTCTTTTTCAGGAGCTTCCTGACTGCAACTTACTGAGACTCAGTGTTGGGGTATGCCCTGCTGTGCGAGCATGGCCAGCAGTGGGAGAGACCGACTGATATAGCTTCCTTTTGGGGCCAACCACCACCCTACCTTCCCGAGTTGATCCCTGATGACACCCCCTGCATACTTTGGCTGCTCGTGCTGCCCCTTTGGGGTAAGCACGCCACTAGGGTGGCTCCTGGGCCTGGGCGCCACTGACCTCCACTGTGATATGGGCAGTGACAAGCCTCCCCACTGGCAGCAGCCCAAACAAAAATAACCAATTTCCTATCCCTTCTTCTGGTGCCTGCGGGCCTGTTGGGGAGGGCTCCCTCTAAACCCTCTCCTCTTACAGCTGATCTTCACATTATTCTCAAGGCCATTCAAGACTCTAGAGAGGCGGTCAAAACCAAGGTGGAGGAGGTACAGGTGGATATTCTCCTGTAGCACCCACAACGTTGCTGGGCATGTGACGGAGGCTGAGACCAGGGTGTCCTCACTGGAAGATGAAGTGGTCACCCTAAAGAAATAAGTATCCAAACTGCTCTCCACCACGAGGTCTCTAGAGGAGAAGATTGAGGATGCAGTGCATAAATGACGGAGGAACAATCTCTGCTTTGTTGGCTTTCTCAAGGGCCTGGGGACAGTGGGAACGGACCAGCCACTGGAAGATTGATTGAGGTCTTGGATCGGATCTCTTCTGACAAACTTACCAAATGGTTTGTAGTGGAGGGGGCATTAGATACCAGGTGAAGCGACCACCACCCAGGGCCCCTCCCTGTCCACTAATTTCCCGCATTCTCAATCGCTGAGACTGTGATGCCATCCTCCGCGAGGCCAGGTTCCACAGTGACTTACACTTTCAAAACACAAAGATCATGGTCTTTCCAGACTACATCTGCGCAGTCCAACAACACAGATATTTTTTTGAAGAGGGCAAGCAGAAATTCTGCACTCTCCACCTGCAATATGTGCTCCTCTTCCCAGTTAGACTGAAAGCTGTGTTCAACTCCTCTACTTACTTTTTGGCACTGCAGAACAGGCATGAGAGTGGGCAACTGAACACCATCCACTCCACAGTACGGATGACCCAAAGCGTGCTGGCCAAGTGATGGGGAACACAGTCCCTTCCCCTCTCACAAACCGCCCTAGAGACAGTGCACACATTCGAAGAAAGCTTGCCCTGGCCCATGCAAAGGTTGGTCCTCACCAAGTCTGGATCGCTGTGGTACTGGGGCTGGCACCTTGGACCCAGGTCCTCTACTCTCGGACATTCTGGACCTTTTTCGCTCACCCGTAGATACTGTGGACATTCCCCCCCTGAGGCGAGTGCATCTGGTCTGCTGCAGTTTTGGATTGATGTCGAGGTGGTGGTGGAGGCAATCCTACACCCTCCCCTAACAGTCTCCTTGCCACCATTGGGCCCTAACCTCGACCCTGATTGAGCACTTATGGTTGAAGTATGTTCTTGTATTGTTCTGTTGATATGTGCTGGGCTTTACTGGAAATGCAGTTGTGCACTAGAATCTTATCTTTGTGGGGGGCAGATTTGGTGCCCCTCTGTGGCTTTTAGTCCTATCTGAGTGTTGGTATGTTGCGGTTTGGGGCGACAGATGCTTCAGGGTTGGAAGTGTGCGGATCTGGGAGTTGGGGGAGTGGGTTGTTTTATCTGCTTGTTTTAATTTGCCTGCACACATGGCGATTCCATTCTATACATCTCACGCAGCCACAGCGCGACACACCCCTCTGAGTGTTCCTGCTGCAGTCTGTTCACACTAGCCCTCCTGGCATTCCTTAGCAGGACTGGATACCTTATGTAATTCCACCTCCCGGTGTTGATGGTTCATATTCGGTCTTGGAATGTTACTGGCCTCCGTGATCACATCAAACGATCAGCCGTCCTTCGATACATTAAATGTTTTCAGCCGGAGGTGCTTACGCTTCAAAAGACTCACCTATTGGGCACAGTATTTGGGTCAATTTATTTATGATCAGGTGTACTATGCAGTTTTTTCCCTCGGTTCATGTGGAGTAGCAATCATGCTCCATAAAGGGTTTACCTTGGTAGTCCTCCCATGTAGACCCTCAGGGGCATTATCTGCGAACTGAAGGACAGCTCGAGGGCAGACAATGTCATTTTCTGTCTGCCTACTTACCTCAGCTACAACTCCAAACAACACTTCAGAGACATTTTACTAACCCTCCCACAAGGTATCACCTTAAAAGGGGACAACTTTAACGCTGTTCCAGATCCAGTTTGGAACACCTTGGAACCCCCCTCTCTGGGCGGGTCAGCAAAGATGCTCTACACAACTCTCTCAATGGGTGGATTCACTGTGCCTCTGTGACGCCTGAAGAATGTGGCACCCTTGCCTACCTACATACACCTATGCCTCTCTGACACACAAAACGTTGCCATGGATCGATCAGTTCTGGCTACCATCACCCAACCTCCTCCACCTTACACAAGTCCAGATTCTGCCCTGGGGTATATCAGAACATGCTCCTCTCCTCCTTGAGTTGCGCACTCCCAACTCCCATGTGAGGCCCCTGTGGTGGATCAATGCCTGGTACCTCGCAGATCAGCACTGTGCTGATTTTGTGGAAGGGGAAATTCAATCATTCTTTGAAATTAATCAAGGCACTGTGGAATCTGGCAGAACATAATGGGCAGCAAACCTACTCTCAGGGGGCTAATTAAGGGCTATGGGGGTCATTCCAACCCTGGCGGTCATCGACCGCCAGGGTGGAGGACCACGGAAGCACCGCCAACAGGCTGGCGGTGCTTCCCTGCCCATTCTGACCGCGGCGGTAAAGCCGCAGTCAGAAAAGGGGATCCGGCGGTTTCCCGCCGGATTTCCCCTGTCTCGGCTGAATCTCCATGGCGGCGCTGCTTGCAGCGCCGCCATGGAGATTCCGACCCCCTTCCCGCCACCCTGTTTCTGGCGGTTTTTACCGCCAGGAACAGGATGGCGGGAACGGGTGTCGTGGGGCCCCTGGTGGCCCCTGCACTGCCCATGTCATTGGCATGGGCAGTGCAGGGGCCCCCTAACATTCTTTACCGCCGCGGTCAGAATGGGCAGGGAAGCACTGCCAGCCTGTTGGCGGTGCTTCCGTGGTCCTCCACCCTGGCGGTCGATGACCGCCAGGGTTGGAATGACCCCCATAGCCCTTAATTAGCCCCCTGAGAGTAGGTTTGCTGCCCATTATGTTCTGCCAGATTCCACAGTGCCTTGATTAATTTCAAAGAATGATTGAATTTCCCCTTCCACAAAATCAGCACAGTGCTGATCTGCGAGGTACCAGGCATTGATCCACCACAGGGGCCTCACATGGGAGTTGGGAGTGCGCAACTCAAAGAGGAGAGGAGCATGTTCTGATATACCCCAGGGCAGAATCTGGACTTGTGTAAGGTGGAGGAGGTTGGGTGATGGTAGCCAGCATGATTTTCATTGTCTGCTTAGCAGACAGTGAAAATCGCGACGGGTGCAACTACACCCGTCGCACCCCTGCAACACCGCCTGCTCCATTCGGAGCCGGCTTCTATGTTGCAGGGCCTTTCCCGCTGGGCCGGCGGGTGCTCCTTTGGCGGCGCCCGCCGGCCCAGCGGGAAAGCCAGAATGGCCGCCGCGGTCTTTTGACCGCAGAGCGGCCAAATGGCGGTGACCGCATGACGGGCGGCTACTGCCGCCTGCCGCGGTCAGAATGACCGCCTATGTCTGCAGCAAAGAAGCACTCAAACTGTTGTAAATGGCTGACTTAAGAGTCTCAGATCCTTACCTAAGTAAGACAACTGTGTCGCCAGCCCGCAACCAACTTAGATCACAAGCTGATTTTGGCGAGATCCAGGGTGCAGCATATCTCCAAGGAGGCGACCAGGAAGTTCTGGATAGTCTCAACCCATAAGATGTATGACCACGGAGGCTACTCCGGTAAGCTCCTCTATTAGCTGGCTTCTGGGGATGAACCTTCTAGGGCAGTGCCTTTAATTCGAGACGCAGCAAACTGTCTTCATGAACAGACCTCAGCAGTGGCACAAGCTTTTGCTAACTACTACTGTATGCTTTATGTGGCAACCCCCAGAACTCCACAAGAGCTTGATCACACAATCATCAATGACATACCAATGCCCTCCATCCCTATGTCCCTGGCACAGGACGTGGACCAACTGCTCACAGTGAAGGAATTTGTGGAGGGACTGAATGCGCTGCCCTCCAGAAACACACCGGGTCCAGGCGCCTTCCCAATTGAATACTTTAAATGCTTTTGGTCCCTTGTGCTCACGTACCCCTGGCATATACACCGAAGTAGGAGACCGGAGATCCTTTCCCCTGGAAATGGACAAGACCACGATTGTTTTGATCCCTAAAGCAGGTCAACCCCCAGACAAGAGCTCATCATATAGGCACATATCACTTATTAATGCAGACATCAAGATAGCTGCGAAACTCTTGGCAACGAAACTAACCCAGACTCTTCCCCATCTTGTTCACCCGGATCAGTGCAGGGCCATGCCATACCGAAGTACCCAACACTGAGTCCGTAGAGTCAATGTTGCCCTCTCCCATGCACACCATTACCCCTGTCCCACAGCACTGCTCCTCATAGACTTGAGGCATTCGATACCACACACTGGTCCTTTTTTGGGTGTGGTGCTGCATAGGGCAGGCCTTGGGCCTTACTTTCGCAAACTTGTGGGCCTTCTCTATCCTAGCCCTACCACATGGGTTCAGGTCAACAGGACCTTTTCACCACCCTTCCCCATCTCCGGGGGCACACACCAGGGTTGTCCCCTCTCCTCTTTTTTATTTACTCTAGTAATTCCAAGCCACTGACCCACCTAGTCCCTTGTGATGCACGGATGAGGAGCTAGTCGTGGGGAGGAGGGTTGGAAGAATGCATAGCAGTCAGTGCTTTATTTGTAAATAAAAACGTGCCGGGCACACAGCTCTCCTCTGAAACATGCAGCTGGTGCATTTTAATGTGCGAGCACTGAAAACTGAGGTAGCGTAATCCTAAGGCCATCTCGGGCCTCTTTAGTCCATTTACAGCCACTCCCTGCCCCTTCAGCTCACTCTTGCAGCTGTGTGCTTTCTCCCTTTGTGACGCATTTTCATTTTTCTCTTCCTCCATCTTTCCCATATGTGTCTTTTGCTTGCAGTAAATGTCTGAGGCAGAAAAATAAGTGCTGTCCCCCAAAATAAGTATCAGTGACACGCACCGGAAACCACTGGCTCAAATTAAGCACTGATAGCAGTGTACCCTGATGACTTATTGTTATTCCTAACAGACCTACAATCCTCTGGCCCCCTCTGTGTGGATGTTCTCGGGTTATATGGCGATGCCTCTGGACTTCAGGTCTTCAGGTCAATGAATCTACGTCCCTATTGTTGCCAATCCAAGGTGACCTGGATGCCCAATCCTGGTGTACCACAAACCCACAGCACCATCTCTCCTTCACATACCTGGGCATTTACATTTCCCTCCACCTGGATTTGATGCAGAACCTTAACATGAATCCCCTCAGTATTTTTTATGACTCCTCTGGGTGGCACCTGTGTTTAACAATATTTTTTTTTTTAAACTTTGTGCAGTTTCCATATTGTGTCATAAATTTATAATGTTTTGCTGCCTAACAGCTTCTCCAGTTCTGCGCCCTGAGGAGACCCTTAGCTCGAGTGGGTCGAGGCACATCAACATGTTGAACTAGGGTATTGACTAAGAGAAGCCCTATAAGGAGTGGACTCCTGAATGTGTGGGCCTCTCCTTGAGAAAGGACTGTTTACCATCCCCTGTTTAGCCAAAATGACAGACTACGGACATTTAGTTATTGGATTTGGGAACTTAACCCTACTTTTAGGTTGTTATGAGTTGAACTGGGAATAGTGATGTTTCATGTCATTGCATATTTTTAACTTAACACTGAGCTCACACAGTAGGGTTGGTACTTAGTTAACGCAGTGGTAATGGGACATCACAAATTAGTGTGGTTTTGATTGTGTTCTTTAAGAATTATGCCTGTTTATGCTGTGTACGATTAATCCGGAAATGTGTTACAACTACTATGCAGTGAACTGAATAAATATATGAATAACCAAGGTGATCATGCAAATTACATTTCTTGATCCATTTATAAAGCAACTGTGGTAATTAGCTGAGCAGAGCTATTTCACTTTATTGTTTTAAATTTGTCATTTTCTGGCATCCTTTCAGTGACCTTGTAAAGATATTTGTGTTTTGACCACTGACTCCACGCTGCACTTAGCCTAGCAGCACAATGTCACATTAGTGACCACCAGCTTTATTTTGCCTAATGACTTTATTTTGGCGTTACCCACTGACACGTTAGAGGTGCAGATGTTAGAAGTGCAGAAGCTGCAAGTATTTTTCCGTGCCCATGTAATGCAATGTGCTTTTTGCTCATGTTCTTACTTTGTCTGTGTTTTCTTTCTCACCACGGGCTTAGAGATAAGAGTGTACTAGGATGTTTATCGTACGGCAGGGAAAGGTTTTGTTTTGAGAGAGTACCTTGGGATCTTGGCCAGTTCCAAAGTGTTTCTTTCAAAGTGGAGTGCCACACTGACATAAATTCTACGCCGTCTGCACATTCTTTGTAAGCAGGGTTCTCAGTGTCTCAAGGTAGCACATAAATTCTTTGCTGCATGAGCATCCTTTTGTATGCCTGAAGAGAAAACTTGCATACCCAACTTACCACATTCGGTATGCAAATGAGTCCAATTATTTTTTAAGTAGAAGAAGCATCCAAATTCTTATACCTTCTACCAAAATTGTAAACCTGTTTCTGGAAACATCCAATTTCACTCTACGATGTCTTCATCATCCGGCTCTTCAGGTATAGAAAATGTTGCATCTTCCTCTTCAGTGAGTGCCTCTATTGTTTGATTCCTGGGAAACTAGATTCAGCCTACTCTACACATAATTGTATCAATTTGACTTCATCATCTCCTGCCCATCGGTACATTGCAGAAAGTTCTAGCTAAGCACACAGTTCACGGTCAGTTCAAATGCACCAGCTTCTCTACAGTGTGCTAGAAATTTGGCTTCTGCGTGAGGTCTGGCAAGTAGGCCACAACTTCAGCTAAGTTAGCTTCTACGATATAATGCAAAACATAGGTTATACATTTCATTATGGCACATTGCTACATTATTATTACACATTTTCATTATCTCACGCATTTTTTATCATTTCAGTATACATTTGTATAAGTGGCTACCACTCCCTGTGGGCACATTTTCAAACGTGCACATTATTTTCTCTATCATTAATTTCTCTATGAACTTTTTGTTAATCAAAACACATAAACATGCATTAATAATTTTTAATTAGCATATCTGCTCCAACAAAATCTACAGCTATAATACTGTTATCTTACCTGACCACACAGAATTCATTCTCTTGGGCTCAACCGCTCATAATTTATGGACTCTGTTCGGTCTTGTTCAGCTAACCAATCCTGAGCCGCCACTAGCCACAGTATTCCTTGACACTGAAAAAACAGTTGACTCACTAGATTAGAGGTTTATGTTCCCGATGTGAAAGTGGCTTAGTTTGGAGAAAGAAATAGTTCAATGGATTACACATCAATACACAGCAACTATACAGTTAGCACAGAGAGAGGGTATATCAGTTAGGGAACCTCGAAGACGCAAGTGTGGTATCACACCACAGCACATATTTGAACTGGAAATTCCACCACTGAGTTGCTGAGAGGAAGGTTGCACCTATCTAAATTATAACCTTTTTGGTCAAAATCTTAAGAGAAATGGGAACAGGTGAAAGACCCAGCTTTTAGTGAAACAATACACAAAGATGTGATGAACTAAAAATGATGAATAGGCATTATAATCGAAGGAAGATAATGGCTAAAATGGAAATATTTGAACGTGATTATTTCAGGATTAAATGTTGATGTTCAAAAAGAATGGCAGTAGATACTTTATACTGCTACTCGTTGCAATAGTCAAGGGTACTGCTTTGATGCTAGGGAATGGCCAGTGATAGAATGGGGCACATGCTGTAAGAGTTGTCCTGGCTTTTCAAGATAGTGACGGCATGAAGAGAGGTGATATGAAGGTGAATGGGAATGTCCAGGAAAGTACTAAAAATACCCAATTGTCACCTTTTTATGATTTATGAAATGTGAAATAAGAAACTGTCATCAAAATTGTCTGTTGACTGCTTTTTTTTGCTACCTTCACCTGTATTATGTAGTGTACTTGCTTACAGGGCTACATTCAGGCACCTTTCTTTACTTGTTGGATTGAAACAGCCCATCTCATCATACTCCTTGGCCGGTGCCTGACTGGAGCTGCAGCCGGTCGGTGTTTCTCAACAGTATCTTGGCCTCGCGTGGTATGAAGCTCTTGCCACAGCCAGACACATCCATCTGAGGGATTCAGGAGTGGCTGGGAAAATTGTTGTCTGGATAGCCCTTCATCCACGCTCAACTCTACCCGTTCCTTCAAAATGCAACATAGAGGCTGAAACAGACACTGTGAGATACTACAACATCAGTGCCAGGGAGCGAGGCCATAAAGAAATTCTACAGTGGTCGTGGGCAGCCACCGTCAACACCCTCAGTCAGTGCTCCAAACAAGGAGTTAATGACGGCTGTGCAAAACAAGAGGGTGACACTTTACATTTCCTGCAGTACTTTCCCACAGCGCCCTCAACACTTGCCAAATCTACTTGACGATGATGCCTCTCAGGCAGGAGGATGTTCGGTAGCATTAGTCCGGGCTGCAGTGACACACAGATTTCTAAGGGCTCAGACATCACTCTAACCAAGCCTGGTGAGCCCACGCACATCACTCAGCTGCACATCAGGTAATGACAAACTGTATTTTTAAACCTGAGGAGGGGCAGCTGAACAATCGCAATGTGTCCCCTCTTGTGACTGGAACTATGAACAAATTAACCCTCACACACAGATTTAAGGGAGGGATGCCTCTGAATAGATGGTGATTAGCTAAGAAAATGAATACTGCATAGAGCTAGACAATACAATTCCTCTGCAATGCACTGTAGGGCACGTGGAAGTGAGACTGCACCCCAGTATTTAGTAATCCCTCTTCTGAGAACACAGCCAGTGACATTACCGTTGCAAAACCCAGTTTAATTTGCTATGCATAAATCACAGTCGCTCTGTCTGAGGCAAATAAAAGGGAATGACTCCCTGATCCTCCCACCCAAGAAAATGATATATCCCCGGCAAATCACACAGCGCGGTGCTCCTTTTGGGAAGGAAATGAGTAGTCTTTGTAAACAGGCCAACACCTTGGATCAAAACTGTGGCCTTGGTTTGTTAAGCAAAACAAAGGAGATTTTCACACACCCCTTTCAAATCATATATTCAAATCCCCTTAAAAATAGTGACTGCTCACCACTGTATTCTGAGACACATAAGCCCAGAAAAGATTAGCAGGAGGCCTTCTATTCACTGTCTGACAACTCAGATGTGTCAGATATATCAGAAGGTAATAACATGGGAGGGGATGGGTCCCAGTTTGACTAGGAAAAAGAAATGGATATACTTGGCAATCTGGAATGTTGGCATGATGCTAGGCCGATTTAGGGAGATACCATGGAGCCTCTGAGGTCTGGAGAAACTAGCTCGACAATTTGTTTGGGAAGAAACCTGGATAATGACACCAGCATGATACCTTGGTGTTCTTCAGATGACGCTGTCCACCATGTCCGTGTGAACGCTAAAAGAATGGAACTTGGACTACTACAAACTAGTAATCTCCTCTGGGACGACTCTGCACATCAATTTGCACCACATTCTGGCTCTCTGACAATAGTAAATCACCATCAAATGGCAGACAATTGACATCAGGTAGACAATTCTCTTAGGATGTTACCATTACAAGGAATATCTGATGCACCCATGCTCAGCACGATATATGCTCTTCTTAGCTCACATCATGAAGAGTATCGTAAGGACTCAACTGCACAAGGAATGGCAAATCTCAAGACGCAATCTGCAATACGGAAAATTCATAAACAAGTAGTCTTAACTTGCAGTTGTATCAATGCAGTAGACAGACAGATAAGTAAGCTTGATGAGGGGTTCTCGGCTCACATGGAAGTAACTATCTAACTAGCAACAGATCACTGATATCAAACTTAAAATGGAGGACAGAGAAAACCGTCAAGGGCGATGAACCACAGGGTTTTATTGTACAGTTAATCCAGAAGGCATTCCATACCCTGCAGGAATGGGACATTTACTTTCAAATCCAAAGGGCTCGTTGAGTCCCCATCTTTAGATCCAATGCTGCCCAAAAAGAGGTACATCTCAGAGCAATACTGCTATATATTGGCAACTTTATCTTTTGTCAGCTGCTGTTTCAGATTGCTCGACCAACTAATCTGGCTAAAAAGGGCTTTCACATTCTTCCTTCACTCAGATTTTAGTTAACAGACCTTGCAACGCCAATAAAAAATGCCCAAGCAGATCACTTGCTTCCAGGCTGTAGGTGCACAGGATTACTTGCAAGAACCATCCTGACACAAAATTGTAAAACTAAAGGGATTGAAGACCTAGCCCATACCAGGCAGGCAAATGGAAAAGAAAGAGAAGGGGAAAAAAAGAAAGGAAACAAACATCCCCCTGCATTCCGACATTGAGTAACTCAGAGTAACTCATTCAATTATGCCTAATGTTTTGATTTTCTGTCTCCATATAGAATCTGCTTAGTCTGACAAGTGGCAAATGCATATTTCTTTACATTTTCTACTTTTTTTCTTTTGTACAATTACTGTGTTGAAAGTTGCTTTCTATTACGAGGATTAAATTAATAGCTCACTTTCTTCATATTTTAAGATTGCCTAAGCCACACCTCCTCTGCCATAAAGCGGGGCAAAAGGGTAAGGGTATGTGAGAGTGTCTCTCTGTCTCCTGAACCCCCCAGGATGTGCAAGGTAGGGCATGGCAACACCTGTGGTGGAGGTTTTGGGAGCAAAGGGCCGTGGTAAAAGGGGGCGAGGTTGAGAGTTTTGGTGGAAAAGAGGGTCTAGAAATGACCTTGGGGAGATAAGCAGTAAAAAACTAACCAGAGCTGTATCTCACTCAAAATTTCTTTTTAATTTAGACAATGGCTAGGTCTTATAATCACTCTCCAAATGTAGCTTCATCAAGTCACTCTAAGTTCCTCACTTGGAATGTTAATTATCTTTGCTCCACTCAGAAAGTCCACCTGGTTCATAAAGAGTTCAAAAGGATAGCACTAAAAAGGATATGCCTCTAAGAAAATAACTTGCAGAAACTAGATAAGGGAATACATTTCTAGGGGTATAAAACTATTGCCTCCACTAAGCACAATTCTCCTATTCGGGGGTGTTGCGCTTTTGGTCAAAAACTCTACATGGGAGGTTTGGAAGCACAAGCTTAATCCTTAGGGCTGATGGATAATTTGCAAGCTGATCAACTGGCTCTTTGAAAATCAATGTCTGTAATCAATATGCTCTAAATACTGAGGACCCCAGCATGTTCAGAGAACTCTTAATCAAAATTCCTACTTGGTAAGATCCACTGGCTATCTGTGTGGATATAAAACTGCCTCTTGAGCCAGTGAAGGATTCAGCCAGCTATGCTGCATCCTTACATCGCTTGGACTTGCTGATGTTTGGCGATTTTTGTGGACAGAACCTGGCTATACTTATTAGTCTGCTAGACACTTAACATGCTTCATGAAAGATGTGTTTTTGATTTCGGAAAGGCTATTATTAGATCTGTAAATCCAGCTGTTCCCAGAAGACATCTCTAATCATAATTCTCTAATGCTGATATTGGCTTGTCAACTGTTTAAGTAGCCTCTGAGCAGACAACAATGGACTTTTGACTGAAACCTCCTATTAGACGCTAGTTATCAAAATTATATGACAGATACTATCTCTGAATATATAGCAAATAACTTTCACTCAGCACATATTAATATGGTTTGAAACTACCTGAAAGCTTTCATCGGGAGCTCTACATTATCATAGAGAATTAGGCGTGACAAAGGGGGGGATGTGCTTGGTAGGTTGTTATATGTGTATGTGCCTTTGCTCCCGTTAAGTGTGCAGTGTAGGGTGTGTGGTTTGCACCCTAGTATTGTGAGGTGTCCTTCCTAAAGGGTTAAGAAGGAAAGGGTATGTTGTGTTACACCCTAATGCTTTGTGGCCTTCATAAAGGGGTTAAGGAAAATTGTAAGGGAGTGTGTGTTGCACCCAAGTGATAACGGGAGTGTCATTAGGGATGCCTCTGGCAGGGGTTGTGTACCATGGTGTTACACTGTAGAGTTGTGTACTACGGCATGGGTCAAGTACCCTAGTGTTGCGTTGCAGGTTTGAGTACGCTAGTGTTGCGTTGCAGGTTTGAGTACCCTAGTCTTGCATTGCATAGTCGAGTACCCTAGCATTGCGTTGATGGGCTGTGTACCCTAGTGTTGGATTGCAGGGTTGAGTACCGTAGTGTTGCATTGCAGAGTACTGTACCCTAGTGTTGCATTGCAGGGTTGTGTACCCTAGTGTTGCAGGGTTTAGTACCATAGTGGTGTGTTGCGGGGTTGTGTACCCAAGTGTTGCGTTGCAGGGTCATATACCCTAGTGTTGCTTTGCAGGGTTGTGTACCCTAGTGTTGTGGGCAGGATCGAGTACCCTAGTATTACATTGATGGGTTGCGTAGCCTGGTGTTGCTTTGCAGAGTTGTGTACCCTAGTGTTGCGTTGCAGTTTTGGGGATCCTATTGTTGCACTGATGCGTGTTGTACCTCATTGTCATTTTGTGTTGCAGAAGGGGGTGCATGTGTTGTTGCGTTGATGACTATGTTGCACCTCCTTGCTGTAGTGTGTTGCTGATGCGAGTGAGTGTAATTGGATTGCATTATGTGTTTATTATTGTGTCTGATATTTTAGGACTGTTAAGCATTTTATTTATATCTTTAGTCCTTTTTATTTACGGATTTGTTCCAGTTTGAATTTGTACTACCACCTATTGATCCTTGTGTTAAAGGACAATGTTATTTCCATCATTTGTTTTCTATAAGAAGAGGAGATGTGTTGTGACTTGAACTGTTGCTATGCATTCTCTCCATATTTACCAGTTCTCTGCTGCTCAGCCAGTGTGTGTGAGGTTACGGAATGTTTATAAGTGCCTGGTTGGTGTGAATGGTCCTCGTGCCCGTCGATGCATCACTATGGTGTCCATCAGAATCTGGTGATGTGAGGATTCTGATGGCGCTGCAGTGACAGCTGAGACAGA
Source organism: Pleurodeles waltl (assembly GCF_031143425.1). NCBI lineage: Eukaryota > Metazoa > Chordata > Amphibia > Caudata > Salamandridae > Pleurodeles > Pleurodeles waltl. Next base: position 522,311,991 of record NC_090442.1, read on the forward strand.
CATTAGAGGCAGGCAGGCAAGGAAAGCCCACTTATGTGGCTGGAACTTGAATAAATACAGCTTTAACTAGTTATCAGAGTGGAACCATTCACTACACAATGAAAAAGGTAACACGAGGAGTACTTGTATGAAAAATTAACATAAAGAGAGAATGATTTGGCACTGTGCCTATGGAGTTGTACAAACAGACTGACCTGTAAGACTCTGATGAACGAGCTCACATTTATAAAAACAAGTATTATAAAAAAGCCATGGGATAAGGCACTTTTCAGAAAACATCGTAGCAGGTTTAAAAGCTTTGAAAAATAGCAAGGGCATTGTTAGCTCTTAAAGAACAAGTTGTCAAGAGTAACGTTCTTGAGACTGAAAATGTGCAAGGCAATGTCACTCGTGACAAGGGGAAAATAACATCAACCTTTCCTGAAAATTACTCTTAAATTGTATAAAGTGTGTGGCCCTCCATTCTGGCTATAAAAAAATGCATTGAGACTGCCAAACTATCTAACATCTCTGAAAAACAATACAAGGCACTAGAAGAGCCACTGACAATAGAGGAACTAAAAAACGCTGTTTAGAGGCTTCCTCCATGGAAAGTTACAGTACCGGATTTGATTCCGGAAGAAATCTACAATACTTTTTTTCTTATTATGGGCCCATTAATGCTAACCTTGTTTATTTTAATTGGCCAGAGTGGATGTGTTACACCCTCCCTTTGTGGAGAGAAACAAATATTGTGGTGTTCCTGAAAAAACAATCTGCTTAGCTGCAGTTCATACCTTCCTATTTCTTTAATTAACAGTGATTAAAAAATCTCAGCTGACAGGTTTTCCTCTGAATTGAACGCTGGGTAAATCCTATGTAGTTAGACTTTGTCCCTCAAAGGGACATTACTCATCATACTAATCTGGCCACCTCACTACTTGAGATTGCCATTTTGCAAGAGAGAGATGCTTCTCAATACCAAGAATGTGTTTCATCGAGTTTCTAAGCCATTCCTTTAGCAAGTTATGGACCAACTTGGATTCAGCACCTTTATCTTAAGCAGGATTAAAACACTGTAGAAGAGCCTTACAGACAGAATAATTCTCTCGGGCACTACATGAGATAGCTGCACAATTCAAAGAGGTGCCTACCAATGAGGTCCTCTATGACCACTCCATTTCAATTGTATCTTGAACCTTAGCTGAATCACTTAGAAAATTCCAACTCGTTACTCCTCTTATTATTACTGGTTAGTCTTGCACACTTGTTGCATATGCAGATAAGATATCCATATTTACTCCTCACTTGCCCTCTGGAGAAGTCTTGGGGAATCTTATTAATTCAAATAAGACACACATCCTTTATAGCAGAAAGCAGAGGTGTCCAGGTGATCCCCATTATATTACATCAAGTACTTACCTTAAAGTTAAAATATCAGTAAGTCATGTGGATATTTTTTCCCTACACTATGATACACTTAGGTTAAAATGGTAAGCAGCTTAGCCAAATGGAATAAATTACCCTTAAGTGTTCATGGTCATAAAAATGACAATTTGTTTTGTTTTGTTACAAGCATCACCCATTTTAATTCCTAGTGCATTTTTTTCATAAAATAGAATTGTCCTGGTCACCTTTTATTTGGAGCCACAGAACAGCTTGCCATACCATGACTCAGTTACAATGTCCCATTGTAACAAGGGAATGGGCTTTACAATCATAAAATATTATTACCCAACTGCCGACTCTTCAAGACTGTCTGAAGTAATGGGGATCAATAACATATCATGGTCTCTCCGAGGTTTTAACTCAGACCCAACAGTCACATTGGATTTTTTGATCCTTCCTATTTTAAAAAGACCAGGTTGAAAACATTGTCTTCCTATGAAAATGTTTGGGAGTTTCCTCTCCAAGAAACCGAAGATACCAAAAATCATGTTTTAAGCACCATGGTATAATCCCAGGCTCCACATTTTTTCGCATAACACTTTTTTGAAACAATGGTTCGGTATGCAGCTGCAAATCATAGGCCAGCTAATTGATTACAATACATTAAAAACCTTTAGCCCCATCTCTTCTCAAATTTCAGTTCCAAGCAGGGGGAGACTGCATAGGCAATATCCTTGTTGCAGCACATATATATACACGTTGGGGAGGCACCAAGACAGGAGACATATGGAGTGAGATTCCTACTTTTGTGAACTGAAGTTTTGAAGTCCTTAATGCTTTCATGTTATGAACCAACTACTCCTGCCACAATACTGACCCCTTCATATCTGTACTGAATCTGTAAGAGGTTTTGCATGTCAAAATATATTGTACTGTACTAATATGATGAAAATGAATAAAAGTGGTTAAAAAACAAAGTTTCAGTTCCAACCACTGGGTTATTGAAGAACCTGCAAATGAGGGAAGCTTTTTCTTTTTTGTTTTGCAAAAAAATAACTGCGGGATATATCACTTCAACGTATACGGATGTAAGAGTTATTTTAATTTTCTGTCCACAAAGGTATTATTTCCTGTGTTTATCAACTTTTAAAGGACAACCAGAATGGCAATCTGCAACATACATCTGATCGCTGGTCTGCTCAGCCAGATACGATATCTAAGCCAATTAATAGAGAAGAGTTAATCACTAGTATTTCTAACTGCCATAACTATTTTAACATATCTAGATAACAAGTCCATCAATGAAGAATATCTATTATGTGCCAAAAAGACTATATAAATGGGGCTGCAGGCTTGATTCGAATTATTTTTGATGCTCTGATCCATATGCAGACACAGTCCATATTTGCATTACCTGCAGGGCAATACAGAGTTTCTGGATCCAGGTCTTTCTGGAAATAAGTAAGCTGATCAATAGTAATGTCTACGTGACACAGGCTGCCATTATACCCAGATCAGAGCAACAAGAGCTCCCATGTAATATTAGGTTAATGTACGTGGCAATTATTAATAGCCCATAGAGGACTGAAAAGAAATCCTCTGACTGCTAGGGAATGGTGGTACCAATTTCTCAACATTGCCAGGTTGGAGCTGGGGATTTTAAAGACTAATAACCAATGTAAGAGGTTGAGACACACCTGTGAACCAATGGCCAAATTTATTCTATAACTGCACAGACAAGAGATTGGTCAGGAGAAGGGAAAGGCTACAATGATTTGAATGATTCTATTTATATATGGTGTACAATATGCCAATTGAATAATTTTCTAACTGCTGGCCATATCTCTATTTGGATATCTTTTTTGATTTGCAAATTATTCTCTAGCTTCAAAATAATAAAAAATGTGAAGGTTGTCCTAGATGTGGTTAATCACGTTATTATTATTATTATGAGAGCATCTGGTATCCTGGGTTTTGATTTTGGCCACAGCCGCATGCTGATCTAACATGTGTGTGAAGGCCTAGGCCTGTCCCTTGATGCGAATGAGGTCCTGGGCGTGAAGGGGCATACACAGCATGCCCTGATTGACAGAGGACTAACAAAACTATATGTAACTATCATGTGTTTAGCATACAGTATAGAACGTGGTGGGAGCGTACCATGTTTTGTGAATCTGTAGTGTGACAAGACCTATTTATCTGTGTCACGGGAGTGCAAGCTTATGGGTCCACTCCTGTAAAGTTCTGCTACTACATGCTAACCTAAGTTCTAGTGCTAACATCCCAGAGCATGCTTGCGAGTATTTGTACGTGGTGTACACATAGCATGCATGAGTGAGCCAAAGTAATTGGGGGCGTGTTGGTTCCATTTTTGAAGCCATTGCCTGCTCAAGCCCACAAGATGGAGGTAGGGTTGCTTTCCCAGACAGTGGAAGTGTATTCCCAACATTCATCTATGTGGAGGGTTGAGACTTAGACAATGAAATGGACAGAGAGAGAAGACAAGGCTCCCTTTAAAAAAATTGATTTGTTTCTTTCCTGCAAGAATCTGCTGACTAGTCATTCTGAGCACTGCCATTTGGTAGATGGTGTAGTCACACGCAGGACTGCTGTCTTTGTTGTTAAGAGTGTGAATGGTCCTGTAGGTGAGATCAGCATTTTGTCTTACTTCCCGATCACTGTGAAGTATGGGTATTGATGGCCAGGTAAAGACTGCTCTCATCTCTTTATGCCTCTGCTGTGGGTCCTCCTATCTGAAGAAACCCCTACTGTTGTAGAACATCATTCTGCACAAAGGTAGTGTCTGGAAAGGACACATTAAAGAAGACTTGGTTCTGCAAGATCAGATAGAGAATACGCATCCACTATTCATTGTACCTGTGTAAGAATGGAAGAAGCTTACCTACTTATAGTTCCAAATCCAGTTCCAGGTTCTCTAAGGCAAAGGTAGGGGTATACTGCAGAGTTTCCATAGGACTCCTGTGCAATCAGAGCTCTACTCTGCTGACAGCCAACTTCCCAGAAGTCATCACCTGGAAGGAAGTGCTGTAACCCGATCCTCAACCACACCTGTCTGAGAAGAAGTGTGAAGGAAGGATTCAATCTGCACAATGAGCTGCCTGCTAGGGTGAATAGAAGTAGGTGACTCTGGTGTTCTGTATTGTACAGGCTCACTAGAGAGTAACTAGTGTACTACTGGATCAGAGTGCTCACTCTCTTGAGCAGCTAGCCTGTGTCACTGTCCTGAAGTATGCCTTAACGGATGGCATTCTTCAAAACCTAACCATGGCAAACCCATGGCACTGTCCAGATGTGTGCTCAAATTAATTTTGTCACTGTAAACTGAAAACATTATGCCACCGGAGTGTAGTGAATCCTATGTTGGTTTAATGGGAAGCAGGAGTTAGCTTAGCCTTCTGGCTTGCAGACTTGTGCCCTTGTCACCCAGTTACTTTTACCCTACTAGCTTGTTCTGTTTTAGTGCAATTGTTTAATTATATCTTCCCAAGATGGCTGCATTGTTTCTAGTAAGGAAGATGTTTTAGGTTCACGTTATCAGTGCCACTCTATCAGCGCCAAAGATAAATAAGATGTAGGTATTCACATTAGATACTTTCCCACTTTGTGCTTTCCAGGGAATTGTCTACATGATTGCTGCCCCACACATGGCTTCTTATCTATTGTTTGGGGACATACCTAAGTCAGGGGTCCAATCAGAGCTGTATAAATACACCTTACACAGACAGTCAGCGGGATTCCTACCAGATGCTATCAACGCTATTGATGCTACATGATGCCTTGATGCTAACCCAGTGTTCGTGTCACCACGGTAACATGGTATTGGGAAATTAGGTTTATCACACCTAGCTCTCTTTAGGTTAGGGGTTAGGTTCATCATGTTAGAGTATTAGGACATATTTCAAATCTCATGTCAATTCATGCTATCGCAAGATGGTGGGGGTCTTTGCATTAATTACTTATTTTCACAATTCTGTTTCTTGCACTTTTCATTATCCTTATCATTGCAGACCATGCAGTTTATCATAAATTACAGTCTTTTGAAAACTATACTGCATCTTTCTCATTGCCTGTGTGTGACTGTGACATATTACTTGTGTGAGAAAAGAGTAACCTCGGTTTAGCCACAACACTCCCTGAGATGTCGCACTCTTGAGTCCATGCGTAAAGGCTGCCACAAATCACCTTTCACTGTTCGGGTTTTTGGTGAGATACTGCTTGTGAGCCAGGAGGGTTGGGATGATAGTTGCGACTTGTTGTAGGATAGGCTTAGTCACCTACAAACAAAAGTACTGTCCTCCTTAGACCAGCAGTCTTGCCTAGAGCAAGAGTCAAAGTATGATATGGCACCACCAACGATGGAGTTAAGGCACTAATTTACGGATAACCTGACTATCACTGTCACACATACAACAGGTACCCTAAGTACCATTATACAGGGACGTCAATGGTCTAGGGGAAGGTCCTTCTCACCTGAACAGGGAGCACCTAATTAAGCTGTAGGTAGTTCAAGCTCAAACTATTAAAAGGACTATACTACCCACTTGGTGTTCCATCTCTTTTACCCATTACACAATATAGCTAACGCCATGGACATTCCTGAGAATGCTACAAAAGCATTAAACATTACACCTAGTAGCGCATGGCTTAACAGACGAGGGTGGGGATGCACATTCATAGTAAAAGCTAGCGAAGCTTACCAAACAGAAACATTCTACTGTTGGGTCACCTTTCCTGAGGAAGACCAGAGATCATTCACATACCACACCTATAAAATTGCAAACGTACGACAACAGTACCAAGCATACCAGTAACTTGAAATTCCGATTACTTATCAAGAAAATCAGAACTGGTTAAATGGCACCTTACCACACGTAATACAACCAGTGAGATTAGGTCCCTTAGGTAATGAAGGACCAAAGTGGCTTATGTTTGCCACATACACACCTCACCCACATATACAAAATATGCAGGCAGTAGATCTGCGTGATCTGTACCTTGAGCCAATAACACTATATAGACGACTTGTTCAGTTCATACTGCAAACTCTGAACACTACACCAGCGCGTCAAGCACCACCAGCACCTGCTGGATACCAATTGGCTCCTGCTGGGATTAATCAGCAGTTTGTAGCATCATGGGTAAATTACCTATAGAATGAGAGAAAATCCCTTTCTGGATAGCCCAGAAAACAAATCAGCTGAAAGCTGTGTTTCCCCATAGAGACCACAGGAAAAAACATAGAATTCTCACTATGTGCTTGCCCTTTGGGATGGTTCCTTCAGTGGATGACTGTGCCACATGAAGTACAGTCTTTGCTGCAATTTATACTACCATACATAGTACCCAGACACTTGCCAATTTTCCGGAAGTCATAAAACAAATTCAGAATGAGCACGGGGCTGCGACAACAGCCCTAGACTTGGGGATGAAATTAACATTGAAGGGGAAGCTGTAGCATTGTCCATATGCCAGCGGCTCTGAGAGATTCCACATTTTGATCAGGAGAAACATCTACCAAAAATAATTTCCGGTACCTATACCAGCATAGGACAGGATAGTTTGGGAGCCAAGCCGAAAAAGCCTGAAATACAAAGTACCACCCCTATGGAACGTACTAAACAAGCAAAGGAGGGTTCTGAAAAGCACTGGGATAAACAAAAGCAAATAAAAGAGAGCAGATTCTTCACGCACGGAGAACTCTGAAAGGATATATCATTTCAGAAATAGAGAAAGTATAAAGGCTCCTGACAGATATACTGATTCACGTCCCTCTCGTTCCTTTCAGGACGCACCGGATAAATGTAGTGAGAGATGGGGGCTGTCCAGATCGATGTCCTGCATACGTGAAACAGAAGAAACACTCACCACAGTCTTCAGCCAAAAAAGAAGATAAGTTCCTACAACAAAAGCCACAATTTAAAAAGAAAAAGGTAGCAGCACTGTCAATTAAAAATGCCAGTACACTTGAGAACATTGCTGAAGAAAAAGATGTGGGCAGTGACACTGCTAGACAGCGCGGCAGACGTCACAATATGTCACCAGAGTCTGAAAGATCATCTGGGTGCAATAGCAACTAGCGATTTTATTGCAGTTGAGACTACAGACGGGCGTGTTCTCCCACCCGAAAGGGTTTATGACTTAAAAATACAAGTTGAGGAAGATGCAGAGCGCACCATTAGTGTGATATTCTGGGATGAACTTAATTGTGATATCCTACTAGCTGAAAACGAACGGCCACCTGAGCACGTCCGTAAGCTCCAACATAGGAAGACGTAATTTGCCTTCTTTCTCTGATCTTGTTCCGGAGGCGGTAATAGGAGCCTACGCTGTCAACTGGGCTGTAGCGCAACCATGTGGGTTGGGACAAGGATTCTCCTTCCATGTAATACCGATCAGGTCTATACCCTAGCCTCAGCCAAAATATCCTGATAAACATGAAGCCAAAGCTCCAGTGAGGGAGATCCTCACTCAGCTTGAGTACCAGTGTGTAATTGAGCCCTGCATCTCTGCAATGAATAACCCGTTATTCCCCGTTGCAAAACCCGACCAGACATACAGAATACTCTTAGATTACAGACACTTAAACAGTCATACTTGCAAATACGCGATACAAAATTCACGCAGCACAGCACTAATTAACAACATAGTGCGTAAAAAATATAAAACAACCTTGGATATCTCCAACGTTTTTTTCTGCCAAAACATAGCATACAAAAGTCAGGACCTGAGGGCAATCTCATTTGGCTCCCAAAAACGCTTTTGCCGTTTGCCCCAGGGCTAAAAGAATAGCCAGGTCTATTCTCAGCCCATGTAACATCAATATTACGTGATATTGATCCAGAGGCGTTGTCATACGTGGATGATATCTATCTCACAGATGAAGACCTCAACATTCATCTTGCCAGGGACGATCGGATCGTTCTGTGATTCGCAGCCCTTGGCTACAAATTTAATTTTAGGAAGATTAAGATAGCCTTTCTCAGCGTATTGTTCCTGGGATATGAGCTATCAAACGAGGGCAAGAGCCTTGCCCCGCACTTTCTAGAAAAATTTGTTCAGCTTCAGCCACCGAATTATAAAGAAACTACAGTCTTTACTTGGTTTCTTTAACTTTGGCAGAACTTACATTTCTGACTATGCACAATGTATCATGCCACTTTATGAGTTAATACGCCCTGCTTTTTCTAGCAGACACTGGACAGTAGAACACACATGCATCCTTAGAGGACTGCAACAGGACATGCTAGAAGCAAAACATGTACACACTTTGATAACAAAACAAATTTGGTTATCAGAATAACTGCTGGTGCCATTGGGTTCACTTATGTCACTTTTAACAAGGGCAACACAGTGCCCATTGCATATAAAATCACAGAACAACGCTTTGCACCCACAGGAAAAATTCTAACTGCAGTTCAGATGGCTGTCATCAGGGAGAGGCCTCTTGCCCAATGGAAACGCATTTTTGTTGTTACTTCGGTGACGGCCTTAGAGGCCGTCACCAAAGAAAGCGTTCCTAACGTTAAAGCATTACATCCACGCTGGATTCAGTGGGCAACCTCCCTGACTGCCACTGATGTTGATTACATCTTTGAACCAAAACTTCAGACACAAGAATTCCTACAATATGAACAGGAGTACCCTGCACCTCTAGACATCCTGCCACTTGACAGATATCACACTGTCATTTACATTAATGGTTCAGTACAACCAGCCATAGGTACTAAACATCAATACTCAGCTACTTGCGCAGCCGTGAGCAGAGTTATGAAGGATGGTATATTCTACCCTCACAATACCTACACGCAGACCGTAAGGGACTGCACAGCTCAGCTGGCTGAACTTAAAGCCCTTATTCTAACGCTAGAACACACAGAGCCAGGATTACTTACATTGATTGTCTGTGATTCATGCCACTGTGTGCAATCATACAATGATTATCTTAATCACTGGATGTTGAACGGGTTCAGAAATTCTAAATGTAACGCCATAAAACACAGAACTCTGTGGGGGAGGGTGGCTGATCTTAAGGATAAGCTACCTTGTATCCATATAGTGCATACATTGGGCCACCAGTGTGTAGGAATACACGTTATTGGCAACACTTTGGCTCATGAAGTGGCTGCAGTGACTCATTCTCAGACGAGATTGGATAATGAAATTCTGACTGCCGTGAAAGCTTTGGCTGAAGGCAAGCCTCTCCCAAAAGCATTCCCTACAAAATAATCTTACCACATCAGTGCACAGAATGTTGCCTACGCAACAATTTGGGGGTTGGAGACCGAGCAATCACCAACGAAGATCGAGCAATCCCCAACGAGGACCAGAGATTAGATCTCATCAAAGCCGCGCATGAGGGTGTAGCATCTATTCAAGTTGGTATCTCAGCCACAATATCACTCTTACAGAAATGCTTCTGGTGGCCAGGTCTATACAAACAGACAAAGCAATACCTCTTTTGTTGTGACATTTGCCAGCAAATTAAGGGCTCAAACATCAAACATCCACTGCAGACATCCATCCTAGTGTCCAACAGGCCTCTACAATGTGTGTAGCTGGACCATTGCGGTCCCCTTCAACCAGACGGTGCATACAAATACATCTTAGTCGCTGCAGATTCTTGTTCTAGATTCCTGTGGGTGTGTCCACAGCGATCGGCTGACATTCAAACAGTTATAAAAGACTTGCTGATCTTTATTGGTACATATGAAGTTGCAGCATTCCACTCGGACCAGGGCCCTGCCTTTGCCTCTAAAGCATTCAGGGACACCATGGGGACGATGGGTGCTGAACTCCATTACTCCTCACCATACCACCCTGAGGGAAATTCGTTTGTGGAGAGGAGGAATCGAGATCTAAAGCAGTCCTTTACAGCTAGAGTATTAGGTTCAGGCCGCAATTGGCTTCATCACCTATATGGGGTCCAGAGAGCACTGAACAATTTGCCAAGACGGCCCTTAGTGGGACGCACTCCATATGAGGTTCTCTTTGGGATACCTATGTATGTCCCACATCTTGATGGCCCTGGTTTGGTGGCAGCAGATACACCATTTGAGATAAATGAACGTCTCACTGTCTTACAGGAGCTTCAGCAATTTTGTGATGATAATTCATCTGCCAATGCTGCCACCTTAGGAATAAAGGATTTGCCAACAACTTCTACTGGCTGGATTCCTAAAGCTGGGGATTTGGTTTGTGAGAAGATTGCTGTGAAGAAGGAATTTGGCTCGTCCTACAGAGCAACGGTCCCAGTCCTGGGAATACAAGGTACCAGAACTGTCTTCTTACCACCGCTAGCTAACAGGTTTATCTCCATTGATGACATCTAACTTCACTGTGTGGCCGATCCTGCACAGTAGACCCAGAGGTTCCTTGGGTAGCTCCCGGTCCCCTCTCACTACCGAACAGGACATACCTCTTCAAAGAAGAAATAACAACACTCCTGACTACACAAGCATGTCCAATGATGCTGCTAGTGCCTCCACGAGCATGGGGAAGGCGGAAAATGAGCTGTTGCTGATTCCTGTTACCACTTCAAAGACAACACCTGTCCAAGATGTGGCCGTCTTCTATTCCAACACAACACAAACTGATGACATTGTCTACTATGAGCCCCCATGCAAAGTGGATCCATCCACCTGTAAAGCACCAACCCCTGTGTTTGCGGAAACTGCTTCTGGTTACTTCATTGATATTGATGATTTTTCTTCAACTTCATCCACTCCTGCTGTTGAAACAGTTCCAATGACACGTAAGCTGTAGATATGGCTTAAAAATAACTATTTATTTTCTCTATGTGACTAGCTGTGGTTATTGCTGACTTTGCTTGCATTTTTTCTATGGAATGGTTTTGTGACAGTTTTTTTCCTGCTTTTAAATGGTCATTACCTTCCTGAACGTTCCTCTGTTGAACAAGTGGATTAAGTCATAACTCCATATCCTTCCTCACATAAGGTCTGAAGAGACCTTGTGAACATTTCAGCGGTACTGATTCCCAATGGGATTGTGTGGGATAAAGTTACATTTGATATATAAGGGCCTGCTGAGGTCATTCAAATTCCATATGTATTCAAAATATCAATGACTGATGTAATTACACCTGGTGTTGGGATGTCCAGACAGTTGATTCTATGTTAACTAAATTAAGGACTATGCTGTATTTGAAAGTGATGATGTGTATACCAATACAAAGAATTATGGGGAAATGTTCTCCCAGTAGTAATGGGTGCAGGTAGTAATGTTCTCAGTAACAACTGAGGACATTACTACCTGCACCGTGCAATCAGGCACAGATCAGTATTCAATTACACACAGTGGGAACACTATTCAATGCCACCTGTGGGGAGCCCAAAATATTATTCAGGAAAATTCACTTATTTTTCTAGGCATGTCACTGAAGATTCAGAGTCGTAATATTTCAGGTTACCACCTTATAAAATTAGGAAAACTTTGCTAACTAAGACAAAGTTAATTTATTCAGAATCCTTTGTTTCCCGTCTTGCAGTTGAAGGTTATGAATACTGTAAGAACACTATTGATGTAAAGAATGTACGGGGAACACAAGACTGGCAAATACAGGGTAGGGAATCTTTATTTAGAGTGCACCGTATTCTTATACAAATGATCTTTTTAAATGACACTATTCAACAGACATCCTGTCTGGGGTCAGCAAAGATGAAAGAAATAAATGCGCCCAGCATTTACACACCGGGTAACATTCACTAATTGGCAGTCTTTCCTGAATATCACTGAGGAAGACCTAGATGCAAAGGTTCAGGCTGTTAGCTAGAACTCTTCACTTTCCAGTCCCGGTGGGTGGTTTTTATGGCCAATAGAAACAAATGTGTGTCAGGCACGTTTTGTGAATTCCTCAGGGGGTTTCAAGATTAGCCGGCCAGACCCTCGCTTTGTCTCGGGTCAACACTTGGGTATGGTTACAACATACAGCGCGGGTAAACTGTGCCAGCAGTGGTTACAGACTAACACCTTAGCAGCAGTTAAGAACCATCTTAATACTCTTTCTAAAGATATAGACTTGCAGGACTTCTTGTTAGGTCCAAGAAAGCCACGCTCTAAAAGATTAATTAATGGCATATACAATGCGATCTGGAAGCTTTCTCAAATAGAAGCTGCTGCGCGTTTAAGGCAGATAGACAAAGATTTAGAAAAGGCTTTAGCTGTTGTTGACAACGGCATGAACATTCTGTCCAACAGGTTTTATTCCCTTAATAATAATAATAGTGCCTTTGCGATTGACATCATTCAGAATTACGTCCCTTTAATTGCATGAACAGAGACAGCTGCGTTCCATCATGCAGTTAAGTTGGACACTACAGATTTTTGAAAAACGGCCACGTTCCATGGAAGTATATTAACAGTAGTGACTTGTTTGCTGCTTTAGTTTATCCAGGAAACAACAGACAATGGCTAAAAAGGAAGCATGTTTCACCATGCTTCATAGAGAAAGGCTAGAGAAGTTGTCTTTCACAGTTGCAGAGAGTCCATCGACAGTTTGGCTCATACATGGCATTATAAATCTTGAAACATCTTGCTGTGGGCAGATACGAGCGGCTAGGCGATAGCTATATTAAAGAAGAGTGGGAGTTGCCCTTTGAATATAAATGTCTGAATGGCGAAAGAGAGGTCTTTCTTAGTGGAAGTGAATGTGAGACTACTGTTAGTCATTCAATGATCTGCAAACAGGTGTCTCTTCATGGTCTTTGCAATGTGGGGGTTGCGAATTTGTCCTGTTTTCTGAAGGGTACTCCCATGCCTTTGATTCAACCAGCATTTCATGTACTTTCGAATGGACGTTATGTGATGCTGAGCGACCAAAGCTGTTATGATATGCGACCAGGAATTGCCTACGCAATTTCAGTCTCTAAGGTCATAACGTGTTGCGGACATGTTTTATTCCCCCCAACACAGGAGATAAGAGTAGCAGAAATGTGGCCTCACATTGATATACTAATGTAAATGATGTCAAGCTGAGCAGACTAAAGGCGCCACTGTTCCAGAAACAAGTTGCGTTGACATCGGCTAGAGAGACGTATGCTCTCCAGATAGCAAGATCATCAGCCGAGATACAATCCCTATTAAATATCAACTTCCCCAAGCACTTTGGAGAGCTGGTACCCAGAGTATTCAACACCTCGAGCACTAGAGGGATTGTGCACTTCTTTAAGGTTGCCAGGTCTGGATGTGTTTCCCTCTTCCAGACTGTCTTTGGAGTCATTCCTTCAGCCATCCACTCACTCTTTTCAAGTTTTTTTGGTGGCTTTCCTATAACTTTGGCGTTAATAGGCGGAATACTACTGCTATTGATTCTGATTCGCAATGGTTGTGGCTTTCAAGCTAGGCGGGGTGATGCAGCAGCCCAGCTGTGCCGTGAAAGCATGGTTCAGTTCTTTAATGCTCCGTTGCTGGAAGAGTTGGAGCGTGACTGGTCTTTGTCATTCAGACCAGTCCTATGGTGTGTGAAGCCAGTCTTTTGCTGCATGTGGTGCCTCTTTGAACATTTGCCTACAGTGTGCCTTGCTGTGCTGTCAGTGCCTCCTGTGGACCAAGAACTGCTTATGTCCCTGATGAGGCTTCATTCATGGTCATTGCCCTTGAGACTAAGGCTGATTCGCAAGGCCACTTATGGGCCACCTTTGGTGAGTGATCTGGCTCTTTTCGGCACTTTGGAGGGCGCCGCTCCTGCAGGAGGTCCTGCACAAGGTCCTGCACAAGAGCCTGCCACGCACTACTGCTCTGTGGATCCGTCTGCCTATCCTGTCATTGATTTAACATCTGACGATGTGGCCTCTTTCCTGAGTGCCTTTCCGTTTAATGGCTTCGAAGACACTCTTCAAGATCATGACCATTGTTACATAGATTTGATGATTGGCTTATTTCACCAAATTCAAAGTTTGCACATATTACCTTGCATTGCCTTTACTTTGGCCTGCTGTGCTTGTCATGGTCGACATTGCCTCTTCATATGTTTTAGCTATTTTTTAAATGTTTTTAAATACGATTTTTTGTTATTTTTAATGATTTTAGCTTGTTTAATACAGAGTATTTTAGCTTGGATTCATTTGCCTTCGGTGGCGTCATCCAATGACATCATACTTGTTCCGGCAATGGGGAGGGTGTAGTGAATTCCAACTTGTTTTAATGGGAAGCAGGTGTTAGCTTAGCCTTCTGGCTTGCAGACTTGTGCCCCTGTCAACCAGTGACTTTTACCCTACTTAGCTTGCTCTGTTTTAGCAAAATTAATTAATTATATCTTCCCAAGACGGCTGCATTGTTTCTAGTTAGGAAGATGTTTTAGTTTCAAGTCATCAGTGCCACTCTGCTAAGGTGTCACTATCAGCGCCAAAGATAAATAGGATGTAGGTATTCACATCAGGTACTTTCCCACTTTGTGCTTTCCAGGGAATTGTTTATGTAATTGCCACCCCAAGCATGTCTTCTTATCTACTGTTTGGGATCATACCTACATCAGGGGTCCGATCAGATCTGTATAAAAACACCTTTCACAGACAGATAGTCAGAGGGATTCCTACCAGATGCTCAACACTATTGATGCTACATGACGCCTTGATGCCAACCCAGTTTTCGTGTCACCACGGAGTCTGATTTGGGGCCAGATGTATCAAGCAGGTTTGCCCATTCTGTGTCTATGGGAAAATGTGTTCATACATATGGCCCATAGAGACGTCATTCCATGGTAACGAGGGTTGGGGACTCTTTCCATGGACATGGTATTGGCAAATTAGGTTTATCACACCTAGCTCTCATTAGGTTAGGTTAATCATGTTAGGGTATTAGGACATATTTCATATCTCATGTCATTTCATGGTATCGCAAGATGGTGGGGTCTTTGTATTAATGACTCATTTTCACAATTCTCTTTCTTGCACTGTTCATTACCCTTATCATTGCAGCCCATGCAATTTATCATAGATTACAGTCTTTTAAAAAAACTTATTGAAAACTGTACTGCATCTTTCTCATTGCCTGTGTGTGACTGTGACATATTACTTGTGTGAGAAAAGAGTAACCTTGGTTTAACCACGACACTCCCTGAGATGTCGCACTCTTGAGTCCATGCGTAAAGGCTGCCACAAATCATCTTTCACTGTTCGGGTTTTTGGTGAGATACTGCTTGTGAGCCAGGAGGGTTGGGATGATAGTTGTGACTTGTTGTAGGATAGGCTTAGTCACCTACAAACAAAAGTACTGTCCTCCTTAGACCAGCAGTCTTGCCTGGAGCAATAGTCAAACTATGACTGAAGTGGACTGCATAGAACTACTGGACCTGCACAGCCTCATCCACAAACATCATGTGTGGCACCAGAGCTACACTGACACCTGCAGCCAGCATGTCTTCCTTCCTTAGCGAAGAGAGGACAGAGTGTGCCTGAAAGCCTAAAACATACTTAACCTAGAGATAGAGGAAGGTGAGGGGGCAAGAGAGATCTTGAACCCTGGGTTCAGTGATTCCACACCAGCATTTACTTGTACCTGTTGTATTTCATTGTTAAGACTATTAAAATACTTTCTGTTCTAAATAGAAAAACACTTGGTTGTACAGTTTTTCTGCTGCTGGATAACTGTTGCGTTCTGAGCTTGATACACTGCCACATTATCTCCCTCAAAAGTCTGTAACTGCTCACTATTGGTATCACTGAGAATGGAGTTCTTAAGGCACTGTATTTGGCCCAGTTTTGCAGAGGCATGGTAGAACCTCAGGACACTAGATGCGAACAACCTCAAACCCAACTGCCAAGACCCAGTAGACTCTACTCACCCTGTGGTCTCCTGATCTGAATCTCACAAAAAATAATTCTAATGATGTTGCTTGCATTCCAGTACACCAGATGTGGGTCGGAGACTCATGATTTTTAAAGCCAAAATTGGCTTTAAACATTCTCTTGCATAGTTACTTCCATGTCAACACATCCTAGTGTTAGCATGGATGATACTGGTAGTGATCCGCAAATTCGATTTGTGTACTGAATTAACTTCTGGTCGAGAAGAAGGGAGGGATGTAATATTCTTTATTATTCCTCATTTGTTCTTATGAATTTTAGTGTCCTCATTTTATCCCACATTTTGGTTCCTTTATGTTTCCACTCTTCATGTCCATACATGTGCCATTTGTAAGTGCACTGCCCTAGCATGTGCTGTTCAGAATGTTGGAGTAGTGGAGGTGGAATGTTGATAACTATGGTATCGGACCCTCAGCGTACACAGGAAGTGTGGTAAAAATCAACTACAGCACCCGACCTCAGGCAGCATGCTTTATTAATTCACAGACATCACTAGTCCTCAGCATTTGCCTAGACCCTATGGGGCATACTTTAACAACATGGAATATCCAAGCATTGCACCTGCGCAATACTACATTCCTTCCCAAAATACTGAATTTTCATGAAAGACTCCAAACATACAACCTTCAAAAATAGATAAGGAAGCACCCTCCATAAAACATTAATTTCCAAAAATGCTTTTTCTTACACCACAAGGGCTAAATATTGCTGAGAAGGAGTAGGATCAGCTAAGAGATCGTATTGAGGATGGGCTCAACTTTGACTGCCAGGGCCTAGCATTTCATCTTCATCTCCAGCCTGGGAGCTCAACCAGATGAGTTACTTTTCCACATCGGAACATTTCTAGTAATGTCCTCCCTTCCCCACTGGGCAGTCACCATGATGCTTTTTAGTTGAACAATTCACCGGGGTGAGGGGGGGGGTTCAAAAGGGAGCCTAAACTTGCTGCAAGGGTGGCAACCAGTGGTCAACACCAGGCCTCCTATGTGCGGCTCACTTGTTCTGGCTCAATAACGTGGCTGACCTTGGAATTCTGGTTCTCATGAGTCCTTCTTGAGAGCTGGCCCCTTAGTCTACACTGGGTGGTGTGGGATAGCATCCACCACCACCCGACCCATGCATGCCAGCGTTTGAACCTGACAGGTGGTCATTTGAAGGGTCTGTCTCTATTCTTGCAGGAATTAATGCATGGCCCAGTCTAATTTCTGACCACTGGCATGGGTTATTCAGATTACCTTGGAGAGAGTTTGCATAAACCTTTAAGTCTTTCCATTGGCTTGAGGCCAGTTAGGTGATATTTTGCTATGCCTTATACGGTGTGACTTGAAATAATCTATCTGTTGCCCTTGAAATGGAGGACCATTGTCTATCCTGATTCCCCAAACCGGACCTTGTCATTATCTTCTCCAACTTAGGACATACCACACTGGCAGAGGTAGTGTATATAATCTTCACTTCAGGGTATTCTGGGTGAATGTCTGTCACTGCCATCTTATACCGGCCTTCAAGCAGGCTTCCAAAATCCTCACTGACTGACTCACGGCTATCTCGGGACTTCCTCAGTGATAAAAAGTGCTGCCACATCAGGATTTCCTGTGGATTGGCACGTTTTATATGTGAGGGCTCTCTGCTACATTACATAATTTAAATGGAAAAACCAAAGCTAAGTTTGAAGCAGACTCTTGGTTGTAACCATACAGTAGTGGCACCCAAGTGCAAGTTAAACCACTTGATTTGCCAGAATTTAAGGAAGAACCAGTCAGTGCCCTCTCAAGAGACAAATCCTTTTCTGAGGCTGCTAGCTCATGCCGAACATTGTACAATAACAACAGTGCCTGTTGTGCTTCCGAATCTTCGGTAGGCATGCAACCTTAGGCTACCTCAATTTCCTCTCCGAAGAACAGCCAGGACTAACTGCAGTCATTCACCTATATGGCTCTGGGAATTCCTTCCAGTGGTTATGGTAGGGGCTGGGACCACTCTACTATGAACACCAGAGTCTCTTCAGATTCTTATTTATTTGCTTCTTCTTCCCCTGCACTTGACTGTGTACATTGAGACAAATAGACTGAGGGTTTTGAGACTCTGGATTGTACTCCACAGAGAATGGATATTCTTGCAGCTGTGAGGTCCAATTCTCAATCCTGGATGGGAGCTAGGATACTGACCCTTAAAACAAATGAATCAGCATCTCATAGACAGAGTGGACAATGAAAGTATATTGTGACCTCCTCTCTTTCAATTTGGGAATATCGCTATGTAAAAGGTGAGAGCATGACTAGCATAGGATATGGGTGTAAGTCTCTACAGGCCTGTCATTGGGAGAGTACAGCTCCTAGCCACGTGGGGATGGAATCATTTGACAGTTTGGATTCCCTCACAGGATTGACATACAGCAGAGTAGCCTCTATCTACAAAGTGTCCATGTTCTGAAATGCCATTTTGTACTTATCTTTCCACACCCAACTGGTTGAAGGCTTTGCCATTTCCCAGAAGGGGGTGGCAAGAGGTGGCAAATTCTTAACAAACCACCTGCCAATAAACTTCTCACTTCAGTCACAAAGGATAAGGCTGTTGGTTTTATGTCCCTCACCTTGGCAAACTCTAGCTCTACTCTGTCACTACAGAAGTGGCATCCAAATAAGCTGATATTCTTCCTCTGGAACTCACATTTTTCATTGTGGAGTATGAGACCATAATCTTTGAATCTCTGGAATACCTTCCTGAGCCAAGTGTGGTGTTCTTAGAGGATTGGAGAGCATACTAATATGCTGTCACTCAAGTTGAAAACTCCAGTCAACCACACCAGAACTTCCTGGATTGTGTTCTAAAGAACTTCTGCCACTCTGGATATTCGAAAATTCAGTCAGTTGTATCAACTGAGGCCTAGTGTGTGAAGAAAGTGGTAATGAACAAGAACATGGGTCAAGCATACTCTTGTGGTATCCTGACCTCTGATGCAGCTTAGAAAACAGCAGGACCCAGTTGCTTCGCTCTTCAGATCATTGACTTTTATCACCAGGTTTGTGAGGTGCATATCTATGCAGAGTGTTACTCCTCCAGGTTGCTTGGGCTTGCGAGTTTTTACTATAGGGGATACCTGGGGAGTAGGCCCTATACTTGCTCAATATTGTTTGCCTCTTCCAGCCTGCAGAATTCTTCTTCCACATTGAGCCACAGGTGAAATGCCACTCAGCAATAGCACAACATCATAAATTGCACTGACTGGTCTATGAGGAGCTTTACCATTTTACGCTTCAAACATGAGATTCCTCAGAATAGTCCATGGTATACCCCTCATGTGTGATGCACTTCCTCGCTCACACTATCATCAGCTGGGTTAACAATTGAAGTAACCTGAAGGCACACATGATGGACACCAGCTTGGTGAGCTGTTGTTGCGAGAGCGTGCCATCCCAGATAACTTCCCATACCTGATCCGACTCATGGACAGACTGTGGGGCAGGACAGTACAACAGGTAATCGGAAGTACACCATATGCCCTGGATTTAGACATCTCGATAAGGCTTCCCTTTGCTCAAAAAAAGATCTCTTGGCAGTTAATAAATGGCAGGAGGGTGGCTGTACAATGTTGTCAGAGCTCTGTCCGGTGGGATGCTTTGTCATTATGCAGGAGGCGATCGAGGTGCTCAACCTAGGAGGGTGGCAATTTCTACAATGTGCCAAAATTGCAGCAACGGCACGCCAGCTATGGCCAACTTTCCCTGGGGCCCCTGAGCTATCACACACACTGGTGACTTTACTGTCTACTTTGGCTGTGTTTGTACTATTATATTAAAACTTTGTGTTTTCTCTACTTATTTATGTGTTATTCGCTTTTGATGTGTGGACCACCGAGTGTGGCTGCTAATCACTTTGGAAGTAAGTGGTTCTAATTGTGTTGTGATATAATCATTTTGCCCAAGGGGACATTTTTTGACTTTTTTGCATCCTCTGGTGGACTTACTGTTACACCTCTGCCGACTGTGACTACTAGTGGGCCTGACCCTTTGTCATGGAGAACAACTGCTCAACCGCTTTGTGAATCACTGTGTGTAGTGGGTATTATGCGCTGCTCTGCAGGCATGTTGTTACGCTACTGTCATGCTCTGACTGGGGCATGTTCGGTACCACTCTTTTGTCAGCAGGCGTGATGCACACACACCACATGGACCATCAGCAGCCTTGGGGTGTTTGTGACTGCCATGCCATCATGCTGCTCCACTGACCGGGCCATGGCTATAGGCTGAAGGAGAAGGTGCAAGCTGACTCCTAGTACTACTTCTTATAATGTTTGTGTCTGGCCCTCAGCAGCAATATTAAAACACAGGCTTATACAAGACGTGTTATTTGCATCAACTACTGCCCGCAACCACAAGAAGCATGCTGTACTGACTAACTGACGTCACTTGGTTAGCACCGTTTGCACAGACCCCACGGGCACTCTTATTATACACAGAACATAGTTCACAGTATTGCACCTGCGCATCGGCCTTAATGGCATTCTTTTTGTTAAACTCCAAGAGAATAAAGGGCCCAACACATCAAAGGGTTTTACCCATTCTGTGTCTATGGGAAAATCCATTAGTATATATGGGCCAAAGTCACCATGGCTCTTCAGTTTGCAAGCCTCATTTACACAATATGATCAGGCGAAATGCATATCTCCAGCAAAGTAGACAATTTACAAGCCATATGAGTGCAGGAGCGCGAATGGAAGAGAAAGGTAGTCTCCATCCGATAGACCTTGTGGCTGACTTTGAAGCAAGAGAGTTAACAAGATTTACAATTTAAATTTCGTGAAGCCTATTTCGCCACACAATGAGGACCAGTAATCAACATGGAAAGTTTAGTAGGTTTATTACAAATTAGTATTCAAACCAATAAAGGTGCATATCAAGATCAAATTATAAAGGTACAGAATCAGAACAGGTAAACTGAAACGCTGGAATAAATTCAGTTTCAATAGCATAAGGCATACAGAAATTCCAGTCAGAGCAATACAGATACGAAGAAACAGGAATTGGCATTTGTTAAAGGAATTCGGATTACTCCTCCTAAACATGAATGAATCTAAGGCCATCTAAAGGCTAAAATGGGAAAGTACAAAATATATCTGAAAGGATTCGGAAATGAAGCAGGGTAAGTATCAGCATCATGAAGACTCCCGCAGAAGTCTTCTAAAAAGGGGAATTACAGTTAGCATAAAGCTACGCACTTCTAAGGACAAGGGAATGCAGAGAGGTCTGCACCTCTCCAAGTCCAAAGGAATCTGCTGCAATTTTAACAATATGAACACTAACTTAAAGTGGAAAGTTCTAAGAGCCTCCATATCTCTAAACGCGCCACCAAAAACCCAATGATTTTGCTTTCTCACAGGGCGCATCTACAACATTTGTTCATTTTACTATACCAAAGAGGTCAAACGACCAAGTTAAACTTGAGCACCTTTGTTCCTCATACCCAATGTAAGGAGGCTTCTTCTGCTCTTTAAATTGTTCTGTTCTTGCCTGGATTTCTCTTCTCAGGCCTCTCTATCTCTAATACACAATACTCCTTTCTCCGACTAAGAAATCACAAATGCGCACCTGCAAAAGAAGAACATGCAGAGCACGGAAAAATACATCTTGTGTTCAAATAAAGGCCTAATCAAACTAACTTTATTTAATCATTGTCAATGTGCACTTCTAAAACACAAATATAGGTCCACACATAATGTCAGGATAAATACAAAACGTGATTAAATTAATTCCTGATTACATATGTAATGTGCTTTCAAAAAATTCAATATATTTAAATAAAAGTGTAAATGTGAATGAGAGCTACACATCTTCATGTTAAAGTTCAACATTAGAAAACATGCATATTAAACACTCTAGTTTCCACAGGGAATACATATCCAATAATATGTTTTGATTCTTCACTTTACATTAATAATGGTAAGGCACACAAAGTATATGATGTTGGTTATACATTTGTATTCCTGCTGTAATGTGGAGGGGTGAAGCCAAATATTATGCTGCTCCACTACCCCCTCTGATTGCGAATCAAGCCATCACAATCAAGATAAGACCAATCAAAACCTCATAGGTTTCATGAATTTTTGTTGAGTCTCCTCCATGTTTCATCTCATCATAATAACTACACTGACTCTCATCCAACTCTGTCTTCTCTCTTCCTCTTTACTCCTCTCCTTGCTTGTAGCCTCTTATACACCTGCAAGATCACAACAAGAGATATCGTACACAGAGCAATTATCACAAGTGATCTCAAAATAGAACCCACTATTCCACTTCCAAAGTTTTCAAACCATCTGCCAACTGCAGGAAAACTATTTCCTTTTGCTTTCTAAGCACCTGTTGCTTCTTACTCCTTCAAATCTTCCTTCTAACCTGAAACCTTCATGATATATGCCTTCAAATCCTTGCTCTGGTCAGGTATGTGTGTACAAGACAGCTGGACCTTTCACATCCTGCAGCAGGGGTGTGGAATTTATTAAAATATCTACTTGTCCACGGGACAGGTTGCTTCTCAAATCTACTTGTCCTGTAAAAAGATCTACTTGTCCCTTTGGTGCCATGTAGTGTGGCGCCAAATTATGGCAGCAATCTCATTATGTAAGAGCTCTAATAATAGCCTCTCTGATTATGTCAGGGCTACTACCATAGTAGGGCTTGAATACTTGCAGTTTCAATCCCTACTGCAGCAATTTCCTTATTTTTCCACCTTTCTGCAGATCTGCATACTGGGGCTGGAGGAAGCAGTGAGCAATAGTTTCAGGGCTGGAATGCCTTTGAGTCTGCAAACCTACTAACCTGCATGTTTCAAAGATTTTCACCAGCTTCTCTCTAATATTTTCCCATAATAAGAAAGGTTGGACATTTACTCCTGACAATGGCAGAATTAGAACTCCTTCCAGGGTTGGGAAGAAAGTGGATGGAGGGAAAATGAACTTGCAAATGCTCAATAGATGTTCACATGAGCAAATCTACACATGCATATTTACCCATGCTAAAATACATTTCACAAATATTTTATAGGGGTACGACATATACCATGGGTGCACTTTTGTGACTTTCTTTAAGAATTTGGGGCCACATGTAGGTAGGTTCAGATTTGCGACCCGCAAATTGAGAGTCGCAAATCCGAATGTAGGATGGTGTCCCTGACACCATCTGTGATTCGCAAGGGCTTCGCAAATGCACACCTCAGGAATAATCATGAGGTGGGTCGCAATTTGCGACCCCCTTGCGAATGGCGGCCTCACAGGGATGGTGGCCTGCTGGAGACAGCAGACCACCATGTCTGTGACTGCTTTTCAATAAAGCAGTTTTTTTTTTTTTTACGCAGCCCGTTTTCCTTAAAGGAAAACGAGATGCATTACAAAAACGAAAAATGAAACGTTTTCGTTTCATTTTTTCAGAGCAGGCAGTGGTCCACAGGACCACTGCCTGCTCTGAAAAAATGTTTACAGTGACATTCACAATGGGGAAGGGGTTCCAGGGGGACCCCTTCCCTTTTGTGAAAGTGTTAGCACCCATTTGAAATGGGTGCAAACTGCGATTAGTTTGCGCCCGCGTTCGCAAAACAATCCTACATTGCACTGCAAGACGCAATTAGGAAGGGAACACCCCTTCCTAATTGCGAGTCGCAAACCCGTTTTGCGATTCGGTAACCAGGTTACCGAATCGCAAAACTGGGTTTGTGCATAGCAATGTGCTTTTTGCACGTCGCAAACAGCGAAAGTCACTGTTTGCGACATGCAAAAAGCTACCTACATGTGGGTCTTGGTCCCTAATTAGGTCTGGTGTTAACAAAGACATTTTGTTTTTATTAAACTTCTATTTCTCTCTCTTTCGGCTGGCTTTACTGTGAGTGATCGCATTCTTCTCTTCCACAAGGAGCATATTGTCAGGAACTACAGTGGCAATCAGTGACGTAACGAAACTGGAGGGTGCCCCTTTGCAAAGAACATGGAGGAGCCCCCTCTCCAGACTCACTCAGGACAGGTGCTGTGCTGAAGGGGCCTCTGGAAGGCGGCTGCGGGGCCTTTGTTATGCCATTGGTGGCAACGTGTGCTTTTAGAGTTCAAAAACGTTTTGGTTTTTTTTTGCCAGTGTTTGTTACAATGTTGAGGGCCTGGTAGCTCCCACAACAATAAAGTGTTACAAAAGCCATGTCAAAACAAGACACGCATTGATGAAACTAAAAGACTTATAAAAATATGTCAGATCAGTTGGCTTTGTCAGTGTTTGTTTATTTTCATGCTTCCCATAATCGTGTTGAAAATGGTTACACTGATTTTCCATTAGAAATATTTTTGGGAAATACTAGCATGCATCAAAACATTTTACTAAATGACACTTCATTTGCATCTAATCAGAGAGCATTCTGGGAGCATTATACTTAGCCTCATAGCCTAAACTTTTCAAACATGTGTACACGTTTTTTTTTTTTGTACTGGAACCAACGTCAGTAGTGAAGTGTGACCTTAAAACATTTATTTACAGCACTCACCCTAATAATGAAGGTTTTCAAATAATGAACCATAAATACAAGTTCGAACAGCATTATCTTTTGGAAACACATTACCTCAACTGCAGAGAGTTCCACTCTCTGTAAACAGGCAGCCAAAGGGTTTGTGCTGCAGAGGGTTGGGTCTACTTGTCCCAAGGACAAAGTAAACATAAAAACTTGTTGCCCTTGACCCCAAACAAGATGTCCCGGGCGTCGGGCGATAGGAATTCCACATCCCTGCTGCAGACTCCACCCTCTTTGGCGAGAAGAATGTCTAACGCAAGACGATTTTGCAAAACCATGGATCCCATAGCTATGATTTCGGTATCTACAACCAATAAGGCTCCTGTTGTACTAGTGGACAGTTTATCCAATATGGCAGACAGCTTTCAAATCTTTATATTGTGTAAAATCACACCTACAGATGGAATCATAGCACCAAAGATATCCCCAACTACTTCTCCAGCACTAGCACCGCATTTAAGTCTAGATTTTGTTTCCCATACAGGATCAATAAAATGTTCCACATGATATATCTTCAGGAAAACTACACCTAAATAACATACACAATACCATCCCCTGGGCGACTTGAAATATGCAGGTTCTCCACAAATGTAGTAAACTCCAGGGATTAAAGAATCCTCTCCATCCAAAAACAACCCCCAGTTTCCTCTAACCTCAAATGTGTGATCATAATCACTCCTCCCCATGAATATAGTGTAAACTGTAGATTTATCTGTGAGTTTGCAGTTTCCATTTACATTTTCAATCCAAAGTAAACGCTGCTAGATTTCCTGCCACTTGATGCTCAATTTCTTCCTTAGTCAATTTATGCTGACTCGTAAGTTCCTTCCCTGCCTTCCACTTAGACTCCAAATCTCTCCTCCTGTCTTCTACTAAATTGAGAAATTTATTTTCAAAATCTGTCAAACTGTAGGTTAAATTGTTTCAGTGAGCATACACAGTCTCTAGTATCGCTGTGGGCCTAAAGAATCTCACAATTATCCCTATCTCTTTAGGAGCAGGATGATGATTCAAATGCTCCAATATGGGAATCTCTGAAAGAACTAAATCATAATTAAAAAAAAATTAATGAAATGTCCTGTCCGATAAAACAAACTCAACAAAAGGCTACAATTAACACCATACGTCAAGGGAATATGATGGTATGTGATACCGACTGCAGCTGATGCAGGCAATTGTGTGCAGGCATAACAATCCATTGAGTCCATAGTGTCAATATATTCATAAAACAATGTGAAGTAAGCATTTGAAAAAAAAATCCCCTCTAGATGGGTCTACATGTAATTCTTTATCATCTAATGAATGCTAATGTTAATCGGATGAAGTATTTTAGGGATCACTGTAGAGCTGGTAACCACTAAACTAGAGGATGTGGGATTACAATCTGACTAATAAAACAATCAGTGCTACAACTACAATAACACCCCTGCTATTAGGTACCAACATCTACTATGGTTATTAGTTTCCATACCTTCTCTAAAATCAGACCGTTAGGTGGAAATAGTAGCAGCAGAGCCTTTTCGGTCAGTTTCCATCTGTGCAAAAGGCAAACCAAAGTTTAACAAACATGATGATGTTATTTACAAAATATTTGTGATACTTCCTTAGCCCTACTCTGTGTTCTTCTAAATGATACCCTTATGCTCCTTCAGTTGCGTTGGGCCTCAGTAATCTTCTTAATTCCCTAACAAATGTCTTTAAAAAGTGCACAGTTCAGAAATCACACTAATAACAAATTGGGTCAGTCCATTTAGTGGCAATGTAATTTCAAAACACAGTCCAGCCATAAAGTTTAGTTCAAGGACGTTCAGTTGGATTTGCACTATTACTCTTAAGATCCCCAAATTCTCTCTCTCCAGCATTAGCAGCAAAGTATGTCCATTCCAGTGAAGAGAACAAGTTAACCCTTGCTCTTTCTGACCTCCTTAGGGCAGAGCCTTCATCCTCACTGTCACTAAGGCCAGAATCCTCAGTATCCTCTAGAATAGTTTGGGGTACACGGCCCTCAGGCAGGCTGTCTTTCTCCCTCCTGCCTTCTTAACCAGCAGTCTCTAGCTTGCATTTGCATTCTCACAGCACTAAGCCCTTCGTTTGGGTCTGAATCTGATTCATTCACCAGTACATGACAAGACTCGCTTGTCTCAGCCTAGCTGTTGAGTCATCCAGGCCTCCAGACCTCTCCCCCCCAGACTGAACATGTACTGTTTCAGACTCTTCTCAGTCCCAAACAGCTTGTCTATCCTGCTTCCTCTGTCTCTCAATCACAAATGGCACTTCTGGAGAGGTTCTGTCACATTATCAAGAGGACACTCAATGCTGCAAGTAAGGGAGGCAAGAATTCAGTTGGGGAGACCTCCTCATTTGACAGCAGTAGTTGTGACCAGAATGACTTGGCAAGGCACATCCCAATGAGGCTCTAAGCAGGTTTCCCTCACATGTTTTTTCACCAGGACCCAGTCGCCGGGACTGGGATTGTGCCAGTGCTCCTGATGTGGCAAAGCTCTGGCTGTTCTGAGCTAGTGAGACAAAGAACGCACCACATCAGCAAGTCCCTTGCAGTAATCAAGAATCATGTCATCTGTAATGTTCACAAGCACATTTGCGGGAACAGCTGGTAGTCTCAATGCTCTGCCCATGATTATCTCATTGGGAGGGGGGGGGGAGGGGGGGGGGGGGGGGGAGAGAGAAACAGTCTTGTCCTCCGATCAGGAATACTGCGAAGACTCATCAACACAAAAGGCAAAGCATCAGACCACTTCAAAGACGTCAAAGCACACACTTTAGCTAGCCTGGATATCAGTGTGCCATTCACCTGTTCCACTATCCCTGAAGCCTCAGGTCAATAGCTGCAATGTACTCTCTCCTCCACTGGTAATGCAGCACACAACAGTTTTAGAACCTCATTGTTGAAATGAGTCCCTCGGTCTGACTCGAAAGAAGATCAGTTTCCTCAACAGCAATCTGACTGTTGTTAGACTGTCATTTCTTCTGGTCGGGTAAGCTTCAACCCAACGTGAGAAGATGCACATAGCCACTAAGACACATCTCAGCCCATTGCACACAGGCATTTCAATTAAGTCCAACTGCATCCTGTTGAAGAGACCACCTGATAGCCCTATGTAGCATTCTCAGCTAAGTGGTCCAACAGGGCAATGGCATCTTACCTGCAAGCTTCCTGTGTATCTGATGCCACCAGCAGATCGTTTATATACTGCATTAGAACATAACTGCAGGGCTTGACTAAGGACTCAAGATTCTTTTTGACGCTATGATTAAAAATACAGGGGCTCCGAGTATACCCCTGTGTGCATATGGAAGCTGAAGGTGTACAGAAATTACAGTCACAGAGATACAGATACTAAGAAACAAGAATTGACATTCCTTAAAGGAATTAAGATTTCTTCTCCTAAACATGAACAAATCTGGGGTCATCTAATTCAAGTCCAAAGCTAAAATGTGAAAGTACAGAATAGAGGTCTCAAAGGATTCAGGAATAAAGCAAGGTAGTTATCAGCATCATGAAGACTCCGTTAGAAGTCTTCTGAAAAAGGGAATGAGTGTTTCAAATCAAATCATTAACATTTATAAAGCGCGCTACTCACCCGTGCGGGTCTCAAGGCGCTAGGGGGGAAAGGGGGGGTTATCGCTGCTCGAACAGCCAAGTCTTTAGGAGTCTCCGGAAAGCGGAGTGGTCCTGGGTGGTCCTGAGGCTGGTGGGGAGGGAGTTCCAGGTCTTGGCCGCCAGGAAGGAGAAAGATCTCCCACCCGCCGTGGAGCGGCGGGTGCGAGGGACGGCAGCAAGTGCGAGGCCAGCGGAGCGGAGGGGGCGGGTGGGGACGTAGAAGCTGAGGCGTCTGTTGAGGTATTCCGGTCCCTTGTTGTGGAGGGCTTTGTGTGCGTGGGTGAGAAGACGGAAGGTGATCCTTTTGCTGACTGGGAGCCAATGCAGGTGTCTCAGGTGTGCGGAGATGTGGCTGTTGCGGGGTACGTCGAGGATGAGGCGGGCCGAGGCGTTTTGGATGCGTTGCAGGCGGTTTTGGAGTTTGGCGGTGGTCCCGGCGTAGAGGGTGTTGCCGTAGTCCAGGCGACTCGTGACAAGGGCGTGGGTCACGGTTTTTCTGGTGTCGGCGGGGATCCAGCGGAAGATCTTGCGGAGCATGCGGAGAGTGAGGAAGCAGGCGGAGGACACGGCGTTGACTTGCTTGGTCATGGTGAGAAGAGGGTCCAAGATGAAGCCGAGGTTGCGGGCGTGGTCTGCGGGGGTCGGTGCGGTGCCGAGGGCCGTGGGCCACCAGGAGTCGTCCCAGGCGGACGGGGTGTTGCCGAGGATGAGGACTTCCGTTTTTTCAGAGTTCAGCTTTAGGCGGCTGAGCCTCATCCAAACTGCGACGTCCTTCATACCCTCTTGTAGGTTGGTCTTGGCGCTGGCGGGGTCCTTGGTGAGGGAGAGTACAAGTTGGGTGTCGTCGGCGTAGGAGGTGATGATGTCGTGCTTGCGTACGATGTCGGCGAGGGGGCTCATGTAGACATTGAAGAGTGTCGGGCTGAGCGATGAGCCTTGAGGTACGCCGCAGATGATCTTGGTGGGTTCTGAGCGAAACGGAGGGAGGTAAACTCTTTGGGAGCGGTTAGCGAGGAAGGATGCGATCCAGTCCAGGGCCTGGCCTTGGATCCCGGTGGAGCGTAGGCGGGTGATTAGGGTGCGGTGACAGACGGTGTCAAAGGCAGCCGAGAGGTCGAGGAGAATGAGGGCGACTGTTTCACCGTTGTCCATCAGGGTTCTGATGTCGTTTGTGACTGAGATGAGGGCGGTTTCCGTGCTGTGGTTGGTTCGGAATCCGGTTTGTGAAGGGTCGAGCAGGTTGTTGTCTTCCAGGAAGGTGGTCAGCTGTTTGTTGACGGTCTTTTCTATTACCTTGGCTGGGAAAGGTAGAAGAGAGATGGGGCGGAAGTTTTTCAGGTCGCTTGGGTCAGCCGTAGGTTTCTTTAGTAGGGCGTTGACTTCAGCGTGCTTCCAGCATTCGGGGAAGGTAGCAGAAGAAAAAGAAGAGTTGATGACGGTCTGGAGGTGCGGGGCGATGATGTCGTCGGCTTTGTTAAAGATGAAGTGCGGGCAGGGGTCCGAAGGGGCGCCGGAGTGGATAGAGTTCATGATGGATTTGGTTTCTTCCGTGTTGATGTGGGTCCAGTTGTTGAGGGTGATGTCCGGGGAAGCGGGTTCAGTGGTGTATGGTTGGGTCTGGTGTCCGAAGCTGTCGTGGAGGTCGCTGATCTTGCGATGGAAGAAAGTGGCGAGGGATTCGCACAAATCCTGTGAGGGCGTGACGGCGTTGGCGCTGGCGCTGGGGTTGGAGAACTCTTTGACGATGCTGAAGAGTTCTCTGCTGTTGTGGCTGTTTTTGTCTAGTCTGTCGGTGAAAAAGTTCCTTTTGGCAGTGCGGATCAGGTGGTGGTGTTCGCGTGTAGCGTTCTTGAGGGCGGTCATGTTGTCCGCGGTGTGGTCCTTGCGCCAGGCCTTCTCAAGGGCACGACAAGTTTTCTTTGATTCTTTGAGGGTGTCAGAGAACCAGAGAGGTTTTTTGGTGTTGGTCTGTCGATGCGTGCGTTTGAGGGGAGCAAGGTTGTCAGCGCAGTTGGAGATCCAGTTTGTGAGGTTGAGAGCTGCGTCGTTGGGGTCGGTGGTGAGGGTGGGTTGGTTGGCGGCGAGAGCGGAGAAGAGTTGCTCTTCAGGGATCTTGTTCCACTGTCGACGAGGGGTGGGTTGAGTGCGGAGGTGGGAGGTCTCGCGTCGGAATGTGAAGTGGACGCAGCTGTGGTCGGTCCAGTGTAGGGCAGAGGTGTGGCTGAAGAAGACGTGTTTGCTGGCGGAGAAGATAGGGTCGAGCGTGTGTCCGGCGATGTGGGTGGCGGTGTTCACCAGTTGTTTGAGGCCGAGGTTGGCGAGGTTGTCGAGCAGGGTGGTGGTGTTGGGGTCGTTGTTTTGTTCCAGATGGAAGTTGAGGTCGCCTAGGAGGATGTAGTCCGGTGAGGCGAGGGCGTGCGGGGAGATGAAGTCGGCGATGGCGTCGCTGAAAGAGGCGCGAGGTCCGGGAGGACGGTAGACGAGGGATCCTCTGAGGGTGGTCCTTGGGTCGGTGCGAATCTGAAAATGCAGGTGTTCAGCGGCGAGGGGGGGGTCTTCGGTGGAGGTGGTGACGCTGATGGAGTCTTTGAAGATGATGGCGACACCTCCTCCTACTTGGTTGGTGCGGTCTTTTCTGGAGATCTTGTAGCCTTCGGGGATGGCGGGTAGCGATGTCTGGAGCAGAGGAGGCGTTCATCCATGTCTCCGTGATGAAGGCGACGTCCGGGGCTGTGGAGTCCAGGAGGTCCCAAAGTTCAACGGCGTGCTTGTGGACGGAACGAGCGTTGATCAGGATGCACTTGAGGTGGTTGATGGCGCGTGGGCTTGTGGTCGTGGTAGTTGCGTGGTGGAAGATGCGTTTGCAGGAGTTGCAGGCGAAGGGTCCATGGGTGCGTTTGGGGTGAGCTAGGAAGCAGGTTTTGGAGCGCCCTGGGTTGAGGGCGTGGAGGGTGGTGGGGTCGTAGCGGATCAGCGGGGCTTGGGGGAGCTGGGGAGCAGGGGTCGTGGCGTTGGGCGCGGGCCAGGCGCGGACGGGCGCAGACGGGCTTGCCTCTGGTGCGCCTCCGGCGCGCCAGCGGCGTGCCCGCTGCGCAGTCGCGCAGCGGCCGCCATAAGAGGTAGGAGGGGGGGGGAGGGGTCAGCTGGGGGCGAATGGGAGCTCGGGGGCGGGGGCGTGCAGGAGGTCGCGGCGGGAAAGCGCGAGGGAGGGGGGGGACAGGTAGAGTGAGAGGAGCTGGGGGAGGGGGTTTAGGGTGGAGGAGGGTGAGTGTTAGGAGGTTTGGAGATTAGGGAGAGAGATAGGAGTAGGGTTGTGAAGATAGGGGAGGGGGGGTTGTAGAGGTGGGTGAGGGAGAGAGGTAGAGTGAGAGGATAGGGAGATAGGTAGTAGAGGGGGTGGCGGGAGGGGGGAGAGATAGAGAAATAGATAGAGAAAATAGATAGAGAAGTCGATAGATAGGGAAATAGATAGATAGACAGATAGGTAGGTAGGAGGAGGTGGAGAGTGGGGGAGTTAGATAGTGAGATAGGGAGCTAGAGAGATAGGAAGATAGGAGGAGTGAGGGAGGTAGATAGCGAACGGGTTAGCTAGGGGTGAGAGAGGGGGAGGCGAGTGAGGGAGGGGGATGAGGAAGGAGCAGGAGGGCAGGCTCGGGGGAAGAAGACGGAGGAGGTAGAAGAGCAGAAGAGCAGAAGAGCAGAAGAGCAGAAGAGCAGAAGAGCAGAAGAACAGAAGAACAGAGGATCGGAAGAGCAGAAGAACAGAGAAGAACAGAGAAGAACAGAGAAGAACAGAGAAGAACAGAGAAGAACCGAGAGGAACAACACAGAAGCACCGAGAAGAACAGAGAAGAAGAACACAGAAGACCGGAAGAACACAGAAGAACAGAAGGGAAGAACAGAAGAACAGAAGAGAAGAACAGAAGAACACAGAAGAAGATTGCAGAGGGGGAGCGAGGAGGAAGAGACAGAGAGGAGGAAAAGAAGCAGGAGCAGGAGAGAAGGTGAGTGGCGCGGGGCAGGGCGAGGGGCTGGGAGGAGGGGGGTACTTACAGTTAGGTGGGTCTCAGGAACACAGGAACTCGGGAACTTGGAGGAGCTGCAGCGGCAGGGGGAGCGACCTACCCTTGGGTCAAGGGTCGCTACCACTGTCGCGAAGCGGCCGCCATAAGAGGTAGGAGGGGGGGGGAGGGGTCAGCTGGGGGCGAATGGGAGCTGGGGGGCGGGGGCGTGCAGGAGGTCGCGGCGGGAAAGCGCGAGGGAGGGGGGGGACAGGTAGAGTGAGAGGAGCTGGGGGAGGGGGTTTAGGGTGGAGGAGGGTGAGTGTTAGGAGGTTTGGAGATTAGGGAGAGAGATAGGAGTAGGGTTGTGAAGATAGGGGAGGGGGGTTGTAGAGGTGGGTGAGGGAGAGAGGTAGAGTGAGAGGATAGGGAGATAGGTAGTAGAGGGGGTGGCGGGAGGGGGGAGAGATAGAGAAATAGATAGAGAAAATAGATAGAGAAGTCGATAGATAGGGAAATAGATAGATAGACAGATAGGTAGGTAGGAGGAGGTGGAGAGTGGGGGAGTTAGATAGTGAGATAGGGAGCTAGAGAGATAGGAAGATAGGAGGAGTGAGGGAGGTAGATAGCGAACGGGTTAGCTAGGGGTGAGAGAGGGGGAGGCGAGTGAGGGAGGGGGATGAGGAAGGAGCAGGAGGGCAGGCTCGGGGGAAGAAGACGGAGGAGGTAGAAGAGCCGAAGACAGGAGAACAGAAGACAGAAGAGCAGAAGACAGAAGAACAGAAGAACAGAAGAACAGAAGACAGAAGAACAGAAGCACCGAGAAGAACAGAGGACAGAAGATCGGAAGAGCAGAAGAACAGAGAAGAACAGAGAAGAACAGAGAAGAACAGAGAAGAACAGAGAAGAACAGAGAAGAACAGAGAAGAACAGAGAGGAAGAACACAGAAGCACCGAGAAGAACAGAGAAGAAGAACACAGAAGACCGGAAGAACACAGAAGAACAGAAGGGAAGAACAGAAGAACACAGAAGAAGATTGCAGAGGGGGAGCGAGGAGGAAGAGACAGAGAGGAGGAAAAGAAGCAGGAGCAGGAGAGAAGGTGAGTGGCGCGGGGCAGGGCGAGGGGCTGGGAGGAGGGGGGTACTTACAGTTAGGTGGGTCTCAGGAACACAGGAACTCGGGAACTTGGAGGAGCTGCAGCGGCAGGGGGAGCGACCTACCCTTGGGTCAAGGGTCGCTACCACTGTCGCGCAGCGGCCGCCATAAGAGGTAGGAGTGGGGGGGAGGGGTCAGCTGGGGGCGAATGGGAGCTGGGGGGCGGGGGCGTGCAGGAGGTCGCGGCGGGAAAGCGCGAGGGAGGGGGGGGGACAGGTAGAGTGAGAGGAGCTGGGGGAGGGGGTTTAGGGTGGAGGAGGGTGAGTGTTAGGAGGTTTGGAGATTAGGGAGAGAGATAGGAGTAGGGTTGTGAAGATAGGGGAGGGGGGTTGTAGAGGTGGGTGAGGGAGAGAGGTAGAGTGAGAGGATAGGGAGATAGGTAGTAGAGGGTGTGGCGGGAGGGGGGAGAGATAGAGAAATAGATAGAGAAAATAGATAGAGAAGTCGATAGATAGGGAAATAGATAGATAGACAGATAGGTAGGTAGGAGGAGGTGGAGAGTGGGGGAGTTAGATAGTGAGATAGGGAGCTAGAGAGATAGGAAGATAGGAGGAGTGAGGGAGGTAGATAGCGAACGGGTTAGCTAGGGGTGAGAGAGGGGGAGGCGAGTGAGGGAGGGGGTTGAGGAAGGAGCAGGAGGGCAGGCTCGGGGGAAGAAGACGGAGGAGGTAGAAGAGCCGAAGACAGGAGAGCAGAAGACAGAAGAACAGAAGAACAGAAGATCGGAAGAGCAGAAGAGCAGAAGAACAGAGAAGAACAGAGAAGAACCGAGAGGAAGAACACAGAAGCACCGAGAAGAACAGAGAAGAAGAACACAGTGTTTGCATAAAGCTTCACACCCTAAAGGCAATGGAATGCAGAGAGGTTTTGCACCTCTCCAAGTCCAAAGGAGTCTGCCGTAATTCTAACAATTTGAGCACAAACTTCAAGTGGAAAGTTACAGGAGCATTCAGATCTTTAAAAGCATCGCCAAATACCCAATTATTTCTCTTTCTCGCAGGGCTCATCTGCAACATTTGTTGATTTTCCTATCCCACAGAGCTTGAACATCCAACATAACCGTGAGCACCTTTGTTCCAGATACACGATGAACAGGAGACTTCTGCTCATTAAACTGTCCTGTTCTTGCCAAGATTTCTCTTCACAGGCCTCCCTATCTCTAATACACAATACTCCTTTATCTAAGAAATAACAAATGCACACCTCCAAAAGAACATGCACACCAAAGAAAAATACATTACGTGTTAAAATACCAGCTTAGTCGAGCTAACTTTAATTAATCATTGTCAATGTGCACGTCTAATACACAATTACAGGTGCACGCATAATGTTAGGATAAATGAAAAACATGAATAAATAAATTCATGATTACATATGTAATGTGCTTGTAATAAATGCAATATATCGAAATACAAGTTTAATATGAACGAGAACTACAACTGTTCATGGTAAATATTAGTACACACTCATTTATAAAACTTTAGTTTCTACAGTGAATACATCAAGTAATACTTTTTGAAACTTGACTTTACATTAATAATGTTAAGTTATATAGAGTATATGATGTTGGTTACACGTTGTATTGCTGCTCCAACGTGTAGGGGTGTAGTCGAAAATTATGCTGTTCCGTGTGTGTCGGAAATCACGGTGTCGTTCAGCATGAACTCGTCACTTACAGAGTATGCGCCTCTCATAGTGTCTCTTTGTCAGTCAAGCAGGCCTCCTTTGCGTCTGACTCCTTCATTTCCAACTATTCTCCACACTTCCCGCGTTGTTGCCCCTTCCACGCCCGTGCTTTTCTCAGACACTGCCCGTCTGGGCTGCCTCTCGCGCTAACCCCACGGCTCTCCTCGGATACGCTCGTCCCCTCCCCGGCAGCCTGCCGCGGCCTGCCTCCCCGGCTCTCCCCTCCCTCCCGGCAGCGTCCCCGGTCGCAGGCCCGTGTGGGAGGCGCCGGT
Organism: Pleurodeles waltl; assembly: GCF_031143425.1. Taxonomy (NCBI): domain Eukaryota; kingdom Metazoa; phylum Chordata; class Amphibia; order Caudata; family Salamandridae; genus Pleurodeles; species Pleurodeles waltl. Next base: position 522,347,478 of record NC_090442.1, read on the forward strand.
TGGCCCGCACCCGGCACATGACCGCGAGTCCCGCCTCCGCCGCGCTGAAGGGGCGGACAGCTGGAGGACCCGGCGGTGGCGCTTGTGCTCCTCTGCCCTGTGAAAACGCTCCCGTCTTCGTGTTTTTTTCCCCTTTCTCTTTACTCATTTCCGCTCAGGTTTATTTACAAATAGAAAAGGATACCTCGCGGCGGAGGCTGCAGCGTCTCTCCTCCTCCCATTGCCCACCAGCATGGGAGACAAGAAGAGCCCTACCAGGTGAGATGGCGGCGCACAATGCAGCCCGGGCAGAGGGGCGGACATGGCGGATACGGGGGCAGCCGCAGAGCAGCATCCCGGTCCGGTGTGCGCCATCGCTTCCTTCCCCTCAGGACCCACGGGTGTCCGGTGAGCCCCGTTTTCCTCTGTTTTTATTATATGTTTCTCCCGCAGGCCGAAGCGGCAACCGAAGCCGTCCTCGGACGAGGGCTATTGGGACTGCAGCGTCTGCACCTTCCGCAACGGCGCCGAGGCCTTCAAGTGCATGATGTGCGATGTCAGAAAGGGCACGTCTACACGGTGAGTGAGGGCCGGGGAGGGGGATCTGCTGCCCCGCTGCTGCGCGCAAACCAGCAAGGCACCAGGCTGGCCATCTGTCCCTCTTCCAGAGGCAGGCTGAAGCCCTCTCCCGCCCCCACTGTAAGCGCAGGCTGTCAGCGTGATGTTTGGTGTAGTGCCCATAAAGAAGTTGACCCCTTTGGCCCACAATTTAATGATGGACCATTTTTAAAGAGTTTAAAATGACATCTGTGTGGTCAAGAAGCCTACAAATTAGAAATCACATTTGTAAGCACAGTATAGAATAGAGTAAGTCAAAAAGTGAGCACGGCCTCTGAGAGTAGGAGGAAGAAACCCCCGGGAAAATATTGCTTGGAAATTTCCTTTTTGGAACGGCATGCTCCGTACGAATCGAATAGGTTGTCCCTGGCCACACACTCGCCCTATTTTTCTTTTTTTGTTTGCACAAGGCATCCCACGTGTGCCTATACATTATACATTTGATGTTATGGAACCAAAAGTAAACAGATGAATCCCAGGCACTAGGCCCCAGGATACTTAGATTATCCATAGTAAGATTCTGGTATGGTAAGGTTGAGCCGCGAGGTGTCTGCAGCACCCGGTATAACAGTGGTGTTGTTGTTTTTTAATTAAAATATTAGAAGCCTGTCTCGAGCTGTGTATTTTTTATACACTGGCATTTGATTTATGTTTTTATATAAAATTGCATGCTGCCCAACGGCCGGTGAAAGTACCCCCTGAATCTCAGTTTTTGCTGAGTAGGGCTAGTGCACTTTATTTGAAAGTTTAAATTCCTTCGAACATCGACAATCTGACATTACCTGTCTATTCACATTTCTATCAAGTGCCATTAGGAGGTTTACATGTCTTTTCTGGTCCGCACGTAGGCCTTTAAAATCAATTCCTTATCGGAAATCCCTTCACCACTAGAAACTTCCTCATACGTTTTAAAATACGCCGTGCAAGAAGCACTGGCATGTGCCAGGAGCTAAACCATAATCTTTGTCCATAGAATAGACCTAACACGTATGACATTCAAACACCTTCTATTGTTAACTTTTCTTGAAGTGTAAAACAAAGTACATGTTATTTTAACCGATATCAGCAACCTGAGAAGTGTTGGTACTGTGATGGCTAGTGCCCTTCATCTTGTTATCTGAATAGATCGCAGCCCAGAATAATATCAGTGTATTCTAAGATGGCTTTTAAAAAAAAATACATACCACATTGTCATCTTTGCCTTGTCAATGCATTTGCTTGCTCGTCATCATCAGGGACCATTCATTTCCCTTGTGTGTACACATTGAGCCCCATCCCCGTGTAGTGCTTCATTCATCTCTGTGTAAAATAGCATCTTCATGTGTTTGATTCCTTGTGATGCCAGACACTATCCACATATTGTTTCGCAACCCCGTATCTCACTGAATTCCATGCATAGCTTCAGACCTCATTTTGGGTAAATCCTATTGAGTTTACTCAGTAACATGGTTTGTCTTTCAGCACACCCTTATTCTTCTATTTCAAGACTCCTGCTAAAACGAGGCTTTTCTGCAGCTAATAAGACCCTTAATGTTTTTTAGCTTCAGGCTAAATAGTGTTTGTGTAATCGCATACTAATCTCCATGAACGGTGAACGTCTCCAATTAGGTTTTCACACGAATACAACTTTGGTGTGAGGCTCCACTCTTTTTTTTTTTTTTTTTTTCCCCTAACAGGATAATGTTTTGACAAATATAATACGGTTTGCACTCAGGTAAACGGGCATTTCTCTGCCCTGGTATTTGCTCCATATAAACTAGCGATAGCTAGCGTTCATAATCTTTAAAGGTCCCTTTTGACTCCTGTAATTTAGCCAGTTTTAAATCAGTCAATCGTGTGACAGTATTGTCGAAAAATTGCCCTTTAAAATGTAAAATACAGTTTCCCCCAATAACTTATTGGCAAGTATGAGAATTTTTGATTTCAATATTCTATGTACCCTAGGTTAGTTTAGATGATAATTTAATATACAATGGCAATAAAAGCAGAGTTGGCTTTATGTGAACTACGTAATGTGTATTTAGCACTTTACAGGTGACATCGGGTCACTTGTTTGTGTTAATTAAATAAAGTCTTTGTCAATCCCATCATCAATTGTATTAGCAATGAGCTGGAATAGTAGATTTTTAAAAATCTTACTAAATATACCAATACCCAGCAAGAATGAATATAGTTGGCAGTGTCGCCCAAATTACTAATGTGCCTGTTTCAAATGTAAGATGTAGGTAGCGACCATCGTTGTATACCATAAAATAGGAAATGGAAAGAGAAGACCCTTCAACTGTACAGTAAAGAGCAGTGTCTAGGAGTATTTCATCTATTTTAACAAATGGCGCGTAATGAAGAAGCAATGTCTGGGAATATTGCATGCATCATTGGAATCGAGGGAAAGATTGTGTGCGTCATTATAATAGAAGTAAGAGGTCAAGCCTTATAAATTGCAGAGAGGAAGATGCATCAATGGGAGAGGGTGAAAGAGACAAATGGCTAAATTCAGCAATGTTCTGCTGATTAAAGTATAATTTAGGGTGAGCAAAAAGCATCACACAAACTTTAGTTTGGCATTCCTGTGCATGCCCACCAACGAAATATGGTGAGCATCAAACGACCTATGCTTTTTGGGTGTTTGTGAAAGATTTGTAGGTTGTTTTCCACCCTGAGATTCCTTTATTGCTGGCAAAAGCAGCAGTAAATATTTATTCATTGTGGGAATGGTGAGTGAACATAACATTTTTCAGTGTTATGATTTTTTTTGTTGTCCGTGCAACATGTTTTGCCTTTGGAGAATTATTATTAGTTTTTATTTTTTTAAGGGCAAAGGCACTTCGTCTTGTTTTGTGCATGTGGAACTGTACACTTGTTATATATTTTTTTTGTAAAAATGGAAGTGCAGGAAAACGCCCGAAGTACACCAGGAATTCTTTGTAAGTTCTTAAAAGTTTGGATGTTTACTTTTAAGGTAGGAGGAACCCTAACTACGACAGTACATTTTTCCATGGCAGCTATTTAGGGATTTCTACTAATTGCATTTGTAAACAAAACCAACATTTACAGGGCTTGTAGATAGACCTAAGAGACCCATATACTCTAAGTTCCTTTAGGTGAATGGCAGTGTTGTTGCATCCGCAATATTACGTTAACGTTCCCAGTCAAAAGAGAAGGATCACGTTCTAGAACAGCTCATTAAAACTTTGCAGAGGTGGTACCAGACACACGAGTTCCCATTCTGTTTACTCTATCTACAAGACGTCCTTTTGTTCCAGTTTTCACTATCTTCCCACACCTCTCTCTGTACAGAAATTCCAGGGTAGACTTTCTGTGAGAACAATATTGTCCCTTTTCGAAAACCACTGTACTGATAAGGTACCAACGTAAAAACGTATGGCGATGACTTTGGCATACTAGAGGTCACAAAAGAAATAGCATGTGTCCCCACTGGTAATCTTCAGCTTTGCTAAAAATAAGTAAGTAGTCATTGCTCCTTTCTTTTGGAAGCCATGAAGCTATTTTACCATTCCTTTTTGCCTCGTACCTCTCTTGGCTGATGCCTGTTAAGAGGAGAATTCAAGACTGTCAAAAGAACTACAGGATTCTTGCTTTGATTGATGTCCCAGCAGCTTCCCCAACGTTGTGCAAAACAAAATGACAAAGCAGACGAAGTACTAACAAAACCACAAGGCCAGACCGGTTGGTTTTCCCATTTGCTTGTGATAAGCGAAAATTGTGCTGTAGAAGGGCTAGCCAAAGAGTGGTCCCTACTAAGGACTGCTTTGCTTGTAGAGACACTCTCCTCCTGATCCCTGTTTCATAGCACTTGAGAACATGTTGTACTTTGGAGTAACTGATGGTCTCATTGTACTCGAACACCTAATTTCTTTAATTGTACATTGTGCAGTGAAACCAGCATTGGCAAAACCAAAAGAGCTCACATTTAAAGGGCTTTAGATATTTTTTTGGCTTTGCCAGTGCTTGTTGTTGATGGTTATCAGAATCAGCAAAAAAAGTGAAAGTGGCACCTGCAACATCACATATGCAGGCACTTTTGTCTGCAGTGTCATGGCATTTGGCTGCAGCGCCAAGATTTGTGTGAAATCATATGCATGCAAGAGAATACATGACGTGGTATCAATTTAAAAATATATTGACAAAGATGGACTTATGAGCAGATTACAGCTGTGAAGTCCTACCAAAAGTTTTTTAAAAAGTGAAAACTAAAAAAAAAAAAAAAACGGACAGCTGGAGAGCGACAGATGCAATGTTGATGGTGGAGCATCTAAACACTGCAGGCAAGCGCTGATGTTGGAGCATCTTTAGAAAAATTAAAAAAAAGTGGGAGGGGCCAACAGACACTCTTGGGGAGTGGGGGAGCAACAGGACAATTTTGTGGGTGTAGGCATATACCAGCAGAAAAAGCAGGCAGGGGAAAGAACATGAAAATACACACATTCCAGTGGAATGCTAAAAGAAAAAAATAATTCAGAGTTTTAAGCAGAAAATAAGTTATCCAGTCAAACTGGTGGTGTAGAAGCTGTAATCCAGGGAAGCAACAAATACAGGTAAAGGAAGGACAGCTGTTCAGTAAGAAGCAAGCAAATAAGATAGACAAGCCAGCCAAGGTTAAGCAGTGGTTTGAACTAAGTTCACTTCAATTGTTGACATGGTATACAATAGGTCTTCAACATCTTCCTGTACACAAGGCCTAAAAAATGCTGGGTTTCCAAATTTCTCCTTTTTATCTGTGTGAAATGGCTTGGAGTCAGCATTTTATTCATTGGTATGCTGGTACCCCCACTGCGGTACCACCAGCTGACAGTTGTGGTGTTGTATGTGCTTGGGAGCCACCGAATGTGGTACTGCCTCACTTAGACTTTGCCTTGTGTACAGGCGGTATTCGCAGCATGTCGAGTGAACAGCCAAAGTGCCCAGTGCAGAAACATCTCCTAATAAAGTCAAATGCGGGATCAAGGCTGTAGATAAATGGTAGGAACAAGGGCACAGGCAATGTAGATCTGGCTCTCTCAGCTGCATCAGGCCTGCATTAAGGGGTAATGCCACAGATCCGGATCTTCCTGTAAGAGCTACAGCAAGTAAAGAGTCCTATATATTTCAATCTTTGGAACAGTTGTTGCTGCAGTGGATAGGCGATACAGGTGATGAGAAGGGATGGACTAAATTCTTGCATGCAAAGCAAAATTCAAGAACTTTGCCTAAGAAATTAATACTTTTTAACAGAAGTAATAGAACAAGGCACATTTGCTATTCAGTAACTGAGCTATTTTTATGAAAATTAAGGCCAATCTTAAGAAATGGGGTAAGTGGTCACATAAAGGGACTTCATAAAAACTCTTGATGCTAGGATATAAAATACATTTAATTTTGCATCTAATATGGTTTTGTTATCAGTGCCGGATTGACAAGTAGATGAAAGGCAGGCTTCAAAAGCTACAAGGTATGCTTTGTATCCCCCTAAAGGTTTTAACCTAATCTAATACATTGGGTTAGATATAAGTAGCAGTTTACATCTTTGGCAGTATTACATGGAGGCACAAATAAATGCACAGTAAATCAGTAGCAGGCCTTGGCATCTTTGCAGCTTCGGCAGGCCTGTAGTAGAAAATGTTTTGAGAAGTATAAGAAATTTGGTTATTAGTTGGGTAGTGACCAACCTCAGGCAATAACCACACAGTTCTTGTCAACATGAACCTTTAAAGTCACCAAATTAACTTGAACTCAGCTCCTTGGTAGATATGGCACAGAGCAGACAGGCTTAACTTGGAGGCTATGTGTAAAGTATTTATGCAGTACAGAAACAGTAATAAAGTTGCAATGTAAAACAATAAATATGAATTAGAAACATAGAGTAAACATTTATAAACAAAATTATGCCATAATGACTAAAATCCAATAAGAGGGAACCAGAGATTTTTTTTTTTTTAAGCTTTTCAAGTAGTAATAGTGGCAAGAAGCACAAAGTGGCAATGATAGTTGATGGTTGTTTTAGATCAAGTCCTAGGTGGAATTTGATGCAATGGATCGTGGGTTGGATACATATACAAGTTTTCTCCTGGTCAAAGATGCTACCTTCTGATTTTAGTCCTTTAAGTCCAAATCCATTGAAGGAGTACATGTCTATAGACTCACAAGGTGGAGGCAGAGGCCAGCCGGAGAGTCAAGTCCAGATCCCTTTGCCATTGGTGGGCTGGACAGCAGAGCATATGTCCTCTTGTAGCTTGTTGTACCACTGTTGGTTGAACAGAGGCTCACCGTTATGACCCTGGGAGTCTCCTTCTTTGTCCTGGGTACAGACGGAGAGCAGGTCTGTCCTTCTAGGGTCTTCTCAGGCAGCGGTTCAGTCCTCTTCTGACCTCCCAGAGGAATCTCAGTGTTCTAAAATATGTGCCTGGAGATGCCACATTTATTCTTGATAGGTGGGAATGATCTCAAAGGAATAAAGGTTCCCTGGGCTAACCATGTCCAATTTGGGCATTTTCAAGATGGCCGAAGTCTTCAGCCGCAATACACTTGGGCTAATCCTAGTGCCCTCTCACATCTAACGCCAAACTCCATTTTGAGGCCAGTCCTGTACCCATAACTTCTGAGCCAAATGCCTGGTAAATCGAAACACTGATTTTTCAGCAACCAGACAGTAGATACGCATGAATTGTTTTGGCATCCGTTTCCCTCCTTTGAAGGGTGCCCCAAATGTTACATATAAACTCAGCCGACATGTCAAAAAGGCTTTGACTCTATTGTTAAGAATGGCCTCACTATGATTGGGGCCTCTCTGGCTGGGGACAAAAGAAGGGCCCTGCCCAATTGTCAGCTAACATTTGCCTGTGACAGGGGACACCTCTTGGAAACGCGACCTAAGTGTCATATGATAAACCCCAGCAGACCTAACAAATAGGATGTGATATTCAATCAGGATTAGACATTTTAATGTCCAAAAGGATCCTTGGAGTCCCACCCTGCATATTCTGTCAGGTTCAGATTGGTCATTCCTGCCTGTGCAAGTACACACCTCATTCACTCATATTCAAATGCAAATTACTGGTTGGCATTTGTGGAAGAGCAAAAGGCAGAGTTAGCTTCTAGGGACTTCAGGCAGGGCAGAGGTACCTTTCTAAAAGTAATGTTTCGAAAATATTTATTACAAATCTGAGTTCCACGGTGAATTGGGATTGTAATATTTCAAAATCAAATTTTTTAGTGGTTTCTTAGCTACGGATAACGTTAACAAAACTTAATATTGTACATTGATCATTTCATATGGAACAGCGAAACCTGCTAAAGTGAAAGTAGTTTTTAGGGCCTTTTCACTGTAAGGAGATATTAAAATTAGACATTTATATATCTTAGTTTTAAATACAATGCACCCTAAATTATGGGCATTAAGTCATATTTGAGTGACTTATGAAATTTAACAGGAAAACATAGACCTGTCAAAAAGGAGTTATTTTGACAGATCAAATTTGCCGTTTAAAACTGCACAGCGTGGCTACTATGTTAGGCCTGGATACATTCTTTGCAGTGCCATTGAACTGGATGGCACAGAGTGCTGCAATACACTGGCAGCATTTCATTTCCTGGCCCTGGATTCACTTGGTACTACATACTAGATTTATAGGCATTTTTTTTTTTTTCATTTTTTTTTATACCACTCGATTAACTCCAGTAATTTTCCGTATCCATTTTATCCCTCCAGACTCCATAAATCTTGGACCACAACACTTTCAGTTTTCTTTGTTAAAACAAATTATAGATATTAGAAATTTTGATAGTCCATGTGCAACCTCATCCCCTGTTTCTGCCCTACCTCCGACTGAATGAAGTAAAAGTGATGGGTGGAATGCCTGTTTTAATCTGAGCCATTGGTAAATACTCTGGGCCGCACCCCAGTCCATTGTTTTGAACACCATGCATCTAGTCTTGGGGTTGAGGTATTTTCTGGAAAAGACCTCGTCTGGCAGTTCAGTGCAGACTGCTTCCATTAAGAGCAGGGAAGGTACTGGTTTGCATGAGGGTGGTCCTTTGTTTAGAGTGGCAATGTTGCTTGAAAACAACGGACTGTAGTTCAGCCCGAGCAATTGCCAGTGGCTGAGCTTAATTTAAGCATTTCATCCTATAACCTTGTTATTGTTGCAGAGACTTCAGACAGATGGCATACAACTTGCATGTTTCTATTTATGTTTCAGCATAACATTTGTAAAAAGAAATAACACTTATGAATGCAGTTTTTTGCTCGCAAGACCTATGGCACTTGACTGACGTTCTGTGTTGGCCACTTTGGTCAAACCTCATGTCTGCAGTTGACAGTTCCGAAGTATTGCTCCATGGTGTGGCTGGAGAGGGAGCTCTCTGCATTTCTGCTTGCTTCATATTGTCTTCTGTCTGTGGCAAGGCTGATTCCATGTCACAGGTTAAAGACGCTGAGGTCACCTTGGAAAAAAAGATCGATTTCACATCCCAGAAAAAAAGGCTTCACTAGTATTCAGTTGCAGGGGCAGGAAGAGAGGGCTCGTTGATAACTCTTTTTTAACGTGGAAATGTTTCCTCTACATTGTCTTTGTTCCATGGACAGCATAACTGCTCTAAATACAGTTTCGTGGGTGAAAGAAACTTAATTCTGAAATCTGTATTGCATGCCTGTTTTACCTTGCAGCAGACTTTTCTGACAACAAACATCCATACCCTAGGTTCTACATTCAGACCTAGAAGCTTTACATTGCATCATTATCCTATGAATATGGATTTGGTCACTTAGGCCAACCTGATAGTGCATGTGTTCCCTCCAGTAGAGAAGATACTCCTATTAGAAATAGGCTGAAAAAGTTAAAATGATTGCAAGAGAAATAGATTGCCCCGTTCTTTGAAATGTGGCAGAAGTGTTGCTTTTTCTGTTGTGTCTGGATAAAGTGTTTGCAGATTACTGTTTATCAAAATTTTACTTAAAGATCTGGGGGTGAAGTTTTCTTCTTTAGTGTGCTCTAGTGAGTTCAGATTAAATTGGCTGTTAGTAGGTCTTTGTGAGGGTTTTATTTTTTTGTATTATAGCAACTATACTAAGTAAGGTCCTGCAGCCTTTTTTTTTTTTTTTTTTTTCTTTTTTTCTTTTTATGGCTTTTGGTGAACAGAATAATTTTGCTGCTAGTCGCCTGACTGCCTGGCTGAAAGAAGGATATAAGCCAAGTGGGGCAGACTGTAGAGCCTTAAAAGGCCCTACCATGATGCACCGCTAAGCCTGAACAAGATCTGCACAGAGGTGCCATTGAATGACAAACATTTATTTGCAAGATAAATGTGTGGTACCTAAAGTATCCTGCCCAAAACTGTGTCCTGCGTAACCCTTATTTAGGAACATGCTTAACAGTTCTGAACTGGGGGCAAGGGAAGGTACACCACTCTTTTAGCTTAACTATTCCACCCACCTTTATAGCAATCCTAATGTCAGAGCATAGACAAAATATTAGTAAAAATAATAACGTATGAATACAGCCCCCTTCATGCTATTTCTCAACGCTATAAATAACAGATATTACTTGTAACCTCTAGTTACTGACCTCAGAAGAATACAAGGCTGAGTCTGGGTGGCTGGGATTCCAACTAGTGACTATCTTATCACTGCATTTACCATCAAATGACATTTGACTTACAAGATCATCTTGACAGTGAAATTATGGGTTATGGTGTTTCATTAAATCCGGGATGGTGAGTGTACAGTTGTCATTACCTGCTAACTATCTCCCAATTGTCCATTAAAATATGATTAAATCCTAAACATGGATTAATAAGCGTGCAGTAGGTCTGTCGTGGGAAAATGTCAATGGTGAATTCTTATATAAGAGTTTGTTTCAAAGTTCTCACGCAACTCCTGCTAAAGGAGCATTGGGCAAACAAAGTACTCTAGAAGAATTTAATGCAGGAATTCTTGTTTCAAGGTCTGTGTTTTCCACTATGGCACATTTTGGTGAGTAGCTTATGAGACTGGGTGTTGTCTCCCTGGTGAGTAACATCCAGCTTCTCGTGTCGTCAGGTTGCACTTTTTGTTTTCTGCTATTTTCTGTAGCTTGGACCAAGTACCCTTTCTTGCTGGCTGCCAGTGTCCTTCCACTGGCCACACACTTCCGAGGTACTTTCTTTTCAAAATATTTTTATTTATTTATCATTTTTATTTCATCCTCGCACTCCATATGAGTACATGTTCTGTTGTCTTCCTGCATTGGAACACCTCATGCTGCTATACCCTTTCTAATGTTTTTTTTTTCTTTTCTTCCCTTCTGTTTTTCCCACTCTCCTTTGTGTTTACCCCATCGCCCTCCTCACTTTTTTTTTTTTTTTTTTTTGCCGTTTTGTACAGGGTGATCTTGACTCGGCGGTATCAGATCTCTTTACATGAGCACCAGTTGCATTACAGACACACACAGCACACTGGAGTCAGGTTGGAGAGGCCGGGGCTCTCAGAGAGGTGCCGATGACTGCCCTCTGTTTACCCCCTTGAGGGCACAGCAAATGAGTGCTTTACTGCCTTTGTCTCATTGGCGCCATAAACAATGGCCCTATTCTCCCACGCTACTAGCAAGGGGAAAATACCACGTAATAACAGTAACACTGTGCAGTATTTATCCTGGCGTGTATTGATGCGGAAGTGCATCATTATCTGCTACTGGCGGATATCATAGTTAGTTTTCTGTACCTGTGGAGTGCAGATCTTAGCCAGTGCATTAACCCACCACACTGTATGGGCGCCCCACTGCTCTTGCATAGGCTAGGCCACACTGCAGATGTACTCTCTAGCCATGCTCAACTAATGGGTTTTACTGTTATCCGACCATCAAGGCTGTCCGACATTTATGAAGCTGTGGGCCTATGATGTGTGTATCAATTTATTTCCTATCGGACAATCAAGCAAGGGTATCTCTTCTCAGGTCCATGCCTTGCGGTTGACATTACATGAAGCGGGACAAAACATGCCTTATCCTGAAGCCAGTTCAGAGTTCATATCAGCTGCACAGAACACAACCTGACCTGCTTTCTGGTTGTTTCTGGACTGGGCAAGCATGACTTGATTTGGTGTTCTGGTCTACATCTACTTGTGTGGTATTGTGAATAAATTGTTATCTGTGCTTATGAAATCATCCTCACGTTCCCCAGGTGTCAGCAGCTCTGACATAATGTGGCAGCCCCCACCCCTCACAAAATAAAACATAAAAAAAGCCTAATGGCTCTTGCATAACGTGAGAGCTGTTTGGCTTTGTCAGTGTTTATTTAGACATTGTGCACAGTACGCAAGCTGCTTTGCAACATGGCTTAGTGAAAAACAAAGTGCTATGACGTGGTCAACTCTGGCTACGTTGTACCGTGATTTAAAATTTTATTTTTTTATTTTTTTTAAATAAGCCATATTTCACAGCAGCCGCACTGCTGTGTAATATATCTAAATAAACATTGACAAAGGCAATAGAACCCGCAAAGGTGAAACCTGTTGGCTTGTTAGATCTCACCTACCAGACAACTTTTAGAGTTGGTAGACAAAAGCCTCTTTTCAGGGGGTCTTCAATCTTTTTTGTAGTAAAAGGTACTTATGTTCAATGAAAATCATCCAGAGCTACGATTAATATTAGAATTTTAATACTGACCACATCAGACAAGTTTACATGTTTGTTTTAAATATACACTTTGCACTTTTTTGTAGGCTGAGTTGTCCACAGGAGAGCTACTTATGGAGACTCCTGTTTTAGAGCATATCAAGAATGTAAAGGAGGCTTAGAGCCCATCCATCGCTTTTTGGTTGGCTTAGTCACACTCATTTGCTTGCTGCTTAGTTGATAACTTGCCTTCCTCTTCCTATGTCTGTTCCTAACATGGATCACAGCCTCTTAACCATTATTTTAATTCGTTGACAGTTGACTTGTATCTTTCCACTCAGATTTAGTTAACTACTTTTTCTTTTCCTTTCGACTTGCCATGAGAGTGCATGTTTTTATAGCTGTCTCCCTCGTGCTAATTCACTCCCCTCAAACACCAACCCCTTGCACACTCGGGCTGTTCCCTGCATCATAGCATCAGTAAAAACAAAGCCAATAGGTTGCAAATGCCAGTCTTACTTTGGCAGTTCTTCTTTTTTTTTTTTTCTTTTTTTTTTTTTGCTGCAAGGTAATGTCATGTGTTTACTAATACGCCTCCCCATTCACTATCAGCCGCATTATACTTTGTGCTTGAATTAAACCGTTGCTGAAATCTGCTCACTTCTTGCATTCAAGTTAACCTCTGAGACATTTACATATCTCTTATAGCTGCCTTTTCTTAAACACCGATTCAAATATTTCTGCTATAATACGGGCCATATTTGCATGTTTAGTCTGCTTGATTATTTGCATGTTTATAAATTTGGCAATGTTTCTAAAATTTGACATAGTGGTATAAGTGAAATATTATACAGAGGCAGTTACACTTTAAAGAAAAAATGGGTAACCTCGCTGTACTCCACTCTTTTGATGATGATGCCAGGATCTGAATGTTGGCCTGCAATATACATCCCATCACAGGTTTGTAATGCACTCCAAGCTGCTGTTCCTGTAAGTGTGAAGTGTATTTAGCTTCCATCTCACTGTCCAGTCAAACATAATGCACTCACTTTAACATCTGAGGTACATCTCTGTTGTACATTTTTATTAAAAGCTGCACATGGACATTTTGTCCCTTTGCAACCTTGCGGGTATAAACATTGAAAAGAGCGGCAAAACAAACGCTGGTTATATCCTCAGTTCAACAGCAACTTTTATCGCCTGTCACTTAGCAAGTTCCTAATACCTCATCACTTTGTCATTCACAGAGAAGATTTCTGTGCACTGTGTAAATCTGAAGCCTTGTTGACATCTCAGTAAAATCGATCCACCACTCTTTAAGTCCCAAGTCTCATTAAAACAATTTTGCCATGACCTCCCATGCAGTAGTCTGTGTCTTAAATCACACACATCTTTCTTTAGTTACTGTTTCTACTTTCCCCTGCCTTCAAGGGCTGCTTTAAAAGTGTATATTGCTGACATACAGTTGTAAGTTCTGTGTCCTGTTATAATGGATGCCCTGCTTAACACCCATTTCTGTTCTACTGTTTCAGGAAGATTCAGCAATCTAGTCTGCTACAAACATTGGCAAAGCAGAGACTCTGAAATTGCAAAAGCCAGTATAGTGCCTACTTGATTTACTCAATAAATTGTAAGGGTTAGGTAAATAAATACATTTTGCTCAGTTCTTAACAGTGTCTGTTAGCTGTTAAGCAAATAATGCCAGGTTCGTTTCATGGGTCTGGAAGCACACTCATAGTCTGGGCAGTTACAGAACACGTACAAATTGCTTTGTTTTTTTACTTTAAAATATTCCTCATATATTAGGTTTGGCCTTTGACACCGCTTCAGCACTCTACTGTGTTTTCAAAAATAATAAATATGTAGAGAGTGGGCTTCATCCATTGATCTCTTAAATTGTTGTTTTGATTTCACCATCCACAACATACAGCATTGAGCAATTAGTCAGCCCACTTTAGCCATTGGCTCCCTTCTCTTTGAGGAACTGCCCAAAGCCTGCGCATATTGTTTGCGCACCCCTAAAATACTACTTTTATTCGCTTACAAAGCTGCTTCAAAGTATTTTTTTAAATTTGTTTTATTTTTATCTTAACTTTAAATATCAACTATTTATTTTACCTGCACTCGTTTTATATCTTAACTAAGACAGCACACATGCTGTATGTTACAAAGCATATTGTGAACATTTGCTTGCTTCTTTGTCAGCTTCTGTGGGCTTTCTTTCCTCTTTTGATGTTTGTTTCTTCCCTGGAACATGGATCCAGCACCTTTGTTCTTCCTTTGCTCCCTTTTTTTAGCTGCTACTTTTTTTCTTTTTGGCTAAGCACTGAGTGCATGTGTTTTCCAACTATCTCCCTCATGTACTTTGTGTTCCTCTTTCTCACTCATGTTTATTACATTACCTTCCCTCACTCAGTTGTCGTTCTTACTTCCTGCTCACCCACCTTCCATTGCAGTTTTTGCTCCCCCACCCTCACTCCACTGTCCATATGCTTTCATAGCCCCTCCTGCCCGCCTTCCAGTGTCTGTGCTTTCTCATTCTTACATTTTGACCTTCTTGCCCCACCCGCATACTTCCCTGCCCTCTCTCACTGTTGCATTCTCCCATGTCCTCTTTCCACCCGACCCACTCCCCATTTGTTTTGTTTTTTCTTTAAAATTAAAAAAGCATATTGATAATTTTTTTTTTTTCTTTTTCTAATCCATCTCAGATTGGTTAAAAAAAAAAAAAGGCCTAATTTTGTCAGTGCAAGTGCATCTATGTTGATGCACCCGTACAAAATGACCATGTCCTAGCACTATTACACTTACATTATTTTCTGCCAGACGGCAGTACAACAAGCCTAAAAATCATTGAAGAATAATTGCCTAAGACAACTGGTGTCATAGGCGAGAATTATTGGCTTTTCCATCGGTTATTAAAGTTTGTTGTTAAGATATATATATATATTTTTTTTTTAACAGTGTAACATTGGAGCTGCCTTCAATATGAGTGTTTGGTTAGGTGGTAATATATACTCATCTCAGTTACAAATAATATTAAAATGCTTGGTATAGTTGAAAGGCTTGTTGTTTGAATAATATCGCTAGTTAAATGGCTGCATCAGTGAATACTTTTTCACATTTTATTTTCTATGCACACATTAGGCATTTAGGCATCCATGCTTACTTAGATGGTGTGTGTGTGTTTTTTTTTTTTTTGCACCAGTGGAAATAATTTACCTGAATATCTTCTCAGATTATTTTTATTGTGCGCAGTCAATGTTTTAAAACATGTCTTGCATGAGTTTCTCATGAGAAGTAGTGATCTAGGCATAAAGTACATTTTTCTGATCTCTATACTGCTTTCCTTGCATCCTGGAGGGATTGTTAGAAGAGCTTACTTTAATAAGTGATTATGGAGATGGCTGATTACTGAGTGTACTTATATTGCCTTGACTGTATAAACATGGCCCTCTACATTCATGGTGATTAGCAGTTTATTTTCAAATATTATTTTAAAACTGGACAATGATTTTGCAAATCCTATTAATCCGTTTTTTTTCTTTTAAACTAAGCTAGACATATGTAATGATGGACGGACAAACAGACGGCGGTATTGAGCTCATTTAGAATTGAAAATGGAGCTGATAAAGGAATCGAAACCAAGTAACCACATGAAATACTTCGAGCCTACTGATTCGGTCATTTAAGGGAGACCACAGTAGCATTGGTGCGTCTGTAATGCAAAAACATTGAGGAAACGGAATGAGGACCAATTCTGTAGTGGATATGGTGTCAGAAGTAACTTGAATACAAATGTTGTCTACACTAGTGCAAAACAATGTTGGAACTATTTTTTTTTTCCCCCAGTAAGTGACCCACATAAGTCACTATTTAAGGATTTACGAAGTGTTTTGAGATTTGTAAAGAATTGCTTGAGATTAATCTGACAAACCCTTTACAATAGTCAGATTTAATATGGGGCTAACGAAACCTTGGGACCTCAGAAGGGTTTATATGTAGAACAGGGATGACCTAGGAACTCCGAAAGCCTAAAGGTTTGTCTGCAGTGTTTGAACAAGAGCACCTTAGACATGAGGTGATGTTACTACTGAAGTTGTTTTGAATGGCACTTTGTACGCATGGATCGCTAGGCTTTATTCAGTATACCTTAGTTGTTTATATATGCGTAGAAGAATTAATCAGTACTACTGAACTGAAACACACACACACACACACACACACATATATATATATATATGTTCGATGGCATGTGTAGCTGCAGATACACATGCTGTGCACAGTCCGCCATCTGGTGTTGGGCTCGGAGTGTTACAAGTTATTTTTCTTCGAAGAAGTCTTTTCGAGTCACGAGACCGAGGGACTCCTCCCATTTCGACTCCATTGCGCATGGGTGTCGACTCAATCTTAGATTGGTTTTTTTTTCCGCCATCGGGTTCGGACGTGTTCCTTTTCGCTCCGTGTTTCGGGTCGGAAAGTTAGTTAGAATCTCGGAAAAAATCGTCGGTATTGTTTGCGTTAGGTATCGGGTTAGTTAGAACAAATCGACACCAAATTTTGAAGAGCTCCGGTGGCCCTTCGGGGTTTTTTTTCGATCCCCCGTCGGGCCTGGTCGGCCCGGCCACGTGCGACTTCAAGGCTGATGGAACGGACCCCATTCCGCTTCTGCCCAAAATGCCATAACAAGTATCCGTATACGGATCAGCTTCTGGTCTGTAACTTGTGCTTGTCCCCCGAGCACAAGGAGGATACTTGTGAAGCCTGTCGAGCGTTTCGGTCGAGGAAGACGCTAAGAGACCGAAGAGCCAGGAGACTACAAATGGCGTCCACGCCGACAGGTCAAGAACGTTTCGAGGAGGAAGAAGAAGCTTTCTCCATCCGCGAGTCGGATTCGGAAGAACTCGACGCCGAAGAAACACCCCAAACCGTGAGTAAGACGTCGAAAATCAAGACTCACGAGAAGTACACAAAAGCCCAGGGGACGCCACCGCCAACAGGCCATGGCTTAACCCGAAAACTAGGTGACCGATCCAAGGCACCAAAAAAGGGCATGCTGGTGTCGAAGTCATCCGACTCCGGTCGAGATACCGCCACACAGCAACCTCGGAGCCGAGACAGCGGCTCCGAGAAACTTCTGCACAGAGACAGCGGCACCGAAGAATTTCGGCACAGACACCACGCCGAAAACAAAGAAGGTTTCTTCGGAGCCTAAAAAGACTTCCGAAAAGGTTTCGGTTCCGAAACATCCAGCCTCGGAGCCGAAAACTAGTTCCTATACAGAGGAACAAGGATTAACCTCCCAATTACATAGATTTGGAGAGGAGCTTCAAGCTGTAGAGCCTGACTACACGCAAAGAAGGCTTCATATTCATAAGGACACAGGGAAGATAACCACTCTTTCCCCAATCAAAATAAAAAGGAAACTTGCCTTTCAACAAAAGGACAAGCAACCACAGGCAAAAGTGGCAAGGAAAACAACCCCACCACCGTCTCCACCACCGTCAATACATGCATCACCAGCAACAACTCCACCACTGATGCACTCACCAGCTCATACTACAATGAGTCAGGATGATCCCGATGCATGGGACCTTTATGATGCTCCAGTGTCTGACAACAGCCCAGACTCCTATCCCACAAAACCGTCACCACCTGAGGACAGTACATCCTACACACAGGTGGTCGCAAGGGCAGCCGAATTTCACAACGTCACCTTACATTCTGAACCAATTGAGGATGACTTTCTGTTTAACACCCTATCCTCCACCCATAGCCAGTACCAAAGCCTTCCCATGCTCCCAGGAATGCTAAAACATTCAAAGCAAATATTTCAAGATCCAGTTAAAGGCAGAGCCATAACTCCAAGGGTGGAGAAAAAGTACAAGCCACCGCCAACAGATCCAATCTATATTACAACACAACTAACACCAGACTCGGTAGTTGTCGGGCAGCTCGTAAGAGAGCCAACTCTCATACCTCAGGAGACGCACCACCTCCAGACAAAGAGAGCCGCACATTTGATGCTGCGGGAAAAAGGGTTGCAGCACAAGCAGCAAATCAATGGCGTATTGCCAATTCACAAGCACTTTTGGCAAGATACGACAGAGCTCATTGGGATGAAATGCAACATTTCATTGAACACTTACCCAAGGAGTTCCAAAAAAGAGCGCAACAGGTGGTAGAAGAGGGACAAAGTATCTCAAATAATCAGATACGGTCTTCCATGGATGCAGCAGATACAGCTGCAAGGACAATAAACACTGCAATCACGATACGAAGGCACGCATGGCTGCGCACTTCAGGGTTCAAGCCGGAAATCCAACAAGCTGTGCTCAATATGCCATTTAATGAAGAAGCAATTGTTTGGGCCGGAGGTTGACACTGCCATTGAGAAACTCAAAAAAGACACCGATACAGCCAAAGCCATGGGCGCCCTCTACTCCCCGCTGAGCAGAGGCACATTTCGGAAAACACCTTTCAGGGGAGGGTTTCGAGGTCAACCCACAGAAACCACAACCTCACAAACAAGGCCTACTTACCAGGGTCAATATCAAAGGGGAGGTTTTCGGGGGCAATATAGAGGGGGCCAATTCCCAAGAAATCGAGGAAAATTCCAAGGCCCCAAAACGCCTCAAAATAAACAGTGACTCACAAGTCACACAACCCCATCACATAACACCTGTGGGGGGAAGACTAAGCCAATTTTACAAACTTTGGGAGGAAATAACAACAGACACTTGGGTCTTAGCGATTATCCAGCATGGTTATTGCATAGAATTTCACCAATTCCCTCCAAACGTCCCACCGAAAACACACTATGTCAAAACAACATATAGATCTTCTAGGTCTAGAAGTTCAAGCATTGCTACAAAAGGACGCAATAGAATTAGTACCAAATCTACAAAAAAACACAGGAGTTTACTCACTGTGCTTTCTAATACCCAAAAAGGACAAAACTCTGAGACCAATACTAGATCTCAGAACACTAAATACCTACATCAAATCAGACCACTTTCACATGGTCACGTTACAAGACGTAATCCCACTGCTCAAACAGCAAGATTACATGACAACATTAGACCTAAAAGATGCGTATTTCCATATACCAATACATCCTTCACACAGGAAATACCTAAGGTTCGTATTCCAAGGAATACATTACCAATTCAAAGTGTTGCCATTCGGAAAAACAACTGCGCCAAGAGTTTTTACAAAATGCCTGGCAGTAGTAGCTGCACATATCAGAAGGCAGCAAATACATGTGTTCCCGTACTTAGACGACTGGTTAATCAAAACCAACACGCTAAGACAGTGTTCACAGCACACAAAATATGTCATACAGACCCTTCACAGGCTAGGTTTCTCCATCAACTACGCGAAGTCACACCTTTTGCCGTGTCAAACTCAGCAATACTTAGGAGCGACAATCAACACAGCAAAAGGGATTGCCACTCCAAGTCCACAAAGGGTTCAAACATTTCACAAGATAATACAGGCCATGTATCCAACACAAAAGATACAAGTCAAAATGGTAATGAAACTCCTAGGCATGATGTCTTCATGCATAGCCATTGTCCCAAACGCAAGATTGCACATGCGGCCCTTACAACAGTGCCTAGCATCACAATGGTCACAAGGACAGGGTCAACTTCTAGATCTGGTGTTGATAGACCGCCAAACATACATCTCGCTTCTATGGTGGAACAGTATAAATTTAAACCGAGGGCGGCCTTTCCAAGACCCAGTGCCACAATACGTCATAACGACGGATGCTTCCATGACAGGGTGGGGAGCACACCTCAATCAACACAGCATCCAAGGACAATGGGACATACATCAGAGGCAGTTTCACATAAATCACTTAGAACTGTTAGCAGTATTTCTAGCGCTGAAAGCATTTCAACCCATAATAACCCACAAATACATTGTTGTCATGTTGTCTGTTTTGACAAGAATGTATTATCTAAACAAACAAGGAGGGACACACTCGACACAGTTGTGCCTCCTAACACAAAAAATATGGCATTGGGCGATTCACAACCACATTCGCCTAATAGCACAATTTATTCCAGGGATTCAGAACCAGTTGGCAGACAATCTCTTTCGAGATCACCAACAAACCCACGAATGGGAAATTCACCCCAAAATACTAAACAATTACTTTCAAATTTGGGGAACACCTCAAATAGATCTATTTGCAACAAAGGAAAACTCAAAATGCCAAAACTTCGCATCCAGGTACCCACAAGATCAATCCCAAGGCAATGCTCTATGGATGAACTGGTCAGGGATATTTGCGTACGCTTTTCCCCCTCTCCCTCTCCTTCCATATGTAGTAAACAGGTTGAGTAAAAACAAACTCAAACTCATACTAATAGCACCAACATGGGCAAGGCAACCTTGGTACACAACACTACTAGACCTTTCAGTAGTACCTCATGTCAAACTACCCAACAGACCAGATCTGTTAAAACAATACAAACAACAGATCAGACATCCAAATCCAGCATCGTTGAATCTAGCAATTTGGCTCCTGAAATCCTAGAATTCGGGCACTTAGACCTCACACAGGAATGCATGGAGGTCATAAAACAAGCTAGAAAACCTACCACTAGACACTGCTATGCAAATAAGTGGAAAAGACTTGTTTATTACTGCCATAATAATCAAATTCAACCTTTACACGCATCTGCAAAAGAAATAGTAGGATACTTACTACATTTGCAAAAATCAAACCTAGCTTTCTCTTCCATTAAAATACATCTTACGGCAATTTCTGCTTGCCTACAAATTACGCACTCAATTTCATTGTTTAGGATACCAGTCATAAAGGCGTGAAGGCCTAAAGAGAATTATACCACCAAGAACCCCACCAGTTCCTTCATGGAACCTCAACATTGTCATAACACGACTCATGGGTCCACCTTTTGAGCCCATGCACTCTTGTGAAATGCAATACTTAACGTGGAAAGTTACATTTTTAATTGCCATCCCATCTCTAAGAAGAGTGAGTGAAATACAAGCATTTACCATTCAAGAACCATTTATTCAAATACACAAAAATAAAGTTGTTCTACGGACCAATCCTAAATGTTTACCAAAAGTAATCTCACCTTTCCACTTAAATCAGACGGTAGAATTACCAGTGTTCTTCCCACAGCCAGATTCGGTAGCCGAAAGAGCACTACATCTTTAGACATCAAAAGAGCACTAATGTACTACATTGACAGAACAAAACTAATTCGAAAGACAAAACAACTATTTATCGCCTTTCAAAAACCTCATACAGGAAATCCAATTTCAAAACAAGGCATTGCTAGATGGATAGTTAAGTGCATTCAAACCTGCTATCTTAAAGCTAAAAGAGAACTACCTATTACACCAAAGGCACACTCAACCAGAAAGAAAGGTGCTACCATGGCCTTTCTAGGAAATATTCCAATGAACGAAATATGTAAGGCAGCAACATGGTCTACGCCTCATACATTTACCAAGCACTACTGTGTAGATGTGCTAACTGCACAACAAGCAACAGTAGGTCAAGCTGTATTAAGAACATTATTTCAAACTATTTCAACTCCTACAGGCTGAACCACCGCTTTTGGGGAGATAACTGCTTACTAGTCTATGCACAGCATGTGTATCTGCAGCTACACATGCCATCGAACGGAAAATGTCACTTACCCAGTGTACATCTGTTCGTGGCATTAGTCGCTGCAGATTCACATGCGCCCACCCGCCTCCCCGGGAGCCTGTAGCCGTTTAGAAGTAGATCTTAAACATTTGTAAATATATTACTTAAAACTTTATTATGTACATACGCATTCACTCCATTGCATGGGCACTATTACTAGCATACACAACTCCTACCTCACCCTCTGCGGGCAAAACAATCTAAGATGGAGTCGACGCCCATGCGCAATGGAGTCGAAATGAGAGGAGTCCCTCGGTCTCGTGACTCGAAAAGACTTCTTCGAAGAAAAACAACTTGTAACACTCCGAGCCCAACACCAGATGGCGGACTTTGTTAGTTAGTGGAATCACAATATTGTTTTAACTTTTAGGAAAGGTACTGATTTTATAAATGTCATAGATTGTTGAAAGGGGGTTCTATCTTGCAGTTCAGTAGTCGCCAAAGAATGCTGTCCTAGAGTCATCTCCAGCTGAACTGAGTGATTTGAATGAGTGTCATTTCTGCTTTGCCTGCTACAGCAGAAATCACAGTCTAAGTAAAATATGATTGTTCCTAAGCACCCGAAGTACTTATCCTGCAGGGTTGTTAAACATGTTACAAGTTTGACATGAGATGGCATTGCACCAAGTACCTAGTAAGGTACACCTTATTTCTGTTGTCTTGCCATGAAGGCAGGAAGAGGCAAAATCATTCACTGGTGTGGAACATAAAGTTAATGGATTTACATTGCTGCATCTTATGTTAGTTGACCATGCCTTTCCTGTTTAGCCAGGCCATCACCATAAATAATCTCACTTCTTATTCAAGGAGTATGTTGTTCATTGGTTCCAAGTTGTTAAATGGGGTTGGTCTAGCAGGGCTTTTTGACAGCCTCTTCCGACTGTGCAGGAGGTGGATTTGAATGGTGAAAATTCTACCATTCTGTAGACTCACTGAAATGAGTCCACCCTAACCAGCACGAATCCACCCAACTCGGGACTGGAACCTACGTTCCCATTATACATGGGTAAAAGCTGCTGAGTGAGCTGAAAGAATCTTTACCTACACGCTACCATCCACCATCAATTTCAAGCTACCACCGAAGCTTTCATGGCTAATAGTACATATTTATAGATGACTCTTGGGGGCTATGGGCTAAATGCGCAAGAGCCTGGCCAATTGAATCACACTGATATTTCATGATCCTGGCCAGTTAGAGGTCCTGGAAGGAGGCTACAGGTTTCTTGAAATACAGTTTGTTGAACACTGTATATTTTCGAAATTCAACCACAGATTAGTGCCCATACAATAAATCCACAAAGTCAAGGAGGCGCTGTTCAGTTGAGTAAATGACTCCTACTCTATATCCATGCTAGTTTTACCAACTTCAGTTACTTTAAAAACAAGCATCTGCGAAGGCAACTGGTTTTGTCTTTGGACCTTTTAAACTTTGCCAGTGTCTTTTAACATTGTTGTACAGCATTGGTAAGTTGCTGTACAGTATAGCCAAAAGAAAGATTTAAAAAAGCCAAAAAAAATGCACGTGCAGGCAAGATGATGTCGTAGTTGCATTTATTTTATTTACTGATTCATGATGGTTCAGTTAAAAAAAAAAAAAAATGTAGAAGTAGCACAAAGTTTTGTGTGTGTGTATATATATATATATATATATATATATATATATATATATATATATATATAAAAGATTGTGGGTATGTGGTACAACAGAAGAGCTGGTAGAGGCAACAGGAAGCAAGGGTGGGAGAGAAAAAGCAGAATGTGATGGAGAAGCACACAAGTGAGGAAGCAACAATGAGTGCATGGGAAGGAGGGCATTTGGTGGGGGAAGAACATGCTGCAGCCTGAAAAACAAGCAATACTGCAACACGGAGCTCTGGGAGCAGGTATCAAGCTGGGAAAAGCACATGAGGTAAAGAGCTGAAAAACACATACAGGCTTCAACAAAAATAAAAAAAGTAGCTCCCTAATAGGGAGTAGAGGGAGGGGAATGGAGGCAAGCTAATC
This sequence comes from Pleurodeles waltl, assembly GCF_031143425.1. NCBI lineage: Eukaryota > Metazoa > Chordata > Amphibia > Caudata > Salamandridae > Pleurodeles > Pleurodeles waltl. The sequence goes on from NC_090442.1 coordinate 522,371,361, forward strand.
AAAGAGATGATTAAAAGGTTATGCTCTAGCGCAGTGATTTCCAACCTGTGGTTCTTGGACCTCCCAGGGGTCAGCAAAGCCTCTTCAATGGGGTCCGGGACTGTTTAGAAAATTAAAGAATATTAACAGATCAGGTCCCCAGCTTTCAGTAGTGACTCAGTGGGGTGGTCCCTGGATTCCAATAATGATTCAGTGAGGGTTCTAGTAATGATAAAGTGGGAGGTCCACCAAAGTCAAAAGGTTGGAAACCACTGCTCTAGAGGATTGATAACACAAGATGAAGAAGCTGGGCAAGGAAAGCCACTAAATAAAGGCAAGCAAATGAGACTGTGAATAAAGCTGCCTGGTCTTTAAGCCCATTTTAAGTTTTGGGTAAGTCAACAACCGGTCTCTTGCAACTGGCTAAACCTGAAAATGTATAATTGCCCCATTGCCACACATTTGACTGAGAAGATTAGGTTTAGAGGTACAACCACTTTTGTGAACATTTTCTCACTTTGGAGAGAAGCTTACAAGCCGAGAGCAACATGAAGCGGTGGGCAGGGCATATGAGGAGAAGCGCACAATGGAGATAGACACATGCACTTGTGGCATATTTAAGCTGCATGCATTGGCAAAGCTAACAAGTTTTGCCTTTCCATGATATTACCTGAACTTTTGTCTATGCCAAAAGCTTTTGCTGATGCTAATCCACATCAGCAAAATCAAAAACACGACATGGTTCACAAAGTCTAGTTGTAGAAAGCCAGTAGTTAAAAAGGGTGCACCCTATGCTCACTCCATGTACATGATGAATACACAAGTGTATTCAAGCATCCACATGTATGCATCATGATGTTGCGGCGGCCCTAACATGATTATTTATACATGTACATGCTCTGCAAAATGTGTGCATAATCAAGAATCCGCTGCCATTTGACTTATAATTTACAGCCCCAAGAAAGAAGCAGCCAACTAGTTAATTTTCACTCCTAGCAGCAGGAACTATGATATCACTAGAGATTGCATGTGGCTAGAGATGTCACAACCTGACTAATAAGGAAATGAGACTTGATTTTATGCAGGGATCTCAGGAGTAAAAATTGTTGTTTATATAGTGTTTTACAGCACCCTTCTGTCATTTCTAAACCGTAATAACAGAAATTATCATTACCCAGTTTATGGTAATCACTGAACAGAATTCTGACGGATGGAAGACTGAGTCTGCATTGCTGCGATTAAATTGAGGACGTCCATTACACCACATTTTGTTAGTTGATCAGCCACTTCACTTAGCTACCCCAGCTGCTTAGTAGGCCTCTTCATTTTGTTTTTAACTGGCTAGCATGTCATTTGTCAGTTTGTGCCGTTCATATTTTACCTGGCTAAATCAGTTCATGTGTATTATGCTTGAATTGCACAATAACAAGGTACATAAAATCCCGCTTGATTAAAGAAATGTGTAGTGTCTTAGTACAACTCTGCCTGTGTGCAAGAGAGACTTTTCTATGGCAGGATTCTATCCAAGCCAGTTAGGCTGAAGACGTTTCAGCTGTCATCTGCTAAACAACATACGTGATGCATACCTAAAGGACAAAAGCAAACATGCTCCAAATTATCCTTTTAGGGCACATCCTTACCACATAATATATACTGAAAAGGGCTGCACTGACTGTGATTGGGTGTTCACACAGTGAAACACGAATATGAAAAATACATTGAAAGATAGATTCAAAATAAATAAATGTCCAATATACTTTTATAGTCAATGTATTCATCAGTGTTTGTAATCTTATTGACTGAATGACAGACTCCAACTTCACTTCCTGAAAATAAGATTGTTTGGTATTGTTAAGAAAACTGCACTTCTTACTACAAGTTGAAGCATTATTTGAAGGCAGTGTCGAAGCATCAAGGTTGGGGGCGTGAGCACTAAAAGAGGCATACTGAAGAGCTAGAAAAAAGTGTGCTCTCATGGAGTGCTTAACCAAAAATGAAAAAGGAGTTCCCAAAAAGCGAACAGTGGAAGGATACAAGACAGCCAGTCAAAAGGATGATATGAGGGCTATGCTCCAGGGGAGTGAGAAGCAGAAGTTGGAACATAATGGACAAGGAAATCCATCGACTAAGAAGCAAGCACGCAAGAGTGACAGTATATCCATCCAAGCATAAGCAGTGGGTGGGCTTTGAATCCACTGTAATATTTTGGTAAGCTGACAATAAGTCTCTTTCAATCGGACAGCTGTGCTGTCTGGTAGACTTAGACCTAAAAATGGCCAGACTCCGAGCTAAAAAGTCGAAATAGTTGAAGTAGTCATTTTGCCAGAGAATGTAAAAAAACGATTTTTGTTTTAACCCACACATATATTCTAATTTTATCACACATTATTCACTCTGTGCAGTAAGCATTGGTGGTTCTTCAGAAGCTATTGAATACAATGTAAAGTCTGGTATCTTCCCAAGCATGTTCAATAATCACTCTTAAATGTTTTATAATCTTGAGTTTCATACGTGTTTTGTAATCTGTCCTCCCTTCCCCTACCGGTTATATATAAAAAAAAAAAAAATACTTTGCAGCATAGCCAGCTTTCACATCTCTTCTATACTGCCCTCAGTTTTAAGCTTCCTGGTCAGAGTAAATTTTTTTGGCACTTTACGCTTTCCAAAGGCAATTATAATACACAGTCTGGTAGATGAAGAACAGAGAAGCTTTGCAAGTCTGTGAAAAGATAATGCGATTAATTTTCTTCCGTATCCAACCTTTAGTCTGGATTATTCTTTGTCATACTTCAACCTGCAGTTCCTAAACTTGTGGACAGTCTAACAATACATCCTGATTTGTATTGCGTTTTATTACACCTGCAGCAACTATGTGAAATAGAGGACTACAGTTTCCACATTGCTTTCTGGATCTCAGTGTAACCTAAACGATTTTTTGATTCACTAGTATGTCAGATAGCGCTCTTAATCCTTGATAACTGCTTGCAGTTCCTTGTTTTACTCAGTCCATTTTTCATAGTTTCAAGTTGTTTGGCTGGATTAATTTGCATAATCTTGAGATGTCCTATTTGATTTTCTTTTTAGTAAATTCTCAAATACGACATTGCTTAAATGTCTTTGCCCTCACCATGTCAAAATATTCCTTCCTAGCAGCTTTTCAGGACAACCTATCTCGAAGCTCCCTAATGGGTCGACTGAACTCCAATGAGCATTTTAATACAATCCGTATTGGTTCACGTAGTTTACTACCTTTTTAGAGTCCAATTTTTCTAGTTTTACTCTGCTTAGTATTTTCCCTTTTATAGTTTTTACACATAATGTCTTTATAACAATGGAGTTCTTTGAGAACCAAGCTCTCCTTTGCAAGATGGTGTCAGCAGCATTTTAATATTTTTACCTACTGCATTTTCCATAAAATCTATTGAGTTAAACAAGTCTTGGATGTCTTTTCTCCTCTGGAACATTTAACTGAAGAACACTTTGCATATTGGAGATTTTGAATAGCACCACCAGTTTTATTATGGACCCTCAAGTGTATGCATAATGGAACAGCCCGCTTAGCTATTGATGAAATAGAAGCAGGCATATCATCCTTCTTGTGACCCACTTGCATTACTCAGGTCAAGAAATTCTATCCTTCATAATCTTGGGGAAAACTTTGTTCTGCCGTTAGGAATTTTGTTAAAGCAGTGTCTTTCAAAAAGTCATACACAGATGAGCATATCTTTGAAGTTCTAGCTATCCCATTTTAATTACCTAGTTCCTCATTTGTGACATTAATACCCAAATTTCTTTCGCAAGCTGAGGACCTGACAGACAACAAAGTAAAATAATTATTCAGTGTTCTCCTTGGTCCAGTAGTGGAACAGTACCAAAAGACCTCTGGTATTGTAGCGCTCAACGAAACAAATAAAATCATAGTGTTCTGAAACATGTATTTGGAAGGGAAACTTTAATCCTTTGCTGAAACAGTCGTACTACTTAAGTATGATTACAGTACCATTGATCTTTGGTCTTCCGTGGTTCTGATTTTCAGACTGTGGTATGTATCATTTTTGGTGTACCTTTTTAAATTATTGCTCACGCTTTATTTCATTTTCTGTTCTTGTTTACAGTATAGTTTTTAAAAACAAGTTGAATTACAAGGTTATATTCTGTGTGAATTTGCTGTTTTTGTTAACAGGATTCAAAGTGAAGATTGTCTCCACACTAAGTGATTTGTTAGAGAGGTTTTTGATTTATAATTAGTACAGGGAGTGCAGAATTATTAGGCAAGTTGTATTTTTGAGGATTAATTTTATTATTGAACAACAACCATGTTCTCAATGAACCCAAAAAACTCATTAATATCAAAGCTGAATATTTTTGGAAGTAGTTTTTAGTTTGTTTTTAGTTTTAGCTATGTTAGGAGGATATCTGTGTGTGCAGGTGACTATTACTGTGCATAATTATTAGGCAACTTAACAAAAAAAAAATATATACCCATTTCAATTATTTATTATTACCAGTGAAACCAATATAACATCTCAACATTCACAAATATACATTTCTGACATTCAAAAACAAAACAAAAACAAATCAGTGACCAATATAGCCACCTTTCTTTGCAAGGACACTCAAAAGCCTGCCATCCATGGATTCTGTCAGTGTTTTGATCTGTTCACCATCAACAATGCGTGCAGCAGCAACCACAGCCTCCCAGACACTGTTCAGAGAGGTGTACTGTTTTCCCTCCTTGTAAATCTCACATTTGATGATGGACCACAGGTTCTCAATGGGGTTCAGATCAGGTGAACAAGGAGGCCATGTCATTAGATTTCCTTCTTTTATACCCTTTCTTGCCAGCCACGCTGTGGAGTACTTGGACGCGTGTGATGGAGCATTGCCCTGCATGAAAATCATGTTTTTCTTGAAGGATGCAGACTTCTTCCTGTACCACTGCTTGAAGAAGGTGTCTTCCAGGAACTGGCAGTAGGACTGGGAGTTGAGCTTGACTCCATCCTCAACCCGAAAAGGCCCCACAAGCTCATCTTTGATGATACCAGCCCAAACCAGTACTCCACCTCCACCTTGCTGGCGTCTGAGTCGGACTGGAGCTCTCTGCCCTTTACCAATCCAGCCACGGGCCCATCCATCTGGCCCATCAAGACTCACTCTCATTTCATCAGTCCATAAAACCTTAGAAAAATCAGTCTTGAGATGTTTCTTGACCCAGTCTTGACGTTTCAGCTTGTGTGTCTTGTTCAGTGGTGGTCGTCTTTCAGCCTTTCTTACCTTGGCCATGTCTCTGAGTATTGCACACCTTGTGCTTTTGGGCACTCCAGTGATGTTGCAGCTCTGAAATATGGCCAAACTGGTGGCAAGTGGCATCGTGGCAGCTGCACGCTTGACTTTTCTCAGTTCTTGGGCAGTTATTTTGCGCCTTGGTTTTTCCACACGCTTCTTGCGACCCTGTTGACTATTTTGAATGAAACGCTTGATTGTTCGATGATCACGCTTCAGAAGCTTTGCAATTTTAAGAGTGCTGCATCCCTCTGCAAGATATCTCACTATTTTTGACTTTTCTGAGCCTGTCAAGTCCTTCTTTTGACCCATTTTGCCAAAGGAAAGGAAGTTGCCTAATAATTATGCACACCTGATATAGGGTGTTGATGTCATTAGACCACACCCCTTCTCATTACAGAGATGCACATCACCTAATATGTTTAATTGGTAGTAGGCTTTCGAGCCTATACAGTTTGGAGTAAGACAACATACATAAAGAGGATGATGTGGTCAAAATACTCATTTGCCTAATAATTCTGCACTCCCTGTAGATAAATTAACCAGTTGTCATAGTGATGAAGTGGCTTTTTCGGCCTTCCAATGAGCTTGTAGGGAAAGAATAAAAAAATAAAAAATCCCATCCACATAGCAGAACATCACCAAAAATGTATTTGAATCTACTTACCAAATGTTATTTCTTCAAGATTTGTTATAAATACAGGGAGTGCAGAATTATTAGGCAAATGAGTATTTTGACCACATCATCCTCTTTATGCATGTTGTCTTACTCCAAGCTGTATAGGCTCGAAAGCCTACTACCAATTAAGCATATTAGGTGATGTGCATCTCTGTAATGAGAAGGGGTGTGGTCTAATGACATCAACACCCTATATCAGGTGTGCATAATTATTAGGCAACTTCCTTTCCTTTGGCAAAATGGGTCAAAAGAAGGACTTGACAGGCTCAGAAAAGTCTAAAATAGTGAGATATCTTGCAGAGGGATGCAGCACTCTTAAAATTGCAAAGCTTCTGTAGCGTGATCATCGAACAATCAAGCGTTTCATTCAAAATAGTCAACAGGGTCGCAAGAAGCGTGTGGAAAAACCAAGGCGCAAAATAACTGCCCATGAACTGAGAAAAGTCAAGCGTGCAGCTGCCACGATGCCACTTGCCATCAGTTTGGCCATATTTCAGAGCTGCAACATCACTGGAGTGCCCAAAAGCACAAGGTGTGCAATACTCAGAGACATGGCCAAGGTAAGAAAGGCTGAAAGACGACCACCACTGAACAAGACACAGAAGCTGAAACGTCAAGACTGGGCCAAGAAATATCTCAAGACTGATTTTTATAAGGTTTTATGGACTGATGAAATGAGAGTGAGTCTTGATGGGCCAGATGGATGGGCCCGTGGCTGGATTGGTAAAGGGCAGAGAGCTCCAGTCCGACTCAGACGCCAGCAAGGTGGAGGTGGAGTACTGGTTTGGGCTGGTATCATCAAAGATGAGCTTGTGGGGCCTTTTCGGGTTGAGGATGGAGTCAAGCTCAACTCCCAGTCCTACTGCCAGTTCCTGGAAGACACCTTCTTCAAGCAGTGGTACAGGAAGAAGTCTGCATCCTTCAAGAAAAACATGATTTTCATGCAGGACAATGCTCCATCACACGCGTCCAAGTACTCCACAGCGTGGCTGGCAAAAAAGGGTATAAAAGAAGGAAATCTAATGACATGGCCTCCTTGTTCACCTGATCTGAACCCCATTGAGAACCTGTGGTCCATCATCAAATGTGAGATTTACAAGGAGGGAAAACAGTACACCTCTCTGAACAGTGTCTGGGAGGCTGTGGTTGCTGCTGCACGCAATGTTGATGGTGAACAGATCAAAACACTGACAGAATCCATGGATGGCAGGCTTTTGAGTGTCCTTGCAAAGAAAGGTGGCTATATTGGTCACTGATTTGTTTTTGTTTTGTTTTTGAATGTCAGAAATGTATATTTGTGAATGTTGAGATGTTATATTGGTTTCACTGGTAATAATAAATAATTGAAATGGGTATATTTTTTTTTTTGTTAAGTTGCCTAATAATTATGCACAGTAATAGTCACCTGCACACACAGATATCCCCTAACATAGCTAAAACTAAAAACAAACTAAAAACTACTTCCAAAAATATTCAGCTTTGATATTAATGAGTTTTTTGGGTTCATTGAGAACATGGTTGTTGTTCAATAATAAAATTAATCCTCAAAAATACAACTTGCCTAATAATTCTGCACTCCCTGTATTGACAACAACCCGAGTCCTGTTTGATTAATATAACATCTACGGTATTCATTATGATTCGTTAGCTGAAGAAAGCATTTAATGATTCTTTTACATAACATTCATCAAGGGTTAAGTCATTTTTATCCTCCCAACTTGATAGGTAAAGCTTCGTTAAACAATGTTTTGTTTTTGAATCTTTTAGCTACATATATATTTATAAGTTCATTGCTGTCAAGAATGGGACGGCATAGAACTATTAGTGGTGGAAAGTTTATTTTTGACCCTAAGCCATGCTGTCACAAGATTTAAGAATGTCTGTGCGGCAAATTTGCCTTCATCCCTACCTTAAGAATAGTTTAATTTCCTTTTAAAAAATAATTCATCCGGGGTTGCCCTTTGCCAGGCCTTTTACAGTTTTGATTAAAAACTTGTACATGCCCCATCATCCTGGTAAAGTAGTCTTCATTCTTTATGGGGGATATTTCTTCGTATTGCCACCATACATTGTGTGAGTTATATCCTGACTGCACATTCTGCATGAATCTCATAACCAAGTCCTAATTAAATAGTTTGCTCACACTCCTAAATTAATTATAATTGTAGCCAGTTTACTATCCTTGTAGAATGTACATGAATTATCTTCTTCATTTAGTTTGCAATGCTAAATGGTATCTGTTAATATTGTTTCATTCCTTTTACGTGTAGCAGTATGAATGGTGGATTTGCAATGATCTTCCTCATCTGTTTAACTTTAATTAAATAATATACTCTTTCATTTTTCTCTTATGGTCCAAATTTAGTTTTTTATCTTCCATAGGTATGAGTTCTAGTCATTAAAAGATTCACCCATTCATGATTTGATTTCATATGGATAGCAGCTAGTTTATCATGCAGATGAAATTGACATCCATCGATTTGATTTAATGGTTGGCTAGTTGGTTAATAGGTAATGGATTGGTATCTTCCTCTGTTTTTTTTTTTTTTTTTTAAGAACTTGGTTATACATAGCTATGATAACTGTTCCATTCTCTTTGTACTTAACTGTTCGTCAACCTACCACTACTGTGTTTATGGTATTTTTGTTCATGTCACTTGATGATCACTGCAGTCCTGCAACACCTTTTGTCATCGGGTGTTAACCATAGAACGTTTAACAAATCTTTAGAAACATTCTGTTTTCTGTTTTGCATGTGCTGTACATAAATAGTCAGATCGGGAGATTATATAAAGTCTATTTTTACCTAAGAATTGTTTTGAAGCTGTCGACCATTTGCTCTGTATAGCCTTTACCAGCATGAGTGAACCAAATGCAAACCAAGTTTATTAGCAATTGTAAAGTCATTTTTTAAATACCTTGTGCAGTATTTTGATTCCGAGACTGATCTGGAAGAAGGCCTGGTTTTAAAAGATGACATTGACTTTATATCTTTAGAATCCCCATTTGAGGCTTAGGCAGGTTTAAAATTTGTAGCAGATCAGTTACCTGAACACCCAGTGTATCGCTTACTCTGACCGTTAGGCCTCTCTTTCAGTGACTAGCTATTCATTTATTATCTGCTGCAGTTGTTGTGACCACAAAATAAATAAAAACATATTTGAAAGTGTGTCATGCATACAAATGGGGGGTGGGTTTGGGGGGGGTGTCATGCTATGTATAAATCCTGGCATCGCTTATCTATGCTTTGCGGAGGAGTAACATGTGCATTTTTAATGCTGCCTTCAGGGATACTGTTTGTCTGAATTGAGGCCATCTCTCAGTAAGTCTAGTGGTGTTGTCATTGCTTTGCATTCAAATTGTCTTTACTGTTTTGTGCAGTTACTTAACTATGCAGTTCATTCAATGTACACGATATACCGCTAAAAGGTGCTGGTTAAGTTTACTTCTTCGACTGACAAGATATGACCCGTTTTGGGTTATTTCGGACATTTGCCTTGGTGATAAGCTGTACTTGTTTGATGGGTTCATTCAGTGGCTTAATGAAACAGGAAGGGGCCCCCTGCACAGAACATGGAGGGGAACCCTCTTTGGACTCAGGCAGGTGTTGTGCTGAGGGGGCCCCTGGAGCTGGCCCTGGAACTCCGGGGGGGGTTTGTTACGCCCCTCGGTTCATTGATGTTTTGCAAAGAACTGCTTGCATCGCACAGAGCAATTTTGAAAAGTGTCACTTTTTGAATGGAGTGTTTCCAGACAAGTACAGTTCTCTCTGAATTTATGGCCTTCATCCTGGCTGTTCAGAGGCAAGGAATAATTGTCACACAACCTTTAGTACGGTTTTATGCTTTGTAACCACTTCAGTCTTACAAAGTTGTATCACAGCCAAAGTTTTTTTTTTTTTTTTTTTTTTTTTTCCTTATGTAAATTAGGCAGTTGCGACTACCTCAACTGAAGTTGATTTTGTATACTGTTGTGTGCAGCAGTGATGTTGAAGTAGTAGATTTGTTTTGATTTGCGTACAAGAATCTTTGCATAAGTATGCACTGGAATTTAATTTAGTCTGAAGGGCTATGTTTTACTTCCAGTTGTGCAGACTCCATTTCAATAATCTTTGTAATAATTCAGTCTTTCCATTTGCTCACCTTTCTGCTACTTTGAAAGCAAGTGTCGTAAAAGTTGGCTTATCACTAATGCTGGCTTTGGTGGCTGGAGGAGAATTTCTTGCCATAATTTAATTGCATTTCTCATACACTGAATATATGAGATTCACTTTTGTTTGAAACAGTACTGTTATCTACATCTAAAAATAAACACATTTGTCGTTTTATGGACTCAGTTCATACCACTGTATCTCTGCCTGCACCATATTAATATATTTCAGTCAGTTTACAGTTTTGAGAGCATTTACCCTTTATTGTGTTCTGTTTCAAAAGACAAAACAGTGAATACATAGTGACTTGCTAAAATAATGCTAAAGATTACTTTCAAAAACAATTTTGCCGATTAGTTGTTAATGTTGAGGAAAATAGTAAGCTTGCAGTTCTGCAAGACTTAAATTGCTCCCGTTCAAGAAACTACAGATAAACATTGCCAAAGCCAAAACGGTCTGATGTGGTCTACTATCCTGTTAGCTTTGTTAGTGCTTGTTTTGTCATGGTTTTTGTAAAACGTTATTGTAGAGGGAAATGCTGGTCCCCTTGCCAATATATTTAAATAGAAATATGTATCGTTTTGGTCTTTGGCACTGAAAGGAGCTACCTTGTGTGTGTGTAAGAGCAGAATGCCTTCACTCACACCTAAGGTATCAGCAGATTGATGTGTGGTGACCCTTTGTCCATGCTGTATGCTGTAGTGGATGAAACTGAAATGTGAATGTCAGACTGATGAATGAAGAATGTTGGCTGAAAGCCCCTATAAGAAAATATGCTGCCTATATCAAGAAGTGTTAGCTAACCTGAGACCTAACACTGTGTGCATTTGAAAGGGTGAACAACTTCATCCAGGAGGTGAGACTGAGGTAGGGATCTGGGGCTCACAATAGGGAGGCCACAGGAAGGTCGTCTTTAATGGAAATGATAACAATCAATCAGTCTCGTATTTGATCAAGTTAGAGCTATTGGTGTTGTAAATTCCTAACTGAACTGGACTTTTCTTGCCACATAAATTGAAAATGAAAAATAAAACAATTGACATAAGCGAACCAATTCAAAGATCCATGAGTTCAAAAGAGAGACACAAAAGGAAAAAGATGTTCGCTCAACAGTATCATCAGTCTTGCAATTATCCATGTAACAGGGTCAGTCTGCAAGGCGGTAACAAAGCCTCCCCCAGGAGGGACAAACGGAAAGCATTTACCAATGCTAACAAAGGATTTTTGAAAGGCAAGCCCACAAATGAGTTGAAGTTAGGGGCGTGGTTAAAGGCCCACAATACGAACAGGTCAAAAAGCTTGCACGCTCAACCTAAAAAAGACATTGTTATTTTAAGTGGACTCCTATAATTACTTTTCTGCAGATTAGTTGTCATATAACCTTTCAAGAACATTGTGATACTTTGGATAATTGAATTGATCACCATTTATTTCTGGTACTCATTTCTGTTCCAAAGGGGATGTACATGAGGGAGTACTCTAAACACTGTTATGCCATGCATCACTTCTATAGCATTTGTCAGCAAAAACACAAATAAGATTCTTGTTTTTGTGCAGCAAGTGCAGAGGAAGCTGACTGATAGAACAAAGTGGCCCGCCTTTTGGAGCCAAGCAATAGCTTTAAACTGAAGCAAATTCATGTGTACTTATTTGTTTTATCCTACACACAAGAAGAGAAAATCTGCACATCCGAAATGTATACAGGGTAGTTCTGTTTATCTGCGGTTAAGTATGTTAATGTAGGCCCAAGGGCTGTACAAAAAAAGTATACATACCCCAAAACGGTACACGTGCCATCATTGCCTAGGCTCTGTAAAAACCTGTGTAATGCTTAGATTGTTTTAACTGTGTGGAGGCCGAAAAAACAGTTAGCCATGTTTGAAAAGTGAGTGATCAACATTAGTAGGCTGTCCAATATATTCTTAAGATGTTTTTTTTCTGTTTTTTTTTTTTATAGGTGTGGTGTTGAGACCGCTTTGATTGTTCTCCAGCCTCATGATTTTTAGAAAATCAGATTAAAAAATACATAAAGAATACAGGTACATAAATTACACAGGGGCTTTCAGTGATCCCTCTTCATTCATTTCTCTGTTCCATTCTTGTCCACATTTTGTTTGAGCCCACCACTGCATACAGTGTGGGACATTGACTCTTTTTACTGTATTTTTAACACCTGTTGCATATATTCACAAGCACTAAATAAAATATATTGCATGCTTGCCAGCACCACACCTAAATTATTTGCTAGTGCTCGCTTCATCAGAAGACACTGGGGGAGGACTCAAGTTAGAAAAGCTAGGGGTCAGAAGATCTCTGTGATGGAAGGTCTCCATCGACCATGATGTCTGTCTGATTAATTTTACGGTGATGCAAGCTTATCTGTTTGATGGTAAAGTGAGAAATCATAAACAAGCATTGGCAATGCCAAGAGGTCTAGCTGTAAAGGAATGTCTTATGGTAATCTGAAGCATTCTAAGCAAATGGCAGGGGAATGGATATGCATCTGTGGAAGCAAAGTATTGCAGAATAATTTTGGTGTAGGGTAAAAGGTTAAGTGACAGTTGCACTGTCAAGCCAGACCTAAAACTCTGTGTATATTTACAAAATCCCTTCTTCCATCTTTAGGGCTGCCAAAGAAAAACATAATAAATTATCCAGTTATCGAAGACACTATAATAGTATTACAATGTTATTGTCAGCCCTCAAAGTTCAATCTCAGTCAGTTGGATAAATAAACAAAATGATCACAGCTGCTAGAGGGCAAGCTCTTCTTTTTTTCTGGAAGTACACACATTCTGCCCATTCAAAACATACTCCTGGCTCCCAATATGTGGGCAGAGCCAAAGGTCCTCTCAAGTGATGCTCACATAATTGTCTGGTGGAACCTGCACTGTCATGCCAGACTATAAGTTATTCAATATGTTAGAAGATATGTTGATTAAAGGGGCAGCAGAGCTGAGTCCTTTTGAATCTGCACAAAGTTTAATTTAATTTAACCTAAGAGTTGACAAATACTTTCACGTAATTCCTTTACAGAGCTCTTTTAATTGTGATCGGCTGTTTCCCCCTTACAGGGACAACGGTACCAGGTGGTATTATCAGAGGAAGTGTTCACAATATTCCATTTTTTTTAGAAATATTTTTTTGATTAGAATGTAAATCAAAAACCACCAAACCCTGTTGCATTTATTACTCATACAGGAGCATGATCTAATACGTCATATAGTCTGACAGTCTGTGCTCCACTTGCAAGTTTTCTTTCCCATAATGATATCTGGTGTCCTACTACGTACATCTAAGGCAGCCTTCCTTCATGAGTTCTATTACTAGATGTATCCTAAGTGCCCATTTAGCTAAATCTTCGAACTCTTTATCATTCTTCCTGAGCACTTTCAAGTGGGATTTCTTTGCCAGCCCCATTGTAGTGTTTAAGCTATGCATTTTGAGGGGGGCCAGTGGATTGCATCCAGTGTGTTGCTTTTACACTTTCGCAAGAGTATTCTGAGTAGCGCAAATGTGTATTGCATTTTCCCTTTTTAAGTTATGCGTTAACCAAGACCTTTTGTTCTTAATAAAATGATATGCATACAGCATGGGGCAATGAGTCAGCCTACTTCAGCCACTGGTTGACTTCACTTGGCGTGCTGCATTTTACTATCTTGCAAAGAGCACATCCACACACACACAGTGGTCCCTTCAGTGCCAGTGTTTGTGTTTTTACTTTATAATTACTTTAACCCCTTTTATGCGTTGGACGACCGGTGCCAAAGTGCTCATGTGCATCCACTAGACACCAGGGATTTTTTATGCCCACCATGGGCATTGCCATTCCTCCACCCCAAATAAAAGGGGACAGTCTGAGCAGCATGGGGGGGGGGGCGTGTCAGCCCACTAGACACCAGGCAAAACAAAACAAATTGAGGGCTCCGGGTTGACCACCACTATGGGCATGGTTCTGCCACCACCTCAACTGAATGAGTCAGCAGTCTTTATGCCGCCATTCTTCCAATCTTTACCCCTTCCCCCTCTATCTCCCCCCCCCCCCCCCCCAACACCCATACACCACCACCACCAGTCCCAGGCCTAAAAACTATAACCTCTCAATGGCAAGCAAAATTATATTTGACTCTTTTGGGTGTTGATTTTACAAATGAACCAGGAGAGCTTGGCTAACTGCCAATATCATCCTACTTGCAGTGGTAGCTGCTACACTTTAAACACTTTAAAGACTTGTTATGCTGCCACCTGGAAAAGCCTACCAGACTCGGACCCTTCTAAAGCTAAACATCTGGGGAAGTCCAGGGTGGTGTGCTTCACATGCACCCCCACACAATATTCTTACCCACAATGTCCTGCAAACCTCCAACTTTGCTTGAAATCACTAATTTTCCCTACATTTCTGTGACCCAGCATTGACCATCTGTACTTATAAAAACTCTGCCCCACTTGTGCTGGGTACCCAAAGCAGTCGGCATAAAAACGCATGGAAAAAAAAAATATGCCCATTTGGACCGCCCCCTTCCCCCTCATTTTCTACATGTTTTTGTACCTTCCTTGTCGCAGGCACTTTGCGCACCAACACAAGTGAGATATCAATTTTATTGGGAGACCAAGGGGAATGCTGTGTGGTAGGAAATTTGTGGCTCCCTTCAGATTCCAGAACTTTCCATCACAGAAATGTGAGGAAGATATGTTTTTGTAGATGTGTTTTGAGGCTTGCTTCTGGGTAACAGAACCTGGTTCAGGCTGAGCTAGAACCCAAAATCCACAGCTAGGCACATTGCGAAATTATTTTCACTTTTGGGTGAAAACCTGTGATGTGTCCATGCTGCATTTTGAAAAATAATGGGGATAAGGAGGATTAAAGGTCCAGTGTATACCCTCCAATGAAAGTGACTATTAAAGCAATACACTGTTCCTAAGAGACCAAGGTGAATGATAGGAAAATACTCTGGGATCCTAATTAATAGGAGCAAGAGTCCTCACACACCCAGATGGGTGTCATGCTTCATCATCGGACAAGCTCCTCGTCAGACCGGCGCTGCAATGTCTGACGGGCACCACCCAGTGGGGGGCTCTTTGCCGGAGATCTTTTGCGATGATGCCTTACTGTCCCGCAAATGAGTAGGGAGGAAAAGGCGGGGAGAGTTCAAAGGATGGATGAGAATAAAATTGGCTCAGGACCCTTACTAAATGCTAACTTTATTTTGTTTGTGTAGGGTGAAGGCCAAGATTAAAAAATCAATAGAGAAAGTGAGATAGAGATAATGCTCAACCACTTTCAAGCTATATGTCTAAAGGTGGAGGGTTCAGGGAACTACCAGACCCACCTTAAAATCGGGTCGACATGTTTCGCGTCTCGGTGGTCCAGCATGGATCCAATGACGCTTCTTCAGGACCTAGTACAAAAAGAACTTCTCCAATTTGAAGCGAAGTTAGCTGTTATGTAATTTTGCTGATAGTCAAAAAAAGGTAGTTGTCAGTCACTTACACTAGTCTATTGTAACCAAGTGTTTAGTTCCTATTCGTCACCCTGGAAAAAAATCAAAGCACAAATTGTATCTCAGAAGAATTATGAGTTAATCGAAGCAGAATGAAAAACTGTGTGGCACACGTGACAGTGTAGGTGATAGCACATCCATGCTAAGTAAACAAAAATCATGCTTACCCTCCCAAAATGAGTCAGGGCTTCATGGGATCACGCGGGCCATAAGCCAGATCAGCACAACATACTCTTTGTCATGTCAGAGAAAATACAAATATACGTGTTAGAAGCGAGGTGTCATGCCCTTCAACAAATGGAGGGACTACACGGAGTATATGTGAACATAAAAACAGGTCAAAAGGGGGGGATTCCCCTTACAAAAAAGACACATTAAGGTACTACATAAGAAAAACATCATTTGATGGAGAAAGTACCTAATATGTACGAATTTGCAAACAGCTACTGAGTGCCCGTATGTAGTGTTCCTACATAAGAATGAACCTGGCAGCTGTCTAATCCACCGCCCCGTTAGTCTAATAACTGTCCATTCGTCTGTTGTAATGCTGATTTGTAAAAGACAGAACCCCTTTATAAACGAAAAACAAACACACAGAAGAGAGGGCTCAGGGATCCCCTGTTACCAGTAAGCACCAGGGTATAGTTCCAACACAGTGTGGCCAAACACTTACTTGCTCGGGACCTGGTGAAGGGCGGCACAACCTACCCCTGGGCGCGCTCCCGGATGTGAACGGGAAGCGCGAGCCCAGGAGTAAAAGTACATCGTCCGGAGCGCGTCATCGGCAACCGCTGTGTGCGTTGCTACGGGACGCGAGTACGTCTCGAAAACGGCGCTCATCCAAAATCAATGACGGACCCACGGTGGGCCCGACTATAACATGGCAGCCATTTTAGAGTGAAGTGATGTAAAGATGTTATCTGTCAGGAGAACTAGTCGGGATGGCTTGAGTGCGCCTCATTTGTTCCTTTACTCGAACTTAAAGGAAAGGAATGTAATCCTAATTCATCGTCTGTAGCCAGTAATCCGCAAATTTTTCTCATGCTGTTTGGTAATTACATCAGGTAGTGATAAGGTGGTGATAAAAACGGGGTAGTGCAGAGGCACTTACATGATCAATAAGCCACTCGGTCTTTCATGTGTTATTGCCTAGATCAAGGAGAGAGACTCATCCAAGGGATGTCATCATTCAATCCCCTGTGGTGGGTTCCAAGTCTGAACACCCAGCGCTGTTCTAGTTCGAAGAGAGGCCTAGTCTCTTTTTGGGCACATGTCTGTAATACAACCCACCACATGTCATCAGGGCTGTGTTGCGCTTCAGTATAATGAATGCTAAGTTTGGTTGAAGCTCGACCGCAGCGGATATTACTGCGGTGTTCATTAATTCTGAGTTTGACCGCTCTTGTGGTCATGCCTACATATTGTAAGTTACACGGGCAAGTTATCAGATATACACAATATTTAGTGTTGCAGTTGGTGTGTCTAAGTAAACGCCAGTTGCCAAACGGTGCTAAATCTAATGAATCCAGTTGTTTTGTGAGTTCCTGCCTCCTGCCAGTGTAAATTCTTTTTGGAGTGCCCTATGTTAATCTGACTTCACAGCATAACCGATTATGTCCATTTGAAACTGTTCTGTATTAAGGTAAAAAAAAAAAAATCTCAACTTTTTGACCATGCTGCCATGCATGGTGTTGCCCTGTCTACTACATCTGGAAGTGTGTGGATTGAATTTATGGTTCCATCCGTGTTTATTAACCTCTGTTTCGAGATAGCTTAGAACTCTCAACACCATTTTGTTCCCTCTGCCAGAATGGTGATAGTATTTATAAAAGGTCTCTTTCGAGCAACCTTCAGGCTGGTCATTGAACAAGGTTGTGGGGTGGTCATGAGGAGTCCCTATGTTAATCTGTAAATCTCTGGAAATGTAATGGAAAATTATCTGTCTTGACTGTTACATCAGCAGTGAGAGTTTGAAAGATCCAAGCATTACCTCTTCAGCCTCCATACCTGGCATTCGAAAGGTCTAGAGTGATGCTTTGAACGAACCCATGTTTAATGCCAAAGCTACTTCCATACTTCCCTTTAAATGGAAAGCTCCATCTTCCAACTTGCTTCCAGAATTTAACCACTGTGGCTGAGAGGGCCTGCACTTGCTGGCATAAAATGTTGCCTAAAATTGTACATTACCAGGACAGACTTTCATTCACTTGAATTAACTCTGTTTCATTCAGTGATGATAATAAAGGATCAGCCTGTTCTGCATAGGGCATTGCTCGTCGGATTTCAGCATATATCCCGTTCTGCAGTCGAAAGACCTACTGAGATCTCAGAAGCAACGTAAGAGCCCATTGCACCAGAATTATGGCAGTAACAGCTGCACTCTTTGCTTGGATGGTGATTGCAGACATCTGGAAGACCGCAGCACGGTCTTTAACACAGCTTATGAAGTATTTATGCCTTGACATCCAGAATGGCAGTAGAGAAAGTGTTACTGCACAAGCTGTTTAAGGTGACCCACCGTTACTACTACTTTATTGTGCATATCATTCTTATACTGATATAGTATGTGTTATTCAAACATGCAAATCTATTAACAATCGTAGGTTAGATTTTCTATGCCTCGTAGCTTCACATGCGACCTGCCAGAGGGTAATTTTATAATTTGACTTGACTAGATGGTAAGCTCTGAGTAGCTCAGCCTCTGGGAAGTTGGGGATTATAGTTCCTTCTCATTTACCTGATTTTGGATCAAATAATGATGTGAATGAACTACATTTAGGCCCTCATTACGAATCTGGGGGTTCTAGGACCGCCAGACTTGTGGTGGCGGTCGGAGCACCGCCAGTGCGGCGGTCTGACAACCACATTATGACCGAGGCGAAAGCGCCAGGGTCCGACTGCCACTTTTTCGCCTACCAAAGGCCTGGCAGTCTTAATCTGCCAGGGCAGCACTGCAAGCAGCGCTGCCCCGGGGATTACGACTCCTGTGTCTGCCAGCTTTTGCATGATGGTTCCACTGCCACTCAAAGGCTGATGGTGCCGGGGGCCCCATGGGAGCCCCATTGCGCTTTTCACTGCCTGAATTACAGGCAGTGAAAAATGTGATGGGTGCTATTGCACCCAATGCACCACAACACTGCCACCAGATCGATTTATGAGCCTGTGCCAATGTTTTGGGTAGTTACCAGCAGGAAACTCTGTTTCCGCCGCTGCCCCAGCGAGAAACTCATAATAGGGCCAGCGGGCGGAAGACAGAACTTGTGGTATTCCGACCAAATGAGTTTGGCGGGTGGCCTCGGCCTATGTTCAGAGGGTAGATATTTCTGATCCTGTTTGATACGTTTATTGCAAATCTGGGGCCGATTTATCAAAATGTTTGATGTAAGTGGTACTGAGCGGATTGCTAGAAATATAACTTGAAGTAGTGAGTAGGAAGCTGTCTTTTTACTCTGTGTGGCCTACTAAGTACGGACATTGCAATTACAAAAGTTTTAAAGAGCACCGACCCAGCTGATATAAAGCTGAATGCATTATCTTGCTCCAGACAGTTCTAGCAAAGAATTTGAGGTGGGGCTTGCGTATGTCAACTGTTTTACTTTTCATTTTTAATTTATGTGGCAAGAAAAGTCCAGTTAGGAATTTACAATGCTAATAGCTCTAACTCAAGCAAACACAAGACCCACTGCATTGCAAATGCTTGTTTTCTTTGTATTTAAACTGGTCTACTTCTCCATCTCTTATGTCTTTTTATCTTTATTGTAGAGATTGATAGGCTACTTTCAGCTTTCTAATAATACGAATGAGATTTCTTTCTGAAAATAGTGTATTCTCTTTTTTTTTTTTTTTTTTTTTTTTTTTAAAGAAATTTAGTTTTAGCCTCATTCATTGAATAGCATCTAGAAAATAATTTGGTTTATACTTTAGGCAGGGACACCACATTTAAAGCACAACTGCATATTCATACTGGAGCTAATATCGCCCATTTTCACTTTCATGGAGTCCGCTTGTTCTTTGGAAATTACCAGCTCTTGTTCATAATGAAATTGGAAAAAGTACTATGACATTAACTGCTATTCTATTTGGTAATCACAGTAGGGAAATTTGTTTGCACAATTTTTTCTTTGCAGGCATTGTGGCGGTGGGGGGCAGCTGTCTGATTCAAATTGCATGGGTCATTGGCTTGTTGTCTGGATTAAATGCAAAGCCAGCTTTAGTTGTCTTTAGCTAGGCTGCTAATGACAAAGGGCTGATGAAGATAATCCTGGGACAACATTTCTTTGATGGAGTCGTGGCAGTCTTCTTTTTTTTTTTCTTTTTTTCTGCCAAATTGGAAGCCCTGTATACAAAGCGCTCCGTCCCTCTCCTAACCTCTCTCTAGGGGGATTTTAACCACGCCCACGTTACATCAATCACTTTCATTGGTTCGTGGGCTTGCCTTTTAAAATCACCTTGTTTTCATTCATGCAAGGCATGCATACATCATCATGCCTTTTCCGGTGTTTAGCCCTCTTCGAGAGCATCCGTAAACTACTGGAAACATATGAGGAGCCATGTTTTCCGTATGGTTTCTGGATTACTTTTTCTCTTTATTTTGCAGCGCGATCGTGTTTTTTTTTTGTTTTTCCATTTATGTGGCAAGAAAACTCAGGTTAGGAGTTTACAGCGCTCATAGCTTTAACTCGACGTAATGCGAGACCCGTTGCATTGCAAATGCTTTTTTTTTTCGTCTGCCTCAGAAACAAAATTACGTGTGTAATGTTAAAATGGAAGTGGTTTGAGGCTTCCTGACTGCATCTCCAGATCAGAATGCTGTACTGTCTGTTAGAGCACGCTTTCAAATCCTGACTTGCATGTGTGGAAGCGGGATGGGAGGCAGTATAGAGCCACCTATGATGGGTGCTTTGGGAACATGGAATTTAAGATTTCTGTGAAATCCTGAATGTAGTTTTAGGTTCAGCCCCCATGCTCCTCCAAAACCTTTTCACTGAAGTGTAGTTTTGTATTGCATAATCGCATAACAAACTGGCTAATGAATATTAATTAGTCAGGTCGCTAATTGTGACTCCATTCTCTGTGGATCGAAAATCCCATTTTGCAGTTTGGAATAACTTTTCTGGCTCCAAAAATGGGGATAATGCATACGAAAAACCATTTTGGGAATCTCTGGGATTGTGTTTGAAAAATGGTTTTGTACAACTGACCTCAAGACCCCCAACCCATTGAAAGTAGTGCGCTCTAAAAAATCCTGTAAGCCGCAAGATGCTGCACATTATGTTAGAACGTCCACTTCCTTCTCTAATTTCATTTGCGTATCTGTTAAAACCTTTTATGCACAGTCAATCTTTGATCGCAGAACATTCTTTAGGAGCAGTACAATTTGTGGGTGGTAAATGGATGCAGGTGTGGATATGGGAGTGTTGTGTGATGTTCTTGCATCTTATCATTCCTTCAGGAAAAACAATTCATTAGCTTGGAGAGAGATTCAGGGGTTGATCGTTAGGCTATTTACTTGTTAATATGCAGTAGGCGTCTTTAGAACAATAGACGTGAGGTTACAGATTCTTACAAGACTGTGCCATAACTCTTCAAAGTAGTAATTGTTTCTGGGGGTAATTGTAGCCATGTCTCAAAAGCTACTATATCAGCAGAGTGTGTAACAGCAAAGCAGACAAAACCGGATAAATAAATCCAGTCTTCATATCGAGTTTATTCTCATACAGTTCTTTAAAAATTAAAAATAAATGCATGGCCTTGGTATCCATAATCTGAGTTTTACATTGTTTTTATTGGGTTTCATATTCTGCCTACTTGTATCTACCCAAAATTGCAAAGGTGTGTAGACCTCTCCTGGCCTGGAGACTGTGACCTTCAGCTTTGCATGTATCCTGTAGCAGGTGTACTAACCATCCAAGCCTTCTGCTGAGTTCTTGATGCCATCTAGTGGGCACCAGAGATAAATTGAGGCCAATACAGGAGGGTGAACTATTACATTTGAGTGGAATTTGGAAAGGCGGCGCAGACTGTATGCGACATTTGGTAGATTGAACCATCATGACAGTATGTGTGTCGAGTATTAAAAACTAGGAGAGCACATTGAGTGTGGCAAGCAATAGAATTTGTGACCTCTGCTGGATTAAACTGTGTTCTGCATTCTGTTGGGGAAAGGAAAAAAGAGTAACCCATATTTGAATATATGTGATGTTTTAAATCATTCAAAATTTCCTGTTTGCAAGCATCTTGGCAGAAAACTATGGTGTTTGTTGGGAAACATTAAAACAGTATTCCGCTCCGAGTGGTCTTAGACTTCTACATTGTACGTGTGATTCAGATCCCTTTTCTGTCAGTGGGCATCTTTCTTAATGATTGTACAGTCTAGCTTGATGTGGTGTAAATTCAAGGCACATGCACTTGGATGCCTGTGGCTTCTAGACCTATATGAATGATCATAGCAGCGGCAGAGTAACTAATGTTTGGCAGATATGTTTATAGTATGTGGTGTGACGTGGACTGATTAGATTTGGGCTGGGAAATGTTCCTTCTCTGCTTTACGTTTACATTTCAGTTACACGGTGGGAGCGTGGCAGTTGCCCTCTGCAGTTAATTTGATGTCCCAAAGGCTATGCTATGCTAATTTATAAAGCGCGTAGCTACCCTAAGGCTTCCCAGCGCTATGTGAGTTGAAGTGTGCAGTAGCAAGCTGGTGCTGAGAGTAGACTAGTGGGGTTATAGCCCGGATTTAAGCATTTTTTTAAAATGTAGCTTGTCCATTTCGGTTCTAAGATCAGTGGCCATTGAGTTTAGTGATCCACTTTTTGGATTAGCTGAAGTCTCGAAGTATTTAGGTGAACCCAAATACAGGGAGTTTCTGTAGTCTAAACTGGAAAGAATCGGTGCTTGGACCACTGCTCTCCTGATGGAGAAAGTATTTTCCGTTGGGTTCTAATTAAACCAAGACAAGACACAATAAGGTGTCTGTGTTTTTTTGTTGTTGTTTTTTTTGTTTTTGCTTGATCCTCCATTGATAAAGCACTGTCCAACCATAGTCCCAAGCTCTTTATGGGGGAAGCAGGGGTTGGTGGCAGTCTATTTGTCCATTGGGTAGAGTTTTGGGTAATCTGACTTATTTCCTAAACTCATTACCTCTTCTTTTTGTTTGTGTCCATTCAGCTTAAGTTAGTGGTTTGCCAGCCACTAAGCAACTTTCTCTAGACTGGGGCCAGTGGTTGCTGATATGGACCAGTCTCTGGGGCAGGGACACAGCAAAGCGGTGTCGCCAACATAAGAGTCAGTTGACACCCTAAATTCCATAACCACATCTGCCAAAGGGCTTAAGTAAATGTTAAAATGTTGGGCTCAAAGAAGAGCCCTGCAGAACCCCACATTTTGGAGGCAAGCCATGCGAAAAACAGGGAGATTTGCAAATTTGAAAGGACCTATCTTTCAGGAGAGGGGAGCCAACCCAAGGCGGCGCCCTTCATTCCTATTTCAATTATCCTGTCCACCAGAGTCTCATTATCGACCGTATTGAACGCTGTTGTCAGGTCAAGGAGGATAATGGCCGCATAACCTTCTTTGTCCAGTAGGATTTTTAATTCCTCTGTTCTCTCTAATAGCACAGTTTCTGTACTATGTTGAGGACGTAAACCAGTCTGCATTGGATTGAGGCGTGAGTTCTCCTCCAGAAATAGGGAGGGGGTTTTGTTAAATACGTTCTTCTAATAGCTTCCCCATGGATGGAAGACGGGGAAACCGGGTCTGTGGTTTCCAGGGCAGGAAAGGTCAAGGTGGGTCTTCTTTATGAAAGGCTTTACCACTGCATGTTTCCATTCTTGGGAAACAGTTCATGTGTAAAGTGATTAAGAGTATCCAGAACTATGGGGAGAATTACTTGTGCTCCTTGTAAGAGAATGTGGGGCTGGGTCGAGCGGGGAACCAGATGTAACTTTATTAAGTAGAGAAGGGAGGGACTCCATAGTGGCAGGTGGAAATCTTGAGAAACACGCGCTTTTCTTTTGCTGGGCCTGCATGACCAAAGACATGTTCCTGTTTGTAGTTGTGCTTCTTAGACAGCTTAAAATAATACTTGTTTTATTAAGGTGTTGGATTATAGTAAAAGTATTGAAGGCATGGAGATACTTGACTGATATTGAGAAAGCCCAGGCGGTGAAAGAAGATTAACTTAGTTCTTTGATCAAGTTAAAATTATTTACAGTATGGTTGGAGCTTTGGAACCATTTTTTTGTTAGCATTGCACGGTGAGCATGCTGTGAGGAAAACCACCCATTTACTTTTTTGTGTAAAAGTTTTCATTGCACTTTTTACACATTTCAACTTTGACATTACAAGACCCTTTCATTGTTTAGTAGGATCTCACCATGTGCTACTCATTTCATTAATCAAAGAATAACAGTTTGAAGTATTTCCTATACTCTGCCCTCGGTTACTTTGGTTGCCTTCTCGGGTTGCATTTCTTCCTCTAAGTGGGTCACACGTCCCTAGTTGTGCCTTTATACATTGCAATGTCTATCCCCAACTAATATGAAGGTCGCAATCATATTAACTGCCATTTACATCTTCCAGTTTTTTCTGCAGATAACACCTTACTTTGCAAACTATTTCTTTGGCTCCGCACCAGTCCATACTCCTCTCCCACTGAACACCCTTTACAGTTTGGTGAAGCCTTTTAAAAGTACGACACTTCATGAATAAGTGGCTGGGGTGCTCAGAAGGGAAGAACTGGAAAGTGGTGGTGTTGGCACTTGCTGATCTGCGATTTTGAACACTAGACTCAGACGTGCCCCTTTCCATTGCTCTTGCAGGTGAGGGAACCGAGCCAATCTCACCCCTGCCTGCCCGCTACGCTTGGAAATCAGAGCACAGAATAACCAGTTTTCTTATTCATTCCACTAGCACCCCTCTGATGGGCTGAACTCCACCAAACGATGACTATAAGCATCTGCTGATTTATTAATCATACATACTCGCCCGGAAAAACAGTTGAGTCGTTACCACGTTCGCTTTGTAGATAAATGCTGTGAAGTGGGGTGTATGCCGATTGGTGGCACTCAACTAAACACCTGAGGTATAATAGTACACTAACTATCGTAAACATTGCCTGTTCGGCACTGTTGTTCTACTAATTCACTTGTGTTCATTTCATAGAGTTATCCGTCTAATAACTGTGAACTGTTGGGTTTTAGAGGTCATCGGTAAGTGATGCAATATTTTTGGGGCAATAGGAACCCATCCTTGTTTTTTTTTTTTCCATAGCATTTATTGTGTTGTGTGATGTTCTTAACCTCTCACTGAACCTCTAGGAACTGAAAGGATATCCATTAAACTAATACCCATTGAAGTAAAACCTCGAACTTCAGTTTGAAAAATGCTTTAATTAAGAGAGCTGACCAGACGAGAACTTTTCTTTCTAATATGTACTCCTTTCATCTACATTAGGAGGAAGTGAAATGGCTGTTAAGGAGTTTGATTCTTTGAACTATCACCTAGATTCTTTTCGTAAGGTCACACTGAGGCCAGAGCTGTCTTTTCCACAGTGGCATTTTTAACAAATCTAGGCCTGCCCGTTTGATAAATCATGCATTATTGGGTGAACCTTAGACTCGCATATCAGTTTTGTATATGAAGGCACTGCTGCCTTGATGTGAGCCTGTAATTAAGTGTTGAGGGCACAGATATATGCGTACTCGATATTAATTTAGGACCCTTCCATTTACTGCCTTACTTTTGTTCGTAATTTCGCACTTATTGAATAATAACGCACTGTAATCCTTAGTAACTACATGCACCTAAATTGATAATCCCACTCTTTTCCCATTAAAATGTATCTGTAAAATGTTGTTTGTGTAAGAACTTTGGCATTGGTGTTGTGAATGATTCCACTAAAATATGTTAGTGGAATGATTTACTCGGCTAGTCGGCTGTCTCCTTTAGAGCTTTGTTGCAGGACGTCAGGCAACTGAAAAATAAATTTGCTAGAGATAGCCAAATTGGGAGGTGCGTATGCCTTCCATTTTGTCTATTTTACCCGTAGCAAGATTTTCAATTGCCCTGATATCATAGGGAGCATCGAAGCCAAACCATGCAGTTTTCAAAGTAACTTGTTTCCTTTTTTGTTAATGACTTTAATTTTAATTTGTTTGTTTTATTCTTTGACTGATTGCTGTGTCCCTGCTCCCTCAGACACCCTCATGTTTAACACTTCATTTGTATGAGAGCTTTTAAGGTCATCTACCTGCTGCTGAATTTTAATGATCTGTTCAGGCTGTGTTTGCATTTTTAGTGTGTTTTCCAGGAGATGCACGGTAGAACCCCACTATGCAGGTTTTTTTAGGGATTAAATTCACTTTGCCTCTTTCAGTCAGGACTGCGAGTAAGTCTTTCTCATTACAAGCACTGTTGCATGAGATGCCATTCCTTCTTTGTGGTGACTTTTTGCTTTCTTCCATGGTGGTTTGGGCCAGTGGAGAGGAGATTTCATAGTATGAGTCCTGCAGAGTCCGCTATAGCACACCTTGATATCACTTGGTAGCAGCGTCACCTGGTTGCCCATTGTGTGGGGCCTCTCTTTTTCCCAATGTGCACCAGGTTTCTCCAAAACCTGGCTTCTCGCCACCAATACCTAGATTAAGACCACCAGCAAAAGATTATATTGTGTTGTGCTCAGCCAGGCTTTCCTCTGAGGGCTTGTGGTAACTTTTATGGGACCGCATTTAAGAATATTGTGTATGGAATTCAGCTTTCTGAGCATTTCTTAACCAAGATGGAGCCTGTCAAGCACTTTGCGCAAAGGAGGGAGCCTCATCAACATAGAAAGGGTAATAAACTAGACACGTACAGAAGTCCTAAAAGAAGCATGGGTAAGGCCACTCGGTATGGCTTGCATTTGGATTCCGAACTAATAGATTTTAAAGAAAAGCCTGCTGCAGTGAAAAAAATAACACAGAAAAAGTATGCTTTCTGAATACAATGCATGCATGATAGAAAGAATTTAAAGTGCAATGATCCAATGTATATTATAGTGCTCGCACTCCACAGAAGGTGGAATAATACACCAAACGGCCAGTAGTGTGAGGTGAGAGATAATCATGCCGCTTAATGGAAACAAAACCCACTCTGTTTATATTTTAAAGAAATAGTAACAAATTCATACAATAAGCTGTACTGTTAAGCGAGACCTAAAAATAATTCTATGTGCACAAGAAAATTAATGCTGCATCCCTTGGGATTAATGTTATCAAACAGCCAAATTCTGAACATGGTATATAACTCAATTATTCAGGACAGAAAACCTTAGGCACTAACCTTGAATTCTGACATGTTTGCAGTAGTAAATCCCCATTGCGCCTCCTCCTCCCCAGCTGCCACATATATCAAACAAATATCACATTGCGTGAAAGCATGACCCTATTTTTTTTTTTTTTTTTTTACTACTTCTGGTGGATGAGATTTCTTCTTTATTGTATTAAATATTCTTTCCTCAGCAGTTTGTTTTTCACTTTCAATGAAAAATGCTGTCATTTTATAAATTAAATGTGCGCTTTTTTCGTGTTTTTTTTTTTTTTTTCTTTCTTTGTACAGTCCCATTTTCTCACCTACGGTTAAAAGTCCTCTTTCCTAAAAATTGACACAGCCCTTCTAATTTTAGTGAGGCAGAGGACCAATATTTCCTTCAAGAATAGGTGACCTGGGTGCACTAGCATTTGAGCAATTACATTTGGCAGAGTAATAAATATTGTACCAAAAAATGTTTTTATTGACCATTGAAAAACAGATGTTGCAGCTTAATCTCTTGTTCAGTTGCACTCAGATGTTGATTGTGTAGGTCTACTTTCTTTGATCATTAAACGGTCAGGTGTCTTGTGGGAGCAGAAGGTGAGTGGAAGTGACGGTATTGAATCTGATAGAAAACGGGACAGTTTCTTTAAACACTGCATGGCGTGGCCTTGCCATTGAAAGCGGGAATGGACAGTTAGCCTCGCTTTGGAGAAAGTGAGCTTGACTAGAATCTGCGAGGCATGGACACCTCCCAGTTTACTGTTGCTGTTTCTGCCAGAAAGTATTTTTAGTTGCCTGACTGCCTGTAACTTCCCCCTGAAGGAGGCAGCCTGGCCAGTGGATGGAGAACCAGGAAGAGACACGGAGGAACCAGCAGGGAGGGATCTTCATCTGCAAAGAAAAAAGAAAAAGAAAAACTAGGTACTTTTAATCTATTTTTATCAATTCTCATATGTAATGGTTTGCTGTATGTCTTGCAGTGGAATTATGGAGGACAATTA
This sequence comes from Pleurodeles waltl, assembly GCF_031143425.1. NCBI lineage: Eukaryota > Metazoa > Chordata > Amphibia > Caudata > Salamandridae > Pleurodeles > Pleurodeles waltl. The sequence goes on from NC_090442.1 coordinate 522,399,246, forward strand.
AGGGATGTTTTTTTTTTTCCACTAGAAACTCTCTTAGATAGTTTGAAATGATTTATGCAAACGGGGAATGTTGTAATAGCTGTTACTTTGTCGCCATGCTTGTCCTGATTAATATAATTGGTGTGTTTGTTTCCTTTTCTACGTTTTCTTTATGCCACACAATGATTCACATTTTAGAGGATTACACTATTGGATTACATACCATTTCTAGATGTGTACTGTTAAAATGGCCACTTGCTTTTGCTCAGAGAAACACAGATAATTGGTGCAAAAGCTTAGTGTCTTCCTATCTCTAGGGAGACATGGTGAAAATTACATTTTGTTTTGCTTTCATGACAGACGTGCACTGCACATAGGAGAGACTTAATCACAAAGGCTACATCCGTGTAGCTTCGTCATAATTAGTTACTACATTGTCTGGTATTCATTTGCAAATATTTTTCAATTTCTTGGTAGCTTTCATTTTATAGTTATCTTAATTTGTTTTCAGTTTACATTTCATATTTTGTTTCAACAAAATGTACTTTTTGAACACACCTTGCATGGTACTCTACCGTCATTAGGCTATGAAAAGTGTTATATATCTGTAAATGAAGGTCTGTTGCCTACTTCTGATTTCTGAGAGTGTCACAATTGTTCAAGTAAATTTGATTTATCGTACTTGTTTTACATACTCAAATAACCACTTAACTCATATTAGGCAAGTCTGGCCAGCAAGGAGAGGCTCTGGTCAAGACCTTGACCAGTAACTTGCTTATCCCCTGCTTTCCCACAACCCTCCCAAACCACTACCTATCAAGCACACATCTGTAACTTGCTATTCTTTACCTGTCTCGATCTGTGTGTGCAGCATGCCCCTCTCTGGATCCTGCATTCTCCTGACAAATAACTCGCTATCTTTGCTCCTGATAACATTGTTATTTAAAAACTCGGTAAACAGTTTAAAGCTGTTGTTGACATTGTATAAAGGCAACCACTAATGTTGGCTAATTGCACTGTCTTTTGTTAATGCACATTTTCTTGACTCCTTTTTGGAAAAAGCAGTGACAGGCTTGTGTGTGTGTGCAAACCTATCTCTTGGTCTAAAGACCTGCCTGTTGTCCTGCCCAAGTTTAGGTCTGTCTGAAGAGGACCATGGTGGGAGCTGCTTAGCTAACACGCTATAGATGGTGTTACTTTGTGGTGTGGTATGAGACATTTTTTTTGTTTTTTGTTTTTGTTTTTAATAAGCAAGTGTTTGTGTTACTCCAGATATAAATTTGACAATTGCATGCCGAGGATGCATGCATATAGGGTTCATTATTACATAGGCAGTTTTCTTGGAACCAAATCAAAGTTGAATACCCTTTTGAGAGTGACAAATGGCATACTTCAGACATCCTGGAACCCTTGAATACTAAAAGCTCCCCAGAAACCTGTATTTTTCCAACTCCGCATTAAATAATTTCCTACATCTGGTCCTTGGGCAAGTTTCGTCGACCTCTTTCTTCCTCAGCAACCGGACTTAGTCAGTGTATAAAGATGTATACCCCTTTTAAAAGACTGCTTTCGCGAAGCATCATACCTGGAAAGTAGAATGTTTGAAGGGAGCCTAGCAAACGCAACACATTGCCCCCAACCACCAAGGTCACATCCACTAAGCTGAATGGGAATCAAAATAGACAATGTGTCATTCTCTGTTCAAGCAAAGCAGCTTCCGTCCAAGGCCGACTATCGACTAAATGCTTGAACAGAGAAGACTTTTTAAATGACACTGACAGGTAAGAGAGTTCTTCACTCTCTAAATTAAAATGTCTTCCATTTCTATCCTAGCAATGCAGAGTTCAAGTATCAAGGCTGGCAAAAATATTAATTCAGTGATTACACAATCCAAAACCAGCTATCGGAAATCCAGAATTACTGGTGAGATTTTGAAAACAGCAACCAGTGTACTGCACTGAACTACAGTTGCTTTTTCTGGACCACTCCAAAATCAAGACTTTACAGATGAAACCTGCTGTTTTAAATACCAAAATTAAAGTTCCTGCTGATCTTTTGGTGGTCTTTAAAATAGCAAAATAAATATCTTTGCTGATTATCCTTGTCAGCCACTGTGGCATGCTGGTGTTGAGCACAGCATGTACCAGATTCTTTCCAAAGAAAGAAAAGTAGCAAATCAGTCTGGAGTGGTCCACCCAATCAAATATAATGTGGTGGTGCTAACATCCTACACAAATCACATTGTGGTCAGTACCTCCCATGCAGTGTAGCATTGATTGAAAGTATTCCTACAGAACTCATAACATTGCTAGAATGTACCCCTAGGATGACTCTAAGGTACATACTTGATCTTGCACTTTCATTTTTATTTGTCTGAACACAGCTGCAAACACTTAAGTACAGACTGTATACGCCCTGTTTATATAGGTGTGATTTAGGAGGGTGGAGTGTGTAGAAAAGTGGGAATTGGGAGAGACCTAGTGTAAGCTAGCATTTTGAGCTGCTTTGATTATACATTCCATTTAGAAAGGACTGCATTGTACAGTAGGATTTCTCCTGAATAGAAACAGTGTCACGTTGGCCCTCATTGTACCAGTGAGGCTGCTGGATTTAGGTGGCAGCATCACCTGAATTGTGGGGAACTGAGTCTAATCCCACACCATGTGACAACTGTCAGCCTAATCCTTTTCCGGCCAGCTTTCAGCGCCTCATCTCTGCCCAAGAGCAGGGATAATTGATGGTTACCAGGCGCATGACATGATGACTTCTCAGGGGATTCATGGTGGATCCGATCTCATCCTTTTCTCTCTGTTACATTAGTCTCACACATGGAAAGGCAAACAGAGGCAGGAAATGGTTCTATAATATTTATTGAATCAGCTGTGTCCTAGATAAAATGACATTAAATGCAATAATTTGAATGATGAAACATACTAGAAGCAAAATGGTGACAAGGAAAGTGAAACACAGGAAAAGTCCCCCCATACTGTCACTATGCACAATATATGCGATTCCTACCTAAGCTATATAAGAGCACAAACAGGTAAGCCCTAATCTGCCCTTCGGGATTCCCCCCTGGTAAGAAGTCTTCCCCCATATCTGAATATGACAGTGGCGAAGATGCTGGTTATCTATAGAGATACCATCCCCATGTAGGCTAGGGAACCGGTGGTCTCAGCAAGCAGCTGTAACAAAGTCAGACAGCATGCAGTTGTGGTCATCTAGCTGGATTCTCCCTCTAACTTGCATGGGACAAGGAAGTGTTTTTATAATAAAACAGCTGATGTTCTGAGAAAATGTCCCTACGTGAAGATATGTATGTTTCTGCGAATGTGAGAGACGCAGTGTACCACTTGTGCTGACAATCCTATTTCTCTGCAGCCTTGAGGAAAGCACAGAGTGAAAAGAATGTTGTGCTAAGAAATGTAATGCTTTACTAGGCGAAAGGACAACTAGATAAAAAAACAAAAAAAAAACACCACCACGAAAGTGGCCGATTCGAAAATAATAAAATGAAGCAGAATAAAATGTCACTAGGCTGAAGGGCACAAGCAGCAGGCCTAGTTGCTAAAATAACGTGCCCAGAGACCTCACTTAAAAACCACTATACAACAACACATGCAAATTTAAGGCCTCCCTTTTCTTAAGCTAGAAGCTAGCCTTTTACTCGTCTTAGAATAATCAGTATTCTTGGAAATGGTTATGTATTCTGGGTTTTTTCAGTGTAGCCTGATCTGCCTTAAGGTGCCATTTGCTCCAATCCACTTGTTTGGTGGATCACCATTTTAATTTGATTTCTAACAATTATAGAGGATATCCCAACTGCAAAAGCAGTTGGCCATGTGCCTCTGTGCACCTCATGTCCGAGGGATTATCTTGATATTTGCAGAGGAATATCCTTCCTGTCTAGAAAGCAACACCTCACTCACATTAGAAACAACTTTGGTAATGCAAATGTCCAAGTGGAAATCAGTCTTCTAATGCTTGACCCAAGGACAGCACACTGGCTTTTGGTTGTAGTGCAGAGCCTGAGAGGAGGGTACAGCTTGGCTCATCCTTCACATGATTGTTCAGGGAAGAGTTTGTTTATTCTTTCATTGACTGGGAGTTTCTTTTGGCTTTGCACTCTGAATTAAACAGCAATATTTCCCATGTCTTTGTTTGCCAGCACCCACTATCTTGAGCTGTGTTTTATATAGGATTGTTTTCTCTCATAAACAATGAATGTCTTGTTTCTCAGAATGGTTCAGTGTGTCCCACCTTCTTCAAATACTGTCTTGCAAGAAAATCCTGGAGCCCCAGACTGAAGGGGCTGTGTATGGACATCATTGTTGAATCAATTGATCATTCCTCTGGCCAAAAAACAGTTATAATGGGCCTTGGAAAAATCACCAGGATTTTGGAATGAAATGGGTGAAATTTCTTGTATGTCTAAAGTTCTTTCCCTCTTATGGAGAATTGTTGTCTTTAGGCATGTTTACAAACACTGCATTCTTAGCATATTCTGTTTGGATCTGCAGAATAGAGGTGATTTAATGTCGCAGTTGCCTAAACTAATTTGACACTTGCTGTAAAGTCCTGTTTTTGCAAGGCTGGGTTTTGTAACCTCTTCAGCAAGTGCTTTTTGCTTATGATCCACCCTTGGCAACTGTTTAACTTTCACATTTTAAATGTGAGCTATATAGAGAAACAGTTGCTGAGTAAGAATAATGTACGTGTACACCTTGAATCTAATAGTACTACTAATTCGCATGCTCTACCACTGTTGGACTTGAGTTGTTGATTGCTTTTGCATGAAAAAAAGCTTACAATGGAGGTACCCTTGTTTGTCATGCATTTTATTCTAGGGAGCATGTGGTCTTGTTTTGTATTGCTTTGGAAGCAGGTTCCCAGGAATATATGTCGGAACAACGCATGCAGGAACCACGCATGCCTGAACAACACGGTCAGAACAACCACTGAGTTGTTACCACTAATGCCTTTACCACAAATGCCTTAACGATTTTTGTAAAGGCATGCCCTGAACGGCATGCATGGTTCCAGCATGTGAACCCCCTCCCCCCATTCCTGCCCGTAAAACTACCCTGACCCCTACAACTACCGCGACCTCCCTACCCCTAAAAACACCCGACCCTAAAACTACTGCAACCCCGCCCTAAAACTACCCCGATTCCCCTGCCCCTAAAACCTAAACTACCCCAAACCCCTCAAGTAAAACTACCCCGAACCCCCACCCCTAAAAACTAAAATTTCCCCACCATCCACCCCTAAAACTACCCCGGCCCATCCACCCCTAAAACTACTTGCGACCACCCTGCCCATAAAACTGCAGTACCCCATCCTGCCCCTAAAACTACCCCAACCCCGCCCTAAAACTACCCCGACACGATCCCCCACCCTAAAACTACCATGACCCCCCCCCCACACCCCGTCTGTAAAACTTCCGCACCCACCCCACCCCTAAAATCTAAAACTCACCTGACCCCTAAAATGACCCGAACGCCTCTGCCCCACCTGCCCCTAAAGTTACCCCCCCCCAACCCTACCCCAGCCCCACGTACCTGACGATGTCCTCTCCGATCCTGAGTCTGTTTTCCTCTGCCTTAACAATACATGTTTGTTGTTCTGGAATTGCGTGGTTAAAGCAGGGGAAAACAGGGTCACTGTTCAAGAAAGCGTTGTTTCGCTTTCGTGAACAACGCACCTTGTTGCTCCCGCATTGTTGTTTAGGCTGCTGCCCAATGTGTGACTAAGACCTCTTTCTGCATATTGGCCAGCTCCAAAAATGCCACTATTCCAACATGCCTCCCTTTATCCACACAGTTGTCGCTTTGCTTTACCTCACTCCAGGTTATTTGTAAAGATCCCCAATAACTATGGACCCTTCATAGAAAGTGCTTTTGTTTTGCGATTCCTGTGTTTCGCCAAAATCTCAGACTTTCCAGTCACAAAAACAGTGCGTGTCAGTCTTTCCAAATTGCAAAGCCCCTTTTGCAATTCATTCTAATTGCTCTGTAAAAGGGGCACATTGCAGGACATTCTTCATTCCTCTAACTCTAACCATCTCTCCCCACCAACCCTTCAGGAATCTTCAATATTTATCACTTGGTTGTGACCGTAGTTGTGGTCTCACACCATTATTGGGTCACCATCACCCAACATGGGGTGGTAGCCAATTTGCAAAGTGGTTCTTAGCGTGGCCCAAAGAACACTATTCCCTGCTAAAAATGGCCTTGCAGCTTATTCATTCATATTGCTATTTCATTTATATCCTTCTGCATTTGATTTCTCAACTGTGGGAGCATTGTTGTTTCCTTTTTTTTTTTTTTTTCTAGGTCGAGTGCGTATGCGCTTTGACCTGTAGTAAGCAGTATGGGCATTTACCCACACCCACCGCACGCCCATCACTTTCACTAGTTTGTGGGCTTGCCTTTCAAAAAGCCTTTATCATTGGTAAATGCTTTACATTTGTTCCTCCTTGGGGTGGTTTTGTTACCACCTTGCAAACTGCCCCTGTTACATGGATAATTGCACGATTGCTATTACGTTTGACTGCGATCAAACTTCTTTTTGCGTCTCATTCGTGCTCATTGCGGCTGCTTTGCTTTGAATCAGCTCGCTTATGTCAACTGTTTTACTTTTCATTTTCAATTTGAGTGGCAAGAAAAGTCCAGTTGGGAATTTACAACACTACAGGGAGTGCAGAATTATTAGGCAAGTTGTATTTTTGAGGATTAATTTTATTATTGAACAACAACCATGTTCTCAATGAACCCAAAAAACTCATTAATATCAAAACTGAATATTTTTGGAAGTAGTTTTTAGTTTGTTTTTAGTTTTAGCTATGTTAGGGGGATATCTGTGTGTGCAGGTGACTATCACTGTGCATAATTATTAGGCAACTTAACAAAAAAAAATATATACCCATTTCAATTATTTATCATTACCAGTGAAACCAATATAACATCTCAACATTCACAAATATACATTTCTGACATTCAAAAACAAAACAAAAACAAATCAGTGACCAATATAGCCACCTTTCTTTGCAAGGACACTCAAAAGCCTGCCATCCATGGATTCTGTCAGTGTTTTGATCTGTTCACCATCAACATTGCGTGCAGCAGCAACCACAGCCTCACAGACACTGTTCAGAGAGGTGTACTGTTTTCCCTCCTTGTAAATCTCACATTTGATGATGGACCACAGGTTCTCAATGGGGTTCAGATCAGGTGAACAAGGAGGCCATGTCATTAGATTTCCTTCTTCTATACCCTTTCTTGCCAGCCACGCTGTGGAGTACTTGGACGCGTGTGATGGAGCATTGTCCTGCATGAAAATCATGTTTTTCTTGAAGGATGCAGACTTCTTCCTGTACCACTGCTTGAAGAAGGTGTCTTCCAGGAACTGGCAGTAGGACTGGGAGTTGAGCTTGACTCCATCCTCAACCCGAAAAGGCCCCACAAGCTCATCTTTGATGATACCAGCCCAAACCAGTACTCCACCTCCACCTTGCTGGCGTCTGAGTCGGACTGGAGCTCTCTGCCCTTTACCAATCCAGCCACGGGCCCATCCAACTGGCCCATCAAGACTCACTCTCATTTCATCAGTCCATAAAACCTTAGAAAAATCAGTCTTGAGATATTTCTTGGCCCAGTCTTGACGTTTCAGCTTGTGTGTCTTGTTCAGTGGTGGTCGTCTTTCAGCCTTTCTTACCTTGGCCATGTCTCTGAGTATTGCACACCTTGTGCTTTTGGGCACTCCAGTGATGTTGCAGCTCTGAAATATGGCCAAACTGGTGGCAAGTGGCATTGTGGCAGCTGCACGCTTGACTTTTCTCAGTTCATGGGCAGTTATTTTGCGCCTTGGTTTTTCCACACGCTTCTTGCGACCCTGTTGACTATTTTGAATGAAACGCTTGATTGTTCGATGATCACGCTTCAGAAGCTTTGCAATTTTAAGAGTGCTGCATCCCTCTGCAAGATATCTCACTATTTTTGACTTTTCTGAGCCTGTCAAGTCCTTCTTTTGACCCATTTTGCCAAAGGAAAGGAAGTTGCCTAATAATTATGCACACCTGATATAGGGTGTTGATGTCATTAGACCACACCCCTTCTCATTACAGAGATGCACATCACCTAATATGCTTAATTGGTAGTAGGCTTTCGAGCCTATACAGCTTGGAGTAAGACAACATGCATAAAGAGGATGATGTGGTCAAAATACTAATTTGCCTAATAATTCTGCACTCCCTGTAATAGCTCTAACTTGAGCAAACGCAAGCCACACTGCATTGCAAATTTTAAGCTTCCAGAGTTTCTTGAAACAAAGCACTCTGACGTAGTCCACCTAGTTCTCAGGTAAAATAGTGGTACACTTATTAGTGCAGTTGGCCAGACACTCCTAAAGTTTTGCTCAGGCGAGCCTGAACTTAAAGAAGGGACGCAGTTTTGCACACTCTGCAAACATATGTTTACATGTTATCTGATTTTATAGCAGTCAGTTTAGACCAGCCCAAGAAACCCTTCATGGAAAAAAAAAAAGTGGAATACAGTTTGAACAGAGTATAATGAAGGAAAGGCTGCATACTGGAGCCCCAAAAAAGAGGACTTGTACACAAATTTGTGAAAGTCTTTGTTAGTCGGTTTGCTGTCTAGCGCTAGCTTATTTATCTCTTTCATATCTCAACGTATGACCTGTGCCTGAATAGAAGTGAAGGATTTAATAGATCCTTCATTCATTAACGTCCTCCATCGTGCAAACCTTTCGTGCTATATTTGACCTTTCTCCATTATCTCAATAAAGTGTTACCCTAACATGGCATCAATTCGTGGTAGTTGGAAATCTTCAACTTTTTGACAATAGTGCTAGGTGCTTTTACGTTTTTAAGAAAATTGAATGGCCATACTTGAATACGTGTTCCTCTCAGTGTACTAAATCAGTCTATTATCTCCCTTGACCGTTTTAAAGTGAACAGTCTATGAAGGTAGCCTAATAAAGTGACAACATAAAAACCTTTTCTGTCAGGAAGGGCCCACACTTCATAAAATAGTGCATAGCATAGCTTTTCCGATCCTTTTTGTTAACCTGACCACGTAAACCAAGACTAGGTGTAATGCAATTAATTAAAATGTAATAAAACAAGAGTTTGGTTAGCAGTGATGAGGAAATGTATAACATTTCTACTTGTCTGTAGGAAAAAAGCACTCTTGACCTTTTTGGTGCCATGTGATGATGTGACAAACATTGGTAGTAGTCTCATATCAGAGCTCTGATAATTTGTGAGACTACTATGTTGGGGCTTATAGTGCATTATGGTTTAGACCTTTAAACAAGGTTCTGATTTTGTTATATGGTAATAAGTGGTAGACCCACAGTTGTAAAGCACGTTGTGTGTACCAACAAACTAGCATGTATAGGGAAATTCACCAACTACTCTCCAATGTATTTCATATTGGAAAATGTTGAAAAGTTACAGCTGACCAGGGCAGGAGTAAAACCTTCTCTAGAATATGGTAAAAAAGGAATGTAATTAACGTGAATTTTGGAATTGCTCCGCAGATTTTTGCATGAGCAGATGTGTATGTATTTTATTATGCAAACAGGAAATTCAGGAAACTTTCACGGTTGTTAGACCTACTTGCGAAAATCATTGTTAATTGCAGGTGCACTTTTGTGACTTTAACAATCAGGCCTCTTATTAATTTTCATGTTGCCCATATGTCGTTCATTAGTTCTCCATTATTTTTATTCTCTTGTTACATATTAGCATACATCAAACATGTTTTGCTGAACGGCACCACAGGGAAATGGTATTTAATGTTGCAGAGTAGTTCAGCAAAATGTTGTTTTTTATGTTGCAAATCTGTATTGTACGTTTTATATTGAAAGCAAATTAAATCACCACTCTTGCATTCATGCTTATGTATGTGCCAAAATATATTTAGGGACAATTCTAAGAGCATTAAAAATAGCCTTACATTGATAATGGTTGCAAACTTGTTTACAAGTTTTTATACTGGAAGGAAGTGCAAGCGAGGTTTTGCGAACTTAGCTTGCATTATTAAGAGTGACAGCCCTAATCATAGAGGCTTTGCATTAATGAACTGTGTGTGTGTCATATGGATGCACACCTGTCCTTAGAGGTAGACTGTATTCTTCCATTTGTCAATACTGTAGTACTGTAAACTGGCAATTTCAGCCGATGGTCAAAATTAACATAAACTTGTTTTTGACCCCTACCCCCCTCAATATGTCCTGAGCGTCAGGCAGGGCAATTCCACATCCCTGAGTCAGGAGACATGGAACAACATGAAACCTAAATATCGGGGCAGGATTGTTTTGTCAAGATTAATTCAGCCTATCAACAGTAATCGGTTGCAAGATTTTTCTTTGATAACCAACTTTATTGTTTTGATGGTATAATAACATGTCACTTAGCAGATCAGAGCAAATCAAATTATTACATTTCACAAGTCCATTGTGGACCAACTTTGTCATATCAAAACTCAGCAGTTAATCCCTCCACAACAGATCCCACAATAAATAAACATTTAGATTTCTGAGCATGCATCCCCCAACCATTTGGACCAAACCTTATTGTACTTTTTCAAGCAGCCTTCACTTGGTATACCGGCTGTTCCATCTGAACACACCAGCCCATTCCTCACCTCCATTTTGACAATGGGGGAGGGGGCAGGAGTGCTCATCGCCCACTGTGCAGTGATTTCTCTTAATTGATTGCAAGATTTAAGATGCCTTTTAATTTGTGTTACAGAAGAAGCATAATTTGGCTCACAGGGTTTTAGTAACATCTGTATTGATCAAGATGCTTAAGTATTGAATTAGGTTGATGCCTAATAAGGGTTGAATCCTTCAGGGTAAAGTGCCAGATTGATACATTTTATGACCTGAAATTGAGTTTTCCCAATTATGTTAAAAGCTCAACTGTACTTCAGCTTCAGGATGCATCATCTGTATAGACTTTGATTATCTTGCTCCTAGGCACATAAAGAGCTGATAGTCATCTGGAAATTTAATAGCAAATGGCATAAAGAGTGTGAGCAATAAGGGTAAAAGGGATCTCCCTGTCTTGATTCCTTGCTTACTATAGAACATAGGCCCATAAATAGAGTTAATACATCTTAAAAACTGGCCAGATGAACTGGGATGCTATTCCCATTTAATTCAAGACTGCCCTTCACATTCAATCTGATAGAGATTTCTAGTTGCAGATTCCTTACCTTAGAATTTCCCCCAGGCGTCAGTCTAGATCCAGAGATTTTTTTTTTTTTCAAGCAGTACCCCTTCACACAGTTAAGTGGCGTCAGTCGAGTCCACTTCCCTCATTGGCGTTGTGGTCGGCGGATATGACATCACAGGTCGTGTATAAATGCCACCACAGCACACAGAAGTCAGTTCTTTTCATTCCGTGCCAGCCTATTCGCAGATCTGAAGAGAGCTCTACAGTCACTTTTTGACTTGTCTTTCGATTTTTGTCGAAGCTTTTTGACTTCTTGATGCATCACAGAAGATCAGTTTCGAACCTTGCGACTCTTATCACCACTTGTCAGTGACTGTTCCGCACCTCGTGTGCCTGTGGTGTTTGAAGCGCAAACACAACCCGAAGTTGTTCTCTGACTGCTGCGCATGGACCAGAAGACTTTGAGGAAGCAGTTCCTAAAGCTGCCCCTCTTCGACTTCACCCCATCAGTCGGACGACACAACGTGGGAAAAGGAGCATCCTTGCTCTATGCCTGACTTTGGAGCCTACTTCAGTCTGACCCTGTCAACATGCCTTTGAACCCCTCAGGGTTGGCAAGGACCCCTTCGGGTTCCGCGCCAGAGGCCTTGGCTCAGAGGGTCACCCAGGGGTGCTTCTGGATTTGAACTGATGTCTCTCATAGCACTGCAACCTTCCCCCGACAACTGTTCTGGTGTCGAGGCTCCTGCCACCACCTGGGCCCACATCGATCCTATACTCATTGCTGACTGACACAGAGACGGAGCAGTGTCGCTCAATGCCAATTCTGACTTTGGCGTGGACCTTGGTCCCTAGGTCAGATCCTTACCCTTAGTCTTATGGATACAAGTTTGGCTAAAGTATGGAAGAGTCGCTGGACCCTTTAGAATACCAGCTTGAAGACCCTTTGGACTAGGCTCAGGAACTGGGTGAAGCCAGCAGTCTGGATACCTCCCCTGATGCTGATATGCTTTCTCCCCCTATCGTGGGTATGGAGGAGGGGGGCATCTTACTCATGATGGTGCAGAGAGAGGCAGAGGTCTTGGGCCTCAAGCTGCCTACGGTGGTTGTCAGGGCTAACTTCCTTACTGAGGTGCTTCAGCCCAGTGCTTCCACATTAGAACCCCTTTTGCCCTTTAACAAAGCCCTCACTGATCCCCTGCTGGGGACCTGGTCCAAACCCAGCACAGAGCTCCTGTTAATAGGACAAAAGCCCGCTGCCATAGGCCTTCGCCTAACAACCCAGCTTTCCTTACCCAACACCCTACCCCCCGAAAGCTTGGTCATCCAAGCCTCTAATCCCATGGCTCATTTTCTTCCGCTCCCCTGGATAGAGACTTTAAGAGGCTGGATCACCTTGGGAAGAAGCTGTTTTCTTCCTCCATCCTGATGTTGCGGTCCATGAACACTGCATGCCTTTTGGGCCACTATGCCCATAATTTATGGGACACGGTTGCGTAAATTGCTGGCACAGGCCATTCTCTCCCAAGCTGTTGCTAATGAGAGAGACGCAGCGAAGTTCACCATCAAATGCGGGCTGGCTACAACTGGCTCTCAAGGCAGATCGGTTGCTTTGACGCTTGCCTTGAGGTTCCACACCTAGTTAAGAACATCTGGCTTTTCAGGGCATGTCCAATCTACTTAAGTGGACATGCCCTTTGATGCCATCCGTCTCTTCAGAGACAAAGCAGATCAGGCTCTCTGGCTATGGCCCGGTCCCTAGGCCTACCACTGCCTCGTGCAATCCTAAGTCTACTTTTTGCCCCTTTCATGGTTAAGAAAGGGGTGCCCAGCCACGTCTGTTCCCTGCCAGCCTCTGTGCTGCTCATTCTCTTCTCTGCGTGGCCAGGGACATGGGATCCAGCGTCCACGTGGATCAGGGTGCCAACAGTCTAGCCAGTCCACCTCCCTCAGCCTCCAAACCTTCCTATTTTGATGCTTCCCCAACAGGAACCAGTAAACGTCAGGATTCGCCATCACCTGCCCCGCAGGCACACCATCACGTCAGACAGGTGTTTTTTTTGTGAATAGTCTGAAGAGGTTACTCCCTCCCTTTCTAGACTACTGCTCCATCCATGCCACCATCCTGCGATTGGATGACGGATGATCACTTGGCACGTGTCCACGAAGAGGAAACAGCTCTCTTGGACAAGTGAGCCATAGAGAAGGGTCCCTGTGCCAGAAATAGGTCGTGGTTGTTATTCCCACTACTTTCTGGTGCCCAAAAAGGACCTATCCTAGACATCTGGTACCTCAATCTCTTCCTCAGGAAGGAAAGGTTCAAAATGCTTACTCTGGCTCAGGTCCTATCTGCCCTGGACCCAGGAGACTGGATGGTAGCATTAGCTATGCAAGACTCCTATTTCCATATTCCTGTCCTACCTGCCCACAGATGTTCCTTGTGGTTCGTGGTAGGTCACGAGCATTTTCATTTTACTGTGATCCCCTTTGGTCTTACCAGCACCTACAGGTGTTCATCAACGTGATGGCGGTGGTCGCAGCTCATCTGCGCAGGTCAGGGGTTTGTCTCCTCATACCTCGATGACTGGCTGTTGAAGGCGGGTTCGCCCCCAGGCTGTCGTCTCCCTCCTCCAGACTACCGCAGACCTCCTGCATTCGCTGGGGTTCACTGTAAGCATGCCAAAGTCACATCTGACTCCTTCTCAGACGCTCCCTTTCATTAGAGCTGTTCTGGACACAGTGCAATTTTGGGCCTATCCTCCTGAGTGGTTAGTCCAGGATATTCAGGCTTTGATACCAATGTTTGAGCCTCTATCCTGGATTTCAGTGAGAATGACTCTGAGGCTGATGGGCCTTACAGCCTTCTACATCCTGCTGGTGACACATGACAGATGGCATATGTGGGCTCTACAGTGGGACCTGAAGTTCCAGTGGGTGCCGCATCGGGGGAATCTATCCGACATGGCTGAGATCCCAGAGGGGACTGCACAAGATCTGCAGTGGTGGCTTTAAAACCGCGATTGGGTCAGAGGCAGATCCCTTTCCCTCCCCCCAACCAGATTTGACCATAGTGACAGATGTGTCCCTCCTGGTATAGGGCAGCCAAATGTGAGGGGCCGAGATCAGTGGCGTCTGGTCTCTGGTGGAGTCCGAACTCCATATCAACCTTTTGGAGCTCGGAGCGATCAGGCTAGCATTGAAAGCATTCCTTCCCACTCTCAAAGGGAAATTGGTGCAGGTGTTCACGGACCCCACCACCATGTGGTACTGCAACAAGCAGGGTGGGATGGGGTCATGGACCCTTTGTCAGGAGTCTCTGTGCCTCTGTATATGGCTGGGACATCAGGGCATATCCCACCTCCAGAGAGAAGGCGCAATGTCAGCTGTTTTGCTTGTTGGAGATACCAAAACGACACTTGCTCAGCGGTGCTTTTCATCTTGAGTGGAACTCTGGCCTCCTTTACACCTTTCCAACAATACCACTTCTGCCCAGAGTTCTCAAGAAGATCAAGAACAACGGGGCCCAAGTCATTCTTGTGGCTCTGGACTGGGCACGAAGAGTATGGTATCCCGAGCTCTTGAGCATGGCCATCGATCCTCCAATCAGACTGCCCCTTCACGAGGATCTTGTGTCGCAGCAGCAGGGGACAGTTCTGAACCCAAATCTCTCCAGTCTCCACCTTCTTGTTTGGAGATTGAGTGGTGGCAGTTGACCGATTTTTGACCTTCTGGCCGAAGTCTGGAATGTTATCTTGGCAGACAGGCGTCCCGTCACCAAAACAGTATAGGACTATTGATTGAATACATTTGTGTTGTGGTGGTGAGACAAGTCTGTTGAACCACCCCCCCCCCCCCTCCCCCTCTCTGTTCCTCCTTCTGAGATTCTTTTGTTTGTTCTTTCTCTGGCCCAGCAGGGCTCTGCTCTGGGCACCTTCAAGGGTTACTTGTCTGCCATCTCTGCTTTCCCCAGATTGCCTGACCAACCCTCCTTGCTTAAATCTCCCATTGTTGGAATATTTCTTAAGGGTCTTACCCAAATCTTTCCTCTTTCATAATGCCCCAATGGGATTTGAACTTAGTTCTTACGTTTCTGATGTGTACTCCCTTTGAGCCACTTCGCCTCCTTGCTCTGAAAACAATCTTCCTTGTAGCTATCACCTCTGCCCACAGAGTGAGTGAACTGCAGGCTCTTTTTTTTTAATCCAACTTTCATCTGCATCCACCCTGACAAGGTGCTGCTTTGTACGAGGACTTCCTTTCTACCTAAGGTAGTCACGCCCTTTCATGTAGGCCTATCCATTACTTTGCCTACTTTTTATGCACCCCCGATTCTTCTAAGGAAGAAGAGAGACTCCAATGCCTGGACCCAAAAATTGCCTTTTTGTTCTATCTTGATTGTAACAAAGAGTTTTAGGTGGATGATCAACTGTTTGTGGGTTATGTGGGTGTGAAGAAAGGTTGAGCTGTGTGGAAGAGAACCATCTCTAGATGGGTTGTTCTCTGCATTAAAATGTGCTACGCATTGGCTAAAAATCATCGCCAGAGGGTTTGCGTGCTCTCTACAAGAGGAACAGCTCCAACCACTGCGTTGGCATGCAGAGTTCCTGTCCTGGACATCTGCCAGGCAGCAACGTGGGTGTCCTTGCACATGTTTATAAAACACCACTGCCTGGACAGTCAGATCTGAAGGGACGGGTTCTTTGCCTTTTCTGTCCTGCAGAACTTCTATTATGATCTTGGTTCGCAGAACCTGCTCCGGGGATGGAATTGCTTAAGTATGTATTCTAGGCTAAGTAATCTGCAGCTAGAAGTCTCTATCAGATGAAGAAGTTACCTTTTGGTAACCAATTATCTGGTACAGACACATTCTAGTTGCAGATTTCTTACCGACCGACCCAACCTCCCTGCTCTGCGAACTGATTTCTAGGGACAGGGACTTCCCTTTCAGGGCCCTAGTTCTGGCGCAACTGATTCTGGTCTGGAAATGGTGTAAAAAAGGGGAAAAAAACTGACGTCAGCGTGCTTGAATGGTGCTTGTATATGACCTGCAACGTTGTAGGGGGGTACTGCTTGAAGAAAAATCTCCAGATCTAGACTGACACCTGGGGGAAAATCTAATGTAAGGAATCTGCATCTAGATATGTCTCTACCAGATAATTTGTTACCGAAGGTAAGTAACTTGTTTGTTACCTAGGACTAATTATTTCTCTGAATCTAGGAAAGCAGTTGTACCTTTTTGTCCTTATAGATATGAAACGTCTGTGGGAAAGTGGGTTTAAGCTGCCAATTTTTGTATAATTATTTAAGCCTCCTTTGTTATCTACCCACTATACTCTTGATCACAGATGCCAGCCATTTAACTAGACCTTTTATAAATATTTATAATCTGTATTCAGGAGTGTGATGGGTCTATGTGCTTGAGATATTTAAAAGGCTTTAAGAGAATGCACAGAAACACTTCCTTTAAACGTTTTAAGGTGATTGCCGGGACACCAGACATTAGTATAGTTTTTGAGCAAAGGAGGGAGGGAAGCCTTTCAGAAAGATTTGTAGGTATTGTACCCAAAACCATCAGGTAACTGCACCTTTCCCTCTGGCAAATTCTGTATTTCCTATTCCATTCCTGATTTTTACATCAGAAATTCAAAGGTATTGTCTTCTTTTGCTGTTCATATAGGATATAGCTAAATCCTCAAAAGAAACAATCGACTCTGATGTAATGTAATTAAAAAACAAAACAAAAAAAAATCTATTAAATAAATAGCTCACTCTGTCATTCCCTTCTACCACACAATTGTTCCTTGGGTCTTCCATGCTGTTGATTTTCTCACTCGCCTGACAGGGTTGGAGCCCCTCAACCAAGTTTCCTCCTTAATACAAATGTCTGTATCTAGCTGCATCAGTCACTCACTCGTTCTCATAGAATTTTCATAATTTCTTCTTAAAGTTTCTTCGATTATTTAATCCATTCAAAATTGTGACAACAGTTATAGAATAATTTATCATAGCTTTTGGCCTTCTGCAGCTTCCATTGAAATAAAAATCCCTGGTAAAACGGTTTTAAAGCAGTCCCAGACTAAAGATGTAGTTACACTTGCTCAGTTGTCCTCAAAGAAAGTTGGCTTAGCTGTTACATCATGCTAGCACCTCTGGTGGTGTACTTTTGTTATCTAGGGCAGCGGTTCCCAACCTTTTGACTTCTGTGAACCGCCACTTTATCAATACTGGAACCCGGGGACCCCCACTGAATCATTATTGGAATCCGGGGACTCCCCCCACTGAGTCATTTCTGAAAGCTGGGGACCTAATCTGTTAATATTATTTAATTTTCTCAGCAGTCACGGACCCCCTGAGGAGGCTTCGCGGACCCCCAGGGGTCCCCGGACCACAGGTTGGGAACCACTGGTCTAGGGTATTTTTCCTTCAATACATCTACTAATTTGTAACCCTAGGACAATATATCCCAATTGTAATTCTCTGAATAATCTCACGGTATGTGTGACGTTGAAGTCGGTTTGTAAAAAAAACAACAAATGGGCAAAAAAGGAAAATTTTTATTTTAATGCCTCCAGATCATTGGACACTGATCCATAATATAATAAATCAATGTCCGGGAATTTCCCAGTGTTAACCTTTGTAACACACCAGTAGTACTTTCCATCTGCTTCAAATTTCAGTCTGGCAACCCAGTATTTTTTGAAAGATAATATCTGTATCTTGATGCACAACTGGTTCACAGGAATAATATCCTGCACCCTTTAATTTTTCCCACCACTTCACCACTTCAGCCCTTCATTCTTGTTATGATATTGGCATGTCTGTTTGGGATGTTGAAACAGAGAGATGCATTTCCTATGATTGAGAAGCCCATTCATATTGAGAACCAAAATTGTGACCTTCAGCGTTGCAGAGTTTTCACAGACCAACATAAACTCTTGTTTTTCAAAACAAGACAACAAATCTTGACACTTTTTTCCCTAGTTGAGAGGCAGAGCTGACACTGTACCTTTAACCATTGTAGAAAGATCAAAACTTAACTCCAGTGTCATCCCACTCCCTCTGAACATAACACTGTATGTCACAAATCTTCCAAGTGTACAGCAATTTGCCTTTCTAGGGGCTTGAGTTTGAACCATAAGTTGTTGTGCCTTCTCAACTGTATGAAATACATAAAAAGTTCCATTCTGAATCACCTTTAACTCTTCTACTCTGGCAATAGTGGCAGAGGGGTCATTATTTCTTACATTCTGCTACGTGACTTCATCCCCTTTAGTATTTTAGCAGTATTAAAAGTGAGATCCAGAAAAAATAATGTAAAATCCACCACAAATACTGTTTTCGCCTCCCCAAGGACCTGTTCCCACAATAATTTGGCAGTTCAAGTTAATAATGGCTTACTCTTCTCTTACACATGTTGCAGACAGTTCAGCTCATTCCAGGAAGCCCATGATTCATGTGTTTTCTCCTTGGCTCCACAAGGGATTTCTGTGAGCTGGGGCAGTTTAATTTGATTCTGTGGAAACCCTGAGGGTTGTTGCTTTTGCTTGCAGAAATACCACTTGTAGTTGTGTTGCTGTTCAGCAAGGGAGCACACTGTTATGCTCCCAGCAGATAGGTTCCTATAAATCTCCTTTCCTTTCACATTCTGTACCTCTGTCTGCTTTTTTGAGTGATCCCTCCTACCTTCAGTGACTTTAAGATGTCTTAATTTGATTAATATGGTCATTTGAAGATTTCTAGCCTCATCCGTGCTATTCTCCGATACGGGTATTAGATAACATGTAGCATTTAATTATCATGTACAGAAGTTCTGGTAGTAGCTGTGGTTTGTAGTGTCACATTCACATTTCTCTTTATGCCATGAATAAGACCGCAACTGTTCCGAATTGTCAGTACCTGAGCACCTTTTCAGAGTGAATGGTTGGAAAGATACTAGGTGCAGTATGTTTTATATGTGGGGAAATTTTGGTTTTGACTTCAGAGACCTGTTCCAAACCGGATGCCTCACAGCACTTGAGCATGTAACATTCCACAGATTGTGAGAAAAGTCCCAGCCATGCATACTTACAGATTTTTCTATTTGTACAGTTCACACTTTGGCTTGTTTGTTTTATAGTATTGCAAAGAGGAGCGTTTTTAATACTTTCTGTAAAAGGAAATGAGGGTTCTCCTTATTTGTGTTGGCATTGAGTTTTGTAGTTTAGGTGACTGGGCATAGAAGGACCCACCAGTTTGTGACTTTCCTGAATGCAAGTTCAGTTAGTTGTGAGAAGAGTTCTTGAATGAATTGGTTTGACTTGATGGACGGTGTGGATGATTTGTTGAAGGGAGATTGTGAATTGCTTCTATGCTTGTTGCTTTATATGTAAGTCAAGGTAGAGAAATGGGAGCAGGGATGACATGGTTATTTCTTTGTCAAAATGAGCTGTTGTCTACTGACTGCATTTTGGATTTTCTGTAATTTGCGAAAGTTTAAGTGGTTGTGCTTCAAGGTATATTCCATTGACATAGTCAAGGTGAAAGAGTACTAGTGTGATGGTAGCTCAGACCTCCTGTGGAAACCCAAGATGTGTCAAAATTCAACAAAGGCATCTCGACTTGTGAAAGCACTGTTTGGCAACCTGATTGACCTGTGTTGAAAAGGGTAAGTTACAGTCCATGATTACCTGGGAATTTGATTTGAGCTTAGTATTGCGGTAGACTATGAATAGAAGTCGGGCAATAATTGTTCCTTGAGATATATCAACTGTGAGTGAGCAAGGGGGCTTAGACAGTGTGCTGCCTTACTACTGTGTAGTCCATTCGTACGTGTTCCTGCCTGCACTGCTATGATGACAAACAGTGCTGCAGAATCTGACATCAAACTATCCTATGTAGCAGAGCTAAGGATCAGGGGTCGGGGGAACCAGAAAAGAGCGGCCCAGACAAATCTACTCATTGTAGCTTTTGGGAATCTGGTTGTTTGGAGTGAGCCACTGGCTACCTCAAAGAACATTTGCACTTCTTGTCAGTTTGAACTCTTAAATGTCGCCAAATAAAGTGAGCTTAATTCCCCCAGTAGCTATGACGCAGAGCAGGCAGACTGGACTCAGGGCGGTGTGTGTAGTATTATGCAGTACCATTACAGTAATAATCGTAACACAACACAGTAAAATCGAAAACCCAATTGGAAAGCTAGAGTAACATTTATTAAACAAAATGACCAGAAAATAACAAGGCCAATAAGTGGAACTGGAGATATGAATTTTCAAAGATGTAAGTGGAAAAAGCGCTGAGAAAAAAGTAAAGTATCCAGGCAGCGGTTGTGGTTGTGTGTGCCCTAGGTGCAATTTCAGGCTGACCGCGATGGAGCCTGGGTCGGATACACCAAGTGCATTAGTCCTGGTGAGAATCTGAATGTCAGTCTGAAAACTGTTTGAGCCCCACTGGTTTGGAGCAAAAGTTTTTTTTGTTGTTTTTTTTTGTTTTTATAAACCTTTCCAAACATTATTTGTTTGTCTTAGCAACAACACACAGTAGTACATTTCAGCCTCACAGGAGGCCCTTACCTTAGGGACCCATAGGGCGTTGGCCAGCGGGGTCCAGTCCAGGTCCATTTGCCACAGGTCATCTGGATTCTTCCAGGAAAAGGCATCTTGCAGCTTGTTGTCTGGGTAGCCACACAAGGAAGTCTGTCAGCTGACCCTTGGTGTCCACTTCTTTGTCCTTGACATAGGGGGAGAAGGTCCAGTCCTTCAGGGCTCCTCACAAGTCACATACTGTAGGGCAACTCTTCTATGGGATCACATACGACAGAACCATTTCTCTTCTATAGGCATAAAAAGTGTTCTGTCCAGGTGCCTTTGGGTGCCACATTTATGCCTGGCTCCAACTAGTGAGTGTTGGTGCTTTCTGGGCACTTCCTATCCATTGCTGTAAAAGTTCCTGTGGGCATCCCTAGCCACTTTTTTAATAGTTTGTTTCCATTTTGGGCCCATCTGCAGTAAGGCAATTTTATGGTATTTTCAAGATGATGAAAGTGTTTGATCATGCAAAACGTGGGCTGTGGGTGTGTAGGGGAATGCATTATGGTAGCCATTAGTGTTCTTCTACATGTAACTATAAACTCCAGTTTAAAGCTGGCAATGTACTCGTAACAAACCCAGAGACAAAAGTCTGGAAGGACAAAAATAAGGTCCTTTACCAATCCGACAGGGGGCACAGAAGAATTGTCCTGGTATCAAGTGAGCCAGAGTGTTACATGTGGCTCAACAGACCTATGGGGCAGGACTTTACACTGTGGTGTCAAACGAATGCCCTGCATATTCTATTTATCTGAGAGGAGTCCTCTCTGTCTGTTCAGGTCAGTCTGTTATGTGCATCTGGAACGCATTTTTCACCTTTCACAACTGTTCCTGGGCTGAGTACAGGCAAGGAGATGATGAAGTATTGATTCAACTTAGCCTGCAGGATCCTCAGGCATGGAAAAGGTAACTTAAGAAGTTAACTTTGCTTAATATTAAAAATACTATTGAATGGTCAAGTGGGATTTTTTATTAACTATTAAATAGTTTGTCCCATTCATGAAATACTATATTGGTATTCTAACCCCCTCACCGCTAGGCCTAAACCCACTCCCCTTCCTGGTGCTAAGCCTCTTTTATTTGGCTATTTGAGGTTGTCCATGCCAAATCTGCGTTCATTTTTCTTTTACTTTTTTTCCTTTTATTTTTCTACATCCTGGGGATTCAAAAGATACCCAGGGTTTGTGGATTCCCCTGGAAGGGACCAACAAATCGGCCAAAATGTAGCTAAATTTTGTGTTTTGGGGGAAAAAGTGTTGTAAAACAGTCTTTTTTTTGTTTTGTTTTTTTTGTTCTGCAAATGGCATCAATGAAAGCTTTGCAGTGTTGAAATCACCATCTTCCCACATATCAAGAACAGGCAGATGTGATTTAGAAAACAATTTTTTTTACCAGTTTTGTCATTTTACTGGGAGATAGCCCATTTTTCTTTTTTTTTTTTTTTTGAGTTCAACCTTCTTTCAGGTTTGTGATGGAAACTTGTGTGAAAACCATGGTGGATCATAGAAAGCTACACTTTTTTTAACTAGTCAAAATTCTGAATTTTGCAAGTGTCATTTGTGTAAATCCTTCAAGGTTGTCCCACAGTGTTGAAATAAAAAAAAAAAAGAAAATTTGTTGGAAAAGACTGGCATTTTTGACAGCGTTTTCATGTGTAATTTCTCATCATAATGGAGGATTTACAAAAGTAATATACCATCACATCTACTAGACCCTGTTGCTTGCAGGGATATAAAGAGTTTGTGGGTTTTCCAAGAACTCGAGGCACCCAGAGCCAATATCTACGGGGATTGTTTTGGTTTGTTTGGGGTATGGGAGGAATGTAATCGGGAAAGTGGCGATCTTTCAATCTTGCCATATCCTCCATCATTTCCAAATCTAGGAACACTTGTCTGTTCCACTACAACAATGCTGCCTATCATAGACTGAGCAAATGTCATCTTTGAATCTAGAGAACAATCCTTGAATACAACAAAAAAATTCAAGGTTGCTAAATGGATAGCCAACTTGTTATACTAAATGTAAGCCTACCAAACAGCAGTGTAAATCTACTCTATCCACACTACCCATGTGCTTATTGTAGTCTAAAATGCATACAGGTTTGCACACTTCAGCAACCTGACCCCAAACAGTCAAAGGTGAAGTACTTTCATCATGAATGGTTATCAGCATATCATCCCTCCTGCCTGAAAATTTTACAGTTAGATGTTCACTATGCAAGGCACTGCACTGTCCCCGCTGAAGCTTTTTAAATATGAGCTCTTTATGGTCACCTTTACGGTTAGGGCAGATTGTGCCACAAGCAACAGTGTCCACTTGAACAAGTTATCTATGTATATATGATGACCTTTGTTTTAAAAAGTCCTCTACCAAATTACCACACAATTTTCTTACTGACTCCAAAAGTGGACAGGTGGGGGGCAATAGAACAATTCCTACCAGTGTACACTTTGAAATTATAGACCTATGCAGTACTACTCTCCGGGAGTGTATACATCTTAATTCCATAATGTACCATCTTGCTAGTAATGCAGTGTCTAAAAACCAAACGGCCCTCAAACAGGACCAAAGACTCATCCACAGCTATTTCTCTCCTTGGCACATAAGATCTTTGAAAACAATTTACAAAATGAACAAGGACAGACCAAATCTGAAAGAGACTGTTACAGTCAGGGTGATCTTGTGGCAGTGCTGAAGCATTATCAACCAAACATAGGATCAAAAGGAGAAGCGAATACCTATCACGACTCATGGTTGCAGGAAATGTAGCAGTTGCCATCAAGGAACTAGTATACCAGTATGAAGACCGCAACATCTTCCTTATCAAGCCCATCAAAAAAGTTAAACCCAGGAACGTCAGCTCATCCAGATTTGTGGGAGTCCACCCGCTAGCTCTAGGGTGTGGCTTAAGTCTGGCCTTGTTGTACCTCAAATACTGTTCAGCATACAGATTAGTCTGGTCAACAATCTAGTCTAAAAATACATAAACAACTGAAATAAATGCATAGGCAAAAAGTTTTCTGTAGTCAATCTACACCCTGCGACAACATTGAAAGCAGTCAGCACCATGATTGGATCATAAGAGTTCAGCCCTTCCAATGAGAAGTCCTTCAGCCCCAGTCCGCAAAACAGACGCCTCTTACTGCACTATCAGCATAGCAGTGTCCTCTTCTAAAAGACATTTCCTCCACACTGAGGGTGGCTTCTTCATCAAATGATTCCTCTCGGACAGAAGATTCACTGCAATAATCTTGGACTTCCTCTTCTGCCTCTGATGCAGAGTCAGTCTTCGAAACATGGTCAGAGGAAGATTTAAAAAGCAAGGTAACAACCTGCTGAGCAATATTCCTGCAGCTTGCCATAACCCTTACTAATAAACATAACTCGAGAAATAGGTCAACAATAACGAGCACTGTGATAAAGCCACAGTTTGTTGATCACTTATTTTGCAAACAAAAGGACAAATATTTGCAATGCAGTAGGTCTTGCATTTGTTTGAGTTAGAGCTGTTGGCGTTGTAGATGCAAAACTGGACTTTTCTTGCCACATAAATTGGTCAGCCTGCCACATAATGTGGTCCTTTATGCCACATAATTCCAGTGTCCCTGCACATAACTAAAGCACTTCCATTTACCTTCTCCCTTTATCTGCCTCAAAAATGAAAATATTGCCATTTATTATGTTTATATTATTATTTTGGGGTCCCCGGTACCTAGTGTGGGGACCCTGAGATGACCTAGACATAAAGTGCACAGCGTGCAGAACATTCTGATGGTGGTCCTAGGACCACTATATGGTGAGATATAGGCAAACATGTTTTGTAATAGGAATGCCCTGCAAAGCATTATGGGGCAAGTTTCTGAGTGCAGAAAAATTTGTAGTATTTTGACTGCAATACTCAAAACAGCCCCTGGGGGACACCACAATAAAAATAGCAATTGTAATAAACATGCTGGTGTAACCATATAGTCAGCCCCTAAAGGGCAAAACGACATGAAAACAGAATGGCAGAAAATAATGCAGTGTAACCATGCATTTAGCCTCTATAGGACTTAGTGCATTACACATTTGTAGGCCTAGCAGGCCTACTTGCATAATATTACAGACAAGGCCCTTAGAACACAAACTACTCCCAGCCATAAGAGCAAACAAAAGCTTCCAATCAAACGCAACAACATTCAAACACAGTGCGCACCAAGTGTAACATCCTGTAATTCTAAAAATCACTTACTATACACCCGTAGCCTTACAAAAAAATGGCCTTATGCAATGTAACTAGTGGTTATTTGAAGCACTCCAGTAACTTCAGGTCAAAGCCGATATTCTAGCAACAACATAGAAGGCAAAACAGAGTTTTCAATCACACCAAACAATTTAAAACCAGAATCACTGTGAAGCAGCTATCCAA
The DNA here is from genome assembly GCF_031143425.1 of Pleurodeles waltl. NCBI lineage: Eukaryota > Metazoa > Chordata > Amphibia > Caudata > Salamandridae > Pleurodeles > Pleurodeles waltl. The sequence continues at coordinate 522,424,399 of NC_090442.1, forward strand.
AACATATCTGTTTCAGGTTTTTTTTCCCCTTGCGAAACCACGGGATATAAATCAAACAAATCTTAGAAACAAACACAGCAAATAAAACACAACCATAAGAACTATACCAGAGGATAAACAAAAGTATAACCACCCACTTTATTTTTTTAAGAACGCTCACTGTCTCCGTTACCATGTAAAAGGGGTTCTACACACAGGTGTAGGGCAAATATTCCAAACTGGAAAGAATACAGTCACATTATGAGAATTGTCGTCTTACAAAAAGCACAAGGCACATTAACTGTGCCCATCTTTTACACAGTCTTCACTAAACTAGATATTTAAGCCACAAAATGCACGGCGAACAGAGCCTTTCATTCCCAAAGTCGTGTGAACACTACATATCTAACTGCTAGGGTGCACATAGCGCAGCAAATTATTATATGTGGTGCATTAAAATAACATGTTTGACAAATGGGGTACACTGAGCGCTACTCGTGACACAGTGGATGTTCTAGGCACTACATTATCAACATACAAGGTGCACTAAACAGTGCGGGATTAACAAGCGAAGTGCAGTAAACACGAAACTGTTAACAAGGGGTGCACTAAGCGCAGCTTGTTTAACACACGGGGGCACTGAATGTAGTCTCATTAAAACACCTTGTGCACCAAATGTAACATCCTGTAATTCGAGGAAAAACAGCATCAAACAAGTCTAACTTTTCTGCATTTCTCCCCAAATACAAAATACACAAGTTTCAGTGTTGCTTTATAAACAGCAGAATGTAAATCAAAAGAAGGTTTATAACTACACAAAACAATTTAGGTCCACAGTCCGTGTAAAGAAGACGTACAAAAAAACATTTTAAATTCAGACTTTTTTTCTATCCTTGCCCAGACACGGAATGGGAGGCAAACAAAAGCTTCCAACTACACATAACAAAAGAACTCCGTTTCACACATAAAAACGTTATCTGCAAACATCTGTCAAAAGGGACCCTTTATTTCAAAGCAAAACTCCCAACTGAAGGAACGTCAAACAAATCGTGTATATAGTGTGACTTCAAAGAGCATTAATTGGATTTAAAAATCATTCTTTCTTAAAGCAAGAAAAAAGCTGTAAACAAGTTGTGCACCAAAAATAATTTAGAACTCGTAATAAGCCACAAAAAGCAGTAATATAACTTGAAATCTACAACGAAGCAAGATTAATCTGCAGAACTAAACTCCCGTGCTGTGTATAGCTTCGGAAACTGTGATTTACTGCAATTTGCACCATGTTCACTGACCCCACAAAACACACATGTGGCAGTTTTAGCAATAATAGGGATCTTAATAGTTATGTTAATGCCGGCATTTAAGTAGTGTAGCTAGTGCCTTTTTAAGCACAGACTTCAAAGGACTCCGTCTTCTTCCAGGGCTGCAGCCTCCATGGAGCAGAAGCGAGACCCATTGCATTCCAATTGCTTGTTTGGTTAGCAAGAAGAATTTGCAATAAAATGGGGCTTGCGTTTGCTGGAGTTAGAGCTATTAGCATTGTAAATTCCTAACTGGACTTTTCTTGCCACACAAACTGAAAATAAAAAGTAAAACAGTTGATATAAGCGAGCTGATTCAAAGTGCCACCTGCGATCGCGCTGCAGGAATGCACTGCAAATAGACATCAGGGTAAAGGAAAAACTTTCCTTTCCCCTGCTGCCTCTTTGCCCTCCCTGTTCCCTCTCTTGAGGTAAAACGCACGAGATTCCTCAGATGTGCTGGAAGCAAGTGGCCTCCAGCGCGTCCTGAGGTCTTTTGAGTATGCTGCTGTTCACGTATGCCTGCATCATCAGATTGCCAGGGGGTTAGGGGCAGTGGAAGCACTTCCGCTCCCACCGCCAATGGAGGCAAGTTGCGGAGTCAGCTACGGGCTGAGTGCCATTAGTGGGTGCTAGGACGGCTTGGAGCAGTCCTCCGTACATACAGCCACGGTTGCGGAGGGCAGCTCCAAGTCGACCTAGACACCAAAGGGATTAATCTGTACTCCAATTTTTACATAGGACTGCTCAGCCTGCCACTGTGAAAATAGATTTTAGGGCCTTGTTACTGAAAGTCTGGATGGTTATCGGAACACCACACTATCAATGAAGGCTCAGCTCAACACAGGAATTAGGTTTTTCAGCATAACTGAAAATACTTTGTGAATCTAGCCTTAATCTGCATCAACAACCTTATCGCTACAGAGGATGAAGTATTGTGGATGCTTTATGCCTTATCTAAATGACTTTCTCAAAGTTCCTTACGTTATTTTCACATTGTCCAGAACAAAGCAGATTATGAACACTATGAATAATGCAGGTGTCCACAGGCTAATTTTTATATGCAGGGCTGCAGTCACGATTTTGTACAATAAGCATTGAGAGATCTATGACACAAGGTACATTATCTAGAGCATGAAAGTGCAGATGTCCACCTCTAGTCACAATGCAATGTTCTCCAGGTGATGCACACAACTTGCGAACTCGGATTAGCTAGTTATCGAATTTTCTAACTTAGGTATTGAAGAACTCTCTGGCTTGTTGGTAATACTGTTCTTTACAAATGTTGCCTTTTTTTTTTCTAGGGACTCCAATCTCTTTGCAGCACCAGGTTAGACAAAGGGTGCTTCAAAGTGTTATTGATTTAGATATGCACAAGAAATATTGTGCTGCCCTCATGCCTCTTTACAAACTGTGCATGCGGACTGATCCCTTGGTACTTAGTGTACCAAGGCATCTTCCTTTAGCTTCATGTGGAGCTTAGACTGCACAGCGTAAATCTTAATGCGCCTCTTTGCTAGAAGGATTCACAGGAGTTACCTAGATGCTTAAGAAATCAGTTTGGAATTAGATAAAGAGCTCTCTCCTCGTTATCAGACTGTTTTAATCAGGAATACACTTTATGAAATCGGAATGCCTTTTCTAGTCCCATCTGCTGCCCACCCCTTTACTGTTGTCATTAAATAATTCTGATCCTCTCTTTTGGTTCCCTGCACATTAGTATAAAATGCTAGATCTGGCATTCTATAGGTCCTTGTAAAAGCATTTATTTGGAAACTGCGTGCTACATACAGTATTTTTGCTAATCTGCTTTTAAGAGTACAACAATGGCCACCTTCTGTATGGAAAAGGCTGGATAGAATCTGGTGCCAGAAAATCTTGGCATGGTCTTTAATGGTCTTCTTTATCGGGAAGTATACTGAAGGTTCTGAACAGTCAAACAAAGAGGTATTTTCTACCCCATTAAGTCCTAAGGGCGTAGCTTCCATGTCCTTATGAAACGGAGTATACCATTAGCAAAGAAATGTGCAGGCTGCCATAGACCGCCTTTCCAAGGGTGCACGAAAGTTACATAAGTGGAGAGATTTGATTTAATAGTTTCCTTTGAGCATCTTATACTGGTTGTATTTGAGACTGTCATTTGGAGAGGGAGTAAAGATAATGATACAGCAGACAAAGAGAGGCCAGCAAGTTGATTTCACCCGGTGAAGGTCCCAGATATGGATACATATAGTTATAAGAGGGCAGATCGAAATAAGGCTAAGAATTTTATTCCTATCTAGTTTATCTCACCCGGAGTCAAGAAACTAAACCAATTGGGTTGGCCAGACTACAGTGCCACAGATGGAGACCTACAAAGCCACAGTGAGGAACAAAGACTGCATCAATATGTGCACACGTTAGTCCACCTTTGAAAACATTTTGCCCAAAGAGCTGGACAGAAAGTCAAAACTAGATCAACCAACTAAAACGTAACTAGAGTCCTTGAGGGAAAGTGTGAGGGAGTCAAATGTAGCTGAAAAAAAGAGGATACAATATGAAAGATTTAAATATTTGTATTCGCCTAAAATCCTTGTTAGGACTACATTACATTCTGACTGCCAACTTAAGCATCTGTCAGTTCGTGTTAGTATGGGTGTGCAGTTACCATCAGAATTTTATACCTCTGAATGGGGAACAACTGTCCGGCTGTCAGGAGCCACGCCTCTTCTGCCCCTATGCTGCACTGCTGACTTTCTTCATCCACCACTGACTTGGTGGATGCAGAACCAAGTCAGTGGTGGATGAAGAAAGTCAGCAGTGCAGCACAGGGGTAGAAGAGGAGTTCTGGAACTGATGCAAGTGATGGCCCCTGTCGGCAGTCGTAATGCAGTCAGTCAGTGGTGCTGGAAAACCACCAACAAGTCTTGGCAAATGCAAGAGTTGGTGATGGTTTTGTAATGCTGAAGAGAACCAGCAAGGCCCAAGGGGCATGACCCAAGGAGGGGAGTCTGATGTGACCCTCAGCAGCTGGGAGAGTCACACGAAGAAGAGGCAGCCCCCACAGGCGACCCGCCTACAGCTGGCACAGGAATTGCAGTGTGGCCCACTCAGCACACCTGGGGAGGAGTCTTACGTCGCTGGAGCAGGAGGCAGGAGACTGGGCTTTGCAGGGAAGAGTGCTGGAGGCCGGGCTACATGGAGGCCGAAGATCCCTTGGAGGATGAACAAACAAGCTTTGGTAGCTGCAAGAGTTACCGTGCACAGGGGTACTTTCCTGCGAGGCGAAGCAAGGGCTTACCATCTTCTAATTCCATTGTGTGCCAACAGTGCGCATGCTGTTTTGCTTCCTTAATTTGTGGCTGGAGGAAAGGTCTTCATTGTATGTAATTTGTTCCTAAACAAGGATGTGATGCCCCGCTGTAACAGGGCATGTAAAGTGAAATTTGGAAAATATTAAGTTGAAGACACAGAATTATCATATAGACTCGTACTTCAAGTTTAAATATGCTCATCCCTCAGGTAAACTCAAATTGAGGTATGGGATTGTATTTGATGGCATTTCAAAAATAGATATCTTTTAACTAAATAACATTTTAGAATTCTAGTTCAATATTTTGTCACTCTGTAAGTTTCTGTTGTACCACAGTGTGTATTATGACTGGTTTGCAGCAACAAAAAAAAAAAAAACCTGCATAAAATCTTGGAAGCTAAAAATGGTGCAAAAAATAGGAAAGTGAAGAGTAACTAAAAAATGAGTGAACAAAGTAGACTATGGCCCTCATTATGAACACGGTGGTAAACACCGCAACGGTGGCGGGAAGAACCGCCAACAGACGTGCGGTCCAGTCCGCCAAATAATGAACCAACTGAAACACAGGCATCCTGAAAACCACTCACTGCCAGAACAGGAGTGCAGACAACTACGGCAGAGCCCGCCCACAGGCAGACGGAAAGGCCCTACCCGCCCATCAAATAATGAAGCACTAGACTGCCGTCAGTTCAAGGGGGGTAACCAGCGCCACGCAAAGACAGACGGAAACAAATCAAATATAAGGAAACACTGACCGGAGGCTCACAACATGCTGAAGCAGACATGGAGAGAGAGATGCAGATCATGCCAGCCCTGCTCCTTGCCATATACCTCCGAGACCGCAGACGAAGATGACGACGGTAAGTACTGCAATTTACTAAACAAAGGAAGAAAGGGCAGTTACATACCCACCCACTCCACCCACCCTGCAACGCTCCCACAACCACTTCACAGCAGCACAAGCCATAAACCCCCCCAGCAAGAGGTACTTACCCGACACAAGGAAATCCAACCTGCCCAAAGTACATACATGTGCCCAACACCCTCAAACAATGAAACGAGAGACCACGGATCCAGAGTGTGCCTCAAACAACACAGGCCACACATTAACCTTTATTCTGCTCACTGAGCAACAGAAGGCCAATGGCCAGTCCATAGTAAAAGAAGTCCTGCAACGGTACTCCACCTCATAGGAGCAATAATGGGGCATCCAGGCACCTCGGGGAACAGGGGCAGGGTTGGTGGGGGGAGAGGATTTACGACTGGGGGGGTTAGATTTCCGTTTGGAAGGTGGAGGGGGCTTAGGTTTTGTCCCAGCAGCTGGTGGAGCAGACTTGGCCTGGGGTGCGGCAGATGTTCCTGGGCCAGCATGGGATTTCTTTCTCACATGGGAGGTAGCGCGGGAATGGGAAGGGCGGACAGGGGCGGGCTGTGACGTGGGAGGAGTGGACAGGGCAAGGAGGTGAGCACGTTTAGGGACGAGACTGGGTGGGCCAGTGGGTTCAGATAGGTCAACATGGGATAGGAAAAGTTTCTTAGGTGCAATTGGGGTGGACCTGGAGGAAGGCGTGGGAGTAGAGGGAGTGGTCGTGACGGGTGTAGGTGTGCGTGACGTGGGTGCACGTGACTGGACAGTATGCTGAGGTGTTGTGGATGTATGATGGGTGGGTGTTTTGGTGCGTTTGAGTGTCTTGGAAGGAGGGGCGGTGTACACAGTGGGACAAGACAGGCTGCCAGTGTGAATGGATGTTGTCTGGGTGTCTGCAAGTCTGGTGAGTGTGCTGCATGTGTCAACTAAAGTCATTGTGGTGAGTGCAGGTGTGGTTTCTGGGATGCATGAATGGATGTGTGCTATTGTGGTGACTGCAAGAATAGGGTAATCAACACATTGAATGAGGGTGCAGTGCCTGTGGGTGTGCATGTACAGGGAACAGACAGGGAGGCGGAAGAGGTCGACACATGGGGGAAGTGTATGTTGGTGTGTGCATGTGTATGTTGGCTGTGTGTATGCTTGTGGTGGGAGGTGTGGTGCTTGTGTTTTGAAGTGTGCTTCTTGTGTGTTGCAGTGTGTGCCTGCGTGTCAGAATGTGTGCTTTGGATGGGTGAAGGGAGTGAGGTGCTGGAAGGGGTAGAGGTGATTGGAAGGGTGACGGAATGACCAGGGACACTGGCTGCCATCAAAAGGAGGCCAGAGCCTGAAAAGATCTCTGTAGGCCAGACGCGGCACTGTGAATGCCATCCAGATAGGCATTGGTCTGCTGCACTTCTGATGCTAGCCCCTGGATGGCAGTGACAATAGTTGTCTTCCCTACAGATATGGTTCTCAGGAGGTCAATAGCCTCCTCCGTGAGGACAGCAGGGCTGACTGAGGCAGGGGAGGAGGTGCCTGGGGCGAAGGAGACGCCCACATTTCTGGGTGAGCGGGCACGGTCAACTCAGTGGGGAGCAACTGGGAGGATGGTGATGGTATGGGGGTGGCGGAAGATGACTCAGTAGGGGTGGGCCCACTAGGGTCCGCCGCCACCGGGGAGCTCCCATCGGAGGAGGTATCGGAGTCACTACCTCCAGTGGTAGTTGCCTCCCCTGTGGTACTCCCCTTACCCTCCAACCCACTGGTCCCCTTGGTGTTGGATGACTCTGCCTCTGAAGATCCGTGGGCCGCTCCCTCCCCACCCCCCCGCCAGTGCCTCAGCTCCCTCGCCAGATGATGCTGATGTACATAGACAACACAAGAGAACAGGGATGGGGAAACAAACCAGGAGGGACACTTGTAAATAGCTGATTGGAGGTACATTAGTGGTTCACACATGCACCCACCCAGAAAATATTCCACCAGGCAGCACCTACCGCTATACACATAGCTATGCCTCTGACTAATGGCCAGAACCCTGCTCTACAGCCATTCCCCAATGAACTTAAGGACCTCACATACTTCAGACCTGACCCAAACTCCCCACGGGGGCCATTATGTAGATGGACATCAGTCAGAGTCCCTGCTGCTAGACAGCATAAATACGAACGCGCACACACACATCCATCAAGGAGCCAAAATATGGTATATGTACTCACCCCCTTGTGACTGCTGTGCAGCCTTCAAGGCCCATCCAGGTCCGGGTACGCCACCGCCAGGATGCGTTGCATAAGGGGGGTCAGTGCCCGACGGGCACCCCTTCCTCATTGGGAGGACTTCCCCAGCTGGGCCTCACAGATCTTCCTCGCCCAGCAGCGCAGTTCCTCCCACCTCTTCCTGCAGTGGGTGCTCTGCCGGTTGTAGATCCCCAGGGTCCGTACCTCCTTGGCGATGGCATGCCAAAGTCCCCTCTTCTGATGGGCGTTTTCCTATAAGGGACACACAGAAAAGTACCACTTAGGTCAGACAATGGCCAATCATATACAGCTGGCTATACGTCCACTATTGGACAGACATTTAAAACAGCCTAACCGCACACACACATGCAGCATGTCAGGAACCCTGGACCACACAGTGTCACAAGTGCACACATGTATGCAGCCAACAACCACCATTACATACATCCATGCACCCCAATCCTCCTACTCACCTGTACCTCTGGCCGACCGTAAAGCTTGGCATACAGGGGCAGGACCCCATCCACGAGCTTCTCCAATTCCTCGTTGGTGAAGGCCGGGGCCCTTTCCCCGGTAACACGTGCCATTTCCATGACCAGAGGCAGGACACAGCAGTACACTCAGTGGAGTACCTGCATGCACGAGATCAGGGAGTCAGGTGAAGTTGGGGTGACGAGTTTGCGTACGCACCATGGCGTTGTGCACCGTCACTGGCGGCGGCGATCATAATACGCTAACAATGCCCATTGACAACCATGTTAACCAATGAATTTGTGCACGGTGGTAAACACCGCCTTACGGTATTACGTCAGCCGCTAGCGTTATGAGGTCACTTCCACCACAACACTTCAGGATTACAGGGGGCAGACATTTTGGCCTTAACTACGCAGTTGTAAAACCCTCATCAGCACAATGCAAGCCCTATTATACCCTAAACACCCATAGGCATGAAACAATATACATTACCTAACCGGACCAGTCCTGATATTACATTATGGTCATGTTGCTGTAATGTCGCACACACTAAGCATTTGTGTCTTCGACAATCATGCCAGCAGTGCTGAATGAGAAACAATGTCTGCAGATGTATGTGTGTTCCTCACACGTGTTTTCAACTCCTCCTAGGTACAGACCCTTGTGGCGAGGAAGGCCCCTATCTGTGTACAGACCACTTGTTGATTTGCCGACCATGGTGGAGCGTCACATCATTATCAATTACAGACACACTCGTGCAACTATTGATGAACTTTGTGTATTATTGGATCCAGCAGTGAGATCGGCTAATCATAATCAGCATGCCATCCCTTCTGAAGTGCAGGTGCTCTCTGAACTCCATTTCCTGACCACGGGCTAATTTCAAGTGACAGTGGGCATGGGTGCAGGTTTTTCACAGCCAATGTTTAGCATTATATTGTCCAGATTCCTGGATGCATTTGTACAACACCTGCAGTCCTATGTGAGGTTTTCCCAAAGTGCTGACCTCCCTACCATCAAGTCGGACTTCTATGCCTTTGCCAACATACCCCACGTGATAGGTGCCATCAATGGCACCCACATATCTATCATCCCCCCTCCCCCCCCAAGAGTCAGTGAACAGGTGTACAGAAACAGGAAGAACTTTTATTCCATGAACATTCAATTGGCGTGTACTGCAGACCAGTGCATCTTACATGTGAATGCCATGTTCCCTGGATCAGTCCAGGATTCCTTTGTGCTGAGGAACAGTAGTGTGCCACACAAGATGGAACAACTACAAGAGGACACAGGATGGACCATAGGTAAGTGTTTCTGACACTTATTGCCACATAGCAGACAGCCAGGCTGTCTGCCTCTGAGGGTTGTCAATGACAGTCCTGTTTTGAACCATTTACTAGGCGATTCTGGCTATCCCAACTTGCGTTTGCTCCTGACACCAGTGAGGAATCCTGGAACAGATGCAGAGAGGAATTACAATGAGGCTCATGGACGTACTAGGAGGGTGATAGAGGGCACAATAGGTCTCCTGAAGGCTAGATTTCGTTGCCTACATATCTCTGGCGGGTCCCTGGCCTATGGGCCTGAAAAGGTGTGTAGAATAGTGGAGGCCTGCTGCATGCTGCACAACGTGGCTGTGAGAAATTCTATCCCCCTCTTGGAGGAGAAGGGTGCTGTATATCCAGACCAGCTTCCTCAGAGAGGGGATGAGAGTGATGGTGATGAAGAGGAGGGGGAAGATGTAAATTCCAGGACCCAACTGATACAACTCTACTTCCAGTAACTCTGTGGGACAATTGGATGAGATTGCTGTCTGTGCAGTATACTGTCAGTGTGCCTTGTCATCTAGGTGGGTGTTGGGTCAATACTCATTGCCACTGTGACCAGGTCTGCATAGGACAGGTTACATTATAGTATAATAGTTCAACACATCTGTAGGCACAACTGCATGTGGTGCATTTCCTGCTACTTAGATAATAAATGAGTTATCATACAGTTGCATCCATACTTCACTTTGTTTCAACATAATGACAGGGGACATTGTAACAGGTGAACTGGTGTTTTATTTGGTGCGGAGGTTAAATCATGTAGATTACAGTGATGGGAGTGGGCTACTGGTGGCTGTACAATATGGCAACATGCTCGCAGCATTTGCTGGCAGTAGTGGTAGGTCCATCTATGTTTACAGGAGTTTGTTGTAGTTTTTGCACGGTTTGGTCGTTGATTCAGTGGGACACTTGGAGGGCAGTTCTTGCCAGAGTCACTTCTTTGAGGGGTCCTTGGTCTTGGCCGGTGTTCCAGTGCCATATTGGTGTTGGTCTGTACGGGTTGAGATGGATGTCCCCTGTGTGTCCTGAGAGGGTGAAACATGTGCAGTGGCTGCTGATGCTGTTGTTGTCAGGTCTGTAGCCTGGCCTGTAGTAGGGGCTTCCTGGTCTGTGTGGGCCTCAGGCTGTGTTGGGACAATGTGCAGCAGCGCACCTGCTATGCTGGCCATTGTGGCATTGTGCAGTTTCCACTGCTCCATGGCCTCTTGGTGGTGTTCCAACTGCATCCTTTGACTCTGCTCTGGTTACTATCTGGGCCAATTTGAGGTCCTGGGAGCATATCACCATACCCAGGAAAGATATCACGCCCTGGGCTGCAGCATCCATGCTGTCGCCTCCCCCCTGGGCCCCATGCCCTCCCACTGGGCCTAGCACCCACCCTGTGCCTGTGTCCCCTGCACAGGTCTGGTGGTACCACTTGTACTGGGGCCGTCATCTTCCTGCCTGTTGGTAGGGGGGTGACTTGGCCTCTGTCCATGTGTTCCAACAGTCTGTGGCCTGGATACACCGGTGTGGGGACGGTTGCCCCGGGCTGATGATGTTGGCTGGGTGGTAGGGGTTTCGGTGGTATCTTGGGTGGGGCTGCTGGATGGTGACAGTCTAGGACTGTGTGAGGGGCCAGGGTGATCGTCAATGTCCAGGGTTCCATCCCCAGTGTCCTGGGAGGTGCCTCTGTCTCCCTGTGGGGCACTGCCACTCCTTGTCCTGTCCGTCAGGGTGGCATGGGTGGTGCTGCCTGTTGGGGGGAATGGACATGTCTGTTACAGATGGGGTGCACAGGACTGGGCAGTTTAGTGCAGATTTTCACTCTTTGGGGCCATGCAGGATGCTTTCGTCAGGTTAGCATTGCTTTTTGCTTAGGATGTGGAGGTGCATTGTGGGTGCTGTAGGCCACTGTGATTTCTCGCAGGGGTGGGTGGCTGTGCACAGGAGGAGGGATGTGGGCCTGTTAGTGGGTTTGTGGGCATACAGGAGAACTGGATGTAGTGATTGTGGCCTGGGTGGGGGTTGTGGTACTGTTGGTAGTTGGAGGAGTGAGGTGGTGCATGCATTCCAGGTGTGATGGATACGGGGTAATTGTAGATTACTTACCCGAGTCCATTCCTACAGTAAGTCCAGTGAGTCTCTCAGGGTACAGGATGGCCAGTACTTTTCCTCCCAGTCAGTGTAGTCGGGTGGTGTTGGTGGAGGTCCTCCCCCAGTCTTCTGGACTGCAATGTGATGCCTGGATGCTATGGACCTGACCTTTCCGCGCAGGTCGTTCCATCTCTTGCGGATGTCGTCCCTGGTGCGTGGATGGTGTCCCACTGCATTGACCTTGTTGACTATTGTCTGCCATAGTTCCATCTTCCTAGCGATGGGTGTGTGCTGGACCTGTGCCCCAAATAATTGTGGCTCTACCTTCAGGATCTCATCCACCATGGTCCTTAGCTCCCTTTCTATGAAGCGTGGGTGTTTGGGGGGTGCCATGGTGAGTGTTGTGAATGGTGTCTTGTGTGGATCTAGGTGAGGGTGCTCTTGTGTGGTTGGGTGTATGTATTGTGGCGTTCAGTGTCTGCTTCTGTGGTTCTCTGTATAAGTTGGCCTAATTTCGTTGCAAAGGATTGTGGGGGTGGGGGGTGTCTGTGAGTGTTTTATAGTGTTGTGGATGTGTGTCAGGTGTGTGGGTTTCAAACTTGGCAATGTATGCATTTCTTGCTGTTGGGTCCACTTGCCGTCCGTGGCGGTCTGTACCGCCAATGGTAGTTTGGCTTCCACTGACAGCCGCGGTGATTTGTGTTTCATTATTTGGAGGGCGGGGTGTTTGTGTGCTCGCCGCTGGCGGGGTGGGAGGTCCAGCATTTCTGCCGACAAAGTCCTGGCGGTGACTGGTGGCAGGGAGATTTGTCAGTTTCTGATTATTATTTTTTTCATCACTATATGGTAGGTTTCTGTTCACCGCCAATGGCGGTCTTCTGTTTGCCATCGCCACAGCGGTCAACGATGTTTACCGCCGTGTTCATAATGAGGGCCTATATTTTGAAAAATAACATGGAGGAATTGACTTGGCTGTTTGCTCCGTTTCATAGGTGTCACTGTTATAGCGAAATAGGAAGAAATAGCCTTTGTATGTTCTTAAACATCTCTTAAATAATTGGAAAAAATATAAAAATCCTTTAATAATGAAATCTTCAGAACTCTTTCAGGAAACATTGGGTTAACTAAAGTGTGTCCAAATATGCTACCAGTTTAGACCAAGTTAAGAAGCAACGTTGAAGAGAATTAGAGCTTTTGTAAAGGCACTGAGAGAAAGCAGAGGAGCTGGACAGGTTAGCAGACCATGGCACAATAAATGCACTTGATCGAAGTAAATGGACCGGTCCAGCTGTGTCCTTGACAAATGGAATGCGTTCAGCTTTTCAGAATTAGGTTTTTGTAGGCCAGTGCCCCTTATACACTTGGAGGAATTTTGTTTCCTCAGCTGGAGAGAAGAGCATTCTAAGCGTAGATTTAAAGCAAACGTCAATCGGATGCACAGCAGTTCAAATCTTCTTGTGTTTTACACGCCCCAGAGGACTTCTCCAATGCAGACATACCATAATCGGTGTTGTATGAACCCTTTATTAAAGGGCTATGGGTAGGATAAGAAGAGACATTGCAACTGTGAGTTATTCCGATAATGCAAGCCTCAAGTGAAAGGAGAGAACAGAACCTGTTCCCACCACAAAGACTGAAACGCTGGTGCTTTCATTCAATGTGCTAACATTTTACAGTAGCTGCTCACACTTATGATCAGCTATTCTTTGTTACATATAACAAAACGTGTCATATGGATTCCTGAAGGAATGTAAAGAATGCCTGAAGTGACCTTGAAGCTGATATTGAAGCTAGACAATTAATACATTTATAAAAAAAAAAATAGTACCTTGGCTTTAGTGTGTAATCTTATCCCTGTGGTGTTTAAGCGATACCCTGGTATCTAATGCCAAACATAACACATTGAACAGTATAATTTACCTCTGGTTACCAGCAGAGCAAAATTATGCAATCATTGACATGGTGTATTCAAATAGATGGTAGTTCTCAGACCTTATTTAATATCCATAGTGTATATTCCACTGACAGTGGCAGTTACAAATTGGTTTTGTGTTGATTGCCATGTTAAATGTTACTGAAAGACACAACAGCTCAACATTAAAGCATTGCATGATTAACATCATGAATAACATTTCTGAACCTACACCGCAGAAACATGACAAGCCAAGATGATTGAAATGCAGATACCTACTGAATGTGAAATTAAACTCTCAAGGAACTTTGTGGAGTGTTTGTGAAGTGACACAAACCACTTATTAGGAGTCTGTTACACACAGCAAGTATACCTGAAGGAAGTAGTTACAGATTTTTACCATGGTAGTGGATGAAGAAGAAATGACCAAGGCGCATGACCTTGTCTATGGTTGGGGTTGCAGTGTCCTTCAAGAAAGATTCAGATAGTTTCTAAAGCAACATACCTTAATTTTGCAATTGAGTACAATTAGTGTGATGACCTTAAATCACCAAGGAACTTAATGACTGTCATCAGTTGTTATTAGTATACACGATTGGAGGAGTCTCAATAGCAGTATATCTGTTCATTTTCAAGACCAGCAACATTTAGTTTCTTCTAGGATTTTACTTACCTGAACTGATAATGGTTTATGGTAGGCATCTTTGTCAATGAACATGTGAAAAGGCTAGAAGCATTTCACAGAGTAAAGGAACTGGAGGATTTTCTAAACTATAAAATTAACGTGTGCCTAAACTTCAAATCAAACTGCTACTCATCAAATGAAGTGTGCCAACTTTAAAGGGTACCATTACAGTTGACAGAACGGAGGGAGGAAACAATATCTTTAAGAGTAAGCAGTTTTCTGTGACTAGTTTGAAATTCAGTGTATGACAAAACAGTATGATAACTTCATGTCATCGATCCTTGGATTAATAGAGGAATTTAATTGAACGCTAGTAAACCAAAAATCTTCTGTAGCCAAAGCAAAATTTCCAAATGGGACTTCCAAGATCTTAGCACTCAAAAAGAAACTGGTGAGACATTCATTCACATTACAAAGAACTAATTGAAGGTACCCATGATATCCATCCAGCTGCAGTGGCACTCTTTTGCTGAAAGACTAGATATGCCCATTATTCTCCAGGGACCAATGACTTTGTAGGTTTAAGTATGTTTTGTTGCCAAAATTCTCAGCGGAGTCTCAAAAGAATCACTCATCAAGCACCCTATTAATAACAGAAAATAACTCTACCTGTAGAAAGTGTTAATATATCATGTGGTTCAGTTAAATCACTGCTCCACCTTCATGGAGGCCTTAATTGGCCTACACAGGGGAAGGAAGAGAACAGCAGATAGACTGCATTCATAGTTATAGACTAATCCTCCTGGAGGAGAATTCTTCATACGACCAGCCACAGGCTTAACAAATTGTCCCACCCTGTAGCATAAAATAAAACCGGCCAAAGTTAATATCCAAACAAGTCAGAAGCCACTCAGTCTATGGAAAAGGCCCCTTCACGTGACTTCTGATGACTGTGGTAAAATACGTTCCTTTCCTTCATGTTTCACAGGAAAGCCCACTGATGCAATGTGGACCTTCAAAACCCTTTTGTCGTAGACAGCCATCAGTTCTTTCTTCACCAAGGTGTCAGGATGAATATCAGAGAAGAACGCCAAACAACTTTCACTGCATCTCACCAAACATCACTTTTTTAAAGCTAATTGCTACTCCTATTTCTTTCACTGTTGTACGGATTGAAGGGCCATCATCACTTTACCTCTGGCACCTCTGCTATCACTAAGAGGCTTCTGAGAGAGCTGATATGTTCTGCTCATCAGTGTATGTTCTGGCCCTGGCTGCATTAGTAGATAGCAGTCTTCAGCATTTCCTCACACACACCTTAAACACCCCCCTTCCATCCCCAGGTTGGAGAGATACCTGGTTCCTTGAAGCCTGCTCGGAGGACCTCCGGACTGCAAGAGTGACCAGGAGAAACTTTCTAAGCATGTGGCGAAAAGTGGGACTTTTCTACCTTTTAGAGGACAAGGTGTCGAGACATGCCCAGAAAGGAGGTGTATTTGTTGTGGACACATAAACTAGGTGTGTTCTGCTGAGAGGTTTTTGTTGTGCAGTAAACAGTTTCTGCTGTACCTTGCGGCTTTATGGAACACTGCCCGTCCACAGCTTCAAGTTGTGAACTAGAAAAGTCATGAAGTCCAATAGTAAAATCCTGGGCCATGGTGAAGTGACAAATTTATCCCATTAGAGAAGCAACCTCAGTGATAGAGTCCACCTTTGTCCTTTTCAGAGCTTTTATCACCAAAATGGATGGCTTCTGCTGGAGTTTGACGACAGCGTTTTTGACTTGAAGGGGCATTTGCCAGCTTCAACCTTGAACAGTGCCCTGCTGCAAGATTTTACCTTTCAAAAAGTAGACTGAATCCGAAGGTAAAAACTATGAGTAGGGAGACAAGCTAGATGTATACAACCTCCTGTGTATTGTATTTGGTCTGAAGTCATGCATAGGTCCCGGTCCACCATAATCTTATACTTTTTCAGTAACTATTTACTGTTTCTAGTTTTTTTTTTTTGTTGTTGTTTTTTTTTGCTTTAAAAAAACTTCTCTCTCTCATTTCCCCTTATTTGCTTTTAATCATATATGGCATCTTTTTGCAGATTTTTTTTTTTTTTAATTGGTTTGGATTTGGAAATGTTATTGGTGTGTATTTTTCTTAAACTTTAAAATGATAAGCATTGCTTCAGATTTAACAGGCATTTCCCTGAGGAATTGCCGGCTGCTTGTGCCATAACTTGAAGAGTGTTTCACAGAGACTTGTAATGAGACAAAGCCAGGATGTGTTTTTTTTAATTTGCAAAGGGCCCCCACGTCTGTTCCACCTTCCTACTTATCTCGTATCAGAGCTTACAGAACCTCTCTGGAATGCACTTCTGAGTTCAAAGAAGACCTTTGTTGTTAATTCTTCCCTACCCACAAGTTCTTGAGAGACAAATTAATAGACTACAAGCACACGTTCAAAAGAGTAAAAGTAGTCGCAGCAATGAAAACAAAATATATCACAGTACTTCTCAGTTGCAATGTACACAGCAGATTATGTATATCTTTATATGATTACATTAGCAAAGCAAAAAAATTAAATTCATCACCGTTTGAGCAAGGCGGCAGGGCCTAACTCAGCTTCATCTTTCTGGGGTCTGCAAGTTGATGACTCCGGTCAACTGTGAGAAAGATTATCTACCCAAACGGGAGACTGGCAACTGGCGCCTAGTTCCAGCCTGAAGTCAAGCAGATTTGAATCTAACTCACTGTAGCCCCGAGTCATCCTTACAAAAGCGTGCCCCCTCCTCTCAGACTCGGGAAAACTACACAAGCCTTTGGAGACTGGCCAGATCTCCTAGACTTCTCCTCTTCCCAAGCCTGAGCAGAAAGGAAAACACCAAATGTACTCTCTCTTATCAGGTCTAGTCTGGTGTGAAGAAAACAGCTTGGTTCATCTTGTGGAAAAACACAGCTTGGAAGAATACAGACATCTGTGATGTTTCACCTGCAATGTCTAACTCCACGTTAAAGCCAATAGGCAGCTAACCTAAATATCAAATGTAATGTCTAATGTCATGTCAAAACCAATAGGCAGCTAAACTGAATACAGCATGTCAAAGCCAATAGGCAGAATACAGAATGTAATGGCTAATGCAATGTCAAAGCCAATAGGCAGCTAAACTGAATACAGAAAGTAATGGCTAATGCCATGTCAAAGCCAATAGGCAACTAAACTGAATACAGCATGTCAAAGCCAATAGGCGGCTAAACTGAATACAAAATGTAATGGCTAATGCCATGTCAAAGCCAATAGGTGGCTAAACTGAACAAAACATATAATGTGCTACTGGTGAACATTGAGCAACTAATATGCGCAGTGGTGAAACAGTCATTGGTCAAACACAATTAATAGCATCACATTCCACCCTATGACCAATGAATTTTTGTTTCACATATCTCTTGTTTAAAAAAAAAAAAAAAAAAAAATCACCACAAAAAAACATCAGCAAGTCAGATTTGAATGATAAAAGCAATCACTGTAAAGCAATGGAAATGGATTAACATATAGATCTCATAACCTTTCACATCAGAGACATCTACACAGAAAAGACTGAAACTTTTATACTCTGAATGAGATTATAGTGTCTCTAAAATAGCAATTTGATGTAGCATGAGTTCTACTCATGTAAAGGTGCACAGTCCACCTGAAAGGTTTGCTGGAATGTAAGCGAAAGTCAGAGTTCCACACGAAAAAACACAGACAGTTAACTGTTAAGGTTGCTTAGTTCCAGTGGAAGAATGCAATCAAACAAGTTGAACTTGAACTGAAGGCGCCATTTGCGCAAAATGGATCCATGGTGCTCGTACTTTACTCAGTCAGGTTCAGGTTGGGGGTTCGGTCCCTTCCCCGACCCCACACGCACACACCCGAAGGGAGACCACACAGCACACTCTGGGACAGTGGCGAAACGTGGTAGGATCTGCAAAAGAAAAAAGTATGACTTTTCTTTCAAATAACATATGTCATTTGAAATGTACCCTTCCTCTTCCTTTCCCTGTTTTATAATCAGCAGGATGTTTTTAGGGCCCTTTGTTATGATTTCTGCAGGTTCTGGAGGGTCATTTGGGGATTCAACCCACACCTCAGCACTGAGGTTTTTATCTGCTGCACCACAGCTTCCCTTTTCTTGCACTGTCAGAAGGGCTGGGGCAGACTCCTTCTTTACCAAACCTCCATTCACTGCACTTTTGACAGGTTGGGCCATTCTGTCTCCAATTTGTATGAATGAATCAGATTATTTTCCAGTTATCAACATAATTTTGATTTCTCCTTGGTAATTTGCAGCAATCACTCGCCCTAAAACCTGATCAATTTGCCACATCTGTCCTGGTAACTCTCCTCTCTCTGTGACTGCTTGCGGGACAGATTGCTCTTGTGCGTGCTGCAGAGTTTTTATCAAATCTAGGAGAATGTGCATCTCGCTCCTCTCTGCCCACCTGTAAGTGGCTTTTTCTCCCAGCTGTTCACATTTCTGGTGCACCCACTTAGCCATCCCCACTACGTCAGAATTCTGGGTGAACACTTCTCTCTCTGAATTTTTCTCATTAACATCTGCAAGGGAA
Source organism: Pleurodeles waltl (assembly GCF_031143425.1). Taxonomy (NCBI): domain Eukaryota; kingdom Metazoa; phylum Chordata; class Amphibia; order Caudata; family Salamandridae; genus Pleurodeles; species Pleurodeles waltl. The sequence goes on from NC_090442.1 coordinate 522,443,073, forward strand.
TTGAACCAGTTATGTACAAGCCATGTGGAAAACCAAACGGCTAAACCATTGGCAGTGAACGAAGAATCAGTGTAAAAATGACACATCTCAAGCAGCTCTTGCTTTAAAATCTGACACACATTGTACAACGCTGTTCCTTCTCCTGTGCCAGAAAACAACATTTCAGTCAATAAATCATTAGTCAAACAAACATGCTTTTTATCCTCAGTGGACACGAATTCAAATGGTGCACCCAATTTCACTGGTGACTCTTTTACCTGTGGTACTCTAGCCCTGTCTTGCATGTACCAGATCCAGTGTATGATCCTAGCTAGGGACACTCTTTTCTTCCCCTGTTCCTGATTTACATGTAAATCAGTGTTTCCCTCTTGTACTGCGCAAAAACCTAAAGTCTGAATTATTTCATTTGCCAAATCACAAGCGCGCAGCTGCTTATATTTTTTCCTAGGGACCATATACCAAAGTGTTAGGATTTCACTCAGATGAGGGCTATTCTGTTACCAAAAATCAAACAAGCAAATGAAACTCTGTGTCTCTTGCTTAGTGCAAACAGTAAGAAACTCTAAAATCTTTCGTTTTACTTGTGCCAGTAACTGCACATTTTGCGATATTACCTCGTAAATCACATTCTGAGCTCCGCTCCGTGTTATCAGTTAAGGAATGCACTTCGACTGCCAAAAAACCTGGCTCACACGGAGGCTCAGACTGGCTCACAGCTGTCTTAACCCTCTCATTCCTGGAATGGGAAAAGACAGATTCTTCTAAAACAGCAGTTTTATAACTTTCAGCATTATCTTGCATTAATGTATTCTGGCTAATTTGCTCACGTAAATTCTTATTTTCATGTTCCAACTGCCTACATTTCTCCTGCATTTTTCTGTAAGCAGATAAAAGTATCCAAACCCTTCTGTCAAAAACAAAAGGAACATCATTTCTTTCAAAAGGCACATTTTCTAAATACGCTTTATCACAAAAAGAAAACATATTTCTCACAGCACCATCAGGCAGTTTAACTACACATGCATTTTCAAACATGGTCTGCCGTGCTTCTGTAATTCTCTAAACAACAAAAAACAATTACACTTTTAAATTGTGCACGTAGAAATCTATAATTCGACCCCACTTCTGGTACCAAAATGTTCTGCCTTCCTACTTATCTCGTATCAGAGCTTACAGAACCTCTCTGGAATGCACTTCTGAGTTCAAAGAAGACCTTTATTGTTGTTAATTCTTCCCCACCCACAAGTTCTTGAGAGACGAATTACTAGACTTCATGCACACGTTCAAAAGAGTAAAAGTAGTCGCAGCAATGAAAACAAAATATATCACAGTACTTCTCAGTTGCAATGTACACAGCAGATTATGTATATCTTTATATGATTACATTAGCAAAGCAAAAAATTAAATTCATCACCGTTTGAGCAAGGCGGCAGGGCCTAACTCAGCTTCATCTTTCTGGGGTCTGCAAGTTGATGACTCCGGTCAACTGCGAGAAAGAGATTATCTACCCAAACGGGAGACTGGCAACTGGCGCCTAGTTCCAGCCTGAAGTCAAGCAGATTCGAATCTAACTCACTGTAGCCCGAGTCATCCTTACAAAAGCGTGCCCCCTCCTCTCAGACTCGAGAAAACTACGCAAGCCTTTGGAGACTGGCCAGATCTCCTAGACTTCTCCTCTTCCCAAGCCTGAGCAGAAAGGAAAACACCAAATGTACTCTCTCTTATCAGGTCTAGTCTGGTGTGAAGAAAACAGCTTGGTTCATCTTGTGGAAAAACACAGCTTGGAAGAATACAGACATCTGCGATGTTTCAACTGCAATGTCTAACTCCACGTTAAAGCCAATAGGCAGCTAACCTAAATATCAAATGTAATGTCTGTCATGTCAAAGCCAATAGGCAGCTAAACTGAATACAGCATGTCAAAGCCAATAGGCAGAATACAGAATGTAATGGCTAATGCAATGTCAAAGCCAATAGGCGGCTAAACTGAATACAGAAAGTAATGGCTAATGCCATGTCAAAGCCAATAGGCAACTAAACTGAATACAGCATGACAAAGCCAAGAGGCGGCAGAACTGAATACAAAATGTAATGGCTAATGCCATGTCAAAGCCAATAGGTGGCTAAACTGAACAAAACATATAATGTGCTACTGGTGAACATTGAGCAACTAATATGCGCAGTGGTGAAACACAGTCATTGGTCAAACACAATTAATAGCATCACAACGTCACAAATTATTAACCCTCTTTCTGATATTTAACCATGGTAAAGTTCGAAATCCCTAAACCTTGAAGCCCAATGAGGTCCCCCATAGAGCACAGTGTTCTTTGCCAACACTCAGAAAAACAATCGGACACCAAAGATGGCTAGGCTTTCCACCTAGAAAGACACTACTAATCAAAATTACATCTGACCCGCAAATTGTTTTTCTGTGTGCAAAGATTTTATACCAGCGACCAGTGAATTTTCGTGAAGCACTTCATCAGTCTTAACTGTTTGCATTGAACTTGCTTATGTGTGTTTTATTTCTAAAGGGAAAACCTAGTCAAAATGCAGCGGAATGCTGTGCACAGTTACAGTCCAGGATATTATCAGCAAGTGATTAGAGAGGTAGCAGGTTTCTGGAACCAGATGGTATACTGTTAATTCATCATGATATAGTATTCTTCTAAAAGCTTCATCTTAAACTCTCTCCAGATTTGGAGCAGAGTAAGGGCATTCCTAATGAAAACATGGATAATTTACATTTTAGGTGCATAGATGGAAAAAAGGCCTGTTGCCTTGTGGATTTTTTTTTTATTTGTTTTTACATTTTGTCTCCAGTCTGATGGCTTCCTGGCTACAGGTGTGCCATGAGTTACCAGGTGTAATGAGCTTGCAACCAGATAGGCAGGGTTACTGGTCTTGATGGTTTTGTAAATGATGCAACTTGTATTTGGAGTTCTATCAGATGTGATGGGTCCAGGTGAGAGGTGCTGTGACATGTAAGATGCTTATGAGGGTGGCAGTGTGGATTTTGGGGGTGAGGGAGGTCATTTTCGTCATCCATATTTGAGAATGTTACTGCTTAAACAGCTGTTCTAAAGTTACTTTCTGAAAGAAATAGTTTCTATTTCTTTAGAAGAGCGAGCTGGTACCAAGCAGTCTTTGTTTTCTTATCAATGTGTTACTCCAAGGGGAAGTTGGTCCGGAATGAGTCCAAGTGAGTTGGCTTTGGGGGAATGTTGGGGCTTGAAGCAGTTGTGATGTATGAGATTGAGTCAGATTTAGGCTTTTCTTTGGGTGTTTGTTTTGGATAATAAGAGGTGTTCTGTTTTATGGAGTTGAGGTTCTGGGAGGTTTTGGGTATCCAAGTCTAAATGAGGTGCAAGCAGTGTTTTAGGTGTAGGATATCTTTAGTGGAGGAGATGTTAATGTAGCATTGTAGATAATTTTGATTCTCTTATCTGGGAGTAAAGCGACAAGAGGTTCAGTGTAGATTGCAGGTGAACGGGGTTGAGACAGAACCATTGGGAACTCCACAAGTAATTGTGATCTGCTGAGGCCTGGAGGTGCCCATGTAAATTAACTGGTTTGTGTTGGTTTGAAAGGTAGAAGAATCAGTGAAGGACATTGCCAGGGACTCCTATTCAGGACTTTGACATACACCACCCCACTCTCATCCACAAAGCCAAAGGTGGCTGTAAGGTCGAGCAATATCAGGAGGAAAGGGCAATCATCATCTTTGGGCAGTAGGGTGTTGTTTATGGTGTTTAAGGTAACTCATGAGAAGCTGCAAAGTGAACTGAAGCAAGATTGGTAGTCATACATGAGATGGTATGCATTAATGAGATCTTAGAGTTGAGTGTAGCCTTTTTCAGTGATCTTGCCAATGAAAGGTTGGGTGAGTAATTGACCTGCAGTTGGCAAGGTGATTTGGGTCTAATGTGTGTTTTTTTTTTTAAATTATTATTAAAGAAGTAGGAGGATCTAGCCTGTATTGAGTGCTTCTGGAGGGTGCTTGAATACATTAAGGTAGGAGATGACATTGATGAGAAGAGGGAAGAGAGTTTCTGAGGAATGAGGGGGATAAAACTTCATCTTCATAGGAGGTAGCTTTGAGAGAGTTGTGTAGGGTGAGCATTGTGGGATTGGTGGGTTTAAGGAGAAGCTGGCTCGGCTTGATGTTCTCTTGGATGGTCTGTATTTTTTTCACTGATTTAGTTGATGGCATTGCACTTACCTGTGGGGTTTGTCATACGTGATGCAGCAGTGGATTGTCTTGAAAATGAAAAAAGCCAATCGAGGCACATTTGCTGATCCCTGCAAGGGGGTCAGGTCAGGCTTTCCTTTAAAGGTTCTAAAAAAAAAACCTCCAAGGGGCTGATGACCCAAGTACACATCTGAAGAAGACTCAGCATGAGTGGTAGAGTATCTGAAACGGGTATAGCACACATGTTTTGAAGCCTGGGGCGCGTAGGTGCTGACACGGATGTATATTGTCATTACTCTTATCAATTTGTTTGTCCGAATATGATGATATTGACAGTATTTTTTTTTTTACATGCGGAATATAAGCAAGGAGGTGAATGAATAGGTAGTCATTTAGACGAGTTTAACATTTACACAATATTGTCCGTAATATTGGTAGTTTTTATTCTGCAATGAAAGTTTCTTTCAATAAAGTTAATCATTAAGTTGCTACATTTTGTCAGGCCTTGAAAAGAAGGGCATTCTTCAGTCTCATGGCGGAGTTTGTTTTAACCTACAACATAAATTTGAAACTTGAAATAGCCCGTCCACAGTGGAAGTCTGCCGAACTGCCTCTCAAGAGCAGTGGTCGCGTGGCCCATCGAGACCATTTGTTCGCGTGTTTACCCATGGAAGACGTCATCTGAGCTTAGTAAATCCTTCCATCTGATTGAGCCTGGGTCATTATAGTTCTTAACTGGAGAGCGAGCAGCAGCTGCGGGTATCTGGCACAGAGTTTAGCCCAAGCGTCAACGGCGAGTGCTTTGAAATTACCGTTAAAGAGCAGGCTTTTGTCGCGTCTCCATTTCTGTTTGTAATTTGATTTATATTGGATATTCTGTTCTCGTGCAACAGATACATTCTTTATATTTTTACCATTGCAGTGAAGGCAGGCTTGTCACCCTCCACTATGTTTTAGTAGTTCAGTGAGGCATGTGTTCTTGCCAGTAACTTAAGACACATTTTCCTATTATCTGCAAGAATGAGTTCTCGTGCTTCTGCTTAGTCGTCTCAGTGCATTCAGAAAAGCCTAATCGTTAAGTTGTTCTGCTAATAATAGCTTACATAATGTTACAACAGCCTGGAATACCTGGACATAGTAAATGCCGCTGTACTAGCCAGTGGTTGAGTTATTAGGTCTTTCTACTCTAAAATCATAAAGCCTCTAACATGAGCGTAATGCAAACCTTTTCCAGGCAGTGATGATTTGATATTTTTTTAGCCTCTGTTTTACTGTTTGTGCTTTAATGGGTTCCAGTGAATACATTCAGCAGCTTACCTGTGAACTGGTATAATTAATGAATATTTGGAAGGTAAAAAACCTATTTATCTCACCCGTTTCTCTACAATACCCACATTTTAAATAGATGTATGCAGTGTCCAGGCGACGCTGACAAGTACTCCTGTTTGAACTTGTAATCACCTTTATCAGATTGCATTTTGATGTGCAGTTACTTTCCCAGACCATATCTGTGGTCCTTAAAGCTTCCCACACTTTTTCGACCTGACAGTTGATTTGATTCCAGGAAATTATATTGCCCGCTAACCTTTGTGAAGGTAGGTGGCCTGAGCCCTGTAGCCCTCTAAACTCTACAATAAGACTTGTTCCCCTTAACATTATCCATTATGTAGGCTTCCCTCCTACATAACTCTCCCAGGCTCAAAATCCGCTTGAATCTTGAGCTTACCTGGAAAATGTCAGTGGTCCTTTGCATATCCCTCATAGGGAAATAAGTCCTACTTTTTTATATCAAGGAAGTAGTTTCAAACCTTTGAGTAGTAAAGGCGATTTGCTCCTTATAATTAATTCAGTACTTGAAATATATGAATTGTTTACTCCTTTGAGCTATAATTCGGATTTGGAAGGAATACATTTATTTCCCTTTTTAGGGTCGAGCCTGCGTTGCATGCGTATCGCAGCAAGATGCTTTTGTATTTAGAAAAGGGCTCGTAGCCCTGTCAACTTCACGTCAGTGTTTTTTATTGGTTCGTGGGCTTGCCTAATATCTGCTTGCTTTCATTAGTCGAAGGTAAGCATACGTCATGCCTTTTCTGGTGGCTAGCCCTCCTCGAGCGCAGCGACCAAGTACAGAAAACATGCGAGGCTCGCTGTTTTCCATCGGGCTCGTGGACTTCTTTTTCTCTAATTTACGAGCGCGATCTCGCTTGGCAGAAGCCGAGCGCTTTACATAGTTAATTTCACTTTTTCGGGTTGTGTACATAAATGCACTTTTGCCCGATAGGTGAAAAGTCGGGTTAGGAGTTTACAACTCGATCAGCTCTAACATGAGCAAACGCGAGACCCGTTGAACTGTAAATGCTTGTTTCTCTAATGTAGTGTATATGGCCTAGCATCACCTCCGGTCAGTAATAGATAAGGGATTCTACTTCTCTCTGGTGAAACCCCATCTTAAATCGCTCGCAGTCAGGACTTGTTTTTTGATCTCTTCTCATCAGTGTTCCTCATTAGCACCATGGCTTCCTTTTAAGTACAGTTATTTGAACGGGTGAAAATCACCATAAGTGACTCTTACTGGGTCAATGTTACATTTCTTTGCGTTGCAGACAGGGTGATCGCTAGCGGTGGAATTCATACATTGGCTTGAATTTTTTTTTTAATTGATCAGTAATGGGCCTATGTAAACACCCACTTATTTACATAAAATCCACACATTTGTAATCCGGTTGAATACCTACTGGCAGCCCTTCCACGTCACATCTACATCTATTCAGGAATTCCACAATTCCTCTTGCCCAGTAATTATCAAACAGTAAATTCAATGTAACATAATCTTAAATTGGCAGCTCCACAGGTGTTGGTGTCCCTCTTGATCCTGCTTATTCACCTAGACCAATTATTCTCGATCAGTCACTTGTCCACCTCCACCACATGCACTAGAGACTAAACTGAATCCTGGATTTACCCCAGTGTTCTATTATTCTGCAGTGTATTCCAAGCTTAATTCCAGGCAGGCTGCCTGCAGTACACAAATTAGCAAAATATAGGTGCCGCATGTATCAAACGTTTTTGCATTCCCAAACGGTGCAAATTGCTAAATTTCACCGTTTGTGAATGCAAAAGTGCCTTTTCAAATGTGTGAAAGGCATTGGCAGTCCTATTTGTGATTCCCTAAGCATATGTAACAAGCATTTCCTAAATGCGAAACTGGCATTTAGGAAATGCTATTACCACCAACTCCAAGTCGGTGGTAACCATGTGCAATTAAAAAAAATATATATTTTTTAAAGTGTCATGTAGCGCACACATGCCCCTAGGGCATGTGTGCACTTTGCATGTGCACAAATTATTTTCGGGGTGCATCAAAGGTGGCCTCTAGGCCCTCGGCACCCTTGGATTTGCATTTGCCGATTTTGCAATTTCCTAGTAGGAAATTGCAATTGAGGTAATGCACAAACATCACCTATCGGCCTTCAGAATGAATGAAGTCACAATCCCAAATAGTGATTCCCTAATAGTGATTGCAATTCTGTAAGAATCTCTATTAGAGATTTGCAATTTTGTTACATACCATTTTGCATTCCCTAAATAGCGATTTCTTAAAATTCACTATCTAGAAAATGCAAAATGGGATTTTGATATATCTGGCCCTTGATGTCTGTGGGTAAGAGACAGGTTCCATCTGGGATAGCAGTGCTGCTGTACAAGAACCATAATAACAGAAAATGTATAAATAGGAACTATAAACTGAGGTTTCTTTGTTTTGTATGTTGTAAATTCAGTGTGCTTTCTCAAGTAGGCTTCTCTAATAATTTCTCAAATGTGGATGGTTTCAATATTTGGTTATTGCTCCACACCCATCCCCTGCTGTGCCTTCTAAGATTATATCATCAGGTCTTGAAAGCTTGAGCCAACCGATCTGTAGCCTTACTTGGGTGGCATGTTTTTTGGGTTATTGAAAGAATAACCTTTTGAAATAACTGGTTCATAGGTTGGCAACCTGTAGTTTTAAAGCACAAATTGATATTTGAAACTATTTTCTAGGTGGCAACAATGGACTTCTAGCGGTTATTATTTTGTTTTACTTCATCAATGTTGCAGCACATTCTAGCTTATTCTGAGATAAAGGGCTGCACAGGCTCGCTCCCATGTAATGCATTTCTAGAAGGACTTAAAGATACTTCTAGTGCTGAAATAATAATGGGATCTACATGTTGTCATAGATTATATGCAGTTACAGTTTACTTTCCCCGTCAACAGACGTTTAAAAAAATGCAGTCATGTGCTGCTGCTTTTATGTGAGAGATGGTGACATTCTTCATGTCATTAGTGATGTGTGAATTTGCCTATACCACCCCTCTCAGTGTCTGGTAGGCACAGGGCATGGCCTTCGGCCACAGCCCGCTTCAAGCTCAACCCCACTCCAAAACCCTACAGGCTATGGCTTTGGTCTGTGCCCAGGTGGCCCTGGGTTCAGAGCAAAGCCTTTGGATATGCCCTATGGGTCCTTTTGTCTGCTTGCGTGGCACTAGTCTTTACAGCCTCGTAATTAATCACTGCAGGTCTAACATCATTTCTGTTTCTCGCTGTGGAGCAGGGACCAAGCACTGATTGATTCAAATTAACCAGTGCCTGTCCTCTGCTCCTGACATGATTGAGGTACTATTTTGTTCTTATCAACTTCTAGTGCCCTGCAAACGGAAGGTATGTGACTGTCTCAAACATGCCTAGCAGGAAAACTAAATTGCAAAGTTTTTACTTTTTAAAGCTAACTTTCTTACATATTCCAAAGTCGTTTATTCTCACTTTGCACCCATGTTTTCCTTAGTTTTTGCTTGAGGGCGCTGTTATCAAAAGATGAGGATCATCTTGTTCTAAATATTGCAAAGCAACATTATTTCTTTCTTGGGTGTAATTTCTGAAATTATGCTTTAACACATAATCGTGCAGTACACTTCAGTACACCCCACTACAATCCATCCCAGTCAATCCAATTCACACCACTCCAATCCACTCACCTCAGTTCAATTCCCCCCCCAAGACCACATCAATCCATCCAGCTTGAATACAATCCACCTTAATCTACCCCACTCCAGTCCAGTCCAATCTACCCCACCCAATTCACCCCACTCCATTCCAGTTCACCACACTCCTGTCCAATCTGCCCACCCCATATAATCCTCCATCCACTCTAATCCACCCACCTCAATTTAGTCCACCCCACTCTACTCCAGTCCACCCCTCTCAACTCCAGTCCACTCTACTCCAGTTCACCCCACTCCACTCTAATCCAGTCCACCCCCACCATCCCAGTTCAGTCCACCACACTCTGCCCCAGTCCACCCCTCGCCATCCCAGTTTAGTCCACGCCATCCCAGTTCAGTCCACCGACTCTACCCCAGTCCAATCCACTCCACACCATCCCAGTCCAGTCCACCCCACTCTACACCAGTCCAGTCAACTGCACTCTGCCCCAGTCCAATCCACCTCAAGCTATCCCAGTTGTCCATCGCACTCCAATTCATCCAGCCCACCTCACTCCAATCCACCCCTATCCTATCCACCCCAACCCACTCCAGTACAATCTAAACCACCCATCCCTGTCCAGTCCACCCTACTTAAGTCCTATCACTCTAGTCCAATCCACCCACTCCAAACCAGTCAAATACACCCCACCCCATTTCAATCCGTTCTAGATCGCCCAATACACCCCACTCTATCCCAGTTCAGTCCACCTCGCTGTACTTCAATCCAGTCCACCCCACTACCTCAATCCACTCTACCCTATTCTACTCCATTCCACTGTACAACACACTCTGCCTTTAAACTCTACTCCCAGGTTCTCTGCTCTACTCTACAACACTACTCTTCCTCCCCCCCTCCCCCCCACTCTGACATTCGACAAACCACTCCATGACACTACTCCCCCACTTCTTTCTGACATTCCAAGCCACTAACTTTAAGCCATGCTGAGCAGCAGCCACATTAGTGAACAACATGGCAAAAACACATTGCCATTGCTATAGCCAAAGGCTCTGGTATAGGTGAGGCCTGTTGGCCTTTGCCAGTGCCGGTTTATTTTTGTTGTTCTTCTGCAGGTCCTCCATGTGTGTTTTTTGGCAACTTAAGTGTAAAATAATTTTTGAAAATGTTAATATTGCGTCATAAACACCAGAAAACATGGTTAGTGAACTGGGAAGAGTTTCAGGAACCCTTGTCCTAACTTTGGCTCTTGTTGACAAGAGGCATTGTCCATCCCAATGAGATGTGCCCTTGGTTGCGGATGTGTTTGGAGTAATGAAGCAATAGATCGGGTGACCATACTTATGCTTTTGCGAGGTTATCTAACTAGTATGTATATTAATTTTGAAACTTGCCAAGTGACATTATTGCTCGACGGCTCTGTCAAAGCCTGACGCCCCCCCCTCCTCCAGTAATCATTTTCTGTCTTTAACAGGACCGCCTGCTGCCTCTGTTTAACTTTAATATATGTTTACAGCCACCTCAAAACATTGTATACAGAAGGCTTATTTTGTCTTATTTATGTGATGATACTCTGTACCGTTTAGGGCTCAGTGACAGCATTGAGAAGGGCACAGAGCAATGGTGCAAGCCTGGTGGATGGGCAGAATAGTCTTGCTAACTGGAAGCCGAAGCTTACCAGGTGTGGCCCTGAGAGGACTTTCAGATACTTCTGAGGTGTACTCTTGGGGTGTAAAATGCTGAATGTGGGGAAGGTACACGATGGAATGGCACCTATTGAAATTTAAGTGTGCTAATCTTCACTGCTTTTGGATTGGGCTGCTAACGTTTCTCTTCTGAGTAGTGTTCATTTAGTGATGCCGTCAAAGCACCTGGATGCATGACTGTTTAGGGACTATAGGCTATTCGTTTTGTAGCCTACTCGGGGAGTCCGCGAATGTTTGGAAGATTAAATAATATTACCATAATAATACAGCACAGGTATATAAAAGCAAAATAAAAAAATGTAAAACACTATGTAAATGTGAAGGAATTTGGTTTTGGGGGCTAAAAATTAAGTTGGTATCCTTAGCATTATTGGATGGAATAGGGCAGTACTACAGACCGAATCTAGTATGTAGCGACAAAGAGAGAGCGTACGTTAGGAACAAAACAAGACAGTAATGTGCTAATGTCTAGCATGTCGTTTTGTCTTTAGAAAAAGAACCAACCTTCCCATTAAAATGTCTATTTTTCTATATTTGTATGTGTATTAAATAAAGCATTTGATTAGTTATACATTTGTTTGATGTATACTTGTTTCTGTGTTTGAGTATATTATGAGGCTCAAAGCATATAAATTACTTGTGTGGATCCACTGCTTCCAGTAATGACTTAGTGAAAGACCTCTGATGCCAGTAACTCGTCGGGAGTCCCTGTATTCCAGTAGTGATTCATTGCGGTTCCAAAGAAGTCAAAAGATTAATAGCCTTAGACTATGGTTGTATGTTTGGGGTTTGGTGCAGAGCCTTTTTGAAAAAAGTGGCTTTTCATACCTTCAAACTCTTAAGTTTGTAGACCTTCACTGATATTTGGATGGCCATTCTGATCCTGGAAACAGTATGACAGCTAGAAAAGGTTTATCCATATATTCTTCAAGCCTCAAAATGTGTAGAAAACACTAACCTATTTCACACCGATGTGGAGGCAGAAGTTTTTCAAAGTGAGAAATATTTAGCCTGTGGGGAAGAAATTAGAAGGGTTATTGTCCATGATTATTCGTACAGACATTGCACAACTTAGAAAATATGCGGTATTGTAAGTTTGCCGTTATGACTACTACTATAAATCTAGTGTTTTTCCAGGAGTAAATCAGGAGGATGTTTGATGCATAAAGCCTAAAATCTGCTGGTTCAAATGTGGGGTGAAGCCTAAGTGCGTAGATTACCAAGGCTATTTTTTTTTTTAGTATTATTTTTTTTTAAGTGGCTTTGTTAATCACGTGTTTTTTTGGCGGGGCGGGGGTTGTTTTGTTTTTTCTTCTAAACCGTCATAATGTATCATGGGCAGTCTGGGCGTGTAAATCAGGTTATTTTGTCATTCATGCATCTCTATGTTCTTGTGCAGAAAACCCCGGCCAGTTGCCCAGTTGGTTTCACAACAGGTTACCCAACAGTTTGTTCCACCTACACAAGTGAAGAAAGAGAAAAAGGAAAAGGAGAAAGATAAGGAAAAAGAGAAAGTGGAGAAAGAAAAAGTAGAAAAGGAAAAAGTGGAAAAAGAGAAAAGCGAGAAGGACACGCCTATCAAAAAGAACAGCCACAAGAAATCCAGGTAACTGCCTGATCACTTTAAAAACTTTAGTTAGTGTGTCTAAAACGGTTTTGTGGTCTCGGATGGTAATGATCAATTTTAATCCCTTCGCTGCTAAGGACTTTTTTGGGGGGAAACAATTCAGGGGTGAGGGGGTGCTGCAGAAGAAAGGCATCTGTTTTTTCCATGCAAATGGCATCCATGAAGGGTTTGCGCTGCTAAAATTCCCAGCTTTCAGGAACAGGCAAACATGAATCAGAAAACCAAATTGTTGAACAGTTTTGGCATTTTATTGGAACATAACCCGTTTTTCTTATTTTGTGTGCTTTCAACCTCCTTCCAGTTAGTGGTTGAAATGGGTGTGAAACAGTGGTTGATCCCGGAAAGCTATACATTTCTAAAAAAGTAGACAAAATCCTGAATTCAGCAGGGGGTCATTTGTATAGATCCCTCAAGGTTTTCCTACAGAAATAAAAAATATATTGAAATTGAGTTGAAAAAAAAAAAAAGCTATCTGTGTCTACGTCTTCATCTGTAACTTCTCCTTACTGTGGCAGATTTTCAAAAGCAATATACCTTTGCATCCGCTGGACCCTTTTGGTTGCAGGAATACATAGTGCTTGTAGGTTCACCAAGAACCCTATGTTCCCAGAGGCAATAACTGAGCTGCACCTTGCAATGGTTTTTCATTGTGTACCGGGCATACAGCAATTCATTTGCTAAAATAGCAAGAGTACAAAATTGGTATCAAGGAAATGTATGTATTTCCAAAATGGTCAAAAGATATGGAGTTTAGAAGGAGTGGTTATTTGCTCTGAATTTGAGGGTACCCATACTAGCCGTAAATTATGGGGCATTTCTCAAAGTGACTTTTCTTACACACTGTCTTACATTTAGAAGGCACAAATACAGACAAAGGCAATTGGTATTAACATGTGTTCCGCTATTCTGTATTCCCTCAAGTCTCCTGATAAAAATAGTACCTCACTTGTGTGGGTAGGCCTAGTGTCCACTACCGAAAACGCAACAAAACGCACTGTTGACACACCACATTTTTCCACTGAAAACTGACTAGGTTTTTGCAGAGTGCTTAGCTGTGGACTTTAAGCTATAAAAACCCAGAGAAACCTAGCAAACCTGTACATTTTTTTAAACTAGACACCTCGGGAATTTAGGATGGGGCGACTTGTTGGCTCTCCGCAGGTTGTCACCCAGAATCCTTTGCAAACCTTAATATTTTTCTAAAAAAACACACATTTTTCCTCACATTTGTGATGCAAAGGTTAGGAATCTGAGGGGAGCTCCTGACTTCCTTCCACCCAGCATTTCCCACGTCTCCTGATTAAAAATGGCACTTTAGTGCCTACGATTGGAAACGCCCCAAAACATGCACTGCTAATTATCCCACAAAATCAGCACTCAAGAGATATTTGATAACTTCATTGATAATGTCAATGTAAAATTTGCAGTAACATTTTTAACTAAAAACTGTATAGCGGTGGCCCGTGTTATAGTTACTTGAGATAACTATGACTGGGGAATTTTTATGGTTTTGTACGTTTAAAATGGGAGCCTAACTATATAACCTTTGTTTTTGTTTTTCCAGTGAACTTCTTTGGTTTTTAAAACCTTTGTTTTTTCAATGAACACACATCCCTCCCCCCACCCCACCAAAAATAATTATGAGACCGGGCCATTGACCGTAATGAAGTGTGTATTTGCTATTCAAACTCGAAGCGGGCTTTGATAGTAGGGAAGGTTATACAGTGGACCGAGGGAAATATAACTACTTTTAGATTTTTTTATGTTTTCGCTTGAAACTACCTAAACACACTACAGGGACCGGTCCTCCTAATTCACCGATCCTCACAAGGATAATGTTTCACTGAAACTGACAGTGATTACCCACGCTATGAGACCCTCACACTCACTCACTCTCTCTCTCTCTCTCACTCTCTGCCTACGTCCTTCTTCTCTCTCCCTGGTGTCTGTCTCTCTTCCTGCCTATGTCTCACATTAGTCACTCTGCGACAGCATGTGGCCCAGTTTCTTTCTCATTGTGAATGAGCAGTTTGTAATTATTACTTTTGGGATGTTTGTGTCCCATTGCCTTTTACTATTTTAGAAATACCACCCCTCACGGCTGATTTTTTTTTTTGTTTCCTGTGCAATGCCATAGTAATTATTGGTTGCATTAGTGCCATAACATGAAGACTAACTAAAATAAGTTATATGCAAAAAGTGTCACTTGTTGTCTTTATCTAGAATTGGACTCTTGTTCTTTTTTTGCCTGAATGTCTTTCAGCACGAGTTGATTGTGGGTGGAGTGGGTTTCAGGGTAGAGCTAGGAGACTAACTCCTGTATGAGCGGATTTGACACGCTATACTTGCAATTGTCTAGCATAGGGAGTGTAAAAGGTCCAAGAGACCCTGCTGGCTTTCAGTATTGTTCACCAGATAAGCAGACGCTTACCTTAAATAGGAAGCGGAGACAATGATGTCTGTGGATAGGCAGAAGTGACTATTCGTAGCAGGTGTTGGCCGTAGATACATATGCTTTGCCTACTCCTGCCATCCAGTGTTGGACTCAGACATGTGCATGTTGTTTTTCTTGGAAAAAAAAAAAAGTCTGAGTCATGAGGTACTGTGACTCCTCCTTTAGTCTGTATTGCGCATCGTCATCAGCTCCTTTGTTAGATTGTTGTTCTCTGCCATCATGTTGAAGTGTCGACCTGGGAGCTCTGTGACCAAAGCTTTGATTCTTGCCACAAGGCCTTACTAGTGCCCTGGTTCAAAACCTTTCGACTGAAGATATTATCTCATCATTGAACACCTTCTGGCTTCCTTCATATTCTCGATTTGCCCACCGTGGCTCCAGCCCTGTTCGAACTCTTTCTACCTCTGTCACCATCTTCTTTCACTCGACGAAAGACTCGTCAGTTTCTGTCCCAAGTGTCACGGCAAGTACTCCGGGCAGGATCAACACACGGTCTGTAACCTCTGCCTCTCCCCAGAAAACAAGGTGTTGTATGAATCTTTTTCTAGATTTCCGTTCTAAAAAGACTTTCTAGCTGCAAAAGGAACTCTGCTGGGTATATTCTACCATGCAAGTGCACATATTGGAAGATGTTTCTGATATCTTAAGCGAACAGTCGCTCCAGCCAGAAGAGGATGCAAAAGCACAAACGGTCCCTTTGGACATTCCCATACTACTACGCAGCAGCGGGCAAGGTTCTGACTCGGACTACGAGCTGCCACCATCCAAAGGGTACATGAGTACTCTATGAAAGCCGTATTGACCCCTCGCTAAAACCACAACAGTGGCTTATAGAACCCGCTGCCCTAAGTCCATGGAGGTATCCAAAAACAGGCAAAGGAGCAGGCACACGTCCCTCCACCTAAGCAGGCACTGAAACGCGTCAAAGATACTGGCCACACAGAACCCAAAGCCACCCTCTGTTCCAGGCCTGAAAATGCTAACTTCCACATCTGAAAAGCACCAAAGGGCATTGGAGCCGAAACCATTTTCGGAGCCAAAACACCCTCTGCTCTGAAATCCACTGTTCAGTCCAAAAAACCATTGGCACTGAAAATCTCTTCAGTGGCCATATCTTTGATGCCAGAAGTACAATTTCTGCCAAAAAACAGCAAAAACATCTTTGGAGCCGAAACAGCACCCTGTTGAGTCAATACTTGAAAGACTACAGGAAAATCTTGATGCCAATCAAGGAACTTTAGCTATCTATCTGGATACTGGAAGAATAATTACAAAACCGCCTCTACTCCTAACTCTCCCTAAAAGGAATAACTCTTTTGAAGAGTAGATCATGGGGCCAAAACTACCCACGGCTCAACGGAAGAAACATAAAGATAGAAGGCACTAGCCCTAAACTGTCTCCACCTGCTCTTACACCACTACGTCCATCTTCTCCTCCGCCTTCTACTGTTTCCATGGTACCAGCGCTTGCTGCACCACCATCTCATCCAACATCACCTTTAACCTCCTGTCACGAACAACCACGGGCATCCTCCACACCATCATCTATGGGGGATCTTAGCACTGGGGACAGCATTGACCCCTATGACACACCATACTATCCTCATCTGCAAGATGATCCAGACAATCCCTATAAAGCCTCTGAAGACTGAAGTAGACTTCCCCAACAACACTGACCCCAACCTATACTCCTCTAAACCTTCACCTTTTAGATGACACAACCTACTGTTGTGAGGTCCTTCTTAGAGATGGACACTACCATAACGTAGATATGCATATTAGAGGATGACATTTTAGTGGAAACTTTAAGCAGGTCTCAAAGGGCAGTACAGTTCTTGCCCATGTTAAAAGGTTTGCTAAAACCCACACAGGGCATCTTAAAGCAACCAGTAAAATCCAGAGTCCTAACCCAAAGGGTAGTTTAAAATAAAATACAAACCCTCCCCTTCTGACCCAGCATACATTAAAGGCCTATGTTACACTGGATTCTTTGGTAGTACTCACAGCTAGGAAACAAGCCAGTTTGCAGAGGAGTGGAGATGCTCCCCCCCCCCCCCCCCCCCCCCCACCAGTAAGGAGAGCAAAAAGCATGATGCATCAGAAAACCGTGTAGCTGCTTTGGCAGCCAACCGTTTCAGAATAGTAAATTCTGTTGGCCTTCTTTCGAGATATAACAGAGCCTATTGGGATGAGATGCAGGACCTTCTCCAGACTCTCCTAGGACTATACAGGCAAAGTGGAACAGAAATAGCTGAGGAAGGCAAAAGTTAATTCTAATGCCACCATACAGTGTGCACTAGATGCGACGGATACAAGTGCAAGGGAATATAACACCAGTGTCCTCATCGGGTGCCGCACATGGCTTAGAGTCTCTGGTTTTAAGCCTGATGTCCAACAACATCTACTCTGTTTACCATTTGATGACGAACATTTGTTTGGCAGTCTAAGAGATTAAATGCTTGAAGGAAAAAAACAAAAAGACACTGATAGCACCAACGCCTTGGGTGCACTACAAACCTACTAATATTAATCAATCAATCAGTAATTTGTTAAGCGCACTACTCACCCAGAAAGGTCTCAAGGTGCTGGGAGGGAGGGGTGGGGTGGAGTGCCACTGCTCGAAGAGCCCAGTTTTGAGGCGCTTCCTGAAGGTCAGGAGGTCCTGGGTCAGACGTAGGTTGACAAGGAGGGAGTTCCAGGTTTTGGCGGCAAGGTGGAAGAAGGTTCTGCTGCCGGTTGTGGTCCAGTGGATGTAGGGGATGGTTGCAAGGGCGAGGTTGGCGGAGCGGAGCTGGCGTGTCGGGATGTGGAAGTTGATATGCTAGTTGAGGTAGGCAGGTCCGGCGTCGTGGAGAGCTTTGTGAGTGCGGATCAGGAGTTTGAAGACGATCCTTTTGTTGACGGGGAGCCAGCGGAGGTCGCTGAGGTGGGCTGGGATGTGTTTGTGGCGAGGGAGGTTGAGGATGAGTCATGCTGAGGCGTTCTGGATGCGCTGGAGTTTCCTGTGGAGCTTGGCCGTTGTTCCCGCGTAGAGGGCATTGCCATAGTCCAGTCTGCTGCGACGAGGGCGTGGGTGACTGTTCTCCTGGTTTCAATGGGGATCCTTCTGAAGGTCTTGCGAAGCATGCGAAGGGTGTTAAAACATGAGGATGAGATGGCGTTGACTTGCTGGGTCATAGAGAGCGATGAGTCCACTATGAAGCCGAGGTTGCGTGCGTGGGTGGTGGGCATTGGGGCAGACCCCAGAGTGGCAGGCCACCAGGAGTCGTCCATGCTAATCTGTTGGAGCCAAAGATGATGATCTCGGTCTTCTCAGAGTTCAGTTTGAGGCGGCTTGCTTCCATCCAGTTGGGGATGGCGTGAAGTTCGGTGTGGAGGTTGGTCTTAGCGGTTACGGGGTCCTTCGTGTGAGAGAGGATGAGCGGAGTCTCGTCTGCGTAGGAGACGATGTTGAGGCCGTGGGATCGGACGATGTTAGCGAGCTGTGCCATGTAGACATTGAAGAGGGTGGGACTGTGTGAGGATCCCTGGGGGACTCCGCAGATGGTCTTGGTGGCTTTAGACAGGAACGGGGAGAGGCAGACTCTTTGGCGGATTCCGGCGTACGAAGGGTGTGGTGACAGACAGGGTTCCTTCACAGAGGACACCATAGAGGGGCATCTAAGGCAACCACCTCCACAGACACAACCACTGCGCAAAAGCAGCAAGGCTCCCATCTGCTCCAATACACTAAAGGGACATGCCATAAGCAACAATACAAAACCAGAGGGCTGTTGTGGATCCACCTCCAAAGGGACCACTCTCACTAAACAGTGACTCTCTACACCGCCCCCTCTCCATATTTAACACTAGTAGGGGCCAACTGCAGCACTACCACAAACATTACAACAGATCAGTGGGTCCTTTTCACCATTTATGGGTACTCTCTAAAACTCACACCCCACCTACTATGCCACCAGATACAAAAACATATATTTTTTTTATTTATAAAATTTATAGAGCGCAACTTTCACCAAAACTGGTATCCTGGCGCTGACATGTAAATAGATATGTATAGCTGCCGGCCCTATTCTCTACCCACATTGCACAGAAACTTATTTTGGTAACAGCCAAGTCTTCAAGGCTTTCAGAAAATGCTGCAATTATTTCATGGATCAAAGTGATGGTGGGAGCTTATTCCAGATTTGTGCTGCTTTGACTGTGAAGGGCAGAACAACCCTGTTTTACCTTCTCGACCTTCCTAACAAAGACTAGGTTTGCTGTACTAGAACGCAAGTGTCGTCCAGAGGCATATCTTTTCAGTTTCCGTCTTAGGGGCAATAGACCAGAACCTTGTAATGCCTTGAACACAATACACATAGCCTTAAACAGGGTTATCTGGCAACCAGTGCAATTCCCTCAAGACATTGGATGCTGATGATCTACGAGATCTGTTCAAGGTAAGTTTGGCAGCTGCCACCTGGACTCCATGCAATCTATCAAGCAGGTATTCAGATGCACCCAGTAACGAAGAATTGCAGTGGTCTAATCGAATGTGTTTAGCGCTGCGCACTATACGAGATTTGACTTGACTCCTCAGCAGTGGTAATATCCTCCTAAGACTGCGCAAAAGTGAGAAACGTGTGCCAGCTGCTTTTGTAACCTGGTTCTCCAGAGATAACTTATTGTCAAAGATAACCCTGAATACTGATTGATTCTAACTGCGCCAACTCATCTCCAAATGGGAGTGGCCAAAAGTTATGAGGTAGAATCCTAGGAATGTTACTTGCCAAACAGCATAGAAATTCAGTTTTGTCCCCGTTTAATTTTAATGAGTTTCTATTCATCCATCTGGGAAAAACCCAGCATACCATTCGGGAAAGCAACCATTACCTCCTCTAGATCTTTATTGAAGGGCAAAATTAGCTGGGTGTCATCAGCATAATTGATCCCCTTAAATGTATGCTCCTTTATCAGGGTAGTGAGTGTCCTCATATATTAAACAGGATGGGGCTGAGAGCATTATTGTAGGTGTTTGAATTCAGATCGTAAGGAGATAAAGAAACAGCCTGATACCTATCCGAGAGGTGGGGCTTCATCCAATTCAAAGTTGTGCCCCTTAACCAATGGACTGTAGTCTTGACAGTATAATTTTAGGGTCCACCGTATCAAGGGCAGCCAACAGGTCAAGCATAATCAAAACCGCCGACTGTCCCCTATCCACTTGCATTCGTAACTCTTCTAAAGCAACAATGAAGGCAGACTCTGTGCCATGTCTTGGTAGGAAGCCAAATTGTTCATCTTCCGGAAGAGAATGCGACCCTAAGTATCAGGACAATATCCTACTCTCATATCGCTTCAAAAGTTTCATAGGGGAACAATATCAACAGATCATCCAGCACTACTGCCAGAGGATATCCAAGCTCTGTTTAAAAAAGGAGCCATAGAGCAGGTCCCAAAAGAACATCAGGGACACGGGGTGAACTCCCTGTACTAACTCATTTCAAAGAAGGATGGAACTTTAAGGCCTATACTAGACCTCAAACACCCATACACCCATACTTCCACCCTCCAGTATATCCAGTCCATTGCTGCTACATCCATTTTCAAGTTAGTGGCCAGCATTACCAATTCAAAGTGTTGCCATTTAAGGTAAATACTGCACCAAGAGTAGTCACAAAATGACTTGTGGTAGTAGCAGCTCATCTCAGAAATTGGGGTGGGGCATACACGTTTCCGTATCTAGATGACTGGCTAATCAAGAGTTCAAACAAAGTGCAATGTCTGCAGTGCATGCAAAACGTGATAAACTTTCTACACGAATTAGGCTTCACCCTAAGTACAACAAAATCACAACTTCAACCCTTACAAGTGCAACCATTTTTAGGTGCAACTCAATTCTATTGCACCCAAAGCTTATCCCTC
This sequence comes from Pleurodeles waltl, assembly GCF_031143425.1. Lineage (NCBI taxonomy): Eukaryota > Metazoa > Chordata > Amphibia > Caudata > Salamandridae > Pleurodeles > Pleurodeles waltl. The sequence continues at coordinate 522,463,940 of NC_090442.1, forward strand.
TCCTGCAAGAGTACAAAGATTTCTGCCAGCATTCTCTTTTTCAGCCATATCGTCCACTTCCAGTCAAAACAGTAGTTTTCTCAGAATGATGATGTCATGCATCTTTATAGTGCCATGTGTACGTCTGCATATGCGCCCCTTCACTGCTGCCTCCAGTCACAATGAACTCAAGCGGTGGGACATTTACAGGATCTAGTGTTGGTAGGGCAACAGACCCATCGCTCTCTGCAGTGGTGGAACATCAACAATCTGTTGCAAGGTCAGCCCTTCAAAGCCTCAGTCCTGCAAATGACCATTACCACAGTTGCATATCTCTAGGTTTGTGGGAGCCCACATGCTGGACCTAACAGTCTGCGGCCAGTGGTCTCCAACCCAGAAACACTTGCATTTCAATCACCTAGAGCTTCTTGCGATTTAGTTAGATCGCAAAGCTTTTCAACAGCATCTGCTCCACAAAGTGGTTCTAGTGCGTACAGTAAAAATGACCACAATGTATTACATAGAAAAAACAAGGGGGCACACACTCCATACAGCTCTCATGCACTGCAGAAAAGATATGGCACTAGTCTATACATCTCAAAATCCACCTTCTAGCAGAATATCTACCACCTTCTAGCAGAATACCTACCAGGGGTGGACAACGACTTCCCAGATATGCTCGGCATAATGCATCAAAGTCCACAAGTGGGAAATCAACACTTCTCTACTCATTGTTCCAACGGTGGGGAACCCAGGTGATAGTCCTCTTTGCAACCCAGCAGCATGCAAAATGCCAAACTTTGCCTCCAGGTTTCCTCACCCACAGTTCAAAGATCAGGTCAAAGATCAACTGGACAGGGATATATCCTTACATGGTAAAAAACCTCACACAGATACCCCTCACACTAATCCTAATAGCCCCAACATGGGCTCCACAAGCATGGTTCTCAACCGTGTTACAACTGTCGGTTGTGCCACATGAGAAGCTGCCTCTGTGGCCATGCCTCCTGACTCTGGAGCAGGGGAAAAAAATCACACGCACAAGGAGCTGAATCTAGCAATCTGACTCCTGAAGTATTAGAATTCGGATACGTCAGTCTACCACTGGAATGTCTCCATTCTAAAACAAGCTAGTAGGCCAACTAGATGAGGCTACTACGTAGCCAAATGGAAAAGGTTTGTGCTTTACTGCCTACCCAAACAAATCCAATTACTTTCTCCTACAGTACAAGACCTTGTTTATCTGTTACATTTACAACAAGCAGATATTGCATATACCTCAGTTAGGCTACCCTTAGCAGCACTTGCTATGAACATGCAAAATAGACCAGACATGTCTCTGTTCAAAATTCTAGTACTCAAAGTGTTTATGGAAGGACTAAAGAGACATTCCCCTCTTCCATTCCCCCATCACCAGCCTAGAACCTTAATATCGTTCCCACCAGACTCATGGGTCTGCCTTTTGAAACACTACATTCAGTTCCTCACATGGAACGTAGCATTCTTAGTCACCGTTAGATCTCTTAGGAGAATAAATGAGCTCGGAACACTCACTTTAACATAACCTTTCTTCCAAATGGAACTATCCAGATAAAGTGATACTTAAACGCTAGGTTTCTCATGAGGTGGTTTCTGTACTCCATGCAAACCAAACAATTGAGATACCAGCATTCTTTCTGAAACCAGATTCGGTAGCAGAAAAAGCCCTACACACCCAAGAGCATTAATGTACTACATTGAGTGAACAAAGGCCTTTCACAAAACACAGCAGCTCTTCGTTGCTTTTTCTAACCCACAAGAGGGTTCCCCTATCTCAAAAGCAGAAATTGCAGGGTGAATAGTAAGTTGTATCCCAACTTGCTACTACAAAGCTAAACAATTGCTACCTACAACTTGTAGGGCTCAATCCACAAAAAAAGAAAGGAGCCTCTATGGCTTTCCTTGGAAAAATTCCATTAACAGACATCTGCAAAGCAGCCACTTCGAACAACCCACATACATTCACAAAACACTATTGTGTGGATGTCATAGCTAATCTACAAGCTAGAGTGGGTCAAGCTGTGTTCCGATCATTTTTGCAAACATCTACGTCGAATGTATGATGGAACAACGAATGCTGGAACTACGTATGCCTGAACAACGCGGTCGGAACAATGACTGCGTTGTTACCACAAATGCCTTTATCAGAGAGTCCAATGAGTGCATGGTAGTGTCAGACCCCATGCACATTGCTGAACACACCCTTGACCCCATTTTCACTTCTAGCAATAGAATCAAATACACCCACACCTCCAAGCTCACTTGGACCAACCATGCCATTGTCCACTTCAGCCAACTCGTCACACCAAACAGCACACCCATACTGTCCCCCACATCACATAGAATTTGGAGCAAGATAAGCGAGCACCAGTGGACCGATGTCCTCAATGCTTGCACACTGGACATCAGTCTCCTGACCACACCCCGGATGTCAAAAGACATAAAATTCTTCTCCGCCTGGGCCTAGATATCAGTGCACAGACACTGTCTCCCCCAACCCACCCAAACCCTACAAAACCTCCAAACATGCAAGCTGGTACATGGCGGAGCTCCACACCACCAAACGCACCTGCAAACAACTGGAGAGGAGATGGTGCCATTCCAAACTCCCCAAGGACTGTACTGCACCCAGGGAGACTCTGCCACTACCACAAGCTTATAAAAATAGCCAGAAATCAAGCCTTAGCCACCTTTATTCATAACTGCAGCAACCACAACAGAGAACTCTTCACCATTGTCAAAGAATTCGCCAACCCCACAGCACTAGAGAACACTTGCATCCTCACCGCCTCCTTCCACAACAAAATCACCACTATCTACAGAAACTTCGCACCCCAGCACACTGCAGAAGACACCAACAACCTCCTGGATACCCCTCCCGTGCACGGAATGCACAAGTGGAATCAAATCACCACCCAAATGACCACCAACATGAAATCCATCCACTCCAGATACCCCACTGACCTTTGCCCTCACCACATGTTCATCCACGGCAGCATAACCATCAGCAAGAAACTCAGACATCTTCAACTTGTCCATCAACACAGCCACTTACCCCGACACCTGGTAAAATGCAAGAATCGAGCCCCTCCTCAAGAAGCCCAATGCCAACCCCAACTACCTCAAAACTACAGATCTGTCCCTCTGCTCCCGGTCCCAGCAAAAGTAAGTGTGAAAATAGTTTGATATCTTGTACAAGAGAAATACTGCCTCCGTGTTAGAATGCAATAATGTAAGAGGTGACTTCACATAGAATGTGGAGAGCCGGGTGAGGGGAGGAAAGGAGAGAAGCAGGAGAAGGAGCTGTGCTGGAGGTGGTGTGGATTCATTTTTATGAAATAAAGGATGGATATACAATAAAGCTGAAAGACTCATCTTTACAGTAACCTCTAGTTCAATACTTGGCTACACTTTTGTGTCCTTAGTCTTGTTTCAAAAGGTTACACATTACAAAACGGGTATCTTGACTGGAAAGTGATCATCGACTGCAGAGGTTACGGTTCTATGCAGACTGTTCAATTCAAGATCGAGTTCATCCAGAGATGGGTTCTATCTCCATGATCAATTACAGAAGGCTTTTTTAGTCAATAGGAACCATTGAACGAGTGGAACAAAAAGCTAGGTATATATGGCAGTGGGTTTGTGAAAAGATCCGTGACCCGTTGGAGCAGTGGGTACAAATCTCAGCAAGACTCATGGAGGATCTTGAATTGTCCCAAGAAGCGTTTAGTGCTTCGGGTCCAGCAGTAGCCCGGCCAGGAAAAGCCTCGGCCCTACTGATAACTGCTAAGAAGTAACTGAATCAAGCTCTTCTGTTACTGAGGAATGGCTCTAATCAGCCCCTACGATCTGTGACTCTCACAAAGTTGAGATCGTTCTCTAAAAAAGCTACATGGCAGTCAGTTAAGGCTGAGAAGGGCTTATATTGGTGCAAACTACTTGCAGCTTCTAGGAACAGTGATGCCAGAGGATTCTGGCAATTGGTGAATTACTCCACAGGTGGACGGATGCCCGCCCCAGCTACATCAAAGAAGTCAGTTGGGCCACATATCTTGCGGAAGTGTACGGGAGGAATGCACGTGTCACAAGGGTTTTGAGAAAAATAGCCTTTTTATTACAGACACAACTAGCCCTGTTAGAACTCTATCCACAAGGGATGTGGAGAATTTCGTTAAAACTAATTGCAGGTATGGTGCCCCTGGACCAAATAGTCTACTGCAAGCAATTTACAAACAGAACTCCCAGTATTGGGCTAAACAACTCACCTGCTTATACATTCATGTCCTTTTAAATCAAACATCCCTGGGTAGTTGGTATTGTTCAATTTTGACCCAATTTTTAAAGCAGGGAAGGAGATGTCACCTGTGAGCTACCGGCTGATTGTTCTAATGGATGGGGAGGCAAAATATTTTGCAAAATGCTTGCTTGCTGATTTGATAATCTGGGCTGAATTTGTCTCCTTAATGCCAGTTATTCAGACTGAATTCATAAAGAAAACCAGCACTACCACAGACATGTCTATGCTTGCCCTGCTAATGGAACAAGCCAGGTGTCGTTCATCCGATCTATAGTTATGCTTTGTTGACCTTAGTTCTGCTTTGATGCAGTGCAGCATAACATCTTATGGTCTAAGCTTCAAAGCTGGGAAATTCCCTCTACCCTACTAAGCGTCATAAAATTGTTGTATACTAATACGTAGACAAGGGTAAGGTTGGGAAAAGGCTTAACAATAGCGAGGAAAAATAGCAACAAATAACAGCTTTAAACAAGGATGTGTTTTGGGCCCACATGCACTTACCATGTTTTAGTATATGTAACTGTCAAGTCAGGCATATCATTTAGGAAATCAGCATCTTAATGCAATTAGCACTTTTGAATAAAAAAAACAAAAAACTGGGACGGACATGGTATAATACATATGAGATTAAAGTAATTGTCATTGCATTTAGCATTTTTTTTTGAATTATGCAATAATGGCTGCTACGCAACTTCTGATCAATGATTTTATTCTTAATATTTTGGTTTTATCTCTGTGCTTTTAATGATTTTTAGTTTCAGTTAACTGAACAATAAAGAAATTATTCTTCCTTGCTCCCGTTCCCAGCAAAAAGTACTAATGAAAGCTGTTAATCAGCAACTTGCGACTTACCCCAAAGACCGCAACCTACTAGAGCCTTCATAGTCTGGATTCCACCCCAGTCACAGCCAATAAACAGACCTGGTAGCGGCAACAGACAATATCAGAATCCTCTTAGACTAAGGGCAGTCAGCTGCCCTCCTACAAGACCAGCCAGCAGCATTCGACACAGTCTCCCACCACACCATGATAGAGACTCCACCAGATCGGCATCCAAGGAGATGCCTTAAAATAGGTGCCTTCCTTTCCCTCCAGTAGAAAACAAACTATTCCTTCCCCCCCCCCCCTTTAACTCGCAACCTAAGCCCATCATCTGAGGATGAGTACAGTGAGGTGTTGCCTGCAGGTCCTGGCCTGTGACCAAGCCCCCACACGCACACAACCCCACTCTGTGCATGACCCTTGGCCGCGCGGCCCCTCGTCCCCAGGCCCATTTCGGCCCAGAGGACCCCATCCCCTGGTGCTTACCCAGGGCACCCACAGCACTATCACTGGGGGCTTTGAAAGGGGAGGGGGGAGCCCCAAGGTCCTAGCGAACTCCCTGCACCCAGAAGGAGCCAGCATTGTTCTTTCCCACAGAGAGCAGTTAAAACATGCTGCCTCCCGGGTCCCTGAAGTTTGCTCCCGCGTGGCAGGAGATATAACTTTCTCCTGCTAAGCAGAAGCAAACGCAGGTTTCCCTGCCTACGCCAGTGCAAGCAGGGAAACCACTATGCTGTGCTGCCCCTTTTCAAAATACGGACAGCCCCAGGAGATAAGGTAAATTCAGAACCTACTATGAGGTGCCTGTAACCTTTGGGTTTTTCAGTAAATTTCAATGATTTAAAAAAAAAAATTATTATTGTTAATGCAAATCAGTTTTAATTGCTATATGCTATTCCAACCCCGGCCGCGCATGGCCTTTGGCTATGGGCAGCGTAGATTGGCCACAGGGCCTGTCTGTCTCTGTCCCTGGGTGTGTGAGTGTTTGAGTTGGTTTGAAAGTGGGTGTGTGAGTCTGAGTGGTTGTGAGGGAGTGCATGAGTGGGTGTGTGGGTGGACGCATGAGTCTTGAGTGCATGAATTAGTGAATGAATGAGCTGGTGGTTTTTCTTTTACATTTTTCCTAATTTGCGAATATCGAGCATGGTGACATAAAATTATTTTCAACCCATAATTTGCACCTAAAACACGCCTACATCACACCCAGTCAGGGTACCTTCACCCTGACCCCTTATGCCACTTTCAATTTGAATTATCACCTCCCAGGAACCGTGCCCCAAGAAATAAAGTGGCGGCCTCAACTTCGTAATCAGGTTGCGGTCAGCCAATTGCAATGCTTTTTCGCACGTGTATTCGTGAAAAATTCAAGAATTATTTGCTAAATATTCATGGCTAGAGATATACAAATGTAGTTTTCCTTTAATATTGACGGATCACCCCGAAACTTTCCATGCGCTCCAAGAATCACTTCAACACTTTTTTGGAAAACTTCGTGAAGATTCGTCAAAAGATGCCAAAGATATAGGAAAGTCAAAAAATGGTTTTTCTATGGAAAAATGGTCCAAACCATAACCAGCTAGTGGCAACCCCCACAAGTTAATACAGTGATGCGAATGCCAAGGTTAAGGACGTTTGAGTGCAGATAAGATGTGCTTTGCAGATGTTCTCTATTTTAAATCTGGGCAGCTGTTTTGAATGATGAAGTCAATTACCCTGACTGACTTTCTTACTCAATTACCTTGTTTTTTGTCTACACTTGTAAACCTGAATTAATATTAATTTGCTGCGTCACCCACCTGCCGACGTTCTAGTCAAACTTCAGACCCCCAACTATTTAATTTGTTACACGAAAAATAATAATCCTTTACTACCCCTGGGAAGCATTTTCAATAAAAATGTTTGATAAGTTATGTGATGTTTGGCAACTCGTAGATCTGCCTCTGGGCAGGAAAGGATGGAAGTTTAAGTTACCTCATAGTAAAAGATGCCGAATTCTACAGTGACTTTTTTTTTTTTTTTTTATCCTCATCTAGGACCAGGTAAATGAAGCAAGAACGCTTTTCCCATTTATGCTTGACCACAGAAGTAGATCAGCACCATAAGGCTTTTGAAATATTATGGTGTGCATTTTTTTCTACGTTGCTTACCTATTTGCAGCATGTTTATTTTTAATTCTAATTTGCTTTAGGAATGTCTTTTTCGTTTTTCAGTGGTATAACCGTATGCAAAAGTATGTTGTATTGGGGACTTAAGGCAGGTCCACAATATAGTTGAAATTATTACCTTTCACTTCTTTGACATTAGGAAATATTTTTTTCCATTTAGACCAAGATTGAAAAATGTGGATAGAAGCAGTGCTCAGCATTTGGAAGTTACCGTTGGTGATCTGACTGTCATTATTACAGACTTTAAGGAGAAAACCAAGTCAACCCCTGCCTCCAGCGCAACATCTGCAGATCAACACAGTCAAAGTGGTTCTAGCTCTGACAACACAGAGAGGGGGATGTCTAGGTCCTCTTCACCGAGAGGAGAAGGTTCATCGATAAATGGAGAATCCCATTAGTCACATCTTCAACTTCGTTGGTCTCTTCTGTCGTAACATACAAATCCTCATTTTCTGCCAACAATTGCCACATTTTCATGAGAAAATATTCATGTCCATGATTGGTATGTTTATTGGAACATCGTAATTGTGTGCTTAAACTTTGCAGTGGTACGAGTTGCGGGTTTCAGGCGCAGCAGTGTGTAGTTGTACACTTTGAATGGCAGTTGGCAGAGACTTAATACAAAATTTTAAGACTTTTTCCAATTCTAAAAGTCTTCACACCTCAAGGTGCCATGAAAATGTGGTTAAATATTCATTATGCAGTGTTATTGGTAAGTCCATTCTCACTTTTAGTTTAGTGGGTTCTAACACAGTCATTGGATTCATAGCTATTGGCATGTACTGAATAAACATTTTATAACATAGTTAAAAACTGCCTAAATATGTATTATTTGAGAATTGTGAAAAATAGTTATATGTATACAAGTCATAGATCAACTTTAATCGACTGTTTAAGCAACAGAGGTTTAGTAATGGTCATCTTTAATACACCTGCTGGTACTTGGTGTTTAAATAGGAAAAAAAGCATTTGTACAAACTTTTGCCAATGTTTTTCAACACATTTTATTAGATTACACTTGCTCTGTATTATTTTGCTGGCTTTATCAGGCTGTTTTGTTACCTATTCATTTGGTGTGATGTTTACAGAAAAATAGTACACCTGAAAGCATTGATTGTTTTACAGCTTTAAAATATTAATGAAGACACTAATTTCCACTGATTCTAAAACATTATATTACCATTCTGCCCAAATAATGAAAACTTTTGCAAATAAATTAAAACGCATCCAAGTCTGTCACCTCTTTGGTAGGTGGTTGGGGTAGTAAAAGTGGAGCTTCGAGAGAATTCTGTAGTATGAACTTGTATTTCATAATACTTTTTACTGTCTATTTGTGAAAAGTCTTTGTTTCAGAATGCATGTATTGACTTAAGTTTCATCTGTACATATGTGTGAAATGTTGGCTAGGGGTTGGGTAAAGCTAGTAGTATTGTCCGTTATTTTTAAACATGTTACTCATTTTTAAACGGTCCTTACACAAAAGCAGAAAAAAGGCAGAATTCCTTGGAAGTTATGCCTTTTAACATTTCTGTGTCATCCAGTAAATGGCAGACATTTATTCTTTTAACAGTTACTTAATACAGAAACAAACCTATTTCCAGACCCACATAGAATTCTGTAAAATGACCAATAAAATATTTTTATGAATACAGTTAGCATTTTTTGCATTATTTGATCAGTACACTGGATTCATTTGCAGAATAAAATGATTAGATCGCCCTTACCAAAAAAGATTTTGCATCCTGCGTCAAATAGCAGTGATGTTTAGTAGATTATCAGAGCAATGTATATTGATGTTTGAAGCCAGAACCTTTCGACACAGTAGTATTAGTTTTTCAGATGCAAATGACGAAATGCATTAAACTTTACTTTAATGAGAATTAATGTCTTACTTTAAACAAATGTTTACTTTTATTATTTTTTTAAATGTCATAACAAGCTTCTTGGAACTGCTTGAGCCCCTTTTGTTCTACTCTTTACTGTTATCATGTGCACCCGCCATTATAACTGTTGGTAGTAGCTTTACTGGAAACCAGATTTCTGAACAGCTTATACCAAGCATGTGTACTTATGCGGCAGCAATCATTCCCGTTTCCCTGTGAAGTGTTTGGGTAAGAGCTGTTAAATCATGCCATCTCTCTGTGCTACTATCGAGATGCATTCTCTTGATGTAGTTGTTCCTGAAGTAGAGCATAGATGAAAAGATCTGACACAAGGTGCCGGATTTCACTTTGGCAAGGAAAAATCATAATTTAAATTTCTGAGGTTCTGATCTGCCCTAAGTACCAGGCTTCCTGAAATCCTTTGTGCTAGGTAATGAGTCATTGAATCCGGGAATACTTAATCTCCCTCTTGAGTGTTACTGACTCGTGGCATTTAATGATTCGTTATCTGCAAGAGGGTGAAAGCACCAAGGTTGCTCCAGTATGACCTAAGTTGTACATTTATTGAAAAGCTTGTTTCTTGCTTGTCATGTAAAGATCTTTGGGGCACACTTCCTCTCTGGAGACCATATTGCGTCATTGAGTTGGTTCTGCTCCATGTTTGGAAATGGTTGCCACAGCAGGTCGGGGGGGGGCAGTGGGGGGCTGAACATACTTGTCCACAATGAACATGTTTCTCCTGGTAGACCGGGGCTCCAGCATGTTGCACTGAGTGAGGTAGAGCAAGCCTTTCTTCTCTGCATTTCAGGCCAGACCTCTGTCTTATCTGGTTACTTAGGGATGCACCAGAGACTGACCCATCTCCTTATATGGTCACCTTTCTTAAGTCACTTTTTTAAAATTTTTAAACATTTTTAATGGTATGTTTTTTACAACATGTATTGCATACTAGAGCATTACAGAACATAACAATTTGTATGTTGATGGTAGTTCAGGGCAAGACAGTCTGCTGCGAAGGTTCAGATGAATGGTGACTAAGCTGCCCAGCCTGAAACAATCTCTCAGGGCAGGGTTTGTGATCCAGAAAGGGGGGAGTGGGAATTGAATGAATGTCTGAGCCCTCTGGAAGCATAATGACTCATATATGTGCTGCTGTGAATGCTCCAATAGGATCTATGCTAGTGAGGGACTGGTGAAGGTGACAAGTGATAATACGGAGGGAAGGCGGAATCCCAGGGTGTCAGGCGCAGCTGTCATTTGAGGTTATTAGCGATACGGTGAGAAGAATCCATTTTTCAGATTTGGGGAAGGGCTGGAGGGTGTTCTGCCGCAAGGTCTCTGGTTTCTTGAGGGAGAGGACGGGGTGTGGTCAACCCAGAAATCAGAACATCCCAGTCCCGCACGATAAGGCTGTGGTGAAGATGCTGCATCACCCCTCTGTTGAGAACAGTGGTCTCTGCTCTTACCCAGCAGCACTGTGCCTGGAACCAGGCCTCTGTCGACAGAGGTGCCAGGGCTTTCCACTTCAGAGTTGGTACATAGAGAGACCATAAGAGCGCTATCAATGAAATGTGCTACACTCTTTTGTCAACAGTACCTGCGGTATTTCTGAGGGCTACTGTCTCGGGTTCTTCTCCCACTGTATGCTTGTGGCCTTCATAAGTTTGTTCAGTAAGTTGTCCCACAAGGGGCGCTATTTGGGACAGTCCTGAAGCACATGCTTCATGTCAGCTGTGGGACCCCACCGCATCCATGCAAAGGCCTAGAGGGGGAATTACATACATGTTCCATCAGGGACGTGAAAGTGTGAAGTTGACCATTTTAGATTAGGTCTCCCAGTGTGAGATTCCTGGCTTGGTCCCATGTGTTTATCTCCGGAGATAAGGCCTTGATTTATCTGGAGGCCCAGAAGAGGTATTGCGGGCAAATAGAGTAGAATGTTTTGTGGCCCTCAAAGCTTTGGTGAGGCAAGCAAGGGTCACCAAAAGGAGAAAGGGATGGCCATGATTAGGCCAGGGCACCTCAGTCACTAGCAGCATTAATTTGTTTCACGTAAGTGGGGGGAAGTCAGTCGTGCAAGTTTTCTGAAGGAGGCTATCCACTAGCCAATAGGAGAACCACTGCAGCTGGGACACCATACAATATTATTCAAAGTTGGGGGCTCCCCAAAGCCTTCATTGACAGACAGGAGGAGCTGCAGTTTTAGAGGGCTACTTGTACAAGGGTTACGTCATATTAGGTCACCCAGAAGCTTGTGTAATTTCCGGACTAACTTTTGGGAAAGGACTACTGGGATCTTACTTCATCGCCCGTTGTACTATTTTGTATCACCATCTTATAGACAGTGATGCGGCCCATCACACAGTGGAAGTGACTGCCAGAAGGTTACCTAGAACCAGAGAGACTTGACAATTGCTGTCAGGCTCCCGTTGAGCAGGTTCTGTGCTGTGTAGTATATACGAACGCAGAGTTCACAGAGTGACGTATGTTCCCAGTGGACTGGACCCTCACCCAGGTTTAGACACCATGGGGAACATGCAGGATTTGTCTCAGCTCACCCGGTGACTGTGCCGAACTCTTGCTAGTAAGTGATTGGTCAATGTCATTGAGGTAAAAGAGGACATTGTCCGCATATAATGATTTCGCATGAATTCTGTCCAGTATAGGGATGCTCCACTCTCTGCCCCCCTGTCTGCCCCAGGTCGCAACGGGTTCCTTTGCTAGAGCAAAGAGAAGGAGTGAAAGTGGGCTACCCTGTCCTGTGCTCCTGTCCATAGGGTTGGATTTGGTAAGGAGCTCACCCCCACCAACCTCTCCAAGTTGACACTGAACATAGAATCCGTTTATTGTATTTGAATCATAACTATATGCATGCCAAAATTTGGCAGGATACAGAAGAGGTAATCCCAGTTCAGAGTATCTGAAGCCTTTTGGAGATCGAGAACCGGGACCGCAGCTTGAGGCAATGATCTCTGTGCCGGGTCCATGATTAGGAACAATCGCCAAATGTTCTCAGACTTGTTACTGCCAGGGATGAAGCCTTTTTGGGCCTTGTATACTAGTCTGGGAAACACTCGCTGAATACTGTCAGATAGAGCCTTGCTGAGGATTTTGTAATCTGTATAGTATGGCGATAGGGTGATTCGAGCCAAGGTTGGTGGGGTCTTTCCCAGGTTCCAGGAGCGTGACTAGTGAGCCTCATGCAGGGTAGCCAGGAGGCATGCTTCCATTCAGCTGGTACAATTTAGGTGTCCAGGATACTGCATATGTCTTATAAAAGTCAGCCGTTGAGGCCAGCCAAACTGGGCGATTTGCCGGCCCCTAGTCCTAATATAGCTGTCTTGATTTCTTCTGTAGTGATGGGGGCATCTAATGACCTTCCTGACTAAGGGCACGAAGTAAGGCTGTTGCTAGGAATGCCGATTATTGCCTCAGGTTGAGTTTACGGGAGTGGGTGGTACAAGGTCCTGTAGTAGGTGGTGAAGGCACCATGTTTGGCTAATAAGGAGTGGATGAGTGTGCCATCCCCACTCGGGATGGATGTCATTGGAGGCTGCTGGGATTCTCTGTTGACCAGCCACGCCAAGAGGCGACCCGACTTGTCTCCCTCCGGATGTGTTCAGGCTGTACAGGAGGCATGGTCAAAACAGCCGAGCCGCTCAATGAGTAGGACCTCTGCCTCACAGAGTTGGGCCACAGTGGGTTGGAGAGCAGGGTTCCTAGTCCCCATCCTCTCCATAAAGAGAGTCTCTTTCAGCTGTCTCAAGTTAATTGACTATTTTTTTTTTATACACCCCCTACGACCGTGCAAGTGCATGCCCCACCGACTACCACCTTGAAGGCGTCCCAGTTGACAGCCGGTGAGGAGGTCATGCCATCATTGTGCTCAAAATAATCAGATGTGGTCTAAGATTGTATCTATGAAAGGCGGGTCTTCCATGCCTGAGGCTGGTAGGCATAATGTGGGAGCTTGAGAGGGAATTCTGCCCCTGCTCAGGCTCAATGTCGAGGCACTATGGTCAGACCATTCCCAACCAAGCTAGTCCAGGGAGGAAGCAGAGGGGCTGAGGGAGGAGAAGCAAATTATCCTGTCTAGCATAAACGTTATGCACTGGGGAATAGTGTTTAATACCTGGATTCAGGTGATGCTACACATCGATCATGGACTACTGGTGAAGCCACACTGTCAAGCTCTATGCATTAGGCACTGACAGGGTGTGGGGAGTAAGAGTGGTTGAGAGAGGTGTCTAGGGCACAAAGTCCCGACCGAGAAGCCAAGGGTTGTGCATCCACCTTGCAAGATGAGAGGTTAGTCTTTGAGGGAATTTTGGCTGATTGGAGTTAGGAGCATAAATGTGGCCAATGAGGGTGGGTAAGTTGTCAAGTCGAGTCTTCAGCAGGACGAATTGGCATTGTGGTCGATGTGAGGCTGAATGAAAAGGGGGAAATCCCTGCTTTCATCCATTTTAAACTATCCCTGGCGTATGCGGAGTAGTTGGTAGTATAGATTTGACCTCTCTATCGTTCCTGGCATTTAGCCGTCTTGGCCTGCATTATGTGTGATTATAGTATCAAGGCAATATGTGTAACCACTTTCGTTTAGGGTAGGAGTGTATTTGGTAGTGTTTGCAGGGAGTTAGCAAGCCCCAGATTTTCCAGGGGATTATATTGTAGACATAGTTGTGTGTCCCGTCATTCCCTCCAGTGCTTATCCCCAGTATCTACCATGCAGGGTTATCATGTGGGTGCCCCAGGGTGTCCAGGAGGAGCCTTTTAGGCCCAGTTAAAGGGACTTTTAAGTCTCATGTTAGTAGCTGAGTGTCCTGAATAATGAGTTGTCATATGAGTGAGTCCCCTCACTGCATGAAAAGGGGAAGTGAATAAGATCACCTACTCCTTTAGGATAGCCTCTGTTTGTTGGTACATAATATAGTATAAGCCAAAAACTGATGGTGTAGATAATGCTTTCATGCCTCGTTGGTCAGTGTGTTTGATGGCTCCTATTTCTGGTCCATTGCAGCACATTTAGTTATACCTCTGCCACTCTGTCAGAGCAGTTCCTTGCCAGTAAGGCATCGGCTGCAGAGCCGCTCCCACAACTTTCAGCCAAGAGTTGCCATAGGTGCACAGTTCTGGTGGTCTACCTATATTGTTTTTGTTTAATACCTTTATTTCTCTTGGTTGATTCCCTTGTCTAGATCGGCTATACCAATGGAGAACACCCCATGCCATGAAACACAGGCTGTGTCACTCCATGGATGTAAGGAGATCAGTTTGTTATAACACAGCCCTCACTCCTTTTTCTCCTTTTTATTGAACCAAGTGATGAAAAAAGGCCACAGGCAAGCCATGCCCATTGGCCCATCTGTTTCACAGGTCTGTCAAAATCTGAAAACACAACATTTGACCCTTCACTAAAGATGCCTATTATAGAGGAAGTATTGTAGATCATACCTAAAGACCAGAAAGCCATTAGTGTGGTGCTGTGATAATGTAAACCTGCATTCTACAAGGAAATGCATTGCTTTCCTTTCATTGCTCCAAACTTTGTCCTTCAAGACTTTGGCTGCTTTGGAAAATAATCCCTTGGTGATGGCTTTATTCTCTCTCCACAAGAAGCCATTACTGGGAATTTAGCTACACGTTCTGAAACTGGTTTAGAAAATAGGGAAGATGTAAAACTCTGATCCAGCCATTTCCAACATTCTGGACAAATATACAGTGTACTAAAGGATGATTCTTAATGCCTATGAACCCTCCTGTTTATTGGTAATGATGGCAGTCTTTCCTAAAGGATAAAGCCTTGTGCTTCTTTCTGGAGAGGGGTGCTAGGGCCCAGGAGATCTATGCCAACTTGATTTACTAGTCTATTAATCTATCTTTGAGGCAGGTGAATTGGACTTTACTATAGTTTGCACCTCTGGTACTACTTTGATTACTGAACTACTTTGCTAACCAGAATTCCGAGAGAAGAACAAATTTGTGTGTAACCTCTGGAAGAAGGCAGATTAGTAGAGCCTACTGGTCTCCAGAGACCTCATTGACACCACTTCCTAGTTCACAATATCAGCACCTTTATGGGGTGCCATGTATGGCAGAAGTACCTTCTCATCAATATTGTGTTGTTTTTTTAATTGTAAAAATGTTTTTTTATCGACAAAATGTAGTGCACAAATGCTTTGGACTAGTAAATAGGCACAGACACAATGACCCACGAGGATTAAGGTAAATTCTCTGCTTAGCCTCGCTATCCATTTTTGTGGTGTTTTTTTTTCTCCATAAGACATGCATTCAAGAACAATTATCAAAGATGAGCTCTTGTTGCCCCCTGGTACAGCTTGTCTCTCAGTAACAAACTCCTGATGGTGAACCTGATAACTTCTGGAACTTCTAGACAAAAGGGAGATTGGCTGCAGAAAGATTTTCCAAAAATACACATATGGGGCGTGGTCTGGTCACAGGAAAAATGGCCGCCTGACTGAAGTGCCTCGTGCACTGGTGTGAGCCTCTGGGTGGCGGCAGAGCCGACGAGCTACTAGGGGTGTTTTTTCCCCTCTCCGCCCCTCTTATTGGAAGACCAGGGCGAGCCCCCGAGAAACAGCAGAAGCCGGCGAGGGGCCTGAAGTCCTGTAACGGACTCTGCAGCCTACGGCACAACGGGGAGCCCCAAGCTCAATTTTGGACGAACGGCCGCACACACCCACAGAGGACCTGCCAGTACAACCTTGTGGGTGGCCTTGTCATATCTGGGGGCCCACATCCCGCCCCCCCCCAGGCGCCAGAACTGAGCCCTGACCTACCAGGAGCAGTTAAGTGAACCTGCGGCGTTGTGCGGAGCCGTGGGCCCATTCTACAGTCTGCAGTCTTCGCCGTCCTGGATTGCGGAGGACCGGCAGGGCTGCTGGGTGGATGCGGGTGCACTTCATTCCTCCCTGCACCGCCTTTCATCCCCCCCCCCCCCCCCAAACTTAGCCCACGTGAGTGGAAGGGGGGGTGCCAGGGGCCTACATCTGGGCCAGGCCATTGTATGGGGCAGCGGGCAGGGCTATCATTCCAGCGCCCTGCCGCATGCAGCCATTGTAGGGCCTACAAGAGTGGCCTGGAGTCTGACAAGATCACAGTGACGGGGGGGCATCTCCCTTCTCCTCAGTACCCCCCCCCCCTCAGTCAGACAACCGTACTAAACTCCCACGGTCTGGAAAGGACCGGGGTGCACCCCGTCACCCAGGAACCAGCGCTTGGGCCTGCAGCGGGGTGCAAAGCTGCGGGCTTGATTTACCAGCATCTCACAGACTGCAATCATCAAGAAGCTGCTGGGGGGGAGTTGACGGCCTGCTTGAACGTCCAGTTGGAGTGAGCCAGTACCCTACAGCCCCTGGCACACCGCCAAGAGGAGCGACCTCACAATCCCACATAACACTGAATAGTGGAGACATGGGCCACGAAGATGGATATAACCTCCCACCCAACTGATTACTCTGGAGCTAAATCGCCCCTGGCTGTGCCCTGACCAGGAGAGTGCCACCTTCCCTGATACCGAGGGCACCACAACTGTATCCAAGCAGCTGGGACCCACTTGGGGCGTTTACTGGGTCTGGGGATCCCTGCTGAGACCCAACACCACATTCTCTGATCTGGGAGAACGCACAACCAGTGGATAGGAGCTCAGGGCCTGATATTGCCACTGATACTGCACTGTCATGAGCGACGTAAAGGCCCCACCTCTCGCTGAGTCGCCTCGCTCCACCTCCCTGCCGTGTGATCATTGTCATACTGATAAGGGAGGACCGGGGGCCGTGCAGCCTACAGGAATAAAACGTTGAGGCTGCCCTTGTAAATTGGGTCACCCGACCCCCAAAGTCCCCTATATCGCCGCCAGAGGCAGTCCCCATCCCACACAGCGATGTCCGCTGGCAAAGTGACAGGTAAATCTACTCATCGGTTGCATTTTTTGGAACTACTCCTGCTGACTCAGGGTCCATAGACCCCTCAGTAGGTACACGCTAAGACACTGCCATGGAGTGCATACTACAGGAAATTGCGGCAGTGGGCCGACATCTGGAAGCCATGGACTCCAAGATTACGGACTTATCCACAGACTCCAAATCGATTTGGGTGAACATAGCCGGATTCCAGGACAAGGTCACGGAGCTAGATCATCGTCTCACTGATGTCGAAGGCAGAATGACAGTCCTACCAGACAGGGATCCAGAACTACAGTCTCTCTGACACAAACTCACGGACCTAGAAGATTGGATAATGTCTGCTTTTTTGGAATACCAGAATGCAAGGAGGGCACAGATGTCAGAGCTTTCCTCAGGGACTTCCTTCCTGAATTCACAGGCCTGGTCTTTCCCCGCATACTGGAATTGCAACAGTCCATAGAATTGGTCCCCCCCCCCCCCCCCCCACCCCCCCCCCCCCCCCCCACAATAAGGCCAACTCCGAGAAATCCCACCCCATCATAAGCACACTTTTGCAGGCACGAACATGCACGTCAGTTGCTAACAGCTGCAAGAGCTCATGGCCCGTACACCTACAAAGTGGTGTTGTGGATTTTTTTGCACAAAAACAATGAAAAACGGAAAGCATTCTAGGCCCTCTGCACTGAGAAACTTGAACATTAAATTTGGTCTCTGAGTTGGCCCAAATGTGGGTAACGCAGGATGGTAGGTTCGGGGTTTTATTCGATCTGACCGAATTATGCTCATTCCTGGACAGCCTCCTTGCCCAGCCCATGGAACACATGCCCACAGAACTGAGCCCCTCCACAGTAGGTGACTTTCCCTCGCACACCGACCTTGACGCTTATCGCACCAACTCCACAAAGCAGAAAAGAGGCAGCACTTATGAACGACCACAAATCACGGTCTCCCTTGAAACCTTTGCCCCCTGCAGATTGACTTGCATGCATACTAGGGGGCCATCGATGATGAACCGCTCGGGGATAGCCGTTCAGCGTGTGAGCATCCTGAATAAGTATCCCTCATATACCACTCCTCTGATATTGTTATTGAAATATTGCAGGATCTCTTTAGTTTAGTCTCTAGATTTACCGGGTGCCTGTTTATGGCGGTCCTATTACTGTTACTGCTTACTGAAGTGTGTTTAGGGTAATTGATGTACCATGTGTGCTATATGTTTATGGCTCTGTAATTTTACATGGCTGGATGTTCATTGCCCTATGCTGGACTACCCGTCTACGCCCTGCCCGAATTGGGGGGCGGGAGGAGGGGGCACAAAGGCCCTATATATATAGATATATATATATATATATATATATATATATATATATATATATGTTCGATGGCATGTGTAGCTGCAGATACACATGCTGTGCACAGTCCGCCATCTGGTGTTGGGCTCGTAGTGTTACAAGTTGTTTTTCTTCGAAGAAGTCTTTTCGAGTCACGAGACCGAGGGACTCCTCCCATTTCGAGTCCATTGCGCATGGGCGTCGACTCCATCTTAGATTGTTTTTTTTCCGCCATCGGGTTCGGACGTGTTCCTTTTCGCTCCGTGTTTCGGGTCGGAAAGTTAGTTAGAATCTCGGAAAAAAACATCGGTATTGTTTGCGTTCGGTATCGGGTTAGTTAGAACAAATCGACACCGAATTCTGAAGAGCTCCGGGCGCCCTTTGGGGTTTTTTCGATCCCCCGTCGGGGCCTGGTCGGCCCGGCCACGTGCGACTTCAAGGCTGATGGAATGGACCCCATTCCGCTTCTGCCCAAAATGCCATCACAAGTATCCGTATACGGATCACCATCTGGTCTGTAACTTGTGCTTGTCCCCCGAGCACAAGGAGGATACTTGTGAAGCCTGTCGAGCGTTTCGGTCGAGGAAGACGCTGAGAGACCGAAGAGCCAGGAGACTACAAATGGCGTCCACGCCAACAGGTCAAGATCGTTTCGAGGAGGAAGAAGAAGCTTTCTCCATCCGCAAGTCGGATTCTGAAGAACTCGACGCCGAAGAAACACACCAAACCGTGAGTAAGACGTCGAAAATCAAGACTCACAAGAAGTCCACAAAAGCCCAGGGGACGCCACCGCCAACAGGCCATGGCTTAACCCGAAAACTAGGTGACCGATCCAAGGCACCCAAAAAGGGCATGCTGGTGTCTAAGTCAACCGACTCCGGTCGAGATACCGCCACACAGCAACCTCGGAGCTGAGACAGCGGCTCCGAGAAACTTCGGCACAGAGACAGCGGCACCGAGACACCACGCCGAAAACAAAGAAGGTTTCTTCGGAGCCTAAAAAGACTTCCGAAAAGGTTTCGGTTCCGAAACAGCCAGCCTCGGAGCCGAAAACTAGTTCCTATACAGAGGAACAAGGATTAACCTCCCAATTACACAGATTTGGAGAGGAGCTTCAAGCTGTGGAGCCTGACTACACGCAAAGAAGGCTTCATATTCATGAGGACACAGGGAAGATAACCACTCTTCCCCCAATCAAAATAAAAAGGAAACTTGCCTTTCAACAAAAGGACAAGCAACCACAAGTAAAGGTGGCAAGGAAAACAACCCCACCACCTTCTCCACCACCATCAATACATGCATCACCAGCAACCACTCCACCACTGATGCACTCACCAGCTCATATCACAATGAGTCAGGATGATCCCGATGCATGGGACCTCTACGATGCTCCAGTGTCTGACAATAGCCCAGACTCTTATCCTACAAAACCGTCACCACCTGAGGACAGTACATCCTATACACAGGTGGTCGCAATGGCAGCCGAGTTTCACAATGTCTCCTTACATTCGGAACCAATTGAGGATGACTTTCTCTTTAACACCCTATCCTCCACCCATAGCCAGTATCAATGCCTTCCCATGCTCCCAGGAATGCTAAGACATTCAAAACAAATTTTTCAGGATCCAGTTAAAAGCAGAGCCATAACTCCAAGGGTGGAGAAAAAATATAAGCCACCGCCCACAGATCCAATATATATTACAACACAACTAACACCAGACTCAGTAGTTGTGGGGGCAGCTCGTAAGAGAGCCAACTCTCATACCTCAGGCGACGCACCACCTCCAGACAAGGAGAGCCGCAAATTTGATGCTGCGGGAAAAAGGGTTGCAGCAAATCAGTGGCGTATTGCCAATTCACAAGCACTTTTGGCAAGATACGACAGGGCTCACTGGGATGAAATGCAACATTTCATCGAACACTTACCCAAGGAGTTCCAAAAAAGAGCGCAACAGGTGGTGGAAGAGGGACAAAGTATCTCAAATAATCAGATACGGTCTTCCATGGATGCAGCAGATACAGCTGCAAGGACAATAAACACTGCAGTCACAATACGAAGGCACGCATGGCTGCGCACTTCTGGGTTCAAACCGGAAATCCAGCAGGCTGTGCTCAATATGCCGTTTAATGAACAGCAATTGTTTGGGCCGGATGTAGACACTGCCATCGAAAAACTCAAAAAGGACACCGATACAGCCAAAGCCATGGGCGCACTCTACTCCCCGCAGAGCAGAGGCACATTTCGGAAAACACCTTTTAGGGCAGGGTTTCGAGGTCAACCCACAGAAACCACAACCTCACAAACAAGGCCTACCTACCAGGGTCAATATCAAAGGGGAGGTTTTCGGGGGCAATTTAGAGGGGGCCAATTCCCAAAAAATAGAGGAAAATTCCAAGGCCCCAAAACCCCTCAAAATAAGCAGTGACTCACAAGTCACACACCCCCATCACATAACACCTGTGGGGGGAAGACTAAGCCAATTTTACAAACTTTGGGAGGAAATAAAAACAGACACTTGGGTCTTAGCAATTACCCAGCATGGTTATTGCATAGAATTTCGCCAATTCCCTCCAAACGTCCCACCGAAAACATACAATATGTCAAAACAACATATAGATCTTCTAGGACTAGAAGTTCAAGCATTGCTACAAAAGGACGCAATAGAATTAGTTCCAATTCAACAGAAAAACACAGGAGTTTACTCACTGTACTTTCTAATACCCAAAAAGGACAAAACTCTGAGACCAATACTAGATCTCAGAACACTAAATACCTACATCAAATCAGAACACTTTCACATGGTCACGTTACAAGACGTAATCCCACTGCTCAAACAGCAAGACTACATGACAACATTAGATCTAAAAGATGCGTATTTCCATATACCAATACATCCTTCACACAGGAAATACCTAAGGTTCTTATTCCAAGGAATACATTACCAATTCAAAGTGTTGCCATTCGGAATAACAACTGCGCCAAGAGTTTTTACAAAATGCCTGGCAGTAGTAGCTGCACATATCAGAAGGCAGCAAATACATGTGTTCCCGTACTTAGACGAATGGTTAATCAAAACCAACACGCTAAGACAATGTTCACAGCACACAAACTACGTCATACAGACCCTTCACAGGCTAGGTTTCTCGATCAACTACGCAAAGTCATACCTTTTGCCGTGTCAAACACAGCAATACTTAGGAGCGACAATCAACACAGCAAAAGGGATTGCCACTCCAAGTCCACAAAGGGTTCAAACATTTCACAAGGTAATACAGGCCATGTATCCAACACAAAAGATACAAGTCAAAATGGTAATGAAACTCCTAGGCATGATGTCTTCATGCATAGCCATTGTCCCAAACGCAAGATTGCACATGCGGCCATTACAACAGTGCCTAGCATCACAATGGTCACAAGCACAGGGTCAACTTCTAGATCTGGTGTTGATAGACCGCCAAACATACATCTCGCTTTTATGGTGGAACAGTACAAATTTAAACAGAGGGCGGCCTTTCCAAGACCCAGTGCCACAATACGTCATAACGACGGATGCTTCCATGACAGGGTGGG
Organism: Pleurodeles waltl; assembly: GCF_031143425.1. NCBI lineage: Eukaryota > Metazoa > Chordata > Amphibia > Caudata > Salamandridae > Pleurodeles > Pleurodeles waltl. The sequence goes on from NC_090442.1 coordinate 522,485,952, forward strand.
GAGCACACCTCAATCAACACAGCATCCAAGGACAATGGTACATACATCAGAGGCAGTTTCACATAAATCACTTAGAACTGTTAGCAGTATTTCTAGCGCTGAAAGCATTTCAACCCATAATAACCCACAAATACATTGTTGTCATGTTGTCTGTTTTGACAAGAATGTATTATCTAAACAAACAAGGAGGGACACACTCGACACAGTTGTGCCTCCTAACACAAAAAATATGGCATTGGGCGATTCACAACCACATTCGCCTAATAGCACAATTTATTCCAGGGATTCAGAACCAGTTGGCAGACAATCTCTTTCGAGATCACCAACAAACCCACGAATGGGAAATTCACCCCCAAATACTAAACAATTACTTTCAAATTTGGGGAACACCTCAAATAGATCTATTTGCAACAAAGGAAAACTCAAAATGCCAAAACTTCGCATCCAGGTACCCACAAGATCAATCCCAAGGCAATGCTCTATGGATGAACTGGTCAGGGATATTTGCGTACGCTTTTCCCCCTCTCCCTCTCCTTCCATATCTAGTAAACAGGTTGAGTCAAAACAAACTCAAACTCATACTAATAGCACCAACATGGGCAAGGCAACCTTGGTACACAACACTACTAGACCTTTCAGTAGTACCTCATGTCAAACTACCCAACAGACCAGATCTGTTAACACAACACAAACAACAGATCCGACATCCAAATCCAGCATCGTTGAATCTAGCAATTTGGCTCCTGAAATCCTAGAATTCGGGCACTTAGACCTCACACAGGAATGTATGGAGGTCATAAAACAAGCTAGAAAACCTACCACTAGACACTGCTATGCAAATAAGTGGAAAAGATTTGTTTATTACTGCCATAATAATCAAATTCAACCTTTACACGCATCTGCAAAAGAAATAGTAGGATACTTACTACATTTGCAAAAATCTAACCTAGCTTTCTCTTCCATTAAAATACATCTTATGGCAATTTCTGCTTACCTACAAATTACGCACTCAATTTAATTGTTTAGGATACCAGTCATAAAGGCGTTTATGGAAGGCCTAAAGAGAATTATACCACCAAGAACACCACCAGTTCCTTCCTGGAACCTCAACATTGTCCTAACACGACTCATGGGTCCACCTTTTGAGCCCATGCACTCTTCTGAAATGCAATACTTAACGTGGAAAGTTGCATTTTTAATTGCCATCACATCTCTAAGAAGAGTGAGTGAGATTCAAGCATGTTCGATGGCATCTGTTGCTGCAGATACACATGTTGTGCACAGTCCGCCATCTGGTGTTGGGTCGGAGTGTTACAAGTTGTTTTTCTTCGAAGAAGTCTTTCGAGTCACAAGACCGAGGGACTCCTCCTCTTTGCTTCCATTGCGCATGGACGTCGGCTCCATCTTAGATTGTTTTTTTTCCGCCCTCTGGTTCGGACGTGTTCCTTTTCGCTCCGGGTTTCGGGACGGAAAGATAGTCAAAACTTCGAAAAACTACGTTGGTATTGTTTCGATCGGGATAGTTAGAATCGACACCGAATCGCGAAGAGCTCCGGTAGCCCTTCGGGGTAATTTCGATCCTCCGTCGGGACCTGGTCGGCCCGACCGCGTGTAACATCGACATCGATGGAACGGACCCCGTTCCGATTCTGTCCTAAATGCCACAATAAATATCCATATACGGACCAACATTTGGTCTGTAACTTGTGCCTGTCACAAGCACAAAGAAGAAACTTGTGAGGCCTGTCGTGCGTTCCGGTCCCGAAAAACGCTCCGTGACCGTCGAGCCAGAAGATTACAGATGGCGTCCACGCCGACAGAACACCGAGAGTTCGAGGAACAAGGAGAAGAGGAGGAAGCCTTCTCCATCCATGAATCGGACTCGGATGAATTCGACGTCGAGGAAACTGTGAGTAAGATGTCGAAAAGCACACAGCACAAGAAAACAGACAAGGCCCAGGGGACGCCACTGCCAACTGGCCATGGTTCAACCCATAAAGGTGACCGTCCATCGGCACCGAAAAAGGCCGAACTGGTGCCCAGAACGTCCGACTCGGGTCGAGACAAAGGCACGCAACATTCTCGGGACCGAGAAAGTGTTGCCGAAAAAGATTGACGCCGAGAAAGTGGAGCTGACGCTGCTCGACGCAGAGACAGCGGCACCGAGGATGATCGACGCCGAGAAGGCTCGACTCCGAAAAAGAAGAGATTCGCCTCGGAGCCGAAAACTAAAAAAGACAGTTTCGGTGCCAAAACAACCAGCAACCGAACCCACTACCGGCTCATATTCAGAGGAACAATCATTGTCCTCTCAAATGCGTAAACACAGGTTTGAAGAGGAGTTACAGACTACTGATGTAGACCATACACAAAAGAGGATCTTCATCCAGAGTGGAACAGGGAAGATTAGCACTCTTCCACCAATCAGGAGAAAAAGGAGACTAGAGTTCCAAACTGAACAACTAACACCACAAGCAAAGGTGGCAAAGAAAGCAACTCCGCCACCCTCTCCTCCACCTGTAACTCAGATATCACCGGCACAAACTCTGTCACATTCACCGGCTCACACCACCATGAGCCAAGATGACCAAGATGCTTGGGACCTATACGACGCCCCAGTGTCAGACAATAGTCCAGAGTCATACCCTACCAAGCCCTCACCACCTGAGGACAGCACAGCGTATGCGCAGGTGGTAGCTAGGGCAGCAGAATTCCACAACGTGTCGTTAGACACAGAACCTGTCGAGGATGGCTTTCTTTTAACACCCTCTCCTCCACCCATAGCAACTACCAAAGCCTGCCTATGCTTCCAGGAATGCTAAGGTACGCGAAGCAAATCTTCAAAGACCCTGTCAAGAGTAGAGCGATCACTCCGAGGGTAGAGAAAAAATATAAAGCACCTTCCACAGACCCTGCTTTTATCACCTCTTAACTGCCACCAGACTCAGTCGTGGTAGGGGCAGCTCGCAAAAGAGCCAATTCACCCACATCGGGCGATGCACCACCCCCGGATAAAGAAAGCCGAAAATTCGACGCAGCTGGGAAAAGAGTCGCTGTACAAGCTGCAAGCCAGTGGCGCATCGCAAACTCTCAGGCGCTCCTAGCGCGTTATGACAGAGCCCATTGGGACGAGATGCAGCATCTCATCGAGCATCTACCCGAAGAATTTCAAAAGCGGACAAAACAGGTGGTTGAGGAGGGACAAAACATCTCCAATAACCAAATACGCTCCTCTATGGATGCAGCGGACACAGCTGCAAGGACAATAAACACTGCAGTAACCATCAGAAGGCACGCATGGTTACGCACGTCTGGCTTTAAACCAGAAATACAGCAAGCAGTGCTCAATATGCCGTTCAACTAACAACAATTGTTCGGACCAGAGGTTGACACGGCGATTGAGAAGCTGAAAAAGGACATTGACACAGCCAAGGCCATGGGCGCGCTCTACTCCCCGCAAAGCAGAGGCACTTTCGGCACCTTCCGTAAAACAACCTTCAGAGGGGGTTTTCGGGGTCAGGCCACACAAGGCAGCACCTCACAATCAACACCGTCTACCTACCAGGGACAGTACCAAAGGGGAGGTTTTCGGGGCCAGTACAGAGGGGGACAATTCCCGAGAAACCGGGGAAAATTTCAAAACCCCAACAACCAAACAGTGACTTACAAGTCACTCAACCCCTCCACATAAAACCAGTGGGGGGAAGACTAAGTCAGTTTTATCAATCGTGGGTGGATATAACAACAGACACTTGGGTCTTAGCAATTATCCAACATGGTTATTGCATAGAATTTCTACAGATCCCTCCAAATATCCCACCAAAAACACAAAAAATGTCAAAACAGCATTTAGACCTCCTAGAAATAGAAGTTCAAGCACTACTGCAAAAAGAAGCAATAGAACTGGTACCATGTACAGATATAAACACAGGAGTCTATTCACTGTACTTTCTAATACCCAAAAAGGACAAAACACTGAGGCCCATCTTGGATCTCAGAATACTAAACACCTACATCAAATCAGACCACTTTCACATGGTCACGATACAGGAGGTGTTACCACTGCTAAAGCAACAAGATTACATGACAACCTTAGATCTCAAAGACGCTTATTTCCACATACCGATACACCCTTCGCACAGGAAATACCTAAGGTTTGTATTCAAGGGAATACACTATCAATTCAAAGTCTTACCTTTCGGTATAACGACTGCACCAAGAGTATTTACCAAATGCCTAGCAGTAGTAGCCGCACACATCAGAAGGCAGCAAATACACGTATTCCCGTATCTAGACGATTGGCTAATCAAGACCAACTCGCTAACAAAGTGTTCACAACACACAGAGTATGTCATACAAACCCTCTACAAACTCGGGTTCTCCCTCAACTACAAAAAATCACACATTGTGCCGTGCAAAATACAGCACTACTTAGGAGCGGTAATCAACACAACAAAAGGATTAGCCACTCCGAGTCCACAAAGGGTTCAAAATTTTCACAAGGTCATACAGGCCATGTATCCAACACTAAAAATACAGGCAAAAGTGGTTTTAAAACTCCTAGGCATGATGTCCTCATGCATAGCCATTGTCCCAAACGCAAGACTGCACATGAGGCCCTTACAACAGTGCCTAGCATCACAATGGTCACATGCACAGGGTCACCTTCTAGATCTGGTGTTGATAGACCGCCAAACATACCTCTCGCTTCTATGGTGGAACAGTACAAATTTAAACAAAGGGCGGCCGTTCCAAGACCCAGTGCCACAATACGTAATAACAACAGATGCTTCCATGACAGGGTGGGGAGCACACCTCGATCACCACAGCATCCAAGGACAATGGGACGTACATCAAACAAAACTGCATATAAATCACCTCGAATTACTAGCAGTATTCCTGGCGCTAAAAGCATTTCAACCCATCATAACCCACAAATACGTTCTTGTCAAAACAGACAACATGACAATAATGTATTACCTAAACAAGCAAGGGGGAACACACTCGACACAGCTATGTCTCCTAGCACAAAAGATATGGCAATGGGCAATTCACAACCACATTCGCCTAATAGCACAGTCTATTCCAGGGATCCAAAATCAACTAGCAGACAATCTCTCTCGAGATCACCAACAGGTCCACGAATGGGAGATTCACCCCCAAATCCTAAACACTTACTTCAAACTTTGGGGTACACCGCAAATAGACCTATTTGCAACAAAAGAGAACGCAAAATGCCAAAACTTCGCATCCAGGTACCCACACAGACAGTCTCAAGGCAATGCCCTATGGATGAACTGGTCAAGGAAATTTGCATACGCTTTTCCCCCTCTCCCTCTCCTTCCATATCTAGTAAACAAATTGAGTCAAAACAAACTCAAACTCATATTAATAGCACCAACATGGGCAAGACAACCTTGTAACACAACACTACTAGACCTGTCAGTAGTACCACACGTCAAGTTACCCAACAGGCCAGATCTGTAAACACAACACAAACAGCAGATCAGGCATCCAAACCCAGCATCGCTCAATCTAGCAATCTGGCTCCTGAAATCCTAGAATGCGGACATTTAAACCTCACTCAAGAATGTATGGAAGTCATAAAACAAGCTAGAAGACCATCCACTAGACACTGCTATGCAAGCAAATGGAAAAGGTTTGTTTGCTACTGCCATAATAATCAAGTTCATCCATTACACGCATCCCCAAAAGATGTAGTGGGATACTTACTACACTTACAAAAGTCAAATCTAGCCTTCTCTTCCATTAAAATACACCTTGCAGCAATATCTGCATACCTGCAGATTACCCATTCAACTTCACTGTTTAGGATACCCGTCATTAAAGCATTTATGGAGGGCCTAAGAAGAATACCACCAAGAACACCACCTGTTCCTTCATGGAACCTTAACATCGTCTTGACAAGACTCATGGGACCACCTTTTGAACCCATGCATTCTTGCGAAATACAATTCTTAACCTGGAAAGTTGCATTTCTCACTGCCATCACATCTCTAAGAAGAGTAAGTGAAATTCAGGCGTTTACAATACAAGAACCTTTTATCCAAATACACAAAAATAAGGTTGTACTAAGAACCAATCCTAAATTCCTACCAAAGGTTATTTCACCGTTCCACTTAAATCAAACGGTAGAGTTACCAGTGTTCTTCCCACAGCCAGACTCAGTAGCTGAAAGGGCACTACATACATTAGATGTCAAAAGAGCACTAATGTACTACATCGACAGAACAAAGGAGGTTAGGAAAACAAAACAACTGTTTATTGCATTTCAAAAACCTCATACAGGAAACCCAATATCAAAACAAGGTATAGCCAGATGGATAGTTAAGTGCATTCAAACCTGCTATCTTAAAGCTAAAAGAGAACTGCCTATTACACCAAAGGCACACTCAACCAGAAAGAAAGGTGCTACCATGGCCTTTCTAGGAAATATTCCAATGAACGAAATATGTAAGGCAGCAACATGGTCTACGCCTCATACATTTACCAAGCACTACTGTGTAGATGTGCTAACTGCACAACAAGCAACAGTAGGTCAAGCTGTATTAAGAACATTATTTCAAACTACTTCAACTCCTACAGGCTGAACCACCGCTTTTGGGGAGATAACTGCTTACTAGTCTATGCACAGCATGTGTATCTGCAGCTACACATGCCATTGAACGGAAAATGTCACTTACCCAGTGTACATCTGTTTGTGGCATTAGTCGCTGCAGATTCACATGCGCCCACCCGCCTCCCCGGAAGCCTGTAGCCGTTTAGAAGTAGATCTTAAACATTTGTACATTTGTAAATATATTACTTAAAACTTTATTATGTACATACGCACTCACTCCATTGCATGGGCACTATTACTAGCATACACAACTCCTAACTCACCCTCTGCGGGCAAAACTATCTAAGATGGAGTCGACGCCCATGCGAATGGACTCGAAATGGGAGGAGTCCCTCGGTCTCGTGACTCGAAAAGACTTCTTCGAAGAAAAACAACTTGTAACACTCCGAGCCCAACACCAGATGGCAGACTGTGCACAGCATGTGAATCTGCAGCGACTAATGCCACGAACAGATGTACACTGGGTAAGTGACATTTTCCATATATATATATTTCAATGGCATGTGTAGCTGCAGATACACATGCTGTGCACATCCCACCATCTAGTGTTGGGCTCGGAGTGTTACAAGTTGTTTTTCTTCGAATAAGTCTTTTCGAGTCACGAGATCGAGGGACTCCTCCCCTTTCGGCTCCATTGCGCATGGGCGTCGACTCCATCTTAGATTGTTTTCTTTCTGCCATCGGGTTCGGACGTGTTCCTCTTCGCTCCGTGTTTTGGTTCGGAAAGTTAGTTAAATCTCAGAAAATTTGACGGTATTGTTTGCGTTCGGTACCGAATTTTGAAGAGCTCCGGTGGCCCTTCGGGGTTTTCGATTCCCCGGCGGGGCCTGGTCGGCCCGACCTCATGCGTCTTCAAGGCTAATGGAACGGACCCCATTCCGCTTCTGCCCCGAATGCCACAACAAGTTGTCGCGTGGGCTCTCATTATTCTAAATGAGACTACTGGATTTCTAGGTAGCAGGATCTATAACGGTGTGGGGGACTGAGTCTGACCCACGTGTAAAGAACTCTGTCACCCTAAATCCAGTTTTTGCTCCGGCTAACTAGCAGTGCCTCATTTCTCCCATGTGGAAGGAATGATTTGGCAGCCGAGCACATGACATCTTTGGAACTTCTCAGGGAAGTCGTGGTTACTCAGATCCAAACCAACTCTCTTATATCCAAAATGATCTCATATACAAATGACAAAGACAGTATAAGTTTTATATAATGTTTTAATAAAACGACTGTATTTTAGATATTAAGGCATGAGCCGCAATAACCAGAACGATACAACACAGTAGGATTGTAATAGTTACCAGTAGAGTAAAACATAAAAACAAAGCTATCATATTGTCAAACAGTTTCTACTCTCCCTCTGCTTGTTCTATCTAGAGCACAGCATGTTAAGCTTCTAGCTTGCCTATTAGAATCACTGTGGAGACATCAGCCCTCATACCTGAGCAAAGACCTGTGATCTTGGGTCAGCATCTGCAACGAGGCAGTCAGCGTCAAGTTGTGGTTCCCTGGTCGGAATCTCCCTCTTGCGTGTATTGGGACAAGGAAGTGATTTTATAACTAACATGTCATCGTGATCACAAAATGTTCCTACGCAGGAATGCCAAGTCTAAACTCTTACCACGTCTATCGGCAATGTACCAGACTGTATCCTTGACTGAAGCACAGAGTAAATATGTTATGGAGAACTCCAGTGCTGAAGTAGGCAAAACAGTGTGATATGAATAAAAAAACAACACCGTAGAACTGGCTATTTGAAAAATAACAGTACGAAGCCTAATAAAAAGCATGTAGAGCAAAGTGCACAGAGGCTCCAAGCTGTCAGCAAAGGAATAAAATATATTCAGGGCAAAGTGCACAAAGGCCTAAAGCCTGAAGCTAAAGCGCAATGAATACGTAAAACTAACCACACTACACCCTCCCCTTGTCGGTAGCAAGTGGTTCCAATAATATAAAAGGATGCCCCAAATATAAACAATACCTAAAACAATTATTTCGACAAAGAGAGAAGACAACAAAGTCATAAATTTAGGTAACACGTGACCATAAAGCCAAATTCAATATAGTGTCAATTTCGTAAAAATCCAATCGTCAGATAGAAGCAATAGAACGCAGGAGTTCCTCCACTTCGATATATGTCAATATCGGAAGATCCACGCCACAAAGCACCATGGAGCAGGTGTGATCCAAAGCCCCAAAACCATTCAGGACGGCACCCCGTGCAGGGCCTATGAAAGAGACAATACCATCTTCCTCCAGGAAGGGAATCTCATAAACTGCCTCACGAAGCAAGCGCATCCGTAGTGCACAAGTCTGGGAATGAGCCCTAATCGGGAACATCAACAGATCAGTATCGACCATTGGAGGGCGCTGCAATGAGAGACAGAGAGCCAGTGCATGTTCAATCGAGCACCAAAGGCACCGAAACACGGGTTGCACACAATCCAAAACCGGTCTGAATGACAGAGACCAGTCACACTCCAAATGTCCCAGGAGTGTTGCTCCAAAATGCTGCATCATGCGTTCACGACACAGCTGCGCTGACGGGAGCAGCAATACAGGATCTCGTTGTGACGGGACAGCCATTGCGAAAAAATAGCAACAACAGCAAGACTCCAGCCAATAAAGCCAAAATAATTGGGAAACCCCCAAAAATGCTTCCGAAAATAGAATGTATAGCCGAAGGTATCAAACCGAAAACGGAAGAGAAGGTGTGAGCGAAACCAACACCAACGACTTTGAAAAAATGTGCAATACCAGCAGTGCTGGATGCATTAAATATACGTCCCACAAGTTCACCGAAGTGATTCGGAAAGTTAGTATTCAAAAGGGACTGTATCTTCGCCGATGACCTTGCCACCTGAAGTGCGTAGGTCTCGCTAGCAGATGTAAGGGCCACATGCTTTTGAAACAATAAAGCTTTTAGCCGACTCAATTTGTCAAAATCAACCTTGGAAGTAGCAATATGAGGCCAGATGTCCGCTACCTCCCTAATTTGAGTGGGGGGAAACAACACATTCCCGCAGCACGTAACGGCCTTGTTGACAACGACGATGTAAACTATTCCGGCACGCATGCCACAGCAGCGTTCGCTGTTAAGGACAATGTAACTGCCGTTAGAAAGCACCTGGAAAGTGTTTTTAATAACCGGGACTGGAACTCCCTTCAGATAACAAGCTAAGTTAGCAATTGAAGCGTTACACGCCCCGTGCAAGGACAGCTGTTTACAAACCATTGAATGGCTGACAGAAGCTTCGCATTCGCTGCCGGTAAGAAAAACCTCCTTCAAACCATTAACACATCTGTACTGAAAGGGAAGGTCCCACACCTCGTGTATGTAACTGTCTCCCAATAGTTCATATCTTCCCACCGGAATGTGTTTCAAACACGAAGTAAATTGCAAAGTAGAGATAGGCAAATTAATAACCCCATGAATCAACCATTCAGCTGACGGAGTCTCAGCTACCGTGAAAGGCAGTATCTCTAATTTCTCAATATTTAACATAACATATGTCGCTTCCTTTTTAGCCATCAGTTGTTGTTGACGAGTTAAATTAAAAGAGATAAAGATCTCTCTGGCACGAACGTGCTGCCATGGAACGCGACCCGCCTTCAAGGTCTGAAGAGTCCAACCCAGCTGCATGATGGACCGCGTCTGACTCTGCCCATGATATAAAGAAGACATGTCCAATTTAATAATGTCAATGTCAGAGGAAACAATGCTGTCAATCGTGTAAACACGGTCAGAAAGGGTATGCATGCCATTATCAACAACAGACAAAGTCTGCATCAGATTTTCTTGATCAATCTGCCTCAACCGGGCTGCAGCCTCCTGTTGTGAAAGCTTCCAAATCTCATTATAAACCTCGTATAAGAACCTTTTCTTTCGTGGTACTTTGGGACCTGACAAAAAATCTTGTAAATCAGTATCATTAGACAGTAACGTGAGATGTGACTTAACTGCATCCAGCGTGGATGACTTCAACCATTGCTGACAAAGCTTCCCCACACTGTATGTAGTTATAATATCAGCATGTTCTGGTGAAACGTAACAAGGGTCTGCCCTACTAGTCCTGAACCCCCCTGAAGAGGTGACAAAACGTTGATGACACATATTAGTGTCCACAGGCCATAACAACCACCCGCCTGGATGTAACGATGAAGTGTTAAGCGTACCATTCTGGACCCAATGTGTAAAGTCACTAAAAGTAGCATTCACATAGTGCTGCCAATTTTTTAATTTAGAAGGGACAGGTATACTAGGCAAAGTCAACTCCCTAATTGTCACTAAGCCCAAACAGCTAGTCTGTTGTACTGTGTCATTGAGGAAAATCATCTGCACAGGGATAATGCATGCTCTAAATAGCGTGTCCCTGCCTTGCATGTGCCAATTTTTCGAACCCCAAACACTTTTCAAGTCAACAGTTTTAAACCAGTATTCAAATCCCTCGACCGAAAGTTTAGATACAAACAAATTGGAATACAGTAATTTAGTATCGGTCAATAACATTTGCTTATTAGAATACGGTGCAACTTTAAAATAGTAGGACTTAGCATTTTGTTGATCATGCCCAGAAAAATATGCAAATTTATCATAATACGTTTTCGAACTCCCTTGTGGAGGAGTCGAGCAATGTTCCCATTGCACATAATTAAACATGGGCTTAGGGCTACTAGCTTTATGAATAAAGTGGTGTCCATAATAGTTGTAACAAAACATGTCACCATGATTATCTCTAAACTGGTAAGCATCTTCATCGTCATAGACAGTATAATATTGCAAATCCGTTAGCATAGAATCTACTGTCTTGACATCCCAATCATCAGAAACAATGCCAGGTATAACAATATCATTCATTGATAATTTGAGGACATACGGTATTTGAATCAATTCAGTGGGACCATATATATCAAACATTACTTTATCCCACACAATTCCATCCGGAACTGGTATAGCAGAAATGTTTACTGTGGACAAGTCTCTTCGAACCATATGAGACGAAAAATGCGGTTTTAACACAGTCTCCACATGCTCAATGTCAGATCTATCAGGAAGAAAATGACCATGTATGATCAGAAAAAAAGTAACCACAAATCCCAACCATAATAAAATAGTCATCACGGCCAAAAACAGCCAAAAATAGTTCCAAGGAAACACAAAATATGTGCGTTTAAGCCAACCCAGCAGCCGTCGTGGACCGTGGACAGAAGACATCGAGGACGAGGAGCCGGACCCATCATTATCAGTGTCGTTGAAGCAGCCAGAAGCAGTTCTAGCAAAAGGTGCAACTGTGAACGAAGAAGCAGATGGAGGCTCTCGCCGTGGCACGCTATAAACCACATGTTCAGAAACGTCAGTAGAACGTACAGCAATTTGATCACAAGATTCCATATTAATCGCCGTCGGTGGAACAATCGCAAGATCATCATCCACCCTCCCCAAGCTCGGAGAGGAAATAGTGTCAGTGAAAATCACCTGCAGCGGGACTTCCTCCCCAGTAGTGAGAGGGATTCCGGAACTACTGGGTGTCCCTCTTGGTCTGCTGTGCAGAATCGGCCACATGTTGTAACTTGACATTATCAATGGAAACAAAGCGATTTCCTTTGGCCCCTCGCAGCGGCGGTAAAATCACAGTTCTCGTGCCGCTCACCCCCAACACAGGGACATGTTCTCGATAAGAAGGACCAAATTCTTTTTTAACTGCGACCTTTTCACGCACTAGATCCCCAATCCTGGGTATCCAACCAGTAGGTGTTACTGGTTCATCCTTAATTCCTGAGGAGGCAGCACTGGCAGAAGAGTTATCTTCACGGAATTGTTGTAAATCCTGCAAAACAGTGACACGATCATTTATGTCAAAGGGCGTATCTGCCGCCTCCACACCAGGACCATCTAGATGAGGAACATACATTCGTGTTCCAAACAGGCACTCATTTGAAGTACGACCCCCCAGTGACCTTCTAGGCAAGTTATTAAGTGCTCTCTGTACTCCATATAGGTGGGCTAGCCAACCACGACCCGTACCTATAACTCTGGCCGTTAAGGACTGCTTTAAATCACGATTTAAACGCTCCACGACAGAATTTCCCTCGGGATGAAATGGAGACGAGAATTGGAGTTGGACCCCCAACGAAGCCATGGTGTCACTGAATGCCTTAGAGGCAAAAGCAGGGCCCTGGTCCGAATGAAAAGCCGCAACTGCAAATATATCGACAAAGATGCGCAAATCTTTAATAACAGTTCGAGCGTCAGCCGAGCGTTGTGGCCATACCCATACAAATCTGGAGCACGAATCTACAGCAACCAATATATATTTGTATGCACTATCTGGTGTCAGCGGACCACAATGATCCAAGTACACACACTGTAATGGTTTATTTGAAATCAGAAGGGGCGTCTGCTGCGGGCGTCTAGCCGACGATGCTTTAATTTGTTGACAAACGTCACAACAAAGGACATATTGCTTCGTCTCTTTATAGAGACCAGGCCACCAGTAACGAGCCTGTAAAAGTGAAATTGTGGCAGCCACCCCAGCATGTGCAGAAGCCACCCCCTCATGTGCTGCAGAAATCAATCGAGGTCTCTCAATTTTATTGGGAATTCCACGTACACCAATGCCTGGAATTGTAACAGTAGCATTTAGCGCACCATTCAAGCAGTAACTATATTTTGAAGGAAATCCTTTAGGAAAGGGCGTGCCATCAGCCGTAGCCTTTATGGCAGCCGAAATTTCTGTGTCTGGTTTGGAACTCGAACGAGTCACTGCGGCCACAGTGGCGACAGCCACTGCCGATTTCGCAGCTTCATCAGCCAAAGTATTCCCAGCAACGTGTATTCCAACGCGCTGGTGTCCAAGTGTATGCACAACATGGACCTTAGGAAGCGTTTCCTTCAGATCCGCAACCTTACCCCACAACATTTTATGCTTAATGGTGTTGCCTTTAGAATCTCTAAACCCATTCATCTTCCAATAGTGTAGATATTCGTTGAAAGACTGCACACAGTAGTAGGAGTCACAGACCAGCAAGGTTAAAAGTGCCGGATCCGCGTGCTCCAACGCTAACAATAGAGCTTTGAGCTCAGCCAGCTGTGCCGTGCAATCTCCCAAGGTTTTAGTATAAGTATGTCGGGGGCAGAACACTTCCCCCTCCATAGTGCCGCTCACCACCGCACATGCAGCAGAATACTGTTGTTTAGTCCCAACCGCTGGTTGCGCAGAGCCATCAGTATACATGACCACTTCATATTGGTCAATAGGCAACGTACCAGCAGGAACAGGGTATTCTATTTCGTATTGAAGAAATTCTTGAGTCTGCAGTTTACGGTCAAATACATAATCTACATCAGTGGCTGTTAAAGACGTAGCCCATTGTATCCATCGCGAGTGTAAAGCCTTCGAATTAGGAACACTCGCTTTTGTAACAGCCTCTAAGGCCGGAACCGGGGAAACGACAACTATGCGTTGACCCTGGGCCAGCGGTCTTTCTTTAATAACAGCCATCTGTACTGCAGTGAGAATTTTCTCAGTTTGTGCAAAACGTTGCTCTGCAGCAGAATACAAGTGAGACTTGTATGCAATCGGGACTGTCTCCCCTTCATTAAAGGTGACATAAGTAAACCCAACAGCCCCAGGTATCACCCTGATCACTAAATGTGTCTTATTGTCCCGTGTGTGTAAGTGTTTAACTGCTAAGAGATCACTCTGTAATTCTCGTGGTATGTGTGTATGTTCAATCGTCCAAAATTTACTCGAAAAATGTGGGAGAATCAACTCGTATAAAGGTTTTATACGCGTTGCATAATCAGGAATGTAAGTTCTGCCAAAATTCAGAAACCCCAACAATGACTGGAGCTTCCGAACCGTATTAGGAGGCTGCAATAAAGCACATATCTCCAAAAATTTGGCGCTAGGCTCTTGCCCTCACTCGACAACTCATATCCCAGGAAAATGACGCTGAGGAAGGCAATCTTTGATTTCTTAAAATTAAACTTATAGCCAATGTCAGCAAACCCCACAACAATGCGCGATACACGCCTTAGATGTTGCAGAATCTCATCATCTGTCAGATATATGTCATCAACATATGATAATGCTTCAGGGTCGAACTCATGCAGCATTTCAGTCACACGAGCCGAAAACAGTCCTGGGCTATTCTTATACCCCTGAGGCAAACAACAAACTTTTTTCTGAGAGCCAAACGCACTGAAACAGGTATAGTCCCGACTCTCGGGCGCTATATTCTGACAAAAAAATCCATTCGAGATATCCAATGTTGTTTTGTATTTTTTACGCACTATATTATTCATAAGCGCTGCGCTATGTGAATTCTGTATTGCATATGTGCGTGTATGACTATTCAAATGTCGGTAATCCACCACTATCCTATATGAATGGTCCGGTTTAGCAACCGGAAACAAGGGATTATTCATCGGCGAGACACAGGGCTCAATTACACCCTGATACTCCAATTGTGTAAGAATTTTCCTAACCGATGCCCTTGCTTCAAATTTGATAGGATACTGCGGTTGTGGCTGAGGTTCGCCCTTTATCGGAATTACATGATAAGGTGATTGTCTGTCCCACCCCACGTTATTTCTATACAAGGCGGGAGCCTGTGCTAGAGCCCATGATTTACTATAGGACTCCGCTAGTTCTTTCGGAACAAGTGGTGAGAAGGAAGGTGTAATAACCTCCTCCCCAACCGGACAGTCGCGAACAAAGTCAGGTGGCCAATCTTGTTCGGCCAGCAGAACATCATATGATTTCACCACATGGTCCCAAAAAATGGCGTTTATAATACGGTCAATGTCCCCTTCCAATCGCAGAGTCACTTCATATACTCTATCTGGATCAGAGACTCGCATATCCGCCGTTTCGACTTGTATGAAGTCATCAGTTGCTTTCACCTCCAGATGCTCTAGAAGACTCCGGCGAACTATTGTGACCTCTGCCGCGCTGTCTAACAGAGCTAACGCCCATGTCTTGTTCGTCAAGAGAACTCTCTTCTTGAGCGGCATGTCTAACCGAGACTGCTGCCACTTTCTTCTTTTTAAATTGCTGTTTTTGTTGCAGCGGTTTCTCTTCCTGTTTAATAGAAACCTCCGCTGAGCGTTGTGAATCCTGTCTCGGTTTCACGTACTCCGTCCTCCGCTCTGACCGCCCACCTCTCTCACTTCTCTTTTCCGAGGAGTCCTGAAAGAAACGAGATTGGCGTGTATCAGTATATTGATATCTATCAGGCGTCTTCAAATTATCCCTATTCCTGAGATTATACTTATTCTGTGGTGTCTCCGGTTGCAGAGACTGTCCACCATCTTTCTTAGGTGTTGGCTGTTTCTTTTCCCAGCGCTTTTTTGAACCCTCAGGTTGTTGCTGTTTAGCATTATCTTTATTATTTTTACCCTGTAACTGGGGTTTTTGTGGCCTAGCCCCCAGGCTATCACGACCAATACTAGAATATGTTTCCTCTATTATTCTCGGAAGTTCTCGCTCCTGATTAAGCAGCGGAACATCCCGAAGACGCATTTGCACTGCTAGTGCTACTGCCTCTCCCTTGAGATTACTCAAAATAATAGAAGAAACTGTGGCAAAATTGCCCAGCAACTGCATGCCCAAATCCAAGGCAGGGGCAGCCCCATATTCATCCTGAATCTGTTTAAGTACGTCCGGTAAATTAGCTAATGTCGGTGTGCCGTAGTGTAGAGCGCGGCAAACACCGTGCCCCAGGTATTACAAAGGTCCACCGGAGGAACCATCCTGTACGGCAAACACATCGTCAAAATTCTATGTTTATCCTGAGGTCCCGTATGGGGAAATACTGCTTCCAGCGTATTAATTTTTTGCGCCAGCCAAAACGGAGTCTCCTCTCGTTTAACTGGTACTTTACCCATAACTGAGTGTACAGTGGCCGGATTAATACCCGGAACCACAGCCTGTGGGTGCGCTGGAGCAGCACGCGCTGCATTCGTATTTAATGTCTGCATGACAAACTGAACTAATCGTCTATATGTAGCCGTTAATTCTGTATATAAACGACGAACTTCAACCACTGCCAATTGAGCAACCGCAGGATGTGGTGTATATGTAGCCAACAAAGGCCAGGTAGGACCATCATTACTCAGTGGACCTAACCTTACTTGTGCTATTGAGTGTGGGAGGGCGCCATCAAGCCAATTATGGTGTTCTTGATAAGATAGAGGTATTTCTAAATAAGCGTAAGCCCTGTATTGTCCAGGGACATTCGCAACTGTGTATTCGTGAAAAGTATTTGTTCCCCCATCCACTGCTGGAAATGCGACCCAAGAATAAAAAAGTTCCGTTCTATAGGCTGCATGGGCGTCCACCACAAAAGTGACTGGACCCCCCTGGACTGTCAGTCCATATGTCAATAGATGTCCCGTGAGCGGATGTCGCATATTAATCGCTACGTTCACTACATTAGGATTCGCCATTTTATAAAAAACTGCTTCAGGTCAGAGAAGGCACACCAATATTGGGGTTTTTTCCTTTCAAAGTTCAAGCTTGAACAACCAACCACTAAGCAACAGGAACACCTATGCCGTGGCGGCGGAAACCCTCAGCCCCACGGACATCTCCGTAAACGGAACCGAGGAGTCAAAATATATATGAGACCAAGAGAGTCAGTCGGACCTAATCATTAGAGCCAGACCAAACGTTGGGCGCCATGTCGCGTGGGCTCTCATTATTCTAAATGAGACTACTGGATTTCTAGGTAGCAGGATCTATAACGGTGTGGGGGACTGAGTCTGACCCATGTGTAAAGAACTCTGTCACCCTAAATCCGGTTTTTGCTCCGACTAACTAGCAGTGCCTCATTTCTCCCATGTGGAAGGAATGATTTGGCAGCCGAGCGCATGACATCTTTGGAACTTCTCAGGGAAGTCGTGGTTACTCAGATCCAAACCAACTCTCTTATATCCAATATGATCTCAAATACAAATGACAAAGACAGTATAAGTTTTATATAATGTTTTAATAAAACGTCTGTATTTTAGATATTAAGGCATGAGCCGCAATAACCAGAACGATACAACACAGTAGGATTGTAATAGTTACCAGGAGAGTAAAACATAAAAACAAAGCTATCATATTGTCAAACAGTTTCTACTCTCCCTCTGCTTGTTCTATCTAGAGCACAGCATGTTAAGCTTCTAGCTTGCCTATTAGAATCACTGTGGAGACATCGGCCCTCATACCTGAGCAAAGACCTGTGATCTTGGGTCAGCATCTGCAACGAGGCAGTCAGCGTCAAGTTGTGGTTCCCTGGTCGGAATCTCCCTCTTGCGTGTATTGGGACA
The DNA here is from genome assembly GCF_031143425.1 of Pleurodeles waltl. NCBI lineage: Eukaryota > Metazoa > Chordata > Amphibia > Caudata > Salamandridae > Pleurodeles > Pleurodeles waltl. The sequence continues at coordinate 522,503,909 of NC_090442.1, forward strand.
AGGAAGTGATTTTATAACTAACATGTCATCGTGATCACAAAATGTCCCTACGCAGGAATGCCAAGTCTAAACTCTTACCACGTCTATCGGCAATGTACCAGACTGTATCCTTGACTGAAGCACAGAGTAAATATGTTATGGAGAACTCCAGTGCTGAAGTAGGCAAAACAGTGTGATATGAATAAAAAAACAACACCGTAGAACTGGCTATTTGAAAAATAACAGTACGAAGCCTAATAAAAAGCATGTAGAGCAAAGTGCACAGAGGCTCCAAGCTGTCAGCAAAGGAATAAAATATATTCAGGGCAAAGTGCACAAAGGCCTAAAGCCTGAAGCTAAAGCGCAATGAATACGTAAAACTAACCACACTACAAAGTATCCTTACACAGATAAGCATCTGGTCTGTAATTTGTGTTTGTCTCCCGAACACAAATAGGATACCTGCGAGGCCTGTCGAGCGTTTCGGTCGAGGAAAACGCTATGAGACCGGAGAGCAAGAAGACTTCAAATGGCGTCGGCGCCAGCAGGACACCAACACTTGGAGGAAGAAGAAACCTTCTCCATCACGGATTCGGACTCGGACGAGGCCGAAACCGAACAGACGCCGAAAACCGTGAGTAAAACACCCCTGGCCAAAACTCACGGAAAATACATAAAAGCCCAGGGGACGCCACCGCCAGCAGGCCATGGCTTAACCCGAAAATTAGGTGACCGGCCATCGGCACCGAAAAAGGGCATGCACGTGTCGAAGTCATCAGACTCCGGTTGAAATACCGGCACAGAACAGGCTCGACACCAGGTCAGAGCAATCTCGACTTCGAGAAACCGGCACTGAAAAAGATCGGCACCGAGATATCGGAACACCGAAAGCCAAAAAAGTGTCTTCAGAACCGAAAAAGACGGTTGAAAAAGTTTTGATACCGAAACATCCGGCTTCAGAGCCGAAACCAAGTTCCTACACTGAGGAGCAGGGACTGTCCTCACAATTGCAAGGACACAAATTTGGGCAGGAACTAGAAGCTGGACAGCCAGATTACACGCAAAGAAGGCTCCACATTCAAAAAGAGACAGGGAGAATAAGAACTCTCCCTCCAATCCGAATGAAAAGGAAACTTGCTTTCCAAGAGAAAGGCAAACAGCCACAAGCAAAGGTGGCAAGACAAGTAACTCCGCCACCATCACCACATCACTCACCACAACCATCAAGAATGGCCACTCCACCAATGATGCAGTCTCCAACGCATACAGGGATGAGCCAAGATTACCCTGACGCATGGGATCTTTATGATGCGCCAGTATCAGATAACAGTCCCGACTGCTACCCAGCGAAGCCATCACCACCTGAGGACAGTACTGCTTACACACAGGTGGTGTCCAGAGCAGCCGCATTTCACAATGTCACCCTGCACGCAGAACCAATTGAAGATGACTTTTTGTTTAATACTCTGTCGTCCACACATAGTCAGTACCAGAGTCTCCCTATGTTACCGGGAATGTTGAAACACTCCAAACAAGTCTTTCAAGAGCCTGTGAAAGGCAGGGCCATCACTCCAAGGGTGGAAAAAAAGTACAAACCACCACCAACAGACCCTGTGTACATCACGCAGCACTTAACACCGGACTCAGTGGTAGTAGGTGCAGCTCGCAAAAGGGCGAACTCACACACATCGGGAGATGCACCACCACCCGACAAGGAAAGTCGCAAGTTCGACGCAGCGGGGAAAAGGGTTGCGGCACAGGCAGCCAACCAATGGCGCATTGCCAACTCACAGGCCTTGCTATCAAGATACGATAGAGCTCATTGGGACAAAATGCAACACTTCATCGAACATTTACCCAAAGAGTTCCAAAAGCGTGCGCAACAAGTGGTGGAAGAAGGCCAGAGTATCTCTAATAACCAGATACGATCGGCAATGGATGCAGCAGACACAGCTGCAAGAACTGTAAATACAGCGGTCACCATACGGAGACACGCATGGCTACGCACCTCAGGATTCAAGCCAGAAATTCAACAGGCGGTGCTGAATATGCCTTTTAACGGACAGCAGTTGTTTGGGCCGGAAGTAGACACTGCTATTGAAAAACTTAAAAAGGACACAGATACGTACAAAGCCATGGGCGCACTCTACTCCCCACAGAGCAGAGGCACATTTCGGAAAACACAGTTTAGAGGGGGGTTTCGAGGACAGAGCACAGAACCCTCAACCTCACAAACAAGGCCCACATACCAGAGCCAGTATCAGAGGGGAAGTTTTCGGGGACAATACAGAGGGGGACAGTTCCCTAAAACTAGAGGCAAGTTCCAAAGTCCCAAGACACCGCAAAATAAACAGTGACTTCAGTGTCACAAATCCCCAACACATAACACCAGTGGGGGGAGACTAACCAATTTTTACAAAAACTGGGAGGAAATAACAACAGACACGTGGGTCCTAGCCATTATCCAACATGGTTATTGCATAGAATTCCTACAATTCCCTCCAAATGTCCCACCGAAAACACACAACATGTCCAAACAACACATGGATCTATTACAACTGGAGGTCCAAGCGTTGTTGCAAAAAGATGCAATAGAACTAGTACCAATTCATCAGAAAGGAACAGGGGTTTACTCCCTGTACTTTCTCATAACCAAAAAATAGAAAACTCTAAGACCCATCCTAGATCTCAGAACATTAAACATTTACATCAAATCAGATCACTTTCACATGGTGACACTGCAAGACGTGATCCCATTGCTCAAACAACAAGACTACATGACAACACTAGACCTCAAGGATGCGTATTTCCATATACCCATACATCCTTCCCACAGAAAGTACTTAAGGTTTGTAATCCAAGGAGTACATTACCAGTTCAAAGTGTTGCCATTCGGAATAACAACAGCGCCAAGAGTTTTTACAAAATGCCTTGCCTTAGTGGCAGCCCATATCAGAAGGCAGCAAATACATGTGTTCCTGTACCTAGACGATTGGTTAATCAAAACCAATACGCAAGAACGGTGTTCACAACACACAAAGTATGTAATAGAAACCCTTCACAAGCTAGGGTTCTCACTCAACTACAACAAATCACACCTACAGCCGTGTCAAATACAACAGTACTTAGGAGCAACAATCAACACAAAAAAAGGGATTGCCACTCCAAGTCCACAAAGGGTACAGGCATTCCAAAACGTAATACAGGCCATGCACCCAAACCAAAGGTTCCAGGTAAAATTAGTAATGAAACTACTAGGCATGATGTCCTCGTGCATAGCCATTGTCCCAAACGCAAGATTACACATGCGGCCCTTACAACAGTGCCTAGCATCACAATGGTCACAAGCACAGGGTCAACTTCAAGATCTAGTGTTGATAGACCGCCAAACATACACCTCGCTTCAATGGTGGAATACTATCAATTTAAACAAAGGGCGGCCTTTCCAAGACCCAGTGCCTCAATACATAATCACAACGGATGCTTCCATGGTAGGGTGGGGAGCACACCTCAACCAACACAGCATCCAGGGACAATGTGACACTCAGCCGAGACAGCTTCATATAAATCACTTAGAACTACTAGCAGTATTTCTAGCGTTGAAAGCATTTCAACCTCTAATAACCCACAAACACATTCTTGTCAAAACAGACAACATGACAACAATGTATTATCTGAACAAACAGGGAGGGACACACTCGACACAATTGTGTCTCTTAGCTCAAAAGATATGGCATTGGGCGATTCACAACCACATTCGCCTAATAGCGCAGTTCATACCAGGAATTCAAAATCAGTTAGCCGACCATCTCTCTCGGGATCACCAACAGATCCACGAATGGGAAATTCATCCCCAAATACTAAAAAGTTACTTCCAAAGATGTGGAACACCGCAAATAGACCTATTTGCAACAAAAGAAAACGCAAAATGCCAAAACTTCGCATCCAGGTACCCACAAGCTCACTCTCAAGGCAATACGTTATGGATGAGTTGGGCAGGGATATTTGCATAAGCTTTTCCCCCTCTCCCACTCCTTCCGTATCTAGTAAACAAATTGAGTCAAAACAAATTCAAACTCATACTAATAGCACCAACTTGGGCACAACACCCTTGGTACACAACACTACTAGACCTCTCAGTAGTGCCTCATATCAAACTGCCAAACAGACAAGATCTGTTAACTCAACACAAACAACAGATCAGACACCCGAATCCAGCACCGCTCAATCTAGCAATTTGGCTCCTGAAATCTTAGAATTCGGACACCTAGACCTTACACAAAAATGCATGGAGGTCATAAAACAAGCTAGGAAACCAACCACAAGACATTGCTACGCAAATAAGTGGAAAAGATTTGTTTATTACTGTCATAATAATCAAATTGAACCATTACACGCATCGGCTAAAAACATCGTAAGCTACCTACTACACTTACAAAAGTCCAAGTTAGCTTTTTCATCCATTAAAATACATCTGACTGCAATTTCAGCTTATCTGCAAACTACGCACTCAACGTCATTATTCAGAATCCCAGTCATAAAAGCATTTATGGAGGGTCTGAAAAGGATTATCCCACCAAGAACACCACCAGTTCCTTCGTGGAACCTCAACATCGTATTAACACGACTCATGGGCCCACCATTTGAACCCATGCACTCATGTGAGATACAGTAGTTAACATGGAAAGTAGCCTTTCTAATAGCTATCACATCTCTCAGAAGAGTAAGTGAAATACAAGCCTTTACCATACAAGAACCCTTTATACAAATACACAAATATAAAGTAGTTCCACGCACAAATCCTAAATTCTTACCTAAAGTCATATCACAGTTCCACTTAAATCAAACAGTGGAACTCCCAGTGTTCTTTCCAGAACCAGATTCTGTAGCTGAGAGAGCATTACATACATTAGACATCAAAAGGGCACTAATGTACTACATTGATAGAACCAAACAAATTTGCAAAACAAAACAATTGTTTGTTGCTTTCCAAAAACCTCATACAGGGAATCCAATATCCAAACAAGGCATTGCCAGATGGATAGTTAAATGTATTCAAACCTGTTATATAAAAGCAAAAAGAGAACTGCCTATTACACCAAAGGCACACTCCACTAGAAAGAAAGGTGCTACCATGGCCTTTCTAGGAAACATACCAATGACTGAAATCTGTAAGGCAGCCACATGGTCTACGCCTCATACATTTACCAAGCATTACTGCGTGGATGTGTTAACAACACAGCAAGCCACAGTAGGACAAGCAGTATTACGGACATTATTTCAAACAACTTCAACTCCTACAGGCTGAAACACCGCTTTTGGGGAGATAACTGCTTACTAGTCTATGCACAGCATGTGTATCTGCAGCTACACATGCCATCGAACAGAAAATGTCACTTACCCAGTGTACATCTGTTTGTGGCATGAGACGCTGCAGATTCACATGCGCCCTCCCACCTCCCCGGGAGCCTGTAGCCGTTTTAAGTTGACAAAAATTAAACTTGTACATTTGTAAATTTGTAAATATATCACTTTTAACCACATTATGTACATACATACTTACTCCATTGCATGGGCACTATTACTATATACACAACTCCTACCTCACCCTCTGCGGGGAAAACAATCTAAGATGGAGTCGACGCCCATGCGCAATGGAGCCGAAAGGGGAGGAGTCCCTCGATCTTGTGACTCGAAAAGACTTCTTCGAAGAAAAACAACTTGTAACACTCCGAGCCCAACACTAGATGGCGGGATGTGCACAGCATGTGTATCTGCAGTGTCTCATGCCACGAACAGATGTACACTGGGTAAGTGACATTTTCCATATATATATATATATATATATATATATATATATATATATATATATATATATATATATATATATATATATAGAGAGAGAGAGAGAGAGAGAGAGAGATAGAGATATAGATATATGTTTATGTATGTATATGTAGATGTTTATGTGTGTGTGTGTGTATATATATCTTTCACCACCACCCCACAGACTGCCGAAAACCCCAGACGATGAGACATGGGGACTCGCCACCCCACCCCACTCAGTCTCACTGCCCGTTTCCCCTTTACAACTGCCTCCCCTCATATGCGCACCCGGCTATGCAGATTTAGACCCGCGGATGAACAGTACTTAGCTTGCATAAGGTACCTACCTCAGTTTCCAGCCGAATCCAGACTACTTTCTCCTTTTGTAAGTTCAGCTCCTTTCTCCCCTTCTCTTCCTCCTTTCCTTTTCCACTATCCCTCTTTTCTCTTCTTTGACTGGTTTGTCTCTTTTTCTAACACAACTGGGGGACTCCCATTCCCCCTCCTTCCCGCTCCTAATACCAACCTCGATTGCCTTAATCACCACTTTGTGCTTCATAGAACTGGTAGTGGCTGCTCCACCTCCGCGGACTTGTATATATGATTCAGGAATGGGGACTACCCTCCCATTGCAGCTACACATGCCATTGAACGGAAAATGTCACTTACCCAGTGTACATCTGTTCGTGGCATGAGACGCTGCAGATTCACATGCGCCCTCCCACCTCCCCGGGAGCCTGTAGCCGTTTTAAGTTGACAAAAATTAAACTTGTAAATTTGTTAAATATATCACTTTTAACCACATTATGTACATCCATACTTACTCCATTGCATGGGCACTATTACTGTATACACAACTCCTACCTCACCCTCTGCGGGGAAAACAATCTAAGATGGAGTCGACACCCATGCGCAATGGAGCCGAAAGGGGAGGAGTCCCTCGATCTCGTGACTTGAAAAGACTTCTTTGAAGAAAAAAAACTTGTAACACTCCGAGCCCAACACTAGATGGCGGGATGTGCACAGCATGTGTATCTGAAGCGTCTCATGCCACGAACAGATGTATACTGGGTAAGTGACATTTTCCATATATATATATATATATATATATATATATAGAGAGAGAGATATAGATATGTTTATATATGTATATGTAGATGTTTGTGTGTGTATATATATCTTTCACCACCACCCCACAGACTGCCGAAAACCCCCAGACGATGAGACATGGGGACTCGCCACCCCACTCATTCTCACTGCCCGTTTCCCCTTTACAACTGCCTCCCCTCATATGCGCACCCGGCTATGCAGATTTAGACCCGCGGATGAACAGTACTTAGCTTGCATTAGGTACCTACCTCAGTTTCCAGCCGAATCCAGACTACTTTCTCCTTTTGTAAGTTCAACTCCTTTCTCCCCTTCTCTGCCTCCTTTCCTTTTCCACTATCCCTCTTTTCTCTTCTTTGACTGGTTTGTCTCTTTTTCTAACACAACTGGGGGACTCCCATTCCCCCTCCTTCCCGCTCCTTATACCAACCTCGATTGCCTTAATCACCACTTTGTGCTTCATAGACCTGGTAGTGGCTGCTCCACCTCCGCGGACTTGTACATATGATTCAGGAATGGGGACTACCCTCCCATTGAAGGTCGTATCGTGGAATATTAATGGCCTCACACGCTTTATAAAAAGAAAGAAGGTTTTGTCCTATTTGCAATCCAAATGGGTAGACATTGTCCTATTGCAGGAAACACAAATTTCCCCTCTAGAATCTAGAGCACTGTTAGAGGGGGAAATAAGTAAGGAGGAGAAAATGCAGGTAATCTCTAAACTCCCTTACCATAAGGTTCTGGGTGAGGACGGATTCCCAGCAGAATTCTATAACTGGACTTGAGCAGAGACGGTGGACTACTTGTTTCAGGCCTTCCGTGGGTCGGAAAATACAGGCTCCTTGAGCCCTATCTCCAATAGGGCATCCATTGCAGTCCTGTCACAACCGGGGAAGGACCCTTTCCTGTGCAGGAGCTATCATTCCATTTCCCTGCTTAACGGGGATATCAAGATACTGGCAGGAGTCCTGACAGTCCGCCTTAAGAAACGCATACCGTCCCTTATCCATCATTCTCAAGTGGGATTTGTACCCAGCCGGTCCTCCAGGAACCCCCTCCGTTCCCTGGCACATGCTCTTTGGGCCACCAGAGACAGTCGAGATGAGCCTTGACCCTCTTTCCCTCGATGCTGAGAAAGCATTCGATAGGATAGAATGGTGGTAACTTTTTGAGACCCTGAAACATTTTGGCCTGGGGGATGGATTCATTAACAAAGTCAGTTGGTTATATGACTCATCAACGGTGCAAGTTAACTGTTGGGGATTCCTTTCCGACGGGTTTCCCATTAAGGCTGTCCATTGTCACTGTTGCTATTTCTCCTAGCTGTAGAACCCCTGGCAGCTCTTTCAACATTCACCCCTCGTTGCCAGCGTACCAGTCCCAGCTCGCAGCTCGCTATCTACTTAATGCCAGTGACATATTGCTCACACTCATGGATCTCACCCACTCCCTCCCAGCATTACGATTGATCTTGGCCGAGTTTGAAGCATTGTTGGGATACAAAAAAAACTGGGACAAAAGTGAAGCTCTTCCTCTGTCCCATGTGACTGTGTTCAGTGGAAACAGTCACGTCAAATACCTGGGTATCTACATTAGTAGAGTTCTGGAACAGATGGTGACAGACAACCTGGAACCACTGCACACCCGCACTGTGGGATTTTGATAAATGGTCCCACCTGAGTCTCTCCCTCTGGGGGAGGGTGCAAGCAGTCCGCATGGTGACTTTTTACCATGATATACGTATGTCCTTGGGATGTTACCTCTACAAGTTCCTCTACCTATGCTCAGAGGGGTGGATGGTTGCATATGTGCCTTTGTATGGGGATCAATGAGACCACGGTAATCTACAGCTAAACTCATAGCTCATTGTGAATGCAGCGGGTTGGGATTACCCTCTGTGGAGCAGTATGCACTGGCTCTACACCTCCCTCAACTTAACCAATATGCTCCCAGATGTGCCAGAGCCACGGCTGTGGGTAGAGACTGAACACATGTTGTTGCAAATATCACCAGGACTCGGTATGCTCTACGGCACAGGAGCTACCCTGCCCCGACCTGGCAACCCAACGATATAGGCCATGTTGAATTCCTGACGACGGGCTCACTGCTTGTTAGGAGTAGACCCCCGGATTCATATCCACGCGCCACTCTGGGGTAATGCCGGTTTGCTAATTTGGTTGGGGGGGTGGAGGTGGGCGGAAGAGAATGGCTGACTGGGAGGGATGGGGATTGAAGGACATCATACATATTGATCAGCTCTTGGATAAGGGGAATCTGAAGCCACTAACGGCCCTACGGGAAGAATTTGGCCTACCCAAACACCACTTGTCACGTCACCTCCAGCTCCAGCACTGCCTTCATGGCTGCATAGGGACCCCCACCCCCGCCAATGGATGCTCCAGCACTCCCTGGTGCTCGTCTATCTGGAATCCTGGGGCTCCTTCCGGGGAGTTGTCAGGCATGCATAACTTGCTGAACTGACATCTATTCTCCATACCCCTTCTAACCACTGTCAAAACTAAATGGCAGGTGCAATTACAGGTTGAGATGGAAGACTGAACTGACCTATTAGAAGCAAGAGACTGGGGGGGGGGCAAGGGAGGATAGAATGAAATTCTGCTTTTTCAAGACCCTACATAAATGGTACTGGACACCCCAGAAACTTGGAGCTGCAAGACTCCTGCCCCATGTGAACTGCTGGTGTTGCCCCCACTCTGACCAACTCCACATACTCTGTGACTGTCCAAATATCCAACCTTTTTGGGAAGCAGTGGTGTACACAATGAGGGAGGTTATGCCACTCCCACCCTTGCTCACTAGACCCCTGCTCATCTTGCATGATACTGGCAAAGTCCAAGGCCTCGGTCATCTGCAACTCTGCCTCTTACACACAGCACTGGTAACTGCTAAACTCTGTATCCTCAGACACTGGCACGCAACAACATCCTTCACCCATGACAAATGGCTCTCGGCAATGTATCAAACAGCCTCCCACAAACTAATGTAGCCTACAGGACAGAGGTATTCCTTTAGACCTGGACCCCTTTCCTCCATAACACTAATGGTTGACTGCAATGTCTCCAGACTCCGTCTACACCTCCCTTACCACTAGTGCGTGCCCTCCCAACACACACCAAGGCTACACCGAGGTCTCCCATGGTACTCCTTCGCTGTACCCCTCTATCCTCCCCCCACCTTTCCCAGTTTTTCCCTCACAACCATGGTTGCTTACCCTCCCATCCCCACTTCCTCACTCCCTGCCCTGATTGCCCCCCTGTTGCTCTTCTTCCTCTTTCTTTTTCTTCTTATCCTTCTCCTTCCTCTCTTATCTCTCCCCCCCCGCCCCCCCCTTTTACTCTGTTCTTCTCTCCTTGTCTTCTCCTTTCCTCCTGGCACCCTCCTCTCTTTGTCCTTTTCTCTCCCTACCCACTTCATACACACACCTTCCCTCTCTTCCTGATCTGGGAACAGAGCTCCCTATGATTGACCACGCCCCATGCCACGCACATCCTCGCTGCATCCTCTTTGCCTTCTCTTTGCATTATCCCCCACTACCCTAAGATAAGGAAAGGGTCCTCGACGGGTCTGCAATTTAGGGGTCCTTCGAGCTTTCCGGGTGTCCAAACCTTGCAGTGAACCTCACATTGCCCACAAGCCCTCCCCCTCTTCCCTTTGCTGATTTCAGCGCTGAACCGGGATCTGCCTTTCCCGGACTGACATTTGCTCAGGGTCCCGAACACCCTGCTGTGGTAATTTGTTGCAATGTATCTATCTGCGGATGTTTATTGATGTGTTACAATGAGAGGAATTCGCTTCACTGCATTGTTTTTTAAGATGTTACTTCAGTTTCTCAATTAACAATTGCAAAACAAACCAAAATACACATACAACCAAAATGAATGATGCTGGGTCTCACCCTTGTCCTCTTAAAGCTTATAATCATCTTGAACTAAATCAACTGCTACGCCTAAGGCTGCCACTGTGTCAGTGGGCCTATTATCTTCCCTTCAGTGAGCAGGTTATTTTACAAAGAATCCAGGGATTTTTAAAGCAGCCAGGAGATTTCCACACAGATTGCTTTCAGACTTGCCCACAATTTGCCCCTTCTGCATGAGCAACCCTAATTCCACATCAGACCTGAAATTACACATTGAAAGCATAGAATATTACATGGGCAGACAATCGTCAAAAGCGTATTCCCTTTAAACTGGCTGCGCCAGCGGTTCTCTAAAAGCATACTATGAGCCACAGTTCCAGACTGGGAATGCCCCATCCCAAAGTGGGATTACAAATGCATGTAACCACAGATCTGCCCCAAAAATGCTTGGAGTTTAATCCCAGCGTGCCAGGGAAGCTTGAAGGCTGTTTCTTGAAAGACCACAATCGTTTTAATTAGGCAGCCTGTCAGGATTTTTAGGAGCATCGATCGTGCCTGACTGACTAGGCCAGTTGAGGCCCCACCATTGGATTCGATAGCCTTCTACTACCCTTGTAATAGAGCCGGGAAATACAAGAAGTTGATGCGACCTTTGACAGTTACCCCCTCCTTTAAATGGGGTCTAATGTTTGTTTTCTCTGTTGAGACATCCTCCTCAGTGACGTGAGCAAGTCTGAAAGAGGTATAGGAGAATAAGCATTGTTTTTCATTAAGCCAATATCAGGCCTTTACTTCAGCTACTGGGGCAGTCAGTGGGCAGTTGTCTGATAAATTGGGCCTTGAGACCTATTGCACTGTTCATTGGGGAGGAGCTAAAGTTCATATTTGGGCTTCCAATTATTCAGAAGTAGAGCAGTCGGTCAGTCAATGAGGGACTGAACGTATCATATCAAGCAGTGAGATCAGTTTGAACCATTTTTTTTATTTTCAGGCGGCTCCCTGGGATGAACTCTGCTGCTGTCCCAGGGAGTACTTCACCCTTTTCTGATGCAATGTATTAATGGATAGGACACCGGCCTCGCTGCACATGGTCTCTAAGCAGCTTATTTCAGAGGTAGTTCCTAAGAACCAGAAGGCTCCTGCATCAAACGAACTTTACAGAAATAGTCTCTCTGTTTCGTTATTGCTCAAACATTTTAGTTGAGGACCAGGTAAATGTAATTTAGAAAACCATAGCCTATCGAACCTGGCTTGCCTGCTGGTTTGCAAAATGAAGCAAGACATACCGAGGTTTTGTAATGCCTGGTCATGGTGAACCCTCTACACATATTCACACATGCATCCTAAATTGGGGAGTCGTAGTAATGGAAGACTGCATGGGTTTCCAAAGAGGCTCAACAGGCACTGCTCCCAAAGATACAGCAGTGGGCTACCACCATCAATCAGTCTTCCAATACCTTTGTGAGAAGATTGTTTTTCCTCTGCTAAGAGTTGGGGCTCAGTAGCGCACCAGTGCAGCAGATTCATGCACTCTGGTGATGGGGCAACAAGGTCGTGAAACATCCTCTGGTGGTCTCAGGAGAATGGTACCTAAGGGCAGGACAAATGTAGAAGGCGGACTTGAACACCCAAAAGGGAAGCAGGATGTGTTGACAGACAAAGCATAAGGGTCTTTCGTTCCAACAACTAGTCATTTTATATACAATATAAAGTGAATTGGTGAGATCTGTCCTGATTCTTTCATGGATATCCTTTAGAGATTAGATTCTAAAATTAGGCGGGCATTCCTCAAAGGGGCCTTGTTTTTTTTTGTAGTGCATGACTCTTTGCTTTTCATGATTCCCCCTTTATGCTACAATTCGGACTTCAGGACTTGGTAACTCGTCTTTGAGGCAAGAGTTTAGGAAACCCTAAAACCTTTGCTAAGTCCTTTGTAAAGCCCAGCAGATTACATATGTGCTATAAATGCAGTAGAACTATAAACAGTGTTGAGACAATGGGGAAGTTGCACTACTAAATGAAATGGTGCCCATTCAGCCCTCCCACACATTGTTGGAGCATACTAAAAAGCACCACTTCAGGTCTCTTCTCCATCAGTATCTTGACACGCCCCGCAACCACACTTAATACAAACATTGTGTATGTTCTACTGGCACCAGAAGTCTCCAAAAAGGGCCCTGCTTTCGGCAGAGAGAGCCAACCTGATCATATGAGGTGGCAGCAATCTCAGGGAGATTGTAAATCGTGGCAATATTTGAACGTGTTTAAGTGAGAGCAGAATATTGAGGGAGACCCATCCATAGCCTTTTACGGATGTCCAATTTAACAAGTATTAGTGCATTTAAAAGCACTTTATGAAAGGAATATGTGGAGATATTTTTGTGTGTTTAAAAGTTATTACCAGCAGCTGCGGGGTAAAAATACCAGCTGTTAATTACCGCCTAGCGAAGGCCCATAATAATTGAAGGGTACTTGAGTGTTATTGCAGCTGGAGCACCTCTCCCTTTGACCCTGTACAGTGTGGTAAGGGTGTGGCTTGGATGCTGAGCTAAGATGGCGTCTAGCTGGTCAGGTACCCCCTCCGAACTGCCTGCCGTGGCCAAAACCCTGTGTCCTGGGGACCCTACTGGTAACTCCCACTCCACCCTGACATTGGGAGGAACACCAAAAGGGCAGCCCCAGGGTTAAGACATCCTGCTCTGCTGTGATTGCCACATAGACTGAGGGCCGTGAACACAAGATGGTGGGCAGCACCGATGAACAGAGATAATCTCGGGACTGGCAACGGCGAGGAGCTGGAGGCCTCCCTCATTGCGGTCACCCCAACCTTCGCTGCAGAGGAGTGCCCCCCCCTTTCCCACTTGCAGATTCCTGAGCCTGCTGGGGTCCCCTCCCTAGGGAGCTCCACTAAGGCCATGTGAGAGGGAGAAGCCACAGCGGTGAGACTGCTAAATCACTGAGTCTCCACAGAGTGTTGGATCTGTTTGGGGAAGAGGGTTGGGTTGTACCAGGCCTCCCTGACAGTTAAGTACTGAGGCCCTGAGATGGACAAGAAACCCGATGGCACAAAGTGCCTTCCTCCTGCCCCCTGCCCCCTCCCCCCAACCTCCTACCCAGAGGCTACTGAGGGACCTGGGAACAAAGACCTTACCCTTGCTGATTGATTGGTGGCACTCAATGAGCTGGCAGCCCTCAATACATTCCTGCAAGGGCTACAGGTGCCAGGGTGCGGGACAAAGGTCTGAGGGGCTCCAATTTACAACACCCGGAGAAGTACGCTTTTTGGAGTGAGGGTGCGAATGGCAACAAAGGAACCATAGGCGAGGCATGGCCTTCTGATCCAACTCTGGTGGAACTACTGAGGCCATTCAGGCCTCTAGGGACGCTCTGGAAGCGAACATAGACACTGTGGCGACGGATGTCACATTGATCGGGGAGGATATGGGAGGGATGGCTGAATGTGTGACAGTGACCAAAAATATCCATAAAAACCCTTATGGCCCAAATTCTGCTACCTCCACGAGGTTACCAAACTAATCTGCGCACGGGCTGAGGATGCTAAAGGCAGGTCACACCGTAATGTGCAATTTGTGGGTATCTCAGTGAGAGTGAAAGGCAACAATGTGAGGAAGTTCTTGGAGGAGTTCCATTATCGCTAAACAGACCTCAGAGGACTTTTTGCCACACTTTGCAGTTGAAAGTACACACAGAATACCAGGGACTGCCCCAAAACCTGGAGCGAGGCCGTGCCCCATAATTGGTAACTTTTTACACTTCAAGGACAGGGTTGCAGTGCTGAGGACAGCCTCATGAAGGGGGGCAGAGGGGTAGAGTGGGCGAGGAGACTTCTCCTCAATGAGAATCATACAAATATGGTGTTTATGCAGGAGGTGCAAGCCAGGAGATGGTCCTTCAATAAGATCAAAGTGGAGCTCCAGAAGCATAACCTGCAATATTCCCTACAATTCCTGGCAAACTTTCCATTGTGGATGGCAGTAGGGTATGGTTTTGCACAACACCAGAGGAGGCTTTGGGACTGGTTGGAGACGTAGCGGCCAATGGGTCCATGAGGGTGATCTCCCACCACCCTGTCGACACGAAAAGGCCCTCGAGCAGCACCGCAAAATGGCATGGATGCTTTCCCTCTAGTGGGAGGATGGAACTGAGCAGAGGCGCACTATGACTCCACTGGAGGGTGAGGATCAAGCAGAGCAAACCAGCACATCTGGTGGAGACAAGCAGAGGGTGTCCTCTACCTGAAAAGGTGATTCCTCAACATTGTTTGGTTTTTGTATGGCTTGATGTTTGAGTAGGAAGAGTGACAGACACCACACGCCTTGGTGAAGAAAGTAGTTCCACACTTGCATCCTGAGGACGTAAAGCGTGGGGAGTTGCACTGGGGGCCGTTGACATTGACAGCATAGAGATTTCAATATGAAAGGGTCAGAGGGTATGGATAACATAGGTGGGAAAGCCAAACTGTGTTTGGACACTGGCGAGGATAACAAAGGATTCTCCCTGCTATCCTGGAATGTGAATGGCCTAGGAAACAGACTTAATAGGGTAGTGGTGTCCGACTATCTGAACAGTCGGAATCCTGACATAATCCTCTTCCAGGAAACTCATTCGGTGGGTAACAAGAGCCCATTCTTTGGGAAGGGGGCAGTAAAGCTGGCTAGCTCATTCAGGATTCACCTTGGGATCCAGGGGGGTTGGCATATTGGTGCAGAGGTCCTGAAGACCTGGACACAGGGGGGGGGGGGGGGGGGGGTGAGGAAGGGGGTGACCTGAACCTGGTATTAGACACTGACATGGATAGAATCATGTGGTATACCACCTGGCAGAGACACACAATTGAAAATATTTCTATCGGCGATAGGCCTGATAGACATATGCCAGGAGACACAGCCTACTGCTACTTATATGCTGCCAGAGTTGCTGACTCCGTCCTGTTAGACTATCTCCTTGTGCTCTAGACCTTGGGAAAGCCATACTGTGATACCACATATCTATATGACTTCCATCACAGAGCTCTGTTTGAAAGAGAACACTGGTACGGTCCCATTGGACATTAAAATCTGGAAGACCTTAATAAACTATGGCAAGGGGTGACCTATTCGTACATATAGCGGGCAAAAAGAAACAAAGAGGTTACCACACTCAAAGCCTAATTAGTTCAGTGTGAATCTCAATAGGTGGGCCCCCTGCACCTGACCAGACCCATCCACTGGCTCTAGCAAGGGAGAAATACTGCACTAGGGGGAGGAGTAGACTAAGGCCTGCCATTTTCCAAACAACACAGACTATATGAAGTTGATAACACATTGGGGGAAACTGATTGCATGGTTGGTGTGCCAGAAGGAAACGCATCCATTACCTGGTAGATGGCAAGGAGGTACCACACCATAAGGCCGCCAACACTTTTGCAACACTTGTCTGACTTGTATAGCCCAGGACTGCTGCGGGGGTGAAAGGACCCAAGGACTCAATGATCTATCCCCTAAATTTTATAAGTGTGTGGCCCATCTGGTGATGGAGCCGCTAAAGTGAATGTTTTACGTGGCCAGGAATGAGGGCAAGCTACCTCTTTGAGAAGTGCCACAATTATCCTGATCCATAAGGAGGGCAAACCACCGGAACATTGTGATTCCTACCACCCAATCACCCTACTCAGAACACAGTTCAAAATTCTTGTGAAAATACTCACAAATAGGCTAATGCAAGAAACCAACAAATTGATACACATGTACCAGTCGGTGTTTGTGCCCGGGCTCTCCACCCAACAAAACTTATACTGATTCTTCAGGTGTCTGGCGCAAAGAGAGGGGGATGGAAGAACCAGCAGTAGTGTTGTGTCTGGATGCCAGGAGGGAATTCAGTGTGATAGCACGAGACTTCCTGTGGGCTGCCCTGGGCAAAATGGACTTTGGCAGGGAATGTGCATCCCGGATCATACTCTTATATGCAGGCCCGGTGGCCAGAGTGAGGGTGTATGGAGCATTGTCCAAGAGATTCCCCTTGGCAGTGGGACACGGAAGGGGTCCCTGTTTTATCCCTCCGCTCTTTACTCTGATTCTGCAGCCATGGTGGGATAGGTTAGGTGGACACCCAACTTTGGAGAAGATTGGGAAGATCTTCTTTCCCTCTACGTGGACGATACCTTATTGTATTTGGCCAATCTCATGAATTTAGTCAATAGGGCACCTACACATGATTGACACATTTGGTACATACTCAGGGATATTCATTAACTTTGAGAAACTCTTTGGGGTGTAAATCTCAAATTTCCCAATTAAAAAAAATAATGGGGTGCAGAGTGGAGATGTGAGATGACCAAGGTTGGGGGTAGAATGTTTTCATGAGGAAAAGGGTCAGTACTCATGTGCATTAGGTGGGTCTCTGTCTAGAGTGGTACAGTGGGTGGAAAAGGTTTGGAACTGCCAGTAGTATGCTGGTGCAGCTTTCCAAGCCCACTAGTGTCAATGTTTGTGAATTCCAAAAAGTAAGTAGTACATTTGTGCCCATTCAAGGAGTACTTAGACGGGTGCAGATTTACTGCTTTTTTAGTAAACAGTTTACTATATATATTTAAGATTTTGATCCAAACATTGAACAAGTTAAAACCTCCTTGAGAAATGAGAACGAGGAAAACAGACACAGACATAGAAGACCCTTCTCATGGACCCCAAACCAAGAATGCATTTGAGGGGTGTCACACCCTAAACATCCTTGCTGAATCTGTGACACTGCCTGTCCCATCTTGGCCTGGTAGTTCTCTCTGGCAGCTCCAGACTAAGGTCACTTATTACACAACGGCCTGGAGTCCCTGCCCTGGGATCATTTCTTTTAAATCCATTTTCACTGCACACACTCTTCATCTCTACTACAAGAAGCCTTGATGGTAGTGTTGTCTAACTGATGCATGCAGACAGGGCTTCATGTTTCTATTCCTCACCTTTTACAATGTTTTTTATCAAAGGATTGATAGCGCCATGTAGTAAGCACGAGTCGCAAAGAGAAGAGGACTTGCAGGCATATTAATAGGGCAAGTCAAGCTATGGGTCTGGCATGGCTCTAAGAGTCTGTGCACGAGCCAAGTTGTGAAAATGTTTGACATGTTTATTGTGCAGCAAACATAATGTGACATTGATGCAATGTCGGCAAAATTTAAAAAAAGTGTTTCTTTAACATGTGGAAGCATTTAATCTTAGTAGATCAGGTTATATCGCTGCATAGACAGACATTTATTAAATGTTTTTAGACACCACCGTGGCTTGCCCCCACCTCCCATATGCCCTTTGTGAACTAAGAGACTTCATTAGTTATGTAAATGGGCATAGGTGTTTATTCTAGAGCAATATTACAGCCTATTAAATGAAATGAGGTGCTTGTACCACGCACATCTTGTACTCCAGTGTTTAAAAGTCTGCTCATATATGATAATAATGAAAAAAGAGGCCCTGAAACACAATATTTTACTAGGTTCACACAAACTGGACAAGAAGGGAAGCGGGTATTGATTCCATGTTATCTGGTTTTTACATTTTGAAACTCCTCCACCTAATAGGTATCTCTGTCTGTCTCTCTCACTCTTTCTCTCTCTTACATTTACATCAACGGTCACTGTTTTGTCTTTCATTCTTGGTCCACAACGAGGAAAACTGACCCAGGGATAGCACTGCCTTGAGGGGGCCAAAGACCTGAATACATTTATTTGTAGGGTGTCACACCCCAAATATTCCCCCTTTCTCCCTGTGAAGATAGGACTGACATGAACACCATGGTTTCTATCAGAGTAGGTGAACATCTGCTTGAGCAGGTCCTCCTGTAATATAGAGACCGCGATCCCTCATTTTCTTGCAGGTGTGGTTAAACGCAGTGAGGGGACGGTATGCCAGCACTGTATTACAGACACAAAGAGGCTGTCGAGAGTAGCAGTGATTGTGCACCTCTGTGAGGTACACATTTGTAAGGAGCACTGGGATACCAGGGACACCCCAGACATCACCTGTAGGTGGATGCAGTCGCACACTGCATATGCCTACGAGGGAACACCTGCAATCCCATCATAGTGAGGTCACATCTCCCTGTGCAGTGAAAGGCCGACCAGCATCTTCAAACATCGGACTACCTTTCACTATTGCTTTGTTCATACTCCAGACAGAAGTTCACACCTTCACTTTGAACAGCATACTTTGTTTTCAATGTTGCAATCGGGATTAAAAATTGCACAGGTACGAAGCTGTAAGTATAGCTTCTTTGAGTTTTTGAATTGATTAGTGTTCTTCCTGCCACTTGAATTGAGTATGGTTCTTTACAAGGTCCCTGAAGTCACTCACTAGATTTGCAAAATGTTTGACATATTTCACCATGTATTGTGCAAGTCCTAAAACGGATTTTAACTCATATTTATGTTTTTGGAGCAGGTGTTTTTTTTGCTAACTTCTAACAAGCGTATTTTAGGTTTAAAACTATCTTTAGAATTGGTGTGTCTTAGATATTCCACTGACCTAACACCAATTGGACACTTGTCTTTTTTAAATGTGAGCCCTGCTTCTTTTAGTTTGTCAGGTTCTTATTGTGTTAATCTACTGTGGCTCCGTAAATGAGGACATCATCCTGGAAGCATAGAGTTTTGGATCCATTTTAAAGATTTGCTGCATGAGCTTTTGAAAGTCAGTGGCCGCAGACATCGGACCAAATGGCATCCTGCGGAACATGAATTTGCCCATAGGTGTGATGAAGGCAGTTAACCGCATTGACTCAGGATGCAAATCCCACTGATGGTATGCCATGCATAAGTCCAGTAAACTAAAGCATGTGGCTTACCCCATTGTACTCAACATCTCATGGATGTGAGGTAAAGGATGTGTGTCAATACATACATTGTTATTAAGATTGCATAGATCCATGCACAATCTGATTCTCTATCCCTGGCCTTCCTTGACTATAACAATGGGGGCGACCTAATTTGACCATTCAATAGGTTGTATAATGCCCAGATCTTGTAATCTAATACATTATTTTTCTAATGGCTCTCTCTTCAAATGTTGTATTGGTCTAGTTTTGTTCTCCACTGGTTTAGTATTTGGTTTCAATTCAATGTTGTGTTGGAAATCTTATAGCATATCTAATTTATCCATAACAATTTCTGGAATGTTGTTACATATTTGGTCTCCTGTGACTGACTGGTTTACAACCAAGACCTTTTCTGGGTTATTTGTTTCTAGCATAATCCGTAATTTCTTTTGATGCTGCCATCCTAGAAGGTTGGAACCTTCTTGCACTATTAATACCTTACCTGCAATACAACAACATTTGAAGGTGATCTGGGCTTTTACTATCACCTTGAAGGGAATGGTATCCTTTATGCACCCACTCTGTTATATGGTAGGAATTTGAAGGTTATTGCTTTCATTATCTGACATCAGTTTAAAATGTGTGAAATGCATTAGTGTTAAAGGAGAACAGGAGTCAGCAAACATTTTTATAGGATTACCACTTAAGTACACTTTGCATTCAGGGTACATGATTTGGTTGACGGTGCTTTCATCTCTTACTTGGAAGACTATTTTCCTTACTACTTGGGAACTTTTGTCATTCTGTTTTCACTTTCTTTACTAACTCTAGTCACATCTTTGCAAACCCTCACAAAGTGGCCCTTTTTAATTTCATTTCCTGTATGTATCAGTTCTATCCTGGCAATTAGGATACTTAACCAAATGGTTGCTGCAACTACAATGGTAGCACTTCAGTTTATTATTTTCAGGGCCATTTTTTCGGTGTTGGACATTCAAGTTTTTGATTTTACATATTTCTGAATCCGATTTATCATCTTTAATTTCATTTACTTGTTCTGTAGGGCAGGGGATTCTGATTTCTTTTAAGCAAATGGCTCTGTGTTCGATGGATTTTGTAATCTGAATAGCTTCTTGTAAATTAGGTTGTTTTTCAAAAAGTATTTCTTATATATAGTGGTTATTTATGTAGCGCATTGGTTCACAACGTGTGGTCCGGAGACCCCTGGGGGTCCGCAAAGCCTCCTCAGGGGGTCTGTGACTGCTTAGAAAATGAACTAATACTAACAGATTAATAAAGTGTCTATAAATAAAGTAACTAAATGTACAGTTGAACATTTTAAAACGTACTGTTAATGTCAAGAAATTTGAAATTGGAGGCTAAAAATTAAATTAGTATTCTCAGATTGATCCGTGGGAGCAATGCAAATGCATCAAACAGAATACAGTTTAGACAATGTGTGGCTTCAATTGAATTTAAAAAAGCTTGAACCTTCCTATAATTTTGTTTTTGTTTTTTTGTTTGCAAATTAACCAAAATGTGTGATCATTTGTGTATGTGTTTGATTGAATGCTTGTTTCTTGTGTATTGGTTTGTGGTTCAAATCATCAACAGTGTTTAGGCCTGGGCCCCCGGCTTCCAGAAATGACTCGGTGGGGGTCCCCAGATTCCAATATTGATTCAGTGGGGGTCCTCGAATTCCAGTAATGAAAAAATGGGGGTCCACAGAAGTCAAAAGGTTGGGAGCCACTGATGTAGCACACTGATAAATCTCTTGTGAGAGAATTGTTTAGATTGCCAAATTCACATGGTCTACTTATACACCTTAGTGAAGCTGTATAATTAATAACGTTTTCCTGTTTACATTGGACGCTGCTGAAGAACTTATGGTGTTCTAGTACAATGCTAATCTTTCCCTCAAACTCAATTTCTAATTTAAAAAAAGTAATTTTACATTCATCTATGTCCTCGTCATCTTGAGGGATATCTGGCTCAGGTAATGATTTAAAAAATTCCTCCCAGGAGTTCCTAAATTGTGAAGTAATTTATGTTTTTTCTCATAGGGCTGAGTTTTGTTGCCCCAGTAGCTATTAAGTAGGACTTGAAAATCTGTGGTGAACAGGCGAACTCCTATTTGACGCGCCTGAGGCACATCAGGCACACCCCGAATGGTAAATCATCGCTGTCGTGAAGGAGAAGGAGGTACTATTATGAGGACCCACCTAAAGAAGGGTCTGCCCTCAGAAGTCCATGATGCCAGAGGACTATGCAGCGACAGTCAGGATTCCGAATGGGAAGCTGTATGCCAGACAGAACTGTTAAATGCTACTCCCAGCAGTCGAAGAGGAAGACAGGTAAGGGCAGAGTGGAGGCACTCTGAGTGGCAGAAAATAAATCAGGCTCCTGCTGAGATTTAACAGATATGCTGGGTGCGCTGGAATGCTGTGAGGGGGTGTCTTCCCCTGAATGCAGTTGGAGGAGTGCGTGAAGGGGAATGCGTCCCCAGGAATACTAACCAGAGCAGTAAGGAGCAATGGAGGAGGAGAGCTAAGGATAATTGTCAGCGCTGTAGATAAGAAACTCCATTGCACTCCTGCTAGAGCAGGTGTTTTAATACAAATATCAATGAATATTCATGTATTCTGTGTAATGGATTTGCATAGAAAGTGTAATAATATAGAGAAAAATAATGCACACCTTTAAGAATGTGTCCACGTGAGTGGCCGCCAATGTTCACGAAGTATACTTATCAATGGCTTATTAATATGAAACATGGAACTTTTGTTTGTTTAATGTAGTAATACATCATATTGAGGGTTATGCATAATGTTTTAGCTTTATTAATTGTAGGCCTTAACTTAGCGGAGGTCTTGGCCTAGTTGCACGGCCTCATGTCAAGCTGTATTTCTAAAACGGTTTAATAAAACGTTCGCTTAGAGAATTCAATTGTGATTTTCCACTGGGCTGACCAAATGTGCTCATATCTAAAAGTCTTTCTTATGAGAACCGCTTGCTAGAAGCTGCTGTTCTTGCTAAATGTAACATTATAAGTGTAATGTGTGTAAGACTGACTTTCTCAGGAGGAGAACAATAGCTTCACTGACTGGAGTATAACCTGCAACAATACTGTTGCTTGATGAGCCGGATGATAAGGACATTACAAGAGCAGCCAATCAGTGACATGTGAACTGTGTACTAGTAGAAACTGTAGATTTGAAGTTTTAGTTTTATTGGACAAGGTGTGAACATGCAATCCCTTGACCAACAGGGACTTGGGAAATAGTTTTAGGAAATCTAACTTAGCCAGACTGCACAGAGAAGAGATACTGCCATTACTTTCTTGAGCGTCTTGACAAGAGACATGCTTAACTTTAATGCATAAAGACTTTGTGTTTTCTGAACTTTGATGCTGAATCCTTATGCCTTGCTGAACGAACTGATGTCCTGATGTCGAAAACTATCTTGGCTTGCCGATCGACTTGAGGAGAGGTATACTGTTACGTATGTGTTTTGCTGTGCCATTTGCTTTTTCTTTCTAGGTACAAACCGCACTATTTTGATAGAGCCATAGTTAGATGTTTTCTAAATTTGTGTTGACTAAATTGTTTCGCATTAAGACCAACATGCTAATGCTAATGCTAATCTGGTGTTAGATAAGGATCCTCACTAATGAAAGTCTGCTATAGGGGGTAACAGTCAATGTCTTTCTTTTGCTGAATCTAAATGTATGTGATATAATTTACATGATTGTTCTTGTTATTAATTTGCACTGTAAACCTAGAATGTGTAATTATTCAAGCTTTGATTAGATTACGTTTCTTTTGCCGCTTTGGACAGCCAGTGATGTTTCTGTATGTTTATCATTTGATTTTGAGATTATTTTACATGACATTAGCATTGTTAATATAGGGAAATAAATATTCTAACTTTTACTAAAAGGTTTGGTTATTCATGACTAAAAGGTCATGGTGTTTGATAATTACTGATTCCTATTGATTATTGATGTTATTGATGTTATCTGCATGTACTGGATCTATAGTGGGAACATCTTAAGTGCGAGTCAAAAGGTTCATCGACCTATTCGCCTCCCCTTGTATTAAGGTCTGACACGCTAACAAACATGGTAGCAGACTGATTGTTTGTCTCCTTAAGAGCCATCATAGATGCCCGGTATAGGTTTTTGGATTTATTTTTTCAGTGGTACAAATTAGAGAGAAAATGTTCCCTTAAGTCCTGAAATTACTTTCCCAGAATCCTGGATCTTGCCAATAGTTGTTTGATTATGTTCTCAGCGTTCTAGTGATAGTGTGGATGTAGTAGGTTTTGCACTTGTACAGCTTATGCAAATCGCAGGTGAATTGTGAGGTTTGTGAGGGTTTAGGGAGTTTGCGTACTCCAAATCAAGTTGTAGAAGGAGTGTTCGTACTCCGCAGTGTGAGAGAAGGGAAGTTGTCGAACTTCACATGTGTGTAGCGCTTTGTGCAACAACAAACAATTGTCCACGTGGTTGTTGATGTACGGACCCTGCGTGGTCTAAGACTCCGGAGTATATTGAAAAGTGTATGAGACACTTAGTTTTATGTTGTAATTTGTCTGGTTTAGTAGGTCGAACGGGCGTGGTTGACACGCCAGAGTGTGAGTCAAAGTGAGTGAAAAAGAATTTCAACTGAGATCTGGCGAGTCCTATGTGCACCAGGACAGACCCACTGATCAGTTGAGAATTTGTGGGTTGAATTTTGCTCGCAAATCAGGGAAGCTGAGAAAGAAGGAGTAGCTGCAAGAGTGAAATGCCATCAATGAAAAATCCGTAGAGTTTCTGAAGCGATTGTGTTACCTTTTTCTGTAGTAAACCAGCAATTTTTTATTTTTATTTTGGTTTAGTGCTCGCAATTTTTGCATTAGTTTTGTGTGAATCGAAGTTTGGGAGGACAAGCTGCAAGACTTTGCCAGCCGCAGTGTGTGAGTGTGACGTCATTCTAGCCATACTGGGATAGGTTGGTTAATGAGAAGGGTTGCGCATGGATTGGCAGCCGTCCGTGAGGTGCAATGGGTTGAGAAGGTGGGCGAAGAGAATTCTGGGATTAAAAGCCACTTCCTGATTTGATTTTGAATAAAAATAAAGGTCCAAAAGATGAACATTTTCAAGGCTTTAAAGAGTGCTTTAAGGGGAGATACGTACATTACAACAAATATAGGCGAGGCTACGTCGCTAGAAGGTACACCAACTTACATTGTAATGGAAGAGAAGGGTGTTGCGACATGTCTTTGGCTAAAGCAATGGTGCAAAGTGACAGAGAAAGATGGAAACTTAGCATTTCCTACAAATGGATCGTTCAATTTGAGGTTTTTAGAGCATTTAAGGGTGGTGCTATATGAATCAAAGCCCCTTCCGAGACCAGCACAGTTTGAGGCACAGAAATTCGGGAGGATAAAGAGAAAAACAGAAAAGACATTAACAGAGGCTAGGTGGGACAGTGTTCAGAGAATTTGTAGAAATTAGACTTTGCATGGAATTAAGTTGTTTCCAGCAATTACACAAGAGACTGAGAAAGAAGGAAGGAAAGCTTCTAGAAAGACTAACAGAAGCCCTTCCGAGAATAGGGAGGCTAGAAAATCCTCGATCAGATGATGATGAGTTTCTTACAGTTATTGAGAAATCTTCCACCACCATATGCAGCACATGAAAGTGGTCCGAGCACCAGTGCTGATCCTACAGCCCGATACAGGTTAATGGGACAGCGAGTCCGGTGCAGGTTAATACTAGCCTGACACAGAGGGGGTGATTCTGACCTCGGCGGTAAAATGCCCTTACCGCCGGTCAGAAGACCGCCATAACACCGCCGCGGCCGCGGCCAACCGCCACGGTCATTCTGACCCACAACGGGCAAACCTCCAAAAATCCGATCCTCCACTGCAGCCCGCCACATCGGCGGGCAGCGATAAACTGGAGATGACCAAACCTCCACCGTCACGCCAACAGAAATACGCCCATGCCATTACGACCCACGAATCCACACGGCGGTCATTCAAACGCGGTATTCCATTGGCGGTACACACCGCCGCGGTCAGAATACACACACATCACCAAAACACAGCCACATTGGACAATTTGAAATACACACACCTGATACACATACACACACCACTCCCACACAATCAACCAACTATAAAACACACACCCACATCACCCACAAACCCCTGCGACCATAATTACTGAGAGAAGGAGAGAGAGACACAGCAGACAATCCATAGCAAGACACACTGAGGCACACTACACCATCACACACACCACATAGTAGCACAAAGCACCACTCACCAACACACTCCTCATCACATACACCACCCCACACCTCACCCACACCACCCCATGGCACCCCAAAGGCACCCACGCTTTTCGGACCAAGAACTCCGGGTCATGGTGGAGGAAATCCTAAGAGTGGAACCCCAGCTCTTCGGCTCGCAGGTGCAGCACACCAGTATAGCCAGGAAGGCGGAGCTATGGCAGCGGATCGTGGACAGGGTCAACGCGGTGGGACAGCATCCCAGGAATAGGGAGGACATCCGCAAAAGATGGAACGACCTACGGGGGAAGGTCCGATCGATGGTCTCCAGGCACAACATCGCGGTCCAGAAGACTGGCGGCGGACCCCCACCCACCCCTCCCGAATTTACATCGTGGGAGCAAGAGGTCTTGACCATCCTGCATCCTCAGGGCCTCGCAGGAGTAGCTGGAGGAATGGACTCTGGTAAGTCCCATCTCAACTACTATATCCCCCCCACCCCACCAGCATGCCAACCCACACCCCCACCCTCACCCCCAACCCCCCAGCACATATCCTCCCTGACAATGTCTCACCAGCACAACCCACCCATCCCAACACCAACTCCTGCATGCCAACACAAATCATGGGCACCCATCACCTATGCATGACCACTGCACTAACCCCTCCCCCCCACTAAATACCCTCACAACACCTCCCTCAAGGGAATGCCTGCACTGGGGAACAAGGGCACCCATAACACGCACGCTATTGCACACACAGAAACAATAACCAAACTCTCTTACCCCATGCAGGACCCGAACGACAACACACCAGCCAGGAGGGTCCAGAAGTGTCCATCCCACCACCGGAACAGGCCCACACTGAGGATAGCAGCTCTGTTGACAGTGAACCTGATGACCAGCCCGGACCATCGGGGACCTCTGGGCAGTCGGTTCCCCTCAGGCAGCCACAGGCCACACCAGACCCGACCCCCTCTGCCGACACCAGCACAGCTCCCACCCAGCGGGCCCATGCCTCTGTCTCTAGGACAGCTCAATCAGTGGTGTGTCCGCCACTACAGGGCACCCAGGCTAACCCAACACCCCAACAACAACAGGGACCTGGGGGCAGTGGGAGCGGGCACACCGGCCAGGGGACAGAGGCCGGGGGAAACCGGGCAGCTCGGAGGGCTGCTGTGCGACAGGGGGGGGAGGAGAGGCCCAGGGAACCCACTCTCCAAGAGGCCCTCACCACCATCATGGGGGCATACCACCACTCCCAAGAAACGATGGCGACGGTACTGGCCAGGTTCACTGAGATCCAGGCACAGCAGGAAGAACGCTACATGGGGTTCAGGGAGGAGCTGAGAATCATCGGGACCGCAATGGGGACCATCGTCCTGGCCCTCCACAGGATAGAGGACGCGTTGCGGACCATGGTGCACCACACAGGGCCCCTGTCACTAGGCCGGACCAGGAACAGCCTACCACCTCCGCCGGCGCTAGTGGACAGGAGGTCCCAACACCTCGACAGCCCCCCAGAACCCCACCTCCTGCTGAAGAACAACCACCCCGTAAGAGGAGCCTGAGACCAATGAAAAAGACAGAGTAGGATGTCAAGACCCCCGCCAGCAGGACATACCCCCTGAACTCTTCCCACTGTCCCACATTGCCACCCTGTCCAACCATGAACTGCCTATGCTCCATCCTTCCACAGGCAAAAGAACAATGCACCTGTGAGACTGAGAACTGGACTCTGCCATGGATATTCCTCCACCCCCACCCATCACCCTTAGAATCACATGTACCGATATCTAGCACTGTAAATAAATCACATTTTGCACACTAATCTGTTTTGAGTCATGCTGTCTTATTAACAAATGTATTACATATTACTGTTCAATTTCTGTTCTGTCAATTAGTCATGACAACATACCAATGTCAATACGCTGTATTTCATGGGCGAACCAAGCAGAAGTCAGGTACTGAGTCAGACAGCACTGAGAAGGGAAGGGAAAGGCAAAAATTACTGAAAAACATCTGTGGGGAACTACAGAAAGTACAGATGCAGGAGGCTAGAAGCAATTGGGAAATGGCGTGGGTGATTCTTACCTGGGTGTCACTGGAAATACTGTTGTATCACTCTATCCCTATTGTCTGTGTCGTCCTCTGAGTCTTCCTCCTCTTCACTCTCCACAGGCTCCACGGCTTCTACAACACCACCATCTGGACCATCCTCCTGCAGGAAAGGCACCTGGCGTCGCAAAGCCAGGTTGTGAAGCATACAGCAGGCCACGATGATATGGCACACCTTCTTTGGTGAGTACATTAGGGATCCACCAGTCATATGCAGGCACCTAAACCTGGCCTTCAGGAGTCCAAAGGTTCGCTCAATCACCCTCCTAGTACGCCCATGGGCCTCATTGTAGCGTTCCTCTGCCCTTGTCCGGGGATTCCTTACTGGGGTCAGTAGCCACGGCAGGTTGGGGTAACCAGAGTCACCTATTAGCCACACACGTTGTCTCTGTAGCTGCTCCATCACATAGGGGATGCTGCTATTTCGCATCACATACGCGTCATGCACTGACCCTGGGAACTTGGCATTTACATGGGAGATGTACTGGTCAGCCAAACAGACCACCTGGACATTCATCGAATGATAATTTTTTCTGTTTCGGTACACCTGCTCATCGTCTTTTGGGGGTACCAAAGCCACATGGGTCCCATCAATGGCACCAATGATGTTGGGGATATGTCCAAGGGCATAGAAATCACCCTTCACTGTAGGCAAGTCACCCTCCTCGGGGAAAATGATGTAGCTCCGCATGAGTTTCATCAGGGCAGACAACACTCTGCTCAAAATCTTAGAAAACATAGGCTGAGACATTCCAGATGACATGGCCACTGTGGTCTGGAATGACCCACTGGCCAAAAAATGGAGGACTGACAAAACCTGCACCAGAGGGGGAATCCCTGTGGGTTGGCGGATGGGGGACATCAGGGCTGGCTCCAGCTGGGCACACAGTTCATGGATAGTGGCACGGTCAAGTCTGTATCGAAGTATTATATGGCGTTCTTCCATTGTCGACAGGTCCACCAGCGGTCGGTACACGCGAGGATTCCTCCTTCTCATCGCAAGTCCCAGCGGACGGTGCCTAGGAAGGACAACATGGAGCACAGAGTCAGCCAAACCACAGGTACGTACAGACAGCTTGTACAGTTAAAGAATGGCAATGGGTTGAAAGGCGTGTATGTGTGGCAATGCAAGGCCTAGGCCTGTGTGTCGCAGTCAAAATTAAGCCATGTGGGCCCTTGAAATGGCGGCTGCCTGACCTGTGAAGTGGGACAATGGGATGTGAGGTCAATGCGCTGGCGGGGCACACCGTAGCGGTAGGCGGTCGAAGACCGCGGCGCAAAGCCGCATTGGTTAACATTGAAGCCTATGGGTTTCAGGAGCCAATAACGAAGTGCGCAGGCGGTCGCGGTACGCACCGCCGCGGTACGCACCGCCGCGGACGTGACCGCCATTTTCTATCTGCTTAATCACTCGAGACCTGATCATCCACAGGAGAGGACCTATACTGCAAGTGCTGCTGTGACCTCGGTCTGGAAGATACAATGGCTGCTGCGACTGGGGAAAGGGCCCCTGCTTTCACGTCTGAAGAGTTGGAGAAGCTCGTGGATGGGGTCCTCCCCCAGTATGCGCTACTCTACGGTCCTCCAGACCAACAAGTGAGTACACCGGGTGCTAATGGAATGGGCTATGCCTGTGTGGATTGGGGTGGATGTAAGTTGGTGGGGTGGGGGGCGAATGAGGAGTGCAACGCCCGACAGATGAGAGCATGTGCCATATGGCAAAGTGGGTGGGGGGGGGCCAATTACATCTAACATGCAGGTCATTGATGATTTCCTCCTTTCCACCCTGTACATGTCTAATAGGTCAGCGCCCATCAGAAGATCGAGATTTGGCGTGCCATCGCCAAGGAAGTCCGGAACTTGGGGGTCCACAACAGACGGGGCACCCACTGCCGCAAGAGGTGGGAGGACATCCGCCGCGGAACAAGGAAGACCGCAGAAACACTGCTGGGGATGGCCTCCCAACCTAGGAGGGGTGCCAGTCGCACCATGACCTCCCTGATGTCCCGGATCCTGGCGGTGGCCTACCCTGAATTGGATGGGCGCTTTAAGACATCACAGCAGACACAAGGGGGTGAGTATCAGCACATTCTCCTATCTTTCTGCGCAGTGGAGGCGTCTGGGTGGGGGAGGAGGGCTGTGGGTGACATTAGGCCAGGGCGCTTTCTGTAGTGTAGTCCTCTCCCTTAGGCATGGCCCTGTGCCCCCGGCCCCCACCTCGGTAGGGTGACAAGTACAGCCATTGAAGGTCCAGCATCTCCCATGTGCGCGTTTGACGTCTCTTGGCCTGTTGTCTTAGTCAGTAGTACTGAGTAGTGTACCCCGAATGCGCGGCTTAGTGCATTAGGCACCTGTGTCTGTCCTCTCCGCCAACGGTGTTGACATTGCATGCACTCAACCTGGTCTTCTTTTTTCTCCCCCCACCCTTTCTCTTCATCTTCTTGTGCATGTGTGCATTAGCATCATCAGGCAGAGGAGATATGGCATCGGAGCACGAGGGAGCTGCAGGACACAAGGCCCCGGTGGGCCCAGGAACAGACACCGAGGGCACCAGTGATCCGGAGGGCGAGGGGAGCACCACGACGGGGACCGCTGGTGATAGCAGCGAAAGCGACACGTCCTCGGATGGGAGCTCCCTAGGGGTGGCGGCAACATCCGTGCCCCCCGCCTCTACAGGTACAGCCGCCACCCAGCGCACCAGCCCCGCCCTCCCAGCAGCCCCTCAGTCTTCGCTCCGTGCCGGTTCGCCCAGGAAGGCGCGCGTCTCCTTCGCCCCAGGCACCTCAGCCCCTGCCCCTGTTGCCCCTGATGCCCTCAGTGCGGAGCTCATTGACCTGGTAAGGACGCTCATTGTTGGGCAGACGACCCTTTTGAATGCCATCCAGGGTGTGCAAAGGGAGGTGCAACAGAGCAATGCGTACCTGGAGGGCATTCATTCGGGTCAGGCTGCCCATCAACGAGCGTTCACTGCTCTGGCCTCAGCACTGACGGCAGCCATTGTCCCTGTTTCCAGCCTCCCTCTTCTGACTGCCTCCAGCCTGTCTCTGTCTCCTGTTCCTCAGCCTATCCCATCCACACCATCAGACCAGCCTGCACACACCTCAACACCCAAGAGCAGCTCATCCAAACACAAGCACCACAGATCCCGCAAACACTCACCCGAGCAACACCCAGATGCAGACATGCCAACAGCCACTGCCACCCCTGTGTCCCCCTCCTCCTCGTCTCCCTCCTCCCTCCCTGTGACGTCTACACTCACACCTGCATGCACCCCAACATCAGCCAGTGCTTCCATCACCACCTCACCCTCCAGTACAGTCCAGACTCGTGCAGTCACCACCCCCACTGCCATGTACACGTCCCCTGTGTCCTCTCCCACTGTGTCTGTCACCCCCTCTTCCAAGACACACAAACGCAGGCAGCCACCCACCCAACAGCCATCCACCTCACGACAGCCTACAGCACCAGCACCTTCACCCAATGACAGCACACCTGACTCTCTTACAACCACCTCCTCTACCTCCACTTCCATCTCCACTTCTCCTACCCTTTACCTTGGCCCTAAAAAACTTTTCCTGGCTAACCTTAACCTCTTTCCCCCCGATGAGCTCCCCCATCCATCTTCAAAGAGTCCCAAGAGCACCGCAGCCACCACCAGCCCAGCTTCGGGTGTCACTGTTGTGCCTGGGTTCTGGAGCCCACCCTTTGCCAGCAGTGACACATCGATCAGCAGCAAGGACACGTCCAGCCCCCCCCCCCCGGCAAGAGGACCCGCAAAAACAAGGACCGCCGTGCGAGGGCCGACAGGGCTGCCCCCAAGGAGCAATGTGCGGCCACTTCACCACCCACACCATCTAGGGGAGGCAAGGGCCCGAGAGCCCCATCAAAGGAGCGGAAGGGCAGCAGGAGCGCGGAGAAGGTGGACCCCACATGCCACATCCCAGCTGGGAAGGAGGACACTAAGGAGGCCAGGAGTCCGTCCCCGAAGGGTCCAGAAACGTCACGGTCCGAGGGCGACTGAGCAGGGAGTCGAGGCCAGGTCTGGCTCCCTTGACCTGCTGGATGAGCACCGCTGAACAGGGCCCGCGGTGCAGAAGAGCACCGCTGAACAGGGCCCCGCCGTGGAGAAGAGCACCGCTGAACAGGGCCCGCCGTGGAGAAGAGCACCGCTGAACAGGGCCCGCGGTGCAGAAGAGCACCGCTGAACAGGGCCCCGCCGTGGAGATAGGCACCGCTGAACAGGGCCCGCGGTGCAGAAGAGCACCGCTGAACAGGGCCCGCGGTGCAGAAGAGCAACGCTGAACAGGGCCCCGCCGTGGAGATAGGCACCGCTGAACAGGGCCCGCGGTGCAGAAGAGCACCGCTGAACAGGGCCCCACCGTCTCAAGCACCGCTCCGCTGGGCACCGCCGTCTCAAGCACCGCTCCGCTGGGCCCTTCTTCTCAAGCACCGCTCCGCTGGGCCCTTCTTCTCAAGCACCGCTCCGCTGGGCCCTTCCTCTCAAGCACCGCTCCGCTGGGCCCCGCCGTCTCAAGCACCGCTCCGCTGGGCCCCGCCGTCTCAAGCACCGCTCCGCTGGGCCCTTCCTGTCAAGCACCGCTCCGCTGGGCCCTTCCTCTCAAGCACCGCTCCGCTGGGCCCCGCCGTCTCAAGCACCGCTCCGCTGGGCCCCGCCGTCTCAAGCACCGCTCCGCTGGGCCCCGCCGTCTCAAGCACCGCTCCGCTGGGCCCTTCTTCTCAAGCACCGCTCCGCTGGGCCCTTCCTCTCAAGCACCGCTCCGCTGGGCCCTTCTTCTCAAGCACCGCTCCGCTGGGCCCTTCTTCTCAAGCACCGCTCCGCTGGGCCCTTCCTCTCAAGCACCGCTCCGCTGGGCCCCGCCGTCTCAAGCACCGCTCCGCTGGGCCCCGCCGTCTCAAGCACCGCTCCGCTGGGCCCTTCTTCTCAAGCACCGCTCCGCTGGGCCCTTCCTCTCAAGCACCGCTCCGCTGGGCCCCGCCGTCTCAAGCACCGCTCCGCTGGGCCCCGCCGTCTCAAGCACCGCTCCGCTGGGCCCTTCTTCTCAAGCACCGCTCCGCTGGGCCCTTCCTCTCAAGCACCGCTCCGCTGGGCCCCGCCGTCTCAAGCACCGCTCCGCTGGGCCCCGCCGTCTCAAGCACCGCTCCGCTGGGCCCTTCTTCTCAAGCACCGCTCCGCTGGGCCCTTCCTCTCAAGCACCGCTCCGCTGGGCCCCGCCGTCTCAAGCACCGCTCCGCTGGGCCCTTCCTCTCAAGCACCGCTCCGCTGGGCCCTTCCTCTCAAGCACCGCTCCGCTGGGCCCTTCTTCTCAAGCACCGCTCCGCTGGGCCCTTCTTCTCAAGCACCGCTCCGCTGGGCCCTTCCTCTCAAGCACCGCTCCGCTGGGCCCCGCCGTCTCAAGCACCGCTCCGCTGGGCCCCGCCGTCTCAAGCACCGCTCCGCTGGGCCCCGCCGTCTCAAGCACCGCTCCGCTGGGCCCTTCTTCTCAAGCACCGCTCCGCTGGGCCCTTCTTCTCAAGCACCGCTCCGCTGGGCCCTTCCTCTCAAGCACCGCTCCGCTGGGCCCCGCCGTCTCAAGCACCGCTCCGCTGGGCCCCGCCGTCTCAAGCACCGCTCCGCTGGGCCCTTCTTCTCAAGCACCGCTCCGCTGGGCCCTTCCTCTCAAGCACCGCTCCGCTGGGCCCCGCCGTCTCAAGCACCGCTCCGCTGGGCCCCGCCGTCTCAAGCACCGCTCCGCTGGGCCCCGCCGTCTCAAGCACCGCTCCGCTGGGCCCTTCTTCTCAAGCACCGCTCCGCTGGGCCCTTCTTCTCAAGCACCGCTCCGCTGGGCCCTTCTTCTCAAGCACCGCTCCGCTGGGCCCTTCTTCTCAAGCACCGCTCCGCTGGGCCCTTCTTCTCAAGCACCGCTCCGCTGGGCCCTTCCTCTCAAGCACCGCTCCGCTGGGCACCGCCGTCTCAAGCACCGCTCCGCTGGGCACCGCCGTCTCAAGCACCGCTGAACAGGGCACCGCCGTCTCAAGCACCGTTTATGGTTCACTGTGCCCACCATGCCTCCTCCTTGACCAGTGGAGACTGTCATCCACCTGATGGACTGTGGCTTTGCACTCTCCAGGATGGTACAGTGGGCAGCCCACCCACTGTAGAGACATTGAGAGACTGTGGCTTTGCACTCCCAGGATGGTCCAGTGGGCAGCCCACCCACTGCAGAGACTTGAGAGACTGTGGCTTTGCACTCCCCAGGATGGTCCAGTGGGCAGCCCACCCACTGTAGAGACATTGAGAGACTGTGGCTTTGCACTCCCCAGGATGGTCCAGTGGGCAATCCACCCACTGCAGAGACTTGAGAGACTGTGGCTTTGCACTCCCCAGGATGGCCCAGTGGGCAGCCCACCCACTGTAGAGACATTGAGAGACTGTGGCTTTGCAATCCCCAGGATGGTCCAGTGGGCAATCCACCCACTGTAGAGACATTGAGAGACTGTGGCTTTGCACTCCCCAGGATGGTCCCGTGGGCATGGTGGCTCCTCGTGGATCTGGCGTCGTGGACTCATGTGGCTGTGGTGCCCCCCCTTCCCTTCCCCCTGAGGTGCCTGTAGTTTTTACATCTGATGCCCCTGCAGTGTTCTCTCCAAAGGACTCAGGTCTCCTGTGTGGGCTTTGCCCTTGTTTCTCAAGACTTTGGCCCACGGACATGCTGAAATCGTAGGATGTGCAGGACTTGGTACTTCAGTTATACACTGATGTGTGTGTCATTAGTTTTGTTGTGGATATCTTTCATGGTTGTACGCTAATTTTCTGGAGCTTTTTGGTACATAAATATTTATTCAAAATATGATTATGTCCTAGCATTTTTCAGGGGTGTTTGGGTGGTGTCACTGTGACTTGGTGCGCTGCATTGGTGAGTATATAGTTGGGGGGGGGGGGGTCGCATATGTGTGTGCCCGTAACCTTTCGTCCTCCCCCTCCCGTGTGTCGTAGGTGCAGTACTCACCGTTGTCGTCTGCGCCGGACTTCGTACTCGTGGTAGATGAGAAGGTAGACGAGAGCAGGTAGGATGTTTAATTCGGGTTCCATGCTGTCCTCCTTCCTCCTGGAGTGCGTAGTGGTGAGCGTTTTCCCGTCCGTAGTCTGTTTCCGCCGTGTTTTTATCGGCGGTGCTCCCGCCCCGGAAAAGGTGGCGTATTGGTGAGTTGGAATAGTGTGGGCGGTACATTGTCTGCCGCCTGTCTGTTGGCGGTGACCGCTGCGCTGTTTGTTTGTACCGCCGTGGCGGTCGGAGTGTTAAGGTGGCTGTCTGTGTTGGCGGTTCCCGCCAGGGTCAGAATCCCATATTTTTTACCGCCAGCCTGTTGGCGGGTTGGCCGCCGCTTTAACACCGACCGCCAGGGTTAGAATCACCCCCAGAGTCTGATGCAGAGTAGTCTTAACGCACCTACTACTCCAGTTATACAAAATCAGGTGCAACCACCACAGGTCCAGAGAATTTACCCTGGTGTACCCATAATGGACACGGCTACAAACTTAATGGTGCCTACGGAACAGGTTTTCCTGAGACCGATGTTGGTTCAGACAGAACCAACTCCACTTTTACTGCCCCAAGTGCAGCCAGAAGTCATGCCAAGACTCACTCCAGTAACAGGGACACAGTCAGATATGTCTTCAATGATGAATCAGAACATGGGAGTTACTGTCCCACAGAACTTAGGTACCGGACCAACCCCAGATGCTATATCTCTACCTATTGGTCCGGCGGTCCCCTTATTTGCACAAAAGAAACCTAGTGTATGTGAACAGGGTGTCGTGACACAGAATGCAAAGGAGGGAGAACATAATGAGAACACTCGAGTACTCTGTCCTGTGGAACAGACCTTTGATGGATCAAGGTCCTTGTTAGACCTTAGTCCATTCGGAGTACTTCCAGATACCATGGTAGGGACAAACGTTAGTCAGAGCTTGAAACTACTGACACCGCAGACCCCAAATGCAGTTGTGCAACAGGTATCATTGGTTCAAGCCAGCAACATTTCGTTGCAGGGGTTGACAGCCCAGCAACTGACTGAATGGCTAGACAAGCTCTAGACTAAGCATGGAAGCGGGTGAGCTCATTGAGGGAACTATGGATGTGAACAGGTTAGAATCCTACACAGAAACAACATTGAGATATCTGTGCCTGAAGATTACAAGAGAAGTGAGCAGTGTGCATCAGAAGCTAGCTGACCTGGCAGAGAAGTACGGCATAGAAATAGAGAAAACAAGACATCTGAAAAGGAGTTACAGATTAGATTTTGAGACTAAAGATTTTGAGGACATGCGATCTTCTGGAATGAAGGCACACCTTAGGGAATTCCTTCAAAGTGCTCAGACTTGGGGATTATTAGTCAGATGGGAAGGCAGATGGGTAAAGAAAAGAGACAAAAAGAAAAGGGATTCTGTTGAGCTGACTGAAAATGTGCAGCAGGACCAAGATCCAGTGAAAATTTTACCAATGAGAGAGATTCTAGGAGGGAAATTTGTTCATGTCCCTTGGAGTAGAAGTGACATTCTATCATTTATAAATGATTATCCAAAATTGAGAGAGAAGCCAGTAGAGTGGTAACATAAGACAGACAGGTTTGTAAAACTTGCCAAGTGCCTGTGGGAGGACTTTAACACTTCATTAGAGATAGTGGTCTCAGCTGGTCTGTGGATAGAGTGTAAGAGGAGTATAGGTTGGCCAACAAGAGAACCAGAGAGAGAAGAAATTACAGGTTCACCATCCCCTGAGGTAATGAAATATTATTTTAAGGTGATTGAATTTTTGAAAACAAGAACTTCACCCAAGAACATTGACTGGCAGCAAATTGACAGGACAGCCCAGGAAGCAAAAGAGTCAATACATGCGTATTATGACAGATTGTTATAGGCGATCAAACATTACAGTGGTACAGAGACAATTAAGGTGAAGGACATGATTCATTTTGTGTTCAGATTTGTGGAAGGATTGGGACCTAAAAATTAGCCAGATGATTAAGAGTCATTTGATTTGCTGGCAAGCAAAGCTGATTAATGAGGTGCTACAGTATGCAAAATACTGTAGCAATGAAACTGAGTTGAAGCAGAGAAAGCTGAAAGAGAAGGTGATGGTGATGCAGATTAAAACTGCATAGACAGGCATGCAAGGAAATTTTCCATAACAGTAACCGCAGCAGCAGCAGGGAAACATGGTATTTCAGCCCCAGATGAGAGGTGGAGGTCACGGAGGTAATACGAATCGTGGCCCAGACTTGGGTTCTGTAGTGGTTCAGAATGATGTACAGGGAATGAAGAAATGATCGCCTTGTCACGCTTGCAGAGCCATGGGACATTGGAAGCGGGTGTGTCTGATGTTGGTGCAGGAAGGTGTTGTTCAGCAAACTAATGACATCAACCTGTTCCAAAACATGAGGGGACCGAGTATGAGAGGTCCAAATCCAAATTTTCAAAATAATGTGGATCAAATGCAGAATTTTCAATCAATGCAGTAGGTGCAAATACCATGTGTACAAATGACACAGTTGCAGCCAATGCAGCAGCAGGTTCCCATGCTACCTAGACAGCAAATTGAAATACCTCAAGCCCCAATGGAACAGCAGCAGGTGATGCTTTCCCAACAGGTCACAGGTCAGAAGCATGACCAAACTAATAACCCAGTACACCAATTCCATTTACAAAGTGAGAATAAAATAAACAATAATTGGGTGAGCGAGAGTTCAGATGAGGAGGCATGTGTGCTTGCAACTTCCTTAGAAGTAGATCAGAGAGGTCCCTGTGTGAAAGGGAAAGTCATTGGTCCCAGAGTTTCATTCTTGGTTGACACAGAAGCTACACGTTCTACAGTAAGATATGTTGAAGTCCTGAATTTGCCCCTTTCAGGTAAAACAATTCAGATTGTGGGGATAGCGAATCAGTATTTGACCAGCCCGATTACAGAACCAGTTCAGGTTAAGATTGGCAACTTCTAGGGATTCCACAAATTCGTAGTTTGTGATTCAAGTCCAGTATCCATACTGGGAAGAGACCTGCTGTGTAAAACAAGATGCTCGATTACTTGTTCAAATGATGAAATCGAGATTTAAACAAATAGCGATGATGAAGATGACCAAGCCCCAAAGACAGAGTGTGAGGCAATAAATGAGGAATATCCTCTGATTTAATTTTTCCCAGTGTTCACAGTGAAGGAGTTTCATCCTGATTTACAGGGAACGGTTAAGAAAAAGTGTGGGATCTGACAGGAAAAGAGATAGGTCTGATAAAGGGAGTTGAGCCATTTAAAGTTACTGTAAAGCCGAATGCTATTTTTCCTCAAATTCCCCAGTAGCACATGCTGCAAGATGTCCTTATGAAAGTCGCCCAAATAATTGCAGAATTTGTGAAACAAGGAGTTCTGAAAGAAGTATTGAGCAGCCCATGTAATTCACCGATAATGGGTTTGAAAAAGCCTTGTGGGAAAGTTTGAATTGTCCAGGATTTGAGAAAAATAAATTACATTGCGGTCAAATGTTGTCCCATGGTACCCAAACCAGCTGTGATAATGTTCCAGATTCCATGTGATGCTAAGTGGTTCACTGTCATTGATTTGTTGTAAGCTTTCTTTTCTGTGCCGCTTCATGAGGACAGCCAATTTCTCTTTTGTTTCACATTTTTGGACCGAGTTTACTGTTGGTGTCTAATTCCTCAATGGTTTTCGGAGTCACCTTCCATATTCAATCTGATCTTGATAAAGAATTTGGAGGCATTGGAATTGCCTTTCCAATCGACCTTGGTACAGTACATTGATGACTTGCTGATCGCGTCCAAAACAAGGGACGAGTGCAAGTATGATACTATTGCCTTGCTGAACCATTTGGGAAAGAATGGTCATAAAGTGTCTCCACTTAAATTGCAATACTGTCAGAAAGAAGTGAAATACTTGGGTCACCGGATTGAGAAAGGATCGAGAAAGATATCCAGAGAAAGGGTTATAACCATACAGCAGATGAATCCCCGACCACACAGAGAGATGTCAGGATGTTTCTAGGGATGGTAGGCTATTGTCGCCAATGGATTCTCAATTTTCCAGTCATTTCAAGACCATTGCAGAAGCTGACTCACAAGGAAGTCACTGAGCCCACTGATCCCACCAGGCTGGAATGAAAGCGTTCACTGTCTTGACGCAGGTCCATGGAGGTGTAAACCTCTCAGTAGCATATTTTTCAGCTACTTTGGACCAGTTGCAGCAGCCTTACCAGGTTGTTTGCGTGCAGTTGCAGCAGTTGGACAAAGCACAGTGTGAGGGCATTGTGATGGGATATCAATTGACTATAATGGTCCCTCACTCTATTGAGATCCTACTTACAAAGACGAAAACCCAATATTTGACTGGTGCAAGATTGACCAGATACGAAAGGAGTATTCTAGGGTCACCAAATGTGTCATTGAAAAGATGTACAGTGCTGAACCTGGCAACCTTACTTCCAAATGAAAATGTTGAAATTGAAAAATTGGAAGACATTGAGCATGATTGTCTTGAAGTAACTGACTTAGACAATCGATTGGAAGAGAATGACCAAATTATCTTTATTGATGGTTCTTGTCTAAGAGACAATACAGGGATACTGAGAGCAGGATATGGCATGTGCACAATTACTGGCACCCTGAAAGCTTCTTGGCTTTGAGGAGTGTATTCTGCCCAAATAGCGGAACTGGTAGCCGTTACTAGAGCATGCCATGTTTCTACTCAGCTGAAAGTTACCATCTATAAGGATAGTCACTATGGATTTGGAATAGTCCATGATTTTGGCCTGTTGTGGTCACAGAGAGGTGTCATGACCTCTTCTGGTTCACCAGTAAGTAACGGTGAAAGGATTAAAGATCTGTTGCATGCTATCAAAATGCCTGAAAAGATTGCCGTGGTGAAATGCAGTGCACATCTGAAGTCTCCAGGCTTTGTGTCAATGAGAAATGGAGATGCGGATCAAGTCGCAAGGTTTTTCACATTGAACTATATATCGTTCAAAGATGAGTGGGAACTGTTACCTGAAGAAGATGAAACATGTCCGAGTTTTGCATTGAAAGTAATTGACACAATGGAGGAAATGAAAATGTTGCAGAATAATGTTGACAGGGAGGAAAAACGTTCATGGAGCAAAATGAAATGTGTGCAACGACAAGATGAATTGTGGGTTTCAGAAGAGGGTCAATTGGTTTTGCCTAATAGTCTGTTGTCTCAAATGGCTAGGTATTATCATGGTCAAGCACATATTGGGAGGGATGCTATGATTTGTTTGTTCAAACACGATTGGTTCAATCCGAGGTTTAGACAGGTTGCTGAAGCAATTTGCCATTGTTGCGTCATTTGCCAACAAATGAACGCGGAGAAAGGGACAGTGGTTAAGTTGAGCCACATTGGAAGAGCAGGAGGTCCATTCAGCAGAATGCAGATGGATTTTATTGAGATGCCTGTGTGTGATTGTGGGCATCTTTAGTCACTGAATTGAAGCTTACCCAACACGAAGAAATGACAGCCTCACAGTAGCAAAACTACTGCTTAGAGAACTGATACCATGTTTCGGATTTCTGATCTCGTTAAAATCAGATAGGAGAAGTCACTTCAACAATGAAGTAATTAAATTACTGTGTGCAGTATTGAACATTGAGCAGAAGTTGCGTTGTAGTTACCGCACTGAAGCATCAGGACTAGTGGAGCGGATGAATGGTACCTTGAAGTTAAGAGTTGCAAAGATGTGTGCGTCTACGAATCGGAAATGGCCTGACGCACTGCCTTTAGTTCTGATGACAATGAGAAACCCACCCGACAGGAAGACAGGATTGTCGCCGCATGAGATCCTTATGGGCCAAGCCATGAGGTTGCCAGCGGTGTCTGCAAATGCACTTGTCAACATTACAGATGATATGGTGTTGGACTACTGCAAAGGTCTGGCTGATGTTGTTTGCTCTTTCTCTCAGCAGGTGGAAGCCACCACACTGCCACCGATCCATGAACCAGGGCACAATCTAAGGGCCGGTGACTGGGTTTTGGTCCGGAAAAACATGAGGAAAGCGTGTTTGGAGCCTCGTTGGCAGGGTCCTTACCAGGTAGTTCTGACAACTACCACAGCTGTGAAGTGCACTAAAGTTCCAAACTGGATCCATGCCTGTCACACAAAGAAAGTGGTATGCCTGACTGATAAAGAAACAGAGTTGTTGAGAGTACCAACAATGATAGGACCAGTCTCAGGGCCGAAAGGAGAACAAAGGGGAACTGAGGCCGGATCTGAGCCCGTTGAGGATGGTTCAGTCACTCCTGTGAGAGACGAAGGAGGAGACTTTCAGGAGGGTGATGGTGAACGTATCTCAATTGAGATAGCAGGAGAGCCTAGTCAAAGGAGGACTTTCCCAGAAGCAGACGATTTGAGAGACAAACAGAGCAATTGCCAGACCCCAAGGGGGAAGAAGCTGAGGTGGATCAAAGTCACTATGATCTGACACCTCCTGAACCAGTCGCTGGTCCGTCAAGAGAAAATACTATAGAGCAAGGAGAAGTTTCAAGTGCAACTCAAAAGAATATTGACCAAGGGTCCATTGAAAGGAGATAAGTGGCCGGAGTCACAAGCAAAGAGGAAAGAAGTAGTTGTTGAAACAACAATTGAAAAAGAAGTAGATACAACAAGGAGAGAAGATCTAAGTGAAGGAGAATTGAATGGTGATCGAAAGTTGAAAAGAAAGAGAATAGCAAGTCGAAGATACTCAGGTCCTGAATGGGCGTATGCAACTATAAGTGAATGGCAGAAATTATTTTTGTCTTTTTGTTTTGATCAAGACATTCCAGGTCAATATTTTGGGACTTGAAGGAAGCTGATGAACCGAACCGTTGAAACAATCTGAGAAAAGTACCAAGAGGAAGAGACTGTTGAAAGTAAGCGGAAAAGACTTTTGATAATCTGATTTGACTTCTTGAAACCTGATTTTGACAAGCTGCTTATCGATTTTTGACAAGAAATACTGAGAGCTGTAAATAACTGCTGAAAGAAGAATTTTGTTTTGTTTTGATTTTTGCTGCAATTTTTCTAAATTTTTCCTCTGCTTTCTGATTCTTTACTGATCATGAATAACATTAGCCAGCAGGGTTGGAAAAATAGGTGCTGTAAATACATGAGTATTGGTTTGACGATTGTGTGTGGGATATTGTTTGTGGAATTGATTGTGGGAATGACTGTTCTTGATAAGAGCAAAGCCAACTAAATTTCTGCTTTCGAAACAACTACTGCATTAACAGCAATAGAGAAGTTTAGGTTAGATGAGAAGTATAGCATGAGGGTACTAATGCCCAAGGGGAGATTCCTTCTAAAGTCTTCTACCGCTTGCTGAGTGAATATGTTAGGACAATGGATGCAAAGAATTGGTATGTGTGTATGCAGATTCCTTCATTAGTCGAAGAAGGAGTTACTTATCACAGTTTGCTTCTTACGTATGGGATACGATGTAGTCTGTTACTAACAAAATTCTGTAACCAAGAGTACATTCAGTACTTTTACTCCAACCTCAATGTGGTGTTTTCGTTTGTCCCTATAATTAGGTATAAAAGGACTGTTAGTTTCAAATGTAGGGATTTATCCCGTGATTTCACAGAGTGCAGTGCTCATCCACTGATATGTTCCTTGATCATCCCAATATGATAATGAAGTTTTATAAGAACTTACCTTAAGAATATTTGAATAGCCTTGAGAGAGACCCAGGTTTATGTACCATTAGGGGGCAAAACATGTGTTGGTGTTTGTTTCTCATCTATACACGTCATATTAGTGCTTTGTTTTTCATCTATGTACTTCATAATACATCTTCACTGGATTAACTGATCTGGATGGATATGCTAATTTAAAACAGAACCTTGATGTGAAGACATGGACTAATTAGTTGAAACATAGACTTACCAATACCTTGTTGCTGAGGTATAATAAGGTATTTGGGTAGAATAGTTAAGGATAATGAAATAGATTAGTTGGAGTTTTTTTTGAACCTGCATTAACATTTGGCACGGCTTATCCACACCGCAACAACTGGACATGCTTGCTTATACCTTTAGAAAAGAGCTTCTTAGATCACACAGATGACAGGAGAAAGGCGTTGAAGAAGAAGTTAGAAAAAAGCTTAGAGAAAAGGTCTTACAAGAATGATTATGCTTATAGTGCAATTAAAACACAAGGGAAACTAGCATTAGGTGCGCAACACGTAGGGAAACTTTGTATATATAGGCCTAAATCACGCACTGACACTTTATTTGTGGGAACGAGTGAATGTAGACATGTGTTTTTGTTTCAGACTAAATGGACATTTATGTTGAATAGATAGGATCCAGCGATTCCTGGGATATATTACAGATGTGGTCATAATGCCTATTACCATCTTCCAAGAGGATGGCATGGGACATGTTATTTCAGAATAGTTTTCCCAAAGATGTTTCAAATGGATGACTTAAAGAAGTTTCCGAAAGTGACTGAATTACATCATACAAGACAGGCAAGAGAGTCTCCTTCTGGCATAGTGGGAGATACATTTGGAGCAATAATTCCTTCAGTTGTTCTGAATTCGATAAAGATTCAAAAGTTGTCTACTATTGTGGATAACATGCTGAGAAACTTTTCAGGAGCCATACTCCTGATAGGTACTAAATTAGCTGCTGAAAGAGCTGTGACTCTTCAAAATCGCCTTGCTTTAGACATTCTTTTTGCGAAGGATGGTGAACTTTGTAGAATGCTTAATTCTAGGCATTGTTGTTCGTTCATGCCTGATAATAGTAAAGAAATTAGAAGTTTACTTAATAATCTGACTAATGAAAGTGCTGATTTGAAAGAATTGAAAGAACCAGGTGTTTGGGAGAAAGATGGAAAGGTTTTGCTTCAGTGGGAAATTAGCTCAGCAACATTGGGAAAGGGATCTTATTGAAAATTATACAGGGGATATTAATTATTATGGTTTGCCTAATTGGAATATGGGGAATATGTTAATTGTGTATAAGAAAAAAACGTAAGAAGTCAAAGAATAATCATAGGAGGGAAGAAAAAAAAAGGGAAAAATTGTTTAGGGAAAATTCAAAAAGGGAACAAAGATTTGAAGGAATTGAAATGACAGAATTTTAGCTGATGCAAAAATTTGTGAGTGATAGTTTATTGTGATGACACATTTAGTCATCAGAGGAGGTATTGCTAGAGCAGGTGTTTTAATAAAAATATCAATGAATAGTCATGTATTCAGAGTAATAGATTTGCGTAGATAATATAGAGAAAAATAATGCACGCATTTGAGAATGTGTCAACATGAGTGGCCGCAAATGTTCACAAAGTATACTTATTAATGGCTTATTAATATGAAACATGGAGCTTTTGTTTGATTAATGTAGTAATACATCAAATTGAGGGTTATGCATTATGTATTAGCTTTATTAATTGTAGGCCTTAACTTAGCGGAGGTCCTGGCCTAGTTGCACGGCCTCATGTCAAGCTGTATTTATAAAACCGTTTAGTAAAAAGTTTGCTTAGAGAATTAAATTGTAATTTTCCAAATGTGCTCATAGCCAAAAGTCTTTCTCATGAGAACCGCTTGCTAGAAGATGCTGTTCTTCCTAAATCTAACATTATAAGTGTAATGTGTAAGACTGACTTTCTCAGGAGGAGAACAATAACCGCACTGACTGGCACATAAAGCTGCAACAATATTGTTACCTGACGAGCCGGATGATGAGGACATGAGAAGCCAATCAGCGACATGTAAACTGTGTACTAGTAGAAACTGTAGATTTGAAGTTTTAGTTTTATTGGTTAAGGTGTGAGCATGTGATCCCTTGACCAATAGGGACTTGGGGAATAGTTTTAGGAAATCTAACTTAGCCATGCTGCACAGAGAGGAGATACCGCCATTACTTTCTTGAGCATCTTGACAAGAGATGTGCTTAACTTTAATGCTTAAAGATTTTGCGTTTTCTGAACTTTGAT
This sequence comes from Pleurodeles waltl, assembly GCF_031143425.1. NCBI lineage: Eukaryota > Metazoa > Chordata > Amphibia > Caudata > Salamandridae > Pleurodeles > Pleurodeles waltl. The sequence continues at coordinate 522,548,896 of NC_090442.1, forward strand.
GCTGAATCCTTATGCCTTGCTAACCGAACTGATGTCCTAATGACAAAGACTATCTTAGCTTGCCGAGCCACGTGAGGAAAGGTATACTGTTAAGCATTTGTTCTGCTATGCCATTTGCTTTTTCTTTCTGGGTACCAACCACACTATTTTGATAGAGCCATGGTTAGATGTTTTCTAAATTTGTGTTGACTAAATAGTTTTGCATGAAGCCCAACATGCTAATGCTAATCTGGTGTTACATAAGGATCCTCACTAATGAAAATCTGCTATAGGGGGTAACATTCAATGTCTTTCTTTGCTGAAACTAAATGTATGTGATATTGTTTGCGCAATTGTTCTTGCTATTACTTTGCACTGTAACCTTAGACTGTGTAATTATTTAAGCTTTGATTAGATTAAATTTCGGCGCTTTGGACAACCAGTGATGTTTCCGTATGTTTATCATTTGATTTTGAGATTATCTTACATGACATTAGCATTGTTAATATAGGGAAATAAATATTCAAACTTTTACTAAAAGGTGTGGTTACTCATGACTGAAAGGTCATGGTGTGTGATAATTACTGACTCCTATTGAGTATTGATGTTACTGATTAATTATTGATTATTGATCTGCATGTACTGTATCTATGTTGGGAACATCTTAAATGCGAGTCAAAAGGTTAATCAACCTATTTGCGTCCCCTTGTAAATTTACTTATTAAGGTCTGACGCACTATCATTCCCAGAGAAGATTAACTGAGTGCGGGGCTGGTGAAGCTAAGCGGCTTCTAGATTTGACCAAAATAATTCACTGGGAATGTTGAGAATACCCCAAAATGGTCAAATGGTCATGGTACATTTGTCTATGTAAGGTTACATGGAGAAGTTACACCCCTTCATATCGGAAGGCCACACAGTCAGTAATCAACGAGCATCAAAACTTTACCAGTCTTAGTGTGCAGGAATCAGAAGTGGAGTAGACAGCATCTGCCCTCTTTTTTTAGACCAACTCGTCATCAGTGTTGTAAAGGTGACAGAAAACCATAGGTGATTCCCACAGCTCTTTATTCATGTCTCTTCTATCTACCCATCACCTCCTTCTCTCTCTTCTGACAGATTAGAATCTTACCACCGTTCAACATTCTAAGGTAGACAAAGGAAGCAGAGGTCATAATACAGGAATGGAAAAGTACATTAATTTAATGTTTAGGAACAATGATAATCACATTTTCTGATAAAAAATAACATTACAAAACTAAGCGTACATATTCTATCAGCAGAGACCTTTATTTGATGACACCTTATCCTACTTGTCTAAGCAAATACCCTTTATTGAGCCAGACCTGCTTAATTTAGATTAGGGGATTATGTAGTGTGTTCTTAATCTATGTCTATGCAATGTGTTCTTATTCTTAATTAGAATGCTCTTGAGGCTGACCTAAGTAAATTCCACGTTCTAGTACGTGTAGCCTCCTTGAGTCAGTTGAGCCTGAGCTTCTCCCTGCAACGGACCTGTTTTCTTGTATGTCTTAACTTAATAAAGCATATATCCTTCTACCTGCTCTTAAGTGGCGACAAGGTGGTTACAGACGAAGACGAGCTTTAATCGGCTCATTTCGTTTGTCAATCTTGAGGCGCTGATCCTGAACCGACCGTCGAAGCGCTATCCTAAACCAACCATCGAAGGATATTTATTCATCGTTGTGGTCAGTGAAGAAAAAGATTTATTTTATTTTTATCGGACTCTACCGTGTGCGCAACCGCTAACCGTTGCGGTGCGTGTGATTTTTGGTACTGCTGTAAGCGTTTGTTGGAGTGCGCTTACGCATCTTTCAAGTTACTGGCAGTGCCACGAGCGTCGCGTCTCCAAGCATTCCCAAGGGAACCTGACGCCACCTACATCAAGGCATTTCCCTGGGAACTGGGACGCAGTGACGGCACAGCACCTGCCCTCATAGTTGTGGAACGGCCGCGAGCGTCTCCTTAACAACGGAGCACGCTGACGCGTCTACTAGCTGACAGAGGCCAATTCCGCAGGTGTCTCCCAGGAAACGGAGATGCTTCCCCTACTCGTATCCTGGCAACAAAGACGCGATCACACAGACGCTGCTTCCTCTACACATCTTCAGACAAACAGAGACTTGATCAGACACCGCTTCAGTGACTGTAATGCGTGTACAGCCAAAATAACACGCACTACCCTAGGTTTTGCCAATACATCGTTCATCTGAAATTCTACACGCTGGTGTTCTGGACTTTATTAAAAAAAAAAAAAAAAGGAAAGGAGTAAGGATAAACACCGTAAATCATTTTTTTATTTACTCTCAAGGATTATTTAATAAATTGTGAACAGGTCCGGGAAGGGGGAGTATTGAATAAGTCTCAAGTAAATTACCTTAGTCATTTGATTTTGCCTCTGAGATGGCACAAGCCAATTTTACCATCGTTCCACCGCAAGCATTCTGGGCCATGGGTAACTCACCACCCATTATTTAGGCGCTATTGATGTAGATAACAAGATGTCTGCTGAACAGAAAAAAAGGATCTTGTTACATTCCTTAGGTCCTATGGGTTTAAAAACTTATAATAAAATGTCCAAAAGCCCTGTAAGTGGCGATATTTGCGCCTTTAATGCCGCAATGCTAGATCTCGATAAATACTTAGCACCAAAAGTATGTGTTGGAATTGTCCGGTATAAATTTTTCCAGAGGAAACAAGAGAAAGGCGAGCTAGTGGATGACTACATTGCAGACTTAAAGAAACTGGCTCTTGACTGCAAATTCTGGGGCAATTCATGATGAACTTATTAGAGATCAAGTGGTCATGCATTGTAATAATCAATCTATTCAGGAAAGACTGTGGGTAAATGGCGACTCTCCATTGGATGACATTTTAGCCATAGTACGGAAAGCGGAAATTTCCGAAAGATGCTTTTCAGAACTTAAATCTACCGAAAACAGTGAGGATGGCATTTATAAAGTGACAAACCGCAAAATTGGGAAGGTCTTACAAAGTGGAGAAAGTGAAAGAAGATGCTACAGGTGTGATAGCAAGGACCACTTGGCATATTCCAAATCGTGTCCCGCTTTAAAATTGAGATGCAACAAATGCGGAGTTATGGGCCATTTCGCAAAAGTTTGCAAAAACAAATGGAAAACAGTTAAATATATATGTGAAGGTGAAGATGTTGTCAAATGTGATACGGAGGAAAAAACAATAGAGTCCAGAAGATCTGATGAGGACAAGAATTTAATTCTTAACATAACTGAGGTAAACACCAAAGGAAAACCCATATGTGACATGAAAATTGGAGGTGTACCCATTACAATGTATGCAGACTCAGGCTCTCCTTTCACAATTGTGAATGAGGACGTATGGAACAAGTCATTTGGAAATAAAATTGGCAAACAACTAGCCCCACCAGATATTCAACCAGTTACACCGGAGAAAAGATTGATCTGTTAGGGTTTAGATAGCTGGTATTCACATTTAAAAACAGAAATGCCAGAGGGATACTTTATGTGTCTAAAAGAGGGCCATCTGTTCTAGGTTGGAAGGATCAAGGACAGTTGCAGATGATCCTGGACCCAAATGGAAAAGAAAAAGTATTGATGCTGAATGATGAACATTCGTTGGCGTCTAATATTGAAACAAAATTTCCAAGAAGTTTGGTAAAGGTTTGGGGAAACTGACTGGATTTGAGCACAAAATTATATTAAAGAAGGAGGCCATACCCAAAATCCATAAAGTCAGAACTGTGCCGATCATGATTAGGGAAGAAGTTTCAAAAGAACTAGACAAATTGGTATCAATGGATGTTATAGAACCGATCGAAAGTTCGGAATGGATTTCGCCTGTGGTTATAGCTCGGCGCAGCAATGGAAAAATCCGTTTATGTGTAGACTTAAGATACCTTAATAACAATATTCTGATTGATCGGTTTCCTCTACCTAAGATTACGGAAATGGTTTCTAGTCTTGAGGGAGCATGCTGGTTTTCCACTATTGATTTATCGTCTGCTTATCATCAGATTCCCTTATCTGAGGATTCTAAGAACCTAACGGCCTTCATCACACCTTTTGGGTGCTTCCAATACAAGAGGATGCCTTTCGGACTTGCGTCTGCTGCAGCAGTTTTTCAACGACTTATGCACAAACTATTTGGAAAATCTAAGGGGGTTATGTGCTTCCAGGACGATATACTGATTTTTGGAAAAGATAAGAGGGTGCATGATGAGTGGTTGGAACATGTGTTGGAGGTGTTGGGGGATAAGGGGTTAACGTGGAACTAAGTAAGTGTAAATTTGCACACAAAAAAGTGTGGAGTATTTGGGACATGAGACAAGTGGTGATGGTGTTAAACCAAAAGCATCTTTGGTGAATGCTATTGTGGGTGCTTCACCTCCTATGACTAAGGAAGAGATGAGGTCATTTTTGGGCATGGCGGAGTTTTGTGCCAAATTTATTCCGAACTTTGCCAGCAAGGTGTACAACTTAAGATCGCTATTGAAAAAAAACTCTCCATTTTCGTGGAGCGAAGCATGTAATCAAGAATTTGAGAACGTAAAAAAAGACTTGAGTAAGCTAGCATGTTTAGAAAGCTTTGATCCCAAGTTAGATACCTTTGTTACCACGGATGCAAGTAACAAAGGCCTAGGGGCTGTTTTGTCTCAAAAGGATAGGAATGGAAAAGAAAAGGTTATACTTTTCGCTTCCAGGTCATTGTCTCCATCTGAGGAGAAATACTCAGTTATTGAGAAAGAAGCTCTGGCATGTGCTTGGGCTCTGGAGCACTTCCGGGCATTTGTGTGGGGCAAGGTCATCACTATTCGGTGCGACCACAAACCTTTGATTAAATTACTCACATGTGAAGGTAGTGTACAAGCTTCGGCGAGGAACTCAAGACTATCCATGCGCTTAAAAGATTACACATATCATATTGTGGATGTCCCTGATAAGAACAATGTAATGGCGGATTGTCTATCCAGGTTACCTAATCTACTGGAAGAGTGTGTTGATGATCCGTGGTATGAGTGGAGTGTTGCTCTAGTACAGGATGCTGGTAGCCCTGCACTTCGTAAAGATCATTGGAGGAAAGAAATGGAGGAGGACACCAATTTACAGTCTATCTTAAAATATGTTTTAGAAGGGTGGCCTAAGAAGGATCAATTGTCTGAGCAATGCAAAAGGTTTTGGGAAGTTAGGAATAAACTTTCTGTTGTGAGAAATGTTGTTTGGAGGGGTGATAGAATTATTCCCCCATCCGGGATAAGAGAAGCAATTTTAGAATTGTGTCACGAAGGCCATTTTGGCATTGTTAGAACTAAATCGGTTGTGAAGGAGCTGTTTTGGTGGCTGGGGTGGACAAATCAGTGGAAAGATTTGTCAGGACTTGTCATGTGTGTGCTTCTGCTGACAAAAGTTTACGTACGCTAAGACCACCTATGCAACAAACATTCATACCCAAGCAGCCATGGGAATATGTCGCTGTAGATCTCTTAGGGCCGGTAGGTAATTCTCAAGAATTTGTAATTGTTATTATTGATTTGTTTTCTAAGTGGCCGGAAATTGGAATATTGGAGAAGGCAGATACCATCAGCGTATTGGAGTTTTTAGATAAGGTTTTTCTTTTTGAAGGCATTCCTTCTAAGTTACTGAGTGATAATGGTGTACAATTTACCTCGGATTCAGCTAAGAAGTATTTTGGGAGAGTGGGACACAAAACCACTTCTTTATATAATCCTAGTGGCAATGGTGCGGTAGAAAGGTTCAACAGAGTTATCAAGGGTGTCATTCGATGTGCTATGAATGGTGGTGAGGATTGGCACATTGCTATCTTTAAGGCATTGTGGGCGTATAGGATAACTGAGAATGCGACAACAGGACTTAGCCCTTTCGTTATTATGAGGGGGAGGAATCCAAGAAGCAAACATAACCCATCTTGGTTGGTAAAGTCTAGTATCCAAAACTGGTCTATGGAGAAGGTAAGGGACTGTTTGGATATGTCTCTAGAGAAGTCGAAATCTTATTATGACAAACTCCACCATGTCAAGTCAGTGGTAGTTAAGGTAGGAGATTGGGTTAGGGTTAAAAAACCTTACAAGGTAAGGAAAGGTGAGAGCCAGTATTTTAATCCTGAACGAGTTGTGGAAGTTTTACATAATGCTGTCAAACTTAGTGATGGGAGAGTGTGGAATCTTAAGCGCATAGTGCTACTTAAAGACGGACTAGAACCTGATTGTAGTAAAGACCTCAATAATGGTAAGAGGTATGAGGAGGGAAGGACGGAATTGTTAGAGGATGAAGTTATGATTCACAATGCGTCTAGTATGGATGTGTCGCAGCGTATGCTGGAGGGCCATGTTTTGAGTGAGGAGGAGAATGCGGTGTGTAGAGATCGGGTGCAGCAGAGTGACTCTGATAGTGATGGCTCGTTTGAATCTGTTCAAGTGCAGGAAGGAAAAAGGAAGGTGATACCTCCTGGGTAGTTAAAGGATTATGTGTTAGGACATATTACTATTTCTTCCAATTCACATGGGGAGCTCCATGTTCCTTGTTCATAATTATTTTCTTTTGGTTTTGCTAATTATTGTTTAAGGGGTAAAGAGGGGGGGATATGTAGTGTGTTCTTATTCTATGTCTATGCAATGTGTTCTTATTCTTAATTAGAATGCTGTTGAGGCTGACCTAAGGAGATTCCACGTTCTAGTAAGTGTAGCCTCCTTGAGTCAGTTGAGCCTGAGCTTCTCCCTGCAACGGACCTGTTTCCTTGTATGGATTAACTTAATAAAGCATATGTACTTCTACCTTCTCTTGAGTGCGGCATTACTTCAGATTACTTTATGGAACTCACTTGTTGCACATTTTGTATACTTTGCGTAATTCTTTCTAATGTTCTATTTTTGCTCAGCATGAAATATCAGCTCCTGAACTATTCAAAATTGTAATAACAATACTTAAATTTGAATAATAAATTAATGACTTGGATTTAACTATATTTGTTAATACATCCTCTTAAACTCACTACAATTTGCTTTATTTTTAATTATGGAGTTCAATTGGTCTTCACTGTTTATGGAAATAAATGTAAATGATTGCTTCTAGGACTATCTCCACGTTGACTAAAAAACGGTCCATACTTGCAGTGGCAGGGTTTGTATGATGATTATTCCCGAAGTTGAGATTTAAGAATCCCCGTTTCATCAAAGGTTTCATGGTAACTGAGTTCTGCTTGAGATAAGAGGAGCCACTTTGTTGCAGATTTCCAAATCTCGAGAAAGTTGAGATGGTTGATCAGAATGTAGTAAGATACAGTATCAAACGCTGCAGAGAGATCTAAAAGTATCTCAGTGGCTTTGCCTCCCTGATCAAGGGTGGCATACATTCATTTTGTTACTGCCCAAAGTGCGATTTTGGTGTTGTGCAGTGGCAGGATCTGCAAGGTTGTCCTCCACATACAGTGAAAGCAGAGAGTTAGCATATTTTTCACTGCCTTTAGCAGGAAATGGTAGGAGGGAGCTAGGCCTGTAGCTGGAAAGAGAAGTTGCACATAGAGAAGGCTTTTCTAGGAGTGTAAAATCTGTGTCATGTTTCCATGGTGATGGTATTATAGTGGATAGCAGGGAGAGATTAATTAAGTCCCTTGAACACAGGGCAGATCACAAGAGCTCCCAATGCAAAGATGTGGGGTACCAAGTGGAGATCTAGATTTAATTGTGGGAATTAGAGATTGTATAGTCATAATATGACAAGGGGGAAACTTGGTTAAGAAAGTCCTCATGGGTGAATATGACAGGGTGCCCAGATCGTGTAAAGGAGGACTGTCTGATTTGAGCAGGTAAGATGGCCTAGAGCATAGCGATTTTTCTCTTGCCAAAACTTGTCATGACTGTTACACAGTTGCTGTGATGTAGGACTAGTTGAGTTTATGACTGCTGGACTCATCAGACATTTATTAGAAAAGCTTCCCAGGGGGTGTTAGCAGTAGATTCTATTTCACTAGCAAAATAAGTGATGCAGGCTGAGCATCTTTGGCAGGAGGGTCATAATGAGACCCCTTGAAGCCTGAGGGCTCTGCACTGACACTTAAGGCTCTCTAAGGTTCTCATCAAACCTTGGGGCAGTAGGCTAAAAAGTACAGTAGGATTGACTTTACAGTGGTGTCCAAAGATGAGGAGCTCCACTGTGTGAAATTTTCGGCATTAGATACAAGATCAGTTGAGGATGGAAGGCGGCTAGTGGGGGCCTTGCAGACCTCTGTAGTACTCAGTTTAGTACAGGCCTAAGAGATTGTGGCCGAAGGTAAGCTAGAAATATGAGTAGTGACATTATGGATCTGAATGCGTATTCCATTATGGTCTGTCCAGGGTAAAAGCATAGGTGGTGAAACAGTTCTGCAAGGTTGGAGAAGACAGGGTCTAGGATGTGTATGATAGAGTGAGGTGGGAGAAGCACTTTCTAGGACTGTTGGAAAGTCGCTAGTGCATCTAAAAGGCCTGCTGAGTTGGGGAGGGATTTTTTCAGATGAAAATTTAAAACACCTAGTAAAGTAAAATACAGGTCTTTTACCATAAAGTTTTATACAAGAGTTAATCAACTCATAAAACTTTGATTTAGGGCTCTGAGGTTGGGAAATAAATGTCCTACATAATGAGCAAGTAGGTGTGAGCTTAAGAGACCAATAAGACATTCACCATACATGATGTCATGAATAATGCTGGTAACAGCTTATAATTAATGGTCACACCACGCCCAAATGTTTGGGACTGTTTACTTATAGCCTATTCAGGAGGAACCGCAGCAAGAAGAGATCATCCAGCTTGTGTGTCATAAAGAACTCAATATTTCTAAGTTGTATTCAATTAGGGGCCTCGTGTTGATGGTGAGGAATTCAACGAAGCTGTGAGGTAATTGTTGGGGTGTATTGTTGGAACTAATAAGAAAAGCCTTATTTGTGTCAATAAACATGGAAAAGGCACAGTCATGGCAGGATATAAGGCCATGTAGATTAGATAATGGATTGTAACTGCTGTTCCAACCCTTAGTGCCAAGAAAGATGAGGGGTCTGAGCTGAACATTTGCTGCAATTAGCCGGAAAACAGGCAGGGGTTCTGGTGCTGGACAAGGGTGGTCGCATAAGGGTTTCATCTTGGTGCACCGCTGGCATGCTCAATGCGCGCAGATGTGCAGCAGCTTCGTTGCTATAGCCCATCCTGAGTCTGGCACCTGCAAAAAGCACACAAAGAAGTTAAGATGGTTTTAAGATCACGGATTACTGTTTTCTAAAAATGTTGGAAAACTGAATAAATATATATCTTAAAAAATATGTTTTTAAGATGGTGCGCCGGTATACTGATATGCACTCAGTTTTAATTTACTGTCGACGCTCAGCAGTGTCTTTGATATAGCCTTTCATATTAAGGGGTGTTGCCAAGCTGAAATTGCGCATGATTAATGGCGCTTCAGACAGACGGTGGGCAAAAGTATAAAATACCTTAAGGCCATTGTCTCCTCTGCCAGGCAAGTTCCCTCAATACTGGCACTACCGGGAAATAAAAGTAAATTTAAGTGAGAAAACTAAAAACATGAAGTAACCATAATGCACTTTATAGCAATTTCAATCACTGTATTGGAGTACACTTTGTCATTTCCAAAAGTTGCCTTGTTTATTGGAATGGTGTTTAAAGTATTGTTTTGCCCACACAATACATTTCTCACTTTAGCAACTTTTTAAGAAGTCTGTTGAAATTCCTTCTTAGGCCCATATTTATACTTTTTGCCGCAAAACTGCGCTAACGCAGTTTTGCAGCAAAAAATTTAGCGCCGGCTAACGCCATTCTGAAGCGCCATGCGGGCGCCGTATTTATTGAATGGCGTTAGCCGGCGTTAGCCGACCGGCGCTGCCTGGTGTGCGTGAAAAAAAACCACGTACACCAGGCAGCGCCGGTGTAGGGAAAAATGGCGTTTGGGCGTCCAAAAATGGGGCAAGTCAGGCTGAGGCAAAAAAATCGTCTTAACCTGATTTGCGCCATTTTTTTACGACGCCCATCCCCCATTGAAATGACTCCTGTCTTAGCAAAGACAGGAGTCATGCCCCCTTGCCCAATGGCCATGCCCAGGGGACTTATGTCCCCTGGGCATGGTCATTGGGCATAGTGGCATGTAGGGGGGCACAAATCAGGCCCCCCTATGCCACAAAAAAAAATAAAAAAAATAACTTACCTGGACTTACCTTAATGTCCCTGGGGTGGGTCCCTCCATCCTTGGGTGTCCTCCTGGAGTGGGCAAGAGTGGCAGGGGGTGTCCCTGGGGGCAGGGGAGGGCACCTCTGGGCTCATTCTGAGCCCACAGGTCCCTTAACGCCTGCCCTGACCCAGGCGCTAAAATCTGGCGCAAATGCGGATTTTTTAGACCCGCCCACTCCCGGGCGTCATTTTTGCCCGGGAGTATAAATCCGACGCAATAGCATCGGAGTCATTTTTTAAGACGGGAACGCCTACCTTCCATCTCATTAACGCAAGGAAGGTGTTCACGCTAAAAAATGACGCTAACTCCATGAACTTTGGTGCTAGACGCGTCTAACGCCAAAGTATAAATATGGAGTTAGTTTTGCGTTGAATTTGCATCGAAAAAAACGACGCAAATTCGGCGCAAACGGAGTATAAATATGCCCCTTATTCTTTGGTGACTTTGTTCAATCCTCTATAGTCGATACAAGTTCGAAGTTCTCCATTAGCTTTTGAAACAAAAAACAAAGGCGAAGCTACAGGAGACTTAGAGGGGCGAATGAAACCATTCTCCAAGAATTGATCTAGGTATTTTCGTAAATGTTGATTTTCATGTTCTGACAGGGCATACACACGACAGTTAGGAAGTATCGCACCTGGGGCTAGATCAATTTGACAGTCATAAGATCTATGAGGAGGTAGGGTCTCTGCTCCTTTCTCATCAAATACATCTTTGTAAGATGAATACTGTTTGGGCAGCTGAATTTCTTTCTCCGCGGCAGTGGCTATGTAAGAGTTGCAGACTTTTGGTACTTGAATCTTTTGGAGACATTGTTCTTTACATAGCGCTGATGAGAACACGATTTTTCGTTCTGCCCAATTGATCTCTGGATTGTGATGAGTTAACCATGGCAAGCCAAGGATAATCACATATTGGGGAGCATGGATCACGTCAAGAAGGATTTTCTCTTTATGTTTCTTTCTTTGATTCTTATCTTCACAAATCATCGACAAGGGGATAGTCTGAAGAGTTACTGGACCTCCAGTCAAGAGTTTTCCATCGACTGCCTGGATGATTTCTGGGGTCTTCTTTTCAATACATGGGATCCCCCATGCACGAACCAATTGGGCATCAACAAAATTCCCAGTAGCCCCAGAATCGACTAGAGCTTTTTTTAAATAGATCTTTTTCTTAACCTGAACTCTTATTCCCAGTTTAAGATGTTTAGATTGTGAAGGGTCCACGGTGACACCCAAGAGCAACCCTTCTCTGCATCTCAGGTGTTTTAGTTTTCTAACTCGACTGGTGCATTGGCTGCGACCTTCTGAACTGGACCTTGCTTGCTCTTTGGTTTGATTGGGCAATCTTTGGAAAAATGACCCTTCCGTCCACAATAAAGACATTGTCCATTTTTTCTGCGTAGGTCCTTTTCATCTTTGGTCAAAGGTCTTCTGATGGTTCCAATTTCCATTGGTTCCAGCGTTCTTTCTTTTGGAGTTCTTGAGTCTCTGTTATCATGAACACGCCATGAATATTTTTCAGTCTTTTTGCGCGTTCCTTTACGTTCTGTTAAACAATGATCAGGCCTTCAAGACAAGGTTTATTAATTCTTGACAGTCTGTAGGTTGTGGGTCGATTTGCGCTAAGATATCTTTTAGTTCCTCTTTGAGTCCCTTGTAAAACAACACCGTTTGTTTTTCTTCAGGCCAGGATGTCTCGGCAACCAGCCGGTTAAAGTTGGCTAAATATGATACTAGATCCTGATTCCCTTGGCGTAAATCTAATAATTCATGATCTGCTGACTGTGTTACAGTTCTACGATCAAAAACTCTCTCAAACTCACAAACAAAATTTCTCCAGTTGTACAACAAGGGACTATCTTTACGCACAAGAGGAATTGCCCAGGTAGCTGCATCCCCAGACAAATATGATAACAAGAAAGCTACTTTGGACTGGGCATCAGGGAAAGTCTGTGGTCTGCAGGTGAAGTGTAATTCCCCTTGAACCAGGAAAGATTGCGCTTTCAAAGGGTCACATGAGAAACGTTCTGGGGGAGCTAAAGGAATTGCGGATGGAACATTGAGGGAAATGCTTGTCGGATTACTTCCAGAAGTCTGAGAGAAGTACCTGGCCAAGACACACCTGTGGGACTTTGTTCCTTCTTCTCTACCTTATCTTGTAATTGACTCACTCTCTCAGCTAGGCTAGTTGTCAATTCTTTTGATGATACCAGCTCTGCCTGGAGCTGGGTGATGGCCTTAACTAGCTCGTCCAGCGTGGCCATGCTGAGAATATACACAAACCAGGAGGATAATAATTAGTGGGCTCACTATTCTGTCAGAGTCACCAGATCCTCAGGGTCTGTGCACGTTTCCAACACGTCCACCACTGAACAACTCCAAGACTCTGATAGATAAATCACAGAGGCAAAGAGAGTTCAAGAGGGGAAGAGGGGATTAGGAAGGGAACAGCTGGGAAGGAGACCTGTAGTAAGAAAAAAGGTTAAATCACACAATATTAAAAATTACATCTCATGAAATCAATACTAAACTATGACTCTAAGCATTGTTATTCTGAAAACATGCACCTAAGAATTAGGCTTAAAATGACTATGTTTCAAGATGACCGCATACTTGTAAGGGAATCAAGATGGATTAAATGAAACTTTCAAAGTCAAGTACTTTCCTTTACATGAAAATCAGGAAAACATTCTGAATAAGTTCTAAAACAGTCATATGAATCCTTTTTTGAGAATGCATATTAGGACCATACAATATTGCATCTAAAAACTCTGGCCTTTTGTGTTCTCTTGAAAGGTTTCAACACGAATTGCGCACATTGCAGATTTTATATATATATAGTAAACACCATGAAAGGATTGTGCACCATGAATAACACAATATGGATTCAGGAAACAAATCACACAACTTGTCAACTTGAATACTACCAAATAAATGTCTTAGAATAGTGGCCTACAATGAACAACATGAATTAAGCTTGAGGAGAGAATCGTGCGTCTTGCCGATTCGAGTGCCACCATGTAAAATGTCAAGAAATGGTAGCACGCAATGAATATCAAGGTTAAATCACCATTAAACTAATTGCGCGTCTTGCCGATTTGTGAGCCACAATGTAAATGGCAAGAAATAACAGCGCGCAATGAATAACAAGGTTAAAGCACCATGAAACGAATCGCGCGTCTTTTGCCGATTCTTAAGCCACCTTTTAAATGTCAAGAAATGATAGCGCGCAATGAATATCAAAGTTAAATCACCATAAAACGAATCGCGCGTCTTGCCGATTCGTAAGCCACCATGTAAAGGCCACAAACACTCAAGCACATATTTCACACGCGCAAAAAGTAATCTGTTAATCATAAAAGAATTAGGCCCAAGAATATGAGAGTTCTCGATAACGGCGTCGGGAGGCCAGCCCAACCACCGTCTTACCACCCAGAACAAGTATCACCAAATGAAGAATGAAGGGCAGAGGCCTGGAAGATCAAATAGGCCACCGGGACAGGAGCTCAGGAAGTAGCTGCTGCTCTGCACCGGGACCTCTGAATAGTGAGCACTTGGAGCTAGGCTGGCTACCTTTTAGAAAGTCTTGGCCCAGCCCACAACCACACCCAGACATGTTGCAGGGAAAGTCTCTAGAAGGCCCTGGAAAGGGACCACACCCTAACACACTCTGAAAGCCTGCAGCAATACATTGCAAATTAACAGTATTTGTAAGCACAATAAAAATAAGTCTTCAGGATTGAACTCTCAATGCAAAAGGTTAAACAACAACATATCAGCACAATGCATAAATTACGTTGTTTTGAGAGTGCTGGGTTTTTGCATTCTAGTCGCCAATAGAGCGCGCACTGCCCTTGTGTTGACAGTATGCCACCTTCAACGAAGGTGACACGGTACCCATAACACATAAATCACATTTATATTCTAATGCAGAACAGCTTTTTGCACCTACAGAAAAGATTCTGACGGCAGTTCAGATGGCCGTCATAAAAGAGAGGCCACTTGCCCAGGGGAAACGTATTATTGTTGTCTCCCCGGTGCCAGCCTTAGAGGCTGTCATTAAAGCAAGCGTTCCTAACGCTAAAGCATTGCATACACGCTGGATTCAATGGGCAACGTCTCTGACCGCCACTGATGTCGAATACAATTTTGATCCAAAACTTCAGACACAAGAGTTTCTCTAGTATGAACAAGAGTACCCCGCTCCTCTAGATATCTTGCCACTAGACAGGTACCATACTGTCATATACACTGACGGTTCAGCACAACCGGCTGTAGGTACTAAACATCAATACTCCGGAGCTTGCGCCGCTGTGAGCGGAGTGATGGAAAATTGAGTCTTCTACCCTCACAATACCTACACACAGACCTTAGGGGACTGCACAGCCCTGTTGGCTGACCTTAAAGCTCTTATACTAGCGCTCGAACATACTGAGCCAGGAAGCCTGACTTTAATAGTCTGTGACTCATACTACTGCGTTCAGTCATACAGAGATTCTAAAGGGAACATCATTAAACACACAATATTGTGGGGGAGGGTGGCTGATCTTAAGGATAAGCTACAGTGTGTCTATGTGGTACATACACTGGGCCACCTACGTGTAGGAGTACTTGTTACTGGCAATACATTGGCTGATGAAGCAGCCAAGGCAGCAGTAGCTACGGCTTCTGTGGCTGCACTGACTCGTTCACAAACGAGATTGGATAATGAAATACTGACTGCTGTGAAAGCTTTGGCTGCAGGCAAGCCCCTTCCAAAGGGATACCCTACAAACTATACTTATCCTATCAGTGCACAGAATGTTGCCTATGCCAATTCCTGGGATTGGAGATCGAGTGATCCCCAACGAAGACCAGAGATTAGATCTAGTAAAAGCAGCACATGAGGGTGTCGCTTCTGCACATGCTGGTATATCGGCCACAATAACAATCTTACAGAAACGCTTCTGGTGGCCTGGTCTATGCAGACAAACAAAATAGTATGTCCTTTCCTGTGACATTTGTCAGCAGATAAAGGGCTCTAATATCAAACGCCCACTGCAGACATCCCTCTTAGTGTCCAACAGGCTACTACAGTGTGTGTACCTGGACCATTGTGGTCCCTTATAGCCTGATGGTGCATACAAATATATTCTAGTCGCTGAAGATTCTTGTTCTAGATTCCTGTGGGTATGGCCACAGCAGTCAGCTGATGCTCGGACTGTTATAAAAGACTTGCTGATCTTTATCGGTACATATGCGGTTGCAGCATTCCATTCGGACCAGGGCCCTGCATTTGCCTCTAAGGCATTCAGGGACACCATGGGGACGATGAGTGTTGAACTCCATTACTCCTCACCATACCATCCCGAGGGAAATTCGGTCGTGGAGAGGCGGAATGGTGATCTAAAGCAGTCCTCAATAGCTTGAGTATTAGGTTCAGGCCGCAGTTGGTTACATCACCTATATGGGGTGCAGAGAGCACAGAATAATCTTCCAAGACGCTCCTTAGGGGGACGCACTCCTTATGAGGTTCTCTTTGGGATACAGATGTATGTCAGAGATCTTGATGCCTCTGGTTTGGTGGCAGCAGAAACACCATTTGACATAAATGAACGTCTCACTGTCTTACAGGAGCTTCAGAAATTTTGTGATGATAAATCATCTACCAGTGCCGCCACCTTAGGAATAAGGGATTTAGCGAAAACTTCGACTAGCTAGATTCCTAAAGTTGGGGATCTGGTTCATGAGAAGATCGCTGTGAAGAAGGAATTTGGTCCATCATACAGAGCACCTGTACCGGTCTTGGGAATTCAAGGTACCAGAACTGTCATCTTACCACCACTGTCTTGCTCTCAAATGAACAGATTTATCTCCATCGATGAAATCAAACTACACCATGTGGCCGATCCTTCACAGTAGCCCAAGAGGTCCCTTGGGTGGTTCCCGATCCCCTCTCACTACCCAACAGGACATACATCTACATAGTAGAATGAACAACACTACTACGGACTATGCAACAATGTACAATGCTGTTCCAGACACCTCGACCATGGGGAGGGCGGAAAATGAACTTTTGCTAGTTCCAGTCACCACTTCGGTGACCACTCCTGTCCAAGATTTGGCAGTTTTTTACACAAACACCTCACAGACTGTTGACACTGTCTACCAAGAACCTCCACGTGAAGTGGACCAAAGTACAGATAATGCACCGGCTCCCGTGTGTGCAGAGACTGCCTCTGGCTATTTCATTGACATTGATGATTTTTCTTCAGACTCATCCACTACTGTGATTGACAATGTTTCAACAAGAAGTAAGCTGTATCAATGGCTTAAAAAGAACTATTTGATATACCCGTGGAACTATTTATGGTTCTGTTTGACATTTTCAGCATTATTTTTTTGGATAGGTTTTGTGACTGTTTTCTTTTTGCTCATAAATGGTCACTATATTCCTGATCGCTCCTCTGTTGAGTCTGCTGATTAAGTTTTAACTCGATATCATTCCTCACATAAGGTCTGAAGAGACTTGTCCCCTGTAAATGTTACAGCAATACCAATTTCTGATGGGATTGTGTGGGACAAAGTTCCCTTTGATATATACGGGCCTACAGAGATTATTTAAATACCATACGTGTTCAACATTTTGATGACAGATGTAATTACACCTGATGTTGTCTCTGATGATTGGGATGTCTAAACAGTTGATTCCATGCTAACTGAAATGAAGGACTATTCCGCATTTGAAAGTGATGATGTATATGGACATACAATGAATTATGGGGAAATGTTCTGCTATAACAATTGGGGACATTACTACCTACACCGTGCCACTAGATACAGGCCAGTATTCAACTACACACAGTGGGAACACTGTTCTACACCACCAGTGGGGAGCCCAAAATACTATAGTGATAAATTTGCATATTTCTCTGGGCATGATACAAAAAAAGCAGAGTCGTATTATTTTAAAGTACTTCCAGCTCAAATTAGGAAAGTTTTGCTAACTGACACAAAACTGATTTATTCAGATCCCTTTGTTTACCGGCTCACAGTCGAAGGTTACGAATACTGGAAGAGCACTATTGACTTGAAAAGTGTATGGGGAACACAAGATTGGCAGATACAGGGTAGGGAAGCTTTATTTCGAGCATGCCTGATTCCTGTGCAAATGATTTTCTTAAATGATACTATTCAGCAACCATCATGTCTGGGGTTAGCAAAAATTAAAGACATGAACACACACCAGTATCCCCACTCCGGGCAAGGTTTAAAGATTGGCAATATTTCCTTAATATCACCGGGGAAAGGCTAGATGCAATGGTTGAGGCTGGTACCTATAATTCTTCACTTTCCAGTCCCGGCGGGTGGTTAATATGGGCCACTGACACTAATGAGTGTCAAGCGAGTTTCTTGAACTCTTCAGGGGTTTTTTCAATTAACAGGCCAGACCCTTGCTGTGTATCGGGTCAACATACAGGTATAGTTACGACATACAGTGTGGGTAAACTGTGCCAACAATTGGTGCACACCAACACGTTAACCGCAGTTAAGAAACACCTGAACACTGTTTCTGAAGATGTAGACTTGCAGGATTTTCTGCTGGATCCTAGAAAACAGCGCTCGAAAAGGTTCCTATATGCTATGTACAATGACATTTTGAAACTTTCACAGATTGAGGCTGCTGCGCGTTTAAGGCAATTGGATAAGGAAAACTTCGAGAAGGCTTTAGCTGTTGTCGACAACGGCATGAATACCTTGTCCAACAGGATCTATTCACTATCAAATTTAATGTTGTCTGCTATTGATATCACTCAGACAGACTTGTCCCGGTTATATCATGGACAGACACCGCTACGTTCCATCAAGCAGCTGGGTTGGACTTTCCAGACACTGAAAAATGGCCGTATTCCATGGAAGTACATTAATGGGAGTGAATTCTTCACTGCTTTTAATTTTTCCAGAGAACAAGACAATGGCTAAAAGAGAGGCTAGTTTCACCATGCTTCACGGAGAAAAACTAGATAAGTTGCCCTTCAAGGTAGCAGGGAGTCCTTCACCTGTCTGGCTCTTCTATGGCATAACTAATTTACCCATTTCGACCTTTCGTTTCTCAAGCTGCCTGAAACATCTTGCAGTGGGAAGGTATGAGCAACTAGGCGATAGCTATATTAAGGAAGAGTGGGAGTTGCCCTTTGATTATAAATGTCTGAACGGCAAAACAGAGGTCTTTCTTAGCGGAAGCGAATGTGAGACTGCTGTTAGTCATTCACTGATATGCAAGCAGGTGTCCCTTCACGGTCTTTGCAATGCGGGGGTCGCAAACTTAGCCTGTTTCCTGAAGGGTACTCCCGTCCCTTTGATACGCCCGGTATTTCATGTACTTTCCAATGGAAGTTATGTGGTACTGAACAATCAAAGTTGTTGCGGCATGCGACCAGTAATTGCCTACGCAATCTCGGTCTCGAAGGTCGTTATGTGTTGTGGACATGTTTTATTCCCCCCCACACAAGAGATAAAAGTATCTGACATGTGGCCACAACATAGATACTATTAATGTGAACTATGACAAGCTGAGCAGGCTAGAGGCACTATTGTTTCAAAAACAGGTCGCCTTGGCATCCGCAACGGAGACGTGTGCTCTCCAGATTGTGAGATCATTGGCCGAGATATAATCCCTATTAAATACCAACTTCCCCAAGCACTTTGGAGAACTGGTAACCAGAATATTCAATGCTTTGAGCACTACTGGGATTGTCCATTTCTTTAAAGCTGTCGGGTCTGGTTTTGTGTCCATCTTCCAGACTGTCTTCGGAGTCATCCCGTCGGCCATCCACTCGCTCTTTTCAAGTGTATTTGGTGGCTTTCCAATTATTTTGGCTTTGATTGGCGGACTACTACAGCTATTTCTTCTGATTCGCTGTGGCTGTTTTTTTCCAGCTACGCAGAGCAATGGAGCCGCTCCCACCAACTCCACTGTGCCGTGAACGCATGGTTTGGACCTTCGGTGCACCCTTGCTGGTGGAACTGGAGCATGACTATTCGTTGTCATTTCGGCCTCTTCTTTGGTGCGTACAACCAGTTTTCCACTGCACATGGTGCCTCTTTGAACATCTGCCTATGGTCTGTCTTGCTGTTGCACCGACATCTCCTGTGGACCACGAACTGCGGATGTCCCCGATGAGGGTTCATACATGGTCATGCCCCTTGAGACTGACATTTCTCCGCGAGGCCACCTATGGGCCTTCCGTTTTGAGATTTACCATGGACGACGGCACTGCAACGGATGATGTTACACCAGAAAGTACTGCTCACTACTGCTCTGTGGATCAGTTTGTCCGCCCAGCACTCGATTTAACATCAGATGATGTTGACTCATTTTTGAGGTCCTTGGTTGGTGACTTCGATGACACTCTTCGTGATCATGTGTACAGCAAATAATTTGATGAATTGGCTTGCCATTCTCTATTAAAATCATGCATTTAAATTAACTTGCTTTGACACGCTGTTCTCGTCATGGTTGACATTAACATCTCTGTATGTATTTTAGCTGAACAGTTTTTATTACCTTTTTTAACACATTTTAAAGAGTTTTTAGCTAGTTTTGATTCTTTTAGCTTTTAGTTCAGAGCAATTTTAGCATTTGGGTTCCTGTACCTTAGTCATACCTGTTACGGCAATGGGGAGGGTGTAGTGAATCCTAGTTTGTTTTAATGGGATAACAGGAATCAGCTTAGCCTCTGGCTTGCAGACTCGTGCCCCCCGTCACCCAGTGACTTTAAGCCTACTTAGCTTGCTCTGTCTTAGCCCATTTAATTATTTAATTCAGCTAAGATGGCTGCCTTGTTTATAGTTAGGCCACTTGTTATGCTTTGCAATATCAGTGCCACCGCGCTAAGGCATCAAGATCAAGCAATAAAGACAAACAAACAGTAGGTGTTCACACTTAGGGATTTTCCCTCTATACTTTCGAGGGATTGTTTATAATAATTGTCGTCCCAAGCATGTCTCTTATCTATTGTTTGGGAACACACCTACGTCAGGGGTCCTGGTAGATCTGTATAAATACATCACACTTTAGACAGATAATCAGAGGGATTCCGACCAAAGGGCATCGCCACCATCGCTGATACCGATGCTGCACGTCGTCTTGACGCTGACCCAGTCTTCGTGTCCCTGCGGAGTCTGAGATAGAGACCTCATTCCAAGGTAACGAGGATTGGGGGCTCCTCTCATGGACATGGCATTGGCAGATTAGGTTTAGCAAACCCAGCTCTCCTTTAGGTAGGAGGTTAGGCCAATCACATTAGGGTATTAGGGCATATTATATCTCGTATGTCTTTTACATGCATTGCAAGATGGTGGGGGTCTTTGTAAAAATGACTCACGTCTTCACAATTCTGTTTCTTGCATTATTCATTATCCTAATCATTGCAGCCCATGCAACATATCGCAAATTGCAGTTGTATTAAATAAAAACTATTGAAACTTTACTGCATCTTTGTCATTGCCTGTGTTTGTATGAGACATGCTATATCTGTGAGAAAGGGGTAATCTCTGTTTAACCACGACACTCCCTGAGAGGTCTTATTCTCGAGTCCATCCGTAAAGTCTGCCAAAATCACCTTTTACTATTGTGTTTCTGGTGAGGTGCTGGTAGTGAGCCAGTAAGGTTGGGACAACAGTTGCGATTTGTTGTAGGATAGGCATAGTCACCTACAAGCAAAAGTACTGTCATCCTTTAACCAGCAGTCTTGCCTAGAGCAAGAGTCCAAACTACGACACCACGTGATAAATTTTGGTGACGAAGCATCACTTAACTTTTTGATTTTGGCCAGTAAGGTTTCCTCTATATGGGCCCAGGTACCAGGTCTGTAAATTCAAGACCAAGATAATTCAGTCTAATAGGTTGCCGCTTTAAATTAGAATTGTTGACTGTATGTGGGGGACAAAGCACATTTAAAGAGGAAATTTCATTTTTTTTCTTTGTTTAAAGAATGTCCTGAGACATCTGCAAAAGTATCAATGATCTTAAATATTTCCAGGGCAGCTGTATTTGCTTCTGTAGAAAAGATCAAAACATCGTCAGCATAATCCAGCTATTTGTGGGAGCCTCAATTAAAAGGGATTCTATTAACTTTATCACTAATCTTGATGGAGTGTAAGAACGGTTCAATTGAAAGCAGGAAAAGGAGAGGGGATAAAGGTCATCCTTATGTGGTACATTGCGACACACAAAACTTGTCTGATAATTGGCCGTTAGGCTTTATTCGCACTAATTCTTTCTGATAATCCACCTTGGCCATACGTATAAAACGAGTGCCTAAACTGAACTTCTCTAGTGCTGACCTTTGAAAAGTCCAGGAGACCTTATCAAAGGCCTTCTCTGCATCTAAAGCCATAGCCATAGTGGGAGAAGGAACCTGTTTAGCTTTCTCAATTATGTGACAAAAGGTTCTGATATTATTAGCAGCCAATCTCCCCTTAAAAAAGACAGTCTGTAAAGAATGAATGAGATGGAAGAGCCTTTTCTAATCTGAGAGCCAGCAGTTTAGTATATATTTTGTAGCTGGTATTAAGTATAGAAATTAGGTGGATTTTTTTTTTGTCTCTAATGGGTCTTTACCCTCCTTCAGTATCATCACTATATGAGCCTCTGAAGTAGAGCCTGAAAGTTCGCCTTGCGTTTCAGAGGAACCAAAAAGATCAGATAATGGGGTAATAATATGTGTTGGAAACTGATAAAAAGAGGTGGGGAAGCCAACCGGACTTGGCGCCTTTTCCATTTTTACTGTATAGAATAGCTTTAGTAATTTTGTCTTGTGTGAGTGGTTTATTAAGAGCTTCTGCATCGTTTTTAGCAAGTGTAAGAAGCTGAAGGGGTCCTGGGAAGATCTACATGCTTCCAGATTGGATTTATTCCCAGTCTAAGGATGATTATATAACTCAGTGTAAAACTTCTGAAAGGCTTCTACTATTTTAGCTTGGTCTGTTTGTATCATTCCATTACCATCTATAATAGCTGGTATATTAAGAGATTTTTCGCATCCTTAAAGCTTAATGAGAGGAGCCTACCCACTTTATTGCGTTACAGAAGATTTTTAGCTTTAGTTTTAGAAGACCAAATATGGGCCCTTTCACCAAAAGATTTTTCTATATTCATATTTAAGTGATTTACTTTTGGATATAATTAAAGGGTCTAAGTTTGATACCCTATCTTTTTCCAATGTCGTGATTTGTTTCTCTTAAAGATTCAGCCTTGCATTAAGCTTTCTGTTCTTAATAGACATAATGGCAGTCATCTCCCCCCTGATAGTCACTTTCATAGCGTCCCATATCATTTCAATATCCATACCCAAGGTGTCATTCTCTCTAAAAACAAAAGGTTGGTTAAAGATTGAGCAATTTGGTCTTTAGAAACTTTATCGGAGAGTATATCATCATTCATTCTCCGTGAATAAGACTTAGGGTGTTGTATAGATAGATTCATGGTTAGTGTGACACATGCATGGTCCGATATGAGAATTGACTCAATAGTGGGATCAGTGGCTGAGTGGACCAAGTTTTTTTTTTAAACAAATTTTATTGATTTTCTTTGCGCATAACAGAACTGCAACCCCGGCTGGTGCTCTTCTCCTCCAATTTTGTTATTATCTCAGATATTGTTGTCCCATGTTCAATATCCATTACAGAAGTCTTTGACAAGAATTTACAGATTATATATGTAGCATAACATCATCTTCTTGGGTAAGTTCATTGTCTATTTTTCACAGATCTCCTACTTGTTCTTGACTTGTTATGGAATTGACTTATTGCATCTCGGAGGCAGAGCCATAGTCGGGGAACCAATTGCACCCCCCATCCTCTCCCTCATGTGCCTAGCTGACCTAAAGTGTCTCCATGTTCTTAACACTTATTTCTGTGGTGTATGCCCCCCCAGTTGGTATGTGTCCCCTCCCTCCCTCCTCGTTTGCTCGTTCTATTTGTCTGTGGGGTATGGGGGAGTGAGGCATGCAGTCCCCATTGTGTGTTTCATTCCCTGTATTTCAGGGTGATGGTGGTTCGCCCTGGGGTGCCCCTCCCACTTGTCCCCGGTCACATACCAAAGTGGCCCATGCACGCGCTCTTTCCAACAGCCCTTGTCCTCGTCTGGCTTCTCGGTGTCTCACCATCTCCTCAGCCCTCGCCCTTCTTAACACCTCCCTTCTCCACGTGTTTTCTTGTGGTCCCCGCACAGCCTTCCAAGTCATTGCTATTTCTCTTTTAGCCAGTACCAGGGCCAGATCCCTAAACGGATCTGTTTCCTTATATTGGGCCCTGGGTCGGTACCCTCCTAGTAGGCAGTGTCTAGGATCATCAGGGACTTCCCTTTCTATCACCTCTGTTAAAGAGTCAATAACTGCCCCCAGAACTCCCACACATGTGGACGAGTCCAGAACATGTGAAGGAACCCAGCTTCTAGCATTCCGCATCTCGGGCATTTGGCCTCTGTCAGTCCAAAATGTCGCAGAAGTCTATCTGGTGTCAGATATGCCCTGTGTAAGACGTATATATTTATAAGTTTGAAGTGTGCATTTTGTGAAACCTTTGGGGTCCTAGCTAGTATGTCCTCACAATCTTCAGCTGCAATTGAGGTGCCCAGGTCTGTTTCCCATTTCTGTTTGAGAGTTTCGAGCGGTTTGCATAGAGTCAGTTGTATTTTGTTATAGAGGCAGGTCGCTGCCTTGTAGGTGCCCGTGGCACTCGTGAGGTATTGAGGCACCCCTGAAATGGGTGGCTCTGCTCGTCCGACCTGCTAGTGTTTTATAATCACCTCGGTAACCTCCCTGTGTTGGAGGAAATGGCCTGGAGGGATGGCGTATCGGCTGCGAAAATCTTAAAATGGTAATAGGGAGGCCGCTTCATATAAGCTGCCCATTGAAGTCACCCCGGCCGTCTCCCACTGCAAGAGTCCCCTCCAATCTTCCCCATGCTGTAAGATCTGTACACATTGTAACAGGATTTCTGGTGCGTAAGGCACTATACACTGTGAGCTGGCGAGATAGCATAACCAGCATTTGTGCAGCACCTTCAGCTCATTGGGACTGGATGGAAGTGGGGGGCCCAGCCAGAGGATCACCCTAGCTAACGAGTAGAGGTCCAGGGCAGAAGGGCTAATCTCCCTGTCAGCCATCATGTGGCTAGCCACCCAACGGGTCAGCCATTCCAATTGCCCTGCTAAATAGTAGGCCTCGAAATCGGGGACAGCTAGACCCCCCTCCGCAAGTGGTCTTTGCAGTAACATAAGTGCCAGTTGTCTCCTGCCACCTCCCCACAAGAAGCCCACCACTGCAGAATTCAATTCTTTGAAAAAGGCTCTTGGCATCCACAACGGGAGGGTGGTCAAAAAGTACAGTAGGCAGGGTAAGGCTACCATTTTTAGGAATGCAACTCTCCCTGTCACAGATAGCGGCAAGGTCACCCAGAAGCTCATAGAGCTGCAAAGTCCTCCTAGAGTCCGTTCCACGTTCCCCTCTAACAGGGCACGACGATCGTGGTAGACATGAACACCTAGGTAGGCCAAACATCGTGGTTCCCATTGTAATTCACCAAGATCTGGTGGAGCTGCACGGCCCTCCTCAACCGGAAATATACTTGATTTTTGCCAGTTCACTATCAGGCCGGATACAGCCCCAAATCTCCCCAACAGCTGCCGTGCCCCACACAAAGCTTCTCCTGCATCTTCCAAAAAGAGGAGAAGGTCGTCCGCATAAAGAACTATGGGGTGTGTCTTCTCCACCACTGTTATACCCTTCTAAGTGCTTCCCGCTCTGGCCATGCAGGCGAGTGGCTCAATGGCAAGGGGGCAACCCTGTCTGGTTCCCCTTTGCACCCGGTAGCTTTCCGAAATGGTGGTACCCTTATGGAACCTGGCCCTCGGCTCTGCATACAGCAATCGGGTCCAAGCGATGAACCGGTCACCCAGTCCAAATTTACGAAGTACCTCATGCAAGTAATGCCATTCCAGGCTATCAAAAGCCCTGTCAAAGTCAGTTGCGAAAATCATCTCCCCTTGCTTGTCGTATCATTGTTTATAAGGGAGAGGGGGTGCCGTATGTTAAAAGCTGTTTGGCACTCGGGGATAAACCCCGCCTGGACTATGTGGACTAAGTGTGGCATATGTCGCAAGAGGCGTGTTGCCAAGATTTTACTCAATATTTTATAGTCTACAGATAGCATCGTTAGGGGGCAGTAAGAAGCTACGTTTGTGGGACGTTTCCTTGATTTAAGGAGGGGGATAATCAAGGCCTCCCGAGCTGACGTGGGGAGGATGCTACATATCATGGCCTCCTCAAATAGTGCGTCTAGTCTAGGGCTCAGCTTAGTGATGTATGTTGAATAAAATTCGACCGGGAGCCCGCCCGGTCTCGGGGTTTTATTTCGTGCCATGTCAGCAATAGCAGTTTTCACCTCCGCAAGTGTGACCGCCGCTCCCAAGTCTGCCGCCACCTGGTCCGAAATTGTTGGGAGGACCAAGCGTGATAAAAAGTTGTGGGAGTCTGACGGAGTTGACTGGATTTTGCTCTTGTAGAGGTCAGTATAATAGGTATAAAATTTGCGATTGATGGAGGTATGTGTGTAGAATCTCTGACCCGTGGAGTCAGTCAATTCAGTTATAACCGAACCTCTACCACTGGATTTACCAGCCAAGCCAATAGGGAGCTAGGACGATCCCCTTCTGAATGGGTGCGAGACACGTAGGCTTTGTAGTCGTAACAACTGAGTCTCTCCATTGTTATTGCTGTATTTTCCCGGGTGGCAGGAAGTGCTGTCTGGAGGTCTGGGTCCTCTGGGTGCCTTTGTTCTAGGGTACACAGCTCCTGTTGAGCTTGTGCTATATCCTGAAGCAGCGTCTTGCGGGCACCTGCGGCTGCTGAGATACATCGCCCACTGATCACTGTCTTGAATGCATCCCATTCTATCAGTCTAAAGCTCTTCAAGCCCTCACTGATTGCAAAGTAATCATCTATGGCAGCGCTAATGGTATTTGTGAAAGCCTGGTCTTCCAACAGAGCCAGTTGGAGCCACCACTTGGGTATCGGTGTCCGAATCCTAGACCACTCCAGACGCATCAGCAGTGGGTTATGGTCTGAGATTGTTCGGGTCAGATATTCAGTCAGGTGGGCTAATTTATGGATGTCCAGAGAACACAAAAATGTGTCTAGCCATACATGTAGGTCATACATTGGCGAGTAAAAGGAGTAATCTTGAGTCCCCGGATGACTAGGCCCCACTCCCTCTGCCAGGTTTTGAACCACTGGGCAGTTTGCTCAGTCGACAAAGATTGTAACAGAGGATGTGACCTATCTAGTGTGGTGTCTGCGATACAGTTAAAGTCTCCGCCTTACAACACAGCCCTGGTGAGCTGTGTGGCTAGTCGTACTGAGAGGAGTGTGAGGAACCCTGCTTGGTCAGTGTTAGGGCAGTATATGCTACCCAGAACTATGTCTCCCCCATCCAGCTTCCCAATGGCTACAGTATAGCGACCCAGTGGGTCTAAAATGGTCCCTGTATGTTGGTGAGGATTCCGGGTTTAATCCATATTGGGGTTCCCCTGGCCGAGTAAGCAGTGTAGTATACCTGGCCTCTCCAACTTCTCTGATAGAGGGCACCCCTCGACTGTGTCTAAATGTGTCTCTTGTAGGAGACCGATTTGGATTCCCAACCTAGTGAGATGTGAAAATACTTTATGCTGTTTCGCCATGGAACGCAGCCCTCTGACATTCCATACTAGAATCTTGATGTTCAGTGTAGTGTCCATCAGGGGTGTTGTAAAGGACATGATTAAAATTGTGGGGGTCTAGGACCCATCTGGAGGGGAGCTCTACTCACAGCAATTCTTATATAGGGCATTATGGGCAACACAATTTTTTTTTTCCTTAACCAAATAACATTTTCCCCAACTCCCCGTCCTCAGGGCAAGAGGCGTGATGTGCTCGGCCAAACTATCAAACAACCAAGAAACAAACTTATACGTGCCATCTATCGTTCAGGGTACGGTCTGTGAGGGGGTGTCTGTTCCATCATTATGCAGCAGGGGGCTCCAGGCACACCCAGCTCCCATCTAGCCCCCATTAAATATCTGCAATGTAGGATCAGCACAGGTTGTCGTTAGTAGTGTGCTATTGCAGATAGAGTAGGGGCCAAGCATGGCTGTCTTTTTAAGGCCTAGCAAAATTTGGTGTGACAACTGAGAGAGCAGCAGTGGTCACCAACGGAATGTAGCTGGATTGTTTGATCGGTCCTTTAGATTCGCTCATTTGCAGTTCCCGGGGTGACCGCTGGCAAAACTACACTTGAGTGGGATGAGGCCAAAGAGTCATTGTCTGAATCTGTCTGTTCTCCACTCACCTCTCTGGTTGGGGACATATTGCTCAGCGACGAGCCACCCAACGAGGCGACTGCCGCCACCACCCACTGCCGCTCCTCCTGCACTTCCTCTGCAGTTGGAGGGTTGATCCTAGCTGACAACACTCTCTGGTTGGATCGAGGTCTAAGCTTTCTTTTCCGATGCTGAGAGGGGCCACTCGGTGCCAGGTTAGGCAGCAGATCAAGCCAGGACCACACCTCCTGTGGCGAGTTGAAGAATTCCACTCCCATCGGGGCCACCACTCGGAGTTGTGCCGGGAACTCCATGGAATATGCGATCTCCAATTCCCTGAGTTTCTGTTTTGCAGCGGTAAAAGCCGCCCTCTGGCGATGGACCTCCTTAGAGAAGTCAGGGAATATTGACACTCTGCTACTATCCACTATCAGCCTCTCCTGCATTCGAGCTTGCTTTAGAATGTAGTACCGATCCTTGGAGTGCATTACTCGTGCACCACCAGTCGGGGAGGGGCACCCAGAGGCGGCGGTTTAGCAGGCTCGCGATGGGCCCTCTCCAGTGCAAAGAAGAGGGAGAGTCCCTCTGGTGCCACCACAGACCTGAGCCAGTCCCCCCAAACAGCTCATCATGTCTGGGCCTTCAATTTTTTGGGGAAGACCTACCAGTCTAATGTTGCGTATAGCTCTGTTCTCTACGTATTCTGCTCTCCTTTCTAGTAATTTTACCCGGTCTTCAAGTGATGCCAGACGACCATCTGCTAAGGCCAATGCAGGAGTTGCTGCTAATATTTACTGTTCCGTCATGGAATCTCTTTCAGCCAAGCGCCGATGGTCATCCGGAGGAGGCCAGATCAATGCTCAGGGGATCAATTTTAACCTCTAGTGCTGTTTGTGAAGCCACTATTGCCTGAAGGACATCCTGCAGTGTGGGGGTGGGGGCCGCCACACTCTCTGTAGGCGTTAATACCTGCTCTTCCTCATCTCTGGTCAGTTTTATAAGTTGGGAACCTCCTCCTTCCCCATCTCTTTTCTTAAAGGCCTTTCCCATGATGCCTACGTTGATGTTTGATTCTATTTTCTATGTGGTCCCTCCGGAAGGCACCAGGACTCCCCGCCCTGTCCCTCCAGTCCCCTCACAATGGGGAATAGTCTCGCCTCCGGGTGCGTTTAGATAGTCATGTCAATCCAGCTCCCATTGACCAATAGGCCTCTGTGAATATCCTTGCTTGTGGACTATTCGGCAGTGTAAGGTGGTTACCAATGGGCTGGTGTGCGTCTTATAAGGAGCAATCTGGGCCCAATGATCTGTATGGTTCTGCAATTACCCTGGTCTGTTAACTGTTCCAAGGTTGCGTGAGCTGCCGAACAAGCCAGAGGCAATGTAGAGAGATATGCTGGCGATAACCCTCAATGGTATTTCCTCTTGTCTGGTCCCGTAGGCATCTCAGGGGTGTCCAGCCACATGAGTGGTTTGTCTCCCTGAGCTCATCCAGTTCCCCTCGCCATGGCACTCCACTGGAAGTGCTCTCTACTGGGCCGCGGTGGTCAGCGTGCCTGATGGCCTCTGGTGACAATGCTGCTTCTACGGGGTCCCACGGCATTAGTGCCCTCCTGTGCGCTGCTTGGCTCCAGAGAGCGGCGCCCCACTGGTCTTCCCGTCACTGGCTTCAGTAGTGCTCTCAAGGCCCTGGTACACTCGAAGGGTCATGAGCGCATTGCACTCCCCTGGTCTGGTTCTTTTTCACACTCTTCCCTCAAAAACATCAGTCCCAGAGCGTACTAGGGCTCTCACAGCTTGGGTCCCCCCCGTTGCCAATCTCTTGCCTCCTCCGCCGGTCATGCTTTCAGACTCTGAGCAGGCCTCGCAATAGGACTTCAGTGTCCACACTTCGCTGCTCCTGCAGGTCCAGCAGCTCCTACTCCGCCGTCATCCCCCGCCGATCCTTTCTGCTTTCAGCGTTTGGCCCAACCTCTCTCTGCCCCCCGTGGCTCCCTTGCTCACTGACTGCGAGCATCCTTGGGCCGCGGGGGTCCGGTTGCGCTGCGCTCACCTTCCGTTTCTGCTTGTGCAGGGTATTTGCCCTTGCTGTCTTTCGCAGACGCCCCTCAGCCTGCCCGCCCTCTGAGCAACACCCAGTAGGCCCCAGCCCTCAGTGGCACGATGGTTCCGGGCACGCACCGGAGTTGGGCTACCGCCAGCCCCAGGAGTCTCCGCTCCGCTGAGTTCCAGTCACCACTCAGTGTTGCCAGATTTTACAAGCCTTCTATAGCCCAAAGCTGTTGAAAAACCAGCCCAAAGTAAGCCCAAATGAACCGGTCCCAGCCCAAAAAGTAGCCCAAACTTTTAACACTGAACTAATGCAATCGTAGGCTGAAGCAAACATTTTAAAGCATAAATCTAATTTCTATTGTAAGCAAATATGTGAATATGTTTCAGGCAGACAATTGACTCTTTGGATTTGTCATGTTTTGAAATGGGGAATGAGCCAAAGGATGGCAACTCCCTCGTTTTCAAGGTTAAGTAAGAGGTATGCTCTAGCTTTCAAACTGGTTTTACAATAAAGCAACAATTCACCGATAACAGCAAAAAGTTATACATCTTAATGGACTACCCCTCATACTTACTCAACTTTTCATGCCGAACTCAAGTTTGTGGAAAGCAGACTCAATGCTGTTTTCCCTTTGCATTTTACAGTTCAAGTCCTGTTAATCCCAATATGTCAGTCCCAACATGCAAAGATAACATTTGCTACATTAGCTCAGTCATTAACCTATGATAATCAACACCCCCCAAATGGATTCAAAGCACAACCTTTGTTCTTTTCACTGGCTTTCAGATGCACACGGTAGATAAAGGTGAAATGCAAGTAGCCATCTAGCATTCACAGTGTGTATCTGCAGTCTGCTCTACTACTGTTCTACTTTCTGGACTTTTCATTAAATGGGCAGCAGACCAACATTTCACTCATTTCCTGCCTCCTTCGGACGTACTCAGGCACTACCCCTAGACTTGTTTTAGCGGGCTACCTCTACCCTGGACAGTGGAGGTCAACAGGGCCCTGCAGAAACATACATCCTTGTGTGAGGTGAAAAAGGCTGTTTGTGTGAGGCGATAAACACCCTTTTGCAAATTGCTACCAGAGGCCAGAACACAGTGACCCAAACTCCGTGAACTTGAACTTAAATTATTGGTAAAGGCTAGTGTTTTGTGTCAAATGCAAGCAATGGCTACGCTGAGCAGAGCATGACTACAAGTGATGTCAATAATTATAGGCACTAAGATCACGAACAGAACCATGCAGTGAGGCTGTGCACTGACCATGTACCCTCATTTCGCTTAGCTCAGCCAACGAGACCACATTTGTGCTTGCACTGCCTGCAACTGGAGGGAAATAAATGAATAAATCAGCTGAGCACACAGCTCAAAGTGCATTAAAAAAAGTATGGGGACAGTGATGCTGCATGCAATGGGGCAGGGTTAAACGTGTGGCTAAAAAAAAAATATATATATATATTCTGTTTTAGGCAGCCACATACATAACTCATGCCTTAAAATAAAAAAAGTTAAGTTAATCACTGTATATTATGAAACCTTTATTAGTTAATGCACTGAAAGGTCTGTGTGTAACCAAAAAGCCTTAGAATTAAATCTTCACTGCTGCAATGAAGAGTTGTGTATTGTGCAAATGTAAGTCATTAGGTTAAACTTGCATTACTGGCAGTATAAGACAGACTGCTACCAAACGTGCAAAAAAGTTTCAGATAAAATGGTTTAAGTAATACCCAAACTGAATGATTTATTTTTATTTAAATGCCCTGCAAAGCACACACTGCACAACTCAGCTGGTAAACCCTTTGCATTACCAGACGAACACAATAACTCTTTGTCATCACCAACCTTCATGTGATTCCACCCAGTGCTTAATTTGTGCTTGTTGTTTCCAGTGCAGAGTACTGGCACTTATTTTTGAGGGACAGCACTCTTTTTTTCCTGCCTCAAGCATTTACTGCAAGCAAAAGACACATATGGGAAAGACAGAGGAATGCAAAAATGAAAAAGAGCGCCAGAATGGGAGAGAGCAGAAAGCTGCAGGAGTGAGGTGAAATGGCTTAAAATGGACTAAAGAGGCCCAACATGGCTTTAGGATTACGCTGCCCTAGTATTCCGTGTTTGCAAATTTAATTGCAGCAGCTGCGTGTTTAAGAGGAGAGCTGTGGACACCGGCACCTTTTATTTACAAATTAAGCACTGGCTGTGCCACTCATTCTTATTCAATCCTGCCATGCTTTAGATCCTATGCACTGTCAATCCACAATTAGTCCCTGAATATTAAAAATAAGGAACACATCTACTCACAACAAGTCACAAAGGTACAAATTGAAGGACACTTACCTTGTCTTACGCAGCTACGCACCAACCGGCCGCACGTCAGTGTAGGTAGGGGACGTAGGTAGCACCTACACAACAGGTAGGGGCCAGGGGGGTGTCTCCCCTCTACCGGGCCCCAATCACGCACTCTGGGGCTGGGCGCTGGCTTTAATTTGGGGTCCAAGGCTGAAGCGCACAACAAAAGAGACTTTTCCAGGGGGGGGGGGAGGGAGCACCACACCTGTGCAGGCTGAGGGCTGAGGCTCACAGCAGGGCTGAAACAGAAAAGAGCCGCACACCATAGTACACCACCACCTGCTCAGCGCAGCCAGTGAGTCAACAGTGTGCCACACACTGGCTCTCTCCTGGCTCACCACTGTTGGCGCCCACCCACGCAGGCATTGTAAATAATGCTGCGGGGGCAGGCCAATACTTCTTCTCAGGGCCATCAATTGGTAGCGCTTTCGCGCGCTACTAGATTGATGGCCCTGTGCCCCCATCATCAGCTAATTTGGGGCGCGCTGGGCCCCGCTGCCAGCTGCTGTGTGGAGTGCCGGGCGGCGTGTGCGCCGCGCAGTGTCACAGGGGGCTGTCAATTGGTAGCGCTTTCGCGCTACTAGATTGATGGCCCTCTGCCCCACTGAGAGCTCCATCGAGCTCTCAGTGGGGCAGAAGGCCGTCAATTTAGTAGTGCGCGAAAGCGCTACCAATTGACAGCCCCCTGTGACACTGCGCGGCGCACACGCTGCTTCCTGCTGCTGTGTGCGCCTCCCGCGAGTCCCAAACTCGCTATCTCACGGGCGGAGCCTGGCCGGGGCACCAGTATCTCCGGCGGCGCCGCCCCGCCGTGATTTTAACGCACAAAGGGCTAAAAATAGCCCAACAATCGGGGTCTCCGCAATTGGGTTTTTTTCCCGCACAAATGGGAAAAATATTGCCCATTTGAGCGGGAAACCGCCCAATCTGGCAATACTGTCACCACTTAGTCCCAGTGAGCCAGGCTGCAGCGCAGATTTCCTAGCACTCCACACAGCACCCCGAGAGGCGCGTCTCAACACCCGCGCTGGTGAGGCCTCTCTGGGAGGCGGGCGGCATTTTAGGGCAGTCTCTGTTTGCGGCCCTTTTCGTCTCTGCCAAAATTTTCTGGCTCTCCTCCTCCGCTGGCGCACAGCCAGGTGGGTGCTCCTGTGATACTGGCGTCCTTCCCGCTATCCCTGACGATTGCCCCATTGAAGGATGGGCTGTGGGGGGTCAGATGAGGCTGCGGGTCCCGGAGCTCCGGTGACCTGCTGCCTACGCTGTTTGCTGCTTGGCCACGCCCCTGAGTGGACCAAGTTTTTACAAACAAAGACGCAGTAAATTCTAGACAGGTGAAGTAACTACCCGTCAGATTCTGTAGTCTCCAGATGTCAACTAGTCCATTATCCTCAGCTAATGCATGAAGCTGAATATGGTAGTGATTAGATCTGCAAGGACATGCTGAAATGATATCTAGTGTTGTGTCATATAGAAGACTTAGAGCATTAAAATCACCCACCAGAATAAGTCTACTGTCTTTGGGGGCTTATGTAATTTGTAATTTAGAGAAGACGTTGGAGCATATATGTTTGCAATAAAACATGAAAAAACATCCTTTGTGATCTTAGAAAGAAGCCATCTACCCTGATCATCATGTGTAAAGGTATCAATTGAGCACCTGTCTTGTTTAGCAATCACAGTGAATACTTCATTCTTCTTATTAAGTGCCAGGGAGAATGCACTCTGAATACTATGAACCTCTGCCTGCCCAGCTGCGGCCTCTTGAAGGAGTATAATATCACTTTTCAATTTCTGACAATAATCTAAGACCTTGTTCGGTTTGATTGGATGCTTGAGACCTTTTGGATTGAAGGAAATGATTTTAAGCGATACAGATACCATCATGCAAAAACACAATTTCAGAACACTGTGGTATGCGCAGAAGAACTTCCAGAGAAGAGTACGATAGAGGAAAATTAGAGAGGAAAGCAGAAGTGAAAGAAAAAGGAGGGCAAAAGGCAAAGAACACCGTATCATATAGTACCATTGCACTGTATTTCAAGAAACATATCGAAAACCCCATTCTATGTCCCAAACCACTCTTCCCCCCACCCCCAGGAAGCGCACCCCCCAAGCCCACCCCCCAAAAAGATAAGGGGGCCATTTATGCCCCTTATACAGGAATTAAAGTCCAAAGAAAGGTCACTGGGCCCCAGTGGCACAATATTTATGAAAAGAACATTCAGAGAAGTGCTAAAATTATCAACGGAACATAAAGCTAAAACATCACATCTAATCAGCAACCGGAGGCCAATGGACATACTATTATATATCAGACAACATATCTTTTTACTGATTTATAATGTGGGCCTCCTAAACAGGAGCTTGGTCTAAAGGAAGGAATGTTTAGGCCCCAGCAGCCCATTTTTAATAAAAAAGAAAGTTCAAAAGAAGTGCTCAAAATACAAACTGAACATCCAATTCAAAAATCACATCTAATCAGCAAGAGGAGGCCATTTGAAATATCATTGCATGACAGACAATATGTCATTTATTTCTGAGTGAAAAGGTAAAATAAACTTGCACAAACAAGAAACTGGCTATATCAGGAGCCTCAGGAACTCATATAGGATAAAACATTAAAATGTAGATACATTGCTCTCATAGATGAAAACGAGCTGGTATGATATAAGATATAGCTCAAGTATATTATATCCTTATATATGATGATATATCTAAAATTATATTAACAAAGATAACAAGCAAAATTTATGAAAAAATGAAATTATCCAATGCATGTTGGTAACAGAAAAGATCAAAGTGAAATTGTAAGCCTGGACCAATAAAATGGAAAAAAGAATCAGTGAGTCATACTGGAGTCCATCAAGTTCTTCACAAAAGCCTCAAGGTCTCTGGGTTCATCATAAATGTGTGAATGGCCCTCATGAGTGATCTTTATCTTTGCTGGACCTATAAAGGAGAAAGTGATGTTTAAAGATCTGAGCTCAGCACATAACGTAAGGAACTTCTTCCTCTGATCTACCGTAGGTTTGGCATAGTCCTGAGAAATGTAGAATTTATGACCCGTCCAGTCAATGACTTTAATCAGTCTCATATTCAGTTCCGTGTTTTGATAGCTCAGTGGTCAACAAGTGCCCTTGGATGAGTAGATGAAGCAGAGGTCACACATATTAGGATTCTGTGGGCCCTTACTATTTCAAAGCTTCTTTCAAATGAAATTTCCAGCACTTGGGCGCCATGAATTAAGGAAGGCCCCACATAACTTTTCACTGTTTTCTGTGTTTTCGAGGCAGCCAAAAAATCTCAAATTGCCCTTCCTGTTTCTGCCTTCCATGTCATAAAGTTCTCTTTCTCTTTCTAGGGGCACCACCTTTTGTGACATTAAGCCTTATCTTTGCATCATTGGGTTCTGGTAGTTTTCGATCTTGCTAATTCTGGATTCAGCCTCCTCCATACAACTGGATAAAGCTTTAAAATCTTGTCTTAGGTCCACTGTTTCAATCTGTAGATTCTCTGTATTAGCTTCGGTTGATTGTGTCAGATCATGTAGAAAATTGAGTCACAAGAGAATGTTTTTAATATTGTTGAAGTGATCTTGCTTCCTTTTTATTGGAGAATCTGGTGATGGAAGTTCTTGTTTGGTATGCTTTTGTCCAAGTTTCTGTTCTCTTTGCTCGTTAGAGCTGCTGTGTTTTCCCCTTAGCCCCTGTGTTCTCTGTCTGCAATATTAAGAAATGTGCTGAATCAGCTCCCTGATACAGATCGATGCTGTTGCTTCCCTCATGAAGTTGCCCATGTCTGCCAGCACCCCTGCTATGGAGATCAAGGTGGTGTTGATGGCCTGCAAGTCCTCCCTGATCCCCTGATACTGTTCCTCCTTCAGTCGCTGTTCTCCTGCACGTTGTCAAGGATCTGGCCCATCGTGTCCTGGGAATGTTGGTAGGCTCCCAGGATCTCCTGGAGAGTCGGTTCCTTGGGCCTGTCCTCCCCCTGGCACACAGCGGTCCTCCCAGTATTCCTGTTGGCCTGTGCCCACTGCCACTGACCCCAGGTCCCTGATTGTCTTGGGGGCGAGGTGTGGCCTGGGGTCCTTGTACAGGTGGGCACACTGCTGATTGGTGTGTCCTGGGGACAGAGTTGTGGGTACGCTGGGTGGGTGCTGTGGTATTGGATACTGATGGGGGAGGCTCTGTGGTGGACTGTGAGTGGGCTTGGTGACCGACTGTCCAGTGGTCCCTGATGGGCCAGGTTGTTGGTCCAGATCCTGAAGTCCAGAGTTACTATCATCACTGGGGACATCTTCTGTTGGGGGACTGGATAGTCGTGGCACCTCCTCTCGTTGGGATTGGCTGGGGCACCTGGGGCACCTGTGGGAATGTAAGTGATGTATTATGCTTCATGTCTGTGACATATTGTACATCCCTGACTCCCCTCTATCGTTGCTGTTGCCCTGCCACCTTTGGTTGTGTATTGTGATGTATTGTGGGATTGTTAGTTTCCCTTTGCTGTGCATGCTTTAGTGATTGGTGTTCATGCAGGGCTAGGAGGGATGTCCATGCACTGGTATAGCATTCAGGGCTAGGCATTGTGGTTAGTCAGGTGCAGTGTGTGGGATGGAATGGAGTGATGGGAGTGAGGGTGAGTGGGTGTGATGGAATGCAGGTATGGGGGTTATAACTAGTAAATGTTGACTCACCAGTGTCCAGTCCTCCGTCTACTCCAGCGAGTCCCTCAGGATGCAGTAATGCCAAGACTTGCTCCTCCCATGCTCTGAGCAGTGGGGGAGGAGGTGGGGGTCCACCGCCAGTCCTCTGTATGGCGAGCCGGTGCCTTCCAGCCACAGAACGTACCTTCCCCGTAGGTTGTTCTACCTCTTCCTGATGTTGTCCCTTGTACATGGATGTTGTCCCACGGCGTTCACCCTGTCCACGATTCTCCGCCATAGTTCTATCTTCCTGGTAATGGTTATTTGCTTTACCTGTGCTCCAAACAGCTGTGGCTCTACCCTGACAATTTCCTCCACCATGACCCTTAACTCCTCATCAGTGAAACGGGGGTGCCTTTGTGGGGACATGGGTGTTGTGTGTGTTGGTGAGAGTGTGTTGAGTAATGTGGTGGGGTGTGTGATGTGGGGTGCGTGAGGGATGTATGAGTGTATGTGGTGTGTGTGTCTAGTTGTCTCTGTACTGTTCGTGTCAATCTCCTGGCAGTAATTGTTGTTTGTAAAGGGTTGTGGTTAATGTGGGTGGGTGTTTTATGGTGCTGTGGGTGGGTGAGTGTGGTGTGTGTTTGAGTGTCAGGTGTGTGTTTTTGTATTGGCCAATGTAGTGTTGTTTTGTATGTGGGTGTCCATTCTGAGCGCGGTGGTATGTACCGCCAATGGTTTACTGCCATTAAATGTCTGCAGTGGTGATTTGTGGGCCATAATGCGGTGGGCGTTGTTCTATTGGCGTAACAGTATGGGTGTTGGTACCAACACTTTAGCATTGATCTTTGGGCTGGCGGATTTGTGTATGTGGCTGTGTTCTGTCGGATTGGTTTGTGTGTGTGTCATAATATGGGGAATGGATATTCGCCACCAAGGCGGTATGTTGGCAGCCATCACCGTGGCGGATACGGGATTTACCGCCAATGTCATAATGAGGGCCTTAGTGTCTTACATGCCAGTAGACCTCATCGACATAGCAAGGATGCAATGAGGGGAGTGTCTCTCCACCTATAAGCGGTACCATTATATGGAACTGCACCTGTGTGCAGTAAAAGTAAAGGGGAGGGTCAGTGTTTCCCAAGCACAAGAAGCTGTTTCACGGCCCACGTCAATGTAAGCAGATTGGACCTAAGGTGTTTTCGGAAGTAGGCTATGAGAGGAATTGGAATATTGAGCAAGTAAAGAAATTTTGTGAGCACTTTTCATTTTAGCGATAGCAAGTCTCCCTGCGATGGACAACAGCAGTCTCGTCCAGACCACCAAATGTTCTTCCAACCATGTCATTAGTCTGCCGTAGTTCACCCTCCGGAGTTCATTTAGATCATTGCTGATCCAAATACCAAGGTATCGGACTGGTTCTGTTGCCCACTGTTGGAGGTATTCAGTGTCAAAGGGTTGCATTTCCAGGGTGAGCAGGAATACAATGCATTTGGACCAGTTGATAGATATACTGTCAAGTCCACTGAAGTGGGCGATTTCCCAGATTATTAGGGAAATATTATTACTCGGGTCTCGAACATATCAAGTAACATCATCCTTACACATGGAAACTGGAATCCTTCTGGCAGTGAGGGCAAGCTCTTGATGTGAGTAGTGTTGCTTTAGTCTGGCAGCTAGGGACTCCATCATGATGGCAAATACCATGGGTGACTTTGGGCAGCCCTATCTTGTGCCCCTGGAGATAAGAAGGGAAAGAGTTATCCCAACATTTATGAGCAAACAGACTGTGGGTTGCATGTGAAGTAATTTTATCAGTTGTAATAGGAAATACTATCTCCTACCCCCTCCCGATCAACCTAACATGCCAACATCGAAAATACCAAAGTGAAAACATCCCAGGAGGGAGCCAGAAGGACCAGATATACTCCCCAGCTATCGAGTAACTGGGTGGCCAAGGGAGAGGGGGAAGGAGCAGTTGCATGAGGGCTAGATTGCCAACAAAAAGGGAAAGCATATGGGGCCCAAGCTGCTCCAAGGCAGGTGCAACAGTGAAAGATGTATACTGAGCCAGCAGGGCCATTCCCTGCATCTCATGTCAGTTGTGGAAGTCCATCAGTAGAAGTCTAAGGTGGCAATTAGCCGTTGTCACTGAGGTGGCCTCCACATGATCCCTTAGTGGAGGGTGTGCTGATTGCCACCTGGGTCAGCAAGACTTAGGAGAATTTTGCAGCAGCCCCAGTGCCTTAAAAACAGTGCATTTTTCCTTTGAGATTGCTTAGCTGGCTCCACCTTACTGGAAGATACGAGTGACAGGTAGGAATTCCCAGCAGGCAGCCTGCACCGCAAGTATGAAATCCAGGTAGACAGAGATGGTGTTCCCTTGATATTGAATAGTCTGGCATTCTATGGTGAGGAGCAGGATGGTGTTTCTGTCCCTGAAGTTTAGTAGAAATACAAAAAGGAGGGACCAGGGAGGTTAATGGTCCAGTGTACAATCTCCCAATGCAGATTCTAAGAAAAAAGGGGTACTGTTCCAAACAAAAAGGAAAGGAGGACCTAATTCTACAGGAGCGAGAACCCTCATGCATCACACTGGATTACTGGCTTCATCATTGGGAAAGCTCCTCATTAGGCCGGTGCTGCAATGCCTAACGGGCTCCCTGAGGGGGGCTCTTAACCGTATTGCTCTGATGGTAGCGGATGGAATCAGATCATATAGATAAGGTACCTAAATTCAAGTACCTGAGCAAAAATGGAGAGAAAGAAATAATAAAATTGGTTATCCATCAAAAAGTATTAATCATAAATGTAATCAGTGTTGATAAGATGGAGACCAAGATTAAAAGCAAGATGGGAGTAAATGGGTGAGAAATAATGCTCACGTACTCTCAACAAAAACACAAGAGG
This sequence comes from Pleurodeles waltl, assembly GCF_031143425.1. Classification (NCBI taxonomy): domain Eukaryota; kingdom Metazoa; phylum Chordata; class Amphibia; order Caudata; family Salamandridae; genus Pleurodeles; species Pleurodeles waltl. The sequence continues at coordinate 522,588,430 of NC_090442.1, forward strand.
ATTGAACCAATGATGGTGCCTCTAGTTATAAGATCTACATGTTTCGCGTCTGGTGGTCCAGCTGGATCCATTGACGCTTCATCAGGACCAAAGAAAGTTAACGACTTCTCCAGACAATAACTTAATGTGGACCCTATTAGGGAGAGGAATACAAAAAAAACCAGTCACTTACGTTAGTCTACTCTCTATGTCAAATAAGGTCGCCCATCCCCGGTCTCAGGATAGAGCTCCTAGGAATCGCATGTCAGGAACTGGAACTGACATTATTTATATCCCGTCCGTAGGTCAATGGACCTACCCTCCTGACAGCGTCCCCGATCGAAAGTGAAGTTTAGTAACCTAGTAACCCTAATGTCTACATTGGTCTCACCGGAGCTGAGGGCTAAAGGAGCGATATGTACACTCCACTATAGATACAGGTGATAAGTCATTGCCAAACACAGAGTGAGACATAGTTTCAGCATATGTTTCCATCTTTTCCATTGCCATAGATTCAGGAATTCCAAGAATGTGGAGCTTGTTGCACAGGGAGTGCACCTTGAGGACTTTATTTTAGCTTTTTATAATCTCCATTACTTTTTTCCATGTGAAAAAGCTGCTCCCAGAGGACGTGTTTGTGTCTTCAATGTCAGATTTGAAGCACTTCAGTTGGTCTATGTGTTCCTAGTGTTTAGCCACCTTGTCCTTAAGGCAGTCAAATCTATTGGTGAAGAGGTTAGTTTTGGAGTTTATGGTGCTTAAGCTATATTTGAGGTCCATGAATATGTTTTTGATGTCATGTGTGGCCATGGCTTAATCAGTCCACAGTGCATCCTGTGCCCGGCCTCCCTGTTCCGGGTCCACAGTGCAAGTGAGGCACTTGTTTTCAAAGGTCAGTTGACTGCTTGTAGTCATGCTTACCTATGTTGCTTTGTGGTGAACATTGTCATCTCCAGCTGATGTGTGATAATTCTGCCATCAGCATGGTGCCTCAGATCACAATATACTGAGTCCCGCCACTCTCCTACTATTGCCGGGGACACAAGAAGATTCAAGTCCCAGCGGCGGTGCAAGTACTTCCACCTGGACTGGCTCTCTGCTTCACATCTCACAGTCTGTGTCTATTAAGCAGTGCCATGGGGCGGTGACAATGAGCATAGTTGAATCAGTGCTCCTGTATGAAAATGCTCTCCGGTACGAAAGCACATGCCACCAGCTTGTGTGGTAGAATGCTGCTTTATGGCTGGCAAGATAGACTCCCCCAGGGCAGAACTGGGCAGCCCCAATCAATTTTTCACCACCACCAGCAGCAGGACTGATACGCAGTCCCTTCTCACATGCAGTTTACAACTCGAGCCTTAGGCCCAGAACTCAGCAGTCACTCAGTCATGAGCCCGCAGGGTTGTGGCTCCTCTGCTCCGTTGTCCTCTGTGCGGGGCCCATCCTGCAATCCACCACTTAAGCTCACCACCCCAGGGCAAAGATAATCTCACACAATCCTCATGTGGGCCAAGCCCCTCTCCTCTACAGTACCAGCTGCCTGTAGTGCTCTACAGCCCACAGGTAGAGGACAGTGGGGACAGAGTCTCTAACTCAAGTATCACCAGCCTCCAGGCCTCATTCTACAACCTGCTAGGCCCCAGCACGAACCCGGCCAGTCAGCGCAGAAGATCACCATGACCTCTGCAATGGCAGAGGAATGGGTCATCCCTCAACAGGCACCAGCTATAAGGATTAGCAGTGATCCTCTAAAGTATACTTATCCTCTCAAGGAATAAATGCCTGATTGATCCCCTTGGCAAGCAGAGCCTCTCTACATGGCAGCTATCTTGCAGTTTGGCTCTCTGGCACCCCACTTACTGTAACAGGTTTGTAGACAGTATACCAGGAAGCATAAACTTGCTACCAAACGTGCTCCAGATGCTGGTGTTCTGAAAGGAGTAGCTCTGGAGACTGCATGGACAGGGTTGTAAGCCAGTTTCACTGCCTGATTGACACTTCCTGTCAGTACTAATATATTATGACTGAGTTTCTATATCAGAATTTGTGATCTAGCTGCACTTCGTTCATCTAGAGGGATTTGCCGTGGGTCTGTTCTCAGTCATGGCACACAATCAATGTTTCAAGCAAGCAAATGGGTATCTTCTATTCTTGCATACATGTGTCTTTCAATCCATTTATTGGTTTCAAATGTGCTTGTCCATTTCACAAAACAAAAATATAGCCCACTGGTCAAACATGCCAACAAGAGCAAACTTATGAACAGTAGTACTGAGGTAGAAAGTCTGCCAGATGAATATGTGGCCAAAAGTTTGGGATCATGTGATGTCTTGGGTGTCACAAGGTGGCACTTAGCACACCTAAGGAGAGGGGTCATAGTAGTGTACATATTCTTTCAGCTGGTGTGTTGTAAGACTGGGGAGAAGCCTAGAGTCAAATTTGTGGCTTTCCAAGGAAAGGTTAACTGTTTAAAGTGATACATGATAAAGTATGTGTGTGTGTAGATTGCAAAGGTGGCAGTGGATGCTGCATGACATAACCAGAGAAGGGGGCTGCATATACCTTTGGAGATTGAGGTGGAGATTACAAGACTCTATAAGGAGAATGGCCTGAGGCTCAGTCACCGTGTGTGATTGTCTGGCAACTTGTTTGGGTATAATAAACTGGAGCAGGAGAATATTCCGATGCATGCATACTCGTAGACAATTTCCAAAGAGGCCAAAATGTATGGTATGTGGCGGGACTGAGGGTCACATTATTGTCAGCAGAGTGGGAATCGGAGTGGTGCAAGATGGACATAGGGGAAGTAAAGCATGCACATGGTGTGGACAGTGAGTCAGGGAGGTATTTTGAGGTTTTCATTTAATACTGCCCTGTAAATTAGTCCCTAATGTCTAGAAGAGTCATTGATTTGATAATACTGTATTATGCTGTTTCTGATAAAGGTTTCTATTCACAGAGTACTCACCGTTTGAATATTCCCCAACTGTCAGACTAGATCCAGAAACCTTTGAGCAGGGCTTTAGTTTGCTGCCAGGTGGTGCAGTGCAGCTTCACACTGATGCTGTTCCACTCTAGAAATGATTGGAGCCCATAGAAATGATTGGAACCCGCTGCCCCTACATGACATCAGTTTCTTTCTTTACACTCCATCAGTCAACTTAGAGGCTGATCCTGCAGCTTGTTCCAGCACAACCCAAGTTTCTGGGGCCAACAGACACTCCACATGAGTTTAAAGAGTTCTGCACAGCAATAATCTAGCTCTTCAGATCCCAACCGACTCCCTTTGGGGCCCAAGAAGCCAAGAGGCCCTCCAAGAGTACTGCAAGTGATTTTGCCCACAGAGCCAGTTGGACCTTTTGAGCCTGTCTTGCCTCCGGCTCCCGTCCTGACCTCGCTTCAGACACCACAAACTACTCCAGGCCCAGGGAGTTTGACATTGATGCTCTCTCCACTGATTCCAGTGGAGGTGGTCCCGATAGTTCTCTCCGACACCAGTCCGACCTTGACAAAAGTCGCACTTCATCACTTCATACTACACCATGCTAATGCCTAAGGCAGCCGAAGTACCTGACCTCCAGCGCCATACCTTGGATGTCAATACCAATGTATTTATAGAAGACCTCTAAGTGAGACAAACATCTTCTGACCCCTTCTATCATTTAATGAGGCACTAATGGATGCCTTATTGGGGGCTTGGGCCAAACCTTGTTCTGGCCCCTAGACAATCAACAAATTGCCAGGTGCCAGCACCTTGCTCCAGGTGATGTTGCTTTTATCTCGCACCACCCTTCCCCCAAAAGCCCTGTGGTGCAAGCTTTCATGAGCAGGCCTAAGCCTAACACCATCCCTACCACTTCCTCCAAGAGGGTTATATAAATGGATAGAAACATTTGGTAAATAAGGGCCTGATTTAGATATTGGCAGAGGGTTTACTCATCACAATGGTGAGGGATATCCCGTCTGCCAAAATATAAATCCCTTTATTTCATAAGGGATTTATATTTCAGTGGATGTGATATCAGTCACAATTGCGATGGAGTAACCCATCCGCCGAAATCTAAATCAGGCCCTTAGTGTTTTTCTCTACAAGTCTGGCACTCCCATCAATTAACATTAGCTGCTTGTTGGAATAATATTCCCTTTGGGACTCTGTAGCACAAGTCCTCCCTGGTGTGCCCAAAGATCTCCGATCTGTACTCACTCAGTCGTGATGAGGTCAAGTTCACAGTTCATTGTGGCTTGGACAACTCTGATACCATTGGTCAAGCCATCAAATCCAGTGTTGCCATTGACTGTCAAGTGTGGCTGGGTTCTCAGGCAATGTTCAGTCCTCCCTGATGTATATGCCCTTTGACAGGACTCACCTGTTTGGGGACAAGGCTGATTTCATTCTAGAATGTTTTAAGGAGAGCAGGGCTACTGCACACTCGCCAACAGCAACAGCTCTACGCTCCTTATGTGTGTTTAGCCGAGGACGAGGAACCCAGCAGTTTTGTGGTCAAGGATGTGGTGCCCACTGCCCACACAGGCAAGGTCAGAGACCACCGTCCTCAAGCCCCACCTGCCAACCCCTATAACATGCCTTTAGAGGAGCGCATCCATCCACTGGAAGGCATAATCCACTGATTCTTCCTCGGGTTGATGGCCACCTGCATCTTGCTGGTCATGCATGCCAGGTTGCATAGGTTGGCTCTATAATGGGATCTGAAGTTCCAGTGGGCCCAATATCAAGAGGACCACTGCAACCATATTCAGATTTGGGATTTGGGAGATTTGGCTGTTGAAGTACTTCAGTGGTGGTTGCTGGACCGTGATGTGATTGGATCAGTAGCAGATCCCTCTTTTCACCCCACTCAGAACTGACAGTGATGACTGATGGATAATTTCTGGGTTGGGGCAGCCATCTCAAGGAGGTGGAGATCAGAGGCCCTTGCTCTCTGGCAGAGTCCTGACTGCACATTAATCTCCTGGAGATGAGGGCCGTCTGCTTGGTGCTGAAAGCCTTCCTATCTATAGGGGTGCTGGTTCAGGTGCTTACGGACAACAGCACTGCCATGAAGTATTGTAACTAACTGGGCAGGTTAGAGTCTCAGACCCTGTGCCAGCAGGCACTGTGCCTTTGGGAATTGTTGAACCTCTAGGGAATTTACTTGGTGGTGAACTGGCTGGTGGGCTTTTTAAAGGTCACAGCAGACTAACTCAGCCTTCAGTGCCTAGCTCATCACAAGTGGCAATTACACCCTGTGAATAAGGAGAACCTTGTCTTGATTTATTTGCCACTGCAAGAATGCTCAATGTCAGCACTTCTGCATTCTTTGAGTTTCCAAGGTATCTCTCACTTGGAGACGCATTCTGCCTCGAGTGGAACTCCTGACTCCTGACTCCTGTATGCCTTTCCACCAATACCATTCCTGTCCCAGGTTTTCAAGAGGATCATGACCATCCGGACCCTTTTCACCTTTGTGGCTCCAGATTGAGCATGGAAAGTATGGTATCCAGAGCTCCTGGAATCGAGCATAAGTCCTCCGATCAGGCTGCCTCTGTAGAAGGATCTGGTGTCACACTAACAGGGAAGGGTTCTGCACCTGGGTCTTATCAATCTCCATCTTCATGCTTGGAGATTGAGCAGCAACAGATGAACACCTTTGACCTTCCTCTGGAGGTGGTTGATATCATGCCAGGCATCACTTGGCAAAAATTATGTATGCCTGTGATTGGAACAGATTGTTGGTTTGGTGTAGCACACACCAGATTGACACCCCTTCAGTCCAAGTTATCTGATGTACTGTTTGTTTTGTCTCTTGCCCGGCAAGGCTTTGGTTTGGGCATGTTTAAAGGTTATCATTAGGTCTTCTTATGATTGCCAGATCAGCCCTCCTTGTTTAAGTCACCAGTTCTTATGATATGTTTGGAAAAGGTACATGTGTTTCTGTCTTCTCCTTTTGTAATGATCCAATGGGACCTTCATCTGTTCCTCACTTATTTGATGTGCACTCTGTTCGAGCCTCTTCCCAGCTGTCCTTATGGCTCCTTAATATTAAGATGGTGTTCCTCATCCCATCACCTCAGCACAGCATGTGAGAGAGCTTCAGGCTCTTTGTGTCAATCCACCAAATGCTGCCTTCTTCCCAGACAAAATTGCTTCTGCAGGCATGAGCATCAGTTCTATCAAAAGTTGTGACGCCATTCAGCATCGGTCAAACTATTACCCTGCCAGCTTTCTATGCTCCTTCTCACCCCTCTAAGGAGGAGAAGAGGTTCCAATTCTTGGTTCCCAAATAAGCACCAAACTTTTAAATGATTGACCAAGGAACACCAGCTGGATGACTAGCTCTTTGTGGGGTTCTCTGGAGCACAAAAAAGGCAGGGCAGTGCAAAAGAGGACCATCACCTGCTGGTCTGGGCTTTGCATTAGGATCAGCTATGCACTGACCATAAAGCAGCCTCAGGAGGGACTGTTTGCTCATTCTACCAGGGCAAAAGCTGCTACCACTGCATTAGCAAGTGGAGTCCTTGTGTTAGACTTATGTCAGGCAGCCATGTGTGTGTCGCTCCATACGTTCACAAAACACATTTGTCTGGACAGTCAGGCTTGCCAAGAGAGGCTTTTTCCCGCCCTTGTTCCTGCAGGACTTTCTGGTTTGAGTCCATTCACTGACCCGCCATCAAATAGGTACTGCTTTTGTGTCTATTCAAAAGGTGAAAAATTTGCGGCTAGAAGTTTCTATCAGAAGAACAAGTTACCTTAGTTAATGCTTTTTCTCATAGAGACTTCTTAGCCACAGGTTCCTCACCAACCTGCCCATTTTCCTCCTTCTGTGATTAGACTCTATCCTTTAATATTATCACAAACCTAAGAATATGTACACTGGTCCCGACAAATTGGCTCCTGGGGCTCTGTGTCTGGGGTGCGGACAGCCTCCAAACTGACGTCAGCATGCAGGGGTGGCATCTATGTAGGCTCCACATGTCTTTTCCGGAGTAGATTGGCAATAGTGTGGAGCCGCACGGGGTCACCTTGTCACGTAGGCTCTCATTATTCTAATGAGACTACTTGATTTTGAGCAGCAAGATCGTCCACCGTGTGGGAGACTGAGTCTGACTCACGGTGGGTGACACGTGTCACTCCAAATCTGGGTTTTGCTCCGGATAACTAGCAGTGCCTCATCTCTCTCGAAAGGTAGAGATGATTGGGCAGCCGAGCGCATGACATATCATACTTCTCAGGAAAGTCGTGGTCACTCAGGTCGCATCCGGTTCTCTCATTCACAATTCGGTCTCATATATAAATGACAATGAAAGCAGTATAAGTTTTAAAGACTGGTTTAATAAAACAACTGCATTTCAGATAGCAAAGCGTGAGCTGCAATAACCAGAATGACACAACATAACAATATTAAAATGGTGACGATGAGAGTGAAGCATAAGAATAATGCTATCATATTGCCACTAAAGTCGATGGACTATTTTCTATCTGAAACATAATTTGAGCACGGCATGTTAAGCTCTAATCCTGCCTTTCAGGTTCTCCCGGGAGGACATCAACCCTCATACCTGAGCAAAGGCCTGTAGTCTGTGTTAGCATCTGCAGCGAAGCATTCAGCATACAGTTGTGGTTCCCTGGCTGGAATCTCCCTCTTAACGTCCCTGGCTGGAATCTACCTCTTAGCGTGTAATGGGACTAGGAAGCGTTTTTATAATAACACAGCTAATGTTCTAAGAAAATGTCCCTACGTAAGGATGTGTATTTTCTACGAATGTTGGAGACTAAACTTCTACCACGTTCACGTTCAACTGTAGCCTTGACTGAAGCACAAAGTGACCAAGAATGTGTTGTTTGAGAACACAGTGCTGGGCTATGCAAAACAGTTAGATAGAAGAAATTGAAACAAGACCGTAAAACTGTTTATGGTAAAAAATAACAATGCGAAGCTGAATAAAATATATCTAGGTCAAAGTGCACAGTGGCCTAGTGTATTAAAGTAACATGCATGGAGCTATAACTAAAATGGCTACACAACACCCTCCCCTTGTCGGTTGAAAGTGGTTCAAGCCCAAACTAAAATTTCTCAACCTAAGATATATATAAAACCCTACTCAATTTTGACAAGTTAAATGGACACACAAGCACACTATTTGGCAATTTAAACATGAGCATGTGGCTTATAACCGAATCCAATGATAATGTAAATTTAGAAAAGTTCCAAATTAAGTACGAGTCATGGAAAGTAGGAGATCTTCCACTTCGGCAGATGACAGAACCGGAAAGTCCACGCCAAAAATGATCGAGGAACAAGTGTGTTCCATAGCCCCAGTATTAACCAAGGTGGCATCCCGTGGAGTGCCCTTTGATGAGTTGATGGCAACTTCCTCCAGGAAGGGTAACTCATAATTAGCTTCACGTAGCAAATGCAGCATCAGTGCGCATGTCTGGTAATGAACCCTCAAGCGAGAACATCAACAGATCAGCCTCTATTGCTGGGGGGCGCTGCTGTGAAAGACAAACTTCCAGTGCATGTTAAAAAGAGCACTAGAGGCACCGGAACACGGGCTGCACACAATACAAAACCAGTCTGAATGACAAAGACCAGTCACACTCCAAATGCTCCAGGAGTGTTGCTCCAAAATGCTGCATCAAACGTTCACAACACAGCTGCGCTGATGGGAGCGCCGTCATTTGCCCTTGTTGCGGCGGGACAGCCATTGCGCAGAAACAACAGCAACAGCAGGATGCCAGCTAATAAAGCCAAAGTTATCGGAAATCCCCCAAAAATACTACCAAAAATTGAGTGGATAGCTGAAGGTATCAAACCGAATATGGAGGAGAAGGTGTGAACAAAACCAGAACCAACAGTTTTGAAAAAATTAGCTATTCCAGTTGTGCTGGACGCATTAAATATTCATCCCACGAGTTCACCAAAGTGTCTTGGAAAGTTCGCATTTAACAGGGACTATGCTTCTGCTGATGACCTTGCCACTTGAAGTGCGTAGGTCTTGCGTGCAGATGTAAGGGCCACATGCTTTTGAAACAATAAAGCCTTAAGTCTACTCAACTTGTCAAAATTCGCGTTTGAAGTAGCAATGTGAGGCCAGATATCAACTACCTCCTTCAATTTAGCGGGGGGAAAAAGTACGTCCCCGCAGCATGTAACGACCTTAGAGACCGAAACAACATAAACTATTCCGGCTCGCATGCCACAACAGTCTTCACTATTGAGAAGGACTTAGCTGCTGTTTGAAAGCACCTGGAACGTACGTCTAATCAAGGGGACTGGAACTCCCTTCAGATAACAAGCAAAGTTTGCAGCCGAGGCGTTACACGGCCCATGCAAGGACAGCTGTTTACAAATCATCGAATGGCTGACAGAAGTCTTGCATTCACTACTGCTAAGAAAGACCTCTTTCATGCCATTGACGAATTTGTACAAGAACGGAAGCTCCCACACCTCATGGATGTAACTATCTCCCAGCTTTTCATATCTGCCTACAGGAATGTGTTTCAAACAGAAGGTGAATTGTAGTGCGGAAATAGGCAGATTAATAACCTCGTGTATTAACCACTCTGCCGATGGTATTTCGGCCACGCTATAAGGCAACTTTTCTAATTTCTCGATGTTAAGCATGGCATAAGTCGCTTCTTTCTTAGCCATTAGCTGTTGTTGTCGCGTCAGATTAAAAGAAGAAAATATCTCCCTTGCACTGACGTGCTGCCATGGAATGCGACCCGCCTTCAATGTTTGAAGCATCCAACCCAACTGCATAATGTACCTGATCTGTTTCTGTCCATGGTATAAAGAAGACATATCAGATTGTATAATGTCTATAGCAGAAGAGACAATGTTGTTAATTGTATATATCCGGTCCGACAAGGTGTTAATCCCATTATTCACAACAGCCAATGCCTTTTTTAGATTTTCCTGATCGATTTGCCTTAACCGGGCAGCAGCATCTTGTTGGGAAAGTTTCCATATTTCATTGTATACTGCATATAAGAAACAATTCCTACGTGGTTTTCTGGGGCCTGATAAGAAATCTTGTAAGTCAGTGGTGTTAGACAAGAGACTGAGGTGTTCTTTAACCGCGTTTAGTGAGGATGAGTTTAGCCACTGTTGGCATAATTTTCCTACACTATATGTTGTAATGATATCTGCATGTTCTGGAGATATGTAGTGAGGGTCTGGCCTACTCATCCTAAAACCCCCCGAGAAGTTAATAAAATGTTGATGACACCCATTGGTATCTATTGGCCAAAATAACCACCCGCCTGGACGTGTCAGTGAAGCATTAAACGTACCATTCTGGATCCACTCGTCGAGCTCATCTTTAGTTGCATTTGTGTATTTTTGCCATTTGTAAACTTTTGCAGGGGCAGGTATACTGGGCATGTTTAATTCTCTGATTGTTGCTAAGCCTAAACAACACATTTGTTGCACAGTTTCATTTAAGAAGATCATCTGAAGAGAAATAAGACATGCTCTAAACAATGCTTCTTTTCCCTTAATTTGCCAATTTTTTGTTCCCTGGTCACTTTTCAGATCAATTGATTTGGACCAATATTCATAGCATTCTATTGATAACCAGGAAAGAAAGGATTCCGAATATATAAATTTCGTATTAGTCAATAACATTTGTATATCCTTAGTAGGTGGTACCTTAAAGTAATACGACTCAGCATTCTTTTGATTGTGCCCAGAAAAATATGCAAACTTTTCAGAATATGTTTTAGAACTTCCTTGTGGTGGAGTTGGACAATGTTCCCATTGCGTGTAATTAAATACCATTTTGGGACTGCTCGCTCTAGGTATGAAGTGGTGCCCATAATAATTATAGCAAAACATATCACCATAATTTTCTTTTAATTGGTAAACATCTTCGTTCTCAAAGACAGTATAATATTGCAATTCTGTCATCATGGAGTCAACTGCTTTCACACCCCAATCATCAGATACAATGCCTGGCATTACTATATAATTCATTGATAATTTGAACACATACGGTATTTGAATAATTTCCGTGGGACCATATATATCAAACATTACTTTGTCCCAAACAATCCCATCAGGAATAGGCACTGTGGAAATGTTCACAAAGGATAAGTCTCTCCGGACTTTATGTGATGAAAAATGTGGTTTCAAAACCTCCTCCACCTGTTCAACTGTTGATCTTTCAGGAAGAAAATAACCATGTATTAATAAGAAAAAGGTAGTAACAAAACCAATCCAAAGTAGAAAGGCTAGGACAGTCAGAGAAAGCCATATATAGTTCCATGGAAAAATGAAATATGTTTCTTTAAGCCAGTTTGTTAGCTTACGTGCACTTGCCAAATCAGCTGTCAAAGAGGCGAATGAGTCAGAGAAATCATCATTGAAGTTGGCAAAATAACCAGAGGCAGTTCGTGCAAATGGCGTAGCCGTTGTCAGTGGTGGAGTTGGTGTTTCCTATGGTGGCACACTACAGACAGCACCATCCGTTTGGCTTGTAGTCGAGTTGACTTGGTCAAATGTTTCTAAGTTAGTTGATGTTAGTGGAACTAATGCAAGATCATCTTCCACCCTCCCCAACCTCAGAGAGGTATCAGTGTTGGTATAAACGACTTGTAGTGGAACTTTTTCACCAGTAGTGAGAGGGATTAGGGAACTACTGGATGTTCCTCTTGGTCGGCTGTGCAGGATCGGCCACATGGTGTAATTTGACATTGTCAATTGAGACAAAACTATTTTCTTTTGCACCTGCCAACGGTGGTAGAATAACAGTTCTGGTACTGTGTATCCCTAGTACAGGGACTGGTTCTCGATAAGAAGGGCAAAATTCCCTTTTCACTGCGACTTTTTCACGTACAAGATCCCCAACTCTGGGAATTCAGCCGGTAGATGTTACTGGCACATCCTTAATTCCTGTGGATGCAGCACTTTTGGAAGAATTATCATCACAGAACTATTGCATTTCCTGTAAGACAGTGACACGTTCATTTATGTCAAAAGGTGTTTCTGCTGCATCCACGCCAGGACCATCAAGATCCGGAACATACATTTGAGTTCCGAACAGGCACTCATATGAAGTACGACCCCCCAGGGACCTTCTAGGCAGGTTATTTAGTGCTCTCTCGACTCCATACAGGTGATTAAGCCAAGTACGACCCGTACCTAAGACTCTGGCTGTTAAGGATTGCTTTAAATTGTGGTTTACTCGTTCCACAACACTATTTCCCTCGGGATGAAATGGAGACGAGTACTGTAGTTGGACCCCCAATGAAGCCATGGTGTCCCTGAATGCCCTTGAGGTGAAAGCAGGGCTCTGGTCCGAATGGAAGGCCGCAACTGCATATGTACTGATAAAGACTCGCAAATCTTTAATAACAGTCCAAGTGTCAGCCGAGCGTTGTGGCCACACCCATACAAATCTGGAGCATGAATCAACAGCGACTAATATGTATTTGTATGCACTATCAGGTGATAGGGGACCTCAGTGGTCCAAGTACACACACTGTAACGGTTTGGTTGAAATTAAGAGGGGTGTCTGCAGTGGGCGCTTGGCTGTGGAAACTTTGATTTGTTGACAGATGTCACAAAAAAGGACATACTGCTTAGTCTCTTTGTAGAGACCTGGTCACCAATAACGGGCATGTAAGATTGAAACTGTAGCCGCCACACCAGCATGTGCAGATGCCTCCCCCTCATGTGCTGCTTTAATCAATTGTGGTCTTATAACTTTGTTAGGGATGTCTCGTACGCCTACGCCTGGTATCTTAACTTCAGCATTCAGCATACTTCCCATATGATAATGATATTTGTTAGGAAATCCTTTAGGATGGGGCGTACCATCAGCCGTAGCTTTCACGGCAGCCCAAATGTCTGTGTCTGGTTTAGAACTCGAGCGAGTCATTTCAGCTACAGTGGCTACTGCCACTGCTGACTTTGCGGCTTCATCAGCCAATGTATTTCCAGCAACATGTATTCCAAGGCGCTGGTGTCCAAGTGTATGTACAACATGGACATTTGGTAGCGTCTCTTTCAGGTCAGCTACTTTCCCCCACAGTAGTCTGTGTTTAATGGTGTTGCCTTTGGACTCTCTGAACTCATTCTGGTGCCAATAATGCAGGTATTCATTAAAGGACTGGACACAATAATATGAATCACAAACAATCAGCGTAGACTGTGCCGGATCTGTGTGTTCCAGTGCCATCAGCAGAGCTTTTAGCTAAGCCAATTGTGCTGTACAATCCCCTAGGGTCTGTGTAAAGGTATGTAGAGGACAAAATTGATCCCCTTAAATATAGCCACTTACGACTGCGCAAGCAGCAGAATATTGATGTTTTGTTCCAATTGCAGGTTGTGCAGAGCCATCAGTGTACATGACTCTATAATACTGATCAATAGGCAAGGTATTTGCTGGAACTGGCTATTATACTTCATATTGTAGGAATTCCTGAGTTTGTAATTTTGGGTCAAAAATGTAGTCTACATCAGTGGCTGTTAGAGACGTAGCCCATTGTATCCAACGGGATGTAGTGCTTTTGCGTTCGGAATGCTAGCTTTTGTAACAGCCTCTAGGGCTGGGATTGGAGAAACAACAATAATGCGTTTTCCTTGGGCAAGAGGTATTTCTTTAATAACAGCCATCTGTACGGCAGTGAGAATTTTCTCTGTAGGAGCAAAATGTTGTGCAGCTGCTGAATACAAATGTGATTTGTATGCAATCTGGACTGTCTCACCTTCATTAAATGTCACATAGGTGAAACCGATGGACCCAGCTATTACCCTGATGACCAAATGTGTTTTGTTGTCCCTTGTGTGTTAATGTTGTACTGCAAGCGTGTCTGTCTGCAATTCTCTAAGAATGCGTGTATGTTCAGCTGTCCAGAATTTACTCAAAAAATCAGGACGTATTAAGTCGTATAAAGGTTTTATGCGCGTAGCATAATCTGGAATGTAGGTTCTGCCAAAATTTTAAAAACCCAATAATGATTGGAGTTTTTTAATCGTATTCGGTGGTTGTATCTGTGCGCACTTTTCTAAGAATTGTGGCGCTAGGCTCTTCCCTTCACTTGACAGCTCATATCCTAGAAACAGGACGCTGAGGAAGGCAATTTTTTTTTTTTTTCAAGTTAAATTTGTAGCCAAATTCGGCAAACCCTACAATAATGCGGGCTACCCGTCTTAAATGTTGTAATAATTCATCATCTGTGGGATATATATCATCTACATAGGACAATGCTTCAGGGTCAATCTCGTGTAAAATGGCAGTGACACGAGGCGTGAACAGTCCTGGGCTGTTCTCATACCCTAGAGGTAAACAACAGAATTTTTTCTGAGAGCCTAGTGCGCTAAAGCTTGTTAAGTCTCTGCTTTCAGGTGCTATATTCTGGCAGAAAAACCCATTGGAAATGTCTAGTATTGTTTTGTATTTTTGACGCACTATGTTGCTCATTAGTGCAGTGCTATGTGGATTTTGTAAAGCATAGCTGCGTGTATGACTATTTAGATGTCTGTAGTCTAAGACTATTCTGTATGAATGGTCCGGTTTAGCTACGGGAAATAAAGGGTTATTGATTGGCGAGACACAGGGTTCAATCACACCCTGGTACTCTAATTGCATGAGTATTTCTCTCACTGGTGCTTTTGCTTCATGTTTTATAGGATACTGCGGTTGTGGCTGAGGTTCACTTTTAATGGGAATTACATTGTAGGGGAGTCTTTATCCCATCCTACGTGATTTCTGTATAATGCAGGTGCTTGTGCTAGAGCCCATTCAATGGAATAGGATTCAGCTAGTTCCTCTGGAACAAGGGGCGAGAAGGAAGGCTTAATGACATCTTCTCCATATGGGCAGGTACGGACAAAGTCAGGCGGGCAATCTTGTTTGGCCAACAAGACATCATACACTTTTATTATGCGATCCCAAAAGATTGCGTCTATTGTGCGTTCAATGTGTCCTTCTAATTGCAGCGTTACTTTGTACACCCTATCACGCTTGGAGACACGCATGTCCACTGTTTCTACTTGTAGAAAGTCATCAGTTGCTTTCAACTCCAGATGCTCTAGAAGATTCCGGCGAACTATTGTGATCTCTGCCGCGCTGTCTAGCAATGCTAGAGACCAATTCTTGTTCTTCAAGAGGACCCTCTTCCTGTGTGGCATGTCGGACTGCCACTGCTGCCACTTTTTTCTTTTTAAATTGTTGTTTTTGTTGGGCAGGTTTCTCTTCCTTTTTAACAGAAGCCTCCGAAGAGCGTTGTGATTCCTGTCTCGGTTTCACGTACTCTGTTCTTCGCTCTGATCGCCCACCTCTCTCATTTCTCTTTTACAATGAGTCCTGAAAGGAATGAGATTGGCGTGTATCAGTATATTGATATCTATCAGGCGTTTTGATATTATCTCTATTCCTGAGATTATACCTATTCTGTGGGGTCTCTGTGCGTGGAGATTCTCCCCTTTCTTTTTTAGGCGTTTATTGCTTTTTATCCCAGCGTTTCTTATTACCCTCAGGTTGTTGTTTGGGGTTATCTTTATTTGATTTACCCTGGAATTGAGGTTTTTGTGGTCTGGCCCCTAGGCTATCTCGACCGATACTTGAATAGGTTTCTGCTATTATTTTAGGCAGCTCTCGTTCTTGATCTTGTTGCGGAACGTCACGAAGCCACATGCGCACTGCAAGTGCAACTGCTTCCCCTTTAAGGTTACTTAAAATGATTGAGGACACTGTGGCAAAATTGCCCCTCAATTGCATCCCCAAATCTAGGGCCGGGGCAGCCCCATTTTCATCTTGAATTTGTTTCAGCACTTCCGGTAAATTGGCATGTGTCGGTGTACCGTGTGTGGTTGTGTAGAGCGCGGCAAATACCGTACCCCAGGTATTATAGTTTTCTACTGTAGGGACCATCCCACAGGGCAAGCACATTGTTAATATTCTATGTTTATCCTGAGGTCCCGTATGGGGAAATACTGCCTCCAGCGTATTAATTATTTTGTGCTAACCAAAACGGAGTTTCTTCTCGTTTGGTGGGTACTTTACCCATAATCGAATGTACAGTCGCAGGATTTATACCTGGCGTTACTGCATGTGGGTGTGCTGGAGCAGCACGTGTTGGGTTTGTATTTAATGTTTGCATCATAAATTGTACTAATCGTCTATATATTGCTGTTAACTCAATGTATAAGCGACGAACCTCAGCTACTGCTAAATTTCCAACCGCAGGATGTGGTGTATAGGTGGCCAATAAAGGCCAGGTAGGACCGTCATTACTTAGTGGACCTAACCTTACTGGTAATATTGTATGGGGTAGGGCGCCATCAAGCCAAATATTATGTTCTTGATAAGATAGAGGTATCTCTAAATATGCGTACGCTCTGTATTGTCCAGGCGCGTTTGCAGGGGTAAATTGGTGAAATGTATTTGTGTTCCCATCAACTGCTGTAAATGTGACCCAAGAGTAAAAAAGTTCTGTTCCATAAGCTGCGTGGGCGTCCACCACGAACGTGACTGGACCTCCCTGGGCCTTAGGCCATTTGCTAATAAGTGTGCTGTGAGAGGTTGTCTCATGTTAACAGCTATTTGTACATGTTGGGGATTCGCCATGATAGTAACACTATGAGTTCAGAGAAGGGACGCCAAAATGGGGTTTCCTTTTAAAGTTCAAGCTTGAACAACCACCAGTTGTAATAGGAATACCTACACAGCTCTGGTGGAAATCCTCCATACCACGGACGTCTCCGCATAAGCATTGAGGTATCATTATATATAATGAGACAGAGATACTCCGGAGGACCCGAAAATTAGAGCCTGACCAAACGTTGGCGGCGCCATGTCGCGTAGGCTCTCATTATTCTATTGAGACTACTGGATTTTGAGCAGCAAGATCGTCCACAGTGTGGGAGACTGAGTCTGACCCATGGTGGGTGACACCTGTCGCTCCAAATACGGGTTTTGCTCCGGCTAACTAGCAGTGCCTCATCTCTCCTGAAAGGTAGAGATGATTGGGCAGCCAAGCGCATGACATATCATACTTCTCAGGGAAGTCGTGGTCACTCAGGTCGCATCCGGTTCTCTCATTCACAATTTGGTCTCATATATAAATGACAATGAAAGCAGTATAAGTTTTAAAGACTGGTTTAATAAAACGACTGCATTTTAGATAGCAAAGTGTGAGCTGCAATAACCAGAATGACACAACATAACAATATTAAAATGGTGACGATGAGAGTGAAGCATAAGAATAATGCTATCATATTGCCACTAAAGTCGATGGACTATTTTCTATCTGAATCATAATTTCAGCACATCATGTTAAGCTCTAATCCTGCCTTTCAGGCTCCCCCGGGAGGACATCAAACCTTATACCTGAGCAAAGGCCTGTAGTCTGCGCTAGCATCTGCAGCGAATAATTCAGCATACAGTTGTGGTTCCTGGCTGGAATCTCCTTCTTAACGTGTAATGGGACTAGGAAGTGTTTTTATAATAACACAGCTAATGTTCTAAGAAAATGTCCCTACGTAAGGATGTGTATTTTCTACGAATGTTGGAGACTAAACTTCTACCACGTTCACCGGCAATGTACCAAACTGTAGCCTTGACTGAAGCACAAAGTGACCAAGAATGTGTTGTTTGAGAACACAGTGCTGGGCTAACCAAACAGTTAGATAGAAGGAATTAAAACAAGACCGTAAAACTGGTTTTGTAAAAAATAACAATGCGAAGCTGAATAAAATATATCTAGGTCAAGGTGCACAGCGGCCTAGTGTATTAAACTAACGTGCATGGAGCTATAACTAAAATATCTACACAACAACCTGATGACATGCCGATGTCCTACTGAAAGGTTGGGATCCAGTATCAACCTGGGCAATACTCATAGGTGAGTAATCTGCATCTAGATAGAGTCTTTACCAGAAAAAGCATTACCGAGGGTAAGTAACTTGTTCACCTGAGTCGCTATTCCTCTACAGTGCCCTGCGGTAAGCCTTCTCTGCTTGCTATCGCTACCTTTGGCGAGTTAATTATACAAAGGAAGCAACTTGATTACTGAACTGGAATGAAATAGATTGGGGCTCACAATCACCTTACAGCTTTAGTCTAGGTAGCGAGTGCTATAAAAACTCTTTGACCAAGACCCCACAAAAAGGTATCCAGTTCACAAACACGCACACCTATACACAGCCACATACACACACGCACATACATATTACACACACTACGGCCAACACACACACACACACATACCATCCTGCAGGTACACATCACCGGCACAGTCAAACACAACAACACTACCAGATGACACAACAACACCACAACCGCCATACCTCAAAAGCAATGTTAAACATCCACAATACACACCTCCACTTGAAAAATCATATACAATACTACGTAACAACACCAGAGAACCAACACACACAATCACACTTCCATACATCAAGGCATATGTCATACCCCGCAAACACACTTTACAGAGGATCAGACATACCAATCATCACACACACTCATGCCCACAGTACAACTACACAAGGGCACACAACACTCCAAATAACACATGTCAACAGAAGCACTACATACAATTTCAACATAAATCCATTTCCTAAACTCATACATGCCTATCACACAATACACAGACTTCACTGCGGGACAAATGCAATACACACACCCACATATGCTGCCCAGACACAACTGGAAGTACAACCATCACCCACACAAAATGTTTCACACACAAACAAAAGCAGGCAAGACTAAAACAGCCATAAGGCAGGACAAAAATGTAACCCTGGAACCAACAACTGGTTGGTCCAGATGTATGTAAATAAATAAATAAATATATATGAAGAACTATGTACAAAAGAATAAGGTCATATGGAAGGACTGGACTTGGGGAGGCACACAGAACATTTAGGGGTCACACAGCGTGGCAGAGGAGTAGGGAAAAGGGACAGCTCAGAGAGGAAAGATTTCTTTGACACGGGTACGGTCATGGCAAAAGGGTTTGGGAGTGGAGGGAGAGGGAGTCGTTGTAAGAGGTGTTTTAGTGGATGTCTTGAGTGCATGTGTGTGCGAAGTATGGTTGTGTGTGTTGGGTGTCTGTTGGGTGGGTGAGTGTGGGAATTTATGTTGCTTGGGCAGAGGGGGTGGAGGTGCTGGGAGATGCTGTGGTGTCTGTTGGGGTGGTGACTGCAGGTATGGTGGATGTACTGCATGTAGGCATGTCTATAGTTGTGGTGTCTGCAGATGTGGTGACTGGGGTGGATGTCTGTGGGTCTGCTATTGTGGTGACTGTGTGTAGGATAGGAGTTGTGGCTGTATCAGTGGATGCTGGTGTGGTGTCTTCAGGTGTGTCCGGTGTAGTGTCTGTGAAGGTGGGGGAGTCAGTGCACGTAGTGAGTGTTGGTGTGTCTGCAGGTGGCTGTTGTTTGTGTGCATGCCAGTGGTGGGTCTTGGGGTGCTTGTGTTTGTCAGAGGCACCCTTGGATGTTGAGGTGGATGCATGCTTGTCTGTCTGTGTACTTTGGCTGGGACGGGGAAGAGGGTTTTGGGATTGGGAAGAGGAAGGTGGAGGGGGGACAAAAGACAAAGGGTGACTGGCTGACTTAGTATGTAGACTGGAGCCTGAAGGGATCTCTGTAGACCAGCCAGTACACCTTGAATGCCCTCCAGGAATGCATTGCTGTGTTGTAATTGAGTTTCTAGTCCCTGGATGGCATTCACAATGGTCGACTGACACACAGAGATCGACCTCAGGAGGTCAATAGTCTCCTCACTGAGGGCAGCAGGGCTGACAGGGGTCTGCGGCGAAGGAGACGCCCAACCTCCTGGGAGAGCAGGCACGGACAACTGGGTGGGGAGCTACAGGGAGGGCTGTGGTAGTAAGGGGGGTGGTGGACAAAGATGATGCTGGGGTGGTCCCAGAAGGGTCCACCACCACCAGGGAGTGTCCACTGGAGGAGGATTCTTAGGATGATGATATGGATCCTGTCTTCCCTGGGGCACTCCCCTTGCTCTCCGGGCCACTGGGTCCCTTTCTATTGGTGGTATCAGAACTCCGGGTCCCGTGGCCATCAGCATCCCCACTAGCCTTTGCCTGTCGATGCTGATGCACACAAATACATAGAAAGGGAGGAAGAGATAGAGAGGTGAGAGAGAGGGTTATCACATTCTTCACAGACACACATTACAACATGGACAACTGTAGGTATACATCTCCTGGCTATGCAACCTCATATAGCAACCCACAAATCCTACATCATGTCACAACATGTTACTTCTGTCCACCATTTGATGTCATCCCTCTCACCCACATCATAATAAAGTAGGGTAGCATGACTGGAGCCTTCCAGAAAAGTCACCTTTTAAGCTTTGTCAGCATGCTCATTATGCCCTGGTTGAAGCTGAAATACTGTTCTGATCCTGATCATAACTCTCCAGCCTTCTATCACCTATAGGAAAAACAGTTGTCTGATCACAACATATCATGCATGCTCTGATTCTACACCTGACCAGTCCATGTCCAGAAGTAATGTCCCATGATAGTTAAGACAACTCTATTCTCAGACCACACATCACCTGCCATTCAAATCACATGCCTGGCTGAACCTTCTGTACATGTGTGCCATAATGGATACAATCACTGATGTACCCACAACAAATAGCACTCCCATAGAGTTGACATCTGATGTGTAGAATACATGTCTGGGGAACAGCCTTGTCACTACATGTACCAAATCCAAGAGGAATGTCTGCAGACACTAAACACAGATACACCTCATCACTTCACACATCCATGTGCAGCTACAGTGGCCTACATAGCACACAAGACATCTACTGACAATGAGTGCAGTGTTTGAACAACAAACATTAGCCATCCGCAAAATACATTATAGGGCATTCCACCTGACATGCAGTTACAGTTCCACGACATGATAACATGAGTAAACCAACATCACTCGCACCATTACTGACGTGATTTCCTGTACCTAAGTCTGGATAACACACATATCCCATTGAAAAGATGTACACAGGGACCTACACAACTGCCATTGCACTGACAACATATCCCACAACAACAACACCTGTAATCGAAACAGTAGTGCAGCTAAACCATCACATCTTGATTTAAGAAGTCAATCAATACCTAATTCTGACCAAACTGCCCACATCAGCCAGGCAAAGGGTAGCAATGATTGTCCCACTCTATAAGATGTGTCCCCAAGTAACCATTGAGACAGGATGTAGGCAGATAATAACATATGTTGCACCCTTATTGGTAGGGCATTGGCACACATAGCATGGACAGTGTGTATTGTCAAATGCTAGTTCTGCCTACTCACTTACCTCCTCTAGAACAAAGCCATTGGGATAAAAGTGATTTGCCCACATGTCAATGGCATGGAAATGCATGAAAAAGGCAAATAGACAATTTCAGACACACAAAGTAGAATTGCCTTCTGTTACAACCTTCATATATCCCATAGTATGAACCTGAAGGGACAAAGGAGGTGTATCTACAAACCCATATGTACAGTCCTATACTGCCCATATCTGTGGAGTGATTGAGATGCCTGCCTCACAAGGAGTCAATACCTGTACCAGGACAAAAGGTAAATACTCCCTGTACCAAATATGTCAGGCACTCAGTTCCAAATACAGGTGATCATCACAGGTGGGAGTGGTCAGAGACATTAGAGCTACTAAAGAATGTATGCTGATGGATGGACCTGGAAATACCCTTTCGGTAGGATGATACAGCAGCTTACATCCATATGAATGGCTGGGTGGAGTCACACATGTGGTATTGTCATTTGAGCATCTCCACATGCGGTCATAGATATGTCTACACACAGGTGATCTAAATGTACACATAGCAAACCATGATGCCACATTCCCACCTAACAGTCAGGCAATGGGGGTACTACGTATTCCCACTAGTCTACATACATGTAGCACCTACTACATTGTAACAGCTGCCACAGTGTGACTGCAAACACCATATTACCCGAGCCAGTACAAGGATACAGTAAGTACTTACTCTCTTGTGGCTGCTGTGCTGCCCTCAAACGCCCATCCACCTCAGGGTAGGCCACCGGCAAAATATGGGCCATTAGGTGGGGTCAGGGTCCAACGGGCACCCCTCTCTCGTTGGGAGGACATCCCCAGCTGGGCCTTAGCAGTCTTCCGGGCCCAGCATCTCAGGTGCTCCCACCGCTTTCAACAATGGGTGCTCTGCTGGCTGTAGACCCCCAGGGTCCGCACTTGCTTGGCAATGTCATGCCCGATCGCCTTCTTCTGATGGGCGTTCACCTGCATGGATGATGCAGACAAAAGAAGAAAGTTATGTACACATTCAACATACCAATATGTCGTCACTACACATCTGTCACAACAAGTAGGCACATAGTCCCATACTCTCTGCTGACACGCCTTCACAATATGCCATGTGCATGCATCTATACCCTCACCAGTTCGCATGGCTGAATCAACATCACACACAACACCAATCACACATGACTGGAACGTTGGACTCACCTGCTCCTCTGGTGCCCTATATAGCTGTACATACAGGAGAGGACCTTCTCCACTAGCTTCTCCAGCTCATCCGGGGTGAAGGCAGGGGCCGTATCACCTGCAGGACGTGGCATGATGGCTCCCAGAGGCAGTACACAGCAGCTCATGTCATGGAAATCTTGGTGGCAACAGTGTCAGGAGACAGGTGAGCATAACTGCAGAAAATGTCAGTCACGACCGCCACGTACAGGACTATCACCGCCGGGGGTCATGCCCATTGGCCCCAGTACGCCAAGGCAGCAATTTTAACCAATGACAAGTTGCCTGGTGGTTGCAACCGCCTACCGCCATGACGACTTCCGCCAGCGGACTTAGGTCATTTCCAACTGTCCACTGCAGTAGGTCAGGCGCCTGCCATTTTGGGCACATATAATCATTGAATGTGTTAAATTATCTGCGTCAGTCACTTACAACCCCAAAATTCTATGTAATCGTATGTTGTGGCATCATGGTAATGCAACATATTGTGACAATCTTTGCACATTGACATGTTGAGGCAGTATACCTGTTGAGAACTATGTTAAGTTACTCAAAGGTTCATAGACCACGGCTAGTTATAGGTAGATTCCAAAACATATGTGTGATTAGTGCAGGATAGCTTTCACCCACACACGTACAATTACATATGTTTCTTATATATAATCCAATTTACATGTTAGCCAATGTGCAGCTATGAGGATGTATTAGGTGCATATCAATGGACTGTATTTTATATGTCAGCAGTGCTATGCATCTTCTACAGATGTCAGGTGTCAGGTAATATATAATGTGTTGCTGATGTGTGCATACTGCACGACTCATTGTACATTCGCTCCTCTCAACATAGTTAACCTGCCATGAGGAGAGTGAGACAGACACCAGTGTACCGTCCACTGGTAGACCTGGCAACCATGGAGGACAGGCATATCATTCAGACATATCATCTGAATCGTCATACCATCATGGATCTACGTACATAGATGGAGCCAGATCTGATGCCAGCCATTCACAATCCCTATTGCATACCTCCCATCATTCAAGTTTTGTCTTTGCTACACTTTCTGGCCACAGGCTCATTTCAGAATACTGTCGCCTTAACAGCAGGGATGTCTCAGCCCATGTTCAGTCCAGTGTTGAAGGATGTATTGTGTGCATTGCTGAAACACCTGGACAGCTACATCAGGTTCCCCCAAAGAGCAGATTTGGCGTATGTGAAGGCAGACTTTTATGCAATCTGACACATTCCTCATGTGGTAGGAGCCATTGATGGCACCCATGTAGCCCTTGTCCCTCCCAGTGCCAATGAACAGGTGTTTAGGAACAGGAAGAACTACCACTCAATCAACATAGAGCTGGTGTGTCTGGCAGACCAGTACATCCCACAAGTCACGGACAAGTTTCCTAGATCAGTGCATGATTCCTACATAATGCGGAACAGCAATGTCCCACATCTGATAACGCAACTACAGACAGAGAGGGAAGGGCTGCTTGGTAAGTATGCATTGTAGTGTGCGTTTCAGTGTTATGTCACCTGTCATCACAATATAGCCAATCACAGCACCTATTATGACTCTAGCTATCCAAAACCTTCTTTGGCTGTTGACACCAGTGAGGTACTCAGCCACGCCGGAGGAAGCCCGTTTCAATGAGGCCCACAGGAGGACAAGGGGTGCAATCGAGCAATCATTCAGGCTCCTGAAGGCAAAATTCAGGTGCCTGGACCTATCTAGAGGTGCCCTGCTCTACTCGTCCCACAAGATATGCCAAATAATTGCTGCCTGCTGCATGCTCCACAATCTAGCCCTGAGATGTCAAATACCATCGCTAGCAGATGAGGGTGAGGCAGCTAGACCAGTGGCTGGAAATGCTGATATGGCAAGTGATGAAAAGCCAGAGGAAGAAGGAGCAGCTGACTCTAGGGCAGAGCTCATCAATCAGTACTTCCACTGACATACAGGTATGTGATGTGGACCTTTAAAAATGTTGAATGTGTATATTTTGAAGTGGATGGCTATTACACCCCCTGACTTGAATCATCAGTGGGGTGTAATGAGCTCCAATGCCTATGAGTGAGTTGTGGAAGCAGACAAATAGATTGTAAGGTCTACAGTAATAGAGGGTTAGCTCAAACATGTATTGTTACATCTGATCCTAAAATACCCTTCTGTAATGGACTAATCTGTATTGAGCTATGGGGGTCATTACGACCCTGGCGGTAAAAGGCAGTTACCGCCGGTCAGAAGACCGCCATAACACCGCCGCGGCCGCGGTAACCCGCCAGGGTCATTCTGACCCACAACTGCCAAACCGCCAAAAACCCGACCTCCACTGAAGGCCGCCACATCAGCGGTCAGCGATAAACTGGAGATGACCAAACCTCCACCGTCACGCCAACAGAAATACGCCCATGCCATTACAACCCACGAATCCACGCGGCGGTCTTTCAACCGCGGTATCCCATTGGCGGTACACACCGCTGCACTCAAAATACACACACATCTACAAAACACTGCCACATTGGACAATTACAAATACACACACCTGATACACATACAAACACCACTCCCACACAATCAATACGATATAAAACGCACACCCACATCACCCACAAACCCCCACAAATTGAAATTCTGAGAAAAGGCGCAATACACAGAGAGAGAGCACAGGGAACGCAAACCACAACACACACAGGAACCCAACATCATCCCCCACACTACATCTACGCACAAAACACCACACACCACCACCACACTCATCACCACAAACACCACCCCACACCTCATCCACACAACACCATGGCACCCCAAAGACACCCCAGGTTCTCGGACCAAGAACTCAGGGTCATGGTGGAGGAAGTAATTAGGGTAGAGCCCCAGCTCTTCGGCACACAGGTGCAGCACACCACAATAGCCAGGAAGGCGGAGCTATGGCAAAGGATCGTCGACAGGGTCAATGCTGTGGGACAGCATCCCAGAAATCGGGAAGACATCCGAAAGCGCTGGAACGACCTACGGGGGAAGGTGCGGACGATGGTGTCAAGACACAACATCGCTGTGCAGAAGACTGGCGGCGGACCCCCACCCACTCCACCCGAATTCACAGCATGGGAGCAAGAGGTCTTGAACATCCTGCATCCTGAGGGCCTCGCTGGAGTAGGCGGAGGAATGGACTCTGGTAAGTCTAATCTCAACTACTTCACCCCCCCCAACCACCAGCATGCCAACCCACACCCCCACCCTCACGCCCAACCCCCCAGCACATATCCTCCCTGCTAATGTCTCACCAGCACAACCCACCCAAACCAACACCAACCCCTGAATGCCAACACAAACCATGGACACCCATCACCTAAGCATGACCACTGCACATACCCATCCCCCCCCCCAAACCACCCTCACAACTCCTCCCACAAGGGAATGCCAGCACTGGGGGACAAGTGCACCCACAAATCGCACGCCATGGCACACACAGAAGCAATAACCATACTCTTTTACCCCTGCAGGGCCCGAATGCCAACACACCGGCCCGGAGGGTCCAGAAATGTCCATCCCACCCCCAGAACAGGCCCCCAGTGATGACAGCAGCTCTGTCGACCTAGAACCTGATGACCAGCCCGGACCATCGGGGACCTCTAGACAGTCGGTTCCCCTCAGGCAGCCACAGGCCACAGCAGACCTACCCCCCTCTGGAAACCCCAGCACAGCACCCACCCAGCGGGCCCATGCCTCTGTCTCCAGGACAGGTCAAGCAGCGGTGTGTCTACCACTACAGGGCACCCAGAGCAACCCACCACCCCAACAACAACAGGGACCTGGGGGCAGTGGTAGTGGGCACACCGTCCAGGGGACAGAGGCCCAGGAACAAAGGGGAACTGGGAGGGCTGCTGTGCGACAGAGGGAGGACAGGCCTAGGGAACCCACTGTCCAAGAGGCCCTCACCACCATCATGGGAGCGTACCACCACTCCCAAGAGACGATGGCGACGGTCCTGGCCAGGTTCCAGGAGATCCAGGCCATGCAGGAGGGCCAGTACATGGGGTTCCGGGAAGAACTGCGCAGCATCAGTTCCGCAATGGGTACAATCGTGGTGGCACTCAACCAGATTGTCACCACATTGCGGGACCATGTGGCCCCCCAAAGGGCCCCTGCCACTAGCATGGAGGAAGAACAGCCCACCACCTCCGCCGGCGCTAGTGGTCAGGAGGCCCCGACACAACAGCAACGGGCCACCCGGACCCCAGCCCCTGCAGAACATGAACCACCCCGCAAGAAAGGCCTGAGATCTAGGAAGAAGACAGAGTAGGATGTCAAGACCCCCGCCATGCACGGATCCCCCCGGATGTCATCCCACTGTCCCACTTGTTCACCCTGTCCAACCTTGAACTGCCCCTGCTCCACCTTCCACAGGCATATGGACAATGCACCTGTGCGAACAAGAGTCTGGACTCTGCCATGGACATGCCTCCACCATCACCCTTTTTGAACTATACACCAATTTTTGCACTTCAATAAACACAATTATTGCACAAAAACCATCTGGAGTCTGCTATTCATTTTTTTAAACCAAATGTATTCGATATAACCAACCAAAAATGTCCAATTACATTGTGATGCCTACATACCAGTGTCACACAGCGGTAGTCCATGGGGGAATAAACCAGAGGGCACTCCGTGGGGACCAGATCACTGAAATAGGAAGGCAAATTCACAACTAAGTTACCATACATTGGGGTGAAAGGTCAGACAGTAGAGAGCCAGTACTGTTACAGATATAATAAAATGCAGGAGTAGATTCTTACCTGTGTGTTACTGGAAATACTGCAGTATCACTCTGTCCCTGTTGTCTGTGTCGTCCTCTTCGTCTTCCTCCTCTTCACTCTCCGCAGGCTCCACAGCGGCCACAACACCACCATCTGGACCATCGTCCTGCAGGAAAGGCACCTGGCGTCGCAAAGCCAGGTTGTGAAGCATGCAGCAGGCCACGATGATATGACACACCTTCTTTGGTGAGTACATTAGGGATCCACCTGTCATATGCAGGCACCTAAACCTGGCCTTCAGGAGGCCGAAGGTCCGCTCGATCACCCTCCTAGTACGCCCATGGGCCTCATTGTACCGTTCCTCTGCCCTTGTCCTGGGATTCCTCACTGGGGTCAATAGCCAAGGCAGGTTGGGGTAACCAGAGTCACCAATTAGCCACACACGCTGTCTCTGTAGCTGTTCCATCACATAAGGGATGCTGCTATTTCGCATGATGTACGCGTCATGCACTGACCCTGGGAACTTGGCATTTAAATGGGAGATGTACTGGTCAGCCAAACAGACCACCTGGACATTCATTGAATGATAACTTTTTCGGTTCCTGTACACCTGTTCATTGTCTTTTGGGGGGACCAAAGCCACATGGGTACCATCAATGGCACCAATGATATTGGGAATGTGTCCAAGGGCATAGAAATCACCCTTCACTGTAGGCAAGTCACCCACCTCAGGGAAAATGATGTAGCTCCGCATGTATTTCATCAGGGCAGACAACACTCTGGACAATACCCTTGAAAACATAGGCTGAGACATCCCAGATGAAATGGCCACTGTAGTTTGAAATGATCCACTAGCCAAAAAATGGAGTACTGACAGCACCTGCACTAGAGGCGGAATCTCTGTGGGTTGGCGGATGGGTGACATCAGGTCTGGCTCCAGCTGGGCACACAGTTCCTGTATAGTGGCACTGTTGAGTCTGTAGGTGAGTATGACATGTCGTTCTTCCATTGTCGACAGGTCCACCAGCGGTCTGTACACGGGAACATTCCTCCGTCTCCTCGCAAGTCCCAGCAGACGGTGCCTAGGAAGGACAACATGGAGCACAGAGTCAATCAACCCACAGGTAAGTTCCCACAGCCTGCACAGTACACAAATCTCTCTGGATTGAATGGCTTGTATGAGTGTCGATGCAAGGCCTAGCCATGTGTGACGCAGTAGGAATTAAGCCATGTGGGCCCTTGAAATGGCGGCTGCCTGACCTGTGAAGTGTGACAATGTGAAGTGAGGTCATTGCGCTGGCGTGGCATGCCGTGGCGGTAGGCGGTCGAAGACCGCGGCGCAAAGCAGCATTGGTTAACATTGAACCCTATGGGTTTCAGGAGCCAATGACGATGTGCGCCGGCGGGCGCGGTACGCACCGCCGCGGTACGCACCGCCGCGGGCGTGACCGCCATTTTCTCTCTGCTTAATCACACGAGACCTGAGCATCCACAGGAGAGGACCTATACTGCAAGTGCTGCTGTGACCTCGGTCTGGAAGTGACAATGGCTGCTGCGACTGGGGAAAGGGCCCCCGCCTTCAGTTCCGAATAGTTGGAGAAGCTCGTGGACGGGGTCCTCCCCCAGTATGCGCTACTCTACGGTCCTCCAGACCAACAGGTGAGTACACGGGGGCCAATGCATAGCGGGCAATGCCTGTGATGAGTGGGGTGGAAGTACGATGGAGGGGAGGGGAGCGAATTACGAATGCATGGCACGACAGATGAGAGCATGTGCCACATGGCAAGTTTGGGGAGGGGGGGCCACTCACATCGAGCATGCAGAAAAGTGATGATGTTTCTTTTCCCCCCCTGTACATGTCACATAGGTCAGCGCCCATCAGAAGATCGATATTTGGCGTGCCATCGCCAAGGACGTCCGGGCCCTGGGGGTCCACAATAGACGGGGCACCCACTGCCGCAAGAGGTGGGAGGACATCCGCCGCGGGAGCAGGAAGACCGCCGAGGCTCTGCTGGGGATGGCCTCCCAACCTAGGAGGGGTGCCAGTCGTACCTTGACCCCCCTGATGTCCCGGATCCTGGCGGTGGCCTACCCCGATTTAGATGGACGCTTGAGGACATCACAGCAGACACAAGGGGGTGAGTACCAGCACATTCAGCTATATTTGCGTGCAGTGGAGGTGCCTGGGTGGGGGAGGAGGGCTGTGGGTATCCCTAGGCCAGGGCGATTTCTGTAGGCTAGGCCCCTCCGTGAGGTATGGTCCTGTGCCCCCGCCCCCCACCTCTGTAGGGTGCCTAGTAACGCTATTCATGGACCTGTGTATTCTGTGTGGGCAGTTGTCGCCCATAGGCTTATAGGGCATGTCCCAGTGAATGAGTAGTGTACCCCAAGTGCGCAGCGTAGTGCAGGGGGCTTCTGTGTCTGTCCTCTCCGCCAACGGTGTCCCCAATGCATGCACTCAACTTGTCTTTATTTCTCCACCCCCCCCCATTTTCTTTGTTTTTCTGTGAATGTGTGCATTAGCATCATCAGGCGGAGGAGAAGTGGCATCGGCGCAAGAGGGAGCTGCATCTCACATGGACCCGGAGGGCCATGCAACGGACTCCGACATGACCAGTGAGACGGAGGGCGAGGGGGGCTCCACCACGGGGACCCGTGCAGACGTCAGTGACACCGACACGTCCTCGGATGGGAGCTCCCTTGCGGCGGCGGCAACATCCTTGCCCACCGATACTACAGGTACAGCCGCCACCCAGCGCACCAGCTCTGCCCTCCCAGCAGCCCCTCGGCCTTCGGCCCGTGCCCGCACGGCCAGGAAGGCGGCCATCTCCTTCGCCCCAGGCACCTGAGGCCCTGCCCCAGTCACCCCTGCTGCCCTCAGTGAGGAGGTCATTGACCTCCTGAGGACCATCATTGTTGGGCAGTCTACCCTTTTGAATGCCATCCAGGGTGTGGAGAGGGAGGTGCATCAAAGCAATGCATACCTGGAGGGCCTTCATTCGGGTCAGGCTGCCCATCAGCGATCGTTCAACGCTCTGGCCTCAGCACTGACGGCAGCGATTGTCCCTGTCTCCAGCCTCCCTCTTCTAACTCCCTCCACCCAGTCCCACTCCCCTGTTCCTCTGCCTATCCCATCCACACCTACAGACCAGCCTGCACACACCTCAACACCCAAGGGAAGCTCATCCAGACATAAGCACCACAGAACACACAAGCATTCACACAAGCAACATACAGATGCAGACATGCCAACAGCCACTACCTCCTCTGTGTCCCCCACCTCCACGTCTCCCTCCTCCCTCCCTGTGACGTCTACACTCACACCTGCATGCACACCACCATCAGCCAGTACACCCATCACCAGCACACCCTCCAGCCCAGTCCGCACACGTGCAGTCACCACTCCCACTGCCATGTACACGTCCCCTGTGTCCTCTCCCAGTGTGTCTGTCACCCCCGCTTCCAAACCACACAAACGCAGGCAGGCACCCAACGAACAGCCATCCACCTCACGTCAGCCTCCAGCCCAAGCACCTGCACCCAAAGACACCAGACTTGACTCTCCTACAACCACATCCTCTTCCTCCACTCCCATACCCACTCCAGCTACCCTTCCCATTGCTCCTAAAAAAATGTTCCTCTATAAACTGGACCTCTTTTCCTCACCTGACCCACCCTCTCCATCTCGTAAGAGTTCCAAAAACACCTCAGCCACCACCAGCCCAGCAACTCCCAAGAACGTCGTGACTGGTTTTTGGAGTCCGCCCTTTCCTTGGGCAGGGACATCGGCCAGCAGCAAAGGCACAGCCAGCCCCCCCCCCCCCCTGGGAAGAGGAGCAAAAAACTGAAGGGCAGGTGCGACAGGCCTGATACGCCTGCCCCCAAGGTGGGTAGCCTTGCACCGTCACCTGCCACATCGGGTAAGGGAGCCAAGGGCCACGGAGAGTCAGCCAAGGAGGGCAAGGGCAGCAAAGCGCAAAAGGCAGGGAGCAGCCGACCTGGCCATGAGGGCCCCACCAGCCCCATTCCGGGGGTATCGGAGGAGACCCAGGGCCCCAGGACTCCATCACAGGAGGGCCCCGCAACGGAAAGGTCCGATGCTGACTGAGCGGGAAGTATTGGCCAGGTGTGGTTCACTCGAAACACAAGACAGGCACCGCTGAACAGGGCCCCGCCGTGAGAAGCACCGCTGAACAGGGCCCGCCGTGAGAAGCACCGCTGAACAGGGCCCCGCCGTGAGGAGTACCGCTGAACAGGGCCCCGCCGTGAGAAGCACTGCTGAACAGGGCCCCGCCGTGAGGAGCACCGCTGAACAGGCCCCCGCCGTGAGAAGCACCGCTGAACAGGGCCCCGCCGTGAGAAGCACCGCTGAACAGGGCCCCGCCAAGACAGGCACCGCTGAACAGGGCCCCGCCAAGACAGGCACCGCAGAACAGGGCCCCGCCGTGGGGAGCACCGCTGAACAGGGCCTGCCGTGAGAAGCACCGCTGAACAGGGCCCCGCCGTGAGGAGCACCGCTGAACAGGGCCCCGCCGTGAGGAGCACCGCTGAACAGGGCCCCGCCGTGAGGAGCACCGCTGAACAGAGCCCCGCCAAGACAGGCACCGCTCCGCTGGGCCCTCCTGTCAAGCAGTGC
The DNA here is from genome assembly GCF_031143425.1 of Pleurodeles waltl. NCBI lineage: Eukaryota > Metazoa > Chordata > Amphibia > Caudata > Salamandridae > Pleurodeles > Pleurodeles waltl. Next base: position 522,620,325 of record NC_090442.1, read on the forward strand.
TCCGCTGGGCCCTCCTGTCAAGCACCGCTCTGCTGGGCCCTCATCTCAAGCACCGCTCCGCTGGGCCCTCATCTCAAGCACCGCTCCGCTGGGCCCTCCTGTCAAGCACCGCTCCGCTGGGCCCTCCTGTCAAGCACCGCTCCGCTGGGCCCTCATCTCAAGCACCGCTCCGCTGGGCCCTCATCTCAAGCACCGCTCCGCTGGGCCTTCCTGTCAAGCACCACTCCGCTGGGCCCTCCTGTCAGGCACCGCTCCGCTGGGCCCTCCTGTCAAGCACCGCTCCGCTGGGCCCTCCTGTCAAGCACCGCTGGCCCATTGGCAGGCCCGGTTCTGTGTCGGGCAGGGCTTCACGATGCACTCTGCCCACCATGCCTCCTCCATGACCAGTGGACTCTGTAATCCACCTGATGGACTGTGGCTTTGCACCCCCCAGGATGGCACAGTGGGCAATCCACCCACTGTAGAGACTTGAGAGACTGTGGCTTTGCACTCCCCAGGATGGCACAGTGGGCAATCCACCCACTGTAGAGACTTGAGAGACTGTGGCTTTGCACTCCCCAGGATAATGCAGTGGGCAAACCACCCACTGGAGATACTTGAGAGACTGTGGCTTTGCACTCCCCAGGATGGCACAGTGGGCAATCCACCCACTGTAGAGACATGAGAGACTGTGGCTTTGCACTCCCCAGGATGGCACAGTGGGCATGGAGGCCCTTCGTGGATCTGGCGTCGTGGACTCATGTGGCTGAGGTGCCCCCCCTTCCCTTCCCCCTGCCAGTATTTTATTTTTGTGATGCCCCAGCAGTGTTCTCTCCAATGGACTCGATCTCATGTGTGGGCTTTGCCCATGTGTTGCTGCACATTGGCCCACGGACATTTGAACTTTGCAAAACTGTGCCGGACTTTTGCTACTTGTATATATATAGTTCTAGATGTGTAATAATTCTTTATATATTGCTGAGTTCGCTATACTTAATTATTGCTATAATATAGTTCTATTTTTACAATCATTGCCTTTTATCTTTGCATTTTTGTTTTGGGGGTTTGGGGGTGTCACTCTGACTTCTTAATCTGCATTGGTGTGTAGGTATTTCGGTGGGGGTGAGGGTGGGGGTGGGTGTGTGGCGTATGTGTGTGCCCGTAACCTTTCCTCCTCCCCCCTCCCCTGTGTCGTAGGTGCAGTACTCACCGTTGTCGTCTGCGGCGACGTTCGTGATCCTGGAAGAAGAGCAGGAAGGCAATGGCTGGGAGGATGTGGAGTTCCGGTTCCATGCTGTCCCGATTCCGCGTGGAGTGTGTCGAGGTGAGCGTTTCCCATTGGAAATGTCTGTTTCCGCCGTGTTTTTATCGGCGGGGCTCCCGCCCCGGAAAAGGTGGAGGATTGGTGAGTCGTGATACGGTGGGCAGTACATTGTCTGCCGCCTGGCTGTTGGCGGTGACCGCCGCGCTGTTTGTTTGTCCCTCAGCACCCCTGCAATGGTAGCCATGGTGGCATTAAGTCACTGACACTGCTGCATGATGTCCTGGTGATATTCCCTTGGCAGCCTTTGATTCTCCCTCAACATGGTGATTATTTGGCCCATCCTGTCCTGGGAACTCTGGTATGCTCCCAGGACTTGGCAGATGGTTTCCTGGTCAGTGTAGTCCCTTTGCGGCCCCATCTTCTGGCCCACAGGATCCCTCCCATGCACCCTACCCCCAGTTGCCTATGCCCCTGGCACAGTGTGTCCACTCCCAGTGGTAGCAGGGCCATCATTGTCAGGGATATCAAGGTTTGACTCAGGTCCCTGTACTGTGGGGCACACAATTGATTGAACAGACCTTGGGACACAGGTTGGGGGGTGAAGGGTTGCTTGTGATGTTGTTGCACCAGGGGAGATGGGTGTTGATGTGGACATGGTGAGGCAGGGAGTTGTTGACTGACCAGATGTCCCAGATGGGCCAGGTTGTTTCTCATTGTCCAGACATCCAGACATGTTATCCTTACTGGGGCCTTCATCCTGAGGGGGACTGGCAGTCTCGGGTATCCTCTCCATGGTGGCAATGGCTGGGTTACCTGTGGAGGGAGTGAGACACAGAATTCAGGTTGTAATGTGTGTTCGATTACCTCTTTATGACTAGCAGACAGTGGCTTCACATGATTCCCTGCAATTACATCGACAGATGCTGCACAGCTTACCTTTGTTGTACATACTACACTGTGACTTGATTGCCATAATCCATGATGGGGGCTGTCATACAAGTTTAGTACAGATTGCACTGCAGATGGGTTCTGTTTTTGTCTGATACTTGACATGACTTTTCACCTCTGTTACCTGGTAAATAGTGAGGCTTGCTAGATGTCACAAATTAAAGCTGTACAGTGCAAACGTATCCTAGTGGAAACACAGTATATGAGTATGCAGGGGTAATAGTCCTGTATCTAGATTCTGTGCATGTGCATTCACTCCACATCGTAATTTCCAACCCAAGCTCAGTCTATTTCTGGCTTAGGATTTTTGATCTGCGGCCATTAGGAATGGTCATTCAGCTGTAGTTGTATGTTGTTTTGCATGCTGTCATGAGTGTGCCATTGTATTGGTGTCATTGTCATGTACTGGTCCTCACTAGGACAATCTAGATGATGTAGCTAGTACTTTAGTTGTACATGCATTAAATGTGATGTCTTGTGCACATGCCGGATTTTCTAAATACTGTGTTAGTGCATTGTGGGAGAGGTAGTGATTTGATTTACCAGCAGTTCAATAATCAATAAATAATTCGGCTAGAAGCCATAAAGGTATTCAATAAACATCATACCATAGTCATACAGTAAAAGCAGTTAAAAATAAGAACAAAGAGCACCACATAATATATTAAGAAACCCTAAAAATTAATCTGAAATACATTTTTAAAACACACAGATATAAAAACAGTACAGGGCAGAAATCAAGTTTTAGAATCCTATCAACCTTTGCTTCTTAGTTCCACTTAGTAATCTATTTCTGCCTAGAATATTTTTGTCTAAGATAAATTGTTAAGACACACAATTATGACAATTCTCTGTAGATACCTTACAACTGCAAAAACTACCTTGTAACTTGTATCACTTGCCAAAATGTGTAAGGATGTTTTACATTCCCTTATCCCCATTGATCTACATAAAGGAATAATTCACTTCTTCCTAGAAGCCGGATATCTGGGGCAAAAGAACATAAAGTGTGCAAGTGACTCTGGTTGCTCATGACAAAAGTGACAAAAGCTCGAATTTTGATCTTCCTTGTTCCACCTCGCAGTAAATGTCTTGAGTGGCAGAATCCCTAACCTAAATTTGATAAAAAGGGTTTTAATATAGGGGGGATTTATATTATCCATAATGGCCTCAAATTTGGGACTACATTTATGGTCTAAAAACTGTAGTGTCCTGCTGCCTTGAGTTTTTTGGGACCAAGTTTGCATCAAGATAGTCTCCCAGTAGCACCTCTTTATGCGTATTTTTGCTTCCTTGGTCAAATTACAAGGATCTCTCCACACCTCCTCCATTTTGAGGAATTTACTCATGTCTCTAATATGTTTAAACCAAGGAATTTTGAATGCACCACCATCCACTAAAAGCTCAGCTGTTGCTGTTTGATGGACAGATGTTCGGAAGTCCAAAGACGAACCCAGTGCATAAGAGGTCTTAAGGCAATTTTATTATGGATCTCGTTTAGGGCTAGATCAAATCTAAGGGGTGTAAGAGGGGTACTCATCGGCAGCCGCAGAAAGTTACGAATGAAACGTTTTTTTACCGTCGTCAAACTTCTAGAATTGCAATACCCCCATAGCTCAGCACCATAAATAGAAGTGGCCACTGCCGCTGCTTCATATACTGTAATAGCAGGTGAAATGTCCCCTTCCGTGATGTTAGCAATTTCCCTCCCTATCACTGCTGACCTCTGCCGGAGGACAGACAAGCTCTTCCCAGTCTGTGCCGACCACTGTTGGTCGTCTGCTAGTCTGATCCCCAAATAGTCAAATTGACTAACTCTCTCTACCAGTTGTCCTGCTATGGACATTTTCCCCCTGAAGAACCGGGAAAGGCAGGCTCACCTCTCCCAGCGGTGGAGGGGACACCCTAAGCCTTCAGGGTCTCTTACCAGCAAAGAACACAACAGGCGGAGTCACGACTGATGAGGAAGAGAAAAGTTTTATTAGTAAAACAGATAATAGCTCGAGCTGAGCACAGTGTCCCAGGACAGTCTGAATGACTTTCCTACGGAGGCTGGCTGCTTCATTCTGCAGCGTACAATCTTATATAGTTAAGCTGCCCCCCTTCAGCCAGGAAGCCACCCCTCCATATCTGGTGAACACAAAAGCTTCAAACAGTTCTCTTTTTAACCTGAGAGCATCCTGCTGACGTACATACATTTGATTAGTCTTTCCTGCTTGTACTCCCACTGTCTCGGGAGTATCCTGCTAATACACGGCAAAGTGACAGTTCATTTGTCAAATGTCAGTCTTATCACAGTTGGTTTGATAATTTACGAGGATATCCCTTGCAGGAGGCCCCTGGAATGCGGTGGGAAGAGGTACAGTTCTGTCCGTGCACAATGATAAGAAGGATGCAGCTGTGGCCCGGTATTCTGAAAGTCAGCTTGGTTAGATAAGTGGAGAGGCCCAGAGAAGGAAATGGTTTTAGACAAAAACTGAGTTCACAGGGAAGTCAACTTACACAGTTTAAATGAAGAGTCAGCTTTGTCGAGCACATGGCAATATTAATGGAATACGCAGAAATAAAGTCTGAGGCAAATACATCTCGGATTATTATTTAACAATCCCTCCTTTTGCCATTGCGAGGCAAATTTCTGTTCAGTTCACTTCTATCTTTAGAAGCTCATCCATTTGTTGTTGAAGCATTAGTCGCTCAGTATTCTCTTTGATATTGGTGGGTTTGGGTGTTAACATCGAAGCACAGACCCCACACAATGCAGGACCACATTGTACGCATAGACAGCATGTGAAAAATGTAGCAGCTATGATAGCCAGGAATATCAAAACCTTCCAACCCCAGGAGACCAACACCTGCCACAGACCTGAAGTCCAAGACCAAGGCGTACCGTTGTCCTCATGTATAACCGATGCTATTTTATGTAATCTTGAAATGGCTGCAAATACTGAGGGTGAATTATCTGGTATATAAACGCAGCAGCTGGCCCCTATGATGCGACAAGCTCCACCCCTATCTGCTAGTATGACGTCAAGCACCATTCTGTTCTGAAGAGCTACCATCCTGGTAGCTTGGAGTTCTGCGGTGTTATTGGCATGTGCTCCAGCTGTTTCATTTATCGTAGCCTCCAAGACTCGCGTTAGTCGTCGTATTTGCAGACTGTTCACCGAGGGCCCCCAAAAGGGTAGCAGTCCTTTTGTTATATCCATGAACAGCTGTGCGGAAGTGTCTGTTTGGTCTACAGTATCTCTTCTTTGTCGATGATACGTAGGTGGCTTGTTGAACGTTGGTGGGAGAAGGAAGGCAATATAGCAAATGCCGCTCCAACCAGGTGTCAGCCAGGTGTAGGCCTTACTCCCACATACAAAGTATAGTCCTGTATGTGCATTGAGGTAAGGGGTGGAGGTGTTGTACGTGATGGTCGCATTACAGACACTGACTCCGACAGGTATGCGTCCTTGTCCGCAGATACAGAGCGGGGCCTGCCGAGGTCTGATAGATATTGTTTTTGGTTTCATGGAGACCGGACCAAATGTATATTCCATGAGTGGATAGCGGGGCAAGGTCATGATCCTACGCATTGTTGGAGAATCCGTCCAAATGCACGCGATGTGTATCTTGGATAAAGTCTTCAAAGAGTGTGTTGTTCGTTATGATACCGGGTCGTCTCACAGGCCTAGAACCGGGTAGGGGGGTCTGTATTAAAACATTGGACATTAAGGAACAAGTGTAGGCAGCCGTTACAGGAAAGACTGGAAACTGAAATGCATGAGCAGCCGTGTGAGGAAAATGACCACAAACCCAACAGTCTGTCAAGTTTGTAACAAGTTGATGTTGATGTAGCATCTGGATGAACGTATTATTGTCATATTCTTGTCTCCTGGCATGTATCTCAGGTGGTAGAGATACATGTGTATGCATGGGCGCAGATGTTGGTGTAGGAGGCTGTCTTTTCTCTGTAGCAGTATGGATGGTCCAGCCAATGCACGCTAATATGACAAGAAGCACTACAATTATCGCCAGACACGTTGTACGTGGACCAAACAATTTTTTTAAATGTTTAATTTTTCTCAGTTTCTGTCTCTGTACGCTCTTCTCGTAATCTGAATACATAGTCCTTTTCCTTTCTCAAGTCTGCTCTTCTCACTGGCAGTGATCAATATCAAATTCAGTTATTCAGTACCTGCGTGCAACCCAGCCTCCCCTAGGTGCTGCCCGTGACTGTTGGTTGCTCCACCGGTGGGTGATTCCAGCAGTCCTATTGACACTCTCTGGTCCGCCACACCGGACAAAATCACGGCCCTGCAGCGAATGTTTGGCTGGATGCAACAGGTAAACGATGAATCATCTATTCAATGTTGGTGACGTTTGCGGAGGTCATATCTCGCAGAACCAGGCTCAGTCTGATCCGGAAACAAGGGAACAACTGGAACACCTTCAGGTGTCGCTCCCCGAAGGACCGAATCACTCTCCTCCTGGGTGGCTGTCCACTCTATCTGCGCGTCACTGAAAGGAACAAAAGTGGGTACTTTCTCGCATTCGTCGTCACCTTGACCCTCTTTCACCCACTGATCGTATGGTAAGGGCAAAGGTACCCTTTTGCAGTGTGAAGCGTGGATCCAATTCTTTGCTCCCTCGACTTTCACAGCAGTCCTGGTAGCAAGGAGTACTTGGCGGGGGCCTTTCCACCGGGGCTCGAGGCTCTTTTTGCGCTGGAAATTCTTGGTGAGGACCCAGTCACCAGGCTCGATACAGTGGCCTGGAGTAAGAGGTAATGGTGGCAGAATATCCTTCACCTGCTGATGAATGAGACGTAAAGAGTTAGTGAGTTCATTGAGGTAATCCATCAATACAGGGTATGGTAAATCTGAGTATTTCTTTGGCCTTGGAACTCCCCACACATTAGCCGGTCTCCCCATGACCACTTCATATGGCGAGAGACCTGACTTGGAATGTGGTGTAGCCCGAAGTGACAACAGGGCCAGGGGGAGAGCATCAGGCCACGATATGCCTTTGTCAGCACATATTTTGGACAACTTCAATTTGAGTGAACCATTATATTTCTCAACTAGTCCTGCAGCTTGTGGATGGTTGGCAGCATGGAATTTCTGTCTAATTCCCAATCCTTCATACACCTTTTTCATCACCTGACCTGTAAAATGGCTGCCATTGTCTGACCATGCAATTCGAGGCATTCCAAACCGGGGAAAGAACTCTTTCAAGAGTACCTTAGCAGTTGTGAGGGCTGTGTTGTCCCTTGTAGGATAGGCTTCTACCCATTTGCTAAACATGCAGACGACCACCAATACATACTTCAAATTGTTACATCTTTCCATTTCGATGTAATCCATCTGTATAGCTTCAAATGGGTAATCAGGGGGCGCGAAATGGCCGGGAGGTACTTTAATGCCCTTGCCAGGATTGTGTTGCATGCAAATCATACAGTGTTTAACCAACTTCTCAGCTGCCTTTGGAATATTTTTGTTGTACCAGACAGGGGCAAGAAGTTTGCATATCCCTGCTGGACTGATGTGTGCTGGACCATGAGCCATTGTCACTACAGGAAGGACATACCCATCAGGAAGCATCCATCTCTGGGCTTCTGACAAGTCTGTCCAACACCCTGTTTCTTCATTAAACCTCGCGTGTGTCTCCTTCCATGATGCCAATTCAACTTCCGTCGCTTCTGCCTGTATGCTTTTCACACTCTCTACCGTGTCCTCAAACATTCCGTTATCTGGGACCCATCTGGCTGGTCCCGCTACATACATCTTGCTTTTCTTCTGACGTGCTGTTTCCTTCGCTACCTGATCTGCAAAGGCGTTCCCTTTCCCTACGTGATCAGTGATCTTTCTGTGTGCGCTGCATTTCACAATGGCCATGGTCCGTGGCAGGGCTAGAACGGAGAGCAGTCTGTGTATTAACCCCCCATGTTGTATGTGGGTGCCGTGTGATGTGAGAAAGCCTCTTTCCGCCCACAATCTGCCAAAATTGTGTGCCACTCCAAATGCGTATTGACTGTCAGTGTAGATATTGACATCTAAATCTGTGCTTATTTCACAGGCTCTAATCAGTGCCACTAACTCAACCGCTTGTGCTGAATTATGTGGTATCCGACGTGCTTCAACTACTGCCGTTAGTGTTGTGATAGCATATGCAGCTGATGTAGTGCCATCAGGTAATTTGAGACATGAACCATCAATGTACAAGGTGCCTTGGGGGTTACTTAGAGGCGTGTCTTGCAGATCTACCCTTCCTTTCGTTTCCTCCTCTGTCCTGATAATGCAGTCATGTATATCAGTATGTGTATCTTCAGAGCTTTCAGTCAGGGGTAATAACGTTGCGGGATTCAAGGTAGTGCATCTTTTGATGGTGATGTGACTGGCAAGAAGTGTTAACTCATAACTGGTCAGGCGGGCATTTGTAAGGTGTTGTGTCTTAGTTTTGTTAAGTAGGGCATCAACGGCATGTGGGACCAACAATAATAATGAAGTATCCATAACTATTCCAGCTGATTGGCGCACTGCTACTGCGGCTGCAGCTACAGCCCGTAGGCAGCTTGGAAGAGCCCTGGCAACAGGATCCAGAAGGGCTGAAAAATAAGCACATGGTCGCTGTTTGCCACCATGTTCTTGTGTCAGGACTGAGAGAGAGCAACCGTTATGTTCACTTACAAACAATGTAAAGGGCTTATGATAGTCAGGCGTGCCTAACACAGTGGCTGAACAGAGAGCGTCCTTCAAATCTTCAAAGCTGGACTGGCATTCAGTATTCCAGACAACGGTGTCCGGGCAGTCTTTGTGGGTGAGTGCTAAGAAAGGCTTGATAAGGAGAGAAAAATTAGGTATCCATTGGCGGCAAAAAGATGTGATGCCAATGAATCCCCTGACCTCCCTCTGTGTTGTGGGGACAGGTATATTGCGTATGGCTTGTACCCGGGCCGGGGTAAGTGTACGTCCCTCCTTCGACAGCAGGTGACCAAGATAGGTAACCTGCTGTTGACAATACTGTAATTTAGTGAGGGATACTTTGTGATGGTGTTGGGATAGATGAGTGAGAAGTGCAACTGTGTCTTTTTTGCAATTTTCTTGGGAGTCAGAAGCAATAAGGAGATCATCAACATATTGTACCAGGGCGGAACCAGCGGGGAATTGAAAGGAATCCAACTGTCCCTTGAGCACCTGGCTAAAAACACTGGGTGATTCCGTGTACCCCTGAGGTGCGCAACAGAACCGGAAACTGCGACCGCCCAGGGAGAATCCAAAAATGTGTCTGCTGTCCGGGTGAATGGGTATGCTAAAGAATGCATTCTTGAGATCAATTAGAGAGAACCAGGTAGCAGTGGAGGGTATCATTGTTAGGAGGGTGGTAATGTCGGGTACAACAGGGAATTGGGGCTCCACTACTTTATTAACTGCTCGAAGGTCAAGCACAAAGCGTAGGCCGGGCTGATGGGAAGAATCAGCGGACTTTTTGAGTACTGGGAGTATGGGGCTGTTACATGTATTACCTCTGGTCTCTTCAACAACCCCTTTATCAATCAGCTGCAATATAATGTCCTTGAGGGCCTGTTCAGTGTGATGTGGTAACTTGTACTGTGGCAGACGGGGAAGTAGTGCATGCTCTTTTAACTTGATGGAGAACGGGGGAATATCAAGGCAGCCCACATCTTCATTGTTTGAAGCCCAAAGTGTAGCGGGGAGCATCTCTAGCTCAGGCGGGAGTGGTAACGCTATGAACTGGGTGGGTGTCACGTGAGGACCCATGGTGACGTACACGCCATCAGGGGAGCAATATATAGTGGCGTGTAATCTTTTCAGTAAATCGAGACCTAGCAAATTTTCACTACAACCAGAGGTAAGTATTAGAGGAGAATCAACAGTGTAGGGACCAATTGTGAGTTCCAGTGGCTTGGATACGGGGTTAATCACTGGGACGCCTGAGAATCCTACAGACACGTTAGTATTGCTGGACAAAGGGACCCCAGGGACCGCATCCTTCATAACAGAACTCTTAGTGGCTCCAGTGTCAATTAAAAAATTCTTAGAAGTACCATCTAGTTTTACTTCTACATGTGGGCCATTCTGTTTAACTGGGATTGGGACGGGTCCTATCCTCCCTTGTCCTAAGCTGTCCTAGCAGGAATAGAAGCCCTGACCTTCTTCCGGATCATAATTATCATTATAATACTGGCGTTGGGCAGAACTATTGTCAAAGTAATTTTCAGCGGCTGCTATATTTTGCTGTTGATGGGCTCTATTAGGTCCCTGCTGTGGGGGACCTCCCCGTCCTCTACCTCGGGGTGCTCCACGGGGCGCTCCTCTACCTCTTGTCTGGGGCGCAAACCCGTTTTTATTTGGGCAATCATTTTTCCAATGACCTTCCTCTTTACAATAGGCACACTGATTGTAGCTCAGGGAATAGCGGGGCTGATAACTGTTGGGACCATTATTTTGGTACTGAGGTCCACGGGGAATTGACCTATTCTGGGGGTACGCCTGCTGTACTAGAATTTTAGTTTTTAACTCTTTTGTTTGTTTGTCTTTTCTGTCCTTCTCTTCATGAACCCTATTCTCGTAATATTGGGCCATATTAAGTATCTCAATGGGAGTGCTTGTCGACCAGGTACTCTCAGTCAACCGAATTTTTGAGGCCACCTCAGGTGATATGCAATTTACAAATTTATCTACAAACAGCCGCATACCACCTTCGGTAGAGGTGTCTTGTCCACTAAAGTCAGTGTATGCCCTTTCAAACCGAGAGAAAAAGTCAGCAATGTGTTTGTCTTTCTTTTGTTTACATGTATCTATTCTATCCCAGTCCACTAATCGCGGGGGCAAGGACTTCTGTATAAGCGTGAGGAGTCTGTCAGGGAGAGCTACTATTAGGGCTCCCGGCTTGTCACCAGGCTTCCTGTCTTTGTCCTCGTGGTCCAGTTGATCCCAGGTACCGCCTAGCTCAACAGGATAGTCTTTCTGTATGATAGTCTTCCAGATATCCTGTGGTACAAGGGTACCAAACAACATTTTAATGTCCATGAGAGTCAATATTTGTGGACTTATTATTTGGGAAAATTCTTTATAGAAGCCGGCAGGATTCTTGCGTGGGTCAGGCAAGTGGGCTTTTAGCGCTAGGACCTCTGTTCTATCCCATTGCTGGTACACAAATTGTTGTTTCCAGTGAGCGGGCACTGCCGCGGCACCCTCTCCTGTGGCTGGAACGTAGCTGGGTGGGACTTCCCTTAAGGGGTGCTGTGTTGTGTGAGTGGAAGGAATACGTGAAGGACTGGCTGAACCTGTTTCTTTATCCCTCTTGTGGTGATAGTTCTTCCTATAACTTAACAGCTGACGGAGGTAGTCCTTAAGGTCCTTTCCCTGATGATAGCCTGTGGCTACTTCCTGTTTTATTCTGAGTACTTGCAAGGGGGGATTGCTATCTAAATTTTCGTCCCATTTTTCCATTAGTATCTCACACATACGTTGTATCATGTCTGCCTGTTGTACTGCTTGGAACTGAGCAAAATTCTGCCAAATAGTCTGCAGGCTTGGCTGTGTTAAGATATATTTATGCAACATTGTGTTAATTTTCCTTTCTTCTGTCAGTTTATTGCGTCGTGGACGTCCTGGGGGAGGTGATATTGTGAGGCCATCATCGTCTGAGCTCTCGTCTTTTATTTGTGGCAAGGGGGCTGAAGCGCTTGGGGGGTCTGACCTGGGGGTCACTGGAGCTGATGCTGGGGGTCTCTGGTGTTCAGATTGTGGTGGTAGGGCAAATGTTACTGCATTCACTGGTGAACCTAATGGCTGGGGCATCTGAGAAATTGGGGGTAAAGCTGGATATATTGTCGGGGTATAAACAGGGGGGCAGTCTAGGACATCTTGCATGAGAGGATCCTTTTCGGGGTCTCTTTTCTTTTTTTCAGGTGTTTGTTGAACCACATATATCCTGTCTGTATCTAACTGGTGTCTTCTATCTATCTGGGCCCATCCCTGCTCTGCATTCTGCCGGTCATATTCTTGGGCTTTCTCAGCATCTGATTTTGCATTATGTCTCTTAGCATCCTTTGCTGCTTTAATTCGTTTTTGTCTCCCCTCTTTCTGCCATAACCTGAGTGAATCGAACATACCAGGCCTACTTTTGGTTGCAAACAATCTTTCTTCTAAAAAATCAATTTTCAGTTCATCAAAAGTCCCATGCAGTGGCCACTGTAATTCAGCACTATGCCTAGTCTTTTTACGCCATATGTCAGTCCATATTATACTTCCCACCCCGTGTTTTACATACATTTCATGGCAAGGAGTTCCAATTGGAGGAGCCGGACAAGACTCCTCCAAGCGGGAGTCCGCTTGACAACAAAAACAGCAGCATTTCCTTAATTTACTGAATGCCGGCATTATTTTAAACAGACAGTTGTAACTTAGTATCAGTGGATGGAAAACAGAAACAATGGAAGCAAATATGCAATCTATATATTATGACAGTTAATTATTTTACAAAACATCCACTGACTTCGGTCTTTGCAAAGATCGAATGACACCTACCAGACAGACACAGAAAAGACAGGAGTTAACCCTGTCCTTACCTTACTCTTGTCTTCCTCCTCAGTCAGGACTCCGAACTCAGGGCCAGCTATGTCAGGAACTCCAGTCAGGGCAGAGCCGCCGGCGCCCGTTGAGACAAAGAGGGGGGAGCACCGCTGGAGCACCGCAGGTCCACGAGGAAAAAGATACTTCCCAAATCAGTTGTGGGGCGCCCCCTTTGGTAGTCCTGCAGTGAACCTCCTCCTCCTTCCGAGCAGACGGCGGGTGCCACTGATGGAGTCCCTGTTCGGGCGCCAACTGAAGAACCGGGAAAGGCAGGCTCACCTCTCCCAGCGGTGGAGGGGACACCCTAAGCCTTCAGGGTCTCTTACCAGCAAAGAACACAACAGGCGGAGTCACGACTGATGAGGAAAAGAAAAGTTTTATTAGTAAAACAGATAATAGCTCGAGCTGAGCACAGTGTCCCAGGACAGTCTGAATGACTTTCCTACGGAGGCTGGCTGCTTCATTCTGCAGCGTACAATCTTATATAGTTAAGCTGCCCCCCTTCAGCCAGGAAGCCACCCCTCCATATCTGGTGAACACAAAAGCTTCAAACAGTTCTCTTTTTAACCCGAGAGCATCCTGCTGACGTACATACATTTGATTAGTCTTTCCTGCTTGTACTCCCACTGTCTCGGGAGTATCCTGCTAATACACGGCAAAGTGACAGTTCATTTGTCAAATGTCAGTCTTATCACAGTTGGTTTGATAATTTACGAGGATATCCCTTGCAGGAGGCCCCTGGAATGCGGTGGGAAGAGGTACAGTTCTGTTCGTGCACAATGATAAGAAGGATGCAGCTGTGGCCCGGTATTCTGAAAGTCAGCTTGGTTAGATAAGTGGAGAGGCCCAGAGAAGGAAATGGTTTTAGACAAAAACTGAGTTCACAGGGAAGTCAACTTACACAGTTTAAATGAAGAGTCAGCTTTGTCGAGCACATGGCAATATTAATGGAATACGCAGAAATAAAGTCGGAGGCAAATACATCTCGGATTATTATTTAACACCCCTTAATGACTTGTGTGGATTAAAAACCATAAACTTGTCTTAGTTGGATTTATTTCAAGGCCTCTCTTGATACAAAGTTAGAAAAAGCATCAAGTTCATTTTGTAAACCCATTGGGGTTCTTGAGATCAATAGGGTATCGTCCGCAAACATTAAAATGGGGACAGGGACTCCTGCTAGCTTCGGGGCATCATGATTACAGTACATCAGCTGATCTACCACACCGTTGATAAAGAGGTTAAACAGTGTGGGAGCCAAAACACACCCCTGTCTAACCCCCCCTATCAACGGGTATGGCCTCTGTCAGATCTCCGCCTTGAGACTAGCGTACCTGGGCATAAGTACCCTTGTGGAGATACTTGATCAATCTCAGCAGTTCTTTGTCAAGTTGACAGGTCTCCAGGACATTCCACAATAAGTCCAGTGGGACCATGTCGAAAGCAGCTTTTAGATCGATAAAAGCCACATACAAGTGGCTCTTATTAAGTATCAGGTATTTCCAGCAAAGGAGATTGAACCTAAATGCCTGGTCTATTGTACTCACTCCTTTCCTAAATCCTGCTTGAAAATTTGAAAGGATATGAGAATCCTCTATCCATGTCTGCAGTCTAGTCAAAACCTGCTTACAGAATATTTTTTGGCTAACTTATTGGTCTGCAGTTAGTTGGTAATTCCCTTGACCCCTTTTTAAAAACAGGGATTATGATTGCTCCTTGCCATGTGGGGGGAAGTCCACCGCCCCTCAGTATCTCGTTACTAAGTACATTTAGATATAAGGACCAAGTTCTGGGTCGAGACAAATACAAGTCGCCTGGGATACCATCTAACCCAGGGGCCTTTCCTTTGCGTAATGTTTGGAGAGCCAAAGTTGTTTCTTTTAGAGAAAAAAGATCCAGATCAAATTTAGATGATATAACTGATCCAGTAGTTGGTACATAAGAAGTAAAGGGCCCCTTGGATCTTGGTAGGGGAACAGTAGTGCTGCTAGTGCTGCTAGTTTGAGCCTCTCTGTATAAATTTCCAAAATGTAGCACCCAGATTTATGGCTGGATTGCTGGGTAGTTCTCCACATTTTGGGAATGACCTTTACCTGCCACTAATTTCCAAAACAGTTTAGAGTCCTTCTCCTGGAGAGCATCTACCAAACCATTCCAATATTTAGGGGCATATTTATACTCTGTTTGCGCCGGAAATGCGTCGGTTTTTTTTACGCAATTCCGACGCAAAACTAACTCCATATTTATACTTTGGTGTTAGATGCGTCTAGCGCCAAAGTCCATGGAGTTTGCGTAATTTTTTAGCGTGGACACCTACTTTGCGTTAATGATATGCAAGGTAGGCGTTCCCGTCTAAAAAAGTGACTCCGAGGCATGTGCGCCGTATTTACCCTCCTGGGCAAAAATGTCACCCGGGAGTGGGCGGGTCAAAAAAAATGACGTCCAGCTGCTTTTGCGTTGTTTTTTAGCGCCTGGTCAGGGCAGGCGTTAAGGGACCTGTGGGCTCGGAAGGAGCCCAGAGGTGCCCTCCCATGCCCCCAGGGACCCCCCCTGTCACCCTTGCCCACCCCAGGAGGACGCCTAAGGATGGAGGGACCCATCCCAGAGAACATAAGGTAAGTTCAGGTAAGTATTCATTTTATTTTTTTTGTGGCATAGGGGGGCCTGATTTGTGCCCCCCTACATGCCACTATGCCCAATGACCATGCCCAGGGGACAGAAGTCCCCTGGGCATGGCAATTGGGTAAGGGGGCATGACTCCTGTCTTTGCTAATTTCAATGGGAGTTGGGAGTCGAAAAAAATTGCGCAAATCGGGTTGAGGCGATAATTTTGCCTCAGCCTGACTTGCCCCATTTTTTGGCGCCCAAGCGCCATATTCCCCTACGCCGGCGCTGCCTGGTGTACGTCATTTATTTTGACGCACACCAGGCAGCGCCGCCGGCTAACGTCATTGAATAAATACGGCACCCGCATGGCGCTTCAGAATGGCGTTAGCCGGCGTTAGATGTTTTGACGCACAACTGCGTTGGCGCAGTTGTGCGTCGAAAAGTATAAATATGGCCCTTAGTTTCCCACTCTTTTTTAGCATTTTTCAATACTGTTTTGTATGCAATCCTAGTTGCTTTTATCTCTCAACAATTCCCTGTCTTCAATGCTCCCAATAGCTGTGTTTCGGCCTGTCAGCAGGAACTGGAGAACCATCTCAATGATCTATCCCCAGCTTCTACCCGCCTCCTTGCTACCTGGAAGTATGGTCTTAACCGATTGACCAAAATACTATGCAAATTAATCAGATCAACCGGTACAGAGTCAATATGCTTCAGAGGAAGAAGCGTCGATATAACTACTTTATATATTGATGTCTGGAAGTTTACATCTTCTCCACCAATTCCCACCTCACATTTTTAGAATCATTTGTTACGGTTAAGACATTAACCTTCACCCACTTGGTTAGTGCATTACAATTAAATATGGAGGTTAAAAAGGATATACAAAGAGCTTGATGATCACTATCGTCTCGTGGAGAAACAACCATATCGATAAGAGAATTCCAGAGTGTATCATCTACTAGGACATAAACAAGGTGGCTCGAATATGAACCTTTTCTGTACGTAGGCAATGCTGGGGTATCTGACTTCGTATTCCCATTTACTATTCTTATCCCCTTTACTTTTATTAGGTCCTCTAATAAATCTAATGCTCCCCCTGTTTTCTTTGTTGCAACCTGGGCCGGTCCTGATCTATCCCATGGGTCTGCGAGCTGGATTCCTTTTTGCTGGAAGTCATCCTTACAGCTCAGCTGCATATTATAGTTTCCTGTAATAATTAAGCCCTGCTCCTCTGGTAAGTGATTCAAAAGATCTGTAAGCAAATTTAGCAGAGCAGTCTGGATCTTTTGTGGGCCAGGTCTAATGTATATATTTACAAATACTATGCGAACATGCCCCATTGGACTACTAAGCTCAACTTCCACAGCTGATATGTTCCTAGTGGGGGTAAATAACTCCTTTGCCTTTGGAAACAGATCGTGCTTTAGGCAAGTTATCAAACCCCCTGATGCCCTACCAGATGGTGATGGGAGTGCAGCCTTCTGGAAGGTCCAATAACCTGCTCTATAAATCGCAGAAGGGGCCCATGTCTCCTGCAATAGAATAATATGATTTCGATCTATAAAACTGCACAACTCTGGGTTAGTTGTTTTTGGTAGCAGGCCTGCCACATTCCAAGATAAAAGTTTAATTAATGGATCATTTCCATCCCAATTTTTTGCAACCTCTCTTTAATCTTGTTTGAAGACGGTGTAACTCCGCAATCCCTCCCTTCTGCTTGGCCATTACAATATATTCCTGCTTCTGTTTCCGCGATACCCAGTGGCAGGTTACTTAAGGCACAGTGGTCCAAAGCCTTTTTACTGGGTATTTCACCCCTCCTTACCTTCACTGTGGGGGCTTTGCGTCAATCCACGATTGAGTTGGGGCTACTCCTACATCCCCGTCTTGAACTACATATACTGGGAGGCATTAGATTGTTAGAGCTCCCTCTGAAAAACAGGTCAGTCATTGGTTGGGGAATCAATTGCGTGAGAGTTACTTGAGATGAAGTGCCAGGTCCCGATCTTTGATCAAGCGCTAAAAGATCCTTAACTAAGCTCTGGCTGTTCAATTTCAGCCCTATAAGGTCTGTTTATAAACTATCACTTGAATATCGCTGGACAGTTACTATGCCATCCCTTATGACAGACCTACATTTCTTTACACCTCTTATCCAGTGAATTAATTTATTTTTAAGTGAATCCCCTTGTTTCTTTGATCCATGATTTAACTTAGGAATGTTCATCATATATACATCATGCTGACTATGATACATCTGACTTAATAGAGTACTCTGTGGGGGGTCTTTGTTGCTTTTATCTAAAAGCTTATTTCTGTAAACCTCATGGTTTGCCCCTCTTGTCAGATTAGTGCCACATTTATTTAAATCGACCACTTCAGGGGGTACACGTTCTTCCCATTGGCAGTTCTGTGATACCACTCCAGCCCTCTTTCCCCTATATATTCCTGCCGTAGATGTTTCAGTGTGTTGGGTTTGCATGGGTAGAGAGTTAGACTCAGGTTTAAAAGAGGATTTCCTTATGTCCCCAATTACGGCAGTTATGCAGTCCAACTTCTCATGTATCATGTGACTGAAGAGTGTAAGATACTCTCTTAGGCTCACTATTTCAGCTCTTATTTGTACTAGCTTTACCTCAACAGGACGTTCCCCCTGGGTGACTAAGTGTGCTGGTGGCTCCTCAGCTTCCCTTGATATGCTCCTCTCTATACTGGAGGTTGCCAGGGAGACAAGGGGTAAATAGCGATTAGAACAATTTATAAGAGGTGATGCACTACCCTGCTGATTAAACACGCTCAACTTGGGGTTCTCGATTAAGTTAGCCGAAGTTTCTAATATAGCAGGCTGTAACTGAGACCCCTGTGGCAGCATAGGCAACAGCTCTCTATTCGCAGGGGTGAAAAGGGAATTTATACCTTTAGTTACAACATTGACCCCTCTCTTAGAAGACTTGGAAGACTTAGTGGCTAACAAGCTCTCTACTTCCTCAATTAGATCATCGATTTGGGTCAATGTACAGTTTTCGGCAGCATGTCGAGGTATTTTCTTCGCCCCTCCCTGCCCAATGGGACATTTAGTTCATTATGGTGTATTTGGGTGGTGAGGAAGCATGCAGGACAATACAGTTGTGTGACATGACTGTTGTGGGTACTTACCAGATTCCAGTCCCCCAGGTATTCCAGTCAGACTCCCAGGATGCAGTATGTCCATGACCTTCTCCTCCCATGATGTGAATTGTGGGGGAGGAGGTGTTGTGCACGGATATCTGGTGGCGTGAAGCCATGTAATTAATGCATCTTCCCCCATAGGCCGTGCCACCTCTTCCTGATGCCATCCCTTGTGTGTGAATGGCTGCTTACTGAGGTGACCCTATCGACTATCCTTTGCCACAACTTAATTTTCCTGGCATTTGATGTTAGTTGGACCTAAGCTCCATACAGTTGTGGCTCTACCCTGACAATTTCTTCCACCATGACCCTCAACTCATCATCAGTGAAATGTGGGTGTTTTTGTGGGGACATGGTAGTGGTTGTGTAGATGGTGTATGGGGGTGTTGTGAGTGTAAGGGTGCAGTGTTGGGTATTTGGTGAGATGTGGGTGCTGCATTGTGAGGGTGTGACAGTTGTGATTTGTGTGTGCTTGTGATGTGTGTATTGCGTTAGCTGTGCTGATGTGGGGTGTGTGCTGGGTGTGATATGCATGTGTGCCTGTTGTGTTAAGGTGCTATTTCAATTATTTTCTTCTACTCTCTAGGTACCTGGATGGCATTTTTGCTGCAAAGGATTGTGGGTTGTGTAGGGGTGTGTTATATAGTGCAATGAGTAGGTGTGTCAGGTATGCGGATGTGTGTCAGGTACAGGCTATTCACACTATCCAATGTGGTGTGGTTTTCTGCAAGATGTGAGATTTGACTGAGGCGGTTCGCACCACCAATGGTTTTCCACCATGGAGGAACTGCTGTGGTGATTGTGGCTCGTAATCTGGTGGGTGGAATTGTGTCGGGCTGACGCTGCTAGTGGTGCGAATGCCTCTTTTCCGCCCTCCAGTGTCCTTGCAGTTTTGGATTTGTGGCTGTCTTTTAGCGGTCTTCACAGTGTGACTCTTAATACAGCAGTTGAATTACCACCAACATGGCGGTCTTTTAGCGGACGCCACCGCAATGATCTTCCAAAAAGATCGCCAAAGTCGTAATGAGGCCTATAATATTTAATCCTGTGTTTACCAAATTGCTAACGTATGCTGGTTGTGAATCTGGGCAGGTTCCACATCATAGCAGCATTTTCTTGATGATAGTTATCACTGAGTCTCAATGCAGAACTACTCACACCTCAGTTGTTGCAAGACCAGGAGGCATTTGTTTTTTTAAAAATTAACCTCTGCCTCCACTTGTGACAAATAGTGCGCTTTTGATTAATCACTTCCTAAACATATCTCTCTGCTCCTGTTTTTTAACAGAGATAGGAAAAACTTAAACTAAACTCTGGTAGTGAGTGTGTGATAAGAAAACAGGAGTGTCACCCAACAATAATCTGATTTTTTTTTTACCCCTAGGAGATAGAACACCTAGTCTCAAGGTACACTCACTAAGATATGGTGTAGTGAAAAAATTCTGACTCTTGACTGCACTGAGGTGCTGGTACTCCTGTGTCACCAAATTGTTTGATGATGAGTGAGTCAAATGTCCCCTATGCCTTTGCCCCCTTATTTGCTATTATATGATACAGCCACTGAGAGCTCGAGCCAAGTTTGAGCCAGACTCCTGGCTTTGGGTCAGCTCAAGTTTCTCATGGAGCCTCAAGCCTAAAAGGAACTGAGGCTTTATGTGGCTTCTACTGGCTTCTACTGGCCACTCACCCATGCACTAAACTTTTTGACAAGAATTAAAGACAACCCATTTACTTTTAATGTAAAATGAGAGAAGGAAAGAGATACCCATCTATTAGCTGAACTGCACAATGTGAAACCAGAAAACTTGGGATCAATCCCGGCTTCCCACTTGACTAAACTATATAATTCTAGACAATTGCTTTATTTCATCCTGCCTCCTTTTCTTTCAGTATCATGTTTGAGAGGACCTTGAAATACAGGAGCTCGGCGAAACGGAGAGCAAGATGGCGGCCGCGTAACGCAGCCGCGAAGCGTCTGCTCCGACCAGGGAAACCTCCCAGTGCTGCGGCAGCTCTCCCGCGGGTCGGAGCCTCCTTTGGCAGCGGTTACATGAAACAATGTAGCGACATTGTAGCGGCATTGGGTTGACTCGCGTTGCTTTACCTGCTCCTTCTCTCTTTTACGACTGTGGGCTGTCAGGAGGGATGGCACAGGGGAAATATTGCGGATGGTATCGTTTGTTGAAGGACTGCTTTTCACGTGAGGATTGTTTAGGCTACTTGGCTCCTGGTCTTCTGCGGGCTTTTTTTCTCTCTGGAGAAGCAAAACTACGAGGATTTGTTGACGGAGGCTAAAAGGATTGCAAAAGTGCCTCCCCCGGGATGCGGTCTGGACTGCTCCTGTTCCTACCTGGAGACAACTACAGGTCTGAGCTCACAGGTGCCAATTGGGGGCAATTTTCGACGTGGACTCAAAAAACGGTCAGAGTTTCTTTATTCTATTACAAATATTTGACACTGGGCGTATATTACAATAACGCATTTTGTATAAAAAAAAAAAAAGTAAAAATGCCACCTAAAGGAGTGAAAAATTTGACTCTGTCTGGATGAGGCAAGCCGGTAAGAGTAAGCTTGTCAGCTCGGCAGGGGGGGGGGTACGGATATAAAACAAGGCTTAGGTGAGAAGGTTGTCTCCAAAAACAAGAGTGCTTCACTGGACAGGTATTTTGAGAAAGGGAAGGACATACAGGTGGGGGGTACAGATACCCACCCCGCCGCCGTGGAGGAGGCCGATCCTCTGGTAACCGAGGAGATAGCGGCTATAGATGGCCCCCCCCGTATGAAGGTGGGCAGAGTGATGTTGTTGATGTGGCAACTTTACAAGTCACCGGGAGTCAGATGGAGCAGAAAGAGCAGAGGGAGCAGAGGGAGGGCGCACAAAGCGCCAGGACATTATCACAGGTGGAGCGGAGGCCGGTGGAATTACATGATAATGAGATAATACAAGGAGACAAGTTTTTCTCACTATCAGATCATTCAAGTTGGTCAAGTAACGAGCAGCTGGATTTGGAGGCGGATAAAACTTCTTCTGAATTTGAATCTGAGGTATCCTCCTTGGTACTGGGAAAGGAATTACAGGAGAGTAGCAGGAGTGCTACCGTTAGGAAAAAACAGAGGAAGAGAAGTGAGCAAGTAGGACTTAATAAGCACTCCACTAACCCATTGGACAATAAGGGTCTTCAGGGGCTTCAGTGGGAGTATTCCAAAGATGATTTAACTCTATATGATGATGGTGAAAAACAGCCTAATCCTGTGTCATTGGAAACCATATATCAAAGCATTATGGAACACCAAGAGGAATCTAAATTAGAGAGCCGTAGGACTCAAATGGCTTGCCGCAAGATGCAAATCCAAATTCGTCGAGTAGCCAAGACATGTTCAGAGTTTACTACACGGATGGAAGAAGCAGAGACCCGGATCTCGCGTCTGGAGGATGAGGCTGGAGCCCACCAGTCATCTCGAGAAGTGATGGAGAAACAACTTGAGGATACTCAGTGGAAATTGACAGATTTAGAGGACAGAATGAGGAGGAATAATTTGCGCGTCCTGGGTGTACCAGAAGGACTTGAAGGATCAGACACACATAGCTTTATGGTCGCACTTTTTAAGGAAGCTTTTCCGGATTTACACCAGTGGGATTGGGACAAAGAGGTTCAAAGAGCCCATCGATTTCCTTTTAGTAAAATAGGACCAAACTCAGAAGGAGGAAGTGGTAGACCTAGAGTAATATTAATTTCTTTGCTTAATTATCAGGCAAGGCAGGCTATTTACGATCGAGCTCGACCCAATGCTAGAAGTAAGGCTAAGGGATGTGAGTTTTTTGTGAGACCAGACTATTGCCATAATACTGTTGAAAAAAGGTGGAGGCTCCGGCAGTTAATTCAGCCACTTCAAAGTAAGGGGGCACAGGTTTTTTTATTAAATCCGGCTAAACTGAAAGTAGTAATGGATAACAGGACTCACTACTTGACGACAGAGGAGAAAGCAAGGGCTTTTTTGGGTGGACTTAACAGTCCGGTTTCCTAAGATAGGTTTTCTGGTTTGGGGCATAGGGGTAGGGGTAAAGTAGAGAGGGTTAGGAGTTAAGCCCTGAGAAGTTAAGCCAGGGGTAAGAAAGAAGCCTTTTTAGGATTAATCCCCCCTTAAGGGAAAAAAAAAAAAAAAGGGAATTTTTTTTTGTAGTTGGCTAAAACAGGGTTAGATAGAGAGAGATAAAGGTAAAGAAAGGGAGA
Source organism: Pleurodeles waltl (assembly GCF_031143425.1). Taxonomy (NCBI): domain Eukaryota; kingdom Metazoa; phylum Chordata; class Amphibia; order Caudata; family Salamandridae; genus Pleurodeles; species Pleurodeles waltl. The sequence continues at coordinate 522,643,109 of NC_090442.1, forward strand.
AAAGGTAAAAAGGAAAAAAAAAAAAAAAAAAAGCACGCACTGGGTAGGGGTGGTCGGAGCGGAAGCTTTACCATCATTAGGGACAGTGAGATCCCATACTCTCTATAAATTGGGTATAAGGGTAGGGGTAAGGGTTGTAGGGGGGTGGGGGGGTGTGGTTGGTAGTAGGATTGGGGTGCAAGGGGTGGGAGGATGGGAGAGGGGCGAGAGGGGTGGTGGGGAGTGGGGGGGTACTAATATAGGCAGAAACGTTCAGAACAATTTAATAAAGACATATCAAAAGAAGAGGATGTATAGGATTCAATATCAACAAGATGGTTTCTTTAAGGGAGAAAGTATTGACGTGAGATTAGTATATCAAACTGAGTGATATGGCAAATAGATTAAGGATTTGTACATTGAACATTTGAGGTCTAAATAGCCCTCAGAAAAGGAAAAGAGTGGCAGCTGGTCTTAAACTAATTAAATCAGATTTATATTGTTTGCAGGAAACACACATTGCATGGAGTAAGCGAGAGCTCATACGAGAGCTTGGGTTGACGCCTCTTGTTTGTACCAGACAGGAGGTATCGACACGTGGGGTGACGATACTTGCCAGAAATAACAATGTACAAGTTTGTAGATCTCGAGCAAGTAATGATGGGCGGTGGGCTCTTTTAGAATTATCCGTGAATACATTTAAATTTACCCTCTGCACTATATATGGATCAGTCTTGGACGAGGCTGAGCCTCTGGATACGTTGAATATGGAACTAGTTGGATGGCCCTTACCAATAATCATTTGTGGCGATTTAAATATACACTTAGAGGTAGGTAGTAGGAGCATGGGCACTCAGAGTTTATATCAGGGACGAAAGCCTAAAGTATGGAAAGCTCTAAGGAGGTTAGTAAGGGAGCATGGGTTGAGAGATGTCTGGGAATATATTAAAACTTTAGATCCAGGGTATACCTATTATTCGTTCCCACATGCCAAATTGGTAAGGTTGGATTATTTTTTTGTATCACAAAACTTAATTCATGGGGCTGAAATAGAATGTAAACCCAGATTCTTATCAGATCATAATCCATTAATATTGTCTATAACAATTAAAGGACCATCTAATCCACGTCGTGTATGGACATTTGATAGGAAATTGTTGGTTGACCCAGGATATATATCCCATTTGAAAGAGTGGATTCACCACTTTTTTGATATTAATAGGAATACGGCAGATCCGGGGATGGTATGGGACTCATTTAAAGCTGCAGTGAGAGGTGAAACTCTTAGCTATAGTTTGGGAATACAGAAAATTAGGGGGAAGGAAATTGTAGAACTTCAAGAAAGATTAATAATAAAAGAGAGGGAATTAACTAGTAAAATTACTGGTAGAGAAGACATTACTCTCACTCAGACCCAAATGGCGATTCTTAAGGCTAAAATAAATGCTTATTTGAATAAAATAGTGGCAGCCGTTTATCAAAGTCACCGATTGGAGTACTATGAATATGGTGAATCCACAGGAAAAGTCCTAGCTAGACGGGTCAGACAAAAGGCAGTTAAACAGAACGTTTTGAGTATAATTGATGGCAATGGCCGGAAACATACAGAGTTAGAAGGAATTCTAGAGGTCTTTAAGGATTACTATCAGGAGTTGTATAGTGAAGATATAGTGTATTCTGAACAGTTACAAAAAAGGTTAGTGAATTTCTGGGGGAATTAAAAAGTGTAAGGCTCTCTTCTGAAGAACAAATTACATTAGATGCACCAATTTGTATTGATGAGATAATTGAGGCAGTAAGCTCCCTGGCAACAGGGAAAGCTGCTGGGCCGGATGCAATACCACTTGAATTTTATAAGACCTTCCTGATAGACATTAAAAAGGATATGCATAGCATTTTTTGTATAGCACAGGCAGGTCAGGCACCTCTATCATGGGAATGTGCAAGTATTATAGTGCTAAAAAAAAAGGATAAATCAACAGAGTTCCCCAGTTCATATAGACCCATATCCTTGCTAAACGTAGATGGAAAGATTTATGCAAAGATTTTGGCCAGTAGATTGGCAAATGTGATAGTCAGGCTGGTTAGAAAACAACAACATGGGTTTATTCCGGGTAGAGATACAATAGATCATATAAGAAGAATAATAGCCATGTTTGATCTTGCAGAACTATATCAAACAAATCTAGGATTATTACTTTTGGATGCCGAGAAGGCATTTGATCGTGTATCGTGGAAGTTTCTATGGGAAGTTATGCGCTGGAAAGGTATAGGGAGCGGATATATTACAGCTATAAAAACTTTATATGTAGCCCCAAAAGCTAGAATAAGCATTGCTGGTTTAGATTCAGATATTATCTTAATTTCTAGGGGGACTAGACAAGGGTGCCCATGCTCCCCCTTGCTCTTTGCGCTATATATTGATTCTTTCTTGTTGAGATTAGAAGAATGTAAAAATATTCAACCTCTATTATATCATGGAGAAACATATAAGGTGTTTGCATATGCTGATGATGTAGCTATAGTGACAAGCAATACGGAGGAAGCTATTAAGGCAATAGAAATAGAGGCAAGAGAGTTTGGAAGATACTCCGGATATAAGCTGAATTCAGATAAAACACAAATAGTATGTTCTGGGCACATTTCACTAGTAGATAGACGATTGGTATCTGAAGCAGTATATTTGGGGGTGAAGATTACATCAGTGGTTAATCGGTTGGTGGAAATCAATTTTACCCCACTATTAAATAGAATAAAGAGGGATTTAGACCGAATGCATAATTTGCACTTATCGCTAGAGGGTCGTTGTAATGTATTGAAAATGATGGTTCTGCCAAAAATCCTATATTTATTTCGGGCTATTCCCCTTGAGGTTGATAAAAAATGGCTCAAAAGATTGGAAAAGATGGGGAATAATTTTTTATGGGGATATGCTAAAACGAGAAGGGCAATGAAGTATATGACACTTCCCAAAGATCGAGGCGGGTGGTCAGTCCCTAATTTTACACTGTATTACTACGCCTGTTGTCTTCAACATATGGATGAACTTATAAGGGGAAGGTTTAAGGGTAATGAGGAAGTAAAATCAACCCCTATGTATACTATGATGGCGGGTGGGGAGGCAAGTGGTTGGTTATAAAAATTTGAGGAGCCAAGTTACTTCAAAAAAGTAAGATTTAAGCCTTTTTTGTCCGCCTTTAAGGTTTGGGCTCAGATAAAACGGAGTATAAACTGGGAAAGATTACGGCTTATACACCAGTGAAATTTTCAGCTATCCCAAATCATATCTTTAGGGATCCCATACTAGACTTTTGGCGTTCTAGGGGAATAAATAAAGTCGGAGACTTGTATTGTAAATCCGGTTGTAAATCATTTACGGAGTTGCAGTCTCAATTTGGCTTACCTAAGACACATTTTTTAAATTTTTTGCAAATACGTAATTTTTTACAGTCTCAGAAGTACGGTAGGGTACAGTTGTCGGAGATCCCGGTAGTTGAGGCTGTAAAAAATGGGGCAAAGATTGGTAAGCTATATAAGCTACTAACAGAGCTACAAGTAGATGATATGGCACAACAGAATGAGCGATGGATTGCACGATTGGGGGTGGCTGGAGAGTGGGTGGACCAATCCCTAGCCATGGCTGAGACAACATTTCTATCAGCTAATTTGAAAACCCAGCATTACAAAACACTGATGGACTTATATTATACTCCAGCAAAACTGAAAAAGTGGGGAATATCCTCTGGAAGCTGCAATCGATGTGGGGAAGTTGAAGCTGAGATAACGCATATGTTTTTTGTATGCCCAGTGTTGCAGGGAATATTAAATGAGATAGAGGTATTCCTTAAGATGATCACACACTGCAAAATTCGGGTTACTGTTATGCTGGTAGTATTGGGAGTCGTGAACTCACCTGAAAGTATGGAACCGGCACTGTATAAAATAAGGCGATTTTTATTTTTGTCTATGGCAGTATACCGCTTATGTATTGCTACAGATTGGCTCAAAAAAGAACCCCCCACGTTTGAGGGTTGGCGTTCTAGATTACTTACCATCTATAATACTGAATTAAGTCTTTATAAGTTAAAGGGTCATAAGAAGAGACATAGAGGAGAACGAATGTGGGCACCACTGACTAGATGGTTGGAATATCAAGATACAGTTTAAAAAAAAAAAAAAAAAAAAATGTAATTGTTTCAATATGTGATATATATAACTGTTGTATTTTTTTTAAGGTCTTCTTTCTCCCGTTGTTCTGTTTACTCTGCTTTCTTTGCACGGATATATTATGTCATCTTCTTTTTTCCTCTTATGTAACCCCCTCCCTCCGGGGGAAAAAAAAAAATAAATAAATAAAGAAATACAGGAGCTCAGGATGTACGCTGTACAAAATCTTCTCTTGTGTTTGCTTTAACAAACTATAACGGAGTTTAATGTAAAATAACCACTTAAGCCATCCTAAGGTTGCACATAACAAATGAAGTGCCTCTTGATTTACTAACTTCATTGATGTAATGGCAATGGGAAGGCATGAATGTTTCTAAGTTCATGTTTAAAAACTGCCACTTATAATAGATGCATCTCAATGCAGTGATTCAATCTTATGTACAAAAGAGAAATGCTTCTGTATGTTGAAATACACTTTTTGAATTTTGAAGAGACATTTTCATATTTTTACATGTTTGTTGCAAGATGTCTCTAAAAATAAAAGCGTTCCTAAAGATTAATGGTGCAGGGCACCTTCTTTGCATCTTTTACTCTAAATCTATTGATGTGTAAGTAACTGATGCTGTTCAACATCTTTCTAAATGTTAGTGCTTGATCAAATAAACAGCGGCCCAGTACTGCAGTTGACTAGGGAACCGCATGTAAACGCCTGGAGGGCTAGAAGCTGCCCTGGGTCGTGCTATGAGTATCCCTTTTCTGAGAAATTGAATAGTGAAAAGTGCATACAGGATATGGAGGTCTAAAGGGTTGCCTTCTCACACACCTTGGGATTTCTGAGGTGATCCAAATCTGGGACCATTCTTCAAACTCGCTAAGGGAAGGTACTGTCAGGTAGTCCAATGACTGTGTAGATGAGAACTAGGCCTAGCCTGAGCCACCAGAAGGTTGCCCTCAAGTACCATCTTGACCCCACCACCCAGTTGTTGTAGATAGGGAGAGAGATAGAAATCTCTAGTGTGAGTCTCATTAACCCTTATTCCTCATGCAGGATGCAAGAGCTTCGAGGTCTACCAAATGAACAACTGGAAGGGCAGACAGCATTTGTTCATGCAACCTTTAGCAGCATCCTTTTTGTGTAAGTGACCCAGAACATTTATCAGTGAACCTGAAATGGGCTGTGCCCCCTCCCTCTACTTTCATTGTACCTTTTGTAGTCTGCCATGCAGTGAGTGTTCATGTGGATGTTACATGTGAAAAAGTACCCCTTCCGTTAAATATACGGATATTGCAAGTCATATACGGATATTGCATGTCACAGATGTGTTCCATAACTATGTAGAGGAACAAGCCTGAAAGAAGAGTTATTTATATGGGATTGGAACCCCAAAGAAGAGAGTATTTTAGTCACACCATCACCCTTCCCACAAACCGCCTACATTCTTGGTATTTTCTTCTTTCCTATGAAGGGGTTAGCATGGTTGCAGAAATGAAGAATAAAAACAGAATATGTAGTATGAAATTAAATACATTAAAACAAGGTTGGCATTTTTTTTGCAAAAAGATATTAGCAGTTTAATGGTAGTCAGTTTATCGAAGCATTTGCAATGCAAAAGGTCTCACATTTGCTTGAGTTAGAGGTATTGATGTTGTAAATGCATAACTGGAAAAACCTTGCCACATAAATTGGTCAACCCTGCGGTCCTCTCTGCCACATAATTCCAGTGACCCTGCATATAACTAAAGCACTTCCATTTACTGCAGAGTCTTGCCCTGATGACCTTAAACATTTCTTAGATTGTTTTTAGTACAATTGTTTTGTAATTTATTTTTAATGTGGTGTGTGTGAGGGACTGTTACTGACATTTTCAGAGAAATGTTCTGTTTGTTTCATGCAGCATCCATAAAAAAAGGTTCTTTAAGACCAAAACAGGACCTCACCTATAAGAAATAGGAGAGTGTCATGGAGGTTATTTGCAGTAATATTAGTGAGCTGCTGCTGTGTTACACGTATTGAAAACACACATCACTATCCCTGAATATTAGATGTAAAAATATTAAGAATTTGGACACGTGTGCCTGTGCATTGTTAGTGACTTGGTCAAAGATGGAGAGAAATCTGTTATGAACAGGGGCCCCCAAAATACGTTTGGCCCAGGGCCTCCAAAATCCTTAAGATGCACCAGGGGAGAACTAGGGCACAAGTATGTTAAATGTGGTTTCACAAGTAGGGAAGTGGATTAGGCTGCAGTTGTCAGTAGCTGGGAGAGTATATCTTATGAAGATGGTTCTTCTCCTGAAAAGCGTTTGCTAAAGATTTACGATGGACGTGGAGCTTTACATGGGACAAAATTGAGTCATAATGGATGACATCTCATCGCTGCTGTTACTAAGAAAAAGTTGGAACTGTAGGGTCAGCTTTTAATCAACATGACAAGCGCTAATCTGTGTAAACACACTTTTTCATCCCACGCTTTCGGTGGCTGAAACATACTATTATATGTTAAGCAGGGCGCACAAAAGGGGCTTAATGGGCAGCGGAAAGAGAGAGGGGAATGCAGATTTGTAGGTGTAGTAAGTGGGATAAAACACTGTGAAATGCCCAACATTTTTTAAATCTTTTCAAACAGAGAGAGGGAGAGAGTGTGGATGTGTTTTTGCCTGTGTGTAAAAAATTCTGGTGAAATCTGACAGACACCACACCATACCGACTGAAAGCATCTTTCCATGCCACAAAGGATGACAGGGTATATATTTTAAAGTGACTTCAAACTCAGCATACTTGTGAATTCTTGGTGCTGGATGAGTTATGGCTTAAAATCTTCTCCAAAATCACTGTGGTTAACTTGCATTTTTATATAGTGCAAACTCGACCAGCAGGCATTAAAGCTCTTTCCAGGACCTTCAATTGTATTACACACGTGCAGATTTATTTTTTGGGGGGCATGAAGAGATTAAATGAATTGCTCAGAAACATGGGATGGTAAACCGACACCGATACTGGAACCCTGTACCCCAGTTACAAAGGGAGCAGCTTTGGCGCTACGCCACATGTGAGACATTGCCTATGAGGATGGGATAGTTGTGTGTGACAAAGACAGCTGAAAGTACAGCAATACATGATGATAACAGTGGTCAACTTCATCTGTGGTCAGGAGGACGTTGTCTACAATGTGTAAGGTTGCAGTCTTTGTGCTGCAGCATGATCTGAAGCCTGACTACCTTCCAGAAGAATATTATCAAAAATGCAATCCTAGAGTTAAACATAGACAGTTTTTCAATGATCTTGCCAATGAATGGGAGTTGAGTGAGGGCCAGTAGTTGGCGACGTCATCAAGGTCTAGAGTAGGTTTCTTTAGGAGCAGAAGTATCTGGTCAGTCTTGAGAGCTTTGGGGAAGATTCCTTTAGTTTGGAATGCATGAGAGAGTGACACCAGAGGAAGATTTTATGAAGGTCAAAGGCAAGACATCTTTAAAAGAATTGTCTTTCAGATAGTGGGTATTTTGGCAAGGTCTGCACGAGGTAGTACTTTGAAGGATGACCATAGCAAGGTCCTACAGGAAGGATTGAACATAAGGGATGAAGCAGGTTTGCTGTTGCTGATATGCTGTCTGATCTGAATTTTTTCACTCAAAGAAGTTCATGGTATTGCACTTTTCTGTGGAGATTGAACTGGGTGGGTCATGTATGGGTTTGATGTAGTGCTTGTTTGTCTTGAAAAGAGTTATGCTTCTGTTGGTTTGCTTCATTGATGGTATGGGTATAGTACTAGGCGTTAGATGATGTGATCATCAGCAAGGACTTTAGAGCACAAGGATACCTTAGGCATTTGATTGCGCTTGTATGTTTAAATTGGGGCGTCAATGTTCAGTTTTTTAAAAAAATTGTTGAAAATGGCCAGAAGGTTGTAAGCGTTAGAAGTGGGGTTAATAGGGTGAAAGATGAGTTCAAGCATTAGGCTGTCTACAGAGAAATCTTTGAAGGGTCTGACGGTTTGATATTCTCTTTCGGGTTCACTTTGTTTTGTTGGTAGGACACTGAGCAATGAGATTAAGATAGCAAAATAGTCAGTCGAGTCCAGGGCTTACGAGCGGTTTGTATTGGATTGTTGGTGATGTTGAGAAGATAATGTACAACACGACCCTTGGAGTTTGTTGGCTGTGTGACATGCTGTGCAATATGCCTAAAAGAGTGAGGGGAATGGAGAAGGGAGGGAACAGAAACAAAGGACAGCAGATGGGGTGGATGCAACACCTGAGAGGTTGTGGGAGGGAGCAGCAATGGACAGCGCGAGGAGGGCATATGGGGAGAACACCAGAAGGGAGCTGCATGGGAGGGAGAAGCAACAGTGGACAGTGGGAGAAGGGTGGAGAGACCATAAAGTGCCATGCACTCTTCTTCAGTGCATAGCTAAAAGTTAAAAAAAAGTACCTGGAGTATTGCACAGCCTGTGGAAGGACACTGGCTGGAAACAGGAAGTTGTGATAGGTCCATGATCCAGGACAGGAACAGAAACCCGGGAAGAAAGCAGGAGGAGACGGGGAGCTGTGGGGAACAAGGAGACAAGACCAATAAGAAGCTAGAAAACAAGAGTGACATGGAAGCCAACCAATAGTAAGTACTGATCTTTTTAACAAGATTGCAAATAGATTTTGCTGACAGCACATGAGTGCTGTTCAGGCGAAACCTAAAAATGTGCCTTTTATGAGTTGACCAAGCACTTAGATTACTTTACACGTTGCTGTAATGTTTTGCTAAAAACTTTTAACCAAAATAAATTTGTAACAAAAATGATTTTCATTTAAAACAGAAATTAGTATCCATACGTGTACCAAATGTTTGCAATCGATTGGTATTGGAAAAAAACGGTGTACTTTATACATTGTGAGTCTCAAATGTCGGTGTTCTAATGTCTGTTGGAAGTAGAATCTTAAGTGCGAAAAAAAAAAATGCTTTCCAGTGTTTTCAAAAGCAATGGTGTTTACAGTGGAACTCTTGCCTTTGATGCTAAATTAATCTAGTACATGTTTGTTTTGATTAAAATATATTTGGGGTTACACTTTAAAATGTCAGGAGTACTGGCTTGGCATGCAATGATTTATTTCTATTGAATGTCAATTTTTGTCAACTTTGGGAATCAAACACATGGATTAAGAGACTATTCGTAGTACTCACCAATGGGTTGCTTAATTTAAAGGTTGTGGTTTTAGTATACTTTTCCTAAGCTACTTAACATATGGGCTTTACAAATGTTAGTTAGCTTCCAGTTGACATGGAACCTACCTCCTACAATAGACCTGTTTTAGTGTAAAATTGCGCATCTCATCGAGGTGAAAGTTGAGAATCATATCCCTCATGACACAGAATTTAAAGCAGTAGCTAATCAATTCGATTTTATTACAAGACTGCAGGCTCATATTATGCAGTCTTTTCTTGATTTTTATTCAACAGCAGCCAAGCAAGACAAAACTATATTTGCCAGGAAAAGAGAAACAAACATGACTACGACTGTGACAGCACAATGGAACAGCCAATAAGATGTTGAGTATGCCAATAACTATCTTGACTAAGAGCAATAAATCCTCTTTTTTTGCTGCTCGCAGTCAAGATAAATATAAAAAATTATTTCTAGTCTTATCTAAATCAATATATGGTGTTATTTATGCATATTGTCATATTTTAATGGCTATTTACGGTTCATTGCTTAGTAAATGCATGTGAGCTTGCTTTCTCATTCGCTCGTTTCTAATGATCGTTTTTTCCATTGGGAACAAACTTTCTCCTGTGCTCCTCACCTCAAAGCTCTGGTTGCCTCGTCACTGCAGCCTCAGAAATGCTTCAATTTTATTGCGGCCTCTCCCTTGGCAAGTTTGTTCCTCCCATCACATCCCTTCTGCTCTCTTCCCTTAACAAAGCCTTCTTCGGGGAACTCCTCCGATTTACATGCCCCTCTCCCTATCACCTTGCCCCCTTAAAGTCTCCATTGCTTTTAAGCCTGCCCAGGTTTAAATCCCTTCCTATCATATTTTCCACTAATAATATTTAGTATTATTTTCTCCCTTTATTGCCTGAATTTTAACAGTGTTTAATTTAAAGAATTTTCCTATATATTTTATCATTTTGTCTGAGGAAAAGAAACTCAGGCTTTCAAAGATTATTTAACACCCTTCATCAAGGATTCAATACTACAGGCTGTTGCTGTTTCCATGTTGGATGTTACAAAAAATGTATAAACGCTTTTATCAAAAATTCTTTCTACTTCTACAATTGTTCTCTCCAAAAAGGGAAAGAAATGTGTGGCTACTCTTACTGGGTCTTCCAAAAGCGTTTCAGTAAATATTGGTCCCCCCACCTGAGAGGTTTCTTTATTGGCGTCACCTACTTCCCCTCTCCAAATATCTCAACTAAGAGATACTGATGATGACGATGACGATGACAGCGATGATTCTCACCCAGTGTCTCATTATCTTCTTGATCATACTGGTGAACCCATGTTTGACCATACCCTAATCCATCATCCCAATTCCTCAGAATGGTTCCCCTCTGAGCATGTTGCCAACTATTTTTGCTTTTATCTTCGCCATGCTCTTGATAAGTCAGAATGTCCCCGCCCTTCTCTTCCTAACAACATCACGGCCACCCCTGTCTTTGAATGTAATGTGTTGATGTTTTTCACTAAATATGGGAAAGACTTTGAAAAAGGAGTCGACAGAGCTTGATCTAACTGTCAGGACAGAATTCTAGATTTGGTTGGTCCCTTGACAAGGATGTCAAATTTGACAGAGGAGGCAAAAATAGAAAGCAAACAAGTGGATCCGGATGCCCTCTGTAACTGAGCCCAATGAGCTAGATGCATTTTGGGACATGCTAACGTCCATATTTCTCAAGAACTTTAAGAGTTTACTCTTAAAAATAGACCCATCCATAGTGGTCTTGCCACCAAGGAAGAAGGACCTCTTGCCAAAGGATTTTTATTTGGAGATTCTTTTATTTACTTGGAAAATATGTCTCCACTTTTTTTTACTATTGACAAGCCCAACTTTCTCTTAAGAAAATGTTTGCCTCTGGGGTTTTTGCAAGGGCCGGCAAAGTAGGAGTCAATTTGCAGGCTGTTACTCCGCTACAAGTCAATCCCTCAACAGAGGCTCCTTTGAGCCACAATACCAATTTGATACTTATGCTGGCTACAAACCCCAATTCTAGCCACGTTGATTCAGAGGTTTCGCTCCAGGGGTTATAAAACAAATGAGAACAATACTCATGTAAGACTTTCCAGTGTTGGCCCTGCTCCTTTAGGAGGCAGACTAGCTTTGTGTCTAAATGCATGGTTTTCTCTCACCACAGATCCCTGTATAATACAAGAAGTTCAAGGTTATGATATAGAACTTTACCAAACCCCAATTCATTTGCTTTGTCCTCATCCTCTCTTATTTTAACAAGATCAATCCCTTTCAATTCAAGACGAAGTTCAGTCTCTTCTTTCCAAACAGGCTTGGTTCGACCTCACAGGTTTCCTCAGTACCATCTTTTTGGTACAGAAGAAAAACAAAAAAATCTGTCTTGTTTTCAATCGCAAAGTCTTCAATAATTTTGTGGTATATCAGCATTTCATAATGGAAACAATTCTTCACCTTAGAGTCATTTTAGTTCAGGACAATTGGCTAGTCAGATTGGATCTTCAAGATTCTTATCTTTCTATTCCAATACTTCCCTCACATAGGAAACATCTTCAGTTCTAATGGGGTCTGTCATTTTTCCAATTCAAAGCTCTCCTCTATGGCCATTCTTTGTCTCCTTGGTGTTTCATGAAGGTTCTGAAACCAGTTGTAGCCTTCCTCAGGGCACAGGGAATCAGGTTAATTGTTTACCTTGACGACTTTCTGACTATGGTTCAGAACAGACTCTTCTTTCTCACTTTCAACTTTAACAAAATCTTGTTCTTCAACTAGGTTTTTTAATCAATATTCAGAAGTCAGCTATAATTCGTTCTCTACAATCAGGATTCCTAGGTTTCCTCATAGACATAACGCATTCTATTCTTCAACTTCCTCAACAGAAAGTCAATCTTATAAAGAAAACGATTTGCCATTCCTTATCTCTCACTCATTTTCTCTCAGATGCCCAGCACGTCTTGTGGGACTTTTAGCTTCCTCCATTCAAACTATCTTTCCAGGTCCTTTATACTTTTGAGCTCTTCAAAGATTAAAAATACAACATTTCCACAAAGGTCTAGCCTACTCAGACACGTTTCTTTAGATACAGAATCCAAAGAAGAACTTCTCTGGTGATTAACTCAACTTGATGCTAGAAACGTGAGAACAATTTTCTCTGCAGCCCTAGATCTTGTCTTGGAGTCAGATGCAAGTCGGATGCAAGTCAGACAGGTTGGGGCGCAAGATGTGGAGCCTTCTCGATTGGAGGTACATAGTCTTGACAGGAGTCATTCATGCATCAACAGTTCATAGATGCTTGCAGGCTCCTTTGCTATCCAGCCCTTTACAAAAGACAAAGCAAAATGCACCATGCTGCTTCGAATGGACAATCTTACTGCAGTCAGATATATAAATCATCTAGGAGGCACAAGATCCAACCTTCTGGCATATCTTGCCAAACATCTTTGGGAGTATTCTCTACATTTGAATCTCTCAGTAAAGGCAATTTACCTGCCAGGAAATCTGAACGTTGTAACGGACTGGCATTCTAAACACCTTCACGATTCAAGCAATTGGCAACTTAACCCTTCAGTGTTCAATTGTCTTTCTTCCATCTTTGGCAACATGTCAATCAATCTTTTTGCTGGCTCGTAGACAGTTCTCATCTCTAGTTCTAATAACCCCCTTTTGGCAAGCTCAGCCTTGGTATCTAACATTATCGAAATGACCTTGGACTTTCCTATCTGAATTCCTCTTTTTCCAGATCTACTTCTCAACCATCAAGGTCTTTGACACAACTTGGTTTTGGAAAGTTCACTATCTCTCATCGCTTAGAGAATATACGGTCCAGGAATTTCGGATGATGCTTTCAGCCTCATCCAACAAACCTTGGGCCCTGGCACTTCCACACTCTACAAATCAGCCTTGTGTGGCCTAGTGTAGCTGATGTACGGACAGGAAGTCAGATCCCTTTCCAGCAGATGTAACGCTAGTTGTTAATTTTTTAGCCTTGTTAGCTTCTCAAGGAAAAGCCTACCATACAATCAACACTTATAGATACTGTATTTCAGCTGAACACCTTCGAGTGTATGGAAGACCTATCGGAGAGCATCCCTTGGTCTGTCTACTGTTCAAGGGAGTAAGATATATGAAACCTCCGCTTCCAGAGCCTTTTGGGCAGGCGCAATTTTACCGGATATTCTCAAATCTGCAGATTGGTCAAATGTTACTTCTTTTAAAACATTTTATATTAAACCTATTTCTCATGTTTCTTATACTGTAATTACAATGCTTTGAACATGCATAATATGAGACTCTAGACTTGTAATAAAATGGAGATTTTCCTAGCCTTGCTATCAGAAAGGCTAGATTTTATTAAAGACACAAAAGTATTTTTAGCATGGGTTTACTATTCTTGCTTGGTCTGAACATGTGCAGAACTTGTAATAATTATTGTTGGTCTTAGGTTTTTTGTCTGTACCATCATTACTCAGCTTAGTCACAAGTTATCAGTGCTTGTGTTTCCCTGGAAAACCCTGCTGAATTACCTTTGGAGTTATGCACCATAGAAGAGGCGCCTCCAAAAAATAAATCCTGTTTCTCACTCAGGTTACGTCTTCAGACAATTAGGGGTTTCTCGATTGTCTCTTTCATCATCTCTCTTGGTGCTGATTTTTTGGGGAATATTTTTCTTCCCCATTGGCTCTGCATTCTGCTTTATCTGCGGAAGCACTTCATCTTAGTACATCAAATCATATTAATTGCATTGAGAAGTATTTATTGAAAGAAACATACTTAATCCCATTCCATCACCCATTTCCCTAAGGACAATGCCAAAAGTGAAATAAGAGCAGTGGCGGCTGACAACTACAATGAATGGACGGGCAAAAAATAGGTGGTGGGTGATAAAACAAAAACAAAAAAAATAAATTAAAATGTACTTACCGTCTTGCCTGCAGACACATCCTCTGCTCCAATCATCTTCTTCTGCTAAATCACGTCCAGGGCCACAGCTAACTTGCTTAATCAATCCTGGCGCTCCTCTCATACTGTTGCCCAGCATGAGAGAAGGACCAATAATGGAGGGAGCAGCCTCTCTTGGTGTTCCCCCAGACACTGGAGGCTTGTGCATGATCTCAACCCAGCTGCCTAGACAGCTGGGTTGAGAGGTCTATAGTGCACATGTGAAGCTGGCCTTCGCCAGCCGGCCGGCCAAAATGACATGCCACATTATAACCAACACTGCTGCCAGTGAGCAGACCCTGCCTGTCCTGACACTCGGTTCAGGGTAGGTTGACAAAAAATAAAATGGTAATAAATTAACTTTATGACTATTTTATTTTTGTCTCTGGGGTTTTCTGGGGGTAATTTAGTTGGGCAACGCTCTTCCGCTATAATGGAGGAGCTGCCCCTGAATAGGAGGCCAATCTGTTGTTTTGTGCACCAAATATGTGGCCTAGATTCTTCTTAAACAAGGTGCTATTTTATAATGCACAAACTTCCAACACAAGAGAAACATTTGTACAGCGGACATCCTGGACTCACGAATGTCCAGGTGCTCTTATATAGTATATGGAGGAAAAAGAAGGCATGGTGAAATAAAATATTTGCCTAGGATCACACACTTTGGTGAGGCAAAATTGATCCCAGGTTTCCTAGTTTCACATTGTGCAATTCAGGCAGGCATTGTTTTCTCTCTTCTTTTACATCAAAGGTTAATGCTTTGTCTTTAATTCTTGGCGCATGAGGTAGCAGGTGGAAGCCACATGAAAGCTCCACTGACTGTGGGCTCAAGGGTCTATTAGGTCCTCAAGCTCAATTAGAGCCACTCATCTGAGTGGCTCACCCAGTGTGAATAGTGATGATAAATAATCAGTTTTCTGATAAGCATCCCATGTTGTCAGCAAGCCTTCTAGGCCTTTGGCTGTACAGAATGCAAACCTTACTAAACAATAATTCACAAAGCCAATAGGACTAGCACTGGCTGTCAATCTTTTGGCTCTGTCAGTGCTTGTTTTATGATGGTTTTTGCAAAACTTTTTTGGAGGATCTATCAGGCCATCGGCAAAATAAAAAGAAAAAATTGTCTAAAAGCAAAAAATACGTTTTGACCTTAAAAAGCACCCATTACCATTGTAGTCCCTGGCACTGAAGGGAATTGCGTTGTATGCAGATGTGCTTTTTGTGAAACAGGAGAAGACTGCCACTTATAATAGTTTGCCGATGGCTGAAGTGAGCTGACCCCATGATACGACGCTGTAGTAGGCAGAGGAAAATTGAATGACACAACAGACTAATAGATGAAGAAGGCTGGCTGAAAGCCCCTATAAGTAACTGAAATTGATACAAATAATAAAAGACTCACTATAAATGGAGTAACTCTTTATTGGCAAGTCCTCACTCACCTGGTGTTTCCTTTCAACTTCCACACAGCAGAACGTTACCTGCAAACCATTCTGAATCAACATCCCATGACCAGGGATTCCATAACACATCACACTTCTCTTTTCATTTCTTTTTTCACACAAAACTAAAAAGAAGAAACAAAACACAGGATAATAGAACTAAAATAAAAGTGTTACAACTGAGTTAAGTAACATGCATTAAATATATTGTTTTAAGAAATCTGATTTAAGGTTTTCACTTCCACTTCTTCCCCGCACCACATGATCATGTCAGTCACCATTCGTACCTTCTGTCAAAAATATGCCAATGTTCTTTGCACCTTCTTGCATGCAATCCTGCACAGAACACTTGGATATTGCAGTTAGGTTCCAAATTCAGTTATTTTCATTTCTAATAGAATTTCTGAACACTCTTATGATTCACATCAGTTTAGAGAACTTAGACCAGGAGGCATGACCCACAGGGGATTTTATCTTCACCCAAGAGTGCCAGAAGCAAACCTGCTATCATATACCATCTTTCTTTTCTCCTAACACCTAAGTTCTCATTCCCTTCTGTCAAGACACCCATCTAGGAGAAATGCTATGCAGATTTGTAAAGCACACTGTTATCCAGGAGGGGATCCTGGCGTTGAGCACTTTTCAGGGGTGTGGAATTTAATAAAATATCTACTTGCCCATGCAACAGGTTGCTTCATAAATCTACTTGTCCTTTAAAGAAAATGTACATGTCCCTTTGGTGCCATGTACTGCAGTGACAAATTATGGCAGCAATCTTATTATATAAGACCTCTGATAATAGTCTCTCTGAATATGCCAGGGCTAATACTATAGTGGGGCTTAAATAATAGAAATGTCCTTATTTTGCCACCTTTCCGCAGATCTGCATACTTGTACCAAGGTTGGAATAGCCTTTTGAGTTTGTGCAAACCTACTAACTTGCATGTTTGAAAATGTAGTCCCAGCAAGGGTAGAAGTAAAGCTTCTTGCATGGTTGTGAAAAAAGTGTTGGGGAAGGAAAGAGAACTTGTAAACTCTCATTTTCGCATGAGCAATTCTACACATTCATATTTGCTCGTGCTACAATGCAGTTCAGAAATATTTTCTAGGAGTATGATTTCCTGATCTACTTCTCTAAATTCTTGTGAATTCATGGAATACGTTAATTTCACTAATGAAAAGACATACTGTATACCATGGGTACACTTTTGCGACTTTCTTTAAGAATTGGGCCCCTAGTTAGATCTGGTGTTCACTAAGACCTTTTTGTTTTTATTAAAATTCCATCTCTTTTTCTATTCAATTATCAGCTGGCTTCTCTCTGAGTGACATCAATCTGCTCTTTCACAACTAACATATCGGCACACAAAGTAGTTTTGTTCAGTGCCAGGAATTACTGCGGTAGTGTGTGCTTTTTGAGACCAAAAAATATTTCTGCTTTTTCCCAATGTTTGTTACAATGGTGAGGGCCTGGCATCTCTCACAACAATAAAGTTTTACAAAAGCCATGTCAAAACAAGACACACATTAACAAAACCATAAGACTAAGCACCAATGTCAGACTTATTGGCTTGGCCAATGCTTATTTACTGTCATATTTTTCATTATCTTGTTGAAACTGGTTACACTGATTTTTCCATTATAAATTGTTTTTGGAAATACTGGTATGCATCAACACATCTTTGCCGTCCCCTTACCCGGCCAAAGTACTCTAGAAAGCCATCAGCCAACAACTCACTGAACACCAGGAACAAAAACACCTAATTGATGGCTCACGATCAGGTTTCCATGCCACCCCCAGCACTAGGATTGATCACAGGATCACAGACAACATCAGATCTCTCCTTGATCGTGAAGAAACTGTGGCTTGATCCTCCTTGACCTCTCTGCTGCATTCGACACAGTCTCCCACCAAACTCTCATCGACAGACTTTACAACATCGGCATACCGCAAAACACCCTCAAGTGGATCGCCTCTTTCCTTATAGGTCACGCGTAGAGCATCCATCTGCCTCCCTTCATCTCTGAACCCAAAGACAACATATGCGGTGTACCGTAAGGATCTTTCCTCATCCCCACCCTGTTTAACACCTGATCTTCGTGAAGAGGCACCTCTGCTTGGGACCACAGCTGGTGGTTTTGCTCTGCAAAATCTTCAGAAGGATCCCACTCAACACTATAAAAACTGTCACCCAAGCCCTTGTCACCAGCCACCTCAACTATGGCAATGATCTCTGTTGGAAATGGCCCTTTTTGCAGGGTTATCCCCAAACCTTTTGCCTTGTTCCTCCTATTTTTTAGGTCTGTTTTTGCTGGTTTATTGTCTCTGCTCACTTTACCACTGCTAATCAGTGCTAAAGTGCAAGTTCTCCCCATATAAATTGTACTGTGACCTGTGGGCCCCGCACTCCGGCATCGCCTGCTCACACTGCAGCCTGGGCATCCCCGACGCCGCCGCTCCTGCTGACACCTGCGCCGCTGCCTCACCGTGGCCTGTGGACACCGCTCATGAGGTACACGAAGCACCGCTCCATCCCGCGCCACAGCCACGGTCCACTGACGCCAGCACCATCGACTCCTGTGTCGTCACCAGGCATCCTGCCTGCACTGTGGCCTGTGGACACTGCTTGTGAGGGTCACGAAGCACCGTCCCGTCTTGCATCGCTGGCTTGGGCCTACCAACGACAGCACTTCAGCAACAACAATGCCGCTGCCTGCACTGTGACCTGTGGACACCGCACGTCGCACCGCCCCGCTTCACACCGCAGCCCTGGTCTCACCGATGCCGCTGGATGCCGTCACCGAGCCGCTGCCTGCACCGTGACCTGTGGGCGCGCACGTCGCATCGTCCCAATTCGCACCGCAGCCCCGACGCCATCCATGCCGGCGCACCTGACTTCCTCAGCCTGGAGTTCGATCTGCAACGTGTGTGACATCAAGGGCCCGCCGACTCCTGCACCGACTCTGGACCCGACACCGCGACGTCAGTGACGCCGCCTCCGGAGATCACCGCGAGGATCACGACACCCTGCAAATCCAAGGTACTGTTTGCGGGTCTTCCCGACACCATAGCTGGCCCGCAACGCCGCGGCCGGCCTTGACTGTTGGTTTTGTTGATCAGGATGCCGTGATAGCCCCAGGTGGAGCTATCGACTACAAGGAACTGTAGTTTTGAGTAAATCTTGCATAATTCATATTTTTATTACTGTATGTTGGATTCTTATCGTATTTGGTCTTCTTTTATATAGATAAATATTGGCTATTTTTCTAAAACTGGTGTGGTGTCCTTTTGTAGTGTTTTCACTTATAACTGTGTGTTATGTGCAAATGCTTTACACATTGCTTCTGAGATAAGCTTGACTGCTCGTGTGTAGCTACCAAGGGGTGAGCAGGGGTTATCTGAGCGGGTATCTCCCTTATCCTGATTAGAGTGAGGGTCCCTACTTGGACAGGGTGCAAACCGACTGTCAACTAGACACCCCATTTCTAACAATCTCTACACAGGCATCTCCTCCAAGCTCCTCAAAAGGGTCCATACCATACAGAATGTGGCAGCCAACCTCATACTGGACCTCCCCAAACAGACCCACATCACCCCTAACCTCAGAAATCTCCACTGGCTCCCCATCCAGAAGAGATGTCAGTTCATGATCCTCACGCATGCCTACAAAGCTCTACAAAATCATGGACATTCCTACATCAACCATCAACTAAACCTCCTTCTACCCTCGAGACACCTGTGCCCCAGGTACCTCTTGCCCTCGCGCACATCCCCAGCATTCATCGCAGCTGCAGTTGGGGGGGCACTCCTTCTCCTACATCAATTGCAAGACGTGGAACAACCTGTCCCCCCACCTCAGAACACAACCCTCCCTGGCAGACACCAAAAAGAAACTCAAGTCCTGGCTGTTCGACTGAATCTTGGCACCCTCAGAGCCCAGATACCCCTTGGGGTGACAGTGCTGCACTTTAAAAATGCTGTATGATTGATGGATTGATTACTAAATGCTGCTTCAAAGAAAGAGTACGTAAAATTTCACAGTAGTTTAGCATAATATTTTTTCTTTTTTCCTAATTGCATTTTTTTGTGAACATTTTATTTTGAAAGCAAAGAATCATCAATCTTGCTTTGAAGCTTCTGCAAATATTTGCATCTAATCAGAAAACATTCTGGGAGTATTATACATAGCCTCAAATTGTTAAATTTTACACATGTACGTACACATTTTTTTTTTTACTGCAACCACTGTTTGGTTCTAATAGCTCGGCCAAACATCAAGGTAGCAGAACTGTCACTGGTGGTAGAATGAGGAGTCAAATGCTAACCATGGAGGCCTTCACATAATGCTTGACTCAATTTCTTCCATCCATGCACATTGTATCACTCGTTTCAGGGTTCCCATAAAAAGTTTCACAACGCTGTTAGCCTGTGACCAATAGGGTGTACCTTTCTGATATTTGACATTGAGTCTAGTTAGAAATTCCTCAAACTCCTTGACATTGAATGGTGGACCATTGTCAAACTTGAGAGTATCTGGTGTGCCCCAAACCGCAAATATGTTGTTCAGCCACACAATTACTTTGTTGTGGGTGGTTGATCACATGTCCTCTACCAGAGGAAAACAGGAATACTTGTCAATGACCACCATTAGACGATGTTTGTTTGCAAAGGGTCCTATGAAATCTTTGGCCACTCTTTCCTGCGCATGTGCAAGAAGACTAAACATGGCTAGTGGATGTCGGGTCACTTACACTAACTCTTTAGTCCAAGCAAGGGAACTACACTCGATCTCTCAGGGCTCTTTGGGTGGCGACAATGCCACAATGTTCTTCATGAGTGAGTTCAATGATTTGCCATCTCAGACTCTCAGGTATGACAATCCTGGAGCTTCTTAGCACAATGCCTTCCTTCGTGCGAACAGTTCATCTTGTACATTTCAATACTTTTTTAATTCAACATCATCACTAAGAACTCGAATGTTCTGTCTCCATGATTGCACTGAAATAATGTTTTTAAGGGCAAGCATGCCTTTATCTGCATCTGTAGCAGCAACAATCTGTTTAATGGATAAGACCTCTGGCATGCTGGACTATACAATGAAGTTGATGTATTTTTCAGCAGTTTTCGACGTTGAGCTGAGCCGCTGTAGTAGTACCCGTGAGAGATAGTCTGCGGGGTCTTTTTTTTGACTGGCTTATGCACAATTGTATAGTCCTACTCTTGTAAACAAAACCCTCATCTCTCAGTGCGAGGGGCCATCTAGACTTAGGGATTTTTGAATATGGTGAGCAGTGCTTGGTGGTCTGCACCAATCGTGAAGTGTTTTCCATACATAAACACATGAAAGTGCTCACAGACTCACACCACAGCCAGGCTGTCTTATTGCAGCTGGGACTAGGCACGTTCTGTGTCAAACTTTGGCTAGAGTATGCCACAATGTGTCTCTGAGCATTTGGGTGTTAATTATGTTGAGCAAGCATTGCCCTCAGCCCTACTAAACTTGCATCAACAGTAATCTCAGTATGCAGTTTAGGATCAAAGTAGGCCAAATCAGTCACATTTTCAATTGCATGCTTTATTCTTTTGAAACTTTGGTCACATTCAGAGGACCATCGAAACTCGCCATTTTGTTTGGTCAGGTCTCGCAATGGGGCACTTACTGTAGCAAAATCACAACCGTAACTTGAACAATAGCTGGCCATGCCCAAGAAGGACCATAACATGGTGACATCTTGTGGGAGACACGTGTCTGACAGTGCTCGTAGTTTATTTGGATCAGGACCCATCCACCATCAGAAAATACACGTCCAAAGAATTTGAGTTTGGTTTTGTGAAATTCACACTTCTCTGCATTCAAAGTGAGACCTGCATCTGTGAGTAATTGAAACACTTGTTCTGAGTTGTTCGAATTACCAGTAAATCATCACTGTAATCTGAAACATGCTTAACAGGCTGAATCATTTGCCATATATCATCTTGGAATATTTCTGTAGCAGATCACACCCCAAAGCTCAATATTTTGTATCAGAGTAAACCAACATGAGTCACAAAAGTGGTAATGTACCTACAGTTTTCTTCCAGTTCAAGTCAAGACGGTAGAAGACTTTGGCTCCGTTCAGTTTCATGATCATATCTGCAATGTGAGGACCAGGATGCCTTTCTCTCTCAAATGCTTTGTAGGCCTCGAACATATCCACGCAGATGCAAACTACACCTCCACTGTCCTTTTTTGGCACTACCACTACAGACAACCACCATGGTGTGGGACCAGTAGCACGCTTGATAATACTGTATTTCAACAGCGCTTTTAGTTCCTTCGTGATGGCTTCTGAAGGTGAAGCTCTATTTGGCTGTGTCGCTGTGCAACAGCTCCTACATCTTTATTAATGTGAAGTTGCACCTTCATTGTTTTGAGCCTTCCTAGGCCATGAAATAGCGACGTAAAGTGACTCCCAATTTCAGATTGCGTGTTCAGGTTGTCATTGATAGATATCGGTCCCATGTCAGGAGCAGTTGTAAAACTAAGCAACCATGCACTGAATGAAGTACCTTGTAGAACCTGGATTGGGGCCTGCACAGATGTCTTCTTATGCGGCGGGGTTGTTGTGAATAAGTCTTGACTTTGCTATGGTTTGGAATTAGCCCACATGGACAATTTTTATTTGACACTTTGAGTTGTGGTACAGATGACAAAATTGGTCGACTGGCATGATGTTTATCGATGCACCACTGTTGATTACAAAGGTTACGGGGCAACCATTGACTTTTAATTTTGATCTTGGGACAATGTCCTTATGAATTATTTTGTTTTGTTGACTCCCTTGTTTTGTTGCACATTTGTCTTCTTTATACGTGGCAAGGTTGATATGTGCATGTGGTTTCTTTTTAGATATGATCATTGCTCATTCACCCTTTTCAATGTTGCTAGACCGTGATGTAAAAAAACTTTGCAGAATGAACTTGATGGTGATCTACTTCGTTAAGTTTCGACCTGTCGCAGTTAAGGTTGCTTTCTGTCTTTGTGAGAATGCTTCAGGAAATTTCTGGCGTCCATTTTCTTGCCTCGCAATGACGCAACTGGTTTCTCTTTTGCTTTGCAAACTGCTATGAAGTGGTTATTTTTTCAGCAACCTTTGCACATCTGTCTGATGACTGGACATTTACTTTCATGTGGAAATGAAAATCCACATCAGAAGCAGTCTTTCTGGCAGGATGTCAATACAAGTATCTACTTGGTGATTGTGTTTACTCTTCTTGATTAATGCTGATTCATTTTCTCTGTTCCCACTTCCATGTCAGCAGCCTGCCGATCTGCTAGTTCCTTGGCTCTGGCAGCCATTCGTACCTTTTGTAAACTGAGCTTCTCTCCCAACATATGTCTTCTGAACGAGTCCGACAAACAACCATCAATGACTCTGAGGCACCTGGCTTCCTCATCATTAAATTCAGTAAACTTACAGTATTTGATAAGCACATCAAGTCTCTCAACAGTCATCCATCGTTTCACAAACTTGTCTCGCTTGATTGAAAATGTACCTTTTATAGTTGGCATTGGATTAAATTTGGCTCCTAATGATTCTTTCATCTGACAGTAAGACATTGTCTCAGTGTGGAAAGAGATTTTAGTGATAAAAATCTAGATTGATGATGTACTCACTTTAAAGATTAATGTGTGGTATAACTTTGATTAATCAATGTAGTAATGAAAACAAGTGTTTTGTTAAATGGCCACTATCTTATGTAGGCCTGTACTAACTTAGCATGAATAGAATTATTTACATTTACTTTGCACATATTTTTTCTAGTTCGTTTGTTAACCTATAAATGTGTTAACAGTGACATCTACAGGACTAAAGCATAAGCATATACAAGGTTGTTGAATGATGTAATTAATGAAATGTTTCAATTCTCGGTCAAAGTTTTGATATTATCATTGTTAGAGAAATGTTACTGACGTGTGTGTTTCCCTTGAGGGTGGAAATGAATGAACAATGTTAAATCACATATCCTGAGCACGAATTCTTGATGAGGGAGAAACAAAGTATCAACAGACGAGACAGAAGAGAAGGAAGTCTAGGATACAAATGTATCAGTTTAGGGATTCAACAACCAATGAGATTACGACTGATGCTTAAATGTGTAATTCCTAGATATCTGTTTTAATTCTAATTGGCCATACTTTGTTCACCTTATGTTTTGTCCAATCACCTTCTTTCGTCAGTTTAATTTAATGATTGGTCACCACTGCTTGGGGCAGCAGTTCATTCCAGTTCTGTTAGGTTAGAGTCTTAGTTTATTTGTTCCTAATGCTTTAATGGTTTAGTGTAGTTTATGATCCAGAATCTAAACCATTACCCTATCCTATCTCGTATCCTGTATTCCGATGCTGATTACTGAGAGTGTCCCTCTGTTGAAGCAGACGAACTTACTGGGTAAAGTATGACTTGTACTTATTTGTTTTTGTTTTCCAGGTACCAGCTGAAACTCACTCAATCAACTGCTGCTAATGATTTTTGACATACCCGGAGTTAGATATTTTTTTTAAATGTGTGTTACTAAAAATTTTATGAAACCCATGAAGCCCAACATGTTGATGCTAATTAGACGTTAGTGAGGGAAATGTTTTTCTACACATGCTCTTGAATGTTATTGATGTTTATCATTTGTTCTGATGTATTTGATTTCATTAGCACAAATCTTGGTGTTATGTTCTTGTTTTATAATCATTGAATTGATTTGCTTATTTGCTTTGGTTAAACTCAGATACATGAGGCATTCTAATCAGTC
Source organism: Pleurodeles waltl (assembly GCF_031143425.1). Taxonomy (NCBI): domain Eukaryota; kingdom Metazoa; phylum Chordata; class Amphibia; order Caudata; family Salamandridae; genus Pleurodeles; species Pleurodeles waltl. The sequence goes on from NC_090442.1 coordinate 522,667,598, forward strand.
TTTGTTGACCATTTATATGTATCATTTGAGCTTGAGATTTATTTTCGTGACTTTTGCATTGTTAATATAGGGAAATAAAATTGTTAACCTTTTACTAAAACTGGTGTGGTTATTGAAGTACTATGAGAGTGTAGATTTTATATTGTTGTAGTGATTATGATGTCATGCAATTGACATCCTCTCTATACAATGCCGGTTCGTCCAATCGGCCTGATGCATGAAACCTACTATCAGATTTGAGGTAATAGCTTAGGTTTCTCTGCGCGTTCACATCAGTCTGTGAGATTTTCTTTATTGTTTCTTTTATTCCATCACCAGCAACATTCTTTAAGTATTGAATGATTTTCTCATCATTTACTTCTTCCAGGTCATCTATAAAGTCTTCAAAAGCCTCAATCCAATCCACTTGGTCTATCTGGCGCCAATATTCTGATTTTTGGTGGTGTTAAATGGTAGTGGGAATGTGGAATCGCATTTTCCCAGGGTCCATTTTGGGCCTCTTAGGCCCTGTGATACCCAATGACAACTAGGCCTGTTTCTGTTGAACAACTAAGGACCTACATGAACTATGGCTACTGATTTCATATTGTCGCTCGGAACGCATTATATTGCAAGGCTTGGTATTAGAACAGCCTCCATGATATCTCATTGTGTGCTAGCTGAAGCAATCTTTTTTTAGAAATGTACCATCCTGTGTACGTGCTATTCTCAATTCCTGTAGAAAGATTTAACACGCAGTATTAGAAACGTTGGACATATTCTTTAATTTCCTTGTCTGTGCTTTATTTTTCTATATATGGTGCATTATAAATAATTAACAGTAACACCTCTTGCAAAGTTAAAGAAATGATCATACGTTAATGTCAAGAACCAATGAAATGTACATACTTTTCTTGTGGTTTGATAAAATAAAAGATCATGTATTACTTACTTCTTTAGACTGTTCGGACTTGGTCTCCCAGGCTGATCAGTCTCTGTGTGCACGTAATGAATTACTGTATCTCAATCTAAGAGCAGGCTGGTCTCCGGTTTCTGAGCTGAACTGCGCTGACTTCACTTCTAAAGGAGTTTCAAGAGTGCACCAACATCGTACTCCATGTTTCTGTGGCAGCTGGCCGAAAAAGTTCATGATTCCGAAGGTGGCTTTGGTGGTTTCTACAGCAAGCAACAACCATGTGAGCACAACCCCTGCGTTTGCTCTTGAGTTACCTTGCCCGTTTGTGAGGTCATAAGGCCGGTTAGTAAAGTTCACTATTTTTACCTGGTTGTCGCTACCTTCAGCGTTATATCTGGCTGTCGCTGCCTTTGTTGTACCTGGTTGTCACTGCCTTTAGCGTTTTCTCCTAGTCTGACTGATGGCTCAGTTGGGGGCGCACGTTGCATGCATGGCCAATTTGCAGTATCATTGCAAACTCTCAGGAAGAGCAGTCTTGTCTCTTTGGGGCACTTATCCCCTACTCATCATCAGTTGTTGCATCCTCCCCAGCCAGGGAGCATGCACAAGAACACACCACACAGCAAACAACTCTATTCATCAGTGTACAGCATTCAAACTAACTTCTCATCATCTCATAACCGTTAATAACCACACATTAACACCTCCCAACTGATTGCGTAATTCGGTCATTGAGTCTGCCAAAGACGCGAGGTCCTAGTGCTCACAGTCCTAAGACACTACACAGGGGGTTAGGCCTACTTGTCCCAAGGACAAAATAAACATGAACTGTGTTGTCCTTGACCGCAACAAGTATGTCTTGGGTGAAGGGTGTAAACTTCCAGCAATATGATTAACAACTCCTCCATGCTTACTGAAGAAAGCATCTTGATTATGGTTTTCACCATATCTCTTTCTGGGGAAATGCCAAAGCAGACAGTTTGTGACCCAAATAACAAATGCCACTTTTTCCAAATTTGCTTTTTTTTGCTCTCAAATTTAAACCATTCTCACTAAACTTCAACAAAGCCTGCCCCAACCTTATGTTTCTCCCAAGAGTTCAAATACATTAGCATGCATCTTTATAAAACCTCACTCCAGAGATGCCAACCAACAACTTCTCCATAATCCTCTGAAAGACTCAGGATTCTGAAACTAATCCAAACAGCATGTGTTTGAACTTGTACATGCCTAGAGGAGTTATGAAAGCAGTTACATCCTACGACTTTTCATGTAGCCACATCTGGTGATAAGCGGAGCCCAAATCTAGAGTAAAAGAAATTGCCCCTCAAACCAATGACAACAACCTTGTCATGTTAGGAATGGGTAAAGGTCAACAATAGACCTAAAGAGTGCCCTTAAATCAAAGAAAAGACAAAGGCTGCCACTTATTTTTTTGGCTACCGCAATAGGTGCCAACAATTCACATGTCTCAACAGGGATGATCACACCTTGTATGATTCGTTTTCTAGTTTCGCCTTCCCATCATTAAGCACGTCAATAAGCCAACATCTCACTCACTAAACACACGACATATGTTGTGAACATAAGTTCTAAAAAATCCTATTCCTTTTCTGAAAACCTCTGGGGAACTGTTCTACTGCATTCATGCACCCCACATCCACCCTATGAACTCGCACCCCCGCATGGGCATTGGGATCAAGATAGACTCTTAACTCCCTTTAGATATACCCTCCGTGGATATTGGCCCCTTTTTCTAATACATAGATATTCCTAAAAGTCATTCTATTTGTAAACTCCAACTTTCCATAGAAATAGCCCTGTACTGTGCATGGGAATTTGTTGCCCATCATACCCACCTGATTTCACATCTATTTTTTGGGAAAGTTACCCACACCTTTCTTGCAAAGAATTGTGTCTTGGGATGGTGTGGTTAAATGGAACAAAAGTAAAAAACATTCTTACATTCAACCTATCTAGGTTAACATTTTCACTTGGATTCTCACACGCACTTCTACCCAACTACCACACAACCTACCCACAACATTCATTTATCGCATAGGTCTTATTTGCTTGTGTGGAGGACCAAAAACGCTTCGTGAAATGACATTCCACACTTATTGCATGTAGTTTTCAGAGCCAGGCATTTTTTTAAATTGGTCATGTGCCCTTTCTGACCACACCTCTAACAAGATCCCTTGAACCTGCCATCACTCGCTTTGCTCTCTTTTTCCTTTGCACTCTTCACAACATTAACTTGTTCTACACTTTAGACTTTGCATCACCACATATTTCGGAAGCACAAGCCAACATATGTTCCACCCTTTTCACAGTGAACAGCACCTCAGCAAAGGGAGGCTTGTCCTTCACCAAAGTTCTCCCTTCAACCTCTCATCCTTACAATTAAGGAGAAACTAATCACAAATTCATTCATCCCACAGATTACCAAATTTACAAGTAGCAGCAAGTTTTAAAAGTCTTATCACATACTCCTAAATGCTCTTAGTTTGTATTTTAACCCATTTATCAAAGTGACATTGTTCTCAGATAGTGTTTATCCTTGGTAAATAGTGAGCATCAAGCTATGCACACCTTGAGCTCATTCAACCCACAAGACTCCTGAGTGGCCAACTCTGGTAGGCCTTCGTAGACTTCTTCACAAACAGTGTAACACATAGCCCTATTGTCTCAATAGTCATGTTGTTGGGGCAAATTCGTATGTAATTCAAGACCTCTTTTTTATACTTTGACTATGGTACTGTGGATTTTCCACAGTTTGTAGGAAAAATGGCAGTGCAGTGACATTTATTATGCATCTTTTCTCTTCATAAGTTGGAAACAAATCCAAGCCTTAGTCACACAAAGATGAAGAACAGGAAGTCCAATTACCTCAAAATGCACATGTCAAGGATGAGGTGCTTGATAATCAAAAGACTGCAGGTGTGCCAGTCCCCAATGTGGCAAGTCCCAAACGTGTGCTTCAAGTGTCCCAATGACAGATCATGTGTGAAAGAAGAACGGCTGTCAGACACAAATATCTAAGTCAATAGGACAAAAATGTGTACGTCCTGCTAGCAAGCTCTTCTTTTTTTAACAAAAAGAATGGAATCCACGGGTGTGCCTATCTCCGTTGGTAGGACATTCCCACTGCTAAATATGCATAGTTACTTCTTCAACAGGTGTGCCTACCATCATTGACAAGCAAAGTCTTGGAGCATTTTCTTTGAGGATCACCACTGTTAATGGAATTACTTTGGAGAATGTACACTTCTTCCTGAAGTGCTAAGATGGTCACCATGTTCACAGATTAACATGCTTTTTGAGGCAAATAGGACATATTTGCATCAAGCAGCCAAAACCTTTTAAGATGGCAACCAAAACCAGCACTGAACTTCCAGTGGGAGGTTGTGCTTGGTACAGTGCTCTCCCCACCCGCAAGTATGGCTGTCAAATGTTTACCTCTATTTTCGTGGGTAGATTGAGCTACTCCAGAATATGACTTTGGAAGGGCTCACATGAAAAGTACTGCATAGACTTCAACATTAGGGTCCCGATCACCAGGGTCCCCAAAACCTTCTCTTACTGATAGGGATAGACTCACACAAGGGTTCAATAAGCACCTGCTCATTTGGTTTTCTCACAGATGGCCCACAGCAGCCTGAGCTTGATATAGGAAACCAGTAAGTAGTCGGAGAGCCTCTCTCACTTTACATGTTGTGGTCTGCCATTTCTAAGGTTTGTAGCTTGTTGCCAGTGTGAAACTGGCACGAATAATATAAAGACACCCATTAGAAGGCCAAGCTCTTTATTGGCAAGACTTCATCCACTGGCATCTCCTTCTAACTGACACCCAGTGGAAAGCTTCCTACCAACACTTCTTGCCCAACGTTCCATCACAGGAGATTCCAGGACATTACAGTAACTATATTATAAAACATTTTAGTAACATCAAAAGGTCTTAGCTGATGTCAGACCTAAGGATGCATGTAACCTGGCTCTACTGTCCTTCAATATTCTTTCAGTCCTGTTTAACAGCACCCACCATATCTACAGAGCTAGCAGCCTGTTACATTTGTCATTTTTAAATAAGATTCCAAAATAATAATCTTGCTGATTGCTCTTGTTTGTATTTTATCAGGAATGGGATGAGTCCGCAGTTTCATGCAGAAAGAATTTCCATACCTTCTCTAATTCAGAAGCAGGTTATCTCTATTTTGCTAAGAGATGTTAACTAGCCACCAGCACTGCTGAGAACTCCTGTTTCCAGTACTCTTAGTCCAGGTACCTTCACACCAATGCTAATTTACAGAGGTTAGATACCTCTTGGGCAAAGGCCCTTTAGAAATTCAGTAAAATGATGACCGGTGTTTCATACAACTGTAATATACACATTATTGAATGAAGCTATTTAATATCACACAAAAAGCCTACATGTATTGCAGAGCTAGTGTACATTTTGTATGGCCGCAGCCTACCAGACAGCACATCTGTCTGGTTTGCTAACAACATCTTGGGGACATTCCGAAAGCTTCCCTGAGAATGCATTCCAGCCATTGCTTACCATTGGCTTTTGGTTTGTAACTCACATTTGCTAACTTTCTATTTGCTGGCTTTATTTGTTTTGGGCTGTCCAGCTTGAGTGTGTCCCTTCCCTTGCCCAAGTCGTATTTACTGTATTTACCAGTTCTGGATTTCTGTAAACAGGCCTTTAAATCTTGGTCTTATCTTGGCACATTTGCTATGCGTTCAAAATCAGAGGTCAAATGTCAGTTTCTCTCTTCCGGGGAGCATGGTGTTTACTTTTCTTTCTCTGACTTTAAAGTGAGAGGAGCTATGTGATAATCATGCTGGCTACTGGGGTTGTGCTTGCAGATGGCTGTACACTGTATTTTTTTCTACCACACAACAAAATTGATATGTCTGTAAATTAACTGCAGCGATATTTTAGAATGTCTGAATTAGAAAAGCACAAATGAAGCAAAAAATGTGGGTGTAGGAAAGTGCCCTCTTTTTGGCATGTTACCTCCAATTTCTGCCTGATGTCAGTGTGTTGACTGTGTCACTGGGATCCTGCTAACCAGGACACCAGTGCCTATGCTCTCTCTCCTCTCAATTTTGTCACTGCATACTGGTAACCCAGTATTTCATTCCAAATTGGCATACTGGTCAACCCATATAAGTCCCTATTATATGGTACTTAGGTACCCAGGGCATTGGTGTTCCAGGGAATCCCTATGGGCTGCAGCATTACTTTTGCCACTCATAGGGATCCCATACAAAAGCTTCTGCAGGACTGCCATTGCATCCTGCATGAAAAGGTGCATGCACCCTTTCACTGCCATTTTCACTGCACCAAGTCCCTTATAAGTCACCTATATGTTAGGCCTTCCAACCCTGAAGGCTGGGTGCAAAGTACCTGTGTGTGAGGGCACCCCTGCATTGGCAGAGGTGCCTCCACGTCATCCAGGACCATTTCCCCAGACATCGTGAGTGCAGGGACGCCATTTTACGCGTGCACTGAACATAGGTCAATACCTATGTCCAGCTGCACAATGGTAACTCCGAATATGGCCATGTAAGGTGCCTAACATCTTGGAATTGTACCCCAATACCGATTCTAGTATTGGTTGTACAATTCCATGCACTCTGCGGGCTCCACGGTTGCCCCAGTCCTGCCATACCAGCCTTCTGAGGTTTTCCAGGCAGCCCCACCTGCTGCCTCCTCACAGACAGGTTTCTGCCCTCCTGTTGCTCAGCAGCTCGAGCCCAGGAAGGAAGAACACAGCATTTCCTTCGGGTGAGGGGTGTTACACCCTCTCCCTTTGGAAATAGGTGTTGCAGGCATGGGAGGGGTAGCCTCCCAGAGCCTCTGGAAATGCTTTGAAGGGCACTGATGGTGCCCTCTTTGCATAATCCAGTCTACACTGGTTCTGTGACCCCCAGTCCCTGCTCTGGTGTGAAACTGGACAAAGGAAAGGAGAGTGACCACTCCTCTGTCCATCACCACCCCAGGGGTGGTGCCCAGAGCTCCTCCAGAGTGTCCCTGGGTTTTGCCATCTTGGATTCCAAGGTAGCAGGGCACTCTGGGAGCATCTGAGTGGCCAGTGCCAGCAGGTGACGTCAGAGCCGTCCCCTGATAGGTGCTTTCCTGTGTAGCTGACCAATCCCTCTTTCAGGGCTATTGAGGGTCTCTCCTCTGGGTGTTTCCTCAGATTCGGATTGCAAGACTCCAGCAGGTATCCTCTGCATCCTTTACTTCACCTTCTACCACAAAACTGCATCTGGACCCTCCATGAACTCTACAAACTGCAACAAAGAAGCCAAGATAAATTCTGCAACATTGTATCTTCAGCTCCTGCCAGCAACTGCAACTATTTCTAGGTCGTGCATCCTCTGAGGGCAGCCAGTCTTCAGCCTGCACCAGAAGAACAAAGGAAGCTCCCTTGAAGTGAAGGAGTGAGTCACTTCCCTGCTTCAGCAGGCACCCCTCTGCAGTGACGACCGATGGCGTGGGTCCACCTCTCCTGACGAAGTGCGTGGATCCAGCAACACGGATGGTGGACTGAAGTGGTCCTGACGGTCCTAAGGTCCAGCTGCCCAACTTTGGTGGAGGAAAGAGCTTGCCTCCCCACACAACAGTGCTCCTGTGCACTGAATGTTTTGCAGTTGCCAAGGCTTGTGTACAACCTTCACAAAGTTCTTCATGCACAGCACAGCTCCGGCCCCCCAGCACTCCTTCCTGCGACGCACAGCTTCCTGAGTGGTTCTCTGGCGGCATGGGATCCCTTTGTGTAGTGCTGCATGGGCCTCCATTTGCACCTTCTTTGTCCCCATGCTGTGGGACTCCTGTGCACGCTGCCTGTTCTTCTGAGGGCTCTCTGAGTTGCTGAGAGCCCCCTCTGTCTAGCCCTTCTGGGTAGAGGCCACCAGGTCTCTCCTGGTCCCGGGCAGTGCCATGTTCCGCTAACTGCGTGCTTTGCGTGTGTCAAGGCTTGTTGGCGGAATCCAGTGACACAAACTAGACTGCAATCATCCATCTGGCGTGGGACATCATCTGCACCAACCAGGAACCTGCATCCGTCTTCTTGGGGGTAGTACTGACTGTTCTTCTTCACCAGTGGTTCTTCCTATGCACCTTCATCCGGGTTAGCAAGGGGCTCCTGTTCTCCCTGGACTCTTCAGTTTTTCTTTCACTTGGTCCCCTTCTTCCACTGGTCTTCAGGTCCAGGAATCCATTGTTGGTGTCTTGCAGTCTCTTCTGGTTCTTGCATAATCTTCTATCACGTGTTCTTGTGTATTCTAGGAAACTTACTGTGATTTACTCCTGCTTTCCTGGGCTCTGGAGTGAGTTCTATTACTTACCTTTGGTGTTTTCTTACACTCCCAGTGCCCCTCTACACGCTACACTTGCCGAGGTGGGAAACTGACTTTCACATTCCACTATTTTAGTATATGGTTTGTCTCCTAGATAAGGTTTGGCTGCTCAGCTACAACTACCCCTAGACAGCCTGGCTTCTAGACACTGCCAACATTTCACTAATAAGGGATAACTGGACCTGGTATAAGGGGTAAATACCTTTGGTACCCACTACAAACTAGGCCAGCCTCGTACATTTGGTAATTCTGAAATGTGGTGGAACCAAGGGCCAGATGTATGAAGCCTTTATGCATTCGCAAACGGTGCAAATGCCCGTTTGCGAATGCAAAAAGGCCTTTCAGAATGTATGAAAGGCATTCTGAACGCAATTTAAAGGAATCGCTAAAATAGCGATGCCTTAAAATTGAGACCCCATTTAGAGACTCGCAATTTGCAATTCTCTAAATGCGGCATCACAAATAAGGAATCCTTATTTGCGATTCCTTAAGCACATGTATGAAGCAATTCCTTAATGCAAATTGGGCATTAAGGAATCGCTATTACCACAAGCATGTGCAAATTTTAAAAATGCATTAAAAATGCATTTTTAAAATTTACATGTAACGCACACATGCCCTTTTGCCATGTGTGCACCTTACATGTCTTCCAAAATTGGTTTGGGGTGCAGTAGAGGGGGCCTTAGGCCCTTAGCACCCTGGAGTTTGCATTTCCCAAATTGCGAATTCCAGTTAGGAATTTGCAATTTGGGAAATGCAAAAAATTCGCACATATGGGCAGACATAGGTGCGAATGGGGACTGTATCGCAATTTGCGATTCAGTAATAGCATTTGCGATTTTTAAGAAATTGCTATTACGGAATCGCAAATATGATACATTGCATTTTGCGAATCAGAAATAGCGATTTCTTAAAAATCGCTATTTCCGAATCGCAAAAGGCTTTTTTCATACATCTGGCCCCAAATACTTTAATATGATCAAACTAAATCAATACACTAGGGCATGGCATTTTCACACATTATCATTTGTGCATTGTATACTTTTACCAGTAAAACTGTATGTCTGTACAAGTGTAATAGTAATTTTAACTGAAGATGTATTATATGTAATGGCAGTGTGCTAGTACACCATGCATACTCCACTTTACCCCACACCACTCTACTCTGCACCAGTTCATACTACACCACTCCACAATGCATCACTGCACTCTACTCTGCAATACTCCTCTCTATGCCACTTCACTCTATGCTTCTTTACTCTACACCACTCTACTCTATGTCAATGCAGTGTACCCCCAAACTACTCTGCTATGCATCACTGCACTTTGTGCCACTACACTCTGTGCCAGTCCACTGTATGCCACTCTACTCTGCAACATTGCACTCTGTGTGTCACTACACTCTATGCCAATGCACTCCACTCTATACCAATCCACACCAATGCACACCATGCCACTCTAATCTACTCTGCACTCTACGCTACTGTACTTTACCAAGCACCACTCTAGTCTACTCTGAAACAATCTACTCTGCGCCACTCCACTCTATATCTCTCTACCCTGCACCACTCCACCTTATTCTGCACCCCTCCACTCTACACCACTTCACTCTAAGCCACTCTACTCTGCAACACTGCACTCTCTGCCATTGAACTCACTGCCACTCTTCTCTGCACCACAGCACTCTATGCCTCTGCACTCTACCTTGCACCACTCTACTGCACTATACTCCACTACACTCTACACCACTCTACTCTGCATCGATCCACTCTCCACCAATCCACTCTAAGCCACTCTAATCTACTCTGGACCACTGCACTCTCTGACACTGTGTTCTATGACACTGCACACTTTTACACTGCACTCTACTCTGAAACAATCTACTCTATGTTATTCCACTCTGTGGTATTCCACTCTACTCCAGTGCAATCTACCCTGCGCCACTTCATTCTGTTGTACGTGGCTACACTCTACATTACTTTACTCACTGATTCCAATAATGGTTCAGTGAGGGTCCCTGGGTTCCAGTAAAGATCAAGTGGGGGTCCATAGAAGTCAAAAGGTTGGGAACTACTGCACTCTACAGTGCTCTACTCTGCACCACTCTACTCTGCACCACTGCACTCTGTGGCACTGCACTATACTCTATGCCACTCTACTGCACTCTTTGCCAATGCACTTTGCACCACTACATTCTATGCCCCTACAGTCTACACCACTCAGATCTACTGAGCACAAATGCACTCTATGGCAAGGCACTCTATGCTACTTCACTCTACACCTCTCTACTCTACTCTGTACCACTCTACTCTATGCCAGTGCACTCTATCCCACTCTAATCTGCACTTCACTCTGCTCTAAAACAAACTATTCTATGCCATTGCACTCCATGCCACTGTATTCTACGCCACCCTTGTCCACTCTGCATCACTCTACACCACTGCACTCTACTTCACTGCATTCTATGCTGTGCCACTCTATGCCATTCTGCTCTGCTGTGCATCACTTGTCTCTATGCTACTGCCCTCTACACCATTGTACTCTAAATCACTGCCCTCTACACCATTTCACTCTAAACCACTGCACTCTACACCAATGTACTCAATACCACTTTACTCAAAGCCAATGCACTCTGTGCCACTGCACACTATGCCAACTACTCTGCACCACTGCACTCTATGCCACTATACTCTACTCTGCAACACTGTACACCACTGCATGCCACACCACTTTACTCTACCCTACACCATTGTAATCTATGCTACTCCTCCCTGCACCACTCTACTATACAGCACTTCTCTGCATCACTCTACTCTTGCCACTCTACTCTGTGCCACTGCACTCTACGCCACTCTACTCTGCAAGACTTCACTCTCTGCAACTAAACCCATCACCACTCTACACCACTGCATGCTATGCCACTACACGCAATGCTATTCTACACCATTGCACTCTGTCACTGCACTTTAAACCACACTATTCTACTCTGCACCACTGTACTCTGTGCTACTGCTCTCTGTGCCACTCTACTCTGCACCGTTGCACTCCACGACACACCACTCTAAAAGACTGCAGTGTCCACCAGTTAACTCCATGCCACTCTGTGCCACTGCACTCTATGTCACTCTACCCCATTGTGCTCTAAGTCACTGCTCTCTACACCACTCTGTTCTACTCTACACCACTGTACCATATACTACTGCTCTCTGCATCACTCTACTCTCCACGGCCTATGCCAATGCACTCTAGGCTGCAGTACACAACTTTATGACACTCTAATGCACTCTACGCCAATGCACTCTGAGCCACTACACTCTGTATCACTCCACACCACTCTATTCTATTCTGCACAACTGCTTTCCACCTCACTCTGCTGTACACCACTGCACTCTAGCCACTCTACTCTATACCTCTGCACTCTACCCTGCACTACTCCACTGTTCCCTGAAGTACTCCACTCTACTCTGAAACAATCTACTCTGTGCCACTTCACTATACATCACTACACTGCCCATCAATGCTCTCCACACCACTTTACTCAAAACCAATGCACTCTACGTCACTGCATTCTACACCTATCTACTCTGCTCTACTGTACTTTATGCCACTTCACTTTAGACCACTCTATGACACACTCTACGACAATACATTCTACAATACTGCACTCTATGATGTTCCACTCCAATAAACTCTATGCCACTCTAGGACACTCTCTACTCTATTGTACAACACATTACTCCAGGCTACTCCACTCAGTGCCAGTCAACAACACTCAACTCCACTCTATGCCATTCCACTCTCCTACACTACTCCACTCTATGCAACTCCACTCTACAACAATCTACTCAGCTCTCTGCCACCCTACTCTACAACACTCTACTCCACTCTGCAGAACAGTCTCAAGACCACTCCATTCTGCTCCACACAACTGCATGACACTCTATCCCCATCCACTCAACAACACTCCACTACACTCTACACCACTTAACAATACTCCACTCTATGCCCTTACACGCTACTCCCTCCACGACACTCCACGGCACTCCACTTAACTCCACACCACTCAAATGTACTCTACACCACTCCATAACATTCCACTCTACTCGACTTTATGATACTCCACTCCACGCCATGCTACTTTCCTTTACCCTACTAACTTTGAGCCATGCTAAACACTAGCCAAGCTGGTGTATAACACAGATAAAACATATTGGCGAAGTCAATAAATATCTCTTGCACAGATGAGACCTATTGACTTTGCCAATGGTTGTTTTTAATCATGGTGGAACAATGCCGGTCGCAATTTATATCTGACAGAACATAAAACATGGCTACATACTCATGAAAGGACACAAAATGTATTAATACATATGGAATTGTCAGAAAAAATACACATCTAAAACCAGGAGCCCTGCTCATACTTTTCTGCTTGGAAGACACTGTTTAAACATGTTAATAAAAACGATGGTTGAAATGAATCATGAAATAACTTTCTAGCATGTCCCTAAGGGATGTTTCAACTAAGTTTGAAATTCTGTGCCCTAGAATTCCAGCAAGAATCTACTGTGAACGACATGGTAGTTGAATATGAAAGGCAAATTAACATTTTAGTACATATTCACAGAATCACAGTTTGTCAGGCAAGAGCCATAAGAGCCACTAGTCGCAGTCCAGGGAACTGCAGACTTCTTTTTGGTCCTTAAAAACTCAGTTTGATTCACAATAGTGACGCTAACAAGGCACAAGGGCCCTCATTACAACATTGGCGTGTACCGCCACGGCGACGGCCGCCACCATACCGTCCCGTGGCTACCAGCCCGTAACGCATATCATGACTTCCGACGGTGTTCCGCCAGAAATCTGGTAGAACACCGCCCGCCGGTCATGGCGGCAGACAGCTGTAAGGCGGCGCTGCTGATGGCAGCACCACATGCCAGCAAAACACCGCCGACCCTATCATGAGCAATGATACGGTCTAGCAGTGTTTTGCTGGCGGATGCTGCTGCTGACAGCAGCGCCGCGGACCAGCCTGAGGATCCCCTGCAAGCAGGTAAGTCGGGTTCTCCAACCGGAGAAGGGGGTGGGGGGTATTGTGTGTATGTGGGGGGGGTGTGTGTATGTTTTGGAATGCGTGCATGCGGGTGTGAGTCGTGTTGGATGCATGCGTGAATGAGTGATTGTGAGTGTTGTGGATGCATGTGTGTGACAAGGTATGTTGGTGTGTGTTGTGGTGTGTGGGTATGTATGTGTGCATGCGTGGGTGGAGGTGGGTATGCGTGTGTGCATGTGTGTATATGGGTGTGCGTGTGGATATGTGTGGGGGCAGGAGCGGGTGGGGGAGGATGGGGAGGACTCTGGGGAGGGGATGGGGTGCGGGGAAGACCCTATCAGTGCCAGGGAAGGGATTCACTGGTACTGATAGTGCCTACTGCCATGATTTTCGTGGCGGTACAAAAACCACGGAAACCATGAAGGTAGGCCGGGTCGTAATCCCAAGGGTGGGAATGTGATGGCCGCTGGGCTGGAGACCGAAGTCTCCAGCCCAGCGGCCGTTACCACCCTGATCCAAATCCAACTTTTTTTACCGCCGGCCTGTTGCCGGTATCACCGCTGATTTAACACCGACCGCCAGGGTTGTAATGAGGGCCAAAGAGTTGGGGTGAGATGTTCCATCCAACGCAGGAAGCTTTCAAAAGATGTACTCTGTGCTACTCGCATCAAGGATACGTTCCGTCGGTGGTACGTGTGTTCCCATGTAACCACCCAAAGATTTTGACACAAATCCATAATCCCTATCTACTATCATTTGGAGACATGGATTTGCACCAAAACCTGTGCCTCCTCGAGGTAGGAGTAATGAGAAAAAATGTGTTTATTTCTTCTCTTTTTTCAAACTTTGCATTTGTGCTGCTTTGTACAGCACACCTACAAAGTAGGGAAAGTCTTACAGGATAGTTTTAGTACTGGAAGCATCTCCTTCCAGTATAAAACCTATGCTTTAGATAATGCATACACTCTTGCATTATGGCTCAAAGGTGTCTGTCTTGGTGCATGGCAGCCAAAAGTACATTACTACTGGGGGAGAGACAAAAATGTTTACCTTAGTAAAGGCAGTGCAGCAAGTTTGTGTGCTGTGCTGAGTTTCACCAAATATTAGTAGATATGGGCCTGAAGTTTCCAAAGCCTCATCTACATTGAGTGGTGAAAAACAGGGTGGAGCACTGGGCTGTTGTGTAGCTTTTCTACATACATGCCGGGAGCACCAACGACGTTTAGGGGAAAAAAAAGGGAGAAATTAGTGTCCCTGTTAACTTGAAGCCCAGAAAGTTCAGAGTAAGAGAAAGCAAAAAGACCGTGGCCCAAATTAAATAACACTTGGTGGCGGTTTTGCATTACTTATGTAAAGCAATCTGACGCAAATTTTTACGCTGGGATTTACTATCAATCACAACTCATTTTGTGTGAAATAGTTTCCCAAAGTACTGCTTGCATTACTTTGTGTCAAGGGGGTATTCCATAGGTGGTACATTCCATAGAACGCACGTACCATTGCACTATGGCGAAAACAGTGTGTGCTCCGCATGGCAGCATAAAGTGCTCTAGTGCAGGAGAGAAAAAACAGTGCCATATCTTAAAAGAAATGGCACTACTTTGCTCTCTCCCTTTCATGCAGCGCAGTACTGTGTGATTTTTTTGTAATCTGGGCCCCTATTTTTGGCTGAAAAAATAGGGGCTCAGCCCCCACCATTAATGTTGCTGACATGCGTGTTTCTCACATAGAATCTCCATCACAGTCCAGGCCTTAACGTTGGGCGCAAGCTGAAGCCACTACTCAGTTTGCAGTATATCCAACACAACCATTCTTCGATTCCAGCAAAGAAGAACACGACTTACTGAGCCCCGTGCTAGCTTGAAAGTCTAAGTTAAAGAGCGATTGCACTGTTAGCCAAGTGCAACACCGAAATTCACTGAGCGCCCATTCCTTGTGTTCCCCAACTGCTCTGGAATCCGCGCTCTGGCATCAGCAGGATTGAGATTCAGACGGGGAAAATATACGAATAGTGCAGAATGCCGCCGTTTTATATCATGCATCTCAAAGTCGATAGTTCAACGCCATAGAGACTTCGACAATTGTGGGTTTCAGTGAAAACCAGCACATCCATCTTTTGCTGCGTAACCACAGAATTGTAATTCTTTCCATGAAAAGCCCAAAATTAACTAAAGCTAAAAATGCAAGTAGAACCTAGACCAGCAGCAATGGCATAGCAAGAGTGCAGTGGGTCCCAATGCAAGTAAAGACCAGCATTGACAAAGCCAATAACTCTCGCCTATACAAGAACTTTGGCTTGGCAATGTGTTTTTGCCATGTTGTACACCACTGTGGCTGCTGTTCATCATGGCTAAAATTAGTGGCTTGGAGTGTCATAGAGTGGAGTGGGGGAGTAGTGTTGTAAAGTGAATTGTTGGAGTAGAGTGTTTCAAAGTGGAGTGGGGTCTAGAGAGCTGGGTAGAGTTTAGTAGAGGGGGTAGTGTTCAGTGGCAGAGAATGTTGTGTGAGTGAGGTGACATAGGGTGGAGTGGGTTGGTGTGGATTGAGGTAGTCTAGTGGACTGGATTGGAGTACAGTGGGATTGACTGGATTGGGTGGATTGGGGTGGATTCAGTGGAGTGGGCTGGAGTGGAGTGGGTGGACTGGATGAGATGGATTGGAGTGGGGTGGACTTAAATGGGGTGAGGTAGAGTGGATTGGGGTGGATTGGAGTGCGGTAGATTAGATTTGATTGAGGGTAGCTGGATTGAACTGGAGTGATGGGACTTGGACGGGGGTCGGAATGGGGTGGATTCAATTGAAATGTACTGGTTTGGAGGGAGGGAGTTGGGGGTCAAGTGGGGTGGATTTGGTGGAGTGGGCTGGATTGAAGTGGGTGGACTGGATGAGATGGATTGGAGTGGGGTGGACTTAAATGGGGTGAGGTAGAGTGGATTGGGGTGGATTGGAGTGCGGTAGATTAGATTTGATTGAGGGTAGCTGGATTGAACTGGAGTGATGGGACTTGGACGGGGGTCGGAATGGGGTGGATTCAATTGAAATGTAGTGCTTTGGAGGAAGGGAGTTGGGGTTCGAGTGGGGTGGATTAGTTTGGATTGAAGTGGGGTGAATTGGATTAGAGTCTGTGGGTTGGAGTGGGGTGGATAGGTTTAATTGAATTGGTGTTGGTAGGACTGGATTAGAGTGGGGTGGATTGGACTAGAGTGGGGTGGATTAGAGTGGGGTGGATTTGATTGGAGTGGATTGGATTGGAGTAGGGTAGATTGGATTGGAGTGTGGTGGATTGCAGTGGGACGGATTGGAGTGGGCTGGATTGAAATGGGGTGGGGTTGACTGGATTGGAGCGGGGTGAATTGGATTGCGTGGGGAGGATTAGATAGGCTGGGGTGGACTGGAATGGAGTGAGGTGGATTGGAATGGCATGGAGTGGGGTGGATTGGAATAACGACCAGCATCTACGGTGAATCGAGGGGCAGGCAAATGGGTGGTACGTGGATGATAAAATAAAAACAAAGAAAATAAATAAAAATGTACTCACTGTCTTGCCTGCAGACACGTCCTCCACTCTGGTCCTCTTCTTCTGTCATTTCACACCCAGGGCCCCTGCTAACTCCCTTAACCAACCCTGGCAGTACCCAGCATGAGAAAAGAATCAAGATTGGAAGGAATGACCTCTCTCTGCAGTTCCTGGGGCACTGGAGGCTTGTGCTTGCTCACAAGAGGTTTATAGTGCGCATGTCAGGCTGGCCTTGGATTGCAGTTGGGTGGATTGAAATTGAGTGAGGCGGATTGAATTGAGTGGGGTGGATTGATTCATGGTGGATTGAATTGGGGTAGATTGGATTGGGGTGGGTGGGTGGATTGAAATAGGGTGTGGTGGATTGGACTGGGGTGAGAAGGATTGGAGTGTTATGGATTTTTGGAGTGTAGTGGATTGGAGTGGGGTGGATTGGAGTATGGTGGACTGGAGTGGGGTGGAGTGGACTGGATTTGAGTGGATTGGACTGGAGTGGAGAGGGATGGGTTAGAGTGGGGTGGGTTGGATTTGTGTGGGGTGTATTGGATTGGAATGGGATGCACTGTGGGGGGAATTGGTGTGTGGTGGATTGGGGTGGATTGGACTGGAGTGAGGTGGATTAAGGTGGTTTGGAGTGGGGTGGGGTGGATTAAGGTGGACTTGAGTGAGGTGGATTAAGGTGAATTGGACTGGAGCGGGATAGTTTGGAGTGGGGTGGGTGGACTGAAGTAGGGTGGATTGGGTTGCCATGGATTGGCCTGGACTGGAGTGGAATGGGGAGGAATAGATTTGAGTGGGTAGACAAGGTTGGACTGGTTTGGAGTGGGTTGAACTGGAGTGAGTTGGGTGGATTGGACTGGAGTTGGGTGGTTTGAACTGGAGAGGGTGGATTGGATTGGAGTGGGGTGGATTGTGGTGAACTGAATTGGAGTGAGGTGGATTGGAGTGACATGAATTGAATTGGTCTGATGTGGATTGGATTGGAGTCAGTAGATTGGATTGGGCTGTATTGGATTTGTGTAGAGTGGATTGGAGTGGGGTGGATTGTAGTTGATTGGAGAGCAGTGAAATGGGATGGGGAGTGGGGTGGGTTGGATTGAGGTGATGTGGATTGGCTTGGAGTGGAGCAGAAGGGTAGGTCGCTCCCCCTGCCGCTGCAGCTCCTCCAAGTTCCCGAGTTCCTGTGTTCCTGAGACCCACCTAACTGTAAGTACCCCCCTCCTCCCAGCCCCTCGCCCTGCCCCGCGCCACTCACCTTCTCTCCTGCTCCTGCTTCTTTTCCTCCTCTCTGTCTCTTCCTCCTCGCTCCCCCTCTGCAATCTTCTTCTGTGTTCTTCTGTTCTTCTGTTCTTCCCTTCTGTTCTTCTGTGTTCTTCCGGTCTTCTGTGTTCTTCTTCTCTGTTCTTCTCGGTGCTTCTGTGTTCTTCTTCTCGGTTCTTCTGTGTTCTTCTCTGTTCTTCTCTGTTCTTCTCTGTTCTTCTGCTCTTCCGATCTTCTGTTCTTCTGTCTTCTGCTCTTCTGTTCTTCCGTCTTCTGCTCTTCTGTTCTTCCGTCTTCTGCTCTTCCGGTCTTCTGTTCTTCTGTCTTCTGGTCTTCTGTCTTCTGTTCTCCTGTCTTCGGCTCTTCTACCTCCTCCGTCTTCTTCCCCCGAGCCTGCCCTCCTGCTCCTTCCTCATCCCCCTCCCTCACTCGCCTCCCCCTCTCTCACCCCTAGCTAACCCGTTCGCTATCTACCTCCCTCACTCCTCCTATCTTCCTATCTCTCTAGCTCCCTATCTCACTATCTAACTCCCCCACTCTCCACCTCCTCCTACCTACCTATCTATCTATCTATCTATTTCCCTATCTATCGACTTCTCTATCTATTTTCTCTATCTATTTCTCTATCTCTCCCCCCCTCCCGCCACCCCCTCTACTACCTATCTCCCTATCCTCTCACTCTACCTCTCTCCCTCACCCACCTCTACAACCCCCCCTCCCCTATCTTCACAACCCTACTCCTATCTCTCTCCCTAATCTCCAAACCTCCTAACACTCACCCTCCTCCACCCTAAACCCCCTCCCCCAGCTCCTCTCACTCTACCTGTCCCCCCCCTCCCTCGCGCTTTCCCGCCGCGACCTCCTGCACGCCCCCGCCCCCCAGCTCCCATTCGCCCCCAGCTGACCCCTCCCCCCCCTCCTACCTCTTATGGCGGCCGCTGCGCGACAGTGGTAGCGACCCTTGACCCAAGGGTAGGTCGCTCCCCCTTCCGCTGCAGCTCCTCCAAGTTCCCGAGTTCCTGTGTTCCTGAGACCCACCTAACTGTAAGTACCCCCCTCCTCCCAGCCCCTCGCCCTGCCCCGCGCCACTCACCTTCTCTCCTGCTCCTGCTTCTTTTCCTCCTCTCTGTCTCTTCCTCCTCGCTCCCCCTCTGCAATCTTCTTCTGTGTTCTTCTGTTCTTCTGTTCTTCCCTTCTGTTCTTCTGTGTTCTTCCGGTCTTCTGTGTTCTTCTTCTCTGTTCTTCTCGGTGCTTCTGTGTTCTTCTTCTCGGTTCTTCTGTGTTCTTCTCTGTTCTTCTCTGTTCTTCTCTGTTCTTCTGCTCTTCCGATCTTCTGTTCTTCTGTTCTTCTGTCTTCTGCTCTTCTGTTCTTCTGTTCTTCCGTCTTCTGCTCTTCCGGTCTTCTGTTCTTCTGTCTTCTGGTCTTCTGTCTTCTGTTCTCCTGTCTTCGGCTCTTCTACCTCCTCCGTCTTCTTCCCCCGAGCCTGCCCTCCTGCTCCTTCCTCATCCCCCTCCCTCACTCGCCTCCCCCTCTCTCACCCCTAGCTAACCCGTTCGCTATCTACCTCCCTCACTCCTTCTATCTTCCTATCTCTCTAGCTCCCTATCTCACTATCTAACTCCCCCACTCTCCACCTCCTCCTACCTACCTATCTGTCTATCTATCTATTTCCCTATCTATCGACTTCTCTATCTATTTTCTCTATCTATTTCTCTATCTCTCCCCCCCTCCCGCCACCCCCTCTACTACCTATCTCCCTATCCTCTCACTCTACCTCTCTCCCTCACCCACCTCTACAACCCCCCCTCCCCTATCTTCACAACCCTACTCCTATCTCTCTCCCTAATCTCCAAACCTCCTAACACTCACCCTCCTCCACCCTAAACCCCCTCCCCCAGCTCCTCTCACTCTACCTGTCCCCCCCCTCCCTCGCGCTTTCCCGCCGCGACCTCCTGCACGCCCCCGCCCCCCAGCTCCCATTCGCCCCCAGCTGACCCCTCCCCCCCCTCCTACCTCTTATGGCGGCCGCTGCGCGACAGTGGTAGCGACCCTTGACCCAAGGGTAGGTCGCTCCCCCTTCCGCTGCAGCTCCTCCAAGTTCCCGAGTTCCTGTGTTCCTGAGACCCACCTAACTGTAAGTACCCCCCCTCCTCCCAGCCCCTCGCCCTGCCCCGCGCCACTCACCTTCTCTCCTGCTCCTGCTTCTTTTCCTCCTCTCTGTCTCTTCCTCCTCGCTCCCCCTCTGCAATCTTCTTCTGTGTTCTTCTGTTCTTCTGTTCTTCCCTTCTGTTCTTCTGTGTTCTTCCGGTCTTCTGTGTTCTTCTTCTCTGTTCTTCTCGGTGCTTCTGTGTTCTTCTTCTCGGTTCTTCTGTGTTCTTCTCTGTTCTTCTCTGTTCTTCTCTGTTCTTCTGCTCTTCCGATCTTCTGTTCTTCTGTTCTTCTGTTCTTCTGTTCTTCTGTCTTCTGCTCTTCTGTTCTTCTGTTCTTCCGTCTTCTGCTCTTCCGGTCTTCTGTTCTTCTGTCTTCTGGTCTTCTGTCTTCTGTTCTCCTGTCTTCGGCTCTTCTACCTCCTCCGTCTTCTTCCCCCGAGCCTGCCCTCCTGCTCCTTCCTCATCCCCCTCCCTCACTCGCCTCCCCCTCTCTCACCCCTAGCTAACCCGTTCGCTATCTACCTCCCTCACTCCTCCTATCTTCCTATCTCTCTAGCTCCCTATCTCACTATCTAACTCCCCCACTCTCCACCTCCTCCTACCTACCTATCTGTCTATCTATCTATTTCCCTATCTATCGACTTCTCTATCTATTTTCTCTATCTATTTCTCTATCTCTCCCCCCCTCCCGCCACCCCCTCTACTACCTATCTCCCTATCCTCTCACTCTACCTCTCTCCCTCACCCACCTCTACAACCCCCCCTCCCCTATCTTCACAACCCTACTCCTATCTCTCTCCCTAATCTCCAAACCTCCTAACACTCACCCTCCTCCACCCTAAACCCCCTCCCCCAGCTCCTCTCACTCTACCTGCCCCCCCCCCTCCCTCGCGCTTTCCCGCCGCGACCTCCTGCACGCCCCCGCCCCCCAGCTCCCATTCGCCCCCAGCTGACCCCTCCCCCCCTCCTACCTCTTATGGCGGCCGCTGCGCGACTGCCCAGCGCCACGACCCCTGGTCCCCAGCTCCCCCAAGCCCCGCTGATCCGCTACGACCCCACCACCCTCCACGCCCTCAACCCAGGGCGCTCCAAAACCTGCTTCCTAGCTCACCCCAAACGCACCCATGGACCCTTCGCCTGCAACTCCTGCAAACGCATCTTCCACCACGCAACTACCACGACCACAAGCCCACGCGCCATCAACCACCTCAAGTGCATCCTGATCAACGCTCGTTCCGTCCACAAGCACGCCGTTGAACTTTGGGACCTCCTGGACTCCACAGCCCCGGACGTCGCCTTCATCACGGAGACATGGATGAACGCCTCCTCTGCTCCAGACATCGCTACCCGCCATCCCCGAAGGCTACAAGATCTCCAGAAAAGACCGCACCAACCAAGTAGGAGGAGGTGTCGCCATCATCTTCAAAGACTCCATCAGCGTCACCACCTCCACCGAAGACCCCCCCCTCGCCGCTGAACACCTGCATTTTCAGATTCGCACCGACCCAAGGACCACCCTCAGAGGATCCCTCGTCTACCGTCCTCCCGGACCTCGCGCCTCTTTCAGCGACGCCATCGCCGACTTCATCTCCCCGCACGCCCTCGCCTCACCGGACTACATCCTCCTAGGCGACCTCAACTTCCATCTGGAACAAAACAACGACCCCAACACCACCACCCTGCTCGACAACCTCGCCAACCTCGGCCTCAAACAACTGGTGAACACCGCCACCCACATCGCCGGACACACGCTCGACCCTATCTTCTCCGCCAGCAAACACGTCTTCTTCAGCCACACCTCTGCCCTACACTGGACCGACCACAGCTGCGTCCACTTCACATTCCGACGCGAGACCTCCCA
The DNA here is from genome assembly GCF_031143425.1 of Pleurodeles waltl. NCBI lineage: Eukaryota > Metazoa > Chordata > Amphibia > Caudata > Salamandridae > Pleurodeles > Pleurodeles waltl. Next base: position 522,689,706 of record NC_090442.1, read on the forward strand.
CCTCCGCACTCAACCCATCCCTCATCGACAGTGGAACAAGATCCCTGAAGAGCAACTCTTCTCCGCTCTCGCCGCCAACCAACCCACCCTCACCACCGACCCCAACGACGCAGCTCTCAACCTCACAAACTGGATCTCCAACTGCGCTGACAACCTTGCTCCCCTCAAACGCACGCATCGACAGACCAACACCAAAAAACCTCTCTGGTTCTCTGACACCCTCAAAGAATCAAAGAAAACTTGTCGTGCCCTTGAGAAGGCCTGGCGCAAGGACCACACCGCTGACAACATGACCGCCCTCAAGAACGCTACACGCGAACACCACCACCTGATCCGCACTGCCAAAAGGAACTTTTTCACCGACAGACTAGACAAAAACAGCCACAACAGCAGAGAACTCTTCAGCATCGTCAAAGAGTTCTCCAACCCCAGCGCCAGCGCCAACGCCGTCACGCCCTCACAGGATTTGTGCGAATCCCTCGCCACTTTCTTCCATCGCAAGATCAGCGACCTCCACGACAGCTTCGGACACCAGACCCAACCATACACCACTGAACCCGCTTCCCCGGACATCACCCTCAACAACTGGACCCACATCAACACGGAAGAAACCAAATCCATCATGAACTCTATCCACTCCGGCGCCCCTTCGGACCCCTGCCCGCACTTCATCTTTAACAAAGCCGACGACATCATCGCCCCGCACCTCCAGACCGTCATCAACTCTTCTTTTTCTTCTGCTACCTTCCCCGAATGCTGGAAGCACGCTGAAGTCAACGCCCTACTAAAGAAACCTACGGCTGACCCAAGCGACCTGAAAAACTTCCGCCCCATCTCTCTTCTACCTTTCCCAGCCAAGGTAATAGAAAAGACCGTCAACAAACAGCTGACCACCTTCCTGGAAGACAACAACCTGCTCGACCCTTCACAAACCGGATTCCGAACCAACCACAGCACGGAAACCGCCCTCATCTCAGTCACAGACGACATCAGAACCCTGATGGACAACGGTGAAACAGTCGCCCTCATTCTCCTCGACCTCTCGGCTGCCTTTGACACCGTCTGTCACCGCACCCTAATCACCCGCCTACGCTCCACCGGGATCCAAGGCCAGGCCCTGGACTGGATCGCCTCCTTCCTCGCTAACCGCTCCCAAAGAGTTTACCTCCCTCCGTTTCGCTCAGAACCCACCAAGATCATCTGCGGCGTACCTCAAGGCTCATCGCTCAGCCCGACACTCTTCAATGTCTACATGAGCCCCCTCGCCGACATCGTACGCAAGCACGACATCATCATCACCTCCTACGCCGACGACACCCAACTTGTACTCTCCCTCACCAAGGACCCCGCCAGCGCCAAGTCCAACCTACAAGAGGGTATGAAGGACGTCGCAGATTGGATGAGGCTCAGCCGCCTAAAGCTGAACTCTGAAAAAACGGAAGTCCTCATCCTCGGCAACACCCCGTCCGCCTGGGATGACTCCTGGTGGCCCACGGCCCTCGGCACCGCACCGACCCCCGCAGACCACGCCCGCAACCTCGGCTTCATCTTGGACCCTCTTCTCACCATGACCAAGCAAGTCAACGCCGTGTCCTCCGCCTGCTTCCTCACTCTCCGCATGCTCCGCAAGATCTTCCGCTGGATCCCCGCCGACACCAGAAAAACCGTGACCCACGCCCTTGTCACGAGTCGCCTGGACTACGGCAACACCCTCTACGCCGGGACCACCGCCAAACTCCAAAACCGCCTGCAACGCATCCAAAACGCCTCGGCCCGCCTCATCCTCGACGTACCCCGCAACAGCCACATCTCCGCACACCTGAGACACCTGCATTGGCTCCCAGTCAGCAAAAGGATCACCTTCCGTCTTCTCACCCACGCACACAAAGCCCTCCACAACAAGGGACCGGAATACCTCAACAGACGCCTCAGCTTCTACGTCCCCACCCGCCCCCTCCGCTCCGCTGGCCTCGCACTTGCTGCCGTCCCTCGCACCCGCCGCTCCACGGCGGGTGGGAGATCTTTCTCCTTCCTGGCGGCCAAGACCTGGAACTCCCTCCCCACCAGCCTCAGGACCACCCAGGACCACTCCGCTTTCCGGAGACTCCTAAAGACTTGGCTGTTCGAGCAGCGATAACCCCCCCTTTCCCCCCTAGCGCCTTGAGACCCGCACGGGTGAGTAGCGCGCTTTATAAATGTTAATGATTTGATTTGATTTGATTTGATTGGAGCAGGGTAGATTAGAGTGGGGCAGACTGGAGTGAGGCAGATCGGTGTGCAGTAAAATATTTTGGATTGGAGTGGGGCAGATTAGAGTGGTGTGGGCATTGGAATGGGGTGGGGCGGATTTATTTGGATTGTAGTGGGGCAGATTGTTTTGAATTGGAGTTGGCAGATTGGAGTGGGGCTGACTGGAGTGGGACAGGCTGGAGTGGGACAGATTACTTTGGATTGGAGTGGGGTGGATTGTAGTGAATTGCATTGGAATGGGGTGAATTGTGGTGGGGCATGCTGTTTTGGATTGGAGTGGGTCAGATTGTTTTGGATTCGAGGGGCTCAGATTGGAGTGGAGTGGCTTAGAAGTGTGCAGATTGTTTTGGATTGGAGTCGGTCAGATTCAAAGTGGGAAGAATGTTTTGCATTGGGGAAGGGGTGGATTGGTGTTGGACGGATTGGAGAGGGGAGATTTGATTGTGGCAGGTTGGAGTGGGGTGGATTGGAGTGGTGCAGATTGTTTTGGATTGGAGTAGGACAGACTGGAGTGGGGCAGATTATTTTGGATTGGGGTGGGACAAATTAGAGTGGTACAAATTGGAGTGGGGCATATTGTTTTGGATTTGAGTGGGCCGATTGCTTTAGATTGGAGTGTGGCCAATTGTTTTGGAATGGAGTGGGGCATATTTTGCTAGCCCGGAGTGGGCAGATTGGAGTGGGACAAATTGTTTTCGAGTGGAGTGGGGCAGATTGTGTTGGATTGACCTGGGGTATGTTGGACTGGAGCAGATTGTTTGGGATTGGAGTAGGGCACGTTGTTTTTGGAGTGGAGTGGGGGCAGATTGGAGTGGGGCGGACTACACTGGGGCAGATTATTTTGGATCGGCATGGGGCAGATTGGAGTGAGGCAGATTGTTTTGGATTGGAGTGGAGCAGAATGTTTTGGATTAGAGTGAGGCAGGCAGATTTGAGTGGGGCAGATTACTGTGGATTCGAGTGGGGCAGATTGGAGTGGGGCATATTGTTTTCTATTTGAGTGGGGCAGATTGTTTTGGATTTGAGTGGGGCAGATTGGTGTGGGGCAGATTGCTTTAAATTGGAGTGGGGCAGATTGCTTTAGATTGAATTGTGGAAGATTCTTTTGGTTTGGCATGGGTCAGATTGGAGTGGGGTAAATTGAGATTGGAGTGGGGCAGATTGTTTTGGATTGGAGAGGAGCAGATTGGAGTGGGACGGATTATTTTGGACTCAAAGGGGGACTGACTGGAGTGGGGCTGATTGCAGTACGTCAGATTGTTTTGGACTGGAGTGGGACAGATTGTTTTGGATTGGAGTGGGGCAGACTGGAGTAGGGAATATTATTTGGGATTAGAGTGATCCAGACTGGAGTGAGGCAGATTAGAATTGGTAAAATTGTTTTGGATTGGAGTGGGGCAATTTGTTTTAGAGTGGAGTTGGGCAGATTGTTTTGGATTGCCGTGGGGCAGATTGTAGTGAGGCAGATTGTTTTAGATTGGAGTGGGCAGATTGTTGTGGAATGGCGTTAAGCAGATTGGTTTGGGGCAGACTGTTTTGGATAGGAGTGGGTTAGATTGTTTCTTATTGGAGTGGGTCAGATTGTTTTGGATTGGAGTTGGGCAGACTGGAGTGGGCAGATGGGCAGATTGGAGTGGGGTGGGTTGGGAGGATTGGAGTGTGGTGGATTAGTGTGGTTTGGTTTGAAGTAGGGTGGCTTGGGGTGTACTGCATGATTATGTGTTGATGCATAATTTTGGAGATTACACGTAAGAAAGAAACAATGGTGATTTGCAGTACATAGAGCAAGCCAATCCTCATCTTTTGAAAACAGCGCCAACTAGCAAAAACAAAACAAGACATGAGCCCATAGTGAGAAAATAAGACTTGAAAAGAGTTAATTATAGAAATGTAAACCTTCTAATTGTGTTTGTCCTGCTGCACACTTTTTTTGCCAGTCACATGCCTTTCGTTTGCAGGGTCCTAGAAGTTAGAAAGAAGTACCTAGATCACGTCAGGAGAAGCAGACGGGCACTAATTAACTTGAATCAATCAGAGCTTGATCCCTGCTTCACTGGAAGTAATAGAAATGATGCTAGGCCTGCAGTGACCAATTACGAGGGTGAAAAGAAGAGTGCCAGGCAAGCAAGCAAATGGTAAACAATGGGTGGGCTCCAAGCCCTTTTTAGTTAACAACAGAGTATCGCAAGCAAGATGCATGCGCTATTGCATGCTCTCGCAGGCTCAACCCTAAAAATGGGCACACATATTACTTGTGTTGATTTGTGTGACGCAGGCTTAACCGTGGTCTAGAGGGGCCCCTCTGAGGTAAGAACCCCGGTGCCACTGCACCTGCGGCACCAATGATAGCTAAGCCCTGCCCTGCTGGCAACATACAGGCATTCAAACAGCCAAACTTTGAAGCTGCTCTGACACACCAAAACCAGGAGCATTAGAAGTGCAGTGAAAGGGACAGGAAACTAAATCCAATTCTTGCGTAAACTCAAAAACACTTTGGAAACCCTATCCATTTCAGAATCTTCCTCCCCGTGCACCAACTAAATAAACCACCTACTTGGCACCACTCACAGCTGTTGCCTGCCCCCACTCCAGTTTGCTCCGAAGCTGCCAGCTGCCTCGGCTCAGTACTTTTTGTGAAGGCTGGGCAACTACCAGATGCTGTCTGCATGCGGCAGCACCAGGACACACACAGCCACAGAAACTCACCAGCCGCTAATCGGCATGTGGCAATAAGTACCACCACACAATCGGGAACACCCACTGGGTTAACTGTACAGTTGACTCCTCTCCCAGAGATAGAAAGCTGCAAGACGAAGTAGAAGCACTGTGCTCATTCAACACCACCTACTCAGTAGAGGTCACTAGGTCCACAAAAACTGCCCTGAACAAAAATATTGCGAAAAAACATGAGCTTACCATTGTCTTCACCACTAGGCTGAGCCTTCTAAAGAAAGATCCACTGTCTCTTTCAAAGCAGAGTGATGAAGCCGCCATAGTATTCGTATAGGCAGAAATGAAAGGGGTTGGCCCTTTCATCAAAACTTCCGTATCCGCGATAAACAACCGATGAGCAAAGCAGTAAGCATAAGAAGTAAAAACAAAAGTGATCGAAAGACTTTAACAAATACCACCCATAGTGCAAGAGACAGAACATCTAGCTGACAAGCTTAAAAAAATCTAAGGAAAAGTCTGAAAATAGTTTCAACCTGCGTATCTTCGTGGTCCAGGAAGAAGTAGGTAAGAATAGTAAGCACAATTACCTAAGACAATTTCTACCAGTGCTTCTAGGAGGTACAAGCAATACCAAGATGAATATTCAATAAGCACAAACACAACGTTCCGGAAATAACAGGTCAGCTCTTATGAAACTAAGTGGGATCCTGTTATGCCTATGGGAAAACACACAAGCGATGCTGCCATTCAACCTGGCTAAGGAAAGGAAGAAGGTCTTCCATGACCTTTAACAAATCTTTATTACTTAGAATCTGGCAGAGTTACAGTAATGTTCCTGAACCAGACAGTGTGGATCAAATATGGGATGCTATGTCCTCGCACATGTAAAACTACCTACAATGAAAAACTTCCAGCTTTAAGGAACCAGGGGCACTTAAAAAAATCCATGAAATCTCAAAGAATTGCTGCTTGAACACAAGGAGAGTCAAAGGTGACTGAGCATCACATATATCACACCTCTAGTGCACCTTGCTGCAACGAAATCATCGTAGGTTTACTGCTCAGAACATCAACATAGCATCAATGTGCTGGACATAAATGAGGTCAGCTGATTATTTACCACGCACAAGCTCAAAAGAAAGGGAAAGCAAAAGAATGATTCTCAAGTTACTTCTGTTGTCATCAGCTTCGTTCAGTTTCACATAATCGACCAATAGGGGTGGCTGTCGTGGCTTAAGCTTGCCAGCGATCGCCACTTTACTGGCTTTAAAGCCAGAACCATTTAGATTTCCAAAGTTGATTGGCCCATCTTCCAATCCCTCTACCACAATTCATGAAACAAAACATGCGTATACGTAGTGTCAATCATCCTAGAACAGCTATAAAAACAAAAGAAAACAGAAGAACACTTCAACAAGCAAAAGAAAGAGCAGTGGTAGAAAAGTACGGGCTGAGTACAAATGATCTCTTGCAATGTCCTAAGGGCTCACCATTCCATTAGGCAACGGAAGATATTAATACGTGAGGAAATCAAAGAGAAATGTACTCCTTCACAAAACGTATCCAGATGGCGGGGAATCTATAAAACGTGCCTTTAATTGTTTTAAAGAAATATATTGGTCACGATCTGCAGACGAAAGAGGAACAGGCTCACAATTCTAGTTCAGAAATCTATAAATAAAAGTGCCTTGCCGTTAGCTAAAGACAACAAAGACAGATGGTTAAGACTGAGGACTACATTGAGCAGAGTAACATTGTTATTGTTCATTGACTGCCTCTTAGTGACCATCTACTTCGGCATTGACTGGAACCTTTTTGTCATGCCTACCATGCTTTCAAGCAACTAATATCCATTATTAGGCTGCTAAATCCTTGTACAATAGCTCAATTCCATACAACTACTTTCTTTCTACTAGAGACCATTTTCTAATTACGAAACTTGCACTATCCAATTTATGCAAAATTGACATTGGCCCTGTATCAAATTGATTACATGCCCATTTTTTTGCCAATTAATGTAGGCTTTTCTATCCCAAAAAGGAAGACAGAGGCTCAATCCTTGCCTCCCGACAAACCCAGACTTTAAGGATCCTATCACTGCTTTCACTTGGAAATTCGTCCTTAATAACAGACTTGAAGAGAACTCCAGCAAAACCCACAAAGCCGACAACACATTTCTAAGAAGCAAAATAACACATTTCTGCACTCACGGAAAAAGATGAGCACTAAAATGTCAGCCAATACATCTCAAAGATATGCTGCGTGGACAGAAACAGTTTCTGTCATCAGAAACTCTTTGACATACATTTTATGGAAGAATTCTTCCTTATTTTTTTTCTTAATGAAGACAATTAAAGAAACACTGGGGATACTTTTAGCGGCTGTGCTATGTGAGCTCAGAAACGTTCACATAGAATGAAACAACAAACACTCCTCTCCAGTGGGGTAGATTCCAACTGACATGAAAGCAAAGATGTATTGCTGTAGAAACAGATGTGGAAAACATTTCCAAAAATACCTTAAAGGCAAGAAGGGATCCAATAAGATCGTCTCCATCAGTGCCAAACATAAAATACGAACACAAAAAGACATAATCGCAGAAATCTCCTCCATATACAACGAAAAGATCTTATCATGTGAACTTCAAGAATCCCAATGAGAGGAGTCCTACTTCAAACATTTTCCACTACAACGCATAGATAATAAATGAGGACAAAGTAAAAAGCTCCTATCAGCGTGAAAAAGAACAAGCAAGCGATAAAAAACACGAAAAAGCTAACGTCACTGGAAACAGAGAATCTATAGATTTCAAAACAAATATTTAAATGAGTTACACAATCGTTTTTACGGAATCACCAATCCAGAGTTGGGTCTAGGTTCACTCTTTGAAGCAATCATAGGTATACACAAAATACCTATGAATTATTAGACTTGCCGAGAAGACAGGTGATGCATGGTGTGCTATGGGCCTTGCTGCAGAGAAAGCCTAGGACAAGCTAGAACGGATGTTCTGTTCCAGACCCTGCTTAGCACAGTGTTCCTCTAAAATTGCTCCATGTGATATAAACCATTAATAGCTTCCCAAAAGCTTGCAAAGTGGTCAATGGGAAACTATTTACTTCCATTTAAGCAACAAGGATGCCCACTATCAACAATACTTTTTATTTTTACCTTAGAATACTTCCTTTAAAAAATCCAGATGAGGGGGCAGAAATTGGGTTATTAATTTGGTAGTGGTGTATCCCTACCAATTTAATAAGCAGTCTGGTTAGAAGATAATAGAGTTCAATGAGAAATCCTGCTTTTACCCAGCAGCTATGCCACAAGCAGTAGTCAATGCCCTAGAGAAGTAAGTGTTAACCTGGAAGTAGTACCAAATAACATGAACGCTAAAGAACACAACAAAATGAAATTCAGAAAACAATTCTCAAGAAACCTTTATTAAGTAAAATGTCAAAAATATTAAAATGGATTAAGGGAACTGGAGATATGTCTTTCGGTCAAAACATGCACAAATTGCAGAGTTCCAATGAAAGTCAATGTCATGGTAGACCAGGACCTTAGCATCATTTTGGGATGACTGCGATAGAGCAAAGATCAAGTATGCCTAGTGCGTCACACTGGTTAAGACATTTACCTTGGGACTTTTATGCTTTTCTGGTTATCAAAATCTGACCGTGGGGCAGAACAGGATGTTGTAGCTAGGAAGAGTACCTTGAAGTCAGAAGGGTTATTGTTGGGTTCCTGTTGAAGCCTTTGCTGCTTGGGTAGATTCTTCATGTCACTTTGGTACCAAGTCCTACCTTACGTTTTAGTCACTTTTTTGTTTTTCATTTTTCTCATTTTCGTTGGAGTATGGTAGAGGCTGGGGCTGATGAAACCTCCAAGGGGTCAGATATACTTCTCCAGTAGTGCTACTGCAGTCTTGGTGGAAAAACTAAGAGTGGGACAAACTGGCAATATGTATCCCACTAAGACCCACTTCTCTCAGATAGTATTGCTTCTTGGTCTGGTGTTCCAGAAGTTAGAAAAAATGGCTAAGCACCAACATTTCTTTCTGCTGAGAAAGTCACTCATCTCTTGTACAGCACCCGGGTCATCAGAGTAAGATCCAAGGCATCAGGTTTCTCTCCAGTCACGGCTCCCACAAGATCTAGGGTAGTCCACTTACAAATGGTCAGCTGGGTATTTTTCATATGACGGAGTCCTTCTCTACCTTTTGGGTCCACAGAGCAGAGAAAATAATGTTAGGCAGATTATTCTTACAGAGAGGGTCCAGTCCCTGACTGCCAATGGAGATCAGGAGTCAGCCAGGCTTCTTCTAAATTCTTCCATCTTTTAGATATTCTTCTAGGTTCAGGAATGTTTTGAGGAGGTGGTAGCGAGATGCCATTTTTATCCTATGCACTCTCCAGTGCTGAGAGAGAAGAATCCAATACTTGCATTTGTCAGGTAAAACCTAGCACTTCCCTTCTCATTTGACTGCAGTACTTCCCAGAGTCCCATATTCAAATTGACACTAGCCAGGCTTCCTTCTCTGGAGCTTGGTATGCCCTTGTTTGTCCACTCCACTGGAAATGAGGGAAAACCCTTCACCCTCTCCTGGGAACAGCTTTCCATCCTGCTGTGATCAGAGGCTAACGTCTGACAGATCTCTTTTGTTGAATATATTTCTATCAATGTTGCCCAATTTGAGAAAGTAAGCAATTGCTTTTGAAGTTCTTTGTAATACCATCTGTTCCTTCTCCTCTCTGATAGCTGTTTAGCTTTCCTTATCTTATGACTGAGCTGACAAAACTTCTCTGGAATGCACTTCTTAGTTTAAAGAAGACATTTATTATTATTACTTCACCACGAGGTTCCTGAGAGACGAGATTAATAGGTTGGAAGCACACGTTTTAAAGTAGTCACAGCAATGAAAGGAAAATATATCAAAGTACTTCTCAATTGCAATGTACACAGCAAATATATGTGATTATATTATAGCATAACTTCAAAGCAAAGAATAAAAGTAAAAAATTAATCACCGTAGGGCCTATCACTCCGCTTCATCTTTCTTATGCCTGCAAGTTGATGACTCCTGTTCAACTGCGAGAAAGAGATTTTCCACCCAAATGGGAGGTCAGGCAGCTGACGTCCGCTCCTGACTGAAGTCCTGGAAAATTCCCCCTTGCTGCTGCTCAGGGACACCGTCTTATAATGAAAAAGCCTGCTAACAGGCCCCTTAGTCAAAATATGCTGGCTACTGTTCATCAGAGTTGGAACAGAACAAGAGTTTGAGAGTGGCCAAGTCTCCAAACCTCACTTGTTCCCAGGGCTGAGTAGAGAGGAAAACACAAAATATATGCTCTCTTATCACGCTAGGGTTCGGTGTGAACACAATAGGAAAAACGCAGCTTGGTCTACCCTGTGGAAAAACACAGCTCATCTGCAATGTCTGAACTGCAATGTCTAACTCCACGATAAAGCCAATAGGCAGCTAACCTAAATACAAAATGTAATGTCTAATGCCACGTTAAAGCCAATAGGCAGCTAAACTGAATACAGAATGTAATGTTTAATGCCATGTTAAAGCCAATAGGCAGCTAAACTGAATACAACACTAATATGCGCAGTGGTTAAACACAAAGTCATTGGTCAAACACAATTAATAGCATAACAATAGCTCATGTTGCACGTGTTTGTATGTCACGAGTCTTCCAGCAGTGGCTGTATTGCTCTTTGGCAGGCCAGCACTTTACGCATAATTGGGATGCTAATTACAGTCACTGAAAGAAGAGAAGCCGGCAGAATTGGTGTAGTTCCAATTTGCTCTAAGACAACACAAAGTACACATGGTGAACCCTATCTTTCCACTAAAGACACAGAAAAACTTACTGTCATCATGGAATTAGATTTTTGAATGAATGTTTAATTTTTTTTTATCATACATAGTGACAAACTCTTTTTGGCAAATTTTCACTGTCGGGGACATACTATAATACTATACTATGTAATATAATAATCTTTATTGTTTAGTTAATAAAAACCATAACAATCATCTCATAATACAACATATTTAAAGATAAAACATCTCTAAAATTCTATAAAATTCCGTAAATTCCTTGGCCATGAAACCATGCGAGGACCTAAAATCAGTTTCTTAACTCTAAGATGCAAAAAGTGCGTGATTAAGCATGCATCCCGGATAGCAGGTTTACGTCTTTGGTGTGTGCAGTCAAGAATTTGATAAATTCGCATATTGATTGTGCATCATTAGGATCAAACATTGACATCACCGCTGACCGACAGGAACGAGTCCCATTTCTCATAAAAAGCGGTTTTAATAGTTGTCTGCGGGCTTCTTTTAAGGCTGGACAAATACAAATCAGGTGAACCATATCTTCTTTCGGGCCTTTGCATAGTCTGCAGGAAGTCTCTCCTCTATTCTTGCACGATGGTTGATCCGCTCTAGCAGGAGATGCTCCCAAACGCAGAGTCAAGAAGCGATGCTTGATGTGAAGTGCGAAGGTTTCGGCCAGGTATTGTGATGGGGCCATGGTGGTATAAGTGTGCATTACCAGCCAGGCGTGTGAGCGTTGTGCAAGTTTAGCTTTATCATCTAGAAGAGACTGGATACTTATTTCCTTTTTTATCGCTCGACACAAAAGGGAATACGACATGTTGGAATCCCATAGGTACTTTGTTTTCGTCTCTTGCAAGGAGTTGTTCAGGTACCTGTTGTATACTGAATTAGGATTGCCGTTTACTGAATTCCATAGTGCCACTAGGAGCGGGCTGACAGTGTTTTTACTTATTTTGTACCAGATCTTTATTGTGTGGGCCTTCCTGTCGAGCTGCTGTTGTGTTAGACCAAATTCCAGCCTTATCTGTGCAGGGGAAGCAGAGCGAGGAAGATTAAAGACTTGCTTATAGATTTTTATTTGTTGCCTTTCCAGAAGGCTAGCATCTTTCCCGTATTGGGCTGTGCTTCCGTATGTAATTGCTGGAAGGAATTTAGCCGACATAACCGAAATTAGTGGTTTATATGATGGGCCCTTTAATCTTTTAGCAAGAGTGCAGAAAGCGAATGCCAAGGCTTTGGACTTCTGTAGAATATACTGGTTTTGCGGCACAAAATTGATCTTATTGTCTACTGTAAGTCCAAGACATTTGTAGCTGCAGATCGTATCAAGAGTGAAACCGTTCAATTTTATTTTATTTGCAGGATTCAAAGAGCAGCCTATTGACATTGTTTTTGTCTTTGAAGTGTTAACCTCTAGTTTGTTTGTCTTTGCAAATTCGCCCAAGGCACTAACCAGTCGTTGCAACCCTATTTCTGTGTGGCTTAACAGAACAATGTAATCAGCATACGATAGATGTGTTATACACAAACTTCCCATCCTTGGAGAATGTGAGTTGGTTGCGTCTAGTTTTGCAGAGAGATCTGCCATGAAGAGGTTAAAGAGGTGCGGGGCCAACACGCATCCTTGCTTTAATCCTATATTTGTTGGTATTCTCCTGGAAACTTTTGAGCCGTCTGCTACCTTGATTCGTACCCAAGTTTTGTCATACAGCAATTCTATGCACCTCAAAATTCGTCCTTCAAACCCCAACTCCATAGTTTGTTCCAGAGAATTGCTCTGTCCACACAATCAAAAGCACTTTTGAAATCCACAAAACATATGTGTAAATATTTCTTTAAGCACTTTGCTCGGTTGGCTATATCTCCTAGCGCAAGAATGTTAGTCACTGTGCCGTTGCCCTTCCGGAAACCAGTTTGATTCATAGGGACCAGGTTATTTAGATTAGACCAGGTGAGCAGGTCTGCTAGGATTAAAGAGGCAAAGTATTTGGCCTCACTGTCAATTAGAGCTATCAGCCTACAGCTAGCTGTGTTTGCCCTGCTTCCTCCTTTGTATATAGGATTAATGATGGATCCTTTCCAACTATCAGGAATGGTACTGTTACGTTCGACTTCAGCATATAATATTGACAGAGTGGCTGACCAATAATCGAGATCTGCCTTCAATATGGCTTGGGGGAGACCGTTAGGGCCGGGAGCCCCGTCCCTACGGCTCCTTCTGATCACCTGGGCTACTTTATTGGCACTGAATCTCATATCACTCTGAGGAACGTCTGTAGGTTTTGGTGAAGCCTTCAGTTGCTGATTTTCTACAGGAGGGGTTGGCTTAAAAAAGATGTCTAACAGGTAATCCACCCATTTATCTTCTGAAAATGAAGTACAGTTTATTACTCTTGCTTTTCGGTCTATTTCATTCACTGACATCCAGAATTCTCTAGTATTACCCTTTCTTAAGTTGAAAAGTAATTTGATCCAGAAATCCTCCTCCTTTTGGGTTTGTATTTGCCATACCTGTTTCTTATAATTTTTCCGAAGGGTTTTTATTTGGGCACATAAATATTCTGTAGGTCTATCTTTTGTGGATCTGAGTTTACGTCTCAGATCCTTTCTTAATTCTAAGATATTTGGTGGCATAGTTAGTGGCCTCCGGTTATGATTTGGAGCTTGACGCCTGGCCGAGCCACTATGTAAATTAAGACCACAATCCTTTGGGCTTACATTTCACACTTAGGGTGACGTATTTAATGAGTAACAGTAGGTTTCCTCCTTCAGCAAAGTACCTTTCCTATACCCACACCTCCACTTGTATAAGATATATTTTAGGAACACAGACTGTTAGTAATTAGAAATTGGTTTGTTGGTTGACTGGGGTGCAAGCCCTGGTCAAGCAGCAACCACAATTCTAGTCAGGGTAAGGCACTAGCAACCCCTAAATTAACCTGTGTTCTACCCCATGGCACCAGAGCACTCAGACTTCTCCCAGAGGAAATATGTAAAGTATTTGTGCAACACTTCAAAAGGTAAAACTGTGAAAACACCACACTAGGTTAGAAAAATAGATTCTAATTTAATAAATAAAACAATACCAAAACAACCAAAATCCAATAAGTAGAACTTGAGTTATGATTTTTTAAACATTAAACTGTAAAATAGCACCTACAAGCAAGAAGCACCAACCAGAGGAATCTGGTTAAGCAGGACCAGGACAAAGTCAAAAGTTCAGGCCGACCGCGATGGAACACGGGCTAGCTACAGGGACCCAGTTAGGCCTGCTGAATCAAAGTACTTTAAATCCTGGTTGCGGAGCATTGCATGGGTCCGAAACACCGCTGCGTCGTGCAGCCGGGGTGATGTGTTGGTTCTGAGATGTGGCACTGCAAGATCCTGGTGCATGGATGTCGAGGATCCTGTCAATGGGGCTTGTGATGTGAAGACTGGTGTTGAGGATGCGTGGCGCAGCAAAGATGATGCGTTGGTTCCGATCCACGCAGTGATGGCGGTGATGCGGTTCGGCATCGTGGTTGAGGCTACCATCGATGAGGGATTGAAGGACCTTGCATCAGGGAAAGCATTGGGCAGTGGTGGTTCCAAAGATGATGCATTGGTCCCAAGATGTGGCGATGGAAGTCTGTTGCATCTGTTCCGACCCATGCAGTAGACAAGGTAGCAGTTCTGACCTAATTTCAGCTGGAGCAAACACCTTATGTCCACTTCCAAGGGTCCAGAACTGGGGGGGCGCTGCTTTGCAGGATAGGCTCACAAACGGCAGAGTACAGGTGCAGAAACCAAGTAGTTGGAAGTCTTTTATGTCCCTGATACTTCAAACCAGGAGGCAATCCAACTCTCCCTTTGAGTCACTCTGGGTTCTGGGGTGAAGAGATGCAGGTGCAGACCTCCTCACTCCCAGGGAAGAGGAGGGCAGGAGGCACAGGTCAGCACAGCAAAGAAGGAGTCCAGCAAAACAGCAGTCCAGTAGAGGGGCAGGCCTTCAGCTGCACAGCAGCCCTTCTTCCTGGCGCAGTATCTACAGGTCCAGAAGTAAATGAAAAAAACACTTCTGACCAATATATTGCTAAATCTTGAACAGGCAAACAGCATATGAGCTAGATCAACAACTTCAGTTCTACAATTCGTCATGTCACACCTACTTTATTTCGGCAACAAGCCATAAAAAGCAAGATAGCACAACACACAACATAGAAAAAAAGTTCATATAAATAACACCAAAGATGAATAAAACACATGAAATGTGCTCTACAATTCAAGCATACCGGGGTGTAGGAAGCTGGCTGTGTATATACTAAATCAAAATGAGATATAGTTTGCAAAGAGTCCAGGGGTTCCCCAGAGATTTAACAGAGGCTAAAGTAGATAATACTAGTGCTCTCTTTTTGTGGTAGTGTGGTCCAGCAGTTAGGCTTATCAGAGGGTAGTGAAAAGCATTTGTTATACACACACAGACAATAGAAGAAGCATACTCTCAAGGACTTAACTCCAGACCAATGGTTTTAAAATAGCAAAAATATATTTTTAAAATGTATTTTTAGAACCACCAGTTTCAAGTTGCGGTAAGAACGTCAATAGATTCGTATTTCACACATGTATCAACAGTACTTTGTTTAAAATTGATAATTAATACAGTTTTTGGATTATTGGCAATAATCTATTTTAAAAACGGACACTACAATTTTCAGAAACAGTTCCTGGGGGGAAGAAATGTTAGATCATTTTACTGGTAATTACACAGTTAGAGTTTACGTCTCCGGGTTTTAGGAAGTCCACCAGTTAGGGTTCAAGTTAACCCCAAACACCCACCATCAGCAGCACGGGCCGGCTGGGTGCAGAGGTCAAAGATGAGCAATTTTAATGTGGGCTCCTATGGAGACATGGGGGAACTCGGAATTAGGTCTGCCTGCTGGTAAGTACTCCTGTATAAAATGTGTATGTAATTGGCTTTCTATGATTGGCATATTTGATTTACTGGTAAGTCCCTAGTACAGTGCAGTAGAGGTGCCCAGGGCCTGTAAATCAAATGCTACTAGCAGGCCTGCAGCACTGGCTGTACCACCCACATTATTAGCCCTGTAAACATGGCTCAGCCTGCCACTGCAGTGTCCGTGTGTGCAGTTTTAAACTGCCAATTCGACTTGGCAAGTGTACCCACTTGCCAGACCTAAACCTTCCCTTTTTCTTACATGTAAGATACCCCTAAGGAAGCAGTGTATGTTTAAGGTAGGACATATACTAATGTGTTTTATATGTTCTGACAGTGAAATACTGCCAAATTCGGTTTTCACTGTTGCAAGGCCTATCCCTCTCATAGGTTAACATGGGGCTACCTTTAAAAATTATGAAAGCATAGATTCCCTTTGGGTGCAGATAGATATGTGGAGTTTGTGGTCTCTGAGCTCACAATTTAAAAATACATATTTTAGTAAAGTTGGTTTTAAGATTGTGGGGGTCATTCTGACCACGGCGGGCGGCGGTCGCTAACATTGTTAGCGCCTGCCGGCCCAGCAGGAAGGCGGCCTGCAACACTGAAGCCAGCTCCGAATGGAGCCGGCGGTGTTGCAGGTGTGCGACGGGTGCAGTTGCACCCGTCGCGCTTTTCACTGTCTGCTAGGCAGACAGTGAAAAGCAGGCTGGGGCCCTGTTAGGGGGCCCCTGCACTGCCCATGCCAGTGGCATGGGCAGTGCAGGGGCCCACAGGGGCCCCTAGACGCCCGTTACCGCCAGCCTCTTCCTGGCGGTGTAAACCGCCAGAAACAGGCTGGCGGTAAGGGGGTCAGAATCCAAGCAGCGCCGCCATGGAGGATTTGCCCAGCCGGGGGAAATCCGGCGGGAAACCGCCGGACCCGTTTTTCTGACCGCGGCTTTACCGCCGCGGTCAGAATGGGCAGGGAAGCACCGCCAGCCTGTTGGCGGTGCTTCCGTCATGGGTTAGAATGACCCCCTGTGTGTTTGAAAATGCCACTTTTAGAAAGTGGGCATTCTCTTGCTTAAACCATTCTGTGACTCTGCCTGTTTGTGGATTCCCTGTCTGGTTCAGTTTGACAGTTGGGCTGTTTGTACCTCTCTCTCGCGACTGGAAAATCGACGAACGGAGCTGGAAGAACGACATGCAACACCCGCTGATGGAGGCTGTTGACGTTGCAACCCACATTGTGTGGTTTTGCTGATACAGTGCGGCAGGATTTGCGACGCAAACCTTGCTGGGCGTGGAAAAACGATGCAATGCCTGCCAAGACCCCAGTGTTGCCCGGATCGACGCATCGCTCCCCTGCGGAGAGGAAAAACGACGCACGCCAACCCGACCGGAGAAGGAGAAACAATGAACGTTCTTGCTTGTGGGTGAGAAATCGACGCACTGCTTACGTTTTTCGACGCACACTCACCTGTGCGTGTTAGTTTGAGGCTACCCAGGTACTTTTCAATGCTAACAGTGTTTTTACTGTTTACTAAAGGATTTAAGACTCTTTTGCTTTTAAAATGAATAACTTGACTTGTGTATGTTAGATTTTTGGTCTTGTTTTTTTTAGATAAATATTTCCTATTTTTCTAAACCTCTGTTGTGTCATTTTGTAGTGTTTTCATTAAGTTGCTGTGTGTATTGGTACAAATACTTTACACCTGGCACTCTGAAGTTAAGCCTGCCTGCTCGTGCCAAGCTAACAAGGGGGTAAGCGGGGTTAGCTGAGGGTGATTCTCCTTTACCTGACTAGAATGAGGGTCCTTGCTTGGACAAGGGGTAACCTGACTGCCAACCAAAGATCCCATTTCTAACAGTTTGCAATCAGTATTAATTAAAGATATTGGCCTATAGTTCTTAGGTTGTGCGAGGTCTTTGCCTTCCTTCAGAAGGACCACTATAACTGCCTCTGCAGGACTGCCCTCCACCACACCAATATGAGCAAATGTGAGGCTATGCCTCTTTTTGCATGTTCACCCAGGTGTTATTTGGATTGATGCTGCAGGTTTTTTGACTCAGAGAGTGGAACGAGACCCACTAACCAGACCTCAGTGTCAGCATTTTAACCCCATACAAATTGCATGTTGAATTGGATACACCCATTCGCAATTCTTGACCTACTTATAAGTCCTAAGTATATGGTGCCCAGGGTACCCAGGGCATGTAAGGCAGATTGTCCACTCAGGGCTGAAGCACTGTTTGTGCCATCCTTCATGTGACAACATACAAAATGACTCCCAGTCTGCTACTGCAGACTGGAAGGGCAGTATTTGCACTGCCAGTTCGACTTTGCCATTTAAATGTATGACAAAGCCACCCAGTCCCTCAACATTATATGTAAGTCTCCCCTAAGGAAGGCCTATCAAGTCCTGTGAAAAGGAGCAATACTTTTCTAAGTAAAACATATATTTTACGATATATCTTAGCAGCAACACTTTTAATAGTTATTTTGCTGTGGGTAAAGTTGGTATCCCCAATGGCTATTATAGGGTTACCGCGTGGCATCCCCATCTGGCTAACGTTTGACTGGGACTACCAAACTGTGTCATGTAAGGTATCAAATTAATCACAGGATTAAATACGACCTGATGCTCAGGTTTGAATGAATGTCACTATTAATAGTGGACAGCTTTTAGAAAGCTGCCTCTCTGTGCTCTGCTTGTCCAGCAACCTCACAAAGGCATCCACACTCAAAAAGGTTTCAGCCCCTCTGGGGAAACATGTGTACGACTCTCAGGCTCAGGAACAAAGGGCAGTGCCACAGCAGCGAGGTGTCACCTTCTCTCCCCAAATGGCCACTTGGGGTTAGCCCAGAGGCGAGCTTCAAAAGGGAAACCACCTTTGATGGGCCGCCTGCCCAATACCCCTCAGCAGGTGGCCTTTTTTCCTGTAACGAAGGTAGAGACAGGGTCAGATTTGGGAAACTCGCCCCCAAACTGGTCTTACTGTGGGCGTGTTGCCCTCAGGTAGCCATACCCTAGGTGGGCTACCTTGCTCATCATGACCAAGGAAGGGTTGTGCCATCTTGAAAGGGACAAGAATGTGGAATTCTGGGATAGCCACATGCCACACATCACAAGAATATTGTCACTAGATAGGAGGGGACCCAGTAGCCCATTGGCTAGTGACCTCTGGGCACTTTCACCCCTGGCACGTTGACCCTCTGTACTTGTAGGACTTGGAAGGAGGACGAGAAGAAGACCACTGTGCACCTGTTGGAAATGCACAAAGAGAGCCGAATTGACTGCACCTGCTGCACTTTGGGCTAGTGGAGTGGGGGCCCTTTTCTGCATGCCTTGCTTGGGAAAAAGTTGGTTCCCAGTCTGAAGGGACTCCAAGGGTCAGTTGGCTTCCCCCCAGAACGGCACTGGGGACATCAAAGCTGAAAGAGCTCAAGTTGCATCTCTGGTAGATACCGCAAATATTTTGCCGCTACCAGATGGCGGGCCGCCCAAAAGATAGTACAGCAATAGCCAAAAGATGCACCCGTGCCTGGTGAACCTGTGAGTGCTGGCTGGGACCGGTTTCATCACCCAAGGCGGACCAGCCTCCACCAAAGATTTGCACCATGACCGCTGTGTGGCAAAAGCTCAAGGTCTGCATTAGTAGCTCTTGGAACCCAGCAAAGAAGACTTTTGTGGGACCCTGAGATCCATGGACAGGGTCGCCCTCACTCACCTGTGGACCGAGTACTCAACTGGACTTCACCCCTGTGGACCGCACAGCATCAGGGGCATCCTTCCGGATCTTTGAGCCTCTATCTCTCAGCATCAGGACCACTTAATTATCATCAATGGCAGTCATCCTGTAAAGTTTGGATCTTTCTTTAAAAATGCTCTGGTGGCCAGGTAAGTGTCCAAAGTATTGTTTCTGGCCCCCGGATCTCTGTCCTGTTGGACTTGGTTGCCTAACTCGGGTTGGAGTTGTCCAACTAACTGTTTTAAACTTTTCAAAAGTTTCCAAACTTTATTTTGGCCATTGCTTGCTTAAGGTTGATTTAAAAGTTAGTTATAGCTTCTTAAATCTGTACCTCTGGAACCCTCCAGTGTATTTTGATGATTGAAGTCTCTAAAAATTCATAAAAATAGAAATAAGCTCTATTTTTTTTATAAATGAGTGTCTTGTTTATTTCCTGTAATTTGACTTTCTTATGTTATTGCTTGCTGCCGTTGAATGGTTTACACATTGTTCCTTTGCTAAGTCTTACTGCTGACAGCCACAGCTACCCAGGGTTGATCTTAATGTTGAGTAAACATATCTGAGCAGACCCAAGAGAGTATTTGTGAGTGTACTGCACAATAAGGGTACCCAGCCATATCATATAGCACACCCAAATCTTCACAGCAAAGTAGTGGAAAAGATTCATGAGTGGAATTTGTAGGTTGGGCCAGAATGATTTATGGAAGTTAGATGTGTATCCATCCGGGCCTGAAGCTTTATTAGATTGCAGATTATGAATCACCTTAGTCACTTTTTCTACAGTTATAGGTAAATTAAGTTTAGACTGTCTTTATCCGAGATGGTTTAAAAGAAACAGCTTAGCAAGAAATTCAGAACACAGTTGAAAGTCTGTTTGGTTAGGATTATCATATAACTCTGTATAAACTTCCATAAATATGTTCACAGTATCTTAGAAGATTTAAGGTGTATGTTAAGTTTCTCATCTTTAATGGTAGATATATAGCTTTTAGAGTGTTCACATTTGTAGTATGATGTCAGCAATTTCCCTGCTCTGTTCTTTTTTCGTTGCCTGACACTCTTCTGTTTATCTATCCACAAACCAGGACACACACTTAAAATCTTATTGAGAGTGTATTTCTTATTTTTCAGATCTTGTAGAATTAAGGGGGTGTTGAGCTGCCGGTGTAGAGCTTCAAGAGACTTAGGCCTTCATTATGAGTTTGATGGGAAACACCACCGACCACCGTGCTGGTGGCTGCTAAAAGACCAGCAGTGTCGGCGGAATGCATTCCCCTGTATTATGAGTACAAAAAGCCCAAAAATTGCCAAACCTCACACACCACCAGGGCCAATGATGGCAGAAAGGCAGGACTCAGCAGCCCGTTCCCACCACGCCAACAACAATCCACCCACCATATTATGATCCACAAATCAGCCCCACGGTCATTCAACAGCGGTAAGGACCGCCGTGGATAGTGATGGCACCCACCAACAATAACCTCATGCATTGGGTCATTCAAAATTCGTCACCTGAGACACATATACACACACACCACACACCCACACACTATAAAACACACACATCCCACAATCCTTTGCAGCACCAATTGCACCATAGCTACTACCACAAACACCAAGCACACACTCTGCAAACCTATCACACAAGTCACGCACACACACACACTAGACAACACAAACTACACAACCACCACACACCCCCAACCAGGACCCACACTTACACACACACACTACACCACCCCCACCAACTCACCCTCACAACACCACACACATCACACACCGCTTCACTGATAGGGAGCTAAGGACCACTGTGGATGAAATAATCAGGGTCGAGCCGCAGCTGTTTGGGGCACGAGTACAGCAGACGTCCATCACCAGGAAGATGGAGCTATGGCAGATGATTGTCAACAAGGTCAACACAGTGGGAAATCATCCTCGCACAAGGGACGAAATCAGGAAGCGTTGGAACGACCTGCAGGGGAAGGTACGTTCCCTGGCATCACAACATCAAATTGCAATACAGAAGACTGGTGGTGCCCCCCCTCCACCTCCTGAATACACCGACTGGGAGGAGAAGGTCTTGGCTATCATGCACCCGGAGGGCCTCACTGGAGGACTGAACTCGGGTAAGTCAGATAATCTACCCTACCATTTATCACACCTGTAATGCATGTCTCACCCTACCCCTCTCACTACTACTAAGCACCCTATCCCATGCACATCCAACATCCCAAATTCAGCAGTACCCAGAATCCCTGCATGCCCACAACACCCTATCCAACTCACAACGCCTCCCTGTGAGCACGATCACAACCCCTGCATGTAACGTGTGCTGCAATACATCACCCACAATGCACCACCTATGCCATAACTAAAAATGCATCACACCTATATGAAGTGCCCCTGCATGCAAGTTACCGGGAAGTGAAGCACAACAAACAGGTGGCCAGTGCTGCAAGGGAAATGGCAATGACAGCATAGGGGCAAAAAACAGAAGAGAAATTTGAAAATGGCAAAGACTACAAAAAAGAAACAAATAGAAAATGACAAAAATACTCAGGGACATTACTGTCAATGTCAAATCCCCTCCAGCCATGCCACTGCACCATCACCCACTAGCCACAATTCATAACACATTGCTAGAAACGAAATACTCATTGATGTGACACACAGGTACTACAGCCGATGCCACCTGGCCTGAGATGGCCAGCAGTGTAAGTCCCCCACCAGAAGAAGAAGGCCCCATTGAGGAGAGTCCAACTGCATGCTGGACCAAGAGGAATTCCCTGGTCCATCCCACAGCCCTGGGCAGTCATCCTCCAGAAGCCCCACCCAGGGCACCACTGACACCCCCACCACTCAGCCACCACCATCACCAGTGGTCCAACGTCCCCACACCAGTATCTCCAGGCCACAGACTGTCTGCCCACCTGCACAGGGTTTGGAGTCACCACCAGGCAGGACAATGAAGGCCCCATTGCAAGTGGGACTTGCCCACCTGTGGCAGGGACACATGCACAGGAGGCTAGGGTCAGTAGGAGGGTGTCAGTGACCCAGTACGGTAGGCCAAGGAGGAATGCGGCTGCCCTTGACACCATATCAGAGGTCCTGGAGGCATACCACCACTCCCAGGACAGGATGGGCCAGATCCTGGCCACATTGCAGGACAACCAGAGGCTGCATGTGTCACAACACCAGGAGGCCATGGAGCAATGGAAACAACTAAATGGTACCATGGCCTCCATTACAGGGGTGCTGCAGAGGTTGCCTTACATTTTGCCAGAGTCCACCACCCACCAGCAAGCTCCTTCTACTACCAGAGGACACACAGAACACCAGCACCACGTCCCCTCTAGCCCAGGAAGTCCCTCGTAAACGCGGCCAGAGAGCTAGACAAACCAGTGACTCTGTAGCCAAGACCAAGCCCACCGCCAAGAAGTGACTCTGCCGTGAACTGTCTCCCTTGTGTTCCACTGAGCCATCTTGTTGACTATCCACTGCCATTTGGCCATTTCACATTTTCCCATCGCATTTGCCCCTGTGCTATCAACAGCTGTCGAAATGTAACAGAGTATTTTGTTCACCATGTGCCCAATCCCCATCCTTATTGTCATACACAAAATCAATAAACAGTACCTGATCACACCAAAATCTTGTTATTATTTCATACTACTGATTCAGATTCAAATGTAACTGGCATCTTCAAACATGAATGTAAGTACACACATCTTGCAGGAACACATTGTACAGAGCGGTGGATGGTAAGTATGTGACACTGTACACTCCAGAAGTGCTAAATTCATCCTTTCAACATCCATGATGTAGCCAAATGTCAGGGGTAGGACACCACAGCAGCATCTGTCAGCAGGAGAAATATAACACAATATAACTGCACTGTACCTATAGAATTGTATCCACATTTGCTGACAGACATACTGCCCCCACCATTCCAGCATAGGGAGCTCGGTTAAAGGTCACACATATAAATATTGTGGGCTATGCACTACTCAGACGTGTAAAAAAAACATATTTACATGGATAAGTATGTAGAGTGGCAAATGAAAACAGAACAATAAATCACCCACCATAGTGTCTAGGAATGCCAACCTGCCTTTGCACAACAACAAATGTCACATCCATGAAAAATATCCAGATGATCTCCAGACAACAGCCCCTTTAGCGGTATGTGGAGAAAAAAGCCATCACAGTGTAATGCAGGTGATACTGTGTAAAACTACTGTGACCACTCTGTTAAACACTCTGCAGATGGCTAAAAGTGGATCCCCAAACATCCACACATATATATATATATATTCCTATCCACACAGCACTGTAGAGGTACAGTCACCATCTGCTACTGACATCTAGTTAACATAACAGTGCAACATGTACCTGAGAGTCATTGGAAGTAGAGTATTAGCTGGGTCCTGGAGTCAACTTCATACCCCTCATCTTCTCCATCACTGTCATCCATCCCCTGAGATCCCACGGGTGGCAGTGCAGCATCCTCTTCTTCCAGTAGTGGAACATGTTTCCTCAGAGCCAAATTATGGAGCATGCAGCAGGCCACTAAAATTTGACACACCTTGTAAGGGGCAGAGCACAGTGATCCACCGGACATGTGCAGGCAGCGGAATCTGGCCTTCAGGAGCCCAGTGATCCAATCAATTACCTTCTTGTGCCACCATGGGCATCATTGTACCTGGTTTCTGCATCTGCCCTGGGATTTCACACCGGTGTCAGGAGCCACTGCATGTTTGGATATCCTGAATCACCTAGGAAGCGGGCTAAAAGTGACTTCAAAACACACTTTGCTACAATGCAAACAAGCTGACAGTCATGTATGACTGCAGATCTGTATCATACACACCCACCTATTAGCCAGGCTCTCTCCCCATGTAGTAGTGTCATCATGTGTGGCACACTGCTGTTCCTCAGTATGTAGGCATCATGGCCAGATCCAGGGAATCGTGCAGCCACCTGTGAGATATACTGATCTGCAAGACCGACCAAATGCACATTCAATGAGTGGTAGTTTTTGCAATTCCTGTACACCTGTTCATAGGCTCGGGGGGAATTAGGGGTATGTGGGTGCCATCAGTGGCACCAATCATATGTGGTATGTTGGCAATGGCATGTTGACAGTAGTGAGATCATGGTTCTGGGGAAACTGGATGTAGCTCTGCATGTGTCATATGAAGCAGCGCAGGAATTTAGTAAGGATGTTGCTGAACATTGGCTGTGACACACCGGATGCCATGCCCACTGTCACATGAAATGACTCAGCTGCTAAGAAATGTAGGACTGATAATACCTGCAATGTTGGAGGGATGGCATATGGGTTTTGTTTTGCAGGCATGAGTTCATGCTCCAATTGGGCACACAGCTCACGGATTGTGTTATGGTTCAGGCGACAAGTGATGATGATGTGGCGCTCTTCCCTGGTAGCCAGATCAACCAGGGGTCTGTAGACAGATGGAGCCCTCCCACTCCACATGGGTCAGAAGCTGTGGGGAAACAAAGGTACGTAGATGTTGTGTAGGACTAATTACTCTCCATTCACCTCTCACATCCATTGTATGAGTATTCCACACACACTACACAGTAACTGTACCGAAGCAGGATCTAATCCTGAATGGGCAATGTGCCATGATTGCTGTGGAAGGGACATTCAACAGTGTAGGCATCCTTGCAACCATTATATGGGTATAGGCATTTGTCATGTCACCTCTAGCTCCCTGACGGTAGACGGAATGTAGCCATATACACTACCCTTGTCCTGTTTGGGTACATATTTTGATCATAATATGACAGCCTCCAATCATACAGGTTGTGGTGGGTATTTTGCCATGTAACAGGTCCCATGGATGGGCTAGTGGGTCTGATGTATGCCCTCTGAGACTGGACACATTGTGGTTGAACAGCATCCCTCTCCCTTGTTCAAACTCTAACTATTTAGAAATGTAAGGGATGGAGGGTGATGTCGTTGGCCAGTGAAGTGTTGGTAGGTCAGTGTATTGTGAGAGCAAGAGTACCAATCAGAGGTACCTACCATTATGTAGTGGGTTATGTTGAGGGATAGTGTCTGGGATGGGTGGGAGTGCATTTGTGCCAACATGCCATTCAATCAAGTATTAACAGCCTACATCCTTCTTTTTTCCAACCCCTCTCTCTGTGTTCTTGTGTTCATGTGTGCATTACCATCATCTGGCGAAGGAGCAGAGGCACCGGCGAGTGGGGATGATGCTGCCAACAGGACCCAGGAGGCTGAGACCACCGACAAAGAGGATACCAGTGGGATGGAGGGTGAGGGGAGCACCACTTGGGAGGCATATACTACTGCAGGTAGTGACTCTGACAGCTCTTCCGATGGCACATCCCTGGTGGTGGTGGACACTTCTGGTACCACCGGATCTACAACATCTTCCACCAACCCCCGTACCAGCACCGCCCTCCCAGTAGCTACCCCCAAGTTGCCCGTGCCCACTCACCCAGGAGGGTGGACGTCTCATTCGCCGCAGGCACATCTGCCGCTGCTCTAGTCAGTCCTGCTGCCCTCAATGAGGAGGCTATTGACCTCCTGAGAACCATCTCTGTTCTTCCGTCCCCCCTCCCACCTCCTCTGCCCCTTCCAGCACCCCACTCCCTTCACCCATCCCAAGCACATATACAGACAAGCAAGCAACCAAGACAACACACAAGAAACTCAAAGAGGAATAGAGGCACCACACGTCCCACCACAAGCAGGCACACACCCAACATACAAGTGCACACACCACAACAGCCCCTTCCCCCACTGTGTCGCCCACCCCAACCTCCCTGTCTGTCACCTCTCAATGCATACAAACATTCTTTGCACCCTCAGTCACTGCTCCTGCCCCCATTCTCACAGTCACCACAACTGCTGACATCCACTCATGCACCGCAGACACCACACCCGCACTCACGACAACTTCCACAGACACTTACAGCACACTCACCAGGCCTGCAGACACCCGCACAACATCCATCTATACTAGCTGCCTGTCTGCTTCCACTGTTTCCACCCCTACTCCTAGTACACGCAAATGTACCCACACGTCCACGCAACAGCCATCCACCAAACATGAGCAGACGAAGCACACACCTGCATCCACTCACAGCACGCCTATGCCACATACTTCCACTCCTTAAACCTCCACTCCTAAACCTGTCTCTAAAACCCCTCCATCTGCACCTAAGAAGCTTTTCATTTCCTGTGTCGACCTTTTCGAACCCACCCCGTCTTGTTCCTAAACGCTCCCTTGGCCTCACCAAATCCACTTCTTCCTCATCAGAATCCTCCCCAGTTCTCCCTTAACAGTCCTGTGCCTCTTCGCCAGGGAGGAAAAGAACATGTAGGAGGCCTGATCCCACTCACCCCCGGTCCAAGCCAACTCACCCACTCGTTCCCAGGGAAAGTCCAGAATCCCACCCACTCTAAAACCTAAGCCAGGGAAACCCCCTCCCAAGCCTGAGTCCTCGCCCCCGCTGCCCCTTACCCCTGCTCCCTGAGGTGCCTGCCTGCCCCAATGATGCCCCTTCCCTATGGAGGCCATCGTCATGGTAGGAGTCAAGAAGGGGCCTTGTGGGCCCAACAGGACTATTTGATTGGACTGGCCCATGGCCTTGTCTCTTCTTATTTTTCTGCCTCCAGTATCTGGATCAATATATCTGGCCAACAGACATGTTGGTGCAATGTACTTCTGTAGTCCTGCGTTTTAATGTGGGAGGGTCTTGTACACAGTTATGTGCTCCGTATTTTCTTTCTGTGCATGTGTCAGGTGAGTGTCTACCTGTACAGATTGTGTACCTAGTTTGTGTGTGTGTGTGTGCGTTGGGGTGTTAATGGTGAGGTGTGTGTCTGTAAGGGTGTTGATATGCATGTGTGTGGGCGTGGTGGCATGGGTGTGGGATGCGTGTGACATGTGGTGTGTGGGTATGTAATGTCCCCTTCCCTCCCTTGTGTGATAGGCAGCTATACTCACTGTTGTCATCTTCGTTGGCAGTCACAGTCCAGGAGGAATGTTGCAAGGATCAGCACTGGGAGTTCATGCTCCATGTCGGCCTCAGCATCGTCTGTGTCCCTGCGGTGAGTGTGTACTTTTGCATGGCTCTCTTCCGCCAGGCTTTGTGTGGCGGTGGTTCCGTCCCCGGAAAACTTGGCGGTGTAATGTTTCATAATACGGTGGGTGGGAAGGGCCTTTCCGCTGGCCTGAAGATGGCCCCTACTGTCATCAGCAGCTCTCCCACTCTAGCGGTAGCAGTGGTGAAGTGGCTGGTCTGCTCACATTTTTCCACCTGACTCATAATATGGCGGTCCGGAACGCAACCCTGCGAGCGGTCGCACCTCCACCTCCGGCAGGGCGGTCCAACACCGTCAAACTCATAATGACTACCTAAATTTATTTTTATAATAAGAGGATCTTTTAATTTGTTTTCTTATTCATATGTGAACCTATATTTATTAAAGAACCTCTAATAGTCGCTTTCAGGGCTTCCCAGTGATTAATAGGGGAAGTATCATCTTGTTTGTTCACTTGCAAGAAATTGGTTATGTCAATACAAATTTTTGTTTTGTATGCTTGGTCTTGTAAGATTTCATCATTGAATCTATACAATTGTTGTGGTTTAGGTGACATGTCCCATGATAGAGATAATTATATACATGAGTGATCTGAGATATGTCTAGGCTGAATGAAGGTTTCTTGAACAGATTGTAGGTGTGACTATTCTATTCTATTCTAGAATGTCTATCATGCGGTGATGAATAAAAGGTACATTTGAATACATCAGGGTGTTGTAGTCTCTAGGCGTCTCTGAGCCCATGTCCCTGGCATACACTGAGCAGTTGTTCATGAGCTCTGGGGTGTCTGTAGTGACAGCTGGAGGATCTATCATGTGTACAATCCATTGCTAATTTAAAGTTGCCTCCAAAAATGACCCTAGAATTAAGTGGAATTTTCTGAATTATCTCCAATCAGAATTTAGGGGGTCATTCTGACCCCGGCCGGCGGCGGAAGCCACCGGCCTGGCTGGGACCGCCAGAATACCGCTGCGCGGTCAAAAGACCGCCGCGGGTATTCTGGGTTTCCCGCTGGGCTGGCGGGCGACCGCCAGAAGGCCGCCCGCCAGCCCAGCGGGAAACACCCTTCCATGAGGATGCCGGCTCCGAATGGAGCCGGCGGAGTGGAAGGGGTGCGACGGGTGCAGTTGCATGGCAGACACTGAAAATCTTTGTGGGGCCCTGTTACGGGGGCCCCTGCAGTGCCCATGCCATTGGCATGGGCACTGCAGGGGCCCCCAGGGGCCCCACAACACCCCATACCGCCATCCTGTTCCTGGCGGCCAAAACCACCAGGAACAGGATGGCAGTATGGGGGTCGGAATCCCCATGGCGGCGCAGCAAGCTGCGCCGCCATGGAGGATTCCCCAGGGCAGCGGGAAACCGGCGGTACACCGCCGGTTTTCCGTTTCTGACCGCGGCTGTACCGCCGCGGTCAGAATGCCCATGGGAGCACCGCCAGCCTGTTGGCGGTGCTCCCGCGGTCGTTGGCCCTGGCGGATTTTACCGCCAGGGTCAGAATGACCCCCTTAGTGTCATCTGTATTTTTAGCATATATGTTTATGGCATAAAGCTCGTCCTCATCCATAAGAAGTTTTGCAATTATCTATCGGCCTTTCATATCAGTAGAATGGTCAATGACTGAGACATTAGCTCTTTTGGATACCAACATCAATGCTCCATTTTTCTTGTCATCAGCAGGAGAACAAAGTATGTCACTCACCCATTTGGCGGGTAGGGATAGGGATTCTTTTTGGCCTGTTTTACATTCTTGTAGGAGAATAATATCCCCTTTCAATTTGTACATATAGTTTATGATTTTGAGTGTTTTGACTCTGTGGTTTAGGCCTTTTGTGTTAAAGGAAATAATATTTAGATGATTCGTTGTTATAGCCATATGGGATCAAGGAGATGTCATAACCATAATAAGAAGCAGTAAGATGCAAACTTGTAAATAGATCTTCCATTCTGTAGATCATATGCCCCTCTGTCTGGACAATGGAGTGAATAGCTGATTTGAGGACCACTATAAGATTTGTTTCCTTAATTTTTGCATGAGGACACTTTTAGAACACCTTGTCATGCCAGCAATAAAATCGAACAGCATATTCATAAAATAAGGAGTAAAATAAGAAGGTAGAGTAAGAGTGGTCTGCTCATATCCATAGTCACCAAATATTATGAAAAATAAAAGCAATCATACAAACAAGGACAAAACTATCTCCCCTAACTCTCACCAACTGCCATCCTCCGCCATGTAGGACGGCAAGGTGGGGAAAGAAGGAGAAAAGGCTCCATCGGTGGACAAAAACATCAAACACAGCCATTAGTTATAACAACAGATACCAGAACAGAGAAATACTACTAGTGCACTGTTGTATAAATAATTAGAAGCTTGTACACTGCTAAACCTATGGTCATTATGATATATATCCCTTGCCATTTCACATCATAAACCCACTAACAGAAAGATAATAAAACCAGGTGTCTAATGAATGTTCTATCTGTAGATGTGGTACAGAAAATACCTCAATGGGGTTCCACACATATCAGCCAAATGTGGGCTTGTTTGTAAGGTGGAGAAATGCTGGATCATTTGGTGAAACCCCTCACCCCGAACATGAGTCTCCAAGTTGTCTAGAAATATTTTAAGTTCCAAGTCAGTTTGGGAGATCACAACAAACCATTGAAGGAGATTTTGAAGTGATTTGAACCTGCAAAGCGAAATACAATTTCTCTGGCTCTTAGTCTAAGTCTTAAAGCTAAAAAATCTTTCTCAGATCAACAGTGAACTGAGAATAGTGTTATGAACTATAGATTTTCTCTCCCCACAAAAGAATATGATAGATATTTTTCATATGTTGGAGAATCAGGTCTGCATGTTGGTGTCTCAGAGGTTTACATATCATAGGTCTTGGAGACTTCCCTTGTGAGAGAGGATGAGCCTGAATCCTGTGAGCTCTTTCCAATTCAAGTTCTTTTTTGAAGGAGGGGCAAGTCATTTTCGGTATCCAAGATTCCAGAAACATATGCCGGCATTTTGGTCTTTTCTTTCCGATCCTTCAGGGATGCCAATGATGCATACATTGCCATGCCTGTTTCGGTCTTCAAAACCTGATATTGCTTTTTGACAAGTGAGTGTTGACGACAGCATCACAGTTAAGTAACTTAGGGGGTCATTACAACATTGGTGGTAAAAGCCGCTTACCGCCGTGCAGAAGACCGCCAATACACCGCCGAGGCCGCGGAATTCCGCCACGGTCATTATGACCCAAAGCCTGGAATCCGACAAAATCTAGACACCCACACAAGTCCGCCACACCAAAGGTCAGTGATAAGCTGGCGATAACAAAACTTCCACATCACGCCAACAGGAATATGCCCACACTATCACGATCCACGAATCCACGCGACGGTCTTTCAACCGCAGTAATCTATTGGCGGTACACACCGCCGCCCTCAAAATACACACACACTTACAAAACACTACCACATTGGACAATACGAAATACACACACCTGATACACATACACACACCACTCCCACACACCCAATACAATATAAAACACACACCCACATCACCCACAATCCCCTACAACCACAATTGCGACAGAAGGCCAGAGAGAGACACCACCATCTACAAACTCGCATCCACAGGCACTCAACACCATCATCCACATAACATCCATGCACCTCACACAACACACCTCTAAATATCACCCCACACATCACAACACACACCACCCCATGGCACCGCAAAGACACCCCAGGTTCTCTGAGGAGGAGTTCAGGGTTATGGTGGAGGATATCATCCGGGTAGAGCCACAGCTATTAGGATCACAGGTGCAGCACACCTCCATAGCTAGGAAGATGGAGCTATGGCGAAGAATCGTGGACAGGGTCAACGCAGTGGGACAGCACCCAAGAACTAGGGATGTCATCAGGGAGAGGTGGAACGACCTACGGGGGAAGGTGCGTTCCGTTGTCTCAAGACACCACATTGCGGTACAGAGGACTGGCGGCGGACCCCCACATCCTCCCCCACAACTAACAACGTGGGAGGAGCAGGTCTTGGCTATACTGCATCCTGAGGGCCTCGTAGGAGTAGCTGGAGGAATGGACTCTGGTGAGACAAATCTTTACTACTTCATCCCCCACCCTACCTGCATGCCATCACATACCCCCACCCTCGCCCTCACCCCCATCACTCCAAATCCTCACACATGTCCCAATATCACAAACCACATATCAAAACCCAAGCCCTGCATGCAACACCAAAGCATGGACACCCATCACCAAAACATGGCCACTGCACATACCCGTACACCCCCTAAACCATTATCACACAAGGTCCTACACAGGAATGCAAACACTGGGGTACACGGTCATCCACCCATTGCACACCATGGCACACACAGATGCAATAATCATGCTTTTACACCCCTGCAGGACCCCTACCCAACGTCACCGGACAGGAGGGTCCAGATATGTCCACTCCACCCACAGAAGAGGCCCAAAGTGATGACAGCAGCTCTGTCCAACTGGATCTAGATGACCAGCCCGGCCCCTCTGGGACCTCGGGACAGTCGGTTCCCCTCACACTGGCACAAGCCACTACAGACCTTCCCCCCTCTGGAAACACCAGCACAGCACCCACCCAGAGGGCCCATACCTCTGTCCCCAGGACACGTCAAGCAGCAGTGTGTCCACCACTACAGGGAACCCAGGATAACCCACCACCCCAACAACAACAGGGACCTGGGGGCAGTGGTAGTGGGCACACGGTTCAGGGGACAGAGGCACAGGAACACAGGGGAACTGGGAGGGCTGCTGTGCGACAGGCGGAGGACAGGCCCAGGGAACCCACTCTCCACGAGGCCCTCTTCAACATCATGGGAGCCTACCACCATTCCCAGGAGACGATGGCAATGGTACTGGCCAAGTTTCAGGAGACCCAGCGGCTGCAGGAGGAACAGTATTTGGGCTTCAGGGAGGAACTCAAACCCATCAATTCCACCCTAGGCACCATTGTAGGGGTGCTGAAGGAACTCGTCAACACCAGGAGGGACATTGTGGCACTACAAGGGGCCCCTGACACTAGCCTGGACGATGAACTGCCCACCACCTCCGCCGGCGCTAGTGGGCAGGAGACACCGCCACAGGACCACCACACCAGCACCCCACCCCCTACAGAGGGAGAACCACCCCGCAAACGGTCCCTGAGATCCAGGACAAAGACAGCGAACAATGCCAAGACCCCCACCAAGAAATGAAACCACCCTGATTGTCGTCCTTTTGTCCCACCTTGTCACCCTGTCCATTCTTAAACTGCCCCAGCGCCACTTCCTATGCCCCTTTGGACAATGCACCTGTGAGACTAATAGACTGGACTCTGCAATGGACATTCCTCCACCATCACCCCTCACCATTTTACAACCCCCTCCAATAGTGAGCACTTAAATAAACGCCCTTAAAGCACAAAACAATCAGGAGTCTGTCTGTGATTTTGAAATAGTGTATTAGCAATTACAGTGGCAAAATGCTCATTAAAATGTAATGTCAACATACCTATGTCACACAGCTATAGTCCATGAGGAAACAAAGCAGATGTCACACAGTGGGACCCACATCTGTGAAATCGTAAGGGAAAGTGACAACTCAGTGACCAAACACTGGGTGAAAATGACAGACAGTAGAGAGGTAGTACATTTAAATCAGATGTAGCAGGCAGTGTTGTCTTCTTACCTGTGTCTCACTGGAAGTATTGCAGGATCACTGTGTTCCTGTTGTCGATGTCCTCTTCTTCTGCTTCCTCGTCTTCACTGTCCACAGGGTCCACAGCTGCCACAAGACCTCCATCCGGACCATCCTCCTGCAGAAAAGGCACCTGTCGTCGCAAAGCCAAGTTGTGACGCATACAGCAGGCCACGATGATCTGGCATACCTTCTTTGGTGAGTAGAATAGGGAACCACCTGTCATATGGCGGCAACGGAACCTGGCATTCAGGAGGCCGAAGGTCTGCTCTATAATCCTCCTAGTCCGCCCATGGGCCTCATTGTAGCGTTCCTCTGCCCTTGTCCTGGGATTCCTCACTGGGGTCAGTAGCCATGACAGGTTGGGGTAACCAGAGTTACCTGCAAATGGCGAGAGACAACTGTTAGACACACAAGAACTCATAGGGACATCCACAGACCCAGACAACTATTCCCACTATTCCCACGTGCTCACCTAATAGCCACACCCGGTGCCTCTGGAGTTGCCCCATCACATAAGGGATGCTGCTATTCCGCAGGATGTAAGCGTCATGCACTGAGCCAGGGAATTTGGCATTAACATGGGAGTTGTACTGGTGTGCCAAACACACCATCTGCACATTCATCGAATGGTAACTCTTCCGGTTTCTGTACACCTGTTCACTCCTGCGGTGGGTACCAAGGCCACATGTGTCCCATCAATGGCACCTATGATGTTGGGGATATGTCCCAGGGCATAGAAATTACCTTTCACTGTAGGCAAATCCTCCACCTGAGGGAAAACGATGTAGCTCCGCATGTGTTTCAGCAGGGCAGACAACACTCTGGACAACACGTTGGAAAACATAGGCTGGGACATCCCTGATGCTATGGCCACTGTAGTTTGAAAAGACCCACTTGCTAGGAAATGGAGTACTGACAGCACCTGCACTGGAGGGGGGATTCCTGTGGGATGGCAGATAGCTGACATCAGGTCTGGGTCCAACTGGGCACACAGTTCATGGATTGTGGCAAGATCAAGCCTGTAAGTGATGATCACATGTCGCTCCTCCATTGTCGACAGGTCCAACAGCGGTCTGTACACCGGAGGATGCCGCCATCTCCTCACATGCCCCAGCGGACGGCGCCTATGGAGGAGAACAGCGAGCAGAGAGTCAACCAACTCTGAGGTACATAAACACAGCTTACTCTGAAAATATTAGCTATTCGAAATTAGCCTGTATGAGTGTTCAGGCAAGGCCTACATATGTGTGACGCAGTAAAAAATAATGCCATGCGGGCCCATGAAATGGCGGCTGCCTAACCTGTAAAGTGGGACCAGGGGATATGAGGTAACTGCGCTGGCGTTGTACACCGTCGCGGTAGGCGGTCGAAGACCACGGCGTAATCCTGCATTGTTTAACATTGGAACCTATGGGTCCCAGGAACCGATGACGATGTACGCCGGCGGTGACGGAACGCACCGCCGCAGACCTGACCGCCATTTTCTCTCTGTTTAATCACTTGATACCTGATCTTCGACAGGAGAGGACCTACACTGCAAGTGCTGCTGTGACCTCAGTCTGGAAGAGACAATGGCTCGTGTGTCTGGGGAAAGGGCCCCTGCCTTCAGCACGGAGTAGTTGGAGAAACTCGTGGATGGGGTCCTCCCCCAGTACACGATACTCTACGGTCCTCAAGACAAACAGGTAAGTACACTGTGAGCATGCTGTATGGGCAATGCCTGTGTGGAGTGGGGTGGATGAAAGGTAGGGGGGTGAGAATGAGGCGTGCATGAAAAGACGGTGAGTGCATGTGCGTCATCGCAAGGGTAGGGATGCGGGCCAATGACTGTGACGGTGCAGGCGGTAATATCTTCTCCTTTTCCCCTGTACTATTCCTGTAGGTCAGCGCCCACCAGAAGAAGGACATTTAGCGTGCCATCGCCAAGGAAGTCCGGACGCTGGGGGTCTACCACAGACGGAGCACCCACTGCCATAATAGATGGGAGGACATTCGCCGCTGGAGCAAGAAGACGGTGGAGGCCCAGCTGGGGATGGCCTCCCAACGTGGGAGGGGTGCCCGTCGCACCATGACCCCGTGATGTTCAGGATCCTGGCGGTGGCGTATACGGGGTTGGATGGGCGCTTGAGGGCATCACAGCAGCAACAAGGGGGTGAGTACACTCTCGTTCTACTGATTCAGCGCGCATTGTCGGTGTCTGGGTGGGGGAGATGGGCTGTGGGTTTCCCTAGGCCAAGGCGAGTTTAGTAGGCAAGGACCCTACTTAAGGCAGGCCCTGTGGCACCCCACCCCACCTGTGTACAGTGCCAACTACACCTAGTCAGGCTCCTGTGACATCCATGTGTGCAGAAATCGGCCATAGCCTTGTAACCCATGTCCCTGGGATTGAATAGTGGACTCCAAGTGCGCGGCGTAGTGCAGGGGGCTTCTGTGTCTGTTGTGTCCGCCAACGGTAGCGGTATTGCATGCACTCAACATGTCTTTCTTCTGTCTCCCCCCCCTTTTTGTGGTCTCCCTGTTCTTGTGTGCATTAGCATCATCAGGCGGAGGAGCAGTGGCACCGGAGCAGGAGGGAGCTGCATCCCACATGGCCCTGGAGGGCGAAACTACGGAGTATGAATTCACCGGTGGGACGGAGGGCGAGGGGAGCTCCACGGCAGGGACAGGAGCTGACACCAACGATACGGACTCCTCCTCTGATGGGAGCTCCCTTGCGGTGGCGGGCCCATCTGTGCCCTCCGCATCTACAGGTACAGCCGCCACCCCCATACCAGCACCGCCCTCCCAGCAGCCCCTCAGCTTTTGCCCCGTGCCTGCTCACCCAGGAGGGTGGGCATCACCTTCGCCCCAGGCACCTCAGGCCCTGCCCCAGTCACCCCTGCTGCCCTCAGTGAGGAGGCCATTGACCTCCTCAGGTCCCTCACTGTTGGGCAGTCTACCATTTTGAATGCCATCCAGGGTGTAGAGAGGCAGTTGCAACAAACCAATGCATACCTGGAGGGAATTCACTCTGGTCAGGCAGCCCTTCAGCGAGCATTTGAGTCTCTGGCCTCAGCACTGATGGCAGCCATTGTCCCTGTCTCTAGCCTCCCCCCTCCACCCAGACCCACACCCATGTACCTCAGACTATCCCAAGCACACCATCAGACCAGCATGCACACACCTCAACACACAAGGGAAGCTCAGGCAAACATAAGCACCACACATCCCACAGGCACTCACGCAAGCATCAGACCCATGCAGACACACCAACATCCACTGCCTCCACTGTGTCCCCCTCCTCCTTGTCTCCCTCCTCCCTCCTTGTCTCATCTCCACTCACACCTGCATGCACTACATCCTCAGCCACTATGTCCATCACCAGCACACCCACCACCACACCCCGCTCAAGTGCAGTCACCCCCCCCCACTACCATTCACACATCCCCTGTGTCCTCTCCCATTGTGTCTGTGAGGCCACCTCCCAAGGTACACAAACGCAGCCACACACCCATCCAACAGCCATCCACATCACGGGAACCTCCAGCCCATGCACCTTCACCCAAAGTCAGCAAACGTACACCTCCTACAACCACTACCTCTTCCTCCACTCCCAACCCCCCTCCAGCTACCCGTCCCAGTGTTCCGAAGAAACTTTTCCTGGCCAACCTTGACCTCTTTCCCTCACCTCCCCCACCCCTTCAGTCTCCTAGGGCCCGACTCTCCAGGTCCCAACCTAGCACCTCAGTCACAACATCGGGGGGACCAGTGGTAACCGGATTATGGAGTGCACCAGGCAGCAGCCAGAGTACGAACAGTTCGTACATGCAGCTTGTACAGTCTCAAGCACCACCCTATTGAACTTTTCAACAAGGCCATTCATGTCATGAGAATACAAAGCAGTTTTGAGATGTGTAATCCCTTAAGAAATGTTTGGGAAACAAACTGTTTGCCGTTATTAAAAGGCATATGCAAAACCGGTGCGCTTATCTAGTGGTACAGGATACAGAATCCATCAAGGCAGCGCATTGCCAGCTAAGGTTATTAGGCAATTAAAAAAAACACCCAAGCTACGATAGAGTTGAAAGTTATGTCCAAAACCAGTGCTCTCAGTATTGCTACAAGATGCAAGATGCTTCAAGACTAAAGTGTCATGCGCAAAGCAGAGAATGCAGAATAACAATAGGATGGAAAGACAGAACAGCTGCAACATAAAGCTCAATCTAATAACTTTCTGACTGGTCTAAGATACATAGGCCCTAAAATAGTGTGTGCAATCCAGTGGTTTTACAACAATTGCACTTAAAGTTAAAATGTTAGTATTCAACCCAAAACCCAGTGCAAACAATTGCGGTTTGGGCTGGAGTCTCAATGGCTAATTGTATTGTAGGCATGCCATTGGCCAACACGGCCTCCCAAACCCTTTGTACTTACTGTTTGGAACCCTATTTGCTGGCAAGGGCTGTCCCCTAAGGGTCCTGGCCCTCGTGTAGGGCCCTACCTGCTTTTGAAAGAAAATGTACCCTGGCAAGCTAGCTCCATCAGCA
Source organism: Pleurodeles waltl (assembly GCF_031143425.1). Taxonomy (NCBI): domain Eukaryota; kingdom Metazoa; phylum Chordata; class Amphibia; order Caudata; family Salamandridae; genus Pleurodeles; species Pleurodeles waltl. The sequence continues at coordinate 522,727,508 of NC_090442.1, forward strand.
CCTGTGCTGTGTACAAATATGTCAACATCTATTTACGTGTTCTTAGTCCGTGCTGTCAAAACAAGGGTCTCAGAAGCACACACATCTGTTGCAGTAGGCCGGAACAGCAACACACAATGTGAGCTACTGATTCCGTATGGTATTGACACAGCCTACATTATTTCTAGCCACTAGATAAGGACTTTCAATGGAATCTATATTCCCATATCGGAAGGGTTAAGAGCTGCATTAACAATATACTCCTGAGCACACGGTTCCCAATCGCCGCCTTTAAGTAAGGTTGACAGCGTGAGGCCTCATGTGAGTGAGTCCCTGAGGCCCTCAACTCCTCTGATCTTCCTGATGCATGAGATATCAGCTTCCTTTGATACCCTCCTCCCTTGTTCTTTTAGGGACTTGTTCAGCAAGGCCGTCTTTATAAGAGGGATTTCCAAGTACATCGGTACTAAATTAAGGGTGACCTGAGCGTTTCTCAACTGATCTGCCCAAATGCTGGTATTATCTGTAAAAATAGCTTTCAGTATCCCACGCATGGTCTCATGTTCCACCCTATTGACTTGATGATGGAATATGATTAGATCATTTTTGCCCTCAAAGTCCATCTTCTCCAAGTTGAACTCCAGGCAAAGCATACTATGTAGCGTAAATCATGGGATCTGAAATATTTTCCTATAGGGGTTTAAATTACATCACTCAAGTAGTGCAGTTAACTTCCCAGGATATGCAAGATGGCTTAGGTAATTGCAGGCAATAACTTAGTCTTGATAACCCTCTGAACAGGCTCCGCACTAAGAGGTTTTAACCTTTGATATTTTTTAAAGAGGGCATAGGTGTTTCGCCCTGCTTTGTCTGCCAGCGAGGAGGCCTGGTGTATATACTTGCCTGTGTCCGATACCCAGACCTTGAGGTAATTATACTTACTCACTGACTCTATCTGCAAAGAACCTAGAATTCATCCCAGTTGATGCCTCTTTGTCCTGTGGCCGCAGATCAGGACCTTAGTTTTAGTTGTGTTTACCTGCAAAGCATTCCTCATGTTGTATATGTCCAGGATTTCTAAGGCCCTTTTCATCACGACCAGTGTTTGAGCAAGCATCACCAAGTCATCCGCGTACTGTATAATGGGAAGGTTTTTCAGCCCCAACTGGGGCTCAAGTGTGTTCCCCTTAAGCAGTTCTAAGCCCAGATCAGCTTTATATAGATTAAATAATGTGGGGGTGAGAACACATTAGACCACTGTTAGTGTAGATTTTCTCCATTGCATAAAACTGTGATATCTTAATCCGGATCCAGGTATGCAATTTTAGAGCTATTATCGCTGCCAACAACTTTTTGGGTATAACCCAATCTGCCAATTTTATCCAAACAGTGTTACGGTTGACTCTATTGAATGCTGCACTATAGTCAATGAAGCAAGCATAGTGGCGGGGAAGAATTTCCCGTGCCCTAGCGCCCAAATAGGACAGTGCAATCACACTGTCCATGGTAGAAGAATTGGGCCTTAACCTGGTCTGGTACATTGGTATCACATTAGTCACCGTTATCCACAATTCAAGCTCTTATAATAGAACTTTGGCAAAAGCTTTGCTGTCTACGTCCAGCAAGGCTATCAGCCCGTAATTTTCAGGGTGGACAGCATTCTGCTTTTTGTAGATCAGGTGTCTTCCATGCTGCCGGCACCACAGATAGAAAAAAACATTCATTAAATAAGGAAGTCAAATGATGCCCCCAAAAGTCCCAGGATCCCTTGAAGATACTTCCTGGAAGACCATTTGGCCCAGGGATGTGTTGCCTCTTCATAATCATCAATGAACTGTTGTTCAGGCCATCTAATTCATTGCATTGAGGAGCATTGTAATTTTGCAGGCTCATGTGTTGTCTGAGTCCATATATAATTTTCCTATATAGCTCTTCCATTCTGCGGCTAATACTACACTCTCCTTGCTTGTCGTTGAGTTAATCAGGGAGTAGACGTAGCCCCAGAATTCGCAAGATTTACTTGACAATAAGGGAGCATAAATGCGTTTCCAACATTCTTCTGTCTCTTTAAGTTTTAAATTCCAGTTTACCTTTCTGTGGGCCTTCCTGGCTTGCTTCATTTTACCCTCCATAATGAAGGTCTTCTTTTTTTGGTGTTGCTGTTCTGCCTGGTGGCAGATCTTTTTACTCAGTTGATAGTAGCTGGACCCCGGTAAGGAACAGATGCACCTTCCCATAGCTCTTGGGTGCTGATTGCACCGCCCGGTGCTAGTTAATGCTTCTGGTACCTGCCTCACAGATCCACCATAAGACTACTCCCCTTGGTTGGAGTCGTAAAGGTATACACAAACTTCTATTGAGAATACATGGTCAGACAGTCCAGATCCCATGTGATTCTTTTAATTAGGGGGCCAAAATTATCAGATGTAGGGTGGCCACTAGCTATGTATGTTTGGTGAGTTTTCGTGCTGAGGTTAATAACTATTGACACAGGGTTGTCATCACATTCCACTCTGTATAGAACCTGGTAGCTCAGGCATCTATTCACAAGGCCAAATTTACAAATATGTAGCCCAGTGTCAAGATGTTTTTAAAGGTAGGTATGGGGGCACCAACAGTAATTTCTTTATGATTGGTCATCCTCATGGCGTGTTCTTTAAGACAAATTTCAAGAGAGTCTCTTCTGGGGTCCTCAGGGGTTCCCTCAGATTGATGCAGTTCTCTGAAATTAAAGTCTCCCACTACCACACACTCATGATCTGGGTGGCCATAGAGGAAATCCCTTAGTAGAGCAGTAATATGCTTGACATTTACACTTTTTTGATCACGTTGCGGATCATTGTATAAGTTTAAAATCAAATCTTCTGTAGACTTCCCATTATGTGCCAGCCCATGGATGCTCAGTACATGCACCTCGCAGGATGATCTGCCCCATGCCTCTACCCTCACTTGTAGGTCTATTTTCACATATGTTGCGAGGCCAACTGTTAGTCTTCCAAACAGGTTTTTCTTTTGTGCTGGAGAGTAAGTTGTTCAGAAAGCTGGAATTGGTAAGGGCTACCTAGATCAGGTTTCCTAAAAGCACAAGGTGTCGGCGGAGTTTAAATACTCCAATGTGCCAGCATTCGCAGTAAGGGTGGACAAGCCTGCCACATTCCAGCTGATTATCCTAACTGTTGATCTAGAGAATTTTCTTTTTAATCCGTTTCGCCTAAAAATTTGACCTCCCCGTGTAACCCAGGGATGCGAGGAGCCATTCCCAATTTGAAGAGCTATGCTCTTGATCCATATGGGCTGTGAGAGCATCTGACCTTTGTAATCACCTATCTCTCTTATTTTTGTAATTTTTTTGTTCATTGGTAGGGGACTTATTCGCGAAGTACCTCTTAAAATATTACTTGCTTCCCTGTCTAGCTTCGGTAATTTCTGACCTTGTGCCAAAACATAGGGATTTCTTTCTTTCGCAAGCTTGCTGATTAATATGCCTCATTCTTTAAATTGCTGGGTATTTTCTAGGATCCTCTCCACGATCCCTTGATCAGACCAATCTGTGGATTCCCTCTCATTGATCCACAGCTAGAAATTGAAATGTACTGACTGAAGGTGCTGTGAAGAACGACTGGCAGTGAAGGGATGTTATGCAAGAGGCACTGTATAAATGAGTGATTGAGGGTGTCCCATGACCCCCGCTTAGTATATTGCAGAGTAAATATTAAAGCAGACATTTCATATGAACTACAGTTCTGCATTTGGTCCCTAAAGTCCAGCTGTGTGTTAGATAAACAGCCTAATCTTGCCTAAACTGGATCTATTGTGGTCTTAGTCAGACACTCACAGTTGTCCATGGCAGCTGGCCGGCTATTGGTTGTTAAGCCTGCTCTTGCATTGTGCTCATACACATTCTCAGAAATTGTATTCACCCTAGGAGGTGTCGCCCAGTGCAGAACTCCACGACCAACTGTATGGGCCTGGGCAATGCCCCTTATAGGAAGTCATTACCGTCCTGACAGGAGATAACCGTCTGGAATCCCTTGGGTCCACCACGGTTGCCTCCTTATGCCATGTATTGTTTGGGCAATGTCTTTTATCTCTATGTAGTGGTGTTTGTGTTTGAAGGGCGTCACAGCTCCACATAGCATGAGCCACGCTAATTGTCAGGAAAGTAGGCCGACATGCCCCTGAGCTATTTATATCAGAAACATGTACTTTCACTACCCCTGTCATCTGTGGCTCTGGCAGCATTTTGTTTTGCGGAGGGCGATTGAATTTTCCTGTGCTCTTTTTAGACCGGGGCACACCACCTGTGCATAGGTTGTTGTTTGAGTATTTTGTGCTATGATTAATGTTGGCTAAATATCGTGCCTACTTCCCCTCGTACCATCTCCAGTTGAGGGTAAAACAGATGGTTCCAGGCGGTCTAATGTGGCGTGTCCTGTCGTTTCTATCACATAATTAGATTGCAGGTGGTTGTTATGCAAATTGCATGGTTCAGGGTAATCTAATGCAGTTTGACCTTCTGGCACTTCAGCCACATGAGTAAATAGCAATTAGTGACTGCGCAAATTGCGTGGCATGGGTTTTTGTTGAAATATTGGGTAGATTACTACTTGCCCGGAATTGTTCCCTTTTGCAAGGTTGCTTTGCTTCTGTGATTTAGGTTGCAAAAGCTGCTGTGCAGAGCTCTCCTTTTGTCCTTATGACTCAGTCTGTTCTTTCTTTTAGTGTTTTTAAGTGATTTCCCTAACTTTTTCTTGTGGTGTCACGAAAGCCGAGTTTGATGATTTCTTTGGGCATCCTGGCTGCCCAACGTAGAGTTAGAGCCTTCAGACACCTGCCCTATTACATAGGCTTGTCCGGCGGGCTCCTCCATGGCAGTCATCAGACTTGGTTGATCTTCAATTTGAGGCGGCATATTAATCCAAAACCTTCTTCCCTGGTTCATTACCTTTTGTTGTAGAGGTTCCCCTTTTATCGATTAGCTCTGTAGCTGTTATTGTACCTGAGTTTCTTTTGGCCGCTGTGACACAATTAATTATACTTTTTTTATAAGAGGTTTTATAATGATTTATCAATGTTTCTAATACCTCTGGTAGAGTCGTTAGTTTGTCTATAGCGTTATCTGCACAGCTACCTGCTGTGCTCCCTTCATCCCACTTGTTAATCCAGTTATCTAGCTTTGTGTTAAGCGATTTGACTTTCTGTCAATCGTGAGCAAACATTACACAAGCATATTTGTCGATTCCTTTTGAATCTCAAGCTTTTGCGATTGCCAGGTAAGGGCTTTGACTGCCGCTAATGGAGAACCACTGATGGTATTTAAGATGAAGCCATGGCTTTTCCCACTTCCCGCCGCCGTGCTAGTTAAGTTGTCTTCTGTGTGTGCTGGACTGGGTGCTGCCCCCATTCCAACTTCAATATAGTGGACCTTCTTTCCATGCTCTCATGGAGATACATTAGTTGAATGTCGGAGCCCTGCCCTTGGTGTTTCCAAAGGGGTGGAACAAATCTTACTAAACCCCACAAGTCCTTGTTTAAAAGGCGTATCTAGTTGAAAGAGCGCAGGATGATGCATTATTGCTTCTACTAGTGTTTCCTGTTTCCTTGGCTCTATAACATGCCTGACCACTGGCGTGACTCCCCTAATCTTCACAGAGAGGCTTGTAGTTCTTTCTAAGCCGGGCCCATCTTTGAAGGCCACCTTTGTCAATATATGTGGGGTGGCACTTGTTTTGGCAACATTATTGTTGAGAAGATCTCTCTCCCCTCCAGATCTACTATATCCCCCGCAAACCTGTTTGCTGGGCAAGGGTCTGTGGTGTAATTATCCCCACTTTTTCCTAGTGCCATCTCTGAAAGATGTATAATCTCTGCAATAGGTGTCTCATCCAGGATGGAGTTTGCAGCACCATTAAATTGACTTGTAGTAAGTATATGTGCAGGGGGTGACAATTCCAGTTGATTTGATCTTATAGGTTCAGGGCCTATTAATATATGTTGCCCTACTGGGGCTTCACTGTCACCATCCGCGATAGCCCTTGCTCTTGTAAAATAGTTATGTATCAAATTTTTTGTTGCCATTAACCCCAGTTCTTGGGGGCCTTTGCTCTTGGATCCCACCTTGGCCATATTTCTTGGTGCTTCCCTCTATAGCCAGTCAGCCTCCAGTTTATTGTTGAGCCCTCTTCCTCCCATGCCTTGCATGGTCCTTGTACCAGGTCCTTTGTACCACCTGTCCTGTTCCTTCTCCTTTGGTATTTTCCTGTGTTGGGATGTTGCTAAGGTTCTCTGCTCGTGTAAAGTTCCGCCTTGCTGCCTTTAACGGTCTGCTAGTGTTTGCCCGTGCGTACTATAAAGACCCTGTGGGTGGGCCAATTTCCAATTTGCCCCAAATACTGATGGTACCTTAGGTGCTTTATGCAACTTGATGGAAGGACTTGGTTTCTTTGGCAATGCCGGTTCATGCTCTGACCTGGGCCCTTGCGTAAGCCCAGGCCCTTTAAGTAGCATGTGCTCACCTAGCTGAGTGGGGACACAAGCAGAAATTTGAGTCAGCAAGTGAAGATGTTTAAAAAAACATTGTTGTAGAATTGTAGTGTTGGGGCATTGTTGTAAAATTGAAGATTGTATCAATAGAGCTTCAGTGGTCCACTTCCTTCTAATGCCCTTAAGTAGCCGGGATTTTGTCCACCTCGTGCCTTAAGCAGCAGTTTGTTATGAAGATCTTTGAAATTTGAATGCCTTTAGGTCAAAAGGTCTGGTCCGGTCTAGTTTAAACCTTTGTATGATCAAGCCCCAGGATTCACCAGTAAGCTCCAATAAGTGCTGCCACTCCCCTTCTCCCTCAGTCCAACCCACTGTCCTTTGGCCTAGAGGGGACACAAACATCCTTAAATGAAAGTTCTTTGGAAAGTAACTCACTGCTTAGTGCAGTTACTGCTGCTATTACTGTTTGCCACTACAGTATAATTGGTGTGGTCCCGACCTTAGAACGCTGCCTCACCCCTTGCGTATCCCTCGGGGGGCACGAGCACGCTTTACATAGGGGCCTCGCATGGTCCTGGGTAGTCCTAAATGGCCACAGCTGGTAGCAGGTGTTATCCGTGGGCCTTTTTAATGATCATTTTGGCACTGTTAGCACAATTAAGTCAGTCAGAGGCAATTAGAGGCAGAGTGTCACTCTTTTGTGCTTGTGTGTGTCCTTGCTCCATGCCTTCTTGTTTTATCCAAGGTGTCCCAGGCATCCAAGGACTTGTGCAAAAAGTGAAGAGAGCAGGGGGAGAGGAGGCGGGCCCACTGCAGGAGCAGCCACAGCATCATATTGCTGGACGCTTCTGCTTCCTACAGCACGATTCGCAGCTGCTAAGCCTATTGCCCCCTCCCGCCTCCACTTTAACTCACCACCTCACTCTCTCCTCGTTTGCACCGTCACCAGTTGCACTGCGGCCCTTGCAGAGTTCCTCGTGGCAGTTTCGCTAACCTCAATCGTGTCTGCCGTAAGCCGACGGCTGGCCAACGACCAGGAGCATCTTCCCCTTCTCCTTTTTGATCCACCGCTCTGTGACTCTCTGCGTCTGAGCACTGGTCTGCGTCTCGACGGAACTTCCTCTGACATGTGACTCATTAGCTTGGTTACATGCAGCCAATCAGACCAAACTGATCTTAGTATGTTATCTATGTAGGACTGCCACATATGGTTAAAAAAGTGTGTTCTGTGCTACAAGTACAAATCACACAAACCCACCCTGAAGTGGTATGAGTTAACATTGGGTAGTCCACATGTCCACACATGCACAAGAAAGAGACTTTCCGTGCCACCCATGGCAGCCCTTTCATTGTCACTTAAGTGTTAGGGTGGAGTTTGTACAATGGTAGTTGCCTGGAGGGACTGTATGCATTGAGTCAATGTGGCTGGATGTACATGTGTCAGTCCAGTCTGGCCCAAGTAGTTTACCCTTCAGAAGGCCACAATAGTGTGTTGAGTTTTATTGTGGCTCACATCACAGTGCATGTTGCTTGACAAAACTACTAATGGGGTGGTTTAGAGGAGAATTGGCGCTCACCCTTATAATGTTAATTCAATTATCTTCATTGATCCCATCATATTATTAATTAACGGTGCTATTTCAAGGTACCTTCCCAAAACAAACCTTGTAAAATGACAACCCAAAGATTGCTCTCCTAATTGTTAATACAACAAGCACCCGTCCTGAGTGTAATAATGTAAATTACAATTCAGTCCCAAATTGATTCCAAATATTCTTCTTTATTTCTTCCTCTCTAATCCACTCCAGCCAAGCCAACACGTGTTTCATCTGGGAAGTGTCACCCCTCGACTTCCTCAGGGCTTCCTATGGCTGTCAACAATATACATTATATATATATTCTTCAATTTAACATCGAAAATAGATATCTATATGTACCAACCATAAACCTTGTGCAGTATATTTTTCTTAATTACTATTCACTAGGTGGGAGTCAATCTAATTTGATGTGTGTGTGAGCAATAGTCGACACATTTATAATTTTATATAACATTTATATATTCCAACTCTATATATCCCTGTATTTTTTATACTGTGTCACATCTTCTTTGTGCTACGAGCACGCACACACAAGTGAATTTCCCATCCTCGTAAATGTGAATTTATATTGTTTAACCATATAGGATCTGTATCTCATATAGGCCATTGTACCTGTCTTTTTTCGTTATCTCTCCAAGTATGTCCTTTTTCTATATTCTGAATTCTTCCATAATGTTCATTTGAATAGCGCCAGTCTAATTTCTATATGCAATAAAACCATGTTGAATAATTACATTTTCCTTCACTAATCTCTCTAGCAAGTATCTTTCTATATATAAACCTTTCCTCAACTTGCTTACCTCCTTTACACTTATTCTTTAAAGTATCTCCCTTATTTTGGATGCTTCCTGTACGATATTCGAAGCGTATCCTGCAGATAAATATAACATGCTTCAATGAGAGTACAACCCCGTTGGGTAAATATTTTACAGTAACTTCTACTTCTTTCTATATAGGGAAAATTACATCTACCTCTATCCTCTAGCGTGTTTTCGTTTGAGCCTGAGTACGTTAGTGGACCCCCAAACCGCGTCTGTTTTCTAACTTCCCATTTAAGTACCCACTCCTACTGAAAATAGAAAGAGGACTGCCTCTCTCGTATGAACCGTGAGCTTGTTAATGGACTCCCAAATGGAGTCCGTTTTCTTCTATCTCATTTAAAAACGCATTCCTACTGAAAATCGAAAGCGGACTGCGTATCTTGTGTGGCGGAATGTGCTAAACTCCACACTATACCTTTCCTTTATAGTTATTGTGTAACAAATATGAATACTTGTCTAATCTTAATCTTCTTCCGTGATCACTAATGTGTGAATGTTTATCAATTTCAATTACTTGTGGAGAGTTCTTCCATATAATATATTATATATTAGGTGTAAACATCTACTATGTACATTATTTTCCAATTCTAGAAATCATTTTTGTCTGTCCTCCTAAACTTAATTTTCTTTTAAGGATTCTTCTAGTACTCTAAAGGTTAGATCATTATGAATTATTAACTTTAATATCAATTCTAATATCACATAAAGGGGCCAAATGTACTCTCTCTCTTATGTAAATGAAATTATATCAAAATAGAGATAATCACCTCAACATTTATTTATTAACCTAAATATTGTCTGCTGCTCTATAATGATTCTATATGTGAGTGTACTTTATACCCTCTTATACTCTCATTCTACCCTAATTAATTTTTCATAAGAATATTTCTTTGTATTTATAGTTAAACTTGTGTGTGCATTTCTTGTTACAGAAATTGTTTATAGATCCATCCACAAAGAAAGCTTCATCTTTCACCTAAAAAATATTCAAGTTCATAATCCGAATTCAATCCACATTCTACTGCTCTCAATCGCATAATCCACATGGATTAATTCCTTCTCAATGCTAATTCTCTATTTCCTCCTCGAGGATTTATCCCTATATATTCAAAACTAAAAAAATGTAATTCTTTATTTGCATTTTGTGCAGTACAGCACCTCATATGCAATACAATAGGATATTGTTTATCATCTTGTCTTATTGCCCTCCAATGTTCTGCAATTCTGACCTTCATCTTGAGTCTGGGCTAACTGATGTCAGTAGGCTTGCTTAGTCAGTGTAGGCCATGAGAAGGGTAGTGGGTTAGTCCGCAGATGACTAAAAAAGTGTGTAGTCATGTCCCTGTACTTATCAGCATGTGTGCTTTACACTTCTGTGTACTATTACAGAATCTTTGTGCATGGTGTTTCTGAAATGTGTGCGAGACAACCCTTTGTGCAAACAAATGGATTTGTAACCTTTTGACTTGTCTCTTGCTTCCATACAGGTCAACACCCATCAGAAGAAAGGTATTTGGAGAGCTATCACATGGAAGGTGCAGATCCTGGGGGTCCATAGACAGCAGTGCGCCAATTGTCAGAAGAGGTGGGAGGACCTGAGATCCTGGGTTCAGAAGATCGCAGAGGTCCAGCTGTGGCTGTCCTCTAAACGTGGTCAGGGCACACATCAGAGCCTGACCCCTCTAATGACCCGCATTCTGGCGGTGGCCTACCCCGAGCTTGATGAGTGTTTGAGTGGAGCACAGCAGCCACAAGACAGTGAGTCCTGTGCATATTCCTGTCTGTTACATTCCTAAGTTGGTGTGTTAAGATTCTGCCATCTCCTCCTGAACAATGGAGATGGGCCATGTCTAACACACAAGATGAGTGATTGTTTATTTAGGTATGGTAGTTGTTGCATGCTGATTTGCCTTGCCTATTGATCCAGTAACCTAGAACACAACAGAGTACAGTTCACAACAAATGAACTCTCCAGGACCAAAACATGGCTGAGTACAGTGATCAATCAGGCCATGTATGTTGTTGTGGGTGTCATTTTTACCCAACAGTCCACTTGTCTTCCAAGGGTCAGCCCAAACAACATGGAGTAATAGTTCACTGTACTCATCCATGTGTCTGCACAAATGAGTCTATTGGCACCTGTAGCCCACAGGCCACTTGTCTTCAGTGTGTGACGAGTGCTGGTTCCTCACTACAGTCTTTCATGTGACGGTTGCCATCATACATGTGACAGAGAATACATTGCCCTTTGGGTGCAGTCTCAGATCAATACTTTCCCTTAGGAGGTAGTGATTGTCCAGTGACATGATTTTGGTGACATCATTGTTGCCATCATTCGTTGTGCCTACATGTTAGTATGTGTACCTTTTGCTTTTGCCATATCATTTTCACTGCTGTTTCATGACTGGTCTACATGTCTTCATGGGAGGATATCTGATTCCCTCACATATGTGTATATGCCAACATGTGTTTTGAATTTGACATATGTAATGAGGCTACAGTTCATGTGGTGCCACAGACAAGAGTGTGTCACCAGTGACTGGTGACTCACACATACCCTCACCTGTCATTACATGTACAACGGCAGTAGCAATGAAGGACATGACAGATACGACTACAGTTTTCACTGACAATGTGTATTCCCATCTATTGATATAGAATCATTTAGCAAAGTGCTTAGCACATATTTAACGATGAAGGTTCATTACCTAAGTGTTGGCATGACAGGGAGTGACTTGCAGTAATATGGGAATCATATGTGGTTGTGTACAACCATTCATCTAAGGAAATCTGTGTTTGCATGACAAGATGAGACAACGATATGTCTTCACATTGAGCACCATGTTAAGGCCCTTCTACAGGTACTTAAAAATCCCTGGGCCGCCACAACATTAACAAGCATTTGCAATGCAACGGGTCTCGCGTTTGCTCATGTTAGAGCTGATAGCGTTGTAAACTCCTAACCCGACTTTTCACCTATCGGCAAAAGTGCATTTATGTACGTAGCCCGAAAAAATGCAATTAACTGTGTAAAGCGCTCGACTTCTGCCAAGCGAAATCGCGCTAGGAAAATAGAGAAAAAGTTGTCCATGAGCCGAACAGAAAACAGCGAGCCTCGCATGTTTTCTGTACTTGGTCGATGCGCTTGAGGAGGGCTAGCCACCGGAAAAGGCATGACGTATGCATGCCTTCGACTAATGAAAGCAGGCAGATTTTAATAGGCAAGCCCACAAACCAATGAAAAACACTATCGTGACGTCGACAGGGCTCCAAGCCCTTTTCTAAAACTTGAAGCGTCTCGCTGCGATACGCATGCACGAGCGCATGCGACGCAGGCTCGACCATAAAAAGGACTGTTGGCTTCTATTGATTCAACCAGAGTATGGTATTTTTAGGAGTACCAATCAAGAGAGGTGATTTCTCTGAGGCTAGCTGATTCATTGTGGTGTAGCTTTTGTAGTCAAATCTCTGAGACATTTTGCCCAACTTGTCTCCTGTGTACGTTTCTTTTAAAAAAAATATTTTTATTTCAGTTTTTTCACAGAAATGCTTAAACTAACAAAGGTAATACAGACATTCTCTTTATACCCCAGTCCCTGCTCTGGTGCAAAACTGGACAAAGGAAAGGGGAGTGAACACTACCCTGTCCATCACTACCCCAGGGGTAGTGCTTAGAGCTCCTTCAGAGGGTCCCTGGGGTTTGCCATCTTGGATTCCAAGTTGGCAGGGAACTGTGGGAGCATCTGAGTGGCCAGTGCCAGAAGGTGACTTCAGAGCCCTCCCCTGATAGGTGTTTACCTGTGTAGCTGACCAATCCCCCTTGCCGGGCTATTTAGGGTCTCTCTCTTGGGTGTTTCTTCAGATTCGGATTGCAAGAATCCAGCAGGAATCCACTGCATCCTTTACTTCACCTTCTTACCAAAGAAATCTGGACCCTCCAGGAACTCCTCAAACTGCAACAAAGAAGCAAAGACGACTTCTGCAACATTGTACCTTGAGCTCCTGCCAGCAAATGCAACTGTTTCGAAGTTGTACATCCTCCAAGGACTGCCTGTCTTCAGCCTGCACCAGAAGAACGAAAGAATCTCCCTTGAAGTGAAGGAGTCACTTCCCTGCTTCAGCAGGCACCCCTTTGCAGCAGTGACCGGTGGCGTGGGACCCTCTCCTGATGAATAGCGTGAATCCAGCAACATGGGTGGTGGACTGAAGTGTTCCCGATGGTCCTGATGTCCAACTGTCCATCTTTGGTGGAGGTAAGAGCTTGCTTCCCCATGCAAGACAGTACCCCCCATACACCACGTGTTTTACAGTTGCCAAGGCTTGTTGGCATCCTTCTATGAAGTCCTTTGCGCACTGTGCAGCTCTGGCCCCCAGCACTCCTTCCTGCGATGCACAGCTTCCTGAGTGGTTCTCCGGCAGCGTGGGATCCAATTGTGTAGTGCTGCGTGGGCCTCCATTTGCACCTTCTTTGCCCCCATGCTGTGGGACTCCTGTGCACGCTACCTGGCCTTCTGAAGGGCTCTCTGAGTTGCTGATAGCCACCTCTGACTCCCCCTCCCGGGTAGAGCTCACCAGGTCCCTTCTGGTCCTGGGCAGCGCCATTTTCCACTATCAGTGAGCTTTTTGTGTGCCAAGGCTTGTTGGCGGAATCCAGCAAAGCAAACCAGACTGCATTCATCCATTCGATGCGGGACATCTTCTGCACCAACCAGGAATCCGCATCTGTCTTCTTTGGTGCAATACTGACTGTTGTTCCTCACTGTTGGTTCTTCTTTTGCACCTTCATCTGGGTTAGCAGGGGCTCCTGTTGTCCCTGGACTCTTCTGTGCTTCTTGGACTTGGTCCCCTTCTTCCACAGGTCTTCAGGTCCAGGAATTCATCGCTGGTGTCTTGCAGTCTCTTCTGGTTCTTGCAATATCTTCTTTCTCATGTTCTTGAATGTTCTAGGAACATTATTGTGAGTTACTCCTGCTTTCCTGGGCTCTGGGGTGGGATCTATTACTTACCTTTGGTGTTTTCCAGCGCCCCTCTACGCAATACACTAGCCTAGGTGGGACACCGACTTTTGCATTCCACTTTCTTAGTATTTGGTTTGTGTTCCCCCTAAGCCCATTTCTAACTATTGTGATTTTCACTATTTGCACAGTTTTCTAACTGTTTTTACAGCTTTTTCTGCATACTAGTGTGTATAATTTGTGTATTACTTACCTCCTAAGGAAGTATAGTCTCTATGGTATTTTGGCATTTGTGTCACTAAAATAAAGTACCTTTATTTTTGTAACACTGAGTATTTTCTTTCATGTGTGTGAGTACTGTGTGACTACAGTGGTATTGTATGAGCTTTGCATGTCTCCTAGTTAGGCCTTGGCTGCTCATCCACACTACCCCTAGAGAGCCTGGCTTCTAGACACTGTCTACATTTCACTAATAAGGGATAACTGGACTTGGTATAAGGTGTAAGTACCTTAGGTATCCACTACAAACCAGGCCAGCCTCCTACACCTTCTGTCGCTCCCCAATATCTAGCCAAATCTCTCTTGGCCACTACCAAGGCCAGGGAATTGAAGAGCAGCTTGAAGCGTGGTATATCTACATCATTTGGAATTACTAGCAGAACAAACCGTGGTTCAAGTGGTAGGGGAACTTCTAGAATGGCCGAAAGTTCCCGAAGGATTGTAGTCCAGTATGTTTTAATATGAGAGCTGTCCCAGATCGTATAGATGAAAGTCCCCACCGCATCTTTGCAGCGTAAGCAGTTTGGAGCAGTTGCCCTCCCCATGGTATGTAACTTATTGCGGTTGTAGTAGATCCTGTGTAGGATTTTGAACTGTATCAAGTGGAGGTGTGATTTGATTGCAGCTTCACGCGGACGCATCTATGCTTCCTCCCAATCTATATCTTCAAGTTCTCTCACATACCTTTGTCACCTTGCGCACAGTTGACCTAAGATACCTGGCATATTATTGTTAATTGTTCTGTATGTAGCGGATATTTCCCCTTTTCCTAGTTCATCCATCAGTATCTGACCCTCTAGTGGGGCATTGATGTTGGGCAGCTCTGTCCTTACCAGCCCTTCAGCCTGCCAGGCATGTCTCAGTTGTGTGTATTTTAGGAACTGGGTCTGGTGCATAATAAATTCCCTCTGCATTGTGGAGAAGGGCATAATAATACCCATGTTCCTGGATATCTCTCACCTTAGAGATACCAAAGGTATCTAATAGTTCAAATCCTTGCAGTTTTGCAAACTCTGGGCGCCAGGTCCCTTTCCAAAGGGGTGATTTTCTAGTGACTTTATGATCCCAGTCTAATGTTTTTGTGGCTTTTCCCCATGCTTCTAATGCCACTCTTGTTACCACCGGCAAAGTCTTGACCACCTTCCATACAAGTAATGCAGGTGCATTTTGTGTTCCAACTGGGCACGTTCGAGTCATTCGGGTGGTCTTAAGGGGCATATAACCAGTTGTTGATATTAATCAGGTGGGCCGCCCAGTAGTAGCCTTCGACGCCTGGGAGGGTGAGCCCCACATTGTATGAATTACATTGCAGTGTTTTTAGCGAAATTCTCAGCTGACCCCCATCTCATAGCAGATTCCTCAGTTCCCATTAATTTTGGTGAATAATGTTTGGGACATTGGATAGTAGTGTTCTGTAGTATGTAGAGAAATTTGGGAGTGTGATCATTTTGAATAGGGATGCCCTCCCAATGAGGGTGAGTAGTACCCCTTCCACCGTGTGACATTGGCTTGAAAATCTGAAAGAATTCCCCAGGTATCGAAAACCATGTGGTGGAGACGGTTGGCCGCGAAGTCCGTTTGGTGCGTACATCGCCGACTTATCACAGGTGATCTTTTCACCCGAATGGGCTCCATAGTCACTTAATAGTCAGAAAAGTGTCTGGATGGTGGTCTCTGGGTTATGACATACAGGAGGACATCGTCAGCGCATAGCAAGATTTTTCCTTCGGTCCATCCGTCTCGGAAATACGGAACCGCCAATTCTGGGGTGTAGTCACATCACACATGCCAGAGGCTCCAACATCAGGGCAAACAGGAGAGGTGATAGGAGGCATCCGTGTCTGGTTGCTCTTTCAATTGGGAAGGCAGCTCATGTTTTTCCATTAACCCTGACTACCGCCACTGGGTTTTTATAAAGTATTGCCACCCATTGCCATAAATGAGTACCAAATCCAAATTTCAGTAGCATCTGCTCCAGAAAGGGCCAATGGATCACGTTCAAATGCTTTCTCAGCATCTATGGAAAGGAAGACATGTGGGGTCGAGCACGCCTGCACTCTAGTTATCAATTGTGGTGCGTCCCAAGTTGAGGTGAGTTGATCTACCAGGCATATATCCCGATTGGTCCCAGTGTATTGGAGGGTGATAACTTTTAACAGTCAGGTAGCCAGGACTGTAGCCAACAATTTAGTCTTAAACAGGGAGATTGGATGGTTAATCCGCACTGGTCCCTAAGTTGCCCCTCTTTTGGGAGAACCATGATAGTGGCTATTCATAGGTCTGGGGGGAGTTCCTCTACATCTCGGGCCTCTAAAAATAGATTCAAGAGGTGGGGCCCAAGTACATTTGCATAACGTTTATACAATTGTGTAGGTATCCCGTTAGGGGGCCTTCCTGGGTCACGGATTAGATATAGCGGCCTGCATTTCGGACAGTGTTAATTCTTTTTCTAATGAGTAATAGGCTTCTGTGTCTAGAATTGGGGTGGGAATCACGGCCAGTTAGTGTGCTATAGGCTTTGCATCATAGAGCGGTTTAGCCTTATAGAATTCCTCGTAGTAGTAAACAAATTAATTGGCAATAAGGGTATTTGCGCCACATGTACGAACTTCAGGTTTTGCGACTCGCAAATTGCGAGTCATAGTGACTCGCAATTTCCGATTCGCAAAACCTGATGCACAACAGTGTCAATGACACTGTTTCTGATTCCCAATGGGGTCGCAAATGACCTACCTCATGAATATTCATAAGGTAGGTCGCAATTTGCGACCCCATTGGGAATGGCCGCCCTCACTGAGATGGTGGCCTGCTGGAGATAGCAGACCACCATGTCTGTGACTGCTTTTAAATAAAGTAGTTTTTTTTTAATGCAGCCTGTTTTCCTTAAGCATTTCAAAAACAAAAAATGAAAAGTTTTCTTTTCATTTTTTGAGAAGAGGAAGTGGTTCGTAGGACCATTGCCTGCTCTGAAAAAATATTTTCGCTACCATTCACAAAGGGGAAGGGGTCCCCTGGGGACCCCTTCCCATTTACGAATGGTTTAGCACCAGTTTGAAACTGATGCTAACTGTGATTGTTTTGCGACTGCATTCACAGTCACAAAACAGTCATACATGGGACTGCACCTCGCAATTAGGAAGGGAAAACCCCTTCCTAATTGCGACTCGCAAACCCTTTTTGCGATTCGGTAAATAGATTACCGAATCGCAAAAATAGGTCTGTACATCCCAAATAGCATTTTCCACGTCGCAAACGGCCCGATTCGCCGTTTGTAACGTGGAAAATGCTTCGTACATCTGGCCCCTAGTGTCTTGTGATACCCCAATGGGGTTAAGGATAGTTTGTACCCAAGGTGCTCCTTGTTCTTCCCTATTCAACCATGCCAGAAGTCTTCCGGCCTTGTCTCCTGCCTCGTAGAGATGGTGCACCATGGCCATCATCTGTTTTTTAGACCCTTCTTGCGCTAGGTTCCTATATTCTGCTTGTAAGGCTGCAGTTTGTCAGAGTACTAGGGGGTCGGTTTCCTTTCTTGGGGATCCTTGGAGTATTTAATTTTCTAGGCCCTCCAGATCTGCTACCTATTTTCTCTTTTTGTACGTGATTCTAGTCTGGACCCTATATTTTATATGCTTCCCACAGAGTTATTTTAGATTCTACAGTCCCTTCATTTTCCTTAAAATAGAGATTCACATCTATTGTGAGTCTGTGTGCTATGTCCCTGTCCTGAAATTCCCAGGCGTTTAGTTTCCATTCTTTTTGAAGCCTATCTCTGAAGCGCCCTATCTGGACCGCTAGAGGAGCGTGACCAGACAGGTATCTGGTCAAATATTCAACCCTCAGAATCTCTCCTATTTCTCCCTCGGGCATAAAATGTAATCCAGTCTTGGGTAGACCTTTTGGGCTCCTGAAAAGTAAGAGTATTTCCTATCTGTTGGGTGTGTGTTTCGCCAGACATCAACCAGCACCAGCCTATCGGTGAATAGCTCTAATGCAGTGTTCTATGGGGGCACTGCCTGTGTCTTCTAGAGCTCAAACTCAGGGGTCATAACATCATTGAAGTCCCCAGCCACTATGTGTAGCGCAGAGGCAGACTCCAGAAGGATTTCTGTCACCTTGGCCAAAGTGGACGCTTGATGTCTTGGAGGGGCGTAGATACTCAACAAGGTCATTTCGGACCGTCCCCTCCGACCCTGCACTCCCACGTATCTGCCATTGGGGTCTATCCAGGTCTGCATCACCCGGAAGGGGAGATTTTTCTTTGTCAGAATAGTGACCCCTCTGGCCCCCCTGGAGAATCCCACATGTGTGAAGGTGGTGTATGCTCCTGTCCCAAGAATCTACAGTATGACCTCTGTAGATGGATCTCCTGCAGAAAAACTATATTGGGCTGCATGCTCTTGACATATTTCACAACCAACCCCTTTTAATTTTGTTGCCCAGGCCACTGACATTTCAGGTCAATAGCGTGAATGGCTGGTCCTTTATGTCTTAGGCAGTGCCTTCCGGGATGAGTAGATGCATGTATCTCTATGTCTCTATGAGTGTCCCTCATAACGCAAAGCTGTGACTGTATGCCTTAAAAAAAAAAATATATATATATATATATATATATATATATATACCAGAGTAAATGTCTGTGCAAAATGTGTTATCTATCTGAGCAACATTAGTACAACCTCCCTGAGTCCATTTAGACAATGTACATATAGGCCCTCATTATGACATTGGCGGTAAATCCCGCTTACCGACACGCTGACGACAGCCAACTTACCGTCATGGCGGCAGACATCCGTTCACCATATTATGACACACACACCAATCCGACAGACTAAAGGTCAGTGATAAACCGGTGGTATCAAAACCCACACTGTTACGCCAACAGAACAACACCCACCACATTATGACTCACGAATCACCAAGGTCGGACATTCAACAGCGGTAAACCATTGGCGGTACATACCGCTGCGCTCACAATGGACACCCACAGACAAAACAAGTCCATATTGGACAATTCAAACAACACACACCTGACACCCACACACACGCCCCACCCACACCACTATAAAACACACACCCACATTACCCACAACCCTTTATGATTACAAATCATTGGCACAAGAGCGACACCAACACCACATAGCCAACTAGAGCCACATACCACTCACAACTATAAATCACTCACGCACTCCACATCACACACCCCATCACATCACAAAACACACCCTCACCAACACACCTCACATAACACCCATGGCACCACAAAGATACCCCAGTTTCACAGAGAAGGAGTTAAGGGTCATGGTGGAGGAAATTGTCAGGGTAAAGCCACATCTCTTTGGAGCACAGGTGCAGCAAATATCTATAGCTAGGAAGATTGAGCTATGGCGGAGAATCATGGACAGGACAACAACCCAGAACAAGGGACGACATCACGAAGAGGTGAAACGACCTACGGAGGAAGGTACGTTCCATTGCAGCATGACACCAACTCACTATCCAGAGGACTGGTGGTGGACCCCCACCTCCTCCCCCACAACTCACAGCATGGGAGGAGCAAGTCTTGGCAATACTGCATCCTGAGGGCTTGGCCAGAGTCGGAGGAGGACTGGACTTTGGTAAGTCAACTCTCTACTACTATCACCCCCCTTCCTGCATGCCTTCACATATCCTCACTCACATCACTCCACTACATCCCACACACTCCACCATCATATCTCAATAATCCCAATGCCAAGCCCTGCATGCTGTGCCAGTACATGGACACCCCTCACAGCCCTGCATGGACACCCTTCACAAAAGCATGCACAGCAGAGAGAACTAACAATCCCACCATACATCAACATACACAAGTAAAAGCTGGCAGGGCAACACCAACCATAGAAGGGAAGCAAGGGATGTACAATATGTCATACACATGAAACATAACACATAGTTTACATCCCCACAGGTACCCCAGCCAATGTCACTGGAGAGGAGGTGCCACCACTATCCAGTCCCACAACAGAAGATGCCCACAGTGATGACAGTAACTCTGGTCTTCAGGATCTGGACGATCTACCTTGCCCATCAGGGACCACTGGACAGCTGGTTACCCAAGCCCAGTCACATACCACCACAGAGCCTCCCCATCAGGAAACACCACCACAACACCCAACCAGCGTACCCACACCAGCACATGTCAATTAGCAGTGTGTCCACCTCTACAGGGACCCCAGCCCACACCTCGCACACAAGACAATCAGGGACCTGGGGTCAGTGGCAGTGGGCACACGGTTCAGGGGACAGAGGCACAGGCCACCAGGGACACTGGGAGGACTGCTGTGCACCAGTGGGAGGACAGGCCCATGGAACCGACTCTCCAGGAGACACTCTCAGAGATCCTGGGAGACTGTCAACATCCCCAGGACACGATAGGCCAGATCCTGGACAAAGTACAGGAGAACAACCGGCTGCAGGAGGGACAGTACCAGGGGATCAGGGAGGACTTACATGCCATCAACAACACCCTGATCTCCATAGCAGGGGTGCTGGCAGACATGGCAAACATTATGAGGGAGGCAGTCTCACACCAGTCGGCCCCTGCCACTAGCCAGTCATCTGAACAGCCTTCCACTTCCGCTGCCGCTAGTGGCCAGGAGGCCCCGCCACAGTACTCACAGGCCACCAACACCCCTCCCCCTGCAGAAGGTGAACCACCCCACAAACATTCCCTGTGATCCAGATAGAAGCCAGAGACACTTGCCAAGACCCCCGCCAGGAAATGAGACTCTCCTGATTGTCGCCCTTGTGTCCAACTCAGTCACCCTGTCTACCTTGAACTGCCACTGCTCCCCTTCCTATGTCCCCTTGGACAATGCACCTGTGCTACGACCAGACTAGAGCAATACACTGGACTTTCCTCCATTACCACCCCATCTCATTGCACTTTCCCCCTATATGTCACCACTTCAATAAACACCCTTTGAAAAATCTATTTGGAGTATGTCATCTATATCAAATATGTATTTGTTTGAAACAGGTACAACCATTGCAAATTAATTGTACATAGAATGAGCATAGATTAATGGCCTGTAGCTGGCTGTAGTGATCACACCAGGAGTATTTGTCAAATCACCAACATCTGTAAAATGAGTAGCCAGAAGGAACAATAAGTGGGCATAGAAGTGGGAAATACCAGCATGCCCTTGCCACACAGATTACAACCAAAGTCATTGAAATGCAAAGTTACACTGTCTTACCTGTGTGTCATTGGAAGTATTGACGGATCACAGATGTTCTGTTGTCCTTATCCTCATCCTCTGCCTCCTAATCCTTACTGTCCACAGGGTCTACTGCTTCCACAGGGGCATCTCCAGTCTCCTCCTCCTGCAGAAAAGGTACATGTCGTCTGAGGGCCAGGTTGTGCAACATGCAGCATGCCACTACTCTCTGGCAGACCTTCTTGGGCGAGTAGCACAGGGATCCACCTGTTAGATGGAGGCACCGGAACCTGGCCTTCAGGAGGCCAAAGGTTCTCTCAATTATCCTTTTGGTTCACCCATGTGCCTCATTATAACATTCTTCTGCGCTTGTTCTGGCATTCCTAACAGGGGTCAGCAGCCATGATAGGTTTGGGTAATCAGAGTCACCTACAAATATTGAGGGACAACATTTAGCCACACACTATCCTATATGGCCAACACCACAGGCATGCACCAACATATACTGGGTGGAAACGAGGGCTCACCTATTAGCCACACCATGTGCCCCTGTAGATGGGCCATCACATTTGGGATGCTCCTATTCCTTAGGACAAAGGCATCATGCACCGACCCAGGATACTTTGCATTGACATGGGAGATGTACTGGTCCGCCAAGCACACCATCTGCACATTCATGGAGTGGAAACTCTTACGATTCCTGAACACCTGTTTATTCTGGCAGGGGGGGGGGACAAATGTAATATGTGTTCCATCAAGCGCCCCAATTATATTGGGGATTTGTCCCATTGCATAAAACTCGACCTTCACTGTGGCCAAATCCTTAACCTGAGAGAAAGCAATGTAGCTGCACATGTGTTTTATCAGGGCAAACAAAACTCTTGTCAGCACTATTGAGAACATTGGCTGTGCCATTCCTGCTGCCAAGCCCACTGTCACTTGGAAAGAACCAGTTGTCAGCAAATGGAGTACAGAAAGCACTTGCACAAGAGGGGGGAATCCCAGTGGGCTGACGGATAGCAGATATCAAGTCAGGTTCCGACTGGGCACACAGCTCTGTGATTGTGGCCCTGTCAAGTCTTTAGGTGAGGATAATGTGCCTGACCTCCAGTGTAGCTAAGTCCACCAGGGGTCTGTACATGGGGGTATGTCTCCATCTCCTATTCATCTGCAGCGGTGGGAATCTATGGGACAAAAGAGTGAGGAGGCTCTCACAAACTGAACAATGGAGCCACAACAGTAGTTTGCATGCTGTAAACATGTAATAGGTCAGTGTGATTCCTCCAGTATGTGCCTATTTCTCCTGTGACGCAGCATTATTTCATAGGCCTCCCCCCTCGTGAAATGGCGTCCGCCTGTCCTGTGTGGAGGGACAGGTGGAAGTGAGGTAATTCCGCTGACGTTGTGTGCCGTGGTGGGAGGCGGTCGGGAACTGCAATTCCTCATTGGTTAATATTGGGTCCTATGGAGTACAGTGGCCAATGGTGATCTACTCCGGTGGTGACGGTATGCACCGCCACGGACATGACTGCCATTTTCTATCTGATTCCTCACTTGTTACCTGACCCTCCATAGTAGAGGACTTACACTGCATGTGCTGCTGTGACCTGTGTCTAGAACTTGCCATGGCCCGTGTGACCGGGGAAAGGGCCCCAGCCTTCACTTCAGAGGAGTTGGAGAGACTGGTGGATGGGGTCCTACCCCAATACGGACTGCTGAATGGGCCTCCAGACCAACAGGTGAGTACACTGTGGGTACGATGCATGTGGCATGCATGTATAGAGGTGTGTGTGACTGCTCCATGTAAGGGGGGAGGGATGTCCTCCTGGCTGGGTACACATTGAGTGCTGGGCTATGTGTGTTCCAATAGTGCTATAAACGGGTATGGTGGGCCATATGTGTAACTAGCTGGACTGTTTGTCTAATGGTGTTTTCCTGTGTGTATTGCCTCTGCAGGTCAGCGCCCATCAAAAGAAGGGTATATGGTGTGCCATCGCCAAGGAAGTGTGGACCCTGGGGGTCTATGGCAGGCGGAGCACCCACTGTCGCAAACGGTGGGAGGACCTGAGACGCTGGGCACGGAAGACGGCAGTGGCCCAGCTGGGGATGGCCTCCCAACGAGGAAGGGGTGCCCCTTGATGGCACGCATACTGGCAGTGGCCTATCCAGAGCTGGATGGGTGCTTGAAGACATCACAGCAGCCACAAGGGGGTGAGTACAGTGGCTATCATTACAACTTACGCTGGGTGGGATGGTATCCGGGTGGTGGTTGTGTGTCCTTGTGTGCCCCTAGGACAGACCAGACATAGCAGCTTAGGTCCTCTGGTGGCTAGGGGTCTGAAGGGATAATACTGCCTACCTAGTTTGTTAGCATCCATAACTGGCTAGGGCTGCGTGGATCCCAGGTGTGCTGCAGTTGGCGGTGTGTGCCCCTCCTCATGTCTTGGTGGCTAGCAATGTCAGTGGTTGTGCAATGCATAGTGCATAGGCCTGTTCCGTGTGTGAGGGTGATGTGTACGCCAATGGTTGTGTTGGTGCAGTCATTGACTCAGTTTATCCTTTGTCTCTCTCCCCCTTTCTTGTTTTGTATTCCTGTCCTTTTGTGCAATAGTATCATCTGGTGGAGGGGCAGAGGCACCGGCGGCGGAGGGAGCTGCATCCCACAGGACCCAGGAGGCAGAGTCCACCGACGCTGAGGGCACCAGTGGGACGGAGGGCGAAGGGAGTACCATGGCGGAGACTGGAGGGGAGCATAGCAGACTCTGATACCTCCTCCAATGGGAGCTCACTGATGGTGCCAGACACCTCTTTGTCCACCCTAGCTACAGGTACAGCCACGACCCCGTACCAGCACTGCCCTCCCAGCAGCCCCTCAGCGAGTTGCCCGTGCCTGCTCACCCAGGAGGGTGGGCATCTCCTTCGCCCCAGGCACCTCAGGCCCTGCCCCATTTAGGCCTGCTGCCCTGAGTGAGGAGGCTATTGACCTCCTGTGATCCATCTCTGTTGGGCAGTCAACCATTGTGAATGCCATCCAGGAGCTGGCAGACCAAATGCAACAGGCCGATGCATTTCTGGAGGGCATTCACACTGGCTTGGCGGCCCAACAGAGATCAATCCAGGCTCTGGCCTTCTCTCTGATGGCAGCCATTGTCCCTGTTTCCACCCTCCCCCCTCCAACTTCCTCTACCCAATCCCATTCCCCTCAACCCCAACCTATCCCAAGCACACAGGCAGACGAGCATGCACACAGGACAACACACAAGAGTGGCACACGCAAACACAAGCACCATACTTCATTCCACAGGCACTTACACAAACACCATCCAGTTGCAGACACAACAACATCCACTATTTCCACTGTCTCCCCCTTTTCCTCCTCCTCCACCTCCCATCCAGTTACGTCCACACTCACACCTGCATGAACGACATCACCATCCACTACCTGCATCATCACCACTCCAAGCAGAACACAAACCTCACTGGCAGACACCTCCACAGCATCCATGGACAGATCCCCTGTGTCCTCTCCCACTGTGTCTGTTCCCCCCTCCTAAAGTACACAAACGCAAGCACTCAGACACCCAACAGCTATCCACCTCACAACAGCATACAGCCCATGCACCTGCACCCAAATCCAGAAGACAGACACCTCCAACAACCACTCCCTCATCCTCCACTCCCATTACTTCTCCCTCTTCCCGCCCCAATGTCCCTAAAAAGCTTTTCCTTTCCACCATTGACCTATTCCCTACCCCTCCTCCCATCCTGCACGTATGGCCAGGGTATCAAGAACCCAGCTAAGCACCTCATCCACACAGTCCACAGGCCCAGTTCCATCCGCACCTACTCGTGGTGGAAAGGATTCCGGGCCACAAATACGGAAGGGGAAGGAGCCTGCACCAGCCATCCGAAAGGGGAAGGAGTCTGCACCAGCCATCCGAAAAGGGAAGGAGCCTGCACCAGCAAGCAAGAAGGGGAAGCAGCCTGCACCTGCCAGCAAGAAGGGGAAGGAGCCTGCACCTGCCATCCAAAAGGGGGAGGAGCCTGCACCAGCAGGCAAGAAGGGGAAGGAGCCTTCACCAGCAGCAGTCACAGAGCCCCCACCACCAAGCCTTGGTTGTGCAGCCATCGCAGGGTGCAGGGACTGAGTAGGAGCCTCCCACTACCATTACCACTACCACCACAGTGCAGCCATCAGAGGGTGCGTGGGCTGTGCAGGAGCCTCCCACGACCACCATCACCACAGTGCAGCCATCTGAGGGAGCAGGGGCTGTGCAGGAGCCTCCCACTACCACCACCACCGTGCAGCCATCGGAGGGTGCAGGGGCTGTGCAGGAGCCTCCCACTACCACCACCCCCACCACCACCACCACCACCACCACAGAGCAGCCATAGGAGGGTGCAGGGGCTGAACAGGAGCCTCCCACTACCACCACCACAACTACAGTGCAGCCATCACCGTCGGGGGGTGCAATGTGATCCTGCTTCCATGGGCTTCTGTGCGGCCTGTCCCCTCCAGAACCAGTGGGGAAGACACCCACTCCAGAGACTGTGGCCTATTATTCCTCAGGACAAAGCGCAAGGCATGTTGCCCCGTCCAGAACCAGTGGAGAAGACACACACTTGAGAGACTGTGGCCTTGCACTCCTCAGGACAAAGCACAGGGCATGTTGACCCTTCCAGAACCAGTGGGGAAGACACCCACTCCAGAGACTGTGGCCTATCACTCCCCAGGACAAAGCACAGGGCATGTTGCCCCCTCCAGAACCAGTGGGGAAGACACTCAATCCAGAGACTGTGGCCTTGCACTTCCCAGGACCAAGCACAGGGCATGTTGACCCCTTCAGAACCAGTGGGGAAGACACCCACCTGAGAGATTTTGGCCTTGCACTCCCCAGGACAAAGCACAGGGCATGTTGCCCCCTCCAGAACTAGTGGGGAAGACACCCACTCCAGAGATTGTGGCCTATCACTCCCCAGGACAAAGCACAGGGCATGTTGCCCCCTCCAGAACTAGTGGGGAAGACACCCACTTGAGAGAATGTGGCCTTGCACTCCCCAGGCCCAAGCACAGGGCATGTTGCCCCCCCCCCCAGAACCAGTGGGTAAGACACCCACTTGAGAGACTGTGGCCTTGCCCTACCCAGGACCAAGCACAGGGCATGTTCCCCCCCCCAGTGGTCTTGTTTCCGCATTCGGCTGAGGTGCCCCCCTCCTCCTGAGGTGCCTGCCTATTTGCCAACTGATGCCCCTGCAGTGTTCTCTCCATATTGATGCAGGTAACAAGTGGGGCCTTGGACTTTAGACTGGGCAGTGTTCTTTTTTGTACATATCTGTTGCATTGGCAAAATTATTATTTATACTGTGTTGATCTTATTACAATCACTTTAGTCAATTCCTGTTGCCCTTGCATTATTCAGCCGATTTACGGGGATTAACTTGTTTTCTTGGGCAGCTGGTTGTGTGTATGGTGTGTGTGTCTGGGGTGTGTATGGTGCGTGTGTGTGTCACTCTCGTTTTCCTCCCCACCTCCCTTGTGTGCTAGGCGGATGTACTGACCGCCGTCGTCTTCGCTGGCGTTGGTGTTCGTGGTGGAACAGGACGCAGAATATCATCGGGAACACTTGCAGTCTGGTTCCATGGCAGTGTGGTTCTTCCCTGTGTCTCCAATGGTGAGTACTTTCACTTCTGTGCAGTGTTTCCGCCAGGCTTTTTATGTCATTGGTACCGCCCCAGAAAGGTGGCAGATTGTCTTGTCATAATATGGTGGGCGGAACTTTGACTTCCACTTGGCTGTAGGCGGCTACCTGGTGCCTGTTATTTCCGCCCTGGCGGTCGGTGTGGTACATTGGCTGCCTTTCGGAGATCTTTCCGCCATGGTCATAATTTGGCAGTAGTTACTGCCAGCCTGTTGGCGGTATAACCGCCACTTTATCACCGACCTCCATGGTCGTAATGAGGGCCATAGTGAAGTGGCCATTGTTGTTTTTTTCTAGTGTTACATGGGTGTTTCCATGTCACCTTTTTCTGTATACTTGTCAACACCAAAGCAGTACACGCTCTATTGGCAACAAAAATGCAAAAACCCAGCACTCTCAAAACAACGTAATTTATGCCTTGTGCTGATATGTTGTAGTTTAACCTTTTGCATTGCAGAGTTCAATCCTGAAAACTTATTTTTAATATGCTTACAAATACTGTTCCTTTGCAATGTATTGCTGCAGGTTTTCAGAGTGTGTTAGGGTGTGGCCCCTTTCCAGGGCCTTCCAGAGACTTTCCCTGCAACATGCCTGGGCGTGGTTCTGGGCTGGGCCAAGACTCTATAAAAGAGAGCCAGCCCAACTCCCAGTGCTCACTATTCAGAGGTCCTGGTGCACAGCAGCAGCTTCTTCCTGAGCTCCTGTCCCGGCAGCCTATTTGGATCTTCCAGTCTTCTGCCCTTCATCCTTCATTGGTGATCATTGTTTCAGGCGGTAAGACGGTGGTTGGACTGTCCCGACACCGTTATTGAGAATTTTCATATTCTTGGTTTAATTCTTAAATGAGTAACAGATTATTGGCGCGCTACCATTTCTTGACATTTATATGGTAGTTTACAAATAGGCAAGACGCGCGATTTGTTTCATAAAGGTTTGACTTTGTTATTCATTGCGTGCTACCATTTCTTGACATTGGCATGGTGGTTTAAGAATCGTCAAGACGTGCAATTTGTTTTATGGTGTTTAAACATTGTTGTCCATTGCGCTCTACTATTTCTTGACATTTACATGATGTTTTACGAATTGGCAAGATGCGCAACTCGTTTCATGAGGATTTAACTTTGTTGTTCATTGCGCGATACCATTTCTTGACATTTACATGGTGGCTTAAGAATTGGCAAAAGAAGCACGATTCGTTTCATTGTACTTTGATCTTGTTATTTATTGTGAGCTGTTATTTCTTGACATTTACATTGTGTTTTACGAATCGGCAAGACAAGCGATTCAATTAATGATAATTTGACTTTGATATTCATTGCATGCTACCATTTCTTGGTATTTTACATGGTGACACTCGAATCGGCAAGACGCACGATTCTCTCCTCGAGTTTATTTCATGTTGTTTATTGTATGCCACTATTCTAAGATATTTATTATGTAATATTCGAGTTGACAAGTTATGTGATTTGTTTCCTGAATCCATATTGTGTTATTCATGGTGCACAATCCTTTTATGGTGTTTACTATATATATATATATATATATATATATATATATATATATATATATATATATATATAAATATATATATATATCTGCAATATGCGCAATTTGTGTTGAAACATTTTAAGAGTACACAGAAGGCCAGAGTTTCTAGATGCAATATTGTATGGTCCTAATATACATTCTCTAAACAGGATTTATATGACTGGTTTAAAATTTTGTCAGAATGTTTTTCTGATTCTCATGTAAAGGAAAGTACTTGAATAAGAAAGTTTTCATTTGATTCATCTTGATTCCCTGACAGGTATCCGGCCATCTTGAAACTTAGTCATTTTAAACTTAACTCTTAGATTGTTCATGTTTTCAGAGTGACTAGGCTTAGAATCATAGTCTAGTATTGATTTCAGGAGATATAATTTTCATATTGTGTGTTCTAACCTTTTTCTTACTACAGGTCTCCTTCCCAGCTATTCCCTTCCTAATCCCCTCTGCCCCTCTTGAACTCTCTCAGTCTCTGTGATTTATCTATCAGAGTCTTGGAGCTGTTCAGTGGTGGACGTGTTGGGAACGTGCACAGACCCCGAGGATCTAGTGACTCTGACAATACTGTACTTCTTTCAGCAACATGGCTGGATTATTTGGCCATCATTTCTTCATGATGTGGAATGGGGTATATGAAGATTAGCTGTATGCCTGCCCTTGTGTGGGATCTGTAGTATTGAACTTGGCATTGCCCTACTATTGTGTGATAACAGGTAACTGAAGGATGCTACAGGAGGCAAACCATTGAAGATGACAAGGTCTCCTTCTTGTTCAATGGGTACTGTGATTGCACAACTTTGTAACATGCATGAATAAGGTGTTGCAAACGTGAGAGCCACTTTGCTTGAGCTTGTGGCTCGGGCTACTGTACGTCATGATAATGTTTGCTAATCACAGCTGTTGTTCAAGTGTGATCTGGAACATGTAGTAACTCTATTCGTCTTTGTAATTTCAGCATCATCCCAGGCAAGCAGAGGAGACAGGGAAGAACCAAGTGGGGGAAGCAGCTGGCCACAGTACCTCCAGCCGTGAGACAACTGACAAGGAGAGACCCAGTGGCCCAGAGGGTGAGGGGAGTGCCACGGAGGACACAGGATTTACGCTATCACCTTCAGATTCTTCCTTCAATGGCCACTCCCTAGTGGTGGCGACCACTCCTGTTCCATCCTTGTCTGCCACCCCCAGTCTCATCGACACCCTTCATGCTGCTTCCCACCCAGTTGGCTGTGTCGGCTCACCCAAGAGGGTGGGCGTCTCCTTCGCTCCAGGCACCTCACCCTCTACCCCGTTATCCCTGCTGCCCTGAGAGAAGAGGCTGTTGGCCTCCTGAAGAGTATCTTTGTGGGCCACACTGTGATTCTGAATGCCATCCAGGTGAAGGACAGCCAGCTCCAGCAGATGGTTGCGTACCTGGAAGGCATTCATAGTGCCATGTTTGACATACAGAGATCTTTTCAGGCTCTGGCCTCCTCACTGATGGCAGCCATCCACCCCCAATCCTCCCCCACCACCTACCTCTTCCCCATCCAATTTCTTCAGTTCCCAACCTGTCCCAAGCACACAGCCACATTTGCACACATCCACCTCAACACACACAAGCAGCACACATAAAGACAAGCACCACAAGACACACCGGCATGCAAGCACTCAACAGTAACTCACACACACCACAACAATCACCATTCCACAAAGACAGCACCCCCACTGACCCACACACCACAACTTTCATACCCACGGACACCACCCCTACACTCACTGACACATCCACCATATCCCAAGACAGTACCTCAACACCCTCAGACCCACAAACCACAGACACTATGCCCCCAGACACCACCGCAACACCCACAGGGACAGCCACTTCCACCATACCCCCAGACCAGTGCTTAATTTGTGCTTGTTATTTCCTTATTTTTTAGGGCAGGCGCTTTTTCTTCTGCCTCAAGCATTTGCTGCGAGCAAAAGACACATTTGGGAAAGACAGAGGAAGAGAAAAACGAAAAAGCGTCACAATGGGAGAAAGCAGAAAGCTGCAAGAGTGAGCTGAAGGGGCAGGGAGTGGCTTTAAATGTACTGAAGAGGCCTGAGATGGCTTCAGGATTACGCCGCCTCAGTATTCTGTGTTCGCACATTTTATTGCAGCAGCTGCATGTTTAAGAGGAGGGCTTTGGGGACCGGCACGTTTTTATTTACAAATTAAGCACTTCCCCAGACACTCCCCCTACACCCACAAACAGCCACCACTCCCACATTACCCAGCATCTCCACCTCACAGCCCCCAAGAAATGCAAATGCCCACACTCATACATACAATAGACACGACCTAAGCCCAAGCATTCCTCAGACATGCACACACCAGAAGCATCAACACCCACAGGCAAGACACGCACTCCCTTGACCTCTCAACCCTGGAGCCCTTCTGCAGACCCTACCCGTTTTCTCAAAGAAGGTTTCCTTTTTTACCTTACCCTTACCTCTGTGATTCCCACCCCCTCCCAAAACCGAAAAAAAAAACCACCCACATCCTAGCCCATCCCTTCCAATTTCTCCCCTGCCTCTGCAACAGCCAAATCCCTCCCACTCCGAAGAAGGCACCCCTCCAAAAGAGACGTCCACCCCTCACAAACCCTACCATCCCAAATCTGACACCAGCCCACCCAAAAATTATCCCTGAGGTGCATGTATGTCCACTTTATGCCCCTTCCTGTGGAGGTTTTTTGGCAGTGATCAATCAATCAAACATTTGTAGAGCGCAGTATTCACCCGGTAGGGTCTCAAGGCGCTGGGGTGAGGGTGGGAAGGATCTACTACTGCTCGAATAGCCAGGTCTTGAGGCATTTCCTGAAGGTCAGGAGGTCCTGGGTCTGTCAAAGGTAGACGGGGAGGGTATTCCAGGTCTTGACGGCGAGGTGAGAAAAGGCTCTGCTGCCGTCTGTAGTTCGATGGATGCAAGGGATGGTGGCGAGGGCAAGCTTGGCGGAGTGGAGCTGGCAATGGGAGCGTAGAAGGTGAGTCGGACGTTGAGGTAGGCAGGACCTGTGTTGTGAAGAGCTTTGTGGGAGTGGATGAGGAGTTTGAAGGTGATCCTCTTGTTGACTGGAAGCCAGTGTAGGTCTCTGAGGTGGGTTGAGATTAGGTCGCAGCGTGGGATGTTGAGGATGAGGCATGCAATGGCGTTCTGGATGCACTGAATCTTCTTCTGGAGCTTGGCTGTAGTTCCTGGATAGAGCGCGTTGCCGTAATCCAGTTTGCTGCTGACTACGGCGTGGGTGACAGTCTTTCTTGTTTTGATGGGGATCCATCTGAAGATCTTGCGGAGCATGCGGAGGGTGTTGAAGAAAGAAGAAGAAACGGTGTTGACTTGCTGGGTCATGGTGAGGGAGGAGTCCAGGATGAAGCCTAGATTGCATGCGTGGGTGGTGGGTGTAGGTGCGGTTCCTAGGGTGGCTGGCCACCAGGAGTCATCCCAAGCTGAGCGGTTGGAGCCGAGGATGAGTGAGGATCTCTGTCTTGTCAGAATTAAGTTTGAGGCGGTTCTTCTCCGGATCCTGGCGTTGTGGAGGCGAGTACATAGGGTGTGGTGGCAGACAGTGTCAAAGGCAGCCGAGAGGTCCAGGAGGATGAGGGCTGCGGTTTCGCCTATGTCGAGCATGGACCTGATGTCATCGGTTGCGGCAATGAGGGCGGTCTTGGTGCTGTGGTTCCTACGGAATCCGGATTGGGAGATGTCTAGTGTGTTGTTGTCCTCTAGGAAGCAGGTCAGCTGGCCGTTGACGATTTTCTCGATGACCTTCGCCGGGAAGGGAAGGAGGGAGATGGGTCGGTAATTCTTGAGCTCTTCGGGATTAGCTTTGGGTTTCTTTAGCAGGACGTTGACTTCAGCGTGCTTCCAGCTCTCTGGGAAGGTGGCGGTCTCGAAGGAGCAATTGATGATCATGCGGAGTTGGGGGGCAATGATGGGGCTCGCTTTATTGAAGACATGGTGGGAGCAGGGTTTGGAGGGAGATCCGGAGTGGATGGTGCTCATGGTTTTAGTGGTGTCCTCGTCGTTGATGTGGGTCCAGGAGAGCAGGAGGTTGGTGTGGTTGGGTGCGTTGGGGTTGGTAAAGATCGTGGTGGTCATGGGGGGATGAGAAGTTGAAGCTGTTGTGGATTTCCATGATCTTGCGATGGAAGAAGGTGGCAAGGGAGTTGCAGAGGTCTTGCAATGGGGGGGGGTCGATGGAGCATGACCTGGGGTTGGTGACTTCTTTGACGATGCTGAAGAGCTCTTTGCTGTTGTGGGCGTTGCTGTCGATGCAATCTTTGTGGAGGGTTCTTTTGGTGGACCGGATGAGCTGGTGGTGCTTGCGGATGGCTGTCTTGAAGGCTGCGTGGTTGCTCTCTGTAGGTTTGTGGCACCACTTCTTCTTGATTTTCCGGCATTCTCGTTTGGAGGTCTGAAGGTCGGCGGTGAACCAGATGGCCTTGGTGCTGGTGCGGTTGCTGGAGGATTTCCTGAGCGGGGAGAGGGTGTTGGCACAGTCGTCTAACCAGTGTCTAAGGTTGAGGTCAGCTGTGTTGGGGTCAGAGGTGCTAGGTGGGGGGGCCCGGGCAAGGATAGAGATCAGTTGGTCTCCTGAGATCTTGTTCCAGCTGCGGCGGGGGATCTGTTGTGGGCGGTGGTGAGTGGAAGGTTTCTGGAAGAAGTGGACATAGTGCTGGTCAGTCTAGTGGAGTTCGGTGGTGTGGCTGAAGGTGACGTGGCTGCTGGTGGAGAAGATGGGGTCGAGTGTGTGGCCGGCGGAGTGGGTGGGCGTGGGGACCAGATGTTTGAGACTGAGGTTGGAGAGGTTGTCGATCAGAGCAGTGGAGTTGCTGTCGTTGGTGTTCTCGAGGTGAAAGTTCAAGTCGCCAAGGAGAATGTAGTCTG
Source organism: Pleurodeles waltl (assembly GCF_031143425.1). NCBI lineage: Eukaryota > Metazoa > Chordata > Amphibia > Caudata > Salamandridae > Pleurodeles > Pleurodeles waltl. Next base: position 522,760,978 of record NC_090442.1, read on the forward strand.
TGGAGGCAAGGGCCTGGGTGCTGATCATGTCGGCGATGGAGTCGCTGATCTGAGGTCGTGGGCCTGGGGGCCTGCAGACAAGGGTTCCTCTGAGGGTGGTGTTGGCGTTGATCTGGATCTTGAAGTGTAGGTGTTCGGCGGCATTGAGGGTGTCATCGGTGTTTGTTGAGATTTTGATGGTGTTCTTGTGGATTATAGCGATTCCTCCTCCTGGCCTGTTGGTGCGGTCTCTGCGGGTGATCTTGTATCCTTCGGGGATGGCTATTGTGATGTCAGGTTCCAAGGAGGGAGTCAACCAGGTTTCGGTGAAGAAGGCAACATCTGGGGAAGATGTGGTGAGTAGGTCCCAGAGTTCGACAGCGTGCTTGTGGATGGAGCAGGTGTTGAGGAGGATGCAGCTGAGGTGGTTGCGCTTGGGTCTGGCGTGGTGCTTGGCGGCTTGGGGGCAGGTGAAGCTGCAGATCCGACAGGAGAAGGGGCCATGGGTGTGCCTCCGGGTGGCTTGGAAGCAGGCAGTGGAGCGGACGGGGTTGAGGGTGTGGAGTTCCTTGGCATTGTAGTGGCATCTGGCGGTGTGGGGAGCGCGTGAGCCAGGGGGTCTGGCGCTGTGCACGGTCCAGGTGTGGGCGGGCGCAGATGGGCTTGCCTCTGGCGTGCCAGTGCCGCGCCCGCGCAGCAGCCGCCATTAAGAAGGGGAAATGGGAGGGAGGAGCAGCTGGGAGGTGGGAGCAGAGGGCAAATGGGGGCACGGGGGGGGCGGGGCCGCAGGGGACACAGAGGCGGGAAGGGAGAGCGGTAGAAGCCGAAAAGCAAGCAAGGAAATGGAAACAAAGGTGAAAGGCAGAAAAAGGCAATAAAAACACGGGCTAGAAGGCTAAAGGGCACAAATCCAACAATTCAGGGCAAATAAAAGGCTAAAGGGCACAAAGCCAAAAATACAGGGCAAATACAAGGCTAAAGGGCACAAATCCAACAATACAGGGCAAATAAAAGGCTAAAGGGCACAAATCCAAACAATACAAATTACAATAACAGGGCAGACGCACTGTACTTACGGCAACCACTAGGCACCAGGGATGAGGCGCAGGTGGGTGCCTGCGGGTGGTGGAGGGTCTCGAACTCGTGGCAGCAGCGAGGGCGGGATAGGGGGCACGGAGGGAGGCAGGAGGAGCTGCGCAGCGTGAGGAGTGAAACCTGACCTAAAATCAGGTCAGAGGTCACCTGATGCAGAGTACTGTGCATGGACTTTGGTATGGACTGGCCAATGGCCTTTGATCATAATCATTTTTATTCTAATAAACCCAAGGTGTTGTTTTTTGGGTACACATTTGTCCTGCCATTACTTTTATGCCTTTTTCTTGTTCCTAAGTAATTTGTGTTGTATGCCTACAGTTGAGTGTGTTTCACCATGATTGCTGATCCATTTTCTGTGGCTGTCAAGATCTGACTTTGTGGTGTCACCCAGGAGACGGGTAGATGTTCACTCTATGGATATGTGGGTAGTAATCCAATTGGGGTGTCCTTGCATTGTTTTGTTTGATATGGTAAGTATTTCATTTTGGATTGGCCAATGTCGTCATGTATTGGGTTAAATTTGTCCCCCTGATGTTGACTGGACATTCGTCTCATGTGTGCAAGCTAGAGTTTTGTTTGTCCCCACATGGAGGGTGTTCAGTTGTGCTACCTTCCTATACTTTTAACTAACCATATGTCCATTTTCATGTGTGCGCCTTGCAGCTACTTCATCTACATGTGTGACCCATGCTGTTGCTGTTGTATTTTCTTTCTTGACTTGTGCTTACACATTTGGCAGATTGGCATGTCACTTGGCTCTACTATTGGTTGTCTCTGAGATACATGAAGGGCCATCCTTCCTGGAGTGCCCCTGAATCCACCATCCCTATTGCACAGGTATTGTTTGCACTGTGAGCTTTGGATATTTGTCTCACAAAATATTGTGCATCCCATTGACCTTCCATTGTGTTGCAATGTAGGTGATATGTGTGGGTCCATCACAGGGATGTTTTATGGAAGGTGTGTTTGGGTTAAATGACACATCCATACGTATGTGTATTCAATGTCTTGACAGGCCATGGCATGTGAGCAATGGAAGGGTGTCTGCTTAATTATGTGTGCTGTTGATGTGGTGTTGCTGTTGTGTGTCAAAATGTTCTGTACACTTCACTGTCCAAGAAACAAGGATGTGCAGGAGTGTGTTTTTGTAGAATATGGCGGTGCAGTGTCAGTGAGCTGCCCAAAGGGGGTGTGATGTTGCTGTGTATGGGTCATTCGTTGTGAACAACTCCGACCCGGGACACAAAAAAAAGTGCACTTGGTCCACATAGTGTAACCTACATACCAGCTGGATTGCAGTGCGTTGATTGGTTGTTGAGTTTCAGAACACTGTGTGGTCTTACCATTGGTTGCGTCCATGACGGCATGGATTTGGTGCTTAATTTATGAGCAGCAGCAGTGACGGGACGTGTATGATCATCTCCATGGCAGCACAGGACGTGTGACACTGCCTGCAGGTCAGTTCTTGCCTTTTATGCCTCCATTTCTGCATTCTGTAAGTTGGAACATGGTGGTTCGACCGCCACAGTCACGTTGGCGGAAGGCAACATCATAATCTATCCGGCAGAAACTCTGGCTCTGATTACCTCATTGGCCTATCTTGCCACTGTGGCGGTCTGAACTGCCTGGTGGTACCGGTGGGACGGGTAATACGATGGTCTGAACACCAATCCAACAGTGGTTGGACCGCCGCCAAGGTGGTCCACGGACCGTGAAACCCGTAATCAGGACCTAAGATACACATACCATGTCACTTCATAAGTTGGTAAAAGATAAACTGAGATCTGAAAGTTTGACTTCCTCAAGCTCAGTATCCATGCATAGTATGTATGTCTGTAAATGGACAACTATTATTGCCCCGGAACACGAAGCACATGGTATGAAACACATTGCTTTATTGCTTCATTGCTTTTGTATCTTTCTCTCCTTTTTTTGCACTTTGTTGGTTTTGGTTTGTCCTTATTAAAAAACAGAAGATAGACATTTTGGGCATAATTATGAGTTTGACGGACGGGATAACCCTTCTACCAAACTCACGACAGGTGGTGACCACCTCGTTGGACCTATTGGGAGTCCAAGAAGAAACCTTGGTTTCCGCCCATCAGCCTAGTGGGAAACAGGTGGCAGGACGGTCTCCAGCTTGAAATCGAGCCAGTGGCAATGCTGTCGCCTGCAGGGTTCACAGCAGAGTGTGAACATTGCAAGGGTGCTGGGCAGGGGGACCCCTGCACTGCCCAGGCCAAGTACATTGGCAGTGAAGGGCAGGGGCCACCCTGTGGCTCTCTGCACCTGTTCTCTGCCGGATTTTTTCATGGCGGCGAGACTGGTATGAAAACGCTGGCGGAGAATGAGATCATAATTTGCAGGGACAGCTGTATGCAGCGCTACCCATCGGGATCACCGATCCCGGCGGAGACGGCGGAACCCTGCGGTCTGACCATTAGGGTCTTAATGTGGCGGTTGAACCGCCACAGCAGTCTTAAGACCACCAGCCTCGTAATGAATACCTACGTACTCAGTGAGGACTTCTTTGATGGCTAATTTTTTGTTTTGCTTTCATAATATCAGTGGGCAATATTTGTCCTTGCTTGTCATTTTCCCCCTTGATTTTTATTTTATTGGAACTCTCAGTCTACACCCCAAAGAAGATGGGTGGTCGGCTTATCACTTTTCACTGAAACATGCGCCGGCACTAGCACTTTGTCCTCTTTGACCAGATATGGAACATTGGCAAATATATTTGTAAAAATTATCCATGGTGACAAAATGTTAGATGAATAGAAATTGTATATCAACATTTTGTAATATTATCTATGATTGTTTCCAGGGTTGTTAATATTCAGAATATGTACTGTAAATGATTTCCTACTATTTTCTGCCCGTTTAAAAAAAACCAAATGTTGACCTTTTTGGGCTTGTTTCATGTCAAAAGATACAGTACAATATAATATGGTTTTTACATATTTGTTGGGTGATGTGTGAAGTATGAGTGGTATGGATACATTTAGTGAGTATGTGGAGTTTTAGGTGGTGGGGATAAGGTGGTGTGCTTTGGAACTATTATGTTTATGCTTACAGTACTGCGTTCTGATATGATGATCTTGGTGTGTTCCAGTCATAGCAAGGGAAGAGGTCAAGAGGATGTTCGATGAAATGGTAGTGTAGTGGTTTATTAAATCAGTGAAGGCAGCGAGGTGGGTATCTCCTGTTGTTGAAATGGAGAAGTCAGACAGGAGGTTACATTTTGTGTTGCTCTTAGAAGCCTAAATTGGAACATTACTAATGACATTTTTCCTCTGTCCAACGTAAATTAGATTTGTTCTAATAACATTTTCTTGTTTATTTTGGCAAAAATACAAAAAAATGCACAGCCATTTCAGGTCCTTGCATGGAACCCTTGACAGATAACCATATAAATCCCTCCGCACAGTTGTTGCCCTTCATCTCGCCTTAATCACACTCCCCGCCCTGTTCAAAGTAGGACCACCATTTTCCCCATACTTTACCATGTTTTTTGGGCACCCACATGCTATGTAAATAGCTTCCTCTAGCTTTTCATATTGATCCATGCTCACCCTCTATTTTCTCAGTGGAAGGGAGGGACTTGGGCTTCTTCCAATATTTAGCTATGTCTCTTTTTTCTAACACCATTCCCAGACCCACCAAGATTTATTCCACCCTGGGGCCTCCCAAATCATCTAGTATCCTTAGTAAAGCGGCTTTAGAAGAGCCTCAATCTGTTGACTCAATACCTCCAAAAGTATATGGAAGATGGTGAGCCAGTATCGCTGAATAGGAGTGCATCCCCACACCATGTGAATGAAATCTCCAATGCCATTGCAGCATCTAGTGAAGGTGGGTTCGAGAGTCTTTTGATGTCCACGGCTGTCTAGGAATAAAGTATGTACAGTGTAAGTAATTTTGTTGGATGAGGCATAATCAGGCTGATATTGCCAGGGTGTGTGGTGCCATACATGCTTCTCTCCAATCTGCATCCACAAGAAGACCTAAAGAGCCCGTGTGTTCTCATAGCTACAAGGTTGCAAGGTGAGCGATTGATTGGGCCTCTGTACGCCCGTGAGATGCCCCCATCTTCTGGGCCCAATAGTATTCGTCAACCAAGGGGTTGTAGTCCGGTGGCACAGCAAGGACCTCCTGGAGGCCCGCTAGGGCATGCCTGAGCTGCAGGTAGTGGTAAAATTAGGATTTGTGGAGAGAGAGTTAAGTTTGAGGGGTAAGAAAGGATTTTATGTGGTCACCCTCCCACAATCACCCATTTTCAACACACCTCTTCTGTCCCAGCCCTTGAACCTCTCCAGCTGTGACACCTGGTTCAGCCATGTACCGGTACAAAGGGGGATTTCAATTGTCTCCCTGCTGTCCCATCCTATCCAGTGCAGCGCTGCCCTCCAGGCCCGAGGCACCACCCTAGTTATTTTCCGAAGGGCCAGAGGTATTGGAGTCCCTTATAGCATACCTGTAATGCTATCAAAACTGATCAGTGAGACCTCCATTCCAAAGGCAGGGTCTACCCACCCCCTCCATGCACTCAGTCCTTCACCACCAATGTATGCACAGCCCAGTAGTAGAGGCGTATTTCAACCATGGCCAGGCCTCCATTGAGTGTGGATCTCACACTTTTGTCAAAGGAGGTTTGCCCATATAAATTTAGGAGCTTTAGTGGTGATGGCGTCATACCAGTGGTTCGGGTTGGAAAAGGGGAAATTTTGGAGGGTGTATAGTAGGCGTGGAAGGACCGTCCTTTTATATATGGTTACGCTACCCAGGAGATTGAGTGGCAGTTTGAGTCATCTATCCAAATCCTCCAGAACTGCCAGGTCTGGTTTCCAGGTCATTTGGATCTCCAAGAATTGGAAACTCAAGCATTTGATGGGGAAGCTGGACACCAGGTTTTGTCTCCTCGCAGAGGCACCAGAAGTGATTTAGACCAGTTCACCTTTAATCCTGATGTGGTTGTCCAAAATAGAGGTAAGGCAGGGTCCGATCTCCTCCGCACAGGCCATGAATAGGAGGACATTGTCTGTGAAGAGTCCTATCTTAACCCCTAGCACCATTCCTCAATTGATACTCCAGTCCTGAGCGTCACATTGTATCCAAATCACCAAGGGCTCAATCGCCAGAGAGAAGAGAAGGGGGATGAGGCAACACTGTTTTGTGCCCCATTAGATCTAAAATCGTACACTCGCGCCTGTGGTTTTGGCATATAAGAATGGCTATAGGATTGGAATCGAGCACCAATGCTCAGTTTAGCCAGAACCTCCTGTAAAAAGGCCAACGAATCAAAGGTCTTCTTGAAGTGGAGAGGCATTAGTGCTGTGGTGCAGTGCAGCATCTGGAAGTGGGCCAGGGCTAGATGAACCCTCCTGATGCAGTGCCTTGTACTGCAATGGGGGATAAAGTTGCACTGGTCTGGGTGGACAAGCCGAGTCAATACATGGGTGAGCTGTCTCACCAGTGTCTTTGCAAATAGCTTAACTTCAACATTTATGAGGGATATAGGCTGGTAAGTGGCGCACCTGTCGGATGGCTCACCAGGTTTCAGCAATACCACAATGGCTAGGTTTATCTCCGTGGGAAGTGGTCCTGCTCAATGGTTTCAAGGTAAATGAGATTGTTTTAATGCAGAATGGTGTTAAGTACTTCTCAAAGTTGGATTTCAGATGCTTAGTTCAGATAACTCCACCAAAAATCTATATCTCTGATAGGCTTTATTATAGCTGGGGGCGGGGCACAGTCCCAAGGAGTGGATTTCTAACTCCCTGGTTCATAGATCTAGTTCAATGCACAAACATTGAGGAAGTAAGCCATCTGGACTGTGACACGCCCTACTCTTGCATTGGAAGTGTTTCCTGCTTACAATCAGCCCCATATGAAAAGTTCAGGGACTGTATTGGAACTCCAAACAATCCTTCATTAATGAATACACCGAAAATATGGACCTTGTAAAATCTATATGGTCTTTGCATCGTTTCTGTTTTCTTGTGCTCCTGTCGTGGGTACTAGGCTCAGCCACTCAAGCTAGGTCCCGTTTTTATCAGGAGATGTGTGTGAATGCTGGACGATAGGAATTTTGTGATCTCTGCAGATTCCAGAACTTTCCTACACAGAATGTGAGCAAAATGCGTGTGTTAGCCAAAGTCTAAGGTTTGCAAGTTCTTCTCCCTACATGTCTAATGTTCAGAAATGTCTAGGTTTGAAACGTTTCCCTGCGTGGTGGGTGAACCAGGGCCCAAAACCCCATTACACACATCACCAAACCGGGTCATTTTTGTCTCAGATTTTTTTCATGTTTTCATGTCTTGTTCTGGAGCGTTTTTTGGCACGGAAGTTAGGCCCAGACACACAAGTGGGGTGCCATTTTTACCAGAAGTGTGGGAATTCTGAGTGGCAGGAATGTTGTTGATCCCTAGCTTCCTGTTTTCTCTCCTATATATGTGGGGTAAATGGGTGTTTTAGTCAAAGTTGATTCACATTAACAAGATTACAACAGAGCTCCCATGTATCCTATAGGTAGTAGGACGCCCGCTCCGTAGCAGAACAGGAAGAAATCCAATGATGAAGCATGTCACCAAGTGGTAACCCTGGTGGGTGATTGTTTTTCTAACAGGAAAATCCTTTTTTCCTGTCCATCCTGTGGTATTTCTTTTAGCTGGGTCTCTTTTGTAATGTTATATAGGGTATAAGGAGGACAGACCGCCCCCCCCCCCCCCCCCCAAACCTCCTGCTCCCACTTTGTTTTTGTCTACCTTTTATTTACAAAGCTCCCTGCCCTACGGGCTACTTAGGGCCTACCTTGGGGGTGGCTTATATGTAATAAAAGGAGAGTTTAAGGCTTGGAAAGGGGTTTTAAATGCCAAGTCAACATGGCAGTGGGACACTGACTTCAGGCTGCAATAGCAAGCCTGGAACAAGCTTTAAGGTGCCACTTAAGTTAGTGGTCCAAAAAGTGCTGTAGGCCCACTGGTAGCATTTAATTTACAGGCCCTTGATATATGGTATACCACACTACAAGCGACTCACATGTAAATTAAATATGCCAATCTGGTATATTCCAATCAAACCATATTTAGGGGAGTGAGCACATGCACTTTAGCACTGGTTGGCAGTGGTAAAGTGCAGAGTCCTAAGGCCAACAGGGTGAAAATCCAGACAAAATGTATGCAAGCAGGCAAAACGTTTGGGAGCAGACAACCTCTAAGGCTGACAGGTCTAACATTAATTAATTATTGTAAATTAAATATTTAATTGATTTATAATTATTTAAATTATTTATATATTCAATTTATTTTTAATGTATATTTAAGCTTTAAAATTGTAATTAATTATTTTTATTGTACTAGCGAGTTGCTGGTTTTTGTTGGGGAATAGGGAAGGTTTTTAAAATTACAAATACTTTTATATTAATTTTAGACTTTTTAATTGTTTATTATGTAATTGCATAATTATTTAAATTGTTTTATTGTTTAGTTGGAATATTTCGTTGTGGTTACGTCCCACGGCACAGTGCTCCTGTGCCGAGGATGTAACCATTACGTCCTTGGCCCGAGCCCGGAGAGAGCGCTAGCACTCCCTCCGTGGGGTTCCCTTCTCCCCCCCCCCCCCCAAGGCGGGGATAGAAGGGGAAGACCTTCCACCCCCACCTCCCCCCGTAACGACATCAGTGCGCGATCGCACGCTGACATCATTACACACTGCCGGTCGCACTGGAAGCCATTTGCTTCCAGTGCGATCACAGGAGAACAGGTGAGTTTCTCCTCCGGCGGGTGGGGGGTTTGGGACAAAGAGGCACCGGGGGAAAGGAAAGGCTTTTCCTTTCCCCCGGTGTCTCTTTGAGCATTCCAGGAATGCCCACTAGACGCCAGGGATTTTTCTTTTGTATTGTTGTAAAATGTTTTCATGTTTGGGAGCGGCACCTTGAGCAAGGGTCGCTCCCATTTGGGGGGCATGTTTGTGTGGCCTATTATTTTTAGGCTGATTTGCCCCCAAAGGGAGCAGAATCCACTAGACGCCAGGGATTTTTTTTTTTTTCATGTTTGTAATGTTTTGCGTTGGGGAGCGGCCCCTTGGGCAAGGGTCGCTCCCATTTGGGGGCATGTTTCTTGTGGCCATTTTGGGGCAGATGGGCCTATTATTTTTAGGCTGATTTGCCCCCAAGGGGAGCAGAATCCACTAGACGCCAGGGATTTTTTTTTTTTTTATATTTCCAATGTTTTGCGTTGGGGAGCGGCCCTTTGGGCAAGGGTCGCTCCCATTTGGAGGCATGTTTGTTGTGGCCATTTCTGCCCCCCTTGGGGGCAGATCGGCCTATTATTTTTAGGCTGATCTGCCCCCAAGGGGGTCAGAAACCACTAGAACGCCAGGGATGTTTTTACATGTTTATTTTTGTTGGGGGGGGCCTTCGGCAAGGGGCACCCCCTAAGGGAGGCATTGAACTGTTGGCCATTTCTGCCCCCCTATTTTCTTTTAGGCCCATCTGCCCCGAAGGGAGGCAGAAGCCACTTAGACACCAGGGATAGTGTGTGTGTGTTAGTGGAGGGGGGGGGGGCAGCCCCTTAGGCAAGGGTCCCCCCCCTTTGGGGGCACGTGTACCAAGGCCATTTCTGCCCCCCTTGGGGACAGATGGGCCTATTTTTTTTAGGCCAAAGCCACGTAGGCACCAGGGATAGGGTGTGTGTGGTTTGTTTTTTGTTTAGGGGTGGGCCCTTGGGCAAGGGTCGCTCCCCCTGGGGACACACTACTAAAGGTATTTTCTGCCCTCCTTGGGGCAGATAGGCCTATTTTTTAGAAGGCCCGTCTGCCCTTGTGGCAGAATCCACTTAGGCACCAATTTCTAAATGCTTGATGGTGGGATGTTTGTCAACTGACGAAGTATTTGCATTTGTGATACATTTTTTCCTCCTTTTTGTTCTAGTTCAAAGCTTTTGCTTTCTTTGCTGTGGCTCCTTGCGGTTTTGGCAGTGGTTGACCTGCAGTTTGCATAGTTGCATGTTTTAGGTAAGTGAAAGCAATTTACTCCAAAGGAGTATTGTTGGCATGCATGAATGACATGTTTGTAGGTGGTGTACTAAATGCAGGTTTGTGTGAAATTTTCCTTAGATTTGTGCACAATGATATTTGTGTTGTCTTATTTCTAATTTGCTTTTCTTTCTTTCTTTTTAGTGGGATATCATTGGTGATTGCTGTGTCTGTGCAGAGTAGTTGCTGGTGATTCAAGCTTTTTCAGGCAAGTGAGCGGTATAGTTTTTGAGTTTATAAGTCTTACTAATAAAGCTACACTTTATTACTTATCTTACACAGTGCTGGTTGTTGGTGGTGCATTTGTCCAGTTAATTTTCGTAGCAAAGATCATGGCTAGCCGCAGGATGACCGCTCAGCAGGTGGTTGGTATGCTTTTTTAGTCACTGTCTGATCATGATTATGAGACGTACTCTGCATCTGAGGCAGAGGAGGAAGTGAAAGATTCTGGCAGTGAAGTTTCTGTCGGAGAGGAATCTTCTGATGAGGAAGCCACACTCAGTGCTGATGAAGGGCCTGTTTCAGAGGACACTGATGTGCCATTAGTGCAGCAACCTGGGGCTGAAAGGTTTCCCGTTAGAAGACCTGAACTCTGGGTTGCCCCAAACATGGAGCAGCCAGAGTTGCCTGCCTTTACTGGTCTCCTGGGGTGTAGAGTCAATACTGAGAACTTTTTGCCTGTCAATTTCTTTGAGTTATTTGTGGATGATGTGTTTTTGGAAGAGATTGTTGAGCAGACTAATTTGTATGCGGAGCAGTATTTGAGGGACAACGCTGCTAGACTTAGGCCGCACTCTAGAGCTGCCCAGTGGATTCCCACAAATTTGGAGAAGATGAAAAGGTTTTTAGGTTTGACTCTTTTGATGGGGTTGATAAGGAAGCCATCACTGGCTTCTTATTGGTCTACTAGTCCCTTGATGGCAACAGCTATATTTCCTGCAACAATGAGTCGTAATCGGTATTTGCTTCTTCTTAGGATGTGGCATTTTATTGACAATGCATTAGCCTTGCCATGAGATCACCCTGATTCTGACTGTCTTTTTAAGATTAGGCCTGTCCTTGATCATTTTGTAGATCGGTTTTCAGAGGTCTATGTTCCAGGCAAAGAAATAGCTGTGGACGAGTCTTTGGTCCTCTTCAAGGGTTGTTTGGTTTTTAGGCAGTACATTCCTAGCAAGAGGGCATGATGTGGAATTAAATTGTATATGCTGTCTGAAAGTAGTACAGAATATGTGTATAATTTCCGTGTCTACACTGGTAGGGATTCCAGTATTGACCTCCCTGGTTGTCCTCCCACTTTTGGAGTTACTGAGAAAATTGTGTGGGAACTTGGTAGACAACTGTTCAACAAAGGTTACCATTTGTATGTAGATAACTTTTACACTGGAGTGCAGTTGTTCAAGGAATTGTTTAGAGTGGACACTGTTGCTTGTGGCACAATTCGTTGTAACCGGAAAGGCTATCCAAGGGAGCTTGTCTGTATAAAAAAAAAAAAAAAAAAAATTCAGAGGGGACAGTGTAGTGCCTTGCGGAATGATGAGCTGCTAGCTTTGAAGTTTTCAGACGAGAGAGGTCTACATGCTAAGTACCATCCATGGTGAGAGTACTTCCCCCGTGACTGTTTGGGGCCAGGTTGCTGAAGTGCGCAAACCTGTGTGCATTTTAGATTATAATAAGCACATGGGAGGTGTATATAGAGTTGATCAAAGGTTGGAACCTTATACTGCTATTTGTAAGTCTTATGTTTGGTATAAGAAGTTAGCAATTCATCTCTTCCACTTAGCAACTTTTAATGCTTTTATTGTGTTTAAGAATAGGTCTCAAGAGTCAAAGATGACATTTGTGAAATTTCAGGAGTCAGTGATAGAGAGCCTTATTATGGTGGAACAGGCCAGAGTTCCTAGAGAAGTAGTAGTGGAGGATGTGGCTGGATTGAAATATCGCCACTTTGCTGAGCACATTCCTCCCACACCCAAAAAAGACTTTCCAGCTAAGAAATGTAGAGTGTGTTTTCAAAGAGGTATCCGGAGGGAGACTCAAATGTACTGCCCAGATTGTCCTTCAAAGCCTGGGCTGTGTGTGGGTGGTTGTTTTAAGAATTACCACACCCAGAAGAATCACTGGGAACAACCATGAGTGTAAACTCATGTCCGTTTTGTATTTTCATGTGTTCAGTTTCATGGTTAGGATTTCGGTCATGTACTTAGTTAGAGCTTTTGTGTTTGTAGTTTTGTAATTATTTCTAATTAGTTAGGGGTTTCTTTGTTTAAATAAATACAAAAAAGTGCTGCCATTGTGTGTGGAGTGGGGGCTTGGCTGAGGGTGTACATAGTGCACATATTGACTTGCAGTTGGCTACTACAACACACTGCCAGCCAAACACCAGTCCACACACTCCCATGAGCTGGTGTGATTGCTGTATCAGGCATGTGGGCGTATGTAAGTGATGGGCCCTTTAGTGGTGCTGTCTGTCGATGCGAGTGTTGTAATGTGCTGGGCCCGTGGCTGGCGGCGTGAATGGTCTTGTGCATGTCATGTATGAAAGGTATGTGAATGGACTGTAAAGCTGTTGGTGCCTTGCCATGGCTTTACAGCTCACGAGCTGCGAGTCATTGGTTTAGTTTTTTGGCCTTTCATTTATTACCAGTGCATTTCATTTTTGTGAAATCTCTTGTTAATAAAATTTGATCCACTGAACCATCACTCACCCTCATGCCAAATCCAACCAGTATGTGTGGTAAAAAATGACAAAACCTGCTCCGCTGTAATCAGGTGTCGTAGCACACCTGTGACACGCTAGGTGCCTCGGGTGGGACCCCGATGATGAAGCATGCCACCAACTTGGTTGGTGGGTGAGGTGTCTTTTTCACATAACCTAAGTGCGTTTCTTTTCACAATTTTAGTGTTTGGCACATCACAGACGTATGTGGACACATCAAAATGATATATTACAAAACTACCTGTGTTTGGGGGTGGGGGGGGAGAAGGGGCACCTATGTTTTTGGTCCTGGGTGCGGCCTTCATCTAGGGAAACCTACCAAACCCAGACATTTTTTTTTTAAACTAGACACCCCAAGGAGTCCAGGGAGGTGTGGCTTGCGTGGATCCCTCAACATTTTCTTACCCAGACTCCTCTGCAAACCTAAAAAATTGCTTAAAAAAAGCATATTTTCCTGACTTTCGTTTGTACGATCACCGCTCCAGCACAAAATTCCTACTCCCCAGCGTTCCCCTCAGTCTCCCAAGTTAAATGACACCTCACTTGTGTGGGTCCCCAAAGCAGAGTCAGCCTAAAGATGTTTAAAAAAAGAATATGTCCTTATCAACTCGCTGTGCTATCCCCTCTATCTCTACAGGTTTTTGGCCTTATTCTGTTGCAGGCACCTGGCCCACCCACACAAGTGAGATATCATTTTTATCGGGAGACTTGGGGGAACGCTGGGTGGAAGGAAATTTGTGGCTCCTCACAGATTCCAGAACTTTCGGTCACCGAAACGTGAGGAAAATGTGTTTTTTTTAGCCACATTTTGAGGTTTGCAAAGGATTCTGGGTAACAGAACCTGGTCAGAGCCCCACAAGTCACCCCATCTTGGATTCCCCTAGGTCTCTAGTTTTCAAAAATGCACAGGTTTGGTAGGTTTCCCTAGGTGCCGGCTGAGCTAGAGGCCAAAATCTACAGGTAGGCACTTTGCAAAAAACACCTCTGTTTTCTGTCAAAAAATGGGATGTGTCCACGTTGTGTTTTGGGGCATTTCCTGTCGCGGGCGCTAGGTCTACCCACCCAAGTGAGGTATAATTTTTATCGGAAGACTTGGGGGAACATAGAATAGCAAAACAAGTGTTATTGCCCCTTGTCTTTCTCTACATTTTTTCCTTCCAAATATAAGAGTGTTTAAAAAAGACGTCTATTTGAGAAATGTCCTGTAATTCACATGCTATTATGGGCTCCCCAGAATTCAGAGATGTGCAAATAACCACTGCTCCTCAACACCTTATCTTGTGCCCATTTTGGAAATACAAAGGTTTTCTTGATAGCTATTTTTCACTCTTTATATTTCAGCAAATTAATTGCTGTATACCCGGTATAGAATGAAAATCCACTGCAGGGTGCAGCTCATTTATTGGCTCTGGGTACCTAGGGTTCTTGATGAAGCTATAAGCCCTAAATATCCCCGCAACCAGAAGAGTCCAGCAGACGTAACGGTATATTGCTTTAAAAAATCTGACATTGCAGGAAAAAGTTACAGAGTAAAACGTAGAGTAAAATTGCTGAATTTAGAATTTTGTCTACTTGTCAGAAATCTTTAGGTTTCTGGGATCCAGCATTGTTTCACGCCCATTTCTGTCACTAACTGGAAGGAGGCTGAAAACACAATTTTTTTTTTAAATGGGGTATGTCCCAGTAAAATGCCAAAATTGTGTTGAAAAATTGGGTTTTCTGATTCAAGTCTGCCTGTTCCTGAAAGCTGGGAATCTGGTGATTTTAGCACCGCACACCCTTTGTTGATGCCATTTTCAGGGAAAAAAAACCCACAAACCTTCTTCTGCAGCCCCTTTTTCCAATTTTTCTGAAAAAAAACATTTTCACTGTATTTTGGCTAATTTCTTGGCCTCCTTCTGGGGAACCCACAAAGTCTCGGTACCTCTAGAATCCCTAGGATGTTGGGGAAAAAAAAAAAAAGGACACAAATTTGGCGTGGGTAGCTTATGTGAACAAAAAGTTATGAGGGCCTAAGTGCGAACTGCCTCAAATAGCCAAAAAAAGGCTCGGCACAGGAGGGGGGGAAAGGCCTGGCAGCGAAGGGGTTAAAATTGTACTGTACAGTTAAATGTTTTTATTTTTGTTTGTAATTTATATTTTAGTAGAGGATTGTTGGTTTTGCAGGGGATTAGGTGGGAAGGTAAAGTATAAATAATTTTATTTTAATGATAATCCATTTTTTTATATTATTTAATTGATGATTCATAAGGTAAATTGTATTTTGTGATTGTTCTATTAATTTATTACTTTTAAAAATGTACAATTTATTTACATGTTTACACTTTTATTAGTAAAGTATATTTTAGTAGCGGGTTGTTGGTTATTTTGACATATACTATAATCTAACACCTTACCACCCTATTGGGAAGGTATAGAATAGAGAATAGGGTGGAAAGGAATTATAGTAAGTGTTAGATTAAATGTTAAACCTTTTCCTCTTGATTTTCTGCCTCTGCTGAGCCTTCTGTTCTTGATTTCAAGAGGAAAATGCTTCAGCAAGGGCAATAGAAGAGATGACTTAGGACAAGATCAAATGTGAACGGAAAGAACCACAAGAGGATTGAAGAAATAGAGATAATAAGTTTCTCTTTAACTGTTGTCATTTTATTTTCACAAATGATTCTCCGGTTAGGGTTATGATACTGTCAAAAGCAGATGTTTGACTCTGTAGAAAACAGATTAGATGTGTTCAGATTTTGAAGAAAATTGAATCTGCACAAATTTATCCCAAAAAGGAACATTTGGGTAGATCAAAAATACAACCTGGTTTACCACTGGAAGTTAAAGAAAATGTGATTGCAGTATATCAGTTTGGAACAAGGAGAGTTAGGCACAGTAGGACCAATCTCAGAGACAATGTTATCAAATTTGTCCATACCATGACAAGTGATAGTGGACTGCACCCTAAGTCTACTTTTGTCTGGAACATACCATATGACAACACTGATGAATTTCAGCTTTCGGTCATTAAACAGAAGAAATTAAGGAAATGACAGATGAGCAATAAGAAATCTACCGCTGACATTAGCTGTGATTTGATACATGATGATGACATTATTAAACCCTTATTAAAGGGGAAATATTGTCCTTGTGGACAAATCTATGAATTTAAATGAAGTCAGAAGACAACTGAAGGATCATGAATAACACAAGAATACCTTCATGAAATACACAAACAGATGTATAATTTGGACAATTGGATAGATCATGGCCTATGGAGTTAGAGGAATATCAGTTTCTGAGAAATGTACCTCCCCATTACCTACTATTTATTCTCTTCCAAAATTGCATAAGAATTCCACTAATCCACCGGGGAGGCTAATAGTATCATCAAATAATAGCCTCCGGGGAGCCACAGACTTGAAAACTTACCACATGGTTGCGCGGGCAGCTGCTGCGCCTGCTTGGATCCATGGGTCTGGGGACCTCCCTTTTTTGCCCATAGAGTGTGAGCTGGCATCCCCGTTATCGTTGCAGAGTAGGTTATTTCACACACCGGATAGGTGATGCGGGGATCTGGCATCTCGGAATTCAGTTGCATGCGCTTGGCGTTCCTTGTTACATGCGCTGGGTCTGGCTCTGTTATACTCTCCGCATGTGCACCTGGGGTGGTGCGCCTGGTTTGCACTGTGGCGGAATAGGAGCTGGGTGCGAGCCATGGATGTTTTAGGTATTGTCAATATGGGGGATCTATTTGAGAACGGGGTCATGAGACAATGGGAGGAGTTGCGTGACCGGGTCCCCGGACCGTCCGTGCTGCTCCAATATCAATACTTCCGGGCGAGACATGCCATGGCAGCGCACATGGGGGAAGACATGCAGGAACCACCAGATGTGCTGGCATTATTTGCGGTATTGGCACGTGATCAGCCCCAGAGACGTAGATCATGTTTATATGCACACATGCAGACTGAGCACCTTAACGATCTAAATACAGCTCAGCTCACGTGGCAGAGGGATTTGGAGATACAGCTTACAGATGTGCAATGGCGTCGCTGTTGCGAATTGACTCGCTCTGTCTCCCTGAATGGACATCGCCTGATCCACTTTAAATACCTTAACAGGGTATACTACACTCCCCTTAAACTTAATGGCTACGAATTACGCACCAGCACAGCCTGTCCCAGGTGCGGTGAGGACCGCGTGAATTTTCTTCACATGTCCTGGGTGTGTGCGGGGGTGCAGCGATTCTGGGTGCTAGTTTTTAAGGAACTGGAGGCGATATGTGAGCAAACACTTAGCTGCGAGCCTGTTCTGGAGCTTCTGGGGTGGGATGGGGACATACCGAAATCAATCAGGTGGTTGGTGGCCATTGGCTTATTGTTAGCCAAGCGACGAATTGCTATGAGGTGGGATCATGGCCCGGTGCAGACAGTTGTAGATTGGCACAGAGACATGGTATATTGCAACACGCAAACAGATGTATGTAGCGAATTACTGCCACCAACTCTCAAACTTACGAACTATTGGGACACCTACAAACACTATTTACTAGGTAAAGAATCTGGTGAGTCAGAAGATGCATGTGCTGCTGCCCGTGAGGACAGTGATAATGGGTCAGGGAGGGCATCCGAATAATATAGATATTAATAGTGACGTGTGACTTCTTATCAGACAGGTCTGTATGCTAACGAAATAGTTGAAACTTATATCATGACCAGCCATACTGTGTATGAATGCACTTGCTTTTACTTTTTTCCCCACTTACTATATGTGAAAGTGTTTAAAAGCATAAATAAAAATAAAAAAAATATATATATAAAAAAAAAAATAATAATAGCCTCCGGGAGAATACTTTAATTTATACTGACCGTTGTATTGCTCCTTTTGCCTAAGGCTTAATTTCATATGTATGTAATTCAAAAGATTAATAATATCCCCTGGCTAGACACACACTGATAACCGTAAATGTAGCATCTTTATATACAAACATAACACATCATTAGGAAATTGTTGCCTGCAAGTATTTTCTTAAAATAAGATTGCTCAAATATTTAGTTCACACTATGATGATACTGAGAAAGCTGGAATTTTGCTTAAAGCACAACAATTTTCAATTTCATGATGTTATGGACAAACAAAAGAGAGATACTGCTATGGGCACATACTTCACCCCAGCTATGCAAATGTGTTCATGTGCGGGTGGGAGGAGCAGGTAGTCTGGTCTGAGAAAATGCCAAACTACACTGACAAGGTAATGCTTTGGTTGCAATATTTTGATGATTTATCATATGGAATGGCGATGTGACAGCTTGAGAATTTGTTGCAGGCTGAATGATAATGATTTGAATTTACAACTAACAGCACTGGTGGATAAACACCAGCTCACATATGTACATGTTATGGTTAAGGCAGTGAGAGACAAATTGGTGAAGTGCATACTGGAAACGAACTGCAGGAAATAGTCTGCTCCATGCCCGAAGCTGGCATCCTAAAAATTGAAAAGAAGCATTTCTTTTGGAGATCTTACATAGATCCGAAGGACCTGTAGCAATGACTCTGACTTTGCCCTAGAAAGTGAGAACACACACACACACACACACACACTTTTAGGGGCCGGTGCCTAGCATGGGCATGCCCCCGCCCCCATAAAAATAGGAAAATAATATGTCTGGCTCCCCCTGAGGAGCAGATTGGGCCACTTACCCCAAACCAGCCTCATGGGGGGAGGGGGGGGGGGGGGGAGAGAAAGCCCACTAGACATGGGGATTACCTATTTTGTTTTAGAATTGTAAGGTTGGAGGATGTCCAGCATGGCATGGCCATGCTCTCACCCTCCTAAAAAAAAGGAGAAAAAGTATTTCTGCCCCAGGAGAAGATTGAGGTTATTACCCCTGATCTGACCCACCCCCACAGGCAGAAAGCCCACTACAAGCCAGGTATTTTTAAATATAGGGATGGGGGCTGCCCAGCATGGGCATGGCTATCCCCGCCCCTGAGTAACTAGGGCAACAGTCTTTCTGCCCCCAGTTGGGGGCCGATGGGGTAATTACCAAGATTTTACCCCCTCCCCCCCCCCAGGGGATGAAAGCCCACTGTATGGCAACAATATAAATTTTTATAAAAATAATGGGGGTGGGTCTTTCCAAGCCTATCATCAGGCCAAACCCTCACCTCTAAAACCTCAACAGTTTTTCTGCTTCCCAGTGGATTAAAACATCACGTCCCAATAGCAAGAAATATTACATTTGATTCTTTTGGGCGTTGTTTTTACAAATGGGTCAGGAGAGTGTGGCTAACTCCAAGTATCATCTCCCTTGCAATGGTGAAAGGCTGCACTTTTGGGCCCTCAGTAGGCTGCCACCCGGAAAAATCTTACCAAACCCAGACAGTTCCAAAAACTAGACATCTGGGGGAGTTCAGAGTGGGGGTCTTCGCATGCTTCCCACAACATTTTCTTATCCACACAGCCCTGCAAATCTCAAAATGTGTCTAAAAAACACATTTTCCTCACCTTTCTGTGAAGAAGACTCCTGGAATATGCAGGGAGTCACAAATTCCCCCAAGTCTCCTGCTAAAAATGGTACCTCACTTGTGTGGGTGGGCCAAGAGATCTTGGCACAAAAGGCCCTAAAGTGCAATGTGGAGAGATCAGCAATAGGGGTAGCTGCGGGATTTGGATCCATACATGGCCGCCACCTATGGAAACCTAACAACCATACAATTGTTTTAAAAATAGGCAACCAGGGGATTCCAGGGTGGTGTATCTTGTGTGAAGCCCATGAGGTTTTCCTATCGACAATGCCCTGCAAACCGCAAACTTTGCCTGAAAACACACATTTTCCCTACACTTCTGGGATGGAAACTTCCGGAATCAACACATTTCCTACCACCCAGCACTGCCCTAAATGTGCTGATAAAAATGCTGCACCACTTATTTGGTTAGACCGAGTGCCAGCAACAGAAACTGATCCAACTGAGGTCAATAGGAGTTCCCACACAAGGCTCCCATTTGTCCTTGGTTTGATCCTTTCCTGTCGTGGGTCAATGCTGGGTGGTAGGAATTTTAGGGATTCCTGCAGATTCTAGAAGATTCCATCACAGAAATGTAAGGAACATGTGTGATTTCAGGCAAAGATGGAGGTTTGTAGGGCATTGGGGGGGGTGGCGGAACCTCATTGGATTTACGCAGGTCAACCATCATGGATTACTCTAGGTGTCCAGTTTTACAAAATGTAAAAGTTTTCTAGGTTTTCCTAGGTGCTAGGCCCCAAAATCCACAGCTACGCACACTTAAAAAAAGGGTCAGTATTGAGTGGAAAAATGTGATGTATCCATGTTATGTTTTGGGCCATTTCCTCTTGTGGACATTAGGCCTACCCACACAAGTGAGGTCCCATTATTGTTAATGAGTTTTATTTGTCAAAGTTTGAGGTTTGCAGGGGATTCGGGGGTGGGGGGGGGAAACCTGGTGAGAGCCAGGCAAGTCACCCCATCCTGGATTTCTCTAGATGTTTAGTTTTTAAAAATGAACAGGTTTGCTAGGTTTTCCTGGGTGCTGGCTGAGCTAGAGTCCAAAATCCACAGCTATGCAACTTGCTAGAAAAGAGTCAGTTTTCAGTGGAAAAAAATTGATGTGTTCATGTTGCATTTTGGGGGCTTTCCTGTCGCGGGTACTAGCCCTTCCACACAAGTTTGGTACTATTTTTATCGGGAAACCTAGGGGAACACAGAATAGAAGAACAAGTGTTACTACCCATTGTATTTCCCTGCATTTGTGTCTACCAAATGTAAGCCAGTGCGTAAGAAAGAAGACATTTTAAGTAATGTCCTCTAATTCACCTGCTAGTATTTGGCACCCACAAATACGAAGATGTGCAAATAACCACTGCCTCCAAACTCCATATCTTGGGCCCATTTTGGAAGTACATAGGTGCCTATTTTTCACTCAATATTTTACCATGAGTTGCTCTATAATCGGTAGGCAATGAAAAACCATTGCAAGGTGCAGCTCAGTTATTGCCTCTGGGTACCTTGAGTTCTTGGAAAACACACAAATCCCCGCAACCAGAAGGGCCTAGCAGATGTAATGATATATTTATTTCGTAAATCAGCCAATGTGATGAGAACTACAAATGAAAACATTGTCACAAATGGCTCTGTTTTCCTATCCATTTACACTATTTTTTTGATTTCAACACACTTCGAGTCTGATTAGGAGTCTGGTAGTCACAAGACTGCCAGACTCTTGGTGGCAGTCAGACCACCATGGTTGCGGAGGTCTGACCTCCACATTAGGAGTTTGGCAAGTGGACCCACCAACAGACCACCATCCCCACCAGGATTCAAGATCCAGACAGGGTGGGGGCAATCCTGGTTGCAATCAGCCAGGCCTTCGCTGAACTCAGCGTCGCCCAGCTGATTACAACCTTGTTCTCCGCCAGCCTTTCCATGGCAGTTTCCCCACTGTGAAAAGGCTAGTGGAGAACAAGTGCTGGGCTGGGGTGATGGGGCTCACTGCACTGCCCATGCCATGAACAGTGCAGTGATAAACCCCCCCCCCGCAAGTACCCTTGGAATGTGCACTGTCTGCTATGCAAGGGCCTGTGCATTCAGAAGGGTGCTGGTCGGGCCCCCTCTGTGCTACGAGATAGCACTCGGCTCTTCTAAAAGAGCCGAGTGCTATCATACACTGTTCCTGCCAGTCTGACCAGTGGAAACGCTCTAGTTCAAGGTTTACACCGGTCAGCCAGGTCACCAGGTCATACCAGCTGGAATCTTGTAATTCGGCAGGCGGGGGAACCACCACCACCATGGCGGTGCTGTCCTCCCTACGAGTTTGGGACCACCATATTCATAACTGGCCCCTTAGTTTCTTTGGGAAAACCTTGGATCTACATAAAAGATCTAGTTTAGGGAAATTCATAGCTGTCCGGGATCCACTATGGATTTCACACCTGTTTCCACCACAAACTGTAAGGAGGTTGAAAGCACACAAAAAATTAAAAATTGGATATCTCCCAGTAAAATGCCAAAACTGTGTTAAAAAATTGTTTTTATGAATCAAGTCTGCCTGTTCCTGAATGCTGGGAAGATAGCAATTTTAGCACTGCAAATCGTTCGTTGAAGTCATGTACTGGGAAGAAAAAAGAAAACAGACACCCCCACCCCAAAAGAATTAGATATATATTGGCTAATTTCTCAGTCCCCCTCCAGGGGAAATCCACAAACCCTGAGTACCTTTAGAATCCCCAGGATGCTGGAAGAAAAGGACTCAAATTGGGAGTGGATAACTTATGTGGACAAAACATTATGGAGGCCTAAATTTGAACTACCCACAAATAGCCAAAAAATGGCTTAGTACGGGGGGCTAGAGGTGGGCCTAGCAGCAAAAGAGTTACAAAAATGTTTTTGATACAACTCCTCTGCTTGTGCCTGAAAGATGGTGGGATCCTAACACATCAAAGCTTTTGTTAATATCATTTTTAGGGGGAGGGGGGGGGGGGGGGGGGAACATCTGCTTTCTTGCACAACATTTTTTCCAAAAATGGAGCTAACTTTTCACTATTGTTCAGCTCCCTCCAGGGGAATCTACAAACCCTGGGAACCTTTAGATACCCAGCATGTTGTGAAAAATTGACTAATTTGGCGCTGATATTTTTTTTGTATTAAAAAAAAAGGTTTATGAAGGTTTAAATGCAAACTAACCCACCATTCAAAAATGGCTTCGTATAGGAAGAGAAAAGCCCTAACAGTTGAGGGCTTAAGAAAACTGAACAGAGAAGGAGTTGTGTGGAGCTGGCACTCTGTCCTTTCTCAGATGTTAAAAATAAAACTTAACACACCAGGGAGCCTTCAAGTCCAACATGTTCTTAGTGCACAAATAGCTAACAGCACAGCAACTAATCAAAAGGCAATTGTCATTTCCACTGACCAGAGCTCTCACTAGTAAGGGGTCAGATGGAGACTAAAGCTAAAATACATGAAAGTTGGGACAGTGCTCCCCCCCCCACCCCATGTCCAGTGTTGTGGTGAATGATGTCATGTGAGATGTTATCAGAGTTACCATCAATGATGTCACTTAACACGTCATGAGTGATGCAATCTGGGAGGTCATAAGCAGGGCATGGTGGGGGCACAAGTTCTAGTTAGCTCACTAAACTATAACTGGTGAATTTCAGTGTGTGAGTTTAAAATGCTACGTTTGAACTGATATTTCCACCTAACTGTGACATCAGTTTAACATCTGTTTTAGGTGAATTTCTGATTTTTTTTTTTTATGTAAATCAAAATATTTTTTGCTATAACGTCACATTAACCTTTGTTTCAGTGAATTTCTATTTCTTTTTTTTTTTTTAAACATAAAGTAGGATCTTATTACCGTGGCCAACAACCCCCCCCCACCTTGCCCGACCTTGGGCTTTGGCCATACACAGCATGTGGCCAGGCACTGCATCTGTTGCAGGGAAACACTGAAAAACAGGACTCCTCTTGGCAAGGTAAAAAAAAAAAACCTGCTTTTTACTGTTGCAGCAGGGAGAGTAGCTATCCCCACCAGGTAGACAGCTGGTCTCAATTTGTTGCTTCACATGCAGCCACTTACACAGCAGTACCAACAATTACACAAGGTTAATCAGTAAGTTTTAGCAATTACATATTTGTTGCAAAATCACATTACCAATGACCCTTTAAACCTTTAACCTACTTCTTACACATTCTTTATTGCAATTTGAACAATGCTTAACAAACTAACTTATTACTCTTGAATGCATGTGTATTTGTGTGTGCACCTTCTCGCTCTGCTCCCAAGATCTCTTAGCAGTTTTTGCATACCCTAGGCTAATTCAATCTCCTGCTCCCATTCTTCAATCATCTTTCTAATTTTCTGGAGACAACCAAATGCATGCCTGTGTGCTTTAAGACTATAAATTCCTGAAGGCTCACAAACACAGATTTTCCTTTAATTATGACCCTGCTGACCCTGCTTTCTGTTTTAAAGGGAACTCTTCGCCTCTCTGGCGGTAACACAAAGTTTAAGCCTACACTGCTCTTTCACCACTTATGATTTTATATAGTTTTCTACAAATATCTGAAGGCACATTTTTTCATATTTCATTTCCTCTCCAAAACATCCAATCCATGCAGGTGGCCAACCTTCCATGGACACCAACACCAATATGTTTTGTTGTTTTGTAATTAATTTTCACAGTTCCTCTGGAGTCCAGAGGCACTCCTGAGGGAGTCATCCTGAATGATGGTAACTCCTGGTCCCTCTGTTGCCACACCCCCTACATAGAGGGGGATCAGGGTATGCAGACCCTATCCCCTTATATGGTGTTTTGAAATGTTTTCAGGACATGGGGAATGAGTAGCTGTATCGTGTAATGGAGGCTATAACATTTCTCCTGCTATTGCAGCCCGCCACCGCACACTCTCATCAGTCTCTAGTATTAAACATTGTGAATTTTCTTTTGAGAAACCTGGCCTTTTCAAGAGATATCCGTGCACCTTGCAAATGATTTGGAGAACTTTCAAAACTGTTCTGTACCTTTCTAAAATAACAGCATGCACTGGCAAAGGAATCATGAGCTGTTTGAGACTCTTTAGGTTTTCACATACATTTTGCAAATTTTCAAGTGAATTTTACAGTTACAAAATAATTCTGAGCACATTGTCGATAATTCTGTATGCATTTTTTTCTACCTGGGCTATGCACACCTTAAAAGGTGCTTCTCTCCCCAGTTATTAGATTTGCCAAATTTCCAAACGTACTTTTCTGATGACCCTATGCACTTTCAACATTAGCGTATTCTTCCATAGAGTTATTACAGATGGCTGGTGATAAAGGCTTGAATGACCATTAGTCTGGTGTTGACGGGGATCCATCTGAACATTTTATGCCGCATGAGAAGAATGAGGAAGCAGGTGGAGGAGACTGCTTTGATCTGGTTCTTCATGGTGAGCTTGTTGTCCAAGATAATGCCAAGGTTGCGGGCGTGGTCTGAGAGGGTCCTGGTTCGAGAGGCAACCATGAGTTGTTCCACAGTAAGGTGTTGTTCCTGAAGATCAGTACTTCCGTTTTGTCGATGTTAAGTTTGAGGTAGTTATGCTTCATCCAAATGATTACACTCATTATGCACCTGGGGAAGATGGCCCTTGAGGTGGAGGGGGTCTTCTCATAGTCAGAGGATGAGCTGGCTCTTTTCTATGTAGTTTTTGATGCTTAGTCTGCGGGTTCTGACGATGTTGCCAGGGGAGTTATGTAGATGCTGAACAGTGTGTAGCTGAGGGACGAGCCTTGAGGAACGCCACAGGTGATGTTCTTAGGTTCCAAGGTGAACGGAGGCAAGCAAATTTTCTGGGTTCTTCCGGTGAGGAAGGAGGCGATCCATTTGAAGGTATCTCCTTGGATTCCAAATTGGTGAAACCTCTGGATGATGGTATGGTGACATACATAGAAAACAGGTTACAGAGTAAGGGTGCTAGCCTCCAAGGTACATGTGGTGACATTTTTTTTTATGTCATAACCCATATGTTTTTAATTATCAACAGGAAATGCATAGCTTGGTTACTCTACAAACTGTGCCATTTGAACTTCCTGTGAGAGCCACGGACATCTGCAGTGATCTGAAGTTCACAGTTCGCATCCTAGTATGGTAGACTTAGCCTTTCATAGTTGTGTGGAAACTGGAGTACCATTAACGTAAGTAATGGTAACATGCTATTTACAGTACCTAGAAAGTGCATAGGTGCGATAGTGTGAGAGATAAAGATGGTGTTTGCACTGCACATACTCGAATTGGATGACCTTTTATCTGGAATGGAGGCTAAAATCATGAATTCAGCAATATCTCAATGACACTGAAGCAGAATTTGCCCCACATGAATGACAGGAGTAAGTTTGCAAACCCTAAAGGGGTTAGTCCAAAAAAAAAAAAAAAAAAGGATTAAGGTTACAATCTCACATTGAATCAGTTGAATAAAAAAAATAATCAATATTCACCTGAATTCTAAATGTGTGAATACAGTTCAGGCAAGTCAATTGGCAAATGCAAGAAAAAGTTATTAAAAGACAAAGGTCCTCATTAGAAGTTGGGTGGTCGGACTGCCCAAACTCCAATATGGCGGTGGCCGCCAAGCTGGTGGCCTCCCCACCACCGTATTACAATGTTTCCGTTGGGCTGCCCAGCGGAAACAATGGAGCCACATTGGCCTCTTCTCCCTTTGAGAGAAGAGGCCAATGCAGTCACACAAATGGTGCCCCCAGCACCCTCGGAATGGGCATTGTCTACCATTACAGGCAGTGCGCATTCCGAGGGTGCTGACAGGTGGGTCCCTACGCTGCCCACGACATGGTCATGGGCAGTGCAGGGCAGGGGCACCCCTGTGGCCCCAACTCTGCATTTCTGCGAGCCTTTTCATGGCAGGGACCCCGCCATAAAAAGGCTGGCAGAAAGGAAAGTTGTGACCAGTACTTTGACCACCGCCAATGCGCCTGGATCTCTGATCCTGGCGATGGTGTGATGGACTGCCACGGTTACATCAGTCCGATCACCACCGCGGGACACCAGTCCATGGCCCACCGTACTCGTGATCAGCCCCAAACTGTACAAATGTCAAAACTTTCCATTCCCCTGAAGGGAATCTCACTAACACTAATCTAAGGTTATGGGCAAATCGTAGAAGTTCAGATGCAGCAGGTGCCAGCAAATATGAAAATTACAAGTAGAACCAACTGAAGGTTCCAGAGATAATTAGAAGTAGTGTGTTTGTTCACACATGTAAGTCTACAAGCAGGAAAATAAAGAGCAGCGCTTCTCATGGGAGGGAAAGGGACATCCACTTGCAAGGGAGGACAGAGAAATACGACTTGCTAAGGTCAGCTTTACAGTTAAAACATAAAAATTAAGTCTAAGAGATACAGTTCATAGGTTACCAACGAGTAAGAACCATAAACATTTTTTTTTTAAAAATCAGTGTTCCCACTGTACTTGGTTCTGGTTGCCTTCTCACAGATAGTACAATGCCAGATTCTTCCATCATCATGGCCTTCTCAATATCTGACAAAGCAGCATTCGCCTCCTTTCCCATGCAGCTGCTGAGAATCGTCAAACCAATTATTTGCAACAAACATGACTTTTACAAAGTGCATTTAATGAGAACATGGTGACTCTGGTGTCTGAAACAGAAAGAGTTATGCACAACAAGCAGAAATGCAATATGGAGACAAGTGCCTAACACCTGTGTCGACTTATGTCACTTTAAAGATGCTCAAATCCAACCTATAGTTAATTGAAAACATACAAACCACTTGTTTCTCTAAATTTAAGAGTAAACTAACATGTGCACATATAGAGGTAACGGTTATGCATGTTAATTGTTAACATCTCACTAAGCTCAAATATACGATGGGGACACAGGCAACAAGTGCAATAAAGCACTGTATATAAAATGAGTTTTCATTATTCACGTTGCAAATGAACGTGTCCTGCATTTTTCTTTCCGGCTTAACACAGCTTCTGGAAGCAGTGCAGCCTGCACCGAATGAGGAGACCAAAAGGGGCTAAAGACTACATAAAAAATAAACAAGCAATGTCAAAGCCAATAGGACTTGCCTATAGGAGTTACTAGCTTTGTCACAATTTGTAACCATGTTGTATACCAGCAAATCTGCTGTGCAGGATGGTTGAAGGTTTTAACAAGCATTTGCAATAAATCTTGCATTTGCTCGAGTTAGAGCTATTGGCATTGTAAATTCATAACCGGACTTTTGACACAAATTGGTCAACCCTGCCTCATAATTTAGTCTTTTCCTGCCACCTAATTCCAGTGGCCATGCATATAACTAAAGCACTTCCATTTACCTTCTTCCTCAGTCTGCAGCCAAAAATGAAAATGTTACCATTTAGCAGCCTAATTTAAATCTGCCACGCTAATTCCAATTGAATAACACTTTCACCACCCCACCATCAGAGTTGCTGGCTTGCTAACACAATTCCCAAAACAACACAGCCACAGAGGAGTAACGAGAGAAATAAACTAGAAGAGTCACTCAAACATATCCAGAGTGTTCAAATAGTAAGTGTAATCAGGATGTTAACCCCTTCGCTGCCAGGCCTTTTCCCCCTCCTCTGCCACGCCTTTTTTTTGCCTATTTGTAACAGTTCTCGCTTAGGCCCTCATACCTTTTTGTCCACATAAGCTACTCGCGTCAAATTTACGTCCTTTTTTTCCAACATCCTAGGAATTCTAGAGGTACCCAGACTTTGTGGGTTCCCCTGAAGGAGGCCAAGAAATAAGCCAAAATACAGCGAAAATTTAATTTTTTTTTTTTTTTTTTTAAATGGAAAAAGGGGCTGCGGAAGAAGGATTGTGGTTTTTTCCCTGAAAATTGCATCAACAAAGGGTTTGCGGTGCTAAAATCACCAGCTTCCCAGCTTTCAGGAACAGGTAGACTTGAATCAGATAATCCAATTTTTCAACACAATTTTGGCATTTTACTGGGACATACCCCATTTTTAAGATGTTTTGTGCTTTCAGCCTCCTTCCAGTCAGTGACAGAAATGGGCGTGAGGCCAATTCTGGATCCCAGGAACCTAAACATTTCTGGAAAGTAGACACAATTCTGAATTCGGCAAGGGGTAATTTGTGTTGATCCTACAAGGGTTTCCTACAGAAAATAACAACTGAAAAAATAAATATTGAAATTGAGGTGAAAAAAACAGCAATTTTTCTCTACGTTTTACTCTGTAACTTTTTCCTGCAATGTCAGATTTTTTAAAGCAATATACCGTTACGTCTGCTGGACTCTTCTGGTTGCGGGGATATATAGGGCTTGTAGGTGCATCGAGAACCCTAGGTACCCAGAGCCAATAAATGAGCTGCACCCTGCAGTGGGTTTTCATTCTATACGGGGTATACAGCAATTAATTTGCTGAAATATAAAGAGTGAAAAATAGCTATCAAGCAAACTTTTGTATTTCCAAAATGGGCACAAGATAAGGTGTTGAGGAGCAGTGGTTATTTGCACATCTCTGAATTCCGGGGTGCCCATACTAGCATGTGAATTACAGGGCATTTCTCAAATAGACGTCTTTTTACACACTCTTATTTTTGGAAATGTAGAGAAAGACAAGGGGCAATAACACTTGTCTTGCTATTCTATGTTCCCCAAGTCTCCTGATAAAAATGGTACCTCACTTGTGTGGGTAGGACTATCGCCCGCGACAGGAAATGCCCCAAAACACAACGTGGACACATCCCATTTTTCTACAGAAAACAGAGGTGGTTTTTGCAAAGTGCTACCTGTAGATTTTGACTTCTAGCTCAGCCGGCACCTAGGGAAACCTACCAAACCTGTGCATTTTTTTAAACTAGAGACCTAGCGGAATCCAAGATGGGGTGACTTGTGGGGCTCTCACCAGGTTCGGTTACCCAGAATCCTTTGCAAACCTCAAAATTTGGCTAAAAAAAACAAACAAACAAACAAAAAAAAAAAAAACAAAAAAAAAAACACGTTTTACTCACATTTCGGTGACAGAAAGTTCTGGAATCTGAGAGGAGCCACAAATTTCATTCCACCCAGCGTTCCCTCAAGTATCCCGATAAAAATGATACCTCACTTGCGTGGGTAGGCCTAGCGCCCGCGACAGGAAATGCCCCAAAATACAATGTGGACACATCACATTTTTCTACAGAAAACAGAGGTGTTTTTTGCAAAGTGCCTACATGTAGATTTTGGCCTCTAGCTCAGCCGGCACCTAGGGAAACCTACCAAACCTGTGCATTTTTGAAAACTAGAGACCTAGGGGAATCCAAGATAGGTTAACTTGTGGGGCCCTCACCAGGTTCTGTTACCCAGAATCCTTTGCAAACCTCAAAATTTGGCTAAAAAAACATGTTTTCCTCACATTTCGGTGACAGAAAGTTCTGGAATCTGAGAGGAGCCACAAATTTCCTTCCACCCAGCGTTCCCCCAAGTCTCCCGATAAAAAAGATACCTCACTTGTGGGTGTGGGCCAGCAAATTTGAGGTTTGCAGAGGAGTCTGGGTAAGAAAATGTTGGGGAATCCACGCAAGCCACACCTCCCTGGACTCCTTGGGGGTGTCTAGTTTTAAAAAATGTCTGGGTTTGGTAGGTTTCCCTAGATGAAGGCTGCACCCAGGACCAAAAACATAAGTGCCACCTCCCCCCCAAACACAGGTAGTTTTGTAAAATATCATTTTGATGTGTCCACATACGTCTGTGATGTGCCAAACACAAATTGCGAAAAGAAACGCACTTAGGTTATGTGAAAAAGACCCCTCACCCACCAACCAAGTTGGTCCCACCTGAGACACTTAGCGTGTCACAAGTGTGCTGCGACTCCTGATTACAGCGGAGCAGTTTTTTTTTTATTTTTAATCACACATACTGGTTGGATTTGGCACAAGGGTGAGTGATGGTTCAAATTTTATTAACAAGAGATTTCACAAAAGTGAAATGCACTGGTAATAACTGAAAGGTCAAAAAACTGAACCAATGACTCACAGCTCGTGAGCTGTAAAGCCACAGCAAGGCACCAACCGCTTTACAGTCCATTCACACACCTTTCATACATGACATGCACAAGACCATTTACGCCGCCAATCACGGGCCCAGCACATTACAACACTGGCATTGACAGACAGCGCGAGTCAAGGGCCCATCACTTTCATACGCCCACATGCCTGATACAGCAATCACACCAGCTGATGAGTGTGTGGACTGGCGTTTGGCTGGCACCGCTAGCCAAGCACCACCCCACCCATACCGCCAGCCAAGCGCCACCCCACGCACACCGCCAGCCAAGCGGCACACCACCAGCCAAGCACCACCCCACGCACACCACCAGCCAAGCGCCACCTCACCCATACCGCCAGCCAAGCGCCATCTCACCCATACCGCCAGCCAAACGCCACCCCACCGGCAGCCAAGCGCCACCCCACGCACACCGGCATCAATTTGTTTTTTTGTTTATAAACAAAGAAACCACTAACTAATTATAAAATAAGTACAAAACTACAAACACAAAAGCTCTAACTAAATACAGGACAGTGATGCCAACTGTGAAACTGAACAAATGAAAATATAAAAACAGACAGTTTACGCTCACGGTATTTCCCCAAAAATGTTCCTAGTGTGGTAACTTCTAAAACAGCCAGGCACACACAGCCCAGGCTTTGAAGGGCAATCGGGGCAGTACATCCGGCTCTCCCTCCGGATTGCTCTCCAGGAACATACTCTACATTTCTTTGTGGGCAAGTCTTTTTTAGGAGTGGGAGGAATGTGGTCTGGAAAGTGGCGATCTTTCAGTCTAGCCACTTCCTCCACCACTTCTACTCTAGGAACTCTTGCCTGTTCCACCACAATAAGGCTCTCTATCACGGACTCCTGAAATTTAACAAATGTCATCCTTGACTCAGGTGAACAATCCTTGAACACAATAAAAGCATTAAAAGTTGCAAAATGAAATAAATGTAGGGCCAACTTTTTATACCACACGTAAGACTTACGAAGAGCAGTGTAAGGTTCCAACCTCTGATCTACTCTATCAACACCATCCAAGTGCCTATTGTAGTCCAAAATGCACGCAGGTTTGCGCACTTCCGCAACCTGACCCCAAACAGTCACAGGGGAAGTACTCTCATCATGGATGGTAGATAGCATGTACACATCCCTCCTGTCAGAAAATTTCAGAGCTAGCAGCTCATTATTCCGCAAGGCACTGCACTGTCCCCTCATGTTTTTTTACAGACAAGCTCCCTTGGATAGCCTTTCCGGTTAGAACGGATTGTGCCACAAGCAACAGTGTCCTCTCTAAACAACTCCTTGAACAACTGCACTCCAGTGTAGAAATTAGCAACGTACAAATGGTGACCTTTGTTAAACAGTCGTCTACCAAGTTCCCACACAATTTTTTCGCTAACTCCAAAAGTGGCCGGACAACCAGGAGGGTCAATACTGGAATCCCTACCAGTGTAGACCCGGAAATTATACACATCCTGTACTGCTTTCTGACAGCATATACAATTTAATCCCATACCGTGCCCTCTTACTAGGAATGTAGTGCTTAAAAACTAAACGCCCCTTGAAAAGGACCAAAGACTCGTCCACACTTATCTCTTTGCCTGGAACATAGACCTCTGAAAAACGATCTACAAAATGATCAAGGACAGGCCTAATCTTAAAAAGACGGTCACAATCAGGGTGATCTCGTGGCAAGGCTAAAGCATGGTCTACAAAATGCAGCATACGAAGAAGCAGCAAATAGCGATTACGTGTCATAGTTGCAGGAAATATAGCCGTTGCCATCAAGGGACTAGTAGACCAATACGAAGCCAGTGACAGCTTCCTGATCAACCCCATCAAAAAAGTCAAACCTAAAACCATTTTCATCTCTTCCAGACATGTGGGAACCCACTGAGTAGCTCTAGACTGAGGCCTAAGTCTGGCAGCGTTGTCCCTCAAATATTGCTCTGCATACAAGTTAGTCTGCTCCACAATCTCTTCCAAAAACACATCGCCCATGAACAAGGGAAAGAAATGGGCAGGCAAAAAGTTTTCCGTATGGACTCTACACCCTGGGAGACCAGTAAATGCAGGTAACTGTGGCTGCTCCATGTTTGGGGCAATCCAAGTGTCAGGTCTTCTAATGGGAAACCCTTCAGTCCCAGGCTGCTGCACTCCTGGCACATCAATGTCCTCCTCTAACACAGGCCCTTCATCTGCACTGAGAGTAGCTTCCTCATCAGAAGAACACTCTCGGACAAAACTCACTGCCAGAATCTCTCACTTCCTCCTCTGCCTCAGATGCAGAGTCAGTCTTGTAATCATGGTCTGAAGATGACTCAAAGAGCATGCCAACAACCTGCTGAGCGGTCACTCTGCGGCTAGCCATGATCCTCACTAAAAACAAATTGATTGCCAACAACAACTAGCATTAAAATAAGTAATAAACAAAGTGTAGCTTTATCACAAAGAGTTATGTACTAAAAAACTATACCACTCACTTGCCTGAAAAAGCTACTCACCAGCAACTACTCTGCACAGACACAGCAATCACCAATGATATCCCACTAAGAAGAAAAAAGCAAAAAGCAAATTAGACATATGACAACACAAATATCATTGTGCTCAAATCTAAGGACAATTTCACACACAATACTGCATTTAGTACACCACCTACAAACATGTCATTCATGCATGTCAACAATACTCCTTTGGAGTAAATTGCTTTCACTTACCTAAAACATGCAACTATCCAAACCGCAGGACAACTACTGCCAAAACCGCGAGGGCCCACAGCAAAGGAAGCAAAAGCTTTGAACTAGAACAAAAAGAAGAAATAAACTGTTATAATCACAAATACAAATACTTTGCCAGTGGACAAACACCCTGCCACCAAGAACTTAGAAATTGTCCCTGGTGCCTAAGTGGCTTTTGCCCCACTAGGAGGCAGATGGGCCTAAAAAAAAATAAAAAGAAAATTTAAAAAAAATAATATATAATAGGCTGATCTGCCCCCAAGTGGGGCAGAAATGGCCAACAGCTCTGTACCCCGGCAAATGAGGGTGCCCCCAGCACAAAAAATACAAAGGGAACCAAAAAAAAAAAAATCTGACATCTTGGGGGCAGATGGGTCTAAAAAAAAAAAAAAAAATAGGCTGATCTGCCTCCAAGGTGGCCATCACTAACGTGCCCCCTTTGGGGGGTGACCCTTGCCAAAGGTGCCCGCCCCCCCCACACAACACACACACACACACACGATCCCTGGTGCCTAAGGGGATTCTGCCCATAGGCGTAAAAATAATTGCCCGATCTGCCCCCAAGGGGGGCAGAAATGGTCAACATCTCTGTGGCCCCTTTAGGGGGCAACCCTTGCCAAAGGGGGCACCCCAGCACAAAACCAAAAAAGGGGGAAAAAAAAACCCTGGCGTATTGGTGGTTTCTGCCCTCCTTGGGGGCAGATGGGCCTACAAAAATAGGCCCAGAGATAGCAAATATTTGGGGGGGGGGGGGTGAGCCTTGCCCAAGGGGTGCCCTCAAACTCACAAAACACCACACAATCCCTGGCGCCTAGTGGCAAAAAAAAAAAAAAAAAAAAAAAAAAAAACAATCGCCCGATCTGCCCTCAGGGGGAGCCGAAATGGGAAAAAAAAATAAAAAAATAGCCCCCCCCCATGGGAGCAACCCTTGCCCAAGGGGTCGCTCCCAAAATACATAACAAAAATCAAATACCTGGTGCCTAGTGGGGATTCCTGCTCCACGATCACGGGTGCCGCCCGCGATCATGGAGCAGGAATCCACTGAAAACAGACACAGGGGGAAAGGAAAAACCCTTTCCTTTCCCCCCTGTCTATTCCCCCCCCTAACCCCCAAAAAGGGAAGGACTCACCTGTTTGAAGTCCTCTTCCCTCGACGTGCTAGAAGCAAATGGCTTCCAGCGCGTCCTCGGCAATACTTGATGACGTCGGCGCGCTGACATCATCAGATTGCCGGGGGGGCGGGGGTGGAAGGGGAAGGGATTCCTCTTCCATCCAAGATCGGGGGTGTGGGTGGGGGGCCCACAGGGGGAGCGCTAGTGGGTCGGGTGCAGGATGAGGTGATCTTGTCTGGGCATACAAGGAGTTAAATTGGCAAGAATCATGGTCATAGTTTAAATTAGGAGAGAGTAATAAAACATATACAATTATCATATAAACCCAATTAAAACCTTTATCAGAAATAAATGATTGGCATTAGACTGTAATGCTCAGAACATCCTCTTGAGGACACCACAATGAAAGGGGAGGATCTATCATCCTTGAAGCTTCAGTAAACGTATTTGGAGACCCAATCCAGAGGGGAAAAACTTCCACAGAAAAAAAGATTTTTTGTTAGAAAAAAAACCTCACCCACCAGGGTCACCCCTTGGTGGTATGCTCCATCATTGCGTTTCTCCCCGTTCTGCTGCAGAACGAGGCATGCTGCGACCGACGGAATATGTGGAAGCACTATTGGTATCAGCGATGCAGATGCCAGAAAAGGTTAGAAGTGGTGGGGCCACGGCGAGGTGACAAAGAAGCAGACAAGAAAATCCCAAGGGAAACTAATAGATGGCATACATGCGATCAGGAAAAGAAAGGGCTTTTCAGCCACAAGCAAAAAGAAGTAAGAAGCTTAACAAACCCTCTCCGCCCTCAATGTCAAAATGGGAATCAAATATGAAGTTAAAACATCAACCCTTGATTTCCCCGATAACCCCCTTCTTTCAAAGATTTCAACAATCAGCGAACATTCCCTGCAAAACCGACTTTCTGAAGGATGCGATTTTTTCCTTACCTAATGGCTACATGATTCTACCTCATCCAATCTCCCCCATAAAAAGTGAAAGCAGCCTGCTCTTCGAGCAAGGTGACAAAAGTGAGATGGAGGAGGGGTAGACTGGAAAAACTGCCCTTGATAACACCAACATATCAATGGACGACAATCATAAACAAAACGTCTGGGGGGTGGGGGAGTCAATCAGTGACCTAGAATTACTGACCCTCCGGTCATCTCTGCTGTGCCCAGAGACTTCCAACTTTCCATCCTCGGAAAATTGGACTGACTTCTCACAAACAGGTATTCAACCTCCCCTTGAGGTAAACATAATTATTAAAGGAGCCAAGGACTCCAAGAAAAGTCTACCTGCCCGGAGGCCATAAGGGGCCGGTGAAAGGGAGGAAGGGAATCCCCCTCCAGAAACTATCCTCACCTTGGAGAACCCTAAAAACCCGCTATCACCAGGGCTAAATCTTTCTTGACCACAAATGGATCTGAGTTCCGCCACACACACCTCTAACGGGCCTTTCCTCCATGATATGTGGGAGAATCCAAATAAAGAGCAAGCTGCAATTTTAGAAACTCAACTGGACACTACTGCCCCCAAATACAGTTCCCCAAACGCCTCTGTCACATCAAAGACAAAAATAACTGAACCTGGATCAGGAGGTAAATTATGAGACTTCACAAAATATACAAGAACAACTGGATCAAAACGCTGTTTGGGATATTTTCTTTAAAACTGTGCAACTAAAACTGGATGCCGGGTCCTATCAGTCCTCTAAAATGGATTTCCAGGTGGACCTATTGAATGCCCTGGCTAAACCAATATCAGGGATCGATCAGAAACTAGCAAACTTAAACAATTTGATAAAGCGAGCTCAGAACCTCGCAGAAATGACAATAACTGATTGCACTTGTGAGCCCATAATCAACAAGCTGGCCTCACTCACAGAAATACTAAATTCAATGATAATTAACCTCAAAGAAAATCTGAATATGAAAAGAGGGGGTAAAATTTCAGTTGAATCAGAAAGGCAAACTGAGGAAGTCATCCAAAATGGAGATATGGGCAACAGAGCTTATGGCTACCCTGTGGAAATGACTGACATGGAAATCGAATCCCTGGAAGAATCAGGATTCGGTCAGAAAATGGCACCAATGGGAAATGCGTGCTCATCAAAATCTCCGGAGATCGAGGAAAAAAGTGAGCCTGTGTTTCAAACAAATACACCTCACCTCGTCCCCCCAAATCTGTGGGACACCGGTTATGCTTCGAAAAGCTACCCACAAAAAGACAAAAGAAAAAAACTGTGTAAAGCAAGAAATAAAATGAGGGGTGTCTCCAGGGGCCCCCGCTGTTAAATGAAGCCAGTCTTTAAATCCGGATAAAAGAAATGGCACGTCAATGCCTCATGACCCCAAAAATGGCAAGATATGTATCCCCAATGGCAAGTAAATTATTCAATTACCAAACGAGGGGCCCCAACCCACAAAACCATAAGGGGCCAAACAAACCACACTCAAAGGTGCAATTAATTCAATGTAAGGACAAAGAAGTCACGCAAATCCCAAACGTTATAGGCCAAAAAAAGAAGGATTCACTGAACATCAATCTACACCAACGGGAGGCGGAAGTCAAATCAAATCAAGCCTTAGTCCTGTAGCTAACATGATGCCATTTGATGAAGAGGGTATAACTATAACAGTTCCCAACACTGGATATGATGAGCATCAAGGAGTTCAAACAGGGGCATGAACAGCTTGGCACCAGCCAAAAATGAAAGAAGAAATGCTTAGACCACTCTTGGAAGAAGAATCCCCAAATAGATCAGCTGTGAGGCAATTTGTTGCGAATTCAGGATGACCAGATAGAGACTCTCCCTAACTAATAGAGGCAACAGAACATAAAAGAACAATCAAAATGGGGGAACCAGGGGTCTCTATAAGAAGCCCCAATTACGTTCCATCTAGAGACCTCAAACAACTAATTTTGGAACCACAATATCAATCTAGGGGCTTACATGACATCCTTAATAGAGGTAACATATTATAATTGTTACAAGCTATTACGGTTCTAAAAGATATAAAATCTACTGACATTGTCTCAATAGAATTCCTACAGGGCCATGGTGGCTAAAAACAATGAAGGAAGATCATATGAATCAACCCTGGTAACATGGAAGACGTCACAAGTGCTTGGAAGAGTTGTCAAAGAAGAAATCTCCTTTTAAAAAATGGGGAATTAAATTCAGCATATCCAAACGGGCTATCCTGATCCTCTAGAGGACCAAACCAATATGCCAAACCTAATAAATTCAAAAGAGTTAAAAAAAATAATAATAATAAAAATAAAAAATAAAAAAAAAAAAAAACAACACTTTTCAGTTCTCAGATCTGCAGTTGGAAAAAAATGATGATCACTCCACAGGGTTCCACGCATCTAGTACGCACCCCCTGCTGCAGCTAGATCTGGGCTCGATGTCGGAAGCAATTCATTTAGAAAATAGTCAGTGACTTCCGCACACCCGGGCCCCTATGGCGTGGCCAACTCCACTTAGAAAACCCCTTCAAGTCTGCTCCTGGAACATAAATGGGGTTAGATCAAACATCAAACAAAAAGATCTGACAAGCCTTTTAAAAAAAAAATCATATTATCTTACTGCAGGAAACTTGGGCTACACACCCATTCGCAATTGATGGATTTACGAGGTTTTTCCCCCCAGCAATTAGGGAGAAAAGGTTTGGCCACCCAAAAAGGGGGGGGGGGGGGGGGGGGGTTAGCAATTTTTATTTCAGCAGGGTTAAATATATCTTGCTCACGATTATATGAGGAAAACAAAGATTTCCTGCTAGTTAAGCTACACAGATGGAATAAAGAACACTGAAGCCCTCTTTTGTTACTAAATGTATACATCCATCCGGATGCACGATCCAAGAAACACATATCCTCAAACTGATTGACACAATACTAACTGCCTATCAGGATTTGGGGTCTCTGGAGCTTCTAATAGCTGGGGATTTTAACTTGAAGCTACTAAACCCCTTTGAAAGGGATGCCCAAACCATCATGCCCGATCATTTATGGGCAGTACCCCAGCAGTCAATGGGGTCAATACAGCGAGGGAAAGCCAGTACAACGGCACTTTTCTTGGTTAAAGATCTCAAGGCCTTCAGGCTCAGACTCCTAAACAGCAGGTTTCCACAAGACACTCTGACAGCAGCCACCTTTTATGTCACCGGAACTCAAGCAACAATTGATTACACTGTGGCCTCCTTATTTTTACTTACTTTAATAAGTGTAGGAGGCTGGCCTGGCTTATAGTGCGTACCTGATGGTACTTACACCTTGTGCCAGGTCCAGTTATCCCTTATTAGTAGTGTTCTAGCAGCTTAGGCTGATTGAGGTAGCTACAGCAGAGCAGCTTAGGCTGAACTAGGAGACATGCAACGCTCCTACTATACCACTTATATCATATAGCACTATACCATAGTAATCACAATACTCAGAATTACTAAATATAAAGGTACTTTATTTTAGTGACAATGTGCCAAACATATCTCAGAGGATATACTCTCTTATGAGGTAAGTAAAATACACAAAATATACACACAAACCAAAATCAGGTAAGTAAACAGTTAGAAAAATAGTGCAAACACCGTAGAATACAATAGGATGCAATAGGCCTAGGGACAACACAAACCATATACTAAGAAAGTGGAATGCATACCACTTAGGGACCCCTGGCCTAGTGTAGTGTGTAGAGGGTCGCTGGGAGTGTAAGAAAACACTAAGGGTGTCCAAGATACTCCACCCCAAGACCCTGAAAAGTAGGAGTAAAGTGATACTACTTTCCCAGAAACACACTAAACTTGTGATAGGAGATTCTGCAAAGACCACAATAGACTGCAAAGCACTGAAGATGGATTCCTGGACCTGATGACCTGTAAAGGAAGGGGACAAAGTCCAAGAGTCACGAAAGTGTCCAGGGGGGCAGGAGCCCACTAAACACCGGATGAAGGTGCAAAATGGCTGCCTCCGGGAAGAAGAAGCTGAAGATTCTGCAACAACAAAAGATGCCAGGAACTTCTCCTTTGTGCAGAAGATGTCCCACAGAGTGCTGGAGGATGCAGAGCTGTTTCTTTGGAGACAGACCGCAACCAAGCCTTGCTAGCTGAAAAGATTACGGTTAAAGAAAAAGGGTGCTGCCCAGGCCCAGGAAGTCGCCACTTGGAAGAGGAGACAGAGGGTCCCTCAGCAACACACAGAGACCATGGACAAGGCAGCAGCACCCACAGAAGTACTTGAACACGGGTTCAAGAAAACTGAGCACGGCGGTTGTCTCAACACTACAAAAGAGGGTCCCACGAAGCCAGTGGTCAACTCAGTAAGTTGAGCCATGCAGGATGGAGTGCTGGGAACATGGGCTATGCTGTGCACGAAGGATTCCTTTCAAAAGTGCACAGAAGCCCTAGCAGCTGCAGTTCACGCAGTACACAGAATTACTGTCTGGAGAGGGGAGGCAAGGACTTACCTCCTCCAAATTTGGACAATTGGACCACTGGACAGTCTGGGTCACTTGGGTCCACCACCTGTGTTCCAGGGGCCACGCTCGTCAGGATGAGAGGAGTCCCAGAGTACCGGTGACGCTGAAGTTTGGTGCCTGCTGGAGCAGGGGGAAGATTCCGTCGACCCACAGTAGATTTCTTCTTGGCTTCCAGTGCAGGATGAAGGCAGACAGCCCCCAGAGAATGCACCACCAGGAAGCAGTCGAGAAATCCGGCAGGATTAGGCACTACAATGTCGATGGTAGTCTTCTTGCTACTTTGTTGCAGTTTTGCAGGCGTCCTTGAGCAGTCAGCTGTCGATCCTTGGCAGAAGTCGAAGAGGGAGATGCAGAGGAACTCTGGTGATTTCTTGCACGCCGTTATCGGAGGAAAAGCCCACTGGAGAGACCCTAAATAGTCCTCAGAGGAGGATTGGCCATCTAGTCAGGTAAGCACCTATCAGGAGGGGTCTCTGGCGTCACCTGCTGGCACTGGCCACTCAGAGGCCTCCACTGTGCCCTCACACCTCTGGATTCAAGATGGCAGAGGTCTGGGACACACTGGGAGAGCTCTGGGCACCAACCTGGGGTGGTGATGGACAGGCCTTTCCTTTGTCTAGTTTCGTGCCAGATTTGGCATGGGGGGACAATTCCATGATCTTAGACATGTTAAATGGCCGTATTTGGAGTTACCATTGTGAAGCTACATATAGGTATTGACCTATATGTAGTGCACGCGTGTAATGGTGTCCCCACACTCACAAAGTCCAGGGAAATTGCCCTGAACTATGTGGGGGCACCTTGGCTAGTGCCAGGGTGCCCTTACACTTAGTAACTTTGCACCTAACCTTCACTAAGTGAAGGTTAGACATATAGGTGACTTATAAAAGTTACTTAAGTGCAGTGAAAAATAGCTATGAAATAACGTGTGCGTTATTTCACTCAGGCTGCAGTGGCAGTCCTGTGTAAGATTTGTCTGAGCTCCCTATTGGTGGCAAAACAAATGCTGAATCCCATAGGGATCTCCTGGAACCCCAATTCCCTGGGTACCTAGGTAGCATATACTAGGGAATTATAAGGGTGTTCCAGTGTGCCAATTACAATTGGTGAAAATGGTCACTAGCCTATAGTGACAATTTTAAAGGCAGAGAGAGCATAAGCACTGAGGTTCTGGTTAGCAGAGCCTCAGTGACGTAGTTAGTCACTACACAGGCACACACATTCAGGCCACAAACTATGAGCACTGTGGTACTGGCTAGCAGAATCACAGTGAGACAGGCAAAAACAAACTTACATACATGTGAAAAATAGGGGTAACATGCCAGGCAAGATGGTACTTTCCTACAATAAGTATTAAATTGTAAAATCAGATAAGAGTGACCATGGTCAACAATGCTTGGAGATTGGATGTGATGTTCCCATATTTAATTCTGCACTGACTGCACCAAGGGATGTTACCACAACGAACTACAAAAAACTTCAATGGACTGAAAAAAAAAAAAATAATCAATGGAATCTATTGGAGAATGGTCAATGGCGACAATTGACCAATGTTCTAATGATACATCCAGGGACGCAATATAAACCTGGTCGACGTTCTTGGATAGATTTGCAGCTGGTCTCCTCACAGTTAGATCACAAAAAAGTATCAAAATGAAGTAAAAACAAAAACCATGAATATTAAAGTTTGTGTCCGCAAAATTAAATTAAGAGGCAAACGAAACAGACTCCTAAGATTGTATAAGGCACATCCAACAGACCTATGTGTGAAGGCCGACCTAAAAAATTTAAATAATATTTATCGGAAACAAATATGGAATCATAAACAACAGGAAAATCATGTCTTTTGGGCAAAGGCCTTATTTCTAAGCAAAAAATCTAATGTACAGGGATTTGGGAAAATGATAAATGACTTGAACAAAGCCCCAATGACCATGACCAGCTCCAATATCGCAGAATCCGAATGGACTGAATATTTAATCCACCATTTTGATGAAAAAAAGGGAACTATCAAAAACCTGGACGATATAACAAATGAGTCAAGCCCAAAAGGATCTATAATAAAGCTCCCCACTCACCCAAAAACAATCTGGAATTTTGACATTTACAACGTCGGAAGTTGTAAATTTAACAAAGAACAGTAAAAATGGAGGTGCTCCAGGTCCAAATGGGATCCCAAACGCACTATTCAAAATTAACCCAGCCTTTTGGGGGGGAAAAACTGGCCCTTACTTATAACAACTGTACAGAACTAGGAAGTATTCCAAAATCATGGAGGGGAGCTATAATCCATCCGATATTTAAAGGTGGTAGTAAATCTTATCGCAAAAACTATCGTTTGATTACCTTAATGGATTTAGAGGACAAATATTACGGCGGGCTTTTACTGGAGGAACTTCGCAGGTGGGCAACCGAGAATAGTTATACACAGATACATGGGTTAGAGTTAAGATTGGCGACAGTTCCTTCCTTTCAAGGGAAATTAAGGTAAAACAAGGATGTGTGCTGGCACCGTTTCTTTGAAATCTTTTTCTGTCAGATCTGACTGCGAAACTAAATAAGGTGAACGCCAATACCCCTATGGTTGGAGACATGCCTATCTCCAACTTGTTATACGCCGATGATGTAGTACTTCTGGGTCAAACCAAAGAAGGATTACGTTGGTTCATTGTCAAGTTATCCGAATACGCTGAGCTAAATGGAATGGAAATTAATCAGAAAAAAACAAAGTGTGGAAATAAGTAATACAATCTCAAGATTTAAAAAATGGCACACGTACAGGGGAGTACTGGAACAAGTAAACCAATATAGAGACCTGGGCGTACTGTTTGATGAACGGGGGTCTTTTCTACTTCAGAAGCAGGACTTATATCGGGAGGGAAACACTCTACTGCTTGCTTGTTGCGCCTTGAAGAAGCAGCTTAATGGCCCTAGCTACCGTCCCTTGCTGCAAGTTGTTGCAGCCAAACTATATTTAACATTAGGATACAGTAGTGAAGCACTGTGTGGACAAGATGCTACCATCCTCAACAGAATCACTAGTAAAATATTTAGGTCTCTATTCAAGTTACCAGGGTATACCTCCCAAGCACAAATTAGGCTAGAGTTTGGTCATTTAAACCAGTGCCTACCTAGGCAATCCAGTTATATCAAAATCTGGAAACCCTTAGAGCTAACTAAAGGATATCAGCTTTGCCAAGCACTCTGGAAGGAGATTAGTTCCAATCCTAAAGCCAAGCAAAAAGGGTATTTAGATCAGGCATTAGAAGGCCTGCAATTACCAGATCTATGGGACTCAAATCTCTCCTATAACACGTTCAAAAAAATCTTAAACCGAACAGTGAAGAAAAGATCAGTAATTGTGGAGAAGAGCCTATTAGCTACCAGATCACACTCTTGGATGATAATAAACAAATATAAAACTTCTGAAATATCATCCTTACTTGGAGGCCGGGTGGTCAAAAGTGGATAAGAAGGATCTTTTCATCAGACATCGATTTGGCATTATTCATGGTGATGCCCATCGACCCCCATGGGAACGCTCTGAAATAATTCCTCAGTGAAGGATGTGAGGATACGGACTGGAAGATATAACCCACCTGATCTGTATCTGTAACAGCTTAAGAAATGAACGAAAACTCCTATTAAAGGCAGCATTTAACCAAAAGGGAATGCAGTCCTATAGAAAGCAGTGATTGCTTGCTTTAATCCTTCAGACTGTTTTGAACGCAAAATTTACAAAGTTTTTATGCTTTATATCTAAAAAAACTACAAGTTTAAACTAGTATAAATGTAACATATGTACCTATAGACTTAGAGTCCTAGACTGATTCTAGGGGAAAAAAAAAAAAAAACGTTCCTCACCCACATAAAATTAAATCGGACCTAAAACATACCTTTATAGTCTTTAGGATCTTTTGTATTGTTGGAGTGTAGCTTTTATAATCAAAGTTTAACATGAACTGCTTGCAAAATAATGTAATGAAGCTGCATAGAAAACGCATTAACATGTTTCTAATGTACGCGTTTGAAATGTGCCCACGGGGTGTGGCCACCAATGCACACGACGATTAATGAAATTGACTAATAATGAATTATTAATGTACTAATGTATGATTCTGTTCTAGTATTTAGAGTTATATGTAAAGATTTTGTCAAATTAATCATTAGGCCTTAGTTAGCAAGAGTCTGGGCCTAGCTGCCTGGCCTCATATTAAATGTGTTTTCTAAACGTGCAATGTGCTGTCTTCCTGAAGGACATGAAGCTATACTTTTCCAGAAGATAGAGATGTGTGTAACCGTAGTAAATTCTTTCCCATGAGACCCGACTTGCTCAGAGACATTCTTGCCGAATGCAACAGTGTAATTCGCAACAGGTACAAGGTCGCCCAAACTGGTAATGATAATGGAGCTACTAACTGAAGCCGTGCGTGTAACTTTTCTTACCTGCCATCTCACCTGATGAAGACGTAAATCACAGGAGCCAATAAACTGCATGAGAACTGTCTTAAGTGAAAATTTTGGTGAGGCGATCAACGGATCATTGCATAGAGATAATGGTGAACCAAATACTGACCAATGGGAAATTAGAGACTTGTCTGGCAAATTCAATTTAATGTTTTGTCACAAAGAGACATCAGCCATTAGAGGGACACCCCTGCAGTTACTCTGGCCTTCCGTCTTTACCTTTGCTGCTTTGATTCCTCAAAACCATCTTCACTTTGTCTTGCACGATATCTATTTCTTCTCCTCCCTATGAGGAAAGAACTTTCTGCCCTAGTTTCTGAGACTTTGCTGTTGTACCCTGGCTGATGGACGAAGACTGATTCTGTTTGCTGACCCATTACGGAGGGTAACTATATGATAATGAAATGTAATTGTCTGCTTGTCTTTCCTTTCTAGGTACCAACTGCTTTTGAGAGAGACCATAGTTAGATGTTTTCCAAATTTGCGTTCCTAAATTGTTTTGCATGAAGCCCAACATGCTGATTTGAGGCTAGTTAAGGAGGTCACCGACAATTGGGTGCAAATAGATAAACGACTGGATCTTTGCTTTGTTGAATAATGTATCAATGCTACTCTGCTAAAGTTGATTCATGTTAATGCCGTGTTTTGTCCTGATGTTTATAATCTTTGCTTAAATCTTACTCAAGTTGCCATATTCTGACATTATTGATGTGTTCCTGGTGTTGAGACTAATAAACTTGCTAATAGATTGTAATCAATAAAGAATAAATCTCATAAACGTTACTAAATCGAGTGTGG
The DNA here is from genome assembly GCF_031143425.1 of Pleurodeles waltl. NCBI lineage: Eukaryota > Metazoa > Chordata > Amphibia > Caudata > Salamandridae > Pleurodeles > Pleurodeles waltl. Next base: position 522,805,925 of record NC_090442.1, read on the forward strand.
TTATTCATGACTGAAAGGTCCTATGGTGCTTAAGTTCTTATTAATGCCATTAACAAATTTGGTTGGTTCGTTATTGTGCATATTGATCTAGTGATTGAAATGTGGATAAGTTATCTCGTCTTAAGGTGTCTCCAAGCAGGGTCAAAAGATTCATTAGCCTAAAACAAGTCCCAGAGAAAGTAAAGTACCTAGGGTGGGACGGGTTATCAGTTCAAAGATGTGGACACACAGAAAAAGACGTATTATACAACTAACACTATACAGAAATAAATATACCTATAGAAATAGTGGGGTTACTGCTAGTAATAACTTTTAATAAATTTACTCTTCCATGGAATATGCATTAGGAAAGTCGCGTTTAGGCATGCAGGACTGCACGTCTACACCTGAAAGGTTTTTTAGATTAAAAATGGGAGGCCATGATCTTTTTTAATGCATAAGGGAGAGTATGTATATATTTGCATTTTTTTAAGTGTATGTATGATGTATTTGTTTTAATTAACTACGCATTTAAAAAATGAACTTGAAACTCCTCCCAAAACGCGCATTGTGCCGTTTCCTCAGAATAGGTCGCGAGTCCACTATCATACAACATAGCAACAGATCAATAAATGCGCCGCCCTTTTCGATGTCAAGGTACACAGCAATTCCCGTATAGGCTTGTATTTTACATTTCCACAAACATATTTGTCATCCTGTTTTTTAACGTCAATTAAAAGTCAGCAGCTACATGCACCGGACTCAGTTGGGTAGCAAGAGGTTGTCTCTTGGCACTGCAGCGCTGCAGTTTTGCTGGCTCCGCCCCTTCCCTCTCGCCCGCCTCTGACACCTCCGAGGCCACCCGCCCCCTTCTTGCCCTATGACTTGTTTGGGGTGGTTGCCCGCACGAAGCCCCCAGCAGCGTAACTCCACTCCACGCGGGTGGGATCGGGACCGCTTGGCCGGAGTGCCGCAGCGCCTGTACCTCCCGGGCCGAAGGAGATGCGACGTTATGTGCGACTGGCGCTGCTCTGCTTGCTGGGAGGACTCTGCTCGCTGCTGTACGCCGCGTTCTGCCAGCTCGCGGGCTCCGGGCACACTGCGGCGGCTGGCAGACACCTTCAGCGCGACTGGATGCTGCAAAGGGCTTATGTGGACGGCAGCGCAAAGGGCGTACACGGTGCTTCAGGGTTCGATATTGATCATGGAGAGCATCATCGGAGAAGGTAAATGCCGCCGCAGGAAACAGCCTCTCAGCAGCACGGGTAGCAGACATGTTTAAATATTACGATGCGCATCAGGGCGGGGCGAAGGTGAATGCTGGGAGGCTCCATTTTCAATTCGGGCAAACCTGTCGCTGTCCTATTGGAAAGTGAGTCTCCTAGTAAGTGACGTAGTGCCAGTATCAAAGATGGCAAACGCCTGACCTTAAAGTGACGGAAGGCGGTTAAAAGAGCATTTTAAGTCATGAGCTATAGACCTGTTTGGCGGAGAGTACAGATGGTCACTGTAACAGACTTCTAGAAACCGGAACGATAACGTTCTAACTAGTTGGTAAAAGAAAGTGAGACGACCTTGAACGCTATGCTACTTTTAAAGGAATTTATTGTTTTTTTTGTAGCGCGACCTGCTACACATTAACAAAAATGTTTTTTTTTTAATCGCGATGTTCGTTCATTAACGTATATTTGAAACACTGAAAGAAAAATTAAAGGAATGGTGTATTTTAAGTCAAGATATCGAACTATTTTAAATAGTTATACATTAAGGAGAGTTATGTGAAGCGAATGAATCAAATTTATTCTCAGTCGATCTTCCTTTATGATGCTTTACACCTAGATTTTGAAACCTACGTTTTCGAAGTATCGGAAGTTTCCAGCTTTCCACTTGCATGTGTTTGCTGGAGCACACTTACAACAATGTGAGGGAGCTCTGCACAACCACAAACATGAGAAGGGTCTGGCCAGCATCTGGCTCTGAAGCAGATGCTGAGTTTTTTTTTGTTGCTCTACCTATCTCAGTTCTAGCATGTATGTGTAACTTCGTTTATGCCTTCTTTTTCTCCCTAAAGAGTGAAATGGTTAGTAAGATGTTGGTATTTATCTGGCGCATACAACTCTTAACAAAGCGTAGGAGCGGTTTATGGACGAGTTAAAAGCTACTCTGTAGGACCCCAAATATTATTGATTTAGGCAAGTAAAAGACTTGTAGTGTAATATGCTGTTTCCAATATATTGCATTCAATCTGTACTCATCTAATTCAGATTACTGTAGAATTGCGCAGGAGTCGTGTGTGTTGATAATTTCATGTATTTTCGTTAACTGAATGCTTAGCAGTATTAGTAACATTGTCATGCATAATAATTGTAGTTCATGTATATTCTAGCAGGACATCATGTTCAGCTGGCATGCAGGGTGTAAAATTATGCAACATTGGTTTCAGTTTCTTAGATGGTTTTGAACATTATTGTTTTAGCATAGTAGTAGATTCCGGCTGGTGAAGTGATACCCTTTTCAGGTTTGGGTTTTGACACTATCGCTGTCAAACGGACCTGTTGCTCATAATCTACACTGAGTAGGCTTTGGATCGCATCTTTTTATGAACAACCTCATTCAGCCTCAATTTGAGTGCTTGCATTGAATTGATTGCAGTACTACTTTACAACTGTAACTCTGCTGGCTCCCCCCTGTGTGTTTCCGGGCTAATGCGTTAGCACATGAATCCTAGACCTATTGGCTTTGACAGTGTTTGCTGTTATTTCCTTGTGCCTTTTGTATTAGTGGATCCAGGTTCATGGGGTCTGTTATTGTTAATCTTGTTGATAATGAGGCTCTTGCAGTCTCACCAGTCTTGTAAATGTGATGTTGGAGGGATGTCATTTGAAGTCACTTGTAAGTATTTTGCTTGTATAAAATAGGAACCTGTGATTCCTAGTTTGATGGTCTGCCATATTGGGGGAAAAAACACTTCTTCATTCTAAGTGATTATCAATGCTTGTGTCCTTGATGGAAGCAGACTGTTTATTTCAGCGGCTTGGATTGAAAAGGATGTCCCATGCATTGATTTCTTCTTGTAGGATAGCATAATTAATTGGGGGAGGGGGGGGGGATTAATCTGTAACAGAGCCCTGTACTGAGAGTTTCTCATAACATCTATTTGTAGGAAAACTGGTCCCTTTCCCTTTATTGCTTTATGTGTAATTAAGAGTATTTACAAGTAGATCTTGTAGCAAAAGGAAACCAAACCACATGCATTCTTTACAGAGCAGATGTTGTCTTTTAGGTTTATGTGTAGGAAGGCTCTCTCTGCTGCTGTCTGGATCATTTGGGGCCATTTCATATGTGAATTGATATGCAAATCTGTTTTGATGCGATTGCTTACAGGCAGCTTTCAGTGGTATATTTGTGAAAGACCTCTTATGGATCATACCATAAAGTCAGGTTTGTGCTAGCTCCTTGCTTACCATTAGTTGGCTTTCTTGATTCTCTCATTGCTTGGTCTTATTTGATGACTTTCCTTCCTCTTCATCTGCTTGGCCTTCCTCTGGAGCACAGTGTCTTTACCATGATTAGATGACTTGTAGCCTTCCACTGCTCACATTCACAGAACTACTTTTTAGGTCTAGGTTAGCCCAGACCTTTTGATTTTACTAAAATTATTTGTATAATATATTTACTTAGAGGGGCTTTCCACTGCTCTCTTCCTCCATTGGTCAGTTACTGTGTCAGTCACACTTTTCTTCCACTCTCTTCTGATAAAGCCCACTTCACCCATTGGTTAATGTCCCTGTGAGTGATGACATTCTGTCCTACCCTTCCCCGTCTGCTCTATATCTTACAAAATACTCCCTGCAAAGTACCTACAGATCGGTAAGGTTGATCAGGAAATCCGCCAGCTTTTATGGAATGAGGGTAGCTCAAGAATAGCGCTCTGCAAACTTCAGAGAGGGGTGTATGAAGGAGGGCTGGCAGTCCCCAACGTGCGTAAATACTGCTGGGCGGCCTGGCTGATAGTCGTAAACGATTGGGTATTCGCGGACCATACAGAAACTCATGGGTTGTCAGGGATACATATCTACCCCTGCTATACAGAAGGGGTCGAGAGAGAGCCCTACCGACTCACATGCAGTCAGTGGCACGAAAATAGAGAGAGACCCCCAGGTTTCTTGGATAGGAGGGCGAGTTGATGGATATGAGTCCACTATGGGACAGTGATCTATTAAAGGAAGCTGGAGACTTAAAGGGTTTGAAAAGTGGGAACTGAGTGGCATTGAATGGTTGGGGAACGTCTGGAGGGGCTCAGCATTCATTACCTTCGAAGAACTGCGAAAACAATATGAGATGGGGGATAGGGAACACTCTCGGCTCCTCCAGCTGGGGCATGCAGTGAGGCGATTTATTCTGGAAGGGGAACAAATGCCCTGGGGCAGCATCCCTGGAGGACTGCCTCCTTCCGGATACCATGCCAGACAAAGCTGTTTCAATAGCATATAGGAAACTGATGAATAATTTTGACCCCCTTAGGGGGTAACAGGAGGCATGAGCGGGATACCTTGGTCTAATTGAAGATGAGGATTGGGTCGAGGTGGTGCAGAGTTCCTGAGAGGTGGCCATAAGATCCAGGTTCCATTTGATGCAGTTGAGGATATTATGTAGGTCGTATTATTCTAGAACACTTATGCACAGACTGGGTAGGTGTGAATCTGAATTGTGTGCCTGGGGCTGTGGCCTGGTGGGATCTTTCTTCCACATGCATTAGGACTGCCCGATTGTCCAACAGTATTGTGGACCTGTAACACGAATAATGGCCCGGGTGACTGATCTCTATGTCCTGAGAAGACACAGTGGCACCCCCTGCAGATAACAGGATAGGAGGTGTGGCCTAAACATCAGAAATCATGGTTGGTGTTGGAGGCGGAAGTAGCAAAACGGAACATAGCAAGGGCCTTGGGAGCAGATAGACCCTCCAAGGGTGGAGGACTGGGAAGCCGACCTGAACTTGTGCTGGCGGGCAGAACATGGTATACCACAGTCGGGGCTGTCCTAAAAAATGGGAGAAGATATGGAAGTACTGGCGAGAGTACAGAAGATGAAGCCTTGGAATGTGTGTGGTTTGTTTGTTGGGTGTTGGAAGGGGCATGTTGAGTTCTATACTACCACTTAATCTGTTTTATCACATATATGTAAATGGTGTTTTTCATGATGCAGACTGTAAGGAAATGCCTCCTTGGCATGGTTACCCCCTGACTTTTTGCCTTTGCTGATGCTATGTTTTGATTTGAAAGTGTGCTGAGGCCTGCTAACCAGGCCCCAGCACCAGTGTTCTTTCCCTAACCTGTACTTTTGTTTTCACAATTGGCACACCCTGGCATCCAGGTAAGTCCCTTGTAACTGGTACCCCTGGTACCAAGGGCCCTGATGCCAGGGAAGGTCTCTAAGGGCTGCAGCATATCTTATGCCACCCTGGGGACCCCTCACTCAGCACAGACACACTGCTTGCCAGCTTGTGTGTGCTGGTGAGGACAAAATGAGTAAGTCAACATGGCACTCCCCTCAGGGTGCCATGCCAACCTCACACTGCCTATGCAGTATAGATAAGTCACCCCTCTAGCAGGCCTTACAGCCCTAAGGCAGGGTGCACTATACCATAGGTGAGGGCACCAGTGCATGAGCACTGTGCCCCTACAGTGTCTAAGCAAAACCTTAGACATTGTAAGTGCAGGGTAGCCATAAGAGTATATGGTCTGGGAGTCTGTCAAACACGGACTCCACAGCACCATAATGGCTACACTGAAAACTGGGAAGTTTGGTATCAAACTTCTCAGCACAATAAAAGCACACTGATGCCAGTGTATATTTTCATGTAAAATACACCCCAGAGGGCACCTTAGAGGTGCCCCCTGAAACCTTAACCAACTACCTGTGTAGGCTGACTGGTTTTAGCAGCCTGCCACACTCAAGACATGTTGCTGGCCACATGGGGAGAGTGCCTTTGTCACTCTGTGGCTAGTAACAAAGCCTGTACTGGGTGGAGGTGCTTCACACCTCCCCCTGCAGGAACTGTAACACCTGGCGGTGAGCCTCAAAGGCTCACCTCCTTTGTTACAGCACCACAGGGCACTCCAGCTAGTGGAGTTGCCCGCCTCCTCCGGCCACGGCCCCACTTTTGGTGGCAAGGCCGGAGGAAATAATGAGAATAACAAGGAGGAGTCACTGGCCAGTCAGGACAGCCCCTAAGGTGTCCTAAGCTGAGGTGACTCTAACTTTTAGAAATCCTCCATCTCGCAGATGGAGGATTCCCCCAATAGGGATAGGAATGTGACCCCCTCCCCTTGGGAGGAGGCACAAAGAGGGTGTACCCACCCTCAGGGCTAGTAGCCATTGGCTACTAACCCCCCAGACCTAAACACGCCCTTAAATTTAGTATTTAAGGGCTCCCCTGAACCTAGGGACGCAGATTCCTGCAACCTAAGAAGAAGAGGACTGCTGAGCTGAAAAACCCTGCAGAGAAGAAGGAGACACCAACTGCTTTGGCCCCAGCTCTACCGGCCTGTCTCCCCCCTTCGGAAGAAAACTGCTCCAGCAACGCTTTCCCCAGGACCAGCGACCTCTGAATCCTCAGAGGACTGCCCTGCTCTAGAAGGACCAAGAAACTCCAGAGAACAGCGGCCCTGTTCACCCAAGACTGCAACTTTGTTTCCAAAGGAGCAACTTTAAAACAACTGCGTTTCCCGCCAGAAGCGTGAGACTTACAACTCTGCACACGACGCCCCCGGCTCGACTTGTGGAGAAACAACACTTCAGGGAGGACTCCCCGGCGACTCCGAGACTGTGAGTAACCAAAGTTGTCCCCCCTGAGCCCCCACAGCGACGCCTGCAGAGGGAATCCCGAGGCTCCCCCTGACCGCGACTGCCTCACTCTCAGATCCCGACGCCTGGAAAAGACCCTGCACCCGCAGCCCCCAGGACCTGAAGGATCAGAACTCCTGTGCAGGAGTGACCCCCAGGAGGCCCTCTCCCTTGCCCAGGTGGTGGCTACCCCGAGGAGCCCCCCCTTGCCTGCCTGCATCGCTGAAGAGACCCCTTGGTCTCCCATTGATTCCAATTGAAAACCTGACGTGTGTTTGCACACTGCACCCGGCCGCCCCCGTGCTGCTGAGGGTGTACTTTCTGTGCTAACTTGTGTCCCCCCCGATGCCCTACAAAACTCCCCTGGTCTGCCCTCCGAAGACGCGGGTACTTACCTGCTGGCAGACTGGAACCCGGGCACCCCCTTCTCCATTGAAGCCCATGCGTTTTGGGCACCACTTTGAACTCTGCACCTGACCGGCCCTGAGCTGCTGGTGTGGTAACTTTGGGGTTGCTCTGAACCCCCAACGGTGGGCTACCTTGGACCCAAACTTGAACCCCGTAGGTGGTTTACTTACCTGCAAGAACTAACAATTACTTACCTCCCCTAGGAACTGTGAAAATTGCACTGTCTAGTTTTAAAATAGCTATATGTGTTTTATTTGAAAAGTATATATGCTATTGTGATTATTCAAAGTTCCTAAAGTACTTACCTGCAATACCTTTCATGCAAAGTATTACATGTAGAATTTGAACCCGTGGTTCTTAAAATAAACTAAGAAAATATATTTTTCTATACAAAAACCTATTGGCCTGGAATTGTCTCTGAGTGTGTGTTCCTCATTTATTGCCTCTGTGTATGTACAACAAATGCTTAACACTACTCCTTTGATAAGCCTACTGCTCGACCACACTACCACAAAATAGAGCATTAGTATTATCTCTTTTTGCCACTATCTTACCTCTAAGGGGAACCCTTGGACTCTGTGCATACTATTCCTTACTTTGAAATAGTGCATACAGAGCCAACTTCCTACACAGACTCCTACGTGTGTACTATAAACTATTATTGTGCAGTGTCTATTCTACAATTGATTTACCATGAGCACATGCTGTATACTGAGCAACTGTTTAATAAAATAGCTTCCAAAAAAAAGACATTCTGTCCTTTCACAAGAAGCACATCATCCGTTGATCAACAACTTTGAGGCAGTCACTCTGATTTGAAACTTCAAGGTCATTAGTTTCTCGCAGTCTAAGCATTATCTGGGTATAATAAGCATAGGTATAGCATGCAGAGTGAAAAGGTTTAATATGCTCTGGGAGTGGGCTGATGTAAATGTTGAAAAGTAGTGGAGAGATGATTGACTTGTGGTACTCCTGCCTTGATAGCAGATGGTGTAGAGGCGAACAGTGGTGCTCTGTCCCTAAGGTGGGAGAAGGTCAAGTTAAGAATGCTTAATTCAGCGCCAGTTTCTTTGAGTCTTTTTTAGCAGTGTTCCTCATCTTGAGCCAAGACTTTAAAAAAGAGATATTAGCCATTCTTCCGTGCCTATGTTTCTTGCTAAGTTCTGTCTATATTTTTGATAGCCTCAATCCGTCCGCAATGAAGTTGATTTCTCAGTTTTCTAATCTGTCAGGTTCTGACTCTTCAGGGTACATATCCCACTATATGTGTTGTTAATGTTCATAATGTGTTAGGTCTCATTGTGGTGACTCGTTCTGTAGGTAATCTACCAATGTTTTTCAGATTAGCACTGAATCTGTCTCTTTTGTCTCTGATTGTAGGTGAGCATGTCAATTGCTATTACTGTCCATATTATTCTAGACCACTCATTCAGCGATGGGTTGAGGAACAGTTTTTGCATATGGTCGCTCTTTCCAGTTCACAGCAAATAATGTATTATTGTCCAACATCCGGCCATTTTTTGTCAAAGTTTTAAGTTGGGCGGACACAGAACATCTTAGTTCCAGAATCTGATATTTCAGTGCCTTTTTATGTAAGTGAATAACGTAGCTGCGGTTTAGCTAAGACTCCACCATACATGGATTTCACCCTCCTCTCTTCTCAACATTTCCCACCTGTATTGGAGTTCATCGTTTTCAATTTTCTGGGAATCATGTTCCAGTTGCACATTAATTTATATTTTGTTTCTCAAATTTGTACACTTTATATAGTTTAAGGGGTGCTCTGCCAAAGTTTCTGCCACTCTTCCTCTATTAGTTTGTTGCTCCCTGTGAGTTCACTAATGACCATCCTGATAAGGTTTTGGTCCTCCTCGTACATCATTGATGTTAGACATGAGACCATTTTAGTTTCATACATATAGTAAAATTATTTTGCAATGCTGTTAACTCTCACAGATCTGCTCCCCTTTTGGTTCCCTGAGTTTTCCTGAGGTTTGAGGTAAAAGTGCAGGACCTGCTTCTTGATGAGTGTGTGACTACAGAAGAGGCCCCCTCCTATGTGAGCAGTCGGTCAGGAGCCCCTAGAATGTAGGATGCATTTTTCTTGACAGATCTCAAAGGTAAGGCTTATTCATACCTTCCTGTACATACGAAGACGTAGAATGGACTCCGATGAAGGCCTGAGAGCCAATCTTGGCTAGTAGCGAGGCCGAAACATTTTGGAATCACTCGTTTTAGAAAAATATAAATGAGATATTATTTCTGCATGAACTTTTAACTGTGCGCTGGGCACCCTCAAAGTAAAGGAAACACCTTTTGATTATAAACATAGGTAGTTTCAAAGTCATTCTGGTTCCCACAAATGCCCATCACCATTTATTTTTATCTCTCTCCAAGGTCGACACTACCAAGGTGGTAATATCTTACCATGATGGGAGGGACTAGCTGATGATGAAGCACGCAAGGACAATATATGTGAGGCCTTTTCGTCCAAAATCTTTGATTTGTTCCCTTTGGACAGTGATGCTTTCCAACTAGGTTAAGTGCAGCTCCTACCCTGAAATAGGCACAATTAGGCTTGAAATGTTGCATGGAAACTATAGTGTCCTCCTAGAGCCCTTAGACATGGGCAGATTTTACACTTCCCTTCTTGCGCAAGGTTGTTGAATGTCCAAATGTTCAACACAGAAAGAGAAACAAAAAAGATAGAGCCTGCATCCCTTTCTGTAATCATTGCACCTTATAACAAGCACTAACGACGAAACCCTCCACCCCACTCAAATGGGGTTTAGACCACAGCATAACATGGAAACATCTTTGCTGGCTGTGGTTGAGGAACTCAGATCTTTGCAGGATAAAGGAGGTTCGGCAGCCATTATCTTATATTAGATCTGAGCGTGGCTTTCAACACAGTAGATCATGCATTCTCATCCACAGGATATCAAAAGTGGGTGTTGGAGGCCGTGCCTTGAATTGACTTTTGTCTTTTTTGAAGGATAAAACATTACAGGTATCCCCACAATCTTCACTTGAGCTGTGGTGTGCCACAGGGGTCTTCCCTGAGCCCCACTCTTTTTAGCCTCTATATGTACTCCCTGGCAAAAATTGTATGCTCTCTGGGTTGCCACTGCTCTCTTACGCCGATGACAACCAGTTGGTGATAACTATTTCTCCTGATCCTAGCTGTAATCACCTCAAGTCTGTCCCCCTGTCCTCAGGATGTGGCCAGATGGATGGCTAACTTCAAATTAAAGCTTAATGAAGACAAGACTGTGGTTATGTTATTGGGCAATAACTTCAGTAAGAAAGTCCCAACTGTACCTGAGTGTCCGGAGAGACTTCCCGTTTCTAAAGTGGTGATAGAGAGCCTTGAAATGTGGTTCGATTCCAGTCTTTCCATGGTAAACCAAATCTGCAGCTAACTGGTTTAGTGTCCTGAAACTGCTAAGATAGGTTTTAAATCTTCTCCCTTCCCTAGCTAGGAGGCTAATTGTCCAGGTTCTCATTGTCTCCTCCCTTGGTTATGGTAATGCCCTATACCTTGGTTCTCCTCAATATGTGACAAAACGGTTACAGACTATACGGAATGCTGCTGAACAGCATCTCAGGAATCTCCCTAGACATCAGTCCACATAAAAGGCATTGAAGGATCTTCACTGGATTCTTGTGGCACAGTTGGTTCAATTTAAAGCTTTATGCATCTTGCAAAGACCATTCCATAAGAAAGGTCCTGTTTTGCTGTAATCGCTAGCTACATTCCTGTAAGGTCACTCAGCTCTTCCTCAGCTCATCTGTTACAGGTTCCCAAGTTTAGCAGATCTCATTGAGGCGGCTATTCATTTTCCCATCTGGCCCCCAAACTTTGGAACACCTTTCCATTCGAACTACACCAGACGTCTAACAATCTTACCTTTCGTAAGGCCTTGAAAACGTGGCTTTACAGCAGTTAGTTCCTGCTTATGAGTTGACAGTAATAATGACTGTTCCAGTGATGGGAGGCCTTCGGGTAGCTATGCTGTATCCATGATGAATAGAATACAACACATTTTGTCCTGTACGTGTTGTTACTGGTAAAGGTTTGGAGGAGCCAAAAGGCCAGGTACATGGCTGAATGAAATAAGCTAAGAGACACCGAGCATAAATGAAATCGGTATATTTCTCAAGCCTTCTGAAATTAAAGCAAATAAAAGTGAGCCAAGTGTTAAAAAAACTACAGTGAGAACAGAAACGGCTGAGATATGTACTGTTTCCTAGCTTCACAATAGCCATGGCATGATAAATGTGTCTACTAAGTGTTTCTTACATCAAATGTATTTTCAATAGACATTTATACTCAAATATCCATTTACATAGCACCTCATAAAAAGATTTTTTTCTTTGGTGGTTAATAATAGGCGCTAAGTCCTGTGGAACTCAGTCGTACTCATTTTGTTGCCCTAAGAAAAATGTATCATTGCAGGGATTTAAAGTGTGCATTGCATGCAGTTATTCACAGTAGGCGCCCTGACCTTGGATCTGTCTCCCTACCTCATACAGTTAGTCAGCAGACATGCCGCTAACATAGCCAGGTAAATTAATGTTCCTTCTGGGGAAATCGTTGTGCACATTGTAGGTCAGAAGTTCACATCGCATTGAGACTGACTCGGCTTTTCATCTTTTTAAGGTTGATTTTAAAAAAAATTGTACTGCTGATTTGGATAACAACTCATATTATTGTGTTGTGTAACAATAGTGCAAGAGTTTTAACCTCTTTAGTGTGGGCGTTGGCCACTGGCCGACGCCTGCACTACTTCCCTGGTGTGGGTCACGACCAGTGGCTAACACCAGGGAGGGGGTTGAAAAATCCTCTGGTGCATTGCACCGGAGTATTTTTTTTAAATGAAATTACACGTTGGGAGACACGGAAGAGCTTCTGTCTCCCCTTGTCCCACCACCCGCTCCTTTGTGACATCAGTGCGCCACAATGTGCGCTGACGTCACAGTCTGTTTTCCCCACCAGAGCAGGAAGTGGAGGTAAAGCTGCTTCCTGCTCTGGTGGGGACAACTGACCCAAACGGGCCTCCCACCGTTCAGGCAGCCCTCATTTGAAAGGGGAAATCCAGGGCCAGGAAACCCCACTAGACACCAGGGAATTCACTTGGGAGGGTTGCCCTCCTCTGAAAACGGGCCGGCCACCTCCCTCCCAGTAGCATATTTTTAAAAAAAATGTACGGTTACCGCTGGAGGGGTGCTATTGCGCCCCCACCCCCTTTTGGGGTTACAAAAAAATAAAAAATAATAATAAATATATATATATATATATATATATATATATATATATATATATATAGTTTTTGTATTTTTTTTGTACATGAAATTGACAGGGGTCGCTGGTGAGCAGGGTTAATCTCCTGTGGGGACAATTAAAAAAAAAATTGTTGTATGGTTTCCCTGGGGTCTGCGATCAGCCTCCAGAAAAAACACCCCCACATATAAAAGTGATCTCTTTACATATAGATACATATATACATATATATTCGCCACCAGTTCCCTTGCAGTTGCAGCTTGCGTCTTCAAAGCAATACACATACTTCAAGTGACACGTTTCAGCTGTAGCTTTTAGGCAGCAACAAAAAAGTGTTTACTTTTCCGAAATGTTTAGCTGCCCGGGATCCAGCACTGGTTTCACACCCATTTCTGTCTCTAACTGGAAGGAGGTTAAACGCAAAAAAAATAATAATTGGTTATGTCCCAGTAAAATGCCAAAATGTTGTTGAAAAGTGTGGTTTTCTGATTCAAGCCTGCCTGTTCCTGAAAGCTGGGAAGATGGCGATTTTAGCACTGCAAAGCCTTTGTTGATGCCCTTTTCAGGGGAAAAAACACATGCTTTCTTCTGCAGCCCTTTTTCCCAATTTTTCTAAAAAAAAAACGAAATTTGAGCTGTATTTTGGGTAATTTCTTGGTATCCTCCAGGGGAACCCACAAACTCTGGGTTCCTTTAGAATCCCTAGGATGTTGGTAAAAAGGACACACATTTGGCGTGGATAGCTTATGTGGACAAAAAGTTATGAAGGCCAAAGGCAGATAGCCAAAAAAGGGCTCAGCACTGAAGGGTGAAATGGCCCAGCAGCTAAGGGGTTAATGAGTGTCATATAAAAATGTACAAATGTATAGGTACCTGTATATCTAAAATAGAAGTTGGGGAGAGGTTTGTGCCACTTTTTCATATGTATTTGGGTTGATTGTTGAAGTCCAGACAGTGCTATAAACAAAGGTGATAACTCTAGTTACAGGCGGTCCCTGACTCTGCCAACTTCTAGACTTGGGCTTGGAGGAGGGGCCACATTGTTGGGATGTTGGGCGAACAGAACCCAGCCTTCCAGTTACCTTTTTTCTTCGTAATTCTCTTACCAGTGATAGATGGTACACATCTGAGCGGTGGCTGATGTGGTTTAGGAGGGAGGTAAATGCTTTCCTTCTGTTAAAAAAAATACATGTAAAATGTGGACTAGACATTTTGTTGAAGGCTTGTCAAAATAGCATCATCCATCACATTGTCAAAGCTGAGTTACTTTAGGCAGTACATCTTCATGAAACCATTTCTTGCTCGGCTAACCACTTTAACTAGCACCTCATCTTTATGCATGCACATTTCTCTGTTTTATTTGCCTTTACATATACATTTTTTTTTTTTTTTTTAATTATTAACTTTTATTATCGACCGGTAAATAATACACTGTATTCATGAACAGTATTTCGAGTAATCACAATAATTCGTGTTCAACTCCATCTACAATATACAATATCTATCAGCTGTCCTACTTTCACCTCCCCAATGTCTCTGGGTTCATTTAAAAGCATGAAAATTGTGGATTATGTCAATGTGTCCAATTAACAGTATTTGTATGTATAAAAAAGATAGGTGACAGAGGTAGAGGAGCACTCCAAATTAGCAAGCAAATTTTAAACCGGGATGGTATAGATGCCGGTGTTCTGACATTATTATACCCGTTTAACTGAGGATATGCTACTAACAAATGCACTAGCTAAGAACTACGGTGGCTCTTAAACGATTCTTGAAACAGACATCTGTTCCTTACTATTCGACTTGTCTCCATCCTCGTCAAGGCATGATTATCGGTCACATATGTTCTCTTTGTCCTTGGCTGTACAGGGGAGTGTAGGAGATGTGTTTTTCAGGAATCCACACACTGTGGAGTTCTGCCTCATGTCTACTGCAGTCAAAAAAGGTGGTGGCTGTATGGTATTCAGAAGGGAGTGGGGCATAACAAGTTATTGGGATGTTTCGGAAAAACTCCTAGGTTGCCTCAGATTTGTCCAACTGATTACCCTCCACAGCCTGATAATTCCACCGTTGGCAGTGACAAACCTTCTAATTCTGTGTTGTGTGATCTCAGGATAATCCGTGCAGCCATGCAGAACAGCTGCGCGTCTTGTAAAATGTCCTGAGGCCCTTAGGGATTGCCTCACTGTGTCCATATCCCCTCACCAAAAATAACAACAGAACATTTTCAAAACAAGTGTACAGTATCGCTATCTGATGAATTACATCTCCAATGTGTAGCTCCCTCCAATACGATTGTATCTTTGAGCTGTTTGGGAGACCAGTGCCACTTATGGAGAATCCAAAGTAGTTTAGCTTCAGGTGGGCCACTCAGAGAGGCTTGTCTTGAGCCGAGCCACATGCTCCAAAAAAGCATCCACACCTGTGACATCTCGCGCATGCCAGAATACAGTCCTGGCACTACTTTTCTGTTATTCTCTGAGGAATCCTAGATAAACAAAATACTCAACTGTAGTAGTATTCGCCCCCCCCGCACAAATGTATTCTGAAGCGCAAATTCTTGTAAACTCATAATCCTTGGTGCAGCTCATCAAAGTACTTTGGTGGCGATTTAGCCCACCAACAGAACCCCATCCAAATTACTCGAAATACGACACACTGCACCAGCAAGACAGGGCCTCTTTTTCTCCAATTAAATCATTTGGGGCCAGATGTAGCAAGATATGATTTTGCGACTCTGAAATTGCGAGCCGGTGCGACTCTCAAATTCCAAGTCGCAAAATCATATGCAGAATGGTGTCTTAGACACCTTCTGCGAATCGCAAGGGGGTCGCAAAGACCCACCTCATTAATATTAATTAGGTGGGTCGCAATTTGCGCCCCCCTTGCGATTCCCTGCACTCACAGGGATGGTGGCCTGCTGGAGACAGCAGACCTCCATGTCTGTGACTGCTTTTTTAATAAAGCAGTTTTTTTTGTATTGCAGCCCGTTTTCCTTAAAGGAAAACGAGTTGCAATACAAAAGAAAAAATGAAACCATTTGGTTTCGTTTTTTCAGAGCAGGCAGTGGTCCATTGGACCACTGCCTGCTCTGAAAAAATATTTTTGGCGACATTCACAAAGGGGAAGGGGTCCCATGGGGACCCCTTCCCTTTTGCAAATGAGTTAGCACCCACTTGACATGGGTGCTAACTGTGAATTGCTTTGCGACCGCGTTCGCGGTCACAAAGCAATTCTGCATCGCGGTGCGAATTGCAAATAGGAAGGGAACACCTCTTCCTATTTGCGAGTCGCATTCCCATTTTGCGAGTCGGAACCGACTCGCAAAATGGGATTGTGCATCGCGATGTGCGTTTTTCATAGCGCAAACTGCGAAAATCTCAGTTTGCGCCATGCAAAACGCTTCGTACATCTGGCCCTTGGTTCTGCGCCCTGAAATTCAGTAGAGACATAAACAACCACCCCTCCCTTTTGACTTCTTCAGCATAATAACTGCTATAATTTTCTGCATCTGAAACAAAATATACATATGGATTTGGTATCAAAAGATTTCAGTTTTGTGAGCAGGAGAGTGATTGTAGTGTCCCTCTTTATAGGCAGTGGCAGCCGAAAATTAAGGTCGGCAGAGAAAGTGCACCCAAAAAGTGAGTCTTGTGCTTCAGGTATACTAGGGGACTAGTGGATAGTCTAGAGAGTTTTAGTATTTAGTTGCATTGTTGAGGACCGACGGGACCCTCCATTAGTACAGTTTCTTCTCAGGATTCTGTTTGGTACTGGTAAAGGACAGCAAGAAGAGGTTTTTATTACATCCCAAGCTGTTTTGAGGAAAGAAATTGGGCCAGTTATAAGCTGTTAGAGGGAAGATTCTGCATAAAACTGTCCTTAGACCATTTTAACTTTCTGTCTGTTTTAACTGGTCAACGGGTATATATTATTTATTACATTTTTGTTTTCATTTTTGAATAAAACACAAATACAACTTGAGCAAAGGAAAGTTGCATGTCATACCAAATTCCTGCGACAGAATATGCACATTCACAACTCCCAACATTACAGTTGATTTCTAAACAGACTTTAAGACGTTTGTCGAGCACTCTCTATGTATCAAGCTGTACACATCACTCGCCCACACCCCGTCCACCAGACACTACAGTTGAGAGATTATGAAAATGTTAATAGCAACGCACAGCTTTGTATGCCCTTGAAGGCGCTGAGTGGAATGATCGCTTTTCGCACTATTAAGTCCATGGCCATGGTTTCTGGCATAGTGTGGCTGTTGTGAAGAGCTGGTTATGTGTTTGTGCAATTTTTAGGGCAAGGGGTAATACTTACTGGACATTGTCTTGGTAGACCTCTAATGTGATACTCATCACCTCACTTAACTGCTGAATAATGCACCTCCAATTTGAGACTATATCTGGGCAGCTCCAGATTATTTCCCAAAAAAATCTATGCCCCCACACCTTATCTGGGGTACCCATCCAACCTACCGGGGTAAATTCTGATTAATCTTACAGGTGACATGTGGGTGCTGCGCAGCATGTAGAAATGAGCAAGCTTGATCAAGCTTTACCAGACACCACCTGGACCCGGGTACATGCTCAATTCCATTTCCACCTCTTCCAGAGGCTCTGAGAGGTCCTTTTCTCACTTTGATCTTGCAGGCATCTTTACCTCCCAGTGTGTCCAGGAAGCATGTCCAGATTTCTCTAGGTGCGTTGATCAACCTGGTGAATTGTAAACACTGTCCGGGCCTATCCCAAAGCTCTCTTGAGCCTCTGTAAACATGATGCAGCTACCTCCCAGATACAAGACTCCCAGCGTCAACAGGTATATTTCACCTAGAGGAACAAGCAGCCTTTGATTTATAACCTAGCAAGTCTAAACCAGTTACCAATGGGGCTCTGCATCCAAGCCAGGGAAGATTACCAAGGCAAGTCATTGCAGGGGCTTAAATTCTACCTAATCAATGTGTTCTACATTTCAAAACACAAAAATAAGCATGTGCATTTGGGTATATATCATGTTGCTAATACTGCAAATTTAATTGTTCCTCAGTGGATACCTTGCATAGTCCAAATGTTAGACGAAAACATTTGAGTTTTATTTTGATAACTAATGAGATTTAATGTTCTGCCTCTTTCTCGTTATGGTATTAAAACCCCAAATACGCCTCAGTAGCTATCTGTATAGTTCATTTGTACACGCTGTTATAAAAAAGAGAGACTTGTATTCAACAGGTTAACTATGTTCTTGCTACTGAAACTAAGGTGGAATCCATAGTTTAGACCAGTGGTTCCCAACCTTTTGACTTCTGTGGACCTCCTCTTTATCATTACGTGAACTCTTGGACCCCCACTAATGTATTATTGGAGTCTAGCCCCCTGACCCCACCCCTCCCCGTCCAAGAGTCGTTACTTGAAGCTGGGGACCCCGGCCTAAACATTGTTGATGATTTGAACCACAAAACACTACACAAAAAATACAGAAACAAGCATTAATCAAACACATGCACAAATGATAACACATTTTACTTAATTTGCAAACAAATATAAATTAAAATTAACAGGAAGGTTAGAGCTTTTCTAAATTCAATTGAAGCCACACATCGTTCATGCTATATTCTGTTTGAAGCACCTTCACTGCTTCCATAAATCAATCTGAGGATAACTATTTAATTTTTAGCCTCCAATTTCAAACTCCTTGACAATTACAGTACGTTGTAAAAATTTTAATTGTATATTTAGCCACATTAATCTGTTAATATTATTTAATTTTCTAAGCAGTCACGGACCCCCAGATGAGGCTTTGCGGACCCCTAGGTTTCCCTGGTCCACAGGTTGTGAATCACTGGCTTAGACGAGGCATGCCTCAGTTTGATAAATGTGTAGGATGATTAAGGGCTACTTCAAACACCACCCCAACACTATCTTTTGGATATCCTACCCAAGCATTATATATCATTGAGTCAATTGAAAATGGAGACACATGGGTGTGGAATGTAATAGAATATCTATTTGTCCATGGACAGATTGCTTCATAAATCTACTTGTCCTGTAAAAAACCTACTTGCCCTTTTGGTGCCATGTAGTGTGGCGACAAATTATGGCATCAATCTCTATATATAAGAACTCTGATGGCCTCTCTAATTATGCCATGGCTAATACTATGGTAGGGCTTGATTACTATCAATTTGCATATTTTGCCACCTTTCTGCAGATCTACATTCTGGGGCTGGAGGAAGCAGTAATCAATAGTTCTGGGGCTGGAATGCCTTTGGGTCTGTGCAAACCTACTAACTTGCATGTTTTAAGGATTTTCACCAGCTCTTCTCTAAGCCTTTCCCATACTGAGAAAGGTTGGAAATTTTCTCCTGACAAGGGCAGAAGTGGATGTTCTTCCAGGGTTGGGGAAAAAAGTGGTTGGAGGGAAGGTGAACTTGCAAATGCTCAATAGATTTTCGAATGAGCAAATTTACACATACATATTGACTCGTACTAAAATACAGTTTACAAATATTTTCCAAGAGTACTTTTTCCTGGTCTAAAGTTGCAAATTCGTGTGAATTCATGAAAGCCATGAATCTGTACTAATTCAAAGACAAATACCTTGCATGGGTGCACTTTTGTGACTTTCTTTAAGAATTGGGCTCCTAATTAGGTCGGGCGTTAACCAAGACCTTTTGTTTTTATTAAAATTATATTTCTATCTCTATCCATCTATCGGCTGGCTTTACTGTGAGAGATAGATTTCTGCTCTTCCACAGAGAGATAAGTAGTTTTGTTCAGTGCTAGGAACTACTGTGTCCGTGTGCTTTTTGAGACCAAATTATTTTTTCTCTTTGGCAGTGTTTGTTACAATGGTGAGGGCGTGGCAGCTCCGACAACAATAATGTTTTACAAAAGCAATATCAAAACAAGACACGCATTTACAAAACCAAAAGACTGACCACCAATGTTGGATCTGTTGGCTGTACCAGTGCTTGTTTGTTTTCGTGTTTCCCATAATCTTCTTGAATCTGGTTATTGTGATTTCCATTATGATTTTTTTTTTGGAAATACTAGCATGGATCAGCATATTGACTAAATGATGCTTCAAAGAAATAGTACCTAAAATTTCACAGTAATTTAGTAAAACATTTTTTCCATTTTGCGTTTTTTACCTAAACATTTTCATTTTGAAAGCAACAAATCATCAATTTTGCTTACAAGCTTCCACAAACATTTGCATCAAATCAAAGAGCATTCTGGGTGCATCATACATAGCCTCATATTATAAAACTTTTCAAACGTGTGCGTACACATTTTTTTACTGGAACCACTGTCAGTAGTGCAGTGTGAGTTTACAACATTTATTTAGAGCGCTCACCCTAATAATAAAGGCTTTGCATTAATGAACCATAAATGCAAGTTCAAACAACATTAACATATGGACACAATTATTTGCTCAACTACAGAGAGTTATTTTCCCTATAAACTGGCAGCCAAAGGGTTTGTGCTGCAGTGGGTTGAGTCTACTTGTCCCATGGACAAAATAAACATGAAAACTTGTTGTCCTTGACCCCAAACAATATGTCCTTGGTGTCAGGCTCTAGGAATTCCACACCGCTGGAGACAGAGGGATGGAACTTTCTTCCCTAGTAACTGTGATACACATCACCCTTAGTTTATATCCTAGTTACTCATTTCAGCCCTAGCCGGTAACAGGCTTCTTAGATTGTGTAGGGGGGAGAGTCCCTGATTCATTAGAAAGGTTACTTTTTGTAATTGGTCATGGTTTGTTTGTTTTTTCACTTTCATTCATGCTTTGATGCCTGCCTTCTTATTTGTTTTACCTCTGTGTTAGTCTAGTTTGTGGATTAATGCATGTCAATTCTAGGAAATATTTCAGAACACTTTAGTATTCTGTGGCATTCAAGAATAGCTTCATGTAACGTTGCTTGTGGGCTTACCATTCGTGTGAAAAACAATTGTTTCCGATTTATTATGCATGCTATAGGCCCAGTTGCTCTTGTGCAAGTTCGGTATAAGAAATGGTGTGTAGAAAAGCTAAAGGAACCATGCTGAAATAATTCATGTAGGTTTGTTGTTTGTGTCTTATGTTATCAGGTGTAAAGATTTATCAGTCTCTAACTGGAATCCGTATTGGATGCTGCCCTCTGATGTTTGTGGAATGAACTGCTTTTGGGAGTCTGCATTTAGGTAGGCTATATTGTTACCTACACTTACTACTTAATTGGTATCTCAGTGTAGAGAGAGACAATAAGCAAACGAGTTATCATCACATTAGTGATTTGAACTGCAGATACAGTGTTTTGTTGAGGCTCATTCTAGGTTTTGCTGATGGTCATCATTGTTTTCCCTTTAGATTCTTGGCTTTCTCTAAAGGTTTTATTTACATTTTCATACTCTAATGTTCACTGAACACATATGGAAAGTGTTTCTCCCTTTTGGGGCACTGTTTGATCGCTGAGGTTTTGATTAGATTAGTTTTTTTTAATCCATGGAGATTAATTACTAAAACCTAGCTGATGCTTTGCCAGTAACCTAACTGCATGCAAACCCATGCTTTGCTCTGCTTATTCAACTGGCTCCAAAGAGGACACAGGAGTCCCTTTCCATTGGGCACAGCTGAGTAAGACATCAGGTCTGTTCAAGAGAAGGATGAGACCTTTTCCTTTGGATTATGTCAGTAGTTTATTTATTTGAAATTAAAAGGTGCTTTTATCCAAACCCCTGATACCAAAAGAAAAATACACTTAAAAATGCCTTCATGATGAGCACAGCACATTGAAAGGAGGTAATACAGAAAATTACTCTACTTTAAGAAGGTTTTTTTTAAAACAAATAATGCCGGGGTGTCAGACGACCACTACAACATACATCATCGATCTAATTTTAACTTGAATTGTTATCATTTAGATGAGACATTTTTTGGGATTTCTAAATTAGTATTTCAATATTATTTTGTACCTCCTTTATTCCTCAGGACCTGCCCACTGCTGTCTCTTGTTTAATTGTTTGGGTCATTCAAGATATTTGATCTGGTAAACCTTGATTCCCTCTGGTATCTGAAGTCATCTCTCTCCTTGTCCATTATTACTAGCAATGGAATATAAGTTGTATCCTATCTGACCACTGTGCTTTATTAAAGAGAATTTACTTACTCTAGTCTTTTTCCACTGTTTTTTTCAAAGACAGGCTGGGTGTTTTCCCATTTTAGAGCACTCTGCCTAATTTGTTAGTGCAAATACTTATGATTGGAGGGCAGAGAAAGCAAATGACTACCATGAGGCTAAAAGTGATTGGTGGGATTGCACTGACATGTGTTTGTAGTTGTTTTCCCAGTGTTTCATCGAAACTGCATTATATTATATCTTGGCGGCTATTACATTAAAGGCAAGGAAAGAATGCGTAATACACCTCCATATCTTCAAAGCAAAAATGTATTTCAATAAAGATATGAAAATGCTCCTTAAGAGCTGAATACACCACAGAAGACAAAGGGGGTGGGAGTGGAGCTACTCTGAAAAGGGGTGGCACAAGGAGCTTTATTTGTTGCTCTATTTACAACTATCATGCAGGAAGATGCTATCTACCTCTGTAAACTGCGTTCTGCACTTTTAAGCCTCATGTTAGTCATTTTCTTTCTTTGCCCCTCAATCATAAGTGTTTGCACTAACAAATTAGGCATATACAACAGCTCAGATGAAACACTGGGAAAACAACTACAAACAGATGTCAATGCAATCCCACCAATCGGTAATAAGACAGCCTATAAACCCCCTTGAATGGGAACAATAATCTCTTTTTTTTTCTTGCATGAGAGGATCAAGGGTATTGTAAGATGAGCAAAGTAACCAGAATAATCGTAAAGGCCGTCACAAATGTAAAGAAGTCTCTGACTAGGTTCATAACAACCAGCTTTTGTTGATATTGGCCGATAGTGTCAAGTGAGTGACATGGTAATTTATCACTGGAAACAGACTGTTTTCTCATATCAAGGCCGTTGAAGTTAAAGTTTTCTCCCATCTCCAGTCCTACAATAAGTCAGTGGAGTAGTGGACCCAGTAGACCCTGAAAGAAGAACAGTGGGTTAAACTATGAAAAACTGTGATGTTATAATACTCTTCTTCGAGTCTTTAATAAAATTAAGAATCTCCTTCACTAAACCTACGAAAATCTCCATTTATTACAAGACCTGAGACTCCTATTATGCTTATTTAAAGCACAGCCACAATAGAATTAGTGGCTTGAGGAATAGGTTTACAGCAAAAAGTTTAAAAGTGGAGACATTAGACCAACCTGCTGCTCTGAGAATGTCCTCTAAACCAGCTACAATCCAAAAAGCTTTTGAAGCCGTAGCACCTCATGTAGTGTGAGCACGGAAACAAGTGGTATTAGTTTCTACCAGGTTCATAATCCACCTAACCAAGCAAGCTAAGGTGGGGAAAGAGACCGGTCCATGAGGTCTTCTAAATGAAATAATGAGCTGAACTGAGGAGGACGTCTCAGATCTGCTGTCTTCTGAATATGTCCCTTCAAGCAATTTCCTATACATAATTAGGTAGAATAAGAAAATAAGAATGAAAGACAGATATTCAATTAGTCTTTGTCCTTCTACAAACTTGGAAACAAACAGCAGAAGGGGTATCCACGGCCTTAACATCAGAAAGACATTTCAAATAGACCAAATATAACAGAACAGTTAAGGTAGTAGGCACAGTCTTTAGGGGCAAAGAAGCATTTTCAGGCCAATCAACAAATATCATTAAATAAATTCACACCCCACTTTTACTTAGGAAAAGGTCTCGAAAATGTTACTCCCTTTAAAATTCAACAAATTAGTGGATGTTCTCAGGCATGTTTACTTCTGCTTTTGCATGTCCTGCAGATATTGCTAGTCTGTAGATGCTTATAGTCCTATACGCCTTCCCTTGGGAAGCCAAACGGGATTACTGTAATAATCACCTCTCCTGAAAAGGGATCTGAACCTGTGGCCAAACACCAGCTACTCCAGACCATGCATGCACATCTGTAAAGTTTAATGGGTTTGAGGGGCCTGGTGGATGACCTGAGCAGCATCTACCAAAGTTTGGGGCTTTCCAAGTTGAATCGAAACCTACCATGCTGCTAAGACGAGGGGCTGATTGTAAATAGGCTAGGGAATGATGGGGTTAAAATGGGGCAGCCTATTGGTAACTACATAATGGTGGGGAAACTAAGGCTAAGTTTGACATAGAGAAGTTACCACTATCAAAGTAGCTTTTTGATGATGCACTTCAGCTAGAACCCATGAAATCATGTTAATGGGTAAAAGGCATAATTTACTGGCCATTGCCAGAGGTTGAGGATCTGGTCTTCAACTACAAAAAGAGGCAAGTTTTGTATGTAAGCGAGAGGCAAAAATATATATTCAAAAGAGTCTGAATCTGGGGAAAAAAAGTATTTTGAAAGGTATAGGCTGAAGCTGCAAATCGCTCAAACCTTTAAGGAGCGTGAAACACCAATCTGTAATTATGTTTAGATTGCCCAGGAGGTATTCTGCTTGCACCAACATTTTCTTTTGTAGGCAAAATTCCCCCTAAATTCTTTGCTAGTTCTTCAAATGGTTTCAACTTTGTTCCTCCCAAATGACTGATATACCTTACTGCCTAACAATTTGCCATCTGAAGAACAGCTTATCCATACCTCCAAACATTTTATGTGCAAAGAGGACGCTTCCTGTGACCATGAACTGCCAATCAGTACTGCGCCCCATCCTATCCAACTTGCATCAGATTTTGATACAAGATACAGGCCTGTAGAAAAAATTAGCTTCCGATTTCCTGCTTCTAGGTCATGAGTACTTTCAAGCATTTTCCCAGGGGCCAAAATGTATGGTCTGTGGTGTGACTAAGGGGCACACTGATGCCTGCATTGATTGGGGATGTGGACAGGGGTTGCAAAGTGAGCATAGGAGAGTGAACTGAGAGACTTAGAGTTATCAAGAGGATTTAATTTCCCACTGCACTCTCAATTAAGCACCTAATTTGTAGAAGAGACATAGGTTTGATATTAGTGTGCTGTACTGTATCTAAGTTGCTATCCCTCTACCCCACCCTGGATTAAGCCTCCTCTGCTTGCTACCTCTTTCATAAATCTAGTGTTCAAAGGAGCAACTTGTTTATTGAATTGGAATGAAATAGAGTCTTGGGTTTCCCAATCTCCTTATATCATTAGTCGCTTATCTGTAAACATCAGGGCTGCTTAGAAAAAGACACAGTTAAGGTAGCAGTGACTCCCTGACAAAGTCCCCACAACACAGTGTGCAATTCACTGAGGTGGACAGACACAAACACCCAACCTCCATTGCTAGATGTGGTTCAAAGTGAAACTTACCATTTAATCCTGGCTTTCCAACTTTGCCTAAATATGTAGGTTGTGAGAGCTGTAGTAAAAGTCTGGGCCGGTCTCACAACATTCCTTTTGTGAGAGTAGTCCCTGGGTCTTGCACTCTGAATTGCTCGCACCCCACTGTTTATGTAATGTGCAAGACAGAAAGCATGGGATCATAAGACATTTCTTTAAATCCTGGCCTTCCTTTGTGAGTAATTGCATGCCCTTGGGGAATTAATTTTTGTACATATTTCTACTTTTTATGTGTTTTTTTTACAGAGTTAGAAAGAACTTTAATTGACATTGGTATTATGTATGTGATAAGAAAATAGGACTGTGACCAAGCCATTATTGGATTTAAACCCTGGTGGCTAGAACGCCGAGTCTCCTAGTCCACTCACTAAAATGTGGTGTAGTGAGAAAGTTAGGGACCTTGAAACAAGGATTCCTGCAGCATTGCGGTGGTACTCGTCTTCACCAAATTGTTTAAACATGCTCAAATCATGTTCTTCCTCTGCCTTTGTCCCGTTGCGGGTATGTGATAGAGGGGGTGAGCTACTAAATGCTAGAGCCTAGCCAGATGCTTGGCTCTGGCTTAGCGATAGGTCCTCTTGTGTCCTCCAGGCCAAAACTATCCTAGCCTTCAAGTAAACATCTTTAAAACTTCTTGAATTTCTTTAGCATGATGACTTTCTCTTGGGGAAGTTGTAATATTGATCTGTTTGAGTCAATAGGGAAATTGAGAATTTCCTCATGAGAGGTAAGACTGGTAAAGCAACTCCTACCTTTGCATGCCCTTCTAAAAATCATTGACCCAAAACGTTTCTTAAAGAATTTGGGCCTTATCCATTGATGCAGAGGTGGCCACAAAGATGGTTATGTCCTTAGTAAATTAATTGCCAAAAAGGAGGCCATTTGTCTCTTGACCAACTTCTTTAGTTTCCTAAATTCCCGGTTTAGGGATAATTTTCAGTAGAAAACTCTTACATTATTCCTGGGCCGCAGCTGCATTAGCATTTGTTAATAAACAAACCACTCTTGGTACCCAATTTTATAAGGTAGACTGATCAGTCTGAGTGCCCCCAAACTATTACTCGTCTGCTAAATCCTGAATCCTTGTTAGAGGACCTGTCAGGTCTGATACTCACAACCTATATGCAGGGGTGACAGTAATGTTAATGGTTAAAGATGAAGGTGTGCACTCTGATCAGAGTTTATTCCGAGCCATCTTGTCTAAAGGCTGTCTTAGTCTAGGTGTGTTATGTTGTGCCAAATGTTCAGAAAGGGTCCACTCTTTACAATTAGGGTGATGAATCCATGTTGGACCAAACAATGGTTCAAAGTGTGATCTAAGACTGTATTGTTAGAGGTCTGAGCAGAGTCTCCCATGTCACTAACAGAAACTTTACGCCTTTTCTCTAGAGTCTCAGGCCATGTGAGATCATCTGGTTTATGTCATCTTTGTCATAATATGTTTCCCTTATCTTCATCAGTATCAAGAAGATGTACAGCCTGAATGAGAAGCTCAGCCCTTTCAGCCAAACTTGAAACCTTTTGGCAAGGAGGACCAATTTCAAGAGTCAGCAGACTTAGGGCCTGATTATGATTTAGGCAGTCCGACCGCCGGACTTCCAACACAGCGATAGGGAGGACACCGCAAAGCCTGTGGCCTCTCCAAGCCATATTATGAAGTTCCCATCTGGCTGGACGGTGAAAACAGTGCAGCAGCATTGTCTTTGGCTCTCAGGAGAGCCATGGCCAATGCCATTGCACTGTCCATGCCTCCAGCACACACTGCATGAGCAGTGCAGGGGCCCCCTGTGGCCCGGTCTCTGCATTTCCATCGGCCTTTTCATGCCGGGGTCCTCGCCATGAAAATGCCAGCATAAAGGCAAGTCTTGATCAGCATGGCTGTGCCGAAAGCAGCACCACTGTGCTTGACCACAGCTTTCATCGCCGCCAACGCGTTGGGATCCACGATCTTGGTTGTGGCGGCTATCTTTTGGCTGTCAGACTGCCAACATTGGAATCTGACGGTCAGACCGCAAATGGTTGTGGCAGTTCGACCACCACCGAGGGTATGGCAGTTTTAGGACTCGTAATCAGGCCCTTAGACTTTACCTCAGTTGAGCTGCGCTGAACATTATGATCTAGAAAACATTTTTTTTCCTTTTTTGTTTTATCCCAGAGTGTCCGTAGGTGAAAAAGGGTGGTTTTTGTAAACATTTTCTGCACTGATGCTTTAAGATTTTTTGAAAAAGTAGACATGTAGGACCTCATTACAAGTCTGGTGGTCACTAGACCGCCAGGCCCATGAGGTCGGGCCACAAGGGAACCAGAGGTGGCGGCGGTCCTAGTCCTCCAGGGCAGCGCTGCCCTCGGGATTATGACCCCCTTCTCTGCCGGTGGTTTCATGGCAGTACTACTGGTAATGCTGGTGGAGTACGTGTGCAGGGGGCCCCCGGCGGGCCGCTGCACTGCCCATCCACTTGGCATGGGCACTGCAGGACCCCCCTGGCCAGCACCATTTCAGTGTTCACTGTCTGCTTTGCTGGTGTGCCCTGCGCTCTACAGCATTGCTGCTGGCTCGATTACGATCCGGAGACAATGCTGCAGGCTGTTTCCTGCTATGCCAGCGGGCAGAAACTCAGGTTTCCGCCCGCTGAACTCTTAATGGGGCTGGCGGGGAGGTAGCCTGTATGGAGGCAACCTCCCTGTCGGAAGTTTGGCGTTCAGTGTAAACCGTCCGCCAAACCCATAATGAGCTGTAGTCTGTGACAGCTTGTAGGACAGAATCATTAATAAACAAATTTAAAGTGTCTTTAAAAATTTGGTCTTCATCTTACTTACTTAAGGAATTACCTACTTTACACATTCTTCATTTTGAAATGTTTGAATAATATGTGTGTTAAACGTCAATAGTAGTTATAAATAAAGTCCTTTAAATATCAAACACAGTACGGGTCAGGCTTTGGGGCAAATAGATCAAAATAACCTTAAAAATAAATAATATATGAATTGGTATTTCTTGAAGTAAATGACTCACATCAGACTCAAACCTGCACTACTGTGTGGCCCACAGTAACCAGGAGATGTGGCCCAAGGGTGTGGAACAGGCCATTTCACAGCTGTTATCTCCCACAATAGAAATCAGTGGAAGGGGTGTCGCCATTCGGAAAACAAGCCTCATAAGGAAAGCTGCCCTGCAGAAGTATTGTGCCTCTGCAATGCACCAAGGACTGGTTGCTGTGCTTGACCCACATGTAGTGCTTTCCTCTTAGCTAGTTTCTAAGCACTAACATAACACACCAGAAATGCACTTCTGAGGTCAAAGAAGACTTTTATTGTTGTTAATTCTTCCCCAACCACAATATTTATGAATGACGAATTAGTAGCTTTCAAGTCCGCGTTAATCAAACAAAATATATCAGTTTGCAATATACACAGCAGGTTATATTTATAAGATATTGAATGCAAAGCAAAACAAATACTTCACCGTGTGGGAACTATCTACAGCTTCATCTTTCTAAGGTCTGCAAGCTGATGACCCCTGTCAGCCGCGAGAAAGAGATTCATCTACCCACACGGGATTGCTGGCAGCTGGCGCCAAGCTCCAGCACGAGGTCCGGCAAATTCGAATCTGACTCTCTGCAGCCTGTTACATTCGTTACAAAGGTGTGCCCCCTCCTCTCAGACCTGGGAAACTGAGCAAGCCTTTTGGAGACTGGCCAGGTCTCCAAGACTACTCCTGCTCCCAAGCTCAAGCAGAGAGAACAACACCATGTACCCTCTCTTATCAGGTCTAGTCTACTGTGAGAAAAACATCTTGGTTCTCTGGTGCAAAAACACAGCTTGGAAAAATACAGCTTGGATTCTCAACTGCAATGTCTAACTCCACGTTAAAGGCAATGGGCAGCTAACCTAAATATCAAATGCAATGTCTAGTGTCATGTCAAAGCCAATAAGCATCTAAGCTGAATACAAAATGCAATGTCTTATATCATGTCAAAGCCCATAGGCAGCTGAGCTGAATACAAAATGCATTGTATAATATCATGTCAAAGCCAATAGGCAGCGGAGCTGAATACAAAGTGTAATGTATAATATGATGTCAAAGCCAATAGGCAGCTGAGCTGAATACAAAATGCAATGTATAAGATCATGTCAAAGCCAATAGGCAGTTAAGCTGAATACAAAATGTAATATATGATATCATGTCAAAGCCAATAGGCAGCGGAGCTGAATACAAAATGTAATATATGATATCATGTCAAAGCCAATAGGCAGAATATCTAATAGCATGTCAAAGTCAATAGGCAGCTAAACTGAATACATCATGTCAAAGTCAATAGGCATGCAATGTCAAAGCCAATAAGCGGCTAGACTGGATACAGCATGTCAAAGCCAATAGGCAGAATACAGAATGTAATGGCTAATGCAATGTTAAAGCCCATAGGCGGCTCAACTGAATAAAACATACCATGTGCTACTGGTGAACATTGAGCAACTAATATGCGCAGTGGTGAAACACAAAGTCATTGGTCAAAACAAACTCCATCAAATGGCAGTACACCACCTCATCAGGTGACTAATGAAGGGCTATACTGAGTGCACCACAGTGTCTGAGCTGCCTGAGGTAAAACGAATCTTGCAAGGTGCAAACACCCTGCTCCTCAGTGTCAAAAGAACCGACTCGAGGAGGGGTGCAAGTCAAAAACCATGGCTGGTTTAGTAAATCTCACCAGTTAAATAAGTTTAATACCATAAACCAACAATGAAGCAGTATACTAACATTAAGTATAAAGAAGAGAAAATATTACTTGACTGCGAGCAGCAAGAAAGAAGGGCTTTTTGCTGCCAGCCAAGAGAATTTATAAGCTTTATAGTCTTATTACTGATCGGTGGGGTTCCGTTATGACATTATTTTGTAGTTGTTTTCTCAGTTTTTCATGGGGACTGCAGTATATTATTTAGTGGCTGCTATTACATTGAAGGCATGGAAAGAATGCATAATAGTAACCTCTGAGGTCTTTAATAAATTCTAGTACACCATCTGGTACTAAAGATGAATCTGTTGTTTAAAATACAATCTGTTCAACCTAATCAAACTTGGTTTATTGCTTAGTGACGGTTTCACAGTTCATATTCCTTGTATATCAATTGTGTTATTAATCACAGTTTTTGTATGTTTGGTTTAGGAACCAAACTGTAAATGAATCTTTGCCATAAGTATGTAAATGATCACAACAGAGTTGCTCATTGCTGTATTATATGTTTTGATGTGTTTTTACGTATTATGGTGTCAAAAAAATCTTTTGCTGCTATGTTGTAATACTGAAGTTTATCGATTAAACACGTTTAGTGTTCTCCTTTTACTGCTTGGACCCTCCAATAATTTGCTTGGGTATTCTCTGCATGCCACTATCAAATATATTGCAAACTTTAAGAGGAATGCGTCCATTTGTCTTCCATGATCCACGTTCAGGTCACATTGTCAACAAAATGTCCTATTTTCGTCTTGTTTGACGTTCATTTATCAAACCATACTGTCATTTTACAGCCTTGCTACTCACAGTTGCATACACATGTTTTGGCTACAAGATGCAATCTGCACCACCACCGTTTCTGGTGCTTTCAAGGTCCTCCACTCCTTCATGTGTGGGCGCCTATAGTGCATACCCTGTGATGTATATGCAGTTCCATCCTACCGGTTATATTATGCAGGCAGCACAAATTTCTCCGTTTATAGCCCAGGTGTCACAGCAAATCCACATTTTCACCAGGGTTCTGCAAACTTTGGTGTCATTGTTTTCTTCATTTAGGGACATTTAGGAGTGAGTCTGCTACCAACTTGGACTTCCCAGCCGACCAGAACTACATTTTTTACAAGAAAGCAATTAAACGCAATTGGAAGCAGCACTTATCTGGTGTAGAAATTGAGAGCTGTTGAATGCAAAATAGATTCTGGTTATGGTAATTCTTCAACTGGAGGGATTTCCTTTGTAATTACCAAACCACCACCATCAGGGCCTACAGTAATGTTCTCATAATTTGTACAGAGAAGACCAGCTTGAGACCTTTCATTCACTTGTACTTGCCAAAATCTAGTTACATAATTGTATTTTAATATAACTGTCAACTTATTCAGATCTGTACTGGCATGATTTTGGTTTAATAAGTGCGAAGGAAAAGGATTCCTCACTATTGTATTGAACATCCCTTCTCAACTTTTACTTTAGCTGCCACATAAACGATGACAATGCTGCTGCCACTTTCCCGCTGGGCTGACATGCGGAAACCTGGGTTTCCACCTGTCAGCCCACTGGGAAAGTCGTAATGGGCCCGGCAGGGTGGTAGCCAGTATGGTGGCAACCTCCCTGTCGGAAGTTTGGCAGACGGGTCATCCCGTCCGCCAAACTCATAATCAGGCCTATAGTCAGTTTTTCAAGACTTTTCACTGGCTTAAATCCTGCTGATTGCGTGCCATGGGCTGGCTTTCTTTTCACTCTCATTTGTTTGGTTCTTATTCTACTACTTGCCTTGTCCTTCTTGTGTTTGGGCCTCCCTTGGAGCATAGCCTCTTCACTTGCTTCCTTCCACTGCTCACTTTTAGGGAACTAATGTTTCTCAATGAGAGTGCATGTGTTTTCCAGTTGTCTCCCTCGTGTACTTCCCTCCGCGCTCCATACTACGCTGTCTTGTGTGTGTGCTTCTCTCCCCAGCTTTCCATGTTTCTCTCGCACGTTTCTCCGTTTGCCCTTGTATTCTCTGCCATGCGCATCCCCCTGCCCTCCTTGTTGCCTCCTCCCCTTTCGCATCTTCTCTTGTCCTCCCCCGTCCATTTCCCCAATTTGCTGCAATACCTTCCACTTTCTAAACAAAAGTGCCTTCATGCCACCTATTTATTTTTTTCTCTTTTATGATCCACTTTTGATTGGAAAATTTTAAAAAATGGTGCCTTTGTCACAAGCTTTTGTCATGGCACATGCATATGCCTACAAAATGACATGGCCGGGTCATCACGTCTTATTTCCCTTTTGTTCAGCCTGTACACCATCATCATTTTTGCTGATGCTGTACAACTCAAATATAAGGCATTGGCAGAGATAAAAGGTTTCAAAGGCAAGACCTATTGGCTTTGCCAGTGCTTATTTTTTCTATGATCCATCAATGCAGGAAACTGTTCACGTACGTAGCTAAAGTACTTGTCTGAAAAGAGGTTTTATGTATTTAATTTCAAATGCAACCAGTGAAAAGGCCCAACATCCATCTCAGTACTAAATTTGAGATTTGCAGGGCATTCTGGGTAAGAAAATGTAGTGGATACATGTTTGCCTAAGTTGCAGCTAAACTGGGACTATTTTTCCATGGTAAAAAGTTGATGCCTGCATAGTGAATTCTGAGGCCTTTCCTGTAATGGACGACAGGCCCACACACGCAAGTGGGGTATATTTGTTACTGGGAGAAGTGTGGGAACACCAAATAAACATTTGTTATTATGTGAATTTCCCTTTATTTTTGACTTCTTAATGTAAGCTAGTGTTCAAGAAAGAACACATATTGCTTACTGCAGTCTGAATCCCAAGATAGTGTGGGTAACCACAAATTCAGAGTTGTACAAAAATCCTATACTTTTAAGCTCAGATTTTGTAGCACATTTAAAAAATTCATAGGTTTCCTTGATGCTCATTTTTCATTCATTAAATTTTACCGTATGGATTGCTGCATGGTTGGTGCACAATGAAAAATCATTAAAAGCATAACCTCGGTTGTTGGATCTAGTTATTACATGTTTTTGGACAACCTACAAACACCACATATCCCTCCGACCGAAAGGGTCAGTTTATTACTTTTGTAAATCACCCTTCGGAGCATAAAAGTACAGATGAAAACATTGTCACCAATTGATATTTTTTCCTTATTT
Source organism: Pleurodeles waltl (assembly GCF_031143425.1). Lineage (NCBI taxonomy): Eukaryota > Metazoa > Chordata > Amphibia > Caudata > Salamandridae > Pleurodeles > Pleurodeles waltl. Next base: position 522,838,746 of record NC_090442.1, read on the forward strand.
CTTTTGGAAACCCATAAACAGTATACTTAAATGACCCTTTGCTGAATTTAGAAAAATTGTCGACTTTTCATAAAGGTATAGCTTTTTGGCTTCACCCATATGTTTCACACCTGTTTACACCACAAAATGCAAGTAGGTTAAAATTGTAAAAAATAGGAAAAAAGAACTACCTGTCCGAAAATTGCAAAATCTTTTAATAAAATTATTAAGATGAAAAATACGTTTTAATAAAAGTACTAATTAATAAACATAAAAATTCTAGGGTCGGATATTACAAATTATTGTAAGTAATATTTATATAGCTATTTATTACCTGTTTAATTTTGATATACTTAATATTCTCTAATTTCATTTTTTAGGTTAAAAATTATTTAGTTTACATGTTATTTTAAAAACAGCATTTTTTTAGTATTCCTTTAAAAATAAATATCGAGCTTTATTATGTTAGCCTCTAATTTACCATAAGGAGATCTCTGTCACGGTGGTGAGGTCCTCTGCTTATATATGAAAAGTTACGGATAGTAAGTTTACACAGCTAAATCCTGTTTTTGTTGCTTCCACTTTCTATTTTGAGGGGATGGAGACATGTAAATGTCTCATAGTAACAAATGTACGCTCTGAAATGGTGAATATCAAAAAAGTGTAAAGGTGCTACTAGATGCAGTATTAAGTGTACTTGTGAGCAACACTGCATGTGCAAATGTACCTTTATGAAAAGGACCCAGTGTTTTGAAAACTCTCAAGAAGTCCATAAGGCAGTTTTAGGCAAAGCAAATCACATTTGAGACAAATGTTTGTTTGAATATCCAAAATCGTACTCCCGTTCAGTATGGTTGTTCAATAGGACACCTACAAATCCTGCCAAAAAATCCTTTTTTATATTCTGAATTCCACCTACTCGATACCAGGAATCATGTGAACATTTCTGTATCCCTAGCTTTCTGATGGGCTCTAAACGTTGTTATTTTGGTAGTAAAGTCATCTGTTAGCTAAGTGACACCCACACACCACAGACAACATGTGATTTCTGCATATTCATAATGCTGCCATCAGGCATAAACATAGGTACTGGCAAAGCCAGTTGGTCTAAACTTCACGTGCTGAAGCTTGGTAACTCAGCTATTCACAGATGCTGTTTACATGTTCAGCATGCACATATGCTGTTTATTACACGAAGTCCAGCCCTGTAGAGTTTGCCAATCCTGAAGGAAAAATGTTCAGAGAGGGTTTTAACGTCAAAATGCTATTTTGCCTGGAGTGCCTAAAATACTTGCACTATTCCTGAATGGATCCTTTGCACATCAATTGCAAATATCAACATTTAGAATTCTTCCTATTGCCACGGCATAGTAGATTTCTTGTAATGTGTAGTAATATGGGGGTGTTCTTGTTCTGCTTATCCATGGTACCATAATGCACCTCTTGGTTAAACCAAATAACTTACTTGTGGGCCATCTCATATTAGCTCCTGGTCAATCTCATATTAGCTTCCTAGCATATTAATGATCTCACACAATAACTTCATATTTTGTAGATGATTAGACAGTCTTGAGGTAGATGTGGGGGTCACTGCATTTGGGTGGTTGCAGCTTAGACACTACAGTTCCGATTCAGGAATAAAAAAGCAGAATTTTGTTAAAGCACATCACATACATTTTTACATTAAAATGTGCACTGCTCGTCTGGGATCCTACATTACATGTCAGTGGCTCATTTTCTCTTTTAGTAATAGGGCTGGCATAAATGTTTCCTGTAGTAAGGCATATTCCGAGTGATTTGTTTACTGCGCCCCTTACACATTTGGGGTTTGATAAGAGACCCGCAGTGGGGACATTGGGGTTCTAGGGGAGCCTGTATTTGGCATGTCCTAACTCCTTCATGCATTGTGTCTTTAGTAAAACCATGCCATATGGAAGGGGCCAGAAAGTGCTGGCCTGTCTCCGGTTAGTTAATGTAGTGGAAGTCATTAGTTTAGAGGTTAGGGATGGATTCTTGTTGACCGAAATGTTGTTTCACCCTCAATGAGACTCAGTGCTGTTATCTATTCGGCCAGTGTTATCTATTCAGCCAGTGTACAATCTGCTTTTGACCACCATATGTCTGGGAAATGTTACTGCAACAGAATGGTTGTGTTTCAGCCTTTCCATTTGGACATCTCCTTAGCTGTCGTCAGTGGCAGTCCAGGTTGGCGCATGCCATGTACCAGAGCTATAATTTCAGCACTAGCAGCCGTCCCTCACTTTTGTCGCACTACACAAATATGAAATACAAATGTTGCAACATCCCAACCCAAAGCAGTTTGGTCAGTAACGATTTACAGTCATGAGGTTTTTTTATGTGAGTTAAGGATATATTCCTAAATCCATATAAGAATTAGGACAATAACAACATTTTATCTAAAGCTATCCTGTCTGTCATTAGGGTGGCAGGGTTTAGCCACTGGTCCAGACCTTCTAACTCACTATTCAGCTTACATGGCAAATTTCAGTATGTAGAAGTGAGTGTATATGTATTTGCAGAGATTTAATTAAGGATGTGGCTCAAATGAGTTGTAGATGTGCCACCGTTGTGATTTTCGAATAAGTTTGTAAGTCAGATTTGAAAAAATGTAATGTGCCAGATTAAAAAAAAATGCTGCATTTGACAATATATTGAAACATGCAGGGATTGCATCTTTCCTGCAGTTACCTAGAGTGTGTAAAAAATAAATATTTTTAAATATCTCCTGTTTGTTAATCACTTTTCATTAAAAACAGTTTAGAAGAACAAAAAGCCATTTCTCTTTTTCGTTGTTGAAACTGCAGGTTCCCTGTCTTTCACCTTGGCTGCTGGCACTGGCAGGAGTCACTATGATGTCACAACCCATCTGTAACAGATTATTACAGTTGAGCACAAACTCCACTCCATTATTTCGGGTGACTTGACGTCACAACTCGTCTGTAATAAGGAAATGAAAGACGGGCTTTTTTACAAGATTTCCAAGCTCTCTTGTATTAATTATGACATAAATCCAGCACGATGCTTACAAAATTGAACACTTAGCTCTTTTACTTTCGTTGTGTATGCAATAAATCTTGAAACTGCTTTAAAGTCTGCCATTTTGATGTAAAGTAACTTGTATTTTTTACCATGATTTTTCCCTTCTACAGGTACAATGTTACCAAGGTGCGGCCTGTCGAAACTATGCATCTAGCTGTGGTGGCCTGTGGAGAACGCCTGGAGGAGACTGTTACAATGCTAAAGTCTGCAATTATCTTTAGTAAAACACTACTTCACTTTCACATTTTTGCAGAGGACCAACTGCACGCTGGTTTTAAAGAAATCGTAAGTACATGTATCTATATATATATATATAGTATAACTATTCCACTAAGCTAGCCAAACAACTATCAAGTGCTGTGTACATGGTCAAAGGCAGGTTTAAAGCCAGAAAGTAAGGAGAGGAAGCTGGGTTGTGGATAGTTAATGTATTGTGGTGATGCGTTGTTTAAAGAGATGGGCCTTCAACTCTTTCCTAAATTTGAGCAGCCCTGAGGTGCTCATAATGGATACGGGGATGTTCCAGATACTGGGTGCATAAATGGAAAAGGCTTGTTGTCTTGTGTTTTTCTTTTTTTTTTTTTTATACTTCTTAGACTTCAGTCTGATGTTGTGTTGCCTGTGATGTGCTAAGAACCACACGAGATGGGGAGCTTTTCTGTAAGATAAGTTGGTGTGCTGGTTGTGATTGGCTTTTTAAATAGTGAAGCTTGTTGTGAGGAAGGTGTGACATGGCAATGGGAGCCAGTGGAGTTCCTTCAGGATGGGGGTACATGAAATAATGGATTGTGTATGTACAGCAGCACATTGATGATGCTTCAACTAGTAAAAATGAATTTGCCCTTATCATTGTTAAGTACCTGCCCGCATGTTGAAAAACTGGACGTAGCAGTACAGATCCATTCCCCATAACACATGGGTCCTCATTACTAGCGGTCCGTTGTTTCATTCTGTAATAACACACTTAGTGTTCCGATACCCACTTAGGGCCTGATTATGAGTTAAATCATTTTTTATAGCCCCTGATAGATATCGATACCACAGGGTACGTTATTTATCGGATGGGATAAATAATAGCACGTGGATTTTTGTGTTTAACGCACTAAAATCTGCTTGATAACGTAAATAATGTATGTTTTCTCCTGTTCAATTTCAGCACGTTTGACCTGCTGAAATTTAACGAATGTTGAGTTATTTAACGCATCCGATAATTATCGAATGTGTGGCTAACTCCGACCCATGCGTAAACAGGAGTTTATGCATGGGTACATAGGAGTATTATTACGAGCACCTCCAGATCAGGTCCTTGGTGTGATATTGACATTATTGCGTCATTCCTAACAGTGTCGGTAAAAGACAGGTCAGCGAGACCATTAGTCCCAAGGACGCTCTGCTCGTGCTGCCAAATTTGTTTATACATTTGCAGTAAATCTGACTTTATTAATGACAGCTATTATGACTGAAAGCACTAGATGGCGCCAGACACTGCCATATGGGTCAGACATGACTTTTTTTTTCTTAGTTTCCTCACAATATTCTTAGCTGCCTGATCACAAGTTCTGCACCTCGAAATGACTACTAACTCAGTAATACCACTGCTTTCCACTGTTCTGAGTCTTCTATTGTGCGTTTTTTGGCCTCACGGTTCCGCTGGGTTTCTGCAAAAGAATGTTCAGCCAGAACATACAATAAATACTGAGAATCTCACGATCTCAATGTGCGTGCAAACTCTACTTTGAGACACAGACAGGATTACCGTGTTAGGTAAAACGAGGGCCTTAGTCGTTTTTTTAGTTCTTGAAAAGCAGAATACCTTCCCTGAAAACGTCTTAATATTGATGTATTCGCAGTTTCGTCTCAACTTTGCACAATAAAGGGATAATTCACCTGTCTAGTAGAGAACCGTGGCTGAGCTCCGGACAAAACTACTGCCGTGTTTTAGAGTACTAAAAAAAAAAAAAAAAACTCAAGAGCTGTAACTGTCAGATGCTACCCAGTCAGAAAGGAACATTTTTAATAACTTCCTATTGAGCTGTTTTCCGGATTCGTCTCGACCAATGGCAAGCTACAGCCAACAGTGGGGAGATTGACTTGTAGGTACTCCATTAGAAAGCAGACGTCTGTAGCAGGACATCATTACTGTGGTATTTTAATGCAGTGTCAGTGGAGGTTGACGTCCTCAAAGTATACTCCGTCTGTCTTCCAGCAGAGGTTCTCTGTAAATGTGTTCTAGCCAGGTTTCTAACTCTCCAGTTGTACACCCCCTTCTTAACAATTGTTCCTTGGGCCTGTAAAGAAAAGCTCAAACTGAAGGCTACTAGTTTCTTCTCTGGGCTAGCAGTGCTAACCCAAACACACATCAAGACAGGAAACATCATTAATTTCCTGCCTGCTAGAGTTCATCCTGGCGCCTTCCATAAACAAAACACAAGAACTGGGAAATGCTAAATAGCAATCATGGTTTGTTGCTTTCAGGGTGTCAGAGAATCAGCCTCTTTGTTTTCTAGCCACACATTCATTACAAATTTTACTATTTGCCAAAAGAGTATAGCTCTGATATCTTTGCTCAGACTCAGAAACTAGAAGTAACTTAAAGCTTTACTGGGCACGTACCCGGTCCCTGATGATCCAGCTACTCCCTATCAGATTTCTGGGTGAAACTGCTCAGATTGAGACTCGACAAATTCATGTTTATCTGTAGCTATAAAATATTTCTGCTATTGTACATTTTAAATATCCTGCTTGCTGGTTTCACGGCAGGGAAAAACGTTTCAAGAGAAATCTGTGTGCATGCAAGGTTATTTCTCCGGTAATACCCATTTACTCTTTACAAAGAGTGTAGACTTGTGATGTGACTACTTACGTGGCATGCATACACCTAATAAAACATATTACAAGCTGCTGGTTAGTGTCTGTACCGTGAATCTTTAGTCTGAGAGCAGCAGTCCATCAAACTGTGAATATGTGCATATGGCAGAGCGAGGGTCATTGAGCAGACCGAGTATGGCCATGTACAACACACCAGACTCATCATAGGGACGGATCTGTGGGTGCCTGAAAATGGTCACATTTACAGATGTATGTATATAGACCCCATGTAAGCGGATGGCTGTAAATGTTGTTTTCAGATCTTCTCTAATTTTCATTCATAAACATCATAGGAATAGTTTTGATATTTTGAAACTACGAAAAACATTCACTCACAAATCTGTTTCGCCATGTTGCCGCAAGATGGTGCCGTATCCACATACTTCAAGTCTGCAAATTACAACCATGATACATCCGAGGCGAAAATAGCTTGCACTGGCTGCTTCGATAGGATGCGATACAACTTTTATTTTGCCCTCAGTTTAGAATGCACTTTCGTTATCTCTGTATTAGCCACAATTCAGCTTCTCGGGTTCGGTTGGTGAGGAATGACTCAAAGTCACTCCAGGATTCTGCTTTTTTCTTCTGGCAGTCCTTTTCCCTTTAAAACGAGTGCCTACATAAATCAGAGTTTCCCACAGGTCTGTGATTTTCCCCAATGTTTTTAGCTATGTTTAAATTAACTTTTTGAGCCACGAAAAGGTCTTTCTTTCATTTTTGCGGGCGGAAATAAATCGGCACCTAGGTTTCGTGTGTGTGCACCCGGCTTCAAAAACAGTGGAATTTATATTTCTACTCTGATCACAGTGACATCAGAATTCAACCCAGTCCCTTTTCTAGGCAGACTCAGTGGCTGCACCTCTCCCATAATGACAAATTAACAGAAGTGTAAATCGAGCTGCTTTTCCATTAATATGGTATGTAGCACATTTGGGTATCTTCACATGTGGTACTCCAGGATTCTGTCACAGACCTGAGTGTGACCATCTGTAATTTAGTACGTTTATTAGTTCCTTTATATCCATCTGGTGTAAATATGCTGTAATGGTGAGTATTGTAGGGTTTGTGTATTTGCTTATTTTTTACCAATTCGGGTACTTGCTTTCTGAAGGACTGACGTACATTTTGTGGACTGATGTGATTGCGGCAATTGAGCAGGTCTTCCACAGATCTTTCTTGCATCTACTCCCCTCCTGTAGTAGTAGGAAACAAAAAATATTCCTAAAGAGGTTTGAAATAAAATAGCACTACTACATATGATTGCACTTTATTCCCCCCCCCCCATGTCATGTTTTAGGGTAATGGGGCACTGCGGTGTCTTATGCAATAACAGCGGAGAAAGACATCCCAGATCTGCAGGCTTTCTCATTGTGTTATTTTTGTTTATGCACCGGATTCTGGTATCTTCTTTTTATGTTTCGGCAGCGCGAAATCTCTTTTAAATTAAAAAAACGACTAAAAACGGGCTTTGAGACTGCACATTACTTACCTATACTTACCATTGGTTGGGTTCGACGTTACTCTTTTCCTTATTTCTAATTGGTCAACACGTCATCTACTTTACCTTTGCACGTCTTCCTGCTGTGGTTTGCCTGTCAAGGCCGTGGCGTTGAGATTGACCCAGGTACAGCTTCCGGTCACTGCCCAGTGTCCTTCCACTTCCTGCGCACTCTGAAGGTACTTTGTTTTATGTTTGCCATTTAGCACTCCATAGAGTACATCTGCTATTGGTGGCTTTGTCAATGCGTGTCATTTTATTGCTTCAATATGCATTTACTGCAGGTCTCACACCATACACGACAACACAATATCGACTTCTCACCTCCTGTTTGTCACAAGCTGTATCCACAGAGTGCCTCTAACTTTGGTATTTAGTAAAGGAGAGGATTTTGGCGGAACGGCTAGAGAGGCCGCCCTTGAAGCGGAGGAACCATGTTTGTGTGTCCTGTGATTCTGGGGATGTCACTTAATCTCTCGTTGTCTACAAATGAATGTGTGCACCTGTAAGGCAACTGGTGCTCATGTACAGCAGCGATGTGATACTTTTGGGTCGAGTTTGCGCTATATAAAAAAGCAACCCCCCCCCCCAAAAAAAAATAGCTTTTGGTGAATAGACACCAGTGGATTGAGGTTTATACAGGAGTCGGTAACTAAACAATTCAAATATCTGAAACAGTTTAAGCAACTCCCATAGGTCTTCTAAACAGTGTTGTTGTATACTCCGTTTGCCAGCATATCAGTTCTCATGTAGGCTATGCCGTGTTAGTAAGGGTCTGCTTGTTTACTAAGGTGCTTCGGAGGCTGTCCCGGAGCCGGGAGCGTCCCGTCAGGCTCCCCGGGTTTTATATTCATCGATCTGCTTTTAAGGGTCGTGCACGATAAATGTGCGACATTCCGCTGTTAAGCTCTGCATCAAGTACAGTTTCCCTCCCTACAAAGCTTTCAGGGACAGCCTGGCACCGTTTGTCTTGGCAGAGGCATAGCACTATCTCCAGCAGCGTTAGAAACCTTTAAAATGTTCTCCATTTTCTCAGTCTATTGATTTATGGATCACTTACATAGACACAATTCAGATGTAGAACAATACATTCAGCACATTTTGCACTTGAGAGTGAGATGGCAGTACACACTGATACTTGCTCCGTGTATTACAAGTCCCAGTGACATTAGACTGCTTTAGGTTTCTGGGTGGTCTTTCCAAGTGCATCTCGTTTTCTTTGTCATTGTTGGAGTTTACGGAGACAAAGCAACAGGCAGCACTAGACAGGTGCAGTCCAGCTGCACATTTAGAACATAACGTTCTTATCTCTCCCCCCCCTCCAGCCACATTTCTTTGCGTCCCTCTCTACCCCTATCTCCACCGTCATTGCTTCTTTGTCTTTCCTCCCAGATGTCTCTATCTCATTCCCTTCCCCTGCGGCTTTCTGGCTTATCTCTTCCCTCTTCCTGTTTCTCATCTTCCTTTATCTCCTCTTCCTCTCCAGCACAACAAGCATTGGCAAAACCAATAGGTTTCACCTATGCTAAATCTTTTGCTTTGTAAGTGTATTTTTTTACATGTTGCAACATGGCTTCTAGTAAACAAAAAAAAAGCGTTATAATGCGGCCAGCAGTGACCACGTCATAGCGCTTATATTTTTTTAAAAACCATATCGCACAGCAGCTCAGCTGTGTAATATATAAAAAAATACAAAGCCATAAATATTGCATAAGCAAAACTTGTTGGTTCTGTCAGTGCTTGTTTAAAACTGTTTCTACCTGTAGTGAGTTCTCATTCTGTACTATAAGTTAAATTGACTGTAAATAAAGTTTCATATCTCTTTCCTTTTTCAAAATATTTTGTTCATGTCAAATCAAAGCAGAGAGTTTTTGGTGTGAAGTGGTGTACTGCTCGGACTGGCATGGCTAGCTATGAGCTGAGATGGCTGCCTAAATTGCTGCTCATGGTGTGAGCTGCAACACTGGAGAACTGAGATCGCTGCCAGGATTTCAGATTTATGGTACGGACAGGCAGTGTCACTCTGCTCAAATGGGCCATGGGTGTGTCCATGGAGAAGGAACTCATGGCAGCTGCAAGATTGCATACAGGCAGTGCCACAGGCGCCACTGGAGACACAAAGCAGGGAGCTGGAGGAGAACTCCCCCACCGTGTCTGCACTTTGGAGGCAGCACCACGAGCGGGAAATGAAACGCTGTGCTGGTAGCTGTCCTCTTGTTCTGTCGGCTGATGAGTGAAGGTTGCAATGTGGAACTGAAGCCATGCCGAGAGCTTGGACCCACCAGGAGGACTGGAGGTGGGCTGGACATGTAGAAACAATGGAGTATCTCTTTTCTCTTCACTGCCCTCAACCCCAAAACTTTGGTGGGCAGAAGCTACGAGCCCAATGCTTGTATCTAAGAGAGACCAACTGCAAAACCGGACAAGTGCCGCCAGTAAGGAAACCGACTCTCCTATACTTCACCTCTCCCCTGAGACAGCGTTTCAGTAAGAAAAACACTGGGGCAAAGGCACTGATCTCACTCTCCCCACAAATCGATATGGGCAAGAGGTTGCTTCCAAGAGTGTTGGAAAGCCACGCTGAGGGAAACTTAAGGTGGCGGAGGCCCAGAACGTGATGAAGGCCACACAAGATCCACCCTTTATCATTCTCACACACTATCATACAGGAGAAGGGTGTCACTGGCATAGTGACAGGTTCCCTCTTTACTTCTTTTTCCCTGCCCCCGGGGCCAAAAGACTTGCTTCCTTTCCCCATGTTTGACCACTCCTGCCACAAAAAAAAGAAAGAAAGAAAAAAGCAGATCTCTGGAGATGACAAGGGCTCCTAAATACCAGGGACATGCAGTTTTAGTGAGCTATGAGACCAAAACAATTCTTTCTTGCTGAGAGGCATCAGAGCAACAGAAAGAGCCAGTTGCTGCTGAATGATATCAAAGTTGTGAGACTCTTAGACTATCCTATAAGAAGCATGGAGAGAGGGCTTCATGAGAAAAACATAATGGATAAGTACTCCTTGGTCAAGGTACCCCAAAAGGCTCACATGGACCACATTCCTTCTAAGGACCAGACAGAGTAAAAACAGATAACGAATACCGAATGAAATACTAGCATATGTGCCGGAATCTAAAATCACCTGAAACAAAAGATAGATTCATTGGCAGTACTCTTCGGCTTCATCCGAGCAGACTGACAGAAAGCCACAGAGCTAGTGTGATGTGCTGAAACTGGGCATTTCACAAATGCAGAAGACCTTAAACTCTTAAAAGGTGAGATAAAGCAGCTGAGGGAAGCCACCCAAAAGCTTGCTGATGAGGCAGAGGATGTGGAGGAGCATTTGTAAAGAAATAACATCAGTTTCGTGGGTGTACTGGAAAGGGTGGAGGACCCATCTGCAGAATTATATGTAGAATCCTTTATGATTGAAAAACTGCATCCTAGAGTACTCAACGTGGTTTTGCGATGTAGAGGGTACACTGAGCTTCTGTGCCCGTTCTGAAACTCAGTGCTGCCCTAGGGGACTCATTTCCTGTATCCTTATCTTTAGAGACTCATATGCAGTTCTGCATGCTGTTGCATTAAGGGCTCCATTGAGATTGAGATTTTTTTGTGGATTTTACCTAAATGGTTCAAACCCAGTGCAGGATGTTCGGCGCAGGAAAGCGAGAAAGTAGGAGGAGGGAATTGAAATCAGCAAGGCTATTCCCAACCAAGTTAAGCATCTCAGCAGAAAGAAACTCTTAGTACTTTACCTTACCAATAAAGTGAGGGGCCGGCTGAAGGGTTGGCACTTAGTCTGGAAGAGAAAGGGAAATACTAAAATGGGCCGAAAGGAACAGGCACTGTAAGGGTAAATGAGCTTTGGCCCAGACCTTATGCTGAGACTGTTGCAGCTGCATGAATTGGAGGGTGTGGGATAGCGGGAGGTGAGTGGTGATCATCCATGACTGAATCACAGTCACTGATAATAATTAGTGGAACAGGGTTGGCTTGATTTCTTGTGGAGGCACTGTGGTGCTTCCTGAGAGGCCACCGAGGCTATAGATGGGTGAGTAGATGTTCAGTACAGGGGAGAAAGGGGCAATATACCTGCAGTGCTGTGGGTTACTTAGAATGTTCATTGTGAGTTGGCCAGGTTGAGAAGTTCAGTATATCCTAGTGCCAGTGGGTAGGCCTTTGTGGCATACCCCACATCGTGCTCCTAATTATTAGGATGCCACCAGCAAGTAGCTGGTAACTGTTTAGCTGACATACTGCAAGTTATGGTACTTCAGAGCCTGCAATGGGGCTGTGCAGGGTGTTTAGGACGGGAACTGGGACTTTTCCTTAGGTTGTTTAACTGAGAATTACAATAAACTGAATGGGGGTCAAAGGGAGCGCTACACTTTTTTTAAACTGTATTTATTGAGTCTTCAAAAGCATAGCAAAATATAGCAATACACATTACCAGTTCATACCAGAGATTGCGACATCGTATGAGACATTGCACTTTTAATGAATAATCCGCATAATAGACATCAGTGAAATATAAGGGAGGGCTACACTAATGCTTCTCACTTGGACTGTGAAAGGAATGGATACAGTGTTATGTATGGAGTGATATTCGATCATCTGTGGACCAGATGTAGGTTTCCTGCAGAAGACACATTTTAGCTGAAGTAATGGGGTGAGACCTGAGCAGGGGAGATGTGCAGGAGAGGTACATGTAGACCATACTATGAACGAAGTCCAATCTATTCCTGAGGTACCGGATATGGAGGGATTGACAGGGGTTCTATGCAGCCATCATAGAACATGCGTTTGGTGGAAAAGTTAATTTGGTGTTGATATACCTCCCACTTGGCTCCCAGACTGCTACCTTGGAAAAGATTTGTGCCCAGTTGCTGGAGTCCCCGCTAGGATTGACCGTATTGGGGAGGGGCGAAATGGGTGCTAAACATGGTCATAGATGCTGGGATGGACATATTAAGAATGCCATAAGGTGGAACCTACAGGTCCTCATGCCTGAGCTCATTCCTCAAGGCACTGAATCTAAGTGAATCTCATTGAGGTGTGTAAAATACTACACCTGAGGGATAGTTATTAATCATATTCTTTAAGTGGGGACATAACATATTCTTGAGAAAAGACTGTTACTTGATCTCTCTTGGAGGTCATCAGTGAGAGATATTTCTCAGCTTTCCAGTGTGGATGGAGTTAGAGATAAAAGGTAACTCACGTTGGCACAGATGACATCTACATACTGTAGTGTGGTTAGTTTTACGTATACTTTGCGCATTAGCTTCAGGCTTTAGGCCTTTGTGCACTTTGCCCTGAATGTATTTTATTCATTTGCTGACAGCTTAGAGCCTCTGTGCACTTTGCTCTACATGCTTTTTATTAGGCTTCGTACTGTTATTTTTCAAATAGCCAGTTCTACGGTGTTGTTTTTTATTCATATCACACTGTTTTGCCTACTTCAGCACTGGAGTTCTTCATAACATATTCACCCTGTTCTTCAGTCAAGGATACAGTCTGGTACATTGCCGATAGACGTGGTAGGAGTTTAGATTTGGCATTCCTGCGTAGGGACATTTTGTGATCACGATGACATGTTAGTTATAAAATCACTTCCTTGTCCCAATACATGCAAGAGGGAGATTCCGACCAGAGACCCACAGCTAGACGCTGACTGCCTCGTTGCAGATGCTGAACCAGATCACAGGCCTTTGCTCAGGTATGAGGGCTTATGTCTCCCCGGTGATTCGGAAAGGCAAGCTAGAAGCTTAACATGCTGTGCTCTAAATAGAACAAGCAGAGGGAGAGTAGAAACTGTTAGGAAATATGATAGCTTTGTTCTTATGTTTTACTCTCCTGGTGACTATTTCAATCCTACTATGTTGTATTGTTCTGGTTATTGCTGCTCACGCCTTATTATCTAAAATACAGTCGTTTTATTAAAACATTATATAAAACCTATACTGTCTTTGTCATTTGTATATGAGACCATATTGTAAATGAGAGAGTTGGTTTGGATCTGAGTGACCACGATTTCCCTGAGAAGTTCCAAAGATGTCATGCGCTCGGCTGCCTAATCATTTCTTCCCCGTGGGAGAAATGAGGCACTGCGAGTTAGCCGGAGCAAAAACCGGATTTAGGGTGACAGAGTTCCTTACACGTGGGTCAGACTCCGTCCCCCACACCGTTATCGATCCTGCTGCCTAGAAATCCAGTAGTCTCATTTAGGATAATGAGAGCCCACGCGACATGGCGCCGCCAACGATTGGTCTGGCTCTAATGTTTAGGTCCGACTGACTCTCTCGGTCTCATATATATTTTGACTCCTCGGTTCCGTACGCGGAGACGCCCGTGGGGCTGAGGGTTTCCGCCACCACGGGATAGGTACGTCCTATTGCTTAGGGGTTGGTTGTTCAAGCTTGAACTTTGAAAGGAAAAACCCCAATATTGGTGTGCCTTCTCTGACCTAGAGCTATTTTTTGCAAATGGCGAATCCTAAAGTAGTGAATATAGTAATCAATATGCGTAACCCGCTCACAGGCCATCTGATAGCACATGGACTGACAGTCCAGGGGGGTCCAGTCACTTTTGTGGTGGACGCCCATGCAGCCTATAGAACAGAACTTTTTTATTCTTGGGTCATATTTCCAGCAGCTGATGGGGGTACAAATACTTTTCACGAATACACTGTTGCGAATGTCCCTGGACAATACCGGGCTTACGCTTACTTAGAGATACCTCTATCTTATCAAGAACACCATAATTGGCTTGATGGCACCCTCCCACATACAGTAGCACAAGTGAGGTTAGGTCCGTTGAGTAATGATGGTCCGACCTGGCCTTTATTGGCTACTTACACACCATATCCTGCGGTTGCAAATTTGGCAGTGGCTGATGTGCGTTGTTTATATATAGACTTAGCTACAACATACAGAAGACTGGTTCAGTTTGTGATGCAGACATTAAATACTAATGCAGTGCGTGCTGCTCCGGCGCACCCACGAGCAGTGGTTCCGGGAATCAATATGGCCATGGTACACTCAGTTATGGGCAAGGTACCGGCTAAACGTGAGGAGACTCAATTTTGGCCGGCGCAAAAAATTAATACGCTGGAAGCAGTATTTCCCCATACGGGACCTCAGGATAAAAATAGAATTTTGACTATGTGTTTGCCGTATGGGATGGTTCCTCCGGTGGACCTTTGTAATACCTGGGGCACGGTGTTTGCCGCGCTCTACACTACAGCACACGGTACACTGACTTTAGCTAATTTACCGGAAGTGCTTAAACAAATTCAAGATGAATATGGGGCTGCCCCTGCCTTAGATTTGGGCATGCAGTTAATGGGCAATTTTGCCGCAGTTTCTTCTATTATTTTGAGTAATCTCAAGGGAGAGGCAGTAGCACTAGCCGTGCGAATGCGTCTTCGGGATGTTCCGCAGATTAATCAAGAGTGGGAACTTCCGCGAATAATAGCTGAGACATATTCAAGTATTGGTCGCGATAGCCTAGGGGCTAGACCGCAGAAACCCCAATTGCAGGGTAAAAATAATAAAGATAATGCTAAGCAACAGCAACCTGAGGGTACAAAAAAGCGCTGGGAAAAGAAACAGCAAACACCTAAAAAAGATGGGGGACAGTCTCCGCAACTGGAGACCCCGCAGAATAGGTATAATCTCACGAATAGGGATAATTTGAAGACGCCTGATAGATATCAATATACTGATACACGCCAATCTCGTTCCTTTCAGGACTCCTCAGAGAAGAGAAGTGAGAGAGGTGGGTGGTCAGAGCGGAGGACGGAGTACGTGAAACCGAGACAGGATTCACAACGCTCAGCGGAGGTTTCTGTTAAACAAGAAGAGAAACCGCTGCAACAAAAACAGCAATTTAAAAAGAAAAAAGTGGCAGCAGTCTCAGTTAGACATGCCGCTCAAGAAGAGTGTTCTCTTGACGAACCAGACATGGGCGTTAGCACTGTTAGACAGCGCGGCAGAGGTCACAATAGTTCGCCGGAGTCTTCTAGAGCATCTGGAGGTGAAAGCAACTGATGACTTCATACAAGTCGAAATGGCAGACATGCGAGTCTCTGATCCTGATAGAGTATATCAAGTGACTCTACGATTAGAAGGGGACATTGACCGCATTGTACACGCCATCTTTTGGGACCATGTGGTAAAATCATATGATGTTCTGTTGGCCGAACAGGATTGGCCACCTGACTTTGTTCGCGACTGTCCGGTTGGGGAGGATGTTATTGTACCTTCCTTCTCACCACTTGTTCCGAGAGAGCTAGCGGAGTCCTATGGTAAAACATGGGCTCTAGCGCAGGCTCCCGCCCTATATAGAAATAATGTGGGGTGGGATAGACAATCACCTTATCATGTAATTCCAATAAAGGGCACGCCACAGCTGCAGTATCCTATTAAATTTGAGGCAAGGGCATCGGTTCGGAAAATTCTTACACAATTGGAGTACCAGGGTGTAATTGAGCCCTGTGTCTCGCCGATGAATAATCCCTTATTTCCGGTTGCTAAACCGGACCATTCATATAGGATAGTGGTGGATTACAGACATTTGAATAGTCACACACGCACATATGCAATACAGAATTCACATAGCGCAGCGCTTATGAACAATATAGTGCGTAAGAAATACAAAACAACGTTGGATATCTCGAATGGATTTTTCTGCCAAAATATAGCGCCCGAAAGTCGGGACTATACCAGTTTCAGTGCGTTTTGCTCTCAGAAATTTTTTTGTCGTTTGCCTCAGGGGTATAAGAATAGCCCAGGACTGTTTTCGACTCGTGTGACTGAAATGCTGCACGAGTTGGACCCTGAAGCGTTATCATATGTTGATGACATATATCTGACAGACGATGAGATTCTGCAACATCTAAGGCGCGTATCGCGCATTGTTGTCGGGTTTGCTGATATTGGCTATAAGTTTAATTTTAAGAAATCAAAGATTGCCTTTCTCAGCGTCATTTTCCTGGGATATGAGTTGTCGAGTGAGGGCAAGAGCCTAGCGCCACATTTTTTGGAGAAATGTGCTTTATTGCAGCCTCCTAATACGGTTCGGAAGCTCCAGTCATTGTTGGGGTTTCAGAATTTTGGCAGAACTTACATTCCTGATTATGCTACTCGTATAAAACCCTTATACGAACTGATTCGCCCGAATTTTTTGAGTAGATTTTGGACGATTGAGCATACACACATACTGCGAGAGTTACAGACTGATCTCTTAGCAGTTAAACACTTACACACACGGGACAATAAGACACATTTAGTCATCAGGGTGATACCTGGGGCTGTTGGGTTTACGTATGTCACCTTTAATGAGGGTGAGACAGTCCCGATTGCATACAAGGCCCACTTGTATTCTGCTGCAGAACAACGATTTGCACAGACTGAGAAAATACTCACTGCAGTACAGATGGCTGTGATTAAAGAAAGACCGCTTGCCCAGGGCCAACGCATCATTGTCGTTTCCCCGATTCCGGCCTTAGAGGCTGTTACAAAAGCGAGTGTTCCTAATTCGAAAGCTTTACACCCGCGATGGATACAATGGGCTACGTCTTTGACAGCCACTGATGAAGATTACATATTTGACCCTAAACTGCAGACCCAAGAATTTCTTCAATATGAAATAGAGTACCCAGTTCCTGCTGGCACATTGCCTATTGACCAATATCAAGTGGTCATGTATACCGATGGCTCTGCGCAACCAGCGGTTGGGACTAAACAACAGTATTCTGCTGCATGTGCGGTGGTGAGCGGCACTATGGAGGGGGAAGTGTTCTGCCCCCGACATACTTATACTAAAACCTTGGGAGATTGCACGGCGCAGCTGGCTGAGCTCAAAGCTCTATTGTTAGCGTTGGAGCACGCGGATCCGGCGATTTTGACCTTGCTGGTCTGTGACTCCTACTACTGTGTTCAGTCTTTCAATGAATATCTGCACTATTGGAAGTTGAATGGGTTCAGAGATTCTAAAGGCAACACCATTAAACATAAATTGTTGTGGGGTAAGGTTGCGGATCTGAAAGAAATGCTTTCTAAGGTCCATGTTGTGCATACACTTGGACACCAGCGCGTTGGAATACACGTTGCTGGGAATACTTTGGCTGATGAAGCCGCAAAGTCGGCAGTGGCTGTCGCCACTGTGGCCGCAGTGACTCGTTCGAGTTCCAAACCAGACACAGAGATTTTGGCTGCCATAAAAGCTACGGCTGATGGCACGCCGTTTCCTAAAGGATTTCCTTCTAAATATAGTTACTGCTTGAGTAGTGCGCTAAATGCTGTTGTTAATATTCCAGGCATTGGTGTACGTGAACTTCCCAATAGAATTGAGAGACCTCGATTAATTTCTGCAGCACATGAGGGGGTGGCATCTGCACATGCTGGTGTGGCTGCCACGATTTCACTTTTACAGGCTCGTTACTGGCGGCCTGGTCTCTATAAAGAGACGAAGCAGTAAGTCCTTTGTTGTGACGTCTGTCAACAAATTAAAGCATCGTCGGCTAGACGCCCGCAGCAGACGCTCCTTCTGATTTCAAACAAACCGTTACAGTGTGTGTACTTGGATCATTGTGGTCCGCTGACACCAGATAGTGCATACAAATATATATTGGTTGCTGTAGATTCGTGCCCCAGATTTGTGTGGGTATGGCCTCAACGCTCGGCTGACGCTCGGACTGTTATTAAAGATTTGCGCATCTTTGTCGATACATTTGCAGTTGCGGCTTTTCATTCGGACCAGGGCCCTGCTTTCGCCTCTAAGGCATTCAGGGACACCATGGTTTCGTTGGGGGTCCAAGTCCAATTCTCGTCTCCATTTCATCCCGAGGGAAATTCTGTCGTGGAGCGTTTAAATCGTGATTTAAAGCAATCCTTAACGGCCAGGGTTATAGGTACGGGTCGTAGTTGGCTAGCCCACCTATTTGGAGTACAGAGAGCACTTAATAACTTGCCTAGACGGTCACTGGGGGGTCGTACTTCATATGAGTGCCTGTTTGGAACACAAATGTATGTTCCTGATCTAGATGGTCCTGGTGTGGAGGCGGCAGTAACGCCCTTTGACATAAATGATCGTGTCACTGTTTTGCAGGATTTACAACAATTCCGTGAAGATAACTCTTCTGCCAGTGCTGCCTCCTCAGGAATTAAGGATGAGCCAGTAACACCTACTGGTTGGATACCCAGGATTGTGGATCTAGTGCGTGAAAAGGTCGCAGTAAAGCAAGAATTTGGTCCTTCTTATCGAGCACCTGTCCCTGTGTTAGGGGTGAGCGGCACGAGAACTGTGATTTTACCGCCGCTGCAAGGGGCCAAAGGAAATTGCTTTGTTTCTATTGATAATGTCAAGTTACAACATGTGGCCGATTCTGCACAGCAGACCAAGAGGGACACCCAGTAGTTCCGGCATCCCTCTCACTACTGGGGAAGAAGTCCCGCTGCAGGTGATTTACACCGACGCTGTTTCCTCTCCGAGTCTTGGGGAGGGTGGAAGATGATCTTGCGATTGTTCCACAGACAACGATTAATATGGAATCTTTTGATCAAGTTGCTGTACGATCTACTGATGTTTCTGAACATGTGGTTTATAGCGTGCCTAGGAGAGAGCCTCCATCTGCTTCTTTGTTCACAATTGCACCTTTTGCAAGAACTGCCTCTGGCTGCTTCAACAACGCTGATGAAGCAGTGTCCAGCTCCTCGTCCTCGATGTCTTCTGTCCGAGGTCCACGTAAGCTGCTGAGTTGGCTTAAACGCACATATTTTGTTTTTCCTTGGAACTATTTGTGGCTTTTTATGACTCTAATGACTCTTTTTTTATGGTTGGGATTTGTGGTTACTTTTTTTCTAGTAATACATGGTCATTTTCTTCCTGATCGATCTGACATTGAGCTCGTGGAGACTGTGTTGAGACCACATTTTTCGTCTCATATGGTTCGAAGAGACTTGTCCAATGTGAACATTTCTGCAATACCGATTCCGGATGGGATTGTGTGGGATAAAGTAATGTTTGATATATATGGTCCCACTGAATTGATTCAAATACCGTATGTCCTCAAGTTATCAATGAATAATATTGTTATACCAGGCATTGTTTCTGATGATTGGGATGTGAAGACAGTAGATTCTATGCTAACAGATTTGCAATATTATACTGTCTATGACGATGAAGATGCTTACCAATTTAGAGACAATCATGGTGACATGTTTTGCTACAACTATTATGGACACCACTTTATTCATAAAGCTAGTAGCCCTAAGTCCATATTTAATTATGTGCAATGGGAACATTGCTCGACTCCTCCACAAGGGAGTTTGAAAACGTATTATGATAAATTTGCATATTTTTCTGGGCATGATCAGCGGAATGCTAAGTCTTACTATTTTAAAGTTGCACTGTATTCTAATAAGAAAATTTTATTGACGATACTAAATTACTATATTCAAATTTGTTTGTATCTAAACTTTCGGTCGAGGGATATGAATACTGGTTAAAGACTGTTGACTTGAAAAGTGTTTGGGGTACGAAAAATTGGCAGATGCAAGGCAGGGATACATTATTTAGAGCATGTCTTATCCCTGTGCAGATGATTTTCCTCAATGACACGGTACAACAGAGTAGCTGTTTGGGCTTGGCGACGATTAGAGAGTTGACTTTGCCTAGTATACCTGTCCCTTCTAAATTAAACAACTGGCAGCACTATGTGAATGCTACTTTTAGTGAATTTACGCATTGGGTCCAGAATGGTACGCTTAACACTTCATCGTTACATCCGGGCGGGTGGTTATTATGGCCTGTAGACACTAATCCGTTTCATCAACGTTTTGTCACCTCTTCAGGGGGGTTCAGGACTAGTAGGGCAGACCCTCGTTACATTTCACCCCAACATGCTGATATTATAACTACGTACAGCGTGGGGAAGCTTTGTCAACAATGGTTGAAGTCATCCACGCTGGATGCAGTTAAGTCACATCTCAAGTTACTGTCTAATGGTACTGATTTACAAGATTTTTTGTCAGGTCCCAAGGTACCACGGAAGAAAAGGTTTTTATATGAAGTTTATAATGAGATTTGGAAACTTTCACAACAGGAGGCTGCAGCTCGGTTGAGGCAGATTGATCAAGAAAATCTGCTGCAGACTTTGTCTGTTGTTGATAATGGCATGCATACCCTTTCTGACCGTGTTTACACGATTGACAGCATTGTTTCCTCTGCTGTTGACATTTTTAAATCGGACATGTCTTCTTTATATCATGGGCAGAGTCAGACGCGGTCCATCATGCAGCTGGGTTGGACTCTTCAGACCTTGAAGGCGGGTCGCGTTCCATGGCAGCACATTCGTGCCAGAGAGATCTTTATCTCCTTTAATTTGACTCGTCAACAACAGTTGATGGCTAAAAAGGAAGCGACGTATGTTATGTTGAATATTGAGAAATTGGAAAAACTGCCTTTCACGGTGGCTGAGATTCCGTCAGCTGAGTGGTTGATTCATGGGGTTATTAATTTGCCTATCTCCACTCTGCAATTTACTTCTTGTTTGAAGCACATTCCGGTGGGTAGATATGAACTATTGGGAGACAGTTACATACACGAGGTGTGGGAGCTTCCCTTTCAATACAGATGTGTTAATGGTTTGAGGGAGGTTTTTCTTAGCGGTAGCGAATGCGAAGCTTCTGTCAGCCATTCCATGGTTTGTAAACAGCTGTCCTTGCACGGAGCGTGTAACGCTTCGATTGATAACTTAGCTTGTTATTTAAAGGGTGTTCCAGTCCCGGTTATTAAAAACACTTTCCAGGTGCTTTCTTACGGCAGTTACGTTGTTCTTAACAGCGAATGCTGCTGTGGCATGCGTGCCGGAATAGTTTACGTTGTCGTTGTCAACAAGGCCGTTACGTGCTGCGGGAATGTGTTGTTTCCCCCCCACTCAAATTAGGGAGGTAGCGGACATCTGGCCTCATATTGCTACTTCCAAGGTTGATTTCGACAAGTTGAGTCGGCTGAAAGCTTTATTGTTTCAAAAGCATGTGGCCCTTACATCTGCTAGCGAGACCTACGCACTTCAGATGGCAAGGTCATCGGCGGAGATACAGTCCCTTTTGAATACTAACTTTCCAAGTCACTTCGGTGAACTTGTGGGACGTATATTTAATGCATCCAGCACTGCTGGTATTGCTCATTTTTTCAAAGCCGTTGGTGTTGGTTTCGCTCACACCTTCTCTTCCACATTCGGTTTGATACCTTCGGCTATACACTCTATTTTCGGAAGCATTTTTGGGGGTTTCCCGATTACTTTGGCTTTGTTGGCTGGAGTCTTGCTATTGTTGCTATTTTTTCGCAATGGCTGACCCGCCACGACGAGATCCTATATTGCTGCTCCCGTCAGCGCAGCTGTGTCGTGAACGCATGATGCAGCATTTTGGAGCTACACTCCTGGGCCATTTGGAGTGTGACTGGTCTCTGTCATTCAGACCGGTTTTGGATTGTGTGCAACCCGTGTTTCGGTGCCTTTGGTGCTCATTTAAACATGCACTGGCTTTCTGTCTCTCACTGCAGCGCCCTCCAGTGGTCGATCCTGATCTGTTGATGTTCCCGATTAGGGCTCATTCCCAGACATGTGCACTACGGTTGCGTTTGCTTCGTGAGGCGGTTTATGAGATTCCCTTCCTGGAGGAAGATGATATTGTCTCTTTCATTGGCCCTGCACGGGGTGCCGCCCTGAATGGTTTTGGGGCTTTGGAACACACCTGCTCCATGGTACTTTGTGGCATGGATCTTCCGATATTAACATATATCGAAGTGGAGGAGCTCCTACGTTCTATTGCTTCTGTCTGACAAATGGATTTTTTTTTTCTTCGGCAAAATTGACACTATATTGAATTTGGCCTTATCGTCACATGTTTCCTAAATTTATGACTTTGTTGTCTTCTTACCTTGTCTAAATATATTGTTTATGTTTGGGGCATGTTTTTATGTTATTGGAACCACTTGCTACCGACAAGGGGAGGGTGTAGTGTGGTTAGTTTTACGTATACTTTGCGCATTAGCTTCAGGCTTTAGGCCTTTGTGCACTTTGCCCTGAATGTATTTTATTAATTTGCTGACAGCTTAGAGCCTCTGTGCACTTTGCTCTACATGCTTTTTATTAGGCTTCGTACTGTTATTTTTCAAATAGCCAGTTCTACGGTGTTGTTTTTTATTCATATCACACTGTTTTGCCTACTTCAGCACTGGAGTTCTTCATAACATATTCACTCTGTTCTTCAGTCAAGGATACAGTCTGGTACATTGCCGATAGACGTGGTAGGAGTTTAGATTTGGCATTCCTGCGTAGGGACATTTTGTGATCACGATGACATGTTAGTTATAAAATCACTTCCTTGTCCCAATACATGCAAGAGGGAGATTCCGACCAGAGACCCACAGCTAGACGCTGACTGCCTCGTTGCAGATGCTGAACCAGATCACAGGCCTTTGCTCAGGTATGAGGGCTTATGTCTCCCCGGTGATTCGGAAAGGCAAGCTAGAAGCTTAACATGCTGTGCTCTAAATAGAACAAGCAGAGGGAGAGTAGAAACTGTTAGGAAATATGATAGCTTTGTTCTTATGTTTTACTCTCCTGGTGACTATTTCAATCCTACTATGTTGTATTGTTCTGGTTATTGCGGCTCACGCCTTATTATCTAAAATACAGTCGTTTTATTAAAACATTATATAAAACCTATACTGTCTTTGTCATTTGTATATGAGACCATATTGTAAATGAGAGAGTTGGTTTGGATCTGAGTGACCACGATTTCCCTGAGAAGTTCCAAAGATGTCATGCGCTCGGCTGCCTAATCATTTCTTCCCCGTGGGAGAAATAAGGCACTGCTAGTTAGCCGGAGCAAAAACCGGATTTAGGGTGACAGAGTTCCTTACACGTGGGTCAGACTCAGTCCCCCACACCGTTTTCGATCCTGCTGCCTAGAAATCCAGTAGTCTCATTTAGGATAATGAGAGCCCACGCGACAATACATAGGTGGTAAAAAGATGCAGTCATGGTGACAAAGTTAAGAGAGGCATCTAGCTACTTTAAGGAAAATGTCTCCTCAGCTATAACACTGTAGAAGGCCTACAAAACAGTAATTAGGGAGCAAGCCATCTCTACTATACAGGGAAAAAGAATATAACATATGGCCCAGATATTAAATGAAGAAGTCTGATAAAACTGGAAACTGTTTGTGTTGCACAGGACCTCTGAATTAAGAGAAAAGATGAAACAGGTGAAAACAAAGATGGTAGAACTTAGCTCCATATGTACCAATGTGGCATAATATCAAAATATCTCACTGCACAAAAAAGCTGTATTATGTGGCAAATGAGTATGTAAATTAGTTGACAGGCTTTGCAAGTGGAAAGAGGGTCAGAGGTGGGTAGGTTGGTGAAGTGCAAAAAGGAGGATCTGGTTGTCGCTAAGCTGGAAATGATGTAGACTTTCAGGGCATAATTATAGGCTTTAACTCCCTCTTGGATGGAGATGGATGATGCAGGTCGGGCCAGGTTTATATGGAATTGCAAATCCTCGTGATGACCCCAGAGAACAGCCAAGAATTAGACAGAGTTCATGGAGGAAAAGGTAACAAATGTCATTGCCCACCTGTGGTGTCTGCGGGTGCTGGGCCACAACGGCTTCTCTACTAAGTTTTTCAAGTGCCTGTTGAATACATTGGGGAAATATGTACTATTAATGCAATAAGAACTGGCAAATAGGGAAATGTTTCCTATAATTTGAGGATTACAACAAAGGAATGGCAGCCAAGAACGGAATTCATGTCACACAGACCTACTTTGTTCCTGGAGTCAAAGTTTCTTGCTAAAATGCTGGCAGCCCTACTGAATAGAGTTTTTACTTCACTTAGCTATCCGGAGGGGTCGGGCTTCATGTTGCATGGTGGTATAAAGCATAACCTTAGGAGTCTATGTAGGTGCATTAAGTACTCCAAAAGAGAGCTGGAACCACAGCGGTCACATTGCTAGCTGTGCTCAGAGCCGTTGGGTGGCTTGAATGGCCATATATGTTAGGAGTTCTAGAGAGGACTGAGTTGGGTCCCTGATTTTACTCTTCGGTGAAGCTGCTTTATGAGTCCCCGATGGCCAAAGTTAGATTTCATAGTGTGATCTCATAAGTGTTCACTTCTGATAAATACTTCTAACTGCAGGTTCTTCCCCTTTAATGTATTCTCCAAGCGCCAGACTGGATCTGAAAACTTTCTAGCAGCACTGATGTGCTTCTAGGTGGCTCTCTGTGGCTCTGCACTGCCTGTTTACCACTCTGGAAGTGATTGAGCGCAGCTGCATTTCAGTGCCTCTTGTACATGCTGATGTCTGTTCTGTCCACACCTTTCCACACCTTCTAACATGGATCGGAAGCTCCGCTCTAAATTTTGCTGGCCTTCTGACATCTTCCAAACAAAGTCCAGTGTGGTAGAGAACTATATCCCCTCCTAAAACTACAAACTTCAAACCATGCTGAGGCTGTCGTAAACAGATGTTGGTGATATTGGTGATGACTTCCCTGAGGTGTGTCACTGGTGCTTTGGGCATGACTCAGAGTCATGCAACAGGATGCTCTGATGCACCTGAAGGCGATCTCGAACTGATAAGAGCAGCTGCACATTGTTAAATGCATGAAGTAGATCTCGTACTTTTTAATCAAGCTCCAAGTCGAGGGTGCAGACTCGATCCTGTTCGTGTGGTTGTTGCTGCAAGAAGTTATCTTCATGGTCAAAGTCCTCCGTTAAGGCAAAGTCCAAACATAAATGCAAAAAGTCGAAGGTAGACTCAACCTCATCCAGGCACTCCTGATCTTAAAAGAAGGCAGGAAGGTGTTAAGATGCCAGTGGATTTCTGTTTGGATTTTCAATTGCAGAGCATATTCCCCAGTTAGTTCTGGTGCGCCCTGAATTCCCCAGGCCATTGCAGATGCTGCAGAAGTTCAGAGCCCCTAAAGAGGTCATGTGCTGATTTCCTGTGCTGATATTTGGCACTCTTCTGGCTCCCTGTAGTGTTCTTCAGTGATCAAAGATCCACAGTGGCCATCAGTCGGGTTGTCACCAGCGGATCTGTCCTCAGCAAAGACTGACTGGCTTGGGCTTGTCACGGGCTGCACAACGTTGGTCTCTCCCCTTGTTGACACTGATATCAACATCACTTTTGGAAGATTCTGTGCTTATTGTGATGTCTGACTCCGAACCGCTTTCTGGATGATCTCAACAGATGCTGCGCTATAAAATCACCGAAGTGCACCCGGTCACCATACAGCCTGATTGCAGTCCTATTCCTCTTCTAGAAAGGATGCACCTTTAGAGACTTCATTGTCTTTCCAGCTCAGATTCAGATGAAAGCTTCAAACCAACCAAATATGGTGATAGTGGAGATGGGAATGATTTACAACTGCACTCCATTGAGGTTAAGAAAATTATATGGAAATCTTGCAGGCCATGCTCCCATTCAATAAGGCCCTGTCTAATACTTTAACAGGCACCTAATCAAAGCCCTGTTCTTGCCCTCTGCTGAATACAATGGTGGCCAGACCTCACAGACCTATGCCTGGGACCCAGGTTTCCTCATAAAATGCCCTGCGTCTGAAAATCTGGTGGTTCAGGTTTCAGTCAGCAAGATGATCTCTCAACTCATTCACAGCTTTTTCCTTTGATAAGAGAATGTAAGTTTTGAAAACCAATGTCCTCTTTTGCCAGCCTGGCATTGCGATCAGTCAGCACTGTTTGTTTATTGAGCAGATATATGCAAACCCTGTGGGACATCTCAAGCAAGATCTTGCTGATGGTTCCTGAAGACTTTAGGACGTCATTGACTCAGATCAATTTGGATGGTCAACATGTAGCCAAATACATGATTCATGCTAGCCTTGATACTACTGATTGTCTGGGTAGGGCAGTTGCCATAATTGTGGTGTTCTGGTGCCACGCATAGAAATGCTGCACAGGATTCCCTGGATATGTATGGGCCTTTCATGAACTTATCTTTAGATGGCTCACATCTTTTGGGTGAAAAAGCAGGCTCTGCTTTAGAATGCTTTCAGAAAAATAGGGCCACAGAACGCTTGTTGGGGCTCTTGACAGCTGCCAAACAGTTCCTTCATCAGTATGGGAATTTTAGAGTCTATTCGAAGGGACTGGTGTATAGGCAATAACAGTATCCATGGTCTCTGCTGCAATCACCTCAGGTCTTTTGAGGCTGAGGATCAGTCAATCCGAATTTATAATGCCTGCTAATCAGCCAATAGGGTATCCAGGCACTTAGATGAGGATCAAGTAGACAACGTGCAGGCCATAAAGGGCACCAGTGTTCTCAGCCCCCTTCCCCCCCAGCAGTAGTTGCTAATCAGCTTTAGCCTGCCATTAGTGGCGCACAAGCATCCTATGGGAAGCAGAATCCAGCATTTTTTCCAAGAGTGGTGGTCATTCATATTGTTCAGAATGGCTAAATCGTACCCTTCATTTCTGCTCCGCTGAATCTTCTCCCCACATCAGAGCAAATCTCGGGGGAACAACTATCCATTCTTTTGCACGGGGTGTTAGGTTTGCGTTCCAGGGGAGCCGTCAAAATGTGGAGGGTTGCTACTCTGAATTTCCTCATACTGAAGCAGAATGAAGGGGTTCAGACTATCATAGATATTCATCCTTTGAATGCCTTCCTATAGAAGGACAAATTCAAAATGCTCACACTGGCCCAGGTTCTGTCAGCCCTGTATCCTGATGGCTTGATGGTAGCCTTAGATCTGCAGGGCACTTATTTTCATATATTCATCTGGCAATACACAGGCATTACCCGTGGTTCAGGGTAGGCCATCAGCGTTTCCAGTTTATCATGCTCCTTTTCAGCCTCTTCAGTGTTCAGTGTTCAGGGTGTTCGTGAAAGTGATGGCGGTGGTCGTCATCAATCTTAGGAGGACGGAACCAGTCTTCCCCTACCTCAGAAACTGGATTGCCACAATCAGTAGTAGACCACTTCCAGAGAATGGCAAACCTCTTGACATCTTTGGGATTCGCAATGAATGAGTCAAAGTCACACCTGACTCCTTCGCAAAGGCTTCCTTTTGCTGGAGCTGTTCTGGACACAGGAGAGTTCGGGGCTCTCCCAGCTCTGCAAACAGTCCAGCACATTCAGGCAGTGATGCAGATGTTTCATCCACAGTCCTGGATCTTAGTGAGAGCAGCTCTGATACTTGGCCTGTTAGCCTCCTGCCTGTCCACTACACATGGAGGCATATGGGGGCTCTGCAGTGGAATCTGAAGTCCCAGTGAGCCCAACTCCGGGGCAACCTGTCAGGTGCTGTCGAGGTTTTGGAGAAGACTGCATGCAATCTGCAGTGGTGGTTGCTCACCGCAATTCGACTTTTCCTTCCCCAGTCTGATCTGAAGGTGGTGATGGATGCGTCTCTGCTGAGTTGGAGAGGTCATCTGCAGGAGGGAAAGGTAAGACGATTCTAGTCTCTAGGGCAAACCAGGCTCCGTATCTATCTTTTGGAGTTGTAGACATTCATCTGGCGCCAGACGCCTTCCTGCTGTCCTCATCCATCAAACGGAGGCTGGTATAATACCTCATGTACATCACCCTCGCCATGCAGTAGGCAGAGTGGTGTGGAGTTCTGTGCAAAGAGGCCCTGTCTCTCTGCAGTTGGCGGTTGTGTTAGGGCAGCTCCCAGATTGAGAACCACCTAGCAGGATGCTTGAATGACAGGGCGAACAAGCACAACTGGCAGTGCCTGGCAGTTCTTAAATAGCCCACCAGTTCTCATTTGTTAGTCTCCGTCCCTCCTGTGGTCACTATGGGGGTCATTACGAGTTTGGCGGTCTCAGGGCTGCCATAGTGGTGGCGGCAGTCGTACCGTTCCCAACAGAACACAAACAAATTACCACCAGTGTGGTCAGGCTACCGCGGACAGGGGTAGGTGCCTTCAGGCCTGTGGGTATGATGTTTCTGCCCAACACATTATGAGGCTGCAAACCACCAGGGTTTCTGCCGCGGTCACACCACCACCAAAACCCTGGCGGAAACCAACTCTATAAAAGGAAACGCCCACCTTCAGGAACACAGACGTGCCCGGCCCTGCCATTGAGCCAGAACTTGAAGTCCTTCCACTTCTCACACAATGACTCCGGAACGAGCGACGGATACAACAACCGTAAGTACACACTTATGCAGTGGAAGGCATTGGTACACACCCACATTCAACACACATCCAAGACAGCTTGTGACTGACACACACACATGTAACCACCCACCCATACGAACACACACACACATCCACATACACACACGCACACACATACTACACACAAGTACACCCAAACACACACCAACCTGCACACACAGCGCCACTGTCCAACACACACAACTCCACCGACTCACACAACCACATCACAACCGCAGATACACAAACGCTTTGCAAAGCCCTCTCACTGCATGCCTTCACATGACAACACCTACATACAGCAACACGTAACAACACCACAATACCAATCACTACAATCACACTGCCATTTAATGAACAATTCAACACACCATGCCCACACCACACACAACGCATGGAACATAGCCAGCACCACACACACAACAACCACACAAGGACGCACAACACCACCATCACACATGCTAACAATTACTATACACATTTTGGCTATACATACATGCATGGAACAAACACAAACATATCAACACACTAAACACAGCAAATACAGCTGGACCAATGGCAGGGCCATACACACACACACACAGTCCAGGCACAACAGCGAGCACAACCCCCACACACACGTCACACATACACAAACCAAAGCCCACATACACCAAACAGCCATGTAGAAAGAAAGGCAGGACAAGCATGTTGGCCCAGATGTATTCAGAAAGGGAAATGGATTAAAAAAATTCCAACTGTATACAAACATAAGGCCATTAGCCAGTCCAATGTCCATGCCTACAAAGGCACAAATGGCACTGCACTGTGCCCCTACTTAACTCCTGACTGCAAAACGACCTTCACAGAGTAGGGGCATCAAGCGGGCAGGCAGGCAGCTCAGGGTTTGGTGGGGTGTTTAAGGGGGAGATCTGGGCTTGGGAGGGGGCTCCTTGGGTTTGGGTCTGGGCTTGGGAGGGGGTCCTTGGGCTTGGGTCTGGGCTTGAGAGGGGGCTCCTTGGCCTTCGGAGGTGCAGACTTCTTGGCAGGGAGAGGGATATGGGCACCACCGGGGGCAGGGGAGGACTTGGAGGTGGAAGGGCTGGACTTGGGGAGGGGCACAGAGCGCTTGGGGGTCTCACAGGGTGGGAGAGGGGTAAGGAACAGCAAAAACTCCAAGAGGAAATGTTTCTTTGACACACAGGGCGGTCATGGCAAAAGGGTTTTGGAGTGGAGGGAGAGGGAATGGTTGTCAGTTGTGTCTTGGTGGATATCTTGGGTGCAGGTGTGTGCGTGGAATGCTTGTGTGCGCTGGGTGTCTGTTGGGTGGGTGAGTGCGGACATTTAGGTGTTTTGGGAGGAGGTGCTGGGAAATGCTATGGTGGATGCATGACTGTCTTTTGGGGTGGAGTCTGTAGACATGGTACATGTGCTGCATGTGGGGGTGTCGGTTGTGGTGGTGGGTGTGGATGTGGTGACTGGGGTTGATGTTAGCGGGTCTGATATTGTGCTGACTATGGGTAAGATGGGACTGGTGGCTGGATCCGTCAATGATGCTCTGGTGGCTGCAGATGTGTCTGGTGTAGTGTCCGTGGGGTGGGTGGGGAGTCAGTGCAAGGAGTTGATGTTGTGTCTGCAGGTGGCTGTTGCTTGTGTGCATGCTAGTGGTGGGTCCTGTGGTGCTTATTTTTGTCTGTGGAAACCTTGTCTGTTGAGGTGGATGTATGCCTGTCTGAACGTGTGCTTTGGATTGGTGTGGGGTGAGGGGTTTTGGTTTGGGAAGAGGTAGTTGGGGGGAGCGTTAGACAAAGAGGCACTGGCTGCCGTCAGAGTGGAGGCTAGAGCCTGCAAGGATCTCTGTAGGCCAGCCATGGCACTGTGAATGCCCTCCAGGAAGCCCTTGCTCTGTTGTACCTGAGATGGCGTTCACGATGGTCAGCTGACCCAAAGAGATGGACCTCAGGAGGTCAATAGCCGCCTGACTGAGGGCAGCAGGGCTGACTAGGGCAGGGGCAGAGGTGCCTGCGGCAAATGAGACTCCCACCCTCCTGTGTGAGACAGCACGGGCAACTGAGTGAGAAGCAACAGGGAGGGCAGTGGTAGTAAGGGGGGTGGTGGACAAAGTTGGTGCTGGCGTTCTCCCAAATGGGTTGGCCAGGGAGTGTCCACTGGAGGAGGATTCCGATGAAGAGGTGGCAGATCTGGTCTCCCCTGTGGAACGCCCCTTGCTCTCTGTCCCACTGGGTCCCTCGGTGTCGGGTGTTGCTGGCACCACCTTTTTGGGTACTGTGGGCTGTTGCTTCCCCACTCTCCTGTGCCCCTTCTCCTTCGCCAGACGATGCTGATGCACACAAAGAGAGGGAGAAAGAGAGAGAGGTAAGGGGCAAAATGGTTAACATATACCTTTCATTGACATAGCTACACATGTACCTCTGTTTTAATACATATCATGGCTAGGCAATCACATTTACTAATACACATAACCTACATCGTCATGACATGTCACCACTACCCACACCTGGCTGCCAACCCTCGAACCTACAGTAATACCTAAGTAAGACAGCACTACTACACTCAACCCCAGGATACCAACCAATGCCCTTTGAAGCTGGTACAGCATGCCCTGGATGCAGTATCAATAGAATACCTGAATACACATCTTACCTCTCCATACCCTATCACCCATTGGATGTGCATCTGACACAACATAACACAGCAGGCCTCTACAGTGACAACACCTAATTACTCCATGTCCTCTGTAACATGTCCATTACAGTGAAGACAACTCCACTCACAAACCACACACCACCTACTTGTCCTTAGACATGGCTGCCCACTCAGTATAGTAATGCCATTATGGAGGACAACTCAGATTTAGCCAGTACCAGTCAGACACCCAAACACTTCACATCTGATGTGCACTATGTGAATCTGTGGTATAAACATGTGAGTAGTCAGACCCTATCACAGAGCCAGAGCTGCTGACACAAAACACCTATATCACTACTCAGCATACTGCCAAGTGTGTCTACAGTGGGCCACGTACCACACATTCACCATCCTAACACATCCATTGAGTGCAGTTTCACAACAGATTAACCTCTGGAACACACATACCACATCATGAACCACTTCCCATGCCACCACACATGCAGGTATTCCAGTTGGAATACGCGCAATGACAACTCCACCTTCAGACATACCATTCTACAAATGGCAAAACCTTTCTCCTAGCCCAGACAACACACATCACATGGGGTAAATACTTGCATGCAGTAGGCACACATAGACAAACACCACTGCCAGTACACCTAATGCACATACCACTAACACTAAAGCAGCCTGAAGAGACAGAACACAAAAATCACCTTCACCTCAACACGCCATGTGTCATGCAATACCCAAACCAATCCTAATCTGCTACTACCTAATAGCCAAGGCAAGCTCTAAGAGTCACAGGCCATCAGAGGTGCCCCCAGATATCCATGTCGACATGAAGTAGGCAGTCACTCAGCAATGCAGCATTGGACTAGCTCGGGATTTGTCAGCATGGTGACACATAAGGGTCCTCAGAGGGCACTTACTATCTCCAATACTAAACCATAGTTTGGAAGGCCACATCCCCACAAGTATTGCTCCTAGGAATGCATTTTCTGTGCAATCTGACTTCATGATTTCAACATATTTCAGAATCCCACGTTGCCTACCTTCATATCCTCTACAGCCAGCAGATCACCTATATATGCCCAGTCAGCCACCAGGCCAATAATCCTATCCCATGAAGGCCAGTTTTGTGGTGGAACTGTATTGCCATGCCCACAGTCTGTCAATATCCAGAACTAGTACATGATTTATCAAGTCACAGTGATAAAGGAGAGTCACACAGTCACATATGCAGGTAGGCTACACAGATGGCAGTGGACTGATACCTCAGGGCCACTGATGCTGATGGCAGGAGCTGGTCATACACAATGCTCAGAGTGGTACTGGCACTCACATCCATTGTATGGCCAGGTGCATCACTACATTACTGACATGGAAGAGGAAGATTTACATCCAATGACTGTAATGCATGGAGACACATCTACAAAATAAACTGCCTGGGTGCCAATTTACAATTTCCCTAATGTTGATACACATGTAGCATGTACTACAATGTCATCCTGCTAGGAATGAGGCACCCAATCCCATTTAAGGCCAGGCAAGTCCCAGGCTACAGCGATTACTCACCCCTTTGTGGTTGCTGTGCTGCTCTCAAATGCTCATCCAGTTCAGGGTAGGCCACCGCAAAAAATGCGGCCCATTAGGGTGGTCTGAGTCTGATGGGCACCCCTCCCTCATTGGGAGGACATCGCCAGCTGGTCCTCTATCGCGATGGCACACAAGATCCCCTTTTTCTGATGGGCATTGACCTGCATGGGTGACACAGACAGAAGGAGAAAGTCATACAGACAGGCACCAAATCGACAGCAGTGGATTATAGACATCAGACTCACCATATGCCTACACATGCCCATCCTAACGCATCACACACATTAATTCCATGCCCCTGCATGCATTTACCCTCTGACCGGAACACGTACACCATTCACCCTCACACACACCCCTATCATGCATGACTATGGCATTGGGCTCACCTGCTCCTCTGGTGCCCCATATGGCTGTCCATACAGGGGTAAGACCCCTTCCAATAGCTTCTGAAGCTCTTCTTGGGTGAAGGCTAGGGCCCTATCACCTGTAGGAGGTGGCATGATGGCTCCCAGAGACAGTACACAGCAGCTCATGTAGTGGAGCTCTTGCTTGCAGGAGTGTCAAAAGTCAAGTGACCAAGGCAGCAGAAAATGGCGGTCACGGCCGCCCCGTACAGGACCATCACCGCCGGTGGTGATGGCCATTGGCCCCAGCCCCCATAAGCAGCAGTGTTAACCAGTGAGAAGGTGCACAGCAGTTGCAACCGCCTTCCGCCATGGTGACATACGCTGGCGGACTTAGGTTATTTCCATCTGTCCAGTGCTGCAGAACAGGCGGCTGCAATTTTCTGCACATTGCATTCATTGATACAGCTAAATAAGTGTGCCACACACTTTTACCAGCTGAATGCAGAGTACGCCTATGTTGTGGCATCTTTGTTTGGCTCATACATGTGACATGCATGACACAGTTACCTCATATAGCTGGTATGTCAAAAGTGTTAGATGTGTGCAACAATGAAATGTAGTGCTAGCATGCATATCAGATTGTACAATCTCTCTTTTCTATCCTCAGTACTGTGTCATGAGGATGTTGAGACATGCACCAGTGTACCGTCCTCTAGTGGCCCTTGCAACCCTGGAGGAGAGGCATATAATTCAGACCTATCATCTGAGTCATCAGACCATCATGGATCTCTGTACATACGTAACCCCTATGCCATCCCTCCCACATTCAAGTTATGTCAGTGCTACACTTTTTTGCCACAGGCTCCTTTCAGATTACAGTGGACTTGGCAGCAGGGATATCACAGCCAAAGTTCAGTCTTGTACTGAAGGATGTACTGTGTGCTTTACTTAAACACATGGACAGCTACATCAGGTTCCCCCAACGAGGGGATTTGCCTTATGTGAAGGCAGACTACTGTGATGTGGGGCACATCCCTCATGTGATAGGGGCCATAGATTGCATCCATGTAGCCTTGGTCCCTCCCAGTGCCAATGAACAGGTGTATAGAAACAGGAAAAACTACCACTCCATCAATGTGCTGGTGGTGTGTGTGGCAGACCGATACATTTCCCAAGTGACAGCCAAGTTGCCTGGATCTGTGCATGCCTCCTACATTCTGAGGAACAGCAATGTCCCCCACATAATGGCACAACTACAGAGAGAGAGAGAGCTTGGCTCATTGGTATGTATGCAATTGGATGTGTGTCTCTGTAATGGCACCTGTCATCACAATCTTCCCTGTGTCTGTACCTGTATTGTGACAGGTCCTACCTCTATGCACACAGGTGACTCTGGATATCCTAACCTTCCCAGGCTGTTAACACCAGTGATGTACCCTGGCACTGAAGGGAAACTCTGTTTTAATGAGGCTCACGGTAGGATGAGGCGTGTAATAGAAAGAACATTTGGCCTCCTGAAGGCCAGATTCAGGTGCCTGCACGTTTCTGGAGGTGCACTCCTCTACAGTCCCCACAAGGTATGCTTGCTGCATGCTCCACAATCTGGCCCTGAGACGTCAGATACCCTTACTAGCTGATGATGAAGAGGCAGCTGGACCAGTGGCTGGTGATGCAGCAGTGGAAAGTGATGAGGAGGCAGATGAGGAAGGTGCAGCTGAGTCTAGGCAGAGCTCATCAATCAGTACTTCCAGTAACATACAGGTATGCTGTGTGTGTATTTGCATGTGTACTATTTCAGCATACTTTGCTGTCAGTGATCCTCCTGATTTGGATTATCAGTAGTGGTGTAAAGTGTTCCTATCCCTATGTGTGTGTTGTGTGAGGTGAGTGAATGCATGTAAGCTGCTGACTGAAAATGTATCTTCTCTACCATGTGTACACTCTCTGCAGGTTGCAATATTGACATCTCCTATGGACAGCGCTGCATTGTGGTGTGTGTCCTGCATTCTCCTGTTCTCATGTTATTTCAGAAAGTGACTGTGTCCTGTTCATCCTTGGCACTCCTACCTATTGCTTGATCCAATTACTGTTCACAGTTAAGTTTAGCGCAATACAGATGGCAGCAAGAGTGTTTTGTGATGTATTACTTGAGACTGGTGATGTGAAATTGATATCTGTTGTGCCCTGTTTAAATGGCTATCTACACTGGACAGGACAACTGTGTACTGCATATGTACTTTGTGTGGTACCATGCCTATAAGCCTGATGGTAGTCTCTGTCATGATCTTTTTGCAGGTTGGATATTTGGATTACTGTTGTGTGTGGCTGTACTGGTGACTCCATTACATTTACCCTGGACCATTTCTGTTGTTCTGTTGTACAGTGTCTCCTGCAGAGGATGCCTCCCTCTACAGTCCATTTCATTGCCTGTTGGATTAGGGGGCCATACCCACATGGCATTTTGCAGATTAAACATTTGTATGTGTGCAAATAAAGACCCAAATGCAGTTGCTGTGATCTCAAGTTTGTATTGTGCATACAGTGGCAAACAGGTGATAAGTGCGGCCATGGTAGATGGTATCCTCATAGTAGGTGGCACCACTGTTGGTAGCACAGGTCCAGTGTCCATGTGCCATTGGAAAATGGAGTAATGTCAGTGAACAGTCATTAGGGAGTCTCAGTTGCACACAAGGGAGTGTAATCAAGAGATGGTCACTTCCTGGCAGTGGGTTTGGTCTTGGCATCTGCTCCAGCCGGATGTCTGGATGAACGTTCACGTTTGCAGGGGGTTCTTCAGGTACAGAGGGAGGGGTGCCTGAAGCCTGGGGTTCCCCTGGCAGGGCCTCCATTCCACTAGCTGCCGCAGATGTAGATGACTCAGATGTGATGTGCCTAGTGGAAGAGGGGCCTGCTGGTTGGTGGAAGAAGCACACAGGGTGGTGTTGATGTCCTTTAGCACCCTTGCAATGGAGGCCATGGTTGCATAGTAGGCCTGCCACTGTTGCATGACCTCCGGGTGGTATTCCCCCAACATGGTTATTATCTGTCCCATCCTGTCCTGGGATTGATGATATGCTCCCAGGACTTGGGAGAGGGCTTGCTGGTCAGGTGACTGCCTTGGCTGCCCCGTCATCTGGCCCACAGGACCCCTTCCATGCGCCTTCCCTCGTGTGCCTGTGCCCCTGGCACGATAGGCCCACTTCCAGTGTCAGCAGAACCTTCATTGTCTTGGGAGGTGAGGGGGTGACTCAGGTCCCTGTACCGTGGGGCACATAATTGATTGTACAGTCCTTGGGGCACAGGTTTGGGGATGAAGGGTTGGCTGTGATGTTGGTTCCACAGGGTGGGGTTTGATGTTGGCAGGGTGTCAGGGAATGGTAGACTGACCAGGGGTCCCAGATGGGCAAGGTATGTCGTCAATGTCCAGACATTCTGTGCCATTGTCCTCACTGGGGCCTTCATCCTGAGGAGGGCTGGCTGTCTCTGGTATCCTCCCCAGTGGCAACAGTATCTGTGGATGGAGTGAGAAAGGGTTAAATGGTGGAGGTGTGATTGGTTGTCTGTTTGTCTGATGCATACAGTGGCTTGACTTCCTTCCCAGCAAAGGCAATGACAGGTGCAACTGTGCTAACAGTTTGTGGATGGTGGATTGTGACATGTGTACCATGCTCCATAGGGGTTGTTTTGCATTGTGTTGCGCCATTCCAATCTCTGTCATTGCCATGTCGTATTCCTCAGTCGAGGTATCCAGTTGTTGTAGCTAGTGCAATAGTCATACATCCAAGTGATGTGATGTGGAGTGCACATTGCTGGTATTGCTGTGGCTGGGCTAGTGCATTGTGGGAGTGGTAGTGATAGTTATCGGCTGTGCTTTCCATGCACTTGGCAGGGGGTGTGTGGGCATTGGGCCAGGGTGGTGGTGTGGCATGCAGGCGAGGGGCATTTGTTGATAAGGTGGGAGGTGTAGTGGGAGATGGGGTGATTTGGAGAGTGTTTGGGTGGTGAGGAAGCATTCTGGACAGGTTGTTTAGTGCCTTGGGAGTATTTGTTACTCACCTGAGTCCAGTCCTCCTGGTATTTCAGTCAGGCACTCAGGATGGAGTATGTCCATGACCTCCTCCCACGATGTGAGCTCTGGGGGAGGAGGTGGGGGCCCACCGCAGGTCTGAAGCACGGCTATCTGGTGTTGCGAAGCCATGGAACGTGCCTTCCCCCATAGATCGTCCCACCCCTTCCTGATGTCCTCCCTTGCGTGTGGATGGTTGCCCAGTGAGTTGACCCTGTCGACTATTCTCTGTGACAACTCCATTTTCCTGGCTATGGATGTTTGCTATACCTGTGCTCCAAACAGTTGTGGCTTCACCCTGATGGTTTCATCGACCAAGACCCTCAACTCATCGTCTGTGAAGCGTGGGTGCTTTTGACGTGACATGGTGGTTGTGTTGTGGGTGGGGGTGCGTGTTGTGTGTATAGGGTGCTTGGTGGGGGGTGTTTTGTTGTGCGTGCTGGTTGATTGTGGTGTTTGTGTATAGTTGTGATGTGTGTGTATAATGTTGTTCGTGCAGTTGTGTGGTGAGTGTGAAGTGTAAATGTGCCTATGTTGTATGAGTGCTGAGTAATAGGTTTGTGGCTTCTCAGTGTATGTGTTGGTCGTGGGCTGTGTGGGGGTGTGTTATATAGTGCTGTGAGTTGGTGTGTCTGGTGTGTGTATGTGTGTCAGGTGTGGGGTATTCAGATTGCCCAGTGTGGTGGTGTGTTCTGGCAGGAGTGTATTCTGAGCGCGGCGTTCAGACCGCCAATGGTTTTCCACCATGGTAGAACCGCTGTGGTGATTTGAGGGTCGTATACTGGTGGGTGGAAGATTGTCTGTGTGGTGGTGCTGGTGGTGGAACAGCCTCATTCCTGCCCTCCTGAGTCCTGACGGTGTTGATTTTTTTTGCTGTATTGTGGCGGTCTTCAAAGTGTGACTGTTAATAGGACGGTCAGATTACCAGCAACATTGCGTTTTTTTTACGCCTGCCACCGCAGTGGTTTTGCAATAAGACTGTCAAAGTCGTAATGAGGCCTTATGTCTCAGGTGGTAAAGTTGTCACAGTCTCAAATTTTGATCTGCTACTTGGGGACCAGTCCACGCCCCTATTCTCTCAGTGCTGACCTGCAACTGGAGCTAGAATAGGGCTGTACGGCTTACGGGGTCACGTTGTTCGTGGCCCTCCTCCAACTTAACTGCTTTCTCCTGCATAGGCTGAGCCTTTCTGCAGGCAAGGTAGCTTCCTCCTCTGTTGCCGTCCTTAGTCTGCTGCAGAGAGCAGATCAATCACCTGAGGCGTCCAGCGGTCCCTCACCTGCACGATTATCTGGAATTAAATGTGGGGCATCTTGGAGCCTCAAAGCCTTGAGTCTTCCATCTTGCTCTACCAAGCCACATCCCTCCCCAAGGATTTCACTAATTCTGTGGGTATAATGAAAATCTCCTTGATTGGGCCCTTGTACTTGTCAACTGTTGCCTGATTTTCCTTCTCTCACACTGCAGCAGGAATCTAAAAAGAATGCAGTTAGAATATCTACAAGGATGCTGACAACAAAAACAAAACCACTTGCTTCATCACCATCAATCCAGCCACTGAGACAAACTGAAACTGCCTCCACCCTACTGTACAATGCAGAAGATCTCACATTTCCTGATGGCCTCAACAAGCTCATTCATTCTCATTTATCTAAAAGTAGCTTATGTTAGGGCAGACCACAACATGTTGCCATCCATTCTACAAGTGGGTGTAGCCAGTACCAGCATGTTGGCAGTGTTTTAGAAAGTATCTGCTTCGTCCATCTAGATTATTGCTGGAAACTCTGCATTAGATCTGTTGAATCCTCCAATCTTAAGATGTCGTATGAATTCCGTATTTTGAATGGCTACATGTGCATTCTTGCTCATGTGCTTGAACAATAACCGGTGCACATCTGTGCCCATGACACAAATCATACCGATCGTATCCACCAGGACAGCGATCAGGGATTTGTATTGCATGATGTTATCTGTTATTAAATGTGAGCAAGCTTCCCGTGACAAATCGGAGACAAAAGTACTGTGGGATCACTCCACACCAGATTTCAAGTCATGTCAACCTCTAGTATTTCAAAAGTGTGAGATGCACACTTGACTTTTTGCGTCGCTCCTCCCGTATCTTATATAGTGCATTATGATAGATGGAGCCTAAGTAGTTATTTTGCTTATATTTCAGTTATAATAGCAGTCAGGTTTTATTGAGCCAATCCTAGCAATCTGACAATATTCATGATATTTTACATTCATCAGGGGAGTATGTTCCATTATTTGGGGGGAGTTCTTTTGATTAACTCCAAGGCAGAGTTGTAGACCCACAGTCGCAGATAACTAGTTCACTCTCTCCTGCTCCTCTTGTTTGCATGCCACATGTAAAGGTCTACCTAAAGGTGATTTAGGCTTCCGGTACGAATCAGACAATTGGACTGTTGATATTCTCTACACATTCAAACCTCCACCAGATAGGGGACTACTTACATTAAAGGCCTAATGAGCAGAGTAATTTAGGGAGGCCAGTTAACCATTTGTCACATTTAGACAGGAAGGTCATCACTATCTTGACTCAGACTCAAGAGTTAGGCTAGATGAGCAAAGTGATACTTAAGGATTTAGGATTACTAGACTACTGCAAGGAGGATGTTTCTTGGTACTTTATGCACACTTTGTGAATCTATATCAAATTCACAAAGCAAAAGATAACCATTGATTTTCTCTAAGTTTTACATCTTCAGTTTTATTACAAATTTACTTTAGGCCTACTCACGTTCACAAAGAGATGCAGGCTATTTTGACATACTGGAACTACGGAAGAAAAGATGCAGTATAAAAAGGTTGAAAGATATAGGGCCTGATTACGACCATGGCGGATGGGATACTCTGTCAGAAACTTGACGGATATCACGCCAGACGTTTTCCAAGTTCTATAGGGCATAATGCAACTTGTAATATGGCGGGCAGGATAAGCGGCACAATTGTGACAGAGTATCCCATCCTCCAAGGTCGTAATCAGGCCCATAGTGTGCAGCCTTGTGACTTTATAGATGTCATCATAGGAGCGTTTCAATATATACTCACTTCCCTTCGAGTGACATGCTGTATTTTTTCCCAAAATGTATAAAACACATTTCTAACATTTTTAACACACTTCCCTATCAAACCAGTAGATGACAGAATAAATCATAGCACCTGAATCTATAAATGATATTAAGCTGCTGAAATGTAGTACAGGTGAATAACCAATTTTCTTCATTTTGTTAGTCTTTAGAACACACAGCTTACACAGTGTCTTCAACTGACATTGACAATATTTTTGTTTTGCAGTTTAATACCTGGGCTTTTCCAGAGAAATTTACGTACACATTATATCCAATTACCTTTCCTTCGGAGAATGCAGCAGAATGGAAAAAACTGTTTAAACCCTGTGCATCACAAAGATTATTTCTACCGGTGAGATATTTTTGTAACTTCTTTAAGTAAGGCCATATTGACCTAAAAGTCAAAAATCTTCATTATTAATAATCATTCTCTTGAGGTTTATGGTTACATAACGGATATAAAAAATCAGCTGGGAGGTTTATGTGAGGTATGTGATGGTTGTCAAGAGCTTGTGTTTGAGCTCAGTTTGCATTCTTGCTACAACTATATTTCATTTTTTCCTTGCAAACACTCCCTAACTACTGTGTATCACCATGCTAAATCATGGGACTTCTAGAGGTTCTGTAATTGGTCCAGTGGAAGGGTTTGAGATTCGCCCACGAAGATAGCATTTTTCATTAATGAACCCATTCTCAGGAGTGTGCCATGGACAGGTCTGCAACTATATTGTTGAATATGTTCTAGTTTTCCTGTTTATTTCAGAGTAATTGTTCCATCTCTATTTTTACTATATTATGAAAGTGCTAGATCCTCCTAATTACCACCTTTGAGGAAGGACAGATTAAACACATGTTGAGTTTGGAGCTGTCCAGTATTAGACCTATTCAAAAATATTCTTCTTACCCATTCACACCAGAAAAAACAATAAAACGGATATTTAGTGGTTTAATCGTAATCTATTTTTTAATCAATTTCCTTTAGAATACATGCATACCTTCCACCCCTATTACTCTCCAGAACCGGTGGATATGACTATAGGTTCCTCCTTCAACAAAACTTGGGGAGGCCATTGGAAGATGTGATACATTGTTGGACAATCCTATGTCTTACCGAATTGTATAATGCTGTTGGACAGTTGTATTTTGTCAAATACATCTTGTTACCCCCTACCAGTAATAGGTTCCTATTGTGTATTCTATAATAACGTTATCAGTGGAAGAAACTACGGCCACCTCTTCCTCTTGGTTACCACGCTGATATCAGAGTTATTACAGTAGGATAGCACCTTATCTCCAGAATGAAGGCAGATATCCACTATTGTGATTTAAGTCTCTACGTGGATCACTGGATAACCATCTCAGTGAGTGTTTGTTTGGTCTCATGTTCACCTTCTTTAGTAATGCTTAAGAATGTGTTTCAGTACTAAAGCCTATAGAGCCATTATATTGGAACCCATTCGAGGTAAAAGTCTTGATGCAAAGCTCTCAACGATTTGAGCCCAAGTGGAGCAAAAATAAAATGTAATTGTGTCAAAAAACATAACGATAGTATGAGACAGTAACTAGGACAATGGTTCTCCTTAAAATGTGATTAACTTGTTAACACCCCAAATCTGTCCAGAGCGACAAATCACTAGCAACAACTTGGTAGCAATGTTTCTAACAACTTTCATGATCTTGCAGGAACTGGTAGGGCTAGCATTCTGGTGACGGCTAAACATGAGGCTCCCTTGATTACTTCCACCTTAATAGCCCCTTAATGTTTGAGACAGTTAACAATATGAAGCATCTGAAAAAGGTTTGTTGCAAATTCCCTAATACGAAAAAACTCAACTGCATTCATTTAATGCATGACGGTTCTGTCAAGTATAAGTCACTTTGCTGCAGTTGTTGGATTATATTTTCACCTCTGGGCAGTATATATACTTGTTAATAGACTTGGCATCTTTATTGTGATATCAGGTATTGTTTCTCAAGGCAGTGTCATGGCTAACTGGTTGCAGGTACTACAAAATGCAGCAACACATACAGTTTTGGGATTTGCCCATTTCCATACACATTTGGCAAATTTACTGGCTGCCCTCTATCAGTTCCTTTAAAGCACTGTGCCTGTCACAAGGCTATTTATAAGACTGGACTAGATACTTGTATTTCCCCTCAGTTTTTTTGCCACTCTCCTTCCTGCATTCAGTGGTCTAACATACAATGTCTGGCAGCGATCCTCCGCCATACAGTGTTGTCATCAATGATGTCATTTCAGATGTTGCATTGATGTTATCAGTGTTATAGAACACGTCATGAGTGATGTAATACGTGAGGTAATTAGTGCATGTCTGGGGAGCGAGTTATAGTTAATTTAGGGTACCAGTTATAGGTAACTATAACTGCTGAATTTCTGAAATAAATGATACTTTCACCTAACTCTGTTTTTTTCTGTGAACGTCTAACTTTTTTTTAATGCAAATTAAGAGATTATTACCGTGCCCGACTATAACATCTCTTTAAACTTTTAGTGTGTGTATGTATAAATATATATGTGTGTATAATGCATATATTTTGTATAGGGGCTTTTGGCAACGTCATGTTGATTCATTTGTGTTTTGTTTACACTCACATTTTTCTTTCCCCTACTGTAACATACAGTATGACTTCACCATTGACTAAATTCACTTGTGAATGATGGATTCTGCTCTTGAACAAAGAGTGCATCCACACACAAACTACTTTCATTCAGTGCCAGGCACTATTATAGCAAAGTGCGTTGAGGCCAAAACTACTTTTGTTATTAGCCAATTTTTTTTAATGTCTGGGAGTACCGAGTATCTGGAAAAAATAACGTTTTACAAAACCATACCAAAACAAGCATTGACAAAGGCAAAAACCTGCAGCTTTAGAAAGACCTTTTGGCATTGCCAGTGCTCTTTTGTGTGTGTCTAGTGCTGTATTTTGAAACTGTATACTGCTT
Organism: Pleurodeles waltl; assembly: GCF_031143425.1. Lineage (NCBI taxonomy): Eukaryota > Metazoa > Chordata > Amphibia > Caudata > Salamandridae > Pleurodeles > Pleurodeles waltl. Next base: position 522,882,062 of record NC_090442.1, read on the forward strand.
TTGAGATTGTAAATAGCATATATTTCGAAGTATACCTCTAATTTTCTTTTTTATCTTTCTCATTTTATAGTTAATACTTAAGCACGTGGATTCCTTGTTGTACGTCGATACAGACATCCTTTTTTTACGGCCTGTGGATGACATTTGGGCTTTACTGAAAACATTTAATGCTACTCAGATAGCTGCAATGGCGCCAGAACACGAAGAACCTCGCATTGGATGGTATAATCGCTTTGCAAGGCACCCATACTATGGGAAAACTGGAATTAATTCTGGTGTTATGTTAATGAACATGACCCGAATGAGGAGAAAACATTTTAAGGTATGAATGTTTCACATTTTATGAGTAATACGGCCATGTTTTTTTCAACAAACAAAAAAGTACAAAATATTTTTTATATATTTACATGCCCTTTTTTTTTTTTTTTTAGAGTACCGCTGATATTCTTAGGCAGATTAATTTTATCACTTTTAATTAAACTATTTCTTCAGTGCACGGGTGTTCTACAGACTCTTCTGAGGTCTAACTTCTATTCAGAAATATTGCACATTTTCCCCACCTTCCTGATTTTTTTAAATCAGTAGTGATAAACCATTGTATTGTAGTTCAGTAGCAGTTGAATAATGCCTAAGACCCCTCTGAAGGCTCAGAAGTACATGTGCGTGGATGAGTAGGAAGCTAATAAATTGAATATGATTGATTAGTAATGTGAGTTTATAATGTGACTTGTTTGCCATGAGTGTTCGTGCCCTTCAGTAGGGATGCTTCAGTCATGTTGCAGTGAACTTATAGCTGCTTTTATGGATAGAGTAAAGCAAAGAAGAATAAGAAATTCAATTTTTAAATACTTACCGTCTTTCTGTATGCTGTAATCTCTTAATTGGGGAGATTTATCAAGGTGTAGGTGTGCAGAGCAGAATATAGATTATGTTTAGTCTTTTCAAATGCAGCACTCAGGAGCCATTGATAAACCATGTCTAAGGCAGCCACAAGCTTGGCATAGTATGTTTGGAGCGGCTATCCAGAAGATATTGTTTTTTTTTTTGCCTGGTGCCTGGATGAGCTTCAAACGTGACATGGCATGCTTGTTGATCCTTAGAAGTGGTTCAGTATTGGTTCTTCGCAATTTAATTTTTTTGTCTTAAAGCTGTATAATTAGATGCATGTTTTGGGCTCATTGGATGTTGCGCTGGGAATATAAAACTGTTAAGTGCATTTTACTCCTATTTCAATGTAAGGGAATCACCTAACAAACATGCGTGCAGGGAAAGAGATGAAAACATTTGTCCTCATTACAACATTGGTGGTAAAAGCCGCTTACCGCCGCGCAGAAAACCGCTAACACACTGCCGCGGCTGCGGAATTCCGCCACAGGTAATATGACCCAAAGCTCGGAATCCGCCAAAATTCAGATACCCACACAAGTCCGCCACACCAAAGGCGATAACAAAAACTCCACCGTCACGCCAACAGAAATACGCCCACACTATCACAACCCACGAATCCACGCTGCGTTCTTTTAACCGCGGTATTCCATTGGCGGTACACACCGCCGCGCTCAAAATACACACACATTTACAAAACACTGCCACATTAGACAAATCGAAATACACACACCTGATACACATACACACACCACTCCCACACACCCAATACAATATAAAACACACACTCACATCACCCACAAACCCCTACGACCAAAATACCGAAAGAAGGCCAGAGAGACACTGCAAACTACTACCAAGCATCCACAGGCACACAATACCATCAGCCACATAACTTCCACGCACCTCACACAACACACCACTAAATATCACCCCACTTATCACTACACACATCACCCCACACATCACCCATACCACCCCATGGCACGGCAAAGACACCCCAGGTTCTCTGAGGAGTAGCTCAGGGTCATGGTGGAGGAAATCATCCGGGTAGAGCCACAGCTATTCGGATCACAGGGGCAGCACACCTCCATAGCTAGGAAGATGGAGCTATGGCGAAGAATCATGGACATGGTTAATGCAGTGGGACAGCACCCAAGAAATAGGGATGACATCAGGAAGAGGTGGAACGACCTACGGGAAACGTGCGTTCCGTGGTCTCAAGACACCACCTTGCGATTCAGCGCTCTGGCGGCGGACCCCTACCTCCTCCCCCACAACTAACCACATGGGAGGAGCAAGTCTTAGCGATTCTGCATCCTGAGGGCCTCGCAGGAGTAGATGGAGGAATGGACTCTGGTAAGTCAAATATTAACTATTACATCCCCCACCCTACCTGCATGCCATCCACATAACCCCACACTCGCCCTCACACCCATCACTCCAACTCCTCACAAATGTCCCAATATCACAAACCACACATCCCAACACCAAGCCCTGCATGCAACAAAAAAGCATGGACACCTATCACCAAAGCATGGCCACTGCACTTACCCATACACCCCCCTAAACCACCATCACACAAGGTCCCATACAGGAATGCAAGCACTGGGGTGCACAGTCACCCACCCATTGCACACCATGGCACACAGATGCAATAAAAATCCTTTTATACCCCTTCAGGACCCCTACCCAACGTCACCGGACAGTAGGGTCCACACATGTCCACACCACCAACAGAAGAGGCCCACAGTGATGACAGCAGCTCTGTCCAACTGGATCTAGATGACCAGCTTGGCCATTCTGTGACCTCGGGACATTTGGTTCCCCTGACACTGTCACAGGCCACCACAGAGCTTCCCTCCTCTGGAAACACCAGCACAGCACCCACCCAGCAGGCCCATACCTCTGTCCCCAGGACACGTCAGTCAGCAGTGTGTCCACCACTACAGGGAACCCAGGCTTACCTACCACCCCAACAACAACAGGGACCTGGGGGCAGTGACCTGAGATCTAGGACAAAGACAGAGAACGATGCCAAGACACCCCGCCAAGAAATGAGACCATCCTGATTGTCAGCCCACTGTCCCACCTTGTCACCCTGCCCATCTTCAAACTGCCCCAGCTCCACTTCCTATGCCCATTTGGGCAATGCACCTGTGAGACTAATAGACTGGACTCTACCATGGACATTTCTCCACCATCACCCCTCACCATTTTACAGCAACCTCCAATATTGAGCACTTAAATAAACACCCTTAAAGCACAAAACAATCTGGAGTCTGTCTGTGATTTCCAAATAGTGTATTATCAATTACAGTGACAAAATGCTCTTACAATTGTAATGTCAACATACCTATGTCATACAGCTCTAGCCCATGAGGAAACAAAGCATGTCACACTGTGGGACCCACATCTGTGAAATCGTAAGGGAAAGTGACAACTCAGTGACCATACATGTAGTAGGCAGGTATGTATTCTTACCTGTGTCTCACTGGAAGTATTGCAGGATCACTGAGTTTCTGTTGTTGATGTCCTCTTCTTCTGCTTCCTCGTCTTCACTGTCCACAGGCTCCACAGCTGCCACAACACCTCCATCTGGACCATCCTCCTGCAGAAAAGGCACCTGTCGTCGCAAAGCTAAGTTGTGAAGCATACAGCAGGCCACGATGATCTGGCACACCTTCTTTGGTGAGTAGAATAGGGATCCACCTGTCATATGGAGGCACCTGCACCTGGCATTCAGGAGGCCGAAGGTCCGCTCTATAATCCTCCGAGTTCACCCATGGGCCTCATTATACCATTCCTCTGCCCTTGTCCTGGGATTCCTCACTGGGGTCAGTAGCCATGACAGGTTGGGGTAACAAGAGTCACCTGCAAATGGCGAGGGGCAACTGTTAGACACACACTAACCTGTAGGGATATCCCCAGACCCAGACAACCATTTCCGCTGACTAGCTTCCAGGTGCTCACCTAATAGCCACACACTGTGCCTCTGGAGTTGCCCCATCACATAAGGGATGCTGCTATTCCGCAGGATGTAAGCGTCATGCACTGAGCCAGGGAATTTGGCATTAACATGGGAGATGTACTGGTCTGCCAAACACACCATCTGCACATTCATCGAATGATACCTCTTCCTGTTTTTGTACACCTGTTCACTCCTGCAGGGGGGTACCAAAGACACATGTGTCCCATCAATGGCACCTATGATATTGGGGATATGTCCCAAGGCATAGAAATCACCTTTCACTGTAGGCAAATCCTCCACCTGAGGGAAAACGATGTAGCTCCGCAGGTGTTTCAGCAGGGCAGACAACACTCTGGACAACACGTTGGAAAACATAGGCTGGGACATCCCTGATGCTATGGCCACTGTTGTTTGAAATGACCCACTTGCAAGGAAATGGAGTACGGACAGCACCTGCACTTGAGGGGGGATTCCTGTGGGATGGCGGATAGCTGACATCAGGTCTGGCTCCAACTGGGCACGCAGTTCCAGGATTGTGGCACGATCAAGCCTGTAGGTAATGATCACATGTCTTTCCTCCATTGTCGACAGGTCCACCAGCGGTCTGTACACCGGAGGATGCCGCCATCTCCTCACATGTCCCAGCGGACGGTGCCTATGACGAACAACAGCGAGCACAGAGTCAACCAACTCAGAGGTACGTACCCACAGCTTACACATAACACGAATCATAATTTGAAATTTGCATGTAGGAGTGTTGAGGCAAGGCCTAGGTATGTGTGACTCAGTTAAAACTTAAGCCATGTGGGCCCCTGAAATGGCGGCTGCCTGACCTGTAAAGTGGGACAATGGGATGTGAGGTAACTGCGCTGGCGTTGTACACCGTCGCGGTAGGCGGTCGAAGACCGCGGCGCAATTCTGCATTGGTTAACATTGGAGCCTATGGGTCCCAGGAGCCAATGAAAATGTACGCCGGCGGTGACGGTATGCACTGCCGCGGACGTGACCGCCATTTTCTATCTGTTCAATCACTCAATACCTGATCTTCGACAGGAGAGGACCTACACTGCAAGTGCTGCTGTGACCTCAGTCTGGAAGAGACAATGGCTCGTGCATCTGGGGAAAGGGTCCCTGCCTTCACATCGGAGGAGTTGGAGAAACTCGTGGATGGGGTCCTCCCCCAGTACACGCTACTCTACGGTCCTCCAGACAAACAGGTAAGTACACTGGGAGCATGCTGTATGGGCTATGCCTGTGTGGAGTGGGGTGGATGAAAGATGGGGGGGGGGGGGGGGAGAATGAGGCGTGCATGAAACTACGGTGAGTGCATGTGCCACATGGCAAGGGTAGGGATGGGGGCCAATGACTGACGGTGCAGTTGGTAATAACTTCTCTTTTTCCCCTGTACAATTCCTGTAGGTCAGCGCCCACCAGAAGAAGGATGTTTGGCGTGCCATCGCCAAGGACGTCCGGACCCTGGGGGTCTACCACAGACAGAGCACCCACTGCCGTAAGAGATGGGAGGACATTCGCCGCTGGAGCAAGAAGACGGCGGAGGCCCAGCTGGGGATGGCCTCCCAACGTGGGAGGGGTGCCCGTCGCACCATGACCGCCCTGATGTTCAGGATCCTGGCGGTGGCGTACCCGGAGTTGGATGGGCCCTTGAGGGCATCACAGCAGCCACAAGGGGGTGAGTACACTCTCATTCAGCTGATTCAGCGTGCAGTGGAGGTGTCTGGGTGGGGGAGGTGGGCTGTGGGTTTCCCTAGGCCAGGCCGAGTGTGCTGGTTAGGTCCCCTTCTTCTGGCAGACCCTGTGCCACCCCACCCCACCTGTGTACAGTGGCAACTACACCTAGTCAGGATCCTGTGACATCCATGTGTGCAGATGTCGCCCATAGACTTGTAGGCCATGTCCCAGGGATTGAACAGTGGACCCCAAGTGTGCGGCGTAGTGCAGGGGGCTTCTGTGTCTGTCGTGTCCGCCAATGATAGCGGTAATGCATGCACTCAACATGTCTTTTTTCTGTCGTCCCCCCCCCCCCCTTTTTGTGGCCTCCCTGTTCTTGTGTGCATTAGCATCATCAGGCGGAGGAGCAGTGGCACTGGAGCAGGAAGGAGCTGCATCCCACATGGCCCTGGAGGGCGACACTACGGAGTCTGAATACACCAATGGGACGGAGGGCGAGGGGAGCTCCACGGCGGGGACAGGAGTTGAGACCAGTGTTACAGACTCGTCCTCTGATGGGAGCTCCCTTGTGGTGGCTGCCACATCTGTGCCCCCCCCCCCACATCTACAGGTACAGCTGCCACCCCCCTACCAGCACCGCCCTCCCAGCAGCCCCTCAGCCTTTGCCCCGTGCCCTCTCACCCAGAAGGGTGGGCATCACATTCGCCCCAGGCACCACAGGCCCTGCCCCAGGCACCCCTGCTGCCCTCAGCGAGGAGGCCATTGACCTCCTCAGGTCCCTCACTGTTGGGCAGTCTACCATTTTGAATGCCATCCAGGGTGTAGAAAGGCAGTTGCAACAAACAAATGCATTCCTGGAGGGCATTCATTCTGGTCAGGCAGCCCTTCAGTGAGCTTTTCAGACTCTGGCCTCAGCACTGATGGCAGCTATTGTCCCTGTCTCTAGCCTCTCCCCTCCAACTGCCTCCACCCAGACCCCCACCCCTGTACCTCAGCCTACCCCAAGCACACCATCAGACCAGCATGCACACACGTCAACACACAAGGGAAGCTCTGGCAAATAAAAGCACCACACATCCCACAGGCACTCACGCAAGCATCACACACATGCAGACACACCAACATCCACTGCCTCCACTGTGTCCCCCTCCTCCTTGTCTCCCTCCTCCCTCCCTGTCTCGTCTCCACTCACACCTGCATGCACTACATCTACAGCCACTACTTCCTTCACCAGCACACACACCACCACTCCCCGCTCACGTGCAGCCACCACCCCCACTACCATTCAAACGCGGGCACACACCCACCCAACAGCCATCCACCTCACGACAGCCTCCAGCGCATGCACCTTCACCCAAAGTCACCAAACAAACACCTCCTACAACCACAACCTCTTCCTCCACTCCCAAACCCCCTCCAGCTACCCGTCCCAATGTTCCCCAAAAACTTTTCCTGTCCAACCTTGACCTCTTTCCCTCACCTCCCCCACCCAGTCAGTCTCCTAGGGCCCGACTCTCTAGGTCCCAACCTAGCACCTCAGCCACAACATCTCCGGGACCAGTGGTGCCAGTAGTCACCGGATTCTGGAGTGCACCAGGCAGCAGAGCAGCCAGTGGGGCCAGGAGCCACAGCACGGACAGTCCACCATCTGTCAAGCATCAAAAGTTGGCCCTTGCCTGGCGGGAGAGGGGGAAGACTGCAGCCACCAAAGCCGCTCCCAGGGGTACAGGTGGGAGTGTGGAGTCAGCTGCGACACCTTCCAAGGTGGGGAAGGGGCACAAGAAACCCAGCAAGTCTGGGAAGAGCAGCACGGCGGAGAAGACCGCCATCAGCCCCGCTGCCCAGAAGGCGACCGCCATCAGCCCCGCTGCCTAGGAGGCGACCGCCATCAGCCGCGCTGCCCAGGACGCGACCGCCAACAGCCCCACTGCCCAGGAGGCCTCGCCATCAGTCCCGCTGGGCCAGAAAGGACCGCCAGCACCAGCCCCGCTGCCCAGGAGGCCACCGCCATCAGCCCCGCTGGGCCAGAAAGGACCGCCAGCACCATCAGCCCTGCTGCCCAGGAGGCCACCGTCATCAGCCCCGCTGGGCCAGAAAGGACCGCCAGCACCAGCCCCGCTGCCCAGGAGGCCTCCGCCATCAGCCCCGCTGGGCCAGAAAGGACCGCCAGCACCATCAGCCCTGCTGCCCAGGAGGCCACTGTCATCAGCCCCGCTGGGCCAGAAAGGACCGCCAGCACCAGCTCGCTGGGCCAGAAGGGACCGCCAGCACCAGCCCCGCTGGGCCAGAAGGGACCGCCAGCACCAGCCCCGCTGGGCCAGAAGGGACCGCCAGCACCAGCCCCGCTGGGCCAGAAGGGACCGCCAGCACCAGCCCTGCTGGGTCAGAAGGGACCGCGAGCACCAGCACCAGCCCCGCTGGGCCAGAAGGGACCGCGAGCACCAGCACCAGCCCCGCTGGGCCAGAAGGGACCGCCAGCACCAGCCCCGCTGGGCTAGAAAGGACCGCCAGCACTAGCCCCCAGCACCAGCCCCGCTGGGCCAGAATGGACCGCCAGCACCAGCCCCGCTGGGCCAGAATGGACCGCCAGCACCAGCCCCGCTGGGCCAGAAGGGACCGCCAGCACCAGCCCCGCTGGGCCAGAAAGGACCGCCAGCAGCTGAGTCGCTGCCAAGGACACCGCCGCCACAAGCACCGCTGCCAAGGACACCGCCGCCACAAGCGCCGCTGCCAAGGACACCACCGCCACAAGCACCGCTGCCAAGGACACCGCCGCCACAAGCACCGCTGGCCCATGAGCGCCAAGGGCATTGACGCTACTGTGTCCGCCACGAGCAGGATGAAGCACTCTGGGCACAAATCCCCCTCTAGAACCAGTGGAGAAAGGCATCCACTACCTCTGTCCTTGGCAGGATGAAGGAATCTGGGCACAAAGCCCCCTCCAGAACCAGTAGAGAAAGGCATCCACTACCTCTTGCTGCAACAACTGGTAAAAATCTTGGACTGTCACTCAGTAGGTTGAATGTTCAAATCCTGGTATCTCATGGAAGTGTGTCTGTTTATTTATTCGTGTTGTGAATGTTAAACATTCCTTGTGATGGAACATTTATGTGTTTTCCCCATCAACTTCTTTAGCTTGAAGGTCATAGAGATGTCTGGGCACTGCAGAGTAGGGAATCACCTGTGGCCTAGTGGTTAAGGTCTCAGACCTTTACATAGAAGGTTGAGAGTTCCAGTCTAGGTGTGTCAGTTGTCATTTCTCAGCTTGAAATTATTTTCAGCTACATAAATTTAAGGTAGATTCAGAAAGGTGATATTGCTCTTTTTACTTGTCAATATATTGTTTTTCTGTTTGTCATAATATTTCTGATTGTAAGTGATGGGGTATTGGGTCGTTATAGGGGAGGCCAGGCCCTGCGGCCAATCCCCGCTGCGCATGGCCAAAGACCGTGCATGGTGCGAGGTTGGGTGGTTATAGGGGGTTGGTCACAGGGCCTGGCCACAGGGAGGCCAACCTCCGTCACCAAAGGCCATGCACGGTGGTGGTTGAATTAGCGTGTAGTAAATAAAATTACTTTATGTTAAAAAAAACATAGAAATACACTGAAAAAAGAACGGTTACATGGACGTTAAAGGAACGTTAAAGTTAAAGTTAGGTTCAGAGTTTACACACATAAAACCATAGAAATTCAGTTATAGTTATACTCGCTCCCACGCCATGCACTGCTAATTACCCCAAATATTACTGCACACATGAAATATTTTATGGCATCATCTATAATATCACTGTCACATTTATTGTAAAATTATTTATTAAAAAACTGTGTATGGCGGGGGCATGAGTTATGAACCTAACTATAACGTCCCTGTAACCTTTGGTTTATTAAGTGAATTTCTGTGGATTTTTTAATTCTATTTCCTAACAATAACATCCCTGTAACCTTTGGTTTTTTCAGTGAATAACAATATTTTAAAAATTAAACTTAACAAACATATATATAGCAAAAGCTGTCTCAAACTTAATAAGAAAATTAAATAATACAAAATCAACTGAACATTTAAATAATAAAAAAAGATAAACAAATATTAAAATATATGTATATATACGTATATATATTCACTTAAAAAAGCAAAGGTTACAGGTACATTATAGTTGGGTTCAGATTTTAGACTCATAGAACCATAGAAATTCAGCAGTTATAGTTATGCTTATCGCAAGAAACTATAACTCTTCTCTTCACACCATGCACAGTTTTCTCATCAATTTTATTGCAAATATTGCAGTGATATTATCAATGGTGTCATAGAAGATGTCAGGACTGATGCAAGATGTGGAGTAATTAGCAGTGCATGTCAAGGGCGTGAGTTATAGTTATCTTAGGGCAAGTGTTATAGTTTCTTGAGATATGTATAACTGCTGAATTTCTATGGTTCTGTGTGTATAAAATGTAAGCCTAACTTTGTTTTTTAGTGAATATTTAAGGTTATTTAAATCTGTTTCCTAACTTTAAAATCCCTGTAACCTTTATTTTTTTCCAATGAATTTCTATACGTAATTACCATACATTAAAGCAGCTCCCGCCGCGCACTGCCTTGTGCCTTGCATGGCGGGGTTTACCACAGGGCCTGGCCCACACCCAGTCCCCTGCATGTGGCCAATCACCTACTTGCAGCCATGCCACCAATGTGCACAGCCTTTGACCGTGCGGGCAGAGTAGTTGGCCGCAGGGCCTGGCCTACAACCAACCTCATGCATGCACCCACCACTCCGCATGCAGCCATGCCACCAATATGCATGGCCTTTTACTGTAACTGGCAGGAGGGGTTGGGCGCAGTCGGCCAACCCACATGCTTGAAGCGAACTCCATGTTGCGAATGGCCTTCTTGTCTGCAGGTTGGCCAAAGGGCCTGGCCTATGGCCAGTTCCTGTGGCCATCACCCCGCATGCAGTCAACCCCATCCTTTGGGTCTGTGAGTGGATGTATTTTTTTTTATTGGGTTCTGGATCCGGGATCATTCACGGATTCACACAGGGGCTACACTGAGCGCCACAGTGGATCCTCGGATAATTGGACGCCCCAGAAACAAATGTTCTTGGGCAATTTCTTGCCCATGAGGGGTCCCTCTGAGACCCCTCCATCACTCCCATGCGGACAGGATTCCTCTATCCTGACCACTTAAGCCCTCTTTTATTTTTATTTCTCCCCCTTGGGAACCGTGTCTTGAATCACAAAATGGCAGCTGCAACTTTCCTGTTAGGTTGCGACCAGCCAAACATGGCATTGCTGTTGAAGCGTGGATCCACACTAGAGCCACATCGCTAGATATACATAATTTCTTTTTTTAATAACTCCAAACTACTGAACAGTTTTACACCAAATTGCAAAAAGAGATCTTTCTTGACCAAGATCCATCTTTCTGCGAAATTTGGTGTACTTCCGTTCAGTGGTTCAGGCTGTATTCATGTCTAAAAGGCCCTATGAGAAAAATGCGTTTTGGGACACCACCTGCTCTTTTCTTGGTTCCCACTTGATAAATCACTCAAAAACCTTCCAGACAGCAGCTGAACTGAGTGGAAAACCAATTTTGAAATTTTCACGAAGATTCATCAAACGGTGCCAAAGTTATTGGCAAAACAAAAAATGCTTTTCCTATGTACACTAGGTCCTAGCTATAACTACCTACCAGTGCCCTGACTGCCAGTTGGTGATATATATATATATATATATATATGTTCGATGGCATGTGTAGCTGCAGATACACATGCTTTGCACATCCCTCCATCTGGTGTTGGGCTCGGAGTGTTACAAGTTGTTTTTCTTCGAAGAAGTCTTTCGAGTCTCGAGATCGAGGGACTCCTCCCCTTTCGGCTCCATTGCGCATGGGCGTCGACTCCATCTTAGCTTGTTTTTTTTCCGCCATCGGGTTCGGACGTGTTCTTTTTCGCTCCGTGTTTCGGTTCGGAAAGATAGTTAGGATCTCGGAAAAATCGACGGTATTGTTTGCGTTCGGTATCAGGTTAGTTACTACAGATCAACACCGATTTTTGAAGAGCTCCGGTGGCCCTTCGGGGTTTTTTCGATCCCCCGTCGGGGCCTGGTCGGCCCGGCCACGTGTCTCTTCAAGGCTGATGGAACGGACCCCATTCCGCTTCTGCCCAAAATGTCACAACAAGTATCCGTATACAGATCAGCACCTGGTCTGTAACTTGTGTTTGTCTCCAGAACACAAAGAAGATACGTGTGAAGCCTGTCGAGCGTTTCGGTCGAGGAAGACATTAAGAGACCGAAGAGCGAGAAGACTGCAAATGGCGTCGGCGCCGACAGGACAAAGGCATTTGGGGGAGTGTAGTGCTTTCCTCTTATTTAGTCTCTAAGCACTAACATAACACAACAGAAATGCACTTCTGAGGTCAAAGAAGACTTTTATTGTTATTTTATTCTTCCCCAACCACAATGTTTATGAATGAATGACGAATTAGTAGCTTTCAAGTCCGCGTTAATCAAACAAAATATATCAGTTTGCAATATACACAGCAGGTTATATTTATAAGATATTGAATGCAAAGCAAAACAAATACTTCACCGTGTAGGAACTATTTACAGCTACATCTTTCTAAGGTCTGCAAGCTGAGACCCCTGTCAGCCGCGAGAAAGAGTGTCATCTACCCACACGGGATGCTGGCAACTGGCGCCAAGCTCCAGCACGAGGTCCGGCAGATTCGAATCTGACTCTCTGCAGCCTGTTACATTCGTTACAAAGGTGTGCCCCCTCCTCTCAGACCTGGGAAACTGAGCAAGCCTTTTGGAGACTGGCCAGGTCTCCAAGACTACTCCTGTTCCCAAGCTCAAGGGAAGAGAAACGACGCCCATGTACTCTCTCTTATCAGGTCTAGTCTACTGTGAGAGCAAAACATCTTGGTTCTCTGGTGCAAAAACACAGCTTGGAAAAATACAGAACTCCACGTTAAAGGCAATGGGCAGCTAACCTAAATATCAAATGCAATGTCATGTTAAAGGCAATAGGCAGCTAACCTAAATATCAAATGCAATGTCTAGTGTCATGTCAAAGCCAATAGGCATCTAAGCTGAATACAAAATGCAATATATAATATCATGTCAAAGTCAATAGGCAGCGGAGCTGAATACAAAATGTAATATATGATATCATGTCAAAGTCAATAGGCAGCTAAATTGCAAAGTCAATAGGCATGCAATGTCAAAGCCAATAGGCGGCTAGACTGGATACAGCATGTCAAAGCCAATAGGCAGAATACAGAATGTAATGGCTAATGCAATGTCAAAGCCCATAGACGGCTAAACTGAATACAGAAAGTAATGGCTAATGCCATGTCAAAGCCAATAGGCACAATACAGAATGTAATGACTAATGCAATGTCAAAGCCCATAGGCGGCTAAACTGAATACAGAAAGTAATGGCTAATGCCATGTCAAAGCCAATAGGCGGCTAAACTGAACAAAACATACCATGTGCTACTGGTGAACATTGAGCAACTAATATGCGCAGTGGTGAAACACAAAGTCATTGGTCAAAACAAAACTCCATCAAATAGCAGGACAGGGAGGAAGAGGAAAGCTTCTCCATCCAGGAGTCGGACTCGGACGAGCTCGATCCCGAAGAAACGCCTAAAACCATGAGTAAGACGTCGAAACATAAAACTCACGAGAAGACCACAAAAGCCCAGGGGACGCCACCGCCAACAGGCCATGGCTTAACCTGTAAAATAGGTGACCGTCCATCGGCACCGAAAAAGGGCACGCTTGTGTCGAAGTCATCCGACTCCGGTCGAGATACCGGCATACAGCAATCTCGAGCCCGAGACAGCGGCTCCGAGCAAGTTCGGCACGAGACAGCGGCACCGAAATGGGTCGGCACCGAGAGATCACGACACCGAAAATAAAGAAAGTGTCGTTGGAGCCGAAAAAGGCTACTGAAAAGGTTTCCATTCCGAAACATCCAGCCTCGGAACCGAAATCAGGTTCCTACACAGAGGAACAGGGATTGTCCTCCCAAATGCAAGGACATAAGTTCGGACAAGAACTAGAATCAATGGAGCCAGACTACACTCAAAGGAGGCTCCACATTCAAAAGGTCACAGGGAAGATAAGCACTCTTCCCCCAATTAAGATGAAAAGAAGACTTGCCTTTCAGGAAAAGGACAAGCAGCCACAGGCAAAGGTGGCAAGACAGAAACTCCGCCACCATCTCCACCACCATCATTGCACACATCACCGGTAGACACTCCACCACTGATGCAATCCCCAACGCATACTGCAATAAGTCAAGACGATCCCGACGCATGGGACCTTTATGATGCACCAGTATCGGATAACAGCCCAGACTGTTACCCAGCGAGACCGTCCCCACCTGAGGACAGTACATCCTACACGCAGGTGGTCTCAAGGGCAGCGGCTTTTCATAATGTCACCTTGCATGCAGAGCCGATTGAGGATGACTTCTTGTTTAATACACTATCCTCCACTCATAGCCAATACCAGAGCTTACCTATGCTACCGGGAATGCTAAAACACTCCAAACAGGTGTTTCAGGAGCCTGTGAAGGGCAGGGCCATAACTCCAAGGGTGGAGAAAAAGTACAAGCCACCGCCTACAGATCCTGTGTATATCACGCAGCAATTAACACCAGACTCTGTGGTAGTAGGGGCAGCTCCCAAGAGAGCAAACTCTCACACCTCGGGAGACGCACCACCTCCAGACAAGGAGAGTCGCAAATTTGACGCTGCAGGAAAAAGGGTTGCAGCACAAGCAGCAAACCAATGGCGCATTGCCAACTCACAAGCACTTCTGGCAAGATATGATAGGGCTCATTGGGACGAAATGCAGCATTTCATAGAACACTTAACCAAAGAGTTCCAGAAAAGGGCACAACAAGTGGTGGGGGAAGGACAAAGTATCTCAAATAATCAGATACGGTCAGCAATGGATGCAGCAGATACAGCTGCAAGGACAGTAAATACTGCAGTAACAATAAGGAGACATGCATGGTTGCGTACATCAGGATTCAAGCCAGAAATACAACAAGCTGTGCTGAAAATGCCCTTTAATGGACAGCAGTTGTTTGGGCCGGAGGTGGACACTGCTACAGAAAAACTTTAAAAAAGACACGGGTACGGCCAAAGCCATGGGCGCACTCTACTCCCCACAGAGCAGAGGCACATTTCGCAAAACACAGTTTAGAGGGGGGTTTCGAGGACAAGCTACAGAACCCACAACCTCACAAACAAGGCCCACTTATCAAAGTCAATATCAGCGGGGAAGTTTTCGGGGACAATATAGAGGGGGACAATTCCAAAAAAATAGAGGGAAGTTCCAAAGCTCCTCAAAACAAGCAGTGACTTCCAAGTCACAAATCCCCAACACATAACACCTGTGGGGGGGAGACTAAGCAATTTTTACAAACATTGGGAGGAGATAACGACAGACACTTGGGTACTGGCAATTATCCAGCATGGTTATTGCATAGAATTTCTCAGATTCCCTCCAAACGTTCCACCGAAAACACACAATATGTCAAAACAACACATGGATCTTCTAGGACTAGAGGTCCAGGCATTGCTACAAAAAGGAGCAATAGAATTAGTACCAATGCAACAAAAAGGAACAGGAGTTTACTCTCTGTACTTTCTCATACCCAAAAAGGACAACACACTGAGACCTATATTAGATCTCAGAACATTAAATACCTACATCAAATCAGACCACTTTCACATGGTGACATTACAAGACGTAATCCCACTGCTCAAACAACAAGACTACATTACAACACTAGACCTAAAGGATGCATATTTCCATATACCGATACATCCTTCACACAGAAAGTACCTAAGATTTGTATTCCAAGGGGTACATTACCAATTCAAGGTGTTGCCATTCGGAATAACAACTGCGCCAAGAGTTTTTACAAAATGCCTGGCAGCAGTAGCTGCGCATATCAGAAGGCAGCAAATACATTTGTTCCCGTACCTAGACGATTGGTTAATCAAAACCAACACACTAGAACGGTGTTTACAACACACAAAGTACGTCATAAAAACCCTACACAAACTAGGTTTTTCAATCAACTACACAAAGTCACACCTTCAGCCGTGTCAGACACAGCAATACTTAGGGGCAACAATCGACACAGCAAAAGCGATTGCCATTCCAAGTCCACAAAGAGTACAAGCATTTCACAATGTAATGCAGGTCATGTATCCAAACCAAAGTATACAAGTCAAAATAGTAATGAAAATACTAGGCATGATGTCCTCATGCATAGCCATTGTCCCAAACGCCAGATTGCACATGCGGCCCTTACAGCAGTGCCTAGCATCACAATGGTCATAGGCACAGGGTCAACTTCTTGATCTAGTGATGATAGACCACCAAACATACACCTCGCTTCAATGGTGGAACAATATAAATTTAAACCAAGGGTGGCCTTTTCAAGACCCAGTGCCTCAATACGTAATAACTACAGATGCCTCCATGATAGGGTGGGGAGCACACCTCAATCAACACAGCATTCAGGGACAATGGGACTCTCGGCAAAAACAGTTTCACATAAATCACTTAGAACTATTGGCAGTATTTCTAGCGTTAAAAGCATTTCAACCAATAATAAGCCACAAACACATTCTTGTCAAAACAGACAACATGACAACAATGTATTACCTAAACAAACAGGGAGGAACACACTCAACACAGTTGTGTCTCCTGACACAGAAAATATGGCATTGGGCGATACACAACCACATTCGTCTAATAGCACAGTTCATTCCAGGGATACAGAATCAATTAGCAGACAATCTCTCTCGGGATCACCAACAGATCCACGAATGGGAGATTCACCCCCAAGTACTACACACTTACTTCCAAAATTGGGGAACACCACAAATAGACCTGTTTGCAAAAGAAAACGCAAAATGCCAAAACTTTGCATCCAGGTACCCACAACATCAGTCTCTGGGCAATGCGTTATGGATGAGTTGGTCAGGGATATTTGCATACGCTTTTCCCCCTCTCCCACTCCTTCCATATCTAGTAAACAAGTTGAGTCAAAACAAACTCAATCTCATACTCATAGCACCAACTTGGGCAAGACAACCTTGGTACACAACACTACTAGACCTCTCAGTAGTGCCTCATATCAAACTACCAAACAGACCAGATCTGTTAACTCAACACAATCAACAGATCAGACACCCCAACCCAGCATCGCTGAATCTAGCAATTTGACTCCTGAAGTCTTAGAGTTCGGACACTTAAAACTTACACAGGAATGTATGGAAGTCATAAAACAAGCTAGAAAACCAACCACTAGACATTGCTATGCAAATAAGTGGAAAAGGTTTGTTTATTATTGCCATAATAATCAAATTCAATCCTTACACGCATCTGCTACAGACATCGTAAGCTATTTGCTACATTTGCAAAAGTCAAAACTAGCTTTTTCATCCATTAAGATACATCTTACCGCAATTTCAGCTTACCTGCAAATTACCCACTCAACTTCACTGTTTAGGATACCAGTCATAAAAGCCTTTATGGAAGGACTAAAAAGAATTATACCACCAAGAACACCACCAGTTCCTTCATGGAACCTCAACATTGTCTTAACACGACTCATGGGGCCACCATTTGAACCCATGCACTCATGTGAAATGCAATATTTAACATGGAAAGTTGCATTTCTAATTGCCATCACATCTTTAAGAAGAGTCAGTGAAATCCAAGCATTTACCATTGAAGAACCATTTATTCAAATACACAAACAAAAAGTAGTTCTATGGACAAATCCAAAATTTTTACCAAAAGTCATATCACCGTTCCACTTGAATCAAACAGTAGAACTACCAGTGTTCTTCCCACAGCCAGATTCTGTAGCTGAGAGAGCACTACATACATTAGACATCAAAAGAGCGTTAATGTACTACATTGACAGAACAAAACAAATACGAAAAAACAAAACTATTATTTGTTGCTTTCCAAAAACCTCATACTGGTAATCCAATTTCAAAACAAGGCATTGCTAGATGGATAGTTAAATGCATTCAAACCTGTTATCTCAAAGCAAAAAGAGAACTGCCTATTACACCGAGGGCACACTCAACTAGAAAGAAAGGTGCTACCATGGCCTTTCTAGGAAACATTCCAATGACTGAAATATGTAAGGCAGCCACATGGTCTACGCCTCATACGTTTACCAAGCACTACTGCGTGGATGTGTTAACAGCACAACAAGCCACAGTAGGACAAGCAGTACTACGAACTTTGTTTCAAACAACTTCAACTTCTACAGGCTGAACCACCGCTTTTGGGGAGATAACTCCTTACTAGTCTATGCAAAGCATGTGTATCTGCAGCTACACATGCCATCGAACGGAAAATGTCACTTACCCAGTGTACATCTGTTCGTGGCATGAGTCGCTGCAGATTCACATGCGCCCACCCGCCTCCCCGGGAGCCTGTAGCCGTTTCGAAGTTGATCTTAAACATTTGTAAATATATCACTTTAAACTACATTATGTACATACATGTTTCTCCATTGCATGGGCACTATTACTATAATACACAACTCCTACCTCACCCTCTGCGGGGAAAACAATCTAAGATGGAGTCGACGCCCATGCGCAATGGAGCCGAAAGGGGAGGAGTCCCTCGATCTCGTGACTCAAAAGACTTCTTCGAAGAAAAACAACTTGTAACACTCCGAGCCCAACACCAGATGGCAGGATGTGCAAAGCATGTGAATCTGCAGCGACTCATGCCACGAACAGATGTACACTGGGTAAGTGACATTTTCCATATATATATATATATATATATATATATATATATATATATATATATATATATATATATATATATATATATATATATATATAAAATTATTTATTCATTTAAAATATTAAACTACCAAATATCATCAATAAAAATGAATAGGTCATATATTAATGTACTTTCAAAATATATAAGTTAAAATATTAATATTTAAAAATGTAACTTAACAAACCTATATATAACAAAAGCTATTGCAAACTTAATAAGTCAATTCAGTTAATACAAAATCAACAAAAATCACATTTAAATAATAAAAAACATTAAATGTTAATAGACAAATATTTAAAGAATAATAATCCAAACTAAACACTAGAAAAAGTGTTCAACTTTGCAGGGGTTGGATTTACCGTTCAAAGTCCAAAAAACAAATGCAAGGTAAGTATTGGTCTTTGGAGAGGTTAGATTTACTGCAGCAATTTGAAAGTGTTGGATTTGGAAGAGTTATATTCACTATTCCCATGACAATGTAAGCAAAAGCAAGGCAAATGCTGTTCTTCGGAGGGGTTAGATTTACTGTTTGTACTCAGATTTTAGCAACAGTGGGGTCAATGTTGTACTTTGGAGGGGTTAGATATACCATTCCAACTAGGTTTAGATATACCATGAACAGTTTAATAAAGATATTTAAATACATAACAAAATAAACCACTTTATATTAAAAACAAAAATATATTCTTGTAGATAAATAAAATTAGATGTTATAAAAAAATTGGATTACAAAACGACTTTAAAATTATAACACAAATTACAGATATTTAAAATACACACTTCCCCCAATACCCCACATACAAGTTGTTCATCGTCAACATGCTTTATTTCAGTAAGTTGCCATAAAAACAGCAATTATAATAAAATATGAAGACATAAAATTGGAAAAAATAATAAAATCAATTACATAAAAATAGAAGAACATCAATAAATACAAATTGATAAGACAAGAATCAAACCAATACACATCATTATTAAGACAGGGGAAAATAACCCCAGCACATAACTCATAGGGAGATAGAACATCTTCTTGTGCAAATTGATAAAGTGTGAGACAAAACAGTACGTATCCCTAAAGGAACAAAAAGAGTAACCTTGTATTTAAGCAACTCCCAGCTCATGAAGAGCCAAACAAAACGGAGAAAGTCTAGCTTGAACACAACTTCTGGCGGATTTTCCATATTATTAATAAATAACGAGACACAGCAAACATTGTACTCTGAGTAACATCAGTTTTAAAGATTTGCTGGGCCATGCTGAGGTTTCCCACCCCAAGGTTATGACAGCTAGGTATGAGCCATTTATGTCTTCTCCAACTGTAAGCAGGGCGGAAAAAAAGAATATGCCCCTTAGTCTCCTCATTTGAGCTGCAGCCTGGGCATAAACTTCCACCATCCACATACAGGCACCCCCACTTGGCAGTACAGCTTCCTTCTCTTTAGATAAAAAAATATATCAGTGCGAGTACCTTATGATACGTGCGCAGAAAGTAGCAGTTCATTAAATTACCTATATTTCATTTGCGGAGTCAATTTTCTAATTGTTGAAGATTACTGGGGATCAGTCCAAAGATTACAACAGCCTATCTTTACAAGGGTCTCTTTACATAGTTAACACAGGGAATACTTCCTGAACCCGGAATACCCAATACCTCCTCCAATCCCTCTAGGTAGGTCCCGAGCTCTTCTGTTGACCAGATATGCCTCCAGAGCAATAGTGGCCTGACACCTACCACTTCTGATATTGGCCTAACATCCATAACTAGCCTGTATATCCCTTTGCAGTTGTTCCCTTGAATTAGTCATAGAGGCCCATTTGACGCAACGCTTGCTGCTAGAGGCTTGGAGCATGCAACCAAATGGCTCATTGTCGCTACCCCTCTCAATCACTGCTGGGAGTTCTACAGCAGGTACCAATGTATTGTGATCACTATCCCCTCTGTTAAGTACCATCATGTATTTTATATGCGGCCAAACTCTTACATCTGCCAAGGTGTAATAAGTAAGGCTAGTTCCTGAGGACCGATAAAAAGTATGTTTCCCTTCTTTATCAGATGGGGTTCTACCATTTGTTGTCCGCAAACCGTGGTTCAGTGTTAGGGCAATAATTTGCAATGCCAGGGCAGTCCACTTCCTAATAAGTGGTATTCCCAGGGGAGGGATCATCCGGGCATCATCCTCATCCTGTGCTAGGGGGACTGGACAAGCATCCATCTGTTCAAACTGCCAATTAAAGTCCCCACACACAAGCTTCAGTGCTCCCTCCGCTATATTACTCATATGTGCATTCAATAATTTAACAGTCAACACTTCCCTGTTTGTTTCCCCAGGCCTTATATAGACATTATAAATGTAAATACAGATTGATTGAAAAGTTAACAATACACAAAGGATATCCATTGAGGATATCCATTGAGGGAACCATTATTTCTTGGCCCTTACAATTGAGTGTGGTACTAACCCAAGTCAATATGCCCCCAAGGGCCTGCCTCTCCCACCTGTAACATCTAGCTTACTACTAAAAATAGTATAGCCAGATTGATGAACAAGCCTGGTAGACCAGGTTTCCTGAAAGAGACAGATTGAGTGAGCATCTATAAATGTGTCCCATTCAAGATGCTTAGCTTTATTACGCAGCCCTGCAACATTCAATTATACTATTCTGATCTGATTTACAGGAGATTAATTTTCAAGATAGGTGAGGAGGACCAAAAGATGTCTTACTGCCACTGGATATGCAGTGACAGGCCCCCTCTGAGCATTCAATATTCAACCACTAGTGATACGCTGGACACCCTCTCCCTGGGGCAGAGTTATATAAGAGTGTAAAAATCTAGATTGATACAACCTACCAGTGTTATCAGTTTTCACATTTATCAGGGACCATGCGGGCATACACCTTCCCCTCACTTGATCTACAAGAGACCCATCCAGGAGTATTGTCACCCAGTGCATCCCGACAAATGGTCATATTCTGTGTTGCCTCCCTGCCTCCTATTCCCTAACCAACATTACACATTGAATATGGCATTGTATTAGAGTATAGTGATGTGTAGTTAGTAAAGTGCCACTGCACTTGCTGCACCATTCAAATCGTGACCATATTACCTGCAAGGTTACTACACTTGTGCATGCCTGTTAATAAGTCACTCAGTGAATACCAATTCGAAATAAAACCACCCAATTATACAAATGACTTTTCTTCCAAAATGAGTGAGTGGTAATTTAAGAAACAAACACACAAATAATTTAAATATTTACAACTGTTATTCATCAGAAATGTAATTATAAGTAATGAAAAACAACATAATGAGCCCACTCGCTGCTTGCTTTACATCTACACTCAATATTCCATTACAAAATGGCCGACTTGTTTATACACATTTCAGCGAAAATTGACTTGTGTTCAGTTAATCTTTTTGCATACAAGCACTAACCACTCACTAAAAACCGGAAGGTGTCCTTCAGCCACGCTCAACGCAACGTCAAAAGCTGAATAAAAAGAAGAACAGAAGAGCAGATAAGTGACCTGGCAGCCAATAAAAGCAACTAATTTCAAGAGACGTTGGAGCGATATTTGAATGGACAAATAGGAAGCTCATGTAAGTAAGGGGTGAAGTAGGGGCAGGTTCTAAGCCCTTTTAAAGATTTTGTTTCAGTAACGTAAGACTTTGCAAGCACAGCACAAGTGCTGTGCAGGCGAAACCTAAGAATTACTAATTACATTTTAAGAAAATGTTATTACAAATTACTAAATAATTAAAACAACAAATAACCAGTTCCAAAAATACACAATTACTGATTATTGGTTTAATGCAATAACAAATAAATACAAAAAAGATATATATATATTTTAAATAACTTCCCACCATTACCCCCAACAACCCACTACTAAATTAAAAATTTATTAAATGTTAACAGATTAAATTATACATTAAAAATTACGAACTATGCTAAAAACCTTATCATAGTGCCAATACCTAAAAATAATATAATACCTAGTATATGTAATTGAAGTTATTATTATATACAACTATATTTAATAAACAACCCTATGTATCTATAAGTGTTACATTCTATATTCTCTTTCACGATATTATTAATACGACTATATTTTTGGCACAATATACTAGTATCACTAAACTATTTCCACGACATTTTGGTAATTTACCTGAGCAACAGACGTTTCTTCCTTTTAGACACATGTCCATGACAAGAGGTGCTCAGGAGGTGGCTCTGCAAGGTTGCCTTGTACTGGAAATGACGAAATGTGATCGAGTGACATTCATCTTAGTTGGGGGTATTTAGTAATCTCTCTTAAGTATTAATTCCGTATTGGCAGTGTGTTCTTTAGTGGGCTCCGTAGAAATATATATATATATATATATATATATACATATATATATATATATATATATATATATATATATATATATATATATATATATATATGTATATATATAGAGCGAGAGAGAGCGAGAGAGTTTGCCCAGCATACAATAAATGACGAAGGATTCAATGCAATCTTGCAGTGTTTACTTGAAGCGACGCACGGAACAATCCGTACATGGTATTGACAGTCATTGCATGCCTAGACAGCTCCATAGAAATATTGAACCATGCTTTTACAAGAAAATATTAGTTTACTCTGGACATACTATAATCAGGTTGACAACTTCTCCAGCCAGTTGTGCATTTTTGTGAAAAAAAAACTCTTAATTAAATAATGTGGATAATATATTTTTTAAAGATGACTCCTGTTAGATGAATGATGTGTTGCACAATAGTAACCTTACATTTGTTAAAAAATAGAAGAAAATGTTGTAAGCAGTTAATTTCAGCTGGCTCCTTTCTAGTTGGTTTCCAAAGAGTTTTAAGTGTGCTTCATGAAATGGGGTAAAATACTCATGTTTTCCTGTTATAAACAACAGAGCCATATAAAGTACATACGTGCATAGAGCACACGAGATTTCATTGTAATCTCGTGATCATACAAAATCATATTTTCAACATCCCAAGCAAGTCATTATGTGAAAGTGTTACAGTGCCATACAAATGGTAAACATGCTGGGAACATAATCTAATCTAATCGAGCAGACCATATTTTCTGTAACTGTATCTAGCTTTGATCAGTAATGAAAATCATCTGGACCTACTAACAAATACTATCACTGTGACAGTGGTGACCGGAATTGACAAGATTACAGGATATAATATGCCTTTCAGGATTTCCAGTACTACTTGCCCTAGGACTTCAGACAGTAACGTCGTAAAAAGCTTTAACAATATGAAATGCCTTCGCTAGAGTAATAAAATAACAATCCTAGCAGCAAGTGCTGTGTGTCACTAAGAAATTGAGGTCTCCAATAAGTTCCGTTAACTCACCATCGTGAATTATTGTTAAACTATCAGCTTTAATTATAGTTCAGGAAAGGGGATCAATTTGTCTCAAAACAGAAGCTTCATCGATTAAAGGCTCTTCGTTTTGGGCATCGAAGGGTTCACCCCTTTCGAGGGAATGCGTTTATTTTGGTATCATCGACAGCGGAGTGGTGTATTTTTTATGCCAAGTGCAGGGTGTGGCACTGGCCTGGATCCACGTTTAAACTTGCAGGCTACGCGTTAATGGCTCCTGCTCGAAGGCTGTCTGCAGTGCCTGACCACTTCGTGGTATCTAAAGGCAGTGCTTTAAATTGGCCGGTACTGAGTACTGGCACTTTTTTTATTCTGAGCGGGAGAGCACATGCACTTCTCAAGAAAAACGTAATACTTTTCATTGGAGAGTACCGGCACTTCTCAGAAACAAGCAGGTACTCTAATGTAGAGTACCTGCACTTCTATTTTTCCATTTCAGGCACTGTCTAAGGCATGGTGACGAGATATCTGACGGTTCCTAATGCACATCATGCATGTACGCTCTCTGGTTTTTAAGTAATGTGGCGGGTCGGACACGCAAGATATGGGGTCGATACCAGTGGTTCGTTTGAGTATGGGAATATGACCCCGCAGCGTGTCTTAGTTGTGAATGAATGGCTTGTTTCCTACTCTGACTGCAGGTCATCTCGGACCTAAGGACAGTCACAATCACTTGTTTTTGTTTTGTTCCACCCTACCGTGTTAAAAATACAACGATGCACAACAGACTTTAGAAAAGTAGCGCAAAATGTTTAGGTCTTGTTTTTTTTAAAGTGCTATATTCTTTTGTCGCCATGCATCTTTTTCGTTTTTATGGAAAAATTGATTTATAAAATAAGCATTTTAGCCCTAAAATGTGTGCCTTCCTTGGCAGAATGCTTATTATTGTAAAGTGTTTTCAATGTTTTTTTTTAATGTGTTCATTTTTGTCGGTTTTATTTTTCATTGTGAAAGGAAATGTTCCTGTTTTGCGTGACTATTTATCACCGTATATGTATTGCGAATTCAGTAATTGCGTATTTAAGAACCTTCCGTATGAAAAAAATGCCAGATGAACCACAATATTCGCACTTTTAGAGCATGCAGTGTTTTACAAACGAAGCTTAGAATATTTAGTTAATGATTTGTTGAATTGTGCCTTAAAGTCTAATTCGTTTTTTTCATTTTTAATACAGTCTCACTTTTCTTTTCTTTCTTTTTCAATAGAATGACATGACAGGGGCACGTCTGCGATGGGGAGAATTACTTATGCCCTTGCTCAAAAAATACAAGTTGAATATAACTTGGGGTGACCAGGATCTACTCAACATCATGTTTTACCACAATCCTGGTAAGGTATTTCATATTAGCGTTTTTCAGAGCTAAAACAATTTCATTGTATGCTGTACATTGGAATTCATTATTTGATCTCGATGTTCTCTGTGCCGGATACATCAACCTTGTGCTGCTTCGGGGGTTTAATGGGGCACTTCAAGATTTAGAAATTCGTGTTAGATGCAGTTTTAAAAAATCTCAGGAGAGGGGCAGCTTTTAGGCCGAGGAGGAGGAATTCCAGAGGAAGGTTGTGCAAAGAGGAAAAGTACATGGGTGTATTGAAGGTTAGTAAGACACTGTTGGATTTGTGAGTTAAGAGGCAGCCGGGGCCACAAAAAGGAAAATGGCCGGCATAAGAGAAGGCGCTTAAGGCTGCTTCCGTTGAACGCTAGAATGGAAACCTGAATAGGAACCCGTGGCACACTGCAGCCAGTGTGCCCGATGCCTGTAGGACGAGAAAGCAATGAATCCTGAATTGTTGAAGAGTCTGCGTGGCATGACGTTTGGGATCATTCCAGAGGATCGTAGTAGACGTGTGCGAGACAGAGGAGGCTTTTTTAGAAGTCCAGATTGCTGAGGGCTGATATGTTTGTCAGGGGTCTTGGCAAAATATGTCACGAGACGGGGGTAGCTTTTGCTGGTGGTAGTAAACACAGAAAGCGGGCAGGCGATAAGATGAAGAGACACTTCATGCTGTTGAAATGAGCTTCAAGGTGCAGGCATATAGGGAGGGCAGAACGACGTTTGTGGAGGGTGCACTGAGTACATTTAGAAGCTGAGAGGGCTTAGGGGGAGCAGGTGTTCCATGTGCTGATGGGGTGAGTACTAACTAAACTTTATAGTATGGAAATGTGCTCGATAAAACATGTTTCTGTGCTTTCATGTGAGCTTCAACTGTAGTGCATTTGTACTGTCTCTGTCCTTTGCAGTTTGTAGAAATTTTAAAATTGTGTTTTTCCTTTTTGCTCATGCTTTCTCAAAATAGATGTCAGATGGTTACTCTTAATCCCCACTGACACGCAGATCACGTGTAAGTTAACACAACCTGTGTGTGGAATACACTTACGAGAAACAATTTCCATAACGATATGTTTGAACCAGGCACTATCTTTGCTGAACAGCATAGCTGTGGTACATATTATAATCCTCTGGAAGCTAGAGCGGCAATGCTGTATAACTAGCCATGTCACCAGTGGGGTGACAGTACGGTGTTAACTGGGCAGCAGCGTAGTATTTCTCCCCTGCAACACAAAATATTTGTCCTTCCTCTAATTCCTTAGAGGAGCACCAGGCAGGGTTTGTATGCCTTAAAGCGGTTACCCAGGGGCCGTCTTCCGAAGGGATTGTTAGGCGAATTCCATCTAAGGGCGCATCGCAGGGCCCTGACATCTTTTGTGGTCAGTGTTTACCAACCCTCCTACTCAACTAATGAAGATTTTGTGCTTGTCTAACAATTTTGAAATTTCAGAGTTACAAGGAGATCCCAAAGGTACTAAATGTGGGAGGCCAAAGATTATTTCTTAGGTGACAGGAGATCTTCAAGGTACTTGGGAACAACGCCACAGTGTTCCTTAATCCTTCAGAGGACAGATGGAATCCTGAGCAGTGTGAGACTGGCCTGGCTATGCTTCAGCTTGCTCTCGAGCATTATAAAGTAAAGAAGTTGCAACGGGTTAGTTTATAGAATTGGAAATAATAACCATAGTAACATTTGATACTACATGGTTTTCCTTTCTGAGGATAGATTTTTCTGTTTAATCTAAGTTACTGCTGACACCTGGATGATTTGTGCGTTAATCCAACCCATGTATTAAAAATAAACCAGCAACAAATACTTTGCACAACAGTATATTTGTCAGTTACTGGTGCTGCTTAACAGCGTAATTATGATACATTTGTTCTTGTACTCAAAAAGCTATGGGTATCCCTGCTATCTGACCTGAAAGCTAACATCGCAGGTTACTTCTTTCTTTCTTTGGCACAAACAATGAATGAGCTGCATCTTCTTGGAAAATTGTCTTTTAGGGGCAGTTCTGTCATCAAGGTAACATCAGCTTATAACAGTATGTGCACAGAGATTATTCTCTGATACTGTCGGGCTTTGTGTCGGTGTCATTTGATAGAAGTGCATTGCTCTCCTTCACATTTAGAGGGAACAGAGGCAGACTCCCTTAAAAGGACATTATGGAGAATGTCTGACCTCTCCTTGCCTATAAAGGGATGTGGCAGTCACTCGTGTGATTGGGAAAAGCGTTGCCACAACATTCCAAACATTTCAAAGGGCTGTACTACAGTATGCTAGGAAGATATAGTGCAAGTCTGGTGCCTTCACCTCTCCTGTGAAAGTGATGACCTATCCTCAGTGCGGTAAAGCATTCAGAAAGAAAATACAAATATTCAGGAGAGTGACAAGGCAGATGGATTTGTTGCAAGAGGGATATAAGTTTTAAAACTATTGCCCATATTATTGAAAATGAACATCAACCTACTAACCAATCCGTACCATGTTGGTGGCCTTGCTAGAATGGAGTAGAGTAACACCTCCTCAATACAACACTGCTTTTCCTCTCTTAAAATTACATTTGTATTGCCCTTCTCTGACACATTACTCCGTGCCAAAAAGGAAAGTGAAAATATCTGGGAGGAAATGTAAGGAGGACAGATGGGTAGCACATTGTTTACATGTATCATTGTAAAGGTGACTGAAATCTGAAATAAAGTTTGCGACCTGAAGAAGGATTGGGAACAGTAATGTGACGTGAGGCAGGCATGACCAGTCTGCTTGTCAAGACCATAGCCCAAGAATACTTTAAAGTTTAACCTTTCCGTTAGGTCTTGACACAAGATCTGAAAAAATCACACTGTCACTTGAGATTGCGTGCCGTTGGAAGTGTGAGATGGGCATGGAGCATGCTCCCCCGATTACAATTGTCCCCTGCTTGGAAATAAGAGTACATTAATTCTGTGCTGTAAAAATTGCATGTGTGCTATTCTTATCATCCGTTGGATCACTGTACTTAATCAAACTCTTGTTACTAATGCCCATCAATGATTTTGGTCACATCTGGTAGATTTCTCTTGGTCCCTAAACTGCAAAAGTATACATATTAGCCTTGCGAAGGGGAGAAAATGGGCAGGTGCTCCATGACCTCTCAAACCTGAAGAAGGTCCATTTGTGACAGGCAGTCAGTCCTGCAAAAGTCAGTGGCCTCCCTTTAGCCTACAGTTCCAGGTAAAAAAAAAAAAACACCCCACCTACCCCCTCCCCAGCATCCTCGGAATGCACACTCTTAGCAAAGCAGACAAAGTGCATTCTGGTGGTGTCGGGCAGGGGAGCCCCTGCACTGCCTATGCCTTGGGCAGTGCAGGGGCCCACCTGTGCCCCCCTGCACTGTGTTTCTGCCAGTCTTTTAATAGCAGGGTCCCGGACTCATGATCAGTGTGGCGGCTCTGTTCTCTGCACCGCCGTGGCTGACCACGTCTCTGACTGTTGTCAGCCCAATAGGAACCATGTTTCTGCCAGCTATGGTGGTCCCCTGTTGGTCCGACCGCCGGGGTCGTAATGTGGCAGGCGGACAACGTAGAGTGAGGCGGTCCAATGCCAGCACTGCATTGGCGGTCCTAGGACCACCAATGTCGTAATCAGGCCCTTAGTCTTAATTGCTGGAAATGAACAAAATATTTAGTTAAAAGAGATGATGCACAGAATATGCATACTTGAAACCAAGGCGAAATGTAGCCTGAGTGTACTCAGCCCATGAATCGTACTAGCTGTGTCTTGGAGATGTTGGCCCCTGATTAGATCAGTATTTTCTGTCCCTACACAAATCAATGTGCTCTATTTGGATTGGCCCTTACAAGGATGCGTGAGGTGTTCTTGTGACTTAAGTTATAGCAGTAGTGTGAGAAATAGTGAAAATAGACTCGTGTAGCTTTTATTGGCCTAAAACATTTGTCTCGTACCTGCTAATAAAAATTGCAGCTGTGTGCATCACTAATACACATTTATGTCACGTTTACGCAGAACACAGGAAAATAATCCTAAAAATAAATAGCAATAAGACATAAGCTTAACATTGTGTTAGTATATTTGCCATTATACAAGAACAAAGATTATGGGACAGATTACAATTTTGGAGGAGGTGTTAATCCGTCCCAAATGTGACGGATATACCAGCAGCCGTATTACGAGTTCCATAGGATATAATGGACTCGTAATACGGCTGGTGGTATATCCGTCACTTTACCGTCACTTTTGGGACGGATTAACACCTCCTCCAAAGTTGTAATCAGGCCCTATATGCCAGTGATTGGAGGCCATGGGCCTTAGGTCAGATATCACACAGGCCTGAAATACCTGTCGGTAATAAAGGCTACCATGCAGATGGCAGTGAATTGCAGTACAAGGCAACAAGCGCAACAGTGCATTTTAGTTGCACGTATCTGGCACTTTTTTGCAGCCACCAAAAGGCATAGCACTATGCCAGTGCAACCCAAAAATCTGCACATCCTAGACATAAGGGTTAACTACCAAAGGCTGGGCATTTGGAAACCACGTTAACTGCAATGTGAATTCCAGGAGACATGTTCCTAGTGGTACTAAACATAAGGTACTTCAATGAATGAATCAAGACTTGACCTGTAGTACACGCAGTCTACGCCAGAAGGCCTAGTTGAATCAAAGCACACAAGACTCTTTGGGGCAGATGTGCTTTCTACACCACCCCGTGAGTTAGTTAACAAAACGTACAGCAGCGTGCAGAGCGCCTTCACTTTATGTATTTCAGTATTATCACAATGGACTAATATTCTTTTTTCGCACAAAGCAATTAGGGCAAGTCCTACTTCTAATAATAGTTTAAATGTTACTTACTAGAATGGGCAGGTTCATATGACATCTTTCAACTGTATTTTTCAGAAAGCCCATCTTGTGGTACATTTATCTCAGGGTTTATTGCTTTTGATCTGAAACCTAGTTCTTTTTTTCAACAGAAAGCCTCTTTGTTTTCCCCTGTCAATGGAATTATCGTCCTGATCATTGTATTTATGGGAGCAACTGCCGTGAATCAGAGGAGGAGGGCATCTTTATCCTGCACGGGAACAGGGGCGTCTACCACGATGACAAGCAGCCAGCCTTTAGAGCTGTGTACGAAGCTATAAAAAACGTGAGGCCTTTTCATCTCTATTAGAAGTAGAATGTATCTATTTGTTGTTACATTTCTTTAGTATATTTTATTACTCTCTTGTAAGTGAAAATATAAAAACAACAATATTATGGTGATGAACTCCTATGATTTCCATTCACATTTGGCGAGGGGGGCCAAACATGTTAATCGCAGTATTCCTGTAGTTTTATTTCTCAGGGATTCTCACCAAATAAGGGTTTGCTTATGAAATTAACAGTTTGCTCTTTGACACGATTTGGACATTGTTAGAATCGTTAATTAAAAAATATCTTTCGAATGTCAATTGCAGATGTTCACTTGACCTTCGATGTTCCTGTTTGAATGTTAGCACAGTTTAGAGATCTTAAGACAACTAGATGTTGTGGGCAAATTCTTTGTTAAAAAACGTATCTCTTTAAAACATCGCCTAACATCATGTAGGCTACATACGCATTCATGTAACTCTACACACGAATGAAACAGCACTGTGCTCGAGCTTTCAGTACATTTATATTTTCAATTTGATGTTTTTTCTTCACTTACCTTACTGTAGCCCTATCGCAAGTCTTCAGTTTGCAAGAGTCCTGTTGCCAGTTAATCAGAACTCATTTTCTGCACAATTAAAAGAAAAATACCATAGCTAGCAAAAATGTGTTTAATCTTCTAACAAAACCATATAATCTAGTTAATGCCACACTCATTTTTTGAATCATATATTTTAGAAAATGCATAAAGTGTTCAAGCAAAAATATCTTGCTACTTTGTGTGCCTGAATGAAATGATTTGTTTTTTAGATTTTATGTAGTTTAGATGATGCTCAGTGTTATCCCAAGATGTCCTGTATTTGACAATCCGCTGATCATAAGCATTTTACTATAGGTGAAGCTTTAATGAAATGATGCTTGTACTGGTGTATAGTGGAATATGTCCATTTACATGCATCTAGTGGTTTTTGTCGTTAGTCCTTTTTACTTAAAACATGTATCATTTTAATACAATAGAAATAATCTAGTATCTGTCCTGCTTTCAGTTTTCACAAATGGTTCATATCTCTACTGCTGAGATGCTGAATGATAAACTGCTGTTCTACAGCCCCATCAGCCATGCTTGCTCCTGGCCCCTGAATGTTCAGAAGGTGGGCAATTTGAACAAAGAAACCTTGCTAGATACTAATCCAGAAACGTCATCTGAATGGTCTCAGAACCTGGTGGGCATTTCATACACATACTTTTATTGTATCGTCTTATAAAGTTACAAAAGACGGCATAGCCAGCGGTGCACCAGGATGGTAACTAATAATGGATGATCTGATGTATTTTCCCTTTTGGATAGTTTATTGGTGCTTGATACGCAACTGAGCAAGGTGGGACCAGTGGTAGCCTCCCAGAAAAGTGACTCTTGCTACATGGAAACCTCTTCCTGTTTGTTAAATCATGAAGTAAGCGTCCCTTAAACTCTTAGAAGGAACTAAGATGGCAGGCAACATCAAACTAATGATGTTGATTGGGAAAGTGGCGGCAGCATTGTCACAGGCTTGTAATCGAGGGTGCTGGTGCTGCAGGGGGTACAAGCACCCTCCCAGACAGTGAGCATTGCGAGGGTGCTGGGTAGGTGGCTCCATGCACTTCCCATGCCAAGTGTGTGGGCAGTGCAGGGGCCCTCCTGTTGCCCACTGCACCTGTTCTCTGCCAGCCTTTTCATGGCGATAATACTGCCATGAAAAGGATGGCAGAGAACCAGGTCGTAACCAGCAGGGCTACGCTGCATGCAGCGCCGCCCTGGCTGATTCCGACCTCCGCCACCGTCAGCCCGTCGGGATCATCCATGCCGGCAGAGATGGCTGTACCCTGGCAGTCTGACCGCCAGGGTCAGAATATGGCGGTTGAACTACCAAAGCAACGGTGGTCCTGCCCGCCACCGCAAGACCATCAGCCTCGTTACGAGGCCCTTAGTTGCCGAAATCTAACCAAAGACTAGAAGTTAAAATGTCTTTGAAAGAGGAGGCGATGAAAAATGTTAGACATAGAGTTGCAAAGAATGAAGCTGAGGGGGGCCACCTAGATTGCTGGACCTGAACGTAGAACGGAACACTGCAGGACTATGATGTGATGCCATAGAGAACCCAAAGGACTGTGAGGCTCTCTCAAACTCCAAACTGGAGGTTAAATCATAGCTGTTACAGAACACAAAAGGAGTCTCATATGTCTGGATCTTGATGAAGTTTTCCCATTACATTGAGGTTTTGAGTGTCTTCCACTCTAGGATTTCTTGAACATTGAGCTTCTGGAAAGACATTCGCCGGGTCCAGCGATTTATGGTAGTTAGGGCTACCCGTGAGGGCTCCAACAGACACAGCGGCATGGGTGGCATGCTGCAGGTAGCACTGGTTGGTTTTTAGTGGAACTGTGTATACTTTTTTGATTTACATGTTAGATGGGAGTATTATACACAGGACCAGGTCTCATTTTCCGAATCTCCCATGTTTCTCTAGCCCCTCCCTTTCCTTGTTTTTTGATGAGCACTGGTTGGCCACCAGTAGAAAGATGTGGCATCCGAATTGGCCATTGGGATGAAAACTTGATGGAGAGCGCGAAAGTCCCCATGTATCCTGACCTGAGTCGCAGTATGATATGGAAGAGCTTTGATTTACAGAAAAGCAAAAAGATAAATTAGCCAGCTTTCTTGAAGCATTACTGTGGTTTTCATCAAGGTAGAGAGTGGTTCTTGAGCAAAGAGTGTATTTTTTTTTACACATCTAACACCTGTCTGGCAACGTCTTGACCAGGAGAAGCAAGCCCTAGGAGGGAATCCTAAGTCACAGCCACCATACAGTTACTTCCCTGGAGTTCATGAGGATGCTTGGTTTGTGGGAGGCAGTAGAGGGTGGGGATGGGGTTTGTATGTTTGATATGCCTTCCCTTGTAAAGATAAGAGTAGAATATTCCTGAAAATGATTGTTATGTTTCTTCTTGTGCATTGCATATCAGTACATTTCAATACGCCTGGATCTGGAATTTGATGCATTCCCTTCTCCCCTCTCCCCCCAATTAGGGCTTGGGAGTTCTCTCTAGCCACTTAGTATTTTCTTCACATTTTGTTTGAGTACACAGATAAGGTTGGTTTGTGATATTCAGCCTTAGGACTATGGTTGACAGGAAGTGAGGTTAGGAACTTTAGCTTTATTGGTATCTTAATTTGTGATATAATATTTCAGTAAAAATGCAAATTATTCAAATACTAATGCTTTGTGTGAATGGATTTTAAAGATTATTGTCCTGAGAGGAACCCAGCCTCTCTTTACCAGCATACCAGGTTCCACCTGAGCAGCCACAGCCTATGCCACTTTTTCTCCATGTTTTGTTTTTCCCAAAAAGGCCTAAATTATTCAAATGGTGATGCTGTCTTATCAAAAGATTAGGACACGATTACCCACGCTCCTGAAAATATCAGCTTTTTGTGATTTTGAAATAATCTTCTTTGAAAATATTCATGGAAAAGCCCTCTATGGGACTCGTATTTATTTTCCCAACAATGAGCACAAAAGATAAGATACCTGAGGATTAACTTCTTACTCAATCAGGAAATCTCTCTGAATAGTAAGCATTTTCGTCTGTGCCCCATGGGCACTGGTGGTTCCTAACAAAAATCTCATATGCTTCTAAAAGCTAGAGGATTGTTCGTGGCTCTGAACAGCCAGCATGAGATGCTTTTAAATGGGAGGAAGGTTCCCTTTCTTCAGAGAGTGGACACCAGGTCATTCGGGGATGGAGCACCAAGTGGCTCATTCAGTAGTGCATCTGGTTACGTCATGTGGCCTGTTGTATTTCCTCTGCTCCCTGGTGGTTAGTTTGTGGTTGGGTGTCATCAGCTATATCATCAATAGTTAGTTTCTGTCATGTGTGTGATAAAAGATGTAGCCATCAGGATTGGAGTAGAGAGGGGTAGGTTCTGTGTTGTGTTTGAATTTGTGCTCAGCTGACATAGTAAGACACAGATCCACCCTGTGGGTCTTTGCATTTGTTTTATGACTTCGCTCAAGTCATGGATGCCGGTCTCATTCCAACAGTCTAGGAACTCACTGAATGGTCAGTTGTGTATCACATGAAAAGCTTACATTAAGGTTGGTGTATCTCTTGTGACAGTAAGCGAAGGGGCTTCTACCTGCTTGGCTTTTTGATGATGTGTGTGCAGTTGAGGCCACTATTGGGAGTTGAAGCTACAAATGTAAAAATCCCCGTGATGTTCTGGGGAAGATGATATGGCATTCCTTATTGTGTTTAAATGTGCATATAACCTTCGGTGCTTTGTAAGACTGATGGTAGTCAGTCTTCGTCTCCAGTAACTGTGTGAGGAGAGGGAGGGGTATGCATCAGGGTATGCTAATCTCAGCCACCATAGTGTGCAGCATGTTTTTCAGTGAGTTGTTTAAGAGGTTCTTGGTGAGTCTGAATCTCTTCAGTGATCAGTGATCTCCCGTATTTGTGCCAGTTGGAATTGCAAGCTAGTTTGAGCTGTTTTGCAGGCTCATGGTCTACAGTGCTTCCCACCTTAGGAACATAGTAGGGGTTGATGATTCTGTTGTCTTACTTCGAAGAGGGCTGCTGTTGTGATCACGCAGATGTGTGCTAACTGTGTTTAATTTGAAGCAGGGTGCATGTTGTTTTCGATGTGATGATTCAGGTGTGTCTCAGTTTGCATAATAGATTGCATTGCTCACTTTCCTTGCTGGGCTTGCTCATGCAAGTGTGTTTATTATCACATGACATAAGCTCCTGTTGGAGTATGTGAAGAGTATGCAGTAGGCAGAATCTGCCCTGTTTCCTCGCTGTAGTGTCTGGTGGGTGGTTCTGTTTAGATATTTAGTTCAGATATTTTACCAATACCATTTTAGCATTTAACTTCCCTTACACTTGGGCTCCTAAGACATCTGACAGTCCTATCTGGTGATGGCCATGCATGTTGTTTCTGGATCACAGGTCCCAGCATTAAACAATACAGTATCTTCTCAATTGACATGCACAGTAGCCCTGACAGATTCTGCAAAACCAAACGAGTGTGTGACGTTTTCACGGTGTCTCTTAGGATAAACCTGTTTTTTTTAACATTTATTTTTATTTTTGTCACAGTGACAATCAAGAAAAAAGAATAGCAGTAACTTCTTTGTCACAGAACTACCCCCACAGGTCACATTACTCAGTGTTACAATTTTTCAGTGCCAGGCTGTGACATCTACCACCCCTGGGTGTGGGTAATTACGACACAGTGATTTCCTCTTTTTTGTAGAATTACCCGGTCCCCTCCTGGCTTGTCGACGTGTATTTTACTCATGTACCTGACTTTCGTTCTATTATTCTCGTAGAATAAACACGGTTAGCTCTGTACAAGCAAAATTGTCAAATTGTAGTATAGAGTGGTTTATCATAAGGTAAGTCAGAATTCATCCTCTAAAGAGACGTTCATTTTTTACACTCGTAATGTTCATAGCTATTGTTGGCTGAATCGAGACTTCATAATTACGAAGATTTTTCATTCGTTCTTGTGGGGGTCGGGTAAAAAAACAACAAAAAAACGATTGGCTTGCATCAGTTTATAGTTATCATTAAATGTAAGCATGATTTTAAAGAAAGCACGTCTTTTTTCAAGCCTGTACCAAGGCAAACAATTGATTGCTCTTGAGCTCTTCCAAAACTTAAAATTAATGCATATCGTAAGGCAATCTGTTGTATAAAAACTTCCCAAATCAATATAAAATGTTAATGGTCCTTTATGACCGATTGTCGTTAGAATATAACACCGAAGAAAAGTACTTATGGGGGTCTGAGACGCCTTTGTATTGAAGGAAAATATACTTCCATAAAAATAATATTTCTCTACTTCCGCTTAGCATTGTCAAACGAAAATCATTACTGAGAATGTCTTCACTGCCTTTATTTATAGTCTCTATCTCTTTGTGGCTGTGTTAGCTGAAGCCCATTAATCCGCACTGACCTCACAGCTTTAATTTGCATTGAATTATTATTCTTCCAGTATTGGTTTTCATTTATTTTCGTTCAGTTGTATTAGATTAAATTATTAATATTCACATTGTTTTACTTCTGAAAACTTGACATTAATTTGTTCTTTTTATTTTTCCACCAACCCATCTGTTTTTAAGGAATTTTGTCTGTAATGAGCAAACAAATATCTAGCTAAAGCCTCAGGTACACTTTGGTGTTGCATGTTGTGCATTTCAGTTGTCCCAGTTTCCTCTTTCCATACTACAGGGAGATCATTCTAGTAATGGATGAAAAGCTCTTTTGCACAGGACAGCATAAGCAACAAGCGTTGGCAAATCCAGTAGCTCTCACCTATACTGAATCTATTGGCTTTGTATGTTTTTTAGACATGTTGTGCAGCAGTGCGGTTGCTGTGCAGCATGGCTGAAAGTACAAAATAAAATTACTATGATTTGGTCAAAGTAGCTATAGTGCTTTTTTGATTTTTTCTTTTACTTTCGTCCATGCAGCAGACCAGTCATGCTGCTTTACAACATGGCTCAAAAAAACATTGACAGACCCAAAAAGCTCTTGCATACGTGAGATCTATTTGGCTTTGTCAATGTGTTTTCTTTTTGTGGTTTAACACAGGACAGGATGAATAAGTTAGAGGGAGAAAGCAGCAACGTGGGACTGGGTGGAAGGACCAAGCAACAATGCGGCAGGGCTTGTGTTTTTTATGGCAGGTGGGGGTGAGCCAACACACAGTGGGAGGAGGATAGGGTTGGGTAAGCAATACAAGGGGCAGCAGGAGGAAGGTGGTAGGGGACTACAAACACTTTGGAAAGTGGAAAGAGGTAAGGAGGGGCAGCAAAACAGACAGTGGGAAGTTGCAAGCAACTACACAGAACAGGGGAGGAGAGAGACTGCCTGTAAACACAAGCACTCTTGCAGAGTGTTGATACTAAAAGAAAAAAATTAGCTCCGAAAGCTGAGCAGCGGAAGGACACTGGGAAAGAAAGAGGTAATTGGGCCATGCTCCAGGGAATGGACAAACGCACAAAGAGGGAGTGAAGCCAGCATGTGCTGACTAAAGTGAAGTAAGGAAATAAGAGTGATGATGAAGCCAACTAATGACAAGCAATGGGCAGGCTTTGAAGCCCCTTGTAAGTCAACAAAATGTCCTGCAAGCGAAAGCATATGCCCTGTTTCAGATGAGGACTGAAATCAACTTGATGGCTCTGGTCCATGCTTCTTGCCTAAACACTGTTTGCATTACTTTTTTTTTTTTTTGCTGATTATGTAAAAGATTTTAGCAAACCTTTTAATGACTACCCTTTCATGCACTTTTCACATTGGGTAATTCACAGGGCTAGTAGTTTTCTCCTGTTCTCTTGTATATTTGCCCTTATTTTTAGGTGCCAGCCTATGCCACAGGGCACTGAGTCCAAGAAATACAGGTTCTGTTGCTGCTGTTCTTTAGGCATTGACAGGCCTGTGGTTGGGGTGGAAACATGGTGTTCGATGGCATCTGTCGCTGTAGATACGCATGTTTTGCAATAGCTCGCCATCTGGTGTTGGGCCGGAGTGTTACAAGTTGTTTTTCTTCGAAGAAGTCTTTCGAGTCACGGGACCGAGTGACTCCTCCTTTTGTCTCCATTGCGCATGGGCGTCGACTCCATCTTCGATTGTTTTTTTTCCGCCATCGGGTTCGGACGTGTTCCTGTCGCTCCGAGTTTCGGAACGGAGAATTAGCTAATTTCGGAAGATTTTCGTCGGTATTGTTGCGTTCGGGATCGGCGTACTTAGATTCAACACCGCATCGAAGATCGAAGAGCTCCGGTGCCCTTCGGGGTAGTTTTTCGATCCCCCGTCGGGGCCTGGTCGGCCCGACCGCGTGCTGAAGAACGCCGATGGAACGGACCCCGTTCCGTTTCTGCCCCAAATGCCACAATAAATACCCCTATACAGACCAACACTTGGTCTGTAACCTGTACCTGTCACCTGAGCACAGTGAAGACACCTGTGAGGCCTGTCGTGCGTTCCGGTCCCGAAAGACACTCCGAGACCGTCGAGCCAGAAGACTTCAGATGGCGTCCGCGCCGACAGCCCACCGAGAGTTCGAGGAGCAGGAAGAGGAAGGTACCTTCTCGATCCAAGAATCGGACTCCGAAGGATTCGACGATACACAAACCGTGAGTAAGACGTCGAAAACCACACAAAGGAAGATTTACAAGGCCCAGGGGACGCCACTGCCATCAGGCCATGGCTCCACCCATAAATTCGGTGACCGACCGTCGGCACCGAAAAAGGCCCAAACAGTGCCGAGATCGTCCGACTCCGGTCGAGACACCGGCACGCAGCCTTCTCAGGACCGAGAAAGTGCTGGAGACCAGCCTTGACACCGAGATAGCGGTGTAGACACGGCTCGACGCCGAGACAGCGGCACCGACGAAGATCGACGCCGAGAGGTTTCGGCCCCGAAAAAGAAAAAAGTCAACTCGGAGCCGAAAAAACACGCAGACAGGGTTTCGGTGCCGAAACAAACTGCAAGCGACCCAGCTTCAGGCTCTTATACAGAAGAGCACTCGCTAACCTCCCAAATGCAAAAGCATAGGTTTGAGGAAGAGCTACAATCAACTGATGTGGACCATACGCAAAAGCGTATCTTCATACTGCAGGGGACAGGAAAAATAAGCACCCTTCCCCCCATTAGAAGAAAGAGAAGGTTGGAGTTCCAAACTGAACATACACCACAACCAAAAGTGGTGAAAAGAGTTACCCCACCACCCTCTCCTCCGCCCGTGATTAACGTCTCACCAGCACGAACTCCATCACACTCCCCAGCTCACACCACCATAAGCCAGGGTGACCAAGATCAAGACGCATGGGACCTATACGACGCCCCAGTGTCAGATAACAGTCCGGAGGCATACCCTACGAAGCCATCTCCACCAGAAGACAGCACCGCGTATTCTCAAGTGGTGGCTAGAGCAGCACAATTTCACAACGTAAGCCTCCACTCAGAACAGGTCGAGGATGATTTTTTATTCAACACACTCTCCTCCACCCACAGCTCATACCAAAGCCTGCCTATGCTCCCTGGTATGCTCCGGCACGCGAAAGAAATCTTTAAGGAGCCGGTCAAAAGTAGGGCAATCACACCAAGGGTGGAAAAAAAGTATAAGGCGCCTCCTACAGACCCGGTTTTCATCACTACACAGCTGCCACCAGACTCTGTCGTTGTAGGAGCAGCTAGGAAAAGGGCCAACTCTCACACATCTGGAGATGCACCACCCCCAGATAAAGAAAGCCGCAAGTTCGATGCAGCTGGTAAAAGAGTCGCAGCACAAGCTGCAAACCAGTGGCGCATCGCGAACTCCCAGGCACTACTTACGCGCTATGACAGAGCCCACTGGGACGAGATGCAACATCTCATTGAACATCTGCCCAAGGACTTACAAAATAGGGCAAAACAAGTGGTTGAGGAGGGACAGACCATTTCCAACAACCAGATCCGCTCCTCCATGGACGCTGCAGATACAGCTGCACGGACAATTAATACATCTGTAACTATCAGAAGGCATGCATGGCTCCGAACGTCTGGATTTAAACCAGAGATTCAACAAGCAGTTCTCAATATGCCTTTTAATGAAAAAGAACTGTTCGGTCCAGAAGTGGACACAGCGATTGAGAAACTCAAAAAAGATACGGACACTGCCAAAGCCATGGGCGCACTCTACTCCCCGCAGAGCAGAGGGAATTACAGCACATTCCGTAAAACACCCTTTCGAGGGGGGTTTCGGGGTCAGAGCACACAAGCCAGCACCTCACAAGCAACACCGTCCACTTACCAGGGACAGTATAGAGGAGGTTTTCGGGGACAATATAGAGGAGGGCAATTCCCTAGAAATAGAGGAAGATTTCAGAGCCCCAAAACCCCTACTACTAAACAGTGACTCACATGTCACTCACCCCCTCCACACAACACCAGTGGGGGGAAGAATAAGTCATTATTACAAAGCATGGGAGGAAATCACTACAGACACTTGGGTTCTAGCAATTATCCAACATGGTTATTGCATAGAATTTCTACAATTCCCTCCAAACATACCACCAAAAGCACAAAATTTGACAACACACCATTCCAATCTCCTGGAGATAGAAGTGCAGGCACTATTGCAAAAGAATGCAATCAAATTAGTGCCAAACACACAAATAAACACAGGAGTTTACTCACTGTACTTTCTGATACCAAAGAAGGACAAAACGCTGAGACCAATCCTAGACCTCAGAGTAGTGAACACTTTCATCAAATCAGACCACTTTCACATGGTCACACTACAAGAAGTATTGCCATTGCTAAAACTACACGACTACATGGCAACTTTAGACCTCAAGGATGCTTATTTCCATATACCAATACACCCATCGCACAGGAAATACCTAAGGTTTGTATTCAAGGGAATACATTACCAATTCAAGGTACTGCCTTTCGGATTAACAACCTCACCAAGAGTCTTTACCAAATGTCTAGCGGTAGTCGCTGCACACATAAGAAGGCAGCAAATACATGTGTTCCCATATCTAGACGACTGGCTAATCAAGGCCCATTCGTTAATACAGTGCTCAAATCACACAAATCATATCATACAAACCCTCTTCAAACTAGGGTTCACCGTCAATTTCACAAAATCCAAAATTCTGCCGCGCAAGGTACAACAATACCTGGGAGCCATAATAGACACATCAAAAGGAGTAGCCACTCCAAGTCCACAAAGAATTCGAAATTTCAACACCATCATACAACGCATGTATCCAACACAAAGGATACACGCAAAGATGGTACTACAACTCCTAGGCATGATGTCTTCATGCATAGCCATTGTCCCAAACGCAAGACTGCACATGAGGCCCTTACAACAGTGCCTAGCATCACAATGGTCACAAGCACAGGGTCACCTTCTAGATCTGGTGTTAATAGACCGCCAAACTTACCTCTCGCTTCTGTGGTGGAACAACATAAATTTAAACAAAGGGCGGCCTTTCCAAGACCCAGTGCCACAATACGTAATAACAACAGATGCTTCCATGACAGGGTGGGGAGCACACCTCGATCAACACAGCATACAAGGACAATGGAACGTACATCAAACAACACTGCATATAAATCACCTAGAACTTCTAGCA
Source organism: Pleurodeles waltl (assembly GCF_031143425.1). Classification (NCBI taxonomy): domain Eukaryota; kingdom Metazoa; phylum Chordata; class Amphibia; order Caudata; family Salamandridae; genus Pleurodeles; species Pleurodeles waltl. The sequence continues at coordinate 522,923,516 of NC_090442.1, forward strand.
GTTTTTCAAGCACTAAAAGCTTTCCAACCAATAATAGTTCACAAATACATTCTCGTCAAAACAGACAACATGACAACAATGTATTATCTAAACAAGCAAGGGGGGACGCACTCCACGCAGTTAAGCCTGCTAGCACAAAAGATTTGGCGTTGGGCAATTCACAACCAAATTCGCCTAATAGCACAATTTATACCAGGGATCCAAAATCAACTCACAGACAATCTCTCTCGAGATCACCAACAGGTCCACGAATGGGAAATTCACCCCCAAATTCTGAACACTTATTTCAAACTCTGGGGAACACCTCAGATAGACTTGTTTGCGACAAGGGAGAACGCAAAATGCCAAAACTTCGCATCCAGATACCCACACAAACAGTCCCAAGGCAATGCCCTATGGATGAACTGGTCAGGGATATTTGCTTACGCTTTTCCTCCTCTCCCTCTCCTTCCTTACCTGGTAAACAAACTCAGTCAAAACAAACTCAAACTCATATTGATAGCACCAACTTGGGCAAGGCAACCCTGGTACACAACGCTGCTAGACCTATCAGTAGTACCCTGCATCAAATTGCCCAACAGGCCAGATCTGTTGACACAGCACAACCAAAAGATCAGACACCCAGATCCAGCATCGCTGAATCTAGCAATCTGGCTCCTGAAATCCTAGAATTCGGGCACTTACAACTTACCAAAGAATGTATGGAAGTCATAAAACAAGCCAGAAGGCCATCCACCAGGCACTGCTATGCAAGTAAATGGAAGAGGTTTGTTTGCTACTGCCATATTAATCAAATACAACCATTACACACAACTCCAGAACATGTAGTGGGTTACTTGCTTCACTTACAAAAATCTAACCTGGCTTTCTCTTCCATTAAAATACACCTTGCAGCAATATCTGCATACCTGCAGACTACCTATTCAACTTCCCTATATAAGATACCAGTCATTAAAGCATTCATGGAGGGCCTTAGGAGAATTATACCACCAAGAACACCACCTGTTCCTTCATGGAACCTAAATGTTGTCCTAACTAGACTTATGGGTCCACCTTTTGAACCCATGCACTCCTGCGACATACAGTTCCTAACCTGGAAGGTGGCATTTCTCATCGCCATTACTTCCCTAAGAAGAGTAAGCGAGATTCAGGCGTTTACAATACAGGAACCTTTTATACAACTACACAAGAATAAGGTCGTCCTAAGGACCAATCCTAAATTTTTGCCAAAGGTTATTTCACCGTTCCATCTAAATCAAACAGTGGAACTTCCAGTGTTCTTTCCACAGCCAGATACCGTAGCTGAAAGGGCACTACATACATTAGATGTCAAAAGAGCATTGATGTATTACATTGACAGAACAAAAAACATCAGAAAGACTAAACAACTATTTATTGCATTTCAAAAACCTCATGCAGGAAACCCAATATCAAAACAAGGTATAGCCAGATGGATAGTTAAATGCATCCAAATCTGCTACCTTAAAGCTAAACGACAGCTGCCCATTACACCAAGGGCACACTCAACCAGAAAGAAAGGTGCTACCATGGCCTTTCTAGGAAACATCCCAATGCAAGAAATATGTAAGGCAGCCACATGGTCTACGCCTCACACATTCACCAAGCACTACTGTGTAGACGTGTTATCCGCACAACAAGCCACAGTAGGTCAAGCCGTATTAAGAACATTATTTCAGACTACTTCCACTCCTACAGGCTGATCCACCGCTTTTGGGGAGATAACTGCTTACTACTCTATGCAAAACATGCGTATCTACAGCGACAGATGCCATCGAACTGAAAATGTCACTTACCCAGTGTACATCTGTTCGTGGCATCAGTAGCAGTAGATTCGCATGTGCCCACCCGCCTCCCCGGGAGCCTGTAGCAGTTTGGAAGTTACCTTCAATTATTTATATATGTATCATCTCAACCTTAAATAGGTGCATACTTAGTCACTCCATTGCATGGGCACTATTACTACAATTCAACTCCTACCTCACCCTCTGCGGGGAAAAACAATCGAAGATGGAGTCGACGCCCATGCGCAATGGAGACAAAAGGAGGAGTCACTCGGTCCCGTGAGTCGAAAGACTTCTTCGAAGAAAAACAACTTGTAACACTCCGGCCCAACACCAGATGGCGAGCTATTGCAAAACATGCGAATCTACTGCGACTGATGCCACGAACAGATGTACACTGGGTAAGTGACATTTTCATTACATATCATTTTCTTATAGCTACATCACTCATAAATTGTCTATGTGGTTGGCCATCTTCAAAGTTCATATACCACTGGAGTTCCAAGAGCCTGTCACACAGAAGCTAGAAGATAAGGAAACATCTCATTACACTAGCCTTCAGGGACCTACTCATCTAAGCGGTGCTCTGCCATTAACAAGTCTGATTTGAGATTCACAATCATTTTGGGCAACCTCTTCAGAGGTACCCATTTATACTAATTCCAGGCCCTGAATAATTCACGATTCATAATACCTCCTCCTTGTCTGAAAGACCTTGGGTACCATACTCAGTGGGTCTGACCACACTGCTGGTTTTCAGATGCAAAAAGATCGCTCAGAATTACGTTTGTGTCTAGCACATTAGGACTGCCTTATATGTCTTATCCTTAAAGAGTAATATTTAACTTGGGGAAGGAGATACGTAGCAACAATCCCAAACTCCACATTAGCACAGAACCACCCACTAACCAGCCTTAGCTACAAGTGCATCTTCACCCTCTTCCAACATTCCCACAGGCATATTCCACATTTGATCCACCACACATCATCAACCACCATTCACTTCTTGAGGCACAGCCACTCTCTTCACCTTCAGCACACACAGGGCACTGGCACAACACCATGCTTTATTTGCACTCTTCATTCACTGTCACCACCCTCCATCTAACCACCCCCTGCCTCAGGATGAGAGGAAAGAGAGGGGAAGGCAGAAGAATAAGGTTGGTGAAAAAGTAGAGTGGATGACATAAGGAGAAAGGAAAGAGAGGGATCACTATGTTGCAAACTCTAAAAAGAATGCATCTGGGCTCTGATTGCACTTTCATCACTTCAAAAAGACCTGGTAACCTTTATTAATTACTTTATGTTCACCATTTTCACCATCTGCCAAATTAGAAAGCGCTTAGAAACAATGTGGACCCCAGCATAAAGAGCCATATTAAATCAAAGCGACTAAGAAGAATAAAAATGAGAATGTGGTCCAGTAGCAGTTGCATAAAGTTGTTTTCTTGAAGCGTAGTACCTCTGTTTTAGCCATTTCTAAGTTCTGATGAGATGTTGTCTGTTGGTTTCCCACACGGATTCCTTATACCAGAAAATATGGTTTATGCTCCCGATCTCCCATTTGACAAAAATAGTTTGATATGAACTAAATTGCTGTATTCTTATGATTCAGTTTCCTACAGATACCAGCTCTAGGCACTGTATAACCAGGTCACATAGATGCAGCTGGTTCTGTCAACAGTGTGTCTTCCAGCATTCCTATTGTTTTTCAGCCAGTGCAACACAGTCTCCGTGTAGGATTTGTAATGGGTACAGTGAATGTATACAGGTAGCCTGTTTACTCCTGCCAACTGGAAACAGCTCTGCCTTAAGCCCTCTCACCCTAGTGCATTAATGGCTCAGCAGTTGCAACAGTGAAGGCCTATGGCTGAAAAAAACAAGAGGCGTTGCCGCAACATCCTGCGATTCTGGGCAAATCACCTAATCTCCTAGCATAAAAAAATTAATGTGAACTTATGTGATGTAACTGGTGCTCATGTAAAGTGTCTAATACTTTGCGTGTTTAATACTTTCAGGTCAGGTCAAGTTTGTGCTATATAAAAATTTAAATAAATACAATATAGCACCTTCATTTACAGTGGGAGCAGTGGACGGACATTAATTAAGTTAAATCAGGCTGTGTTTCGTCCATGCTCCACACAAACTCAAGGAAGTCATCCAGTAAGTGATGCCTTGCAAGTGGGATCGAATCAGGAGGCAGTAAAGAAGAGTGATAAGAATGCCAACAAATAGTAAGTAATGGGCGGGCTTAAAGCCCCTTTTTAGAAAGATATATATATATTTTTTTTAATTGGCACAATAGGTTGTTGTCACGCGACAGCGAATGCACGCTGCCTGCAGGCTCGACCTAAAAACAATGGGGAAGAGACACGAAAGGCTTTAGTCTGTATGTTTTAGAGTATCAGAACGTTAGAGAGCAAAACAAAAGGGGTGACCGGCAAATGATGAGATACATTTCCAAGTGGTCAGATATGAAAACAATAGCATCCTTCAGAAGCGTTTAGTGCCTTTGCTACCCATGCAAAACGAAAAATCAAACTCACTATCACATGCAGAAAAAAGATCAGTGCATTCTATGGTGAAAGAGTAAGGCCTGAAGAAGTATCGAAAGGACCCTAGGGTTCTTGTGGTGGTGGACATGATTTCATATTACACCTCAACCTTGTTTGCCACTACATTTTCCTGGTGTTATCTGTTCTGCTGAGAGAGAATGGAAAGATGCTGAAAGTGGGCAAGAAGCAGCTTTTTCATCAGGCGGGAATCGGCCTGGTCCTGTACACCTCCTTTGCAATGGGCCAGATCACATGGATTCTGCTCACACACCTTGAGCTCCACCCCTGCATTTCTTTCTTGTAGCAAACATTCAAAATAGTTATCCCTATTCGGATTCCTTGAGCTGTCGAGATAAGGGTTGGACCTGTAGCATTGACCACATCCCCTTGGGGTGAATTCATAGTAAACCTACTTGATTTGTGTTCCAGTGCCCCTATTTTGATAGCGGTGGATTCATCCTCTTGGAAGGAGAATGCATGAGATTCCCTTCTGCAGGTTACATGCCCGCCTTTCAATTTTAGTCCTTCTGTTAATAGTTCCAGTCCCCTGTAGTACCAGTTGTAGGCTGTAGTTCTTGGGTCTATGTTGGTCTGGCTGTATATGTTTTCAGACCTTGGAAAGCCCCATCCTGACTGATGGACTACAACTAATGCACGATTTTGAAGCCATTAATTTAATTTTCATTTTACACTCCAGTATATTACATCTGCATCTTGCGATATCAGTGTGCCTTACAGTTGTTAATGGTACAAGGAATATGTGCTGTGAACATACAGCGGTAATTGTGTTGTAATAGTGCGGTTGGGGATGGGGCAGTGGTAGGTAGGGTTTGCTAAAGGGGAGGTAACAACAATGGTTGTGGTCGGTGAGCCAGGTAGGATTAATCGTAAGGAGAAAGTTAACAAGAGGAAGGGGAAAGATCTAATCTGCAGTGAGCAAAAATGTGAAGTTCTAAAATATGGATTCACTACCTTTATTCCCTCTTGACCGTGTCCAGTTACATTAATATCGTGGAGATGAAAGGTAATCATCTTGGCCTTGAAGGTGTTTCGCCTTGATGCAGAGTAGGAGAGCTCCAGTCTGCAATGGTCACACCACTGCAGTGCTGCACATCACCTGACAGGACGGGACTAATGCCATCCTCTCGTTACAGTCGCAGAATAGCCATGCAAGTGGGTTTTGAAAGAGAAAATCGCATCAGTTGATCAGTACTGGCCAGCTCATGCTCGGCAGGCTGACATTGACAAATTAACAGTGAAAGGTACTGCAAAAGGTAGTGCCTTAAAGCTATTGAGTGTGTTTTTTTTTACATTTGGGGATAGGGAGAAGTACAATCTATTTGTGTCCTAAATCTTCGTCTTAAATGTTCTATAACATTTTTCTTTGGGGGATGTGTTTCTGCCCATTTCGAACTGTATGTGTAATTAATTATTTTATCCACAATTGGTCCACAAGGTATGAAGGAGGCAGTGACACACTATAACCAATAAATTCTCACGTGGCCCTATTCATTTTGATTATACACTTATCTGGAAACCTTTATTATTTTTAGATGTCTTGAGGGACCTCTATTTTGACAGGAGGACCAGATTATCCGTCCTCTCTAACTTTCTCTGAGCTCAGCTGTATGGCTACTGGGAACCTTGTCTTTGTTACCTCAGGCTATCTCAAGAGTAGTTTGATTCTTTTGACATCCAAAAACCATTGAACGAACCCAAGATACAAATTGCGTGGATATTGTCACAAAGAAAAGGGAAGAAGGTGAGGGTGAATGGTAAGCTTATAGGGGGACGGCCTGCACATACACAGGGCCACACATAAGTCTGGACTTTCAAATTGTTTTGGTTCTTTTGCATGGAAACTCCATTCTTCTACCACAGCTGGGGGGTGTAACAAGAATCTGAAGGAAGGGAATGTAAGGCCAGGAATACCAGACTCTGGAGACTCACTGTAGCGACAGTGATTTTCAGTCTTATTCTCTAGGTTGGGTTATTGTAATGCCCTGTATATGGGTTCGCAGTAATTTGTTCTCAAGAAACTGCAAGTGGTGCAGAATGCTGCTGTGCAGATCCTAAAAAACCTTCCCAGATACTCGTCAGCATCAAATGGGGGGGGTGGAGGGGGGGCAAGTGGGGGCGTATAGTTTTCTACACTGCACATGTCTGCAGTGGAATAGATTGCCTCTACATCTGAAACAGCAATCTAACTTTCTTACTTTTCGCAAAGTATTGAAATCATGGCTCTATCCTGTATAATCTAGTGTTAGTGTACTCCTCGCCTGTTCCCCATTGATTTTCAGCTTGTTTGCATTTTATGGATTCTTCTAGCGCCAAGACATTGGGTATGTGCGCGCTTTATAAATTAACTCATAACTTACAGTAAATAATCACTGCTTTTATATTCTTTTCAGATCCTTTTTGGATCAAGATAAATAATTGTCGTCAGAGTGAGTGTTTCTTTGCTATGCTTATCATCCTTTTTTCGGTTTAGATATTTTTTAACTGAGGCTTCCTAAATATCTATTATAGTGTTTTATGCGTTGTGTTTTTCTTAAACACATAATGTATAGCTCTAATACACAGAATAGGCCACGTGGTGGCACCATTAGACCATGGATTACATTATAGGCAGTACGTTACAAGAAAGCTGCGTTGTTTTGTTAATGGCACAGTGTGTAAACCTGAAACCATCCATGAACTGCCACAGCTTTGTATCGCTGCTAGATGGCACTAGTGCCTTGCAATAGAAAACTAAATCTGGCTCTAAACAGTCAAACCTTACTGCATGAGCAGTCCACTGGTGACAAGTACTGGTAACAAACACAAGAGCTTTTCATTGTGACACTTCCATCCTGATATAAGTGAACTACTCCGAACTACTTGAGTACCCAAAGCAAAGAAAAAGGGGGAGGCGAATCAGGGCTTTTTACTTTTTAACATCCTTTGGCAAGACATAATTTGCAGTGATGAGCATCACATTAGTTTGTCCAAAATAAAATGCCCCTCATGTTCCCCACCTGATCTTTAAAAGGAAAGCAGTCTTTCACAAACTGTTCAATGTCAGGCCATAGTACAATCCCCGTTGGAAGCGCCATTCCCCCTGCTGAGTCTCCCAGCTTTCTTCTTAGTACTTCTGGCTACTTAACCATGAAAACCTTCTCGCCATCTTGAATCTCGAGCCTTCCTGGAAATACCATTGAGGCTTCATTGCCATTGCAGTCAGCTCTGTCTATACTGCCCAGCCTCAAGCTCTCGCGGCTGCGGTCCGGGACAACTTGTACCTTAGGATCTCTCCCATTCAGACCCTGGTTTCTGGCTGCCTCGTGCATCACCAGTTCACATCGTTCTGAGCCACTCTGCGTCGCCTGCTTCTCCATTCAGTAGTTCCCTGGTGCGTAAGCGCATTGCCTTCGTCACCGCGATGTCGGCCTACTCTGTCATTGAACAGCGCTGTATGTAGAAACTGTTGCGAGTGAAGTGGATAGAACCAAATCCTGACTGTCGAATCTCCTCTCGTTTTCCAGGGGCTGTGTTTTGCACCAGTGAGAGGTGTGAACAGATCTCAAATTTCCTGAATCGCGAACTTGTCCCTCATAATTAACAACTCAAGCACTACAACGCAACAACTGAGGTTGCCCCTGTTATACTGTGACAACCAAATAGTTTCCAGCAGTAGTTCCGTCAAATACATCTTATCCTTGATTCTTGTAGGAAGTGCGTTGAGTTCCTACAAGGTCACCATATAATGAGCAACCTTCTCCCGGTCAGTGGGCCTCTGTTCCCTAGTGCGCTCCCGTATTAACCCAGGAGTTTTCTGGACGTCCAATATCTTGAACTGAAAATGTCAGATTCGTCCTTAGCTGCAGATCGATATGACTTAGGAGGCACTCAGGCTCCATGCTGCTGCATTTCCAAAATTCACTCGGCTCATCAGACTCTGAGACTTTTGCGTATCCGGAACCCTCCCCTGCCTCAGCCAGGTGGTGCTTTTCTACCCTATCCCTGCATCTGCCTGAAAGCCTCCACTTACCCACCCAGAAACCCTTTTTCATGTGTATTTGATTTAAGAAAGGTATTTAACCAAAATCAGGAAGCAAGGGCCTACGCTTGCTCACTAAGATAAAATAACATCGAAGAGACTTCCTGACTATTACCAGTTGTGTTGATGTATAAAGTGATTGTAACATGCAATCTCAGTCAGCAGGCAGTGTTCCTCTCATCTCAGTTTCTTCTATTATGGTACTAATCTGGAATTTGACCTTTGCACTGCAGTATTGCATGTGTGACTGCGTGCTTATTAGTACCTTGGCGCTATTGGATGTAGCCATCTTTATAAACAAAGCACTAGTGAATCACAGATCGAGTGCTGTCACTCCTGTGATCTGGAAAGACCGTTCTGCATGGTACAGGGGACACATGGTTCACGTTTGGCTTCGGTACTAGTCCAGAATGAAACACTGCAGTATAGTTCACCAAATGACCACTATTGGTGCCAGAGCAGCCTCATGTAAGAACCCAAATGCTTTCTGCGCTCTCTTCCTGTGCATTTTGTGAATGACTGTATACCTGCATATCCAACAGTACTCAGTCTTGTTAGCAGAAAACCCATAAGAACAGGCCAAGAGGGCTGGGACACAGTTACATGTCAGTCTCGCCACTGCTCCTGAATTGGATGAATCCCATCTTATGGGCGCAAAACCCGTTCCGATTAGAGTCACATTGAGCATTTAGCATCTCTGCTAACAGTGGTTAAGTGAGTAAGTACCAAAGAATGTGAGAGAATATTAAAGATTTGTTCTTCTTACACTCACGCCTTTAACTATTGATTTCACTTAACGTAGCTGCGTTCTGTTGCTCTGAGCTGACCATCACGGCCCAGTGTGAGGAAGCCGCACCTCTTTTATCCAAACTCGCCAGCCACTCGTTGACAAAGCCACAACTCCTAAAGAATGGAAAGCAGCGGTTGTTACACCACTTTCAAAGAAGCCCTTGGCAGATCCAGCAGTGTTTTCTGACTCTATTCCTATTTCACTGTTGCCATATTCTAAATGTCTTGAATCTGCTGTGAATGCTCAACTGTCCTTAGAAGGGCACCATCTGCTATGTAGTGCAAAAGCTGGTATTCATCCATCATACATTACAGTCACTTTTTTTTTTTTTTTTTGCTGCTCGATGAATCCCGGATGCCTCTTGTCATCCGTCTCAAGTTGTCAGCGGCTTTTGATATGATCCTGGCAAAATACTGACAAACTGAAAAGTCATCCCTAGTCTGATGCACGACACCCAAGTAGGATGTGTGCCTGGTGTGCACATCCAGAACTCACCTCCAACTCCTTGCACACTTCCTGTGGCAGGTGGGAGAGGACCCCATGAGACAATAATTGCCTCATTGGATACTCAAAAGGCACTTTGCTAAAGCTAGGATAGATTTAACCAAGGTACATCATTTCGATAAAAACCCATTATCATTAATAGACTGCTGGGAGAGTTCCTATCAGATGTATTCTCAGTTTATAGGGGAATGTCACAGGGCTTCATTTGATTGCCTCAGAAACGCAAGCTGCGGCAATCAGACAAGCAGAAAATATCACACATATTGATACAAAGGCGGGTACACCCAAAATGCTTTTGTATGCAGACGACATACATCTCAAAAACAAACAAAAAAGAAACTACTTATCAATACCTACCCTTGTATTTCTTAATGGATACAAATATACCACATTGCAGAACAATTGTCCCAACTTCCTTACTGTAAAGATCTTCTGATGTGGGTATATATTAAAAGAGCACACCTAGGTCACATACCCAGTATTGACTGCATCTACCACAAAAAAACTGATACCCCCACTGTCACCACCCACCCACCCACACACACACACACACACACACACATCATGTTGAATGCATGCAATACAGGATGTAGACCACTCTAAGTACACATATATTTACACAATGCTGCCCTAATGTGGAACATCTCGGGCCTGTTATTTGGAGGCCAAAGAGTTCCAAGGCACATATAGGTTGGAGGTGGACTTAATTCCATAGGTGACTTAATACACCCGTTGGAGATTGCCCCTATTACATGGATTATCGCACCATTGCCGGTAGGTTTTATGGGAGCAAACTACTTTTTCCTTCTGTGTGTCTCCTTCGTGCTCATGTGAATGACAACTAAATAGTAGAGGTGAGCGGAAGACGTCGATTTCGTGCAGCGCAGTTGTTATCGTAACATACAAATGTTCCTGCAGCTCATTAAAATAACCTTTAAGTGGAAACGCATTGCGAATGAAAGGTGAACGAGGTTTGTTTAGCATGCTGTAGGTTTGGTTATCACCGGTGAACGAGCAGTGTAGGTGGCGTCTCACCTGGCATGGATATCCTGGTGTGCCTTACGGTGGGAGTCCCTGTGAGAATCACATTTCTGTTTTGCTGCCCTGTTTGCGATGCCTGCAGTTCACCTTGAGCTGAGTTGGTGTTCTATTGCAACAGCCAATTACCTTGTCTCCCTGTACATGGCTCTGTGTGCTCTGATGCACGAACCGAGCCCAACTCGTCGTCCATAAACAGTGAAGTAACTGCAGACAGCGTGAGCAGGAGCAGTGGTGCACCGCACTGTACGTACCGCCATGTGTGCCTTGGTGCATGCACTGAGCCCGCCCTATCCGTAGACAGTATAATAACGCGCAGACAGCGTGAACAGGAGCAGTGGTGCACCGCACTGTACGTGCCGCCATGTGTGCCTTGGTGCATGCACTGAGCCCGCCCCATCCGTAGACAGTATAATAACGCGCAGACAGCGTGAACAGGAGCAGTCGTGCACCGCACTGTACGTGCCGCCATGTGTGCCTTGGTGCATGGACTGAGCCCGCCCTATCCGTAGACAGTATAATAGCGCGCAGACAGCGTGAACAGGAGCAGTGGTGCACCGCACTGTACGTGCCGCCATGTGTGCCTTGGTGCATGGACTGAGCCTGCCCCATCCGTAGACAGTATAATAACGCGCAGACAGCGTGAACAGGAGCAGTCGTGCACCGCACTGTACGTGCTGCCATGCGTGCCCCTGTGCATGCAGGAGCCCACCCCTTTGTGCACAAACAGTAATCCGGTGCCTTGTTCAGCTCTCACACAGGTTGTTTGTAGGTTGGGCGGGCCTTGCCTCGGTGTTGCTTCTGGCAACGATGTTTATGGCGGATGCTGGTGCACCCCCAGTGAGAGGAGGGAGCATGCAGAGACGGTATCTTTTTACCCAGACCGACTCCGTGGGCACGGGTTACCACCAATCAACAATAACACAGCTAAACAGCAAGTTTATCCATGGATTTTGTAGGTAAAGGTAGTATGGTGTAATTGACTTAAATGTCACACACGTTTGGATGTATACGACAGTTAGTAAAATCTTCATATTAGAAAAACATCACACAACGTGCTTTATTTGACATGTTACCCACCTCTTATCAGAATTTAGATATTTTGGGAGATTTATAACAAAGCAGTCAATGAAATAAATTGTGGCTACGTTTCACGTTCTCTAGCGAGATGTGGTAGATTTAGTCCAAGGTGTTAAATGCACGTGTTGTGCAGTGGGTTGGAGAGGGCAGCGCGGGAGTGGTATTCTGATGGAAGTAGCATGACAGATTTAAATTAGGATGCTAATTGGCAACATTTTCATTTTGGGCTGCAGATAGAGGAAGAATATAAACGGAAGTATTTTGGCTGCAGGGCCACTGGAATTTTGTGGCAGGAAAAGGCCAAATTATGAGGCAGGGTTGACCAATTTATGTGTCAAGAAAAATACAGTTATGAATTTACACCACCAACAGCTCTAACTCAAGCAAATGCAAGAAGTATTGTATTGCAAATACGTGTTTCTGTTGTGCATGAATTTACCATAATCTTTACTGACAAATGACTTGATGTTATGCGTATATAAGTAAATTCATCTCTTCTTTTTTGGCAGTACTCTTTTGGGAGTGACCTCGTCCAAACCTTGTTGGACCCTTTAAAACTGGAACTGAAACGGACTGTGCACACTTACTGTGGCAGAATACCAACCGTATTTTTAAAACAGCTCACAAAAAGTATTGAAGACATTTACAGCAGCACACCTAAAGGGGGGTGATCTTCAGGGGGAGAAAAACGAAGGAAGAACTGGAATTTGTGAAAAACGGACGCGTAATGTGGTTTGAGATGGAAACCCACGGACAAAGTGCTGGTTTTCAAAGAATCTGTTACACGTGTACTGATCTGCTGCCTAACCAAATGAAGACAAAAAAATGAAAATACAAGACTATGGTTTTGATACACGAGGCCTTCCGATACCCTCTGAGGGTTAGGAGAATGGGCACCGCAGACCCAGCCTCCATCTTTAGATGCCTCGCTGCTCGTGCGCAGGTGGGTGAACAATGGGTTGCAAGCCTCAGCACTCGACTAAACTGTGAATGCAGCAGTCATTTGACTCAGCACTAACCTCACTTTAAAAGTGTGAGATGAGAATTGTTTACAATCAAATAATGTATTATATTATGTTTTGTATTTGACAATCCATACGTGCCTTTTATGTTACCATTATGTTGACAATCATTTTATCTCAGAAAATGTATGCCGCTCTTAAGTGAACTGCAGATGGTTTTTTTTTTTTAAAGCACTGGAAGGACAGTTCCCTAAGGAAAGTGTTTGCTGTTTTACCTACAGAAATCTGTGACAAAACATAAAAGTGTTATGTTCATTGAGCCTAGATATAAATCCGACCTGGTGATTTTAGTGACATGTATCTATTTGTGCATTATGTTGAAATGTTGTTAATACTATTGATTTGGAAATGCGTGCTTTTGGAGGCAATGTTTTCAGCTATCCTGGCAATACTGGAAAGAGCCAAAACAAATTAAGAGAGTTTTTCTTCTGTAGCAAAGTTTATGTTTAAAAATTCCTAGCAGCATCATATCATAAAGAACTCTAAAATATATAGTTGGGGGTTTCACCAAAGGTATCCTTTTTAGACTAATCGGGTATTGTTTAGTGATAAAAATAGCTTGCTTCTGACATTTTGAATGTGGTCTCATCCCCTCAACTTTACATCATATTTAATCCACGATGAACAAGTCCTTAAAGCCTTCAGGTAAATATTGAAAATGTTACCCACTGTGAGTAGATGGTTTAATGTAATGTTCTACCTAGACGTGTATATGTTAAAAAACACACTCTTCATAGTGGCCGAATGATTTGATACAATTTAAACTGGACTGGGACAGGGTTGCGATGTCGTTACCATTTGCAAGCATTTTCCCGTTGTGTTTGGTTAAATGTGATTGATGCCTCTTATTCCCGCTCCATTTTGCTATCGTCATGTTCCACTTTTGAATATATAGTATCATTTGAATTGCTCCTTGAAAGCTGTTGACCAACGTGCGCTCACATTTCAACCACTATTCCGGTCATCATTTTAAATTAAGAATCCCGATGTAAATGATGTATAGCTGCGCCAGGGTGCACAATTTTTCCAAAACGTCATCCAGTCCTTTCAGATGAATACAAAAAGTCCAACTCTCAAGAGCCACACAAATAACATTCTCCCATCCTTACTTGTTGCTTAAGGTGTGTCGCCCAGTATGCCGCAGTCTGACAGCCACCAGAGAGGCTTCCTGGCGCACACTGCCGTCTCTTACCAAGCGTACAAGCTAGACAGCCGCGTGCCCTTCAGGTGGCTATTTCATTGTGCACAGATCCACAGGGGAGTGCTTGTTAAACATCTCATATAATTGATAATACCGTGATCCCTGTTCTGTATTTTCTTGACCCCTTGATAGATTCTTGGGAAGGAACTGCCTTTACAACACGACTTTCGGTTGAAATAGTTACATTTGTGGGGGGCTATACGAGCAAAATTGTGTTTAACTTTTAACTCATAAAATTGAACCGTTGAACTGTGTTAAATCGTTTTATTACCTGGTGTAAATGCCACCTTTCGATATGATGATGGGAAACAATACAAATTGTCGAATAATTGGAGATTATTTTAACTTTTTAATTTTTAGGTGTTTCTGGATTTTGTTTGTGCACATGACAATGTGTAGACCATCGTTAAATATGAATGTTGAGTTTACTATTGAAGTGTGGAATATGCTAACTATATTTTATAACAAATATTGAAATCTATTTGAAGCCGAATGAGATTTTAAATCTGTATTAATGGAAGATGTATATGATATAATATTTTTTTATATAAACATTTTGATACAAAAGAATGTCACTTGTTCATCTTTTTACCTGCTTTTAGTGTGAGTTAATTTTAATCATTGCCTTAATGTTTGTTATGCAAAGAGTAATTTAATAAAATTCCGATTAGCAACTTGAATAGAATATTCAGCACTGGCCAGTCAATCACAATGTTCCTTAGTGGTCATTAACTACTGGTACAAGGCCACCCAGGAAGTATTCTATTGGTGCCAGTCCCTTGCTCTCTGTAGCTGGATGAATTATTTTATCCTGACTGGCGCTGCTTCTCCTGTTTCCTCTCTCTGTTTTGTTTTTCGGCCAGGCAAAGCCAAAACTTCTTATATTAATGCACAGAGACTGGTCTTTGGGTCAACGTCTTTCAGCCATTAGGTGGCTTTGGTCAATCCCTAACAGCTGCTGCCTGGTGAAGTTTTCTTCACATTTTTACCAGCCGTTAGGAGTACTGCATTCTCATATACTTTGCATCATGGTTGGGGAAAAAGGTCTGTGTCCAGCATCACCTCTTGCCTTCCGTGGAGATGCTTTGTGAAGCAAGTGAGCAGTGAGGCCGGGGACACCGCCATGTGCTTCATGCACACAGGAAGTGACTGCCTCAGCCTGCAGCACCCATAAGCCACTGCTGCTTCACACAAAGGATGACAGGAGCAGTAATTGTAGAGCTCTCGGGTGCCGACAGCCAGGCTGCCTGTATGTCTCTCACACAGCATGGTGGCCTTTACAGGAATAATTCGTGCACTTATGTTCCTGAATAGCAACATGGAAAGAAAGCAGGGAGGGCCGTCTGCGGTAGGCAGGATAGCAGCGCCAGTCCTGGAGTAAAGGATGAACAATAAGTGACAATGTGCTTCTGTGGCTTTGCATGGCCTGTCTTTGCATTGTAAAGGTTCTTTTGGAGACAGCACCACGTTCTCCTTAGCAGCCCACAACCCAGGCCGAGGCAGCAAAGAGAGTGCAGAAGGGCAAAAGAACTGACTGCAAACAGAGCATACTATAAAAATGATAAGGACTAGAGGAACAACCCACGGCAAGCCAAACAATATATACAAGTACAAAGAAAAAAGTTCCATATAGAATGACTTGTCTCTCTCTGCCTCTCTCTCTCACACACACACACACACACACACACACCCCGCGCCACACACACAATGATATATGTTCAAGAAAGACCTACATGTAACAATGATACAAAGGAAACAATAACCCAAACGATCAAGGAATTCTGGTGCGAACAAAATAATGTATAATACAAATTAATAGGCTGAAAACAGAGACTGAAACAAAAACATGTTCAATAAGTAATTAAAGACAACAGATATTCAATTGAAGATGTGCTGTTGCAACCTAAACCGATTTAGAAAATCTGAATTATATAAAAGAGAGTCGACATTTCAGCCCTTTAGTACACTTAACCTGGGCTATCATCAGGACAAAGTGTTGCAAGAACATTTGATAGAAAGCAACCTAGACAATGAGTGGAAGAAAGAAAAGAAGGTTGATACTACGAGATACACAACCAGTGTGTGTAGAAGGGAACAAGCTCAAGTGTGGGTTTACCTACGGAGTTCCTTGATAGATGAAAGCGAAAAAGTAATGAAGTATCGTAAGCCAAAGACTAGTCCTACAGTGAAACAATTGAAAAGGTCAGTATCCGAGCCAAGGTGAGTCACAAGTCTCACACCACAACAATCTAGAGGTCCTAAAAGTGACATGTATCTGAGAATGTGGTAAATGACTACACAATAGCAAGTGGCCAGCCAATGGACAAGACTCAGTATGTTTAAACCTAACTCAGCACATGTTCAAAACCTTACTAAAGGAAACAAATTCACAAATTACAAAATTAGTGTGAGACCACTTACTCAGGATTGAGCTGCAGAGAAATTAACCTGGCCAATCTCCAGATCCAACTGGACAGGCATGGCCCGTTAGAATGAGGAAGCTACTGAAAGTTCAGGGACGCAATCAAAACAGAAAAACTCAAGACGGCAACAAAAGCTGTTTGAGTCAGTGCGTATAAATCCGGAGAATAGTTAGTGCACCTCGTGGTATCTGTTTAATGTTCTCAATGGAGCCCGAAATGAGAAACCTCAAGGCTTCAACAGGAGCAGTGCGAGTCCACACGCATATGGGCATGAAATGATAAGCGCACCTGACGTCATCTGTTAAGCACTCCCAATTGGCCATACAGTGCAACGAGTATTACTACCATGGTTCTTAAGGTTACTAGGTCGATCCGTATATTGTTATAGTTTGTTTGGCTACTGGTTGGTAGTGAGGGTCTTTTATTGAGTTGTTAGTTGGTTGTTTCTATTTGGAACACTTGAGATTCCAATCTTTTGAAGTATGTAGAACAGGGGTCTCCAACCTTTTCAGTAAGAAGAGCTTCTTGGGGTCAATGAAAACCATTCAGAGCTACTAATAATAAAGTTGGGATAGTGACCGCATCAGCTAAGTTTGCATTAGTGGCCACCAAATACAAGTTTGCCAGCTGTGATCACATCACAGCATGAGGCATGTTGCCTGCAGTAATTTTCAAAATGTTTTGTAATATGGAATCCCTCTATATTGCTAAAAAATAATAATAGCTATTGCTGTAATACCCCCGGCACCAAGGTAATAATATTAATAATAATTCTATGCAAAGCTACATGATTTATCACTCAATTAACAACTAAATATATTTTGAAATTGCAATGTTTTTTCACATATAAATACTGCTAAGCAGAAGTGTATAACTTAGTGGACTTTATTGCACTTGAAAGCTACTCTCAGGCAGCTGGAGAGCTACCAGTAGCTCACGCGCTACTCGTTGTAGAGTAAGGATACTTTATCATACAGTGAAGAATACATAGCTGAGTTGCTTGCAGCATCTACATTTGTACCAGTTCTTTCACAACCTCAAAACTCAATGCTGCAGTTGCTCTGCGCTGGTAGATGGTGTTGTGTGGCTCTGTGTCAACATTCTGCTCTGGAAGCGAAGTGTGAAGCTGCAAATAAGAGCCACCCATGCTCACTAATGTCAGTTCCTTCCAGGGCTTCTCCTTATTCTTTTGAGCAGATTTTTCCTAAGAAATTATCCAGTGTGCAAGGGAAATATCACTCCATAAAATGACAGGATTCAATCCATGTAGGCAGTCTCATGTACATGTCTGTGATGAATCCACACAAAGTCTGTTTGAGGTGCCTGTGGTTGGACCACGATTCCAAAGCCCGTGGTGACTGTGCCCAGGTGAGCCCAAAAGCTTTTCTGGAATTTGATGCAAACCCTACATAGCCTAGCATCTACATCACCGTGACCAGTCGAAGTCAAAAGAAAGATTCTATTCCAACTTTCAAAGTAATTCCAGAGGCAGGTCCTTGTTGCACTCGAAGTCTTCGGGCAAGTCAAAGAAGAAACATAAAACTTCTAAGCAGGAAACAGCTCCCTCCTGCCACTCTAAAATTCTATAGAGGGCGCAGGGGAATCAACATGCCTCTCTGTCTCACTCCCGATTTCCATCAAAGCCGATTCTGTCCTTGGTCCCGAAGCACCCTGGTTTCCAAGTCGGTCTGTAACATCACAGCATGAAGAGGCCTTCAGGGTTGTGCTGTGGATCTTCAACACTTTACTGGCTCCCTCTGGTGTGCCTTCGGGCCCCAAGGAACCACAGGGGCCTCCAGTTGGGTTTCCACCAGTGGGTCCATCCTCCATGCTGACTGTGCCTGCTTCAGCACCACCAACCCTTCCATCCCACTCACATCATCTCCAGAGGAAGAAGTACAGCCTATACTGCTGTACCTGAATCTGCCACAACTTCAAATGAAGTTGCATCTGGCGCCGTCTGTGGTCCAACCTCTTGTTAACTCACCCCTAATCTTGGAAATAAAAATTAATGTACTAAGTGAAGTATTGCAACCTGGTCAGGCTCCCATTAAGCCACTGTTACCTTTCAACAAGGCAATTACAGACACCCTTTCAGGGTGCTTGGTCCAAGACCTGTTTGGGACCTCCAACCAATAGACAAGTTGCCCATCACCTTTGACCATGCCTTCCTAACATAATGTCCCACTCTAGAAAGAACGGTTGTCCAGTCCTCCACCAGCAGGGTCAATCCAAATACATTTCCTACCACATCATCCAATTGCAGGTCCAATCGAAGTGAGGCTGGTGACAAACAGATATTTTCCAGTACGAGCCCTGATCTTCGATCTGTCAATGGCAGCTATCTCCTTGGCCTTTATTATCATGCCCTTTGGGATACCGTGGCTCAGGTTTTACTGAGTGTTCAAGATGACCTTTGGGCATCTCATGCAAGCTGTTCAGTACTGCTGCAATGCAGCTAAATGTTTAATTTGATCAGGACTGGATACAACTGTTTGCTTTTGACGTGCCATGGGCGCTAGTGTGGCTTTCTGTCTCCACACCTGGAAGAGATCCACCTGTTTTTCTTGGGACGTCAAGGCCGCTTTAATGGGCATGCTGTTTGTCGGATCCTGCCTTTTTATGGATAAAGCTGACTCAGCCTTTGACCTCTTTAAAGGGCGCATTCCTTGGTCCTATGTACTCTCATGAGGCAGTTCCACCAGAGATTTTTACCGCTTCATGGCTGTTGAGGTTTTCTCGTCAGTTAACACCAGACTCCAACTCAAGCACACAAGGCTTTTCAGCCCTTCCATGGCAGAGGCCTCAGTTCCCAGAGCCATCAAAGTCAGCAGGGGCAACATGCAGCTCAGTTCCCAGCACCTCACCGGCTGCACTTGCAAAACCGCTTTAGTGTTTCCTTTCTGCCACACAGACACCCTTTCAGAGGCAGGATCCAATAGTTCCTCTAGGGATAGTGGCTATCATGATGGACAAGTTGGTGATACAAGTTGTCAGCTGGGGCTACACTCTTCCTTTTTTATATACCCCTCTGCACCTTCCTTGGCCTTTAGTGATGCTGGCAGAAGACCAATATATTAGTCTTACGACAGGAAGTATATACCCTTTTGGCCAAATGGGCCATAGAGAGAGTTCCAGCCTTGAACCTAGGAATTGGGTGTTAATCCTGCTACTTCCTTATGACAGGGAAGGACGGGGTCTTCATCCTATTTTAGAACCCTGCTGTTTATCTTGAAGGACAAATTCCCAATACTGACACAATGCCGACACTAGCCCAAGTCCTGCGTGCTGGACCCTGGAGACTGGATGGTGGTGTTCAACCTGCTTGACACCTGTTTTCACATCCTAGTCCTACAGGTCCACAGGTGCTACCTGCAGTTCACGTGGACCACAAGCATTTTAAGTTCTCAGGGCTCCCCTCTGGGCTCACCAGTGCCCCTCCGGTGTTCATGAAAGTAATGGCAATTATTGCAGCACATCTACAGTGGTTGGGGGTACCACTTTTTCCTACCTCAACTACTGGCAGCTGTATGTGAGCTCACCCTAGACAGTCATCTAGCTCCAGATGATGGCAAACCTCCTAACATCGTTGAGATTTTCTATGAATGAGCCAAAGGCATCTGAGCCATTCTGGATACAGTATGGCTTTGTGCTTTCCCCCCCGTAACAGAGAGTCTCAGACATTTGGGCTGTGATCCTGATGTTGCAGCCTGAATCACAGATATCAGTGCGGGTGACTGAGGTTGCTGGGATTGTTGACCTCTTGCATTCTGCTTGTGTCACATGCTCGATGTCACTTGCGGGCTCTGCAGCAGGACCTAAAATTCCAGTGGGCTCATCAATGAATTCTTTCAGATTGGACCCAGAGCTGACGATGGTCATGGATGCATCAATACCAGTTTTGTGGAAGCCATTTGGGAGAGGTAGACAATAGAGGAATCTGGTCTCTGGCAGATACTCACCCCCACATCAACTTGTTGGAGTCAAGTGATTTGCTGGGCTTTGAAAGCCTTACTGCTTACCATCCAAAGACATCTGGTGCAGGTGTTCACGGACAACAAAACCACTGTGTTGTACTGCAACAAGCATGGCAGGTTGGGGTCCTCACCCTGTACTGAAAGTGGCTGGAGCATCAAGGGATTTACGTGGTGGTGAACTGCTTGGTGCGATCCTTAAATGCTATAGCAGATGAACAGAGCTGCTGGCAACTAGTGGATCACAAATTACAGTTGCACTTGGCAGGTGTTCAGACCTTCTTTCAGCAATGAGGAAGACCTTGGTTTGATATTTTTACCAACACGAGAATGTCCAGTCAGCACTTCACAACGCTGGTATTTCTAAAGCAGATATCACTCGGAGATGCATTCTTTTTAGTGTAGAGTTCAGGACTCCTGTTTTCCTTCCTGACACGGCCTCTTCTGCCATGAGTTCGAAGGAGGGGCCGAGGCCATCCTAGTGACACTGGATTGGGCCAGGAGAGTGTGGCACTCTGAGGTCCTGGGCATGAGCATCTGTCCTCAGATCAAGCTGCCGGTTCGGGAGAATCTCAGTCACAGGAGCAGGGCATGGTTCTGCACCTGGGCCTGCACACTTACTGTCTCAATGCTTTGAGATTAAGCTGCAACAATTGACCTCCTTCGAAGTGCACCCTGAGTTTGTTGATGTCATCCTTACAGTGAGGCATACTTGCACTAAATCTGTGTATTCAAGCTTTTAGGACAAATTTGTGGATTGGTGCGACCCCTGACATTGACCCATTACAGGCACATTTTGACTGAACCTTTGCTGTTTGTTTTGTGCCTTGCCTTGCAGGGGCTTGCTTTGGACACTGTTGAGTGCTGCCTACCTGTTCTTTCGTCCTCTTTGTGGTTGCTGGATCAACCTTCGTTATCTAAATTACTGTTTTTTATGAGGTTTTTGAAACATTTGCAACACCTGGTCCCACCAAAACCCTTAGTGATGCTGATGTGGAATTTGAACTTAGGAGGGTCTGATTTATATTTAGGTAGTCAGCCCACCATTCTGCCATGAGGACTTCCAGCGCCTTGAGACCTGAATGGGTGATTTGCCACGCTATATAAGAATCCTGATTGATTGATTAGTAAATTGTTCCATCTTCACGATGGAGAGGCTGCCCAACTAATTTATAAATGACTGGTAAGCAGGTGGTCATTTATGAAGGTACTGGCAGGAACTGCTGTCACGGCGGTTTCTGTATCATTTTACTGTTTTCTACAGGGTTTCATCGGAAGGATGCACCCCTGTTGCAAACAGTATTCATTTTTTTTTCTTTTTAAAAAGAAAAGTAATGCTCCCCTCGTCATGAAAGACTTCTCCCATGGTAAGGGGAGCATTAGAATGGTTTTAATGTTGCTGGCGGTAATGAACAGTAAAAAATGACTACTTGTTCCCATCTAAATTGGCTGGGAGGACATGTAGCCATTTCTCTAAAGACCCTTTCTCCAAAGGGCCGTCAGAGAAGTTTGGCCACAGTGGAGACAAGGTATTCCCCATTGTGGCTAAATTTAAGGTTCATCCGCAATTAAATATGGCGGGAAGACTACTATTTTGGCAGGGCGGGAATTCCGTCTCTATTTTGACTGAGTGAATACCAATATATAAACCAAGCCCTTAGTCCTCTTGTGGACTGCTTTTGAGCTGCTCAGTTGTCCCTTGAGACTTCTGACCTCAAAGGTAGACTTCCTCATCACCATAACATCAACTTGGTGAGCGTATGAACTTCAGGCAGTCTGGGTCAATCCACCTTATACAACTTTCTTTTCTGACATGCTGGTTTTGAGGACCCGAGCCTCCTTTCTGCATAAAGTGGTCACTCCTTTTCATGTCAGTAAGGATCTCACCCTTCCAGCATTCTTTGCTCCACCTCATAACTTTAAGAAGGAAGAGTGAGTGCATCATTTAGGCCCTAAAAGAGTGTTGTGTCTCTACAATGATTGTACCGAGGAACACCAAGTGGTCAATCAGTTCTTTGTAGGTTTTTCCACAGCAAAGAAGGATAGAGTAGTGTAAAAACAGACCATCTCCTGATGGATTTGTCTTTATAAATATCTGGCCTGTGTTGGCTAAGAACCAGCCTCCAGAACGCATACCAGCTCATTGCACCAAGGCCAAAACACCTTCCACTGCATTAGCTTGTTTAGTGTCTGTTGTGCACATCAGTCATGCAGCCACGTGGGCTTCAGTACACACATTCACAAAGCACTGCTGCCTTGACAGTCAGGTCCATCGATAAGGGCATTTTGCCCAATTGGTCCTGCATGAGTTTCTGGTATGAGCCAGTTCACAGACCCACCACCTTGGGAGATATTTCTTTGATATCAGTTCACACTGTGAGAAATCTGTGGTTAGAAGTATCCATCAGAAGAACATGTTACTTATCTTCGGTAACAGTTTTTCTGGTGGATACCCTTGTCTAACTGCAGATTCCTCACTGACCCTTTCAGTTCTCCATTTTGGGAACTGAACTCTTTACCATGTAAAAAAGTCCTAATATAGAGATCTGCACATTGGTCATCCTAATTTGCAGATGGATTCTGCGTAAAGCCAAGAAAGCAACTGACTTCAGTGTGCCTAGGTGGAGCTTATTTGTGGCTCTGCATGTCTCTTCCTGAGCAAAACAACATTGGCACAGAGCTACCTGATGCCACCTGTGGCACGCAGACATACTGCTAAAAAGTTGCCAGATAAACTCTGACAGCTAGGTGAGTATTCACAAGGTAGGGAATCTTTGGTTAGCTAAATTATCGTCCAGAAAGATCATTACCAAAAGTAAATAACATGCTCATTCAAATGAGTAGCAGGTTGCAAAGGCAGTCTTAGTTAAAATACCCATTCATGATGTAGGATGCCCATCGCTCAGGCACTTACCATCCCATGCATTCACATGCCTTTCATCTAACCAGTCTATTATATTCTACCACCAAATACGTCTTGATCCAGTGTGATAGTGCTTCTCCTCTTTTCTTACCTTTCAGAGAGCTTGGTGACACAATGCAGTCTATTTACCCTAGAAGCTGATATGTCCCTCTTTCCTTGCTTGGGGAAATCAAATGCACTATCTCATGTGGCATTGTCCCTCATCCTATCTGAGCCCCATTTCAGGTTCTGTGGGCTGACTTGCTGCACTGTAACTCTGACTGCAAGCTGTACTGTGTCTCCGTCTTGTCCTAGGTCTGTAGGCCATATTGGACTGGAACCTTGGTGCATACTAAGGCTGCAGGCCATGTCAAAGTCTGGTTGTGAGGTTCAAAGACCACTCCCTGATTTTACTGGGCCCATTAGTACATCCTGAAGCCAAAGTGCTGGGTCAGTTAGGTGGGGAAAATGCAGAAGTCACTGACATCCCAAGGCCTCCCAAACTATCTGAGTCCCAGTGAAACACTGAACAAGCTGTGAGCAGCAGGCCCTGACTACCTGCTTGAAGTGAGATGTTGGTGAAAAGAAGCAGCAGTGGTGTTTGCAGCCTGGGAATTGCTCTGTGGAGGCAGCAGCCGGGCCTGCACACATGGAGGTAGGTACATGGTCACACAGGTCATGGCACTCTTCAAGCCTGAGGCAAAAATCCAGAATACAAGTTTGGACCTTTACACTCAGGCTTCTACTGAGTATTTCCCTTTGCTGGTTTATCAATCACCCTGTGACCATTACATCAAAATTTTGAATTTGTGGGAAGATAAAAACCACCCTGCCCATCCAATCAACCCATTTCTTGTATACTATTGCCATACATTTCCTGTGTTTTTTTCTTTATTCTTGTTTACTCAAAACGTTTGTTCTATGTACCCATCCCAGGCCTTTTTGAAATAATTTGTTACTTTTGCCTCCACCACTTCTGCTGGGAGGATTTTCCATGTCCTTATTTATCCTTCAAACTAAAACAGTTCTTTTATTGCAACAAAAGCCTCTTTCACACATTGATCATAGTTTTGCAATATGCAGTCATGGAAAAAGTAGCTTTAGTTTTAGCTATATGTTAGTCACCAGGTCTCTTGTACCCAACAATGACTTAAAATGGGCCTCATGGCCGCCCTTGCTCATTGTTCAATAGCCCACTTATCTATTTCACTTGCCTGCTGCTGGTCCGTGGATAGAAAAAAGGGTCTACATTAAAAAAAAACATATATTATTGTTTTTAGGTTTGTTTGAGAGTTGTAAGTGGCCCTGTGCACCACTGTTTACTCTCCAACAAACTTATTTTAAAAGGGTCCTAAGGGGGGACCTCTTCTCTTTTGTGAATGTGTTACACCGTAACTCCGGATGAGAAATTTTTCAATATTTTTTCACCACTTTACATCCACAAAACATTACCTCATACCATAACAAATTGCTATTGGGATTGAATGCCCTAAACATGCCCCTTCCAAACAGTGATTCATTATGACATTCTAAACCAGTTTATAATACGGTAATATGGCGAGTTGGTTTAGAAGGGAGTCGGAATTACATGTATTGTTTAGCTTTTTTAATTCATTTGTAGAGATATTTTGGAAAGTATTAAAATGTGTAATGCGCTGTTGTGTTTTGTGCGCGCTTGTTTCCATGGCTTCATGGCAACGCGTACATTGTTCTAATTTGTATTCGAGAATGGTTCTACTCATGATTCGGCAGTTTCTTTCCTACTGATCCAAGAGTTGGACGCTTGATCGAGTGGTGCCAAATAAACATCTTTCTTATTCTTCGTGCACTTGTCTTATTCAACAAGTGGTGACGAGCAGCACCACTCCTCGGATATGCATTCTTCTCGTCTCTTTGTTCTTGGTTGTCAGCTCTTTGGACGTCTTCTGCTGCCTACCTTGGTTTTCCCAGTGGCTGCTTTGTCAGACACGTCTTTGCGCACAGCTCCCTTTGTGTTCTCTTCGGACCATGTGCCACACACGCGAACCTCTTCGGATTGTCTCCTCTTCTTCGGGATTGCATCGTATATCCTCTTGAGAATGGGAGCCTGCAGACGCCGTTACGTGCGCACGCAGGCACTGCTTAGTTTTGAGAGTGCTTGTTGTGTTGTGGGATTGCAGCGTATATCCTCTGGAGAATGGAAGCAGCAGACGTCGTTACGTGCGTGCGCACGCATTTCTTACTTTTGAGAGTGCTTGTCATGTTGTTGAACTGCTTGTGTGTTTTCAACCTACTCCTACAGTTCTGGTGTGACATTTTTATCGTCATCACGTTCTTCTCCCTCATTGGTGGATTCTACCAGGAAGTACTGTTCTCCATTGCTGCCTTTCCTCTTCGTTGTAAAACATTTGGTCTGTTCTCACCTTTTCAACCTGAGGAAACAATCTCTGTGTTTTAACTCATTTGTATGACTACTCACATGGATCTCATTTATTCAAATTAATTAGTTATTATTTTTTTCTTTCCCTTCCCTCTGCCTTCTTGTTACCATTATGTCTGCTCAGAGTTTTTCTCTCCCTCCTCCACAAGTATTCTGGCCAGCAGGAGGTGTTCCTTGTATGAAATGGCCACAATGGAAAGCATTTTTTCTGAATTACTTTGACACTATTGATGCCCAAGGTGAAATCTCTCCTCAACAGAAAAAAAGGGTTTTCTTACATTGTGTTGGACCGGAGGGTTTGAAAGCATGCAATCAAATGACTAAAGATAGGGACAGAGAAGGGGATCAAAATGTATTTGATAATGTTATCAGTGCGTTTGACCAATATTTTTCCCTGAAAGTGTGTATTGGTATTTTAAGATACAAATTTTTCCACAGGAAACCGGAATCTAATGAAAATATTGATGACTATCTTGCTGCTCTTAGAACATTATCGTTAGATTGCAATTTTGGACAGTTACAAGAAGAATAAATTAGAGATCAAATTGTTATGCACGTTAATGATTCTTCTATTCAGGAGAGGTTATGGATGAATGGGGATTCTAGTATACTGCAAATCCTAGATATCGCCAGAAAGGCTGAAATGTCCTCTACGAGTGCTAAGGTCATTCAGAAAGAGTCCAAACTAGATGAGTGTGTAAGTAAAGTTAATTCTAAGAATCGAGGGCAGAAATCAGGTAGGAAACTAGAGGTGAGTAAGGACACTTCAAAAGAGCACCTTAAATGTTTTCGTTGTGGTAGCAGTTCACATTTGGCGAATAACAAATCATGCCCTGCATTAAAACAGAAATGTTCTTCATTTGGGGTATTAGGACATTTCTCTAAAGTTTGAAGAAAAAAAAACTCCATAACGATGTTAAATTTGTCAAAGAAGGGTGTGATAGAGATGAAGTTTCTTCGTGGGACAAAAGAGATGATGATAAGTTTGTTTTAAACATCAGAGGTAATGAGAACTAAATTTTGAATGTTGACACAGGGAAGGTCAAGAAGAAACCAATTTGTACGGTGACTATTGGAGGAGATGATGTATGCGGATTCAGGCTCACCTTACACTATTATCGATGAACAATTGTGGTTTGATAAATAAAATAAAAAAATTGGGAATATTTTGGTAATTCCTGATATTTCTCCAGGAGGTTTTCTGGTGAGAAAATTGATTTAGTAGGCTTTACCACATTTTATTTGAATTCAAGTATAGATCTAGCTTATGTAAATTGTATGTTGCGAAGAAAGGTCCTGCAATTTTAGGTTGGCAAGACCAAGGTAGTTTGGGCATTATTTTAGACCCCAATAGTCCTGAACCTGTGATGGTAGTTGACAGGTGGGAATCAGTAAGTAGCTTGGTT
This sequence comes from Pleurodeles waltl, assembly GCF_031143425.1. Classification (NCBI taxonomy): domain Eukaryota; kingdom Metazoa; phylum Chordata; class Amphibia; order Caudata; family Salamandridae; genus Pleurodeles; species Pleurodeles waltl. The sequence goes on from NC_090442.1 coordinate 522,950,671, forward strand.
CAGAAAAAGTTTCCTAAGGTTTTTAATGACTGCATTGGTAAGTTAGCTGATTTCGAGCATAGCATTGTGCTCAAAGACAATGCCATACCTAAGATCTTCAAAGTAAGGAATATACCCTTAACAGTTAGGAGTGAAGTTGAGAAGGAATTTAATGCATTTATGAATGCAGATATAACAGAAAAAATTGAATAATCCGAGTGGATTTCTCCAATTGTAGTTGCTAGACGTTCAGATGGCAAGATTAGATTATGTATTGACTTGTGTTATTGTGACCAGGTATCCCCGATCAATCCTTCGAGAAGTGCTGCAGATGACGTATCGAAATCATCCGATACGTCATATCCGCGTTGCCGGGGGAACGTGGCCAGAGAGAGGCTGGCGTCCAGGCGTTGCTGGGGTAACCCAGGAGGGTTTCCGGCCCGGGACGCTAAAGAGGCCGAGTGCGCCGATGAAAGGGAGAGAGGAGCCCGAAGGGAGGAGAGCGGAGAAAGGAGCTGAGCGAACGGAGAAGAAGCCCAAGGACGAGGAAACCTACGGAGGCGGCCAGGCGGGGAATCCCAAAAGGAGGGACCACGCGTACAACGAGGTGCCGGAACCGGTCAACGCTGTCGAAGGGGATCAACAGACGGACCACCCCAGCGCCAGCCACGACCCTGGAGGGTCGTGGCTGAACAAGGTACGGTCCTTTTGGACTCACAGAGGGAGCACTACTCTAAAGGGGACTGGGGAGGAGAATTAGAGAAGGGTGAAGGGTAAAGCGGGAGGGAATTAAAGGACACAGGGACAAACACGCGTGAGACACTTTTCAGGGCACTATAAAACTCCAGGCAGTGGTCACGTCGTTCCCACAACTCCTCACTGGCACAACCCCACCCCTTTCTTGCCTCTTCCCCAGTCTGTTATAGTACAGAGAGAAAGACACGTACTTTCCCACCCCACTTACCGTAGCGTTTATTTCCTTCTGTTTTCGGTACCCCAACACCGGAACCACCCGAGAGACCACCAGAGCAGCGACCTGAAAGAGAAGAAAGAGAAACAGAGGAAACCACCAGTCAGAGGAGGAAAACGACACCTTCAGTCTAAAACCAAAACTCCCTCAAAAAACAAACATTGAGACATTTAATTTGAATAAACCACTTACCTGAGCAACCCCAACGTCTCTCTGTTGCCTTTATACTGTTCGTCCTGTCACAGTGGGGGCAGCGGTGGGATATTAGGAACCCACCCAGACAACCAAACAGTATAAAGAATGAGTGAAAGCCCGTCTTTGGAGGATATGATCAAACAACTGGCAGAAGGCCAGCGACACTTGCAGTTGGTATGGGAGGCACACCAACGAGAAGCAAAAGAGGACAGGGAAGCCTTACAGTCTGCTTTAAAAAGCCAGGCGACAATCCTTGCAAACAACCAATTGGTACACGAGACTGCCATGAAGAAACTAACCGAGACCATTGCCGTCAGTAAGGTCCACCCCAATGTCCCAAGTTCCGTGTTACAGAAATATCAAAACGGGGAAGACCCGGAGTCTTTTTTCACTAACTTTGAGAGAGTGGCTTCTTCAGCCCAGTGGCCTGAAGAAAGATGGGGTCAGTATGTCGCACCCTTACTTACCGGTTTATTACAAGCAGCCTATCAAGCAGCAAACCCGGGGGGAACCACACCATACAAAGAGATAAAGACCAGCATCCTAGAACGGGTTGGACAGGACACAGAATACTACTGGGTCAAATTCCGAAAAATCAAATGGGGACCAAATGAGGACCCCGTACCTTTTATTTTCGTGTAAAAGATTTGGCCTTGAAATGGTTGGGTCCTATCGGGAATAGTCGCGAGGAGGTGATACAAACGATTGTTCTCGAACAATACTTAGACGCCTTACCTCCTTCTACAAAAAACTGGATCCGCCAGCATCCAAAAGTGAATACCGACATGGCGATCGATTTAGCATGTGCATATCATCGCTCTGCAGATGTAAGGGGTGTACCACCCAGACCCAGCATAAAATCGGGTGTGCCCAATCCCAAAATCTCTCAGAGAGTGCTCCCCGACGAGCCAGTTCCCCGTAGACTAACAGAAAGTCCGCCTGTACAGGGACCCCAATGTTACAACTGTGGGGAATGGGGACACATAGCCCGCATGTGTCCGAGGAAACATGACAGTAGTGAGCCGATGGAGATAGGAGTAACTCGGCGACGGGTACTTTGTACCGGAAGAGGTAACATTAAGTTCAAACAGACAATGAAAATCAATGGACGGTCGGTATGTGCTCTAGTTGATTCGGGTTGCAGCCAGTCCGTGGTTAGGGAAGACCTAATAAACCCGGTAGATAGGGAAACAGGGCAGTGGGTGAATATATGCTGTATTCACGGAGACAAAGAGCAATACCCATTACAAATACTGAAAATAGAGTGGGGAGACTACAGGGATTTCCTGCCTATGGGGATAATGCCTCAACTGATTGAGGAATGTATCGTCGGGACCGATTACGAACATTTTCAGGAGCTCCTGGATCAGGTTAGAAACCCCAAGGTGACACAGGACTGGTGGGGTAAAGCTCCTTTTTCTGACAGTACTATTGAATGCCCTGTAACCCGTAGAAAACTGTCACGTCGGGAAAAACGGGAGGAGAAAGGGCATTTCCGGAATCATAAGGGGCCGGAACAAGCCCAAGGACTTGTAGCGGAAACCCACGAAGCACCTGTCAGTTTTCATCAACAACAGAGAGAAGATCCCTCTCTCGCTCAGGCATGGAGATCCGCAAAATCAGAAGAGACCGAGGAGGTGGGTCCTTACTTCCTAATTAAAAGAAACCTCTTATATAGGATAACCACTACTCGTACGGGGGAACGTAAACAACAACTATTAGTACCAGAACATTATAGGAATCACGTCCTGACCCTGGCTCATAATCAACCAGGAGGGGGTCATTTTGGGAGGGAAAAAACCGAAGAGTATCTCCTCAGGCGGTTTTATTGGCCAGGTGTTTTTGCACACATAAGAAAATATTGTTCACAGTGTCCCAGGTGCCAGCTTACTGAACCGGGTAAACCTAAAAAAGCACCGCTAATACCCCTACCCATCATAGACATCCCCTTTAGCAGGATAGGGATGGATCTGATTGGGCCCGTAGTACCCTCGACTAAAGGTCACACGTATATCTTAGTTATGGTTGATTACGCCACCCGATACCCCGAGGCTATTCCTCTGAAAAGCATGACTACAAAGACAGTTGCCCAAGCAATGATAACCATCTTCTCTCGAATTGGGTTTCCCCATGAAATACTCACCGACCAGGGGACCCCCTTTATGTCTACTCTCATGAAACAGGTGTGTAAGACATTAGGTATTTCCCAAATCAGAACTTCGGTTTACCATCCACAGACGGATGGATTGGTGGAACGTTACAACCGGACAATAAAAACCCTACTGAGAAAAATAGTGCAGGATTCAGGGAGAGACTGGGATCAGAAATTACCACTAGTGTTATACGCTATCCGAACCCACGAACAGGCCTCTACAGGTCATAGCCCATTTGAGTTAGTGTTCGGTCGGCAAAGCGTTCCCTTCTAGACATGGCCATTGAAACATGGGAGGAAGAAGCGGAAGAAGGAGGAAGGCCCTTATTAGAATATGCCCACAACTTACGGTCTCACCTACAAGGATTATGGGAAGAGGTAAGAGAGAATATGGAACAGGCCCAAATAACATAAAACAGTATTATGACAAAGGGAGTAAGCTGAGGGTTTTACAACCAGAAGACCAGGTACTAATAATGCGTCCCACATCAGAACAAAAACTCCTTGCGAGATGGCAGGGTCCATATCGGGTAATTCGAGCAGTTTCTCCTGTTACGTATCTTATTGAAATCTCGGCCAATCCAAAAAAAAAACAGATTTATCATATAAACCTCTTTAAAAAATGGGAAGCACCCGACAACCCTGACGTTTCCATAGGAATGGGTCGATTCCTATGTCCCAGTAACAGTTTAAATATTGAGTTCTGTCCCACAGGTCACAACGGTGGAGAAGGGTTACCCTCGGTAAATGAAGCCTTGACGAATCTAGAGAAGGGGCAAGTATATAACTTACTGAAGCACTTCCAACATTTCTTTTCAGAAACGCCTGGTAAAACCACCTTGATATACCATAAAATACGTACGACACCAGGTAAAATTGTTAGGTTACGTCCGTATCGTATTCCCGAGGCAAGGAAACAAATCATAGAGGACGAGATACAGAAAATGCTAGCTCTCGGGGTGGTGGAACCTTCGACTAGTCCCTGGTGCTCCCCAGTCGTCCTGGTACCAAAACCTGACGGTACTATCAGATTCTGTATCGACTTCCGAAAGCTTAACGAAAATTCAATGTTTGACACGTATCTAATCCCTAGAGTAGACGACGTCCTAGAAAAGCTGGGAAAAGCAAAATATATGTCCACGATAGACTTAACTAAAGGGTATTGGCAAATCCCGTTAGCCCCTGATGATAAAGAAAAAACGGCTTTCGCGACCCAGTCCGAGCTTTATCATTTCACTGTGCTACCGTTTGGACTACATGGAGCACCAGCTACGTTCCAAAGGTTAATGGATAGGCTATTAAAACCATTTCATACTTTTGCAGCAGCCTACTTAGATGACGTAGTCATATTTAGTGAGACCTGGGGAGATCATCTAGACCATTTACAACAGATATTCCACACTCTCACAAGAGCGGGTCTAACTGCCAACCCCAAGAAGTGCATTATAGGAAAACCAGACATCTCATACCTAGGATACAAAATCAGTCAGGGGACTCTGCAACCCCAAACTAAGAAAGTAGACGCCATACTAAATGCACCTACCCCTAAAACTAAGAAAGATTTAAGCTCGTTTCTGGGATTAGTAGGTTACTATCGAAGGTTCATACCTGAGTATTCCACTCTTGCAGCTCCCCTCACAGATCTCCTGTCTAAATCACACCCTAACTTGTTAGCACCGTTTTCTGATCGCCAGACGGCTAGTTTTGAACAACTAAAATCCTACCTAACCAAAGAACCCATATTACAGTGTCCAGACTTCTCCAAACCCTTCCATCTGTACACGGATGCCTCCGATGTGGGACTGGGGGGGGTTCTGGCTCAACCCGACGGGGAGGGTCGTGATCACCCTGTAGTATATATCAGTAGGAAACTGTTTCCTCGGGAACATCATTTTCCCGTCATTGAAAGGGAGTGTTTGGCTATTAAATGGGCCGTGGACAATTTACAGTATTACCTGTTGGGTCGACCTTTTATTCTTTTTACGGATCATGCTCCACTCACTTGGTTGGCCGCGCATAAAGATACAAATTCCCGGATTCTGAGATGGTTCCTTGTACTACAGCCATTTTCCTTTCAGGTCCGCCACATACCGGGGTCCCATCAAGCCCCGGCTGATTATTTGTCTCGGTTCCCTGACTCTACCCCGGTCCTCGAACAGGACCGTTCTTGGGAAGGGGTATGTGACCGGGTATCCCCGATCAATCCTTCGAGAAGTGCTGCAGATGACGTATCGGAATCATCCGATACGTCATACCCGCGTTGCCGGGGGAACGTGGCCAGAGAGAGCCTGGCGACCAGGCGTTGCTGGGGTAACCCAGGAGGGTTTCCGGCCCGGGACCCTAAAGAGGCCGAGTGCGCCGATGAAAGGGAGAGAGGAGCCCGAAGGGAGGAGAGCGGAGAAAGGAGCTGAGCGAACGGAGAAGAAGCCCAAGGACGAGGAAACCTACAGAGGTGGCCAGACGGGGAATCCCAAAAGGAGGGACCACGCGTACAACGAGGTGCCGGAACCGGTCAACGCTGTCGAAGGGGATCAACAGACGGACCACCCCAGCGCCAGCCACGACCCTGGAGGGTCGTGGCTGAACAAGGTACAGTCCTTTTGGACTCACAGAGGGAGCACTACTCTAAAGGGGACTGGGGAGGAGAACTAGAGAAGGGTGAAGGGTAAAGCGGGAGGGAATTAAAGGACACAGGGACAAACACGCGTGAGACACTTTTCAGGGCACTATAAAACTCCAGGCAGTGGTCACGTCGTTCCCACAACTCCTCACTGGCACAACCCCACCCCTTTCTTGCCTCTTCCCCAGTCTGTTATAGTACAGAGAGAAAGACACGTACTTTCCCACCCCACTTACCGTAGCATTTATTTCCTTCTGTTTTCGGTACCCCATCACCGGAACCACCCGAGAGACCACCAGAGCAGCGACCTGAAAGAGAAGAAAGAGAAACAGAGGAAACCACCAGTCAGAGGAGGAAAACGACACCTACAGTCTAAAACCAAAACTCCCTAAAAAACAAACATTGAGACATTTAATTTGAATAAACCACTTACCTGAGCAACCCCAACGTCTCTCCGTTGCCTTTATACTGTTCGTCATGTCACAGTTATCTTAGAGGCAGTATTCTCATTGACCGGTTTCCTTTACCACGCATTTCGGAAATGCTTTCTACCATTAAAGGTGCAAAGTTTTTCACCACCATAGATCTTTCAGCCGCTTACCACCAGATTTTGTTACATCAAGATTCTAAAAACTATACAGCATTTATTACTCCTTTTGGATGTTACCAATACAAGAGGATGCCTTTCGGGTTGGCTTCTGCTGCTGCTGTATTTCAGAGAATTATGCATTCCTTATTTGGTAACATGCCCAATGTACACTGTTTTCAAGACGATATTTTAATTCATTGCAAGGATAAAATTGAACATGATAAACTTTTAGATCGTGTTTTAAGTGTCCTAGATGAAAGAGGAGTAACAGTCAAGTTTTCAAAGTGCAAATTTACGGTTAAAACTGTTGTGTATTAGGACTATGTGTTGAGTGAGGAAGGAATTAAGCCCAAACCGGATTTGATCGATGCAATACGTTTGGCCCCGGATCCTGGTTGCAAAGATGATGTGAGATCTTTCCTCGGTCTCACAGTTTTATTCTAAATATATAATGAATTTTTTGTGAAAAACTTTCCACATAAGACAGTTACTCAAGAACAGTAACAAATTTAATTGGTGTAAGTAGTGTGATAGTGAGTTTTGAAACATAAAATCAGTTCTTGCAAATGCCACCCCTTTGCCGGGTTTTGATCCTAATTTACCCAGCATTGTTACTACTGATGCCAGCTCAAAAGGGTTAGGTGCAGTGTTATCTCAGAGGAAGAGTGATGGCAGTGAATCTTTAATTGCTTATGCATCCAGATCTCTCACTAGCGCAGAGGTGAAATACTCTTTTATAGAAAGAGAGACGTTAGCATGTGTGTGGGCTTTGGAGCACTTCAGAGCTTTTGTCTGTGGCAGACCTTGTCAGGTTTGTAGTGATCACAAACCTTTAGTTAAATTACTCACTACAAAAGGTATGGCCAAAGCTTCTGCACGCATTGCCAGGTTATCTGTGAGACTCCAAGATTTTCTTTACAAAGTAACTTATTTTCCTCGTAAAGATAATGTGTCTGCTGATTTTCTATCCAGGATACCATTACGGTTTAAGGATGAAACTAAGTCTGAGTGGGATAATTATCATATTGCCTGGATACATGATGAAGATATTCCTTTTATTGACAAGAAATCATGGGATGAGGAGTATTCCAAAGATGTTATTGTTCAGGAAGTGTTGAAGTACATTGTTATGGGATGGCCAGAGAAGAACGTTTTGGATCCTAACTTGAAGACTTTTTGGGAAGTTTGAAACAAATCGTCCCATTTCAAAGGTATATTATGGAGGGGTGATAGAGCTATTCCACCAGTTAATCTATGGGAATCTGTCACATTGCAATGTCATGAATGTCATGGAGGAATTGTTAGGACCAAACAATCTGTTAAAAAACATTTTTGGTGGCCTGGTTACGATATTTTCATAGATTGGTGTGTAAGAGACTGCCTAAAGTGTGCTAATGCTGACAAATCCTTAAGAAATTTAAAATCCAACACATACTTCTCTTGTAACCCCATGAGTCCTTGGGAAGTCATTGCTTTGGATTTTATTGGCCCTATTGGTGTTAAAGGTAAATACATTATTGCTGCCGTAGATATTTTTTCAAAGTGGCCAGTCATTGAAATTGTGGATAAGGTGGATTCTGATGCTGTTCATACATTTTTAGACAATATTTTTTACTGCCAAGGTTGTCACAGACAGTGGTGTACAATTCATGTAAAAAAAAAGCTAAGAATTATTTCAGTAGAGTGGGCATTAGACATTGTACTACCTCTTTGTACAATCCCAGTGGTAATGGTTTTATTGAACGCTTTAACAGAGTGCTTAAGGGCACAATTCAATCCGAAGCTATTGCCAATGATGATTGGGAATTACAGGCCAATAAAACTGTGTGGATGTATCGTACAATGATGAATGAGATGACAGGATGTACCCCTTTTGAGATTATGAGAGGGAGAGTTGCAAGAACTAAAAGCAATCCCTCATGGTTATTCGAGAATCCTGTAGTTACCATGGATTTAGATGCTGTAAGGCATAAACTAAGTGACACTCATGAGCGCTATCAAACAAAATTTGAGCAATGCAGAGGTACCAAGTCTGGTATTAATGTCAAGGTAGGAATGTTAGTCAAGGTTAAGAAACCTTGGAAAGTTAAGAAAGGTGAAAGCCAGCTTTTCAAACCTTTCAAAGTAATTGAAGTGTTGAAGAATGCTGTCAGATTATCGGATGGTAGAGTCTAGAATTTGAAACGCATTGCCATTCTAAAGGAAAATGGATGGGTGTATCCTAATGATCACAGTATACCTTGTGAGCGCAAGATTCCTCAGGATTATGATTTTGTAATTGAATCTGGAATGTTGAAGGGCAATGAAGAGAATAGTCAAGATGTTCATGAGGTACAGGATTTAGTAGTGGAACAAGATGGACTGGATTTTGAGTCGCAAGGATCATTTGATGATAATAATCCTACAAACAACGGGCAGGAATTCATGGAGCTTTGTGCATCTGGAGCTAAGCCTTCAGTGTCGGAGGTGCCAGAAAATAACTCTGTTACTAAGTCTAAAAGAAATAGAAGTAAACCAAAATGGCTTTCTGACTATGTTGTTTAGATATGTATTATTATTGTATTTTTTTTTTTTTTTTTTTTTTAGTGTTTGGGTGTTTTATTTCTAAAGAAAGGAGGATGTGTTGTGTTTTGCGCGCGCTTGTTTCTATGGCTTCATGGCAATGCGTGCATTGTTCTAATTTGTATTTGAGAATGGTTCTACTCTTGGATCGGCAGTTTCTTTCCTGTTGATCCAAGAGTTTGACGCTTGATCGGAGTGGTGCCAAATAAACATCTTTCTTATTCTTGACGCACTTGTCTTATTCAACATACACTCACAATTTTTTAACTTATTATGGATTAAGCAGCTGCGGACAATCGTTAAAGGCAGAAGCCAAGCCCCCCCACTGCAAGTTTCCTGGCATAACAAGCCTGACAGGATGAGGAAAGGTCAGCCTGACAGTCAATTCTACTTTACTCGGTTGTAAAAAAGACATAAAATCCCATATATCACTACAAAACTCAAACAACACATATAAACACATATAAATAACATGCATGTTAAAAATAAGCTCTAAAACATAATATTAACAATGTGGCGTATCCAGACAGCAAACATTAAGATTCACGGTTTTCAGATTTCAACCAACATAATATATTCTATAATCACACAATTAAATAGAGCCACAATCTAATGTATGGCATTAGGCCAAATGGCCCAACTCCAATGGAGGTATTTGGCCACTGCATACGAATGATTTGCTGGTTTCAGAACACAGGAGTCTAAGCGTTGGGCGGTACTGCCTACATCCCAATAGTGTACATATTGGGATAATGCAGTTTTTCCTAGGGTGGGTATAACCTGGGCAGAAGAAGAAAAAATGTGCTAAGGTCTATTTGACTTTCAGGATTAAGAGGCACCTAGAATTGCCATCAGTGTTTGGGAGCCCTTTTGAGGTAAAGATAAGAGAGAGAGTGTACTATAGAGCAGTTTGAAGAACAGGTTTCTGGCTCCTGGATTGCTACGTAGTCCAAAAAGGGTTCAAATTCAGCATGTTTTTTCAGTAAAAATAAAAACATCAGTGAATGAGCCACAGTTGCTCCTGCACACTTCCTTTTCGCACTTTCCTTTCCAAAAGGAATCCTTCAAAACCTCTACAGAGAGTGGAAGAGCCATCAAGCCAATATTCACCCAAGCCCAGTTCTGACAAAGTTTTTTCACATAGCATAGCCATTTGTTTTTACAAGCTTTGTCTAGGGCCGCTATGTTCTTAAGCACATGATAGGACTGAAATAGGGCAGGATGTGTCATTGAGCATAAGCCAGAATAGAACAGGCCGTAGGTGGGCTTTCGATGCAGTGACTCAAGGCCCAGGTCTCCTAACGGGTAGCAAGGGGATGATTTTGGGAATGCTTACTAGTGCTCGCAAAAACATATTTTCTGCTAAACTTAGTTCAGTTACATTTAAGTGGCCCCAAATCTCAGCTCCATAAAGTGCGCTGGCCTCTGCCTTCATCCTATATTCCTTAAGGACAGGTGAAATATGCTTGATTTTCGAGGACTTAAATATGAACAAAGTATAGGTGCAGCCTGGTATGTCAGGCATAAAGTGCTTTTTTTAACCTTAGTCAACCAGTACATATTCCTAGATAGCGAGATTCACAGGTAGTTCAAGTGTCTCAAGAGCAATAGAGCTAGTAAAAGATCTATGAGGACTTGTGGTCATAAATTTAGTTTTGGTGTAGTTAATCACCAGCCCTCTAGCCTTACAAAACTCCCCAAATCTATTCACCAGTGTTTGTTGCAATCTTCAAGGTAAGCAACCACTCCATTTAATATAGGGAAAATAGGATAGGGGCGCATCCCTTACGCACACCCCTATGAATGCCTATCTTGTCTGTTAGTTTGCCCCTAGGGCCCTAACGGACCTGCACACAAGTGCCCTGGTGGAGGTGCCTGATAATCTCCAGAAGGTCAGGTGACATCCTGCTGATTTCCAGAACTTCCCACAATTTAGATCGAGGGACCAGGTCGCAAGCTGTATTCAGGGCCACGAAAACCAGATAATTTTTTGATTAAAACAGTCTTCTAATAAATGGCCGTGAACCAGAAGACCTGGTCAATTGTGCTCGTCTGGCTTCTAAAGCCTGCTTGGAGATAGGACCAGGCCTCATGTTCCTCTATCCACTGATCAAGATGAAACAAGATCTGTCTGCTGAAAACTATTTGGATTACATTGATGAGGCTAATGGGTCTAAAGTTTGCAGGGGAGTCACTAAATCCTTTCTTATGTACAAGGACTTTCTCAGCCGCCTTTCAACTTGGTGACATTTCCATCACAACTAATATAAGGATGGATAGCGCATTTATGTATTTTGCCCAAGACCATGTTAAAAAGAAATAGGTCCACGGCCCCCATCTGGCCCAGCAGCTTTCCCTGCAGCTATAGACTTGAGGGCGGCAAGGAATCAGACAGAGTGCACAGGGAAGTTTTGAGACCCAGGCTCTTTTCATATCAATGACCATATAACTCAGAAAAGTATGCCAGGTCCCTGGCGAAACAGTATCTGTAAGACGAGATACAGGGCTCTGGCCCTTATTTGCTAACAAATGCCGAAACTTTCCCGAATCTTTATTTACAGCTGCCTCATGTAAATCTACCCAGACCCGAGTATTCCAGTCAGCCGGGTCCTTGGTTTTGGCCTGCTTGTAGTGTTTTCTACAGGGACCGTTGACAGTGACGTCCCCTTTCACTACAGCTTTATGCAATTTGGATTTCGCCTTGGAACAATCCTTGTTGAGCTATGTACAAGTTGGTCTAGGAGCGCTACCAGGATAGATTATTTTAGATATAAAGCACCCCAATGTGGTAAATAAGCTGTTGTGTATTGCTGGCATTGCGTCTAGTTTACTATTTAGGGAGTGATGGTGTTTGAACTCAACCAATGCCATAGACAGAGTCCTGCTCGTTTTGCCACTTAGGTGTGGAGGGAGGGACACCTTAGACCCCTTTATTCTTCTCCCATCATTAGAAGGTATCAAAATGGTAGCCTGTGAGCGGGGGTCAACTCGGGCCAGCTGAAGGAGATATTCATAGAGCAGTGTAGGGCGTTATGGTCACTGTCAGATCTCACCAAAACCATCAAGTCTGCTATGTCATGCCAAAGCAAAAGAGCTATCATTATATAGTCAATCCTATTTGAGGAGACTGCTGCATGACTATCAGATGGAGAACGGCCATTACATGCCCTCAAACCAAACACCACTGAGCTGGTACGCTACATCTGTCCAATGCCTAACATCAATGGGGAACCCCCCCCCAATACCTCCTCCTCAAAGATGGCTTGGTTGCTGTTGTCCAGGGGCTCATTGGTCGCATTGAAATCCCATGTGATGAGGCCATCATGAGATGTATATAGGTTTCTGTGACTAGCAAGATGGAGTATGGGCCGAGATTCACTGTCCCCCTCTGGTCCATCGATTATAAACATTACGGGGTTATTCTAACTTTGGAGGAAGTGTTAATCCGTCCCAAAAGTGACGGAAAAGTGACGGATTTACCACCAGCCGTATTACGAGTCCATTATATCCTATGGAACTCGTAATACAGCTGGTGGTATATCCGTCACTTTACCGTCACTTTTGGGACGGATGAACACTCCTCCAAAGTTAGAATAACCCCCTACATGTATGATACGGACAAGAATCAACCCCTGTGACCATGATACCTAGAATATCCTAGGACCCGATATCTAAAAGGTGAAGTTTTACATGCAGTGATATACGGACCCATATTATGAGTCCCCCCCTCAAAGGACAGCTCTTACCACTAAAACAAGCCAGTCTAATAAAGCTGACTTACCTGGCCTGTGGACTGGTCCAGTGCTCCAGGTTTCCTGGAGTAGGCATATTTCGAAAAGGGCGACAGACGCTATCCACTCTGGGTCGGCCATCTTTGATCTAATGCCTGCCACATTCCAGGATAACAAGTCCATTAACTGCGGAGTCCCAACCTGAGTGACCTGGTTAGTCATGGGTGTCTGTGTCACGTCACAGGCATTTTGGTCGATCCCCATAGAAGTCGAAACGGGGGTAACTACCCCTCTTTCAGAATCAATGACCAGTTGACCGGTGGGGGACGAGAGGGTACGATTTCTCAGTCAGCCCACCATAGAAATATCCTAGGTGGTGATATGATGAAGAATTTTCCTTTGGGCACCTTCCTGAGGTAGATGAAACTTGAATTGGATCCTGGTGCCAGGTTGGGAACCTTGCCCAACTCCATACCCACTAGTCAGTGTGCTAAATTTTTAGACTTTAGTGTTATTTGAACCATGTCAGGGGAATCTGGGGTGGGTGGGGGAGAGGTACTCTAAGCCACCTAGCATCTTAAAAAGCAGAGTGGATTACGGAATAGCAGTGCTGGACTTCCCTTATATATTAAATAAATTTATTAAATAAAGAGGCTTCATGTTCATGTAATCTCATGGATAACTTAGGCACCTTTTCCATATAAACTGTCCCATGTGCATTGTCATGGTCAGTTACCTTAGCACCAGGAATGGGTCACCAACAGGATGCTATTGGTGGATACATAACCCATTGGGTCGCTTAAGGATTTCCTGTCTATAAAAGATGCGGACGCAGGACGGGGAATCAAAGGCAACGGTCTGTCTAGGGGCTTGTCTCAGCTTGCGCTAGTGGGGCAGTTGGCAGCCTGCTTCCCTTGAATTAAACCCACACTCTCGTCCTTACGCCTCTTTTGTTCAGAAATCAGGGCCGCATAAGAGGAGAGCACATCATTTGGGATAGGCGTATGAGAGGGAAGTCTTTTAAGGATCTGACCTCTGCAGATAGGGAGGTACCAGGTCCCTAAGTGATAAAACCTCCTCCTGGAGCTGCTTAATTAAAGCTCCAGCGGGGTCAATGGAAATGCTTGTAGGAACAGTCCCTGTAGTGTGTAATAGTGCTGGGGTTACCAGAGGGGAAACTACACATGATTTCTCAGTGGGTAATGTTTATGGTACACTTAATAATAGTTCATTGGTCACCTTTCCTGAAATTGCCTTGTGGGTGATGGAACCATGTGGGCGGCAATCCTGTTAGAAAATTTGTGGAGAATACTCTCTGAGCCTGTTACATGCACAGATGCAAATTGGAGTTTACAGGTAGGGGAGAGATAGGGGAAGCATTACCTTGTACAATGGCAACTTGCTTGGCAGGGCTAATAGCCAGGGGTTTAGCCTTCTTCCTGGAAAATATGGGGGCAACTTTGTTGCGCGTTTTGGAAAGACCGCTAACCTGATCTGTCCCCAAAAGTGACTCGACCTCTTCAATTGAAGTATCAATGTAATTAATATTAGGAGGGGACTGGGGGTTAACTGGGGTCACTATTGTCATAAGTTTGCAGTTTTTATTTTTCTTGCCTGCTAAATTGTCTGCAGCTTTCCCATATTTGACCATCCGTTAAGCCCTAGCTAAGACTCTTAATTGGAACATTTAATGTAAAGCACAGGGTGCTGAGTGGAAAAACCATCTTCAGGTGTGCTATCTGGTAATCCAGACTAGGCTGTCAAAATCACACTTTGCACCCGCTTTAAACATGCAATTAAAATTAGCAAATTAACAGTTCTAGTACACCGGCTCCAATGAAATAGACAGATAATACGCGACACAAACCTCAGCAACACTTAACACGGACAATTGAGGTCAGCAAGATTCTAATTGAATAACTCTGATAAGGATAGACGCTTACTAAGCAGCACAGGCCTTTGCAGGAAAAAGGCACAGACAATAACGAAGCTTCCCAAGCTGGGTAAGAAACAGAACTTCCTCACGAAAGACCCCAGTACCAACTCAAAGGGGCCTCATACAATGTACGCACAACTAATGAGGTACCATTAGCCCTGGCACATAGCATAGAAACCAGTTTCCCAAAGTGCACCGCTAGTCATTAGCTAAAAGGGGATCTGTCTTGGCTGAGTCAGTTGCTCGCACCCCTGTTGCTTAAAAGGGCTTTGCTAAACTAGGAGCTGAATAATCAGGCAGATATGGTGCAGGTCAAATGAATGGCTCTCTGCTGAATGTACCACGGGCAAAGCAAGTCAGACATAAACCAATTAACAGTGACCTTGTAGGCTTGAAGATGAATGATGAAATTATTCCAACAGATGAAGTCACAGGAGCCTTGGTGGTGTGGGACCAAGGGGGGTGGCACTGCTCTGCCTCTTCCTGGTGGTGCGGGGTGCAGGACGAGGCTGCCCTTGGCCCGGGCTTTGCTTGTGCACATCCCGTGCATCGGGACAGGTGTTCGGGCTTTATAGCCCTCCTTACTGCACAGCTGACTCTGCTTGAGAAGGGCTGCCTCCTGGGGTCCATGTGCTGATAGTAACTGAAGTCCCAACTTGGCCAAACTCCCAGTCTGCTGGATGGGCGCTCACGCTTTATAGCACTCCTTACTGCACAGCTGACTCTGCTTAAGAAGGGCCGCCTCCTGGGGTCCAAGTACTGATGGTAACTGAAATCCAAACTTGACCAAACACCTGTGCAGCGGGATGGTGTTCTAATTTTATATCGCTCCTTACTGAACAGCTGACTGCTTGAGAAGGGCCACCTCCTGGGGCCCAAGTACTCCTGGTAAATGAAGTCCCAACTTGGCCAAACACCTGTGCAGCGAGATGGGCATTCGCACTTTATAGCTCTGCTTGAGGAGGGTTACCTCCTGGGACCCAAGTACTGATGGTAACTGAAGTCCCATCTTGGCTATGTACTCTTTATGTACATGTCAGGCAGCCAGGTGCTATACATGCGCTAAAAGGCTAGGCTAAACTGCAAGTGCCTGGCTGCCTGAGATACATTTTGCCAGGCTGAAGATGTCACAGCTTCTGTGAATGTGACCTCTGCAGCCTGGTAAAGCGCTTGAAGGACTTACCCTTCCTGGCGAGGGGCATCATCATTGATAGCCTTGAAGCTGGGCGCTGCAGTTTTAAGCCCTGAAGTGCCCAGAGCCGAGTGTCTATCACTGACACCTTGTCATAGAACAGGGTGGGGTCAGCAGTCTCACTGACTCCGTCCCACTATCTGACGAGTGAGGGAGTGCCACCTCAGCTAGTGAGAGGAGGTGGCAGTCTCAACTCTCCTGGAACCTCTGAGGCTTCTCCACAGTGATGCTGTTTAAGGTAAATTTTTATTTAATGTTTGATGCATAAGTGTATGTATGAATGTATGTGTATATTTGAGCACATGATGTAAACGGGTGTGCTTGTGAATGCATGGATGTGAGGTAGTGTGCGTGTGTGGTCCCCCTTGAGGGAGATCATGTTTTATTATATATATATCAGTGGAATAGAAGTGATATGGTGACAAATTAATTTACATTTAAAAGCCTAACGTAGAAAATAACATAGAAATGTAAAATGGGCTCATTTGAATTATGGTGGACCGTGTAGACATAGGTAGGCATCATGTTTGGCATGAAAGATATTTTTGTATTTATATTAAATGAAGTACAATTAATAGCTAATGTTAAGAGTGTTTTATTAAGATGAATATTAGAATTGAAGTATTAAATAAACATGAAATAATCATATTCATATTAATTTAAATGTATTTCATTAACATGAGTTACATATGTGCAGAAAAATAAATGCACATTTAAAACTGTTCTAACGTGTCGTAAATCATTTTGCAATTAAATAAATTGCTTTGCATATTTGAATTGAATTGTAAGGTGCACAATAGGTTTTATTAATGTATTAATTGTATTAATGTGTATTAAGGCTTTCTTAGTTTGACTAGGTCTGAAAGATTCATTCTGCAGCAGTAGAGGAAAATGACTTCCTTATTCTGTTCCTTCTGACCTGAATTCTTTTACCTATGTTGTTGATATGATATTGAATGTCCTATTGTATTGAAGTCGAAGAACATGTTTCAGCATTAACTATGTAACAATATTTGTTCTAGCTGTTGAACAAGACAGAAAATATGTAGTTCTCATGTAAGAAGTTGCTTAGTTCATTTTGTGTGCAAGAGGATCCTGATGTTGCAAATAACTAGAATATGTAATATTTTGTTGGAAATGTGTGAAATCATTGAAATGACAACGTACTTTTGCGGAGAAAACCTAGAACCATTGGATTCTGAATCTTGTACGTAGAAATGAGCCCACCTGAAGCACCAATGAACGGATCACAAATATTTCTGATTAGTGAGGAACTCTGGAAATTTGGAGTTAGTTTGAGCGAGTCTACTCCTGCCTCGAGTCTGCCCAAAAGTCTGCCAGAGTCTTTCTATTCCTGGTTTAAGTCTGCTGCTGCCATCTTTTGTTTCTCCAAGTCTCCTGATAAGTTTTCTGTCAGTCTAAATTGCTCTGTTCATTTATTCTGTTCAGTACTAATATGTCCAATCAGTTCTGAACTGCTGACTTCTCCTATGTGCAGCCTGTGTGCTGCACTGCCCTGATGCTGCTGTTAACTGACGTCGGGAGAAAGTGACCGTTCTAGCTGTCTCATGAGGAGAGGTGTAGCTAAATGTGGTTTCTTGTTTTCCTTTTTAGCTTCGATAATTACACCAGCATATTTTATAGAGAGTACTCATAGCTAGATGATTTTTCCAAATTATTTTCGTCTCTTCTTTTATTTTTGCCCACATGTGTTAGCCCGTTCCCACACATGCAAGTCTGAATGTGTGATAGTGATAGGAATGGTCAAGCACTGAAATCTGAAATCTGAATGTTAAAATTCTATTTTGATGATTTACTGATGTCACCAACATCTGCTTTGAAATCTGATAGTAATGTGCATAGTGTGTTAATGTATGTTATTTGTTTTGGAATGTTTAACAGTATTGATGCTTAGTAGGTTGAATCTCTTTAGACATTGCGTCAGCCTATGCTTTTCATGTATGTTTATAAGTTAGTTTTGCACACTATATACGTGACTTTGATTTTGAGATTGTAATAAAGCTTTGAAACCTTATTCAGTTTGGAGTTTGATTTAGTGTTAAATTGTTCATGGTGTCTAGGATTGTTTATGGTATAATGTAATTGATTTGTGAATGAATGAATCTGACTACTACACTCTTTGCCAAGTCCAAAGATCTGGCCAACCTCTATAGGTGAGAATAGTGATGGTATCTCACTAGTGCACCAGTAGTTTCTGAACCCGAGGTGGGAAGAAGACCTTCCAGACCAACGCACTAACACCCTGCACCCTATCCTCTAATTACTTGCTGCCACTGGGGCTGAGGTCACAGTATTTGAAAGTCATAGCTACATAATAGTATTTACTTATCATTTGTGCGCTTTATAATGCAAGAGCTAAACAATCCCACAATGACACTGATTGGTGCCTCAGCTGAACCTGAAACCAAAATTACCCATAAATGTTTTCAGAATATTATGTTTTAGTACTAGTAACAGAACATTAACTTTACAGCAGTGGTACAAGAAATAATACTCAGCAACAACACTGAGTTTTCTAATTGACAATAAATTGTAATTATAATAACTAAAGATATTGAAAATCACAGCACAGATAAATCCGTATAATAATTTAGAACATTTTAGTAAGTGCAGTGAAAATCCAGTAATCCCTTTCCCATGTGACTGTAACTCAGCCTGGTGACTATGGTGCAGTTCTCCCTAATTACCATTATTAATGAAGCCTATAACAATCCTAAAATGCTTGAGAAATGGTTTATTTTAACTAACTCGCTCTTCATTTCAGTATAGTTTCCTTTTAAAGTGATTTTCCACTGATTTTAGTACAGCAAAATAATGGCATACCACTGAAAAAATAGTCTCTCATTAATAAAGTGCCAGCTGTATGGACACTCCCAATTTGTAGTCATCCAGTCTCCCGCTTAGCAGTTTAGTACTCCCGCATGTAGCACCCCTTTGAATGCCATTATATAAAAAGCATTTGCACTCCAATAGTTATTGCATTTGAGAGAGTTAGAGCTATTGGCATTGTAAATGACAATGTATTATTTATGTGTTGTGGTTTGGAGTGTAGGAGATGTATGTGGTGTGTAGTTGAAATTTGTGGTTTATATTTTAATTATAACGTGGAATTGTGCAGTGTGGAACTGTGTGGTATGGAGTGTATTTGTGTAGTGGAATTATGTGGCATGGTGAATATGTATGGGTGAGAGATGCATAGAATTGTTAGAAAGGAAGATAAAGAGGGATAGGTAGTTTATTTAGGAACTAGTGCAAGCGTCCCTCACATAAGGTACGATGCAAGCTTCCCTTACACGGAAGGTACGATGCAAGCATCCCTCACACAGATGGTACAGTGCAAGCTTCTCTCACATAGAATGTACAATGCAAGCTTCCCTCACATAGAAGGTACAATGCAAGCTTCTCTCACAGAGAAGGTACAGTGCAAGCTTCCCTCATACAGAAGGTACAATGTAAGCTTCCCTCATACAGATGGTACAATGCAAGCTTCCCTCACAGAGAAGGTACAATGCAAACTTCCCTCATAGAGAATGTACCATGCATGCTTCCCTCACACACAGCAGATACAGTAATGGCAGCAGCAGTGCATGCTTCCCTCACACACAGAAGATCCAGCACAAGCAGCAGTGCATGCTCCCTCACAAAGAAGGTACAATGCAAGTGTCCTGTACAGGGAAGGTACAATGCAAGCTTCCCTCACACAGATGGTACAATGTAATCTTCCCTCACACATATGGTACAATAAATGCTTCCCTCACAGAGGAGGTACAATGCAAGCTTCCCTCACAGAGAAGGTACAACACAAGCTTCCCTCACAGAGAAGGTACAACGCAAGCTTCCCTCACAGAGAAGGTACAATGCAAGCTTCCCTCACAGAGAAGGTACAATGCAAGCTTCCCTCACACAGAAGGTAAAATGCAAGCTTCCCTCACACAGAAAGTAGAAATGCAAGCTTCCCTCACGCACAGCAGATACAGCACAACAGCAGTAAGATAATTATTTAATGGTTAGTTAGGAACTTCATGAGGTCCCTGGTCTCCAGGTTTATGAGTGATCCAGACCACTTTTCATGAAAAGACTGATTCTTTCATTTCCTCAGACTGAATTTCTTTTACGTTTTATATCTAGTTTACATCAACAATGACAGGTAAGTATGATAATTAGATGTGGCAATAGTGCATATATAAAACACATACGTTTGCTTGCATAAGAATCTCAAGAATACAGCAAATCGTAATGGACAGAAGCAGCTCATCCTGATAGGTGATGTGTGAGAAGTCCATCATGGGGGTAGAGCAAATATTGCTTTAAGTGGTAAAAGGTAGCCCCAGGGGACTCAGAAGTTACAATTTTACTCACCCTTTCAGGGGACTCTACCATCCTTGCACATACTATGGTCCGCTCATACCCAGCTTGTGGTACAAACAGGAATGTTTGAATGCAGGTTTTATCCCCAGGGGCCAGTGCAGCTGAAGCGGGTCTTCAGCATAAGGAATCCACCACACGTGCAGTGAGTGCACTCTGAGCAAAGGCTCATGCACGCTTGCAGTCTTCGCCAGGTTTCAGACTGAAGCTGGGTGAAAGTAGGTGTGGCTGTACAATGAAGGAACGAAAAAGAGGCGTGCAAATGCCCAAAAATGCAACATCTCAACATAAAGGGTTAGTGATTGACACCCTCTAAAGTTTAATTCAAAAGTAGGAAAAATAAAATCCTACTGGGCCGGTAAAGAAAAATTACAAATTGCACATGCTCGCATAGTGTCACAGCTATAGGGACCGGTGATTGAAACCCTCTACAAATAAGAATAAAAAGCTAGGAAATCCTAATTGAAGAAAGTAATCTTGATTACTGTTAAAAAAAACTGCTGAATTGCACTAAGGGCATGGTACTCCCAGAAAACGAAACAAATTAGGGTATTTCTGGCTTTGTATCTGGTTGCTTTATTTGTTTTAGGCTGTCCAACTTGAGTTTGTACCTCCCAAGGAGCAAAGCCTTTTCACACTACCTTTTCTAGTATTCTTCCATCAGAGCTGATTTCTGTAAACAGGCCTGCAAATATTGTCCTTATCTTGTCACATTTACTGTGCATTCAAAGACAGAGGTCAAATGTCAGGCTCTGTCGTCTGAGAGAGCTTTGTGTTTACTTTTCTTTCTTTG
Organism: Pleurodeles waltl; assembly: GCF_031143425.1. Taxonomy (NCBI): domain Eukaryota; kingdom Metazoa; phylum Chordata; class Amphibia; order Caudata; family Salamandridae; genus Pleurodeles; species Pleurodeles waltl. The sequence continues at coordinate 522,971,776 of NC_090442.1, forward strand.
ACTTCAAAGTGAGAAGATTTATGTGACAATCTTGCTGGATTATGGCAGTAAGAAAGTTTTTTTTCGTAGCAAACAACAATATTTAAATGCAGTATGCAAGTGTTAGAACTGGCATCTTTTGGTGTGTTTCTCCCTGTCTTTTTGCCTTCTGACCTCCTGTTTTTATGGGACGCTGGACTCTGTTTTTGCTGGTTTATTGTCTCTGTGCACTTTATCACTGGTGATTAGTGCTAAACAGCAAGTGCTCCCTGTGTATATTGTATTGGTGATGGGTTTATCCATGGTTGGCATATTTGATTTACTGATAGGTCCCTAGTAAACTGCACCAGATGTGCCCAGGGCCTGTAAATAAAATGCGACTAGTGGGCCTGCAGCACTGATTGTGTCACCCTCATGAGTAGCCCTGTAAACTTGTCTCAGACCTGCCACTGCAGTGTCTGGGTGTGCAGTCTTGCACTGACAATTCAACCTGGCAAGTGTACCCACTTGCCAGGCCCAAACTTTCCCTTTTACTACATGTAAGTCACCCCTAAGGTAGGCCCTAGGTAGCCCCATGGGCAGGGAGCAGTGTATTTGCCATGTGCTGGTGTGAAATACTGCCATATTCAGTTTTCACTATTGCAAGGTCTGTCCCTCCCATAGGTTAACATTGAGACTGCCTTTAGATATATTTTAAGTGCAGTTTCCCTTTGGGAGCGGATTGAGATCTGGAGTTTGGGGTCTCTGAACTCACAATTTAAAAATAAATCTTTTAGTGGAGTTGGTTTTTCGATTGTCTGTTTCAAAATGCCACTTTTAGAAAGTGGTAATTTTCTTGCTTAACCACTCCTGTCTATCCCTTTCTGTGGAATCCATGTCTGGGTCAGACTGACAGTTGGGCTATTTGTGAATTCTCTCTAGACAGTGACTCAAAGAGAGCTGAGGTGTGTCTTGAATATCCTGATGAGTCTTCCTGGGCTAGAGTGGGGAGGGAGGAGCTGACACCAGCACCTGAAAGCGCTGTGCCTGTCCTCACACATTGCAGTCTCCAACCCCTGGAGTGTGTCTGGGGATGGGGCTGGGCCTGGGCAAGGCAGGATCTTGTGAACAACAGAGACTTGCCTTTGAAGTTTGCCTACTTCAAAGGCAGGAATGAATATAAGTAGTGGACCCAAACCCCCAGATGTTTAGAACACTCCTGGATCAAGTGGAACCTCTGCCAAGAAGAAGAGCTGAAGAGCTGGAGGAGGAGTACTGCCCCTTTGCTGTGTGTGCTTTGCTGGGTTGGCCTACAGTTGCTGCTTCTGCCTTAAAGAGGACAAAAACTGGACTGGACTGGTTCATCTGCCTACAGCACTGGGAACTGTGTCTTTTGTGCTTCAACAGAAGAAAAACCACCACCACGCCGTTAACGATGCCGCTGCCTGCTCCGTAACCTGATGATAACACACGGAGTCATACACAGCTACGCACCACAACACTGGTCTCACTGACCCTGCCGCCTGATGGCGTCATCGAGCTGCTGCTTGCACTGTGACCTGTGGGCCCCCCGCATCACCTTGCTCACACTGCAGCCTTAGTATCCCCACCGCCGCCGCTATACGCTGACACCAACGCTGCTGAGTGCACCGTGGCGTGAGGACACTGCTCGTGAGATACACAAAGCACCGTCCGCCCTGCACAGCAGTCCCGGTCCACCTACGCCAGCGCCATTGACTCCGGCATCGCCAACAGACTCCCCGGTCTGCACCTTGACCGGTGGGTGCTGCAAAGAGCCCGCCCCACATTGTACCGCCGCCTTGGGCCTACCAATGATAGCGCTTAAGCAACCGCAAAGACGCTGCCTGCACCATGACCTGGAGACACCGCACTTTGCACCACCCTGCTTCACTCCACAGCTCTGGTCTCACTGACACCGCAACACACTATCACCGAGCTGCTGCCTGCACCATGACCTGTGGGCACCGCACACCACTTTATCCCCTTCGCACCACAGCCCCAACGCCATCCACGGCAGTGCTCCTGACTTTGTCATCACTGCCTACTAGAGACCCCATTTCTAACAACAAGTATTTAAGACATACCAGAATTAGGAAAGCATAAATGAAGCACTTTTTTGTTAATTCAGAAGTGTGTTGGAAGCAAATACATTATTAGATCAAAACAAATCAATACACTAGGTGTCGCTATTTCCACACATTTTCATTTGTGCATAGTATAATTTTATTACTAAAACTGTATGCCTGTGCAAATATAATGCTCATTTCAATTGAAAATGTGTTGTCTGTAATGGCAGTGTGCTCCCACACCATGCATGCTCTACTCTACTCTGCACCACTCTATGCTTCTGCACTTTTTGCCACTGCACTGCTCCAATCTACACTGCTGCACTCTATGCCACTTCTCTCTATGCCTCTCTACTATACTCTACTCTGCACCACTCTATGCCAATGCACTCTATACCGCACTACACCGCTGCACTCTTTGCCACGGCACTCTACACCGTTCCAGTCTAGGCCACTCCACTCTACTCTGTACAACTCCAATCTACACTACTCCACTCTAAGGAGCTCTTCAACACTGCCTCTAAGCCACTACACTCTATGCAAATGCACTCTACTTTGTACCACTCCTCTACATGTTATGTCAATCCATTGTACACCACTCCAATCTACTCTGCACCACTGCATTCTATTCCACTGCACTCTACACCACTTTATTTTGTGTAACTATACGCCACTGCATTCTACCCTGCACCTCTCTATCCTGTGCCACTTTACTCTACTCTGAAAGAATCTACTCTATGCCTCTGCACTCTATGTCACTGCAGTCTACACCACTCTGTGCCATTCCACTCTGTGACACTGCACTTTATGCAACCACACTGTGCTCTAAACCACTGCTCTCTACGCCACTATGCCACTGCACTCTACACCACTCTACACCACTGCATTCTATGACATTCTACTCTGCAATACTTCACTCTATGTGACTGCACTCTGCAGAACTCCACGCAATGCCACTGCACTCTATGCTGCTCCACTCTGTACCACTCTAACACTGCACTCTGTGCCACTCTACTTTTCACCACTATACCACTGCATTCTATGCCACTCTACACCACTCCACTCTGCACCAATGCAGTATACACAACTGTACTCTACCATGCACCCCACTCTAATCAACCCCACTGCATTCTACAAAGCTGCATTGTACACCGCTGAATTCTGTGCCTCTGCACTCTCCGCTAATTCACTCTACACCTGTCCACTCTACACTGTCATTCCATTGTACTCCACTCTAAACCATGCCAATACACATCACTCTATGCCACTTCACTCTATGACACTGTACTCCACCCTTTGTCGTTCCACTCTCCAACACTCCACGCCACTCTCCTCCACATCACTAACTTTTAGCCATGCTGAACAGTAGCAGTACTGGTGTACAACATAGCTAAAACACATTGGCAAAGAAAATAGCTTTTGCATAGGTGAGACCTATTGGCTTTGCCAACACTTGTTGACATCCTTGATTCTAGTGCTTATGGCCTGACAAGCTGTTCAGTTTGCAAAGGATTTCCCCTTCAAAGTCTGGGATCAAATATCATCTCTAGGAATCCGAGTCAGTCTGAGATCAACAAATTGCACACACGCTGTAATCTTGCTCACCTGGAGTAGATGGCTAATGATTACACAAACATTTTACGAGATTCTAAACTCAGGATAATATCTGTCCAGGAAACCAGAAGCCCTCTCCACCAGTGCCAGATCACAGCAGAATATGAATAATATCTCTGTCCTCACTTCCCAGTTGTTTGGAACCAGGACGGTATACTTTAATTACCTTTTGGTGGTATATGCAGTCTCAGGGTTTATTGTGTACACAATGTTTGTACAAGATAGTGGGGCATACAGTGTCTTGGTATGATATGTGAAAATGTGTTTTTTTTCATCAGAGTTGTGGATTTTATTTAACGTGCTGAATGGTTGTGATTAGATATTTATATGGTGACCTTGGATATTGTGTTATTAGGTATTGTGTGCATGAATTTCCTTACTGTGGTTTTGATGACAACTACTACCCCACAAAATAGAAGAAACATTATTGTATCTCCTTAAACATGTAAAGCACCAGAGCCATGGTAGTAGCCGCAGTTGTTTCTCCCATGTAAAGCACTCTGATTATGCCAATATTTATGCATCTCCTCAACATGTAAAACACAAGAGTCATGACAGTATTTCCTGCTAACTCCAAGCAAGCAAATCACCAGACACATGATTATTCTCAGTTGCCCCCAGCATTCAAGCAGCGTGTTAATGTCAACACCCCCATAATGTGCTTGCATAAGAACAATAACCATGCCAGTAGTACAGGTGCTCCGCCACGTAAAATGCTGTGTGTCCTAGTGTAACGTAACTGGTGCTAATGTAAAGCGCTCCAATACCTTCAGGTCAAGTTCACACTATATAAAACTGCAAAAAAAGTCAACATGCACATGGTCCCTTGAATAAGACTCCAGAGACATGAGAGTATCCACAATTTTACAGTGATTACCTGAGCTCTCCCTGGTGCTACTTAGACAAAAGGGAATGAAGCACAGAATTAACAAGCTGTAGTGGGGCAGGCAGACAAATCCCACACACTCAGAATCAAGCTGCGCGTACAGCACATGCGCATAAACTCTGAAATGGTTACAGTGCCCTGGGTAAGGGAAAAGGGGAGACAGCAGAGGACGCCAGAGCAGCGTGATAGCTTCACAGCTCTGTCAGCTCTACCGCTGAGTCGCCTGTCCAACATGAAAGTAATCCTTTTCTACTACTGCCACACTCTGTGAGTCATAAAGTTGAAAGCAGTGGTCGACGTGCATCAAAAAAGTGTGGGATCTGTGATGCTGCACACATGGGAGCTGGGTAAGTGAGCATGAGGGTGGCATCAAAGGCGTGGCTAAAAGCACAAAATAGTCTAACTTTTTTCGGTCTTTCACCATCAGGTAGCTACATATAAAATAACACACCTTAAATGAAAAATAAATGCAAGTTAAGTTAATCACTGAGAAATGCACAATAGGAAATCTCTACTGGCTGGTGCATTGCAGAGGTCTGTCTCTATAACCAGAGAGCCACAGAATGAACCTTGGTTGGTGCGGTGGAGAACAGTGATTTGTGTATGTTTAGTGCTACAAGGACAGGTCCTAGTCTGTGACATAAAGCACTGTGAGTATGAAAGTCATTATTTTAAAGTTTCATTATACAGAGTAGTAGATAAGACTGCTATAAAATGTGCAAATAGGTTTAAGAATAAAAATGGCTTCAAAAATACAGATTTTAATAATACCCAGACATGCATAGTGCAGTTATTTTTGTAACTGTTCTTTAGTAGCACATATTTCACAGTTCACTCAAAAAAAAGAATCTGTGTTATCAGGAAGGTTCAAGTGATTCTATCAATTAAAGCCAGCTTCCACGTACCATTTACAATTGCAGATTAAGCAGTTGTGCACGTTTGCAAGAAGGCTCCCTGGCAAGAAGGCTTGTTAAGCTGTCGGTGCCTCTGTCGGCTTCACAGCACAGGAGACTTCATACCTTACACTTAAGTTGAGGCATTTCCACTCTCGGAATTCACTTCCCTGGGACAGCTGCCTTTTTTATAAAAGGTAGGGGAAATGTTTTTCTTAAACTACAAAAGTATGGGTATGTTGTGCCCGTTAAGTCCCACCCACTTCAACCACTGCTTGAAAGTACTCAACAAAATGCACATTTACCTCAGAATATTTTCTGATGTGTGAACTGATTGCGGAGAGTAGGTGGGAAACAGTTGTTGTTTAAGTCTTTTTGCACCTAAATATTGATGCTCAAATCTGAATTTGCCTTAAAAACACAAAGACAACAGGCATTTGGCAAAACAGGACAGTTTGTTTAATTAAACTTTACGGCCGGAAGAACAGGTAGCGAACCGGGGGCTGAGGATTGTCTAAAAATACATGGCTTCTACGTGGTGTTTTATACAGTTCTTTGGGTACAATAAAACGCTTACAACATCCCTTTTGAGGTGAAGAATGTGAACAGTTGTCATGGAGTCATGAATAAAGTCCTGGTAACAAATACAGCTGGGCTTCGACCTTGTGTGGTGTGGACACAATGTGGAGTAATGAGTACGTGCCCATATGTCCAGCTTGAGGGGCTCATGGTCGCTGCGTGTTACTGTGCATGCTTTGATCTGACTGGCTAAGTGTTCCTAACTACATGTGCCATCTAAATTTATGGAGTTTTTGGGATTGTACGCATCCCTCTTGCCATGTGTGTTTTATTGGGGCAAATCTCCTGGGATCATTGTAGTGTTGCTGCACGTATATGTGCGATTTGATCTAAGTTTCCTGTTTGTCTGCCAGCTATATGCCACCCCAGTTGTGACCTCTCAGTTAGTAATCTCAGGACTAGGTTTTAGAGCCTGCCTGACTACATACCTTCATGCCGGGGTTGATGGAGAGTTCATGACGGGGGAATCGAACAATGGTGATGCAACTTCATTCTTGTATATGAATGTATATTTGTGTGCATCAATAGCAACTATTCCAATATTAACATTATTTTAGTAACAGCACTAACACAATGTGTCAGATAAGTCTCCTCTTCATGTCCACACTGCAACAGAAAACATGTATGACCTTTATTCCGCTTTGCAAAAGGGATGAAAATAGGAATTCCGTGTGAATTTTAATAATGGTGCTGGCCGTTTTAGCCACTCAAGACTCGGACCTTTGTCCAAATCATGATTGCCTCCTGTTAAAAGCTGTTCCACAGGTGGCATAGAGACAGTAAGAATGGCACAGTAGCTGTCATTGCCATCCATCTATATCTCAAGAAAAACACATAGTTAAGAGCTTCGAGAATCTCTGATCCTTAAAAATCCTTTGTGATGGAACGATCAATGCAGCTCAGCGCGGCCATCATTTATCACCGACTTTTGTTTGAGTAGCTCTGTGCTGTCTGGAACAGACACATCAAAGAGATTCTCAAAATCTGTTTCAGATCCCACAGAGCTTACATGTCCTGTGAACAAAAGTTGATAAAAAAGATGTGCGTGCTAGACATGCGCTGCAGAGAAATATTTTCTTGTTAAGCTACCCAGTGTCGAACTCCTTGAATTTCAGCTGAATTGTCTTTTAATATCACAAAGATATTTAGCAATACATCAAATGTTGGTTAGTATGAAAACGTGCTCAGCGGCAAGCTTTGTTAAATAAGAGATTCTTGCGCTTTTCATTGTCTTGCGTTCTTTTTTTTGTTATGTCGAGGTGTGCTAAATGATGCTCACCGGTATATTACGAGCCAAGTTTAAATTGCTGATGGTGACCAATAACGGATTTCAGAAATTAAGATTTTAGCGGTGAAAGTTACAAGACGCCTTGATCTTTAGAAAATCGAGTTATGCTAATGCAGTCTTAAAAGAAAACAGGCCTTTCATATGCTTAACTTCCTACTCCCTTTCTAGTGTCCCCCAGTAGAATCAAGATCCACCTTCAGATGGGCCCTGGCACTCTAACTTTACTGACCAGTGCTGACAGATCAGCGCTCCAGCTGCGGTAGTTAGTCGTCGCGTCTAGCCAGTAAGGGAGCATTGAGTACCACCCTCCAACAAGTTGAAAAAAGCCCACGTTTGGCTAGAGAAGTCACTCAGGTCTTGGGTTACCAGCTCCACATCTTGCTACGCGGTGGCTGAGTGACTGTTCTCTCGGGTTGCGTGTCTTACATTTGCTGGTTGGTGGCACTCTTCTGGTATGAGCAGCAAAGATAGCTGCCATTCCTCCCGCTTCCTACTCACTTCTGGGCGCTCCATGCCCACAAGCTAGTGAGAAATAACTGTCCATAATTACCCAGCTGTTGCACCTTGAAGGTGAGCACACCAACAAACACATGTCAACCACACATCTAAGTTATCTCACCACTGGTGAAGACTTTGTGGCTGCTTTTCAGGGGCTTCTGCTAGTAAACCCATTAGGTTCAGAGATTTTCCTTGTCAATATTTTCCCCCCAAAGGTAGTTGTCTATGCAATGACCACATACAGCATAATGGGGGAGGGAGGGAGAGGGAGAGGGAGAGGGAGAGGGAGAGGGAGAGGGAGAGGGAGAGGGGGAGAGGGAGAGGGGGAGGGGGAGAGAGAGAGAGAGAGAGAGAGAGAGAGAGAAAAAAAAAAAAAAAAAAAAAAAAAATGGACATTGTGGGCATGGAGAGCTGGAAAAAAGCAATGTGACAACTGTAGTCGACATAAAGAGAGCTACCAAGGAAGAGAACAAAGACATGTGTCTCCTGGGCATTGGGAAGATATCTAGGGATATGGAGCCTGGGAGAGAGAAGTGATTATTATAAAGTGGGTCATCAATGTATACCATTCAATTTTCAGAACCATAATTGCTGCAGCCATGTTCTCTTGCTCATGCCGGCTGCCTAATGGAAGTGCCCATCTACGATGCTTAGAGTCTCTTTTGCACATCTTGGCTCTCAAAATGAGTTAGCATTCTTGTATGGACTGACGTTCTTCTCGTTTTTTTCTCATAATCTCAGTAACCAGTCCCTTTATTTTCCAGAAACCATGGGATTCCAATTGAAAGACTGTTTCCATAATTGTTATTATTGTATCTTGATTTTGAATAGTAGTGCTCATTTTAAGACTTTGTCCTGTGAGTCATTTCTTTGACAGACCATTAGGGAAGATCTCTAGGAATTTTTGAATGAATGCAGCATGCCTTCCTTTGCACCAAGATGCAGGTTTATTCAGGAATGTCTTTATCGCTTTGGGGCGCATTAATTTTTAGTTCAAGTCTACCAGACAGCTCAAGCTGTATCGTTGCAAATGACCTGGTGTCAGCTTACCAAGATCTTACAGTGGGCTTAAAGCCAGCCCAAAGCTTACCATTATTTGGTTTTATTGTTATTTCATCTGCTCATTGTTTATTCAATGGCTTACCTTGTCTATCTTGTTTTTGTGCCTGGGCTCAGGACATGGCTAGAAGACATAAAATAAATGCAAGCATAAGAAAGCGAAGAGGGACTCAACACCATCCCATCACTATGACTCTAAAAACAAGTGGCAGGATGCCAAATTTAAGTCACATTGCCTCCTGGTCACTGGCCACAGATCTGATTTCTCAGTTGGTCCTGATATACCCTAATTTCCTTGAGCAGTTGTTGACCCCGCAGGAGATTGTTTTTTAGTGCTGGAAATTTGCTTGAAAGTAGCGTGAAGCAGTGCATACAGAGGCTTTGCATTGCTTAGCACTGGGGGGGGTTGTACCATGGGTGATGCATGGATGTTCCCATGCAACCACCCAAGATTTCTAATGCTAAACCCTATTTACTTAAGAAGAGTAGACAAGGTTTAGCATCAGAAAATAGCGCTCATTTCAGATAGGCGCTATGAGGGAGAAATGCTTTTTTTCTCCTTTATCTTCTGACTTTGCATGTGCACTGCACTGTACAGCACACATACAAAGTGGGAACATGTTTAAAGTTAGTATAAGCATATAATTTTGTAATTTAAGGGTATCCTTCCAGTACAAAACCTATTCTAGACTCACAGAGACACCATTGCACTATGTCCAAAGGTGTCCGTGGTGCACGGTCACACATTTCAGCACTACAGTTAGGGACATATTTCTGTACATATGGCATTCTCCTGCTTTCTTTTCACACAGTGCAGCATTTGCAGTTGCTGCACTGCGCTGTGTGACAAACTGGTAAATCTGGTCTTCTGTCTCTGGAAGTGGCTGCAGCGCCAAAACATCTTCCTTGTCGCCAACCACTTGGGAGGGTCCTTGAATTCCAGACATTATGAACTGAGTAGGCTTTGTCTGGCAAATCACTAGTGGCATCTACATCCCGAGGTGGTACAAGATGTATTAATTTAATGGGCAGAGGCCTGGCTAAATCTTTTCATCACAGTCAAAAATGTGCACTGTCAACCATTTTGCACTTTGAAGTCCCTTTGAGTGCAGTCACTAAGAGACACATTACTGCTGAAATGGAGCAAGGGACTCCTGCACACCTTCCTGCCACACCTTCTCCTGCCTGAGTCTTAAGGAGGATCAAAAACAACGAGGACTAAGTCATCCTAGTTGCCCTGTACTGGCCAGGAGAATGTGGCACCTGGAAGTCCTGAACATGAGCATCTGCCTTCTGACCAAAGTGCCACTTTGGGTAAGTTTCATCAACAGGGCAGGGTCCTCCGCTCTTACCTCAGCAACTTATACCTACATGCATGGAGAAGGAGCAATGGCACTTAATTGCATTCAATTTCTTTTTTGAAGTGGTTCATGTTATCCTTGCTGCAAGATGCTCCTCTACAAAATCGATCCATGCCGGGCACTGAGACAAGTTTGTTATCTGGAGTGATGACTTGGACACTGATTAAAAAAACATAAAAGAAGCTGTCAAACATCCTTTTCTTTGCTTTGATTCAGCCCAACAAGGCCTTGCAACGGCCAATGTAAAACATTATTTGTTGGCCCTTACGTAATTTTTACATGTAACAGGTCAACCACCCTTGTTAAATTCAGCTGTTGTGATGAAGTTTATTAAATGTTTGACATGCATGTTTACTCCTAAATCGTGTGTGATGCCCCAGGTTGGCATTATCTTGGTCTTGACATCTGTCATGTGTACACCTTCAGAGCTTCTGCATAATTGTTTTCTGTTTTTCCTGACTCTGAAAACTGTCTTCCTCATTGCCATAATGTCAACTAGTCACATGTGTGGACTGGTGGCATTTCAGTGCAACCACCCTCCATCATCTCCTTACTAAATTGGTGCTGGGAAATCGAGCAGCTTCTTGCTGAAAGTTGTGATGCCCTTCCATGTTGGGCAATCAATCACTCTACAGGAGTTCTTTACTCCCACTCACCCCTTGAAAGGGGTTGAGAGGCTATGACGGTTGGACTCCAATAGGACTTTATGTTTGTTTACTGATCCTACAAAGGAACATTAAATGCACAATTAGCTCTTTGTGTTGTTTGTTTGGTGCAAAGGAAAGGACGACTATGCAGAAGAGGACCCTTTTTAAGTGGATAGTCCTGCATCAATATCTCCTAGGAACTACAACCCCTATTCCAACCGGGCCAAGCCTGCTACCAGTGCTCTGGAATGACATGTACTTGTTCTTGATATCTGCCAGGCTGCAAAGTGGACGTCAGATCATACATTCATGAAGAACCACTGCCTTGACAGCCAGTCCAGCAGGAAGGAGCCTTTGCCTGCTCAGATCTGCATGAATGTTTCGGCTGAGCACACTATGTGGAATCTCTCCCTTGGGGAGGCACTGCTCTGGTATCTATTCTGAGGTGAGTAATCTGAGGTTAGAAGTACCTATCAGAAGAACAAGTTATTTACCTTCAATAGGATACTTTAAACACAGATTCTTAACTCTCCTCTCACCGCCCCATTCTGTGGAGCTGCCTCTTTTAACATTTAAAATGGTTCCAAGTGTTTGCTCAGCACGCTGTTATCAACAATTGTTCATGATCCATGTCTGAGAGCACAGAAAAGGGAAAGAAGCAAGAAACTGACATCAGTGCACTGGTATGGTGCTTATATGCAGCTATGCTCAGTTACTTTCATGGTAGTATACAGTCAGGGTGGAACCGCACAGCACAATCTGTCAGAGCACAGGAGCACTGCTATACAATTTTCCTAATCCAGTCTGGCATCATGGTGATGTGATTAGTTAAGCGTATCCACCAGAAAGGGTGATACCAAAGGTAAATAACTTATTTACACCGAGAACTCAGTGTTCCCCTTTAATAAGAGTTCACTTCTATACCTGTTATGTGGAGGAAGGGACCCAAATGTGTCACAGTGAGACACAGGTTCTAAAGGCAGGACCTCATATGAGTGACTTTAGTCACACTCTAGCTGAATTAAATCTATTTACAGCGGCTGCTGCTGGCTAGGTAGGAATATGTATAAACATCCTTTGATTGTTATCCCACATCCTCAGCAGGGGGACGAAGGGACCCCCTTTGTGATCAATGCACCTGTAGAATAACATTAATGCTTAGTTATCAGAAACAGAGTCATTAGTTGAGTGTGGTAAGTGCACAACTCAAGTAATAACAACATGCCTTGTCAGGCTGAACCACTAAAGCCAATAAATAAATCTAAGCTTTGTTCCTTGGTATCTATGGCACAGAGCAGACAGGCCTAACATAGAGATGTTCTATATAGTATTTCTGCAGTACTAAAAAAATAATAAAGTCAAAATACAAAACAATACAAATTGCTAAATAAATTTGAAAATAGAGTAACATTTAATAAACATAATGACACCAAAATGACGAAAAACAGAAAGGGAAGCTGTAGGTATGAATTTTTAAAGTTTTAAGTAGTACTAGTGCCAAGAAGCACAAAGTGCCAATAATAGTTAGTGGTTGCGTTAGCCCTGAACTTAGGTGCAATTTTGACACTGATCGTGATGGAGCACGGGTCAGATACACTAACCAGGTTTGTCCTGTTCAAAGATTTTACCTTCTGACTGTAGTCCTTTGTGTCCCAATCCCCACATTAGTACACTTCTGAAGCTCCCCAGGACCTCCGGGGAGGCACTTAGAGAATCCTGTCCAGGTCTACTTCCCGCTGATTACCTGGGCAGTTGCACGAATGTCCTTGCTTAGCATTGTATCCAGGTAGCTTGTACAGGAGTTAAGCCTTATGACCCCTGGAGTCTACTTTTTTGTCCTGGGTACAAAAGGTGAGAGCAGGTCCAGTCCTCCAGGGCTCAGACAGCAGGTTTGTTCATCTTCTGATCTTCCACAGGTCGAGGTGTGTTCTGTAGTAGGTGCCTGGAGATGCCATATTTATGCCTGCGCATGCTTGTGGGTGGGAATGATCCTCACTAAAACTCTAACCAATAAGTTAAGGTTCCTGGGGGTTAACCCGATCCACTTTGGGCATTTTAAAGATGACCAAAGTCTTAAGCCACACTAAAGTTGGGTTTTGAGGCCTCGGGTGTGTGTGGGAGGACTGTGCTATGGTAATCCTTCTACTCCCACATCTACCTCTAAAATCCAGTTTTAGTCAATCCCTGTACCCTCATACTCAGGGACAGAGGTCTGATAGAAAACAGCGTGGAATACAGCACCCAAACTGTGGGTACACACAGCTTGCTTTGGCATTCTGTTTCCCTCTTTTGGAGTGTATCCCAAATGTCCATGAAAATCCTCGACAGACCTGTCAAGCAGATCTTGACACTGCAGCAGGATCTGGCACTGTGATGTCAACAACGGGCCCACTGAGGTGGAGGCCAGTGTGGCTGGGGTATTTTGTACTATCCTGGGTGTTAGCTACATCTACTGAGAGAGGGTAGGCCTCTTTGAAGTCAATCAAGTCCTTAGTCAGAGGCTATCCTGCTAAGGGCACAACACCTCCTCACACCCAAGCAATGTTGTCCCTGCCTTTGGGTCAAGTCCACATCTTATTCATGCCTATTGAAATGCTAATTCCCGGCTAGCAGAAGTTGGAGACCAAAATGCAGATTTAGCTTCCAGGGACTTCAGGCAGGGCAAAGATACATTTCTAAAAGCTAGTTTTCTGTAATATCTAGAACAAATCCGACTTCACCATTGAATTGGATTTTAATAACTATTAAAAATAGTTGCTAAATCACTTTTCTAGCTTGTCCCATTCCCGAGATATAGTCTCAATATTTAATAATGCATCCCAGTGCTTTCCCATGGGACAACTAACCCTACTACAGTAAAAATAGCTTTGAAGGGCTGGTCATGGTTAGGTCATGTGGAGCATTTTTTAAAATCTTTTTATTTGTTTTTCATTCATAAACACAATAGGCATACCCACATCACACCAAGAGATACCCATGAAAAATCTCCATCAGAACATGATCCCTTGTACAGAGAAATTGGTCCCTTCCACAGTACAAGTGTCTAGGAGACAAGTGAAGAATAAGTAAGGAGTGGCATACCACCTCTCCGATCCATCACCACAAGGGCCAGAGGAACGCACCCCGCCCTCAGTCGAATGTCAACTGTAAGCTGCCCATCCCCAGACATAAAACTCCCTCCATCAGCCCAATTGTTTCTCGGACACCTTCTGGTGGCATAGACCACTTTTTCGCCCCCCATGCATGCGTCCATCCCTGCAAAGCATTGTTCCTTTATGGGGACCTCTTGTACCTCCCAGACCTGTGTCACATCCGTCCTTGCTACTACCAAACCCAGTGAACACAACAATAACATCTTACAGGGCATCTCTACATCCCCTGGTACTCTCAGGAGCAGAAATTGGGGGTAGGTGCAATCTCTTCTTCTAGGATGGCCCCCAATTCTTTCAATATAACCAATAATATTTCTGAATCTCTGACACTCCCATATTGTGTGGTAAAAGGAGCCAACGTGAATTTTGTATTGTAGACTTGTGGCTAAAGGAATTCTCCCCATCTTTTGTTACTTATCCAGTGCTATATAGATTGTGCAGGATTTTAAGCTGTTTCAAGTGGAGGCGTGACCTAATGGCCACCTCCCAGGTGTGCATCAGTGCTGCCTCCCAATCCACATCCTCCCTTTTACCCATCTCCCACTCACTGCATCGCCTGACGGCAAGAAGTCCAGCAGGAAAGGCATGGCAGAGTTGTGTCTAGTTTTAATACTGTGTGCGTGAGAGACCATACTTCTCTTGTAAGCACTCAAATGATTTGGTTGTGCTGTCTGTCACCAAATCCTCCAGTAGATAATGCAGCTCATTTCCGACTGATTAAAGCCTTGCAGCTTACTCACTTCATGCAGCGTTTCCCCCACTAAATGCGGTGTGGATTTAGAAACCCGCCCCTTCCACCCCAGCTGGGATGTGGACATGTGGAATGTTACAGCGTTACATGCCCTAATTTAAATATCAACTCTGTCTTAATTGACACTAAAGTTTACTTTAGGGTGAATTATTAGTGTTAAAAGGTAGGTTTTAGGCCTCTCTCCAGGGTGAATTTTGACAGATACAAATGACAGTTTAAAAACTGCTCTCCCAGGCTACAATAGTAGCCCTGGTGTTTGGTTTGTTGAGTCACTGCAGTGGGTGGCATAATTTGTGCTGCAGCCCTTTGGTGACACTTCACTTACAGATCCTGGGCACACTGTGTGCCATACACTAGGGACTTATAGGTAAGTGGAATGTGCCAGTCAGGTCTATAGAACGTTCATCATATTTAGAGAGGGAGCATAACCACTTTACTACTGATTAGCAGAGTTAAGGTGTACAGTTCTGTGGCATTCAAATACAGTGGAGGTAAAAATCTGGGGGAAGACCATGCAAAAGAGGACAATTTCCAACATTTGCAAACAGTTTGACCTGGGCTGACAATCTAGTGGTTATATTCAGTTGCTCCTCTATTTGGAGAAAAACTCCACATGTCTGCCTTTAAACTAGATTGAGTTCCTTCATCTAATGGGCTTGAATATAACTGAAAGGAAGGAGGCTAAATATAAGCTATATGGAATGTGTTAAAGGGGATTCTAGACTATTATCCTATGTTGTAGACATTTGATATGGTACTGGTTATGTGGCCAGTGGATGCTTTTAGAGCTTAATATGTTCTCCCATGTGCCTTGACTTCCTTTATTACCAGAGTTTTGAACCAGTCCTAGTCAGTGATTTATGTTACCAAGTCACAAGTGAAGAAGAGCAGAGTGATCCCCAACTAGAGAGTCATAACCCATTTTCTCTCTCAAAATGAAAAGGTAAAAACTCAAAAAAAAGATGGAACTCGTCCTGAGTGAACTTCCCTGGGTGCAAGAACTCATTCAATCAACCAAGGATACCATAGCCTGGATTCGCTCTGAAGTCTGAGGTAAGATGTACTTGTAACAGTGTTAGCGCACCTGGTCCTACAAGGGGACGCGTATAGGCCAATTAACCTATTGGAACGAATGGAGTATCCTAGCAATGTAGTGACTAATGTACATCAATAATTCAATATTCAATCAATAAACTACTAAGAGAAAGCATTAATCAACTGTCAATAATTCATGAATGACCACAACTCAATATATGTTTAACAATTTTTATTTCCCTATTTGTTACAATTCTAAGGGATAATGTAAATTTCAAACTTTTATTTATTCAACTTGATATGAATTAATTAGGGACTACCAATAACATAAACTAATCTGAATTTGAGAAAACAATCACTCTAAAGCTTCAACATAAGCTAGCAAAGATGAATTTGCCAACATTAATATCGAAGTTCAGCAATCAGTTTGTTAATTCATTAGTCACTGTCATCGTCACCCCAGGTAACCTTACCTACCTAATTAGCATGTGGGACTTCATGCGAAAACAATTTAGAACATGAATTTAGGAAAACATCTAGCCAATAGAAAAACAAACTAACAGCAGAGTTGGTACCTAGAAGAAAAGGCATAAACGTTAATCAGTCACATTGTCATACCTACCTATCCAGAATGGATCAGCAACAAAGGCAGTCTTCGTCTTCAGGTCATCAATCGATCAGCAATGCATTAGGCTCTCAGAAGTTGAGCCCAATGAGAAAGTCATGAATCGCATCTTCTGACATCTAACACCTGCAGCAATTCTCCCTCACATCTGAAGTTTTAGCCCCTTGTCATGACCTTTTATTAGTGTTTTTCAGTCTATCCCCCTAATTCCTAATTGGTTCGTTAATCACCAGTTATTACTCTCTCCAATGATTTTTAGTTGACAAATCTATGAATTCTAATATTTCACCATTCACAGCTCGTTGACTGGTTCTCTGTACGATGTCCTCATCATCCGGCTCATCAGGTATCGAAAATCTTCTCTAGTCAGTGTCCCTATTGTTCAAGTCCTGGGAAAGTACATCCAGTCTACTCTACACATAATTGTATCAACCCGATTCCATCATCTCCTGTCCGTCGTTATATTGCAGAAAATTATAGCTAAGCAAACTTTAATATCGGTGGTTAAAGGTTAGTTCACATCTCAGCTTCAGTACAGTGTGCATTTATTCTGGATCGGCATGAGGCCTGGCAAAACTAGGCCGCAACTTCGGCTAAGTTAGCTCTACGATATAATGCAAAACATATGTTATATATCTCATTATGACATAGTACTACATTTTTATTATTCATTTTCATTATTTTTCATATTTTTCATCATTTTAGTATAATTCTTGAACATTGGAAGCCACTCTTTGTGGTCACATTTTCAAACGTGCACATTAATTTCTCAAGACTAGTCATTTTACCATTTCTCTTTGTTAATTATTAATACGTAATACTCATTAATAATTTTAATTAGCATATCTGCTTCAGCAATCCCTCCTCTGATGACTAAATATGTCATCACACTACTTCATCATCAACATTTTTTTAACTCAATCTCCTCAGTGTTTTGTCTTCTTCTCAAATCTTCCCTATATATTCTTTCCCTGTTTCGTTCTTCCCTCCTCTGATTATTTTTAATTTTCAATTTAATCTTTTGACATAATTTGCATGTACCCCATAATCCTAATATGCAAGCAATCACAATTAATATTCCCTGTTTGATTTTTAATAACACCCCATTCCAAATGCTACTAAGCCAGTTTCCCACTGAAACAAATCCTTTTCCTACCCTTTCCCAAACACCTGGTTCTTCCAACTCCTTCAGATCCTTACTTGAGTTAGTCAGGTTAGTGAGCAAATCTCTTACCTCCTTATCATTGTCCGGTATATATGAACAACAGTGCCTGGAATTAATCATTTTACAAACTCCGCCGTCTTTCGCTAAAAGAATCTCTAAAGCAAGCCGATTTTGAAGCGTCATAGCTCTATCCGCTGCTAATTCAGTATCTATCAGGAGTATTGCTCCTGTAAAATTTGTCAGCATGTTATCCACAATAGTAGACAACGTTCGTATCTTGATCGAAGTTAGAATGACTCCTACTAAAGGAATCACTGCACCAAAGATATCTCCCATGACTGCAGAAGAGGTTTCCCTCATCTGTCGCTTATGATGTAATTCAGTCAACTTCAGTAAGTTCTTTAGGTCATCTATCGGATAAATCTTTGGGAAAACTATCCCCAAATAACATGTCCCATACCATCCTCTTGGAAGACTGTAATAAGCATTAAGTCCACATAAATAATAGATTCCAGGAATCGTAGGGTCCTCACCATTCAACATAAAAGTCCACTTACTCTGAAATAAAAACACATGCCTACATACACTTGTTCCCACAAATAAAGTGTCAGTGCGTGACTTTGGCCTATATATAGAAAGCTTCTCTATGTGTAGTGGATCTAATGCTAATCTCCCTTGCATTTTAATTGCAGTGTAAGCATAATCATTCTTGTAAGTTCTTTTCTGTAAGCCTTTTTCTAATTTCTCCTTCAATGCCTTTCTTCTATCATCAGTATGCCATCTTGAGCTCTTTTCTAAAGGTGTAAGCAAGCATGTCAGGTTGTTTTTATGTGCGTAAGCTGTCCCAAATGTTAGTGTAGGCTCAAAGAATCCTCTAACTAATACTATATCATGCTCCTTAGCTACCTTACTCAAATACCTAACAATAGGAACAAATGAAAACACAACATTGTGGTTGGAATAAAAATACTGAATATATTCTTGGTTATAGAACCTTGTAAGTAGCAGACTACAGCTAATTCAATAAGTTAATGGCAAGCTGTGGCAACCGACGAAGGAATTTGCGTACACACAAGACAATCCCTTGCATCCATTGTTTCAACATACTCCCTCAACAAGAGCTAGAAAATATTAGAAGAAAGCTCTCCTTGTGCATTAGTATACTCATGCAAATATTTCTCATCTAACTTGAACTTCTCCAGAGCTGTTAGTGTAGTAGTCTCAAAAGCAGGTATATTATTCCTCTCCTTCACATCCATTACAGACATTCTTACCATTACTATTATAAACAATATTGCCAGTACAACACTCATATATCTGCAGCGACTAGCATTTCTAGCTTGATTATTTAACTCAGCCATGATCTGTAAAGAATCAAAAAGCAGAAATAACTCATATAAAGTGCAGTAAAGGAAAAATTATTCTCTCACAATTCAGTTTCTCATTCAGGAACCCTTTTCTTTGTCAACATCGATTAGCAGCTTGTCACATCCGGTTTTCAATGTCAGATCAGGTTATCAATGTCTCTTCCAGTTTACTTTATTCAACAGTCTCCTTATAGTTTTTCCAGACTAGCTCAACAATTCCGTTTCCTGATCACTTTCAGGTTACATCAAAGTACTGACTCGGAACTTCTCTATCAAAAAGAAATGACATGAACTTATTGCCATTCATTGGTAGTTGCACATGCCCATTCAGGACCTGCGTATCGTCGACTTGCAATTCTCTTTCTTTTCAACTTTCGATCACCACTTAGTTCTCCTTCACTCAATTCTTCTTTCCTCATAGTATCTACTCCTTCCTCTATTGTTTCATTTATGACCAATTCCTTTTTATTCCCTATCTGCGATTCAGGACAGTTATATACTTTTCTCGATCCTTCTGTCAATATTCTTCTCAGGATAGGACCCTTCTCCTTCTCTATGGTGTTTTCTCTTGATGGACCTGCAACGGGCTCAGGAGGAGTCTTGACTTTAAACCGTCTCAATCCTCTACCCCTCTTGGTCTGGCACTTGCTCCGTTTGCTTTTCAGCACCGGCTGCTTCTGGGAGAACCTCTGCTGAGCTAGGCTCTCCTGCTGTATCCGTTGAGATTGATTCTTCCGCACCCTCCTGTAACTCTTCACCCTCGTCTCTTACAGGGGTAATAGAACCATCTTCCATGAGCTCTGATTCAACTTCAGGCTCTCTTGGCTGTTTTTCTGGTTCAGTTGCGGCAACTTGTTTCACTGTTGTTGGTGCTCTCAACAACGCTTCTTCATGCTCCTGTGGACACACCACTCGTTTTGTATGGCTTGCATGTATCCAGGTCAGACGTCCTGCACACTTCACAACTGTCGCTGTCGTTAAGACCACCTGATATGGGCCTCTCCACCGTGGCTCCAAACAGGTCTTGCGAATATGCTTTCGGACAACGACCCAGTCACCAGCTCTCAGATTGTGCCCTGAATCGTGGATGGGTGGCAGGGTAGTGGCCTGCACCTGCTGAGAGAAAGAGAAAACCACGTCAGACAGACCCTTGCAGTAGTCCAACACCATATCATCTGTAATATTCACAAGTGCATTGGCTGGAACTGCTGGTAATCTCATTGCTCTACCCATGAGGATCTCATGGGGCAACAGCCCTGTCTTCCTGTCGGGTGTGTTTCTCATTGACATCAACACCAAAGGCAATACACCTGGCCATTTCAGATTTGTAGCTGCACACATCTTTGCAATTCTTGATTTCAAGGTCCATTCATCTGTTCCACTAGTCCTGATGCTTCAGGGCAATAGCTACAATGCAACTTCTGCTCGATGTTTAGTGCTGCACATAAGAGTTCAATCACCTCGTTATTGAAGTGAGTTCACCAATCTGATTCTAAAGAGATCGGAAACTTGAAACGTGGTATCAACTCTCTGAGTAACAACTTTGCTACTGTGAGACTGTCATTCCTTCGTGTAGGGTATGCGTCAATCCAGGACTAAAAACACACAATCACCAACACATACTTCAAACCTACACACGTAGGCATCTCAATAAAATCCAGTTGCATTCTGCTGAATGGCCCTCCTGCTCTTCCAATGTGGCTCAAATTCACCACTGTCCCTTTTCCCATGTTTAGCTTCTGACAAATTATACAGCAATGGCATACTGCTTCTGTCGCCTGCCTAAACTTGGGATTGAACCAGTCTATTTTGAACAACCAAACCATGGCATCCCTCCCAATGTGTGCCTGTCCATGGTAATAGCAGGCCATTTGTGACAACAAACTATTTGGCAAAACCTCTGGCGACCACAATTGACCAAAATCATGAACAATTCCGAATCCATATTGACTATCCGTATAGAAAGTGACTCTCAATATAGTGGAAACATGGCACACTCTAGTAAGAGCTACCAATCCTGCCACTTGTGCAGAATACACTCCTCGAAGCCAGGAAGCTTCTAAAGTACCTGTAATTGTACACACACAGCATATCCAGCTCTCAATGTCCCTGTACCATCTCTGATACTCTGATACATGAGCCATCAACAAAGACAATTTGGTAATTTTCTTCCAATCGTGTATCTCTGATATCAGGCATTGGTTCATGTTAGAAATGGGGTCTCTGGTTGACAGTCAGGTTACCCCCTGTTCAAGCAAGGACCCTCACTCTAGTTAGGATAAAAGAGAATCACCCTCAGCTAACCCCTGCTTACCCCCTTGGTAGCTTGGCAGAGCAGTAGGCTTAACCTCAGAGTGCTGGGCGTAAAGTATTTGTACCAACACACACAGTAACTTAATGAAAACACTACAAAATGACACAACACCAGTTTAGAAAAATAGGAAATATTTATCTAGACAAAACAAGACCAAAACGATAAAAATCCAACATACACAAGTCAAGTTATGATTTTTTAAAGGTTTAAAATAAAAAGAGTCTTTAGGTAGTTGTAACAACACACTAGCGCTGCTAGCGTGTAAATGTACCTGGTTTGCGTCAAAAATAACCCCGCACGGGCGGTGTGCGTCGAAAATAACCCTGCACGGTTATATGCGTCGAAAACAACTCGGCACGGCGATGCGCGTCGAAAAAGCCAGCCACGCGACGGTCCGAAAGTCCCGCGGCGCAGGGTGCGATCTCTCAGCCTTCGTCAGCGATGCTGCGCGTCGTTTCTCCTGCTCCGGGCGTCGATTCTCCGGTCGCGTTTCCTGCGGCGTCGTTTCTCAGCTGCGGAGCCGGCGTCGCATCGTTTTCTCAGCCGCGATCGGATTCGCGTCGATCTTTTCTCCGCACGGCGCTCAGTGCGTGTATTTTTGTCCTTAGGCTGCCAGCCTCTCCTTTCAGGGTCCCAGGAACTGGAAGGGCACCACAGAGCAGAGTAGGGGTCTCTCCAGAGACTCCAGGTGCTGGCAGGAAGAAGTCTTTGCTATCCCTGAGACTTCAACAACAGGAGGCAAGCTCTACATCAAGCCCTTGGAGATTTCTTCTTCAAGATGGAAGGCACACAAAGTCCAGTCTTTGCCCTCTTACTCTGGCAGAAGCAGCACTGCAGGAAAGCTCCACAAAGCACAGTCACAGGCAGGGCAGCACGTTTTCCTCAGCTATCAGCTCTTCTCCAGGCAGAGGTTCCTCTTGGTTCCAGAAGTGTTTCTAAAGTTTGTAAGTTTGGGTGCCCTTCTTATACCCATTTTAGTCTTTGAAGTCACCTTTCTTCAAAGGGGACTCACACCTTCTTGTGAAATCCTGCCTTGCCCAGGCAAGGCCTCAGACACACACCAGGGGGTTGGAGACAGCATTGTCAGAGGCAGGCTCAGTCCTTTCAGATGAGAGTGACCACTCCACCCCTCCCTCCTAGCAGAGATGGCTAATCAGGAAATGCAGATCACACCCCAGCTCCCTTTGTGTCACTGTCTGGTGTGAGGTGAAAAACAACCCAGCTGTCAAACTGACCCAGACAGGGAATCCACAAACAAGGCAGAGTCACAGAATGGTTTAAGCAAGAAAATGCTCACTTTCTAAAAGTGGCATTTCCAAACGCACAATCTCAAAATCAACTTTACTAAAAGATGTATTTTTAAATTGTGAGTTCAGGGATCCCAAACTCCACATGTCCATCTACTCTCTAGGGGAATCTACACTTTAATCATATTTAAAGGTAGCCCCCATATTATCCTATGAGAGAGACAGACCTTGCAACAGTGAAAACGAAATTGGCAGTATTTCACTGTCAGGACATATAAACCACATTACTATATGTCCTACCTTATCCATACACTGCACCCTGCCCTTGGGGCTACCTAGGGCCTACCTTAGGGGTGCCTTACATGTAAGAAAAGGGAAGGTTTAGGCCTGGCAAGTGGGTACACTTGCCAAGTCGAATTTACAGTGTAAAATTACACATACAGACACTGCAGTGGCAGGTCTGAGACATGATTACAGAGCTACTTATGTGGGTGGCACAACCAGTGCTGCAGGCCCACTAGTAGCATTTGATTTACAGGCCCTGGCACCTCTAGTGCACCTTACTAGGGACTTACTAGTAACTCAAATATGCCAATCATGGATAAACCACTTACCTACAATTTAAACAGGAGCACTTGCACTTTAGCACTGGTTAGCAGTGGTAAAGTGCCCAGAGTAACAAAAACAGTAAAATCAGAGTCCAGCACACATCAACAACCTGGGGAACAGAGGCAAAAAGTTAAGGGAGACCACGCCAAGGATGAAAAGTCTAACACGTGTCCCCCCCAGCTAAAAGTGGGGAGCAACTACCAAACCTCATGGGAGTTCTCATCACTAAGGCGGAAGAACCTGGACAGACCATCAGCATTGGCGTGCTCTGTACCGGGTCGATGTTCCACCGTAAAGTCCATCCCCTGTAGGGAAATGGACCACCTCAACAGTTTTGGATTCTCACCCCTCATCTGCATTAACCATCTGAGGGGTCTGTGGTCGGTCTGAACTCGGAAGTGAGTCCCAAACAAGTAGGGCCTTAGCTTCTTCAGTGCCCAGACCACAGCAAACGCTTCACGTTCTATGGCACTCCACCTACGTTCCCTGGGTAGTAACCTCCTGCTAATGAAGGCTACGGGTTGATCTAGGCCCTCTTCATTCAGCTGTGAGAGTACTGCTCCAATACCATGCTCTGAGGCGTCTGTTTGCACAACAAACTCCGTGGAGTAGTCAGGTGCCTTCAGCACAGGTTCTGTGCACATGGCAGCCTTCAGGGCATCAAAAGCGTTCTGGCAAGCCTCTGTCCAGATCACTTTCTTGGGTTGCTTCTTAGAAGTCAACTCAGTTAAGGGGGTAACAATGGTACCATATCCCTTAACAAACCTCCGGTAGTATCCTGTGAGACCTAAAAAGGCTCTCACTTCAGTCTGGGTCTTGGGAGGCTCCCAAGCCAGAATCGTGTCAATCTTAGGCTGTAGGGGTGCCACCTGGCCACTCCCCACCTGGTGTCCTAAGTACACAACAGAACCCTGCCCTATTTGGCACTTGCTCGCCTTAATAGTGAGGCCTGCCTTCTGCAGGGCCTCTAACACTCTCCAGAGGTGTTGCAGGTGTTCCTCCCATGTGGAACTAAACACAGCAATGTCATCCAGGTAGGCGGCACTGAACTCATCCAGTCCTGCCAACACCTGGTTGACCAACCTCTGAAAGGTGGCAGGGGCATTCTTCATCCCAAAGGGCATCACATTGAAGTGGAAGTGCCCATCTGGGGTAGAGAATGCTGACCTCTCCTTTGCCCCTTCAGTTAAGGCAATCTGCCAGTACCCAGATGTTAAATCAAACGTACTGAGGTACTTGGCAGCTCCTAACCGATCAATGAGCTCATCAGCTCGGGGGATGGGGTGTGCGTCAGTCTTGCTGACCGCATTGAGACCCCGGTAGTCCACACAGAACCTAAGTTCTGGAGTGGCACCAGGAGCATCAGCCTTTGGGACCAAGACCACTGGGCTGGCCCAAGGACTGCTGGAGTGCTCAATAACCCTTAGGGCTAACATTTTGGAGACTTCCTCCTTAATGCAAGCCCTCACCCTGTCAGTCACCCTGTAAACCTTATGTTTAACAGGTGTACTGTCCCCAGTGTCCACATCATGTGTGCACAGGTGTGTGACTCCTGGGATCAGGGAAAACAGTGAGGCGAACTGTCCCAGCACGTGGCGACAGTCCCTCTGCTGTTCCTCAGTCAGGGAGGGGGAGAGGATCACTCCCTCCACCGACCCATCTTTCTCTCCTGCAGACAGGAGGTCAGGAAGAGGCTCACTCTCTTCCTCCACCCCGTCATCTGTCGCTAGGAGCATGGATAGCTCAGTTCGCTCAAAGTGTGGTTTGAGGCGGTTGACATGTAGGACCCTTAAGGGGTTCCTGGGGGATTGCAAGTCTACCAGATAGGTGACTTCACTCTTTCTTTCCACCACCTCAAAAGGCCCAGTCCACTTATCTTGGAGAGCCCTAGGCTCCACTGGTGCCATGACCCACACTTTTTGCCCAGGCTGAAACTCAACCAGAGTGGCATTCTGGTCGTACCACCGTTTCATATCCTCCTGGCTTGCTTCCAGGTTCTCCTGAGCGAGACTCCTGAAGCGGGCAGTCTGGTTTCTTAGTGCCAGCATGTAGCTAAATACATCCTGGGGTGGTTTACTAGGAGCTTCCTCCAAAGCCTCCTTCACCAGACTGAGCGGTCCCCTCACAGGGTGGCCATAGATGAGCTCAAAGGGGCTAAAGCCAAGTCCCTTTTGAGGCACCTCCCTGTAAGCGAACAGAAGGCATGGCAAGAGGACGTCCCACTTACGCCTCAAGGGCTCTGACAGGCCCTGAATCATGCCTTTCAAGGTGCGGTTGAATCTCTCAACCAGACCATTACTTTGGGGGTGGTAAGGGGTGGTGAACTTGTAGGTTACCCCACACACCTTCCACAGAGACTTCATATAAGTGGATATGAAGTTTGTACCCCTATCAGATACCACCTCCTTGGGGAACCCCATGCGGGTAAAAACCCCCATCAAGGCACGTCCCACCACGGGGGCAGTGACCGTCCTTAGAGGAATAGCTTCTGGGTACCGTGTGGCGTGGTCCACCAAGACCAGGATGAACCTGTTGCCCATGGCTGTCTTGGGATCCAGAGGCCCCACAATGTCAATTCCTACCCTTTCAAAGGGAGTACTGACTACCGGTAAAGGTTGGAGGGGAGCTTTGCATTTCCCCCCACTCTTGCCACTTGCCTGACAAGTCTGACAAGATCTACAATAAGCAGCCGACTGCTTGTTCATCAAGGGCCAGTAAAAGTGGGAGACAAGCCTCTTATAGGTCTTGTCCTGCCCTAGATGTCCTGCCAAAGGCACATCATGAGCCAAACCCAGTAGGAAGGTCCTGAAGTCCTGGGGTACCACCAGCATACGAGCTGACCCCGGCTCAGGAACCTTAGGCTCACTATACAGGAGGCCATCCTCCCAATAAATCAGGTGAGTACCTGGCGCCTTGCCAGCCGCCTGGGCTGCAGCCTGCTGCCGCAGTCCCTCAAGAGTAGGGCACTCCTTCTGCGCTGTGCAGAATACTTCCCTGGTGGGTCCCCCTTCCTGCTGCCACTGCGACAGCTCAGGGACCTCCCCCAGTTCAGCCACCTGTTCCCCTGTAGGTTCCGGGGCATCACCCTCAGGCTCTGCCTCCTCCCGGACCGTGGGAACTTCTGGGGCGGGTTTCCCGCGCCTCCTGCCTTTCCTCTTCTTGGCGGTCCCCTGGGCCACTGTTTCAGGCTCCAGGGGCTCTTGACTACCCTGATTGGCTGCCATAGACCGGGTGGATACGCATACCCACCCAGGCAGACCCAACATCTCCAAGTGAGACCTGTGTTCCACCTCCTTCCAAGGGGAATCTTCCAGGTCGTTGCCTAGCAAACAATCAACAGGCATGGTTGGACTCACAGCTACTTTCCAGGAACCTGAGACCCCCCCCCATTCAAAGGGAACCTGCGCCACTCTGCAGAGGCGCTCAGAATTGTCTACTGCAACTACTTGGTGAAGTACCCGGGGATCAATCTGCTCTTCAGACACCAGGTGACTCCTCACTGTAGTCACACTGGCTCCTGTGTCTCTTAGAGCCTCCACCCTCTGTCCATTGATGGTCACCCATTGCCTGTACTTCTTAGTGTTATCAGGCACTAGGTTTCTCTGGACCATCTCACTGTCCCCTAGTGAGACAAGGGTCATTTCTGCTGGTTCCCACCCACCTGAAACCAACTCCTCCCCAAGCGCTACACTGGCCAAACCCTGGGACGGTGCACCAGTGGGTGCCGGTGTACTTTTGGGGCATTTGGGGTCCCCCCTCACATGACCCACCTGGTCACATGAATAGCACTTACGTAGGGGACCACCTGTCACTGGCTTCCCTTTGGAAAACCATGACTTCTTTTCACTGGGGGGTTGGGAATCCTTACCCTGGGAATCAGTTTGGGGCCCTTTAGAGAACTCATCCTGTTTGCCCTTACCCCCCCCTTTCTTCTGAGAGGGACCCTGCCCACCCTTGGCGTGGTCTCCCCCATACCTCTTCTGGACCCTGGTGCTCTCCCAGCGGTCCGCTTCCTGTGCAAGCTTCCTGGGGTCAGTCAGCTTGCTGTCAATGAGGTGCTGGCGCAGCTCTGGAAAACATAAACTGTACAAGTGCTCCCAAGCAATTAAATTGTAAAGCCCCTCATATGTGTTTACCTTACTGCCCTTCACCCAACCATCCAGTGACCTGCAACAAGAATCAACACATTCCAACCAGGTTTGGGATTCCTTTCTCTTGTAGGACCTAAACTTCTCCTTGTACTGCTCAGGGGTGAGACCATACCTGGTAAGTAAGGCCTCCTTCATGGCAGGGTAGGTGAGACTCTGAGCATCCCCTAAGGCCGTCAGTGTGTCCCTCCCCTCTGCCTCAAAATGCTTCCACAGGGCTGCCCCCCAATGAGCTTCAGGGACCAGGTTCATGTGGAGAGCTGACTCATAACCCTTGAACCACAAGTAGATATCATCCTCCCTCTTATAATCCCTTACAAGGTCTTTTGGGATGTGTACCCTTCTCTCAGGCTGCACTGTAGAATTGCTGCCACCATCCTTACTGGACTGACTCCTCTGATCAATCTCTTTTAAACTGAGCTCATGAGCCATGTTCATCTTCCTTTCCTCAAGGGCCAGCTTCCTCTGTTCCACCTCTAGACTGAGCTTTTTCAGCTCCAGTTGGTACTCCCTCTCTGCCTGTCTGTCCTGTAACTCTCCAGGTGTCAGACTCTTGGAGGACACACTGCTACCTGCCCTGGAGATTCTCCCCTGAGACATAGCAGGCCCACCCACTACATCAGTGTGAGTGACTTGCAACTCCTCTTCCCCCTCTGGCTCCTCATCTGTGTGCCCCTCAGCTGCTTTGGCTGTCACCCAGGCCCTCAGCGCCTTTTGCAGCTCATCCTTCTTGGATGAGCTCTTAATGGGACAGCCAACATTACTACAAAACTGCTTCAACTGAGCCACTTTGTAGCTCTCCAATTTCTCCAAGTCAAAAGCAGCTTCAGCTAGGGCATCTCCAGACTGAGACATGATGAGAGGTTAAAAAGATATGCACAGTTCCAAAAACAGAAAAGCAAGTTCTCAAATGAAGTTCCAGAAAAGTCAATCACGGGATCAGCGAAAAAAAAGAAACTGAATGCAGAGAAAAAACAGTCCAAGTAAAAAACAAAAAAAATCACAAGACTAGTAGTATGTGGTCACTTAGTGGTCTGAGATCAAAACAGTAGTGTACACTTAATTACTGTATGTCAAGTACAAATACAAGTCCAATCCCGACCGCTGGTCACCAATGTTAGAAATGGGGTCTCTGGTTGACAGTCAGGTTACCCCCTGTTCAAGCAAGGACCCTCACTCTAGTTAGGATAAAAGAGAATCACCCTCAGCTAACCCCTGCTTACCCCCTTGGTAGCTTGGCAGAGCAGTAGGCTTAACCTCAGAGTGCTGGGCGTAAAGTATTTGTACCAACACACACAGTAACTTAATGAAAACACTACAAAATGACACAACACCAGTTTAGAAAAATAGGAAATATTTATCTAGACAAAACAAGACCAAAACGATAAAAATCCAACATACACAAGTCAAGTTATGATTTTTTAAAGGTTTAAAATAAAAAGAGTCTTTAGGTAGTTGTAACAACACACTAGCGCTGCTAGCGTGTAAATGTACCTGGTTTGCGTCAAAAATAACCCCGCACGGGCGGTGTGCGTCGAAAATAACCCTGCACGGTTATATGCGTCGAAAACAACTCGGCACGGCGATGCCCGTCGAAAAAGCCAGCCACGCGACGGTCCGAAAGTCCCGCGGCGCAGGGTGCGATCTCTCAGCCTTCGTCAGCGATGCTGCGCGTCGTTTCTCCTGCTCCGGGCGTCGATTCTCCGGTCGCGTTTCCTGCGGCGTCGTTTCTCAGCTGCGGAGCCGGCGTCGCGTCGTTTTCTCAGCCGCGATCGGATTCGCGTCGATCTTTTCTCCGCACGGCGCTCGGTGCGTGTATTTTTGTCCTTAGGCTGCCAGCCTCTCCTTTCAGGGTCCCAGGAACTGGAAGGGCACCACAGAGCAGAGTAGGGGTCTCTCCAGAGACTCCAGGTGCTGGCAGGAAGAAGTCTTTGCTATCCCTGAGACTTCAACAACAGGAGGCAAGCTCTACATCAAGCCCTTGGAGATTTCTTCTTCAAGATGGAAGGCACACAAAGTCCAGTCTTTGCCCTCTTACTCTGGCAGAAGCAGCACTGCAGGAAAGCTCCACAAAGCACAGTCACAGGCAGGGCAGCACGTTTTCCTCAGCTATCAGCTCTTCTCCAGGCAGAGGTTCCTCTTGGTTCCAGAAGTGTTTCTAAAGTTTGTAAGTTTGGGTGCCCTTCTTATACCCATTTTAGTCTTTGAAGTCACCTTTCTTCAAAGGGGACTCACACCTTCTTGTGAAATCCTGCCTTGCCCAGGCAAGGCCTCAGACACACACCAGGGGGTTGGAGACAGCATTGTCAGAGGCAGGCTCAGTCCTTTCAGATGAGAGTGACCACTCCACCCCTCCCTCCTAGCAGAGATGGCTAATCAGGAAATGCAGATCACACCCCAGCTCCCTTTGTGTCACTGTCTGGTGTGAGGTGAAAAACAACCCAGCTGTCAAACTGACCCAGACAGGGAATCCACAAACAAGGCAGAGTCACAGAATGGTTTAAGCAAGAAAATGCTCACTTTCTAAAAGTGGCATTTCCAAACGCACAATCTCAAAATCAACTTTACTAAAAGATGTATTTTTAAATTGTGAGTTCAGGGATCCCAAACTCCACATGTCCATCTACTCTCTAGGGGAATCTACACTTTAATCATATTTAAAGGTAGCCCCCATATTATCCTATGAGAGAGACAGACCTTGCAACAGTGAAAACGAAATTGGCAGTATTTCACTGTCAGGACATATAAACCACATTACTATATGTCCTACCTTATCCATACACTGCACCCTGCCCTTGGGGCTACCTAGGGCCTACCTTAGGGGTGCCTTACATGTAAGAAAAGGGAAGGTTTAGGCCTGGCAAGTGGGTACACTTGCCAAGTCGAATTTACAGTGTAAAATTACACATACAGACACTGCAGTGGCAGGTCTGAGACATGATTACAGAGCTACTTATGTGGGTGTCACAACCAGTGCTGCAGGCCCACTAGTAGCATTTGATTTACAGGCCCTGGCACCTCTAGTGCACCTTACTAGGGACTTACTAGTAATTCAAATATGCCAATCATGGATAAACCACTTACCTACAATTTAAACAGGAGCACTTGCACTTTAGCACTGGTTAGCAGTGGTAAAGTGCCCAGAGTAACAAAAACAGTAAAATCAGAGTCCAGCACACATCAACAACCTGGGGAACAGAGGCAAAAAGTTAAGGGAGACCACGCCAAGGATGAAAAGTCTAACAGTTCAGTACACAGTTCAGTTACCTCAAGACAATCATGCTCAATGTCTTCTTCTTTTTCGATTTCAACAATGTCACTTGGAAGCAATGTTGCCGGGTTCAGCACTGTACATCTTTTTAATGTTACATTTGGAGCACCTAGAATGCTCATCTCATACCTTGTCAGTCTGGCACCAGTCAAATACTGCGTTTTCGTCGTTGTCAGTAAAATCTCCACAGAGTGAGGAACCATTACCGTTAGAGGGTATCCCATCACTACTCCCTCATACTGAGAAAGACTTTGACCAACTGCGGCAACGGCACGCAAACAACCTGGTAAGGCTGCTGCAACTAGGTCCAAGGTAGTTGAAAAATAGGTTACTGGGCGATAAGCACCTCCATGGACCTGTGTCAAGACAGACAAAGAAAAAGCATCACGTTCATGACAAAACAATGTGAATGGTTTAGTGTAATCAGGCATTCCCAACGCTGGAGCTCGGCACAAACTCTCTCAACTCAGTAAACACTTTCATCTGATCCTCATCTAACGTAATGGGGTCTGTGACATCCTTGTGTGTCAGCTAATACAATGGTTTGGCAATCTCAGCAAAATTTGGAATCCACTGTCGATAATAGCCTACCATTCCCAGAAACATTCTGACATCTCTCTGTGAAGTTGGTGGACTTCTCTGCAAAATCATTGTAATCCTTTCTCTGGATATTCTCCTTGACTCTTTCTCAATCTGATGACCCAAATATTTCACTGACTTCTGACAGTACTGCAATTTCAAAGGTGACACTTTATGTCCGAATTTTCCCAAATGATACAGCAGGGCAATCGAGTCGTACTTACACTTGTCCCTCGTCCTTGCTGCAATCAATAGATCATCAATGTACTGTAGTAGAGTCGGTTGGTACGGTAGTTCCAATGACTCCAAGTTCTTTTTCAGAATCTGATTAAACAGAGACGGTGACTCCGGGTACCCTTGAGGAAGCCTGCCCCAGCTGTAGACCTTGGAACTAAAAAGAAACTGATTAGCCCCATGAAGAGGCACAGAAAAGAAAGCTTGTGACAAGTCATCCACTGCAAACCACTCTGCCTCGCATGGAATTTGGAACATTATTGCTGCTGGATTTGGCACTACGGGACAACACTTGACCACCATGTCATTCACTTTTTGCAAGTTTTGCACAATGCACACTTTCCCACACAGCTTCTTTAAGCCCATTATCGGTAAATTACATGGACTGCTAAGTACTTCTTTCAAAATGCCTTGTTTCAGAAAATCTCCAATTATCTGCACCACTTTTATCATAACGTCCTGTGCCATGTTATACTGTGAAAGCTGCGAGAACACTACATTCGGCTTCAGAGTGACTTTGATCGGCTCCACACCCTTAATCAGACCTACTTCCTTGCCTGTCAGATCCCAAACATTTTCCTTTACCGTTCCCTGCAAGTCTGCATGCAATTCTTTCACAGTGAACATCGGGAAAAACTCAATCAATGAGTATTCTTCATTAATAGTTTCATTCTCAACTTCAGCAGACTGTTCTTCCTCATCATCACTATTTGTCTGAACTGCTATTCCAGCAGTTGAACAATTGATCGAACATTTGGTTTTGAAAAATAAGTGCCTTTCCAATAGGGATACTGGACTTGAGTCACAGACTGCAAACTTATGCAGTTTGTGGAAGTTACCAATCTCCACCTGTACTGGATCTGTGATCGGATTTGTCAACTGTCTGTTGGCTACTCCTATAACCCGAACTGTTCTGCCTGAAAGAGGTAAGGTTGGAACTTCTGCACTTCTCACTGTCCACAAAGAATGAGACGCTATGACCCATCACCTTTCCTTTCACAAAGGGTCCTCGCTGATCCACTTCTAATGAAGCTGCAAGCATACATGGCTCCTCATCTGAACTGACACTCATCCATTCATCGTTTATTTCATTCTCACTATGTAATGGAAATTGGTGCACTGTGTCACTACTTGTGTCTTGTCTCTGACCGGCTGAGTAGGCATCATCTGTTGCGGTTCCATCGGGGCTTGAGGTATCTGCATTTGCTGTCTAGGTACCATAGAAACCTGCTGCTGCATTGGTTGTAACTGTGTCAATTGTGCACGAGGCATTTGCACCTGCTGCATGGGTTGAAAATTCTGCACTTGATTCATGTTATTTAGAAAATTCGGATTCAGTCCTCTCATTCTAGGGACCTTCACAATTTGAAATGTATTGACATCACCACTTTGCTGAACAACACCATCCTATACCATCAGTGGACACTCCTGTTTCCAGTGTCCCACGTTTCCACACAGATGACATGGTAACATCTTTTTCATCCCTTGCACATCATTCCTGAACCACTACAGTACTCAAATCCAGTCTGCGATTCATATTGGCTCCACGACCCCTACCTCTCATCTGAGGTTGGAACATAACAGTTTCCTGCTGTTGCGGTATCTGCTGCACTAAGGCTCCTTGCACACCTGTTTGAGCTGCCTTAATCTGCATCACCATTGCCTTCTGCTTCAACTTCTGCTTCAACTCAATCTCATCACTACAGTATTTTGCATACTGCAACACCTCATCAATCGGCTTTGCTTGCCAACAAATCAAATGACTCTTAATCATCTGACCTACTTCAGGTCTCAATCCTTCAACAAACCTGAACACAAAATGTAACATGTCTTTCGGCTCAATCGCTTCCTTGCCACTGTACTCCTTGAACGCCTTCAACAATCTCTCATAGTAGGTATGTATCGACTCTTTTACTTCCAGTACTGTCCTGTCAATTCTCTGCCAGTCAATATTTTTAGGCGATGTTCTCATCTTCAGGAACTCAATCACCTTATAATAATGTTTCATCACTTCAGGAGATGGTGCACGTGTAACTCTATCCCTTTCTGGTTCACTTGTCGGCCAATCCACTGCTCTCTTGCACTCAACCCACAAATCAGCTGGCACTACTATCTCCAACAGAGTATTCAAGTCTTCCCACAGACATTTAGAAAGCTTCACAAATCTATCTGTCTGCTGGTACCACTCAACTGGCTTCTCTCTCAGTTTTGGATAATCATTTGTGAATGACAGAGGAACATGAACAAACTGCCCTCTGGGAATTTCCCTCATTGGTAAATTGTTACTGGATCCTTTTCTTTCTGAACACCTTCAGACCCTTCTTGTCAATCCCGTTTCCACTTCTCCTTTTTCTTTGACCATCTGCCTTCCCACTTCTCTAATGCTCCCCAAATCTGAGCACTCTGCGATAGCTCTTTGAGAAATGCCTTCATCCCTGCTGACCTCATGTGTTCAAAATCCTTTGCCTCGAAATCTAATCTGTAGCTTCTTTTCAAGTGCTTTGTTTTCTCGATTTCTATATCATGTTTATCTGCCAGGTCTGCCAATTTCTGATGTATCTTGCCCACTTCTCTTGTAATTCTCGGACACAAATATCTCAGCTCTTGTTCTGTGTAGGATTCTAAACTTTTCACTCACATTGATCCCTCAACCAGTTCTGTTATTTCTGTAGCCAGTCTTACACGGTCAATCTGCTGCTCACCTCTGGATGTATTTCAAGGGTTATTCAGACTATTTAACCACTTGCTCAGCTGCTGTGCTGTCAATCCCTGCAATGAGATATTAATTGCATTAGGCAATGGCACCTGTTGTACCGTCGCACCCGGAATTTGCAGTGTCAGAAGCTTCAACCTCTGACTTACACTCGGACCATTTACAGCATCTGGGAGCGCAACAAGTGGACTAAAATCCATTAAAGGCCTAGATCCATCAAAGGTCTGACCCATAGATGATATCACTTGCACAAGGTCTCTTACTCCCCTCCTCACGAGGCTCTGTGACATTTCACCCTGTTCTCCTGCAATCGGCTTCTTTTGTGCAAACAATGGTACCGCTGGACCAACAGTAATTGGCAACGAAATTGCATCTGGTGCTGCTCTGGTACCCGTATTCTGTGGAAGGGCTACTCCCATACTCTGATTCATCACTGGTGTCACGTCTGACTATGTCCCTGTTAATGGTGTGAACTTTAGCAAACCCTGTGTCTGTGCCTGGGGCAATAACATTGGAGTTTGCTCCGTCTAAACTAGCATTGGCCTCGGAACCACTTGATCCTCAGGAACCACTAAGTTCGAGGTTGACTCAAGAATCGGTATTTCCGGATAAATTCTCTGTACTGGTGATGGATGCGTTTGTGCTTGGAGTACCGAAGTAGTCACTGCATTCAGAGTACTCTGCACTACCCCCTGTACCTGCCCATTATCTGTTACCACTGGTCCCGCTGTCCCCAGTGCCTGTGCTGGGGCAGATGGAGCAGAACTAATACTTGGACACCCATCATGCGCTGCATATGGCGGAGGTCGATCCCTTAATATCTAAGTAATGAGATCCTCAACGTCTGACTCCTCCTTCTACGTAAGACTTTTTCTCCTTCTTACACCCTGACGAACTCCTATCACTCTTACTAGTCTCCTCTTTCTCTTCTGACTCATCTTCCTCTGTAAAAGCTGGAAACAACCTCAGACCTTGTAATATCGCCATTCTCCATTTCTTCTGTTCCCAATCCCATCTTGTTTCCGCTAGAGACTTCTCTACCTTTCTTACTCTCCTCTGGAATTTCGTTTCTTGCTGTTGTCTCGCTATAAGCTCCCAAACCGCTAAAGCCTCAAACTGTGCTGGTCTCGGAAGAGGCTTTGTCTCATATAATGTCATTCGGAACTGATCCTAAATTCTCAAATGAAACATTCCATGCTCTGGGAATGCTAAAGCTCCATGCGACACCTCGTTCCTCCATAGCAATAAATGCCTGAGAATTTTCCGGTGGGACAGGCTCCCCAACTGTCGCCTTAATGTAAGAATTAGCCTTCATGGCACTCCTGAACGTCTTGAAAAATGTCATCTTTCTATCTTTTGTGTATTCAATTCAATAAGGAAATTACTTTTACTCCCAAGATTCCTTTCACCCGCTTTCTCAACCAATTGCCTCTTGCGGACGGCTGCCAATCTGCTCACGACTCTTCTCACCAGCCAACCTATCCCAGCGCGGCTCACTCTGACGTCACACTCAGACACTGCAGCTGACAAAGTCTTGCAGCTTGTCCTCCTGATCTCCAATCCACGCAAAACGAATGCAAAATTATTGCGAGCACTAGCCAATAACCAATATCCAAAAAACAAATCAGCTGGTTTACTACAGGAAGGTACACAATCGCTTCAGAGACCTTACGGATTTTCACTGATGGCACTTTCGCTCATACAGCTGTTCCACTTTCTCAGTCTCCCACATTTGCAAGCAAAATTTGACCCTCGAATTTCACTCTCAACTGATCAATGGGTCTGTCCTGGTGCACGTAGGACTCGCCAAATCTCAGTCGAAAATTTTCCCTTACTCACTTAGCTTACACACCGACTTGTTGACAATGCCCGATCAACCTACTAAACCAGACAGATTACAACATATAACTGTGTCTCCTACACTTGTCAATATACTCTGGAGTCTTAGACCACGTAGGGTCCGTACATCACCAACAACCACGTGGACAATTTTTTAGCACGAAGCGCCACACACGTATGAAATTTGACGACTTCCCTACTCTCATACCGCAGAGTACGCACACCCCTGCTAACCTCAACTGGAGTACGCAGACTCCCTACTTAACCTCACATACATCACAATACCATCCTCTGCTACCAAAAACTGTTAGCGCAGCTGGTTCTTAGTAAGTAAACTTACAAGGGGACGCATATAGGCCAATCAACCTTTTCGATCGCATGGAGTATCCTAGCAATGAAGTGACTAATGTACATCAATAATTCAATATGCAATCAATAAACTACTAAGAGAAAGCATAAATCAACTGTTAATTTCATCAATAATTCATGAATGACCACAACTCAATATACGTTTAACAATTTTTATTTCCCTATTTGTTACAATTCTAAGGCATAAGGTTAACTTTAAACTCTTTTTTATTCAACTTGATATTAAGTTATTAGGGACCACCAATAACATAAACTAATCAGAACTTGAGAAAACAATTGCTCTAAAGCTTCAACATAAGCTCGCAAAGATGAATTTGTCAACATTAATATCGAAGTTCAGCAATCAGTTTGTCAATTCATTAGTCACTGTCAGCGTCACCCCAGGTAACCTTACCTAACTCAGATTACCATTAGCATTTGGGACTTCATGCAAAAACAATTCAGAACATGAATTTGGGAAAGCATCTAGCTAAGAGAAAAACAAACTAACAGCGCAGTTGGTACCTAGGAGAAAAGGCATAAAAGTTAATCAGTCACATTGTCAGAGCTATGGTTCAGCAACAAAGTCAGTCTTTGTCTTCAGATTATCAATCGATCAGCAACGCATCAGACTCTTAGAAGTTGAGCCCAATGACAAAGTCTTGAATCGCATCTTCTGACATCTAACACCTGCAGCAATTCTCCCTCACATCTGAAGTTTTAGCCCCTTGTCATGACCTTTTATTAGAGTTTTTCAGTACATCCCCCTAATTCGTAGTTGGTTCATTAATCACCAGTTATTACTCTCTTCAATAATTTTTAGTTGACAAATCTATGAATTCTAATATTTCACCGTTCACAGTTCATTGACTGGTTCTCTGTACAATGTCCTCATCATCCGGCTCATCAGGTATCGAAAATGTTTCATCTTCTTCTCTAGTCAGTATCCCTATTGTTCAAGTCCTGGGAAAGTACATCCAGTCTATCCTACACATAATTGTATTAACTCGATTCCATCATCTTCTGTCCGTCAGTACATTGCAGAAAATTCTAGCTAAGCAAACTTTAACATCTGTGGTTCAAGGTTAGTTCACATCTCAGCTTCAGTACAGTGTGCATTTATTCTGCTTCAGCATGAGGCCTGGCAAAACTAGGCTACAACTTCGGCTAAGTTAGCTCTACGATATAATGCAAAACATACGTTATATATCTCATCATGACATATGACTACATTTTTATTGTTCATTTTCATTATTTTTCATATTTTGAATCATTTTAGTATAATTTGTGAATATTGGCAGCCACTCTTCGATGTAACATTTTCAAACATGCACATTAATTTCTCTAGACTAGTCATTTTAACATTTCTTTTTGTTACTTATTTATACATAATAATCACTAATAATTTTAATTAGCATATCTGCTTCAGCAATATGCACCAAAGCAGATGTGGCTGAGGGACATTTTAGTAATTCAGAAGATAATGACTACTAATTGTGAGCTCAAAAGTAGAGGGACAGGGAGAAATTGATGGTCCAGTGTACGTTCTCCCTGATGAAATGCACTTAACAATAAAGTATACACTGTTCCAAAGAAAATAGTAGGAGAGAGGAGTCTTAATTGTAGGAGCAAGAAACCTCACACACCCGAATTGGTGTCATGCTTCATCATCGGAATAGCTCCTCGTCAGGCTGGCGCTGCAATGCCTGACGGGCACTCCCCCAAGGGGGGCTCTTTGCCGGAGATCTTTACTCGATAATGCCAAGGCCCAACTGGTGAACTTGGTGGTGAGGAGAAAGGAAGGAAAGTGAAATTCAAGGATAAAATTGGCTCAAAAACCTTCCACCTGGGGATAACAGTTTTATTCAACCACAGAGGGTCAAGGCCACGATTAAAACAAATGGGGAGAGTGGAGTGAGTATAATGATCGGACCACTCTCAACAACATATCATGAAGAGAGGAACGTGTGAAATTACGAAACCGTCCCTGAAACAAGGGGTCAACATGTTTTGCGTCTTTAATGGTCCAGATTGATCCAGCGACGCTTCATCAGGACCAGAATGGGGGTATATTTCTCCTTCTCTATAACTATAAACACTCCTATGCAGTAAGACTATCAGTAGACTATACTCCAGTCACTTACACTAGTTGTGTGTAGCTAGAACGTCCTATTCCTAACTGTCGCCCTGTATAAAAAAGGAAACAGGTAACAAACAAGAGTATGTAATTGCTAATAAAGATTAACAGCAAATGTGATTTATGGTGAAAAACACGCTGTGACGGTGCATAATGTGGCAGGTTGTGCATATATAAAAAACTGCTAAAAAACTTACCCCCCTACTAGAGGAACGAGCTTCATGGGACAGCGGCGGCCCAATGGCCGTACGTGAACTTATCTGATCAATACATAAATGAACAAAAAAAGTTGTCATTAAAGGAAAACACTGTTTCATACCATCAACAAACACTAGGGTGAGTATGTCTGTTTATGACAGGCAGTCAAGTGTAAACACAATCTAGCAGTTACGGGACATACATAAATATCCCTGATGTCCAGCGCTGGGAAAGAGTCCATATAGGTACCATAAAGAACGGTTGATGCCAGGTGGAAAGAGAGGTAAACTCAACGCGTATGGCAAAATGCAAAGGGAACCTACTCTGGTTTCTAAAGTCGAAAAAAAAGTAAAAATCTTCTCACACATGTACTATTATGCAAAGCTAGAAGAAATATGGCTTCGTAGTTGTAAGGTGCCAAAAAAAGTTACCGGTTGACAAGCGAGAGTGTCAGAAATGCACGTTCTCTGCTCGTCTAACACTACGAGCTGATATAATAACTGCCAATGAATGCGGAAAGTAGCGCGGTAGAACTATCTAACAGAAAGACGCTTGGGCATACACTTACTTGTGACGCTCCGTTGCCAAGGAAAGGCACCTACCCCGAGCCGCGCTCCCGTATGGTTAAGGGAGATGCCGGAGGCGGGGAAGAAAAATCCCGCGTCCACCGGAAGGAGGTGCGTCGGAATGGCGCTTATCCAATCGGGTAACTACCCGGAACCAAAGTGTCGGTATGACGCAAGTGTTGCTAAGCAACATGGCTGAGCGGACGCCACGGTCATGTTGTTAGAAAATAGCAGTAAAAAGAGGACTGCGCCGATGCGCCCCAGCTTACAGTTGAGTTAGACAAGGAAGTCAGAGTCTCTCGAAACGTTCGTTTATGAGGGAAAAAGAGTGGCCTTATACTCATCAAAGTCAAAAAAGCAAAAAAAGAAGGAAAACTTGTGCCAGTACCAAGGAATTTCAAGGAGATCGTAAAAACTACTAGTAGGAGTATCCATAGATGGTACGGATGTTGTGACAGTCGAACTACAACTCATAGGAAGCACACCAGTGAGAGCTAAAAGTATTTGTCCTGACTACGGAGAACGGTCGTGGGAAGATAAAAAAGCACATAACATAAGGGGCACAATTCAATGATCAATCAGGAGTGGTTACAAAGTAGATAACTGAAAGGGCCTTCCAAAACATTGTTATCTTTGTGAAAGGCTTATCCACGGGATATCGTCATTCAGTCCCCTAATATGGGTGTTGAGTTTGTACACCCACTGTTGTTCTAATTCAAAGAGGGATCTCGTGTCCTGTAGAAGGCTAGTCTGCAAAATAACCCACCACATATCATCTGGACTGTGGTTCACATCAATGTAGTGTATGCTCAGTTTCGTTGTGGTGCGTCCACATCTGATGTTGCTCCGATGCTCGTTGATTCTTAGTTTAACTGCTCTCGTAGTCATCCCTACATAACGCAAATTACACGGGTATGTGATAAGGTAAACACAGTTGCGAGTATTACAATTGGTATGTTTTAATAACCGCCAAATGCCGATAGGATCCAATTCAAGGGTATCAGTGCGTTTTGTCAGAGTACACACTTTGCAGTTACCACAGGGAAAATGGCCTGTAACCGGTGGAATGTCCCACAATGTCCTTTGTTTGCAAACGGCTGTTGGTGGACGCGGTCGAGTGTGGACCAGTAAATCCCTTATATTGGTTGTTCTCTTGAATGCAAAGAGAGGTTTAGGAATGGCTAATCCTCAACTACACAAAATATTCCATCTTTTGTTAACCACCTTTTTGATAGTATTTGACAAAGGGGTAAAAGTAGACATGCAGGTAAGTTTGTTATCTACTGGTCGAGGAGTTGCTGACAATAGTGTGTCCCGGTTGTAATGTTTGGCTCGTTTATAAGCGGATTTGACCACATGGGCCGGATAGAGGCGTTCACTCAATTTGTTGGAAAGATCCTTCGCTTGAGAGTTAAATGTGTGTGAACTGCTGCAATTCCGACGTAAACGTAGGAACTGGCCAAAAGGCAGATTGTCTCGTAAAGCTCTGGGGTGATGGCTTTCATAAAGTAATAGACTATTACGATCAGTGATCTTGTGGTAAATTCTAGTCACTAATTTGCCATTCTCAATGTTAATCAATAGATCCAAAAATGAGATCTCTGTAGAGGACACTGAGGAAGTGAACCTTAAAAAAGGATCTAAACTGTTGACCCATGTTGTAAGAGTATCGACCTCAGAAATAGGGCCCTGCCAAATGATCAAGATGTCATCTATGTAACGACGCCATAATTTAATGTTGTCGTAAAAAGGGTTAGTGGGAGGTAATATGAACCGCTTTTCAAAATCATACATGTGTACATGTATAAGCAAGCCAAACTAGGGGCAAAGGTACTCCCCATTGACGTGCCTCGCACCTGATGAAAAAGGAGGTCTTCAAATTGAAAAAAGTTCTCTGTCATGGCTAGGGAGGCACAATGCATAATAAAATGAACAGGAGTGGCTGATTCCCAGGTAAAGTTGATGGTTTCTTGAGGCCCGAATCCACAGGCTGCTCAATAATAGGTCTATCTTGGAAGAAGACCCGAAGTCTGATTTTTCTGAAAAATTGGGAAAGCTCACAATGGAGACGAAAAAAATCTTCATTAGGGGTCGGGACAAAGCCTAATCCCCTGTTCAGGACTCGGCACTCATCTGGGGAGAGGTTCCTGGAGGACAAATTCAATACTAGGTCCGATTTGGCTGGTTCTTCTCTTGGCTCCGAGTTACCATCTGTGGTTCCTCCGGTGCCCAGTGAACTCTCCTGCCTCTTCCTCTCCTTCTGCCTCTTCCTCTGCCCCGGCCGTGGCCTAAAAAAGGCACATACGGTCCCATGGGGCGTGGTTGGTAGAAGGGGAACGGAGGTTGCCAAGCCAAAGGTTGGCCATGTGGGTACTGTGGAAAGTGAAAGTAAGGATGAGATCTATTACCATCAGTGCTCCATCTATCGGATGAGGAGCTGTTACTGAATTTCCGGGGCTTTTTAACTGAGGAGGAAGAATCATCAGAAGAAAGAGATTGCGTATCAGCAGCAAAGTCTTCCTTAATGTAAGGGTAGACCTTCTCTCTGCTGAACTTGGTAATATCTTTCTGTAATTTGGTGATCTTCTGTTGAGTAAGGAATTCCTTTGTTTCGTTCAATTCGGAATTAATCTCTGCTAACCGGCTCTTGAAGGTGGTTAGGGAAACTGTAGTTTTAAGTGAGCTTTCCATCAAATTGATCTGGATGGTAATGGATTCTACTAACCGCTTCGAGGTGTTGATAATAAGGACAAGCCAGTCCCTGGTGCACTTCCAGGCGATCTGAGCCCAATCCTTCCTGAAAGCTAAGTCCTGTAGGAATATCCGTGGTATATTTGACACTAGAAGACCATTTGGGGCTATGTTGGCTCTCAGGTACTCAGTTATAATTGTCCAAAGTAGAACCGTCTTGATGAGGTCTCGTTTCAGTGAGGACAATTTATCCCACTCTTCTTTAGTTGGACTTGAAGGTCCAGCACCATCATTCACCAAAATAGATGGTGTCTGTAATATTGCAGACACAATGTCATCATCGAAACTAAGTCCCTGGAAATGATCCATATTGGGGGACAGTTCAAAATGTATAATATCCCACAGCAACACTGCTGTACAAGGTAGATCAAAAGTAGAGGGACAGGGAGAAATTGATGGTCCAGTGTACGTTCTCCCTGATGAGATGCACTTAACAATACAGTATACACTGTTCCAAAGAAAATAGTAGGAGAGAGGAGTCCTAATTGTAGGAACAAGAAACCTCACACACCCGAATGGGTATCATGCTTCATCATCGGAATAGCTCCTCGACATGCACATTAATTTCTCTAGACTAGTCATTTTAGCATTTCTTTTTGTTACTTATTAATACATAATGCTCACTAATAATTTTAATTAGCATATTTCTTCAGCAAAATGCACCAAAGCAGATGTGGCTGAGGGACATTTTAGTAATTCAGAAGATAATGACTACTAATTGTGAGCAGCTGTCATAATATGAGAAGTGGGGCACAAACTGCACTTCCGAATTCTAATTGCAGTGTCCTCCTGAACTTTGCTGTGCTGTAGGGATGAGAGGTTGAGGTAGACTATGGGGAATTTCTGGAAGCATGGGTACCCTGAAGTGCTCAGGCTGCATTTGCAGAGGAATGGCAGAATAGTCCCATTCAAAGATATGAAGCTCTATGGAGCGATGGAATGCAAAATGCTCTTCCAGCACCACACCTGAAAGATTCTGTATGCATTAAATGTGAATCCATATGACACCTGGAAAAGATAGTGGATCATATCAGCCCAGACTACTCAAGAGAAATCATTCATTTTTAGAAAATCTTTTTCAGGTTATGTCTAGAAGATAGCAGAAGCTGTGTGGTTGCAAAAGACCCTCTTTGGACTTACCAAAGAATGCCAACTTGCCCATTGTTTACTATTGGTTGACTATGTTGTCATTTCCATTTGCTTGCATCTTATTCAATAGCTTTCTTGGTCCCAGTCTGTCCATCTTGTGTTTGTCCCAGTCCTAGATTATAATTTATGTACGATTGCTCTGTCTGGGGGGGCTTCAT
Source organism: Pleurodeles waltl (assembly GCF_031143425.1). Classification (NCBI taxonomy): domain Eukaryota; kingdom Metazoa; phylum Chordata; class Amphibia; order Caudata; family Salamandridae; genus Pleurodeles; species Pleurodeles waltl. The sequence goes on from NC_090442.1 coordinate 523,015,002, forward strand.
TCTACCGGAAACTCACTTTTAGGGAACTTTTTTCTTTTTACTTAAGCATTCCTAGATAGTGCAGGCATTTTACCCCTCTCACCTCCTCTACCTCAAGTGCTGCCCCCAAATGCCTAACCCAGCACTTTGTGTTTTTCTCTTGTGTATTTCTCATCTACCCCTGTTGTGCTCTGTGTTAGTCTCGCCTTTGTGTGCTTCTCCCTATTCCCCATGTTGCTGTCACTTTTATGTGTGTCTCCCTCTTTCGTGTTCTTCCCTCCACCTCCCACATGCCTTGTTCTTCTCTCCCTGAGTGATTTGCAGTTGCCTCTGCCCCTATGTTGCTGTCTCCTGTTGCAATGCTTTTCCTCTCCTCCCCACCCGCTCCCCCATTTGCGCCTCCATTATCTCACCCCCTTCTTCGCAGTACCTTTTTTCTTTCAAAATTTGTGCTTTTGCGCTGAAAATTTTATTTTTCTTAACTGATCTAAGTGTTGTCCACCATCTTGGATTGGTAAATAAAAAATTAAAGCAGATGGCGATCATGTCATTCCACTTGGGCATATACATCATTGCACATGTGCATACCAGGGGAAAGATGTGTCCGCCAGCAGCAGTTGCGTCATCGCACTTTTTAAAAATGTATATTTTTGGTGAGGCTGTACAGAATCAGGAAGCTGCAGACACTCGCTAGAAGGCTTTGGCAAAGCCAATAACCCCAGAGTCGATAACTATTGGCTGTGCCAACGCTTGTTCTTTGGTTGTGTGTTTTTTTAGCCAACTAAAATGCAACTGAACTATGGACATACAAACAGACTTTTCTACACCCCCAAGGGTCCACAAACCACACCTGAAAGAGTCATGCAGAAGCTGAGACGTAGAGGTTGCTAGAAGATTCCGCTCATAAATGGTCATCTCATGAAATCTGCTGTTCTGTGCTCAGTTATGTTCACATAACTCTATTAACCCTTTAAACGCCAAAGCAGCCCAGTGCCAGCCTTTCTCCAATGTTTGCACTGATCTACCGCAAAGGTGTCTAGCCTTGACCTATGCATACATATCTTTATAGCCCTAAACCTTTATGGTGTATGCGTATGAATGTAGTCAAACATGTTTGACTAAATTATAAATATCTAAGATAAAAGTGAAGCCTTCCTTGGAAAGATCATAATTTTAATAAAGTTAAAGCTGAAATGTGACTCCCATTCCAGTGAGAATCACATTTCGATAAATTATGTGACTGATACTATATTAAATAGGTATACAATTTTCTACAAAATTCAGTTAATAGCGCAATTATGGTAAAAAACAATTATGTTCAAACGATTTTATAACTATGCCAAAAACCAGACTATCTGCACAAGCATATTCATCTGTTCGTCTGCGATACAAAGGAAAGCATTTCAAAATGTCCATCGCTTTCCAGTAGTGGTAGTAAGTAGTAATAATCTGTATTCATTTTTTCTTAAAAACATATCGATCTGCACAATGAAGCAGCACAATAAGGAACGGGCATCATAACAAAGATAAAAAGTCCAAGATCACTGAATAAGACAATAAATTACCACCAAATATATTTAGACCATTAAACCTCAAGAAATACGGAAATGTATAAAGATGGTCACTGCATCGGCTAATCCATATCAAACGTATGTAAAACTGTTTTCAGTGTTTCAGATGTTTATCTACGCATAGAAGTGCATTACGAACACAATAAATGCTATACAAATTGAACTTCAACGAAGACTTTACATGGATGGCTCCAGTAAGAAAACGGGCAGCAGCGAAACAGGTTTCTACTTCACTTAATAAATGTAAATAAATAAGAACATGTCTTGCTTTTCCGAAATGCAATTTATTTAGAGGCAGAAGGGGATATCGCTTAATGGATTAAAAAAACTCCAGCACATAATAAAGTGCAGAGGTTTAATCGCAGGTTCAAAGAGGCAGCACTTTATAAGACTGTTGATCCTTAGAGAAATTAAAAAACTAGTGAATCATAATCAGTCTGAAGCGAATCAATACCGTTTCTGCAATTAGTCACAAAGGACAGATAAGGTTCGAATGTGGGTACGGTTTTTAGTAATACATAAGAGCTTCCTGAGGATTTAATTACTTCCCATTTCTCACTTAAATCTTTCTTAAATTATACGAAGGCTGTTTTCGTCCAATGTAAATCAGCTTTGTTGATACCTTGGGCTGGGTAAACGGTTCTGTTTGACCCACGTTTGCAAACGCTTTTAAATACGTTCACCAATGAATTTTCTTGGCTCATCTAATCTTAAACAATCCTTAATGTTGTGGCAGTTAAGTCTGGTTTCTGGTTTCACTCAGGATGATAGCAAGAGCAACCAGGGACACACTTAAATCATGTCCTTAGTGCATCCTTGGCCCAGCCCTTCGTGACAGGTGAATAAAGTAGTGCTGTGGGGCACGCCTAAAAGCATCTGAAAACCTGTTTTCCTCTTTCTGTAAATTGGGTGAGTTGATATAACTCCAAGTAGCCGAGCCATATGAAGCAATAGAGACATATATAGGCTTATATATATTGAGCATATCTAGAAAAGAGTTGCTGCCTACCCTACAGGCAAAGTCGGAAACCGCAGAGCTAGAGCTATAAAATTATTGTCTCTCAACAGTTTGTAAATGGTACTATTTCTTAGATAAGTCAAATGGGGCCCTAAGTAGCGAGACAATGTACCCTATTAATGGTAGTACCCTTAAACCTAAAACCCCCTCTCTTGGTGTGAGTGGATCAAAAAAGCTGCATTTTGTAGTACTTTTAGAGGTTCTATAGTAGTACTTCCAATATACTAAAAAACTCTATTCATAAAACTACATGTGCAGGTTCTGCTTGTGTCTCTCCTATCTTTTTCTTTGGGGACATCTCCGCCTGACAAACACCACATATGTAAGAATACATTTTAGTAGTAAATGTAGATGGGACAGAGGAGAGTGGCTGGAAAATGGGGAATACTTACTACTAAATGTAGGGTTAAGGAAGAGAAATGATGGGTTAAAGGAAGGTTAGGGAAGGGTTTGGAGTGGGACATGCACCAACCCGAAAAAGAGTAAGCTGCTTTACAGCCAAAAAGGACCCCAAAACAGTTGTAAATGTACTCCAGCTCACAACTAACGTAAGTCCAGGACCGCACATGACCAAACACTGGCACTACACCACCCTCCTACAGAAAACAATGGCGGTAGGGACTTAAATAAAACCCTGTGGAAAATAATGCTAAATTAAATAAAAATATTGAAACTAGTTAAAACAGAAATACATTTAATATAAAGTTAAACATAATTTACTTAAAATAAACCTTTTTTGTTTAAATTTAACATCATTTAATATCCTTTTTGTACATTTAAAAAATAATGTAACATTTATTTTTAATTATTTCTATATGTACATTTTAATTATTTTAATACATAATAAAAATATGTATTTTTGTTACTTTAGGTATGAATGCGTTTATAATTTAAACTTCAGAATTTAATTTAAATTTAATTTACTATATACCACTTTATTAGATGTCAATTTTAAATGATATAATTAATGCTGTAACGTTTTTTATATTGTTCTAACATTAAAATAAATATATAAAATGATTAGGATTAAGATTTAAAATTATTTATTTTTAAGTTTAGTGAACATATACACTTCTCTGTGTACTTTACCATTCGAGATCACTACCCAGATCCTGAGTTAATATTACGTCCAGCTCCCCCGTCAATGCAGGAAGAAAGGACGCACTCACAGGATTCATGTGTCACATGCTGTTTGTTGGTACAATCTCCTTTGCATCTGGTGTTGGATTCTCAATGCATTTTGGCAAGCGCCCTGTTCACGGGTAACAAGTCATAGTACACTAGTGCTTTTCAAAAGTGCTTTTACAGGAAACATCGAAAATGGGCAAAACGAACAGTGTATATGAAATACACAAAAGAGGGCACCATATTCAAACAGGAGTCTTGAAGATCAAAATCATAAACTATGTGTGGCAGAAGACATAATTCTCTGGTTATACAAGATATTACGAATTAGAAACAAAACCATCCATCAATTAATGCGCCCTGCATGCAACACATAACAGGGTGAATTAATCTGCTACCCTGGCACAAAGGTGTGTGCAAAAAAGAATAAATGAGTAATGGGTGGAGGGAGAGAGGGACCGGTGAGAATTATTGAATTAATAATATGATTGCAACCACATATTGATCAAACATTATTTGGTCTAACATTGTTTCAAAGTAAAGGGGAGAAAAAGAACCTGTCTGCCCTAAGTGATTACGCCATCTGATGTCAACTCTAAACAACAGTCATAAGACTGATATTCAAAATATCACTCATACAAATCATGGCCCAGTGTGCTCATACATGATACATTTCATTAAAAATATCTATAATTAGAATATTTTTTTAACATTCAATTTTATATAACTATATGCACACACACATATTTACTGAAAAAACAAAGGTTACAGGGACGCTATAGTTAGGTTAATTAGGTTCTGAATTTACTCGTACAAAACCATAGAAATTTAGCAGTTATAGTTAGAGTTAATTCAAGTAACTTTAACTCATGCCCTAAGGTACCTATAACTTGCGCCCCCGCCATACACAGTTTTTTCTTCAATAATTTGAGTGCTAATGTTCCATTTATATTTTTAATGACTTTATAGACGTTGTCATGAGTGCTGTAATAACTGGGGTAATTAGCACTGCATTGCGAGGGTGCAAATTATAGTTACATTAGGGCACGAGTTATAGTTGTTAGAATTAACCAACTATAACTGCTGAATTTCTTTGGTTTTGTACGAGTAAATTCAGAACCTAACCCTAACTTTCCTGTAACCTTTGTTTTTTTCAGTGATTTGTTTTTTAAACATTAAGTAGTTTTTTACGTTATAAGTTAATCCATGCCTGGCCTTTGGCTGTGCACGGGGGGTTGGCTGTAGGGCCTGGCCTGTGGCCAGGTCCTGTGACCAACCCCCCATAACCACCCACCTCCACTCTGCACACAGCTGAAGGGTCTGTCTCTCTGGGTGAGAACAGGTGTGAGAGGGTGTCTCTAGGCTTAAGTGTCTGGGTGTGAGAGTGGGTGCATGAGGATCTTAGTGGTTCTAGGAGTGGATGTGTGTTGTTCTGAGTGGGTCTGTGAGTGGGTGTGTCAGTATCTGAGTGGGTCTGTGAATGGGTGCATTGGTGTCTGCGTGGGTGTGTGAGGGTCTGAGTGGGTCTGTGTTTGGGTATGAGGGTCTGTGAGTGGGTGCATGTGTGTCTGAGTAGGTCTGTGAGTGGGTGCATGAGTGTCTGAGTGGGCCTGTGAGTGTTTGAATGAGGATCTAAGTGGGTCTGTAAGTGGGTGTGTGAGGGTCTGAGTGGTTCTGTGAGTGGGTGGGTGACATTCTTAGTGGGTCTGTGAGTGAGTGCACGAGTGTCTGAGTGGGTCTGTGAGAGAGAGCATGAGTGTCTGAGTGAGTGGGTGAGCGAGTGTCTAAGTGGGTCTGTGAGTATGTGTGTGAGGGTCTGAGCGGGTCTGTGAATGGGTGCATAAGTATCTGAGTCGGTCTGTGAGTAGGTACATGAGGGTCTGAGTGGGTATGTGAGTAGGTGCGTGAGTGCCTGAGAATGTCTGTGAGTGGGTGCATGAGTGTCTGAGTGGGCCATGGGTGGGTGCATGAGGGTATGAGTGGGTCTCTGAGTGGGTGCCTGAGGGTCTCAGTGGGTCTGTGAGTGGGTGTGTGACAGTCTGAATGGGTCTGTGAGTGGGTGCATCAGTGTCTCAATGGGTCTGTGAGTGGATGTGTAAGGGTCTGAGTGAGTGTGTGAGTGGGAGAAAGAGATAGAAACAGAGAAATTGAGAGAGAGAAAAAGAGTGAGGTAGAAAGATTTTTAGGCTTTGGTGAATGGTATTCTTAGAATGAGATATTTCTGAATAAATTGAAAAGACAAATGTATTTATCAGTTGAAAAGAGTGACATCACCTTTTACTATGTACCTTAAAAATTGCAAGGTGAAAAGAAATTGAAGTAGGAAATAACCACTGTCGCACCTAGACAGGATCCCACAACCTTTAGTGTGATAATCAAAAACCTTAGCCGCTAGGCCACAAATGACTCTTTACTTTGCAGTGCCTCCCTGCTTGCTGGAGCAATGTTTTCATGTGTCTTACCCAAACGCATATTTACATGCAGGGAAGACAGGTAACAACTCCGCTTTCTGCAATTTAGAGCTGTTTGCAGAAAGCGGAGTTTGTTTGCCCTTGCTTGGTGGGAGCTCTGAGCTCCCACCAAGCAAAAGCAAACAGCTATGTCCGGGGGATGGCCCCCCTCCAAATCTATTAGTCACAGGGAGGTGGTGGTCCCCGGGGCTGGGGGGCTGAGGCAGACCCCCATTCCTTCTTTTAATACATCCCTTGGGAGGTGGCAGTCCCCAGGGCTGAGGGGGACTGTTAGAAATTGGGTCTTTGGTTGGCAGTCAGGTTACCCCCTGTCCAAGCAAGGACCCTCACTCTAGTCTGGGTAAATCACACACAATCCAAATTATCCTGTGCCTACCCTCTGGTAGCTTGGCACTGGGCATTCAGGCTTAACTTAGAAGGCAATGTGTAAAGTATTTGTGCAATAACTCATACAATATCACAAAATAACACCACAAAAATACACCACAGTGTTTAGAAAAATATATAATATTTATCTGGATAAATGCAGGTCAAAACGATTAAAGAGGATATAACCAAATGTAGGGATATCACTGAAAGTGATATCAAGTGTCTTAGATTTAAAATATTACTGTAAAATCAATAAAAAGTGTCTTAAGTTCTCCTAGAAACAACAAGTGTCTCTTGCAGGGCAAAGTACCTGGTTTGCATTGAAAAATCCTCGCAAGGGACTGCAGAGGAGATGCATGGAAAACGGTGAGTGTGCGTCGGTTTCACCCCTTCGCACACGGACTTGCGTCGTTATTTTCCATGCGGGGAAGACGTTGCGATAATTTCCGCCGCGCGGACTTGGATCCTCTTCGGGTTGCGGGGTTTTCAGCCGTCCCGGGGACGATGCGTGGAATCCTGGTCTTGCGGAGCGGAGTCACAGGGGCTGCGTTGATTCTGGTAGGCGATGTGTGGAATTTTCTTACGCACGGCAGGCGCTGCGTCGATTCCTCTCAGGAATTCGGGTGTCGTCGTTCTGAGTCAGCTTGCGTCGATCCAGTAGGGCTGTGCGTCGAAGTTCCGGTCGCGTCTCTGGCGCTGCATCGATCTTCTGATGCGAAGTCAGGCTGCGTCGTTCCGGACTCGGCGTGTGGTGAATTTCTCACCACGAGCAGGCTATTCTTTGATCTTCGCAGGCGGTGCATCAAATTTTTGCTGCATGGGGGCACTTGCCAGTAGGCACTGTATATATATATATATAGTTCCTGAGTTAAGGTGAACAGCTTCTACAACATCAGGAACACTCTGAATAATCTGTTCACCTCAAATATCTATTTTTCTAGCAGACTTTTGTAACTTTGTTCAGGTGCTACTGTTTTCTTTCTGTTTAAGCATTCCACTAGAGTGCATGTGTTTTCCAGTGGTCTTTGTCATGTACTGCCCCTCTCTTTGTTCCTCTTTCTCACTCTCCCTCAGTTGCCTTTATAGCTTCCACCCCACCTACCTTACCTTGCCATTCTTGCTTCCCCACCAGACCCTTGTCTGTTTGCTCCTCTAGTCCTACCTGCCCACCCTCCATTGTTCATTTGCTTCCCTAGCCCCTCCTGCTCACCCTATGTGTGTTTCTCCAACACTTCCTGCTCATTGTTGTCTGTGTGCTTCCCTTTCCGCTCCCGCCTACACTCTGTTATCCTCTTGCTACCCCAAGCTCTCCTGCGCACCCTCCTTTGCCAGCTTGTCAGCCATGCTCCTGTACAGCATGGCTAAATATCATTGCCAGAGCCAACAACTCTAGCATGCAAGACCTGTTGACTTTGCAAATGCTTGTCATCAATTTCTCATCAAGAACTTTCTCACAGTTTGGACATTGCTAGCTCTATGTATTTCACTGATACTGGAATTGAGCATAAGAATTTGTACTCATGACATTTAATTGGCTATTTACCCTGTAATTTTACTTTAAAGTCTGGACCTGGACTCACAGCATAAAAAGAATCATATATGCCTTGTATCTTGTTTATGTAGGCACATCTGCTCATACCTGAGTAGCTGAATCCATTAAATGATATTTAGCTAACAGTCTAGTGATGATAGCTGATATTTGAGTGATTCATTATTGGTTGAATATAGCAGATTTATTGATTCAGTTTTGGGGGGCATGAGTTCCTGTCTGCTAAATAATGGAAATTAGGTTATGCAGGGAAAGGATTCAACAAGTACTCCTTAAAGTATGCTTTCCACTTGCGAGGAGGTCAGGTTGCTGAGGTGAAAATTATCCAATTTACTAGTCTATATATATTCTTAGATCGTCTGGCTTTGTGTTTTCATTTGTCCGATATTTTTCTGTGTTCTTTTCAAGAAAGATGAAATGCATTTTAAACATTTATGTAAACTAAGTCACTATACGCTCCCTTACGTACACACACTTGATGCGTATACTTTTTTTGTTCGTGTGTAGCGTCTGAGTTAACTTGTCTAAACGATGTTGTTTTTCAAAATCTTGAACTGTCCGTCTGAGGCTTTGCTACTTGGTTGACTATAGAACACTGTTTGCTTCCAGATTCAGTCTGCTGAGTTTAACAAGAACCTTTATCTTCTCGGGTCGATAAAAAAGTAGTTGAAAGTCACCCTTTAGCAATATTCTTAAAAGTGAGTACGATTACATGTCCTCGAGGCCCGGAATCAATGGCTGCTAGTCAATGGTTTCGATAAACAGATGTTTCTTTTCACTCAGCAGTGAAGAGCGGAAATCAATCGTGTACGATTTTGATTGGACCACAGAAGCGTGTAGGACAGATCGTAGTGTGCGAGCCTCTCGTTACCAGCTAAAGACATTGCCAAGTGTTTTTCAAACACTCCAAAGGAAATAGTCTTCATTTAATGGAAACGGACATGTTCTAGTTATATCAGTTTAAGCCACCCTGACAGTTATAGCGAACAAGCGTTGTCAAAGACAATAGGTCTCACCTGTGCAAGAGCTATTGGCTTTAACAATGTGTTTCAGCCATGTTGTTTACCTGCGTGGCTGCTGTTCAGCATGGCTAAAAGTTAGTTGCATAGAGGAGAGTGCTGTGGAGTGTCGTACATTGGAATGGAGAAGAGTGGAGTAGAGTGTTGTAGAGTGGAGGCAGAGTGTTGTGTATTGAAGTGACATAGTGTGGAGTTGTGTAGGGTGGCATACACTGAAGTGACATAGAGTACAGCAAGCTGGTGTAGAGTGTATTATTGTAGAGTGTGGCAGAACATGGAATGCAGTGGCATTGAATTCAGTGGCATACAATGCAGCATTGTAGAATGCTGTGGCGTGGATTAGAATGCTGCATTGTAGAGTGGAGTGGTGTTGAGTGCAGTGATGTACAGTGCAGAGGTGCGGAGTGCGGTGGCATAAAGTAGAATGGCAATGAGTAAAGTGTCGCAGAGTGGAGTAGCAAAGAGTGGTGCAGTGTGGAGTGGAGTAGAGTTGAGTGATGCAGAGGGCAGTGGTGCAGAGTAGAGGTGAGTGGCATACAGTGCAGTGGCACAGAGTGCAGAGTAAAGTTGAGTGGCATAGAGAACATTGGCTAGAGTGGTGCAGATTAGAGTAGCACAGAGTGATGCAGAGTAGAGTATAGAGCCATAGAGTGCAGTTGTAGAGCATGGAGAAGTGCAGGGTAGAGTGGCGTAGAGTTTAATGGTGTAGAGTGCTGCATTGCAGAGTAGAGTGTTAGAGTGCAGTGGTGTAGAGTAGAGTGGAGTGGTGTAGAGAGCAGTGGCATAGAGTACTGTGGTGCAGAGTAGAGGGCAGTGATATTGAGTGCAGTTGTGTAGAGTGCATTGGCGTAGAGTGAAGTGGTTAGGAGTGCAGCGGCGTACAGCGCAGTGGCATAGAGCGGAGTAGAGTGGCATAGAGTGCAGTGGCATAGAGTAGATTGTTTCAGAGTAGAGTGAAGTGGCGTAGAGTGGAGTGGTGCAGAGTAAAGTGCAGTTGCATAGAGTGGCATAGAGTGTAATGGCATAAAGTGGTGTAGAGTGCAGTGGTGCAGAGTACATTAGAGTTGGCGTACAGTAACTAGCGTAGCGTGCAGGGGCATAGAGTTGAGTGTTACAGAGTAAAGCACATTGGTGTAGAGTGTATTGGCATAGACTGCAGTGGCGTAAACTTCAGTGTTGCAGAGTGGTCTAGAGTATAGTGGCGTTGTGCAGAGTAGATTGGTGTGGCCTAGACTGGAGTGGTATAGACGGCAGTGGCAAAGAGCACAGTGGTGTAGAGTAGAGTGGTGAAGAGTGTTTTGGCATAGAGTAGAGTGGTTCAGGGCAGAGTATAGAGGAATAGCATAAAGTGGTGTTGAGTGTAGTGGCTTAGAGTGGAGTGGTGCAAAGTGCAGTGGCGTGGAGTGGTGTAAAGTGGAGTGGTTCAGAGTAGAGTACAGTGGTGTGCAGGGGCGCAAAGCAGAGTGGAGTGGTGTAGAATGGAGTATTCCTGGTGTGATAGCACACTGCATTTACAGACAACACATTTTCAATTGAAATGACCATTACATTTGAACAGACATACAGTTTTACTAATAAAATTATACAGTGAACCAGTGAACAGATGAAAACGTGTGGAAATTGCACCACCTAGTTTAATGACTTGTTTTGATTATATAAAAGTACGTCTTTCCAACACAATTCAGAAATAACAAAAAAAATTGCTTCATTTTGCGTTTATAATTATAATACATTCTGACATGCTTACCCAGTTCATTTAAATGTTGTTGTTTGCTAGGAAAAAACTCTTTAAAATCCCCAGTATCCAGCAATATTGTTGCATAAATTCTCTCACTCTGGAATTGGGGAAAGAAAAGTAAACAACCGCCCTTGGAAGACAGCACCTGACATTTGACCTCGGTCTTTGAAGGCACAACAAATGTGACGAGATAAGAACAAGATTTTTTTAAAGGCCTGTTAACATAAAGTGAGTTTGTGGAAGGATGAAGTAGATGGTTTTGGCAAAGTGAGCGACAAACTTAACCTAGAGAGCGTAAAGCAAATAAAGCCATTAAATGGAAAGGAAGAAAGTGTGAGTTACAAACCACAACACCATTGGTAATCAATGAGCAGAATGCTTTCCTAGGTCAACTTTTATGAAAGTCCCCAAGATTCTTTAGCAAATCAGACAGCTGCACTGTCTGGCCTACTGTGACCTAAACAATGGCATCAGTATAAGTGAAGTCAATAACGTATTCTTAAGCCCTGTCAAGTTTCAGTATGTAAGCCAATAGCACTCAATGCATCTTTTAAAAAATATCCTTTTATTACGTTTTTGAGCCCACAGTTAAATGTAAAACATAATTTTCCGTTATATGTATGATCACACTATAAGTTGCTTAAATGCAAGTAAAAAACATGAACACCAAGGAAAGGCAGCTTAAATGCTTGCTAAATTCGAAAAGAGAGGAGCACACGCACAAACAAAAACGTTAGGACAGAAAAGCCCATGTATTAGGGCATAGTTCAAGTTACCTTCATATAATTTTCTTTTACCCTGTGTGGTTTTGGTAGCCCTTTGGACTAATGCATCCAGTCTAGGCATTCAAGTCACAACGGTTCCACTCAGCCTTTAATCCTTCAAGGCTCTATAAACTTGATACCTCTGGGTAACACTAAACAGCTGTTATCTCTCAATAGCGCCAAAAGAACCCTCAGGAGTGAATTTACACACCACAGGTTGATTGATTGTTTTCTTTGGTTTCTGAACTGATGAGCTTCATTCTTTGAAGGTGGTTGGTTTGATTTTATTTCAGGTGACAATTAGTTTTTTACATAGTTTGAGCAGACTGTATATTATAAGATTTGAATATCATAATTAATTCTCAGCCTAAGCAGGGAACCAAACAGCGTGTGCCTCTCAGATGTGCCACTGGATACATATGCAGAACAAAATTGGAAAATAAACTTATCTTTTTAAATGTTGTACTTTGTTTAAATGCAATTCTAGGCAGAGTGGTCTACCATCTCTGCCCCCAGCAGGCTACAATCTATATAATTGTATCAATTGCAAGTTCAATTTACAACCTACCTCATAAATATTGATGAGGCAAGTTGAATTGCGACCCATTATGATTCCAAATTTTGTGAACTGACATCTTAGTACATAGGGTAAGTTCGCAAATTTGTTTTCAATTTGCAAAAAGTTGGTGCACAACTTTGAGACTATTTTTTGCAAGAAGTAATTTCGTAAATCAGGCCCATTGTTCTCATGATATGTCAGCATCTCGAGGATACCTTCTCACAGTCCTCATGCAAAAGCACTACATTTAGGGCACCAAGCTCTGTCTAAGGCTAAGAGGACCTTTGTCTGTTCTAGAGAGGATCTTCGATCCAAGAACACATAGGAAACGTTGCTAGCTGACAGCAGTGTGCCCATGGCATTAGATATGTGATTGCACTATTCCATCCATGAAAATGGCAGACCTTGAAGACGCTAATGAGTAATAGTAGATCATTTGCAGGAAAAAAGTTCAGATTAATGTCAAGTTAGCTTTCTTCATTGTGTTCACGTGCATTGTTTTTTCTATCACAAGTGTGATACTCGACACTATTGTTCTACATCTATTCCGTACTAGTTTGGCTTCTACTAAAAGCTCCTATTAACACTAGTCCAAATATCTGATGTGATTGCTGAATCAGGAGAAAGGATAGGAGGAAATCCTCTATAACCTGTCCCTGTCGGGGAGATATGTCCGCTGTTTCAATATAGGCACTTTCTCAGGTAAGTCGTGGGAAAGGCTGTCTGTTTTCTTTGATAAATAGAATCCTTTTGGCAGGTAAAACTCACCTAGGGGATCTGTACTTTGATCATGATTAGGGTGAACTGGACTTTTGAACACATCCACTGGTGCTGGGCCTACATTTTGACAGTAAGGGTGGTTTCCAGACTTCGGTCTTCGGCTTCGTTGGATCTAATTCCATTGAGAAATCCATCACATGGGATTAATCATCCAACTGAGGATGTGCAGCTGTGTCCGCAAACCAGTGGAATTCCCATTGCCCTCCATCCACCTTTAAATAACATGATTAGTTACTGTTTCAGCAATTTTCGGTTTCCATTAACTTTTTTAATGCAAATGCTTTTCCAGTTGGCCTTTATTGGCCACAATTTTGCTTTTCTCATAATGTGTGCACATTCTCCCTGTGTTTGTTCATTTTTGAAACATTTTCCTATTATGAAGTTACTACTGCAACTTGGTGCGGACAATGAAGTTTTGAACGTTTTTGATTGTATTGGTGTTTGATTGGTGTGTTGGTCTAGATTCATTAGCATAACACCACATATTTTCAGTGAAAATGGCCTTTCTTCTCAAGCCAAGCTACTATGGTGAGCCTGTCTATCCGTATAGGCTCTACTTTTTGAGAACTGGTCTAAATGCATTCCAAGCCCTGTTAAAATCATACTTTATTACATTTTGAGGGCAGTCCCTGCTACTGTGGAACTTGTCTTTCATGGTACCAGGACACTAGACTGATCATACTACGGGCGGTACTAACATTACCTCCAATTAGAGTGCACAATGCCCCGGTTATGATATTTCCAGACTTCACCATGGCCGTACAAAAAGAAACGGGCATCTTTCCTGGTAGTTAAACGCAAACTCCGCTCCCTCAAATTGTCATACTCTCTGCTATTCCCGGCCAGATTGCGTGAGTTCAAGAAAAGTACACTTGCAAACAGTTTATGGTAGCTAAGACTTGTTTAGTAGACCTTAGGCAACATGTCCAGATAGCCCTAAAACTAGAAGAACACTCTGGGCTGAAGAACTTGTTCAAAGAGTTCATTTGTACTAACTCTGGAGTAATGACCAAATAACAACATCATTCTACCTATGCCAATACATTACCTATTGGCGGTCGCCAGTAGGTAGTTATAGTTAGGACCATGTTTCCATAGAAAAAGCATTTTTTGACTTGCCTATATCTTTGGCGCCGTTTGTTGAATGTTCACGAAATGTTTCACAAAAAATGTGCCGGTGATTCTTGTTGCGCACAGAAAGTTTCGGAGTGATCCATCAAGCAGGGTCCAAGAAAAAGGGGGGGAGGGGATAAAAAATGTGCGTTCCCCATGTTAATTCCCATAGGAGCTTTGAACAGGACTACAGCCTGAATCACTGGAAGGAATTACACTAAACTTGCCATAAAGCTAGCTCTTGGTACACAGATTACACATTTGCTAATTTGGTGTAACTCCATTCAGTAGTTTTTGAGAAATTAAAGGAAATCAAAATTTGTATATCTCTGGCCGTGTCAACTTCGCGAATAATGACAAGTTTGTGCAGGGAAATGCAGAGTTTTGATTGACTGCCAAAACTTCAAATCAGGAAGTGCCTCCAAAGCAAAAAATAAATAAAATAAATTCCAGCAAATTCACGACAATGTCACAAATTCAGGAAAATTAAACAAAAACACGCACGGGCCCCCAGGTTGGCCAGGTCCCAGGGGCATTCACATTTTCTGTGCGGGAGCCCCCTGGGGCTCTTGTGAAAGTGTAATGTGGGGGGTGCTGGGCAGCCCCCCTGCAGCCTCAGGGACCTCCACCTCCCCGGCGCAATTTTTAAAATATTTATTTAAATGTAATGCGGGGGCTGCGCTCCCCCTGCAGCCCTGGTGACTACCACCTCCTCGGGGTACATTTATTAAAATCAATGCATGGGGGGCTGTCCAGCCCCCCAGCCCTGAGGACTACCACCTCCCCGGGCTATTTTAAAAAGAGTTAGGTGTCCGTTGCTCCTTGGGGCTATTTAGGTGTTGGATTGGGGCCTCACGGCCCTCCATAAGGAGAGCCCACCCCAGGACATAGCTGTTTGCTGTTACTTGGTGGGAGCTTACAACTCCCACCAAGTCAGAGCAAATACTTCGCTCGGATGAAGTGAGAGCTGTCAAACAGCTCTCATTTCATGCGAAGGGAGGTTTCCTCTGTTTCCCTGCCTGCAGAGATGCAGGCAGAGAAAACTGCCCTGGGACTGTGGGGGCCTTCAGGCTACCCCCGCGATTCCCAAAATTGTGACTAGGTGCAATGGGTGTGGGCAAACAAATCACATGGCTGGCCTCTAGTGGATGGGGTCCCTGGGGCCAAGATCGGCCCTGGAGAGGGGGACCAGATGGCCCTCCATCCCCCCCGAAAATTAAATCATTAGGCTGAGCCCTGAGGGATGAGGTCCCTGAGGCCAAGATTGGCCTGGGGAGGGGGGCTGCATGGCCCCTTCCCCCAAAATATAAAATATTATTTGGGCAGGGCCTCGGGTATGGGGTCGCTAGGGCCAAGATTGCCCCCTCCCCAAAAAAAGAATTAAGTATTTAGGCTGGGCCCTGGGGGATGCGGTCCCAGGGCCGAGACCCTTGCAGCTGCCCCTCCCCAAACCAAAATTAAATACTTAGGCCTGTCCCCAGGGGCTGGGGTCCACCGGGCCGAGATTGGCTTGGGGAAGGGGGGCTGCGCAGCTGCCATCACCAGAAAAAATAATAATATTTAGGTTGCACTCCTTGGGTCGAGATCAGCCTTTAGACTGGGGCCGCGTGGTCTCCACACCCCAAAAAAACAGTATTTATGCTGGGCCTCACGGGATGGGGTCTCCAGGGCCGAGATCAGCATGGAGAGGGCATGGCGAAGGAGGCTGTGCAGCCCCTCTTCACCCCCCCCCCAAAATGTTTTTAGAAGGCTGGGCCCCAGGGGATGTGGTCTTCGGAGCCGAAATCAGCTGGGGCAGGAGAACATGCGGACCTGTGGCTGACTACCACTGTGCATAGCAAAGGCTGTGTGCCTGCAGCCAACCTCCCCCGCAAATTGCTGAAGGCCGTTCGCAGCGTGGGCTTCGGTGGTTATAGGGGTTGGTTGCTGGGGCTGGTCGCATGCCAGGCCTTGTGGCCAACCACCACTGTGCACTCCCAAACGCTGTGCATAGAGCATGGTTGGGTGGTTGTAAGGGTTGAGCTGCAGGCCCTGCAACCAACGGCTGCCATGCACAGCTATAGGCCATGCGCTGAATTGGTTGGATCAACGTATAGTAATTAGAATTACTTTACATTTAAAAAACCATAGAAATTCACTGAAAAAATGTAAGGTTGCAGGGACGTTGTAGTTAGGAAATAGAAATAAAAAACCATAGAAATGCAATTAAAAAAACAAAGGTTAATGGGACATCATAGTTAGGCTCACATTTCACACATACAAAACCATTGAAATTCATCAGTTATAGTTACCTGAGCTAACTATAACTTGTACCCTGTAATGCACTGCATATGACCTCACATATTACATCACTTATGACATTGTCAGTAACATCACTGATGACATTACTGATGACATCTTCCACAAAACCACCCAGACACCCACTCATACCACCATACAAATTCTTGTATAACCACACACACACAGCTACTCACATACTCATTCACAGACCCATAAAGCTACTGACATGCACCCACTCACTCACACAACTGACACAGCTACTCACACAACTGACACAGCTACTCACTCACCCATACATGACTAACTCACCTATTCACATACTCATTCAGCTACTCACCCACCCACTCACAGACCTAAACAGCCACTCACACATCCACCCATACACCCATGCACACCCACTCCCTCACACATACAACCACTCACACACCCACACACTCAGCCATAACACTCAGCCAGACCATCACTGACATAGTCACTCACTCACCTGATAGAGTCACTTACACAACCATTCACTCACCCATAGAACCACACACACACACCCGCTCACTCACCTGTACAGGCACTCACACACCCACTCACTCACCCATGCATGCCTACTCACACACTGAAACATCTACTCACACATCCACTCACTCTCCCATACAGTCACTGGCCCAGCCACTCATTATGCATACAGCCACTCGTACATCCACTCACTCACCCATATAGTCACTGACACACCAACTCACTCACCGATATAGGGCCAGATGTATGAAACTTTTTTGCACTCGCAAATGGTGCGAATCGCAAAAATCGGCTGTTTGCGAGTGCAAACAAGTGGTCTGCGATGCATGAAAGGCATTCGCTGACCAAAAATAAGAAATCGCAAAAATTGCGATATTTTGCGTTGTGACCTGGTTTTGCGAGTCGCAATTTGCGATTCGGTATTTCCAGTAGGAAATTGCGAGGCGCAAATTGCGAGTCGCAAAATCCAAGTCACAAAGAGATGCATCAAAAAATCGCAAATTGCGTTTTTTCGCAGAATGGCATTTTGCACATGCAAAATACCACTAACTGAAACCAGGTGGTAACCAGGTGCAACCTATATAAAGAGGCCCAGAATGCCTCAGACTCTTTTCCACAATGGCTGCACTCTACGTCATGGCGAGGAGTATGAGGATCTTGGCAGGTTTGAGCAGAGGGAGGAGGAGACAGAAGTGCATTTTCAGAGTGCGCATTACACTTTTTAACCTGACAGAGGAGGAAATATATGAGAGGTATAGGTTGAACTCAGCCATGATACTTGATCTGATAGCTGAGCTACAACCCATACTGCAGCGCAGAACACTAAGGACTCACAGCATACCCATCCATGTGCAGGTATTATGCTCCCTCCACCTACTCGTCTCAGGGAGCTATCAAGGGGTCATAGCAGCAGCTGGAGGAGTATCACAGAGTACCCTCTCCAGATTTTTCAGTGCATTTATCAACGCCATGCTGAGCAAACTACACCAGTACATCAGATTCCCCCACACCTCACAGGAAATACAGCAGACAAAAATAGATTTTTACCAGATATCACAGTTCCCCCACGTCCTAGGTGCCATAGATGGGACACATGTGGCAATCTGTCCATCATCCGCCACAGAGTATGTGTACCGCAACCGGAAATACCAACATTCAATGAATATACAGGTGATATGCAATGCCTCCTACATCATTACTGATCTCGTGGCCAGGTACCCAGGGAGCACACATGATTCGTACATATTTCACCACAGCGGTATTCACACAAGACTGCTGGCTGGGGAGTTTGGTGAAGGATATCTACTAGGTATTGTCCCTCTATACCAACGGTACTCAAAGTACGGCCCGCGGGCCGCCAGCGGCCCCACGGACCTAACTTGGCGGCCCGCGAGACGCACACCAAACGCAATAAACAATGGGCGCCGTATGGAAACATAGAGGAGGGCCGCGGGAGCATGCTCCCGCGGCCCTCCTCTATGTTTCCATACGGCGCCCATTGTTTATTGCGTTGCCCTGACGATCGTGGAAGCCAAAGCCCCATAAAAGTCAGCGCTTGCAGCTAACTTTTACGGGGCTTTGGTCGTCTGCTTGCTGTCACCGGCTCCACGTCTGCTGCCCGCCTGCCTGCCTGCTGTTCCAGATTTGTGGCATCTTTACAGTGCTTTGAGTCAGGTAAGGCTCTTTGGTTATTTATTTATTTGTTTTTAATGTAGTGTGTGTTACTGGGGTAGGCGTGTGAGCAGATTGCGCTGTGTGTGTGCGCTGTGTGTGTGTGTTACTGGGGTGGGGTGAGAGCAGATGGCGCTGTGTGTGTGTGCGCGCTGTGTGTGTTACTGGGGTAGGGGTGAGAGCAGATGGCGCTGTATGTGTGCGCGCTGTGTGTGTTACTGGGGTAGGGGTGAGAGCAGATGGCGCTGTATGTGTGCGCGCTGTGTGTGTTACTGGGGTAGGGGTGAGAGCAGATGGCGCTGTATGTGTGCGCGCTGTGTGCGTTACTGGGGTAGGGGTGAGAGCAGATGGCGCTGTGTGTGTGCGCGCTGTGTGTGTTACTGGGGTAGGCGTGAGAGCAGATGGCGCTGTGTGTGTGCGCTGTGTGTGTGTGTTACTGGGGTAGGGGTGAGAGCAGATGGCGCTGTGTGCAGATGGCGCTGTGTGTGTTACTGGGGTAGGGGTGAGAGCAGATGGCGCTGTATGTGTGCGTGCTGTGTGTGTTACTGGGGTAGGGGTGAGAGCAGATGGCGCTGTGTGCAGATGGCGCTGTGTGTGTTACTGGGGTAGGGGTGAGAGCAGATGGCGCTGTGTGCAGATGGCGCTGTGTGTGTTACTGGGGTAGGGGTGGGAGCAGATGGCGCTGTGTGTGTTACTGGGGTAGGGGTGAGAGCAGATGGCGCTGTGTGTGTGCGCGCTGTGTGTGTTACTGGGGTAGGCGTGAGAGCAGATGGCGCTGTGTGTGTGCGCTGTGTGTGTGTGTTACTGGGGTAGGGGTGGGAGCAGATGGCGCTGTGTGCAGATGGCGCAGTGTGTGTTACTGGGGTAGGGGTGAGAGCAGATGGCGCTGTGTGTGTGCGCGCTGTGTGTGTTACTAGGGTAGGGGTGAGAGCAGATGGCGCTGTGTGCAGATGGCGCTGTGTGTGTTACTGGGGTAGGGGTGAGAGCAGATGGCGCTGTGTGCAGATGGCGCTGTGTGTGTTACTGGGGTAGGGGTGAGAGCAGATGGCGCTGTGTGTGTGCGCGCTGTGTGTGTTACTGGGGTAGGGGTGAGAGCAGATGGCGCTGTGTGCAGATGGCGCTGTGTGTGTTACTGGGGTAGAGGTGAGAGCAGATGGCGCTGTGTGTGTGCGCGCTGTGTGTGTTACTGGGGTAGGGGTGAGAGCAGATGGCGCTGTATGTGTGCGCGCTGTGTGTGTTACTGGGGTAGGGGCATTGTTTTGAAAAAGGGGGTGGGGTGGTTGTTCCCCCTCTAAGCCCCGCCCCCTCTAAGCCCCGCCCCCCGCTGTCACTTCAGTGCGGCCCTCGGCCGCAAACCATACTGCAATTTTGGCCCCCGAGAAAAAGTTTGTGAGTACCCATGCTCTATACAATGGCACATTGATGGCATGCTGATGTCAGATGGCCCACTTCTTATCATACCCTCTGTCCCTTCCAGGAGACAGTGCTTTCGCAGTGCGCACCTACATGATGACGCCCTACCTCAATCCTGCAACACCTGCTGAACGGAGATACAATGCAGCACACAGGGCAACCCGCAATGTGGTGGAGCGCACATTTGGACTGCTGAAGAGTCACTTCCGGTGCCTCCACAAAAGTGGAGGGGCACTACAGTACAGTCCAGAGACGACATGTAGAATAGTGGCTACTTGTGCTATCTTGCACAATATAGCTACCACCAGGGGCATACCTGTAGAAATCTGTGATACTGAATCTGATGAGGTTGATGATCCCATACCACCCCTACATCCAGCAGACAGGACCAGTGCAGCAGAGGGAAGGCAAAGGGGTGCCGACATCACACACAACCATTTCAGACGTGAGTATAAATGATACAAATCCTCTGACAACTGTACCTGTAGTGAAATAAATGTATTACCTTAAGTCAGGTAATGTTCGTGTGAGGAATAACAAAAAAAGGTTAAGTGATAAATTCGAAACAATGAAGGACCTGAGTAATGCACTATTACTTCATAGTGAAAACATAAGTCCACTGGCAGCTACAGTCATTTTTTGCGGCCACGCACACCACTCGGGTGCCCAGTTACCTCCCTGGCACCTCTATTGTTCGCCTCAGTGGCAGTGCTGGGCCTGGCACTGCGCCGTCTGGTGTCCAATGCTGGTACAGCTACACTGCTGAGGCTGGAACTGTCTTCAGTGTCCCCCAGTGCAAACTCACTCACTGTGGCTGACCTCTGTCCCATTAGGTGGACGATCACATTGGTGATCTGCACGAGTCCGTTCACAACATCCCTGCTGCTGTGTGCTGCCTCCACTTGTGCAGCCACTGCACGACGGGCAATCAGTGCAGTTGCATTTGCCACCCTGTTAGAAGAACGACAGAAGCTGCCAAACATGGTTCCTAAATCTGCGCTGGCTCACCCTCTCATGGCGCAGCTCCTGGCAGAGTTCAAGGACAGCACTTGTGAGGTCTCTGGTGTCCTGTGATGCCTGCACCTGTCCCTCACGCAGCTGTTCTATGTTGGCATTGAGGGACTCAAGTTGGTGATGCAGGCCCACCATGTTGCTGTTATGTTGGGGCAAATAATTTTCTAATCCCAGGATCCTCTTGTTTTGTAGGCGCTGCTGCTGCAACATAGCAGCTTCCAGCCCACCAAATAAGGAGGGACGCTCACCTGCCTCATGCTGCTGTGCCCCGGAATTTGTCCGCATCCTGCGTGGTGCTGTGGTCTGCTGACACCTGACCTCCTGCATCTGACTGCGCCTGCCTGTTGGTGACGGGGAAATTGGCCCTTCCTGCTGCTCATCTGAGTCTTGGCTGAGCTTTGGCAGTGGCAGTGCCCTGGGCCTGCGTCGGACAGGCGCAATGGTGAGAGACCCACTGGTGTTGGAATCGGAGGCCGGATGGGTATCAGTCTCGCCTACCCGTGCTGATGCTGTGGCTGCTGGGCCTGGCCCACCTGCAACGACAATATGCAGCATGTCAGATATGTTTGTTACATTTACGGTCAAACAATGGTAATAAAGGTACAGGTACTTCTCTACACTGTGTTGTGTGTGTTGTGTTCCTCTGGGTGTCACTCTACTTAAATACATTGTATGTGCTACTTTCAGCTCTGGGTTGTGGACTGCCACTCCCATAATGCATTGTTGTGCTGCTTCTAAGATGTGGACTGGACTACTTCTCACAATGTTTAACATTACTTGCTAATTCCTAAGTGGCTTTTGTGCATACACATATATGGTTACAAATCAATATTGCACTTACCTTGGCTGGTACTTGGTGTGCCGGAGGTGTCTATCTCTGTGACCCCTGTCACAGCTTCAGGGAGGAGTGTGGACTCGACTAGGTCCTCTAATGGGGTGGATGGTGTCTCTGTGGGTGGACCGCCTCCTGTGCCCCTGGCCTCCTGCAGTCTCCTTGCCACCCTGTCCTTCGCATGGGACCGCAGATCATACCACCTCTTCTTAATTTCTTCTACGGAGCGCTGTGCCACTCCAATTGCACAGATTTTTGATTGGATATCCGCCCATAGTCTCCTTTTCTCACTCTCAGGCACCTGGAGTGAGCTTTTTCCAAAAAGGCGGTCATGGCTCCTGACCACCTCCTCTGTCAGCACCTCAAGCTCCTGTTCGCTGAATTTTAGCTTGCGCTTTCTTTCTCCCTTCTCCTGTGCTTGGGATGAGGTGTCCATCCTTGCTCAGGTTTTCTGCCTCCTTCAGATTGCTGCTCTGTGTGGCTGGGCTGCTCTCTCTCAGGATGTCGGTTTGGGTGTGGCACCTGAAACTGCCTGGGATGACTCATTTCCTGCTGGTGATGTCACCAGGCTCCTCCAGGTGTGCTTTCTGGAAACTTCTCGCAATTTTTTACCGAATCGCAAAAAAATTGCAATTTGCATTTTCGCAAATGGGCCTCGCAAACCCAAAAAAGCGATTTTTAAGAAATCGCTAATTCCGATTCACAGTTTTGTTACATGGCCAATTGCGACTCGGAAATAGCGATTTCTTAAAAATCGCTATTTGCGATTCGCAAGGCCATTTTTTCATACATATGGCCCATAGTCACTTACACACCCACTCACACACCAACTCACTCACCCTACAGCCACTCACACACCCAGTCACTCAATCAAATGCAGCCACTCACACAGCCACGTGCTCACCTATACAGCTACTTGCACCTCCACTCACTCTTCGATACAGCAAATGACTCAACCACTCACTGACTGACACACCCAGTTTCACAGCGATTCACACAGCCATACAACCAGTTACACTCACTAGATGATGTCATCAGTTATGTCATGAGTGATGTCATATGTGAGGTCACAAGCAGTGCATTACAGAGGCGCAGGCTATCATTAGCTCAGGTAACTACAACTGCTGAATTTTTATGGTTTTATATGTGTGAAATGTGAGCCTAACTATAACGTCCCTGTAACCTTTGTTTTTTTTTTTATAGAATTTCTCAGTTTTTTGCTTATTTTTATTTCCTAACTAGAACGTGGATGCAGCCTTCATTTTATTCAGTAGATTTCTGTGGATTTTTTAACATAAAGTAATTTTAATTACTTTACGTTAATGCAACCACTGCAGTCCCCCCAAAAAGTAAAAACAAATAAGAAAAGGGGCCAGGATACGAACACCCTTACCCCTTAGCTCTATTGGTGGGGTCCTAAAGAGACCCCCCGAAGGGCTCAAAAGCATTTAAAACATTTTTTATGAGCAGAGACACAGTGGAGCAGCGGATCCACTATAACATTTTTAAAAAATGAAGCGTGGTTTCCTGCGCTTCGTTAATGTAAAGCTACCGGGTGGGCCAAGTACCAGGGGCTCATGCATCTAAAAGTAGGGGGGCCTCCTGGCCCCCTCCCGCTACCTTGGAGACTGCCACCCCACTGGGGCTTATTATTTGTATATGGAGGAGCGAGTGCCTCCCGCTGCCCCGGGAACCACAACCTGTCCGGGGAGTTCAGGTAATAATAAGCGAGGCCTGTGGCCCCCCCGCACCCTGGAGGCCACCACCCCCAGGGCAAAATGCAATTTATTCGCGGTAGGCGTACCCCGACCCCCCGGGATCCCCACCCCCTGGGACAAATCACTGAACAAAGAAAGGGTTTCCCTAGGGGACCCCTAAGCCCCGGGGACTGCCACTCCTGGGGTTATACCTACATTGGAGGGGGGCCATCTGGCCCCCACTTGGAGCCACTGATGGGCGGCAGTCCCCAGGGCCAACTCCTGCTTTGTCCCAGGGTGCCTACCCCGGGGACATAGTTGTTTACAGTGGCTTGGCTGCAGCTGCAGCCAAGCCACAGCAAATACTTCCAGTTTTGACAGCGGGACCTGTAAAACAGGCCCTGCTGTCAATTCAAAGCTTTCATCTCGAAATGCTTCAGCAAGCACAGAGCTGCTGTCAAAGCAGCTCTATGCTTGCTGAAGCAATCGCACTGCGGGGGAAGCCTTAAAGCTCCCCCCTCCAGTGACAGGTAGCCCGTAAGGGCTTTCGATTATTTAAAAAAAAAAAATATATATATTTATAAATAAAAAAATATATAGGGAAGGCAGGGGAGCCCTTGTAGGCTCACTCACGGTCCCAGAAAGCCCAGAAAGTGCAAAAAAAAAAATGTTACAAAAAAAACAGCTCAGTGTGAAGGTCACACACCTTAACCCTGAGCTTTAGGGGTTCGAGTCCAGCTGGCCTTATTTACCTCTTTTTAAAAAAAATAATTTGTTTTGTATAGTTTAAAAAAAAAAAAAAATACATTTATTTTTAAATTGAACACAAATATCTCATTCCAAGTGTATGAGATATTAAAGCCTAAAAAAACTCTATCTCTTTCTCTCTCACTTTCTTTCTCTCTTTCTGTCTCTCTTTCAATAAATTTCTCCCACTCACACTCACTCAGAAACTGACGCACCCACTCACAGACCCACTGACACCTGCATACACCCACTCACAGACCCACGCACACACTAATGCTCCCTCTAAAATACTAATGTACGGAGTCTCAGATCCAGACATTAAATCTGACAGCCACTCTGACCCCAAGATACACCCTCTCACACCTATTTTCACACCCAGAGAAACCGCGGCCAACACAGTCCACGCACAGCTAAAGGGCTGTGCACAATGTGGGTTTGGGTGGGTAGGGGGTGTTGGTCGCAGGTTCTGGCTGCAGGCCAGGTCTTGTTGACAACCTCCCCTGCGCACGGGTGAAGGACATGAACGGTGCAAGGTTGGGTGCTTACAGGGTGTTGGCCTCAGGGCCTGTGTGGCTGTGGTTGGCTTAACATATGGTAATACAAATTACTTTGGGGGTCATTACAACATTGCCGGTAAAAGGCGCTTACCGCCGTGCAGAAGACCGCCAATACACCGCGGCGGCGGCGGTAGTCCGCCACAGCTATTATGACACACATCCCGGAATCCGCCGAAATACAGACACCCACACAACTCCGCCACACCAAAGGTCAGTGTTAAAGTGGCGAAAACAAAACCTCCACCTCCACGCCAACAGAAACACGCCCATGCTATTACGACCCACGAATCCACGCGGCGGTCTTTCAACCGCGGTATTCCATTGGCGGTACACACCGCCGCGCTCAAAATACACACACATCTCCAAAACACCACCACATTGGACAATTCCAAATACACACACCTGATACACATACAAACACCACTCCCACACACCCAACACAATATAAAACACACACCCACATCACCCACAAACCTCTACGATAAAAATTCATGGATGAAGGCTAGAGAGACAGCACAGCCAAGACACCACCACCATACAGAGGCACACAACACCATCACCCACACCACATCCACGCACAAAACACCACACACCACTACACATCACCACACACATCAACACTCACATCGCCCCACACATCACACACACCACCCCATGTCACGTCAAAGACACCCCCGCTTCTCCGAGGAGGAGCTCAGGGTCATGGTGGAGGAAATCATCCGGGTAGAGCCACAGCTATTTGGCTCACAGGTACAGCACACCTCCATAGCCAGGAAGATGGAGCTATGGCGCAGAATTGTGGACAGGGTCAACGCTGTGGGACAGCACCCAAGAAATAGGGAGGACATCAGGAAGAGGTGGCACGACCTACGGGGGAAGGTGCGTTCAACGGTCTCCAGGCACAACATCGCGGTTCAGCTGACTGGCGGGGGACCCCCACCTCCTCCCCCACAACTAACAACATGGGAGGAGCAAGTCTTGACCATCATGCATCCAGAGGGCCTCGGAGGAGTCGGTGGAGGATGGAACACTGGTAAGTCAAATCTTAACTATCATATCCCCCACCCTACCTGCATGCTATCACACCCCCCCCACCCTCACACCCTCCCCTATCAACCCAAATCCTCACTAATGTACTAATTACACAAACCACTCATCCCAACACCAAGCCCTGCATGACACAACTAAGCATGGTCACCCCTCACTAAAGCATGCCCACTGCACATACCCAGAACACCCCCTAACCATCATCACACATGCCCCCACACAGGAATGCTAGCACTGGGGTACACAGACACCCACCCATTGCACACCATCACACACACACACATGCTATAATCATGTTCTTATGCCCCTGCAGGAACCCGAAGGACCGTCACCACACCAGAGGGTCCAGACAACACCACTCCACTCCCAGAAGAGGCCCACAGTGACGATAGCAGCTCTGCCCTACTGGATCCTGATGACCAGCCCGGACCATCGTGGGCCTCGGGACAGTCGGTTCCCCTTGCACAGGCACAGCCCACCACAGACCTTCCACCCCCTGGTAACACCAGCACAGCACCCACCCAGTGGGCCCAAACCTCCGTACCCAGGACAGGTCAATCAGCTGTGTGTCCACCACTACAGGGAACCCAGGATAACCCACCACCCCAACAACAACAGGGACCTGGGGCAGTGGTAGTGGGCACACGGTCCAGGGGACGGAGGCACAGAAACACAGGGGAACTGGGAGGGCTACTGTGCGACAGGGGGCGGCCAGGCCACGGGAACCCACTCTCCACGAGGCCCTCTCCTCCATCATGGGAGCATACCACCACTCCCAGGAGACGATGGCGACGGTCCTGGACAAGTTTCAGGAGACCCAGCGCCTGCAGGAGGAACAGTGTTTGGCGTTCAGGGAGGAGCTCAGGACCATCAGCTCCGCCCTGGGCACCATTGTAGGGGTGCTGAAGGACATACAGAACACCATGAGGGACACCGTGGCACTCCAAGGGGCCCCTGACACTAGCCAGGACGATGAACTGCCCACCACCTCCGCCGGCGCTAGTGGACAGGACGCCCCGCCACAGGACCACCACACCAGCACCCCACCCCCGGCAGATGGACAACCACCACGCAAGCAGTCCCTGACAGCCAGGAACAGGACAGAGCAAGATGGCAAGACCCCCGCCAGGAAATGAGACCACCCTGATTGTCCCCCCACTGACCCACTTTGTTACCCTGTCCATACTTGAACTGCCCCAACTCCACTTCCTATGCCCAGATGGGCAGTGCACCTGCTAGACTAATAGACTGGACTCTGCCATGGACATTCCTCCACCATCACCCATCCTCATATTACAACCCCCTCCCATTTCTGAGCACTTCAATAAACACCCTTCAAACAAAAACAATCTGGAGTCAGTCTGTGATTTGTTAAATTTTTATTATCAATGACAGAGTCATAATGCGCTCCCCATTGTAAAGCCAACATACCTATGTCACACATCACAAGTCCTTGAAGGATGCAAGCAGATGACACACGTTGGTAAACTGTAAACTACGTACTTGTATAGCACACTACTCACCCGTTAGGGTCTCAAGGCGCTGTACGCATACCGCTGTGGAACCCCTCCTGGCTTTTCCCTGTGAGGTGCCCACTCCTGGGCAACCTCCAAGGTGAAGCCAGGCATCCAAGCGCTGTTGGGGCCGTTGTGGAGATTAAGCAAGCTATTGCCCAGAGTTAAAGAGAGGGACCCATGAATTAGAGTAGGCACCGATGCGAGAAATATCAGGTCAGAGGAAATTGAGCCCAAGACCCGCCGAGACGGGAATTGAACCCTGGTCCTGGGCCAGATTTCTGCATCAGGGTCTGCCGCTCTAACCATTGAGCCACACTTAACCACACCTGTGAAAAAGTAATGTAAAGGAGCAACTCAGTTACCAAATACTGGTTGAAATCGACAGACAGGATAGAGGTAGACGTGTGAAAGTTAATGTAATGGTAAAACTGAAAATGTTCTCACATGTGTGTCACTGGAAATATTGCTGTATGACTGACTCCCTGTTGTCGTTGTCTTCTTCCTCCTCATCACTGTCCACAGGCTCCACAGGCTCCACAGCTGCCACAACACCGTCATCTGGACCATCCTCCTGAAGAAAAGGCTCCCGGCGTCGTAAAGCCAAATTATGAAGCATCGAGCAGGCGATGATGATCTTGCACACCTTCTTCGGTGAGTAGAATAGGGAACCACCTGTCATATGGAGGCACCTGAACCTGGCCTTCAGGAGCCCGAAGGTGCATTCGATCACCCTCCTAGTCCGCCCATGGGCCTCATTGTAGCGTTCCTCTGCCCTTGTCCTGGGATTCCTCACTGGGGTCAATAGCCATGACAGATTGGGGTAACCAGAGTCCCCCAATAGCCACACACGGTGCCTCTGGAGTTGACCCATCATATCAGGGATGCTGCTCTTCCGCAGGATGTAGGCGTCATGCACTGAGCCAGGGAACATAGCATTTACCTGCTAGATGTACTGGTCTGCCAAACAGACCATCTGAACATTCATGGAATGATAACTCTTCCTGTTCCTGTACACCTGTTCACTCCTGTGGGGGGGGACCAGAGCTACATGGGTGCCATCAATGGCACCTATGACGTTGGGGATATGTCCAAGGGCATAGAAGTCACCTTTCACTGTAGCCAAATCTTCCACCTCAGGCAAAATGATGTATCTCCTTACGTGTTTCAGCAGGGCAGACAACACTCCGGACAAAACGTTGGAAAACATAGGCTGGGACATCCCTGATGCCATGGCCACTGTTGTCTGGAATGACCCACTTGCAAGGAAATGGAGCACTGACAGCACCTGCACGTCAGGAGGGATTCCAGTCGGATGGCAGATTGGTGACATCAGGTCTGGCTCTAACTGGGTACATAGTTCCTGGATTGTGGCACGGTCAAACCTGTAGGTGATGATGACATGTCGTTCTTCCATTGTCAACTGGTCCACCAGCGGTCGGTACACCGGAGGATTCCGCCATCTTCTCACATGTCCCAGCTGACGGTGCCTACGAAGGACAACAGCGTTGAATCAGTCATTTTTCATCCAGGTATGTACCCACAGTTACACACAAGACAACACCAATCGCAAAACCCTTCCTGTATGTGTGTTGAATGTAGGCCCAGCTATGTGTGACGCAGAGGTAAATGAAGCCATGTGGGCCCCTGAAATGGCGGCTGCCTGACCTCTAAACTGGGACAATGGGATTGGTGGGTAACAGCGCTGGCGTTGCACACTGTGGCGGTGGGCGGTCGTAGACCGCGGCACAATGCAGCATTGGTTAACATTGAACCCTATGGGTCCCAGGAGCCAATGAACAGGTGCGCCATTTTCTGTCTGTTCAATCACTAGATACCTGACCTTCGACAGGAGAGGACCTACACTGCAAGTGCTGCTGTGACCTCGGTCTGGAAGCGACGATGGCTGCTGCGTCTGGGGAAAGGGCCCCTGCCTTCACGGCTCAGGAGTTGGAGAAACTGGTAGACGGGGTCCTCCCCCAGTACACGCTACTCTGCGGTCCTCCAGACCAACAGGTTAGTACACAGGGAGCACGTTGTATGGGCTAGGCCTGGGTGGAGAGGGCTGGCTGTAAGAGGGAAGGGGGCAGTGTTCATAGAACATTAATGCATGTAAATGAATGGGCCACATGGCCAGAGTAGGGAGGGGGCCACTCACATCGACGGTGCAGTTGGTAATGACTGTTCCTCTTCCCTTTGTGCATGTCATGTAGGTCAGCGCCCACCAGAAGAGGGACATTTGGCGTGCCATCGCCAAGGAGGTCCGGACCCTGGGGGCCCACCAGATACGGGGCACCCACTGCTGGAAAAGATGGGAGGACATTCGCCGCTGCAGCAAGAAGACGGCGGAGGCTCAGCTGGGGGTGGCCTCCCAAACGTGGGAGGGGTGCCCGTCGCACCATGACCCCCCTGATGTTCCGGATCCTGGCGGTGGCCTACCGGAGTTGGATGGGCGCATGAGGGCATCACAGCAGACACAAGGGGGTGAGTACAACCTCATTCTGCGGACTTTGCGTGCAGTAGAGGGGTCTGGGTGGGGGAGGAGGCCTGTGGGTGTACCTAGGCCAGGCAGAAACACGAAGACTAGGCCCCTCTGTAATGCAGCCCATGTGGCACTCTACCCCACCTCAGTAGAGTGGCAAGTCGAGGTATAGTTGCCCCTGTGGCATCCATGTGTGCAGATGTCCACCATTGCCATGTAGGCCATATCCCAGAAATTGCATATGCAGAGGGCAGGAGCACGGCGTAATGCAGGGGGCTGCTGTGTCTGTCTTGTCCGCCAACGGTAGCGGTATGCCATGCACTCAACCTGTCTTTCTTCTGTCTCCCCCCCCTTTTTCTGCTCTCCCTGTTCTTTTGTGCATCAGCATCATCAGGCGGAGGTACAGTGGCACCGGAGCACGAGGGAGCTGCATCCCACATGGCCATGGAGGGCCACACCACGGACTCAGAATGCACCAGTGGGACGGAGGGCGAGGGGAGCTTCACGTCGGCCACCTGATCACCAAGCAGCGACACGGACTTGTCCACCGATGGGGGCTCCCGTGTGGTGGCGGCACCATCTGTGCGCCCCACTTCTACAGGTACAGCCGTCACCTCCCCTACCAGCACCGCCCTCCCAGCAGCCCCTCAGCGTTCGCCCCGTGCCCGCTCACCCAGGAGGGTGGGCATCACCTTCGCTCCAGGCACTTCAGGCCCTGCCCCAGTCACCCCTGCTGCGCTCAGTGAGGAGGCCATTGACCTCCTCAGGTCACTCACTGTTGGGCAGTCTACTATTGTGAAAACCATCCAGGGTGTAGAACGAGAGTTACAACACAGTAATGCATTCCTGGAGGGCATTCATTCTGGTCAGGCTGTCCTTCAGCGAACCCTGCAATCTCTGGCCTCAGCACTGATGGCAGCCATTGTCCCTGTGTCCAGCCTCCCCCCTCCAACCTCCTCCACCCAGACCCAATCCCCTGTACCCCAGCCCATCCCAAGCACAACTACAGACCAGCATGCACACAAGTCAGCACACACAAGTAGCTCAAGAAAACATAGGCACTACACAACCCACAGGCACTCATGCAAGCCTTACCCACATACAGACACAGCCACATCCACTGCCTCCACTGTGTCCCCCTCCTCCACTTCTCCCTCCTCCCTCCCAGTCTTGTCTACACACACACCTGCATGCACCACATCTACAGGCACCAGGAATCGCACAAGGACACCCAGCACCACAAGCCGCTCACCTGCACTCACCACCTCCACTGCCATTTTCACGTCCCCTGTGTCCTCTCCCAGTGTGTCTGTGACGCCCCCTCCCAAAGTACACAAACGCCGGAAATCACACACCCAACATCCATCCACCTCACGACAGCCTCCAGTACCCACACCTGCACCCAAATCACCTAAAGTTACACCTCCTACAACCACCTCCTCTTCCTCCACTCCCAGACCCCCTCCAAATACCCATCCTAGTGTTCGTCAGAAACTGTCCCTCTGTAAAGTTGACCTTTTTGCCCCTCCCCCCCCAATTCATCAGTCCTGTCGTAGCGCCTCAGCCAAAAAGCCTCCAATACCAGTGGTGCCTGTTCAAGGTATGTGGAGTGCACCGGCCACCAGGGCAGGCAGTGTGACCCGGAGCCAAGGCACTGGCAGCCCACCCCCTGTAAAGGCCCTGAAATTGGAGAGTCGACGACGGGACCGGGTGAAGCCTCCTGGTGGGAAAACAACTCACATGGGTTCCAAGGGGATTGGAGAGTCAGCTGTTACTCCACCAAAGGTGGGGAAGGCCCAGAGGAAGTCTGGCCAGCATGTTGTGAGTATCACGGTGGATAAGGGCGCCATCATTCCCGGCGGTCGAGACCCAACCGCCAGCACCGTCGTCACTGGTCAGGAGACCACCGCCGGAGTCATAGCCCAGGAGGGCCCAAGTATCGTCACTGGTCAGGAGGCCACCGCCGGAGTCATAGCCCAGGAGGGCCCAAGTATCGTAACTGGTCAGGAGACCACTGCCACCACCGGAGTCATAGCCCAGGAGGGCCCAAGTACGTAACTGGTCAGAAGACCACCGCCGGAGGCATAGCCCAGGAGGGCCCAAGTATCGTAACTGGTCAGGATACCACCGCCACCGCCGGAGTCATAGCCCAGGAGGGCCCAAGTATCGTCACTGGTCTGGAGACCATCGCCGGAGTCATAGCCCAGGAAGGCCCAAGTATCGTCATTGGTCAGGAGGCCACCGCCGGTTCATAGCCCAGGAGGGCCCAAGTATCGTCACTGGTCTGGAGACCACCGCCGGAGTCATAGCCCAGGAGGGCCCAAGTATCGTAACTGGTCAGGAGACCACCGCCGGAGTCATAGCCCAGGAGGGCCCAAGTATCGTAACTGGTCAGGAGAGCACCGCCAGAGCCAGTACCCAGGAGGGCCCCGGCTGCCACAGCCCAGGTGGGCTATGAGGGAACCTCATGCCACACACCAATGCCCAGTCTAGGGAACGTCATGCCACACACCAATGTCCGTACCAGAACCGCCATGGCAAATCACCGCTGAACAGTCCCGAACCGCCATGCTGAAGACCGCTGAACAGGGCAAGCACCGCCATGGCAAAGCACCACTGAACAGTCCCGAACCGCCATGGCAAAGCACCGCTGAACAGTCCAGTACCGCCATGCCAAAGCACCGCTGAACAGTCCAGAACTGCCATGGCAAAGCACCACTGGACAGACCCGAACCACCATGGTGAAGACCACTGAACAGTCCAGAACTGCCATGGCAAAGCACCGCTGAACAGTCCCGAACCGCCATGGTGAAGACCGCTGAACAGGGCAAGCACCGCCTTAGCAAAGCACCGCTGAACAGTCCCGAACCACCATGGTGAAGACCGCTGAACAGGGCATGCACCGGGTAAGAATGAATAGACCGCCACATCAAGCATCCTTATCCCATGTGCAGCTGGGACAGTGACGGGACAGGAACTTTCACGGGGAGACTAATCCAGTCTGGGCACCAGTCCCCCTCACGAGCCACTGGAGGATGTTATCTACTTGCGAAATTGAGCCTTTGCACTCCCCAGGATGGCACAGTGGGCAACCCACCCAATGTAGAGACTTGAGAGACTGTGGCTTTGCACTCCCCAGGAAGGAACAGTGGGCAACCCACCCACTGTAGAGACTTGCGAAATTGAGCCTTTGCACTCCCCAGGATGGCACAGTGGCCAAACCACCCACTGTAGAGACTTGAGAGACTGTGGCTTTGCACTCCCCAGGAAGGAACAGTGGGCAACCCACCCACTGTAGAGACTTGCGAAATTGAGCCTTTGCACTCCCCAGGATGGCACAGTGGCCAAACCACCCACTGTAGAGACTTGAGAGACTGTGGCTTTGCACTCCCCAGGAAGGAACAGTGGGCAACCCACCCACTGTAGAGACTTGCGAAATTGAGCCTTTGCACTCCCCAGGATGGCACAGTGGGCAAACCACCCACTGTAGAGACTTGAGAGACTGTGGCTTTGCACTCCCCAGGAAGGAACAGTGGGCAACCCACCCACTGTAGGGACTTGCAACATTGAGCCTTTGCACTCCCCAGGATGGCACAGTGGGCAAACCACCCACTGTAGAGACTTGAGAGACTGTAGCTTTACACTCCCCAGGATGGCACAGTGGCCAAACCACCCACTGTAGGAACTTGTGAGACTGTGGCTTTGCACTCCCCAGGATGGCACAGTGGTCATGGAGCTCCGTCGTGGATCTGGCTTTGCAGTCATCCGGCTGAGGTGCCCCCCTTCCCTTCCCCCTGAGGTGCCTGTAGTATTTCTATCTGATGCCCCGGCAGTGTTCTCTCCGATTGTGGTCAGGTATCTTTTGTGGGCCTCGCCCATGCATTTTTGGACTAGTGGTGCACGGACATTGATATGTGCATATCTGCACTACTTCTCGTACTGTATATATTTCTGCAAGATTTTCGTATATATCTGTATATTTTTGCATAACTTATTTATTGCAACATTACAATGTTTGAACGGATCTCGCTTTGTCTTTGCATTCTTCCGGGGGGATTGTGGGTTGTTACTGTGATGTTTGGAAATGCATTGGTGCGTATGTTGTAATATGCGAGGGTGGGGGTGTTTCGTGGGTGTCCCCCTAACTTTTGCCTCCCCCATGTCGTAGGTGCAGTACTCACCGCTGTCTTCGGCGCCTACGTAGATGGTGTTCGTAGAGGAGCAGGAAGACAAGAGTATTTGGAGTTCCGGATCCATGGAGTCCTCGTTCCTCGTGGGATGTGTTCAAGTGAGCGTTTTTCCATTGCAGCAACTGTTTCCGCCGTGTTTTTATCCACGGTGAATCCGCCCTGGAAAAGGTGGCAGATTGGCGGGTTGTAATACTATGGGCGGTACATTGTCTTCCGCCTGTCTGTTGGCGGTGACCGCCGCGCTGCTTGTCTGTACCGCCGTGGCGGGCGGTGTGTTAAAGTGGCTGTCTTTGTTGGCGGTTTCCGCCAGGGTCATAATTCCCTTTTTTTGTCCGCCGGCCTGTTTGCGGTATTACCGCACCTTTAACACCGTCCGTCAGGGTTGTAATGACCTCCTATATGTTAAATGTAGAAATTAACTGAAAAACCCAAAGGTTACAGGAACGTTATAGTTAGGAAACAGAATTTTAAAAAAGCATAGAAATTCTCTTAAAAAAACAAAGGTTACAGGGACATTATAATTAGGCTCACATTTTAAACGTACCAAACCATAGAAATTCACCAGTTATAGTTAGAGTTACCACAAGTAACTATAACTCGTGCCCGAAAGTAACTATAACTCGTGCCCTCGCAATGCACTGCTATTTACACCACAAATTACTGCATTCATGACATCTTTGATGACATAATTAATAATATCTATGTCATGTTTGCAGTAAAACTTTTGATGAATAAACTGTGCATGGCGGGGGTGCGAGTTATCATTACTTGAGGTAACTCTAACTATAACTGGTGAATTTCTATTGTTTGGTATGTTTGAAATGTGAGCCTTAATACAACGCTACAATGTCCCCGTAATCTTTGGTTTTTCTAAGTGTGTGTGTGTATGCTCAATGCACTCAATATGTCATTATTGTATTTTTTGTAGCATTGTTTACGTATTTTCCTACCTTTACTTGCCTTTTGTCAAGGTGTGAAAGTGATTTACGGACCAGAAGTCATCACTAATGATCTCAAGGTGCATGGATGCTAGAAAGGGTGTTTTGGGCATGGTGTGTTCTATTAATTTGGGCTATTGTTTCTTTTTGTGATGCCCAGAGTGTGCTGCTTCCTTTATACAGCAGCATGTGGGTGCATTTTACGCATGAGGTGGAAGGCAAAAAGAAGTGCAAAGACAGATTTGCAAATAACATGTACAAATCAGCCAGGATTGTCGCCTATGAGGAACCAAAGCCTTTGTTATAGAAAGAGCCAGAGGTGTATAGCTCTTCTGAATTGCAAATGCAATTTATAGATCTAATTTTCTTTTTTTTTAGAATGCTTTATTTATCAAGGTTTTACCGACAAAACATAAACAAATAATCTCAGTGAAACATTTATTGCCTGTGACATAATTACAACAGAGAACTTGCAGCTGTTTTAAAATGTTCAGGTTTTCCCTGTGTAGTGTCAGCAGTTTTGGGTGATTTCGGACGAGCTCCCTGACAGGGATTAATTTTTTCTGTATAAGAGGGTCTCATCCATCTTGTCTATTATTCCCAGTGGCCACCTCTCCATGAGGTCATCTAGTGTCTCGATTTCTGGCATCCTGCTTGTGAGTAGTCACCCGACTGCACCAGGCTCAATCACCAGGCTCAGTCACGAGGCACAGTGTCCTTCTATAGCAACAGTCTCTGAATCCCTCATTATTGTCTGCTACTTTGGGCGGCCCCCACTTATTTCATCATGGGGGCTACATTACTCTTGCAGATGACACCACATTTGGTGCCCCCTCTCCACCTTCAGTTATGTCTTCTATCATGCTCTCCCACTCTTGACTGTCATCCTCCAAGTGTTCAGCTGAACAGACTTCCCTCATATGTCTCAGATCATCCCAAGATCATTCCACCAGGTCCCTGTACCATGGCAGGACCGTGGCCTCGGTGAGAGAAAGCCACCTGATGGCAATCCTGTGCTTAGCCATCATGAGACCCAGTTGGGCAAGCTTGTTGCGTATCCTTCCTTTTGTGGGGGACAGGATAAGGACCAATAGGTAGTGTCTAATCGTACCTTCAAGTTGGATATTATGGGCACATGCCAGATGGCCAAGGACCTTCTTATAATAACGAGTCAGTCTGTTACAGCCCCATATCATGTGTGTGAATCCTGCTCCACCTCCTTGGCAGGGTGGATGCTCATTTGTGCGTGTAGTGTACATTTTACTGAGTCTCGTGGGGGCCAGGTATGCGCGGTGGATACTGATATTTCTACCTCCGAGCTATCCTGGATGTGATACATGGCGTGTAAGTGGTCTGCCCTGAGAGTTTGATATAAGACATCGGCCATCTAGAGGAGCCAAGCTCCAAATGCCCACCCAGCGTGTTGGATTCCTGTGGTGTGGTCAGGAGGTCTTGCCAAAATCCCCTTGCAACCCTAGCCAGGGCAGCAAATTTCAAGAACTGACCCCGGCCCACTCCAAAAGTCTCCTGTGCCTCTTGAAATGTGAGACAACCAGGTATAGGTCTCTCAGCAGCTCGCATTTCCTCTCTCTCCATTCATTCAAGGAGACCTCATGGTTGAGGTCTACGAACTGAGTCATCCATAGTAGCTTAAGATTTCTGGAGAACGGGGTGTGTAAACACCCTCCGGATGGCAATTCCCCATGCCTGGGCAACCTGGCTTACTACAAACTGGTGGGTTCTATTTTTCCTTGATCCTGCTAACAATATAGACAGCAGGTGTGCTACTTCTCGAGTCGTGGCCAAGAGGCGTTTCTCCCAGTTATTCTCATCGGAGCCCTACCTGGTTCCATGTTGTAGCTGTCAGGCCAGATAGTACTGCTCATGATATGGGATGCCGAGTCCCCATAAACATAGGGTCGTGCTTGAAGACTGGGAGTCCCACCCTGCTACACTTGCCCGCCGATACCAGTGCCACCAATAAACTGTCCAGTGCCTTGAAAATGCTCCTTGGAATCAGATATTGTGAATTCTGCAACATTTTACAAGCATCTTGGAAGGAACACCATTTTAGCCAGGGAGGTTCTGCCATTTGCCAGAAAGCCAAAGAGGCTTGACGTCCAGTAAGCACCCTACCCATGTTTAGAGAGCATTGTTACTCCTCCTTGTTTGCAAACTGGATCCCCAGGTATCAGATCACCTCTAGTTCCCAGCGCAGCCTGACCTGTGGCAGGGCCCCTAGGGATTGTCCTTCCAGCGCTGCCAGTGGGAACTCTAGTGATTTCCCTGGATTCACTCAAAGACCAGAGGCTTCAGTAAACTTTCAAAGCTCCTGTAGAAAGAGTGGCACTGAGCTCTCTGCTTATTGTAGGTATAAAAGGGCATCATCCGCATACAAAGGGGTCAAGAGGTCACTCAATCCCACCTGTATGGTCCATCTCCCCAGCTCTACCCGTAGGTGGATCGCGAGTGGCTCCACCACCAGGACCAATAGTAAAGGGGGAGTGGGCAGCCTGGTCTTGTGCCACATCCTATAGGCCAAGCCTCTGAGATGTAGCTGCTGGACCTCACCCTTGGTGAATGGATCACATACAACAAAGAGACCCACTTCTGGAGACCCAAGCCAAATGCCATTCATCTCAGCACTGCCTATAGGAAGTCCCAATCTAGGGTGTCAAGTGCCCTTTCAATATCCAGGGCTATCTGCGTTCCCTATAGGGGTGAGCATCGCACTGACTTCATGACATGAGTCAATCTGCATAAGTTCATGAGAGTGCTATGTTGTGGGATAAACCTGCACTGATTGTCGGGATTCAAACTTGAGATTACTCAAGTGGTTGGCAAGAGTCTTTGGTAGCACCTTGGTGTCAGTGTTGATCATGGACAACAAGCAATACGAGCACATAAGTTCCGGGTTGCACTCCGGCTTGGGCAACATAATGATAAGTCCTTCTGCATAGACTGCTTCAGGGTCCCCAATTGTCAGGCCTCCAGGAATATCTCCAGGAGCCAGTCTAATAGCAGGTTCATGTAGGTCTGGTAGAACTCAGGGGGTAGGCCATCCAAGCCCGGAGACTTGCATCTGGGAATACCCTTAATGGCCTCTAACAGCTCCTCCTTGGTGAGGTCTGCATCTAGGGCCACCACCTGTTACTCATTTAGGGTCGGCAGTACCACGCTACTCAAAAAGTCTTCCCCTGCCATATCCTCTCGGTCACTCGGTCTTTCATAGAGCGCTGACAAATGATATTGTAGCTCACCGTTGATCACTGCCTGTGTATGTACCATGTCACCCAAGTGGCCCCTTAGCACCATGATTATAGGTGGGGGCCTTTCGTGCCACAAGAGTCCAGCTAAAAGCCTGCCCAGCTTTTCCCGTGTCAGTGCATATGCTGCTTATATGCCTTCTGAGTGAATTAATCCAGGTTGTCTCAGACTTCCTGCATCTCCTTTTCAGTTGATGGGCTGCCCAAAGTGTTCCTTTGGAAGCTAGCTAATTTCTGCTCTTGTTCTTTGAGCTATCCTTGCAGCATGTCTTTGAGTCTGTATGTCTTTGTGAGACACTCTTCACGTAGTACTACCTTTAGCGCATCCCATTCAAGCGCTCTCATTGAGGCCAACCCCAGTTGTCAGCAAAGTAACCAATGAAGATGTCACCAACATCTATAGATCTCACTTCCTGCATTTTCTCATAATGTATCCTCTTCACAATTCTGATTAACGTGAGTAAAGAAGTCCTTATATGCAATCCAGTTCAAGAAGGACAACGGTATTTGAAGTACAAGCATTCCATAAATATGGAAAATGTTTCATATTATATTGAACATCTCTGGATTATGTTGTTGCTGTGGAACTATTTGAAGATTAGAATTTGGTTAGGGCTATAATAGTTTTAATGACAATTGTGATTCTGATTTGTCCAACATGTGTTATGTGCTGAATTTGCAGTTTATGCTTATTACTCACGTGTAAATTGTTAATTAAAACCCTTGCTGTTGGTGCTGAGCCATGGCATTTTTCGTTTTCCTCACATGACTCTGTCTGATTGTTGAGAGACTTCCTTTTCTATTAGAGATCCTGTTTTCATTACCTTTTGCTGCTTATTGTAGCTTTGGATAATTTCTAACTATATATTCTGTATCTAAGCCATCATGGCTTTGCATTCTTATTTTCTGTATCAGCTATTTTGAGATTGAGATTTGTAATAAAATCCTTTAACTTTTCATTGATCTAGAACTCAGTTATTGAGTGGATCCAATCATTTGCATAGTTACTCTTCTGTTTGTTGGGCCTAATGTTAAACAGGTTGGTGACTCTTTCCATAAGTTCAAGGATGCTGGACCAGAGCTGCTAAAGGTGAATTTGGGCTGATCAAAATATTGGGGGTGCAGACAAATACTGGGGTTCAGCTCCAACACCAATGACTCACTATAATATTTCCTATACATCATCTGATACTACCAAACCCAACTTTTAAGGATGGATTTATAAATGCCCTAAGGTACTGATATCGCGCAGGAGCATGATTGACAATCTCTCACCTGATGAATATTTTTAAATCAACGGAGACATCGAGAGAATCAGCAATATTAAACAATTTAAATTTCTGTGAAGCCTATTTGGCCACACATAAAGGACCAAAAATCGATAACTGAAGTTAGGTAATATGTTTCCAATCAATGATCAATCCCATATACATGCAAATCATGAAAATGTTGAAAAGGTACAGGATTACAACTGGCAAGCAGAAATATTGCAATTGGTTCAGTCTCATCAAATTTAGTTACAAAGCAATAACAACCACAGCAATGCAGAAACTCTCCAAGAACCAATCAGCTTCTGACCCACCATCTGCATTCCAACACCACCTGAGTTTCTCATCCCACAGATCTTGAACAGTTATTATAATTTTGAACATCTCAGGTTCTTGGTACACAATGAACAAGAGACTTTATCTGCTCATTTGATATTTACATCTCTTGCCAAGATTTCTTCTCTTAGACCTTACTATCAGCAACTAATACGTAAGACAATATTCGTTTTCTCTGGCTAAAGAAGTCTTGAAATGCACCTGCAAAGAAAGAGAACACACTATCCAAACAAAACAAAAAAAAATCTGAATTAAGTCCTTTAGTCGGTTAGAGTTAGCCTGACTTTAACTAAGCATTTCATGTGCAATTTCAGACACATGATTATAGATGAACACTTCAACTTAAAAAATAACATATATGCAAAGAAAAGAAATAATTTTTACTTCAATAAATGCAACTTAAAAGAGTAAATGTAAAATGTGAATAATGAATACATGTAGACATTTTATTTAAAAAAAAGTATGCACATTCATAAATCTTCAGTGTTTCAGTGATTAATGCATTTACGTATTCACTCATGTTAATTTTATTAAGGCACACAGTAAATATAATGTCAAATGAAAAAGAGACATTTAGCCCAGTGATGACGTGCAAAAGATGGAGTCTAAAATGCACAACTCCATACCTTATCTTTAGGCCTGGGTGGAGCTCGCAGAGTTCTGCTACTCGAGTAGATGTTCTACTCGAATGGCAGCTTCCGCAACGTGAGCGGCAGGTTTCTCAACGTGAGCGGTAGCGACCTGCTGCTACCTCTTGTGTTGAGAAATGTCACCAGGAGGTGGTCTAATATTTGATTTTTCTTGCTTGCGCTAGCCAACCTATAGTTGGCGAGCGTGAGCTAAAGGAAAAATTCTGCTCTACTCTGCAGAGTTTTTGGGAACTTTGCACTCTGCGCGGAGCACAGAGTGGGCAAAACTCCTTGAACTTCCCAGCGGAGCGGAATTTATGGCCCACACCTACTTATCTTTCACATACCTATGGACATTCATTCACATGCCATACCAGGTTCGTATTTTTGACTGGAGCTTCAATCAAGTCGCCGTTGCCATATCCATGCTCAGTCGTGATCTTGGAGATTTAGTCCAATCGAAGAGCGTTGTTACACATGGTCGGTTGAATAAGTCAGGAAAGTACCTTCTTTACTGATTGAGGAAGCCCCTTTAACATATTACATGGGAACAGAACCTGGGGGAGTTTCTTCAGCTCAACGCACATTCTGGCACACCCTGGCTGGCTGCGTCCTCGCAGCACTGGCGCCTC
The DNA here is from genome assembly GCF_031143425.1 of Pleurodeles waltl. Classification (NCBI taxonomy): domain Eukaryota; kingdom Metazoa; phylum Chordata; class Amphibia; order Caudata; family Salamandridae; genus Pleurodeles; species Pleurodeles waltl. The sequence goes on from NC_090442.1 coordinate 523,056,074, forward strand.
CTTCAAACTGGCTTGTACTCAAAAGCTTCATATTCATGCTCCTCATTCCAAATGGCTCTGTCTCGCCGTCTAATCACCCTGCAGCCATACAGACCAACAGAGCAGCTGCAAACTCAATTCACACAGCAAACATGAACTCTCTGATTAAAATGAGTTATGAAAATCATTTAGAAGATTAGTAAATAAGACTCAGCTCAAGGGAGCAGGTTTACCCGTACAGACTAATTTTACTCTCTGCATCTCCCAACTAACTATACAACACAACCCTGTGCTGCGTGCAATCATCCACACATGCTGCATAAACCTTTCCACCAGAAGTGCAGTCTCTGTCCTGCTTCCAAGGTAAATAAGCCGAGTACCAATACATTAGGTAATAGTAGCACCCATTACCTACAGGGAGGTATACCAGATTTTAACAACCACAGGAAACACATATAAAAATGGTACTCTGCGCTCCCTTTAATTTTCTCACAATAATTAAGATTATGAATGTTGTCAGCCATGCAGTTTAATAAAATAAATGTCAATTGTACTGTTGTAAAGCCCACCTTGACAAGTAGGTTGTAAATACAGTATTTCTTTTCAGAGATCCTTATAGTGTGACTGGGATAAAGTTGGTCTGGGCTTTACAACGTCTTAAGCTTTTGTGAACGTCTCTCCACTCAGATGGCTAGAAACCACTGCCCTTCAAAAAACAGGAGCTAAATTGGGTAACTAAAAACAACTCTGGCAAAAACGAACAAATAAGGCAATCTCCCTCTGTCTCTTCATTCAGCTTCTCTCTTTTAATCCATCCATTCTCTCTCGCTCCTTGTCTCCCCACTCGCGTCTCCTTCTGTGATCACTTACTCTCTACCGTCCTCCTCCCTCCCTCCCTCTCTTGGAACCCCTCATGCCTGCTGTAATTAATGTCGAGGAACTGGGGAAAGTGACAGAGACACCACGGGCTGCCCTGGGTTTTCAAAACCAGCCTGCAAGGGTCCCAGCCCACCAGGGAATTGCCCAATGGAATTAACTGCGTATTTCGCACGGATGCAACTGAAGTAAAATACTAAGCATGTGAAACCCTCAGTAGAATGTTTATCCTGTGCTATTGTGTTGGCTGATAGGAATTTTGCAGTTCCATCAAAACACAAATTTCAGTTCTTTCAGGTGGCTGAATTAAGAGGCTAGGCATGCAAGAACCTCAGTAGCACATCCAATTGATGCTATTGTGTTGGCAATTCCTAAGCACGGATAGGTAGATGCAGTGTGTGTGCTGGAACGATGTTTGCTTCTAATGCTCCACACTGAAGATAACTCTGCACTGTGATATTGCTGCAGGTTCCAGGCCAACACCGTAGCAAGTCATTAATCAGGTTAGGTAAACTGTAACTTTTGCACTTGTATAGCACACTACTCACCCGTTAGGGTCTCAAGGCACTGTAAGCATACCGCTGTGGAACCCCTCCTGGCTTTTCCCTGTGAGGCACCCACTCCTGGACAGCCCCAGGGTGAAGCCAGGCATCTAAGCACTGTGAGGGCTGTTGTGGAGATTAAGCAAGCTATTGCCCAGAGTTACACCCATTAATTAGATTAGGCACCAAGGCGAGAATTATCTGGTCCAAAGGAATTGAACCCTGGTCCCAGGCCAGATTTCTGCACCAGGGTCTGTTGCTCTAACCATTGGGCCACACTTCTCTACTGGGTATTGAATTAGTGGTTAAAAACCTGAACTTTGCGTAACTCATTGGACACCAGGGACCCCCTTCACACACCTATTTCATATGTCAGGTCAACTTCCACGAGCAAATGGATTGTCGCAAGTCCAGTACTAACTGAGAATGGTGCAATATCACACATCTGGAAATCTCCCGTAGTTACGGAATGCCTGTTCCAGGGTGAGGATGCTCTAGAATGTTTGAGAACACAAATAGACAAGGGTAAGTGGATATTCACAGTCTTCTGCATGGCCCATTCCCACAAAAAGAATAGTTGGAAATGTATTGGATTCAAGGGCAGAAGTAAAGCTATTTCCATGGTGGGAATGGGCAGAGAACACGCATAAAATTAGTGGGTTTGTAGGAACGAAGGGTGTCTCCAGAGTGAAAATATTTTCCAATGGAGATACACAAATACAAGTATTATTGCACCAATGGAAAGGCATTTTTGCAATCACAACTGCACACTATGTACGCTCACTTACTTGAACTGCCGTCACATACATGTAAATCTGAATTTACACAGCCTTTCAGGGAGCACTCTTGCACGTCTATGAGTGTTGCAGTATTCAATAAACCACAGGTGAAGATTTATGGATTTTATGAAAAGAAGGCTGCCAGTGTCACTTCCATGCTTACTCAATATACTTTAAAGTTGCAGATGACAAGAGCAGTCACCTACCGCACTTGTACTTCAAAGATGCAGCCTCAACACCTACAAACAACTTCACACTAGCTTTTTGTGACTCCAGAAATCCTGGGACCAGGAAAGGAAATTCCTGAAGCAGGTGTTGGGGGGGGGACTGTAGAAGGTTCTCCTACTTCAAAGCTTGCAAGAGGTATAAATACTGGACCCTGAGACCAGCTCTTCAGATCACTTCTGGACCTGTGGAAGATGCAGAAGAATGGCTGGTCGGTTGCCTTGCTGCTGGACAAACTGTTCTGCTGAGCTGCTGCAAGAAGGACTTCCCTGCTGCCCCAGGAAGGAAGATTGGAACTGCTCCTTGAAATCAGAACCACCAGAGTGACTCTAAGGCTTAGCTGACTGACCTCTTCTTCTGAGCTACCAGGACATAATAAGCTCCAGAATCCTGTCCTGCATCTGCCCAGGTGCCCAGACTCAAATGGATTTGCCTGTGCCCTGCTGCTGGCCTCTGCTGGAGTGAGTCATTAGCCCCAGGAGATGACGCCTATGTTCTAGGCCCTTTGCTGGCATCAGAGTGTACTCCTCCTTGCCCAACTCTGTGTTTCCTCAGAACCGTCAAAGCACGATGCAACTCAATGCACCGCAATGCAGGACCTCACATCGCAGCACCTCCCAGCTCCTGATTGGTGGGCTCATCGGAACTGATGCAGCATGATGCATCTCGACGCAGTGCCTCACATCACAGCACCTTGCAGCTCCTGATTGACAGCCTCATCGCAACTGATGCATCTTGATGAATCTTGACACAGGACTTCACCTCATATCACTTCTCAGCACATGACCAGCAGCCTCATATGAACCTACACATCACAACACACCTCGATACAGGTCCTCTCATTGCAGCACCTCGCAGCTCTTGATCAGCGGTCTCTTCGGAACCAACTTTGCTTGTTTTGTGTTTTCATTTTATTACTGTTTGTGTGCTGCATAACTACTTTACACATCACCTCTAAGTTAAGCCTAACTGCTTTTTGTACCACACTACCAGAGGGTTAAGCGTAGGTTAATTTTGTGACTTTATTTGGTTCAGCCTGACAGGGATAGGAATTGTTGTTTAAGGAGGGTTTCGCCCTCCTCAACCCATAACCCAATTTCTCACATTTGTGCTCCGTGGAGGGATCCGGTACTTGTATTTGTGCAGTGCTACTCAATCATTTCCTGTTACACTTCAATCCCATATAAATAATCTGACAACAGACTCAACATCTTTTTAAATTCTCCTTGATTTGCCTGTTATGCATTTTCCAAATTCACTTCCATTCCATTTCACTGTGTGCATCTGTGACCCTACCTGTAAGCATGGACTTTGAGCTCAACAACCTGGAGAACTACTTTGTGGCTGATCTCAGTGGATTCTTCAGTGAGAGGCAGCTTCCAGGGAATGGGAACTCCTACAAGCTGCAGAGGCTCCACAAGGCCCTCAGGACCTGGTAGGAGGTCCACCAGTTACAGACAACATCATGGGAGGAGGATGAGGAGGTGGATCCTGAGGAGGAGCAGGAGGAGGGAATGGAAGGAGAAGATAACAATCTCCTGCTTATGGTCCCAGAGGAGGACCCACAAGAGCCGGTAGCAGCATTTTTGTCACAACCTGTCCGCTAAGGAACCTGGTGACCAGGAAAGTGCAAAGCAAGTGAAGGCTGTAGATGGCCAAACTCAAGATGGAGGAGGAAGCCCCAAACAGTGAGGCAGCCAAAGAGGACTCAGCTGCCCAGAGAGCTGCAAAGGAAAGAAAGGCTAAAGCTGAGGGAGCCTTGGTAAATAAGAAGGCAGAAGCAACCAGGGCTCTAGAAGAAAAGAAACTGGCCCTGGAGGAGCAAACATTTCTGCTGGCTCACGAAATTAATAAACAAAAGTTGGACCTGAAGGCCAAACAAAGTGCAGGGACCAGCAACAACGGTGGCAGTGAAACCACAGTGTCTCATGAGGAAAGGAGAGTCTACATACCTAAAGGCCTGGGAGCATATTTATCAGATTGTCACACAATGCAGTGCAGAAAGTAACCAGTGCTGAACTGCATTACAGGGGAAAGGGCAGGAATGCACTGTATTAAAGGCATATGGCACATTCCTGTCCTTTCCACTGCACTGGCACACAATGGGCTACCTAGCGGCAGTGCATCCACCCTTGTACCATGGTGCAAGGTACCTGAGTTGCAGCAGGATTGTTTTGGTGCAGGAAGAGACTCCTTCCTGCACAAAACAATCCTTCCTGCACAAAAAAAATCCTGGGAGGCTAATTTTTCTAAGTGTGCTGCACAATTGAGCACACATTGTAGGAGCAAGAAACGAGAATAGAAATATTTCTCTGTGTTGCCTCTCCTGGGGAGGAGTAAGATTTTGGTGAATTCCCAGGTTTACAAGTTTTTGTAAATCTGGGGAACAACTCCCTAGCTCAGAGAAAGGCAAAGCAGTGAATTGCATTGCAAAACCTTGTTTCAGATTTTTGAAGACACTCTGATCCACAAAAAATGGCTTTGCGTGGCTTCAGAAATCTGACTTATGGTTTGTGTCGCTCTTGTACCACGTTGTGTGGCCAAGAGTGATGCAAACCATGTCATAAATATGCCTCCTGGTGCCTAGCTTTATATAGGGGGATGACATAGATAAGTGGTTTGAGTCCTATGAGGTAGGAATGCAAAGGATCCCTGAGGGAGATTGCTGAGCCAGTCTGTGGAGACACATACCTGCAGAGGGAAGCCTAGGGAATGGTGAGCGCATTAAGGGCCAGATGTACAACCATCAGAAATAGTGACTCACAAATTACATTTTTTTGTGACTTGAAATATGCGCATTGCTAAATCTGATGTTTGCACAAAATTGGACCTGAAAATGCACCTCACTAACAAGTCACATCGCAAATACTGAAATCACTATTAGCGAGTCATTGTCCAGTCGCATATTGCTAGTGCGATCACAATTTGAGACCATGAGTTTGAAATAACCTTTTACATTTCCTGTGACAGGGGAAGGACCCCAAAGAGAGGAAGTGGTGGCCCAGGAGAAGCCTGCAGAGCAGCCAGAGTTCAGTGGACATTCCTGCAGTACCCACAGGCTGAGACCCAACCTCCAAACCAACCATTACAATGGCCTGTCGCCAGTCTGAGAACACAGCAGTGGAGAGAAGCAGGAACTTGAAGTTCTCCGAGCGGGAGCTTGAAATCGTCATGGATGAATGCTGCTATAACCATGACCAGCTATTCGGTCATGCCTCCATGACTGTTCCTGTGTCGGAAAAAAAGAAGACATCGAGGGACATGCAGCACTGCATCAATACGCAGGGAGTGGTTGACTGTTCCATTGATGAGGTCAAGAAGCGCTGGTATGACCTGCAGTTTCGGACCAAAGAGAGGGTGGCAGCACACCTATGGGACTCCCAGTGAACTGGAGGTGGTCCTCTAAATGTCCCCCTACCCTCAACAGTTTAGGCTATGGTTGATACAACCCATGAGCCTGAAGCAGTGATTGGATTTGGCTCCCTGGATACATCTGCCCCTATACCAACACCAGGTAAGTGCAAGACTACTAGTATGCCAACATTCATGTCAATAGACCCAGGGTCCCCGTGCATGTAACACACCCCCACCAAGAAATATCAGGATGGTCCATGTAGATAATCAAAAGTCATACATGTTGCATTATGGGAAAAGTAGTCAAATGCACAAACAGTGCAGTGACTGTCAGACATTAGCTGAATAATGTTCAACCAATGAGTTGGTGTTTCAGACGTAAATTTTATTTAGCTCCCCTTTTGCCAAATAGATACACCTGTGAAAGTACAGGAATGGGCTGCAGATGAGGGAGAAGATTTGAGCCAGATAGAGGAATGGGAGAGTGAAGTGCTTGTGAGACTCCCAAGCACATTGCATGGCCAGGCCAGTGCAGCGTTCAGCTCCCCACAGCCAGCTACAGATGCGGTGCAGAATTTCCAACAGCCAGACACTCCTAGGTGCAATCCCGTCACTAGGGTCCGTCAGCAGCACCCCACTCAACAGGCACATAGGCACCAGCAGGGCAGACAGGCTCCTTGGTCCGAGGTGGCATCCAGCAACCAGGCTGTGTATGACAGGCTGGAGGAGGCAATGCTGCAGGCTAAGTGCCTGCAACATAAACAGATATGGTTGCTCAACAGGAAGATTACACAGGGATTTAACACCATGAACCACTAGTTTGTTGACAACCATTCCAAATAGAATCTAAAATGGATGTCCTTACAGTAGCAATGTAGCCAACTGTGCACTGAGCTGGCTGAGGACAGGAGCCTGCAAAGGTGCAGGGAGAGATGCAGAGGCTTCTTGTTGGAAGCCATGACAAGGGCCATAGAGAGGCTTGGGCAGGCAACAACAACGCTTTCCAAGAGCACCATGGCCCTAGAGGTTGAGATGGGCCACTACAGTGGTGATGTGTCACAGGGCCTGGCACAGATCACAGCAGCCATGGAGGCAATGCAGCAGCCCACATTGCCAGTGGGTTAGTGGTGAGGCACTAAACAGGGAGGTATCAAGCCTCAGTAGTGCTTCAGCCTCAGATACCCTTGTGCTGGGAGGAGTAGCAACTGCCAACCTGCACCTACACATGGCAACACCTCCCATGCAGGATGCACTTCTAAGAAATGAGTGCGCAGCGACAGGCTGGCATACTGTTTACTCCTCTATGTTTCAAAATTGTGGTTATTTAACCACAGACCATGTGCAACCAAATAATTTATGATTTGTCTGATAGACAGGTTGTCTATCAATGTGGTTGTAAACCGTACCAGTAAAGGGAGCATTTTTTGAGCATTCAGATACATGTGTTGTCATTTTGTGTGAACGTTGTGTTAATGGAGATGTCTTACCATGCAAAGTAGTGTCTTGCTATGTAGTCGCTGCACCTTCCCCCCTCGCTACTCTGTTCTCCTCTGGTGGTTGATGAGCAAGTGGACCAGGATCATCCTCCTCTGGTTCAGAATCAGAGACTGCTAAGTGGAAGCCCCTCCTGCAGACTACGTTGTGTAAAATAGTGCACATTGCAATGATCTTACAGGTAGTTTCTGGTCTGTATCTCAAGGCTCCCCCTCAATTATGGAGGTAGGTGAAAAGGAATTTCAGGAATCCAAATGTACACTCAATCACAGTCCTGTTGCATCGATATACAGTGTTGTATGGCATTTCATTTGAGGTTGCTGGAGAGCGGTCCGGTGTGAGGATCCAGGGGTGAAGGGCATACGCACTGTCACCTGTGATACATATATGGATGTGAGTGAACATATATTTTGTGCAGATTGGGCACTTTCATTTCAGCACTTACAATATGTGTCTGTACTTAATAAGTACCGGTCATCAAACTCCCCACTTTCCAGTCGTCTATGTATTCCTCTGTACCTGAACATATAGGAGTCATGTGTACTCCCTGGATATAGTGATACGATGTCAGTGATTATGTTCCGGGCATTGCAAGCCACTTGTATTTTGAGGGAATGCATGTTTTTCTGGTTCCTAAACAGGTATTCACGATTAGATAGGGGACATATGGGCATATGTATTCCATCTATACACCCTATCACCTGGGGAAAATTAGCAATGCGGTAAAATTCCAATTTTGTCATACGCATTTCCTCATCATTCCAGGGCATGTATATGTAGTAGTGGATATCGAGGAGCATATCATCAAGGAAAGAGCAAAAGAAACGCGATAGCGCACTTTGCGACACCCCACCTGCAATAGCTACCACATCCTGGTAACTACCCATGGCAAATAGGTGTAACGAGCACAGGACCTAGACATGGGTCAGTGGTGTGCTTGCAGAGCACTACTTTCAAGGCGTGGCTTTAAGAGGTCAATCAAATCTAAAATCACAGTGTGCTTAGTATTTATCACATAACTCTTCCTCTGTTTGGTCAAAAATGGTCAGCCTGACTCTCAAAATCATCTCTTGTTTCTGCCTGCGCCTCTGCTGAGCAGCCAGTATTTGCATCCTCCTCGCTATCATGTAGAGTGCAACCATTGTGGACAGCCCTGGTGCATTCTGGGCCTGCTTTTATAGTTTACACCCATTTACCACCTGGTTTCAATTGGTTGCATGTGCATGTGCACATTGGTTGCATGTGCAAACAGGTGAAATAGCAACATCCAAAAAACGAGTCTGTGTTAGCCATTCCCTAATACCGACTCGTTATTTAGAAATGCAATTTTTTGTGAGTTGCAATTTTGGATTAGCGAATGGTTTTTGTACATAGTGTACGGCCCATTGTGCATTCACTAACCCATTTATGAATGATTTGCGACCTGCAAAATGGTTGTATATCTGGCCCTAAATGCCCTCCCATAAAGGCCACCCTTATTCGAAAGTATGAACTCACCTCTACAAAGTTCAGGGACAGCCAGAAACTGCCCCCCCAGTCTTGGGTAGATTTTGTGGAGTATTTCAGAAAGTCACTGAAGGTTTAGGTGAATGAAGTAAACTCTTATGAGGAGATGTACAGTCTGGTTTCCAGAGAGCACATAGTCAGTCATTGTTTTCAGGAGCTACGCCAACACTTGATAGATAGGATGCTCACTAGCCCTAGGGAGCTTGCCAAGGAGGGCACCAGGGTCCACAAGAATGTATCTGTGGGAGATCACCCAAAGGTTTGGCAAGGTCCCCATCAGAAGGAGGGGGCAGACAAAAGTAAAACAACTGCGTTCTTAAAAAGCCACCAAAAGAGTTTCCAGGGTAAGGATTCCCAGCCCTTTCCTAACCAGAAGAAAGGAGGGTCCTATGGAAAGAAGCCTTCTGGTCACTTCACCCCTAAGTGCTTTGAATGTTACAGGCATGTGCCCTCAAAGGAAAACCCCAAATGCCTGAAATGGCAGCAGCCCCCTCCTGGTTGGCAGACCCCAGGAATGGCTACTGTAGTTCTCGGAGGAGGTTGACCCATTTGATAGGGGGATAGTGCAGAAGTAACCTTAGTGTCCCTGTGAGTCAGAGAGATGGTACCCAAAACCCACATGCCTAGTTATAATAAGAAGCGTAGGCAGTGGGCCATCATCAATGGGCAGAAGGTGGAGGGTCTGAGAGACATCGGAGCCAGTATCACTCTTTTCAGGTGTCATCTTGTGTCCTCCGACCAGGTATTTCACAATCTAGCCCATCTGGTGGTTACTGCTGACAAACACAAGAGTCACTACCCAGTTATTCTAGTTCTCTTTGAATGGGGGGGTCTCAGATTCCTTGAAGGCTGCTGTAAGTATAGCCATGCAGATGGATTGTCTGTTGGGTAATTATTTGTAACACGGTATCTGGAAGGAGGTGGAGCTCCGGTCACACTTGGAGATGAAGGGATTGCCTGTGTGGGTGTGCCTGATCACACTGTCCATGGCCTCCCAAGAAGAAAATCCCAAGGTCTTGGAACCTAGAACAATGGCCTAGGCCCCTATCAAGAAGAGGAGAGGCAAGGGGCATGGAAAACCCCCAGCCAGAGATTCCCTTGTTCCAGAAGGAAGCAGAAGCTAAGGGGGATGCTCCAGAACCTACAGGGAAAGCTGCCCTGAGAGACTTATCTGAACTGTCCTGTTGGCAAGCTGAAGGTGGCCCACCGGGGCAGAATTCAGCCAGAGGCAGAAAGCATGCCCCACTCTCAAGAGTGCTCAGTGCCAGACCAAAGCCAGGCAAATGGAGACTCCTCTGCTGATCACCTCATCTACAGGGAGCATGATCCCCTATATAGAGAGCATAAGGTTCTGGAGCTTGGAGCAACCATGTGTTGGTGGTCTCTCAGTGCTACAGAGCCTTTCTACTGGGACTACCTCATGATGTACACCTGAAAGGACATCTGGGGCAGACCAAGACCTTTGAAAGGTTGGTCACCCACTTTTATAGGCCCAGGATGGCCTAACGTGCATTCTGTAGGTCTTGTCCTACCTACCAGGCCAGAGGAAAGACTGGCAGCCCCCCTTTCTGTTGCTGACACCAGCTTTGAAACAGTGGGCATTGATATTGTGCAGCTTCTGTACTACAGGACAGCCATGGGCAATAGGTTCATCCTGATCTTGGTGGACGATGCTACCCGTTACCTGGAAGCCATCCCTCTGAGGGAAGTGACTTTATCAGCTGTGGCCGGGGCACTGATGAAGCTCTTTAACCAATGGGTTTTCCAAAAGAGGTAGTGCATGACCAAGGCACAAACTTCATGTCTGCATACATGGAGACAATGTGGACAAGTGTGGAGTAACCTACAAGTTCTCCACGCCCTAACATCCCCATACCAATGGGCTTGTTGAGTGGTTCAACAAGACCCCGAAAGGCATATTAATGGGACTATTAGAGCCCTTGGGGCAGAAGTGTGACATCCTTTTGCTATGCCTTTTGTTTGCTTACATGGAGGTGCCTCAGAAGGGTGTTGAATTCAGCCCCTTTGAGTCTCTGTATGGCCATCCAGTTAGAGGACCTTTCAACCTTGTAAAGGAGGCGCTGGAGAAAGCTCCCAAGAATTCCCCTAAGGATGTAGTCAGCTACATGTTAGCCCTAGGATTCCAGATGAAGCTGTTCTGGAAGACTGCCACTGAGAACTTAGTGGCCAGGCAGGAAGTCATGAAACTCTGGTTTGACCAGAAGGACACTTTGGTCGAGTTTCAACCTGGTCAGAATGTTTGAATAATGGAACCAAAGGAACCCTGGGCCTTACAGGACCAGTAGACCTGGTCATAAGAGGTAAAGGGGTGCAAGAGGGAGGTCACCTACGTTATGCATGTTAACTGCCTCACACCACACTTTGAGAGGTCCAAGGTCAATATGTTCCTAGTGACAGAAGGAGGTGAGGAGGAAGAGAGCGATCCTCTCCTGGATCGCCTCTCCTCAATAGAGCATGAGGGATCAGTAGAGAGAGAGAACCTCTCACCCTTAACTGTAGAGAGACTGCTGCCAGGTGTTGGAGCAGTTCTGCTCCCGGTTCTACTTACACCTGGGCTCAGGTCTACCGACATTGACAAAGGGGACAGTATGCATGTGAAGAATAAGATCTGCTCTAAGTGAGGGCCATCATCAAGTAAGAGGTGTCCAAGATTCTGGAGCTAGGGTTGATGAGCACTCCAAAATCCCTTGGTCCAGCCCAGTGGTGCCCGTAGCCAAGGAAGCCCCACCAAACTCCTAACCAGAACTTTGGTTCTGTGTGGATTATAGCGGGCTCAGTTCAGTCACCAAGGCTGATGCACACCCCAACCCCCCAGTGGATGTGGTCATTGATTGGATGGGAACTGCCAAGTTCCTGAGTACCTTCAAACTGACCTCAAGGTACTGGCAGATTGCCTTAAATGAGAGAGCCAAGGAGAGGTCTGCAGGTTGTAGATAAAGTTCATGCACTTTTGAGTGGCTCTCAGGGACCGAACGGACTGCTACTAATGAAAGATATTGCCCACTCTTTCAAAAGTAAAGTGAAACTAACTTCGCTGTTAAACAAGCATGATTATCTACAACCTGAAGATATGATTAGGACCACAAGAAAACATTAAACTGCTTACCTACAATTCATGTGAGATCAACTACAATGCTATTTTTGAGGTACAAACCACCTTAGCCTTGAAAAAGTCCCAGGCCTGCATGCCATTGAGGGCGGAACACATGTTGGCTGGTCTGCGTTCTCTGCTGTCTCACAAATAATTTGAAGCTTTCATTTGGTTTCAGGTGCATTAAAATAAACATATGTGATTTTTATATGTAATTTTGGACCACTATTTTACTCAAAGAATATCAAACCACATGTTTATTATTGAGAATTGCATACTCTACCTTACTAGAATATATTTCATAGTTGTGAGCATAGGGGTATTGCCCGCATAAGGTAAGCAATGAATACTGTCAAAGCCCTAATACTAGTCAGTGTACACTCCTTCCTTGACAACAGTTACACTGTCCAGCCTGCATAAATGATTTACACATGTTTCTAAGTTAAGCCTGACCTTTTTTGTGCCAAGCTACCAGAGGTTAATGTTAAGCACAGGTTAATTTAGTGACTTTTTGTGGTTCACCCTGATGAGAATTGTGGCTGTTGCTTGACGAAGGTTAATCCCCCTCAACGAATAACCCACTTTCTCACAAGTGTCAACTGTTTTTTTTATTACTGACTGAATTAATGTATCTGGAACAGACGCCCTAAAGCAGTGGTTTCCAACCTTTTGACTTCTGTGGACCCCACGTTATCATTACTGGAACCCAGGGACCCCCACTGAATCATTATTTGAATCTATGGACCCTTACCCCCCTACTGAGTCATTACTGGAAGCCAGGGACCCAGGCCTAAAAATTGTTGATGATTTGAACTGCAAAACAATACGCACAAAACACATTTTATTTATTTGCAAATAAATATAAATGCAAAAATTGAACATTTAATTTCAATAGGAAGGTTGGAGCTTTTCTAAATTTAATTGAAGCCACACATTGTCCATACTATGTTCTGTTTGACACACCTGCACTACTCCCACAAATGAATCTAGGATACTAATTCTTCAGCATCCAATTTCAAATTCCTTTACATTACATTAAAAAAAATTCAATTGTACATTTACCCACTTTATTTGTATACATGTGTGTTAATCTGTTAATATTATTTCATTTTCCAAGTAGTGGTGGACTCCCTGAGGAGGCTTCACGGAGGCCCGGGGGCCCCGGACCACAGGTTGGGAACCACTGCCCTAAGGCTTCATGGCACTAGAACCAGTGCTTAATTTGTAAATAAAGAGGTGCCGGTGCCCAAAACACGCGGCTGCTGCAATTAAATGTGTGAACACGGAATGCTGAGGCGCCGTAATCCTGAAGCCATCGGGCCTCTTTAATCCAGATAAAGCCTCTCCCTGTCCCATCAGCTCACTCCTGCATCTTTTTGCTTTCTTCCTTTGTGACGCTTTTTCGTTTTTCCGGTCCTCCGTCTTCCCCATATGTGGCTTTTGCTCGCAGCAAATGCTTGAGGCAGAAGTCTAAGTCCCGGCCCTCAAAAATAAGTGCCGGTGCTCAGCACCGGAAACAACAAGCACAAATTAAGCACTGACTAGAACGTTCCAGAAAACACAATAGTAACCTCTAAACCCCTAACAGAATAAATTAGTCTTCGAGGCCTTACAAAAATAAGTGAAGATTTTTCTGTAGTCGAAGAGACCAGGAAGGTGTTCCATAGAGTGGGGGTGCCACCAGCTCTTGCCTTGGCAAAGGCGAGGTCGTCAAAGGAGGTGCCCTGCCCAGTCTAAGAGGCTGAGAACACCAGAGCACTGTAGCAAAGAAACAGCTGTTAAAAAAAATCTCGAATATTATGTGGAATTGAGAATAGGGCAACTGTACGAGTAGGTCAATGCGGGTCGAATTTCACCACTCTTACCACCCGTGGTGCTCGGCACCTCCGTTCGCTACTTAATATCCCTCCATACTCCTATTATGCTTAGTATAAATATATTATGTTCGGGTATTCGTTTTATGCTGTCCATCGTTCATTTGCACAGCAGGGAAATGGCGTAATAAATGTGTTATAATCTTGCAGTTTGTGCGCTCTGCTCAAACTATATTACATCAGTTTTGAAAATTACACGAGTTCTTCATGCGTACTGAATAGACACATAGCTGTGATGGTGGCGCTATGTCTGCTTTCTTATCTCAGTATCGTGCCACTGCATTGTGCCAGGGGCACATTTATTTGCGGCTGCACATTTTATTAATAAATCTGGACCAAAATCTTTAAAGGTTTTAAACGAGACACATTTAGACTCGTAATTGAGGGACACAACCCAAGCTCTTATCTAAATATAATTTACAAACATTGCTTTGAGGGACAAGGCGAAGACACGAATGAAAACGCTCATGCTGAATAACAAATACGTGTAATAGAAAAACAACTTTGTCGAAATATTAGCTAGGTATTGAAAATGTTACAGCAGCTACGCTGTGTTATAAAGTATGACAAGCTTTATCTTCATGAAACTAAGAACACGAGTTATACATTGAATATGAGGTACTCCCTGCAGCCAGTAGATGGTGCTCTAGCACCCTTTTACATTTATTATTCTTCCTGCCTCAGGACTGCAGTAAACGGGTTCTTTTCAATTTTCTGTACTGTTGGCGCTGCGTATATCCTGCCAAAGACGGTCAGACCGGCTGTAACTTTTAAGGGCAGGTTGTATAAGATGGGAATGAGTTTCCCAGCTGGGTTGACCAAACTATCATTGATTAAAAACATCTCAAAGTAGTGACAGATGGGGGCAGGTACAGAAAGGACTCTTGGCAAGCTGCAGGTGCCACCCTGGGTTTGATGTGGTCAAGAGATCATTACATGTTCCGAAAATCGATCTTGCTCAACAAGAAAAGACTGACAGCCCTGTCAGTGAGCCAGAGTGAGTCTGGGAAGCTTGCGTGATACGTGTTGAAGGAACATTAGGCCATTTATGGATCCAAGTTTCTACTTACTCCGTACCCAGGAGTACGTTTGAAGGAGGAAGACGCAAAAGGACCCCAGTTACGAAAACAATACAACAAAGTAAGGTTCAAGGTTCAAGGCTTTCTCTGTCAGACATTTCTGCATAGGCGTTGGAAGTTGAGATCCCGGGGTGCTGCATCACCCCCCAAAAATATGCTGGAGTTCAGAAGGTGAATGAGTAATAAGATACCCTTTGCTGTGCTGTCAAAGTCATAGGTCAAATGTCAGGCTATGTCTTCGGACAAATTGCTGTTTATTCTTGTAACATGTAGACTGGTATTTGCTTTTCTTTCTGACTGCAAAGTTAGAGGGTTCTTTAAAGTGAACTATTGTAAATCTTGCTGTCAAACAGAAAGTGTGAAGGAAAGGCTGCAGGATGTCAGTTTTTTCCTCAACACACAACAAAATTTAAATATCTGTAAGGTAACTGTACACATATTATAAAATATATCAGAAGTTAGGAAAGCGCAAACAAAACATTTTTTTAAAACGTTGAAGTGTGATGGTAACAAAGATTGTAATGGGATCAGAACAAATCAATACACTTTACTTGCTGAAACCCGATTTCCACACATTGTCATTTGTGCGCTATACGTTTATTAGTAAAATGGCATGTTAGGTAAAGTTATGTGGCCAGATATATGGAAAATGTGTATCTGTAAATGGGAGTGCACTTCCACACCATGCTTTAGTTATATATTTGTGACAGTGTGCTCCAAACTGCCCACTAGCTACACACCATACCTTACCACTCTTCTGCCTCATGGGTGTGGCTCATTTGCTACACGTGTTCTTTATGTGACACACAGATTTTTCACCATTTCCATAACAACAGTGATATAACATTGATGGCATCACCCCATTCCGAATATTGCTCCAGCACCACCCAATTGCCATTCAAGACAAACTAGTCAAATATAAGAATAGAACAAGATAATTCACAAAATGTGGGCTATAAGAACCAGCCATCTTAGCCAATCAACCTGGCAACAGCATCAACCAAATGTAGGGCATAGTTCAATCACCCCAAGAGGTTAGCAAGCTGGACAGTGCATATATACAGAATGATCATTTGCCTCCTGTCGCCGAGTATGTACAACTTTGAAACCTTAGCATGGAATGGACAGTGGAGCTCAAAAGAGACATGTGCATGACAACCACCTATCTGTGCCATCAGGTAAATGTTTCACTATTGGCTTGTGAGTTTTAACATAAAATCTGGCGCAATATCTGAAACCCACATAGAATAAAGTATGTACGTTAGGAGTCTGGGCTGTCAAGGTGCCATCTTTATTTACTTCCAGTCTGTGTTTCAGTAGTCTCTGTTTTAAGTCGGTGTTGATGTTGCTCTCTTGTCCAGTCTTATCCTTCTTCTGTGCTTCCTGAGGTTTCTACGGAGTAGTTTCAGCTTTAGCTTCAAGAGTCCCAGCTTCAACTTCCTTCTAACTCTGATAATTACATATTTTTTTTAGTCCTTTAACTTTGGCACTATCAAAAACAAATAATGATAAGGGAGTTCTCACTAAAGCCAAGATTAAATATTTTATCCCAGTGGATGAGGTTCATCAGCTTAATTTGACCCTGGTGATGTCTTGAGGAAGTGGGGGTATTTGGATTAGCTTCTTTCTTCATGTAGTTGCCTCGCCACCTCACCATCTTCAAGGCTTCCAATGCTGTCTTTCTCTGTTAGAGATGCAGCCTTTGTTATCGGATTAATGGACTAGGTGAAAACAACTTGAATAGGCCATTGATTTGCAAGCATACACAGAGTAGCACAACAGGCTTATCTTCAGATTTAGCAATCTCTCTAGTCCCATTCTCTATTCGGTACCAGTAGAGCCCCTAATTGAAAATCGTAAAATGTCGGCGTGTAGATTGATCTTCTGCATACATGTTTCTGGCCTCTATTGATTCCAGAATGTGTCTCACCTTCATGAAATTAAGGAAGAATAAAAGATAGTAGCACCATTCTACTCTTAATTTTGTGTTACTGATAAATTGCCTATATCGCCTACAGGGCTACCAGATTTATGGGATAACAGTAGGGTTCTGTCTAATGGAATAGAGAGTACCTCTGCTATGGCTGCCTTAATAAGTGAAGCTTAGCCCAGTCGTCATTCCTTAAATGTTCTTCCTAAAGTAGAATCTGAGTCCTCTGATAGTCTGACACCCGTTTGCGAAAGTGGTGTGTTAGAAGAAATTTACATCTTATAGATGTGAGTGGAAAAACAAAAATATTTTGTTCCTAAATCTAAGCCTATTGTTAAAACTACTATGGACAGGAAAGATAACCTTTCTTGCAGGAATATATGTGAGGAAGCTTCCACAGGCACAGACTGAGTGGACTAACTGCTGCCTGCCTTATTGACTAGTAGTTCTTTGCTCCCAATTTTAAAAGTTGATAACTCTTCT
The DNA here is from genome assembly GCF_031143425.1 of Pleurodeles waltl. NCBI lineage: Eukaryota > Metazoa > Chordata > Amphibia > Caudata > Salamandridae > Pleurodeles > Pleurodeles waltl. Next base: position 523,073,307 of record NC_090442.1, read on the forward strand.
GTTTCACAAAGTGCTGACTCTTCTCAATCCACTTACCACCTATATCTCAGACTTCACCTGTCTCGCATAATGGTTTGTTTTCTCTAGCAAGACTTGACAAGTCAACTGTTTGTACTAGGCTTGTGGCTGGTGTCTTTCCCTAGAGCTCATGATGTGGGATTGTTATAGGAAATATGAAAACATGGCGCAACAGTAGACAACAGTGGACGGTGCCACACAGCTATATGTGGTGCAAGAACAGTTCAGATCACAAACCCACGTTAAAGAGAGAAAGGTGGAGAGTTCACTTGAAAATAGAATGCATGATTTACAAGATTGTAGTTAAAGGAAAACTGCTATCCTAGTTAAACAAGAATGCGATTCAAGTGACTGGAGAATAGGAGCAGGAGATTGAATTATCCAAAGGGTACACAACATTCAGGGATGCCATGGCTTCGTTGGGGGTCCAACTCCAGTACTCGTCTCCATTTCATCCCATGGGAAATAGTGTTGTGGAGTGATGAAACCGTGATTTAAAGCAATCCTTAACAGCCAGAGTCTTAGGTACAGGTTGTAGTTGGCTTAATCACCTGTATGGAGTGCAGAGAGCACTTAACAATCTGCCTAGAAGGTCCCTGGGGGGGGGGGGTCGTACGTCATATGAGTGCCTTTTCAGAAGTTGAATGTATGTTCCAGATCTTGATGGTACTGGCGCTGAGGTGACAGAAACACCTTTTGACATAAATGAACGTGTCACTGTCTTACAGGAATTACAACAGTTCCGTGCCGACAACTCTTCTACCAGTGCTGCCTCCATTGGAATTAAGGATGTACCTGTAACGCCCACAGGCTGGATTCCTAAAGTTGGGGATCTAGTATGTGAAACAGCTGCTGTGACAAAGGAATGTGGTCCTTCTTATCATGCACCAGTCCCCGTCTTGGGAATACATGGTACCACAACTGTCATTCTACCACCGTTGTCAGGTGCCAAAGAAAATTGTTTTTTTCTCTATTGACAATATCAAACTACACCATGTGGCTGATCCTGCACAGCCGACCAAAAGGAACAGCCAGTAGTTCCCGAATCCCTCTCACTACTGGTCAAGAAGTTCCTTTAGAAGTTATAAGCAGCAACACCAACACCTTTCTGTGCTTGGGGAGGGTGGAAAATGATTTGAGAATCCTTAGGTTGAGACCCCTTCACAGTTCCTAAAAGTAATTCCTAATGGTGCCCCACAGATGCCCAAACCAAAGCACATAAGCACTCCCAGACAGCACGTCAGGATGGGCGACTCCCAGTTTCCAGGACAACTAGAAGCATAGTTTACACTCTATTTAGATTCAGCCTCTCCTCAGGAGGGTATCGATGTGGATCAAGGTTGAGGAGATAGTAATGACCAGTCCCATGTTTCATCAGCAGCATTGCATTTGTTGCAGAGAAGAGAACCAACAGGAAAGGTAGTTAGTGAGCGAATGTTTACCCCCCAGCAAAGAGATATAGATGTTGTTAGATGGAGTGACTATGTGGACAACGCTGATAGTATGATATGTTGGCCAGTATCCCAAGAAAGAGATAGGACTGCAGATAATCTACCATCTGGGCTGAAGGAGAAGGGGAACATAATAGTTTCACCATAAAGTATTCAAGAATGACTATTACAGAGCAAGGGTAGGAGAGATGCAAGAAAAGCACGGATATAGTGATAACCTTTCAAGACAGTTCAGGGAAGTTTTGGGAGGATAGCAAATAGGATAGAGACCATATATAGGCATGTAGATAATGTGGAGAAATACTTCAACCCCCAAATGCAAGACAGTCCACTCATGATATTATCATTTAAGAAAGATCCTTTATCGATTTTGATCACACAAGGAGTGTAATGGGATTGCTTAATGGTACTAACACTAGAGAAAGAGAGCAGGATATGTCCTCTAGAGTTAGGAAACCTCGAGTGACAGAGCTTGAGTGGTTGCGGTTTCAGGGAACACATGGCTAGCCAGACCTCCGGATGGGATCTTGTGCGACTATTGGAGGACTGATACTACTTAGTAGACTAGTTCAGCAGATGAGTGTACAATCACTTCTGTGCAGCATAGATTTAATCCGTAGTGAGATAGTCACTGAGTGATAAAGTAGTTGGTGCCATGGTGTACCTTTGTGGTTAATATGGTAGAATGGACTGAAAAGGTAGCTCCACAGATGAGTCAGGGTCACGAGAAGGGTCCTTTAATCCATGCAATATGGTGAGTGCTGAGGATTCCATTCTTCATGGTGATGGAAATTCTGACTGGGATTATCCCTTTACCTGGAAATGTTTGTGCTCGTGGTAAACATAGGGCCGAGTGCATAATCCACAGCATTCTGCCATTCCTGGATATCAGATTCCCTGATACACAAGGGACCAGAGGCACCCCATTATGTTCCTTGGCCTCAAATGAATAAGGAGAATCTCAAGAAATTGTTATCACCTCTTACAGAGTGAGCAGGGAAATGGATTGGAGCTTTTGAAAAACAAACTGCAGGCAGGAGGAGATATAAATAGTCTGATTAGCTTGCTCATAGGAGATGAAACAGATACTGTTTCAAAAAGGTAGAGTGAGAAATGTTACCCTCTCTGAGACTATATATGATGGATCCCCCTTTAGTTTGGTTAGGACAGTTGTTTGGGATCAGCTGAAAAAAATATATCCTGACAGGTCAGACACGGATCCCTCATGACTCAATCAATGCAGCCAAATGAGGACCCCGATCAGTTTCTTAGTAGAATGAAGGAAAAATTGACGAAGAAGTAGGTTAACACTGGGAAATGACAGGAGGCAATGCTGTGTATTTTATAATTTAGTAAATAAAGAACTACTTTCTGGTATGCAGGACAATCTTGATAACATAGTGGCATTGAAAGCCAAGCCCTGGACAGAGAAACAGGCACACATAATCCATTTTTGTAAGAAAAAGCAGGAAAAAGAAATAAATAATCAGGAGGTGATGGGGAAACCAGCAGCCAAGTTACTGCAGAAAATTTGGCAAAGAAAGGAGCAGTGGAAGGAGCTGTAGCAGCATTCACCATTTAGATGACTGCAATGTTTGTGGGACTGGTCCCAGGAACCACTCCACAACAGTACCTACAGAGTCAGGATAATGTAAGGGCACAGGCAAGTAGTAGAGGAGGACGAGGACTAATAGGAAGAGGTTGTTTAGGTCCTCAAAGGATGGATCAAGTATGTAATTATTATATCTCTTTATCAGAGATGTTGATGTTTTATTAGAGACTGCAGAACTAAGAGATGAGATTAGCAAAATGAAAGGATAGAAGTCTGCAATCAGCTAGGAAACACTGCAGTATAGCCACAGTCAAACCTTCAAATAATATATGGACCTCAGACACCACTACAAAATGTGCTGCAACTAGCAATGCATCAGGTGCAACAAGTGCTGTCACAGCAAAACTATCCCAATGGTGACTCCGCCTCAAAGCGGGCAGGGATGTGTGATTCTCATGGGAGGCAATCCCTTCCAGATGAATTATGTGGGAGGATGTACACGATAAGGGTGCCCACAGAGTATTTATATGTGTCCAGTATTGTCAGTGACTCACAAGCCAGATGAGGAACCCAGTGTTAGGGTAGCTATCAATAATAAGAAGTATGCATTCCTCCTAGATACAGGAACAACCCAATCTTGTGTTAGAGAGGGAGACTTTCCAATTTCTAATACAGCAGTGGACACACAAGGAATTTCTGGGGCTGTAATGAGGGATATGATAGATGCTAGAGTGGGTCGGACACTAAAACAACATAGGCAAATTGCATATCGCCAAAGTAAGTCTTAATGTCAAGCAGAATATTGTCCTGCCAGAGAACACCACAGTGTAAAAACGTTTTAGAAGGGTTATAAAGGAAGATTAGTTAAATTAAAATCAGTAATAGCAGGTCACCAAAATCATTATGCCAAAATAAAAAACTTCTGATGACACTACATAAAATATTTTCTGGATGAGTTTTGTTTAAGGTAGACGAGGCCAGCGCAAATTCTGCTCACTGCACCGACAGACATTAGATGTACTAACCATCAGGATCGGATATACCATCAAATCTGAATAGAATTACACCATCCACAGCAGTATCACTATTAGACAATAACATAATGCATACATCAGCACATGTTTCAGAACCCCTTAAGGACTGAAGAGGAACTTTTGAGAAGATCTCTATGATATTTTTGAGTCTGGTGAAGGTATCATTTTTTGATTTAGATAAAGTAACTGTAAAGATTGACTGAGCGAGGCAAATGTCACAAGTCAGCGAGTGATCAATCACAGCAGATCCCAGAATTAATTATCCATCCTTATAAAGATCAGATTGTCACCCTCTCCAGTGGCATTGACCCCAGCAGAGCACCAATACCAGCACCATCTAATAATATATTAATGGGAAAAATCCTTAAACATCTAGGTATTGACTGCACATTACCTTTAGGTCTCTGGATAATATATATCAACATACCTGCACCACCCCAGGATTGGGGCTAGAAGAATCAATACCCTGAAGCATACAGATAGAGGAAGAAATATTGGACAGTGTAAGTAGGGATATATAAATATATATATATATATATAACTATCCAACTATCCTGTGGGTCATTTTGAGCGAGACTTTGATATACCTGATATATATATATATATATATATATATATATATATATATATATATATATATATATATATATATATATATAACTATCCTGTGGGTGATTTTGAGAGAAACTTTGATATAACTGGGGTAGAGGGGTTCTTAAAACAAATAACTAAACTTGTAGTTCTTTCCCAGCAGGAGGGCGGGCATAAACTAAAACAAAAAAAATACATTATTATATATATATATATATATATATATACATATATACATATACATACATATGCACTGGCTGCACCTACGAGGGTGAAACACTTTTATATTTTTCTCTGCTGAAGAAAGGATTGACCTAGAAACACGTGTCCAGAGATGATTTTATCACCTAAGGCCTGGAATAATGAAACTGCTTAAAGAATTCACTGTGAGTTGCTGGCTTTGCTTTTTTTGCCCGTTTATATAACCTGGTGGGAGTGTGCTTTCACATGAGGACAACTTTGTTTTTGATAATTAACCGGCCTGTCCAGCCGGGAAAGCAGCACCACTGCACATCGTAGCAGGTCTGTGTGACTCAAAATGGATTGTCACATAAGAGCAATCAGGTTGGGATATTCACAGCAAATCTGACAATTTTCCTTTGGATTCGCCTACGAAGGTTTTGCACTTTGGTTCATTATTTCGTTTTGGCTCCAGCAACCCACTTGGGGCAAAATGAAAAAATTGCAGGACCACCACAACCAGCATGCACTGTTACTCACTTGAGAGGCCCACTGGGGCGGACTGGTATTTAAAGAAACTAATCAGGTGCCTGTAATTAGACAAGCTGAAGCCATGCCGGTCTTTTCAGAAAGAAAGAAATGCCTGGAACACTTCCAGCACTGGCTGCACCTACGAGGGTGAAACACTTTTATATTTTTCTCTGCTGAAGAAAGGATTGACCTAGAAACACGTGTCCAGAGATGATTTTATCACCTAAGGCCTGGAATAATGAAACTGCTTAAAGAATTCACTGTGAGTTGCTGGCTTTGCCTTTTTTGCCCGTTTATATAACCTGTTGGGAGTGCGCTTTCACATGAGGACAACTTCGTTTTTGATATATATATATATATATATATATATATTCCCATGAAATCCAAAAAAGTCTGCTAATGCTGTGTTTGCCCTACGGGGGTGTCACGTAGTGCTGTGTGTGGCGCCAGGTATCCATCCAGGTGTAACTTCAAAGCAGTTACACACACCCAGAAGGAGTAGATGAACAAAATGTATTAAGGTGCTCCTAACTTCTGCTAGGATTTGAACACACATATATATATATATAAATATTTCTCTAGCACCCTAGATGTAAGTGCCAAAAATGCCTTTTTAGATGAAATTCTACAGACTCCTATAGTACAGCATATTTTTGGAGCTAACAAAGGCTGCTAAGTTCTTCCCTAAATAGGTGTTCCGGAAAAAGGTATCCACTGATGACCAGGAGGTCCACCCTGTGACAACCAGCCAACAAGTTCACATTTGTAACTATGTCCTCAAAGGATCCCAAGTTCAATGGACCTTTCTTTGTGAATAATGACTACTCCCACAAACATTTAATATCAGTGGCATGAAGCCCTGATTTCACCTTACCAATGTTCATCTGAATCCAGCATCACACCAAACATCATAGACAATGTTAATGAAACAGGAGCGGGAAGAAGAATGCATTCATAGAAATACCCCACTCTACCTCTGCCTTTGGACAATTCTTGGGAAACACAGCATGAACATTATGTATTTTTGTTTTCTCTTTTCTTTTTTTTCTTAATGCTATCTTTTGTTTGCTCTATTATTTCAGCGTGCCTTTTAGTTCTAACATTATACACATGTGAAGAGAACTTTCTATTCCTGCCAATGTACCTCATAATTAGGGCTCCATGTTTTCTGTTTTTACTGATTTTTACAGATCAATACAGATAGAAAACGTTATCTTTCCTATCTGTATTTATTTTTAAAAGTGGAAAAATACAGATAATTTGGCTTGCTTTGAGTGACTCACCATGCTGAGATGCATGATTTGCAGGCTAAAAGCTGTACATATTGGCAGCATGAGGAGCTGCAAAGATCAATGAGATTTGCTTAAATTACTGCATATATCAATATGTATATGTACTATCTTACTATTTTTTAACGTGGGTTTATTATTTTATTACTTTTGGCTGTGTAATGTGGTAAAACCTAACAGGCATCAAAGTATGAGTGCATGTTTATCCATTAAATAATGCAAAAATATATGAGTTATCACGTCATCTGTTCACAAAACACAAAATAACTATGGATAAATACCAATAAGATGGCCCAAAAATAAATATGGATAACAACAGACAGAATTATTAAAAAACATAAATACCATAAAACCGGGAGTCCTAGTTATAATGTTCATACCAGATTATTAGATAATATGTGGTATCAAAAGGAGGCAAAAGTATGTAATTTCACTTTGATGTATCACTCAGGCATATGCATGTCACAATGTGCGTGGCCACCATACTAGTCATTTTCAAATAGTCAGATGAGGTAGTGATTCCCCTATCGAAATAAGCTATAAAAACACCTGCAAACTAGTTATCATAGCTGCACGTTGTGTTTCCTGAGAGCACTAAATTTGGGACCATAATTTGACTAAGCGAGCAGATGATTCCCCTACACATAAAAACAAGCATGATCTAAACAATCTGTGTTGGACACCACACAGAGTTTTCATACTATGTCTGAGGATTTATAAACACTAAAGAAATAGATACTAATATTGTTGTGAGCCACTTTGTTGCAAGTGAATGGTGAAGCTAACAGATTGGCTAAATATAGCAATGGGAATTACAAGGTATCGTACCTTGGGACAAAGAGGTACGACTTAATTTCCAAAATTTGAGGTGAACGACTGGTGGTAGCACCAGTTGACTGCTGACAACAAAGTAACTATGGTTTTCCTGTTGTCTGTATTCTAGTTTTCAGATTCTCAAATGGAGCTGTGCTGTCACTAAAAAGGATCTGTGAGTAAACGGAATGTTCTATTAGCATCAGTCTTAGTGAGCTGATGAAAAATATAAAATAGGCCCTGAAAAAGCCAATATGACCCCTTTGGGGCATATAGACAAATGGCTGAAACATGTCAACTTTAAATTGGATGTAGGAGCACATTATAGCTCGAAGCACATCACACATAGTTTTTAATTTTTTCCGAGTGCACCAGTATTAAAAACGTACATTAGTACAAGGGCACCCTATAGACAATTTTATTATCACACTGTCTAGTTTATGCACATATCATATTTTAGGTGCACGTACACTGGACTATTTGACCAGATCCGCTGTAATCAGGCATGGAAGCACACCCCAGAGTTGCTAGGCACCTGGGGTAGGACCCTGATGATTAAGCATGCCACTGGCTAGATCGATGGGTGAAGGGTCTTTTACAAGAATGAAAAGATTTTTATAGGAACAAAAAAACAGGATCTATGTTTAAAGATTAGGTAACTGCTTTTGTTGATTTTATTATTGTTTTTGGGAAGATAAGCAGGCACTTATCTTCTCACTCTTTCTGGTGTTAGTTTTCATCAACATATGTTAGATATAGGTTTGTAAAGTACCAATGAATCTTGTTTCATTTGCTCTTTAACTTCTCATGCTACTGGACCAGATAGGCTACATTCAACTAAAGAAGTACCCCTGCATCTCTATTTGTATAGGATTAAGGCCCAAATGCAATTAACACATGTCAAGGTTGCACATTTTTTAGTCAATGCCACAAATTATGACTCCTCAGCAGACATGTTATATATCCTTACCATAAACAGGTTTTCCTACTACTGTAGAATGGGTTCAGATGGTGTTAAATTTAGTATTTTTAGAAGTAACAGGCCTGCACACAGCGTGTAGTAGTTATTTAGTGAATACTTTACCCCTAGATTGTGTTCGTAGACCACGATTTAGAATCAGTTGATCATTTTTTGCCATTAGCAATGGCATTCTGATATCAATTTTTTCCTGTAGGGTTATGTTTTTATCAATGGCACTGATGTTAGTCAGGATGCAGTAAAGAAGTGTGCGCATGTATGGAATGAAAACGTTATGAGTTACAATTTGATAGACATTACAGTAAGTCCTCAGACAGTCATGTGATTAACTTCTGTTCCTTTATGTTTCAGAGGAAATGGCACCGTTAATATAGAAATCAATATTGGTTGTTAAACCACAATAGATAACACTGTCATGCACGGGGCCAGCTCCAGCCTTGTGGACTAGTATTGACAGTATGGAGAACTACTGTATACCCAGCTACCAACAAACTAGGAGGCCTCTGTTCAGTCATCACCTTGCACGCCCCTGTTTTGGTAATAGCAGGAATTAACATCTCAGTTTTATTTGAGCACTCCAGGAGCAATTCAATGACTTTATTATATCATCATCAAAGGAAAAGAAATGCAGATTATTATGGTACCAATACTTAGAATGACATTCCCCAGCAGTATTGGATGTTTAATGATGCACAGTTGCTGTTTGGAAGCATTCTACTGTTTGTTCAGGCTAAGGCAACTGCTCGATGGCTGCAGATAAGTTGATGGGAGTTGCTGAAGTGCATCAATACTTTAAAGGATGGACTCAATGCTATAAGGGAAGGAAGTATGCTATGATGATGATGATAATGCAACACTGCTATGTACTTGACCTTATGACGGCCATAGATGGAGGGGTATGTCTTCCTGGAACTGCCTGCAGTTTTTATGTCCCAGTGAACAATTTAGACAGTGGAACTTTGTCAGAGGCTATGAAGACCTTCCCACTTTACAAAAGAAGATGGAAAATGAAGGAGATAATTGATTCAGTGGGTGGCTGTTATTGCTGCTATTGTGGATGTCAGGATTGTTGGGAGCCTTGTTGCGAGTTATTGTGGCTCTACTAACATTTTATTGTGTTGTATAATTGGTCCTAACATGTGGTAGAAGGATAGATTCAAAGGTGGAAGGGATGTTTCCAGTTAGGATACGAAAACAAGTAGTAGATTCCGAGGGCCATATACATAATCTAGTGTCAAGTGTTGACCAAGGTTTAGACCCAGTAGTTGAAATATCACCTAGAGAGGGGGATGTTATGGGAAATGTGAAATATGAAAACATGGGTATACAGTAGACAACAGTGGAGAGTGTCACACAGCTAGATGTGGTGAAAGAACAGTGCAGGCCACAAACCCATGTTAAAAAGAGAAAGGTGAAGAGTTCACTCGAAAATAGAATGCATGACGTACACGACTGTAGTTAAAGGAAAACCCGTTTGTGGCAAGCTTGAAGGAATTTATGGCCTTAGCACACAGGCACCTATTCTGCTATCCTAGTTAACCAAGAATGCAATTGAATGTGCTTGAAGAATAGGAGCACAGGACTGAATTAGCTAAAGGGTACACAACTTCTGATAAAGGGTCTTAGCACATATACAAAAATGTATTCAGGCATAAAGAATGGTTAGTTCATAAAGCATTTTTAGACCTGCAGTAAAGGACGTGTAGTAATTTAGGTTAAAGTTTAGGGCTATAGGGTCACAGGTAGCATGATGTTTTTCTACAACTAATGTACAAATATGTTGAGATTCATTGTTCAACATTTTGTATTGTCTGACTCTATATAAAATAAGCTGCCTGTGAAGCAGCAAATAAGACCGCTCTTCACTGGTGTGGACTTGCCACTCTCCCTGTAGTGACACTAAAGAGCTGTTTTTACATTGCCAAGAGGAGTTCGTCTTTCTTTTTCTTTTTTAGATTATCCTGCAACAGGGTCAACAAGTCATAGGGTTTGAATAAGGATAATATTATCTGTCCATTCATATGAGTTGCACAAGGTTGACTTCGCTGCTGGGGCTGCAGGTCCGTGAGCTTGCCTTTCTGTACAATCCTACAGTGTCTCTCCTTGTCCATTCGGAGGACCCTTATTGTATAGCAAAAGGTCTGAGATGATTTTTGGGGGAAGGATGGACCATCAGTGTTTACATTGTTGTTCACTCCTGAATATGAGTCCAGGGGTCCCCATGAAGTGTTAAATAGAGGTAACATTTTAAAGCTATGTGACCCAATTACTGCAAATCAACATATTGTTTCCAATGATACTACAGAATGTATTTTTTCCTTTCACTCTCCCTCTGCCATTTAAGAGTCAACATTTTTTTTGTAATTCAGTAGACACATTCGAAAGGATCTGGGGCCATAGACATTTCTTTGCCTCATTGGACATCCAGGTTTCAAAGGCACACAGTAGTAATTACCCTTAGCTACCCTGTGGTATAACCCAGCTTTAAGCCCTAGGTGAAGAATGTAACGTCTTGTCTTTACATAATACATCACTACAAAAATGTGCACAAAGACCTCCCCTTTTCATACATAACATGCAAAAGGTCTTAACATTATAAATGGCTCTTCATTTACATTGATTTTCCACCTTTAGCCCTCTCCTTTGGATCTTAATGGGAGTGTGAGAGATTTGTCAAGGTTGGCCTCAGCCCCCACAATTGCAAACAGTGTTAGTAACCTTTCTCCTTTTCTCGCAATGAGATTCCTCTTGTATTGAAGTAAAAATGTTACCTTGTAGTGTTGCACGATGGGCAAGACTCTGTAGCTCTGTTTTAGTGTCAAGTTATGTAATGGTCTCTGTCCAAGAAACCTGGCAATTACAGGGAATTTGTTTGTGTCATCCTCCCGGTCAAAAGGGAAGAAGCATGCCAAAGGGGATGGGGGCTAACAATTTATTTGGCTACTTACCTGCAGTGTTCTGTCACAAGCTTTAGAACAAAAATTGAATACTCTCAAGCAATTAAGTTAAAAGCATACAGTTTACCTATATTACTGATTTTGATCATTGTGAATGTATATTTCCATCCTAACGCTCGCCGAAAACTCTGAATTATTGATAAAATGTTGTCTTCTCTATCAAAGTATAACAGGATCCCTGTGTATCATTTTAACAGGTGTTATACATTTATAATTAGCTTTGAATCTTGAGAGCTTTTGCTTTTTTAGCCCCATTGATACATTTTGGTACATCCCGCTAGTTCTGTTTCTACTCAGCGAATAGATAGCATAGGTATGCAGTTACTTACTTCTATACAGGCCCTCAATCTAAGGGCTTTGAGTGGAAAATCTTATTAGGGTATCCTTATTAATTTTACACATTGTTGGCAAGCAGAGATTTCAGGATACTCTATGGAGTAAAGAGTGATCATGCTGCCCAAAGCATGGGTACTGGGTTCTACTTGCAGAGGTTTCCTTACATAAACAAAATTAGTGCTGCTGATGTGGACGCTCTAAAAAGATTAAGGTGGCACACTCAGCTATTTTAGCTTATGGGACCTGTAAGGCCCTCTCCGAAATAAGGGAGATGTTAAGTAAAATGACAAACCCTTTTTCATACCAGGTAGTGTTAGCCTACTTTGGTCGATGATTACTAAGTTTTTGGACTATATTGCAGCTACCTTGCAAACAAAGGTTTAAAAATGGTCTGCTTAAGTCAAAACGCAAATAAATTGAGAAACAAAAAGGTGTAGGTTAACCGGTGACAAAGTGGCGAGAAAACACCACAATCAAAGCACTCAAACAAGTATAAAAAGAGAATTTCTGGGCTCAGAAATGGCCCTATGTTCAAAAGCAAGAGGCTAACATACATTGTTTATGTAAATCTGGAGATAGCAAGAAGTCTGGGCTTTTATAAATCGTTTGGATTGCTCAAGACCTACGGTCCTTGGCAACCCAAGTTGAGTGCCATCTTGCTTGTAGAAAACCTAAATGTAGATTTTCCACTTCTTTGGGAAACAAATTTTATAGTGAGCACAGGGAACTTTTAGTGAGGTAGAGGTGATTACATTAATACAAATTACGTGCTCAGATGGCACATCGGGACCAAATGGTATTCCAAGTTATGTCCATAAAGCTAATACTCAATTTTGGGCTTACTATGATATGTCCTTTCTTCAAGGTCTTCTTTCAAACTTAAACTTCTTGCCACAGGTCCACATTCACCACCAAAATGTAAAAAGAGCGATCCCTGATCTTTTGCTAATCACCATATGATTCTCCTACTTGACAATGAAACAAACATTTTTGCTAAGATTCTTTTGCAAAATCTTACACATTGGGAAGCTGAGAAATATTTGGGTCTACTTCATCAGACTGGTTTGGGGCCACATTGTGACCCAATGGCTAATGTCTCAGCTTTGCCACTATAGGACCATCAGGTAGAAATTGCAAGCTGTACACCTGTTTCTTTGGCTGAAGGACAGCATTTGATGGAGTTGTTGGGTCATTGCTTTAGTGCAAGCTTAGGAAAAATGGAAGCCCCTATTCCCTGCTGAACCCTGTAATAGCTTTAAAGTCTAAAACATGGGTCAGGATTCCATTAGGTCAGAACTCTGATAACTCTAAGAAGTTCAAAATTTGCAGAAGCTCGAAACGGGGGTGCATTATGTCTGTTCTGCATTTTAGTCTCTCTACTTCAGGGACTTGGGGACTACCTTTGCAGAAGAGCGTTTATTACTTCCTCAACTAAGGGGGAGATTTATGAAAAGTGGCACTTGCACCCCTTAGCGCCCCCCTAACGCCACCATGTGTGCGCCATATTTAAAATACGGCACATCATGGCAGTAGTCAGGGGGACTACCGTCATATTTTTGACGCTAGTGCGATGCTTTGCAAGATTTGCTTAAGAAATTATGACACAATGGGAGCCTCTTTTTAATGCCTGCTGTTAGATTTTTTGCACCATTTTTTCAGCCCCCCAGCACTGCAAGTATTGAGCCACTTTGTAAATATGGTGCAGCGTTTTAGGTCTTCCAACGCCACATTAGAGTTAAAAAAATGATGCTAATGTGGCGTTGGAATGGCGCTAGGCCCACATATATCTGGGCCTAAATTTCCATCAATATCTCATTTGCAATATGCCAACAACTCAAGTCTATTGGATTACACTTAATTTTGTTTGCAGCGCATTATCTCAGCTTATCACCAGTACAACATTGCAAATCTCCTTTCAGGTGTTACTTCCATACTGGCAATTTAGGTTTCGGCCAGGGTTCTTTTTGTAGGGCTAATAGGAAGACTGGCGATTTATCAATTGGCGAAAGCCTGTTTATAACTATCTTAGTATGTAAATGAAGAAACAATTGGGTCATAAATCACACCCTAATTATTTAAAATCAAAGCTCAACTCATTTATTTTTGGCTTCCAGCACTTATATGACTCTCATGATTAACAAGATATCACACTGAGTTTAAACTGGTCCTTTAGTTTGAGCATACACTGTTACCCTCTATAAAAGCCATTTTGCTTCCACATTCTACTTTGTATTTTTCCATCTCATAAACTGCATAGCATAAAACTTCTAAAACGTATGCTAACCAAATACAATATCAGCTCCTGTATTGATGATGTGTGAGTTATTTTAAGTGGCCAGGATCTGTTTATGACTTGTAATTAGACCAAGTTTTGTGACATTTTAAGTTTAATATTCCTAGTCATAAAAATGACATTACTATCTTGCATTGTCAGTCATTGCTGGTGATCGCTATTGCGCTAAGAATGAGTTTCACCAAAGCTTTGCATTTGAAGCCGTCGCAGGTGGCAGAGTTGGGGTGCAAACAGACCCTTATTCAGTTGCAAGGAGCCAAACTTCAGGATTTCACCCTCTTGCTTCAGGAGGAGTGCAGACTGATGTCAGCCTGGGGTCCATGACTTGAGGATGGACCTCTTGAGGATCAGGGACTCACTCCAGCAGAGGCCAGCAGGGCTGAGGCAGGCCTAGGCAGGGTCCAGTGCAGCAGGTTAGCTGGGCAATTGTAGGTAGGTCTCTGGAGCTTGTTGTGTTCCTGTGGCTCATCAGACGGTCAGCCAACTGACACTTGGAGTCAAAGAAGGTAGCATGGGATGAAGGTAGGCAGCTCCTGTCTTCCTTCTCAGGTGGCTAGGCAGTCCTTGAACAGCAGGGCAGTCCTTCTTTTGTAATGTTCACAGGTCAAGGATTGTTCAAATGTGTGGCTCTGGAGGTCCAATTGTTATTCCTGGTGCCAGGTTTTGTGGGCGGGGCAGTATCCTGCCCTACTCCCAAATATAGTTGTTAAAAGTTATTCCCTTCCCCTGTCAAAGCTTCAAGAAGTCTGGGATCAGAAAAGGCAGGTGTCTAATTCCCTTGTGTGTGCTGGAGGCAGGCCCTTTGATAATCAAGTGGGGTAGGGCACATCTCCGTCCCCAGCCATCCTGGCAGGATGGCCCATACTACCAGCATCTAATCCCATTTGTGTCACTGTGTGGGAGGAATACAAAGCTCCAACAGCAGAGCCTTTCACACTCATGTGTGACGCTGAACTTTTACTAATAAAATATTCATGCGTATTTGATTATGAATTTGCATAAACATTAATTAGTGTAAAAAATAATGTGCGATTTGGAAAATGTGCCCTCTTTAGTGGGCGTCATAGACCATGTCATGTTTTGTTAAATGCGTACTAATGTTTATTCAGAACGTATATGAATGCTAATTTTGTAGTAGTGTGTCATACTAATGATTTAATGCTCCCTACTTGTTTAATTAATTTCTAGGCCTTAAGTTAGTGAGGTCTGGGCCTAAGTATTGCACAGCCTCATATTCAAATGAAATGTCTGAATAAAAATATAACTTCATGTTTAGAGTAGTAAAACTGAAAGTTGACCAAATTAGCACTAGCCTCTACCTCTTTCATGAGAACTGCTTATAGAATCATGTTGTACCTAAAATGTTGCATTCAGGAAATTGATGCGTGTGGAAACGATGTTCCCAGGAACTAACAATGGACGCACTGACTAGAGCATGGATGGATACAAGAAAGTTACCTGACGAGTCAGACAATGGAAGCGGAAGGAGATGACCCAATCATTGATGTGTGAAAGATAGTTTAGTTAAATCATAGATTTCAATTAAGGCTTTAATTAGACTAACTGTAAATGCATGATTTTCCTGACCAATGGTAATGTGGGAAATGTTTTAGGCAATTTTAATGTAACTGCACTGCACAGAGGAAATTTGGGCACTTCTTTGCTACTTCTTCAGCCGTTTACTTCGATGCTTGACTTCAAAGCTTGATGGCTAAAAATGTAATGCTGCCCTTACAGAGTTGCTTTATGGTTCAGACTGCGTAGAGAGCCTTGTGTCTGAACTATCCCCATCCACTGCCCTTCGCTGATGCAGAACAGACGGATGTCCAACTGACGAAGAGAATTGCTGTTTGCCGATCCAAACTGAGGAGAGGTATAAAATGTCATTGTTTTGTTGTAGATAATTCCAGTTATATTATGTAACAACTGCTGAACATTGATTTTTGTTAGAGCCATAGTTAGATGTTTTCCAAATTAACTTTTGACTAAAACTGTTTTGCATGAAGCCCAACATGCTATTCTAATTCGGATGCTAGATAGAATCACATTGGAGATGCTGACACCCCACTGATTTGAGAGTCTTTGTATTTGTTCATTTGCTGAACTCAATGTATGCTATATATAATGTACAGTTATTCTTGTAATTGATTTGTACTGTGATCCTAGAAGGCTTAACTGTCAATGCATTAGCTAGATTGAGATTCTTTAGAAGATTTGGCCAATCATTGTTGTTTCTGTATGTTTAGCAATTGATTTTGAGATTGAATTACGTGATTTAGCGTTGTTAATTTAGGGAAATAGAATTTCTAACTTTACTAAACGGTGTGGTTATTCATGGCCAAATGGGTCATGGTGTGTGGACTCAGGTTATGAGTCCTGAGATATTCATTGATGTCTATTGATTATGTCAATGCGATTCATTTATACATACTGACTTGTGATGGAGATATCCTAAATATAGTCAACAGGTCCATCAACCTAGAAACGTGTTCCCTTATCTATAAGCAAAAAGACCAAATAAGGACCGACACATTAACAGAAATGGTAGGAGAGTAGGATGGTTTTGTCGCTTTAAGAGCCCATCATAAGGACTGGTGTATGGTCAATTTTCCTAAGAGCTTTTCATAAGGTCCTTTTCCTTCTTAGAAATGATAAAAGAGTAAATTGGCTACATCTCTCTAAGAGACAGCCACAAAGTCTTTGCAGATTTAGTAAAAGTTGAAAAACTTGGATTTGATGATACAAGGTGGAGAGAAAATGTGTCCCTAAGAACCTACTGTGACTTTCCCAAATCCTGGGAGGTTGCCAATGCTTGTTTGAAGATGTTCTTGGTGTTCTAATGACAGGGTGAATTTAATAGGTTTTGCGCTTGCACAGCTTAAGCAAATCGTAGGTGCATTGTGATGGTTTTGGGAATTTGCTTACTTCAAATTAAGTTGTTTAAGGGGTTTGCGTACTCAAAAGTGCGAGAGTAGGGAAGTCGTAGAACTTCACATCTGTGTGGCGCTTTGTGCTCAAAATTGTCCACGTGGTTGTTGATATACGGATCCTGCATGGTCTAAGACTCCGGAGTATTGAAAAGTGTATGGGACACTTGGTTTATGTTGTATTTGTCTGTTTAATAGGTCAATTGGGTGTGGTTGACAAATTGGAAAGTGCGTGCTAAAGTGAGTGAAAGGGTTTTTTCGACTGAGACTTGGGGAGTCCTATGTACGCCAGGACAGACCCAATGACCAGTTGAGAGGCAAATTTGTGGGTCAAATCTTGCTTGTGAGTCAGCAAAGCTAAGAAAGAAGGAGTAGCTGTTAGAGCGAGAAGCTGTCAGTGAAAAATCAGTAAGGTTTCTGAAGCAACTGTGTTACCCTACCTGTAGTAAGCAGACAAATTTGTGAAGTGGATTTTATTTAGTGCTCGCAATCGCTTGCATTAGTTTTGTGTGAAATTGTGTTGAGGAGGGCAAGTCGAAAGACTATGGCGGTCATTACAACATTGGTGGTAAAAGCCCCTTACCGCCGTGCAGAAGACCTCCAACACACCGCCGCGGTTGCGGAATTCCGCCACAGCTTTTATGACCCACATTTCGAAATCCGCCAAAATTCAGACACCCACACAAGTCCGCCACACCAAAGGTCAGTGATAAACTGGCAAAAACAAAACCTCCACCGTCACGCCAACAGAAATACGCCCACACTATCACGACCCACGAATCCACGCGGCAGTCTTTCAACCGCGGTATTCCATTGGCAGTGCACACCACAGCGCTCAAAATACACACACACATACAAAACACAGCCACATTGGACAATTCTAAATACACACACCTGATACACATACACACACCACTCCCACACATCCAATACAATGTAAAACACACACCCACATCACACACAAAACCCCTACTACCAAAAATTGAGAACGGAGCACAGAGAGAGACACCACCAGCAAGTACAACAGCATCCACAGGCACATAACACCATCAACCACACAACTTCCACGCACCTCACACAACACACCACTACATATCACCACACTTATCACCACATACACCACCCCACACATCACCCACACCACCCCATGGCATGACAAAGACACCCCAGGTTCTTGGAGGAGGAGCTCAGGGTCATGGTGGAGGAAATCGTCTGGGTAGAACCACAGCTATTTGGATCACAGGTTCAGCATACCTCAATTGCAAGGAAGATGGAGCTATGGCGAAGAATAGTCAACAGGTTCAACGCAGTGGGACAACACCCAAGAAATCGGGAGGACATCAGGAAAAGGTGGAACGACCTACGGGGGAAGGTGCGTTCCGTGGTCTCAAGACACCACCTGGCGGTTCAGCGGACTGGCGGCGGACCCCCATCTCCTCCCCCACAACTAACAACATGGGAGGAGCAGGTCTTGGCGATTCTGCATCCTGAGGGCCTCGCAGGAGTTGGTGGAGGAATGGACTCTGGTTTGTCAAATCTTAACTATTACATCCCCCACCCTACCTGCATGCTATCACATACCCCCACCCTCGCCCTCACCCCTATCACTCCAACTCCTCACAAATGTACCAATATCACAAACCACCCATCCCAACACCAAGCCCTGCATGCAACAACAAAGCATGGACACCCATCACTAAAGCATGCACACTGCACATACCCATACAACCCCCTAAACCATCATCACACAAGGTCCCACACAGGAATGCTAGCACTGGGGTACACAGTCACCCACCCATTGCACACCATGACACACACAGATGCAATAATCATGCCTTTCCACCCCTGCAGGACCACTACCCAACGTCACCAGACAGGAGGGTCCAGACATGTCCACTCCACCCACGTGAGAGGCCCACAGTGATGACAGCAGCTCTGTCCAACTGGATCTAGATGACCAGCTCGGACCATCGGGGACCTCTGGACAGTCGGTTCCCCTCACACAGGCACAGGCCACCACAGACCTTCCCCCCTTTGGAAACACCAGCACAGCACCCACCCAGCGGGTCCATACCTCCGTTCCCAGGACACGTCAATCAGCTGTGTGTCCAGCACTTCAGGGAACCCAGGATAACCCGCCACCCCAACAACAACAGGGACCTGGGGGCAGTGGCAGTGGGCACACGGTCCAGGGGACGGAGGCCCAGGAACACAGGGGAACTGGGAGGGCTGCCGTGCGACAGGGGGCTGATAGGCCAAGGGAACCCACTCTCCACGAGGCCCTCTCCTCCATCATGGGAGCATACCACCACTCCCAGGAGACGATGGCAACGGTACTGGACAAGTTTCAGGAGACACAGCGCATGCAGGAGGAACAGTATATGGGTTTCAGGGAGGAACTCAGAACCATCAGCTCCGCCCTGGGCACCATCGTAGGGGTGCTGAAGGAACTACTTAACACCAGGAGGGACACTGTGGCACTACAAGGGGCCCCTGACACTAGCATGGACGATAAACTGCCCACCACCTCCGCCGGCGCTAGTGGACAGGATGCCCTGCCACAGTACCACCACACCAGCACCCCACCCCCTGCAGACGGAGAACCACCCCGCAAACGGTCCCTGAGATCCAGGAACAAGACAGAGCACGATGCCAAGACCACCGCCAAGAAATGAGACCACCCTGATTGTCATCCCACTGTCCCACTTTGTCACCCTGTCCATAATTGAACTGCCCTAGCTCCACTTCCTATGCCCATATGGGCAATGCACCTGTGAGACTAATAGACTGGACTCTGACATGGACACTCCTCCACCAGCACCCCTCACCATTTAACTTCCCCCTCCAATATTTTGCATTTAAATAAACACACCTAAAGCACAAAATGATCTGGAGTCTGTCTGTGATTTCGAAAGAGTGTATTTGCAATTACAGTGACAAAATGTTCTTGAAATAGTAATGTCAACATACCTATGTCACACAGCTCTAGTCCATGAGGAATCTAAGCAGATGACTCACCTTGGGATCCACATCTGTGAAACCGTAAGGGAAAGTGACAACTCAGTGACCATACACTGGGTGAAAACGACAGACAGTAGAGAGGTAGTAGTTGAAAAGTACATGTAGTAGGCAGGAATGTATTCTCACCTGTGTTTCATTGGAAATATTGCTGGATCACTGAGTCCCTGTTCTGCATGTCTTCTTCCTCTGTTTCATCCTCATCACTGTCCACAGACTCCACAGCTGCCACAACACCGCCATCTGGACCATCCTCCTGCAGAAAAGGCACCTGTTGTCGCAAAGCCAAGTTGTGAAGCATACAGCAGGCCACGATGATTTGGCACACCTTCTTTGGTGAGTAGAATAGGGATCCACCTGTCACGTGCAGGCACCTGAACCTGGCCTTCAGGAGGCCGAACGTCCGCTCGATCACCCTCCTAGTTCACCCATGGGCCTCATTGTAGCGTTCCTCTGCCCTGGGATTCCTCACTGGGGTCAGTAGCCATGACAGGTTGGGGTAACCAGAGTCACCTGCAAATGGCGAGGGGCAACTGTTAGACACACACTAACCTGTAGGGATAACCCCAGACAACCATTCCCACTGTCTTGCTTCCAGGGGCTCACCTAATAGCCACACACGGTGCCTCTGGAGTTGACCCATCACATAAGGGATGCTGCTATTCCGCAGGATGTAAGCGTCATGCACTGAGCCATGGAACATGGTATTCACATGGGAGATGTACTTGTCTGCCAAACATACCATCTGTACATTCATCGAATGATGACTCTCCCGGTTTCTGTACACCTGTTCACTCCTGTGGGAGGGGAACAAAGCCACATGGGTCCCATCAATGGCACCTATGATGTTGGGGATATGTCCAAGGGCATAGAAGTCACCTTTCACTGTAGGCAAATCCTCCACCTGAGGGAAAACGATGTAGCTCCGCATGTGTTTCAGCAGGGCAGACAACACTCTGGACAATACGTTGGAAAGCATAGGCTGGGGCATCCCTGATGCCATGGCCACAGTTGTTTGAAAAGACCCACTTGCAAGGAAATGGAGCACTGATAGCACCTGCACTTGAGGGGGGATTCCTGTGGGATGGCGGATTGCTGACATCAGGTCTGGCTCCAACTGGGTACACAGTTCCTGGATTGTGGCACGGTCAAACCTGTAGGTGATTATCAAATGTCTTTCCTCCATTGTCGACAGGTCCACCAGCGGTCGGTACACCGGAGGATTCTGTCAGAGTCACCAGATCCTCGGGGTCTGTGCACGTTCCCAACAGGTCCACCACCGAACAGCTCCAAGACTCTGATAGATAAATCACAGAGACTGAGAAAGTTCAAGAGGGGAAGAGGGGATTAGGAAGGGAACAGCTGGGAAGGAGACCTGTAGTAAGAAAAAGGTTAGAACACACAATATGAAAATGATATCTCCTGAAATCAATACTAGACTATGATTCTAAGCCTAGTCACTCTGAAAACATGAACAATCTAAGAGTTAAGTTTAAAATGACTAAGTTTCAAGATGGCCGGATACCTGTAGGGGAATCAAGATGAATTAAATGAAAACTTTCTTATTCAATTACTTTCCTTTACATGAGAATCAGAACAAACATTCTGACTAAATTTTAAACCAGTCATATAAATCCTGTTTTGAGAATGTATACTAGGACTATACAATATTGCATCTAGAAACTCTGGCCTTCTGTGTACTCTTAAAATGTTTCAACACAAATTGCGCATATTGCAGTATATATATATATATATATATATATATATATATATATATAAATATATATATATATATATTTATATATATATATATATATATATATATATATATATATATATATATATATATATATATAGTAAACACCATAAAAGGATTGTGCACCATGAATAACACAATATGGATTCAGGAAACAAATCACATAACTTGTCAACTCGAATATTATATAATAAATATCTTAGAATAGTGGCATACAATAAACAACATGAATTAAACTCGAGGAAAGAATCGTGCGTCTTGCCAATTCCAGTGTTACCATGTAAAATACCAAGAAATGGTAGCACGCAATTGATATCAAAGTCAAATAATCATTAATCGAATCGCGCGTCTTGCCGCAATTCGTAAATGTCAAGGAATAACAGCTCACAATAAATAACAAGATCAAAGTACAATTAAACGAATCGCACTTCTTTTGCCGATTCTTAAGCCACCATGCAAATGTCAAGAAATGGTAGCGCGCAATGAACAACAAAGTTAAATGCTCATGAAACGAGTTGTGTGTCTTGCCAATTCGTAAAACATCATGTAAATGTCAAGAAATAGTAGCGCGCAATGGACAACAATGTTTAAACACCCTAAAACGAATTGCACGCCTTACCGATTCTTAGGCCACCATGTAAATGTCAAGAAATGGTAGCGCGCAATGAATAACAAAGTCAAACCTTTATGAAATAAATCGCGCCTCTTGCCTATTTGTAAACTACCATATAAATGTCAAGAAATGGTAGCGCACAAGTAATCTGTTACTCATTTAAGAATTTAAACCAAGAATATGAATATTCTAAATAACGGTGTCGGGACAGTCCAACCACCGTCTTACCGCCTGGAACAATGATCACCAATGAAGGATTAGGGCAGAAGACTGGAAGATCCAAATAGGCCGCCGGGACAGGAGCTCAGGAAGAAGCTGCTGCTCTGCAGGGGGACCTCTGAATAGTGAGCACTGGGAGTTAGGCTGGCTCTCTTTTATAGAGTCTTGGCCCAGCCCAGAACCACCCCCAGGCATGTTGTAGTGAAAGTCTCTGGAAGGCCCTGGAAAGGGGCCACACCCTAACACACTCTGAAAACCTGCAGCAATACATTGCAAAGGAACAGTATTTGTAAGCATATTAAAAATACGTTTTCAAGATTGAACTCTGCAATGCAAAAGGTTAAACCACAACATATCAGCACAATGCATAAATTACTTTGTTTTGAGAGTGCTGAGTTTTTGCATTTTTGTCGCCAATAGAGCGCGTACTGCTCTGGTGTTGACAGTACTCCCCTCTCCCAGACGCGCTCTAGGGCCTGGTTTGCTTGGATTAAGATGATGAAAGCGTCTCACAAGTACTGGAGCATGAACATCAGATGCGGAAACCCATGAGTTACTTTCAGGACCATAACCTTTCCATGAGATTAAGTACCATAGATTACGCCCTCTCAGTTTAGAATCCAACACTTTCTTGACTTCGTATTCTTCTTCCCCTTGTACTAGAACAGGAGCTGGATGAGGGTGGACCTTTTGGACTGCCTTTTCAAGAGGGAAGTGTGAAACACTGGATGAATCCGTAAGGATCTGGGCAATTGTAGTTTATAGGTCACCGGATTGATTTGCTGAAGGACAGTATAAGGACCTATGAATTTAGGGTTAAACATGTGCTTCTTCTTGAAGTCTATATGTTTTGTGGAAAGCCACACTTTGTCACCTGGTTGATATTGTGGTCCCTCACAATGTTTCTTGTCATAATGCCTTTTATATTTTTGTTTGGCTTTTTCTAAATGCTGTTGAATCAGTTTCTGGGTTTGATGTAAATGCTGAATGGTTTCTGACATAGCTGGAGTAAGAGAACTTTCTTGAGGAATTGTGATGGGCAAGGTGTCGGGATGATAGCCAAATAAATCAAAAAAGGGTGTAACGCCAATAGAAGTGTGGAATGAGTTATTATAAGCTAACTCAGCTAACCAGAGCATAGATGTCCAAGAATGAAGTGCCTTTTCAGCATAGGCACGTAGGTATTGTTTCAAAGTCTGATTTAGTCTCTCCGTTTGACCATCTGTTTGAGGATGGGGACTAGTAGATAGCGTAGATGTCACTTGGAGTGTTTTACACCATGTCTTCCAGAAATTGGAGGAAAATTGTGACCCCCGATCGGAGAGGATAACCTTTGGCAGTCCATGATAACGAACCACTCTGTTCAGTAAAATAGTTGCCAATTCACTAGAAGTGGGCAATTTTTTACAGGCGATGAAATGTCCATATTTCGTGAGACTATCTACTACCACCAGAATTACTGAATGCTGTTGAACCACTGGCAGACCGGTAATAAAGTCTAAAGAAATGTGCTCCCATGGACGACTTGGGGTTGGAAGTGGATGTAACAACCCTTTTGGTTTTGAATGACTTGTTTTAATGCGAGCACAAACTTCACAGTTGTTTACCATTGCTTTTACATCTTTTGTTAGGGTAGGCCACCAAAAATAGCGTTGGATCAGTTCAAGAGTTTTAGGAGTACCTGGGTGACCTGCCGTAGGTATAACATGCAACCAATGAAACACTATCTTGCGAAGTTTGGTAATGGGTACGAACAAACGAGCGTCATGAAAGGGTAAACCTTGCTTGATTGACCTTTTGGGATCTGCTTGGGCCCATGTTTGCCATTTTTATCAGTGAAAGAGTTGCAAATTTCTTCAAAGAAATCTTCAGTTTTTATGATACATAGAACCTTGTCAGGAGCAATGATAGCTCTGTAGGCTTTAAATGCAGACAACGTGGTAGACTCTTGACGGGACAAGGCGTCAGCCTTGGGATTATCTTTACCAGGCCGGAAGGTTACTACAAAATCAAATTCAGCAAAAAAAAGCATCCAGCGTAATTGCCGTGGGGTCAAAGGTCTGGCGGAACTCATGAATTGAAGATTACGATGATCAGTATATACTGTAACAGTGTATTTGGCACCCAACAAATGATGTCTCCATTCTTTAAAGGCGTCACGAATCGCCAGAAGCTCTTTTTCAGCAATGACATAGTTCTGTTCGGCTTCGTTCAACTTCCGAGACATATAAGCTACAGGATGAAGTTGACCAGTGTCTTTATTTCGTTGTGATAAGACGGCTCCTATTGCTACATCTGAAGCATCAGCTTCCACTATGAAAGGTTGATTCGCATCAGGATGAGTCAAGACTGGGGCAGTGGAGAAAGCTTCCTTCAAAGTTGAGAAGGCTTGATCAGCTTCTGGGGACCATACAAACTTTTCAATCTTTCTTAGTAGCTTAGTGATTGGAGCCACTGTCTGGGAGAAATGATTTATGAACCTCCGGTAAAAATTTGCAAACCCCAGGAAACATTGTACATCACGAACAGTCTTTGGGGTGGGCCAATCAGATACAGCTTTTACTTTCATTTCTGCCATCACCATACCTTGAGGGGTAAGAATAACCCCTAAAAACTGTGGTAACATGAAACTCACACTTGGTTAGTTTGCAATATAAATGGTGTTTTCGAAGGGCTGCAAGAATTTTCTTGACATGTTGGACATGTTCGTTTTCATTGTCTGAGTAGATCAAAATATCAGCGATGTAGACTATGGCAAATATGTTGAGGTACTCTCTAAGAACGTCATTCAAGAAACATTGAAATGCTGCTGCAGCATTACACAGACCAAAAGGCATGACAGTGTATTCAAAAAGGCCATATCTTGTCTTGAACGCTGTTTTCCATTCGTCACTCTCTCTCATTCTGACCAACTGATAAACCCCTCGAAGGTCAAGCTTCGTGTAGATTTTTGCTTTCTTTACTTGTTCCAATAAGACCGGAATTAGGGGCAAAGGATATTTATTCTTGATGGTGACTTTGTTCAAACCCCTATAGTCGATGCAAGCTCGAAGTTCTCAATTAGCTTTTAGAACAAAAAACAAAGGCGAAGCTGTAGGAGACTTAGAGGGGCAAATGAAGCCATTCTCCAAAAATTGATCTAGGTATTTTTGTAAATGTTGATTTTCATGTTCTGACAGGGCATATACACGACAGTTGGGAAGTATCGCACCTGGGGCTAGATCAATTCGACAGTCATAAGATCTATGAGGAGGTAGAGTCTCTGCTCCTTTCTCATCAAATACATCTTTGTAAGATGAATACTGTTTGGGCAGATGAATTTCTTTCTCCGCGGCAGTAGCTATGTAAGAGTTGCAAACTTTTGGTACTTGAATCTTTTGGACACATTGGTGGTAATTACAACCCTGGCGGACGGTGTTAAAGCAGCGGTAAGACGGCCAACAGGCCGGCGGAAAAACTATTTGGAATTACGACCGTGGCGGAAACTTCCAACAAAGACAGCCACTTTAACACTCCGACCGCCACGGCGGTACAAACAAACAGCTTGGCGGTCACTGCCAACAGACAGGCGGAGGACAATGTACCGCCCACACTATTATGACAGGCCAATCCGCCACCTTTTCCGGGGCGGATACACTGCGGATAAAAACACGGCGGAAACAGGAATTTCGAAGGGAAAACGCTCACCTCTACACACTCCACGAGGAAGGAGGACACCATGGACCCGGAACTCTAAATCCTCCCTGCGATAGTCTTCCTGCTCCTGTACCAGGAGCACCAACGCCGGCGGCGAAGACCACGGTGAGTACTGCACCCATGACACAGGGGAGGGGGGAAGGAAAAAACAGGGACACACACACGCAACACCCCCACCCCCACCCTCACCCACTACAACACACACACTAATACATATCTATACATTATAGTTAGACCCCTCAACCCCCCGGAAGAATGAAAAGACAAAAGGAAATGAGTGTAACCATTGTAATATATCAAAATTCAGTAAGCAAAAATATACATATATACACTATTAACAAAATATACACCAAGATTAGTAGTCCAGGTATTGCACCATTCATAGTCCGTGGACCACTGGGTCCAAAATGCATGGGCGAGGCCCACACACGATACCAGATCAAAACAGAGAGAACTCTGCAGGGGCATCAGATAGAAATACAACAGGCACCTCGGGGGGAAGGGAAGGGAGGGCACCTCAGCCGGATGAGTGCACGACGCCAGATCCACGAGGGGGCTCCATGCCCATTGATGTATCCTGGGGAGTGCAAAGCCACAGTCTCTCAAGTCTCTACAGTGGGTGGGTTGCCCACTGCTGTATCCTGGGGAGTGCAAAGCCACAGTCTCTCAAGTCTCACAAGTGGGTGGGTTGCCCACTGCTGCATCCCGGGCAGTGCAAAGCCACAGCCTCTCAAGTCTCACAAGTGGGTGGGTTGCCCACTGCTGCATCCTGGGGAGTGCAAAGCCACAGTCTCTCAAGTCTCCACAGTGGGTGGGTTGCCCACTGCTGCATCCTGGGGAGTGCAAAGCCACAGTCTCTCAAGTCTCACAAGTGGGTGGGTTGCCCACTGCCGCATCCTGGGGAGTGCAAAGCCACAGTCTCTCAAGTCTCTACAGTGGGCTTGAGTTGGCGGTCCTTGCCCTGTTCAGCGGTGCTTGCCCTGTTCAGCGGTGCTTGAGTTGGCGGTCCTTGCCCTGTTCAGCGGTCCTTGCCCTGTTCAGTGGTGCTTGAGTTGGCGGTCGTTGCCCTGTTCAGCGGTGCTTGAGTTGGCGGTCCTTGCCCTGTTCAGCCGTGCTTGAGTTGGCAGCCCTTGCCCTGTTCAGCGGTGCTTGCCCTGTTCAGCGGTGCTTGAGTTGGCGGTCCTTGCCCTCTTCAGCGGTGTTTGAGTTGGCGGTCCTTGCCCTGTTCAGCGATGCTTGCCCTGTTCAGCAGTGCTTGAGTTGGCGGTCCTTGCCCTGTTCAGCGGTGCTTGAGTTGGCTGTCCTTGCCCTGTTCAGCGGTGCTTGAGTTGGCGGTCCTTGCCCTGTTCAGCGGTCCTTGCCCTGTTCAGCGGTGCTTGAGTTGGCTGTCCTTCATTGCCCAGCTGGGCTGGGGCTGGCGGTCCTTCATTGGTCAGCTGGGCTGTGGCTGGCATGGCCCTCCTGTGCAGCAACGATGGGGCTGGCGGGGCCCTCCTGGGCAGCGACGATGGGGCTGGCGGGGCCCTCCTGGGCAGCACCGACGATGGGGCTGGCGGGGCCGTCCTGGGCAGCAGTGACGATGGGGCTGGCGGGGCCCTCCTGGGCAGCTGCGACGATGAGACTGGCGGGGCACTCCTGGGCAGCGACGATGGGGCTGGCGGGGACCTCCTGGGCAGCAGCGATGATGGGGCTGGCGGGGCCCTTCTGGGCAGCAGCGACAATGGGGCTGGCGGGGCACTCCTGGGCAGCGACGATGGGGCTGGCGGGGCCCTCCTGGGCAGCAGCGATGATGGGGCTGGCAGGGCCCTCCTGGGCAGCAGAGACGATGGGGCTGGCGGGGCACTCCTGGGCAGCAACGATGGGGCTGGCGGGGCCCTTCTGGGCAGCGACGATGAGGCTGGCGGGGCCCTCCTGGGCAGCGGGGATGATGGCGGTCTTCTCCGCTGTGCTGCTTCTACCAGACTGGCTGGGTTTCTTGTGGCCCTTCACCACCTTTTGGTTCTTCACGGGGGGGGGGACTGGCTGTGCTGTGGCTCCGTGCCACACTGGGTGTCCTGGTGGCCGGTGCACTCCACATACCTGTGACAACAGGCACCACTGGTCCCTGAGATGTTGTGGCTGAGGTGCTAGTTCGGGACCTATGAGTTGGACGGGGGGTGGGAAATAGGTTAAGGGTGGACAGGAAAAGTTGTTTGGACACACTGGGACGGGTAGCTGGAGGGGGTTTGGGAGTGGAGGAAGAGGTGGTGGTTGTAGGAGATGTACGTTTTGTGGCTTTGGGTGCAGGTGCATGCGCTGGAGCTGTAGTGAGGTGGATGGCTGTTGGGTGGGTGTGTGCCTGCGTTTGTGTATCTTGGGAGGAGGCGTCACAAACACACTGGGAGAGGACACAGGGGACGGGTGAATGGTAGTGGGGGTGGTGACTGCACGTGAGCGGGGTGTGCTGGTGGGTGTGCTGGTGGGTGTGCTGGTGCGGGACGTAGTGGCTGTAGAGGCAGTGCATGCAGGTGTGAGTGTAGACGAGACTGGGAGGGAGGCGGGAGACGACGAGGAGGGGGACATATGGAGGCAGTGGATGTTGGTGTGTCTGTATGTGTGAGATGCTTGCGTGAGTGCCTGTGGGATGTGTGGTGCTTATGTTTGCCTGAGCTTCCCTTGTGTGGTGAGGTGTGTGCAGGCTGGTCTGATGGTGTGCTTGGGATAGGCAGAGGTACAGGGGATTGGGTCTGGGTGGAGGAAGTTTGGGGGGGTGGCTAGACACAGGGACAATGGCTGCCATCAGTGCTGAGGCCCGAGTTTGAAAGGATCAGCGAAGGGCCGTCTGACCAGAATGAATGCCCTCCAGGAATGCATTTGTTTGTTGCAACTGCCTTTCTACACCCTGGATGGCATTCAAAATGGTAGACTGCCCAACAGTGAGTGACCTGAAGAGGTCAATGGCCTCCTCACTGAGGGCAGCAGGGGTGTCAGGGGCAGGGGCTGAGGTGCCTGGGGCGAAGGTGATGCCCACCCTCCTGGGTGAGCGGGCACGCGGCAAAGGCTGAGGGGCTGCTGGGAGGGCGGTGCTGGTAGGGAGGGTGGCGACTGTACCTGTAGAAGTGGGGGGCACAGGTGTTACCGCCACCACAAGGGAGCTCCCATCGGAGGACGAGTCCGTGTCGCTGGTTTCAGCTCCTGTCCCCGCCGTGGTGCTCCCCTCGCCCTCCGTCCCACTGGTGTATTCTGAGTCCGTAGCGTGGCTCTCCATGGCCATGTGGGATGCAGCTCCCTCGTGCTCCGGTACTACTGCTCCTCTGCCTGATGATGCTAATGCACACAAGAACAGGGAGACCACAAAAAAGGGGGGGGGAAGACAGAAGAAAGACATGTTGAGTGCATGGATTACCGCTACCATTGGCAGAAAAGACAGACACAGATGCCCCCTGCACTACGTCGCGCTGTTGGGCTCTACAGTGCAATTCCTGGGAAATGGCCTACAAGGCTATGGACGACATATACACACATAGATGACACAGGGGCATGAATAGCTGTACTTGGTACTCTACAGAGGTGGGGTGGGGGGCCACAGGGCCATGCCTTATGGAGGGGCCTAGGCCACAGAACTTGCCCTGGCCTAGGGAAACCCACAGCCCTCCTCCCCCACCCAGACACCTCCACTGCGCGCAAAGTCAGCTGAATGAGAGTGTACTCACTCCCTTGTGTCTGCTGTGATGCCCTCAAGCGCCCATCCAACTCCGGGTAGGACACCGCCAGGATCCGGAACATCAGGGGGGTCATGGTTCGACGGGCACCCCTCCCACATTGGGAGGCCATCCCCAGCTGAGCCTCCGCCATCTTCTTGCTCCAGCGGCGAATGTCCTCCCATCTTTTACGGCAGTGGGTGCTCCGTATGTGGTGGACCCCAGGGTCCGGACATCCTTGGCGATGGCACGCCAAATATCCTTCTTCTGGTGGGCGCTGACCTACATGAAATGTACAGGGGAAGAAGAGAAGTCATTACCAACTGCGCCGTCAAAGTGAGTGGCCCCCATCCCTACCCTTGCCATGTGGCACATGCACCCGCCGTCTTTCATGCACGCAGCACTCTGTCCCCTTCCTTCTTACAACCAGCCCTCTCCACACAGGCATAGCCCATACAACATGCTCCCTGTGTACTTACCTGTTGGTCTGGAGGACCGTAGAGTAGCGTGTACTGGGGGAGGACACCATCAACGATCTTCTCCAACTCCTCCGCAGTGAAGGCAGGTGCCCTTTCCCCAGATGCACGTGCCATTGTCTCTTCCAGACCGAGGTCACAGCAGCACTTGCAGTGTAGGTCCTCTCCTGTCAAAGATCAGGTATCGAGTGATTCAACAGATAGAAAATGGCAGTCACGTCCGCGGCGGTCACGTCCACGGCGGTGCATACCATCACCGCCGGCGTACATCGTCATTGGCTCCTGGGACCCATAGGGTCCAATGTTAACCAATGCAGAATTGCGCTGCGGTCTCCTACAGCCTACCGCGACGGTGTACAACGCCAGCGCAGTTACCTCACATCCCATTGTCCCACTTTACAGGTCAGGCAGCCGCCATTTTAGGGGCCCACATGGCCTAATTACCAACTGCGTCACACATACCTAGGCCTAGTCTCAACACACATACAGGCCACATTTTGTGTATGAATGGTGTTCTGTGTAGACTGTGGGTACATACCTCTGAGTTGTTTGACTCTGTGCTCGCTGTTGTCCTTCATAGGCACCGTCCGCTGGGACGTGTGAGGAGATGGCGGAATCCTCCGGTGTACCGACCACTGGTGGACCTGTCGACAATGGAGGAAAGAAATTTGATTATCACCTACAGGTTTGACCGTGCCACAATCCAGGAACTGTGTACCCAGTTGGAGCCTGACCTGATGTCAGCAATCCGCCATCCCACAGGAATCCTCCCTCAAGTGCAGGTGCTATCAGTGCTCCATTTCCTTGCTAGTGGGTCTTTTCAGACAACTGTGGCCATGGCATCAGGGATGTCCCAGCCTATGTTTTCCAACGTATTGTCCAGAGTGTTGTCTGCCCTGCTGAAACACATGCGGAGCTACATCGTTTTCCCTCAAGTGGAGGATTTGCCTACAGTGAAAGGGGACTTCTATGCCCTTGGACATATCCCCAACATCATAGGTGCCATTGATGGGACCCATGTGGCTTTGGCCCCCCCCCCACAGGAGTGAACAGGTGTACAGGAACCGGAAGAGTTATCATTCCATGAATGTACAGATGGTATGTTTGGCCGACCAGTACATCTCCCATGTGAATGCCATGTTCCCTGGCTCAGTGCATGACCCCTACATCCTGCGGAATAGCAGCATCCCTTATGTGATGGGTCAACTCCAGAGGCACCGTGTGTGGCTATTAGGTGACTCTGGTTACCCCAACCTGTCATGGCTACTGACCCCAGTGAGGAATCCCAGGACAAGGGCAGAGGAACGCTACAATGAGGCCCATGGTCGAACTAGGAGGGTGATCGAGCGTACCTTCAGGCTCCTGAAGGCCAGGTTCAGGTGTCTGCATATGACAGATGGATCCCTATTCTACTCACCAAAGAAGGTGTGCCAGATCATCGTGGCCTGCTGTATGCTTCACAACTTGGCTTTGCGACGACAGGTGCCTTTTCTGCAGGAGGATGGTCCAGATGGCAGTGTTGTGGCAGCTGTGGAGCCTGTGGACAGTGATGAGGAGGAAGCAGAGAAAGAAGACATGCAAAACAGGGACTCAGTGATCCAGCAATATTTCCAGTGAAACACAGGTGAGAATACATTCCTGCCTACTACATGTACTTTAACACTTCTACCTCTCTCCTGTCTGTCGATTTCACCCAGTGTATGGTCACTAAGTTGTCACTTTCCCTTACGGTTTCACAGGTGTGGGTCCCAACGTGTGTCATCTGCTTAGATTCCTCATGGACTAGAGCTGTGTGACATAGGTATGTTGACAGTACTATTTCATGAAAATTTTGTCGCTATAATTGCAAATACACTATTTCAAAATCACAGACAGACTCCAGATCTTTTGGTGCTTTAGGTGTGTTTATTTCAATACAAAATATTGGAGGGGGAAGTTAAATGGTGAGGGGGGATGGCGGAGGAGTGTCCATTGCAGAGTCCAGTCTATTAGTCTCACAGGTGCATTGCCCATATGGGCATAGGAAGTGGAGCTGGGGCAGTTTCAATATGGACAGGGTGACAAAGTGGGACAGTGGGATGACAATCAGGGTGGTCTTATTTCTTGGCAGGGGTCTTGGCATCGTGTTCTGTCTTGTTCCTGGATCTCAGGGACCGTTTGTGGGGTGATTCTCCGTCTGCAGGGGGTGGGGTGCTGGTGTGGTGGTCCTGTGGCTGTGCCTCCTGTCCACTAGCGGCGGCGGAGGTGGTGGGCAGTTTATCGTCCATGCTAGTGTCAGGGGCCCCTTATAGTGCCACAGTGTCCCTCCTGGTGTTGAGTATTTCCTTCAGCACCCCTACGATGGTGCCCAGGGTGGAGCTGATGGTTCTGAGTTCCTACCTGAACCCCAAATACTGTTCCTCCTGCATTCGCTGGGTCTCCTGAAACTTGGCCAGTACCGTTGCCATCGTCTCCTGGGAGTGGTGGTAGGCTCCCATGATGGAGGAGAGGGCCTCGTGGAGAGTGGGTTCCCTTGGCCTGTCCTCCCCCTGTCGCATAGCAGCCCTCCCAGTTCCCCTGTGTTCCTGGGCCTCCGTCCCCTGGACCGTGTGCCCACTGCCACTGCCCCCAGGTCCCTGTTGTTGTTGGGGTGGTGGGTTATCCTGGGTTCCCTGTAGTGGTGGACACACAGCTGATTGACGTGTCCTGGGGACGGAGGTATGGGCCCGCTGGGTGGGTGCTGTGCTGGTGTTTCCATAGGGGGGAAGGTCTGTGGTGGCCTGTGCCTTTGTGAGGGGAACCGACTGTCCCGAGGCCCATAATGGTCCGGGCTGGTCATCTAGATCCAGGTGGACAGAGCTGCTGTCATCACTGTGGGCCTCTTCTGTGGGTGGAGTGGACATGTCTGGACCCTCCTATCTGGTGACGTTGGGTAGTGGTCCTGCAGGGGTGTAAAGGCATGCTTATTGCATCTGCGTGTGTCATGGTGTGCAATGGGTGGGTGACCGTGTACCCCAGTGCTGGCATTCCTGTTTGTGAGCTTGTGTGATGATGGTTTAGGGGGGTGTTTGGGTATGTGCAGTGGGCATGCTTTAGTGATGGGTGTCCATGCATTGTTGTTTCATGCAGGGCTTGGTGTTGGGATGTGTGGTTTGTGATATCGGTACATTTGTGAGGAGTTGGAGTGATAGGGGTGAGGGCGAGGGTGGGGGTATGTGATAGCATGCAGGTAGGGTGGGGGATGTAATAGTTAAGATTTGACTTACCAGAGTCCATTCCTCGACCGACTCCTGCGAGACCCTCAGGATGCAGAATCGCCAAGACCTGCTCCTCCCATGTTGTTAGTTGTGGGTGAGGAGGTGGGGGTCCGCTGCCAGTCCGCTGAACCGCCTGGTGGTGTCTTGAGACCACGGAACGCACCTTCCCCATAGGTCGTTCCACCTCTTCCTGATGTCCTCCCGATTTCTTGGGTGTTGTCCCACTGCGTTGACCCTGTCGACTATTCTTCGCCATAGCTCTATCTTCCTTGCAATTGAGGTGTGCTGCACCTGTGATCCAAATAGCTGTGGCTCTACCCGGACGATTTCCTCCACCATGACCCTGAGCGCCTCCTCCGAGAACCTGGGCTGTCTTTGGGGTGCCATGGAGTGGTGTGGGTGATGTGTGGGGTAGTGTGTGTGGTGATAAGTGTGGTGATATGTAGTGGTGTGTGGTGTTTTGTGCGTGGAAGTTGTGTGGGTGATGGTGTTGTCTGCCTGTGGATGCTAGTTTGTTGATGGTGGTGTCTCTCTCTGGCCTTCTCTCTGTAATTGTGGTCGTGGGGTTTGTGGGTGATGTGGGTGTGTGTTTTATATTGTATTGGGTGTGTGGGAGTGGTGTGTGTATGTGTATCAGGTGTGTGTATTTCGAATTGTCCAATGTGGCTGTGTTTTGTAAGAGTGTGTGTATTTTGAGCGCGGCGGTGTGTACCGCCAATGAAATACGGCGGTTGAAAGACCGCCGCGTGGATTCGTGTGTCGTGATAGTGTGGGCGTTTTTCTGTTGGCGTGACAGTGGAGGTTTTGTTTTCGCCAGTTTATCACTGACCTTTGGTGTGGCGGACTTGTGTGGGTGTCTGAATTTTGTCGGATTCCGAGATGTGGGTCATAATAACTGTGGCGGAATTCCGCTGCCACGGCGGTGTGTTGGCGGCCTTCTGCACGGCGGTAAGCGGCTTTTACCGCCAATGTTGTAATGAACCCCATTGTTCGTTACATAGCGCAGATGAGAACACGATTTTTCGTTCTGCCCATTTGATTTCTGGATTGTGATGAGTTAACCATGGCAAGCCGAGGATAATACCATATTGGGGAGCCTGGATCACGTCAAGGATGATTTTCTCTTTATGTTTCTTTCTTTGAATCTTATCTTCACAAATCATCGACAAGGGGATAGTCTGAAGAGTTACCGGACCTCCAGTCAAGAGTTTTCCATCGACTGCCTGGATGATTTCTGGGGTCTTCTCTTTAATACATGGGATCCCCCATGCACAAACCAATTGGACATCAACAAAATTCCCAGTAGCCCCAGAATCAACTAGAGTTTTTTTTAAATAGATCTTTTTCTTGACCTGAACTCTTATTTCCAGTTTAAGATGTTTAGATTGTGAAGGGTCCACGGTGGCACCCAAGAGCAACCCTTCTCTGCATCTCGGGTGTTTTAGTTTTCCAACTTGACTGGTGCATTGGCTGCGACCTTCTGAACTGGACCTTGCTTGTTCTCTGGTTTGATTGGACAATCTTTGGCAAAATGACCTTTTCGCCCACAATAAAGACATTGTCAATTTTTTCTGCCGAGGTCCTTTTCATCTTTGGTCAAAGGTCTTCTGATGGTTCCAATTTCCATCGGTTCCGGCGTTCTTTCTTTCGGAGTTCTTGAGTCTCTGTTATCATGAACGCGCCATGAATATTTTTCAATCTTTTTGCGCGTTCCTTTACGTTCTGCTAAACGATGATCAAGTCTCAAGACAAGATTTATTAATTCTTGACAGTCTGTAGGTTGTGGATCTATTTGCGCTAAGATATCTTTTAATTCCTCTTTGAGTCCATTGTAAAACAAGACTGCTTGTTTTTCTTCAGGCCAGGATGTCTCGGCAACCAGGCGGCTAAAGTTGGCTAAATACGACACTAGGTCTTGATTTCCTTGGCGTAAATCTAATAATTCACAATCTGCTGACTGTGTTACAGTTCTACGATCAAAAACTCTCTCAAATTCACGAACAAAATGTCTCCAGTTATACTACAAGGGACTATTTTTACGCACAAGAGGAATTGCCCAAGTAGCTGCATCCCCAGACAGATATGATAACAAGAAAGCTACTTTGGACTGGGCATCGGGAAAAGTATTTGGTCTGCAGGTGAAGTGTAGTTCCACTTGAACCAGGAAAGATTGCGCTTTCAAAGGGTCACCTGAGAAACGTCCTGGGGGAGCTAAAGGAATAGCAGAAGGAACATTTAGGGAAATTGGATTACTTCCAGAAGCCTGAGAAGAAGTACATGGCCAAGACACACCTGTGAGACTTTGTTCCTTCTTCTCTATCTTATCTTGCAACTCTCTCTGCTAAGCTAGTTGTCAATTCTTTGGATGAAACCACCTCTGCTTGGAGCTGGGTGATAGCCTTGACTAACTCGTCTAGCGTGGCCATGATGAGAACATACACAAGCCAGGAGGATAATAATTAGTGGGCTTACTATTCTGTCAGAGTCACCAGATCCTCAGGGTCTGTGCACGTTCCCAACACGTCCACCACTGAACAGCTCCAAGACTCTGATAGATAAATCACAGAGACTGAGAGAGTTCAAGAGGGGAAGAGGGGATTAGGAAGGGAACAGCTGGGAAGGAGACCTATAGTAAGAAAAAGGTTAGCACTCACAATATGAAAATTATATCCCCTGAAATCAATACTAGACTATGATTCTAAGCGTAGTCACTCTGAAAACATGAACAATCTAAGAGTAAAAGTTTAAAATGAATAAGTTTCAAGATGGCCGGATACCTGTAGGGGAATCAAGATGAATTAAATGAAAACTTTCTTATTCAAGTACTTTCCTTTACATGAGAATCAGAAAAAACATTCTGACTAAATTTTAAACCAGTTATATAAATCCTGTTTTGAGAATGTATACTAGGACTATACAATATTGCATCTAGAAACTCTGGCCTTCTGTGTACTCTTAAAATGTTTCAACACAAATTGCGCATATTGCAGATATATATATATATATATATATAGTAAACACCATGAAAGGATTGTGCACCATGAATAACACAATATGGATTCAGGAAACAAATCACATAACTTGTCAACTCGAATATTACATAATAAATATCTTAGAATAGTGGCATACAATAAACAACATGAATTAAACTTGAGGAAAGAATCGTGTGTCTTGCCAATTCGAGTGTTACCATGTAAAATACCAAGAAATGGTAGCACGCAATGAATATCAAAGTCAAATCATCATTAATCGAATCGCGCGTCTTGCCGATTCGTTAAACATGATGTAAATGTCAAGGAATAACAGCTCACAATAAATAACAAGATCAAAGTACAATGAAAGAAATCGCGCTTCTTTTGTCGATTCTTAAGCCACCATGCAAATGTCAAGAAATGGTAGCGCACAATGAACAACAAAGTTAAATGCTCATGAAACGGGTTGTGCGTCTTGCCAATTCATAAAACATCATGTAAATGTCAATAAATAGTAGCGCTCAATGTACAACAATGTTTAAACACCATAAAACGAATCGCGCGTCTTGCCGATTCTTAAGCCACCATGTAAATGTCAAGAAATGGTAGCGCGCAATGAATAACAAAGTCAAACCTTTATGAAATAAATTGCGCGTCTTGCCTATTTGTAAACTACCATATAAATGTAAAGAAATGGTAGAGCGCAAGTAATCTGTTACTCATTTAAGAATTTAAACCAAGAATATGAAAATTCTAAATAACGGTGTCGGGACAGTCCAACCACCGTCTTACCGCCTGGAACAATGATCACCAATGAACGATTAGGGCAGAAGACTGTAAGATCCAAATAGGCCGCCAGTACAGAAGCTCAGGAAGAAGCTGCTGCTCTGCACCGGGACCTCTGAATAGTGAGCACTGGGAGTTAGGCTGGCTCTCTTTTATAGAGTCTTGGCCCAGGCCAGAACCACGCCCATGCATGTTGCAGGGAAAGTCTCTGGAAGGCCCTGGAAAGGGGCCATACCTTAACACACTCTGAAAACCTGCAGCAATACATTGCAAAGGAACAGTATTTGTAAGCATATTAAAAATAAGTTTTCAGGATTGAACCCTGCAATGCAAAAGGTTAAACCACAACATATCAGCACAATGCATAAATTACTTTGTTTTGAGAGTGCCGGGTTTTTGCATTTTTGTCGCCAATAGAGCACGTACTGCTTTGGTGTTGACAGATTCCGCCATCTCCTCATATGTCCCAGCGGACGGTGCCTATGAAGGACAACAGCGACCACAGAGTCAAACAACTCAGAGGTACGTACACACAGTTTACCCAGAACACCAATCATACACAATAGGTGGCCTGTATGTGTGTTGAGACTAGGCCTAGGTATGTGTGACGCAGTTGGAAATTAGGCCATGTGGGCCCCTGAAATGGCGGCTGCCTGACCTCTAAAGTGGGACAATGGGATGTGAGGTAACTGCGCTGGCATTGTACACCGTTGCGGTAGGCGGTCGAAGACCGCGGCGCAATGCTGCATTGGTTAGCATTGGACCCTATGGGTCCCAGGAGCCAATGACGATGTACGCCGGCGATGATGGTACGCACTGCCGCGGACGTGACCGCCGCGGACGTGACCGCCATTTTCTATCTGTTCAATCACTCGATACCTGATCTTCGACAGGAGAGGACCTACACTGCAAGTGCTGCTGTGACCTCGGTCTGGTAGAGACAATGGCTCGTGCGTCTGGGGAAAGGGCCCCTGCCTTCACATCGGAGGAGTTGGAGAAGCTCGTTGATGGGGTCCTCCCCCAGTACACGCTACTCCATGGTCCTCCAGACAAACAGGTAAGTACACAGGGAGCATGTCGTATGGGCTATGCCTGTGTGGAGAGGGCTGGATGTAAGAAGGAAGGGGGCAGAGTTCTGCGTGCATGAAAGACGGTGGGTGCATGTGCCACATGGCAAGGGTAGGGATGGGGGCCAATCACTTTGACGGCGCAGTTGGTAATGACTTCTCTTCTTCCCCTGTACATTTCATGTAGATCACCGCCCACCAGAAGGAAGATATTTGGCGTGCCATCGCCAAGGACGTCTGGATCCTGGGGTCTACCACAGACGGAGCACCCACTGCCGGAAAAGATGGGAGGACATTCGCCGCTGGAGCAAGAAGACGGCGGAG
This sequence comes from Pleurodeles waltl, assembly GCF_031143425.1. NCBI lineage: Eukaryota > Metazoa > Chordata > Amphibia > Caudata > Salamandridae > Pleurodeles > Pleurodeles waltl. The sequence goes on from NC_090442.1 coordinate 523,112,101, forward strand.
GCTCAGCTGGGGAAGACCTCCCAACGTGGGAGGGGTGCCCGTCGAACCATGACCCCCCTGATGTTCCGGATCCTGGCGGTGGCCTACCTGGAGTTGGATGGGCGCTTGAGGGCATCACAGCAGACACAAGGGGGTGAGTACACTCTCATTCAGCTGACTTTGCGCTCAGTGGAGTTGTCTGGGTGGGGGAGGAGGGCTGTGGGTTTCCCTAGGCCAGGGCGAGTTCCGTAGGCTAGGCCCCTCCGTAAGGCATGGCCCTGTGGCCCTCCACCCCACCTCTGTAGAGTGCCAAGTACAGCTATTCATGCCCCTGTGTCATCTATGTGTGCATATGTCGTCCATAGCCTTGGAGGCCATTTCCCAGGAATTGCACTGTAGAGCCCAAGAGCGCAGCGCAGTGCAGGGGGCTTCTGTGTCTGTCTTGTCCACCAACTGTAGCTGTAATCCATGCACTCAACATGTCTTTATTCTGTCCCCCCTCCCCTTTTTGTGGTTTCCCTGTTCTTGTGTGCATTAGCATCATCAGGCGGAGGAGCAGTGGCACTGGAGCATGAGGGAGCTGCATCCCACATGGCCATGGAAGACCACACTACGGACTCGGAATTCACCAGTGGGACAGAGGGCGAGGGGAGCTGACACCAACGACACGGACTCGTCCTCTGATGGGAGCTCCCTTGTGGTGGCGGCAACATCTGTGCCCCCCCACATCTACAGGTACAGCCGCCACCCCCCCTACCAGCACCGCCCTCCCAGCAGCCCCTCAGCCTTCGCCGCGTGCCCGCTCACCCAGGAGGGTGGGCATCACCTTCGCCCCAGGCACCTCAGGCCCTGCTCCAGTCACCCCTGCTGCCCTCAGTGAGGAGGCCATTGACCTCCTCTGGTCATTCACTGTTGGGCAGTCTACCATTTTGAATGCCATCCAGGGTGTAGAAAGGCAGTTGCAACAAACTAATGTATTACTGGAGGGCATTCATTCTGGTCAGGCGGCCCTTCCACTGAGCCTTTCAAACTCTGGCCTCAGCACTGATGGCAGCCATTGTCCCTATGTCTAGCCTCCCACCTCCAACTTCCTCCACCCAGACCCAATCCCCTGTACCTCTGCCTATCCCAAGCACACCACCAGACCAGCCTGCACACATCTCACAACACAAGGGAAGCTCAGGCAAACATAAGCACCACACATCCCACAGGCACTCATGCAAGCATCACACACATGCAGACACACCAACATCCACTGCCTCCACTGTGTCCCTCTCCTGCTCATCTCCCTCCCAGTGACGTCTACACTCACACCTGCATGCACTACCTCTACAGCCACTACGTCCCTCTCCAGCACACCCACCAGCACACCCCGCTCACGTACAGTCACCACCCCCACTACCATTCACACGTCCCCTGTATCCTCTCCCAGTGTGTCTGTGATGCCCCCTCCCAAGATACACAAACGCAGGCACACACCCACCCAACAGCCATCCACCTCACGACAGCCTCCAGCGCATGCACCTTCACCCAAACTCACCAAACGTACACCTCCTACAACCACCACCTCTTTCTCCACTCCCAAACCCCCTCCAGCTACCCGTCCCAGTGTGTCCCAAAAACTTTTCCTGTCCAGCCTTGACCTTTTTCCCACACCTCCCCCACCCCGTCCATCTCATAGGTCCCGAAGTAGCACCTCAGCCACAACATCTCCGTGACCAGTGGTGCCTGTAGTCACAGGTATGTGGAGTGCACCGGCCACCAGGACAGCCAGTGTGGCACGGAGCCACAGCACAGCCAGTCCCCCCCCCTGTGAAGCATCATTGGTTGGCCAGTGCCCGGCGGAAGAGGGGGAAGACTCCAGCCACCCAAGCCGCTCCCAGGGGTCCCGGTGGTAGTGTGGACTCAGCTGTGACACCTCCCAAGGTGGGGAAGGGCCACAAGAAACCCGGCAAGTCTGGGAAGAGCAGCACGGCGGAGAAGACCGCCACCATCCCCGCTGCCCAGGAGGGCCCCGCCAGCCCCATCCCAGCTGCCCAGGAGGGCCCCACCAGCCCCATCCCAGCTGCCTAGGAGGGCCCCGCCAGCCCAAGCCCAGCTGCCCAGGAGGGCCCCGCCAGCCCCATCCCAGCTGCCCAGGAGGGCCCCGCCAGCCCCAGCCCAGCTGCCCAGGAGGGCCCCGCTAGCCCCAGCTGCCCAGGAGGGCCCCGCCAGCCCCAGCCCAGCTGCCCAGGAGGGCCCCACCAGCCCCAACCCAGCTGCCCAGGAGGGCCCCGCCAGCCCCAGCCCAGCTGGGCCATGAAGGACCGCCAGCCCCAGCCCAGCTGGGCCATGAAGGACCGCCAAGTCAAGCACCGCTGAACAGGGCAAGCACAGCTGAACAGGGCACCGCCAACTGAAGCACTGCTGAACAGGGCACCGCCAACTCAAGCACCGCTGAACAGGGCACCGCCAACTCAAGCACCACTGAACAGGGCACCGCCAAATCAAGCACCGCTGAACAGGGCACCGCCAACTCAAGCACCGCTAGCCCATGAGCGGCAGGGGCACTGACGCAACTGGGACCGCCACGGGGTGAGTGATGCACTCTGGGCACCAGGCCCCCTCCAGAACCAGTGGAGACATGCATCCACTACCTCTGTCCTTCACAGGATGAAGCACTCTGGGCACCAGGCCCCCTCCAGAACCAGTGGAGACATGCATCCACTACCTCTGTCCTTCACAGGATGAAGCACTCTGGGCACCAGGCCCCCTCCAGAACCAGTGGAGACATGCATCCACTACCTCTGTCCTTCACAGGATGAAGCACCCTGGGCACCAGGCCCCCTCCAGAACCAGTGGAGACTGTTATCCACTTGAGAGACTGTGGCTTTGCACTCCCCAGGATTGAACAGTGGGCAAACCACCCACTGTAGAGACTTGAGAGACTGTGGCTTTGCACTCCCCAGGATTGCACAGTGGTCAAACCACCCACTTTTGAGACTTGAGAGACTGTGGCTTTACACTCCCCAGGATGCAGCAGTGGGCAACCCACCCACTGTAGAGACTTGAGAGACTGTGGCTTTGCACTCCCCAGGATTGAACAGTGGGCAAACCACCCACTGTAGAGACTTGAGAGACTGTGGCTTTGCACTACCCAGGATTGAACAGTGGGCAAACCACCCACTGTAGAGACTTGAGAGACTGTGGCTTTGCACTCCACAGGATTGCCCAGTGGGCAAACCACCCACTGTAGAGACTTGAGAGACTGTGGCTTTGCACTCCCCAGGATGCAGCAGTGGGCAACCCACCCACTGTAGAGACTTGAGAGACTGTGGCTTTGCACTCCCCAGGATTGAACAGTGGGCAAACCACCCACTGTAGAGACTTGAGAGACTGTGGCTTTGCACTCTCCATGATTGAACAGTGGACATTGAGCCCCCTCGTGGATCTGGCGTCGTGCACTCATCCGGCTGAGGTGCCCCCCCTTTCCTTCCCCCTGAGGTGCCTGTTGTTTTTCTATCTGATGCCCCTGCAGTGTTCTCTCTGTTTTGATCTGGTATTGTAGTGTAGCCATTTTTAATGTAGCCTTTGCGCGTTTGGTTAAAGCATTAGGCCTCTGTGCACTTTGTTCTAGTGCATTTTATTCAGCCTCGTACTGTTATTTTTCAATTACCAGTTTCACGGTCTTGTTTTATTTTTCTTCTATTACACTGTTTAGCTTACTTCAGCACCGGAGTTTTCAAACAATACATTCTTGCTCGCTCTGTGCTTTAGTCAAGGATACAGTCTGATACATTGCCGATAGACGTGGTAGGAGTTTAGTCTTCAAGGTTCGTAGAAAGTACACATTCTTACGTAGGGATGTTTCTCAGAACACCGGCGTGTTGATTATAAAAACACTTCCTAGTCCTAGTACAGGTAAGAGGGAGATTCCGACCAGGGAACCACAACTAGACGCTGACTGCCCTATTGCAGATGCCGATCCAGATCACAGGCCTTTGCTCAGGTAAAGGCAAGCTTAGAGCTTAACATGCTGTGCTCAAAAAATAGAACTTAGAAGAGAGAACGTAATCTGGTAGCACTATGATAGCGTTATTCTTATGTTTTACTCTCCTCGTTACTATTTCAATCCTACTGTGTTGTATGGTTCTGGTTATTGCGGCTCACGCCTTGTTATCTAAAATGCAGTTGTTTTATTAAATCAATCTGTAAAACTTAAACTGCCTCTGTCATTTGTATATGAGACAACACTTGGTATGAGAAAACTGGTTGGGATCTGAGTGACCACGACTTCCCTGAGAAGCTCTAAGATGTCATGCACTCGGCTGCCCAATCATCCCTTCCCTTTGGGAGAGATGAGGCACTGCTAGTTAGCCGGAGCAAAACCGGATTGAGGGCGACAAGGGCCCTTCTCCGTGGGTTAGACTTAGTCCCCCGCACTGAGAACGACCCTGTCACCCAAAAATCCAGTAGTCTCATTAGGATAATGAAAGCCAACGCGACGTGGTGCCGCCAACGATTGGTCTGGCTCTAATTTTCGGGTCCACCAGTCTCTCTCGGTCTCATATATTATAATGATCCCTCGGTTCCTTTAACGGAGACGTCCGTGGCACTGAGGATTTCCACCACCGCGATATAGGTAATCCTAGATATAGCGGATGGTTGTTCAAGCTTGAACCTTAAAAGGAAAGACCCCTTTTTTGGTGTGCCTTCTCTGAACCAACGCTGTTTTTTTAATGGCGAATCCCCAGTTAATACAAATAGCTCTTAATATGAGACAACCACTCACAGCGCATTTGCTTGCACATGGTCTTACGAACCAGGGGGGTCCAGTCACGTTTGTGGTGGCCGCCCATGCAGCCTATAGAACAGAACTTTGTTACTCTTGGGTCACATTTCCAGCAGTTGATGGGAATACAAATGCATTTCATACATATACGATTGCGAACGTGCCTGGCCAATACAGGGCGTACGCATATTTAGAGATACCTCTATCTTATCAAGAACATAATAACTGGCTTGATGGCACCCTACCCCATACAATATTACCAGTAAGGTTAGGTCCACTGAGTAATGATGGTCCGACCTGGCCTTTATTGGCCACATATACACCACATCCTGCGGTTGCAAACATGCCGGTGGCTGAAGTTCGTCGTTTATATGCAGACTTAACGGCTACATATAGACGCTTAGTACAATTTGTGATGCAGACATTAAACACAAACCCAGCGCCTGCTGCTCCAGCTCAACAACATGCAGTAGCTCCAGGTATAAACCCGGCGACTGTACACTCTATCATGGGTAAGGTTCCAGCCAAACGGGAAGAGACTCCATTTTGGCTGGCACAAAAAATTAATACGCTGGAGGCGGTATTTCCCCATACGGGACCTCAGGATAAACATAGGATATTAACAATGTGTTTACCGTTTCGAATGGTTCCCACAGTGGAACATTGTAATACATGGGGCACGGTGTTTGCCGCGCTCTACACAATGGCACACGGTACACCAACATTGGCAAACCTACAGGAAGTGCTTAAACAGATTCAGGATGAATACGGGGCTGCCCCAGCCTTAGATTTGGGAATGCAACTGATGGGCAATTTTGCCATGGTTTCTTCTATAATACTAAGTAATCTTAAAGGGGACGCAGTTGCATTAGCGGTGCGCATGCGCCTCCGCGACGTCCTGCAACTAGATCAGGAGCGGGAACTGCCCAAAATAATAGCAGAAACTTATTCCAGTATCGGTCGAGATAGCCTAGGGGCTAGACCACAGAAACCACAGTTTCAAGGAAAAATTAGTAAAGATAATACTAAACAGCAACCTGAGGGTAATAAGAAGTGCTGGGAAAAGAAACAACAAACACCTAAAAAAGAAAGGGGAGAATCTCCGAGGGCGGAGACCCCGCAGACTAGGTATAATCTCAGAAATAGGGATAGCTTGAAAACGCCTGATAGATATCAATACACTGATACACGCCAATCTCGTTCCTTTCAGGACTCATCGGAAAAGAGAAATGAGAGAGGTGGGCGGTCAGAGCGAAGAACAGAGTACGTGAAACCAAGACAGGAATCACAACGCTCTTCAGAGGTTTCTGTCAAGAAGGAAGAGAAACCGATACAACAAAAACAACAGTTTAAAAAGAAGAAGGTGGCGGCAGTCTCAATTAGACATGCCACACAGGAAGAGAGTTCTCTTGAAGAAGAAGATGTGGGTGCTAGCACTGTTAGACAGCGCGGCAGAGGTCACAATAGTTCGCCGGAATCTTCTAGAGCATCTGGAGGTGAAAGCAACTGATGACTTCATACAAGTTGAAACAGCAGATATGCGTGTCTCTGATTCCAATAGGTTATATACAGTGACTTTACAATTGGAAGGAGACATTGAACGCACTATAAACGCAATCTTTTGGGATCGTGTAGTCAAGATATATGACATTTTGCTGGCTGAACAGGATTGGCCGTCTGACTTTGTCCGCACATGCCCAGTTGGGGAGGAGGTTATTAAACCTTTGTTCTCCCCACTTGTTCCAGGGAAACTCGCAGAATCATATAGCATCAAATGGGCTCTAGCACAGGCACCTGCCTTATATAGAAATCACGTAGGGTGGGATAGGGATTCTCCATATCATGTAATTCCGATTAAAGGCGAACCTCAGCCACAACCGCAATATCCAATAAAACATGAAGCAAGGGCACCGGTGAGAGAAATACTTACACAATTTGAGTACCAGGGGGTAATCGAACCCTGTGTCTCGCCGATGAATAATCCCTTATTCCCTGTAGCTAAACCGGACCATTCATATAGAATAGTCTTAGACTACAGACATTTGAACGGACATACACGTACATATGCTATACAAAATTCACATAGTGTGGCACTAATGAACAACATTGTGCGGAAGAAGTACAAAACTACCTTAGATATCTCGAATGGTTTCTTCTGCCAGAATATAGCACCCGAAAGTAGGAACCTTACAAGTTTTAGTGCGTTAGGCTCCCAGAAAAAATTCTGTTGTTTGCCTCAGGGGTATAAGAATAGCCCAGGACTGTTTTCGGCTCGTGTGACTGAAATATTGCACGAGTTGGACCCTGAAGCATTGTCATATGTAGATGATATATATCTTACAGATGACGAATTGCTGCAACATTTAAGACGAGTAGCCCGCATTGTTGTAGGGTTTGCCAAAATTGGCTACAAATTTAACTTCAAAAAGTCAAAAATTGCCTTCCTCAGTGTCATATTTCTGGGATATGAGCTGTCAAACGAAGTTAAGAGCCTAGCGCCACAATTTTTAGAAAAATGTGCACAATTGCAACCTCCTAATACGATTAAGAAACTCCAATCATTGCTGGGATTTCTAAATTTTGGCAGAACGTACATTCCTGATTATGCTACACGCATAAAACCATTATATGAATTAATACGTCCTAATTTTTCAAGTAAATTTTGGACGATTGAGCATACACATACTCTTCGAGAGTTGCAAGCAGATCTACTAGCTGCAAAACATCTACATACACGAGACAATAAGACACATTTGGTCATCAGGGTAATAGCTGGGGCCATTGGGTTTACATATGTCACCTTTAATGAAGGTGAGACAGTCCCGATAGGATACAAGTCTCACTTGTATTTGACTGCTGAACAACGATTCGCACAAACAGAGAAAATTCTCACTGCTGTACAGATGGCTGTTATTGAAGAACGACCTCTTGCCCAGGGCAAACACATTATAGTCGTTTCCCCTATTCCGGCCCTAGAGGCTGTTACGAAAGCGAGTGTTCCTTACGCGAAAGCATTACACCCGCGATGGATACATTGGGGTACGTCTTTAACAGCCACTGATGTAGATTACATTTTTGACCCAAAGTTACAGACACAGGAATTTCTGCAATATGAGATTGAATATCCAGTCCCCGCTGACACGTTGCCTATTGATCACTATCAAGTAGTCATGTACACCGATGGCTCTGTGCAACCGGCGGTGGGGACAAAACACCAATATTCAGCTGCATGTGCAGTAGTGAGCGGACATATGGAGGGGGAGAAATTCTGCCCCCAACATACTTATACACAAACATTAGGGGACTGTACGGCACAGTTGGCTGAGCTGAAAGCTCTGTTGCTGGCACTGGAACATACAGATCTGGTACAGTTTACACTAATAGTTTGTGATTCATATTACTGAGTCCAGTCTTTTAATGAATACCTACATTACTGGCGATTGAATGGGTTCAGAGATTCAAAGGGCAACACCATAAAGCACTGACTACTGTGGGGGAAGGTGGCAGACCTGAAAGAGACGCTACCTAGAGTCCATGTTGTACATACTCTTGGACACCAGCGCGTTGGAAAACACGTTGCTGGGAATACTTTGGCTGATGAAGCCGCAAAGTCAGCAGTGGCGGTTGCCACTGTGGCCGCAGTTACTCGTTCAAGTTCCAAACCAGACACAGAGATTCTGGCTGCCATAAAAGCTATGGTGGATGGCACGCCTTATCCTAAAGGATTTCCTACCAAATATCAATACTTTATGGGAAGAATGCAGAATGCTGAGGTTAAGATTCCAGGCGTAGGCGTATGCGAGATCCCCAATAAAGTTGTAAGACCTCAATTGATTAATGCAGCGCATGAGGGGGTGGCATCTGCACATGCTGGCGTGGCGGCCACAATTTCGCTATTACAGGCCCGTTACTGGTGGCCTGGTCTCTATAAGGAGACTAAGCAGCATGTCCTTTGTTGTGACATCTGTCAACAAATTAAAGTTTCAACGGCTAAGCGCCCGCCGCAGACGCCCCTCTTAATATCTTAATATCAAACAGACCATTACAATGTGTGTACTTGGATCATTGCGGTCCATTGACACCGGACAGTGCATACAAATATATCCTGGTGGCTGTAGATTCTTGCTCCAGATTTGTGTGGGTATGGCCACAACACTCGAATGATGCTCGAACTGTTATTAAAGATTTGCGTATCTTTGTCGATACATATGCAGTTGCGGCGTTCCATTCGGACCAGGGCCCTGCTTTTGCCTCAAGGGCATGCAGGGACGCCATGGCTTCGTTGGGGGTCCAGCTCCAGTTTTCGTCTCCATTTCATCCCGAGGGAAATTCTGTCCTGGAGCGTTTAAATCGCGATTTAAAGCAATCCTTAACGGCTAGAGTCTTAGGTACGGGTCGTAGTTGGCTAACCCACCTGTTTGAAGTACAGAGAGCTCTGAATAACTTGCCTAGAAGGTCCCTGGGGGGGTCGTACTTCATATGAGTGCCTGTTTGGAACACAAATGTTTGTTCCGGATCTCGATGGTCCTGGTGTGGAGGCGGCGGAAACGCCTTTTGACATAAATGATCGTGTCACTGTTTTGCAGGAATTACAACAGTTCCGTGAAGATAACTCTTCTAAAAGTGCTGCCTCCACAGGAATTAAGGATGTGCCAGTTACGCCTACTGGTTGGATTCCCAGAGTTGGGGATCTTGTGCGTGAAAAGGTCGCAGTGAAGAAAGAATTTAGCCCTTCTTATCGAGCACCAGTCCCTGTGTTGGGGATACACGGAACAAGAACTGTTATTTTACCACCGTTGCCAGGTGCCAAAGAAAATCGCTTTGTCTCCATCAACAATGTCAAGTTACAACATGTGGGCGATTCTGCACAGCAGACCAAGAGGAACGTCCAGTAGTTCCCGAATCCCTCTCACTACTGGGGAAGATGTTCCGCTCCAAGTCATTTACACCAACACTGTTGCCTCTCCGAGCTTGGGGAGGGTGGAAGATGATCTTGCGATAGTTCCACTGACAACGAATAACTTGGAAACATTTGATCGAGTCACAATGACTACTGATGTTGCGGGTGGTGTTATCTACAGTGTACCACCGCGAGAGACACCTACTCCTCCATTGAATACGGCGGCACCTTTTGCAAGAACTGCCTCTGGGTACTTTGCCAACAACGACGATGGTCTGTCGGACTCATTTGCCTCTTCAACACCTGACCCAGGTTCACGTAAGCTGATTTATTGGCTTAAAGATATGTATTTTGTTTTTCCTTGGAACTATCTGTGGCTCTTACTGACTATGATAGCATTTCTTCTGTGGATAGGGTTTGTCGTTACATTTTTTCTGTTGATACATGGTCATTTTCTTCCTGAGAGATCAGCGGTTGAACAGGTGGAGGAGGTGTTGAAGCCGCATTTTTCATCACATAAGGCTCGAAGTCCTTTGTGAACATTTCTGCAGTGCCAATTCCGGATGGGATTGTGTGGGATAAAGTGATGTTTGATATATACGGTCCCACTGAGATAATTCAAATACCATACGTTCTAAAGTTATCTATGAATGATATTGTAATACCAGGCATTGTATCTGATGATTGGGACGTGAAGACATTTGATTCCATGATGACTGAGTTACAATATTATACTGTCTATGAGAATGAAGATGTTTACCAGTTTAAATACAATTATGGTGACATGTTTTGTTATAATTATTATGGGCACCACTTTATACATAAGGCCAGTAGTCCAAAGACAATATTTGACTACACGCAATGGGAGCATTGCCCAACTCCCCCGCGAGGGAGTTCTAAAACATATTCTGACAAATTTGCGTATTTTTCTGGGCATCATCAAATGAATGCTAAGTCATATTATTTTAAGTTAACTCCGTATAAAGATAAGCAAATGTTGTTGACTAATACGAAATTCATATACTCAGATTCTTTTGTTTCCCGACTGTCAATTGAAGGCTATGAATATTGGTCAAGCAATGTTGATTTGAAAAGTGTTTGGGGAACAAAACATTGGCAGACACAGGGTAGAGAAACATTGTTTAGAGCATGTCTCATTTCTGTCCAGATTATTTTTTTAAATGAAACTGTGCAACAGACTAGCTGTTTGGGCTTAGCAACGATTAGAGAATTGAATATGCCTGATATACCTGTCCCTACCAAAATGAAGGATTGGCAGAAATATATCAATGCCACTTTTAGTGAACTTACAGAGTGGGTCCAGAATGGTACATTTAACACTTCATTGTCACATCCGGGCGGGTGGCTATTGTGGCCCATAGACACCAACGGGTGTCATCAACGTTTTGTCACCTCCTCGGGGGGTTTCAGGACGAGTAGGGCAGACCCTCGCTACATATCACCTGAACATGCTGAAATTATAACTACATATAGCGTGGGGAAATTGTGCCAACAATGGTTAAAATCATCTACACTTGATCCAGTTAAGACACATCTCACTCTCCTGTCTAATAACACTGACTTGCAAGAATTTTTGTCAGGCCCGAAGACACCACATAGGAAAAGTTTTTTGTACGAAGTGTACAATGAAATATGGAAACTTTCCCAACAAGAGGCTGCGGCCCGATTGAGGCAGATAGATCAGGAACATTTGAAAAAAGCATTAGCTGTTGTAGATAATGGAATTCACACCCTGTCCGACCGAATATATGCCATTGACAACATTGTTTCTTCTGCTATAGACATTATACGATCTGACATGTCTTCATTATATCATGGACAAAGTCAAACACGGTCCATTATGCAGTTGGGTTGGACACTTCAGACGCTGAAGGCGGGTCGCGTTCCGTGGCAGCACATCAGAGCCAGGGAGATATTTTTTTCCTTTAATTTGATACGTCAACAACAACTGATGGCTAAGAAGGAGGCGACTTATGTCATGTTAAACATTGAAAAATTGGAAAGATTGCCTTTTACCGTGGCCGAGATTCCCTCCGCTGAGTGGTTGATACACAGGGTTATTAATCTGCCTATTTCTACACTACAATTCACTTCTTGTTTAAAACATGTTCCGGTAGGCAGATATGAAAAGCTGGTAGACAGTTATATACAAGAGGTGTGGGAACTTCCCTTCTTGTACAAATGTCTTAATGGCATGAGAGAGGTTTTTCTTACCGGTACTGAATGTGAGACTTCAGTCAGCCATTCAATGGTTTGTAAGCAGCTGTCCTTGCATGGGGCATGTAATGCCTCGGTTGCGAATTTGGCTTGCTATCTGAAGGCAGTTTCGGTCCCCTTGATTAAACGCACATTCCAGGTGCTTTCAAACGGCAGCTACGTCCTCCTCAATAGTGAAGACTGTTGTGGCATGAAGGCCGGAATAGTTTATGTTGTTTCGGTCACCAAGGTCATTACTTGCTGCAGGAATGTGATGTTTCCCCCCACTAAATTAAGGGAGGTAGCGGATATCTGGCCTCACATTGCTACTTCCAAGGTAAATTTCGACAAGTTAAGTAGACTAAAGGCTTTATTGTTTCAAAAGCATGTGGCCCTTACATCTGCACGCGAGACCTACGCACTTCAGGTGGCAAGGTCATCAGCGGAAATACAGTCCCTGTTGAATACCAACTTTCCGAATCACTTTGGTGAACTCGTGGGATGTATATTTAATGCGTCCAGCACAGCTGGATTGGCACTTTTCTTTAAAGCTGTGGGTGCTGGTTTCGTTCACACCTTCTCTTCCATTTTCGGTTTGATACCTTCGGCTATTCATTCAATTTTCTGAAGCATTTTTGGGGGTTTTCCGATCACTTTGGCCTTATTAGCCGGCGTTTTGCTGTTGCTGTTGTTTTTCCACAATGGCTGTCCTGCCGTAACAAGAACGAATGTGGGCGCTCCCAACAGCGCAGCTGTGTCGTGAACGCATGATGCAGCACTTCGGTGCAACACTCCTGGAACATTTGGAGTGTGACTGGTCTCTGTCATTCACACCGGTTTTGGATTGTGTGCAGCCCGTGTTTCGGTGCCGTTGGTGCTCATTTGAACATGCACTTGTCCTCTGTCTCTCATGGCAACGCCCCCCAGTGGTTGATGCTGATCTGTTGATGTTCCCGATGAGGGCTCATTCCCAGACATGCGTGCTGCGGCTGCGTTTGCTTCGAGAGGCTGATTACGAAATACCTTTCCTGGGGGAAGTTGATATTAATTTGTTCATAGGCCCTGCACGGGATGCCGCCTTGGTTGATTCTGAGGCTCTGGAACACACCTGCTCCTTAATAGTCTTTGGCGTGGATTTTCCGGTCTTGTCATCTGCCGAAGTGGAGAACCTCCTGCTTTCAATGACCACCGTTTGAATTGGATTTGGTCTAAATTGACACTGTTATATAAATATGGCTCTTAGCCGCATGCTTATTTTAAAATTTAGGATTATTGTGCTTTGGTGTCCTCTTAACTTGTTGAAATTATATAAGGTTTTAGTAGTTTTTTTTTTAACATAGGGCATTTTTTGAAATTCGATTAGAACCACTTTCTACCGACAAGGGGAGGGTGTAGTGTAGCCATTTTTAATGTAGCCTTTGCGCGTTTGCTTAAAGCATTAGGCCTCTGTGCACTTTGTTCTAGATGCATTTTATTCAGCCTCGTACTGTTATTTTTCAATAACCAGTTTCACTGTCATGTTTTATTTTTCTTCTATCACACTGTTTAGCTTACTTCAGCACCGGAGTTCTCAAACAATACATTCTTGCTCGCTCTGTGCTTCAGTCAAGGATACAGGGGGTTATTCTAACTTTGGAGGAGGTGTTAATCCGTCCCAAAAGTGATGGAAAAGTGACGGATTTACCACCAGCCGTATTACGAGTCCATTATATCCTATGGAACTCGTAAAACGGCTGGTGGTATATACGTCACTTTACCGTCACTTTTGGGACGGATTAACACTCCTCCAAAGTTAGAATAACCCCCACAGTCTGGTACATTGTCGATAGACGTGGTAGGAGTTTAGTCTTTAGGGTTCGTAGAAAGTACACATTCTTATGTAGGGACGTTTCTCAGAACACCGGCGTGTTGATTATAAAAACACTTCCTAGTCCTAGTACAAGTAAGAGGGAGATTCTGACCAGGGAACCACAACTAGACGCTGACTGCCCTGTTGCAGATGCTGATCCAGATCACAGGCCTTTGCTCAGGTATGAGGGTTGATGTCCTCCCGGGGAACCTGAAAGGCAAGCTTAGAGCTTAACATGCTGTGCTCAAAATAGAATTTAGAAGACAGAACGTAATCTGGTAGCACTATGATAGCGTTATTCTTATGTTTTACTCTCCTCATTACTATTTCAATCCTACTGTGTTGTATGGTTCTGGTTATTGCGGCTCATGCCTTGTTATCTAAAATGCAGTCGTTTTATTAAATCAATCTGTAAAACTTAAACTGCCTCTGTCATTTGTATATGAGACCACACTTGGTATGAGAGAACTGGTTGGGATCTGAGTGACCACAACTTCCCTGAGAAGCTCTAAGATGTCATGCGCTCGGCTGCCCAATCATCCCTTCCCTTTGGGAGAGATGAGGCACTGCTAGTTAGCCAGAGCAAAACCGGATTGAGGGCGACAAGGGTCCTTTTCCGTGGGTTAGACTTAGTCCCCCGCACTGAGAACGACCCTGTCACCCAAAAATCCAGTAGTCTCATTAGGATAATGAGAGCCAACGTGACAGTATCGAGTGTGGGCCTCGCCCATCCATTTTGGGCCCAGTGGTCCACGGACTATAAATGGTGCAATACCTGGACTACTATTCTTGGTGTATATTTTGTTAATAGTGTAAATATGTATATTTTTGCTTACTGGATTTTAATATATTACAATGGTTACACTAATTTCCTTTTGTCTTTGCATTCTTACGGGGGGTTGGGAGGTGTAACTATAATGTATAGATATGTATTAGTGTGTGTGTTGTAGTGGGAGAGGGTGGGGTGGGGGTTTTGCATGTTGCGTGTCCCTGTTTTTTGCCTCCCCCCTCCCCTGTGTCGTAGGTGCAGTACTCACCGTGGTCTTCGCCGCTGGCGTTCGTGCTCCTGGTACAGGAGCAGGAAGACTATTGCAGGTAGGATTTGGAGTTCCGGTTCCATGGTGTCCTCGTTCCTCGTGGAGTGTGATGAGGTGAGCGTTTTCCCTTCGAAATTCCTGTTTCAGCTGTATTTTTATCCACGGCGAATCCGCTCCGGAAAAGGTGGCGGATTGACCTGTCATAATAGTGTGGGCGGTATATTGTCTCCCGCCTGTCTGTTGGCGGTGACCGCCGCGCTGTTTGTTTGTACCGCCGTGGCGGTCGGAGTGTTAAAGTGGCTGTCTTTGTTGGCGGTTTCCGCCACGGTCGTAATTCCATTTTTTTTACCGCCCGCCTGTTGGTGGTCTTACCGCCGCTTTAACACCGTCCGCCAGAGTTGTAATGACCACCTATGTCAGCTGCTGTACGTATGAGTGAGATGTCATTGGAGCCGCGCTGGGATAGGTCAGTTAGTGAGAAGGGTCGCACACGGATTGGTGGACAATCGTGAAGTGCAATTGATTGAGAAAGCAGTCAAAAGGGATTGTGGGATTAAAAGTCACTTCCTGGTTTGAAGTGCCCTAAGAAGAGACACGTTTATAACAGCTAGTGTAGGAGAAGTTACACTACCAGAAGATACACCCGCTCATGAAACAATGATGCAAAGTGACAGAAAAGGATGGGAGTTTAGCATTTCCTGCCCATGGAGTGTTCAATTTACAGATTTTAGTGAACTTGAGGAGGGTGCTATACGATTTGAAACCTCCTCCGAGACCAGCACAGTTTGAGGCATTAGGGATTTGGGAACTAGTAGCTAGACAACAGCAGCAGTTAAAATTTGAGAGAAGGATGAAAAAGCCAAAAAGACACTAGTGGAGGCTAGATGGGATAGTGATCAGAAATTCTGGAGAACTGAGACGTTACAGGGAACTAAGTTGTCTCCTGCAATTACCCAAGAGAGCTAGAATGAAGTCAGAAAGAACCTTAGAAAGAAGGATTCCTATCCTTCTGTTGACACGGAGCAAAGATTGACAGAATCTAGAAAGTCTTTGATGCTCAATGAAGACTCAGATGATGATGAGTTCATCTTACAGTTGTAAGAAATCGTCCCCCGCCATATGCAGCACACGAGGGAAGCTCAACTATCAGTGTAGACCCTACAGCTCTGACACCATTTGAACAGACCGAGAGTCAGATACAGGTTGATCATAATGGACCCACTACTTCAGTAATCCAAAATCCAGTGCTACTGACGAATATTCTCTGAATTTAACCACATGTGCCAGTTGTAGATACTGCAACCAACCTAGTCGTGCCAACAGGACAAGTTTACCCAAAACCAACATTGGTTCAATTAGAGTCCACTCCAAACTTGGTACCCCAGCTTTAGACACAGATGATTCCGAGATACAACCCCCTAATAGGGTCACAACCTGAGACATCTATCTTGACAGGTCAGAATACAAGACTAGAATACCTGAGAAATTCAAATGTCAGACCAAGCCCAGATGCTGTATCGGTACCAGTTACCATAGGTCCTGTCATACCATTATTTGCGCAGGGAAATAACAGAAATAGTGAGCAGAGAATTCTGAACTCAGGTTTGGCAAGGGAAAGTTCAGAGGAAGGGGCAAGAATGATCACTCCCATGAGACCGACACTTGATGGAGCAGGTCCGTTAATTGATTTAAGTCCTTGCAGGACCCCTCCAATTAATGAGATGAGGTCATACATGACCCTAACCTAAGCTTAGTGACACCAGAGATGCCAAATCTAACCTTATAGTAGTTGCCAAATGTGAGACCCAACAACATTTCATTACAAGTCTTGACAGCTCAACAATTAACCGAATGGTTGGAAAAACTAAGTAGTTCACGAAGTGACTCTAGTCGAGGAAATGTCCTGAAGTTGACCAGACTTAGATTGGAAGCAGAAGAATTGATCGAAAGAATGATGGGAGTAGGCAGACTTGATTCATACAAAGAAGATGAGCTGCGTTATTTGTACCCATTAATTACCAACAGAGCAGGAATGGTACATCACAAATTGGCAGATATAGCAAATAAATATGACATAGAAATTGAAAAAAATAAACATGTAAAGATGATTACCAGGTTAGATTTTGACTCAAGGCACTTTGAGCACATGAGAGTTCCAAGAATGAAAACACATCTTAGAGAATTACTCCAGAGTAAAGTGAAGAAAAGAGAAAAAAAGGAAAAGGGATTCTGTAAGTCTACCTGAAAATATGCCGCAGGCTAAGGACCCAGTAAAAATTCTACCAATGAGAGAAATTCCAGGAGGGAATTTTGTCCATGTCCCTTGGAGCAGAAGTGAAGTAGTGTCATTTACAAATGACTACCCCACATTGAGAGAGAATCCAGTGGAATGGTGCCAGCAAACAGATAGGTTTGTGAAACTCACAAAATGCCTGTGGGAGGATCTCAACACACTGCTGAAATAGTAGTTCCAGCTGATTTATGGGTTGAGTGTAAGAGGAGTGTAGACTGGCCAACAAAAGAACCACGGAGAGACCCAGCAACAGGTGCACCATCTCCTGATGTAATGAAATATTATTAAAAGGTGATTTTTTAAAACAAGAATTTCTACTAAAAACATTGAATGGCAGAGAATAGACAGGACAGCCCAGGAAGCAAAGGAGTCAATACATGCATACTATGAGAGGTTGTTACAGGCATTCAAGCATTACAGTGGGACAGTGACAATTGAGTCGAAAGACATGATTCATTTTGTGTTCAGATTCGTTGAAGGATTGAGACCTGAAATCAGTCAGATGAATAAGAGTCATTTGATTTGGGGGGGCGTGGCTTGGTGGCAGCCAAGATGGCCGCACTGTACGAAAGCTCCGATCACTGCACCCGGCTGGCAGTGGAGGAGGAGCGGGCTACGCAGCTGACTGGAGAGGAACATTCACTGGCGCCCGTGGACGGGGGGTGCTGATGGGCCGCGGGCCCACCGGAGGACGACCAGGAGGTGGCAATGGGCGCCCGTGAGAGAGGGGTGCTGAAGAGCCACAGGCCCGCTGGAGAAGGACCAGGAAGCGGCAAATGATGCTGGCCTGAGGCGCGCCAATAAGAGAGGAGTGGGGGCCTGGGAGCAAGTGGCTCGCCTCCCCGGGCTGTGACTGCGGCTGCCAGAAAGGGGCGGGAGGCCCTCGCGGCCGGATAGGAGCTTGGCGGCCGGTTGGGGAGAGGCGCCGCCCACCAGGCTGGTTGCGGGAAAGAGACTGGGAGGCAGCAGTTGGAGTCGGCCCTAGGCGCGCTGCTGTGGGGACAGGAGTGGGGGCCTGGGAACATGTCGCTCGGCCCGGGGCTGCAATAACGGCGGCAGGTGCGAATCACCCTCGTAAAAAGGGCCCAACAACTGGCGATAGAGGCGGGCCCCCCAGCGTTCCTTTTCCTCCCCTTGGTGAGATGCATTCGAGGAGGGGGGGAGTCCAGGGGATGTACCATTGTGACCGGGGGACACTGCGGTGGCTGAGAGCACAACTCGGAGAGTGAGTGGGCCGCACCCAGAGGAGGGCCCGACTCGTCACAACAGACAGGCGGGGAGTAAGAAGAAGAAGGCCCGCTTGCCAGGACGGGCGGTGCAGGTAGAACGGCACGCCTCGGCCAGACAGCGCGCTTTTGAGGTGGAGGTAGCAGTTTGGAGATCAGCGCGCAGCGTGTGGCGTTTGACTGTGGTGGGGCCTGAAAACTGAGAGGCAGAACTGTGATGGCGGCAGACCACTAGTGAAATGGAGAGCAGACCACGGGGGAACGGCGGGCCCTTGGGCAGAACTGTGCAGCTGCAGGGGCCGATGGGGCCCAGCCCAGTGGGTGGAGCCCGGTGAGAGACGGTGTGAGTCTGCGGCCTGGGATGTCCCCTTTTTTTTTTTCGTCCCCCCGGGGGACCGGTATGGGGCAGCGGAAGTGAACAATGGTGAAACCAAAGCGCCATCCCTATGCACAGTCAAATAAAATGGACAAATATAATGTGGCAAAGCTGTCGGCGACAAGTGAGGGGGACAGGGAGCAGCCCGGAAATGCAGATCCCTCACTGGGAGCCATACTGGAGGCCATTAGAGATCTCAAGAGCTCGCTAGAACCAAAATTCTACGCTATGAAGCTGGATGTGAATCTCCTGCAAGCAGACTTTCGCAAGATGTCCAGCTGAATCACACATTCACCTACTGCAATCTACAACCAAAAAGCTGGAAGACCAAGTCCAAACCATAATGAAACAATGGGCCCAAATGGCAGCCTGACTGGAAGATCAGGAAGGCAGGGCAAGAAGAAACAACATCTGTGTAGTGGGGGTCCCTGAGGGGGCAGGGGGGCCTGCAGTAGACCTCTTTCTAGATGACTTAACCAATCACCTCCATCCGAAAAGACTCTCCAAATTCTCCTCCATTGAGCATGCACATAGGGCGCCAGTGCCGCCGCCGAGGCCGGGGGCCCCACCGAGAACCATCATAGCTCGAGAATTCAACCACAGAGACAGAGGTGCCATTCTGCAAGCAAACTGGTCTCAGGGGCACTTCCTGTTTGAAGGCACTATTGTGAGGTTTTTCCCAGACTTTACACTGCAAGTTCAACGTCAGAGATGGAGTTTTGATGAGGTCAAGAAGCCCCTGAGAGCTAAAGACATCAAATACATGATGCTTTTCCTGGCCAGACTAAGGGTTGTAATGAAGGGCAGATCTTGGTTCTTCGGTACGCCGGCTGATGCCTGGGACTGGATCAAAGGATGGTGCAATGGGGGTAAGCGGACCCTGAGAAGTGTGACGTCAGCCAGGACCTCTGACCATCAATCCAGGGTCGCGAGGGTGCAGTCGGCACGTCCACATTCAAACTGAACACAGTGGAGGATCGGGAGAATCGTCGAGATGGACAACAGGAAACAGAGATGGATCCTGCAGAAACTGAGTTATGACAAGTGGGGGCCAAGGAGTGTCTATACGCTGAAGAAGTGGCAGATGGTTGTGAGACATAATTGGTTTGGGGTGGTGGTATGCAGTGAGGAAGGATTGCAAGGGGGCAGGTATCACATTATGAGCCAAACAGTGATTATTTTGTAGTCCGGTAGTGCCGAAGTTTGGATACTAGAGTGGACAAGGGGTGTAGGGCACGTACATTTACTTTCTCAATGCCGGTTGGGTGACGCCAGCCAGTCGTGTACTGGTTAGATTCTTCTAGGTAACAGGCGCTTTGCAAGTTGGGAAGGTGGGCAAGTTTGGGTCCACAATGCAGGGCAGCAGGGTGGGGTGGGGGGTGTTGGGGTAGGTTGCCCAGGGACAGTTCCCATCCCAGTAGAGGCTTATGGGTGTAGCTCAGCAACAAGACACTTGCAGGACAGAGGCTGGGTCATGGCTCAGGAGGGGCGGCATACAGGAACACGACATGACGCATCAGACCAAAGTAGAGGTCAAGATTATAACCTGGAATGTTAATGGCCTTGGCAACAAAATTAAGCGCACTGTGGTCCTACAATACATTCGGCGGCATGCACCGGACATTGTCCTGATTCAGGAAACTCATTTGAAAGGGAATAGATACAAGGCATTACATTGAATGGGCTACTCCCTGGTTGCACACGCGGGCTATACAACTAGCTCGAGGGAGGTTGGAATACTGGTCAGCGCATACGTGGCATATACTATGGGATATACACGTGCAGACCCCTTGGGTCAGTTCGTACTACAGACAGGTACCTGAAAGGGCCAAACGATAAACATCTGCTCACTCTACGTGCCCTCAGGATGCAAGGGGGTATGTTCCGAGAGTTGGGAGGGGAGTTACTGGGTCTGCCCAGGGGCATCCTAATCATGGGTGGACATATGAATGATATCAGGGATCTGAGAAGGGACAGGCTGTCGGGGCCCAGGGGGGAGGAGGGGAGCCCCCTTAAGATGTTCATGGAGGCGTTGGGCCTGATGGACCTCTGGAGGGAGCATAACCCGGGGGGACCAATATCCACAGCACACAACAGTTTTTCAAAAATCAACTACATTTTTACACTCTGTTCCCAGGTGGGGCAGTTCTATGGGGCGACTCATCTTGCAAGAGGGATCTTGGATCACTCCCCAGTGACGGTGGTACTCAGGGGTCCGAATAGGGGACAGGGGCTGCCTCCGAGGTTGGATCCTTGGCAGTTCTTAGATCCCGAATTCAGAGATAAAGTGAGCAAACAGACCAGTCTGTATTTCCAAGAAAATGATGGGTCGGTGGCATCGCCAGTCACCCTGTGGGAGGCGTACAAAGCAGTGATCCTGGGCCAGGTGCAGGCACTGATAGGTGGAAGGAAAAAGGATCAAAATAGAGGGTCTGGAAGCAGAGATCAGGGCACTTGAGGTGAACAATGTCACCAACATAGACTTCGTCAGCAAGAATTGAGGGATTTGGCAGACGGTAGGGCAAGGGCGCATGCACTCGCAGTTCAGCAACGGCTCTACGACGTGGGAGATAAGGCCAACAAATAAATAGCTTGGCTTGAAAGGAGAGACAGGGGGAGGAAGTGGGTTTTGACAGTCCGAGATGCGGAGGGGCAGGAGTGCAGGACCAGTGGGGACATCGCTGAGGCCTTTGCAGACTATTACGAGCAGCTATATGAGTCCAGGGTCTAGTACTCTGGAGAGGAATGTGCATAGCTCCTAGAAGATGTGTCCCTGTGGACCCTCACGGCTGAGGACCGCAATAAGCTGGATGAGGAGCTGTCAGAGGAGGAGGTTGCTCAGGCCCTCTGAGACTTACAGTCCGGAAAGGCCACCGGGCCCAATGGTATCCTGGTCGAGCTATATAAGTGCACAGTTAAAGAGGTGGCAAAGTATATGCTGCAAATGGTCAGGACAGCAAGGACAGAAGGGATCCTACCATGGGATCAGAGAATAGCCACTATAGTGGTATTCCCAAAGAAAGGGAAAGACCCCGCGGCCTGCGGCTCGTACAGTCCTATCTCGTTATTAAATGTGGAGGTTAAGGTCTTAGCGAAGATCTTGGCCAACAGGCCAGCGGAAGGTGATTACAAAAGTGATTTACCCAGATCAGGCAGGGTTTATGCCCCAGCGGGGGACTAGACTCAATCTTTGTCGCTTGTCTGGGGCTCTGCATATGACCAATGACGCAGATCATGAGGACACGGTAGTGCTGGCGTTGGATGCCAGAATGACATTTGACAGTATAGAATGGCCATATTTATTTGTGGCCCTGGACAGGATAGGATTTGGCCCTGGATTTCGTGAATGGGTGCAGCTCCTCTACCGGCCCCCTGGTGCGGGTGAATGGGTCAATATCTCGCCTGTTTGCGCTCAGCAGGGGGATGAGACAGGGATGTCCCTTGTCCCCTATAATTTTCACAATGGTGCTAGAGCCCCTTGTGGTGTGAATACGGCAAGATCCTTTGGTCTGTGGGATAGCAGGGAAGGGGGGATGGGAAGAGCGAATCTCCCTGTATGCAGATGATATTCTGCTCTATGCTGTGAGACTGAGAGTGATGGTAGACAGGCTGCTCCATATCTTCAATATATTTGGTAGTTACTCAGGATACCAGATTAACTGGGACAAATCATTGGTCTACCTGCTCGCGAGGGGCGCCAGGGCCCTGCCTGCGTGGTGTGTCGCCTCAGTGGCGCCATAGGGCTTTCGTTATCTAGGTATTTATGTCACGCATGATGTGCCCCGGTTCCTGGAGGAAAACCTGCTGGAACGGCTGAGGCGCCTACAGGCGGATGTCTTACATTGGAGGGGGCTCATAGTCTCTCTGACAGGCCGTGCTGTGCTCTTCAAGATGATGGTCCTGCCGCGCCTTCTGTATTGTTTACACAATACTCCATATGAGGTGCCACCCAGAGTGTTTCAAAATATGAACAGTGAATTGAGAAAGCTGCTATGGGACGGGGGTAACTTGCGCATCTCCTTGACTAAACTCCATAAGGGAGTGTTCGAGGGAGGCCTGGCGATGCCGGATTTACGGACGTATTACTGGACAGCACAATTGTGCACAGTTAATGACTGGGTGTTCGCGGCAGGAGAAGACCCAGCATTTTGGATGGCTAGAGAGACACTCGGACATCAGGGCTTTCATACACTCCTATACTGGGGCGACAGGTTGGGTCGACTGCCATTTCACACACAGTCGGTGGTTAAAGCCTGGAGGGCGGGCAATAGATTTTTAGGATGGGAAGGGAAACTTCCAAATAGAACTCCACTTTGGTCCAGCGTACTTCTTAAGGTGGGGAAACTCCAGGGATTTAAGAGGTGGGAGCTTATTGGGATTGAGTACCTAGGTGACGTGTGGCGAGGAGGAGCGCTTTTGACCTTTGAGGATCTTAAACGGGAACATGAGATGGGAAAGCCCGAACGCTATAGGCTGTTGCAGCTTGGTCACGTGCTACACAGACACATAATGGAGGGAGAGCAGCTACCAGAGTCCTCGCCCCTGCAGGATAGATTATTGATTGAACCATTGTTGGGTAGGGCTATCTCCCTGGTATACAAGAAAATTATGAACAATTCCCCTGACCCCCTGGGGAGTTTGCAGGCGGCTTAGGAAAATGATCCAGGACCGCCTGAAGATGAGGACTGGTGGAGGCGATACAGCGCCCCAGGGAGGTGGCCATAAGGGCCCGCTTCCGGTTCATACAACTGAGGGTTCTACACAAAGCATAGTACTCCAGAACACTATTGCATAAGATGGGTTGTGCTGACTCCGACAGATGTGCCAGGGGATTCAACGCAGCGGGCTCCTTCTTCCACATCCTGTGGGGATGCCCAGTGATTTAGAAGTACTGGGAAGGGTGGTTCAAATAATGGGTATGGTAACTGGGCTACACATAACCCTAGAGGCGAAATGGTTGCTGTTGGACATTACGGGTGATGAGGGGTGGCCCTGATACGCGAAGATTTGGCTACAGTTGGCGGCTGGAGTGGCTAAGCGAAATATTGCACGGGGATGGGGGGCGAAGGACCCTCCACGAACTACAGACTGGGAGAGGGACTTAGACTGGTGCCAAAGAGTGGAAAAAAGTGATTTACAAATGCAGGGGAGGTATGAAGAAATATGAAAAAATATGGTCAGAATGGGAGACATATAGAAACACATTTGACTACCGAGGAAGGAGGATTATCCTCTGAGCTCTCAGGAGGGGGGGAAGGCAGGAGAGACTGGACGAGACACAAGAGTAGATTTCAGAACAGTGGTTGGGTAATGTTGATCGATGGCCAGATGCTATTGTGTACCTTGTTTGAGATATCATGCCTATGTAATTGATATGGGTTCCATTGTATGCTTAGCTTTGTTTATAATAAAAAGAGTTCTAAAAAAACAAAAAAGAGTCATTCGATTTGTTGGCAAGCGAAGCTGAATGATGAGGTATTGCAGTATGCAAAGTACTGTAGTGACGAGATTGAATTGAAATAGAGAAAGTTGGAAGAAATGGCAATTGTGATGCAGATTAAAGCGGCACAGACAGGGAAGCAGGGAAATTTTGCACAGCAGCAACAGCAGGGAAATGCGCCATATCAAAATCAACAACTCAAATACCTCAAGCCACAATGGGACAGCAACAGATGATACTTTCTCAGCAGGTCACAAGTCAAAGGTTAAATCAGAATAATAACACAGTACACCAATTCCCACTACACAGTGAGGATGAAGTGAATGGTGATTGGGTGAGTGAAAGTTCGGATGAAGAGTAATGTATGTTAGCAGCTTCCTTAGAAGTAGGCCAGAAATGTACTTACATAAAGGTAGAGGTGATGGGTCACCGAGTCGCATATTTAGTTGACACTGGAGCTTCACGCTGTACAGCAGAAGTTCCAAACTTGTCCCTTTCAGGAAAAACAGTGCAGATTGTAGGAGTTGCAAATCAGTATTTGACAAATCCCATTACAAAACCAGTGCAAGTTAAAATTGGCAATTTCAAAGGACTCCACAGGTTTGTGGTTTGTGATTTGAGTCCAGTATCCCTACTGGGAAGGGACTTGTTATGCAAAAACTAAATGTTCGATTACTTGCTTGAACAATGGGGTTTCCATTCAGATAAACAGTGATGATGAAGAAGACTTACCGACAGAGAAGGAATGTGATATAGTGAATGAAGAGTATCCTCTGATTAGTTTCTTTCCAGTTTTTACAGCAAAAGATCTTCCTTCTGACTTACAGGGAACAGTTGAAATGAAAGTGTGGGAACTGTCAGGGAAAGACCTCAGTCTGATTAAAGGGGATGAACCATTTAAAGTTGCAATCAAGCCACACACAATTTTTCCACAGATACCTCAATACCACATGACACAAGGCACCATTGAGGGAATTACTCCTGTAATTGCAAAGTTTGTAAACCAAGGCATTTTGAAAGAAGTGCTGAGCAGCCCCTGTAATTCACCAATTATGGGTTTGCGAAAGCCATGTGGGAAATTTCGAATTGTTCAAGATTTGAGAAAAATAAATGACATTGTGATTAAATGTTGCCCAGTGGTGCTAAATCCAGCAGTGATTTTGTTTCAGGTTCCATGCGATGCTGAGTAGTTCACTGTACTTGACTTGTCACAAGCATTCTTTTCTGTACTTCTTCATGAGGATAGCCAATATCTTTTCTGTTTCCAATTTTTGGATCAAGTCTACTGTTGGTGCAGATTTCCTCAAGGGTATTCAGAGTCACTGTCCATTTTTAACCAGATCTTGAAGAAGAACTTGGAATCATTGGAAATGCCTTTCCAATCAACACTAGTTCAGTACATTGATGACTTGTTAGTTGCATCCAAAACCAAAGATGCATGTAAGTATGATACAATTGCCTTACTGAATCAATTAGGGAAAAATTTACATAAAGGCCCTCATTACAACTGTGGCGGTAAATGCCGCCTACCGCTGTGCTGACGGCCGCCAACATACTGTGGCAGCGGCGTTATTCCGCTACGGGTATGATGACCCACACAGAGAAATCCACCACAATACAGACACACACACAAGTCCGCCAGACCAAAGGTCAATGATAAACTGGCGATAGCCAAACCTACACTGTTACGCCAACAGGAAAAACGCCCACAGTATCACGACCCGCCAATCACCGCGCAGTCTTTCAATCGCAGTAAACCATTGGCGGTACATACCGCTGCGCTCAAAATACACACACATTTACAAAACACCACCACATTGGACAATTCAAAATACACACACCTGACACACATACACACACCACACACTCACACCGCTATAAAACACACACCCACATTACCCACAACCCTTTCAATGAAAAAAAATTGCCAACACAGAGAGACACAAACCAGGAGCACCCACTCAATCAGAGCCACAGAACACCATCACCCATACACCATCCACGCACCTCACAGCATACACCCCAGCACATCACCTCACACATCACTCCACACATCCTCATACATATCACACACACCACATCCATGGCACCCCAAAGACACCCCAGGTTTTCTGAGGAGGAGCTAAGGGTCATGATGGAGGAAATCTTCCGGGTAGAGTCACAGCTAATCGGATCACAGGTGCAGCAGACGTCCATTGCTAGGACGATGGAGCTATGGCGGAGAATCATGGACAGTGTCAACGTTGTGGGACAGCACCCTAGAACAAGGAATGACATCAGGAAGAGGTGGAACGACCTACGGGGGAAGGTGCGTTCCGTGGTTGCAAGACACCAGGTAGCTGTACAGAGGACTGGTGGTAGGCCCCCACCTCCTCCCCCACAACTAGCAAAAGGGAGGAGCAAGTCTTGGCAATAATGCATCCTGAAGGCCTCGCAGGAGTAGCAGGAGGACTGGACTCTCATAAGTCAAATCTTTACTATTTTATCCCCCCCTACCTGCAACCATCAGAAACTCCTACCCCCTACCCTCACCCCCATCACTCAACCACCTCACATATACTGCACTATCACAACCCACCCATCCCAATACCAAGCCCTGCATGCAACACCAAAGCATGGACCCCCAACACAGACCTGCATGGACACCCATCACCACAGCATGCCCAGTAGAGAGACTCACCCAGCCCACAAAATCACCACTCACACACGGCAAAGCTAGACCGGGAAATCACAACCATACAGGGAAACACACCCATGCACAAGATGGCACACACAGACACAATAACACTGCATTTTCATCCCCACAGGACCCCTACTCAACGTCACTGGAGAGGAGGTGCCAGCTACATCCAGTCCCCCCCGAAGAGGCCCGCAGTGACGACAGCAGCTCTGCACGCCTGGATCAGGATGACCAACCTGGCACATCAGGGGCCTCTGGACAGTCGGGTACCCAGCCACAGTCCCAACCCACCACAGAGCCTCCCCCTCAGGAAACACCAGCACAGCACCCACCCAGCGGGCCCATGCCACTGTCCCCAGGACACGTCAATCAGCAGTGTGTCCACCACTACAGGGACCCCAGGCAATCCCACAAACCCAGGATGATCAGGGACCTGGGGTCAGTGGCAGTGGGCACACGGTTCAGGGGACAGAGGCACAGGACAACAGGGAAGCTGGGAGGACTGCTGTGCGACAGGGGGAGGACAGGCCCACGTAACCCACTCTCCACAAGGCACTCTCCAACATCCTGGGAGCATACCACCATTCCCAGGAGACAAGAAGCCAGATACTGGCTAATTTGCAGGAGACCCAGCGGCTGCAGGAGGGACAGTACCTGGGGATCAGGGATGACCTAACTAACATCTACACCATCCTGGTCACCATTGCAGGGGTGCTGGCTGACATGGACAAGACCATGAGGGAGGCAGTGGCACAACAACGGGCACCTGACACTAGCCGACCCGATGAACAGCCTTCCACCTCTGCCGGTGCTAGTGGACAGGAGGCCCTGCCACAGGACCAACAGGCCACCAGCACCCCACCCCCTGCAGAAGGAGAACCACCCCGCAAACCATCCCTGCGATCCAGGCAGAAGCCAGAGAACATTGCCAAGATCCCCGCCAGGAAATAAGACTCTCCTGATTGTCACCCTTCTGTCCCACTCTGTCACTCTGTCCACCTAGAACTCTCACCTTCCTGTGCCCCATTGGACAATGCACCTGTGATACCAAGAGACTAGACTCTACCATGGACTTTCCTCCACCATCACCCCAGCCCATTTCACATCCCCCTCTACTTATGAGCACCTAAATAAACACCCTTGGAACAAATACTAATCTGGAGTCAGTCAAATGATTCACAAATGTATTAGTACAACATTATCAAAGCATTGCAACTCAAATGTACAGTGAAATATACTTTGGAATGACCTTTGGTGGGCAGCAGTACACAGAGCAGGAGCCAGAGTGGGGCACAGAGATCTGAAAATAGAGATGCCAAAGGGTACAGTCAGTGGCGGCCATACACATAGAGAAATCAGGCTGGCATGTACAATGTCCAACAGAAAACTGAATGTAAAGTGAACCTACAGTGCCTTACCTGTGTGTCACTGGAAGTACTGCTGAATAATATTGATTCTTTTGTCAACATCTTCTTCCTCTGACTCTTCTTCCTCACTGTCCACAGGCTCCACCGCTGCCACAAGACCATCTCCAGGCACATCCTCCTGCAGAAAAGGCACCTGGCGTCTCAAGGCCAGGTCGTGCAACATGCAACATGCAACGATGATCTGGCACACCTTCTTGGGTGAGTAGTACAGGGAGCCACCTGTCAGATGGAGGCACCAGAACCTGGCCTTCAGGAGGCCTAAGGTCCTTTCAATAATCCTCCTTGTACGCCCATGTGCCTCATTGTAACATTCTGCTGCCCTTGTCCTGGCATTCCTCACTGGGGTCAGTAGCCATGAGAGGTTGGGGTAAACAGAGTCACCTGCAAATATCGAGGGACAACTGTTAGACACACACTAACCCTTAGGGACAACCCCATACCCAGACACCCACTCATAGTGTGTGGGGACCTTTGGCTCACCTATTAGCCACACCCGGTGCCTCTGGAGTTGGCCCATTACATTTGGAATGTTGCTATTCCTCAAGATAAAGGCTTCATGCACAGAGCCAGGATATTTGGCATTCACATGGGAGATGTACTGGTCCGCCAAACACACCATCTGCACATTCATAGAGTGATAGCTTTTTCTATTCCTGAAAACTTGTTCATTTCTCCGGGGGGGGGAGACAAATGCCACATGTGTACCATCAATGGCACCAATGATGTTGGGGATATGACCCTGGGCATAAAAGTCAGCTTTCACTGTGGCCAAATCCTCCACCTGGGGGAACACGATGTAGCTGCACATGTGTTTCAGCAGGGGAGACAACACTCTGGTCAACACGTTTGAGAACATTGGCTGGGACATCCCTGAGGCCATGGCCACTGTTGTTTGGAAGGAAACACTTGCCAGGAAATGGAGCACTGACAGGACCTGCACTAGAGGGGGGATACCTGTGGGCTGGTGGATAGCTGACAACAGGTCTCACTCCAATTAGGCACACAGTTCTTGGATTGTGGCCCGATCAAGTCTGTATGTAATGATAATGTGTCTGTCCTCCATTGTCGCAAGGTCCACACCGGGGGATACCACCATCTCATATTCCAGCCTCAGCGGTTGAAGCCTATGGAAGAGAATGGTGAGCAGAGGGTCATATTCCCACATCTATTGCACTAATGATGATTTGTTTATTTTACAGAACCAAAATTTGAACCCGACTGTCAGTTGCCATGCCAATGTCTGCTGTGACGCAGTTAGATGCCATGGCCTGTGTCCCCCTGAAATGGCGGATGCCTGATCTGTGAGGAGGGATGAGTGGAAATGAGGTAGTTGCGCTGGCGTTGTGCGCCGTCGCGGTAGGCGGTCACGTGGCGCAACTTCACATTGGTTATCATTGGGCCCTATGGGTTCCAGGAGCCAATGGTGTTGTACGCCGGCAGTGATGATAGGCACCACCCCGTACGTGACTGCCATTTTCTATCTATCCACTCACTTGCTACCTGACCTTCAACAGGAGAGGACCTACACTGCAAGTGCTGCTGTGACCTGTGTCTGGAAGTGACAATGGCTCATGTGTCTGGGGAAAGGGCCCCTCCTTCACTGCGGAGGAGTTGGAGAAACTAGTGGATGGGGTCCTACCCAAGTACACGTTACTCTACGGTCTTCCAGAAAAACAGGTGAGTACACTGTGAGCATGATGCGTGGGCCATGAATGTATGGAGTGCTGTGTATGTAAGCCACATGTAGGTGGGTGGCAGAGGCATCCTGGCCAGAGTGCAGCATGTAAGGTGGACAATGTATGTGCGTCAGAGGATGGGAGGGATCTGGTGAGCCATGAGTCTGACTGTCCAGATAGTTGACTAATTCCCTTATCTGCTGTCTTTTCCCTGCAGGTCAGCGCCAACCAGAAAAAGAGCATTTGGCGTGCCATCGCCAAGGAGGTGCAGACCCTGGGGGTCTTTGACAGGTGGAGCACCCGCTGCCGCAAGAGGTGGGAGGACCTGTGCCACTGGGCAAAGAAGACAGCAGAGGCCCAGCTGGGGCTGGCCTCCCAACGAGGAAGGGGTGCCCGTCGCAGCATGACCCCCCTGATGTTTCGCATCCTGGCGGTGGCCATCCGGGGTTGGATGGGCCGTTAAAGGCATCACAGCAGCCACAAGGGGGTGAGTACAGACACTGACTCCTTCTTGGTAGATGAGGAGGTAGACCATCATGGGCAGGACCTGAAACTCGGGCTCCATGGCGTCCTGGTTCTTTGCTGAGTGTCGAGTGGTGAGTGGTTTCTCTTCCAAAAACTGTTTCCTCCATGCTTTTGATAGAGTTGGTACCGCCCCGGAAAAGCTGGCGGTTTGGCGGGTTGTGATGGGGTGGGCGGTACATTGTCTTCCGCCTGTCTGTTGGCGGTGACCGCCTCGGTGTTTGTTGCTACCACCGTGGCGGTGGGAGTGTTAAAGTGGCTGTCTGTGTTGGCGGTTTCCGCTGTGGTCGGGATCCCATTTCTTTTACCGTCGGCCTGTTGGCGGTATTACCGCTGCTTTAACACTGACTGCCAGGGTTGTAATGAGGGCTAAAGTGTCCCCAGACAAGTTACAGTATTGTCAGACAGAAATTAAATATTTGGGACACCTAATTGAGAAGGGAGCTAGAAGAATTTCCATGGAGAGGGTTACAGCCATACTGGAGGTGAATGGTACCTTGAAATCAGGAATGGCGAAAATGTGTGCATCCACAAATCTGAAATGGCTAGATGCACTACCATTAGTTCTGATGACTATGAGAAACACAACCGACAATAAAACTGGATTGTTGCCACATGAAATCCTCATGGGCAGAGCAATGAGGTTGACAGCGGTTCCTGCAAATGCTCTTGTCAACATAACAGATGATAAGAAATTGGACTCAAGATCAAAGCCACAACCTGAATGCAGGTGACTGAGTTGTGATCAGAAAACACGTGAGAAAGACGTGCTTGGAACCTGGGTGGAAATGTCCTTACCAGGTGGTACTAGCTACTACTGCAGCTGTGGATTCACGCAAGTCATACTCGGAGAGTACTGTGTCCTCTGGACAATGAAAAAGAGTTCTTG
Source organism: Pleurodeles waltl (assembly GCF_031143425.1). NCBI lineage: Eukaryota > Metazoa > Chordata > Amphibia > Caudata > Salamandridae > Pleurodeles > Pleurodeles waltl. The sequence goes on from NC_090442.1 coordinate 523,143,383, forward strand.
AGAGTACTGACAACTTCCAGACCAACTCCAGAGCTGGAGACGGAGGAAAGAGAAACCAAGACTGACTTTGAGCAAACTGGAAATGGTCCCAATGCTTCTTTAAGAGATGAAACAGAAGGAGCACAGGAAAGTGACGGTGGACTAGCCTTGACCGAGATAACAGGAGAATCTAGTGAGAGGAGGACTCTCCCAGAAGCAGATAATTTTTAGAGCCAAACAAAGCAAACAGCATGCCCTGAGGGTGAAGGAGTTGAGACAGGTTAAAGTCAAAATGATCTGACTCCTCTGGTACCTAAACCAGGTACTTTAAGAGAAAATCCTTCAGCACCAAATAAAGTCACAAGTCCAATACTGAAAAGAATATTGACAAGAGGTTCACTAAAAGGTGATATGTGGCCGAAATCACAACCAAAGAGGAAAGAGGCAATTACAATACCAACAACTGAGGAGGAAGTAGACACACTAAGAAAGGAAGATTTGAGCGCTGGAGAGTTAAATGGAGATCGCAGATTGAAAAGAAAATGAATTGGAAATCGAAGGTACGCTGGTCCTGAATGGGCGCATGTAACATCAAGTGAATGGCAGCAAGAGTTTTTATCTTTTTGTTTTGATCAAAATATTCCAGGTCAATACTTTGGCAAGTGAAAAAGATCAAATGAACTGAATTGTGTAAAAGCTGTACACTGAGGAAAGAAAAAAGACTATTGAAAGTAACCTGAAAAGGCTTTGATAACCTGATTTGACAAGCTGCTAAACTTATTTTGACAAATTACTGTTTTTTGACAAAAGGGTCCTGGAAGAAAGACTGGAAGCTGTAAATAACTGCTAAAAGAAGATTGAAGATTTTTTTTTGTTTTGTTTTGTTTTGGGTTTTTGCTGCATAGCTATATCATTTTCTTTTTCTCCTCTACTTTCTGATTCTTGACAGATCATAAGCAACTTTAGTCAACAGGGTGGGAAGAAGAGATGCTGTAAATATATGGGTATTGGTTTGGCGATTGTGTGTATGATATTGTGTTTGGTATTGATTGTGGGCATCATTTCTCTTGACAAGAATGAGGCCACCATACCTCAGCTATAGAGACTATTATACTTTCAGAAACAGATAGATTTAGGATAGATGAGAAGTATTTACACACAAGTAATGAACAGGGAGAACTTTCTTCAAACGTTTTCTATTGCTTACTGCCAGAGTATGTTGATACGATGGATGCCATAGATTGTTATGTTTGCATGCAGATTGCTTTATCAGTAGAGGAGGGAGTTATCATAGTTTATCCCTTACTTATGGGATAAGTTCTAGTCTTTTACTAACAATATTCTATAATCAGGAGTATATTCAATACTTATTTTTGAATGATGATGTTGTCTTTTCATTTGTTACCATAATTCGATATTGGAGTAGAGTGGCTAAGGACAATGACATAGTAATAGTGAGAGGATTCTTTGAGCCTAAGTTAACATTTGGCACAGCATACATGCACCCGAACAACTTAACATGCTTGCTGACACCAGTAGAGAAGAGCTTCTTAGATCACAATGATGACAGAAGAAGAACACTAAAGGAAAAGGTAGAGAAAGGTTTATTGAAAAGGACACCGGGAAATGATCATGCATTTAGTGACATAAAAACACAAGGTAGGTTAGCTTTAGATGCACAAGACGTAGGAAAGCTTTGTGTATGTAGGCCTAGATGTAGCATTGACACATTGTTTGTGGGAACAAGTGAATGTAGACGTGTTTTTGTTTCAGGGTAAATGGACATTCATGTTAAATATACAAGACTCAGTAGTTCCAGGAGTATATAACATCTGTGGACCAAACGCATATTACCGTCTTCCAAGAGGATGGTATGGCACATGTTACTTGGGAATAGTTTCCCCAAAGATTTACCAACTTGAGGATCTGAGTAAAATGCCTAAACTGACTGAATTACATCATATCAGACAAAAGTGAGAGTATCCTTCTAGCATAGTGGGAGATATCTTCGGTGCAATAATTCCTTCAATAGAAGTTATTCTCAATTCTGTGAAAATTTGAAAGTTGTCTACTATTGTGAATGGACACATTTTTTAGGAGCCATGATCCTAATGGATACAGAAATGGCTGTGGTACGATCTATTACTCTTCAAAATCGTCTTGCATTAGACATTCTTTTAGCAAAGGAGGATGCAGTGTGTAAAATGCTGAATATGCAGCATTGTTGCTCATATATATATATCTAACAATAGTAAGGACATTAGAAGTCTTGTTAACAACTTAAATAAGATAAAGCTTATTTAAAAGAACAACCAGAACCAGGGCTATGGAAAAATTTTGGCAAAGGCTTTGCCTCTGTGGGAAATTGGTTTGGCAACCTGGAGAAAGGGATAATAGTAAAAATAATACAGGGAATATTGATTGTTATAATTTGTATAGTTGAAGCATGGGGAATATGAAAATTATAACATGTAATTAAAATGAAAAGATTGAAAAATGATAAGAGGAGGGATGAAATTGAAATGGAAAAAATGTTTAGGGACAATTTGAGAAATGATAAAAAGATTCATAGAAATTTAAGGGAAACAACGTTTTAGTTAAGTGAGAACATTTGGGGTAAAATAAAGTGTGATGACATATTTAGCCATCAGAGGAGGGATTGTGAATGTTGAACTTTTACTGATAAAATATTCATCCTTATTTGATTATGAATTTGCATAGAAATTAATTAACGTAGAAAATAATGTGTGATTTGGAAAATGTGCCCACTTGAGTGGCCTTCATAGACCATGTAATGTTTTAATACATGCGTACTAATGTGTATTCAGAATGCATATGGATGCTAATTTTGTAGTAGTGTGCCATAATAATGATTTAATGCTCTGTACATGTTTAATTAATTGTAGGCCTAAAGTTTGCGAGGTCTGGGCCTAAGTATTGCACAGCCTCATATTAAAATAAAATGGCTGAATAGAAATATGACTTCATGTTTAGAAAAATAAAAATGGATTGTTCTAACTGAAGGTTGACCAAACATAGCAATAGCCTCTAACTGTTTCATGAGAACTGCTTGTAGAATCATGTTGTACCTAAAATGTTACATTCAGGAAATTGATGAATGTGGAAGCAATGTTCCCAGGAATTAACAATGGACGCAATGACTGGAGCATGGATGGATACAAGAAAGTTGCCTGATGAGTTGGACAATGGAAACGGAAGGAAATGACCAATCATTGACGTGTGAAATATCGTTTAGTTATATCATAGATTTCAATTTAGGCTTAAATTGGGCTAACTGTAAACATATGATTTTCCTGACCAATGATAATGTGGGTAATGTTTTAGGTAATTTTAACATAACCGCACTTCACAGAGGAAATTTGGGCATTTCTTTGCTACTTCTTGTACCCTTTACTTCGGCGCTCGACTTCAAAGCTTGGTGGCTAAATAATTTGATGCTGCCCTTAGAGATTTGCTTTATGGTTCAGACTGCGAAGAGAGCCTTGTGTCTGAACTCTCCCCTTCCACTGCCCTTTGCTGATGCAGACCAGACAGATGTCCAAGTGACGAAGAGAATTGACATTTGCCAATCCATATTGAGGACCGGTATTAAATGTCACTGTTTTGTTGTAGATAATTCTAGTTATATCGTGTACTAAGTGCTGATTTTTGTTAGAGTGATAGTTAGATGTTTTCCAAATTAACTTTTGACTAGAACTGTCTTGCATGAAGCCCAACATGTTATTCTAATCCAGATGCTAGAGAGAGTCACATTGGAGATGCTGACACCTCACTGATTTGAGAGTCTTTGTATTTGTTCATTTGCTGAACTCAATGTATGCTATATCTAACATACAATTATTCTTGTTATTTATTTGTACTGTGATCCTAGCAGGCTTAACTGTGAATGCATTAGCTAAAGGGGGATTCTTTAGAAGATTTGGTCAACCAGTGTTTTTTGTGTATGTTTACCAATTGATTTTGAGATTGAATTACGTGATTTTAGCATTGTTAATTTAGGGAAATACCATTTCTAACTTTACTAAACGGTGTGGTTATTCATGGCCAAATGGGTCATTGTGTGTGGAGTTTTATGAGTCCTGACATATTCAATGATGTCTATTGATCATGTCAATGCGATTAATTTGTAGATAGGGACTTGTGATGGTGATATCCTAAACATAGTCATAAGGTCCATCAACCTAGAAACGTGTCCTCTTATCTATTAGCATAAAGACCAAATAAGGACCGATGCATTAACACATGTGACCCAGGATTATGGCAGATGGCACAAATGATTAGGATTAGGAAATGCCAACTTTCTAAACTTTTCAGAATTGTTACTTAAAATCTGACTTTACCATTGGAGAGGATTTTAAATTACAATTAATGTCAGACTAAACAGCATATCTCTATCTGCTCCCAATCCATAGCACTTATAAAATGTAATAAGGTACCCCAGTGTTAACCAACAGTAGAGCTAGGCCTCACAGTAGTAAAAAACAACTTTAGGGGGTTTTCGCTATCAGGACATGTAAAGCTGTTGTGGCCTACTGTAGGGCTGACTTATAAGTATTAAGAATGAAGGTTTAGGCCTGGCAAAAGGTTATTTCACAGGCCAAAATGGCAGTTTAACACTGCATTACAGGCTGAAATGGCAGGCCTGAGACATTTTTTAAAGTGCTACTTTAGTGGGTGGCACAATGAGTGTTGTGGGTACCCACTAGTAGCATTTAAATTATGGGGCCTGGGTACATGTAATACTTCAAAAAAAAAAAAAAATGTGCTAATCATGTGTAGGCCAATTTTACCTTGTTTTAGGGAAAGAGTACAAGCACGTTAGCACTGGTTAGCGAGGATAAATTGCATAGAGTTCTAAAGCTAACAAAAATGGGTTCCACAAAGGAAGAGAGTGAAGGCAGAAAGTTTGAGGTGGCCCTGCAGAGAGTGTCAGATTCAACACTATACAATAAAATAACTATGTAGGATAGAGCAACATGTAATCCTCTCTACATCTGACTGCACAACATCAAATGATTTAAGCTTTAATTGTTCAACTGAGTACAGCCTTGGAAGTCATGATCATCTGGGCCTCAAATTGTAGTGATGTGCTTCTGTGAAACTGCTGGAGTATCACATACAATCTTGAAATCCAGAAATTTGGCAATAGACACCCTCAGATGGGAGACGGTTTTGGGGGTGGTACCAAATGCTCAGTGTGCCCACTTTAATGAGAACAGGTTTACCAGGGTCTCTTTTGTCTAAGGGCCTGATTTAGGGGCATATTTAAGAAAAGTGGCATTGCACACAGTGCAGCGCCACTTTTCTTGCGCCCCTTAGCGCCCCCCTAGTGCCACCATGTGTGCGCCCTCTTTAAAATACAGTGAATGATGGCGGTAGTTAGGGGACTGGCATCAGAATTTTTTATGCTAATCTGACGCTAATCCTGCAAAACACCCAGAGGCCCATTGTAACCAACAGAAAAAATTAAGCAAAGAAATCTGTTCGATTTCTTTGTACCATTTATTTGGCCCTCCTAAACGCCCCCCGGCATAGGCATAATGTAGCGCAAAGGGTTACGAAGTGGTGCAATGCAAGTAATATGGCGTGGAGCTATTGGCCTTCTAACGCCACATTAGTGTAAAAAGAAATACACCAATGTGGCGTTATAATGCCGCTAGGGGCCCTTAGTGTTTAGTGGACTGGTGCATTATATCCAAAGGCATGTGTTATAAGGTGGACAAGATATTAATCATGTTCGTGATGGAGTAACCTTCCACCAAAGTCCTAATCAGGTTCCAAATCTCCAACAGGAGTTAGGTTCCAGGGTTTTCCACCCTTTCAGAAAAAACAAGATCTATAGGTTATTGCAGCATGACCAAAAACATTACCAGTAATAGTTTTCACAGCCTCCTTTATCCTCTTTGCTCTGTCAGCAACCTCAACAACATCTGCACCCATAAGATTAATTTCTATAGATGGCATCAATTTTATGTTTACTTGCTGGTTAGGAGATATGGGTCCTGCAAAGCAAGTCAGAGAAGGTTATTTCGGCCTTGAATCCACTATCAACAGGGGCCATCAACAACAAGGGCTAGTGCTTCTAGCTGAGGCAATGGATTGCCTTATTTCATTGCCTGTATTGCTTTGTACAGGCTTCTCTTTCACCATGGTTACTTAGCACATTACTCCAGCGTTGTAGTGTGGGACACGTGATCTGAATATGATGTCCCAAGCAATAAGTTCCCAGTGTCATCACATTCAGAATGTGGAGAAAGCGAGAAATCTATCCTCTGCAAGTGAAAGGCAGGGATCACTGCTTGTACTAGTGTCTCAGAGAACCCGCTGCCACTACACAGGTGGCAGTAGGGCAATAGTGATTGTTAACACGTGCAGTCACTTTGTGAAGAACAAGGCAGCAGCTCTTCTTCACAGATGGGTTGGGCAGTATTTCACAAATGCCACAGGCAGAGTTCCATGGCAGGTGGTCAAAGTCCCTAGGACTAGTCATGATATTCACAAGCCAGAGCATTACAGATGCCCAGGGTCGCAGTAGCAAAAGCATTCATGATTTATTCCATGCTGCCTATTTCGTTCTGCCTGGGGGCGACGAGGAAGAGGTTTGTGGGGAATTCACCTTCTCTCCAAGAGCTGCAGCCATCTGGCTGCTTCTCTGGCACGTCGGGGACTCTGTCTGCTCCCTGCCGTTGGCCCGTTAAGGTCCTCAGCATGGCAGATAAGACCCCAGAGCAGGAGCAGCTTCCCCCCTAGTCACTGGCAGCAAGCCACTGTGGGTCAGCAAAGCTTGCAGGTCTATCTGGGCAATCAGGGCCAGCCGTCCACCTCCATTCTGCTCCATGCCTCATCAAATCTCGTAGCAGGGTCTGGTCCAAGAGGGCCAGCACGCATCAGCCTCGAGCTGCAGTTACAGTGGGACTAGTCTAGGATCCATGTAGCCCTGTCGCCATCTCAGGCCAAAGCCACGCTAGATCCTCACAGGAGATCGCCTATCAGAGGCCCAGGTTGTCATCAGAGGCAGACATAAACACCAGCTGGTGAGTTCAGGCTCTGTGCATTCCCCTTGAGTACATGAACACAGCAAAGTTAGGGCTCAATGTCACCAGTTAGTGCAGTCCAATTACAGAATGCCAGGACTTCGGCGTGTGCCTAAGGTATCCACTTGCAGTTTACAGTGTAAGGAGGCCATGTCTCCCGTGTGTTAGGCAGGTATAACATTTGTGAAACTACAGGAAACGGGTTCATATTTGAAGGACGGTTTTAATGGACCTGCACAAGTTTTATAACTAAGTAAAACAATTCTATATTCATACTGTTATACGCTTTCTTTTCTGCAATTTATCGCAGCCACAGGCTCTTCATTTTGTCCTGCTGCTTCAAATCCAAGTGCAAAACCTGCTAATTTGCTTGAAAGCCTCACCTTGTGAATGCTTTCCCCAATTAAACAATTTCATAATGTCTAAGTGAAACAGAAAGCCTTCCGTGATTTTGCAGATGAGTCCAATTAGTGGATTACTACATCCCATTAAGAGCATAATGCAGTTACAGGATTAGGGATGGCAGGACCCTGGTTGGGATTATGATAATGCGAGTGGAGGGGGGGGGGGGAGGGGGTGAGGATAAGTAGCTTAAAAAGTCATTCACTAATGAAAAGACAGCAAATCATGGTGGGATTTTTGTTCTGTTGAACCTTTGCATTATCCATTCTCTTGACTTAGAATGTGAACCTTATTCTTTACCATCAAGACATCTCTTGTGATCACGAAGCTGAAAGGGGCCCTGTGGTCAATTATTATGCAGGGGATGGTTCAAAAGTCTGCCCTGAAGGTCATGGGAATGAATTGTGCTGTATGTTACACCAGGGCCAGCTTTTGCATTGGTTAGCATTGATGTTGTGATAAAATATGATTGTGCTGTTTTTATTTTGGTTTATTTCATCTAAAAAAATGATTTCCCAAAATATGTATTTAACGCAAAAACATAGGCAGGCCAATAGAGAACACTTTCTTGCCATGCCTGCCACATGTTACACACACTTCGCTTTGACAATGGGATCAGGTGATTTATTCATGTTTTTTACGGATCACATGGACTGAAATGTACAATTCACAAGTGATTATTGCAGGCACTCCATAAAAAGAATTATTTATAGAGGTGTATGTGGAGAAGAGGGGGCTGCCTCAATGCAGCTCAGGAACTTAACTTGCTTCCCTGCGTTGCGTGACCTCTACGTAAATCTGGGCCCCGATGTCAGGTTTAGAGAGGTACAGACAGGGCACGAGCGGGGGTGCAAGGGGAGCAGAAGAGGTATCTCTGGCTGCGAGGCACGAGGGGGACATGAGCAGGGAGGTGGAAAGGAAGCATGATCGAGGGGCTGAGGGAAGCACTGCAGGGTGTCAGAGAAGCACAGGTGGTCACAGGTAAGAAGCATATGTGAGATGGGAATGGGGCACAATGAGAACTAGCACATCACTGATAAGCCTAGGAGTGCGTCACAATACTATGCCTTCCCAGGAGAGGCGCAACAAGGAGAAATATCTTTATTTCTCTTCATTGTTTCCTCTTTCCGATTATTTTGCATTCTGCAGCTGTCCTAAAAAAAAGCCAATGAGGCAAAGGGGGCATGAGAAACAAGACTCTGGTAACAGGAACAGAGAAGAATGGGGCATCTGCAGGAGGGCAATGAGAATCACAGGAATAAGGTGCAAAATTGCAAGCACAGTGCAAACCTGGCCGCATAAGAGTAACGAGCAAGAAGCAAAGGTGTGACATGAGCAGGGAGGGGCGCAGTATTGGCAAGGAGGCATGTAGTACTTGCAGAAAGGCACAGGAGGCCACAAAGAAGTAGGCAAGTACACACGGGCTGTGTCCATTGAGGTAGAAAAAGAGCATGGCAGGGCTGTTTGGGGCACACTCAGGGAGAGAGAAGTAAAGCTAGGCAAGTATAAGTGAAATGCGAGATGCACACTGGAGCACCTGAGGCACATGGGAGTATGGGAGGCACCAGGCGCACAAGAGTAATGGGCAGGAAGGAATGGGAAGTACCTGCTGGAACGGCACTTGTAGCAATGCAGTCATGAAGCTTCTGGGTGGTGGGACAGTGAGGTACAGCGGACTCAGAAAGGGAGCTGAAATGGACCGTTGGCAAGAGGAAGCATGAGGGTATAGATAAGGAGGCATGGGAGCAGAAGAAAGGAACTACTAGACCATGAATAGAAGACATAAACGGAATTCACAGGGGTCCCTGACTGAGAGGCAAGTGGAGTACATGAAGGATGGGAAGGGGGCATAGATGTTGGAAGGCAGTCACAAAAAATCACAGTCTCATTTCAAGATCTCTCTAAGGTTTACTTTTTGGCAGATTACAATGAGCTTATCAAGGCAACATCAACCTTTTGCCTCTCTCTCACACCAGACCCTTCCCTGTTTTCCTGTTCGTCATCAGGGGTGGAGTGACAGTAACTCTTATTATCAAGCCTATTGCCCATTCCACACTTGTAGAGGTTGGCAAGAAGTGCAGCTGCATGCAGTAACTCAGAAATGCATCCCGGTAGATCAAGCACCACACATCTTCTGTGCCTGACTAGACACATGCCAAAAGTGACTTCCTCCAAGGCTCCATACTAAGGACCTCATCATGAACATGGCGGGATAGCCAGCCGCCGAACATGCTGACGGTCGACAGAAGACCGCTAGTGGCGGCGGCAGGCATCCCACCATATTCTGACGCATGGAGCCTCACCTCCATTGATGGCGGGGAGGGCTGCCATTTGCCATGCTGGCAGTCGGTGGCGAGGGTGGATGCTGCTCAACCCACACCGCCACGTCAGTCCAGACACTGCCACGCCTATGATGATGCAGTCATAGGCGTGGCGGTGTATGGAGGGGTGGCGGAGCAGCTTCCTAGGAGCCTGTTCCCTCCCAGAGCAGTGCCATGGAACAGGTAAGTGCTTCCCAAGAGGGAAGGGGGTCAGTGGGGGTGTGTGTGTTGAGTGAATGAGTACATGCATGGGGGGTGTGCTTGTGTGTTTGTGAAGGGGAGGATGTATGTCTGCATGTATGAATGCGTGTGTGTATGTCGGAATATGGGTGCATGTGTATGTGGGGGTTTGGGGGTTGGTGAAGACCTGTATGGAGGTGGGGGGGTGGGGATGGTGAGGGGGAGGCTGGGGAGGGCCTACAGGGAGATTGGAGGGAGGAGGGTTGGGGGTTGATTTCCAGGGTTTGGGGGTGGGGGTGGTTCTAGGGGCTTGGGGGGTGCGTGGAGGTTATGGCGGGGGGGCCTGGTGTGTCACATACAGGTGACAGGAAGGAGACCTGTCACCTGTATGCTTTCCTCCAGGGATTACTTGGCGGGGTATCCCGCCAGGAAATCCCTGGTGGAAATGGGAACATTTTACCACCACCGGTCTGGCCTCCACCGCCAGATCGAAAGTGCCTACCGTCAGCCTGGCAGTTGAATCTGGCCTGGCGGTGGGTAGTAGTGAACTGACTGTTTTGCATTATATTGGGGTCTGAACTGCCATGCCGTAGGTGGTAATGACTGCCAGCGGTGCGGTCATTACCGCCCTGTTTAAAATGACAGCCTAAGTATTCCTGCAGGTCCAAACCAAGGCTAAATTTAGTAGCATTTCACATAAGGCAGCACAGCAAGGCAACATGCTGTGCTGCATTGTGTGAAAGGGAGATATCAGAAATGTGCCATACTTACAAAGATATGTGCCATTTCTGCTATCTCCTTGTGCTGTTGCAGTGTGTGCTGCCTAGTGCCAATACAAGCATTATCCTCTTTCTATGTGTGATGAGGAACAAATCACAAATAAAAAAAGGAAGTAACAAGGAGAAATAAAGATGTCTCTTTGTAAATTTGGGAATGTGCCAAAATCCATGGGTGAATGTGTGGGTATGCCAATAGTCCATTCTTGCGATGCTTCCCGGCCTCAAGGTAACACAAGGCAGCAATACCTGCCTTGCATTTCTTTGGATTTACTGAACAACACAGAGCCACACGGTGCGTGGTTTAGTAAATTCCACTAAAAGACTTACATTGCCTGGGGATGACTTGTGTCACACAAGGGCAAAGCAAGCCCTTAGAAAATCTGAACGCAGATATGGGGTAGTCTTGGGGTGTTATTGGCACTGTGCAAATTAGCCACTACTGAATATTTCAGCACAGCAGCATTCCAACACTGCAGCAATGAGCTGCAGTGTCCTCTTGCTGTTCCTGGTTGTCCACCAGTGCTCAAATATAATTGCAGTTTCTGAAGCAGCTTTACTTTAATAGTTTGTCCCTTTTCTACTTGTGAAAATACAAAAAACTTGTGTGATGTGTGTACCAGACCATGTGATAATGGCACTGTACTGATAATCCAGAAGGTCCAGTCAGAAATGACCAATGATCGAGAAAATTTTGCTGTGGCCTATAATAGCCACACTAAGGGAGTGGGGATAGGTAGAGCGGCTCTGATCATAACGCCCCACCTTGGCTGCCCCTGCCCTTCTGCCCCTGCCTTGCTGCCCTTGTTGTCATGCAAACCGTCAGAAACATAGGAGCAGACTTCAAAGAAGATTGCTTCACATTGCATTGCCAGATTGGTTGGCTTCTTTTCCTAGACATGATGCATAACAATAACAGCACAAATATGATTTATGGGGGTGATTCTTCAGATGGTCCCACCATCTGACAACTTGGGGCATATTTATACTCTGCGCTGAAATATCATCATTTTTTTACGCTATTTCAGTGCAAACTTAACTCCATATTTATATTTTGACGTTAGACCCATAAAAATATTGGAGTTAAAGTCATTTTTTGCCTGAGAAAAACTACCTTGTGTCAATGAGATGCAAGGTAGGCGTTCCCGGGCAAAAAATGAATCTAAGGTCCTTGTGCCTTATTTATCCTCCTGTGCAAAAATGGTGCACGGGAGGGAGGCGGGCCTAAATAATGGCAGTAAGCTTGCTTAGTGCTGTTATTTAATGCCAGGGTCAGGGCAGGCATTAGGAGACCTGTGGACCCCAGGGACACCCACACCAGAGAGACAGCGGAGAATGGGGGACCCCATCCCACGTTAGTATAGATAAGTATAGGTAAGTATTTTTAGATTTTTTTGTAAAGTGCTATTGGGGCCCCCATGCATGACACTGGGTGCAGTGGCCATGCCCAGGGGACCCTTGTCCCCTGTGATGGCCATTGGGGTGGTGGGCATGACTCCTGTCTTTTATAAGACAGGAGTCATGTGGTATGGTATGTTTTGCGTCAAGAAATGACGCTATGCGCTAGCGCAGTTTAGCATCAAAAAGTATAAATCAGGGCCTTGGGCTGCTGGTTCATCCGCCACCGGCCAAGCAGTTTCTGAGCATTGAAGGCCTTCCTTATTGGGGAAGACCTTTGACCCTGATTTCCCTGCTAGTGTCCGTCATGGTTCAGGTTAAAAAAAAAATGGAATAATTAAAAAGGCCCTGAATCACAGGGAAGGAACTCCATGCAAGTCAGGAACATTTTAGTATTTCAGAAAAAAAAACTAGTTTTGGAGTACGTTTCTGAAAAACAAAAAATAGGGCTGAATGTCACTTTCCGAGTATTACATTTTTGCTGAAAGTTCACCTACTGTGTTGGTGGGAGCAAGTTTGGTGAAAATGCTACACCATAACAGCAGGAAACTACTTATACAGCTTGTGGGCTGCATTAAGGATGGCAAATGCCGAGCTGGTGGTGGTGCTTCTGTCTGCCCAGTGGTTTTGTTGCCTCATTCCTTCAATTAAACATCTATTTAGAAGTAAAAGGAAATTAATTCCAGTGAAAAATAGGAAATTATCTTAAAATATAATAGTATTAATTGTGCAATTATATAAATCTGCAAAACTGAACTGAATATTGTGAGTAACAACAGGTAGAGTTGCTGTCAAATTCTAGAAGTCGCTATGAAGTTACGATGAAAACCTAAAATAACTGAGAATTTCCTCAGTCCTCTACTCATCTCTGAGATGACCCTTTGGGCCAGATGTAGGAAGCATTTTGCATGGTGCAAACTGCGAAAATCGCAGTTTGCGCCATGCAAAATGCTCATCGCAATGCTCATTCACATTTTGCGAGTCGGTACCAACTCGCAAAATGTGAATGTGACTCGCAAATAGGAAGGGGTGTCCCCTTCCTATTTGCGACTCGCATCGCAATGCTAAATTGTTTTGTGACCGCGAACGCGGTCGCAAAGCAATTCGCAGTTACCACCAGTGTCACACTGGTGGTAACCCATTCGCAAAAAGGAAGGGGTCCCTATGGGACCCCTTCTCCTTTGTGAATGTTGCCAAAAAGGTTTTTTCAGAGCAGTCAGTGGTCCAATGGACCACTGCCTCCTCTGAAAAAACGAAACCAAATGGTTTTGTTATTTTTTTTATTTTGCAACTCGTTTTCCTTTAAGGAAAACGGGCTGCAAAATAAAAAAAACAAAAAAAAACTGCTTTATTTAAAAAGCAGTCACAGACATGGAGGTCTGCTGTCTTCAGCAGGCCACCATCCCTGTGAGTGCAGGGAATAGCTGTGGGGTCGCAAAATGTGACCCACCTCATTAACATTAATGAGGTGGGTCTTTGCGACCCCATAGCGATTCGCAGACAGTGTCTGAGACACTGTTCTGCATCAGGATTTGCGATTCGGAAATTGCGAGTCGCACCGACTCGCAATTTCAGAATAGCAAATTTCTGACATTGCTACATCTGGCCCTTTATAGCAACTAATATTCACTCAGAAAATGGCTGCCATCAGAGCGATAAATGGCCTTCCAGAAGTATTATTTTAAAAAATGTCCTGTTATGTATGTATGAAAAATACTCCTTAACTCTAGGCAATAATCAGTGGGCATGCCTGAAAGTGGCTATATCGTGCATTGGCCTTTAATGAGAGCCTCCCTCTCGATAGCTGTTGCCAGCATACGGTACCCTGCAGCTGGATTCCTTCTTGTAAGGACAGCTACAGTAGTGTGTGAAGGTTTGGCTGAGAACCTAAACTCTCCTGTGACATTGAGACTTTGGGACATCAGTCTTGGAGTCAGTAAGCCTCATTTACAGATCGACATCTAGGGGTTGGGTTTAACTTAAGTGCTGACAAAAAAGTGCACAAAGTTAAGAAAAAGTAAACATAATAAAAAAATGACTTGTGCATAGTATGCATGTATGAGATAGCTCAAAGAATTTATGATGATTGCACTTTGAAAATATAAAACAGTCCATCATACATTGAAATGGAAGGGTGTATATAAACAGTCATTAGCATGATGTGAGAGAGAAATACACACTGTGCTTATCCAAAGTCCGCTCTGATTGATAACAGTAAGTTATTTGGCCAGCTAAGGCTGGCTGTAGGCAGAGCTAAAAAGAAACTTGTTTCAGATTTCAATAAAATGTCTCCATGTTCATTGCCAGACACAATCCCTGAGGGCAGCACCATAAGATTAGTAGAGAGCCATGCAAATCTTAACGAGTATGACAAAGAAAATATATGTAAATAAAGAGCCTCATTTTTAGTTTGTCTGAGGATCTGCGTATCCCTGGTGAAGACACCCCCACCACATATATAAATGACCACTAAGAAGGGTATCTTTTTAATGCAGTCAGGACCCGCCGTCATGGCAGTTGCTGCCAATACATTTTGCTGTTTGGTGCAGGGCAGCGCCAGCATGAAGCAGCCCTACACCGAACAGGTTTTTATTTATTTTCAAAAAGAAGGTCCCGAAACGTGATTTTCTTTTTGAAAATAAAAAATGTGATGCTGCCTTCACCATAGGATTCATTTCCCATGTCGAGGGGGGCGTTATTAGCATTTTACTGTCCCTCTCTGCCATGGTTTGCCTGGCAGTGACAGATAGTATAAAATAGCTCTATGTCGGCCTATCCTGACTGAGTGGGCTGACATATACGCATTTCTCAGATGGGCCTTACTCGAATCTGGCAGTCAGAGAGGGTTGGATATCGCTGTGATGGAGTAGTCACTGCCGTAGCCAAACCTATGGCCGCCCACATGTAAATTGAGTGGGGGGGCCAATATATTGGTGGTAAGGATACTTCGCTGGGATGGAGTATCCTTACCACCAACATATAGCTCAGCCTCGACGTTTGGTCATTTTCAGACAAAGCCAGGACTAGGTGACTCACTTGCCCCTTTCACAAATTAATGTTGTCTGGACTTTGAAAGAAAAGCAACTGCACAAAGCAATTGAAGTAGATGTAAGCTTTAAAGATGTTCATTGATGGATAACTCAACAGCAGCTGTAATTTAGCTGGGTGCAAGCACTAAAGTAGTCACTTTAAAGTTTAACGGCAGCTTTGTATCCTGAAATGAATGTGCTGTGCAGATCCATCTTAAAAACCATATAAATCTGCCAACACAAAAGAAAACAAAATAAAACTGGGTAAACTGAAGATCGTCTTTTGTGCTTTTTTAAGTGCTACAGATACATCAAATAGCAATCTCATCAGCAGGTCTCACTACACCCAATAGAACAATACTGTTTCACAGAAGTACTTTGAATTTGAAAAGATGGATCTCTCCAATAAATAGCAAATGCTTTATTATGAAACAAATGTAGTCTAAAAAAGTGTAATTCTTGTGTTCTACGAGAAATGAACAAATGTGATAACCAGTCCGCCTTTTTACCACATCAATTTCTTGACAGATAAAAAGGGACAGTGTTGTATTATTCCCAAATGTATTTTCTTTGGCTTGTTTCATTGTACACTGTATGTAAATAAGTATTTCCCTCCTAATTATATCGTCCATTCGCTGCGCTTGTTCCCCATTTCTACCTCCTGTCTCTCACCCAGCCTTTCAAGCATTTAGAACGTTGGTCTGAGGATTCTATGACAGTTGTAGCGTGAGTCTGAGGGATCGAGAAAACCTACGAGGTACTAGTGAAAACTGACATTAATCACTTTATATTAATTTAAGTGTTCTGTTTGTGCCATTTACCATCAAACTAAGGCCACTCAGCTGTGGGGTGGGACAACTTCTTACATCACTACTACTGCTGCGTTAGTGTCCCCATAAGGCAATCAAAGCAGCCGTCTTAACTTTTCGGCCCAGATTTATCAAGGGATTGCATTGCTTTTGGCCCAGCATTGCTTAGTAAATCTGCCTTGCCTTTCCTTATGCTGCCCTGGGAAGGCATGCCATGAGTGGAGCGTGGGTGTTCCCATGCATCTGTCAATGGATTTTGGCACATTCCAGGATTTGCCAATACTGGTAAACCTAGGAATGCGTCTAAATGCTATGCTTTCCCGGGAGAGGCGCAACAAGGAGTAATATCTTTATTTCTCTTTTTTGTTTCCTCTTTCAGAGTGAGGAGGTCTGAAAAAAAGAAGAAAAAGCATCAGAGGATTGTTTTTGACCAGGAAGATGCCCCTTCCTGCACAATAACTATCCTGCCTGCAATACAGGCACCCTTGCACTATGGCACAATGGTGCCCGTGTAGGTGCTAGGCAGCAGATTGTGCGCCAGTGCAGGCAGAGAGCTGAAAAGCGACATATCTTGTTAGATAGTTGTCTTGCTATGTTGCTTTGCATGGAATAAGGATGAATCTGGGCCTTCATTTTTATACCTTCTGAGGAATGTTCTGTTGTAGCGTGCCCAGATCTCCCAAGTAGTGATATTATTTCTAAGATGTACAAGAAAATGTGGAGTACATTTAGGGTGTCTCATCTTATTTTAAACTGCCCTGTATCACAAAAACGGAAACCCTTTAATAATATCAAGGAATCCTTATAAGCCTTCGGCTTCCTACCACAATACTGCATTATGTGATTATGCAACCTTCCTTATGGTTAAGGGGTCGGGGTGGGAAGTGCACACAGCAACTGTATCATTCTTGGCACCCTCACACTTTCAGTCAGATGAGCTCTTGTAATTGTTGGTAGCATGCATACCATGCACATCTACATCAAGCATGAGCTCTTATCAGCTGAGCTCCTGTGCGCCTGTTAGACTTTTCATCCTTGGGGTGGCGTCCCTTAACTTTTTGTCTCTGTTTCCCAGGTTGTTGATGTGTGCTGGACTCTGTTTTTGCTGTTTTTGTTACTCTGGGCACTTTAACACTGCTAACCAGTGCTAAAGTGCAAGTGTTCCTATACCAAATGTGTATGTAATTGGTTCATCCATGATTGGCATATTTGATTTACTGGTAAGTCCCTAGTACAGTGCACTAGAGGTGGCCAGGGCCTGTAAATCAAATGCTAATAGTGGGCCTGCAGCACTGGTTGTACCACCCACATTAGTAGCTCTGTAAACATGGCTCAGACCTGCCACTGCAGTATCTGTGTGTGCAGTTGTGAACTGTAAATTCGACTTAGCAAGTGTACACACTTGCCAGGTCCAAACCTTCCATTTTCTTACATGTAAGGCACCCCTAAGGTAGGCCCTAGGTAGCCGCAAGGGTAGGGTGCAGTGTATGGTTACGGTAGGACATATAGTAATGTGTTTTATATGTCCTGACAGTGAAATACTGCTAAATTAGTTTTTCACTGTTGCAAGACCTGTCCCTCTTATAGGTTAACATGGGGGCTACCTTTTAATATGATTAAAGTGTAGATTCTCTTTGGGAGCGGATAGACATGTGGAATTTGGGGTCTCTGAGCTCACAATTTAAAAATACATCTTTTAGTAAAGTTGATTTTAAGATTGTGTGTTTGAAAATGCCACTTTTAGAAAGTGAGCATTTTCTTGCTTAAACCATTTCTGTGACTCTGCCTGTTTATGGATTCCCTGTCTGGGTCAGTTTGACAGTTGGGCTGGTTGTACCTCTCACTAGACAGTGACACAAAGGAAGCTGGACTGTAGTCTGCATTTCCTGATGAGCTATCTGTGCTAGGAAGGAGGGGAGGAGTGGTCACTCACCCCTGAAAGGGCAGTGCCTGCCCTCACACAATGCAGTCTCCAAACCCCTGGCATGTATCTGGGGCCTGGCCTGGGCAAGGCAGGATTTCACAAACAAGAGAGACTTTCCTTTGAAGTAGGCAAAATGGGTATAAGAAGGGCACCCAAAACCACAGATTTTAGAACACTTCTGGAAGCCAAGAAGAACCTCTGCCTGGAGAAGAGCTGAAGAGCTGAGGAAGAAGAGCTGCCCTGTCTGTGACTGTGCTTTGTGGAGCTATCCTGCAGTTGCTGCTTCTGCCTAAGCTAGAGGACAAAGACTGGACTTTGTGTGCCTTCCTTCTTGTGAAGAACTCTCCAGGGGTTGAATTAGAGCTTGCCTCCTGTTGTTTGATGTCTCATGGACAGCAAAGACTTCTCTCTGCCAGCACCTGGAGCCTTTGCTGAGACTCCTACTCTGCCAAGTGGTGCCCATCCAGGTCCTCGGACCCTGAAAGGAGAAGCTGGCAGAACAAGAGTGAGAAATCCACGCACTGACCGCCGTGCGGGGAGAAGATCGACGCAAATCCGATCTGCGGCTGAAAAATCTGAGTGCTGCCGGCTTTGAGGCTGAAAGTCGATGCTCACCTGCGACACGACTGCAAGATCGACACACGCAGCTGGAGAAACGACTTGCAGCATCACTGACAGAGGCTGGTGAGATCGCAACCCGTGCTGCGTGGATTTCAGATCATCCGACGTCAGGATTTCCGATGCAAACATCGCTGTCTGTGTAAAAACAAAGCAAGGCCTGCCAGGACTTGAGAGTGTGGATCAAATCGACGCATTGCACTCCTGCGGAGAGAAGAAATGACGCACACCGACTCGACTGAAGGAGAAACGACGCACGGTCTCGCTCGTGAGCGATATCGACGCATCACAAGCCCTTTTTGACACACACACTCGCACATGCAGGGTTATTTTTGACACGCCCAGGTACGTTTCCACGATAACAGCGTTAGCGTTGTGTTTAAAATTACATGAAGTCTCTTTTTGGTTTTTAATTGATAACTTGACTTGTGTATTCTGGATTTTTGTCGTTTTTGGTCTTGTTTTCTTTAGATAAATATTTTCTATTTTTCTAGACCTGTGTCGTGTCATTTTGTAGTGTTTTCATTAAGTTACTGAGTGTGTTGGTACAAATACTTTACACCTAGCACTCTGAAGTTAAGCCTGCTGCTGGTGCCAAGCTAACAACTGGGTGAGCAGGGCTTAGCTGAGGGTGATTCTCTTTTACCCTGACTAGAGTGAGGGTCCATGCTTGGACAGGGGGTAACCTGACTGCCAACCAAAAACCCCATTTCTAACAGCGCCTATCAGCTGTGTGTTCCTTCCAGCTAATTGCATACCTTTTTCAGGCAACTACACCCCCACGAGGCACACTTTCTTTTGGTTGCACTTGTCCTGTCCTAGAGCCATTTCTCTTGCAATCGGCTGGGCTTCTTCTCGTCTCTCCTGGCACATGTGTAGTCTGCCACTCCAATGTCTGCTGCTTCCATTTCCATACATTTTATGTGCCCATGCCCTCTTCCTTGGGCCACTAACATGGAAAAAAAGGACTACATATTTTGAAATAAGTGATGATTGTCAGCTAGTTACCCTGAAGGTTTTATAAAATATGATGGAATAAGAAGGTTTTGGCATCTTTACATGTTGCTACAATGATACTTTACGGTGTTCCCCTAGACTTTGTTCTCCTGTGTTTCTCCTTCCTTTCCTAGTGTCACCAAGGCAGCCATAAGCATGTCTCAGCCACCTCCCGTTCTGAATGACCTTTTTGAAATATTGAAGTCATTCTTCATGACCATAGGTGGTGGAAAAGGTCCCTTCTTTTCAAGAAACACTTTCTACTTTAAAACGTAGGCATTGGATGGAGAGAAGTGTATAAAAGCTTGCCTGACCTTTGATTAATTCAGGCGAATGTGATGAGGAATAATCGGATATTTTCCAGGAAACCTTTAGAAAATGGAGGTCCATGTTAAGGAGAAAATTTCTATAATAAAAGAAGGCACACATTTTTTTTTAGTAGAGTTCAAGGAGAGAATGAAAAGGTAGCAAGCTATGTAGCAATTTTGAAAGGGTTGCACATTTCAAACCTTCTGTGACTCTCTCATGAGAGACCAGTTATTAAGACATACAAATAACCTTGCAGGAAGAAATTTGTAATCCTGATTAAAGGAAGCACCTGACATTGCCAAGATAATTAAACACACAGCAGCTAATGTAAAAGACAGTGATGCTCCAGTGTAACAAGTGTGTGATATACAGGAAGATAAGAAAAGTCATGGTGAGAAGAGTGAGGAAGTTAAGGAAAGTAGAGAAATTGTTTGTATTCCATGCTAGGCGAAGCAATGACAACTCCATGCCCAACTGCCTCTGCTATGAGAACTGTGAGAATCTACATCGAACAGCTCTTTGTGCTTTGCTAGAAATTCCGCCTGCAAGGAGTGTAGAAAGAGAGGACACCCTGCAGAGACTTGTGTGGAAATTGTTAATCAACATGAAAATACATTAGAAAACCTTCAAGATCGGGTACAACAATTAATTCTTCGTGTAACTAATGATGATACCAATTTGCATCGATCATCTTGCAAGGTCAATTTGGATGGCCAAAAGGTTTATGTATTCAGAGCGTCCTGCTTACCATATACTTTAACTAACAATGGGGTATTTAAATGCAAGTTTAAGCGTGAGGAGTATGTCTTAAAAGGATCTGATATTCACAAAAAAGAATATAATAAGAATGATATTCCTTTTGAAGTAATGGTATTTCTTTTAACAGAAAAGCAACTGTTTATAAAGTTTATCTAGCGAGACGGGATTAAATCTACTGGGTTGGAGACACTAAAATGATCTAAGCATTAGACTCAACAATGAGGAAACTGTCATTTTATTAGACAAACTACTAATGATGTGTAAGGAGAATTTCTAGAAAGCCCTGATAAGTTTTCAACGTAAAATTATTAAGTTCCAAATCTGTAACTCATAACAACCCATTGCTCATTTCATAAAGTGACTTCAAAAGAAGTATTTAATGAGCTCAAAAGTCATTACTGACAGCAGTGTTTAATTCACCTCTGATCACATTAAAAGGTTTGTATGAAAGATTAAGGCATCTCAAAACAGCCTTGTATTGTTCCAGTGCAAGTTGCTTGGTAGAGCGAGTAAAGAGTATGATCAAGGAATGAATGCAGATTGGTAATGCCTCGGGAACATCACAAGAGAATGGACTCCAAAATATCCTATGGCCATACTGCACCCTGTCCAACAGTGTGATAGGGGTGTCTCCTTTTGTATCTCTCAAAGGAACTAATTTTGCTAGTAAGGATGATAGTGATGGACACAATCATTTCACATCAGGGAGGTTACATGAGGAGTTTGATCTAATAAAAGGTGTAAAATAAATCGGAGTGGTGTGTGAATGACAAGGCCCAGTTCAAGAAACTAGAAACACAGGAAGGGGTCAATTCATTGTTCACATCAACCATGAAAATCCACACAGATAAAAATAAAATATACAGTAGTACTAGAAATTGGCCAAACATGGAGCATGAACAGATCGTCCAAGGCCTCATAAATGCCTAAGGAAGAAGTCAGGTATCCTTACACTCTACTCGCATGATACCCTTAGTGGGTGTACTAACTGTACTAGATGTACACTGAAAATACCTGGCCGGAATAAAAATAAAATCATGTAATGCTAATGTATTTTGAAAACTATAGGGAAGCGGATATGTTGAATTCTTCCTAAATGTATTCTCCTTCTTCTTCATTTCATTTTACATTGTATGTAAATATTTCTCTCCATGACATATTATGTGTGCTGCGCTTGTTCCCTCTTTCAACTTCCCCTGTCCCACCTAACCTGTTCCTGAACTGTTTAAAACACTAGCTTGAAGATTCTTAAATGCCAGGTGGATGGCAGAAGGCTGAGGGACAGAGAGAGTATAAAAGGCTTGTGATGTCTGACATTAAAGTCATTATGATCATATAAGTATTCTTGTAAAGTCATTTACCTCCACGAACTCTACAGTGAACGTTTCCAAAATGTCTTTAGCGTGGAATATCATCACACAACACAGGTCCCACGTAGATATCACAATCTCAGCTTTCCTTAAAATGCAAAAATGGACAGCTACATCACACAGAATGATCGAACAAATACACCATGTAAGAAGCTGGAACTGATTCAAATCATTCTCTTTATTTCATCACTGCATGAGTTAATCGAACTGTAAAACGATTTTCCCTGCCATGTTAAGCATTTAGTGTAGATCATTTTTTTTATGAATAGGGTTTCTGGATTTTAGTTAAAACCGATTATAACAGATAAAACACCCCAACGAGAATATTATCCTTTCAGTGGAAACTAGAAAATATAGGATTTTACTGCAGTTTTAGTGCCCTCTTGTGCCAAAGCATTACAAATGCAGCCACTATCTCTAGGCCCTTTTCTATGATAGATTCTCCTGCTATATCCCACTGTAGTCATGGCAAGCCAAGCAATATGCATTTTTGACCATGAACAAGTTTCCAGGACCCTTTGGACCTACATCCACTTCCACATTGTTCTCTGTGCACTACTGTGTAGTGGCCTATACGTTTGCTGATGAAACCTAAGTAGAGTCTCAGTTCAGTGTAAACAGCACCACCATGCCATCTTCCTTTACAAAGTGAGAGAAGAAGCTTTGCTTTCTGATATCTGAGGTATTATGATTGTGGCAGCAAAAATCACTTATGCGTACTGACCCTTCCTGAATCAATGTCCTTCCATAAAGCACTGCACTCAACATTCTTATGTTTATATTTATATTTACATAGTGATGGTCTGAAAAACAGGCCTACAGACGTCACATCTCCTGCTACAAAAGGACCATAGGCAGAGCTTCATTTCTAAAAGAATAAGTGCTGGGGCCCAAAGTTTTGCTCAGAAGCCGGCAGCTAGTGCTATTGATTGCTGGAGTGCTGAATATCAAGGCTGCCTAGTATTGATTCTACCTCATGCCTCTTTTACCCACCACAAGAACTGTCCTTGCCAAAATCAGCAAGGAAGCCCAAAAATAAACTAGACTGCATATGTAACATTTCAGCATATTTACATGAAAATCTAAAAGACCACATGATTATGTAAACCAATAAGCAAATACATAACAAATACAATAGAGAAAAAGAAAGAAATCACATTGAATCTGATTGCCACAGGCATGACGTTGAGCATCAAAATGGCGGTCACACTCTAAGGCTGCTCCAGACCCCCCTCAGTCATCCACCTCCATCAGTCACCTCTTATAAACAGCTTCTGGGCATCCCCTTGTTGTCGGAGATTGGAGAGGCCTGGAGATTTGTGATGGGGGTTCATTGGGGCTGTTCCTTTCCTTGAGGCTACCCAGGTGAAGGATTGGCTATGGAGAGGGGGCCGACTGCATCCAAAATGGTAACTCCAGTGAGGCTTTGGGTTGCTGTAGATCCTCCTGTTCAGGGCCGTTTCTTTGTGGGGTCGGTGATGCCAGATTTGAGGCAGCTTTGCTTTGCAGTGCGGGGCTCGGAGAATACGGTTCCCACCTTCCTGCTGACAGAGGGAGTTCTGCAGAGAGGTAGAATGAGCTCAGGCTTTGGGCCCAGTGAAGTCAAGCAGCCCGGAGGGGCCGGTAGTGCAGTGGACATGTTTGAAGAAGTGAAACAATGCCATCAGCACCTGCCTTTTCTCCCAATGGCCCGTGATGTCTGAGGTACTGCATCCTGGAGCAGACTGCGAGTTCCCACCAAGGGCAATGATGCAGATTGCACTGTTGGCCAGAGTGTGGGCCCGTAACTTGGCCCACTTAAGCAGCTTAAATCTTCTCGCCTGCCTGACATACTCAGTTCTCCTGCACACACCTGTGTGAGCTGGCAAAGACATGACAGGGCAGGTCTGGCTACCCCGGTGTGTGGGCTCCATTGGTGTCACTCTTTGGAACATTGGGGCTGAGGGGCTCCTAATGGTATTACAAAAATGAGTCTGCCCGGACTACTACTCTGCCTTTCTTCCTCATCCTGTCTGCCCCCCTTCTATACCCACCATTGGTCATCACTACGTTATCACATCACTCACTTGCTGGAAAGGAACATGACAGTGTATTGACTGATTAGTTCCAATAATTCTACATGAGACACAGGGGAGACAGTGGGTCACTTACAAAGAGAGGCCTAGGCTACAGGACCAGTCTGAGGATGAGCCTAAGGGCAAACTCCTGTCTCACTGCCTGATCTCAAATGTGTGATTGTTAGTATTCCTGCTAGTCACATAAGTGCCGGCTACTCGTACTTCCCTTTGTGGATATGGCAAGTGGGCTGGGCACCTGTGCTAAAGCTTCCTATCATCACTGCTACAATCAAGGGGAAGAATAAGGTTCACCAACCCCCCTCTTCCCAAACTCTCATGAACAAATTCACCACTGGCCCAATGGGAGGCCCCCCAGTTGCGGGAGAATCCTCGGGAACCCACCTCCCTGCTGACACTGGGGACCTTTCCACAATGTAGCAAGCCATCCACATGTTACTAACGATAGTTGAAAGCAAGATTACAGAGGTTCATGTTTATACGGTGCTCCTGCGCCACTGCCTACACAATTTTGTGGACAGGATTAAAGAAGCTGAGTGGTGAATATTGACAGTAGAAGATGATGTCTCTGCTCTGAAATCCAAAGTGTCCCACCTTATGTCTCCAACTGCGGAGCTGCAGGAATTGGTAGAAGATGCTGAAAAACAATTTTGTCGTAATAACCATAGATTTGTTGGCTCCACTGAAGGCGCAAAGCTGGTAAATCCTAATGAGTTCTTAGAAAAATGGCTCAGATTTGTCATACATGCTCCTGTTCCCCGGGAGGTGGAAAGTGATTTTTGAGGGCTAAATGATCTTCTTTGACACATCGGAGGCTGCGTGGGAATGGCTCACTTGAGAAAGACTGGTACATCATCTGAACTGGTCTCCTCTGTCTTCTGAGAGAGTGCCTCCTCTGAGGAAACCCATACCTGGCCAATCAAAACAGAGGTTCCAGACCCACTCCCTCTAAGGCCATAGACATTCAGCAACCAGATCACCCTCACTGGATTTGGACACATCTGGCCTTCAACCAAAAGCCCTACTACAGGCATCACAAACTGACCTCGCACCCATTGGATCTATGATGCCCATCATACCCTCTGGAGAGTCCTCCCTCTCCTGGTGTGCCAGAGTTGATGTGGGGGAACAGTAACATCCTGCGACTGGGTTGAGGGCTGTCAAACTGTTTGCTAAGATAGGGGGACCAGCTTCAGCTAACATCACAATCCAGTCTTTTACCGGACACCAACCAGTCTGAGATCCTACTAAAAGAAGGGAGCCCACCACTCCACATCTTACATATAAAATGTTTTGGTGTTTTGTTACAGTACAAAGGGTGATAGTTGCTTCTGGGGTAGACATATGGGGCAAGAGGGGTTGACATTCATATTGTTTTATTGTAATTGTATTTCATGTATATATGTTGTTCTACAGTTGCGATTATGCCACACTAGTAAGTACAGCACACTCAGCATAGCTACACATATTGCAGCACAGGGTCCCATACTGTTTCCGCAGCCACATGCATGGTGCTCATCGGCTTGGCTTTAATCTATCTACCATGCCGACCTTCACAGACTTCCATATTTTATCTTCAAATGTTAATGGACTGTTAGTCCGCATTAAATGATCCACAGTCCTGCACTATGCTCAACGCTATCACCCCAAAATGTTGATGCTTCAAGAGACACACTTGCTTGGTACCCACTGCCCCTTTTTGCTCCTTAAAGGGCATGACAGTCTTCCACGCTGGTTTTGCGTGGGGCTCCCAGGTGGTGGCTATCCTCCTTCACTGATCCTTCGCCATGGTAATTAACCATGTCCTTCCTGATGCCAAAGACCGATACCATGTTCTTGAAGGTAAAGTGGAGGGGCAATGCCTTAACTTAGTATGCATCTATGCACCCTGTCAGCAAGTGAGCACTTCTCCACACTCTCAGGAACCTCATCCCGGCACTCTCAAGTGGTACCATGGTAGTGGGATGGGATTTCAACATGGTCCTAGACCCTTGCACAGACTCTACAGGTACTCCATCCAGACATAGGTATTTGAAAGCCCATCAAACTGTCCAACTGGGCGGTCACCCTTTGTCTGTGCAACACAACAACATATGGTGGCCGTGGCATCCCGAAAAAGACAATACACATACACCTCAGCAGCCCACAACTCTCATACATGATAGATCCTATACTCATGCCATGAAACAACTGTTTGCTCATTTTGGAGGTACAAATTCTTCTCAGAGTGATTTTCAATCAATCCCATGTGCTATTATGTTTAGGCTCCAAGACTCCTACCCAACACCCTATGTGGTGTATCCAAGTGTGGAATCTTAGACAAGACTTACTCTTGAGCTCTCACTGATGAACTGACGTCATATTTCCAAATCATTCGGGGAACGGTGCAATCTGCTGACACCTTGTGGGCAACCTGTAAGGATGCCAATAGAGGGTACGCTAAAAGTATTCTCCAGTCGAAAGAAAAAGACAAACTCCAGTGTGTGACTTAAATGGAGGCCCAAGCCTTGCGACTGGAGGTGCAACTTCTCGATGGCCCCTAAGGCGAAGTCTCCTGATGAATCTCAGCAAGAGCAAGTGTAAATTAACACATTTCTTAGAGGAGGCGTACCAAGTCTGGCTCCTTCGAAGTGAAGATGTACAAGTGGTGTGACAAGAATGGAAAGTTGCTCTACTGGCTGACTACCAGGCCTCTAGCACCGGGTGTGATCCATGGGATGTTAGATGTTGATGGTACCCCCTTTTGCTTCACATCAGCCATAGTACGGACATTTGCGGGGTACTACTTCTGACTGTATGCTGCAGTTCTGAAACCAGAGGTGGATCTGCTTTTCCTATTGTTGGGCAACATTTCTTTACCTAGAGTGTCATGGGCTGAGAGGCATGACTTATAGCAGCCATTTACGGTTGAAGAGATAACTACGGCCATCTACAACCTGTCAATGGGAAAAACACCTGGCCCTGATGGTTAGTCTACTAAATTCTATAGCACATATAGATATATCCTCTTCCCACACCAGCTTGCTCTTTACAACAAAGCCATTAATTTAGGCTATTATCCACAGGAACTTGATAGGGCCACCATTGTGTTCATCCCAAAGTTGGATCCCCAACCCAATGCCTGAGGGGACTGAAAGCCCATTTCACTCATCAACAGAGGAAATTAAACTCTTTTCCACAATACTAGCCAATTGACTGAAAACTGTTGTGGCTACCCTTCTGCACCCTGACCAATGTGGCTAGGAGCACAAGGCACTGCTCAGGGAGGTTCATGTTGCACTGGCAAGCTAACATCTCCTGAAACCAGCACTAGCTGATACATTTTGAAAAAGTATTCAACAAGGCGGACTTGTCTCACCTGTCTCAGATTCTGCAGAGGATGGATTGGGACCCCGTTTCTGTGTCTATGTCAAACTGCTCTGCTCCAAACCGACTGCACGAGTACAAATTAAAGGCATGATCACTGACCCATTCTCTATTTGGTGGGGCACTGGCAGGGCTTTTCCTGCCCCCCTCCTTTTCACATGTCGCCTTGCCTAGCATGGCTTATTCGCTGCGATGCACAGATTCAGGGCTGGGTATGGGATACAGGCCATGATGACTGTATTGCCTTACATGCTGACGATGTTCTCCTGTTCCTGTCTAACCCTTCCGAGACTGGCCCACTGCCTTCGCATTCTTCAGCTCTATGAGTGGCTTCTGGCCTAAGAGTCAATCACGCTAAATCGGACTTGGTCCAGCTCTATCCCTCACAAGAATGTATTGAGTGCCAGAGAACCATTCATGTGCATCACTTTTCCAATTCCAGACATTTTCACTACCTAGGGATCCACATCGCACTCCATCCTGAACTGGAATGGAACCTTAACTTCACCCCGTTGATTCGGAAGGTGAAAGCAGATTTGAAAAAATGTTAAACCCTCCTGCTTAATGTGATGGGGAGGATCGCACTCTACAAAATTGTCCTACTGAGGTTTTTAAATCTGTTTAAAAATTTCCCACAGGTGGTACCCTGACAGTGGTTTAGGGAGAGGGACTCCTTGGTGATATTCTTTCTCTGGCACAAATCCAGGCCAATGTTGTCATTCGCTAAGTGCTGTTAGGCACCGTATGATGGGGGATTGGGTATGGCCAATCTCTATTATTTGACATACCATATCCAGGTCATAATCGATTGGTTCAGTAGGGGCTGGTCAAATCCAGCATACAGAATGGAGCTGGCATCGCTGAGCTTTGAGCCTGTGTTGGGAATACTTTATTGCACCCAAATCTCTAAGAGCTAACCCGAGGTTACCTGGGTGTTTTTTCCTCAGCTGGCATGCAGTGCTGCGTTACACAAGCTGGGACTCCAAAGTCACGATAGACATTTGCCTGCTAGGGGGCGTCTGGTCTGGCACCCATGTCCATTCTTTTCACAAGCTCTAATCCTCCTATGCCCTGTCATCCACGCAATTCCACAAATATCTTCAGCTCTGACATGCACTGAGAGTGCATGTGTCCCTGGGCATGACACTCCCTGAATGCAGTCCCCTGGCGGCTAAACTCCTGATGGAAGCACAATTGAGAGGGAGAATGTCCTAAGTGTACTCCTCCTTAATCATTAAGACCCCTGCTACATTTATACAGCTGTGATCCCAATGGGAGGAGTGAGTGATACAGTTGGAGGACAATGACTGCAGGGAAGCCAGAATGACCCCCCGCAATCTGCTCCAGGCTGAGACTGGTGCACACGTATTATTTCCACTCTGCTTGTCTTGCTCCCAGCCATCTCCACAAGGCATACATCCTCTATGACCCCACTTGTTTTGGGTGCACACACTCTCCTGCATACTTCTATCATATGCTCTGGACATGCCCCCTAATCATGAAGTATTGGAGTAAAGTGACTAAACCAGCATTGGAAGTAGTGGGGTGAGAAGTGGAGCTCGCACTAAAAATCGTTCTGTTGAGGATCTTTGAGTGGATGGGAGGCATGAAAGCAGACTGGGCACTAATTGGAGTGGCTACCGTGGTTACAAAATGGGACATAGCCTGCAGATGGAAAGCTCCCCCTCAGTGGAGCCAAGGTACGGTCTGGTGTGTGGAACAAGAAAAGGCGGCATATGAAGCCAGGGGCTGCCTAAAAAAGCATGAAAAAATCTGGAGCACATGGTGGGGCTGTTTTGGGCTCAACCCTTTATTGTAAACTGTTCAGGACTGTGCCCTCATGAGCATGATATTGCAGATTCTGTGCTGTACCTAAGATACTTAAGATGGTAGTCAGAAATGCCTGGCTGTGGTATATATATATTTTTTCTAATACACTAATAAAGTTGATTATAAAAAAATCAGATTTTAACTCTGTAGTTATAGCTAGTATTCCCAAAGATAGGAATTCCTCTGAAGTTAGCTCCTTTACTTTCCGAATCAGCACAAAACCTTCATGACTCATAGCATTTTCCAAATTTTAGATGATGTAAATTTTTGTGGTGAATCCTTAAGGGAGTGCAAAGATAAAAGAGGGTCTCAAAATGCATTTTTCCACCAATGCAATTTCAGTACACTACTGTATTTGATATAGGGTGAAAGCAGCTGAATGAATTTACTTTAAATCTGTCAGGATTATACATTATGGTGCAGAGATTATGCTTTCTGGGTACTGCAGTTAAGTAGGGTAAGTATTTTTTAAATTGTAAGGCATTTTAACAAAGTGATATCTGCCACCGCAATACATTTCCCAACCTATTACCACTAAAATAAAATGGTAATAAGTAGGGACAACGACTTACTTATTTCTAAGGCCTTAACACTGAACACTGGAAGAGTGGAGTGAAAACAATATAGCTGCCTTTTCATTCGCTAAAAATTATATTACATTACCCAATCATATACTGGCTTATCATTGCCATGTACTGCAGTGTACGCAATGCCAATGTGTGCCACTTCAGTCTACACCACTCCACTGTTCCCTGCTCCACTTGACGCTACTCCACTATACGGTATTCCAGTCTATGTCATTCTACTGTACGCCATTCCACTCTACTCTATTCTACTGTATGACACTGAACTCTACAAGACTGCGCTGGATGCTATTCCACTGTATGCCACTCCACTGTACGCTACTCCACTCTATGCCACTCCAGTGTATGACACTCCACTCTATGCCACTTCATTCTACACTATTCGATTGGACTCCACTCCAATCTATGCCACTCCACGGTAGGCTATTACACTCTACCCCATGACACTGTATGTCACTCAAGTCTACACCACTCAATCTTTCGCCACTCCACTGTACGCTACTCCACTATACACTATTCCACTCTATGCCATTCCAATTTACGACACTCTGCTCTACGCCACTCCACTCTATACCATTATACTGTACAAAGATCGACTCTATGACAGTCCACTCTACGCTATTACATTGTATGCAACTCCACTCTATGCCTTTTCAGTATAAGGCACTCCACTGTATTCCATTTCACGATGGGCTACTCCAGTATATACTAT
Source organism: Pleurodeles waltl (assembly GCF_031143425.1). Taxonomy (NCBI): domain Eukaryota; kingdom Metazoa; phylum Chordata; class Amphibia; order Caudata; family Salamandridae; genus Pleurodeles; species Pleurodeles waltl. The sequence goes on from NC_090442.1 coordinate 523,173,875, forward strand.
TCCACTCTACCCATTTCCACTGTATGCCACTCCACTGTATGCTATTCCACTGTATGATACTTCATTCTATGCCACTCCAGTGTATACCACTCCAGTGTGTGCCACTCCACTCTACCACATTCCATTCTACCCCACTCCAGTGTATGCCGCTCTAGTCTACACCACTTCACTGTATGCCACTGCACTGTATGCTAATCCACTGTACGCTATTCCAGTCTACCCAACTCTACACTCTACACTCCACACTGCACTCTAAGCTATTTCACTGTATGCTACTCCAATACCTGATAATCTACTCTACGCCACTCAACTGTACACCACTCCACCCTACGCCACTCCATTTTACAATAGTCCATTGGATGCCACTCCACTCTACTAAACGCCATTCCACTATATGCTACTTCACACTACCCCATCCCACTGGACATTAATCATGTCTACACCACTCGACTCTACGCCACTCCACTCTATGCTATTCTTCTCTATGCTATTCCACTCTATGATATTCAACTCTATGCCACTCTTCTGAACTCCACTCAATGCTATCCAACTGTACACCACTCCATTCTATGCTACTACACTATACACAACTTCAATCTTTGTCCCACTACTCCATAGTATTCCACTCTACCCCACTCCAATGTTTGCCGTTACGCTGAACATCCCATAATACACCACTCCAGTCTAAATCACTTGACTATATACCACTCCACTGTACTCTACTATGCTACACATTATTTCACTTTATGTCACTCCAGTGTATGATACTACGCTATATGCTATGACACTCTAAGCCACTGCACTGTACACCACTCCAGTCCATGCTACTCCGCGCTGTGCTATTTCACTTGAACCAAGTCCACTCACCTCCACTCTATGCCACTCCAGAATACTCTCCTCCATTCTATATAACTCCACTCTACAAAACACTACTACACTCAATACCACTCCACAAGACTCTAATCCATTCTCTCCCCAGACACTCCACTGTCCTAATTTGCACTCAACTCTATGCCCGTTCAGTCTAATGTACAACACTCTACTCCACTCTATGACAGTTTCCAACACTCTGCGACACAACACTCCACTCTACTGTATGAGACGCCACTCCAATTTATAGCAGCTTCTTCAACTCTACGGTACACTACTACAATGTATGCCACCCCACTCCACACTAATCCACTGTACCCTACTCCGCTCTGTGCCACACCAGTGTACACCAGTCCACTCTATGTTATTCCACTTTTCTACACTCCACTGTACAGTATTCCTCTATATGTTATTCCACTATATGCTACTGAACTTTAAGATAATCTACTCTGAGCTACTCCATTGTATGCCACATTGTATGGCACTCTCCTCTACTCTCTATAACTTGACTCTATAAAAGTCTACCACACTTCATGGCACTCTATGAAATTTTACTCCACTCTATCCCGTACACTCCACAGTCCAACTCTATAGTCCACTTTATGCCCGGACACTCCAATGTACAGCAATCTATTCCAATATATGGCACTTTTTGCATATGACACAGCACTCCACTCTACTGTATGAGACTCCACCCCAATGTATAACAGTTTACTACCTATGCTACACCAGTACACTCTTTTCCATGGCACTCTACTCTACAACACACCAAAACACTCTATTGTACTTCACTCCACACTATGTTATACCACTCCAATTGACTCTACTCCACTGTATGAGACATTATCTCACTCTAAGCTACTATATAACAAATCACTCAACGTTGCACCATTGTTTCACACACTACTGTACTCTATGCAACTCCACTCTACAACACTGTACTACACTGTATGCCACGCTCTGACACTTTACTCCTGTCCATACCCCCTTACTCCACTGAACAATACTGCACTATACTGTATGCCACTGTACAACACTCTAATCCACTCTACGATGCTCTAGTTCACTATACAACACTATAAGCAACTCTTTGCATACTACTTCACCTCACTTTACTCCACTCTACTCTGGCACAGTACTCCACTCTGCTCCAGTACTCTACTGTATGCCACTCCAATCTACACCACTCAATGCCATTGTACTGTACAGCACTGTATGCCACTTCACTGTACCACACTATACAACACTGTACTGTATACCATCCCACTCTACAAAAATCAGTTAGACTGTATGGAACTCTACTGTAGTCTACATCACTTTATTATACTGTATGACACCCCACTACATTTTACTGCACTCCCCACCACTACAGTCTACAACATGCTATTCCACTCTATGGGCCACATGTATGTACCTTTTTTCTCATCGCAAATGGCCCAATTCAAGGAATTGGGCCGTTTGCGACGAAGAAAATGCTGTTTGGTATGTACAGACCCATTTTTGCAATTCAGTAATCTATTTACTGAATCCCAAAAAGGGTTTGCGAGTCGCAATTAGGAAGGGGCCTTCCCTTCCTAATTGCGAGTCGCACTCCGATGTAAGATTGTTCACGGCCACAAAACAAACACAGTCAGCACCAGTTTCAAACAGGTACTAACCCATCTGCAAACGGGAAGGGTTCCTGATGGGACCTCTTCCCCTTTGTGAATGGCAGCGAAAATATTTTTTCAGAGCAGGCAGTGGTCCCACTGCCTGCTCTTAAAAATTGAAAAGAAAACTTTTATTTTTTTTGTTTTCAAAATGCATCTCATGTTCCTTTAACCCCTTCGCTGCCAGGACTTTTCCCCCTCCTGTGCCGAGCCTTTTTTTGGCTATTTGGGGCAGTTCACGCTTAGGCCCTCATAACTTTTTGTCCACATAAGCTAGCTAAGCCAAATTTGCGTCCTTTTTTTCCAACATCCTAGGGATTCTAGAGGTACCCAGACTTTGTGGGTTCCCTTGAAGGAGGCCAATAAATTAGCCAAAATACAGTGAAAATTTCGTTTTTTTTAAAAAAATGGGAAAAAGTGGCTGCAGAAGAAGGCTTGTGTTTTTTTCCCTGAAAATGGCATCAACAAAAGGTTTGCGGTGCTAAAATCACCAGCTTCCCATCTTTCAGCAACAGGCAGACTTGAATCATAAAACCCAATTTTTCAACACAAATTTGGCATTTTACTGGGACATACCCCATTTTTTCAATTTTTTGTGCGTTCAGCCTCCTTCCAGTCAGTGACAGAAATGGGCATGAAACCAATGCTGGATCCCAGAGACCTAAACATTTCTGAAAAGTAGACAAAATTCAGAATTCAGCAAGGGGTCATTTGTGTAGATCCTACAAGGGTTTCCTACAGAAAATAACAACTGAAAAAGAAAAATATTGAAATTGAGGTGAAAAAAACATCACTTTTTCTCTACGTTTTACTCTGTAACTTTTTCCTGCAATGTCAGATTTTCGAAAGCAATATACCATTACGTCTGCTGGATTCCTCTGGTTGCGGGGATATATAGGGCTTGTAGGTTCATCAAGAACCCTAGGTACCCAGAGCCAATAAATGAGCTGCACCCTGCAGTGCGTTTTCACTCTATACCGGGTATACAGCAATTCATTTGCTGAAATATAAAGAGTGAAAAATAGCTATCAAGAAAACCTTTGTATTTCCAAAAAGGGCACAAGATAAGGTGTTGAGGAGCCGTGGTTATTTGCACATCTCTGAATTCCGGGGTGACCTTACTAGCATGTGAATTACAGGGCATTTCTCAAATAGATGTCTTTTTTACACACTCTCTTATATTTGGAAGGAAAAAATGTAGAGAAAGAAAAGGGGCAATAACACTTGTTTTGCTAATCTATGTTCCCCCAAGTCTCCCGATAAAAATGATACCTCACTTGTGTGGGTAGGCCTAGCGCCTGCGACAGGAAACGCCCCAAAACGCAACATGGACACATCACATTTTTTTAAAGAAAACAGAGGTGTTTTTTGCAAAGTGCCTACCTGTAGATTTTGGCCTCTAGCTCAGCCAGCATCTAGGGAAACCTACCAACCCTGTGCATTTTTCAAAACTAGAGACCTACGGGAATCCAAGATGGGGTGACTTGTGGGGCTCTGACCAGGTTCTGTTACCCAGAATCCTTTGCAAACCTCAAACTTTGGCTAAAAAACACATTTTCCTCAAATTTTGGTGACATAAAGTTCTGGAATCAGAGAGGAGCCACAAATTTCCTTCCACCCAGCGTTCCCCCAAGTCCCCTGATAAAAATGATACCTCACTTGTGTGGGTAGGCCTAGCGCCCTCGACAGGAAATGCCCCAAAACGCAACGTGGACACATCACATTTTTTTAAAGAAAACAGAGGTGTTTTTTGCAAAGTGCCTACCTGTAGATTTTGGCCTCTAGCTCAGCCGGCACCTAGGGAAACCTACCAAACCTGTGCATTTTTGAAAACTAGAGGCCTAGGGGAATCCAAGATGGGTGACTTGTGGGGCTCTGACAGGGTTCTGTTACCCAGAATCCTTTGCAAACCTCAAAATTTGGCTAAAAAAACACGTTTTCCTCACATTTTGGTGACAGAAAGTTCTTGAATCAAGAGGTGCCACAAATGTCCTTCCACCCAGCGTTCCCCCAAGTCTCCCGATAAAAATGATACCTCACTTGTGTGGGTAGGCCTAGCGCCCGTGACAGGAAATGCCCCAAAACGCAACGTGGACACATCACATTTTTTTAAAGAAAACAGAGGTGTTTTTTGCAAAGTGCCTACCTGTAGATTTTGGCCTCTAGCTCAGCCGGCACCTAGGGAAACCTACCAAACCTGTGCATTTTTTAAAACTAGAGGCCTAGGGGAATCCAAGATGGGGTGACTTGTGGGGCTCTGACCAGGTTCTGTTACCCAGAATCCTTTGCAAACCTCAAAATTTGGCTATATGTTTTCCTCACATTTTGGTGACAGAAAGTTCTGGAATCAGAGAGGAGCCATAAATTTCCTTCCACCCAGCGTTCCCCCAAGTCTCCCGATAAAAATGATACCTCACTTGTGTGGGTAGGCCTAGCGCCCGCGACAGGAAATGCCCCAAAACGCAATGTGGACATATCACTTTTTTTTAAAGAAAACAGAGGTGTTTTTTGCAAAGTGCCTACCTGTAGATTTTAGCCTCTAGCTCTAGCCTCTAGCTAGGGAAACCTACCAAACCTGTGCATTTTTGAAAACTAGAGATCTAGGGGAATCCAAGATGGGGTGACTTATGGGGCTCTGACCAGGTTCTGTTACCCAGAATCCTTTGCAAACCTCAAAATTTGGCTAAAAAAAACTCATTTTCCTCACATTTCGGTGACAGAAAGTTCTGGAATCTGAGAGGAGCCACAAATTTCCTTCCACCCAGCGTTCCCCCAAGTCTCCCGATAAAAATGATACCTCACTTGTGTGGGTAGGCATAGCGCCCGCCACAGGAAATAGCCCAAAACACAACGTGGACACTTCACATTTTTTCATAGAAAACAGTGCCTACCTGTGGATTTTGGCCTGTAGCTCAGCCGGCCCCAGGGGGGGCAGAAATGGCCTCAAATAAATTTGTCCCCACACCCCCCACCCCTCTCAGGAGCGACCCTTGCCTACGGGGTCGCTCCCCCTGCGTGACATTGGTGCCAAAAAAAAATCCCCGGTGCCTAGTGGTTTCTGCCCCCAAGGGGGCAGATTGACCTAAAATCGGCCAATCTGCCCCCCAGGGGGGCAGAAATGGTCTAAATACAATTTGCCCCCCAGGTCGCTAATAGGTCGCTCCCCATCTCTGAAAAAACAAACAAAAAAAAACAAACACAAAAAAGTAATTTGCCCTGGTGCCTAGAGGTTTCTGACCCCCCGGGGGCAGATCGGCCTAATAACAATAGGCCGATCTGCCCCCAAGAGGGGCAGAAATGGCCTAAAATAAATTTGCCCCCACAGACCCCCAAACCCACCCGGGAGCGACCCTTGCCTACGGGGTCGCTCCCCCTGCGTGATATTGGCGCCCAAAAAAAATTCCCCGGTGCCTAGTGGTTTCTTTCCCCTTGGGGGCAGAGTGACATAAAATCAGCCAATCTGCCACCGAGGGGGGCAGAAATGGTCTAAATACAATTTGCCCCCCAGGGGAGCGACCCTTGCCTAATGGGTCGCTCCCCATCTCTGAAAAAACAAACCAAAAAAAAAACACAAACAAAAAATTTGCCCTGGGGGCAGATCGGCCTAATAACAATAGGCCGATCTGCCCCCAGGGGGGGCAGAAATGGCCTAAAATAAATTTGCCCCCCCATCCCCGACCCCCCCCAGGAGCGACCCTTGCCTACGGGGTCGCTCCCCCTGCGTGACATTGGCGCCAAAAAAAAAAAACCCCGGGGCCTAGTGGTATCTGCCCCCCTTGGGGGCAGATTGGCATAGCAAAAATCGGCCGATCAGCCCCCAAAGGGGGCAGAAATGGCCTAAATACAATTTTTCCCTCCAGGGGAGCGACCCTTGTCCAAGGGGTCGCTCCCCATCTGCAAAACAAAAAAAACTAAAAATCCCTGGTGCCCAGCGCGATGGGGGAGACCCTGTGACAAATCAGGGCGTGCTCGCGCGCTGAGATCACAGGGGGGTGTGGAGGGGTCGGGGGTGGGGGGGGAAGGGCTTCCCCTTCCATCCCTGACTTGGGGGGGTGGGGGGAAGCACACAGATGGAGTGAGAACGCTCCCTCTGGGCTGTGTGCCGAAACGGGCTGCATTTAAAAAAAATAAACTGCTCTATTTAAAAGCAGTCACAGACATGTTGGTCTGTTGTCACCAGCAGGCCACCATCCCTGTGAGGGCAGCCATTCCCTCCAAATCGCGACCTACCTCATGAACATTCATGAGGTAGGTCATTTGCGACCCCATTGGGAATCGCAAACATTGTAAAGTACACTGTTGTACATTCGGTTTTGTGACTCGCAAATTGAGAGTCGCTAAGACTCACAGTTTGTGAGTCACAAAACCGAATCTTTGTACAGGTGGCCCTATGACACATTACTCTACTCTACACTAGCCAACTCCAGTGTACTCCACTCCACTCCACTATACTCTACTCTATTACACTTTATTCCACTCTATGCCACTGTACTATATTCGGTTCCATGCCACTCCACAGCCCAGCCCAACACTCTACTTCACTGTATGCAACTCCTCTGTACAACACCGTACTGCACTCTATGACACTCTACTCCACTCTATTGACATCCACTCTACACGACTCTTACTACACTGTATGTTCCTCAATGACACTCCACTCAACTTATCTCTATGATACGCCACTCCAATTTATGACACATCACTCTGCTCTACACTTTCTTCTACTGTACTCCATGACACTCCACTTGACAATATTCCACACTATGACACTCTTCTTCACCCTACTCCACTCTGACAGTCTATGACATTCTACTCTACTGTTCGACATGCCATTCCATTGTGCAACCCGCTGCTCCAGTCTATGATACCTGACTCCACTATATGAGACACCATGCGACTACAGTATATAACACTTCACTATACTGTACAACATGCTACTGCACTCTACTCCAATCGATTCCAATGTATAATGCTACAGCCTATGATAATAGACTTTACAACACTCTCCTCCACTGTACTGTACAACACTCCACATAGCAACTGTACACTTGCGACACTAGACTCTATGATCTGAAACTCATTTCTATTTAACTGTTTTGAAAAACATTGAAATTCAATTAAAAAAACAAAGGTTAAAGCTTAGTTATAGTTAGGAAAACTTATTTACCCTATACAAACCACGTTTATATTACACAAACTTTAAAAATTCCAACGTTTTAGTTATAAATTTCATTTACAAGGTATCCACCACTTTTAAATCATTATAAGAAGTGGCCACCATTACACACTCTTTTCAGGCCACTAGTAGCATTTGGTATACAGAGTACCACTTTACCAGGGACATATAGGTAAATGAAATATGCCCATTATGGATAGGCCACTGTTACCATGTTTTAAAAAGAGTGAACACATGCACTTTAGCACTGGTTAGCAGCTGTAAGGGCACAGAGTCCTAAAGCCAGCAAAAACGAGATCAGCAAAAAATGGAGGAGGAAAGCAAAACATTTGAGGGAAACCTATCCTAAGACTGACATGTCTAACAGTGGGAAAACATGACTTTATTGGAGAACGCTACCTCTCAAGCTCAGGCAGACCGCATCACTGAAGCAGTTCAGGAAGGACCTCAAGACCCGCTCTTCGACTGAGCAGCACACCCACAAACAGCACCTTGAGACCCTATGGGTGATTAGCTGCGCTCTACAAATCTATGATCGATTGATTGGTTGAGAGGACTTGGAGTAATGAACGTTACTGGTAAGTTGCAGGGGCATTGCCCTCTCATCCATCTTCCATGTTAGTCCTTGCCAGTGAGAGAATACCCAAGCAGAATCAGATTGACTATAGAAACAATATAAGAAGGCCAAGTGAACAATGCAAATCAAACTCTTTAATAAAGGTGACTATTTATAACACTGGTGTATTTCATATGTCTGATACAGCCAAGAAGGCACAATCCCCAAAAGAATTAGAAAAACTTTCTCCCAACTAAACCCTGTAATGGGAAAAGAAAGTGTGAGAGATTTGCAATGCCGTGGCACAGAAAATGTCCCTCAAAGAGGTCCCCCTAAAGGAAGCCCAGGAGGCTGGCAACCCTCTACTGGCCTAAAGGAAGCCCAGGAGGCTGGCAACCCTCTACTGGATCTACCTTCAAAGTGGAGTTTGAGATAATTCATAACACAAAATTATGGTAGACTTGATCCATTTAGACAGAGTTGATGTGGGAGGACGAGAACTCTTATTTGGTTAGCCAAAAGGTGACAAATACTGCATCCATTTTTAGGTTGAGCATTCGAGACCTCTTGTATATAGTTTAGTATGTACTTCTATACTTCTTTGTGGGGTCTCTGCTTTTTCACTGGTTTGTTTCAGTGTCCTCAAAAAATCCTTGCTTGCTAGTGGTCAATCCTTGCTCTTTGTCCCACCTTCTCCATAGTTGTACACTCCCCTGGAGCATGGCCCTAATACTTGTACCCTTCCACTTGTGCCTATGTAGCATGTGCTCAGGGATTACTTTTTTCTTAGGCTAATAGTATTTGACCAGAGCGCTGGATGTTTCAGTTGCTCCAGGCTGTTTCTGTTTACAGGGTTGTAGTCTATTACTTATTTTCATCTGCAGTCATGTGTGACTTTGTTTATTCCATTGCTTACCCTCGCTCAAGCATTTTCTGCTCTTGCATTGCAAATGCTTGTTCCTTTTGTCTGTCTCTGTCTTTGAACCGTCCGCTTATGTCAACTGTTTTACTTTTTATTTTCAGTTTGTGTGGGAAGAAAACGCTAATGGCTCTAACTCGAGCGAACGTGAGACCCATTGCAGATCAAATGCTTCTTTTTTGGCTTTCCAAACACGCTCAGACGACAGCCGTAAATCAGGTCCTTATCTTATTTGTAATTTTTCTATGCTCTCTTTCTTCCCCCTTTTTGCGAGGCACTCTCAATCAAATGCAATCATGGCAGCTGTTCTTCTTCCAGAACAGAAATTGACCTGTGTCGCCCAAACGCATATCAGCTTTTGACTCAGTGCCAAGAGAGTTACAAGGGCAGAGCAGACTCTACTGTGCAGCTGGTTTCGGAAGCGAGGGCATAGATGAGAAAAAAAACACACTCCATTTTTACCAGTGCTTTGGTCTGTGCTCTTGCCTTCAGAACTTTAGCATGAATCTACCTACATTTAGATTAATGGCTTTCTTCATAGTTTTTTTTAGTTCTTTTTTACGTGTGTCAAGTCTGCAGAATAAACTTATTTGGCACTTACAGGCACTATGAGACAGAGAGAGACTAGATTCTCAGAGCCCACCTCACAGCGCCACAGACCTTTGCCGCAGTTCCTACCCGCTCCTTTTCTGACACTGAGCACAGCTGCTGTTCTATGGAAGCAAACAGTGCAATCACAGCCAGCAGATCTCGACAAGGAAAAGCTGTGCACTCCAGTGCTTAATTTGTAAATAAAAAGGTGCTGGTGCCCAAAGCCCTCTTCTTAAACATGCGGCTGCTGCAATTAAATGTGCGACAACGAAATACTGAGGCAGCGTGATCCTGAAGCCATCTCGGGCCTCTTCAATCCATATAAAGCCACTCCCTGCCCCTTCAGCTCACTCTTGCAACTTTCTAATTTCTCCCTTTGTGACGCTTTTTCGTTTTTCCCTTTCTTCCTCTTTCCCATATGTGTCTTTTGCTTGCAGCAAATGCTTGAGGCAGAAGAATAATCCCCGGCCCTCAAAAATAAGTGCTGATGCTCAGCACCGGAAACAACAAGCACAAATTAAGCACTGGTGCATTCCCACACTCAGAACACTACCCTTTATATGAAAACCATGTGCTGTCTCATTACCACAGCCATCAGCTGCTACTGCGGGGAACTCTGCGACTCAACGCAACGGGATGTGTGACTCCTTTGTTGAGTCTATGGGCCAGATGTAGCAACCAGTTTGCGACTCGCAAACGGCAAAAATCGCCGTTTGCGAGTCGCAAACCGGAGTTTGCTATGCAGAAATGCATTTTGCGAGTCGGGACCGACTCGCAAAATGCATTTCAGAGTCGCAAATAGGAAGGGGTGTTCCCAGATGGTAGCCCACTCGCAAATTGGAAGGGGTCCCCATGGGACCCCTTCCCCTTTGTGAGTGGACCCACCAATATTTTTTCAGAGTAGGCAGTGGTCCAAGGGACCACTACCTGCCCTGAAAAAATCCGAAACTAAAGGTTTTGTTTTCTTTTTTAAGTGCAGCTCGTTTTCCTTTAAGGAAAACGGGCTACACTTGAAAAAAAAAAAAACTGCTTTATTTCAAAGCAGTCACGAACATGGAGGTCTGCTGGTCCCAGCAGGCCTCCATACCCATGAGTGACCATACTCGCTATGGGGCCGCAATTTAATATTAATGACGTGGGTCTTTGCGACCCCATAGCGACTCGCAGACGGTGTCTGAGACACCGTTCTGCATTGCAAATTGCAACTCGCAATTTGCAAAGTTGCTACATCTGGCCCTATATTCCACCATGGATGCCAGAGGCAGACTGTGAACAGGGAAGAATTCCATAGCAGGTGTAGTCAGTTTTTTACATTTTACTGAGGCCTAATCTTTGATAAATTGCTAGATTGCCAATCGGGGAATGTTTGCTCCAGATGCTGATATATGAGTAATTATAGACTTCATGTTTGTTAAAAAAAAAAAATTGTCCCTCCTTAATTATATTGTATTTCAAGTTGATTTGTTTTTATAACAGAACAATTTGCCTGCAACACATGTAAATAAATGCATGTCATTAAAAGCAGCGGTGTTTCAAGGATAAATCAGTAATTTGACGAACACTTTTCTGTTATGTTTTTGGCCAATAAAATGTTACCCTGCCCCTACTAAATGGGAGCAAACACAGAATTTAACAGGGTGGTGCTGGAGGGTGTAGTCCACGCTGAAAGGCACCATTAGCAAGTTAGCATTAGCAAGTTTGCTGCACATGGAGCCACTTTCCAGGGAGACACCGTTTGTCAACAACTGGATATGAATTATACAGAACTGCTTGGGGACAGAAACCACACCAATTCCTTTTGGGAAAACTAATGACAAATAGGAGCTTTAAAAGAACATTTAACAAATATCTTAGTGCAAAAATCAGGTATTACAAAGGCAGTTCCACTGGGCCTTTAACGCTCAGCCCCTGACTGTGCATTGTCTGCAACAGATCAATTGCTAATTCTCCCTTGTGCTTTAAAAAGAAGGCAGCAGGTTTCAAAGGTTTTTTCAGCAGTGACTTGTGGTTTACTGACAGTGTCTCAGCCCTTCCTGCCTTTCAGGGGTAGGAACGTGGTATCTCTTCCTTTTAATAAATGGTTCACATTTTAGTATTTACATTTTGTTGCACGTTGGGTTATCAAAAGGAGTAGATACTACCTTTTGTGTCTTAAAGGCTGGAACTCTGTTAGTTTAGGACCCATTATTCCTGTTTCATTTTTTACATGTACAGTGGAACTTACTACATGCCAACCCCTCTAGCCCTCCAATAAAAAACGTTGTCCATAAGATAGACTCTAGCCCATTATATTTTGGAATTTGATAATTACATTTTTCAGTTTTTCCCTATTTGGAAATTGTTGGATTTTTTTGCCTATGCAGGGTCATCCCCAATCTTTTTGCCTCCTGCCTCCTATTTTCTCTGACCTGTTGCTGGTGGTTTGTGAACTCTGAGCACTTTACCACTGCTAACCAGTGCTAAAGTGCATATGCTCTCTATGTAAATTGTATGTAATTGTTTTACACATGATTGACATATTTGATTTACTAGTAAGTCCCTAGTAAAGTGCACTAGAGGTGCCAGGGCCTGTAAATCAAATGCTACTAGTGGGCCTGCAGCACTGGTTGTGCCACCCACATGAGTAGCTCTGTAATCATGTCTCAGACCTTCCACTGTAGTGTCTGTGTGTGCAGTTTTAACTGTAAATTCGACTTGGTAAGTGTACCCACTTGCCAGGCCTCAACCTTCCCTTTTCTTACATGTCAGACACCCCTAGGGTAGGACCTAGGTAGCCCCAAGGGCAGGGTGCAGTGTATGGTTAAGGCAGGACATATAGTATTGTGTTTTATATGTCCTGACAGTGAAATATTGCTAAATTCATTTTTCACTGTTGGAAGGCCTGTCCCTCTCATAGGTTAACATGGGGGCTACCTTTAAATCTGATTAAAGTGTAGACTCCATTTGGGAATGGATGGACATGTGGAGTTTGGGGTCTGTGAGCTCACAATTTAAAAATACATCTTTTAGCAAAGTTGATTTTAAGATTGTGTGTTTGAAAATGCCACTTTTAGAACGTGAGCATTTTCTTGCTTAATTTCTGTAACTCTGCCTGTTTGTGGATTCCCTGTCTGGGTCAGTTTGACAGTAAGGCTGGTTGCACCTAACACTAGACCGTGACACAAAGGGAGCTGGGGTGTAGTCTGCATTTCCTGAGGAGCCATCTGTGCTAGGAGGGAGGGGAAGAGTGGTCACTTACACTTGAAAGGTCTGTGCCTGTCCTCACACAACGCAGTTTCCAACCCCCTGATGAGTGTCTGGGGCCTGGCATGGGCAAGGCAGGATTTCACATTCAAAAGAGACTTTACTTTGAAGTAGGCCTACTTCAAAGGAGAAATTGGGTATAAGAAGGGCACCTAAAACCACACACTTTAGAACACTTCTGAAAACAAGAGGAACCTCTGCCTGGAGAAGAGCTGAAGAGCTGAGGAAGAAGAGCTACCCTTCCTGTGACTGTGCTTTGTGGAGCTATCCTGCAGTTGCTGCTTCTGACAGAGTAAGATGGCAAATACTGGACTTTGTGTGCCTTCCATCTTGTGAAGAAATCTCCAAGGGCTTGATTTAGAGCTTGCCTCCTGTTGTTTGAAGTCTCAGGGACAGCAAATACTTCTCTCTGCCAGCACCTGGAGTGTCTGGAGAGACTCCTGCTCTGACAAGTGGTGCCCTGTCCAGTCCCTGGGCCCTTGGAAGGAAAGATGGTGGAAATTCAAGGAAATCGACATCGGACGACTTCGGACCGACGCTGCTGCTGAATCCGGTGATGCCAACTGCATCCGACTCCGTTATCTTCATTGGAACGCAACGACCTTCACAGGCCCGACATCGCTGCAGCCCCTCCAAAGTCCGCGACTACGTGGAAGTCGCCGCACCACGTCGTGACCGACGCCGCTCAAAGAGCGCGGATTCAATGTTTCGCACAGACGCCGCAATCCCTGACTTCGCGCATTGGCTCATTTTCATTTCTTCATCAAGGTACTGTACCTGGGGGTCTACGCGACTCCGTGTCCGGCGCCGCTGGTGTCGGATTGTTGGGAACGACTCCGTTATGAGGCCGTGTTAACGCCTCATCGAAGCATTTTGTGTATCTAAGTGCTATTGTTTAGTTTAATCTTTACAAATTCATAACTTAACTTGTGTATGTCGGATGTTTGTTGATTTGGTCTTGTTTTGTTTAGATAAATATTCCCTATTTTTCTAAACTGGTGTTGTGTCATTTTGGAGTGTTTTTATTAAGTTACTGTGTGTGTTGGTACAAATACTTCGCACCTAGCACTCTGAAGTTAAGCCTACTGCTCTGCCAATCTACCAAGGGGGTAAGCAGGGGTTAGCTGAGGGTGATTCTCTTTTATCCTGACTAGAGTGAGGGTCCTTGCGTGGACAGGGGGTAACCTGACTGTCAACCAAAGACCCCATTTCTAACAGAAATTATTTACCTTTGACCCAGCCACTCTAGCTCTTCATTTTTTTACCGCTCAGCCTTAGGTTTACGTGGCAGGAAGCTGTGTTGGGATTTACTCTCACCTTACTTTAAAGTGAATTGTTGGCACCTCTGTGGCATTCAGAGCGGGTGCTTCAGGATGGAGATGACCCCCTCCTGACACAAGAGGAACAATCAGAGCGTGTGTCTAGGTGGTAGTCTGCTTTGGCACATGGTTCACTAATTACTGTAATTTCACTGGGAAACGGTGAAAAGCAAGATTGCAGATCATCTTGACTTTTGTTAACTCCATATGGTTACCATTGTAAATGTTATTTGACCTTCACAAGCATCTAACCAACATTTGTATTTATTTAAATACATTTTAGCTGCAGACAACTAAAAGTGCAAGGCAGCTAGACGTACTGTACAGCAATCAATAACCCTCACTGTGAACGTGTGGAAAAAACAAAGGGCTGGTGCTCTTGAGACTAAATCAGTCAGTTTACTTATTAATTAGTTAAGCAAGTTTTAATGCCAAAGCAAATATAACATTTTCTAAAACTAAATAATATCATTATTGAAAACAAGTAGGACAAAGTTGCCCATAACCACACTAACTTTATAAGTTAATACAATTTAATTAATAAAACCAAACAGTCTCTCTCTCTCACACTCTCTCACGCTCTGACAAACTGCTCCCACCTCTCTCAAAAAATTAAAATCAAAACTTCAAACACACTTTCATTCCTATGAATTTTCCAACTTGACATCATTAAAACACACAGTATACTCCTCTTCTTACATTTGCACGCACACAAACACTATTACTTTATACGTCTGTTGCATGCCCTACCCTTTTTTCACTGTTTCACACACACGTTCTACTGCTCCATCGTAAATTCCCCAATTCATACACAAACTATCACTATCTGTCTTCCTGTCTATTCTCTGCAGATCTCACCCATCTATCCACATAATACCATTACACAAATGAACCATGCACAACTCCACAACTAACAATTCCAAAATAAAACACATAATCCCACCACACAAAACACACATCTACTGCACTCCAAACCAAAAACATAAATAAAAGACATTGGCCCTCATTACAACATTGGCGGTAAAAGGCGCTTACCGCCGTGCAGAAGACCGCCAAAACACCGCTGTGGAATTCCGCCACAGCTATTATGATCCACAGTTTGGAATCCTCCAAAATTCAGACACCCACACGAGTCCGCCACACCAAAGGTCAGTGATAACCTGGCAATAACAAAACCTCCACCGTCACGCCAACAGAAATACGCCCACACTATCACGACACACGAATCCACGCGGCGGTCTTTCAACCGCGGTATTCCATTGGGGGTACACACAGAACACAAATTTACAAAACACAGCCACATTGGACAATTCAAAATACACACACCTGATACACATACACACACCACTCCCACACACCCAATACAATTTAAAACACACACCCACATCACCCACAGACCCCTACTACCAAAAACTCAGAAAGAAGGCCAGAGAGAGAGACAGCACCAGCAAGAACAACAGCATCCACAGGCACACAACACCATCACCCACAGAACTACCACGTGCCTCACACAACACACCACTACATATCAGCACACTTATCACCACACACTCCACCCCACACATCACCTACACCACCCCATGGCACGGCAAAGACACCCAGGTTCTCGGAGGAGGAGCTCAGGGTCATGGTGGAGGAAATCGTTTGGGTAGAGCCACAGCTATTCGGATCGCAGGTGCAGCACACCTCAATTGCACGGAAGATGGAGCTATGGCAAAGAATAGTGGTCAGGGTAAACGCAGTGGGACAGCACCCAAGAAATCAGGAGGACATCAGGAAGAGGTGGAACGACCTACGGGGGAAAGTGCGTTCTGTGGTCTCAAGACACCACCTGGCGGTTCAGCGGAATGGCGGCGGACCCCCATCTCCTCCCCCACAACTAACAACATGGGAGGAACAGGTCTTGGCGATTCTGCATCCTGAGGGCCTCGCAGGAGTAGGTGGAGGAATGGACTCTGGTAAGTCAAATCTTAAGTATTTCATCCCCCACCCTACCTGCATGCCAGCACATACCCCCACCCTCACCACTCTAACTCCTCACAAATGTCCCTACATCACAAACCACACATCCTAACACCAAGCCCTGCATGCAACAACAAAGTATGGGCACCCATCACCAAAGCATGCCCACTGCACATACCCATACAACCCCCTAAACCATCATCACACAAGGTCCCACACAGGAATGCAAGCACTGGGGTACACGGTCACCCACCCATTGCACATCGTGGCCCACACAGATGTAATAACCATCCTTTTATACCCCTGCAGGACCCCTACCCAACGTCACCAGACATGTCCACACCACCAACAGAAGAGGCCCACAGTGATGACAGCAGCTCTGTCCAACTGGATCTAGATGACCAGCCCGGCTCATCGGGGACCTCTGGACAGTCGGTTCCCCTGACACAGTCACAGGGCACTACAGACCTTCCCCCCTCTGGAAACACCAGCACAGCACCCACCCAGTGGGCCCATACCTCCGTCCCCAGGACACGTCAATCAGCAGTGTGTCCACCACTACAGGGAACCCAGGCTAACCCACCACCCCAACAACAACAGGGACCTGGGGGCAGTGGCAGTGGGCACACGGTCCAGGGGACGGAGGCCCAGGAACACAGGGGAACTGGGAGGGCTGCTGTACGACAGGGGGCGGACAGGCCAAGGGAACCCACTCTCCACGGGGCCCTCTCCTCCATCATGGGAGCCACCACCACTCCCAGGAGACGATGGCAACGGTACTGGCCAAGTTTCAGGAGACCCAGTGCCTGCAGGAGGAACAGTATATGGGCTTCAGGGAGGAACTCAGAACCATCAGCTCCACCCTGGGCACCATCGTAGGGGTGCTGAAGGAGCTCGTGAACAACAGGAGGGACACTGTGGCACTACAAGGGGCCCCTGACACTAGCATGGATGATGAACTGCCAACCACCTCCGCCGGCCCTAGTGGACAGGACGCCCCGCCACAGGACCACCACACCAGCACCCCGCCCCTTGCAGAGGGAGAACCACCCCCCAAACGGTCCCTGAGATCCATGACAAAGACAGAGCATGATGCCAAGACCCCCGCCAAGAAATGAGACTACCCTGATTGTCATCCTACTGTCCCACTTTGTCACCCTGTCCATACTTAAACTGCCCCAGCTCCACTTCCTATGCCCATATGGACAATGCACCTGTGAGACTAATAGACTGGACTCTGCCATGGACATTCCTCCGCCATCACCCCTCACCATTTTACTACCCCTTCCAATATTGAGCACTTAAATAAACACACTTAAAGCACAAAACAATCTGAAGTCTGTCTGTGATTTCGAAATAGTGTATTAGCAATTACAGTGACAAAATGCTCTTACAATTGTAATGTCAACATACCTATGTCACACAGCTCTAGTCCATGAGGAATCTAAGCAGATGTCACACAGTGGGACCCACATCTGTGAAATCGTAAGGGAAAGTGACAACTCAGTGCCAACACACTGGGTGAAAGTAGAGAGGTAGTAGTGTTAAAGTACATGTAGTAGGCAGGTCTGTACTCTTACCTGTGTCTCACTGGAAATATTGCTGGATCACTGAGTCCCTGTTGTTCATGTCTTCTTCCTCTGCTTCCTCGTCTTCACTGTCCACAGGCTCCACAGCTGCCACAACACCGCCATCTGGACCATCCTCCTGCAGAAAAGGCACCTTTCGTCGCAAAGTCAAGTCAAGTTGTGAAGCATACAGCAGGCCACGGTGATCTGGCACACCTTCTTTGGTGAGTAGAATAGGGATCCACCTGTCATATGGAGGCACCGGAACCTGGCCTTCAGGAGGCCGAAGGTCCGCTCGATCACCCTCCTAGTTCGCCCATGGGCCTCATTGTAGCGTTCCTCTTCCCTTGTCCTGGGATTCCTCACTGGGGTCAGTTGCCATGACAGGTTGGGGTAACCAGAGTCACCTGCAAACGGCGAGAGACAACTGTTAGACACGCACTAACCTGTAGGGATATCCCCAGACCCAGACAACCATTCTCACTGTCTTGCTCCCAGGTGATCACCTAATAGCCACACACGGTGCCCCTGGAGTTGACCCATCACATAAGGGATGCTGCTATTACGCAGGATGTAGGCGTCATGCACTGAGCCAGGGAACATGGCATTCACATGGGAGATGTACTGGTCGGACAAACATACCATCTGTACATTCATTAAATGATAACTCTTCCTGTTTCTGTACACCTGTTCACTCCTGCGGGGGGGGACCAAAGCCACATAGGTCCCATCAATGGCACCTATGATGTTGGGGATATGTCCCAGGGCATAGAAATCACCTTTCACTGTAGGCAAATCCTCCACCTGAGGGAAAACGATGTAGCTCCGCATGTGTTTCAGAAGGGCAGACAACACTCTGGACAACACGTTGGAAAACATAGGCTTGGACATCCCTGATGCTATGGCCACTGTTGATTGAAATGACCCACTTGCAAGGAAATGGAGCACTGACAGCACCTGCACTTGAGGGGGGATTCCTGTGGGATGGCGGATTGCTGACATCAGGTCTGGCTCCAACTGGACCCACAGTTCCTGGATTGTGGCACGGTCAAGCCTGTATGTGATAATCACATGTCGCTCCTCCATTGTCGACAGGTCCACCAACGGTCGGTATACCGGAAGATGCCGTCGACTCCTCACATGTCCCAGCGGACGGTGCCTATGAAGGACAACAGCGAGCACAGAGTCAAACAACTCAGAGGTACGTACCCACAGTTTACACAGAAAACCATTCATACACAAATGGTGGCCTGTATGTGTGTTGAGTCTAGGCCTAGGTATGTGTGACGCAGTTGAAAATTAATCCATGTGGGCCCCTGAAATGGCAGCTGCCTGACCTCTAAAGTGGGATAATGGGATGTGAGGTAACTGCATTGTACACCGTCGTGGAAGGCGGTCGAAGACCGCGGCGCAATGCTGCATTGGTTAGCATTGGACCCTATGGGTCCCAGGAGCCAATGACGATGTACGCCAGCGGTGACAGTACGCACCGCCGCGGATGTGTCCGCCATTTTCTATCTGTTCTATCACTCGATACCTGATCTTCGACAGGAGAGGGCCTACACTGCAAGTGCTGCTGTGACCTCGGTCTGGAAGAGACAATGGCTCGAGTGTCTGGGGAAAGGGCCCCTGTCTTCACATCAGAGGAGTTGGAGAAACTCGTGGATGGGGTCCTCCCCCAGTACACGCTACTCTACGGTCCTCCAGACAAACAGGTAAGTACACTGGGAGCATACTGTATGGGCTATGCGTGTGTGGAGACGGCTGGATGTAAGAAGGAATGGGGGAGAGTGCGGCGTGCATGAAATGATGGTGAATGCATGTGCCACATGGCAAGGGTAGGGATGCGGGCCAATCACTTTGACGGTGCAGTTGGTAATAACTTACTCTTCCCCCTGTACATTTCATGTAGGTCAGCGCCCACCAGAAAAAACATATTTGGCGTGCCATCGCCAAGGATGTCTGGACCCTGGGGGTCTACCACAGACGGAGTACCCAATGCCGGAAAAGATGGGAGTATATTCGCCGTTGGAGCAAGAAGACGGCGGAGGCTCAGCTGGGGATGGCCTCCCAACGTGGAAGGGGTGCCCGTCGCACCATGACCCCCCCTGATGTTCAGGATCCTGGCGGTGGCCTACCCGGAGTTGGATGGGCGCTTGAGGGCATCACAGCAGACACAAGGGTGTGAGTACACTCTCATTCTGCTGACTTTGCTCGCCGTGGAGGGGTCTGGGTGGGGGAGGTGGGCTGTGGTTTTCCCTAGGCCAGGGCGAGTTCCCTAGGCAAGGTCCCTCCGTAAGGCAGGCCATGTGGCACCCCACCCCACCTCTGTAGAGTGCCAAGTACACCTAGTCATGCCCCTGTGTTACCTATGTGTGCAGATGTCGCCCATAGCCTTGTAGGGCATTTCCCAGGAATTGAACAGTGGAGCCCAAGAGCGCGGCGTAGTGCAGGGGGCTTCTGTGTCTGTCGTGTCCGCCAACGGTAGCGGTAATGCATGCACTCAACATGTCTTTCTTATGTCGTCCCCCCCTTTTTGTGGTCTCCCTGTTCTTGTGTGCATTAGAATCATCAGGCGGAGGAGCAGTGGCACCGGAGCACCAGGGGGCTGCATCCCACATGGCCATGGAGAGCCACACTACGGACTCGGACTTCACCAGTGGGAAGGAGGGCGAGGGGAGCTCCATGGCGGGGACAGGAGCTGACACTAGTGACACAGACTCGTCCTCTGATGGGAGCTCTCTTGTGGTGGTGGCAACATCTGTGCCCCCCCATCTATTGTTACAGCCGCCACCCCCCCTTCCAGCACCACCCTCCCAGCAGCCCCTCAGCCTTCGCCCCGTGCCCACTCACTCGGAGGATGGGCATCACCTTGGCCCCAGGCACCTCAGACCCTGCCCCAGTCACACCTGCTGCCCTCAGTGAGGAGGCCATTGACCTCCTCAGGTCCCTCACTGTTGGGAAGTCTACCATTTTTAATGCCATCCAGGTTGTAGAAAGGCAGTTGCAACAAACAAATGCATTCCTGGAGGGCATTCATTCTGGTCAGGCGGCCCTTCAGTGAGCTTTTCAGACTCTGGCCTCAGCACTGATGCCAGCCATTGTCCCTGTGTCTAGCCTCCCCCCTCCAACTTCCTCCACCCAGACCCAATCCCCTGTACCTCAGCCTATCCCAAGCACACCTACAGCCCAGCATGCACACACCTCAATACACAAGGGAAGCTCAGGCAAACATAAGCACCACACATCCCACAGGCACTCATGCAAGCATCACACACATACAGACACACCAACATCCACTGCCTCCACTGTGTCCCCCTCCTCCTCGTCTCCCTCCTTCCTCCCAGTCTCGTCTACACTGACACCTGCATGCACTACCTCTACAGCCACTATGTCCCTCTCCAGCACACCCATCAACACACCCCGCTCACGTGCAGTCACCACCCCCACTACCATTCACACGTCCCCTGTGTCCTGTCCCAGTGTGTCTGTGACGTCCCCTCCCAAGATACACAAACGCAGGCACACACCCACCCAACAGCCATCCACCTCACAACAGCCTCCAGCGTATGAACCTTCACCCAAAGTCAGCAAACGAACACCTCCTACAACCACCACCTCTTCCTCCACTCCCAAACCCCCTCCAGCTACCCATCCCAGTGTGTCAAAAAAACTTTTCCTGTACAACCTTGACCTCTTTCCCACACCTCCCCCACCCCGTCAGTCTCCTAGGTCCCGAACTAGCACTTCAGCCAGTGTGGCACGGAGTCACAGCACAGACAGTCCCCCACCTGTGAAGCATCAGAAGTTGGCCAGTACCCGGCGGGAGAGGGGGAAGACTCCAGCCACCAAAGCCGCTCCCAGGGGTCCCGGTGGGAGTGTGGACGCAGCTGTGACACCCTCCAAGGTGGGGAAGGGCCACAAGAAACCAGGAATGTCTGGGAAGAGCAGCACAGAGGAGAAGACCGCCATCATCCCCGCTGCCCAGGAGGCCACCTCCAGCACCAGCCCAGCTGCCCAGGACAGGACCGCCAGCACAAGCCCAGCTGCCCAGGACAGGACCGCCAGCACAAGCCCAGCTGCCCAGGACAGGCCCGCCAGCACATGCCCCACCTGCCCAGGACAGGACCGCCAGCACAAGCCCAGCTGCCCAGGACAGGCCTGCCAGCACAAGCCCACCTGCCCAGGAGCCCACCGCCAGCAAAAGCCCCACTGAGCCATGAATGACCGCCAGCAGCTGAGTCCCTGAAATGGAGACCACCGCCTCAAGCACCACTGCACAGGGCACCGCCATCTCAAGCACCACTGAACAGGGCACCGCCGTCTCAAGCACCGCTGAACAGGGTACCGCCGTCTCAAGCACCGCTGAACAGGGCACCGCCGTCTCAAGCACCGCTGCACTGGGCACCGCCGTCTCAAGCACCGCTGAACAGGGCACCGCCATCTCAAGCACTGCTGGCCCATGAGAGGCAAGGGCACTGACGCAACTGAGTCCGTCACGGGGTGAATGATGCACTCTGGGCACCATGTCCCCTCCAGAACCAGTGGAGACTGTCATCCACTACCTCTGTCCTTAGCAGGATGAAG
The DNA here is from genome assembly GCF_031143425.1 of Pleurodeles waltl. NCBI lineage: Eukaryota > Metazoa > Chordata > Amphibia > Caudata > Salamandridae > Pleurodeles > Pleurodeles waltl. The sequence goes on from NC_090442.1 coordinate 523,196,315, forward strand.
CACTCTGGGCACAAGGACCCCTCCAGAACCAGTGGAGTATCACATCCACTACCTCTGTCCTTGGCAGGATGAAGCCCTCTGGGCACAAGGCCCCCTCCAGAACCACTTGAGAGTCTGTGGCTTTGCACTCCCCAGGATCGAACAGTGGGCAAACCACCCACTGTAGAGACTTGTGAGACTGTGGCTTTGCACTCCCCAAGATTGAACAGTGGGCAAACCACCCACTGTATAGACTTGTGAGACTGTGGCTTTGCACTCGCCAGAATTGAACAGTGGATATGTGGCCCCCTCGTGGATTTGGCGTCGTGCACTCAAGCGGCTGAGGTGCCCCCCCTTTCCCTCCCCCTGAGGTGCCTGTTTAGTTGCTCTCTGATGCCCCTGCAGTGTTCCCTCCGTCATGGTCGGGGATCTTGTGTGGGCCTCGCCAATACCATGTGGTCCCTGTGTTCGAAGGACTTTATTAGAGCGCTACCTGGACTACTATGCTTGGTATATATTTTGTACAAGGTGTATAAATATATATATATATATACATGTTTCTGCTTACTTGCTTTTAATATATTACAATGGTTACACTAATTTTCTATTGTCTTTGCATTCTTCCGGGGGCTTGTGAGGTGTAACTGTGATGTATTGATATGCATTAGTGTGTGTGTTGTGGTGGGTGAGGGTGGGGGTGTTGCGTGTTGCGTGTCCCTGTTTTTTCCCTCCCCCCTCCCCTGTGTCGTAGGTGCAGTACTCACCGTGGTCTTCGCCACCAGCGTTCGTGCTCCTGGTAGAGGAGCAGGAAGACTATTGGAGGTAGAATTTGGAGTTCCGGATCCATGGCGTCCTGGTTCCTCGTGGGGTGTGTAGAGGTGAGCGTTTTTCCTTCTGGATTCCTGTTTCCGCTGGGTTTTTATCCGCGGTGAATCCGCCCCGGAAAAGGTGGCAGATTGGCCTGTCATAATAGTGTGGGCAGTACATTGGCTCCCGCCTGTGTGTTGGCGGTGACCGCTGCGCTGTTTGTTTGTACCGCCGTGGCGGTCGGAGTGTTAAAGTGGCTGTCTTTGTTGGTGGTTTCCACCACGGTCGTAATTGCAAATATTTTACCGCCGGCCTGTTGGTGGTCTTACCGCCGTTTTAACACCGACCGCCAGGGTTGTAATGACCACCATTGTAATTTACAACACCAGTAGCTCTAACTCTCACAAATGCAAGACCTATTGGCATATCCAATGCTTGTTTGAAATGGAGCTGTCCTGACTATTGGAAAGAAAGGGCTCTATACAAATCTAAAGTATGGAAGGCTTCATGGATGGTTCTGGAAAAAACACAGGAAAACAGTATCATGATAGCAGTGAAAGGATGATGGGACCTTAGGTAAAAAAAAACAGAAGGGCTTGAATGCAGGACCACCTTGTCTATGGAAAAACAAATGAAAGGGAAAACTGAAAGTAATGTACCTAGTTCTCCAACCCGATGTCCCGAACATATGGCAACCAAAAACACAAATTTTTGTGTTAACAATTTTAATGCACTAAATCTAATGGCTCAAATGGGGGAAGAGTTAGAACCTGCAGAACTGTAGGGAGATCCCATGGATGAACCAGGGAATGGAAGGAAGGACAATGTAGAAAACAGCTCCTCAATAGGCCTGCAGTTGAAGGGGCTGCCCCTATGGTAACTTTACCCCTAAAAGCCTGATTTCCCACCCACTAAACTCAAAAAGTGGAGACTGCCAACCTCTATCTGAAACCATTCTGCAGGATACCCAGAACCCTAACAGGATCACAAAGAGAAACCTGGAAGTCTTTGCTTAGTCACCATCGCTCAAAATTCTGCCAATGCCTACTAAGACATTTGTGTAGCTGGCTTATGGGACTTTTGATTAGCATCCACTTCTTCCAAAGAGCACCCTTTAGCTAACGAGAGTTCCCGTTCAGCAGCTAAACCCCCAGATTCAGATGACAGAGCAATGCTTGAGAGAACTGTGGTTGACTCAACGGGGATGGCTGTAGAGGAAAGAAACATAATGGAGACTTAGCCATTGCTGTCAACACTGGGAACCATGGACTCTGAACCCACTTTGGTGCAAACAAGACGACTTGGACATGATCATCTGGAAACTTTTGCAACCCTTGAGGAATTAGGGGGATCAGTGGAAAACAACAAAGTAGAACCCGCGGCTCCCGCTCTGAGAACGCATTTATTGCTCAGGCTTCCCTAATGGAAACTAGAGAGAAAAAGTGATGCAGCAGAGCATTATCCCCGGTCACAAATAGATCCAACTATGGATGTCTGAATCAGAGACACTTTTCCTGAAGAGGGATACTTCCTGCTCAGCTGGTCTGCAGACTCATTTAGATATAATGCCTTGAGAGATTGGAGATTAGACTCCATCCATGTACAACTCTCCCTGGAAAGGAGATGAAGGGAACAAACAACTACCCTTGGCGATTGATATATGCCACCACTACGTAGTGGTCCGATTAAATGCATAGAGCTTCATGATGGATCGGAAAAAGAAAGGTTGCTAGAGGCATTCTGACTGCAACTAACTCTCTCCAGTTAGCAGCCTTCGTATCCAGAGATGCCAAGTAAGTCCCTTGTGCCAGTAGTGGAAATATATCTTATAACATTGTCGTTTTGAAGGAGTGATGAATTAGGAACTAGTTTAGCGCACTCAAGATCAGCTACTAACAGTTTGCATTCCACAGTTTTTGTAATCATGTCGTCGAACTGCTGCCCAAAAAGAGAACATACATCAAAGGGCAGCTACATCAGAACTGCTTTCTGAGAAGAGTCAGCTTCCCAAGTCCACATCCATAGGTGACTTCATGCTGACACGGCTGCCCCAGATGCAGCAGCCAATGAGGAGGCTTTGTGCCCAGAGTGCATCATTCACCCCGTGATGGACTCAGTTGCGTCAGTGCCCTTGCCGCTCATGGGCCAGCGGTGCTTGAGACAGCGGTGCCCTGTTCAGCGGTGTTCGAGATGGCGGTGCCCTGTTCAGCGGTGTTTGAGATGGCAGTGCCCTGTTCAGCGGTGCTTGAGACTGCGGTGCCCTTTTCAGCGGTGCTTGAGACCGCGGTGCCCTGTTCAGCGGTGCTTGAGGGGGCGGTCTCCATTGCAGGGACTCAGCTGCTGGCGGTCCTTCATGGCCCAGCGGGGCTTTTGCTGGCGGTCCTTCATGGTCCAGAGGGGCTTGTGCTGGCGGTCCTTCATGGCCCAGCGGGGCTTGTGCTGGCAGTCCTTCATGGCCCAGCGGGGCTTTTGCTGGTGGTCATTCATGGCCCAGCGGGGCTTGTGCTGGCGGTGGCCTCCTGGGCAGGTGGGCTGGTGCTTGCGGGCTCCTCCTGGGCAGCTGGGCTTGTGCTGGCGGTCCTGTCCTGGGCAGCTGGGCTTGTGCTGGCAGTCCTATCCTGGGCAGCTGGGCTTGTGCTGGTGGTCCTGTCCTGGGCAGCTGGGCTTGTGCTGGCGGTCCTGTCCTGGGCAGCTGGGCTGGTGCTGGCAGTGGCCTCCTGGGCAGCTGGGCTTGTGCTGGCGGTCCAGTCCTGGGCAGCTGGGCTGGTGCTGGCTGTCCTGTCCTGGGCAGCTGGGCTTGTGCTGGCGGTCCTGTCCTGGGCAGCTGGGCTTGTGCTGGCGGTCCTGTCCTTTGTGCTGGCGGTCCTGTCCTGGGCAGCTGGGCTTGTGCTGGCGGTGGCCTCCTGGGCAGCGGGGATGATGGCGGTCTTCTCCGCCGTGCTGCTCTTCCCAGACTTACCGGGTTTCTTGTGGCCCTTCCCCACCTTGGAAGGTGTCACATCTGACTCCACACTCCCACCGGGACCCCTGGGAGCGGCTTTGGTGGCTGGAGTCTTCCCCCTCTCCCACCGGGCACTGGCCAACTTCTGATGCTTCACCGGTGGGGGACTGTCTGTGCTGTGGCTCCGTGCCACACTGGCTGCCCTGGTGGCCGGTGCACTCCAGATTCCGGTGACTACAGGCACCACTGGTCCCGGAGATGTTGTGGCTGAAGTGCTAGTTCGGAACCTAGGAGGCGGATGGGGTGGGGGAGGTGAGGTCAAGGTTGGACAGGAAATGTTTTTGGGAGACACTGGGACGGGTAGCTGGAGGGGGTTTGGGAGTGGAGGAAGAGGTGGAGGTTGTAGGAGGTGTTAGTTTGCTGACTTTGGGTGAAGGTGCATGCGCTGGAGGCTGTCGTGAGGTGGATGGCTGTTGGGTGGGTGTGTGCCTCTGCTTGTTTATCATGGAAGGGGGCATCACAGACACACTGGGAGAGGACACAGGGGATGTGTGAATGGTAGTGGGGGTGGTGACAGCACGTGAGCGGGTTGTGGTGGTGGGTGTGCTGGAGAGGGACGTAGTGGCTGTAGAGGTAGTGCATGCAGGTGTGAGTGAAGACGAGACTGGGAGGGAGGAGGGAGACGAGGAGGAGGGGGACACAGTGGAGGCAGTGGCTGTTGGTATGTCTGCATGTGTGTGATGCTTGCGTGAGTGCATGTGGGATGTGTGGTGCTTATGTTTGCATAAGCTTCCCTTGTGTGTTGACGTGTGTGCATGCTGGTCTGTAGGTGTGCTTGTGATAGGCTGAGGTACAGGGGATTGGGTCTGGGTGGAGGAAGGTGGAGGGGGGAGGCTAGAGACGGGGACAATGGCTGCCATCAGTGCTGAGGCCAGAGTCTGAAAAGCTCGCTGAAGGGCCGCCTGACCAGAATGAATGCCCTCCAGCAATGCATTTGTTTGTTGCAACTGCCTTTCTACACCCTGTATGGCATTCAAAATGGTAGACTGCCCAACAGTGAGGGACCTGAGGAGGTCAATGGCCTCCTCACTGAGGGCAGCAGGGCTGACTGGGGCAGGGCCTGAGGTGCCTGGGGCGAAGGTGAAGCCCACCCTCCCGGGTGAGCGGGCACGGGGCAAAGGCTGAGGGGCTGCTGGGAAGGCGGTGCTGGTAGGGGGGGTGGCGGCTGTACCTGTAGATGGGGGTGGCACAGATATTGCCGCCACCACAAGGGAGCCCCCATCAGAGGACGAGTCTGTGTCACTGGTGTCAGCTCCTGTCCCCGCTGTGGAGCTCCCCTCGCCCTCCGTCCCACTGGTGAAGTCCGAGTCCGTAGTGTTGCCCTCCATGGCCATGTGGGATGCAGCCCCCTGCTGTTCCGGTGCCACTGCTCCTCCGCCTGATAATGCTAATGCACACAAGAACAGGGAGACCACAAAAGGGGGGGGGACGACAGAAGAAAGACATGTTGAGTGCATGCACTACCGCTACCGTTGGCGGACACAACAGACACAGAAGCCCCCTGCACTACGCCGCGCTCTTGGGCTCCACTGTTCAATTCCTGGGAAATGGCCTACAAGGCTATGGACGACATCTGCACACATAGATGACACAGGGGCATGACTAGGTGCACTTGGCACTCTACAGAGGTGTGGATGGGGTGCCACATGGCCTGCCTTATGGAGGGACCTTGCCTACAGAACTCGCCATGGCCAAGGGAAATCCACAGCCCACCTCCCCCACCCAGAGCCCTCCACTGCATGCAAAGTCAGCAGAATGAGAGTGTACTCACCCCCTTGTGGCTGCTGTGATGCCCTCAAGCGCCCATCCAACTCTGGGTAGGCCACCGCCAGGATCCTGAACATCAGGGGGGTCATGGTGCGACGGGCACCCCTCCCACATTGGGAGGCCATCCCCAGCTGAGCCTCCACCGTCTTCTTGCTCCAGCGGCGAATGTCCTCCCATCTTTTCCGGCAGTGGGTGCTCCGTCTGTGGTAGACCCCCGGGGTCCAGACGTCCTTGGCAATGGCATGCCAAATATGTTTTTTCTGGTGGGCGCTGACCTACATGAAATGTACAGGGGGAAGAGTAAGTAATTACCAACTGCAACGTCAAAGTGATTGGCCCCCATCCCTACCCTTGCCATGTGGCACATGCATACACCGTTGTTTCATGCACGCCGCACTCTCCCCCCTTCCTTCCTACATCCAGCCCTCTCCAAACAGGCATGGCCCATACAACATGCTCCCTGTGTACTTACCTGTTTGTCTGGAGGATCGTAGAGTAGCGTGTACTGGGGGAGGACGCCATCCACGAGTTTCTCCAACTCCTCCGATGTGAATGCAGGGGCCCTTTCCCCAGACACTCAAGCCATTGTCTCTTCCAGACTGAGGTCACAGCAGCACTTGCAGTGTAGGTCCTCTCCTGTCGAAGATCAGGTATCGAGTGATTGAACAGATAGAAAATGGCAGTCACGTCCGCGGCGGTGCGTACCGTCACCGCCGGCGTACATCGTCATTGGCTCCTGGGACCCATAGGGTCCAATGTCAACCAATGCAGCGTTGCGCCGCGGTCTTCGACCGCCTACTGCGACGGTGTACAACGCCAGCGCAGTTACCTCACATCCCATTGTCCCACTTTAGAGGTCAGGCAGCCGCCATTTCAGGGGCCCCCATGGCTTAATTTTCAACTGCGTCACACATACCTAGGCCTAGACTCAATACACATACAGGCCACCTTTGGTATATGAATGGTGTTCTGTGGAAACTGTGGGTACGTACCTCTGAGTTTTTTGACTCTGTACTTGCTGTTGTCCTTCATAGGTACCGTCCGCTGGGACATGTGAGGTGATGGCAGCATCCTCCGGTGTACCGACCGTTGGTGAACCTGTTGACAATGGAGGAGCGACATGTGATTATCACATACAGGCTTGACCGTGCCACAATCCTGGAACTGTGTACCCAGTTGGAGCCAGACCTGATGTCAGCAATCTGCCATCCCACAGGAATCCCCCTCAAGTGCAGGTGCTGTCAGTGCTCCATTTCCTTGCAAGTGGGTCTTTTCAAACAACAGTGGCCATAGCATCACGGATGTCCCAGCCTATGTTTTCCAACGTATTGTCCAGAGTGTTGTCTGCCCTTCTGAAAGACATGCAGAGCTACATCATTTTCCCTCAGGTGGAGGATTTGCCTACAGTGAAAGGTGATTTCTATGCCCTGGGACACATCCCCACCATCATAGGTGCCATTGATGGGACCCATATGGCTTTGGTACCCCCCCACAGGAGTGAACAGGTGTACAGAAACCAGAGGCGTTATCATTCAATGAATGTACAGATGGTATGTTTGGCAGACCAGTACATCTCCCATGTGAATGCCATGTTCCCTGGCTCAGTGAATGACGCCTACATCCTGCGTAATAGCAGCATCCCTTATGTGATGGGTCAAATCCAGGGGCACCGTGTGTGGCTATTAGGTGAGCACCTGGAAGCAAGACAGTGGGAATGGTTGTCTGGGTATATCCCTACAGGTTAGTGCGTGTCTAACAGTTGTCTCTCGCCATTTGCAGGTGACTCTGGTTACCCCAACCTGTCATGGCTACTGACCCCAGTGAGGAATCCCAGGACAAGGGCAGAGGAACGCTACAATGAGGCCCATGGGCGAACTAGGAGGGTGATCGAGCGGACCTTCGGCCTTCTGAAGGCCAGGTTCCGGTGCCTCCATATGACAGGTGGATCCCTATTCTACTCACCAAAGAAGGTGTGCCAGATCATCGTGGCCTGCTGTATGCGTCACAACTTGGCTTTGCGACGACAGGTGCCTTTTCTGCAGGAGGATGGGCCAGATGGCGGTGTTGTTGCATCTGTGGAGCCTGTGGACAGTGAAGACGAGGAAGCAGAGGAAGAAGACATGAACAACAGGGACTCAGTGATCCAGCAATATTTCCAGTGAGACACAGGTAAGAGTACAGTCCTGCCTACTACATGTACTTTAACACTACTACCTCTATACTGTCTGTCGTTTCCACCCAGTGTATGGTCACCGAGTTGTCACTTTCTCTTACGATTTCACAGATGTGGGTCCCACTGTGTGACATCTGCTTAGATTCCTCATGGACTAGAGCTGTGTGACATAGGTATGTTGACATTACTATTGAAAGAGTATTTTGTCACTGTAATTGCTAATACACTATTTCAAAATCACAGATTGTTTTGTGCTTTAGGTGTGTTTATTTAAGTGCTCAATATTGGAGGGCGTAGTAAAATGGTGAGGGGTGATGGCGGAGGAATGTCCATGGCAGAGTCCAGTCTATTAGTCTCACAGGTGCATTGCCCATATGGGCATAGGAAGTGGAGCTGGGGCAGTTTAAGTATGGACAGGGTGACAAAGCGGGACAGTAGGATGACAATCAGGGTGGTCTCATTTCTTGGCGGGGTCTTGGCATCGTGCTCTGTCTTGTTCCTGGATCTCAGGGACCGTGTGCGGGGTGGTTCTCCCTCTGCAGGGGGTGGGGTGCTGGTGTGGTGGTCCTGTGGCGGGGCGTCCTGTCCACTAGCGCCGGCGGAGGTGGTGGGCAGTTCATCGTCCATGCTAGTGTCAGGGGCCCCTTGTAGTGCCACAGTGTCCCTCCTGGTGTTCACAAGTTCCTTCAGCACCCCTACGATGGTGCCCAGGGTGGAACTGATGGTTCTGAGTTCCTCCCTGAAGCCCATATACTGTTCCTCCTTCAGGCACTGGGTCTCCTGAAACTTGGCCAGTACCGTTGCCATTGTCTCCTGGGAGTGGTGGTAGGCTTCCATGATGGAGGAGAGGGCCTCGTGGAGAGTGGGTTCCCTTGGCCTGTCTGCCCCCTGTCGCACAGCAGCCCTCCCAGTTCCCCTTTGTTCCTGGGCCTCCGTCCCTTGGACCGTGTGCCCACTACCACTGCCCCCAGGTCCCTGTTGTTGTTGGGGTGGTGGGTTATCCTGGGTTCCCTGTAGTGGTGGACACACAGCTGACTGACGTGTCCTGGGACGGAGGTATGGGCCCGCTGGGTGGGTGCTGTGCTGGTGTTTCCAGAGGGGGGAACTACTGTAGTGGCCTGTGACTGTGTGAGGGGAACCAACTGTCCCGATGTCCCCGATGGGCCGGGCTGGTCATCTAGATCCAGTTGGACAGAGCTGCTGTCATCACTGTGGGCCTCTTCGGTTGGTGGTGTGGACATGTGTGGACCCTCCTGTCCAGTGACGTTGGGTAGGGGTCCTGCAGGGGTATAAAAGGATAGTTATTACATCTGTGTGTGTCATGGTGTGCAATGGGTGGGTGACCGTGTACCCCAGTGCTTGCATTCCTGTGTGGGACCTTGTGTGATGATGGTTTAGGGGCTTGTATGGGTATGTGCAGTGGGCATGCTTTAGTGATGGGTGTCCATGCTTTGTTGTTGCATGCAGGGCTTGGTGTTGGGATGGGTGGTTTGTGATGTTGGGACATATGTGAGGAGTTGGAGTGCTGGGGGTGAGGGTGAGGGTGGGGGTATGTGCTGGCATGCAGGTAGGGTGGGGGATGTGATAGTTAAGATTTGTCTTACCAGAGTCCATTCCTCCAGCTACTCCTGTGAGGCCCTCAGGATGCAGAATCGCCAAGACCTGCTCCTCCCATGTTGTTAGTTGTGGGGGAGGAGGTGGGGGTCCGCCGCCAGTCCGCTGAACCGCCAGCTGACCACGGAACGCACCTTCCCCCGTAGGTCGTTCTACCTCTTCCTGATGTCCTCCCAATTTCTTGGGTGCTGTCCCACTGCGTTGACCCTGTCCAATATTCTTCTCCATAGCTCCATCTTCCTTGCAATGGAGGTGTGCTGCACCTGTGATCTGAATAGCTGTGGCTCTACCCGGACGATTTCCTCCACCATGACCCTGAGCTCCTACTCCGAGAACCTGGGGTGTCTTTGCCGTGCCATGGGGTGGTGTAAGTGATGTGTAGGGTGGAGTGTGTATTGATAAGTGTGCTGGTCTGTAGTGGGGTGTTGTGTGAGGTGCATGGAGATTCTGTGGGTGATGGTGTTGTGTGCCTGTTGATGCTGTTGTTCTTGCTGGTGCTGTCTCTCTCTGGCCTTCTTTCGGAATTTTTGTCGTTTGTGGGTGATGTGGGTGTGTGTTTTATATTGTTATGGGTGTGTGGGAGTGGTGTGTGTATGTGTATCAGGTGTGTGTATTTCGAATTGTCCAATGTGGTAATGTTTTGTAAGAGTGTGTGTATTTTGAGCGCGGCGGTGTGTACCGCCAATGGAATACCGTGGTTGAAAGACCGCCGCGTGGATTTGTGTGTCGTGATATTGTGGGTGTATTTCTGTTGGCGGAGGTTTTGTTTTCGCCAGTTTATCACTGACCTTTGGTGTGGCGGACTTGTGTGGGTGTCTAGATTTTGGCGGATTCCGAACTATGGGTCATAATAGCTGTGGTGGAATTCTGCGGTCGCGGCGGTGTGTTGGCGGTCTTCTGCACAGCGGTAAGCAGCTTTTACCGCCAATGTTGTAATGAGGGCCAAAATGTAGTAAGATTTACGATATTTATTCCCTATTGATTACACTCTATTAGCAAGTTTATTAGTCTCAATACCAGAAAACACATTAGCACGGCCACAATATGGCAACTCGAATAAGATTTAATCAAAGCAAAGATCATAAACATTAGAACAAAGCACGACGTCAACATGGATTAACTTTAGCAGAGTATCATTAGCGCATTATTCGACAAAGCATTGATTCAGTCATTTGTCTATTTGCGTTCGTTTAGTGAACCCCTTAACTAGCTCGAATTAGCATTGGCATGTTGGGCTTCATGCAAAACAATTTAGCAACACAAATTTAGAAAACTATGGTCTCTATCAAAAGAAGCAGTTGGTACCTAGAAAGAAAAGGCAAACAGACAATTACAATTTCATGATCATATAGTTACCCTCCGTTATGGGTCAGCATACGGAGTCAGTCTTCGTCCTCAGGACATCAGTTGATTTGCCATCAGCCAGGAAACTCAGCAAAGTTCAGCAGGAAAGGTAATAAGGAACACTTCCCTCATAAGGAGGAAAAGTATGAAACGGGCAAGGAAAGGGTAAGGATGGTTTGAAGAGTCAAACAGCAAAGTCTTTAAGACAGAGTGACAAAGTGGCTAGGTACTAGCAAAGAATGGCACGTAATGGCTGTTTTTTCCTTGTGACACGGTGTTATATTAATCTTGTTGTACAGTCTCCTAATTTCCAATTGGACAAATTTTGGTGCATCATTATCTCGAACCAATAATTGGTTTGCCACCTCACTAGGATTTTCACTTTAGTTCAGTTCTCACATAGTTTATTGGCTCCTGTAATTAACGTCTCCAACGGGTAGAATGTCAGGTACAAACTTTTATTCTCGCAGGCTCAGTCAGTAGTCTCATTGTCTTTACCAGTTCAGGCAACCGTGTACCTGTTGCAAGTTTACACTGTTGCATTCAGCAAGAATGTCTCCTTGAGCAAGTCGGGTCTCATGAGAACGAATTTACTACGGTTACACACATCTTCTAGCTTCTGGAAAAGTACGGCCACATGTCCTTCAGCAAGACAGCACATTGCACGTTAGAAAAACACATTTAATATGAGACCGGCAGCTAGGCCCCGACTCATGCTAACTAAGGCCTGGTAATTAATTTTAGCAAAATCTTAACATATAACTCTTAATACTAATACAAAACCACACATTAGTACATCAATAATTCATTCTTAGTCAATTTTGTTAATCATCGTATACATTGGTGGCCACTCCCCGTGGGCACATTTCAAGCACGTATGTTAAAAATACATTAATACATTTTCTATGCAGCATCATATACATTAATTTGCGAACATTTCATGTTACATTTTTGATTATAATGACTACACTCCAACAATCCCTCCTATGATGACACTTGTCATCACACAAATCCATTCTTTTAACAACCCTTTCACTTTTTTCATCCCCTTCATCCCCTTCATCTCAATTTCTTCCTTCCTCACTTTCATATTTTGCGCTGAACAATTTCTCCCTTTTCCTTTCTTCTCTCCTCGTGTTATGTTATGGCAATTTTTCTTTACCCCTTTCACAAATTTTGTTCAATACTCATAATCCAAATAAACAAGCCAAAACAATTACTATTCCCTGTATTAATTTTCCCAAAAACCCATGCCAAAGACTACTAAACCAACTTCCCACACGTGCAAATCCCTCTCCAACCTTTTCCCAGACTCCTGGTTCTTTCAGTTCCTTCAGATCTGCACTATCTCTTGTTAGATTAGTAAGCATACTTCTAATCTCATTACTATTGTCAGGTAGATAGGCACAACAGTGGCGCTCATTAAGCATCTTACAGACTCTGCCACTTTTCGCTAAAAGAATGTCTAAAGCAAGCCTGTTTTGAAGAGTCATGGCCCTCTCTGCAGCAAGTTCAGTATCCATCAGGAGTATAGCCCCTGTGAAGTTTGTCAACATGTTATCCACAATAGTAGACAACTTTCAAATCTTTATGGAGTTCAAAACAACTTCCACAGAAGGAATTATTGCTCCAAATATGTCTCCTACTACACCAGCAGCAGTTTCTCTCTTTTGTCTAGCACGAAGTAATTCTGTCACTTTCGGAAATTTCTTTAAATCATCTAGTTGATAGATCTTTGGGAAAACTATTCCCAAATAACATGTCCCATACCATCCCTTTGGAAGACGGTAATAAGCACTAAGTCCACAAATGTAATAAACCCCTGGGATCGCTTGATCCATTCCATTTAGCATGAAAGTCCATTTACTCTGAAACAAAAACACAAGCTTACACTCACTCGTTCCCACAAACACATTGTCATAGTATGATTTTGGTCACGTCAGGCAAAGCCTACCTACATATTTCGCATCTAAAGCTAGCTTCCCTTGTTCCCTAATCCCATTATTGCTATTACTAAGAAATGATTGTTGCTGCAAGCCCTTTTCTAATTTCCCCATTAAAACCCTCCTTCTATCTTCAGTGTGATCTAGAAAGCTCTTTTCTACGGATGTAAGCAAGCATGTCAAATTATTGCAGTGTGCACATGAAGTACTAATTGTCATTCTGGGCTCAAAGAATCCCTTAATCAGCTTTATAGCATAATACTGAACTACACTATTCAAATATTCTATGATAGGCACATAAGAGAACACTAAATAGTAGTCTGAGTAAAAATATTGCACTTCTTCCTGGTTATAGAAACGCGTTAGTAGCAGACTACAGCTAATCCCATAGGTTAATGGCAAACTGTGGTATGTAACTCCCTCTTGGACTGAAAGAGGAATTTGTGTACACACATAACAAGCCTTGGCATGCATAGTGTCAACATACTCACTCAGCAAGCGATAGAAAACGTTAGTAGACAGCTCCCCTTTTGTATTAGTTTTGTCATGCAAATACTTTGTATCTTGCTCAAACCTCTCCCATGGTGTTACTGTAGCAGTCTCAGAAACAGTAGCATTGTTAGCTTCACTCTCATCCACCAAACACATTTCCACAAACAAAGCTATAATTAATATCACACACATAACACCCAGACCAATACCCAAATATTTACAGCGCTTATTCCCCTCAACGTCATCTCCTGACATAGGCATGATCTGTAAAGAATCAGAAGTAAAGTACTATAAATGTAATCAACTAATTTGAGGATGGTTAGTAATTATTTTTTTTTTCTTTTCTTTCTCAGCAGAGCTACATTCACCCCCAGGGTCCTTTGTCAATCCAGTTAGCAGCTTGTCACAATCGATTTTTCAAAAGTCAATTCAGGTTAACAGTGTCACATCCGGTAATTTATCAGTCTCTTTTCTCAGGTTTCCCTTTATTTGATTTCAGCTTAACACAGTCTCTTTTATTTGTAGCCAACTTCAAGTACCATAATATTGACCTGGAACTTCACGATCAAAACAGAAAGCCAGGAACTCTTGTTGCCACTCGGCTGACATCGCATAAGCCCATTCAGGACCTGCGTATCTTCTGTTTGCTATTCTCTTTCTTTTCAACTTGCGGTCACCCTCCAACTCTCCTTCACTCAGGTCTTCTTTCCTTGTGGTATTGACCTCTTCCTCTATTGTTTCATTGATGACCACTTTCCCTTTTTCAGCTTGCTATTCTGACCACTCATCTCCTCTCAGTGTTCTTTTTCCGTTCGGCTTTTCAGGTTGCTGCTCAATGCCCTCCTCTTGTGCTATTGTGTTTTCTCCTGCTGGACCTGCAAGTGGCTCAGGAGGAGTCTGAACACTTTGACTGTCTTCTGCCTCAACTCCTTCGACTTTTTGGTCTGTCAGGGGTTCAACTTCAAACCTGTATCCGTCTGCTTCTGGGAGAACCTCTCTTTGGGTCGGTGCTCCTGGTGCCTCAGTTGAGATAGGCTCACCGTCACCCTTCTGGATCTTGTTTGCTGTTTGAGTGACCAAGCCGTCCTCAACGAGCTCTCCTTCAGTCTCAGTTCCCCTTTGATTACTCTCCGGCCCTGAGACTTCCTTTTCTATAGCTGTTATTTTCGACAACTCAATTTCCTCATCAGTTGGACACGTCACCTTCTTTGTGTGACTGGCATGGATCCAGTTTGGAATTCCAGCACACTTCACAGCAGTGGTAGTTGTTAGTATCACTTGATACGGCCCCTTCCAACGTGGCTTCAAACACGACTTCCTCGCGTGTTTCTTGACAACAACCCAGTCACCGGCTTTCAGATTGTGACCTGGATCATTTATCGGTGGCAAATGTGGTTGCTTCCACCTGGTTAGAGAAAGAGAGGACCACGTCAGCCAGACCCTTGCAGTAGTCCAACACCATATTGTAGGAGGCTGGCCTGGCTTTTAGTGGGTACCAAGGGGTACTTACACTCTGTATCAGGTCCAGTTATCCCTTATTAGTGTAGAAGAGGTGTTTCTAGCAGCTTAGGCTGATAGAAGGTAGCTATAGCAGAGCAGCTTAGGCTGAACTAGGAGACACGCAAAGCTCCTACTGTACCACTGGTGTCATATGCACAATATCATAAGAAAACACAATACACAGATATACTAAAAATAAAGGTACTTTATTTTTATGACAATATGCCAAAAGTATCTCAGTGAGTACCCTCAGTATGAGGATGCCAAATATACACAAGATATATGTACACAATACCAAAAATATGCAGTAATAGCAAAAGGAAGTAATGCAAGCAATGTATAGTCACAATAGATTGCAACAGGAGCACATAGGTATAGGGGCAACACAAACCATATACTCCAAAAGTGGAATGCGAACCACGAATGGACCCCGAACCTATGTGAGCTTGTAGAGGGTCGTTGGGGCTGTAAGAAAACAGTGAGGGTTAGAAAAATAGCCCACCCCAAGACCCTGAAAAGTAGGTGTAAAGTGCACCTATATTCCCAAGAAAGCACAGAAGTCGTGATAGGGGAATTCTGCAAGGAAGACCAACACCAGCAATGCAACCAAAGTGGATTTCCAGATGAGAGTACCTGTGGAACAAGGGGACCAAGTCCAAGAGTCGCGACAAAGTCGAGATTGGGCAGATGCCCAGGAAATGCCAGCTGAGGGTGCAAAGAAGCTGCCACCGGATGGTAGAAGCTGTGGATTCTGCAAGAACGAAGAGGGCTAGAAACTTCCCCTTTGGAGGATGGATGTCCCACGTCATGAAGAAGCTTGCAGAGGTATTCCCACGCAGAAAGACCACAAACAAGCCTTGCTAGCTGCAAGGGTCGCGGTTAGGGTTTTTGGATGCTGCTGTGGCCCGGGAGGGACCAGGATGTCACCACTTGGATGAGGAGACAGAGGAGGTGCCCAGCAAGTCAGGGAGCCCTCATAGAAGCAGGCAGCACCCGCAGAAGTGCCGGAACAGGCACTACAAAGAGAAGTGAACCAGAGCTCACCCGAAGTCACAAAAGGGAGTCCCACGACGCCGAAGGACAACTCAGGAGGTTGTGCACTGCAGGTTAGAGTGTCGGGGACCCAGGCTTGGCTGTGCATGAAGGAAATCCTGGAAGAGTGCACAGGAGCTGGAGCAGCTGCAAATCACGCGGTACCCAGCAATGCAGTCTGGCGTGGGGAGGCAAGGACTTACCTCCACCAAACTTGGACTGAAGAGTCACTGGACTGTGGGAGTCACTTGGACAGAGTTGCTGAGTTCCAGGGACCACGCTCGTCGTGCTGAGAGGGGACCCAGAGGACCGGTGATGTAGTCTTTTGTTGCCTGCGGTTGCAGGGGGAAGATTCCGCCAACCCACGGGAGATTTCTTCAGAGCTCCTAGTGCAGAGAGGAGGCAGGCTACCGGAGAGCATGCACCACCAGGGAAACAGTTGAGAAGGCGGCAATGATCAGCGATAGAAGGTTGCAGTAGTCGTCTTTGCTACTTTGTTGCGGTTTTGCAGGCGTCCTGAGCAGTCAGCGGTCGATCCTTTGGCAGAAGGTGAAGAGAGAGATGCAGAGG
Source organism: Pleurodeles waltl (assembly GCF_031143425.1). Classification (NCBI taxonomy): domain Eukaryota; kingdom Metazoa; phylum Chordata; class Amphibia; order Caudata; family Salamandridae; genus Pleurodeles; species Pleurodeles waltl. The sequence goes on from NC_090442.1 coordinate 523,212,537, forward strand.
AACTCTGATGAGCTCTTGCATTCGTTATCTAAAGAATTCCCCAAAGCAGAGACCCTAAATAGCCAGAAAAGGAGGTTTGGCTACCTAGGAAGGAGGATAGGCTAGCAACACAGGTAAGAGCCTATCAGGAGGAGTCTCTGACGTCACCTGCTGGCACTGGCCACTCAGAGCAGTCCAGTGTGCCAGCAGCACCTCTGTTTCCAAGATGGCAGAGGTCTGGAGCACACTGGAGGAGCTCTGGGCACCTCCCCTGGGAGGTGCAGGTCAGGGGAGTGGTCACTCCCCTTTCCTTTGTCCAGTTTCGCGCCAGAGCAGGGCTGGGGGATCCCTGAACCGGTATAAACTGGCTTATGCAGAGATGGGCACCATCTGTGCCCATCAAAGCATTTCCAGAGGCTGGGGGAGGCTACTCCTCCCCAGCCCTGACACCTTTTTCCAAAGGGAGAGGGTGTAACACCCTCTCTCTGAGGAAGTCCTTTGTTCTGCCTTCCTGGGCCAAGCCTGGCTGGACCCCAGGAGGGCAGAAACCTGTCTGATGGGTTGGCAGCAGCAGCAGCTGCAGTGAAACCCCGGGAAAGGAAGTTTGACAGTACCCGGGTCTGTGCTAGAGACTCGGGGATCATGGAATTGTCTCCCCAATGCCAGGATGGCATTGGGGTGACAATTCCATGATCTTAGACATGTTACATGGCCATGTTTGGAGTTACCATTGTGACGTTGTACATAGGTAGTGACCTATGTCCAGTGCACGCATGTAATGGTGTCCCCGTACTCACAAAGTCCGGGGAATTTGCCCTGAACGATGTGGGGGCACCCTGGCTAGTGCCAGGGTGCCCACACACTAAGTAACTTAGCACCCAACCTTTACAAGGTAAAGGTTAGACATATAGGTGACTTATAAGTTACTTAAGTGCAGTGGTAAATGGCTGTGAAATAACGTGGACGTTATTTCACTCAGGCTGCAGTGGCAGGCCTGTGTAGGAATTGTCAGAGCTCCCTATGGGTGGCAAAAGAAATGCTGCAGCCCATAGGGATCTCCTGGAACCCCAATACCCTGGGTACCTCAGTACCATATACTAGGGAATTATAAGGGTGTTCCAGTATGCCGATGTGAATTGGTGAAATTGGTCACTAGCCTGTTAGTGACAATTTGGAAAGCAGGGAGAGCATAACCACTGAGGTTCTGGTTAGCAGAGCCTCAGTGAGACAGTTAGTCATCACACAGGGAACACATACAGGGCACACTTATGAGCACTGGGGCCCTGGCTGGCAGGGTCCCAGTGACACATACACTAAAACAACATATATACAGTGAAATATGGGGGTAACATGCCAGGCAAGATGGTACTTTCCTACACATATCATTTGTGATATTCACAAGAGCATTTGCAGGCACTGTGGGCAATCTCATAGCTCAGCCCATGAGAATTTCATGAGGAGGCAGTCCTGTTTTCTTTTTGGGTGTATTTCTAATTGACATTAGCACTAAGGGCAATGCATCTGGCCATTTCAAATTGGTAGCTGCGCACATTTTCGCCATTCTCGACTTCAAGGTACCTTTCATCTGCTCCACTAGTCCTGAGCCTTCAGGACGGTAGCTACAATGCAGCTTCTGTTCAATGTTCAATGCTGCACACAAGAGCTTAACCACCTCATTGCTGAAGTGACTTCCTCTGTCTGATTCTAAAGAGATCGGAAACCCAAAACGTGGTATCAATTCCCTAAGCAGCAACTTCGCTACTGTGAGACTGTGATTCCTACGTGTAGGGTAAGCTTCAATCCAATGACTAAAGATGCACACAATCACCAACACGTACCTCAGACCTCCACACACAGACATCTCAATAAAATCCAGTTGCATTCTGCTAAATGGACCTCCTGCTCTCCCAATGTGGCTCAAATTCACCACGGTCCCTTTCCCTGAATTCATCTGCTGACAGATGATGCACCTGTGACAGATTACTTCTGCAGCTTGTCTGAATTTTGGATTGAACCAATAGATTTTGAACAACCTGATCATGACGTCTCTCCCAATATGTGCTTGACCATTGTAAAACATTGCAAACTGTGACAAGAGACTGTTTGGCAAAACCATTTTCCCCTCATCTGAAACCCACAAATCATCTGGTCTTTGTACACATTGCATTTTAATCCAAGAACGTTTCTCTTCTCTGCTGGCACGTCCCTGCAACAATTTTAACTCTTCCATCGTGTCAACCACCCTCAATGCATAACCTGTGCATGTCTCATTTTCAGTTTCAGGTAACAATTCCCACTGATCTTTGATCAGCTCAATGCACAAAACCTTGCGACTTGATCTGCATATCCATTTCCCATTGACACAAAGGCGGTCATTCTGACCGCGCGGGCGGCGGTCGCCGCCTGCCATGCGGTTACCGCCGAATGACCGGGCGGTCATTCCAAGTTTCCTGCTTGGCCAGCGGGCGACCGCCAAAAGGCCGTCCGCCGGCCCAGCGGGAAAGCCCCTGCAACGAGGAAGCCGGCTCGGAATGGAGCCGGCGGAGTTGCAGGGGTGCGACGGGTGCAGTGGCACCCGTCGTGATTTTCACTGTTTGCAAAGCAGACAGTGAAAATCTTTGTGGGGCCCTGTTAGGGGATCCCTGCACTGCCCATGCCAGTGGCATGGGCAGTGCAGGGGCCCCCAGGGGCTCCACGGCACCCGTTCCCGCCATCCTGGTTCTGGCGGTGGACACCGCCAGAAACAGGCTGGCGGATAGGGGGTCGGAATCCCCATGGCGGTGCTGCAAGCAGCGCCGCCATGGCGGATTCCCTGGGCCAGGGGAAAACCGGCGGGATACCGCCGGTTCCCCTTTTCTGACCGCGGCTTTGCCGCCGCGGTCAGAATAGCCCAGGAAGCACCGCCAGCCTGTTGGCAGTGCTTCCGCCGCCCTCCGCCATGGCGGTCATGGACCGCCAGGGTCAGAATGACCCCCAAAGTCTTGTGATTTCCCATGAGCGCTGCATTTCACCAAGGCAATTTCAAGAGGTAACTGAATTGCGTGCAACAACTCCTTAATTCTTTCACCATTTTTCACTGGAGAACCAGAAGAGGTCATGAAACTCCTCTGTGACCACAACTGGCCAAAATCATGAACAATTCCAAATCCGTATCTGCTGTCAGTATAGATAGTGACTTTCAATTTGTCAGCGGCATGGCATGCACTAGTAAGAGCAACCAATTCAGCCACTTGAGCAGAGTACACTCTTTCGAGCCAGGATGCTTCCAGGATACCAGTGATTGTACACACAGAGTATCCGGCTCTCAGTACTCCTACTGAGTCTCTCAGGCATGAACCATCAACAAAGATAATGTAATAATTTTCCTCCAATTGAGTATCTTTAATGTCAGGTCTCAGTTTGGTGCACAGTTCTGTTACCTCAAGACAATCATGTTCTACCTCTTCGGCATCATCAACATCTGTATTTTCATTGGGAAGCAAAGTTACAGGGTTTAACACAGTACAGCGTTTGAATGACACATTAGGTGACCCCAGTATAATCATTTCATATTTGGTCAGACAGCATTTGTCATGTGCTGCGTGTTGGTTCGAGTGAGTAGTATTTCGACTGGGTGTGGGACCATTACTGTTAAGGGATGTCCCATCACTATACCTTCACATTGAGTAAGGCTTTGACCAACTGCTGCAACTGCACGCAGACAACCCGGTAAGGCTGCTGCAACTGGGTCCAAAGTAGCTGAAAATATGCTACTGGGAGGTTTGCACCTCCATGGCCCTGTGTCAGGACAGACAAAGAACAAGCATCACGTTCGTGACAAAACAGGACAAAAAGCTTTGTGTAGTCAGGCATACCTAAAGCTGGAGCCCTGCACATACATTCTCTCAGTTCAACGAATGCCCTCATCTCTTTCTCAGACATAGTTAAGGTATCCGGGCCATCCTTAACCTCCTTAACGGTCAACCTCACCAAAGGTTTAGAGATAATTGAGAAATTGGGAGTCCACCTGCGACAGTAGCCCACCATTCCCAAAAACATCCTAACGTCTCTCTTGGATGTCGGGGGACTCATCTGTAATATGGCTGTCACTCTTTCTTTGGATATTCTCCTTGACCCCTTCTCAATCAAGTGGCCTAAGTACTTCACCTCTCTCTTACAACCCTGGCGGTCGGTGTTAAAGTGATGGTAAAACCGCCAACAATCCTGCGGTAAAAAAAATGGAATTACGACTGTGGCGGAAACAGCCAGCATAGACAGCCACTTTAACACTCTGACCACCACGGCGGTACAAACAAACACTGCAGCGGTAACCACCAACAGACAGACGGAAGACAAGGTTCCGCCCACTGTATTACAACAGTCCAATCCGCCACCTTTTCCGGGGCGGATTCACCCCGAACAAAAACACAGCAGAAACAGGACTTGGAAGGGAAAACGCTCACCTCTACACACCCCACGAAGAATCAGGACACCATGGAACCCGAGCTCCAGATACTCCCATCCTTTGTCTTCCTGCTCCTCTACCAGGAATATCAAAGACGGCGGCGAAGACCACAGTGAGTACTGCACCTACGACACAGGGGAGGGGGGAGGGAAAAAAGAGTGACACACACATGCAACACGCAACACTCCCACCCCCACCCTCACCCACTACAACATACACACAAGTACATGTTGATACATCACATTTACAACCCCCAACCCCACCTGGAAGAATGCAAGGACAAAAGGAAATGAGTTGAACGTTTGTAATCTATAAAAATACAGTAATCAAAAATATATATATATATATATTTACACTATAAACAAATATATACACCAAGAAAACAAGTCCAAGGTATTCTACCATTAAAGTCCGTGGACCACTGGGCCCAAAATGCATGGGCGAGGCCCACACTCAATACCCGATCAAAACGTAGAGAACACTGCAGGGGCATCGGATAGAAATACAACAGGCACCTCAGGGGGAAGGAAAGGGGGGGCACCTCAGCCGGATGAGTGCATGACACCAGATCCACAAGGGGGCTCAATGCCTAATGATGTATCTTGGGGAGTGCAAAGCCACAGTCTCTCAAGTCTCTCCAGTGGGTGGGTTGCCCACTGTTCAATCCTGGGGAGTGCAAAGCCAAAGTCTCTCAAGTCGATAACAGTGGATGGGTTGCCCACTGTTCAATCCTGGGGAGTGTAAAGCCACAGTCTCTCAAGTCTCTACAGTGGGTGGTTTGCCCACTGCTTCATCCTGGGGAGTGCAAAGCCACAGTCTCTCAAGTCTCTCCAGTGGGTGGGTTGCCCACTGTTCAATCCTGGGGAGTGCAAAGCCACAGTCTCTCAAGTCGATAACAGTGGGTGGGTTGCCCACTGTTCAATCCTAGGGAGTGTAAAGCCACAGTCTCACAAGTCATTCCAGTGGGTGGTTTGCCCACTGCTGCATCCTGGGGAGTGCAAAGCCACAGTCTCAAAAGTCTTTCCAGTGGGTAGTTTGCCCACTGCTGCATCCTGGGGAGTGCAAAGCCAAGGTCTCACAAGTCTTTACAGTGGGTGGTTTGCCCACTGCTGCATCCTGGGGAGTGCAAAGCCACAGTCTCACAAGTCTTTACTGTGGGTGGTTTGCCCACTGCTGCATCCTGGGGAGTGCAAAGCCACAGTCTCACAAGTGGATAACAGTCTCCACTGGTTCTGGAGGGGGCTTGGTGCCCAGAGTGCTTCATCCTGCCAAGGACTGAGGTAGTGGATGCCTTTCTCCACTGGTTCTGGAGTGGGCTTGGTGCCCAGAGTGCTTCATCCTGCCAAGGACTGAGGTAGTGGATGCCTTTCTCCACCGGTTCTGGAGGGGGCTTGGTGCCCAGAGTGCTTCATCCTGCCAAGGACCGAGGTAGTGGATGCCTTTCTCCACCGGTTCTGGAGGGGGCTTGGTGCCCAGAGTGCTTTATCCTGCCAAGGAATGAGGTAGTGGATGTCAATTTCCACTGGTTCTAGAGGGGGCTTGGTGCCCAGAGTGCTTCATCCTGCTCGTGGCAGTCTCAGTAGCGTCAGAGCTTTTGGCGCTCATTGGCCTGTGGTGCTGGTGGCGGCGGTGTCCTGTTCAGCGATGCTGGTGGCAGCGGTGTCCTTGGCAGCGGTGCTTGTGGCGGCGGTGTCCTGTTCAGTGGTGCTGGTGGCGGCAGTGTCCTTGGCAGCGGTGCTGGTGGTGGTTTCCTTGGCAGCGGTGCTTGTGGCGGCGGTGTCCTGTTCAGCGGTGCTGGTGGCGGCAGTGTCCTGTTCAGCAGTGCTAGTGGCGGCGGTGTCCTTGGCAACGGTGCTGGTGACGGCGGTGTCGTTGGCAGCGGTGCTTGTGGCGGCGGTGTCCTTGGCAGCAGTGCTGGTGGCCGCGGTGTCCTTGGCAGCGGTGCTTGTGGCGGCGGTGTCCTGTTCAGTGGTGCTGGTGGCGGTCTTGTCCACCGTGCAGGTTTTCGGCGACTTGCCTGTTTTTCTGTGCCTCTTCTCCACCTTGGATGGTGGCGCAGCTGTCTTCCCACTCCCAACTGTACTCCTGGGAGAGGCTTTGATGGTAGATGTTTTGCCTCTCTCCCGCCGGGCAGTGGCCAACTTTTTGTGCTTTTGAGGTGGGGGACTATCTGTGGTCTGGCTCCTTGGCACACTGGCTGCCCTGCTGCCTGGCGCACTCCAGAAGCCGGACTACTACGGGCACCACTGTTCCCGCAGATGTTGTGGCTGAGGTGCTGGGTTGGGACCTGGAAAGGCAGGCCCTAGGGGACTGAAGGGGTGGGGGAGGTGATGGGAAGAGGTCAAGGTTGGACAGGAAAAAGATTTTGGACACACTGGGACGGGTAGATGGAGGGGCTTTGGGAGTGGAGGAAGAGGTAGTGGTTGTAGGAGGTGTACGTTTGCTGACTTTGGGTGAAGGTGCATGTGCTGGAGGCTGTCGTGAGGTGGATGGCTGTTGGGTGGGTGTGTGGCTGCGTTTGTGTACTTCGGGAGGTGGGCTCACAGACACACTGGGAGAGGACACAGGGGATGTGTGAATGGTAGTGGGGGTGGTGAGTGCAAGTGGGCGGGGTGTGGTGGTGGGTGTGCTGATGATGGAGGTAGTGGCTGAAGATTTAGTGCATGCAGGTGTGAATGGAGACGAGACTGGGAGGGAGGAGGGAGACGAGGAGGAGGGCGACACAGTGGAGGCAATGGATGTTGCTATGTCTGCATGGGTATGATGCTTGCGTGAGTGCCTGTGGGATGTGGTGCTTATCCCCTTCGCTGCCAGGCCTTTTTCTCCTCCTGTGCCGAGCCTTTTTTTGGCTATTTGGGGCAGTTCACGCTTAGGCCCTCATAACTGTTTTTTTCAGATAAGCTACCCACGCCAAATTTGCGTCCTTTTTTTCCAACATCCTAGGGATTCTAGAGGTACCCAGACTTTGTGGGTTCCCCAGACGTACGGCCAAGAAATTAGCCAAAATACAGTGAAAATTTAGTTTTATTAAACAAAATGGGAAAAAGGGGCTGCAGAAGAAGGCTTGTGGTTTTCCCCCTGAAAATGGCACCAACAAAGGGTTTGTGGTGCTCAAATCACCAGCTTCCTAGCTTTCAGGAACAGTCAGACTTGAATCAGAAAACCCAATTTTTCAACACAATTTTGACATTTTACTGGGACATACCCCATTTTTACGATTTTTGTGCTTTCAGCCTCCTTCCAGTCAGTGACAGAAATGGGCATGAAACCAATGCTGTATCCCAGACACCGAAACATTTCTGAAAAGTAGACAAAATTCTAAATTCAGCAAGGGGTAATTTGTGTAGATCCTACAAGGGTTTCCTATAGAAATTAACAACTGAAAAAATAAAATATTGAAATTGAGGTGAAAAAATCTGCAATTTTTTTCTATGTTTTACTCTGTAACTTTTTTACTGCAATGTCAGATTTTTTAAAGCAATATACCGTTACGTCTGCTTGACTCTTCTGGTTGTGGGGATATATAGGGCTTGTAGGTTCATCAAAACTCTAGGTACCCAGAGCCAATAAATGACCTGCACCCTGCAGTGGGTTTTCATTCTATTCATTTGAGAGTAAAAAATAGCTATCAAGAAAACCTTTGTATTTCCAAAATGGGCACAAGATAAGGTGTTGAGGAGCAGTGGTTATTTGCACATCTCTGAATTCCGGGGTGCCCATACTAGCATGTGAATTACAGGGCATTTCTCAAATAGACGTCTTTATTCACACTCTCTTATATTTGGAAGGAAAAAATGTAGAGAAAGACAAGGGGCAATAACACTTGTTTTGCTATTCTATGTTCCCCCAAGTCTCCCGATAAAAATGATACCTCACTTGTGTGGGTAGGCCTAGCGCCCGCGACAGGAAATGCCCCAAAACACCACGTGGACACATCCCATTTTTTGACAGAAAACAGAGGTGTTTTTTGCAAAGTGCCTACCTGTAGATTTTGGCCTCTAGCTCAGCCGGCACCTAGGGAAACCTACCAAACCTGTGCATTTTTGAAAACTAGAGACCTAGGGGAATCCAAGTTGGGGTGCCTTGTGGGGCTCTGACCAGGTTCTGTTACCCAGAATCCTTTGCAAACCTCAAAATTTGGCTAAAAAACACGTTTTCCTCACATTTCGGTGACAGAAAGTTCTGGAATCTGAGAGGAGCCACAAATTTCCCAGGAGGGCTTTTGCCACTGCAGGAGCTGTAGTGGTCCTTAGAGGAATTGCTTCAGGATATCTTGTGGCATGGTCCACTACCACCAAGATAAACCTATTGCCTGAAGCAGTAGGAGGGTCAGGGGGGGCAACTATGTCAACCCGTACCCTTTCAAAGGGAACCCCAACCACAGGCAGTGGAATAAGGGGAGCCTTTGGGGTGCCACCAGTCTTGCCACTGGCTTGACAGGTGACACAGGACTTACAAAAATCTTTTGTGTCCTCTGACATTGTAGGCCAATGAAACAGGGGGACAAGCCTTTCCCATGTTTTAATTTGCCCTAAATGTCCAGCCAAGGGAATGTCGTGGGCTAGAGTTAGGAGGAACTCCCTGTATTGCAGGGGAATGACCAATCTCCTGGCTGCTCCAGGTTTAGGATCCCTTGCCTCTGTATACAAGAGGTTGTCCTCCCAGTAAACTCTATTTGAGTCACTGACATCCCCATTTTGCTGTTTGACAGCTTGCTGTCTTAGACCCTCTAATGTGGGACAGGTTTGCTGTGCCACACTCAGCTCCTCCCTGGCAGGCCCCCCTCCACCCAAAAGCTCAGCAGTGTCTGCTTCCAGCTCCTCTGGTGAAGGTTCTGCACAGGGGGGAAATTCTTCTTCCTCAGAAGTTGAATCATCTGTAGAGGGAGGGATAGTGGGTAGGGATTTACCCTTACTAACCCTAGCTTTAGGGAGCACTTGGTCCATTGTTCCAGGATCCAAGTCACCCTGTCCTTTTTGCTTTTTGGCCTGAGCCCTGGTTAAAGCAAAAATATGCCCAGGAATGCCCAACATTGCTGCATGAGTCTCCAACTCCACTTCTGCCCAAGCTGATGTCTCTAAATCGTTCCCTAGTAGACAGTCTACAGGTAAATCTGAGGCAACCACAACTTTCTTTGGGCCAGTAACCCCCCCCCAGTTGAGATTTACAACAGCCATGTGGTGGCTAAGAGTGTTGTTATGAGAATCAGTCACTTGGTACTGGTGACCAAGTAGGTGTTGTTCAGGGTGTACCAGTTTCTCTATTACCATGGTAACACTGGCACCTGTGTCCCTGTAGGCCTGAACCTCAACACCATTTATTAGGGGAAGTTGCTTGTACTTATCCATATTAAGGGGATAAGCAACCAAGGTAGCCAAATCAACGGCACCTTCAGAGACTAACACAGCCTCTGTTGTCTCCCTAACAAGACCAACCCCAACTAAATTACCAAAAGTGAGCCCAGCTACTCCCTTAGATTGGCTATTAGTAGGTTTGCTCCCACCACCACTGCTATTACTAGGGGCACTAGGTGTAGCAGTAGGGGTTGTGGTAGTGGGAGGCTTGGTGCTTTTCTTTGGACAACTGGCATCAGTTGTCCAATGGCCTTTTACTTTGCATAAATAGCACCATGGTTTCTTTACTTGATTAGAAGAGGATTTGGACCCACCACCCCCACCAGAGTGTTTCTGTGGGCCTGATGAAGACTCATTTTTAGATTTGTCCCCACCCTTGTCTGAAGACTTACCATCCTTCTTCTTGCCATCCTTGTCACCCCCTGTATGAACTTTTCTGTTCACTCTTGTTCTGACCCATTTGTCTGCCTTCTTTCCCAATTCTTGGGGAGAGGTCAGATCTGAGTCCACTAGATATTGGTGTAACAAATCAGACACACAGTTATTCAGAATATGCTCTCTCAGGATCAGATTATACAGGCTTTCATAGTCAGAAACATTACTGCCATGTAACCACCCCTCCAAGGCCTTCACTGAATAGTCAACAAAGTCTACCCAGTCTTGTGAGGACTCTTTTCTGGTTTCTCTGAACTTAATCCTGTATTGTTCAGTGGTTAAGCCAAATCCATCCAAGAGTGCATTCTTCAAAACTGTAAAATTATTGGCATCACTTTTCTTCACAGTAAGGAGCCTATCCCTACCGTTTCCACTGAAAGATAGCCATAGGATAGCAGCCCACTGCCTTTGAGGGACCCCCTGTACAACACAGGCCCTCTCAAGTGCAGCAAACCATTTGTTAATGTCATCCCCTTCCTTGTAAGGGGGAACTATCTTATGCAGATTCTTAGAATCATGCTTTTTCACAGGATTACTATCTGTAATACTGCTGCTGCCACCACGGGGTCCAAACCCCAACCTCTGTCTTTCTTTTTCTAAGTCTAAAGATTCCCTGTCTAGAGCTAGCTGTTGCTGTTTAAGCTTCAGCCTGGACTCTTCCACTCTCAATCTGTTGAGCTCCCTTTCTAACATTCTGTCATCAGGGTGGGTGGGTTGGGCATGCTTTGACACAGAAGAATGATGTGAATGAACAGAGGGTGAATTGTCCCTAACAGTTGGCACCCTAACAACCTGGCCTGCAGGAATGACATCCCTACTGTGATGAGAGCTCACATTAGTACCAGTTATGCTAGGTGGTCTGCTAAGGGGCAAGTTGGGAAGGATACCATCTAACATTCTTACTGGGGGTGCCCCAGAATCAGAGTGTGAACCATCTCCTAACTTCTCAACTGATGTGCCAGCTAAGGCCTTATCATTTTCAATGAGCATGTTATTTAACAATTCTCTAGAGGGATTCTTCCCTACCCCTAAACCTCAATCAATGCAGAGACTCCTCAAGCCTTTCCAGCTAAGGTTATCATAAGCAGAGCTTTGCAGATAGAAAAAGGTTTAGTGACAGAAAAAAGAAAGAAAAAGTTTCAGGACTTTTTAAGGAAACAGAAAAAAAACTTTTTCAACTTTTTAGAAACTTTTTGAAAGTTTTAGAGGTACTTTTCAGCACTTAGCAAATAGAGTAAGAGAAGAAAAGCAAAATATTTTGGTTAGGTGTACATACACTGAACTTGTTTTGTATATTTTTCTCTTATGAAAAGTACAAAATGACAAAGTGGTAAATAGTTGCAAGTACTTATCCCACCGCTGCACAACCAATGTAGGAGGCTGGCCTGGCTTGTAGTGGGTACCAAGGGGTACTTACACTCTGTACCAGGTCCAGTTATCCCTTATTAGTGTAGAAGAGGTGTTTCTAGCAGCTTAGGCTGATAGAAGGTAGCTATAGCAGAGCAGCTTAGGCTGAACTAGGAGACATGCAAAGCTCCTACTGTACCACTGGTGTCATATGCACAATATCATAAGAAAACACAATACACAGATATACTAAAAATAAAGGAACTTTATTTTTATGACAATATGCCAAAAGTATCTCAGTGAGTACCCTCAGTATGAGGATGCCAAATATACACAAGATATATGTACACAATACCAAAAATATGCAGTAATAGCAAAAGGAAGTAATGCAAGCAATGTATAGTCACAATAGATTGCAACAGGAGCACATAGGTATAGGGGCAACACAAACCATATACTCCAAAAGTGGAATGCAAACCACGAATGGACCCCGAACCTATGTGAGCTTGTAGAGGGTCGCTAGGGCTGTAAGAAAACAGTGAGGGTTAGAAAAATAGCCCACCCCAAGACCCTGAAAAGTAGGTGTAAAGTGCACCTATATTCCCCAGAAAGCACAGAAGTCGTGATAGGGGAATTCTGCAAGGAAGACCAACACCAGCAATGCAACCAAAGTGGATTTCCAGATGAGAGTACCTGTGGAACAAGGGGACCAAGTCCAAGAGTCGCGACAAAGTCGAGATTGGGCAGATGCCCAGGAAATGCCAGCTGAGGGTGCAAAGAAGCTGCCACCGGATGGTAGAAGCTGTGGATTCTGCAAGAACGAAGAGGGCTAGAAACTTCCCCTTTGGAGGATGGATGTCCCACGTCATGAAGAAGCTTGCAGAGGTATTCCCACGCAGAAAGACCGCAAACAAGCCTTGCTAGCTGCAAGGGTCGCGGTTAGGGTTTTTGGATGCTGCTGTGGCCCGGGAGGGACCAGGATGTCACCACTTGGATGAGGAGACAGAGGAGGCGCCCAGCAAGTCAGGGAGCCCTCACAGAAGCAGGCAGCACCCGCAGAAGTGCCAGAACAGGCACTACAAAGAGAAGTGAACCAGAGCTCACCCGAAGTCACAAAAGGGAGTCCCATGACGCCGAAGGACAACTCAGGAGGTTGTGCACTGCAGGTTAGAGTGTCGGGGACCCAGGCTTGGCTGTGCATGAAGGAAATCCTGGAAGAGTGCACAGGAGCTGGAGCAGCTGCAAATCACGCGGTACCCAGCAATGCAGTCTGGCGTGGGGAGGCAAGGACTTACCTCCACCAAACTTGGACTGAAGAGTCACTGGACTGTGGGAGTCACTTGAACAGAGTTGCTGAGTTCCAGGGACCACGCTCGTCGTGCTGAGAGGGGACCCAGAGGACCGGTGATTGTGAGAAGGTAGCCTCTTTCTAGCCTTGTTACCCCCACTTTTGGCCTGTTTGTGAGTGTATGTCAGGGTGTTTGTCACTGTTTTCACTGTCTCACTGGGATCCTGATAGCCAGGCCTCAGTGCTCATAGTGAAAACACCATGTTTTCAGTATGGTTGTTATGTGTCACTGGGATCCTGCTGGTCAGGACCCCAGTGCTCATAGGTTTATGGCCTATATGTATGTGTCACTGGGACCCTGTCACACAGGGCCCCAGTGCTCATAGGTGTGCATGTGTATGTTCCCTGTGTGGTGCCTAACTGTCTCACTGAGGCTCTGCTAACCAGAACCTCAGTGGTTATGCTCTCTCATTACTTCCAAATTGTCACTGACAGGCTAGTGACCATTTTTACCAATTTACATTGGCTTACTGGAACACCCTTATAATTCCCTAGTATATGGTACTGAGGTACCCAGGGTATTGGGGTTCCAGGAGATCCCTATGGGCTGCAGCATTTCTTTTGCCACCCATAGGGAGCTCTGACAATTCTTACACAGGCCTGCCACTGCAGCCTGAGTGAAATAACGTCCACGTTATTTCACAGCCATTTTACACTGCACTTAAGTAACTTATAAGTCACCTATATGTCTAACCTTTACCTGGTAAAGGTTAGGTGCAAAGTTACTTAGTGTGAGGGCACCCTGGCACTAGCCAAGGTGCCCCCACATTGTTCAGAGCCAATTCCCTGAACTTTGTGAGTGCGGGGACACCATTACACGCGTGCACTACATATAGGTCACTACCTATATGTAGCTTCACCATGGTAACTCCGAATATGGCCATGTAACATGTCTATGATCATGGAATTGCCCCCTCTATACCATCCTGGCATAGTTGGCACAATCCCATGATCCCAGTGGTCTGTAGCACAGACCCTGGTACTGCCAAACTGCCCTTCCTGGGGTTTCACTGCAGCTGCTGCTGCTGCCAACCCCTCAGACAGGCAGCTGCCCTCCTGGGGTCCAGCCAGGCCTGGCCCAGGATGGCAGAACAAAGAACTTCCTCTGAGAGAGGGTGTGACACCCTCTCCCTTTGGAAAATGGTGTGAAGGCAGGGGAGGAGTAGCCTCCCCCAGCCTCTGGAAATGCTTTGTTGGGCACAGATGTGCCCAATTCTGCATAAGCCAGTCTACACCGGTTCAGGGACCCCTTAGCCCCTGCTCTGGCGCGAAACTGGACAAAGGAAAGGGGAGTGACCACTCCCCTGACCTGCACCTCCCCTGGGAGGTGTCCAGAGCTCCTCCAGTGTGCTCCAGACCTCTGCCATCTTGGAAACAGAGGTGCTGCTGGCACACTGGACTGCTCTGAGTGGCCAGTGCCACCAGGTGACGTCAGAGACTCCTGCTGATAGGCTTCTTCAGGTGTTAGTAGCCTTTCCTCTCTCCTAGGTAGCCAAACCCTCTTTTCTGGCTATTTAGGGTCTCTGTCTCTGGGGAAACTTTAGATAACGAATGCATGAGCTCAGCCGAGTTCCTCTGCATCTCCCTCTTCACCTTCTGATAAGGAATCGACCGCTGACCGCGCTGGAAGCCTGCAAACCTGCAACATAGTAGCAAAGACGACTACTGCAACTCTGTAACGCTGATCCTGCCGCCTTCTCGACTGTTTTCCTGCTTGTGCATGCTGTGGGGGTAGTCTGCCTCCTCTCTGCACCAGAAGCTCCGAAGAAATCTCCCGTGGGTCGACGGAATCTTCCCCCTGCAACCGCAGGCACCAAAAAGCTGCATTACCGGTCCCTTGGGTCTCCTCTCAGCACGACGAGCGAGGTCCCTCGAATCCAGCGACGCTGTCCAAGTGACCCCCACAGTCCAGTGACTCTTCAGCCCAAGTTTGGTGGAGGTAAGTCCTTGCCTCACCTCGCTGGGCTGCATTGCTGGGAACCGCGACTTTGCAGCTACTCCGGCCCCTGTGCACTTCCGGCGGAAATCCTTCGTGCACAGCCAAGCCTGGGTCCACGGCACTCTAACCTGCATTGCACGACTTTCTAAGTTGGTCTCCGGCGACGTGGGACTCCTTTGTGCAACTTCGGCAAGCACCATTTCACGCATCCTCGTAGTGCCTGTTTCTGGCACTTCTCTGGGTGCTACCTGCTTCAGTGAGGGCTCTTTGTCTTGCTCGACGTCCCCTCTCTCTGCAGGTCCAATTTGCGACCTCCTGGTCCCTCCTGGGCCCCAGCAGCGTCCAAAAACGCCAACCCCTCGTTTTGCATGTAGCAAGGCTGGTTGGCGTCCTTTTGGCGGAAAAACACTTCTGCACGACTCTCCAAGGCGAGAGGGATCCGTCCACCAAAGGGAAAGTCTCTAGCCCTTTTCGTTCCTGCAGAAACCTCAGCTTCTTCTGTCCAGTCGAAGCTTCTTTGCACCCGCAGCTGGCATTTCCTGGGCATCTGCCCATCTCCGACTTGCTTGTGACTTTTGGACTTGGTCCCCTTGTTCCACAGGTACCCTAGATTGGAAATCCACAGTTGTTGCATTGCTGGTTTGTGTCTTTCCTGCATTATTCCTCTAACACGACTCTTTTGTCCTTAGGGGAACTTTAGTGCACTTTGCACTCACTTTTCAGGGTCTTGGGGAGGGTTATTTTTCTAACTCTCACTATTTTCTAATAGTCCCAGCGACCCTCTACAAGGTCACATAGGTTTGGGGTCCATTCGTGGTTCGCATTCCACTTTTGGAGTATATGGTTTGTGTTGCCCCTATCCCTATGTTTCCCCATTGCATCCTATTGTAACTATACATTGTTTGCACTGTTTTCTAAGACTATACTGCATATTTTTGCTATGGTGTATATATATCTTGTGTATATTTCCTATCCTCTCACTGAGGGTACACTCTAAGATACTTTGGCATATTGTCATAAAAATAAAGTACCTTTATTTTTAGTATAACTGTGTATTGTGTTTTCTTATGATATTGTGCATATGACACTAAGTGGTACTGTAGTAGCTTCACACGTCTCCTAGTTCAGCCTAAGCTGCTCTGCTAAGCTACCATTATCTATCAGCCTAAGCTGCTAGACACCCTATACACTAATAAGGGATAACTGGGCCTGGTGCAAGGTGCAAGTACCCCTTGGTACTCACTACAAGCCAGTTTAGCCTCCTACAGTGATGCAGTCTTTTGTTGCCTGCGGTTGCAGGGGGAAGATTACGCCAACCCACGGGAGATTTCTTCAGAGCTCCTAGCGCAGAGAGGAGGCAGGCTACCCCCAGAGCATGCACCACCAGGAAAACAGTCGAGAAGGCGGCAATGATCAGCGATAGAAGGTTGCAGTAGTCGTCTTTGCTACTTTGTTGCGGTTTTGCAGGCGTCCTGAGCAGTCAGCGGTCGATCCTTTGGCAGAAGGTGAAGAGAGAGATGCAGAGGAACTCTGATGAGCTCTTGCATTCGTTATCTAAAGAATTCCCCAAAGCAGAGACCCTAAATAGCCAGAAAAGGAGGTTTGGCTACCTAGGAAGGAGGATAGGCTAGCAACACAAGTAAGAGCCTATCAGGAGGAGTCTCTGACGTCACCTGCTGGCACTGGCCACTCAGAGCAGTCCAGTGTACCAGCAGCACCTCTGTTTCCAAGATGGCAGAGGTCTGGAGCACACTGGAGGAGCTCTGGGCACCTCCCCTGGGAGGTGCAGGTCAGGGGAGTGGTCACTCCCCTTTCCTTTGTCCAGTTTCGCGCCAGAGCAGGGCTGGGGGATCCCTGAACCGGTATAGACTGGCTTATGCAGAGATGGGCACCATCTGTGCCCATCAAAGCATTTCCAGAGGCTGGGGGAGGCTACTCCTCCCCATCCCTGACACCTTTTTCCAAAGGGAGAGGGTGTAACACCCTCTCTCTGAGGAAGTCCTTTGTTCTGCCTTCCTGGGCCAAGCCTGGCTGGACCCCAGGAGGGCAGAAACCTGTCTGATGGGTTGGCAGCAGCAGCAGCTGCAGTGAAACCCCGGGAAAGGTAGTTTGACAGTACCCAGGTCTGTGCTAGAGACTCAGGGGATCATGGAATTGTCTCCCCAATGCCAGGATGGCATTGGGGTGACAATTCCATGATCTTAGACATGTTACATGGCCATGTTTGGAGTTACCATTGTGACGTTGTACATAGGTAGTGACCTATGTCCAGTGCACGCATGTAATGGTGTCCCCGTACTCACAAAGTCCGGGGAATTTGCCCTGAACGATGTGGGGGCACCCTGGCTAGTGCCAGGGTGCCCACACACTAAGTAACTTAGCACCCAACCTTTACAAGGTAAAGGTTAGACATATAGGTGACTTATAAGTTACTTAAGTGCAGTGGTAAATGGCTGTGAAATAACGTGGACGTTATTTCACTCAGGCTGCAGTGGCAGGCCTGTGTAAGAATTGTCAGAGCTCCCTATGGGTGGCAAAAGAAATGCTGCAGCCCATAGGGATCTCCTGGAACCCCAATACCCTGGGTACCTCAGTACCATATACTAGGGAATTATAAGGGTGTTCCAGTATGCCGATGTGAATTGGTGAAATTGGTCACTAGCCTGTTAGTGACAATTTGGAAAGCAGGGAGAGAATAACCACTGAGGTTCTGGTTAGCAGAGCCTCAGTGAGACAGTTAGTCATCACACAGGGAACACATACAGGGCACACTTATGAGCACTGGGGCCCTGGCTGGCAGGGTCCCAGTGACACATACACTAAAACAACATATATACAGTGAAATATGGGGGTAACATGCCAGGCAAGATGGTACTTTCCTACACATATCATTTGTGATATTCACAAGAGCATTTGCAGGCACTGTGGGCAATCTCATAGCTCAGCCCATGAGAATTTCATGAGGAGGCAGTCCTGTTTTCTTTTTGGGTGTATTTCTAATTGACATTAGCACTAAGGGCAATGCATCTGGCCATTTCAAATTGGTAGCTGCGCACATTTTCGCCATTCTCAACTTCAAGGTACCTTTCATCTGCTCCACTAGTCCTGAGCCTTCAGGACGGTAGCTACAATGCAGCTTCTGTTCAATGTTCAATGCTGCACACAAGAGCTTAACCACCTCATTGCTGAAGTGACTTCCTCTATCTGATTCTAAAGAGATCGGAAACCCAAAACGTGGTATCAATTCCCTAAGCAGCAACTTCGCTACTGTGATTCCTACGTGTAGGGTAAGCTTCAATCCAATGACTAAAGATGCACACAATCACCAACACGTACCTCAGACCTCCACACACAGACATCTCAATAAAATCCAGTTGCATTCTGCTAAATGGACCTCCTGCTCTCCCAATGTGGCTCAAATTCACCACGGTCCCTTTCCCTGCATTCATCTGCTGACAGATGATGCACCTGTGACAGATTACTTCTGCAGCTTGTCTGAATTTTGGATTGAACCAATAGATTTTGAACAACCTGATCATGACGTCTCTCCCAATATGTGCTTGACCATTGTAAAACATTGCAAACTGTGACAAGAGACTGTTTGGCAAAACCATTTTCCCCTCATCTGAAACCCACAAATCATCTGGTCTTTGTACACATTGCATTTTAAGCCAATAACGTTTCTCTTCTCTGCTGGCACGTCCCTGCAACAATTTTAACTCTTCCATCGTGTCAACCACCCTCAATGCATAACCTGTGCATGTCTCATTTTCAGTTTCAGGTAACAATTCCCACTGATCTTTGATCAGCTCAATGCACAAAACCTTGCGACTTGATCTGCATATCCATTTCCCATTGAAACAAAGTCTTGTGATTTCACATGAGCGCTGCATTTCACCACAGCAATTTCAAGAGGTAACTGAATCGCGTGCAACAACTCCTTAATTCTTTCACCATTTTTCACTGGAGAACCAGAAGAGGTCATGAAACTCCTCTGTGACCACAACTGGCCAAAATCATGAACAATTCCAAATCCGTATCTGCTATCAGTATAGATAGTGACTTTCAATTTGTTAGCGGCATGGCATGCACTAGTAAGAGCAACCAATTCAGCCACTTGAGCAGAGTACACTCTTTCGAGCCAGGATGCTTCCAGGATACCAGTGATTGTACACACAGTGTATACGGCTCTCAGTACTTCTACTGAGTCTCTCAGGCATGAACCATCAACAAAGATAATGTAATAATTTTCCTCCAATTGAGTATCTTTAATGTCAGGTCTCAGTTTGGTGCACAGTTCTGTTACCTCAAGACAATCATGTTCTACCTCTTCGGCATCATCAACATCTGTAGTTTCATTGGGAAGCAAAGTTACAGGGTTTAACACAGTACAGCGTTTGAATGACACATTAGGTGACCCCAGTATAATCGTTTCATATTTGGTCAGACAGCATTTGTCATGTGCTGCGTGTTGGTTCAAGTGAGTAGTATTTCGACTGAGTGTGGGACCATTACTGTTAAGGGATGTCCCATCACTATACCTTCACATTGAGTAAGGCTTTGACCAACTGCTGCAACTGCACGCAGACAACCCGGTAAGGCTGCTGCAACTGGGTCCAAAGTAGCTGAAAATATGCTACTGGGAGGTTTGCACCTCCATGGCCCTGTGTCAGGACAGACAAAGAACAAGCATCACGTTCGTGACAAAACAGGACAAAAAGCTTTGTGTAGTCAGGCATACCTAAAGCTGGAGCCCTGCACATACATTCTCTCAGTTCAACGAATGCCCTCATCTCTTTCTCAGACATAGTTAAGGTATCCGGGCCATCCTTAACCTCCTTAACGGTCAACCTCACCAAAGGTTTAGAGATAATTGAGAAATTGGGAGTCCACCTGCGACAGTAGCCCACCATTCCCAAAAACATCCTAACGTCTCTCTTGGATGTCGGGGGACTCATCTGTAATATGGCTGTCACTCTTTCTTTGGATATTCTCCTTGACCCCTTCTCAATCAAGTGGCCTAAGTACTTCACCTCTCTCTTACAACCCTGGCGGTCGGTGTTAAAGTGATGGTAAAACCGGCAACAATCCTGCGGTAAAAAAAATTGAATTACGACTGTGGCGGAAACAGCCAACATAGACAGCCACTTTAACACTCTGACCGCCACGGCGGTACAAACAAACACTGCAGCGGTAACCACCAACAGACAGACGGAAGAAAAGGTTCCGCCCACTGTATTACAACAGTCCAATCCGCCACCTTTTCCGGAGCGGATTCACCGCGAACAAAAACACAGCTGAAACAGGACTTGGAAGGGAAAACGCTCACCTCTACACACCCCACGAAGAATCAGGACACCATGGAACCCGAGCTCCAGATACTCCCATCCTTTGTCTTCCTGCTCCTCTACCAGGAACATCAAAGACGGCGGCGAAGACCACGGTGAGTACTGCACCTACGACACAGGGGAGGGGGGAGGGAAAAAAGAGTGACACACACATGCAACACGCAACACTCCCACCCCCAACCTCACCCACTACAACACACACACAAGTACATGTTGATACATCACATTTACAACCCCCAACCCCACCTGGAAGAATGCAAGGACAAAAGGAAATGAGTTGAACGTTTGTAATCTATAAAAATACAGTAATCAAAAATATATATATATATATTTACACTATAAACAAATATATACACCAAGAAAACAAGTCCAAGGTATTCTACCATTAAAGTCCGTGGACCACTGGGCCCAAAATGCATGGGCGAGGCCCACACTCAATACCCGATCAAAACGTAGAGAACACTGCAGGGGCATCGGATAGAAATACAACAGGCACCTCAGGGGGAAGGAAAGGGGGGGCACCTCAGCCGGATGAGTGCATGACGCCAGATCCACAAGGGGGCTCAATGCCTAATGATGTATCTTGGGGAGTGCAAAGCCACAGTCTCTCAAGTCTCTCCAGTGGGTGGGTTGCCCACTGTTCAATCCTGGGGAGTGCAAAGCCAAAGTCTCTCAAGTCGATAACAGTGGATGGGTTGCCCACTGTTCAATCCTGGGGAGTGTAAAGCCATAGTCTCTCAAGTCTCTACAGTGGGTGGTTTGCCCACTGCTTCATCCTGGGGAGTGCAAAGCCACAGTCTCTCAAGTCTCTCCAGTGGGTGGGTTGCCCACTGTTCAATCCTGGGGAGTGCAAAGCCACAGTCTCTCAAGTCGATAACAGTGGGTGGGTTGCCCACTGTTCAATCCTAGGGAGTGTAAAGCCACAGTCTCACAAGTCATTCCAGTGGGTGGTTTGCCCACTGCTGCATCCTGGGGAGTGCAAAGCCACAGTCTCACAAGTCTTTCCAGTGGGTGGTTTGCCCACTGCTGCATCCTGGGGAGTGCAAAGCCAAGGTCTCACAAGTCTTTACAGTGGGTGGTTTGCCCACTGCTGCATCCTGGGGAGTGCAAAGCCACAGTCTCACAAGTCTTTACTGTGGGTGGTTTGCCCACTGCTGCATCCTGGGGAGTGCAAAGCCACAGTCTCACAAGTGGATAACAGTCTCCACTGGTTCTGGAGGGGGCTTGGTGCCCAGAGTGCTTCATCCTGCCAAGGACTGAGGTAGTGGATGCCTTTCTCCACTGGTTCTGGAGTGGGCTTGGTGCCCAGAGTGCTTCATCCTGCCAAGGACTGAGGTAGTGGATGCCTTTCTCCACCGGTTCTGGAGGGGGCTTGGTGCCCAGAGTGCTTCATCCTGCCAAGGACCGAGGTAGTGGATGCCTTTCTCCACTGGTTCTGGAGGGGGCTTGGTGCCCAGAGTGCTTTATCCTGCCAAGGACTGAGGTAGTGGATGTCAATTTCCACTGGTTCTAGAGGGGGCTTGGTGCCCAGAGTGCTTCATCCTGCTCGTGGCAGTCTCAGTAGTGTCAGAGCTTTTGGCGCTCATTGGCCTGTGGTGCTGGTGGCGGCGGTGTCCTGTTCAGTGATGCTGGTGGCAGCGGTGTCCTTGGCAGCGGTGCTTGTGGCGGCGGTGTCCTGTTCAGTGGTGCTGGTGGCGGCGGTGTCCTTGGCAGCAGTGCTGGTGGTGGTGTCCTTGGCAGCGGTGCTTGTGGCGGCGGTGTCCTGTTCAGCGGTGCTGGTGGCGGCAGTGTCCTGTTCAGCAGTGCTAGTGGCGGCGGTGTCCTTGGCAACGGTGCTGGTGATGGCGGTGTCGTTGGCAGCGGTGCTTGTGGCGGCGGTGTCCTTGGCAGCAGTGCTGGTGGCCCCGGTGTCCTTGGCAGCGGTGCTTGTGGCGGCGGTGTCCTGTTCAGTGGTGCTGGTGGCGGTCTTGTCCACCGTGCAGGTTTTCGGCGACTTGCCTGTTTTTCTGTGCCCCTTCTCCACCTTGGATGGTGGCGCAGCTGTCTTCCCACTCCCAACTGTACTCCTGGGAGAGGCTTTGATGGTAGATGTTTTGCCTCTCTCCCGCCGGGCAGTGGCCAACTTTTTGTGCTTTTGAGGTGGGGGACTATCCGTGGTCTGGCTCCTTGGCACACTGGCTGCCCTGCTGCCTGGCGCACTCCAGAAGCCGGTTACTACTGGCACCACTGTTCCCGCAGATGTTGTGGCAGAGGTGCTGGGTTGGGACCTGGAAAGGCAGGCCCTACGGGACTGAAGGGGTGGGGGAGGTGATGGGAAGAGGTCAAGGTTGGACAGGAAAAAGATTTTGGACACACTGGGACGGGTAGATGGAGGGGCTTTGGGAGTGGAGGAAGAGGTAGTGGTTGTAGGAGGTGTACGTTTGCTGACTTTGGGTGAAGGTGCATGTGCTGGAGGCTGTCGTGAGGTGGATGGCTGTTGGGTGGGTGTGTGGCTGCGTTTGTGTACCTTGGGAGGTGGGCTCACAGACACACTGGGAGAAGACACAGGGGATGTGTGAATGGTAGTGGGGGTGGTGAGTGCAAGTGAGCGGGGTGTGGTGGTGGGTGTGCTGGTGATGGAGGTAGTGGCTGAAGATTTAGTGCATGCAGGTGTGAATGGAGACGAGACTGGGAGGGAGGAGGGAGACGAGGAGGAGGGCGAAACAGTGGAGGCAATGGATGTTGCTATGTCTGCATGGGTATGATGCTTGCGTGAGTGCCTGTGGGATGTGATGCTTATCCCCTTCGCTGCCAGGCCTTTTTCTCCTCCTGTGCCAAGCCTTTTTTTGGCTATTTGGGGTAGTTCACGCTTAGGCCCTCATAACTGTTTTTTTCAGATAAGCTACCCACGCCAAATTTGCGTCCTTTTTTTCCAACATCCTAGGGATTCTAGAGGTACCCAGACTGTGTGGGTTCCCCAGACGTACGGCCAAGAAATTAGCCAAAATACAGTGAAAATTTAGTTTTATTAAAAAAAATGGGAAAAAGGGGCTGCAGAAGAAGGCTTGTGGTTTTCCCCCTGAAAATGGCACCAACAAAGGGTTTGTGGTGCTCAAATCACCAGCTTCCCAGCTTTCAGGAACAGGCAGACTTGAATCAAAAAACCCAATTTTTCAACACAATTTTGACATTTTACTGGGACATACCCCATTTTTACGATTTTTGTGCTTTCAGCCTCCTTCCAGTCAGTGACAGGAATGGGCATGAAACCAATGCTGGATCCCAGACACCGAAACATTTCTGAACAGTAGACAAAATTCTAAATTCAGCAAGGGGTAATTTGTGTAGATCCTACAAGGGTTTCCTACAGAAATTAACAACTGAAAAAATAAAATATTGAAATTGAGGTGAAAAAATCTGCAATTTTTCTCTACGTTTTACTCTGTAACTTTTTTACTGCAATGTCAGATTTTTTAAAGCAATATACCGTTACGTCTGCTTGACTCTTCTGGTTGTGGGGATATATAGGGCTTGTAGGTTCATCAAAACTCTAGGTACCCAGAGCCAATAAATGACCTGCACCCTGCAGTGGGTTTTCATTCTATACCGGGTATACAGCAATTCATTTGAGAGTAAAAAATAGCTATCAAGAAAACCTTTGTATTTCCAAAATGGGCACAAGATAAGGTGTTGAGGAGCAGTGGTTATTTGCACATCTCTGAATTCCGGGGTGCCCATACTAGCATGTGAATTACAGGGCATTTCTCAAATAGACGTCTTTATTCACACTCTCTTATATTTGGAAGGAAAAAATGTAGAGAAAGACAAGGGGCAATAACACTTGTTTTGCTATTCTATGTTCCCCCAAGTCTCCCGATAAAAATGATACCTCACTTGTGTGGGTAGGCCTAGCGCCCGTGACAGGAAATGCCCCAAAACACCACGTGGACACATCCCATTTTTTGACAGACAACAGAGGTGTTTTTTGCAAAGTGCCTACCTATAGATTTTGGCCTCTAGCTCAGCCGGCACCTAGGGAAACCTACCAAACCTGTGCATTTTTTAAAACTAGAGACCTAGGGGAATCCAAGATGGGGTGCCTTGTGGAGCTCTGACCAGGTTCTGTTACCCAGAATCCTTTGCAAACCTCAAAATTTGGCTAAAAAACACGTTTTCCTCACATTTCGGTGACAGAAAGTTCTGGAATCTGAGAGGAGCCACAAATTTCCTTCCACCCAGCGTTCCCCCAAGTCTCCCAATAAAAATGGTACCTCTTGGGGGCAGATTCACCTAAAATCGGCCGATGGTCTAAATACAATTTGCCCCTCCAGGGAAGCGACCCTTGCCTAAGGGGTCGCTCCCCATCTCTAAAAAAACAAACAAAAAAAAAAACACAAAAAAATTAGCCCTGGCTCCTAGAGGTTTCTGCCCCCAGGGCAGAAATGGCCTAAAATAAATTTCCCCCATCCCCCCCCCCCCGGGGAGCGACCCTTGCCTACGGGGTCGCTCCCCTTGAATGACGGCGCAAAAAAAAAGATTCCTGGTGCCTAGTGGTTTCATTGACCTAAAATCAGCCGATCTGCCCCCAAAGCGGGCAGAAATGGCCTAAATACAATTTGCCCCTCAAGGGGAGCGGCCCTTGCCTAATTGTCTCTCCCCATCTCTAAAAAAACAAACAAACAAAAAAAAACACACATTTTTTTTTAGCCCTGGCGCCTAGATGTTTCTGCCCCCCCGGGGACAGATCGGCCTAATAACAATAGGCTGATCTGCCCCTGGGGGGGGGCAGAAATGGCCTAAAATAAATGTGCCCCCCCCCAGCGGGGAGCGACCCTTGCCTACGGGGTCGCTCCCCTTGCCTGACGGCGCAAAAAAAAAGATCCCTGGTGCCTAGTGGTTTCTGCCCCCCTTGGGGGCAGATTGACCTAAAATCGACCGATCTGCCCCCAAAGTGGGCAGAAATGGCCTAAATACAATTTGCCCGTCCAGGGGAGCGACACTTGCCTAAGGGGACGCTCCACATCTGTAAAACAACAACAAAAAATCCCCGGTGCCTAGTGGTTTCTGCCCCCCTTGGGGGCAGATCGGCCTAATTAAAATAGGCTGATCTGAAATGGCCTAAAATAAATTTGCCCCCCAGGGGAATGATCCTTGCCTAAGGAGTCGCTCCCCTTACGTGAAATTCACAAAAAAAAAAAAACCTCCCTGGTGTCTAGTGGTTTCTGTCCCCATTGGGGGCAGATTGGCCTCATAAAAATAGGCCAATCTGCCCCCAAGGGGGGCAGAAATGGCCTAAATATGATTTGCCCCCAATGGGAGCGACCCTTGCCTAAGGGGTCGCTCCCCACCTCTAAAACAAAAAACGAAACAAAAACAAACAAAAAAAAATAATTATCCCTGGTGCCTAGAGGTTTCTGCCCCCATTGGGGGCAGATTTGCCTCATAAAAATAGGCCAATCTGCCCCCAAGAAATGGCCTAAATATGATTTGCCCCCTATGGGAGCGACCCTTGCCTAAGGGGTCGCTCCCCATCTCTAAAACAAAAAACTAAACAAAAACCAAAAAAATAAATTATTATCCCTGGTGCCTAGATGTTTCTGCCCCCCCCTCGGGGGCAGAAAAGGCCTTAAAAAAATGCCCCCCCCTGGGAGCGACCCTTGCCCAAGGTGTCGCTCCCTTATGTCAATTTAATTTTTTTTAAAACATCCCTGGTGTCTAGTGGGCGTTTTGACAGCCGGATTGCTTTCAATCCGGCTGCCAAAACACAGAGAGAGACTTCAAAGGGAAGGAAATAACTTTCCTTCCCTTTGAAGCCTCTCTCGGCCTCCCCCACGTGATCGGAAGAGAAATGCAAAGCATTTCTCTTCCGTTCGCGCTGGAAGCTGAGCTTCCAGCGCGATGGGAGGAGGCTCTGTGACAATCAGCGCAGGGGGGTTGGTGGCTGTACCTGTAGATGCGGGGGCACAGAAGGGCCCGCCACCGCAAGGGAGCTCCCATCAGAGGAGGAGTCCTAGTCGCTGGTTTCAGCTCCTGTCCCCGCCGTAGAGCTCCCCTCGCCCTCCGTCCCACTGGTGGCTTCTGACTCCGTTGTGTCGCCCTCCAGGGCCATGTGGAATGCAGCTCCCTCCTGCTCCGGTGCCACTGATCCTCCGCCTGATGATGCTAATGCACACAAGAACAGGGAGACCACAAAAAGGGGGGGAAGACAGAAGAAAGACATGTTCAGTGCATGCAATACCGCTACTGTTGGCGGACACTACAGACACAGAAGCCCCCTGCACTACTCCGTGCACTTTGAGTTCCCTAATTAATCACAGGGACATGGGGTACAAGGCCTTCACCTGAACATTTCACTGTCACTCACCTGAACATTTATTCCCCAAAATTTCCTGGACTGCAATACTTGCGGCATTCCAGAATGCGTTCAGACTGGAACAGTTACAGAACATAAGAAAAACATCTGCACACATGGAAGTCACAGGAGCCTGACTAGGTGTAGTTGCCTCTTAACACAGGAGGGGTGGGGTGCCACATGGTCTGCCTTAAGAAGGGACATTGCGTACTAAACTCGCCCTGTCCTAGGGGCACACACATCCCACCTCCCCTACCCAGACACCTACAATGCGCACTGAATCAGCAGAATGAAGGTGTACTCACCCCCTTGTGGCTGCTGTGATGCCCTCAAGCACCCTTCCAAATCCGGATACACCACCGCCAGGATCCGGAACATCAGGGGGGTCATGGTGCGACGGGCACCCCTCCCACGTTGGGAGGCCATCCCCAGCTGGGCCTCCGCCGTCTTCTTGCTCCAGTGGCGAATGTCCTCAAATCTTTTCCGGTAGTGGGTGCTCCGTCTGTGGTGGACCCCCAGGGTCCGGACTTCCTTGGCGTTGGCACGCCAAATATCCTTCTTCTGGTGGGCGCTGACCTACACGAATAGTACATGGGAAAAATAGAAGATATAACCGTCCGCACCATCACAGTCATTGGCCCGCATCCCTACCCTTGCCATGACGCACATGTACTCGCCGTCGTTTCATGCAAGTCTCATTCCCCCCCCATCTTTCATCCATACCACTCCACACAGGCATTGCCCATTCGGCATGCTCACAGTGTACTTACCTGTTTGTCTGGAGGACCGTAGAGTAGCGTGTACTGGGAGAGGACCCCATCCACTAGTTTGTTCAACTCCTCCGTGCTGAAGGCTGGGGCCTTTTCCCCAGACACATGAGCCATTGTCTCTTCCAGACTGAGGTCACAGCAGCACTTGCAGTGTAGGTCCTCTCCTGTCGAAGATCAGGTATCAAGTGAGTGAACAGACAGAAAATGGCGGGGACGTCCGCGGCGGTGCGTACCGTCACTGCCGGTGTACATCGTCATTGGCTCCTGGAACCCATAGGGTCCAATGTTAACCAATGCAGGATTGCTCTGCGGTCTTCGACCGCCTACCACAACGGTGTACAACGCCAGCGCAGTTACATCATATCCCCTTTACCCACCTTACAGGTCAGGCAGCCGCCATTTCAGGGGGCCATATGGCATTAATTTTGACTGCGTCACACATATCTAGGCCTTGCATAAACACTAATACAGGCATTTATCGATTTACAAAAATTATGGAATAAAGTTGTGTTTACGTACCTCAGTGTTGGTTGACTCTCTGCTCGCTTTCTCCTCCATAGAGCACGTCCGCTGAGGCAGGTGAGGAGATGGCGGCATCCTCCGGTGTGCAGACCGCTGGTGGACCTGAAGCCAGACCTGATGTCAGCTATCTGCCATCCCACAGGAATCCCCCCTCTAGTGCAGGTCCTTTCAGTAGTCCATTTCCTGGCAAGTGGTTCCTTTCAAACTACAGTGGCCATTACATCAGGGATGTCCCAGCCAATGTTCTCTAACGTGTTGTCCAGAGTGTTGTCTGCCCTGCTGAAACACATATGCAGCTACATCGTGTTCCCTCAGGTGGAGGATTTGCCTACAGTGAAAGGTGACTTCTATGCCCTGGGACATATCCCCAACATCATAGGTGCCATTGATGGGACACATGTGGCATTGGTCCCCCCGCGCAGGAGTGAACAGGTGTACAAAAACCGGAAGAGTTACCATTCTATGACAGTGCAGAAGGTGTGTTAGGCCGACCAGTACATCTCCCATGTAAACGCCAAGTTTCCCGGCTCAGTGCATGACGCTTACATTCTGCGTAATAGCAGCATCCCTTTTGTGATGGGGCCACTCCAGAGGCACCGTGTGTGGCTATTAGGTGAGGACATGGACCCAATACAGTGTGACTAGGTATCTGGGTCTGGGGATGTCCCTTAGAGTTAGTGTGTGTCTAACAGTTGTCCCTCGACATTTGCAGGTGACTCTGGCTACCCCAACCTGTCATGGCTACTGACCCCAGTGAGGAATCCCAGGACAAGGGCAGAGGAACGCTACAATGAGGCCCATGGGCAAACTAGGAGGATTATAGAAAGGACCTTCGGCCTCCTGAAGGCCAGGTTCAGGTGCCTCCATATGACAGGTGGTTCCCTATTCTACTCACCAAAGAAGGTGTGCCAGATCATCGTGGCCTGCTGTATGCTTCACAATGTGCCTTTTCTGCAGGAGGATGGTCCAGATGGAGGTGTTGTGGCAGCTGTGGAGCCTGAGGACAGTGAAGACGAGGAAGCAGAAGAAGAGGACATAGACAACAGGAGCATGATGATTCATCAATACTTCCAGTGAGACACAGGTAAGAAGACAACACTGCCTGCTACATCTGATTTAATTCTTCTACCTCTCATCTGTCTGTCACTTTCACCCAGTGTATGGACCCTGATTTGTCCCTTTCCCTTTCAATTTCACAGATGTGGGTCCCACTGTGTGACATCTGCTTTGTTTCCGCATGGACTAGAGCTGTGTGACATAGGTATGTTGACAATACATTGGATGTGGCATTTTTCCACAGTTATTGCAAATACACATTTTCGAAAGCACAGACTGACTCGAGATTGATTTGTGATTTAAGGGTGTTTATTTAAGTGCAAAATAGTGGAGGGGGTTGTAAATTGGTCAGGGGTGGAGGGGTGGATGGTGGAGGAATGTCCATGGCAGAGTCCAGTCTATTAGTCTCTCTCACAGGTCCATTGTCCAAAGGGGCATAGGAAGTGGAGCTAGGGTAGTTTGAGTATGGACAGGGTGACAAAGCGGGACAAACGGATGACATTCAGGGTGGTCTAATTTCTTGGCGGGGGTCTTGGCATTGTTCTCTGTCTTTGTCCTGGATCTCAGGGACCGTTTGCGGGGTGGTTATTCATCTGCAGGGGGTGCTGGTGTTGTGGTCCTGTGGCTGTGCCTTCTGTCCACTAGCGCCGACGGAGGTGGTGGGCAGGCCATCATCCAGGCTAGTGTCAGGGGCCACTTGTTGTGCCACAGTGTCCCTCCTGGTGTTGACAAGTTCCTTCAGCACCCCTAAAATGGTGCCCATGGTGGTGTTGATGGATTTGACTTCCTCCCTGAACCCCAAATACTGTTCCTCCTGCAGCCGCTGGGTCTCCTGAAACTTGGCCAGTACCGTTGCCATCATCTCCTGGGAATGGTGGTAGGCTCCCATGATGTTGGAGAGGGCCTCGTGGAGAGTGGGTTCCCTGGGCCTGTCCTCCCCCGTCACACAGCAGCCCTCCCAGTTCCCCTGTGTTCCTGGGCCTCTGTCCCCTGAACTGTGTGCCCACTACCACTGCCCCCAGGTCCCTGGTGTTGTTGGGGTGGTGGGTTAGCCTGGGTTCCCTGTAGTGGTGGACACACTGCAGCTTGACGTGTCCTGGGGACAGAGGTATGGGCCCGCTCGGTGGGTGCTGTGCTGGTGTTTCCAGAGGGGGAAGCTCTGTAGTGGCCTGTGCCAGTGTGAGGGGAACCAACTGTCCCGAGGTCCCAGATGGGCCGGGTTGGTCATATAGATCCAGTTGGACAGAGCTGCTGTCATCACTGTGGGCCTCTTCTGTGGGTGGAGTGGACATGTCTGGACCCTCCTGTCCGGTAACGTTGGGTAGGGGTCCTGCAGGGGTGTAAAGGCATGATTATTGCATCTGTATGTGCCATGGTGTGCAATGGGTGGGTAACCCTGTACCCCAGTGCTTGCATTCTTGTGTGGGACCTTGTGTGATAATGGTTTAGGTGGGTGTATGGGTATGTGCAGTGGCATGCTTTCCATGTCCATGCTTTGGTGTTGCATGCAGGGCTTGGGTTTGGGATGTGTGGTTTGTGATAGTGGGACATGTGTGAGGAGTTGGAGTGCTGGAGGTGAGGGCGAGGGTGGGGGTGTGTGATAGCATGCAGGTAGGGTGGGGGATGAAGTAGTTAAGATTTGACTTACCAGAGTCCATTCCTCCAGCTACTCAGGCGAGGCCCTCAGGATGCAGTATAGCCAAAACTTGCTCCTCCCATGTTGTTAGTTGTGGGGGAGGGGGTGGGGGTCCGCCGCCAGTTCTCTGAACTGCAATCTGGTGTCATGAGACCACGGAACGCACCTTCACCCGTAGGTCGTTCCACCTCTTCCTGATGTCATTCCGTGTTCTTGGGTGCTGTCCCACTGCGTTGACCCTGTCCACGATTCTGCGCCATAGCTCCATCTTCCTAGCTATGGTTGTGTGCTGCACCTGTGATCCGAATAGCTGTGGCTCTATCCGGATGATTTCCTCCACCATGACCCTGAGCTCCTCCTCAGAAAACCTGGGGTGTCTTTGCGGCGCAATGGGGTGGTGTGGGTGGTGTGTGCGGTGGTGTGTGTTGTGAAATGTGGGGGAATATTTAGGGGTGTGTTGTGTGAGGTGCGTGGATGTTGTGTGAGTGATGGTGTTGAGTGCCTGTGGATGCTAGTGTTGTTTCTGGTGGTGTCTCTCTCTGGCCTTCTTTCTAAATTTTTATTGTAGGGGTTTGTGGGTGATGTGGGTGTGTGTTTTATATTGTATTGAGTGTATGAGTGGTGTGTGTATGTGTATCAGGTGTGTGTATTTTGATTTGTTCAATGTGGATGTGTTTTGTAAGAGTGTGTGTATTTTGAGCGTGGCGGTGTGTACCGCCAATGGAATACTGCGGTTGAAAGACCGCTGTGTGGATTCGTGGGTCGTGATAGTGTGGGAGTATTCCTGTTGGCGTGACGGTGGAGGTTTTGTTATCGCCAGTTTATCACTGACCTTTGGTGTGGCGCACTTGTGTGGGTGTCTAAATTTTGGCGGATTCCGAGCTGTTGGTCATAATAGCTGTGGCGGAATTCCGCAGCGGTGTGTTGTCGGTCTTCTGCATGGCGGTAAGCGGCATTTACCGCCAATGTTGTAATGACCCCCTTTATGTCCGTTCTTCCCTAGGTGATTCAGTAGGGCAATAGTATCATATCGGCAGTCATCTTTCATTTTGGACGCAATCAACAAATCATCAATGTATTGCACTAGAGTCGAATTAAAAGGCAATTCCAATGACTCCAAATCCTTCTTCAATATCTGATTGAAGATGGAAGGCGATTCTGAAAACCCTTGAGGAATCCGACACCAACTCTAAACCTTGTCCAAGAATTTGAAACTGAACAACAATTGGCTATCCTCATGAAGAGGCACAGAAAAGAACGCTTGGGACAAGTCCACTACTGTGAACCACTCTGCATCACATGGAACCTGGAACATGATCACAGCTGGATTTGGTACTATGGGGCAGCATTTCACCACTATCTCATTCATTTTTCTCAGATCTTGGACAATTCAAACTTTCCCACAAGGCTTTCTCAATCCCATTATTGGTGAATTACATGGGCTGCTCACCACTTCCTTTAGGACCCCTTGCTTCACAAAGTCCGCAATTATCTGCGTCACCTGTATAAGGAAATCTTGTGCCATGTGGTACTGCGGTACCTGGGGAAACACGGCATTTGGCTTCACGTCTACTTTGACTGGTCGACTCCTTTTATCAGTCCCACTTCTTTTCCTGTCAAATCCCACACTTTCTCATTGACTGTTCCCTGCAATTTGGTTGGCAAATCGGTCACTGTGAATATCGGGAAAAAGCTTATCAAAGGGTACTCCTCATCTGTGGTCTCCGTCTCTGGTTCTGAGATCTGAACATCATCCCCTTCATCATCACTGTTGGTCTGCATCTCAATTCCCTCATTGGAACAGGTGATTGAACACCTTGTCTTACACAGCAAGTCTCTCCCTAGTAAGGACACAGGACTCAAATCACAGAATACAAACCTGTGCAATCCCTGAAAGGTACCAATCTCGACCTGGACAGGATCTGTAATTGGATTAGTCAGGAGCTGATTTGCCACTCCTATCACCTTTATAGTACGCCCTGAAAGCGGCAATGTTGGGACCTCTGCACTTCTGACTGTAGAGGGTGTAGCTCCCGTGTCAACCAGGAATTAAACCTTGTGACCCATCACCTTTCCTTGCATATAAGGTCCTCTCTGATCTACTTCTAGGGACGCTGCAAGCCTGCACTCCTCGCTATCTGAACAGTCATCCGACCATTCATTGTTTATTCCATTCTCACCACGCAATGGGAACTGTTGTACTGCATTATTTTGACTCATTGTTTGACCTGTGACCTGTTGAGGAAGCATCACCTGTTGCTGTCCCATCGGAGCTAAAGGCAACTGCATTTGCTGTCTAGGTACCATGGGAATCTGCTGTTGTACTTGCTGCACCTGCACTGGATGTACACGTGGCATTTGAATTTGTTGCATGGGCTGGAGACCCTGCATCTGAACCATGTTATTATGGAAGTTCGGATTTGGACCCCTCATTCTTGGACCCCTCACATTTTGAGACTCACCGACATCATTGCTTTGTTGAAAAACACCATCCTGCACCATCATTGGACACTCCCGCTTCCAGTGTCCCACGCCCCCGCACGCATGGCATGGTGACATCTTTTTCATCCCTTCCACGTCATTTTGAACCACAACAGTATTCAAATCTGGTCCGCGGTTCACAAAACTTCCCCGACCGCTGCCTCTCGTTTGCGGCTGAAACATTCTGTTTCCTTGCGGTTGCTGCACCATCTGCTGTACTCCATTCCCCTGCATCCCTGCTTGAGCCGCTTTGATTTGCATCACCATCACTGTCTCTTTCAGCTTTCTTTGCTTCAACTCAATCTCATTGCTACAGTATTTTGAATACTGTAACACCTCATCAATCAGCTTTGCTTGCCAACAGATCAAATGATTCTTAATCATCTGACTAATCTCTGGTCTTAATCCTTCAACAAACCTGAACACAAGGTGATTCATGTCTTTCGATTCTATGACCTCTGTGCCACTGTAGTGTTTGAATACCTTTAACAACCTCTCATAGTAAGCATGTATCGACTCTTTGCCTTCTTGTGCCGTTCGATCAGTTTTCTGCCAATCAATATTCTGCGGTGACACCTTCTGCTTCAAGAATTAAATCACCTTATAGTAGTATTTCATCACCTCAGGAGACGGTGCTCCTGTAACCCTGTCCCTTGCCGGTTCCGTCGTCGGCCAATCCACACTTCTCTTGCACTCAAGCCACAAATCAGCTGGAACTATAATTTCAAACAGTGTATTCAGGTCTTCCCAAAGACATTTTGCAAGCTTCACAAACCTATCCGTTTGCTGATACCATTCTATCGGCTTTTCCCTCAACCTGGGGTAGTCATTTGTGAATGACAAAATGTCACCTCTAGACCACGGTACATGGACTAGAACCCCTCCAGCTGTCTCTCTCATTGGTAACATCTTTATTGTTCCGATGTCTGGCACAGCTTTCGCCTGCAGCTGTTCCAGGCAGTCACTTTTCCTCTTATCTCTCTTCTTCGCCCATCTTTCTTCCCACTTCTCTAAATCTCCCCAAACCTGCGCACTCTGTAGTATCTCTTTAAGGTGTGCCTTCATTCCAGTAGACCTCATGTGATCAAAATCTTTAGGTTCGAAGTCTAGCCTGTAACTCCTCTTCAGATGCTTAGTATTGTCTAAGTCTATGCCGTATTTGTCTGCCAAATTTGCCAATCTCTGGTGCACCTTACTTACTTCTTTGGTTATTTTCGGGCACAGATATCTTAATTCTGCTTCAGTGTATGATTCTAACCTATTCACTCCCATGCTCCCTTCAACTAGCTCAGCTGCTTCCACCCCCAACCTCACAAAATTCAGGTATTCTTCTCTTTTTGACCGCTCTGCTGTCGCAGGAGTAGTCTGTGGAGTGTTAAGCTTGTCTAACCATTCATTCAACTGTTGCGCAGTCCAACCTTGCAACAAAATATTTCCAGCTGGCACCATTGGAGTCTGTGATGTATTTGCACTCAGTCCCTGTGTAGTCAGTAGGCCCAAGCCTGCTTGTCTCATGGTTTCCAACAGAACCCCAATCGGACTGAAGTCCAATAAGGATCTAG
The DNA here is from genome assembly GCF_031143425.1 of Pleurodeles waltl. Lineage (NCBI taxonomy): Eukaryota > Metazoa > Chordata > Amphibia > Caudata > Salamandridae > Pleurodeles > Pleurodeles waltl. The sequence continues at coordinate 523,247,089 of NC_090442.1, forward strand.
ACCTCTCCGCTGTCTGTTCTCTCGGTGTCATCCCTTGGGAGCTTCATGTGTACCCTCCTCTTATCACCTCTTGAGTCATTACTCCTTGGTCACACACACTAGGCTTCACCTGCGCATACAGCGGTACTGGCGGACCAATGGTAATTGGCAAAGATATAGCAGCTGGTGTCTGTCCATTTCCCAATCCCGGTGGGGCATTGACTCCCATAGCTTGATTCATTATAGGTGCTGTAACTGATTGCGGTCCTGTGACTGAAGTATAATTCGGAACCACCTGTTGCTGCGGCTGGGGCAGCAAATGTGGAGTTGGCTCAATCTGCACTAACTTTGATCTCGCGTATGCTGGATCAGGCGGCACCATCAAATTAGTAGTCGTCTCTAATAATGGGACATCAGGTAGAGCCTTTGAACTGGTGGTGGCTGCAACCTTATCTGAGTCTCGGGTGCAGTGGATACAATAGCACCATTCTGTATCGGAGCTGATGTGGTAACATTATTTGCCTGTACTGTATTCGTGATCCCCTGATTCTGTGTCAAACTTATAGGACCTGCACTAGTACTCGGTCTATTGTCATTTATGGCATATGGTGGTGGTCGATCATGTAACAACTGATTGAGAAACTCATCATCATCCGAATCATCTGCATCTATCCAGGACTTCTGAGTCTCCTTTTGCTTACTAGAGCCCTTGTCTGTTTTACAAGTGGCCTTTCTCCCCTGTGTTTCGGCCTCTTGAGTTATTGTCGGAAACATCCTAACTCCGTCTATTATTTCCCTTCTCCACTTCCTGGTCTCGCTATCCCATCTAGACTCCGCTAGAGTCTTTTCTGCTTTCCTCATTCTCCTCTCAAATTTCTGTTGCCTCTGTCATATGGCCATTAATTCCCAAATCACTAACGCCTCAAACTGAGCTGGTCTTGGAGGCGGCTTTTGCTCATTTAACGCTTTCCACAAATTCTCAAGAACCCCTATGTTAAAGGTTCCATTCTCTGGAAACGTCAAACACCCATCTTTCTCTGTCAATTTGCACCATTGCTTTAGCCAAAGATATGGCGTTACTCGCTTCTCCTCCATTACGGCATAAGCCGGAGTATCCTCTGGGGGGCTAGGCTCCCCCACACTCGCTGTAATGTACACATCTCCCCTCAAAGCACTCTTTAAAGCCTTGAAAAACTTCATTTTTTTGTGTCTTTTATTTCGTTTAGAATCTAATCAGGAAGTGACTTTAGTTCCCAGAACACTCTTCGCCTACCTTCTCAACCAATTGCCTCTCACGGATGGCTGCCAATCCGTGCGCGACCCTTCTTACTAGCTGACCTATTCCAGCGCGGCTCCAATGACGTCACACTCACACACACTGCGGCTGACAAAGTCTTGCGGCTTGTCTTCCTCACTCTAGATCCACACAGAACTAATGAAATATTGCGAGCACTTCAACAAAAATAAACGCAAATTTGCCGGTTTACTGCAGGAAGGGTAACACAATCGCTTCAGAACTTTACAGAGATTTCACTTGAAGCCTCAGCCGCTACTCTCTCTGTTCTGCTTTCCTATTTATCTCCTATCAGAGCTTACAGAACCTCTCTGGAATGCACTTCTGAGTTCAAAGAAGACCTTTATTGTTGTTAATTCTTCCCCACCCACAAGTTCTTGAGAGACGAATTAATAGACTTGAAGCACACGTTCAAAAGAGAAAAAGTAGTCGCAGCAATGAAAACAAAATATATCACAGTACTTCTCAATTGCAATGTACACAGCAGATTATATTAGCAAAGCATAAAAAATAAAATTCATCACCGTATAAGCAAGTAGGACCTATCTTCAGCCTCATCTTTCTGGGGTCTTCAAGTTGATGACTCCAGTCAACTGCGAGAAAGAGATTATCTACCCACACAGGAGACTGGCAACTGGCGCCTAGTTCCAGCCTGAAGTCAAGCAGATTCAAATCTAACTCACTGTAGCCCAGAGTCATCCTTACAAAAGCGTGTCCCCTCCTCTCAGACTCGGGAAAACTACGCAAGCCTTTGGAGACTGGCCAGATCTCCTAGACTTCTCCTCTTCCCAAGCCTGAGCAGAAAGGAAAACACCAAATGTACTCTCTCTTATCAGGTCTAGTCTGGTGTGAAGAAAACCGCTTGGTTCATCTTGTGGAAAAACATAGCTTGGAAAAATACAGCTTGGATTCTCAACTGCAATGTCTAACTCCACGTTAAAGGCAATAGGCAGCTAACCTAAATATCAAATGTAATGTCTAATGTCATGTCAAAGCCAATAGGCAGCTGAGCTGAATACAAAATGTAATGTCTAATATCATGTCAAAGCCAATAGGCAGCTAAGCTGAATACAGAATGTAATGTCTAATATCATGTCAAAGCCAATAGGCAGAATACAGAACTCCATGTTAAAGCCAATAGGCAGCTAAACTGAACAAAACATATAGGGGGTCATTCCAACCCTGGCGGTCTCTGACCGCCAGGGCGGAGGGCAGCGGAAGCACCGCCAACAGGCTGGCGGTGCTTCCTGGGCTATTCTGACCGCGGCGGTAAAGCCGCGGTCAGAAAAGGGGAACCGGCGGTTTCCCGCCGGTTTTCCCCTGGCCCAGGGAATCCTCCATGGGGATTCCGACCCCCTTCCCGCCAGCCTGTTTCTGGCGGTTCTCACCGCCAGAACCAGGATGGCGGGAACGGGTGTCGTGGGGCCCCCTAACAGGGCCCCATACAGCTTTTCACTGTCTGCTTTGCAGACAGTGAAAATCGCGACGGGTGCCACTGAACCTGTCGCACCCCTGCAACTCCGCCGGCTCCATTCGGAGCCGGCTTCTTCGTTGCAGGGGCTTTCCCGCTGGGCCGGCGGGCGGCCTTTTGGCGGTCGCCCGCCGGCCCAGCGGGAAAGCCAGAATGGCCGCCGCGGTCTCCTGACCGCGGAGCGGCCATTCGGCGGTAACCGCATGGCGGGTAGCGACCGCCGCGGTCAGAATGACCGCCATAATGTGCTACTGGTGAACATTGAGCAACTAATATGCGCAGTGGTAAAACACAAAGTCATTGGTCAAACACAATTAATAGCATCACACTCTCCTTCTTAGATCCCGCACTCGCAAGCAAAATTTGACCCGCAAATTCCACTCTCGACCTGTCAATAGTTCGTCCTAGTGCACTTTAGAACTTACCAAATCTCCATCGAAGGTTTCACTCACACACTTTGACTCAAACTTGACTCGTCAGCCACGCCCGATTGACCTATTAAACCGTGCAAATTACAACATAAACCAAGTGTCTCATACACTTCTCAATATACTCCGGAGTCTTAGACCACGCCGGGTCCGTACATTATCAACTACCACTTGGACAATTTTTGAGCACAAAGCGTCACACTCACATGAAGTTCGCCGACTTCCCTACTCTCATACTGCGGAGTACACCCACTCCTACTAAAACATTACCTGGCCTAAATTCTCACAATCCTTCACAATTCACCTGCGATATGCATAAGCTGAGCAAGCGCAAATTCTACGTCACGCATACCTATCACTAGAACGCCAAGAACATACCCAACTCACTTCGGCAAGCTCTGAGATTCCGGAAAAGTCCTCTGCTACCAGAACTGGTAACGCATCCCACCCTAGATAATTTGCTTAGTCTGGGACTCGTTTTAGGCCAATGAATCTTTTGACCCAGATTGGAGACTCCTTAAGATGAGATAACTAAGCAACATGTCAATCAATAGATTGATAACCTCATCAATATTCACAACAGTCAAATTAGTTAATGACATTAAGAAAGCAAGACACCCCATGACCTTTCAGCCATGAATAACCACACAAAATTTAGTAAGATTTACGATATTTATTCCCTGTACACTCTACTAGCAAGTTTATTAGTCTCAATACCAGAAAACACATTAGCACTGTCACAATATGGCAACTTGAATAAGATTTCATCGAAGCAAAGATCATAAACATTAGAACAAAGCACGACATCAACATGGATTAACTTTAGCAGAGTATTATTAGCGCATTATTCAACAAAGCATTGATTCAGTCATTTGTCTATTTGCGTTCGTTTAGTGAACCCCTTAACTAGCTCGAATTAGCATTGGCATGTTGGGCTTCATAAAAAACAATTTAGCAACACGAATTTAGAAAACATGTATCTATGGTCTCTATCAAAAGAAGCAGTTGGTACCTAGAAAAAAAGGCAAACAGACAATTACAATTTCATTATCATATAGTTACCCTCCATTATGGGTCAGCATACAGAGTCAGTCTTCGTCCTCAGGACATTAGATGATTCGCCATCAGCCAGGAAACTCAGCAAAGTTCAGCAGGAAAGGTAATAAGGAACACTTCCCTCATAAGGAGGAAAAGTATGAAACGGGCAAGGCAAGGGTAAGGATGGTTTGAAGAGTCAAACAGCAAAAGACAGAGTGACAAAGTGGCAAGGTACTAGCAAAGAATGCACGTAATGGCTGTTTTTTCCTTGTGATACAGTGTTATATTAATCGTGTTGTACAGTCTCCTAATTTCCAATTGGGCAAATTTTAGTGCATCATTATCTCCAACCAATAATTGGTTTGTCACCTCACTAGGATTTTCACTTTAGTTCAGTTCTCACGTAGGTCATTGGCTCCTGTAATTGACTTCTCCAACGGGTAGAATGTCAGGTACAAACTTTTATTCTCGCAGGCTCAGTCAGTAGTCTCATGGTCTTTACCAGTTCAGGCGACCTTGTACCTGTTGCAAGTTGACACTGTTGCATTCAGCAAGAATGTCTCCTTGAGCAAGTCGGGTCTCATGAGAACGAATTTACTACAGTTACATACATCTTCTAGCTTCTGGAAAAGTACGGCTACATGTCCTTCAGCAAGTCAGCACATTGCACGTTAGAAAAACACATTTAATATGAGACCGGCAGCTAGGCCCCGACTCATGCTAACTAAGTCCTAGTAATTAATTTTAGCAAAATCTTAACATATAACTCTTAATACTAATACAAAACCACACATTAGTACATCAATAATTCGTTATTAGTCAATTTCGTTAATCATCGTTTATATTAGTGGCCACTCCCCGTGGGCACATTTCAAGTGCGTATGTTAAAAATACATAAATACATTTTGTATGCAGCATCATTATACATTAATTTACAAACATTTCATGTTAAATTTCTGATTATAATAAACTACACTCCAACACTGCACGTCACCAGAGGATCAACAGCAGAGCCGAGCAGCCGAAATAGGAGCGAGTGGAGAGTTTGCAGATTGTGGTGGGGTAAGGGTTCATATGCAGCTTAACAAGCTGCGGACAACTGTATGTATGCCTTAGTATGTGTGGTGTGTTTTCCTTTGGAAGAGCCTAATTGTAAGCTCTCTGAAGAATGTCTTAGTTTACTGTTGGATTTTTTGGTTGGTAGACTCATCAAAAGTGCTTGGTGATCTCTCTTTGAGCTTGTGAAGGTCACGGCAAGTGGGGTTTTCTGTTGACAATCTTTGTACACTTGCTAATTTGGATATCATGATGTGAATATTAGAAAGTGCCTCAAAATAAACGTCTGTGATTCTGACTGTAAAAAGAATGGACAAGAAGAGAAGCATGCCAGGGATGTGAAATGTTGCTATCCTACTGAGTGCTATACAAATCACAACTAATGCTATGATTGATCTCGCTTAACAGGGGTAGTGAGATGAATCACTAGCAATTGAAGAAATACCCCTGTGAAGAATAAGCGAGTCTTGTTTATGGTATGTGTCATACAATGTGAAAATATATTGTGTACAAATGTAAAAGTTTCACAAGAGAAATCACAATCAATATTGCATTATTGTGTATTTATTTTTTAGACACTCCCTCACACACAAACAGTGTGTCATTGGAAAACGTAAAAGGATCCTGTGCATTCATACTGATTTTCTTGCAGGTATTATATGTTGGTAAAAAAAAAAGATTTGTTAAATAAATTGGAGGTGATCACTGACATGACATTGTCCTTTGTTCTTTTAGGTCTCCCTCTTAGATGTTCCCTTCCTGTCCTCCCCTTTCCTCGCTTGATCATTTCAACTTTCTGTGCTATAACAGCATACAGATGTTGGGGCTATCGAGAGTTGGACCTTTTGAGCATCGAGCCCATTCTAAGGAGTTCATCTGACTGTCAGAAGGATTAATCACCGATAACCAAAGTTTTTTTTCTCCATTTTTTAACAAAACTTGGAAAACACTGGAAAAAAAGCTCACCGGAATTTACAGCAAATAGAAACTGAAAACATGAAAGTCTAATAATAAGATATTGGGTAGTTAATTAGAGTATGCGGAAAACCTCTTGGTGCAAATAAAGTCTGGCCTGCATTCTTTGAGTTTGTGATTGTGATTTGTAGTTTTGTGCAGAAGTATAAAGTGCCACAAGCAAACAGTAGAACACCATTTCATAAGTGTTCTTTCAGTAATCTTCCTGACTACTCTCTGTTATTACCTGGTAAAGGTGCTAGTATGAGACCAGACACAAAACATGTAATATATACCTTATCATTCAATTATGAGCTGTGTTGAACTACATAATTCATTACTTACAAAGTGGCATCATAAGTGAATGTGGGTTGTAGTGGAATAGTGTATACTGCATAAAAACCCCAGCTTTCTGATAGCTTTCTGGATGTGGTTACCATAGACTGGAATGAATATGAAGTGAATAAGGAATATTTGATGTAGGGTGCCTTATCCATAGCCGTGGTGCATTAAATGCCCATCAGTAAATTATATGCCAAAAAGAAAAGAAAAACAAACTGAATATAAGGCAAGGAGATGGGTGTGAAGTTATTAAGGAGAAACTAGCAGTAGTTCTAGATTCTAAAGCAATAAATGCACTGGGAGACCAACAGGTCAAACCATGCAAAGGAGGGGATCATAGGAAAAATAGGATATGTCCTCCCAGTTTCTACTGACTTCACCTACATATTTATAGGGTAGGCACACCAAAATCAATCATAAACAGTATTTAGCTTAATGCTCACAAATCAACATGAGCTATACAATGTTTTTTAGACCTGCACACACTCTATTGGTGTCATGCTTCATTATTGGGTCTCACCCTGGTCTCTAAAAGCCAGGGTGGTCTAGACTATGTTCCAGTATGCACTTTGAATATTCTCCTACTGGGACCTTAGAATATACCACGAACCACCGAGGTATCACTTTATTAGTGGTGTTCCAGCTTATTTAAAAGCAATACCACGAAGAGGGATGTCAGAGGGGATGATGAACCCTGAAGTGTAATGGCTATAGGGTCCCAGACATTCAACAGGACTAGATAAGTTCAATGCCCCGAAAATGTCACAGAACCTAACTTGGTTCAGTCAGGACAAATACAGACATACAACATGCATAACATACAAAGGACAAAATGGCTCTTTTCTCCGATGATGTTCTCGTCTTGGTCATGTGAAAAGCTAGATAAAACAATGGACTTTTATAATTTTCAAGCTTCACATGCCCTTCATTGGAGCACATTCGTAATTACCCCAATCAGTGAGAAAACAGCAGCATAAAAAGAAATTCTCTGTGATTATTGTATTCAGAAGTAGAAACCTACAACAAGAGAGACTACAAGGCAAAGTATGAATGTGTGTTTTTTAACAACTATCTATAATCACTCTTTCTGTGACACACAAAGAATGCCAGCATGAAGAAAACATTTTTAAAAAATGTGCTGTGAATTTGCAGTGGGTCTGTGAATCTGCAGCAAAAAGAAAAAGCAAATGTTCCTGCTCTCTAATAAAATAAACACCAGGTAGTGGACCAGGATCTGGGGGTGGTGCAAAGGATTTTATAGAGGAGGGTGCCATGCAGCACCAATAGCCTCCTTTTCAGGCCAGGGTATCCCATCCCCGGGTCCAAATCAATAATAGGCTGTGGCATATGACCCCCTTTTCCCGTGGCTCTTCAGACGTTGGTGACACCATCCCCCAGGCCTGATTTACTGATTTCTTAATAGGTGGAGAGGGCACAGCCCTCCTTCCCAAACCCCTTCAGGATGGAGACCCCATCCCCGGGAGCCAATAATTTTTTTAAGGGGGGCATGCAGCATCCCTTCCTAGCCTCTTCAGACCCAGGTATTCCATCCTCTGGGGGCAATTTTATTAAGAAGGGGAGAGGGGTGGTGCGTCGGGGATACCATCTTGTGGGACCCAATACTCTGCAGTGTACCAAGGAGCCTACCCCAGGACACTGTGGTACCCTGCTCGGGAGAATGCAGGCATGCCCTGCCCACACTGTCTTGGCAAGAGAATAGAGGTTTGCTCCCACCTAGCTGCTTCCACCCGTTGAGAGCAAAGGGAAGGTGCTCGTTCCTGCCAGCACCCAGAATGGTGCAGGACGGGGAGCTAGCAGAGGTCTTGGGGGCACTGGGGCCCCCCACATACCCTCCCAAATTGCCCTTCATTGTGGGTACCATGGGTGGGCACCAAGGTACCCACCTCAGGAGCTGTCTGGGGCCTTGGGGCTCCCTCACAGCTCCCAACACAAATTGTGCCCAGGGTTTCAATAACTAGGCACCAGGGCACCTGGGCACCAGAGCACCCAGTCAATAAAACAATGCTGTCTCCCACCAGTACCATTGATGGGTGCTGACTTGGGATCTGGCAGGGGCTGTTGGGGCTCTAAGACTCACCCCGGGGTTCCCAAACAGAATTAGGTGTCCTGGGTGGGCATTGGGACACCCGCCAATTTTGTAAAAAAAATTTGAAACAAAAATGTGAATGATAAATGAGCTCGCAGAGCTGCTCGTTTATCATTCAATGCTCTGGTTCCAGAAAAACCCTAGGGCTTTTTTAAATAAATATTGTATTGCAGGTGGTGCCCACAGAAGAGATGGGGGCACACCCAAACAAGTTATTTTTCTTGTGGGGGCTGCAAGAAATGCAGCAGCCCCCATCAACATTATGAAAAATAGTAAGTCTTCTGTGTCATTAAATCTATGACTTCCCAGGAGAACTTGTGTGAAGTACAATACATGAAAAGTGAAGTGTTGTGCAGTGCACAAATGGTGAGTGTGTGTTCTGGCAGTTCTGTGTGTTTGTAAATAGTACAGCCTGCTGCAATACAGAAAACCTACAGTACTGAACAGTGTGCACAAACTGAATGTGTGTGCTGAAAGTATGTGTGTCTGTAATGGCACCATGCATGGAGATAACAGTGCTGGATAATATGTGTACTGTGAATGTTGACTGCGTGCAAATGTGTCTGCACAAGTACATTACATGGAGGCCCTTGGATTTCATTTTGGGAAACCCATTCCACCTGGTGAAGACATGAGGAGTAGAGGAATCCGAGACAGACAGAAATGTGCATTGCTGCATTCTTTTGATCTAGGTGGGACACATGCTGGAGGAAAAGAGGAAGAGACTCCCCCTTTACACTTTAAAAGGTTGCTCTTTGATTCATTGATAGATCGCTAGAAAGGAGTCTGGACACACCTGAGGGGAGGAAACCCCTGCAGACAGATTTGTGCATTGCTGTATTCTTGAGAGGTAGTTGGGACACACGCTGGACGAAAGGAGGAAGAGACTTCCCCATTACACTTAAAAATATTGCTCTTGGATTCATTGACAGGTCACAAAGAAGGAGCCTGGCACACCTGAGGAGAGAGATGGGTCTGATAAAGAAATCATAAAGAGTAGGACTGGAAGCCTGAGATTAAAATGTTGATTCATATATCATTGTGGCTGACATCCAGGAATTAACTCTGGTCACTACCATTAATTATGCTGTGGGTCAACCAGCTACAGAGTCTTGCCTGCTCCGCCAGACATCCTTTCAAGGGGAAAGAAGGAAAAAAGAAGTGCACACTTTAAAAGAAGCAGAACCACAACATAAAACATCAAAGACTCAAACCTTAAATCGCATTTTGGTGTCTGGGAAACGGCTATAAGAAGGGTAAGTTGAGACCCCAAATGTTGTAATCTACCAAGCAGCCAGATGGGGTGTGTGTGAGGAGAGTATGCTCTGGAAGACCTCTGCCTGTGACTTCAGCTGGGGGCGAAAGCCTTCTAGTCTCCTCACTGTGTGAGAAGACATCAACAATGGAAATCAAGATCACGTGCCAATAAGCCTGAACCACCAGCGCTTGCCTGCTGTCCAAGACCAGTGTCCCCTGTGAAGAAGAGAAGAGCATTGGAGGGAGTGAGGTCCAGTGAGGAGCCCTACTGCGAGGACTACCTGAACGAGGTGTGAGAAGAACAGCTGAGCACCGATCGGGTGTGTGCCAGTGTGCATGAATGGTCCAGTGTGCCCCGTATGCCAGGAGAAGGCTGCTGCAATTTGAACCATGCAAGTAGCACTGTGTGCGAAACACTAGGCCAGCACCCCCTCGCAAAACTGACCCCATATGCCAGAGGGAGCCATGTTTGAACCTATTTGAGCCAGTGGCATGAGACCTGTGTCTACCAATACGGTGACCCTGTATGCCAGGAGGGGCCACTGTAATATGGGTGATCACACTAGAAGAATCTGTGCCCAGATCATGAGTAACTCAGCAACCCTGAATGCTAGGAGGGGTTGCGGGATCACAGGTGCCAAGAGTTCGGGATGTTGCTTGGATGGGAGGATTATTGCTATGGCCTGTGGGTGAAGCCCTCACACTGTGACTTGCACCTGGTGGAATCCCCGAGGACCTCAAGGATGCCGCTTGAGTCATCACACCCTTGCAGGGCTCAGTTGGGAGCCAAAGGATTGATTCCAGCCCTACACCCCCATTAGGGAAAAAGTGACGTCTCATTTGTGCCAAGCAAGAGCAACTCAGAATGCTGTAACAAACCTGAAGAGCTGCTCGAAGGAAAGAGTCTGCCCCTGCCAGGTGAGGCACCTGGGGACTCGCTATTATGCTTCTGCAGCATCATAGACACTTTTGACTAATTACTAAAGGAGTCAAAGTGGAACTCTTGAGTATGGTCTAGTAGTAGGCGTTCCTGGGATGCAGCCACCAGTGAATAGGGAATAATTCTACCAAGGTAGAAGAAGGAGGGTGGCACAGGGGGTTGCCTGGCAACTAGCACTCTAACCTCAAGGGGATTGTGTTATGGTTCATGAATGTTGTTAATCTTTTGCATGTGTAGAGTTAGAAATATAAAACGTCTTTTCCTTACAAAAGTAAATATTTGTCTGGACATTGATTTATTGTACTGGGTGCACTTTGAGTGATGAGTCATGTTTACTTACCTGTATTTACACTCCCCCCCACTCCTGAGGGAGCCTTTGACTGCTCAACCACACCTACCACGGAGAGTCAAGTGCAGAACTAGTACTTGGCCGAGTTGCTCTGGATCCATACTAGGTCGAGTGCAGGACATCAGGCGTTAAAGGCCTAAACCACTATGGTTGGGCCCAGTAGCCCCTTCGTGACCCATGGTCCTCTGAAAGGGGTTCTAACAATACATTTCAGACACCAAAGAAGAAAATTGTTCTGATGAGAAAATACTGTAATCACGTAGATTTGTAGTCTATCAAAAAATATGTGTTATTACTTAATATATTTAGCACCTCACACCGTGTGACAAGTCATAACTATAATAGTTTGTGGATGGTGCTTCTAGCATACCCAAGTTATATGAAGCATTTCTTGCATACCTGTGCCATTAGGATGTTGCTTACATTGTGTTTCCATGGACAATGCAAAAAACTAAAAGCCATGTTCATGGTTGCATTGTATTGTATTGTAGTTGCATCTCTATAGGACTCCATGACTTTGATGAGGCCAGGGCTAGAGGCGAAACCCAAAGCAGCCCTCACAATTTTGTCAGACCAGACCCAGGTTGGGGGTTGAGGGTGATGGGGACAGGGTGGGGGTGTGTGGTTGGAGTGGAAAGTGCAAAGCAATGCTGCTTTTGTTACTGGGGGCCGAGTTCGAAGCACTGCTGCAAAACCAGCCCCAGTAACAAAACCAGCCCTCGCTGCTTAAAAACTGGCTGCCACCCTTCCAGCCTCCTAGGGAAACGCCTGATGCCCGCTATTCCCAGTCTGATCCTGGACGAGGCCCACATGGCTAACAGCATTGTAGTCTGTGGAAATGTTTGGGTAAACAGTGTATCTGCCAGGTGACCAAATAATACATTTCTGCTCCAGTTCTAAAATATTGTTTCACTTAATATGCCAGATATGTTTATCTTAGATTTGCAATCTGATTCACTAATTTGATGGTTTGGACGGTTTTAATCCATTTTGTTGAATTTTGTTGCAAGACTAACATTGGCACATCTTTTGAAATGTGAACAAACCTAGTCTATTGGCAGATATGCACTGCCATACCCATTTGAAGTCCTCACCCACCCAGGATCTTTGAATCTTGCATCATGATGATGCAGATTGCAGGATCTTCAGCCAAAAAAGAGACAACTTCAATGACAAAGCAATTGACAGGCTCACACAGAGAAGTCACAGCAGTGGAACAGGAGGCCATTGAGCACGGGAACAAATGCAATTGAAATACTTTTTTAAAAGTCCCAAATCATTACAAATACCTGTGGGAGCATTATAAAAACCAGTCCACCTAACACACCAAGCACTGGCAACTCCAATAGGGTTGGCTTTAAAGAAATGTTGTACAGTAATGTGCTGCATTACAAGTAAATAGCATGGGAATGTATAAATATTTTCTTGGAAGCGAAGAACTGTAGGATAATTTTGGAGTAGGGTTAAAGGTCTTATGACAGTTGCACTGTCAAGCCAGACCTAAAATCCATAATAACTGCCTTCCTCCCATGTATGCAGCTGCCAGAGAAAAACAACATACATTATTTATTTATCAAATGTACTTTGATAGCATTCCAATGGCATATATGTATCTCTTAAAGTTCAAGCTTAGGCAACTGGATAAATAAACAAAACAATCACAGCTGTGTGGAAGGTAGGTACTTTTGTGTGGAAGCATACAACATCTGTCTAATCAAAACGGGTACTCCTGGCTCCCAACATGTGAGCAGAGACAAAGCCCCTTTCTGGTGATGCTCACATAATTGTCTGATGACAGCTATGCTGTCAAGCCAGACCATAAAAAGGATCTGTCTGGCTCAAACAAATAGACTACTTGCTTTATCCATTAGACAACATTGACCTCAGCATAGAAAGGACCAACAAATCATAGATTTTGATAAGTAAGTTCTCATACGCGCACACCTCAGGTCTTTCGGGTGGCTATTATTGTCTGGTGTTACAACCTATGACATAGCAGCTACAGTCTAGCGATACGATACCATGGGTTCTAGAACCACCTAACCACTATTACTGGGCACTGAACCTCTATCACCTCTAAGTAAGCAATCTGAGCGAGTCATGTGTTAGAATTAATTAGTATATTTATGTATATGTATATATATAAATATATATATATATATATTGTTTTTTTTTCTAATATGCGTAATTGCCTGATGGGCATCTTAGCGCTGCCAGAAACTGAAGGGCAAAACTCAATAAGACAGATTTAAAACAGAAGAATTTAGAAGATTAAGACTTGTAATTTTATTGATTAAAAAGCCAAGAATTCAAAGCCTTTCTAAAAGGAAGAAAGCCTGTATATTTCTGTTAGACCTGACAGCCTTAGAGCGGTCACCCCTAACTTTTTGTCTGCCTCCCCCTTCTTTTTGGACACTGTTTTTGCTAGTTTTCGGACTCTGCACACTTTAGCACTGGTAATCAGTGCTAAAGTGCATGTGCTATGCATGTTGACATTGGTTTATACCCAATTGGCTTATTTAATCTACTTGTAAGACCCCAGTAAAATGCACTACATGTGCCCAGGGCCTGTAGATTAAATGCTACTAGTGGGCCTGCAGCACTGATTGTGCCACCCACATAAGTAGCCTCTTAACCATTACTCAGGCCTGCCATTGCAGGGCCTGTGTGTGCAGTTTCATTGCCACTTCGACTAGGCATTTACAAGTACTTGCCAAGCCTTAATCTCCCCTTTTTCTACATATACTTCATCCCTGAGGTAGGCCCTAGGTAACCCTTAGGGCAGGGGGCTATGTAGATAAAAGGCAGGACATGTGCCTGTGCAATTTATATGTCCTGGTAATGTAAAACTCCTAAATTCGTTTTTACACTGATGTGAGGCCTGCTTATTTCATAGGCTAACATTAGGGCTACCCTCATATACTGTCTGAGTGGTAGATTCTGATATGAAAGAAGTAACAAGGTCATATTTAGTATGGACAGAATGGTAATTCAAAATCCTGCTGACTGGTGAAGTTTGATTTAATATTACTATTTTAGAAATGCCACTTCTAGAAAGTGAGCATTTCTCTACACTTAAATCCTTCTGTGCCTTACAATCCACATCTGGCTGGGTTATTTGACAGCTCCCTTGTGCATTCCACTCAAACCCTAAACACAGGATGCTCAGTCACACTTACACACATCTGCATATTGAATGGGTCTTCCTGGGCTGGGAGGGTGGAGGACCTGACACTTACATGTCAAAGGACAGTAGCCTACCCTCACAGTAAGGATTGCCACATCCCCTACTGGGGCCCTGGCAGACAGGATGGAACTGAAAGGGGACCTGGTGCACTTCTAAGCCACTCGTTGAAGTGTCCCCCACTTCAAAGGCACAATTGGGTATTTAAGCAGGGTCGCTGACCCTACCACCTCAGACACTTCTGGACAAGATACTACTGGAGAAGAATCCCTGAACCAGAATCTGCGACCTGCAAAGAGGAACTGCCCAAAGAACTCACCTGACAGCTTTTCTGCAAAGGACTGCTGCCCTGCTGTTGCCCTGCTGCCTTGCTGTCGTCTGGCTCTGCTGAGAAGTGCTCTCCAAGGGCTTAGATAGAGCTTGCCTCATGTTCCTTGAAGTCTCAGGACCAAAAAGAATTCATCCTGCAAAAGAACTCCTTGTGCGGCGAAAATTCGATGCACAGCCTGCATCGCAGTGAGAAAATCACCACGCGCTGAACAAGAACGATGCAGCCCATCTCCCCGAAGTGGAGATCAACGCAGTGCCAGCGCTGCGACCGGAACTTCGACGCACGGGCCGCGGAATCGACGCAAAGCCGAGCTAGAACGAGGCAGCCCAACTTCCTTAGAGGAATTGACGCAGCGCCTTCCATGCGGCAGAAATTTCCACGCATCGCCCACTGGATCGACGCAGCCCCAAGTGACTTTGTGTCACGACTTACGTGCTGCTTTACCCTGGAGGCCGCAGAGCAAGTGGCGTGGATCCTGTTCTTGAATGTTCGGCTTTGGCCCAAGTAGGGGTGACTCTTTCTGGTAGCCACGGTGCTGCAGGCAATGGGTACGCCAAGAGCAGGCTGTGTCCCTCAGAAGTAGCGCCAGAGGAAAAAAAAAACAGAAAAGGGGAAAAAACCTCCACAAAGATATGTTCCTAAAACAGGAACAAAAAGGAAGAGATATCAACAAGAGCAAATACAGGAAAAAGTATTCTGAACTGTCGAGAACCAGCACAAGAATACGAGGAAGCAGGAGCGAAGACACCATCCAAACAGAAAGTGTTGCAGCGCAAGGAGAGAAAGAATCACAGCCCTAAAATACCAACAAACAGGAAACGACCAACAGGAAGTAAAAGGACACCATCGTAGATAGGGAAAAGTACATGGAACAGAATGGACTAGGAACCATAGAGAATAGGGAACAAGGAATGCTGGGAAGAGAAAGGTAACATGGGAAGGGGGAGAAAACATAAAGGAAGGTACAACCAGATGTCCCAGAAAAGAAGAAAAGAAGAAAAGAAAAAAGAGAAGAAAAGAACAGGTGAGTGGGGGTCAGAAATGCCTGAAAACGCGGTGCACAGAAAAAGAGCGAGGCCCCATGCCCAATTTGGGGCCTTGAAAAACACACAGCAGACTGGGGGCGCGCCGCGTCTGCGAAACGCGTGTTGTGGCCCGAGCCGAAGGTTTGGCTTGTGCCGCGTGCAGCATGCAGCGGCGTGACCGTCGGTCCCCCCCCGAAGGCCCAGGTTTGTGCGGAAAAAAACGGTGAAAATGATGAATCAGAAGAGGTGCGTGAACAGAAGATGCATCTTCCCAAGAGCATTCACTCAGAGGGTAACACTTCCAATTAATCAAGTACTGAAGACGTTTGTGAAAGATACGAGAATCACAAATCTCCTTTACCTCATATTCAGGTACATCATCCACTAACACAGGAGGAGGACAGGGAAACTGACGAGAGTAAGGATCAGGTACACAGGGTTTTAGCTGAGAAACATGAAAGACCGGCTAAATCCTCCAGGTACGAGGCAAGTGAAGACGGACAGTGACGGGATTGATCAGCTGAAGGATTCGGAAAGGACCATAGTAACGAGGTGTGAACTTATTCTGAGAAAGGCGTAAAGGTAGAAATTTAGATTAAAGCCAGACTTTATCCTGACAGTGATATTCTGGAGCATCCCTCCGTTTCTTGTCTGATATTCTCTTCATGTATCGCTTGGTGTTCAACAAAGTAGAGCGAATCAATCTATGAATCTGTAAAAGTCGTCTGGAGAATGAAGTAACAGCAGGAAGAGAAGAGGTAGACTGAGGAGTAGTAGGAAAAGAGGTAGGATGATAGCAATAAGAACAGAAAAAAGGAGTGACCTTGGAGGCACAGTGGAAAGAGTTATTGTAGGAGAATTCAGCAATAGGGAGGTAAGTGTTCCAGTTGCTCTGAGTAGAATTACAAAAACAGCGAAGGTACTGCTCCAATCCTTGGTTGAGATGCTCAGTCTGTCCTTTGGTTTGAGGATGGAAACCCGATGAGAGTGCTATGTTGATATTCAGTGTCTTACAAAAATGTTTCCAAAACCGGGAGAATTACTGAGGTCCCCTGTCAGATACAATGCTGTGTGGAAGTCCATGGAGACAGAAAATATGTTGGATCAATATCTGCCTTAATTCTTGGGAAAGACTGAGCTACTCCGATGATTTTACTGGGCTCAAGAAGATACTGTGATGGGGTAGAAGTACAATCTGGATAACGGCGAGATAGGGCATCAGCCAGAATGTTTTGGGATCCAGGAATATAAGTGACATAAAAGTCATACTGACTGAAGAAGAAGGCCCAACGAGCCTGATGACTGTTCTGGCATAAAAAGTTACGCCAACATTGTAGATTGCGATGGTCTGTTCGTACCTCGAAGGGCTCTTTGGAACCCA
Source organism: Pleurodeles waltl (assembly GCF_031143425.1). Lineage (NCBI taxonomy): Eukaryota > Metazoa > Chordata > Amphibia > Caudata > Salamandridae > Pleurodeles > Pleurodeles waltl. The sequence goes on from NC_090442.1 coordinate 523,264,225, forward strand.
TAAGAAACTGTCTCCACTCAAGGCAGGCTGTTTTCAGGGCTAACAACTCCCTTTCAAGTACTGAGTAATGTTGTTCTGACGCCGAAAGTACATGGGACAAATAGAACACACGATGTTCAAGACCGTCATCTTCTTGCTGTTGGAGTAAGGCAGCTCCGATGGCTCTTTCGGAAGCATTTGTAACAACAATAAATTGTTTGTTTTTATCTGGGTGCCTCAATATCGGTGCCTGAGTGAAAGCCTTTTTTAGACTCTGAAAAGCTTGTTCAGCCGCCTTGGTCCAGACGAAGCCTTTCTTTAGATTTTCCTTTTTTAATGTTTGTGTTATGTGGTTGGTTTGTTCTGCAAAGTCCAAGATAAACTGACGATAAAAATTAGCCAATCCTAAAAAACATTGTGTTTCCTTAATAGAGGAAGGAGAAGGCCAATCTAGAATGGCTTGTACCTTTTCTTGGTCCATAGCTATGCCAGTGGGACTAAGGTGATATCCCAAATATTTGACTTCAGTCTTGTCAAACTCACATTTTTCGGGTTTACAGGACAGTTGATGTTCCCGGAGCCTTTGGAGGACCTGTTTAACGTGAGAGGAATGAAGTTCAGGACGTTTAGAATAAATGTCTAAATATCGTCTAAATAGATGACGACCGTATGGTTCAAGAGATGAGAGAATACTGAATCCATAAATCCTTGAAAAATTGAGGTGGCATTAGTAAGACCAAAAGGCATAACTCTGTACTCATAATGACCAAATGGGGTCCGGAAAGCAGTCTTCCACTCGTCTCCTTCTTTAATACGCAAAAGGTGGTAGGCTCCACGAAGATCCAGTTTGGTAAATCGTTGAGCCCCTCTGACTGCCTCTAGTATATCCTTAATGAGAGGCAAAGAATAACGGTCCTTTATAGTTATTATATTTAGCTCCTGAAAATCCAGACAGGGACGAAGATTCTTCGTTTTCATGGGTACAAAAAAGAGAGGAGCCCCAGCCGGAGAGGACGATGGTACAATAAGACCGCTATGTAAGTTTTCTTGCAGATATTCTTTTACTACTTCTCTTTCAGGTTCAGTGAGTGAATACATCCTCCCAAAGGGAACGATAGCTCCGGTTCCAAGGGAATAGCACAATCGTAATCTCGATGTGGGGGTAACACAGGTCTGGTTGGTTTTTGGAACACATCTTGAAATTCTAGATAGTGATCAGGAACTCCTTGAACTGTATTGATGGAACATCCAGTAATACTTTCAGTGGGCATCAACCTCTTGGGTGACCAATAAGTCTCTGAAGCAAAGCAGTTCTCATGACAAAACTGGGAGGACAGGGAAATAGTCCGGGTTTCCCAATTTACATAAGGGTTATGTCTTATGAACCACGGAATTCCCAAAATGATAGTATGGCTGGGGGATGATATTAGATCAAAAGAGATGTGTCCTTGATGGTTTCCAAATTGTCAACTCAGTGTCATGGTGGTGGTGCAAACTGGACCAGAGGATATTAAAGACCCATCCACTGTGTGAACTTGTTCTGGGGTTTCTTTGGGTCGTGTTGGTATTTGTTGAGTCGTAGCCCAAGTCTGATCCATATATATGCCACTGGCACCACAATCAAGTAAAGCCAGTGTTCTCTCTTGACGGCCGTCCGGTAAATGTAACGTCACAGGTAACATAAACAAAGTAGTGGCAGTGTCCTTGAAGGAACTGATGGAAGGTATAGCTAATGATCCCGTCCCCTCCCTTCTTACAGAGGACGAGAAGTGGTGTTTCCAATGGCCTTTGAGGACGAATGGGGCACGTCCGGAGCATGTGGCCGGCAGCACCACAATACAGGCATAATCCCTTCCTAAGTCTGTCTTCCCGCTCGCTAACGGAAAGTGGTCCTCGAGTGGTATCCACCTGCATAGGTTCGCCTTCGGCGTCTCTGGCGGGGGGACGAGGTTCCTCGGGACGATGCATAAAGACACGTGAAGTGCTTGGCTGAGATGATCCTCTACTCTTTCTCTTCTCTATACGTCCCTCTTGGAGACGGTATTCGATGGAAAGAGCCTGATCCATCAGACCACGAAGATCTTTAACTCGGGTGGAGTGTACTAACTCGTCTTTGATTTCTTCTTTAAGTCCTCTACGAAATAAGGTCACCAGAGTTCGTTCCACCCAAGTGGTCTCAGCCACTAGCTGTCGAAAGCGGGTAATATATTAGAGGACATCTTGTGAGCCCTGTTGGATGTCACATAAGGCTTCTTCCGCAGAGGCCTCCAATCCTGGACGGCTGAACATCTGTTTAAACCGACTCACAGAGGCAGGAAACTCTGATAATACTGGGTCATTGGCGGATACCATCGGGGTTGCCCAGGCCAAGGCAGAACCGGATAAGGCACTGATAAGATATCTCATCTTTGTCTTGTTGTGGGAGAATTGGGTAGGTCGGAAGGCGAAATACACAGTTAATGCATCGAGGAACTCTCGCAGCTTAGTTGGTTCACCGGAGAAACGATGAGTAGAGGTGGAGACAGCCGGAACATCCGCACTGCGAAAGGCCAAAGCTTGACGTAAAGCAGCATTCTCATTGCGTAATTGTTGCAGTTCCTGAGCCTGTTGCTGAATGGTTGCCAGAAGAGATTGATCAGGATCTGCAGCAGCCGCCACTGTATCATCCATGATGTTAGACGACGTCGGGAGTATTTAGCGTTGCAATCTGTCACGACTTACGTGCTGCTTTACCCTGGAGGCCGCAGAGCGAGTGGCGTGGATCCTGTTCTTGAATGTTCGGCCTTGGCCCAAGTAGGGGCGACTCTTTCTGGTAGCCACAGTACTGCAGGCAATGGGTACGCCAAGAGCAGGCCGTGTCCCTCAGAAGTAGCGCCAGAGGGAAAACCCCCCAGAAAAGGGGAAAAAACCTCCACAAAGATATGTTCCTAAAACAGTAACAAAAAGGAAGAGATATCAACAAGAGCAAATACAGAAAAAAGTATTCCGAACTGTCGAGAACCAGCACAAGAATGCGAGGAAGCAGGAGCGAAGACATCATCCAAACAGAAAGTGTTGCAGCGCAAGGAGAGAAAGAATCACAGCCCTAAAATACCAACAAACAGGAAACGACCAACAGGAAGTAAAAGGACACCATCTTAGATAGGGAAAAGTACATAGAACAGAATGGACTAGGAACCATAGAGAATAGGGAACAAGGAATGCTGGGAAGAGAAAGGTAACATGGGAAGGGGGAGAAAACATAAAGGAAGGTACAACCAGATGTCCCAGAAAAGAAGAAAAGAAGAAAAGAAAAAAACAGGTGAGTGGGGGTCAGAAATGCCTGAAAACGCGGTGCACAGAAAAAGAGCGAGGCCCCATGCCCAATTTGGGGCCTCGGAAAGCACACAGCAGACTGGGGGCGCGCCGCATCTGGGAAACACGTGTTGCGGCCCGAGCTGAATGTTCGGCTCGTGCCGTGTGTAGCGGCGCGACACTTCTTCCTGCATGCCCAGGATTTCAACGCATCGTCCCCGGGGCGTCCACAAACCCCGCAACCCGAGAAGATCCCAGTCTACACGCCGGAAAATACTTCTTTTATCATTTCCTACAGTGATAATTAAAGTGTACTTATTAAATCTTAATTGTTTTGACCTGCATTTAACCAGATAAATATTATATATTTTTCTAAACACTGTGTGGTGTATTTTGTGGTGTTATACTGTGTTATTGCATGATTTATTGCACGAATACTTTACAGATTACCTTCTAAATTAAGCCTAACTGCTCAGTGCCCAGCTACCAGAGGGTGGACACAGGATAATTTGGATTGTGTGACTTACCCTGACTAGAGTGAGGGTCCATGCTTGGGCAGAGGGTAACCTGACTGCCATCCAAAGACCCCATTTCTAACAATTTCTTTAACTGAACCAGAACAGAGTTCCTCAATTTAGCAGTATATACTACAAAAATTCTGTCTCCTCAATGAGATCTTCTAAATTTAATAGTGACCACATTGTAGGCTGAGGAAGCACGCAGAGCCCTAGAAGTAGTGTACCATGTGAAATTCAGTTTAAAATAATCCGACCTGAATCATGGAGTGCTTTGAAGACAATGCACAAAGCCTTGAAGACTATGCGCTTTCTAACTGGTAACCAATGCAACTGGATTAAGGTCTGTGATGCAGACTGATGCTTCAGGTTCCCAAGCAGTAGATGGACTGCCACATTCTGCAGCACTTGCAATTTGTTTAAATGTTTTTGCTGCAAGTTGGTAAATAGGCGTTAGAATAATCCATTTTGGATGCACAAGAGTGGTAACAACCGTTTTCTGTAAGTTCTGTGGAATAAAAGGGAACACTTTCCTCAAAAAAGTGAAAAAGGATGAAGAGGTCACAGCGTTGATTTGCTTCTTAAATGACAGTGTATCATCAAAAAGTATCCCAAGATGTTTTACTTTTGAGACAGGGATTGGAAGGGTACCTATTTCCTGCAGCCACCAATTTAGGGACCAAAAGGAGGTGTTGTTGCCCAACCAGAGAACTTTGTTTTTTCTAGAGTTTAATTTTAGGCAGTTATTGGACATCCAATTGCATATATACAACATACCATTGTGAAATCTGCGTGCAGAGTCCTCTGGATTCCCAGACAGAGACCACAATCTGGGTATCGTCCGCACAGGACACTACAGAGAAGCAAAAAATTTTAATGAGCCTAGCCAAGGGGGTAACATAGATATTGAAAAGGGTGGGACTTAGGGATGAGCCCTGAGGCACCCCACATGGTAGTGAAAAGGGATTGTATGTAAAACCATCTGAAGCAACAAATTGTTCTCTCTCTGACAAAAAAATTAAAGAGGGGTAGTGCTGCCTCCCCTGATGCCAATGGAATAGAGATGGCCAATCAATAACTGATGATTGACTATGTCAAATGTAGCCGAGAGAACTAGCAGTATCAAGGCTGTATTCCCTCGTTTGTCCAAGATACCTCTCACCTCTTTGTCAGGGCTGATTCGGTGCTGTGTTCTCTTCTGAACCCAAATTGAGATGGGTCCAGGAGGTGATTAGAGTTGAGAAAGTCTAGTTCTTTATTGAAAGCATTTTCTGCAATTTTGGCAGGAAAGGGAAGGCGTGAAAATGGCCAGTAATTACTAGGATCTAAAGGACTGAGATTAGATTTATTCAGTAAATGGAAATAGAGTCTTTTTCCAAGCTTTAGGATAATATCCACTGCTAAACATTTTGTTACAAATGTTCACCACATAACGGGATATAACTTTGGGAGCTCAAAGAATTATCTTGGGGGGGCAGAGATCCAAAGGGGATCATGATTTTATAGATTTAATTAGGTCCAACACCCGATCATCTGTCAGTTACGGAAAAGAAGAAAGTATTGCTGTGCTAGTATGTGTAGGGTATTTCCTATAAAGCACCAGGGATGAAGCTCCTGGTTCTGCGTCAGGAAAAAACTCCTGTTGCAAGGAAGAGTCCAGATGACTATTTGCATTAAATGTATTGTAGATATCTTCTACCTTTGCCTGAAAGAAAGATCCCAAAGTGATGATATTGTTACTATCTGCAAAATTAATGTTTATTTACTGTGGTGAACAGCTGTTTGTTAGAATTTTTAAAGGTTTCTATTTTCAGAATGAAATAAGATTTTTTCTTTATAAATCATGGATTTATATTTGTTACGTTTCTAGTTGTGAATGTCTTTTTCAATTGGGTCATAATTCTGCCTCCTGTCTGCGACATAGTTGTTTGAGGCATCTATTTGAGGCAGAAATGGTGGTTAAGAGTGACTGACCCTCCGATTAGTGGTAGCTCTTTCAGGAGGTTGCTGGTTTATTGCTAGGTCTAACTACACATGATAGTCGATAGTGGCTAAGTCAAGGTGTTTATCGGAGACTGTAGGCAGAGAAATGGCTAGAGCTGCGTCTAATGAAGAAGAATCAATTTTGGACCAAGGATGGCTTTTTCTCACTGAAAAAAGGTCTGGGCCCTCGTGAATTTGGCCAGGATTTTTAATTTAAACATAACTGCTAAGTGGTTGCCCCAGGTGAGCATCAGTAACCCCATAGGAGACAAAGAGAAGTTATCTGAAAAGATTTTATCTAACAAGTGGCCATCCAGATGAGTAGGAGTATTGACCAGTTGATCCAATCCTAAACTATTCATCATGTCAATCAGTAGTTCCAAGTCCTTGTCCTGAGAGTTCTCTAAATGAGTCTCTGAGGTCTATAAAGTCAGCAAAATTAATTTTAGATTCCAATAGGTGACTAAAAGCTTGAATGAATGAAGATCTCAGACCAGGCGGATGATAAATGAGCAAACCATTGAAAGGGGTATTGTTATTGAGTTTGATTTTAAAGAAAAGTGCCTCACAATCAAAGGAAGGGGGCAGCTTCAGAAATAACTAAATGGTCACCACCTCTCTTCGCTAATCAATGGAGCCTAAAGATGGTATACTCGTTTGGAATCTCGTCGGCCAAGTAAGGACCAGAGGTAGCACTTGCTCAGGTTTCAGTAATGAAAACTAGGGGGGTCATTACAACCCTGGCGGTCTTTGACCGGCAGGATTGTTTTGAGGGAAGCACCGCCAACAGGCGGCGCTGCCCAGGGGATTACGAGTCCCCCTCCCGCCAGCCTTTTCATGGCGGTTTGAACTGCCATGAAAGGCTGGCGGAAACAGGAGTCGTGGGGCCCCTGCACTGCCCATGCCACTGGCATGGGCAGTGCAGGGGCCCCCTGCCACAGCCCCATGCAGCTTTTCACTGTCTGCATAGCAGACAGTGAAAAGCGCAATGGGTGCAACTGCACCCGTCACAAGCCGCAACACCGCCGGCTCCATTTGGAGCTGGCTCCTGTTTTGCGGCCGAGATCCCCGCTGGGCTGGCGGGCGGAAACCAGGTTTCTGTCCGCCGGCCCAGCAGGGATCTCAAAATGGCAGGGATCTCCATTGGCGGCCGCCCAGCGGTTTCAACTTGGCGGGAGGCGGTTGCCACCCGCCAAGATTGAAATGAGGGCCTAAAAATAGATTCTGGAATGGAAGAAACTTGAAAAACTCAAGTTTGTTTTTAACAAAGGATCTAGTATTAACTAGTGTGCAATGTATTGTCCTTTCAGTCACATGCATATTATTGTATACAGCATCATGGGTGTCCCGTATTTAAGATACGCCACACCTTATCACTTTGCACTGCTCCATCACCAAATAGGAGTACCTTTATATAATATTGGTTATGACTTGCGTTTGAGATATGTTAGTCGCAATAAACTGAAATGTATTAAATGTACAAATAATCCCTAATTGTATGAAGGGTTCTTTAAGAAACTATAGGTGGAGACCATTTGTGCATTTATATTCTACCTGGGTCCCTGGGTTATGTGGTGCCATCCCTTTTTCTAAGAAAATTTAATTTCTGTTCAGGCTGCACTGACACACTGTGTGGCTTCTTTTAAGGCTCAGCCTCCGAGGGGCATATCGGGGCTGTGTCCATGGCTAAATATGGCAGCTAACCAACTAGGTTCTGTGTGAGGAGATTGGCAACAGAAACAGAATATAACAAACCCCTGGTGCAGGTTTATTGATGAGTTACAAGAGCACTGCGGGCCAACTTTTGCTTACTTCAGAGCCCTAACAGTTGTAACACAGTCAAATGCTGGTTATCTAGAATGAACTCGGGCCCATATTTATGGATTCTTAGGGCCATATTTATACTTTTTGACGCAAAACTGCGCTAACGCAGTTTAGCGTCAAAAAATTTAGCGCCGTCTAACGCCATTCTGAAGCGCCATGCGGGCGCCGTATTTATTGAATGGCGTTAGCCGGCGCTAGCAGACCGGCGCTGCCTGGTGTGCGTGGAAAAAAACCACGTACACCAGACAGCGCCGGCGTAGGGGGAAAATGGCGTATGGGCGTCTTAAAATGGGGCAAGTCAGGTTGCGTCGAAAAAATCATCTTAACCCGACTTGCGCCATTTTTTAACGACGCCCATCCCCCATCAACATGACTCCTATCATTGTAAAGATAGGAGTCATGCCCCCTTGCCCAATGGCCATGCCCAGGGGACTTCTGTCCCCTGGGCATGGTCATTGGGCATAGTGGCATGTAGGGGGGCACAAATCAGGCCCCCCTATGCCACAAAAAATTATTTAAAAAAAAAAAACAAATACTTACCTGAACTTACCTGAATGTCCCTGGGGTGGGTCCCTCCAGCCTTGGGTGTCCTCCTGGGGTGGGCAAGGGTGGCAGGGGGGGTCCCTGGGGGCAGGGGAGGGCACTCTGGGCTCATTTTGAGCCCACTTGTCCCTTAACGCCATGCCTGACCCAGGCGTTAAAAAGCGGCGCAAATGCGCCGTTTTTGGCCACGCCCACTCCCGGGCGTCTCTTTTGCCCGGGAGTATAAATACCACGTAAAGGCCTGGGAGTCATTTTTTAAGACGGGAACGCCTCCCTTGCATATCATTAACGCAAAGAAGGGGTTCACGCTAAAAAATGACGCACACTCCGGGCACTTTGGCGCCCGAAGCGTCTAACGCCATAGTATAAATATGGCGTTAGTTGGCGTTAGTTTAGCGTCGAATTTGCGTCGAAAAAAACGACGCAAATTCGGCGCAACCAGAGTATAAATACGGCCCTTAGTGTTGCTTTAGTGCCATTTAATTTGGTGCTAAAATAGCGCTAACCTAACTCCATATTATACTTTGACACTGGACCCATCTAGCATCAAAATATTGGAGTTAGCACAATGTTTAGTACGCGTGAAACTACTTTGTGTCAATGAGATGCAAGGTAGGCGTCTCCTTCCTCAACAAAACGCTAACCCCCTAGCACCATATTTATCTCCAGGTGCAGAAATGATGACCAAGGAGGAGGTGGGCCTAAATAATGGTGCTAAGCCCGCTTAGCACCATTATTTAATGCCTGGGTCAGACCAGGCGTTAGGGTGCAGGTAGGCCCATTTCCATGGTGGAACACCATGGAATGGGCACAAAGATGCCCACCCCAATCTCCAGCAACACCACCACCCACACCACAGGGACACTACAGGAAGAGGGAGCCCATCCCAGGTATGTTGCAGATAAGTGTATGTGTATGTGTGTGTTGTGCCATTGGGGGCCTTTTACATGGGGCCCTCTGTCTGGCACTGGGTATTTTGGGCTTGCCCAGGGGACACCGGTCCCCTGTGGTGGCCATTGGGGTGGTGGACATGGCTCCTGTCTAAATTTAGACAGGAGTCATTATTTGGCTGCATGTACGTCATAAAATGACAGCAGGCTAAGTAGCGGCAGAATTTTTGCCGTTAACCAGCCTAGCATCATTTCAGACCCATTAGCACCATTCCCCTTAACACCATTCTCCCCGGCTTGCGACTTATGTTTTTACTGTAGCTAATCCTGAGCTCCACTGTGCACCATTACTTAAATACGGTGCATGGCTGGCGCTAAGAGTTGGCATTAGCTCGCTCTAAATAAAATGATGCACAACTGTGTTAGCGGAGTTGTGCACCATTTTCCATAAATATGGGCCTTGGTATTTGAGGTCCAGATATTCTGCATTGTAGTTCCAGTAAACAAGTGGTTTAGTAACAGGAAGTCAGAACAGTTCAGTTTTCAGGCGGCACTTTCTGAAAGCATGTAGTTTGACTCACCGCTTATACCTGGATGAGAGGATTCCACAGTTCAGGGCAGCATTTGTTTGTGTGTTTCACTTCCAATGGTTTGTGTTGTGAAAGGCATAATTCAAGAGTTGTGAAATAACTTAGAGGAGAAAGGGGTATTGATCACAGCAGGGATGTCATTCTACACAGATTGATGGGATGTTTGGATGCAAAACAGGGCAAAGCTATGGTAGAAGCCTAAATGCAAAAATAATTTAATATATCTGGATATATCCTCCTTTGTCATTGGGAGGAATGTGGAAGGAATGTGGAGAAGGAAGACTGAGTCAAAGGTGGAGAGACTAAAGTTGAAAGTAAGTTTTTACAGGAGATTGAGTCTCGAGATTTAGAGATTTTGGTGATAGTGAAGCGGCATAAGAGGTCCCCACAGAGTTAACTAGTCACATCTGGGTCCCAATTTAAGGAGACCTTGCGCCTCATTGTGCCACATTAGCGTCATTTTTGTAATGCTAATGTGTCCCAATGAGGACAAAATCGATGTGCCATATTTACAAAGTGGTGCAATGCACGCATTGTACCACTTTGTAAACCCTTGTGCTGCATTATGCCTCCAGGCATAATGTATGCAAGAGGGGAGATCTCCCATTAGGGGGGCTGAAAAAATGCGCAAAGAAATCTATACGATTTTTTGCTGCATTTGTAATGTTTGCACAGAGCAGACGTTAAAAAGAGGCACACTATTTTTTATAATGGGCCTCAATGTGCTTTGCAGGATTAGCGCCAAACTAGCGTCAAAAATGTTGATGCTAGTTCCCCAACTACCGCCATGGTGTGGCGTATCTTAAATACGGGACACCCATGATGGTGTTAGAGGGGACGCTAACGGGTACAAGAAAAGTGCTGCTGCATTGGATGTAGCACCACTTTTCTTAAATCTGCCCCATGGTGTGTTTGTAAGGTATGCAGGTTGTTGAGCTCTTGCTAGCTTTTAAAAACCTTCCTTGATTAGTTCAAAGCCTCATTAATGGCCTTCTTGGCTTTCTTAACAGTAATATTTTAACTTCTATTGTATTTGCTACATATTTTAATTCAATTGTGTTTGCTACATTGGTCTTTATGAATATTCAACATTGATTTGATTGATTGGCTTTTTAGGTTACGGCTGATTTGTTTGCACTTGTCTAGTTCTCTATTGCACCACATGATTGAGGCTTTGATTCCTGTTGCAGGTTTTCTAATTATTTAGGGCTCAGTTTATCGTTGCTTAGAATATGGCCCTCATTACAATCCTGGCGGTTGGTGATAAAGTGGCGGTAATACCGCCAACAGGCTGGCAGTAAATATTGCAAAATTATGGTGGAAACAGCTCAGACAACCACTGTAACACACCGACCGTCAGGGCAGAAGTAACAGGCACCACAGTGGTAACCGCCTACAGCCAGGCGGAAGACAATGTTCCACCTACTGTATTAAGAGAGTCCAATTCGCCACCTTTTCCGGGGCGGTACCAACGACATTAAAAGCCTGGCAGAAACACTGCACAGAAGAGAAACAACTCACCTGTGGAGACTCAGGGAAGAACCACGCCGCCATGGAGCCCGAGCTGCATATCTTCCAAATTATCTTCTACGTGCTGCTCCACTACGAACACCAATGACGGTGAAGACGACCACGGTGAGTACAGCAACCTAGCACACAGGGGAGGGAGGGAAGAAAAGGAGAGTGACACACACGCAACACGCAATACCCCCACCCCCAACACCATACATACAAACAGATGCAGTAACATAACATATACACCCTGTACCTCTCAGGAATAATGCAAGGACAACTACTATAGATTAAAAAGAGTGTAATAAGATAAAATAGTAGGAATACCCGCATCCAAATAATAAAAAGTATATACATATTTACAAATGTAGGGACACTGCCCAGTCCTCAATGTCGGTGGGCCACAGGGCCACATTACAAAGTCCAAGGCCCCACTTTACTCCTGCACCAACACAGAGAGAACACTGCAGGGGCATCATTTGCAAAATAGGCAGGCACCTCAGGGGTACGGGTCAGCCAGCAGATGGAACAACACCACTGGTCTTGGAGGGGCAACATGCCCATTGCTCTTTGTCCTGGGGAGTGCGAGGCCACAGTCTCTCAAGTGGGTGACTTACACACTGGCACTGGAGGGGGCATCATGCCGTGTGCAGTGTCCCGGGGAGTGCAAGGCCACAGTCTCTCAAGTGAGTGACTTGCCCACTGGCACTGGAGGGGGCATCATGCCCTGTAGTTTGTCCTGGAGAGTGCAAGACCACAGTCTCTCAAGTGGGTGACTTGCCCACCGGTTCTGGAGGGGGCATTGTGCCCTGTGATCTTCATCCTGGGGAGGATGGGGTGAGAGGATGGCATCTCCACTGGTTCTGGAGGGGGCATCATGCCCTGTGATCTTTATCCTGGGGAGGATAGGGTGAGTAGATTGCATCTTCTCTGGTTCTGTAGGGGGCATCGTGCCCTGTGATGCAGATCTTGGGGAGTGCAAGGTCATAGTCTCTCACCTGAGCATCATACCCACTGGATTTGCAGGGGGCAGGCCGCATAACAGCCCATGGACGCTGGTCTACAGAATGTCCGCCTGCGGTAACAGCTGCTCAGTGGTGGCAGTGGTGCTGCAGCAGCTGCTGGTGGTGGTGGGGGGAGGCTCCAGCCCATCCCCTGAAGCCTCGGACGGCTGCCCACTGCTGGTGGTGGTGGTGCTGCTGATGGAGCTGGTGGTAGTGGTTGTGGGGGGAAGCTCCTGCCCATCCCATGCAGCCTCAGACGGCTGCCCCCTGCTGGTGGAGGCAGTGCTGCTGGTGGAGCTGGTGGTTGTGGGGGGAAGCTCCTGCCCATTTCCTGCAGCCTTGGACGGCTGCCCACTGCTGGTGGTGGTGGTGCTGCTGGTAGAGCTGGTGGTGGTGGTCGTGGGGGGAAGCTCCTGCCCATCCCTTGCAGCCTCGATCAGCTGCCCACTGCTGGTGGTGGCGGTGCTCCTGGTGGAGGTGGTGGTTGTGGGGGAAAGCTCCTCCCCATCCCCTGCACTCTCGGACGGCTGCCCACTGCTGGTGGTGGTGTTGCTGCGGGTGGAGCTAGTGGCGGTGGTTGTGGGGGGAAGCTCCTGCCCATCCCCTGCAGTCTCAGACTGCTGCATCACCATGGTTGGTGGTGGGGTCTCTGACTGAGTCCCAGCACCAGGCCCCTTGTCCTTACTGCCTGCTGGTGCAGGCCCCTTGCCCTTCCTTCCTGCAGCACCTGGGGTTGGCTCCTTGCCCCTTCTCTCTGCAGCACCTGGGGCTGGCCCTTTGCCCTTCCTTCCTGCAGCACTTGAGGATGGCTCCTTGCCCTTCCTTCCTGCAGCACTTGGGGCAGGTACCCTTTCTGTCTGGCTGGCTGGTGGGCGGGATCCTTTCCCACCTGGAGTTGGTGGGGACACTACTGTGCCCGTGGACTGGGTGGCTGAGGTGCTTGCCTGGCTTTTGACCACCCTGGCCTGACGTGAAGGGCGGGAGAGAGGTAGGGAAGAGTCAATTGTGGAGAGGAAAAGCTTCTTAGGGACATTGGGGGGAAGAGGGAGAAGGTTTGGGAGTGGAGGAAGAGGGAGTGGTTATAGGAGGTGTCAGTCTGCTGTGTTTGGGTGCAGGTGCATGGGCTGGATGCTGTTGTGAAGTGGATGGCTGTTGGGTGTCTGAGTGCTTGCGTTTGTGTACTTTGGGAGGCGGGGGCACAGACACAGTGGGAGAGGACACAGGGGACGTGTGCATGAATGTGGGGGTGGTGACTGCCAGTGACATGTGTGTTCTGATAGGTGTGCTGGTGATGGGGGTAGTGGATGATGATGTAGTGCATGCAGGTATGAGTGTAGACGCAACTGGGAGTGAGGTGGAGGACAAGGAGGAGGGGGCCACAGTGGAGGCAGTGGATGTTGGTATGTCTGCATCTGGATGGTGTTTGTGTGGGTGCCTGTGGGATGAAGTGTGTTGCTTGTGTTTGCCTGTGCCACTCTTGTGTGTTGTCCTGTGTGCATGCTCGTCTGCCTGTGTGCTTGGGATAGGTTGGATTTGAAAGACATGGGATTGGGTAAAGGAAGTTGGAGGGGGAGGGTTGAAACAGGGACAGTGGCTGCCATCAGAGAGGAGGCCAGAGCCTTGAATGATCTCTGTTGGGCCACCAAGCCAGTGTGAATGCCCTCCAGAAATGCATTGGACTGTTGCTTTTGGGCTGCCAGCCCCTTGATGGCATTCACAATGGTTGACTGTCCAACACAGGTGGATCGCAGGAGATCAATAGCCTCCTCACTCAGGGCAGCAGGGCTAACTGGGGCCGGGCCTGAGGTCCCTGGGGCAAAAGAAATGCCCACCATCCTGGGTGAGCGGGCACGGGCAACTTGCTGAGGGGCTGCTGGGAGGGTGGTGCTGGTACAGGGTGTGGCGGCTCTACATGGGGTGCGCATCACCAGGGAGCTTCCATCGTAGGAGGTATCTGTGTCCAAACTGTCCCCTCCAGTATCCACTGTGGTGCTTCCCTCACCCTCCGTCCCTCTGGTGCCCTCAGCATCGGTGGACTCTGCCTCCTGGGTCCTGTGGGATGCAGCTCCTCCACCCGATTATGCTTATGCACATAAGGACAGGGTGACAAAACAATAAGGGGGGGGAGACACAAAGGATACCCTTGGTCAATGGCGGCACCAACACCACCGTTGGCGCATACAGCACACTCACACACAGGGAGCAGCCGTACGCACTAGACAATGCACTACCAGTTACAATGCTAGTCACCAGGCCATGGGTAGGGACACACACCACCAAATGCAGCATACCTGAGACCCACACACCCCTGCCCAGTGATGGATGCCTACTAGCTAGGTTGGAGGAATTTCACATCAGAACCCCGACCAATATGGGACCTACTCTGCTATGTCAGGCCTGGCCTATGGGCACCCACAGACACACATTCCCCACCCGGATACCACCCCACCAGGCATAAGTAGGAATGAAGGGCACTGTACTCACCCCCTTGTTGCTGCTGTGATGCCCCCAAGCGCCCATCCAGCTCCAGATAGGCCACCGCCAGTATGCAGGCCATCAGAGGGGTCAGGGTTCAACGGGCACCCCTTCCTCGTTGAGAGGCCATCCCCAGCTGGGCCTCCGCCATCTTCCGTGCCCAGCGTCTCAGGTCCTCCCACCTTTTCTGACAGAGGGTGCTCCGTCTGCCATAGACCCCAGGGTCCGCACGTCCTTGTCGATGGCACGCCATATATCCTTCTTTTGATGGGTGCTGACCTGCAGAGAAATACACACAGGGAAAGGTATTAGTCAGACCGCCCTACATGTTACACTCATGGCCCACCATGCCCCTTCCCATCCCCATTAACACAAACATGGCCCAGCATACATGCTGCACGCTGCCCAGGGCCCAACCACCAACCCCTCCCACACGAGGCCTTCACACACAGCACTCCATGCAATCATGCCCCAAGCATCATGCTCTCAGTGTACTCACCTGTTGGTCTGGAGGCCCATACAGCAGTTGGTACTGGGGTAGGACCCCATCTAGTAATCGCTAAAGCTCCGCAGAGGTGAAGGCTCGACCCTTTCCCCAGTCACATGCGCCATGGTAGGTTCCAGACACAGGTCACAGCAGCACATGCAGTGTAGGTCCTCTCCTGTTGAAGGTCAGGTAGCAAGCGAGTGAACAGATAGAAAATGGCAGGCACTTCCGTGGCGGTGCGTACCGTCACTGCGGGCGTAGATCACTATTAGTCACTGTACCCCATAGGGCCCAATGATAACTAATGAGGATTTGCACAGCGGTTCCCGACTGCCTCCCACAATGGCGCACAATGTCAGCGGAATTACCTCATTTCCACCTGTCCCTCCATACTGGACAGGCAGATGCCATTTCTAGGGAGGAAGCCATGGATCTTAACTGCGTCACAGTTCACATTTTTACAATCTGGACATATTTTATCTAAATATTGTAAGAATCACAACATGCATTGAACTGAAGTGGTTAAAATGTACAGATAATGACCAGCTGCTTAATCTTTTGCCCCATAGATTGCAACCGCTGCAGATGAATAGGAGATGGAGACATCCACCGTGTACAGACCCAATGGAGGACAGGCGCATTATCCTCACCTCTAGACTAGACAGGGCCACAATCTCAGAGCTGTGTGCCCAATTGGAGCTTGACCTGATATCAGCTATCCTTCATCCCACTGGGATCCCCCTCTTGTGCAAGTGCTATCTCTGCTCAATTTTCTGGCACTATGTTCTTTCCAAGTGACAGTGGGCTTGGCAGCTGGAATGTCACAGCCAATGTTCTCAATAGTGCTGACCAGAGTGTTGTCTGCCCTGATTAAACACATGTACAGCTATGTTGTTTTCCCCCAGGTGGAGGATTTGGCCACAGTGAAGGCTGACTTCTATGCAATGGGACATATCCCCAACATCATTGGTACGATTGATGGGACACATATAGCATTTGTCCCTCCCCCCCGGCGAAATGTACAGGTCTTCAGAAATCAAAAAAGTTATCACTCTATGGATGTGCAAGTGGTGTGTTTGGCGGACTAGTACATCTCTCATGTCAATGCTAAGTATCCAGGCTCGGTGCATGATGCTTTTATCCTGAGGAATAGCAGCATCCCAAATGTGATGGGCCAACTCCATAGGCACAGGGTGTGGCTAATAGGTGAACCCAGATTCCCACCCAGTGGATGTTGGTGTTTGGGTATGGTGTGGGACCTAAGGGTTAGTGTGTGGCTCATAGTTGTCCGACGGTTTTAGCAGGTGACTCTGGTTACCCCAACCTCTCATGGCTACTGACCCCTGTGAGGAATCCCAGGACAAGGGCAGAGGAACGTTACAATGAGGCACATGGGTGAACAAGAAGGATTATTGAACCTACATTCAGCCTCCTGAAGGCCACGTTTCGGTGCCTCCATCTAACAGGTGGAGCCCTGTGCTACTTATCCAAGAAGGTCTGTTAGATCATCGCGGCATGCTGTATGTTGCACAACCTTGCTTTGAGACGCCATGTGCCTTTTCTGAAGGACGAGGAGGCTGGAGATGGCCATGTGGCAGCAGTGGACCCTGTGGACAGTGAAGATGAGGAGGCAGAGGATGAGGATAACAGAAGTGCAATCATTTGTCAATACTTCTAATGAAACACAGGTTAGACAGTGTTATTTCACAATTCATTGACAGTTTGATGTGTGACATTGTCACTGGCAGGCTGTGAATTCCTACTGCTATGGCCACTCACTGTACCCATTGGCATCTCTTTTTGCAGATGTTGGTGCCCCACTATTGCTCCTGGTGTGTTCACTGCAGGCAACTACATGACTTTCCAATGTAACCATTACTGTACAGTTGAATTGTAATTTAAGAACCTTACATTTTGAAATCTTTTGACATACTCCATACTTATATTTTTTTCTAAGTGTGTTTATTGCAGTGCTCTGATGAAAAGGGGGAAGTGAAATGGGCTGGGGTGATGATGGGGGAAAGTCCAGGTTAGAGTATAGTCTATTTGTAGCACAGGTGCATTGTCGATGGGTGCATAGGAAAGGGAGCAATGGCTGTTCAAGGTGGACAGGGTGACAGAGTGGGACACAAGGGTGACAGTCAGGAGAGTCTTATTTCCTGGCGGGGGTCTTGGCAATAGTCTCTGGCTTCTGCCTGGATTGCAGGGAACGTTTGCGGGGTGGTTCTCCTTCTGCAGGGGGGGTGCTGGTGGCCTGCTTGTCCTGTGGTGGGGCCTCCTGTCCGCTAGCGGCAGCGGAGGCAGAGGGGTGTTCAGTAGTCTGGCTAGAGTCAGGGGCCCACTGGTGTGCCACTGTCTCCCTCATAGTGTTGGCCATATCTGCCAGCACCCCTCCAATGGTGACTAGGGTGGTGTTAATGGCCTTCAAGTCCTCCCTGATCCCCAAGTACTGTCCCTCCTGCAGCCGCATGTTCTCCTGCATCTTGTCCATGATCTGACCCAGGGTATTCAGGGAATGTTGGTATGCTCCCAGGATCGTGATGAGTGCATCCTGGAGAGTGGGTTCCCTCAGCCTGTCCTCCCCGTGGCGCACAGCAGTCATCCCAGCTTCCCTGTTGTCATGTGCCTCTGTCCCCTGAACTGTGTGCCCACTGACCCCAGGTCCCTGATCGTCATGGGTTTGTGGGGTGCCCTGGAGTCCCTGTAGTAGTGGACACACTGCTGCTTGACATGTCCTTGGGACAGAGGTATGGGCCCGCTGGGTGGGTGCTGTGGTGGTGTTTCCTGAGGGCAGAGGCCCTGTGGTGGTGTGTGACTGTGCCTGAGTAACCGGCTGTCCAGAGGTCCCTGATGGGCCAGGTTGGTCATCCAGATCCAGGTGAGCAGAGCTGCTGTCATCATTGTGGGCCTCTTCTGAGGGGGACTGTATGTTGCTGGTACCTCTTCTCGGGTGACGTTGGCTGGGATACCTGTGGGGATGTAAATGCAGTGTTATTGTTTCTGTGTGTGACATATTGTGCATGGGTGGGTTGCCCTCTATGGTTGTTATTGCCCTGGCAGCTTTGCCTTGTGTGTGTTGTTATTTGGTGGGCTAGCTCATTGTCTCTAGTGTGCATGCTGTAGTGATAGGTGTCCATGCAGGATTGTGAGTGGTATACATGCATAGATGTGGCATGCAGGGCTTGGCATTGGGATGAGTGGGATGTGATGTTGTGGTGTATGGGAGGTGGTGGAGTGATGGGAGTGAGAGTAAGGGTGGGGGTATGTGATGGCATGCAGGTTGGGCGTGATAGTAATGGAGATTTGACTTACCAGAGTCCAGTCCTCCTCCTACTCCTGCCAGGCCCTCAGGATGCATGATTGCCAAGACTTGCTCCCTCCCATGTTGTTAGTTGTGGGGGAGGAGATGGATGTCCACCGCCAGTCTCTCTGTACAGCCAGTTGGTGTCTTGCTGCAATGGAACACACCTTCCCCCGTAGGGCGTTCCACCTCTTCCTGATGTCATCCCTTGTTCTGGGGTGCTGTCCCACGGCGTTGACCCTGTCCACGATTGTCCGCCATAGCTGCATGTTCCTAGAAATGGATATCTGCTGCACTTGTGATTCAAATAGCTGTGGCTCTACCAGGATGATTTTCTCCACCATGACCCTTGGCTCCTCCTCAGAGAATCTGGGGTGTCGTTGTGGTGCCATGAGTGTAGTGTGAGTGGTGTGTGTGAGGGTGTGTAGGCTGATGTGTTGGGGTGTGTGGGTGGTGTAAAGTTGATGGTGGTATGTGGCTCTGGTTGTGTGAGAGCTCTTGCTGTCTCTCTGCTGGCAATTATTTGTATTCGTAAAGGGTTGTGGGTAATGTGGGTGTGTGTCTTACAGTGGTGTGAGTGTGTGGGTGTGGTGTGTGTATGTGTGTCAGGTGTGTGTAGTTTGAATTGTCCAATGTGGTGTTGGTTTGTTAGTGTGTGTGTATTTGGGGTGCAGCGTTATCTACGGCCAATGGTTTACCGCCGTTGAATGTCCACCGTAGTGTTCTGTTGGCGTAACTGTGTGGGTTTTGATACTGGCAGTTTATCACTGACCTTTGGTGTGGCGGAATTGTGTGTTTGGCTGAATAGTGATGGATTGGGGTGTGTGTGTCATAATATGGTGAACGGATATCCGCTGCAGCAATAGTATGTTGGCGGCGGTTAGCATGACAGTAAGTGGGATTTACCTCCAATGTCATAATGAGGACCTATATGTTTTTAGATTATTGCCAGTATCCCTTCGGGCAATTGTTTTTTGCGTGTTATTAATAGAAGACTAAAATGTGTCAAACTCAGCACTAACAGTAGTTCCTGCTGTAAAATGGTCGTAAGCTAAGGCAGGGTGGGACTGTACTCCTGCACTGGTGAGGTAGAGATTAAAATAACAGAAAAAAAGCGCGGTTTCATAAGTTGGTACCTGTTTATGGATGTATCCTGTAGGCATATCATTCAATATTTGGGAAAAACTAAATATCAGATGTGTGGAGCATCAGCAGCGAATGTCTGAATAATGTAACGAATTGCAACAACTGATTTTGAGGAAGACATTAAGGGGCATATTTAAGAGCCCCTAGTGCCACCGGAGCACCGTATTTACAAGGTGGCCTTAATACGGCCCCTTCACATGCAGCACTTTGCGTGAAAGGGGCGTGCAATGGCAACACCCATTGCATTTTTACGCTGCTCCAGATTTCTGAGTTTTCGTAAACCTGAGGCAGTGCCAAAATCTAACAATACCCCAGGGGTGGTGTTAGAGTGGCACAACGAGGAAAAATGCTGCAGCACACATACAAGGAGCAAATTGCCATTTAAGGTTGTTTTTGTGGAGGAAGGTGTCCCTTCCTGCACAAAGACAATCTCCCCCTTAATGCAGCCATTGTTCCACTATGGTGCAAGGCTGGTTGCATTGGCATGCAGCAGCAAATTGTGTACCAGCGCAGGGGGAAACACAGGGGTGCACTGTATTATGGTAAATACGGCGCATCCCTGCGTTTTGAAAATGGCGATGCTGCCAAATTTTGGTGCAGCGACGCACACCGTCATTTTCACTTAAATCTGGCACTATAAATGGAAGAGTTTAAATACCTGCTTACCTGATCACAGTAACTGAATCATTTTTTGGCAAAATTCCGTTTGGTCGGTAGTATAATTTTTTACATTTGAATAAGATAATTCATGTTATGACGACTACGGGCAGACAACTAACACTATACTAATTACATTTTACATTAAAGGAGTATTGATACTGATTGTCTACAGCAACCCCAGAGGGACTTTTGCTTTGTTTAACAGCCGTGTTCGAATTGCCTCCTTAAGGGACGTGTGTTTTTCCAATAGCATACAATCAACACATCTTGTAAAACAAGCAATATCATGCACAGGGATGAACATGTCCTTCGTTCAAAATTGGCAGCCATGTCTGCAAGTTTTGATTACTTATCATGAGGTGGACTTGAAATGTCAACATAGAAAATTCAATTGTAAAATTACATGACATTCTGGTTCTTGGAACGTTTAATCATTTTAACGGAAATCATTATTCTCAATGTTTAACGAATAAAGTTAGACAATATTGATGTCAGGATATTTTAGAATCCTACTAGACCTTACTTACTCTCGGTGTTTGTCCAAATTTTAGGGCCACAAGCTTCAGAGAAATCTTACTTTACACTTTGTAAAGATTCGAATAGGTTCTAAATGAATCTATCATACCTTTAAGGTGAAAAGAATATTTTATAAACTTAATGGGATTTGGTTTACCATTCATGAAAAGCCTTTCTAAATTGCTTATTTAGGCATACAAGAATTATTTTAACTACTGCTCAGTGCTTTTCTATGTTTTTCAATAGCAATAAACATGTTGTTTATTATTAATTGGTGATCCCAGTCTCCTTAGGTGAATTCTATTGGTTAAAATACATTAGGCAAGAAGAAATTAAAGAAAAAATATATATTTTTGTATAGTAGTTATATGAACACGGGATCACTTGGGAGCCCTTGGGATGACCCAACATGAAGATGTTAATATATTCAAAGTCCATGATCATGTTGCAGATGTTTTGGTTCTCTGGATGCCCTCAGCCTTTAGGCCACCTGCACCGGATGATCCTGAGCCACACTTCAACAGAAGATACACTACTGTGTATGAGTCCCTGCTGGCCTAATATCAGCAGGAGTTTCTGAATTCTGCTCCTTGGGATAAGCCTCAGTCAACTGAAACAGCAGCTAGATGCCTCTTGCCTTAAAGAATTTCGTTGAGCTTTCCTTCAGTGTAACATAGCCTCTGGCACCAATTCTTCCTCCTGGCACAACAGTCACTGTGATGTCCTGACATGGGATTCCTCTTGAGCAGCACCCCACATGTCAAATAAGGCAGGCTACTCTCTCTCTATTAGCAGCCCGCTACCACCAAGGAATGCCACCTTTTGCAGGGTGTCTATGCTCAGCGGAAAGAGTCTGCAGTGTACACTACTGAAGGCACTCAGTAAAGCCTGTCCTGCAGAAGTCTAAACAGACCCCTTTTTTAGGAACCATAGCAAATCTACTCTCCACTTGTCTTGGAACAGAGTCAGGGAGCCACTGACCCTGGAGAGAGTACAGAGAGTCAAGAGTATAAGTCAAGAATGGCTAGAATTTCTATGCTCCTGGGTGGGTTGATAGAGTTGCTATGACATCCTCTGTCCTTCCCAGGCATTTTCTAAGCTCTCTCTGACTGTGCAGGGGATTTTGAAGGGAGGTATTTAGTGTTGCCACATTATGCCTCCATCATTGAATGCCACTCAAAGGAACAAGCCCACTGACTGTCCGGGACTTGGACTACATTCTGGGTAGAATTCAAAATGGCAGTTCTCTCCAACATCAGACCACAACAACCTCTGAGCTTGTCTCAGCTCACACAGGCCTGGTGTCTACCATCCAAAATATACAAAGGCATCACTGACTGGGCAGTGGAGACTGTAATGTGCATTTCTTCACTGTCAAAACTGAGAATTTCCCCTATCACAATTAACAGGAGGTTGCTGGTGGTGGATGGACCTTTGATCTGCCAGTTGGTGGACCACAGTAATAAATCTACACAGCCAGTCAGTTCAAATGACAATTTTCATTTAGTGTTCTGCGCACACAGTTGACTAACAGACAGCTTCATGAAGAACCCATACAAAATAGAAGTGCTAATACCAACATTACTGGCATCCACAATGGAAGCCATACAAAATAAACATTTTCTTGGGATTTATTTTTGACTTGCTATTTTTTTAATTGAGTTTAATGCTCTGTCCCCTGGAACATAGAGGTTGTTTGCACTTTCGCTTTTATTCCTAACCTTTTTGATGTCTCTTTGCCTGCTATTCAAGATCACTTCTGTCTTCCCAGTCAGTTACCAGTCACCTTTTTAGATAATGAAGTAACGAAGATCAGTAGATCAGAATAATCTTTCAATCCAGTCTCCCTCCCTTACTCACAGCACCTACCTTTTCAGAACTGTTCTATACACACAGATGACTAAACAAGGGGCTCATGAAGAACCCTCTTGTTCACTGTTTTCATTCAGAAGACCAAAAGTTGATATGAATGTTTTAGAGGCCTGCTCTGTATTTTGCCATGCTTTCCTCTTGGTACTGCCTCAGATGCATAAAAATTTCCTGAAATCTGACTTTACAGTGACTATGGGCTTCACACACGTATTACCACCAGTCCCAACACATCAGAGAAGGCATGTCCATATTTTAATAGTAGGCCCAAAACAACAGACAATGTCGATTGTTATTGTCTTTTTAACCACATTCATGTCAATACACAACAAGCAAAGGCAAAGCCCATTCATTTTACTTTGCTAATGTTAAGCAGGAGACACAATCAACTTTTCAAATGTCCTAGTTTTTAATTCTTTCAAGATACCACTGCACTGTGTTGTGCAATGTGCATTGTGCCTTTACAGAGCAACCCATAACGCAATTTGACAGCACAATGCATGTTGCAACATGTAACATGGCGACCATTTTGAAAGTGCTGAAAACAATGTTTTCAATGTTTTCTATACTTTCAACCTGGCTGGTTGCCACTATTGCCTTTGTCAGTGCTAGTGGAGTATGAGAGCCTCTGGTTCTGGCAAAGCCAATAGTAGATACCACCAAAGAGATGGACGGCACAAGATGGTGCAGCAGGATAACTTCCAGGTCTTCATCAATGCCGGTGTCTGCCATATGGCACACCACAGGACATGGTGTAAACACAGCACTGAGGACATTATCAAGGCCACCACCTGGCATGCATTGTGCAACTTAAGAGAGATATTGTGAGGTAAAAGGAGCAAGTTAAAGCACGTAAGTGTGCTCTGAAAAGCAAGACATGCACTCTCATGTGTGCAAAATGTGTAATAGAAAGAATGTGTAATGGAAATAGGTAGTTTCATGAAGTGAGCAGTAGAAGGATACATCTTAGATAATCAAAAACAAGGGTAAACTTGCTAGAATGCGGTGGAGGGTCAAACAGAACAAGGAGGAAAGGTACCGATAAGGATGCAAGTGAGGGGCAAACAGGGTAACAAAGAAAAGCCCAATAAAGAGAAGTGTTAGACCTGACATCCTTGATGTGGTACTCCTCCAGATGTTTTGCCCTCACTTCCCTGTTTTCAATTAATTTGTTTTTGTTGGTGTTAGGACTCTGTGCATTTTAGCCCTGCTAACCAGTTCTATGATGCTTGAGCTCTCTCTAAACATGGTAACATTGGCATACACTGAATTGGCACATTTAATTTACTTCCAAGTCCCTAGTAAATGGTAATACACGTACAGAGGTTCTTTTAAATTATATGCTACTAGTGGGCAGAAGCAATGATTGCACCATCCACTAAAGTACCACTGTACAACATATCTCAGACCTGCTACTGCAGCCTGCAGTGCATTTGTACACTGCCATTTTGACCTGGCAAAACCTAGCCTAAACCTTCCTTTCTGAACACTTATAAGTACCCATAATGTAGGCCCTAACCACTCTTAGGTTAGTGTACATTGCATTTAAAAGGAGGACATGTGTAATTATGTTTTACATGTCCTGGCAGTGAAAAACTCCTAAAGTCATTTTTCACTGTTGTAAGACTATCTCTCTTACACTTATTGATAGAAAGATATAGATAATTTATAGCTAGAAATAGACAGAGAAATGCTTCTCCCACTTTTTTAAACTAATTTTATAGATAAATATCTTTATTTGTTTTTTCTGAAACAGTACATGGTGCCCAATGGCGCACCAACAACAGCTGGTACATTTGGAGAGGAAGAACATTTGCACATCAATGCCCATATCACAATTCCCAGTCAAGTTATGGACCAGCAACCATGGAATGTGGAGGAGCCTACGGTAGTGGGACATCTTTTACCATGTGTTAGTGGGACTGTGTCAATGGAGTCCTCCCATACTCTCCATGTATCTTTCAGTATTCTTAAAATTTTCAGTCTGTGCAGCTTTCTCTATCCATGGTCACTTGAAGTCCTATATATTGAAACCTATCTCTGTTGATGCTTACATGGCCTGGTAGGTCTCATGTGTGAAGATGGCCCCCCTCCAGATACAGACTTGGTTTGCCCTAATTGATCTTGTAACTTGAGTGTGTCCCATATTGCTCAAATATCCTGAATGCTCCTGGAGTGATTCGCTCGGGTTTGTGACATACAGAAAGATGAGCGTAGAGGGAGATTTGTTTGTCTTCTGCCGTGTCTTCCCTAAAGCAAAAGTCTGTTATGTTCATATGTGCGTGGACTATGCACACCAATGACTCCAGTATGAGGAGCCAACAGTAGGGGAGCAAGGGGCATTTCTGTCTCATTCCCCTCTCTATTGGGAATTCCGTGAACATCTCCCAATTCACTCTACCTCTAGCCACTGGGTTTCTGTAGAGCAGTAGTATCTAAGCCAGAAATTTGGGTCCAAACCCAAATCTCTCCAAAGCCTGTATCAGAAAAGGCCAATGTGTGGCATTGAATGCCTTCTCTGCATCTAGGGATAAAAATGTATGCAGATCTTCCCATGTTTGCACTGTTTCTAGCCAATTGTGAAGCCTGCGTAGGTTGAATCTTGTCGTCCTCCCTGGCATACAGCCTGTTTGATCCTTATGTGTTAGGGAGGTTATCAATGGCACTAGCTGAATGGCCAGTATGGTTGCCAGAATCTTTGCCTCAATGTTTAACAGCGAGTTTGGGTGGTAGGCGCTACAGTGTGTGGTGGGCTTCCAGGTCTTATGAATCACCACTATTGTGGCACTGTGGAGATCTTGTGGGAGGGTTTCTCCTTTTTCACCTCCTCATACATTTTGAGTAGGTGAGGGCCCAGGATGCCAGCGCTGCTCTTGTAGAACTCTGCTGGTAGCCTATTCAGGCCAGGGGTTTTCCATGTCTTCTGTGTGCCAGTGGCGGCCACTACTTCACAGAGGTTCATGTCGTCCTCTAAGGCCAAATGACCTTCTGATGTGAGGGTTGGGACTGTCACTCTATCTAGGCAGTCTACTATTTGGGAGGTGCCGGGCAGTGGACGAGCCTTAAAACAATCAGCATAGTATCCATGCAAATTCATTGGCTATCTCCTCGGCTGTATTTTAGGATTCAAAATTGTCTCCCAGTATGGTATGAATCCAACTCTCCTTTACTTCTCTTTTACCCAACCACACTAGCAAGTATCCTGGTTTGTCCACTGCATCCTTAAGGTGGTGTTAGGTGACTCAGATTTGGGTTTTCACTTCATTCTGTGGTAAGGATTGGTATTCCTTGCAAAGGATTGCTATCTGTTGTATAGTGTTGGGGTCTGTCACCGTTTCAGGGTGTCCCTACGGTTCCACCAACCGTTCCTCCAGTGACTCAATTTTTCACTGTCCCTCTCCTTTTTATGAACTGTAATGTCTCTAGGCACAGTTTTATAAGCCTCTCAAACTATGACTGACAATGATTTAGAGTCCTTATTTTCATTAGAGTAAAGCTCTGTGTTTACTCTGAGCTCCTGAGAGGCTGCTTTGTCCCTCCATTCCCAAGCGTACATTTTCCATCCCATTCTTCAGATGGAAGTCTGAGGTCTGAATGTTAGCCATAGGGGTGAGTGGGTTGATAGACTCCTGGCCAGATATTCTACCTTTTCTATCTCCTCTATCCCTTCTGCGGGGGCGAAAAATGTAATCTAGCCTAGAGAGTATTTTGTGAGTGCCTGAAAAACAGGAGTATTTTTGGTCTGCTGGATGGTATGATAATCCTTGGGATTATCAGAGGGTTTATAATACCAAAGTTGTCATGAACCCTCGGTCTCCCTGGGTTGGGTCTCCCATGGGGGTCTTGGGGCCATTTTTGTGCGGTCTAAACCTGGGTTAATTACATCATTAAAATTGCCCTCTATAATGTGCAGTGAGGAGCCCGTTTCTAGAAGTATTCCAGCAAGTTTGATGAGGGTGGTCTTCCACAGTCTTGGAAGGGCATTTACGCTAACCAAGGTTACAGCTTTCTGTCTCCACATCCCTTTAACTGCTAAATAGGTCCCATTGGGGTCTATCCAGGATTTTTCAATCTTGAATGGAGGTGTTTTCCTGATCAATATGGCCACCACCAAGGACCCTGTGGTGAATTCAGCATGCCCCAGAATCTTATAGGCCCCCTACCCAGAAATCTGCATTGGAAACCCCTTAAGTGTATCTCTTGTAATAGAACTATGGCTCTCATTACAACCCTGGCGGTAAATCCCACTTACCGCCGTGCTGAAGGCCGCCAACATACCGTGGCCGCGGCAGAAATCCGCTACAGGTATTACAACCCACATCTCGTAATCCGCCACAATACAGACATCCACATAAGTCCGCCACACCAAAGGTCAGTGATAAACTGGCAATACCAAAACCTACACCTTCACGCCAACAGTAATACGCCCACACTATCACGACCCATGAATCAACGCGGCAGTCTTTCAACCGCAGTAATCCATTGGTGGTACACATTGCTGCACTCAAAATACACACACATTTACAAAACACAACCACATTGGACAATTCAAAATAAACACCTGATACACATAAACACACCACACCCACACACTCACACAACTATAAAACACACACCCACATTACCCACAACCCCTTACAACAACATTTTTTCAAAAAGCAGAGAGAGAGAGAATAGCATACACAACACCAGCATCCACAGGCACACAACACCTTCACTCATAAAACATCCATGCACCCCAAAGAACACACACCAACACAACACATCACAAAGCACAACAAATAGCACCTCACAGATCACCCACACCACATTATGGCACCTCAAAGACACCCCAGGTTTTCTGAGGAGGAGCTCAGGGTCATGGTGGAGGAAATCATCCGGGTAGAGCCACACCTATTCGGATCACAGGTGCAGCACACCTCAATTGCAAGGAAGATGGAGCTATGGCGAAGAATAGTGGACAGGGTCAACGCAGTGGGACAACACCCAAGAAATTGGGAGGACATCAGGAAGAGGTGGAACGACCTACGGGGGAAGGTGCGTTCCGTGGTCTCAAGACACCACCTGGCGGTTCAGCGGACTGGCAGCGGACCCCCACCTCCTCCCCCACAACTAACAACATGGGAGGAGCAGGTCTTGGCGATTCTGCATCCTGAGGGCCTCGCAGGAGTAGGTGGAGGAATGGACTCTGGTAAGTCAAATCTTAACTATTACATCCCCCACCCTACCTGCATGCCAGCACATACCCCCACCCCATCACTCTAACTCCTCACAAATGTCCCAACATCACAAACCACACATCCTAACACCAAGCCTTGCATGCAACAACAAAGCATGGACACCCATCACTAAAGCATGCCCACTGCACATACCCATACACCCCCCTAAACCACCATCACACAAGCTCCCACACAGGAATGCTAGCACTGGGGTACACGGTCACCCACCCATTGCACACCATTACACACACAGATTTAAAAAACATCCTTTTATACCCCTGCAGGACCCCTACCCAACGTCACCGGACAGGAGGGTCCACACATGTCCACACCACCAACAGAAGAGGCCCACAGTGATGACAGCACCTCTGTCCAACTGGATCTAGATGACCAGCCCGGACCATCGGGGACCTCGGGACAGTCGGTTCCCCTCACACAGGCACAGGCCACCACAGACCTTCCCCCCTCTGGAAACACCAGCACAGCACCCACCAAGCGGGCCCATACCTCTGTCCCCAGGACACGTCAATCAGCTGTGTGTCCACCACTACAGGGAACCCAGGATAACCCACCACCCCAACAACAACAGGGACCTGGGGGCAGTGGCAGTGGGCACACGGTCCAGGGGACGGAGGCACTGGAACACAGGGGAACTGGGAGGGCTGCCGTGCAACAGGGGGCGGACAGGCCAAGGGAACCCACTCTCCAAGAGGCCCTCTCCTCCATCTTGGGAGCCTACCACCACTCCCAGGAGACAATGGCAACGGTACTGGCCAAGTTTCAGGAGACCCAGCGCCTGCAGGAGGAACAGTATATGGGCTTCAGGGTGGAACTCAGAACCATCAGCTCCACCCTGGGCACCATCATAGGGGTGCTGAAGGAAGTACTCAACACCAGGAGGGACACTGTGGCACTACAAGGGGCCCCTGACACTAGCATGGACGATGAACGGCCCACCACCTCTGCCGGCACTAGTGGACAGGAGGCACAACCACCACACCAGCACCCCACCCCCTGCAGAGGGAGAACCACCCCGCAAACGGTCCCTGAGATCCAGGAACAAGACAGAGAACGATGCCAAGACCCCCACCAAGAAATGAGACCACCCTGATTGTCATCCTACTGTCCCACTTTGCCACCCTGTCATAATTAAACTACCCCAGCTCCACTTCCTATGCCCATATGGGCAATGCAGCTGTGAGACTAATAGACTGGACTCTGCCATGGACACTCCTCCGCCATCACCCCGCACCATTTCACTACCCCCTCCAATATTTTGCATTTAAATAAACACACCTAAAGCACAAAATGATCTGGAGTCTGTCTGTGATTTCGAAATAGTGTATTAGCAATTACAGTGACAAAATAGTAATGTCAACATACCTATGTCACACAGCTCTAGGCCATGAGGAATCTAAGCAGATGTCACACAGTGGGACCAACATCTGTGAAACCGTAAGGAAAAGTGACAACTCAGTGACCATACACTGGGTGAAAACGACAGACAGGAGAGAGGTAGTAGTGTAAAAGTACATGTAGTAGGCAGGATTGTATTCTTACCTGTGTTTCACTGGAAATATTGCTGGATCACTGAGTCCCTGTTGTGCATGTATTCTTCCTCTGCTTCCTCCTCATCACTGCCCACAGGCTCCACAGCTGCCACTACACCGCCATCTGGATCATCCTCCTGCAGAAAAGGCACCTGGTGTCGCAAAGCCAAGTTGTGAAGCATACAGCAGGTCACGATGATCTGGCACACCTTCTTTGGTGAGTAGAATAGGGATCCACCTGTCATATCGAGGCACCTGAACCTGGCCTTCAGGAGGCCGAAGGTTCACTCGATCACCCTCCTAGTTCACCCATGGGCCTCATTGCAGCGTTCCTCTGCCCTGGTCCTGGGAATCCTCACTGGGGTCAGTAGCCATGACAGGTTGGGGTAACCAGAGTCACCTGCAAATGGTGAGGGGCAACTGTTAGACACACACTAACCTGGAGGGATAACCCCAGACCCAGACAACCATTCCCACTGACTTGCTGCCAGGTGCTCACCTAATAGCCACACACGGTGCCTCTGGAGTTGACCCATCACATAAGGGATGCTGCTATTCCGCAGGATGTAGGCATCATGCACTGAGCCAGGGAACATGGCATTCACATGGGAGATGTACTGGTCTGCCAAACATATCATCTGTACATTCATAGAATGATAACTCTTCCGTTTTCTGTACACCTGTTCACTCCCGTGGGGGGGGACCAAAGCCACATGGGTCCCATCAATGGCACCTATGATGTTGGGGATATGTCCCTGGGCATAGAAATCACCTTTCACTGTAGGCAAATCCTCCACCTGAGGGAAAACGATGTAGCTCTGCATGTGTTTCAGCAGGGCAGACAACACTCAGGACAATATGTTGGAAAACATAGGCTGGGACATCGCTGATGCCATGGCCACAGTTGTTTGAAAAGAGCCACTTGCAAGGAAATGGAGCACTGACAGCACCTGCACTTGAGGGGGGATTCCTGTGGGATGGCGGATTGCTGACATCAGGTCTGGCTCCAACTGGGTACACAGTTCCTGGATTGCTGCACGGTCAAGCCTGTAGGTGATTATCAAATGTCGCTCCTCCATTGTCGACAGGTCCACTAACGGTCGGTACACCGGAGGATGCCACCATCTCCTCACATGTCCCAGCAGACGGTGCCTATGAAGGACAACAGCAAGCACAGAGTCAAACAACTCAGAGGTACATACCCACAGTTTACCCCGAACACCAATCATACACAAAAGGTGGCCTGTATGTGTATTGAGAGAAGGCCTAGGTATGTGTGATGCAGTTGAAAATGAAGCCATGTGGGCCCCTGAAATGGCGGCTGCCTGACCTGTAAAGTGGGACAATGGGATGTGAGGTAACTGCGCTGGCGTTGTACACCGTCGCGGTAGGCGGTCGAAGACCGCAGCGCAATGCTGTATTGGTTAACATTGGACCCTATGGGTCCCAGGAGCCAATGACGATGTATGCCGGCAGTGACGGTACGCACCGCCGCGGACGTGACCGCCATTTTCTATCTGTTCAATCACTCGATACCTGATCTTTGACAGGAGTGGACCTACACTGCAAGTGCTGCTGTGACCTCGGTCTGGAATAGACAATGGCTTGAGTGGAAAGGGCCCCTGCCTTGAGTTGGAGAAGCTCATGGATGGGGTCCTCCCTCAGTACACGCTACTCTAAGGTCCTCCAAACAAACAGGTAAGAACACAGGGAGCATGTTGTGTGGGCTATGCCTGTGTGGAGAGGGCTGGATGTAAGAAGGAAGGGGGCAGAGTGCTGCGTGCATGAAAGACGGTGAATGCATGTGCCACATGGCAAGGGTAGGGATGGGGGCCAATCACTTTGACGGTGCAGTTGGTAATGACTTCTCTTCTTCCCCTGTACCTTTCATGTAGGTCAGAGCCCACCAGAAGAAAGATATTTGGCGTGCCATCACCAAGGACGTCCGGACCCTGGGGGTCTACCACAGACGGATCACCCAATGCCTGAAAACATGGGAGGACATTCGCCCCTGGAGCAAGAAGACGGTGGAGGCTCAGCTGGGGATGGCCTACCAGGGTGGGAGGGGTGCCTGTCGCACCATGACCCCCCTGATGTTGAGGATCCTGGCGGTGGCCTACCCGGAGTTGGATGGGCGCTTGAGGGCATCACAGCAGACACAAGGGGGAGAGTACACTCTCATTCTGCTACCTTTGCGTGCAGTGGAGTTGTCTGGGTGGGGGAGGATGGCTGTGGGTTTCCCTAGGCCAGGGCGAGTTCCGTAGGCAAGGCCCCTCCGTAAGGCAGGCCATGTGGCACCCCAGCCCACCTCTGTAGAGTGCCAAGTACAGCTATTCATGCCCCTGTGTCATCTGTGTGTGCAGATGTCGTCCATAGCCTTGTAGGCCATTTCCCAGGAATTGAACAGTGGAGCCCAAGAGCGCGGCATAGTGCAGGGGGCTTCTGTGTCTGTCTTGTCCGCCAACAGTAGCGGTAATCCATGCACTCAACATGTCTTTCTTCTGTCGCCCCCCCCCCCTTTTTGTGGTCTCCCTGTTCTTGTGTGCATTAGCATCATCAGGCGGAGGAGCAGTGGCACCGGAGCACGAGGGAGCTGCATCCCACATGGCCCTGGAGGGCGAGACTACGGACTCGGAATCCACCAGTGGGATGGAGGGCGAGGGGAGCTTCACGGCGGGGACAGGAGCTGACACCAGCGACACGGACACGTCCTCTGATGGGAGCTCCCTTGTGTTGGTGGCAAAATCTGTGCCCCCCGCATTTACAGGTACAGCCGCCACCTCCCCTACCAGCACTGCCCTCCCAGCAGCCCCTCAGCCTTCGACCCATGCCCGCTTACCCAGGAGGGTGGGCATCACCTTCGCCCCAGGCACCTCAGGCCCTGCCCCAGTCTCCCCTGTTGCCCTCAGTGAGGAGGCCATTGACCTCCTCAGGTCCCTCACTGTTGGGCAGTCTACCATTTTGAATGCCATCCAGGGTGTAGAAAGGCAGTTGCAACAAACTAATGCATTCCTGGAGGGCATTCATTCTGGTCAGGCGGCCCTTCACCGAGCTTTTCAAACTCTGGCCCTAGCACTGATGGCAGCCATTGTCCCTGTCTCTAGCTTTGCCCCTCCAACTTCCTCCACCCAGACACAATCCCCTGTACCTCTGGCTATCCCAAGCACACCTACAGACCAGCATGCACACACGTCAACACACAAGGGAAGCTCAGGCAAACATAAGCACCACACATCCCACAGGCACTCACGCAAGCAACACACACATGCAGACACACCAACATCCACTGCCTCTACTGTGTCCCCCTCCTCCTCGTCTCTCTCCTCCCTCCCAGTCTTGTATACACTCACACCTGCAGGCACTACCTCTACAGCCACTACGCCCCTCACCAGCACACCCCGCTCACGTGCACTCACCACCCCACTACCATTCACACGTCCCCTGTGTCCTCTCCCAGTGTGTCTGTGACGCCCCCTCCCAAGATACACAAACGCAGGCACACACCCACCCAACAGCCATCCACATCACGACAGCCTTCAGCACATGCACCTGCACCCAAAGTCACCAAACGTACACCTCCTACTACCACCACCTCTTCCTCCACTCCCAAACCCCCTCCAGCTACCCCTCCCAGTGTGTCCCAAAAATATTTCATGTCCAGCCTTGACCTTTTTCCAACACCTCCCCCACCCCGTCCATCTTATAGGTCCCAAAGTAGCACCTCAGCCACAACATCTCCGGGACCAGTGGTGCCTGTAGTCACGGGTATGTGGAGTGCACCGGCCACCAGGACAGCCAGTGTGTCCCCCACCTGTGAAGCATCAGAAGTTGGCCAGTGCCCGGTGGGAGAGGGGGAAGACTCCAGCCATCAAAGCCGCTCCCAGGGGTCCCGGTGAGAGTGTGGAGTCAGCTGTGACACCTCCCAAGGTGGGGAAGGGCCACAGGAAACCCGGCAAGTCTGGGAAGAGCTGCATGGCGGAGAAGACCGCCATCATCCCCGCTGCCCAGGAGGGCCCGCCAGCCCCAGCCCAGCTTCCCAGGAGGGCCCCACCAGCCCCAGCCCAGCTGCCCAGGAGGGCCCCGCCAGCCCCAGCCCCGCTGATCAATGAAGGACCGCCAGCACAAGCCCCGCTGGGCCATGAAGGACCACCAGCACAAGCCCTGCTGGGCCATGAAGGACCGCCAACTCAAGCACCGCTGAACAGGGCACCGCCAACACAAGCACCGCTGAACAGGGCACCGCCAACTCAAGCACCGCTGAACAGGGCACCGCCAACTCAAGCACCGCTGAACAGGGCACCGCCAGCACAAGCACCGCTGAACAGGGAACCGCCAACTCAAGCACCGCTAAACAGGGCACCGCCAACTCAAGCACCACTAGCCCATGAGCGGCAGGGGCACTGACGCAACTGGGTCCGTCACGGGGTGAGTGATGCACTCTGGGCACCAGTCCCCCTCCAGAACCAGTGGAGACATCCATCCACTACCTCTGTCCTTCACAGGATGAAGCACTCTGGCCACCAGTTCCCCTCCAGAACCAGTGGAGACATCCATCCACTACCTCTGTCCTTCACAGGATGAAGCACTCTGGGCACCAGTCGTCCCCCTCCAGAACCAGTGGAGACTGTTATCCACTTGAGAGACTGTGGCTTTGCACTCCCCAGGATGTTACAGTGGGCAAGCCACCCACTGTAGAGACTTGAGAGACTGTGGCTTTGCACTCCCCAGGATTGAACAGTGGGCAAGCCACCCACTGTAGAGACTTGAGAGACTGTGGCTTTGCACTCCCCAGGATGTAACAGTGGGCAACCCACCCACTGTAGAGACTTGAGAGACTGTGGCTTTGCACTCCCCAGGATTGAACAGTGGGCAACCCACCCACTGTAGAGACTTGAGAGACTGTGGCTTTGCACTCCCCATGATTGAACAGTGGGCAACCCACCCACTGTAAAGACTTGAGAGACTGTGGCTTTGCGCTCCCCAGGATTGAACAGTGGGCATTGAGCCCCCTCGTGGATCTGGCATCGTGCACTCATCCAGCTGAGGTGCCCCCCCTTCATTTCCCCCTGAGGTGCCTGTTGTGTTTCTATCTGATGCCCCTGCAGTGTTCTCTCTGTTTTGATCGGGTATCGTGTGTGGGCCTCGCCCATGCATTTTGGGCCCAGTGGTCCACGGACTATAAATGGTGCAATACCTGGACTTGTATTATTGGTGTATATATTTGTTTATAGTGTATATATATTTTGGAGTACTGGATTTTAATGGATTACAATTGTTACAATCATTTCCTTTTGTCTTTGCATTCTTCCGGGGGGCTTGGGCGGTGTAACTGTAATGTATCAACATGTATTAGTGTGTGTGTTGTAGTGGGTGAGGGTGGGGGTGTTGCGTGTGTGTGTCACTCTTTTTTCCCTCCGCTGTGTCGTAGGTGCAGTACTCACTGTGGTCTTAGCCGCCGGCGTTCGTGCTCCTGGTAGAGGGGCAGGAAGACTATCGCAGGTAGAATTTGGAGTTCCAGTTCCATGGTGTCCTCGTTCCTCGTGGGGTGTGTAGAGGTGAGCGTTTTCCCTTCGAAATTCCTGTTTCAGCAGTGTTTTTATCCGCGGTGAATCCGCCCCGGAAAAGGTGGCGGATTGGCCTGTCATAATAGTGTGGGCGGTACATTGTCTCCCGGCTGTCTGTTGGCGGTGACCACCGCGCTGTTTGTTTGTACCCCCGTGGCGGTCTGAGTGTTAAAGTGGCTGTCTTTGTTGGCGGTTTCCGCCACGGTCGTAATTCCAATTTTTTTACCGCCGGCCTGTTGGTGGCCTTACTGCCGCTTTAACACCGTCCCACAGGGATGTAATGACCACCTTAATGTCTTGTGTCTCAGCCCCACTCATCTGTGCTGAGTTACACAATCTAACTGCGGTTCTTCACTTTATCTACCTCTGTGTCTGTGCTCATTACTATTCCACTCCATATGTGTAAACAGCTTACCCCCTTTATCCAACTCTAAACACCCAAAAATCTATCTACCCATCACCCTACCCTTTCGCTCTCCCTCTCCCCATGTACATCTTCCCTCTTGTCAACGTGACAACTGTGTTGCAGGTCAGGCCTGAGAGGTTGCCGGGTCTTACATGAGTGTGTGGGGGGTGGGGGTAAGTAGGGTTTCCTTCTCAGGCTGCACCCCAAGCTGGTGCTCAAGCCTTACTGGCCTCGCAGAGCTGCTCAAGTCCAGATGCGACTTCCTTACGCTGCCATGTTCAGTGCGAGTTGCGTTGGGTGTTATTGGTGGCTTCGGGGTGACTTCGGCTGTCGTGCAACTGCTCCCTCTTATCTCCCCACATATCTGACTTTGATTTCAGGGTCGGATATCATGCAGCTGATCGGATTATAGCAAGATTTAAGATGAGCTGGCGGAGCTGGCAAAAAACGCTGCTAGTCAGCCATCTTGCTGGCCAAGCCCCCCCATTTGAACTCATTGAATCTTTAATGGTAAAGTCCGATTTTAAGCCACCTTTCTGAAAATACCACTTTTAGGAAGTTGGCATTTTTCTGCCTAAACCACATGTGCTTCATTGATTCTTTAATGGTAAATTCAGGTTTTAAGCCACCATTCCGCAAATACCACTTTTAGAAGTTGTCTTTTTTCTCCTAAACCACATGTGCCTTACTTCCTGTGTCCAGGGTCACATGACTATGCATGACTCTCCTGTGGTGTTTTGAATATTCCTTTCAGACACTGGGACAAAAGGGCCTTGATTGTGGGGCAAGGTGTTCCTCTCTTGAACGGCATGTCTTGGAAAGTCGCATTCAGTCTTTCTGAGCTTCAAATCATAGCCTGAGGATTGTACCCACCCACCTTCCTGAAGTCTTAGGGCTGTCTATCCTGCCAAAGACAAATGCAGCTCACACCTAGGCCTGCCTGCCCTTTGTTATCCTAGATAGTTTGGAGCCAAATGCAGGAAAGAGGCAAGGTTAGACAAAAATGGCATGCACCCTCCACCCCCCTCAGGCTAGTACTGTGTATAAAAATAGCACCTTTAGAACCTCTCATCAGAATACTCCTGGACCTGTGGAAGATTCAGAAGAAGACTGCCCTGCTGTCTGAAGAAGGAAGATTGGACCTATTAAACTTAAATCCAGGCTCCCCAGAAGTGATGACAAGGGTCAGTTGGCTGACTTCCTGTTTGAGCTATATGGATACAACAAGCTTCCAGAGGCCTCCCTGCAACTGCCCAGTTGGCCAACACCAGCTGGACCTGCCTGGACCTTCCTGAGCTCTACTATTGGTGTTTGCTGGAGTGAATCATGATCCCTAAGAGGGGCCACCCTCTTCCTACAGCCTTGGCTGGCATCAGAGTGTACTCCATCTGCTCCAAAATATAAGTTAAAGGTGAAAATCCAGACATTTTCATCTCTTTTCAAATGCAAGTGAACCCTTTGCACCAAGAAATTACCATCTGCTATACCTGCCAATGTGAAGCTCCATCAACAACCTTTTCTTAGTGTCAGTCATGACTGCCCATATCAGCAACAACTCAGTGTCTCCTGCCAATGTGAAGCTGCAGCAATGACCTGCTCTTTGTGTCTAATAGCAACCATCCACATCAACCACCAATGCACAGGTTCACTGGTGACCTACTCCTTCGCCGACAACTGAAGTTCCCTCGTTGACTTGCACTGTAAGAAGGTAAATTCTTCACAGGGACAACCTGACATGCGCTCCTTCATAGTCAGCCTGAACTTGTGGCTTTGATGTGGTACAGCATGACCAGATGCCCTCAATTTTTGAAGCTATTTTGATATAAAACTTCAAAAACTCATAATTCTAACTCTACTGATTAGATTTTTGCTATCAATTTATTTATTACAATTTACTCAATTTTTCTAATTTGGTTTGGGATTATTTTGTATTGTGTTTTCACTTTATTATTGTTTGAGTACTGCATAAATACTTTACACATTGCCTTTAAGTTAGGCCTGGCTGCTTTTGTGCCAACCTGCCAGAGGATTAAGCACAGGTTTTTGTGACTTTTGTGGTTTACCTTCACAAGGATTGTGTTTATTCTTTGAGTGGGGCTTCCACTCTCTAAACTAATAACCCAATGTCTTACAATTAGGGACCTGTGACTAGTAAGAAAGCCATCTAATCATGAGCAAGGGTTGATTCACAATAGTATTATGTACATGCTGTAGACAAGAGACAGTTGGATTTGAATAGCAAAGAAATGTTAATGAGGTGTACAATTGATGTAGTGTCAGTTAAAAATCACCTAAGGCAAATATTATTTTCATTCTTGTCAACTTTAAGCCCCTCCCCCGTGATGGAAACACTCCGGAACATGTTAGCGTGTGTCAGGCTACCTACAAGCTCATTTGCAGTAGTCACTCATATTGGCAGTCCAAGGAGCATCATAATATTCCTCTGTGATTTGACAGGGAGTCAGAGAGAAAGGTTGCTATACCAATATTACTTGTATTGCTCAATAACACGTTTTTGTTTGATATTTGCCATTGAATATACCTACTATGCCTGGGAATGTTCTGACCAAACAATTGTGGAAAAGGACACCTTGAACCCGGTTAGCACAATGGCATTTGAATCTGTCATATTTTTATTAAAGTATTCCCCTCCTGTGAACCAGTCTGTT
Organism: Pleurodeles waltl; assembly: GCF_031143425.1. Lineage (NCBI taxonomy): Eukaryota > Metazoa > Chordata > Amphibia > Caudata > Salamandridae > Pleurodeles > Pleurodeles waltl. The sequence goes on from NC_090442.1 coordinate 523,302,221, forward strand.
GAATCTGACACTGACCGCAACCCAAAAAAGAATTTGGTCTTGAGAGATGATGATGATGATGAAATGAACATGAGAATGATTATGATGATGAAATAATGATGATGAGAGATTTGATGATGATGATGAGAGATTAGGATGATGATGATGAGAGTGCCTGCTAACCTAAAAAAGTGTCCTGGCTCTAAAAGATTTCTGAAAAAGATGCATCTCATGTTTATTGAAATAGCCATGTTCTCAAACCCTTGACGGATGAGAGGCATGGTTAAGAGAGTCTGGCAGGTCATACAATGCAGAAAGTGTGGCCTGACAGGTCAGTTATTGTGTGCTGCACTTGCCACATGGGTGATGGACCTACAGAAGAGAAGTACAGATAAGGACTTATACATTTGCTCCAGGCACCCATACTAACACATAGCTGGCTAGTGTGGCTCATGGTATGAATCAGAGTACTATGATGTGTGTGTAACATACATACATGTCCCAAATCTTGGTCCACTCTTTGCTTGAAACCACTGTTTTCAAGGTTCACTTGTTGCCTGAAACCAGCCCAAGCATGTCTTTCTCAATGACTAGGGGCCAGATGTAGCAAAAAGCAAAATTGCGACTTGCAATTTGCAAGTCCATCCGACTCTCAAATTGCAAGTCGCAATTTGCTATGCAGTACGGTGTCTCAGACACCGACCGCGACTCGCAATGGGGTCGCAATGACCCACCTCATGAATATTCATGAGGTGGGTCGCAAATTGCGGCCCCATTGCGAGTATAGGCACTCGCTAACATGGAGGCCTGCTGACGTCAGCAGACCTCCATGTTCGCGACCTGCTTTTAAATAAAGCAGTTTTTTTTTTTTGAAGTGTAGCCCGTTTTCCTGACAGGAAAACGAGCTGCACTGCAAAAAAACCGAAACCTTTTGTTTCGGTATTTTTTCAGGGCAGGGAGTGGTCCTTTGGACCACTCCCTGCCCTGAAAAAATATTTTGGGGTCCAGTCACAAACTGGAAGGGGTCCCATGGGGACCCCTTCCAATTTGCGAGTGGGTTACCATCCACTTGAAGTGGATGGTAACTGCGATGCCATTTGCGACCGCGTACGCGGTCGCAAATGGTATTGCATCCCACAGCGACTCGCAAATAGGAAGGGAACACCCCTTCCTATTTGCGAGTCGCAAACGCATATTGCGAGTCGGTAACGACTCGCAATATGCATTTCTGCATGCCAAACCCACGTTTGCGACTCGCAAACGTGTTGCTACATGTGGCCCTTGGATACTAAGGGGGCTATTCGCAAAGGAAAACTCACATGTGGGTAAAAACAATGGTAGGTTTGCTCTTACACTTTGTAGTACATTTACTACTTTAGGCTATTCACCATTTACAAGTATGAATTTGCTATAAAATGTATACTCACATGTCACCACCTTGGAATTCAGTTGGTTGAGTCTAATTTACGCGTCTAAAGTTAATAGTTTTAACTTCTTTCATGTACTTATTTTATCGTAAAAATTGTTAAAAGTTATGCACAAAATTAATTTATATTAATTTAATTATTTGATTAAACTTAAAGTTACATTATGTAATAAAGTCAATAACTGAATTGATAACAAACTAATAATTATGCTTTATTTGCATATATTTTTTGCAACATTGCATTAAATGTACTAAATGTATTTACATTTTTAAAATGTTCAAATAATTTAATTTAATTTAACATTACTTGCTATGGGCTTTTATTGCATGTCCCTGCTTCTATTATTTTCAATAGAAGTGCGTAGCAGCACCTGTGATTGGACATGCATGGTGTTGGACTTAATACAGCTGTGAGCTGCAAAACCTTTACAATTGTTTTGAGTTTTGTTTTACTGTAGTAACCCTAGAAGTGTAGTTTGTGAATATCAGTAGGCTTACTATTCTGTTGGTGGGTGCCTGTCCCACTGTCATTCTGTTCAAGCCCTCTCTTAAACCTGCCTTTTTTCTTCCTTAGCTCCTCCTCTTTAGTAGTAAGTGTTCCCCATTTTTGAACCACTCATCCATATCCCTCCTACATTTACTACTAAAATGTGTACCTACTTGTGCAAACATTTCTGTGTGACGAGGAAATGTTTCCATATTTTGTAATCACTATCCTGTACCAGAGTATTTGGATGATGCCGAACAATGAGTCCACAGATGCAATGGGAGAAGAGGATGTACAAGTTACAAGTGTATTAGTTTGCGTTTTGTCAATGGAATAACAACAAATGGAAGAGTTAACATTTTATATAATCTTGATATCTGTTAATGTTCTGATTGGACATAATTTTCTCACCTTATGTTCTAAACCAATCATTTACAATCTGTAAATGCACTTTTACTAACATACAGATATACTGGTTACTTTTATGTGCTGCAAAAGTTTGCACCTGTGACGCTTCGGTTGAGCACTTTGTATCTATCCTTTGTTAATTATGTAACTTACACTTATTTTTTTGTTTTAACTGAGTTGACACATAAATTGCATAACTAACATTTTTACTGGTTCTTTTAGAGTATTCATCTCTTGTGACCCACGCTCATAGGACGGTTGGCTGATTAACTGGAGTTTGTCCATGTGGTTATGTTTGTTAGAATGGAATCTGATGAATGTAATTGTTCTCACGTGTCTGATTCAATCCTAATCAATATTTCTCTATATTCCACTGCAAGAGTATATCCAAGAATTAACTAGTTGTACATGGGCATTATTTCATCATGTTATCATTAAAATGTGATAAAAGAACATTATATAAGGTGTGCCTCTAGTTTCATTTTCGTAAGGACTATGAATATTCACTCTCGTTTAGTCTTTTCTCAGTCTGCTACAAGTGGTACAATCATGTCGACAAAGCTTTAGTGGTTGCACTCACATGTTACCCCTTCCTCAGAGTGAAGTGAAAGTTCTGTGCTTTCGAGGATTACCTGCCCCACCTAACTGGTTTTCTTTGCATACCTTTCTGTGTTTTTCACAAAAAAAAAATTGTCCTAGGGGTTTCTTTTGTATCCCCTTAAGAACTGTCCTCCTTTCGCGGGTAAACATGCCACACATTCACTCGCAAATTATACTTTCTTCTTAAGGATGTTCATGAAGATGTCATAATCAAAATCCTTTACATCTCTTTGTTCATAGATGTAAAGGAAGTCCTATATTGAAATGATTTCAAATCAAGTGGGGTTCAGCCCTGCATTGATTTCGTTAGAGAAACAAAAGGGGTGTTTCCTGTTCACCTCATGTAGAGAGGACTGGCTCTTAAAGTTAATTAGTGAGAGAAATGTTTGCTATTATCTGTGAGTGAAAGGACATTTTTAAGGGCTTAGGTAGAAAGCCAATGGGATAATTGTATGGAAAATTAAAGACTACCTCTAGAAAATTAGTCAGTCATTGCACTACCAGGAAAGTGACTTTCCAGTGGAGTTTTCACTACTTAAACAGTTCATTACACAAAATTAAAGCATAGAATGCTAACTTTGTTCTGAAGAAGGTGGGATGTATGAATCTAACTACCAAAATGCTGCATTAAGTTAAATGTGTCACTTATATCAGATTGGGAAAAGACTAAAGGAAGATGCATTTTCATGGACCTTAATTTGGTCATGAAAACTGGGCCACACATTTTAAAAAAGATGTGGTTAATTTTCTGTAAACTGTTGTTATTGTTGGATAGGAGCAAATAAATATAGCATATTTAATTACCATTATATATGATGTGTGTGGGATGTATAATTTTATCAATGTTGTCTATGAGCTGCTAAAATATTATTGACATGTGAGTGATAAAGTGATCAAGCAATGCTATATATAATACATATTACATGTTGGATATAAAGGTAAAAAGTATGTTGGGACTGGCCACTTACCAGGAAACAGAAAATTGGGTCTCAGATATAAGAATGAACCTGCTTGAATCTTGGCAAGCATGCCACCGAACTACGTCCAGAATGAGCTGAACCTCACCTATTCAAGATGGCCCCCTTTGGTTAATTTTCTTCCTCCCAATCAAAGATAGCGGGCACCATAGGAGTTAACTTATGAGCAGACAATGCCCTTACAGGGAACAAGAGGAGTTGACAAGTTTTGATAGATGAACAATAGGAGAGGGAGCCGGAAGATTACTGGTCCAGTGTACAGTCTCCCAAATATAACTTATAACAATAATGATGAAGTACACTGTTCCAAAAGAAAAGATACTTAAGGTGTACAGGGCAGTTTGTGACCAGGAGCTAGAGAGCCCTCACACACCCAATAGGATGTCAAGCTTCATCAATGGGCAAGCTCCACATCAGACCGGCACTGCAATGTCTGATGGGCCACCCCTAGAAGGGCGGTGGCTCTTAACCGGTGGTCTATTTACTAATAGTGGTCAAACCTATGATGAACATGAACTATAGGTGTATGCAGGAGAGAAAAAAAGTGAAACATAAAATTGGCTCTAAACCACCACCATCATATTTCATAATTCAGAAACTGGTTTAGGCCAAGATTAAAAAAATTATATGGAGAGTGCTTCCGGAGGTGATGCTCAACCGCACTCTTAATCCAAATGAAAAAGGAAACAGGAAAACTATCCAAATTCCTATGGTGTTAGGTCAACATGTTTCGCGTCTTGGTGGTCACACAGGATCCAGTGACGCTTCTTCAGGACCAAAAATATCACTTCTCCTGATAATGTTACCAGGATCCAATTAGGATATAATAAAGTATGTACTTGACGGTCACTTACTCATACCAGCTGTTCGCCATGGTCAGTCTAGTCAGCAACTCGCGTTCCTCGCTCATTGCAAGAACGCGGCCCCCGGGTAGGTTACCGGTGAGACCCAAGGCTGTACCAATACCGCAGACTTGGTTCTGGGGCCTGTGCATTCCTATGGAGCCCGTGCTACAAGATGGTATGGGTGACTTGCTGACTAGACTGACCATGACGTACAGCTGGTATCAGTAAGTGACAGTCAAGTACATACTTTATTATAGTAATGCTGTACCTGGGGCCATCAGATTATTTCCTATTCCTGGAAGTTTTGAGGGGGCTTGTACCTCAAAGCCGGACACAATGGAAGGAATATTAGCCTATTTAGGAAAGAAGGGTTGGGTTTACTGCAGAATGGGTTGAGGTACTGAGTCCTTTGAAATCAACTGGCTCCTACTCATGCATCACACTGTATCCTGGGAACTTTTTTGTAGGTCCTGGCTACAGGTAGATTTAGCTGTTTGGTGGCAAGAAATAATGTTTCCAGTACATTACACATTCTTACAGTTGGTGTTAGACCTGACAACCTTAAGGTGGTCTGCTCCCCCTACCTTTTGCCTACATCCTCCACTTTTCTCACCTTATTTGTGTTGGCTTCAGGACTCTGTGCACTTTACCACTGGTAAACAGTGCTAAAGTGCTTGTGCTCTGTCCCGTAAGCATGGTAATATTGTCTTATCCCCAATTGCCACATCTAACTTGCTTATAGTTCCCTAGTAAAGTGCACTACATGTGTTTGGGGCCTGGAAATTAAATGCTACTTGTGGCCATGTGGCACTGAATATGCCACCCAGTTAAGTAGCCATTTAACCAAGTCTCAGGCCTGCCATTGTAGAGCCTGTGTGTGCAATTTCACACTACCATGTCAACCTGGCAAAATTACCCTTTTGCCAAGCCCAAACTGTCTATTTTCATATATATATGTCTCCCTAAGGTAGACCCTAAACAAACAACAGGACAGGGTGCAATGTATTTAAAAGGCAAGACATGTACTTTTAAGTTTTACATGTCCTGGTAGTGAAAAACTCCTGAAGTCATTTTTCATTACAACAAGGCCTATCTCTCCTATAGGATAACATTGGGATTACCTTGTTACATTTTATAAGTGTAATTCACAATCTGGAAGGGATAAACGTTTCAAGTTTAGTATCTCTGGAATCACAATTTAAAATCACAACTTATTGTGAAGTTGGATTTTAAATTCGTAAAATGCCACTTTTAGAAAGTTGGCATTTTCTGACTTTAGAAATTTGGTGCCTGTTGCTTGCTCACTTGTCTAAGTTGGGTTTTGGGCTCTGTGTAATCCCTCTGGACAGCTACACACAATGGGAGCCTAGGTGTGACTAGATGAGCCATCCTGGGAGGATGGGAGGAAGGAGCTGGGCCCAGCCACACTTCCCCTGAATAAGGCATGTCCTTTCCCTACACAACGGGCTGCATAACCCCCTGTAGTTAGCCTGGAGCCAGCGAAGAAGGGACGGACCTCTGTGCACTTCAAAGGCCTGCATTTGAAGTCTCCTGCACTTCAAAGGCCCAACTGGGTATACTTACTGGACATCTGACAGAACCATCTCAGTACACTTCTGAACTTGTGACTATTATGCCCGGAAGAAGGATTGCTGTGCTGCTGAAGGACTGCCACTCTTCTGGTCTGCTACTTTTCTGGACTCCTGCCTTGCTGCGCTGCCCTGCTGCCTGCTGTTCCCCTGCCTTTGTGAGAATGACTATACCCGCATTACTTGAACCCAGAGTGACTCCAAGGCTTGTTGGTTGGCCTCCAGATCTGAAGTCTCAGGGACATAAAAGACTTCCAATCACCCTGCTCTTGCACCTGGACTCTGCCATCTGTGAGTCAGCCATGTGGTTCCATTCTGGTCATGGACCCTTGGAAGTGGGCCTAAGGTGCTTGCTACAGCGGAACTGGTGCAATCTCTGCTCCGGGACCAGAAACAAGGCATTGGTGTTGGTGCGTGGAGAAAATTGATGCATCACCTACATTGCGTGGGTCAAGACCAGCCCAACCAGGATCCCATCATTGCTGTACCACACATCTTGACACCATCACATCACTCTCGGAACCAGCACTCTGGTGCTTTTTCTCAGTGCAAGGTCCTCGCATCCCCATCGACAGAAGCATTGACAACAACGCATAAATTCCCCATCGCAGCTGTGCATTTATCAGAACTGATACAATGCCTCCGCTGCACCTCTGCTCCTCAAAAATGCTGTAGTAGGAACTCGCACTGCAGCTTCACCGCAACTCCAAACCAATGCACCCCCCTACTGTGCGGTTCAAAACCGATGCATTGTTGCTCAAACTGAATTTAACGTATTTTTGTTAAGCGGACTATCTGGGTCCATGTAGCTAGCCTGTGATCCATCGTGGCCAGCCTGAACTTTTGACATTGCCGCTGTGACCAGATACCCCCACTTGGCACTTCTTGCTTCTAAGTGCTATTTTACAGTTTAATCTTAAAAAATTCATAACTCAATTTCTTCTTAATGGATTTTTGTTGTTTTGATCTTGTGTTATTTTTCTGACCTGGAGTGGAATATTTATGTGCCGTGTTTTTGTTTTACTGTTTGAAGTGTTGCGCAAATACTTTGCACATTGCCTTTAAATTAAGCTTGACTGCTCTGTGTCAAGCTACCAGAGGGTGAGCACAGGTTAATTTAGTGTTTGCCTGACACCCTGACTAGGATTGTGGTTGCTGCTTGACCAAGGCTCACAGCCCAGATCAGGACTGGCTGTAGGGTGGTGCGACTGGTGCCACTGCATTGGGAACTGACTTTGGGTGGAAGCGCCTATTTGCAAGTATATCATGGTTTTAAAAGCACCTGCATTTCTTGCCTACAGCAACTTTCAGGCAACAATATAAATGTCACAATAACTCCAGTGATCAATGTTTTTCCTGGACAGAGAACGGAGTTTTGTCTAGCAAACGTTTTGACTCATCACAAGGTAACACAGAGGGTTAATATGACTGCTGCAAAGAATATGCACTGTGCAGATCACAAAGTGCACATAATGTAAACAGGTCAGTGGGTTACTGCTTTTGTCAGAGAGATCATTCTATTACTTGCAGTTTATAAAATGGAATCCTAATATAGAACAATGAGCAATTATCTGTCATCAAAAAGGTCGATGCAAACTGCAAGGTATAGATAAGAGCATTATGATTTTTTTTCCCAGTTTTTCATCATCCTAACTTTGCAAAAGGGGTTCATTTGAGTAGAAATCAATTCTTATTATTAAAGAGAATCCCCAACCATGGTGTTATGTTGTAAATTCTGAGTTTGTGCTTCTCCAGACCAAGCACTCTTGATCTATACTACCTACTATTATGGATGACGTGTGACTCCTACACCTTTCAGTCTTCTGTCTTAAATAACATTTCCTACACACTGATTTACACATGGTTGATTGATTGTCCCTGTGTAATGTGTTTGTGATATAAAGTGTTCTGACCCCCAACACTGGTATGAGTGGTGCTATGAAACTAATTAAAGTAATCTGAGAGCATGGTTATAGAGACTTGAGGGGCATTGTTAAAGGGTGGTAGTATGGGAATCTGTGGCAGGTGTGGTCAGTGGGGGGTGCCAACCAACATTGTTACACTGGGTGCCACCAACTCTAAAGCCGACCCAGCCCCAGTCAGCCAATAACCCAATTTCTAAGAGTGGGCTTTAGGTCTGTCCTTGTTCGTGATGGCACCGCTTTTTTGTCTATCTGATTTGGCTACTCCTGATTTTTATCTTCCTTCCTTTTCTTGTGTTTGTCCTACCCAAGATCTTTTCAGTCATTCCACTGGATACTTGAAGAGACTTTTTATTTTGGTTTAAACAATCCATGGGACTTCTTGTGTTTCCTTGCTTTCTCCATCTTTTCCTCTCCCCTGCATACTCTCTCTTCACTTTCCCCTGCTCCAAACCCCCCCATTCTGATCCCGTTGTTTACCCTTTTCGTTTTTTACTTGTGTGTTTTTTTATGAGAGGGCTCCAAAGTGATGCTGGGCCTCTCGCTCTTTCATCTCCTCCATTCTCCAGTGCTGCCTGACCTGTTCCCCATCACGCACTCACATAATTTTTGTTTTTACACATATATATTTTTTAACCAGGACCCAGCATTACTGCCTGCAATGTGTTCATTAAAAACGGTCACCAGCATCACATCTCATGAACATCATTACACATAGGTGTGTGTCATGATATGCACGCGAGTGACAAGTTGTGCAAACAACTCAGCGACCATCATGGAGTGCTTTTAAAAAAAAAAAAAAACTCATTACAAGATTGGTAGCCTTGTATGTGCACACATCGACATGCATATGCATGCATGCAATTGAAAAGAAAAAGAATTGGCAAAGCTAGTCATGTCAGAGCCAAGACCTATCAGCTTTGTCAGTTCTTGTTTTGGTGCATTTCCTCTCGTGGTCTGAGGGGTCATGAATAGGAAACTTATGACTATTTGTCATTAGTTAACAGCACAAAGCATGTTAAAAAGACAGCATTCACCGTGCACATGTATACAGTGCATTCCCCAATAATACTGCAAACAAAGAAGATTTGGTGTATGCATTTTCGCCAACTGGTATTGCATTCCGTAGAAGCGAGAAAACATCCCTAAATGGGTTAATACAAATCCTATTTACCAACTTGACTCAGATGCTTCTGATAAACAGAGGCTGGGATTACACGGCTGGTGATCTCAGAACTTTCGTGTGGCCAATTATAAACTAAATCCACTGTTCGACCATTAGTCTCGGGTACGCCAATCTGAGCCACCTTGAGTAATGGGCAAATCGATGACTGTAATTGAGCACATCAAACCCCAGGAAAAACAAGTTTGCGCTTTGCCTACAACAATGATAATGGCCTTCACAGCTGTGCGATATCTCTTCTCTTTACAGCTACAGAACAATCAGCTCTGTACGTTTGCTGACATAGGATAGAAGCATATTTTACTTTTCGAGGTTCCTATATTGGCCGGCACAACAATTGCCCTGAAAGCACCTATTAAAACGTCGATGCATTTCTCGCAATCTGCAGCACTGCGGGGACCTTGATTGTTGTAAGAGAAAATTTAGCTTTGTTGTTTTGAAGACGTTAAGCTGTGTACTGCCCCCATTGGCATGTTGTGAACTGTATATTCGTCAATAGTTAGAGGCATTTCTTGGCAGCAATTGTCATAAATCATACGCCATTTTTTCTAGTGGCAGGGATCTTTTCTTTGTACTGGTGTGCACACATAGTAGAGTCTGAAGTTACTCATGCGAAACTGTCAGAGGCTGGCAAGGAAAATAGACTGCGAATGAGGTAAACAATGCGCTACTTTCTGAGTATACGCAAACACCTACAATGAGCTTTCTCGACTAATCTGAATGAACTACCAGATTTACACCCGAGTGATACAGGTTGAGCATAAGTAGATGGTTCATGGAAAATAACTCTCAATGAAAAGAAAAAAAAATAGAGCTTTTTTGACAAGCATTGGCGAAGCCAACAGGTTTCATCTGTGCAAGGCACATCGGAGTTCTAAATGTTTTTTAGAATTGCTGCACAGCAGCTCCGGCTGCTGTGCAACATGGCTTAAAGCGAATAAAAAAGAAAGTGCTATGGTGGGGCCAGCATTGACTGCTACCTAGCGCTTTTTTGTTGTTTACTTTAAACCATGTTACGCAGAAGCATGGGCTGCTGTTCAACATCATTAAAAAAATTAACAAAGCCAAATAGCTCTGTGAGAGTTATTTGGCTTAGTTAATTCTTTTTTGTGGCAGACATGAGGGCAAAAGGGGGCATTAAAACAAGACAATAAATAAAACAATCCACAGGAGGGAGGTGTGGGAGAGGAGGAAGGGAGCAAAAGAAATGGACAGCAGGAGAAGGGCGGGAAATGGACACAAGAGCGCTGCAGGGACCACAATGAACAATGGGGCAGGGTGGGAGGAGTGTCACCAATGGACAGTGGGATGAGGGGGAGTGGGGAAAGCTACACAATGAAGCAGGAGGAGGGTGGAACATGCACTGCAGAGGCATACTCTGTTCGAGCGTGCATGCCCAAATCTAAAAAAAAACGTACTTGCAGGAGCTTGGGGGGAATGGAAGGACACTGGCCGCAGGCAGGAAACTGGAGTTCAACCATGCTCCACACCTGGGTCAGAAAGTTGAGGCCCAGGAGGAAGCAGGAAGCTGAGGAATCCACTGCCCAATGAGAAGCAAGGAACAAGAGAGATGTGTAAGCAACCGATGGTAAGTAAGGGTGGGCTCTGAGCCCCTTTTAAGCTTTTTTTTTGCTTACAAGAGGTTTCGCAAGGGCAGTGCTTGTGCTGCATGCACTTTTCAGGTCACACCTAAAAATAGTGGCGGGGGCTCCATCCACCCACGTCCACCCTGATTTGCCATGCCTGATGAAGCAATACTGAATTCAATCAACATACAATGAATTTAATTAGGAAGAAGCAATGAAATAACGAGAAGAAGAGAGTCCAGATGATGCAGGAAATATGGCAGAAGAGAAAAATGAAAAAAAGACAGATGAGAAAAGGAGGTGGAAGTAAGGAAGGGAAACAAAGAGCATTTTGAGAGAAAGTGAAAGGGGCGGCAGAGAGAGAAGAGGGCATGTTAAAATAAGCAGTAGACTCAATAATAACATAGTGTTCGTTAACAGTATAACCAGTGCTTAATGTGTGAAACCTGTGGGGTGCAGCTGATGCTATAGAACATCAGAAAGATGAATACCAAGGCTATGTAGACTTGATTCCACCTCATTACTCTTTAATCTACCAACATACACTTTGCCTCTTTATCTCACTCTTAAAGGTTTCTGCTTTCTCCCTTTGTCATGGATTTTGTCTTTGTTCTTTTTTTCTCTTGTGTGTTTTTCCAGTGTCCTGTTATGGGTCAAAGTCTAATGAGGAAAAATAAGTACAGGTCCTACCAAAAATGGTGCAATGTGCCCGACCTGCAACCACCAGCTAAAATTAAGCATTGGCAATAAGTAAACTCTGCTTCCCCGGCGGAGTTCACAGAGTATTTCCCACTCTGCTTGGAGCATTGAGTTTGGCAAAAACTCCTACATCTGCCGTGTGCAGAGTTTACCGCCCACCCCTAAAATTATTGAGCTATCAATTCCCTATATGGTCCACAACAAACTCTGGTTTATTTCCTCTTGCAAAAATAAACATGCACCAGAGTAATCAGAAGTATGTCGATCCGATTCTGAACCTGCCGGCTAATGCAAGGCTCTTAAGTTTTAATAGCACCTCGGCGTTGTAGAGACTGCCAGTATTTAACACACTGCTTGTGGGTAGTACACCGAGCTGAGGAGGCAGGGAAAGTGGGAAAGACGAGCCCAGCGGAGCAATCATTATTAGGCAGTGGCACTTTAGCTTCCAAATATACTCTGAGGAGAGTCAGGAGCTTTGATTTTGTTTTTTCTTTAATCCCCGTGATTTGAAGCTGAGGCTGGGCCAGGGATTGGTCACTCTGGTTCCTGGGAATGACTGGCAGCTGTGGTGAGGTGTCGTAGGCACGCAGTCTGAGCAAAACATTAATAGATATGCAACTCTCAGGGGTGTGGGATGAGTCACTAGAACAATGGAGAGCCACCACATGAAACATCATCTCTTCCCCTCACAACACACATTGTGCAAATGTGGAGGCTGGCATGGACTATTGCAGATCGCTTTCTCCCACTGTGGGACACAAAGCACATGCAGTCTACACAGCAATATATATTTCCCAAAACTTTCAACAAAGGTCAATGGTAAATAGGTAACCCAAAAGTAAAATTCTCCAACCCACATAAGGTGTATTAAAAATTTAAAATGGATACATGCCAGCGTATCTTCCAGATTGCAACATTATTTTCTGCATCTGAACGGATGAATGCTAAAGCTAAGGCTTACATGGACACGTTTGGTTGGAGTTAGTTGAGTTCAGTCCTGCACTGACTGCTTAGCTTCTTTGCTTCACACACTTTTATGACAGGAAGGGGAGGACCTGGATTTGCAAAGTTGGCCCCCCCTCCGGTTTGACAGTTGAGAACCGAATTCCTGGGTTGCTGCTTTTGTTCATTCTCTCATCTAGCCCGCCGTTGGCTGCTGGTCTTGGCAGTGTTCCTGAGGGGCTGAATTTTTAAAGCCACATTAATAGTGCACTGGTGGAGAGGGTGCTTGGGACACTGGTAAGTGATATTTTAGGTGCTGCATGCTAATAATGTTTCATATTGTAGGATGATAAGCAGTATCAGGTAATCTTTTTGTGGGGAAGGAACAACAAAATGAACGTGTTTTTTTTAATTAATATTGCCAGTTTAGTATTGTGGTTGTAGTGAAGTGAACTTTAGGTTAGGTCAAAGGTCATCACCAGTAATTAGGCTTTTCATTCGCGTAATAAAGGATGTCTTTCGAAATGCAAATATATGTACATATTTCAACAGGGTCTAATATCAGCAGTAACTTAGCCTCATCATTTTGAAATCCTTGAAATGAGTGCTGTCCACTTCGTTGGTGTTAGACTTGACAGCGTTAGGGTGGTCATCCCCCAACTTTGTGCCTGCGTCCCTCCACTTTTCTGACACTTTTTGCTGGTTTTAGGACTCTGTGCACTTTACCACTGCTAACCAGTGCTAAAGAGCATTTGCGCTCTCTCATAAACATGGTAACATTGGTTCATTCCCAATTGGCATGTTTGATTTACTTATAAATCCCTAGTAAAGTGCACTACATGTTCCCAGGGCCTGTAAATTGAATGCTACTAGTGGGCCTGCAGCACATAGGTAGCTCCTTAACCATGTCTCAGGCCTGCCATTCCAAGGCCTGTGTGTGCAGTTTCACTGCCACTTCGACTTGGCATTCAAAAGTACTTACCAAGCCTTAAACTCCTGTTTTTCTACATATACGTCACCCCTAAGGTAGGCCCTAGGTAACCAACAGGGGAGGGTGCTATGTAGGTAAAATATAGGACATGAAAATGTGTGTTTTATATGTCTTGGTACTGGACAACTCCTAAATTCGTTTTCCAATACTGTGAGGGCTGCTCCTTTCATAGGATAGCATTAGGACTACACTCATATACTGTTTGAGTGGTAGATTCTGATCAGAAAGGGGTAACCAGATCATATTTAGTGTGGCCAGAATGGTAATAGAAAGTCCTGCTTATTGGTGAGTTTGGATTTTATATTACTATATTAGAAATGCCACTTTTAGAAAGTTAGCATTTCTCTGTACCTAAAATCCATCTGTGCCTTACAGCCTGTCTCCAATCCATGTCTGGGCTGGGCTGGTTGACAGCTCCCTTGTGCATTTCACCCCGACAACCACAAACACAGGATACGCAGTCACACCTGCACTCATCTGCATACTGAATGGGTCTTCCTGGGCTGGGAGAGTGGAGGGCCTGACACTTACATTTGAAAGGCTAGTGGCCCGCACTCACACAATGGACTGCCAAACCTCCTACTGGGACCATGGCAGACAGACCTGTACTGAAAGGTGACCTTGTGCACTTCAAAACCACTCTTTGAAGTCTCCACCACTTCAAAGGCATTTTTGGGTATATAAACTTGGTCTCTGACCCTACCAACTCAGACACTTCTGGACCTGAACCTGCAACATGTCAAGAAGAACTGCCTGGCTGCCCAAAGGACTCATCTTGTTTTACTGTGAAGGACTGCTGACCTGCTGTTACTCTGCTGCCCTGATGCCCTCTGAGTTTGGTGGGAAGTGCTCTCCAAGGGCTTGGATTGAGCTTGCCTCCTGTTTTCTGAAGTCTCAGGGCCAAAAAGACTTCATCTCTTCAAGCAACTTGTTGTGCGCCCGAAACGATGCACAGCCTGCCCTGCGATGAGAAAATCGCCACTCAGCTAAACCAGAATAACGCAGCCAGACTTCCCGAGCGAAGATCGACACAGTGCCTGTGTTGCGACTGGAAATTCGACGTACAGCCCTACCGGATTGACACACAGCCAAGCTGGAATGACACAGCCCAACTTTCTGAATGAAGAATCGACGCAGCACCTGCCATGTGATAGAAAATTTGATGCATTGCCTACCGGATGGACACAACGCCTGTGAGTTTGTCCTGCATGCCCAGGATTTCCACGCATCGTCCCTGGGCGTCGAAGAGAAACCCACATTGCAGTGAGGAACCAAGACTGCGTGGTGGAAATTGATGCAAAACCCTGTGCAGCGGTGAAAGAAACTGTAGTGAATCCTAGTTTGGTTTAATGGGATTACAGGAGTTAGTTTAGCCTTTGGCTTGAAGACTTGTGCCCCCATCACCTAGTGACTTTTAACCTACTTAGCTTGCTCCGTCTTAGCCCATTTAATTATTTAATTCATCTAAGCTGGCTGCCTTGTTTATAGTTAGGCCACTTGTTATGCTTTGCATTATCAGTGCCACCACGCTAAGGCTTCAAGATCAAGCAAGAAAGACAAACAGTAGGTGTTCACACTTAGGGATTTTCCCTTTCTATACTTTTGAGGGATTTGTTTATAATAATTGCCGTCCCAAGCATGTCTGTTATCTATTGTTTGGGAGCACACCTACTTCAGGGGTCCTGGTATATCTGTATAAATACATCACGCTTTAGACAGATAATCAGAGGGATTCCGACCAGAGGGCATCGCCGCCATCGATGATACTGATGCTGCACGTTGTCTTGACGCTGACCCAGTCTTCGTGTCCCTATGGAGTCTTAGATAGAGACTTCATTCCAAGGTAACGAGGGTTGGGGGCTCCTCTCATGGACATGGCTTTAGCAGATTAGGTTTAACAAACCCAGCTCTCCTTTAGGTAGGAGGTTACGCCTATCATATTAGGGTATTAGGGCATGTTACACCTCTTATGTCTTTTACATGCATTGCAAGATGGTGGGGGACTTTGTAATAATGACTCTCGTCTTCACAATTCTGTTTCTTGCACTGTTCATTATCCTTATCATTGCAGCCCATGCAACATATCGCAAATTGCAGGTGTGTTAAATAAAAACTATTGAAACTTTACTGCATCTTTGTCATTGCCTGTGTTTGAATGAGACATACTGATTCTGTGAGAAAGGGGTAATCTCCGTTTAACCACCGACACTCCCTGAGATGTCTTATTCTTGAGTCCATGCGTAAAGGCTGCCACAAATCACCTGTGTTTTTGATGAGGTGCTGCTAGTGAGCCGGAAGGGTTGGGACATCGGTTGCGACTTGTTGTACGATAGGCATAGTCGCCTACAAACAAAAGTACTGTCATCCTTAAACCAGCAGTTTTGCTTAGAGCAAGAGTCCAAACTACGACAAAACAATGCATCGTCCGTGCCACGCCGGAAATTCCGTCGCACCCTCTCTTTTTCAACGCATCTTCTCCTCTGTGGTTTCCATGCATGTTATTTTTGATGCAAACCAGGTACTTTGTGCTAACAAGAGACAACTGTTGATTTCCAAGGGGAAACGTCCGGAACACCGACGCCGGAGCCACGACAACGTTATTAACGCAAGTGGGACCACGCTTCCGTTAACGACTCCCTTTTTCTTTGTCTTAACCACGCATGTGCTGAACAACACACATGCGTGGTTAAGGCAGAGAAAAAGGGAGTTAGCATTGGGAGAGGACGCAGTCATGTAAGTGGGGCGGGGTAGGTTTTAGGGTAGTTTTGTTTTTTGGGCGGGGGTCAGGGTAATTTTGTTTTTAGCGGTGGGGAAGGGGGTAATTTTGTAATTAGGGCAGGTGGGGTGGGGTTGGGTTTTCAGGGTGGGAGTTGGGGTTGGGGTAATTTTGTTTTTAGGGTGGGACGGGGGTCAGGGTAGGATGCAGTCAGGTAAGTGGGGCTGGGGAGGGTTGGTAGTAGTTTTTAGGGGTGGGCTGGTTGGGTTATTTTTTTTAAGGGGCGGAGAGGGGGATTGGGGTAGTTTTGATTTTAGAGTGGGGACGGAGGGTCAGAGTACTATGGTTTTTAGGGTGGGGGTGGGGAGGTCTGAGTCATTTTATTTTTAGAGGCAGGAGTGGGGGGGTCAGGGTAATTTTGTATTTAGGGCGTTTTTTAGGGGTAGGGTGGGGGATCGGGGTAATTTTGTTTTTAGGAGTGTGGTAGTTTTATTTTTGGGGGAGGGTTGGGGTTGTTTTTAGGGCAGGTAGGGGGTTCGGGTAGGTTTTAGGGCTCAGTGTGGGTGTGGGTTATTGGGGTCGTATTTTGGGGCGTGTGGGGGGTCGGGTAGTTTTATTTTTAGAGCAGGGATGAGAGTCGGGTAATTTTGTTTTAGGGGCGGGGTCGTTTTATTTTTGGGGTTGGGTCAGTTGTTTTTAGGGCAGGTCGGGGTAGGTTTTAGGTGGGGTATCGGCTTTTTGGGGCGGGTGGGGGTAAGGGACGTTTTATATTTAGGGTGGGTGGGGGGATCGGGTAGTTTTATTTTTAGGGTGAGTGGGGGTTCAGGGTAGCTGTTTTTAGGGCAGGTGGGGTGGCATGCTAAAACCACACATGCTGTTCCACACATGCCTTTACTAGGCATGCCTTTGTAATGAAAAATTGTTGTAAAGGCATGCATGGTAAAGGCATTTGTGGGAACAACGCAGTTGTTGTTCAACCGCGTTGTTCAGGCATGCGTGGTTGGCGCATGCGTTGTTCCATCATACATCCATTTCTAAGATTTAAGACTCCTTTAATCCTGCAAAAGTGATATTTCATCTTGTTCTTATTGAATCTTTATCATTTTTTACCTTCATTTAACCAAATAAATATCTTATATATTTACAAACTGTGTGGTGTATGTTTGTGGTGTTTTTACTGTGTTACTGTATGGTGTATTGCACAAATACTTTACACATTGCATTCTAAGTTAAGCCTGACTGCCCAGTGCCAAGCTAACAGAGGGTGGGCACAGGATAGTTTGGATTGTGTGTGACCTACCCTGACTAGGACTGTGGCCTCTATTTGGACAAGGGTGTATACCTCTGCCAACTAGAGACCCCATTTCTAACAGTTGGCTATTAATAATTCTAGCCCCCTATTACTTCTCTTGTTTTCTTCTTTTGCTTATCTTCCCTGACTAATGTTCCCAGGCCTCTCCCCCTTGTGTTCTTGGCTCCCCCCCCCACCCTATCCAGTTATCCTCCTCAGTCCCTGCCTCCCCTCTGCCCTACATATTTCATCCCACTCTCTCTGCTCCTGCATCCTTATCCTGTTAGCTTAAACTCAGTCTCTTTCTGAAGCAGTGCAATCCTAATAGGTACGCTTCCCATCTCTGTGTTTTACAGTTGCTGCTTCATTGTGCCTGAACTACATACTCCACAATCGTGGAGTCTTCTTTATTCACACATTATGAGGATTTCCGAGAGATCGGGGTTTTTGTCCAGAAGCTGAAAAAGGCTGGTATCTGTGTTAATTTTATTATTTCACGTTGGAACAAAAAGGGTGATGAGAAATTGAAAGGCTCTCAAGTTGTTTGTGTTGAGTCTGTGTGTGGGTGCAGATAGAGAGAAGAATCGGGGAGCAGAGGGAGCTCTGGTCTGAATGGAGCTGTTGCAGCAGGGAATCCGGAAAGACTAAAGGGCTCCTCTGTGTACAGAACAAGAGCTTTCTGACTGGTGGGCAGAACTCTGCAGAATCTCAGAGGTTTTATGTAATTCTGTGGAATTCTGCAGAGTAAAACTCTGGGAGCTCCAGCCCCCTACTGACAATGACTAGAGCATTGAGAGTGAGATGATAAACTTGGGAAACCTATGACATATAAAAGAAACAAATGTTACAAAGGGCTATAACATGTAATTATGGAATATTCTGCAGCAACAGGGACTTGTACACGGCAGAGTACAGTGGAACAAAGCTCACCTGGGCCTCAGACCTGAAAGACGCAAAGCACAGCTAGAACGGGCCAGGCAGAGGATGTGTTTACACTCATTTATAGATTGACTCACCGTAGGGATGTGTCTTTGCTACATTTGCTCTTTGCTTCTCATGGTTGACAATT
This sequence comes from Pleurodeles waltl, assembly GCF_031143425.1. NCBI lineage: Eukaryota > Metazoa > Chordata > Amphibia > Caudata > Salamandridae > Pleurodeles > Pleurodeles waltl. The sequence goes on from NC_090442.1 coordinate 523,320,931, forward strand.
TCCTCCATGCAGTTGATTTTTCGTATTTGAGAGCCACATTTCTGCTGCTTCCAAGTTCCTACATCTGGTCGGGGCTTCAAATGAAATTCCTCTGTATACTGTTGACTTTCTCCAGAGAAGTGGGACAGATTGCTTCTGAAATGCAAAATGATTTAATTGGTACTGCTATTCTGAGCACAGGGTCAGCCCAAACTCCGCCTGACCATAGCCCTGACAGGTCTCCATGCAGGAGGAAGATCAGAGAGTACATAATAGTGACTGTATAGATTGTAACAAAATTTGCCCTCCTGCATGTATAAAATAAACCGTGAGGCAGACAGCGCCTGAATCATGGCACACGCTTATCGTCAGCATCCTCTAATTGTTTGTAACAGTACAAATAATGGCAGTAAGGTTTCTAAAGGAAACATTGGCAGGCTTTTCATAGTACCTCAAGTGGACTTGCATGTGCTAATTAATCATTGTCTAATGTTGGTGTAACATAGTTAGGCACAGCTCGCAAAATCTGAAGCTGTTGTTATAGAAACCATGACTCTTGGATAGCTTTATATAACCAAGCCACAGTACAAGTCAGCTTTTGTTTTCCAGTCAGATTGTATTATGCTGTGTAGGAGCTCCTGGGTGCAAGTTTTTAATTTCAACAGGAGAGTTTGACTTGTCGAACAGGCATCAATCGCAAAAAAACTGCAGCTAGCTCTAAAATTTGCATCTTCAAAACTCCCAAAAGGCAACTCAACCCTTATAAAGTTATGTGGCAAAGCACCATCTTCATAAACAAGGCTTGGAAAAGCCAACAGGCCCTTGCCTATACAAGAGTTATTAGCTTGGCAATGTGTTTTTGCAATGCTGTACACCAGTATGACTGCTGTTCAGCATGGTTAAGAGTGCCGTAGAATGGAGTAGGGGGAGTAGAGTGTTGTAGAGTTTAGTTGAGGGGAGTAGAAAACAGGACATGTTTTTGAGGTCTAAAGAAAACAGTTCCACAAGAATAGGAGCACAATAAAAAGTACTTTATTCAATTATTCCTCTCTAGAGCAGCACTTACCGTTTCAGGCCAACATATGTTTCACAACAAAGATTGCTTTTCAGGGCCAGGAAATAGAACTGACAAAACTCATCTTAGTGAAAATGAAGCCATTTCTAAGAAAGTTATTATCACAATTACAATCTTGATACATTATTGTATAAATATAAATACATTCTTACATAAAATTAATGACAGGAAAAGCAAAGCCTGAAAAAAACTTCAAGAAATTCATGGCATGTGTTGAAGTTTTTCATTTTCCAGCTTTGATTTTCCTGTCAGTCATTTTCTGCCAGATTGTAATTGTGATAATTATAAGAGTGTGAGGTGGATTGGAGTGGGGTGCATTGAAAGGGGTGAGGTGGATTTGATTGGGGTGGTTTGGAGTGGGGTGGATTAGATTACATTGTGGTAAGTGGATTGAGTTGGAGTGATAGGGCTGGAGAGAGCTGGCTTTCATTGGCATGGGGTAGATTGGATCAGAGTGGGGTGGTTTCGAGAAGGGTGAATTATAGTGGGGTGGAGTTTGATGGATTAGCTTGAACTGGGGTGGGGTGTATTGAATTGGATTTATTTGATTGGATTGGGGTGGATTAGATTTAAGTGAGGTGGATTGGACTAGAGTGGTGTGGATTGTATTGGAGTGGGGTGGATTGGACTGGAGTGGGGTAGATTGGATTGAGTGGGGAGTACTGAACTGGGGTGTGGTGGATTGGATTGGGGTAGAGTGTTGTGGATTGGAGTAGATTGGTCTAGAGTGGGGTGGGGTAGATTGGAGTGGAATGGGGTGTATTGGAGTGGAGTGTGGTGGATTTGGCTGGGGTGGTTTGGAGTGGGGTGTTCTCAGTGAGGTGGAATGGAATGGGAGGATTGGATTGGAGTGGGGTGAATGGTTTGAAATGGGGTGGGGTAGACTGGAATGGGATGATTGGAATGGAGCAAGGAGGGGTGGATTGGATTGGGGTGGGTTGGATTGGGGTGGATGGGACCGGGGTGGATTGGATTGGAGTGGGGTGGATTGGAGTGGGGAGGATTGGATTGGAGTGGGTGAATTGGATTGAGTCAGGTGGATTAGGTGGGGTGGTGTTAGCTGGAGTGGGGTGGAGTGGATTGTGGTGGAATTGAGTGGGTGGATTGGAGTGGGCTGTAGTGGGGTGGATTAAATTGGAGTGGGTTGGACTGGATTCGAGTGGTGTGTCTGTGGTGGATTGGACTGGAATGGAGTGGGGTGGGGTGAATTGGTTTGGTGTGGGGTGGATTGGACCGGAGTCGGTTGGATTAAGGTAGTTTGGCACAGGGTGGATTGGATTGAATGGGTGAATTAAGGTAGACTGGATTGAACTGGAGTGGAGTGGATTGGAGTAGGGTGGATGGATCAGAGTGGGTGGATAGGGCTATGGTGGACTGGATTGAAGTGGGGTGGATTTGATTGAAATGGGGTGGAATGGATTTGAATGGGTGGGTAGGATTTGAGTGGGTGGGTTGGATTGAACTGGAGTGGGGCGGGTTGGATTGGAATGGGGTGGCGGGGATTGGAATTGGGTAGATTGGGGTGGAGTGGATTGGACTGGAGTGGGATGGATTGTGGTGTATTGGATTGCAGGGGGTGGATTGGGGTGGCCTGGGCGAGTGTATTGGATTGGTGTGAGTTGAATTGGATTGTAGTGGGGTAGATTGGATTGGGCTGGATTGGGATGGACTTGACTGGTGAGGTGGTGGATTGAATTGGAGTGGGGTGAATTGTGGTGGATTGGAGTGGGGTGAATTGGGATGTAATGAGGTAGATTTGATTGAGCTGAGGTGGATTGGATTGGAGTGGGGCAGATTGGAGTGGGGTGGATTAGACTGGGGCACATTGTTTTGAACTGGAGTGGGCCAGATTGGAGTGGGCAGAGATTGTTTTAGATTTGAGTGAGCAGATTGGAGTAGGGCAAATTGTTTTGGATCGGGGAGGGCGGATCGAATTGGGGTAGAATGTTTTGTATTGCAGTGGGGCAGATTGGAGTGGGGTAGATTGTTTTGGATTGAAGTGAGGCAGATTGGAGTGAGGCTGTTTGTTTTGGATTGGAGTTGGGCAGATTGGAGTGCACTGGAGTGGCGTTGATTGTTTTAGATTGTAGTGGGACAGAGTTTTTGGATTGGAGTGGGTCACATTGTTTTGGATTTGAGTGGGGCAGACAGTTCTGGAATGGAGTGGGGCAGATTGGAGTGGGGCACATTTTTTGGATTGGGGTGGAGCAGATCGAAGTGGGGTAGAATGTTTTGTATTGCAGTGGGGCAGATTGGAGTGGGGTAGATTGGTTTGGATTGAAGTGGGGCAGATTGGAGTGATGCAGATTGTTTTGGATTGGAGTGGGGCAGATTGGAGTGCACTGGAGTGGCGTGGATTGTTCTGGATTGGAGTGGGACAGAGTTTTTTGGATTGGAGTGGGTCACATTGTTTTGGATTTGAGTGGGGCAGACAGTTCTGGAATGGAGTGTGGCAAATTGGAGTGGGGCACATTGTTTTGGAATGGAGTGGGGTAGATTGTAGTGGAATGGATGGTAATGGATTAGGGTGGATTGAATTTGGGTGCTGTGGATTGGATTTGAGTGTGGTGGATTGGTGAGGGGCAGATTGGAGAGGGGCACATTGAAGTGGGGCAGATTTTTATGGATTCTAGTGGGTCAGGTTGGAGTGGAGCGGTCTGCAGTTGGGCAGATTGTTTTAGATTGGAGTCGAGCAAATTGGGGGATTGAAGTGGGGCAGATTGTTTTGCATTGGAGTGGGGCCAATTAGAGTGGGGCTGATTGTTTTGGATTGAAGTGTGGCTGATTGGATTTGGGCAGATTGTTTTGGATTGGAATGAGGCAGATTGTTTTGGATTGTAGTGGGGTAGATTGGAGTGGAGCCGACTGGAGTGGGGTAGATTGTTTTGGATTGGAGTGGGGCAGATTGTTTTGGATTGGAGTGGGGCAGATTGTTTTGGATTGGAGTGGGGCAGATTGTTTTGGATTGGCATGTGGCAGATTGTTTTGGACTGGGGTTGGGCAGATTGTTTTGAATTGGAGTGTGGCAGATTGTTTTAGCTTGGAATGGAATGGAGCAGAACAGAGTATGACAGATTGTTTTGGATTGGAGAGGGGCATATTAATTTGGATTGGAGTAGGGCAGATTGTTTTGGATTGGAGTGGGGCAGATAGGAGTGGGGCACATTGGGCAGATTTGAGTGGGATGGGTTGAGAGGATTGTAGTGTTGTGGATTGCAGTGAACTGGGGTGAGCGTTTGGATTGGAGGGGGTGTATTGGATTTGTCCTGGGTGGATTGGATTTGTCTGGGATGGAATGGATTAAGTGGGGTATATTGGATTGAGTGGGGTGGATTGGTGTGGGAGAGGTGGGGTGGATTGGTGTGGATTGGAGTGGGGAAGATTGGATAGGAGAGGGGTGGATTGGGATGTACAGCACAATTATGTGTTGAAGCATAATTTTGGGAATTTCACATAAGAAGGAAACAATGTCACTTTGCAACATTTAGAACAAGATAATCATCATCTTTTGAGAACAGTGCCCACACGCAATAAAACATGAGTGCAAAGTGAGGAAAGAAGACTTGGCAAAGTAAAAGAAATTAGTTAACCATAGCAAATTAAACTTTATAATTTTGTTAGTTATGCTGGGCATGTTTGTGCCAGTCACACGCCTTCTGTTTGCAGGGCCCTAAAAGTTAAAAAGATGTTCCTCAATCATGTCGGGAACAGCAGACAGGCACTGATTAATTCAAATCAATCAGTGTTTGATCCCTGTTCCAGAAACAGGATCGGAAATGATGCTAGGCCTGCATTGAACAATTATGAAGCAGTAATTTCCACACAAAAAAACGAAATTTCCACACAAAAACACAAGGCTGTAAGTTCCACACAAGACAACAACTGGTAAGCAATGGGCAGGCTCTAAGCTCCTGTAAGATTACAATAGTCTTGAAGGAACAGCCCATGCACTGTCTAGCAGAAACCTAAAAATGCATCAGTGAGTGTCAGACCTGGCATCTTTGGAATGGTTTCCCTTAACTTTTTGCCTTCTGACCTCCAGGTTTTATGACTGAATTTTTACTGGCTTTAGGATTCTGGACACTTTACCACTGCTGACCAGTGCGAAATTGCAGGTGCTATATATTCAAAATATGGTAACGTTGGCTTCTCTACAACTGGCATATTAAATGTGTTTGTAAGTCCCTACTAAAGCGCACTATATGTGCCCAGGGCCAGCACTGATTGTGCCATCCAGTACAGTAGCCTTTCAAACATGTCTCAGGCCTGCCACTGCAGAGCCTGTATGTGCAGTTTTAAAGTGCCACTTAAACCTGGCAAGTGCACCCTCTTGCCAGGCCCAAACCTTCCTTTGTATTCCATATAACTGAACCACAAGGTGACTTATAGCCCCTGGTTAGCCCCAAGAGGAGGGCAGAGTGCATTTAAAAAGTTGGACAGGCACTTTTAAGTTTAACATTTCCAGGTGGTGAAAAACTGCTAAACTAGGTTTTCACAATTTCAAGGCCTATCTCTCCTATAGGTAAACCATGGGGTTACCTTGAAGCATCCTTTAAGTGTAACTTTGAATTTGGAAAAGATAGAAATGTGTTTCTGGACTCACAAGTTCAAATCACAGCTTATGGTGAAGTTTGATTTTAAACTGTAAATCTGAAAATGCCAGTTTTAGAAAGTTAACATTTTCTTACTTTAACAATTCTGGGTCTCAGCCTGTCTCTGAATACATGTCTGAGGTTGATGACAGTTGGGATTTGTGCATTCCCTCAAAGGGAACTTGGGTGTGACATTTGCATCCTGATGGCCCATCACCAGGCTGATGTGTCTTCCTGGCTAGATGGGTGGGAGGAGCTGACACACCTGAATAGGGCTGTGCCCCCCTTACACAAAGGTCTGCATACCCCCCCTGTAAAGCGTCTGGAGCCAGGAAAGGAAGGACGGGGACCTTGCTATCTTCAAGGCCTTTTTGAAGTCTGCCCCACTTCAAAGGCATATTTGGGTGTAAGTATTGAGCCCCAATCCCCACTAAATTAAAGCCCTGCTGGAATCAAGGACATTTTGCCAAGAAGAAAGACTGCCATGCAGCCAGGAGGGACTCTCACTCTGCAACTGCACTGCTGTGTTGGCCTACTGCTTGTTGTGTGCTGTGCTGTAGGATGGACTGCCACCTTGCATTGCTGTATTGGCCTGCTGTGTGCTGCTTCTTCCCTGCAGTGAGAAGGACTGGACTTGTTCTCTATATTGTTGAAACTAAGAATCTCCATGGGCTTTTTGGCTTGCCCCCGGTTCTCCTGCAGTATCAGGGACATCAATGACTGCCTGAAACTGGTCTGGTGCTGCTGTACTCTGCCATCTGTGAGTCCTACCCTTGCCTGAGGTGCCCCCTCCAATCCTTGGCCTCAGGTGTGGATTTCTGCAGCCTTTTCCCTATCAACATCAATGCATCAGGGACTTTGCGCCAATCGAAGCCAACTCATCCCCCCTTCAACGTTGATGCAGCGGGTGCTCAACAACATTGCCTCAATGCCCAGCACAGCTCGATGATGATGGACATCAGATTCACAATCTACTCGGCTCAACGACGATGCTCTGCGCGGCTTGACGTTGACGCATTTACATTCACTTTCATGGGGTTTGGCGACGCTGCAGGACAACCTTATGCTGCTTGAAGGTGATGCAGTGGACTCTTGACGTCGACAAAAGCTCCATGGAAGGTAGTGTTTCAGTGGGACCTATCTAGGTCCTGTAGCTGGCCTACCCGCCATCATGGTCGGCCTGAATTTTGGATTTGCGCCAGTCCCACACGAACTCAAGTAACCTTTTGACTGCTAGTGACTTCTAAGCACTGTTTTCATATTTAAACTTAAAAAATTAATATCTCAACTTCTACTTATTGGATTGTTTCGATTTGGACTTGTTTTATTCAGACAAAAATGCTCCATTTTTCTAAACTGGTGTGCAGTCTTTTTGTGATGTTTTTAACTGTGCTACTGTAATTAAGTGTTGCACAAATACTTCACACATTGCCTCTTAAGTTAAACCTGACTGCTCTGTGCCAAGCTACCAGAAGGTGAGCGCAGGTTAATTTAGGGAGTGCAACTGACTCATCCCAACTAGGATCGTGGTCCCTACTTGGACAGGGTGCATACCTCTCCCAACTAGAGACCCAATTTCTAACAGTGGGTGATGCGGTATCGTAGCCATGGCTAGTGAAATAGGATATGAATATCACACCACAGCACCCATGTTGTATTTTCTATGAGCCTTGCTGCACACACATCAACAGGAAGTGTAGCACAAGCTCTCTTTCATAGAGACATGCACACACTAAAACCTGCACTCATACACTCTTGGAGAGCAGTAACTCACCCTCGCACAGAGTGTGAAGTAAATATCAATCAATTCCTACATGCTAACATATAATAATCAATTCTGTATTGAAGTCTTTCGATTAATCTATTGTGCAATTATGTTCAGATTGGTGCAAATATTTTCAATATCTGTTTTTCTTTGTCATTCGCGTGCTGACCACTAATGCTTCATGCACATTCAAAATACACATGCCTATGTTCACACTATACAAATACACGTGGAGTTAGGATGCCTCTCACACACATACATTTACTCTTGCTGATGTCTACATAACAAACACAGCGGCAAAATGCATACAGGCTATGCACGTGTAAACAGAAACAAACACACTATCACAGTAGCATGCACCCAGCCCACATACATACACAAACACCATAACATAGAAGCCAGTGGTGCACATGTGCATGCAATCACAACTTATACACCACTCACACAAATTCATACAAGATCAACACATGTACAGACAATCTGCCTAATCCCTACATGCGGGCACAACATATACACACACAAGAACAACACAGATGAAGGAAGGAAAACTTGCTGGCGGCTACAACATAAGCAGGCACATGATAGTGGTGCACACTTTTATACAGTCATGACGTATGTGCCCTCATAGGTAATTTAAACAAATACAGGCAATCAGTGTACACTATGCACATTAATTTATGAACCATCGACATGATCTCAGTCAGACAGTGTTCATTGATATGTAAACACAACCTTGGCAAATACAGTGCTCTCAGTCACTGTCGTGTAATGCAGAAGTTTTTTTAACAGTCACAATTTATTAACTACAAAAACATGGCGAGACCGCGCCTCATTCTCTATTAGTTCAAGAACCATGGTGCACTCAGCAACGCAGGATAGAACTTCCGGCAATGTTTACAGTCATCCTCTAAGAAGAAATATGGGCAGTTTGTAGAAAGAGGTGGGTGTTGCATCCACACCTGACTATCCAATGTAACCTATTGCATCATGATTTTGGTTGTAGGAGAGAAACACGACATGGTGATTGGTACATATTAAATAGCGAGGGGATGCATTAAACAGCCTCTGTATTTGTCTCCTCCCCTTGGGATTTACCAATGCCATCGACTCAAGTGTCCTGTTTCCTTGAATTAAAGTTTACACAACGGTTCAAAGCCATTAAATAAAAGAAGCCACATAAGGAAGAGGAGAGAGGGGGCAGTAAGAGTTGGCTGGGAATCAAACATGAGGGAGCTGCAGGACCAACAATATATGGGCGTAGAGGTGGGAGGGAGCACCGACATTGAAAAGTTAGAGGAGAGGGGTTGAAGTGGGGAAAACTCCATGAGAGAGTGGGAAGAGTGCGGGACAAGCACTGCAGAGACATGCACTCTTCAAGAGTGCGTGTCTACATTTTTTTTTGTACCTGGAGGAACCTGTGGCCAGTGGGAGGCACTGTCTGCAGGCAGGAAACTGTGCTTGGTACATACTGAATGACTGAAGAACAGGAAGAGAAAGCCATGGAGGAAATGCTGACCAATGAGAACTGTAGAAAAGTGAGTGACTTGAATGACAGCCAATGGTAAGTAACAGGAGGGCTTTAAGCCCCTCTAAAGTTTTTTTTAATTTTTTTACAAGAAATTTTGCAAGCACAGAGCAAGCCCTGCCCAGGCTCAACTTTAAAACGACTTGCACTTGCTTAACCCTTCAGATGCAGAGTCTCTACTCTTTGATTAACATAGATTCATAATTTTGCAAACCCTTAAAAAACTTACACAGATCTGGGAGTTCTGTGAATCAGGGACACATTCATACGTTTTTGCTATGCCTAGGCACTTGTGTAGCAATCTAGGGATTTACAACTTCTATGAGATGTGGCCTCTGTATGTTTGTTTATATAGTAGCACCAAATTGAGGTCCATATTTATGAGGCTCTTGTGCCACAGTTGCATCACTTTTTGTGACGTAATGGGGGTGCAAACCATGAACTCATATTTACGCGGCCATGGAAAGCCACTCTGCGTGGCTTTGAATGTCCTCATAAATATGGAGTAAGGTAAGCCAGCCCAAATCTGCGCTAGGGAGGCATTCCATGGGCGTTGCGGTAGGTGTTCTCACGCAACACCCATGGATTTTGACGCATTCCAAGATTTAAAAGACCTGGTAAACCTGGGGACGTGCCAAAACCTTACCCCTCCCAGAGGAGGGGCACAGAGGAGAAATATTCCTGTTTCTCCTCGTTTTTTCCTCTTCCCATGCGTGCTGCATTCAAAAACAATCCTGCAAGCAACCTAGGCACCATTGCACCATGATGAAGGGTGCCTGCATTCAAGCTAAGATGCCGAAACGGCACCAGCGCAGGGGGAAAGGACAGGATTGAGCCATATGTCATAGATACAGTGCATTCCTGCCCTTTCCCTGTGGCGCAGGGAAGGGCAGCAAGGTAACTTGCTACACTGTCCTGCACCACAAAAGCATAAATATGCCTCTGAATCTATAAAGCAATACAGCTTCACTTATTTTGTTAATTAGACAGCCCTTCATGATATCCTAACTTCTATATAAGAGCTGATCTGAAATATACACACAGAATTTGCAGTGGAAGCATAGCTGTTTCCACTTTTGAATCATTAGCTGTCTGTAGCACCTGTGACACTGGTAAAAGCAAAGGATGATTTTATTTTTAGAGCCCCTTGAGGTCCTATTAAAAGTTCTCTGGTCAGTTGCTGACTGCTCCACTATTCTTGGTTTCCTGAAACAGTGCACTTGATTCTTCAGAGTTCTAGTACCGTCAGACACCAACACGCCCCAGGTTGATCTTCAATAAATCATTGTCATGAAACACAATAGCTCTGATAATTCTAGGTATGAAAATGAAAATAAATGCTCCTTTGTTCCAAATAGCATGTTAAAGGCAAGTCTCTGATCTCCTTGATCTATAGCCATACTATCAAAGGTGTTATTAAACCAAGAAAGAGACATATAGAAGAATAATCATTTCTGCCAATGTATGATACTGGAACACTTCTAGTAAAGAAAATCTGTCTTTCAAGAAACATATTTTAGAACACACAATATTATACTGCTTGTTTTGAAGCCGTTTATTATTAACGACTAGATTTAACAAATTACTGGTCAATTTTGGCTTTTAAATTTCTCCTACGGTTAGACAGAGAGAAGGTTCGCAACGAGGAATTTCGCACTCTCATTTTAAATCTTGGAGGCAGTTGCCTACAGAACTCTCAAAAAGCATTACTTATCTGTGTCAGAACACAGATACCTATGCAGGGGTAGAAGGTAATCTCTCACCACTCTCACCTGGGTGCCACAGCCGTGAGATAAAGCCAGATGGTGAACTGTGTCAAAATGTGGGCACAGGTTAGAGAACGTATGTCCAAGAGTAGATCCTAATGGATGGATAGTAGATCCAGTCTGTCTTCTCCAAGGCCAACACACCCATTAGAGTAATAAGTACAAGCTGTGCTTAATATGAGCCGGTGATTGCCAGTGGGGGCCAATGGCATTCATTTTTGGGTAACGGCACTTACGTTTCCTGATCAGTCATTTGCTGAGAGCAAGAGTGAGAAAAACACACAAAGTGGAAAGAAGCAGAAAGAGAAAGACGGAAAAAACGCCATAAAGGAAGATAGAGGGAACCTGCAAGTTTGAGATAAAGAGGAAGATGGTATCTGGTAGTAGATTAAAGAGGCCTGAGGTGGACTGAAGTTTACCTTGGTATTTGGCATGCTAACATTTAATGGCACTAGCCATGGGCAACTGAGTACAGTTTTTGGCACTGGCAATTATATTGAGCTAATTAAACACTGAGTACAACTCCTACCTGATTAAGGATCTGAATTGACAAAAGGCTGAGGTGAATTTATCAATACAGTCACTTTGCGATTGATAAAAGGAAGGAGCTGGAATATTGGAATGGAAATATTGTACACTACTAGAAAGAGAAGATCAAATTGTTATATTCAGTCGTATTCAATTATTGACAACATTTAACACTTTAAATAATCAATCTGTGCATGTAAATTCTGCTTACTTTATGTACTTTCCAAGTCCTTTCTTGCTTGTTTCTTTTTACCAAATAAATTCTGTTTTTTAAGTTGAACCCGCTTGCAGGAATTGCCCAGACCTTTAATCCTGAATCCCTGACTGCATAACCACAGCCACAAGACAACGATTCTAGGAAGGTTATAGTTAAAAAACAAAATGTCCCTTCTTTCAAAATGTATTCTAGTCCTTAGTGTCAAAACTAAGGAATTCCTACGTTTCAGTTGCCTCTATGCACTATTCTTTTGTTCACAGTCAACAAGTTCCTAGTGAAGCTATGCACTACTCTTTCCAATCAAAGTCAAACACTTTTGGTCAGTTCAACTTTGTCAAATAAAATGGCTAATTGGAATCCCTTAACATAAATGAATCTCCAGATGTACCAAGAGAGATAAGCACTTGCTTAGCTTCTCTCTTTCTGCCTGAATCAGATATCACTACTGTGGAATGAAACTCCTCTCTTTACTGCTTCTTAGCTGGAATCCCATTGACTAGCAGGTGAGTCAAGCTCAGTCTCCCTTTTATAGAATAGCCATACCCAAGATGGCAGTGAGATTCACAGACGTTCCCCAGTTTCATGAGATCTACAGACATTCCACAATCCCCTAGGATCCCCAAAAGATACCAGAAGAGCATGCACATGTAGAGAGATCGTAGTCCAAACACAAACAGGGCAAACCTTTACCAATAACGTAGTTCTTTGAATTGTGTGGTAAAGGCCACATTGACACCTGTCACACCTCAGCCCAGCTGCTCTTGAAATACCAGCTTTCGAACTACTACACACTGCTACTTAAGGGACCGAGTAGTCAGGGAGAAGCCTAAGTCTGGTTCTCTGCAAGCACAACAGGAGTCTTGATGACTGGTGAAGGAAGGGAAGCAAGGGGAGGAGACACCAGAGTTGAATCCTATTCTGCCAAACTCTCAGATCATTTCTCTGCTCTGTGAAGTGAAAATGTATCTATTTAAAGTATTCTTCCTTTCACACTGACATTCAAGCTACAACAAGCCAGATATCATATGTTCTGGACTTGATGACGTTCTTCATCTTTATTGTACCTGTGGAAGAATACTCCTGCTTAAGTTTCAGCTGAGTACAAAAATACATTTATTAATAAAAGTTGTTGCTCACAGAGTAATGAAAACACACACCCCCCAGTGTTTACTAAGCAGTTGAACTCTCTGAGACGGGGAGAAGCACACATTTACACCCAAATACAAACATTTCTAGAATCTGCTACATGTCTGGAAGGTTTTGCTATAACAACCAGTAGGTGTCGAGATGAGCTCATGAGAAAGATGCAAACAAGCTTTAAATGTATTACCAACTAAAAACAGTGTCTGGAGCGACGGAAAAAGTGTAAAACCTCACCTCGGGTCTCAAGGGTGCTCCACCCCTCACATACAGGCATAGTTTGGAAACTGGAATGTGGCAGTTATTGGTTACCATAGTAAAAAATTACATTAGATAATTTGTCTAATCTGACATATCCCATCCTCAATTGTATAAATGAAGCTGGAGATTGGAAAGCCAACAAATTACAAGGGTGAGCCAAGTCAGACCAAGTTAAGGGTCACGGTCACTCAGAAGCACAAAAAGGCTGGCTGAGCCTGTGTTTTCACCGGAGTCATTATGAGGTTGCATACTGCTGTTGTGTAGTCATTTTAGTTATAGCTCCATGCACGTTATTTTAGCACATTAGGCCTGACGCTCTACACTTTAACCTAGATATATTTTATTTAGCTTCATTTATTTATTTTAATAAAAGCCACTTTAGCGGTCTTGTTTTAATTTCTCCATATCTAGCTGTTTTTGCTTAGGCCAGCACTACGTTCTCAAACAAGACATTCTTGCTCACTCTGTGCTTCGTTCAAGGCTGTAGTGACATAGGTTGCCAGTGAACGTGGTAAAGGTTTTGTCTCTGGTATTCATGGAAAAACACACATCCTTCTGTAGGGACATTTTCTCAGAACATCAGCTGTTTTATTATAAAAACACTTCCTTGTCCCTTACACGCTAGAGGGAGATTCCACACAGAGGACCACGACTGTATGCTGATTGCTGAACGCTTCGCTACAGCTGCTTATGCAGACATCAGGCCTTTGCTCAGGTATGGGGGATGATGTCTTCCTAGGGGAAGCTGAAGGGCAGAATTAGAGCTAACATGCTGTGCTCCATTATATCCTAGGTAGGAATTAGTCCATTAACTCTAGTGACAATATGGTAGCGTTGTTTCTATGCTTCACTCTCCTTGTCACAATTTTAATCTTGTCATGCTGTATCGTCCTGGTTATTGCAGTACACACTTTTCTATCTAAGATGCAGTCACTTCATTAAAACCTTATAGAAACATATACTGCCTCTGTTTGTCATTGTGTATGTGAGACTAATGCAATTGAGAGAAACAGATGAGACCTGAGTAACCACAATTTCCTTGAGGAGTCAATTATGTAATGCGCTCAGCTGCCCAATCATCCCTGCCCCTTGGTAGAGGTGAGTCACTGCTAGTTAGCCGGAGCAAAACCCGGATTGGGGCAGCAGGCGTCACCTTTAGTGGATCAGACTTAGTCTCCCACACCACAGGTGATTCTGCCTCTCAAAATCCAGTAGTCTCATTAGAATAATGGGAGCCTACCTGACACTGCCAATGTGCCTGCGACGGTCCAACCACCAGGGATAAGCTGGTGGAAAAGGACAGTATAAAAGGAGACACTCACCTGCAGACAGCTTCACATGTCCAGAGCCACCATGGAGTCCTTTGAAGACGTCATGCCGCTGCTCATGCTCGCCGAAAGACAACAGAATCAATGCTGCTATGGGCGACAGCAACCGTAACTACACACGCCTTAAAAACAGCTTGTAGAGCCGGCAAACACATCATGGGTGTGATGCCATGGGCAGCAGGTATATATCTCAAACCACACAAACTCACTGACATACAGCAACATGGACACCTACACACTCACAATACACACACTTTGGCCAGCACACAAACAATGCACTACAACAATACACAAATGCACATGGCTACACAGTTCAGGCACAGGGACACCGAAGGCTACACAACATAGTCACACACAGCAACAAAAACACACCTACAGCACATGTACAAATACAAGTCACACACTCACATTCAACTCTGGTCAGGAACTGTCCACACATACAACACACATATCTATAGATGTTGCATGGAATACATACAACACCACCATGAAACAACCCTGCAATGGACACTCACATCACACCACAATAGAAGCACAATGGCATACACAATAGACAGAGAGACAAATAGATAAAATAGACAAAGTGCACCAAACCAACAATACCTGCCCAGTTGGGATGTGACCAATAGGAGCATACATGGAAGGAGGCTACATTGGGACACATGCCAGGTTGAACAGGCACTTCAAACAACATACACACAGGAAATGGCCCTACATGGATCTCAGGGACAAACAATGCCAAAACCAATTGTCAAGCAGAGCTACACAGTGGGGAAGGGCAAGTCAACAATGCACATACAACTCCAGCACCTCTACACAAACTAGGTGCAAGGTACACGCACCTAAATGGACACATTCACACCCAAATGCTAAGCAACCTAGCACAACGTAACACTCCATGTCTGCAATAAAAAAAAACTCAAGAATACACACATCATAAGTATACAGTAGCCATATCAGGGGGACAAGTCCAATACCATAAACGCCCACATTGGACAACACAAAAAGAAATCCCATACCAAATAGTGCACAATGCCATGGAACCAACATTGCATATATGCACACAGACCTAATACGCAAACATATACCCTTCCGTTGGGGGACAACAGCACTGCACACAAACTCACATACTACAAACAACAGCACATGCAGCAGCAAGCAGGCACAAACACACACAACCGGAGGCACACAACCAAAGTCACTCAGGAGCAACATCAACCTAGGAAAAGAATTGCAACACAAATGTATACCCAAAAAATCAACTCTTTGGCCTTAATGCCAAAAATAAATAGGGAATATACAATGTCCGAAGGCCATTGGCCAATCCAATGAATGTCCAAATCATGGCCCCTACTTGACTTCTGACTGCCATGCAACCTCCACAGTAAGGGGCATCAAGGGGACAGGCAAGGACCTCAGTGATTATCTGGGAGTGGAGCATCAGATTTGGCAGGGGTTGGGTTTGGGCTTGGGGAGGGGGCTCTTTTTTTGGAGAGGTGGCCTTCTTCTTGGGGGGAGGGGAATGGCTCTTTGCAGGGGAAGCCAGGGGAGGCCTTGGAGGTGGAAGGGAAGCCCTTGGGGATGGATGAGGCCCTTTTGGGTGTGGTACAGGGGGAGTACAGAGGTAAGGCCTAGGTCACAAAAGAAACGTTTTTTGGACACACAAGGACAGTCATCAAAAGGGGGGTCTGGATTTGGAGGTTGAGATAGTGGTTGTCTGACGTATAGTTGTGGATGTCTTGGGTGCGTGCTTATGGGAGGTATGCTTGCATGTGGTGGGTGTCTGTTGGGTGGGTGAGTGAGGGCATTTATGTGTCTTAGGCTTAGGAGGTGGAGGTGCTGGGGGATGCTGTGGTGAGTGTCTGTGATGGTGGTGACTGCAGGTTTGGTGGATGTACTAGATGTAGGTGTGTCACTAGTTGTGGTGTCTGTGGTGTGGTGTTTGGGGTGGATGTCTGCGGGTTTGCTGGGGTGGTGTCTGTGGGTAGGATGGGTGTGGTGGCTTTGTCTGTGACTGTTGTGGTGGTATCCGTATGCAGGCTTGATATTGTGTGTGTGATGCTGAGGGTGGTGGGGGTGTCAGGGAATGTAATGACTGTTGCTGTGTCTACGGGTGGATATTGTTTGTGTGCGTGCCAGTGGTGTGTCTTGTGGTGCTTGTGTTTGTGTGAGCAACCTTTGTATGTTGAGGTGGATGCCTGAGGATCTGTTTGTATGCCTTGGGTAGGTAGGGGGCGGGGGATTTGGACTGGGAAGAGGAGGTGGAGGGGGACGGAAGGTGGGGGTCACTGGCTGCCACCAGTGTGGAGGCCAGAGAATGAAAAGATCTCTGTAGGACAGCCATTGCACCATGAGTGACTTCCAGGAATGCATTGGTCTGTTGGAGTTGATCTGCCAATCCCTGGAAGGCATTCACAATGGTGGACTGACACACAGAGATACTTCTCTGGAGGTCAATTGCCTCCTCACTTAGGGCAGCAGGGCTAACAGGGGCTGGGGTGGAGGTGCTTGCGCCAAAGGAGACGCCCACTCTGTTGGGTGAGTGGGCACAGCCAACTGGGTGGGGAGCAACAGAGACGGCGGTGATAGAACGGGGGTGGCGGACAAGGATGGTACTGAGGGGGCCACAAGGTGCCCGCCACCACTAGGAAGTGGCCTCTGGAGAGGGAATCCAATGATGATGAAGAATTTTCGGTCTCCCTGTGACACTCCCCTACCCTCCAAGCCACTGGGTCAGTCTGTGTCGGTGGTATCCTAACCCGAGGTCCAGTGGCCAGATGCTTCCCCACTCAGCTATGCCCCATCTCCTTTGCTTGCCGGTGCTGCAAAAATAATGAGAAATAGGATCACAACAAGTGCCTGATAACACTTCAAACACAATTCTGAGTGACAAAGAATACCACCAGGTTAAGTAGGCCTCAGCAAAACTTTACACCTAAGTGGCACATACATGTGCTATAACATATGCTTGCATGCCCTCTGGATTTCCCAAAGTTACCCACAAGAAAATCATGATGTCAGACTACTACAATTGCATGGATGAAGTATGGCAAACCCCACAACCATACTACAACCAAGTGAGCTCTCCATCCCCAATGCTGTGCCACATGCAGCAGACTCAAGTTAACTTGTAGCCAACAAAAGTATCCTAGTGTAAAGTACACACCCATGTTTTCACACGTCTATGCACACATCTATTTTGCACTTTCATGATATACCAACAATTTGGGATGGAGCCAATGACACCCAGCTGACTCTGATACAAAAGTGCAATATCCTAGAGTATTTGAAATGTAAATACCCATGTCATAATGGACACATGCCAACAATGTACAGACCTACAAGTGACATCTGTCACAATAGAGTCAAGGAGATACTGTAAGTGTCACACAGAGAGGCCTCACATGTGTCAATGAAAGGAACACCATTGACGTCAGGCTCAATATGTCAGGTTGTAATGTCTCTAGGACACACACAACAAAGAATCAGTAAGCCCCAGGATAGTCGCCACTAATGTCTTACACCCCGACAATGACAACATCTGAGTGTGTCAATAGTGCACATCTGTCCCTTGAATGTTGTCGAGACACAGAACTCACAGTCACAAATAGAAGGACTCCAACCTATTGTCCAATGGGAAGCAACTACTCACATCTTGGACATGTCAAAGATGGTAGCTATCTGTGGATAAGTGCATGAACCCAAACACATGTGATGTCAACATCACTGCAAGACACTCCATGATGCATGACAACAGTCAGTGAACAATCCTCAATCAATGCACATGTGCCGTAAACCCTTCACATGATGCCACATCAATGGAATAGATAAACACAGATTGGTCCCACAATCTTGGGCCACCTGTCATATCTATCATTGATGCAGCAGTTCTACATGCCAAATGACATACTATGATGCATGAAGGTATCTGTCAGACAATACACAATGCCAACACGCTCCTGTCTGTATCACAACATCGAATGTACCACCATTGTAAATGTACCACTTCATTAACAGTTTTCCCAGCGCATGCATGTGAAAGGATATAGGCATCATGCCATCAACATGGGTAGGATATGCCTGAAAATTTAGATAATGAATGTTTCCTAAAGGGAAAAGGACACATGCTGACTTATAGGCACGATGAATGTTGGCAACATTCATGGGACATGATTCATGGACATCCCCCACTTACAAACGGAAAGTGGTTTGCTACTTCTGCAAACAATTATGCGGGAAAGCCATGTCACACATATAATGGACACTACCACAGCACAGACTGCAGTGAGGCACCAGTACCCATCATCTACTGAGGGTAACTTGCTTTTAAATGTCAGATGTCTACACTCACATATACCCAGATACATGGCAGAACACAGCGATCCATAATACAATTACCTTTTGTTTGTGACATTCAGGGGACCTGATTATTGGTTCACAAATAACAACCACTATAACAAAAAATAGTACATGAATGAGGAGAGTAAGTGGTGTGTGAATTCCCCCAAGGTTTGTACTAGGTCCCAGGTTCAGAAGTTAGATACACATGCTATGTCAATACCAACAATCTCCCAAATACTGTGTGACACATGGCTCATCCTTAACTGTCAGTGGGAGCAGTCAGTACCCCACAAAATCACCTGGCAACGGGACAAGCAGGAATTCTCTGTGTACTCACTCCCTTGTGGCTGTTGTCCTGCCCTCAAATGCCCATCCAGTTCTGGGCAGGCCACTGCCAGAATGCGGGCCATTAGATGGGTCATGGTCCGACGGGCACCCCACCCATGTTCGGAGGACAGACCCAGCTGGGCCTTTGCGATATTCCGGGCCCAGCATCTCAGTTCCTCCCACCTCTTGCGACAGTGGATGCTCCACTGGCTGTGGATCCCCAGTGTCCTCACTTTCTTGGTGATGGCTCTCCAAATCTCTTTCTTTTGATGGGCGTTGACCTGCATGGATGCACAAACACAGGACAGGAAATAATGTCCCCATACAAAATGGCAGAGTCACATTGAAAGGAACAATCTATTTTGCCCAAAATACCCAAGTGGGGCACATATCAGTCACTGAGTCCACGTACAAGACTACAAACATTTCCCAATCTGCAGACCAAACCATCACCCTGCTCAGACCCTCCACTATCTAGGGTGGTCAATTGGCATCTTGTGAGATATGCCCTGGCATTTTGACACAGATTTCAAAAAGTATGGGACACAACACAACTTCCTCTGCATGGCCTTTACTGCAAACTTTGGCACATATGGGCGCAATCTAGCCTGTGAGGAGGGAATATATGTAAAGAATTACAGTAAAAAAGTGGACATGAGGCACCTAGCTGCTCCCCTGGTGCAACATAGAGCTGTCCATACAGGGGTTGGATCTCCTACACTAGCTTCTCCAGCTCTTCTGGGAAGAAGGCAGAGGCCCTATTTCCTGTTGGACTATGCATGATTGCTCCCAGAGGTGGTACATAGCAGCTCAGGTAGTGAAGGTCTTGCTGTCAGGAGTGTCAGGAGTCAAGTGAGGGATTATTCAGAACATGGCCGTTACGTCCACCACATACGCGACCATCACTACCAGTGGACACAGCCATTGACCCAAGACTGCCACTGGCAAAAATGTTAGCTTATGGCTGTGTCCTCTGTGTGCATGGCATGCCTTGTCATAGTATGTCAATGAGATGCATTATGTATATTGAATGCAAAAAAATGGATGATGGCTATAATCATTTTTTGTCCTACATAGGCACCCAGGGTGGGGAAGGATCAGACATCCTCCTGTCTACCATCCACTGCCAGACCTTCAGGCGAGGGAAGACAGACACATCATCCAGATGTACGGTCTAAATAGGCAAATAATTGTGGATCTCTATCGTCAGTTGGAGCCAGATCTACTGCCTGCCATTTCTCCTCCAAATAGCATGCCACCCATTGTACAAGTTATGGTAGTGTTGCAATTCCTGGCCACAGGGTCCTTCAAAATACAGTGGCCCTATGTGCTGGAATGTCCCAGCTTATGTTCAGTCTTGTATTGAGAGATATACTCAGCAATGTTGAAAGACCTGGACAGTTATATCCGGGTTTCCTCAGCTTGAGGATTTCCACCATATGAAGGCTGACTTTTCTGGTTTGACACACATCCCACATGTGGTGGGAGCCATTGATGATACACATGTTGCCTTGGTTCCACTGCATGCCAGTGAACAAGTCTATCAGAACAGGAAGAACTTCTATTCCATCATTGTCCAAGTTGTCTGTTTGGCAGACCTCTACATTTCACAAGTCTGTGGCCGTTATCTGAGTCCAGTCAATGATGCCTTCATCATACGGAACAGTGCAATTCCACAGCTGGTGTCATGACTGTACCCAGAGAGGGCCTGGCTGGTTGGTAATTCACATGTCATGTGTGTTTGTTTCAAATGTGTGTAGCAGAAGAAACAATGAGAGGGACTAATTGTTGCACATATGTCCTATTCCATTACAGGGGAATCTGCATACCCAAACCGTCCATGGTTGTTGACACCGAAGGGGAACCCAACTACGCCAGGAACAGTCCGCTTCAACGATGCCCATGGAAGAACATGCAGTGGAGCGGGCCTTTGGGCTCCTGAAAGCCAGATTTAGGAGCATAGGCAAGAGTGGTGGAGCCCTCCTCTACCCCAAAAAGTATGTATGATCATTGTGGCCTGCTGAATGATCCACAACATTGCCCTGGGGATGAACATCCAATATATACCAGCTGAGGGGGAGCTAGCAGTGCCACCAGGTGAGAATCCTGAATTGCCAAGAGAAGATGACAGTGATGAGGAGGAAGGTGAAGACTTGCGAGCAGATCTCATCAATCAATTCTTTACTTGAATGTAAGTGTGTGGTAATATGTGATTCTGTGGGTTGTATGGCAAATTGTAGTTGACAGGATGTGTTGAGTAAGGCATGTTTTTCACAAGGGACAGGGGATCCCAGCCCATTCAGTGTACAGCCAAGGTGTGAGGGCAAATTCTGACAAAAAATAAGCTAAGACCATCATTATCTTCTTTGTTTGTATCAGTCTCATGGAAATGTGATTGGATCTACTGAAGTCTAATATGAGGCTATGGACATATTTATGTATTTTTCCTGCCTAAACTTCTTGTATTGTGTTTCATTCAGGTATTTTCACCATGCAGTCCTCATGTTGGCATTTGAGAGTTGTGACATAGGCATGTAGCTATTACTGTCCTGACATATGAAGTAGACATGGATTGATCCAGGTAATGTTGTTCACGTGGGGTGTATAAGTCCTTTGCCAAAGCAGTTAGGATAGTGGGTGGGTGGAATTCTGAAGTGCACATGCAATTGTCTCATGTGTGTGATCATATGGCCTTGATACATGTTATCATCCAGTGCAATCCATGCATTCTCCCTTCACATTATGTTGACTATGATCTTGTATGACCTGTGTGAAGCAGTCAAAGTGTTTCCTGATTGCAGGCCACAGTGCCTGTGCCACAACACTGACATAGGTTTGTATCATGCCACCAAATGCTTGTTCATTGTAATAAGATGGACCTATGATTAGGGACTGATAAGGCTCAAGCTGGTGACAAGATCCACTAATCAATTAGCCTATTCTACTGAACAAGGTCTGACATAGCCCTTTCTTTTGTGGTCTGAGGGACGGTACCCTGATATATCTAGCCTGACCTAACATAGTTCTGCCATTCTTGGCTATGACAGCCCAGTCAGTTTGGCAATTTTGGCAGTCTATGTGCTGCAGTACAATAAAATGTTTGGTGTGACTAGTCACATGTCATTGTGTTAGCTACTACATATGACATATCTCTCCTTCCATTACCATCTTTTGTATTCATCCTTGGCATCAAATTCTCACAGTGCTATCAAATTATTAGTAGGCATTGCTTTAGTGTTAGGTGTGTTTATTTACATGTGCACACGAAATAAAGGTAAAACTCTAAAAAAATAAATTGACAGTGAAGAAATCAGTCATGGTGGATGTAATCATTATAGTAGATGCCACAAGATTTGAAGTCCAAAGTCCAGTATCCTACTAGCATGGAAAATAAAAAGTGTTTAGAGAACAGTCAACAGAGTGAATCTGTGGCACACCAAGGAGTTTCACCAGGAAGGGCCCACTGTCTGGCAGTGGTTTCTGTCTTGCCATCTGCACCTCCTGGATGCTTGGGTGGATGACCCGGCTTGTGAGGGTGTTCTTCAACAACAGAGGCAGGGGTGTCTGAGGCAGGTCCTTTCCCTGCCAGGGCTTCCCTTCCAATGGCTGCCACAGATGTAGAAGAGGCTGGAATAGACTAGCCAATGGAAGGGGTCTGTTGTTGACAATCCCTGCTCACTGTGGTGTTGATGTCTCCCAGCACCCCTGTTGGGGGAGGCCATGTTGGTATTGTGGGCTTCCCACTGGTCATGAATTTCCCGATGGAAGTCCCTCTGTGGCTCCTTGATCTTCCTGAGTTTGACAAGTACCTATCCTATCACACCCTGGGATTGTTAGTATGCTCCCAAGACTTGGGTGATGGTGTCCTGGCCAGAACCACCCCCAGCAGCCACATGCCACTGGTCCACACCATCCCTCCCACACACCCTACCCTCCACATGCCTACACCCTTGGCACAGCTTGACCCCTCCTGCTGGTTCCAGTACCATCATTGTCAGAGGTGTCTTGCTGTGACCCAGGGTCCTGAACTGGTGGACACAAGATTGTTCTCACTGTCCTTGGGATACAGGTTTGGGGGCGACTGGTTGCCTGAGATGTTGAAGCAACTGGGCTGAGAGAAGTCGATGTGTTCATGGTGAGGCTGACAGATGTCGTCAGACCAGGTTGCCATGATGGGCCAGAACCACCCTCAATGTCCACACATCCTGGAGTGTTGTCCTCAATGACATCTTCATCCATGGGGGTAGTGGCAGTCTCTTGAGTGTTCTCTGTGTTCCAAGTGGCAAGTAGAGCTGTTGATGTGAGAGACAGCATATTACAGGTTGTTTTGTGACATCTACCTCCAATAGTTAACAGTAACATTTGACTAAAGCCATGTACACATTGGATTTGCCGATTTTCCTTCTGTGACAGGCACATATGCTATCAACTGTGTCAACCTAACATTTCGGTAACATACCAATTCCATTTCAGACAACTAGCTTCAAGATGTCTGAGTTTATTAGCACTTGGAGGGGTGGTCATGGACTTATATCTTGCCAGCAGTGCAGTAAAAACAGTGGCTGGGCAGGATGTGGTTTACATCAGTTTACTACCTAGTTGACTTTCATGCAGGCAGAATCAGAACCTTGTGGTATATATGATAGTTGTCATCATGTGGTCAGTGCTTTGGGAAAACGTCTGCTGCCAATACCATTCAGATTATGCATTTTGGCACCTTTGATGTGTCATTAATGTTTTGTGGCACACAGTTTGAGCTGTTCTTCCTGTCCACAATCTTTGCATTTTGGCATAGCCACTCAAGATGGATGTAGGTGGTTAGCCACATCACAGAGTGTACCATTATCTGTATCATGGTCCCTCCCAGGTAGGTAAACTTCATCTGTGAGTTCATAGGCAGATGCACATTGTAATATGGACACTGGCCTGGTTCTTGGAGTTACAGGGACAGGCCCTCCTTGGATATACAGTAATGTTACTTCAGGATATACACACACTATGTATGGGTCACCCTCTCAAGTTAGTACAGTTCCATTGCAAGTTCATGTACTTGAACATATACACAGTGGGCTGATGTTTGGCATTGGGTATACAGTGCCTACTGGCCTTAGCATTGCTGTCAGTGCCTGTCTTACATACAGACTATACAGGTGCCATCCTCTGAGGTGAGTACAGTTTAATGGTTGATTAGAGGGAGAAGGGTCATAGTGGCAGAGGACCGTTTTGTGGCTGAGTAGAGTCAGAGTAACAGGCCCTCCTGGCTTTAGCATTGCTGTCAGTGCTGTGTTACACACAGACTATACAGATGCCATCCTCTCAGGTGAGTACACTCCAATGTGGAGTTTGTACTAAATGTTAAACTTGAGTAGACTACACTGTTCTGGTTTTAGTAATGTTGGAACAGTCCCTGCTGGGATTTGTAGTGCTGTCAATCCCAGTACTACACCCACTATACAGAGATGTAGTTCCCCCAGGTGAGTCTAGTTCACATGTTAGAGCCCAGGTGGGGGTCTGTGGACAGGTGGACACTGGACTGTTGAGTGGTGTGACAGAAATGGTGGCAAAAGGTGAGCAGTGAGCATGCATGCCAATACATTTTGGTGCCATTTTTGTAATTGTGACTTACCCAACTCTACTCCCCCAGGTATGCCTGTCAAGTCCTCAGGATGCAGGATGGCCAAGACCTTCTCCTCCGGTGATGTGAGTTGTAAGGGAGGAGGACACACCGCCAGTCTTCTGGAGCTGCAGCTGGTGCCTGGATGCCATGGAATGGTCCTTCCCCCTGAGGTCTTTCCACCTCTTCCTGATGTCTTCCCTTGTGCGCCGGGTGAGGCCTACAAAATTCACTCTGTCGACTAACCTTTGCCACATTTCTATTTTCCTTGCGATAGTAGTATGCTGGACTTGGGCTCCAAATAGATGTGGCTCTACTCTAATAATTTCATCCACCATGACTTTAATTAATCTTTGGTGAAACTGTTTTTTTTCTGGGGTGACATGGTGGTGAAATGAAATAATCAATAATAAAGATAGGTGCTGTGAATTGAAAAGGTCATGTAGTAAATAGAGTTGAGGGATGCAAATGGGTGTGATGTGGGTGTGTTGAGGGTGTGGGATATTTGCTCATTGAGAGATGGAGGGATGTCAATTAAATTGGCAAATTTATTTTTTGGGACGATCTCGATGGTGGCATGGGATTTGCAAAGGATTATGGTGTCTGAAGGGGTGCGTTTTATAGTGTGGTTTGTAGGTATGTCAGGGGGTGAATGTGTGTAAGCTGTGTTGTCTTTAAATCCATCCAATGTGGTGTTGTGTATTACTGTGGTGGTAGCAAACCACTGTGGTTTGGACCACCATTGGAGGACAGCCACGGAATGACCGCCACTGCAATTTTAATCTTGTAATAGGTTCAGTGGTTGGCTGACGGGCTGTCAGTGCTGGTGATCAGGCTGTCTATTTCCCGCCCTCCAATGTACTGGCTGTGCTGTTTTTTGGCTGTTTTTTGGCAGGCCTGGCTTTGTAACTCATAATACGGCTGTCTGTATGACCGCTAACATGGCGGTCTTTTGGCGGCCGACATTATGGCGATCTAGCAGTCCGACCGCCAAAGTTGTAATGAGACAGTTTGTTTTTAGTTCTTAGTTCAGTGTCTGCAGGTTTTAAATAAAGTGTGAATTTGACCCGAGGGCTGAGCATTTTACATGAGCACCAGTTACATTACACAACGCCACATTTATTATTCATGCACAGGGTAATTAGGGGCCAGCTTTAAGAAAAGTGGTGCTGCACCCAGTGCAACACAACTTTTCTTGCGCCCCTTAGCACCCCCCTAACGCCACCATGTGTGCGCCATATCTAAGGTACAGCACACCATGGCGGTAGTTAGGAAACTAGCGTGAACATTTTTTATGCTAGTTTGGAGCTTTGCAGGATTAGCGTAAAACATTTTAACGCTAATCCTGCAAAGCCCATTGAGGCCCATTACGAATAATGGTGTGCCTTTTTTGAATTTTTAACACCTGCTCTGAGCAGGCATTAAAAGTGGCGAAACAAATTAGGTAAGACATCTCTTAGATTTCTTTGCACCATTTTTTTGGCCCCCCTAACGGGGGAACGCCCCCTTTACATACATTATGCATGGCGCATGCATGATGTAGAGCAAAGGGTTTCAAAGTGGCGCAATGCATGCCTTGTGTCACTTTGTAAATGCGGTGCAGAGTTTTTTGCCATCTAACATCATATTAGAGTCAAAAGAATTTTGCCAATGTGTTGTTGGATGGTGCAAGGGGCTCTTAAATCTACCTCTAAAGATTGTGCCCAGAATCACAGGATGTTGAGATATGAACCTGGTTCCCCAGTTTCACAGTTGACAGCTGGGTAGAGGGAGGCAGACAGAAGTCACATGAAATCTCAGCTCATTATGTGCTTGAAATTCAAACAGGACTTCGAGCTGAGCTGTTGCCGGGCTTCAGACTCGAGCCTGACTCAAGCTGTCAGTGGCTTGCCCGTCTCTACATGTAGCTTGCAAAGGAGTGTTTTGAGTACCAGTGATATCAGAAGGCAGGGCACTGGAAGGACAGGCTGAATCTAATGACAGCAGCGCTACAGATATTAGAAATGCATTTATGAAAAGAAGAGGAGTTCACATAAATCACAAAAGATTAAAAAAATGTGGTCAGATAGCTCAGCTCATTATGGGCATGAAGTTAAAACAGAACCTCAAGCTGAGCCGTTGCCAGGCTTCAGGCTTGAGCCCTATTTGAACTGTCAGTGGCTAGCCCGCCTCTGTATGGAGCATACAAAGGAGCGTTTTGAGTACCACTGGTACCAGTAGGCAGGGCACTGGGAGGACAGGCTGATCTAATGACCACAGCTCTACAGATATCAGAGATATGTTTATGTAAAGAAGAGGAGTTCACATAAATCACAAATGATTTAAAGAAAGTGGTCAGATGAGGTTAGATGGTGCTTCACCTAATGCTCAGGTTCTTTCTCCCCAATATCACACCAGAGATAGCATTGATGCAAAATGCAGTGTGACCATCATGAGGTATCTCAAAATACAGGAGGTAGGAACAGTACTCTCCCACAGGACACTTAAATGATCTGAAGCTGACTTTTGGCGTGGGGCCTCCAGATTACACTAATACATCCTTCAGATGGGTCATATATAAGACCAGTGTTTTAACCAGATTGCTCTTTGACGGTCAGAAGTGGGCAATCAATGATGAAGTTCTGTAATGCATCTTTGGCTTCTATGGGAACCCACTGATGCATATGTTCAGCATGGAAAGAAGCAGACAATGCAGATGTAGCCCAGCCTTATAACAAAGGATCTCAGCTATGCATATATTGTGCATTCTCTGTTCTAATAACTCATTGACGAACACTGGGGAAATTCCTAGTTTATTTGCAACATTGGCACCGCTACCTCTGAAGGAAAAGGTGTGACCCTCCTACCTAGGTGAAAGTAGGCATTGTAAGTGTAAAAAATGTTTTTTTTGCAGGCTTCACTTTTTGGTCCACTAAGTGGAAACTTTGAACTGATACTCCTTGCATTTCAACTCTGATGGACATATTTACAAGGTCCTACCAGCGACATGCACCACCCTAGTGCCATTTTTTTATGCTAAGGTGGAGTTAAGGAGGTTATTCCCCCACACCATATTTACAAAGTGGCGCAATAGATGCATTGTGCCACTTTGTAACCCCTTGCACCACATTATGCCTACACCAGGATTAAAGTATGCAAGCGGGGCATTGCGCTGCAGGAAGGTCGGACAAAATGGCGCAGTGAAATTTAAAAGATTTCACTGTGCCAGTTTTCTGTCATTTGTAACGGCTGCTAAAGGTAGGCATTAAATCAACGCTCCTGTATTGGCCTATAGGCCTCCTTGTGCTTTGCTGCATTAGCACCAACATTTTTGGCGCTAGTGCAGCAAAGTGGCACAATAGCATCAAAAATGTTGATGCTGTTGTGGTAATGATTGACATAGTGCACCTATTGTAAATATGGTGCAACAAAGGTGTTGTTAGGAGGGCACAGGGGGATGCAAGAAAAGTGGCACATCGGGACTGGTGTGCCACTTTCTTGTAAATATGCCCCTGAGTGTGAACTGAGACCTGAAAATCAGGCTTAATTCCAGTGTCCTAACACCTAAAAGTACATGTACAATACATTGACAACCAATTGGCATTTGCTAACTTACACATATGTCCCTAGTATATGGTGCTGAGTGCACCTAGAACCTGTAAGTTACAGGTCCCTTGTGAACTGCAGTACTGTTTGTGCCACCACAAGAGAAACATAATAAAACATGACACCCCGGCTGACATTGCAGAGTGCCAGGACAGTTTGTACTGCTAGCTCAACTTTGCCATTTCAATTAGTGATAAATCCCAAGTCTTCCTTTTCAATATATTAAACATCACCCTGCTGTTCCCTGGGCGAGAAAAGTGAAGCTGCACCAAATGCTGGACTGCATCTCCTGAACTTTGAACTAGCAAAGGAAGGCCTATGCCTGTGATGCCCTGCCCATGGAAATGTCCTTCCTGTGTCCCGGAAGAAAAAGTGATCCCAAGATTCAGTTTCCTGACTCCCAGTTATAGCCACATGGCCTAAAAGATGAAGAAGCCTGCCTTTGGAAGTTCGCAGCCCAGATAACATTGTCACCACTGATCACCAATGGGCAGCCTGGGAGACCGAGCCCCAACTCTCAAAAGTTGCACCTGAGTCTGTTGGACTTTGGAGAGCCATCTGTGTGCAGTTTGGTTGCTTAACATGGAAGTTACTTCCAGTTAAAGGGAACCACTGGTTTTGCTGTAATTTGAAACCAGTAGACCAGTGGCAACTGTTTTTTGGCTGGACTTCATCCGGAGTTTGAGGGACATTGACCAAAGTCACCTCACCTTGTTCTTGGACCAAGAAGTGGCCCTGGAAGAACCTAGTCACAGGCTCACCATCCTCAGCATCCTGGTGCATCTTCAGCATCCTGTATCCCTTGCATCAGGACTATTTCATTAAAGTTTCTGGGGATTTGCCAAAACCCTGAAACTGCACTCAAGACTGCTTGACTGCAAGATAACTCCTCTACTCGTACCTATTGGCCCCAATGAGTATCTCCCTGTGGGTGCTGGTCTCCACAAAAGTGCCTTTATAGCTGTTTTCAAGTCACTGGTTGTGGCTACCCCTAAACAAGTCACAGAAGCTTACCAAGATGTATAGTGAAAATCTGTTATGTATTGTTTCTTTAAAAAATCAAATATTTTTATTGAGTCTCATTTCTTACTTATTCAACTGTTTTAGTACTACCTAATGCTTTGCACCTGTACCTTTGATAAAGCTTGACTGCTCTGAGCCACAGCTATCCAGGATTGAGCTAAGGTTTTTCAAACAAATCTGACTCAGCCTAATGAAGAATTGTGCTATTAGTACACAGTGAGGTCGCACAACCAAACCATACAGTAATCCACATTCTCACACTGAGCCTAAGATTCTGGCATTAGGTACATTATTGTTTTTTGTTTTTCTATCAATATATCCAGTCCTACTGTTCAGAGAGGTCTAACTCAGGTTCAGAAGCAAACTTTTACCTCTGTCTAAAACTCTCATTTCCTAAAACAAATTGCCAACATTTGAACATTTGAAATGGCCATTGGAAAGAAAGGTCAATGCCACCTCTGCTTTGGGTGACTCATAATGTTTTTATGAACCTTATCAGTGGTGCATTTAGGACACTCTATTGACATACCAGAACAACCTTAGTGGGGCAAGATGCTTAAACGGTGAATAAGCAAAGATTGCAAAGATTTGCTGGTCCGACCTTCTCCTTCCTTACCCACGGTGCCGTTAAATACTTCTTTTTGTAAAACCTCATAAGGCACTCCTTGGGGTTTGGGCCAGCTCCTCCTCATAGCCATGTTTTTATTAAACTAAGTGCCAGGATTTCCAAATGATTAACCTTTCTTAGCCTTCAAAAGCACTGTTTAAAACACCTATTTTTATGTAAATATCCACTTGCACCGAGACACTTGTGTTTCAGTGTACTTTTATTGGATCCTCAAGGCTGTAAATTCAAATGCAAAACAGGTTTTAACAAATAATTTCCATAACAATTCATGTCATCTCCCATGACCCATTGTGTGAAAAATCGGCAAAAGCTTTAAAATAAATCTCCAATGTGCTCAAAAAAGTGCTAAAAGAGAATTATGGCAAAGGTGTGGTTTTTATACCCATATCACCATGTGCCGAATAAACACCAAGGTTTAATTTAGGTGGAACCCATAGGGCTTGACTATGAGAAAAATATTGGGCCTTTGAAGCCCATATCTAATAAGTACGTTTTATAATTGCCCTAATCTAGGTACAAAGTCTAACTTGTGAATTACCACAATACGAGTTGTGT
The DNA here is from genome assembly GCF_031143425.1 of Pleurodeles waltl. NCBI lineage: Eukaryota > Metazoa > Chordata > Amphibia > Caudata > Salamandridae > Pleurodeles > Pleurodeles waltl. Next base: position 523,351,180 of record NC_090442.1, read on the forward strand.
TGATCTCCAACATATGCACTTATTCATTGTATCAATGTGGATTTGAAACTTTATGTTTCACATGAGTTGGAATACTGTAACCTCCCTCCACGCATGTATAAACTATCAAAGATGCATCCTCCATATCTATTTGATTCCTTTATGGTTTTCAAACGTTAAGAATTTATCTACGAGCCTATACATCACGGGTCAAAAAAGGATATTTTAGGATCACTTTTCCTACAGAATGTAGCTCTTAAGATAACAGTCTCAGCTGTTAGAATAGTGGGCAGTAGCTTCTTGATGCATCTGTTAAGAAGCTGCATGTGAATTTGAATATTGGCATTAGTCTCTTTTTTGTTGCTTTTCCTTTTTTTCTCTTCTTTCTTTCACCAATCTCTCTTCCTTTTTTTCTCACAGTCAGGCCCTATTCTGGATGTACAGCCTTGAGAAAGCCCCAGCTGTATAGACTGGGACAGTGTAAGGGGTGAAACACATGTTGGCTGCTCAACCCTACTATGAATACAATGCAGGCTACTCTGCAAGTACTATGGATCCAATAAAAGGACATTGAAACACAAGCGTCTGTGTGCAAGTGAATATTTACATAAAATGAGGGCCCATATTAAAGACACAGTGGCACATCAACTATGATGCGCCACCTTTCTTGCGTACCCCTACCAGCACCTAATGACACCAAGGTTGCGCTGTACCATGGCGGTCATTAGTACAATAGCGTCAAAATGTTTGGTGCTATTGTGGCACTTTGCTACACTAGCATCAAATATTTTGACGAAAGTGCAGCAAAGTGCTAGGAGGCCCATATGTTACTATGTGAGCATCATTTTAACATCTACTCTGAGCAGGCATTTAAAATGACACCAAAAATGGCACAGTGAAATCTTTTAAATTTCACTGTGCCATTTTTTGGGGGATCCTAGTGCCGGAATGCCACCCGGCATATATTGTGCCTGGCACAGGCATAATGTGGCACAAGGGGTTACACAGTGGTTAAAAAGCCACTTTAGTGCCACCTTAGCATAAAAAAATGACACTATGGTGGCATTAATTTGGCGCTAGGGGCTCCTAAATATGGCCCTAGATGTTTTAAGCTGTGCTTTTGGAGACTAAGAAAAGTTAATCATTTGGAAAACCTGACACTCAGTTTAACACTTATACACTATGGGGGTCAATATGACCCTGGCGGTCCTGCAGCTCCATGCCGGTGGTAGCGGCCAGACCGGCAACAGGGTGGCGGTGCAGGATCGTCAAATTTTGAAAATGGTAGTGAACTGGCTGTATTGCAGCCAGTTCACCACCTGTACCGCCAGGGTGGTAGGACTGCCTGGCCGAAGGTAGACCACCTTTGACCCGGTTGTCCACCTAACACCGCCCGCGTTATTTTGTGCATCCTTACCGCCAAAGATTCCATGGCTGCATCCCCGCCATGGAATCCCTGGCAGTAATGATACTGGCAACAGGAATGCCCACCCCTGACCCCATCTGAAGCCCCACAAGCTGTGACATCCCCCACCCCCGATCCCCATTCCAAACCCCCCACCCCGTACATCCACTCAGGCACACATCACACATACATACATACACGCACACTCATTCACACATGACCTCGACACCCCCACATGCATTCACACACACACAAATACACGTGCATACACACACACACAAACACACACGACACCCCCACCCTCCTCCATTCACACAAACACACACCACCATTCAGGCACACAACACTCGACACCTCCCCTCCCCTGTCGGTCGATCACCTTACCTGGTGGTCATGGTGGTCATCCGGGAGGGGACAGGGTCCATGGTGGTTGCTTTGCCGCCAGCGCCCCGCCAACACAACACCACCATGCCTACTACTAAGTCGTAATAGGCGTGGCAGTGTTGTGTTGACGTGGCGGTGCCAACGGAGCAACCTCCAGCCGCCAGCAGTCATAATATGGCGGTCAGAAGACCTCCATCACTGGCAGTCTTGTGGCTGGCGGGACTTTGCCGGTCTACGTTGTAGACCACCAAAGTCATAATGAGGGCCTATATGTTTGGAAAATGTAAACATCTATACATTTCTCTCGCTCAATGCTGCTTAAGGTATGTATACAAAAGTAAAGTAATTATTTTAACAGTTTTAAGTGAGCACATTTTGTTAATGCTACTGGGACCCTTATCCAGCCTTCTTGTTCCTTTCCTCTCTTCTCCTGCATTGCCCGCTTCGCCTCTGCCTTTAACTGGATCCTAGTGTCAGGATGCACTTTCGTGGCAATGCCCTTTAAGACTTCACATAAAACGAGTAAATCAATATTATTTGTTTTTTGAGAAAAATATTGTATAATTACGGCTCTTACTATTTTCTAGCAACTCATTTGGCTCTAGCTTGCAATACATAACAGCATACTGCTTAGAAAATTACAAGCGTTTTGAGAAGAAAAGCTAGAACACTTGAATTCATTAGATATTTTAATCCGTTTTCTAGAAGTGATTGGTTTACTCACTGGTTTCCCACTTGCTTCTCTTGCTCCTCTCTACCTGATACGTTTATAATAAGTAAGTGAGTTATTTCCCTACTACTCGGTTTATACCACATTTGTATTATTTTTGAGTTCGTTTGTGTGGATGTATCATTTTTTTATGTTGAACTTTATTTAAATGTCACTGTTGTTCATCCATTCTTCTGGATGGAAACAATTTGCATGGGCCTGCTTCCACAGGCCAAAACAACTTAACAATTTTAAGAAGGTTCTGATTATTAGACTTTCAATGAACGCCTCTCTTTACTTTATGTTCCTGTCTATTAGTTGAATATCTTTGTATTTTTAAACTTCTCTCAGCCACCTAGTGAGTTTTGCACTATGTCCAGCCACCGACTAAAGTCTGATGTGGGTATCTAGAAAAATTCCACTTGCTTTGGAGAGCTACCTTCATCTCATGCTTTTAAGGACGCATTCTAGTAGTTTCAGAGTCTCCGCAGGAACATTAGCATAAACAGCATATGCTACCTCACGGGAAATGTAACAGGGCTTTCTTAGTCACCCTAACTGGGATAAATCTAACATTTTTTTATTTTTAGATATTTCAAAATTGAAAAGAACATTTCAAAATCCAGCCTACGTTTTGTGTTTTGCAGATAAAATATATAAGTTCATTCCTTTTGGTAATAATTGCTGGAGCTGAACTCTGCAAATGAATTTATAATAATAATCTTAATTGTTTAATTATGTAGGATATGCCTAAGCATTGTTATCAGTTTCAAATTGGTACACTAGGCTCCAGAGGCATACTTTCTGGACTGTTGGAAAAAACATTGTACATCCATCAACCTATAACTGTGCACATAAATAACTCAGCAATTCAGTCTGTGCCACTAAAGATACTTTACAAAGTCCCACTATTAATATGTTACACTTTGGGAAGGTGATGCCTGACCCTGCCTCACCGCTTTTTCTGAATACCTTGGCCCGCTGGCCAGGCATGGCCATTTCAGACTCTCGGATCTCTGCATCTGTTGTAGTGAGACCCAGAGTCACTCTGCCTGATTTCTCTTCCACTCTGTCTGCCACACCTTTTTGCCTCTCTCTGTTTCTGTTTTTTCTTTCTTTTTTAGGTCGAGCGTATACTTTTCATATACTTACTTCTGTGGGCTTAAAGCCATTTTGTTTGTTTGTTTCAGTGTCATTTAAAAATCCTTGCTTGCTAATGGTCAGCCATGCCTCTTTGGCCCTCCTTTTTCGGAGCAGGGACTAAATACTGTATAATTTACACTTTGTCATGTGTATCTGTTCTATGGGGGACTTTTTTTCTTGATTTCCTGCTCCTGTGAGTCAATGTGCTTACAATGCTGAGCTCGGGGGCACTGTGCACGCACCCTACTGCTTCGTCCATAGAGCTTCAATCGCACTCCTGCATGCCATATTCTTGCTTGTCCTGCCACCCAATCACCCTCATCCCACTGTTGCTTGTTAACTCCTGTGCCACTGGGGACGCTTGCCCCGTCCCCCCTTGTTTTATTATGCTTCACCATTTAGCTCTCATGGCGGTATATTGTTTCTTCGTCTTCCTTTGTTTCTGGCATCTTGCTGTTTTGTTGCGATGTCTGCGGGGTCTTTTTTTGTGTGCAGTTTTATGTAGTGCAAACTCAACTCGAAGGTATTGAAGCTCGTGATTTTTTTTTTTTGCAGTTTTTTATAGAGTGAACTCAATACAAAGGTGTTACAGCACTTTACGTGAGCACCGGTTACATTACACAGGAACACATTCATTTTTGGTAGCGAGGGGAGATTAAGGGGCCGATTACGAGTTTAGCGGACAGGAACACCCGTCAGCCAAACAACCGATGGGTTGCTTGCTGCCCTGCTGGTGACCTCCCCTCCGGCCCCATTATGACTTTCTTTCTGGGTTGACCAGCAGAAACCAAGGTTTCCGCCAGTCAGCCCAGTGGAAAAGTGGCAGCAGCATTGTCGCTGGCTCATAATTGAGCCGGCGATAATGCTGCTGGACGCAGGGGGCATCAGCACCCTCGAAATGTGCACTGCCTGCATAGCAGGCAGTTCCTAATTTCGAAGGAGCTGGACAGGGGGACCACTGCACTGCCCATGCCACAGACATGGGCAGTGCAGAAGCCACCCTTTGGCACCCTGCACCTGTTCTCCTCCAGCTTTTTCATGACAGTGGTACCGCTATCAAAAGGCTGCCAGAGAACAAGGTTGTAACCAGCAGGGTGGTGCTGACTTCAGAGCCGCCCTGGCTGATTACGAACAACCTGCACCCGCGATCAGCCTGTTGGGATCAAAGATCCTGGTGGGGACGGCAGTAGGTGGGCAGATCTGCCCGCCAACCTATTAATGTGGCGGTCGGACCGCCACGACATCGGTCCGACCTCCACCGCAGCGTTAGCGGTCCTCAAACCACCAATGTCATAATAAGGCCCTAAGTGATTTGCCTAGATGGGTGATAGGATGGTGAGCTGGAGCCAAAACTCGAACTGTGTTCCCCAGATCCAAAGGCGACAGCTCTGGCCCTTTCGCCACATCCTCTCCCCTAGGGTTCTTTGCCTGATGTGTGTTGGGGCAGTCTGGGAATAACTAAGGAGTCATGACTCCAGACCCAAGCACTTCATGGTCTCATGCTTGATAGCAAAAAACACCTAGCCTTTGGATGTAAATGGGGCCTCTTCAAATAAAGTTCAGTTAGTAGAGGCAGCTATTTTTCTAACACTGTAGCACAAAGAAGCTAACATAAGGGTGCCACAGTGAGAGGAGCAGTGTATCATGGGGCACAAAAAATGAAGCAAACTCCATCACTTCCTCCTCTCAAAATTCACTGGCGTCATGGCTTTGACGAGAGCCTCCTCACAGCTACTGCGACCTTGCCGATGCCACTTCTGAAGTGCTATCTAAAACAGCACTCGAATAGCACTGCTTCCTGTTTGAGGAGGCACCACCTCAAATAACCCCAACAATTGCTGTCACAAGCGCTGAGCGCTTCCCCATCACTCTCTGGACTCCTGTGTATAATGATCCATGCATCGTCTGCCACAGTCCAGTAATGTTTAACCTTCTCTCCTCTCTTCCAATCGCATGCTTCATGTAACCACTCCACTAAGTTCCCATGTATCATTTGATGTAAACTCTATGCATTATTTCTGATTGTCAATCGATGTCACAAAAATATATTTCTGACCCTATGAAGTGGCCCTTTTCTCACTCTTGCTTCTACTGGTGTTCCTCTGAGTGCTTCATCATGCCTCCCAGTGTCAATAGGAATATACAGGTGTCTGTTTCTATGGGTACTGTAGTGAAAATAATTATGTTTGACCACTAACTTTGTGTTTCACCACTGTGCATATTAGTTGTTCAATGTTCACCAGTAGCACATTACATTTTGTATTCGGTTTAGCTGCCTATTGGCTTTAACGTGGCATTGGACATTACATTCTGTATTCAGTTTAGCTGCCTATTGCTTTTATTGTGGCGTTAGACATTGCAGATGAGCTGTGCTTTTCCACATGGTAAACCAAGCTGTGTTTTTCATATTTTGCTCTCACCGAACCCTCGCATGATAAGGAAGTGCATATTTTGTGTTTTTCTATAGTCAGCCTTGGGAGAGACAGCCTTGAAAGCCTGGCCAACTTTCGACGCTTGTTTCTTCCAACTCTGACCTACAGTAGCCAGCATGTTTTGACTATTAGGGGGAAGGGATAAAAGCTGTCCCTGGGCAGCAGCGAGGGGAATTTTCTGAGGCTTCAGTCAGCAGCGGACGTCAGCTGCCTGACCTCTCCCGTATGGGTGGAAAATCTCTTTCTCGCTGTTGAACAGGAGTCATCAACTTGCAGGCATGAGAAAGATGAAGAGCAGTGCTAGGCCCTACGGTGATGAATTTTGACTTTTATTCTTTGCTTTGAGGCTATGCTATAATACAATCACATATATTTGCTGTGTACATTGCAATTGAGAATCACTTTGATATATTTTCCTTTCATTGCTGTGACTATTTTTAAACGTGTGCCTCCAACCTACTAATCTCGTGGTGAAGTGATAATAAATGTCTTCTTTAAACTAAGAAGTGTATTCCAGAGTTTGCTTTCAGCTCGGTCATTAGTGAAAGCAAAACATTTTGTCGAGTGGGCCGTCCGGGAGTGGAATTGGAGATTGGAAGTGCACGATTTAAAAGTGTAATTGTTTTTTTTTTGTTTAGAGAATTAAAGGAAGCACGGCAGACCATGTTTGAAAATGCATGTGAAGTTAAACTGCCTTATGGTGCTGTGAGAAACATGTTTTCTTGTTTATCAAGACTTTCTAAGTCTTGGGATGAGTGCTTGGATAAAGCAAAAGTGTTTTCATATTTAGAAAAGGTTCTTTTTGAAAGAAATGATGTCCCTTTTGTTCTTGACAGAAGGATTTGGATACTTTTGTCTGCTTACAGAAAAATGCATGAGAGATGTAAGCAGTTAGAACATGAAAATAAGAATTTACGTGAGCAAATTAGCCAGAACAAATTATTGCAAGATAAAACTGAAATTTACAAAGCTGTTACAGGCAAATCTAGCTTTTCACATTCCAGTAATGAGGATGTTAAAAAAAGTGGGGGCCAGTGTGAGCCTCATGAGCAGAGCGTAGATCTCTGTGGGCAGAGCAGCCCACAGTTTTTGGCAGGAGTCGAAGTGCATTCTTTAAAAGATTACACTGAGCAAGAAGTTGACAATGCTATATTCAGACCACTTTTGCAAACTACGATATGTAAAATTAATTCAGACAAGGCAGAGGTACTGTCACAAAATGTGCTGTTTCTGGGAATTCAGTGGAATCCAGAAAATAGACAGATGTTGTCACAGGTAAAACAAAAGATTTTAGAGTTTCTTACTATTTGCACTAAGCAAGAGACACCGAGTTTCACAAGCTTGTTTGATTTTTGGAAACAGTATAGCCCTCATCTGAGTAAAATCTTAACACTTTGGTACAAAGTAACTAGGAAAAAACATGAGTTTGAATGGAGTGAGAAGCAGCTGTCTGCTTTTGATTTGGCAAATGAAATAATTCAACAGACTTTAGATCTGTGCGCAGTGCAAGAGGGAAACACTGATGTAAACTTGCGTATGTGGCAGAAACAGGGGAGGACAAGGGAGCCCCTGGGGCTTTGGATTAGAAAACTGACTTTGTGGAGCGCTGTACTCCTTTTGAAAATCAGCTTTTGACTTGTTATTAGGCTCTAGTGAATACTGAACAAATTACATTAAATAATGTAATTCTGAAACCTGAACTACCAATCATGCAGTGGATGATGAGTTCGCCTAAATCTCACAGTATAGGACAGGCACAAGAGGCTAGTATCATACTTTGGATCTGGTACATACAAAACAGGGCTGAAGTAGGACCTACAGGCGCTACAGCCCTACATGAACAGGTGTCACAAGCCCCTTTACAGGATGAGGAGAGGGTGCAGGGATTACCACAGGTAAAAGAGTTTCCCGTGAGATTGAGTGCACCATTTGAATTCTTGTCCCCTGAGGATAGAAAGCGTGTTTGTTTGATTAAAGATTCATTGAAATACGTGAGTGAGAAAAGACAATGGAAAGCAGTGTTATACAATCCAGTTACTGAAAAGTTGTTGTCTACCACAGGAGAAGGAAAAAGTAACCAATATACAGAGTTGTACAATGTGTGTCAGACTTTAAAGCAAGAGCTGCTTGAGACCTGTCATTTTTACATTGATTCTTGTTTCTCTGCCAATGGATTAGCCGTTTAGCTTTCCACATGGCTTGCACATAACTGGTTAATTAATTCAAAGGAGATGAGGAGCAAAGAGTTGTTGCAGGAAGTTTGGGAAATGTTAAAACAGAGTAAAGTCATAGATGTTAATTGTCCCATTGATTCATTAGAACGCTGGTTCAATTCCCTTGCAGATGTTAAAAAGAAAAGTTCAGAGGCAGAAGTGTCAGCCCAAAATTCTGACATGGTGGGGATGACTAAGTGGGTGCACCAGAAATGTGGACATCTGGGAGGAAAAGCCACTTATAGGTGGGCAGAGATTAGAGAGATGCACATTCCCCTAGATTTGATAAAAACTGTGATTTTGCAATGTCCTATTTGTCAGCACACACAACAGAGATCTGTCCCACAAACAGTCAAAGATCAGTTGGGGAGAGAAAGGTTACCAGGACAGATATGGCAAATTGATCAGGTTTTAGAGGGAGTGATTGCTGCAGTTTACCAAGGAGAAATCAAATTTATTCTGATAACTAGAAGAGAATCTGATTCATTCATACAGATTGGAGACAGAATTGCTCAACTTGTCATAAGTGCAGTGAATGGAGTTTTGGTAGGGAAGGAGTCTGCCTCAGCCCTTCTGACAGTGCAAGGAAAGGGAAACTGTGGTGTAGCAGATAAAAACCTCAGTGGTAAGGTGTGGGTTGAATCCCCAAATGGCCCTCCAGAACCTGCAGAAATCATAACAAAGGGCCCCAATAACGTCCTGCTGAATATAAAACAAGGAAAAGAGAAAGGAGGGCACATTTCAGATGACAAATGTTATTTGCAAGAAAGGTAATACTTTTTTCTTTTGCAGATCCTACTATGACTCGCCACTGACCATGAGTGTGCTGTGTGGTCTCCCTTAGGGTGTTTACGTGTGGGGTCGGGGGAGGGACCGCACCCCCAACCTCAACCTGATTGATTAAAGTACAAAACCCTATGGATCCATTTTGCGCAACTGGCACCTTCAGTTAAAGTTCTAAACGGGATCAATACAGAGTACCATTGCAACTTGTTTCATTATATTCTTTCACTGGAACTAAGCAACATTGCCAGTTAGGTGACTGTTTTTTGTGTGGAAACCTGACTTTCACTTACATTCCAGCAAACCGTTCAGGTGGACCATGTACCTTTACATGAGTAGAACTCATGCTACATCAACTTGCTATTTTAGAGACACTTCAATCAGTTATTATCCCAATCAGAGTATATAAGCTTCAGTCTTTTCATTGTAGGTGTATCTGATCTGAAAGGTTATGAGATCAATACGTTAATCCACTTCCATTGCTTTACAGTGATTGCTTTTATCAATCAAACCTGATTTGCTTATAATGTTTTTGTTTTTTTGTTTTTCATTTGAAATAAGAGAAAAGTAAACAAAAGTCATTGGTCAGAGAGTGGAGATGTAGTGAAAATAATTATGTTTGACCACTGACTTTGTGTTTCACCACTGTGCATATTAGTTGTTCAATGTTCACCAGTAGCACATTACATATTGTATTCGGTTTAACTGCCTATTGGCTTTAACGTGGCATTAGACATTACATTCTGTATTCAGTTTAGCTGCATATTGGCTTTAATGTGACATTAGACATTTTGTATTCAGTTTAGCTGCCTATTGGCTTTATCGTGGCGTTAGAGATTGCAGTTGAGACATTGCAGATGAGCTGTGTTTTTTCACATGGTAAACCAAGTTGTGTTTTTTGTATTTTGCTCCCACCAAACCCTAGCATGATAAGGAAGCGCATATTTTGTGTTTTCCTCTAGTCAGCCTTAGGAGAGACAGCCTTGAAAGCCTAGCCAACTTTCAACGCTTGTTTCTTCCAACTCTGACCTATAGTATGCAGCATGTTTTGACTATTATGGGGAAGGGATAAAAGGTGTCCCTGGGCAGCAGTAAGGGGAATTTTCTGAGACTTCAGTCAGGAGTGGACGTCAGCTGCCTGACCTGTCCCGTATGGGTGGAAAATCTCTTTTGTGACAGTTGAACAGGAGTCATCAACTTGCAGGCATGAGAAAGATGAAGAGCAGTGATAGGCCCTACGGTGATGAATTTTGACTTTTATTCTTTGCTTTGAAGCTATGCTATAATATAATCACATATATTTGCTGTGTACATTGAAATTGAGAATCACTTTGATATATTTTCCTTTCATTGCTGTGACTATTTTTAAACGTGTGCCTCCAACCTACTAATCTCCTCTATCAGGAACCTTGTGGTGAAGTAATAATAAATGTCTTCTTTAACCTAAGAAGTGCATTCCAGAGATTGCTTTCAGCTCGGTCATTAGTGAAAGCAAAACAGGTACACACCCCAAGGACTACATCTCAAAGTCAATCCTGGACAGTAACAATAAAGGCTTCATGGGCAGGAGATTTTTTAAACAGGAGATCTGTTGTTTCACAAACTGTGGCAACCAGGACCAGCCATTGCTTATACTTTGACAACCCAAATGTTGTTGGGACTGAAATCTTTTTTTGTATAAGACAACAAACCGGCAGGATCCATGCCAGGCTTGCAGGGTAACCACTGTGTTAATAAGTTCCATATAAATTATTTTTACATAATTTATCTTATGTGAGTATCAAGAAGCTCTGAAATGGTTCTGGACCTACATTGTATTCCCCAAAAATATACATTTTCAAAGCCCCAAAAATACCAATGAACCAGTCCTGTTGGAGCCTAAATGGGCACCACCGGTCTAGGCAACAAACACTCTATTGTTCAATCCCAGACTTCCCTCTCTACTCTGAGCGGTCCAGAGGGCAAGACCAAGACTTCACATTTTCAGCAGCCACCCAAACAGAGATAATTCTGACTTCAAAACCATCAGTCAGTTCACAAATGTATGCACTGAAAAGGCATCATCAAAGCCCAGGAGATTCAGGTTCACATATCTGTTCTACATAGTCCAGGCCAGAGCCAAGGGCTGACATAATATTATTATCCCAAGGGAGTGTTTTAAATGAATACAGAGTACCAGCCCTTCTGTATTTCCATTTAAAACACTGACTCAAGGTCACAGATGTAGCAGTCAATATCTTTAAAAGTTAGGCTGGTATTGCCAATGTGAAGGAATAATTCCTTTAAAAGTTCAACACAGAAATATATGGCTGCCTCCTTATCTTTGCTCCTAACTCTCTTCACCCATTCATTCTCCGGGTTAAATGCCACAGAAGTGCCTCTTTGTGGCTTGTTTGGTGCTATAAAGGTTTAGGTAAACGTAATAGAAAGGGGTGCATCTCTAGGGTATCACAGCCAGTCTGTAGGACTGAGGCAAAACACTCACAAGATGGCAGCCTAGTTGTGTTCTCTCTCCTGCACCAACAGGCCTGGGATGGTTGCTCTGGCACCTGGCATACATTCACTACACTCCAAACCAAACACAAAGGTAAAAGACATTGGCCCTCATTACAACCCTGGCGGTCGGTGTTAAAGCGGCGGTAAGACCGGCAACAGGCCGGCGGTAAAAAAAATGGAACTATGACCGCGACGGAAACCGCCAACATAGACAGCAACTTTAACACTCGGACCGCCACGGCGGTACAAACAAACAGCATGGCGGTCACCGCCAACAGACAGGCGGAAGACAATGTACCGCCCACACCATTATGATAGGCTAATCCGCCACCTTTTCCGGGGCGGATTCAATGCAAAGAAAAACACGGCGGAAACTGGACTTGGAAGGGAAAACTCTCACCTCTACACACCCCACGAGGAACCAGGACGCCATGGAGCCGGAACTCCAAATTCTACTTGAAATTGTTTTCCTGCTCCTCTACCAGGAGCACGACCAACGGCGGCGACGACTATGGTGAGTACTGCACCTATGGAACAGGGGAGGGGGGAGGGAAAAGAGAGTGACACACAATCATGCAACACCCCCACCCCCACCCTCACACACAACAACACACACACCAAAACATGCTGAAACAATACATATACACCCCCCAACCACCCTGGAAGAACGCAAGGACAAAAGGAAATGAGGTGAACGATTGTAATCAGGAAAAATCCATTAATCAAAAATATATATACACTATTAAAAATTATGTACTACAAGAATTCAAGTCCATGTACTGCACCTACATAGTCCGTGGACCACTGGGCCCAAAATGCATCGGCGAGGCCCACACTCAATACCCAATCCAAACGGAGAGAACACTGCAGGGGCATCAGATCAAAATAAAACAGGCACCTCAGGGGGAAGGGAAGGGGGGGCACCTCAGCCGATGAGTGCACGACACCAGCTCCACAAGGGGGCTCCATGCCCATTGATGTATCATGGGGAGTGCAAAGCCACAGTCTCTCAAGTCTCTCCAGTGGGTGGGTTGCCCACTGCTTTATCCTGGGGAGTGCAAAGCCACAGTCTCTCAAGTCTCTCCAGTGGGATGGGTTGCCCACTGCTTTATCCTGGGGTGTGGAAAGCCACAGTCTCTCAAGTCTCTCCAGTGGGTGGGTTGCCCACTGCTTTATCCTGGGGAGTGCAAAGCCACAGTATCTCAAGTCTCTCCAGTGGGTGGGTTACCCACTGCTTTATCCTGGGGAGTGCAAAGCCACAGTCTCTCAAGTCTCTCCAGTGGGTGGTTTGCCCACTGCTTTATCCTGGGAAGTGCAAAGCCGCTGTCTCTCAAGTGGATAACAGTCTCCACTGGTTCTGGAGGGGGCTTTGTGCCCAGAGTGCTTCATCCTGCCAAGGATAGAGGTAGTGGATGTCATTTTCCACTGGTTCTGGAGGGGGGTCTGTGCCCAGAGTGCTTCATCCTGCCAAGGACAGAGGTAGTGGATGTAATTCTCCACTGGTTCTGGAGGGAGCTTTGTGCCCAGAGTGCTTCATCCTGCCAAGGGCTGAGGTAGTGGATCTGACACTCCACTGACAGTGGGGCAACATGGAAGCTGTCCAGGCCCCTGGAACTGACCACCAGCCTCGTACGACTGACCACTAGGGATGGCAGCCATGTCTGCGGTGGTGCCACTGGCACAGGATGTGGCGTGGCCACTGGCAGTGCTAGCGGCGGCCTCAGTAGCGGCGGTGCTTGCGGCGCTCATTGGGCAGCAGTGCTGGTGGGGGCTCACTGAGCGTGCTGCTGGCGGCAGAGTCCTGGGCGGCGGTGCTGGTGGGGGGCTCCCCCAGCGTGCTGCTGACGGCGGTGTCCTGGGTGGCGGTGCTAGTGAGGGGATCATTGAGCGTGCTGCTGGCGGCGGTGTCCTGAGCGGTGGTGCCCGTGGCGGCGGTGCATGTGGCGGTGCCAGTGGCAGTCATGTCCACCGTGCAGGTTGGCGGCAACTTCCCTTTCTTTCTCTGGCCCTTCCCCATCTTGGATAGTGGCGCAGCTGTCTTGCCACTCCCAACTGTTGTACTGGCTGAGCCCTTGGTGGCAGGTGTTTTGGCCTTCTTCCTCTGGGCTGTGGGCAACTTCTTTTGTTTTGGAGGTGGGGGAATGTCCTTGGCCTGGCTCCTTGGGACACCGGCTGCCCTACTGCTTGACGCACTCCAGAAGCCGGTTACTGCTGGCACCACTGTTCCCGGTGATGTGGTGGCTGAGGTGCTGGGTTGGGACCTGAAAAGCGGGCCCTAGGGGACGGAAGGGGTGGGGGGGTGAAGGGAAGAGGTCAAGGTTTGACAGGAAAAGTTTTTTAGACACACTGGGATGGGTAGATGGAGGGGGTTTGGGAGTGGAGGAAGAGGTACTGGTTGTAGGAGGTGTTCGTTTGCTGACTTTGGGTGAAGGTGCATGGGCTGGAGGCTGTCGTGAGGTGGATGGCTGTTGGGTGGGTGTGTGACTGCGTTTGTGTAGTTTGGGAGGAGGGCTCACAGACACACTGGGAGAGGACACAGCGGATGTGTGAATGGTAGTGGGGGTGGTGAGTGCACGTGAGCGGTGTGTGGTGATGGGCGTGCTGGTGATGGAGGTAGTGGCTGAAGATGTAGTGCATGCAGGTGTGAGTGGAGACATGACAGGGAGGGAGGAGGGAGACGTGGAGGAGGAGAACACAGTGGAGGCAGTGGCTGTTAGTACGTCTGCATGGGTATGATGCTTGTGTGAGTGCCTGTGGGATGTGTGGTGCTTATGTTTACCAGAGCTACCCTTGTGTGTTGAGGTGTGTGCATGCTGGTCTGATGGTGTGCTTCGGATAGGCTGAAGTACCGGGGATTGGGTCTGGGTGGAGGAAGTTGGAGGGGGGAGGCTGGACACAGGGACAATGGCTGCCATCAGTGCTGAGGCCAGAGTCTCAAAAGCTCGCTGTTGGGCTGCCTGACCAGAATGAATGCCCTCCAGGTATGCATTTGTCAGTTGCAACTGCCTCTCTACACCCTGGATGGCATTCAGAATGGTAGACTGCCCAACAGTAAGGGATCTGAGGAGGTCAATGGCCTCCTCACTGAGGGCAGCAGGGCTGACTGGGGCAGGGGCTGACGTGCCTGGGGCGAAGGAGATGCCCACCCTCCTGGGTGAGCGGCCACGGGGCACATGCTGAGGGGCAGTTGCAATGGCGGTGCTGGTAGGGCGGCTGTACCTGTAGATGCGGGGACACAGAGGGGCCCGCCACCACAAGGGAGCTCCCATCAGAGGAGGAGCCAGTGTCGCTGGTCTCCGCTCCTGTCCCCGCCGTGGAGCTCCCCTCGCCCTCCGTTCCACTGGTGAATTCTGAGTCCGTAGTCTCGCCCTCCAGGGCGATGTGGGATGCAGCTCCCTCCTGCTCCAGTGGCACAGCTCCTCTGCCTGATGATGCTAATGCACACAAGAACAGGGAGACCACAAAAAGGGGGGGAAAGAAAGTAGAAAGACATGTTCAGTGCATGCAATACCGCTACCGTTGGCGGACACTACAGACAAAGCAGCCCTCTGCACTACGCCATGCACTTAGAGTTCCCTAATTAATCACAGGGACATGGGGTACAAGGCCTATGCCCGATTGCTGCACACATGGAAGTCACAGGAGCCTGACTAGGGGTAGATGGCTCTTAACACTGGTGGGGTGGGGTGCCACATAGCCTGCCTCACGAAGGGACCTTGCCACAAAACTCACCCTGGCCTAGGGGAACCCACAGCCCACCTCCCCCACCCAGGCACCTCCAATGCGCGCTGAATCAGATGGATGTGATGGTACTCACCCCCTTGTGGCTGCTGTGATGCCCTCAAGCGCACATATAACTCTGGATATGCCACAGTCAGGATCCAGAACATCAGGGGGGTCATGGTGCGACTGGCACCCCTCCCACATTGGGAGGCCTTCCCCTGCTGGGCATCCGCCGTCTTCTTGCTCCAGCGGCGAATGTCCTCCTATCTTTTCCGGCAGTGGGTGCTCCGTCTGTGGTGAACCCCCAGGGCCAGGACGTCCTTGGCGATGGCACTCCAAATATCACAGTCATTGGCCCACATTCCCACCCATGCCCTGACGCAAATACACTCACTGTTGTTTCATGCACGCCTCATTCCCCCATCTCCCATCCACACCACTCCAAACAGGCATTGCCCATACAGCATGCTCACAGTGTACTCACCTGTTTGTCTGGAGGACCGTAGAGTAGCGTGTACTGGGGGAGGACCCCATCCACTAGTTTGTCCAACTCCTCCGAAGTGAAGGCAGGGGCCCTTTCCCCAGACACTTGAGCCATTGTCGCTTCCAGACTGAGTTCACAGCAGCACTTGCAGTGTAGGTCCTCTCCTGTCGAAGATCAGGTATCAAGTGAGTTAACAGAGAGAAAATGGCGGTCACGTCCGTGGCGGTGCGTACCGTCACCGCCGGCGTACATCGTCATTGGCTCCTGGGACCCATAGGGTCCAATGTTAACCAATGCAAGATTGCGCCGCGGTCTTCGACTGCCTACCGCAACGGTGTACAACGCGAACACAGTTACCTCATATCCCCCAGGTCAGGCAGCCGCCATTTCAGGGGGCCACATGGCATTAATTTTAAATGTGTCACACATATCTAGGCCTTGCATACACACTAAGACAGGCACATAGCGGATTCACAAATGTGTGCAATAAAGTTGTTTATTTCGTACCTCAGTGTTGGCTGACCTTCTGATCGCTGTTCTCATCCATAGGGCACGTCCGCTGGGGCAGGTGAGGAGATGGCAGCATCCTCCGGTGTACAGACCGCTGGTGGACCTGTCGACAATGGAAGAGCAACATGTAATAGTCACCTACAGACTTGATTGTGCCACAATCCAGGAACTGTGTGCCCAGTTGGAGCCAGACCTGATGTCAGCTATCCGCCATCCCACATGAATCCCCCCCTCTAGTGCAGGTTTTGTCAGTTATCCATTTCCTGGCAAGTGGGTCCTTTCAAACAACAGTGGCCATTGCATCAGGCATGTCCCAGCCAATGTTCTCTAAAGTGTTGTCCAGAGTGTTGTCTGCCCTGCTGAAACACATGCGCAGCTACATCATGTTCCCTCAGGTGGAGGATTTGCCTACAGTGAAAGGGGACTTCTATGCCCTGGGACATATCCCCAACATCATAGGTGCCATTGATGGGACACATGTGGACTTGGTACCCCCCGCAGGAGTGAAAAGGTGTACAGAAACCGGGAGAGTTACCATTCAATGAATGTGCAGATGGTGTGTTTGGCCGACCAGTACATCTCCCATGTGAACGCCAAGTTTCCTGGCTCAGTGCATGACGCTTACATTCTAAGGAATAGCAGCATCCCTTATATGGTGGGGCAACTCCAGAGGCATCGTGTGTGGCTAATAGGTGAGGACAAGGACCCTATACAGTGTGAATGGTTGTCTGGGGTTGTCCCTAAGGGTTAGTGTGTGCCTAGCAGTTGTCCCTCGACATTTGCAGGTGACTCTGGCTACCCCAAACTGTCATGGCTACTGACCCGAGTGAGGAATCCCAGGACAAGGGCAGAGGAATGCTACAATGAGGCACATGGGCAAACTAGGAGGGTTATAGAGAGGACCTTCGGCCTCCTGAAGGCCAGGCTCAGGTGCCTCCATATGAGAGGTGGTTCCCTCTCCTACTCACCAAAGAATGTGTGCCAGATCATCGTGGCCTGCTGTATGCTGTACAAGTTGGCTTTGCGACAACAGGTGCCTTTTCTGCAGGAGGATGGTCCTGAAGGAGGTGTTGTGGCAGCTGTGGAGCCTGTGGAGAGTGAAGAAGAGGAGGCAGAAGAAGAGGACGTAGACAACAGAAACATCGTGATCCATCAATACTTCCAGTGAGACACAGGTAAGAAGAGATCACTGCCTCCTACATCTGATAAAATTGTTCGACCTCTCATCTGTCTGTCACTTTCTCCCAGTGTATGGACCCTGATTTGTCACTTTCCCTTTCGATTTCACAGATGGTGGTCCCACTGTGTGACCTCTGCTATGTTACCTCATGGACTAGAGCTGTGTCACATAGGTTATGTTGACAATACAATGGACATTGGTAGTTGCCTTAGTTATAGCAAATACACATTAGTGAAAGCATAGACTGACTCCAGATTGTTTTGTGATTCAAGGGTGTTTATTTAAGTGGAAATTAGGGGAGGGGGTTGTAAAATGGTCAGGGGTGATGGTGGAGGAATGTCTATGGCAGAGTCCAGTCTATTTGCCTCACAGGTGCATTGTCCAAAGGAGCATAGGAAGTGGAGCTAGGGCAGTTCAAGGATGGACAGGGTGACAAAGTGGGACAGAAGGATGACAATCAGGGTGGTCTCATTTCTTGGCGGGGATCTTGGCATTGTTTTCTGTCTTTGTCCTGGATCTCAGGAACCGCTTGCGAGGTGTATCTCCATCTGCAGGGGGTGGGGTGCTGGTGTTGTGGTCCTGTGGCGGTGCCTCCTATCCACTAGCACCTTCGGAGGTGGTGGGCAGTTCATCGTCCAGGCTAGTGTCAGGGGCCCCTTGTTGTGCCACAGTGTCCCTCCTGGTGTTCATGAGGTCCTTCAGGACCCCTACAATGGTGCCCAGGGAGGTATGGGCCCGCTGGGTGGGTGCTGTGCTGCTGTTTCCTGAGGGGGGGAGGCTCTGTGGTGGCCTGTGACAGTGTGAGGGGAACCGCCTGTCCCGAGATCCTATATGGGCCGGGCTGGTCATCTAGATCCAGTTGGACAGAGCTGCTGTCATTACTGTGGGCCTCGTCTGTGGGTGGAGTAGACATGTCTGGAACCTCCTGTCCGGTGACGTTGGGTAGGGGTCATGCAGGGGTGTAAAGGCATATTTATTGCATCTGAGTGTGCCATGTTGTGCAATGGGTGGGTGACCCTGTACACCAGTGCTTCCATTCCTGTGTAGGACCTTGTGTGATAATTGTTTAGGGGTCTGTGTGGGTATGCGTAGTGGACATGCATTGGTGATGGGTGTCCATGCTTTGTTGTTGCATGCAGGGCTTGGTGTTGGGATGTGTGGTTTGTGATAGTGGGACATATGTGAGGAGTTGGAGTGATGGGGTGAGGGCGAGGGTGGGGGTATGTGATAGCATGCAGGTAGGGTGGATGATAAAGTAGTTAAAGATTTAACTTACCAGAGTCTATTCCTCCAGCTACTCCTGCGAGGCCCTCATAATGCAGTATAGCCAAGACCTGCTCCTCCCATGTTGTTAGTTGTGGGGGAGGAGGTGGGGATCCGCCGCCAGTCCTCTGGTTGTTCCACCTCTTCCTGATGTCATACCGTGTTCTTGGGTGCTGTCCCACTGCGTTGACCCTGTCCACGATTCTACGCCATAGCTCTATCTTCCTAGCTAAGGTGGTGTGCTGCACCTGTGATCCGAATAGCTGTGGCTCTACCCGGATGATTTCCTCCACCATAACCCTGAGCTCCTCCTCAGAAAACCTGGGGTGTCTTTGCGGTGCCATAGGGTGGTGTGGGTGATGTGTGAGGTGGTGTGTGTTGTGATGTGTGGGGTGATGTTTAGGGGTGGTGGTGTTTTGTGCGCGGATGTGTATTTGTGATGGTGTTGTGTGCCTCAGTATGCTGGTGTTGTCTTTGCTTTGCTGTCTCTCTGGCCTTCTTCAAATTGTTGGGTAGTAACGGTTTGTGGGTAATGTGGGTGGGTGTTTTATATTGTATTGGGTGTTTGGGAGTGGTGTGTGTATGTGTATCAGGTGTGCGTATTTCGATTCGTCCAATGTGTTAGTGTTTTGCAAATGTGTGTGTATTTTGAGCGTGGCGGTGTGTACCGCCAATGGAATACCACGGTTGAAAGACCGCTGCGTGGATTCGTGGGTCGTGATAGTGTGGACGTATTCCTGTTGGCGTGACGGTGGAGGTTTTGTTATCGCCAGTTTATCACTGACCTTTGGTGTGGCGGACTTGTGTGGGTGTCTAGATTTTGACGGTTTCTGAGCTGTGGGCCGTAATAGCTGTGGCGGAATTCTGCGGCAGTGTGTTGGCGGTCTTCTGCACGGCGGTAAGCGGCATTTACTGCCAATGTTGTAATGAGGGCCATTGTCATTTACAACACCAATAGCTTTAACTCTTACAAATGCAAGACCTATTGCATTGCAAATGCTTGTTTTCTGTGCCTCCTTAGCAAGTTTCTCTTCTTTTGCCCCTCTCGTCCCCCTCTGTCGGATTTCATCCATTCTCTTTGTCTTCCCCTTACACTTTTGCTTTCTTTTTGCCACAATTTATTTCTTTGTGACTTTTTAACATTTTTTCACTCCTTTTGCCATGCTCTACCCACACTGTCTGCTCTTGCACTTCTATTTCTTTCTCACTTTTAGTCTCTCCCTTGCCTCTCTTTTTTAAACTTTTGCAGCTTTCTTTTGCCTTTTTCTGTACATTTTTAACTCAGTTTTTTTTTGCATTTCTTTGCTTTTCTTTGTAATTTTTACCTCCTCTGACCTTCGTCTTTTGCTTTCCGGACTTGATGCTGAGACCTGACTCAAACCTACATCAGCTCAGCCACCGACATTGTGATTGCCAACCCCCCTAGGATACAAGATCACCAAACAGTACAGGTCCAGAGGAAGAACCACAATTATCGACAAGGAACACATCCCCTGCACCCAAACTGGTGACAGAGACAAACTGAATACCTGGAGTTCCAGCTCAGCATCTAAAACAACACCACCCTGGGAGGAGTCCTATTCTACTAACCAAAGGACCAAGAGCCGATTTTAGAAACTCCATCCCAAACATCCTAGCCCCCCTCATACTCAACTCCAGCTCCTTCATCCTGCTTGGCAACCACAGTTTCCACCTAGAGGACCTCACCAACCCAAACACCACCAACATTCTGAACAGCCTGAACATATTTAGACTCACAATGGATGAAAGACACCACCCATATTGATGGCCATCTATTAGAGCCCATCTTTACCAACTTCAATGACATCTCGGTGGACAAACCAACTCCTCTCACGTGGACCGGCCATTCACTTATCCTTTTCGACCTACACTTCAACCACCACAATCAAAGAACCATCCCCATGACCACCCACCACACATTGAACAGCATCTCCGAAAAATACCTGATCCACAAAACTAGAAAACCACTGCCACCACATCAAGGCGACCTTGCCTGCTCTGTATCATTGCCTGTTCAGGCGCCCTGTCACCTTTCGAAACCATGACCGACACTAGGACTAGACTGCAACCCAGCTTGTAAAATGACAACTGCAGGCTGCAGAAGCATCATTGGAGACCCCCACATTGACAACAACAAACAAACCTGCAAATCAGCCCTCCTACAATATCGCAATTGAAAGGCACCAAGTGTGCAGCCCTATAAAATGGCCCTTGGTAGCCCATAGGGCTAGGGTGCTACGGAAGTAAAAGATAGGACATGTTCTTCTATGTTGTGCATCTCCTATTAGTGAAAAACTCCCAAATTGGTTTTTCACTACTGTGAAGCCTACCTCTCTCATAGTTTAAGATTGTGGATTCCTTCTTACACTTTTAAGCTGTAATTCCTGATTGAGAAGTAGAAGCTATGACATGGTTTCAAATTATTGGAATGGTAATGATAAATCCTCTTTACTGGTAAAGTTGGATTTAAAATTACAATTTTACAGATGCCACATTTAGGAAGTGGGCATCTCTATATTCTTACAGCTCTGTGTGACTGCAGCCTGTCTCCAATACACGTCTGAGTTGGGTGACAGCTACACATTGTGCATTCCCTTTGGACAGCCACAAACACAAGAGTGCTCACTTGCATTCATCCACATTCTGATGGCTCTTCCTGGGCAGGAAGGGTGGGAAGGAATGGCATACCTGAATAGGCAGTGTCTGTCCCCACACATAGGGGTGCTTATCCGATAGTTATAGTCTGGAGCCAGGGCTGGGAAGAAAGGACCTCTGTGCATCTCAAGGACCCTTCTTTGAAGTCTCCCCCACTTCAAAGGCACAACACGGTGTAAGTACTGGGTCTCTGACCACCCCACCAAATATGTACACTTCTAGACCTGTGACTACTCTGCCAGATAGAAGGAATGGTGTACTGCTTAAAGGGCAGCCTTTCTGCTGGATCCCTGCCTTACTGGGCTCTTGCCTTGCTGAGCTGCTCTGCTGTCTGCTGTTCCACTGCCTGGGTGAGAAGGACTGGACCTGCATCATTAAACCCAGAGTGACTTTAGGGGCTTCATGGCTTGCCTCCTGTTTTCTGAGGTCTCAGGGACACAAAGGACTTCCAACAATCCTGCTAAAGCCTGTGGACTATGACAACTGTGAGTCCTAACCTGCTAAGTGGTGCTAACTCAGTCCTGGGCCATTGGAAGTGGGATTTATTGGCTGCTCCTGAAAAGAACCTCACATTGACCTCATTGCGCTGATTGGAATTGACTCTTCACCTTCACCGTCATTGCTTCACTACTGCATCGCTGCTGCTGAAAGAATTGAAGACACTTCATCACCCTCAATGACAGCGAACTGCTGCTGCTAGAATCAGAGCACTGCATTGTCAACTGCATGACGAATCATCCCCTCTGCGTGGCTTGGAACTGATACATTGCATTCATCCTCCAGATCAACGTGATGCATCGCTTCACTGCTTTCTTCAGAGTGGTCTCAGAGCCGATGCATCAACATCATTGTACCAACCAGAACCAACACATCTCAAGAACCAAGGTGCTTTTGCTCAGCGGGCCCTTCCTGGGTCTTGTAGTCGGCCTGTGCTCCAGCACCAGCAAATTTGGCCTGAACTTTTGACTTTGGCCCAGTCTAGCGTGACCAGATAGCCCAGATTGGTGCTTTCTGCTTCTAAGCACTACAGTTTCATTTATTCTTTAAAAACTCATATCTTGACATACGTATTGGATTTTTGTTGTTTTGGTCTTGTATTGTTCTTAAAATTAAGCTCTATTATTCTAACTTGGTGTTGATTTTTTTTGAGTGGTTCTTTCACTGTTTTACTGCTTGAAGTCTTGCACAAATACTTTTCATATTGCCTCTTAAGTTAAGTCTGACTGCTCTGTGCCAAGCTACTAGAGAGTGAGCACAGGTTAACTTAAAAATTGTATCTGACTTACACCGACTAGGATTGTGGTTCCTGCTTGAACAGGGTGCATACCTCAGGCAACCAGAAGCCCAATTTCTAACACGCATAATATGTTATGTTGTGTTGTGTTAACCGTGTTTTTATAGAGCTCTAATCACCTGTGGAGGTATTCAGGCACTCCATAGCAGATGTGTGAGGCTGGCCCTGGACAGCTTGATCAAAAAGCTAGGTCTTCAACTTCTTGTGAATGCCAAGATGAGAGGCGGAGGCTTTGATGTGTTGCAGAAGGTCTTTCCAGGCTTTAAGTGCCATGTATGAGAAGGCACGGCCCTCTGCTCTGCTTTTTTGTGTATGTAAGGGGTGTGTGCTAATGAGAGACCGGCAGGGTGAAGGTGTCTCAAAGGTTGGTAAAACTGAATGCAGCTATTCAGGTAGGCAAGGCCTGTGTTGTGGAGTGCTTTGTAGGTGTGGGTAAGGAGTCTGAAGTGTGCACGCTTGTCTATTGAGAGGTTGAGGACTAGTCTGACTGCTGTGTTTTGGATGGTCTGCAGTTTTCTTGTGAGCTGGTTGGTTATAAGTTTAAGGCAATCAGATTTCATCCAGAAGGCCACTTCGGTCTAGCATGTGGTGAACTTCTTCCTGGTGTTGGATTCTTTGTCAGAGAGGATCAGTATCAGTTGCATGTCGCCGCCAGTGAGGATGTTTATATTGTGGGCTCGTATAACGTTGGCCAGAGGAGTTATCTAGATCTTAAGGAGCATCAGGCTGAATGGGAAGCTCTGCAGGAATCTGCAGATTAGATCTTATGCTTCAGTGGAGTTGAGGGGAGGGAGCATGGTGACTTTGGGTTCTTCCAGTGAGGAAGAAACAGATCCATTTGGGGGTATGTCCCCAGTTGCCTGCTTTGTGGAGTAATCAGATTAGGATGGGCTTGAAGACAGTGTCCAAGGCTGTTAATAGGCATGGAAGGATGAGAGCTGTGCCCCCCCCCCATCATGTTACTGTTATGAAAGTGGTTTTTCAGCTGCGTTTGGACCTAAAGTCTGATTTTCTGGAGATGAGAAGCGAGAGTTTGGTGAGGTAGGTTGGAGAGATGCTTGTTAATAAGTTTATCCAAGACTTTGGCTGTGTAGGGAAGGAGGGATATTGACTGGTAATTAGTGGGTTTGGTCAGATGAGGGTTTCTTTAGGAGGTAATTGACAGCGGCGTCTTTCCTGGCCTGTTACAGAAAGGGATCAGATTCAATACCTGCTCCCTCCAGGCTGAGTCCTCAATGGTTGTGGACCCTCTGCAGTTGCAGCTTCCAGCCAATTAGGTCTTCTTGTTTTGGTAGTGATGTGGGGCCAGATATACGAAAGGATTTGACCCATTCTGTGTCTATGGGAAAAAGCTTTCGTACATATGGCCCGTGGTTCCACTCTGCCTCACATTTGCAGCTGCACCAGTGTTTTGATACATTGGTGGACTGCCGTGTATCACAATGTTACTGGCTTTTTAACAATCTTAATGTGACTCACTTGTGAACCATTAGGAAAGATGAGGAAACACCTTCAAGGCATAGGTAACTGCTGTCTTTGCTGTTTGGAATGGTCTGTTTTCTCTGGGTGCACGACATGCTGGAAACAAGCTGGGCATCTATTCCTGGACAGTCTGATCTGCAGGGTCAGGCATGCTCCTTCCCTCTCCCAGTAGACAGGCAAGCTCCTAGGCACGTCAGGCAGACCCTCAGCTCCTCCAGCTGAAAATGCAGATTTCAGGTGATGTCCCCTCATTTCTGAGAGACTGGCATCATGCAGATACCAGTCCCACTTGTATAGCAGCTGTTCAAGTGCTCTATGGAGCACTCCCTTCCTTGGTTGAGAAGACCTTGGGCCTGGAACACAGCCAGATGGATTAAATCCCACATTTATATACATTTTTCAGACATGGGATGTAGATTCACCCTCTAAGGTTTCATAAACCGGTTTTGGCCAGTTCTCTTTCAAATGTCATTTTCAGGATTCTTCACAGACACAGCCTTTGCGCAAAGTGATGTTTTTCACAGCAGCTAGCATTGGGACTGGCTTCAAGCAGGAGTACCTAAAACATGGGAACAATATAATTTGAGATGTCTACATCTGACTGTCATCAGCCCTCCTGAAGTAATAATTAGAGATAAATGAAAGGGCAGGCCATTCATGATAATGTCCTCACTTATAACAACATAAACTGAAGTCCCACCATTTACCCCTATTATCTAACAGATGGCATACACCTCTTCTGTCTGGGAAAGCTGCCCTCACCCTCCACCCTGAGCCATGTTAAACCAGGAATGTCCAAAATGGATCCCACTAGCCCCAGTACTCAGACTCATGCAACACACAGAGTCCTAACAACTCACAGAGTCGTACTACCACATATGTACTACACACTTACAGCACCCAAAGTTCTCAATATGAACTTGAGTTGCCAGCATAAGCTTTTGGATTTCAGAGAACAGCAGAACATTACAAGCCAGTGGGCTTACATCTCCCTGACACAGAAGAAAGGTCTGGACGAACATTTCATTACACAAATGCTGCCACTACCACTTTGTAATACACTCATAGCTTCGGCGATAGCACAGCAACAGGGCCCAAGTACACGTCAGGATACCAGATTCACATGAAGTTGGGTACTAAGTGCCAGTTTCCTTGCAGGGGGCATTCCCATTCCAACAGGATTGATGAAGGGAAGTAACCTGAAAAACAACTTGTACAAAGGGAATTAATTACATTGGACTGAAACCCTACTACACTACACTATTCAGCATTTTACAGCTTGCTGGAGTATTGCCAGGGGAAATACTACTGTTGATTGTTGGACATGATTTCTATACAAAAGAAAGAAAAGGGTTGTGCTCAATAAAGAAGGAATGGGAGTAAGGTGTCTGCCATTTACATTATTTCCCTGCTTGTTGGTGCTTGGAATGGGGCCTCTGGGTAAAGTGATTGTGATAGAGTGGATTATTAGTTGGGATGGATGGTAGTCCAACACAAAAATGACACCATTCAAGTTAGGTCCAGTAAGAGTTTCAGTAATTCAAACCAGAGCTCAAACTCTAGTAGCAGTGGCACAGAGAAGACAGGCTTGGCATAAGACAATGTGTAAAGAATTTAGAAGTATGAAAACAGTTAAAAAGTAAAACAAAAACACAAGAAAAACCCCACCCCAATTTATAAAATAGAGAATATTTTAATGTACAAAATTGCACCAAAACAACAATAATCTAACAAGTGGAACCAGAGTTATGAATTTGCAAATTATTTAATGAAACTTGCACAAAAATGTGCGAAGTGCCAACTGGTTGCAGTAAGTCGGGACATGGGTAAAGCTTAAGGCCAACCACGATGGAGCATGAGTAGAACACACTGTTTGGATTGATCCTGGTTGAAAAGTTACCTTCACACTCAGAACATTTTCAAGGGAGTTTCTCCAGCGGGACAAGGCTGCAGGCTGAATTAGAAAGAATGATGGGTAGAACAAAGAATGAGGTCTCAGTGAAGCCATTGAGAAATGTGGGAAAAGCTTCAAGTGGGGAAAGCTCACAGTTTGCAACGATGGAGTTGTTGATGTCGATCCAATGCTGCTTGGCTTCGAGCCCTGTGAATATTTGTACCTCTAGACTTAGGCCCTCATTATGAACATGGCGGGATAGCCCGCTGCCGTCCAGTGGCGGCGGCAGGCATCCCGCCATATTCTGATGCATGGAGCCACCATGCGCCATGCTGGTGGTCGGTGGTGGGGTTGGTTGCTGCTCCACCCTCACCACCATAGCAGTCCAGACACCACCATGCCTATGATGATGCAGTCATAGGCATGGCGGTGTATGGAGGTGTGGTGATGCCAGCGGAGCAGCATCCAAGGACTGTTCTATCCCGGAGCAGCACCCCGGAACAGGTAGGTGCTGTCCGGAAGGGAAGGGGGGAGGGGTGTGCTGTGTGTAAGTGCCTGGGGGTGTGCATGTGTTTGTTAAGACGGGATATGTGCCTGCGTGTATGAGTGCATGTGTGCATGTGGATGTGGGGGGTTGGGGTTTGGGGGGACCTGTATGGAGGAGGGGTGGGTTGGGTATGATGAGGGGGCGTTTTGTGATACCTACAGGGTGACTGGAGGGTGGAGGGGTGGGGGGTCGGTTTTCAGGGTTCAGGAGTAGGGAGTGGAGGCGATTCTAGGGGCTTGGGGTTGGGTGGGGGTAGTGGCAAGGGGGGGCTGGTGTGTCACATACAGGTACAGGAATGAGAATTCCTGTCACCCGTATGCTTTCTGCCAGGGATTACCTGGTGGGGTATCCCGCCAGGAAATCCCTGGTGGAAATGGGATCATTATCCCACCGCCAGTCCGGCCTCCACTGCCAGATCAAAGGTGCCTACCGTCGGCCCGGCGGTCGATTCTGACCTGGTGGTGGGTAGTAGTGAACTGGCTGCTTTGCAGCCAGTTCACTACTGTGTTCAGAATATAGCAGTCTAAACCGTCATGCCATTTGTGGTAATGACCGCCACTGCCGGTGTGGCGGTCATTACCGCCATGTTCATAATGAAGGGCTTAGACTCTTTTCTGGAAGTTGGATTTCCTAAGTGGGGCAAGGCTGCAGGGATCAATGTTGTCATATGCTGGTCGGAATCAGTCCCACTGAAGCTAATTTGCTGCTGCAGAGAAGAACATTGAGGAGCTGTGAGAAAACCACACAACTGACAATGCACCCTAACCAGATCTGCTTGCAGGTTGGTCCCGAGTCCTTGATGGTTCTCAATGACAAAAAATGACAAGTCCCCGGTTTTATGGTTAGGGAGGAGGAGTACACTCAGACACCAGCCAAGAGTTCCAGGACCTCAGGAACAGTATTTTGGGTCAAGGCCCACTCCAACAGAAGCCACTAGTGGGTCCAGGGAAAGTTTAGTTGGAACTGGTGAGCTGGGCTCTTTGGGAAACATTCTTGTAGCAGCTTATTGTGTCCCTAGAGCTTGAATGGAGGCCAGCCAACTAATGCATCTTTGTCCTTGGTAAAATTGGGAGTAGGTACAGCCTTCTAGACTTCTCTTCACTGGTCTCAAAAACAGGTGTATTCCTAGTTCTGTCATCCACATATCCAGTAGGGTTGTGAGGATGGTGTCCAGGAGTACCACATTTATGCTTGATACTAGCCTGTGTTTGGGGGGGATTCAGGGCCCCTCCTTAACCAATTGGGAAAAAACTCCCAGGGGTAACTCTACCCACTTTTGCAGCAGCTCCAGTATGCAATTGCGGCAAACTATCCCACAGTGCCCCTCTTTACCTAACCCCCTCTCTACCTAAATCAAACATGGCAAAATGTTTCTTCTTCTGAGGAACCCTAGAGGTGTGGCCAGGGAAATGAGTAACCCCTCCTCTGTGGTCATTCAAAACCAGTTCTGGGTGCAGCTCATCTACCACTGGAATTGGTACTAGGCTGACTAGGAGGACAAAGGAGGAGGCAGGATCAGGTGTTAGCTACATCTGTCTGTGACAGGGTAGGCCTCTTTGAAGTTAATTAATTTCATGGTCACTGCCCAGATAGTCATCCTGTCAGAGGAACAGAACCCCCCTCCCCACACCCAAGTCCTTTGTCTCAGCTCTGGGAGCAAGTTCACACTTCTTCAAGGAACTATTCAGTGCCTGGGTGACAGTTGGAAGCTCAGTACAACACCAATGAACTGGACTTGAATTAACTTTTAGCTGTTTCCTAGGTGGAAATAATGCTACAAATTTCTAATGCTACCTCCTAGTGCTTTCCTACGGAACTGCTAACCCAGCTAAAGGGAATGCAGACTTTAGGGGTTTGCCACTGTTAGAACATGTTTCACATTAAAATGTCCTGTGCCAAAAAAAGTAGGAGGCAGTCAGACTAAGGAGTGAGATGAAAGAATATTGAAAGAGAGCATGAGGGCAGAAAATGTGAGATATCTCTTGTGAGAAGTAAAGAGTTAACTGGAAGGCAAATGAGGAACTTCTTTCAATAATCTACATTGCTCTAGGCTAAAGTAATATTTATGGTCATTGTATTGGCAGGTGGATTATGTGCTGGGGAAGTTTTCTTTCTGATAGTAGAGGTGGATGTGGGTGAAAGTGACAACAAATACTAGGTACATCTGATTATTAAATCAACATTCAATGTTTCTAGTAAAAAGAGAGGTAAAATAGAAACATAGAATTAGATAGGAGAGTGCAAGTTGTGGTAGTACTGGATGATGGAACTATAGGTCATCTCTAATTTGAATGATGCTTTACTGTGTTGTCTGTGGTAAAGTGCTAGTGGGGCAGTCATGCAAATTGGTTTGAAGGTGGGGAGTACAGGATTGGCATCAAAGGATTATGTGACCATTGGCAAGACTGCACTGCAAATTGTTTGTGTTTAGTCCAATAAAGTCAGAGAACTTTGAATCACATTATGCATCTACTTGTGCGAAAATTGCATGAACTATAACCTTAAAATTCAAAATTGTTAAATCCCACTTTAAAAGTATAAATAAGTTGTCTTCTTAAGGCAGAGAGAAATATGTTGATCTATGTAGGCCAGTTTAGTGTTGCATCAGCAAAACATAGGAACTGTTGGGCAGCAATCCTCTATGTTATCACCTCCTGGTCCTTTTTAAGAACATTGGGTGTTGTGTGGCTCTCATGATTTCACAAAACTGCTGGACTGGGGGCAGCTGCACCACCACTTGTGGGTGAGTGAGTCTCTCCCGGCAACTGTCGGCCAAACCCTACCAGCTTGCTAGCAGTACCTGATCCAGACACAAAGGATGGAGGATTTGTGGCAGTCTAGCCCATGACACTCTAGTACCTTCTCAGGGGAGTTGTACTCGTACACATACAGAGTCAAAGAGAGATGCAGAATAGTTTTCAATAAATGTATTAAAAAGACTGCAATCTACTATAAAATGCATGAGCTACAAAAATGAGGATAATGAGACAAAACAGAATTAGGATTGTGAGAATCAGTGATGTTGAAATGAACAATCCCAATTTATTGAAATAAACATGGATAAATGATTCCTACCTAACGCCTAATCTTAAGACTATAGCGAGAGCTTGCCAGTGTTAGCTTAATCTGTTGGTTCAGAGTCCCTGAGAGATACACCCACCCCGTTACCTTGGCACAAGGGTCTGCCCTCCGTCTCCTGATCAGGCTGTAGAGACAAGGCTGAGGTCGACTGCAAAATTGCATGCAGATTGGATGGAAATTCCTGGCCGGAAGGACCCCTCTAACTACCCTTGTCCCACATGATGTTTATATAGGTTAACATGTTTTGTTCTGAGAATTAGGCCTCACGTGAACATGTGCCTAAATAATAGATTGTTTTCACAGCCTTGTGGCAGCACATGCCAGATATCATCTTGTATCATTCTCATTCTGTTCTTGTCAACGCTAGGGTAAGGAACTTGATGGAAGATGTCATGCACAACAATGATAAAAAAGCTTTTGTTAAGTGACAAGCCATAATGAAAATAAAACATCACTGATTAAAAGCTTGCCATTCAAAATTGAATAAAATGATTACATGGAAACAGAACAGTGTATCTAGGTAAAAGGGCAGAGGCCGCAGCTAAGATAAGATAAATGTGCCCAAACCAGACTAAAAATTGACCCACGACATAGGTATAGAAAACAGATCAATGGCAACAAAAAATGACCTTACCAGTACATGCATGCCTATTAATATGTGTTTCTTCCAAGCGGCATCCTTCTGGCAACTTTGTTGCTGGTGCAACAACAGCAAGTGTGCTATGATGCACTCAAAACTGCAGTAAGGGAGCTTGGGAGACCTGCCGAAGCTGGGGGGGAGTGGGAAGATCCTTCATTATATCTAAGTGTTAAGGAATACGTTTTCCCTTGTGACATACACCATAAGCATCAAGGTATCCCTCTACAATGAAGAGGCACTAAAATTAGGAGTTGTTACGTATCATATCCAAATGCTACTTCACTAGAAGGTGGGAAAAAGGGGAAGTAATCCTCACCCACTCTAATAGTGGCATGCTACATCATCATGTTCACCCTAATACCTAAAAGTCGGGGTCGGCTCAACCGTATTCCAGGGAGCTGTTTTGATATCAGCATCTGGAGGGGAGTGGCATAACAATTCCATAAAAATCCATCATCCACTCTCAAGGAGTCCCTCTATTAACAGAGTGGCTGGTTAGATTAAAAACTAAAAGAAGGGAATCTAGGACGTAATGGTCCTTTGACCCCTTTTCCCTACCTTTTTAGTGAAGAGGTATTTGGGTATGATATGTAACAACTCGTACTTTTAGTGTCTCTTCGTTGTAGAGGGACACCTTAATGTTGATACGGCTGTGATACACACCTTCAGGTGATATCAGCAAATTGTATTTGCACCATGTGCAAACCATGCGAATGTTATTATGTGTGTTAGCGCGTCTGACCTTATTTGGTTACTTATCATTAGTTTATAAGGGGACGCCTTAAAGGCTCGATGGACCTTTTGACTGCGCTTAGAATAGTTCCCACCATAAGACTCAGTTCCAATAAAAATCAATAGCAATACCAATCAATAACATCAATAATCTTGGGATTCAATAATTTCCATGCACCATGACCCATTGGCAATGAATAACCACACCTTTATGTAAAAGTTAAAAAATGTATTTCCCTATATTAACAATGCTAATATCACGTAACTTAGTCTAAAAATCAAATGATACACATACGGAAACAATACTGGTTGACCGAATCGCCTAAAAAATCTCAATTAAATCAAAGCTTGGAAAATCAATAGCAAGAGTAACTGTACAATAGAAATGGCATACATATAGATTCAACAAAGAAAGGACATCAACTGTTGTTAATATTCAGCTAGCATCATAAGTGAGTATCCTAACCATCCTTTTGATTAGAATAGCATGTTTGGGCTTCATGCAAAACAATTTTGTCACCACAAATTTGGAAAAATATCTAACTATGGCTAAAATTAACGATTGGTACCTAAAGACAAAAACAAATAGATATAGTAGTCAGTAACATCGTCTTATACCTTGCCTCAGTAAGGTTTAGCAAGCTGTGGCTGTCTTTCTCAATTCGACTTCTGTTCGGTCAGCAAGACATCAGAATTCAGCATTAAAGTTCAAGATAGAAATGTCTCCTCATGAAGTTCGGAAAGAATAATACCTAATGGTGTGTCTCTTCTTGGGACAGATAGGAAAAATGGGGCTCCCTCCTCTCAGTGCAGTCTGGCTAAGTTAGATTCCCTAAAACATCTTCCCACATTGCTATTTGTCAAAGAATTGTATGTTTATGTTAAATCCAATTAAAGTCTAGTCTAAAAGTTTACTAAACCGTTGTTCACATGTTGATGATTGGATTCTCTTCTCCTGTTCCCGTCGTTGGGGTCGTCAGGTAACAAAATTTGTATCAGCTTATGCTCCAGTCAGTGCATCCATTGTTAGTTTCTGGGAACATCACCTTTACCCACATTAAGTTTTACAAAGTATCTGTAGCTACTACAACAGATTCTAGCAAGCAGTTCTCATGGGAAAGAATACTAGCTACTAGCTTTCGGTCAACGCAATGGAAAACTACATTTAATTCTCTAAGCAGCCATTTCATGATTTGTCTAAGCAATGCAAATTGAAATGAGGCCGTGCAAATAGGCCCAATAACCTTGCTCAATTAAGGCCTATGATTAGTAAAGCAAATACATATTACATGACAATTAATATGACATACTACTACATTAATCCAAACATGAGTTCAGCATTTTACATTGATAAGCAGTTAATAAGTACATTTTATGATTATTGGTGGTCACTCAAGTAGGCACATTTTCAAACTTGTATATTATTTCTTTATATTAACTAATTCTCTATGCAGATTTAACATTCAGAATACATGAATATTCATTAGTAAAACTTTCAGCGTTAACATGTGCAACCAACTTAATAAACATGTTTAGCTGGTAATAATTCTACAGACATGCTGAAACATGAAATGCTCATTAAAATGCCCAAAGTTAGATAGAATGATTGTTGATTCCCCGGCTTTGTTTCATGTAAGATGTATATGCCTGTGATTGCACCAGACCCCCATAATGGACAGTTATCGCTCTTGCTAATTGTCTTCTCTTCTCATTTTCATCTCAGCATTCGATATGGATGCAGTTTTACATGCTAGCATGCAGAATAGAAATTAAATTATGTATTTACTGCTTGTCAGTAATAGACCCTTATCTTTGGAAGAAAAGAATATGATCACTGGTTTGTTGGGTTTTTGTTGTAGTGATATTGCAAACTTGCCCAGGCATAGTCAAGGGGTGAAGAAGTAGTTGTTCATTAATCTCCATATTTAATGACTCTGCACCCCACCCCCTGCGCCCCCTTCACCCCATTGAAAGAATGCTGGGTCCGCAGTCCTTTCTTGATTATTGTAAAACATTGGCACACATTATTCTTTCTTAAAAGACAACAAAATGGGTGCTTTGATAATTCACCATGGTAATGTTTAAAACAAATGTTTAAGTGTAAGATGACGGTACCTGAATTGCCCAATTATGATCCTAAATTAGAGTCCAGGGCAGGAAACCTGGTGGACTAAATGGAATATTCCGAAATGTATCAGGAGAGGCTCCATTTACAGACCAGGGTAATAGCTTTTATGAAGGCTTTGGCTAATTTACAGCCCAATTTGAAGGCTAAGGTAATTATTGCTGTGCAGCATAATTGCAGGGAAGTAGTTTTCATTATATGTGCATATTGTACCAGACGCTGGGCGATAAGCTTTAATGAGAAGAGCAAAATCAGTTTTGGGTAAGTGGTTTTAATTTCCTGTATTAGCACCAAAAACTGTATCTGATTTCTAGGATTCTTTTCAGTCCACACCTTAGTGGGGTTATAGGACTTCATCTCAGTTCCTGCACCTCCAGCGTACACATTGTATACTATTCAGTATGGGAGTGGTTTATTCTCAAACACGATGACACATAATTTTAGGTTGAAACATCCATAGTGTTTGAAGGACCCCTGCTTTCTTTCTTCCTACAAATAACTTGCAGGACAAAGGTTAAAACCTTTCAAAATCCTAAAGTGAATTATTCTGATGTGAACACAAAAATCGTGAAAACCTTCTGCCGGAAATGAGTAGCAGCTTTTAAATTACTCCTGAAGTGCCAGCAAGGAAAATGACAATGGAATCAGAAAGCTGAGATGTAGATCAAGTTGCTGCAGCACAATACATGCAGGGCCGGCTTTAGCCCTGGTGGCGCCCAGTGCAGAAATATTTTTTGTTTACACCCAATTACTTTCTTCTGCATGGATTCGCTCACTACCACCCTCCTACAGTTCCCTTCATCTTTCCGTAGCAGTCTCCCACATGATAACAATGTAATCCTATCCAAACAAACCTTTATTTTTTAACAATATTAGGATACTGATGGAGAGTAAGAAACATAGCATTTTAACCTTTACCATGCAGTTTGCTTTGACGACAGTTCAAAGGTCACTGTGCTATATTAGGATTGTAATTTATGAACTTCGAGTTAAAAAGCTCTGTGACAAAGGCAGTAACTCAATGAACTATCCACAGAAAATATACTTCTGTGTTCTGCATGGTACACATTCTTTGCAGCAGGCACATTATCCCTCTGCACCAATGTTAGACCTAGCATCCTCAGTGTGGTTTCCCCTAACCTTTTGTCCTCTGACCTCCTGTTTTTCTGACTCATTTTTACTGACTGTCTGGATTCTCGGCACTTTACCATTACTGACCAGTGCTAAAGTGCAGATGCTCTGTACTCTCAATATGGAAACATTGGCTTTTCCATAATTGCCACATTTAATTTACTTGTGAGTCCATAGTAAAGTGCCCTATATGTGCTCAAGGCCTGTAAATTAAATGCTAGTCGTGGGCCTGAAACACTGATTCTGCCATCCATTACAGTAGCCTCTCAAACATGCTCAGGCCTGCTACTGCAGAGCTTATGTGTGCAGTATTAAACTGCCATTTCGACCTGGCAAATGTCCCCACTTGCTCAACAAAGCTGGTGTCCAAGTGACACCCCAGTTCCAGGGTGCACTGCCTGAAGTGTTTGCCCATCTGCCATTGAATTTCAAGAAGCAGTCTTATTTCACACATTTTGTATCCATTTTAATCTATCTTCATCAATATTAATCCAATTATGCAGAAAATAAAACGGTGATATCCACGGCTTCTAAACATATTTATTACGGTATGATAGCTCCAAGATGCAAATGACAATACTGATGATGTCCATAGTCATACAAAACCCAATGCATTTCGGGGTGAATCCCTTTCTCAGGGGTACCTACAGTACGAAAATATAAAAATTTCCAATTAGAATAACAACAGAGGGCATGTTTCCAGCACATAGTAAATACAAGATTGCAAAAAGCATTATCATTCAAACGTTCAAGATGTTACATACACTAAATTATATTTTCCTTAAGGGGCTCCCCCTTAACAACATATCATCCTCTACTATGTGTGAAACCAAATTAAGCAAAGAACCAAAATAAAATAAAAACCCAAGAAAAGAAGGAGTAAGAATCCCTAATAATCCACATGCAAGTGACTTCAACATAAAACCGTGAAAAAAACACCCAGATTAAATAAAATGTGACAACGCATAAAAACATCATCCATGAGGCTTGTAACTCACCGAAGTTAGAAACTGATAAACTCAATAAACATACTGTGTATATACCATGAAAACAAAATCGTCAGGTCTGGAAAACCAGTGTGCTCACTAATTCGCCCGTTCACCTGTTTTCGTGAGAAAGTTTTAACCATCCTCACATAGCTCTCCCATGAGTCATCACCTGAACCTCCTATAATGTGTGAATGCCCTGAAACCAATGAATCTCACGTGACTTAAATGTGCACCGTAAACGAAAAAGAAAAAATACTCTAATGCACCAAAAACGCAAGCAGAAACTCCCACCATAGACAATTGGATAATCATGCATTTAAACACCTTGACCCAATGAATCCCAATGAAACATTTGACATCAATTATATACATGTGTGCATGAATTACGCCATATATCACACTTTGTAAAGCTTGCAAAATGCATACAATAAAAAAAACAAGAATTTAATTTACAATACCCTCGATGTGTGAACTCTTATGGAAACACCCTCAGTTGCATGAAACTCGACAGGAATATTCCTACTTGTCAGGGCCAAGCCTCCCTTTTTATCATGTTTGTCACCCCTACGGTAGGTCCTAGTTATCCCAAGGGCAGGGTGCAGTGTGTTTAAAAAGTTAGACATGTACTTTTGAGTTTAACATGTCCAGGTAGTGAAAAACTATTGCAAGGCCTGTCTCTCACATAGGATAACAGTGGGATTAGGAAAACCTTTTTTAAGTGCAATTTCCAATTGAGACAAGATTGGTGTCTATGGATTCACAATTTAAAATCATTGCTTATGGTGAAGTCGGATTTTAAATTGGAAGTCTGAAAATTCCACTTTTAGAAAGCTGGCATTTTCTTACTTTAGTCATTCTGTGCCTCTACCTGTCTCTGAATACAAGTCTGGAGTAGCTGAAAGCTGGACTTTGTGCATTCCCTCTAGACAGTCACACACAAAGGGAGCTTGGGTATGGCATTTGCATACTGATGGCCCATCACTAGGCTGATGGTTCTTCCTGGGCTAGATGGGAGGGAGGAGCTGACACTTACACCGGAATAGGACTATGCCTCTCCTCACAAAAAGGGCTACATAACCCCCTGTACAGTGTCTGGAGCCAGGGGAGGCAGTACAGGGACCTTGTGGACTTCAAAGGAATGCCTGAAAGTTTCTCCCACCTTCCAGAACCAGGGCACCAAAGTATAAATATTGGACCCCAAACCCCACCAAATCAGAGCTCTACTGGACCCAAGGACACTCTGCTTGGAATAAGGACCGCTGTGTTGCCAGGAGGGACTGCCACTTTGCAATTGCATTGCTGGGTTGGCCTACTGCTTGCTGTGCTTTGGGAGGAACTGACACCTTGCTGCTTGCTTTGGTATGCTGGCCTGCTGCCTGCTGCTTCTTGCCTGCAGTGAGAAGGACTGGACTTGCTCTATACATCCTTGAACCCAAGAATTTCCAAGGGGTTGACGGCTTGCTTCCTGTTCTTCTGCAGTCTCAGGGACATCAAAGACTGCTTACAATTCTCCTGGTGCTGCTGGATTCTGCCATCTGTGAGTCCTGCCCTTACCAGAGGTGCCCCCTACGGTCCTCAACCCAGAAGAGAGTTTGGCAGCTAAAACCTGCAAAATGCAATGCAATGCTCTTGGTGTGGGAGAAAAATTGTCACATTGCCCATAGACGGCAATGCAGCAGCTGCCCAATGACAGCGGATTCACAGACTTCGAGGCCTGAAGACAACCCTCTGCGCGGCCCGACGACGACGCATTGCATTCACTTCTATGAATCCCATTGATGAAGCAGTTCCCCAAGTGTACATCGTGCCCTCTCTGTCCATGCATTGCTCCATCAAAGGTACTGTTTCAGTGTACCCTGCGTGGGTTTTGTAGCCGGCACTCCGTCCATTGCAGTCAGCCTGGATTTTGGATTTTCCTCAGTCCCTCACAACCTAAAGTAATATTTTTAACACTAGTGACTTCTAAGCACTGTTTTCACATTTATGGCCTGATTTAGAGGTTGGTGGATGATCTTCATAGGAGATTATAGAACTGTCATACAGCGGACAGGATATCCGTCATGTTTGTGAAGGAGTAATCCCCTCCACCAAACTCTGTATCAGGTCTCTAATCTTTAAAAATGTACATCTTGACTCTAATTGGATTTTTGTCAGTTTGGTCTTAGTTTACTCAGATAAATATTTTGTATTTTCTAAATTGGTGTGAAGTCTTTTTGTTGTGTCATTCACTGTGTTACTGTTGGTAGAGCGTAGCTTATATACTTAAATATTAACATGAAATGTTTATGAACTAATGTGTAATAATGCCGCATGGAAAATGTAGTAATATACTTTGCTAAACGTACGCTTGAAATGTGCCCACGGGGAGTGGCCACCAATATATACGGGAACTAATGGAACTGACTAATAATGATGAAATGTTATGTTAACATATGATTTTGCACTAATATTAAAAGGTTATATGCTAAAGTTCTGCTAATAAATCATTAGGCCTTAGTTAGCATGAGTCGAGGCCTAGCTGCCTGGTTTCGTATAAAATTTGTTTTTCTAACGTGCAGTGTGCTGACTTACTGAAGGACATTAACTCTTGTTTTTCCAAAGCTAGAAGATGAATGTAACTGTAGTAGATCCGTTCTTATGAAATTCGGCTTGCTTAGTGAAACATTCTTGCTGAATGCAACAGTGTAGACTACTCACAGGTACAAGGTCGCCTGAACCGGTACAAAAAATGGAGCCACTGACTGAAGATGTGCAAAGGACCACAAGAGTATGAAATCATACCAGACATTCTACCCACTGAAGACATCAATCATAAGGACCAATAAACTACGTGAGAACAGTTATGGAGTGACAAATTTGATGAGCTAATTGAAAAACTATTGGATGGAGATAGTGGGGTGCAACCCCTCAACCAATGAAGAATTAGGGGACTGTACAACGAAAAAGGGATAAAAGCCCTTGACTCAAGGAAATGAGTTAGTTAGGGAGATGATGATGCGATTTGCTATGACCCAGACACTTTGTCACTCTGCATAGAGACTTTGCTGTTTGGTTCTTAAAACCATTCTTGCCTTATATTGCCCGTTTATACTTTACCTCCTTATGAGGGAAGTGCCCCTTTACCCGACTTGCTGAATTCCTGGCTGATGGCGAAACAACTGATGTCCTGAGGACGAAGACAAAACCTGTATGCTGACTCAAAACGGAGGGTAACTATATGACAATGATATTGTGATTGTCTGTTTGTTTTTCCTTTCTAGGTACCAACTGCTTCTCTTGACAGAGACCATAGTTAGATGTTTTTCTAAATTGGTGTTGCCAAATTATTTTGCATGAAGCCCAACATGCCAATGCTAAATCGAGGTTAGATGAGGGGGTTCCCTAAACAGATGCAAATAGACAAATGACTGAATCTATGCTTTGTTAATACTCTGCTTAGGATAACCTATGTTGACATCGTGCTATATTCTAAAATTCGTGATTCTTGCTTTGATGAAATCTTATCAGAGTTGCCATATTGTGACTATGCTAATGTGCTTCTTGGTTTTGAGATTAATAAACTTACTAGTAGAATTGTAATCAATAGGGAATAAATATCACAAACTCATACTAAACTGGTGTGGATATTCATGACTGCAAGGTCATGGTGGTTTCTGAGTCTTATTAACGTCTTTGAATAATCTGAATTGTTGTATTATGGTGAGTATTGATGACGTTATTGACTTATTGATTGACATGCTGATTAGTTATCTCGTCCTAAGGTTTCTTCAATCAGGGTCAAAAGATTCATTGGCCTAAAACGAGTCCCAAAGTGAGTAAATTTGTCATAAAGGGACGCGTTAGCAGTTCTGGAAGCAGAGCGACGGTTTAGGCCCTTTGGGGCCCTAGGACGGAGGACTATTGGTTTGAATTGTTTTTTCAAGATAATGGAAATTGGCGGTATGATGTGTTTCTAAATTCCCCATGACTTTCCCGGAATCTCATAGCCTGCCTAAGTGAGTTGGGTATGTTCTCGGCGGTTTAGCATGTGTGGTGTAGAATTTGCGCTTGCTCAGTTTATGCATATTGAAGGTGATTTGTGAAGTTTGAGTGAATTTAGGTCAGGTAATGTTGTTTTAGTAAGAGTGGGCGTACTCCGCAGTATGAGAGTAGGGAAGTCGGCGAACATCATGTGAATGTGGCACTTTGTGCTAAAAAATTATCCATGTGGTTGTTGGTGATGTACGGACCCGTCGTGGTCTTAGACTCTGGAGTATATTGACAAGTGTAGGAGATACTTGGGTTTATGTTGTAATTTGTGTGGTTTAATAGGTCAATCGGGTGTGGTTGACAAGTCGAGTTTGAGTCAAATTGTGTGAGTGAAACCTTCGATGGAGATTTGGCAAGTTCTAAAGTGCACTAGAACGAACCATTGACAAGTCGAGAGTAGGATTTGCGGGTCGAATTCTGCTTGTGAGTGCCGGAGCGGAGAAGGAAAGAGTAGCGGCCGAGGCTTCAAGTGAAATCTCTGTAAAGTTCTAAAGCGATTGTGTTACCCTTCCTGTAGTAAACCGGCAAATTTGGGGTTTTGTTGTTAAAGGTGCTCGCAATATTTTGCATTAGTTTTGTGTGAAGAGGACAAGCCGCAAGACTTTGTCAGCTTCAGAGTGTGTGTGAGTGTGACGTCAGTGGTTCTGCACTGGGATAGGTCAGTTGCTGAGAGGGGTTGCGCACGGATTGGCAGCCGTCCGTGAGAGGCAATTGGTTGAGAAAGGTGGGTGAAGAGTGTTCTGGGAATTAAAGTCACTTCCTGATTAGATTCTAAACAAAATAAAAGATGCAAAAATGACGTTTTTCAAGGCTCTAAAGAGTGCTTTGAGGGGAGATACATACATTACAACGAGTGTGGGGGTACCTACATCGCCTGAGGGTACTCCAGCTTATATTGTAATGGACGGAGAAGGGAGTCACGCCATGTCTTTGGATAAAGCAGTGGTGCAAATTAACAGAAAAAGGGATGTTTAGCGTTTCCGGAATACGGGACGTTTACTGTAAGAACTTTGGAAAAATTGCAAATGATGTTAAGTGTGCAAAAACCGCCTCCGATACCAGCTCAGTATGAGGCATTAGCAATCTGGGATTTGATGGCCATAAGACAGAGACAGCAGAAATTTGAGAGGAGAATGAAAAGAGCAGAAAAGACTTTAGCTCAGGCTAGATGGGATTATGAGAGCAAAATGTGGAGAAGGGGAATAGTTGACAGACTTAAAATGTTTCCGGGAATAACACAAGAAGACGAGACACAAGGAAAGAAAGCCACTTGTAAGACAGACAAGGGCTCTTATAAGCCAAAGGAGACTCAGAGGTCTTGGGTAGACACAGATTATTCAGATGACGAGGAGTTCCTTAATCAGTTGTTACATGATCGCCCGCCACCATATGCCATAAATGATAACGTACAGAGCACTAGTGTGAGTTCTGAAGACCTGGCACAGAGTAAGGGAATCTCAAATATAGTGCAGACAAGTGATACAGTTTTGATACCGAATGGTGTCAGTGTTCCCACTGCGCCAGACACACAGATACAGTTGCAGCCACCACAGATTCAGAGGATTTATCCTGATGTTCCCGTATTGAAAACAACTACGAGTCTGATGGTGCCATCTGATCCGGTATATACTCTGCAATTGCTGCCCCAGCCGCAGCAACAGCTGGTTCCGAGTTACAATGCAGTCACAGGACCGCAGTCAGCAGCTACAGCACCCATGATGAATCAAGCTATGGGAGTTAATGCTCCACAGGGTTTGGGACTTGGACAGTCACCAGCTGCTATATCATTGCCAATTACTGTTGGTCCACCAGTACCGTTGTATGCGCAAGGTAAGCCTGGCGTATGTGATCAGGGAGTAATGACCCAAGAGGCAATAAGAGGAGGGTTCACAGAAACTTCCCAAGGAATGACACCAAGAGAACAGACAGCAGAAGGATCTTGGGGTTTCTTTGGAGACAATGAGGCAAGCAGGGTTAGGTGCTCTAACCCCACAGATAATGAGTACAAATATGATACAGACACCAATGGTGCAGTCTGGAAATATTTTGTTGCAAGGTTTAACAGCGCAACAATTGAACGAGTGGTTAGACAAGCTCAACACTTCGCAGACTACTGCAGTGACCGCAGAGAGGTCAGAGAGGGATGAATACCTGAATTTTGTGAGACTGGGTGTAGAAGCCATGGAACTAGTGGAAGGGACAATGGCGATGAACAGATTTGAGTCATACATGGAAGCAGAATTGAGGTATCTGTGCCCCAAAATAACTAAAGAAGTGAGCAAGGTGCATCAGAGGTTGGCAAACCTGGCAGATAAATACGGCATAGACATTGAGAGTACTAAGCATTTGAAAAGAAGCTACAGATTATATTTTGAGTCTAAAGATTTCGAGCACATGAGATCTACCGGAATGAAAGCGCATCTTAAAGAAATACTGCAAAGTGCTCAAATTTGGGGAGCCTTAGAGAAATGGGAAGGCAGATGGGCAAAGAAGAGAGATAAAGAGAAAGGTGATGGTGATGGCCCGGAACCAAAGCAGGCTAAAGCCGCACCGGACACGGGGACAATAAAAATTTTACCAATGAGAGAAACAGACGGAGGGGTTCTAGTCCATGTACCGTGGTCTAGGGGTGACATCCTGTCATTCACAAATGACTATCCGAGGTTGAGGGAGAAGCCGATAGAATGGTACCAGCAGACGGACAGATTTGTGAAGCTTGCGAAATGTCTTTGGGAGGACTTGAATACCCTGTTTGAAATTATAGTTCCACCCGACTTATGGCTTGAGTGCAAGAGGGGTGTAGATTGGCCGACAGAGGAGCCGGCAAGGGATAAGGTTACTGGAGCACCTTCCGCAGAAGTGATGAGGTATTATCACAAAGTGATTGAGTTTTTGAAGCAGAAAGTGTCACCGAAAGTAACTGATTGACAGAAAATCGATCGAACCTCACAGGAAGCCAAAGGGTCGATTCATGCTTACTATGAGAGATTGTTGAAAGCATTTAAACACTACAGTGGCACTGAGGTCATTGAGCCGAAAGACATGAATCATCTTGTGTTCAGGTTTGTTGAAGGGCTGAGGCCAGAGATAAGCCAGATGATTAAGAATGATTTGATCTGTTGGCAAGCAAAACCGATTGATGAGGTGTTGCAGTATGCGAAATACTGTAGTGACGAGTTTGAGTTGAAGCAGAGAAAGTTGAAAGAGAAGGTGATGGTGATGCAGATTAAGGCAGCACAAGCAGGGATGCAGGGGAACGGAATACAGTAGGTGGTACAGCAGCAACCGCAGGTGAATGGAATGTTTCAGGCGTAACCGAGAGGTCGAGGTTGAGGAGGTTTTGTGAACCGTGGTCCAGACCTGAATACTGTTGTGGTTCAAAATGATGTGCAGGGGATGAAAAAGGTGTCACCATGTCACGCGTGCGGGGCGTGGGGCATTGGAAGCGGGAATGCCCAATGGTGGTGCAGGATGGTGTTGTTCAACAAAGCAATGATGTCAGTACATTTCAAAATGTGAGGAGTCCAAAAATGAGGGGACAAAATCAAAACTTTCAGAATAACATGGTTCAGATGCAGAGGTTACAGCCCATGCAATAGATGCAAATACTGCATGCTCAACCAGCACAAATGCAGCAGATACAACAGCAGATTCCCATGGTACCTAGACAGCAAATGCAGATACCATTGGCTCCAATGGGACAGCAACAGGTGATGCTTCCTCAACAGGTCACAGGTCAAACGATGAGTCAAAATAACACAGTACAACAGTTCCCATTGCGTGGTGAGGATGGAATAAACGATGAATGGTCGGATGATTGTTCAGACAGTGATGAGTGCAGGCTTGCAGCATCCCTAGAAGTAGATCAGAGGGGACCCTATGTAGAGGGGAAGGTGATGGGTCATAAGGTTTCATTTCTAGTTGATACAGGAGCTACACGCTCTACAGTCAGAAGTGCAGAGGTTCTGAAATTGCCACTTTCGGGGCGTGCCATAAGGGTGGTAGGAGTAGCAAATCAGTTTCTGACAAATCCAATTACAGATCCAGTCCAAGTTGAGATTGGTAACTTCCAGGGATTACACAAATTTGTAGTCTGTGATTCGAGTCCCGTATCCCTACTGGGAAGAGACTTATTGTACAAAACAAGGTGTTCAATTACCTGTTCCAATGAAGGGATTGAGGAGCAGACAAACAGTGATGATGAAGGGGACGATGGTCAGTTTCCAGAGTTAGAGATGGAGACCGCAAATGAGGACTACCCTTTGATAACCTTATTGCCAATGCTTACAGTAACTGACTTACCACCTGAGTTGCAGGGAACAGTGACAGAGAAGGTGTGGGACCTGACAGGAAAGGAAGTGGGACTGATAAAAGGAGTAGAACCAGTTAAAGTACAGGTAAAGCCGAATGCAGTGTTTCCCCAGGTACCGCAGTATCACATGGCACAAGATGTCTTCATTCAGGTAGCACAGATAATTGCGGACTTTGTGAAGCAAGGGGTTTTGAAAGAAGTGCTGAGTAGCCCTTGTAATTCACCAATAATGGGTTTGAAAAAGCCTTGTGGGAAGGTTCCAATTGTGCAAGATTTGAGAAAAATAAACGAGATTGTGGTAAAAGGTTGCCCCATAGTGCCAAATCCAGCAGTGATCATGTTTCAGGTTCCATGTGATGCAGAGTGGTTCACAGTTGTGGACCTGTTTCAAGCATTCTTTTCGGTGCCTCTTCATGAGGACAGACAATTTCTTTTCAGTTTCAAATTCCTGGATAAGGTTTACAGTTGGTGCAGAATTCCTCAACGGTTTTCTGAGTCACCTTCCATCTTCAATCAGACATTGAAGAAGGATTTGGAGTCATTAGAGTTACCTTTCAGTGCGTCTTTAGTACAGTACATTGATGATTTGTTAATTGCATCCAGAACAAAAGATGATACTGCAGGTATGACACAATAGCCTTACTGATCCATTTGGGAAAGAATGGACATAAAGTGTCCCCAAAGAAGCTGCAATACTGTCAGAAAGAGGTGAAATACTTAGGTCACCTGA
The DNA here is from genome assembly GCF_031143425.1 of Pleurodeles waltl. Lineage (NCBI taxonomy): Eukaryota > Metazoa > Chordata > Amphibia > Caudata > Salamandridae > Pleurodeles > Pleurodeles waltl. Next base: position 523,395,546 of record NC_090442.1, read on the forward strand.
TTGAGAAAGGGTCGAGAAAAATATCTAAAGAAAGAGTGACAGCCATACTGCAGATGAATCCCCCGACAACCAAGAGAGATGTCAGAATGTTTTTGGGAATGGTGGGCGACTGTCATCAGTGGACTCCCAACTTCTCGATTATCTCTAAACCTTTTGTGAGATTAACTGTTAAGGAAGTTCAGGATGACCCGGGTACTATAACCATGTCTGAGAAAGAGATGAAGGCATTCATGGAACTGAGGGAAAGCATGTGCAGGGCACCAGCTTTAGGTATGCCTCATAACACAAAGCCTTTCATACTGTTTTGTCATGAACGTGATGCTTGTTCTTTGTCTGTCCTGACACAGGTCCATGGAGGTGCAAACCGCCCAGTAGCATATTTTTCAGCTTCTTTGGACCCAGTCGCAGCAGCCTTGCCAGGTTGTTTGTGTGCAGTTGCAGCAGTTGGTCAAAGCCTCACTCAATGTGAAGGCATAGTGATGGAATATCCCTTAACAATAATGGTCCCTCATTCAGTTGAAATACTGTTGACCCGAACCAAAACTCAGCATATGACGAATGCACGCCTTACAAAGTACGAAACAATTATACTGGGGTCACCGAATGTATCCCTTAAGGGATGTACTGTATTGAACGCAGCAACTTTACTTCCTATTGAAAATGCAGACATTGATGATGCTGAGGAAGTAGAACATGATTGTCTTGAGGTAACAGAGCTGTGCACCAAACCAAGACCTGATATTAAAGACACCCAATTGGAAGAAAAAGATTACATTATGCTTGTTGATGGTTCATGCCTGAGAGACGCAGTAGGAGTACTGAGAGCTGGATATGCTGTGTGTACAATCACTGGTATTTTAGAAGCTTCCTGGCTCGAAAGAGTGTACTCTGCTCAAGTGGCTGAATTGATTGCTCTTACTAGGGCATGCCACGCAGCTGAAAACCTGAAAGTCACTATCTATACTGACAGCAGATACGGATATGGAATTGTACATGATTTTGGCCAGTTATGGTCACAGAGGGGTTTCATGACCTCTTCTGGTTCACCAGTGAAAAATGGCGAAAAGATTAAGGATTTATTACACGCGATTCAGTTACCTCTTGAAATTGCCATGGTGAAATGCAATGTTCATGTTAAGTCACAAGACTTTGGGCCTGATTACAACTTTGGAGGAGGTGTTAATCCATCTCAAAAGTGACGGTAAAGTGACAGATATACCACCAGCCGTATTACGAGTCCATTATATCCTCTGGAACTCGTAATACGGCTAGTGGTATATCCGTTACTTTACCGTCACTTTTGGGACGGATTAACACCTCCTTCAAAGTTGTAATCAGGCCCTTTCTGTCAATGGGAAATGGATATGCAGATCAAGCCGCAAGGTTTTGCGCATTGAACTGTATATTGTTCCGAGATCAGAGGGAATTGTTACCTGAAACTGAAAATGAAACATGTTTAAACTTTGCATTAAGGGTGGTTGACACATTAGATGAGCTAAAATCCTTGCAGGGACGTGCCAGTAAAGAAGAGAAACGCTCCTGGCAGAGAATGCAATGTGTACAGAGGTCTGATGATTTATGGGTTTCAGAAGAGGGGAAAATGGTTTTGCCAAACAGTCTTTTGTCACAGTTTGAAGGTTTTATCATGGTCAAGCACATGTTGGAAGGTACGCAATGATCAGGTTGTTCAAAATCGATTGGTTCAATCCGAAAGTCAGACAAGCTGCAGAGGTTATCTGTCACAGGTGCATCATCTGTCAGCAGATGAATGCAGGAAAAGGGACTGTGGTGAAAATGAGCCACGTTGGGAGAGCAGGTGGTCCATTTAGCAGAATGCAGATGGATTTCATTGAGATGCCTGTGTGTGGAGGACTGAGGTACGTGTTGGTGATTGTGTGCGTTTTCAGTCACTGGATTGAAGCTTACTCTACACGTAGGAATGACAGTCTCACAGTAGCAAAGCTGCTGCTTAGGGAGCTAATACCACGTTTCGGGTTCCCGATCTCTTTAGAATCAGATAGGGGCAGACACTTCGACAATGAGGTGATTAAGCTCTTGTGTGCTGCATTAAACATTGAGCAGAAAATGCATTGTAGCTATCGCCCTGAAGCATCAGGACTAGTGGAGCAGATGAATGGTACTTTGAAGTCGAGAATGGCAAAAATGTGCGCAGCTACCAATTTGAATTGGCCAGATGCATTGCCCTTAGTGCTGATGTCAATGAGAAATACATCTGACAAGAAAATAAGACTGTCTCCTCCTGAAATTCTAATGGGCCGAGCTATGAGATTACCTGCAGTGCCTGCAAATCCTCTGAATATCACAGATGATATGGTGTTGGACTACTGCAAGGGTCTGGCTGACGTGGCCTGCTCTTTTTCTCACCAGGTGGAGGCTACTACATTGCCACCGATAAGTGATCCAGGTCACACCCTGAAAGACGGTGACTGGGTTGTTGTCAAGAAACACGTGAGGAAGTCGTGCTTGTAGCCACGTTGGAAGGGGCCATATCAAGTAATACTGACTACTGCTACTGCTGTGAAATGTGCAGGTCTTCCAAATTGGATACATGCCAGTCACACAATGAAGGTGACGTGTCCAACTGATGAGGAACTTGAAGTGTCCAAAACAACAGCTGCAGAGAAGGAAGTCTCAGGGCCGGAGAGTATTCAAAGGAGAACTGAGACTGAAGGAGAACCCGCTGAGGACGGCTTAGTCACTCAAAGCGAGTTCCAGAGGGGTGACAGTGAGCCTATCTCAGTTGAGGTAACAGGGGAACCGACGCAAAGAGAGGTTCTCCCAGAAGCAGATGGATACGGGTTTGAAGTTGAGTCCATAACAGACCCTGAAGGCGAAGGGGGTGAGGCAGAAGGAAGTCGAGGTGCTCTGACTGCTCCTGAGCCGCTTGCAGAACCATCAAGAGAAAACACCATAGCACAAGAGGAGGGCGCTGTTCAACATCCTGAAAGGCCAAGCAGAAAGAAAACACTTAAAGGAGATAACTGGCCGAAATCAGAAGCTGCAGGGGAGAGAGTGATCCCTAATGAAACAATAGAGGAAGAAGTTGACACGACCAGGAAAGATGATCTCAGTGAAGGAGAGTTGCAAGGTGATCGCAAACTCAAAAGAAAGAGAGTTGCAAACAGAAGGTACGCAGGTCCTGAATGGGTGTATGCAACATCAGCTGAATGGCAACAAGAATTTTTGGCATTCTGTTTTGATTGAGAGGTTCCAGGTCAATACTATGGCACCTGAATACAACTCTAGAAAAAGACTGTGTTAAATTGAAATTGAAATTGAAAGCTGAAAAGTTAAGAAAAGAGACTGATAAATTACTGGATGTGACACTGATAACCTGAATTGACTCTGAAAAATCGATTATGACAAGCTGCTAACCTGATTTGACAAAGGGGTCCTGGAGTGAGTGAAACGCTGTAAATACTTGCAGAGAGAGAGAGACTTTGCACAGAAGAAAAAAAAAAAGAGCTTTTATATCGTCCTCAAGTTGATTGTTTGCTTTGCATTATTCTGCTTTCTGATTCTTTACAGATCATGAGTTACTCTAGAAATAATAGTGATATGGGTAGGATGTGTGGTTGGTTGAGTGCTATTCTAGGTATTGTGTGTGCAATAATAATTATAGGTGTGATTGTGGGAATGCCATTGGTGTATAAGAAAGTGACTAACAATGATTCCAATTCAGAGACTGCTCCAATAACACCATGGGAGAAATTTGAGCAGGATACAGAATATTTGCATGAGGGAACTAACTCAAAAGGGCAACTATCTACTAATGTCTTTTATTGCTTGCTGAATGAGTATGTTGACACAAGGGATGCAAAGAATTGCTATGTGTGCACGAAGATTCCTTCATCAGTACAAGAAGGGGTTACTTACCATAGTCTGCCACTAACCTACGGGATAAGCTGTAGTTTGCTATTAACAAGATTCTATGATCAAGAACATGTTCAATACTTCTATTCTAACTTAGATGTAGTGTTTTCCTTTGTACCTGTAATTGAGTTTCTAAACAAATGAGCTAAAGAACACAGCATAAAATTAGTTTGGGGTTTCTTTGAACCGACACTGACATTCGGGACAGCTTATGCGCACCACAATAATCTAACCTGCTTACTAACACCAGTAGAAAAAAGCTTCTTAGAGCACACTGATGATAGACGAAAGGCATTAAAGGAGAGGCTAGAAAAGAGACTTGAAAAACGCACGCTTGCAAATGATTATGCTTATACTGCAATAAAGACACAGGACAAATTAGCTATAGATGCACTACATGTAGGAAGGCTTTGTATTTATAGGCCGAAATCTGAGCATGACACTTAATTTGTGGGAACGAGTGAATGTAGGCATGTGTTTTTGTTTCAGAGTAAATGGACATTCATGTTAAATGGACAGGATCCAGCGATCCCTGGAATCTATTATATATGTGGGCTTAATGCTTATTACCGTCTCCCAAAGGGATGGTATGGGACATGTTATTTGGGAATAGTTTTCCCAAAGATTTACCAGATTGATGACTTAAAACAAATTCCTAAAATGTCTGAATTACATCATACTAGACAAAAGAGAGAGACAGCGGCTGCTGTCGTTGGTGACATATTTGGAGCCATAATTCCTTCAGTAGGGGTTATCTTAAACTCCATAAAGATTCGAAAGTTGTCTACTATTGTGGATAACATGCTGACAAACTTCACAGGGGCTATACTCCTGATGGATACTGAACTTGCTGCGGAAAGAGCTATGACTCTTCAAAACCGGCTTGCTTTAGACATTCTTTTAGCAAAGAGTGACGGAGTCTGTAAGATGCTTAATGAGCGCCATTGTTGCGCATTCATTCCTGATAATAGCAAAAAGATTAGAGGTATGCTTACTAACCTAACAAAAGATAGTGCAGATTTGAAGAAGCTGAAGGAACCTGGGGTTTGGGAAAAAGTTGGGAAAGGAATTACCAAAGTAGGGAATTGGTTTAGTAGTATTTGGAATGGGGTTCTTGCAAAAATATTAGGGGGTATGTTGATTGTTCTAATCTGTTTATTTGGACTATGGTTATCATGCAAAATTAATAAAAGAATTAAAAGAGATTTGGCAAAACAAAAGAAAAGAACTTAAGAAAAAAAAAGAGAAAATGTTCAAAGAAATTTGGGAAAGATCACATAGGGAGGAAGAAATTGAGATCCGTAATTTAAAGAAAATGAAAGGTTGCGAAGGGAAAGGTTTTGTGTGATGACAAGTGTCATCAGAGGAGGGACTGGGAGAGCGTAGCTTATATAATTAAATATTAACATGAAATGTTTATGAACTAATGTGTAATAATGTCGCATAGAAAATGTATTAATATACTTTGCTAAACGTACGCTTGAAATGTGCCCACGGGGAGTGGCCGTCAATATATACGGGATCTAATGGAACTGACTAATAATGATGAAATGTTATATTAACATATGATTTTGCACTAATATTAAAAGGTTAGATGCTAAAGTTCTGCTAATAAATCATTAGGCCTTAGTTAGCATGAGTCGAGGCCTAGCTGCCTGGTTTCGTATAAAATGTGTTTTTCTAACGTGCAGTGTGCTGACTTACTGAAGGACATGAACTCTTGTTTTTCCAGAGCTAGAAGATGAATGTAACTGTAGTAGATCCGTTCTCATGAAATTCGACTTGCTTAGTGAAACTTTCTTGCTGAATGCAACAGTGTAGACTACTCGCAGGTACAAGGTCGCCTGAACCGGTACAAACAATGGAGCCACTGACTGAAGATGTGCAAAGGACCACGAGAGTATGAAATCATACCGGACATTCTACCCACTGAAGACGTCAATCATAAGGACCGATAACCTACGTGAGAACCGTTATGGGGTGACAAATTTGATGAGCTAATTGAAAAACTATTGGATGGAGATAGTGGGGTGCAACCCCTCAACCAATGAAGAATTAGGGGACTGTACAATGAAAAAGGGATAAAAACCCTTGACACAAGGAAATGAGTTAGTTAGGGAGATGCTGATGCGATTTGCCATGACCCAGACACTTTGTCACTCTGCATAGAGACTTTGCTGTTTGGTTCTTAAAAGCATTCTTGTCTTATATTGCCCGTTTATTCTTTACCTCCTTATGAGGGAAGTGCCCCTTTACCCAAATGCTGAATTCCTGGCTGATGGCGAAACAACTGATGTCCTGAGGATGAAGACAAAACCTGTATGCTGACTCAAAACGGAGGGTAACTATATGACAATGATATTGTAATTGTCTGTTTGCTTTTCCTTTCTAGGTACCAACTGCTTCTCTTGACAGAGACCATAGTTAGATGTTTTTCTAAATTGGTGTTGCCAAATTATTTTGCATGAGGCCCAACATGCCAATGCTAATTCGAGGTTAGATGAGGGGTTCACTAAATAGATGCAAATAGACAAATGGCTGAATCTATGCTTTGTTGAATAACGTGATAATGATCCTCTGCTGAGGATAACCTATGTTGACATTGTGCTATATTCTAATATTCGTGATTCTTGCTTTGATGAAATCTTATCAGAGTTGCCATATTGTGACTATGCTAATGTGTTTCTTGGTTTTGAGATTAATAAACTTACTAGTAGAATTGTAATCAATAGGGAATAAATATCACAAACTCATACTAAACCGGTGGGGTTATTCATGACTGCAAGGTTATGGTGGTTTCTGAGTCTTATTAATGTCTTTGCCTAATCTGAATTGTCGTATATGGTGAATATTGATGACGTTATTGACTTATTGATTGACATGCTGATTAGTTATCTCGTCCTAAGGTGTCTTCAATCAGGGTCAAAAGATTCATTGGCCTAAAACGAGTCCCAAAGTGAGTAAATTAGCCATAAAGGGACGCTTTAGCACTGTAATTTAAGTTTTGCACAAATACTTTACACAGCCTGACTGCTCTATGCCAAGGTAGCAGGGAGTGAGCACAGGTTAAGGTTAATTTTGGGAGTGTAACTGAAGTACCCTGACTAGAATTGTGGTCCGTACTTGGACAGGAATCATACCTCTCCCAACTAGAGATCCAATTTCTAACAATTACTTTATGATGAGTCAAAACTGCCACTAAACATGACTCTGATCTCTCTCCAGCAGGAACATTAATCACTAGAGTAATAGTAACATTTTTATTTCTGCCTGAAAACTGCTGCATACACAATGAACTTTTCAGCGAGTGGTTTTAAACCTGTTATTTCCACACACAGCGCCCTTCCCCTGCTCAGCACCAGGTGAGGCTGCACAGGTCGCACTGCCCTAAAACCAGCCCTAAGTACATGGAAGTGCCCATCGGTGAATGCTTTTGTTGAAAACGTAGATTTGACCTACAGGAATAATGGGGTAATCAGTGCACAACTTCAGTGAATCATCAGTTAACATTTAACAGTTTGATACTGCTTCAGTGCTTCTACTTTTTGAAAACGTTGTATGGCAGGAGTGAAGGCCCCAGCAGGGCCAAGTGTTTTTTTTTTTCAGCAGACCGTTATTGCCATTTAGTATCAATATGAGAAGAAGGTGGACATCACCACTTGTTTAAAAAATGTGCCCCTGTGAACAGCCCCGACCAAAAAAAAAACATCTCCACTGTTAATCAACATCCCAACCTCTCCCCCTAGAAAGTGCGATATTAGACAATACCTATTCAAGTCCAAAACTCCCTACCTCCCCAGTTCTCAGTCAGCCCCCATTTGAGCAATACTGAAACCTAAAGCGCTAAGGGACAGATAACTAGTATAGGTGCTATTTATTGCACCTGCCTATTAATAACATTACCACAGTGTACGGTATTCATGAGTTGCAATAAATATCACCTATGACAAGTTTCTGGGGCACAAAATGTGTATTTTGGTGTTTAATGCACCAAATCCATTGGATACAGTAAAAACTGTATGTTTTTCCCCTGTCAGCTTTGACCTGCCAATATTTATGAAAGGTTGAGGTATTTAAAACATCTGATAATTTTCAGATATGTTAAAAATAGCACTCAAGCCGTAATTGCAACCCCTGCACAAACAGGGGTTTACGCAGGAGTCGGAAAATAATGACACACACGTAATCAGGGCCTAAATAGCATGAAGACCCATCTCATCATCTTATCCAGGTTTGTCCTGGCATACCAGCTCACTCTGCAGAGAGGATGAATTACATCACTTCTGCTTATATTGACCTTTGCTTTGACTGGGGACATGTTGTTCCTCATCCCACTGATTTCCTGCAATTAATGTATTCATCTCATTGGTATTGCCTCTACAAAATAATTATTAGAGATTTACAGGGTGTTTCCCTGGGAGGATGATACAGAATAGGTCACCCTTCTGTAGGTAATATCTTTTTCAAGTAGGACGTTTTTTTATACCAGTTGAAGGTTTTCCATTTGGAAGGGTTATTGCTTGAGCACCTCTCCCTCTGCAGCTGAAGAACCACCCCGCAAACGTTCCCTGCGACCAAGACAGAAACCAGAGACTGTAGACAAGACCCAAATCCCAGAAAGGAAACAAGCCCCTCCTGAATGTCTCCCTGGTGTGCCACTGAGACACCTCGTTCACTTTGGACTGCCATTGCTCTTTTTCTATGACCCCATGGATACTGGACCTGTGCTACATACCAACTAGGCCACTACACTGAAGATTTTGTCCGTCCATCACCCCACTCTTTTGCAGTATCCCTTCCTTTTTGTCACTTTAATAAACACCCTTGAACACAACTGAAGTATCTGTGTATTTTTTACAACAAAATGCAATGTCATGACCTGTATAATCCTGTGCGAATTTAATGTAAAGTGTGAATCCATCCACTAAATGTGTGAAAGCAAAAAGGGAATGCATTAGTTACAGTCAATTGAGAAGTAAAGGTATTATAGCAACATTAGCCTCTGTAACAACACAGCCTACATTCAGTTGTCACTTCTACACAGTAATTTGCACAGCAATTGACTCCAAACACCATCAGTGAAGAGGAACAACCCATTTCAGGCCCTCACACAAGATGCCACAGTATTAGCAATGCCATGTTGTCAGCATGCCAGTCCATCCTCTGGACCACCTAGTCTGGCCAACACTGTAAGGGAAATAGAAGTCACAGATCGGTTGTGTAAGCACATTGTAAGTCACTTGACATTCCTAGCAACATATGCTAAGTACAGTATGGGATGAGGGCACAGTTTGAGGTGGCCATGTATTTGAGAAAGCTAAACTACTGAGACATTGCATGGGCAGAATAGGCTTGTACAACATCACCATAACACTGGCATGACTGACCACAGATGGAACAGTGTCAGCTCACATAATGCACACATTTGAGCTTGGCACAAAACAGCAGCCACACAGCACTTACCTGTAATGAAGGTATGAACAGAAGTACAGTCTTACTGGATAGTTATTGGAAGTACTGCTGTATCAGATGAGTCCTGTTGTCCACATCCTCCTCCTCCTCATCACTGTCTTCAGTGTCCTCTGCGGCCACAGGTGCTTTGTCTTCCCCCTCCTCTTGCAGGAATGGCACATGGTGTCTGTGGGCCAAATTATGCAGCATGCTGCAAGCCACCACTATCTGGCACACCTTCCCAGGGGCGTGGAGGAGGGATCCACTAGTTACATGACGGCACTGGAACCTGGCTTTCAGTAGCCCAAAGATACGTTCAATTATCTTTCTGGTACAACCATGTGCTTCACTGTACCGATTTTCTGCACCTGTCCTCAGATTCCTCACTGGAGTCAACAGCCAGGGTAGGTTTGGGTAGCCAGAGTCACCTGCAAGTAGTGAGACACACACATTACTCATGTACAATTGCACAGAGGACAACTATAGGTGCCATACAGTGACATCAATTGGGTGAAAACTCAAGCTCACCTATGAGCCACACTCTCTGCCTCTGTAGTCGTGCCATCACCTGTGGGATGCTGCTATTCCTCAATACATAGGCATCATGCACAGATCTGGGGAAGTTGGCAGTAATGTGAGAGACGTATTGATCTGCACGGCACGCCATCTGGACATTTATTGAGTGGTAACTCTTCCTATTCCTGTAGACCTGCTCATTTGTCCTGGGAGGGACCAAGGCAATATGGATCCCATCAATGGCCCCAAGAACATGTGGTATGTGTTCCGTGGTGTAGAATGCAGCCTTCACAGTTGTCAAATCTTCACTCTGGGGAATGCAATATAGCTGCTCATGTGTTTCTTCAACACAGCCAAAACTCTCTTAAGCAAAACCGAAAACATTGTCTGTGAGATTCCTGCAGCCATTCCCACAATCATATGGAAAGAACAACTTGCCAGGAAGTGGAACACTGTCAGGAGCTGTACTGTAGGGGGTATTGCTGTAGTACTACGAATAGCAGGAATCAGACTTGGCTCCAATTGTTGACATAGTTCAGTGATTGTGGCCCTGTCCAGAAGATAGGTCATAATAATGTGGCATTCCTCCAGTGTAGCCAAGTCAACTAGGAGTCTGTACATGGGTGCTTGCCTCCTCCTCCCCTGCAATGGTTGGTATCTAAGTAAACCAAACATCAGAAGTGTGTGACTACAGGAAGGTTGGACACAGAATATCACAGTTCACAGAGCAGTCACATCCAATATGTTCAAATAATGATTTAAATTTGCACTGGCGTCCTCTACATGCAAATGGACTTCCTCAAAAACTAGCAATACTGTTCATTAGCCATTGTGTCACACAGATGTAGTCGCAGTCGTGTGTCATGAACAGTAGCATCCCATTTGAAATGTACTGTCAACTACTCATCTTCATGCAGTGTACTGGTATGAGATCTAATTTGTGTGCCAGAGTCTACAAGCCAACCAAACTATGTAGCGGACTGGAATTGCATTGGTGTCCAACATCGGTACCTATGACGCACATTAAAATGACCGCCATGAGTACCAGCATTAGGAAGTGACAACTGCCTGTCCTGTATGCAGGGACAGGTGGAAGTTACCACACTCCGCTGGTGTTTGGCGTCATGGCGTCATGGCGGAAGGCGGTCTGCACCGCCATGCAATTCCTGATTGGTTAACATGGAAGTCTATGGAGCACAGGAACCAATGATGATCACCACCGATGGTGATGGTGTTCACCGGTGCGGACGTAACCGCCATTTTCTGCATACATCTTCACTTGATTGCTGACTTTTAAACACATCAGCACCTCCACTGCGTGTGCTGCTGTGCCCTGTGTCTGGAAGTTGCAGTGGCCCATGCTACAGGGAATAGGGACCCAGCTTTCTCATTGGAGGAACTGGAGAAGCTGGTGGATGGGGTCCTACCCTTGTATGGACTGTTGTATGGGACTCCAGACCACCAGGTGAGGCCCTTTTGGGTACATTGTATGCAACATGGATGTATGTTGAAGTATGTGTCTGCTGGCAGTGTGTCATAAGGGGAGTGTATTTATTCTGCATGCAATGTGTACATTGATGTGCAAATAATATGTGAGGTCAATGTGGGATCTATGCAGTATGTAAGCCATTGCTGTAACAGAATGTAGTGTTGAGTTAATGGTGTTCTTTCGTCTGTGTTCCCTATGCAGGTCAGCGCCCATCAGAAAAAAGGGTTATGGCGTGCCGTCGCCAAGGATGTGCAGACCCTGGCGGTCCATATCCAGCAGAGTACCCAATGCAGAAAGAGGTGGGGGGACCTGCGATGCTGGGCCCTTAGAACCGCATAGGCACAGCTAGGGACGTCCTCCCAATGAGGGAGGGGTGCCCATCGGACCATGACCCCCCTAATGGCCCGTACACTGGTGGTAGCCAATCTGGAGTTAGAAGGGCGCTTGAGGGCAGCACAGAAGCCATAAGGGGGTGAGTACACACTGTGTGGAATTCTTACTTGATGTCTGCCATGTTGTATGGGTGCAAGGTTCTAGTCAGTGGATAGCCCAATATGCCCGTTTGGCTAATCTTGTAGAGTCCTGCTTAGCAATGAAGAGTGGTATGTACATTTGGTATTGACAAGTAGCTGGCATCCCATGGCAGGAATGGCTTAGTTAGCCTCAGTAGGTGTGCAGATAGAAGTGTCTGAGTTCATTACTGCTGTAGTTCCCAGGCAATGTTTTGTTATTGTGGTTCATACTGCACATTGTTAGTACCAGTGAGTCCTTGTGATGTGTATGCCATATGTATTGTTGTTGCTGAAATTGATCCTGTGCTCCCTTTCTTTCTCCCCCACCCTCTCTCCTTTTGTCATCCTGTCTTTGTGTGCATCAGCATCATCTTGCGAAGGAGCAGGGGCACTGGCGAGTGTGGGAGCTGCAGCCCACGGGACCCAGGAGGCGGAGAGCAAAGACACTGAGTAAACCAGTGGGTTGAGGGGCGAGGTGAACACCACGGGAAGACAGGAGCTGATACTACTGATTCTAATTCCTACTCTGATGGAAGCTCCCTGGTGTTGGCGGACCCCTCTGGGACTACCCCAGTTACATCATCTTCCACCACCCCCGTACCAGCACCGCCCTCCCAGTATCCCCCCACCGAGTTGCCTGTGACTGCTAACTTAGGAGGGTGGGCGTCTCCTTCTCCCCAGGCACCTCAAGCCCTGCCCCAGTCAGCCCTGCTGCCCTCACTGAGAAGGCTATTGACCTCCTGAGATCCATCTCTGTAAGGCAGTCAACCATAGTGAATGCCATCCAGGGGCTGGCATCCCAGATGCAGTAATGCAATACCTACCTGGAGCTATAGTTTCAGATAAAATCATGTGTAACAACAGATCTATAGATTTGACAATTATGTTGAATTGTCGATCAAAGAATGTTATCTATCTGATCCTGTGTCCATGTAACTTAGCGTACATTGGTGAAACATCTAGGGGGTTTAGGACTAGATATTACGAGCATAGATCATCGTTGAAGACCCAGAAACAAAATGCCACACTATTACACATTGGTCTGAACATGAACACAAAGAAGAGGAAATTAGATGGACGATTCTGGAGAAGATCGTTCCTAAAAGTGGTTATGATACTGACAAGATGAGGAAGAAATGTAAAGCTTTTGGGATTTTTTATTTAGATACATATGTGAAGGGGTTGAATAATGAAATGCCCTGACATAATACACTATAGGAGCTCTTTAGCAAAAGATCTTGCCATGGGGTATGGGTCATGACACTCAGACCTATAGAGTAAGAAGTTGCGTTCATCTACACATTTGTATTAGCTAGCTTCCTTTTTTCTGTCTTTTTTCTATAAAAGGCCCCTGCCATAATTATTTTTTTGACAAAGCACCTGCTGTTCTACTTAGCTATATTCGGGAAAGGTTTGTATTATCTCCCTGCCTTTCCAAGATGGCTGCCACGTTTGAGAGTGTTTTTTGAGAAACTTTTCTTATGAGCAGTCCGTCTTTGATGTTTTGTATATATTGAAGCCGTTACGAGCTAGAACAGGATTGCTGTTAAGGCTGTGGACGCTTAGTACATCGTAGACCAACAGAACGGTTATCTAGTATGAAGAGGCACATCCCCTGGCCGTAAGGTAAGTCGGAACTTAGAGACCAGATGAGAGCTTTATCTTTTTGTTAGAAGAAAGAAACGGTTAGGTCGTGTAGAGCCTGTTATTCTTACATGTATGTTCCATGACCGGCGCAGCAACCTGGATGTTAGTTAAACCTTGTCAAAAGGGTATGAACTGCAAGTAACACCTTTACGCATCAATACATGGCTTTAGTAATATATTACTTGCCGTGTTTGAACGGTAGTCAAGGCATATTTTCACACCTAATGCATGCTCTTGAGAATCTATTAGCTAGAGCAGGGACACAACCCATCTGGGATTACACTAGATGGATATTTCCCCGAAGGACTCAAAAATAAGAATTGTGTGGTCATTTGAACACACAGTGCGAGCGCTAAGTGAGAGATATTGTATTTCCTCTTCACTATATGTGTCACCTTATTCTTGTTTGAGCCTTAATGAGTTCCAATTTGTTCCACTGTAGGGTCTTTAGTAAGAAGATCTTTGTGACCAACTGGATGAGGAAGCACTGTTAGGTATGGAACCTGTTTGCAGATATATGTTTTTTGTAGAAAAGGTTGTCTTCACCTTTAGTGTAAGTTGTGCAGTGTATTTTTTACACGCTTGGTGTTAGTATTAATGTTTATTCTTCAGTTGAGTTTGTGTATATGGTAGTACGGTTAAGAGTCTTTGGGTGTTTCTATTCACTGGTGCTATGAATATTCACATCCACCTTTTTGGATAATGGTAACTTTTGGATTGAAATTAAATGTTAGTGTAATGTACAACATAGAGACCCTTAGAACTGAATAATACGTTCTTTTAATTTTTTGATTTAGATATATATTGTATTTCCTTGGTGCTCTAAATGCATCTGACCTGAAGAAGGTGGTTTGAAATATCATATGTTGATTGGAGGTTTAGATCCACCGAAACGCGCGTTGGCGATGGAGTACTGAATGTTGTGTTTCTTACAAGAAGATAAAGGACAAGAAAGATGTGTTAACTCTGAAACATACCTTTGGAGACTCCTAAAGAGTGGCAGAATATAAACATGTAGCAATATAGGTGGACAATACATGCAATACTGCCATTATTGTGAAAGGAGAATAATCTCCTTTTGTGAAAATAAAGGGCAATGAATTTGTGAACTTCTGGACATATATCTCTCAAATTTATAGAAAGTGCCAGAAGATAAATGCATAGTAACTTGGGTGAATAATAAGTGTTATACTGCCATTTATTGAAAGAAGATGTATCTTCCTCTGAGATACATATCAGTGTTTCAGTTATCCATTTGTCATTCTATCAGTGAAAGATTTGTTGTTGAGATTGATGTTAAAAAAGAATCTTTTTAGATATGTATTAGATCCTTTGATTTTTGTTGGGTGTGTGTTTGTCTTTATACGGCTGTCTTATTATCTTGTTAATCGTGGTTTGTTGGGTCTATGTTGTTTGTTGTTTGAAGGTTTTATTGATGGATGGTTGTCATTTATTGTTGAATATTAGGTTCAATACTTATTTTTTTCTTTTTTGTTTGAAATAAAATGTTTTTTTTTCATGCTTTAAATATATATTAGGATGATTGATGTCTTCGCTTGTTTATAAGATAGGAGAGTCGTACTTTTTGTAAAGTATACCTACCTGGAGGGCATTCACAGTGGCTTGGCTGCCCTACAGAGATCGTTTCAGGCTCTGGCCTACTCCACCAAAATACAGGGATTGGACCAAAGGTATGTGTCCTGGCTTTCTATACTTCTGGCTTATGTTGTTGTAGGATTTCTCTGCAGATAATTCTTGGTGTGACATGTGCGTATGGTGTGTGTTGTGCGTGCCAGTGTGTCACTCTCCCCTCCCTTCCTTGTGTGCTAGGCAGCTTTACTCACTGTTGACGGTGGCATTGCTGCTCCTGTACAGAATCAGCAGGGCTTCAAGTTCGGGTTCCATGGCGGCTGCGAACTCCTCTGTGTACCTGGAGGTGAGTGTCTCCTTTTATATGATTCATTTCTGCCAGGCTTTTCATGGCAGTGGTCCTGCCCTGGAAATTCTGGTGATCTGCTATGTCATAATATGGTGGCCGGGGAATGGTTTTCTGCCTGCCTGGAGATGCCAACTGCCATGGTCAGACCACACTGGCGATTCAGGTGGTTCATTAGCAGTCTATGGGAGGGATCACCGCCATGGTCATAATTTGGCGGTCTTCACCGCCAGCCTGGCGATGGTACTACCAATGTCATAATAAGGGCCTAAATCTTTTGCAAGGCCAAAACCTTTATTTTTAATTACTGCTACGTCACCCCTAGTGTAGGCCCTAAATGCCCTTAGGGCAGGATGTGTGTCATTTAAAAAGCAGGACATGTGCTCTTAAATTTTACATGTCCTTACAATGAAAAATCTCCAAAGTTATTTTTCATTGTGTAAAGGCTGATTCTCCCAAACAAAAGCACAGGGTTACATCATTACACCTAATAAAGCATGCCATCAGTTTAGGGAAAGGTAGAACCATAGTTCCAGGACTCAAATGATTAGAAATCCAATCTGATGGTAAATCCAGCTTTAAAATAACACTTTTAGAAATTTGGCATTTTCCTTCCTAGAACCTCTAGTATCCTTTTCCGAGCTAACCACCAACTGTCATCTGGCAGCCTGTTAGGAGGTGTGAATGGCTCTCAGGAAAAGGAACAAATGGGCCTGAGCTGGGAGGATGTGTGGCCTCCCCTTGACAGGATGACCTGAGGCATGTGACCACCAATTCCAGAAGCTTCGAAAGGGCAGCCCCTGTCACAGGCAGATGTATCTTAAACCAAATCCTGCTCCTGCCATTGTCCAAGTGGCCAGAGTGGTACCAATTCCAGTGGGGGGTGGGGAATCATTCCAGAACTAGCTTGCTGGGTGAGGTTCCTAATTTTCCTAGCCATACCTGAGGAGTGTGCCCAGAGCTTTGACCAGGGGAAGAAATATTTGGCACATGTTGTATTTTGGCAGAGCAGTACACAGCAAGTGCTGTTAAAAGGAGTAGAGTTGTCCCTGGGAACATTTTCTCATTTGGACAGAGAGTTTTCTAGAGCCACAATCTAGTTTCAAGTGGCACCCCTGGACACCTTCTTAAGAACACTAGTGGATCTGAGGAAGACAGAAGGATGACTGCATGTGATGAATCCTTTGGACTTCAGAAAGTGGACTGTACTTACTGTACACTGACACTGGAACTGCTTTCACTTGAACCCAGGACAGAAAATTGGACTCCAAGAGCTATTTGACAAGTCCCCTATTAAGCTGAAGGGACACAAAAGCGTCAAGAAGCCCACCTTCCTATTTCCAACTGGACTTGCTCTGGACCCTGCTGATAGCTTGCTCTATAGTGACGTCCATCTTGGACACATTTGGTTCCCCCTGTTTTTTAGCTTTTCGCACTTGCACATTTTACACATTGTACATTTTAGCTACATCGCGTTTAAGCAGTAGTATTTTGTATCTGTCTTACACGTTATCATTCTGAGAAGGCATGGTACATTACATTTGTTTATAATAAGCTTTCCTGCCACACAATCAGAAGCACTTCATCCAAGGCTACATACCGAATGAGATATTCTGTGTGCCGTCTTGCCAGTTTCAGGCACAATACAGTTTAATATATAAGCAATGTGCTAACTAGAAGGGTCAGATGGGGCGACCATCTCGGGACTGCTGTGCTCGACAATGCAGGTTTGCTGGCTCTCATCCACCAGCCTTCTGGCAAAGATTACCATTCACCACACAGGCAGACTCCTGACACTAGTTTTAGGTCAGAAGCTAAGG
The DNA here is from genome assembly GCF_031143425.1 of Pleurodeles waltl. Lineage (NCBI taxonomy): Eukaryota > Metazoa > Chordata > Amphibia > Caudata > Salamandridae > Pleurodeles > Pleurodeles waltl. Next base: position 523,412,811 of record NC_090442.1, read on the forward strand.
TTGATCCCTTAGACTGGGCAGGTGAAGGGTACACCCTAATATGCTCTCCTTAGGGTATTAGGGCTGAGAAGGAATATTTAGAATTTCTAGAACTAGCTACCCATGGTGGGAATGTTCACTGTTTTCACCCTGTTTATAACACTGTTTAGTTTGCTTTGTTTCGTCTGCCTAATTACAAAGCTCATTCTCTCTATATGAGAATATGTTAGTTTCAATAAATGCATTGAAAATTCATCACTTATCTTCTATGTGCCTTCACCTTGGCATGCATGAGTAATATGATAAAAGGGTGGTATCAGTTTTCATGGCTTCCCTGGGGAGGTCTATTGTCATGTTTCATGTTTCCACAAATCACCTTCTTCTTACAAGGCTAGAGGTTCACATGAAGTGCTGAAAGCTAGCCAGGAACCAGGTTTACAGTTTCTGGTGGTGTGGAAGGACTCAGTCCCCCATGTTCTGAAGTTCTGCCGTCCCAAACGCCCAGTCCTGTTTCATAATAGGAATTGCACCACAGCCCTGGCATGAATCTTGAACTCCACAAGTGGTGCACTTAAGTTCCTGGGCCCCTTGGACAAGCGTCAGAGTGTACATTTTCTGTCTACCCTAAAAGCTGGGAGTTAAAAACATTTTGAAGGATTTTTGCAAAGAAAAACAGAGGCTACCATCAGACAGCCGCTGATCAGCAGCTGCCAGTGTTAAACTGCTGACTGGACTCAAATTGCTGGTTTTCACTGCAGTAAGGATCCTGACTTCCAAAATGTTTCTAAGTGTGATGGTAGAAATATTCACCTTGCAAAGGTGCCAAAAGTGTCTAACCAGTAAGTGACCTCCTTTGAGTGTGAATTTCTAATTTCCTTCACTCATAGCTTTACTGACAAAAGTCAAGGGCTTCACCTGTGTTTCTGAATAGCCAACAGTGATCCGGCCTCATGGAAACCATCTCCGCCAAAGCCTGTTGCATTGCCTTGGTGAGGATTTTCGACTTCCATCTCAGAGACTAAGGGCCTGATTTGGATCTTGGTGGAGGAGAATACTCCATCACAAATGTGACAGATATCCTGTTTGCCGTATTACTATTCCATTATATCCTATGGGGATCGCAATACGGTAGACGGGATATCTGTGACATTTGTGATGGACTATTGCATCCGCCTAGATCTAAATCAGGCCCCAAGTCAGAAGGTAAATCTCCCCTCCGGATGAACCTGCTCCATTTGTCTGACCCGTGCTCTATCTTGGTTGGCCTTAATTTTTTATTTGGCTGGTCTACTGCAACCAGATACCGGCAGTGGACGTTTGGAGCCTTTTGGAGCTTTAAATATCTAAAATGTTGAAAAATCACATCTCTGGTTCCCTACATCTGATTTCTGTCATTTTGGTGTCTATTTGCCCATTAAACATTTCTCTGTTTTTTTATAAATTGGAGTCGGAGTTTATATTCTGCTGTGTCTTGTACTTTTGTAACTGCTTTGCTACTGCTAGATGCTTTTAACAGCTCTCCTAAGTTAAGCCTGTCGGCGCTGTGCTACCTCTACCCAGGGCTGAGCTCAGATTTAAAATATTGAGACCTAACTGGATCTAGTAAAGAATAGTCCTAGTGCTATTATTGCTTTAAAAGGCCTACCATTCAATTCAACTGATAATCCGCTTTCTTACTGACACAGAATGTGGTATCTTAGAACATAATTTGACTCCATGAATGGTGCAGGACTGTCACTTATGTGGTACTCTCTCAGCGATGTTCCAGCAGAGCCAGACAATCTATATGTGATGGGGGAAAGGTAAGTTTGTGCAATAAAGGTGCCCTGTTGTGCAATGAAAAACATTTTTCATTTTAAATATCACACTGAAATTCAAAATATGGTTGGAAGAATATGATTTTAGTTTACAGAAACTCAATGCAGCAGCAACATTCAATTAGACACAGGCACACATATAGCATGTCACATCTATCTTTTCAAGGAACACCCACAAAGATGGTTTTTTGACACATAGCACATCCTATTGTGGGCAGCTTTAATTCTACAGAAAACTGACATATAAACTTGTGTCCTAGCAGGGTTAAGAGCAGGCAGGGATATACTGCCAAAACCTCATCTTCAAAACTGGTGGAAGTTCAGACCAACTCCCAGGTTACTGCCATTTTATATAATTGATTGAGTCTCATAGTGGCTCATCCAGGAACACATGGGGACCTGAGTTGAACAGTAAACATGTGGCAGCCAACACATCAATCACATGTCCATGTCCTTCCTGTAATAATTTGTGCATGCTTAAAATGAGCAGATGTCTTGGTGTGGTGGGACACCCCTGCATTGAGTGGCCAATGCTGGAATGTGCAGGACACACTAGCAAATAATGGTGACCCCTGGCACCCAGGCATAAAGAGATGCCCATGACAAATGAAAGACACTTTCAAGATGAGGAGAGTATACCTGCATTGGGGTAGCAGTACTTGCCTAAAGTGACCACATTGAGCGTAAGAATAGGATATCCATCAGGTGACATGCCTGATGTTTGGTGGCAAATGCAAACGTCAGGTTGCCACCCTCACATAGATTTACCATCAATGTCATACAGTGGTCGTTTCTAGCATAGGGTGAAAACTCCTGAAAACTGGTGGCCTGTCCTGGCACTAGTGTTCCCTTCCTTGTATATTATGAAGATTTCTAGTATATGTCTCTTACAATGAGGATGTCCAGCATAAGGTGGGGATCCCAAAAGTTTGGTGGTAATTCCTAGCAGAAGCTGAGCATTCCTGGCATAAGGTGGGATATCCTAAAATTTAGAAGTCCTGGCAGTAGATACACTTCATGGTAAAGATGAGGATCCATAGCTTATTACAAGGACATTGGATGATAACGAAGAACCTAAGCATAAGGTGTGCATCCTGGGTATCTGTTTGCCACTGCTTGCATCTTGCGGCTAAACTATGTTATGGTGAGCAACTCTGACAATGAGTGGCCACCTCTAGAATAAAGTGGCCATACATGCATCAGCTATGCACCCACGGCATAAGGAGGCCATGTCAGCCATAATATGGGCAATGTCACACCCAGAGGAAGGTGGCCACCGGTGACATGGCTCTGGTGTTTTGGCAGGTTTTATATAGCGCAAACCTGTCCTAAGACCATTAGAGTGATTTATATTAGCACCAGATTACATTATCACATTTTTTAAGTGTGTAGCAGTGGCCATCCCTGGAATAAGGTTAGCATCCATGATAGGAATTGTGTATTTCGGGTACTTGGTGGCCTCTCATTGAATATGGTATCTGTCCTGGCATCTGGTGGCCAGATATTTGGTGGAGACTCTTGGCATATCGGCATTCCTGGTAGCTAATGATGAGGCGCGGTCATTTAAGCCTACGTCAGTTTGCCCGGTGCAGTAATACATGTGTGTAGTTGATGAGTATGCCAAGTTAATACTGTGGACCAAAGAAGTGTAGATAATTGAAAAAAGGAAACTAAATATTCTTGTTCAAAATGTGTGTATTTCCATGAAATGGCAAGCTGATAATTGAATAACTCATATTGAGTGTGAGCTATTTGTTACAAATGTCATTCCCTTCCTGCCAGAGGACACTGGTTGCAAATGCTGTTCGGTATATTTACTGATACATTGCTATAACATCAGTCATCATTACGAAGCAAGATGCTATTTACACTTTGATAAAAAATGGTAGGAGATCACATAAAAGTTGAAACAAAAACTATTTACCTGTGGGTGCCTATGTTTTTAGACAATTATTATGTAAATTGTGCTGAAAAATGCCTTATGTGCCTGATTTTTTTCAGCGTTCTTGATGGGCAACCCCCATAACCCAATGGCCTAGATTGTTTGATATTTAACGTCTTCACTGCCAGGCCTTTTTCCCCTCAGGTGGCAAGTGTGGTATTGTGTTAAGAATAACAACAACAAAAAAGAAAAACAACTTTAATGTATTTAAAATGTAGCATATAATTTGTGTAATTTTTCTTTTGTTTTCCTTGCTCATTGTTTACTTTTATTGTGTAACATGGTATCTTCCCGCTGCCCCTGCTCCAACAACGGTACTGCCTGGAATGTGGAGAGTTGGCAGTTGGTGAAGGAGCAGAGAAGGAGTGGCTGGAGTTTCTTTCCTTCCATCAAACTTTGACTAATAAATACGGATTACAGTTTATCTTCCTTGGTTCTTATATATCGATTACTTAATTTTGCCTTTTTTTTGGCTATTTGGGGCAGTTCGCGCTTAGGCCCTCATAACTTTTTGTCCACATGAGCTACCCACACTAAATTTGTGTCCTTTTTTTCCAACATCCCAGGAATTCTTGAGGTACCCAGACTTTGTGAGTTCCCCTGAAGGAGACCAAGAAATTAGCCAAAATAAAGCGAAGATTTCGGTATTTTAAAAAAAAAATGGAAAAAAGGGCTGCAGAAGAAGGCTCGTGGGTTTTTCCCTGAAAACGGCATCAAAAAAGGTTTGCAGTGTTAAAATCACCATCTTCCCAGCTTTCAGGCAGACTTGAATCAGAAAACCCAATTTTTCAACACAATTTTGGCATTTTACTGGGACATACCCCATTTTTACATTTTTTTTTTCTTTCAGCCTCCTTCCACTTAGTGACAGAAATGGGTGTGAAACCAATGTTGGATCCCAGAAAGCTAAACATTTCTGAAAAGTAGACGAAATTCTGAAATCAGCAAGGGGTCATTTGTGTAGATCCTACAAGGATTTCCTACAGAAAATAACAGCGTAAATAAAAAATATTGAGATTGAGGTGAAAAAACAACAATTTTTCTCAATGTTTTACTCTGTAACTTTTTCCTGCGATGTCAGATTTTTGAAAACAATATACCGTTATGTCTGCTGGACTCTTCTGGTTGCGGGGATATATAGGGCTTGTAGGTTCATCAAGAACCCTAGGTACCCAGAGCCAATAAATGAGCTGCACCCTGCAATGGGTTTTTATTCTATACCGGGTATACAGCAATTATTTTGCTGAAATTTAAAGAGTGAAAAATAGGTATCAAGAAAACCTTTGTATTTCCAAAATGGGCACATGGTTATTTGCACATAACTGAATTCCAGGGTGCCCATACTAGCATGTGAATTACAGGGCATTTCTCAATTACACGTCTTTTTTACACACTGTCTTACATTTGGAAGGACAAAATGAAGAGAAAGACAAGGGGCAATAACACTTGTTTTGCTATTCTGTATTCCCCCAAGTCTTCAGATAAAAATGGTACCTCACTTGCGTGGGTAGGCCTGATGCTCGCAACAGGAAACGCAACATGGACACATCACATTTTTACATTGAAATCTGATGTGTTTTTTGCAAAGTGCCTAGCTGTAGATTTTGGCCTCTAGCTCAGCCGGCACCTAGGGAAACCTAGCAAACCTGCGCATTTTTAAAAACTAGACACATAGAGGAATCCAAGATGGGGTGACTTGTGGGGCTCTGACCAGATCTGTTACCCAGAATCCTTTGCAAACCTCAAAATTTGGCCCACAAAATACTTTTTCCTCTAATTTCGGTGACAGAAAGTTCTGGAATCTGAGAGGAGCCACAAATTTCATTCCACCCAGCGTTCCCCCAAGTCTCCCGATAAAGATGATACCTCACTTGTCTGGAAATGCCCCAAAACACTATCTGGTCACATCAAAATGATCAAATACAAAACTACCCATTTGTTTGGGGGGAGCAACCTGCGTTTTTGGTCCTGGGCTCAGCAGCCATCTAGGGAAACCTACTAAACCCAGACATTTCTGAAAACTAGACACCCGAGGGAGTCCAGGGAGGTTTGACTTGCGTGGATCCCCCAATGATTTCTTACCCAGAATCCTCAGCAAACCTCAAATTTAGCTAAATAAATCACTTTTTTCCCACATTTCTGTGTGGGATCACCGCACCGGGACACATTTTCTACCACCCAACGTTCCCCCTCAGTTTCCCAGTAAAAATGATACCTCACTTGTGTGGATGGGCCAAGTGCGTGTGACAGGGAAGAGCCAAAAACATGTCGAAATTGAGGGAGAACCAAAGCGGGTCCAAAAGGGCAGTTTGAAAAAAAACATTTTTAGGCTGACAAGTGCAGCAGAATTTTTATCGGTATAAATGGGACAATGTTGGGTGGTAGTAATTTTGTGGATTCATGCAGATTCCGGAAGGTTCCATCACAAAAATGTGGGAAAAATGCATGATTTTCAGCAAAGTTGGAGGTTTGCAGGGCATTGTGGGTAAGAAAATGGTGCAGGGTGCATGTGAAGCACACCACCCTGGAATCAACCGGATATTTAGTTTTCAGATGTGTCTGGGTCTTGTGGATTTTTCTAGATGGCAGCGTCCCAAAGTCCAAAAAGTGCTGCCCTCACCATTCCAAGTGGGACGATTTTGAGAGTTACCAAGCTCTAATGGCCCAAATGTAAAACCAAATCCCAAAATAATCAAATGTCTTCTTGCTTGCCGTGGGATAAAATGTTTTAGTGTGGGGGGAGAGCTTCAGTTCAGTTCACTTCAGTTGGGGTGGGGGCATAACCAGGCCCATACTCATTAGTAGCCACCACCCCACTATTCTTTTTTTAAAAATTTTATTCCATGCTATCTACTATACTTTCTGCCCCCCCGGGGTGTGGATCTGTGGTAATTGCCCCATCTGCCCACTGGTGGGCAGAACAACTTTGGCATCATTTATTTGGGGTGGGTTATGGCCATACCCCCACCCTCTTATTTTGAGGTCTCTGGAGGGCTTTCTGCCCACCCTTTGGGCAGATGGGCCTTCCAAAAATAGGCCAATCTGCCCGAAGTGGGGCAGAAATGGCCAACAATAATGTGCCCACATAGGGAGGGACCCTTGCCCAAGGGGCAGCCCCCCCAAACAAAACACACACATACACACACACCAATCCCTGGTGACTAGTAATTTCTGCACCCCGTGGCCTAAATACAATTTGCCCCCCAGGGGAGCGACCCTTGCCTAGGGGTTCGCTCCCCATGCATAAAAACATAAAGTAAATACACATATATGTATCCCTGGTGTCTAGAGGTTTCTGCCCCCCCCGGAGGCAGATCGGCTTATTAGGCCGATCTGCCCCCAGGGGGGCAGAAATGGCCCAAAAATTATTTGCCCCCCTGGGAAGCGGCCCTTGCCCAAGGGGCCGCTGCCCTTATGTTCATTTGAAAAAAAAAAATCCTTGGTGTCTAGTGGGCATTTCTGCATCGCATCAAATGCTTGCAGAGACATGGTAGGAAAGAAAAGGCCTTTCCTTTCCTTTCATGTCTTTGCTGGCCCCTCCTCCCGAGCGGATGGGAGGTGACCTCTGATGAGGTCCGCACTCTTTCGCGTGCTGACGTCATCAGACATCACTGGGGAGCTCGGGGGGGGGGGGGGTCAGGGTGAAAGGTGAAGCAATTCCACTTCCAGCCCTGACCTGGGGGTTTGGGGGGGGCGGCCCTCGGGGGGAGCGGTAGCCCTTCTCCCAGGGGCTGGTAAATGGACGTAATGGTTACGTCCATGGCTCCACACAGGCACAGTCATGGACGCAACCATTACATCCATGGCGTGCAAGGGGTTAACCAAAGCCTTTTTGTCATCATTACCCATGTTGAACTGCATTGAATATCTGTGTTTCTTTGCTAAACTGATTTTAGGTTGTCAGCTCAATAAAAGTATAAAAGTTAAACAAAAAATACAGAAAGCTGGTGCATTGTAGAATTCTAAAATTACCATAGATTTGAAACCCTTAGGAGATTCACAAAAATCTACAGGAGTATAGAATGAAAGGTACACACATAGTAGTTAATTTATTTGCATATTCTTTCTTCAGCAAATTTACATACAGACTTGCTGATAGACTTGGCATCCTTGGCATGGTCGCCCCTAACTTTTTGCCTCTGCTTCCCGGGTTGTGGATGTATGCTGGACTCTGTTCTTGCTGTTTTGATACTCTGGGCACTTTACCACTGCTAACCAGCGCTAAAGTACAGGTGCTCCTGTGTAAAATGTATGTGTAGTTGGCTTTTCCATGATTGTCATATTTTATTTACTAGTAAGTTCCTAGTAAAGTGTACTAGAGGTGCCCAGGGCCCGTAAATCAAATGCTACTAGTGGGCCGGCAGCACTGATTGTGCCACTGTTAGTGCATCTGACCTTATTAAGTAAACTTACAAGACGCGAATAGGTCGATGAACCTTTTGACTCGCAATTAAGATGTCCTTACCATAGCTCCAGTACATGCAGACCAATAACCAATACACAATCAATAATCAACAACAATCACTAACAATAATAATCAATGTAGTCCGTAATTGTCATGCACCATGACCTTCCAGTCATGAATAACCACACCTTTAGAATTTCATTTCCCTATATTAACAATGCTATGGTCATGTAGATTAATCTCAAAATCAAATGAAACGCATACAGAAACAATATTGGCTGTCCAAAGCGGCGGAAGAAACGTAATCTAATCAGAGCACATTCTAAGGTTATGGTATAAATTAATAGCAAAGTCAACTGTGTCAAAGTGATTACATACATTCGAAATCAGCAGAGAAATTTATCAAGCATTATTCCCTATTAGCATAACTTAATTGGTGAGGATCCTTAACTAACATCAGATTAGCATCAGCATGTTGGGCTTCAGGCTAAACAATTTAGTAACATCAGTTTGGAAAAATATCTAACTATGGCTCTATTAAAACAGTGCAGTTGGTACCTAAAAAGTAAATATACATAATAGTCAACAGTCTAATTCATAATACCTATCCTCAGTGTGGATCAGCAAGCAGAGTCAGTCTTCGTCATCAGGATATCAATCGATCCGCAAGGCATCAGGATTCAGCATCAAAGTTCAGAAAATGCAAAGTCTTTAAGCATTAAAGTTAAGCACGTCTTTTGTCAGGACGCAAAATGGGCAAGAATGAACTATCCCTTTTTTGTGCACTTTTGTTAAATTAAAACTAGTAAAACTATGTCTCAAATCCCTATTGGTCAGTTAATTGCATTTTCACATTTTGTCCAATAAAACTAAAACTCCAAATCTATGACTTCTACTATCACTCCGTTCACTTCGTTGATTGGTTGTCCTGCAATGTCCTCATCATCTGGCTTGTCAGGTAACAATATTGTTGCAGCTTCTACTCCAGTCAGTATCTCCATTGTTCTCCTCCTGAGAAAGTCAGTCTCAAATGCATTACACATAAAAAGTTACATTAGCAAGAACAACATCTTCTAGCATTCGGTTCTCATGAGAACCTTCCGTTATGAGCACATTTAAACAATGCAAAATGGAAAATCACAGTTTAACCCTTTAGGACAGCCATTTATTAAACGTTAAGAAATACAGCTTTGACATGAGGCCTGGCAAGTAGGCCAAGACCTTTGCTAAGTTAAGGCCTACAATTAATAAAGCTAGGACATAATGCATAACCTTTAATATGACATATTACTATATTAGTCAAACATATATTCAACATTTCACAGTATTAGGATATTAATAAGTACACTTTGTGAACATTGGCGGCTACTCATTGTAATCACATTTTAAAATACGTGAATTATTTTTCTACATTATTATATTTTCTACACAAACCCCTTGTTCAGAATACATGAACACTTGTTAATCATTTATTAATAAACCTGCGCTAGCACCACCCACATTAGTAGTCCTGTAAACATGGCTCAGACTTGCCACTGCAGTGTCTGTAGGTGTAGTTTTAAACTGCCAATTCGACTTGGCAAGTGTACTCACTTGCCAGGCCTAAACCTTCCCTTTTCATACATGAAAGGCACCCCTAAGGTAGGCTCTAGGTAGCCCCACGGGCAGGGAGCAGTGTAACTTAAAGGTGGGACATGTACTTGTGCGGTTTTACATGTCCTAACAGTGAACTATTGCTAAATTTGTTTGTCACTGTTGCAAGGCCTATCTCTCTCATAGGTTAACATGAGGGCTGCCTTTAAATATCTTTAAAGTGCAGATTCCCTTTGAGAGCAGATGGAAATATGGAGTTTGGGGTCTGTGAACTCACAATTTAAAAATACATCTTTTAGTGAAGTTGGTTTTTAGATTGTTAGTTTGAAAATGCCACCTTTGAAAAGTAGGCATTTTCTTGCTTAAATCATTCTGTGACTCTACCTGTTTGCGGATTACCTGTCTGGGTCAGTTTGACAGTTGGGCTGTTTGTGAATCCCCTCTAGACAGTGAGACAAAGGGATCTGGGGTTTAGCCTGCATATTTTGATGAGCCATCTGAGCTAGAGTGGAGGGAGGAGTGGTCTCTTACACCTGAATAGGCTGTACCTGCTCTCTCACAATGCAGTCGCTAACCCCCTGGTGTGTGTCTTGGGCCTGTCCTGGGCAAGCTATGATCTTGAAAACAAGAGAGACTTCCCTTTGAAGTTTACCGACTTCAAAGACAGAAAGGGGAAAAGTATTGGACTCAAACCCCCTGAAACGTAGATCACTTCTGGATTCAAGAGGAACCTCTGCCAAGGAGAAGAGCTGAATAGCTGAGGAGAAGTGCTGCCCATGCCCGTGACTGTGCCTTGTTGGGCTACCCTGCAGTTGTTACTTCTGGCTGTGAAAGACTGGACTTTGCGGTATATTCCTGCTTGTGAAGAATCTCCAAGGGCATGAATTGAGCTTGCCTCCTGTTTTGAAGTCTCAGGGCCATCAAAGACTTCTGCTGTCAGCACCTGGGCTCTCTGCTGAGACTCCTGTCCTGCCAAGTGGTTCTCTTTCCCATCTCTGGACCATTCAAAGATGAAGTTGGCAGAACAAGAGCTGAAAATCCACGCACAGAATGGCATGCATGGAAAATTTCGGTGCACCATCTGCAACGCGACTGATAAAAGATGCGCCGCCAGTTTGCGGCTAAAATCAACGCTCCACCTGCATCGCATCTGGGAGATCGATATATCGCGGCTGGAGAAACAGTGAGCAACACCCACTTGTGGCTGCTGATAACGACGCAAACCCCACGCAGCGTGATTTTCTGACACTGTGCGACCGGATTTTCCATCTGTCTGGAATTCAACGCATCACTCTCTTGCGAGTCAGAAAAATGATGCATCGCTGACCCAACCAGAGAAGAAACAATGCATGGCCTTCCTTGTGGGGAAGGAATCGACACATCGCTGCCTTTTCCGATGCGCGCTCGCCCGTGCAACTTTATTTTTGATGCTAACCAGGTACTTTGTGCAAAATCATTGTTTCCATTGTTTTCTTTGGGGTAACAACCTTATTCTTTTGAAAATTCATATTTTATCTTGTGTATGTTGCCTTTTTGTCATTTTGGTCTTGTTTGATTTAGATAAATATTACCTATTTTTCTAAACTGGTGTGGTGTCCATTTTATAGTGTTTTCACTGTATTACTGTGTGTGTTGGTACAAATACTTTCCACATTGCTTTTGAGTGGAGCCTGCCTGCTTGTGCCAAGCTGCCAAGGGGGTGGTTGGAGGTTAACCAGGTGTGTTTCTCCTTTGCCCTGACTAGAGTGAGGGTTTTTGCTTGGACAGGGGGTAACCTGGCTGCCAACCAAAGACCCCATTTCAAACACCTGCTAAATATTTTATTGGTCGGAAACACTTCATTTCCCACTTCCAAGCAGTGCCATCACCGAGGCAAGGGTGTGGACAGAGGGGCTGTTCCTTAATACCTGTGCTTTTTTTGGAAGCCACACTCAATTCAAAATGTATTTATGGATTTTGATACAGCCATGGCGTGTTTATCAATTACAAGGTAGCTACGAGGGATAATACCAATAAATGGCCCTAAATTCTGGAGCTGTTATGTTTTTCTATCCCTAGACAACGTCTGTTTTTAACCTAGAAACAGGGGCTCTTGCTATGTGTGCGCCTCACATTATTTTTTGACTCACACCCTGGAAAACATCGGACATGCATGATTCTAAACCTAAATATCGAATTCTTATATTAGCTGATTGCAGTATTAAACTCCAGATGTGGCCAGAAATATTCAGGTAATCTGATTCTGGGAATAATAATCTCTGCATTTATACCCCAGGTCACTGTTTTGCGCACCTAAGTTCTGTTTTTCTTGTGCAAGGAAAAAAAAGGTGTCTCAGACTGAAGAAAATAGGTTTGTGGTTGGAACAGCTTTGGGTACATTTTTGCAGATGTGAAACAGAAATGTCATGCAAGGCCATTCAAACTACTGTATAGCCTATTATATGAAGTGGGTCACTAACTCGCTTTGTTGAGCCCCTGTCTCAAGCAGTGATGAACATGGCACATTTAATCGTAAAATAACTGTGTGGAGAGAGTATTTCTTCCAGTATTGGTTGCAAAAAATGTTTGTCACCCTCTTGCTATCTTAAGGTGAAAGTAAAACACTCAGGCCCAGATTTACAAAGATTTTGAGTTGGAGTTGCTTTATTTTGATGTAGCCCTGACACAAAATCCTTTTTGATATTTACAAAGCAATGCAAATTTTGATTTGTTTTGCTTTGTGATAAAAAGTAACAACGTTGTGCATTGCACTGCTTTGCATCAGATAGGACCTTCATGAGTTGTGCATCCTTGTTCCCATTCATCCACCCATGGATTTTGTTACACACCCATATTTACAAAGAGATGTAGACATGGGTGTGCCCCAAGATGGTGCTCCTGTCGGAGGCTGGCACAACGAGGAGAAATATCTAGATTTTTCCTTGTTATTCCCTCTTGCATATTTGCTGAATTCTGCAGCACACATGCAGAGAAAAATTAGCCTCAAAGGATAGTATTTGTGTAGGAAGGCAATCCTTCCAGCCCAAAGACTAGCCTGACCGCAATATCACAAGGGTGCCGGAGTTGAAAGTGCAACAGCACAGAGAGACAGCTGAACTGCAGCATTTCTATGCACAGTTCTGCTCCCTCCATTTGACTCAACACAGCATAGCAACGTTACTTTCTGCACTGCATTGGACTACTTCTGTGTAAATGGCTCTCATTGCTTCGTGCTTAAGCTTAATTTAACGCACGCTCTTTAGAGACCTGCCTTAGTTTGAAGCTTCATTATTTTCAACATTTATTTTCTGAAATTTGAGCTGCAAACCAATGGATACTAGGCACGTTTTGAGTTTTGCTTTTTTCCAAACCAAGGGCCAGATTTACGGAAAGTGGTGCTGCACCAAGTGCAGATCCACTTTCCCTGCGCCCCATAGCACCCCCCTACCACCACCATGTGTGCACCACATTTAAAATACAGCGCACCATGGCGCAGGGTAGGGGGCAATAGTGTCATTTTTTTATGACACTATTGATGTACTCTGCAGGAGTAGCACTAGAGTATTGGCTCTACTCCTGCAGATTACGTATGGGCCCATTCTAGAGAACGGAATCCCACTTTTAACGCCTGCTCTTGAGCAGGGTTTAAAAGTGCCATAACAAATGACATAAGGAAATCTCACAGATTTCCTTAAGGCATTTTTCCAGCTCCCCTAATGGGGGAAAGCCCCCTTTGCATACATTATGCCTGGCGCAGGCATAATGTAGCGCAAAGGGTTACAGAGTGGTGCAATGCATGCATTGCGCCACTCTGTAAATACGGCGTGGGGATTTTGGCCTTGTTGGGCCACATTAATGCCAAAATAAATGATGTTAATGTGGTTCAAGATGGAGCTAGGGCCTATAAATATGCCCCCAACTTTATTAGCATTTCGCTAACATAGCAAGAGTATTTGTATCATGGGTACTTGCATGGATCCATTTACATGTCGAATTCAAACATAAAATACCTACTTTCGCCTAATTAATATCACAAATGATACAATAAATAGTTTAACACCAGTTTTAATACCTTCTGTGGAAGTTATAAGTACTTTACAAATAAACCAATGCAAATTTACGTGCAAAAAAGAACACGAAAGCAGAATCAAAATCCTTTCAGGTATACAAGTAAGGCGCCTTACATTGCACCAAAACATCCGGCAAGTGATTTACGGGGCATACTATGTAGTGCTAATTTACGTTTTTACCATGGTAATTGCCCTTGGGGGAAATATGCTCATAAAATACAATAGATTTCCTTTAAATATTGATTTTCGGAAGGTTAGGAGACCAGACAAACAATTGCATTTTTTTGTTTATTAAAAATGCAAGTGGCCCTCATTTAAAACCTAAAATAAATTTCTCGACGGTAACAAACCTTTTAATTGAAGAACATTCTTGACAACCGGTTTGCACATATATATGACTTATTAACATATATTTCAAGAAGATCAATCCAGTTACCGCGCCAGTACAAGGATACATGTTTGGGGAAAGGTTATGTATCTTCAACGTGTCAATAAGCCTTGCTTGTTTGATCCATCCTAAGAAATGATGAAACAGAAAGAAAATGGGTTTATTAAGACAGCCTTCTTTCAATGGCTTGTGGAAATATGCCAGAAAAAACATATCGGGAAGATGTTGTTGTTTTTTACTATCTGGCATCAATGACAGGTCACATTTACATGTCTGGAGTGTAATTATCAATTGTCTGATTACGAAAAATCAGCCATAATTTAAAAAAATTAAATTAGCATAAAACTACATGCATTAGAGGTTAATTCTTGAAATGCTCATTTATTTTCGCATTTTGATGAGCTGTGTTAGTCCATCAAAAACAGTATAGTTTTGATCATCAAATAAATGTTCTAACATCCTCATTAATATTCTCTAGCTAGTCCATGCAAAAAGGGCAGCGGAATCTCTTCAAGGAGCATGTTTTAATGAAGTAGTCTTGTGACTCTTTCTATCTATATATAAATACATATTCTTTCTTTCTTTCTCTCTCTTTCTCTCTCTCTCTCTATATATATATATATATATATATATATATATATGTGTGTATATATATATATATATATATATATCAGGGGCCTCTCCTCCGCATCGCCCCTCCCCTCGCCCGCAGCAGCAGCTGCAAAACTTTTACAGTATAAAAATAAAATATGTTTATTACGTTTTTACTGCAAAATGGGTGAGTCCACTGTCGTGCACAGCACTCCCCCTCAGTGCGCATGTATGTTTGGCTGGCTGTCTCGGGCTGGCCAAACATACATGCAGTAGACTCTGTCCAACCCAGCACAGCAGTGCCGGATTGTAGAGAGCAGGCAGAGGCTTCTACTCTGCCTCGGAGCACCCAGCAAGGACGCTCCTTCTAATCATACCACACATGAAAGCAGCGATAGGATTGGACGCAGGGCAGGCTGGGAGCCTAACCCTGCAGATGAGGAGTGGGGGGCGGTTCGGAGGTGGCGCGGCGGAACAGGTAATTCTTTTTTTTATAAATTTTCTCTTTGCATTCCCCAACACCTCCCCTTCTCCCACCAACGAGCCGTGACTGCCCTCTCTCTCTGTATATATATATATATATATATATATATATATATATGTATATATATAATATATCCATATATATATATATATATATATATACACACACACGCATTAAAAGACAAAGATTAAAGTGAAGTTATAATTAGGTGAAAACGTCAGTTAAAACACCCTATGACTATAACTTATGACCTAAAGTAACTATAACTTGTGCCCCCACAATGCAAAGTTTTATCATCAATGATGTCTTTTCAGATGTTGCAGTGATGTTCTCAATGATGTCATAGAACATGTCATGAGTGATGTAATATGTGAGGTTATAAGTAGTGCATGACATCATCTCATTATAACGTCCCTTTAACCTTTGTTTTTTTGGTGAATTTCTACTTGTTTTTTATATACAAGTTAAGATATTATTACCATACCTAAATGTAACAACACTTTAACCTTTGTTTTTTCAGTGAATTTCTAGGTTTTTTTAAACATAGTAATATTTTATTACCATATGTAACACCAACCCTATGATGCACATGGCCATGAAGGCCCTGTGTCCAACCCTCCGTGGGCAGCCAGCTGCACACCGTGCATGACCTTTGCCCGTACTTGTTGTGGGTTGGCTGCAGGATCTCTCCTGCGGCTAGGCCCTGCATTCATCACTAGCAGACAGCTAACCTCACGCTAAGCAAGGCCATGTGCTGTGTGGGGGTTGGCTGCAGAAGTGTTATAACAAAGGCCTCCACAGCCCATGTGGTGCAGCTGACCCGAGCTCCAGGGGACCCCCACAGCACAGTACCCTGGCCTGAGAGCTCATGAGTGAGCCCGAAGGGGGACCTCTCTATGTATTGTGCAAGGGGCTACCTCAACTTTTGTTATATTACTGATAGGCAGGGCCTGACTTGGTCAATGGGACAAAACACCAAAATAAATAAAGTTGGAAAATTGGCTTTAAGAAGGGATCCACATATCAACATATTTAAAGAACACCTTTTATCGGGTAGGCTCTGCTGGGGTTGTGGATTCAATGACTCGGGAGAGACACTTTTCAATGTTGCTGGGGGGCTCCTGCACTCCCTGCAGCCCATACAACATTTAAAAAAAACTTGATGGTGCCACTGCTTCTTCCAGGGACACCGCAGGCCCTAGAAATGTATTTTAAAAGCCCTTGCAAGATATTTTTGGGCTCTCCTTGCAAGAAACAGTAAATGATAAATGAGAGGCTCCTGATGCTCATTTATTATTCTTTTTTCTTATTTTTCAGGTGCCTCAGTGCCCACCTAGGACTTCTTCTTTCTTTTTTTTTGTAGGCCGTGGGGAGAGCCCCAGAGCCCCCAGCACCGCTGGCTCCCTGCAAGCTGCCTCATTGGCCATGTAGGAGCTGACAACGCATTTTATAAAAAAATGTATTTCTTTTTTATTAGCTGGGGTGCCCTCTGACTACCTATCATACCCCCCAGCATTTTTGTAGGGTGGGGATCTTGGGGGAAGCACTAGGGCTGCCCCAGCCCACTCGCTCCGTCCCTGCAAGTTTCATCAAACTGGGGTGCCCCCGTGGCCACCTGAGGCACCCCACAGCTTTTGCCATGTTGGAGGCTGTGGGAGAAGCCCTAAGGCCCATGCAACGCATCTTCCCCCTCTGCCAGCACCCATTCTGGGGGTGGCATTGCTTTTCTATTGCTTACCTCAGGTAGGAGGAATTCTGTGTTTCGCCTTTTGAGAATGCGTGCAGAGAAAGGTTTAGAGCTTTCACCTGGCAGGAGTAGTTTTCTGCTCCCTCTGGATGGGAGCACATTACACTTGCCTGCCCAAGCTCTCACACAGAGAAAAGGCAGTGTACCAGGAGTTGAGGTTCCTGGGACAAAGTCCCTGAATCGGTCCTAGGGATGGGATCTCCAGGGTCCACATCATGTGTTTGGGAGAGAGGCAACTGGCAACCTCCCAATTTTGAAAATTCTGACCCCCTGGAATAGTGTCCCAGCAGCCTCACTGAGGCTTGTGGAGGCAGCAGCGCCACAATCTCCATTCATAAAACAATGGGGCTTTATTTGGGCTCAGGGAGGTGGGCCACATGCCCCATTCCCCATAAAAAGAAAATGCACCACCACCCCATCTCCTAGCCCACCGAGGGTGAGGAGGGGTCATGTAAAATAAGCAGGAGACTGCCACCTTTTAAAAAATATGCAGCAGGATCCATAGATCCTCCACTAATTCATGGTGCCAATTTACAAAAAAGCCACATTTTTCCAAGGGAGGTTCCTCTGGGATCCCCCATCAAGTCTAAGGGGGTAAGGTGTCTCTACCATGCCCCCCCTATATTGTTTTACTTTGTTACAGGACAGGAGAGTGCGATCCTGACTCTTAAAACGGCTGCCATCAGGTCTTTGTTGATGTTGTTGCATCCCCAGATCTTATCTCGAGATCTGTTGGCTACACAAATCCCCTACGGCATGACATATACACATTTTTTAAAGCCTTCATTTCTCAAAAAACTATTGAACAGATTTTAAATCTTCATTTATAAAAACTACTGAGTTGATTTACTCAAAATCACCAAAAGCATGCTTTCTAGAACAAAGATCTAGCTTTCTGCCACATTTCATTTTAATTATTAAATACAAGAGAGGGACAGGGAGATTACTGGTCCAGTGTACGGTCTCCCAAGTGACCTGTTATATAGAAAAGTACACTGTTCCAAAAAACAGGCATCTACAGGCGCACAGCACGGGGCAGGTGAACTGCGACCATGGAGATGGTAGAATAATACCTACTTGGTTGAGGCTAGCGCGATCTTGGGGAGTTCTATCTCGAATTTGGGATGGGCGACTGATTGACCAACTGACTTTGACAAATTGTCTTCAGTTTGTAAGTGACACTCCAGCACTTCATGATTTTTTTGAATAGGAGAAGTAGTTTTCTGGCTCCTGACGAAGCGCCACAGGATCATGTTTTGACCAAAAAAAGACGCGAAACATGTTGACCATAAATAGACAGGATTAGGCATACTACCCTTCCTTCTTTATAGAGTACAGTGGGACATTATTACCGCTAAGACTCTGAATGATTTTAATCTTGGCCTGAACCTTTCCTCTGATTCATTAAAGTGATGTTTTAGGCTCAGAGCCAATTTTATCTTATCCTCACTCTCCTTCACTCACACATCTTTCTCTATCTTTTTAGTCAGTTTTCATTCCAGAGTTCCACCTGGCAAATTGCCTTCGGTTAATTACCATCCCAATTTGTGGGTGGTCTGCCAGACATTGCAGCACCGGTCTGACGAGGAGATAGCCCAATGATGAAACCTGTCGCCCTAGTGGGTGCTTGAGGGCTCTCCTGATATCAATTGTATCTCTGACTCCCTTTGCCCTTGCTTTCCTATATAATAAATAGGTTTGTCGTTTTTTGGAACAGTGTACTTTTCTATATAACATTTCATTTTAATTCCGCAGTTTTTGTGGTATCTCTATTTCTTATGGAAATATGAATGGTGAAAATACATTTGGTTAGCTTATACCTTTGGAGACAAATTTTCACAAACCTTTCCAAAAACAAATTCAGATCCACATTATCTCCTTCCTGGAAAGTTTTGGGGTGATCCATCAAGTGAGGGCCAAGCAAAGAGGGGTTCCAAAATATATTTTCCCTATGTAATTTTCCATAGGAATATTAGACACAAGTACAGTCAACACAGCTAAACGGAATTTCATCAAGATTGGCATAAAGGTAGATCTTTGTCAGAAAGCGTGCTTTTGTTTTTATTTGGTGTTAATCCGTTCAGTATTTTTTGAAAAATGAAGATTACAAATTTATGAACATTTATGTATATTACACACCGCAGGGGATCCATGGATCCAACATATCAAAAGATTTGATGTGATCAGCTGCCACCACATCAACAAGAATGCGGTGGCAGCCAATTTAGGACTCAGTTCTGTGAAAAAGTGAAAAGAAATATATAGGGGGTAGAGTCGGGATACCCTAGGTCTGGTGAAGGCGTCCTAGAGGTAGCACCAGGCAAAAATGTAACTGTTTTTTATCGGCCCTGCAGATCACCATACACTGCTAATTACCTCTAATATTACCATATGATATCACTCATGAAATGTTCTATGATATCATTGATAACATAATTGCAACATCTGAAATGACAACATTGATGACAATACTTTGCGTGGTGGGACTGCAAATTATAATTTGTTTAGGGCACAAGTTATAGTCACTTGAAATACCTATGACTGATTAATTCAGTGGTTTCGCTTGATTAAAATAGTGTCTTCACTGACTTTTTCATCAGATTTTAACGTCCCTTTCACCTTTTAACCTTTATTTTTCATTGAATATATTTATAGATATGGAATAAAGTACCACTGCCATACATTAGTAAATTGTGAGGATATTGCAAGTCACTGAGGATTTCCATTCCCATGCAGAGAAACAAAGGCTGAGGTTACTTAAAAAGTTGTGGAACTCCTAGGTCACTTGCAATATCCTTATCATGTACAGTAGGGGGTACATTATCCCTTATAATACGTGGTCACACCATCACCTTTCCCATAAATCACTCAAATTCCTGGTGTGTAGCTCTTTCATGTGAAAGAGAGAGCATGTTTGCACACATAAAGTAGGAAACAGAATCTCTAGTGTAAAATCTGTCTGAATTTTTTTGAGATGTTTGTGTTGAAATAAGATGTCAGGTGGGATTTAAAGGGTTAAAACTTGCATAGCTTGTGAGCTGAGAACTAATTTATTATTTTGAATATAACCTTGGCACTGTTTGATGAATACATCTGAATACACCTGAAATTTGACAGATACCTTGGGCCAGATTTACTAAGCTCTTGAGTTGCCCTGATTTTTACGCAAGGCGTTGAAAGGCAGTGCAAGAGCTCACTGTGAAATAAGCCATGCAAAGAAACCTTGTCTCTTAAAGTGACATGATAGTTAAGTGTTAGAATGAAACACAGGAAATGTTAAAAAACATACAAAACACTAAAGTTTGCCAGTTACAGCTTAGCAAACTAACTATAACTTGTACCCAAAATGTGCACTGCTTATGACCTCTATAAATATCTCCATATCTTTATCAAAACTTTCCATCTAATTCCATGTGGAATCCAAAGGCTTCTTTTCTGGTGAAAGTATCATCAAATGCCTCAAACAATGCCTGCACCTCTTCCAGTCTGCGGTGTCCAGCACAACCTGAAGCCTAAACCCATCAAAATGAATTCCAGGTAGTAGCATAGAAAACAAGCAACAACTTTTCCAAACTTGGCCCAAGGACATGATCCTGGATGGATTCTTGCCCGCCAACTTTCACTTAATGCCAGATTACTCAGATTCAGCCTGGCATCTGATGTCAACCTCAAAGATCACATTGCAAAGTCAACCAAGACACCATGGTACAAGTTCCATCTGCAAAAGTAAGTGAAAGTGAAGTCATACCGGAACCCAACTTCAGAATTGCCATTAAAGTACTTGTGCTTTCACATCTGGATGGTAACTGTCCTGGTCTGCTCCTCAGCCTATCGGACTCTAGAGTGTATCCCTTTCAGGGCATCCTATACACAACAGCATTCCTCTTCAAGGGCCTGTAGAAATATGACCATGTCACCCTAAACTGATAGAACCCCACTGAAACCCTTTGCTGACCTGCATCATTTTTAAAACCTTCTACATCCTCTGCAAAGCCATCATATTCAACACCCCGGCCAATCTGGCTGACAAGCTTACCAGTTCTGGTCCCTCCCAGCACACCTGTAACTAGTATACTATCAAACTGGAGATGAAGAAGCGCACAAAAGAAAAAGCAAGGCAGCAGCCCTTCTCCATCTATGAATTTTGAATCTGCAACAACATACCTAACTGAATTTAGGAAAACGCTAAACGCAAACCTCTAAAGACACACATCACAATGCTGTAATTGTCCATTCTCACTTACAGAATTCAAATACCTCTTGAATCACATGTTGAGTGCAGCTTTGCCTTGACCCTGTGCGTGTGTGCGCACACACACACATGCACACACACACTAACTATTGTTTACGTTTGGAAGGCATAAGCCTCCTTTGTTTGTAGGAGCTTTCAGTATTTTGGCAAAGACTATTGCGGGATTTCCCAACCATACAAACTGAACGAAATTCTCTTGAAGGACCAAGAGAGTCTTGTCTTAATTGCCTTCAGTTCAATATTAGCGAAATTTAGAGTTGGAAGCACAAACCTTCCAAAACTTAGATCTTACATATCTTCCCCCTCTCCTATCCATAAATCCAAGTTTGCACACTTTTTTAAAGTGTAATTCCACCTATGTATCCTGCCAGATCACTAGCTAAATGGTGTGTGTGGAAGAGCCACATTTCTGATGGGCAAGTCTAGCTTTCTTCTATTTGTTTAAAACTGCGGTGATGCAATCCTATAAAAGAACAGGCTGTGATCACTGAATGACGCAGTGACAGATGCACATATGTGAGGAATAGTATTGGTAGAGCACCTTTTGTTGGGAAACCCACAACTGACAATGATTTGTTTGAGATATGAAGAACCCATTTTTATTCTATGCCTTCTTTCTCTAAGGAATGCATTGGATCATTTGAATGTTTAATCTGAGATACTCGTTGTAGGCCACATAACTCTTCAGACTGAAAAATAATTTCCTATCTCTGATTGTATATCTTTTTTTTGGGCTTTAGTGGGTGGTTATATGTCTTTTCTCAATCTATTGTTTTGTTACTACTGGGCATACAATATAGTGAAATATTTATTGGTAAACCGATCCAGTTTCTGTCATTTTATCCTTTCAAATATTTACCAGAACAGAATTAGCCTCACCCATGAATGTAAGTCTTACTATTCTATGGCCCCCATTCCAACATTGATGGGCGGCGGAGGCCGCCCGCTAATGTTGCGCGGCAGAAATACCGCTCCGCGGTCCAGAGACCGCGGAGGGTATTCAAAGTTTTCCCCAGGGCTGGCGGGCGGCCGCCGAAAGGCCGCCCGCCAGCCCAGGGGAAAACAACCTTCCCACGATGAAGCCGGCTTGTAATCGAGCCGGCGGAGTGGGAAGGTGCGAAGGGTACTACTGCACCCGTCGTGTATTTCACTGTCTGCTATGCAGACAGTGAAATACAAGCGGGGCCCGCTTACGGGGGCCCCTGCAGTGCCCATGCCATTGGCATGGGCACTGCAGGGGCCCCCAGGGGCCCCGCGACACCCCCTACCGCCATCCTGTTCCTGGCGGGCGAACCGCCAGGAACAGGATGGCGGTAGGGGGCGTCAGAATCCCCAAGGCGGCGCAGCAAGCTGCGCCGCCTTGGAGGATTCCAACGGGCAGCGGAAAACCGGCGGGAGACCGCCGGTTTTCCTGCACTGACCGCGGCCAAAGCGCCGCGGTCAGAATGCCCTGCGGGGCACCGCCGGGCTGTCGGCGGTGCTCCCGCCAACCGCGAGCCTGGCGGTCACAGACCGCCAGGCTCGTAATGAGGGCCTATATGTTATGTAATTGTTGAACTTTTTCCAATGCTACATGTCCGTTTTAGGTCTGGCATGACAGCACAGTTGTCTAAAAGACCTATTGTTAAGAATATGTGTAGAGTTGGCATTTCTTAGCCCCTTTAACCATTGACTTTGTAGATCATCTCCCATCAGCTATTGCTTTGAGGCAACATTAATCTCACCTTGGCTCTGCTCAGAGGAATATTGTAATCTCACCATCATGTTATTTACCACTTGGTGTATCATTCTGCCTTCTTGCAAGTGCTTCTATTACAAAGCAAGAGGGACTATTTTACATTAGAAAACCACAACCATTAATGACACTTTTGTCATATTCAATTCTTCATCTTAGATATTGAATTACAGATAGTTTTTTGGCATTTTGGAAGAAAAACTGCAGACAAGGTAACAACACAGGACTATGTGGAGGGCTGAAAGGGGGATGGTATACATGCCTCACATATCAAGTCACAGTTCTTTGAAGTGGAAAAAAGGGAGGAGCACCATACCGGTTTATGCAACGCAGTTGGAAATCCTCTCTGAAGGTGAATAACTTGCGTAGGTCATTCCCAGGGGTTGAGACAGGAGGATCTGTTCGAACCTCTGGGCAGGGCCTTAAAAAGGGTCCCTGTCAAGCG
Organism: Pleurodeles waltl; assembly: GCF_031143425.1. NCBI lineage: Eukaryota > Metazoa > Chordata > Amphibia > Caudata > Salamandridae > Pleurodeles > Pleurodeles waltl. Next base: position 523,436,238 of record NC_090442.1, read on the forward strand.
GAGGGGTAGCACCCATGGTGGACAAATTCACTGTAGTGGCTGGACTCGCACTCACCTCTTTCTTACCCAAATATAGAACTAGGGGCACCCCAGGTATCCTTTGGGCGGGAGTGCACCGGCATGAGCTCCCTATTGTTTGTAAGCCTCTCCTGGCAGTATGCAGTATCCTGCCGGCAGTCCACAGCTTTAGGCGCTGGCCACCAGCCCCACTGAATGGCCATCCTTCATTTATCCAGGAGCAGTAGAATGGTAGTAATGTATCAAACGTCAGGGGGAATCTCATTTACGTAGCCTAGAATGGCTACCTGTGGTGTCAGTGGTGGGAGATGCTCAGTGATTTGCGCCACCTCCCTGTAAACATTATTACAACAGTTTGCTAAGTTAGGGAAGTCCCAGGCAAGGCAGAGAAATGTAGGCTGCGCATCACCACACTGCAAGCATTGTGCGTCCTCAGCCAGTCCCATTTGGTGCAGCTGAACAGGTGTATGATACAGTCTATGCAGTCTATTTAAAGTAAAGAAGTGTGTAGTTGGGAAATAAACCCATCATATCTCAGCGATGGGGGTTTGTGTCCACTTTTCCAGGCAGACCGGGCTCCATGGTGGCACACTGGTGCTTTTTCCTGCATTGTAGAATACGGGTAACTAGGAGGAGAGGGGTTTTATGAGAAGAAGGGTTTGTTATTAAATGATCCAAGGTGTACAGCGTGGTGGGGGCTGAAGGAATGTATAATTGACTACTCATTATATGGTTGCGTTGGTGATATAAGAGGGTGTGAAGAGGGACTGTTTGTTTCAGTAAATATCCCAAACTTGATGAGATCCCCAAACTTGAGCCTACTGACAAGTCCTCTCATCCATCATCGGGGGAGCATGGGATTTCAAATAAGTGGTATAGTGGGAGTATGAAGGCAGAGAAGCAGGGCTCACATCCCCAGATCACCCCAGGCAGAACAAGCACAAGACATCCTGTCAATCTCAGTTCATGGGGGTCTGTAGGGTAAGTATAATGCAGTAGCTAGAGGGTAGAAGGCCACCTGATCTGCCTCTACCAGTGTGTGGCTGAAACAATGTGGGTTGTAGCATATCATGTAGGTATTGGGCTTGTGCGCAATAAGCATATAGATGTATGTCAGGAGCATTAAGTCCACCTTGGTGGAAAGGTAATGTTAGCATTTCTCATGCTACCCTCAGCTGTCTACCTGCTCAGGCCATGGAGACTAAGTTAGGGTGAAGTTGTTTCAAGAACAGTTCCGGGAGAAGGATTGGAATATTTATGAATTGGTAAAGGAACTTAGGTAGGACAATCATTTTGACAATGGTGATCCTCTCTGCCAGGAAAAGAGGTAATCTAGAACATACTGGTACACGCTCTTCAAGTCAGGCAATAGTCTTTTCTTAATTCGCCCTCCAAAGCTCATCAGAATCTCTGCTGAGCCAAATTCACAGATATTGAATTGGCTCGGTGGCCCACTGCAGCGGGTATTCAGATTCGAATGGACGCATGCTCGAGGAAAGAGGAAATAGGCTGGATTTTGACCAATTGATGTGAATTCCCGAATAGCCTCAAAATCAGACAACCTCCTGAATAATGAGGGAATAGGCTCACCTGGGGTTCCGGAATGTACAGTGTGATAGTATATGCATACATAAATAAGGCCCCTGCAGACATGGTGTTGGCATAGTCAAGCAGCTAAGAGCTGCACTGCTATCACAAATAGAAGGGAGAAGAGAGGCCAACCTTACCTCGTCCCTCTTGTAACCTAGAATGGGGCCGAAATTAATCTGTTCAGTTGGAGGTGTGCCATTGTGGAGGGGTAGAGTAGGCTGATCAAGCGTAGACACCATGGACTGATATCATGCTCCAGGAGTAGGTGAAAAGTGTATGGCCACTCTAAGGAATCAAACGCTTAAGTAGCATCTAGCAGCACTGCAGCCGCTTCCGATTTGGGGGTCAATGCTGTGCATGAGGATGAACATCGTGCAAAGGTTGTGGGCAGTCAGGTACTCTGGAACAAATGCTGACTGGTCTGGCCGGACAATGTCAGGCAGAAGGTGATAAGGGGTCACTTTGGCAAGCATCTTGTTTATTAACATTTATCATTAACAGCGGTCTGTATGAGTTGCATTCATTAGCAGGCTTGTCAGGCTTCAATATAGTAACAATAACTGCTTCCCGTAGGGATGGAGGTAACTGGCCCAAGAAAAGAGTCTTCATACATTGCCAGTGTATTTGTGGTGAGAAGCAAGGCAGACTCCTTGTAGAAGGATGTAGTGAGCCCATCCAAGCCCAATGCCTTATCCCCAAGAGGCTCTGAATCACCTGTAGTATCTCCACCACTATGAAGAGGGCATCAAGATACATATGGTGTGCATTGTTGGACCAGAGAAGCTAGAGCGTATCCAGGTAGGCTTCCGGAGCTGCTGAGTCTGGGGTTATGGGAGCCTGGTATAAATGAGAATAGAACAACATCATGAACTGAATCAACTTGTCAAGTTGTGTATGACATGCTTACTGGTCATCGACGAGCTCTGTTACATAGGCATTGGCCCATGGCTTGTGAAGCAAGCCCACCATCGTCTTGCCAGAGTGGTCGCTTTCCTTGTAGGGCCTTGCCACCACCTCCTTTTTGAGGTAGTGGGTTTTCTGATGTGTTTCCTTTTCTTAGGCGGAAAGCTTCTGTGCAAGGGCAGAAAGGGTTTGCACAGTGTAAAGAAGTCAAGCTCAAAGGCATGTACATCCATTTCTAGTGTTGCAAGTTGTGTGTGTATATCTGACTGTTTCACTATACAAGTGCCCCAGATGATGACCTTAAATGTCTCCCACAGAATGGACAGGGAGGCAACGGGGCGCTCATTGTGGGCATAAAAGTCAAGTATGGTCGCCTATTTTTTTTTCTCAAAAGACTGAGTCCCGGAGGGCATTCTAAGCTAATCTTCAAGTGAAGGGCCCTAGGGGAGGCAAGTGGGGAGAGGATCTAAAGCAGAAGGGAAGCATGGTCAGATAGAGTTCGAGGGAGGTGAGTGACATTCGTGGTTCAGGTAAGGGCATCTCAGATGAGCAGACAGTAGTCGATTCTGGACCAGGTACCAGGAGTAGACATGAGGCAAGTGTTCTCAGCACTCTTAGCATGCCCTAAATCCAGACGTCCTGCAGTTGATTATCATCCATGAGGGTGTGCTGTTGGGCAGCCATGCTGGGGTGGGGCCACTTGGTAACACTTGATCTATCTGCAGCTTGATCCAGCATGATATTGACGTCACGGCCCCACTGAATAGTGCCATGGCCCATAGTGGCAGTTAACCACCAGATTTCCAGCAATACCTCTGGGCTGTCCGTATTGGGAGTATATTTTGGGACTAGAATGACTCTGTGTGTAGCAAGCCAGCGACAATGATGTAGAATTAAACAGAGTTAACAGTGAATAACTAAGATGTTTTTCACCTAGTTCAGTGACATAAATAGCGAGTAAAGCTGAATACATCTATGATGACAAACAGAAGCCTAAGGTGAAAACCATCCCAGTTGTTCATTGCTACCCAGCTACAATTTAGTGATGGTCTCCTAAAACCACCTAACCCTGCTCTCCACAGCTATAAAATGGTATATGACTCATGTCAAATTTGTGGCAATTATGTTTTTTAAAAGATGCTTTTTAACCCTGGGGGGTCCCTCTGGGACCCAACCACTAGAGCTAAGGGGCCAGGGTGGCCCACCCTGGCTCCCTTTTCTTATTTTAACATGTTTTAGTGGGACTCGGTTGAATCCGAGTCCCAAGATGGCTGCCAACACCTCCTGGTTTGAAGTGTTGGCAGCCAATCAGAGCTGTGCATTTCCCTGCACAAGCTCATCATTATTAGAATACATCATGAAGGGTCTGCATCCCTAGATATACAAACGTATTTTCTCTTTAATTACTCAAAAACCCCTGAACTGATTTACACCAACTAAGCGAAAGCAAAATCTGTGTACCGAAAGCTAGCTTTCTGCCAAATTTGGTACACTTCCATTCAGTGGTACATGTTGTAGTCATGTCTAAAGGTCGTATGCGAATTAACATGGGAAATGCAACTTTTTTTGATTCCCCCTTTTTCTCAGCCCCCGCATGACGAATCACCCTGAACTTACCGTGCACCACAAGAATTACCGGCACTCTTTTACTGAAAATTTTGTGAAGGTTTGTCAAATAGAGCCAAAGATATAGGCAAGTCAAAAAATGCTTTTTCTATGGAAACATGGTGCTAATCCATACCTACCTGGTGGTAACTGCCACTAGGTAATAAAACCATAGAAATTCAACTGGTATACTTAGAATTATCTAAAGTAAGTATAACTTGTGCCCTAAGATAACTATAACTTGTGCCCCTGCCATGCGCAGTTTTTTCATCAAACATTTTACTGAAAATATTACATTTATTCAATCAAAGATGTTATCAAAGATGTCATATGTGCTGTAATTTGTGGGGTAATTAGTGCTGGAAGATGAAGATGCGAGTTACATTTACCTTAGGGAAAGAGTTATAGTTAATAGAGATAAGGCTAACTATAACAGCATTTCTATGGTTTTGTACGTTTAAACTGTGAGCCTAACTATAATGTGCCTGTAACCTTTGTTTTTTTAAGTGAATTTCTATTTTTTAAATTCTAGTTCCTAACTATAACGGCACTGTAACCTTTGTTTGTTTCAGTGAATTTCTATAGTATTTTTAAGGTAAAGTAATTTTCATTGCTATACGTTAATCCAACCACCGTACTGACCACCCAACCCCACGCTATGCACGGCCTTTGGCCATATGCCGTGGGTGCTGACCACCGGACTGTGTGACCCCCCTCCCCTGGTTGATCTCGGCCCGGGAAGCCTATCCCCCAGGGCCTGGCTTCTAAAATATTTTTGGGGCGGGTAGAGGGGCCACACGGACCCCACACATCAGCAGATTTCGGCCTTGGCGATCCCATTCCTGAGGCCTAGCATTCATAAAATCTATCCTGCAGGGCCCAGCCATGTCACCCGGGCACCTGTGTGCCCCCTAAGGCACCCAGTCTCCATCTTTGGGATTGTGGGGAGAGCCAGAAGCCCCCCCCCAGGTCCCAGCTGGCTCCCCACCTATGGGGGGAGCAGGCATTGCTGTCACAAACGGGGAGCTACTAAACATGCAACTTCACGCTGTGACAGCAATTGTTTCCTCTGTTTCTCTGCCCACCACTCTGCAGGAAAACCTCCGCATCCAGCAAGTGAGAGCTGTTTGACAGCTCTCAGTTACTGGAGCCGGAGTGTTTGCTCTGAATTGGCGGGAGCTGTCAAAGCTCCCGCCAAGTCAGAGAAAACAGCTATGTCCCAGGGATGTGAACTCCTGGACAAAGCAGGTGCTGGTCCTGTGGGGTGGCTGTGTGGCCCCCTCCGACATTTCAATTAGCCCCAGGGAGGTGGTGGTCCCTGGGGGTCTGCAACGGATCCCCTATCTTATTGAAATGTTATCCCTGGGGAGATGGCAGTCCAGGGACTGCACGGGGCTGGGTGGCCCCAGTATTTATTCAGATGTAAGCCCGGGGGAGGTTGTGGTCCCTGGGGTTGTGGGGGAACAGGCACCCCCGCATTTGATTATCTCTTCTACTCTGGGGAGGTGGCCATCCGTAGTGCTGCAGGGGGGCCGGGTGGCCCCCCACGTTTAATGAAATGTTAGCCTTGGGGAGGCGGCGGTCTCCAGGGCTGTGGTTTTAGCCCATCTCATTTGATAATATCTTCTTCTCCAGGGAGGTGACGGTCCTAGGGTTTGTAGGAGGGCAGGGTGGCCCCAGCATTTAATTAGATATTAGCCCCAGGGAAGTGGCAGTCCCTGGGGCTGCAGGGGGGCCACCCCCCATATTTGATTATATCATCTGCCTCATAGAGGTGGCGGTCCTCGGAGCTGTGTGGGGGCCAAGTGGCCTTCACATTTAATTAGATGTTAGCCTCTGGGTGGTGGTGGCCCCTGCAGCTGCGGGGGGCTGGGTGGCACTCAATTATATCTTCTGCCGGGGAGGTGGTGGTCTCCGGGGCTTTGGGGTCCGGGCAGCCCCCTACATTTAATACTATTTTGGCCCAGGGAGGTGGTGGCCCTGGGGCTGCCGGGCCACCCACATTCAAAATTCCAATGCCCCTGTGACCTGGACCACCCAGGGGTCGTTTACAAAGCAAGCGTGGGAGCCCGTGCTTGTTTTTAAAAAAAAAATAATAATTCACCAGATCCGCTGTGTCTCCTGCCAAAAATGTAAAATAATTGCTTTTTTGCTTTGGGGACATCCCTCTGGGACCTCAGCACCAGATCTATGGGGTCAGGGTGTACCTACCCTGGCCCTTTGTCTTTTTTTTATCTTTTGTTTTCTGGGACGTGGTTAAAGCAGTGTCCCAACGTGGCTGCCAACACTTCCTGGTTGAAGTGTTGGCAGCCAATCAGATCTTAGCATGAGATAGGGAGGGTTTGCAGAGCCTTTACGTCCCTATATATACAAATTTAGTTTTTCTTTAATTTCTCAAAAACTACTGAATGGATTTACATCAAATAAAAAAAAAAGGAAGCTTTCTGGACCAAGAGCTACCTTTCTGCCAAATTTAGGCCCTTATTTATACTTTTTTTGCGCCGCATTACCGTCATTTATTGACGCAAAAGCGGTGCAAACTTACAAAATACAATAGTATTTTGTAAGTTTGCACCGCTTTTGCGTCAATAAATGATGGTAATGCGGTGCAAAAAAAGTATGCGGTGCAAACTTACAAAATACAATAGTATTTTGTAAGTTTGCACCGCTTTTGCGTCAATAAATGATGGTAATACGGTGCAAAAAAAGTATAAATCTGGGTCTTCGTGTAATTCCATCCAGTGGTTTTGGTGCTATTCCTGTTCAAAATCCCAATGGAAAAATGCATGAGATAAAAATGATTTGGGACTCCCCCTTTTTCTAGGCCCCCGCTTGATGGATCATCCCAAAACTTTCCAGACAGCAGCTGAAGTGTGCGTCATATTTCTATTTTTTGGGGAAAATTTTGTGAAGAGTCATCAAATGGCATCAAAGTTATCAGCAAAACAAAAATGTTTTTCATATAGAAACTAAGACCTAACTATACCTACTTGGTGGCGACTGCCACTGGTATATATATGTATATGTGTGTGTGTGGGTGTGTAAATATATGTATATACATATGTACATATTTAATGAAATCCAGATTCTCCCATCACAAATATTCGAAGAACCTACATTTAATGTCAAGACCAGAAAATAGCATTCTGCATCTTCAAAGTTGTGAATAGCTACACACAACACATGCTCCAAAGGTTTAAAACCTTGTAAAGACATCAGTATTATATCAATCAGAAGCTTTGAAAATCTCTTCCAGATGTCCCACAGAAGAAAAAACGTTACTAGTCATAGCACCCCTCACTGAATGTGCCCCAAATATATCCAGATCAACACCTGCTTCAAGCATACACATTCAGTCCCAGCGAGCAATGGCTGCAGAACTAACACAATTATGAGGATTTACACAAGACAATAACAGCTGAGTTACTCTATCAGTCTAGAATTCATTCATCTTATGCTCATACTCGTTTGGACTTCTCACCACACACACACACACAACGTAGGATGTCCATCAAACTGTGGATAATAAATAGGTGACATAACCTTAGTTCTTTGTGAAATCTAAAATACAAAACAATCTGGGCTATAAAGTTGATTACTTACCTTCAACGCCTTAACATTAGAAACCCTTCTAAAAGAAATCAAGCATAATAAAAGTCGCCAACTTACAGGATAGTTGTGTTAAGGACAAATACCTATTAGGAGGCCAATTCTCCAATTTTACAAAAATTTAATTCACTTTCCACAAATGATTGTACTTCTACCTGGGTGGTCTATGCAACTTAATACCTTTTATGGCCCTACAAACTAAAATAGAACTTACTATAGAAAACCCAATAATAGGTACATGGCCAGCCACCACCGCGGACCTATAAGAATTAATGTTTCTATGACTCAAATCTTTTTCAAAGAGACAAGACAAAAACAACTGATAAATCTACAGCAGATGCGTCCACAGCATCCAAATCCCTCTCCAGCCACCAACGAATCCAACTCTTTCAGGCTCTAACATACTGCTTCAGAGTTTCTGGGGCCCAAGACTCCTTGAGCAACTCCTGAGCCTTGTCAGAAAGGGCTGCAAAATGCTCTCCTCCCCTGAAATCTTCCAAACAAGAAGGTTCAAAACCTCCTCAATCACCGAAGGATGATCGTCTTCCTGACCTAATAGTATACATTTTGATGCTGGAATTGAAAAAATTAAAATTATTCCTTCACTACTAACTCCAACAGCCCTGGAAACCAAGGTTGAGCCACCCAAAAAGGAGTGGTTAGAACTATCTGCCACTTCTGTCTCATCACCATCAACAACACTCTGAATCATTGCAAAAGGGGGAACTGCATACCCCCAAAGTTTCCTCCTATCGTGTTGAAAAGCATCTACTGCCTCCTCTATTGGATTCGGCCTCTAACTGAACTACCAATGTAATTGGAATGTTAGCCTCAACGCAAACAAATCACTTCTAAAGGACTTCAAATCTCCTGTATTCTCAGAACAATCTTTCACTGTAGTCCCTTAAATACCTTGATTTCTAATATGCAGTTATGCTGCTCAACCCTGGAAAATATTCTATCTGAAAACCTATCTTGTGCTCCATACAAAAACTCCAAACCTCCATGTTCTGTCAGATTCTTGGACTTCCTGCCACCCAACCAGCTGATATAATATACTGCTGAAACATTGTTCATTTTCAATAAAATATTTAAATTTCTTTAGATATTTCCAAAATCCTTCAATGCAAAGAGAACTGCCCTCATTTCCAAACTATTTATGTGCCCCAATCTCTTCTCCAAAGACCATCCGCCACCTCTCTTTTGATGATTTCTCATGCCCCCCAAACATTAAGGCTCACATCCATCTCCAAAACAAAATCTGGGCATATACGAAAAATATTCTGGGCATTCCAGGCATCCAAATTGTCCAGCAGACAATGCAACTCCTCTTGTACCTCTAAAGAAAGAGCAATCTGATCCCCGCCCGGACCTCAAACCCCTTGCTAAACTGTCTGCCTTCAATCTCTGCAAAGCCCTGTGGTAAAGGGGTCCCAAGAAAACTGCCTGAATAGACGTTGAAGACAAACCTATAACCGTTGCCAAAGTCCTCAATAAAACAAAGACGTTTCACTTCCGTCTTTATTTTCAGAAACTTACTTTCTGGCAAACTCAAAATAGCATGCACAGTATTCACCTGAAATCCAAGAAACTCCATCTGACAAGGAACTAACAAACAACCATGTTGATAAGGAACCCAATAGATCCTAACAGAGCCAGCATCAACTGTAGTTGAACCTTCAATTCCTCTTGATCCCGAGACATAATCAAAACATCTTCCAAGTACTGAATCAAACAAATCCCCTTTTCTCTCAGAAATGAAGTCACTGACCTCAAGACCTTCAAAAATTATGAAGAGATGAAGACAGACCAAAGGGAAGACACATGATTTGATATAGGTCCTTTAACCACCTGAACTAGAGACATCTGTAACTGACCTCTGACATAGGGATCATAAAATAAGCGTTCTTCAGATCTAGCTTGACCAACTAATCATTAATTTGCAGATGCATAAGCTCCATCTTGAAATGTCTGCACACAAGAAACCCATTTCTTAAATTAATTACAGAGCATTAGGCAAAGGTGATAAAGTTTGAATATCAATCTCTGAAGTCTATTACACAGCCTTGGACAGTATCCCTAACCAATTGCTCACTGTTTAAAAGACTCCGACTTTCTGCAAAGCCTTTGAAGTGATCCCCTATCCTTTTTTTGGAAAGAAGCAAAAGACATCTTCGTAATTACCTTGGTTAGCTTGCACCTGGTAAGCTCTCCCTCTTGATTGGCATCCTCTACCAAGCATTCCCCTTTTGGGAAAGAAACCAGTGCTGCTAAAAGACCCACATCCGTGGGCTTGATAATGGGACTTGCTGACACCATGGCCAGAGAAATGTCCCCTTCCTCCTGCTTTCTCAAATCCTCTTCCTCCAAACAGTCTTCTCAGAGAAGACTGAGCCTTATCAGAACTTGCAAAATTTGCAACCTATTTTCCAACTCCTTTTACTAAACCCTTAATCCTCACTAGGCTCCATTTGGAAAAATGCCCCAACTCAAGGCTAATGTGCATAATAATCGCCTTCCTTCTCTCAACCACTAAAACAGCATTCACATTTCCTAGGAAAATCTGACTCCAAACTCTCAACAAGTCTGTATCAACAGTAGATCCGGTCCTTTAGGCTCATCTTCCTCTGCAATGTTCAAAATCCTGGCCACAGGACCAATGACATCCGGCACTCTATCCTCACATTACTTAAAAGCTCTCTCTATAGCTTTCCAAGGATCTCTGCCCAACTTAAAAAAAAAAGAAAGAATATAAGATCAGGATCTAGGTTAGGGGTAGAACAAGCATTATTATCATTAACGGGTCGGGAGCATTCAGGTGGTCATTATGACCCTGGTGGTCTTCCGACCGCCAGGGTTAATGTGGCGGTATCACCGCCAACAGGCTGGTGGTAAAGACCGCCACATTATGAGTGTGACGGATTGGGCGCTGCTAATCCGCCACTTCTCCACCCATACCGCCATGTTCATCTCTGATTCGGCGGTCCACAGAGGACCGCCAGTGTATTAGGAGCCGGCCTACCGCCATGGTTTCTGTGGCAGTAGCACCACCATGAAAACCATGGCGGTAGGGCTACTGGTGACAAGGAATTCCTTCCCTGTAACCGGTAGACGGCTCCTCCAGCAAGCACCTGACCCCAGATCCCCTACAGTCACAGCATCTCCCTCCCCCCTACAGTTACAGCGCCCTCCATTCCCCCACTCACATAGCGGTCCACCCCCTACTCACATGACACCCCCCACCTCCATCCCCCTCCCCGCATACATGCACACAGACACTTACAGGCACCACGCATACACCCATTCACCTACTCTTCCAGTCACGCATTCACTCACACTCATCCATCCACGCTTTCACTCACACGCATCCATACATGCATTCATTCACACGCATTCACTTACACATACTCACACGCATTCAGCAGGCATACACACAAACATCCAAACACGCATTCAGGCTCGCATACACACAAACATCCAAAAACGCACACTCACGCATACATACTGATATGCAGACATGCACTCACTTCAACATTCATTTACTCATTCACTCACATGCATACAAACATGCATACACCACAACACTCACAGTCTCATTCACATATGGGCACACCCATACCTACACACACGCAAAACCACAAACTCACACACAACATCCCCCAGACCTCCCTCCCCTGTCGGACACCTGACTTACCTTGTCCGGCAAGGAGGTCGTCCGGCAGGGAACGGGAAGGGGCGCTGCCACCACCAGCAGCGCCCTGCCAGAAGGACCCTGCTAGGCCATAATGGTCTTAATACGGCTGGCGGTGTTCTACTGGCGGGCGGTCAGGTAGTAGCAACGGCAGAGCACCACCGCCCGCCAGCATGGCTACTGCTGGTTAGCTACTCAAAGTGTGGTGGAAATCCGGCAGTACTCATTATATGGCGGTCTTCTGGCACCCGTGGCTTTGGCGGTCTCACTCAGAGACCGCCAAAGTCATAATGAGGGCCTCAGTCCTGATCTGGCCTGTTTTGCTAAGGATCAGCAGATCCATAATTTAATAAACTCGGAAACATGAACAAATGGTTACCAGTCTGCGCTTCTTGGAAGTCTAATCGTATCTGGACTAATCCTCCCCTCACTATGAGGATCTTACACAATTCCTTTATCTCTCTGTATATATCCCTCTTATCGCTGCCCAGATCCCAACTATTAAATATATCAAAGGCAAACTCATCAAAGTATGCCTTGTCACAACTGGATCTGTCTTTGTTAAATGAGTCTCGTTTGTGCCACAAGGGACACCATCCAATGTGCTGTGTAGGACACCTTGAGTGTTCGCAGTGCTGAGACCACCTCTCTGCAGAGAGAAAATATTCTCATCAAGCTCCTTATCAATATGCCTCTTCTTCGACTTTCTCTTACCACACTCTTTCCTTTTACACATCCTCATCCTCATCCATAGATCAAAACTCCTAATCCATGTCTGAAAGTTCCTTTACCTTTCTTTTCCTACTCATCACTGACTTCAAATCATCCATAGCCTAAGCTCTCACCTCTTTTGGAACCATCTTCCTTAAATTCCTCAGCTATCTACCCAGACATCTCCTTCTCCTCACTCATTATCTAACTCTCAAAACATCTTTGAATTGTCAATATCCTGAAAAGTCCATTACGGCTAGCTGTCTCACACTGATAAAACTGTTAGAAATTCGGCACCTTGCAAGCTGCTGCACCAAAATGGCAGCTGCACGCTTCATTCTCATTACAAATCATGGCCTCTACCAAAATGGCACCCCTAGATGCTCAATGACATCATCACACCCACGTCTTGTGATGGTAAGTCAAATCAAAGCTTGCTGAAAGGAGGTACTGAACGCTCAACCTCCAGCGCGAAACTGAAAGCACCACGGAAGCCTTCTGCTGCAGACTGCTCACGCTCATTTTGAAATGCAACCGTCACCAACGGATTCCAGGTACAAAGAAACTGCAAAAAACACAGTAAATAAAGAATATGTAGGAAACACCCTTCAGTCAAACAAAATTGGGATGACCAAACCGTGATAAAGAAACACAGAGAACAGACTAGTTAAATGACACATATCAAATTACATTACATTACGCATTTCATTCCAAATTAAATATTACTAAGCATGTGGTAGACAAAACAATGTAGGTACTTAACTGACAAGGAGCAGCAATGAAAAGAGAAAGATGGCTTCTGTGCTGAAGTTTACAAAGACTGGCATAAACATGATTTTTTAGTTTTGAGCATGGTTAAAAGTTGCTTTAAATGGCTGCACATGGGGTAGCAATAAAAGATTGATGCATAATGCTAGCCTCTGGTCCTGACATGAAATCCAGTGTTCATATTACCTGGTCTCGTACATAATGAAAATGCCTTGTATGCAGATAGCCACACTTTTTGTCATTCGTTTTCATTGCAGCAGCCTATTTTTAATGATTGTGCATCTTGATGGTGAAGTCGGTAATGAAATTTTGCAAGATGACCTCCAAGTAGGCAAAACTTGTGTAAGACCTTTCTCCAAATAAGACAGAGAAATAGATGTTGGGGGACATCAGTAAATCCTTATGTAGAGTATTATAAAATATCAATTACCTCGGGATTGCTATAGCATGTCGGGTACTGCAGTGTCATCATTCGGTCCATCCTCTTACTAAAACGTGAAATCAGTTCTGGCTAACAAGGTAGGTAGAATGCATGGATAGCACTATTTTTAAAATTACAGTACACTAACATCACTATTTGTAACAATGCGTTTTTATTCTTTTAAATAATGTTACTAAGATATATATATATATACATATACACACACACACACACACAACCTCACACATATAAGGTATATAATGATGAAAGCATACCAGGTAAATGTTAAATAATTATAAAATATAAAGGGTAATTAGGATGCATTCATGGAATGATTGAGGGTCATTGGCCCATGTGCAGTTTTTCTTGTTGTTAATATCGGGCAACCCAGAGCATGTTCAAGATTTGACCTTGTTCTTACTAATACTGTAGACTCCTGTTCTGTAACGCGAGAGAAGTCCAAAACTAATATTTTCTGTATTATTCTATGGGAGGCGAGAATGATGTATACACTGCAGATAACATACGCATAAATTATCAGAACTTTAACAAGCAAATCAAGTCAACTGGTTTTGTTTTATGATGATTGGTTTTCAAATGCATATTCAATGAGTACTGAAACGAAAATATGAAATTAAATTAAGCCATAAAAATGCCAAAAAGACAATATATACTGAGTACCGAGAGAGTCACAATGCTTCACTAGAAGCGTTCAATCAAGGAAACTAACGTTTTTAATTAATACCATATATTTCAGAAAAAGAGACATAATAGTTAAAATTTGCAGTGTGAACAAAAATGTGCAGTGGCTTTAAGGGTTTCAAACTAGCACATTTAACCCTTTCGCTGCCAGGCCTTTTCCCCCTCAGGTGCAAGGCCATTTTTTGGCTATTTGGGGCAGTTCGTGCTTAGGCCCTCATAACTTTTTGTCCACATAAGATACCCACCCTAAATTTGCATCCTTTTTTCCCCAACATCCTAGGGATTCTAGAGGTACCCAGAGTTTGTGGGTTTCCCTGAAGGAGACGAAGAAACTAGCAAAATACAGCAAACATTTCGTTTTATGGGAAAAAAGGGCTGCAGACGGGTTGTGTTATTTACCTGAAAATGGCATCACTCACCATCTTCCCAGCTTTCAGGAACAGGCAGACATGAATCAGAAAACCACATTTTTCAACACAATTTTTATATTTTACTGGGGCATACCCCATTTTTGCTATTTTTTGTGCTTTTAGCCTCCTTCCAGTTAGTGACAGAAATGGGTATGAAACCAATGCTGGATCCTGGAAAGCTAAACACTTCTGAAAAGCAGACAAAGTTCTGAATTCACCAAGGGGTCATTTGTGTAGATCCTACAAGGTTTTCCTATAGAAAATTACAGCTAAAATTAAAAAAATATTGAAATTGAGGTGAAAAAAACAGCCATTTCTCTCCACGTTTTACTCTGTAACTTTTTCCTGCAATGTCAGATTCTTGAAAGCAATATACCGTTACGTCTGCTGAAATCTTCTGGTTGCAAGGATATATATAGGGCTTGTGGGTTCATCAAGAACACCAGGTACCCAGAGCCAATAAATGAGCTGCACTTTGCAATGGGTTTTTATTCTATACCGGGTATACAGCAATTCATTTGATGAAATATAAAGAGTGAACAATAGGTATCAAGAAAACCTTTGTATTTCCAAAATGGGCACAAGATAAGGTGTTGAGAAGCAGTGGTTATTTGCACATCTCTGAATTCCGGGGTCCCCATACTAGCATATGAATGACAGTGCATTTCTCAAACAGATTTCTTTTTCACACACTGTCTTTCATTTGGAAGGCAAAAATGTAGAGAAAGACAAGGGGCAATAACACTTGTTCTTCTATTCTGTGTTCCCCCAAGTCTCCCGATAAAAATGGTACCTCACTTGCGTGGGTAGGCCTAATGTCCGCGACAGGAAACGCAACATGGACACACCACATTTTTATATTAAAATCTGATGTGTTTTTTGCAAAGTGCCTAGCTGTGGATTTTGGCCTCTAGCTCAGACGGCACCTAGGGAAACCTACCAAACCTGTGCATTGTTTAAAACTAGACACCTAGGTGAATCCAGGATGGGGTGACTTATGGTTTTCTCACCAGGTTCTGTTACCCAGAATCCTTTGCAAATCTCAAAATTTGGCCAAAAAAATGATTTTTCCTTACATCTGTTACATTTTGGTAACAGAAAGTTCTGGAATCTGAGAGGAGCCACAAATTTCCTTCCTCCCAGCGTTCCCCCAAGTCTCCCCAAGTTCCCCCAGTGTTCCTTCAAGTCTCACTTGTGTGGGTAGGCCTAGTGCCTACAAAAGGAAATGCCCCAAAACACAACATGGACACATCACATTTTCCCAAAGAAAAGAGCTGTTTTTTGCAAAGTGCCTAGCTGTGGATTTTGGCCTCTAGCTCAGCCAGCACTTAGGGAAACCTACCAAACCTGTGCATTTTTGAAAACTAGACACCTAGGGGAATTGAAGATGGGGTGACTTGTGGGGCTCTCACCAGGGTCTGGTACCCAGAATCCTTTTCAAACCTCAACATTTGGCCACCAAAAAAAACACTTTTTCCTCACACTTCGGTGACAGAAAGTTCTGGAATCATAGAGGAGTCACAAATTTCCTTACACCCTGCATTCCCCCACGTCTGATGATAGAAATGGTACCTCACTTGTGTGGGTAGTCCTTGTGTCCGCGACAGGAAATGCACCAAAGCACAACGTGAACACATCACATTTTCCCAAAGAAAATAGAGCTGTTTTTTGCAAAGTGCCTAGCTGTAGATTTTGGCCTCTAGCTCAGCCAAAATCCTAGGGAAACCTAGGGAAACCTACCAAACCCGTGCATTTTTTAAAACTAGGCACCTAGGGGAATCTAGGATGGGTTGACATGTGGGGCTTTCACCAGGCACTTTCATCGAGAATCCTTTGCAAACCTCAAAATTTGTCCAAACAAAACACTTTTTCCTCACATTTCTGTGACAGAAAGTTTTGGAATCTGAGAGGAGCCGCAACTTTCCTTCCACCTAGCGTTCCCCCAAGTTCACCGATAAAAATGGTACCTCACCTGTGTGGGTAGGACTAGTGCGACAGGAAATGCGACAGGAAATGCTCCAAAACACAACGTGGACACATCACATTTTCACAAAGAAAACAGAGCTGTTTCTTTAAAAGTGCCTAGCTGTGGATTTTAGCCTCTAGCTCAGGCGGCACCTAGGGAAACCTACCAAACCTGCTCATTTTTTAAAACTAGACACCTAGGGGAATCCAAGATGGGGTGACATGTGGGGCTCCCACCAGGTTCTGTTACCCAGAATCCTTTGCAAACCTCAAAATTTGGCCCAAAAAACACTTTTTCCTCACATTTCAGTGACAGAAAGTTCTGGAATCTCAGAGGACCCACAAATTTCCTTCCACCCAGCGTTCCCCCATGTCTCCCTATAGAAATGGTACCTCACTTGAGCGGGTAGGCCTAGTGCCACGACAGGAAATGCCCTGAAACACAACGTGGACACCACATTTTCCCAAAGAAAACAGAGCTGTTTTTTGCAAAGTGCCTAGCTGTGGATTTTGGCCTCTAGCTCAGCTGGCACCTAAGGAAACCTACCAAACCTGTGCATTTTTTAAAACTAGACACCTAGGGAAATTTAAGAAGGGGTGACTTGTGGGGCTCTCACCAGGTTCTGTTACCCAGAATCCTTTGCAAACCTCAAAATTTGGCCAAAAAAAGCACTTTTTCCTCACATTTCGGTGACAGAAAGTTCTGGAATCATTGAGGAGCCACAAATTTCCTTCCACCCAGCGTACTTCCAAGTCTCCCCATGTTCCCCCAACTCTCCCCAAGTTCCCCCAGTGTTCCTTCAAGTCTCACTTGTGTGGGTAGGCCTAGTGTCTACAACAGGAAATGCCCCAAAACACAACATGGACACATCACATTTTCCCAAAGAAAAGAGCTGTTTTTTGCAAAGTACCTAGCTGTGGATTTTGGCCTCTAGCTCAGCCAGCACCTAGGGAAACCTACCAAACCTGTGCATTTTTGAAAACGAGATACCAAGGGGAATCCAAGATGGGGTGACTTGTGGGGCTCTCACCAGGTTCTGTTACCCAGAATCCTTTGCAAACCTCAAAATTTGGCCAAAAAAGCACTTTTTCCTCACATTTCGGTGACAGAAAGTTCTGGAATCATTGAGGAGCCACAAATTTCCTTACACTCAGCATTACCCCAAGTCTCCCGATAAAAATGGTACCTCACTTGTGTGGGTAGTCCTAGTGCCTGCAACAGGAAATGCACCAAAGCACAACGTGAACACATCACATTTTCCCAAAGAAAATAGAGCTGTTTTTTGCCCTCTAGCTCAGCCGGCACCTAGGGAAACCTATCAAATCTGTGCATTTTTTAAAACTAGACACCTAGGGGAATTTAAAATGGGGTGGCTTGTGGGGCTCCCACCAGGTTCTGTTACCCAAAATCCTTTGCAAACCTCAAAATGTAGCCAAAAAAACACTTTTTCCTCACATTTCAGTGACAGAAAGTTCTGGAATCTGAGAGGAGCTGCAAATTTCCTTTCACCCAGCGTTCCCCCATGTCTCCCGATAGAAATGGTACCTCACTTGTGTGGTTAGTCCTAGTGCCCACGACAGGAAATGCCCGAAAACACAACGTGGACACATTACATTTTCCCAAAGAAAACAGAGCTGTTTTTTGTAAAGTGCCTAGCTGTGGATTTTGGCCTCTAGCTCAGCCGGCACCTAGGGAAACCTACCAAACCTGTGCATTTTTGAAAACTAGACACCTAGGGGGAATCCAGGATGGGGTGACTTGTGGGGTTCTCACCAGGTTCTGTTACCCAGACTCCTTTGCAAACCTCAAAATTTGGCCAAAAAACACTTTTTCCTCACATTTCGGTGACAGAAAGTTCTGGAATCTGAGAGGAACCACAACGTTCCTTCCACCCAGCATTCCCCCAAGTCTCCTGATAAAAATGGTACCTCACTAGTGTGGGTAGTCCTAGTGCCCGCAAAAGGAAATGCCCCAAAACCCAATGTGGACACATCAAAATTATCAAATAGAAAACTACCTGTTATTGCGGGGGTAGCACCTTCATTTTTGGTCCTGGGCTCAGCAGCCATATAGGGAAACCTACCAAACCCAAACATTTCTGAAAACAACTCACCTGAGGGAGTCCAGGGAGGTGTGCCTTGCATGGCTCCCCCAGTGTTTCCTTACCCTGAATCCTCAGCAAACCTCAAATTTAGCTAAATAATCACATTTTCCCATATTTCTGTGTTGGATCACCACACCGGGACAAATTTCCTACCAATCAACGTTCCTCTCAGTCTCCCGGTAAAAATGATACCTCACTTGTGTAGGTGGGCTAAGTGCCTGTGACAGGGAAGAGCCAAAAACATGTTGAAATTGAGGGGAAACCAAAGTGGGTGCAAAAGGGCAGTTTGAAAAAAATCATTTTTAGGCTGACAAGTGTGGCAGAATTTTTATCGGCATAGATGAGACAATGCTGGGTAGTAGGAATTTTGTGGATTCCTGCAGGGTCCATCACAAAAATGTGGGGAAAATGTGTGATTTCCAGCAAAGTTGAAGGTTTGCAGGGCATTGTGGTTAAGAAAATGGTGCTGGATGCATGTGAAGCACACCAAACTGGACTCACCGAGATGTTTAGTTTTCAGATTAGTCTAGGTCTGGTGGATTTTTCTACATGGCAGCGTCCCAAAGTCCAAAAAGTGCAGCCCTCACCATACAAAGGGGGACGATTTTGAGAGTTAGAGAAGCTCTCATGGCCCAAATGTAAAACCAAAACACAAAATAATCAAATGTCCTCTAACATGTGTTAGTGTGTGGGGGGAGAACTGAAAGACTGTTACCCCCTTCAGTTGTGGTGGGAGCATAACCATGCCCATACTGGTTGGTAGACACCACCCCACTATTTTTTATTGTTTTTTAATTCCCTGGCATCTAGTAGGTTCTCTGCCCCTGCAGGGAGTGAATCGGGTGTAATTGGCCCATCTGTCCACCAGTGGGCAGAACAACTTTGGCCCCATTTATTTGGGGTGGGGTATGGCCATACCCCCAACTTCTTTTTTTGAAAAAAAAAAAATCTTCCCTGGTCTCTGGTGGGCTTTCTGCCCCCTTTGGGGACAGATGGGCCTTCCAAAAATAGGCCAATCTGCCCCAAAGGGGGGAAGATATGGCCAACAATAATGTGTCCCCATGGGGAGTGACCCTTGCCCGAGGGGCTGCCCCCACAAACAAAACACACACAAACACACACACGAATCCCTGGTGCCTAAGTGGTTTCGGTCCCCCTTCGGGGCAGATCAGCCTAATAGAAATAGGCCGATATGCCCCTAAGGGGAGGCAGAAATGGCCTAAAATAAATTTGACCCCCAGGGGCATGATCCTTGTCTAAGGGGTTGCTCCCCTTGCGTGAAATTGATGCAAAAAAATAAAAAGTCCTCGTGTCTAGTGGTTTCTGCCCCACTTGGGGGCAGAAATGGCCTAAAATAAAATTGCCCCCAAGGGGAGTGACCCTTGCCTAAGGAGTCGCTCACATCTGTAAAAAATAAAAAAAAATCCCTGGTGCCTATTGCTTTCTGTCCCCCTTAGGGACAGATCAGCCAAATTAAAATAGGCCCATCTTCCCCAAGGGGGGCATAAATGCCCTAAAATAAATTTGCCCCCCTTAGGGGAACAACCCTTGCCTAAGGGGCTGCCCCCCTTCCGTGTAACTGACGTAAACAAATACAAATCCCTGGTGTCTAGTGGTTTCTTCCCCCCTTGGAGGCAGATTGGCCTAATAAATATAGGCCAATCTGCCCCAAGGGGGGGCAGAAATGGCCTAAAGTTAATTTTGCCCCCAGGGGAGCGACTCTTGCATAAGGGGTTGCTCCCCACATATAAAAAAACATAAAACAAAAATAAAATATTATTCTCTCGTGTCTAGCGGTTTCTCCTCCCCCGGGGGCAGATCGGCCTAGTTAGAAATGGGCGTAAAATAATTTTCCCCCCTGGGGAATGGGCCTTGCCCAAGGGACGGCTCCCCTTATGAGCAACAACAAACAAAAAAAAAATTCCTTGGTGTCTAGTGGGCATTTTTGTTGCCCAATCGCATCGCGATCGGGCAGCAGAAATGCTGAGACAGACATCAAAGGAAAGGAAAAGCCTTTCCTTTCCTTTGAGGCCTCTCTCGCCCCCTCCACGTGATCAGAGGAGAAATACTTTTGCAATTGTGCTCCGATCGACACTGGAAGCTGAGCTTCCAGCATGGAGGGGGAAGCCTCTGATGAGGTCAGCGCGCAATCGCACGCTGACATCACCAGATGCCGCAGTAGGTCAGGGGGGCAGGGGTGGAAGAGGAAGAGACTCCCCTTCCATCCCTGCCCATGGGAGGGGGGGCGAGGCCATCGGCGGGAGTGCTAGTGCCCATACCAGGACGTAACGGTTATGTCCTCAGCACCCGAGCAGTGCAAATGAGGACGTAACCATTACGTCCTGGGCACCCAAGGGGTTAATGATGAGGGCACCTGTTCATAGCACCTTTACAATGTTAGATCTTTTTGAATTTTTCACATTTCTGCAAATCAAAATAATACCTTTCATGATATATGTTTTGGAAATATTCTTCCATATCTGAAAATTTGAAAGGCAGTATTTTGTGGAATAAGGAGCTGGGCTAACAACCCTTTCAAGGTAGTAATATGGTTGATATGAACTTGGAGATAATATTACCATGTCAATTCTCATTTAGGAGGCTAAAAGAAGGTTTTCACTTTTCATAATACTCTTCAACAGCTCTTGCTGCTTAAGGCTTGAATTTCTTCACTACAACCTTGCTGCATGGATATATGACAGTAGCTGGATAACAAACTCTGCCACCCTTCCAGTTGGACATATCAAGTTTAAATAAAAAAACATCCATTGGTCTTAAATTACTTCTTTCTTTCAGCTCAGTTTGAAAGCTTAGCTACCGCATGCACCCTCTTATCAAAAAGGCCAGATGCGGGAGACCATCCTTCTCATACATCACAATCAAAGCCTGGAATACCCTCCTGCTCCACCTCAAACCAGCTGTCTCTCTCATGGACTTTCAAAAGAAGTTCAAGACCTGGCTCTTCTAGAAAAACAGGCATGGCTCCATCTGTTCACCTTTCTTGGACCCTTACCCTACTCAGCGCCTGGATATCCTTGTGGGTGATTAGCTTGGCTTTACAAATCCACACAACATAACATTTAGTTATAAAGAACACGAGGAACAATTTGATAATTAAATTGGAGAATAACAAGATTTTCTAGGCATTTGTTTTTTGTTCCCAGGAGCAAAAGAAACGCTGATCTTCGTGCCGGGTCTCTATGGCTTTATGCTAGATTTTGTAGGAATCTATACAAGATGGCAAAATGGTTTACGTATTTTGAAAAAATACTTTTTTCCCCAGTTTCCCTCCCCCTAAGTCTTTTATCACACCCAGTAGTGTTAGCCTCATCACGGATGCTGCTTGGCTCACCCTTTAACATGCTGCTTGACAATATATTTGTAAAACCTGCCACGAAAAAAGGAGATCTCCGATAATGCCAGCCTCTGTCTCATCAGGAGTAATTTTAGTCCTGAATTTTTCCTCACATTGCTTGGTACGGACAGCCATCTGAAAGTTAATTGTTTGATTTATGCCTCTCATGCCTCTGAAAGTCAGGGGCTTCTGAACTGTGTGTCTGACTGAAGCCATTAGTTTACTATGGGTGTCCTGCTGTTACTTAAGGGTCTGTTCCACTTACTTAACATTTCCATGCAGGATGTCAATTTGTGCTTCTGTCTTGGAGTGTGCTTAAGTAAAGTGTTCAGCTTGCAGGACATGGGTGAAATCATATCCTTGATGTGGGCTGTGGATGCATTTTGATGCTTCACCAGCTAGCTCGATGCACAAGGGGAATCAGTTTCTAGCAAACATCAATCTTGGCTCATACTTGGCATGAGTGGAAAGCAAAGCTCTAGAGAAATGTTAATGGGATTGTTCATGTGCCACAACATAAATAAATAACAATACAGTGAAATAAGTAGAAAAACTAAAGATTCAAACCAGTTTTAGGTAAAACAATTACAATTTTGGACTTGTAAAATTCCACAAAAATTGTACTATGGGTTCAAAGATTACTAAAGAAAATATAACCATTCACTAGGAAATAATGGGTATGAGTTCTTCAAGGTGAGTCTCTCTACAGAGAGGAGGGGAGAAAAAGAATTGTTAAAGAAGGAGTGAGTTTGTGAACATTTGATTAGGCCTTGGGATCAGCTTAGGCTGATCCAAGAGTGCACATAGATGTCCTAAAGGTGCAGGTTTTGACTAGTCCGCACCCCCTCACACCCTCCCTCCTACCCCCCAGGACTTAGAAACCATTCTGGAAGTCTATGAAGGTCAGATTGTAAAAGATGGAGGCTGTTGTAGCACCTATAAGTGAGAAAATTCTAGTTCTTTCATACGAAATACTGTGCCAGCAGGAATAATTCCGATATATGACTTAGGGCCTCATTATGAGTGCTCTATTAATCCCAAAGAGGCTGCTAAGTGAAAGTAGGGGCCACATTGGAAAAACAGGATCCACTGGAATGCTGAGGGTCTGGAGTTTTTCCACCAGTGCACTTCTCCTGATGAAAGCAGTTGAAATGAAGAGGTGGGTGAAATGTAGGGGTGGGTGAAGTTCAGAGTTTTGCCCACTCTGCGCTCCACTTGGAGTACAGAGTTCCAGCAAAACTTCCCCAACCGCACTGTGTCAGAGTTTTTTCTTGTGCCTGGCTTTGTGATGTTAAGTTGGTGAGCACAAGCAATGATTTGCGTCCCCTGGTGCAAATTTTGGGCACTTGAATGTCTCCAGGTGAGATTTCTCAATGCGGGCGACTGTGGCAGGTTATGACCATTCACTTTGAGAAAACTGCTGCTTGAGTACAACATCTTCTCGCGTGGCAGAAAGGAGCAGCGCCATCTGGTGCATGGTGCAGTTTGTGCTGATTTTACAGTGCAGAACAAGCTCCCAGTGCTACAAAACAGCCTGAGCAGCTCAACATGTCTGAATTCCACCCATTTGCAGAACTCCACAGAATCTCAGAGTTTTTATGTCACTATACAGAATTCTGCGGAGTGAAACTATGGTAGAACAGAGAGACAAACACACGGAAATCGATGCAAAAACACTGATTCCCATGTTATTCCCCATTAAAATGTAATCACCAATAATCAGAGGTAATTCCCACCACTGGCAGAATTATTATGCTCATTATATCAGTAGTTCTAAAAGGGAACACATATTTATGTGATTGTGCTTAGATGTGTTTATATATTTTTATACATACACATACACATACACACACATACAGTGTGGAATATGTTGTTTAATACCAAATTAAGCTCCCTTACCTTTATTCATAATTGATGAATGCTTAAATCAGTCATGATGCCCGCCCCTCCCACAACAATGCACATTAATAGCATAGAATGTTTTGTGGATCTGCATATTTGGTGTATATCATGGATAGTTTTTATGTTTAGTGGATATAAACACAGCTATATTAACAACAAATTGCACAAATGATTACATCTGTGTGCATAGGTGTGCAAATGTCGCAAAATGCATTGAGCCTGACTTTAAAAAATCCTCCTAGGCAGGAAAACTTTGCTTAAGTGGAGGAAGTAGTGTCTGTCTGGATGTCAGAGGGCACTACGTTCACCATCCAACAGCCCAGCAGCCATCTTTGTAAAAAATTAGTACAAACCGCTTGGCAGAGAGCCACTATAATTTTTTATGCAATTCACCAAACTTTAAAACTTTTTTTTTTTTCAGAAACAAACTCCCAAAGCTGAAGTATGTTTGTAAAAAACAAATAATTAATGACCTCCAAACTCGAGGAGTTTTTTCCCAAGGTATGGGGGTCATTACTTTGTTTATTTTGTCCTTCACCACAAGGTTTTGCCTGTCAAAAAAAGGAACACTAAATCGTCCATCATCCATTCCAAATAGAGTGAGCGGGTATTACCCTCCCTCCACCAGCCGCGTCTCCACAGGGACATCAGAGGACGTTTCTGTTGATGGAGCCATGTTGGCTTCATCAAGGGAATCTTTATAGTCTGACCATCTTTAAATGAGACAGGCAGACCAAGAGTTTGGTGGACAGGGTACTCTATCAAGCTTGTGACAGTGTACCCTGTCAGGCGAACTCTAAATCAGACCCTCTGTCTTCTCCTTTGTAATTATGATCTGCCTACACCTACTAGTTAAGTCATAGGTGTCCATAAATTAAGCAGCCTCCAACTTATCAATTAAGCTGTCACCTTTAAGAATGTTGTTCGTGTCAGCTTACATGATCACATTAAGGGCCACATGTACAAAAGCTTTTAGCGGTCGAAAATGGCGAATCGCTAAATAGCCTTTTCCCATGTATCAACCCTATTTTGTGAGTTGGTAACCTATTACCAAATCGCAAAATAGGGTTTTCGAGTCAGTAATAGAAAGGGGCTTTTTAAGGGTGTCTTTTCTTGATAGGGACTTGCAGTGGTATGTGTGAATGTTTTGCGACTGAAATGTGGTCGCAAAACATTTGCAGGTTAGCACCAATTTCAAACTAGCGTTAACCCATTCCCCCAGAGACCTCCTTCCCTTTGTGAATGTGGGCAGCAACATTTTTTGAGAGCATGCAGCGGTCCCACAGACCACTGCCTACTCTTAAAAAATGAAAAGAAAACTTTTAATTTTCATTTTGAAATGCATCCCATTTTCATTTAAAGAAAATGGGCTGCGTTTAAAAAAAAATGCTTTATTTAAAAAGCAATCACAAACATGGAGGTCTGCTGACCCCAGCTGGCCACCATCCCTGCATGAGTTGCAAATTGCGAGCTGTCTAATGAATATTGATGAGGCATGTCCATTTGCAACCCATTGGGAATAGCAAATAGTGTCTAAGACACTGTTGTGCATCCAGTTTGTGACTTCCTCATTGCGAGTCACAAAAAGTCACAATTAGGAAATCTCAAACCATGTTGTATGTGCATGTGGCCATAAGGCTTCTGTAAATCACTGAAAAGCTGAGGACTGCCATTACTTTCTTCACAACAGCCATAATTGAGCTACCCCAGGTCCTTTGTGGGGTCTAAATATGTCTGCATCTTTGTGACCTTTGCTGAATGTATTACTCGACCTTGCCAAATATCTGGTAAATATTTCATTTCACTGGGCAAGCAGTTTTCAGTGTTTCTCCTTGCAATAACCTTCAGAGAATGTCAGGGAAAAGTTTACGTTCCTTCTCTCCTTTCTGGGGTGCTTTACAGGCTCTGAGATCAGGACCTCCGGAACTTCGGGATGGTACTCAGGATGGCCTCCTGGTTACATCACATATTAATGACTTAATGGCTACCCTGGTGATTGTCCTTAATCTTGTGCCTGGGCTTGGTCATCATTTTTTAGTGAGCAGGGATATATTCAAAAGCATCAGCCAAGGCTTCCATCCTCTCCCTCAAGATACTTTCACCCAACTCAATTGTACTTTCCCTCCCTTAGAATGCCTCACTCCATCTTTATTGGGGATGCTAAAACGTCAATATTCTCTTGAGCATCTTGTAAAATGATCAAAACTGAACATTGATCTGAAGATGGTACAGAGGGGAGAACTTGCACTTTACCACACACTCAGGCTCACGTGGGCCTTCAAGTAGATATACATGAAGCTGCTTGTCCTGGGAGAAATGATATCGATAGGGAAACAAATCCAGGAAATATTCCTCATGGTATTATGGGCTACCACATAGGAAGCAGGACTTCTTTTGGGTATCACCTCAGTGTATTTTATGGCATGGCCCACTGCAACAATAACTTTTGACTGAAGTTGCTGGAGGGTTCAAAGGACCAATAAGCTCCACTCTTACCCTTACCTTCTCAAACAGGTCTCCAAACCATGGCTGTGGTACAAAGTGTAATATGTTTGACCATCAGTTTTTTCAGATTTGGTGCAAGTTTGAGTGGTCTGGCAGACGTCTCTACATTTATACCCATACTGGAACAAGAGAATTGTGGTCTTTTGGACCTTCTAATATCATGTTGGTGAGCTACTGCTGACATTAAGTCAAATGAAAAGAATATTAGACAGATGATCAGTTTTTCTTAAGTCTCATAACCTAAGTTCATGTTTCATTGGACAAAACAAAATATTTTAAGACTTCAATTACTCCTCATTATCATATTGCAAATGCTTATTAGCATTGATGATAGGTCTGGCTCCCAAACGTTTGACATAACATTACATTTTTTAATAATATAATGTGAACCAACCATTTGTCAGTACAGCTCATCTATTATATAGACAGAAAAACATCCAGACACTCTCAAAACTATGTATTGTTATTTAAAACCTCTACACTGTTATAGATAAATGTATCATGTTTTAAACTAATTAAACCACTGCTATCATTATTTATTCATGCAGTTAGTTACATTGTAATAAACAAAAAATATTAATGTCTGAAAGTTTGATTTTAATATTGTATGAAAATATACTCCCAGATAGTTATTAGAATCAGCATTTTTCAAAACAACCTCAATGATTTTTTTAATTTGTCCAGCCAGGTCTCAGAACCTGTATTAGACTACAGTACCTACATATCCAAAAGGTTGCTTTTAATTCCATTATGTTAAAGGCGCATCAGCTAGATTTAGTTATCCGACTGCCATAATACAAAATAATTGTATTCGGCTGATGAATGTGGTTATTCTGTGTGCCAGGCTATGCGTTTGTAAACTAAACATCAGCAGCCAGGACCAACATTCTGAGACTTTATTCACCAAACACCTCTACCAGCCTTTGTGGAGGTGAAGTCCTTGGCTGAACTGATTGAAAGGTGAAGGACTAAAACATTAATGCATGATGAGCCTGATGTATGATGCCTTTTCCTGGTTGCAAAAGGCAAAAATCGTCGTTTGTGACCACAAAATGGCCAGGTACAATGTACCATCCCTATTTTGCAAGTAGGTAGTCAGTTACCAACTCACTAAATAGAGATTGTGACTCGCAATTAGGAAGGGCTGTCCCGAAAGCATCCCTTCCTAATTGCGATTGACAGTGGTATGTATGATTGTTTTGTGACCAAGAATATTAATGAGGTAGGTCATTTGCGACCCCGCTGGGAACCACTAAATGTGTCTGAGACACATTTGTACATTTCATTTTGCGAGTCTCTAATTGCAATTTTCAACTAACCGCAATTAGAGACTCGTAAAATTAAATGGTTGTACAAATGGCCCACTATGTTTTGAGTTATGGTGTGAAAGACCCAGACTATAGTGCACTTCTTCATTAAAGAATATGGCTGATAAATATTTGATAAGTTACGTAGTAGATTTTTCCAGTGGGCTGAAAAAGATTCCATTCCATTGAAAAGATTAGATGGAAATAGTCACATTTCGCTAATAGCAGTGAATGGTATTGAGTAGAAACAATAACTGAATGTGAGTGCCTACACATGCACTTTACATTTTACCTTGCCGTTTAGTTAATGCAAGTACACCCAACATTGGATAACATGAGTTTTTGAGTTTAAATTAGAATTAGCATTAAATTCAGTCTACTCCAAGGCCATGCAACTATTGATGACTCTTGTGTATAAGATTATGCATGCTTCTTCTGGCTCTTCATTTGATTTATGCTAGTAAGCATATCGAATTACCAGTATTCTCTCCCATGCTGTCATTTGGACTGACTGTCGCTCAGACCTGCATTTGAAACCTCCTCCCTAACACAATATTCTTTGAAACATTTTGCAAATATAATATCACTAAATGGTCACTCACATGTGCCAAGTTATTCAACGGGGAGAAAGCCATTATGGGAATATTATCTGAAGCTAGATCAGTTAAGCCATCCTCATTCATACATAGGGTGGGAGTTGATCTGGAGTTGAGACATCTATATCTGTTGGTCATATTTGTTTGACCTTTAGTCTACTGGGTGGTGGTATTAGACTGAGTGGGATCCAACATTGCATTTATGTAAATGTTGTAAATTTGGTGTTTTAACATCAAACCATGTGGTGTTACAATGTTCATGGACAGCCTGTAAGCAAAATAAACATATTCATCTGTTATTACTTTTAGGTAAACAAGAGTCCCGCTAGGGAATTATTCACTCTTTCATTCTACATACTTCTCAGTCTCAATTTATACTTATTAATGTAGTTAAGATTTTAAAATGTTTTGTTGACTAAATCTGATGTACAACCTAATAGTCATGTAGTGTTCATGTAACATTATGTTTATTTAAATGGTTGTACTGATATTACATAATTTTACCTCTGGTGGCCATCTCTGTACATTGAAAGGAACCGTTGTTATAATGGTTCCTTTCAATGCACTAAACGTTTGGTGTACGGCTGACGTTAATTTAGACTGCTGTACACCAAACTATTGACTTTTTTTGTTTTAAAAAACACACTCCCAAAATGAAGTATATTTTTGAAAAATAAAAACTAATGATCCCCACACCATGGTAACGTTTACACAGGGTCTGGGGGGCACTATATTTTATGTTCCTGCCCCTTATCACCAGCTGTTCCTGGTGGTCATGGACTGGAAAAACTGGTATTACACGATCCACCCTAAATAGGGTGGACAGTGTAATGTTCTTCTGCTGACAAACCCTGCTCCGTCAGGCTGTTTGAGCGATTATTCTGTCCACAGAACCAACAAGGGCTCCAAAGATGGAATACTTAAGGCTTGCACATATCTGAGGAGGTGTCATGATCTGCCCTCCTCCCCCCAGCCCCAGGGGTCAGATTTATAAATCCTTAAACAAGGACTAAGTTCAGTGCACCAATATGAATTCAAAATCCAGTTGGACAGTAACCCATGCAGACCACTCTGAGCATTACTGCCCAGGTGGTGATAATTAGTCCCACTAGATGAGTTTGGGGACACAGCAGAGCTCCAAACGCTCTTTTGTAATTGAATAACACACTTAAAATATCACTTAAAAGCTGGGGATGAACTATAAAATGTTCCATTTGAGAACCCAAGTCTAGTGCATAAAATAGGAACAGGAACCATGCAGAATAAGAAAGTAAATGTAGTAATGCATGACATGGCCAGAGAAAACTATATATAAACATTCCTAACACAATATATACATTCCTAGCATCCTCACACCCTAATGCTACTTCTAAGCACTATGCTATGCTAATCTTTAGCAGAAGCAGAAAATAG
This sequence comes from Pleurodeles waltl, assembly GCF_031143425.1. Taxonomy (NCBI): domain Eukaryota; kingdom Metazoa; phylum Chordata; class Amphibia; order Caudata; family Salamandridae; genus Pleurodeles; species Pleurodeles waltl. The sequence goes on from NC_090442.1 coordinate 523,465,814, forward strand.
CAAGCCTATAAATTGAGTTTCTTAAAATGGATTGCACAGCATACCTTCTCTCACTAAAATATAATTCTTTAGCCATCCTCATCATAGCGTATCAATCTTTATTTCGGCAGTCAGCCATAAAATACAACAATAAAAAGGTAAAGATAAAAAGGATAAAACATTAGTTGTACTACTATGTTAAAACAAAATCAATACGATCATATGATACTTAAAATACCAAGAGAATCCATGTATGGAAGTGGTGCTGGAGGAGTTCCTAAAAGATCAGCAAAAGTGAACATATACTAAAAAGTGAAATGATAAAGGGGGGCATTCTGAGGGAGGGAACCGCCGAATGACCGCACCGCAGTCAAAAGACCGCGGCGGCCATTCTGGCTTTCCCGCTGGGCCGGCGGGCGACCGCCAGAAGGCCGCCCGCCGGCCCAGCGGGAAACCCCCCTCAACAATGAAGCCGGCTCCGAATGGAGCCGGCGGAGTTGTAGGGGTGCGACAGGTGCAGTGGCACCCGTCGCGATTTTCAGTGTCTGCAAAGCCCATTTGGAAGTATAAGAATATAATGGTAGGGAGCCAATCCTGAATTGAACATAAAGGGGGTCATTCCAACCCTGGCGGTTGGTGATAAAGCGGCGGCCAACCCGCCAACAGGCAGGCGGTCAAAAAAAAGGAATTCTGACCCTGGCGGGAACCGCCAACACAGGCTGCCACTTTAACACTCCGACCGCCACGGCGGGACCGACAAACAGCGCAGCGGTCACCGCCAACAGGCAGGCGGCAGACAATGTACCGCCCACCCTATCACAACTCACCAATCCGCCACCTTTTCCGGGGCGGGAGCCCCGCCGATAAAAACACGGCGGAAACAGAATACGAACGGGAAAACGCTCACCTCTACACACTCCATGAGGAAGGAGGACAGCATGGAACCCGAATTAAACATCCTACCAGCTATTGTCTACCTGCTCATCTACCAGGAGTACGAACGCCGGCGCAGACGACAACGGTGAGTACTGCACCTACGACACAGGGGAGGGGGGAGGAGGAAAGCTTACGGGCACACACATGCGCCATACACCCACCCCAAATACCTACACCCCAATGCAGAGCAACAAGTCAGAGTGACACCCCCCAAACCCACCGGAATAATGCAAAGACACAATTAAAATGATCTATAAAATATATGTATAAATAGCTCCATTGAAGGTATGGGAAACATGCTATATGAAATAAGGAATGAACATACTCAAAAATATATACATCAGCAATAAGTCCTGCACATTCTGTCAAAGTTCCATAGTCCATGGGCGAATGTGCACAAACACATGGGCAAAGCCCACACAGGAGACCAGATACCATTGGAGAGAACACTGCTGGGGCATCAGATGATAAAACTACAGGCACCTCAGGGGGAAGGGAAGGGGGGGGGGCACCTCAGCCACATGAGTCCACGACGCCAGATCCCTGAGGGGCCTCCATGCCCACTGTCCCATCCTGGGGAGTGCAAAGCCACAGTCTCACGAGTCTCTACAGTGGGTGGCTTGCCCACTGTGCCATCCTGGGGAGTGCAAAGCCACAGTCTCTCAAGTCTCTACAGTGGGTGGCTTGCCCACTGTTCCATCTTGGGAAGTGCCAAGCCACAGTCCATCAGATGGATTACCGACTCCACTGTTAATGGAGGAGGCATGGTGCCCAGAGTGCTTCGTGAAGCCCTGCTCGACACAGAACCAGCACTGTCAATGGGCCAGCGGTGCTTGAGACGGCGTTGCCCAGCGGAGCGGTGCTTGACAGGAAGGGCCCAGCGGAGCGGTGCTTGACAGGAAGGGCCCAGCGGAGCAGTGCTTGAGACGGCGGGGCCCAGCGGAGCGGTGCTTGACAGGAAGGGCCCAGCGGAGCGGTGCAGAGACGGTGGGGCCCAGCGGAGCGGTGCTTGACAGGAAGGGCCCAGCGGAGCGGTGCTTGAGAGGAAGGGCCCAGCGGAGCGGTGCTTGAGAGGAAGGGCCCAGCGGAGCGGTGCTTGAGAGGAAGGGCCCAGCGGAGCGGTGCTTGAGAGGAAGGGCCCAGCGGAGTGGTGCTTGAGATGAAGGGCCCAGCGGAGCGGTGCTTGAGATGAATGGCCCAGCGGAGCGGTGCAGAGACGGCGGGGCCCAGCATAGCGGTGCATGACAGGAAGGGCCCAGCGGAGCGGTGCAGAGATGGCGGGGCCCAGCGGAGTGGTGCTTGACAGGAAGGGCCCAGCGGAGCGGTGCAGAGACGGCGGGGCCCAGCGGAGCGGTGCTTGAGATGAATGGCTCAGCGGAGCGGTGCTTGAGATGAATGGCTCAGCGGAGCGGTGCTTGAGATGAATGGCCCAGCGGAACGGTGCTTGAGATGAATGGCCCTGCGGAGCGGTGCTTGAGATGAATGGCCCAGCGGAGCGGTGCTTGACAGGAAGGGCCCAGCGGAGCGGTGCTTGACAGGAAGGGCCCAGCGGAGCGGTGCTTGACAGGAAGGGCCCAGCGGAGCGATGCAGAGACGGCGGGGCCCAGCGGAGCGATGCAGAGACGGCGGGGCCCAGCGGAGCGGTGCTTGAGATGAATGGCCCAGCGGAACGGTGCTTGAGATGAAGGGCCCAGCGGAGCGGTGCTTGAGATGAAGGGCCCAGCGGAGCGGTGCTTGACAGGAAGGGCCCAGCGGAGCGGTGCAGAGATGGCGGGGCCCAGCGAAGCGGTGCAGAGACGGCGGGGCCCAGCGGAGCGGTGCAGAGACAGCGGGGCCCAGCGGAGCGGTGCTTGAGATGAATGGCCCAGCGGAGCGGTGCTTGAGATGAATGGCCCAGCGGAGCGGTGCTTGAGATGAAGGGCCCAGCCGAGCGGAGCGGTGCTTGACAGGAAGGGCCCAGCGGAGCGGTGCTTGACAGGAAGGGCCCAGCGGAGCGGTGCAGAGACGGCGGGGCCCAGCGGAGCGGTGCTTGACAGGAAGGGCCCAGCGGAGCGGTGCAGAGACGGTGGGGCCCAGCGGAGCGGTGCTTGACAGGAAGGGCCCAGCGGAGCGGTGCTTGACAGGAAGGGCCCAGCGGAGCGGTGCTTGAGATGAAGGGCCCAGCGGAGCGGTTCTTGTCACGGCGGGCCCCTGTTCAGCGGTGTTCTCCTGGCGGGGCCCTGTTCAGCGGTTCTTGTCACGGCGGGCCCCTGTTCAGCGGTGCTTCTCCCGGCGGGCCCCTGTTCAGCGGTGCTTCTCCCGGCGGGCCCCTGTTCAGCGGTGCTTCTCCCGGCGGGCCCCTGTTCAGCGGTGCTTCTCCCGGCGGGGCCCTGTTCAGCGGTGCTTCTCCCGGCGGGGCCCTGTTCAGCGGTGCTTGTCCTGTGTTTCTAGGGAGCCAGACCTGGCCAAGACTTCCCGGTCAGTCGCCATCCGACCTTGCGGTCGCTGGGCCCTCCTGTGATGGAGTCCTGGGCCTGTGGGTGTCGTCCGTCACAACCGGAATGGGGCTGGTGGGGCCCTCCTGGGCAGCTCGCCTGCTGCCTGACTTCTCCGCCCTGCTGCCCTTGCCCTCCTTCGCTGAAGCTCTGTGGCCCTTGCCTCCCTTTGATGATGTGGCAGGTGACGGGGCAAGGCTACTGTCCTTGGTGGCAGCCGTCTCAGGCTTGTCGCGCCGGCCCTTTTTTTTTTTTTTGTCCTCTTCCCAGGGGTGGGCTGGCTGTCCCCTTGCTGCTGGCCGATGTTCCTGCCCTAGGAGCTGGTGGACTCCAATAGCCCTGCACTATGGTCACAGTAGATGCAGGGCTGGTGGTGGCTGAGGTGCTTTTTTTACTCTTACCAGATGGAGGGGGTGGGTCAGTGATTGGAACGAGCTCAAGGTTGGAAAGGAAAAGGACTTGGGAAGGACAGGGACGGGTAGGTGTAGTGGGTATGGGAGTGGAGGAAGAGGATATGGTTGTAGGAGAGTCAAGTGTGCTGTCTTTGGGTGCAGGTGCTTGTGACGGAGGCTGTTGTGAGGTGGATGGCTGTTGGGTGGGTGGCTGCCTGCGTTTGTGTGGTTTGGAAGAGGGGGTGACAGACACACTGGGAGAGGACACAGGGGACGTGTAAATGGCAGTGGGGGTGGTGACTGCACGTGTGCGGACTGTAATGGAGGGTGTGCTGGTGATGGAAGTACTGGCTGATGGTGGTGTGCATGCAGGTGTGAGTGGAGACGTCACAGGGAGGGAGGAGGGAGATGAGGAGGTGGGGGACACAGAGGTGGTAGTGACTGTTGGCATGTCTGCATCTGGATGTTGCTTGGGTGAATGCTTGTGGGATCTGTGGTGCTTATGTCTGGATGAGCTGCCCTTGGGTGTAGAGGTGTGTGCAGGCTGGTCTGATGGTGTGGATGGGATAGGCAGAGGAACAGGAGACTTGGACTGGGTGGAGGGAGTCAGAAGAGGGAGGCTGGAGACAGGGACAATGGCTGCCGTCAGTGCTGAGGCCAGAGCGTTGAACGATCGCTGAAGGGTAGACTGCCCAACAATGAGTGTCCTGAGGAGGTCAATGACCTCCTCACTGAGGGCAGCAGGGGTAACTGGGGCAGGGCCTGAGGTGCCTGGGGCGAAAGAGATGCCCGCCTTCCTGGGCGAGCGGGCACGGAGCGAAGGCTGAGGGGCTGCTGGGAGGGCGGGGCTGGTGCGCTGGGTGGCGGCTGTACCTGTTGTGGCGGTGGGCACGGATGTTGCCGCCACCACTAGGGAGCTCCCTTCCGAGGACGTCGGTGTCGCTGACGTCTCCACGGGTCCCCGTTGTGGAGCTCCACTCGCCCTCCGTCTCACTGGTGTACTCGGAGTCTGTTGTATGGCCCTCCGGGGCCATGTGAGATGCAGCTCCCTCGTGCGCCGATGCCACTTCTCCTCCGCCTGATGATGCTAATGCACACATGAACAGGAAGACAAAGAGGTTGAGTACATGCATTGGCAACACCGTTGTCGGAGAGGCCAGACACAGAAGCCCCCTGCACTAGGCCGCGCAATCGGGGTACAATACTCCGTTATTGTGACTAGGCCTACAGGTCTATGGACGACAAATGCACACATGGGTGAGGCCGGACCATGGATAGCTGTACTTGGCACCCTATAGAGGTGGGGGGCGGGGGCACAGGGCCGTGTCTAACGGAGGGGCCTAGCCTACAGAATGCGCCCTAGCCTAGAGATAGCCACAGCCCTCCTCCCCCACCCAGACACATTCACTGTGCGCAAAGATAGCAGAATGTGCTGATACTCACCCCCTTGTGTCTGCTGTGATGTCCTCACGCGCCCATCCAAATCGGGGTAGGCCACCGCCAGGATCCGGGACATCAGGGGGGTCAATTGGCGGCTGGCACCCCTCCTATGTTGGGAGGCCATCCCCAGCAGAGACTCGGCGGTCTTTCTGGTCCCGCGGCAGATGTCCTCCCACCTCTTTCGGCAGTGGGTGCCCCGTCTGTTGTGGACCCCCAGGGCCCAGACGTCCTTGGCGATGGCACGCCAAATGTCGATCTTCTGATGGGCGCTGACCTATGTGACATGTACAGGGTGGTAAAGGAAATCGCATCAGTTTTCTGCCTGGTCAATGTGAGTGGCCCACCCTCCCCAACCTTGCCATGTGGCACATGCTCATCTTTCGTGCGTTGCACTCCTCATTCGCTCCCCTCCCCACCATCTTACATACATCCCACTCAACACAGGCATAGCCCATTCAACGTGCACCCTGTGTACTAACCTGTTGGTCTGGAGGACCGTAGAGTAGCGCATACTGGGGGAGGACCCCATCAACAAGTTTCTCCAATTCTTCGGTAGTGAAGGCAGGGGCCCTTCCCCCAGTCGCAGCAGCCATTGTATCTCCCAGACCGAGGTCACAGCAGCACTTGCAGTATAGGTCCTCTCCTGTGGATGATCAGGTCTCGAGTGATGAAGCAGTTAGAAAATGGCGGTCACGCCCGCGGCGGTGCGTACCGCGGCGGTGCGTACCGCGACCGCCGTCGCACATCGTCATTGGCTCCTGAGACCCATAGGGTTCAATGTTAACCAATGCTGCTTTGCGCCGCGGTCTTCGACCGCCTACCGCCACAGTGTGCCACGCCAGCGCAGTGACCTCACATCCCACTGTCACACTTCACAGGTCAGGCAGCCGCCATTTCAAGGGCCCACATGGCATAATTTCTACTGCTCATCACAGGCCTAGGCCTTGCATTGCCACTCATACAAGCCTTTCAAAGCATAGCGATTTATGTACTGTGCAAGCTGTGTGAAAGAACCTGTGGGTTGCTTGACTCTGTGCTCCATGTTGTCCTTCCTAGGCACCGTCCGCTGGGACTTGCGAGGAGAAGGATGAATCCTCCCGTGTACCGACCGCTGGTGGACCTGTCGACAATGGAAGAACGACATATCATACTTACATACAGGCTTGACAGAGCAACTATACATGAACTATGTGCCCAGCTGGAGCCAGACCTGATGTCCCCCATCTGCCAACCCACAGGGATTCCCCCTCTGGTGCAGGTTCTGAAAGTACTCCATTTTTTGGCAAGTGGGTCTTTTCAGACAACAGTGGCCATATCATCTGGGATGTCTCAGCCTATGTTTTCTAAGGTTTTGTCCAGAGTGTTGTCTGCCCTGATGAAATACATGCGAAGCTACATTATTTTCCCTGAGGTGGGCGAATTGGCTACAGTGAAGGGTGATTTCTATGCCCTTGGACATATCCCCAACATCATTGGTGCCATTGATGGGACCCATGTGGCTTTGGTTCCCCCCAAAGAAAGTGAGCAGGTGTACAGAAACAGAAAAAGTTATCATTCGATGAATGTCCAGGTGGTCTGTTTGGCTGACCAGTACATCTCCCATGTAAATGCCAAGTTCCCTGGGTCAGTGCATGACGCGTATGTCATGCGAAATAGCAGCATCCCTTATGTGATGGAACAGCTACAGAGACACCGTGTGTGGCTAATTGGTGACTCTGGTTACCCCAACCTGTCGTGGCTACTGACCCCAGTGAGGAATCCCCGGACCAGGGCAGAGGAACGGTACAATGAGGCCCATGGGCGAACTAGGAGGATCATAGAAAGGACGTTCGGGGTCCTGAAGGCCAGGTTTAGGTGCCTGCATATGACAGGGGGATCCCTAATGTACTCACCAAAGAAGGTGTGCCATATCATCGTGGCCTGCTGTATGCTTCACAATCTTGCTTTGCGACGCCAGGTGCCTTTTCTGCAGGAGGATGGTCCAGATGGTGGTGTTGTAGCAGCTGTGGAGAGTGAAGAGGAGGAAGACAATGGGGACGACACGGACAACAGGGATACAGTCATACAACAATATTTTCAGTTGCACACAGGTAAGAATCACCCACGCCATTTTACATTTACTTAAGGCCTCATGCGTCTCCACTGTCTGTGTTTCCCCCCAGTTCCTGTCAACTGATTTGTGACTTTCCCTTCCCTTTTCAGAGCTGTATGACCCACTGCCTGACTTCAGCTTTGTTTGCCCATGGACTAAAGCTTATTGAAATTGGTATGTTGTCATCACAAAGTAACTGGACATTATTGCACCGTTATGTGTAATACATTTATTAAGAATACAAGCAGACTCCTGTTATTTTAAGTGCAATAAGTGATTTATTGTAAGTGCTACATATATGTACATGATTGTAAAACGGTGATGGCTGGGGGTGGAGTAATGTCCATGGCAGAGTCCAGTTCTCAGTCGCACAGGTGCATTGTCCATATGCCTGTGGAAGGATGGAGCAGGGGCAGTTAAAGGTTGGACAGGGTGACAATGTGGGACAGTGGGATGACATCAGGGGGTATCTTAGGCTGGCGGGGGTCTTGCAATCCTACTCTGTCTTCTTGTGAGATCTCAGGTTCCGCTTGCGGGGTGGTTCTTCTTCTGCAGGAGGTGGGGTTCTGGTGGCCTGTTGTTGTGTGGGGGCCTCCTGTCCACTAGCGCCGGCGGAGGTGGTAGGCTGTTCCTGGCCTGGGCTAGTGACAGGGGCCCTTTGGGGTGCCACATGGTCCCGCAATGTGGTGACTATCTGGGTAAGGGCCACGACGATGGTCCCCATTGCGGAACCGATGTTCCTCAGTTCCTCTCTGAACCCCATGTACCGTTCCTCCTGCAGTGCCTGGATCTCCTGGAACCGGGCCAGTACCGTCGCCATCGTCTCCTGGGAGTGGTGGTAAGCTCCCATGATGGAGGAGAGGGCTTCTTGGAGAGTCGGTTCCCTGGGCCTGTCCCCCCCCCTGTCGCACAGCAGCCCTCCCAGTTCCCCTGTGTTCCTGGGCCTCTGTCCCCTGGACGGTGTGCCCACTACCACTGCCCCGAGGTCCCTGTTGTTGTTGGGCTGGTGGGTCAACCTGGGTGCCCTGTAGTGGTGGACACACTGCTGATTGACGTGTCCTGGAGACAGAGGCATGGGCCCGCTGGGTGGGAGCTGTGCTGGTGTTCCCAGAGGGGGTTGGGTCTGGTGTAGCCTGTGGCTGTCTGTGGGGAACCGACTGTCCAGAGGTCCCTGATGGGCCGGGCTGGGAGACAGAGCTGCTGTCATCGCTGGGGGCCTCTTCTGGGGGTGGGATGGACATCTCTGGACCCTCCGTGGCAGTGTGGTGGTGTTCGGGTCCTGCAGGGGTATAAAGGTATGGTTATTGCTTCTGTGTGTGGCATTTCGTGTGATGGGTGGGTGTCCGTGTACCCAAGTGCAGGCATTCCCTTGTGGGGGCTTTTGTGAGGGTGGCTTGTGGGGGTGATGTGTGTGTGCAGTGGGCATGCTTTGGTGATGGGTGTCCATGCTTTGTGGTCGCATGCAGGGCTTGGTGTTGGGATGGGTGGGTTGTGATGGTGAGCCTTTTGCTAGGAGTTGGTGTGATGGGTGTGGGGGTGAGGGTGGGGGTATGATTTGGCATGCAGGTGGGGTGGGGGTGGGAAGCAGTAGTGAAGATTTGACTTACCAGAGTCCATTCCTCCGCCTACTCCTGCGAGGCCCTCAGGATGCAGGATGTGCAAGACTTCCTCCTCCCATGCTGTAAATTCTGGGGGAGTAGGTGGGGGTCCGCCGCCAGTCTTCTGCACCGCTATGTTGTGCCTTGATGCCATGGAACGCACCTTCCCCCGTAGGTCGTTCCAGCGCTTCCTTATGTCATCGCGATTGCGTGGATGCTGTCCCACCGCGTTGACCCTGTCCACTATCCTTTGCCATAGCTCCATCTTCCTGGCAATTGTGGTGTGCTGCACCTGTGCCCCGAAGAGCTGGGGCTCTACACGGACTATTTCCTCCACCATGACCCTGAGTTCGGCGTCAGTGAACCTGGGGTGTCTTTGGGGTGCCATGGGGTGGTGTGGATGAGGTGTGGGGTGGTGTTTGTGGTGATGAGTGTGGTGCGTGTGGTGGTGTGTGGTGTTTGGTGCGTGGATTCTGTGTGGGTGATGGTGTTGCGTGCCTCTGTGTTGTGGGATTGTCTATTCTGTGCTCTCTCTCTAGCCTTCGTCAATAATTTCGGGTCGTAGGGGTTTTTGGGTGATGTGGGTGTGTTTTTATATTGTGTTGGGTGTGTGGGAGTGGTGTTAGTATGTGTATCAGGTGTGCTTGTTTCAAACTGACCAATGTGGCTGAGTTTTCTATGTGTGTGTGTATTTTGACCGCGGCGGTGTGTACCGCCAATGGAATACCGTGTTTGAAAGACCGCCGCGTGGATTTGTGGGTCAGAATGGTATGGGCGTATTTCTGTTGGCGTGACGGTGGAGGTTTGGTCATCGCCATTTTTTCGCTGACCTTTGGTGTGGCGGACTTTTGTGGATGTCGGGTTTTTGGCGGTTTGCAAGTTGCGGGTCAGAATGACCGTGGCGGTTTACCGCGGCGGTGTTATGGCTGTCTTCTGACCGGCGGTAAGCGCCTTTTACCGCCGAGGTCAGAATGACCCCCAAAATATCTTAGCCAGACTGGGTTCAACTTCATCCATAAAAGCTTCTAAATTGTAAGAATACTTGTTCATTACAAAACTGCCTGTCAGTGATCCTCTATCACAGTTCTTGCCCAGGGATGATAAGCAGTGCAAAGCTGAAGGCCACCTTTCTGCACTACTCCCGGAGCAGACTCTGACAGAGGCTGATTGTCACTGCAAACTAGTATGACCTCTGAATTGATAGTTCTAGCATGAAGTCCCTCCAAATTATAGTCAAATACCTGAGTTTTTATAGTGTCTGGTTTTTATAGTATCTGACTGCTGATTTTATCTCATATTTATAAAATAAAACAGACACATAGGGCTTGATTTAGAGTTTGGTGGAGGGGTTAGTCCATCACAAACCTGACGGATATCCTGTCTTCCATATAGCAAGTTTCATAGACTATAATGAACTGGTAATACAGCGGACAGGATATCCGTCACGTTTGTAACAGAGCAATCCTCTTCGCCAAACTCTAAATAAGGCTCTAAATGTTCTGAAAGATAAAGAAAAGATGGTGATAAGTGCATCTACTCAACTTACATTTACATAATTTGTCTCTTTAACTAAAACAATAGAATCATGTCAGCTTTCACTGTTGTCCATAATGCTATGGCAGCAATAGTAATAAAAACAACTGAAATATGTTAGTCTAGATAGGAGACAGACATGATACACTTCTGTGCATGTTCAAAATTTCAAACTTTCTTCTAAAAGAGATAAAGTCAATCTTGAAGCAGGCTGATGATAAAAATAGAAAAGGTTTCAATGGCCTTTGTCACTATGCTTACGGCAGAGGGCCACCCAAGAGTAACTCTAATCTGTCCCTTTGTCTTCACCACCTAAGTTTCTGCACTACCATACCCCATGTTGAGTCAGTAAAGTCATATATCCAAGCCAGAGGAACATTACAGAGAATTTGTTTTCATTGAAATGTAAGAGGTCGTGTAAGAAATTGCTTTATTTATTGAGGGGGGTGGCAACCCTAATCAAACAACACACATAATCCATGTCAGGGTGAACCATAAAAGTCACTAAAGTAACCTGTGCTTAACCCTCTGGTAGCTTAGTACATAAACAGCCAGACTCCAGTGGGGAAAGGTTGCAGACTGTATCTGAGGAAGACACCCCCCCCCCAGCATCTGCAAAAGCGAAACTGGAGGTCGCTCATTCTTCTACACTGCATTGCACCCAAGATATGGAATGACCTCCCTCAACATATCAGAGCCTCACGTTTGCCTAAAAGTTGGATACCCTCTTGGTTGATTAGTACATGATACAAATCAACATAACATAACATAACATGACATTTTCTGAGTGGGAAAAGTTCAAATTTTGCAGCTAGGAAAGCCCACTCATTGTGTGGATACATTAGGCGCCTATCCCCTGGTGAGGATTTTTATGTTCGGATTTAGGGCCTGATTTAGAGTTTTGCAGAGGGGTTTCGCCATTACAAACACGATGGACATCACATCCATCGCATTGTGATCCCATTACAGCCTATAGAGATTGTAATACAGTGTCACATTTGTAATGGAGTAACCCAACTGCCAATCTCTAAATCAGGCCCATAGTCTCTCTTTTGGAGGTAACAATCCTCCAGCATGGTAAGGCTGCAGGCTGTATCAGGGAAGGTCAGATAGAGGTCAGATGGGCTTGCCATGAGGGTCTGCCTCGAGTGGCAAAAGTGGTAGTAAATTTTATTTCTTTGACTATCAAAATAGCATCTTTGGCAGATTGATTTGGGTGCTTGGTCCCAGGTTTCACAGGTTTGAAATGGCTTGACATTTGGCAAGTTTTTTAAAGTCTAGATATTTCAGAGATTCTAGAACAAATATGGGTCCCAGGACCTTAGGGACAGCACTTAGAGGTCAGGACTTACTCCAGCAGAGGCTGCCAGTAGGGCTTAGTCCTCTTCCAGTTGCAACTGGTCATTCCAGGGAAAAGGCCTCTTGCAGGTAGTGATGTTCCTGTAGCCACAGAGGAGGTCAGCCAACTGACTCTTGTAGTCCACTTCTTTATACTGAGTATAAGTTGGAAAATATACAGCCCAGTGGGTCTCCGCACAGGTTTCAAACCGCAGGAGCTTTCCTTCTTTTAATCTTCCACAGGTCCAGAAAGTGTTTTGAAGTGCTAATGGTGAGGTTCATTTTCATACAGTTCAGTAACTAGTGGGTAGGGATGACTCCTGGACAGTCCCTTTCCAATAGGGAAAAATTTCCCACTCACTTTTGCAGAACATTTTGTGCGTACACCCTGTGCATTTTACTGCAAAGTGGCCCAGAACTATCTAAGAGGATTCATGATAGTATATGCCTTCTGCCCTTGGAGGAAACCTGCGTGGCAGTCAAAAGTGTATTTATAAATAAACAGTCCCCTCCTTCTAGCCTATTCTAAAGTAGTTCTTGAATCAGCTTTCCCTCCCACTGAGACCGGTCCCATCTGGCAATCGTGGGCCTAAAGACCAAAGGTTTTCCCTATCTCAGGTCTTGCCTTACACTAAAACATGAATAGGTAGGCTTTACCTTTGTTCCTTTCAAGTTAGTGAAGTTCCTGGAAGCTTCCCAGCTTCCCTTCTTAAGCTGATACCACACTCTCTACACCCAACCCATGCTGTCACCAGGCCTAAGTCATTGTATACTCTTGGAGTAATTTTCACACCTCCTTTAAGGGCAAGCACTGATAGGGCAGCTGATGTCAGTCTATTGTAAATTGTAAAGCCTCCAGAAGCTTTATGTTGGGATAAAGCAACTTTCTAGACGTTACTTATCCTATATATGTATTAAACATCCAAATTCACCATTGAATTGGATTTTTAATAAGTATTACAAATTGTGGTTTACCATTTCTCTAGCTTGTCTCAAACCCAAGATAGCAGAATTATCATTTTAATCTTTATGCTAGTTTTCCTAAAAGGACAACTGAAGCCTTCGATAGAGAAAACAGCTTTTGTGGGCTTGAATGCCAAGGGACATATTAACTTTAAATGTCTTCATGTCACACTTTTAAATACATACACCCTATTTTGTGGGCTATAAGGGCTACATAGAGGTGACATTCATATTTAAAAGGAAGGTTATGTTCCCTGCCAAAAAGGTCATTTTGACAGGTTGGGCCACAGGTTTAAAGTGCAGTAGTCAGGCTACAACAGAAGGCCTGAAGCCGTGTTGTCCTCATCACTCTAGTTGATGGTACTATAAATGCTGCAGTCCACAGGTGACATTTGACTTTGCAGTTCATGAGTGTAGTTTGTACACCATATACTTAAGACAGGGCTACGGAAATTAATCTGTTCTGAGGCTGTGTCAGTTTCTGCATAATTGTGGATTTGCTCATTTGCCACATAATACACCAACTATTCCATAATCTACAGATTTTAATGAAAACATTTGTTTTCACCTTTCCATTGCTTTTCTCTATATTTGAGTGTAAGATTGGGATGAAGGAGTTGAAGCCAGGCAGTGCTAACACGTGTACAAATGACAAAATTATGAAGTAGTGCCATCACAAAATGTGCTACGTTACATGGCATAATTTGCCCTTTCTTGCTGAATAGTTTAGTCAGTCCTACAAAAAAGTTTGGTCATCCCCTGCTGCATAATTCCAATGGCCCTGACTATGGCCTTATAGGAGAGTTAAATATGCCAGTCAGGGATTAGCCCATTTTTACTTGTTTCAGACCAAAAGCAGCAGGCAGATGTGGCTGCTGGCAACAGAAAGTGGTGAGACAACACTGGGGGAAACAATAATTAAAAAAAACTAAACACTTACCTACCGCTGCTGCTCTCGGTCCAACTGCCGGCCACCTTGATGCTCTACTCCCGGTGGCCATAGAAGACAGGCTTCTCTCATGCTTTTACCCAGCACGAGAGCAATGCAGGAATTGGCCTGAGTGGGCTGGCTTAAACCTCGCTCAGGGACAGGGAGCCTGTGCCTTTTCTCTACCTGGCTGTACAACACAGCTGGGTTGGAGAAATGCAAATGTCGATTTGGCCATCCTAAGATGGCTGGCCAAACCGACATGCAAACTTACAGTGCCCACAACTCCTTCTCCCTACCATGGCCTGGGAATGAAAAATAAAATGATTATAAAATTGCTTTTTCATAATTTAATTTTTTATTTGCTGGTGCTAAGTAGTGGGTCGACGATCTTCTGCTGTTATGGAGGAGCTGCTGCTGGCAGCAGGAAAAGATTCAGAAATCTTCAGTAATAATTGATTCTGAAGGAGGAAATAAAACACAGACAATAGACCTCTGTATGCTTGCTTCACGTCATGCATCATAAGTTGTGTTAATTTCAGCACAAAGCAAATACAGAGGCAGTAAACTTGAGACTTTGAATGGTATTAATGGTAGCAAGCAAAACATGACTGATGATTGAAGAAAGTAATTCTCTCAGATGGAGCATGGGCACGCAGCGGGTGCGCCACTGGCGCACCAAAGGCACACCAAAGGCAAGTCCATCTGCACCCGTCTGCACCTGGACAGTGCCAATTGCCAGGAACCCTGGTCCTCCCACCCACCACTCCTACACCACCAAGGAGCTGCAGGTCCTGAATGTCAGACACCCCTTGAACAGCTGCTGCATGGCCTCTCCACCCTCAACCAAAGGACCCTTCTCCTGCCTACACTGCTGCTTCTCCTGAAACGGGGCCCTCCTGCGCACACTAACACCTGGACTGCACCCACATACAAGACTACAAACAACCAAGCACCACTCCAGTGCATCCTGCTAAGCGCCTGCTCCTTATGCAAACACACCACAGTAATCTGGGACACCAACACCACCCATGACCTAGACCGCGCCTTCATCACCTAAACATGGCTAACACCCAGCTCAAACCCAGACAATGCCATGGCCACCCCTGATGTCTGCAAGATGATACAGCAAGACCGAACTAACAAACATGGCTGGGTCATCGCCATCATCTTCAAGGAAACCGCTCCTCATGGAGCACCTTAACTTCCCACTCCATACCAATGCCAACACCACGATGCGAGGCACCCTTCCATACAGACCCCTGGACCAGATCCAGCCTTCTGCGATGCCATTGCCAACCTAATCGCCCCCTCACCATCGACTCCCTCCACTACAACCTACTCGGTGATCTCAATTTCCACCTTATCGACTCCAACAGCACCTCTACTTCCCTCACACAAAACCTCAGCAACCTTGGCCTCACCCAACTTGTCACCAAGCCCACGCACAATGTCGGACACACACTGGACACCATCTTCACTTCTAGCGACAAAATCAATTTCACCCACATGACGAACTCACCTGGACCGACCATTTCATCATCCACTTTACCATCTCTAATTCCCAGCACACCACCTCCAAGCACCTCAGCACCCCCCACCGAAGTTGGGGCACGGTAACTGAGACCCTATGGGCACAGGCCCTAGGCACCGCACAACCCGAGCCCACGGCAGACCTCGAAGTCAACCAGGCTGTCCAAAACCTCACCACTTTTATAACTAAATCTGTCACCAAGATGGTACACTCTGGAGCTCAGAAACTCCAAATAGAACTGCCACCCACTTGAGAAACAATGGTGCATGACCAAGGACCCCTGTGACAGAGCCGCCTACAAGGCAGCTTCAACATCTACCACCACATCAAGGCAGCAAAAAGAGCAGCAATCACTGTCTGCATTGACAGCACAGCCAACCACATGAAAGAACTCTTCAGAATCATCATGGAATTCTCTAAACCAATAGCCACAGAGACCACAATCAACCCAGCCCAGGAACTCTGAGGCACCCTCTCAGACTACTTCCACAGCAAGATCACCACCATATACAATTTCGAACCCCAATCTGCCACCTCCAGCCTAGACAACATCTCTCAAAAAGCGAACACCAGCCACACGATAACCTCCTAGTCCCCGATTACCACACAGACCACTGCAGCAATCACGTCATCCATCCACTCCAGGGCACCTACTGCCCCCTGCCCCCACCGGCTTTTCAACCTAGGAGCCAACACTATTAGCACAGAATTAACCTACATCCTCAATACCTCCATCTCCACGGCAACCTTCCCAGATGAATGGAAGCAAGCAGAAGTCAGACCACTCATAAAGAAACCCTCTGCTGACCCCAGCGACCTCAAAAACTAAAGACTGATCTCGCTACTTCCCTTCTAGGCCAAAGCGCTCAAGAAAGCCATCAACCAACAGCTCACCGACTACCTCAAACAAAACCACTTTCTCATCACCTCACAATCAGGATTCCGGGCCTACCACAGCATGGAGACTACACTGATCTCCAGCACAGACTAAATCAGGACCCTCCTCAACTGAGGGGACTCGGCAGCTCTGATCCTTCTGGACCTTCCAGCAGTGTTCGATAAGTCTCCCACCATAGTCTCCTCAGCAGACTCTACAATGTAGGCATTCAACCAAATGCCCTTAAGTGGGTCACCTCTTTCCTCTCAGGCCTCACGCAGAGCACCCGCCTTCCTCCCTTCACTTCTACACCCAGGAACATCACCTACAGCATAGCCCAGTCCTATTCAACATCCAGATAACCCTCCCCTTGCAGACATCGTAAGATCCTATGGACTCAATATAGTCTCCTATGCCGACGACACTCAACTAATCCTCTCACTCACTTAAGATCCCCAAAACACCAAAGTCAACTTTTGCACAGCCATGACCAACATATTAGCATGGATGAAAAACAGCTGCCTGAAACTAAACACTGACAAAAACGGAAGTCCTGATCTTTGGGAAGAACACCTCCATATGGGACCACAGCTGGTGGCTAGCATAATTTGGACCAATTCCCTCTCCATCAGACCGCACATGAAACTTTAGTAACATCCTCGACTGCCAACTCTCCATGAATTAACCAGTAAACTCTGTCTCCTCCTCCTGCTTTTACATCCTCCATATGCTCCACTGAATCTTCAAAAGGATCCCTTCCAACACACGAAATCAATGAATCAAGTTGCATTTATAGAGCATGGCTTATCACCTGGGAGGGTATCCAGGTGCTTTGCTGTGGGTTTCATTCGAAGAGCCAGGTCTTTAGCTCCTTTCTGAAGTCAATCAGCGAGGGTAAGGTGAGGAGGGGGAGGGTGTTTCAGGCTTTTGCGGTGAGATGGAATAAGGAGAGTCCTCCAGTGCATCATTGGTGTGCAAGGGGGATCTGTGCGAGGGCATGGTGTGCGGAGCAGAGTTTCCTGGAGGGGTGGTGGAAGTGTAGCTGGTGACTCCGGTCCCTAATTGTGGACGGCTGTGTAGGCATTGGTCAGGAGCTTGGATAGGCATCTCTTCTGCTCTGGGAGTAGGTGCAGGTGCAGGTGCAGGTGTTTCAGGTGCTGGGTGATGTGGACGCTTCTTGAGTAGGTTGAGGATCAGTCTGGCGTTCAGGATTGACTGGAGTCTTTGCATGAGTTCGGTGGAGGTGGCTGCATAGGGTGCATTGCCATAGTCCAGTCGGCTGGTGATGAGGGCAGGCGTTACTGTCTTCCTGGTGTCAATGGGGAGCCACTTGAAGATTTTGCAGAGCATGTGGAAGCAGGCTGCAGGAACAACATTAAACTATCATTTCATGGAGAGTCTGCTGTCTAGGATGATGCTGAGGTTGCAGTGGACGTGGTCTTTCGGTATGGGTGTGGGTCCAAGTTCCAACAACCACCAGGAGTCGTTCCAGATGACAGTATGTTTGCCGAAGATGAGGACTTCCATCTTGTCCATGTTTAGTTTTAGGCAGTTGTCCCTCATCAATGCTGAGGTGACTTTCATTCAGTTGTGGAAGTTGACCTTTATTGCAGAGGGTTCGGTGGAGAGTGATAGGACTAGCTTATTGACTGTTGCTGTCATAAGAGATAATGTTGATGTCATGCATTCTGATGATGTCTGCAAGGCGAGTTGTGTAGATGTTGAAGAGTGTGGGGCTGAGCCTTGGTGCACGCCGCATATGATGTGCTTGGCTTGTGATGTGAAGGGGAGAGGCGGACTTTCTGGGTGCATCTTGTGAGAAAGGATGCCATCCATGTGAGCGCGTCATCTGTTATTCTGATCTGGCATAGGCGATTGATGAGAGTGTGGTGGGAGACCTTGTCGAAGGTGGCAGAGAGGTCGAGCAGGATCAGGGAGACTGATTCTCCTCTGTTAAGTAGGGTGCAAATGCCGTCAGTTGCGGCGACCAGAGCTGTCTCTGTGCTGTGATTGGGTCTGAAACCTGATTGGGAGGGGTCTGGCAAGTTTTTTTCTTCCTAGGTGGTTGATAAGTTGTAGGTTGGTGGCCTTTTCCAGTACCTTGACAGGGAATGGGAGCAGTGTGATGGGACAGTAGTTGTGAAGTTCTCTGGGGTCTGCCGAGGGTTTCTTGAGGAGGGGGTTCTAACCTCTGTATTTTTCCAGGCATCAGGAAAGGTGGTGGTGGTTACTGAGGCGTTAATGATGGCAGTGATTTGGGGGCTGATATCTTTTTCTCCTTGGTTGAAAAGTCAGTGGGGACAGGGGTCGGTAGGTGCTCCTGAGCGGATGGAGGTCATAAGGGTAGCTGTGTCTTGTGCACCGAGCTGTCCCCATGTGTTGAGCGGGAAGTCAACAGTGGAGGTCAGTCAGAGGCTGCGAAGTTTGGAGGGTTGGGCATCGAAGTTCTTGTAAATTGTGCTGTCCGGTTGTAGAGGTGGTCGGTGATGGCGTCGCATATTTCCTGAGAGGTGGGATTGAGTTTTCTGTCGCTGATGGGTATGCAAACTCTCTGACAATGGTGAAGAGTTCCTTGGTTGGGTTGGCACTACTGTTGATGAGATGGATCAGGGCATCTCTCTTTGCTGCTTTGATATGCAAATGGTATTCGTTGAGGGTTGATTTGAAGGTGGCTCTGTCAGTGCAGTTCTAGCTAGTGCACCACCTTCTTTTGAGCTGTTTGCACTTGTGATTTGATGTGCTGAGTTGCAGGGTGTACCAGTTGGCTTGTTTGGCGGGTCTGTGTGTTTTGGCTGATTTGGTGAGGACAACTTCGTCGGCGGCTTTGGTGATCCAATCGTTGAAGTTCTGAAATGCGAGGTCCAGGTTGATGGTTCCTACTGGCTGTGTGCTGTCAAGGGTGTTGCTAAGTGACCTTGCAGCAGCTGCGGAAGGTGGTGCTGACTTGTTTGGGGGTGGTGCAGGCGTGTACGGCGATGGTGAATTGTGCAATGGAGTGGTCTGTCCAGGTGGGTTCGAGGTGTGATTGTATCAGATGCTGTTGCTAGGCGTGAATTTGGTGTCAGTGAAGTCATCTAAGTGAAAGTTAAGGTCTCCCAAGAAGATGTAGAGTTCAGATTCAATGGCGAGTGGGGTGATGAAATCGGCGATGATGGTGCTTAGTCCAAGGCATAGTCCTGGCTGTCTGTAGGCCAGGGTGCCTTTGATGGTGGTGTTGTTGTTGGTGCAGAGCTGGAAGTTCATATGTTGCATGATTGGTGTAGTTTTGTCATCAGTGATTGTGCAGTTGATTGTGTTCTTGTGCATGATGGCTATTTCACCTCCTTGCCTGTTTGTGCAGAGTTTGATCTTATAGCTGCTGTAACCTCTTGTTGCTGTGGTGATATCCGGGGTCGATGATGGGGTGAGCCATGTCTCCATAATGGAGGTTACGTCAGGGTAATGGTGGAGATGGTGCCCCAGATTTCAATGGCGTGTTTGCAGAGTGATCTGAGGTTGAGCAGGAGGCATCTTAGTTGGTCAATTGGGGTCTGGGTCGGCGTGGGTCGCAGATTCTTGGTTGACACGTACGACATCTTGCGAGGTCCATTGGAGGTTGTTGGTCCTGTCGTGAAGCTGAAGTAGCAGTGGAGACAGGTGAAGGGACCTGTTGTGAGGCCGGGCAATGCGAGACAGTATTGTTGCTGCGACCAGGGTTCAGGGAGTGAAGAACAACGTCAGAGTACCTGTGGAAGTCCAGAGGGCCAGGGTTCCTGGCACTGTGCATGATCCAGGGGCAGACGGGCATGGACAGGCTTCCCTTTGGCGCACTGCAGCCTCCATGTAATAAGCCTAGGAGGGGCGAAGTGGAGGCAGGAAGTGCGGGAGGCAGGAAGGGGGACTTGGCAGGCTGTGCAGCGTAGGTGGGAAGCAGCGGGGAGGCGGCCTTGGGGACAGGAACGTAGGTCTTAGAGCGTGCACTGGTGTGGGCTGTCAACTGCTCAGGAGGAAAAGGCAAAGCTCTGGTAGTGATTCTGCAAGCAGGGCAACTTGAATCAACCTGCTCACAGGGGCCGTGCTGCGGCGTCTATGAAATAGGCCTGGGAGGAGAATAGAGGAGAAGGAAGCACAGGAAGCAGGACTTGGTGGGCTGACGGGCTGGGCGTTGAAGGCGGGAAGCAGTAGGCAGGTGACCCTGGGGACAGGAACCTACGCCTTAGAGTGTGCATACTAAAACAGAGCCAAGAAACCTTGGGCCAAATTGACTAAGAAGTCATGCAATGCAGTGCAGCAACCAAATTTGCTGTGCGGTGCTGTGTTAAAGAGAAAGAGCAGAACAGAGACATAGCTACAAAAATATGGCACTGTATGTCTTTCTCCTTGTGCTGGTGTGCTTAGGGTTGCCATGTGCTATGCAGACACCCTTGCACCACAGTCAAATGGTTTTCTTGTTAAGTCTAGTATAGGTTTTATACTGTAAGTAAACATATTTTAAGGAATTAAAGGGTACAGACATAGTTTACATTTTTCCATGTTTGTATGTGTGTTTCACACTACAACACACATGCTACGTTGAAAAGGTTGGATTAAAAAAAACTGTACTTCAACATTACACCTGCCTCAAGGAGGCATACATTTTTTAAACTAAGTCACTTCTCCCTTTTTTAGTAGATGGGGGTTTGTGGCAAAATCCATGAATGGTTGCTTAATGCTACTTTGTATTACTGTAGGACAACTATTCAGCCTCACAATTCAGCATTTTGCACATCTTTAAGTCACTTATGTGGTGTAAAACTGATGCACAGTGTTAGTACATCTGTGCCTTGATATTGTTCTCTGCATTTCACACATAGTAAACTGTCCCAGAAAGTATACTGAACCAGAAAAAGTCAGATAGGATATTCACATTTGCATATAAACATGACAAATTAATGGAGAGAGGGAAGTAGACTGAGAAGTACCCACAGAGCACAACAGAAGAAAATGTCCAGTCTGGACATTCACAAAGAGACTGACATAGTGAAAGAATGCAAATATAATATGCTGATGCTAAAAAGAATGCATGGGTAAAAACATTAACAAGGAGTGTGAGTTACAGGAAGACAGATATAAAGGATTAGGCGAGACAATGTAAGAGGGGCATGTGAAGATAGCACATGCACATCACCAAAAAAACATCATTATGTTTTGTTAATATTTATGAATTCTGTATCTTAATCTACTCATTAAAAACGATAAAGGCAATAATCAGCTATTTAAAGTCTGAAACAAATCCTCCTTGTCTTTCCCTTTGTAGAATGTATTTAGAAGTTTCAGTAGAAAAGATTTGTAAAAACATTCAGCTGCAGATCACTCCTTCTCTGCTCTTGGAGCTGAGCTGAATCACATTGTTTACAGTACACTTCCCTTTTATGGACCTTCAGCCTTTAACTGACAGTGAGACTTATTTGGAAGAGCCGGACTAACTAAAGTCATTGTATGAACCTGATGTAACCTACCCAATAGTAGTTTGGTAAAGCATGTTAGAGCCTGTGTAGAGCCTCCATTCTATGATGCACATTTTTTACTTAGCATTTATTTTCTGTCAATAACCTTTTCCATGGCTTTTCGTTCATGTGATAACGTACTGAGAAATCATTGTACATGTTTCTTGTTCCTAGTATGCATTGATGGCATCTAGCCTGTATGCAAGGCTAAGCACTCACAGTGCGGTGCCTAAACAATGATTGTCTGAGGAGACAGCTCTGCATTTATAGACATATCACAGCGTTGAGCTAGCACCTCTGACACAGTGTGACACAAATGGTGCTTGTATTATAAAAACTGTCTCTGTGCCATGTATTAGATGAGTTATTCTGCTAGGGTTATCCTGGAACGTGGCATGCAGTGCCCAAGATGCAGTTTTGCTGACTCTGATCCCAAATCTGACCTCTACCCTCCACAGTCCCAATAGCCTTCATTAAACCAGACTGGCTTCCTAGCTTCCTGCTACTTCTTACCCCGCTATGGGTGGTCAAGTTTTCTCAATAGAGCCGGGAGATGGTACACCCACTATGCTCTCAGTAATATAGGTATTTCCAGATCGAACAAGATCACAAAACCATGGTTGAAATGTTTATCTCTTTCACTATCTTTGTAATGCTGGTTATCATGCTTTGTCTTGTTTGCCTAATAATCAAAGCTCATGTTTTTTTTGCAAGAATAAGAATGTTGCAATAAACATTTCAAAAGGCATTCCTGCATCTTTCTTGTGTCTAATCTTGGGTACTTTAAATGACAATGAACGGGGTAGATCTGTTTCTACAATTCCCTCGGGAATCTGAGTAGTCATGTTCAAGGTTGCGAAACACATGTGGTACCTTAGTGTGTTTAGGGGTTCAGACAGGGAACTGTGAGCAAGCTGAGAGCCATGTTAACTTTTCTTGAAGGTATATACGGACTGAATCCCTGTACTCTGTCATTTATGTTGACCAGATACACAGTCCTACTTGATTTGTATGAACTATATAACAGTACAATATAAACCTTGTACAGTACAAGGTAACAGAGATGTTCATTACGGTTTTCTACCAAGGCCAAATGTCACAACCTGTTCAGCAGACTTCAGCTTAAGTTGTTTGACACACCTTGTTACATCTTATTAAATATAACCAACTGTTGCATTATATTTTATACTGTATACAACTGATCATTATATTTCATAGGCACTTCAAAGGAGTCCTGTGGTGAAGGGGCACATCTAAAGTGTATCCCTTTTTGTAAGAAAAAAGTGAATCTCACACTTTTTTTTACTTCCCTTTTACTGTGCATTTCGGTATCCTTTTTTGGGAGTAAGCAACAGTCACAATGCCATTACTTTTAACTAATCTAAGACTAATATGGAGTTTAGTGTTAGTCTTTGAGTGTGGATTCAAGAACATTCCTGGTTCCAATTGGTAGGGGACTATGTTAAATCTTGCAGAATTGACATGGAAATGGGATGGCCAAAGTAAACATTACATGACTTGGCATCCATGGAATAATTTATAATCAACTTTTACCACTAGTGGAGAACAATTCAAAATGTCAACAACCTCATGTACCAATGAACTGTGGTGATAATAACTTAGGATGTAGTACTATGGTTGCTTTGACTACTGAGATGAAGGAAATCTTTGCAGGTCTAATGCACTTGTTCTCTTCCACTTCCTTTATATTTTCCAACTTTTCTCAAAGGTTAAGGTGGAGGTGGTCAAACCTTTCTGTCCATAAATTGAATAATTATGTAGAAATGTTAATCAAATTATTTTTTATTTACCTTCAGGACCATGGCAATACAAACATACATTATGACATGCCAGGAATATTTCCCAAAGATGGAGTCAATTTAATGCCTGAAGAAAGCCTAATACTTTGAAACAATATGAAATATTATGTCCAGCTTTTCCTTTAAGCAAATTCAAAACTACATTATTAAAAATGTTCTTTTTGAGCATTACCCTGTACTAACAATCTATTTAAAGTATTGTATTTAACTTTTTGTGGGTTTGTGAGTCCTCTGTTGCTCCAATATTACTGTGTGACTTTGCAATGCTGGTAGTACAGAACAGGTATTATGATATCAAGTTTAGTATTGAGAATCCTGGGCATTACTTGGGGACATTGAGCTTAAATAAAATTTGTACTGCGATTATTTATACTCCATACCATATCTCCTAACCAATTGCCATAAATCTTCTAGTAAAGTTTTTTGTATCTAATGTTACATGTGAATTAATTTAGGATGTGCAATGTTTAGGCTGTGTTCTGCAGTACTACTGATTAGGAAAGGGGGTATGCAAAATTCAATATGCAACCATAAATGCAACGCACTTATGTATAAAGGTTTTGTCTAACATAGTACTTCTGCACCTAAGCACTGATAGATATGTTTGCAAATCACAACAAACGTAATTTTTACTTTAAAATTAATGTCTTTAAATTTCATTAAAATCTGCTGGGAAACCACAAATCTTCCACATTGTTTAAAATAAACAAATCCAATGTTTACAAAGTGTCAAATATCACCCACAGGGTCTGTAATCCACCTTCCACAGTAGACTAACCTTCAGCAGCACACATAGTCCTGCCCCCTTGATATACCTCTGTAAAAAAATTGTTGTCCAGAGATTTTCATTTTTGATTTGTGTTTTTGTATCATTAGAGAAGTAATTTAGATTGGGTAGACATTGCTAATCCTGGCCGATTTTTTTCTGAACAACATTTTTAAAAATGGCAGATGTGTTGCGGTGTTGATGTAATATTTCAGGTACCATGAGACCAATATACTTCATTTTGGTGTCAAAACATAGGTTTTGGGGGTCAAGTAGTCTAATAAGGACAGAAAATAACTCCACAGAGCAACCCTTCTGCCATTTTTCAAAATGGCAGCTCTATAATGATGTGTTTAGCGATCATATTGGTAATTTATTTTAATATTGTTTTTGTTTCAAGTTTTCTGATGATTCAAATTCATAAACAGGAACGAAGCAGGTGGTAGCAGAGGATCTTTTCCTCCTTACAGAGTGTTGCTATGTACAAAATCTAAGGACTCCTTGAAAAAAGAAAAATATGTCAGATGCCAAACTAATCCAACAAGAAATCTAACATCAACTGCTGTTGGACACAAGAGAGTTTAAGATGCTGCAGAAATACAGCAAGACAAAGTTCACAAAAGATTGAAACTAGTGGGTGAAGAGGATCAGATATTTTATCATTGTAACAACAAATGCTGCAAGTCATATACAATGGAAAAAAGCCTGGAAAAAAATTGTCAAAACTTAGCAGACTCCAGTGAATCACAACGAGAATCTGAGACTTCTGAGAAAGCGACCACAAACAAACCCAATG
Source organism: Pleurodeles waltl (assembly GCF_031143425.1). Classification (NCBI taxonomy): domain Eukaryota; kingdom Metazoa; phylum Chordata; class Amphibia; order Caudata; family Salamandridae; genus Pleurodeles; species Pleurodeles waltl. The sequence goes on from NC_090442.1 coordinate 523,490,745, forward strand.
CCCATACACTTAGAACATTGATGGCTACCCTTCATTCACCTCCAACAACTGATCAGAAAGCAGAGGATGTTCAATGTGTTATCTGTGGTTTAGAAAGATGAAGGGCCAAAGGAATTGACAAAAGAACAAAGTATAGAATATGTGAGTGTCAAAGGGCAAACATGTTTTTATATGCAGCTAGTTACTTCTAAGAGGAAGTTTTCAGCTGAGTAGCTGATATAAACTCTGAGGTGAATGTATTTGATGTGGATTTGTATGCCCACCGAAACTGCATGTGTGCATACATTCGAAAATATGGATGTACAATAAGTTCCCAGCAGCAACATAACCGCCAGCCTTCAGTTAAGTTTGCACTCTTTGAAAAATCAAATTAATGGGCATATTTACCAGCCCCTTGTGCCGCCTTGTGTCACATTAGCCTCATTTTTTTAATGCTAATGTGGCATTAAGGTGGCCTTTTTGTCGCGCCATATTAATAAACATCGCACCACTTTGTAACCCCTTGCACCACATTATGTCTGCACTAGGCATAATATATGCAAAAGGGGTGTCCCCCTTTAGGAGGCCCGTAAAAATGGTGCAGCAAAATTTACAAGCTTTCACTATGCCATTTTTAGCATCATTTTTAATGCCTACCTAAGACAGGTGTTAAAATGATGCTCCCATTGTTTTCAATGGGCCTCCCTTTACTTTGCAGGATTAACGCCATAATTTGTGGCGTTAATCCTGCAAAGGGCCACAATAGCGTCAAAATATTTGATGCTATTTTCCTAACGACTGCCATGGTGTGTCATATTGTAAATATGGCGCAACCATGGTGTTGTTAGGTGGCGGTAGGGGCACACAAGAAAAGTGGAGCATCAGGACTGATGCACCACTTTCTTCTAATTATGCCCCTAGGTTTTAAGCTACTCTTGAGAGCTGGCTACTAGTTCACACTCAGTGAGATCAGAGAAATAATGGTTAACGTTGATGAAACTGTTATTGGTCCATAACAATGAAATTAAGATGTTTCTGGTGAGAATGGACAATGATAGAATTATTTTTTGTCAGTGTAACAAAAAGAATGAGCCACTTATGGTGTTCTCAGCTGATTTGATTCCTGAAGTTCTTTCTGGCAAAATATCACAGAATGCAGTAAAATCAGCAGGAACCATTTTAAAAAATGTCCTGAAACATTTAGACTTCGGACTTAATGACAGATTTTATGATGCCTCAGAGCCCCGCAAATCATGAAAGGCAACAAGAATGCCTGATGTTGTCTTAACATTTTTTACCTCATTGTTTAATGTCAGCAAAGCAAAACTGTTGCAAACTAAAGTTCTTGAGTTCAGAACAGAAGCCGACAATATTAATGATGGCCTTGAAGATATAGGAGAAGAAGTGGAAGACAGTCCCATGAATCAACATGTTTATGCTGTGCAAATGTAATGTCTTTTCCAAATCAAGTTTTATGAATTACATCACATCAAAAACAAAACTCCGCTACACATGATGACTGCCCACATAATCTATGGCAAGTGCAAAAGTAGAGAGCTAATCACTTCAATGAATAGGATTGGTGTATTATGAAGTTATAATGACGTAGTATGAAGCAGGAACTTGTTAACAGCTCATGCTGTAAACTCTTGTGAATCCGACAGCACACCACTTTCAAGTCACTTTACCAGGAAAGGATTTACAATTGCTGCTCTTATTCATTTTGATTTTGAAGGCAGCTCTTCTTGTCTGAAAATCTAGCACACATGATACTACAATGGTGGTTTTTCAAGACTGTACCAATGAAGTAGCTGCTGGAAAACAAGCTGTGTCAGCTGGTCAGCTGTAGGTATAAACAAATTAAGCTGCAAACTTATTACCCAATTACCTTGCCAGCATGTGCAAAATCACTACAAGCCATCAACATGTCCCAGTCAACCAGAAAATTTAAAAGTGGCTGAGGACATGGATCTTCATCTACCTAATGCTGCGGTCCGCAAAGCTGATTTAACTGAATCTATCATATTGCTTATTCTGTGCAGACTGAAAAATGAAGAAAAGCAATTTCTCTGTGGGCTGGAATTCATGTTCTAATCTCCCAGAATACCATAGCACTGAAGAAGGTTGGGTTTTTACTAGTAATACCATCTCCAGTCACAAATTATGCAACAGTATACACTGCTCTATTAAGTTTCCAAAATGTGTGTGCTCAGCTTGATGACCAGCCTATCCTGCCAATATTCTGCAATGAAGGTGTCTTCCATAATGTAGTTGACATTTTTATGAGAAATCCATTAGAATATGATGATCTTTATCTAATGATGGGCGGTTTCCAGATGACAAAAGTTGCACTGCAGTGTGCAGGAAGTTATCTGAGTGGACGTGGCATAGATGATGCACTTAATGAGACTGAAATATTTGGAAGCAAACCTGTCCAGTCAGTATTATGCATTCATTACATAATATGCTCATCAGATCTGAGGCTATAGTAACATTGCATTGGAATGCTTTCTGGAACAAGAATGACAAATTAGGTTTTGCATATCTTATCTCAGAAGTGAACATGGCACAGGGTGCACTTCATTCAAAAGACATAATGCAAAGCTTTGAAATTTTCAATACACTCAGTTCAAAATCAAAAAACCTGAAAACCAAGTTTGTAGAGTTTGTCAAAGAATGTGAAGAAAAATCAGAACTTTGGGAGTATTGGGGAAATGTTTGACACATGATAGCTCCAGTGAAAAACTTGGTACATGCCGATCAGGAAGGTGATTGTGAAGTCACAGATTATTGTGTTTCACAAATTCGATTTAATAAACTACCTGAGATATGGTTCCTGGAATTTGGAAAGAGTGTAGAAGCTAGTGGTGGAAAAACCATACTTCTACAGAAAAGTCATCCAAAGACATTTTGTGGTGAAAGACAGAGAGGAAAGGAAGATTCAATGCTATGGCTCTAAATATGAAACTGGAACTGATGATCCAAAGACCACAGAAAAGCTTCAAGGGAATTGTCGGTCATACATGTAAAAGTGAACATGTTGCTCAATGGTAGCGAGCTTACCATGAGGTCCTTTCTATGTGCAATGTTTTCAGAGAGATGGCAAATTCAAAATTACCATCATGAAACTGTTCACACCACAAACTTGTGGTAAAGAGAGAGGAACATTTAATAAACATGTTGAGAGCCTTCTTCATTTCAATCAGCAGCAAGAAAACCCCTTTGAAATGACTGAGCCTGTGTGGACGGACAAATGGTGTGTTCTGGTACTATAACCTGCAACCACTCCTCCATAACTGGACAACTGCCCACAACATGCCAAAACAATTGCACACAAACTTCAACTAATCAGCAATCAGTATAGGTAAGGGGTTTGCAGATCCAGTTTCACATTCATGAGATTTAGATGATTGCAAATTTCTACTTGTGAGCCCAAACCTGGACTAAGGGGGTCATTCCGACCCTGGCGGTCATGGACCGCCAGGGCCGGGGACGGAGGAAGCGCCGCCAACAGGCTGGCGGTGCTTCAGGGGCAATTCTGACTGCGGCGGTAAAGCTGCGGTCAGAAAAGGGGAACCGGCGGTTTCCCGCCGGTTTTCCCCTGCCCCAGAGAATCCTCCAAGGCGGCGCTGCAAGCAACGCCGCCATGGGGATTCCGACCCCCCTTCCCGCCATCCTGGTCCTGGCGGTAAAAACCGCCAGGAACAGGATGGCGGGAACGGGTGTCATGGGGCCCCTGCACTGCCCATGCCACAGGCATGGGCAGTGCAGGGGCCCCCTAACAGGGCCCCATTAAGATTTTCAGTGTCTGCAAAGCAGACACTGAAAATCGCGACGGGTGCCACTGCACCCGTCGCACACCAGCAACTCCGCCGGCTCCATTCGGAGCCGGCTTCATCGTTGCTGGGGCTTTCCCGCTGGGCGGGCGGGCGGCCTTTTGGCGGTCGCCCGCCTGCCCAGCGGGAAAGCCAAAATGACCGCTGCGGTCATTTGACCGCGGTACGGTCTTTTGGCGGTCTCTGCCCGGCGGGCGCTGCCCGCCGGGGTCGGAATGACCCCCTAAGTGTTTTGTGAAACCTCTCTGAATATTCCAACCCATGAGTGACTGAAACTCCTTGGAAAGTTCCTGTTAGACTTTGCATCCTTGGCGTGGTCACCCTTAACTTTGTGCCTCTGTTCCCCAGGTTGTTGATGTGTGCTGGACTCTGATTTTGTTGTTTGTGTTACTCTGGCACTTTAACACTGCTAACCAGTGCTAAAGTGCAATCAGTGCTAAAGTGCAAGTGCTCCTTTACAAAATGTGTATGTAATTGGCTTCTCCATGTTTGGCATATTTGATTTATTAATAAGTCCCTAGTACAGTGCCCTAGAGGTGCCCAGGGCCTGTAAATCAAATGCTACTAGCGGGCCTGCAGCACTGGTTGTGCCACCCACATAAGTAGCTCTGTAATCATGTCTCAGACCTGCCACTGCAGTGTCTGTGTGTGCAGTTTTAACTGTAAATTCGACTTGGCAAGTGTACTCACTTGCCAGGCCTAAACCTTCCCTTTTCTTACATGTAAGGCACCCCTAAGGTAGACCTTAGGTAGCCCCATGGGCAGGGTGCAGTGTATGGTTAAGGTAGGACATACAGTAATGTGTTTTATATGTCCTGACAGTGAAATATTGCTAAATTCGTTTTTCACTGTTGCAAGGCCTGTCCTCTCATAGGTTAACATGGGGGCTACCTTCAAATATGATTAAAGTTTAGATTCCCTTTGGGAGCAGATGGACATGTGGAGTTTGGGGTCTCTGAGCTCACAATTTAAAAATACATCTTGTAGTAAAGTTGATTTTAAGCTTGTGTATTTTCTTGCTTATACCTTTTCTGTGACTCTGCCTGTTTGTAGATTCCCTGTCTGTAAAGAGATTTTACTTGGAAGTAGGCCTACTTCAAAGGAGAAATTGGGTATAAGAAAGGCACCCAAAACCACAGACTTTCGAACATTTCTGGAAACCAAGAGGAACCTCTGCCTGGAAAAGAGTTGAGGAAGAAGAGCTGCCCTGCCTGTGACTGTGCTTTGAGGAGCTATCCTGCAGTTGTTGCTTCTGCCAGATTAAGAGGGCAACGACTGGACTTTGTGTGCCTTCCATCTTGAGAAGAAATCTCCAAGGGCTTGATTTAGAGCTTGCCTCCTGTTGTTTGAAGTCTCAGGGACAGCAAAGACTTCTCTCTGCCAGCATCTGGAGTCTCTGGAGGGACTCCTACTCTGCCCTGTGGTGCCCTGGGACCCTGAAAGGAGAAGCTGGCATCCTAAGAAGAAGAAATCCACGCACAGAGTGCCTTGCGGTGAAAAGATTGAAGTGACTCCGATCTGCGGCTGAAGAAACGACATGCTGCCGGCTTCGTGACTGGAAAGCGACGCTCGCTGGAAACGTGACTGAAGACTCGACACACGGAGCAGGAGAAATGACGCACAGCATCGCTGACGGAGGCTGGGAGATCGCAACCTGTGCTGCGTGGTTTTTGGTTCATTGTGCGGCTGAATTTTCGACGCAAACACCTCTGGGCGTGTAAAAACAACGCAAGGCCTGCCCGGACCCAAGAGTGCTGACTGGATCGACGCATCGCTCTCCTGCGGAAAGAAAAACGATGCGCCCCGACCCAAGGAAAGGAGAAATGACGCAAGGTCCCGCTCGTGAGTGAAATCGACGCATCGCAAGCCCTTTTTGGACGCACACTCACCTGTGCGGGGTTATTTTTGATGCACCAAGGTACATTTTCACGCTAACAGTGCTAGTGTGTGTTTTTAACTACATAAACACTCTTTTTAATTTTTAATTGATAACTTGACTTGTGTATTGTAGATTTTTGTCATTTTGGTCTTGTGTTGTTTAGATAAATATTTCCTATTTTTCTAAACCTGTGTTGTGTCATTTTGTAGTGTTTTCATTAAGTTATTGTGTGTGTCGGTACAAATACTTTACACCTAGCACTCTGAAGTTAAGCCTACTGCTCTGCCAAGCCTCCAAGGAGGTAAGTAGGGGTTAGCTGAGGGTGATTCTCTTTTACCCTGACTAGAGTGAGGGTCCTTGCTCGAACAGGGGGTAACCTGACTGTCAACCAAAGACCCCATTTCTAACAGTTCCCAAAACAACCCAAGAGTTTAGTGAAATCATTCTGTACGTCTCCAAGCCTCATGAGTGCACAAACAATTCCCATGAGTTTTTGTGAAGGAGGTGGGTGATTCTCCAAAGTAGGCATTCTATGTTCATTATTCCGATTTCAATATGTGCAAACCTTATCAGTGTTTTTAAATTTTAATATGCAAGAGGTGTCCAACAAAGGTCTAGGTGTGAAGTTGTGCTGACTCTGCTAGATAATGAACCTTTTCACTGCTGTTTCAGGACACAGAGACAATGCCCTTAGCCAAACATATTGCAACCCTCAGATTTATGGTCCTGACTTTGGATTCACAAACCGGAAGTTAACACTGGGGGAAAAAAACAACTCCTTCATCCAATAGGTTTTAGTTCTTTTTTTAACCTTGAATTCACGATTGTCAACATTTTCAGAACCCTGAATTTGTGAACTATTTGCAAAATCAACAGTCCAAATATCTCTACCATTTAATCCTCCAAATCCCACCCAACACCTTACTGTAATGCTAATTTCTCAAAAATTGCTGAACAGATTCAGACCAAACCGGAGGATGACACTCCTCTGAGTAAAGTTCTAGTTTCATTCCAAGTTTGGTGTAATTCTGTTCAGCAATCTACCTTTACCTGCCTCTGACAGTTCTGAGAAAAACATGACATTCTGAAACTAAAGTATACAAAAAAGTGATGCATGGAATGCTTGAATTAATCGCAGCCACTGCTAATTACTTGGGCCCGTATTCCAGTCAAACATTGTTTTGCAACCATGCCACCTCATTTTAGACTTAACCATATGCAGATCAATCTTGACCCTGGTCCGATGAGAGCAGTCCAGGTTGGACTGTCAGGCCTGATCCTTCTCGAAGTGGAAAACAAGCAACCCAGGACAGGTTTGACCCTAGTTAGGGATCATCAAGTAAATACAGGACATATTGCACATGACAGTTTATGCATTTTTTATATTACGTGTTTATTTGGTAACCGCTTTGAAAAAGGTTTGTTTTAAAGTAATGAAAGGTTTAATGAATGTACTGGAAATATTTAATTAAGTAGTTTAGAAAGTAGAATTTTCGAAGGAACAAGCTTTGCCTTGCCAAAATGCATTCTGCCTGTAAAAGGAATAGATTGTTGAAGCTCTTCTCTGCAAGGCGTAGCAAACAATGAGCACTGATTTTTCCCCACAGTGATACTACGCGCAACCCATGCAGCTCTATGTGGTCTACGGGCCGTACTTATCTCTAACCTCCCTCACCCTTTCCCAGCTCAACACTCAAGTTGTTAATTCTTTACACAACAACATAGATCCAGTTTGAGACCCGGTGATATGAACGCCCGAGCTTGATTAAGAGGGATAATGTTATTTGCTTTTTACATGCTATTTCATAACTTTGTTGCACACCCAGCCAAAATTCTCATTGTATTTATAATCTTCAACTATAACAACAGCTTCAATGTGCTCAATTAGAAATTAAAAGTTCAAAACTAACAAAATCCAAATAAAGTTGTGTTAAAAAAAACAACGGGCTCTGGCTGAAATCAGGTTGTTGAGGTTTTTTTGTTTACCTTTCATGAACAGATTGTTGATTAGACAATGGGCACCAGTAAAGCAGTGCAGGGTGGTTTGCTTCTGTCATTATGATGACAAACCCCATATTTCACTGGAGCCTGAAAAATAGTTTTCATATAACCGGCTCTCTGTGACATATGGGTTTTATACCACTGCACGCCTAAACACGTGTGTGACCGTGTGTGCGGACGCGTGCAGTGCATGCTTGCGCACGTGGGTTACTACAATTCATAACCTAGACAATAAAGTTTCAATTCAAAGACCACATGCGATCATACAACTTGCTTGTACCATGACAATCCTGCGTGTTAGCAAAACCTTACAGTTTCGAAAATTAAAGTTTTTGAAAAATACAATCGTATCCTCGTTCAGAGTCACTTTCTCATTGGCTTAAACAAAACTCTTATTTTATGTGACAAAAATGTATTAGGTATGCACTCATACCAGCTTTGAAATGCTATATATTGAGACTTTTTTCTTATATTATTATTGGACTATCAAAGGCTAAATTTTAGGTTTTTGTAGCGTAGTTTATTATTTTTAATCTGCTGTCAGAAAGATTATTTCCTCTTTCACGCGTTGCAAAAATTGAAGGTTAGACAACGACGTTCAGACCTCTTAGTTACACATCAAGCCACTTATTCAGAGAAAAGCTTTATTTGTGGCTCAGAGTCTTAGGGTGAAATGGAACATACCGAAAATGCTAGGCACTTGTGCTTCATCAAGTAAATTGGATATGCTCATTAATGAACTAAATTTCATTCAGTTTGTTTATTTGGCCGTATTTTACATAATATAGAAGAACGACATGAAATATAATCTTGGGTTGTAACCACAATACATTTGCTACCTATGCAGTATATTATAGAATTTATATTTATTTCGAATTTCACAACAAAGAAAAATATCTTCAATTTAACCTGCACACCTATCCTGAAGTGGCCACAAAACACCAATGTGGTGTAGCGGTTTATGCGCTCCCCCCAAACATCTTTTTGTGACTCTGGCACGGATACCTGCAGTCCCAAGTTATTTGCGACACAACTGGAACACATCTCTTGCCTTTCATACAGCCTCAGATCGCCTGTTCTGGACCCTATCGTATTCGAATGGAGCCTGTCTAAACACATCTGTGGCCCTTGTAAAGAACTGAAAACGCTTCCCAGGGTGACACACAAGGCCATCGAACTTCTCTTACTCACACATGGTCTGCTTACAAAGCCTTCAAAGCATCAGAGCTGTGAGGCTACTCAAGAGGCAACTATGCGATACACACTCTCACACAGGTAAATGCCGCTAAAAATACAAAACAAAAAGCACATTTCGCACAAACGTAGAAAAATACTCAATAAGTACTCATTCTTTTAAAGTTTTTGTGACGTTTACCCTGGTAAAAGTTGAATTTGTGATCTGAAATCACAAATTAGGATTCACAAACATCAGGATTTTTTTTACCACAAATTCCATTAACACTTGGGAAAATCTGCAAGTACTTTAGATTTTCGAATTTGTAGGTTTATGGCCTGTGCTGGGGAAAGGAGTGTACTGTGAGCAGCTGCACTAAATGACACACACATGCACAAACACACCCCACACACACAGATACTCTCCCTCCGGTCTCTCTATCAAGGCCTGATTACTAGTTGAACAGTACTGTAAATACAAGTAAAGTGTGGAAATATCCTGCCAGTACTATGCAGTTACAAGTCAGTACCTTGGGGAGGACTAACCATGTTGACCTTTTTTTCTGGATCATTTCTACCTAGAATCCTAAGGGCCTGATTTAAGGAAAGTGGCGCAGCACCCAGTGCAGCGCCACTTTCCTTGCGCTCCTTAGTTCGGAGTTTTGCAGGACTAGCGTCACCAATTTTGAAGCTAATCCTGCAAAGCCCATTGAGTCCCATTGAAAACAATGGTGTACCTGCTTTTAACGCCTGCTTTGAGCAGGCGTTAAGTGCTGAAAAAAATGATGGAAAGAAATCTCTTGGATTTCTTTGCATAATTTTTTTGCCCCCCCCCCCCCTAACGGAGCAACGCCCCCTTTGCAGACATTATGCCTGGCACAGACATAATATAGTGCAAAGGGTTACAGAGTGGAGCAATGCATGCTCTGCACCACTGTAATTCTGGCACAGCGGTTTTGGCCTCGTTGGGCCACATTAGCATAAAAAAATGATGCTAATGTGGCACAAGGAGGTGCTAGGGGCTCTTAAATCAGCCCCTAGGGGGCATATTTATACTCTGTTTGCGCCAAATGTGCGTCAAAAATTTTGAGGCACATTCAGCACAAACCGTGCACCATATTTAAACCTTGCCGCCCGAGCCCGCGGATGACAAAATTCCTCCATGTGCGTCATTTTTTGGATGCGGGAAACTGCCTTGCGTTAATTACATGCAAGGTAGGCGTTCCCGCCCAAAAATGATTTTAAGGCCTGTGCGCCTTATTTATACTGCTGCGTCATTTTGGCGCACAGGAGGGGTCGGTCCTCAAAAAACAGTGCAGAGCCTGATGTGCGCCGTTTTTTAACGCCTGGGTGAGGGCAGGCGTTAAGGGACCTGTGGGCTCACTTCCATGGTCTCTGACCATGGAAGGAGTCGAGAGGTGCCCTTCCCTGCCCCCAGGGACACCCCCCTGCCACCCTCGCCCACCCCTGGAGGACACCCATGGATGGGGGGACCGATACCAGGTAAGCACAGGTACTGTTGAGGTAAGTATTTTTAAAAATTTTTTTAAAGTGGCATAGGGGAACCTAATTCGGGCCCCCTTACATGCCACTGTGCCCAATGACCATGCCCAGGGGACAGGAGTCCCCTGGGCATGGCCATTGGGCAAGGGGGCATGACTTCTGTCTTTGCTAAGACAGGAGTCATTTCAATGGGGGTTGTGCATCAAAAAATGGCGCAAGTCCGGTTTGAGGCATGATTTTTGCCTCAAACCTGACTTGCACCATTTTTTGACACACAACCCACATTTTCCCCTACGCTGGCGCTGCCTGGTTTGAGTCTTTTTTTTTTTTTACTCTGACCAGTCCGCAGTGCCGGCTAACGTCATTCCATAAATAAGGCGCCCGCGTGGCGCGTACGATTGGCTTTAGCTGGCGGTAATATTTTTGATGCAAACGAGCGCTGGCACTGGTTTGCGTCAAAAAGTATAAATATGGGCCTAAGGGCCATATGTAGCAAATGTTTTGCGACTCGCAAACGGCAAAATTTGCCGTTTGCGAGTCGCAAAACACGTATCCCAATGCAGAAATGCATTTTGCGAGTCGTTACCGACTCGCAAAATGCATTTCAGACTCGCAAATAGGAAGAGGTGTTCCCTTCCTATTTGCGAGTCGCATTGGGATGCAATACCATTTGCGACCGCATATGCGGTCGCAAATGGCATCGCAGTTACCATCCACTTCAAGTGGATGGTAACCCAATCGCAAATTGGAAGGGGTCCCCATGGGACCCCTTCCAGTTTGTGACTGGAGCCCAAAATATTTTTTAAGGGCAGGGAGTGGTCCAAGGGACCACTCCCTGCCCTGAAAAAAAACCTAAACTAAAGGTTTCGTTTTTTTTTTAAGTGCAGCTCGTTTTCCCTTAGGGAAAACGGGCTACACTTAAAAAAAAAAAAATGCTTTATTTAAAAGCAGGTCGCTAACATGGAGGTCTGCTGACGTCAGCAGGCCTCCATGTTAGCGAGTGCCTATACTCGCAATGGGGCCGCAATTTGCGACCCACCTCATGAATATTCATGAGGTGGGTCATTGCGACCCCATTGCGAGTTGCAGTCGGTGTCTGAGACACCGTACTGCATAGCAATTTGCGACTTGCAAATTGCGAGTCGCAGGGACTCGCAATTTGCAAGTCGCAAATTGCTTTATTCCTACATCTGGCCCTAAGTATTTGAGAATTGAGGCTTCCATTTACGATCCACTCGGAAAAGATAGTAAATGCAAGCTGGAATATATAGGGTGGTGGACAGTGAGAGAGGGATGAGGGACAGGAAAGGGAAGCTGTGGCTGGCAGGTGTGAGCATTTGCTGTTCCCCTCTTGAGTAGGAAGGGGTCAGACAGGGGCTGGGCCTGTACTTGCACCTGCAGTCCATCCCTGATCTGCATGTCACCTTACTGTCAGAACTTTCCTGCTGATATTTTGGGCACAAGTGTTTGAGGACCTGGAATATCTGGGTGCATGATTACTGGATCAGCTGTAATCAGGCACAGCAGTATCTTTCCAAATTATTGCTTCTCTAATTTAGAATTGCTGCCTAAAATTGGAGTTTTAGAGTTATTCACAAATATTTTATAGGGCTAATCCCACCTAGGAAAAACATCTCAACTACTTCTTAAAAAATTAGGAGAGTGTCTCTACGTTTTAGAAAATGTCTTGAACGTACCAATATTTTAGGGTGTGTCGGAGAAGAAGTTTCTCCAATTGCGATAAACATTTTCCAGGTCGAGGAAAAAAGAAAGTAATCACATTTAATACACTTCTTCAAATACTTATTCTTGTGGATTGTCTGTCCTTCAAAATAAGTGTGCAGCTTTAGCGGTACACAGAGGCATTGCAGTTCGAAATGTACACAAATTATAGGAGTAAATCCATGATGCATTGTAGTGAAGTATGTGTTTTTGACTACTGACTTTGTGTTGCACCACTTTGCAGCTGGCTTAGCTGTGTGGTGTTCACCAGTTGTAGACTATATTTTGTGTTCAGTTTAGTTGCCTATTGACTTTATCGTAGCATTAGACACTGCCATGTTAAATCTGCTCGTACTTTTCCACATTGTAAGCTGAGCTTGTTTTCATGCTTTTTCTCAGGATGTACTCAGACGGCAGGGAACGGCCTTGTTTTGATACCTTGGGATTGTAGCCAAACCCCAACGAGTTATTTTCAAAGCGGACCTAAACTATCCAGCACGTTTAAATTACAAAGTTAGGGTTTTTTCCAGAAAGCTCCCTTTGGTGTTTTGAGATATAAAAAGACCCAGTGCAACAGTAATAGAGTGAGTGGCCTCAATCAGGATTCTCAACGTCAGATGCCTGATATCTGTCCCGTGAGGGTGGAGATCTCTTTCTCGCAGTCGAACGGGGTCATCGTCTTGCTGGCATGAGGAAGATAAAGAGCTTGGCAGGCCCTAAGGTGATGAATTTTTACTTCATTATTTGTTTTGCATTATAGTATAATCTAAATACATATATTTGCTATGTACATTGCAGTGGAGAATCATTTTGGTATATTTTCCTTTCATTGCTGTGACTATTTACAAATGTGTGCTTTCTACATGCTAATCTCCTTTTAGGAACCTTGTGGTGAAATAATAATAAATGTCTTCTTTGAACTGAGAAGTGAATGCCAGAGATTTTTGTCAGCTCGGTCATTAGTGAAAGCAAAACATGTATGGGTTTCCAACTTCTTATCAAATCTTTGTGACGGTCATACATGTTCAGGCTTCTCAAAAAATCATTGCCACAGCTAATAATTTGGGCTTTTAAAGCTGCAACCTATTATTTTTGCCATTGCTTATCACTTTGATGGTTTCTCACAAGTTCAACTATGGGTTTAATGCTCAGAATATTGGTGTATGTTGAACCACATTTTAGCTATGTGTGCAAATGTCATCACTTCCAAGGACTGTTTGATACTAAAATGTCTCTGCTCAACACATAGACAGCTCATGAAAACAGCCAGAACAAAGTGCTATACCAACACCATTGATGAAGCCACCAACAGAAGCAGAATGCTGTTCAAGACAATCAAACACTGCATCAACCCCATGCTGGACTTACCTATTATCTACTCCAAAGGAAAGTGCAATGCCCTCTACCTTTTCTTCTGTGTAAAAATCCAGAAGATCCAACAGCACATCGACAAGACCAAGCCTACTTCAGTTCTTAGATACACCCTTTCCCATAGAATCCCACAATGGTCAGCCTTTGAGCTCTGTCTCTCCCAGATCTCATTGACATACTCAACTCCCTGATAGACACTTCTCAAGAAGATGATTTCTTACTATCATTCTTCATCAAAAATCTCCCTGGAGATGGCCTCTTACTCCTACTTGCCATTGTCAATACCTCCCTCATTCAAGGCATCTTCACAGCACTTTCAAGACAGGCCAGGTCCTCCACCCCTAAAGACACCTGCACTAAACCATAATGACTGCATCAACTACTGACCTTTCATCAGCAAGATCATTTAAAAAACAGCCTATGTTCAACTCCAAGACCACATCAGTCACAACCATCTCCAGAAAGACAACCAGTCTGTCATTATTTTTTAAACCTTTCTCCAGTGCAGAAAAACATAATGATAGATAGAGCAGGCATGAAGATATCTCAATATACATATTATCATTTGCCATACAACAAAACACCAGAGTATAACTGCAGGTTGCAAATAATACCCAGTAAGCAGTAAATCATCCGCTACTAACATCATACGTCTATACCATACATCTATACCTGTCTTCTTCAAAGGAAATTCTGAAATTGAAAGGACAAACTGAAATTGAAATAAATATAACCTGAGTCTCCTCCTCCTGTGTCACCTCCACATATATAGAAGCAGCAGTTTAGCACAGTGTACTGTGATCAAAACATCTAGAGATGGGAAGTATGTTCCCTGATTTCTACCCAGGAAGTAGCCATATAAAGCAGTGTCATCAAATAGGGTATTGGTGAGGGACGTAAGGCAGCAGTTAGCTGGTACTATCCCCTCATTAGATAGAGCTAAGGCCATCAACTGGCAGCCCCTATCTGAGACAGCATCATCTCTCACCATCAAAAGGCACAGGACCGCATTTATGAGTGTGTGTCTTGAGGGTCAGTGAGATGAGGAAAGGGGCCCCAGATCTTCTCAAATAGAGTAAGGCAATTCTAAAGCTTGCAAATATGGTTATCATATTAGCCTAAGGAGTTCAACAGTCCATTCCTGGTGCAAGGGTATAATATGACATTTGCCAGTGTTTGAGGATACGTATTTTAACCACTATAAGGGCTGTCAACATCCACCTCCTCCAATGGGATGGGGCATTGTCAACATCTGACATATTATGAAAGATAGCCAATTTGAGCAATTCCACAAAAGGGTAGAAGCCAGTGTCATGTATGTTATGCCAGGTATCTCTCCAGTATGTATGTAGGAGCGAGCAGGATCAAAGAATGTGTAGGATGTCACATTTTGGGCTTGCAGAGCACCAGCAGCGGTCATCCAATGCCAATCTAGCTTTTTTTCTAATCTGTATGTGGACCAGTACCAATTATAGAGAATATTAGGGTGTGTGAATACTGTTCTGGCTTCTCCTATTGTGCGTTCATGGTAGACCATATTGTCTGACTATTTCTCATCTGTGTACCATATTGCTAGTGCAATCTGCCTGAATACTTTGGTCTACAGGCACACTGTAGATGTGTATAGTGCACCAATGAGAATCTGAGACATGTTAGAGCTCATTCCCAGACAGTTATCCCCCATACCAGGAGGCATTTCAGAGTGGGAAAGTCAGGAAGCAGCATTAGGGCCAGACCGGAGTGTAAGTTTGAGGCAATGTCCCAGTTGGTAGCATCACCAGTTTTGGGAGCTCAAAAGATATGGGGGAGCCATCATCACCATATAGGTCTCCTATTGTCTAAAGTCCGACCATGTCCCACATTGGCCACTTACCATCCAAGCCAAAATTCCCAAGTTAGACCACAGTGGCCCTTCCTGATGCAACTGTCAATTAATTCTCAGTAGCTTATGCATTTCTTTCCAGCTCTGCCACATGGTTTTCCCTGTAGGAAGATAGGCGTGAGCATTTTGGGGTCTGTCAACATACAGTATACCCAACCGCGGCAGAGCTCACAATATGGCCCTCTCTATGGAGACCTAAAATGGGCACTCAATATTTTTCACTGAAAACAGGTGGATTAGTTGTGAGAGAGGATGTGCCAGGTACTAAATAACCAGTCTATCTTTAGATCATAAGGAAGCATGAAGACTCCAACCCTACACTTCGAAGACAATGCCCTCTTGACCAAAGATGAAGATGACCCCTGCCTCGTGATATTTCTGGACCTGCCAGCTGCCTTTGAAGCAGATGACCATGCCACCCTCATGCGCACCCTGGAGTCTCAAGTGGGATTCACCAACAATGTCCTTTACTGGTACTCTTCCTATCTTCCCAAACAACAGTAGTTTTTTCATAAGGGCACGTCCAGGTCACAAAAGACTCCTATCATCTCTGGTGTCCACCAGGCTCCATACTGTCTCCTGTCATTTTCAAACTATACATGGAGCCTCCTGGTGCTCTACTCAGAGATAACAGTTCCAAGATTCACCAATATGCAGATACACAACTCTACTCGAAAGTCTCGTCTGCTTCACTTATCCAGTGCCTGCGCCCAGTGCTGGCTTTAGGGTGGTGTGACTGGGGCCACCATACCTGACGCCAAGCTCACAAGGGTGCAATAAAGGCAAGGATTCTGACTGCCTCAGATTGTTCTGTGTGCACTGTAAAATGGATGTTCAAAGCCAAACTTCACATCTTTTTTAAAACTGTGCTTTTACTTTCTGAATTGAAGCACTGTATTTATTCCTGATGGGCACATTGCACTAAGTGGGCAGTTGTCAAAGGGAGCAAGGCCTGTGATCTATGTGGTTCTGATTGTTTGCCTGTCTTAGGCCTGACCACCGCACCCTCTTAACTCATTTTTACCTCTTTTAATTATTATGCCCCAGGGGAACCACATGTGGCAATTTAAGCTCTGAGTTTGGCAATGTGGGAGGTGGCAAGAGGAGGGCTCCCTTCAGTAGAAAGCAAAATTGGTGATATCAGCAGACAAAGACATTCAAACTCTCTGGGATGAGCAAGGAATGAGATATAGACATGGTTTTCTTACCAAGGAAGAGCACCTAATATCAGACTGTGGGCCTGATTCCAACTTTGGAGGACGGTGTTAAACCGTCCCAAAAGTGACGGATATACCACCTACCGTATTACGAGTTCCATAGGATATAATGGACTCGTAATACGGTAGGTGGTATATCCGCCACTTTTGGGCCGGTTTAACACCGTCCTCCAAAGTTGGAATCAGGCCCTGTGTGTGTGAGTCTAAGGGAGAGGGACAAGAGAATATTATTTCCAATGTAAATTTGCCACTCAACAGTGAGCTGTAAAATCATGCAGTTTGAGGTGCTGCTCTCTGCATGCTCACCCAGAATGGATCATGCTGAAGCAGGTTACAATACTGCATATTCGTACTGCAATTTGTGTACATTGTAGCAAAGCCATCAGTCAGTTTACACAATGTCCATGTAGGAACTCTCACTCTAGTTAGGGTAAGGGAGTCACACTCCCAAGTCAACCCCTGATCACCCCCTTGGTAGCTTGGCACAAGCAGTCAGGCTTATCTCAAAGGCAATGTGTAAACTATTTTTACCAACACACACAGTAATACAGAGAAAACACTACAAAATGGACACCACACCAGTTTAGAAAAAATAGGTAATATTTATCTAAATCAAACAAGACCAAAATGACAAAAATCCAACATACACAAATAAAGTTATGAATTTTCAAAATAACACAATCTTACTCCATAGAAATGAATGGAAACGTTGTTACACAAAGTACCTGGTTTTTGTCAAATATAATGTCAGTGATGTGTCAGTTCCTTACTCGCAAGTGAGGCCGTGAGTTGTTTCTTCTCCGGTCGGGTAGGTGATGCGTTGTTTTTCTCTCCCGCAAGACAGAGATGTGTCGATTTCCAGACAGGGCACCTCAGATCCGCGCAGGTTCATGATCACTTTGAAGCCCAGTAATGTTGCATGAGAAATCTGGCCGCACGGTGATGGAAAACTGCACTGCATGGGATTTGCGTTGTTTTCAGCAGCCATAAGTGGGTGTTGCATTGTTTCTCCAGAAGCGATGCAGGTGATGAGTTTAATCAGGTGTGAGGCACTTTTCAGCTGCGTTGCAGGTGGTGCATCGAAATTTTCCCAGCACAGCTCCCTCTGCGTGGATTTCAGTCCTTGTTCTACCAGTTTCACCTTTCAAGGGCCCAGGGACTGGATAGGGAACCACTTGGCAGGGCAGGAGCCCCAGCAAAGAGTGCAGGTGCTAGCAGAGGAAGTCTTTGATGGCCATGAGACTTCAAAACAGGAGGCAAGCTCAGTCCAAGCACTTGAGGATTCTTCACAAGCAGGAATATACCACAAAGTCCAGTCTTTGTCTCCTTTCACAGGCAGAAGCAGCAACTGAATGATAGCCCAACAAAGCACTGTCACGGGCAGGGGTAGCACTTCTCATTAGTTCGTCAGCACTTCTCCTTGGCAGAAGTTCCTCTTGGTTCCAGACGCAAATCTAAAAGTCTGGGGTTTTGGGTCCACTACTCATACCCCTTTCTGCCTTTGACCCAGACAGTGGATGCACAAACAGGCAGAGTCACAGAATGGTGTAAGCAAGAAAATGCCTACTTTCCAAATGTGGCATTGTCAAACAGAACAGACAATTTAAAAAACAACTTTACCAAAAGATACATTTTTAAATTGTCAGTTCAGGGTCCCCAAACTCCATACCTCTATCTGCTCCAAAAGGGCAACAACACTTAAAAGTTATTTAAAGACAGCCCCCATGTTAACTTCTTGAAAGGGATGGGCCTTGCAACAGTGAAAACTGAATTTGGCAGTATTTCACTGTTAGAACATGTAAAACACATCAGTACATGTCCCACCTTTAACATACACCGCACACTCCCCATGGGACTACCTAGGGCCTACCTTAGGGGTGCCTTACATGTATAAAAAGGGAAGGTTTGAGCCTGGCAGGTGGGTACACTTGCCAGGTTGAATTGGCAGTTTAAAACTGCACACACAGACACTGCAGTAGCAGGTCTGAGCCATGTTTACAAGGCTACTAATGTCGGTGGCACAACCAGTGCTGCAGGCCCACTAGTTTTGATGTACAGGCCCTTAGCACCTCTAGTGCACTTTACTAGGGACTTACTAGTAAATCAAATATTCCAATCAGGGATAAACCAATCTCCAATACAATGTACACAGGGAGAAAATGCACTTTTGCACTGGTTAGCAGTGGTAAAGTGCCCATAGTCCTAAAGCCAGCAAAAACTGATCATAAAAATTAGGAGGAAGGAGGCAAAAAGTTTGAGGATGACCCTTCAAAAAGGGCCAGGCCCAACAGTGGTTATTTAAAATGAGTCAATGGCAGCTCCTAAAGTGAATACATAAATTAATGAGCTAATCCCACAATTTACGCTCATATGAATAAAGTGTTCGGACAGGCTATCGTTTCCAAAAAATAACGTGTGGAAAAAAGATTGAGTCAAAAATATTGAAGACAAATACATTTTGAATGTAAGTTTGTATTTTCTCAATAATTTTGGTCCTTCATATTTTCAACCCAATGTTCCGTCCACATGAAATGTTTAGCATTGATAATATAACAGCAACCTATGGAAAAAAACTTTACACATCATCAATGACAACGTATGGTACAGAATCTTTGTTGTTATGACACACTAATGACTGTGGACTCTTTATAACACTGTACCAACGTGTTTTATATATTCTTAGTCACAATGTACATGATCTACAACATAATAAAATATAGTGGACCGGTTTCCACCCTGTATCAAAACTCGGTATGACTTTCATCTGAACGACTGACAGCAAGCATTCTCTTGCTTTGTCTGGGAATATGGAAGAAGGTTGTTCCACCATGGCACGCATCGCCCCCTACTCCTCTTCGAAGATGTTGCTTAAGACAGAGAATATCATCACAACATAATGACCCGGGTCATTGACCCCTCAGTTACCATCGCTTTTCACTACCACGACCCTATAGAATGCTGTTCTCCTGTTTAACTATCTCTTGTTAACACCACCTATCTGAAATCCACCACTTCTGTGTTCAATAATTTGTTGCTTTACAGCTATGCTGTGGATGAATAAACCCTTTAGATACAAATATAGTAACAATAATGAGAAAACAACACAATGTGTTCTGCCCAGGAGGAAACAATTACCACGGCACACACAAGTGGGTTTATTTCCAGATATAGAAGAACACACCACTAAACATCCTTGTAGCCATCTCAAAACTGGCGCTTTTCTTCCAACATTCTCCCCCAGGAATCCAGTACCCACAGCACAATATTCGATAAAAAGTGCAGAGATCCATTACAACACATCTCTCCTTTACAAAAACAGCTGTGAAAATACATGGAAAACATGAATATTAATATAGCAAAACATATGCAGGAATACATACACTCACAACAATAAAGTATACAAATAATCTGTAAAAAATTGAAAAAATAGTATTCCAACGAGGGCAATTTCCAGAGCATTATCGGGATGGCTAAAACATGTCACAATTACATGCTACACTAACCACATCTTTGCCTTATAGAACTCCAAGAGTAGCCTCCACCAAAGAGTTTGTTACTCGGAGTGAGTTGTAGGCTAACCACCCAATGCCTGTTCATTAGGCTCACCCAAAACAATAATTCACTCAATAGCCATACCCCTCCTAAGAGGTAATTTGACTTTGCATAACCCTGGACACATTCCACTTCTCACTATTCTCTAAAAGCAAAACATTACCCCAGACATATTCAATTCTCTTATGTTCTGATAACTTTGAGAGACCCTTGTCATCTTTTGTGGGTTCTTCACATGCAACCATTCACATTCTTTCCTTGACTCAAATTTTACACTTTTCCCCAATTATATGTTTGATACATAGTTGGATAACTAGCCAGCCCCTGAGTACTGAAACACTTATCAAATGTCTCTCCTTTTTACAGATCATTACCCAACTTGAAAACAACTTGGTAGCAGTCACTCTGCCCCTCAGGTACTCAAAGAGATATTTTCATTTAGTAATTCTTGGCAAGGTTCTGTGGGCCTACACTCTTCCAACATCTAACACACACACCAGCACCCACAGCCGTCAACGTCTGCTCCACTGGGTCACTAGCGTGAGGAAAGTACAAAGCTATCTTTTGACAATTCATTCTCAAGTTACGAAGAAAAAAGCACATTTCCTCCGAGACAAATTGAACATCATTAATGGAAATCAACGTTTCTGGCAACCTACATAGAATTCCTCATTAAGAAAATTAATCACCGCACTGTCCTAGTTTTCACAAGTACCCCACATTTAAAACTCACTCACTTAGACATGAAATCCACCAAATTAGGAATATACTGCTAACATGAGGGCAATAACACCAAGGGCTCTGGAAAGTTTAAACCCAGTTTAGTGGAGGTTTTCTTTCTCTGTAGCATCCATGCATTGCAACAGAACTTTTCTACCCACCATGGATTATGTTAATGCTGAGTTTCATGAATCAATATTCATGTATGTTGAGTTTTGGATCTTTGTGTAGAAAATGAATTAACTTAGAGAAAAATAATGCACACATTTGATGATGCGCCCACTAGAGAGGCCGCTAATGTTTACGAAGTGTACTTATTAATGGCTTATTAATATGAAATGTTGAGCTTATGTTTGATTAATGTACTAATATATCATATTAAAACTTATGCCGTATGTATTAGCTTTAGTAATCGTAGGCCTTAACTTAGCGAGGTCTTCGCCTAGTTGCACGGCCTAAAGTCATGCTGCATTTTTTGGGCATTTTATAAAATGGCTGCTTAGAGACTTACATTGTGATTTTCCACTGTACTGACCCTGTGCTTGTAGCTGAAGTTAATTCTCATGAGAAACTGCTTGCTAGAACATGCTGTGCTTGCTAGTCAAACACTGCATATTATGGTATGTGTAAGACTGACCTTTCCAGGAGAATACAATGGATGCACTGACTGGAGTACATATAAGCTGCAACAATAATAATACCTGACAAGCTAAATGACGAGGGCGGGAGAAGAGGAGGCAATCATCGGCATGTGAACCATGTAGTAGTAAAACTTTAGATAGGGGTTCCTATTCTTATTGAACTAAATGTAATCATGCGATTCTCTGACCATTAAAGGTATGGGAAGTAGTTTTAGGAAATGTAACTTAGCCAGACTGCACAGAGAGAAGATAGGCTATTACTTCCTTAACCGTCCCGAGAAGAGATGGTTCACTTTACTTCTTAAAAGACTTTGCTTTTCTGAACTTTGATGCTGAATCCTGATGTCTTGTTGACAAAACTGATGTCCTATTGATGAAGACTTTCACAGCTTGCTGAACCATATTGAGGACAGGTATACAATGACATTACTGATTGCTATATCTATTTGCTTTTGTTTCTATGTACCAACCGCTTTTTTGACAGAGCCATAATTAGATGTTTTTCCAAATTTATGTTGACTAAATTGTTTTGCATGAAGTCCAACATGTGATGCTAATCTGATGTTAGTTAGGGTTCTCACAGTTGAAGGTGGCTACATGTAATAACAGCTGATGTCTTTTCTTTGCTGATTCTAAATGTATGTTGTATCATTTGCGCAGTTATCCTTGCTATTAATTTGTACTGTAACCTTAAAATGTGTAGTAGCTCAAGCTTTGATTAGATTGCAATTCTGTCGCCGCTTTGGACAGACAGTATTGTTTTTGCATGTTTATCATTTAATTTTGAGATTAAGTTACATGACATTGGCATTGTTAATATAGGGAAATAAACATTCTAACTTTTACATAAAGGTGTGGTTATTCATGACTGAGAGGTCTTGGTATGTGGAATTACTGACTACTATTGATTATTGATGTCACAGATGGTTGATGTTATTGATTGGTATTGGTACGGGATATATGGTTGGGAAAACTCGAAGCGCAGTCAAAAGGTCCATCAGCCTATTCATGTCTCCCTTGTAAGGTTACTTATTAAGGTTTGACACGCCAGCGATTATTGCAGCCAGCATATTGTGCACAGTTCCTACTTGCACCACTCCGTGCAAGGCCGGCACCACCCATAGTCGAGCTTATGAGTCAAGAGCTTATGAGTCAAGAGGAGGAAAAGCTCTCATGACTTTTAAAGTGCCTCTTCAAGGTAAGCATATGTTCAACTGGTCCCTTAGAAGTGTTGACTTGCCTTATTCTGCTCTACTTAATGATCCATATTATACGCTGTTATGCCACCTGATATCTTTCAAACTGTCTTGGGAAAAGAGTTTAAGCAGGTGAATTCAATGTACATTAATGAACTGAGTATCATCTCTAAATTAAAATCTTTAGCGCTTTTCAGTGCCAGTGGTTGCAGTGGCCCACAGCAGTGGTGAAAGTGGGCTACATCAGAGGTGGAAATGGGTGGCAGCCTACTAAGAAAATGCTTCGCAAAAACACATATTTGTTTTTCAAATTAAGCACTGAAATGACTACATCCTCTACTTGCTGATACATAGTCAGTAACTGCTTTAGATCAAACTCTGCCCTAGGTGACCCTTGTGAGCCAGGATAATCAGATTTTCTCTCAGAGAAGCTTGAAGAACAGTCTTCAAACCACCATGATGTCTGTAATCCAAAGTACACAACTCATCCTTAACCTGCCAAAAACATATGATTCTTGTTATCATAACGTATAGATTATTTGGCCAACCTCTTATCACAAAACCTTAAATTTTTCCCTGCCCAAATACATCAGCTATGACTCATTGCCAGTCCTTTTGGCCTAAATCTTCCTCAAAATATAAAACAGGCACATCCAAGGATTCAGAATTGTCCTCCTTAACATTGACAGGAAAACAATCAGTCTCCTAGTCTATTCTTGAAACAAAGCAGGTAAAGTTTCAAAATTGAACTTTTTCAGACCTTCTAGCCACCTAGATATCCTACTCATGGCCCATTCTGGCCCTTTACAGACAAAAGTCTGAATCAGCGGTTTGTGGCCAGATCTGATCTTAAACAGGATCCCCCACATGAAAATGTAAAATTAATTGCTGCTCAATAACAACCAAAAGCCTTTCTCAATAAGTGAATGTTCTAGATACAAATCTATTACAGTTGCCGTGCTTTCAGTGAACTGGTACAGCACTACTCTTACCCCTCCCATTGGCATCAGTGGCCAGTACTGTTTTTCCTTACATCAACATGACTAAGTAAAGTTTCTTTACTAACCTCCTTTCTTACAGTTCAAATGCTTAATCACGCTCTTTTGAACAAGACTACAGCATTCCCATCTCCATCATACATCTCAGAGTATGACAAATGAAAACAAAATCCTAATTAAATTGTGTGTGGTATTCCACTAAAACCCAAAGGGAGTTAAGCTCATCCTTATCCTTTGCCACTGCCATGTTGATTCTCACATCCACAAGGTTTTCATTTGGGTTTAATGCCCTCGCTCAAGATTACTTGATCAAGATAGTTAACTGATCCAGCTCTGAAATGACCTTCTTCATTGTCAGCCCTCTCAACTTCAACTTATGTAAAACTTCCTCTAGCGTCACCATATTCCTTAATGTCATCTCAGCAGACTAGAATGGTTGAGTGACACAGCCACGCATGCCGGAACCACGCATGCCTTAACAACGCGGTTGGAACCACAACTGCGTCTTTTCCATGCATGCATTTACCATGCATGCTTTTACAATAAATGTCATTGCTAAAGCATGCTCTGTAAAGGAATATGTGGAAACAGCAAGTGTGGTTGTGTCATACAACCCCCCCTCTTAACCTAAAAAATTATCTCAACTCCCCTACCCATCCTGAGGCCTAAAACTACCCCCACTCCCAAACACCCCTAAAAAATCTGTGGCATCTGTTTACATTTAAAAAAACTAACCCGACTCCCACCCATCTTGAGCACTAAAACCTCCCCATCCGTAAAAACTAAACTACCCAACACCTCCCACCTGCCCTCAGCCCTTAAACCTTCCCCACCCCTAATAAGTAAACTACCCCAACCCACTCTAAGCCCTAAAAATAAAATACCCTGACCCCCCACCCCTAACAAATAAACTTACCTGTAAGCCCTCCCACCCACCCTAAGCCCTATATCCACCCCCGTCGCCAAAAACTAACCCCCAAATCATTCCTCAGCCCACTAACCTCACTGCTTCCTCTCTTGATCCTTCCTCTTCTCCCCTCTGCCCTTCTCCTGTTTTTTCTTAAACCTTCCCCACTCCCAAAAAATAAAGTACCCAACCCCCACTCTGCCCCTAACAAATAAACTACCCCAACCCCCACCTGCCAAAGCCCTAAATCCACCCCTCCCCTAAAAACTACCCCAAACCCTGCCCCAGCCCCACCTACCTCACTGCCTCCTCTCCCAATCCTTCCTCCACTCCTTCCTTTCCCACCTTCCTTAAACCTCCCCACACCTAAAAAATAAACTATCCCAACCCCTCCGCCCACCCTAAACCATAAAAAATAAACTTTTTTATATATATATACACACATATATATATTTATATATATAGATATACACACACACACATATATATATATATATATATATATATATATATTTATATATATATATATATATATATATATAGAGAGAGAGAGAGAGAGAGTAAAATGTACTACTTTTTGGAATTCACAACCATTGGCAGAAGTACTCTTTGAGGCTGCGCTAGTCTCAAGCTTCCAGCCATACTAGTGACAATCAAACACTCAAAAGGTGATGGGATGAATGCTTGCAAATAGTCTAACCAGTGCCATTCGCTCAGAGTAGCATTCCAAACCATTGTCTTTCCCTTGCTGTGCCACGTTAGACAAAGGGCCACCTAATGCAAATCAATACTGAACCTGTTCCTTATTGAACCAGTCCATCCCATACTTTGGTCCTCTCACTCCTCCATCCAGCAGACCACTGATTTTTTAGTTGGGAAATTTGAGATTCAAACCTCCCAGTCCCCCTGAGTCCCACTGACTAAGCTACCTAATAATCAGAACTCCTATCTGATCTCTCATTAAACATTCAGCCACCTCTTCAATTTACACCTTCTTCCTACATTTCTTAGACAAGGTACATAATACCCATTATGTTAATTTCTGCATTGTATCTTTCTGAAGAATGCATGCCTTTCTATGACCACTCAACTTTGGGCCTCAAATGTGATCCAAGCACGTTAACTGTCGTGCCAGGCACATAATGAACATCTGTTTCATCCACACTTTGAGAAATACTTTCATACTTGTTGATTGCAGCAACAAAATGTTTTGCTTCATCGGAAGAGAAAACTTTTCTTCCCCAATTGCACCTATAAAGCTGTTGAATAGTTTTTTTCATTGCTTCCATAGCAAAATTGGCTCTTAAGTCATTGTGAAAAATAATGGTAGTAGAGACATATGAGCTGCAGACATGTAACTTGATGACAATCAGCTTACATGCGAAGCTGGCGCAATTGACTAATACAACAAATCAACATCCTGAACTAAAACAATGAAGCTTTGAAACTATTTGTTTCTCTCTTTGGTACGGTAAAACTAGAATGTCTGATTAAACAAGGTGGTCAACTTCCACATAAAATGCAAAATAGCATGTTTACTCCAAGTGAAAATCTCTTGCAACGCTGTTAATTAGGAACAACATCCAAGAAAACGAAACCCTCAATGTAAACGTCCCTGTTCCACACCTAACCGAATTCAAATGCACTTCTTGTACACTGTTCCTTTGACAGCCTCTTCTGTCCAACTGGAGTAATCTTTTGTATATCACACTGCCCGTGGCTGCATGCTTTCTCTTGTCCTCACAGCCCCAAGTTATTCCAATAAAGATTGAGCAACAATGTGGTAATCCGTCAATGTGGCAGACAGGTTATGCGCTCCTACCGACCAAAGAAAGTTCAGTAACGTTACGTCATTGTTAGATCAGGAGTTTAACAAGAAAATATTAACAAAATATTAATGTATTTGAGTGAATAATTTGCGAAGAAAATGTAATAATCTAGAAAATAATGCACGTATTTGAAAATGTGCTCACGACAGTGGGTGCCAACGTTCACGAAATATACTTATTAATTCCTTATTAAAATGAAATATTGAGCTTATGTTTGAAAAATTTAGTAATATATAATATTGAGGGTTATTTTTATTTATTAGTCTTATTAATTAAAAACCTTAACTTAGCAGAAGTCTTGGCCTAGTTTGCACAACCTCATTTCAAGCTGTATTTCTTAAACGGTATGAAAATGTCTGTGTCCAGAGCTGAAATGTAATTTTCTATTGTGCTGACCTAATGTGTTCATAACCAAAGTCTTTTTCGTGAGAACTGCTTACTAGATGATGTTGTTCCTGTTGAATGAAACATTGTAAATGCAAGGTGTACCAGACTGACTTTCCACAGGTACCAAACAATGGAATACACTGACTAGAGTATAAGCTGCAACAATATTGTTTCCTGATGAGCCGGACATTGCAAAATGAATCAATTGAAAACATATAGACCTTGAACTTGTAGAGACTGCTGTTCTGAACTTATAATTTTATTGGATAAAGTAGGAACATATGATCCCTCAACTAATAGGTAATTGGGAAGTAGTTTTAGGAGATCTAACTTAATGAGCCTGCGCTGACGGATTTAAACTATTCTGCCCATTTTGAGCGTCTTGAGACGTGCTTAACTTTAATGCTAAAGACTTTGCCATTTTCCTGAACTTGATGCAAGACCTGATGCCATGCGGACTAACTGATGTCCTGATGACAAAGACTGTTGCCGCATACTGATCCGATCTGAGGATAGGTATTATGTCCAAAATTATATTTGCCATGATTGCTTGATTTTCTTTCTAGGTACCAACCGCATTATTTTTGTAGCACCATAGCTAGATGCTTTCTAAATTTGTGTGTCTAAATTCTTTTGCATGAAGCCCAACATGCTAATTCTAATCTGGGGTTAGATAGAAACTCACTAATGAAATCAGTCCTTTAGAGCTAATGTTTGATGATCTACTTTGCTGAATCTAAATGTATGTGATAACATTTGAGCAACTGTTCCTATTGTTGATTTGCACCGTAACTCTAGAATGTGTAATAGAACAAGTCTTGATTAGATTGCATTTCTTTCACAGGTTAAGCCAGATTGTATTGTTCTTTTATGTCTATCATTTGATATTAAGATTGATTCACGTGACCTTAGCATTGTTAATATAAGGAAATAAATATTCTATCTGTATCATAAAGGTGTGGTTATTTGTGAATGAAAAGACATGGTGCGTGACAATTACTGACTCCTCTTTATTAATGCTTACTAATGTTATTGATTCTTGTTGATTATTGATCTGTCTATACTGGATTTATGGTGGGAACATCTTAATTGCGAGTCAAAAGGTTAATCGACCTATTCGCGTCCCCTTGTAAGTTTACTTACCAAGGTTAGGCACGCTAACAGAGATGGTAGCAGACTGATGGTTTGTCTCCTTAAGAGTCCATCATAGATGTCTGGTATAGGTCGTATTAGCAGAGATAGTAATAAGACTGATGGTTCGTCTCCCTAAAATACCATCATAGATGTCTGGTATAGGTGGTATTAACAGAGGTAGTAGTAAGATTGATGGTTTGTTGATGGTAGTTTGATAATCTTATCTTTTGAGAGTTCATTATTATTGAGATTTGGATTTATCTTTACAATGATGCAAATTGGAGAGGAAATGAGTCCCTAAGTTCCGAAATGACTTTCCTGGAATCTCGGAGCCCACAAATGGTTGTTTGAGGATGTTCTTAGAGTTATAGTGATAAGAGTGAATGAATTAGGTTTTTGCGCTTGCACAGTTTATGCAAATCACAGGTGAATTGTAGAGTATGTGAGAGTTTAGGGAGTTTGCGTACTCCAAATGAAGTTGTAGAAGGAGTGTGCAAACTCCAAAGTATGAGAATAGGGAAGTCGTTGAACTTCATATGTGTGTGGCGCTTTGTACTAAACAATTGTCCACATGGTTGTTGATGTACGGACCCTACATGGTATTAAGACTCAGGAGTATATTGAAAAAGTGTATGAGACACTTTGTTCATGTTGTAATTTGTCTGGTTTAGTAGGATGATCGGGCGTGACCGATAAGTCAGAGTGTGAGTCAACAAGAGTTAAATACATTTTTCAACTGAGATTTGGTGAATCCTATGTGCACCAGGACAGGCCCATTGATCAGTTGAGAGTATAATTTGCTGGTCGAATTTTACTTGCGAATCGGGGAATCTGAAAAGGAAGGAGTAGCTGCAAGAACGGGAGCCGTCAGCGAAAAATCTGTAACGTTCTGAAGCGATTGTGTTACCTTCTCTGTAGTAAACCAGCAAATAGGGGTTTTGTTTTTTGGTTAGTGCTCACAATATTTTGCATTAATTTGTGTGAAACTGAGTTTGGGAGGACAAGCCACAAGACTTTGTCAGCCACTGTGTGTGACTTTATTGGAGCTGCGCTGGGATAGGTTCGTTAGTGAGAAGAGTCACGCACGGATTGGCTGCTGTCTGTGTAGCGCAATTGGTTGAGAAAGGGGACGAAGAGTATTCTGGGATTAAATGTCACTTCCTGATTTGATTTTTGAACAAAATAAAAGACGTAAAGATTACATTTTTCAAAGCTTTAAAGAGTACCTTGAGGGGAGATACGTATATTACAACTAGTATAAGGGAAGTTACACCATCAGAGGGTATACCTGCTTACGTTGTAATGGAAGAGAAAGGTGTCGTGCCATGTCTTTGGCTAAAACATTGGTGCAAAGTGACAGAAAAGGATGAGAGCTTAGCATTTCCTGTACATGGGACGTTTAATTTGAGAAACTTAAAGCATTTGAGGAGGGTGCTGTATGAATAGAAGCCCCTTCCGAGACCAGCACAGTTTGAGGCATTCGCGATCTGGGAGCTAGAAGCAGACAGCAACAGCAATTGAAATTTGAGAGGAGAATGGGGAAAGGAGAAAAGACAGTTACAGAGGCTAGGTGGGACAGTGTTCAGTTGATTTGGAGGAATGAGACACTACAGGGAATTAAGTTATTCCCCGCAATTACACGGGATGATGATGAAAAGGAAGGAATGAAAGCTACTAAATAGACTAGTAAGAGTCCTTCCGAGAACAGAAAAGCTAAAAAGTCTTCAACTTATGAGGAAGAATCAGATGATGATGAATTTCTTACACAGCATTTGAGAAATCGTCCGCCACCATATGCAGCACATGAGAGTAGTTCAAGTACCAGTGCTGATCCTACAGCTGCAATGCAGGTTAATGGTACAATGAGTCCGGTGCAGGTTAATTCTAACCAGGTACAGAGTCCGATGCAGAGTAATTTTAATGCACCTACTACTCCAGTAGTACTGATTCAGGCACCACAGTCAGATGTTCTGAGAATTTATCCTGAAGTGTCCATGGTGGAGAGCACTACAAAGCTAATTGTGCCTGCAGGTTTTTCAGAGACCAACAATGGTTCAGACAGAACCGACTTCGCTTTTGGTGCTGCAAATGCAACCACAGATGATGCCAAGATTTTCTCCTATGACAGGGACACAGACAGTTATGCCTGTACTGATGGGACAAAATATGGGAGTGACGGAACCACAGAATTTGATTGTCAGACCTAGACCAGATGCTGTCTCAGTACCTATTACTATAGGTCCACCTGTGCTATTGTTCGCGGAAGAGAAGCTCAATGCAGGGGGACAGAGAGTCCTGAACCAGAACTTATCAAGGGAGAATTAATTGAGAATGTCCAAGCTGCCTCTCCTGTGGGACAGACTCTTGATGGCTCAAGATCCCTGACAGATCTTAGTCCATTTGGAGTTCCTCCCGATACTACTACAGGGTCAAATGTTAGTCAGAGCCTGAAATTATTGACAGCACAGACCCTGAATACAGATGTGCATTGGGTGCCACATATTCAGCCCAGTAATATCTCATTGCAAGGTTTAAATGCCCAGCAACTGACTAAATGGTTAGTTAAGCTGAATACTCCACAGAATGCTCCGAAAGGAGAAGAGTCCTTGAACTACACAAGACTAAGCATGGAAGCGGGTGAGCTTGATGAGGGGACCATGGGTGTGAATAGGTTGGAGTCCTACACAGAAGCAGAATTGAAATACTTGTGCCCAAAGATTACAAAGGAAGTGAGCAAGGTGCATCAGATACTAGCAGACTTGGCAGATAAATATGGTATAGAAATTGAGAAAACGAAACATTTGAAAAGGAGTTTCAGGTTAGATTTTGAAGCTAAAGACTTTGAACACATGAGATCTGCTGGAATTAAAGCAGACCTTAGGGAATTGCTTCAGAGTGCCCAGACTTGGGGAGCATTAGAGAAGTGGGAAGGCAGATGAATACAGAAAAGAAACAAAAGAAAAAGGGATTCTGAGGCGCTAACTGTAAGTGAGCAACAAGATAAGGACCCAGTAAACATTTTGCCAATGAGAGAGATTCCAGGAGGTACGTTTGTTCATGTTCCTTTGAGTAGGAGTGATATTCTATCATTTACTAATGATTATCCTAGATTGAGAGAGAAACCAGTAGAATGGTACTAGCAGACAGATAGATTTGTGAAACTTGCGAAATGCCTGTGGGAGAACCTGAACACATTACTCAAGATAGTGATCCCACCTGATTTGTGGTTTGAATGTGAGAGGAGTATAGATTGGCTGACAAAGGAACCAGTGAGAGACAAAATTACAGGTGCACCGTCTCATGAAGTAATGAAATATTACTATAAGGTGATTGAGTTTCTGAAATCCATAATCACGCATAAGAACATTGATTGGCAGAGAATTGACAGGACAGCTCAGGAAGCAAAGGAGTCAATACATGCCTATTATGAGAGATTGATGCAAGCATTCAAGCATTACAGTGGTACAGAGACAATTGAGCCAAAAGACATGATTAATTTTGTGTTTAGATTTGTGGAAGGATTGATATCTAAAATTAGCCAGATGATTAAGAATCAATTGATTTGCTGGCAGGCAAGGCCGATTGATGAGGTGTTGCAATATGCAAAATACTGCAGTGATGAGATTGAATTGAAGCAGAGGAAGTTGAAAGAAAAGGTGATGGTGATGTAGATAAAAGCAGGGCAGACTGGGATGCAGGAACATTTTTCACAGCAGCAGCCACAGCAGGGAAACATGATATTCCAGAATCAGATGAGAGGTGTAGGTCATGGAGGTAACATGAATCGTGGTCCGGATCTGAATACTGTAGTGGTTCACAATGATGTGCAGGGAATGAAGAAGTTATTGCCTTGTCATCTTTGTCGAGCCGTCGGACATTGGAAACGGGAGTGTCTGTTGATGATGCAGGAGGGTGTTGTTCAGCAAAGGAATGATGTCAATTCATTCCAAAATATGAGGGGACTGAGAATGCGAGGTCCCAATCGAAATTCTCAGAATAATGTGAATCAAATGCAGAATTTTCAACCCATGCAGCAGGTGCAAATGCCACGTGTACAAATGACTCAGGTGCAACCAGTGCAAAAGCAGGTTCCTATGGTGACTAGACAGCAAATCCAAATACCTCAATCCCCAATGGAGCAGCAGCAGGTGATGTGCACTGTTTCTCAACAGGGCACAGGTCAGAGATACAGGCAAAGTAATGACAGTTCATCAATTCCCGTTACATAGTGAGAATGGAAAAAACAATGATTGGACGAGTGAGGGTTCAGATGAAGAAGCATGTGTGCTTGCAGCCTCTTTAGAAGTATATCAGAGAGGTCCCTATGTAAAGGGCAAGATCATGGGTCATAGAGTTTCATTTCTGGTTGACACGGGAGCTACACACTCTACAGTGAGATGTGCTAAAGTTCCTAATTTGCCCCTTTCAGGAAAAACAGTCTGTATTGTTGGAGTGGCAGATCAGCAGTTGACCAATCCAATTACAGACCCAGTACAAGTGAAAATTGGAAATTTCCAGGGTCTGCATAAGTTTGTAGTCTGAGATTCAAGTCCGGTATCCCTACAGGGAAGAGACTTGCTGTGTAAAACCAGGTGCTCAATTACTTGCTATAATGGTGGGATCGAGATTCAGACAAATAGTGATGATGAGGAAGACCAGGTTCCAGAACCTGAGTATGAAACTACAAATGAGAAATACCCTTTGATTGATTTCTTTCCCATGTTCACGGTAAAAGAGCTTCATCCCGACCTACAGGGAACGGTGAAGGAGAAAGTGTGGGACCTGACAGGAAAAGAAGTAGGATTGATAAAAGGAGTGGAGCCAGTTAAGGTTACTGTGAAACCGAATGCAGTTTTCCCTCAGATTCCACAGTACAACATGCCACAGGATGTTCTTGTGAGGGTTGCCCAGATAATTGCAGACTTTATGGAGCAAGGGGTGTTGAAAGAAGTGGTGAGCAGCCCATGTAAATCACTGATAATAGGTTTGAAAAAGCCCTGTGGGAAAGTTTGAATAGTCCAGGATTTGAGAAAAATAAATGACATTGTGGTCAAATGTTGCCCCGTGGTGCCAAATCCAGCTGTGATAATGTTCCAGATTCCATGTGATGCTCAATGGTTTACTGTTGTTGACTTGTCACAAGCTTACTTTTCTGTGCCTCTTCATGAAGATAGCCAATTCCTCTTTTATTTCAAATTCTTGGATCGAGTCTATTGTTGGTGCAGAATTCCTCAAGGGTTTTCAGAGTCACCATCCATATTCAATCAGATTTTGAAAAATAATCTGGAGTCGTTGGAATTACCTTTCTAGTCGACATTGGTGCAGTACATTGATGACTTGTTGATTGTGTCCAGAACAAGGGACGAATGTAAATATGATATGAGCGCCTAACTGAATCACTTGGGAAAAAATGGACACAAGGTGTCACCACTGAAATTGCAGTACTGTCAGAAATAAATGAAATACTTGGGTCACCAGATTGAGAAAGGGATAAGGAAAATATCCTGGGAGAGGGTTATAACAATATTGCAGATGAACCCCTCAACTACACAGAGAGATGTCAGGATGTTACTAGGGATGGTGGGATTGCTAATTTTTCAGATATTTCCAAGCCCTTGCAGAAACTGACCTATAAAGAGGTTACTAACCCCATAATGCTAGACCAGGCTGTAATAAAAGCGTTCACTGTATTGAGGAAAGGTTTGTGCAGAGCTCCGGCTTTGGGTATGCCTGACTACACAATCCCTTTCACATTGTTTTGCCATGAGCGTGATGTATGTTCTTTGTCTGCCTGGAGGTGGAAACCGCCCAGTAGCATATTTTTCAGTTACTTTAGACCCAGTAGCAGCAGTCTTACCAGGTTGTTTGCCTGCAGTAGCAGTGGTTGGACAGAGCCTCACTCAGTGTGAAGGTATTGTGATGGAACATCCTTTAACTATTATGGTCCCACACTCAATTGAGATCCTATTTACTAAAACAAAAAAGCAATACTTAACAGGAGCAAGATTTACCAGATATAAGCGGAATATTTTTGGGTCACCAAATGTGTCATTGAAAAGATGCACAGTGCTGAACCTAGCAACTTTACTCCCGAGCGAAAATATTGAAATTGAGAATTTAGAGGATGTTGAGCATGATTGTCTCGAGGTAACTGATTTGTGCAACAAACCAAGGCCCGATATTGGCGATACCCGATTAGAAGAAAATTACCAAATTGTCTTTGTTGATTGTTCTTGTCTAAGAGACAACACAGGGACACTGAGAGCAGGATATGCTGTGTGTACAATTTCTGGAATCCTGGAAGCGTCTTGGCTACAGGAAGTGTACTCTGCACAAGAATTGGTAGCCCTTTCTAGGGCATGCCATGTTTCCACCCAGATGAGAGTTACCATCTATACAGATAGCCAATACGGATTTGGGATAGTTCATGATTTTGGCCAATTGTGGTCGCAGAGAGGTTCCCTGACCTCTTCTGGTTCACCAGTGAGAAATGGCGAAAGAATCAGAGTTATCCCATGCAATCCAAGTGCCTGAGAAAATTTCAGTGGTGAAATGCAATGCACATCTGAAGTCTCAGGATTTTGTGTCATTGGCAAATGGATATGCAGATCAAGTCACAAGGTTTTCCGCATTGAACTCTATATCTTTCAAAGATAAGTGGGAATTGTTGCCTGAAGAGAAAATTGATACCTGTGCAAATTATGCATTAGAAGTAATTGACAGATTAGAAGAACTGAAAGCGTTACAGAATAATATTGACAGTGAGGACAAATGTTCATTGAGCAAAATAAAATGTGTACAGGATGAAATGTGGGTCTCTGAAGAAGGGAAACTAGTTTTACCAAATAGTTTATTGTCACAAATGACTAGATAATATCATGGTCAAGCTCATGTTGGGAGGGATGCAATGATCCGTGCATTCAAACAAGATTGGTTCAACCTGAAGTTTAGACAAATTGCTGAAGCAGTTTGCCATCTTTGCATTATCTGCCAACAGATGAACGCGGGGAAAGGGGCAGTGGTTAATATGAGCCACATTGGAAGAGCAGGAGGTCCATTCAGCAGAATGCAAATGGATTTTATTGAGATGCCTGTGTGTGGGGGTTTGAGATACGTGTTGGTGATTGTCTGTATCTTTAGTCACTGGATTGAAGCATACCCTACACGAAGAAATGACAGTGTCACAGTAGCAAAACTATCACTTAGGAAACTGATACCATGTTTCGGATTTCTGATCTCTTTAGAATCAGATAGGGGAAGTCACTTCAACAATGAAATAATTAAATTACTATGTGCAGCATTGAACATTGAGCAGAAGTTGCATTGTAGTCACCACCCAGAAGCATCAGGACTAGTGGAACAGATGAATGGTACTTTGAAATCAAGAATTGCAAAGATGTGTGCGTCTACGAATTTGAAATGGCCTGACGCATTGCCTTTGGTACTGATGACAATGAGAAATACACCTGACAGGAAGACAGGATTGTCACTGCATGAGATCCTTATGGGTCGAGCCATGAGGTTGCCAGCAGTGCCTGCAAAAGCACTTGTCAACATTGCAGATGATATGGTGTTGGACTACTGCAAACCTCTGGCTGATGTGGTTTGCTCTCTCTTTTACCAGGTGGAGGCAGTAACACTACTACCGGTCCCTAACCCAGGGCACAATCTGAGAGCCGGTGACTGGGTTGTTGTAGGGAAACATGTAAGAAAAATGTGATTGTAACCTCGCTGGAAGGGCCCGTACCAGGTGGTACTAACGACCACCACAGCTGTAAAGAATGCAGGATTCCCAAACTGGATTCATGACAGTCACACAAAGAAAGTGGTATGCCCTACTGAAGAAGAAGAATCAGAGTTGTTGAAATTACCAACAACACAAGAGCAAGTCTCAGGGCCTGAGGGTGACCAAAGGGAAACTGAGACTGAATTTGAGCCCGTTGAGGACGGTTCAGTCACTCCTGTGAGAGATGAAGAAGAAGAGCTCCAGGAGTGTGATAGTGAGCCTAGCTCAATTGAGGCACCAGGAGAGCCTAGTCCGAGGATGGCTTTCGCAGAAGCAGAGAAATCCGAAAACAGAACAGAGCGATTGTCAGACTCTCAGGGAAAAAGGGGCTCAGGTGGATCAAAGCCACAGTGATCCAACCTCGACAGAACCAATTGCTGGTCCATCAAGAGAAAACACCACAGAGCAAGGAGAAGTTACAAGTACCACATTGAAAAGAACATTTACTAAAGGTCCACTGAGAGGAGATAAATGGCCAGAGTTACGAACGAAGAGAAAGGAAATAGTTGTTGACCCAACAATCAAGGAGGAAGTGGATACAACAAGGAAAGAAGATCTAAGTGAAGGAGAAATTAATGGTAATCAGAAGGTGAAAAGAAAGAGAATAGCAAGTCAAAAATATGCAGGTCCTGAATGGGCATATGCAACTACAAGTGAATGGCAGAAATAATTTTTGTCTTTTTGTTTCGATCAAGAAGTTCCATGCCGATAGTTTGACACCTGAAGGAAGCCAAAGAAATGATCTGTTGGTAAAAATTATTTTGAGTCAAGAATAGAGAGAAAAGTTGTTGAAAGTAACCGGAAAAGACTTTGATTACCTGATTTGACTTTTTGATAACCTGATTTTGACAAGCTTACTGATTTTTGGCAAAGGATACTGGAAGTGAGACTGAGAGCTGTAAATATCTACTGACGAAGATTAAAGATTATTTAGTTTTGTTTTTGCTTTTGATTTTTGCTGCAATTTTTCTAAATTTCCTCTTCTGCTTTCTGATTCTGTACAGATCATGAATAACACTAGTGAGCAAGGTAGGAAGGATAGGCATTGTAGATATATAAGTATTGTTCTGGGAATTGTGTATATGGTGTTGTTTGTGTTAATAATTGTGGAAATGACTGTTCTTGACAAGGGTAAATCTAACAATGATCCAGCTTTGGAGACAACTAACAGCTTTAGAAGGGTTCAGATTAGATGAGAAAAAATATTTGCATGAGGGTACTAATGCACAAGGAGAACTATTTTCTAATGTCTTCTACCACTTATTGAGTGAGTATCTTGAGACTATGGATGCGAAGAATTGTTTTGTGTGTACACAGATTCCTTTATCAGTCGAAGAGGGAGTTACTTATAATAGTCTGCCACTAGCCTATAGGATAAGTTATAGTCTGCTACTAACAAGGTTTTATAAGCAAGAGTACATCCAATATTTCTATTTGAATCAAGGTTTAGGAGGTCATTATGACCCCGGTGGTCAGCGGTAATATGGAGGAAAGCACTGCCAACAGGCTGGCGGTACTTTCCTCCATTTTATGACATTGGCTGAAACCAAACCGCCAATGTACCTCACCGACCGTCCCGGCGGTAACGGCCGTCGGGCTGGAGACAAGAATCTCCAGCCCGGCGGGCGCCACTTACCTGCCTTCGGGATTATGACCCCACCTACCGCCATGGTTTTCGTGGCTTCCTTACCTCCACGAAAACCATGACAGTAGGCACTATCAGTGACAGAATCCCTTCCCTGTCACTGATAGGGGTCTTCCCCACCCCACTCCCTTCACAGGTTCTCCCCCACCTCTCCAGACCCCCTTTTCACACACGCCCCTCCCTTCACACACGCACACATGCATACACACACCCATTCCTACATTCTTCCACGAATGCATGCATCCATTCACACACACATCCACACACACATACATGCACGCAGACACGCATTCACACAACTCAATACACACGCACTCATACCCCCAAACATGCACACACATACAACACGCAACATACAACACGCAACACACCCCTGCATACACCCCCCACACACAGACACAACACCCCCTCCCCTGTGGGAGCACCCACTTACCTGTGTCCAGGGTTCCTCCAGCAGGAGACGGGATGGTGCACTGCTTCCAGCAGCATCATCTACCAGCAGAACACCGCCAGGACATATTATTCTCATAATACTGCCAGCCGCGGTCTACCTTACCGCCATCCACCGGCATGGCCACAGCCGGATTTCCACCATCCTTCTGGTGGAAATCCGGCTGTATCATAATTTGGCAGATGGCTGGTAGCCGTGCCGATGGTCTTTTGGTGCCTGTCGCCGCAGCGGTAGGCAGTTTTTACCACCGGGGTCAAAATGACCCCCTTATTGTTTTGGTTTGTACCTATAATTAGATACTTGAGTAACATAGCTAAGGATAATGACATAGTATTAGTTAGAGGATTCTTTGAACCTACATTAACTTTTGGAACAGCTTATGCTCGCTGCAACAACCTGACCTGCTTGCTTACATCTTTAGAGAGCTTTTTAGATCATACAGATGACAGAAGAAAGGCATTAAAAGAGAAACTAGAAAAAGGCTTGAAAAGGGAATTTCTGCAAATGATTATGCTTATACTACAGTAACTAAACAAAGGAAATTAGCTTTAGATGCACAACACGTAGGGAAACATTGTGTAAGTAGGCCTAAATCTCTCACTGACACTTTATTTGTGGGAACAAGTGAATGCAGACATGTGTTTTTATTTCGGAGTAAATGGACATTTATTTTGAATGGACAGGATCCAGCGTTTCCTGGGATATATTACATCTGTGATTCTAATGCTTATTGCCGTCTTCCAAAGGGATGGTATGGTACTTGCTATTTAGGAATAGTTTTCCAAAAGATATTTCAACTAGATGATTTAAAGAAATTTCTGAAAGCGACAGAATTACATCGTACTAGACACAGGAGGCACTCTCCTGGTATTGTGGGTGATATATTTGGAACAATCATTTATTCAATGGGAGTTGTTCTGAATTCAATAAAGATTTGAAAGTTGTCTACTATTGTGGATAACATGCTGGCAAATTTTTCAGGGGCAAAACTCCTGGTAGATACTGAATTAGCTGCAGAAAGAGCTATGATGCTTCAGAACTGCCTTGCATTAGACATTATTTTAGTGAAAGATGGCGGGGTTTGCAAAATGATTAACGCTAGTCATTGTTGCTCATTCATACCTGGCAATAGTAAAGAAATTAGAAGCTTACTTACTAATCTGACTAATGAAAGTACTGATTTGAAAGAATTAAAAGAACCAGGTGTTCGGGAAAAGGTTGGAAAGGGTTTTGCTTCAGTGGGAAATTGACTCAGCAACATTGGGAAAGGGATTCTATTCTATTTAAAATATACCAAGGAATATTAATTGTTCGGGTTTGCTTGATCAGAATATGGGGAATATGTAAATTGTGTAAAAGAATCAAAATAAAAAGGTCAAAGAATAATCAGAGAGGGAATGAAAAGAAACGGGAAAAATTGTTTAGAAGAAATCCACAAAGAGAACAAGAAACTGAGGGGTTTGAAATGTTAGAAATATAACTGTGAAAGAATGTTGTGTGATGACATATTTGGGCCCATATTTATATATTTTTTGCGCCACATTTGTGCCGCTTTTTGGCACAAAAGCGGAGCAAACTTGCAAAATACAATTGTATTTTGCAAGTTTGAAGCGCTTTTGCGTAAAAAAATGACGCAAATGCAGCGCTAAAAAAGTATAAATATGGGCCTTAGTCTTCAGAGGAGGGATTGTTAGAGCAGGAGTTTAACACGAAAATATCAACGAAATATTAATGTATTTGAGTGATGAATTTGTGTAGAAAATGTAATAATCTAGAAAATAATGCATGCATTTGAAAATGTGCCCACCAAGAGTGGTTGCCAATGTTCAAGAAGTGTACCTATTAATGCTTTACTAAAATGAAATATTGAGCTTATGTTTGAAAAATTTAATAATACATCACATATAGGGTTATTTTTTATGTATTAGTCTTATTAATTAAAAGCCTTAACTTAGCAGAAGTCTTGGCCTAGTTTGCACAACCTCATGTCAAGCTGTATTTATTAAACGTTAATAAAATGTCTGTGTAGAGAGCTGAAATGTAATTTTCTATTGTGCTGACCTAATGCGTTCATAACCGAAGTCTTTTTTTTGTGAGAACTGCTTACTAGATGATGCTGTTCCTGTTGAATGGAACACTGTAAATGCAATATACCAGACTGACTTTCCCAGGCACCAAACAATGGAATATACTGACTAGAGTATAAGCTGCAACAATATTGTTACCTGATGAGCCGGATGGATGAGGACATTGCAAAATTAACCAATCGAAAACATATAGGCCATGAACATATAGAAACTGCCGATCTGAACTTATAATTTTATTGGATAAATTCAACCAATAGGGAATTGGGAAGCAGTTTTATGAGATCTAACTTAACAGTGATAATGCGTCCCAGCGTTGATAATTTACTTACAATGGGACTCGTTTTAGGTCAATGTATCTTTTGACCCTGATTGAAGACTCCTCAGGAAGAGATATCTATTTAAATTCCCAACCGACAGATCAATAACCAAATCAATATTCTTAATAACTAATCAATAACACTAATCATTGACATTTAATAAGAATGAAACACACCATGACCTTTCGGCCATTGAGTAACCACACACATCTAGTACGATTTTGGATATTTATTCTCTATTAGTTACAACCTACTAGCATATTCATTAGTCTCAATACCAATAAGCAAATCAACAAAACTACAATATGGCAACTCGAATAAGACTTTATCAATGCAAAGATCATGATCATTAGGACAAAACACAAAGTCAACTTGTATCAAACTTTAGCAAAGTATCATTAGTACATTATTCAACAAGGCAAAGATTCAGTCATTTGTCTATTTGCATCCGATTTTGGTGAACTCCTTAACTAACCGCAAATTAGGATCAGCATGTTGGGCTTCATGCAAAACAATTTAGTAACACGAATTTAGAAAACATCTAACTATGGCCTCTGTCAAAAGAGCAGTTGGTACCTAGAAAGAAAAGGCAAACAGACAATTACAATTTATCATCAGATAGTTACCCATCCAAATGGGGCGGCATACAGTGTCAGTCTTCGTCCTCAGGACATCAGTCGATTCGCCATCAGCCAGGGTAAGCAGGTAAGGCTCAACAAGGTATAGCAAAGGGCCCTTCCCTCATAAGGAGGAGAAGTGCAAATCAGGCAAAGGGTACGGCGAGGATGGTTTAGGGCATCAAACAGCTAAAGACAAAGGGGGTCATTCTGACCCTGGCGGTCATCGACCGCCAGGGTCAACGACCACGGACGCACCGCCAACAGGCTGGCGGTGCTTCCTCTGTTATTCTGACTGCGGCTTTACAGCTGCGGTCGACAAGCCAGGTCCGGCGGTTTCCCGCCGGATTTCCCCGGGCTGGGCTGAATCTCCATGGAGATTCTGACCCCCTTCCCGCCATCCTGTTCCTGGCGGTAAAACCCGCCAGGAACAGGATGGCGGGAACGGGTGTCGCGGGCCCCCTAACAGGGCCCCAGCAGGATTTTCAATGTCTGCTTTGCAGACAGTGAAAATTGCGACGGGTGCAACTGCACCCGTCGCACCCCTGCAACTCCGCCGGCTCTATTCGGAGCCGGCTTCCTTGTTGCAGGGCCTTTCCCGCTGGGCCGGCGGGCGCTCCTTTGGCGGGTGCCCGCCGGCCCAGCAGGAAAGCCAGAATGGCCTCCGCGGTCTTTTGACCGCGGAGCGGCCAAGTGGGGGTTCCCGCCCGGCGGGCAGCGCCCGCCGCAATCGGAATGAGGCCCAAAGTCTCTCAGGATAGCTAAGAAGAATAACGGCTTCAAGAGTGGCAGGGTAAAGGCGAGTTATAGCTCAATAATGGCAAAGTAATAATGGCTCGGTAATGGCAGAGTAAGAATGGCTGATTTCTCCTTGTGTCACGTCGTTATATTAAAGTTGCCGGACAAGTCCATTGGGCAATATTTGGTGCATCGTTATCTTTGTCCAATAATCTGTCGCTCACCTTACTAGAATTTTCACCTAAGACAGTTCTCATGCAGTTTATTGGCTCCTGTGATTGACGTCTTCAACGGGTAGAATGTCAGGTAGGAAAAGTTACACTAGTCACTCCAGTCAGTAGTTCCATTGTCTTCCCTTGGTTTAGGCGACCTTGTACCTGTTGAGAATTATACTGTTGCATTCGGCAGTAATGTCTCCTTGAGCAAGTCGGGTCTCATGAGAAAGAATTTACTACGGCTCCACACACATCTCTCTAGCTTCTGGAAAAGTACAGCTTCCTTCAGGAAAGCAGCACATTGCATGTTAGAAAACACAGTTAATATGAGACCAGGCAGCTAGGCCCAGGCCCTTGCTAACTAAGGCCTAGTGAGTAATTTAGCAAAACCTTAATATATAACTCTTAATGCTTATACAAAATCATACATGAGTACATCATTAATTCATTATTAGTCAGTTTCATTATTCATCGTATACATTGGTGGCCACTCCCCGTGGGTACATTTCAAACGTGTGCATTCATATTATTCTAAAACATTTTCTATGCAGCTTCATTATACATTAATTTGCAAACTTATCATGTTAATATTAATTATAAAGGTCACACTCCAACAACAGGACTGCACTGACGGATGACAACCATTCTGCCCATTTTGATAATCTTGAGACGTGCTTAACTTAAATTCTAAAGACTTTGCCACTTTCCTGAAATTAATGCAGAGTCCTGATGCCATGCAGACTAACTAATGTCCTGATGACAAAGACTGTTGCCACATCCTGATCTAATCTAAGGATGTATTAATTATAAAGGTCACACTCCAACAATCCCTCCTCTGATGACTCTTGTCATCACACAAT
The DNA here is from genome assembly GCF_031143425.1 of Pleurodeles waltl. Classification (NCBI taxonomy): domain Eukaryota; kingdom Metazoa; phylum Chordata; class Amphibia; order Caudata; family Salamandridae; genus Pleurodeles; species Pleurodeles waltl. Next base: position 523,533,388 of record NC_090442.1, read on the forward strand.
TCCCTTTCCTTCACAATTTATTCATCTTCTAATTTCTTTCACCTCAATTTCTTCCCCCAACTTTGCCTTTCCATATTTTGCTCTGAACATTTTCTCCCTTTTCTTTTCTTCCCTCCTCGTATTATGTTTTGCCAAATTTTGCTCTAATTCTTTTACTAATTTTGCATGATAACCATAATCCAAATAAACAAGCCAAACCTATTAATATTCCCTGTATTATTATTAATATCCCATGGCAAATGTTACTAAACCAGCTTCCCACCTTAGCAAATCCCTTTCCCACCTTTTCCCAGACACCAGGCTCCTTCAATTCCTTCAAATCTGTACTATCTCTTGTCAAGTTAGTAAACATACTTCTAATCTCATTACTATTGTCAGGTATGTAGGCACAGCAGTGACGCTTATTAAGCATCTTACAGACTCTGCCATTTTTCGCTAAAAGAATGTCTAAAGCAAGCCTGTTTTGAAGAGTCATAGCCCTCTCTGCAGCCAGTTCAGTATCCATCAGGAGTATAGCTCCTGTAAAATTTGTCAGCATGTTATCCACAATAGTAGACAACTTTCTAATCTTTATCGAATTCAAGATAACTCCCACTGAAGGAATTATTGCTCCAAATATGTCTCCTACTACACCAGCAGCAGTCTCTCTCCTTTGTCTAGTACGATGTAATTCAGAGAATTTCAGAAACTTCTTCAAATCCTCTAACTGATATATCTTTGGGAAAACTATCCCCAAATAACATGTCCCATACCATCCCTTTGGAAGACGGTAATAAGCATTAAGTCCACATATATAATAGATCCCAGGGATTGCCGAATCCTGTCCATTTACCATCAATGTCCACCTACTCTGAAACAAAAACACATGCTTACATTCACTCGTTCCCACAAACACATTGTCATATTTATGACTTAGGTCGCGTTATGCAAAGCTTGCCTATGTGTAGTGCATCTAAAGCTATTTTCCCCTGTTCCCTAACTGCACTACAGCTCTCACTACTAATAAAGGAACGTTGTTGCAATCCATTTCTCTAACTTCCCCTTCAAAGCCCTTCTTCTATCTTCTGTGTGATCTAAAAATCTTTTCTCTACGGGTGTAAGCAAACATGTCAGGTTATTGCGGTGTGCATAGGATGTACTAATAGCTAATGTCGCCTCAAAGAATCCTATTTAGATCTTCTATTATAGGCACGTAAGAAAACACAAAGGGCCTGATTCTAACTTTGGAGGACGGTGTTAAACCGTCCCAAAAGTGGCGGATATACCACCTACCGTATTACGAGTTCCATAGGATATAATGGACTCGTAATACGGTAGGTGGTATATCCGCCACTTTTGGGACGGTTTAACACCGTCCTCCAAAGTTAGAATCAGGCCCAAAGTCATGATTAGAGTAAAAGTATTGTATCTCTTACTGGTTATAGAATCAGGTTAGTAACAAACTACAGCTTATCCCATAGGTTAAAGGTAAACTATGATAGGTAACTCCCTCTTGAACCGAAGCAGGAATTTGTGTACACACATAACAATTTTTCACATCCATAGTGGCAACACTCACTCAGCAAGCGATAGAAAACATTAATAGATAGTTCCCCTTTTGTGTTAGTTCCCTCATGCAAATATCTTGTATCCTGCTCAAACCATTCCCAAGCTGTTAGAGAAGCAGCGGTCTCAGGATTTGTAGCATTGTTTGTTTCATCCTTATCTATCAAAGGCTTACCCACAATCAGAATTATAATTATAATGAATATCTCACACACAATACCCAGAACAACACCCAAACATTTACAACGCCTACTTCCCCTGTCATCATCTCTAGTGTTAGCCATGATCTGTAAAGAATCAGAAAGTAAGTGCTATAAATGCAAACAACAACCAACTGAGGATGGTCTAACATTTTTTTTTCTTTATTTTCTTTTGTTTTCTTTTCAGCAAGTTAAAGCAAGTGAAAGTCTTTCTGCATCAATTATTTACAGCTTCCACAGTCACTCCCAGGATCCTTGTCAATTTCGGATAGCAGCAAGTCAAAATCAGTTCTCAATCATCAATTCAAGTTAACAGTGTCACATCCGGTAACTTAGCAGTCTCCCTTCTCAGCCTTCCTTTGGCTCAATTTTCACATTAGCACAGTCTCTTTTCCTTCTGGCCAAACTCAGGTACCATAGTATTGACCTGGGACTTCTCGATAAAAGCAGAATGCCAAGAACTCTTGTTGCCACTTAGCTGATGTTGCATATGCCCATTCAGGACCTGCGTACCTTCAGTTTGCTACTCTTTCTTTTCAACTTACGCTCGCCCTGTAATTCTCCTTCACTCAGATCTTCTTTCCTTGTAGTATCAACTTCTTCCTCTATCGTTTCTTCAACAACCAGCTTTCCTTTTGTCACTTGTGGTTCTTGCCACTTATCTCCTTTCAGTGTCTCTTTGGTCTTTGATCTTCCTTGTGGCAACTCGTGGCCCTCCTCTGACTCTATGGTGTTCTCTCTTGATGGACCTGCAATTTTATCAGGAGGAGTCTGTACACTCTGACTTTCTTCTGCCTCAACTCCTTCGCCTTCTGGGTCTGTCAGGGGCTCTACTTCAAACCCATATCCGTCTGCTTCTGGGAGAACCTCTCTTTGGGTCGGTCCTCCTGGTGCCTCAGTTGAGATAGGCTCACTGTCACCCCTCTGGGTCTCTTCTCTTACTGAAGTGACCAAGCCATCCTCAACAGGCTCTCCTTCTGTCTCCGTTCCCCTTTGATTACTCTCCGGCCCTGAGACTTCCTTTTCTGTAGCTGTTATTATCGACAACTCAATTTCCTCATCAGTTGGACACATCACCTGTTTCGTGTGACTGGCATGGATCCAGTTTGGAATTCCCGCACACTTCACAGCAGTGGTAGTCGTTAATATTACTTGATATGGCCCCTTCCACTGTGGCTCCAAACACGACTTCCTCATGTGTTTCTTGATGACAACCTAGTCACCAGCTTTCAGACTGTGGCCTGGATAATTTATCGGTGGCAATGTGGTAGCTTCCACCTGGTGAGGGAAAGAGCGGACCACGTCAGCCTGACCCTTGCAGTTGTCCAACACCATATCATCCGTGATATTCACAAGAGCATTTGCAGTCACTGCGGGCAGTCTCATAGCTCGGCCCATGAGAATTCATGAGGAGACAGTCCTGTTTTCTTGTTGGGTGTATTTCTCATTGACATTAGCACTAAGAGCAACGCATCAGGCCACTTTAATTGGTAGCTGCACACATCTTTGCCATTCTCGACTTCAAGGTACCATTCATCTGCTCCCCTAGTCCTGAGGCTTCACGGCGGTAACTACAATGCAACTTCTGCTCAATGTTTAATGCTGCACACAAGAGCTTAACCACCTCGTTGTTGAAGTGACTTCCTTTATTTGATTCTAAAGAGATCGGAAACCCGAAACGTGGAATCAATTCCCTAAGCAGCAGCTTTGCTTCTTTGAGACTGTCATTTCTGCGTGTAGGGTAAGCTTCAATCCAATGACTAAAGATACATACAATCACCAACACGTATCTCAGACCTCCACACACAGGCATCTCAATAAAATCCAATTGCATTCTGCTAAATGGACCTCCTGCTCTCCCAATGTGGCTCAAATTCACCACTGTCCCTTTTCCCGCATTCATCTGCTGACAGATGATACACCTGTGGCAAATCACTTCTACAGCTTGTCTGAACTTTGGGTTAAACCAATCAATTTTGAACAGCCTGATCATGGCATCTCTCCCAATATGTGCTTGTCCGTGCTAAAACCTTGCAAACTGTGACAGAAGACTGTTCGGCAAAACCATCTTCCCCTCATCTGAAACCCACAAATCATCTGGTCTCTGTACACATTGCATCTTACGCCAAGTGTGTTTCTCATCTCTGCTGGCACGTCCCTGCAACAATTTCAATTTCTCCAACGTGTCAACCACCCTTAATGCATAACCTGTGCATGTCTCATTTTCTGTTTCAGGTAACAATTCCCATTGATCCTTGAATGATATACAGTTCAATGCGCAAAACCTTGCGACTTGATCCGCATCTCTATTTCCCATTGAAACAAAATCTTGTGACTTCACATGAGCACTCCATTTTATCACGGCAATCTCCTGAGGTAACTGAATAGCGTGCAACAACTCCTTAATTCTTTCACCACTTTTCACTGGAGAACCAGAAGAGGTTAGAAAACCCCTCTGTGACCACAGTTGGCCAAAATCATGAACAATTCCAAATCCGTATCTGCTATCCGTGTAGATAGTCACTTTTAATTTGGCTATGGCATGCTCTAGTAAGAGCAACCACTTGAGCAGAGTACACTCTTTCAAGCCAGGAAGCTTCCAAGATACCAGTGATCGTACACACAGCGTATCCGGCTCTCAGCACTCCTACTGAGTCTCTCAAGCATGAGCCATCGACAAAGATAATGTGGTTATTCTCTTCCAATTGGGTATCTTTAATATCCGGTCTCGGTTTGGTGCACAGTTCTGTTACCTCAAGACCATCATGTTCTACTTCATCAGCATCTTCAACCTCTGTATTTTCATTTGGAAGCAAAGTTGCCGGGTTCAGCACTGTACATCTTTTCAAAGTCACATTCGGTGACCCCAATATGATCGTTTAATATTTTGTCAATCTTGCATTTGTCATGTGCTAAGTTTTGGTACGGGTTAACAATATCTCAAGTGAGTGTGGGACCATAACTGTTAAAGGATGTCCCATCACTATGCCTTCACACTGTGTGAGGCTTTGACCAACTGCTGCTACTGCACGCAGACAACCTGGCAAGGCTGCTGCGACTGGGTCCAAAGTAGCTGAAAAATATGTTACTGGTTGGTTTGCACTTCCATGGACCTGTGTCAGGACAGACAAAGAACATGCATCACGTTCATGACAAAACAGGACAAAAGGCTTCGTGTAATCAGGCATACCTAAAGCTGGAGCCCTGCACATACACTCCCTTAGCTCAATGAACGCCCTCATCTCTTTCTCGGACATAGTTATGGTATCTGGGTCATCCTTAACCTCCTTAACCGTCAGTCTTACCAATGGCTTGGAGATAATTGAGAAATTCGGGATCCACTGACGACAATAGCCCACCATTCCCAGAAACATCCTAACATCTCTCCATGTCGTTGGAGGACTCATCTGCAATATGGCAGTCACTCTTTCCTTGAATATTTTCCTCAACCCCTTCTCAATCAGATGACCTAGGTATTTCACCTCCTTCTGACAATATTGCAGCTTCTTTGGGGACACCTTATGCCCATTCTTTCCCAAGTGGTTTAGTAAGGCAATGGTATAGTACTTGCAATCATCTCTTGTTTTGGATGCAATCAACAAATCATCAATGTACTGCACTAGAGTTGATTGAAAAGGCAATTCCAATGACTCCAAATCTTTCTTCAATATCTGATTGAAGATGGAAGGTGATTCCGAAAACCCTTAGGGAATTCGACACCAACTGCAGACCTTGTCCAAGAATTTGAAACTGAAGAGAAATTGGTTGTCCTCATGAAGAGGCACAGAAAAGAATGCTCGGGACAAATCAACAACTGAGAACCATTCTGCATCGCATGGAACCTGGAACATGATCACAGCTGGATTTGGCACCACTGGGCAACATTTCACTACTATGTCATTAACCTTTCTCAAATCTTGGACGATTTGAACTTTCCCACAAGGCTTTCTAAGTCCCCTTATAGGTGAATTACATGGGCTGCTCATCACTTCTTTCAAGACCCCTTGTTTCACGAAGTCTGCAATTATCTGCGTTACCTGTATGAGGACATCTTGCGTCATATGGTACTGCGTTACCTGGGGAAACACAGCATTTGGCTTCACACTAACCCTAACTGGTTCTACTCCTTTTATCAGTCCCACTTCCTTGCCTGTCAAATCCCACACTTTCTCCTTTACTGTACCCTGCAAATCTGCTGGCAGATCAGTCACTGTGAACATTGGGAAGAAGCTTATCAGGGGGTACTCCTCATCTGTGGTCTCCGTCTCAGGCTCTGAGATCTGTCCGTCATCCCCTTCATCGTCACGGTTTGTCTGCACCTCAATCCCTTCATTGGAACAGGTGATAGAACACCTCGTTTTGCACAGTAAGTCTCTTCCCAGTAGGGACACGGGACTTGAGTCGCAAATCACAAACCGGTGCAAACCCTGGAAAGTACCAATCTCAACCTGAACCGGATCTGTAATCGGGTTTGTCAAAAGCTGATTTGCTACTCCTACCACCTTTATTGTACGTCCTGAAAGTGGCAACTTTGGAACCTCAGCACTTTGGACTGTAGAGCGTGTAGCTCCTGTGTCAACCAAGAATGAAACTTTGTGACCCATCACTTTCCCTTGCACATAGGGCCCTCTCTGATCTACTTCTAGGGACGCTGCAAGTCTACACTCCTCACTATCTGAACTTTCATCCTACCATTCATCGTTTATTCCATTGTCACCGTGCAATGGGAACTGTTGTACTGCATTATTTTGACTCATTCCTTGACTTGTGACCTGTTGAGGAAGCATCATCTGTTGCTGTCCCATTGGTGCTAAGGGCAACTGCATTTGCTGTCTAGGTACCACGGGAATCTGCCGTTGCATTTGCTGTATCTGTGCTGGTTGTACACGTGGCATCTGTACTTGTTGCATGGGTTGAAGACCCTGCATCTGAACCATGTTATTCTGGAAGTTCGGATGAGGACCTCTCATCCTTGGTCCTTTAACGTTTTGGAATGCATTGACATCATTGCTTTGTTGAACAACACCCTCCTGCACCATCATCGGGCACTCCCGTTTCCACTGTCTGACGCCCCGCAAGCATGACACGGTAACACATTCTTCATCCCCTACACATCGTTTTGCGCTACTACCGTATTCAAATCTGGACCACGGTTCACAAAACCTCCTCGACCTCTGCCCTTCACTTGCACCTGGAACATCCTGTGTCCTTGCGGCTGTTGCACCATCTGCTGTAAACCATTGCCCTGCATCCCTGCTTGCGCTGCCTTAATTTGCATCACCATCACTTTCTCCTTCAACTTTCTCTGCTTCAACTCAATTTCGTCACTACAGTATTTCGCATACTGCAACACCACATCAATCGGCTTCGCTTGCCAACAGATCAAATGATTCTTAATCATCTGGCTAATCTCTGGTCTCAGTCCCTCAACAAACCTGAACACAAGGTGATTCATGTCCTTTGCCTCTATAACCTCTGTACCACTGTAGTGTTTGAACGCTTTCAACAACCTCTCATAGTAGGCATGTATTGACTCTTTGGCTTCCTGTGCCGTTCGATCAATCTTTTGCCAATCAATATTCTGCGGCGACACCTTCTGCTTCAAAAACTCAATCACCTTATAATAGTACCTCATTACATCAGGAGACGGTGCTCCTGTAGCCCTGTCTCTTGCCGGTTCCGCTGTTGGCCAATCAACACTCCTCTTGCATTCAATCCACAAATCAGCTGGAACTATAATCTCAAACAGGGTGTTCAAGTCTTCCCAAAGACACTTCGCAAGCTTCACAAACCTGTCCGTTTGCTGATACCACTCTATCGGCTTCTCTCTTAACCTGGGAAAGTCATTTGTGAATGACAAAATGTCACCTCTAGACCATGGTACGTGGACAAGAATCCCTCCAGCTGTCTCTCATGGGGTACGCTTTTATTGTACCAGTGTCAAGCACTGATTTTGCCTACTGCTGTTCCGAGCAGTCGCTTTTCCTTTTATCTCTTTTCTTTGCCCATCTGCCTTCCCACTTCTCTAAGGCTCCCCAGACCTGTGCGCTCTGCAGAATTTCTTTAAGGTGTGCCTTCATTCCAGTAGACCTCATGTGATCAAAATCCTTAGGCTCAAAGTCTAACCTGTAACTCCTCTTCAGATGCTTAGTATTGTCTAGGTCTATATCATATGTATCTGCTGGGTTCACCAATCTCTGGTGCACTTTGCTCACTTCTTTAGTTATCTTTGGGCACAGATACCTCAACTCTGCTTCAGTGTACGACTCTAGTCTGTTCACTCCCATGCTTCCTTCTACTAGTTCAGCTGCTTCCATGCCCAACCTCACAAAATTCAGGTACTCCTCTCTATCCGACTGCTCTGCTGTTGCAGGTGTAGTCTGTGGTGAGTTTAACTTATCCAACCATTCATTCAGTTGCTGCGCTGTTAACCCTTACAATGAGATATTACCAGCCTGCATCATCGGTGTCTGCAGTACATTTGCACTTGAGATCTGCGGAGTCAGCAGTCCCAAACCTGATTGTCTCATGGTATCTGGAGGAACCCCTATCGGACTGAAGTCTAACAGGGATCTGGATCTGTCTATTGTCTGTTCCGCTGGAGTTATTCCTTGAGAGTTTCCTGTGAACCCTCCTCTTATCACCTCTTGGGTCATCACTCCCTGATCACGCACGCCAGACTTCGCCTGTGCATACAATGGTACTGGTGGACCAACTGTAATAGGTAAGGATATAGCGGGTGGCGACTGCCTGCTTCCCAAACACTGTGGAGCATTAGCCTCCATATTCTCGTTCATCATCGGTGCTGTAACTAACTGCGGTCCCGTGCCTGAGGCATAATTCGGAACCATCTGTTGCTGTGCTTGGGGCAGTAAAAGTGGAGTTGGCTCAATCTGCACTAATTTTGGTCTCGTATATGCCGGATCTGACAGCACCATCAGACTCGTAGTTGTCTCTAATATCAGCACATCAGGGTAAAGCCTCTGAACTAGTGGCGGCTGCAACTGTGTCTGCATCGCTGGATCAGTAGACCCATTAACGCTATTCTGTACCGGAGTTGGCGTCACAACTGTATTTACATGTGTTGTATTTGTGGCTCCCTGATTCTGTGTAGAATTCACAGGACCTGCGCTTGTACTTGGTCTATTATCATCTATGGCATATGGCAGTGGTCGATCATGCAGCAACTGATTAAGGAACTCATCATCATCTGAGTCATCTGCCTCTGCCCAGGACTTTTTAGTCTTCTTTTCTTTGCTAGGCCCTTTATCCATCTTACAAGTGGCTTTTCTTCCTTGTGTGCCGGCTTCTTGAGTTATTGCCGGAAACATCCTAACTCCATCTATTATCTCCCTTCTCCACATCCTGTGCTCGCTATCCCACCTAGCTTCCGCTAGTGTCTTTACTGCCTTCCTCATTCTCCTTTAAAACTTTTGTTGCCGTTGACGTATGGCCATCAGCTCCCAAATTGCTAATGCCTCAAACTGTGCTGGCCTCGGAGGCGGCTTTTGTTCAGTAAACTCCTTCCGCAAATTCTCTAAGATCATTATATTGAATAATCCGTTCTCCGGAAACCCCAAACTCCCATCCTTCTCTGTTAATTTGCACCATTGCTTTAGCCAAAGACATGGCACAACTCCCCTCTCCTCCATTACGGCATAAGCCGAGTATCCTCTGGTGGTGTAGGCTCTCCCACACTCACGGAAATGTACACATCTCTCCTCAAAGTGCTCCTTAGAGCCTTGAAGAACTTCATTTTTTATGTCTTTTATTTTGTTTACAATTGAATCAGGAAGTGACTTTAATTCCCAGAACTCTCTTCGCCTACCTTCTCAACCAATTGCCTCTCACGGACGGCTGCCAATCCGTGCGCGGCCCTTCTCACTAACCGACCTATCCCAGCGCAGCTCCAATGACGTCACACTCACACACACTACGGCTGACAAAGCCTTGCGGCTTGTCTTCCTTACTCTCAATTCGCCCAAAACTAATGCAATATATTGCGAGCATCAACAAAACTCACATTTGCCGGTTTACTACAGGAAGGGTAACACAATCGCTTCAGAGCTTCCCAGAGATTTCACTTTAAGCCTCGGCCACTACTCTCTCCTTCTCGGCTCCTGCATTCACAAGCAAAATTTGACCTGCAAATTCTACTCTCGACTTGTCAATGGTTCGTCCTAGTGCACTTTAGAACTCCCCAAATCTCTATCAAAGTTTTCATTCACTCACCTTGACTCAAACTCGACACGTCAACCACGCCCGATTGACCTATTAAACCGCGCAAATTACAACATAAACCATCAATATACTCAGGAGTCTTAGACCATGCAGGGTCCGTACATCACCAACAACCACGTGGACACATTTTTTAGCACAAAGCGCCACACTCACATGAAGTTCGCCGACTTCCCTACTCTCATACTGCGGAGTACGCCCACTCCTACTAAAACATCACCTGGCCTAAAATTCTCACAATCTTCACAATTCACCTGCGGTATGCATAAGCGGTGCAAGCGCAACCCCTACGTCATTCACACTATCACTAGAACGCCGAGAACATACCCAACTCACTTGGCAAGCTCCGAGATTCCAGGAAAGTCATTTGGGACTTAGGGGCACATCATCTCTCCAATTTGCAAACTTATCATGTTAATATTAATTATAAAGGTTACACTTCAACAACAGGACTGCACTGACGGATGACAACCATTCTTCCCATTTTGAGAATCTTGAGACGTGCTTAACTTTAATGCTAAAGACTTTGCCATTTTCCTGAACTTAATGCCGAGACCTGATGCCATGCAGACTAACTAATGTCCTGATGACAAAGACTGTTGCCGCATCCTGATCCAATCTAAGGATACGTATTACGTCAAAAATGATATTTGTTACGATTGCTTGATTTTCTTTCTAGGTACCAGCCGCATTATTTTTATAGAGCTATAGCTAGATGTTTTCTAAATTTGTGTGTCTTAATTCTTTTGCAGGAAGCCCAACATGCTAAATCTAATCTGGGGTTAGGTAGAAACTCACCAATGAAATCAATCCTTTAGAGATAATGTTTGATGCTCTACTTTGCTGAATCTAAATGTATGTGATAACATTTGAGCAACTGTTCCTATTGTTGATTTGCACCGTAACTCTAGAATGTGTAATAGTACAAGCCTTGATTAGATTGTGTTTCTTTCACAGGTTTGGCCAGATTGTATTGTTCTTGTATGTCTATCATTTGATATTGAGATTGATTTTCGTGACCTTAACATTGTTAAGATGGGGAAATAAATATTCAAACTTTATCATAAAGGTGTGGTTATTCATGACTGAAAAGTCATGGTGCGTGACAATTACTGACCCCTGTTAATTATTGAATACTAATGTTATTGATTGTCATTGATTATTGATCTGTCTATACTGGATTTATGGTGGGAACATCTTAATTGCGAGTCAAAAGGTTCATCGACCTATTTGCATCCCCTTGTAAGTTTACTTGCCAAGGTTAGGTGCGCTAACATCATGATGCTCATGTACCTACACTGTCATCATTGGCAAACACACAGAGAGCCTTGAGAGGCACGCAGAGGCTGAGCCAGAGTAGATGGCAACCAAATAGAGGTATAGTTGAATTTTAGATTTGAAACTCCCCAAACCAATGGTAAATCTTTATTGCAATGACGGGAGCATTTACCAGAAGTACATGGAGCAGTGGTCTAGTGTTGTTCTTGTTTGATACCAGTGTTACCTTCTCTGAAGGGTAGACTTTGCCCCTGATAAGAAACAAAGGTGCTACATGCAAGCACGACATGTACATGTACATGAACGAATAAACACTTTCGTTCACAGCTGTAGAAGAAAGCACCAATAAACATCCTGCCTCCAGACCGCTGTAAAGGTCGCTTGTCTCCTAGCATTCCTCTTTTGGAAACAACAACCCACAACCTAACATTCTGTAAATACCCCAGCTTAAACCAAACAGCAGAAATAGACCACTGCAACCATATTTCTAAAAGCGAAAGAAATGGGAAATTCAGATCTCTTTCATTCTAAACTTCTTCATCACATTTCAAACTGATTGCATTTGATGCATTGCCGGGGCATCTAGCTTGTTACTATGATTATCACTACCTGTTACAAGACTCCTGTCACAATCCGATTCAGGCCTATGTAGCAGGTGCCCTGCCCTTCACAGTAGTAAGCCTGTCTCAAAGGCACACAACACCCCCGACACACCAGATGAGTCTTACAATAGAAGGTTAAGAACGAAGGTACCTTCAAAACAAACGGTTATCACTCGTCAGACTTCTGTTGTATAAAGAAATAATAAGGAACATTTTTGCTCAACCAGTTATCAGTTCCTCGCTGTTTCTCCCAAGGGAATTTTGAACTCAAGCTATTAGGGTTGAAACTTGTCTTCAAAGACAAAATCCTGAGTTTCAGTCCCATCTGTGCAAAAAGTGACATGCCCTTTTCCCCAGCCCTTACACCACAAAGTGTGTGTAAACAAAGAATTGCATTTGGGTTTTTATACCAATATTCCAGGTCAGTAGCAAACCTTACCAGATTGCATCTTTGACAAACTCAGCGCTTCCTATTGTATTAAACCTAGAAGAGGAAAAGGCTGATTTGGCCTTCAGACAGGGGCATGAAGCAGGCTCCTGCAGGAGCTGTGTTGTGCCGAAGACCAATGAATATATGTGTGATATGGGAAACTAAGGCCCCTCACCACATTCTGCCAGGAGGCCCCATCACTTTGTTACAACACCAGATGATTAAATGTGTCTACTAGTAAGATGGCTTAGGGTGTTATTATACCTGTTGCAGATAGCTGTGTATATCTATCAATGCCTAAGCAATAATATTAAAGCTCAGTTGCTAGAAAGAAATGTGTGCAATGAGTAGCTCATAGATTTGAATAAATATAACTTATTTCCGAGGGCTAAAGCAACAGATGCAGAATATAGCACATAGCAGCCACATGCCAATATCATTTGCTGCGATTTATGCTACCTGCAGGTTGTAGGTCACTGTATTGGGCCAAAATATCGAATTTGAACTATCGAGATACAGAAATATTGAGTTTTAAATATCGTGACCCACAAATATGATGCAAGCATATCGTTGTCAAGAATATTGATTTTAGAGGTAGGTAAATCGATGTTAAAATATTTCTGTCGTAAATATCGATGTTAAAAATATCTTTTATTAATATTGTTTGTAAAAATATCCTTGTCAGTAATATCGTTTTAATTTTCTTTATGTGTTTTAGTATATATTTTAATTATATACGTTATAAATTGTTTATATAAGTATTGTTAATGTTTTTTAATATAGTTTGTACATTTTAGTTGTTTTTTAATTTAATTGTTTATTGTAATTTTTAGTGTCATAGTGAGTTGAGGGTTTAGTAGGGACAGAAGGTGGATAGTAATTTAATTACAATTATTATTAATGATTTAATTGACAATTAATTATGTAAATTCTCTAATTCATTTATTTTTCATTTAAGTTTTAGGTGTGGGTTGTGGGTTTGATACGGGTATAGGATGGGAAGTCATTTCATTATAATTAATTAATAATTAATTTGCAATTATCAATAGTTATTTAATTGATAATTCATTAGTAAATTCTCTTACTCATTTATTTTTTAAGTTATGTTTTAGGTGCGGCTTGTGGGGTTTGTAGGGGTGCAGGGTGGGAAGTAAATTAATTACAATAAGTTAATACTTAATTTCAATTATTATCAATTAATCAATTGATAATTAATTATGTAAATTGTGTCATTAAGATTTTTTTTATTTTAATGTTAGGTGTGTTTTTTTTGTGTTTTTAGGGTTACATGATTGGAAGTGTTTTTTATCCACATTTATATTCTTGTTAACATTGAAGATCCTTATTACAATCTTTTGCACTATCATGTAAAAGTATCACCTGTAATCACTGTTCATTCTGGTTACATCATGATGTAAGTCATTGAGGTGAAACTCTGGATTCTCGTCATGTAGAGCTATGTAGCAGCATAACATTTGTTTTACAATTCGCTTGTCTAATGGTTTAACAATTCTTATAGACTAGGTTTAATGGCATCAATATGGATTGAACTGTACCACAAACTAGTAACATAAGAAGCCAAACTAGGGTCCTTCCCCAGGTTCATTCATTATAATTTTCGTGTGTTTTCCGTTCTCTCTTTTTCAGAGGGATTAATCTAATTATCACCTATCTGCACCAATGTAGTGGAGCGTGCGGGGGGTCCCAGCGAAGGCGGTGGTCATGCCCCCTGCCTATACTTAGCGTCTGCTTTATCTATGAATTCCCTTAGAAAATCCAAAACTAAAAAATGGGTTTCAGGGCTTGTAGGTCTCAATTGCCAATGTCGCCTAAAAGGGGTCCTCTAGGCTTATGTTTTAGGGACCTATCTACTCATGTCTGTTCCAATGTCTTCACTCTGGCGTTCCCAGGTGCATAAAACATCCGACCTAAGCCATGCCAGTGGCGGTCTCACTATCCCTCGTTTGTCATCCCGAATCATTGCCTGTTCCTCTGCCCTAGCCCATACTGTCACTTCTTCTTGTTGTCGGACCCAACCCAGATTTCCAATGTTTCGCTATGCATCGTTTGGCTACTGTTATGGCCAGGTCTACAAACCTATTGTCTACTTTATTAGGTAGAGGCCAAGGATATAATCCCATCAAGCTGGTCTCTGGTACGCACTCAAGGTTACAGTTGAGCACCTCATTCAACGTGACAATAACAGTTTCCCAGAATCTATGAGTTACAGGACAGCTCCATGTCATATGATCAAAATCAGCCTTCAGGGATCGACATATTGGGCACTGTCTAGGCCCCCCCCCCCCTACATATGGCCTATAGTCTGTGTGGTGTGAAATATGCCATGAGCAAATAGTTGAATTGGGTATTTCTGATGGATACAACTACCTGTGGATTCCTCACCTCATGAATACTCCCATGGCGCCAGCATTCTACGGAAATCTTCTTACTAGTCTCTGCACGTCGACGAGGACGTCACTGTCTCGCACGCGACGCCGTCTGACGTCATACAGGCAATAAGAGGTCCTCGACGACGTGCGGACGTCAGTTCCCTTTTTTCCGTGCATTCGAAACGGTTATCTTCGAGGGAGCAACTGTTACTCTTGCGGTTACAGTGTATATCTTGCTGCGTACTCTTTCTCTGTGGAAATAATGTCGCAGAGAAAGTCTGGATTTAAGCCTTGTCGTGAGTGTGGAGGCAAGATGTCGGTGACGGATCCTCATTCCGATTGCCTTTGGTGTTTGAGCTCCGACCACGACGTCTCGACTTGTGATTCGTGTCAGCACATGAATCCGAAGGCCATTAAAGAACGCGAGGCGAAGCTGTTTATGGCCAAGTCAAAGGAGAAGCATCACAAGAAAAAGTCTTCTCCAAGACATCGGCGTCATCGAGACTCCCGGCGCCGTAGAGAATCTCGGCGTCATTCAAGGGAGGCTCGTTCCAGGTCTCCGGATCGGTGCCGGAGGACATGGGAGGTCAGCCCCACGGTGACGCCGCATCCTTCGACGCCGTTGCTCTCTCCGACGTCTCCAACTTCGTCTGGACAGGCGTCGGTGATTGAGGTATTGGAGCCTCAGGTGTTTTCTCCGGCGCAGACGCCGAGGCCGGCGTCGGGGTCGCCTCCGAGTCAGGCACCCCAGTATCCGGCTTTTCCCACCCCTGGAGCCGATAGTTCCGCATTCTTGAATGCGATGTATGCCATCTTCCAACAGATGGCTCCAGGGGGTGCTCCGGCTGGGCCTTTGGCCTTTTCTTTGGGTGATCCTGCGCCTCTTCGGCCGGCACCCTTTATGCCCTTTCTCCCGTTTGGGAACGTGGGCTCGGCGCCAGTGTCGGCGCCGGTGGCCGCTCCGATGGCTTCGGAGGGATTGGCCCCAGGGATTTCCATCCCGTCGACGTCGAGATTTCGGCCTGTGACTCCGGTGGGTCCATCCGTTTCATCTGCTCTTCAGTCGGCGCCGAAGTTACCTGTGGCGCCGGATGCGGCGTCGGTGGCTTCGGAAGATCGGCGCCGATCTCCGACTTCAGCGGAGGTGTTGTCGACTCCGCGGATTGAGCAACGACTGCATTCAAGGAGGCGTGCTCTCCGGGTACTAGAGGAGCAGGAGTACCAACGAGCCCTAGAGGAAGGAGAGCTAGAGGACTCGGGTGATGGGCTGCGTGGATTGGAGTCGGCCAGTGGGCTGGACACTTCCCCTGAGTGGGACCTTTCGTCCCCGGGGGAATATACCGAGGAAGCTGCTTCCTTTCATACAGTGGTACGGAAGGCAGCTAGTTTTTTGGACCTGCCTTTGCCGGTGGTGGAGGCGAAACAAAACCTTTTGACAGAGGTGTTGCATCCGGCCTCAGCCGCGGCGGAGCCTCTATTACCTTTTAATGACGCTCTGCTGGATCCGGTTTTAGAGGTGTGGAAGAAGCCGGCATCTTCCCCAGCAGTTCACAGAGCCGTGGCCAGGAGGTATCGGACGGCTCCAACTGATCCTGGTTTCCTATCTAGGCACCCTACGCCGGAGAGCTTGGTTGTGCAGGCCTCCTGTTCGTCCAAATCAGCGCCTGGTTCTTTCCCGACGGTGCCTGGGGACAGAGACTCAAAAAAGCTAGAGGCGCAGTCGAAGAAGATTTTTTCGTCCTGCAGTCTGGCGTTAAAAGCCACTAATGCGACCTAAATCCTGGGGAGGTATATTCATGCTCTGATGGATGACATCTCCTCTTCGTTTACAGAGCTTCCCCAGGGTCTTTTGGATCTTGTCTCTGATGCCCAGGCGGCTGCGACCCAAATTATCCAGACGGGACTGGATACCACCGACTCGGTAGCCAGAGCAATGGGCACAACTGTGGTGGAAAGGAGACAGGCCTGGCTACGTAACTCGGGCTTTTCGGCAGATGTACAGTCCACATTGTTGGATCTCCCGTTTGATGGGGACAAACTGTTTGGGGCTAAGGCTGATTCGGCCTTGGAACGTTTTAAGGAGAGCAGGGCCACGGCTAAGTCGTTGGGACTCCAAGCTCCTTCTTCCACGGCCTCTTCCAGATTCTTCAGGAGGTTTCGTGGATTTGGGCGTGGCTCTTCCTCCTCTTCCTTTCGGGGAAGATATCAGCAACCTGCCTCTTCCCACCCCTATAGATCTTTTAGGGGGAGGGGTAGGGTCCGCACCAGGGGAGCCTCTCAGCAGCACTCTGCCTCTTCCTCATCCTCTGGCGGGGTGCAGCAGGGGAAGCAGCCTTAGGCTTCCACCATTTCCCACTCACTCCTCTCCTGTAGGGGGAAGATTACAGCATTTTCTCACCAAATGGGAGACTGTTACGTCGGACACTTGGGTTCTCAGTGTTGTGGGAAAAGGCTACACCCTTCCCTTTCGGGAGTTTCTGCCCCTCATCCCGCCCCGCCCTTCGTATTGTTCACAAGAACACCTCCTGTTGCTAGAACAGGAGGTGGAAGTCCTCCTTTTAAAGGGCGCGGTGGAGTTGGTCCCGGAGCAGGAAAGGGGTCAAGGAGTTTACTCAAGGTATTTCCTGATTCCCAAGAAGGATGGTCGTTTGAGACCAATTCTGGACCTGAGGATCTTGAATTGGTTCCTCAAGCAGGAAAAGTTCAAGATGCTGACCCTAGCACAGGTGCTTTTGGCGTTGAACATGGAAGACTGGATGGTGTCTGTCGACTTGCAGGATGCTTACTTTCATATCCCGATACTCAAGTCACACAGGAAGTATCTCCGGTTTGTGGTGGGATCGCAACACTACCAGTTTGCGGTCCTTCCGTTTGGTCTTACTTCAGCACCTCGAGTCTTCACGAAGGTGATGTCGGTGGTTGCGGCAGAGCTCAGAAGGAAGGGGATAGCAGTATTCCCTTACTTGGACGATTGGTTGATCAAAGCCAAGTCCCCGGAGCTTGTGTTGCGTCATCTGCAGTCAACAACCCAGTTGTTGTTCGACCTGGGCTTTTCGGTGAACGAGCCCAAATCTCACCTGGAGCCCTCTCAGCGCCTCCTGTTCATAGGGGCAGTACTGGATACGACATTGGGTCGGGCCTTTCCTCCGCCTCAGCGGATTCAAGATATTCAGGATTTGGTTCCAATGTTTCGAAACGGAGCGGTAGTTCCAGTCCTCAAGGTCCTTCGTCTGCTCGGTCTTTTTGCCTCCTGCATTCTGTTGGTCACGCATGCTCGCTGGCACATGAGGGCTCTTCAGTGGTGCCTCCGAAGGCAGTGGTCTCAACACAGAGGGGATCTAGAGGGTACTGTCAAGATCTCCAGAGATGCTGCTGTGGATTTGAAGTGGTGGATTGCAAGCAACAATCTTTCACAAGGAAAACCGTTCCAGCAGTCGCCACCAGTGGCCACAGTCATAACGGATGCTTCCACTCTAGGGTGGGGAGCTCATCTGGGGGATCTGGAGATCAAAGGTCTTTGGTCTCCAGAGGAACAGATTTTTCACATCAATCTGTTAGAGTTACGGGCTGTACGTCTGGCTCTCAAGGCCTTCCTCCCTTCCCTTCGTGGTCAGTCGGTACAGGTCCTAACGGACAATACTACCACGATGTGGTACATAAACAAGCAGGGAGGAGTGGGGTCGTACCTTCTCTGCAGAGAAGCTCTTCGACTATGGTCCTGGGCAAAGGACCATCGGATTTGCTTGATAGCAAACCATCTGGCCGGAGTCTTGAACGTGCGTGCGGACAGTCTCAGTCGCCACTTCTCGGCAGACCACGAGTGGCGTCTCCATCCAGATCAAGTCCGTTTAATCTTCCAGAAGTGGGGGTTTCCTCGGGTAGATCTGTTCGCCACTCGAGAGAACGCGCATTGTCCGTTGTTCTGCAGCCTTCAGTATCCGATGCAGGAAGCATTGGGGGACGCGTTTCAAATGACCTGGTGCGGCCAGTTGCTTTACGCGTTTCCTCCCATACACTTGAATCCTCGAGTATTGAGGAAGATTCGGCAAGACCGGGCTCTAGTAATCGTAATAGCTCCGGATTGGCCAAGGAGGGTGTGGTACTCCGACCTTCTCCAACTCTCAACGTGCCCGCCGCTCCGTCTCCCTTTCAGGGCAGACCTCCTCTCGCAGTCGCAGGGGCAGGTTCTACACCCCAACCTCCAGAGTCTGCACCTACATGCCTGGAGATTGAACGGGGCAACCTGAGTTCCTTCTCTCTCCCGCCTGAGGTAGTGGATGTTATATTAGCGGCCAGGCGACACTCCACTAAATCTATCTACGCTAATAGGTGGTCTAAATTTGTTGCGTGGTGTGGAGAGAGGCAGATTGATCCTTTACAAGCTCATCTATCGGACGTTTTGTCTTTTGCTCTATCTCTGGCGCAGAAAGGTTGTGCAGTGGCTACCATTAAAGGTTATTTATCGGCCTTGTCAGCCTTCATATGTCTTCCAGACCAACCATCTTTATTTAAATCCCCTATTGTTATCAGATTCTTGAAAGGTCTTCTAAATCAATATCCTCCAAAGCCATTCGTTATGCCGCAATGGGATTTGTCCTTAGTCCTGACTTTCCTTATGGGGTCCCCTTTTGAACCTATGCATTCTTGCCCCTTAAGGTATTTGTTTTTAAAAACAGTCTTCCTGATAGCTATAACATCAGCAAGGAGAGTGAGTGAGTTGCAGGCCTTATCAGTAAAACCCCCTTATACAACTTTTTATGGGGATAAGGTGGTGTTGAGGACCAAGGCTGCTTTCCTCCCGAAGGTTGTTTCACCCTTCCATTTGGCTCAGGCAATTACTTTGTCCACGTTCTATCCTCCGCCTCATCCTTCCAAAGAGGAAGAAAGACTGCACCGTCTGGATCCAAAGAGAGCGTTGAGCTTCTTTATCAATAGAACAAAGGATTTCAGGCTGGAGGATCAGCTGTTTATTGGATACGTGGGCAAGAGGAGAGGAAAGGCAGTCCACAAGAGAACACTATCCAGGTGGGTTGTTCTTTGCATTAAAATATGTTACTCTTTGGCAAAGAAGGATCCTCCTGAGGGCATTAGAGCTCATTCCACCAGAGCTAAGTCGGCCACTTCGTCCTTAGCCAGAGGTGTTCCTGTGGTCGACATCTGCAAGGCCGCAACTTGGTCGTCCCTTCACACTTTTGCAAAACATTACTGTTTAGATTCTGAGGTTAGAAGGGACGGCCATTTTGCACGGTCAGTGCTGCAGGATTTCTTGGTTTGACCATTTAGGCACCCACCGCCGGGCGTGGTACTGCTTTGGGACTATATTCATGAGGTGAGGAATCCACAGGTAGTTGTATCCATCAGAAGAACGAGTTACTTACCTTCGGTAACGACTTTTCTGGTGGATACATTAGCTACCTGTGGATTCCTCACGGTCCCACCCGCCTCCCCGTTGCCTTTATGGTCTTGCCAAGTAATCCTTGAGTGCGCTCCTCTTGATCTTTGAGGGTGCAATAGATGTATATATATAATATATTTATATATATATATGGGTATATGTGTATATATCTTTATGTATATACTTGGTGTGTGTATATATTTTTAAAAGAAAGAGTTTTATATATATATATATATATATATATGTACATAAAAAAGATTTACAGTTATTCATACAATGTGGTGTATTTTTACAATATAATGGATGTTGCTTTGTTCTTTCATTGCATTGCCTGGTTGTTCTCATGCACGTAAAAAATGATTGGTACTGACGTCCGCACGTCGTCGAGGACCTCTTATTGCCTGTATGACGTCAGACGGCGTCGCGTGCGAGACAGTGACGTCCTCGTCGACGTGCAGAGACTAGTAAGAAGATTTCCGTAGAATGCTGGCGCCATGGGAGTATTCATGAGGTGAGGAATCCACAGGTAGCTAATGTATCCACCAGAAAAGTCGTTACCGAAGGTAAGTAACTCGTTCATCTCAGTCTTTTATCCCAAGAAACCTTATGGATATATGGTAACATTTTGCCATTCTGGGTCCATTATATCCCACCTCAACAATGTCTCTCACCTCTGTTTGGTCTTTAATAGGGGCTTTTGGACAGTGTGCAGTAGCACCTGGTATAGCCATGTTACCAAATATCTAGCCTTTCCCAGGGTCAATAAGCTTTGTAATACCATGTGTGTTTCCAGTTCTTGGTCCATGCTCAGCCACAAATCTTTAAAGGAATGCGTTAGAGCTCGATATGTTAGAAATTGGCCCAGGGGTAAATCATGCTGTTCTACTAGTTCTGCTAAGAGTATAAGTGTCCCCTGTTGAAAGCAGTCTCCCTCCGTCGTTAGACCTACCTCTGGCCATGATGCAAGCTATGGAAAGTGGTTAAGGGGTCTCTGTGTGGGAGTCCCACCATAGGCAAGGGTTGGAAGTGAATTAATAAATAATTTATTGATCATTAATTATTCCTTTATAATGCATTTTTTATATGATAATGTTAAGTTATATTTTAGGTGTGTGTTGTTTAGTTTGTAGAGTAATGGGGCGGAAGATATTTAAGTAATTCAAATTTTTTTTTTTAAAGGTCTTCAGTTTTTTAAACATTTCTTTTTTAATTATTTCATAGGTTCATTCTGTTATACTGTTAAAAGTCTGGATCTCCATTCAGCAAAAGGGAGTTCCATACTAAGCCAGCCAGATGCCATACACATTCGTGCCACTGCTATGAAAATAAAAGAAGCCTCCTTCTTTACAACCTCCACACCATCCCCAGCTTCAACAACCCCCAAGGGTAATCTGTACCTGTTCTCTTATGATCCGACTAAGAAACATGGCAACATCTCCCAAAAATGGGGCGAGAGTAGGAGAATAAAAAAACATATGCACCCTCACTGCCTGACCAATCCCACAATGATGACAAGTGCTGCTAGATCTCCTGCCACATTTATAGAGCTTCACTGGGGTATAATATAGATCGAACATTGATTTGAAATGTTGACTCTCTAGGCGTGCCATCAACAACGTTTTTTTCCCAATATCAAGCGACTGCTCTACTAATAATCCTCTTATGCCAAATCTTGCTTCGCACTTGGCATTACCAGAATCTAGGTCATCAGGCAATTCTTTTCACCCTTACTACCCTTGTGTGTTGTTTCTAGATTCCTGCAATAATAAAGCCTATATTGTTCCAAATCTAGCCCCCTTGTCAATCGCCTCTACTATAGGGACACAACCTATCTGAGATTGATTCTTGCATGACTTGGTGATAAAATCCCTGATCTGGAGATATTTATAAAAGTTGACCCTAGTCAACCCATATCTTTCTTGAATCTTGCTAAAAAAGCACAGTTGATCTTCTTCAAACAGTTCCCCAGGAAATGTAATCCCATGCTGTACCAATGTTCTGCTGATTGTGTCATGAAAAATGACAGGTAATGCATATAATCCCCATAAGGGTGTATAATAATTAAATGTAGCTACCTTGAAGACCCTCGTGATTTGACGCCACACCTTATATGCTCCCCTTGCTGTCTTGAATTTTTTGTTTTTGTAATAGCTAGGCTCAATATTCCTCACCAGCCATCCCTTGGCATCGTTTCCCAAAATGAACTCATAGAATGAGGGGTCTTCTGCTGCCGTTAACCTGCCTGTCCTACCCGTGATCAAGATATTCATAGGCTACAACATACGGGACCAGTAATGAAAAGAGAGGTTGGGGACTGCCCAGCCTCATCGCCCCTTTGGGGGTTATCATATGCTTTGTCACCTTCCTTGCCTTCCTAAAACCCCCCAAAAACCTGAAGCACAAACTTTCAGATTTCCCCAACCAAAACTTGTTGACTCCCAGGGGAATGGCCAGAAAAAGAAAAAGTGGTTTCAGATGAATTATCATTTTGAGTTGCATCTTACCCACCAAAGATAGATGCTGATAGTTAAGCCTTCTCAATTCCTGCCCCAAAGTATCCATATTTAATGCAACCAGATGCCCTAATTCTGCTGTCATCTGTACTCTTGAATATATAATCCTCTCAACCCGGTGGGGGTCAATACCTCCAAGCCCTTCAGTACAAACCACTCGTACCTTAACAACATTCAGGCCCTCATTACCACTTTGGTGGTCTGTGGACCACCGTGGTCGAGGTGGCGGTCGCAATGCCGCAGAACCCACCAGTGAAGACAGCCTGCAGAACACAGCCAAGTTTCCATCCGAACCGCCACTGTGGATGGACTGCTGCGGCCCTCAGTAGGCATCTCCAAGCCGGTGGTAAGGCTGTTTCCCATGACTGTATTATGAGGCTGCACACTGCCAGGATTTTTCGGGGTGGTCTCACCGCCACGAAAAGCCTGGCGGAAACTCACGACAGAAACATAAAGGGAACACTCACCTTCAGGAACACAGGCACGTCCGTAGGTGCCATGGCACACGAATTGCAAGTCTTCCCAATGCTCCTGCTGTCCATAGACCTCCAGGACCAGTGACGCCGGCCAAGACACCAACCGTAAGTTCACCAGCCTAGCACATACTGGAGAGAAGGACATTAGTAAACACGCACATCACACATGCAAAATCGCACCTCCACCACACATACTTGTTAGAGGAAAATCAGGACAAAGTTGTTTCTATTGCCACCAACATTGCAGTGGTGTAGATTTTTAAAAAGCAAATAAAATAGGCAGAACTATGTACAAAGAGGCCCAGGGGCCAGTCCAAAAGTCTTGGAGTGCCCCGAGAACACTGGGCACAGATTGATGCCCCAACTCGACTCCTGACTGCAAAATGCTAACCTCCACAGGGCAGGGGCATCAATGGGGCATGCAGGCACCTCAGGTGTGGGGGAAGTGGGGTTGTTTGGGCTTGGAGGAGGTGTCCTTTGGTCTGGGCTTGGAGGGGAGGTCCTTTGTGGTGGATTTGGAGGGGGTCCTTAGTTTTGCCCTTGGAAGGTGGTGGGTTAGCTGAGGGGGAATGCGCTTGGCCTTGGAAGTAGAGGGAGTGGGGCTGGCCTTGGAAATGGATGGAGTGGGCTTGGCCTTTTGTTTGGGAGGGGTAACTATGGATTTGGTGGGGGTGGAAGTCTTAGGTGGGGAGGGGCATGGCGAGAACCAGAGGAGGACTGGGAGGTAGAAGGCAAGGGTCTGGGAAGGGTAGCAGGGTGCTTAGGGGGAATAGGGACTGGGCCAGTGGTGGGGAACAGGGAAAACTCTTGCAGGAAACATTTCTTAGGGACAGAAGGTAGGTCATGTGAAGGACGAATGGGAGTTGAGGGAGAGGGAATTGTAGTATGGCCATTTTTATTGTAGCTTTATGCGTGTTGGCTTAACGTATTATGCCTCTGTGCACTTTTCCCTAGGTGCATTTTATTTAGCCTCGCACTGTTATTTTACAATAACCAGTTTCACGGTCTTGCTTTATTTCCTTCTATCACACTATTTAGCTTACTTCAGCACTGTGTTCTCAAACAATACATTCTTGCTCACTCTGTGCTTCAGTCAAAGATACAGTCTGGTACATTGCCGATAGACGTGGTAGAGGTTTAGTCTTTATGGTTTGTAGACAATATACATCCTTATGTAGGAACATCAGGGTGTTAGTTCACATCAGTAGTATAAAAACACTTTCTAGTCCCGGTACACGTAAGAGGGAGATTCCAACTAGGAACCCACAACTAGTTGCTGACTGCACTGTTGCAGATGCTGATCCAGATCACAGGCCTTTGTTCAGGTATGAGGGTTGATGTCATCCCGGGGAAACCAGAAAGGCAAGCTTAGAGCTTCACATGCTGTGCTCAAAATATAACTTAGAGAGAACATAATTTAGTTACAATATGATAGCCTTATTTTTATGTTTCACTCTCCTCGTTACTATTTCCATCTTACTGTGTTGGATGGTTCTGGTTATTGCGGCTCACGCCTTGTTATCTAAAATGCAGTCGTTTTATTAAACTAATCTTTAAAACTCAAACTGCCTTTGTCATTTATATATGAGACCGCACTTTGTATGAGAGAACTGGTTGTGACCTGAGTGACCACGACTTCCCTGGGAAGTACTAAGATGTCATGCGCTCGGCTGCCCAATTGTCTCTTCCCTTCGGGAGAGATGAGGCACTGCTAGTTAGCCGGAGCATAACCCGGATTTGGGGTGACAAAGGTCCTTCACCGTGGGTTAGACTTAGTCCCCCACACTGTGAACGATCCTGCCGCCCAAAAATCCAGTAGCCTCATTAGGATACAGAGAGCAAATGCGACAGAATGGTTAAGAGGTGTTTTCATGGACGTGCCTTAGGTGCAGGTGCGTGGGTGGATGACATGGGTGTGCTTGGTGACTGCTGGGTTGGTGAGTGTGGACGTTTAGGTGTACTGGGAGGAGGGGGAAGGAGACACAGGGAGATGGCTGGGGGATGTATGAGTGAATGTTTGGGTGGTGTCTGCAGGTAGGGTGGATGTGCTGCATGTGGGTGTGTCGATTGTCGGGGATGTTATATTGTAGTGACGGTAGCAGTCAATGCACATGGGGAAGGATCTGGGACTGATGAGGTGGTGACTGCGGGTGTGAGTGGTGTTGTGACTGTGAGGGGGGAGGTGGTGGGGGAGTCAGTGGAGGGTGTGGAGGTTGGCATTTCTGCATCCTTATGTGGTTTGTGCATGGCGGTGGTGGCATTTATAGTGCTTATGTTTGTCCTTGCATACCGTGTCTATTGATGTGGATATATGTGGGTCAGTAAATGTGCTTTGGATGGGTGAGGGGAGAGGGATGTGGGTCTGAGGACAGGTAGCTGGAGGTGGGACGGAAGAAGAAGGGACACTGGCTGCAGTCAAGGAGGAGGCCAGAGCCTAAAACGATCTCTGCAGGTCAGCCAGGGCACCGTGAATGCCTTCCAGGAATGCTGCATCTGGAATGCCTCTCCCTGGATGGAATTCACGATGGTCTGCTGCATCTGGAATGCCACTCCCTGGATGGAATTCACGATGGTTGACTGCCCCACAGAGAGGTCAATAGCCTCCTCATTGAGGGCGGCAGGGCTGACTGGGGCAGAGGTGCCTGTGGCAAACGAGATGCCCACCATCCTGGATGAGTGGGCACGGGCAACTGGGTTGGGAGCTACAGGGAAGGTGGTGCTGGTAAGGGGGGTGGCAGACAAGGATGATGCAGGCATGGTCCCAGATGGGTCTGCCACCGCCAGGGAGCTGCCATCGGAGGAGGAATCTGAAGATGGTGTGGTTGATCCTTCCTCCCCCGTGACACTCCCCTCGCCCTCCGTCCCACTGGTCCCCTCGGCTGCGCTGGTATCAGCCTCCCAGGTCCCAAGGGCTGCAGCTTCCCCACTCGCCGGTGCCCCTTCTCTTTCGCCAGATGATGCTGATGCACACAAAGACAGAGGAGGTGTTTGGGAGAGAGAGAGACGGTGTGCAATCAGTCAATGCCAGCACAACAGTTACAGAGCAACTATAACATCCTCTGATGCCATGCCATGACACACCATGCCCTCACCTACACATGCTACAACAATGGAACACCATGGGGGTGACCACAGCAATGCACACGTGTTCCGCTGATAGTGACACAGATGCAATCTTGTACATGATGAGAGGCATACCTGCCACACCTGTCCAGTACCTAGCCACTTCCTATGCCAGTTGAGACACACAATTCCTGGACTACCAAACCAACTGAATCCTGCATGTGTAGTTGGCATGCCAACTAGGCCATTGTTGGATTGCACAGTGTCAACTTGGCCCACCATACCTCACTACACATAGAGTACCTGCCAGCAGATTGAGGACTCTACATTCACCCCTGGCACAGTGGTTGGCAAGAACTGATTACAATGGCCTGACACCCCAGATGCAATGACCCTGTTGGCATGAGCTGCCTAGCTCATCTTGGTAGTAGTTGACAACACAGATACCACATTGGAGGTAAGTGCCACTCAATTCACTGACAGCATGGCATGGCCACACAGCTACAATGCCAATCCAATACCCATAGTGGACATGTATCTTCCTAGTACCCACTCTACAGCCTTCTAATGTACATCCAGAGCCCCTATTGCAACACATACTGTAAGTGAGAGTGTGTACTCACCCCCTTGTGGCTGCTGTGCTGCCCTCAGTGCCCATCCACCTCAGGGTATGCCACTGTGAAAATGGAGGATATTGGGGAGGGTCAGGGTCCGACCGGCACCCCTCCCTCGTTGGGAGGACGTCCCCAGCTGGGCCTCCATGGTCTTCCAGGCCCAGCACCTCAGGTCCTCCCACTGCTTTCTGCAGTGGGTGCTCTGGTGGGCATGGACCCCCAGGGTCCATACTTGCTTGGCAATGGCACACCATATCCCCTTCTTCTGATTGGCGCTGACCTGCATGGGTGACACAGACAGAAGGACAAAATCATGTAGCGTGGCATCACAGGGACAGCAGTGGACAGCACACATTTCACTACCACACGCACATTTCATTAATCCACAAATCCTAAAACTCCTCACCCATGTTCATTCTCCAGTCACACTGCCTTGTTCCAAGGCCCCCGTCCCCATACGCACCACTC
This sequence comes from Pleurodeles waltl, assembly GCF_031143425.1. NCBI lineage: Eukaryota > Metazoa > Chordata > Amphibia > Caudata > Salamandridae > Pleurodeles > Pleurodeles waltl. Next base: position 523,560,600 of record NC_090442.1, read on the forward strand.
AGACAGGACAGTGACATTGGCCTCACCTTCTGCTCTGGTGCCCCATACAACTGTCCATACAGGGGTAGGACCCCGTCCACATTCTTCTCCAATTCCTCCTGGATGAAGGCTGGGGCCCTATCTCCTCTAGGATGTGGCATCTTGGCTACCAGAGTCAGAACACAGCAGCACATGCAGTGGAGGTCTTCTGTGCACGAGTGTCAGGAGTCAAGTGAGTGAAATGGCGGTCACGGCTGCCACAGACATTACCGCCACCGCCGGCAGTAATCACCATTGGCTCCTGTCTCCCATAGGCAAACCATGCATGGTGGTTGACGTGTTAAGCCGACAGGATGGGCTCACTTCTATCTGGCCTGTGCATGCAGGCGGCTGCCATTTTACGTGGGCAATGTGAATTGAGGGTGCATTGAAGGTGCGTCATGGGTGACATTTGTCGACCTGTGCACAGCTCAACTAAATCAACGCAGTCAATGCTGCAGATCATGATTCCTACTCCCTCCTATTCCCAGGTATGATGGAAGGATTAGGATAAGGAATGCTCGGGATTAAGGCCCCAGTCGACCTGGCCACACTGGTAAAGCGACACGTCTTTCCGACCATAATGGAGTTGGTGACCCAGTTGGAGCAGGTTCTTTTGCCTGCCATTCGTCATTCTAGTGCCATCCCTCCCACAGTACAGGTGTTGTCAGTACTCCACTTCTTTTCCTCAGGGTCAATCCCGATTACAGTGGGCTTGACAGCAAGGATGTCACAGCCATATTTAGCAAGGTCCTGAAGGACGTATTATGTGCCCTGCTATAACATCTGCCCAGCTACATCAGGTTCGCCAAACGTGCTGATTTGGGCACTGTCAAAGTTGCCTTCTACGATTTGGCACATGTACCTCATGTGATGGGAGCCATTGATGGCACCCACATTGCATTGGTGCCATCCAGGAGGAGTGAACAAGTGGGTAGGAACCGTAAAAACATCTTTCCACCAATGTGCTGGTGGTGTGTCTTGCTGACCAATATATCATACAAGTGATGGCCAAGTTCCCTGGGTCTGTGCATGACTCCTACATTCTGCGGAACAGCACCATTACAGAGGGAACGGACCTGGCTCATCAGTATTTATCCTTTCTTATGTGTGCCACTCTGCTCTCAACATTCTTTACAACCTGCCTTATCACCCTCCTGGACTTGACATGGCTCTTACCTCTGTGCACACAAGTGACTACTGACACCCGTGAGGCATCCAACGACAGCTGCTGAAAACACTTTCACGGAGGCCCACGCTAGGACAAGATGGGTCATTGAGAGGACCTTTGGCCTGCTGAAGGCCAGATTTCAGTGTCTGCACATCACCCCTACTCTACAAACCACAGAAAGTGTGCCAGATCATTGTTGCCTGCTGCATGCAACACAATCTGGCCCTAAGACGTCATATCCCATTGCTGGATGCAGAGGAGGTGGCAGATGTACAAGTGGCTGATGAAGGGGACATGGGGAGTGATGAGGAGGAAGATGATGTGGATGCAGCTGACTCCAGAGCAGAACTGATACAACAATACTTACACTGAGATACAGGTATGTGTCAGTTGTCTTGGAAGTGACCTGTACAACTGTCTGCCTTGTGGCATGCTACCAACTGGTGTCTGTAATCACTGGAGAGATTGGGTGCAGCTCTTACTCTGGGTTTATTGGGGGGTGGGTTACATGTGCCCAAGAGTTGGGTTCTTACTGGGCACAGGTCAGTGCTATTCTCAGCCTGCTGCTGTGTTGCTGCACTTGTGACATCCATGTGTATTACCATTGTTGCCCAAACTGGCAGATCCAGAGCAATATGTGTGCTAAACTAGGTGGTTTCCTCTGTATTGCATGCTATCCTGGGAGTCGACATTGGGGGGCTGTGCAACATTACTGTTTGTGGCAGTGGGAACTGCCTCACGTCTGGATCTGTTTGGTGTGAGGGAGGCACCACTGAGGAGGTATGTCTTGAAAATGTGGGTTTGTTATGGGCATATGGTTGGGGACTTGACTTGCCATCTCAGCCTTGGCTTCCTGTACATACAGTGCATGTGTGCTGAGTTGTCATATGTGACTCCTATAGTGATTGATGTCCCTGTCTTGTTCTACTTTCAGGACATTTTTGTGGTGCACTCTGGTCCCTGCCTCACCTGTTGCCTCCCTTGACACGTCTCCAGCCACTGCCTGCTCCACTGTAATTGCTGCTTCATGTTACTCCCCCTTCTGTCACTCTCACATACATTAGCAGGACAATGGGTACTCATGGCAATTAAAGATGTAGGCAGTAACTGTGTTCAAAGGTGTTTATTTGGGAGGGACAAGTGCAAGGGGTGATGAGTGGGGTCATGGCGGGTGTGATCATCAGAGTACTTAGGCCAGCTGTAGGTAGTCGAAGTTCAGTATGGTGGCCTGGGGACAACAGAGAGATGACAGTGGACAGTCAACAGGGAGTTTCAGTGACACACAAGGGAGAATGTTCAGGAGAGTGTCACTTCTTGGCGGTGGTCTTGGTCTTGGCATCAGTTCCGGCTGGATGTCTGGTTGGACGTCCTCGCTTGTGTTGGGGCTCCTTAGCTACAGGAGGAGGGGTGCTGGTGTCCTGCAGATCCTGGGGCAGGGTCTCCATGCCCTTAGCTGCTGCTGACGTGGAGGGCTCAGATGGGTTGTGGCAATTGGAAGGGTCCTGCTGGTGGGAGGTGGACTCACGCAGGATGGTGGTAAGTTCCTTCAGCACCCCTGCTATGGAGTCCATGTTGGCATTGTGGGTCTACCACTGCTGCATGTCCTCATGATGGTGATCACTCTGCATCCTCTGGGTCTCCTGCACAGTGGCTAGGATCCGGGCCATGGTGTCCTGGGTTTCGTGGTATGCACCCAGGACTTGGGTGAGGGCCTCCTGGCCAGTCTGATGTTGTGGCTGCCCCGTCCCTGGGACCACAGCTCCCTTCCCACTACCTCTAGCCCGTGTCCCTGTGCCCCTGGCACAGTGTGCCCACTCCCACATGCTCTTCATTGTCTGGGGTGTGTGCCCTTGATTCTGGCCCCTGTACTGTGGGGCACACTTCCGATTAAGAGGTCCCTGGGGCACAGGTTTGGGGAGGAGGGGCAGGCTGAGGTGTTGAAGCCACATGGAAGGGGGTGTCTGGTGTGTCCAGGGTTGGGCTGATGGGAGTGGACTTGCCAGTTGCCCCAGATGGCCCAGGCAAGTGGTCTGCATCCAGGCATCCCCTGGGGCCTTCATCCTGGTGAGGGATGTCTGACCCTGGCCAACTCTGCAGGATAGCAGTGGCAGGGTTACCTGTGGATGGAAAGGGGGAGAGTTTGTATGTGGATGTGTAGTTGTTATTTCCATGGTGCATGCAGTGGCTCGACTTGCTTCCCAGTGATGGCATTGACAGCTGCAGCACTGCAGACAATGATTTGGGTATGGGGATTGTGCCATGGTTTCCATATGCCATGGTGGGCTATGGATGGTGGTCAGCACTGCTGTCATTGCCATGTGTTGGGATGCTGTCGTAGCAACCAGTAGTTGTGGGCTGTGGTATGGTTGTCCATGCATGTATTCCGCTGTGAAGTATGACTGTGATTTTTTGCTGTGTGAGGAGTGATGCATTTTGGGAGTTGAGGTTCTTCACATTGTGATTTTTATCTGTGCATTAGGGAGGGGAGTGTGTGGGGATGGTGGGAAAGGGGTGGTGTGGCATGCAGTGGAGGGGCATAGGGTGATTGGGGTGCCGTAGTGTGGGATGGGGTGGATTGGGGAGTGGTGGGGAGGCATGCTGGACAGGAGTGGTTGGTGCTTGGGGTGGTATTGTTGATTTACCAGAGTCGAGATCTCCGATGATACCAGTAAGGGCCTCCGGATGCATGGTGTCCAAGACCTTCTCCTCCCAGGATGTCAACTCAAGGGGAGGAGGTGGGGGCCCACCACCAGTCTTGAGATCTGGTGCTTGGACGCCATGGAACGGACCTTCCCCCTGAGGTTGTTCCACCTTGTCCTGATATCTTCCCTTGTGCGTGGATAGGTGCTGACTGAGTTGACCCTGTCGAAGATCCCCTGCCACAACTCCCTTTTCCTGGCCAATGATGTTTGCTGGACCCGGGCTCCCATCAGTTGTGGCTCTACTCTGACGATCTCGTCCACTCTAACCCACAATTCATTGTCTGCGAACCATGGATGCTTCTGGCGTGACATGCTGTTGGGGTGGTGCTTTGCGGGGGGATTGGTGGTGTGGGGATCTTTGGATGTTGGTGCTGGTGGGTTGTGGTAGTGGTGTGTGCAAAGTGTGCAATGTGAAGATGCTTGTAGTGTATGGGATGTGCTTCGTGGCTGGTGTATCTGTGGCTGGTCATGGAAATTGCAAGGGATTGTGAGTGTGTGTGGTGTGTGTATTTGTTTGAGGTGTGGGGTATTCGAACTTTCCAATGTGGTGTTGGCTACTATTGGCGTTGCCTTTTTGTACCACGTGGTGTGAACCACCAATGGTTTACCGCTGTGCATGTGCTGCTGTGCTGAAAACTCACTTGAAATATGACAGTCGGAATGGTGTCGGCGTGGCGGGACAGGCGTTAGGACAGTCACTTTTTCACTATCGGTCGGCCTGGCAGTGTTAGTTTTGTGGCTGGATTTGGGCGGTTTGTTCTTTGTGACTCATAATACGGTGGACGCTGTAACGCCACCCATGGTGGCAGCATTTCGCATGGTGGTCTTGCCCGATGACTGCCAATGTCGTAATGAGGCCTTAGTTTATAACCTGAGAACATACCAAACATCTTATCTTCCTTTTCTGTCTCGTTCAAAACTTAAGAAGGGCCTGAGGTGACCACTGTGATATCATCCACGTAGGCTAAGAAGTTTTATTCTGTTAGTCCCACCACAACGGGACAAATCCAAGAAATCCACTTTAAAAATGCAATAAAAAGGTTGATATAAAGGGTAAATAACAAAGGCACGCAAAGACAGCCTTGGCAAGTCCCTCTAGTGATCAAAATATTTCAGACTCAAGTCCCATAATCCGCAATCTTGCAGTAGATGTACGATATATTACTTTCATAGCACTGATATACCTTGGGCCAAACCTCTGCCTATCCAAAACTGCCCACAAGTACCTCCAGGTAACCAAATCAAATGTTTTCTCTGCATTTAATAATACTAACCCTATTTCTGCTGTATTGACCTCAGCAATATCAAATAAGAAGATAAAGCCACTCTGACGAAAAGACACAAAGGTAGGGATAACCCTACTCAAGCGATTACCAAAAATCTTTGCATCACAATTTATCAAAGAAATTGGCCTATATGATCCTGGGTCCAAGGAGGATTTACCTCTTTTCCTAAAAACCACAATATTAGTTTGCTCCTGTGAGGAAGGGATCTCCCTGCCTTGGGCCTTCAAAAACACTGAATGTAGGTCTTGGCAAATTTCATTACAAAGAAATATTGTAAAACTCAAGGGGTGTATTGTCTGACCCAGTACCCTTCCCTACCACTACCAATTTATCACTTCTCCCATTTCTTCAAGAGATATTGCCATTTATGGTCCTCCGAGTTAAGCCGGGCATGGATGTTGCATTTAGAACCTCATCATAACTGATCTGGAAAACAGCAACATCATCTGTATAAAGATTCAGATAAAAAACCCTAAATCTCCTTACAATGTCAGCCAGGTTATCAAATCTACAACCTTGGGCATCCTGTATAGCCTCTATCCCCCTTTCAACCTCATTCTGCCTTACCCGTAGTGCCAACAGGCACCCAGCCTTTTCTCCAAACTCATTACAATCCAGTTTATGGGTATAAAATGTAGCAGCTATTTCCTTGTTGAAATGTTGTACGCATTTGGCCTTCAAAACTGCCACCTTTGTATGTCTAGTACAATCCATAGTACCATCATCCATGGCTCTTTATAACCTTTTGAAAGGACCTGCCAAACGCTCGGCAGAACGGCGGTCTGCCTGTTCTAAAGAAACCAGCTGCTAATCCAGTAAATTCTCTCCAATTGTTGTCCGATTTCCTTGCTTCCACATTAATAAACAACTGGCTGCTTTCCTGGAGAACCATAAGATCCCAACACAATCTGGGTTCAGAGGTATGCATAGTACGGAGACGGCGCTAGTGGCAGTTACTGATACTATCAGACTGTCACTAGATGCAGGCACCCCAGTTATGTTGGTATTATTAGATCTATCCACTGCTTTTGATACGGTCTCTCATTCGATCTTGATCCACAGACTGCTCAAAGGAGGGATATCCGGCAGTGCACTACACTGGCTCAGGGATTTTCTTAATAATCAAACCCAAACTATCATCTTAAGCTCCTTTAAATTGCGTTCTTTGAAAATCAGTATAGGAATTCCACAGGGTTCCTTTATGAGCCTGACATTATTCAATGTCTACGTAGCCCCCTGGTGCAAATCATAAGATCTTGTGGTTTTGAGTCTGTATCGTACGGGGATGATACCCAACTCCTCATCTCCTGTGGGCAAGACCTAGAACTAGTCAAGTCTCATTTTGCTAGCTGTATGAGAGAAATTGCTAATTGGATGTCCAAAAACTATTCAACTGGAGAGCGAGAAAAACGGAGATAGTACTATTCGGTAAAGCTCAAGAGCTTGGTCAGCAGACTGGTGGCCCATAGAATTTGGCTCTGCCCCAATTCCAAAACTGGTTGCAAAGAATCTGGGTGTTAAACTTGACCAAACCCATTCCATGAAAGACCAAGTTAACATCACCTGTGGTATATGTTTTGCCATGATGTGCCTTTTAAAAGAAGTATTTCCTTTGCTGCCTTCAACTGCCAGAAACACTTTGGTCCAGGAGCTTATCACAAGTCACCTCAACTCTGAAAATGCTTGACTAGTGGCAGCAAATTAAACCCTGTTATCTAAACTGCTGGTAGTGCAAACTATGGCAGCCTATCTGATCTACATACTTCCCTCACGTTCTTGTTCTGCTTCGATTTTAAAAGCCTTACATTGGTTGCCCATCAGTAAACTTTGTTGACTGATCTATAAAGTACTAAGGTACTCACAACCTATCTATCTACAGTCCGGAGTTTTGTATTATCGACCCACCAGATTGCTCAGGTCTACAAACAAAGCATTGTTATAAATTCTCTGTTTTTGCACTGCCAGATTTGGGGGTTGATCCTTTTCTTACCTTGCACGATTTCACTGGAACAAATACCGCTTGCACATCTGCTCCTGTCCTGACTTCTCCAAGTTTAAAAGCCTCTTAAAAACCTGGATGCTTTTATTTCGACTGTGCTACCGTCCAGTAGCATGTGCTGAAATACTCTTCTGGGAGTAAGTTCTCCAGAGCCATTCACATAACATAACAACATAACATAAAATTTTGTCCATGAAGGAACGGATCCAGCCCTAATCACCATCTAGGATGAACATAAAGACATAAAGCACCTCATTACAAGTTTGGTGGTCACACCGCAGGACTGCCAAACATGCAGGGAGCACACTACCACCAGGGCAGTGGTATCCCCCGAGCGTATTACAATGTTCCTGCCTGGCTGATTGGCAGGAACATTGCAATATGCGTTCCCGCCAGTCAGTCCAACAGGAACAGTGCTATGATTTAGCACGGAACCAAGTGCTATAACGTAGCACAGAGGGGGCCATCCAGTACCCTCAGAATGGGCACTGTCTGAAAAGCAGACAGTGCGCATTCTGACTGTCCTGGGCAGGGGGGGCCCTTGCACTGCCCATAGGTATGGGCAGTGCAGGGCCCCCCATGGCCCTCTGCATTTGTTCTGCACCAGCCTTTTCATGGTAAGGAAACTGCCATGAAAAGGCTGGTGGAGAACAAGGTGTTAATCAGCCTGGCTGACCACAACAATCACCGCTATCAGCCCACCAGGAACAATGTTTCCGGCAGGGACGGAGGTCCACTGGCAGGTCCACATTCCAGGGTAATATTTGGGTGGTTGGACCACCTGGAGTGCGGCAGTCAGACTGTCAACACGAGTGTGTCAGTCCGAGGCCCAAAGGCGCAATAGACGAGAAAGAGGTTGCTGTGCTACTCCTCTTGGACCTTTCTTCTGCTTTTGACACAGTTGGTCATTACCCACTAATTCTAATACTCAAGGAAGCCAGCATAGAGAATACCACTTTCACTTGGACCTCATCTTATCTACACAAAGAAAAAGATGATCCATAGTCATCCTACCTCATCAAAACCTTACAGCATAAAACCAGGAGTCCCTCAAGGTTCTATCATCTCATCCCTCCTTTTCAACATCTTCATGAAAGTGTTAACAAAGCTGATCACTGTTTTTGAGTTCACCTGCTATAACTACACAGAAAACAGAGATAACAGAGATATGTCTTAAATTGGAAAACCTGTGGGACACTGAAAACTCCAAAATCATTGGTTGCTTCCAGGCTTTGACCAGTAGATGACATGGAGCCACCTCAAAATGAATACCTCCAAAACTGAAATACTCACTTGTGGTAACTGGAAAAGTCATGACCCTCTCTGCACCTGGCCCGAAAATCTAGGATCACCTCAAAAGAATGTCAAAGGAGGTACAAAATGTTGGAATTATCATGTACTCCAAGCTGTCCATGAATGCCCAAATGGATAAGCTATACCGATCAAGCTTTGTTCCACGAAAACACTGCAGTGCATCTTGTCGTACCTAGAATTCCAGACAATGTTCAAGTGACACTTTCTCTTGTCCTATCAAAACTAGATTATACTAATGGTCTTTATAATGGTTCACCTTTATCAACCATAAAATTATTCCAGAGCCTTCAGTACTCTGCAGCAAGGCTACTATTACATGCAAAACCTGAGGCCTATATCACTCCTGCCTTACGAGCCGTCCATTGGTTATCAGTTGTTAGAGGATCCTCCTTTATGGTGCTTTGTATCACCACAAGGCAATACATGGCACAGGACCACTATTCATCAAAAAGAGAATCACAAAGTATATCCAACCTGTCTCAAAATCCCAGCTTACAGGAAAAACAATTAGTGGAACCTCTTTCACTGTGCAAGCAGCTAAACTATGGAATTCCTCACCCCTGAAATAAGATCCACCGAGAACACTCTTGACTTTAGAAAACTAGTGAAGGGCTGCCACCTCCCTATATTATTACAAGACTCACAACAAAACAATATGCAGCAACAGCATAAATACTATGAACAAAACATCAAAATAATAAACTACAAAAGAAGAAAAAACATCTGCTATGTCTTTAACAATGTATGTAAGCATATTTATGTTATGTTTGTATGAATATGTGTATATTTATTCCTAAAACACACGCACTCACACATTCAATGAAACAAATCAAAGTTTATTGCTTAGTTATAGTTAGGAAAACCTTTTCTTATACAAAACAAACTTAAACTATAGAAACTTCAAAAATTCTAAAGTCTGAAATATGGGACCTCATTACTTCCTCTTGCTCCAAAATATGTTTTTTTTCACTGAGACCTGGCTTAACTCTCTGGTGCTTCCTTGCCTCATTCTGGTCCTCCCAGATAACTACCTCCTGGTCAAGCTTGACAGAGAGACTAGGCCTGAAGGTGGAGTGGCCATTGCTTGTCATGACTCACTGAGCGTAGAGTTAGTCGACACACTACTCACATATTAGATAGAATTGGTTCTTTTTAAAATTATGATCACCACCATGGACTGTTGGAGAAGGGCACTGCTTTATCGTACACCAAGAGCAAAAAAAAGACTTTAGTCACACACTCATCGACTATACAGCTCCTCATCTTCTATTATCTAACAAGTTTTTGCTTCTGGGCAATTTTAATTTTCATGGCAAAAACTTAGAGGATACCGATGTGGCCCAACTCCTTTTGGATATGGAGATGATCGGGCTCGAAGAAATTGTAACACGTAAAGCAGGTCACACCTCAGACCTAATCTTTATAAATTCAATTGATGTACATTGTGACCTCCCATTTTAGCTCACTAACTAGACAGCCCTAACTATAACTCGCCACTCTACCAAGCACTGTGTTCTCACAAATATTGACACTCCACTGTTATATACTGTATGAAACACTCCATCACTCCACAACACTGCCCTTGACAACAGTGAACTGTATGACATCACTTACAACAGCAAAAAAAAGAATCTACACAGTCTAATGTACATTCCTGTGAAATGTCATTGCAATTGGTTCATCCATTTTGTTAGTACGTCCAATAAAACATTTTAAGCAAAAGGCATTGGGGTGAAAACCTCTTTTCTTTGCATCCCTTTGACAAAAGTCTGAAAACTTCCCATCCTCTGACAATGTAACAAGGGCAGTAGTTCTGAAAAGCTTTGTGGGTGCAAAGTTATTAAGGAGCAAAAATCAGAGGAATTCCTATCTCTGGTAACCCTAACTATACCAAGAGAGTGGCTACCGCCAATATGTTAAAAACAAAAAATGTGTTTATAAGAATGTATGCATATACATATATGTATATACTTGAGCTCTAATGTAACTATAAATTGTATCCCCCACCATGCACAATGTTTTTATCAATGATGTCATTTCAGATGGTGCCGTCGTGTTATGAATGTCAAAGAACATGTCTTGAATAATTTAATAATTGAGGCAATTAGCAGTGCATGTTGATATGCATGTAATAAATAACACATATATAGATTTTTTTAACTGAAAAGAACAAAGTTTAAAGTAACAGTTGAATATGTTGATGATGAAATTAATGTTTTTAAATAAAAAAACACCGAAGTTCACAAATTATAGCTAGCAGAGCTTATTAACTTACAGCCCCACCATGCACTGCTCATGACCTCACATATTACATCACTCATGAAATATTCTATGACATTATTTACGACATTACTGATGACACCTCAAATGACATAATTGATGACATCATCCAATTAGTGTGTTAGCTTGTTTTAATATTTCGGTAGCAGCGGGTAACTACAATATTACTTATCTACCTACTTTTGTGTAGCCTCTGACAAGCTAATCCGTGCAAGTGTTCACAAAATGCACATGCTATTATTACACCATAGGTGTACAGAGGTGTAGTTCACATTATACATTTTTGTTTTGAAGAGTAACACTATGTGCAGGTGACAGTTGACGACATGTGTTCATTATGTTCCACACATTCCACTCAAGTTTTTTGATACTGTAGAAAAAGTTTCCAGCAGGGCAAAGATTTATGACATACTAAGTATTGTAATCAGCCTCGAGTTATTAGACGGAAACGTCTCAGCATGACAATTGCTACTTAACCTAGAAGACTGTATGCACCAGGCACCAACATATGTTCATGTGCTTATTTGTTCATCAGAGGATGGGCTATTTGTAAAGTTTTCACCACAGTAGAAAGGCTGTAGGTAGTATGATCTTTAGCATATTCAGTCCTCATTTGTTTTAAGTGAATAGTCGCTTCTTGGACAAGGTTTGCATAAAAGTGTACACTGTTCTTAGGAGATACTTTTTAATACTCCATGATGTACTTCTCATGAGAGTTTCAATGTCTGCAAACAGTGTGGTACAGAGTAAACTCCCTCCATAAAGAAAACAGTGTTAACAGTAGCCACTTTTCTACTTATATCTTCTTCTTATATCAATGTAGATTCAGTGACTGTCAGGAGTTTTGATACAGGTAAAGACTTAGGGCCAGATGTAGTAAAGAAGCATTTTGCGAGTTGCAAATAGCGAGTCTTAGCGACTCGCTATTTGCAACTCGCAAAATGTTATGCAGAACGGTGTCTCAGACACCGTCTGCGAGTCGGTATGGGGTCGCAATGACCCACCTCATTAATATTAATGAGGTGGGTCGCAAATTGCGGCCCCATACCGACTATGGGCACTCGCAAACATGGAGGCCTGCTGTAGTCAGCAGACCTCCGTGTTCGTGACTGCTTTAAATAAAGCAGTTTTTTTTTTTTAAGTGTAGCCCGTTTTCCTTAAAGGAAAAAAACCGAAACCTTTAGATTCGGTATTTTTTCAGGGCAGGGAGTGGTCCCTTGGACCACTCCCTGCCCTGAAAAAATGTTTTTGGGTCCAGTCACAAACTGGAAGGGGTCCCATGGGGACCCCTTCCAATTTGCGAGTGGGTTACCATCCACTTGAAGTGGATGGTAACTGCAACACCATTTGCGACCGCATATGCGGTCGCAAATGGTATTGCATACCACTAGGAATCGCAAATAGGAAGGGAACACCCCTTCCTATTTGCGATACTGAAATGCATTTTGCGAGTTGGTCCGACTCGCAGAATGCATTTCTGCATAGGAAAATGCGATTTGCAACTCGCAAACGGCAGTTTTTGCCGTTTGCGAGTTGCAAATCCTTTCCTACATCTGGCCCTAAGTTAGAGAGTTATATAACAGGGCTTCAGTATCTGGACGAACTTGGTTTTCCCTGAATAGTTGTATGCAGAATGAAGACGATGTGCAGGATAGATTACCCTTTCACCTGTGGTTCATAGGCCACACCCAGGACAAATGCATGCCTACCTAAGGCACCCACCATATACTCTTTGGGGGCCACAGGCGAGCCCAAGGCCCATGCAGCTGACCCCCCTCTATTCCCTTTGGCTGGGAGCAATAATTAGTTCACTTCCCTGCCCTCATCCCTGGGGGCTGGTAAACAAATCAAAACTCTCCTCCCAGCTGGGTGGAGCATTTTCAAAGCTCCAGCCCACTGGGAGAAAACTTTGGCCTACATTATGACTTTGGCAGTAAGTACTGCCTACTGCCGCGGTGACCGCCGCCAAAACACCATAGCTGCGGCTAACATTCGTCCGGCAAATAATGACCATATTTGGATTTCCGCCACAAGAAGGGCGGAAATCCGTCTGTGGCCATGCTGGGGGATGGCGTTAAGGTGGCGCTTCTAACACCAGCAGCACCTCACCAGTAGACCGCCACCAGCCGTATTATGAAAAATAATATGGCCTGGTGGTGTTCTGCTGGCGGGCGCTGCTGGGGGTATCAGCGCCCTGTCCCGTTCCCTACCGGAAGACCCCCTGGATACAGGTAAGTTGGGTTACCAACAGGGAAGGGGGTTGGGGGTGTTGTGTGTGTGTGTGTGTGTGCATGAGTGTGTGTGTGAATGCGAATCTATGTGTTTGCGTGCATGTATGCATGTCGAGGATGCGTGTAAGTATGGATATATGAATGCGTGTCTGCATGTTAGTGTGAATGTGGTGCGGATGTGTGCATGAATAAATGGATGCATGCATACATGCTTGTGTGGGGGGGGTGTATGCATGTGTGGGGGGTGCATGTCTGCGTGTGTCAGTGCGTGTGTGGTATTGGAAGGGGATGTGTGGCTGGAGGTGGGGTGGGGAGCATCTGGGGTGTTGTTGGGGGCCTCCTATCAGTGACAGGGAAGGAATTCCCTGTCACTGATAGGGCCTACGCCATGGTTTTTGTGGTGTTATGAACGCCACGAAAACCATGGCAGTAGGCAGGGTCAAAATGCCTGAGGCGGAACAATAGCGGTCACTGGGCTGGAGATTCTTATCTCCAGCCCAGCGGCTGCAACCGCCATGGTGGTCGGAGTGGTACATTGGCAGGTTGGCTTCAGCCAACCCGCCAATGTCATAATGTGACGATATGTTCCGCCAGCCTGTTGGCGGTACCACCATCACATTACTACCAACCGCCAGGGTCAAAATGACCCCCTTTGTGTTTGCTCCTGCTTGGTGGGAGATTTATCTTTATATTACTGAGGTGTTGGGCCCTTTACACAGCCAGACTGAGCCACACTTAACAAAACAAACATAAATAATGCCTTGACTGGATTTAATTCCAATCTTATACTACTAATAGTGAGCAAGCAACTTAATTCTCTTGATCCATTCATTATTTTAGGTTATTAAAAAACTATTTAATTCATTCCATTTTCAATTATCGTATCACAAACATCAGAAAAACAAACCCAAAAGTTGCAAAGGTGAATACATTCATAACTAAAACAACACCATGAAGTTATGAGAAGAAACTTTTAAGGTTCAATACATACATGTGTGAGACAGAACACAAAAATGAAGCTTTTCACATTTAACAAACTCCATACGTCAACCCTGAAAACAATCAAATACCCTGTCTTATATAAAATTATTTAAATGAGTCCTGTTTTTCATGAGAACAGAGTCCTATTTTTTCCATTCTTTAATGACTTCTGATTTTAATGCATATTACTGGCTTGCATTGCCCATTATTTTGTACAAAAGGCACCTCCTTCTTTTGGTTTGGTTCTTGGCTGAATTTCACAACTCCTTTTACACTATCAGTCATGCATTTCAACCTCATATTTCAGGGGTTTCTTCAGGACCAAGAGTGGATATTATTCTCTGGTCTGGTATGGCATGCTTTCCTTGAAGTTGAGCCCCGACTTTCTTGTCTTAATTTTTAGTCCTTCGTATGGGCACGGATTATTGACAAACCTAATTGAATGACCAAGGCTCTTTCTCTGGGGATGTTTATTTTACAAAGCTGTTTTCTGTGCCATTCCACTGTTGATCTTGGCATGTATATGACCTCCAATATTGGGATTTCTTTTGTGTGGCCGGCAAAATCTGGTCTCAGTACAAGGGGATGGGGTCCACGTGACCCCCCCATTTTAACAAATTTTTGGCCTGGGAGTCGGCCCCCTAAGTTCCATTGAAGGCTCAGGGAGAGGGGCCACCTGGCACCCCTCCCATACTATTCAAATTTCAACTCTTGGGTGGGCTCCCTGGTGCCATTATTGGCTCCCACTTTTTTCCATGATTTCGGCCCCAGGGGTGGACTATTGAATAAGGCCCCCAGAGGTGGGTTCCCAGGGACCTATAATTAATGAATGCAGCACCATTCACCATTTTTTCGATCCTGCATGATTACCTTGGGATCGCAGCAATGTTTCCTGATTTATTTTTTGTTTTTGGCCCCAGGGGGGTTTCACTTGGTCTTACCCATGAGGTCAAAGGGACAGGGCCTTTCTACCATGTCCCCCTATATTTTTTCACAAGTTCAGGACAGGAATCTAAGTCCCTGAGTCCTTTAATGACTGCTAGCAACATTTTTCTGAAGTTGTTGGCAGGTAATCAGATTGCTTGATTCTGCAGGAGTTTGACTCCCATGCGAATGAATTGGCCCAATGGGAAAAACCTCCCTGGGCCAATCAGAATGCTCCATTTTTAAATTGGCTCTACCGTGTTGGTCTCTCCAGCTTCTCGTGGACCCAACTTCCCAAATAGATATATCTTTTGGAAATTCAATTTCTCAAAAACTACTGAATGGATTTACACCAAATTAACCAAGCACAATCTGCATTCCACATTCTAGCTTCCTGACAAATTTGGTGTAATTCCGTTCAGCAATTTTTGCTTTAGCCTTGTCTAAAGAAGTCTGTAGAACATGCATGGGGATTTTGTGTTTTGCTCCCCCTCCCCTTTTTTTAGTCCTCACTTGACAACTCACCCCAAAACTTGTTTCATGGAGATTCATCAAACGGGGCCAAAGATATTAGCAGCACAAAACACAAAAAATGCTTTTCCTATGGAACAACTGATTCTACTGTACCTACCTAGTGGTTTCTACCATAGATATATATATATATATATATATATATATATATATATATATACATTACCTACTAGCCAGTAGCTAGTTATAGTTAGGACCTAGTTTCCATAGGAAAGCTTTTTTTGTTTTGCCTATAACTTTTGTGCTGTTTGTCGAATCTTCATGAAGTTTTCAAAACTGGAAAACTAGCATGGCAGCCTCTTTAGCTGCTATGTGGAAACGTTTGGGGTGACTCATAGAGGGGGGGCAGAGAAAAAGGGGGGGTCCTAAAACCTGTTTTCCCCATGCAATTTCCAATAAGGATTTTAGACACAACAACAGCCCAAACCGCTGGATGGAATTACACCACATTTGGCAGACAACTAGATCTTGGTCCAGAAAGAGCCCTTTATGTTATTTGGTGTAAATCCATTAAGTAGTTTTGGAGTTATTAAAGGAAAAATAAAGTTGCATAACTAGGTATGCAGTCCCTTTATGGATCCACCTGTAGAGGGTTTGCGGATTTGGGTCAAAAGCAAGGCCCTGATTGGCTGGTTGCAACCTGAGAGGAAAGTTTCAGCTACCATTTTCTTTCTCGCATCAGGCCAGGAGCAGAAAAAACACTTAACACTGGCGGGGACACGAGTTATAGTCATCATAGGGCACAAGTTCTAGTTACTTGAGATAACTATAACTATAACAAGCGAATTTCAATTATTTTCTATGGTTTTGTACATTTAAAATGTGAACCTAACTATAACGTCCCTGTAACCTTTGGTTTTTTAAGTGAGTTTCTCTATATTTTTATTCTATTTCCTACCTATAATGTCCCTGTAATCATTGTTTTTTCAGTGAAAAAAATATATATATACATATCTATATATATATATATATACATATACGGTCTGCACCACTGGATAGTTATAGTTAGGATCATGTTTTCATAGGAAATGCCTTTTCTCTGTTGCTAATAACTTTGGTGCTGTGTGAAGAATCTCCCAAAAATTGTGGGCAAGCCCTGCAGCCAACCCCTATAACCACCCAACCCCATGCCATGGCCTGCAGTCAACCCCCTTTAAGCTCCAAACCCCATGTCATACATGGGCAAAGGAGTTTAGAGCTTATAGTTGGCAACATCAAAAATATATTTAGATATTTAATGCAGCTGCACGGCCCCCCACAGGCCCCAGGGACCACCATCTCCCCTGGGCTACCTATTAAAATTTTGGGGTGGAATCACCCTCTCTGGTGCAACATTAAATAAATAGAAGGGGGGATGCATGGATCTCCTGCGCCCTGGGGACCACCACCTCCCCAGGACTACAGAATATAAAACATTAAGGGGGCTGCATAGAGCACCATGGGTCCCGGGGACGACCACCTCCCAGGAACAACATTAATAAAGTATATCAGGGGTGCACAAACCCCCTCCCTCAGGCCCCATGGACCACCAACTCCCTGGGGCTGCATTTTAAAACAATATGGGGGGTCACGCAGACCCCCTGGGCCTGGGGACCACCACATCCCCGGAACAAAATGTATTTTTTTGAAAGCCAGGGGGGCTATGTGGCCCCCCTCCCTAGGCCAATTTCTGTCCGGGTCACCACATCCCCTGGGGCCCAGCCACATGTTACTGGGTATCCAGGGAACCCAGTAAACACTTATGGGGACTATGGGGGGTGCTTCAAAGCCCCCATGATCCCAATGGCTCCCGTCTCCTGTGGGAGCCAGCATTGCTCCCGCACACATCTCTTTCCTTGTCTGCAAGTTAGTGGGCAGGGAAAGAGATGAAAACTCTGCTTTTAGCAAGCAGGAGCATTTTTAAAACTCCAGCTTGCTGAAAGCGGAGTGCTTGCTTTTGCTTGGCCAAGCAAAAGCAAACAGTTACCTCCTGGGGGTGGGCACGGGGGGGAGGAAGCAGGAGCCAGCCCAGTGTGGTGGCAGATCCCAGAGCCATATAAGGCTCCAAGAGTGGCACACACTGCCCCCTTCCTGATATTCTGTTTGCCCCAGGGAGGTGGTTGTCCCCAGGGGCCGGGAGTCCATGACAGACCCCTTGGAGGCGGGTCCTCAGGACCCCCTAATAATTACACATGGCCCCACACCTTATATTCTGCTTGCCCCAGGGAGTTGGAGGTCCCCGAAGCCGGGATGTCCACAAGAACTCACTTTTACTTTATTATTGTTTAAGCCCCGGGGACGTGGTGATCTTTGAGGTGTGGGGGGGGGCTGTGTGGCATCCCCACATACTGTTTTCATATAGTCCCAGGGAGGTGGTGATCCCTGGTGCCTGAGGGTCTGAAGAACCCCCTATTTGTTTATTTTTGTTGTAGTCCCGGGAAGTGGTGGTGTTTGGGGCACAGAGGGCCAGGCAGGCCCTGCATACTTTGTACAAATAGCCCTGGGGAAGTGGTGGTCCCTGGGACCAAGGAGAATCTGCCTATTTCATTATTTTACATGTAGGCCCTGGAGGTTTCTAAAAACCTTGGACGAGGCCCCCCTGGGCTCCCTACTTTTTTTTTACACCCTCATGCACCCAGAACTTGGCCCACCCCGGGGCCAAATAAATTTACAGTACAGGCGCCCCTGTTTTTCTTTTTAAGTCACATAAAAATCCTCTGAATCCACGTATTACTACCCTAGCCCCTTTTCTTCTTTTTTACATGTTTAATTCCTTGCTGAAGTGTTGGCAGCCAGTCATATATCATATATCAGCACAGTGGCAGTTGGATTTGCAGAGGATCCGTATCCCTAGATATCTATATTTTTAAACCTTTAATTTCTCTAAAACTACTGAACAGATTTAAACCAAATAACAAACAGCACAACCTGTGCACCAAGATCTAGCTTCTTGCTAAATTTGGTGTAATTCCGTTGAGCAGCTCGGGCTGTAGTCATTTCAAAAGACCCTATGACCCAAAAGACCCAATGGGAATTAAAATGGGAAACACACTTTGTTTGACCCCCAACTTTTTCACGCCCCCCCCCTTGAACCATCATCACAAAACTTTCCATGCATAAGAAGACCATACAGGACACTTTTTTCAGAAAAGATTGTGAAGGTTCGTCAAACAGTGCCAAAGATATTATCAAGTCAAAAATTGCTTTTCCTATGGAAACTGGGTCCTAACTATAACTACCTACTGGTGTCCGCCAGTAGGTAATATATACATATATTTACGGGCCGGGAAACAGATGAAAGGATTGCTCTCACAGACAGGGAGCTGCATGTGTGACAGCAAATCTGTCTCTGCAGGAGATGGAGAGCAGGCTGGGATCGCAGGGGCATCTGGGGGGACCCAGGTGACATGGCCATGCCCTGGGGAATGGGGCCCAAGATTGCTCCAGGGAGAGGGTAACATGGCCCTCTCCCCCCCAAAAAAATACATTTTAAGGTCTGGCCCTGGGGATTGACCACATTCCCCAGGGCTGTAATCAGCCAGGGAAGAGAGGGGCGCGTGGCCCCCCTCCCCCAATAAAACATAATATGAGAACATCCCCACGAAACAAAGAAACACTTACGTTATGTAGATAAGAGGAAGGACCCTGGTTTGGTGGAGATGTATGTGGAGATGTACGTCTTTTTAGTCTCATTTGCCTCTCTACTGGAGGGTTCATGTTATCACATATTTCTAGGTAAAGACGCACCAGGAACAATCTTAGTGCCAAAAAGCACACAGTCCATTACACAACTGTAGAGTCGAATACATGCTGGACATTTATCCAAGGAGTTAGAAAGAACTCCACTTGGGTAGATATTTGGTGCAAAACTGTGGACTCTTGTTGGATAAAAGGGCAGGTGAGGTTCCTTTGTGGCCGAATCACTGGCAGAGCTACTGACACACCCAAACAGACACTCACGCACCCACTCACAGAAGCACTCAGAGACTCACTCAGAAATTCATGCACCTGTTCACAAACCCACTCAGACACTCATGCACCCAGTAACAAGCACACTCAGACACTGACACACCCAATCACAGACCCACTCAGACACTGATGCACCCACTCACTGACACACTCAGACACTCATGCGCCCACTCACAGACCCACTAAGACACTCATGCATTCACTCACAGATCCACTCAGACATTTACATCACCCTGAGACCCACTCTGACCCTCACACACCCTCTCAGACCCACACAGACACTCACACACCCACTCGCAGAGACACTCTCACACCCACTCACACACCCAGTGACACCCTCTCACACCTACCCTCACACCCGGACACTCTCATACTCACATAGACACTCTCAGACCCTGCTCTCACTCTCACACCCAGAGACACCCTCTCACACCTATTCTCACACCCAAAGAGACTGGTCCTACTGCCAGCCCCAGCCATGCATGGCCAAAAGCTGTGCGCAGCAGTGGCTGGTTTAAAGTATAGTTATTAAAATTTGTTTATGTTAAAAAAAATAGAAATTTACTTAAAAAAACAAAGGTTACTGGGACATTATAGTTAAAGAGAAAGAATTAAAAAAACAATAGGAATCACTTGAAAAACATTACAGGGACGTTATGGTTAGGTTCTGAATTTACTCGCACAAAACCATAGAAATTCAGCAGTTAGAGTTATTTCAAGTAAATATAACTCGCACCCTAAGGCAACTATAACTTGCGCCCTTGCCATGCACTGCTAATTACCCCAGATATTACAGCACTCATGACAACTTTTATAATGTCAATAAAAATATCAATAAAACATTAGCAGTCAAATTATTATTGAATACTCCATCAGGTCATCCTAAGAGTCAAAAAGGTAATCCAGCCTGAGCAGCCTCCCGGATCAGTCCGGAACAGTAAAAGTGGGGGACAGGATTATGGGAAGGTGAGTGAGAAACAGACTACACCACAGAGAGACCTGTAACAGGAGAGTCTCTCTGCAAGCCTTCAATGGATGGCGGTGTAATAGCTAAAGTGGAACAATCACAAAAAATATGTGTGTGGGAATCACAGTGGAAAGGATACACATGCAAGAAAGTCAATAGGGTGACGGCAACGAGCTGTGAAGGTAACAGGAAACACCAAGTCCCTGGAGAAATCAAAAGGACTGTCATTCAAAAAAATGTCAGCAATAGGACCGAAACAACCAGGAATCACAGGAATCTAGTAGGAAAGGCGGAGAGACAACCAGGGGAAAGGGAGAAAAAAAACTATGGAAGGGAATAACACACCTAAAATGGAGGTAATGCAGTAAGTGATGAACTAGGTGAAAGAGTGAACAAACTCAAAGTTGCCAGGCACCATCTTGTCAGTTCGTAGCCCTTTTAGAATAGCCAGGAAGTGCTGTGCTCCCGCTATTAGCCTTGACCTGCACCTGCGTGTTCTTGACCCTCTGTGTGTACGCCAGCTGCCAACGGCCTCCAACCCTTCCTGGCCTGTTGTAACTCTGTTGGACAGTAGCAAACAGACTTGCATGTATATCTCTTTCCCAGTATGATCCTACATGAAATCCTGGCAGCAGCATAGGTCCTAGATTCTTGTTGTAATTTATTTCTATGTAAATTAATTGTATGGTGATTAATTTCGCATATATTCTGTTTCCCTTGTGTCCCTCTTCCCCGTTTCCTTGTTCCCCTCTCACTTCCTGCAGCTGATACATCCGGGTTCTTTTGACAGTTGGGTTTGACAGTTGAATTAGGACAGGATTGGAGCCTCACAGCTTTTGTGGCTTAGAGGCTGTTGTCTTTTATCTCAATAAAACGTCATTTGAATCTATAAGTGTAGTGTTTTACTTCGCAGTAATTCTTTATAATAAACTTCATCCCAAAAGATAAACTGTAAATGTGACACCACCATATTGACTACGAGTCTTTCTTGAGAAAGTATATCATTCGCAACTCACATTTTAGCGCATTGGCACATAACATGTCCTATAAAATCAGATTCATGTTTGTTGTCCTTATTGGTGACATAGCATTATGTTAAAGATATTAAAAACAAATGTTACATTTTGGCACTTTCACAATTTATACCAAAGTTCAAGAGTTACGCTTTCAGTGATGATACCTAACCAGCAAATTAGCAAGAAAGTCCAAGGTGGTGTATTTCCTACTTAAAAATTCACCGATGTTTGGACATTCGGAACATGTATAAACTTGAGGTGTGTGAGTGCAATCCAGCAGGTTTTTACTACCAACACGAGTGGTTCAACATCAGAACTTCATTGATTACCTACTATACTATCAAACTATTTTATCACACTTTCCGACACAATCATCAGTAGAATTCTATACATATATCACATCCATGTATCAAACATAACTTGACTACGCTGTTGTACGCACTTTTAAAATAGCATGTCCTGTGATAAGTAGCTCATTGAGACATGTAGGCTAATCGATAAAAGGTAGGTAATCTCTAGGTGGTGAATACACTAAACACGAACTACATTTGTGGCTGACTTTAGCCTGAGAAGTTGCTCCCTCTCTGTCATAACTTTTATTGATAGGAGCGAATTCCAGTAGGTGTCCTATTTCAATGTAGCATCGTGACACTCAATTAGCAGGGAAGAGAAAGGGGTTGTTTTTTTTTAGATACAAGGAGCATGTGCATTTTCAACATTCTTCTAAACTTCTCTAACTCGAGGTCCTTCCTTATATGCATGGAAAGAGCGTTTCATAGCACAGGCTCTTCGATATAGATGAATCTTACCCCAAAATATTGGTTTTTTAGCTGGCCGATGGTGAGCCAGTTTTTGGAGGCTGATTTTATGCATCTGGATGGCAGGTAGACAGGAAACATGTTGTGAAATTACCTGAAGTAATCTCATGTCGTGTTGTTCACGTTGATACAATGTAGCAACAATAATCAACGCATTGTTCTTTTTTTGTTTTTGAATAATCTTTACTGACGTTGGAACATTACACACCCGCCAGGCTTGGAATAGCCACAGGTTTTGCCAGGTTTAACATTCATCAATAAGATCATTATAACATATCAAACTCCCTACTCAGCCCCCTTCTGCTCTTGTAAAGACATCCCGCAGAGATAAAGAGACAACATAATACATTTATTCACCGTTAGCAGACAGTTACGTGTTGCCTGTATTGTAGGGTGTTTCACATGGAGGATCAGGATTATTCTCTAATGGTGTATTTTTCAAGATCCGTCATCATGGTTGCCCATGCCATTAGGTCATCCACCAGTTTATCATCGGTGCGCACGTTTCATGCTAATTTCTTCTGCGGTAGCCCATTCAGTAATGTCTCTGAGCCAGGCAGAGTGCAAGGGGAGCGCAGGGCTCAGTCATTTTATATAGCAATGCGGCGTTTAGCTAATGTTAAATCCAACATACGAAATTTCCTACTTAGCTTCTTACCTGATGGGGAAGGTGTGAGGCCTAGAAGTACGTGTTTTATGTCTGATGGAATAGTCCAACCTGTGGCGCTATGGAGGCTATCTAGCACCTTAGCCCAGTAATGTGGCAGGGGAGTACAGTACCAGAGCATGTGCATAAAGTCTGCATTCAGGGCCTGGCAGCGGGCCATTTATTAGAGCATGTGGGGTAAATCCTGCTGGGTATGACAGGTGAAAGGTATGTTTGATGAACAAAATTGTATTGTGTGAGTTTAAAGCGAGCTTTAGTGCTTGCAGTATGGACCCGTTTGTGTATATGCTCCCATTCCTTATCTGTCAGAGGTTTAGGTTGTAATTCCTCCAATCTAGCTTGGATTCGTAGCGGGTGGAGGGAGAGATCCTCCCAATAGTGCCGGAAACAGATGTGTAATTAGATGTTGACCCCCAGCCATTTGTCTCATTGTGGTGAGAGGATTAGTGGGAGATGGGACATCGGGAAATGTGGTGGACATTTTCTGGTATTGTAAGAATTAGCCTGGACTCAAGTTGAATGTGTGTACTGCATCTGCATAGGAAATAAATTGACCTCCCGGATATAGGTACATTACCCAGCCTTCTGCCATTGTATCAACATAGAGTCTTCTACTGTGCCAAAGGGTTGCAATATCTTTGTAGGGAGAGCCGGGTCATATGGGGCACTATGGAGCACTTTCTTTACCGCTTCCTCCCAGATCTTGGCAACCATATGAATTATGTAAGTTGTCCCCCAGGGAGAGGTTTGAGCCAGCTATCAGTAGTGAAGGGATTGTTGTCTCCCCATATGTTCCTTCAAGGAGTTTTCTCTCTCATTAGTTTTCCTCAGACAACCAGTGGATAGAGTGTTGCAAGTGTGCAGCCAGATAATATAATTTGAGGTGTGGGATCTCAATCACACCCCCCGGACCAGGGTCGCTTCAGGGTAGAAAGGCTGACACATCTGCGTTTGGAACAAAACACCAATATTCTGCTGCATGTGCGGTAGTGAGCGGCTATATGGAAGGGGAGATATTCTGCTCACAACATACCTATACGCAGACCTTAGGGGATTTTACAGCACAATTGGCTGAGCTAAAGGCTCTACTAATGGCACTAGAACATACGGATCCGACGCAGTTCACACTGATTGTTTGTGATTCGTATTGGTCCCTGGAGGGTCGTACTTCATATGAGTGCCTGTTCGGAACACAAATGTTTGTTCCGGATCTTGATGGTCCTAATGTGGAGGCGGCGGAAACACCTTTTGACATAAATGATTGTGTCACTGTTTTACAGGAATTACAGCAGTTTCGTGAAGATAACTCTTCTAAAAGTGCTGCCTCCACAGGAATTAAGGATGTGCCAGTAACACCTACCGGCTGGATTCCCAGGGTTGGGGATCTTGTGGGTGAGAAGGTCGCAGTGAAAAAAGAATTTGGCCCTTCTGATCGTGCACCAGTCCCTGTGTTGGGGATACAAGGAATGAGAACTGTTATTCTACCCCCGTTGCCAGGTGCCAAAGAAAATCGCTTTGTTTCTATTGACAATGTCAAGTTACAACATGTGGCCGATTCTACACAGCAGACCAAGAGGAACATCCAGTAGTTCCCGAATCCCTCTCACTACTGGGGAAGAAATTCCGCTTCAGGTTATCTATACCAACACTGATGTCTCTCCGAGCTTGGGGAGGGTGGATGATGATCTTGCATTAGTTCCACTGACAACAACTAACTTAGAAACATTTGATCAAGTCACCATGACTACAGACGTGACAGATGGTGCTATCTACAGTGCACCACCACGAGAAACACTAACTCCTCCATTGACTACGGCAACACCTTTTTCACGAACTGCCTTTGGTTACTTTGCCGAAAACAACGATGGTCTATCGGACTCGTTTGCCTCTTCGACTACTGACCTGTCAGGTCCACGTAAGCTGATGTGTTGGCTTAAAGATACGTATTTTGTTTTTCCATGGAACTATCTGTGGCTTTTATTGACTATTGTTGGACCTGGCTTTTTGACAGGGTCATCCCCAAACTTTTTGCCTCCTTCCTCCTATTTTTTCTGACCTGTTGTTGTTGGCTTTTGAACTCTGAGCACTTTACCACTGCTAACCAGTGCTAAAGTGCATATGCTCTCTGTGTAAATTGTACTGTTGATTGGTTTATCCATGATTGGCTATTTGATTACTTGTAAGACCCTAGTAGAGTGCACTATATGTGCCTAGGGCCTGTAGATTAAATGCTACTAGTGGGCCTGCAGCACTGGTTGTGCCACCCACTTAAGTAGCCACTTCACCTTGTCTCAGGCCTGCCATTGCAAGGCCTGTGTGTGCAGTTTCACTGCCACTTCGACTTGGCATTTAAAAGTACGTGCCAAGCCTAAAACTCCCCCCTTTTCTACATATAAGTCACCCCTAATGTGTGCCCTACGTAACCCCTAGATCAGGGTGCTGTGTGGGTAAAAGGCAGGACATGTACCTGTGTAGTTTATATGTCCTGGTAGTGTAAAACTCCTAAATTCGTTTTTACACTACTGTGAGGCCTGCTCCCTTCATAGGCTAACATTGGGGCTGCCCTCATACATTGTTGAAGTGGCAGCTGCTGATCTGAAAGGAGCAGGAAGGTCATATTTAGTATGGCCAGAATGGTAATACAAAATCCTGCTGACTGGTGAAGTCGGATTTAATATTACTATTCTAGAAATACCACTTTTAGAAAGTGAGCATTTCTTTGCACTTAAATCTTTCTGTGCCTTTCAATCCACGTCTGGCTAGGTTTAGTTGACAGCTCCTTGTGCATTCACTTAGACACACCCCAAACACAGGGTACTCAGCCTCACTTGCATACATCTGCATTTTGAATGGGTCTTCCTGGGCTGGGAGGGTGGAGGGCCTGCCCTCACACAAAGGACTGCCACACCCCCTACTGGGACCCTAGCAGACAGGATTGAACTGAAAGGGGACCTGGTGCATTTCTTAGCCACTCTTTGAAGTCACCCCCACTTCAAAGGCACAATTTAGTATAAAACAGGGCCTCTGCCCTACCTCATGAGACACTTGCTGGAGAAGAAACCTGAACCAGAACCTGCATCCTGCCAAGAAGAACTGCCTGGCTGCTCAAAGGACTCACCTGTCTGCTTTCTACAAAGGACTGCTGCCTTGCTGTTGGCCTGCTGCATTGCTGAACTCTTGTCTTGCTGCAAAAGTGCTCTCCAAGGGCTTGGATAGAGCTTGCCTCCTGTTCCCTGAAGTCTCAGGACCAAAAATACTTCTCTTTTTCATTTGGACTCCTCGTGCGCCGAAACTTTCGACGCACAGCTTGCTCCGTGGTGAGAAAATCGCCGCACGCCGATCCAGAAAGACGCCGCTCGACGTGACGCCTGCGGTGCGACCGGAAAAAATCTTGTAAGTCAGTGTTATTAGACAGGAGAGTGAGATGTGTCTTAACTGCATCTAGCGAGGATGATTTTAACCATTGCTGGCACAATTTTCCCACACTATATGTTGTAACTATGTCAGCATGTTCTGGTGATATATAGCCTGGACGTGTCTGTGAAGTATTAAATGCACCATTCTGGACACATTCAGAAAGCTCACTAAAAGTTGCATTCGTGTACTTTTGCTAGTCATCAAATTTTGCAGGGGCAGGTATACTAGGCATGTTCAATTCTCTGATTGTGGCTAAGCCTAAACAGCAAGTCTGTTGTACTGTTTCATTTAAAAAAATCATTTGAACGGGAATGAGACATGCTCTAAACAATGTTTCTCTACCCTTGGTTTGCCAATTTTTTGTTCCCCAAGCACCTTTTAAATCCACATTTTTTTACCAATATCCATAACCTTCAATTGATAACCGGGAAACAAAGGAGTCCGAATATATAAATTTTGTGTTAGTCAACAACATTTGTTTATCTTTATTTGGAGTTAACCTAAAATAATATGACTTAGCATTCATTTGATGATGCCCAGAAAAATACTTACATTTGTCAAAATAAGTTGTAGAACTCCCTGGCGGGGGAGTTGGGCAATGTTCCCATTGCGTATAGTCAAATATTGTTTTTGGACAACTTGCTTTATGTATGAAGTGGTGCCCATAATAATTATAGCAAAACATGTCACCATAATTGTGTTTAAAATGGTAAACATCTTCATTTTCATAGACCGTATAATATTGTAATTCTGTCATCATCGAGTCAACTGTCTTCACATCCCAATCATCAGATACAATGCCTGGTATTACTATATCATTCAGAGATAACTTTAGGACATACGGTATTTGAATTATTTCAGTGGGACCGTATATATCAAACATTACTTTATCCCACACAATCCCATCC
Source organism: Pleurodeles waltl (assembly GCF_031143425.1). Taxonomy (NCBI): domain Eukaryota; kingdom Metazoa; phylum Chordata; class Amphibia; order Caudata; family Salamandridae; genus Pleurodeles; species Pleurodeles waltl. Next base: position 523,587,778 of record NC_090442.1, read on the forward strand.
GGAATTGGCACTGCAGAAATGTTCACAAAGGACAAGTCTCTTCGAACCCTATGTGATGAAAAATGTGGTTTCAACACCTCCTCCACCTGTTCAACCGCTGATCTCTCAGGAAGAAAACGACCATGTATAAACAGAAAAAAGGTAATGACAAACCCAATCCAAAGAAAAAATGCTATCATAGTCAATAAAAGCCACAGATAGTTCCATGGAAAAACAAAATACGTATCTTTAAGCCAACACATCAGCTTACGTGGAACTGACAGGTCAGTAGTCGAAGAGGCAAACAAGTCCAATAGACCATCGTTGTTGTCGGCAAAGTAACCAGAGGCAGTTCGTGCAAAAGGCGTTGCCGTAGTCAATGGAGGAGTTGGTGTTTTCGCGGTGGTACACTGTAGATAGCACCATCCGTCACGTCTGTAGTCATGGTGACTTGATCAAATGTTCCTAAGTTAGTTGTTGTCAGTGGAACTAATGAAAGATCATCATCCACCCTCCCCAAGCTCGGAGAGGCAACAGTGTTGGTATTTATAACTTGAAGCAGAACTTCTTCCCCAGTAGTGAGAGAGATTCAGGAACTACTGGACATTCCTCTTGGTCTGCTGTGTAGAATCGGCCACATGTTGTAACTTGACATTGTCAATAGAAACAAAGCGATTTTCTTTGGCACCTGGCAACGGGGGTAGAATAACAGTTCTCGTTCCGTGTATCCCCAACACAGGGACTGGTGCACGATAAGAAGGGCCAAATTATTTTTTCACTGCGACCTTTTCACGCACAAGATCCCCAACCCTGGGAATCCATTCTTTGGGTGTTACTAGCACATCCTTAATTCCTGTGGAGGCGGCACTTTTAGAAGAGTTCTCTTCACGGAACTGCTGTAATTCCTGTAAAACAGTGACACAATCATTTATGTAAAAAGGTGTTTCCGCCGCCTCCACGCCAGGACCATCAAGTTCCGGAACAAATATTTGTGTTCTGAACAGGCACTCAGATGAAGTATGACCCCCCTGGGACCTTCTAGGTAGGTTATTTAGTGCTCTCTGAACTCCATACAGGTGGGTTAGCCAACTACGACCCGTACCTAAGACTCTGGCTGTTAAGGATTGCTGTAAATCGCGGTTGAATCACTCCACGACAGAATTTCCCTCGGGATGAAATGGAGACGAGTACTGGAGCTGGACTCCCAACGAAGCCATGGTGTCCCTGAATGCCCTTGAGGCAAAAGCAGGTCCCTGGTCCGAATGGAATGTCGCAACTGCATATGTACCGACAAAGACTTGCAAATCTTTAATAACTGTCCGAGCGTCAGCCGAGTGCTGTGGCCACACCCATACATATTTGGAGCAAGAATCTACAGCGACTAGTATATATTTGTGTGCACTATCCGGTGTTAGTGGACCGCAATGATCCAAGTACACACATTGTAATGGTCTGTTGGATATTAAGAGGGGTGTCTGTGGCGGGCGCTTAGCTGTTGAAACTTTAATTTGTTGACAGATGTCACAACAAAGGACATACTGCTTAGTCTCTTTATAGAGACCAGGCCACCAGTAACGGGCCTGCAATAGCGAAAGTGTACCTGCCATGCCAGCATGTGCAGATGCCACTCCCTCATGCACTGCTTTAATCAATTGTGGTCTAGCATCCTAATTGGGGATGTCGCGTACGCCTACGCTAGGAATTTTAACTTCAGCATTCAGCATACTTCCCATGAAGTATTGATATTTATTTGGAAATCCTTTTGGATAAGGTGTGCCATCAGAAAGTTGCAGCCGTCGCTCCACCGGAGCCCTGGAACAGGAGGGGTAGAGAGACCGGGGGCGCACTGGGGCAAGTCACTCCCCAGCCACAGAACCCGATCCCCAGCCAATAGCTCTGGCAGAGGCCTCACGAAATAAAATGGCAGTCAGACATGGGGGGCGTGCCAGACACTCACCCAGCCAGCTGCCTGCCAGGCCTCCCAGCTGTGCCACCTGGCAAGTCAGGGATGGGACCCCAGAATCCGTGGGATCACGTCAGGACAGGTGCAGCTCTCTGGCCTCCCTGCGCCAACCTCCTCCCATGCATCATCCCCCCTGCAGTCAGCCCCCACAGGCTCCAGACCACCATCACGGGGATGTGGGCGGAAGAGCAGGTTACAATTGGGGGTAGAAAAAGCCCCCTCTATGTATGCTAGAAGCATAGGGCACAAACGTGTGGATGGTTGGGTATATGGCCGTATTAATGCAGGGTTCACATTCTGTACATGGGAGCTCACGAGGGAGTGTGTAGTCGGCTATCTTGCGTGGCACCTCCCCAATCAATGCATTGCTCTTATGCCAGTGGATCATGGAGACAAGATAAACCAGACTGAATGATTTTTCACTTTAAAAGGGATGTTTAGTGATTTAGTAGGGCACTCCATGAAGAGTATGTTTCAGACAATCATGCAAGCTATTGCTAGGAGCAGTGGGGTGCTGGTAAAATGGAGACAACATGGTTAGAGTATGGACTCATAACCTGACGGATATGTTGCTCAACAAATTTGTCTGTTCCACAACAAGATGAGAGCAGTCGCTGCCTGGAAGGAAGCCAGTTGCCTCAAACTCAACTCAGACAAGACAGATATCCTTGTAATCGCCTCCCCCCCACACCTGGAATGACTCCTGGTGGCCAACCGCACTAGGAAACGCCCCACCACTGCAGACCACACACACAACCTGGGCATCATCCTGGACTCCTCTCTCCATGACCCGCCAAGTCAATGCGGTCTCATCATCATGCTTCCACACCTTCTCACTCCTGCGAAAGATTTTCAAGTGGATTCCCTCCGACACAAGGAAGACAGTCACCCACGCACTCATCACTAGCAAACTGGACTATGGCAACGCACTATGGGGGTCATTCCGACCCCGGCGGTCAAGGACTGCCGGGGCCGGGGTCGGCGGGAGCACCGCCAACAGGCTGGCCGTGCCCCGCAGGGCATTCTGACCGCGGCGGTTTGGCCGCGGTCAGAAGAGGAAAACCGGCGGTCTCCCGCCGGTTTTCCGCTGTCCGACGGAATCCTCCATGGCGGCACAGCTTGCTGCGCCGCCATGGGGATTCCGACACCCCATACCGCCATCCTGTTCCTGGCGGTTCGCCCGCCAGGAACAGGATGGCGGTATGGGGTGTCGTGGGGCCCCTGGGGGCCCCTGCAGTGCCCATGCCAATGGCATGGGCACTGCAGGGGCCCCCGTAAGAGGGCCCCACAAAGAATTTCAGTGTCTGCTGTGCAGACACTGAAATTCGCGACGGGTGCAACTGCACCAGTCGCACCTTCCCACTCCGCCGGCTCCATTCGGAGCCGGCTTCCTCGTGGGAAGGGGTTTCCCGCTGGGCTGGCGGGCGGCCTTCTGGCGGTCGCCCGCCAGCCCAGCGGGAAAACCAGAATGGCCTCCGCGGTCTTTCGATCGCGGAGCGGCCATTTGGCGATTCCCGCCAGCCTCAGAATGAGGCCCTATATTCCTGAATCTCCAAGAAACTACAATCAAGACTACTAGGAAGCCAGAATGCAGCAGCCAGACTCATCCTGGGCATCCCCTTACACAGCCACATCTCCTCGTACCTCAGAGACCTACACTGGCTCCCAGTCAACAAGCGCACCACACATAAATTCCTGATCAACACCTACAAGGCACTTCACAACATAGGACCGGCATACCGCAACCACCACCTCGCCTTCTGCGTACCCAACAGACATCTCTGTTCTTCCCGGCTCTCCCTTGCAGCCATCCCCAAGATCAGTAAAAGCACAGCAAGAGGAAGATCCTTCTCCTACCTAGCAGCCTGGACATGGAACACGCTACCTCTCAAGCTCAGGCAGACCTCATCACTGAAGCAATTCAGAAGTACCTCAAGACCTGGCTCTTCAGCTGAGCAGCACGCCCATAAACAGCACCTTGAGACCCTACGGGTGATTAGCCGGGCTTTACAAATCTCTGATTGATTGATTGTGTGCCAGTGCCTTAAGAGTTCAAGACTTTCCAACTGTCAATGATACTTTAGGACAAACTATCTTTAAAATGCACCATTTACCACATATTACTGAATATTGGGTCAGACTTACAAGGCCCTTGCATCACCGGACTGTCACTTTTTGTGATTCTCCAGTGGTGTTTTGCAGTGTACCACATTTACAAGGCAGCGCTAAGCCACTTTTGTGGCTTAACGCCGCCCCTTCTGACTCAGTTTTATGTGTGAGAGAGGCGTGCAATGTGTGCTGCTGTGGGCGTTCAACCGCAACACCCATTGCTTTTGATGCTGCCCCATATTTACAAGAAGTCTGAAATCTGTGGCAGAGCCGAAAACTAATGCCACCCCAAGGGTGCTTTTGCATGGCACATTGGGGAGGAATACTTTTATTCCTCCTCTTTTTTGCTTTTTCCATATGTGCTGCATTCTGCAGCACACATAGAAAGAGCAAAAGGCAATGAATGATTGTTTAAGTGCAGGTAGGGACACCTTCCTTCACATAAACAAACATTCAAAAATGACGATTTGGTACTTCTGCATGTGCTGCGTTCTGCAGCACACATAGAAGTGCCAAATTGCCATTGTAGATTGTTTATGTGTAGGAAGGGACACCTCCCCCACATAAACAATCAATCCCTTCAACACAGACACCCTTGCACCATGGTGCAAGCATGCCTGCGCTGGCAGCTAATTTTAGCGCTGGCACATGGGGAAACACAGGGGAGTGTCGTATTTTATTAAATATGGTGTATCCCTGCGTTTTCAAAGTGACTCAGCACAGCGCTGCAAATGTTGGCGCAGCACTGCACTACGCTGCACCACTTTTTAGCAAATCTGGCCCATTGTTTAGTGGTGAACCTCCAGTCTTTATATAAAGCTCTTTTGATTTCCTATTCCATTTTGACTTATGACATTCATAGCAAACGTTTTGTCATTAATTTAGCCACAAAATCCGTAGGACAAAATTATCATGGGTCCTGCAGGTACATTATGAAATTGAAGCTGAACAGTAGCGAGGTCTTATATGAACACCTGGCACTCAGATGTGAGTTTTTTTTTTTACATCTCTGCAGATTATGGCTAAGAGTGCAAAGAATTATTTCAACAAAATGCCCCCCAGCAGCCATTGTGTTTGCAAAGAGTCCATGGTTTTAATAATGAGGTTGAAGAGGTTTACTGTTGATTTTTAAAGAGTTTATAAAAGTTATGATTGAAATGCATTGCTTTCCTACAAATTGCCAAGATACAGATCACCGCATCAAAAATATTTTAGGAATATTATTGCCCACTGAGGTATTTTGTTTCTACTGGCAGGACAGTTACTTCTCAGACTAGTGTTGCTCTTTCCTGATCAAGTAACAGGGAAGCCATCTATTAGTTGCAGGAGCTGTGTGACTTTCCTGCCTTTTGACGCTAAGGGCCTGCAAAAACTGTGAATAAGTCCTTGAAGCTAGGGGACCGCAGTCCTCTAGTTAAAAGGATACATCAGAATTTCCCCGTCATACCTGAGTCCATTTTAATATGTCATGTTATTTACAGCGTGGAGTAATACCAAATATTTCCTGCCTATGACCTGTAATTAGAAAAAAAAAGCAGAATTAACAAAATTACAAAGAGCATGACTGTAGAGTTTTCAGGTATTTCCTAAAATTTTAATTAGAGGTGCAAACAACATAGAGCTAGAACAGAAAAACCTCTTTCACTAATTCTTTTTCGTCATTATCTTGATGCCATTAATAGGTAGGGAGGTTTGAAATGAGCTGCAAAGCTAATACAATTTACTTTGTCCAGAAGAAAGAGGGAAGAGGGGGTGACCCCCTGACCTGCTTTGGGCCAGGAGTACACTTCGGCTCCACCAGCCTGCCTCCGTGCCCCTGACCCCGCCTTGTTTGCTGCAAAAGAAGTTCGAGGCCCTCCAACACCTGCAGGCATCCGCCTGCGCCTCATCCCTGGTGGCTAGTGGTAGGCGTGTCTAGTATACTGTGTATTTCGTTCCATAGCTCGTATATTGTTTCTTGTATTTGTTTTTTTGTTTTTCAGACTGTTTTTACCCTAAACTGTGCCCATTTTGTGCTCCGCTTTGTAGATGCGATTTATAATTGTGCCCGTTATCTTTTCCGGCTCTCGCCGGTTCCTCTAACCCAGCCGCTGCATCCCCTCCAGCCCTGCCCCACTCATGCCCCCATTGGACACTCCCTCCCGCCTCCCACCTCCCAGCTGCTCCTCCCTCCCACCTCCCCTTCTTAATGGCGGCCGCTGCACGGTGCCTAGTGTGACCCCCTGACCTGCTTTAGGCCAGGAGAACACTTCGGCTCCACCAGCCTGCCACCATGGCCCTGACCCCGCCGTTTTTGCTGCAAAAGAAGTTTGAGGCCCTCCACCACTCACAGACACCCGCCTGCGCCTCATCCCTAGTGCCTACTGGTAGGCATGTCTAGTATACTGTGAATTTCATTCCATAGCTCGTATTTTGTTTCTTGTATTTGTTTTTTCGTTTTTCATACTGTTTTTACCCTAAACTGTGCCCATTTTGTGCTCTGCTTTGTATTTGCGCTTTATAATTGTGCCTGTTATCTTTTCCGGCTCTCGCCGGTTCCTCTAACCCAGCCGCTGCGTCCCCTGCGTCCCGCCCCCCTCGTGCCCCCATTGAACACTCCCTCCCGCCTCCCAGCTGCTCCTCCGTCCCACCTCCCCTTCTTAATGGCGGCCGCTGCACAGCGCCTACTGTGACCCCCTGACCTGTTTTGGGCCAGGAGTAAACTTTGGCTCCACCAGCCTGCGCCCCTGACCCTGTCATTTTTGCTGCAAAAGAAGTTCGTGGCTCTCCACCACCTGCAGGCACCCGCCTGTGCCTCATCCCTGGTGCCTAGTGGTAGGCGTGTCTAGTATACCGTGTATTTCGTTCCATAGCTCGTATTTCGTTACTTGTATTAGGTTTTTCGTTTTTCATACTGTTTCTACCCTAAACTGTGCCCATTTTGTGCTCCACTTTGTATTTTCGCTTTATAATTTTGCCTGTTATCTTTTCCGACTCTCGCCGGTTCCTCTAACCCAGCTGCTACGTCCCCTGTGGCCCCGCCCCCCTCGTGCCCCATTGGACACTCCCTCCCGCCTTCCACCTCCCAGCTGCTCCTCCCTCCCCCCTCCATCCCCCTTCCTAATGGTGGCTGCTGCGCGGTCGCCCTGCTGGCGCGCCTGTGGCGTACCATATGCAAGCCCGTACGCGCCTGGACCGTGCCCAGTGCCCGTCCCCCTGGTCCACGCTCTTCCGACCCCCACAGGCGCCACTACTCCTCCACAGAACTCCTTGTTTTCAACCCAGGCCAGCACCCCTCCTGCGCCCAGGCCAACCCCAAACACACACACGGACCTTTCACATGCCACTCATGCCATTTCTCCTGCACTCACACCAACACCAGCAACACCAACAAGCACCACAACAACATCAAACCCCGCAATCACCTCAACTGCATCCTCCTTAACACCCGCTCCGTCCACAAGCACGCCATCGAACTTTGGGACCTGCGCACCACAAACTCTCCTGACATCGCCTTCCTCACTGAAACATGGATGAGCTCCTCATCAGAACCCGACATAGCCATAGCCATCCCAGAAGGTGACAAAATCACCCGTAGAGACCGCACTAACAAACCTGGAGGAGGTATCGCCATAATACACAAAAACTCCATCAAAATTTCAACCAACACCAACAACACCCTAGACAACACAGAACACCTACACTTTCAAGTACACATCAAGGCCAACACCACCCTTAGAGGAACCCTCATCGACAGACCATCAGGACCCCGCCCCCCATTCTGTGACACCATCGCCGATACTATCAGCTCCCACGCCCTCACCTCCACAGACTACATACTCCCTGGTGACCTTAACTTTCACCTGGAAAGCACCCACGAATGCAACTCCATGACCCTGCTGGACAACCTCGTGAACCTTGGCCTCAAGCAACTGGCCACCTCACCCACCCACTCAGCGGGACACACGCTAGACGCCATCTTCACCTCCAGCAGCCACATCACCTTCACTCACACCACTGAACTCCACTGGACTGACCACCACTGTGTCCACTTCTCCTTCATGAAACCCACCACCCACCACCAACAACAAACTACACCCTACCGCAAGTGGAACAAGATCTCCAACCTCGCACAAGCTCCACCTCCCATCACCAATGACCCCAACACCGCTGCCCTCACCCTCACACGTTAGAAACTTGCGCAGACTCCCTCGCCCCTTTGAAAACAAACAACAACACCTGCACCATCAAGACCGCCACCTGGTTCACCATAGAACTTCAGTCTTCCAAATGAGAATGCCGAAAAATTGAGAAAGCCTGGCGCCAAGAACCCTCAATGAGCAACTTCTCCGCCCTCAATACAGCCATGCACAAACACCACCAACTCATCCGGACCACCAAAAGGTCCTTCTACAAGGAACGCATAGACAAAAACACGCACAACAGCAAGGAACTCTTTGCCATCATCAAAGAACTCACCAAACCCAAACCCCGCACCATCGACCCTCCACACGCCAAAGACCTCTGCAACTCCCTCTCCAACTACTTCCACCGCAAAATCGCAGACATACACAACAGCTTCACATCACCAGCACCCACCACCAACAGTACAACCAACACCACAACACCCTGCCGCACCTACCTACTGAACACCTGGACCCCCACCAACGACGAAGAAATCGGCAAAACCATGAGCTTCATCCACTCAGGCTCCCCAACTGACCCTTGCCCCACCACATCTTCAACAAGGCCAGCAAAATCATCGCTCCCCAGCTCCGGAACGTCATCAACAGTTCCTTTGACACCGCAACCTTCCCAGATATTTGGAAGCACGCCGAAGTCAACGCTCTTCTCAAAAACCCAAAGCAGATGCTGAAGACCTCACAAACTACCAACCAATTTCTCTTCTCCCCTTCCCCGCAAAGGTCGTGGAGAAGATAGTGAACGTACAACTGTCTCGCTTCCTAGAAGACAACAACATACTTGACATCTCCCAGTCTAGATTCTGCAAGAACCACAGCACTGAGACCGCCTTCATCGCCTGCACAGATGACATCAGGACCAGATTGGACAAGGGCAAGACCGTCACCCTCATCCTCCTATACCTCTCTGCAGCTTTTGACACTGTATGCCACCAAACCTTCTGCGCACGCTTTTACGATGCCGGAATTCACCACAAAGCCCTGGATTGGCTCATCTCCTTCCTCTCCAAAAGAACCCAAAGAGTTCGCCTCCCTCCTTTCCGGTCTACAGCCACCAAGATCATCTGTGTGGTCCCCCACGGACCCTCCCTCAGCCCCACCCTCTTCAACATCTACATGGCTCCTCTCGCCAACATCCTCCGCCCCCACGGCATCACCATCATTTCATACGCTGACGACACCCAGCTCATCATCTCCCTCACTAGGAACCCAGCCACCGCCAAGAATAACATGCATGCTGGACTCCTCTACATCGCCAACTGGATGACAGCAAGCCACCTCAAACTGAACTCAGACAAAACAGAGATCATCATCTTCAGCCCCAACAAAGCAGCATGGAACGACTCTTGGTGGCACGCCACCCTCGGACCACCCCCAACACCCACCACCCACCCACGCAACCTTGGCATCGTACTGGACTCGTCTCTCTCCATGACCCAGCAAATCAATGCCATATCATCCTCCTGCTTCAACACCCTTCGCATGCTACGCAAGAATTTCAAATGGATCCCTTTAGAAACAAGAAGAACAGTCACCCACGCCCTCAAAAGCAGCAGACTGGACTACGGCAACACCCTCTATGCAGGTTCCACAGACAAGCTTCAAAGAAAACTCCAGCGAATCCAGAACTCAGCCGCACGTCTCATCCTCAACCTCCCTCGCCACGAACACATATCCACCCACCTCAGATCCCTACACTGGCTGCCCATCAACAAAAGGATCATTTTCAAAATCCTTGTCCACGCTCACAAAGCCCTCCACGACTCTGGACTGGCCTACCTCAACGAACGAGTCAACTTCCACATACCAACTCGACAGCTCCGCTCCGCTGACTTCGCCCTCGCTACAGACCCCTGCATCCAACGCACCACCTGCGGCGGCAGATCCTTCTCCCACCTCGCCGCCAAGACCTGGAACTTCCTCCCCACCAACCTACGCAAGACCCCAGACCTCCTAACCTTCAGAAAGCACCTAAAAACATGGCTTTTAGAGCAGTAACCGCCCCCCCCCAGCGCCTTGAGACCCTACCGGGTGAGTAGTGCGGTTAAGAAATTATTTGATTGATTGATTGATTGAATGCCATAGAATAGTTTCATGGGCAACTGAGGGAACCTTGAAGTCACTTAGGAAAGCAAGAGAATAACTCCTCTCTTGCCAGATCCATGGGCTTAACGCACTCTTCCCAGGACGCTGTGAGACCTCGATGTGTCTACAAAAATGGCAAAACATTTAACAATCATCTGTGCAATCCTTATTACTAACTCAGAAGGACAACTTTTTTCACAGAGGACTCCAGATCAGCCAATTCGAATGTGACCATACAACTTTCACTGGAAGAACTGCCATCTTGGAGAAACAGAAATACAGGTCCCAGCCGTTGGTGTCATTAAGTGAAACGACAAAAGGCAATCAGAAGGAGAGTACATAAATTTATATCAGAAAAAGGTGTTATATATTGAGCCATGGATGTCAACCAAGGATTGTACAAGATTTACAGTTGGGGGGTAGGCAGGAGGTGATTTTGTACACATAAGCAAATTAGTGGAGGACAACTTCACAGTGAAGTAGGTGAGGTTTGAGAGCAATCCGAAAGGCAAGTGAGGAAGGGCAGGCCTGAACACTAATGGGAAAGCATTCCAATCTATAAGTGCTGGTAGGTGAGAGGAGTAGTAGTGAGTTTGCCCACAGTGTAATTTAGAAGATAAGTGGAAAGTAGCAGCATGCACAAGTTGGGAAGGTGAGAAAAGGGAGAGTGTTGGATTGGTACTGGGGATGGTCAGTGGATCAACTTGTACATAAAGATGGGAAGCTTGTATTTGGCTCCAGTGCTCGCAGAAAACCAAATGACATGTTGTCCATGAAAGAAGGTGGTAATGGTGTTGATGAAGAGAAAAAGCATCCAGGTTGCAAATACGATGATATCGTCAACGAGGGGAAGGCATTTTTGGCAAGACACACAAGTGGCCTATTGTACTACTCTAGTTTGCTGGTACATGGGGGCATATTTACAAGCCCCTAGCGCCTTCCTGAGTCCCAATAGCATAATTTTATTTTCTCCTAATGTGGTGTTAGGAAGGCTATTTTTACCGTGCTGTATTTATAAAGTAGTGCAATGCTAGCATTGTGCCACTTTGCACCCCTTGCACCAATATGTGACTGTGCCAGGTATAATGTATGCAAGAGGAGTGTTCCGGTGCTAGTAGACCTGTAAAAATGGTGAAGTGAAATCTACATGATTTCACTGTGCCATTTTTGGTGTAATTTTTAACCCCTGTTCAAAGCAGGCGTTAAAATGAAACCTATGAACCTCCATGCACTTTGCTGCATTAGAATCAACATTTTTGATGTTAGTGCAGCAAAGCGCCACAATAGCAGCAAAAATGTTGACGCTATTGGCCTAACGACCACCATGGGGTGCTGTATTGTAAATATGGCGCACCCATGGTGTTGTTAGGTGGGGCAGGGACGATGCAAGAAAACTGGTGCATCAGCACTGATGCGCCAGTTTCTTGTAATTATGTCCCATGGAGTTGCCAATTAACATAAAGCACTCTTTCTGAATCAAAATCTAGCTTTCTGCCAAATTTTGTGTAAATCCATTCAAGCTGTTTAGGCAGTAACTATGTCCAAAAATCTTATGGGAAAATGAATGGTTCCCCGCAAAAAAAAAAAAAAGTAAAAATAAAGTTTCATGAAGGCCAGGCCCTGTGGTCAACCCCCCCTATACGGTCCCCGTTTCTGCCCGATCTGGTCCAGAGGCCCGCATCCACAAGGGCCCAGCCAACTATTGAAAAAAGGAGGGGGGCCATGTTGCCCATCCCTTTTGGGGATTTTGGCCCGAGGACCCCATCCTCCAGGCCCTGCTCAGATATTTTAAGGGAGAAGGGGGCCAAGCACACCCCCTCTTAAGGCCGATTTTGGCCCCGGGGAAAACAACCCCTGGTGCCCGGCTAATTATTAGACGGGGATGGTCCGTGTGACTCCCACTCCCTGGGCTGATTTTGGCCCTGGGGCCCCAACCCCCAGGGCCTGGACAAAGATTAAAAGGGGGGGGGGGGCACTCAGCTTGCCTCCCTGGGCAGATTTTAGCCCTGGGGAGCCCATCTTCCGGACCCTGGCCAATTATTGTTGTGGAGGGGGGGCTGTGTGGCTAACCTCACCCCCGGATTCTTTTGGCCCCAGGGACCCAATCCCCAGGGCCCCAGTCAATTATTAAAAGTGAGAAGGGGCTGTGCGACCCGCTCTTGCTGGGTCAATTTTGGCCCAAGGACCCCATCCCCTAGGGCCTGGCCACTTGTAACTGCGTGCTCTGGCCCCACCCAGGGCACACAGGGTGTTTTGATGGGGGCTGCAGGGAAGCCAGAATTCCCCTATATTCCCAGCCGGCTCTCCACCACCCGCGGGAACCAGCATTGCTCCAGCATATAGGAGCTGCTAAAGATTCACCTTCTTGCGTGCTGGAGCAATTCTTCCAGCTGTAAACAGATTAAAACAGATTAAAACAGATTTACAGCCATTACATGCATTAGTCTTAGAGGAACACTAGCTCTCACTCACTATTGGGTGACACGCTTTATCATTGGGCCATGCTCCTCGTCAGGCCGGCACTGCAATGCGCGCCAGGCTCTTTGCTGGAGAACGTTTTAAGAAAGAATGCCGGTAGGGGGTGGATGTCAGAGGGGCTGGGAAAACTGCTAAAACTGGCTAAAGGTGCCCAAGAAAACTATCTTTAATATAACCTGACACCCCTGCCAAGGTTCAAAACAAAAAAGGGTAAAGTACATAAAACAATGATCTGGTTCTCTACCAACAACTTATTGTATGTCTACTTCTGTAATTTGAGATTTAGATATTATGGAACTGTGTGTGGGTGTTCCCTACTCTGCAGAACTGCTAGTCATGGTCAACATGTTTCATGCTTAATAAAGTCACACAGCTTAGGTGGCAGTTCTTCAGGACCTGTTGTTGTGCCTAACCCTCATTAAGAGAGTAAACAAACTCTACTCCCTGAAATCGTAAATTGGAATCATAAACTGCCTATAGTGTCAGGGATTTGATCTCTCTTGTAACCTCTATCTAAATTTTGCGATTACTTTCTGCAACCAACTGTACGACACACTCCAACCTTCTTGAAAGACACCAAGAATGTGTTAATCCTTTTGGACCAAAATAATTCACAGGGATTGACTGATCTATTGATTTGTCTACATGTTGAAGTTCTATCCACCAGTACACACAGGATGCTACGCCGTCTGTGGTGGAAGGTAGGCTACTCCTAGGCACATGGAATTAAAATACCTCCACACATTATGTGGTGGACTGTGCAACACTAGCCCAAAAAGAGAACTTCTTTGAATTTGAGAACCAATTATACCTCAAAATTCAAGGGACATCGATTGGCAAGACTTCCCCTCAAGTTTAGCCTGTTTGTACATGTATGCCTTGGAGAAATGCAACATTCCAGACCTTGGTAGTCCATTCGCCACTAACATCAAGTAATTTTGTAGATATATTGATGATATATTGATAATCTGGAGATGCAATGAAGAGAAAGTACCTAATTTCATTGCTTGGATTAATGGTCTAGATCAACATCTTCACTTTACTGCCACAATGTCCAACAGAGAGGTCTCATTTCAGGATCTCCAGATCACCTTAAGCGAAGGAACTCTATATTCATCTGTCTTTCAGAAGACTAATGACAGGAGTAGTTTATTCTTGTTTGATAGTCACCATTCTCGTGCCCTCCGGATGAATCTACCTTACGGACAGTTTTTGAGGCTTTGAGGCACAGATGGAGTTGCAGTGAGACCATTGATTTTAACACACATGCAGACAACTTGAGTCTGAACCGCGGAACAGACATTATTCACCAGATGTGATCAATTAGGCTAGAAAAAGAGCAAGAAATACCAGAGAGAATAATTGCTGATGACCTTCCCTAAACCTGAACAAACCAGATTAGCATGCATTAGTGCTTGCTCACCCCTCTCCAACTAAGTAAAGAAGATCATAAACAAGAGGTGGCCTAGTTTGATGCATACAGGCCTTTATTTTCTTTCCAAAGAACCAAGAATCCAACAATATCCCTACGAGGTAGCTAGCAGGAATCTACCTCCGGTGCAAGGCCACTATCCTTGTGGGCATTGTAATGTATGCCCCTTATTCTTGAACACAACATCAGTGGAATTAGGAGAAACAAGGACCTGGCATCGCTATAAAAACACAAACTGCTGCACAACAAATTGTGTATATTTGATCATGTCCATACAATCTCCTGTAGGTAGGAATGACCACAAGAATGATTAAAACACGCATCAATGAGCATCGCAGCACAATCAGATCTCACTGAACTACCACCAAACTCTGTGCCCACTTTGTGGAACAGCAGCACTCTCCAAATGATCTCAAATTGGTGATCCTAGAAAAAGTGAAGGACTCCCATATGGTGTCGAAAAAACTGTTTGACAAGAACAGAGATGGGTCTTTAGGTTATGGACCCATATCCATGAGTTAAATGATGAGATACTGTCAGAATTCTAGAACAGGGAGTAGGAACAATGACCTCCTGCCCTGATGTTTAGCACTATATAGAGGATGAACTGAATTATCTTAACTAGATACTATGACCATAATTGCATCCTACAAACAGAAGTGATAACATAAGGGAATGCTTCTACATATCTTGTGATATAATTGTTGTAAATGTGACTCACACAAGGAAAATGAAAATAAAAATACAAATAATATTAATCAGTCACTGCAACCTGATTAATATTATTGTATTTGTATTTTTATTTTCATTTTCCTTGTGTGTCACATTTACAACAATTATATCACAAGATATGTAGAAGCATTCCCTTATCCTAGATACAGATTTTGCCATATCAATAGGCTGATGGAAGATATATTTGAAGATGGCTGCAACTGTCCTCTTGAAAATCTACCTATTCCGAGTCCTTTTTCAGTTTCCCTCCCCGATAGGAACACACTCTGAGATGGCCGCCACCTTTTAGTTCACCTTTCTTTTTGGTGCTTTTTTTGTGTCGATTTGCCAGTCCCTGCCTACATGGGGGCTAAATGCCAGCCCTTCCCAGCTCTGAATCATTCCGGGGAGCTTAGAGGACGGGGTAGGTCAGACTGACCACCACGCTCTTCAGTTAAGTGAGTGCTATATTTTGGTTTTCTTGCATAACGACTCGAGGCACTCTGAGTTTTGTGAGTGACCAGATGGGCTACTTTGAAGTGATATTGTGACCCTTGGTGCAATGGAATGCTTGGTGGGGCTGTCAATAATTCTTTTATTGCACACAGAGGACAATGATAGACTCCTTTAAAGACTCACTGTGCGATGGGACACTTGTTGGGGGCTGTCAATTATTTTAGTGTACTAGCACGCTTCATAACTCAGTATTAGGGAATGCTTCATTTTGGAGCACACCAAGACGTATATTTCCTGAGAGGGGGTGTCCGGTCTCCTAACCCACTAGCAGGCTTTATTACACAATCTTAGAGAACATGTTGAACCAGGCATACCACAATGTTAAGGATCTGAGAGGAGGTCCAGAGACAACATTGGACCCCTCCTTACTGACAAAAATTATATTTTGGTGGGTGCTGTCACAATTTGGGTACATGTTTGTAGTGATGTCATGACAATTATCAATCTGCATGCTTCCTGTTGGGATGCGATTATCAATCTTAACTTTGGCCCTAACCTTTTGATGAATGGTACTTGATTTGACGGTCAATATTCAGTTTGAGGGAGCTGTCATAGGGGGCAGCATCCAACCAACCTGATCATAACACATATAACTTTTCTTAAAGTAATTTATGGATGCTACGTATTCTGTCAATTTCTAGATGATAGGAGTATAGCGCTGCCCAGGGTAGCAACCAACCAATATGATTTACACTTAGGAACTCTGCCATGAATTTACACTTTAGGATTTCATGTAATGTATACATTTTTAGATGTTATAAATTCAGTACAACTTAGTCCTACCTATCAGAGGGCACCTAAATAATTATTTCTCATGTATTTCACAACCATGGTTATCAGATTGTCTTGATAGAAGAGCGGCAGGCATCCATGCGATCCCCAAGGGACCCATGTACCTGACCTGGAAGTGTAAGAATAACTTGTGGGGTGATGCTCCTCCTATGCTTCAGCATGAACACATGGTCACGTGACCCCACATTATGCATGAGTGTGGTTTGTCATTTTCACATACACTTGAAACAAAAAAAAATTTAGGGTGGAAAATGTGGTCACTAGTATGTGCCCATTGAGTGTTGTTTTTAACTTATCTCATTTTAAATTGTTTCGTTAGGTCTTCACATTCAGAAGTTTATGATTCCTATGCAAGATCTCAGTGATTTCTTTTACATAGGCAATATGAAGAGAGATTTTACTGTCTTATTGAGAGTTAGGCACAACAACAGGTCCTGGAGAATGTCTACCTGATCGTATGTGACTGTATTTGGCAAGAAACATGTTGACCATGATTAGCAGTTCTGTGGTACAAGGAATACCCACACACAGTTCCATAATACCTAAATCTCTAATTAGAGTGGTCGACATACATTTAGTTGTTGGTAGGGAACCAGATCACTGTTTTCTGTATGTCCCCCTTTTTTGTTTTTAAACTTGGGGTGGGGGTGCCAGGTTGTATTAAAGTTTTCTTGGGCACCTTTAGCCAATTTTAGCAGTTTTCCCAGCCCCTGTCACATTCATTCACTACCGGCATTCTGTCAAAAAAGATCTCTGGCAAAAAACACTCTAGTAGGGCTCATCAGGCATTGCAGTGCCGGCCTGACGAAGAGCATGGCCTAATGATGAAGCATGTCACCCAATGGTGAGTGAGGGCTACTGTTCCTGTAAGACAAATCCATGTGGTGGATGAAAAGACCCCTATCCTAATTGGTGGAATGGAGTCTGTACTTTTGAATCTTAATTCAGTTATACGTTCGTGTAGGGAGATTGATGTACTGGACCACATAATTCTCTCTAGGTTTATATCCCTAATTTTATTTGTTATATGCAATTTTACAGCTCCTGCTTGCTGGAAGCGGAGTTACTGTTACTCTTGCTTGTCAGGAGCTGTCAAAGCTCCCACCAGGCTTATGCAAACAGCATTTCCCAAGTATGGGCACCTCAGGAGACAGCGGGCGCAGTTCCTGGGGGGTGGCGGTACCCAGAGCCATTAATGACTCCAAGAGAGGGCCACTTAGCCCCGCCATGTGGCCACCTCCCCGTGGCTTTCTCCAGATATTGGAGGAAAGCCCTGTGGCTCCCTTCCCAGTTGTATTTGTTGTAGAGGCCTCTGGGAGGTGGGGGTCCCCAGGCCAAGGGGTCCATGTGTCCCCCTTCTATGTTTTAAATTTTTCCCTAGGGAGGTGATGGTCCCTGGGGCTTCTAGCATCCCCAGGAGGGGGTTCCATGTGGCCCACTCCATTCTAATAATCAAGTCCTGGACAGATGGTGGTCACAGGGGTTTATAGGATCTCATTGGAGGGGGGCCGCGCAGCCCCCTCCAATACAGGGAGAAAGCCCCAGGGAGGTGGTGGTCCTCAGGGCTCATAAGCACTCATTGAATGGGGTCAGTGCAATCCTCCTCCAATATCTGGAGAAAGTCCCAGGGCTCAAAGAGCCCTAGGAGGGGGTTTCTGTGCGCCCCTTCCTTTTTTGATATATATTGGCACATGCTCCCAGGACCTGGCTCACCAAAGGAGACCGTGCTTGCTTTTTTTCAATTTTTGCCAGACTTGTAGATCCCCCACAATTTACTGCAAAACTTTTATTTTTTTAAAATGTTTTTTTGGGGACTTGGCTGAGACCGAGTCCCAAAATGGCTGCCATGGCAGTCTCCTGCGCTTGTTTAAAACTTGGCACCGGTTGGGCCAGGTCCCAGGGGCAAATACTACTATTATGTTTGGGGGGGGGGGCGCACCCTCCCATCATTCCAATGGCCGATCTTGGCTCTGGGACCGCCACCTCACAGGACAGGCCAAATTAAATTGAGGTGGAGGGGGCCATGTGACAGGGACCGCCACCTCCCTGGTTTTTTTTTCTTGTGTCCATTAGGGCCCCAGGGACCACCACCTACCCAGACTCAAAATTATGTACTCCAAAGTGAAGGGGGGCTGCACGGGCACCTCTACCAGGCCTTTTATAGCCCCGGGGACCACCACCTCCCCAGGGCTTGACCATATTTGAAATGGGAATTGGCTGCGGCCTGTGTGGCCCCCTCCTCTCTTATTAGTTTGCTAGGCCCTGTGGGATGGAATCCCTGGGGCCAAAATTGGCCCTGGGAGGGGAGTCACGTGGCCCCCCTCCCCATTTTCAAATTGGCCGATCCCCCGAGGATGAGATCCCCAGGGCCAAAATGTTCCCAAGGAGCGTACCCCCTCACAGTTTGCCTAGATATGGGGAGTGGGCTCCAGGGTCTGGACACAGGCCAGGTCCTGTAGCCTTCTCCCCGCCGAGCATGGGTGAAGTCTGTGTGAGGTGTGGGTAGGGGTGAGTGTCTGTGTGGGTTTGGGCTGCATGGTCTGGCCACAGGCCCTGCAGACAACCAATCAGCGCATGACCAAAGGCCATGCATGGCAATGGGGTTCAGTGCCTGCGGGAGGTTGGCCAAAGGGCCTGTGGCCAGGCCCTGCAGCCTAACCCCTGCAGACACTGAGCCGAAGGCCATGCGTGGTGACAGTTGGATTAACGCAAATTAATTAAATATTACTCAACGTTAAAATTCTCCTAGAAATCCACTGAAAAAAACAAAGGTTACAGAGACGTTATAGTTAGGCTCAAATTTTACATGCACAAAACCATAGTTATAATTATACTTATCTCAAGAAACTATAACTTGTGCCCTAAGGTAACTATAACATCACTCTCCTATAGTTTATGAACCTCGTGATGCAGGACTTATCTGATCATTAGCATTTTTCCCTTGAGGGTGGAAGCATATACACCGAATTGTATATTTTGATCTATTCTGTTGATTACGAAGTCGTCCTTCCTCTATAGCCCACTCGGTCAACATGCAATCAGGCGGTGAAATTCAGTGTGTCTATCTTGAGATTGATGAATCCATGAGGACTACTTTTCACCCATGAGTTGGCACTGCAGCTGGTTGCAATGTTTATTCTGTTGACTTAGTGAGGCATGTATTAATTTATTAAAATATGTTTTCATTAGTATTTTCTTATTGTAACTGTAATGAGACACTTTATATAGCCACATTATATGAGTAATGGCATGCTAAACTTTGGTAATAGCGATGGCAACTCTGCATTTTGCAATTGAATCATATTTTCCAGCATGTATATCTGTATAGCTTTTTTATTTATGGAACCACGCATGCCATTACCATGCATGTCTTTACAATGTGGTGATTACAACATGTGTCTTTACCATGCATGTTTAAACATCAAAGAGAGAGACAGGGAGATTGATGGTCCAGTGTACAATCTCCCAATATAGTTAATCACAAAAACATAGAGTACACTGTTCCAAGGGTGAGAAGCAGGGAAACCTAAATATTTAGGAGCAAGAGCCCTCACACATCCAGTCGGATGTCATGCTTCATCATCGGGAATGCTCCTCGTCAGATCGGCACCGCAATGTCTGATGGGCTCCCCAAAAGGGGGCTCTTTGCCAGAGATCTTTAGTAGTGACTGCCGTAATAGAATATACTGTGGACACTGCCTACCTGCAGACACTAAATAAACAGGAGAAGGAGAATCTAAAATTGGCTCTAAACCTCAAACAACATCACCAATTTATTCAGCTAATATAAGGTGTAGGCCAAGATTAAAAACAAGTCGAAAGTGACAGTTGAGAAATCATGCTCAGTCACTCTCTAAATCAAAATGTAAACAAGAGGCCGGCAATTAATGCAAAACCTCTAATCCTGGGTCAACATGTTTCACGTCTCGGTGGTCCAGCAGGATCCATTGACGCTTCATCAGGACCTAAATACAACTTCTCCTATAACAAAAATACAGACAATAATAAGTCACCCTAGTCAATATACTAAGGAACAGTCACTTACATTAAGGGAACTGTGCGTCCGGTCAAATTCGGGAGCACTGCAGGAGGGTAGGTCCTACACCGCGGACCGGCTGTATATTTCAACAGCATCAGTCCTAGGCATGTGTCTTCCCAAGGAGCCATATTCTAAAATTGGGGATGGGCGACCTTCATTTTTAGTTTGACCGGACGCACAGTAAATAATTCGGCTGCACCCCGGGGGATGGGGTCCGCAGGGCCGATAATCGGCCTGGGGAGGCGGGCCGCACAATCTCCTCTGCAAAAGAAAATATAAATAATTACGCCACGCTGGATTCTTGGTGAAAATTCCAAAAATAAAATTCTCTTTAGACCTGGGGTGGGGGAGGGTGAAAAAAGTTGTGTTTCCTATGTTAATTCCCATAGGACATTTGAACATGACTACAGCTAGAACCACTGAATGGAAGTATACCAAATTTGGCTAGAAAGCTAGCTCTTTGTGATTTGTTTGTAAATTAGTTCAGTAGTTTGTGAGATATGAAAGGGAAAAGAAATATAGATATCTGGGCTGAACGCTAGCACAGGTCTCATGATGAGATCTGATTGGCTGCCAGCACTTAAACCAGAAAGTGAGGGCAGCCATCTTGGAATCAATATATATGATACTACCCATCGAAATGCATTGTAGCAAATGGCAGGTTTTGAGGGTCACAAAAATGAGAATGTATAAAGTGTGACAATATGAATCATTTGTTGCTAAGGTGATTTTACCTTGTGAAAAATCCTTCGGCTGGGATTTCATGAATCATGTTTGAGAGAAAACTATTTCTCATGGTTTTCCCAGAGAGGTTATGGAAGGTGCTCCAGAAGCTAAAATTAGAGCATATTTTCTGTAAATCCATGCTATCTTTCTCAGCCATATGAGAATGGAGTCTAACATTCTCTGTAAAAACATGTACTTTAAACAGGAGCAGTTTGTCAGTTGATGCCCCTGTATTCTCCTGCAGACTCCCAGAGTGTTCTAAAAAATAACTAAAGCACTAACAGTTTTACTTATGACAAAAGGGTGCACACCTGAAGCAAACTCGATTGAATCAAACTGGTAAATTTTAAAAGATTTAATTTAGAAAGGAACAAAATGAGGGTTTAATTTTGACCGAGAAATTATGGTTAGTGCTTTAGAATGATTAGGACACATTTTAAATGAGTTCTCAAGTATCTTCCTCTTCTATTTCATTAAAACATTCTGACATGTAGACTGAAACATGCAATTTCAACACCAGCAGTAGACTCCCAGTTAATGCACTGGTGATCAGCAGTTTACTACAGTGTTCTAATGAACAACTACTGAGAATACTACAGTAAATGAGATTAGGGAGCTTTGTAACAAATAAGTCTCCCAAGATGGCCACCGGAGAAAAAAGATCCCAAATATAGCACAGATATCACCCAAATATAGCCCCAGTATAGCACAGTGACAGAAGTGTGCAAAACATGTGTTTGTATTTTTTTTTGCAGTTTTATAGAGCGCAGACTTGACCTAAAAGTATTGGAGTGCCTTACATGTGCATCAGTTACATTACACAAGCACACATTCCTTTTGGGCTTGAGGCATGAGGAGATTAAGGGTGTCATTACAACATTGGCGGTAAAAGCCGCTTACCGCCGTGCAGAAGACCGCCAACACACCGCCGCTGCCGCAGAATTCCGCCACAGCTATTATGACCCACATCTTGAAAATCCACCAAAATCAGACACCCACACAACTCCGCCACACCAAAGGTCAGTGATAAACTGGCGAAAACAAAACCTCCACCGTCACGCCAACAGAAATACGCCCACGATATCACGACCCACGAATCCACTCGGCGGTCTTTCAACCGCAGTATTCCATTGGCGGTACACACCGCCGCGCTCAAAATACACACACTTCTACAAAACACCGCCACATTGGACAATTCGAAATACACACACCTGATACACATACACACACCACTCCCACACACCCATTACAATATAAAACACACACCCACATCACCCACAAACTCCTACGACCACTATCATAGAGAGAAGGCCAGAGAGAGACACCACCATCCACAAAGTAGCATCCACAGGCACTCAACACCATCACCCACACAACTTCAACGCACAAAACACCACTCACCACTAAATATCACCACACTTATCACCACACACACCACCCCATGGCACGGCAAAGACAACCCAGGTTCTCGGAGGAGGAGCTCAGGGTCATGGTGGAGGAAATCGTCCGGGTAGAGCCACAGCTATTTGGATCACAGGTGCAGCACACCTCAATTGCAAGGAAGATGGAGCTATGGAGAAGAATAGTCAACAGGGTCAACGCAGTGGGACAGCACCCAAGAAACGTGACGACATCAGGAAGAGGTGGAACGACCTACGGGGAAGATGCGTTCCGTGGTCTCCAGACACCACCTGGCAGTACAGCGGACTGGCGGCGGACCCCCACTTCCTCACCCACAACTAACAACATGGGAGGAGCAGGTCTTGGCGATTCTGCATCCTGAGGGCCTCGCAGAAGTCGGCGGAGGAATGGACTCTGGTAAGTCAAACCTTTAACTACCATATCCCCCACCCTACCTGCATGCTATCACAGACCCCCACCCTCGCCCCCTCCCCTATCACTCCAACTCCTCACAAATGTACTAATATCACAAACCACACATCCCAACACCAAGCCCTGCATGCAAAAACAAAGCATGGACACCCATCACTAAAGCATGCCCACTGCACATACCCATAACACCCCCCTAAACCATCATCACACAAGCCCCCACACAGGAATGCTAGCACTGGGGTACACGGTCACCCACCCATTGCACACCATGACACACACAGATGCAATAATCATGCTTTTACACCCCTGCAGGACCACTACCCAACATCACCAGACAGGAGGGTCCAGACATCTCCACCCCACCCACAGAAGAGGCCCACAGTGATGACAGCAGCTCTGTCCAACTGGATCCAGATGACCAACCCGGACCATCGTGGGCATCGGGACAGTCGGTTCCCCTCACACAGGCACAGGCCACCACAGACCTTCCACCCTCTGGTAACACCAGCACAGCACCCACCCAGCGGGCCCATACCTCCGTCCCCAGGACACGTCAATCAGCTGTGTGTCCACCACTACAGGGAACCAAGGATAACCCACCACCCCATCAACAACAGGGACCTGGGGGCAGTGGCAGTGGGCACACGGTCCAGGGGACGGAGGCACAGGAACACAGGGGAACTGGGAGGGCTGCTGTGCGACAGGGGGCGGACAGGCCAAGGGAACCCACTCTCCACGAGGCCCTCTCCTCCATCATGGAAGCCTGCCACCACTCCCAGGAGACGATGGCAACGGTCCTGGCCAAGTTTCAGGAGACCCAGTGCATGCAGGAGGAACAGTATTTGGGGTTCAGGGAGGAACTCAGAACCATCAGCTCCGCCCTGGGCACCGTCGTAGGGGTGCTGAAGGAAAGACTTAACACCAGGAGGGACACTGTGGCACTCCAAGGGGCCCCTGACACTAGCATGGACGATGAACTGCCCACCACCTCCGCCGGCACTAGTGGACAGGAGGCACCGCCACAGGAACACCACACCAGCACCCCACCCCCTGCAGACGGAGAACCACCCCGCAAGCGGTCCCTGAGATCCAGGAACAAGACAGAGCACAATGCCAAGACCCCCGCCAAAAAATGAGACCACCTTGATTGTCAAACCACTGTCCCACTTTGTAACCCTGTCTATATTGGAACTGCCCCAGCTCCACTTCCTATGCCCATATGGGCAATGCACCTGTGAGACTAATAGACTGGACTCTGCCATGGACATTCCTCCACCATCCCCCCTCACCATTTTACAACCCCCTCCAATATTGAGCACTTCAATAAACACCCTTGAAGCTCAAAACAATCTGGAGTCAGTCTGTGATTTCGAAACATGTGTATTAGCAATTACAGTGACAAAATGCTTTTTCAAATGTAATGTCAACATACCAATGTCACACAGCTCTAGTCCATGAGGAATCTAAGCAGATGACACACGTTGGAAACCACACCTGTGAAACCGTAAGGGAAAATGACAACTCAGTGACCATACACTGGGTGAAATCGACAGACAGGATAGAGGTAGAAGTGTTAAAGTACTTGTAGTAGGCAGGAATGTTTTCTCACCTGTGTGTCACTGGAAATATTGCTGGATGACTGAGTCCCTGTTGTCAATGTCTTCTTCCTCTGCTTCCTCCTCATCACTGTCCACAGGCTCCACAGCTGCCACAACACCGCCATCTGGACCATCCTCCTGCAGAAAAGGCACCTGTCATCGCAAAGCCAAGTTGTGAAGCATACAGCAGGCCACAATGATCTGGCACACCTTCTTTGGTGAGTAGAATAGGGATCCACCTGTCATATGGAGGCACCTGAACCTGGCCTTCAGGAGGCCGAAGGTCCGCCCATGGGCCTCATTGTAGCGTTCCTCTGCCCTAGTCCTGGGATTCCTCACGGGGGTCAGTAGCCATGACAGGTTGGGGTAACCAGAGTCCCCTAATAGCCACACCCGGTGCCTCTGGAGTTGACCCATCACATAAGGGATGCTGCTATTCCGCAGGATGCAGGCATCATGCACAGAGCCAGGGAACATAGAATTTACCTGGGAGATGTACTGGTCTGCCAAACATACCATCTGTACATTCATGGAATGATAACTCTTCCGGTTCCTGTACACCTGTTCACTCCTGTGGTGGGGGGGCAAAGCTACATGGGTCCCATCAATGGCACCTATGATGTTGGGGATATGTCCCATGGCATAGAAGTCACCTTTCACTGTAGGCAAGTCCTCCACCTGAGGGAAAACGATATAGCTCCGCATGTGTTTCAGCAGGGCAGACAACACTCTGGACAACACGTTGGAAAACATAGGCTGGGACATCCCTGATGCCATGGCCACAGTTTTTGAAAAGACCCACTTGCAAGGAAATGGAGCACTAATAGCACCTGCACTTGAGGGGGGATTCCTGTGGGATGGCGGATTGCTGACATCAGGTCAGGCTCCAACTGTGTACACAGTTCCTGGATTGTGGCACAGTCAAACCTGTAGGTGATGATCAAACTTCTTTCCTCCATTGTCGACAGGTCTACCAGCGGTCGGTACACCGGAGGATGTCGCCATCTCCTCACATGTCCCAGCGGACGGTGCCTATGAAGGACAACAGCGACCACAGAGTCAAACAACCCACAGTCTACACAGAACACCATTCATACACAAAATGTGGCCTGTATGTGTGTTGTGAGACAAGGCCTTGGTATGTGTGACTCAGTTGGTAATTAGGCCATGTGGGCCCCTGAAATGGCGGCTGCCTGACCTCTAAAGTGGGACAATGGGATGTGAGGTAACTGTGCTGGCGTTGTACACCGTCGCAGTAGGCGGTCGAAGACTGCGGCGCAATGCTGCATTGGTTAACATTGGACCCTATGGGTCCCAGAAGCCAATGGCGATGTGCGCCGGCGGTGATGGTACGCACCGCCGCGGACGTGACCGCCCTTTTCTGACTGTTGAATCACTCAATACCTGATCTTCGACAGGAGAGGACCTACACTGCAAGTGCTGCTGTGACCTCGGTCTGGAAGAGACAATGGCTCGTGCGTCTGGGGAAAGGGCCCCTGCCTTCACTGCAGAGGAGTTAGAGAAGCTCGTCGACGGGGTCCTCCCCCAGTACACGCTACTCTACAGTCCTCCAGACCAACAGGTAAGTACACAGGGAGCATGTTGTATGGGCTGTGCCTGTGTGGAGAGGGCTGGTTGTAAGAAGGAAGGGGGCACAGTTCTGCGTGCATGAAAGACTGTGAATGCATGTGCCACATGGCAAGGGTAGGGATGTGGGCCACTCACTTTGACAGTGCAGTTGGTTATGACTTTTCTTCTTCCCCTGTACATTTCATGTAGGTCAGCGCCCACCAGAAGAAGGATATTTGGCGTGCCATCGCCAAGGACGTCCGGACCCCGGTGGTCCACCACAGACGGAGCACCTACTGCCGGAAAAGATGGGAGGACATTCGCCGCTGGAGCAAGAAGACGGCGGAGGCTCAGCTGGGGATGGCCTCCCAACGTGGGAGGGGTGCCCGTCGAACCATGACCCCCCTCATGTTCCGGAACCTGGCGGTGGCCTACCCTCAGTTGGATGGGCACTTGAGGGCATCACAGCAGACACAAGGGGGTGAGTACACTATCATTCAGCGGACTTTGCGCGCAGTGAAGGTGTCTGGGTGGGGGAGGAGGGCTGTGGGTTCCCCTAGGCCAGGGCGAGTTCCGTAGGCTAAGCCCATTCGTAAGGCATGGCCCTGTGGCCCCCCAGTCCACCTCTGTAGAGTGCCAAGTACAGGTATTCATGCCCCTGTGTAATCTTGTAGGCCATTTCCCAGGATTTGCACTGTAGAGCCCAACAGCGCGACGTAGTGCAGGGGGCTGCTGTGTCTGTATTGTCCGCCAACGGTAGCGGTAAGCCATGCACTCAACCTGTCTTGCTTCTGTCATCCCCCCCCCTTTTTGTGGTCTCCCTGTTCTTGTGTGCATTAGCATCATCAGGCGGAGGTACAGTGGCACCGGAGCACGAGGGAGCTGCATCCCACATGGGCATGGGGGCCCACACTACGGACTCAGAATACACCAGTGGGACGGAGGGTGAGGGAAGCACCACGGCGGTCACAGGATCTGCAACCAGCGTCAAGATCTCATCCTCCAATGGGAGCTCCCTTGTGGTGGCGGCAAAATCTGTGCCCCCACTTCTACAGGTACAGCCGCCACCCCCCCTACCTGCACCGCCCTCCCAGCAGCCCCTCAGCCTTCACCCGTGCCCGCTCACCCAGGAGGGTGGGCATCACCTTAGCCGCAGGCACCTCAGCCCCTGCCACCTCTGCTGCCCTCAGTGAGGAGGCCATTGACCTCCTCAGGTCCCTCACTGTTGGGCTGTCTACCATTTTGAATGCAATCCAGGGTGTAGAAAGGGAGTTGCAACACTCAAATACATTCCTGGAGGGCATTCATTCTGGTCAGGCTGCCCTTCATCGAACCGTTCAGACTCTGGCCTCAGCACTGATGGCAGCCATTGTCTCTGTGTCTAGTCTCCCCCCTCCACCTTCCTCCACCCAGACCCAATCCCCTGTACCTCTGCCTATCCCAAGCACACCATCAGACCAGCCTGCACACACCTCAACACACAAGGGAAGCTCAGGCAAGCATAAGCACCACACATCCCACAGGCACTCACGCAAGCATCACACACATACAGACACACCAACATCCACTGCCTCCACTGTGTCCCCCTCCTCCTTGTCTTCCTCCTCCCTCCCAGTCTTGTCTACACTCACACCTGCATGCACTACCACTCCAGCCACTACGTCCCACACCAGAACACCCACCACCACACCCCGCTCACGTACACTCACCACCCCACTACCATTTTCACGTCCCCTGTGTCCTCTCCCAGTGTGTCTGTGATGCCCCCTCCCAAGATACACAAACGCAGGCAAACACCCACCCAACAGCCATCCACCTCACGACAGCCTCCAGCCCATGCACCTGCACCCAAATCCACAAAAGTTACACCTCCTACAACCACCACCTCTTCCTCCACTCCCAAACCCCCTCCAGCTACCCGTCCCAGTGTCTCCCAAAAACTTTTCCTGTCCACCCTTAACCTATTTCCCACCACCCCCCGTCCAATTCATAGGTCCCGTACTAGCACCCCAGCCAAAAAATCTCCGGGACCAGTGGTACCTGTTGTTACAGGTATGTGGAGTGCACCGGCCACCAGGGCAGCCAGTGTGGCACGGAACCACAGCACAGCCAGTCCCCCCCCTGTGAAGCACCAGAAGTTGGACACTGCCCGGCGGGAGAGGGGGAAGACTCCAGCCAGCCAAGGCGCTCACAGGGGTCCCGGGGGGAGTGTGGACTCAGCTGTGACTCCTCCCAAGGTGGGGAAGGGGCAGAAGAAATCTCCAAAGTCTGGGAGGAGCAGCACGGCGGAGAAGACCGCCATCATCCCCGCTGCCCAGGAGGCCACCGCCAGAGTCACTGCCCAGGAGGCCACCGCCAGAGTCAATGCCTAGGAGGCCACTGCCAGCCCCATCGTCACTGCCCAGGAGGCCACCGCCAGCCCCATCGTCACTGCCCCGGAGGCCACCGCCAGAGTCACTGCCCAGGAGGCCACCGCAAGCCCCATCGTCACTGCCCAGGAGGCCACCGCCAGCCCCATCGTCATTGCCCAGGAGGCCACCGCCAGCCCCATCGTCACTGCCCCGGAAGCCACCGCCAGAGTCACTTCCCAGGAGGCCACCGCCAGCCCCATCGTCACTGCCCCGGAGGCCACCGCCAGAGTCACTGCCCAGGAGGCCACCGCCAGCCCCATCGTCACTGCCCAGGAGGCCACCGCCAGAGTCACTGCCCAGGAGGCCACCGCCAGCCCCATCGTCACTGCCCAGGAGGCCACCGCCAGCCACAGCCCAGCTGGCCAGGAGGGCCCCGCAAGCCACAGCCCAGCTGACCGATGAAGGACCGCCAGCCACAGCCCAGCTGGGCAATGACGGACCGCCTTGGCAAGGACCGCTGAACAGGTCACACACTGGCAACTCAAGCACCGCTGAACAGGCCAAGGACCGCTGAACAGGGCAAAGACGCCATGGCAAGGACCGCTGAACAGGGCAAAGACCGCCATGGAAAGCACTGCTGAACAGGTCAGACACTGGCAACTATAAACACCGCTGAACAGGGCAATGACCGCCATGGATTTGTGGTTTCAGACACCAAAAAAAAAGAAACATACACCCTCTCACAGAACCACATACCTACTCACCCACTCACTCTCATACCCACTTATACATCCACACAACCACTCAAAGACCCTCACAACCACTCATGTCCCCTCACACACCCATACAGCCATTCCCAAACTCACTCACAGACCCACACAGCCACTCACACATCCACTCACACACCTACTTACACACCCACACAACAACTCACACACCCACTCACACACCCACACAGGTAGTAATACAATAATGAATTTAAATTGCATATGTTTGTACTAAATGTGCTGCTGTTTTAGTATTGAATGTGTGCTTTTGTTTGGGAATGGATTCACAGATCCACAAAAAAAATAGAAAAAAGAAAGACTTGGTGCACTGCTCCCTAAGGTAACTTTAACTTGCTCCCTAACCATGCACTCCTAATTACCACACATATTGCATCACTCATGGCATCTTCTATGACATCATTGATAATATCACAGCAATATTTGCAATGAAATTATTGATGAGAAAGCTGTGCATGATGGGAGCCTGAGTTATAGTTTCTTTAGGGCACGAGTTATAGTTACTTAAAATAACTCTAACTATAACAGCTGAATTTCTATGGTTTTGTGCATGTAAAATCCAAACCTAACTATAAAGTCCCCGTTACCTTTGTTTTTAGTGGATTTCTAAGACTTACTTTTATTCTATTTTTTAACTTTTACGTCCCCATAAGCTTTGTTTTTCCATTGAATTTCTAGTTTTTTTTAAATGTTAAGAAAAATGCCCATCACAATGCACGGTGGCAGGGTAGTTGGACGTACAGTCTGGCTTGGCTTTGTGCTGCACCCACCCAAGCTTGCTGCTCCCGTCCCCTTCTCCTTGCCATCCATTGGTCCAAGTCCATGCCCCTGCTACCTCATTACAGCCCTGTGTGGCTGTTGTTCTGCCACTGCCCTTCCTGCCTGACCTGAGCAGTTAGCTTGCTATCTCATTCACTCTCTCCCTACCCTCTGTTGTTCGACCCCATGCACCAGCCTCCTCCCTCCTGCCCTGCATGGTCCAATGTGATGCCCCTGCAGTCCATTTAACATAATGCCCCTAACCACTTCTCCTGCCCCCGTTGCCCAATTCTATGCCTAATCACTGCCCTCCTGCTTAGTCCCTTCTCATCTTGCTGGCACTACCCTCCTCCGCCCTGCCTCCCAATGTCTGTGTGCATGCCCCTGCTCCCTCCTTTTTGCCCACCATGTTCCATGGACCTGCCACTACTCCTCCTATCTACTATGACTGCTCTGTTGAGCTGCCACAGCCCCTCCCACCTGCTTAGCATGGTCATATGGTATGGCCCAAACATCCAGGTCACTGAGATATAAATCTTGTGGGACTTTATCTAGCCCAGAAGCTTTATTGGGCCTAATTTTAGCTATAGCAGCTATAACGTCATCCTCAGTGATAGGGGAGCCAACAATAATCTCAGATTTACCAAGTTCACCACTCTTCAAACTTACTTCCCACCGATTGAGCTTCTCTTGTGGAACAATACCCTCCCTATCAGCATATAGTGTGGAGAAATGCGCCACACAATCAGTTGCCAAAACGTTGCTTCCCAACTGCGAGACACCATCCCTACTTCCTGTTGAAACCAGATTCCAAAACCCACAAACATCCCCAGACCTGGTGGCTATAAGCATCTTCTCCCATCTTGCTGTTTCCCATTTGATTTTGCAACTAGAATGGGTTTCTTATAGCTGGCCCTACAAACATGGATTTCAGATAGAGTCTGTGCTTTTATTGCAGTAGTTAGGGCAGTCCTAGCATCTCTGCATGATCGGTTATACCATGAGGCTGGAGAAGTCCTGCCCATAGATCCATGGACAGCCACAAAGAAAATATCCTTCAGCACCCTAAATAGATGGTTGTGAATAGCGCTAATCCATTCCCCACTAATGTTCCAAGCACAGTCCTCCTGTCCTCTCACAAGGAAATCAGGGCTTGAAGTGACCTCACCATAAATGGCCACCATTATCTTCAGAGAACCCAGCACAGTGGGCCATTTTACTCTGTGCTTATTACTAGATAAACATAGAGCGATTGTTGAAGGATCTGTCACACTACCTTCCCACCTCATATATGAAGATCCACCTCAAGGCTCCAAGTGTTGTGGTCACTATCCAAATGAGGGATAACAGCCATGTCTACCACTGATGACCAGACCCTGATGTCCACTAGAATGTAATCGATTAAGCCTGATTAAAAGTATGGATCCCGTCTTTGTCAGGCATTGTTCTCCCATTACATGCATGTAGCTCATGCTTCATTGTAAAGGTATTAATTTGCAGGGCTAGTGTGGAACATGTCTTTATTGGCACCAGGGTCAACAGGGGTATGCTCCAAACAGTGTCTATTTCATGAGCTAGTGCTACCACATTATCATCTAAGGGTCCATCCTGACAATTAAAACCCCCACCCATGAACTTCAGCACTCCCAGGTGCATGCGGCACATGAGAGTTCAATACTTCTATTATAGTTGATTCTTTTCCAGCCCCCCCTGCCCAGCCTTAAATACATATTATACAAATATTTCATATTGGGTCCAGTACTCAAACGCACAAAATATCTGGAGAGGTGACCAAAAGCTCATTAATGTTACATTGGAGGCTTGTATGGACGCATATGGTTAACCCCCCAGAGGGACGACCCCTGCGACTTGAAACTGTCTCCTTGCTAAAAACAAACCTGAGAGGGTGCTGCGGTTGAACCGCCCAAGTTTCCTGGAATAGGCATATTGCAGAAGAATTTAGTCAATTCAGGGATGTTAAGTTTGGCAACAAGACCCGCAATATTCCATGACAGCAGCCTACAAGCAGCCTGTGTGCCAGTCAATTGTTGTCAATCCTGTTTTTGATGACCCACTCTAGACCCATTACTTGAATTAGGAGTTAGCACACCATTGACCATACTAGTGAGTCTCCATCAAAGGGATTTAGGCTGAATCTAATTTATTCAGAGCTATACACAGAGTCTGTAAGATCACCAATTTCAGTTGGAGGGCCTGTGTCCAGGAGCCTTTGTCCAGCTCTACCTAGACTTGAACACCACACAACACCTGGGGGCCCAACACAAAGGGTAACTTGATCTTTAGTAAATGATGACCTTAGGGGTCCGTTGCCCACCCCTGCGACTTGAAACACTCCTTGGTGTCCACCCACTGCATCAACCACCCTATTTGGTGAGGTCAATCTGGGATCCATGCCGAAGTTAGAAGGCCATACAATCTCCCAATTCCGTCCCTCCGACCTGAGCTAAGGGGCCCTCTCCCCACAAGCAAGTCGATCCACATCATCCAGAATAACTTAGGGCCAGATGTAGGTAAGTGACAAATTGCGACTTGCAATTTGCGAGTCAAAGCGACTCACAAATTGCAACTCGCAATTCGCGATGCAGAAAGGTGTCTCAGACACCTTCTGCGACTCGCTATGGGGTCGCAAAGACCCACCTCATAAATATTTATGGGGTGGGTCGCAGTTTGCGACCCCATAGCGAGCCTAGGCACTCACGGGGATGGTGGCCTGCTGGAGACAGCAGACCACCATGTCCGTGACTGCTTTTCAATAAAGCAGTTTTTTTTTTCTCTTTGCAGCCCATTTTCCTTAAAGGAAAACGAGCTGCAAATAGAAAAAATACCGAAACCTTTTTGTTTCGGCTTTTTTCAGAGTAGGCAGTGGTCCATAGGAAAAATTTATTTTGTGAGCATTCACAAAGGGGAAGGGGTCCCATGGGGACCCCTTCCCGTTTGCGAATGAGTTACCATTGCGGTCACAAATCAACTCTACATCGCGGTGCGACTCGCAAATAGGAAGGGAACACCCCTTCCTATTTGCGAGTCTGAAACACATTTTGCGAGTCGGTACCGACTCGAACAATGTGTTTCTGCATCGTGTGAGGCCTTTTGCGCCTCGCAAACGGCGTTTTTCGCCGTTTGTGAGGCGCAAAAGGCTACGTACATCTGGCCCATAATGATTTGTGAGTGAAGGTCAAACTCAACCCTTCTAGGGGCTCTAATGGCAAAAGGCCTTAGCATAAGATCTTGTGTGCAATTAGTTTCGCTAATGGGTCTCAGCGATAGTGGCCCATTAATGAATCCTCTTCTGGGTTTCTAGAAGTACCCCAGTGACAATAAGGCCACAGTGGATTTCTTTGCAGATCGCCCTACAGGGATAAAAAGCAGCCTCTGCACAATGTGAGGGGATTGAACGTTAATAATAACACAGTCACCACTTATGTCCTTACAACTAGGGCTCACCCATACCACCAGATGTGTTAGAAGAATTTAATTTGCCATACAAGGAGGAAAATTAATTAGCAAGCCAGTTAATACATTTGTTACGCCATTCACTTTGGTCCTCCTTCTGCTCATCCTGCAGCTACCCCTAGTGGTACCCTTGCTAGAATAGTCACATAGGGGCATGAGGCTGGTGGTAAATTGATCACAGTTTGGTTCTTCCCAGATGTTTGGCGATTATCCCGTTTTCCAAGTTCCTTCCAGCTCCAGCTACCTTAACTGAGACTGAGACTTGTCCATTATCATGTTTTGTCCCCCTAAAAGATGGATCTTGATCACCATCAGTAACACTCGCTAAGGAGCATCCCTTGGATATAATAGGTGCTGTCTCTGATATCATATTCCGTGGGAGAGCATCTAATTTAGGAAGGTTGGCAGAGGAGTCACCTACAGAATTCTGGCTCCCCCCTTTATGGATGGCACATCATCTGGTGGGATAAGTATCTGTTTTTGTAGTGATAGAACAGAGTCCAGACCTTTTTCAATGGTCTCAAGCCGGTTGAATATGGGGCCAGTTCCTTTAGCACGATCTCTTTGAATTCCCGTATTAGAAATTCCATAGGGTACTCACCTCCGATATGATGTTGGTCTAGCCGACCCGTAACTGAGACATCAGAATGCAGAGTGCTCAGGGGACCCACTTCATTTCCCAATTCTGTATCATGATTATTATCAGTTATCAGGTCAGGGTTTTGCTTAGAATGGCGTGACTTAGACTTTGAAACACTAGCATACAGGGCCCTGGAGACAGTCTTAGGGTGTACCCCCTTTGGTTCTTTTACCAGTCCTTTGCACAACTCTCACAGTACTAGACCCCAAACAGTCCAGAGCTGGGCTATTGATAGACTGGGTGGCATTAAATGATGATTCTCCAGTACCTTGGTCACTGTGACCGCCTAACGACAACCTCCTCTCAGTAAGCTCTATTTCGGTGGAGATGATCCCTGTAGCCCTCTGCAACATTTTGTCTGTGCTAGTTGGTTTAGGTGACGGGAGAGCTTTCGAGGGGCCACCCAGTATCTTCCTCCTCCCCATTTCCCTGGGAGGCTCGTCAATGGGTGGTGGGCTCTGACGGGTGCAGACGGGCCCGCTCTTGCCTCGATCTTCGCCCTGGCATGTGCCCGGGCGTGTCCTGCGCAGTGGGAGTGGTGCGGACCAAGTTAAAGAGCCTCCAGGTATAAAACTAGCATGGCGGACCTCCCCCGCCTGGTGAGGATTCTGAGGCTTGCAGTCCTGCCCAGCTGAGTCCTGTGAGTGTATATATATGTATATATATATGTATATAGCAAATGCTGAGACACTAGTTCAAAATTCCATCCAAGCATTTATTCACAGTGCCTCTTTGAAAATCCTGACTCAAACTTCCTTGATCACGGGTGAGTAAAGTAGGAGTAATCACAAAGCCAGTGCTTTTTAAATCATTGTTCACGTGACCTGATAATCACAGAATACAAGTCCCAAAGTGCACCATTCAGTATTGATCTTTCCTTCAGTGCTTAATCCCAATACCGCTGTAATAGCATTCTAGGCACCACAGTTTAATTAATGTTATTGAACAGTGCCCTTGGCTTGCATGACGATTACATATCCACATGCATTGAGAAGCTGCAGCCCATATAATGCTGTCACCGTAAGGAGGTCGCGAACTGCCAGGAAAGAGGTAAAATACTTCGCTCCCATCCCTTGTTCATTTCCGTGCTGTATCTTTTTATTGGAGAAATAGCGTAAATTTTATGGAGGTAATATATTCAATAAATACGTCTGAACCACCAGCTCTGTATGGCGGCCCCTGACCCTGTCAGGGCTGCCTCAGCAGAACTTGGAAAAATATATACATATAATCAATTGACCAATACTTAATCAGATTTCACAACTTATTGTAATGTCAAGTGGCATATCAAAATCATCAAAAGGCAATATAGGAGCATACCAGCAATAATTACATCATTGAAATCACCCACAGTCCTACCTCACATTCAAAAGGATACCTCAAAGAATACAAAACCGTAATACATTTACCATATGCATGAAAACAAATAATTACCTTTACAGTTATTACCAATGGCAATAATTTGTCATATACAATAAGCATTGTCTCATACAAAAAAGAGAGAGAAAGAAAAAGAAAAATGTGAGTGGAGAGAAACACAAAAGGAATAACAGAGCAAAAATACAATGACCGGTTTCCAAATAAAGAACAATGATCAGTATCAGCAGAAATACTGTTCCTTAAAATCAATTTAACTAATATGCACAAACATCTCCTCATCAGAATTGAGTCCTCCTGGGTGTGTTCTCCCAAGCAAAATAATGGATCTTGATTCCAATCCCCTGAGAGTTTGTTCTCTATTGCCACCTCTTGCAGAAGGTTCTACTCTCAACACCAAAGAAGGAAAGTTTCTCATTACTGGAATCATAAAACTTATGCCAATGTCTTGCAATTGGGTAGCGTGACTCATGATTTTTTATTACATGGAAATGTTCCAGGATCCTTTTCTTTACTGGAAAAATTGTGCTAGCTACATAATACAGGCCACAAAACACACCCTAAAATGTAAACAACAAAATCTCTATTACAAGTGATGAATTTCCTGATGGTACATGTTTTTCCTGTTGGTAATGTGTAACTCTTCATAGTAATACTATAGGTGCAAGCTTTGCATTTCCAACACTTAAAAACACCTTTTTGTTCTTTGAGCCAGTTGCTTTTGCCCTCCTGTTCAGGAATAAAATGACTATGAACCAGATAGTCCTTCAAAGAACTACTTTTTCCATATGTAACCAATGGGTAGGGGCTTACAATCTTCCCAATCACCTGTTCTGATTTAATCAAGTGCCAGTGCATCCCCAAAATGCATATGACATTGTTCGATTCGCTCTTAAATGTAGTGATTACTCTAATATCATTCTGGCCTTTGTCTTTCTTTTTTGTTATCAACAGGGTATTTCTGGTAACAGTTGCCACCTTCTTGCATGCTCCCTTGATCACCTTCAATGGATAACCTCTAGCTCTGAATCTATTCACCATGTTACTTTTCTCCATGTAAAATGTAGCTGTTGTGCTGTAGTTACGCTTAGCATGGAGTAACTCCCCACAAGGAATGCTCCACTTAAGCTTGGGTGGATGGCTGCTATGGGCATGTGATATACTATTCCCTGCAGTGCTCTTTTTAAATAAGTTGGTATGTATGGTTTCCCCCTGCACTCTCACCATCACATCCAAAAACTACATTTCTGTTTTGTGTATCTCATGAGGTAAACTTTAAATTCAAATCATTATCAGCAATCAAATTTAAAAAAAACACTTATTTTGCTCTGTGGGCCATCCCAAATGACAAACAAGTCATCAATATACCTTGTCCAAAAAAATTAAAGGTTGAGTGCAATCCTCATTTCTTCCTTTCCAAATGTATTCTGCTTCCTACCAAACCATAAAAATGCAGGCATAGCTCAGCGCAATGCAACTTCCAGTGGCAGTCCCTGTCAGTTGCCCAGACCATTGACTGCCAAACAGAAAACATTATGGTTGAGACAAAACAGTAATAGAGTCAATAACATCATGGAATGATCATATAGATACAGTGGCCTATCCCTGAAAAAGAAACTACAGGCCT
This sequence comes from Pleurodeles waltl, assembly GCF_031143425.1. Lineage (NCBI taxonomy): Eukaryota > Metazoa > Chordata > Amphibia > Caudata > Salamandridae > Pleurodeles > Pleurodeles waltl. The sequence continues at coordinate 523,624,802 of NC_090442.1, forward strand.
GGATGCCCAAGTCATGATCAATACATGTATAGAGAGATGCCACATTCATAGTCATCAAGGTATAGCCAGACTTCCATGGGATCCCTTGTATTTTTGTTATAAAGTCAGTGCTGTCCCTACAGTATGATGGCAAATTGAGTACATATGGGCATAATGAAAAATCCAAATAAGTAGATGCATTCTCTAAAAGAGTATTTCTGTCTGAGATAATTGATCTGCCCTGGGGGGTGAGTGAAGTTCTCATGGATTTTGGGCAACATGTAAAAACAGGGAACAGTAGGTTTATCAACCCTCAAAAACTGCGATTCCTTTATGCACAAAATCCCTTTATGATACCATTCGGATAAAAACATGTGAAAAAGGGATGTAATATTCCTGTATGCACTCCTATTGGAGCTTTTATAGTAACCAGAATAGTCCAATTGTCGCCTAGCTTTCTCTTGGTATTTTGCTACATCCCAAAGTACCACAATCCCCCCTTTATCAGCTGGTTTAATTATGAAGGAAGTGATTTTACTGAGAGATTCCAATGCCTGCCTCTGTCCTGAACTGACATTGCTGGCAAAAGCATTATCGCTATTGCTCCATAGTCTCATAAGGTCCCTGATTACCACTTCCTGAAAACAGTCAATTGCATCATGTGGGGTATTAGGATTGAATTTAGATTTTGGTTTGAATTGACTGTTGCTGGCCCTGTCAATCTCCAAACCTAAATCACAGAGTAATTCCCTTTCAGGACCCCACTCCTGATTACAACATTCCAATTCTCTCTATAGAGCCAAACCCTCAATATCCCCAATGCATAAGTTGTAAAATATTTGATTTTCTTCAACCATAACCAAATTCTTTTCCACATATTTCAATTTGTCACAATGTTGAGTAAACAACTTCAGTAACTTCAACTTCCTGATAAAGAGAAATAGATCAACATGTGTTTTAAAATAGTCAAAATTGGCTGTCGGGCAAAATGACAACCCCAACTCAAGGGGCATCGTTCATCATCATTGAGCTCATAAGTAGAAAGAGTAACCATTTTTAGCTTGTTCTTTCCTATTATTTACTCTGTCTGTTCTGCTGAGTGTTCCTCTTATGCGGCAAGTTGCCTTGTCCTTTTGTTCCTGCCCCTTCTCTTTTTTCTCCCTCCTCACTTCCTCCTCCTCTTCTACTTTGAGGCTTGCGGCGAGGGCCCTGGTTTGCATGTAAAAGACAGTATTCCTCCAATGTTGTAAAGGGTGCCTGATACAACTTGCCTACTAACTGATGTTCCTCAAAGCCAAGATAGTTATCTGTGCTGGAGTCCGAGGTCACCAATTCTTGTTTCTGTAATGAATCCAGTTGTCTAAACTCCTGGCATGCCAAATCATATTTCTTACCAAAGGTCAGAATCCTGCCAGTAGTATAATCTGTTTTATCCCTCAGGAACTTTCTTTGTTTCTTTTATCTTAATTTCCTCCTCATATTTCACAAGTCTCACTTCCAGCTCTGTCATGATTTTTAGAATTTCTTATTGTGAGGTGTGCTTATCCCAGACCCAAGGAATTGTTGGATAAGCAGACCTCACAAGAAGAAATTCTAAAATTCATGACAGAGCTTGGCAGTTGTAATCGCCAGCAGGACTTTGACTAAATGTATATGGCCAGCCCCTGTCACAGTGCATATGTCTTAAATACATCTATCTCTCATTTTATATTCTGAAATATCCTGAACACTGTGGAAGTTCCCATTCAGGTATTCTGTTTCCATGATTTAGCCTTATCAGGCTGTACTGTTTTCATTCTACACCTATCCTCAGACTGAGTGTTACGTTTTTCAGACATGTGCTGGTGTAAACATTATTTTGATGTATCCTTACTACCTAAGATGACATACTGTCATGTCTCCTTTCTGGCTAAGATGACATATTATCATCCCCCCTTACAGGCCTATTTTTTCATACTTTTATTGGCCCTTATTACAACCCTGTTTTGACGATTGCACCGCCAACAGGCTGGCGGTGCAATCTTGCGAATTATGACCACGGCGGAAGCGCCACGTTGGTCCCGGCGGCTGTAATCCTCCAGGGCAGCGCTGCTTGCAGCGCTGCCCAGGGGATTACGAGTCCTCCTCCCGCCAGCCTTTTCATGGTGGTAGGAACCTCCATGAAAAGGCTGGCGGAAAGGGGAGTCGCTGGGCCTTTGGCATGCACTGGCATGGGCAGTGCAGGGGCCCCCGGCACAGCTCCATGAAGCTTTTCACTGTCTGCATAGCAGACAGTGAAAAGCGCGACGGGTGCAACCACACCTGTCGCTCCGCCGCAGCACCGCTGGCTCCATTTAGAGCCGGCTCCTGTGTTGCGGCCGACATCCCCGCTGGGCCGGCGGGCGGAAACTCGGTTTCCGCCCGCCGGCCCAGCGGGGATGTCGTAATGGCCACTGTGGGAGTGTGGCTGCATTGGCGGCCGCACAGCGGTTACAACTTGGCGGGCAGCGGTTGCCGTCCGCCAATGTTGTAATGAGGGCCATTGGGTTTAGTTATAGGTGCCTATAATCAGTCAGTCAGTCAAAGAACTTTATTCGGCAGTTGCCATAAAAGTACAAATTAAGACCAAAATTCAGAAAATACAAACAAGCAGAAAAAAAAGTAAAAACACATCTTCCATATGTTACCGAAGAAAAAAGGTACCAGAATAATCTTAACCAAATTCATCTTTCACAAATATCCCAATATTCTTATCAGAACGATTACTAGTTTCATGCAATATAATACTAAAAAAAGAATTGTTTAAATACCTTAAGATATAAAAAAAACTTTACTTCCTCTAAAATAAAAGCTATACTAAACCACGTATATAAGGTATAAAATTTTAGACATAAGAAATGGATTTAAAAATCAGCATGAAATAGAATTAATAAATTACAGGATATTAATACCGATTCCTAATAGCAATAGACGATCTAATGAAATGTAAAACCTAATAACAAATTTTGTCATTTGGTAATTTCTGGAAATATATCAGAGCTTCCTTATAACGGATTGGTCTTAGAGTGCGTAAAATAGGTAAAATAAAAGTATTTCTAGGGGAGGCATAAAGAGAGCAAAAGAGAAAAAAGTGAGAAGTGCTTTGTTTTGATCTGGCATTGCAAGGACAGGGTGGTAGATCTTTTTGCCAAATACACTGCTTAGGAAAGGCCACCTTAAAATAAATCAAATTTAGTCTAAAGAAAATTAAAAGAGAATATATTTTTGGGCATGAAAACCAGGTCAAATAGGGTTCAATATGTAAGGCCGTAACAATCTGAGTATAGGAATCTAAAGATTTCAAGTTGAGACAGCTATGAAGTCTTATGTGCAAAGTATGCTTAGAGAGACATGCTTTCAACAGGGGCTTTGCGATTTGGTTAGCATTTGCGGTTCTTCATACATATACCTAAGCCCCAACTTGTCAAAAGATGATCGCAGGTACGAAAGCCAGGGAATCCTGTTCGAGTTAGCCAACTGTGTGCATTCAATAATACATTCCTGCACAAGACTACCCGCTGGGTTCGTCCAACATTTAATCCACAGCAAAAGGGGGGCAATAGAATCCGTGTCCTCTAAAAAGCATTGGCCCACTTCCTCGTGGATAATGATGTTTGCTATACACTTAGGTACCATTAATAGTCTGCGCATAAATTTATTCTCGGTACATTGGAGAGTGGGTATTTTAATGTAACCCCAGACTCCGGCCCCATATAGGGCTGCTGAGACACATTTGGAGTTATATAGTGTCATAATCTGAGAAGACGGTCTGTGTCCCAATTTACAAGTAAAACGAAAAATCGCTTAAGTATTCCTTGACATTTGCTGAGTCTTAAATTTAAGGTGAGTGTTCCAGAGCATAGAAGAACTTATATGCATACCTAGATAACAGAAGTCCCTCACCTTATTAATGATATTGCCCCCATAGTAAATGTTTTAGATTTTGTATTTCGGGGGCCGCATGTCATGACAAATGTCTTTGAATAATTAACTTTAAAATCTAAGTCCAACATGAAGTCCAGAAAAAGATCCAGCAGGCCTTGTAAACCATTTGCAGTGCGTGCAATAAGTACAGCGTCATCTGCATATAGTAGGACTGGGAGTAATCTCTGGCCCATCTTTGGCACATCCTTCCCTTTTTTTGTCAAAAAATCATAAAGCCCATTAATATATATCAAAAAAAGAAAAGGGGCCAGGATACATCACTGTCACACTCCCCTAAAAGAGGGAATGGGAGCAGTTCTCTGTACCGATGGGCCAGACTGAACAGACACCTTTAAATCCATATGAAGGCGCTTTATGAGTTCCAATAAAGTCACATCGCATCCCAGAGTTTCCATAATTTTCCACAACTTCTTCCTGTTTACCAAATCAAAGGCGCTAGAGAAATCAATAAAAGCCAATTGAATAGGCTCCCTTTTGGCAATAACATATTTGTTAAGAATGAGATGCAAGTTTAATACTTGCTCGACTGTGCCCAAACCGGGTCGAAAACCAAATTGAATTGGAGACAAAATCTGTGTCCGTAGCACCCAATCCTCCAGGCGAGATAAAATCACACTACCCAAAATCTTAGCTGTGGAATCAACCAGAGATATAGGTCTGTAGCAGAAAGGGTCTTGCCTGTTGCCCTTTTTAAAAATAGGGATAATAATTGCCAGTTTCCAAGAAGGGGGAATATTAGTTTTAACAACATTTCTTAAAACGTTTGTTACTAGAGGGCCCCAAAGATTGGATATGGATTTAAAAATGTCAATGGGGACACCGTCAGGCCCAGGGGCATTCCCTTGTTTTGAGCGATTTATAGCTCCAAGGATCTCTTGTAGGTCAAAAGATATATCTAAGGCATTAATATTGGGATCTATATTAGTCCGATTATTGATGTTAACCTCCCTGGTCTGGAGATCATTGTCTGGATCAAATACTTTCCTAAAGTGGTTCAACCACACTTCTTCAACAATAAAACAATCATCAACCTTAGTATTACTATCCATAAAATAAGAATGATTGACCACTTTCCAGAATTTTGAAGAATCCTTCAGGTTGGACGCAGCCTGAAGCTCTTCCCATGCCTTAGACCTTATCTCTAATTTCCTTTTTCCCAAGATGGCCTTATACTCAGCCCTGACAGATTTAATTAAGTGACGAGAAGAAGAAACTGATTTAAGGGTATCTTTTAATTTTTTGTGAGCAATAGAACATGCAGAGTCAAACCATTTATGGCGGGGCAAGCCCATAATAGGCCTGTCCACCACCAAGGCATGAGAAATGGCATTACTTAGAATTTCAAATTCTTGAATGATATGATCATGATCAAGCTGCTGAGATAGACATATATTAATAGAATCAAACCTAGATCTTATGATTTCTTGATTAAAAATCGTTGGGTTTATTTTATCCCACTTCAGACGTAAACCAGAGTTTACGTGAAAAGTAGTATTTCTTCTCAAACCCTTATCCCTGGGTACCTGATCTATAATTAAGTCTATGTTAATACACAGAGGGTTATGGTCGCTGGCACAGTGAGGGATTATCTTAAAATCACGAATTAAATGATAATCTGAGGAGCCAATAAGAATAAAATCAATAATGCTCCCCTTCACATTCCCTGTAAACGTTGGAACGTTTAGAGATCCTAGTGCCATTTTCTCCCTGAAATTAACCAAATCAAAATTACATAAGAAGGAGTTCAGAGCTTCTCCTTCAGGTGAGTGGATAAAGTGAATTAACGATTCTCTGCCTTCAGTAGGAATAGCACACAATTCTAGGCTTTCCTGACAGCAGAGAGAGGTATTAAAATCGCCGACCTATAAGACTATTAAATGTCCGTCCTGCAGTTTAATAGAGGAATCAATAAAATCCACAGCGTCCTCTAATGTTCCTTTAAGGAGACCGCGTGGGACATTATTGTAAAAATGTAAAATCAAAATACCTTTACACCCCCTAATAGATAATAGAACAATCATAAAATGAGGAGAGGACCAAATTAAAGAAGCCTTCAGAGATGGTAAACGTAAAGATATAAACATTAAAAGACCTCCACGTGCTCTTCCCATTGTAGAAGTTTCTGCCGGCTGATAGAGAGTTGTGTACCCATCCAAAAATAACGTATTCTGAGACCAAGTTTCCTGTAAACAAATTATGTTAAAGGATGATATAAAACTCAACCAGTCCAGATTGTTTATTTTAGATCGGAGCCCCGCAATATTCCAGCTAATCTGGGATAGAGGCTTTGATCCCGAGTGAGGTACTAATCCATCAATATTGTTTAAATGGGTGCTGTCTGAAATCCTCTCTCTTACTCCCTGAACTAATTCGTCATGGTCATCATCAGTCGTTAATCTCAACGGATTCTTGTGATCCGGACTAGCAATAACCTTAAGTCAAACATTTTCATCAAGAGAATTAAAGAACAGAGGACAATTGCTAGTGGGAGTGTTTGCAAGCGCGTATGGCCTGACAGGAGCTAAGCTTTAATTACTAGTGACAACACTGGTACATTGAGGGAAAAGAGAATGGTCGTAGAAATAATTTAACGAATGGATTTGTATCCCTTTATCTGGGAAATAAGAACAATCTAAATTTGCCAAAAGAAAATCAACTGAACACGGGTTGGCAAAATTAATTAAGACACAATCTCCATCATCCCTATTTCTTCGATGGCCCACCTGCCTCACTCTACGTGCCATAAGGATCTTGTTTTTTTAATTATATTTAGCCTTAAATTTAGATTTCAGCCAATGAACAGACTTCCTAATCAAAGCTTGGGTGTCTTCTTTTTTGTTATTGTCTAGAGGCGGTACATTTGATAACACCAGAACATATGGAATACAGTCAGGAGGTAGATGCAAGACATCTGCTTGATTAATAAAGTTATTAAAAGGTGGACAATTTAAGCCAGGTAGAGTGGCTTCTTTAGAAGTTGCTTGAGGCAGACTAGACACAGCAATACCTAGACCAGGTATAGCCGAAGGTCTGGCCATAGGTGGACCAGCATCGTGGGGTGTCAATAAGGGTAATTGGTTTACCTTTGTTACCACATCCCGGCTTGGTGCCATTCCCTTGCTCAGTACTCCTGGATTTGGTGACTGTACAAGGGTACTGAGGACTCTATCACAAAAACAATCTAGTTTTTTGGTAATCATGATAATAAGTTTCTCTTCTAGAGTAGTGCAAAAAGATTTAAGTATAGAGTCTATTACATCAAAAGGATCGCTATGAGCATCATTACTCTTAGGATGTTCATTTGTAGCACCAAAACAGATGATACATTAGGACTGATTGCCGGTGAGATATGTAAACGCTTTTTCGAGCCTGACACCTTTGTTAAATTCCTGGTCTTTTTGCCTGCCCTCCTCTTCTTCAGTGGTGGAGAAAGTGCCGGGGAGCGTTCCAGAGACGAATTAACACTTTGGACCAAAGGTTTAGAAAAAAGTGGTGGGGGCATATTACATTGAGCAGATTGTATTATATTGATAGGTGAAGCCAATGAACGTAACCCATCCTTTGAATTAGTAGTTATATGGACGATGGGTTCCAGTGGGGGCTGCTGCGCAGTGTTTTGAACAGCCCCAATCCTTTCTTCAACTTACTCTAGTTCGGATTCAATAGACCCTATCACGGAGGATAAATAGCTGGTAATAGAAGACTGACATGAAGAGCTGGGCCCACATTCCCCCTTTCTCTTCCCCATTTTGGATGTTGATCTCCCACAAACTCCCTCAAACTCCTTACCAACTTCCGAGAGAGTTAACCACCAAGCGGGATAAGAAACGTTGGAGGGGGGGCCCAGTCTATTCCGGTCGAGGACGGGCCCGCCCTTGACCCGGGCTATGCCCGGGCGCCGCACGCGCGCGGCCCGCGAGGCGGGAGCGCAAAGATGTATTTAAAGGGCTCCTGCCCTTGACCAAAGCCGCCGCCTCCAACAAGCGCGTCTCGCGAGGCGGGAGCACCAATGATCAATAGGCGAATTGAGATAACACATTATTATTAGAGTCTAAAACATAACATAAGATAAAATCAATGATTAAATATTATAAAACATAATGAGAGGGGGACTCTGCACTAGGACTGTCACTTCAGAGGTCGTGCTGGACCAACCAGCCTGTCTGAAGTGCAAGCAGGAAACTAGTGTCCTGGGGGTGGGCTTCCCAGGACATATAATTTTAGCCAGTCCCAGGGGATGGGGTCCCCACGGCCTTTCAAAGTCTGAAGAGATGCACCACACATTCCCTCCCCTTTAAAAATAGCGGCCCTGGGGTATGGGGTCCCAGGGGTCTTCTGAGGTTTGGGGAGGGGACGCTAGTTCCACTCTCCCTTAATTGCCTGTGGCCCTGGGCCATGGTTCCCAGGCCTTCTGAGACTCAGTAAGGGCAGCAACACCCTCTGCCCCATTAAATTTCATTTAGTCCCAGCGGATAGGATCCCCAGGGCCTTGCAGAGGCTCGTGGAGGGGGTTATGTGCCCCCTTCCATAAATTTAGATGTCAGCCCAAGGGGATGGAATCCTCAGGCCTCAGGGTCTCCTCCTTTTTCTTGGACCCCGCATGATGGATCAGTCCGATACTTTACAGGAAAAAGCTGAGTTTTTTGGGAAAATTTAGTTAAGTACCAAACCATGCTAACGTTCTAAGCAAACCAAAAATGCTTTTCCTAAGGAAACACAATTCATGCTATAACTACTCACTACTCAGTGACAACTATAAATAAATATGTCTATTAATTACCTACCAGTCGCCAGTAGGTAGTTACAGTTAGAACCTAGTTTCCATAGAAAAACTTTGACAGACCCTCCCAAAATTTTCCAGAACAAGTGCGTTCTAGGGACTTGTTGTGCATGGAAAGTTTTGGGGTGATCAATCAAGCGGGGGCTGAGAGAAAGGGGGGTCAAAAAAGTGTATTTCCCATGTTAGTTCCCATAGACTCTTTAGACACACCTGCAACCCGAACCCCTAGATGAAATTACACCAAATTTAGCAGAAACTCAGTTTGGTTTTTGTTATTTGGTATAAATCCGTTTCCGAGATATTTAAGGAAATCCAAATTTGTATATCTAGAAGCGTGGATACTTTGCGAATAGTCCTGATCATGTGTTGAGATTTGATTGGCTGTCAACGCTTCAACCAGGAAGTGATGACAGCCCTTTTGGGACTCGACTTCAACCAAGTCCCAAAATAAAACCAGAAAAAAAGAAAAGGGGACAGGGGACAATTACAAAAAACCCATAGCCTTGGTCCAGGGGTCCCCCTGGAACTGCACCAGGGCAAAAAAGCATTTTTGCTGTCATTTAAAAAAAAAAAAAAAAGCTATTGCGGTCTCCCGCATTTGCTTTTAATATTGCCCCTAAGTGGGCCGGGTCCTGGGGCATTCCCAAGATATAAAGGAGGGGGGTACAAGAGGCCCCCCTCCTAGGGCTTATTAAAGTCTCAGGGACCATCACCTCCCAGGGGCAACAACATTATACTTTTGTAGGGGGCCGTGCAGAACCCCTTGGGCCCCAAAGACCACCACCTCCCCAGGGCTAAAACAAAGTATGTTAGGGCAGTCAAGCAAAAGAAAACATATCTCTGCTCCAAGCAAACTTTTGCTGGGAGCGGGGTTTTAATGTCCTTTCCTGCCCGCTGTCATGGGGGTAGGGAAAGAGATGAAAAGTTTCTCCAGCATGCAGCGAGCTGCATTTTGAGCAGCTCCTGTCCTGAGGGAGGAATGCAGACTCCTGCAGGAGTCAGAGAGCCGACTGAGACCACAGGGGCCTTGAAACTCTCCCTGTGGTCCCCATCAATCACTACTGGGTGCCCTGAGTGGGGCCAGGTCACCCAGGATGATATGGCTGGGCATGGGGGATGTGGTCCTGGGGCCAAAATCAGCCTAGGGAGGGGGACCACTTGGCTCCCCCCCTTTGCTACTAAAAAGAATTGGCCCTGGGTTAATGATGGTCCCTTGGGTGGCCACACAGCCCCTTAAGAATTGTTATTTTATTGCCCCTGGGAGATAGTGGTCTCTGGGGCCTTGGGGTACTGTGAGGTCCCCCTTAACATTTTTAAATATATTGCCCCAGAGAGGTGGTGGTCCCTGGGGCCAGGAAGATGGTGATCCCCGAGGGCCCGGAAGGTCCACTCAGCCCCCTCCCCATATATTTATTAAATAGCCCAGTCAGTGGTCCCCGAAGCCTGGCGGGGGGGTCCATGCAGCCCCCCTGCAAAAGTATAATGTTGTTGCCCCCGGGGAGGTGGTGGTCCATGAGGCCCGGTTGGGGTCTGCTTGGCCCAACAATTTTTTTAGGTAGTCGCAGGGAGGTGGTGGTCGCTTGGGTCTGAGGGAGTCAGTTTGGCCCTCCAACATTTTTTATTAAGTAGCCCCGGGGAGGTGGAATTCCTCAGGGCCCCGTGTGGCTGAAGGACGTGCATGGCACAAGGTTGAGTGGCTACGGTCAAACCCTGCTGCCACAGCCGAAGGAACATTATTGTTAGGCTCACATTTTAAACATACAAAACTATAGAAAGTCAGCTGTTAAATTTGAGTTATTTCAAGAGACTATGGGGGTCATTCCTACCCTGGCGGTCCGAGACCGCCAGGGTAGGGGACGGAGGAAGCACCGCCAACAGGCTGGCGGTGCTTCTGGGGCTATTCTGACCACGGCGGTAAAGCCGCGGTCAGAAAAGGGAAGTCGGCGGTTTCCCGCCGGTTTCCTGCTGCCCCTGTGAATCCTCCACGGCGGCGCTGCAAGCAGCGCCGCCATGGGGATTCCGACCCCCTTCCCACCAGCCTGGTTCTGGCGGTTTTCACCGCCAGAACCAGGCTGGCGGGAACAGGTGTCGTGGGGCCCCTGGGGGCCCCTGCAGTGCCCATGCCACTGGCATGGGCACTGCAGGGGCCCCCTAACAGGGCCCCACATTGATTTTCAGTGTCTGCTTGGCAGACACTGAAAATCGCGACGGGTGCAACTGCACCCGTTGCATGCCAGCAACTCCGCCGGCTCCATTCGGAGCCGGCTTCCTCGTTGCTGGTGCTTTCCCGCTGGGCGGGCGGCCTTTTGGCGGTCGCCCGCCAGCCCAGCGGGAAAGTCAGAATGACCGCCGCGGTCTTTTGACCGCGGTACGGTCTTCTGGCAGTTCCCGCTTGGCGGGCGGCGACCGGCGCCCGCCAAAGTAGGAATGAGGGCCTATAACTCTTGCCCTAAGGTAACTAGAACTTGTGCCCTCGGCATGCACTGCTAATTACCCCACTTATTACAGCACTCATGACATCTTTGATATCATTGATAATATCATTGTAATGTTTGCAGCAAATTTTTCAAGACGAAAACTGTGCATGGCGGGGGTGTGATCTTCTAATAGTATACTGCACACAAAAAGTGGACATCCAAGAGTTGTAAAATGGAGTGTCCCATTTTTTAAATGATTGCGTGCAAGGTGAATTTGTTCAGAAATTGACGATTTTGAGGTACAAGCAGCAGAGATGATTATCCGCTTTGAACAACAAGGCCATCCAAGAAGTGTCTTAGAGAATGCCCTGTGTTGGGCTCGTGCCAAGAAAAAGGTAGAGTTGTTGGTAATTAGGGATAAGGCATTGAACAATGACAATGAGATTCAGTTCATCATGGTTTTTAATACTTCATGTGCCAAAATCAAAACAATCATTAGAAAGAACTGGAGAATTTTGCAAACAGATGAACACCTTCAAGGAGTTTGTCCTCAAATCACATATAGAAAAGTTGCCTTTCTCGAAAATGTATCAACAAAGAGTCACATGCATCCCCTTAGAATGATGAAATCAGGATGGCTTAACAAAGACAGATTAGTTGTTTGGCAAATGCTCAAAATGTACAGCTTGTGCACATTGGAAGAAGTTGGTCTATTTATGTATTATACAATAATCAAAAACAGAAAATCAAGGAATTTATCATGGGTGAAACAGATCAGATCAGATCTTATGAGAAAATCTCTGTTGGAAGCACAATTTACAAGTTTAAGCTCATGATTCTTCAGCATTTGCTTGCAAACAAAAACAAGGACTTTGGATACTCTATAGCTAAACATGTTTAGGAGAAGCATGAGAGGAACATAAATGAAATGAAATATAATGGAGTTCAATATATTAAAAAAGATCACAGGGCAGGCAATCATTAACTCAAATTGAGGAGATCTTTATATAAATTGATTATACAAATGGAAGCAGAGACCTCTATAGGACATAATTAGAATTCTGAGCTACATGTCCATCTGTAGGGGATTGGCTGTATCTGCCGTGTGTGGGGACTCAAGGAAGGAAGTTGCTGGATTTTAACATATCCTGTCACATGCATAACTGTCTTGCTGATGTAGCAGTTTTGAAACAGAATTTATCAAAAACTGTGTTTATAGAGGATTATTTAATACATGGATATTTTTTATAATGTATTTGAGTAAAATACGGAAGGTTAATATTGAATCATTTTAGAAATGTGCAGTTTAGAATTTTAGGGTTGGTATTTTAATATCAAGCACTTTAAGTTCAGGTATTTCAGGATTTTGGTTAAGAACTTCAGGATTAGTCACTTTAAAATGAGGTAGCTTAAAATTAAGCTTAAAATTAAGCACTTTAAGATTATGCACCTTAAGCACTCCAGGACATGGGTGAAATACTCTGGAGAGTGGTACTGTGAAAGTGGAGAGATTACATCTAAGTGATGTCAGTACAAACACTTTAGTACTGGCACTGTATGGGCTATGATTAGTTTGCCTATTATTTTGATGCAACATTAGCATTAAAACTTTGGCGCTGGCGCTTTCAAAGGTGATGTTTAGGAGACATGCAATTGTATTTAGTTAAAACATTTAGTAGATTCTGAAACAATAGCTGCTTCTTTAGTGACCTAACATTAGCTCTTTATGATTCACAATTTGATTTCCTCTACATCGTAGGACTCAGTTATTAAAAAATAAGCATTGCACCCTCTCCTATGATGGCATAACATAGAGTAACATGGGGAAAGACAGCGATAAGGCTTTAAACTGATATGTACCAAATACCTCTTCCTTCAATCCCAGTGGACATAAATAAATCAAAACATCCTTTAGAGTAATCGATCCACTTGCCAAAGGCTAATTCAATCATGGCTATCCTCCATACATAAAAAGAGGGAGGGTCTTTCAAGAACACTGTACTATAAAACACAGACAATCAAAAAATTTCACTGTGTAAAACTGTATCAAAAATGGACCTTCTCCTAATGTATCTGTTTCAGGTTCTCTGATCAAACTAGGCATTGCATTGTGAGCTCATCACAATAAGTTCTGAGCCTTTTGTATCATTTGGTACAGCATTACAGTCCAGCAAGATCTTTAATATCCTCTGCTTCTCACCTACCAGTGATTCCTAAAGTTTCTAAAAGTAGAAGTGAAGGTCAGGCTTTTTCCTTTTTGGTTTCCAAATTATGGAATTTTGTGCCAACTTGCCTTTTTGTGTGACTTAGGGCCTGATTACGATTTTGGCGGAAGGGATAGTCCATCATGAATGTGACAGATATCCTGTACGCCATATTAGAAGCTATGTTATATCCTATGGAACTTGTAATAAGGTGGACGGGATATCCATTTAATTTGTGACAGAGTATCCCATCTGCCAAGATCGAAATCAGGCCCTTAGTCATGAGTATTTCTGTTCCTGACCTTCTTTGCACTTTGAGGCCCGATACCAGTAGCCAAATAGAATAGAATAGAATAGAATAGAATGTAATAAAATGTACCATTTAACAGTTTCTACTTTTTCATTTGTATTATTATTTTTGCTTTTAGAGTTTTCACCCAACCGCACTAGTTTAGTATATATATATATATATATATATATATATATATATATATATATGTATATATATCGATATGCCAAGACAAACAATTGTAAACAATTGTGAATCCTTTGAGCAAGACCTGTTGGTTGAAACGCATTGGTGGTGGATTTAGATTTGTAAATAATCACAATAAAGTGAATAACTCGCCTGGAGTGCAACGGATTAACAATTGCTTACAATTGTTTGTCTTGGCAAATTAGTAAGGGAAGGTCCGTCTCTTACGTATGCACCAGCCTTAGAAGCGCTCCGCAATTAGGACCGCTTTGTTGGGCAATATATATATATATTTATATATATATATATATATATATATAAATATATATATATATATTCCCAACATTTTTCAAAACAGTGTCCTCTAAGGTCTTGTTGTACATGGAAAGGTTCGGGGTGATCCATCAAGCGTGGGTGAAAAAAACGTGGCTGGTCAACAAAAGTGTTTTTCTGATGTTAATTACGATAGATATTTTGAACTGCTGGAAGATATTACACCACATTTAGCAGAAAAATAGCTCTTGGTCCAGAAAGCACGCTTTTTGTTATTTGGTGTAAATCCGTTCAGTATTTTTCACAATATTAAACGAAATTCAAATTTGTATATCTAGGGTCACAACGAATTTGCGAATACTCCAGATCTCATGCAGAGATCTGATTGCCTGCCAACACTTCAAACAGGTAGTGCTGGCAGCAATTTTGGGACTTGGCTTACCCCCTATAACCACCCAATCCCATGCCACTCATGAAGTGCTTCTTTGTTTGGTGGAGATGTTATCATGTTTGTGCGCATCTGGAACATGTCTCCAAAATCGGAAGGAAACGCTCTCAGGGGCTCCTTTTAGTAAGCTGTCCATCATCCTGGAAAATGGTGGGAAGATGTTGAATACCGCTAAGGTATAGGGAGTGGGGCCAAAAGGGAGGGGATTCTAGACCATTTTACATATACATACTTGTAGTTTTTAAAAGGGAGAGTACAATCTCTGGTCTCAGTAGCAGATGACAAGAATTAACCCACTCGACACAGTCACTACATGAGATATTGCATTTGAAAAAATCAAGGATCCAAACACATTCATCAAGGTTTACAGATAATTTTTCAAGGTGGAAATGCAGCAAAACACTTGCTTTGCCTTGACCATGCGCCAGAAATTAGGATGAGTATTGTCTTTGTTTTCTCTCACTCTTGCCTTTGCTTTGGTTGGGTTTGGATTTGTTTTTTTCCTGTGCTCTTGTGCTTTCTGCCTTCTCCATGGATATGCTGAGTGTTTTTGTCTCATTCCTTTCACTTTCCCTTGGGTGTTTGTTATTTCTTTCTTCCTTTTACATTTTATTTGCTGTCATGCCCAGCACAGTGATGCCCAGTTCCTGCCGCTGTTCACAATTCTGTGTTTGTGGTTCTCTGGAGGAGTATTGGATGGTGTGTTATTGGTACACAAACCCCTTTGCCTGCGGGTGGGGCTTTGGGGCAGGTGGTGCCCTTGGTTTGCTGTGCACTGGTGGTGCCACATCTAGATATTCATTAATATTGCTGTCTTGAGTCATCCTTTGTCACTGGTGGAGCCACATCTTGAAATTCATTACTATTGCTGTCTTGCGTTATCCTTTGTACTTCTTGCTCAAACTTCAGCAGATATGTGATATATCACTATGTGGGTCATTATGACCCTGGTGGTCCTGCCCTGCCATGCTGGTGGTGGCGGCCAGACCGCCAACAGTGTGGCGGTGCAGGATCGCCAAATTATGACATCACAAGTTCAACATCTGTACCGCCAGGGGGTTTGTACCACCTTGCCCAAGGTTGACCACCTTCGACTCGGCGGTGTACCTAACACCGCCCATGGTATTTTGAGTATCATTACCGCCAGGGATTCTGTGGAGCCAGACCTGCTACGAAATCCCTGGTGGTAAGGATACTGGTGACAGGAATACTCATTCCTGTCATCACTACATGACTCCCCAACCCCCCTCCATGTAGTAGCCCCCCATCACCGTCCCCATCAGAAGCCCCCCACCCTCCCAGCAGTGACATACCCCCTCCCCTGATCCCCGTTCTGGACCCCCACCCGCAAATACCTGTACTGTACCCGTGCCCCAATCCCCGTTCTGTACCCCCGCCCTTATCAACGCACGAACACTCAAAACTTACATACACGCACTCACACATGGCCACGACACCCCCCTAACCCCCAGCATACACGCATACATATTCCCCCACCCCCTACATACAAGCATTCACACAAGCACACAGACACATGCACATAAGTACACAAACACACACAACCCCGACCCCCCTCCATTCACACACACACACCTGCATTCACGCACACAACACTCAACACCCCTGCCTCCCCTGTGGGTCGATCACCTTAACTTGTGGTCACGGTGGTCGACTGGGAGGGAACGGGGTCCATGGCGCTTGCTCCCCTACCAGTGCCCGCCAACACAACAGTGCTACGCCATCTACAATGTAGTAATACGCAGGTGGTGTCGTGGTGACTTGCTGGTGGCGACAAAGCAAGCTCCACTAGACTGCCAACCTCCAGTATGGCTGCTGGCAGCTTTCCCACATAATAGTGGTGGAGAGCAGCCAACAGCCATAATATGGCGGTCTGAAGACTGCCAACACTGGTGGTCATGTGGCGGCGTGACTTAGGCGGTCTAAGAAATAGACCACCAAAGTCATAATAAGAGCCTATGGGGGTTATTACAACTTTGGAGGAGGTGTTAATCCGTCCCAAAAGTGACGGTAAAGTGACGGATATACCACCAGCCGTATTACAAGTCCATTATATCCTATGGAACTCGTAATACGGCTGGTACTGGTCACTTTTGGGACGGATTAACACCCCCTCCAAAGTTGTAATAACCCCCTATATGTTGTTTTTGTGTAGGCAATGTTGCACATAAGACATTAGATATTCATTAGTTGTTATCTGTTGTGTGTGTGTGTAATTAGGAACAAATATTTGTGTCCTCCACCTCGAATCTGGGAAGCAAATTTGGGCCACTGCTTATTAATCTAGTTTTAACCTTAGAACAACCCATTCCTTCTATTGTGATTCCTACACTTGTACTTGATATTATGCATTATTATCAATGACAACTCTTATTTGACAAGAAATGTGACATTGATGCTGTTCTATATCTTTCACAGCTGTAGCTGGTAAAGGTGATGTACGATACTACTCTGTATTTTGCTAGTCACTGAGCACTGTTGGAGCAAGTGTGCGCAAACATGAAATGACATAATACATGTAACTGCATCATTCTTCAATTTTGATTTAGCATTCTTCTCAAAGCATGTTTGCTCATCTCTGTGGTGCTTACTTGTATTGATCATTTGGGAAAAAGTTCAAAGTCTCAAAGTTCAAAGTCTCAGGGGGTCATTACAACATTGGCGGTAAAAGCCGCTTACCACCGTGCAGAAGACCGCCAACACACCGCCGCGGCTGTGGTAAACCGCCACAGTCATTATGACCCACAACTCGGAAACCGCCAAAATACAGACACCCACAGAAGTCCGCCACACCAAAGGCCAGCGATAAACTGGTGATAACCAAACTGACACCGTCACGCCAACAGAAATACGCCCACACTATCACGACACACGAATCCACGCAGCGATCTTTCAACCGCGGAATCCCATTGGCGGTACACACCGCCGCGCTCCAAATATACACACTCCTACAAAACACAGCCACATTGGACAAATCCAAATACACACACCTGATACGCATACAAACACCACTCCCACACACCAAGTACAATATAAAACACACACCCACAAACCCCCACCACAAAAAAATCGGGACGACGCATAGAGAGAGAGACCATATAGAAGAATCGAGCACCCAGACGCACATATTACCATCACCCACACAAATACCATGCACTTCACACAACAAACCAATACACATCACCACACTTATCACCACACATTCCACCCCACACATCACCTACACCACCCCATGGCACCGCAAAGACACCCCAGGTTTTCGGAGGAGGAACTCAGGGTCATGGTGGAGGAAATCATCCGGGTAGAGCCACAGCTATTCGGGGCACATGTGCAGCAGACGTCCATTGCAAGGAAGATGGAGCTATGGAGCAGAACAGTCGACAGGGTCAACGCAGTGGGACAGCACCCAAGAAATCGGGGTGACATCAGGAAGAGGTGGAACGACCTACGGGGGAAGGTGCGTTCAGTGGTATCCAGACACCGGATTGCAGTGCAGAAGACTGGCGACGGACCCCCACCTCCTCCCCCAGAATTTACGACATGGGAGGAGCAGGTCTTGGCGATCCTGCATCCTGAGGGCCTCGACGGAGTATCTGGAGGAATGGACTCTGGTAAGTCACATCTTCACTACTTCATCCCCCCCACCCCACCTGCATGCCAACACATACCCCCACCCTCAGCCTCACCCCCATCACTCCTACTCCTTGCAAATGTCCCACCATCACAACCCACCCATCCCAACACCAAGCCCTGCATGTGACCACAAAGCATGGACACCCATCACCAAAGCATGCCCACTGCACATACCCATACCCCCCCAAACCACTGACACAAAAGCCCCCACACAGGAATGCAAGCACTGGGGGACACGGGCACCCACCCATTGCACACCATTCCACACACAGATGCAATAATCATGCTTTTATACCCCTGCAGGACCCCTACGCAACGTCACCGCACAGGAGGGTCCACAAATGTCCACCCCCCCCAGAAGAGGCCCACAGTGATGACTGCAGCTCTGTCGACCTGGATCTAGATGACCAGCCCAGCCCATCGGGAACCTCGGGACAGTCGGTTACCCTCACACAGCCACAGGCCACTGCAGACCTACCCCCCTCTGGAAACACCAGCACAGCACCCACCCAGCGGGCCTACACCTCTGTCTCCAGGACACGTCAAGCAGCAGTGTGTTCACCACTACAGGGCACCCAGGTTAACCCACCACCCCAACAACAACAGGGACCTGGGGGCAGTGGCAGTGGGCACACGGTCCAGGGGGCAGAGGCCCAGGGAAACAGGGGAACTGGGAGGGCTGCTGTGCGACAGGGTGGGGACAGGCCCAGGGAACCCACTCTCCACGAGGCCCTCTCCTCCATCATGGGAGCATACCACCACTCCCAGGAGACGATGGTTACGGTCCTGGCCAAGTTTCAGGAGACCCAGCGCCTGCAGGAGGAGCAGTATTTGGGCTTCAGGGAGGAACTCAGAACCATCAGCTCCGCCCTGGGCACCATCGTAGGGGTGCTGAATCTGGTAGTGACCACTTTGAGGGACACTATGGCACCACAAAGGGCCCCTGACACTAGCATGGACCAAGAACTGCACACCATCTCCGCCGGCGCTAGTGGACAGGAGGCACCGCCACAGGACCAGCAGGCCACCCGCATCCCACCCCCTGCAGAAGGAGAACCAACCCGCAAGCGGTCCCAGAGATCCAGGAAGAGGACAGACTAAGATGCCAAGACCCCGCCAAGAAAGTATACCACCCTGATAGTCATCCCACTGTCCCACTTTGTCACCCTGTCCATCCTTAAACTGCCCCAGCTCTACTTCCCATACCCATTTGGACAATGCACCTGTGAGACTAATAGACTGGACTCTGCCATGGACATTCCTCCACCATCACCCCTCACAAATTTACAACCCCCCTCCATTAATTAGCACCTTAATAAACACCGTTATTGCACAAAACAACCAGGAGTCTGTCTGTGAATGTGAATGTATTTATCTGTAATTACAGTGCCGAAATGCTTATTTACATTGTGATGCCAACATACCAATTTCACACAGCTGTAGTCCATGGGGAAACAAAGCAGATGTCACACTGTGGGACCCAGATCTCTGAAATCGTAAGGGAAAGTGACAACTCAGTTACCATACACTGGGTGAAAAGGACAGACAGTACAGAGGTAGCAGTGTTTAAGTACATGTAGTAGGCCGGTTTGTATTCTTACCTCTGTTCATTGGAAATATTGCAGTATAACCGTGTACCTGTTGTCTATGTTGTCTTCTTCGTCTTCCTCATCTTCACTCTCCACAGGCTCCACAGCTGCCACAACACCACCATCTGGACCATCCTCCTGCAGAAAAGGCACCTGGCGACGCAAAGCCAGGTTGTGAAGCATACAGCAGGCCACGATGATCTGGCACACCTTCTTTGGTGAGTAGAATAGGGATCCACCTGTCATATGGAGGCACCTGAACCTGGCCTTCAGGAGGCCGAAGGTCCGCTCGATCACCCTCCTAGTTCGCCCATGGGCCTCATTGTAGCGTTCCTCTGCCCTAGTCCTGGGATTCCTCACTGGGGTCAGTAACCATGACAGGTTGGGGTAACCAGAGTCACCAATTAGCCACACACGGTGCTTCTGGAGCTGACCCATCACATAAGGGATGCTGCTATTCCGCAGGATGTAGGCGTCATGCACTGAGCCAGGGAACATGGCATTCACATGGCAGATGTACTGGTCTGCCAAACATACCATCTGGACTTTCATGGAATGATAATTCTTCCGGTTTCTGTACACCTGTTCACTCCTGGGGGGGGGGGACCAAAGCCACATGGGTCCCATCAATGGCACTTATGATGTTGGGGATATGTCCAAGGGCATAGAAGTCACCTTTCACTGTAGCCAAATCCTCCACCTCAGGGAAAACAATGTAGCTCCGCATGTGTTTCAGCAGGGCAGACAACACTCTGGACAACACGTTGGAAAACATAGGCTGGGACAACCCTGATGCTATGGCCACTGTTGTTTGAAATGACCCACTTGCTAGGAAATGGAGTACTGACAGCACCTGCACTTGAGGGGGGATTCCTGTGGGATCGCGGATAGGTGACATGAGGTCTGGCTCCAGCTGGGCACACAGTTCCAGAATAGTGGCACGGTCAAGCCTGTATGTCAGGATGAGATGTCTCTCCTCCATTGTCGACAGGTCCACCAGCGGTCTGTACACCGGAGGATGTCGCCATCTCCTCACATGTCCCAGCGGACGGTGCCTATGTAGGACAACAGCGAGCACAGAGTCAAACATCCCAGAGGTACGTAACCCCAGCTTAAAAAAAACACGGATCTTAACCCATCGAATGGCTTGTATGAGTGTGGATGCAAGGCCAAGGTATGTGTGACGCAGTACAAAAAGAAAGGCATGTGGGCCCCTGAAATGGCTGCTGCCTGACCTGTAAAGTGTGACAATGGGATGTGAGGTAACTGCGCTGGCGTTGCACACCGTGGCGGTAGGCGGTCGAAGACCGCGGCGCAATGCTGCTTTGGTTAACATTGGACCCTATGGGTCTCAGGAGCCAATGACGATAAGCGTCGGCGGTCGCGGTTCGCACCACCGCGGACGTGACCGCCATTTTCTGTCTGTTAATTCACTCGATACCTGATCTTCGACAGGAGAGGACCTACACTGCAAGTGCTGCTGTGACCTCGGTCTGGAAGGGGCAATGGCTCATGCGACTGGGGAAAGGGCCTGCCTTCACATCGGAGGAGTTGGAGAAGCTTGTGGATGGGGTCCTCCCCCAGTACGCGCTACTCTACGGTCCTCCAGACAAACAGGTAAATACACAGGGAGCATGCTGTATGGGCTATGCCTGTGTTGAGTGGGGTGGATGAAAGATTGGGGGGTGAGAGATTGAGGCATGCTTGAAACGACGGTGAGTGCATGTGCCACATGGCAAGGGTAGGGATGGGGGGCCACTTACATTGATGGTGCAGAAGGTAATTACTTTTCTTCTCCCCCTGTACATTTCATATAGGTCAGCGCCCACCAGAAGACGGATATATGGCGTGCCATCGCCAAGGACGTCCGGACCCTGGGGGTCCACCACAGACTGGACACCCAATGCCGGAAGAGATGGGAGGACATTCGCCGCTAGAGCAGGAAGACGGCGGAGGCTCAGCTGGGGATGGCCTCCCAACGTGGGAGGGGTGCCCGTCGGACCTTGACCCCCCTGATGTTCAGGATCCTGGCGGTGTCCTACCCCGAGTTGGATGGGCGCGTGAGGGCATCACAGCAGACACAAGGGGGTGAGTACACTCACATTCTGCTAACTTTGCGTGCTGTGGAGGAGTCTGGGTGGGGGAGGAGGGCTTTGGGTATCCCTAGGCCAGGGCGAGTTCTGTAGGCTAGGCCCCTCCGTAAGGCACATCCCTGTGCCCCCGCTCCTCACCTCTGTAGGGTGCCAAGTACAGCTATTCATGGCCCTGTGACACCTATGTGTGCAGATGTCGTCCATAGCCTTGTAGGCCATGTCCCAGGGATTGCAAAGTGGACCACAAGTGCGCGGCGTTGTTCAGGGGGCTTCTGTGTCTGTGCTGTCCGCCAACTGTAGCGGGAATGCATGCACTCAACACGTCTTTCTTCTGTCCCCCCCCCCTTTTTGTGGTCTTCCTGTTCATGTGTGCATTAGCATCATCAGGCGGAGAAGCAGTGGCACCGGAGCACAAGGGAGCTGCATCCCACATGGCCATGGAGGGCCACACTGCCGACTCTGAAATCGCCAGTAGGACGGAGGGCGAGGGGACCTCCACGGCGGGGACACGAGCAGACATTAGTGGATCGGACTCGTCCTCTGATGGGAGCTCCCTTGTGGTGGCGGCAACATCTCTGCCCCCGCAACAACAGGTACAGCTGCCACCCCCCGCACCAGCACCGCCCTCCCAGCAGCCCCTCAGCGTTTGCCCCGTGCCCGCTCACCCAGGAAGGTGGGCATCTCCTTCGCCCCAGGCACCTCAGGCCCTGCCCCAGTCACCCCTCAGGTCACTCACTGTTGGGCAGTCTACCATTTTGAATGCCATCCAGGGTGTAGAAAGGGAAGTGCACCAAAGTAATGCATACCTGGAGGGCATTCATTCTGGTCAGGCGGCCCTTCAGCGAGCCTTTCAGACTCTGGCCTCAGCACTGATGGCAGCCATTGTCCCTGTGTCTAGCCTCCCCCCTCCAACTTCCTACACCCAGACCCAATCCCCTGTACCTCTGCCTATCCCAAGCACACCATCAGACCAGCCTGCACACACCTCAACACCCAAGGGCAGCTCACGCAGACATAAGCACCACACATCCCACAGGCAGTCACACAAGCAACATCCACATACAGACATACCAACATCCACTGCCTCCACTGTGTGCCCCTCCTCCACGTCTCCCTCCTCCCTGCCAGTCTTGTCTCCACTTACACCTGCATGCACAGCATCTTCAGCCACTACGTCCCTCAGCAGCACACACACCAGAACACCCTGCACACTTGCACTCACCACCCCCACTGCCATTTACACGTCCCCTGTGTCCTCTTCCAGTGTGTCTGTGCCGCCCCCTCCCAAGATGCACAAACGCAGGCAGCCACCCACCCAACAGCCATCCACCTCACGACAGCCTACAGCCCAGGCACCTGCACCCAAAGCCACCCCACTTACGCCTCCTACAACCACAACCTCTTCCTCCACTCCCATACACACTACACCTACCCGTCCCACTGCTTCCCAAAAAATGTTCCTGTCCAAACTTAACCTCTTTCCCTCAACTCCCCCACCCCGTACATGTCATAGGCCCAGAGCTAGCACCTCAGCCACTACATCACCGGGCCCGGTGGTGTATGTCATACATGGTCACTGGAGTGCACCGCCCACCAGGGCAGCCAGTCTGGTACGGAGCAACAGCACAGCCAGCCCCCCCCTTAAGAAACATCCAAAAATTGCCAGTGCACGGCGGCAGAGGGTCAAGACACCAGGGACAAAAACCCCTACCAGGGCTCCAGGCGGGAGTGTCGAGGCAGCTGGGACACCGGCCAAGGTGGGGAAGGGCCACAGGAGAGCAGGAGAGGCTGGGAAGGGCAGCACGCCCGACAACACAGCCATCAGCCCAGCTGACCAGGAGGGCCCAGCAAGCCCCATCCCAGCTGGCCAGGAGGCAACCAAAAGCCACAGCACAGCTGTTCAGGAGGACCCCGGCACCCACAGGACAGGAGGGCAGGAGGGCCCGCCAGGCCCAGGCCAGATGGCACATGAGCACCCCGGCATGGCCAGCACCGCTGAACAGGGGACCGCCATCTGAAGCACCGCTGAACAGGGCACGGCTATCCCAAGCACCGCTGAACAGGGGACCGCCATCTCAAGCACCGCTGAACAGGGGACCGCCATCTCAAGCACCGCTGAACAGGGGACCGCCATCTCAAGCACCGCTGAACAGGGCACAGCTATCCCAAGCACCGCTAAACAGGGGACAGCCATCTGAAGCACCGCTGAACAGGGCACAGCTATCCCAAGCACCGCTGAACAGGGGACCGCCATCTGAAGCACCGCTGAACAGGGCACGGCTATCCCAAGCACCGCTGAACAGGGGACCGCCATCTGAAGCACCGCTGAACAGGGGACCGCCATCTGAAGCACCGCTGAACAGGGCACGGCTATCCCAAGCACCGCTGAACAGGGGACCGCCATCTGAAGCACCGCTGAACAGGGCACGGCTATCCCAAGGACCGCTGAACAGGGGACCGCCATCTCAAGCACCGCTGAACAGGGGACCGCCATCTGAAGCACCGCTGAACAGGGCACAGCTATCCCAAGCACCGCTGAACAGGGGACCGCCATCTCAAGCACTGCTGAACAGGGCACGGCTATCTCAAGCACCGCTGAACAGGGGACCGCCATCTCAAGCACCGCTGAACAGGGGACCGCCATCTCACGCACCGCTGGCCCATGAGCGGCAGGGGCAGTGCCGCATCTGTGTCGGACAGGGCTGCACGATGCACTCTGGGCACCACGCCCCCTCCAGAACCAGTGGAGACATGCATCCACTACCTCATTCCTGCACAGGAAGAAGCACTCTGGGCAACAGGCACCCTCCAGAACCAGTGGAGACTGTTATCCACTTGAGAGACTGTGGCTTTGCACTCCCCAGGATGGAGCACTGGGAAACCCACCCACTGTAGAGACTTGAGAGACTGTGGCTTTGCACTCCCCAGGATGGAACAGTGGGAAACCCACCCACTGCAGAGACTGTGGCTTTGCACTCCCCAGGATGGAACAGTGGGAAACCCACCCACTGTAGAGACTTGAGAGACTGTGGCTTTGCACTCCCCAGGATGGAACAGTGGGCATGGAACCCCCTCGTGGATCTGGCGTCGTGCACTCATCTGGCTGAGGTGCCCCCCCTTCCCTTCCCCCTGAGGTGCCTGTAGTTTTGCTATCTGATGCCCCTGCAGTGTTCTCTCCGTTTAGGTCAGGTATCCGGTGTGGGCTTTGCCCATGTTTTTTGGGCCCAGTGGTCCACGGACAATGCCTGGTACAATGCCTGGACTTGTAAATTTGGTGTATATAATAGTTTTTAGTGTGTATATATTTTTGATTGCTGTATTTCAATATATTGCAATGGTTACAGTCATTTCCTTTTGTCTTTGCATTCTTCTAGGGGGTCTGGGGGGTGTAACTGTGATGTATAGATATGTATTAGTGTGTGTGTTGTAGTGGGTGAGGGTGGGGGTGGGGGTGTTGCGTGTGTGTGTCACTGTTTTTTCCCTCCCCCCTTCCCTGTGTCGTAGGTGCAGTACTCACCGTTGTCTTCTGCGCCTGCGTACGTGCTCCTGGTAGAGGAGCAGGAAGACTATAGCTGGGAGGATTTGGAGTTCTGGGTCCATGGTGTCCTCGTTCCTCGTGGGGTGTGTAGAGGTGAGCGTTTTCCCTTCGAAATGCCTGTTTCCGCCGTGTTTTTATCAGCGGTGAATCCGCCCCGGAAAAGGTGGCGGATTGGACTGTTGTGATACTGTGGGCGGTACTTTGACTCCCGCCTGTCTGTTGGCGGTGACCGCCGCGCTGTTTGTTTGTACCGCCGTGGCGGTCGGAGTGTTAAAGTGGCTGTCTTTGTTGGCAGTTTCCGCCACGGTCGTGATTCCATCTTTTTTCCCCGCCGGCCTGTTGGTGGTTTTACCGCCGCTTTAGCACCGACCGCCAGGGTTGTAATGACCACCTCAGTGTCATTTAATGCTCCTATTTTGAAGTAAGAGGGATCCGTGGGAGATCAGCAGACACCAGCACAAAGAAAACCACTGGTACCCATAGCCGTGTCTTGGGGGGCTTTGAAGAGGATTCGGACATCGTTACCTTATTGGATTTCAAAAGAGAACTCCAAAATCATCAATTTCCTATGCCTTGTATTTTGCCCCAGAGGTCACCAGTACTTGAGCAAAAAAAGTGTTGTAGAATGGAGGCCAGGTACTCTAGAAATAAGGTTTAGTGAGGTCTTTCAGCCAGAACTGCAGGCAATGAAGGTTGTGAAGTTGATGGTTGATGAAGTTGACTGTGCCCGTAGTCCTCGCATTTATACCCTTTGAAAGAGACAGGGAGATCCTTAAATGTTGCAGTTGTAGAGAGCCCCTCTCCCTGAAGCCAACGGCCTGTGGTCACAGTCCCATGGAATGGCAAGCAGTTGTGCTACAATCAATGGTACCCCTTCAGTGTGGCATCAGAAGTTAACCAGCACTTAATGCTCACTTGGGTACTTTGTATAAGAACCAAACAGGGGCCCCTTACACCCTCTGTCTCTTGAAGGCGTACAGCACGAGCAGCCCTTATTGAGCAGGGACTCTACCATGATGATGATTTTTGGGCCACCAGTTGTTCGACTCATTTGTGCTGCTGCAGATGTCCATATTCTGTTGCCTTCTTGGTGTGAGAGTTGTGGATCCAGGAGGTCAGTCTCCCACTTCACAGGTAACCCAGACACGATCTCCCTGTTGGAGATCATGTCCAGTTAGTGCTACCTTAGGGGTGCTTTACATGAATGATAAGAGAAGGTTTGGGCCTGGCAAGTGGGTTTGCTTTCCAGGTGAAATTGGCAGTGCAAGACTGCACACACAGACAGTGCAGTGGCAGGTCTGAGACATGTATACAGGGCTACTCATGTAGGGGGCACAACATGTAGGTCACACAATCAGTGCTGCAGACCCACTAGTATCATTTGATTTACAGGCCCTGGGCACCTCTAGTGCTCTTTACTAGGGACTTACTAGTAAATCAAATATGCTAATCATGGAAAAGCCAATTACACATACAATTTAGATAGGAGCACTTGCACTTTAGCACTGGTCAGCAGTATCAAAAACAAAAAAACAGAGTCCAGCGCACAGTCAAAACATGGGAAGCAGAGGCAAAAAGACAGGAGAGACTATGCCAACAATGCCAGGTCTAAAACTTCTCCTGACCTATGAAAAAAAGTCACAGTGCATCAATCCAGAACAGCTCAGCATATGCACAAAACCTTATAAAGGGACATATCTCACTGTTTTATGGGGGGTAAATTAATAAAATTAATCTATTCAGCTTCTACGTGCTAAGCAAAAATTAGAAATTAAATGTAATCTCTGCAACAGTCTTTCCAGGCAACCACTGGTGTTATTACTAGAACGTTTCCAGCTGGATCAATAAGAGAGTTTACTATTATATCAACACTTCTTTGACTGAA
The DNA here is from genome assembly GCF_031143425.1 of Pleurodeles waltl. Lineage (NCBI taxonomy): Eukaryota > Metazoa > Chordata > Amphibia > Caudata > Salamandridae > Pleurodeles > Pleurodeles waltl. The sequence continues at coordinate 523,652,097 of NC_090442.1, forward strand.
CTGACAGAGTTATCAATTTTTTGTGTATTAAAATGCTCCCTGTTTTCAACTAAAAGGATAATGATGCTTTTTGACTGCTCTCCCATTCTTACTACTAGTATCATAGGCTTTGCTTCATATAATTTCTAATATTTACAGTTCTTTTTAACTCTTATAAGTGTAGGTCAAACCAAGGTGGTGGTCTCTTGGGTCTGGCACATGCACACTTCCTTAAGGGGGCAGTCAAATCTAACATAGAGATAAATCACTCTCTGAATCTTTGGCCTGCCACTGCGATGGTATCACCTATATCTGGTTGGGTGTTAGAAAGCAGATGCTCACATTTTGCAAGGTCCATAATTGACTAGCAATGACCTATACTAGATATCATGGCTGGAGAGCTTGGTATACTATGAGGTGATAGCATGTTTGAAACCACAAAATGGTCTCACCATGTTACAGAAAAATGCCTATTAACTACCACATTAGACAAATTTGAGACCCTTTGGTCAAGAAGATGGACTTTGTACAGCAGCTAAGTCTTTAAGTAGATTTCTGTTTTTGAACAATGAATATTATCTAAATGAATACTCAATAGTGTAAAAGTAGCCCTTTTAGTGCCTCACTCATCATCATCAAAATGCTTTATTCGGTATGAAAATAATCAACCATATAAATAAATAAACATACATCACATAATAACAGAATTCATTAGAACAATATATATGTCCCCTCATACCCTACTGAACAAATATACACAAGTAAAAAATTACAGTCCAAAATTCATTAAAAATAAATAAATCAATCAAGTTAAAAATGTAAAATCATTAAATAATACTCTAGATAATTACGCAAGGTTGTAGCTCCTTTAAGAAAAGACCCCAGCCCCCACCACACCAAAGCATCTGGCGCCATGCCCAGCCACAGAAAAGCTGGGCGATATTGCACAAAACCCCTAGGCCTCAACAGGGGGAATAAAAACCGACGCCTGAGAGGCGCATAAAAATCGCATAACAAACTAAAGTGGATCAGAGCCTGCTGAGACACTCTATCACAGTGGAAAAGTTTTATGGCTTTTTCATCATACTGTCCTAACGGAAAGTATAAGTTACTTCTGATAACCCCTAGACGGAATCGCGGGATGAGAGTTCTTTCCCTCACGTTTCTTATCTCCAAGAGATAGGGCTCAGGACTGACCCCCATCTTTAACATTATAAAATCCCTTGTGGATTTTTTCCTTAGAACCTCCTCCTCTCTTTTAGCCCCCAAGATTTTCAGGAAATTTTCCTTTGCCCAAAGTTTATCACGGCTGGTCAGACCCTCAGGAGCCTCAAACATAACTGGCCGCCCCAATGCATAGGCTATCTTCCTAATATACATCAGCCATGGAATATACTTTGCATCATCACAGGCCAAGCAGACCCGCATGATTTCTCTATTGAAAGAAGCACATTCATTAGTCCAAATAGAGATCCATAGCAAGAAGGGAGCAACCTGGATGGTATCTTGTACAAACTCAAGATCTAATTCAGTATGTAGACAGAAGCCAGAGGTATTTTGTCCAACTCCTAGCAGCCTTCTGCAAAATCAATTTTCCTCAACTACGGGAGCCCTATTATCTGTGTACCCCCAAAGTGGAGCCCCATACAGCAGGACTGGGAGACATTTACGCCTATAAACTTCAAGCAAGAGCTTAATAGGTTTATTTCTCACCCTTGCAGCAAAGTCAAACGTAGAACCAACTGCAGCATTGAAAAGCACCCCTCTCCTGGAAATACAAGGTTTCCAAGTGCCTTTGTTATCAAACTTTACCCCTAAATTGGGGAAATCCTGAACCTTGATAATTACTTGCTCTTTAATCTTCAAATGGGATTTCTTGCAGTTTATCTCTAGATCTAGGGCTGACATAAAAGATTCATAGGCTCTAACTGCTTCTCGAAGGACATTCATAGTATGTGCCATGAGCACTGCGACCTCCGTATAGATCAATACCGGGACACTATTGCCATAAATTCTGGGAGCATCCCTACAACGTTCCACTAAAAAAATCAAACAATCCATTGGTATACAGGAGAAAAAGGGTAGGGGCCAGGACACATCCCTGGCGCACACCCCTATTTAACTCAAAAGTATCCGAACATTCCCCATTTGTTCCCACCCTCACATTAACATTAGTTCCTAAGTGGAGGTATCGAAGCAACTCCACAGTTTGGGGATCCATACCTAACCGGTTTAACCTCTCCCACACCTTCATCTGATTTACCTTATCAAAGGCACAACTAAGATCCATAAATGCAAGATAAATGGTGCCTTTTCTGGCTTGCGTATATTTTCCAATCACCATCAACAGGTTTAAACACTGTTTCTGGGTACCAAGCCTTTCTCTAAAGCCATACTGTACCCGGCTCAAATTCTCATTTTCAGCCATCCAGGCCTCAATGTGCCTTAAAATAATCCTGGCCAAAATTTTGGCTGATGAATCAAGAAGGGAAATAGGGCGATATGACTGGGGATCATTTTGGTCCCCCTTTTTGAACACAGGAATAATACAAGCCGATCTCCAAGTGGCAGAAATTACCACACTAACTGCTGCTTTAAGGAAATTTAACAAGATGGGCACCCATAACTGGGGATAAGATTTATAGAGATCCATAGGAATAGAATCCGGGCCCAGAGCTTTATCACTAGCACTACCATGAAGCGCCTCCTTTTCCTCATGGAGTGTGAACCTGATAGCTAAATAGGGGGAATCATCAATCTTGATACCCCAATTATTACCCAAGGGGCTCCCCTGAAAAAGTCTGCAAAAATGATTCACCCAGACCTCAGGGGCAATGTTACAGCCCAGGCCCTCAGATGTTTCTCATTCAAAGTGACCCCTACTTACAACTTTCCCGAACAGGCCAGGGTTCTTGAGCTCTTCTGCACATTCCAATTTCTCCCAGGATAGCTCCTTGAGCTTTAGCTTTCTTGCCCTCACTAGCCCTCACAGCTCTAACCAGGTCCATCTCTCTTGGGTGTTCCTTTAGGGCCTTCCTCAGTGTTTTCTTAGCATCTTAGCAGGACTTACTAAACCATCCACCCTTATTACTCGCGGGGAGACTAAGCAGCTAGAATCAAGCAGTCTTTAAAAGCTTCGTTCACTCTGAGCATCGCAGCCATAACGTTCCCTGGACTGGAAGTCTCTGCCTTCGAAGGTTGGAAACTGATGGGTGCCCACTACTTCAATGTCACAGATATTCAGAAGACCCATATTCCGTAGGCCCTTAATCAGAACCCTACCCCTAGGAACCTGTTCACCCTCAGCTGAGCAAACCTCGCTATCAAACTCAAAGGGATTTTCCACAGTCCTATGTCGTCCTATCTTAGCATTAAAATCTCCTGACACAACAGCACAGAATTCCATCCCCATCTCCTCCATTCTGCTCTTCGGCATCTGGGAACTTGAAAAAAGACCCTGATTTGGCACCCCACAACCCAAACAGCATTATAGAGGTTTACCAAGAGAACATTAAATTTATTAGGAAAAACTACCCAGACAATCGGGATGCCCTGATGGTTACAGTTCATTTGAACTGCTCTTGCTGTTTTCGAGAATTGAATTAGGGTAACCAAACCACCTTTGGGGCGGCCTCCATGGCGTCGAACTGCCGGAACTGAAAATCCATAATATCTATCCAAGGCTGCCTGCCCATCCGACCAGGTTTCTTGAAGCATAATAAAATCATAGTGCATCAAGCACTTTGTCCAAGCCTGGCCCAATAGCTTTGTATCATACCTTGCAATGTTCCATGACATAAGGCAGCATTTTGCGGTCTTCCCACCCTGGGCCTCCCTAGTCATAACCGCATTGGAGTGAGTGACCAGGCTCTCTGTATGACTCCTTGCATAGAGTCAATCCACCCCCTCCAGAACAGGAGTGCTAGTAATATTGTTCCTCCAACTAGTTAGCTGTGGAACACTCTGGCCTAGATGGGAAGTCCTGCAGTTCCTAAGTAGAGACTGCCGCATATGATCATAAAAATAACTCAAAGAGACCATACCAATCTTACCCTCTCTCTGGGACACCATACTTTGTGTGGAAAGGAGCCGTTGGGCCAGACCGGAATGTCTACAATTTATAATAATACAGTCCCCATTTCCCACTTTTTCTTGGGGCCCAACCCAATCAATTCTTCTGACAAACAAAATATCCCTAAGGTCCTTACAAGCAAAATCCCAGTTTTTACTCAGCCAATGGCCAGTCTTATTTTTCAATTGGTCCGTAGATTCAGTAGAGCCTAGAACAAGAGCAGGGATGTCTGTCAACACCACCACATAGGGGGCACAGGCTGGAGGGAGCTCCAAACAAACCAGTGGGGAACTTTTCTTCATCAAATACAGATTATGTATTCTGCCACTATGTTGAGACTGCCTCCCATTCTCCCCAGGCCCACTGTCAAGTTGTCTGCTATCTCTAGGCCTGTTTTCCTCCCTTGCATCTGTCGATTGGGCAGTTGGTACAGCCAGAAGAGTCTCTGCACAAAAACCCTGTGCCCCTGGATTTACAGAGTTAGCAGGCTGCCGTGTGGCTCTCTCCAGTGCTCTGGGAGCACCCTCATGTAGCAATGCCCCCTCACACAGTTGGTTTTGGCAGCTATGGCCCAATGTTCCTGTTATGACTGGGCTGAGCTTCTCCTGCTCACACAGCCGGGAGACTGCTTTTTCAAGAGCCAACAATTTCACCAAAACAGGAGTCAGGCTGGCCTCAATAATCTCCTTGAATTTCATCAGTAAGTTATTTACACTATCACTTGGGGGCTGGCTAAGGTCAATGCCATCTACCAGGCCCACTGAATTTGCAGACAGAGATGATTTCGGTTTATTTCCGGCTTTCTTCAATGCCTTTTTTTCAGAGGGGGGGCTACAGCTATCCTGGGGGCAAACGGGGGGAGTACCCAGCAAGAGCCTCTTGCTTTTCCTCGAGGGCCCAGACCCACCATAAGCCTCCGTTTCTACAGATAGGGGGATTTCAGAAGAACACATTGCTCTCTCCCGGAAGAAACCACCTCATCCTCCAGGACCCCCAAAGCATCACTTGCTACAGAAGCTTGGCGCCAGTCAGCCATATCCAAGGAAAACCTCCTCTCCACCAGATCAATCTCCTTGGTCACTACCCCAACAGCTCTGGCAAGAAAGGAGTCCAGGGTTGTGTTTGAGCCTCCCTGCCCTCTGCCACCGCTTTGGGCCCCAGTTTGCAGGCCCTTCCTCCTGCCCGTCCTCATAGTACACAGGGGATAGCTTTTGATGGGGCAGCAGATCAACTACAGCCACAAATACAGGATGGGATAAAAGATTTTGCCTCGGGAGGGAGCCTGAAGACACTAAAGCATGGCACAGAAGCCTTCAAATACCTGAGCAACGGTCTCACACTCACTCTCCATGCGAGAATTAAGAGGGGTGGCCCAGCCCGGCCTTTGTCGGTCGCAGACGGGCGAAGGAAGGGCCTGCCCTTGGCCCAGGCTTCGCCCGGGCGCGGCCCACGCGCATCCTGCGTGGCTGTGAAGAGTTTCAGCGCTTTGTAGTGCTCACCGGGGTTTTGGCTCCACCCCCCGCCTCCACTTCACATGGGACATGAAGTCCCGTGGTCCAGCTGCTTCAATGCACGCCCCACGTGGCGGTGAAGAGTTTCAGCGCTTTGTAGCGCTCACCGGGGTTTTGGCTCCACCACCTGCCTCCACTTCACATGGGACACGAAGTCCCTTGGCCCAGCTGCTTCAATGCGCATCCCGCCTAGTGCCTGACTAGTTATCACATCTGGTAAGACTTGTAAATATTGTGTGGCAGAATCAGGAGGGTGATAAACAAGAGGCCCTTAGAGTACAAACGTGGACGAGAATTTAATAGTGAATAGTAAGCTTTGACAGTTTGATAACTGAAGAGGGGAAGTACACAACATAGTGCTGCATTATAACTGCTGTGCGGCCGCCAATGCAGCCGCACTCCCGCGGTCCCCATTATAACATCCCCGCTGGGCCGGCGGGCGCAAACCTAGTTTACGCCCGCCGGCCCAGCGGGGATGCGGCCGCAACATAGGAGCCAGCTCCTAATGGAGCCGGCAGTGTTGCGGCCGTGCGACGGGTGCAGTAACACCCGTCGCGCTTTTCCGTGAAAAGCTGCACTGGCCATGTTAGGGAGCCCCTGCACTGCCCATGCCAGTGAAATGGGCAGTGCAGGGGCCCCCAGCGGCCCCTGGACTCCCGTTACTGCCATCCTCTTCCTGGCGATGCAAACCGCCAGAAACAGGCTGGCGGTAGGGGAGTCATAATCCTCAGGGCAGCGCTGCCTGCAGCGCTGCCCTGGCGGATTATCACCGCCGGGGCTAAAACTGCGGGAAACCGCCGGCCCCGGCGGTGCGACCGCGGCGCTACCGCCGCGGTCGAAATATGGGTCTCCGTACCGCCAGCCTGTTGGCGGTACGGACGCCACTTGAGCCCTGGCGGTCTCCGACCGTCAGGGTTGAAATGACCCCCTATGTCAAGTCTGTTGCTGACATTTCCCAGGTGGTTATATCTATCAATGTTGTAAACCACTGGGATAGTATGAACTACATGAGGCATAGAGCTTTCAGGCATCCATGTTTCAGTCAGAAGAACAGCATTAGGTTGACAATATGTGTAATTTATGTCTAGCTAAAGATCTATAATTGATTACAAAATATAGCCTTTTTACCAGATTAATACAATCATTACAAAAAAAAAAAATTGGAAACAAGAGGAAATCTAAGCATATAAGTGTTTAAGAACTAAGGTCAATAGGAAGTAGAGAATTAGATTCTCCATTTATGTTAAATTTGCTGAGTTGAGAAGTTATAGTGCTTAAAGCGTACACTTGTTTCAAGAGTGCTTGTATGCTGCTGTGAATAACATTGAAAGTATTTTGCACAAGTTCTTTATCCATTTCTTTATTATAAAATGCATAACCTAATGCAAATATAAAATGCTTCATCTTGATGGGTCTCAGGAGAAAATCATTAAAATCCATATCTTCAGTAATAGTGGATAGATACTCGTTCACTGCTGTAAGGCTGGAATGTGCTATCCAATGTTGGCACTGCCTACCTACACTCACAGTTGTATATTTATTATATCTGGGATCGGGTGACTAGTCAATGAATAAGAAGTCTTGGAAAGAAATCGGTGCAGCCATGCATCAGTATCAATTGGTCATAGGGCAATACCTTCAAAGTGTAATATAGTTAAATTATAAATACCTCTCTGAAATAATTTCATTAAAATCATGCCTAAAGCATTTTGGGCCAGATGTAATCTCCTAATAGCGAATCTTAGCGATTTGCTCTTAGGAAATTGTAAACTGTGATGTATGACAGTGTGTATGGCACTTAGGCCCTCATTATGAGATTGGCGGCAAATGCCGCCTACCACCACGGCGACCACCGCCAAGATACCATTGCCGTGGCTAACGACCGTCCATAGCATTATGACCGTAGCAGGAATTCCGCCAGCAGGGTGGCGGAATTCCGTCTACGGTCATGGCGGTGGACGGCGGTAAGGTGGCGCAGCTGCCAGCATTAGTGCCACACCAGCAAAACCCTGCCTACCATTTCATGTTCCATGATACGGCCTGGTGGTGTTTTGCTGGCGGATGCTGCTGCTGGCAGCAGCGCTGCGTCCCGTCTCCTGCTGCAGGACCCCCTGCAAGCAGGTAAGTAGTGTTCTCCGACATGAGAGGGGGGGTGGGTAGTGTTGTGTGCGTGTGTGGGGGGTGTGTGACTGTGTTTGAATGTGTGTATGGGTGTGTATGTATGTGGGTGTATGTGTGCATATGTCGGGGGTCGGGAGGAGAAGGGGGAGGGTGGGGGAGGACTCTGAGGAGGTGGGCAGGGGAGACCCCTATCAGTGCTGGGGAAGGAGTTCCCTGGTACTGATACTGCCTACCGCCATGGTTTCCGTGGCAGTACAGAACCCACGGAAACCATGGCGGTGGGTGGGGTCAAAATTCCATGGGCGGCCTAGTAACCGCTGCCGGGCTGGAGACTGTAGTCTCCAGCCCAGCGGTCGTTGCCGCCTTGGTGGTAGGTATGTTAACTTAGCGGTTTGGCTTTGGCCAAACGGCCAATGTCATAATAGTGGATGCATGTACTGCCAGCCTGTTGGCGGTAATACCTCCACTATAACACCGACCGCCGGGGTCCTAATGACCCCCTTAGTGATTTGCAGTGGGTCACAAATGGACCTGCCTCATCAATATTCGTGAGGCATGTTAAAATTTGTGACCCATTGTGAATAGCTACAATCACAGGAATGGTGGCCTACTGGGATCGGCAGACCACCATGTCTGTGATTGCTTTTAAATAAATAAATCTTTGTTTTTATTGCAACCCGTTTTCCTTAAGGAAAAAAGGGATGCATTACAAAAAGAAAACTGAAAAGTTTTGTTTCATTTTTTAAGAGTAGGCAGTGGTCCTGGGATCACTGCCTACTTTTAAAAAATGTTTGCACCCCCCATTCGCAAAGGGGGAGTGGTCCCTTGGGGACCTCCTTCCATTTGCAAATGGGTTACCACCAACTTGAAGTTACTGGTAACTGTGAATGTCTTGCAACTGCAGTCCCGGTCGCAAAACATTGTTATATCCCCTGACTCACTATTAGGAAAGGACACCCTTAGCATGCCCCTTTCTAATAGCAAATCACAAACCATATTTTGCAAGTCGTTAATAGGGTACGGACTCATAAAATAGGGATGGTACATGGCAAAAAGCCTTTTACATGTCACAAACGGCCCAATAGGCCATTTGTGACTGGTAAAAGTGCCTCATACATCTGGGCCTTTGTATACATGCTTGCAAATATTTTATCACTATTGAAACAATTTTAATGGACCATTGATCTGAAAATGAACAGCATATTACTATATCATCAAATGATATTTTCAAAACATAAGGGTTTGGTAATAACTCTGTAGGTCCCTGTATTTGAAAGTGAACTTTTTCCCAAACCACACCTCCAACACAGGATATGCAGTGATGTTCACAGCATGGTGATCCTGACATGCTCTGTGATGAGAAAAATTGAGTTGCAATTCCTGAACTACAGGGAAGGGCACAGTATTATCAGACATGTAATGTCCTTTTATTAACAGCAAAACTATAATCATCATGATGATCCATAATAAGAAACAGCACTCCAGTAGCAATAGGACCATGGTGGTATTAGATATCCATCTTGAAACCCGAAACAAACAGAAAGGCATCAACAATGTTGAACAACTGTGCAGTGTGTTGGCATGTCACTTAGTTAAAAAAATGCATCAGAATCATTGTATACAATGACATCTCAAAGAATGTTTGCTGAGGGGGTGGCTCATAATGTGCTACGGCTGTAGTTGAGATGGTTGGGATTGTTGAAATTGCACCATCAGGTGCCTTGTGGAATGTGGTAGTTGGTATAAAGCTGGGTTGACAGCATGCTATGTAGCCCTCTTATTGGGACTCTGGATGTCAGTGTGGCTGTACTCTTTTTGGGGTAGTTTCTTCAGCATAGGAGGAGACTATGAGATTCTTGTTTGAATGTACTTTGGTGTGAAGGGGGCCTTCTGAAAAGAATTGGCCTCATAATGCTTTTTAACATGATCAATTGCCACCTTACTGTTTTTCTTTGAACCAGGCAAAGAAGACAGATCTACTATGCTAAAGACTGGAATACTGTAAGATCCCCAAAAGACTTGTTTATCAGTGATCTTCTCTTGGTCCAGATCTTTAACTTTGGCGAGCCATCTGTCAACAACTTTAGAAAACTTACCTTTGCCGATGGTGGATTTGGAATGATTTGGATTAGATAGCTTGCCTCTAACCTCTTGGATTATCTTGTATGATTGTAGCCTCTCAGCAAGACTGCTTGATTAGGGGCGGCAACCCTTTTGTTTGTAGGTGACTGAGTCACTCCTATGCCAGTTGGAAGCTGTCGGCCCAAACCTCCAGACTCTCTAGTAGTACCACACCCAAACACTATGGGGGTCATTACAACCCTGGCGGACGGTGTTAAAGCGGCGGTAAGACCGCCAACAGGCTGGCGGTCTTTTTTTAAGTATTATGACCATGGCGGTTACCGCCATGGTCATCCGCCACTTCACCGTTCCGCCCGCCAGAGCAGAGACGACCGCTGGGCTGGAGACCTGGGTCTCCAGCCCGGCGGCCGTCACAATACCGCCGCCGGTATTTCGACCCGGCTTACCGCCGTGGATTTCCAGCGGTAGGAACCGCCATGAAATCCATGGCGGTAAGCCCTATCAGTGCCAGGGAATTCCTTCCCTGGCACTGATAGGGGTCTCCCCCACCCCCACCACGACTCCCTCCCGTACACCCCCCACCACCCCTGCCCCCCCCGAAGGTGGCAGGGCCCTCCTCCCCACCCCGACCCTCAACATCACATAACTCACACACACACGACACGCACACAGGCACCACCAACACACATACACACACACACACCAACATACATGTCTACATCCACACACTCAGTCAGACACGCACACGCATATACAGACATACACGCACACATCCATACAGACATACATACAGACATACACGCACTCTTTCCCAACACACGCAACACACCCGCAAGCATACACGCACTCACACCCCCTCTACATACACAGACGCACACCCCCATGCACCCACACAACACCCCCCACCCCCCTCCCCTAACGGACGATCGACTTACCTTGTCCGTCGATCCTCCGAGAGGGGATGGGAGCCATGGGGGCTGCTCCACCAACACCACACCGCCAACAGAACACCGCCGCGCCGAATCACAGGACGTGATTCGCTGGGCGGTGTTCTGTTCTCGTGGCGGTGGAGGTAGAGCACCCTCCACTTCCCCGCCGCCCGCCAGTATGGCTGTTGGCGGCTCTCCGTCGTAAAAAGGACGGAGAGCAGCCAACAGTCATAATACGCCGAGTGGCAAACCGCCACCACTGGCGGTCTTCCGCACGGCGGTCCCTCGGCGGTCTTGTTGAAAGACCGCTGAGGTTGTAATGACCCCCTATGTAATAATGGTGATTTGTGGAAGCCAACAGGGACATCATGCTGAATCAAATCTCACCCCTTTTCTCTTGTTAGAAATAAGGGGTTCATTCTAACTCTGGCGGGCGGCGGAGGCCGCCCACCAGAGTTCCCCCCTCCGAAATACCGCGGTCAGTAGACCGCGGAGGGTATTCTAAGTTTTTCCCTGGGCTGGCGGGCGGTCGCCAAAAGACCGCCCGCCAGCCCAGGGAAAAACTCCCTTCCCACGAGGATGCCGGGTCGTAATCGAGCCGGCGGATTGGGAAGGTGCGACGGGTGCTGTTGCACCCGTCGCGTATTTCACTGTCTGCCAAGCAGACAGTGAAATACTTGTAGGGGCCCTCTTACGGGGGCCCCGCGACCCCCCCTACCGCCATCCGGTTCCCGGCGGGCGGACCGCCGGGAACTGGATGGCGGTAGGGGGGGTCGGAATCCCCTCGGCGGCGCAGCTAGCTGCACCGCCTTGGAGGATTCCAAAGAGCGGCGGTACACTGGCGGGAGACCGCCAGTGTTGCCGGTCCGACCGCGGCTTTACCGCCGCGGTCGGAATGCCCTTGGGAGCACCGCCGGCCTGTCTGCGGTGCTCCCGCCGACCCTGGCCCCGGCGGTCTTAGACCGCCGGGGTCAGAATGACCCCCTAAGTCTCTTACACACACACACAGGCAATTAAGAAGATGCAGGACAGTTTTCAATATATTTCTTGAAAAGACTGCAATCTATGATAAAATGCCTGTGCTGCAATGATTATGACAATGAGAAATAACAGAAGCAGAATGGTGAGGACAAAAGTAGTAAATATGAAAACCCCCAACATATTCCAATAACATGAAATATGAAATTTCTAGTAATAAAGCCTAAACCCTACCTTAAAGTGAGAGTTGGCATGATAAGCCTAATCTGCCAGTACACTGTCCATGAGAGACACCCCCAAACCCATTACCTTGGGTTGAGATCAGCCCCTTAGTCTTGGATCAGGAATCGTAGAGACCCAAGGCTGCGATTCACTGCAAAGAAGTGTGGAGTCTAGATGGTGTATCCTGGTGGAGCTCCCTTAGTCTTGTGAAGTGTTTTTAGGGCACATGGTATTGTTTGTGCAGGAATCCTGACGCGAGTATGCACCTAAACATCAGATTGTATATGCAAACTTGGCAGCAATTACATAACAACTTCCTGTCATGTTCACATTCTGTTCTTGTTAACGTAAAATAAAAGGAGCATGATGACATTACCCATGTAAATCACTGATAATTACACTTTCTCAGAATGACACTGATTAGTACAATAAAAACATTTCTCTAAAGAGCCTGCATATGCAAGCAGTGCTAAAAGGAAATAAATAATTAAATAGAATAAAACAAAGCATGATAAATAGCTCAAAGGGGACTAGGTAAAAGGGGCAACAGGCCTGCAAGCTAAAAGCTAAGCTATCTCCTGTGCCCTAGCAGGGAACTCAAATGGACCCACGACAGGATGTTCTGTACGACAATTAAACGGTTGTCTAGGTCAAACTTTTCCTCCTCCGTCACCTTTACAGGATTATCAAGATGGGGCACAGGCATAGATAACCTGAAGAGAATCTCATAAGCAGTGCGACCACTTAATACTACTATAGGAAAATGATTTAACACTCTCTGAACTCCATACAGAATACGTAACCAACTCAGTCCTGTACTTATCACCTAGCAGTCAGTGGTTGTTAAAGCCAACCATTGGTGCGCTCTAATAACCCATCGCTTCTTCGAAAAAATGGGTGAAAATATTGCAAACATACTCCTAGAGCAGACATAGCATTCTTAAACGCATTTGCAGCAAATGTAGGACCTTTGGCTGACTGAAAGTTATGAACTGCACCTTTTATGACTGCTTGAGCACCAGCATTTCTTTGTGGTATAAATCAATAATCTGGAGCATAAATTAACAGAAACCACCATGTATTAATATTGCTTTAGTGATATGACTGGCCGATATGGTTGAGGAAAATTACCCTGAATGGAGATAGTAAAGGGAGTCTGCAGGGCATCTTGAAACATGATAAACATGGAAACATGACATTGCTACTCATGCTTTTTAGTTTGTTTAGGTAGGTATAGTCACAAGTATCTTTGCTGCAGCATGGCTACTGTGGCACTCATGCCAGCATGGAAAGGTATTAATCCCTCATGAGATACCTTAATTAAATCTAATTGGGCATGCTCATTAGGAATATGTCTATCTCCACTCCGGGCATGAACACCATTGTACGTTACCTTGAGTGAGGGTGAAGGAGTGCATGCTGGCAAAGCCATCAGGAGGCAACTCCTCCTTAGCCTTTTCCCAGTATTGCTGTTAAAATGTGTGTTGATCCTAGCTTGAGATCTGATTACCACAGTAACTTTGAAAGTTGATACTGATGCTTATGCAGCCAAGTGGGCTACAGAGTTCCCTTGAACGTGTACTCCTGTACTTTTATGGACCAGAGTGTGTTGAACATGGATAAATAGAAGCTTTTCTTGTGACACAGTCACCTTTCCCCAGAGGTGTCTATTTTATATTGATTTATCTTTTTAATCTCTTCCAGTGCCAAGGTGCTAACAGATGAATCTGATGCTATTTGTGCGGGAAGTGATGGATCAGCCTGAGCTGTGCATTGCAATCAGCAAGTTTTAGTTTGTGTATGTAGAGGCTTGAATTTGCCTTCTTCAAAGAGTCCTTCTGTTTAGAACCAACCACAGGATGTGTCGAACCATCTGTGTAGAATAAACTCTTATATTTCTCAGTTGGTGAATTATTAGGAATCTGTTTTGTATTTTGTGAATATTGTAGAAATTATTGTGTGCTGCTAGTTGGATCATACTCAAATTTTACATCAACTGCACTTATCAAGTCAGCTTACGTAGGTGTTCGCACTAGGAATTTTTGCTTTTGTCATCACTTCTAGTGTAGAAATAAGAGAAACTATGAGAATAAGCTTCCCCCATTCCAATGGGCACTCTTTCAAAATGGTTGATTGCAACGAGGTAAACATTTTCTTTGTAGGAGTGAAGTGTGCCTGAGTTATAGAATACAAATGTGATACACAGGCTATTGGAGTTATCTGCTCCTCACTGTCAACTATGTATGTGTAGCCTGAGGAACTGGGAAACACTTCCAACAACTATGTTTGTTTTGTTATCCCTAGTCTGTAAATATTTAGGTCCTGATTTAGTTTTTTTCACCAATTAATTACTCAGGCACAAGCGTGATGGATATCCCATCCACCATATTGCAAGTGTCATTGGATATTAATCACTTTTAATACAACAGATAGGATATCAGTCACGTTTGTGAAGGAGTATACCATCCAACAAAATCTAAGCCAGGCCAGGCCATTAGTCTCTAACATGTCTGCATGTATTCCATGTAAGATATTGTGTGTTATCCTGTCGAAAGTCTTTCAAAAAGTCTTTCAAATAGTAAAAGGGTTTCACTAACTCAGTATAAAGTCCTACCGAAGTTAAGACATCCCATTGGTGTTCCTTAGTTTCTCAATCTATTTGGAAGCTTGAAGGTGGCTCAACTCTGCAGAAACTCTAATGCCAGACCCTTACCCTGACTGGATAGCTCATACCCAGGGAAGAAACATTCAAGTAAAAAAAATGTTTAAGTTAGTCTTGAAACCCTGTGTGGTCAGTATTTTCATTACACAGTCCACCCTAGTCAGGTGTTCCTTTAAATATCATCAATGTATGATAATACATTGGGATCTGGTTGTAAGAGATCCATAATTTGTGGTGCAAATAAACCAGGTCTATTCTTATAGTCCATGTTGGACCTGGCCCTTTCTGAAGGTCATCCCCAAACTTTTTGCCTTCCTCCTCCTCTTTTTCTGACCTCGTTTTTGTTGGCTTTAGAACTCTGGGACTTTACCACTGCTATTCAGTGCTAAGGTGCATGTGCCCTCTGCTTAGAACACAGTAACATTGGCTTATCCACAATTGGCATATTTAATTTACTTAGAAGACCCTAGTAAATTCACTACCTTTGCACTTGGCCCATAAATTAAATGCTAATAGTGGGCCTGCAGCACTGATTGGGCCACTTACTTAAGTAGCTCTTCAACACATATCAGGTGTGCCAGTGTGGAGCCTGTGTTTTAAACTGCCATGTCAACCTGGCAAGTTAAATCCTCTTGCCAGGCCCAAAACTTCCTTTTTAATACATATAAGTCACCCGAAGGTAAGCCCCAGACAGCCCGGGTGCAGGGTGCAGTGTCTTTAAAAAGTATGGCATGCATGATGAAACCTAATGGAGCAATCATAACGCCCTTTTTGTCAAAGGTGTTTTTCCATTTGACAGGAATAACAGACCAGCAGCGTATGATAGTACTAGCAAACACACCAATGATGGTCTAAGGGTAGAGTGACACCTTAAAGATCCTGCACCGACTTTAAATGGCCTTCTTGATTTTTCTGGGCTGTCTAGGGGAAGGGTCCAGGGACAAGCTCTTTTCTAGCTTTCAGCAATTATGTGCCATTGTTAAGAACCTTTTATCGAAACCTCTTAAACCCAAGTCAGAACGCCCTTGCTAGATAATTGCTGCCTGAAGAAGGCATTAGCTAGGACCCCCAGGAATGAAAAAGCAGTTCAGGAGTCTAGAAAGATGTATAAAATGGCCATCAAAGAAATGAAGTGCTTCCTGTTTAGAAACAAATTGCAAATTGCTCGAAATGATTGCCGTGCATAATAGCAGCAAGGTATTTTGGGGGACAGTAAATAGGTTCTATCAGAGAGATGCACCTCCAATTAACCTTTTGAGCATTAATATCTCAGGACAGGAATTGGTAATGGATTTTACTGATGTATATAAAAAAAGAGGGATGGAGAGTGTGAGAATGCTTTGCAACAGTCTCTTGCCAGCTTGATTTAATTACAAGTTACTGTACAAGAGGTTGAGGCTGCTATTCATGTTAGTGCTGGCGGCAAGGTGCCGGGCCCGATCCCCATGGATTAGATGTAACTCTGATTTACGGGGATCCTTACTTACGAATGTATTTAATAACTTTGTGTAATAGGATTCCCGAGTCTTGGTCCCTTTCTACAATTAAGCCAATTTTAAAAAAAGGAGATAGTGGGTCACCCAAATGCCTCAGGCCTATATCCTTGGTTGACAGCTCTGTTAAGATATTGGGGAGGGTTATTTTTAACCGTTTGCAGCTATGGAGAACAAAATACTATCCCCTTGTCAGTATGGCTTTCATCCAGGGCTTGGTACAGTGGAGCATCGCTTGAATTTACAGCTGATAATAAGTAAATATACAGGTGCCAAGCACTGACCACTGTACCTGGCCTTCATGGACCTGTCAACCGCGTTTGATTGCATGAGTAGAAGAAAGCTGTGGCTGATGCTAATTAAATTAGGGATAGATGTTGCCATAGTTAATTTTCTGCATGGCCTTCATGAAAATATGGATGCCAGGGTGTGATATGGCCAGTCTGGTGAACTGTCCATTTTTTTCCCTTTAGCAAGCAGGGTGTGACAGGGGTGCGTGTTAGCACATCTTCTTTTTGTTTTACATATTACTGATTTAAGTGCCTGTTTATCAAATTTGATTCTGGACATTCCAAAATTTGACAACTCCGCCGTTCCGGCCTTACTGTATGTCGACGATTCGGTTCTGTTGGCTAGCACCCCTCGTGCATTACGTAGCCTGGTTGACGCTTTTGTGTTACTTATACACAACTTAGATATGAAACTTTTGCTACCTGGCTTTGGATTTTTCCTCAAGTAATACCTGGGTGACACAAGTAAATACAGCCCGGCAGAAAATTGGAAGGTCAGCGGGTTCCCTTATAAATTTAGTCACAAAAACAGCAGGTCTACAATTTCCCCTTTTATTAAGATATATCAAATGCAATGCATTCCTACTGCTGTATACGGAGCTGGAGTGTGGGGGTATCAAAATGTTACAGCTCTACAGCTAGAAGAAAACAGAATCTGTGGAAGGCTATTGAATCTTCTGCCCTCGAGTGAAAATGTAATCTTGCATTCCAAATTGAATTTATAGAGCATATTTCAGACGATATATGATTGATGTCACTCTTGCTCTTGGTGAGCGTGTGGTGCAATAAAGAGGCAAGTCTTAATCGGGAAATAATAATGGATTGTGTGAATTTAGATAATGGGCCTTCCATTCCTTGGCTGAATTATGTTGGTAAATCTCTGGCCAATATTGGTCTTCCTGAATTGTTCAGCAAACCTGGTTCGATCACTAAAACTGTTAAAAGGGCGGTGAGGATGAGGTTTGGTGAACATGCTTCTTTACAGACGGTTCAGGATGCCATTCGTAAACTGACCATTCACCATTTTTATTCCATTTCGGCAATTGGTGTTACGCCTTTGTATCATACCTTAGTGTTAACGAGTTGGGAGAGGTCACTTCTCCTCAGATTTAGATCGGGGAGCGTTTGGCACTTAGGCCCTCATTACAACCCTAGCGGTCCAAGACCGCCAGGGCTGTTTCATAGGAAGCACCGCCAACAGGATGGCGGTGCTTCCCATGGGATTACGACCGTGGCGGAAGTGCCGCGGCCGCACCGCCAGGGCGGTTGTAATCCGCAAGGGCAGCGCTGCCCAGGGGATTACGAGTCCCCCTACCGCCAGCCTTTTCCTGGCGGTTTGAACTGCCAGGAAAAGGCTAGCGGTACGGGGAGTCGCGGGACGCCTGGGGGCCCCTGCACTGCCCATGCCACTGGCATGGGCAGTGCAGGGGCCCCCTGACAGGGCCCTGTGCAGCTTTTCACTGTCTGCTATGCAGACAGTGAAAAGCACGATGGGTGCAACTGCACCCGTCGCACGGCCGCCACACCGCTGGCTCCTGTGTTGCGGCCGAGATCCCCCAGCGGGGATCTCCAAATGGCCGCGGCGGGGTGTGGCTGCATTGGCGGCCGCCCGGCGGTCCGATCTTGGCAGGCCTTAGTATGTTTTAATGATGGGACCACTGTGTGGGGTAGCTTGCTGCCCCCTTGTCCTTGCATTGGTAGGGCAGAATAATCTTTGCTGCATTATATGTTTTTTTGTAGTTTTTATTGTAGGTTTTTCAGTTTTGCCTTTAACCTTTATTAAGAAGTTTAGCTTTTTGGAAAAGTAGAGAGGCCTTAGTTTTTCTTCAAATGTTAAATAGCCCTGACATCTGCTTTAGAGTGTGTTGCTTCCTAAAGCTGGCTATTCGCAGTAGAAACTTAATGGAGGGTAGTTGCCCGAGTAGACATGAGTTTTAGGTGGTCATCTCTATACCATTTTAATGTTGTTTTTATGCAATGGATTGAAATTTTAAGGTTTTAAATATTAATGAATTGTGACTGTTAAGATGTATTATTGTATTGTTTACTGTGTGCTTTTATTACCTTTTTAGGATCAAATAAAGACTACTGGAATTGGATTTGGACATGCACATTTACGTTTTACATGTTCTAGTAATGAAAAACTCTTACATTTGTTTTTCACTACTGCAATGCCTATCTCTACCATAGGAAAACATTGGGATTACCTTATTATATTTTAGATGTTTCATTTCCATTTGGGAAGAGCTGGGACCCACAATTTTGGTGTCTTTAGAACCACAATTTAAAATCACAATTTATGGTGAAGCCAGATTTTAAATTGTAATTCTGAAAATGCCACTTTTAGAAAGTTGGCATTTTCTTACTTTAACCATCTGGTGCCTTCTGCCTGTCTCTGAATACACGTCTGGGTGGGTGACAGCTGGGCTCTTGTGCATTCTCTCCAGACAGCCACACTCATTCATTCATTAGCTTTATTTCAGTAAAACACAAATACCATAAAAGCACATCACAAGAAATCACAATTTTACAAAAATAAACTATAGATAAATGTCCTTAAGTATAAAACATTTTCCCTTTAAGATCATACCGTATAAAGATCATACCATATAAAATCGTGATAGAAAGTATATTAAATCTTCCTTAATAAATATTGTGACACAAATATCTTCCTAGTTAAAAACGACAGATAGGTTAAAATAAAGTACAAAACTTTCCCATTATAAACTCCTACTAGTGTGATAATTTTAACATTTTCATCTAGATAGCTTGCAAAGGCAAATGCCACCATGTCCTCGGTATTAGACCTAAAAATTCTAAGGGCAGTAAAACGGGTCTGAAAGCCCATAATTCTACAAAGAGGTACAATCCATTTAGTTTGTTGTCTATCATAAGCAGGACAATGGAATAATACATGTGCACTACATTCGGGAAGGCAGCAGCCCATCGGACAAAGATTGGCATAAGGATCATCTTTGGACCAAGTTCAAGTAAAAGAACGTAGCGGTAGCGAGCCTATCCTGAATCTGATGTAAAGGGCACGGGCTCGTGGGAATGTAATCAAATCCATATATGATTCAAACTCGTAGTGACATTTGACTGATGTAAACTTGTCAGACAAACTACCTAGAGGGACCTCTGCTAGTTTCCTCACTTTTAGCCACCGCCAATATCCATCCTTTACAACTTGTGCCGCATTTTTGGGTAAATCATTAGGGACCATCCAGAAATGGACCAGCCCCAGTTTAGTCAGAATGGCCCTAACATGCTTGCACCAGGGAATTTTTTCCATATAGTTTCCACTAATCAGGGCTTTCAACCATGTCCTATACGGATTAAGTATATCCAAGGACCATATTCTAATCCAATATAATATTGGTTTCAACGCTGCTATATGAGCAATAGAATGGAGGTTCACGTCCATGCGTACAGGTAACGTAGGAGAGCTAGTGGGTATTCTTAGGCTAGACTTTATAACAGAATTTTCAGCAATCTCCAAATCCTTTAGGTTACCATGTCCCCATAGCTCTGCTCCATAAAGAGCACTCCCTCTTACCTGTAGCTTGTATATTTCTATTGCTGGCGTGATTGTGAACCTAGGGGACCTGTTTGCAAATCTCAGTACGCCACCCAGATTCTGCTTCAGTGACATGTGTGCCCTTGCTATCTGAGCCTGCCATCTATGCGTATCCTCAAGTCTGACCCCAAAATACACAAAATCTGCAACTCTCTCAAGCTCTACCCCTTCCATAGAGATACTCTTTCTTACTTTGTGTTTGTTGTCACCAAAAAGATCATGTACTTTGTTTTCGTAGAGTTCACTTCAAGACCGTGATCTCTACAGAAGGATGTGAATTTTTGTAGTATGTTTCCTAGACCGGATGCAGTTTGGGATAGCAATAATGTATCGTCCGCAAAGAGCAGGCATGGTGTCTTCACCCCCCCTAATTTGGGTGCTTTGTTGTCACAAGCAAATAGATAAGGAATACAAGCATTTATAAATATTAGGAAAAGGGTTGGGGCCAAAACACACCCTTGTCTCACTCCCCTTTTAATTGGGATCTCTCTTGTTGTTTCCCCATTTGCTCCCCATCTAACTTTGGCAAAGGCCTTATTGTACAAGCTTTTGATTGTATTTAATAGCGTACATGGGAGTCCTGCTCTATCCAGTATCTCCCATAGCTTTTGGCGTGGGACCAAGTCAAAAGCAGATCTGAGATCCACAAAGGCTACGAATAACTTCCCTCCTTCCAGGTCGACAGACTTCCATTTAATCGTGAGGAATCTAAATATCTGGTCGATTGTGCTAATTTTTTCCCTAAAGCCGGCTTGGAAGTCACTCAGGATTTGAGATTCTTGCATCCATGCCTTGGTTCTTATCAGGATCTGATGGCAAAATATTTTTGGGAGATTATCCAAAAGACTAATTGGCCTGTAATTTGTTGGGTCAGATCTATTTCCCTTTTTATAGATAGGTATAATGATAGCACCCCTCCAGGTGCGAGGATAATTTCCAGTGGCCAAGACTGCATTAGATACTTTATTTATATATGGGACCCATAGCTCTGGGTCAGATTTATATAACGCTCAAAGAGAGCTTAGTTGTGACTGTTGGGCCAACCCTGGGAAGTATGGGAGGGTAGAGTTGACACACCTGAGCGGGCTATATCCTTATCCCACACAAAGGGCCGAATCTCTCCAGCCCAGAACCAAAGTGACTCCAAGGGCCTTCTGGCTTGCCTCCTGTTCTTCTGAAGTCTCATGGACAGCAAAGACTTGTCTCCATCCTGCGACAGCACCTGGACTTTGCTTGTTGCAAGTCTAGCCCTGCCAAGTTGTACCAAACAAGTCCTGGGCCCTTGGAAGTGGGTACAAAGTGCTGCAACTGCCAGAACCTACACGTCAATGTCGATGCCCTGATTGGAACTCGCTCATCTCCATCAACACTGATGCATCGCCGCTGCTGCGAGAATCATGGATACTGCATAGCCATCGAAACCAGTGCATCACAAATGCTGTGTGGCTTGCAAGCATCACATTGCTGACTGCACGATGCATCATCTCCATTCTCAACGAATCATTGACTTTGCGTGGCTCAGAGCTGATGCATTGCTTACATCTTCAGGATCAATGCCAACGGATCTCCTCCATTGCTCCTCACAATTTGTTCTCGATGTTGACGCAACTCTGAACCAAGGTACTGTTTGAATGTGCTAAGTCTGGTTCCTG
Organism: Pleurodeles waltl; assembly: GCF_031143425.1. Classification (NCBI taxonomy): domain Eukaryota; kingdom Metazoa; phylum Chordata; class Amphibia; order Caudata; family Salamandridae; genus Pleurodeles; species Pleurodeles waltl. The sequence continues at coordinate 523,673,665 of NC_090442.1, forward strand.
TATCTGGCGCTCCATCGTAGTTGGCCTGACTTTTCCAGGATTGACTTGGTCTAGTGCAATCAGATTGCCCCGGTTGGCGTTTTATGCTTTTAAGCATTACAGTTTCATTTATTCTTCAAAAATTCATATCTTGACTTTTACCTATTGGGTTTTTGTTGTTTTGGTCTTATTTTGTTCATTAAATTAAGCCCTATTATTCTAACCAAGTGTGGTATCTTTTTGCGTGTTGTTTTCACAGTTTTACTGTTTGAAGTGTTGCACTAATACTTAACAGATTGCCTCTTATGTTAAGCCTGACTGCTCTGTCCCAAGTTACCAGGGAGTGAGCACAGGTTAATTTAGGGTGTGTTGGTGACTTACTCTGACTAGGATTGTGGTTCCTGCCTGGACAAAGTGCATACCTCTGGCAACCAGAAACCCAATTTCTAACAGTCCATAAGTAATCATTTGCAGAGAAAGTAGTTGGATATTCACTTTGAGGGTCGCGCTTTGATTGAAAAACCCATCACAAATGTCCAGGATTCTTTTGTATTTTTTTCCAGAAAAGATTTGTCATAAGTGCTGTGCTACAACCATTTTGTACAGCATAAGTTTGAGTGTATGAGTTAACATTTCTATTGTCAAAAATAGGGGTGTTCATTGTAGATCTGCAAGGTACTATAATGCCTTGATATTGTAGCTGTCCTAAGATACATTTTATGTTGCATTTTGCTTCTGGCTCCAGAGGATATTGGGCCTAAATTTGCGGCTCACTCTGTGAATGAATAACATATTTGACAAAATCTTTATCCCACCCCACTTGGTTTCTGTATACAGCAGCTTGTTTTAGAGCCTACTCTGATGTAAATCTTTCCCTGAGGTTTACGGGTACTAAGGAGGAAAATGCTAAAATCATTATCTCCTCTCAGCATATTCCTTATAAAGACTGGAGCCCAGTCATTCTCTACAAGAATGATGTCACAAACATCTGATAAATGTGGCCAGAATATCACCTTTATTGTGTGTGATATATCCTTCACAGTGTATATTAAAATATTATTCACCCCATCGAGAGGGTTTATATGTCAATCCAAAGTTTCAAACTGTATAATTTCATCAGATGATTTTACCAAGGGGAACTCTTTCAGAGTCTGGCAAACTCTTTTCACTTCTACTGCACTGTCTGGAAGCATTGTCACCTAACTACCGTACTGCAGAAGTATCTGTAGTTTTCTGGACATGGTTTTTACTTGGACCAACAACGTTCTTCTTTTTAAAGTATATTTTAGAGTTGGGACCTTTCTCTTTCTTCTTTATATTAACCTCAGCTTCATGTTATGATACACTTTTTTACTCAACATACTCATCCTTTATGTTTTACTCGGTCCATCTAGTCCTTAACCGGTCTGAATCCTGGAAAGAGCAGGAAGGATGGATTTCAGTATTCTGATGCTAGTCGTTTTTTATTTTATTTTATCATGGTCCCAAAAATTATAACCTCTCCAGCCAAACTTCTAAGTTGATAGAGATCCAGTCCTATTTTATTCATTTTCTGCTTCTTTTTAATTTCTGACTGCGGCTTCTTTGTGAATATTACTCAGAATGATTAAGGAAACAGTTTTCCTTTGTTTCATCCCTAATTCAAGAACTAGTGTAGCTCCATGCTTATTTTGTTCCAATGTTGTTCCTTGAAGGGTCAAATTTATTATACTCGCCCCAGTCTCTGCAACAGTAGGGAAAGTGTTTGATTTTGGAGGGGTGAAATTTTCTATTTCCACTCCAAACAACGCAACAGTAGGGAAAGTGTTAACTGAGAAAATGTTTATTGTTCTATTTCTACTGCAGTGTAAGCAAAAGTAGGAAAAACACTACACTTCACACACATTACATATATGAGTAACCTCATGAATGTAGAACAAATATTAAACTATTAATACAAACAAACAAATGTATATATATGTGTGTGTGTATACGTGTGAGATTAAAAAACAAAAACAATCAATTTGCATAATTATTTAATTTTTAAAAAATCAATTAATAAATAATTGTTGTTCTTTCCACCATGCACCCCTACAAACCTAGGAGCTTGTACTTAAAAAAATCTAAAAGAATAACTGTCCAGAACTTAGATATTTAAAATAAATTAAGTAATTAGTAGACAATTAATAAAGAATTGCTAATTAATTATTACTTAATTAACATCCCATCCTAGAAAGCACATAGAAAAACAGGTGAAAAAACAAGGAGAAAGCAGTAAAAATGAGGGAAAAGCAAAGAGAATTCACTTGAAAAACAGGGAAAAGAGCAAAAAGAGAGCAGTGAGAATGAGGGAAAAGTAAGGATAAAGCACACAAAAAATGGGGGAGAAGCAAGGAGAAAGCTGTGAAAACCAGGGAAAAGCAAGAAGCGGACACACAAAAAACAAGGGAAGCAGCAAGGAAAAAACTGTGAAAAGGAGGGAAAGCATGGAGAGGGCACAAAAATGGGAACAAGCTAGGAGAAAGGAGTGAGAACGAGGTAAAAGCAAGGAGAAGACACTCAAAAAATGGTGAAAAAGCAAGGAGAAGACAGGAGCAAGAGTGATGCAGCAGCACGAAGAGAACTGGGTGTGGGACTACAATGTAAGTAAAATAAATAAGTATTCCATATTTTACATAAGTAAAAATCAATTGAATAATTAATTAACAATTAATAATAAATTAATTACTTAACTTACCACCCTACTGCCCTACAAACCTAACAGCCTGTAACAAAACTATAAGTAAAATAAATTAGTATTCTATAAAATTCATAATTGAAAACAATTATTTATTTGTTAATTAATTATTACCTAATTAACTGACCACCCTACACCCCTACAACCCGCAAATAGCATATAACAAAAATAAATCAACATTTTATAAATTATATAAAAAATATCAATCATAAAATTAAAAAACAATTATTAAATAATTGGTAATTCTTAATTCCCTAACTTCCCACCCTGTCCCCCTACAAGCCCAACAGCTCACAAAGATACTATAAATTATTATTAAAAATTAAGTTAAAAAGCCTAAATCACTTAGAATTCAAGTTATATTTTAAAAACAATACTATTTATATCAATAGTTTTAACACATAAAAGTAATATATCAACTAAAACACCTTAAAATAATTTAAAAACTATGGGCCATAGTTATGGGCTTTGTGGTGCAGGACAGTGCAGCAAGTTACCTTGCTGAGCTGCCCTGCATCACAGGGAAAGGGCAGGGATGTGCTGTATTTATAATATACAGCATATTCCAGTTCTTTTCCCTGTGCCTGCACCCTTTTGGCAGCCTTGCACCAATGCAGACACCCTTGCACCATGGTGCAAAGGTGCCTTCATTGCATACAGGATGGTTTTTGTGCAGGAAGGAACATCTTCATGAGCAAAAACAATTCTGAGAGGGTTTCCCTCTTTCTATGTGTGCTGCAGAATGCAGCATACACCCATGCTCCACCCATGGAATCCCTACCTGGTGCACAGCAATGTAACACAAAGAATAGTGCTGTGTTACATTATTTGAGATTTATGAAGTCATGCACGGGCCCGCAAAGTGGCCTTGTGTGGCTTCATAAATCTCACTTAAGGTTTGTGTCACTCTTGCACCACATTGCGTGGTGCAACAGTGATGCAAACCAGGCTGTAAATATGGCCCTATATTTTAATCACTTTATTAGTGAAAACGATATTAACAACATTAATATTATTTACAACCATATTACTTCAAGATAATAACAATATTCTTGTCAATGATATTTGTGCATCATGATATTTATGTATCACAATATTTAATTTCCGATATTTCTGTCTCCCGATATTGTTAGATTGATATTTTGTCCAAATATCTATAAATTGAAAACAGAACAGCCTGATATAGCTAAATTGTGGAATTAGAAGAACCAGTACAGGAACTGCCACATGGTTCACAAAGCACCAACCTGGCACCTTCCCTGCAGCACACATATATCACCTTCTCAGAGTAGATGGTAAATATGAGTGTTAATCTCTCCCCGAGTGAGGGAAACCCCGCAGACCTCCACCTGGCAAAACCAAGCCCCCATATATATTCCCCTTTTAAAAAGGAATTAACTTGTAATTACACAGTATTGACAAGGTACTACTGCATAGCAACGTTAATTTCATGTGCAAAAGGTGCGCCCTGACACAAATCTGCATGTAGTAATGAGGGCCGAAATAATACACCCAGATTGTATCTCTATTTCTCTTATGTTAACCCCCACACGGTAACTGATTTTATGTGACCCTGTAGCAGCACCTTAAAATGTTTTTCTATTTTTTAAATAATTCTTTAATATTTCATTTGTTTATACTCATCATCCAAAGTGAAGTAGAACATCCACTATAGAATCATAGGAGTAAAAAATGGGAAGTTCTCGAAGGCATAATACAATAAATAAAGCTATCACTTTGCTTGCTGAAGCATATAATCCGAATTGTAGCTGATAAGTGTCAACTGTAAAAAGGACACAATTATAAAAAATGGTGTACAAGTAGAACTGAAGTGAATCAAAAATGTTGGATCAAATGGTACACAGACCACGTGCAATCATGAACAGTGTAAAATAAAAGAAGCCGTGAAAGAGTATAGTAATATGGCTTTGTGAGTAACATGAAGTTCACTTTAACAACAATAAATCTGTTTCTATAGAAGAGTGGGTGAAAGAGAAAGGTGAGACGCAACACATCATGAAACCTCACCCCACAATTCACATAAAACACATTAATGCCACTAATATGCATCTGCAAAAGGTGTGTATAGGTATGCATAAAGATTTGTATAATTCACCTTCTACTCAGGCTAAGCGTACAGCATGCATCATACACGTAAGCATCTTATCTGGGATGTGAGGCACTATATGAATGCAACTATAATACAAAACTGTAATAAATTTGGTTATTAGTTTTGCAGGATGTGCGGCCTGCACAAGTAACAGGCCTACAGAACAGGCCATTCTGGCAACCAAGCACCCCATTGTAGCATTTAACTCTCTCAGGGTAACAAAGCACAGAAATACAAGGCTTACTTTGGGGAGGTGGTGTGGGCTAGTAATAAGGATTTTCTGGCACGCAATAATAACACTCAATAAATGATTGTCCAGTCAGTTCTTTTTCTTAGAAAAAGAAAAAGTACATTTATTACACACAAAACAAAATATTACACATCAATGTACATAAAATATATACATCAGGCAGATAGGAATACCTTTGGTGACATTCTGAAATCATATTTGACGCCAAAAGGGTCATGACCCCAAGATCACAGTAGCTCCCCTCCTATGCCAGAAAGAACATCACAATATAGGTGGGTATAACTTTAAATAAAGTAGTCTATTGGCTTTGTCACAAGTCATCCCATCAATTTGTCAAGGAGGTCATCACAACAATGATATAAGGCAAGCCCACATGTTAAAAAAACAGACTGTCAGTAAAATCAGTACCCATATCCAAATGCAATCATTATTATCAATAAAGTGTTGCAATGTTTATTCAAAATCACTATCAGTAATATACTGTCACTAAAGCATTTAAAATCAACATTGCATGTGTCTGAGTCTTCCTTGTATTGTTTCTGGCCACATACAATGAAACCATAGAATTAGTCCTTAGAGGTTGCTGCACATCCAGACTATAGACGAAAAGTTCAAGCCAGATGAGTGTTTTGAAATGAAGACTATTCAGCCTGAGAGTCATACATGTCATGGCCCCTGAAACTTATGGCCACTTTTCAAATCCTTTCTGTAAGAGTAACTGCTGCACTCTCTACAACCCTCTAAGTTGCTTAGGTTATACCTGGTGGTGCCTCTGCCTCTGTGTGTAAATATGCTTGCGTGAGTCATTATAGGACGCTCCCTCACCGGATCTATGAATGTTTTATTAGCAGCTCTCCCGCTGCAATCGGAAGACCCGTGATCCTTTTTCGTTTGCTCTTTTTTGTTTAAAAAGGGGTGTTCATCGGTGCCTGGCACACCAGGAACACCCACACATTTTCAGGGCTGTTGAATCCCCGGAATGGGGAGCCCTTCACGGCCCCACCAGCTTCCAGAACAGGAGTCGGAATCCTTTAGGTTCCTGCACGCACTGGCTCCAGCAGCTGGGTACCGAGCACCTCTTATCTTGCAGCAGGAGGCTCAGAACAGCGTGCACCCATCGCCTCCTAGACTCGGGCTGGGACGGGGAGGGGGTGGATAGGCACCCACAGGCAATATTTTTCTTGGGATGACGTCCCAGGACCTGTTTGACCAGGCCATGCTTGCCTCTACGTTGCAATCATCGCCTCCAGGGAGATGGGGGTCCTGGGGGCCCAAATGGAGTACGAGGAGGGGAGCTCTCCCTTAAGTATTAAAACCACCCTTGGCCAACCCCCGGGCACTGGTCCACCCTGGGGGTAGAATTCAAGAATGCAGAGGAGCCTCACGAGCTCCATTGCTCAAGGGTCTAAGGTCAAACTCTTTAAGATTGCATAACTCCAAACCCAATGGACCCATTTAAACAACCTTGGGCCCATTTTAATCCTGATGGTGACCTCTAGTCACCAGGAGCATATTCAACAGACCTCCTTACCTTCAAGGGGTCACATTCTGCAAAGAGCTGGATTCACCGGCTACCTGAGCCAGCCTTCTCCTTTGCCTGGCTCCTTATGCTCCCTTCCTTCTGGTGGGGTACAGAAGTCCAGGTCTTTTCCAAATAGTCCTCAGGGGGGTTAAGGGGTGGGCAGCCTTACTGGCCTTGGGGACACCCACTAGTCTTGGGTCAGCTGCAGACAGAGTCCTCAGACCATCAGGGCATCAGGACACTTGTCATTCTAGGTGTCCATGTTGTTGCAGCTGTCGAGGACCAGGACCAAATTCTTGCTGTCCTTCATTTTCTGGTGTTCTACCTTTCTATCCAGTCAAGTCTATGGGTGGGGTTCATCCCTTTGTCTGACCCTAAAACTGGTTCTGGTCAGTTTTCCCCTCTTCCCTGGCTTAGGCTCTAGCCTGGCTAGTGACACTAAAGGCTGGTGTCTGTTCTGTTTTTGTGTGCTGGGGAAAGTCTCTTTGAAGCGTAATCAGGGCAGGGCCCAACTCCTCCCCAAATCCTGTCAGGAAGTCCCACTCCCCTCTACACCCAGGCCCTTTTGCGCACTGTCTGGCTCCAATGCACATTTCCTAGTGAGAGAACCTTTACTAGCCCAGGCAGCTGGAAGGGGTTTGACCTGAAAATGCCAACTTTCTGAAAGTGGCATTTCTAAAATAATACTTTACAATCCAATCACACCATTAAAGAGGACTTTAAATTACAATTCAGAAACGTGTTAGAAGTATTTTTCTAGGTGCTACCAATCCATGTTTAGCAGTTAAAAAATGTAACAATGTAGCCCAATGATACCCTATAATTGCAGCAATCCTTGCTATAGTGAAAATTTATTTTGGGGATATTTCTTTGCAAGGACATGTTCAACATTAATTTCTACATGCCCTAGTTTTATATATTGGCATCCTGACTTTATGGGCAATAAGACCTACATATGGGTGGCATTACTATTTAAAAGGACGGTTTAGGCATGTCAAAAGGGGAATTTTGACAGGTCAGATTTGCAGTTTAAAACTGTTGCAGGCAGATTACCTATGTGCAGCTATCTGGCTGCGCATGACAGTAGTCACTCACATGCAGTCTAGACTTGTGAGCACAAGCATGTGCACACATGTTCCTGTGAGCCCCTTACCCTAGCTGTGTTGCAGTGGCCATATCTTAAAAGGTGGACACTGGTGGTAAACACATAAAGTCCATTTACCATGAAATTACTGGGATTGAGACTTAGTAGTCCTGGAACTGTTGGAAAGGTGTTCGGTTCTGCCAGAGATTGTACCTTAGGTAACCCTTGTGAGGTTCAGGTTGTTTAGTGCACAACTTTTTAGTGTCCTCTGTGCTCCCTGAGCCGGATGGTTTGGTTCTCCCATGCACTGCTTGGGGAGGCGGTGAGAGTGTCAATTCACCCTGGGAAGCTGGTGGTGGGTAGGTTGCCTCCTGCTCATCTAAAGCTTCCAGTGGGAGTTTGTCTGTGGGCTCTGAGGAGCCGTCTGGAGTTTGATGGAACAGTTTAAAATGCAACACATTTCTTGTGATTGTCTCTCTGCCTTTTGATGTAGTCACCATTGTTCCATGGATGCTGATGGATTTCCATGGTCTCCTTATGAAAAGAAGCTGGAATTTGCTTCTGGGGTGTCGGTCTTTCACCAGCTTCCAGTCTCCCGTGGAGATCAGAGGGGTCTTGGTATGTTGATGTTGAGACGCTTTGTGGTTCTGTTCTTCTTAGCGAGCCTGATCTTGGCAGGGTGGTGTGGGTGTTTGCTCCAAGGAGGGGTGATGTGGGGTGACGTCCACAATCTTGTGCCTGAAGCACAGGGCTATGCAGGATACTCTTGTGGTGGAATGGGGGGTTAGATGGTAGTCTTTTAGGAAGGTGCAGATGGCTCTCTCCATGCAGTGCTGCTCTGCCTGTGCATTGCAAATTGTTTTTGTGATTGTCCTCATAAACTATTCAACCTTGTAATTGGTTTGAGGCCAACGGGGGAGGGGGTAATTTGGCGGTGTTTGGTCCTTCTTGATGTTAGGTAGCGTGCTAGGTCCTGCCTGTTGAAGGGTGGGCCACTGTTTGTGTGGAGTTCCTGACTGAGACCATAGGTTGCCATGACTTTTTCCACTTTGGGGATCGTGTCCTCTGCAGAGGTGGGTCTCATGATTTTGACCTGTGGGTACCTGGAAAAGTCATCTATCACCACTAACAGATGTCTTCCCTCTGGCAGGCTGCCAAAGTAAGAGCTAGCCTGGTGCCAAGGGCCACTGGGTGATTGCTCGGGGATGTCCAGCGGAGGGGGGGGTACCCTTTTCTGGCTTAGTGTGGCCCGTGAGCTAGGTCCATAGTTCATTGTCAGGCTGGCTGGCTCCACTAGTCGAGGACCAATGAGTAGACATCCATCCACTGACAAGGTGTGTCCCTCTTTCATGTGGTGAGAGACCTGAGCATGCTTTGGGCTTCCGCCGTCTTTTGGGGTAGGGTGGCCATGATGGTGTCCCACCTCCCTAACCTGGTGGCAATCTGGCTGAAGGCAGTCGCCACTGTGGGTGACATTGATGATGTTGCTTAACAAGACGGGACGAGGGCATGATTGTTGTATGACAACCCTTACATACTCTTCAGCTTCTTTGGCCTCTTATTCTTCCTGGGGCGTGGTGGGTCAAGCATGCTGAGAGAGGTAATCTGTCAGCTTGTGGGTGCCAGGGTGGTACTCTACAGAGAACTGGTACTACTGTAACTGCAGACTTCACTTTTCTATTCATGGTGGGGTTTGGATGCTGAGCCGTTAAACAGCGGTGTCAAGGGTTTGTGGTCTGTGCTGACCGTGAATGGGTGTCCATATAAATAAATGTGAAAATCGCAGCACCCCCAGTGTACTGAAATGGCTTCTTTCTCTATGTGAGAATATTGTTGCCCGTTGAGTTTCAGAGCACGGCTGACATAGGCAATGGGAGTCAGTTTGCGACACGGTTGCCTCGGGACAGGATGGCTCCTAGGCCAGTAGGGCTGGCGTCCACTGACAGTTCTATGTCTTTGCTGGGGTCAAAGTACGCAAGTGTGGTACTGGCAGACAGGGCTTGTTTGGTGACATGGAATGATTTATCTTGTTTGGGACCCCACTGCCAGGGGGTAGATGACCTGGTAAGCTCACACACTGGTCCTGTTAGTTGAGTCAAGTTCTGTGTGAACCGTCTGCAATAGGTGACCAGCCCCATGAAGCTTCTTACTCTGGTGATGATGGATGGTGCGCTCGGTTTGAATGTCATTGACCTTTGCAGGATTGGGGGTGATGCCTTTGTCAGAAAATCGGAACCGAAAAAAAACCTCTCCTTTTTTAGGAATTTAAATTTCTGTTTGTGTAGGGTGACATTGGAACACTGACCTCAGTCTTTGGAGATGTCTTCACGAGTCGTCCAGGGGACCAGGATGTCATCACTAACGTTTAACACACCAGTGAGACCTGCCAGCACTCCTCCTATGATGTCCTGAAATACTTCGGTGGCTGAAGTTGAGGCGTTTATGTCATCTTAGTCTAAGATGGGTGGAGAAAGGGGTCACTTGTTGAGATTCGAGTGCTAGAAGGACTTGGTAGTAGCCTGACGGCAAATCCTTTTTTTATAAACCACCTGGCCTCCAGAGCTCCCCTACAATGTCATCTACGGTTGGTGCTATGTGGCAATCTCTCTTTATGGCAGTGTTTGGGAGCCTCATGTCGATGCATATTCTCACTTCCCATGGCTGGTTTGGCTTGTGGGTGACAACAATGGGGCACACCCAGGGTGTTGGTCCATCTACCTTTTCCATGATGTTGACAGGTCGCAAATTCAACTGTTCTGCCTCCTCTTTGGGTTGTAGGTGGAAGGCCATCCAGAGGTGACTTAGCTTGACCTGTTCTACTGACTGGTCAATGCGGAGGTGCACTGCCTGGTCTGTGAGGCACCCAATGAAGAGTTGATCAAATGCCTCCAGGAGGGAGTCAAGGGCGCTGACGTGGTCTCCAAATTCAAACTGGACCAGCTGGAGGCATTCTGTGGTGTGGCAGCTGAGCAGCACGTCAGCTCCTCCCTCAGTGACATATACATTTGCCCTATTGGCTTGCCCTTGATGGCTGATGGTGGTGGTGAAGACACCTGCCAGTGGGAGGCATGTGGAGGTGCCATTGGCATATACCCTGGTGAATGTAGAGCATAATGCTGGTGGAGATGCCATTTCTCTGTGCAGCCACAAAAGCAGAATGTTAATGGAGGCCCCTGTGTTGATGAGGGCCACTGCTGGTTGTCTGTCTACGATGACTTGGCACAAGTAGGCATGGTGGATGTGACTTGGGCTTGGCTCTACAATTTGTATCACGTGGACTGTGCCTTCGGGCTCATCATCATCTATGCTGTCATTGTCAGCAAGTATGGATTCAGCAGCTATCAGGTTTCCCACCTTTTTCTTGGGCCTTTTCACCATGTGCATCAAGTGACATATGCTGACAAAGTAATTCATCTTCAAAAAGAACAGACGATGGACGGAATGCTGAGCAATTCAAACATTCACCCCCATTCACAGACCTGGGTTTAACCCATCATTTTATTGCTCACCAGCCACCCCAGTTTGGACGCAGCCATATGCAAATCAGTCTTGACCCTGCTCCCCATTGGAACAGTCAAGCCCAACTGCCATGCCAGGTCCTCCTTGGGCCAGAAACAAGCATCATCTTTCATAAGCAAGACTAGCTTGAATCCAGAGACACAGTGAGCATGGGACCCATGTCTGGGTATACCCTTCCCGCTTAGGGTGACAAATGCAAAAAGAACAGATGATGGACGGAATGCTAAACGACACCGACATTCCCACCCAGTCACAGATCTGGGTTTAGTCCATCATTTTTGTGCTCACCACACGACCCCTATTTGGACCCATCCATATGCAAATCAGTCTTGACCCTGCTCCCCCTGGGCACAGTCCAGCCTGAACTGCCAGGCCAGGTCCTCCCTGGAACAGAAACAAGCATCCTGGGACCTGTTTCGGGGTATCACCCCATATCAGCCAGGCTAACTTGAATGCAGTGGCACAATGAGCATGGACCCACGTCTGGGCATACCCTTCCTAATTAGGGCGACAAATGCAAAAAGAACAGATACTGGATGGGATGCTGAGTAATGCAAACATTCAACCTCAGTCACAGATCTGTGTTTAATCCATTGTATTTTTGCTCACCACCAGAGGCGGTTCCTCCTCTATGGCAGAGGATCATCGCCCCTCCTGCTGCGAGTGCAGCAGCTGCTGGAAAGGTACATTCAATAAAATGGTCAATTGGCATAACCATTTGTAGTGCACTGTGTCTCTCTAGACGTGGGTTGGGGCCATACATGCCTAAACATAAAGTGCGCATGTTAGATTGGCTTGCCATCTTGCAATGGCGAGCTCGACACACGCACTTCAGCCGCACAAATATGAGCTGTGTTTATAGCCGAGCAGACTGCTGAGTTATGATGCTCAGGCCAATCACAGCGCCATTCTCGTGCTGAAAAGTGCAAGAGAGTAGCTCCACGAACGGGTTAGGTTTGTTGGCTGTTCAATACAGTCAGTCTCAGAGGCTCCGTGGATTCTGGGAACAGTGAATGGTGGGCTCTGTATCCCCCGTCTCTGGGTCTTCCCTCACACCAACGTTGGCAAGTGCTTCTTTAAGATGTATTTCAACAAAGTGCGTTCTCCGACTCCTAGTTAAAGTAATTTGACGTGGCAGACGTGTGAGACTGGAGAAGGGTATCATGAATCGCAAACATTTCAAACCCGAAGAATTTTAAAAAGCATAAATAAATAAATAAATAGCGCTCATGTTTGCAGACTCAAGTCTCCCAATGACTAATTTTTCTTATTAATCAAAATTGGGCCACATAGTCTGATTCACTTGTGAGGGTGTATTAAGGGCGTTGTGTTCTGGGCCCCGCAGAGAAGGCAATGGGGCAGAGGAGGGGCACTTGTCAGGTTGTACACCTGCCACTGAATTACGCTGCCCTTCCCTTGGGAACTGTTGAGTTTGATGTTTATTCAGTTTTCTATCTCTGTAGCTGTTCTTAGTAAGAGGGCTCCGTTAAATCTCCCTTATAAATAGCTAATTGAAATACATCTAACCAAAGGCCCCCACTATTCACGGTAATTCATGAACAAGCAGTTCACGACATGACGGGATCATTGCGCAATTAAAACAATGTCATGTTTGTAGCCTAAACTGCCCTTAGGACAAGAGATGCGCTCTCGCTGCGCTAAAGCTGCTTTTTCCAGAAACAGCCTATTTCAGTTACAAAACAGGCTTTCACTCAATGACCGCCAACCGGCTGCGTTTCACAATCAAGTGACCATTTAGCCAAAAGTCATTATGAGCCTCAAAAGAAACACAGCACGTCAGGGATCCTGGCTGTGCATGGGTCGGCAACAACATCAACTCCTAAAATCCAGACTCTCAAAAATGCAGGGAAAATGAACCCCAGGCAGTACCAGAAAAAAAAAATGCGTATTAGTTTCTGTGAGCAATTCCGTCCTCTTTTAAAATTAGCACCAAACTCTAATACCATCCAACATGATTGTTTACTATAGGGCCTTATTTTTTTTAATGAAGTACAGTATAATGAGGAACTATTACGGGATAGGAGTGCTAATGGAGAACTGGAACCGATAAGGGATAATAAGTGTCTAAGTAAAGAAGTATTATGTAAAACAAATTGAATTATCTGTGAATATTTTCAATCATTTAGATTCAACGTCCTTTAATGTCATGTAGAGTCTTATTACATGAACTTTGCCAATTGAAAATGTGATTTTGGTCAATTTACTATAGAAATTGTGCTAGGTAATGCACCATTTTACACCAGCTTTTTAAAAATTGTGCCAACGTTTTTTAATTAACATTTATTGATATATCTTATACACAATCACTTTCAATTTCCATCAGCCCCCACTGCTCACCACACCACTCCAGTAAGGACACAGCCATATCAGTTGGGAACAGTCCAGCCCAAACTGCCAGGCCAGGTCCTCCCTGGGACCAGTTTTGGGGTATCACCCCATATCAGCAATGCTAGCTTCAATCAAGTGGCACAGTGAGCATGGGACCCACGTCTGACCATACCCTTCCCACTTAGGGCGACAAATCTAAAAAGAACAGATGATGGGGGAATGCTGAACAATGCAAAAATTCACCTCCAGTCACAGATCTGGGTTTAATCCATTGGTATTTGACTCACCCCGCCACCCCAGTCTTGACCCTGCTCCCCATAGGAACGGTACACCTAAACTGCCTGTCCAGGTCCTCCCTGGATCTGAAACAAGCATCCTGGAACCGATTTCAGGATATCACCCTTCATCAGCCAGGCTAGCTTGAATCTAGTGGCACAGTGATTCATCTTGCCACTGGCTTAGCATTTTTTTCTTTTGCTGGGCAGTTGCCCTTGTATGGGGTGGGTCCTGCACACCATCTGCATGGTTTTGAAATGTGTGGTATCTTTTGGTGGTCTTTCTTGCTGATGGACAACAATGTGGTGCTCACTTAGTTGATGGGCTCAACTTTGATGGCTCGCTGGAGCGTAGCTTCCGTGTGGGCATCTTGAGATTTTGATAGTTCTTTTGACTTGCCCATGGTAAGGATGTCCATCATTGGCATGCTGGACACTTGCAGGATGTATTTGCAGAGTTGTGCTGATGTGCACCCTAGAAGAATTGAGCGCATCTTGTTCGGTCGGGAGGATGCAGGTGCTTGCCAACTTACAGAGCCTTGCATAAAATTAATCTACTGACTCTTCAGGTGTCTGTGGGCTTGCCTGAGTAGAAAACACTCTTAGTCTGGATTCACCATGGGTGCAGAGTAACTGGTTAGGGATGCCTTGAGAGTGGCGTAGGTGTACGGGAGGACTGCTTCACCTATTGTCTTGGATAACTTGTGGATGGTGGCATCCCCGAGGTGGAGAAGCATTGGTCACTGCCTGTCTGCCTCCAGTTTGACAGCTGCAAAGTATGTTTCCATCCAGCCCACCCACACTGCCCATTTGGTTGCTTCAGAGGATGGTGTGCCAGAGACACTGAATGGTTCGATGGTGGGTACTGTCACCATGCGCATGGTTGCCTGGTGCTATCGGTGAAAACTGTGGTGGTTCTTTTTTTCCATTTGAGTGTCTTGCATATGGCGAGAGGTGGAGGTGACACTCTTTGTTGCCCACTTCACCGTGATGATGTGGGCTGTGTGCAGTGGTGCCTGATGAAGCATAGCTTGGCCTATAGGCCCAGTGATGTTAGGGGCGCTTGCGTCTCCTTCTTGATCCCTTTTATTACCACCCTGCAGGCAGTCAATTCTATAGGTTCTATATGAATCGGCTGCAATAGATGACCATCCCCAAGAAGCTTTTTACACCAGTAATGATGGATGTTTACTGTGTCCTTGATGCACTGGGTGTGGCGTGGGCTTGGCCGCCTTGACCTAGGAGCTGGCAGGGGAAGTTTTATTGTAATGGTGCAAAGTGGCCTGATCGCTGCTGGTACTGCTGGCAAGTGAGGCAGGTCGAGGTGGGCTGAGTGTTGCAGTGAGGGCGGCGGGATACCACCCTCATCAACAGTTGTGTCAGGGGCCTCTGGGATGGTGCATCGGGCCTCGGAGTGCTGAGCAATAGTCACACCGTCTGCAAAATCAAGACACTGAATACATCAGACTTGTTCTGACCTGTTCTGATGCCGGACTGCCTACGGCAAGCCCTGCCCATTTACTGATGTCATGTGACCTCGGGCGAGACCAATGGTCAACTCAGGCCGGGGTGGGGTTTGTGCAGCACCCCTCAAACTGGCCTGCAACATTACAGTTACAAAGCTTAAATATACATTTTCATTTCCAATGCGTCAGCAGAAGATGATATGTTGCTAGACAGCTGCACGTTTGTTCATAATGCAAAATATTATGGAGCTGTGAGGCTAGGCTTTTGACCAAAGGCAAATCTAGGCTGAACTCACTCTAGGTACATCAGCAAACAAGTGTCCTCAGAACGCCTCACAACGTTTTCACTGTTGTGTGTGCCTTTTACTTCAAAATATGTCTATTGTAAATAAATAAAAGAAAATAATTAACTCGAAATATATGATTTGTGAGAATGCTGAGGGAACACTGAATTGTCACCAGGCCCCAAGTGTGCAGGCGAATCCCAACCACATGCATTGTCTGCGGTCAGAATGTGACTGGAATGCTGTTTACATGTAGTGTCCTGCTTTATTTCCAACACATGCGCCCATAAAGCAATTTTACAGTAAACAACCACAGAAAAGCAAAGACACATTTTACCCTGTACATAGCTATGGCAATAATGGGTCCCAGAGGTTGGAGCAGCTTTCAAGTCTGTGTTAAATGCCCTGGCAGAGCGCACTTTCTCTTCAGAATATAATGCTTTCAAAGCAATGGACATTAGAGGAGAGTTTTACAATGCTGGCTTTGCATTAGTGGTACTTCTATGATTTATAACAGTCTACTTTTCACTTGCTCTACTTCTGAAAGGGAAGTCATTAAAACAAGAGTAACATATGTGCTACTTCATTTTTAATACACTGGTGTGGGTGTCTCATAAGTATCCTGTGTTGGCTTTTAGCACTGTTGCAAGAGTTGAGCAGCATATTTCTTATTATCACGCTACATAATGGAAAAATAATGACCTCCCCCCGTGCATGCAATGCCGTCAATAGCATTTCAATTACATTTAACATGCTTTATTTTAATCATACTACATTCAGCAACATGAGCCTTTTCCACAATTGTAATGTTCACCCCAGGAGCAAGCAAGATATGCGCTCCTTTAACATACAGCGGGGCATATTTACAAATGGCTCAACGCGGCCAGTGTGCCAAAATTGGCAGCGCCACGCTGCATCATTTCTAAAACATAGGCATGCGCCATATTTACTAGAATACGGTGCATCCCTGCGTTTCACCCTGCACTGGTGCTAAATTAGCTGCAGAGCGCCAACACAGCCACCCTTGCCCCATGGCAGGGGAGATTGTTTTTGTATAGGAAGGTATACCTTCCTGCACAAAAACATTCTTCAATGGTGATTTGCTCTTTCTATATGTGCTGCAAAATGAGAAAAAAAGGAGAAATGGAAGCATTTCTCCTCTCTGTGGCAAGCTAATGCCACGGTTGGATGGCTTTAGATTTTGGCGCTGCCTCAGGTTTACTAAATCTCACAAATCTGGGGCAGCATCAAAATGCAATGGTAGTTGCAGTGGAACGCCTACAGCAACACCCATTGCACGTCCCTTCCACGCAAAGTGCTGCGTGCAAAGGGGCCATATTTACAAGGTGACGTTAAGGCTTAACGCCGCCTTGTAATTTTGGCGCAGTGCACAGTGCCATCAGAGCATCACAAAAAGTGATGCTCTGGTGGCGCTGGGGGCTTGTAAATATGCCCCGGTACTGAAATGTTACAAGCGTGCCATTCCACAGATGGAGAGTCACCAGAAATTCGATTTTACACTAGTTTTTTGCCGGTTTCTGAAAAACTATTTTTATTAATAATTTTGTTTGGTTTTCTGAACAGAGACTAACATTACATAGCAACACAATGGGTTAATAAAATGGCCATATATAAACATAACATGTTTAGGGATTTTCAGTCTGAGGGCCCACACATGCAATGCAAGCCTCTATATTACACTGCAGTAGGCAATGTATTTTGAAGGACTCTTGTGCATTTCCCTTGAGTGGCACTACCTATTGATTTGGGGGTAGGGTGGTGTTTATTTAGAGTTTGGCGAAACAGGAATACTGCCTTAAATTGTCATATTCCTGCCCCACCGAAAAAGTTTTTTTTTCACTCTCTTCAGAGTTGGCTCCCCTTTCAGAAACCTCCTACCTCATGGCCCATCTGCTGCAGGGCCCTCAGGTCACAGTGAAGAATGCCTTGCCCAGTTTCGGGCAGGCAACCATCACTAGGCTTCTCTTCCTGGGGCTGCCATGTGACTCTTGGCAGCCCCGGCATGGAAAAACTACATGTGCTAATGGGACCACTAATTTGTTATCCTTTCAAGAATAAAATCCCACTTTGGAAGTTTAGTTTTGAAATGTTGCTGTGTGAAATGGTACAAACATGATGTGTGCTTGACAAAGATTCACTGCTTTCGATAAAGCCCTCACAGCAGCTGCTCCTTAGAAGGAAGCAGGATCCACACCTGATTGACAGAGATCTCTAAATATAACTGTGGTCCTCTGGGAGGGGAGAAGAGGTCGTAGGCTATGGTGACCCTAGCGGGGGAGGGGGAACTGACAAGCTGCCAGCCATGTGCTAAATCAGGCTGCCAGGAGATACTGAGTTCTCAGTGACGTTTAGATTTCAGTTGCAGTTTATTGCACCAAGAGAGTAAAATATGCAAGTCACAGCGTAAAAGCTACTCAGCCTTCAACATATAACAAATAAACATAAGCAAACTCTGAATTCAGTGACTCATCTCTATGTTGGGAATGTGCCTCTACTCCACATTGAAGTCTGTCACTGTACCAGCTCTCTGGGTTCACTTGTTCAAGCAGACACAACTTCCTACTTCACAGATATTGCAGCCTGCCTGCTTTCAAATGTCCTGCTATTGTCATTTCTTGACATCACTCCCTGAGTCAACATTGCATCCATCCCACCTGCATCTGCCTCTTAAAAGGATTGTCTTCTCCAGATATGTGTGCTATAAAGCTGGTACGTCCACTGTAAATTCCTGGAATAGCAGTACTCGCCAAGCTCCTTTCCACATCTCCTACTTTAGAAGAAATTCCTTTGGCATAATGGACTATGGGCCTGATTTAGAGTTTGGCGGATGGCGTTACTCCATCACAAATGTGACGGATATCTCGTCTGTCGTATTAGGATTTCATTATACCCTATGGACATCGTAATATGGCAGACTGAGTATCTGTCTGCCAAACTCTAAATCAGGCCCCATGTTTCCCCAATATCTTGTTAGTACATATTCTTGTCTTTCTCTTTGTTTGTCACATGTCTTACATAAAAGCTCTCATATGCTGCTGTGCCACCCATATCCTCTAGTTATGTCAGACATGCCAGTGCAGTCAGTGATTTTCATTCCTGAAATGTCCCAAAATATGACACCACAAAGAAAAAAAACTCCCAAGGGTGTCCATACTTCCAGTATTTCTGGAGGCCGAAGGTGTAATGCAGCAGTGCCCGGGAGGAGTTTCTCAGCTCCTATTATCACACTTTGTATCTTATCCAGGATTTAGTTCAAGTAAACGCCCAACACCACCACGCAGGGTTCAATTAGTGTATTATGTAACAATCTTCCACCACACACACTCATCAAAATAGTTCTCTGTTGTGTTTCTTTCTTGCTAGTTTTTTGGGAAACAGTGACATTCATGCAATTCTTGATACTGGACAAATTTTGGATTGGCTTTCCCCAATCCTTTGTTGTGATTTATAATTTTTCTGCCATAGCCATCTTCATATTGCACGGATATTAACCCCTTCTTTCACAAGCTCATACACATGTTTACCATTGATGGAAAAAATCAATGGCCTAGTGTTTTGATTTAACCTCCATGAGCCTCCAATGTTTTCACGTTCCAGTTGAATTGCTAGCCATTCTCGGCTTTTCCCTAAGTAGCACTTGCGGTGATTAGGACTCTAGTGCTGTTGACCCTACAGGTCGTGGCTCTCCAGTAATATTGTATAATATTTAACCTTCTGGTCCATTGCATTAGTCAGCCTTTCTATCCATTATCTATTCACTCTTTTTGTCCACACTTTTGCTACTATAACATTGACTCCTGTCTTACTCTTATCACTTGATATCTACCACAACAAAGGATGTTTAGTTTCAGAATAATGTTATTCTATTGAGTCACTTTTAAGTACTCCCTCCTGCTGTTAGAGACAAAAGCTTGCTCTGATGGGCCATTTCCACCAGCTTATACTCATCCCTTTACAGTGTTCCATTTGTGAGATCTGAATTGCATATGCTTCCAGCACCCTACTCAAGGTACAGCGGTGCCCTAAAGAAAGCTCTTCATACACTTTATGAGCTTACATGCCACTCATGTTTTCACATCCGGTCTGGTCATGCTAAACATGTTACTTGTGTCAGGTATGACAACACTTTGGCAAGCTCAACATTGCTTTAAACTCTCTCAGTGCATCCTTGATTCCATTTATGGCAAATTCCCATTTACCTCAACATTTAACACCAACACAATAAGGCGTGATAATGGTAAAAGAATGTCACTTTCATAATTTAGGGCAGACCTGACTCGGAATCCCAAGCTAAAGTTACACAATTGTCCGTCAGCATTATTGGAGATGGAGACCGTGGCTGCCTACTAGCGAGTGACGAAGCAAGACTTGCACATTATGTGTTACTTTCCTCCCTGGTTTATAAATTGGGTCTTTCTTTTCAGTTTGACTTTCTCGTTGTATTTGAACCCACACTCTATCTTGTATTTTAGTCTACAATTTGTCTTGATCCTTCTCACCCACACAATGGCTGCCATATTGTGCAAAGCTGTATATGGCACCTCAAAGCAGTGGCCAGGGTCAAATTGGAGTGGAGTTTTGGGTCAGGGAGGACGCATGCTGGAACCATGCATGCCATTCCACGCATGCCTTTACCAGGCATGCGTTTAGAATGAAAAATCGTTGTTAAGGCATTCCTGGTAAAGGCATTAGTGGTAACAACGCGGTCATTGTTCCGACCACGTTGTTCAGGCATGCATGGTTCCCGCATGCATTGTTCCGATGTATATTCGCTGCTGACTGCTGAATTTGCACAATACCAAAGCTCTTAAAGTTGGATACCCTTTCATTCCTCTTTCTTCCATTACCCACACTTCCTGTCTCTTTATCTCAGTCTTGTAGGTTCTATCTATGGTCTTGTTTGACAGTGCAGCTGTCCCGCGACAATTATGTGAGCATCACTGGAAAACAGGTTTGCATCTGCCCACATGTTTGTGGGCCAGGATAACATGATTTGATTTGGCATAGGTTGTGTGCTTCCACAAAAAGTGCTTACCCTCCACGCAGCTGCAAACATTATGGCACTCATTACAACCCTGGCGGTGAAAGACCGCCAGGGCTGTTTTGTCAATTGCACAGCCAACAGGCTGGCGGTTCAATCTTGGGAATTACGACCGCGGCAGAAGCGCTGCGGTCGCACCGCCGGGACCGGCGGTTTCCCGCCATGTTGGTCCCGGCGGTTTCCCGCCACATTGGTCCCGGCGGTTTCCCGCCATGTTGGTCCCGGCGGATTTAATCCTCCAGGGCAGCGCTGTTTGCTGCGCTGCCGAAGGGATTACGAGTCCCCCTCCCGCCAGCTTTTTCATGGCAGTAGGAACCGCCATGAAAAGGCTGGCGGAAGGGGGAATCGCGAGGCCCCTGGGGGCCCCTGCACTGCCCATGCCTTTCACAGTCCCATGAAGATTTTCACTGTCTGCATAGCAGACAGTGAAAAGCGGAATGGGTGCAACTGCACCCGTCGCACCGCCAGCTCCATTTGGAGCTGGCTCCCATGTTGCGGCCGTCATCCCCGCCGGCCCAGCGGGGATGTCGAAATGGCCACCGCTAGAGTGTGGCCGCATTGGCGGCCGCGCGGCGGTTACAACTTGGCGGGCAGCAGTTGTAATGAGGGCCTATGTTTATTTACCCAGCTTCTTGAGTTTGAATGTTCAGGGGCATACACATGACATTGGTATGGTATAAGAACATCTGACGTTTGTCTTTATCTGGCAGAAGCACAGGTGGCATGAGGGCAGACACGAGGGATGTATTGCAGTCCCAGCACCCTCACCTTTCATGATGAATTTCAGACTTCAGAGGGCCTATTTGTGTATGAGAGCACTATAGGATACCTATGGTTACACTAATCAGCATGGATGTTTAGGTCTAGTGTGACAGTGTAACTGTCAACTGAATTTATGATGTGACCAAAAAACTAAAACTTTCAGAATACTACCAAGAGAGGAGCTAAGGTCCATCCATGTGCTTAGTCCACTGAATACGGGATTTGATGGGGTCGGATTTTGTCCTGTCACTAAAATGGCTGCTTGTATTGAACTTTTTTGGCTTGTGGTAAAGCTTATACTGAATACAGGACTAAGGGGGTCATTCTGACCCTGGCGGTAGACTACCGCCAGGCCAACGACCGCGGATGCACCGCCAACAGGCTGGCGGTGCATCCATGGGCATTCTGACCGCGGCGGTACTGCCGTGGTCAGAAACGGAAAACCGGCGGTGTCCCGCCGGTTTCCCGCTGCCCTGGGGAATCCTCCATGGCGGCGCTGCGCCAGCCCAGCGGGAAACTCAGAATTACCGCCGCCCGCCAAAGTCAGAATGACCCCCTAAGTTGGTTATGATGGCAAGCCACTGATCATGGCTATAGGCCTGATCTGCTTATGAGATATTGTGATAAAGGCACTAAGGGGGTTATTACAACTTTGGAGGTGGTGTTAATCCGTCCCAAAAGTGACGGTAAAGTGACGGATATACCACCAGCCATATTACGAGTCCATTATATCCTATGGAACTCGTAATACGGCTGGTGGTATATCCGTCACTTTACCTTCACTTTTGGGACGGATTAACACCTCCTCCAAAGTTGTAATAACCCCCTAAGTCTGACATATTTATTATGAAAAGCATATGCTGGCTTCAATAGGCATTGTTATTGTTATTACTCCACTTTGCAGCCTACTATTAGGTATTTAGTTACATAGAATCTCACAAATTATCATAGTAGGAAATGGTTTTGGTGTCGGTTAACTCATTAGACAAACCATGATTATAGAAGGTTTTCTCTGTTAGAATCTTTGCTATTAGCCCATGTTGCAAGAGGCAGTATTTTGCTTAGTCAAATGTCATTTTGTATTCCTTTCTAATCTTATGACAGTGTGTCCTGATGGTTGCCTATGGAAAGGCACATGCACAAAACTGTAGGTCTGTGTTGGTCATGGTGACAAGCTATTTGCCTCACTGGTACGCTGGGAAATGTTATGTTCAATACAATAGGTAGGGTCTGCACATTATAAACTGATGTGACAAAGGCAGATGGTCTAGCTTATTGTGAGAAGCATTTGTTAAAGGCTGTAAGCCTTTAATGTCTGGTTATAATCACATTATGTGACTTGGTATAGGCATGTATTTTTTGCATGCAATACCCCAGATTACCAATGTAAACAAGAGTTTTGGTGTTTGCCTCCTACTCTAACAAAACCTGGGCGTTTTCACTGTGATGATTTTTGTTAGGCCCTGTTGAGAGGGGTTTATATACTATTTATATACTGTTTTTCAAGCTAAGTTTTTCTACCTAGGTCACAGGACTGGGTGTAACTGACCTTTATACTTTTTGAATTCCTCTTAGACAGTCACACAATAGAGTGATTAGGTGTTCCTGAATGGGCCATATGCAGGCAGGAGTGGAGAAGAGCTGGGCACGGCCCCACTTACAACAGAATAGTCTGTGCCTTATC
Source organism: Pleurodeles waltl (assembly GCF_031143425.1). Lineage (NCBI taxonomy): Eukaryota > Metazoa > Chordata > Amphibia > Caudata > Salamandridae > Pleurodeles > Pleurodeles waltl. Next base: position 523,696,727 of record NC_090442.1, read on the forward strand.
TTCACACAAAGGGCCTGTCAGTATTGCATTGTTCCTTCAGCCAGCTTGGAGCCAGGAGAGTCAGGAAATTCGAAGCACTTCAAAGTGAAACCTCTAGAAACTGTTCCCAAACATCAAAATAGGCACCAGATATAAAAGTAAGACCCTCAAATTCACTCTTCAGTTCACTTTCTGAACCTGTGGAAGCACTCTCAGTGGACTACCTGCTGCTGTGACCTGCTTTGCACTCTGCAAGACTGATTTCTGTATCTGGAATAACTGCTTTGCTGCTTGGTGCCTGGGGTTAACCCTCAGAGGCCAGCCCTGCTGCCTGGGCCCTTCCTCTTCAGGTGAACCCAGGACTACGAGAGTGACTCCAAGGGCTAGTTTGCTGGCTTCCTGTTCAGAGCCACAGGATCATAAAACACTCCCACCATCTTAAACCCAGACCTATACCCAGCCTGAGTGAGTCCTGAATGCTGACCGGGCCCAATCCACTTCTTCTATCAGACCCATGCTCCAACTCGATCGGTGATATTTTTCTACTTCGACCTGGTCTTGCAGAACTAGATGTGTGCAGTTGGCGTTTTGATCTTTTAAGTGCTAGTTTTTACTAAAACATTACAAATTCATAACTCCAGTTCTACTGATTGGATTTTTTGTTGCTTTGGTGTCAAATAATTTGGCAGAATGTCCAGCTTTTTAAGATTGATTGTAGGTAGCATGCGTGTGCTGCCCGTGAGACATGCTGCATTCACTATGTGAGCTTTCATTCCGCCCCTCGCTGCTGATTTGTTAATGTGCGAGTTGTTCTGACAAGCTTGATTCCATGAGGTCTCTTTTACTTATATGTCCATCCTTCTTGTGGCTAGTTCCCTCCCCTGGAGTGTTGACCTATTACTAATCTCCTTTCTCTGTAGTGCTTTCCCTTTGTGTTTGCACTCTCTTTTTTTGTATGTTGCTTTTGTTAAGCTTGTGCATGATGCATGTCTTTGTTAAGCTTGTGTGCAACGTATTTTAAAGTTTTCTTTCTATAATACACTATCTTGGTTTAGCAAGGCTTTCCTATATCTACAGGTTTTTTGGATAATTTTTCTGAAGGTTCCCTTTTTTGGTATGTGTTTTTGCTATGGCACCGACATTTTAAGGAGGCAGTATCTTAGCCTTTGGGAGGAGACTGCACCGGAATTGTATTAGTTAATCCTTGCACTAAAATAGTTCATTTTTTCTGTCTGATAAACCCCCTCCCCGGAGTGGAAGATAACCAGAGAGCCAGCTTTCTGGATGATAAAAAGTCTTAAGCAGCACCCACAGCCCTTCTGCCCCACTGGCTGATCCTCTCCCTGGAACTCCAGTGTTGGACTTGGAGCTGCTTCTTTTTTATCTCCTTATTTAGTAAACTAATTGAATCCACCACTGAATGCACCAAGTGCCCAGAGTGACTCTTTCTGCTCCCTTTCTTAGCAATTAGTGGTAGACTACAAGCTGTCATCTTTGAGGAAGCCTCCTGCAGACTCCAGTAGGGCTGGCATTGAGTTTGTCATATGCACCCGCCTGCAACACATACATATCATTAGAGAAAACTAACAACCTAATTATAAACCCAGCCACCCCCTGTTTTTAGCCAGAACACCACTTTCAGGCTTCAAGTGGCCTTTCTTTTTTCCTTGTGAACCCAGTCAATGGATGGAGGTCTCTAGTGTTTTGGGGGGATAATGTGTCCTCAGCATCCTGTTTTTTCCCCTGTGGCATAAGTAACGTGAGGCCCAGTAGGGCTGGAGCCGATTCAGGGCCAGATTTAGAACTTGAGGGACGGGTTACTCCTTCACAACAGCTGAAGGATATCCTGTCCACTGGAATCTAAATCCCATTATATTCTATGGGAATTAGATTTTGGCCAATGAGATATCTGTCACTGTTGCAACAGAGTAAATTATCCGTTGAGTTCTAAATCAGGCCCTCAGTCTGATTTACCAGTCTTTAATGGATACATGCCATTTGAAAAGATCCCAAAAGGTCTCACGCGATTCCAGTTTTTTAATTAACCTTTTTAATGGCATCCTATAAAATGCAAGGAATATAACTCTTGTGCTATACAATCAGGATATCTGGATGCACTTATTTAGGATTTTGTGCAGTGTATAAAAGGTCAGCTCTTGGTCACTTCTTACCAAAGTATGAAGACCTGGTAGGCTAATTCCCCCTCTGCCTGGCTCACTGTTCTAGCTTGTGTATATCCTGTTTATTTATTATGAACAGTTATAATAAATGCAGTAGGCCTGACATACCCTGGAGAGAGTAAATTTGTGCTTTTATAATTCTTGGTAGAATCTCTTCTAAGCTGTCTGCCAGGATACTGCAACAAAGAAAATAATTAAATAATACATACATCCCTGTACATAAATATATATCCCTATAGGTACACTCTATCCATCCATGACAATGTACTGCATGGGGTAAGGGTTCAGTCCACATCAGTCGTTGACTTTCTTGCACTGACTGACACCATTTTCTGATCACATGTGTACATCCACCTGAAAATGAGTGTGCTTCAGTGTCAGGAGTGGTTGAACGACCCTTAGTTTTCAATTTTCTACTTTTATAGCCTCCCTTTTATTTATTTGCTTCAACTCTTTTTATTTTAATATTACTTGAGATTGTACTATAGCTGTGCAGGAAGTACTAAGTGGTTACCTACTTGCCAGTCATTTCGTCCACATCTCACATAGTCACTTCCTCTAAACCAGGAGACCATGATGAAGTAGTGTTTTCCATAGTGTATGTTTGTTTTACCTTTCCATGATGTGCAACATGCTGCTTCTAAATGTGGCACCTGGATCTTCAGAACAACAATAGATTATTTGCAACACCTCTGCAAGACAGAGCGGCCATTGCTATTTTAATTTTGCTATTCCAAACATATGCCCGCCATGCTTAGGGTGTAGCAGGTTTTCTTATTTCTTTTTTCTACTAGTATTCTTTTAATTTATTGTGCATATGTAGGTGACATTATGTGTGTTTTATTGGAATTGTGTCAGATGGTGAATACAAAAAATCAGCATGTAGATGGATGAAAGGATGCACAAGTACAAATTAGTCCTGGTTGGAATTTTTAATTCTGCCTGCGGAATCAGAGGAATTTGGCAATTCTGCATTACCCTTGTAGCACAGAATTACTGATAAATTCTGCTGCTCCACTGGTGCAATTAATCTGCAGTAAAATGTTTCGAAACAGGGCTGAAAGAGGGAGCAGTCCCTCTAAATTTAAACATCACTGCAGATTAAAGTTTAATCTGCAGTGATTTTTAAACATAGAGGAACTGCTCCCTCTTCCAGACCTGTTTAAAAATCACTGCATAGCAGTGCATACCCCTTGACGCTCTTACATGCTGTGCAGTGATTACCGAAGAGTACGTAAGGTATGCACTGCAGAGTGACATGCGGTGGTTTCTAAAGGTTAGAAAGAACTGCATACCACTTGGAGGTGGCACCCTTACAAACTCTGCAGTAATCACTGCAAGGTATATAATAGCAATGAGTGGTATGTGGCTGCGCTATTTTCTTAACACAAAAAGCATCATTGCATTCCTTTTTGGGTGTGAGGGTCCATTTAGTGCCAAATGCCTACTCCCTTCTGTTGCAGAATTCTGCTGAATCTTGTGGAATTTTAATGGAATTCTGTGGAATTCTGCAGGATCAAACTCAGCCAATTTCATCCATCCTTAAAGTATGAGTGACAGAGTACATCTATGATGACCTAGTGAGTGCCTAAACCCATCACTGACACAAGAAGCTCTTTTATTCATAAGCCAGACCTATTGGTTTGGCTCATGCTTGCTTAACCGTGTTGTCGCGCTTGGTCGTCGTTTTACCTCTTTGAATCCCTCTTTCTTCCTTTTGCTGTCTTTTTACAGTTGACATAACAGTTTTTAGTTATTTTTTTCTACTTGTGTAATTATAAATTTTGTCAACTGATTTTCTCTTGTCCTAGCTTTCTTCTTTGATAAGTGGATAAAATATACTGCATGCATTTCTTTGTATGTGAACACAAAATGCTTTGACGTCAATTAATTCAATGGTTTGCTCTGGGGCAGTAGGTTTTTGAGCAACCACTGTTTCGCCGTTAGAGTTATGTTAGAAACAAATAGATATTCCTTTTGAAAGGGGACAAAGTTTTGTAAGGAATCAAAAAAGTACAACCATTTGAGCCGATTATGTAAGGTGAGCCTTCATCTCGAGTTTGTCAAAATTGAATGTGCAGCTTGTACAACCCACTAAATTTTATTCTGACCCTGGCCAACACAAAAGGAAATAAATCAATTTGGTTTATAGTTTTTGAGTTCGTGGTGGACTGAAATTTAAAAAAAGCCATAAATGAAGTGTCCTAGGCCAGAACGTTAATTCACCAAAATGCCAGGGGAAGCAGAAAAGACATCACAAGCCCATCATCTTCCGTGTAAACACACACTAACCTGCAAGCGCGCACACAATTCATATTTGAAAGCATTGATTTCCTTACCTCAGCCACCAGGGAAGGTCATATTCTAGCTAAATGTACATCATTCGTATTACACTAATGGTGAATTATGAAAAATTATTCACTATTAGTGTAATACAAAAAACTGAGAGAAAGCAGGGTGGAGCCCAACAGAACTTTAAGGACTAAGGAAAAGCTTCCACTGTGTTCCTGGCATTGATTTTTCCACCTCTGAGGCCAGGGGGCGCAAAATCAGTGCCAGGGAGCCTCCCGGGGCGACGCCTGGCGACACCTAATTGACGTCTATGGTTTTAGGCTTTGTTTTCAAAATTCTAAACAGAAAGGGGTAAGAATCAAGCGCATAGCAAGGGGATACATCCCTTCCAGACTGATTAATGAAGCGCCTTGGAAACCTTTACTGCATAACATAACTGTAGGCAGTTCAGGTCCCCAGTGCTTTATTCGTATACCAATTTGGGCATAACAATTAGTGAAAGGAATATATGAATGATGGTTTTTAATAACTTCGATGACCTTTGGATTAGTCATTTGTGCCGCTAGGATTTTATGGGTGGATTGTAAACTCATTAAGAGCCTGGGGCGGCACCTCTTACTTAATTTTAGGGCTTCACAAAACAAGTATTAATGACTGGGAGAGAACTCCTTGTCAGCAGTGACTAATGACAGACACTGCAGCGAAAATGCAGAAATTCAGGATTGCTTTCACAAATTAAGACTCTTTTGTTGCAACAGAGCAATTAGGATGGTTTTGCCTTAACACAGGCAGGTGATTTTAAATAGACGGGATGTGACCTTAAAGTGTGGTTCTCAGCATACATAGCAGAAGGGCTATCAGTATTTGGAACGGCGACATACACTATGTATATGATGTAAGCCAGTGACAAAACACTGATTGGATGTTGCGTGGTACGCCTGTCAATATTCGTATGTCCGAGCAGGCTTGATAGACACGCTGATACACAGCAACTTAAAATGATGTAAAACTGTGCTGTAGCTGGTGCACAGCAAAAATCGATCTTGCAGGTCCACTAAACTACTTGTTCATTAGTTCATGGTGGCCTGGCCTGCAGGTATTTATTTCCCGGTGGAATTATTGTGCAGTCTTAATGATGCCCCGCTGTGTGTGATCCTGTTCCCGAAAGAGTCCTGCTGGTTGCTGCATGTGCGTGACGCCTGCATGCCAGTAGGCATGATCCAAGGCTGTGTGACCTGCGCCGCCGTGATAGAGCGAGGAGACAGGAGGTGAGCTACAATTAAAAGGAAAGAGCATAAGGTTGTTTGCAATGAAATAATATTTCATTAAAGAATCATAACAATTGTCACGTAGGCGGCACAGGACTAGGACGAGTGGGCCTCTGCATTAGTGAATCGCTGAAGCTTCTCTACAATAAGCTGAAAAACATTTGAAAGGGTCTATTTTGTTGAGATCAGGGGCTTCAGTTCCGAGCTGCTCACCACATGTGCTAAACGTGCTGATCATCTAAACATCCAGATGAAATCCTGAGTTACCTTTTTGTACGTTTCTTCACACAGGTCTTTGATTTCATATGGATGGAGTCCAGCGCAACCAGAGTGGTTGAAAGGCATTAGGGTTTCCGTAATAAGCAGGACTATTGATCGCTCGTTAATAGTTTGCTTGCATGAATAATTCACAGCCTGCATATCTCGACTTAAAATTACATGCACTATACAGAATAAATTAGTCAGCAATTGACCTCTGCTGTGGTTAACATCAGGATTTATTGCCCCCAGAAGTCTGATGTATATCGACTTGAAACAATGCCTTGAAGGTCAGCAAAGCTGTACTTTGGCTAATCGGCTTAAACTTCTAAATGGATAGGCGATTGGGGGTGATTTTAGGCTAATTTTTTGACATTCGTATTCGGCACACGCTATTATATGGGGTACCCCATCATTCTACAGTATTCAGCATCAAGGCTAGCTGCTAGCAACAGTATACAGTGTCTTTAGTTCCAACATCATTCATTGCAAATGAGTTGGTTATTTTGGTTTATCACGGAATTCATTCACAGTGGCCACAGTAGTTCTGATAATTGTTGCTTCACATTAGTGGTACAGAAGGACCAGAAGTTGCCCATTTATTGGATATCCAGCTGTGCTTTCTTTCAGCATTAAAAGCAATTCCGATTCAGTCTCTACTTATTTAACAATAGACTACCACATGTCCTATTATTTCTGAGAAATGGTGTGCTTTAATTTTAAAATGTCTTAATTTCTATTCATAACCATAGTTAGTTCTGGCCTAACTCTACTTTAAAACTGTGACATAGACATTTTAACTTACTTGCTGAAGGTTGGTCTGTCCTCTTTTCTGGTCACGTATCTACATAAGATATGCTACGCTCACTACATAAGTTATGCTATGCTCTTTCTATTTAAACAGTGCTCATTCTTCCACTGGCACGGCTCTGCTGGTGGCGTCAGAATGTAGAGTCATCTTGGATCAATTCATAACAGTTTGAAAAGTAAATGTTTGCATAGCCTTGTGAGATGGATTGCAAAAAGTAATACATTTTGTTATGCATGGTTTCCATAGGAAGCCTCTGGTGTTTACACTCGATTCTATATCTGGTAACTCACTGCTTTGAGGTAGCAAATATTTCTAACAAAACTTGCTATCCACTGTTTTCTCTTATTTGCATTTCTTTTATTTCTATCTTGCAATGTGTGAGGTGTTGTTTGCTTGAGGTAATTAATTTCTTGACTGGGTATGCAAGGGTGCCATTTCTAGTGCTGTAATATATGATGGTGCTGGCCTTAATAATAATGCAGGATTAGATGGGGAACCAGTTTGGTTCCTTCAAGAAATCTCTTTAGGCCTTTAATGAAAAATGCTGAAGCATGTAGGATGCCTTTCGGGGATGGCAGTTTGGTGCCGGGAAGTTGTTGGACTTGAGTATTATTTTCATGTAGATGTCAGAGTAATAAGGCTTAGGCAGTTGGTTTGAAGCTGCTTTCAGGGAGGAAAAGCTTCCGTTTATAAATGAGAGTGGGTTAGTACTGCTGGTATGGGGACCGTTCAGTTAAAGTCTCATTTTACCATTATCTGGGCTAACTCCCACTGCCAACTCTCCTCAGCTTGATGGTTGAAATTAATCAGGAGCTGAACATCACATTAGATTATCACCACAATTTCTAGTCTATTTCAGTCAATAAAGAGAGTTAGTAGTTAGAGTTTTAGTAGTTCGTTTGTATTTAAAATCACAATACAAATTCAGTAATCTCAATCATTAGTTTTATCTGAAATTAACAAAATCAAATAAGTAATCAATAAATCACAATACAATGTATTAAGCCTATCCCATAAAGGAAAGGATCCCTATTCTAAGATTGGCAAGGAACAGGTGTCAGTCAGTTCAGAAACTCATAAAGAATTCTGAATTTGAGAGAATTCATAAAGCTTCAGCATCAAAGGTCAGCCTAATAATTCAATAATCAATCAAGGTAAAATTTCGCATAATGAGATGTTCCAGTAACTCAGTAGAATCACTAAGAGCATGGAAAGATCAGAAGAAGAGGAAGGCAAGGATGTGGTAACCTATTCTAGGAGCACACACTATTACAGACAGTCACAATTGATGGCTCAATGTCATGTTGCTTCTTCTTTCTTCAGCTGACCAATGAGCTTCCAGTGTGCCCATTTCACTCCCTTTCTTCTCACAGGAACACAATCAACCTCAGATAGCAACTCTTAAAGATGCGACTATGTGTTATCGTGAAAGTATTTCATCTAGGTCTCATGATTCATCCTTCCATTCAAGAATGCATTCCTCTGTGTGAACTTTCATATTTATCTTTCTAAATAACAAGTCTATTCATTAGCCTACAGTAGGTCTTTTTAGAAGTAGAAACATCTGTATAAACGAGAAGGAAAACATTTTGTGCAACAACTATTCATTGTGAAAAGCAAGTCTTTCAAAAGGTCAAGATTAGGCCTTGTGCTTTTTCTCCACTTCTTTCTGTTTAGGTAACTATAACATGTCAGTACCTTAGCATTTCAGACTAGCAGTATGGTTGCCTACTCCAATTTTTGCATTAAATCCAACTTTTAAACATAATTGGCTTTGCACATTATTTAACATTATTTTCACCATTGGTAAACTACTGCTTATTACTAAGCTGTTGTTGAAGTGGAATCTTGTATCTCACCCCAATAATAAATTTCCACAATTTGACAGAGGAAGTTCCACTTTGGGTCAATATAACATAAAGGGACACCTCACCCAATATCAGCTTAGCAGACTATCATAAATAAGTAATTAAGCCCACTTAATAAGTCAGTTGCATATCAAGTAAAAACTAAATGATTTTATTACAGACATTTCGAAATCAACTGGTACTGAATGAATGATGTCATGAGGGCTCAAATGCAGATTTGCATTTAGTAGCCAAAAAGAGAAATAACTCAAAGTCTCAAATGACCACCAAAAGTTCAGAAAAAGTGGACAACATTTTTAGTAGTAAGGGAAAGTCTTCAGACAAATCTGCCTCACTCCCAGAATTGAGGGATTCTTGCACACAAATATTGCATAGAAAAATAGCTAAACCAGAGATTCAGCATGGTATCAGTCCTTGTATCAGTTTTTGGGGAATCAAAATAATTCAAAGCAACAGCATTATATGTAGTACTATCTCGTTTACTAAGAAAGCATCCTGTTTTTCTGTATCACTGTCATCTAGAGATGTTAAAATATGCATCATTAAACAAAAGCAATTCTCAATAATAATTAACTAAGCTACAGAAAAACAGTGGATGGACCTTGGAAAAATGTTATAGGTAGGCACACTAGAAAGTGTATTCAGAGAACACCGGGAAAATTACATCAACTTGTCTTCGTTCTGCAGAGCAACTGTGAGGAGTGAAAATGTGCAGGGAAACCTCATGTGGGGGGTGAATACAGGAGTGAAAACAAAGAAAACAGCAGCATCCATTTTATCTAAAATGGAGTTTTTCACCGAATGTGACATTAATAAACCATGTTAATAAACACACCTCTATACATTGTATAACGCTTGTTTCAACTGCAATCATAATATTTCAGCATTTGCATATTGTTCAGGCATCTAATCATTAATACTTAATATTATGTGTGGCACAAAATAGAAACCTGAAGAAAACTGTAACACTACCTTGATTTTCTTGGTGACCTGGCATTTGAAGGAGAGGTTGGCTTGGAGGGTTTATCCAAGTACATTTTCTTTTGTTGTCTGTTACAGATCAAGCTGTTTCAGTCAACTTCATAGAGCCTGGCTTGCATTAGTGGTTGTTTATTGCTGTTGAGGAACAGGAGGATTTCTGTCTGGGTAAGGCTAAGATTTAGGTAGGCTCCGGACATCCAATTCTGATTTAGATTGAAGCAGGTTTTGGGATGCTGAATGTCAGGGCAGTGGAGATTTGCAAGGGGAGTTGTGTGTTGCTTGCATATTGATGGATCTTCATGTTGTTGTCAGTGAGCAGAGAGGCATTGCCACATGGTACATTTTGCTCATTAAAGACCAAGGTGATAATAAAACAGCATTTTCTTTGCTTCAGAGACACTATTCATTGTCATAAATCTAACTTTATCATGGTTGGCACTATTACACTGCCTGTGATAAAATGTTATCTCAGCAGATCAGTTGACAGGCTAAAAATGCAGGAAATCATGATGTTCAGCAATCTGCATTTTTACAGAGTTAATCCCATGGACGGTATTTTCTGCTCGGAAAAATCCCCTCCCACTACCTGTATTAAATAATAGCAACACAGGTAGGATGATGAATACTGTTGCATTTCCTTTGTCACAAAGCACATATTTAATTCTAGTGAGGATGCTATTTGGAGAGCTAGTTGGTGAGTCAGTAGAACTTTTTATATAGTCCACATCAGAGGCAATGGTATTCCTTGTAATTGAAAAAATCAACGATCCAAATTTATATTGTAGTTTAATGCAGGTCTGAAACACAATCCGTTCCACTTAAAATGTAAGCAATTCATAGATATCTACAAAGGTAAGTGAAGACTGAAAACGCATAGGTTTTCTATTTTCTGCAGTGTGTTTTATGATTTTGCTAAACGTCAGTGCTACATTATATTACAACCTATGCTTGATGTGTGTGTTTGCATAATGCCACAGGAAAGACAGGGACATCACATCAGAGTTACTTCTCTTTAAATACAATGTAGGCCTTGGGATATCTAGTTCAGGAGGTCTATGGGAAATAAAGTTATTGGGGCACATAGTGTCAACTGGTATCTTTCCCACCTGGTGTGATAAGGCCTCTATGCTATGGACCATTAAACCGGGGACACTCTACTTCTATTAGTACTTAATTGTCAGAGAAGAGATGACAGAACAGTCCAATGCTAGAAACTCAGATTTCAGAAATGCATTAAATTACAATCATTGCCCTCGAGGATCCGGGGTCCTGCGTTACCACCCTTAATAGCTGAACACTTTTGGCTCCCCCCTGTCATCTCTCCTCACATTTGGGGGCTCCAAGTATCCTGGAAGGGCCGAAGGTCACCACATACTATACCTACTTCCTAGTCTGCCCTCCCCCCACTAATGTTACCTGGGCACAGCCAACACGCAATAAAGTCCCGGGTGATTCCGTGGAGGGGTAGTCGAAAGTGTTTTACCCGGACTCCTAGAGACCCAGCACCCAATTCAGACTAGGCACGAGGTAGTTCACTGGCAATTTCCCACACTGCGTTATGGTTAACAACATTTGCTGTTTCATTGTGCTCCTGATTTGATACAGGGCATGTTAGACTCTCTTGTTTATCTGACAGTATTGTATTGCAGTGTTTTTACCAACAAGCTTGTGTAATTTGCTTTGGGGAAGGCCCTGTGTAATGTCTTATTGTTCTTTTCTTGAATAAAGAACTACAACACAAAAAAAAAATACAATCATTGTCCAGTAAGTGCTTGTTTCTTTAAAAGGAAAAGTACACAACTAAATACTATGCACACACATAGCAAATATTTAGCACACAGCAAGTGGGAATACCAAATACACCTGCTAGTAAAAAGTCTCTCAAACTACCTGAAAACATGTGCCATGAGGAAAACCACTGTAGCTAACCATCTAAAACCCCAAAGGACCCCATAATTTTAGGAAGCCTCAATCACTTGGGCACCAGCAAACCATGATGCAAGTCCGCGCAAGGCAACCAAAATCCATAACTTTGTGTGGTTTACTAAATGTAAAGTAACGCAGCACATAACACTGCCTTGTATTACTTTGCATCGGGTAGGTAGTATATGGGTGGAACATGTCATGAATCCATCCAGGTATTTTGATTTACAAAGACCTGTAATCCTGGAATTGTGCTAAAGTGATGAGTGTATCCAACAGAGGAATAATGAGGTGCCCTTAAGTTTCCTCATTAATTCCTCTTTCCACATGTGCTGTATTCTGCAGTACACATAGAAAGAGGAATATGCCTCTAAGAATTGATTTTGTGCAGGAAGGTGTGCCTTCCTGGACAAAAAAAAACTTCCATAATGCAGGCGCCCTGGCATTATGGGTGCACAGGGTGCACCAGTGCAAGGAGAGAGCAGAACTGCTCCATATCTTTGTAGATATGGAGCATTTCTACTCTCTCAATTTCACACATTACAGCACAACAAGTTGGCTTGCTGCGTCATGTGAAAGAATGGTACATTTTCCCCCCAGATCTATAGATTTTTGCAATACATGTAACATTCAGTGCCATTACCTACTGACTAGAACATAATTAGTACAATTGTTGTCACTGACATGTCATAACCAAACCAAATGTTTTTTTTCTTGGCTGCAAAACAAACTAACTGACTATTTTTTAAAAACACCTATAAACATGGTTCTTCTCCAATTAATCCTCCTCGTATCTCTTGGGGATTTTTTGGAATGCAGCAGAATGTCATCCTCAGGTGCTTTGACACTTCTGGGCAGAGTGTGCTTTATAAAATATTTTTCATTTAATTTTTTTCATTTAATTTGCAACATGCCATCAAAAATCAAATTTTTTATTGCTGCCAAACAGTCACCTAGGACTTCCAACGGGGATATATATATAAAGCTTAGCTCCACAGGTGGATTGCTAATGAGCCCAGCGTCCTCTGGATTCATTCATCTTCACCCCTAAGAGACTGATAGTGTGTGCTTTCTCCATGTCGACTGGGGGTGAAAGGGCTTGGCTAGTTTCACCACAACAACAAGTAGTACCCAAACACATGCTTTGCTATATGAGTGCTCTATGTCCATCCAAGACAAAAAATTACTGAGGCCCCAGGATATCATGGAGTGCCCCTTCACTGTTGTATTCTCTTACATGGCCACAGCCCATATAGAAGGCTTTCTTTTCTTTTCTCTTTTGCTTAACTTTTTCATTTAGCTCTCCGGGGTGTGACCTTCACTGTGGTAACCCTGTCCCTCTGTGAGATACACATGCATTAGTTGTTGTTACCACGGAAACTTTCCAAGACTGTATAGTCTCCAAACATCCACCATCCCCAGCACTACACTATTAAGAGCAATGTTGTTATGACTGCTAACTCTTGCTCTCCGGATCAGCTATTACTTAGCACAGGAAATGGCAACAGAGTTCAGTTGTCAGTCTTGGTGTCTGTGGGTCCTCTTTCATTTGCACAATGCAGGACTGGAGCCTCCCCAGAGGTAAGAGTGATCCTCCAACCTCTTAAGAGTACAATTTAAAATAGCACAGCCAAACTACAAGGTCTTCCACAGGACTCAATTTCTTAGGGACTTAAGTGGTTAATTGTGCTAGGTTGTTTCAGTTGCCTGTATCACCCAGTGCCCCTATGCTCTGAAACAAAAAGACACTCACAAAAGGCTAGATCTTTCAAAGATATGTCAAGCATTGTTGGGCAAATTGTTAGGTGGATTGTTTCCTTGGGCTGTTGGTAACATAGACCAGCCATGGGAACAATCTTCAGGCACCCTCTGATTCCCAAAACATCTATATGAAGAATCATTATGCCTTCCTACAGGATCAGGTACTGCTGCTTTCTTGTCTTTAGCAGCTTGTTGTAAGCACCATGATTTACTATCCTGGCCAGCTCTGGTCACCTTATGACCTCTGGTCTTTCAGGCAGCAGTGCCCCAAGATCTTCCATAGCACACCACTCTTTTTGCCTATTCTCCCCAGATACCCAGGCCTTCCACCGCCTGCAGTGTATGTGAGAGTATTAAACTTGTACTCAGAATCCAATAGGAATGATGGGTTTCTTTTTTTCTTACTGCATCCACCACAGATTAATATGGGGGCTAATTGTAAAATATTGTAAAAGAGAAAAATGGGGTTCATGTGAAACAAATACTAAAAAAATATAATCTATTACACAAATGTTTAAAAGAGTTCAAATTTAATTTTTCTCCCAACATGACTTGATTCCTGAATACTTATCTGAATGCAAAACTGTCCCTGTTAATATTTTGGCAATACTTTGCCAATATAAAATAATATGAACCCAAACTTCAGTTGCTATTTTCAGCAACATTGTTGTATGATTACCTGGCAAAGACACCATTGTACACAGTAGGAGTTAAACCCAATGATACAAGATGGCAGCCATCATCTCCAGATAATGTGAAAATGCAATAATTCCTAGGAATCGATGTTTGTTAGTCACTGTCACATAGTGCATTCTTCAATGATACAAAGGCTTTCCCAAAGCAGGGCTGGCCAACACTACTCTTTCTTTCCTTGGAATGACATGAGTGCACTCAGGTTAAAATTATTTCAGCCTCAGGACTGCCAAGCTCTGACTGATAAGCCATGCATCCTGACCCCCCTCTCTTGGGGCACTACAGCAAGACCAGTTTACAAAAATCCAACGATCATAGAAGATCAATTACCTCCTTGTTGAGCCTCTTCTTCAAGTCCACTTCAGAGTAGCCCTGAAAGTGAGTTAGGTGACAATTGCAACTAGCTCTGGAAAGAGTCCACACGTGTCCAGAGTACATACCCTGGGGCATATTTAAGTGCCCTTAGAGCCATCGGAACGTCACTTTTCATGAGGCTCCGGTGGTGCTAAGCACTGCTTCATATTTACAAGGAGGTATACGCCACTTTTTTGTGCCGTTATGCCTTCTTGTAAGTATGGGCCCCTAAGACACAGTTTTCTGTGTCAGAGGGGCGAGCAATGGGTGTTGCTGTGGACGTTCCACCACAGCACCCATTGCTTTTGTCGCTGCCTCAGATTTACGAGTTGTTGTAAACCTAAGGCAGCACCAAAAATTTAATTTGCATGGCAAAAAGAGGAGGAATGGTTTTATTCCTCCTCATTGTTTGTTTGCATTCTTCAGCACACATAGAAGAAGAAAAATGCCATGGACGATTGTTTACATGAAGGAAGGTGTCCCTTCCTGCACATAAACAATCATTCCAAATATTGCTTTGGTACTGCTATGTGTGCTGCATTTTGCAGGAAAGGGACACCTTTAAAATTGAAAACCTGCTTTAGAACTAGTGGAAAATAATTCCCCTGTAATAAGGAATTCCACACATTTTACATTTCTTCACTCATTCTGTTATACGATGCTCCAAGTATTCTACACTTCTGCATTCAACGTGTTAGGGTAGGAGATGTGGACCAATGGCCTGAGCAGCTGGCCTTGTAACTGTAGAGCTGGGTTCCAGTCTTGGATTCGGCTCGACATTATCTGACTTTAGGCAAATCACTTAATTTCCTTGTCTTCAAAAATATGTAATGTAATCAGGTTGTCAAGTAAAGTACTCTAATGAACTTGAACATGAAGCTGGAGAAGATCTGGGATGAATGTGCTTCCTCTTCGTCTGAAAAAAACTTACAGAAAACGCACAGGCACTAGCATGCTGCTACAACATGCAGCCTCTTTTATTACTATGACAGTTTAACAAATCTGCCTTTTCTCCATCTTCAGCACAGATTTTTCACCTTTTCTGTGTCCTGTTTTTCTTGTATTAGGACTATGTGACAGTGATATTGAGTATCACCTAATATGCATTAGAAGGAGGTTTACAGATGTGTCAGCAAAAGCACCTTTACGTGCCATTAGCAAGATAGTAGGGCTGAATTCAGATAAAAGCCAATGCTGCTACTCTCACATAGCATATTTATAACCTGAAGAAAATATGGCCTAATAGGCAGTGGTCCGTGATTGAAAAATAGCACTGGAGGGAGATGCAGTGCTTAATGAATAAAATGTGGAAGCACTCAGGATATTACCAGAGATACAACTGAAATTTGACCGCCCACTGCCCCTGCTAGTGCTGCAATATGCTGTTAGAAATTAGCTGCTATTACAATTATTGTGTACATATTACATTGCTATACTGATGTACTCTTTTGAAAATAGGTGTCACCTTCTGGTGGAATGTCATAAAAAAGTGCTGGTGTTAAGAACACCGGCAAACATAGCACAAAATAATCCCTTGGGAGATTACTATTATAGGTGGATGGACAACATCCCACTTCATCATGCCACCAGGTGAGCGAATCTATCAATTAAATGACGTAGGTAGACTCAAGGATGTTGGACGTTTCAAGAGTGGCAGGATCCAGTGAATTCCTTAAAATGTGTCTGGGCATATGACACTACATGGCTCTTAATGTTATGAAGCCACTGATTTCCAACCTACCAGTTCACACAGTGCTGCTGGGTGATACACGCTTTCAGTATTCTTCACACACTTGAGAAGAGGAACATGGTGAGCAGTAAGGTGAGCTGGAAACCCTTGCATAGAGTAGGTTTCCAGCTTGTGTGTGAAGGGTCTGGAATTCAGGAGTATCTGCACTTCAGAAGTCCATGTCAGATTTCTACTCAGAAGTAGCTAAGCAACTGCAGGTGACTTAGGTCTTTGGGCAGGTTCCGGGAGGTTGGGCAACAGCAGAGGCCGTCCACCTCCCCACAATCCCACCCTTCTCCGGCTGCATTTCCTCCTTCCCCATATCATCACACAGTGGAAATTATTCCAATGTTGGCAGGTCTGTATTCCCTAAACTTCACGTCACTAAGTGGCATCAAAACACTGTTGCCATATTTGAAGGCCACCGCACACAGGGTATTAATTTCCTGAGAGATTTCTGCTCCAAGTAAGCTGTGGGACTCCTGTGGTTCCTCTTCAAAAGGTGATCTATCAAAAAGAAATAGTCAACAAGTGTGCATGTTAGCTTTGTATGGTATTATATCATACTATGTTGCATGCTCTTAGGAAACAGAGATGCATTTTTTAGTTTAACTTCTGAAGCTGGAACTTGTCTTTTGACATTAATCCTGATCAGCGACCTCAATTATACTGTCTATTTGATGCACATAAGTTTATGGCAAGATCGGAGGCTCATATTACAAATTTGTCCTCAGTGTTTTATCCGTACTTTCCCTCTCAACCAAACTTCTGTGTTGGCAATTGCCTTAAAGTGTATGAGGAAAGAACAACACATCTCAGAACGTCCTCTCACTCTCAGCTTCTCAATTCTTTTCGAAAACCCCACTCCCCAGTCTCGTCCCCTACCCTTGCCCATTTGGTTAAATGGGTTGCGCCCCTTGCCAGTATTGACACCTCCCTTTTCGGAGCCCATTCTGCCCGCAGTGCTATGGCCTCAAAAGCATTTTGGACAGGTTCCCGATTAGAGGACATTCTGAGATCTGCTGATTGGTCTAATTATACTACATTCAGAACCTGTTATTGTAAACCTATTGCAACTGCTTCGTCTGTTGTAATTGATATACTTTAAACAAGCACCCGGTCTTGCCATAAAATGTAGATGTTCCTAGTAAATTATGATGGAAAGGCTTAATTTTATTTAAGACACGGAGGTGAGTATTATCCCTCCACAAACATTCTAATTCTGTGTTTATTCCCCCACCCTAACAGTTTCTACTACACCAGCTTCTACATCCTCATAGGAAGAACTTGCTTCCCAAGGAGTCTTCAGCATCTCCTCTCTACAAGATGACATCACTGACCTGCTCCAGTGATTCTAGGACCTACGATCATCTTTCTGTTTTCCTTTGGATAGACCTTCTCCAAGACAGTTTTGCATTGATACTAGCTTTTGCTATTGTATGTTCAGTTTTTCCAATGTTTATTACTTAATTTAACTTCTCACTCAAGAAAACAGGGCTGCTTGTAGTCAAGTTAGGTGTGATAACATATAACTTATCTCTCATTGGTTCATTACACTCTGTTTTCATCTATCCCCATTGGCCTATGTTCCTTGGCCCCTTTGGATTTGTAGTTTGTACATGTTTCTTGACTGCTGCTATTGAATAAAATTAATATTAAAACATGCATGTTAGCTTTGTATGGTATTATATAATACTATGTGGCATACTCTTAGGAAACAGGGGGCATTTTTGAGTTTAACTTCTGAAGCGGGCCTTGCCTTTTGACACCAGTCCTGATCACCGACCTCAATTATACTGTCTATTTGATGCTCATAATTGTGCAGGCAAAGGACGTACAATAGCCGAGTCCTTGCTTTGAATGGAGCGCCGCGTTGTTTATGATCTTCTTAGAATTCCAGTTTATCAGCGCCAGGCTGCTGCACTCTTTGTGACGCCGCTTGTTAGCTCCCGATGTTGTCTTTTGTCCAGCTTTAAATATGCATGAAACACGAACAAGCAGACAATAATTGATAGGGTTTCCTTCATTGTTTTACACGGGGCTTTATCATCTCCCAGTAAGCCAGGAGAAATGAGAGAAGCGTCCCTGCCACCTACAAGAAATACAGCCGAAACTGGGAATAGAAAGACGTCAGGCTTTTTTTTCTTTTCCGTTTTTTCCCCCCCAGCAGAAGTCTCCTGTTGAGACAGATAAGAAGCCGATTCTATTAATGCTGTTATCAAAATACGGAAGGTAACTGAAGCTGCCATGTCTTGACTTTGATATATTGTCCTTGTAGGACAGCTGTGGTAGGCTGAGTGTGTGTCCTCGCACCCTGTGAGGGGGGTCGATGGAGGAGCTGTTTGCTGTCAAGGGCACAGCTGGGCTCACCATTTCTCTTCCAATCAAGAGCTGAACAAAGCACAGGTATGCAGCCCATTCACGCGCGTGCAATCTTTAGATGCTAAGGCGCCATTGAGTAGCTTTTACGACTGGAGTAGCTGAGTGATCTGAACGTCTGTTTAAGCCTGATATAATGGTCACACAATGTGGATTTGTAAGCGGTAGCGCGTGGCCCCTAGAAATGAATTGAGTTTCAGTCAGCTCAACTACTGCAAGAAAGAGTGAGACCAGGCCAAATGCTATTGCACTCTCTACACCCTCTAGTGACATCTCCTCTTCTTCACTGTAGTTCGGTCTTGCCTACAGATTGCTTTAACTGTGGGTGAGAGCTACTGCCAACCCACAAAGCACACGTACATACAGATACATAAACAGAAAGGGCTTTTAGGCAGCTCTTTTTCAGCCTTTGGCTAGTTTGATGAGGTGGCTTTAGGCATTGGTGTACACGGTTGCTTCTCAGCAGTGATAACCATCCGACAACATTTTGCAGAAGTAAACATCCTAAAAGTAGTTTCACATGAATGACTAGAATTAGTTATGTTTTTTATCCCGAAGGCCCCTCTTCTCTCTTTCTTCCAACACGTTAGCCCACCATTACATCCTGGTGCTTTCCACCCCTTCCGGTCCCGCTTTCCCTATTTTTTACAGTATTCTTTGAGGGACGCTTACTTCTGTTCTTGTACTTCCGTTCCCTTTGTTTTTCACTTTTACTTCCTTTTTAGGCTCGAGCCTGCGAATGCATGAGCTAGTGCATGCATCTCGCTTGCATGACTCTGTTGTGTTCAGTACAGGGCTTGGAGTCCGCCTGTCGCTCACCATTTGTTGGTTTGCCTGGCACTCCTCTTTACAGCCTTGTAATTCTTCAAGGCACGCCTGGCATCACTTCCATTTCTTTGTGTGGAGCAGGGTTCAAGCACTAATTGATGAAACTTAATTGGTGCCCTTCCGCTGCGCCCTACTTGATCGAGGTTCTATTTGTTCTTTTCAGCTTCGTGTGTCCCGCAAACAGAAAGCTTGTGACTGGCAAAAAACGTGTCCAGCAGGCATAAAATTGCAAAGTTTTATTTTGTAAAGCTAACTTTATTTTATTTTGCCAAGTCGTCTTTTCTAATTTTCTTCTCTGGTTTTCTCTTGCTTTTGCTCGTGGGCGCTGTGTCAAAAGATGACAATTAACTTGGTCGAAAGATGCGAGACTCATTGCATTGCAAATTCTTGTTTATTTTACCTTCTAAAATGCCCATCTGCCATGTTAGAATGATAACGCCAAATTGTCAAAATGGGTACTTGTGCATCAACTCATGGACAGAAATGTTTCGAGATGGCCGTGGTCTTTGCACGTCTGTTGCTAAGTCTACAATCTCGTGTTGCAGTGGCCATTTCAGAAAGTTAAAATAAAGACAGTGCTAAGGCTCAGTGTTTTCGTAGGAGCCCACTGCAAATTGTTAAGTCTTAATGCCACTGTATGCCTCTTTTTTATCACTCTTCCATTTCTCTCCTTTTTGTTGTTGTTGCAGTTTCATTTTCATCCATGCTTTATTCCTCAGTCACTGTTTTTTCTCTTCTTCCTTTATTCTCTCTTGTTTTACCTGCCTATTTCTTGCTCTGTGTCAAAATTTGACATAAGTGCCCCTGTTTAAAAATGAGTGCTGCTGCCCTCAATCTGCAACCACAGGCACAAATTAAACACTGATGCTTACTTGGAGAGTACTTTCACTCTTGAAGGGAGTGATATAGCTTACCAAAGATGATGTCTGTTCTGCAGGGGCAGAACGATTATGCTGCAGCATGGGTATTTATAATTATAACCAGGTTCTATAAAAGTCAGACTTTACACCATTTAAGCAAATGTATGTTATGGGCAGCACTTAATTTGAGAAGGTGACAGTAGATGAGGACGACCGACACATATTTTGGGACCAGCACATATTTATTTCTCATCAGACTTTGGCTCAGAATAAGAGAGAGAAAGGCACAAAAAAGGGAACTAGAGAGGAAGAAAAAGATAGAAAAACAGTGACAAAGAAAGAAAGAAGGGAGTGTCTGGTTATGGACAAAAGGCGTAAAGTGGAATCAAGACAATGCTGCCTTGGTACTCATTACTCACAACACTCAACAGCACTGATCAAAGGCTCCTGAGCAATGCTTTGGGATCTAACACTTATTCTTTTATAAATTAACTGCTGTTGTGGATAATTTTATTATAGTTTCCATACCTCCTTCGAGGCATAACCTGTTCACTTATCGGAACATAGTACACTTTAAAAAGTAAAACAAAACACTAGGCCTATTCTTGTATGGAAATCTACATGTTGAGAGCTCAGGTGTAGATTTTTGCCCATGACTGGGAGTAAATCTGACTCCAAGGGCATCTGCAGAAGGGGCTTGCCCCCCTGGATTTAGGTACAGCCTGGTGTGTGTGCTTACAGGGCAGTGTAACACTACGGCCGCTGTAGTGTTACGCTGCCTGAACTAGTAACATACTAAAATTATGCAAACCATTGCCTGAAGAAACTTTATGCGGATGCCCATGTCTGAGGGTGGATGTAACTCATCAATACAGAGTAGAATTTTCCTCACAAGGTGGTGGAGAAACCTATGAATTAAATTACGACTGTAAAATCACTATTAATTACTATAAGGGCATATTCTATATATACATACTTGTAAGTGCACTTCTGTGCAGTTCTAATTTAAGCATACAATTCTGTTAGAAATGGGGTCTTTGGTTGGCAGTCAGGTTACCCCCTGTCCAAGCAAGGACCTTCACTCTAGTTAGGATAAAGGAGAATCACACTCAGTTAACCCCCGCTCACCCCCTTGGTAGCTTGGCACGAGCAGGTAGGCTTAACTTCAGAAGCAATGTGTAAAGTATTTGTACCAACACACACAGTAATACAGTAAAAACGCCACAAAATGACTCAACACAGGCCAATATTTATCTAAACAAAACAAGACCAAAATGACAAAAATCCGACATATCCAAATCAAGTTCTGAATTCTTAAAGATTAAACTCAAAAATAGCGCTTAGAAACACAAAATGCTTTGATGAGGTGATGACACGGCATCGTGACAGAGTCGTTCCCAACACTCCGACGCCATTGGCGCTGGGTATCGAGTCACGCAGACCCCCAGGGACAGTACCTTAGTAAGAGTGTGAAAACAAGCCAGTGCGCAAAGTCAGGGATCGTGGCATTGCAGGATCCGAGGCGATGTCTGTTCCGGTGCTGCGGGACGAAGGAGCTGAGGCATCATAAAGAGGCATCGGGTCCTTGCTGCAGAGCGATGGAGGTGAGGCAGCGTCGGTGTGAGGCGTTAAATCTGTGCACTTCAGGTGGAGTTGAAGAACCAGAACCTTATGGGCCTGGCGGCGCAGGGTACGCCTGAAATCTCCTTGGATTCACCTGCCTCAACTAACAGAGACACGGGACACTCTGTCAGGCGTAAAAGATCAGATTTTATTAGCTGCAGCTAGTACAGTTGTCCAAGAAGTACACAAGGTATGTTCTCAGGAGACTGCCACTTTACTTTGTGGCGCACAATCTTATATACCGTATAAAAACCATTTATTAACTACATACACTCCCAGAACACATAGAAAGGAGCTAGTAAGAATAATGTAAAGATAGAACAGAGCCAATAGAAATGTCGGAAAAACAAGACAGCACCAATAGAAGGAATTGGAAAACAAAGTATCAAGTGACTTAAGGTTGCCTCCCCTCCAGCTGTGTTTGTCACCCCTCCCTTGAACTAATTCATTAACCGATCCACAACGAAGTTGCATGTGGTGTGATAAGTTTGTGTGCGTTTGGAGGACAGTTGTGAAATGAGAGAATACTAGCAAAGGACAGCGAAGGCCAGACGATAAGATAAGATCGGCGGAGAATAGTGTGAGCCTACAGATAGTTGAAACAAGGATTAGAAAACCAGACAGGGATTAGTGTACTCGGTCAGACCTTAATACCAGCCTTGTAAAGATAGAGGCAGAAGGCTGTTTTGAACACCATGTTGCAGAATAAGCAGAAAAGGCAGAATGGACTTCGTTCGCTGTGCTGCCTGAGTGAAGGCAACATAAAATGGCTGCGGGCCACAAAATGGCGGGTCGATACGATCGTATTAAAAATCGAATTTCCTCAGACCCTCCTTTTGCCAGAACTCAGGCAAGATACACAAACTCATGTTAATCTGAGTCGATGTCTATGGCCATGAGGTCATCAAGCTGTTGCTGTACCATCATTTTGATATTCTCTGCTCTTTGTGACTTGGGTTTGGGAATACATGCAGTAGCACATAGGTTGCAGATGGCAGGACCGCAGTGCATACAAAGACAACAAGAGAATATAAAAGCTAAAATTACTCCAAAGAATGTCAATACCTTCCAACCCCATTTGGACAGTAATCCCCAAAACCACTCTGAAAAGGACCAATCTCCTTCGTCCTGATGAATCGACTCGGAGATTATGTGTAACTTAGAGATAGCTTGGTATACTGTCGGAGCGTCATTAGGTATGAAAATACAGCAACTTGATCCGATCAATTTGCATACTCCACCACGGTCCGCAAGAACAAAGTCTAAGGCAACACGGTTCTGCAAGGTCATAAGACGATCAGCCTGTAGTTCAGCTGTAATGTTACTTAAAGCTCCTACAGTGATGTCTATGGTGGTTTCTACGACACGAACCAATTGCCTTATATTTCTGCTGTTGGCCATTGGACCCCAGAAGGGAAGAAATCCTTTGAGGAAATCTCCTCCCTCTTGTCCTGCTGTGTCTTTCGAATCCACAATCCCTCTGCCATATCTATTTTTATGATGGTTCGCAGGAGCGGTGTATGTAGGGGGAAGAAGAAAGGCTATATAACAAGTACCAGAGAAATCAGCTGGCAACCATGTATAAGCCCTATCGTGGCAAACGAAGTATGTACCTTGAGATGGTACTAACGGCGGTGAATTCAGGGCTGAATAAACATATGTATGGGAACATAAACTTTCTCTTTGTCCGGTGTTTGGAGTTCTACCATTTATTTGCAGACAGAAATTTCCTTGTTGGGGTATGACCCGTATCGGAGGAGATTTTCCTTGCTCAATCTTATCATTGAGGCTGGAAATGTAATTAGTTATGTTCCAATTGGTATATGCTTTTCTTTCATCTATGGAAGCTTCACTTTTTTCCATGATTTTAGCCATAGCTACCATTCCCTTTATCAATAAACTATGACTGAAATCTGAACCAACACTATGTGAACTGACAGGTTGTTTAATTTTACTTTGATATGCATTATTGAAAATGACAAAATAAGCCCAAGCGGAACCTTCATAGGAGAATGGAAGAACTAAATATGGCATTCCTTTTTCTACCGTATGTGGTATGAGTCCACACACCCAACAGTCAGTTGTATTGATCACTAACTGATGTTGATGTAACAACTGGACGAAGGAATTGTTAAAGTATTCAGTTCTTCTGATGAGTTCATGCTGGGGAAGAGTGTGAAATAGGTGCGGAGAGATAGTAGAAGAAGATGTAGAGGTAGGAGAAGAGACAACTTTTTGCTGCAGAGTAATAATGATCCAGTTTACAGATGCCAAAAGAATACACGACAATATAATGACGCATAGAGCAATACTACAACGACTATATATTTCTTTACAATTATTCTTTACATTTTTACTTTCTCTTTTATCTAATGTAGCCTCCATCTTTCTAAGTGGATGCTCACGGCAATCTTCCTCAATCACTGTAGTCACGATTATCTACCGTCCTATGACACTGTGAGGTCCTGCAGGCCTATTGCCACTTACTCAGGTCGTAACTAAGACTCCTACCGTGACCCTGCAACCGGGATAGAGTACTACATAGGAGAGAAATTTACAAGTTCTTTGGTCTTGGTCTCAAATTATAGCGTTCCTGTCCAGAGGCAGTCTGGTTTTGAAACAATGTTCCTGGATTTGTCGTGTTCAAGCGACGATGCGATGGTATTGCTTCTTGAAGGATGTCGTCGTCCTCTTTCTCAGAAAGTGTTCCAATTAGACGCGCATCACTGAATGGTACAAATTGCGGAACTTTCTCACTTTCAGAGTCACTGATGCCTCTACGGACCCACTGATCGAAAGGCAAGGGCAAAGGCACTTTCTTGCAGTGCACGGCATGCACCCAGTTTTTCTTTCCTTCGACTTTAACTGCTGTTCTTGTGGTCAAAAGAACCAGGCGTGGCTCTCTCCATCTGGGCTCCAAATTTCTCTGTCGTTGGAAATTTTTCGTGCAGACCCAGTCACCTGGTCGGATGGAATGACCTGGGTCTGTGGAAGCCTCTGGTAGAGCACTCTGAACCTGTTGATGAAGAACACGCAATTTAGTTGTAAGGTCATGCAAGTAGTCAATCAACATCGGGTATGGCAAGTCTGAGTATTTCTTAGGGCGAGGAACTCCCCATACATTAGCTGGGCGACCAAATATCACTTCGTAAGGGCTAAGCCCCAAACGAGAGTGTACTGCTGTTCTGGTGGACAGAAGAGCCAATGGTAAAGCATCAGGCCAATTAAGTCCTGTGCTAGCTTGCACCTTAGCAATTTTAAGCTTCAAGGTTCCATTGTAGCATTCTACTAAACCAGCCGACTGTGGGTGATTCGCCGCGTGGAACTTCTGTTTTATGCCAAGACCTGCACAAACTTTTTGCATGACTTGACCCACAAATTCGCTCCCATTGTCACTCCAGACAATGCGCGGCAAACCAAACCTAGGGAAGAATTCTTTCAAAAGTATTTTGGCAGTTGATAAAGCAGTATTGTCCTTCAGAGGGTAGGCTTCTACCCATCTAGAAAAAGCACATACTACCACCAGAACATATTTGAGGTTGTTGCATCGTTCCATGTGAATATAATCGATCTGCAACACCTCAAATGGATATGTTGGAGGAGCAAAATGACCTGCTGGAGTTGGGGTTCCCTTTCCCGGATTGTACATCAAGCAAACAATACAATGTTTTACTACATTATTTGCACACTTTGGGATCCCCTCATTTTGCCACACTGGAGCCAGAAGTTTACATATTCCTTTTGCACTTAGGTGAGCTGGACCATGTGCCATAGTAACTACAGGTAGTACATAAGCATCTGGTAACAGCCAACGTTGATGTTCTGATAATTCAACCCAACATCCCATCTCATCTAACATTCCTGTACTTTCCTTCCACTTTCTCAACTCATTCTCCGTAGCCTCTCCTTGAATTGATTTCACACTCTCTACTGTATCTTCACACATTCCCTTTTCTCTTACGCAGTTTGCGGGACCTGCAACATACATTCGACTTGTGTTGTCTCTGGCTGTCTTTTTCGCTACCTCATCTGCAAATGCATTTCCTCGACCAACATCGTCCACAATCTTTTTGTGTGCACTACACTTCACGATCGCTATCTGAGTAGGCATTGTAAGTGACTCAAGAAGTTCAGTCACTAATTGACCATGTTGTATCTTAGTACCATGGGAAGTAAAGAATCCTCTTTCCTTCCATAAACGCCCAAAGTTAAACGCTACACCAAAAGCGTATTGGCTATCAGTGTACACGTTTACTCTTTTTCCTTTGGATAACACACACGCTCTAGTTAAGGCTATCAATTCAGCTGCCTGAGCTGAATTATGTCTAATGCGTGCTGTCTCCACAATCGTATGCAAAGTAGTAATAGCGTAGGCTGAAACTGTATCTCCATTCGGGAGCTTGAAACAAGAACCATCTACCCATAGTGTTCCATCTGGATTCACTAATGGCGTGTCTTTTAGGTCAATTCTACCCTTAGTCTCTTCTTCAGTACGGAGAAAACAATCATGCTGTTCAGAGACATCTCTCTCTTCTGGAAGAGGCAACAAAGTAGCTGGATTCAGGGTATTACATCGTTTGATGTGTATGTGACTAGCCAAAAGCGTCAGCTCATATCCGGACAACCGAGCACTCGTAAGATGCTGCGTTTTTGTCCTATTTAGTAAAGTATCCACTGCATGTGGCACCATAACAATGAGAGTATTATCTAGCACTACTCCAGCAGACTGTCGAATAGAAATTGCTGCTGCCGCTGTCGCCTTAAGACAACTAGGCAATGCTTTAGCTACTGGATCTAACGTAGCTGAGAAATATGCGCATGGTCGCTGTTGATCTCCAAAACGCTGCGTTAAGACTGACAATGCACAACCCTCTCTTTCGTGGACATAGAGCGTAAAGGGCTTACTGTAATCAGGAGTACCCAATACAGGAGCAGAACACAAAGCAATACGCAAATCAGTAAAACTCTTCTGACACTCGTCAGTCCACGGAAGAGGCTGAGGCGTATCTTTTAAAGTTAGCGCCAACAGCGGTTTAGCCAATAAAGAGAAACTCGGAATCCACTGTCTACAATAAGAAGTAATGCCCAAAAAGGCACGTACCTCTCTTTGTGTGGATGGCACTGACATTTGTGCAATTGCCTGAATTCGTTCGGGGGTCAATCGTCGTCCCTCCTTTGACAAGAGATGACCCAAATAAGTCACCTCGCGACAGACATATTGTAATTTAGAAGGAGAAACCTTGTGATTTAGATCAAACAAATGACGCAACAGTGCAACGGTCACGTTTTTGCAAATCTCCTCTGAATCAGCGGCAACTAATAAGTCATCCATGTACTGAATGAGAGCGGCACCGGACGGTAAGGAAAAGGCATCAAGATGACATTTTAGAGCTTGACTGTAAATAGAGGGACTTTCACAATAACCTTGAGGTGCGCGTTTAAACCGGAAGCTTCGGCCTCCGAGGGAAAAACCAAAAATATCTCTACTCTCTTCGGCGATGGGAATACTAAAGAAAGCATTCTTTAGATCAATAACTGAAAACCAAGTCGCTGTAGAAGGTATCATCGTCAACAGAGCAGTGATATCTGGGACTACAGGAAACTGCGGTACGACAATCTTGTTTACCTCCCGAAGATCAATTACAAAACGATAAACAGGAGGCTGAGAAGGATCAGTGCGTTTAAGAACCGGAAGAACAGGACTGTTACATGTATTTCCTCTCGTTTCCTCAACCACACCCTTCTGAATCAAATCATGGACAATTTCCAGAAGTGCTTTCTCACCTTCAGTAGAGATTCTGTATTGCGGAATACGTGGCATTTCAGCATTGGGCTTAAGAGTAACAACATAAGGTGGGATCTCAAGACAACCAACGTCATTCGGACCCGTAGCCCAAAGCGTTTCGGGAAGAGAAAGCAATTCAGGTGGGAATTGATCTTTTGATAAGTACATTGGACTAGTCATTTTCTGTCCTAGAGTGAGGTATACACCAGAAGGTGAACAATATATCGTAGCATGCATTCTTTTTAATAGATCTAAACCCAACAGATTTTCACCACAACCATTCGTCAGAAGAAGCGGAGCTTCTAAATCATAAGGGCCTATTGAAACAGGCAAAGGGCAAGAAACTGGATTGCGAACAGGGGCGCCAGAAAATCCTACAGATACATTCGTTAAGCCAGACAAAGGTGCGCCAGGGAGTTTAGAATGAATGATAGAGCTTCTCATGGCACCAGTATCTAAAAGAAATGGCTCTGAAACACCCATTGTAGTGACATTAACATAAGGTCCATTCTGATCCACTGGAATTGACGTAACCCCCTTACTTTGTCCATGGCTGTCCTATTCAAAATGAAGACTTTCATTCCCTCCTTCAATATACTGATCCTCACTGTAATACTGTGTAGACCTAACATTTTGCTGGTCAAAGTAATTTCCGGAATTTGGAGGAACAAAAGAACGCTGCTCTTGGGTTAACACACCTCGACCTCTACCTCCATTTGCTGACTGAAGACCACCACGACCTCGTGAAGCAGATGTTGCTCCATTACGCTGCAAAAATGCCGGACAATTGTTCTTAAAATGACCTTCCTCCCTACAATAAGCACATTGATTGGGACCTAGCAAAGGTCTTGGAATGAATGGTTCAGGCTTTTGATACAACCTCTGAAACTGCGGAGGCTGTTGAAACTGAGGCTGAACATAACGAGGAGGATAAGCCTGTTGCAAGAGAACTTTAGTTTTTAATTCTTTCGTCTTTTTCTCTTGTTTTTCCCTTTCTTCTTTGTCTCTATTTTCATAATATTGTGCAGTAGCCAATATCTGGGCGGAAGAAGAAACTGCCCATGAACTCTCGGAGTCTTTTAGCTTGTGTGATAGTTCAGGAAGCAAGTTATATACGAACTTATCCACAAATAATCGCTGTCCCCCTTCTGTAGCCATATCTTGACCACTGTGATCAATGAATGTCTCCTCGAATCGGGTAAAGAAATCGGAAACACTTTCATCTTTCTTTTGTTTACATGCTGCTAGCTTATCCCAATTAACTCTCAAAGCAGGCATCATTGTTTTCATTAATGTAATAATCCTACCAGGGAGTTCTGAGATCAAAGCGTCGGGCTTTGAACCACCTACTTGACCTCTATCTGCGGCAATAATAGCGTTCCAATCGCCGCCTAATTCTTGAGCGTGATCCTCTCTACGAATTTTAGCCCATATTGTCTGTGGAACTACATTTCCCATCAACATGTCAATATCTGCTAGATTCATAGTACATGCATCAACTGTTTGCGACAACTCTTTATAGTAACCAGCAGGATTTTTGCGTGGATCTGGTAGTGACTGTTTAAGTGCTAAAACTTCAGACCTTTTCCAGGGGACATGTATCCATATGCGCTGAAAATGCGCAGGTATAGCTGGATTAGCACCTGCTGCTGCAACTTCTTCCTTCCATATTGGAGAAACCTCTCTCATGGGATAGTTTTTCAGTGCTGTCCTAACTGAAGGATCAGAATCAGGAAAAGTCTGTGAGAACAATAGGGATCTGAAAGAAATAAGTGTTCTGACAGCGTTTTCAACCTTAGGACCCACAATAAGTCCTTTGTCAAAGTCAGCCTGAACATCTAACAGATCCTGTGGGACCGAACCCAAATTCATATCCTCCCATTCTTTGGCGAGAGTATCGCACATAACTTTAAAAACATATCTCTGCGTAGGTGCATTCCATTGCAGAAAGGTGGACATAATATCAGACGTACTATATTGGGGACCCTTCTTGATCCATCTACAAGCAAGTGAGTCCAATTTTTCTCGCTCTTCGGAGTCTGGGAATTGACTACGAGACTGTCTTCGAGAAAAAGCTGGAGACACGTTTAAAGCTTCAAAGAAAGGTGATAAGAGACCAGAGACAGTATCGGTAAATCGCTTACGCATAGATGGAGAATTTGACATAAGGATAGGGGACAAGGTATTAGGTGAATTAACTAAAGGAGCATTAGGAATTGCCAAAGGAGCAGAAGGCAAAGGAGTTAAAGGCAAAGCTGGCATAGGCAATACTTGAGGAGGCAAATGTGGAAAAGCTGGAGCAGGCGGAAGCACAACTGGCGGCTGAACAGGCTGTAACATCGGGGGTGCATTAGCACCTTGTACATAGGGCGGAGGCAATTTCAATAAGTGGGACATTAAGGAATCTTCCTCAAAATCTTTTCTCTTATCAAGGGAAGAGATAGGCAACGTCGGATAGCATTTATCTACTGCCATTCGATGCTGTCTGTCTGAAATTTCCATTGCATTATCTATTTCATCATCTTTGAATTGCTGAGCAGCCTGTATAATCGTCATTCCCTGTGTTTTCCTATCTCGTTTCGCTTGTTTAATTTCTCTCTGTTTGGCTTCCTTACGCCAAAGGCGAAAAGAGTCAAACATTGCCGGCCGGGCTTTTCTTTTAAATAACGTTGCTTCTAAATTATCTAGCACATCAGTTTCGAAACTACCATTTTCTGGCCATTTTAAAACACCATCTTTCTTTGTATATCGGGTCCATGTCTTATTAAAGGCAATAGGACCAACACCATGTTTAGAATAGAGCTCATATGTGGGAGTTCCAACCGAAGGAATCGGACAGGAGTCCTCAAGCTGGGAGTCCCTATTACAACCAAAGCAACAAAGTTTTCCAAACTTAGTCAGACCAGACATCTCACGATTTTTACTGGCTGTTCACAAACATCAAGGAGGTAAAACTTTCAGTTTACACAGCACAAATGCACTTACCCCTCGGCTTTGGCCACTGCAATTGCCAAATCTAAGGACCTAAGGACAAAACAAAGACCAAAATTTGTGGGCGCGACCCACCAAATACTTAACTAAGGATGTCTTCTTACACCAACAGAGGCCCGTCTATCGTCTCGCTTTACCATACATCATCAAAGAAAGGGCCAAGGCAGGGCGGCAGTCAGGGCAGCAGTCGTCAGTAGCCGTCAGGAAGGAGTAACCGCGCTGAAAAAGACCTTCGGACCACTTCGACATACAGGGGTCGCTTGACGTGGCTCGCGATTCCTCCAGAATTTTCTTGCGGGGTTCCTCACGACCTTCAGGCAGAACCGGTACCGCTGAAGCCGCCCCACGTTGGGCGCCAGTTGAAGAACCAGAACCTTATGGGCCTGGCGGCGCAGGGTACGCCTGAAATCTCCTTGGATTCACCTGCCTCAACTAACAGAGACACGGGACACTCTGTCAGGCGTAAAAGATCAGATTTTATTAGCTGCAGCTAGTACAGTTGTCCAAGAAGTACACAAGGTATGTTCTCAGGAGACTGCCACTTTACTTTGTGGCGCACAATCTTATATACCGTATAAAAACCATTTATTAACTACATACACTCCCAGAACACATAGAAAGGAGCTAGTAAGAATAATGTAAAGATAGAACAGAGCCAATAGAAATGTCGGAAAAACAAGACAGCACCAATAGAAGGAATTGGAAAACAAAGTATCAAGTGACTTAAGGTTGCCTCCCCTCCAGCTGTGTTTGTCACCCCTCCCTTGAACTAATTCATTAACCGATCCACAACGAAGTTGCATGTGGTGTGATAAGTTTGTGTGCGTTTGGAGGACAGTTGTGAAATGAGAGAATACTAGCAAAGGACAGCGAAGGCCAGACGATAAGATAAGATCGGCGGAGAATAGTGTGAGCCTACAGATAGTTGAAACAAGGATTAGAAAACCAGACAGGGATTAGTGTACTCGGTCAGACCTTAATACCAGCCTTGTAAAGATAGAGGCAGAAGGCTGTTTTGAACACCATGTTGCAGAATAAGCAGAAAAGGCAGAATGGACTTCGTTCGCTGTGCTGCCTGAGTGAAGGCAACATAAAATGGCGGCGGGCCACAAAATGGCGGGTCGATACGATCGTATTAAAAATCGAATTTCCTCAGAGTCGATATCTGGTGGTCCCGATGTGGTGCAGCGACTTCCATGGAGTTGTGGACTTCAGTGGGGCTGCAGCGATGTCGGGCCTGCGAGGGTCATCACACTCCAGCGAGGACAATGGAGTCGGTTGCAGGCAGCGTCACAGGATTCGGCAGCCGCGTCAGTCCGGAGTCATCCAAAGTCTGTTATCCTGAATTTTCACCAGCTTTTCCTTTCAAGGGCCCAGGGACTGGATAGGGCACCACTTGTCAGGGCAGGAGTCTCAGCAGAGAATCCAGGTGCTGGTAGGGGAAGTCTTTGATGTCCCTGAGACTTCAGAACAGGGGGCAAGCTCAGTCCAAGCCCTTGGAGATTCTTCTCAAGCAGGAATATACCACAAAGTCTAGTTTTTGTCCCCTTTCACAGGCAGAAGCAGCAAATGCAGGTTAGCTCAACAAGTACAGTCACAGGTATGGGCAGCACTTCTCCTGAGCTCTACAGCTCTTCTCCTTGGCAGAGGTTCTTCTTGATTCCATAAGTGATCTAATTGTCAGGGGTTTTGGGTACTCTTCTTATACCCCTTTCTGCCTTTGAAGTAGGCCTTCAAAGGAAAATCTCTCTTGTTTGTGAGATCCTGCCTTGCCCAGGCTAGGCCTCAGACACACACCAGGGGGTTGGAGACTGCATTGTGTGAGGGCAGACACAGCCCTTTCAGGTGTAAGTGACCACTCCCCCCCTCCCTCCTAGCACAGATGTCTCATTCGGATATGCAGACTACACCCCAGCTCCCTTTGTGTCACTTTCGAGAGAGAGGTGCAAACAGCCCAACTGTCAAACTGACCCAGACAGGGAATCCACAAACAGGCAAAGTCACAGAATGGTTTAAGCAAGAAAATGCCTACTTTCTAAAAGTGGCATTTTCCAACACACAATCTAAAAACCAATTTCACTAAAAGATGTATTGAGGAAGTTGGCTCTGTATATACTATTTCAAAGTAAGAAATAGTGTGCACAGAGTCCAAGGGTTCCCCTTAGAGGTAAGATAGTAGCAAAATTAGATAATGCTCTATTTTGTGGTAGTGTGGTGGAGCAGTAGGCTTATCAGAGGGTAGTGTTAAGCATTTGTTGTACACACACAGGCAATAAATGAGGAACACACACTCAAAGACTTACTCCAGGCCAATAGGTTTTTACATAGAAAAATATATTTTCTTAGTTTATTTTAAGAACCACAGGTTCAAGATTTGAAGTAAACACATAAAATGCAAGGTACTTCACACAGGTAAGTTAGGAACTTTTAATAAAAGCAATATCATATACAGTCTTTGTTAAAATGGCAATAAGCTATTTTAAAAGAGGACGCAGTGAAAAAAAATCAACAGTTCCTGGGTGAGGTAAGTAAAGATTAGTTTGTGATGTAAGTAAGACACTTACAAGTCTAAGTTCCTGGGCATAGGCAGCCCACCGTTGGGGGTTCAAGGCAACCCCAAAGTTACCACACCAGCAGCTCAGGGCCGGTCAGGTGCAGAGGTCAAAGAGGTGCCCAAAACCAATAGGTGCCTATAGAGAACAGGGGTGCTCCGGTTCCAGTCTGCCAGCAGGTAAGTACCCGCGTCCTCGGGGGCCAGACGAGGGGGATTTTGTAGACCATTGAGGACGCACAAGTAGGCACAGAAAAGACACCCTCAGCGGCACAGGGGCGGCCGGGTGCAGTGTGCAAAGCAGGCATAGGATTTTAGATAGGAAAAAATAGAGGGACCTGGGGGTCACTCTAGTGGTGCAGGCAGGTACGGGGGGGGGCTTCTCAGGACAGCCAGCACCTGGGCTAGGCAGAGGGTCACCTGGGGGTCACTCCTGCGCCGAGGTTTGGTTCCTTCAGGTTCTGGGGGCTGCGGGTGCAGGGCTGGTTCCAGGCGGCGGGTCTCTTGTTACAGGCAGTCGCGGTCAGGGGGAGCCTCTGGATTCTCTCTGCAGGCGTCGCTGTGGGGACTCAGGGGGGTCGTCTCAGGCTACTCATGGGCTCGCAGTCATCGGGGAGTCCTCCCTGTGGTGCTTGTTCCTGAGCCGGGCCTTCGGGTGCAGAGTTTGAAGTCTCACGCTTCCGGCGGGAAACGTGAAGTCTTTGAAAGTTGTTTCTTTGTTGCAAAGAAGTGGCTGGTGTTGAGTAGAGCCGCTGCTCACTGGAGTTTCTTGGTCCTTTAGTCCAGGGCAGTCCTCTGAGGCTTAAGAGGTCGCTGGTCCCTGCAGGATGCGTCGCTGGTTGCGATCAGGAGACAGGCCGGTAGGGCTGGGGCCAAAGCAGTTGTCGTCTTCCGTTTTCTCTGCAGGCTTGTAGGTCAGCAGTCCTTCTTGTTTCTTCAGGTTGCAGGAATCTGATTTCCTAGGTTCTGGGGTGCCCCTAAATACTCAATTTAGGGGTGTGTTTAGGCCTGGAAGGGCAGTAGCCAATGGCTACTGTCCTTGAGGGTGGCTACACCCTCTTTGTGCCTCCTCCTTTTGGGTAGGGGGGCACATCCCTAATCCTAATTTCTAAAGGCAGGGGTCACCTCAGCTCAGGACACGTTAGGGGCGGTCTTGACTGGTGGGTGACTCCTCCTTGTGTTTCTCATTATCTCCTCCAGCCTTGCTGCCAAAAGTGGGGGCAGTGGCCGGAGGAGCAGGCATCTCCACTAGATGGGATGCCCTGGGCCACTGTAACACAAGGGGTGAGCCTTTGAGGCTCACCGCCACGTGTTACAGTTCCTGCAGGCGGAGGTGAGAAGCACCTCCACCCAGTACAGGCTTTGTTCCTGGCCACAGAGTGACAAAGGCACTCTCCCCATGTGGCCAGAAACAGGTCTGGTGTGTGGCAGGCTGGAAGAAACTGGTCAGCCTACACTAGAAGTCAGATTGGTATTCAGGGGGCATCTCTAAGATGCCCTCTGGGGCCATGTTACAATAAATTGCATACTGGCATCAGTGTGCATTTATTGTGCTGAGAAGTTTGATACCAAGATTCCCAGATTTCAGTGTAGCCATTATGGAACTGTGGAGTTCGTGTTTGACAAACTCCCGGACCATATTCTCTTATGGCTACCCTGCACTTACAATGTCTAAGATTTTGCTTAGACACTGTATGGGCATAATGCTCATGCACATATGCCCTCACCTGTGGTATAGTGCACCCTGCCTTAGAGCTGTAAGGCCTGCTAGAGGGGTGACTTACCTATGCCACAGGCAGTGTGAGGTTGGATTGGTACTCTGAGGGGAGTGCCATGTCGACTTAGTCATTTTCTCCCCACCAGCACACACAAGCTGTGAGGCAGTGTGCATGTGCTGAGTGAGGGGGCCGCAGGGTGGCATAAGACATGCTGCAGCCCTTAGAGACCTTCCCTGGCATCAGGGCCCTTGGTACCAGGGGTACCAGTTACAAGGGACTTATCTGAGTGCCAGGGCTGTGCCAACTGTGGAAGCAAAGGTACAGTTTAGGGAAAGAACACTGGTGCTGGGGCCTGGTTAGCAGGGTCCCAGCACACTTTCAATCAAAACTTAGCATCAGCAAAGGCAAAAACGTTAGGGGGTAACCATGCCAAGGAGGCATTTCCTTACACAACCCCCCTCCAAACGAAAGAGGATGAGACTAACCTTTCCCAAGAGAGTCTTCATTTTCTAAGTGGAAGAACCTGGAAAGGCCATCAGCATTGGCATGGGCAGTCCCAGGTCTGTGTCCCACTACAAAGTCCATTCCCTGTAGGGATATGGAATACCTCAACAGTTTAGGGTTTTCTCTATTCATTTGCATTAGCCATCTGAGAGGTCTGTGGTCAGTTTGAACTATGAAGTGAGTACCAAAAAGGTATGGTCTCAACTTCTTCAGGGACTAGACCACAGCAAAGGCCTCCCTCTCAATGGCACTCCAGCGCTGCTCCCTGGGGAGTAACCTCCTGCTAATAAAAACAACACACTGGTCAGGGCCATCATCATTTGTTTGGGACAGGACCGCTCCTATCCCATGTTCAGAGGCATCTGTCTGCACAATGAACTGCTTAGAGTAATCTGGAGCTTTCAAAACTGGTGCTGTGCACATTGCTTGCTTCAGGGTGTCAAAAGCCTTTTGACAGTCCACGGTCCAGTTAACTTTCTTGGGCATTTTCTTGGAGGTATGTTCTGTGAGGGGTGTCACTATTGATCCATATCCCTTCACAAACCTCCTATAGTACCCAGTCAAGCCAAGGAATGCCCTGACTTGAGTGTGGGTTTTTGGAGCTACCCAGTCCAGAATAGTCTCGATCTTGGGTTGGAGTGGCTGAACGTGGCCTCCATCTACAAGGTGTCACAAGTAAACCACAGTACCCTGCCCTATCTGACATTTAGATGCCTTGATAGAGAGGCCTGCTGCTTGCAAGGCCTGCAAAACCTTCTTCAGGTGGATCAGGTGATCCTGCCAGTTGGAGCTAAAGACAGCAATATCATCAAGATAAGCTGCACTAAAGGACTCCAAGGCAGCAAGGACTTGATTCACCAACCTTTGGAAGGTGGCAGGGGCATTCTTTAAGCCAAAGGGCATCACAGTAAACTGGTAGTGTCCATCAGGTATAGAGAATACTGTTTTCTCTTTTGCTCCTGGTGCCATTCTTATTTGCCAGTACCCTGCTGTTAAGTCAAAGGTACTTAGGTACTTGGTAGCACCCAATTTGTCAATTAATTCATCTGCTCTTGGTATGGGGTGAGCATCTGTCTTGGTGACAGAATTAAGCCCTCTGTAGTCCACACAAAACCTCATCTCTCTCTTGCCATCTTTTGTGTGAGGTTTGGGGACTAAGACCACTGGGCTAGCCCAGGGAGTGTCAGAGTGCTCAATCACTCCCAACTCCAGCATCTTGTGGACTTCCACTTTGATGATTTCCTTAACTTGATCAGACTGTCTGCATATTTTCTTTTGACAGACATGCTGTCTCCTGTGTCCACATCATGGGTACACAGGTGTGTCTGACCAGGGGCTAGGGAAACGAGCTCAGCAAACTGCTGGAGGACTTGCCTGCAGTCAGCCTGCTGTTGGCCAGAGAGGGTGTCTGAATAGATCACTCCATCTACTGTGCCATCCTTAGGGTCAGTGGAGAGGAGATCAGGGAGAGGTTCACTCTCTGCTTCCTGGTCCTCATCTGTAACCATTAACATGTGCAAATCTGCCCTATCATGGAAGAGTTTGAGGCGATTAACATGGATCACTCTCTTGGGGGTCCTGCTAGTGCCTAGGTCCACCAGGTAGGTGACCCGACTCTTCTTTTCTAGCACTGGGTAAGAGCCACTCCATTTGTCCTGAAGTGCCCTGGGAGCCACAGGCTCCAGAACCCAGACTTTCTGCCCTGGCTGAAACTCAACCATAGCAGACTTTTGGTCATACCACATCTTCTGGAGTTGTTGGCTGGCCTCAATGTACTCTGCCATCCTTGAATGTAGGCCTAGTACATAGTCCACCACATCTTGTTTAGGCTCATGGAGAAGTCTCTTCCAGCCTTCTTTTACAAGAGCTAGTGGTCCCCTAACAGGATGGCCAAACAGAAGTTCAAAGGGGGAAAAACCTACTCCCTTCTGAGGCACCTCTCTGTAGGCGAAAAGCAGGCATGGCAAGAGGACATCCCATCTCCTTTTGAGTTCTTCAGGGAGCCCCATGATCATGCCCTTCAATGTCTTGTTAAATCTCTCAACAAGACCATTGGTTTGTGGATGGGATGGTGTGGTGAATTTGTAAGTCACCCCACACTCATTCCACATATGTTTCAGGTAAGCTGGCATGAAGTTGGAACCTCTGTCAGAAACCACCTCCTAAGGAAATCCCACTATGGTAAAAATACCAATGAGTGCTTTGGCTACTGCAGGGGCAGTAGTGGACCTAAGGGGAATTGCTTCAGGGTACCTAGTAGCATGATCTACTACTACTAGTATATACTGATTCCCTGATGCTGTAGGAGGTTCAAGTGGACCCACTATATCCACTCCCACTCTTTCAAAGGGGACCCCCACCACTGGAAGTGGAATGAGGGGGGCCTTTGAATGGCCACCTGTCTCACCACTGTCTTGACAGGTGACATAGGAGGTACACAACTCCTTTACCTTCTGGGACATATTAGGCCAATAGAAATGGTTGACTAACCTCTCCCATGTCTTGGGTTGTCCCAAATGCCTAGCAAGTGGAATGTCATGGGCTAAGGTGAGAATTAACTCCCTAAACTCCTGAGGCACTACCACTCTCCTAGTGGCACCAGATTTGGGATCTCTTGCCTCAGTGTAAAGGAGTCCATCTTCCCAATAGACCCTGTGTGTTCCACTGACATTTCCTTTTTCTTGTTCAGCTGCTTGCTGTCTTAGGCCTTCAAGAGAGGGACAAGTTTCTTGCCCCTTGCACAGCTGTTCCCTTGAGGGTCCCCCTTGGCCCAAGAGCTCAACCTGGGAAGGTTCCAGCTCCATGGACTCAGTTCCCTCAGGGGATAGAACACGGCGGTACAAACAAACAGCGCGGCAGTCACCGCCAACAGGCAGGGGAAGACAATGTACCACCCACACTATTATGACAGGCCAATCCGCCACCGTTTCCGGGGCGGATTCACTGTGGATAAAAACACGGCGGAAACAGGAATCCCGAAGGGAAAACGCTCACCTCTACACACTCCACGAGGAACGAGGACGCCATGGAACCAGAGCTCCACATTTTCCCAGCCTTTATCTTCTTGCTCCTCTACCAGGAGCACGAACGTCGGCGGCGAAGACCACAGTGAGTATTGCAACTACGACACAGGGGAGGGGGGAGGCAAAAAACAGGGAGACACACACGCAACATCCCCACCCTCACCCACAACAACACAATAACAATGCATATCAATACATCACAGTTACACCCCCCGGAAGAATGCAAAGACAATAGAAAATGAGTGTAACCATTGTAATATATTAAAAGCAAGTAGGCAGAAATACATATATACACCATGTACATAATATATACCAAGCATAGTAGTCCAGGTAGTGTTCTAAGAAAGTCCGTGGAACACTGGGACAACACGGTATGGGCGAGGCCCACACAAGATCCCCGACCATGATGGAGAGAACACTGCAGGGGCATCAGACAGCAACTAAACAGGTACCTCAGGGGGAGGGAAAGGGGGGGCACCTCAGCCGGATGAGTGCACAACGCCAAATCCACGAGGGGGCCACAAAGCCCACTGTTCAATCCTGGGGAGTGCAAAGCCACAGTCTCTCAAGTCTCTACAGTGGGTGGGTTGCCCACTGTTACATCCTGGGGAGTGCAAAGCCACAGTCTCTCAAGTCTATACAGTGGGTGGGTTGCCCACTGTTACATCCTGGGGAGTGCAAAGCCACAGTCTCTCAAGTCTCTACAGTGGGTGGGTTGCCCACTGTTACATCCTGGGGAGTGCAAAGCCACAGTCTCTCAAGTCTCAGTCTCTCAAGTCTCTACAGTGGGTGGGTGGCCCACTGTTACATCCTGGGGAGTGCAAAGCCACAGTCTCTCAAGTGGATGCCTTCTCCACTGGTTCTGGAGGGGGCTTTGTGCCAAGAGTGCTTCATCCTGTTAAGGACAGAGGGAGTGGATGTATCTCTCCACTGGTTCTGGAGGGGGCTTTGTGCCCAGAGTGCTTCATCCTGCTAAGGACAGAGGGAGTGGATGTATCTCTCCACTGGTTCTGGAGGGGGCTTTGTGCCCAGAGTGCTTCATTCACCCCGTGACGGACTCAGTTGCGTCAGTGTCCTTGCCGCTAATAGGCCAGCGGTGATTGAGATGGTGGTGCCCTGTGCAGCGGTACCTGAAATGGTGGTGCCCTGTGCAGCAGTGCTTGAGATGGCGGTCTCCATTGCAGGGTCTCAGCTGCTGGCCCAACGGGGCCTTTGCTGGCGGTCCTTCATGGCCCAACGGGGCTTTTGCTGGCGGTCCTTCATGGCCCAACGGGGCCTTTGCTGGCGGTCCTTCATGGACCAACGGGCTTTTGCTGCGGTCCTTCATAGCCCAACGGGGCTTTTGCTGGCGGTCCTTCATGGCCCAACGGGACTTTTGCTGGCGGTCCTTTATGGCCCAACGGGGCCTTTGCTGGCGGTCTTTCATGGCCTAACGGGGCTTTTGCTGGCGGTCCTTCATGGCTCAATGGGGCTTGTGCTGGCGGTCTTGTCCTGGGCAGCTGGGCTTGTGCTGGCGGTCTTGTCCTGGGCAGCTGGGCTGGTGCTGGCGGTCTTGTCCTGGGCAGCTGGGCTTGTGCTGGCGGTCTTGTCATGGACAGCTGGGATGGTGCTGGCGGTCTTGTCCTGGGCAGCTGGGCTTGTGCTGGCGGTCTTGTCCTTGGCAGCTGGGTTGGTGCTGGCGGTGGCCTCCTGGGCAGCTGGGCTGGTGCTGGCGGTGGCCTCCTGGGCAGCGGGGATGATGGCGGTCTTCTCCGCCGTGCTGCTCTTCCCAGACTTGCCGGGTTTCTTGTGGCCCTTCCCCACCTTGGAAGGTGTCACAGCTGACTCCACACTCCCACCGGGACCCCTGGGAGCGGCTTTGGTGGCTGGAGTCTTCCCCCTCTCCCGCCGGGCACTGGCCAACTTCTGATGCTTCACAGGTGGGGGACTGTCTGTGCTGTGGCTCCGTGCCACACTGGCTGCCCTGGTGGCCGGTGCACTCCAGATTCCGGTGACTACAGGCACCACTGGTCCCAGAGAGGTTGTGGCTGAGGTGCTAGTTCGGGACCTATGAGACGGACGGGGTGGGGGAGGTGAGGGAAAGAGGTCAAAGCTGGCCAGGAAAAGTTTCTTAGGAACACTGGGACGGGTAGCCGGAGGGGGTTTGGGAGTGGAGGAAGAGGTGGTGGTTGTAGGAGGTGTATGTTTGGTGACTTTGGGTGAAGGTGCATGCGCTGGAGGCTGTCGTGAGGTGGATGGCTGTTGGGTGGGTGTGTGCCTGCGTTTGTGTATCTTGGGAGGGGGAGTCACAGACACACTGGGAGAGGACACAGGGGACGTGTGAATGGTAGTGGGGGTGGTGACTGCACGTGAGCGGGGTGTGGTGGTGGGTGTGCTGGTGAGGGACGTAGTGGCTGTAGATGTAGTGCATTCATGTGTGAGTGTAGACGTCACTGGGAGGGAGGAGGGAGACGAGCAGGAGGGGGACACAGTGGAGGCAGTGGATGTTGGTGTGTCTGCATGTGTGTGATGCTTGAGTGAATGCCTGTGGGATGTGTGGTGCTTATGTTTGCCTGAGTTACCCTTGGTTGTTGACGTGTGTGCATGTTGGTCTGTAGGTGTGCTTGGGATAGGCTGAGGTACAGGGGATTGGGTCGGGGTGGAGGAAGTTGGAGGGGGGAGGCCAGAGACGGGGACAATGGCTGCCATCAGTGCTGAGGCCAGAGTCTGAAAAGCTCGCTGAAGGGCCGCCTGACCAGAATGAATGCCCTCCAGGAATGCATTAGTTTGTTGCAACTGTCTTTCTACACCCTGGATGGCATTCAAAATGGTAGACTGCCCAACAGTGAGGGACCTGAGGAGGTCAATGGCCTCCTCACTGAGGGCAGCAGGGGTGACTGGGGCAGGGTCTGAGGAGCCTGGGGCGAAGGTGATGCCCACCCTCCTGGGTGAGCGGGCACGGGGCAAAGGCTGAGGGGCTGGTGGGAGGGCGGTGCTGGTAGGGGGGGTGACGGCTCTACTTGTAGATGTGGGGGGCACAGATGTTGCCACCACCACAAGGGAGCTCCCATCAGAGGACGAGTCCGTGTCGCTGGTCTCAGCTCCTGTCCTCAATGTGGAGCTCCCCTCGCCCTCCATCCCACTGGTGAATTCAGACTCCGTAGTGTCGCCCTCCAATGCCATGCGGGATGCAGCTCCCTCGTGCTCCGGTGCCCTGCTCCTCCGTCAAGAACAGGGAGACCACAAAAAGGGGGGGAAGACAGGAGAGAGACATGTTGAGTGCATGCATTACCGCTGCCGTTGGCGGACACGACAGACACAGAAGCCCCCTGCACTACGCCGCGCTCTTGGGCTCCACTGTTCAATTCCTGGGAAATGCCCTACAAGGCTATGGACGACATCTGCACACGTAGATGACACAGGGGCATGACTTGGTGTACTAGGCACTCTACAGACGTGGCCTGGGGTGCCACATGGCCTGCCTTACGAAGGGCCCTTGCCTACGGAACTCGCTCTGGCCTAGGGAAACCCACAGCCCACCTCCCCAACCCAGACACTTCCACTGCGCGCAGTCAGCAAA
The DNA here is from genome assembly GCF_031143425.1 of Pleurodeles waltl. NCBI lineage: Eukaryota > Metazoa > Chordata > Amphibia > Caudata > Salamandridae > Pleurodeles > Pleurodeles waltl. The sequence continues at coordinate 523,738,645 of NC_090442.1, forward strand.
ATTAGAGTGTACTCACCCCCTTGTGTCTGCTGTGATGCCCTCAAGCGCCCATCCAACTCCGGGTAGGCCACCGCCAGGATCCGGAACATCAGGGGGGTCATGGTGCGACGGGCACCCCTCCCACGTTGGGAGGCCATCCCCAGCTGAGCCTTCTTGCACCAGCGGCGAATGTCCTCCCATCTTTTCCGGCAGTGGGTGCTCCGTCTGTGGTAGACCCCCAGGGTCCCGACGTCCTTGGCGATGGCACGCCAAATATCTTTTTTCTGGTGGGCGCTGACCTACATGAAATGTACAGGGGAAAAAGAGAAGTTATTACCAATTGCACTGTCAAAGTGATTGGCCCCCATCCCTATCGTTGCCATGTGGCACATGCATTCACCGTCTTTCATGCACGCAGCACTCTCCCCCCTTCCTTCTTACATCCAGCCCTCTCCACACAGGCATAGCCCATACAACATGCTCCCTGTGTACATACCTGTTTGTCTGGAGGACCGTAGAGTAGCGTGTACTGGGGTAGGACCCCATCCACGAGCTTCTCCAATTCCTCCGATGTGAATGCAGGGTCCTTTTCCCCAGACACTCGAGCCATTGTCTCTTCCAGACTGAGGTCACAGCAGCACTTGCAATGTAGGTCCTCTCCTGTCGAAGATCAGGTATTGAGTGATTCAACAGATAGCAAATGGCGGTCACGTCCGCGGCGGTGCGTACCGTCACAGCCGGCGCACATCGTCATTGGCTCCTGGGACCCATAGGGTCCAATGTTAACCAATGCAGCATTGCGCCGCGGTCTTCGACCGCCTACCGCGACGGTGTACAACGCCAGCGCAGTTACCTCACATCCCATTGTCCCACTTTATAGATCAGGCAGCCGCCATTTCAGGGGCCCACATGGCTTAATTTCCAACTGCGTCACACATACCTAGGCCTACACTCAACACACATACAGGCCACCTTTTGTGTATGATTGGTGTTCTGTGTAAACTGTGGGTACGTACCTCTGAGTTGTTTGACTCTGTGCTGGCTGTTGTCCGTCATAGGCACCGTCTGCTGGGACATGTGAGGAGATGGCGGCATCCTCCGGTGTACCGACCATTGGTGGACCTGTCATAATCACATACAGGCTTGACCGTGCCACAATCCAGGAACTGTGTACCCAGTTGGAGCCAGACCTGATGGCAGCAATCCGCCATCCCACAGGAATCCCCCTTCAAGTGCAGGTGCTGTCAGTGCTCCATTTCCTTGCAAGTGGGTCATTTCAAACAACAGTGGCCATAGCATCAGGGATGTCCCAGCCTATGTTTTCCAACGTGTTGTCCAGAGTGTTGTCTGCCCTGCTGAAACACACGCATAGCTACATCATTTTCCCTCAGGTGGAGGATTTGCCTACAGTGAAAGGTGATTTCTATGCCCTGGGACATATCCCCAACATCATAGGTGCCATTGATGGGACCCATGTGGCTTTGGTACCCACCCGCAGGAGTGAACAGTTGTACAGAAACCGGAAGAGTTATCATTCGATGAATGTACAGATGGTATGCTTGGCAGACCAGTACATCTCCCATGTGAATGCTAAGTTCCCTGGCTCAGTGCATGACGCCTACATCCTGCGGAATAGCAGCATCCCTTATGTGATGGGTCAACTCCAGAGGCACTGTGTGTGGCTATTAGGTGAGCACCTGGAAGCAAGACAGTGGGAATAGTTGTCTGGGGTTATCCCTACAGGTTAGTGTGTGTCTAATACTTGTCCCTCGCCATTTGCAGGTGACTCTGGTTACCCCAACTTGTCATGGCTACTGACCCCAGTGAGGAATCCCAGGACAAGGGCAGAGGAACGCTACAATGAGGCACATGGGCGAACTAGGAGGGTGATCGCACGGACCTTCGGCCTCCTGAAGGCCAGGTTTCGGTGCCTCCATATGACAGGTGGATCCCTATTCTACTCACCAAAGAAGGTGTGCCAGATCATCGTGGCCTGCTGTATGCTTCATAACTTGGCATTGCGACGACAGGTGCCTTTTCTGCAGGAGGATGGTCCAGATGACGGTGTTGTTGCAGCTGTGGAGCCTGTGGATAGTGAAGACGAGGAAGCAGAGGAAGAAGACATGAACAACAGGGACTCAGTGATCCAGCAATTTTTCCAGGGAGACACAGGTAAGAGTACAGACCTGCCTACTACATGTTCTTAAAAACTGCTACCTCTCTACTGTGTGTCATTTTCACCCAGTGTATGGTCACTGAGTTGTCACTTTCCCTTACGATTTCACAGATGTGGGTCCCACTGTGGGACATCTGCTTTGATTCCTCATGGACTTGAGCTGTGTGACAAAGGTATGTTGACATTACTATTGAAAGAGCATTTTGTCACTGTAATTGCTAATACAGTATTTCGAAATCACAGACAGACTGCAGATTGCTTTGTGTTTTAAGTGTATTTATTTAAGTGCTCAGTATTGGAGGGGGTGGTGAAATGGTGAGGAGTGATAGCGGGGGAATGTCCATGGCAGAGTCCAGTCTATTAGTCTCACAGGTGCATTGCCCAAATGGGCATAGGAAGTGGAGCTGGGGCAGTTTCAGTATAGACAGGGTGACAAAGTGCGACAATAGGATGACAATCAGGGTGGTCTCATTTCTTGGTGGGGGTCTTGGCATTGTTCTCTGTCTTTGTCCTGGATCTCAGGGACTGTTTGCGGGGTGGTTCTCCCTCTGCAGGGGGTGGGGTGCTGGTGTGGTGGTCCTGTGGCGGTGCGTCCTGTCCACTAGTGCTGGCGGAGGTGGTGGGCAGTTCATCCTCCATGCTAGTGTCAGGGGCCCCTTGCAGTGCCACAGCGTCCCTCCTGGTGTTGAGTACTTCCTTCAGCACCCCTACGATGGTGCCCAGGGTGGAGCTGATGGTTCTGAGTTCCTCCTGAAGCCCATTTACTGTTCCTCCTGCAGGTGCTGGGTCTCCTGAAACTTGGCCAGTACCGTTACCATCGTCTCTTGGGAGTGGTGGTAGGCTCCCTTGATGGAGGAGAGGGCCTCGTGGAGGGTGGGTTCCCTTGGCCTGTCCGCCCCCTGTCGCACAGCAGCCCTCCCAGTTCCCCTGTGTTCCTGGGCCTCTGTAACCTGGACTGTGTGCCCACTGCCACTGCCCCCAGGTCCCTGTTGTTGTTGGGGTGGTGGGTTATCCTGGGTTACCTGGAGTGGTGGACACACAGCTGACTGACGTGTCCTGGGGACGGAGGTATGGGCCCGCTGGGTGGGTGCTGTGCTGGTGTTTCCAGAGGGGGGAAGGTCTGTGATGGCCTGTGCCAGTGTGAGGGGAACCGACTGTCCCGGGGTCCCCGATGGGCCAGGTTGGTCATCTAGATCCAGTTGGACAGAGGTGCTGTCATCACTGTGGGCCTCTTCTGTTGGTGGTGTGCACATGTGTGGACCCTCCTGTCCGGTGACGTTGGGTAGGGGTCCTGCAGGGGTATAGAAGGATGGTTATTACATCTGTGTGTGTCATGTTTTTGTAGAGCACTGGGGGGGACACAAGTAGGTACACAAAAAACACCCTCAGCGGCACACGGGCGGCCGGGTGCAGTGTGCAAAGCAAAGCAGGCGTCGGGTCAGGCAATGGAGGGACCCAGATGTCACTCTAGCGTTGCAGGGAGGCACAGGGGGGGCTTCTCTGGACAGCCACCACCTGGGCTAGGCAGAGGGTCGTCTGGGGGTCACTACTGCGCTGAGGTTCGGTTCCTTCAGGTCCTAGGGGCTGCGGGTGCAGTGCTGGTTCCAGGCGTTGGGTCCCTTGTTACAGGCAGTCAGGGTCAGGGGGATCTCTGGATTCTCTCTGCAGGCGTCACTGTGGAGGCTCAGGGCGGTCGTCTCAGGCTACTCACGAGCTCACAGTCGCTGGGGAGTCCTCCCTGTGGTGCCTGTTCTCTGGATCTCGAGCCGTGGGCATCGGATGCAGAGTTTGAAGTCTCATGCTTCCGGAGGGAAACGTGAAGTCTTTGAAAGTTGCTTCTTTGTTGCAAAGAAGTTGCTGGTGTTGAGCAGAGCCGCTGCTCACTGGAGTTTCTTGGTCCTTTAGTCCAGGGCAGTCCTCTGAGGCTTAAGAAGTCGCTAATCCCTGTCGGATGTATCGCTTGTTGGAAGTTTTCGAATCAGGAGACAGGCCGGTAGGGCTGGGGCCAAAGCAGTTTTCGTCTTCCGTCTTCTCTGCAGTGTTGTAGGTCAGCAGTCCTTCTTGTTTCTTCAGGTTGCAGGAATCTGATTTCCTAGGTTCTCGGGTGCCCCTAAATACTGAATTTAGGGGTGTGTTTAGATCTGGGAGTGCAGTAGCCAATGGTTACTGACTTTGAGGGTGGCTACACCCTCTTTGTGCCTCCTCCCTGTGGGTAGGGGGGCACATCCCTAATCCTATTGGGGGAATCCTTCAAAACTAAGATGGAGGATTTCTAAATGCAGGGGTCACCTCAGCTCAGGACACCTTAGGGGCTGTCCTGACTGGTGGGTGACTCCTCCTTTTTTTTCTCATTATCTCCTCCAGCCTTGCCGCCAAAAGTGGGGGCAGTGGCCGGAGGGGCGGGCATCTCTACTAGCTGGGATGCCCTGGGGCGCTGTAACAAAAGGGGTGAGCCTTTGAGGCTCACCGCCAGGTATTACAGTTCCTGCAAGGGGAGATGAGAAGCACCTCCACCCAGTACAGGCTTTGTTCCTTGCCACAGAGTGACAAAGGCACTCTCCCCATGTGGCCAGCAACATGTCTGGTGTGTGGCAGGCTGGCAGAAACTGGTCAGCCTACACTAGAAGTCGGATTGGTATTCAGGGGGCATCTCTAAGATGTTCTCTGGGTGCATGTTACAATAAATTGCACACTGGGATCAGTGTGCATTTATTGTGCTGAGAAGTTTGAAACCAAACTTTCCAGATTTCAGTGTAGCCATTATGGAACTGTGGAGTTCGTGTTTGACAAACTCCCAGACCATATACACTTATGGCTACCCTGCACTTACAATGTCTAAGATTTTGCTTAGACACTGCATGGGCATAATGCTCATGCACATATGCCCTCACCTGTGGTATAGTGCACCCTGCCTTAGGGCTGTAAGGCCTGCTAGAGGGGTGACTTACCTATGCCACAGGCAGTGTGAGATTGGCATGACACTCTGAGGGGAGTGCCATGTCGACTTAGTCATTTTCTCTCCACCAGCACACACATGCTTTGAGACAGTGTGTATGTGCTGAGTGAGGGGTCCCCAGGGTGGCATAAGACATGCTGCAGCCCTTAGAGACCTTCCCTGGCATCAGGGCCCTTGGTACCAGGGGTACCAGTTACAAGGGACTTATCTGAGTGCCAGGGCTGTGCCAATTGTGGAAGCAAAGGTACAGTTTAGGGAAATAATACTTGTGGTGAAGCTTGGTTAGCAGGGTCCCAGCACACTTTCAATCAAAACTTAGCATCAGCAAAGGCACAAAGTTAGAAGGTAACCATGCCAAGGAGGCATTTCTTTACAATGTATTTTTAAATTGTGAGCTCAGAGACCCTAAACTCAATATTTCTATCTGCTCCCTAAAGGAATCCGTACTTTAATATTATTTAAAGGCAGCCGCCATGTTAACCTATGCGAGAGATAGGCCTTGCAACAGTGAAAAACGAATTTGGCAGTATTTCACTGCTATGACATGTAAAACACATAAGTACAGGTCCCAACCTTTTACATACACTGCACTCTGCTCATGGGGCTACCTTACCTAAGGCCTACCTTAAGGGTGCCATGTATAAAAAGGGAAGGTTTAGGCCTGGCAAGGGAGTACACTTGACAAGTTGAATTGACAGTTTAAAACTGTACTCACAGACATTGCAGTGGCAAGTCTGAGCCATGTTTAGAGGGCTACTAATGTGGGTGGCACAACCAGTGCTGCAGTTTGATCTACATGCACTGGGCACCTCTAGTGCACTGTACTAGGGACTTACTAGTAAATCAAATATGCCAATCATGGAAAGCCAATTACACATACATTTTACATAAGAGCACTTGCACCTCAGTACTTGATAGCAGTGGTAAAGTGCCCAGAGTAACAAAAACAGCAAAAACAGAGTCCAACATACATCAACAACCTGGGAAACAGAGGCAAAAAGTTAGGGGAGATCACGCCAAGGATGTTAAGTCTAATATGTGTCCCCCCAAGCTGACATTGGGGAGCAACTCCCCAACCTCATGGGAGTTCTCGTCACTAAGGGGAAAGAATCTGGACAGACCATCAGCATTGGCGTGGTCGGTGCCAGGGTGGTGTTCCACCTTAAAGTCTATTCCCTGTGTGGAGGTGGACCACCTCAACAATTTGGGATTTTCACTCCTCATCTGCATTAGCCATCTGAGGGGCCTGTGGTATGTCTGAACCCAAAAATGAGTCCCAAACAAGTAGGGTCTTAGCTTCTTCAGTGCCCAGACCACAGCAAAAGCTTCACGCTCAATTGCACTCCACCTACATTCCCTGGGAAGTAACCTCCTGCTAATGAAGGCTGCAGGTTGATCTAGGCCCTCTTCATTAAGCTGTGAGTGTACTGCTCCTCCACCATGTTCTGAGGTGTCTGTGTGCACAATAAACTCCTTGGAGTAGTCAGGTGCCTTCAGCACAGGTGCTGTGCACATGCCGGCCTTCAGGTCATCAAAAGCAGTCTGGCAAGCCTCTGTCCAGATCACCTTCTTTGGTTGCTTCTTAGAAGTCAGCTCATTCAAGGGGGAAACAGTGGTGCCATATCCCTTGACAAACCTTCTATAGTATCCTGTGAGACCTGAGAGGCCTGGCTAGCCAGCCAAGATGGCGTGCACTAGTTAACAGGGCTCCGTGGTGGAACCCCGTTTATCCTTCAATTTCACCAGGATCGGGGAGCAAGCCGGAGACAACAGCGATACCTGCTTGACCGCTGATCCCTCTGGCGCTGGGGGGACTGTTTGGGGGTACGCCGGACCCACCCGTTCGGCGCTACGATTCCCCTACATGAGACCCAAGGGGAGAGGCCTGGCCTGCGGGAGCCGTGCGGGCCGGTCAGGGAAACTGCTTGCCCCTTGATGGAGATCTCTCGAGCGGAGGGGTGACGGTGCCCTTAACAGAGCCATGGGAGGCGACCCATCCATTGCCGCCTGACAAGCTGAGCTACGTGCAGAAAAGCTGGAACTTATCTACGCACAAGGTGAGTGGTGACTCGCCTGGCGGCAAGGTGTGACATCGCTGGGCTGGTGGTGACCAGACAAGCGGAACCCGTCAGCCCTGGACACCCTTGGCAACGGGTCAATTTTGGGTGTTCGCAGCACCTCGGAGGGTGGACAGTAGGGAAGCCCTTGCACCTCTTGGCAAAAACAGACCTGCGGTGGAGCGGCTGGATTGGTGCCTACTTTGGGACCTGGCATTTTCAGCTGACGTGAATGGATGCTGAACTGACAGCCTTGTTTCTACAACTGATGTGTTCCTGACCTACCAGCTGGTATTACAGCTCAAATGAGCGACTAGCCTGCAGTGTCGGTGGATAGGGGGTAATCCTGTGTGCCTGAACGGAACGAGGAGGGAGGCTGCTCGTGCTGCTGCGCCTGGACTGTAACATCGTGCACGCAAACGGGCCTCCTGCGTGGACAGTAATACGCGAGCACCCACATTTGAACCAAGTTTCTGTGGTGCATTGCCTTCTTCTAGGTGACAACATGGTACGGGTCGACTCCGCTCTGGTACTGGAGCCAAACCCCAGGTGCCGCGACCGGAATCTATGTCCCTAGATGACACTAAATTGGACGCGGTGTTGGCAGCGGTGGAGTGCATAGGTGCCTCTCTGGAACAAGCTCGGACCTCGTTGGAGGGCAAAATTTACAGGGTGGCTGGCGATCTGACCCTACTACACGTGAACCACCACAAGTTAGCAGATAGAACCCGCACACTAGAGGACCAACTTCAGGACATAGCGCCTAAATCGGACCAACTGGATGCCTCATTGCAAAATGCTCTGGAGCGAATAGAGACGCTGGAGCGCCGTGTGGACGATGCAGCGGGTCGCACCAGGCGGAATAACCTTAGTATAGTGGGCCTGCTGGAAGGCGCAGAGGCCCCGGATGCAGTTGCTTTTTCTGAGTCCTGGCTGTGCGGACTGCTCCCGGAGGGCTCGCTGATGCCCTTTTTCTTGGTTGAGCAGGCCCACAGGGTTCCTGTCAGGGCCCGGCTTCCCGGCACTGGCCCACGTCCATTCGTCCTCCGGCTCTTACATTATGCGGACAGGGATATCATACTACGGGCGGTACGAACATTACCTCCAAATAGAGTGCACAATGCCCCGGGTATGATATTCCCAGACTACACCATGGCCGTACCTAGGGGTAAAATCGGCACATATCTATCTGAACCGATCGAGGTGGGTGGTACTAAACAGGGCTGCCCCACCTCCCTATGCTGTTTTCTCTGGCGATGGAGCCTTTGGCTGTGGAGTTCTGTAGGGCCGGGCGAGCTTGGGGCATCCCGTTGGGTAATGGTTTGCATGTTATTTCTTTATATGCAGATGACCTCCTTTTTTACGTCCGTGATATTGACAATGTCCCTCCCGACATTGAAGACATCCTGAGCCACTTTGCTGCTTTTTCTGGCCTCAATGTTCACTGGGAGAAATCATGCCTCTTCCCTTTTGACCCCGGGCGGTCGGACCCAAAACTGAGAATCTCTGGCATAGACGTCCCCTGGCAGTCAAGATCCTTCTGCTATTTGGGCATACGGACATTTCACACAGAGAGGGACCTGCGCAATGGCAATCTCCGTGGGGCAGTGTCATCCATCCGATCACAGATGACCTTTTGGCAGACTCTGCAGCTGTCGGTAGCCGGCAGGATTGTTCTCCTGAAAATGGTAGTCCTCCCCCGCCTTCTATACTACTTCTCCAATTTGCCTCATTATGTTCCAGCTGGTTTATTTCGTGATTTGGAACCTAGATTATGGGAATTTGTTTGGAATCGAGGTCGATGTAGGGTGGCGTTGAAGAGACTCTATTTGCCCCTTTCCCGAGGTGGCCTCTCGGTTCCAAATATGGAACATTATTATTTGGCCTCCCAGCTTCAGTGGGTGGCGCGCTGGCTGGCGAATCTTCAGCTGGCTGACACTGCAACCAACTCCTAGCCCTGGACACTAACTCGGATTTCACATCTCTTTCACCCCCTCACTAAACCACGGGCCCCTGCGGAGCTCCTACTAAATGTAGCTCACCGCTGCTATCGCAGATCCCTACGCCTCTCTAATGACACTGTTTCCTATGCTCCAGCACTCGTGTTGATGGGTACACAGCACGCCATGCAACTCACAAACACTGCGGAATTGGGTCCTTGGCATGCAACTGACATACACACTTTGGGTGATCTATACACCAAGGGTGGTCTGATTCAGATTGCGTAGCTCTCGCGGGAGACGGGACTGCCAATGGGACACTTTGTTTTGTACAATTCATTGCTGCGGGCACTTTCACACGGATGGGGAGACATGTCTTCTGAACCCCCTACGCACCTGCTGGTGCAATACTTACAAGTTATGGGACAAGGCAACAACTTGATTCGTTGGTTCACTGATGCCCTCAGAACACTTACAGCGGGGACCCTCACTAACTTGCAGGCCACTTGGGAGGGTGACCTAGAGAGACCACTCACTGAGGCCATTTTGTTGGGGGCACTGTCCAGCCATACTAATGTCCCCCGCAATGCCAGATTCCGTTTCATTCAATTTTACATACTCCACAGGGCTTACCTCACACCAGCCCGTATTAACAGGTATTTTAATCGAATGGATTTCGCTTGCCCTCGCTGCAGAGAAATTGGGGCAGACTTTCTCCACATGTTCTGGGCTTGCCCCTCCTTAAGCATTTATTGGCATGGAGTGGCAACATCCCTATCCAAGTTTAAATTGCGCCCACTGCTGTTGGACTGCGGCTCCTGTCTCTTAGGTCTTTTCCCGAGAGCCAAAAAACATAAAGCATCCACAAGATTCCTGGACTTTGGTCTTTTGACAGCTAAGCGTCTCCTTACTAAAAGATGGAAGGACACCGAACCCCCATCAGTACTAGCTTTGAGATGCTCCTTTATGGTATGGGCGGAGGCGGATGGGGCTGCACTGCGGCGTGAGGACGCTATGGGCCTGCGCATGTATCCCATTTCGACTGATTGGGATGAGATGTTGACTCAGTTGCGGGGGGAGGATCAAGTTGTAATTGATAGTGATCCGTTGGTGCCCGACAGCAAGCTTGCACCCGTTTAGCTGCCCTGTGACTTGCATTTATTGCCTGGTCATCTGCCTGTATGTTCACTCCTCTATGTTTCTACTGCTCCCACATGTTTCTTCTTTAACTGATGTTCATGCATTGTTCCACCCGCGAGGGTGGCTGTGGGATTGTTATTATCCGCTGGGTCCTCTGGCCTCTGGGGCATGGGAGGTTGTGGGTAGGCTCCAACGTTATGTTACCAGTTCTGTTTGTATTATGCAATCTTTTTTCTCCCATCACTGTTGCTCCTGTACACGTATTAATATTTGCTTGCATGTAGGACCTCATTGATATTAGAGCTGAGCTGACTCTAGCCTTGCCGGAGATAGACTCTGATGCGCAGGATACCACCTCTTGCCTATCAGGATTATCCGGTGCATCCTTGATTGCTGGCCACCTCATGGCATCTATACATGTTATTCTTGTTGTTATTACACTATGAAGCTGGCAGTATTTTATTGGTTCCTCCGCACAGAATTTATACATGCAAATTGTAAGGTTGTGTTATGTATCTGTCTGGCGATATTGCCACTGCAAACTTGTACGGTGTAAATTGAAGATCTGTTAAATGGATCAAAATCAATAAAAAAGATTTGCCAAAAAAATAGTATCCTGTGAGACCTAAAAAGGCTCTCACCTCAATCTGGGGCTTGGGGGGCTCCCAAGCCAGAATGGCTTAAATTTGTGGCTGTGGGGTGCTAACTGGCCATTTCCCACCTGGTGTCCCAAGTACACCACAGACCCCTGCCCTATTTGGCACTTAATTGCCTTAATAGTGAGGCCTGCCTTCTGCAGGGCCTCCAACACTTTACAGAGATGTTGCAAGAGTTCCTTCCATGTCGAACTGAAGACAGCAATGTCGTCCAGGTAGGCACCACTGAAATCAGTCAGTCCAGCCAACACCTGGTTACATTTCTTCATCCCAAAGGGCATCACCCTAAACTGGTAGTGCCCAACTGGTGTGGAGAATGCAGACCTCTTCTTTGTCCCCTCAGTCAGGGCAATCTGCCAGTACCCAGAGGTAAGATCAAACGTACTTAGGTGCTTGGCAGCTCCCAACCGATCTATGAGCTCATCAGCTCGAGGGATGGGGTGTGCGTCAGTTTTAGTGACTGCATTGAGACCCTAGTAGTCCACACAGAACCAGAGTTCTGGGGTGGTACCAGGAGCAGCAGCCTTTCTTACCAATACCACAGGGCTGGCCCAAGGACTGCTAGAAAACACAATCACCCCTGGGGTTAACATCTTATACACCTCATCTTTGATGCTGGCCCTAACCTTATCAGTCACCCTGTAAACCTTCTGTTTAATGGGTAGACTGTCCCCAGTGTCCACATCATGTGTACACAAGTGTTTGACCGCGGGATCAGGGAGAACAGGGAGGCGAACTGTCCCAACACCCGGCAACAGTCCCTCTACTGCTCTGCAGTCAGGGAGGGGGGGAGGTTCACTCCCTCCACTGACTCATCCTTCTCTCCTGCAAACAGGAGGTCAGGAAGAGGCTCACTCTCTACCTCCACCCCATCATCTGTTGCTAGGAGCATGGACAATTCAGTCCGTTCAAAGTGGTGCTTGAGACGGTTCACATGCAGGACCTTTAATGGGTTGTTGGGAGTCCACAAGTCCACCAGATAGGTGACTTCACTCTTGCTCTTCACCACCTCAAATGGCCCAGTCCACTTGTCCTGGAGCTGCTAGGCTCCACTGGTGCCATCACCCACACTCTTTGCCCAGGCTGAAACTCGACCAGAGTGGCATTCTGTTCATGCCACTGTTTCATATCTGCCTGGCTTGCTTCTAGGTTCTCGTGGGCGAGAGCTCTGAAGCGGGCAGTCTGGTTTCAGAAAGCCAGCATGTAGCTAAATACACCCTTGGGGAGGTTTACTGGGGGCTTTCTCCAAGCTCTCCTTCACCAGACTCAAGGGTCCCCTAAAAGTGTGGCCATACAGTAACTCAAAAGGACTAAAGCCAAGCCCTTTTTCAGTCACCACCCTGTTGGCAAACAGAAGGCATGGCAAGAGGACATCCCACTTCTGCCTCAAGGGCTTTGACATGCCCATGATCATGCCTTTTAGGGTACAGATAAATCTCTCAACCAGACCATTGCTTTGGGGTGGTAAGGAGTGGTGAACTTATAAGTTACCCTACACTCCTGCCACAGGGATTTCATATATGTGGATATGAAATCGGTACCCCTATCAGATACCACTTCCTTGGCGAACCCCATGCGGGTAAAAACCCCCATCAATGCACAACCCACCAAAGAGGAAGTGATTGATATCAGCAGAATGGCTTCCAGGTATTGGGTGGCATGGTCCACCAAGACCAGGATGAACCTGTTGTCAATGGCTGTCTTGGGATCCAGAGGCCCCACAATGTCAATACTGATCCTTTCAAAGGGGGTAATAACTACAGGAAAAGGTTGGAGGGGAGCCTTACATGTCCCCCCACTCTTGCCACTTGCCTGACAAGTTTGGCAAGACCTACAATGAGCATCCGAGTTCCTGCGCATAAGGGACCAGTAAAAGTGGGTGACAAGCCATTCAAAGGTCTTGTCCTGCCCCAAATTTCCAGCAAAAGGCATGTCATGAGCCAGACTGAGTAGGAAGGCTCTGAAGCACAGGGGTACCACCAGAACACGGGCTAACTCAGGCTCAGCAACCATAGGCTCACTATACAGGAGGGCATCCTCCAAATAAATCAGGTGGGATTCTGGCTCCTTGGCAGCCGCCTGGTATGCAGCCTGCTGCCGCAAGCCCACTAGAGTAGGGCATGTCCTCTTTGCCTCACAGAAGGCCTCACTGGTGGGTCCCCTTCCTACTGCCACTGTGACAGCTCAGGGACCTCAACACACTATGGAGGGATGAGAGGGAATTCCTGTCCGACCTCCCTTAACTTCAGGCCGCCGGCCCGGTCAGAGCTAGAAAAACGTATCCGGGTGTTACGTGTGCCCTGTCACTCCCAGAAACTAGACCGGCTCATTCCTCTTGAGTGGCGGCCATCTTGGGTGGGATCGGAGTTCTCGATCCCATCCAAAGTTTATGACAATACCAGATTTGGGTGACATAAACAGAAGAATGAAGGCACAAAAAATTAAATAAAGGGGGGGTTTTGGCTGAAAACCAGGCTTCAAACCAGATGGAAATTCGACTCTGTAACCAAAAGGTTGTTGGCAAATAAATAAGTGAAAAAAATAATTTGTGATTAAAAAACAGTTATTCACTCATCCTAGATATATAGGCACAATAGAAAGCAAGAAAGAAGGACGGGGGGAGGCAGGAAAGCAGAAGAGGTGGAGGCTTATTTATTTATTTTTTCTATTAAATATAGGAAAAAACATAGAGATCTTGAAAAATCTAAATAGTTGTCAAATTAATTTCACATAGATATTTTGAATCCATCATCAATACAACTAGTCTTGTCAGGAAATTCTGATATTGGCACCCTTATTGGTTGAGTAATTGTAACCATTGTACGTCATCATTCAGTCCCTGGCTATTGCTCTTGGTGCAATAGATCCATTGCTGTTCATGGTAAAATAAAAAGTCTCCTATGTTAGTGCCATTGTTTTTTGGGGTTGGTTTGTCTAGTATTGTCCATGTCATGTCATCCGGACCATGGATTTTCTCAAAGTAATGTGCTGTCATTTTTGTGTTTGTTTTCTTACATCTGATGTTACTTCTGTGTTCCATAATTCTAGTTTTTTGCTTTTCGAGTAGTAATTCCTATATAGAGAAGTCCACAGGGGCACCATATCCCATAAATGATGTTCTCCGAATTGCAATTGGTGTATTTTGTCTTAACCCAAGGTCTCTCCAAACCCACATCAATCATCTTTGTATTTTTAGTGACGTGACATACACTGCAAGATCCACATTTAGTGTGTCCAACCACAGGTAAGAGATTACCTCGTGTTTGTGGATTGTGAGTAGTTTTCTGTGTTGGTCGAGTGTGTAATAGGAGATTGCGGAGATTTGCACTTTTCTTGAAGGAAAACATTGGTCTTTCTATCTTCATGCCATCACTATTAAGAATTTGCCAGTTTTTATTAACAATCCCTTTTACTCGGTTCGAGAGTGTGTTAAAAGTAGTGACATATATAAGTCGTTGATTAGGAGTTCTTTCCCTTTCTTCCAGGAGGACTTCCCTGTTACAATTTCTAGCTCTTTTTTGGGCTCGTTGAATAATTCTTAATGGATAATCTCGTTGGATAAGTTTTTCTGTTAGAATTTTTGATTCCCTTTTGTAATCTCTTATGTCTGAACAATTCCTCCGAATCCGGTGAAATTGTCCATAAGGCAAATTCCCACGTAGTGTCTTTGGATGAAAGCTTTTGAAAGAGAGTAAGCTATTCCTATCTGTAGGTTTATGATAAACCCTAGTAGTTAATCTACCTTCTCCAGGTACAATCTCAAGATCGAGGAAAGGTAATCTCTCTGCAGTGAACAATAACAATGGATCACGCTCATTAAGCCATTGAATGAAACTGTCAATTGATTGTCTCTCGCCTCTCCACACAAGAAGGACATCATCGATGAACCGGCGCCATAATCTAATATGTTCCTGCCATGGGTGGTTACTTTGAAAGATATATTTCTGTTCAAACGGCGATACATATAAACAAGCTAAAGTTGGGGAAAATGTGCTACCCATTGATGTACCATGGGTCTGTAGGTAGAATGTACCCTCATACTCCAAAAAGTTTTTTGTGAGGGCTAAACATGCCAGATCTAAAATAAATGCCCTTCTTGTGTTGTGATGCCAAGTCTGTTGATACAGAATCTCCTCAATCACCCTTAATGTCTCTAACTGGGGAATGTTTGTGTATAGGGATTCTATGTCTAGACCCACCAGAAAATCCTGTTCATCATGAAAATCCAGGTTATTTATCAAATTCAATCTATCTCGTGTGTCTTTCACATAACAGGGACTTTTCCAAACTATAGTTTTCAAAAAGAAATCACAAAATTGTGAAAGAGGTTCAAGTATTGACCCAATACCAGATACTATCGGACGACCTGGTGGTGGCATACTGGGTTTATGCACTTTAGGCAGTATGTAGAAATTCGCTCTTAGGTATTCTATGAAAATTGCTCCATGAAGGATCGTTTTGACCTGTATTTTTTTCAAATCAATAAGAGTATCCCAACCTTCTATCTGTGTGAGGACCTGGGTAATGGTGGTATCTCCTAGTAAGGAGGGACCTGCAGGGATAGAAGCTGCCGCTTTGTCATTATAGGATAAACCTTGTTCATCCATCTTGATGGTCCCAAGAAACCCAATATGAGAATTAATCAGCTATGCCTAGAAAATTCTTTACTATCCCCAAAGGGATCTAAACCCCTATGGCTCAGCAGCCGTTCTGCAACATCAACACACTATGGAGGGGTGAGAGGGAATTCCTGTCCGACCTCCCTTAACCAAAGTCGTCACACAAAAAGGACAAGGAATATAGTCAAGTATCAGAACCCGACTAATTCAAATATCAACAAAATTTTGAAAAAACTGCCCTCATCCACAAATTGTGGCATGCTTCATCATAGGGCCCTGCTAACACACTCCAAAAATATGAATCCCCATTGGAGTGGAGCAGTAAGGGTGGGGGAACATGTAAGCACAATAGACAACACCAACAATTATGGCACCCTTGTGCTCTCCCTGGGGTCAGTCAGCTTGCTGTCAATCAGGTGCTGACACAGCTCTGAAAAACAAAAACTGTACAAGTGCTCCCAAGCAATTACACTCTAAAGCCCCTCATACGTTGTCACCTTACTGCCCTTCACCCAGCCATCCAGTGACCTGCAAAAGGAATCCACACACTCCAACCAGGTTTGAGCCTCTTTCTTTTTGTAGGACCTAAACTTGTCCTTATACTGCTCAGGGGTCAGACCATATCTTGTGAGTAGCGCGTCATTCATTATGGTGTAGGTGAGTCCCTGAGGATCCCCTAAGAATGTCAAGGTGTCCCTCCCCTCTACCTCAAAGTGCTTTACATACCCACCCCACAATGAGCTTCGGGGACCAGATTCATATTGAGAGCAGGCTCATACCCCTTGAACCCCAAGAATATGTCATCCTCCCTTTTGTAGTCTTTCACTAGGTCTTTTGGAATGTGCACCCTTCTCTCAGGCTGCACTGTGCTGTTGCTGCCACCATCCCTACTAGACTGGCTTCTCTGATCCAGCTCCCTCAAGCTGAGCTCATGATCCAACAATAACTTTTTCTCTTCTATGGCCATCCTCATTTTCTCAAACTCCAAATGGTGAGCCCTCTCTGCCTGTCTGCCTTGCAACTCTTCAGGAGTCAGACCCTTGGGTGACACACTGCTACCTGCCCTGGAGACCCACCCCCTGGACATAACAGGCCCACCCATAACACCATTGCCAATACTCTGAGCTTCCTCCTCATCACCCTCCTCCTCATCTTCTTTGTTTCCCTCAGCTTCCTTGGCTGTCACCCAGGCCCTCTGTGCCTTTTGCAGCCCCCACTTCCTGGTGGTGCTCTTAATGGGACAGTCAAGATCCTTACAGAACTGTTTCTGTTAGGCAACTGTATAACTCTCCAGTTTCCCTAAATTAAAAGCAGCTCCAGCTGATGCATCTCCAGATTGAGACATTATGAAGAGTTAAAAGTGCAAAGTACGAAGCCAGAAAACAAGTTTCCAAATGGAGTTCAAAAGTCAATAAAGGATTACCACCAAATGGAAGTAGGGAAAAATAAAAATAAAATTAAAAAGAAAAATCACAAAGACAAGTAGTTTGTGATCATCTAATGGTCTTAAAAACAGTAGTGTACAATTAATCACTGTATGTCAAGTACAAATACAAGTCCAATCCCAACCGCTGATCCCCAAAGTTAGAAATGGGGTCTTTGATTGGCAGTCAGGTTACCCCCTGTCCAAGCAAGGACCCTCACTCTAGTCATGGTAAAGGAGAATCACACTCAGTTAACCCCCGCTCACCCGGTTGGTAGCTTGGCACGAGCAGGTAGGTTTAACTTCAGAAGCAATGTGTAAAGTATTTGTACCAGCCCAACAGTAATACAGTAAAAACTCCACAAAATGACACAACACAGGTTTAGACAAATAACCAATATTTATCTAAGCAAAACAAGACCAAAACAACAAACATCCGACATGCTCAAGTCAAATTATGAATTTTTAAAGGTTAAACTGAAAAGTAGCACTTAGAAACGCAAAAATCTTTGATGAGTTGATAACACAGCATCTTGACGGAGTCGTTCCCAACACTACGATGCCAATGGCGCCGGGTACGGAGTCACACAGACCCCCAGGTACAGTACCTTAGTAAGAGTGCAAAAAACAAAGCGGTGAGGGAATTCGAGGATCGCAGCCTTGCTGGATCCGAGGTGGTGTCAGTTCTGGTGCATTGGGGTGAAGGAGCGGAGGTGTCACGAAGAGGAGTCGGGTCCTTGCTGCGGAGTGGTGGAGGTGAGGCGGTGTCGGTGCGAGGTGTTGAGTCCATGCACTTCAGGCAGAGTTGAAATCTGGTGGTCACGATGTGGTGAAGCGACTTCCACGGAGTCACGGACTTTGGCGAGGCTGCAGTGATGTCAGGCCTGCGAGGGACGTCGTACTCCAACAAGGACCACAAAGTCGGCGGCGCCACAGGATTCGGCAGCGGCGTCGGTCCGGAGGCGTCCGAAGTCGGTTTTCTTGGACTCTCTCCTTTCAAAGGCACAGGGACTGGATAGGGCACCACTTGTCAGGGCAGGAGTCTCAGCAGAGGGTCCAGGTGCTGGTAGGGGAAGTCTTTGATGGCCCTGAGACTTCAGAACAGGGGGCAAGCTCAGTCCAAGCCCTTGAAGATTCTTCTCAAGCAGGAATATACCACAAAGTACAGTCTTTGTCCCGTTTCACAGGCAGAAGCAGCAACTGCAGGATAGCCCAACAAACACAGTCACATGCAGGGGCAGCACTTCTCCTCAGCTCTTCTCCTTGGCAGAGGTTCATCTTGATTCCAGAAGTGATCTAATTTTCAGGGGTTTTGAGTGCTCTTCTTATACCCCTTTCTGCCTTTGAAGTAGGCCTACTTCAAAGGAAAGTCTCTCTTATTTGTGAGATCCTGCCTTGCCCAGGCCAGGCCCCAGTCACACACCAGGGGGTTGAAGATTGCCTTATGTGAGGGCAGGCACAGCCCTTTCAGGTGTAAGTGACCACTCCTCTCCTCCCTCCTAGCACAGATTGCTCATCAGGATATACAGGCTACACCACAGCTCCTTTTGGGCCATATTTATACTTTTTGATGCACAACTGCGCCAACACAGTTGTGCGTCAAAAATTTTAACGCCGGCTAACGCCATTCCAAAGCGCCATGCGGGCGCCTTATTTATTGAATGACGCTAGCCGGCGCAGCTGACTGGTGTGCGTAAAAAAAAATGACCCACACCAGGCAGCGCCGGCGTAGGGGAAAATGGAGCTTGGGCGTCAAAAAATGGGGCAAGTCAGGTCTGAGGCAAAATATTGGCCTCAACCCGATTTGCGCCATTTTTTTTGACTCCCAACACCCATTGAAATGACTCCTGTCTTAGCACAGACAGGAGTCATGCCCCCTTGCCCAATGGCCATGCCCAGGGGACTTATGTCCCCTGGGCATGGTCATTGGGCATAGTGGCATGTAGGGGGGCACAAATCAGGCCCCCCTATGCCACAAAAAAAATACTTACCTGAACTTACCTTAAGTTCCCTGGGATGGGTCCCTCCATCCTTGGGCGTCCTCCTGGGGTGGGCAAGGGTGGCAGGGGGTGTCTCTGGGGGCATGGGAGGGCACCTCTGGGCTCCTTCCGAGCCCACAGGTCCCTTAACGCCTGCCCTACCCAGGCATTAAAAAATGACGCAAAAGCAGCTGGACGTCATTTTTTAAGGCCCGCCCACTCCCGTGCGTCATTTTTGCACGGGAGTTTAAATAAGGTGCACATGCCTAGAGTCATTTTTTAGAAGGGAACGCCTACCTTGCATATCATTAACGCAAGGTAGGTGTCCACGCTAAAAAATGACGCAAACTCCAAGATCTTTGGCGCTAGACGGGTCTAACGCCAAAGTATAAATATGGAGTTAGCTTTGCGTCGGATTTGCGTAAAAAAAACGACGCAAATCCGGCGCAAACAGAGTATAAATATGCCCCTTTGTGTCACTGTCTAGAGAGAGGTGCAAACAGCCAGCTGTCAAACTGACCCAGACAGGGATTCCACAAACAGGCAGAGTCACAGAATGGTTTAAGCAAGAAAATGCCTTCTTTCTAAAAGTGGCATTTTCCAACACACAATCTAAAAACCAACTTCACTAAAAGATGTATTTTTAAATTGTGAGATCAGAGACCCTAAACTCAAAATTTCTATCTGCTACCTAAGGGAATCTGCACTTTAATAATATATAGAGGCAGCCCCCATGTTAACCTATGAGAGAGATAGGCCTTGCAACAGTGAAAACCGAATTTGGCAGTGTTTCATTTTTAGGACATGTAAAACACATACATACATGTCCCACCTTTTACATATACTGCACCCTGTCCATGGGGCTACCTAGGGCCTACCTTAGGGGTGCTTTACATGTATAATAAGGGAAAGTTTAGGCCTAGCAAGTGGGTACACTTGCCAAGTCGAAATGGCAGTTTAAAACTGCACACACAGACACTGCAGTGGCAGGTCTGAGCCATGTTTACAAGGCTACTAATGTGGGTGGCACAACCAGTGCTGCAGGCCCTCTGGTAGCATTTGATTTACAGGCCCTGGGCACCTCTAGTGCACTGTACTAGGGTCTTACTAGTAAATCAAATATGCCAATCATGGAAAGTCAATTACACATACATTTTACATAGGAACACTTGCACTTTATCACTGGATAGCAGTGGTAAAGTGCCCGGAGTAACAAAAACAGAGTCCAGTATACATCAACAACCTGGGAAACAGAGGCAAAAACTTAGGGAAGAAAAAACGTCAAGGATGCGAAATCTAATAAATTCCAATCTCAAAAGTAAACAGCAGTCACCTGTGTGCCCTGTTTCATGCCCTTGTACTCTATAATGATATGGATACCAGAGGTATGTTCAAGAGTCCAGTATGCAATCCACCCCATTCCAAAGGAAGAGGAACTTTACTGAGTAGGAGCCTTTACTTGACCTGTCCTGCCTCAAAACTCCCTGTATGGAGCAGTGCATCCGTAACATTGGGGTTGAGATACATACTGTTGGGGATTGCAAAAAGAAATGGCGTGTTCTCACAGTTACTGGTGATTGCTGCAACAGTAACATCCCTGTAGTAGCAGGGTCACAATCAGGACCAGCACCTTCACATATCCCTACTATTTAGACAGGCATGTCTCACTGCTATCAAAGTCATACAGCACTGTAGAGAAGTGTGCATCTTTCACTGGTGTAGCTCAAGACGTCCATAAGTGTATATTTTCTGCATATTCTAGACAATATATTTGTGACATAATTAAATTGTAAGTGGTAAGGGTTGATATATCGTCATGGCCAATGTGTCATCGTCACATTTGCAAGTCCTTTGTTCTCAGCCTTTTGGCTTCCAGCTACAACCTCATCTGCTACTACCATGGGGAATGGCGTCAGACACCAGAGGGTTGGCAGAGCCTGGTAAGTCAACATCCATGTCATTTGATAATAATATATGCATAATACTTAATGCATAACTGTGAAACTAGTGAAAGTGCAACATGATAAAAGAATGAGGACCCTCATGTTCAGCATGTCTCAATTACAGGTGAAATGGATGAAGTTACAGGTCTAATGTCTCTGCCATTGTGTCACAGAATACATAATTTGCTTTGATGACTTCATTTTAAGCATATGTTTATGTTTCCTGTCTCTCACTAAATCAAAAGTGATATTCCATTTGGTACAATGCCTAACACTTCTTAATTTAAGTCAATTTGTGACTCTGACACCGTTCTGGCACCCAGGAAATGACTCTGTAGATATTTAGTCACTGCCAAACATGTTCCTATACCCTCAAATTTTTTGTGTTGTGACATTTCAATACTTTGTCCCACTCCACTGGTGCAGTGACACAATGTCCCCTGCTCGAAGGCATGCCAAAGGTAAGCCCAGTTGCAGCCTGGACAGAGCTGAGTGGCAGGAACCCCAGTCCTTCACCCTCCCACCACTACCATGCTGTGACACTCTGTGCCCATAACCCTGGCTGCTGTTCCACATGCTTCTGCCCTGCTGTACCACTCAACACTGAGAAAGCATTCTCCTGCACTTCCTGCAAGTTTTCAGGCACTACCCATTCTCAACACCCACTGCACCAACAGCACCCAACACTCCACTCTGTAACACTCAGACAGTCTTGTAACTTTCCAAACAACAGTCCACACTCTCATGCATGGCCCTCAACACCCACTCACTCACCAAACACACCACAGAGATCTGGAATCTGCTGCACAACAATGTCCCTTAATTGCTGTTCTTCACTGAAACCTGGCTGATATCTGCATCGGCACAAAACCTGCCATTCGAGCTACACATCCTAACCAACTGCACCAAATGTGTCACTCTCATCTACGGACCACAAGGACTGCGCCCCAGTACTGTGCACCAACTTCACAGACACTATAATGGACTTTGTCGCACCACATGCCCTTGAAGCTAGCATTTATATCCTACTCTGCGATCCAAACTTCCACCTGGAAGACCTCACAATCCCTAATTCAAGACCAGTCATTGAAGATCTTGGGAGTCTAGGCCTCACCCAGTAAGTAAAAGGACCTACCCATTACATTTCCTAGACCCTATTTTCACCAACTTCAGCAACATCTGAGTCAATAAGCTCAAACCTGGACAGACCACTTCCTTGTCAATTTCAGAATCTGTGTCCTGGTCCAGTGCCCATTCACCACCACAAGACTAGCTCACTGAAACTGGAAAAGCATCACTGACAAAGACCCGACCCCCGCACTTAACACCCTCCAGGCCCAAACAAAGCAACCGACTCCCAAAAGTGATCAAGAATTTCAACAATTGGATCACCTCCTGCACTGACTCCCTGCTCCCCTCAAACACAGCAATACAACATGATTCAGACTACAGGCCAGTTGGGACACTGAGGTACTCTGACTGATGAAATGTCACTGTGAACTGGAGGACAGATGAAAAACGTCTCCACATTGCAGACCTTTTAACTCTTGCCAATTACAGACTGATCTCTCGGCTACCATTCCTAGCTCTGGTCTTAGATACAATAATTAACAGACACCATAGAATACCTCAATGACCACTAACTATTTGACACCATTCAGTCTGGTTTCAAGCCCAACTGCAGCACGGAAACTGTCTCATTCCTGCCATGGATGACATCCATATGAATTTGAACAGATAAGACATGGCAGTCCTCATCCTCCTGGACTCTCTGCAGCATTTGACAGTCTCCCACTTTATCCTCATCCAATACCGACACTACATCAGAATACAAGGATGCGCACTCTGATGGAGCTGCTCCTTCCTGACTATAAGCACCGACTCAGTCAGTCTGGCTCTGTACACCTTAGACGTCCATGACCTCATCTGTGGAGTTCCATAAGGATCCTCCCAGAGTCTGACCCTCTTCAATGCATACACAAATTCCTCTAGCCAGCATCATCCACTCTCACCGTATCAATGTCCTTTCCTTTGCCGGTAACACGCAACTCAATCCCTCCCTCATTAACAAGAAACTCAGGGGCTCATTTATGAGGCCCATGGCACAGGGCGGCACAGCAAGTGCCTTGCTGCACTGCCCTGTGCCACCGGGAAAGGGTAGACATGTGCCGTATCTACAAGATACAAAAGCAAACAAAGCAAATGATCGACGGAATGCAGAACGAATCAAACATTCACCCCCAGACACAGATCTGTGTTTAATTCATCAATTCTTTTGCTCATCACGCCACTCCAGTTTGGATCTATCATCTGCAAATCAGTTTAGACCCTGCTTTCCATGGGAAAGGTCTAGCCCAAACTGCCAGGCCAGGTCCTCCCTGGACTGGAAACAAGCATGCTGAGACCATTTGCAGTGTATCACCCCTCCTCAGCCAGGCTAGCTTGATTCCAGTGCCATAGTGATCCTGGGAACCTTGTCTGGGCATACCCGGTGCACGTAGGGCAACAAAAGCAAATAAACCAAATGATTGACAGAATGTGGAACAAATCAAGCATTTAACCCCAGTCACAGATCTGGGTTTAATCCAACAATTCTTTTGCTCACCACGCCACCCACGTTTTGACCCAGCCATAAGCAAATCAGTCTTGACCCTGTTCCCCATGGGAACAGTCCAGTCCAAAATGCCAGATCAGGTCCTCCCTGGACCCAAAACAAGCATCCTGGCACCAGTTTGGGGATATCATCCCTCTTCAACCAGGCTAGCTTGAATCCAGTGGTGAGTCCGGAACCCACGTATGGGCTTATCCAGCGCACTCAGGGTGACAAAAGCAAACAAACCAAATGATGGACAGAATGTGGAACAAATCAATCATTCATCCCCAGACCTTGATTTAATCCATCAACTCTTTTGCTCACCATGCCACCCCAGTTTGGACCCAACCATATGCAAATCAGTCCAGACCCTGCCTTCCATGGGAAAAGTCCAGCCCAAACTGCCAGGCCAGGTCCTCCCTGGACTGGACTGGAAACAAGCATCCTGAGACCATTTGCAGTGTATCACCCCTCCTCAGCCTTGAGAACTTCATGGGTGAATAGGGCGCTTTACAAATTCCTGCTTGATTGACCCCCAGTCACAGACTTTGGTTTAATCCATCAATTCTTTTGCTCACCACTCAATCCCAGTTTGGACCTAGCCATATGCAAGTCAGACATGACCCTGTTCCCCATGGGAACAGTCAAGCCTGAACTGCCAGGCCAGGTCCTTCCTGGACCGGAAACAAGCATCCTGGGGCCGGTTTTCGGGTATCACATCTCATCAGCCTTGCTAGCTTGAATCCAGTGGCATAGTGAGCCCGCGACCAACATCTGAGCATATCCAACGCACTTAGGGTGACACCAACAAATAAACTGTTAGAAATTAGGTCTCTGGTTGGCAGTCATTTAGCACTCTGTTCAAGCAGGGACCCACACTCTAGTCTAGGTAAAGGAGTTACACTTCTCAGACAACACCTGCTCACCCCCTTCGTAGGTTGGCACAAGCAGTCAGGCTTATCTGAGATGCAATGTGTAAAGTATTTGAACCAGCAAACACAGTAACACAGTGAAAACACCACAAAAGGTCTCCACACCAGTTTAGAAAATTAGCGAATATTTATCTAAATCAAAGAAGACCAAAATGACAAAAATCCAACATACAAAAGCAAAGATATGAATTTTTAAATGAAAAGAGTCTTAATCCATAGAAATAAATAGATGCATTTTTTTTTACATAAAGTACCTGGGGTGCGTCAAAAATAAAGCTGCACAGATGAGCGTGTGTCGGAAAAGTGAGCGATACGTCGATTCCTGACTAGTAAGTCAGGCTGTGTGTCGATTCTTCTCCAGACTTGTCGGCGATGCTTCGTTTCTCTCTCCTGCAGAAGAGGGATACGTTGATTTGTGGTTGGGCAATCTCAGGTCCATGCAGGTTTACTGTGGTTTTGACACCCAGCGATGATGTGTGCAAAATCCTGACACACAATGGCTAAGAGCCATGCTGCGCGAGTGATGCATCGATTTCGGCAACCGCAAGCCGGTGTTACTTCAATTTTACAGCCGGGATGCAGATGGTGCATTGATTTTTCAGCCACAATGTAGATGCTGCATCGATTGTTCTCTTGCTCGGCTCTGGTGCGTGGATTTCATCCTTGGTTCCACCAGCTTCTCCTTTCAAGGGCCCAGGGACTGGATAGGGCACTACTTGGCAGGGTAGGAGTCTCAGCAAGAGAGTCCAGGAAGTCTTTGATGGCCTTCACACTTCAAAACAGGGGACAAGCTCAGTCCAAGCCCTTGGATACACTTAACAAGCAGGAAGATACAGCAAAGTCCAGTCTTTGTCTTCTCTAAAGTAAAAGCAGAAATGGCAGGCCAACCCAGCAAAGCATACTCACAGGCAGAGGGGCAGTACTCCGTTTTGAGTCCATTCATTTCTGTGTTTGAAGTAGACAAACTTCAAAGGAAAGCCTCTGTTGTTCACAAGATCCTGCCTTTCCCAGGCCTGGCACCTGACACAGATCAGGGGGTTGGAGATTGCATTGCACAGCCCTTTCAGGTGTAAGTGTAAGCTCCTCCCTCCCACTCTAGTCCAGGAGACTCATCAGGATATGCAGGAAACTCCTTAGCTCCCTTTGTGTCACTGTCTAGAGGGAATTCACAAACACCCCAACTGTCAGTCTGACCCCGACGTGGATTCCACAGGCAGGCAGAGGCACAGAATGTTTAAGGAAGAAAATGCCCACTTTCTAAAAGTGGCTTTTTTAAACTGATAATCCACAAAACAACTTTACCAAAAGATTCATTTTTAAATTGTGAGTTGAGAGACCCCAAACTCCATATCTCTATCGGCTCCCAATGGGAAACTTCACTTAAAAGGTATCTAAAGGCAGCCTACATGTTAACCTTTGGGAGAGATAGGCCTTCCAATAGTGAAAACAGAGTTTGGCAGTATTTCACTATCAGGACATGTAAAACACAGATATAAATGCCCTACCTGTTAAATACATTGCAACCTGGCCATGGGGCTACCCTCTGCCTTAGTTAGGGGTGACGTATATGTAGTAAAAGGGAAGGTATAGGCCTGGCAAGTGAGTACACTTGCCAGGTCGAATTGGCAGTGCAAAACAACACACACAGAAACTGCTGTGGCAGTTCTGAGGCATGTTTACAGGACTACTCATGTGGGTGATACAATCAGTGCTATAGGTACACTAGTAGCATTTGATTTACAGGCCCTGGGCACCTCTAGTGCACTCTGCTAGGGACCTACTAGTGAATCAAATATGCCATTCATGGAAAAGCCAATTACAGTTACAATTTATACAAGGAGCACCTGCATTTTAGCACTGGTAAGCAGTGGTAAAGTGCCCAGAGTATCAAAAACCAGCAAAAGCAAAGTTCAGGACAGTCAAAAACACAGGAAGCAGAGACAAAAAGACAGGGGAAATCAGGCCAAGGATGCCAGGTCTAACACAACCCAAATGATGGACGGAACGTGGAACAAATAAAAAATTCACCCCCAGTCACAGATCTGGGTTTAATATATCAATTCTTTTGCTCACCATGCCACCTCAGTTTGGGCCCAGCCATATGCAACTCGGTCTTGACCCTGTTTCCCATGGGAACAGTCCAGTCTGAACTGCCAGGCCAGATCCTCCCTGGACGAGAAGCAAGCAGCCTAGGACCCATTTTGGGGAATCACCCCTCATCAGCCAGGCTACCTTGAATCCAGTGGCATAGTGAACCTGGGAGCCGCGTCTTAGCAGACCCGGTGCACTTAGGGCAACCAATGAAAACTAACCAAATGTTGTATGGAATGCAGAACAAAAAATATGAGAGCAGTCCAGTCCGAACTGCCAGGACCAGTTTCCGGGTATCACCTCTCATCAGCCAGACTAGCTTGAATGCAGTGGCATAGTTAGCCCAGAACCCACATCTTGGCTTAACCAGCACCCTCCGGGTGACAAAAGCAACCAAACCAAATGAACGATGGAATGCAGAACAAATCAATTATTCATCCCCAGTCACATATATTGATTTAATCCATCAGTTCTTTTGCTCACCACGCCACCTCAGTTTAGACCCAGCTGTATCCAAATCAGTCTCGACCCTGTTCCCCATGGAAACAGTCAAGCCCGAACTGCCAGGCCAGGTTCTCCCTGGACAAGAAACAAGCATCCTGGAACCGGTTTCGGGGTATCAACCCTCATCAGCGATCCTTGCTTCAATCTTGTGGCATAGGACCCTTGTCTGGGATACCAGGTGCACTTAGGGCAACAAGAGCAAACAAGCCAAATGATGGACAGAATGCAGAACAAATCAAACATTTACCTCCGATCACAAATCTGTGTTTAATCCATCATTTCTTTTGCTCACCACGCCACCCCAGTTTGGACCCAGCGATATGCAAATCAGTCTTGACCCTGTTCCCCATGGGAACAGTGTAGCCTGAACTGCCAGGCCAGGTGCTCCCTGGATCAGAAACAAGCATCCTGGGACCCTTTCAGGGTGTCACCCCTCATCAGCCAGACTAGCTTGAATCCAGTGGCATAGTGAGCCCGGGACCCACGTCTTGGCATACCTGTCACATTTAGGGTGACAAAAGCAAACAAACCAAATGATGGATGGAATGCGGAACAAATCAGACATTCTTCCCCAGTCACAGATCTGGGTTTAGTCCCTTAATTCTTTTTTTCACCGTTCCACCCCAGTTTGGACCTTGGCATATGCAAATCAGTCTTGACCCTGTTCCCCATAGGAACATTTCAGCAAAAACTGCCAGGCCAGGTCCTCCATGGACTGGAAACAAGCATCCGGGAACCTGTTTTAAAGATCACCCATCATCAGCCTGGCTAGCTTGATTTCAATGGGATAGTGAGCTCTGGACTCACGTCTGGGCATGCCCGGCACACTTAGGGGGTCATTCTGACCCTGGCGGTCAGTGTTAATGCGGCGGCCAACCCACCAACAGGCTGGCAGTCCAAAAAATGGAATTCTGACCCTGGCGGGAACCGCCAACACAGCCCGCCACCTTAACACTCCGACTGCCACGGCGGGACACACAAACAGCGCGGCAGTCACCGCCAACAGGCAGGCGGCAGACAATGTACCGCCCACACTATCACAACTCACCAATCCGCCACCTTTTCCGGGGCGGGAGCCCCGCCGATAAAAACACAGCGGAAACAGACTACAAACGGGAAAACGCTCACCTATACACACTCCACGAGGACGGAGAACAGCATGGAACCCGAATTAAACATCCTACCAGCTATTGTCTACCTGCTCATCTACCACGAGTACGAACGCCGGCGCAGACGACAACGGTGAGTACTGCACCTACGACACAGGGGAGGGGGGAGGAGGAAAGCTTACGGGCACACACATATGCGACCTCCCCCCCCCAACTATCAAGTCACAGTGACACCACCCAAACCCCCCGGAATAATGCAAAGACATAATTAAAGTGAGAAACAAAATTTATGTATAAAAGAGGTTCTTTGAAGTCATGGTAAAATAGCAATATGAATTGTAAAAAATCAAGTAAGAACATTGCGAAACCGATAAACATAGGCAATAAGTTCTGCACAGTCACTGAAATTTCCACTGTCCGTGGGCCAAAGTGTATCAACACATGGGCAAAGCTCACACAGGAGACCTGAGTCCGTTGGAGAGAACACTGCTGGGGCATCAGATGACAAAACTACAGGCTCCTCAGGGGGAAGGGAAGGGGGGGCACCTCAGCCACATGAGTCCACGATGCCAGATCCACAAAGGGTCCACCATGCCCACTGTGCCATCCTGGGGAGTGCAAAGCCACAGTCTCACAAGTCTCTACAGTGGGTGGTCTGCCCACTGTGCCATCCTGGGGAGTGCAAAGCCACAGTCTCACAAGTCTCTACAGTGGGTGGTCTGCCCACTGTGCCATCCTGGGGAGTGCAGAGACACAGGCCATCAGGTGGATTACAGACTCCACAGGTAATGGAGGAGGCAGGGTGCCCCGAGTGCAGCGTGAACACTAGCTCGACACAGAACCGGCACTGTCAATGGGCCAGCGGTGCTTGACAGGAAGGGCCCAGCGGAGCGGTGATTGACAGGAAGGGCCCAGCGGAGTGGTGCTTGAGACGGCGGGGCCCAGCGGAGCGGTGCTTGAGACGGCGGGGCCCAGCGGAGCGGTGCTTGACAGGAAGGGCCCAGCGGAGTGGTGCTTGAGACGGCGGGGCCCAGCGGAGCGTGCTTGAGACGGCGGGGCCCAGCGGAGCGGTGCTTGACAGGAAGGGCCCAGCGGAGCGGTGCTTGACAGGAAGGGCCCAGCGGAGCGGTGCTTGACAGGAAGGGCCCAGCAGAACGGTGCTTGAGACGGCGGGGCCCAGTGGAGCGGTGCTTGACAGGAAGGGCCCAGCGGAGCGGTGCTTGACAGGAAGGGCCCAGCGGAGCAGTGCTTGAGACGGCGGGGCCCAGCGGAGCGGTGCTTGAGACAGCGGGGCCCAGCGGAGCGGTGCTTGACAGAAAGGGCCCAGCGGAGCGGTGCTTGACAGGAAGGGCCCAGCGGAGCAGTGCTTGAGACGGCGGGGCCCAGCGGAGCGGTGCTTGAGACGGCGGGGCCCAGCGGAGCGGTGCTTGACAGGAAGGGCCCAGCGGAGCGGTGCTTGACAGGAAGGGCCCAGCGGAGCGGTGCTTGAGACGGCGGGGCCCAGCGGAGCGGTGCTTGACAGGAAGGGCCCAGCGGAGCGGTGCTTGAGACGGCGGGGCCCAGCGGAGCGGTGCTTGAGACGGCGGGGCCCAGCGGAGCGGTGCTTGACAGGAAGGGCCCAGCGGAGCGGTGCTTGACAGGAAGGGCCCAGCGGAGCGGTGCTTGAGACGGCGGGGCCCAGTGGAGCGGTGCTTGACAGGAAGGGCCCAGCGGAGCGGTGCTTGAGACGGCGGGGCCCAGCGGAGCGGTGCTTGACAGGAAGGGCCCAGCGGAGCGGTGCTTGAGACGGCGGGGCCCAGCAGAGCGGTGCTTGACAGGAAGGGCCCATCGGAGCGGTACTTGAGACGGCGGGGCCCAGCGGAGCGGTGCATGAGACGGCGGGGCCCAGCGGAGCGGTGCCTTTCTGCACGGCAGGGCCCTCTTCAGCGGTGCTTTTCTGCATGGCGGGGCCCTCTTCAGCGGTGCCTTTCTGCACAGCGGGGCCCTCTTCAGCGGTGCCTTTCTGCACGG
The DNA here is from genome assembly GCF_031143425.1 of Pleurodeles waltl. Taxonomy (NCBI): domain Eukaryota; kingdom Metazoa; phylum Chordata; class Amphibia; order Caudata; family Salamandridae; genus Pleurodeles; species Pleurodeles waltl. The sequence continues at coordinate 523,768,752 of NC_090442.1, forward strand.
CGGGGCCCTCTTCAGCGGTGTCTTTCTGCACGGCGGGGCCCTCTTCAGCGGTGTCTTTCTGCACGGCGGGGCCCTCTTCAGTGGTGTCTTTCTGCACGGCGGGGCCCTCTTCAGCGGTGCCTTTCTGCACGGCGGGGCCCTCTTCAGCGGTGCTTGTCCAGTCATTCAAGGGAGCCAGACCTGGCCAGGACTCCCTGCTAAGTCGCCCTCCGACCGTGCAGTTGCTGCACCCTTCTGTGACGGAGTCCTGGGCCCGTGGGTGTCCTCCCTCACACCCGGGATGGGGCTTGTGGGGCCCTCCTGGTCCGCGCCCCTGCTGGCTGACTTCTCCGCCCTGCTGCCCTTGCCCTCCTTCGATGAGGCTGGGGGGTGGGGGGGGTGGGTGAGCTGTTAGCGGTCGAAAAGCCAGGTCTTGTGGAGTCTCCTGAAGGTGAGGAGGTCCTGGGTCTGGCGTAGTGAGGTGGGGAGAGAGTTCCAGGTTTTGGCGGCGAGGAAGGAGAAGGATCTGCCGCCGGAGGTATTGCGCTGGATCCTGGGGACGATGGCGAGGGCGAGATTTGCAGAGCGGAGTTGACGAGTGGGGGCGTAAAAGTTGAGTCTGGAGTTGAGGTAGGTAGGTCCGGTGTTGTGTAGAGCCTTGTGAGCGTGGGTGAGGAGTTTAAAGGTGATCCTCTTGTCCACGGGGAGCCAGTGGAGGTCCTTCAGGTGAGGGGAGATGTGACATCGGCGGGGTATGTCGAGGATCAGGCGGGCGGATGCATTTTGGATACGCTGGAGTCGTTTGATGTCTTTTGTTGGGATGCCTGTGTAGAGTGCGTTGCCGTAGTCAAGTCTGCTGCTGACGAGGGCTTGGGTCACCGTCTTTCTGGTTCCTGTTGGGATCCACTTGAAAATTCTGCGGAGCATTCGAAGGGTGTTGAAGCAGGAAGAGGAGACGGCGCTGACCTGTTTGGACATGGTGAGGGCGGAGTCCAGGATGAAGCCGAGGTTTCTTGCGTGGCTGGCTGGGGTGGGTGGGGGTCCAAAGTCAGTGGGCCACCAGGAGTCGTTCCAGGCCAAAGGGGTGCGCCCGAGGATGAGGACTTCCGTCTTGTCGGAGTTGAGCTTCAGGCGGCTGTCGTTCATCCACTCGGCGATGGCTTTTAGTCCCTCGTGGAGGTTGGTTTTGGCGGTGAGTGGGTCTTTGGTCAGGGAGAGGACGAGCTGGGTGTCGTCGGCGTAGGAGATGATGTTGAGGTGATGTTGGCGGGCCAGTTTAGCGAGGGGGGCCATGTAGACGTTGAACAACGTAGGGCTGAGGGAGGAGCCTTGGGGGACGCCGCAGATGAGGTTGGTGGCTTTGGAGCGGAAAGGGGAGAGTCGGACTCTCTGGGTTCTGTCGGAGAGGAAGAATGAGATCCAGTTGAGGGCTTTATCTTGGATGCCGGCTTCATGGAGGCGGGTCAGTAGGGTGCGGTGGCAGACTGTGTCAAAAGCGGCTGATAGGTCGAGGAGGATGAGGGCCAAGGTTTCGCCGTTGTCCATTTGAGTTCTGATGTCATCTGTGGCGGCGAGGAGTGCAGTCTCGGTGCTGTGGTTTCGTCTGAATCCGGATTGAGAGGGGTCTAGGATGGAGTTGTCTTCGAGGAAGTGGGCGAGCTGTGTGTTGACGATCTTCTCGATGACTTTTGCTGGAAAAGGGAGGAGAGAGATCGGTCGGAAGTTTTTGAGATCGTTGGGGTCAGCCTTGGGTTTCTTGAGGAGGGGTTGGATTTCTGCGTGTTTCCAGCTGTCTGGGAAGGTGGTGGAGTCGAAGGAGAGGTTGATGATCTTGCGGAGTTTGGGGGCGATGGTGGCGTTGGCTTTGTTGAACACGTGATGTGGGCATGGGTCTGTGGGGGAGCCTGAGTGGATGGTGTTCATGGTTGTTATTGTTTCGGTGTCGTCCACGTGGGTCCAGGCGGTGAGGCGGCAGGCGTCTGTGGAGATGTCAGGGGTGGGGTCTGGCGGCGGAGTGGCGTTGAAGCTGTCGTGGATGGTTGTGATTTTCTGGTGGAAGAAGGTGGAGAGGTCGTCGCAGAGTTTCTGGGAGAGCGGGATGTCGTTGGAGTTGGCGTTGGGGTTTGAGAGTTCCTTCACGATGCCGAAGAGTTCTTTGCAGTCGTGGGCGTTGTTGTTGATGCGTTCAGTGAAGTGGGCGCGCTTGGCGACTCGGATCCGTTGGTGGTGTTCACGGTTGGCGTCTTTGAGGGAGGCGAGGTTGTCGGGTGTGCGCTCTAAGATCCAATTCTTCTTGAGCTTCTGGCAGAGGCTTTTGGAGGCGGTCAGTTCGTCTGTGAACGAGGCTGTTTTTTTCTTTCCTTGGTTGGCGGTGGGTTTCTTGAGTGGGGCTAAGGTGTTGGCGCAGTCGAGGATCCATTGATGGAGGTTGATGGCGGCAGCGCTCGGGTCGGTTGAGCCGGGTGGTGGGTTTTTGACGAGGGTGCTGGTTAGTTGGTCTTGGGTGATTTTTCCCCAGCGGCGGTGAGGAGGTAGAGGGATGCGGTGGTGTTCGGTGATTTTCTTATAGGAAAAGTGGACGCAGTGATGGTCGGTCCAGTGGAGTTCGGAGGTGTGGCTGAAAGAGATGTGGTTGCTTGAGGTGAAGAGGGGGTCAAGAGTGTGTCCGGCGATGTGGGTGGGAGTGTTGACCAGTTGACGGAGTCCGAGGTTGAGGAGGTTGGAGGTCAGTGATGCGGTGTTGACGTCGTTGTTATTTTCCAGATGGTAGTTTAGATCTCCCAGGAGGATGTAGTCTGGGGAAGCGAGGGTGTGGGTGCTCGCGAGGTCGGCGACGGTGTCGCTGAAGGGGGCTCTTGGTCCTGGAGGGTGGTATATGAGGGTTCCTCTGAGGGTCGTGTTGGGGTCCGTGTGGATCTGGAAGTGGAGGTGTTCGGCTGTCTTGAGAGTGTCGTCCGTGTGGGTGTGGATTTTGAGGGTAGATTTGTGGGCGATGGCTATTCCGCCGCCGATTCCGTTGGTTCGATCTCTTCTGGTGATTTTGTATCCGTCCGGTATGGCGATTGGGATGTCCGGGGCCGAGGAGTCGTTGCACCAGGTTTCTGTCAGGAAGGTCACGTCAGGGTCGGTGGTGTCGAGTAAGTCCCAGAGTTCGATGGCGTGTTTTCGTGCGGAGCGTGTGTTGATGAGGATGCAGTTCAGGTGGTTGGTGTTGGAAGTTCTTGTTGGTGGCTTCGCCGTTCTGTCGCAGGAGAAGTTGCAGGTGCGGCAGGAGAAAGGTCCTTTTGTGTGCTTCGGGGTTGCAAGGAAGCACTCTGCGGAGGGGCCGGGGTTGAGTGCGTGGATTTCGTTGGTTGAGTAACGGACGCAGGGGATGCGGGGGGCGCGAGGACCAGGGGGGGGTGGCGCTGGGCGCGGTCCAGGCGCGGACGGGCGCAGACGGGCTTGCCTCTGGTGCGCCTCTGGCGCGCAGCGCCAGCCATTAAGAAAGGGAGGGGGGAGGGAGGAGCAGCTGGGAGGCGGGAGGGAGCGGCGAATGGGGGCGTGAGGGGGGCGGGCCGCAGGGAGGCAGCGGCAGGGAGCGGAGAACAAGGGGGAGCGCACAAGGGGCGAAAAACACGAAGGCACAAAAAATCGAGCAAAATTAAAGGCAGTCACAATATGAAAAACACACAATATGAAATACACTAATGGCACAGTAAACAATCGGGGAAACAGCAATCAGAGGGGCACAACGGGGCAGAAGCGCCGGAGGCGAGGCGCTTGAAAACAGTAACACGCACTATAGGGCGGCGAAAAAGTGGCACAATCAGAAGGGGCACGGCGGGGGCAGAAGCGCAAGGAGGCAAGGCGCAGAAAATGAGAAAACAACTTACACGACGGCGGAAAGCGACACACGGGTCAAGTGAAGCTTGTCAGAGCCCACTAGACACCGGGGATGAGGCGCAGGAGGATGCCTGCGGGTGGAGGAGGGCCTCGAACATGCAAACAGCAGCGTGGTCGGGGGACAGAGGCAGGAGGCAGCAGGTTGGTGCTGCGGTCGTGGGGGGCGAGCTCAGGACCTGAAACAGGTCAGAGGTCGCTCACTCGCGACGTGCAGCGCCAGCCATTAAGAAGTGAGGGGGGAGGGAGTAGCAGCTGGTGGCGGGAGGGAGCGGCGAATGGGGGCGCGAGGGGGGCGGGGCCGCAGGGAGGCAGCGGCAGGGAGCGGAGAGCAAGGGGGAGCGCACAAGGGGCGAAAAACACAAAGGCACAAAAAATCGAGCAAAATTAAAGGCAGTCACAATATGAAAAACACACAATATGAAATACACTAATGGCACAGTAAACAATCGGGGAAACAGCAATCAGAGGGGCACAACGGGGGCAGAAGCGCCGGAGGCGAGGCGCTTGAAAACAGTAACACGCACTATAGGGCGGCGAAAAAGTGGCACAATCAGAAGGGGCACGGCGGGGGCAGAAGCGCAAGGAGGCAAGGCGCAGAAAAATGAGAAAACAACTTACACGACGGCGGAAAGCGGCACACGGGTCAAGTGAAGCTTGTCAGAGCCCACTAGACACCGGGGATGAGGCGCAGGAGGATGCCTGCGGGTGGAGGAGGGCCTCGAACACGCAAACAGCAGCGTGGTCTGGGGACAGAGGCAGGAGGCAGCAGGTTGGTGCTGCGGTCGTGGGGGGCGAGCTCAGGACCTGAAACAGGTCAGAGGTCGCTCACTCGCGACGCGCAGCGCCAGCCATTAAGAAGGGAGGGGGGAGGGAGGAGCAGCTGGGAGGCGGGAGGGAGCGGCGAATGGGGGCGTGAGGGGGGCGGGCCGCAGGGAGGCAGCGGCAGGGAGCGGAGAGCAAGGGGGAGCGCACAAGGGGCGAAAAACACGAAGGCACAAAAAATCGAGCAAAATTAAAGGCAGTCACAATATGAAAAACACACAATATGAAATACACTAATGGCACAGTAAACAATCGGGGAAACAGCAATCAGAGGGGCACAACGGGGGCAGAAGCGCCAGAGGCGAGGCGCTTGAAAATAGTAACACGCACTATAGTGCGGCGAAAAAGTGGCACAATCAGAAGGGGCAGGGCGGGGGCAGAAGTGCAAGGAGGCAAGGCGCAGAAAAATGAGAAAACAACTTACACGACGGCGGAAAGCGGCACACGGGTCAAGTGAAGCTTGTCAGAGCCCACTAGACACCAGGGATGAGGTGCAGGAGGATGCCTGCGGGTGGAGGAGGGCCTCGAACACGCAAACAGCAGCGTGGTCGGGGGACAGAGGCAGGAGGCAGCAGGTTGGTGCTGCGGTCGTGGGGGGCGAGCTCAGGACCTGAAACAGGTCAGAGGTCGCTCACTCGCGACGCGCATCGCCAGCCATTAAGAAGGGAGGGGGGAGGGAGGAGCAGCTGGGAGGCGGGAGGGAGCGGTGAATGGGGGCGCGAGGGGGGCGGGGCCGCAGGGAGGCAGCGGCAGGGAGCGGAGAGCAAGGGGGAGCGCACAAGGGGCGAAAAACACGAAGGCACAAAAAATCGAGCAAAATTAAAGGCAGTCACAATATGAAAAACACACAATATGAAATACACTAATGGCACAGTAAACAATCGGGGAAACAGCAATCAGAGGGGCACAACGGGGGCAGAAGCGCAGGAGGCGAGGCGCTTGAAAACAGTAACACGCACTATAGGGCGGTGAAAAAGTGGCACAATCAGAAGGGGCACGGCGGGGGCAGAAGCGCAAGGAGGCAAGGCGCAGAAAAATGAGAAAACAACTTACACGATGGCGGAAAGCGGCACACAGGTCAAGTGAAGCTTGTCAGAGCCCACTAGACACCAGGGATGAGGCGCAGGAGGATGCCTGCGGGTGGAGGAGGGCCTCGAACACGCAAACAGCAGCGTGGTCGGGGGACAGAGGCAGGAGGCAGCAGGTTGGTGCTGCGGTCGTGGGGGGTGAGCTCAGGACCTGAAACCCTTGCCTCCCCTGGATGTAGTGCCAGGTGACGGCCCAGGACTTTGCTCCTTGGGGGCAGCCGTGTCAGTCTTCTGGCGGCGGCCCTTGATTTTACGGGTCCTCTTTCCAGGGGGGGGGGCTGGCTGTCCCCTTGCTGCTGGCCGATGTATCAGTGCTGGGAAAGGGTGGACTCCAAAACCCGTGCACAATGGTGACACTTGAAGCAGGGCTGGTGGTGGCTGAGGTGCTCTTGGGACTCTTAGCAGATGGAGGGGGTGGGTCAGGTGGGGCAAAGAGGTTAAGTTTGGAGAGGTAAACTTTTTTAGGACCAATGTAAACGGTAGGTGTAGTGGGTATGGGAGTGGAGGAAGAGGATGTGGTTGGAGGAGAGTCAGGTGTGCTGTCTTTGGGTGCAGGTGCTTGTGACGTAGGCTGTGGTGAGGTGGTTGGCTGTTGGGTGGGTGGCTGCCTGCGTTTGTGTGTCTTGGAAGAGGGGGTGACAGACACAGTGGGAGAGGACACAGGGGACGTGTAAATGGCAGTGGGGGTGGTGACTGCACGTGTGCGGACTGTACTGGAGGGTGTGGTGGTGATGGAAGTACTGGCTGATGGTGGTGTGCATGCAGGTGTGAGTGGAGACGTCACAGGGAGGGAGGAGGGAGACGAGGAGGAGGGGGACACAGAGGTGGTAGTGACTGTTGGCATGTCTGCATCTGGGTGTTGCTTGGGTGAATGCTTGTGTGATCTGTGTTGCTTATGTCTGGATGAGCTGCCCTTGGGTGTTGAGGTGTGTGCAGGCTGGTCTGATGGTGTGGATGGGATAGGCTGAGGAACAGGAGACAGAGACAGGGTGGAGGCAGTTAGAAGAGGGAGGCTGGAAACAGGGACAATGGCTGCCGTCAGTGCTGAGGCCAGAGCATTGAACGATCGTTGATGGGCAGCCTGACCCGAATGAATGCCCTCCAGGTATGCATTGCTCCGATGCACCTCCCTCTCTACCCCCTGGATGGCATTCAAAAGGGTAGACTGCCCAACAATGATGGTCTGTAGGAGGTCAATGACCTCCTCACTGAGGGCAGCAGGGGTAACAGGGGCAGGGCCTGAGGTGCCTGGGGCGAAGGAGATGCCCGCCTTCTTGGGCGAGCGGGCACGGAGCGAAGGCTGAGGGGCTGCTGGGAGGGCGGAGCTGGTGCGCTGGGTGGCGGCTGTACCTGTAGAGGCGGGGGGCCCGGATGTTGCCGCCACCGCTAGGGAGCTCCCTTCCGAGGACGTGTCGGTGTCGCTGGTGTCACCACGGGTCCCCGTTGTGGTGCTCCCCTCGCCCTCCATATCACTGGTGACCTCGGTGTCTGTACCATGGCCCACCGGGGCCTTGTGAGTTGCAGCTCCCTTGTGCTCCGATGCCAATTCTCCTCCGCCTGATGATGCTAATGCACACATGCACAAGAAGATAAAGAAAAAGGGTGGGGGGAGAAATAAAAACAGGTTGAGTGCATGCATTGTCAACACCGTTGGCGGAGAGGACAGACACAGGAGCCTCATGCACTACGCCGCGCAATCGGGGTACACTACTCAGTACTTGTGACTAGGCCAACAGGTCTATGGACAACAAATGCGCACATGGGTGATGCTGGACCATCGATTGCTGTACTTGGCACCCTACAGAGGTGGGGGGCGGGGGCACAGGGCCATGCCTAAAGGAGGGGACTACACTACAGAAAGCGCCCTGGCCTAATGTCACCCACAGCCCTCCTCCCCCACCCAGACGCCTCCACTGCGTGTAAAGATAGCAGAATGTGCTGGTACTCACCCCCTTGTGTCTGCTGTGATGTCCTCACGCGCCCATCCAAATCGGGGTAGGCCACCGCCAGGATCCGGGACATCAGAGGGGTCAAGGTACGACTGGCACCCCTCCTACGTTGGGAGGCCATCCCCAGCAGTGACTCGGCGGTCTTCCTGGTCCCAGGGCGGATGTCCTCCCACCTCTTTCGGCAGTGGGTGCCCGTCTGTTGTGGACCCCCAGGGCCCGGACTTCCTTGGCGATGGCACGCCAAATGTCGGCTTTCTGATGGGCGCTGACCTATTTGACATGTACAGGGTGGGAAAGGAATTTACATCATTTTTCTGCATTTTAGATGTGATTGCCCCCCCCTCCCCAACCCTGCCATGTGGCACATGCTCTCATCTTTTGTGCCTTGCACTCCTCATTCGCTCCCCACCCCACCATCTTACATCCACCATACACAACCCAGGCATAGCCCATTCAACGTGCACCCAGTGTACTTACCTGTTGGTCTGGAGGACCGTAGAGTAGCGCATACTGGGGCAGGACCCCATCCACAAGTTTCTCCAACTCTTCTGAAGTGAAGGCAGGGGCCCTTTCCCCAGTCGCAGCAGCCATTGTCTCTTCCAGACCGAGGTCACAGCAGCACTTGCAGTATAGGTCCTCTCCTGTGGATGGTCAGGTCTCGAGTGGTTAAGCAGATAGAAAATGGCGGTCACGCCCGCGGCGGTGCGTACCGCCACGGTGCGTACCGCGACCGCCGGCGCACTTCGTCATTGGCTCCTGAGACCCATAGGGTTCAATGTTAACCAATGCGTCTTCGCACTGCGGTCTTCGACCGCCTACCGCCACGGTGTGCCACGCCAGCGCGTTGACCTCATATCCCACTGTCACACTTCTCAGGTCAGGCAGCCTCCATTACAAGGGCCCACATGGCTTAATTGCTACTGCGTCACACAGGCCTAGGCCTTGCATTGCCACTCATACAAGCCTTTCAATGCATAGCGATTCGTGTACTGTGCAAGCTGGGTGAACGTACCTGTGGGTTGCTTGACTCTGTGCTCCATGTTGTCCTTCCTAGGCACCGTCCGCTGGGACTTGCGAGGAGAAGGATGAATCCTCCCGTGTACCGACCGCTGGTGGACCTGTCGACAATGGAAGAACGACATATTATACTTCGATACCGACTTGACCAAGCCACTATACATGAACTGTGTGCCCAGCTGGAGCCTGACCTGATGTCCCCCATCCGCCAACCCACAGGGATTCCCCCTGTGGTGCAGGTTCTGTCAGTACTCCATTTTTTGGCAAGTGGGTCTTTTCAGACAACAGTGGCCATGTCATCAGGGATGTCTCAGCCTATGTTTTCTAAGGTTTTGTCCAGAGTGTCGTCTGCCCTGATGAAATACATGTGGAGATACATTGTTTTCCCTGAGGAGGGTGATTTGGCCACTGTGAAGGGTGATTTCTATGCCCTTGGACATATCCCCAACATCATTGGTGCCATTGATGGGACCCATGTGGCTTTAGTACCCCCAAAAGACGATGAGCAGGTGTACAGAAATCGAAAAAATTACCATTCGATGAATGTCCAGGTGGTCTGTTTGGCTGACCAGTACATCTCCCATCTAAATGCCAAGTTCCCTGGATCAGTGCATGACTCGTATGTCATGTGAAATAGCAGCATCCCTTATGTGATGGAACAGCTACAGAGACACCGTGTGTGGCTAATAGGTGACTCTGGTTACCCCAACCTGCCTTGGCTATTGACCCCAGTGAGGAATCCCCGGACCAGGGCAGAGGAACGCTACAATGAGGCACATGGGCGAACTAGGAGGATTATAGAACGGACCTTCGGGGTCATGAAGGCCAGGTTTAGGTGCCTGCATATGACAGGTGGATCCCTAATGTACTCACCAAAGAAGGTGTGTCATATCATCGTGGCCTGCTGTATGCTTCACAATCTTGCATTGCGACGCCAGGTGCCTTTCCTGCAGGAGGATGGTCCGGATGGTGGTGTTGTAGCAGCTGTGGAGCCTGTGGAGAGTGAAGAGGAGGAAGACGACGGGGACGACACGGACAACAGGGACACAGTTATACAACAGTATTTTCAGTAGCACACAGGTAGTAATCACCCACGCCTTTTTACATTTACTTCTGCCCTCCTGCATCTCTACTTTCTGTGTTTCCCCCCAGTTCCTTTTAACGGATTTTTGACTTTCCCTTCCCTTTTCAGAGCTGTATGACCCACAGCGTGACTGCTGCTTTGTTTGCCCATGGACTAATGCTTATAGACATTGGTATGTTGTCATCACAATGTGACTGAACATCATTGCACCGTTATGTGTAATACATTTGTAAAGAATACAAGCAGACTCCTGATTTTTGAAGTGCAATTGGTGATTTATTTTAAGTGCTGCATATGGGTCCATGATAGTAAAACGGTGATGGGTGGGGGTGGAGTAATGTCCATGGCAGAGTCCAGTTCTCAGTCGCACAGGTGCATTGTCCATATGCCTGTGGAAGGATGGAGCAGGGGCAGTTCAAGGTTGGACAGGGTGACAATGTGGGACAGTGGGATGACATCAGGGGGTATCTTATGGTGGCGGGGGTCTTGGCATCCTACTCTGTCTTCTTGTGTGATCTCAGGTTCCGCTTGCGGGGTGGTTGATCTTCAGCAGGAGGTGGGGTTCTGGTGGCCTGTCGTTGTGTGGGGGCCTCCTGTCCACTAGCGCCGGCGGAGGTGGTAGGCTGTTCGTGGTCCGGGCTAGTGACAGGGGCCCTTTGGGGTGCCACATGGTCCCGCAATGTGGTGACTATCTGGTTGAGGGCCAGGACGATGGTCCCCATTGCGCAACCTATGTTCCTGAGTTCATCTCTGAACCCCATGTACCGTTCCTCCTGCAGTGCCTGGATCTCCTGGAACCTGGCCAGTACCGTCGCCATCGTCTCCTGGGAGTGGTGGTATGCTCCCATGATGGTGGTGAGGGCCTCTTGGAGAGTGGGTTCCCTGGGCCGGTCCACCCCCTCTCGCACTGCAGCCCTCCCAGTTGCCCTGTTTCCCCGGGCCTCTGTCCCCTGGACGGTGTGCCCACTACCACTGCCCCCAGGTCCCTGTTGTTGTTGGGGTGGTGGGTCAGCCTGGGTGCCCTGTAGTGGCGGACACACAGCTGATTGACGTGTCCTGGAGACAGAGGCATGGGCCCGCTGGGTGGGAGCTGTGCTGGTATTCTCAGAGGGGGTTGGGTCTGCTGTGTCCTGTGTCTGTGTGTGGGGAACCGACTGTCCAGAGGTCCCCGATGGTCCGGGCTGGTCATCAGGTTCTAGGTCGACAGAGCTGCTGTCATCACTGGGGGCCTGTTCTGGGGGCGGGATGGACAAATCTGGACCCTCCTGGCCGGTGTGTTGGCGTTCGGGCCCTACAGGGGTAAAAGAGTATGGTTATTGCTTCTGTGTGTGCCATGGCGTGCGATTTGGGGGTGCCCTTGTCCCCCAGTGCTGGCATTCCCTTGTGGGAGGAGTTGTGAGGGTGGTTTGTGGGGGGGGATGGGTATGTGCAGTGGTCATGCTTAGGTGATGGGTGTCCATGGTTTGTGTTGGCATTCAGGGATTGGTGTTGTGTTGGGTGGGTTGTGCTGGTGAGACATTAGCAGGGAGGATGTGTGCTGGGGGTTGGGGGTGAGGGTGGGGGTGTGGGTTGGCATGCTGGTGGTTGGGGGGGGTAAGGTAGTTGAGATTAGACTTACCAGAGTCCATTCCTCCGCCTACTCCAGCGAGGCCCTCAGGATTCAGGATGTTCAAGACCTCTTGCTCCCATGCTGTGAATTCGGGTGGAGTAGGTGGGGGTCCGCCGCCAGTCTTCTGCACAGCGATGTTGTGTCTTGACACCATCGACCGCACCTTCCCCCGTAGGTCGTTCCAGCGCTTTCGGATGTCTTCCCGGTTTCTGGGATGCTGTCCCACAGCGTTGACCCTGTTGACGATCCTTTGCCATAGCTCCGCCTTCCTGGCTATTGTGGTGTGCTGCACCTGTGTGCCGAATAGCTGGGGCTCTACCCTAATTATTTCCTCCACCATGACCCTGAGTTCTTGGTCCGAGAACCTGGGGTGTCTTTGGGGTGCCATGGGGTGGTGTGGGGTGGTGTTTGTGGTGATGAGTGTGGTGTGTGTGGTGGTGTGTGGTGTTTTGTGCGTGGATGTAGTGTGGGTGATGATGTTGTGTTCCTGTGTGTGTTGGGGTTTTCGATAGCTGTGCTCTCTCTCTCTCTCTCTCGCCTTCACTCCGAATTTCTAGTAGTGGGGGTTTGTGGGTGATGTGGGTGTGTGTTTTATAGTTGATTGGATGTGTGGGAGTGGAGTTTGTATGTGTATCAGGTGTGTGTATTTCAAATTGTCCAATGTGGCTGTGTTTTGGAGCTTGGTGTGTATTTTGACCGCGGCGGTGTGTACCGCCAATGGAATACCATGGTTGAAAGACCGCCGCGTGGATTCGTGGGTCGTAATGGCATGGGCGTGTTTGTGTTGGCGTGACGGTGGAGGTTTGGTCATCTCCAGTTTATCACTGACCGCTGATGAGGCGGCCTTCCGTGGATGTCGGGTTTTTGGCGGCTTGGCAGTTGTGGGTCAGAATGACCGTGGCGGTTTACCGCGGCTGCAGCGGTAGAATGGCGGTCTTCTGACCGGCGGTAAGAGCCTTTTACCGCCGAGGTCAGAATTACCCCCTTAGTGTGACAAAAGCAAGTAAATCAAATGATGGACAGAATGCAAAACAAATCAAACATTCACCCCAGTCACAGATCTGGATTTAATCCATCAATTCTTTTGCTCACCATTGCACCCCAGTTTGGACCCTGCCATATTCAAATCATTCAACCCTGTTCCCCAGGGGAACAGTCCATCCCGAACTGCTAAGCCAGGTCCTTCCTGGACCAGAAATAAGTATCCTGAGACCAGTTTTGGAGTATCACCCCCGATCAGCCAGGCTAGCTCGAGTCCAGTGGCATAGTGAGCCCGGGACCCAGCCATATGCAAATCAGTCTTGTCCATGTTCTCCATGGGACCAGTCCAGCCTGAACTGCCAGGTTAGGTCTTCCCTGGACCGGAAACAAGCATCCTCTGACCGGTTTTGGGGTATCACACCTCATCAGCCAGGCTAGCTTGAATCCATTGCCATAGTGAGCCCAGAACCCACGTCTGGGAATTTCAAGCACGTTTAGGGCAACGAAAGCAAAAAAATCAAATGATGGACAGAATGCGGAACAAATCAAACATTCACCACCAGTCACATATTTGGGTTTAATGCATCAATTCTTTTGCTCACTATGTCACTCCAGTTTGGTCCCAGCCACATGCAAATCATTCAACCCTCTTCCCCATGGGAACAGTCCACCCCGAACTGCCAGACCAGATCCTCCCTGGAACAGAAACAAGCATCCTGGGACCAGTTTCGGGGTATCACCCCAATCAGCCAGGCCAGCTTGAGTCCATTGGTATTTTTAATCCAGAGACCCACGTCTGGGCATTCTGGGTGGACTTAGGGTGACAAAAGCAAACAAACCAAATGGGGAACAGGGTCAAGACCGATTTGCATATGGCTGGGTCCAAACTGGAATCCCATGGTGAGTAAAATAATTGATGGATTAAATCCAGATCTGTGACTGAGGGGTGAATGTTTGATTTGTTCTGCATTCCATCCATCACCTTTTTTTTTGCATTTGTTTCCCTAAGTGAGAAGGGTATGCCCAGACATGGGTCCCGTGCTCGCTATGCCACCAGATTCAAGCTTGACTGGATGATGAGGGGGTGATACCCCAAATCTGGTCACAGGATGCTTCTTTCTGGTTCAAACAAGACCTGGCCTGGCAGTTTGGGCGGGACTGCTCCCATGTGGAGCAGGATCAAGACTGATTAATATATGGCTGGGTTTGAACTGGAATGGCACAGTGAGCAAACAAACTGATGGATTAAAACCAGATCTGTGATTGAGAATGAATGTTTGATTGATTACGCATTCTGTCCATCATCTGTTCTTTTTGTATTTGTCACTCTGAGTGGGAAGGCTATGCCCTGATGTAGGTCCCGTGCTTGCTATACCATCAGATTCATGGTAGCCTGGCTGATGAGAGGTGATACCCTGAAACCAGTCACCAGATGTTTCTCTCTGGTCCAGTGAGGTCCTTGCACGGCACTACTTAAACCTAGCCCAAGATACTTCAACACTCTCACCTGCTTTCACAAACCTTCCAGATACCTCCACTCACCTGGACTCCTACTTGCACAAATCCCATGCATATGGAAACCCAGATCTGATGGTTGAATCTTCCTATACATTGCTCCTAAACCACGGAATGAACAACTGCTAGCAGACCTAAAAGCCTCCTCCTAACTTCTTGAATTCCACAAGAAGCTGAAGACCTGGTTTTTAGGTAGTCCCACTAGGCCTTACTTGTGCCTAGACTCACACCTGCTCAGCGTCAGGATACCCGCCCAAGTGATAGTGTGTTCCTCAACTCTGCATAGCATAAGATAACATATCCCACACATATCACACAACATTGTGCGAGTAGTAGTTCAGCCATTTACAATCTGCCAATCAGGTAGGTCTATGACCATAACACATCTACTACTATGTACTCATTTGCAACTTGTTGACCTTCAAAGCATGATGTTACAAACAGATGTTACAAACAGATCAGTGTCTTGGAGAACATAGAGATTCTAGAACATTGTGAAATTGCACTAGGCACACCTCTGGGTGTCGAGGGACGAAGATGCAAGATGAAATGTTATGGTCATGCTGCTCATAAGGTCATTTCACACAAGGACCCATCTCAAACTGCAATGCCAAGTCAGGAATCTCCAGAAACTGAGGGTCAACAACCACCTGAAAGGCCCACCTACCCACCAATTCACCTCCTCCCCCTACGAACCTAGATTCTTCTCCCATCAACTTACCTGTGAGCCCTGTATCTTGGGACGTGGACAACCCATCCCTTGTGGTTATAGACAACAACCATCACCCCATGAAATTAGTCCCTGGCACATCGTCAAACAAAAAGGTCCCTACTTTTGTGATCACTCAAACCATTACAGATATTTATGGGAAAATGTATTTTGTTAACGTTTTCTAATTAAGACCACTGGTATCTACCTTCCACCTGGGTTTCATCTCATGCATCTGAATCTGAATTTGAGTCCATGAAAGCAATGTCATGCAGTGTGCTGTACAATCTGGACCATGTGCCACTAACCCTTGGATCTCCCTGTGCACTTGCATCAACAAACATGCATGCATATTTACAATTGAGTCAAACCAATTAAAGTTAGTGTTCAAAACAATGATTTATATGCATTTTATATTAAGAGAAATGTAGAAAATGGAACCTAAGTTGATGGGTGGTGTAAAGATATTGACTCTCCTTGTGGAATGGAAAATTGAACTAATTTCAATTTTAGTCCAAAGAGGGAAAGTAAACTTGCAGGGGGTGAGCAACTGAATTTGAAATTGAAACTGAAAGGAAATTGGTCAAAACAGCAATGCAAGAACGTGTTCAAAAGTCCTGAAGTAATATTAAAATCCCAAGGTAAAGTCTAATCATAAAGGAAAACTCAGTCCCCCAACCCAGACACTGTTGTCCTGGGTTGAGGGCTAAAGTTCTTGGGCATCCTGTAAACAAGAGAAATGTTGCAACAAAATTTGCAATCCACAGATGAAGCAGTACATTTTTTGTAATAAATGGAAATTCTTCCCACTGCTTAGTTCTGTACCAAGTAGGTGTAAAAAAGGGGGAAAAGAGAGAAAGTAAAGGAGTCTAAGGTCATCAATGGCACCGTAATTTTATCACACACCATTTCCCATAAAATTAAAAATCAGAGCTATGTGTGAAATCATACTTGTTAGATGTCTTTCTCTGCACACTACTTGTGTAGTCTGATGAGAGAAGTGTGGGAGAATGTTCAATGTAAATATATCGTTTAATATGTGGATCAGCATGTGAGTGTATTGTGTGCAGATTCATATATGTTTAGTATTGCAAGGTAGCTGTGGCATTATGGTTATTAAACAGTGGTGCCTCAGGGCGATATGTGAATATAATGACATGGTCCAACTTGACTTGACACTAATCTTTCTTGCACTAGCAGACCCAGATCTCTGATCTGTGGCTGACTCTGGGAAGATAATTGGGCTAAAATTCAGGGGTATGGTGTACATGTAAACTCCATAACATGGTAATATTGTGCAACATACACCAGGATACAATGGCCTTGCACACTACCTCTGGTGAGTACTGGGTACTATGAAGACATCAGAAGCATAACATTATAATTCCAAATGTCTGCTCAATAATGAGTTGCATGTGCCTTGTTGTACTGCTGTTGCATTGGGGTGGATGGATATCAGAGGAGTTCAGGAGGTGAGGGCAATGCAGCACATGGCATAATCTGCAACCAAGATATGTGATATTTCTTTAAGTGTGGTTACGATGAGAATGCTTAATTCATTCCATCCATGCATGCAATCAATGTTAAATCATGGGTTTATTGGAATGAGGTGAATCTATGAGTAAATATGTTTGTGAAATCACTGTCTAGGTACACATGCATTGTGTGAGTCATATAAAGTTAACCAGTAGCCATGTCACTGAAATCACAGCAACCAACTGGCGTACAATAAGATAAAATGTAGTTGTCTTGTGTACAGCCTTCAAAGGCAGCATACATATCAGTGAAGCGGTGACAGCCATTGCAGATAGGTTGAAAATTAATGGCGTGCCAGTGGTGTCTGTTGTAGAAACAATGTGCCATACGATGAGGTGGCTGAAATAACATGTGGGTGCAATTAATTCCATATATGACCAGAGGGAAGTGGACAATGGTATAGAATTACCTTGTCACCCTCTGCCTTTCGACTAGTGATTGTGGGATGACAATTTACCTATGCTCTTTCCTGGTGATGCATCTCAGAGCTTGAAACAGGCATCAAGATTGGTTTACCCATGTAGTACACACTGTGTTATAAGTGTTTCTCTTTAAAGAACAAGTGCCCAGGAAGTGGAGTGCAGCCAGCATTTTATCGGGTGCAGTGATGAGCTGAAATCAGGCTGTAGGTAAGGTGACCTCTTGACTCCCATCTGCAGCCATGTCAGACGTCACATCTGGAGAGAAGAGTTATCTTACCACTACTGGTTTCACTTCATATCAAAGATGTGATTCACTGCCTGTTGATTCCCTCTCTCTTCCTCAGGTAAGTATTCCTCAAAATGAGAAGCAAGGAAACAATGGCATTCACTGACACTGTGAAACAATTGGTTTGTCTGTGTCTTGCTTTCTTACATGGGCAATATGAATGTGAATCCCTCACAGTGTACTGATTTTTAAATGTTTATGAGTGTAATTGAGTCTTGACTGGTCATGCCCCACCCTGTGCATTAGCGAATGTGTTGAATGGGAATGTAGCCTTGTTGCTACACCTGTTGTCTAGTCTGTCTGAAGTGAATATTTGTGCCCATGTTTACTGTTCTATGCTTGTGTTTGGGTGTGTAAAATATTTTTACAATATATATTTTTTATATAAATATTTTTAATGTTTATCCTATTTTCCCTTAGTGCTGGTAGTGTTATTCCTCACATCCATCAGTGTTTTCCCTGCAGTACCTGTGAATGACCATGTGGGGTGTGTGCTTCTTCAATGGCTTGGATTCCGGTCTAACTTTCATGTATTGGAGCTGGCTTACCCTTCGTAAGCTGCTTTTTTGTGTTTGAATGTTCCTCTGTGTGCCTCTTCTTAGACTTACCTTTCCTGCTCTAACTTTATAACAGATATCCCTAATTTCTTTGCCACTCTTTCATATACATAAGACTGAGTATTTTTACACACTCTTGGGCAATAGTTCTGCATATAAAATAATGTCTATTTGTAAAGCACTTGGGCACTCTGAGGGGCATCTTGGTGCAGTAATAACAGATGATTATTATTACAAAACTCAATGGTTTTCATTTTATCAACCTCCAAAGAAAGAAAGGTTGAGTGGACCATGTGGGATGTAAACCCCTGACCAAGAGGTCAGACACATATCTTTACAGTGGATGCATTGGTCAATTGAACCACCAGACCCGATGAGGATAGGCATGGGCTTAGTTCTGTGACTTGCATTTATGATTATCACATACACATAAATGGCTTAATGAATTGGGCCCTCTGTGTTTATTTCAGAAGATGTTTATTTTTTCGAAAATAGAATAATTCTCTTTGCATGCAGAGAGGTTACATGCCCTATATATAATTGCATGTGTGGCTGAGTCAGAGTCTGACTTATGTAAAAATGTGGCTCCTACAAAATAAGATAATAAGAGGATAGTCTGTACCTTTTTAGGGTCAGTGCTGGATAATCTATTGCAGGTAGGTCAAGGGTGATCCATTCCATGCTAATTTTTAACGTTAACTACTATATGAATGAGTTACATTATGGTGCACTGTATGCAAACATATCTTTGTTTGAATGTCCAGAACATTTGGCATGAATCAGGCATTGGCGTACCTATGTTGGACATATGTAGACTATAGCATTATAGGGACCATGCAGATGTCATCTCATTTGATGATATATGCACTATCACTTAGTTTTCTGTGTGTTTAAAATCACAAAGTCCTAGCTTTGTGAGCATGCTATTGATAGATTCATATGGAGGACTTAACGTACATGGTGAATATTCTATTTGAAATCAGCAGCAAGGTTGCAACACTGTGCAAAATCAAAGACATTTCTATCTACTGAAAGAGCATAAAGGTTGTGAAAGAGGCAGTGTAAATATTGGTGTAGCATACAAAATGTTGTAAAGACTTTAAAATGTATCGAATGACGAGTGTAGGATACCAGCCATTTTCTGCAATGTTTAACATGCAAATGATGATGCAGGAGCATATTATGTTTCCTGGGAAATAAAAACAATGGCAGGCTAGCAGGAGATCGTAGAAATGTATTTACATTACATGTACAGTTTTTATGCCCATGTTGAATGTGCGCTTCAGATACAGAGAAAATGCTCCCACAGTTTATGAAATTTCCTTCCAGCTGCAAAAGGTGGACCAGGGGAAGTCTTTTTTCGACTAGACCACAAGTCACATTTTAAAATGTCAATACGCATCAAAGAAACCTTTCAGTAGTGCTTAAATCGACCCCTGTTTAGGAGGTCATACCTGGTTGACTTGAGGTAGTAAGTGGGAGGAGGAAAGGAGGACTAGGAGGATGAAACACAGGACAGCTGCAGACCAGAACACAATGACTAGGACCATAACTAGTAGTAACAGGAACCCTAGAATGTCAAGGAATACTTGAAGTAACACTACTTGGAGGACTAGCCTGACCAGGAGGAGGAGAAATATCATGGCTATGAGAACAGTACCAGACATTGAGGAGGAGGGGAACAAATAGGAAGTGTACCTGAAGGAGTAGGAAGAGGTCCATAAACACCATGAGAACCATGGCCAGCAGGATCAAGAAGATCAAGAATCAAGATGTGCTTGAACCAGGTGGGAAAATGACCAGGAGGACTATAAATACAGGTATCAGACTTTAGGAGGACTGTAAATACAGGTATCAGAAGGGGCGCCAAATAGACTATCAGGTGGAGGAGAAGTAGGAGAAGCAAAGGGCGAAGGAAAACCAAGGCCAACAAGACTAAGACTACTAGGTGGAACAGGACTACGAGGACAAACCAGAGGACAAGGCCAAGAGAACAAGGACATGAATAAGAGGATCAGGTTAAAAGAGGATGAAGAGGAGGGGAGTTTTAGAAAGAATAGGACTATTATCAGGATCACCAGAAAGACTAGGAGATCTAGAAATATAAGAGGGGCTAAGGACAAGGAGAGGACTAAGGACCAAAGAAGCCAAGGGCCATAAGGGTTGAGGACAAATGTGAACCTGAGGACCAGAGCCAGGAATACCAGGGATTTAGGGGTCGGGTGTGATAAAGCTGAGGGGCTAGAGGAGTAGCAAAAGGTAAGGAGGAAGAAGATCACAACACAAGGAGGAGATGGAATATCCGGCCCACCATGATATCCAGGAACACTAGGGCCTCATTACAACATTGGCCAAGTTGTAACTGCTGTGCGGCCGCCAATGCAGCCGCACTCCCGCGGTGCCCATTTCGACATACCTGCCGGCCCAGCGGGGATGTGGGCCGCAACATGGGAGCCGGCTCCAAATGGAGCCCGCGGTGTTGCAGCCGTGCGACGGGTGTATTTGCACCGTCTAGCTTTTGACTGTCTGCATAGCAGACAGTGAAAAGCCGCAAGGGGCCCTGTCAGGGGGCCCCTGCACTGCCCATGCCAGTGGCATGGGCAATGCAGGGGCCCCCAGGGGCCCCACGACTCCCCGTACCACCAGCCTTTTCCTGGCGGTTCAAACCGCCAGGAAAAGGCTGGCGGTCGGGGACTCGTAATCCCCTGGGCAGCACTGCTAGCAGCGCTGCCCTGGCGGATTACTACCGCCGGGGCCATTGTGGCGGAAAACCGCCGGCCCCGACGGTGCGACCGCGGCGTAATGACCCAGGAAGCACCGCCAGCCTGTTGGCGGTGCTTCTGTCATTTTAGCCCTGGTGGTCTTGTACCGCCAAGGTCAAAATGACCCCCTAAGAGTATAAGAACCAATAGGAACAAGGGGAAGAGGACCGGGAGAAAGACCAGGAATACCCAAAGGAAGAAGAGGACAAGGAAGCAGGACAGGAGGGAGAAAAAATACAGGAGGAAGAAGACTACCTGGAGGGACAGGACCACTGGACCATAGGAAAGATCAGGGCCAGCACGTGACAATTAGAAGGGCAGTTCTAGCAAATCTTGAAGCCCAATTCCAGGAAAACCAGTAGAAGGAGGACAAAGAAGAAGAGGAAGACAATCTGGTATCAGGTAAAGAAAAACTAGGAGGATATATAGGAAGCCCTGGATTGAAGGAAGAAGACCAGGATGCAGAAGAGGACCATAATTTGGAGAAGGATTAGGAGTTCCAGAAGGGGGAGGAAGACCAGAGCATGAAGAACACAACAAGAGCCAAGACCAGGATCAATAGTGGTTATCAGTTACCTGTCTGATTTCAAATCTTCATTAAGTCATATAAGCCTGAACAGCGAATTCAAAGTAATTTACATTCTTTTTCCAGATTTATTGAAATCCAGAAGGAAAGGGCTCTGGTTTGACCGAATTTTAACTGTCCAGAAAAAATTGTTCATTTTGTTTGTTTATCCATTTAAATATTAATTTACTTGCAAAAATGCAACTTCACTGTAACCTACATGTGGTGCCAGAGAGCCAGGGGAGTGTAAACCTACAAATCTAGCCCTATGAAACCTAACAGAATCAATAGGTTTAATGAGATTTTGAAATAAAAAATGTTTGAGATTGGCATTAATGTAATGTGTGATTTGGAATATCAGAGTGTCATCTTAATGGTGCGGGGGCATTTGATCATCAGTCTCTTGGTAAAATCAATAAACAGAATCCCCCACTGGTCATATGGACCTCTAGCTGTCAACATGAAACATTGAGAGGGAGCTAACATTGGAAACACATTCCAATGACTGTGTACTCAAAAGGCTTCACAATGACAACAATTGTTCAAGTAATTAGTTCATTAACAAATTTGACAAGTAGTAAAAATACAGCCATAATATTCAGGTGCTCAAATATTGTACATTTAAGGATTATAAAGTACAGCATAGTAACAAACAATATGTAAAGGCTGCAACATATCCAAATAATGTGTTCCATAAAGAAACCCACTTTGTCAGATTAAAGAATAAAGAAGCAGTCTAGGATTTCTAAGAAGGAAGGGAAGAAGGTAGTAACATTCTGTGAACCTCGGTAAAAGTTCAGAGGAAACAAAAGAGTGACCAGCATAAAGCTTCCCACTGAGAGGAAATATCCAATATAAACGTCTGCTCTCTTCTAAGTCAGCGTAAAGTCTGTCTAAAACTAAATATGGAAAACTAATTAAAAGCACAATTGAAGGTTCCAGGACATCCATTTCTCACTCCCATGGTTCTGCTTGCCCTTGAGAGTTGCATCTTCCTAGCACTCTGTGTAGAGGAGGCTCCTTTCGTCATCATCTCTTAATGTCTGCTGCCAGCTTTCTTCTCCCAGGCCTCACTATCAGTGAAAAATAAACCTTCCTCTGGTTAACAAGAAACTCAAATACACACTGCAGAGGAAAGAGAAATGGAACACTGAAAAACTAAGCTAAGGTCCAGTGTCAGGCTAAGTCAACTTGAGAATCAAAATGGACAAGCAATACTGTATTGCAATCAACCAACAATTCTAAAGTGTAAATATCAGAAAATACAATTACATTGATTACCATTCAGTTTAATACAGTTACATATGATCTCAACAGTTGAAGTTGATCCACTACAGTGCTTGTTAGAACAGACCACTGATTAGTGAATGTTTAAAGCGCATTTGAATAAATGAATCACATGTAAAAGTACATATACATTATATATTGAAGATGGAGCCTACAATTATGCTGTCCAATTCCCTCTCTGATGGTTAGTATAGCCATCACAAATTAAATGAATCCTTCTTGAGACCATCTTAGACCCTTGTTCTTGTACCTGGATGTCTCCAATTGCTTCATTTCTAAATTGTACACTGACTCCTCTCCAGTTCTACATCATTAATTTTTCTCTTAACATCCCTTCCCTCTACCACAGCTTTCTTTGACCTCATGTACTTGAACCTCTTGAACATAGAAAACAAACAAATTAAGTAAATAACAATGACTGTAGTAGGTCTCAATATAACTCCTAAAAGTCAAATACCTATCTACTAAAATAAACAACTACATCGGAAAATCAATTTGCAATCACTTCCTATGCACTGGTAGATTCAAATTTCCTCAAATCCTATTTTAAATCATTGATGTTTTTCACAAACCCTCTTATTTCCTAGCTCTTATCTGTTATATAGGTTCAGCATTGCTGGACTTTCGGCATCTTACAGACTCTGCCTTATTTTGCCAGCACAACATCTAAGGCAGTTTTGACAAACCATAGACCTGATAGCTGTCATCTCGGTGTCAATCACGAACAATGTTCCAGCACTACCAGTTATTAATCTATCAACTAGAGTTTCCAGATCTTGAAGTCATTTAAAGCAACATCCACAGAAGAGGTCATGGTGTCAAAAATATCTCCAACTATTTCAGAAGGACTATTACTACATTTTGGCCAAGCACGTAAACTCACTTCATACTCATCTAGCTTTTCTACATGATAGATCTTCGGAAACACTACTGCTAAATAACAGGTGCTGGCCCAATTTCTGGGTAATTTAAAATATGCATGTGAGCCACACACATAATAGACAACAGGAATAATGGGATCCCTCCCCCTTGATTTGTTCAGCATTTTCCCCCTAAGTCAAAGGTATGTTCATATTTCCTCTATTCCATGAACTCATCGCTACATTTAACCCCTATGTGCACCTAATGTGCATATGTATTGCCAGTGTAAAGGTAACAAAGGTTGAGTTCCTGAATCTTTGTGTTTTATGTATTCCCTCTCCCATTTACCTTTTCCAAAATCCTTTCCCATCTCCTTCCTCTCCTCAGTCATTCTTCTCCTAACTTCCAATTCATCAATAATTGTATTTTGAATTGCAATCATGGAACAGGTTAAATTCTGTTTACGGGCCTAAGCAATGTCAAGCTTGGTTACAGGCTGAAAGAAACACCAAACAGTTTCCATCTCTTTGGCATTAGGGTCAGAATTAAAGTGTTTATACACTTGAAATTCTGAAAAGACTAAAGGCCTGATTTAGTTCTTGACAGGAATTCCGTTGTCCCTCAGTGGCAGTGGTTCTAATTACTCAGTCAAGCTGATGGAATTACGACTGCTGTATTTAGATGTATGGCAGCTGAACCTCTGTCCGCATCAACAGAGTGTAGTCTATCGCATAAGTGGTTTTCTGCTGCTGGCACATTGAACTCCTATGCTGACTAACAGTACTCCGTCGCCGTAAGGGTGACGGGATCGCAACAAGCATATTTAAATTTAACTGTTCTGCTGGAGCTGTTCTAGTGGCAGATTCCTGATGGCAGGAGTCCACCACAGGACCTGAGAGACATTGTACTGTGTCTGTGGCTATTGGATAGATGCTGGCAGCACACATCTGATGTACTTTGACTAATTGATTACACCTGCATACCACAAAGACACACTCCACTTTAGACCATGACCCTTTGCCATTGCACTGCAGAACAGCCTTTTGTTGCTGAATTTGCCACAAAGAATTCAGGATATTTTTAGTTTTTTCTCCCTCTGTTTATTTTTCAGTTTGTTTGTTTACTTAACTTGTGGGTCCTTTATTTCTTTCCATTGTATTTACTCATAATGATGGGGAGGAGAAATCCCTGTTTTACGGGGGGGATTGTCAGGTATGGGGGATGAAATCATTAGAGCCACAATTGTTTGAAGCCCAAGTACAAAATAGAACCATAGCTCAGAAAAGGCGAATGTGATCCAGAATAGCTGACTGAGTGAGTATTGTAGCAAGCAACCTTCACTCACAGGGGGAAATTAGGAAGATGTGGAATGACCTGTGGGGGAGAGTGTGTTCCCTGTCCTCCAAACATCACCTGGAGGCCCAGAGGGCTGGTGGGCTTCTCCAAGGCCCCCCCTTACCACGTGTTCCCTGGGAGGAAAAGGTCTTGCAAATCCTGCATTCTGAAGGCTTCACAGGATTCCCTGGTGGAGTGTAGACTAGTAAATTAGGTTTTTGAATGTCTCACTAAACATAAATGCCGTTTCTGCCCTTAAGTTAGTTGTTGATATTGTGTTTTGCACCTTTGTAAAACATCTAAACCCAAATTTTAAGTTTCCAAATCTAATGTTATCATCCAATTATTAGCATTATGGTATTACCTCTTGTTTTACTACTGGGCAACATGTGTGGTCAATATGTGTGTTATTCTTCATTGATCATTTCTTACAATTGCTTGTTTGCTTGGATGTATTTTTGTAGTTAAGGTAACAGGTTCAAAACTCTATCTATTATACCTTGAAGTTATGGTATTACCTCTTATTTTACTACTGGGCAACATGTGTGGTCAATATGTGTGTTATTCTTCACTGATCATTTCTTGCAATTGCTTGTCTGCTTGAATGCAATTTGTTGTAGTTAAGGTAACAGGTTCAAAACTGCATCTATTATACCTTGAAGGTATGGTGCCTGTGAGTGTTTTCTTACCTATTAACATAACTCACATATGTTATTATTTATTAAATGTGTGTACATCCTCACTGCAAATATTGTACTAGGAATGTTCAACTTACAATTTTGCAAGCATTGTTAATCTTAAATTGAAATGACTACACTACCATGATGCCTTGTTTTTGTATCTTGAATATAATTTTACAATGTGGTGTTAGTAATTGCTTCTTTTCTTCCCTATATGCAGATATATTAAAGTGTTATTCATTTGTCAATCTCCATCTTATGCTATGCATTAAAATGTCATTCTTTTATTTTGTATGTTGACACCTTCTTGTTATTTCATTGAATTGATGTAATTGGCTATACACATCAAAGTGTGTTCATTTAAAGAATATCTTCTATGTTATTTTGTGTGCTGAATGTAAGTTGTAATGATAAGAAATGTACTTTGCAATGTTTATATGATGACTAATGCTATAATTCGTACTAAGTTGTAAAATAGTCAGAATTGTAGCCTGCTAGGCCTTGGAATGGTTTAATTTCAATTTCTCTTCTCTACTGTGTTGGGTTGAATGTGCAGTGTATTTTATGTGCAATTCCTAAGTAATCATTTTCTTTTCAGTATATCTCTTCACCTGCTTTTTTTAAGTTTGAATGTGTGTAATTTAAACTGTTCATTAAATTGTCACAAAACCACCAAAAGGTAGAATTAAACTATTAATTATCTTTTTACTCCTAGGTTGCTTCATATGTAGCTCAAAACTGATATGATGTATAATCCAGACTTTTACATTTTGGTTTTCATGTAATCCATATTAGGTCCTACACAAAGAGAATGTGGACAACCATCTGCCATTGAGGATGCTTCCACTTCAGACCAAGATCAAGCCTTCACGGAGGAATCCACTCCTCCAAGTCTGGATGATGAGGAACTACCTGATTCATCTGGTGTGCATGGGCAGACAACTCCAGTGAGTCTCACTTGGCCCACACCTACACCTCCCATACCAGCTCTTACCACACCTCAGCCTGTAGATACCTCCACTTCCTGTGTCTAAAGGAACATTGGCCAATCTTGTATCCCCCCAGTCCTGGCTGCTGTTGAGAAAACACCACCACCACCACCTCCGGTTCAGCCGGGACCCAGTGGGATGGGATCATGGATCATGGGATCACTGGATCATGGGCACAGGGTATTGGGTGCAGAGTTAGTGGGAAAGACTCTGTGGGCCAGCAAAGCAAGGCCACTGGGTTCACTGTCATGCAGGCCACTGTTGACCAAGACATGGGATCCCTACATGAGTCCCAGGACATGATGGGCCAGGTCCATACAAAGCTCCGTGACATGAAGCAGGTGTAGAGGGAGTATAATGTAGAGACGCAGAATCTAAACTCTAATTTGACTTCCCTGACTGGGGTGCTGTTTGACATTTACCACCATATGTGCAGGGATTTCCCAGTAGCATCTTCCCCTTTCTGTGACCCTACAATATCTGGGCCCACTATACCTGGAAGGGAGGCCCTGCCAGAAGAAGAAACACCCGCAACTACCTCAGTCCCTGAAACTGTGCCATCCCCCCTAGGAGTGCACTTTCATCCGGACTACCTTGAGAAGATGTCAAGGCCTCCACCAGCAAGAGATGCAGAACCTAATTTCCTCCAGTATGTGACTACCATTCACTCTGTGGACTATTTTCTGGACACATTTACCTTTTTGATGCTAGTTTTATTTTGTGCCTTGAATTTTAAACAATTTTGGCTATACAATAATAGTTTCATTCACCATGATTGACTGTTTTATTTGTATTTTTCCTTTTGATTTTTTGTTAACATCCTGTCTCTGTTTATTTATGTCTGTAAAATAAATTCAAACCAACAAGGTCAAAGACTGGTGTTGTATCTCTTGTACCAATTTTTCATTTTTTTTCTTCCATCATTCATTTTTAAATGCAAATAATACTAAAGATTGTTTTAAAAACATTATTCCCTGTAGGTAATGTTTCTCACATTTCCAAAAATGTAAACATATAACAAATGCAACAAATCTAACAGTCATATTTTCATACAATTGTAATAAAGGATTGCTTGTGAAACATTCCACAAAATTTTAGAAGCCATGCATAACCCAAATACCCTGTGCCATTTTAATATTTATAGTTCCAGACCTTGACACCATGGAAGAATGGGACATAATCCACTTAGTTGAGACACAGAGGTCAGCGGAGTGGGCTTTTGGGCTCCTCAAGGCCTGATCTGGATGTCTGGATAAGACTGGTGAAGCCCTCCTCTAAGTACCTGCTAAGGTGTGCAAAATAACCATGATATGCTGCATGTTGCACAGCATAGCCCTGCGACGGAACATCCTGTACATTTCAGAGCATGGAGACCATGATGAGCCACTAGGAGAGGATGTTGAAATGCCAACTGAAGATGATAGTGGTGAAGAGAAAGTAACTGACGTACGTCAAGATGTTTATGACAACTTCTTCACATCAGTGTAAGTATATCTTCATGTATTGTTACATTAAATGTCAGCATTTTTTTAAATATAACGAGTACATAAGTCTGTGCTGCAGAATATGTAGGAATGGGAAGTTAAGTAAATTCCAGGGCAGAGATGTTTGTTGATCTAAGTTTGACACACTGGATACTGTGTTCATTTACATCGTTTATCCTTCATTGTTCTTGGTAAATGTGTCCTCATAATTTATCATTTGTAATGTGTCTATTTTGTCTTGTAATTTAAATAATTTTGTTGTTGTTATTTTGTTTTAGGTTCCTTCACCACGTCATCTCCATGTGGACATTTCAAAGTTGTGACATTTGTAGTTATATGCTGCCATTGCAAAGTACAAAGGGAACATGGCTTGATCCTGTGAAAGTCACACACTCTTTTGATGTATATATCTTGTAAAAAGGCAACTTGCACAGTGATTTAATAGAAGTTTTTAAGATTGCATTAGACATGCTTTCTGTTGAATGTTGCCGCCAACCCAATATGTGTTGCTTAAATTGCTCAAACCACATGTGGAAGTCGACCCAAAGAATACCCACCTCCCTTCACATCGGCAAAATCCTCATTTTGTGGAAACTTTAGGAAACTGTTGATGTGTCTCTTCATTGAAGAAAGAACGTCTTACAGCACACCACTGAAAGTTGGTCCTGACATTGCACCAGATAATGCAACAGTGTATTGGAATGATTCCGTGGCCACAAAATGTAGTACAATCATGATTTTGGTGTTATTGATGTGGGATTCCTTTTGTGGGACAGTAGATGTGGCTCTAGCCCATGACATAAATCAAGAATAGTTTGTTTATTCAATCTGAATCCTTTAAAAACATCCCATTGTTCCATGGTGTGCAAGGTCTGGAAATGGTGTAAAATCATCTACCTCTCTTTGGGTTCATATGTCTGCATTTAAGAAAAAGAAAAATAGTTCTTTAAATTTGCAAGCATGTCTTTGATATTCAACACAAATCTCATGTCTTTGCAAAATTCTATATATTTTTGTAACATATCTGTACGCAACATTTTTTTAGAGATGTTGGAAATGAAAATAAGCTTTAAATGTATTATTTACACATTATTGTTTTCTCAAAAATTCAGTCAACAATGTATAAACTAACCGTTTAACTATCAAATTTAACCACAGTAACACACTTCATAACACTGTTTTAATTTTAAGAAAATTAGTAATGTTCGTCTTTTGTATATTTAAACAAACTAGCCACCATTTTGAGCGGTGGTGATGCACTTAGCTTTAAAAAATGCACTGTGTCAGGACATTTGCAATCAGATGCCCGTTGGCAGAAGTTGACCGCATAGTGGGTGTAGACTCTGCAATGGACTCAGCCATAGGCTAATGTGTGTTACAGGAACGTATGGCAGCCAATGGATGTGTCCGTCTCCATTGACTATCACATACGACATATACATGTGCGCAGCATTTGTAAGAAAGTTTACTGACCTCCTAACACTGCAGCCAACAACACCTCCTCACTTTTGCCGCTGTTTCTGGACTCTGGGAACTACAATAACAGAAAGAGCAGGTGACAGGGCCTCTAATGTCTCAGCTGAGGAGCTCGATTTGCTGGCCACAGAGGTCCTGTGTCTGTACAGCCAGATGTATGGCTCACCAGAGGAACAGGTACATGTTTAAAATGAAAATGTAATTCTCAGTAACATGTTTTTTATTGAAACACAAGCTAGGATGTCACTTTTAATTCTAGAGTGAAGTGTAGTAAGTCAACTCTAGATTGGATCTGTGAACAAAATGAGGTTTCTGAATGCTTTAAAATGTCAGAAATGTTGAATGAAAAATTACCTTGAAGATTAAGGTAGCTCTTCATTTCAGTTTACTCCCATTTCAAAGTGTTGCATTTATACACTGCATGCCCCTTACTACCAGTGGCCAGTAGACACTGTGGTTTAATTATAAGTGAAAAATACTCCCATATGTAAATTTAAAGTGCAGAAAAATAATTCATGTTATGAACTTCTCTGCAGAATTATTTTCTGCACTTGAATTTCTCCCATTTTTAAATCAATTAGTGTTTATGTTGTACTTGTAATGGTGCCACATATGGCAAAAGGTATGTTCTGTCCTGCAAGTACATGCAACACAGGCTCTCAGGCACCCATAAAAATATATCCCATTCCCACACATGCATGTTCATACATCATCAAAGACTAGATTCTCACTGACACACATGGCAGATTTTTCATAGTGCCCTTAGTCACAGTATATGGTTCAATCCATAGCATCTGGCTTTCTGGACATTAGACATTAAGCCAATGAAGCTATACATGCGGTTTTCTGGTAACAATCCACAAGTTGTTTAGCCTTCAGTAGGTCACAATGATTTTCACTGATCAGAAGTAGCACTCACTACAGGAAATGTTCAGACTCCTGGCCTAGATGATGTTAGTGGCCTGAATTTGTAAAATAAGGACATAAAAAGGGATAAGGGTTCACAACAGGTCACTATTTTTTTTTAATTTTAAGTAATAATTAATTTCCCAAAAAATTGCTGTGCTAACTTTTTAGATATGCTTGTGATGGATTTATCAAAATGGTGTTACATCAATATAAACAAACAAATCCTCATAAAAAACTTTTTTCTTTCATTTTTCGTATCCATACAGATTAATGCCCATCAAAAGAAGACCATTTGGAAGGCCATCGCAAAAAGCTGCGGACCCTGCGAGTCTACAATTGGTGAACATTCACTATTGCAAGAGGTGGGAGGTCCTGCATTGCTGGACCAAGAAGTCATGAGAAGTCCCACTCAGCTAGTCCTCTCAACGTCTCAACATGGGAAGTGCGTTCACCACATCCTGGTCTAATAGCCCGCATTTTTGTGGTGGCCTTTCCCCAGCTTGATGGGCCTTTGAGAGGCCAACAGCAGAATCAAGGGGGTAAGTTTGTTTTTGAGTTCTTATTGTTAGATAACAATTTTTGGTTATAGCAACAAATTATAGCATCAACATAAAGGTTTGCACACGTCCAACACAGAATAATAATTCTGGAAGGTGTAAGTTTCACATAATGTATATGATGATTTGTTTTGTATATTAATTTGTGGAAAATGTTACCACTCGATTTCTGTTCACTACCAAAGGACTGTTTTGAGCAGACACATGCCTGCCTAAGAAAAGAAAAGGTACCTGATTTGTTTTCTAATTTATGAGGGACAGTTGTACCAAAGAGGCGACAATTTTTAATGGTGTCATATGTGATACTCCATCACAATTGTGAGGAGAATATACTGGCCCTATTACAGGTGATATACAACGCACTTATGATCCAAACGTCACATTCGTGAGTTGGTATAATAAACAAACAATAGTGAGCATGTGATACAAAATTACTAGAAACTTGAGAATAATTTGCACATTGCTTGGCAAAAACACATCAAAAATATGTTTTCACTTAAAAATTCAAGTGAGTTCATGTTAACAGTTGTAGATTGGCATAGAGTCCTACTCCTTTACAAATGTGCATGTAAGCCAGTCTGTTTTTTTAAACATGAATTTGATAGGAAACATTTTTCAATGAAATGGACACAAATGTGTACACATTGCTGACAGAGTAACGCACACCAAAAAAACAACGTTTTTGTACCCTTTGTTATCTTCAGATAATAAATCATTATTGATGAAAAAAAGATTAGTGAAAGGGACTTTTACAGATTGACAATATACATGGTACAATGGATTATTGCTACATATTGAATTTTGTGACATGAGTTCACTATTCAAAACAACCATTCTGTACCATTCAGAGGTGTTAAACAATTCCATGAGAAACTTGAAATGTTTAAGAGAAATGATCAAAAATGAAATGGGAGTAATGATGAGAAATTACAAAAATGTGTGCAAATGGGTCCTTAAGATGTTACCTACATGCATGTGGTAATGGTAAAGTATACCTAAGTTTTAATGCCTTGAAGCGGTTGAAATATGAAAATTAGGAGATGTTTTGTTTGAAAACCATGATAATTTTTCTTTGCATCGATCCAATAAAAATGTTGTATTCGTCTTTTCAGCACTTTCTGGAGCAGGTGAAGCGGACATTGGATGCCAAGGTGGGGAAGCTTCTGGCCACTGTGTGTCGGGTGGTGAGACCTCAGACATCAATTGACTCAGTGGCATGGAGGGTGAAGGGACTAGAATAGAGACCACCAGTTCATCATCTTCTTTGGAGGCCTTCACAAGTGACTAGTCCTTAGTGGTGGCGGACTCTACAGGGCCTTTATCATCTGCATCCTTATCTGCCACCTAGATTTCCAAGTCCCCCCCTCTATTGCGCTCATCCCCAGTTGGTCAAAAAAGGGCTAGGGTCTCCTTTGCAGGAGACCCTTTCCCCCTGCCCATGTCATCCCGGCTGTGCTCAGTGAAGACTCTTTTGACCTCTTACGCAGCATCTCTGTAGGCCAGATGGCAATTGTGAATGGCATCCAGGGCACTGGTTTCCAAATGCAACAAATGGATGCATTTCTGAATGACATTCATAGTTAAATGTCTGGCATGCAGAGATTGCTTACTAAAGGAGTCTCTGCACTTACCACAGCCCCCCAACCAGCCCAGCCTTGTGCCCCTACTCTGGTCCCTTCCTCATCCCAAATCCCAACTCCAACCCCAATACCAAGCACACTCATTTATTTGCAGGTACCCACTCCAACAGACATAGGCAGTACACCCACACATACACATAAACACAAACACAAACACACAAAGAAAGACCCATCCAAAATACATACACTACTAACACTACACCCACAGACGGAACAACCACCACCACAATCATAGTACTCACCACCACACACACAAACACCACAACCACCAGTACACCCACAAGCACTACAACTACTAGCACACCTATACTCACCACACCCACAACCACCACACCCACAGCCATCCCAACCACTACCTCATCCACAAACACCACAGCCACCACCACACCTACAACCACCAGAACACCCACAGTCAGCACAACCACAACATCCACATCAACAGCACACTCATCCCAACAAACACACTCACATACACACACCTACATATAAAACAACACCCACCAAACCCTGACACTCACAATCACCCAAATACAAAACACCTGTTAAACCACACATGTCCAAACATACACCAAATACACATGCATCTTCAAAACATAGAGACACATGTACCACAGCCACACCAAACATCTCAACAGCACACTCATCCAAACAGACTCACCCAAAAACACACCCACAACACCAACAAAACGAAACACACACACTCACACTCACCCGAACACCAAACACCTTCTAAGAAATACACACCCAAGCATATACCACATACACCAGGCCCACATGCAACTGCAAAACACACACACACACATCACCCTCTCCGGCTCCCTCTACTTCCTAAACCCAATCCTCTCCCACCCCTCCTAACGGTACTCCTCCACTGGAATTAATGTCATATCTGTCCCTGACCCTTGTGAGCCCCAAACCTACCCCTCCCAAGAAGGATCCTTGAGGTGCTTGCCCTGTGCCCACTAGATGCCCATTCCTGAGGAGGTTGTCCTTTGGCAGTGTAATAAGGAGGTAGGTTCTGGTCCAAAAACTCAACATCTGATGCTGTGCATCCTGTTTTAGGACATTTATTGTTTGTTACAGAATAACATTATTGAGAGGACTATCTCATTAAAAAATAAAATATTTTTCTTTTCACAAAGTTAACCTGAACATTATTATTTTTTTTACAAGTCCTTAATCGATAATAATGGTAATTCTGAAAGTGTGTGTAACATAAAATTCATTTAATTTATGATAGTGAAGAAAAAGGTTTTTTTATTTAGATATTTGTACAGTGCATACATGAATAAAGAACATTTGTAATGGACATGTTAGTTTTGGTGCAAACACTCATCATGATAATGGACACTTACACCAAAATTAAATGTTTTAGTCATTTAACTTGTTCATACAGATGGGTTTTTTACATTATGTGTCAAAAATAAACACATATGCGTTACACAGTTGAATAAAATTTACTGCTGTAGAGAAAATGCACTGAACAGGAGAAAATGTTACATTAATACATACATGAGAAGTTTTAGGTTTAGAAGTAAAATGGATTTAAAATTAGTTGTAAACCAACTTTTTGCCTTTTCTAGTGCAATTTCTATATTTTACTTAATTTATGTTATTCAAAAAATTTGCATTGCATATGTATCCTATTTGATAGTTTAGAGAAAATGATTAAACACATCTTTATGGACACATTTTGACTTTGGGATTAATGTGAACTTTTGTTTACATGTCCATTAGCATTAAGGCTGCTTGGACCAACTTTGTAAACATAAATAAAATATACAGATGTGTTTCTTTAATTTTTTTACACTACCACATTACACACACATATGCATTGCACATTATTATACTATTGCTGTTAAATATGAATAACAAATGCTCGAGTTCAGAGTTATTGTAAACAGATAATTCCAGTGGTAACAGTAAAGAAAGACACCTTCAATTCCGGTATTGACAGGGTTGATTTGAGTCATGGTCAAGTTGCAGCAACAAAAGAAGAACTTATACAATTGGTTCCATGATGGAAGTGAGAAGTGAAAATAAGAAAAAAAGGTAAGTTTTTACCTTATTTTCTTTCCAATCTGCCAACTCATGTGTGAGGGTTTCCCCGCCACAGTTACATTGTCGGGAAGGCACATGGTGATTGGGCTGGGAGAAAACTGACTGTGGTCCCACCACCGGCGATTTTTGCCTATGGTGGCATCAACACATGTGTAAAATTCTGACAGTGATGGCAGGTCATCACCGGACTTTTGTCTATGGGTCTGCCAGCATCTAAATAAAGCAGGGAGACCACCTGCAGACAAAATATCTGAAGGAAAAACTATGGCAGGACCAATTCCACCAAGATCTAAATTAGGCCCTAATACTACAGGTTAAGCCATATGTGAGATAAATATGATGATATGTAATACCTTCAGCTACTAAAGCAGGCAGTTAAGTGCATATACAGCAATTCTGCGCATGCATGTTGTCAATATATTCATAAATCTAGCTAAAATATGCACTGGAGGAAAAATCTCCCTTCAAAG
Organism: Pleurodeles waltl; assembly: GCF_031143425.1. NCBI lineage: Eukaryota > Metazoa > Chordata > Amphibia > Caudata > Salamandridae > Pleurodeles > Pleurodeles waltl. Next base: position 523,803,267 of record NC_090442.1, read on the forward strand.
CATCCTCGTGTACCAACTTAAAATTAAAGTTGAGAAATCTGTCTTCTTCTCAAAAGGAAGTGGAGTTAGATATATTTCTCTTTGGGCATCTGAGGTAAGTGAATGGGCTGTCAGGGATTGATGTTGCTATGAGTGACCCTCAAATCTGTTGTATGTACTTGTTATTGTATTTACCTTTATCCCCACTGTCTTATGTGAGCCATTCAGATTTATTTACTTTCTGCTTTACTTTTCCGAGCCTCAATTGTTAACACATTATCTGCGAGGGCATCTATAATAAATACCTAAGAGGCACAATTCTGGCTTCAGTTTGGTAGGATGTTTCTGGATACACAATCTTCCACCATTTATTGACAGTTGCTTCGGAGTGACTTTGTTGATTGCTGTGTCATGTTTCACCTTGGGTAATCTAAACACATTACTTGTTGGAGTGTCTAGTGTGCATTGACACAATATACATGTTTTTAAGCTATATGTTTTTTTTGTCACATCTTGTGTGCTGATTATTCACCTCTGCTTAAGATCATTATGAGGGACTCACCTGTTCCTGGATCCTGTGTCCTGAATGCATCAACACAACATGCATGTTTACGTTATGTTTTGTTTACCCCATTAAGTGTAGTGATTATTCACCTCTGTTTATGATCATGAGGAATAACCTACCTGATCCTGGGTGGTCTATACAATTCTTAATTTTCTGTTTGTTTTTACAGGTCAGATGTTACCTGCCTGACACTGGGTATTTATTCAACTGCACAAATTTGGTGGATTTTTGGCTTGAGCACCATTTTCCACATTAATATTAGGCCACTATCACAGTAGATTAGCATTTTTTTTAGATTTTTCCTGACGAATTGCCATTGATCCTTATGACATTTAAGCAAGAAACATATTGACCCTGATTTAATCTAAGAATTAAGTAACATTATTCTCCTTCATTGTTTTCCTCTATTTCTAAACATGAAAAAACCCATATTGAGAATAAATACAGCCTAGGTGTCCCTGAGTCATTTTTAACCTTCATCTTCCATTCCAATCTCACACTAGACAGTTGCACTTTTCTTCTGGCACAGAACTTCTCATAAGAAGATCTGCATTGCAGCGCTGACCTAACGAGGAGCTGTCCAATGATGAAGCATGCCACCCAGCTGGTTGGGTGAGGGCTCTTGCTCTTAATTAATCTACATCCTTCTAACTTGTTATATACCAGGGGAGACAAACTGTGTCTTTACCCTGATTATTTTAGGAACTGCATAGCCCCATTTTTCATTATCTTATATTAAGAACCATGTATGCAGGACCTTAATCGCTCCCAATTCCCCTCCTTTTAGATATGTATATACTTCAATGCCAGATCACTTCCAAGACACTGTATGGAAATCTGGGATACTATTCATAGCTCTAAACCCAATTTAGTTTTTTTAGAGAAACATGGCTTAACAGACACTCTACGACAGAGCTAGCACTGGCAGTACCAGTTGGGTATAAGTCATTAATGAATAATTGTGAAGGACGCAGTGAGGTTGTGTTGCAATAATTTTTAGAGATATTTATGAGTGTATGGAAGTGAGCAAGCCCCCAGCAGGGGATGGCGAGATTTTATTTTTTCAACTCTCCCTCACTTCTACAATTATCTTTGGTGGAGCTATTCTTTATAGATCCCAGGCTATCACTCACAGCTGGCAGCCAAGTTATCTGCACTGCTGGCTCCATTTATCTTAAAATAAGAGTATTTTTCGCTGATCGGAGAGTTACATTTTCATTTTGAGGAGGACACAGATTCCTTGAGTAGGAATGTAAAGGGTGCGACTCATAATTCAGAGCATACTCTGGACTTGTTATTTTCTAACTTGTGTACAATTACAATATAATCTATTGATCCCATTACCTGGTCAGTACATTATTTGATATAATACTGTTTCCTGTACTAAGCGGACCCCTTGTCAAATATGGAGTCACTACAGTTATTGGGAGACCGTGGAGGAGAGTTATTCAGTAGACATTTACACAAAATGTCTGCCCTCCTTCGTTAAATGCAGACCATTCTCTAGAAACTAATATTGACACATTTGATAATGTTATGGTTAAGGCACTAGATGAATGCGCTCCCCAGAAACTGAGGAATTCGGCTGTATTATCACCATCTAAGAAGTGATATACTATTTGAATTGAGGAAAGGGAAGGAGATGTAAAGCCCTAGAGTGCTGTTAGTGGCTTTCAAAAGGCCCAGAAGAATGAATGTCCTTTACAACTGCACTAAAATCCTACCACAAACATGTCAGACAAGCAAAAAGACAGCATTTTGTGAGTAGTCGTAGGAAAACAGTGGCACAACAAAATAGCTATTTAACATACTGAAGGAAGTATCACACTCTGGGGGTCATTCTGACCCCGGCCGGCGGCGGTAGCTGCCGGCCTGGCTGGGACCGCCAGAAGACAGTACCGCGGTCAAAAGACTGCGGCGGTCATTCTGGGTTTCCCACTGGGCTGGCGGGCGACCGCCAAAAGGCCGCCCACCAGCCCAGTGGGAAACACCCTTCCACGATGAAGCCGGCTCCGAAGTGGAAGGTGTGCGACGGGTGCAGTAGCACCCGTCGCGAATTTCAGTGTCTGCTGAGCAGACACTGAAATTCAAAGTGGGGCCCTCTTACGGGGGCCCCTGCAGTGCCCATGCAATTGGCATGGGCACTGCAGGGGCCCCCAGGGGCCCCACGACACCCCTCACTGCCATCCTGTTCCTGGCGGTCGAAACCGCCAGGAACAGGACGGTGGTGAGGGGGTCAGAATCCCCCATGGCGGCGCAGCAAGCTGCGCCGCCATGGGGGATTCCTCAGGGCAGCGGAAAACTGGCGGGACACCGCCGGTTTTCCGGTTCTGACCGCGGCCATACCGCCACGGTCAGAATGCCCTCAGGAGCACCGCCAGCCTGTTGGCGGTGCTCCCGCCGACCCCGGCCCCGGCGGTCAAGGACCGCCGGGGTCGGAATGACCCCCTTTGTCTTTTTAAACCAAACAACCATATTCTTATTTCAGTGCTGTGAGGAGATCGCTGCATTGTTTAATGAGAAAACCGTGTGCTCTATTCAACATTTCAGACCCAATTCCCTGTAGAAGAGTCCTTCCTTGGGTTGTAGCACATTGTGGCGGGTCACACAATAGATGGTAGAAAGAACCATCACGAAGATGAAATCTGGCTCCCTGTCCAACTATTTCACTTCCTGGAGGGTAATAATCTTTTGGATGCCACCCAGTCAGGATTTAGAGTCAAGAACAGCACATAATCCACTTTGTTGGCAGTAGCAGATAGCATTAGATCAGAGGCAGATCAAGGTAAGGCTGTGGCCTTAACCTTACTAGATCTGTCTGTGGCTCTCAATACAGTCTCTCATTCCCTATTGATACATAGGTTGCACAAAGTCTGTCTGCATTCTACCACCGTTCAGTGGTTTGGATCTTTTTTAAATAACAGATACCACTCTGTTCAACTGACCCCTTTCAATTCTATTCCACTTGTCCAACTATGGGATTCCTCAATCTGTTAGCCCTTAATTTTTCAATATTTATGCCTCCTCTATGAGGGGAATAGTAAAGACCTGGGCCTTTGACATTCTCTCGTATGCTGATGATCCCTGGATTATCATTTCCATTGATGAGAGATATACAGAGACATGTGTTAGCTGCCTATATGATGTGACCAGATGGATGCTGACACACTGTCTGAAACTTAATGCATACAAAACCAAAATCTTGCTCTTTGGAGGGGCAAACAAAGTGTGCAATGACGTGTGGTGGGGGTCCCTACTTAGCCCTGCCCCTAAGAATAAAAGAGTGGCTAAGGATTTGAGATTTTTTGTTAGATGATTCTCTCTCTATGCAGGATCAGATAAATGCGCTGTGTTTAGAGCCCTACGCATGCTGAAGAAGCTTTTTTGGCGGATCTCAGTAGTGTGGCATAGGAATGTTATTCTGCGTGGCCGAGTAGCTTTTTACAAGTTAGTAAAAGTGGTTTAATCATCAAATCAAGCTCTGGTGTACAGCAGGTGAATTAAGAAAGCCAGACGGGGTGGCCACTCTTTTAATCATCTAGCTGCACTCCATTGGAATTCGCTGCCTTTAGAAATTTATCTCATTGGAGATTACCTCACTTTCCAGAAGCTGTTGAAGACCTGGTTATTCTCACTCCAGTGGTGGCTAGTATATAGAGTCTGGTATAATTGGTTCAGTGCCAGTATATCGCATAGGGGATGATGGAACACTTTAAAAATACTTTAAATAAAAATAAATCAGAAACGGAGATTGGTGCTGCGGTGGATCTAAAAGGATCAGTAGGAACTGGGGAACCTAATCCTATCAGCAAAGGTGCCAACACCATATTAGCAATGACTAATACTCCAGCTACTACCAGACTACATCTATCAGAACTATGGAAATTTGTGGTGTTAGACCTGCCAGCCTTAGCATTGTCTTCCCCCAAAATATTTTGCATCTCTCCCTCTATTTTAGTGGACTTATTTTGTGGACCATAGGACTCTGTGTACTTTACCACTGCTAATCAGTGCTAAAGTGCTTGTGCTCACTCCCATAAAACAGAGTTAAATTGACTTATACCCAATTGGCATAGTTAATTTACGCGTAAGTCCCTTGAAGAGTAGTATACCGTATACCCGGTCCCTGTAAATTAAATGCTACCAATGGCCTGAAGTCCTTATTGTACTACCCACTGAAGTAGAAGCTTAAAACATGCCCTAGGCCTGCCACTGCAGCCTGATTACAGTTTTAAACTGTCTTGTTGACATGGTGATAAACCCCCTTGCCAAGCCTTAAACTCCCCTTTTATCACATACAAGTCACCTCTGAGAAAGGCCCTAGTTAGCCATAGGCAGGGTGCCTTGTAATTGAAAGGTTGGACATGTTCCTTTAAGGTTTACTTGTCCTGGTAGTACAAAAAATTCTACATTCATTTTTTACTACTGTGAAGCCTACCACTCCCATAGGATAACATTGGTATGACATAGTACATTTAGCAAGATGTGATTTGCAATTAGTAGCAGGTAGCTATGCCATGTTTGGTGAATTGTGATGAAAACTCCTATTTAATGATAAAATCTTTTTTTTTTATTACAATTTTGAAAATGCCACTTTTAGAAGGTCATGGGTAATGGTTAAGGGCTAACAAGGGAATCATTTAAAAGTACATTTCCAAAAGGTGATTCTGAAATGTTTATCCGTACAAATAGTGACAGTAGGAAATAAATCAAATCAAACGGCTGATATTATAACACACTAAGGCCCATATTTATACTTTATTAGCGCTGCTTTTGCATCATTTTTTGCGTCAATCTTATTTAGTAAGTTTACGCCATTTTTGCGTCAAAAAGCGGTGCAAATGCAGCGCTAATAAAGTATAAATATGGGCCTAAATCTTAAAGAAAAGGCTTACACAAAAAATTGAATTAATTGTTACAATTATATATCTCTGATTAAGGGGTACAAATAATAAAAATCCATAGGAACAGTAATCTTGTCAAAACAATTACAATGTTGGAAAAGGGAAACCAAAGATTTATGTCCAAGAAGTTCACCCAGTTTGATATTAGTGTCTTAACACCGTGAAGATCAACAAACAGAATGGAGAAGATCCAGAAGATTCAGGTAGGAAGAGATGGACTTGCCTTTGACGATTGGTCTTGGATGTCACTAGTCCATGAAACCATCCTTAGGACCATCGTAGCAAATGGAAATTAGAGAGATGTCCCCTCATGTACTAAAAATATTTAAGAATAAAAATACATATTTTAAAACATCTGTGCGCCCATATAATTACTTAAGGTGTGCGTGCTGCAATAATGCAATCAGACCTGTGAGAGGAAATCCGAAAAGTTCAAGTGTGACTGGAGTGGAACAGATCTTAGAGGGATCTATTTACAAAGGAACAGTACATGGTAAAAAAGTTTCAAGATGAATCAAAGGCTGTATTTATTCACTTCATATAGTCAATTACACAAAAGTCATGAACACAAATAAAATGTTTGATGCTGCCTGTAAGTCAAACAGTAACAGAAACAAAATCAACAGAGTGGATTAGTACCAAGGATAACACAATTTGACCCATCAGGTTTGGGAAACTCACCTATACCAAGAGGTCAAACAGATGAAATCTTAGAACATGACCAGATGCTTGAATTGATGACAATGAAATGGAGCTGTAAAATATATAGCCATCTATTTTTAGAGAGGGATGGGCTATGATTTAGGGCTCTTAATTGAAATTCAAACAAAAAGGAACTCACCAAGCTTGAATAAATCTCTGCATGGAGCATCTCACGTGAGTAGCTTAAAATTAAGCTGTGTGGTGTGTATTTTCACATTTAAGCATGCTCGGCACCAAAAATGGATCAGAAGTATAGATTGGCGAAGGCAGCCACCATCTTGGATGAAAACATGTAATGCCGACAGAGATAAAAAAAGGTTCCCTTGCATAGGAGAGTGCAATTATAAAAATAAAAAGATACATAACTCAAATACAAGCCAATTCACTTGGATCACTGGTGTTATCAACAAGGTAGAATTGCTTAAACATTTAGAGCGTGATGAAAAGGAAACTATTTTGGTGCAATTTAATACACATTCAACAAGTATAACATAACCAACTAGATGGCCTCATGGCTGAAAAAATATCATTAAAGTGATAATCGCCTGGTGGCCATCTTAAAGGGGATCAAATCAAGAGACTTAGGGGGTCATTCTGACCCTGGCGGTCACCGACCGCCAGGGCTAAACGACCGCGGAAGCACCGCCAACAGGCTGGCGGTGCTTCCTGGGCCATTCTGACCGCGGCGGTAAAGCCGCCGTCAGAAAAGGGGAACCGGAGGTTTCCCGCCGGTTTTCCCCTGGCCCAGGGAATCTGCCATGGCGGCGCTGCTTGCAGCGCCGCCATGGCGATTCCGACCCCCTTCCCGCCATCCCGTTCCTGGCGGTTTCTACCACCAGGAACAGGATGGCAGGAACGGGTGTCGTGGGGCCCCTGGGGGCCCCTGCACTGCCCATGCCACTGGCATGGGCAGTACAGGGGCCCCCTAACAGGGCCCCATAATGATTTTCAGTGTCTGCTTTGCAGACACTGAAAATCGCGACGGGTGCCACTGCACCCGTCGCACCCCAGCAACTCCGCCAACTCCATTCGGAGCCGGCTTCATCGTTGCTGGGTCTTTCCCGCTGGGCCGGCGGGCGGCCTTTTGGCGGTCGCCCGCCGGCCGAGCGGGAAAGTTAGAATGATCGCCACGGTCATTTCACCGCGGTGCGGTCTTTTGGCGGTCTCCGCCCGGCGGGCGATGCCCGCCGCCCACCGGGGTCGGAATGACCCCCTTAGGCCCTGATCATGACATTGGTGGTAAATCCTGCTTACTGCCATGCTGACGGCCACCAATATACCTCAGGGGTGGCGGACAACCGTTCTGCATATTACGACACACATACATCAATCTGACAGAATGCAGCCACATACACAAACCTGCCAGCCCAAAGGTCAGTTATAAGGTGGCAGTCCGAAAACCCATACCGTTAGGCCAACAGAACAACGCCCACCACATCATGACCCACGAATCACCACAGTGGACATTCAACGGAGGTAAACCATTGGCGGTACACATGGCCGTGCTCAGAATGGACACCCAAAAACTAAACTACACAACATTGTCCAATTCAAACATCACACACCTGATCCCCATTCACAAACCACACCCACCCACTCCACTATAAAACACACACCCACATTACCCACAACCCTTTACATATTCAAATCCTTGCCACCAGACATACGTCAAGGCCACTGCGACAAATACACACACACATCCATACCTCCCTCACACACTCCACTACGGACACCCAATCAGACCACACAACACCCACACACCCACACCATCACACAACACCCATGGCCCCACAAAGGCACCCCCGCTTTCACAGATGAGGAGTTGAGGGTCATGGTGGAGGAAATAGGCTAGAGCCACTGCTGTTTTGAGCACAGGTACAGCAGATCTCCATTGCAAGGAAGATGGAGCTATGGCAGAGAATCGTGGACAGGGTGAACCCCGTGGGACAGCATCCAAGAACAAGCGATGACATCAGGAAGAGGTGGAACGATCTACGGGGAGAGGTACGTCCCGTGGCAGCAAAGCATCAGCTCACCATACAGAGGACTGGCGGTGGATCCCCACCTCCTCCCCCACAGGGTCTGGAACCTACAATGGCCCGTGTGACCGGAGAAAGGGCCCCTGCCTTCACTTTGGAGGAATTGGAGTGATTGATGGATGGGGTCCTACCCCAGTCCGGACTGCTGTATGGGCCTCGACACCAACAGGTGAGTACACCTTAGGCACAATGCATGTGGGAAGGATGCATGGAGATGTGTGTGCAAGCATCGTGTTAAGGGGTGTTGTAATGTGGTGGTGTACATGGTGTGCACCGGCTGATGAGTGTGCCAATGGTGACGGAAATGGGATTGGTGGGCCATATGTTGACAGGATAGATTGTATGTGTAAAGGTGTCCTCCCATCTGTATCGCCTCTGCAGGTCAGCGCCCATCAAAAGAATGTATTATGGCGTGCCATCTGCAGGGACGTGCGGACCCTGGGGGTCTATGGCAGGCAGAGAATTCACTGTCGGAAACGGTGGGAGGATCTGAGACGCTGGACACGGAAGACTGCAGAGGCCCAGCCGAGGATGGCCTCCCAACGAGGAAGGGGTGCCCGTTGGAACCTGACCCCCCTGATGACCCGCATACTGTTGGTGGCCTACCCAGAGCTGGGTGGGCGCTTGAGGGCATCACAGCAGCCAGAAGGGGGTGAGTACAGTGGGCATTATTACAATAATTGGTAGGTGGGAACCGGGTGGTGGGTGTCAGTTAGTGGGTGCCCCTTAATACCAGGCCAGACATTGCAGCGTGATCCAGCTCAGTGGTAATGGTTGAAAGGGAAAAAAAGGTAACCTAGCTAGGTTGCATTCCATGTCAGACAAGGCTTAGTGCATCCCAGGAGGAGTGTAGTTGGCGGTGTTTGGCCCTCATCTTGCTGCGGCATCTAGCCAAGTCAATGGCAGTGCAATGCATAGTGCTCAATCCTGATCCCTGTGTGTGATGGTGCTGTGTATACCAACAGTGGTGTTGGTGCAGTAATTGACTCTGTGTTTTCTTTCTCTCCTCCCCCCTTTATCTTCTGTCATCCTGTCCATTTGTGCATTAGCATCATGTAATGTAATGTAATTCGAGATTTATAAAGCGCGTTCCTACTCAAAGAGCATCGAAGCGCTGGGAAGAAAGCACGTAGTAAAAAATAGACAGAGGGTAAGAAAAATAACAGAAATAATGAAGATAGAAAAACATCCAATAGAAGAAACTGAAACAAACTAAATTAAAGACCCTGATCTTGATGTACAAAAAAATTAACGAGGAAAGAGCCAAGTTTTCACCATTTTCCTAAATTTCATATAACCTGATTCTTGCCTAATATTCTGTGGGAGAGAGTTCCATCCTCTGGCTGCAGCTACTGTAAAAGCTTTGTCTCCCCATTTGGCTTTATATGTGCGAGGGACCTGAATCAAGTGAGCTTGGGGAGACCTCAAGCTTCTTTTAGGTACATGCAGGAGGAGTCTGGAAGTCAGGTACCGTGGTCCTATTCCATGAACTGCCTTAAAAGTAAGACAGAGCGGGAGATTAAGAACCACTCTGACAGCGGAATTCTGAACTACTTGGAGTCTTTTTATCAGCCCCTTATCCAGATTAAGGAACAGTGCATTACAGTAGTCTATCTTGGACATTACCAATGCCAGGATAGCAGATACTCTCCATTCATGTAACAGATAGGGGAAGATTTTTCTGAGCATTTTAATTGGCCATAAACTGATGTTTACCACATGATTAATCTGTTTTTTAAAGGACAGATGTTCGTCGAACAAGATGCCTAGGTTTCTAGTAACAGTAGTGGGCACAGGGCAGTTACCACATTCAGAGGGCCACCACCGTGAGTTCCATAAATTCTTTCCAGGTCCAAAACATAAAACTTCAGTTTTGGTGGCATTCATTTTTAGCCAATTGGTCTTTATCCATTTACTCCCTTACACCATACAATTACTAAACCGATCTGCAACCTCCTCCCATGGCTGATTAATAGGAATAATAAGCTGGGAGTCATCAGCATAGGAAGATGGAATGAAACCAAAAGTACGTATTAGGCTAGCCAAAGGCACTACATACACATTAAACAATGTGGGGCTGAGGGAAGATCCCTGCGGAATCCCACATGGCAGAAGATAAGGTCTAGATTTGAAATCACCACAGCTAACTGTGGTCCATCTATTTGTAAGAAAAGACTTCAAAAGTTTAAGCTCCTTGTCCCTCAAACCCACATGATGCAAACGGGACATTAATAGTGTGGGAGAGATAGTGTCGAAGGCAGCGGATAAATCTAAAAGAACCAAAATGGCCCCCTTGCCTTCATCAACCATCCTTCGAATAGTATCAGAGGATGAGATTAGGGCAGTCTCAGTACTATGCCCTTTTCTGAACCCGTATTGGGAGATATCAAGAGCATCCGCTTTTGTTAAAAACTCGATCAATTCAGAGTTCAAAATTTTTTCTAGAATCTTTGCCAAAAACGAGAGACATGCTATTGGCCGCAAATTACTCATGTCCTGATTATCCTCCTCTGTTTTTTTCTTGAGGGGTACTACTATCGTTTCTTTCCAGATAGATGGGTACTCCCCAGACATAGCTACCTCTTGGTAAATGGGGACCAACATCCGTGCCATTAAATCCGGAACCAAGTGAAAAATGGAAGGAAGACACGGATCCAGAGGGGAGCCCGATTTAATTTCAAGAATCTTCTTTTTAATAGTATCCATGGAAGGGGGTTGGAAATATGACATTAGTGACTGGTCATCTGCTGTAGCACTCTCTGTTATCATGGGGGGTAATACTTCGGGAATAATCTGGGTATCAAAGTTGCTATGTATTTGCAATATCTTATTTTCAAAACGAAAAGCAACTTTGTCACAGAAACCCTGAGAGTTTTCTAGACCAGCCGGCTTCATGGGCACAGTTAGGGCCTTAATCGTCTTAAAAAGTTCCCTGGGGGCATTAATAGCCTCCTTTACTTTGGTAGTATAAAATTTAGATTTGGCCATAATTTGTGCTTCTTTATAAGCCTTTAGAGTGGACTTAAGGGCCACCCTTTCCTCAGGTACTGGATTAAGTTTCCACCGTCTTTCCTGCTGTCGATACTTTCTTTGAAGGAGTTTGAGGTCTTTTGTAAACCAAGGGTGACCTGGTTTCTTCTGACTATTGGGCCTTCTAATTACAGGGGGTACCATTTCTTCCATGGTCATTTCCACTCCTTTCAGAAAGCTGTCAATCAGGGGCAAGGCCATAGCTTTAGCCTTATCCCAACTAGCTTCTAAAGCTGGGCCTAATTCCTCTACTTTAACCTGTTTCCATAACCTGGCTACCTTGTTCGTTTCCACGTTAGCAGCCCCAACATTCTTTGAGGTGAGTTTAAATTTCAGCAGATGATGATCCGTCCAACTTAACTGTATCATGGTTACCTCCACCTGTTGAGTAACTCGTGCAAACACCCCATCCAGAATATGTCCTGCAATATGAGTGGCCGACGAGACTCTGGAGGTCCAATCCAGGGCCTCCATAAAGTCAATGAATTCACAGATACTTACCCTTCCTGGCTGGTGGAGTGGGAACCATCACTGTCTTCCCTCCACGATTAGGAGACACCTCCACTGTCTGCATGGACTGTTTGGCTGACATACTGGGCTGGGTCGTTGGGACCCTTCTCTTATGGGTAAGACGGGGGAGAGGAAGGGAAGAGGTCATGTTGGGCAAGGAAAAGCTTTTTAGGGATGGTGGGGTGGGAAGAAGGAGGAGGGATTGGAATGGTGGTTGAGGGAGTGGTTGCTGGAGGAGTACGTCTGCTGTACTTGGGTGCGAGTGCATGGTGAGTGTGCTGATGTGAGGTGGATGGCTGTTGGGTGTCTGAGTGCTTGCGTTTGTGAGCTTTAGGAGGAGGACAGACAGGGTTGGAGAGGACACAGGGGACGCGTGCATGGATGTTGTGGAGGTTTCTGCTAGTGAGGTGTGTGTGCTGCTTGGTGTAGTGATGCTGGTGGTAGTTGTTGAAGCAGTGCATGCAGGTGTGACTGTGGACGTGACTGTGAGGGAGGTGGAGTAGGAGGAGGGGAGACAGTGGAGGCAGTGGATGTGGCTGTGTCTGCAAATGTCTGGTGTTTACGTGAGTGCTTGTGTGTTGAAAGGTATTTCCTGTGTTTGACTGTGCTACTCTTGTGTGTTGTCTTGTGTGCATGCTCGTCTGTATGTCTGCATGGGATGGGTTGGGGTTGAGGAGACTGGGACTGGGAAGTAGTAGTTGGAGGGGGGACGGTAGGGACAGGTACAATGACTGCCATCAGAGAGGAGGCCAGAACCTGAATCGATCTCTGTTGGGCCACCAATCCTCTGTGGATACCCTCCAGGAATGCATTGCATTGCTCCATCTGGGATGCCAGACCCTGGATGGCATTCACAATGGTTGACTGCTCTACAGAGACGGATCTCAGGAGGTCAATAGCCTCCTCACTCAGGGCAGCAGGGATCACTGGGACAGGGCTTGAGGTGCCTGGGGCGAAAGAGATGCCCACCCTCCTGGGTGAGTGGGCACGGCCAACTCGCTGAGGGGCTACTGGGAGGGCAGTGCTGGTAGGAGGGGTGGCGGCTGTACCTGCAGCTGGGTTGTCACAGAGGTGCTCACCAGGGAGCTTCCATCGGAGGAGGTATCTGAGTCTGTGTTGTCACCTCCTGTATCCGCCGTGGTGCTCCCCTCACCCTCCGTCCCACTGGTTCCCTCAGCATCGTTGGACTCTGCCTCCTGGGTCCTGTGGGATGCAGCTCCCTCTGTCACCGGTGCCTCTGCTCCTCCGCCAGATGACCCAGCCCAGTAGGTCAGCCAAACAGTCCATGCAGACAGTGGAGGCGCCTCCTAGTCGTGGAGGGAAGACAGTGATGGTTCCCACTCCACCAGCCAGGAAGCGTAAGGATCCTACAGCCATTGCCATGAAAGGAAAAAAGCCCTCAACTGCTGCCATGAAGGGGAAGAAGCCCTCGACTCCAGCAGAGCCTGGCGGGGTGACACCACCATCAGTGGTCACAGAGCCCTCACCTCCAGCTGAGGCAGTGCAGCCCACTCCTCCTGCAGAGGCTGCACCTTCACCCGCTGAGACAGTGCAGCCCTCACCTCCAGCAAAGGCTGCCCAGGAGGCACCTTCATCTGCTGACACAGTGCAGCCTTCACCTCCAGCAGAGGCTGGCAGGATGACACCACCACCAGTGGTCACGGAGCCCTCACCTCCAGCTGAGGCAGTGCAGCCCACTCCTCCTGCAGAGGCTGCACCTTCACCCGCTGAGACAATGCAGCCCTCACCTCCAGCAAAGGCTGCCCAGGAGGCACCTTCACCTGCTGACAAAGTGCAGCCCTCACCTCCAGATGAGACAGTGAGGCCCTCACCTCCAGCAGAGGGCATGTAGGCTATCCTTTTGCAACTGTTGTACAGCGAGCCCCCTCCATAACCAATGGGCAAGTCACCCACCTGAGAGACTGTGGGCTTGCACTCCCCAGCACAGAGAAATGGGCATGGAGCACCCTCTAGAACCAGTGGGCAAGTCACCCACCCGGGACACTGTGGCCTTGCACTCCCCAGCACAGATAAATGGGCATGGAGCCCCCTCCAGTACCAGTGGGAAAGTCACCCACTCCAGAGACTGTGACCTTCCATTCCCCAGCACAGAGAAATGGGCATGGAGCCCCCTCTAGAACCAGTGGGAAAGTCACCAACCTGAGAGACTGTGGCCTTCCACTCCCCAGCACAGAGAAATGGGCATGGAGCCCCCTCCAGAATCAGTGGGCAAGTGCCACAACTCAGCTGAGGTGCCCCACATCCCCTTTCACCCTGAGGTGCCTGCCCACTTACAACATGATGCCCCTGTAGAGTTCTGTGCAGTTGATGCCTTGGGCTGTGCCCTGTGGCTATGTGGGCCCTTTGTACTTTGGACTGGGCATTGGCCCTTTGTGGACAATTGTACATATCATGTTCATGTGGTGGCTTTTCCCTTGCTAATACATTTTCAGTACTTACATAATCTGGTCCATGTTTTATTGTGCTGTGTTGTGTGCAATTGGTTTACTTGTGCAGCTGGTTGTGTGTATGGTGTGTGTTATGTGTGTGTGCGTGTCACTCTCCTTTTCCTCCCTCCCTCCCTTGTGTGCTAGGTGGTTGTACTCACCGTCATCGTCTTCGTCGGCGTTGGTGTTTCAGGTGGAGCATGGCGTAGAAGAGCATGAGGAAGACTTGCAGTTCCGGTTCCATGCCGGGGGTGGAGTCCTCTGTGTACTTGTTGGTGAGTCTTTAGTTTTCTGTGTTTGGTTTCCACCAGGCTTTTGATGGCATTGGCACCTCCCTGGAAATCGTGGTTGTGTGCTGTGTCATAATATGGTGGGCGGTACTTTGTCATCTGCCTGGCTGTTGATGCGTGGTGTTAATGCCCTGGCGGATGGTGTGTGCATTGGCTGTCTATGGGAGTTCTCACCACCACGGTCATAATTTGGTGGTAATTACCGCTGGCCTGTTGGCGGTATTTCCACCAGTTTATCACTCACTGCCAATGTCATAATGAGGGCCTTAATCATTGAGCATATCAGAGAACTTAATAAAATAACGCAGTAAACTAATCTTGAAAGAACAATTGTATATATGAAATTTAACAGAGCATATAGTGAGTAAACATAACTGAAACATTATACAAATTTCATAAATTTCAGTGAGCCAAACAATTGGAATGTAATTGCACTGGTGGAAATTGTGGTTATAAGAAGCAACCCCACAAAGGTTAATTCAGTAGACTGGCTAGAGGATGATATAATTATTATTATTCCAGCACCAAGAACATTCATCCAAAATGACATCAATATTGTGAACAATTAAAATACAAATCATCTGTGTTCAATAGTCACCAAAACCAATGTCAATGATCATGATTCACCCATACAATAATATGACCTAAACAAGTTGAGATGACTACCAGTAGTGTCATAAAGGATCAAATAAGACAATCTGTCTGAGAGACAATCAAAAAGTGTATGGCTTAGAACGGTATTGACAACACAGTAGAATGTTCTACAGTTAAACAGAGGTCAGGATTGACCATTCAACTGCGACTTCAGACCATGTTTAACACTCTCAGCTTTCCAAATCCATTTATTGTCATGATTTCTTAGCAGATTATCTGTATTCCTAATTCTCGCATTTGCTATAACAACCTCAAATGACCCACCATGTCATATCTCTAGCAATGATTACGCCTCAGAAAAAGCACCATGCTCAGTCTTACATTGCATCTGTGACTGGTAAAATCCTTTTACTTATGAGTTTGATTTTACAGATGTAAGGTAAACCACATGAACATTGAATGCAATAAATGACATCAGAGGTGTTACAGTTAGAAAAGGTCTGTTAGAAAATAGGTTTCTGATTGGCAGAGGTATGCACCCTGTCCAAGCAGGAACCACAATCCTAGTCAGGGTAAGTTAGACACACACTATAAATTAACCTGTGCTCAACCTCTGGTAGCTTTGCACCGAGCAGGCAGGCTTAACATAGGAGGCAATGTATAAAGCAATTGTGCAACATTTAAACCAGTAAAACAGTGAAAGCAATTGAAATATAACTTAATTTTAAATATTATTAATGTACAAAACAAGACCAAAACACCAAACATCCAATAAGTAGAAGTTGAGATATTAATCATTAAAGAATATCTGAAAACATAGGACTGAAACGCATTAAGCACTTACTGGGGCTATCTGTGTTGAGGGGGGATGCATCGGTTCCGACCAGTGCATCAACGGTGATGCACGGATTTTACATTTGAAGCATTTTATACCAACTTCCAAGGGCCCAGGACTGGACTGGCACCACTTGGCATGGCAAGGCTTGCAGCAAGCAAAGTCCAGGTGCTGTTGGAAGATGGAGTGAAGTATTTGATGTCCCTGAGACTTCAGAACAGGAGGAAAGCCAGCAAGCCATTGGTGTCACTTTTGTTCTGGGAATGTAATGATGCAGGGCCTGTCCTTCACACTCCCAGGCAAGGGTGGCACCTGGCCAGGCATAGCAGAGAAGGAGTCCAATAAAGTCCAGCAGAGTTCAGAAAAGTGTCTCTTCAGCAGCACAGCAGTCCTTCTTTCTTGTAGAACGTCCTCAGGTTCAGAAGTGAATTGAAGTGATGGTGTATGAGGTCCAGTATTTATACACAGTTGTGTCTTTGAAGTGGGGGAGACTTCAAAGAGAGGCCTTTGAAGTACACACAGTCCCTGCCCTTCATGCCCTGGCACCATACTCACTACATGGGGGTACACAGCCCTTTGTGTGGAGGTACAGTCAACAGCCCATGCAGGTACAATTGTCAGTTCCTCCCGCCTCCTGCCCAAGATGACCTATCAGGATGTTACCGTTATTGGCCCATCAGGAAAACCTAAATTCCCTTTGTTTGTGGCTATCTAGAGGGAGTGAACAAGGCCAGCTCTCACCCATCCCAGTTGTGTATTCAGAGACAGACAGAGGCACAGAATTGTTAATGTAAGAAAATGTCAACTTTCTTCAGACTTAATAAGTTATGATTTTAAATCGTATAAAGAGATAAAGGTACCAAACTCAAAATATCTATCTTTTCCCCATTAGAAATTACACTTATAAAATGCAGTAAGCTCATCCCAGTGCTAACCTATAGAAGAGATAGGCCTAGCAGTAGTGGAACACTAATTTAGAATTTTCTCACTACCTGGACATGTAAAACTAAATGTACTTGTCTAACATTTTAAATATACTGCACCCTGCCCTTGGGGCTGTCCAGGGCCTACCTCAGGGGTGACATATGTATTAAAAAGGAAGGTTAGGGCCTGGCAAGAGGATCAACCTTCCAGGTCAACATGGCAGTTTAAACTGCACACACATGCTCTGCAATGGCAGGCCTGAGCCATGTTTGAAGGGCTACTGCAATGGGTGGCACAATCCGTGCAAAGCCCATTAGTAGCATTTAATTCACAGGTCCTGTGCACAGGTAGTGCACTTTATTAGGGACTTACAAGTAAATTAAATTTGCCAATTTTGGATCAGTCAATGTTATTGTGTTTTAAGGGAAAATCAGTGGTCAGCACTGGTGGAGTGCCCAGAGTCCTAAAGCCAGCAAAATGAAGTCAGACAAACAGGAGTTCAGAAAGCATAAGTCAATCCAACCATGCCAAGGAAGAGCCAATCTAACACGTGTCCCCCTCAGCTGAAAAAGAGGAGAGCTCCCTAACCCCTTGGAAATTCTCTTCACTAAGGCGGAAGAACCAGGAGAGACCATCAGCATTGGTATGGTCTGTTCCAGGACGGTGTTCCACCGTAAAGTCCATTCCCTGTAGGGAGATGTACCACCTTAACAGTTTGGCATTCTTACAACTATTTTGCATCAACCATCTGAGGGGTGATGGTCGGTCTAGATCCAAAATTGAGGTCCAAACAGGTATGGCCTTAGCTTCTTCAGTGCCCAGGCCACAGCAAAGGCTTCCCTTTCCATTGTGCGCTGATGAAGGCTACAGGTTGATCCATGCCCTCTTCATTTAACTCCGAGAGTACGGTCCCTACACCATGCTCTGAGGCATCTGTTTGAATAATAAATTCTTGGGAAAAGTCAGGGGCCTTGAGCATGTGTGCAGTTCACATGGCCTCGTCGTTCAGGGTCTTAAAATGTTTCTGACACACCTTCCAGATCACTTGATATGGCTGGTTCCTGGAAGTCCGCCTGTCAAGGGGACTACAATGGTGCCACATCCCTTGCCAAATCTCGAGTAATAACCAATGAGGACTAAGAAGGCCCTCACTTCAAGGCAGGATGGTTTCAATTTTGACTTGGAGGGGCTGAACTTTGCCATCTCCCACTTGGTGATCCAAGTAGATCACAGAACCCTTTCCTATATGGCACTTAGTTGCTTCCCTGAAGTGGCACAAGTGGTCCTCCCAGCTAGAACTGAAGATCCAGATGTCATCTAGATAGGGGGCACTGAAGTTCTCCAACTCAGCCAGGACCTGTTTGGCTAGCCTCTGGAAGGTGGCAGGGGCATTCTTCTATCCAAAGGACATGACCCAAAACTGAAAGTGCCCTTCTGGTGTAGCAAACCCAGCCATCTCTTTTCCACCCTCATTCAAGGCAATCTTCCAGTACTCAGACATTAAGTCATACATGCTGAGGAACTTTACAGCTCCAAGCCGATCTATGAGCTCATCAGCTCTGGAGATGGGGTCTGCATCAGTCTTGGTGACCGCATTGAGCCCACGGTTGTCCACACAGAACCTAAGTTCAAGTGTGACACCTGGAGAGGCAGCCTTGGGGACCTACACCAGTGGGCTGGACCACTGGCTGTTTAAGGGCTCAATAATTCCTAATGCTAGCATCTTGGAGACCTCCTCTTTAATGCTGGTTGTCACCTTGTCAGACAACCTGTTCATTTTGTTCTTAACAGGTGTGCCCACTCCTGTATTAATATTATGGGTATGCCATGTAGTAGGTCTTGGTGTAGAGGGGAGAACAAGGAGGCAAATCTCCTCAGCAACTGGTGACACTCTCTCTGCTGCTCTAGGGTCAATGTAGAGGAGAGGCTGATACACTTCACTGACCCATCCTGCTCCACAAAAGACAGAAGTCTGAGTAGACGTTCACTCTCCTCTTCCACCCTATCACATGTAACCAGAAGCATGGTAATCTCAGACCTCTCAAGGTGGGGCTTGAGGAAATTAACATGCATGTTCCTAGGAGTCTTGAGGTCCACCAGGTAGGTGACCTTACCCACTACTTCACCTCATAGGGCTCAAAGCAGCAGAGTTCACTGCTCCATGGACTCCATCACCTGTACTTTTTGGCCAGAAACTCAATTACCGTGGAATTTTGATCACACTAGTGCTTCATGTCCGCCTGGCTAGCTTCCAGATTCTTCTGGGCACGTTTCCTGAAGCAGGCTTTTTGGTAGCAGAGGGCCAGAAAGTAGCTTACCACATCCTCGGGGGGGCTACTCCAGGAAGCTTGCTCCCAGCCTCCCTTCACCAAACTGAGAGGCCTTTCTAGTTGGTGCCACTAAAAAGCTCAAAGTGGCTGAAGCCAAACCCCTCTGTGGTAGTTACCTGTATGCAAACAGAAGACATGGCAGAAGGATTTCCAACTTATGCCTCATGGGTTTGGGTAGACCCATAATCATGCCTTTGAGAGTTTGGTTGAACCTTTCAACCAATCTAGTGGTGTAGGGGAGGTGTGGAGTGGAGAACTTGTAGGCTACGCCACACTCCTTCCACGTGACCTTCATGTAAGTAGACATAAAGTAGATACCATCTCCTTGGGGAAACTTCACAGGTTCAGCCTCTGTCCTGAGAGGGACAGCATCCTGGTACTGGCTGGCATGGTCCACCAAGACCAGAACAAATCTGTTGCCCTTGGCTGTTTTAGGGTCTAGAGGCCTAATGATGTAGATGCCTACCCTCTCAAAAGGGGTGCTAATGACTAGAAAAGGTTCCAGGGGGGGCCTTGTATTTCCCCCCTGTGTTGGGACTCACCTGGCCGGTAGGACAGTACCTACCATACTCATCTGAGGCCTTCCTCGTTTGAGGCTGGTAAATGTGGGTGACATGCCTTCCAAAGGTCTTGTATTGCCCCAGATGACCTGCCAGTGGCACAACATGAGGCAGACCCAGTAGGAAGGTCCAGTAGCACTGGGGAACCACAGACACATGTTTTGCACCAGGCTCAGGAGCTTTAGGCTCACTATACAGGAGACATACTCCCAATAAATCAGGTGTTTGCCAGAGGTGTCACCAGCTAGGGTCTCAGCCTGCTGCCAAAGGCCCACAAGTGTAGGGCATTTCCTCTACACCTTGCTGAAGACCTCCCTGGTGGGACCCCCCCCCCTTCCTGCTAGCAGTTGGACAGCCCAAGCAGGTTCCTCAGTTTAGCCACATCCTTCCCTGTAGGTACAGGGGTGTCCTCCACATGTTCAGCCTCCTCCCGGACTGTGGGAGTCTCAGAAGTGGGTTTCCCACCCACCTTGCCCTTTCTCCTTTTGACAGGTGCCTGGGCCATTCTTCCAGGCTCCAGGTCCTCTTGGCTACCACCTTGGGCTGCCATCAACCGTGTGGTCAGGCACATCAACTCAGGCAACCTCAGCATTTCCAAGTGTGACCTGAGCTCCCCCTTCTTCCAGGGAGTATGCTCCAGGTTATTACCAAACAGAAAACCACAGTCATGGATGGGCTCAAAGCTTACCCCAAGGAAGCTGAGACCCACCAACCATCTCAAAGGGAACCAGAGCCACTGTGTAGTTGCTCACACAGTTGTCAGAAGCAAAAACTTGGTGTAACACAGTAAGATCTACCTGCTCTGAAGTCACTAGATGACACCTGATGGTAGGCATGCTGGCTGCTGTGTCTCTCAGAGCCTCCAACCTCTGCCCTTTGATGGTGACCCACTGACTGTACTTCCTAGCATTGTCAAGCATTGTCAGGCATATGTGTTCTCTGCACCATCTCTCTGTCACCCAGGGACACCAGAGTAACTGCTACGCTGTCCCCCAAACTATCTAGGACAATCTCCTCCCCAAGGGCTACACTAGCCAACACCAGTGACTGCTTACCGGTGGGGCACTGTGCCCGCTTGGGGCACTTGGCATCTCCCTTGAAGTGCTCTTCCTGCTGACAATCAAAACACTACAGAGGTGCCTTCCCTGTAGCCCTACTTTCAGTGAACAATTTCTTCTTCTCCTCAGTAGGGGATGGGAGCCCCAGTTCACAGAACGAATTTGCGGCCCTTTACTGAACACCTTGCTTTTGTTTTTGTCCTCCCCCTTCATCTGGTGAGGACCATGCCCACCCTTATAGTGATCTCCCCTAGATACCTGTGTGGACCCTGGTGCTGATCCAAGGGTCGGGATCCTGAGCAAGCTCCCTGGAGTGAGTGAGTTTACTATCAACAAGGTGTGAGCGCAGATCTAGAAAACAAAAACTTAACAGGTAACAGGTGCAATCCAGCTATGTAGCCCCTCATAATTCTTCACCTCACTGCTCTGCACCCAACTGTCTAATGCCTTGCAAAAGTAATCCACACAATCCACCCAGGTCTGCTGAGATAGCTTCTGACTGTCCCTGAACGTCAGGGTGTACTTCTCTGGGGCCAGACCAAACTTCCTGACTAGGGCATCCTTCTTGTGGAGATGCCTCATCTTGTCACACCCCTCTAGGCCAGTAGGGTCTCCCTCCCCTTGTTGCAGGGTGAACAAATATGCTCTATTGACTCAGAAATTACTATGCAGACTCTTCTTGGCAGTTCTAGAGATAGTATTTATTAACCGTCACTAAAGGGAGAAAAACACTGCAGACTGCACCTCAGCCCTGCATGACCTCCCTCTACGGTTTTTCTCAGCTGCCTGTTCACAGAAAGGCTCTTATATACAAATCAGTACAATACTATATTGTACATGAGTAACAATTGATAACTTGAAAGTTTACAGATTTACATGGAAAACACTCAAAACCATGTTACCCCATAACCTTGAATTCCTAGATTAAGACATTACTTGCTCTTTATTATACATTCAAGAAAGGTTTATGACCGAGCATTCTTTGACCTATGAATGTGTACCTGCTCTTTCGTAAATGTTATTCATTTGAAGTGTGTGCTGACAGCATTGTAGTTTGAGACTCCTGAGCATTTGTACTTTGGTTTCTTTCCTGCACCCATTGCAAATCATGCACCTGTGTGCTTTCGGCTAATTCAATTATGTGCCCAGTATCTAATCAGTCCACCCTCTATTTGTAGGCATGGAGAGTGTGCCTAGGACTTGTGTGCTCATGTCATAAATACCTGCAGGTTGGTCAGACATGAGTTGACTTTTAACAGATGACCCTTTCATGTTTCTTACTCTTCTACATCTTTGAATTAACCTTTCACCGCGTGTCAGTGTGAGGGTTTGGCCTAAACTGCTTTCTGATTGTGAACAGCTGTGTAGCCTCCATTGAGGCTTGATGTTACGCAATGTTTTCACATTTTGTATTCCTGGCAATGCATTTATTTGTCACATTTCCCACAACATTCCCCCCTCTAGTTGGGTCTTTAGCTAAATTTTGGTCTGCCTTTGATAATAGGTGATACATATTGGCATGAGAATCCACTACTTGCACTGGTGTACTAATTGAAAACATCCCTCCCATCTTATTGTCTATTTCCATGTCAACACATGCTAGTACTGCCTATAATACACGGTAAATTAGTAGCAAGATCACCGCCATTGGTAACAGAGCTCACAACAGACATCCAGGATGGTAGTGCTGAAAATCAACCACTAAACCAACTATCTTGGGAACCTCCTTCACCATGCAGTGTTCGTATTGCTTCTGACAAAGTTCCATCCTTTGCATCATATATGGAATAAATGTGCAGCATGCAGTACCTATCTTCTTACAAACACTCCCTTGCATGGCCGTCATAAGGTCCAGTACATAATGGTGTTGCGGCACCATTATCCTTAGGGCATGCAGTTCTTTCTTTATGGCATTGAAGCCCTCATTTGTGGTATTAATTACCTTGAGGAGTTCCCACCTTGTGATTTGGAGCCAACGAGCGATTGCCTTAGCTTGGACAAATGGCAAAATGCTCCTAAAGAAAAGCTCAGCGTCATTGAACAAGTGGTGTTCTTAAGGGATTTCATTCTAGGTGCTTGTGCTGTAGTATTCTGCAGTTCTCTTCTTCCGGGTCTGATATAGTAAGGTTGTTGGATGGTTCATGGGGTGCTTCTGCAAAGCGGATTTGTTTATTCTGGGTATCACTAAAACTGGAGCATGCAAAGTTACCATGGAACAAAGCCCTCTCCACATAGGTGGTAACTGGGCATGCTGTAGTTCTCCACACTGTCAGAAGAAGTCCAGAAGGCTGGCGGTGCCATCTTGCATGTCGGGCTGGAAGACTGTGACATTACAACCAATATCCGACCTATGTTGAAAAAGTACTCCAGAGGCCCAAACACTCCCCTTGTGTCATTTATTGCCCATGGTTGATGTAGGGGGTGGGTCACCAATTGAGGTTTGGACCACTTATTCCTCAAATTGTTGCACCCAAAGTTAAATGTTCAAATTGTTCTTAGGCAATGTGTTGAAGGGCAATTTTGGCAGTTCAGATGTCCAGGAATATTCCAAAAAACAAACGTAGTCATATTGTTCATCAAAAACCTCTTTAATGTAAAGGGTGAGAAAAACAGCTGACACGTGTTTCACTCCTTACATGGTTGAAAACCTAGGGGTTTCTTAAGGCTGTAGAGTAAAGAGAACAAAAAATCTAGTTTAGCAGTTGATTTACTGTTAGAGCAGGTAACCACTTCCCATTAAAAAAAAAGTTGAGGTTATCAGTTAAAAGTTGAAAAAAAATTGAAAAACACCCATTGAGGTCGAGTTAGTATGCTAATTGATTGTTTTTCCAAGTGTTTATTAGATTAATTTCACGAGAGGTATCGTGGGTTGATTTCCTCTGCCAAAGGATCCAGACTGGAAGAGGAACATGGTGCTGGCCTATAACTATGCATACAGGCAATGGTGACTGAAAGCCAAGGACCGAATCAACATGCCATGCATCTGATAGTTGGTGTGCAAACAAACAAAGGACCGTGGATAAAACCTCAGGGCATTCACGACATGCCTCAAGCCACATAGATTACAATGACTGATGAAATAGGACCTGGTGACAGTGTGAAACAAAAAACGAAGCCTTTGATCAAATGTGATGAAAATAGTACAGGAAAAGAAAAAAAATCACCCTCATAAAACAAAGTTACATACACAGCCCAACTACATACTTCACAGGCAAATACCTTAGTAAAAATCTGTCATTTTCAAAACGTCCAATCAGGTGAAGCATATTTGTTTTCCAAATAAAGTCTACAAAGTGTATAAGTAAATATCAGATCAAAAAGGCCTTGCAACAGTCTGTGGAACAGTAATACAACTCCCATTTAAGAATGCATTATGTGGTCTCAACAAAAAGAATAAACATTTCAGTTAAAGGTAAGTATAAGGGAGAAGGACATCTTTGAAAAGTGCAATCTGGAAAGACAATGGGGGGTGGGGTCGGCAACCACAGAATAACAGTAGGTATGTGTAAACACCAAACGTATTAATTATGTAATGGAAAATGAAAATAAAGAGTTGTAAGAAATTCGTCCTATGAGTTGGGGAATTTATCTAGAGTGATAGTGGTCTAATTTGAAACATTATTTCAAGAACACGTGCCTACATTGACAACTAATCCAGATCCATATTTATGAAAATTTGATCTATGCTTATAGAACACCGGTGCCAGTATCACTCATCATGATTTTCAGGAGTAATGTTAATATTACACCCTCTGGCATGTTGCAGGATTCTCCAAAGGTCACAGCATTGTTAGAAACTAAATAAGGTGCTGGGAATAGTATTGACTGTAATTAGCTAGGGCTATATAACAGGGGCAATCCAGATGGCCATAGGAGATTATGAGGTAATAATATAGTTATTAATTGTGGTAAAACATTGCCAAGCAAAATTCCTACAGAAGGTACAGTGATTACAAAGTATAAATTAATGGAACAGAGTCCACATAGCTAATGTGCTAAGTTGGGATGGCGTGTTCTCAGCAAGAAGACAAGACAGTGTAAGATGCCCTGGGTGGTATTGAAAGCAGTACAGGCACACCTCCACTTATAGGACGTGAGTACTAAACACATAAAGCAATAAAAAGAAGCCACAAGAGGATGCAACATTTGTACAGGTAATCAAAGGTGAGTGGGCTACCTTTCCAATACCATGAGAGAATAAAGAGAAAGGAAAAGGCACACATGGCTGACAGGAGTCCTGGGCTGAATCCCGCTTGCTCCTGACTGAGTTAGGGTCAGGCGCCATGTTTGATTCCAGGGCTTACTTAGGCATTAGTAAGTCCTACCGTAGTCTCTATGAACGCTCTAAAGTGCCACATAGCTTTTGAGAGATGGGGTGCTACCATCTTTTAGTAGACAGTCAACGTACAGGCCAAATTAGACTTTTCTGATACCAACGATTAAAAGTACAAAAAAGGCAAAAGGAAACGCCACATGTCATGGCGAAAGCCACATTTAGAGAAGCAGTAAGATTATTTGTCCAGTCCTTATGATGTCTTAGAAAAGAGGCAAAGAGGGGCGTACTGGAAAAGGCTAAGTCTAAACAATAAAAATATGCTGCTGTTACCAAGGAATGGCATTAAAAAACAATGTTTGGGATAGTATTCCTCCTTATGGCGTGTTGGTTATTACACACAAGGACATGGAAACTATGTTGTTAATACTACGCTAAAGTAGGGAAATAATTCAAATACTCTGAATAAAGGCAGAACAATTGAATCTATTTAAAAAAAAAGGGAAAAGGCGTGTTCTAATAAATTATACATATTTGTTAACCTATACCAAATGCGCACATTGCGATTAAAAACCCCAGAAAACATTTATGCATATTCCAATAAATATGCTCAACGGTGAGATAAAAAATGGAGATGTATGGAAGCATCACTGGAGGGGATTGTTCAGTGGTTACAAACAATGGGTGGATAATTTCCTTCCTAAGTGACAATGAGCTTCAAAAACAAGCAATCAGACATTTGATGAAGAGTTTCTGGAGGTCTAGTGAGACTCTAAAAAGGACTGATAAAGATAAACAGTGGTTAAGAAGGCAAAACAGAGTCCTTGTTACATCATCATGCTGAAAGTCTGCATTGTGGACAAACTGTAAAGTGACTTGGATTCATGAGATCAGAGCCAGTAATGCCAGTCTGCATCTTTGTTCAAGCCATGTTGCACTGTGTCAAAACAAATGATCAAGGCGCTTTCCTGTTGTCGTAGCTTCAGTTCCAGATCTACAACCTGAGGGTGCTGTTGCAATTTCATGAGTTCGCAGAAGGAAAAAGTTTGTTCGTGTGGATGATTAGAGACAAAGGGGGTCATTACAAGTTTGGCGGTCTTAGGACTGCCATGTTGGCGGTTGCAGTCATACCGTCAACAGGCTGTCGGTCTTCCCAACAGAATAGAGTCAAACCACCATCGGCATCGCCAGTGCGGTCAGGCCGCCATGATCAACGGTAGCCACCTGCAGGCCGGCAGAGACCACGTTTTTGCCAGCAAATTACAAGACTGCACACCGCCAAGGTTTCTCCTGCGGTCGCACCAGCACGGTAAACCAGGCAGAAACCAAGAGTATAAAAGGAGACACTCACCTTCAGGAAGCCATGCCCGTCCAGAGCCACCATCGAACCAGAAATACACGTCTTCCCTCTGCTCCTGCTTGCCCAACGACTCAGGAACCAGAGATGACGACAGCAACCGTGAGTACACACATGTTGGAAATGGCCTTTCTGCAGGATCACCCCCAAACCTTTTGCCTTCCTCCTTCTCTTTTTCTGACCTCATTTTTGCTGACTTTAGGACTCTGCACACTTTACCACTGCTAATCAGTGCTAAAGTGCATATGCTCTCTCCCTCAAACATGGTGGCATAGGCTCATACCCAATTGGCATATTTAATTTACTTGTACTTGTGCCCTCACACAATGTACTGCCAAACCCTCTACTGGGACCCTGGCAGACAGGATGGAACTGAAAGGGGACCTTGTGCACTTCTAAGCCACTCTTTGAAGTCTTCCCCACTTCAAAGGCGCACTTGGGTATTTAAACAGGCGATCTGACCCTACCAACTCAGGCACGTCTGGACAAAACACCACTGGGGAAGAAACTCTGAACCAGAACCTGCAATCTGCCAAGAGAAGCTGCCTGGCTGCCCAAAGGACTCACCTGACTGCTTTGCTGAAAAGGAGTGCTGCCTTGCTGTTGCCCTGCTGCCTTGTTGCCCTCTGGCTCTGCTGAGACGTGCTCTCCAAGGGCTTGGATTGAGCTTGCCTCATGTTTTCTGAAGTCTCAGGGCCAAAAAGACTTCATCACTGCAAAGAACTCCTTGTACGGTGAAAATTCGACATACAGCCTACCAGAAACGATGCACAGCCTGCATTGTTATGACAAAATCACTGCACGCCGAACTAGAACGACGCAGTCCAGCTCCCCGAGTGAAGATCGATGCAGCACCAGTGTTGCAACTGGAATATTGACGCGCGGCCCACTGGATCGATACATAGCCGAGCCGGAACAATGCAGCCTGACTTCCTGCGAGAAGAATCGACGCAGTGCCTGCCATTCAACAGAAATTTCCTCGCATCGCCCACCACATCGACGCAGCTCCTGTGACTTCGTCGTGCATGGCCAGGATTTCTCCGCATTGTCCCTGGGGTGTCAAATTACCCAGCAACTTGAAGAGGTACCAATTCCGCGCGCTGGAAATCAACGCAAGGCCCTGGTTGCATGAAAAATAACAATGCATTGTCTGTGTGTGCCCGGAGAAACCGACGCACACCTCCCCGTTGTCCACGCATCTCCTCCTCAGTGGTCCCTTGTGGACAATTTAGACGCAAACCAGATACTACTTTGTGCTTGCAAGAGACAGTCATTGCTTTTGAGAACTTAACACTCTTTTTACGATTCTCTTAATTGACATTTCAACATGTACTTATCAAATCTTGATCGTTTTAACCTTATTTTATCCAGATACATACAGGGAGTGCAGAATTATTAGGCAAATGAGTATTTTGACCACATCATCCTCTTTATGCATGTTGTCTTACTCCAAGCTGTATAGGCTCGAAAGCCTACTACCAATTAAGCATATTAGGTAATGTGCATCTCTGTAATGAGAAGGGGTGTGGTCTAATGACATCAACACCCTATATCAGGTGTGCATAATTATTAGGCAACTTCCTTTCCTTTGGCAAAATGGGTCAAAAGAAGAACTTGACAGGCTCAGAAAAGTCAAAAATAGTGAGATATCTTGCAGAGGGATGCAGCACTCTTAAAATTGCAAAGCTTCTGAAGCGTGATCATCGAACAATCAAGCGTTTCATTCAAAATAGTCAACAGGGTCGCAAGAAGCGTGTGGAAAACCCAAGGCGCAAAATAACTGCCCATGAACTGAGAAAAGTCAAGCGTGCAGCTGCCACGATGCCACTTGCCACCAGTTTGGCCATATTTCAGAGCTGCAACATCACTGGAGTGCCCAAAAGCACAAGGTGTGCAATACTCAGAGACATGGCCAAGGTAAGAAAGGCTGAAAGACGACCACCACTGAACAAGACACACAAGCTGAAACGTCAAGACTGGGCCAAGAAATATCTCAAGACTGATTTTTCTAAGGTTTTATGGACTGATGAAATGAGAGTGAGTCTTGATGGGCCAGATGGATGGGCCCGTGGCTGGATTGGTAAAGGGCAGAGAGCTCCAGTCCGACTCAGACGCCAGCAAGGTGGAGGTGGAGTACTGGTTTGGGCTGGTATCATCAAAGATGAGCTTGTGGGGCCTTTTCGGGTTGAGGATGGAGTCAAGCTCAACTCCCAGTCCTACTGCCAGTTCCTGGAAGACACCTTCTTCAAGCAGTGGTACAGGAAGAAGTCTGCATCCTTCAAGAAAAACATGATTTTCATGCAGGACAATGCTCCATCACACGCGTCCAAGTACTCCACAGTGTGGCTGGCAAGAAAGGGTATAAAAGAAGGAAATCTAATGACATGGCCTCCTTGTTCACCTGATCTGAACCCCATTGAGAACCTGTGGTCCATCATCAAATGTGAGATTTACAAGGAGGGAAAACAGTACACCTCTCTGAACAGTGTCTGGGAGGCTGTGGTTGCTGCTGCAGGCAATGTTGATGGTGAACAGATCAAAACACTGACAGAATCCATGGATGGCAGGCTTTTGAGTGTCCTTGCAAAGAAAGGTGGCTATATTGGTCACTGATTTGTTTTTGTTTTGTTTTTGAATGTCAGAAATGTATATTTGTGAATGTTGAGATGTTATATTGGTTTCACTGGTAATAATAAATAATTGAAATGGGTATATATTTATTTTTGTTAAGTTGCCTAATAATTATGCACAGTAATAGTCACCTGCACACACAGATATCCCCCTAACATAGCTAAAACTAAAAACAAACTAAAAACTACTTCCAAAAATATTCAGCTTTGATATTAATGAGTTTTTTGGGTTCATTGAGAACATGGTTGTTGTTCAATAATAAAATTAATCCTCAAAAATACAACTTGCCTAATAATTCTGCACTCCCTGTATTCCATTTTATTCTAAACCTGTTTGGTGTATTTTTGTGGTGTTTATACTGTGTAATTGCATGACTTATTGCACAAATGCTTTATACAATGCCTTCTAAGTTAAGCCTGACTGCTCAGTGCCAAGCTACCAGAGGGTGGGCATAGGATAATTTGGATTGTGTGTGACTTACCTTGACTAGAGTGAGGCCCCTTGCTTGGACAGGGGGTAACCTGACTGCCAATCAAAGACCCCATTTCTAACAACACATTTACCTGTCATACCAAATTTACTCACACCCAAACAAAAGAAACCAAGACCAAAACAGCCCCAAGAAAATAAAGGCAGGACAAAGATGTAACCTTCGAGCAAACAACTGGTTGGCCCAGATATATATGTTATAGAATCAAAATACATACATATATATGTACAAAAATAAAGGCCATAGGCCAGTCCAAACAGATATATGCAACAAGCACATATGGCACTTGTAAGTGCCCCAACTTGACTCCTGACTGCCATGTAACCTCCACAGGTAGGGGCATTAAGGGGGCAGGCAGGCACCTCAGTGATGAGGGGGGCAGAGATGGGGTTTGGGCTCAGGTTTGGGAGTGGGATTTTTCGGCTTGGGTTTATGAGAGGGGCTTAAGTCGAGGCTTAAGGGAGGGCTTGGAACTCTTCAGAGGGGTCGACTTCTTGGTGGGGGAGAAGCATGGGTATTTGCAGGGGAGCAGGGGAGATCTTGGAAGTGGAATGGCTGGACGTGGGGAGGGACACAGACCATTTGGGGGTAACAGAAGGTGGGAGAGGAGCAGGGAAAAGGTTTAACTCCAAGAGAAAACATTTCTTAGACACATGGGGATGGTCATGGCAAAAGGGTTTCGGTGTGGAGAGAAAGGGAGTAGTTGTCTGAAGTGGTTTGGTGGATGTCTTGGGTGTATGTGTGTGTGAGTGAGGTATACTTGTGGGTGCTGGATGTCTGTTGGGTGGGTGAGTGTGGGACTTTGAGGCATCTCTCCCACACACCCTAACCCCACGTGCCTATGCCCCTGGCACAGTTTGCCCTCTGCCAGTGGTTGCAGGTCCATCATTGTCAGGGATGTCAAAGTTCAGCCCAGGTCCCTGTACTGTGGGGCACATAATTGATTGAACAGTCCTTGGGACACAGGTTTGGGGCGAATGGTTGCCTGTGATGTGGATGCACCAGGGCTGGGAGGGGTTGATGTGGGCAGGGTGAAGCTGTGAGTTGTTGACTGACCAGGTGTCCCAGATGGGTCAGGTTGTTCGTCAGTGTTTAGACATCCAGGCGTGTTGTCCTCATCGGGGCCTTCATTCTGAGGGGGACTGGCAGCCTCCGGTATCCTCTCCATGGAGGCAATTGCAGGGTTACCTGTGGAGGGAGGGAGACACAGAGTTCAGGTTAGACTGTGTGTTTTGTTAACTCTTTGTGAGATGCAGACAGTGTCTTTACATGATTCCTTGCAATGACAATGACAGATGCTGCACAGTATACCATAGTTGTATATACAACTCACTGACTTGTTTTCCTTACTCCATGTTGTCTGTCATACTATTTGGATACAGGTTTATTTGCTGTTGGGGTCTGATATTGTCTGAAGATTCACATGACTGTTCATCTTTGTTACCTAGTGAATGATCAGGCTTGCTAGTTTTCTCACATTGGAGCTGCACAAAGCAATATGGTGTCCTAGTTGGTACACAGTATGTGAGTATGCAGGGGAAATAGTCCTGTAACTAGATGTTGTGCATGTGCATGGAGTCTGCCAACTTACTTTCCAACCCAAGTCCGTCTTTTTCTGGTTTGGGATCTTTGATCTGTGGCCATTGGGAATGGTCACTGGGCTGTAACAGTGTTTTGCTTGAGTTGGTGTTGTGTGCTTGATGTTGCATTGCTGTCATTGCCATGTACTGGTCCTCAGTGGAACAATCTAGTTGGTGTAGCTAGTACATTAGTCATGCATGCACCGTGATGGGTTAGTGCATTCTGGGAGTCATAGTGATCTGATAAGCCTGTGGTTAACATACCATTTCCAAGGGCTGTGAGGGCAGTTGGGCTGCGTGGGGTGGTGGCATGCAAGAGAGGGGCATTATGTGAGAGGTGTAGAGGCACATTTAGTTAACTAGGGAGGACTTGGGTGGTGAGGCAGCATGCAGAACTAGTCACTTGTGTGACATTCCTACTTGTTGCGGCGGGACAGCCATTGCGCATGAAAAATAGCAACAGCAAAACGCCAGCTAATAAAGCCAAAGTTATTGAAAATCCCCCGAAAATACTAGAGAAAATTGAGTGGACGGCGGATGGTATTAGACCGAAAATGTAGAAGGTGTGAATGAAACCCGAACCAACAGCCTTAAAAAAGTTTGCAATTCTAGAAGTACTGGACGCAATAAATATCCGTCCCACGAATTCACCAAAGTGTCTCGGAAAGTTTGTACTTAAAAGTGACTGTATCTCTGCTGACAACCTTGCCACATGAAGTACATAGGTCTTGCCTGCAGATGTAAGGGCCACATGCTTTTGAAATAATAAAGCCATGAGTCTGCTCAACTTGTCAAAATTCACATTTGAAGTAGTAATGTGAGGCCAAATATCAGCTACCTCTTTAAACTTAGTAGGGGGGAAAAGTACATTCCCGCAGCATGTAACGATCTTAGAGACCGAAACAACATAGACTATTCCGGCTGGCATCCCACAACAGTTTTCACTGTTGAGGAGGACATAGCTGCCGTTTGAAAGCACCTGGAATGGAACGCAGGTCTAATCAAGGGGACTGGAACTCACTCCAGATAACAAGCTAAATTTGCCACAGACGCGTTACACGCCCCATGCAAGGACAGCTGTTTACAAATCATCGAATGACTGACTGAAGTCTAGCATTCACTACCGCTAAGAAAGACTTCTTTCATGCCACTGAGACATTTGTATGAGATGTAACTATCTCCAAGCCTTTCATATCTGCCTACCGGAATGTGTCTTAAAAAGGTGAATTGAAGTGTAGAAATAGGCAGATTAATGACCCCGTGTATTAGCCACTCAGCAGATGGTACTTCAGCCACAGTAAAAGGCAACTTTTCTAATTTCCCGATGCTTAGCATGGCATAAGTCACTTCTTTCTTAGCTATTAGTTGTTGTTGTCAGGTTAAGTTAAAGGAAACAAAAATGTCCTTTGCATTGACATGCTGCCAGGGAACGCAACCTTCAGTGTTTGAAGGGTCCAACCCAAATGCAAAATGGACCTTAGATGACTCTGTTCATGGTGTAAAGAAGACATATCTGTTTGTGTAATGTCTATAGCAGAAGAAACAATGTTATTTAAGGTGTATATCCGGTCGGACAGGGTATTAATCCCATTATCCACACCAGCTAATGCCTTTTTCAGATTTTCCTGGTCTATTTGCCTTAACAGGGCAGCTGCTTCTTGTTGAGAAAGCTTCCAAATGTCATTATATACTTCATATAAGAAACGCTTTCTGCTGTGTTTTCTGGGTCCTAACAGGAAATACTCTATATCAGTATTATTAGACAGGAGACTGAGGTGTTCTCTAACCGCATCTAGTGAGGAAGCTTCTAACCATTGCTGGCATAGTTTCCCCACACTATGGCCCGTATTTATACTTTTTTTGCGCCGCATTTGCGTCGTTTTTTGACGCAAAAACGGCGCAAACTTGCAAAATGCCATTGTATTTTGTAGGTTTGCGCCGTTTTGCGTAAAAAAGCGGCGCAAATGCGGCGCTAAAAAAAGTATAAATACGGGCCTATATGTTGTAACTATACCCACATGTTCGAATGATATATAGCGAGGGTCCGGCCTATTAGTTCTAAAACCCCCCGAGGAGTTGATAAAACATTGGTGACACCCATTGCTATCTATTGGCCACAATAACCACCTGCCGGGACGTGTCATTGAAACATTAAATGTACCATTCTGTCTCCATTCGTTGAGCTGATCTTCAGTTGCATTTGTATATTTTTGCCATTTATAAAAATTTTCAGGGGCAGGTATAACCCTTTCGCTGCCAGGCCTTTTCCCCCTCAGGTGCCAATCTTTTTTTTGGCTATTTGGGGCAGTTTGCGCTTAGGCCCTCATAACTTTTTGTCCACATAAGCTACCCACGCCAAATTTGCGTCCTTTTTTTCCAACATCCTAGGGATTCTAGAGGTACCCAGACTTTGTGGGTTCCCCTGAAGGAGACCAAGAAATTAGACAAAATACAGTGAAAATTTCGTTTTTTTCAAAGAAATGGAAAAAAGGGCTGCAGAAGAAGGCTTGTGGTTTTTCCCCTGAAAATAGCATCAACAAAGGGTTTGCAGTGCTAAAATCACCGTCTTCCCAGCTTTCAGGAACAAGCAGACTTGAATCAGAAAACCAAATTTTTCAACACAATTTTGGCATTTTACTGGGACATACCCCATTTTTACTATTTTTTGTGCTTTCAGCCTCCTTCCAGTTAGTGACAGAAATGGGTATGAAACCAATTTCTGAAAAGTAGACAAAATTCTGAATTCAGCAAGGGGTCATTTGTGTAGATCCTACAAGGGTTTCATACAGAAAACAACAGCTGAAATAAAAAAATATTGAAATTGAGGTGAAAAAAACAGCCATTTTTCTCCACGTTTTACTCTGTAACTTTTTCCTTACGATGTCAGATTTTTGAAAGCAATATACCATTACATCAGCTGGACTCCTCTGGTTGCGGGGATATATAGGGCTTGTAGGTTAATCAAGAACCCTAGGTACCCGGAGCCAATAAATGAGCTGCACCTTGCAATGGGTTTTCATTCTATACCTGGTATACAGTAATTCATTTGCTGAAATATAAAAAGTGAAAAATAGGTATCAAGAAAACCTTTGTATTTCCAAAAAGGCCACAAGATAAGGTGTTGAGAAGCAGTGGTTATTTGCACATCTCTGAATTCTGGGGTCCCCATACTAGCATATGAATTACAGGGCATTTCTCAAATAGACGTCGTTTTTACACGCTGTCTTACATTTGGAAGGAAAAAATTTAGAGAAAGACAAGGGACAATAACACTTGTTTTGCTGTTCTGTGTTCCCCCAAGTCTCCCGATACAAAATGGTACCTCACTTGCGTGGGTAGGCCTAGCGCCCGCAACAGGATATGCCCCAAAACACAACGTGGACACATCACATTTTCAGAAAGAAAACAGAGCTGTTTTTTACAAAGTGCCTAGCTGTGGATTTTTGCCTCTAGCTCAGCCGGCACCTGGGGAAACCTAGCAAATCTGCGCATTTTTGAAAACTAGACACCTAGAGGAATCCAAGATGGGGTGACTTGTGGGGCTCTGACCAGGTTCTGTTACCCAGAATCCTTTGCAAACCTCAAAATTTGGCCAAAAAAAACACATTTTCCTCACATTTTGGTGACAGAAAGTTATGAAATCAGAGAGGAGTCACACATTTCCTTCCACCCAGCGTTCCCCCAAGTCTCCCGATAAAAAATATACCTCCCTTGTGTGGGTAGGCCTAGCGCGCGCGACAGAAAATGCCCCAAAACGCAACATGGACACATCACATTTTTTGAAAGAAAACAGAGGTGTTTTTTGCAAAGTGCCTACCTGTAGATTTTGGCCTCTAGCTCAGCCGGCACTTAGGGAAACCTACCAAACCTGTGCATTTTTTCAAACTAGAGACCTAGGGGAATCCAAAATCGGGTGACTTGTGGGGCTCTGACCAGGTTCTGTTACCCAGAATCCTTTGCAAACCTCAAAATTTGGCTAAAAAAACACATTTCCCTCATATTTTGGTGACAGAAAGTTCCAGAATCAGAGAGGAGCCACAAATTTCCTTCCACCCAGCGTACCCCCAAGTCTCCCGATAAAAATTATACCTCACTTGTGTGGGTAGGCCTAGCGCCCACGGCAGGAAATGCCCCAAAACGCAACATGGACACATCAAATTTTTTGAAAGAAAACAGAGGTGTTTTTTGCAAAGTGCCTACCTGTAGATTTTGGCCTCTAGCTCAGCCGGCATCTAGGGAAACCTATCAAACCTGTGCATTTTTAATAACTAGAGACCTAGAGACCTAGGGTAATCCAAGATGGGGTGACTTGTGGGGCTCTGACCAGGTTTTGTTACCCAGAATCCTTTGCAAACCTCAAAATTTGGCTAAAAAAACATATTTTCCTCACATTTTGGTGACAGAAAGTTCTGGAATTAGAGAGGAGCCACAAATTTCCTTCCACCCAGCGTTCCCCCAAGTCTCCCGATAAAAATGATACCTCACTTGTGTGGGTAGGCCTAGCGCCCGCGACAGGAAATGCCCCAAAACGCAACGTGGACACATCACATTTTTTTAAAGAAAACAGAGTTTTTTTTTGCAAAGTGCCTACCTGTAGAGTTTGGCCTCTAGCTCAGCCGGCACCTAGGGAAACCTACCAAACCTGTGCCTTTTTTAAAACTAGAGACCAAGGGGGATCCAAGATGGGGTGACTTGTGGGGCTCTGACCAGGTTCTGTTACCCAGAATCCTTTGCAAACCTCAAAATTTGGCTTAAAAAACACGTTTTCCTCACATTTTGGTGACAGAAAGTTCTGGAATCAGAGAGGAGCCACAAATTTCCTTCCACCCAGCGTTCCCCCAAGTCTCCCGATAAAAATGATACCTCACTTGTGTGGGTGGGCCAGGTGCCTGCAACAGAAGAAGGCCAAAAACTTGTAGAGATAGAGTGGATAGCAGAGTGAGTTGATAAGGACATATTCTTCTTTTATACATCTTTAGGCTGACTCTGCTTTGGGGACCCACACAAGTGAGGTGTCATTTTACTTGGGAGACTGAGGGGAAAGCTGGGGAGTAGGAATTTTGTGCTGGAGCGGTGATCGTACAAACAAAAGTCAGGAAAATATGCTTTTTTAAGCAAATTTTGCGGTTTGCAGAGGCGTCTGGGTAAGAAAATGTTGGGGGATCCACGCAAGCCACATCTCTCTGCACTCCTTGGGGTGTCTAGTTTTAGAAAATGTCTGGGTTTGGTAGGTTTCCCTAGATGAAGGCCGCACCCAGGACCAAAAACATAGGTTGCCCCTCCCCCCAAACACAGGTAGTTTTGTAATATATCATTTTGATGTGTCCACATACGTCTGTGATGTGCCAAACACTAAAATTGTGAAAAGAAATGCACTTAGGTTATGTGAAAAAGTCCCCTCACCCACCAACCAAGTTGGTGGCATGCTTCATCATCGGGGTCCCACCTGAGACACCTAGCGTGTCTCAAGTGTGCTGCGACGCCTGATTACAGTGGAGCAGGTTTTGTCATTTGTACCACACATACTGGTTGGATTTGGCACGAGGGTGAGTGATGGTTCAGTAGATCAAATTTTATTAACAAGAGATTTCACAAAAGTGAAATGCACTGGTAATAACTGAAAGGCCAAATAACTGAACCAATGACTCACAGCTTGTGAGCTGTAAAGCCACGACAAGGCACCAACCGCTTTACAGTCCATTCACACACCTTTCATACATGACATGCACAAGACCATTCACGCCGCCAGCCACGGGCCAGCACATTACAAGACTCACATCGACAGACAGCGCCAGTCAAGGGCCCATCACTTTCATACGCCCACATGCCTGATACAGCAATCACAGCAGCTGATGATTGTGTGGACTGGCGTTTGGCTGGCACCGCCAGCCAAGCACCACCCCACCCACACCGCCAGCCAACCCCCACCCCACCGCCAGCCAAGCGCCACCCCACGCACACTGCCAGCCAAGCACCACCCCACCCACAATGCCAGCCAAGCCCCACCCCACCCCACGCACACCGCCAGCCAAGTGCCGCCCCATGCACACCACCAGCCAAGCGCCACCCCACCCACACCGCCAGCCAAGCCCCACACCACGCACACCGCCAGCCAAGCGCCACCCCACGCACACCGCCAGCCAAGCGCCACCCCACGCACACCGCCAGCCAAGCGCCACCCCAAGCAAACCGGCAGCCAAGCCCCACCCCACGCACACCGCCAGCCAAGCGCCACCCCACGCACACCGCCAGCCAAGCGCCACCCCACACATACCATCCCCTTTTTTTTGTTTTTAAACAACAAAGAAACCACTAATCATAAATAAGTACAAAACTACAAACACAAAAGCTCTAATTGAATACATGACTAATGCCAACCGTGAAACTGAACATATAAAAATATAAAACAGCAGTTTACGCTCACGGAATTTCCCAATAATTCTTCTGTGTGTGGTAGCTCCTGAAACAGCCACCCACACACAGCCCAGGCTTTGAAGGACAATCAGGGCAGTACATCCTAGTCTCCTTCCTGATACCTCTTCGAGCACAGACTCTACATCTCTTAGCAGGAAAGTTTTTTTGGGCCGTGGGAGGAATGTGCTCAGCAAAGTGACGATCTTTCAATCTAGCCACATCCTCCACCACTGCTTCTCTAGGAACTCTTGCCTGTTCCAGCACAACAAGGCTAGCTATGATAGACTCCTGAAGTTTCACAAATGTCATCCTTGACTCTGGAGAACTATCCTTGAACACAACAAAAGCATTAAAAGTTGCCAAGTGGAACAAGTGAACCACTAATTTCTTATACCAAACATAAGACTTACGAGCAGCAGTGTAAGGTTCTAACCTCTGATCTACTCTATCAACACCACCCATGTGCTTATTATAGTCTAAGATGCACACAGGTTTGCGCACTTCGGCAACCTGACCCCAAACAGCCACAGGTGAAGTACTCTCATCATGGATGGTGCTTAGCATGTATACATCCCTCTTGTCTACAAATTTCAGAGCTAGCAGCTCATCATTCTGCAAGGCACTGCACTGTCCCTTCTCAAGTTTTTTACAGACAAGCTCTCTTGGATAGCCTTTCCGATTAGAGCGGATTGTGCCACAAGCAACAGTGTCCACTCTGAACAACTCCTTGAACAATTGAACTCCAGTGTAGAAGTTATCTACATATAAATGGTGACCTTTGTTAAACAGTTGTCTACCAAGTTCCCACACAATTTTCTC
The DNA here is from genome assembly GCF_031143425.1 of Pleurodeles waltl. NCBI lineage: Eukaryota > Metazoa > Chordata > Amphibia > Caudata > Salamandridae > Pleurodeles > Pleurodeles waltl. The sequence goes on from NC_090442.1 coordinate 523,841,598, forward strand.
ACTAACTCCAAAAGTGGGTGGACAACCAGGGGGGTCAATATTGGAATCCCTACCAGTGTAGACCCGGAAATTATAAACATATCCTGTACTACTTTCAGACAGCATATACAATTTAATTCCATACCGTGCCCTCTTGCTAGGAATGTACTGCCTAAAAACCAAACGACCCTTGAACAGGACCAAAGACTCATCTACAGATATTTCTTTCCCTGGAACATAGATCTCTGAAAACCGATCTACCAAATGATCAAGGACAGGTCTAATCTTAAAAAGACGGTCAGAATCAGGATGATCTCGTGGCAAGGCTAAAGCATTATCTACAAAATGCAAAATCCGAAGAAGAAGCTCATACCGGTTACGACTCATGATGGCAGGAAATATAGCAGTTGCCATCAAGGGACTAGTAGACCAATATGAAGACAGCAATGGCTTCCTTATCAGCCCCATCAAAAAAGTTAAACCCAAAAACTTTTTCAACTCTTCCAGATTTGTGGGAATCCACCGGCTAGCTCTAGAGTGTGGCCTAAGTCTGGCAGCGTTGTTCCTCAAAAACTGCTCTGCATACAAATTAGTCTGCTCAACAATCTCTTCCAAAAATATATCGTCCATAAACAACTCAAAAAAGTTGACGAGCAAAAAGTTTTCCGTATTAACTCGACACCCTGGAAAACCAGTAAACACAGGCAACTGTGGCTGCTCCATGTTTGGTGCAACCCACGTGTCAGGTCTTCCAATGGGAAGCCTTTCAGCCGCTGGCTCCTGCACCATCGGCACATCACTGTCCTCCTCTAAAACAGGCCCTTCATTAGCACTGAGAGTGGCTTCATCATCAGATGATTCATCTCTGACAGAAAATTTACTTCCAGAATCCTGCACTCCCTCCTCTGCCACAGATGCAGAGTCAGTCTCATATTCATGGTCAGAAGATGACTCAAAAAGCACACTAACAACCTGCTGAGTGGTCATCCTACGGCTAGCCATGAACCTTCCTACAAAAATTAACTGGACAAATACACCACCAACAACCAGCACTGTGTAAGATAAGTAACAAAGTGTAGCTTTATCACTAAGAGTTATAAACTCAAAAACGATACTGCTCACTGCCTGAAAAAGCTTGACTCACCAGCAACTACTCTGCACAGCAATCACCAATGATATCCCACTAAAATGAGAAAAAAAAAGCAAATTAGACATAAGACAACACAATAATCATTGTGCATAAATCTAAGGACAATTTCACACACAATCCTGCATTCAGTACACCACCTACAAACGTGTCATTCATGCATGGCAACAATACTCACTCGGAGTAAATTTATTTACTTACCTAAAACATGCAACTACGCAAACCGCAGGACAACTACTGCCAAAACTGCAACAAGCCACAGCAAAGTCAGCAAAAGCTTTGAACTAGAACAAAAAGGAGAAAAACTGGTATTATCATAAAAGCAAATACTTCACCAAATAGGCCAATCTACCCCCAAGGGGAGGGGGGGCAGAAATCGCGCAGATTACATTGCCCCCTTTGGGGGGGCGACCCTTGCCCAAGGGGCCACACCCCCACACAAAGCACACACACACACATATAGTATCCCTGGCGCTATGGAGATTCTGCCCCCCTTGGGGGCAGAAAGGCCTAAACAAAGTAGGCCTATCTGCCCCCAAGGGGGGCAGAACTACCCAATAATACATACGGGCCCCTGGGGGTGACCCTTGCCCAAGGGGCTGCCCCCCAACACACATAAAAAACAACAATAAAATCCCTGGTGTCTAGTGGCTTTCTGCCCCCCAAGGGGAGCGACCCTTGCTCAAGGAGTCGCTCCCCCACACTATAAACACACACACACACATACAGAAATCCCTGGCGTCTAGTGGGAATTCCTGCTGCCCAATCGCATCGCGATCGGGCAGCAGGAATGCTCAAAGAGACATCGAGGTAAAGGAAAACCCTTTCCTTTCCCTCGATGCCTCTTTCAGAGGCATCCCCCCCTCACGAAGGTGAAAAACTCACCTTCTCCTTTAGACGCGCTGGAAGCAAATGGCTTCCAGCGCGTCTTTCCCCCTTTCATGAAATCAGCGCTTGATCGCGTGCTGACGTCATGGGGGGGGGGGGGGTGAGGGTGAAAGGGGAAGGGATTCCCCTTTCAGCCCTGGCCTGGAGGGGTGGGGGGGCGGCCCTCGCTTCCCCCGACGGCCAGTCCCAGGACATAATGGTTACGTCCATGGCACCACAAGGGCGCTGCCATGGACGTAACCATTACGTCCATGGCGGGGAAGGGGTTAATTCTTTGATCTTTGCTAAGCCTAGACAACTTGTTTGTTGTACAGTTTAATTTAAGAATATAATTTGTACAGGTATCAGGCATGCTCTGAATAAAGCTTCCTTCCCCCTTATTTGCCAATGTCTAGTTCACATTTTAAATCAATCGACTTTAGCCAATATTCATAGCCTTCTATAATCAACCGGAAAACAAAGGATTCCGAATATATACATTTTGTATTCGTTAATAATATCTGTATGTCCTTAGTAGGTGGCAATTTAAAATAATACGACTCAGCATTTCTAGCATCATGGCCAGAAAAATACATAAACTTTTCAGAATAAGTTTCAGAACTCCCTTGTGGCGGAGTCGTACAATGTTCCCATTTTGTATAATTACAAACAGTTTTTGGGCTACTTGCTCTGTGTATAAAATGGTGCCCATAATAATTATAGCAAAACACATCACCGTAATTTGCTTTAGATAGATAAACTTTGTTTTCAAATACCGTATAATACTGCAATGCAGTCATCATAGAATCAATTGTTTTCACATTCCAATCATCAGAAACAATGCATGGTATTATTGTATCATTCATAGAAAGATTGAACACATATGATATCTGACTAACCTCCGTGGGACAGTATATATCAAATATTACTTTGTCCCAAACAATCCCATCAGGAATTGGTATTGGGGAAATATTCCCAAAATGCAAGTCTCTTCAGACCTTGTGTGATGAAAAATGGGGTTTTAGGACCTCATCCACCAATTCAACTGTTGATTTTTCAGGAATAAAATGTCTGTGTATTAACAAAAAGAAAGTTATGACAAAACCAATCCAAAGTAGCAAAGCTATTATAGTCAAAGAAAGCCACAGATAATTCCATGGAAGAACAAAGGGCCAGATGTAGGAAGCATTTTGCACGTCAAAAACAGCGAAAATCACTGTTTGCAACGTGCAAAATGCACTTTACAATGCACAAAACCTGTTTTGCGATTTGGTAACCTGGTTACCAAATCTCAAAACGGGTTTGTGACTCGCAATTAGGAAGGGGTGCCCCCTTCCTAATTGCGAGTCACAGTGCAATGCAGAATTGCTTTATGACCACGAAAGCGGTCGCAAAGCAATCACAGTTTGCACCCATTTGAAATGGGTGATAACCCATTCGCAAAAAGGAAGGGGTCCCTAGGGGACCCCTTCCCCGTTGTGAATGGAACTGCAAACATTTTTTCAGAGCAGGCAGTGGTCCGAGCAGGCAGTGGTCCCATGGACCACTGCCTGCTCTGAAAAAATGAAACAAAAATGTTTCATTTTTTGTTTTTGAAATGCATCTCGTTTTCTTTTAATTAAGGAAAACGGGCTGCATTACAAGAAAAAAAGAAAAAACTGGTTTATTAAAAAGCAGTCACAGACATGGGAATGCCTCCCCTCGCAAGGGGGTCACAAATTGTGACCCACCTCATGAATCTTAATGAGGTGGGCCTTTGCGATTTGCGATGCTCTGACTCGCAATTTGCAAGTCGCAATTCGGAGCCTATCTATATGTGGCCCCAAGTATGTTATTTTAAGACAGTGCAATAGCTTACGTGCGTTTTACAGTTCAGGTGTCGAAGAGGCGAATGAGTCTGAGACGTCATCATTGATGTCTGCAAAATATCCAGAAGTAGTTTGTGCAAAAACTGGAGCTGTGTTTACTGGTGGAGTTGGTGTTTCTCGTGGTGGCACAGAATAAATAGCACCATCCGTTTGTGTTGATGCTGTATCAAATTGATCAACTGTCTCTGTATTATTTGATGTTAGTGGAACCAATGCAAGATCATTTTCCACCCTCCCCAAGGTCAGAAAGCTGTCAGTGTTGCTGCTTACAACTTGTAGAGGAACTTCTTGACCAGTAGTGAGAGGGATTCAGGAACTACTGGTTGTTCCTCTTGGTATGCTGTGTAGGATGGGCCACATGGTGTAGTTTGACATTGTTGATGGAGACAAAACGATTTTCCTTGGCACCTGCCAACGGCAGTAGAATGACAGTTCTGGTACCGTGTATCCCTAAGACTGGGACCGGTGCTCGATAGGAAGGACCAAATTCCTTTTTCACAGCGACCTTTTCACATACTAGATCCCCAACTGTAGGAATCCAGCCGGTAGCTGTTACTTGTACATCCTTAATTCCTACGGAGGCAGTACTGGCAGAAGAATTGTCGTCACAGAACTGTTGTAATTCCTGTATGACAGTGACACGACCATTTCTGCCGCCTCAACACCAGGACCATCAAGATCTGGAACATACATTCGAGTTCCAAAGAGGCATTCATATGAAGTACGACCCCCCAGGGACCTTCTAGGCAGATTGTTAAGTGCTCTCTCAACTCCATACATGTGGTTAAGCCAACTACGACCCGTACCTAAGACTCTTGCTGTTAAGGATTGCTTTAAATCACAGTTTAATCGCTCCACAACACTATTTCCCTCGGGATGAAATGGAGACGAGTTCTAGAGTTGGACCCCCAATGAAGCCATGGAGTCCCTGAATGCCCTTGATGCGAAAGTAGGGCCCTGGTCCGAGTGGAAAGCCGCAACTGCGTATGTACCAATAAAGACTCGCAAATCTTTAATAACAGTCCGAGGGTCAGCTGAGCATTTTGGCCACACCCATAAAAATCTGGAGCAAGAATCAACAGTGACCAATATATACTTGTATGCACTATCCGGTGTTAGGGAAACGCAATGGTCCAAGTACACACATTGTAAAGGTTTGTTTGAAATTAGGAGGGGTGTCTGCAGCGGGCGTTTGGCAGTGGAAACTTTAATTTGTTGACAGATGTCACAACAAAGGACATACTGTTTGGTCTCCTTGTAGAGGCCTCGCCACCAATAGCGAGCTTGTAAGACTGATATTGTAGCCACCACACCAGCATGAGCAGATGCCACTCCTTCATGCGCTGCTTTCATCAACTCTGGTCTTATATCTTTATTGGGAATATCTCTCACGCCTACACCTGGTATCCTAACCTCAGCCTTCAGGCGATCTCTCATTCGGTAGGAATATTTAGCCAGAAATGTTTTAGGATATGGCGTACCATCAGCTGTAGCTTTCACGGCATCACATGTGTCTGCATCCGGTTTTGTACTTAAACGTGTTGCTGCAGCTACAGCAGCCGTAGTTAATGCTGACTTTGCGGCTTCATCAGCCTGTGTGTTTCCAGCCACGCGTAGTCCAATGCGCTGGTGTCCAAGTGTATGTACAACATGGACATTTAGTAGCGTTTCTTTTAGATCTGCTACTTTCCACCACAGTTATCTGTGTTTGTATGGTGTTGCCTTTAGAATCTCTGAACCCATTCTGGCACGAGTAATGCAGGTATTCATTGAAGGACTGGACGCAGTAGTACGAATCACAAACAATCAGCGTTAGTTGTGCAGGATCTGTATGTTCCAGTGCCATCAACAGAGCTTTTAGCTCTCCCAATTGTGCTGTGCAATCCCCAAGGGTTTGCGTGAATGTGTGTAGGGGACAACATTTATTGTCCTCCATATAGCCGCTTACGACTGCGCAAGCAGCAGAATATTGGTGTTTTGTGCCAATTGCAGGTTGTGCAGAGCCATCAGTATAGATGACTCTGTGATATTGTTCGATAGGCAGTGTGTGTGATGGGACTGGGTACTCTAGTTCGTACTGCAAAAATTCTTGAGTTTGTAATTTTGGGTAAAAGATTTAGGGGGTGATTCTGATTCTGGCGGGCGGCGGAGGCCGCCCGCCAGAATTCCGCCTCCATTATACCGCTCCGCGGTCAGAAGACCGCGGAGGGTATTATGAGTTTTTCCCTGGGCTGGCGGGCGGTCTCCAAAAGACCGCCCGCCAGCCCAGGAAAAAACTCCCTTCCCACGAGGATGCCGGCTCGTAATCGAGCCGGCGGAGTGGGAAGGTGCGACGGGTGCAGTGGCACCCGTCGCGTATTTCAGTGTCTGCAAGGCAGACACTGAAATACTTTGCGGGGCCCTCTTACGGGGGCCCCTGCCGTGCCCATGCCATTGGCATGGGCACGGCAGGGGCCCCCAGGGGCCCCGCGACCCCCCCCTACCGCCATCCTGTTCATGGCGACTTTCCCGCCATGAACAGGATGGCGGTAGGGGGGGTCAGAATCCTCATGGCTGCGGAGCGCGTTCCGCAGCCATGGAGGATTCAAACGAGCAGCGGAAAGTCAGCGGGAGACCGCTGACTTTCCGCTTCTGACCGCGGCTGAACCGCCGCGGTCAGAATGCTCGTTGGAGCACCGCCAGCCTGTTGGCGGTGCTCCCGTGGTCGGTGGCCCTGGAGGCCACCGGCCGCCAGGGTCAGAATGACCCCCTTAGTCTAAATCAGTGGCTGTCAAAGATGTGTCCCATTGTATCCAACGTGGATGTAATGCTTTTGCGTTTGGAACGCTGGCTTTTGTGACAGCCTCTAGGACTGGGATTGGGGAAACAACAATTCTGCGTTTGCCCTGAGCTAGAGGTCTTTCTTTAATGACAGCCATTTCTACAGCAGTGAGAATTTTCTCTGTGGGAGCAAAACGTTGTTCTGCTGCGCAGTATAAGTGAGATCTATATGCAATCGGGACTGTTTCACCTTCATGAAATGTTACATAGGTGAAACCGATGGCACCAGCAATCACTCTGATAACCAAGTGTGTCTTGTTGCCCCTTGTGTGTAGATGTAGTGCTGCAAGCATGTCTGTCTGCAGATCTCTGAGAATGCATGTATGTTCAATTGTCCAAAATTTACTTGAGAAATCAGGACGTATTAAATCATATAAAGGTTTTATGCATGTAGCATAATCTGGAATGTAAGTTCTGCCAAAATTTAGGAAACCCAATAGAGATTGGAGTTTTTTTATCGTATTTGGAGGTTGCAGTTGTGCACATTTTTCTAAGAATTTTGGTGCTAGGCTCTTTCCTTCACCTGACAGCTCATATCCCAGAAACAGGATGCTGAGGAAGGCAATTTTTGTTTTTTTGAAGTTGAATTTGTAGCCAAATTCAGCAAATCCGACAACAATGTGGGCTACCCGTCTTAAATGTTGTAGTAATTCATCATCCGTCAGATATATATCATCTACATAGGACAATGCTTCAGGGTCAATCTCGTGCAAAATTGCAGTGACACGAGTTGGGAACAGTCCTGGGCTGTTCTTGTACCCCTGAGGTAAACAACAGAATTTTTCTGGGAGCTTAGTGCGGTGAAACTTGTTAATTCTCTACTCTCAGGCGCAATATTCTGGCAGAAAAAAACATTGGAAATATCCAGTGTTGTTTTATATTTTTTACATACTATATTGTTCATCAGTGCTGTGCTATGTGAGTTTTATATAGCATATGTGCATGTATGACTGTTTAAATGTCTGTAGTCTAAGACTATTCTGTATGAATGGTCTTGTTTAGCCACTGGGAATAAAGGATTGTTCATTGGAGAGACACAGGGTTCAGTTATGCCCTGGTATTCTAGCTGTGTGAGTATTTCCCTCACAGGTGCTTTAGCATCATGTTTTATTGGATACTGAGGTTGTGGTTGGGGTTGATTTTTAATAGGAATTACATGGTAGGAGGATTCTTTATGCCATCCTGCATGATTGCGATATAACGCAGGTGCCTGTGCCAAAGACCAATCAATGGCATAGGATTCAGCGAGTTCCTTCGGAACAAGGGGCAAGAAAGAAGGTTTAATAACATCTTCTCCATACGGGCAGGTACGGACAAATTCAGATGGCCAATCTTGTTCGGCCAACAAAACATCATATGTGTGTACTACGTGATCCCAAAAGATTGCGTCTATTTTGCGCTCAATGTCTCCTTCTAACTTTAGCGTTACTTTATACACCCTATCAGGCGTGGAGACACGCATGTCCGCAGTTTCTACTTGTAGAAAGTCATCAGTTGCTTTCACCTCCAAATGCTCTAGAAGACTGCGCCAAACTATTGTGACCTCTGCCGCACTGTCTAGCAGCGCTAGTGCCCACTTCCTGTTCTTCAAGAGGACACTCTTCCTGAGTGGCATGTTGAATTGAGACTGCTGACACTTTTTTCTTTTTAAATTGGGTTTTTTGTTGGGCAGGTTTCTCTTCCTTTTTAATAGAAACTTCCAATGAGCGTTGTGATTCCTGTCTCAGTTTCACGTACTCTGTTCTTCGCTCTGATCGCCCACCTCTCTCATTTCGTTTTTCCGATGAGTCCTGAAAGGAACGAGATTGGCGTGTATCAGTATATTGATATCTATCAGCCGTTTTTATACTATCTCTGTTTCTGAGATTATATCTATTCTGTGGGGTCTCCTTACGCGGAGATTCTCCCCTCTCTTTTTTAGGATTTTTTTTTTTTTTATCCCAGAGCTTCTTATTACCCTCAGGAGCTTGCTTGGATAAATCTTTGTTAGATTTGCCCTGAAATTGTGGGTTAGTTGGTCTTAGGCAGCTCATGTTCCCGATCCTGTTGAGGAACGTCATGGAGCAGCATGCGCACTGATAGTGCGACTGCTTCCCTTTTAAGATTACTTAAAATAATTGAGGATACCATGGCAAAATTACCCATTAATTGCAACCCAGGTCCAGGGCCGGGGCAGCCATGTTTTCATCTTGAATTTGTTTCAACACTTCCAGTATGTTGGCAAGTGTCGGTGTACATGTGCGGTTGTATACAGCGCGCAAATACCGTGCCCCAGGTATTACAGTTATCTACTGTAGGGACCATCCCAAATAGCAAGCACATTGTTAGACTTCTATGTTTATCCTGAGGTCCTGTATGCTGAAATACTGCTTCCAGCGCATTTATTTTTTGTGCTAACCAAAACGGAGTTTCTTCCTGTTTGGCGGGTACTTCACCCATGATCTAATGTACAGTCGCAGGGTTTGTACTTGGCGTTACTGCGTGTGGTTGTGCTGGTGCAGCATGTGCTGGGTTTGTATTTAATGTTTGCATCACAAACTGTACTAACCGTCTATATGTTGTTGTTAATTCAGTATATAAGCAACGAACCTCAGCTACCACTAAAGTCGCTACTGTAGGGTTTGGGGTATAGGTGGCCAATAAAGGCCAGGTAGGACCATCATTACTTAGAGGACCTAACCTTACTAGTAATATTGTGTGGGGTAGGACACCATCAAGCCAATTATTATGTTCTAAATATGCATATGCCCTGTATTGTCCAGGTACATTTGCATGTGTATAGTGATCAAATGTATTTGTGTTCCCTTCTACTGCTAGAAATGTGAGCCATGAATAAAAAAAGTTCCTTTCTATAAGCTGGATGGGCGCCCACCACAAATGTGAATGGACCCTCCTGGGCCGTTAGGCCATTTGCGAGTAAATGTGCAGTCAGAGGTTGTTTCATATTGACTGCTATTGCTATCTGCTGTGGATTCGCCATACTAGATCAAAGAAATGTTCAGAGAAGGCACACCAAATAGGGTTTTTCCTTTTAAAGTTCAAGCTTGAACAACCTCCAGCACCAGATAGGATAACCTACGTAGCTGGGGTGGTAATCCTCAGTACCACGGACGTCTCGTATACAGTATAGAGGTGTCATTATATATAATGAGACTGAGATACTCAGGAGGACCCGAAAATTAGAGCCTGACCAAACGCTGGCGACGCCATGTCACGTAGGCTCTCATTATTCTTATGAGTCTACTGGATTTTGAGCGTCAGAATCACCTGCGGTGTGGGAGACTGAGTCTAACCCACTGCAGGTGACACCTATCGTTCCCACCCGGGGTTTGCTCTGGACAACTAGCAGTGCCTCATCTCCTCCCAAGGGCAGGGATGATTGGGCAGCTGAGCGCATGACATAATTGTTTTCTCAGGGAAGCCGTGGTCACTCAGGTCTCATCCGTTTCTCTCAGTTACCTTAGTCTCAAATATAAATGACAAACAAGGCAGTATATGTTTTAATAATGATTTTAATAAAAAAACGGCATCGTAGATAGCAAAGCATGAGGTGCAATAACCAGGACAACACAGCACAACAATATTACAATGGTAACGAGGAGAGTGAAGCATAGAAATAATGCTATCATATTGTCGCTACGGTTGATAGACTAATTCCTACCTAAGCTATCATGGAGCACAGCATATTAAGCTCTAATTCTGCCCTTCAGGCTCCCCTGGGAAGACATCATCCCCCATACCTGAGCAAAGGCCTGCAGTCTGCATTAGCATCTGTAGTGAAACATTCGGCAATCAGCATACAGTTGTGGTTCTCTGGCTGGAATCTCCCTCTAACGTGTTAAGGGACAAAGAAGTGTTTTTTATAATAAAACAGCTGATGTTCTGAGAAAATGTACCTACGTAAGGATGTGTATTTTCTACGAATGTCGGGGACTAAACTTACACCACGTTCACCAGCAATGTACCGTGCTGTAGCCTTGGAAGAAGCACAGAGTGAGCAAGAATTTCTTGTTTGAGAACATTGTGCTGGCTTAAGAAAACAAGTAGATAAACAGAAAATAAAACAAGACCGTAAAAGTGGCTATTATAACAATAAAATAAAGTCGAATAAAATATATCTAGGTTAGAGTGCACAGCGGCTTGGCCTAGTGTGTTAAAATAACATGCATGGAGCTATAGCTATAGCCCTAGGTTTTCAACCATGTAAGGAGTGAAACATGTGTCGGCTGTCTTTCTCACCCTTTGCATTAAAGAGGTTTTTGCTGAACAATATGACTACGTTTGTTTTTGGAATATGCTTGAACATCTGAACTGCCAAAGTTGCCCTTCAATGCATTGCTTAAGAACAAACTGAACATTTAACTTTGGGTGGTCTCACCTACCTTTTTAAAATTTTCTGACCTACGTCCATGGTCTCGTGTCCCCTGAAACATAAGTAGTCAGAAATTAGTTTCATAACAGTCTGAAGATTTGCAATGCTACCCAGGTGAGGCATGGAATGTTATTGTCTCAGATGGGGGTACATTTCTTTATGGCATTCTGACTAACATCAGTGCCATCCCACAAAGACATGGCCCTCCAGGAAAACTCGATGTGGGGATGCTACTTGTTACTGACTCTCAACCCTGGCCTGCAGACACAATCTGGGGGCAAGGGGTTTTGGATGATAGTTGTTACGCTTGGCTGGTGGGTGTGTTACCCCTAGGAATCTTAGATCTAGGACCATCTGTGACCAATATACTGTGGTGGAGCGTCCTGTTTTTCTCATGCATGTTATTTCCTCTCTTATCTCTTGTCTGTCTGTAAGGATGTATAGTACTTCCAGCAATGTGTTGTATCTTGTGGCTTTAACTAGAAAGCATACTACTCTGACATGCGTCAGTTGCATTTGGGCTTTTATTCTACACAAGTGTAGGTGTAATAGGCAGCAAGCTATGTCTGGTGGTACTTCCTTCGTGGAGTGTAGTCTGTCTGAACCAGTAGCTTGAGGATTCAAGAAGCACACAAAGCATGACTCATTTGTGGCTTCTGCACCTAGCATGAGTGATAGGGTTCACATTGTTACTAGAGAGCCCTCTTCGGACAGGAAAGATGCTCGAATTTGGGGATACTTAGCTAGCAAGGAGGAAAAAGGATAGATTTAAGATATAAAAGGGAAATACAAAAAATACACATCTTTGGTATTGTCCATTCAAAAGATAGTCTAAAAATATAGTTTGACGAGGGCTCTTTAAGGGGGACGATTTTTGTCCTCCCTCTTGTTTTATTTGAACTGTACATTATTTTTGAAGAGCAGCTGGGTCAAGACGTACATGGCTGTGATGGATTCCTGTCATCTACTTTGAGAGCTGTTGGTGTAACCATGGTGACTGTGTAGAAGCCCTCGAAATGTTTCTCTTTCCACTTCTGAACAAAGTTCCATATGAACACTTGATCTCCTACTTTTACTTCTGGGAGGTCGATCTCGGTGTTGGTGCACTTCTCTTTTCCTTCGGTTACCTGTTTGAAAATTAACTTTGAACATTTTGTTAATTCGCACAAATACATATGTATTTCATCACTCAGTGCTTGGGACAAACTTTCTCCTGAATTTTATTTCTAGTGGCAGAGACGTGGACATTGATGGATCTTCCTGTCACTATTTGGTGAGGAGTCTGGTAATGGTCTGAGCTTGGGGTATTTCCTAGGGTGACCAGAGCTATTGGCAAGCAGTGTAGACACTTTTTATTTAGGGTGGTGCACAATGTGCTGATTTTACACTTCAAGAGGCCATTCAGGTGCCCTACGATACCATTGCTTTGTGGGTGGTATGCAGAGGACAATTTGTGCTTTAGCCCTAGTAGTGCAGATAGGTGTTCAAAAGTTGTGTTAGAAAAATGAGTCCCAATGACTGATCTTATGGCTTCTGGGATCCCCTATTGGGGAATCACTTCCTGAACTAGGAATGTGGCTACTGATTTGGCATCGCAATAAACGCATGGTCCTGCCTCAATCTGTATAGAGAATGTGCAATCCACCACTCTGAGGTACCTATAGTTGTTGCACCAGTCAATCATATTCACAAAGTTCAAGTGAAGTGCATTAAAGGGACCTTTTGGTCAAAGAATGGTAAAGCTTACCACTTTTAGAGTGGGATTAGGGGAATACTGGTGACAAATTGTGCAGATATGTAGATAAATGGTTACTGTGTCATACAAATTGGGGACAAACCAGTCTTGTTGGAATTAGTTTCCAAAATGATCCCTGGAAGTGTGAGATGCAAGTGCAAGTAAAGCCTGAGGCATAACTGGCTTTACCGTAGATAGCTTTCTATCCCAGACTGGGCGCACCCTCTATTTTCCCTTAACTGCTTTTCGTGTAATGATGCAGCTTCCTGTAGTTCCCTCAGGTGTAACCTTGCTGAGTCAGTGTAATGGGATATGTTCTTGTCTATGGCAGTCTTTGCTTCAGCCTCCACAGATGGGGCAGTCTGAGCCAGCAGGACAGGGGCAGGTTGCAAGTCTGATGGTACCTTAGGGGGCATATGTCTGGCTGTATCCTTAGCTGCCTGATCATCAGCGTGTTACCCTGGGACATGAAATCCTGTTCGTTTGTGTACTTTGCACATTTCACAACTGCCACTGCATGTGGTAGTGCCAGTGCCTCTATTAGAGCTTCTAAGAGTTCTCTATGCGTCACAAGATTACCATCTGATTTAAGGAACTCTTGCCTACTCCATCTCATGATACTGGAGTGTACAGTGGTTGTTACGCATGCTGAGTCTGAGTATATTTCTGTAAACCCACCAAGGAGTTCTACCTATTCTGCCACTGCAATGGTCAGGTGATAACACACGCTATTTTTACAGGCTCCCTAATGGGGGAACACCCCTCTTGCATACATTATGCCTGACACAGGCATAATGTGGATCAAGGGTTTACAAAGTGAAGTCAAACCACTTTGTAAATATGGTGCAGCAAATTTTGCTTTGTTGAGCCACATTAGCGTCATCAAAACTGACGCTACTGTGGAGCAAGGAGGCTCTAAGCCCTCTTTACTTTTAGGCCTATATTTCACACAGTCATGTTCGTCTTCCTCAGGGTTTAATACTGGGTGGGTGAAGAATGTTGCAGGATTCACCATATGACACTTCACGACCTTCAAGGACAGTAGTGGCAGTATCACGTCATATCCTGACACACTCTGGGTAGTCAAAGTAGTCTTGGCCTTCTGGATTATATTGAACCCTGCATGTTCTGAATAGCGCATCATTGGTGCACACTTTTTGTAGCGTTATGCCTCCTTGTAAATATGGGCCCCTCCGATGCAGTTTTCTGCTTCAGAGGGGCGTGCAATGGGTGTTGATGTGGACGTGCCACAGCAACACCCATTGCATTTTTACACTGCTTCAGATTTACCAGATTTTGTAAACCTGAGGCAGTGACAAAATCTAACGCTACCTCAAGAGTGGTGTTAGCAAGGTGCAACGAGGAGGAATACTTTTATTCCTCCTCATTGTTTGCTTTTTCTATGCATTCTGCATTCTGCAGCACGCATAGAAAAAGCAAAATGCCAGAAATGATTGTTTATGGGGGGGAAGGTGTTCCTTCCTGCACATAAACAATCATGTGAAAATGATGTTTTGGCACTTCTGTGTGTGCTGCATTCTATAGCACACACAGAAGTGCCAAAATGCCATTAGTGATTGTTTATGTGCAGGAAAGGACACCTTCCCGCACATAAACAATCACACCCTTCAACGCAGACATCCTTGCACGATGGTGCAAGGATGCCTACGTTGGTGCTGGCTGCTAAATTTAGCACCAGTGCATGGGACAACACAGGGGTGTGCCGTATTCAATTAAATATGGTGCATCCCTGCATTGTGAAAATGACAAAGAAGATGACATATGCCTACAAAGCACCAATATGGTTGCTGGCTGTCAAGGCACCATAGGTTGGTATTAGTTCCAAAGCCTCTATCTGCAATATTATCTCTTCTTCTGATAATCTGGGGTCCTGTCCTTGCTGCCTAAAAGGGAATTATTTGGGCTATTGAAATTTTCTCCCCGATAGCTCTGGTGCCTCTGCTCTGATGGTAAATATTGCTGCAGTAAATGCCTTCACATCAGCTGGTCATGTTATGGCCTGGTCTCTGCTGGAGGAGTCTACCATAAGTGCTATGACTTTGGAGGGTGAAACTCCAGATGTGGAGCAAACCATGCTACCGTCTTGCTTAAAATGAATAGTCATATTCAATTTTTCCATCAAGTCTCTGCCAAACAAATTTACTGGGGCAGCTGGTGGAACAATAAGCAGCTGTCAATATGTCTCCCCCTACTTCCATTTCTACGGGTTAGATAAAAGGAACCAGTTTAATTTCCTAGAGAATCCGTTTGTGTCCATGGATCTGTTGGAAACTGGGTGTCCTCCCTCGTTAATACAGGATTTTATTGCTTCTGTATCTATGAGGAATGCATGCCATTGTCATTAATGGACATGCTCACAGTGGGTTCCTCATCTGGCCTGTGTGTCACTGACATAACTGGACACACAGAAATCCTCTGTGGGTACCCTCATTGTGTCTATCCTCTTGTAGGGTTCACCTAGAAAAGATTCACCACCTCACAGCCACCCCTCCTAGTCCAGGTTGGGGTGGGATTTCCGTGGAGGGTACTTGATAGCTCTGCTGAGGCAATCCTAGATGAGCTTGAGGCATTCCTGGTGACTGTACAATTAGTGGTGGTGTCTGGGGTATATATGTGATCTGTGAATTCTGTTGTGGCTGCACTGTCATATTTCCATATGGACAGTAATTTCTAAATCTTCCATTTTGCTCATCCATCTCCTCATGTTGCAGTCTCTAATAAGATGCCTGGAACCATGACAATAATTAACATACCTGATCTCTTCTTGGAGGACCCATCCTACTTTTTCCTACTCCTCCTCATCCTCCTCTACTCTATTCCTTGTGTCCTTATATCATTCTGCTGCAATGGGTACTTTCATTGGGTGACTCCTGGGACTGTTCCCACAGGTATTTGAGTCATCTGAGTGGCTACTGCCATTACAGCACTTTCCATTGCTCCCTTTTTCGCTAACTTCTGCTGCACCAATTTGGCTGCAGCTTTCTCTGCAACTTCTGTTTACTTTTCTCCTTTTCCTGCTTCTTCTAGCAAAAATGGATGATGTGTGCTTAAATGTTGGTCCAGGGCTTGGCTTCCAATGCCACTAGGTTATCTAAGCTGTTCTGTACGTCTGAAGGCAATCCCTTCTTAACTACATTTTAGAACAGCACTACATTGCCTCCTGTTACTTCCAAGCCCTGACCCACTTCCTGGATCAACTCTTCTTTCATCTTACTGATGTATTGTGCAGGATCCGCATTCTGTTGCATAGACTGAGCCATAACAGATACAATGTCTGATCTGTCTGGGTACATTTTCCTCAGCTGATCCTACACTACAGATCTGACCAGGTTAGATGGTGCTCTATCACACCTGGTCTCAGTGAGGGTCACATTTCTAACTCTAACCTTTTGAAATACTATGTCTGGTTCCTCTCCAATGAGGAAGCTAAGGAGGCTTTTTGCATTCCCTACTGCCAGGGTGATGCCTACAGTTTGCTTCTCAAATGCTTTGATCCATTTCCATGCTCACTCTGTGAGCAGTGGCAACTGTTTTCTAAGGTTTTCCTCGCCCATTTGTGGCCAAAAAACATAATGTGGCGCCCCAGGGTGAGGAAATTCGATTTTTAATACGATCGTATCGACCCGCCATTTTGTGGCCCGCCGCCATTTTATGTTGCCTTCACTCAGGCAGCACAGCGAACGAAGTCCATTCTGCCTTTTCTGCTTATTCTGCAACATGGTGTTCAAAACAGTCTTCTGCCTCTATCTTTACAAGACTGGTATTAAGGTCTGACCGAGTACACTAATCCCTGTCTGGTTTTCTAATGCTTGTTTCAACTATCTGTAGGCTCACACTATTCTCCGCCGATCTTATCTTATCGTCTGGCCTTCGCTGTCCTTTGCTAGTATTCTCTCATTTCACAACTGTCTTCCAAACGCACACAAACTTATCGCACCACATGCAACTTCGTTGTGGATCGGTTAATGAATTAGTTCAAGGGAGGAGTGACAAACACAGCTGGAGGGGAGGCAACCTTAAGTCACTTGATACTTTGTTCTGTCTTGTTTTCCGACATTTCTATTGACTCTGTTCTATCTTTACATCATTCTTACTGGCTCCTTTCTATGTGTTCTGGGAGTGTATGTAGTTAATAAATGTTTTTATACGGTATATAAGATTGTGCGCCACAAAGTAAAGTGGCAGTCTCCTGAGAACATACCTTGTGTACTTCTTGGACAACTGTACTAGCTGCAGCTAATAAAATCTGATCTTTTACGCCTGACAGAGTGTCCCGTGTCTCTGTTAGTTGAGGCAGGTGAATCCAAGGAGATTTCAGGCGTACCCTGCGCCGCCAGGCCCATAAGGTTCTGGTTCTTCAACTGGCGCCCAACGTGGGGCGGCTTCAGCGGTACCGGTTCTGCCTGAAGGTCGTGAGGAACCCCGCAAGAAAATTCTGGAGGAATCGCGAGCCACGTCAAGCGACCCCTGTATGTCGAAGTGGTCCGAAGGTCTTTTTCAGCGCGGTTACTCCTTCCTGACGGCTACTGACGACTGCTGCCCTGACTGCCGCCCTGCCTTGGCCCTTTCTTTGATGATGTATGGTAAAGCGAGACGATAGACGGGCCTCTGTTGGTGTAAGAAGACATCCTTAGTTAAGTATTTGGTGGGTCGCGCCCACAAATTTTGGTCTTTGTTTTGTCCTTAGGTCCTTAGATTTGGCCATTGCAGTGGCCAAAGCCGAGGGGTAAGTGCATTTGTGCTGTGTAAACTGAAAGTTTTACCCCCTTGATGTTTGTGAACAGCCAGTAAAAATCGTGAGATGTCTGGTCTGACTAAGTTTGGAAAACTTTGTTGCTTTGGTTGTAATAGGGACTCCCAGCTTGAGGACTCCTGTCCGATTCCTTCGGTTGGAACTCCCACATATGAGCTCTATTCTAAACATGGTGTTGGTCCTATTGCCTTTAATAAGACATGGACCCGATATACAAAGAAAGATGGTGTTTTAAAATGGCCAGAAAATGGTAGTTTCGAAACTGATGTGCTAGATAATTTAGAAGCAACGTTATTTAAAAGAAAAGCCCGGCCGGCAATGTTTGACTCTTTTCGCCTTTGGCGTAAGGAAGCCAAACAGAGAGAAATTAAACAAGCGAAACGAGATAGGAAAACACAGGGAATGACGATTATACAGGCTGCTCAGCAATTCAAAGATGATGAAATAGATAATGCAATGGAAATTTCAGACAGACAGCATCGAATGGCAATAGATAAGTGCTATCCGACGTTGCCTATCTCTTCCCTTGATTAGAGAAAAGATTTTGAGGAAGATTCCTTAATGTCCCACTTATTGAAATTGCCTCCGCCCTATGTACAAGGTGCTAATGCACCCCCGATGTTACAGCCTGTTCAGCCGCCAGTTGTACTTCCGCCTGCTCCAGCTTTTCCACATTTGCCTCCTCAAGTATTGCCTATGCCAGCTTTGCCTTTAACTCCTTTGCCTTCTGCTCCTTTGGCAATTCCTAATGCTCCTTTAGTTAATTCACCTAATACCTTGTCCCCTATCCTTATGTCAAATTCTCCATCTACGCGTAAGCGATTTACCGATACTGTCTCTGGTCTCTTATCACCTTTCTTTGAAGCTTTAAATGTGTCTCCAGCTTTTTCTCGAAGACAGTCTCGTAGTCAATTCCCAGACTCCGAAGAGCGAGAAAAATTGGACTCACTTGCTTGTAGATGGATCAAGAAGGGTCCCCAATATAGTACGTCTGATATTATGTCCACCTTTCTGCAATGGAATGCACCTACGCAGAGATATGTTTTTAAAGTTATGTGCGATACTCTCGCTAAAGAATGGGAGGATATGAATTTGGGTTCGGTCCCACAGGATCTGTTAGATGTTCAGGCTGACTTTGACAAAGGACTTATTGTGGGTCCTAAGGTTGAAAACGCTATCAGAACACTTATTTCTTTCAGATCCCTATTGTTCTCACAGACTTTTCCTGATTCTGATCCTTCAGTTAGGACAGCACTGAAAAACTATCCCATGAGAGAGGTTTCTCCAATATGGAAGGAAGAAGTTGCAGCAGCAGGTGCTAATCCAGCTATTCCTGCGCATTTTCAGCGCATATGGATACATGTCCCCTGGAAAAGGTCTGAAGTTTTAGCACTTAAACAGTCACTACCAGATCCACGCAAAAATCCTGCTGGTTACTATAAAGAGTTGTCACAAACAGTTGATGCATATACTATGAATCTAGCAGATATTGACATGTTGATGGGAAATGTAGTTCCACAGACAATATGGGCTAAAATTCGTAGAGAGGATCACGCTCAAGAATTAGGCGGCGATTGGAACGCTATTATTGCCGCAGATAGAGGTCAAGTAGGTGGTGCAAAACCCGACGCTTTGATCTCAGAACTCCCTGGTAGGATTATTACATTAATGAAAACAATGATGCCTGCTTTGAGAGTTAATTGGGATAAGCTAGCAGCATGTAAACAAAAGAAAGATGAAAGTGTTTCCGATTTCTTTACCCGATTCGAGGAGACATTCATTGATCACAGTGGTCAAGATATGGCTACAGAAGGGGGACAGCGATTATTTGTGGATAAGTTCGTATATAACTTGCTTCCTGAACTATCACACAAGCTAAAAGACTCCGAGAGTTCATGGGCAGTTTCTTCTTCCGCCCAGATATTGGCTACTGCACAATATTATGAAAATAGAGACAAAGAAGAAAGGGAAAAACAAGAGAAAAAGACGAAAGAATTAAAAACTAAAGTTCTCTTGCAACAGGCTTATCCTCCTCGTTATGTTCAGCCTCAGTTTCAACAGCCTCCGCAGTTTCAGAGGTTGTATCAAAAGCCTGAACCATTCATTCCAAGACCTTTGCTAGGTCCCAATCAATGTGCTTATTGTAGGGAGGAAGGTCATTTTAAGAACAATTGTCCGGCATTGTTGCAGCGTAATGGAGCAACATCTGCTTCACGAGGTCGTGGTGGTCTTCAGTCAGCAAATAGAGGTAGAGGTCGAGGTGTGTTAACCCAAGGGCAGCGTTCTTTTGTTCCTCCAAATTCCGGAAATTACTTTGATCAGCAAAATGTTAGGTCTACACAGTATTACAGTGAGGATCAGTATATTGAAGGAGGGAATGAAAGTCTTCATTTTGAATAGGACAGCCATGGACAAAGTAAGGGGGTTACGTCAATTCCAGTGGATCAGAATGGACCTTATGTTAATGTCACTACAATGGGTGTTTCAGAGCCATTTCTTTTAGATACTGGTGCCATGAGAAGCTCTATCATTCATTCTAAACTCCCTGGCGCACCTTTGTCTGGCTTATCGAATGTATCTGTAGGATTTTCTGGCGCCCCTGTTCGCAATCCAGTTTCTTGCCCTTTGCCTGTTTCAATAGGCCCTTATGATTTAGAAGCTCCGCTTCTTCTGACGAATGGTTGTGGTGAAAATCTGTTGGGTTTAGATCTATTAAAAAGAATGCATGCTACGATATATTGTTCACCTTCTGGTGTATACCTCACTCTAGGACAGAAAATGACTAGTCCAATGTACTTATCAAAAGATCAATTCCCACCTGAATTGCTTTCTCTTCCCGAAACGCTTTGGGCTACGGGTCCGAATGACGTTGGTTGTCTTGAGATCCCACCTTATGTTGTTACTCTTAAGCCCAATGCTGAAATGCCACGTATTCCGCAATACAGAATCTCTACTGAAGGTGAGAAAGCACTTCTGGAAATTGTCCATGATTTGATTCAGAAGGGTGTGGTTGAGGAAACGAGAGGAAATACATGTAACAGTCCTGTTCTTCCGGTTCTTAAACGCACTGATCCTTCTCAGCCTCCTGTTTATCGTTTTGTAATTGATCTTCGGGAGGTAAACAAGATTGTCGTACCGCAGTTTCCTGTAGTCCCAGATATCACTGCTCTGTTGACGATGATACCTTCTACAGCGACTTGGTTTTCAGTTATCGATTTAAAGAATGCTTTCTTTAGTATTCCCATCGCTGAAGAGAGTAGAGATATTTTTGGTTTTTCCCTCGGAGGCCGAAGCTTCCGGTTTAAACGCGCACCTCAAGGTTATTGTGAAAGTCCCTCTGTTTACAGTCAAGCTCTAAAATGTCATCTTGATGCCTTTTCCTTACCGTCCGGTGCCGCTCTCATTCAGTACATGGATGACTTATTAGTTGCCGCTGATTCAGAGGAGATTTGCAAAAACGTGACCGTTGCACTGTTGCGTCATTTGTTTGATCTGAATCACAAGGTTTCTCCTTCTAAATTACAATATGTCTGTCGCGAGGTGACTTATTTGGGTCATCTCTTGTCAAAGGAGGGACGACGATTGACCCCCGAACGAATTCAGGCAATTGCACAAATGTCAGTGCCATCCACACAAAGAGAGGTACGTGCCTTTTTGGGCATTACTTCTTATTGTAGACAGTGGATTCCGAGTTTCTCTTTATTGGCTAAACCGCTGTTGGCGCTAACTTTAAAAGATACGCCTCAGCCTCTTCCGTGGACTGACGAGTGTCAGAAGAGTTTTACTGATTTGCGTATTGCTTTGTGTTCTGCTCCTGTATTGGGTACTCCTGATTACAGTAAGCCCTTTACGCTCTATGTCCACGAAAGAGAGGGTTGTGCATTGTCAGTCTTAACGCAGCGTTTTGGAGATCAACAGCGACCATGCGCATATTTCTCAGCTACGTTAGATCCAGTAGCTAAAGCATTGCCTAGTTGTCTTAAGGCGACAGCGGCAGCAGCAATTTCTATTCGACAGTCTGCTGGAGTAGTGCTAGATAATACTCTCATTGTTATGGTGCCACATGCAGTGGATATTTTACTAAATAGGACAAAAACGCAGCATCTTACGAGTGCTCGGTTGTCCGGATATGAGCTGACGCTTTTGGCTAGTCACATACACATCAAACGATGTAATACCCTGAATCCAGCTACTTTGTTGCCTCTTCCAGAAGAGAGAGATGTCCCTGAACGGCATGATTGTTTTCTCCGTACTGAAGAAGAGACTAAGGGTAGAATTGACCTAAAAGACACGCCATTAGTGAATCCAGATGGAACACTATGGGTAGATGGTTCTTGTTTCAAGCTCCCGAATGGAGATACAGTTTCAGCCTACGCTATTACTACTTTGCATACGATTGTGGAGACAGCACGCATTAGACATAATTCAGCTCAGGCAGCTGAATTGATAGCCTTAACTAGAGCGTGTGTGTTATCCGAAGGAAAAAGAGTAAACGTGTACACTGATAGCCAATACGCTTTTGGTGTAGCGTTTAACTTTGGGCGCTTATGGAAGGAAAGAGGATTCTTTACTTCCCATGGTACTAAGATACAACATGGTCAATTAGTGACTGAACTTCTTGAGTCACTTACAATGCCTACTCAGATAGCGATCGTGAAGTGTAGTGCACACAAAAAGATTGTGGACGATGTTGGTCGAGGAAATGCATTTGCAGATGAGGTAGCGAAAAAGACAGCCAGAGACAACACAAGTCGAATGTATGTTGCAGGTCCCGCAAACTGCGTAAGAGAAAAGGGAATGTGTGAAGATACAGTAGAAAGTGTGAAATCAATTCAAGGAGAGGCTACGGAGAATGAGTTGAGAAAGTGGAAGGAAAGTACAGGAATGTTAGATGAGATGGGATGTTGGGTTGAATTATCAGAACATCAACGTTGGCTATTACCGGATGCTTATGTACTACCTGTAGTTACTATGGCACATGGTCCAGCTCACCTAAGTGCAAAAGGAATATGTAAACTTCTGGCTCCAGTGTGGCAAAATGAGGGGATCCCAAAGTGTGCAAATAATGTAGTAAAACATTGTATTGTTTGCTTGATGTACAATCCGGGAAAGGGAACCCCAACTCCAGCAGGTCATTTTGCTCCTCCAACATATCCATTTGAGGTGTTGCAGATCGATTATATTCACATGGAACGATGCAACAACCTCAAATATGTTCTGGTGGTAGTATGTGCTTTTTCTAGATGGGTAGAAGCCTACCCTCTGAAGGACAATACTGCTTTATCAACTGCCAAAATACTTTTGAAATAATTTTTCCCTAGGTTTGGTTTGCCGCGCATTGTCTGGAGTGACAATGGGAGCGAATTTGTGGGTCAAGTCATGCAAAAAGTTTGTGCAGGTCTTGGCATAAAACAGAAGTTCCACGCGGCGAATCACCCACAGTCGGCTGGTTTAGTAGAATGCTACAATGGAACCTTGAAGCTTAAAATTGCTAAGGTGCAAGCTAGCACAGGACTTAATTGGCCTGATGCTTTACCATTGGCTCTTCTGTCCACCAGAACAGCAGTACACTCTCGTTTGGGGCTTAGCCCTTACGAAGTGATATTTGGTCGCCCAGCTAATGTATGGGGAGTTCCTCGCCCTAAGAAATACTCAGACTTGCCATACCCGATGTTGATTGACTACTTGCATGACCTTACAACTAAATTGCGTGTTCTTCATCAACAGGTTCAGAGTGCTCTACCAGAGGCTTCCACAGACCCAGGTCATTCCATCCGACCAGGTGACTGGGTCTGCACGAAAAATTTCCAACGACAGAGAAATTTGGAGCCCAGATGGAGAGAGCCACGCCTGGTTCTTTTGACCACAAGAACAGCAGTTAAAGTCGAGGGAAAGAAAAACTGGGTGCATGCCGTGCACTGCAAGAAAGTGCCTTTGCCCTTGCCTTTCGATCAGTGGGTCCGTAGAGGCATCAGTGACTCTGAAAGTGAGAAAGTTCCGCAATTTGTACCATTCAGTGATGCGCGTCTAATTGGAACACTTTCTGAGAAAGAGGACGACGACATCCTTCAAGAAGCAATACCATCGCATCGTCGCTTGAACACGACAAATCCAGGAACATTGTTTCAAAACCAGACTGCCTCTGGACAGGAACGCTATAATTTGAGACCAAGACCGAAGAACTTGTAACTTTCTCTCCTATGTAGTACTCTATCCCGGTTGCAGGGTCACGGTAGGAGTCTTAGTCACGACCTGAGTAAGTGGCAATAGGCCTGCAGGACCTCACAGTGTCATAGGACGGTAGATAATCGTGACTACAGTGATTGAGGAAGATTGCCGTGAGCATCCACTTAGAAAGATGGAGGCTACATTAGATAAAAGAGAAAGTAAAAATGTAAAGAATAATTGTAAAGAAATATGTAGTCGTTGTAGTATTGCTCTATGCGTCATTATATTGTCGTGTATTCTTTTGGCATCTGTAAACTGGATCATTATTACTCTGCAGCAAAAAGTTGTCTCTTCTCCTACCTCTACATCTTCTTCTACTATCTCTCCGCACCTATTTCACACTCTTCCCCAGCATGAACTCATTAGAAGAACTGAATACTTTAACAATTCCTTCGTCCAGTTGTTACATCAACATCAGTTAGTGATCAATACAACTGACTGTTGGGTGTGTGGACTCATACCACATACAGTAGAAAAAGGAATGCCATATTTAGTTCTTCCATTCTCCTATGAAGGTTCCGCTTGGGCTTATTTTGTCATTTTCAATAATGCATATCAAAGTAAAATTAAACAACCTGTCAGTTCACATAGTGTTGGTTCAGATTTCAGTCATAGTTTATTGATAAAGGGAATGGTAGCTATGGCTAAAATCATGGAAAAAAGTGAAGCTTCCATAGATGAAAGAAAAGCATATACCAATTGGAATATAACTAATTACATTTCCAGCCTCAATGATAAGGTTAAGCAAGGAAAATCTCCTCCGATACGGGTCATACCCCAACAAGGAAATTTCTGTCTGCAAATAAATGGTAGAACTCCAAACACCGGACAAAGAGAAAGTTTATGTTCCCATACATATGTTTATTCAGCCCTGAATTCACCGCCGTTAGTACCATCTCAAGGTACATACTTCGTTTGCCACGATAGGGCTTATACATGGTTGCCAGCTGATTTCTCTGGTACTTGTTATATAGCCTTTCTTCTTCCCCCTACATACACCGCTCCTGCGAACCATCATAAAAATAGATATGGCAGAGGGATTGTGGATTCGAAAGACACAGCAGGACAAGAGGGAGGAGATTTCCTCAAAGGATTTCTTCCCTTCTGGGGTCCAATGGCCAACAGCAGAAATATAAGGCAATTGGTTCGTGTCGTAGAAACCACCATAGACATCACTGTAGGAGCTTTAAGTAACATTACAGCTGAACTACAAGCTGATCGTCTTATGACCTTGCAGAACCGTGTTGCCTTAGACTTTGTTCTTGCGGACCGTGGTGGAGTATGCAAATTGATCGGATCAAGTTGCTGTATTTTCATACCTAATGACGCTCCGACAGTATACCAAGCTATCTCTAAGTTACACATAATCTCCGAATCGATTCATCAGGACGAAGGAGATTGGTCCTTTTCAGAATGGTTTTGGGGATTGCTGTCCAAATGGGGTTGGAAGGTATTGACATTCTTTGGAGTAATTTTAGCTTTTATATTCTCTTGTTGTCTTTGTATGCACTGCGGTCCTGCCGTCTGCAACCTATGTGCTACTGCATGTATTCCCAAACCCAAGTCACAAAGAGCAGAGAATATCAAAATGATGGTACAGCAACAGCTTGATGACCTCATGGCCATAGACATCGACTCAGATTAACATGAGTTTGTGTATCTTGCCTGAGTTCTGGCAAAAGGAGGGTCTGAGGAAATTCGATTTTTAATACGATCGTATCGACCCGCCATTTTGTGGCCCGCCGCCATTTTATGTTGCCTTCACTCAGGCAGCACAGCGAACGAAGTCCATTCTGCCTTTTCTGCTTATTCTGCAACATGGTGTTCAAAACAGTCTTCTGCCTCTATCTTTACAAGACTGGTATTAAGGTCTGACCGAGTACACTAATCCCTGTCTGGTTTTCTAATCCTTGTTTCAACTATCTGTAGGCTCACACTATTCTCCGCCGATCTTATCTTATCGTCTGGCCTTCGCTGTCCTTTGCTAGTATTCTCTCATTTCACAACTGTCTTCCAAACGCACACAAACTTATCGCACCACATGCAACTTCGTTGTGGATCGGTTAATGAATTAGTTCAAGGGAGGAGTGACAAACACAGCTGGAGGGGAGGCAACCTTAAGTCACTTGATACTTTGTTCTGTCTTGTTTTCCGACATTTCTATTGACTCTGTTCTATCTTTACATCATTCTTACTGGCTCCTTTCTATGTGTTCTGGGAGTGTATGTAGTTAATAAATGTTTTTATACGGTATATAAGATTGTGCGCCACAAAGTAAAGTGGCAGTCTCCTGAGAACATACCTTGTGTACTTCTTGGACAACTGTACTAGCTGCAGCTAATAAAATCTGATCTTTTACGCCTGACAGAGTGTCCCGTGTCTCTGTTAGTTGAGGCAGGTGAATCCAAGGAGATTTCAGGCGTACCCTGCGCCGCCAGGCCCATAAGGTTCTGGTTCTTCAACTGGCGCCCAACGTGGGGCGGCTTCAGCGGTACCGGTTCTGCCTGAAGGTCGTGAGGAACCCCGCAAGAAAATTCTGGAGGAATCGCGAGCCACGTCAAGCGACCCCTGTATGTCGAAGTGGTCCGAAGGTCTTTTTCAGCGCGGTTACTCCTTCCTGACGGCTACTGACGACTGCTGCCCTGACTGCCGCCCTGCCTTGGCCCTTTCTTTGATGATGTATGGTAAAGCGAGACGATAGACGGGCCTCTGTTGGTGTAAGAAGACATCCTTAGTTAAGTATTTGGTGGGTCGCGCCCACAAATTTTGGTCTTTGTTTTGTCCTTAGGTCCTTAGATTTGGCCATTGCAGTGGCCAAAGCCGAGGGGTAAGTGCATTTGTGCTGTGTAAACTGAAAGTTTTACCCCCTTGATGTTTGTGAACAGCCAGTAAAAATCGTGAGATGTCTGGTCTGACTAAGTTTGGAAAACTTTGTTGCTTTGGTTGTAATAGGGACTCCCAGCTTGAGGACTCCTGTCCGATTCCTTCGGTTGGAACTCCCACATATGAGCTCTATTCTAAACATGGTGTTGGTCCTATTGCCTTTAATAAGACATGGACCCGATATACAAAGAAAGATGGTGTTTTAAAATGGCCAGAAAATGGTAGTTTCGAAACTGATGTGCTAGATAATTTAGAAGCAACGTTATTTAAAAGAAAAGCCCGGCCGGCAATGTTTGACTCTTTTCGCCTTTGGCGTAAGGAAGCCAAACAGAGAGAAATTAAACAAGCGAAACGAGATAGGAAAACACAGGGAATGACGATTATACAGGCTGCTCAGCAATTCAAAGATGATGAAATAGATAATGCAATGGAAATTTCAGACAGACAGCATCGAATGGCAATAGATAAGTGCTATCCGACGTTGCCTATCTCTTCCCTTGATTAGAGAAAAGATTTTGAGGAAGATTCCTTAATGTCCCACTTATTGAAATTGCCTCCGCCCTATGTACAAGGTGCTAATGCACCCCCGATGTTACAGCCTGTTCAGCCGCCAGTTGTACTTCCGCCTGCTCCAGCTTTTCCACATTTGCCTCCTCAAGTATTGCCTATGCCAGCTTTGCCTTTAACTCCTTTGCCTTCTGCTCCTTTGGCAATTCCTAATGCTCCTTTAGTTAATTCACCTAATACCTTGTCCCCTATCCTTATGTCAAATTCTCCATCTACGCGTAAGCGATTTACCGATACTGTCTCTGGTCTCTTATCACCTTTCTTTGAAGCTTTAAATGTGTCTCCAGCTTTTTCTCGAAGACAGTCTCGTAGTCAATTCCCAGACTCCGAAGAGCGAGAAAAATTGGACTCACTTGCTTGTAGATGGATCAAGAAGGGTCCCCAATATAGTACGTCTGATATTATGTCCACCTTTCTGCAATGGAATGCACCTACGCAGAGATATGTTTTTAAAGTTATGTGCGATACTCTCGCTAAAGAATGGGAGGATATGAATTTGGGTTCGGTCCCACAGGATCTGTTAGATGTTCAGGCTGACTTTGACAAAGGACTTATTGTGGGTCCTAAGGTTGAAAACGCTATCAGAACACTTATTTCTTTCAGATCCCTATTGTTCTCACAGACTTTTCCTGATTCTGATCCTTCAGTTAGGACAGCACTGAAAAACTATCCCATGAGAGAGGTTTCTCCAATATGGAAGGAAGAAGTTGCAGCAGCAGGTGCTAATCCAGCTATTCCTGCGCATTTTCAGCGCATATGGATACATGTCCCCTGGAAAAGGTCTGAAGTTTTAGCACTTAAACAGTCACTACCAGATCCACGCAAAAATCCTGCTGGTTACTATAAAGAGTTGTCACAAACAGTTGATGCATATACTATGAATCTAGCAGATATTGACATGTTGATGGGAAATGTAGTTCCACAGACAATATGGGCTAAAATTCGTAGAGAGGATCACGCTCAAGAATTAGGCGGCGATTGGAACGCTATTATTGCCGCAGATAGAGGTCAAGTAGGTGGTGCAAAACCCGACGCTTTGATCTCAGAACTCCCTGGTAGGATTATTACATTAATGAAAACAATGATGCCTGCTTTGAGAGTTAATTGGGATAAGCTAGCAGCATGTAAACAAAAGAAAGATGAAAGTGTTTCCGATTTCTTTACCCGATTCGAGGAGACATTCATTGATCACAGTGGTCAAGATATGGCTACAGAAGGGGGACAGCGATTATTTGTGGATAAGTTCGTATATAACTTGCTTCCTGAACTATCACACAAGCTAAAAGACTCCGAGAGTTCATGGGCAGTTTCTTCTTCCGCCCAGATATTGGCTACTGCACAATATTATGAAAATAGAGACAAAGAAGAAAGGGAAAAACAAGAGAAAAAGACGAAAGAATTAAAAACTAAAGTTCTCTTGCAACAGGCTTATCCTCCTCGTTATGTTCAGCCTCAGTTTCAACAGCCTCCGCAGTTTCAGAGGTTGTATCAAAAGCCTGAACCATTCATTCCAAGACCTTTGCTAGGTCCCAATCAATGTGCTTATTGTAGGGAGGAAGGTCATTTTAAGAACAATTGTCCGGCATTGTTGCAGCGTAATGGAGCAACATCTGCTTCACGAGGTCGTGGTGGTCTTCAGTCAGCAAATAGAGGTAGAGGTCGAGGTGTGTTAACCCAAGGGCAGCGTTCTTTTGTTCCTCCAAATTCCGGAAATTACTTTGATCAGCAAAATGTTAGGTCTACACAGTATTACAGTGAGGATCAGTATATTGAAGGAGGGAATGAAAGTCTTCATTTTGAATAGGACAGCCATGGACAAAGTAAGGGGGTTACGTCAATTCCAGTGGATCAGAATGGACCTTATGTTAATGTCACTACAATGGGTGTTTCAGAGCCATTTCTTTTAGATACTGGTGCCATGAGAAGCTCTATCATTCATTCTAAACTCCCTGGCGCACCTTTGTCTGGCTTAACGAATGTATCTGTAGGATTTTCTGGCGCCCCTGTTCGCAATCCAGTTTCTTGCCCTTTGCCTGTTTCAATAGGCCCTTATGATTTAGAAGCTCCGCTTCTTCTGACGAATGGTTGTGGTGAAAATCTGTTGGGTTTAGATCTATTAAAAAGAATGCATGCTACGATATATTGTTCACCTTCTGGTGTATACCTCACTCTAGGACAGAAAATGACTAGTCCAATGTACTTATCAAAAGATCAATTCCCACCTGAATTGCTTTCTCTTCCCGAAACGCTTTGGGCTACGGGTCCGAATGACGTTGGTTGTCTTGAGATCCCACCTTATGTTGTTACTCTTAAGCCCAATGCTGAAATGCCACGTATTCCGCAATACAGAATCTCTACTGAAGGTGAGAAAGCACTTCTGGAAATTGTCCATGATTTGATTCAGAAGGGTGTGGTTGAGGAAACGAGAGGAAATACATGTAACAGTCCTGTTCTTCCGGTTCTTAAACGCACTGATCCTTCTCAGCCTCCTGTTTATCGTTTTGTAATTGATCTTCGGGAGGTAAACAAGATTGTCGTACCGCAGTTTCCTGTAGTCCCAGATATCACTGCTCTGTTGACGATGATACCTTCTACAGCGACTTGGTTTTCAGTTATCGATTTAAAGAATGCTTTCTTTAGTATTCCCATCGCTGAAGAGAGTAGAGATATTTTTGGTTTTTCCCTCGGAGGCCGAAGCTTCCGGTTTAAACGCGCACCTCAAGGTTATTGTGAAAGTCCCTCTGTTTACAGTCAAGCTCTAAAATGTCATCTTGATGCCTTTTCCTTACCGTCCGGTGCCGCTCTCATTCAGTACATGGATGACTTATTAGTTGCCGCTGATTCAGAGGAGATTTGCAAAAACGTGACCGTTGCACTGTTGCGTCATTTGTTTGATCTGAATCACAAGGTTTCTCCTTCTAAATTACAATATGTCTGTCGCGAGGTGACTTATTTGGGTCATCTCTTGTCAAAGGAGGGACGACGATTGACCCCCGAACGAATTCAGGCAATTGCACAAATGTCAGTGCCATCCACACAAAGAGAGGTACGTGCCTTTTTGGGCATTACTTCTTATTGTAGACAGTGGATTCCGAGTTTCTCTTTATTGGCTAAACCGCTGTTGGCGCTAACTTTAAAAGATACGCCTCAGCCTCTTCCGTGGACTGACGAGTGTCAGAAGAGTTTTACTGATTTGCGTATTGCTTTGTGTTCTGCTCCTGTATTGGGTACTCCTGATTACAGTAAGCCCTTTACGCTCTATGTCCACGAAAGAGAGGGTTGTGCATTGTCAGTCTTAACGCAGCGTTTTGGAGATCAACAGCGACCATGCGCATATTTCTCAGCTACGTTAGATCCAGTAGCTAAAGCATTGCCTAGTTGTCTTAAGGCGACAGCGGCAGCAGCAATTTCTATTCGACAGTCTGCTGGAGTAGTGCTAGATAATACTCTCATTGTTATGGTGCCACATGCAGTGGATATTTTACTAAATAGGACAAAAACGCAGCATCTTACGAGTGCTCGGTTGTCCGGATATGAGCTGACGCTTTTGGCTAGTCACATACACATCAAACGATGTAATACCCTGAATCCAGCTACTTTGTTGCCTCTTCCAGAAGAGAGAGATGTCACTGAACGGCATGATTGTTTTCTCCGTACTGAAGAAGAGACTAAGGGTAGAATTGACCTAAAAGACACGCCATTAGTGAATCCAGATGGAACACTATGGGTAGATGGTTCTTGTTTCAAGCTCCCGAATGGAGATACAGTTTCAGCCTACGCTATTACTACTTTGCATACGATTGTGGAGACAGCACGCATTAGACATAATTCAGCTCAGGCAGCTGAATTGATAGCCTTAACTAGAGCGTGTGTGTTATCCGAAGGAAAAAGAGTAAACGTGTACACTGATAGCCAATACGCTTTTGGTGTAGCGTTTAACTTTGGGCGCTTATGGAAGGAAAGAGGATTCTTTACTTCCCATGGTACTAAGATACAACATGGTCAATTAGTGACTGAACTTCTTGAGTCACTTACAATGCCTACTCAGATAGCGATCGTGAAGTGTAGTGCACACAAAAAGATTGTGGACGATGTTGGTCGAGGAAATGCATTTGCAGATGAGGTAGCGAAAAAGACAGCCAGAGACAACACAAGTCGAATGTATGTTGCAGGTCCCGCAAACTGCGTAAGAGAAAAGGGAATGTGTGAAGATACAGTAGAAAGTGTGAAATCAATTCAAGGAGAGGCTACGGAGAATGAGTTGAGAAAGTGGAAGGAAAGTACAGGAATGTTAGATGAGATGGGATGTTGGGTTGAATTATCAGAACATCAACGTTGACTATTACCGGATGCTTATGTACTACCTGTAGTTACTATGGCACATGGTCCAGCTCACCTAAGTGCAAAAGGAATATGTAAACTTCTGGCTCCAGTGTGGCAAAATGAGGGGATCCCAAAGTGTGCAAATAATGTAGTAAAACATTGTATTGTTTGCTTGATGTACAATCCGGGAAAGGGAACCCCAACTCCAGCAGGTCATTTTGCTCCTCCAACATATCCATTTGAGGTGTTGCAGATCGATTATATTCACATGGAACGATGCAACAACCTCAAATATGTTCTGGTGGTAGTATGTGCTTTTTCTAGATGGGTAGAAGCCTACCCTCTGAAGGACAATACTGCTTTATCAACTGCCAAAATACTTTTGAAATAATTTTTCCCTAGGTTTGGTTTGCCGCGCATTGTCTGGAGTGACAATGGGAGCGAATTTGTGGGTCAAGTCATGCAAAAAGTTTGTGCAGGTCTTGGCATAAAACAGAAGTTCCACGCGGCGAATCACCCACAGTCGGCTGGTTTAGTAGAATGCTACAATGGAACCTTGAAGCTTAAAATTGCTAAGGTGCAAGCTAGCACAGGACTTAATTGGCCTGATGCTTTACCATTGGCTCTTCTGTCCACCAGAACAGCAGTACACTCTCGTTTGGGGCTTAGCCCTTACGAAGTGATATTTGGTCGCCCAGCTAATGTATGGGGAGTTCCTCGCCCTAAGAAATACTCAGACTTGCCATACCCGATGTTGATTGACTACTTGCATGACCTTACAACTAAATTGCGTGTTCTTCATCAACAGGTTCAGAGTGCTCTACCAGAGGCTTCCACAGACCCAGGTCATTCCATCCGACCAGGTGACTGGGTCTGCACGAAAAATTTCCAACGACAGAGAAATTTGGAGCCCAGATGGAGAGAGCCACGCCTGGTTCTTTTGACCACAAGAACAGCAGTTAAAGTCGAGGGAAAGAAAAACTGGGTGCATGCCGTGCACTGCAAGAAAGTGCCTTTGCCCTTGCCTTTCGATCAGTGGGTCCGTAGAGGCATCAGTGACTCTGAAAGTGAGAAAGTTCCGCAATTTGTACCATTCAGTGATGCGCGTCTAATTGGAACACTTTCTGAGAAAGAGGACGACGACATCCTTCAAGAAGCAATACCATCGCATCGTCGCTTGAACACGACAAATCCAGGAACATTGTTTCAAAACCAGACTGCCTCTGGACAGGAACGCTATAATTTGAGACCAAGACCGAAGAACTTGTAACTTTCTCTCCTATGTAGTACTCTATCCCGGTTGCAGGGTCACGGTAGGAGTCTTAGTCACGACCTGAGTAAGTGGCAATAGGCCTGCAGGACCTCACAGTGTCATAGGACGGTAGATAATCGTGACTACAGTGATTGAGGAAGATTGCCGTGAGCATCCACTTAGAAAGATGGAGGCTACATTAGATAAAAGAGAAAGTAAAAATGTAAAGAATAATTGTAAAGAAATATGTAGTCGTTGTAGTATTGCTCTATGCGTCATTATATTGTCGTGTATTCTTTTGGCATCTGTAAACTGGATCATTATTACTCTGCAGCAAAAAGTTGTCTCTTCTCCTACCTCTACATCTTCTTCTACTATCTCTCCGCACCTATTTCACACTCTTCCCCAGCATGAACTCATTAGAAGAACTGAATACTTTAACAATTCCTTCGTCCAGTTGTTACATCAACATCAGTTAGTGATCAATACAACTGACTGTTGGGTGTGTGGACTCATACCACATACAGTAGAAAAAGGAATGCCATATTTAGTTCTTCCATTCTCCTATGAAGGTTCCGCTTGGGCTTATTTTGTCATTTTCAATAATGCATATCAAAGTAAAATTAAACAACCTGTCAGTTCACATAGTGTTGGTTCAGATTTCAGTCATAGTTTATTGATAAAGGGAATGGTAGCTATGGCTAAAATCATGGAAAAAAGTGAAGCTTCCATAGATGAAAGAAAAGCATATACCAATTGGAATATAACTAATTACATTTCCAGCCTCAATGATAAGGTTAAGCAAGGAAAATCTCCTCCGATACGGGTCATACCCCAACAAGGAAATTTCTGTCTGCAAATAAATGGTAGAACTCCAAACACCGGACAAAGAGAAAGTTTATGTTCCCATACATATGTTTATTCAGCCCTGAATTCACCGCCGTTAGTACCATCTCAAGGTACATACTTCGTTTGCCACGATAGGGCTTATACATGGTTGCCAGCTGATTTCTCTGGTACTTGTTATATAGCCTTTCTTCTTCCCCCTACATACACCGCTCCTGCGAACCATCATAAAAATAGATATGGCAGAGGGATTGTGGATTCGAAAGACACAGCAGGACAAGAGGGAGGAGATTTCCTCAAAGGATTTCTTCCCTTCTGGGGTCCAATGGCCAACAGCAGAAATATAAGGCAATTGGTTCGTGTCGTAGAAACCACCATAGACATCACTGTAGGAGCTTTAAGTAACATTACAGCTGAACTACAAGCTGATCGTCTTATGACCTTGCAGAACCGTGTTGCCTTAGACTTTGTTCTTGCGGACCGTGGTGGAGTATGCAAATTGATCGGATCAAGTTGCTGTATTTTCATACCTAATGACGCTCCGACAGTATACCAAGCTATCTCTAAGTTACACATAATCTCCGAATCGATTCATCAGGACGAAGGAGATTGGTCCTTTTCAGAATGGTTTTGGGGATTGCTGTCCAAATGGGGTTGGAAGGTATTGACATTCTTTGGAGTAATTTTAGCTTTTATATTCTCTTGTTGTCTTTGTATGCACTGCGGTCCTGCCGTCTGCAACCTATGTGCTACTGCATGTATTCCCAAACCCAAGTCACAAAGAGCAGAGAATATCAAAATGATGGTACAGCAACAGCTTGATGACCTCATGGCCATAGACATCGACTCAGATTAACATGAGTTTGTGTATCTTGCCTGAGTTCTGGCAAAAGGAGGGTCTGAGGAAATTCGATTTTTAATACGATCGTATCGACCCGCCATTTTGTGGCCCGCCGCCATTTTATGTTGCCTTCACTCAGGCAGCACAGCGAACGAAGTCCATTCTGCCTTTTCTGCTTATTCTGCAACATGGTGTTCAAAACAGTCTTCTGCCTCTATCTTTACAAGACTGGTATTAAGGTCTGACCGAGTACACTAATCCCTGTCTGGTTTTCTAATCCTTGTTTCAACTATCTGTAGGCTCACACTATTCTCCGCCGATCTTATCTTATCGTCTGGCCTTCGCTGTCCTTTGCTAGTATTCTCTCATTTCACAACTGTCTTCCAAACGCACACAAACTTATCGCACCACATGCAACTTCGTTGTGGATCGGTTAATGAATTAGTTCAAGGGAGGAGTGACAAACACAGCTGGAGGGGAGGCAACCTTAAGTCACTTGATACTTTGTTCTGTCTTGTTTTCCGACATTTCTATTGACTCTGTTCTATCTTTACATCATTCTTACTGGCTCCTTTCTATGTGTTCTGGGAGTGTATGTAGTTAATAAATGTTTTTATACGGTATATAAGATTGTGCGCCACAAAGTAAAGTGGCAGTCTCCTGAGAACATACCTTGTGTACTTCTTGGACAACTGTACTAGCTGCAGCTAATAAAATCTGATCTTTTACGCCTGACAGAGTGTCCCGTGTCTCTGTTAGTTGAGGCAGGTGAATCCAAGGAGATTTCAGGCGTACCCTGCGCCGCCAGGCCCATAAGGTTCTGGTTCTTCAACGGCCTTAATGTATTAGGGGCATGTGATGTAAGGGGGTGGAGGGATGTTGGGGATGATGCTGTCTGGTGTATTGCTGCCATATACACAGACATTTCCTCATGTAAGGGTAGCCCCAATCAGGATCACTCTCACCATACAGAATGCAGTCTTCAGCATCTGCCATATCGTGTGGGTCAAAGGACCCCTCTTCTGTCCAGGGGCTCATCTGTGGAGCTAACCGCTCAGTCCAGTACAGTAAGTTTTCTACAAATGGCACAATAAAATGCCAGCTATCCTCTTCTTTTGCAACCATCTCACTGGAGGTGAGGCCTGTGCTGCATGAATTTTCTTGTGCACTCATTTGCTGGGTGAGTATGTTGTGGAGAGTCATTCGCCCCCTCACCTTGCTTGATGCTATTCCGGAGTCCATCTGGCCATGGATGCTTTGGAATTGTAGCAGCTCAACCTCTGTAGCTCAGGGCTTCCTGCTTCTAGAGGGCACATCTTGTTATCTTCCCCTTGTATCAATAGGTGTAATCTGTCTCCATGTTGTCACTGGTGAAATCTCGATCAATGAGGGGTCTTTTGTTCAAGACCGTAAATATGGTGACTTGCTTTTTGGGTTTGGAGAAGTTCACCCATGCTTTCCACACACTGGTGTATGTATTCTAGCCTGTCTGATATTTTCCCAAGGCTCCTCTGTGTTTGCTCTGTACAGTCATTGGCATGCCCTTCTCTTCTTGCTTCACTTCTCTCTCTCCTGTCCTCACTGCATGATAGCCAGTCCTGCACACTCTCTGGTAAAACTACTATGCCTTCCCTTCCTTGGGATGCTAGTTGATCTGTCATCTCTACTGCCCCATGCACATGGTCTCTCCACCCTGCATTCCCTGCATCCCTTCGTTGTGGGGTGGGTGCTTGTCTCCTAAGACTCCTACCTGAAATGTTACTTTTCTAATGCAACTGTGACTTTGCTGATGAAATATGCGATTGGTCATCACTATCTCCTGAACTCTGCTCTTTGCTTTTCTACTCTTGGGGATAGCAAAAGTCTAAATGCAGTATGAATTGTGCCTCTAATTGCCCTGAAAATTGTGTATCA
Source organism: Pleurodeles waltl (assembly GCF_031143425.1). Classification (NCBI taxonomy): domain Eukaryota; kingdom Metazoa; phylum Chordata; class Amphibia; order Caudata; family Salamandridae; genus Pleurodeles; species Pleurodeles waltl. The sequence continues at coordinate 523,878,014 of NC_090442.1, forward strand.
TCCATCCTGGTTTGCTGTCTAGGAGTACTGGCCCTCTTTGGTTTTGGTACTCATGGGTTCACCTTGGGGGTCACTTTAACGGAATGTGAAGGGGTTTCTATTTCAAGGTTTTCATATCCTACTGAGGCTTCTTGCAGCTGCACTAATGGGTGGATGCTGAACACTGTGGCCGTAGTGCTTGTAGGATCATATGGAGGTGGGGAGACATAAGGGGTACTCGAGATGTCTTCCTGAGAGGAATCTTTTGAATTTTGACAAAATAATTGTCATAACGCTAAGGTGGCTTCTCTTTTCTTTAAATTGGCTACTGCACATTTTCTTAGAAGGTGCTTGACAACATGCTCAATTGCTCTTTCATTGAATGTTCCATCTTTTGGCCAAGGATACGTATGCTTTTGGGTGGCTTTAAACCACTCCTGGTTATATTTTTTTTATTTCTTTCTGTCACTGGTGAATACATATGTTGTAAGGGGGTCTCTATGTTCAGGTGTTCTCAATCTTTTACCTTTTACCTTTTCTGCTACCAGGTTTCCATAAGTTTAAAGTGGACACATCTGACCTTTCTGGTGGGATATAATGTTGCCTACTTTTTCTTCTGTATAATTTTTACCATAAGATTTCAGTTTTGAGTTACTTCTACCCAGTCTGGGGCACAATACAGTTAAATTTTCCATTAGATGCAAAGTACATTAAAAAACAGGCTGCATATTTATACAATATCTCACAACAACATTGCATTGTGGCCACACTTCATTCTGCTGCACGCGGTTGCCTTCAGTCACTCAACAAACCAAAACATCAATGAAAATAGGTCACATGTGTTACCCTTACAGACTTGCTGATTGACAAAGAAAAAATACAAATTGCATGCAAGTCGCATGAGTTACCCTTACGGCCTTACTGATTCACAAAGAAAAAACACAAATCACATGCAAGTTGCATGCGTTACCCTTATCGCCTCACTGAGTTACAAAAGAAAAAACCCACAAATCGCACGCAAGTTGCATGCATTACCCATATTGCCATACTCATTCATAAAGAAAAAAAAACAAATTGCACAGAAGTCGCATGCATTACCCTTACTGCTTAGCTGACGAATAAAGGAAAAAACACAAATCGATCGCAAGTCGCATGCCCTAACCTTACGGCCCTTACTGATTCACAAAAAAACACAAATTGCACACAAGTTGCATGTGTTACCCTCACAATCTTAATAATTCAAACAGAGAAAACACAAATTGCATGCAAGTCGAATGTGTTACCCTTGCGCAGTCCCACTGATTCACAAAGAAAAAAAACACAAATTCCATGCAAGTCGCATGTGTTACCCTTACGACCTTACCAATTCACAAAGAAAAAACACATATTACATGCAAGACGCATGCATCACCCTGAAGGCCTTACTGATTCACAAACAAAAAAAACTGAAATCACACGCACGTCGCATGCGTTACCTTTACGACCTTACCGATTCACAAAGAAAAAACACATATTGCATGCAAGACGCATGCATTACCCTTAAGGCCTTACTGATTCACTAACAAAAAAAAACACAAATTGCACGCACGTTGCATGCGTTACCTTTACAGCCTTACTGATTTAAAAAGAAAAAAACAGAAATCACTTGCTAATCGCATGCATTACCCTTACAGCCTTACTGATTCACAAAGAAAAAACACATATTGCACACAAATACCATGTGTTACCCTTACGGCCTTACAGATTAACAAAGAAGGAAACACAAATCGCATGCAAGTCGCATGCATTACCCATTCAGCCTTACTGATTCTCAAAGAAAAAACACAAATTGCACACAAGTCACGTGCGTTACCCTTACAGCCTTACTGATTAACAAAGAAATAAAAACACATATTGCATGCAAGAACCATGTGTTACCCTTATGGCCTTACAGATTCACAAGAAAAAAACACAAATCGCATGCAAGTCACATGCATTACCCATACAGCTTTAGAGATTCACTAAGTAAAAACCGAAATCTCATACAAGTCGCATGCATTACTCTTACGCTTAACTGATTCACAAAGAAAAAAACACAAATCGCATGCAAATGGCATGTGTTACCCTTACAGCCTTACTCAGTGACAAAGAAAAAGCACAAAGAGCATGCAAGTCGCATGCGTTACCCTCACAGCGTTTATGATTCACAAAGAAAAAAAATACAAATTGCACGCAAGTCTCAGGCATTACCCTTCCAGCCTTACTGATTCACAAAGAAAAAACACAAATTGCACCCAAGTTACATATGTTACCCTTATGGCCTTAATGAGTCACAAAGAAAAAAACAGAAATCGTACACAAGTCGCATGCATTACCCTTACAGCCTTACTGATTCAAAAAGAAAAAACACAAATTGCAAGCAAGTTGCATGCATTGCCCTTACGGCCTTGCTGATTCACAAAGAAAGAAACACAAATCGCATGCAAGTCACATGCATTACCCTTACGGCTTCACTCATTCACAAAGAGAAAAAAAATTGCACTCAAGTCGCATGCGTTACCCTTACGGCCTTACTGATTCCCAAAAAAAAAAAAAAAGATTGTATGCAAGTAGCATGTGTTACCCTTATAGCCTCACAGATTCACAAAGAAAAAAACACAAATCTCACGCAAGTAGCAATTACTCTAATAGCTTTACTGATTCACACACAAAAAAACACAAATAGCATGCAAATTGCATGCGTTACCCTTACAGCCTTACTATGTCACAATGAAAAAAAAACAAATTGCATGCAAGTTGCATATATTTCCCTCAAGGCCTTACTGATTCACAAAGAAAAAACACAAATTGCACGCAAGTTGCATACATTACCCTTAAGGCCTTAATGATTCACAAAAAAAATACACAAATCACATGCAAATCACATGCATTACCCTTATGGCCTCACTGATTCACAAAGAAAAAAAAATGCCACGCAAGTCGCATGCATTACCCTTACGACCTTACTGATTCACACAGAAAAAAATTGCATGCAAATCGAATGCATTACCCTTACGCTGGTGTCACTGATTCACAAACCCCCCCCACAAATTCCATGCAAGTCGCATGTGTTACCCTTTTGACCTTACTGATTCACACAGAAAAAACACAAATTGCATGCAAGACCCATGCATTACCCTTAAGGCCTTAATGATTCACACAAAAAACACAAACCACTTGCTAATTGCAAGCATTACCCTTACAGCCTTACAGATTCACAAAGAAAGAAACACAAATCGCACGCAAGTTGCATGCATTACTCGTGCAGCCTTACTGATTCACAGAGAAAAAACACAAATGGCACACAAGTTGCATGCATTACCGTTACAGCCTTACTGATTCACAAAGAAAAAACACATATTTCATGCAGGTAGCATGTGTTACCCTTGTAGCCTTACAGATTCACAAAGAAAAAACACAAATCGCAAGTAAGTAGCATGCATTACTCTTAAGGCTTTACTGATTCACACAAAAAAAAACAGAAATTGCATGCAAATCGCATGCATTACCCTTACAGCCTTACTGAGTCACAATGAAAAAAACGAAATTGCATGCATGTCGTATGCGTTATCCTTATGGCCTTTATGATTCACAAAGAAAAAAATACAAATTACACGCAGGTCTCATGCGTTACCCTTTCGGCCTTACTGATTCATAAAGAAAAAGCACAAATTGCACCCAAGTTGTTTGCGTTACCCTTACGGCCTTAATCATTCACAAAGAAAAAAAACAGAAATCGCACACAAGTCACATGCATCACCCTTACGGCCTTATTTATTTACAAAGAAAAAAACACAACTTGCAAGCAAGTTGCATGCGCTACCCTTATGGCATTACTGATTCACAAAGAAAAAAACACAAATCGCACGCTTACAGCCTTAAATGATTCACAAAGAAAAAACACAAATTGCACGCACGTCACATGCGTTACCCTTACAGTCGCATGCATTACCCTTAGGACCTTACTAATTCACATAGAAAAAAATAAAAATTGCACAAAAGTCGCATGCACTACCCTTACAGCCTTACTGATCCTCTAAGAAACAAACACAAATCGCACGTAAGTCCCATGGGTTACCCTTACTCCCTTACTGATTCACAAAGAAAAAACACAAATTGCAGGCAAGTCACATGCGTTACCCTTATGGCCTTACTGATTCACAAAGAAAAAAACACAAATTGCATGCAAGTCGCATGCGTTATGCTTATGGGCCTTACTGATTCACAAAGAAAAAAAAATCACTAATCGCATGTGCTGACATTATAGTTACCTCTGCGTTTAGTATTGCCTAGAAGAGTGCACTTATTTAAAAGGAGGATCGTGTTTCACTTTGTTCTCACCTTTAAGGGGACGGCAGTCCACAGGGCCTTTCCAACTCCCCCTTCCCGTGCACAGGCAGAACATCAATTAACTTGGCTTCTGCTCACCTTATCAAGCTTGTGTTCACTGGTCTCTCTGCACTGGGCGGCAGGGGGTCTTCCGATGCAAAGGCTCAAAGGAACTTCCTGGAGTGCTTCAGCAACTGTTGCATGGTGAACGAATATGCTCTCTTGACTCAGAAATGACCACACAGACTCTTCTTGGCAGTTCCAAAAACAGTATTTACTAATTTGCGACAGGGAGAAAAACACTGCAGACTGCACCTCGGCCCTACATGACCTGCCTCTACGGTTTTTCTCAACTGCCTGTTCACAGACAGGCTCTTACATACAAATTAGTACAATACTTTATTACACATGATTAATAATTGATAACTTGAAAGTTTACAGATTAACATGGAAAACACACAAAACCATGTGACCCCAAATCCCCAAATTCGTAGGTTAAGACATTACTCGCTCTTTATTACACATTTGACAAAGGTTTCTGACTGAGCATTCATTGACCTCTTTGACCTATGAATGTGTACATTCTCTTTTGTAATTGTTCTTTATGTGAAGTGTATGTTGACAGCATCATGGGTCCGAGACTCTTGAGCGTTTGGAATTTGGTTTCTTTCCTGCATCCATTGTAAATTGTGCATGTGTGTGATTTGGACTAATTCAATTATGTGCCCAGTATCTAATCAGTCTGCAATCTGTTTGTAGGCACGGAGGATGTGCCGGGCACTCGTGTGCTGATGTCATAAATACCTACAGGTTGGTCGGATATGAGTTGGCCTTTAACAGATTACCCTTTTATGTTTCTTAATCCGTTACATCCTTGAATGAACCTTTCACCTTGCTCATGTTAAGCTTTAGGGTTTGGCCTAAACTGCTTTTTGATTGTGAACAGTGGTGTAGCTTCTATAGATGCTCAATGTTGTGCAATGTATTTTTATTTCATATTTGTGGTAATGCATTTATTTTTCACAACTTCTACAGCACCGTCAACCGGGATGTGACTCCACAAACTAGCTCCCCACTCCTTCTCAGAAACCATGTGCCTCTATAAAGCAATTTCATAGGCCTCAAACCATCTGTCTATGTCGTCTCTCACCACAAAATCAGACATGAAACCCTTGGATAAGTAAACCCTCCTGTCAGAGGGCACTGAGGAATTTCTGCCACCACTGGACTCTACTTTTATAGCCTTCATATCCAGTTCCTTCAGGCTCCTCTCATGAGCCAACCACTCTAGAGCAAGCCTTTCCTCCATGGCTGGGCTCTTTTTCTTCTCCTCCTCCTCTATGCCCAGCCTTTTGTCCTCTAAGGCTGTCGCCTTCTCCAATCCGAGCTTAGCCAGTTCCATTTTCAATTTCTCTCATCCCCCCTGTCCGTCAGCTCTTCTAGGGACAGGCCTCTAGATGAAATGCTGTTCCCTGCCCTGGAGGGAACCTCCACTACATTGGCTCTCTGCTCCACAGGCTGTTCCAGATACTCCAGTGAATCCTAGTCATTCTCCATTATCTTATCCTTCTTCCCTGGTGTCACAGGTACATCCTGAGCATCTAACCAGGCCCTCAGCACCGCTTTCAGGTCTACCTTCCTGGTGAAGCCTTTCGTAGAAAGCCCAAACCTCTTGCAGAAATCATTGAGCTGGGCCACAGTGCAACTCTGTAGCTTACAGTCCATTTGTGCAGGTGAAGGTGCAGATGTATGACCTCCAGTCAGAGACATGATTTTAGAAAAAAGCAAAAATGCTAACCAGGGAGAAAATAAAAAATAAAAATGCCAATCAGAGAGAGTAGGGAAAAATGCCAAAGAAGATCAAAGACAAATGATTCGAATTGGTTTTATATGTGGATGGTAGGGTACACCAAATTACTGTAAGGCACTGCACAAACACAAGTCCTATCCTCACTACTAATCACCAATATTAAAAAATGGGTTTCTGGTTGCCAGGGGTATGCACCCTGTCCAAGCAGGAATCAAAATCCTTGTCAGGGTAAGGATATGCACACCATAAATTAACCTGTGCTCACCCTCTAGTAGCTTCACATCAAGCAGGCAGGCTTTAATTAGGAGGCAATGTGTAAACCGTTTGTGCAACACTTAAACCAGCAAAACAGTAAAAACATCACACACAAATAATCCACATGAGGCTAAAGAAATATAACTTAATTTAATGAACAAAACAAGATAAAAACGACAAAAATCTAATAAGTAGAAGTTGAGATATGAATTTTAAAAGACTACCTGCAAATGTAGTACTTAAAAGCATAAAACCAGGGCTATCTGGTCATGCTAGAGCAGGCAAAATTTGAAAATTCAGGCCGATCACTCTGGAGCTTGGGTCAGATAGAGGGACCAACCATGATCTGCTGAAAAAGTACCTTGTTGTCTCGTCGACTGGACCTGTTACGAGGAGCAGAGGATGTGTTGCGTTGGCATCAATCCTACTGTATGAAGGTGATGCAATGCAATCCGAGCCATGCAATCCAAGATGCATCAGCAGCAGTTCCTTAGCAATGTAGGGGATGTGCCATTGTGGAGCCACACAGCCGGTGATGCGATGTCTGTTCTCAGTGGCAGCATCAGTGTGTCAAAAGGAGATGCATTGGTTCCGACTGTGCATCGCCGGTGATGCATGGATTTTACAGTTGCATCACTTTATAACCACTTCCAAGGGCGGGATTGACACCACTTGGCAGAGCAAGACTTGCAGCAAAGCAAAGTCAAGGTGCTGTTGTAGGATTAAGTGGTCTTTCATGTCCCTGATACTTCAGAACAGGAGGCAAGCCAGCAAGCCCTTAGATTCAGTTTGATTCTGGAGATGTAGAGATGCAGGTCCTGTGCATCTCCCTTCCAGGCAAGGAGGGCAGCAGGCCCAGCGGGTCAGGAGTCCTGCTAAGTCCAGTGTAGTCCAGCAGAGTGACAGTCCCTTCAGAAGCACAGCAGTTCTTCTTCCTGGCAGAATGTCCTCAGGTCGAGAAGTGTACTGAAGTGGTGGTGTCTGAGGTCTAGTATTTGTGCCCAGTTGTGCTTTGAAGTACTTTATTTGGAAGCCTTTGAAGTGCGCAAAATCCCTTCTCATCCTGCCCTGGCTCCAGACTCACTACAGCAGGGTATGCAGCCCTTTGTGTGGGGAAGGCATGGCCCATTTGGGTACAAGTGTCAGCTCCCCCCTCCCATCCTGCCCAGAATGGCCCATACGGATGTTAATGGCCCATACGTAAGTTCCCTTTGTGTGTAGCTGCCTAGAAGACATGCACAAAGCCCAGCTGTCACCCACCCCAGACATGTATTTAGAGACAGGCAGAGGCACAGAATGGATGAAGTAGGAAAATGTAAAGTTTCTAAAAGTGGCATTTTCAGACATGCAACTTAAAATTCAACTTTAACATAGGTTGTGATTTTAAATTGTGAGTCCAAAGACACCAATCTTGAAATATTTTTAATTTCCCAATTGGAAATTACACTTACAAAATGTAATAACGGTAATCCCAACAGGCCTTGCAGTGGTGAAAAAAGAAATATAGAAGACTTTCACTACCTGAACCTGTAAAACTAAAAGGTGCATGTCCAACATTTACATACTCTGCACCCTTGCCTTGGCGCTGTCCACGGCCTACCTTAGGGGTGACAAATGTAGTAAAAAGGAAGGTTTGGGCCTGGCAAGAGGGTTAACTTGCCAGGTCGACATGGCAGTTTAAAACTCAACACACAGGCTCTGCAATGGCAGGCCTGAGCCATGTTTGAAGGGCTACTGCAGTGTGAGGCACAATCAGTGCTGCAAGCCCACTAGTAGCACTTAAATTACAGGACCTGAGGCCCTGTGCACAGGTAGTGCACTTTTCTTTGGGCTCATTAAAATATCAATTGTGAATAAGCCTATGTTATAATGTTTTAGGGGAAGAGTACATGCACTTCAGCACTAATCAGCAGTGGTAAAGTGTCCAGAGTCTTAAAGCCAGCAAAAATGAAGTCAACAAAACAGGAGGCCAGAGGGCAAAATGTCAGGGAAAACCACGTCAAGGATCACTGGTTTCACATGTTCATAGAGGTAATATTAAGTCTACAGTATTAAGTGTGTAGGTTTTGCCTACTTTAAAGGTCTCACAGGACATGCAGTTATCACATCGAAAGTGACCAGCAATTCGGGTAAGATTCAGATATTGTTGAATAGAACATTTAGGGGGTCATTCTGAGTTTGGCTGGCGGCGGGCGCCGCCAGCCAAACGGGAACCGCCAGAATACCGCTGCGCGGTCAAAAGACCGCCGCCGTTATTCTGAGTTTCCCGCTGGGCGGGCGGGCGACCGCCAGAAGGCCGCCCGCCCGCCCAGCGGGAAACCCCTTCCCACGAGGAAGCCGGCTCCGAATGGAGCCGGCGGAGTGGGAAGGGTGCGACGGGTGCAGTTGCACCCGTCGCGATTTTCAGTGTCTGCTATGCAGACACTGAAAATCTTAGTGGGGCCCTGTTAGGGGGCACCGCGACACCCGTTACCACCAGCCAGGTTCTGGTGGTCAAGACCGCCAGAGCCAGGCTGGCGGTAAGGGGGTCGGAATCCCCATGGCGGCGCTGCCTGCAGCGCTGCCATGGAGGATTCCCCAGGGCAGCGGGAAACCGGCGGGACACCGCCGGTTTTCCGTTCCTGACCGCGGCTGTACCGCCGCGGTCAGAATGCCCATGGGAGCACCGCCAGCCTGTTGGCGGTGCTCCCGCTGTCGTTGGCCCTGGCGGTCCATGACCGCCAGGGTCAGAATGACCCCCTTAGTTGGTTCGGCATAAGCCTTCACTGATCTTTGTTTTATATTGGTGTCTTCATTAAAAGCCAACATTGGCCTTTCATGAAAAATAAGATTGTCATCTAACTTATTCCAGTGTTTGTGAACAATTTGTGATCTTCTTAGACAAGGTATCAAAGGTAGACACACACACTAGTGTGGATTCTTTGGGTCTCTCTTTGATTTATAAGAGGACTTCTCTTTTATTATACCAAGCACGTTTCAGTGATTTCCTAAGCAATCTGTGTGGGTAGCCCCTTACTTTCAATTTGGCAATGAGTTTGTTGGCTTTCTCAAAACAATTCCGTCTTTGGTGCAATTTCCGCATGGTCGTAAAAATTGTCCAAATGGGAGATTATCCTTTAATGCCTAAAGGTGATGACTATCATATCTCAGAAGGGTATTTTTAGCTATGGGTATGCATTTAAAGTTGTGTATAATTTACGGTTCTCAGTTTTGATGGCTAAATCTAAAACATTGAGGCACGAAGAAATGAACTTAAGTGTAAATTGGAAGCTCGGGGTTTTGATACATTTACAAATCAGAATCAGTGAATCGGCATTCCCTTAGCAGATCATCAAAACATCATTGATGTACCCTAGCCATTTTATTATTTTAGAATTGAAAGGATTAGCTAGAGTAAAAATGACTTTAGATCCTAAGTTTATCACATAGGTATTAGCTATGTTGCATGCGAAGACCACAACCATTGCTGTTTCTTTTATCTGTTCAAAAAATTGGCTTTCAAAGATGAAATAGATCAGACTTAGAGCCAATAAATGATGATGGTACTAGGCGTGGGCGAGGTATAGTCTCTAAAAGGTCAAATAGGAGTGAGACCACCTCATATTCAGCAATATTGGTATAAATACTTTCAGTGTCCACAGTGACTACGATATCAGTTTGTGGATTGAAAGGGAACTATTCAATAACATTGATTACTGCCGTAGTATCCCCTATATAGGAAGGAGTATTAACAACAAATGGTTTTATAACAAAATCAACATATTGAGCAAGTGTTTCAGAGTAGAGATGCACATGGAACTACAGGGTGACTAGAAGGGTGGGAAACGTTTTTGTGAATTTTGGGAAAGATGTTTATGGCGCAACAACTTTGAAAAAAACCCTTTATTTATCAGTTTCCAACATATTACAAGAGCACTGAAGCTATGACACAATAAAGAAAAAGACAGCGCCTTGCGCTATACACCATTAGAGAAGATATGAAGAAGGAGGAGGGAAAAACATGAGGAGAGGCAAAGAGTAAGAAAGGGAACAATAATGCGAAAATAGGAGCAGAAGAGATATACAACAACAAAAAAGTAATACATCATGAAGGGTTTACCCAGTATGAGCTTTGGGGGCTACCTCTCAAAGGCAATCAGAGAACACGGGTGGTCAGTTCATCCCCTCGTGCTCTTTGGTATGATCAAGTGACAATAAATAGTCCCGCAGTAGTTGCCAGATTTTCCTGGATTTGGACAAGCTGGTTGCATGGAGGCATACAGTTTGGAGATAGTGTCACAATATGACAGGCTTTTCAGCCAAGCCGACACTGTGGGAAGATTACCACTGCCCCATTGGCACAAGATTTGCTGCACGGCCAGGAGCAGCTCAGTAGTGGTGTAATAACTTAAACCCCAAGGCAACAGTTTAACATACCCTAGTAGGGCCATCAGGGGGTTCTGTATAACACATAGGGCAGCAGTGGGACCTAGTGGGGTCGAGTTTGGCTAAGGCCTTAGAGGCTGTATTTGCGGGGTGGAGATATTTGTGATGTAGCAATTTTTGGAAATCATTACCAGAGGTAGGCTTGGTTTGGGTACAGCAATAATATCAGGTCTTATGGGGGATGAAGAGGTCTAGAGTGTGCTCCCAGGTGGCTTTAGCTCGCTGTGTGTCAGTGGGTCTCATTTGAAAGGAAGTGTGATGTAGCCTGGAGATAATGTGACAAGAATCCGGTGAGTAAATCACTAGTATAAGAGGAGGAATGTCCTGGGGCTCCTCTGGATAGGTGAGCAGAGTCCCCTGAGGCGTGCAGAGTAGGTACTAAAATACAAAGCTATCTATGGGCGTCAAGCCATCTCCCTCTATCAGGATGGGACTAGGATTAAGTGTACCATTAATAAATAAATCACCAGTGGTCTGCAGGGTGTGGGCACAAAAGGAGCATAGCACCAGGCGTTCCTGAGTAAGCAGAAGCCATGGATTATTAAGGAGAGGAATATGGGGAGAATATAGAGTGTCCCTGCCTAGGTATCACAGCAGCTTGGCACAGGTAGTTATGAGAGTCTGTATTTCCATAGTGTTCTGTGGTAGACCTCACAGTAGGATGATAAAAAGGGGAGTATGTGGCGTTTGTGTTGTTTCAGGTTTAAGAAAGGGTAGCATGGCATCTGGATGGTACCAATGATAGGCATAATGGGCTTGAACCAATAGAAAATATAGTTGGAGATCAGGGACTCCAAAGCCGCCACACTCATATGGGAGTGTGAGTACATCCCAACGAATGAGGGGCAACGGTCAGCCCACACAAGGCTTATCAGATGCCCCGCAGTGTGATAATTTTTTTTGCAGTTAGTGCAATAGGAATATTGAAAAACAAATAAAGAAATCGTGGTAGCACCACCATTTTAATAATGGCTATATGCCCCACCATACCTAATGCCATATTGACCAATTGATTAACCTATGTCGCAAGTTTGGTCACAGCTGGGCCAGAGTTATGCTGGATCACCTCCGAGCTGTGCTTGTGGATTTAAACACCCAGGTATTTTATGAAATCCATACACCACTGCAGTGGAAACTCAAGGTCACAGGGTGCAGTGGCATCCATAAGTGAAAATAACTCAAATTTATTCCAGTTGATGTGCAGGCCAGATAATACCCCGAAGTGCTGCAACTCGTGTATGAAAGGGGAAAGTTTGAGGGTGGGTTTGCGTATAAAAACAAGATATCATCCGCATAGAGGGATACCAATTATATTCCATGGGGAAAACTGAGGCCCCTCTGAACATGCCACTCCTGCAAATGCCAGAGTAAGGGGTCCATAGCAATGATAAACAGGAGTGGGAGAGCAGGCAGCCCTGTCTGGTGCCTCAAGTTGAAGGAAATTGTACAGAGAGTGAGCTATTTAACACAAGCGAGCCATAGGGTCTTTGCATAACAGCATAATGAGGTGTCGTAAACCATTAGAGATACCTAGCTTAGACAGCATTGCATGAAGGAAGAGCCATTCAGGAGAATCTAATGCTTTTCCACATCCAGTATGGCCACAAAAAGTGTTCGAAAGTTAATAGAAGTTGAGCGCTGGGGGACAAAGCCGGACCGCATTGAGGAAATGTTGCCATTCATTAACAAAGAAGGGTGGGTGGCCAGGATTTTAGCCAAAATGATATTGTTGTGATTTAAAAGAGACAGTGGCCTGTAGGCGGTACATAGTTGTGAAGGTTTGTTAGGCTTGAGTAGCAGAGTAATCATTGCGTCACGCAACATGGGATAGAGTGTACCAAGTTCAAGGGACTCAGCATAGTTCTCTAGAAAATGAGGGACCAAAATTGTTTTATACGCTTGTGAGAAAGGGCCTCTTCTGACATTGTAGATCCCCACTTTTTGCCTGGAAAATGATGTGGTTTCAAACTGTAAGTGCCCTGGGCTCCTGCTAAACAGGTTCCCAGGGTCGGATCTCTTCCCTAAAGCTGTACTATGTTTGGTACTACAGTCACCTTTGTGTGTACCTAGTAAACGGTACTCCTGGTACCTAGAGCCTGGGTACTGAAGAGGGCCCCCCAGAGATGCATCACCAATTGTGCCACTCTGAGAGGCCTCACACCAGCCTCATGCAGACTACAATTGCCATTGCCATGGCAAGTGCATGACAAGGTGTATCCAAAGATGCAAACTCAACATGGTACTCACAAAGAGTGCCATGTCCAGTAACACTGCATGCAATATCGGTAAGTCACTCCTCTGGCATGCCTTACAGCCCTAAGGCAGGGTGCACTATAATGCATGTGAGGGCATATGTGTTCATGAGCAAATATGCCCCTGCTGTGTCTTTGCCAGTGCTTAGACATAAAAAGTGTAATGGAAAGCCATAGCAAATACATGTAGTGAACACTGGTCATGACAAGTTCCCCAGCTACATGATGGCCTCTCTGAACCCTGGGTTGTTTGGTATCAAACAACTCCGAATAATACACCCACAATGATGCCAGTGTTGGATTTATTATAAAATGTGCCCAGAGGGCACCTTAGAAGTGCCCTCTGCAAAACAGCCCTGCCATAGTTGTTGACTGGTCCTAACCAGCCTGCCACCACCAAACATGAGTCTGGACTCCTTGGGTGACAGTCTTTTGCTCTCAGGAGCCAGAAGAACAAAACCTTTACTGGGTGGAGGTGTTACACCTCCTCCCCCAGGCAGGCACCCTGCACCAGCGATAACACCTTGGAAATTCGACCCTGGAAATCTGGCTAGCAGCAGATGGCCGCCCAATGGTTTTTCCCCCATTGTAGGTGGGAAACAGGAGGGAAAACTAGCAAGGATAGGAAGAGTGGCAATCACCAGCCTGCACCACCTCTCAGGTGTGGTAGGTGAGGTGACCACTCCAGTTCCTGATAATAGACAATCAGGGTTAAGAATGTGATCCCTTCCCAGAGGAAGTGGTCACTTAGTGGGTGTAGCCACTCTACCGTAGGTGGCCCATTGGCCACTGCCAGGTACTCCCCCTAACATCCCCCAAATGCAGTATTTATTGGGCATCCCTAGACCATGAGATTAGAGCCGATGGACAGGAGAAGACAGGAACAAAGAAGACAAAAGGCACAAAAACTGAAGTCCTGCTGCACAAAGAAAAAAGTGCAAAACCCTGCCTGCTGCTCAAAGTACTCGCCTGCAAACCTGAAGGACTCTTCAAAACCCCAGAGCACCTCCAGCCTTCTAAACATTGCCAAGAACCTTCCTCAAAGTGAAGGCATCACTCTCTTGGACCATGCATGAGAGTGATACCTTCACTGCAGGCAAGGAACCATGAAGTCCTGCTGGTTCCTGAAGGAACCTGCTGCTGACTAATGAACCAGAACAAGCAGCCCAACCAAGGTCAAAACTTACCTCTGTAACAGATTTGATGACTCTGGGACTTTCAGGGGCTGTGGCGTACCACTACCCAGGGTACTGAACCCCTAAAGTCGGATAACTACATGCAAAGTCCACTCCAGATTTTTTTTAAAGCCCAGAAGCAAGCACCAGTTGAGGGACTTCAGGACACTCAAAAACTACCCCCCTAGAGTGGCCCTGTTGACCTGCAATCTACCCTCTAAGTGACTGGCTCCTGGCTCCAAGGACTCCAAGATGCACAACTCTTGGCTGACGTATCTGCGCTGCACCTGGCCTCCCTGGTCCCTGCATCAATAAACCAGCTGTGCTCTATCGGTCCCTAACCCCTTGCAACCTCCACCCTCCAAGGGGACCCACTGGGCCTTTTTTTAAGTCCACCTGTGCAGTGTGTTTTCAAGTGGTCCCTTAGTCCGTTGTGCACCAGCTCCAAGACTGCCAGCTGCTGCTCCTGCTTGAACCAGGAACCTTCTGGACCTCTCCGGCTGGCTCAAAGCACACCTCGATGAACTTGACCTAAAAATACAAGGTGACACTTGTGAGAGCATTGCCTGATTTTATATGCATTTTAAAGATGTTCTCATTGATTCCTATGGTGTCTTATTACGCACAAAAGCAGAATATTTTGTAAACTGAAAAATCATAATTAAAAAAGTACTCACTGTAAATTGATGCTCTTCATCTTTGAAAATGTATAAAAACCAGAAGTATTTTTGTAAATTGGTCTCAAGTTATTCTTCCAAGTGTGTGCCCACATTTATTGATCCTGTGAGTACAGCAAATGCTTAGCACATCTCCAAGATAAGCCTAACTGCTCACCTACATTACCACAAAAACAGAGCATTAGATGGTCTGCTTTTTACCTCAAGATAGCAAAGTGGGATTGCTTAGAATCTCTGCACGGTACACATAATTTTTGTACACTATATAGAGAGCCAGCCTCCTACAACGCTTTAAAAAATTATTTGAACGCTGTAGACAGGTCACATAGTTAGCGTGATATAGGGGCCGGAGAAGGTGGGCCAGGGTGAGGGCCGGTATCTCTCCCTCACCATATTTGTACACTATGGCATATTTCCCCAAGTAAGCAACTTCCTGCACAGCTAGGTCTCGAAACTACTGTAGGAGTGCTGACCTTGTGTGTAAGGGCACAGTGCCAGTGGTTGATATATTAGCCTATGTCCCGTAGTTTCTCCTCGACTTTGGCAAGGCCACTGCAAATGCTGCGAAGGACCCCAGCATGTTTGATGATGCTTACGCTGCATATGTAGGCCTTAAAGGCCTCCCATAAAGTTGAATGATTCTGCACTGTTTCTGCATTTATGGCAAAGTATTCAGTAATAGCATTTCAAATTTGTAGTCAAGAAGCCAAATCAAGGAGTGCGTTCACTGGGAAACGCCACTGACTAAGCAGGGGAGTTGCACTACATATGTGTAGTGTTGCCAAGACAGGGCCACGATCAGACAGTGTGCAAGGGAGGTGTAAAATGGCAGTTAACCGTAGCAGCATGCCCTGGGATAGGTACCAGTGGTCCAGATGATATGTGGGGCATAATAAAAAGTATAATCCCTCCCATGTGCATGCTTGTAGCACCAGGCATCAGTAAGATGGAAATTGTCAAGGAGGTTTGTAAGGGCCTGTAGGGAGGGTGGTTTCACAACCACAGCTGAGCCTGTTGAATGGAGGGTGGGTTGGCATGTAATACTGAGGTCTCCACCTAGTATAATGCAGTCCACTTGATGTTGGCCAATCTGTGCAGAAAAGTCAGCTTAAAACTCAGGGGACTCTGTGTTTATTGCATAGACCTTTATGACCAATGTAGACTGACTTGCTAGTTTACCCACCACCAGAAGCTATCTCCCCTCTGGGTCCGTGATACTCTTGATGATACAGACCCCTCAAGAATCAGAACTGTAATAAGAAAGGAAGCACTGGGAGCCCCATGTGACTGCACAATTACACTCAATGCATGGGAATAAGTGATTCTCTTGGAGAAAAGCCATTTTGACTGCAAGTCGATTAAGATATGTAAGGACCTGTTTTCCTTTCCTTACATTTTTAAGACCTCTGATGTTTCACGTCATGCAGGTGAGTATTAATACAGAGTCTCTATTTCGATGTGCAGCCATAACGACAAGGAAGAAGAAAATTGTGTGCGTGCAGAGGGGCAAGACCCCGATGTGCCATATAATTCGGTGAGATTGCAGCTGCAAGATACAAACAAATAACAGAACAAATACCTCTCCCCTCCACACACCATGGCAATAACAAGGGCAGGAGCAGCTCCAAACAGAAGAAAACAATCAATAATATAACTGTACTGGTGTCCACCTTGGGGGGTGACCTCACAGGAGTAACAGCCCTCCTGGACATCAAGGGTAGGTACAATATAAAGCCATGGGGCTAATTGGCAGAGGGGAGGAAGATATAACTGGACTGCAGGAGGCCCAGGAAGGCAGGGAGTGTCAAAATGCAACAAGTTCCTTGTGTCGGCATTAGATATTGTTGCTGGAAATCTTAAGGCAGTCATGGCATGTGGGGAGATTGAGAAATGGATATGGTGGCAGCAGGGGAGCTGGGTGACTCAGTGCTACCTGGCGGGGTTCCACGGATGTTTACAGAACTTCACAGATTCCGCTGAAGTGTTGAAAACATAGTGTTGACCAGCCATCTCTATACGCAATGATTCAGGGTAGAGCTTCCCATACTTGAGGCCTCTGTTTGGAAGAGTGCTTTTAACATCTGCAAATTTGCGCAGGGCCTCCGGCACCAGTGGAGTGAAGTCTGGGAAGAAGGGACGTGGAGACGCCCCAGGAATGGGACGCGGACAGAGTGATATATGCACTCTCTCAACGGGAGAGGTGTCAGTGAAGGAGGTTCTGCCAAGGAGTTCCGCCAGTAGATATCCTTGCATCCGGTGTTGGTGGTCTCCACTATCCTGACAGTGCAAATATTGTTGTGGAGGGATCACGCTTCTAGGTCTTTGTTCTTGGCGAATGGTCTTCAGAATGCATTCAACACATTCAAGAAGTTTCAGCATGTCTGCAATCCCATCCTCGGCCTCCGACATCCTACGTTCAGCACTGTCAAGCCTGGTGGCATGCCGGTCTAGGTGCTCAGACATACCGTCTAGGCGTTGGAACAGGGCATTGAATCTGGACTCGATCACCTTGAGCCCGGCATGGAGCTCGATCATAATGGTGGTAGAGCTGTCAAATGGGGGCTCAGTGGTATAATTTCCTGAGGGCCTCTTGGGTTAAGAAGGTAAATGGTGAAGATGTGGGGTGTTCACGGTCTTGAAGGTTAGTTGTTTGGGATCTTCATGCCCCATCTTGGCGGAATAGATTGTATCTTCAGAGCAATAGCTGTGGAGATCCTCTGTCGGGGGGAATAGCAAGAAGAGTCTCAGACCCTGAGTCCCCCAAAGTAAGTGAGGCACCAAGTCTAACCAGAGGTGCCAGATAGAGCTCACTCATATGTAGCTTTGCTAGTTGAGTAGTGGCCAAGCATGAGATCGCCAGACCGTGAGACTTAAGCCTTAGCAATAAATCCCTATTATGGTCTGTAGCGCTGCATCACTGGGGGGGGCTATGTCATTCACTGGGCCTGTGCAGAAATATGGCATTTACTGCCTATAGGCTGCAGGGATCCACATAGTGGAGGTGAGTAGCGCAGGTCCAGCCGCCAGAATCATGTAGGATCACAGTAAGGGTCAGCACATAATCACCACCCTTACAACTCCAAGTAGTCCACAGCGTTAATAGACCCCATAGACCCGGGTGACATTGCCTGCATCTCACCCTAGAAGATGGTAAGGTGCAAAAGGGCCCGATAGAGTGTCTCCAGAAACCTTGGAGCAGCTCTGACATCAAGTAGCAAGATTTGGGGAGTCGTCCTATCTCATTGAGGCCACGGGTGGTGCACGTGTAGGAAAGTACACTGCTAATCCGTGCCACAGCCCGCTGTCAGGCCATGCCGTCAGGCTCACCAGTGGGTCATATCTCTGTGGGGTCTCTGATGCCCCCGGTCCATGGTCTACACATTGTCAGGCATTATGCAGGCTCCCCTCAACTCAAAAGCAGCAATATCGCACCCAGCGTGTCTGCAGCATTCAGACCACTGTGTGTATGGTGTACCAGGGTCATTAAATGCCCAATGGTGCTGATATGCGGGTAGTGCTCAGCAGAGTTTAAATGCCGTGTGGCTATCTTGGTTGTCGGCTCAGGCCACGTCCCCTGATGCAACAGCTTTACGACAGCCAAGGGGTTTTGCGGCCATAGAATCAAGAGTAGTAGAAAAATATTCCACAGGTCTTCAAACATCTCCATGCATTTGTGTAAGCACTGAGAGATCACAGCCTCCCTCTTACTGTTAAAGAGTGTAAAAGCTTTGTTATAATTTGGCACTCCTAGTGCCAGGGCATGATAGAGGCTTTCTCCCAGCTTTAGGAGCACAATCAAGCAGTTGATGTCCCATGGTAGTAGATCAGGCACATCTTTGTGAGTCAGCCTCCGCAGACGTTTGGCCACTAAGGAAAAGTTGGGTATTCACTGTCTAAAGTAGCCCACCATTCCAATGAACAGGTTACTTTTCACTGCATTTGTGGGGGATTCATTTTCAAAATGGCAGATATCCCATACTGTGACACCTTTCTTGCTCTTTTCTCAATTTGATGTCTTTATATAGGACTTCTTTCTGACAGTACTGCAGTTTGTTCGGGGGCACCTTATGTCCATTTTCTGCCAATTGGTTCAACAAGGCAATAGTATCTAGTCAACAAACATGTTGTGAATCTAATGCAAACAGAAGGTTGTCATCTTATTGTATAACAAAGAGTTACAGGGTAAATGCAGGAATTCAAGGTATTTCCTTAAGATCTGATTAAAGATTAAGGGGGCTCTCTGTATACTCCTGTGGAACTTGGCACCATGCAAACACCCTATTTTGAAATCTAAAGGAAAAAAGCTATTAGTTTTTTTTGTGTAACACAATGAAGAAGAAAGCCTGGCACAAGCTGTCAATGGTAAACCACTCAGCTTCACATGGTATCTCGAATAGTAATAAAGCTGGATTTGGTACCACAGGCACCTGGGAAAATTGATGTTATTAATTGTATGGCAGGTCCTACACTATTCAGTATTTTTCATTTGGTTTCTGCAGGACCATAACGGGTGAGTTACATAGACTCTCCATTATCTCCTTCAGGATGTCTTGCTATATAATTGAGTCAATCACTGGAGTAATTCCAGCTATCGTTTTGGGAGTGAGATTATTTGTGGTGCCCTAGGGTATTCAGTTTTCAGTTTGGTTTGGTTATTTAAACAGCCCCTCAGCTTTAATAAGTCCAACGTCTTGACCTGGAAAATACCAGACTTCTGGTTTTGCATTATCCCTAAGATATAAGGGCAAATCTTCAATAGTTGTTGAGAGAAACAGACTGGTAGCTGTCCCTTGTTATGCCAGTCTGAAATAAACATCTTCATCATGGGTTTGGAATTCGATACAATCCGGTGTGCAATATACAGTGCAAAACAACTCATGAATAATTCTTGTCCTAGAAGGTATATAGTGCAAAATAACTCACACCATAATTCTTGCTCTAGAAGGTTCACAGGACTAGAATCACATATTATAAACTTCCTTAATCCCCTGGGTGCCTGGGGTGAGGTGGCCTCATCCTCGGCCACAGTTCCCATATGTCGCGGACAAGGCCAGCTCGTGCTGCACCCGGCCCACGGGGGAATGCTAGCCCTCCCCATGGGCCTGCCATCCACACCCCCGTCAGGGATTGGAGGGGAATCGCTTTCCCTTCCACCCCTGACCGCCGTGACATCTGATGACATCAGAGCGCAATGGAGCGCAGACCTCATCAGAAGTCGCCTCCCACCGCACTGGAAGCTCAGCTTCCAGCACGGATCAGAAAGAGAAATGAAAGCATTTCTCTTTCGATCAGGTGCTGGGGATGAGAGATGCATCAAAGGAAAGGAAAGGACTTTCCTTTCATGTCTCTCTGAACATTTCTACAGCCCGATCGTGAAGCGATCGGACTGCAGAAATATTCACTAGACACCAGGGAGCTTTTTTTCTCTTGACATCCCTCAGAAGGCACTGAACGGGGGTCTGCTCAATTCTCACCCCCCCCCCCCCCCCACTTTGGACCACAACCTCCCAGAAGCTCTGTACTGTGTGACAATCCCATGCTAAGTGTAGGAAGGTTCCAGGTCGTGCATTGCAGCGTTGGTAACCATCATTCCTGCTAGGATCAATTCTATGGAGGAAGGCAGGAGTGACATATGTGCGATGTATGTAATTAAAATGTATAAGTTTGAATGTAGCGTTACAGGTCGCCTGACGGAGCAAGGCACATATTCCCTTCCACTGTACCTCTTCCAACGGTGCGTTCAGTTCGAGGTCCCAAGCCACTCGAGCCCGCAGAACAGGCTTAGGCGTATCTGCCACCATGGCCTTATATATGTGTGATATAGGATGTTTGCCCCCGTATTCCAGGAGTACCTAAAACAGTACCTAGGAGGGCAGGGCCTCCAGGTAAGTGGGCCATATCTCTTGGGCTATATTAAGTATACTGGCATATGTTAAGAGCTGTCCCTGGTTCAACCCAAAGGTATCCCGTGCCACCTCGAAGGCTATAAAGGTCCCACTGGGGTAGAGGTCCGCAAGGGTTAAGCACCAACCCTCTTGCCAGGGTCGAGCATCCACCGTGGAGGCAAAGTGTCGAAACGCTGGAAGATCCCAGAACTCAAAGTCCACTGCAAATGGTGCGCAGCGCATGACCACTTTCACTGCCCACATCCACAGTATTGCCATATGTTTTATTTTGTATGGGAGTGGTGGTTGTTCCCCTCTACCCCCCTGTATGTAGCAGCTGTGCCAGGTTTTCGCGCCATGTATCATCCCAAAGAAGGGATTTCTCCCAATTGTCACCCTCCATTAGCCAGAACGCCACGTATTTTAACTGGGAGGCTAATTAATAGTACTCTCAATTGGGTAATGCCAGTCCCCCCTCAGCGAGTGGGAGTTGAAGAGTGTCCGCTTCACCTTGCAGCGCCCCCCGCCCATACTAGGGACACAAGCAATGAGTGCAGACGCCTGAATACCGAGCGAGGGAATGTGTCAAACGAATTTTGCAAGGTATACCAGCATTGAGGCAAAAGTACCATCTTTGCGACCGCTACTCGCCCCATTATTGATAATGGGAGGGTGTACCAAAAGTGCACCAAGCCTTCCAAGCCGGAGAGTACCCTCTCAATGTTGAGTTGATTATGGTGTTGGACTGTGTGGGCCATCATAATCCTGAGATACCAGAAATGGTCAGTCTCCCAGCGCAGGGGCATGATCAGCAGTGCACCCGGAGGGAGCCGCGCCAGTGGGAATATCCGAGATTTATTTTCATTCATTCATAGGCCAGACAAATGCCCGAAGGTCTCCAGCTCTTGCATCAATATAGGGAGTGAGACTCTGGGATCCCTCAGGTAAAAAAGCGCATCATCGGCATCCAGTGACAGTAGGGGGCATGTCCCACCCAGAAAAATGCCCCACCTCTCCATGTTACACCTAAGTCTCCATGCCAACGGTTCCAGGGCCACTGCAAAAAGAAGTGGCGACAAAGGACACCCCTGCCGCATACCCCACCATATCTTCAGTTTGTCTGAGCAATGTCCCCCCATTCTGACCCTCGCTGATGGTTCGGTGTAGAGGAGTTTGACCCACCTCTAAAATTGTGGGCCAAACCTAAAGGCGTCTAGGACCCGGCAGAGGTAAACCCAGTTGACGGTATCAAACGCTTTAGCTATATCTATCGAGACCAGTGCCAAGTCCTCCTCACTGTCCTCAACTCCATGAAGGACATACATGAGCCTACAGGTGTTCATAGACGTGTTTTGTCCCGGCATGAACCCACATTGGTCAGGATGGACCAAGTGGGTCACCTCAGTGGCAAGTCATGTTGCAAGGATTTTACACAGGATCTTTGCATCGAGGTTAATCATCGTGAAAGGGCAGTATGACGCCGGGTCAGAGGAGGCAATCCCCGATTTGGAGATCATCACAATGAGGCCTTCCTGCATTGAGTCTGGCAATATATTGGCAATGAATGGCTCATTGTAAAAGGCCAAAAGACGCAGAGCGAGTGCCGTCGCAAATGTCTGATAGAGTTTGGCCGTAAATCTGTCGCTTCCCGGGCTCCTCCCCAATGGGAGAGATTTAATGCCCACCTTCACCTCCTCAAGTGTAAGATCAGCCTCCAGCGCTTGCACCCCAGTCTCACTCAGTTGAGGGAGGCGCACCTCCATTAGTTGTTCCCCTAATCTTTCTGGGTCTGGGTCCCCTAGGTTCTCATATACTCCCTCAAGGTGATCCATGAATGCTGTGACTATATCATTTTGTGTGTTTGCTTCTCCCCCCCGGGGGTTTGTGAGATGGAGTACCAAGGAGCGCGGGCGTTCCTGTCGGAGGGTCCATGCGAGGAGCTGGCATGGCGGGCCAAACCACCATATTTTTAACATGGTGAGGGCCGCCATCGGCAGCCCTCACCCACCGCCAGGTGAAACACCGCCAGGTGAAACACCGTCTGCCAGGGTAGCGGCGCTACCCTGTGGATAATGTTTAATTTCCCGCCAGCCTTTTCCTGGCGGGATATCCCGCCAGGAAAAGGCTGGTGGAGGGGGTGCCCCTGCACTGCCTATGCAATTTGCATGGGCAGTGCAGGGGCCCCGGTGTAAAGCCCCGTCGTGCAGGTCACTGCCCGATTTCCGGGCAGTGATCTGCGCGACGGGTGCCACTGCACCTGGCGCACAGAGGCATTGACGGCGGCTCCAGGTGGAGCCGCCATCAATGTCCCGGCCGAGCCTTTCTGTGAGCCGGCAGGTGGAAACAATGTTTCCGCCCGCCAGCCCACAGAAAAGTTCATTATCTGGTGGGGTTCCAGGGTCGCTGGTGGTCAATGTTTTGACCGCCAGCATAAACACGGTGGTTGTTTCTGCCGTGTTCATAATGACCACCTATGTCTGGTTTCAATCACCTGACATAGAAGGTTAACTTCCTCCTGTTGACTGTTGTGCCCCAGCACTGCGCTTTGCTGGCATGCTGCCAGGACATCCTCCCTGTCAGTCAGTTCTGCTTGTAACCTCTTCCGCACTCCCCACATAAACCCCAAACAGCCTCCCCGGAGTACAGTCTTACATGCTTCCCATTCTATCGCCTGCTTGTGCGTGGACATCCAACTATCTTCCATGTAATCTATTAGTAATTGTGCAATTGTGTCTCTGTTCACTGGATCCTGAAGAATCTCTGATGGGAATCTCCAGCTATACACGGTTCCGGAGGGACAGCCCCATTGAAACACACACATCACAGGGTCGTGGTCCGACAAATATCTTATAAGGTGAGGTACCTTCTGTACTTTGGGGTGGTATGTTGGGTGAGTAATATACGATCGAGCCGACTAAACGTGCCATGGGTATTCAAATAACATGTGCATTCCCTGCAGTTTGGGTGGGTGTCTCTCCAAATGTCTGGAAACCCAAGGTGTGAAGTCGTCATTTAAAAATCTGTTGTCATTCTTGGCTTGATACCCTGTCTAGGGGGATGTCTGTCCATGTCCCCATCTGTAATACAATTGAAGTCCCCCACCCAAAAGATATCAGACCCCATGTGCCTGGACAGTTCACTAGCTAAGGCGGGGTAGAATGTGGGGTCATCCATATTCGGGGCATAGGAATTGAGCATTTCCAATTGTTAACCATACAAGGTCTCCCTAAGCAGAATGTACCTGCCTTCTATATCTGTCTCCATAGAGTGCAAGGCAAAAAGGGACACCCAGGGCTGTCCAGATGTGCAGCCCTCTAGTGAAGGATGAGAAAGTAACATAATAGTTTTGCCCCCTCCATTTTTTGGGGAGCTTTTGCACTTCGATGTTTGTCAGATGAGTTTCCTGAAGGCAGGCTATACTGACCCCTTGGCGCTTAAGCAATGACATCACCCTGTATTGATTGTAGCAGTACCAAGTCCTCTCACATTCCAAGTGAGAAGCGTATAGGTGTTTCAGACTACCATTGTGTGTGGTATTCTAAATGTCTCCTTTGTGGGGGTGCCTTCGGACCATCCTGGCCATAGTGTGCAACAAGAACCAACCTATGTAACTTAGACAACCGAAACCAGAACTTCCCCAACAACCTCCTCCCTCCCATGGACAACTGTAGCATGAATGTGAGTCTATCGGAGCCCACCCACTGTTGTGTCTAGACATTGACACTCCCCTTACCGGTCCAACTGGCACCTGTTCACTAGTTCAGTAGTGGCTACTCCCCCAAACCAATTGCTTACAGCAACAAGACACTGCTATTTGCTTACTATAATGACCTGAGCATGCATGAAACTCAGCTTATTGTCCCAGCTTTACACTGTGGTGGCCTGTGGCATAGCAAACCTAGGAAGAGTCATTCCATTATGTCTGCTTGGCAAGCACATGTTCATTGCTGCGTGGCTGGCCCCCAGTGATCCGAACCAGCAACATTTCTTCTTCTGTGCCGTATCCCTCAGCTCTCCAGCAGGACACACCCAGGGGTGGCCACATTGGACGTCGTCCCTGGGCAGGAGCCCCGGCTGCACGAGGCAGACTCCCCCGAGGGTCCCCGCTCCAGTTGCCAGCTCGCCTTTCCCTGGGAGCTTGACTGCGACATGTGCATACCACCATCCTCCCCTTTGTGGATCCTATGAGTGGTCTACGAGTCTTGCTCCCGATCTTCACCGCCTGGATTGGTAGGAGATCTACTTGGTCGATCCTCCCGTGTCCTTTTTCCTCTCCTGATCTCTCGCCCCGGCCTGTGCTTTCCGGCACCCCAATTTCCAGCCAGTTCCATACCTCCTGGGACTTCTCAAAAAAGTGTGCTTTGCCATTGTGAAGGACTTTCAATTTGGCAGGATACAACACCATATATATGAGTCCCATGGCCTTTAGTTTCTGTTTTGCTGCCAAGAAAGATTTGCATTGTTCCTGCACCTGTTTGGTATAGTCAGGGAATATGGCAATACTGCAGTTTCCATATTGAGGGATTTGCTGCTCACGGGCCACTCTCAGGATACAGTCTCTGTCTCTGTAGTTAAGGACTTTCACAATAATGGCCCTTGGAGGAGCCCCCGGAGGGGGCGGAGGGACCAGGGCTCTATGCACCTCTCAATGACAAAAAGCTCTGACAGACCACGAGGCCTCAGTGATGATCTGATCCAATCCTCCAGGAATCGCTCCGCTGCGGTCCCATCTGATTTCTCCAGCAACCCCAGCACCGAATGTTGCTGCGGCAGGGTCGTCCTTCTGCATCCTCTCCCCTCCTGCCAAGCTCGGCCACTTCGGTACTTACTGTGTTCATCTGCCTCTTCAGTGAGGCCATTTCCCCCTAAGGGGCCCATATGTTAGTTTCCGCTGTGTTGACTTTTTTTTAGACTTTTCAGAGGTCTGCCCTCAGTAAGTTAAGGTCGATGGACACAGTCTCTATCTGGTGTTCCAATGCTGAGCGGAGGCCCTGAATGCCTTGCATCAAGTCTGCTCTTGTGGGCTTTACAGTGCCTCCCCGGGGGTCCCCATCGTCTTCCCCCCCGCAGGGTGAGTGTGGATTGGCTTGGGGTAGTATATTGTGTGATGGAGCATATACCAGCCGCCTTTGCCGCTCTATCTTTCCCCATCTCCTCACTCTGTGGGTACCCCAGTAGTCTCAGGGCAACCCCGCCGAGGGGCAGGAGGATGTCAGTCCCCAGCAAGAATGCTCCTCTCTCCACAGGATACGTCTTCCGATGGAACCCAGCAGCCACCCCAGCGGAGCCACCGGTCAGCGCACCCCAGGTGTCACCAGTCTGTTAATTGAAGGGGGGCCAGGCCGCCCCCAGATCCCAACATCCACCAACAGCCAATCCAGTGGCCACCGGCTGGGCAAAACACACTCCGCTCACTTCAGGCTCACTCAGCCAGCGGTGAAACGCCCTTAAGGGGTCCGCTTATGGCCCGCATGAAGGTGTAGGGCAGGCCCCACCATCTCAACCTGCAGTCCTATCACAGGGTCTTCCATGCACCTCCTTCCTGGCCCCATGCCACCAAATCTCACCTCCGGATGGATTCTCTGCCCCAATCCAGCGCTCTGTCCATCTGCAGCAAAGCAGCATGCCCCGCCCCGCTGGCCTCTGCGCAGCTCCCCGCAAGAGCTGCACGTCCCCCGGGAGGCCAGCCGCCCACAGCTCTGCACATGGGGCCCCTAAGTCCAGGCGGACCGCACGGTCTGTTGCAGCTGTCACAGGCCAGACGATGGTGCCAGCCCCTCTGTTGCAGCACACGGTGGTCCGAGATCAGCCTCCTCCTCACTTCACCTCAGGGCCTGACAGGGGTCCACCCACTGGCCCCGTCACTCCAGGATGCATAAGGGGGCCCATCAGGACCCCCAACTTCTGCCACAGCCAGCCTCACTTCAGCCCGACCGACAGGATCACCAATGCCTCAGGCAGGAGGCAGTCCGCAGCCGTCCTCCCCCACCTCCAGGCCTCCAAGCATCGGATGCTGGTTTTGCGACCCGCGCTGGCCGCCGAGGACCTCCCACTGCCCTCCGCAGCTGAAGGGATTCCCTCCAGGGGTTACCAGGCTCCCCACAGGCTACACTCCCTTTGCCCTTGTTAGAATCAGCAAGGTGGCAGGATTCCTCAGAATTTATGTAGGAAATCCTCTGTGTTGGGGGAGAGAGCTCGGGATCACATCTTGTCAGATGTCAGAGGCCACACCCTCCCTATGCACCAGGGATTGGTGTTTGTGGGTTTTGTTTGGGGGGGGCAACCCCTTGGACAAGGGTTGCTCCCCATGGGGGTACATTACTGTTGGCCATTTCTGCCCCCCTTGGGGGAAGATCGACCTATTTTTGTAAGGCCCATCTGCCCCCAAGTGGGGCAGAAAGCTCATCAGAGACCAGGGATGATTTTTTTTCAAAAAATGAGAGTGGGTGCATGGTCATAACCCCATCCCAAATAAATAGGGACAAAGTTGTTCTGCCCACTGGTGGGCAGATAGGGCAATTAACCCAGATCCACTCCCCTGGGGGACAGAAAGCCTACTAGATGCCAGGGTATTAAAAAATAAATTGTGGAGTGGTGGCTACCAACCAGTAAGGGCATGGCTATGCCCCCGCCCCAACTGAAGGGGGTAACAGTCTTTCAGCTTTCCCCCAGCACATGAAAACATCTTATCCAAGAAGACGTTTGATTATTTGGGGTTTTGGTTTTACATTTGTGCCAAGAGAGCTTGGCCAACTCTCAAAATTGTCCCACTTGGAATGGTGAGGACTGCACTTTTTAGACTTTGGGACACTGCCATGCAGAAAAATCTATGAGACCTAGACATATCTGAAAACTAAACATCTGGGTGAGTCCAGGGTGGTGTGTTTCACATGCACCCTGCACCATTTTCTTACCCACAATGCCCTGCAAGCCTTCATCTTTTCTTGAAATCACACATTTTTCCCACATTTTTGTGATGGAACCTTCTGAAATCTGCAGGAATCCACAAATTCCTACCACCCAACATTGTCACATCTTTACCGATAAAAATTCTTCCTCACTTGTCAGCCTAAAAACATTTTTTTTAAACTACCCTTTTGGACCCGCTTTGGTTCTCCCTCATTTTTGACATGTTTTTGGCTCTTCCCTTTCACATGCACTTGGCCCACCTACACAAGTGAGGTATAATTTTTACCAGGAGTCTGAGGGGAACATTGGGTGGTAGGAAATGTGTCCCGGTGTGGAGATCCCACACAGAAATTTGGGGGGAAAATGCTAAATTTGACGTTTGCTGAGGATTCTGGGCAAGAAACACTGGGGTATCAACACAAGTCACACCACCCTGGACTCCCTCGGGTATCTAGTTTTCAGAAATGATTGGGTTTGGTAGGTTTCCCTAGATGGCTGCTCATCCCAGGACCAAAAACGCAGGTGCCCTCCGCAAAAACCATAGTGTTTTGAGTCATTTCCTGTCGCGGGCACATGGTCTACCCACACAAGTGAGGTACCATTTATATCGGGAGACCTGGTGGAATGCTGGGTAGATGGAAGTTTGTGGTTCTTCTCAGATTCCAGAACTTTGAAGCACTGAAATATGAGTAAAAAGTGTTTTTTTTGTTGCCACATTTTGAGGTTTGCAAAGAATTCTGGGTAACAGAACCTGGTGAGAGCACCACAAGTTACCCCATCCTGGGTTCCCCTATGTGTCTAGTTTTCAGAAATGTCCATGTTTGGTAGGTTTTCCTAGGTGCTGGCTAAGCTAGAGGCCAAAGAATTCACAGCTAGGCACTTTGCAAAAAACAGGTCAGTTTTCTTTGGGAAAATGTGATGTGTCCACTTTGTGTTTTGGTGCAATTCCTGTCACGGGCACTAGGCCTATCCACACAAGTGAGGTACCATTTTTATCAGGAGACTTTAGGGAATGCTGGGTGGAAGGAAATTTTGGGTTCCTCTCAAATTCCAGAACTTTCTATCACCGAAGTGTTTTTAACAGAACCTGGTGAGAGCCCCATAGGTCACCCCATCTTGGATTCCCCTAGATGTCTATTTTTAAAAAATGCACAGGTTTGCTAGGTTTCCCTAGGTGCTGGTTGAGCTAGTGGCCAAAATCCACAACTAGACACTTTGCAAAAAACATGTCAGATTCCAATGTAAAAATGTGATCTGTCCATGTTGTGTTTCCTGTAGCGGGCACTAGGCATATCCATACAAGTGAGGAACCATTTTTCTCGGGAGACTTGGAGGAACACAGTACAGCAGAACAAGTGTTATTGCCCCTTGTCTTTCTCTAAATTTTTTCCTTCCAAATGTAAGACAGTGGATGAATTGCTGTATACCCGGTATACAATGAAAACCAATTGCAAGGTGCAGCTCATTTACTGGCTCTGGGTACCTAGGGTTCTTGATGAACCTACAAGCCATATATATCCCTCCTACCAGAAAACTCCAGCAGAAGTAATGGTATATTGCTTTTGAAAATCTGACATCGCAGGAATAAGTTACAGAGTAAAACGTGGAGAAAAATGGCTTTTTTAATCTCTATTTCAATATGTTTTTATTTCAGCTGTTATTTTCTGTAGGAAACCCTCATAGGATCTACACAAATGACCCCTTGCTCAATTTTGTCTACTTTTCAGGAAAGTTTATCAGTCCAGGATCCAGCTTTGGTTTCACACCCATTTCTGTCACTAACTGGAAGGAGGCTAAAAGCACAAAAAATAGTAAAAAAATGGGTAAGTAAAATGCTAAAATTGTGTTGAAAAATGTGGTTTTCTGATTCAAGTCTACCTGTTTTTGAAAGCTGGGAAGATGGTGATTTTAGCACCGCAAACCCTTTGTTGATGCCATTTTCAGGGAAAAAAATCACAAGCCTTTTTCTGCAGCACGTCTTTCGCTTTAAAAAAAAAAAAAAAAAAATAGCTGTAGTTTGGCTAATTTCTTGCTCTCCTCTAGGAGAACCCACAAACTCTGGGTACCTCTAGAATCCATAGGATGTTGGAAAAAAGGACACAAATTTGGCATGAGTAGCTTATGTGGACAAAAAGTTATGAGGGCCTAAGTGCGAACTGTCCCAAATAGCCAAAGAAAGGCCTGGCACCTGAGGTGGAAAAGGCCTGGCAGCGAAGTGGTTAAACAACCTTATTGTCAACAGCAGGACAGTGCGCGCTCTACGGGCGACTAAAATGCAAAAACCCAGTCTTTATGCAAAGGCATAATTCATGCATTATGTTTATATGCAGTTTGTTAAACTTTTGACCTTGAAAACCACTATTAATGATGTTTGTAATAATTGTTAATTTGCAAGGTATTGCTGCAGGCTTACAGAGTGTGTCAGGGTGTGGTCCCTTTCTAGGACCTTCTAGAAGCTTTCCCTGCCCCATGACTGGGTGTGGTCTGTGGGCTGGGCTTGACTCTGTATAAGGGAGTCAGCCTAGCTCTACGTGCTCACTACCAGCAACTTCCAGAGCTCTGGTCCCGGAGGCCTACAATCATATTTCGAGGCCTGCCCTCATTATATTGACTATCCTTTAGCAGGGCGGTAAGACGGAGGTTGGGCTGGGCACCTGACCCCCATTTTCAAAGACATTTGAGTTTTTGGGCCTAGTTGTGAAACTCCTTGTGTGCGTGAATGTTTTCATGACATTTACATATTCTTGTTTGAATCGGCAAGGTTCGCAATTCAATTCTGAGATATGATTCTTGACATTCCGATCGGCAACAGGGTGCGCGATCATCTCATGATATTTGCATTGTGTATTTCGAATCGGCAAGGTGCACAATTCATTTCCTGACATAAAAACTCTTGACATTCAGATCGGCAGTGTGTGCGATCATTTCATGACATTAGCACTGTGAAACTTCGAATCGGCAGCAAGGTGCTCAATTCTTTTCTGGCAGTAAACTCTTGATTTTCAGATTGGCTGTGCGCGCAATCTTTTCATGGCATTGAATACTTTGGTGTGCAGTGTTTGTTGAGGTGCACACATTTATCCTGAGCTTTTGGTTTTCTCGAAATGCTTGATTCAAAGTGTGGCATTCTTTGTGCTAATTAAGCTCCTAGTACATTTCCTGTTGTTTTTTCATGGAATGTTCAGATAGCCTTTGTCCTCCTGCAAAAATGCAATGTTTATTCTGAAACAATTTTGAAGAAGGTTCTTGTATTCTAGACAGTATATGATATTTCCTGAAAAGCTCAAATGAAACATTGTATTAACCCATTCTTGATTTTTCCAGGTACCTAGATTTCTTGAGGCCTAGTTATAGTCATGTCCTCGGTTATCCATGATTACAGTATAAGAATTCTTAGAACCATAGTCTATTGAAAGTCAATTATATCTTGATATTGTGTTGTTTAACCTCTTGCTTCCTACAGGTCTCCTTCCCGGCTGTTCCCTACCTAATCCCCTTTTCCCCACTTGGACTCTCTCAGGCTCTGTGGTATATCTATTGGAGTTCTGGAGCTGTCTAGTGGTGGACATGTTGGGAACGTGCGCAAGCCCAGAGGATCTGGTCTCCGTGAAACTTATCTTTACAGGCAATTTTTGTGAAACAAGGTTAGTGATTTGTTTATTGGCAACTCCCACAATTTGGATATGTAGGAATAGTTTAGGGATTTCTGCTGTTCTCACAGTGGAGTAGGTCGCATCAGTGTCAAGAAAAATAGAATACTTGATGGGCATTCAACTCAGCTTCAACAAATGGACAATTATGTTCTACCTTTAAGACTGCACCAAATGTGCAATACATTGTGAGTGATCAGAGACATAGCCCTCTGAAGAATCAAAAACAGGTAATTTATTAAAAACACCTGAGTTGTGTTTGGCACCTAATAGTCATTTAACCTTCTTACAATAATGACATGGATTTAATGTATTCAATGTCCCAGCATCAACCCCTGTGCTTGGATCAACAGAACCACCATGACCTCTACAACGTGAAACACCACTTCCTCCATAAACTGGCTGTCCTCAAGATAGATATCCTACTCCTTGCATTCCACCAATGTTACACATGTATGTTGATTCTAAGATCCCTTCTGAGCCAACATCAACTTTTCCTTAAGCCACTTCTGCCTCATTTCCTGCTCATCACTGTAGTATTTTGTATACCAAAGGATCTCATCTAACGGCTTGTTGTGTCAACATATTACATTATGCTGAATACGCATGCTAATCTCCCGCTGCAAGGCACAAAACAATCTGCTCATATTTTCTTTTTCTAGGTTACTTGATCCCAGTGTGCTCATAACAAGTATGCACTAACTCCTTTGCTTCCTGTACAAGCTATTTTCAACCAATCAGTCTTTCTGATGAACCTTGCCCTTCAAAAAATGTATCACTTGGTCTTATTTTGTCATCACATCGGGTGAAGGAGCATTTATCCCAGCCATCCTTGTGGCTCCGCATTGAGCCACTGTATGGACCCTTTGCATTGAGACCATAAATCACTAGGAACCACTATTTCAAATAGTGTGTTTAAGTCCTACTACAAGACCTTTGAAATGCTTACAAACCTATCCACTTGCATGTACCACTGATCTGGATTATCTCTTTATTTCGGGAATTGATTTGTGAAAGTGGCAAAATCACTTCCACTCTAAAGCACATGTACATATATCCTGTGTGCCTCCCTTAGAGGAAGATTTTGAGTCTGCATTTCACATGGGGATGCCAGATGCAGCTTCTCTCATCCCTCCAAAGCAACCATAGTTGTTGTCCTTTTCCTCGTGCTTCTTTTCCCATCTATTCTTTAATTTATCTAAGTCTCTACATTTCCTTATACTGCTGACTAAAGGCCTGATTTAGATCTTGGCGGACAGGGTTACTCAGTTTCAAATGTGACAGATATCCCGACTGCCAAATTACGATTCTATTATACCCTATTGAAATTGTAATATGGCAGATGGAATAACTGTCACGTTTGTGACAGAGTAACCTATCTAAATCAGACCCTAATTCTTTCACGTGCAATTTCATTCCTGAAAGCCCTCATATTCAGATAGCCCCCACATCTAACTGCATGCAGAAACATTTCTGCAAGGATTTAATTCTGTTGATATTTATGTTATATGAATCTGCTAAGTTTAGCAAATAGACAAAGACATAGATTGTCTGTTGGATAAAAATCACCATCAAGTATCAAAATTATTAGTAGCACAGATGCTCTTGAAGTTAGGCACAATCAACACAGTCATTGGACGAATTACATGTATTTAATAGTCCTTGTTTAACAATACATGATATGATCAAACAATAATGTGCTCCATATTTGCAGTGGCATAACAAAGGCCACCACAGCCCCCAAGGTGTGAGGGGGCCCCCTCAGCACAGTAACTGGCCCCTGACTGGGTCCAGGGGAAGAGGGCCCCCACCAGGTACTTTGTAGGGCGCCCCCCTCACGTTTTGTTACACCACTGTACATGTGGTAACTGAAGAAGTGCTTGTGCAGTGCTGCAAGGAAAGAAGTAACTGCACATATATAAAAATAAGAAACATTCTAATTCTTTGGTTGGCCTGCCCACAATATCAAACTTCTATGTCTGTCATAGATTGGCTAATGTTCATCTATCCTTAGATGCTGAAAAGTTGGCGTTTCGATAGTTGAACCCTCAACGTTTTGACCCTTTCAGTAGGTGTGTGCTTTTTATGCATCTAACAGGGTCTTCATCATGGCTGGGCATTGAACAACCTGTATGACAGAATACATACATACCCTCTGGGCCACAGAGTTTAGTAAAACTTTACCATGACTATACACAATTCTTAACACATGAGACCTGATAGTATGGATTCTAGTATATTGCCTTAGTGAAACACTTGCAAAATACA
The DNA here is from genome assembly GCF_031143425.1 of Pleurodeles waltl. NCBI lineage: Eukaryota > Metazoa > Chordata > Amphibia > Caudata > Salamandridae > Pleurodeles > Pleurodeles waltl. The sequence continues at coordinate 523,911,646 of NC_090442.1, forward strand.
GTTCACTAGTAGACATAGTGAAGGGTTCCTTTTGTACATTATATGCATGATTATGGATTTAAATAGTGTGGACTTACATGTAAAATAGCAGAATGCTGTACAGTACAAACAATGGGGTAAAAGCAGTGGCAAGTATGGGAAAGCAGGAAAGGGTAGGCTAGAGAGGTAGGGGACAAGGGTAGGATTGTTGGTATGTAGATGCTGAAGTGAGTCCAGCTAAAGTTTGGAGGAAGAGAGAAAAAGTGACCGGGTTTTGCATAACAGGGCTCTCCATAGTCTTTGTAGCAATATTCCATATATCATGAGTGCGTTAGTTTGTTAGTTTGTAATTGTCATATTCATATCACTTGCAAACCTGACACACTTTTACAAGAAAGGGCCTCAAATGCACTGTGACATAATAGTATCTTGCACACTGCAAAACCTGGATGTGGAGCTTGGAATGCACCTTGATGACTACACTCACAATGAAGTAAACCATGTTGTTAGACTTTTCATCCTTGGTGTGATCTCCCTTAACTTTTTGCCGCTGGTTCCCAGGTTGTTGATGTGCGCTGGACTCTGTTTTTGCTGTTTCTGTTACTCTGGGCACTTTACCACTGCTAACCAGTGCTAAAGTGCAAGTGTCCCTTTACAAAATGTGTATGTAATTGGTTTATCCATGATTGGCATGTTTGATTTATTAATAAGTCCATAGTACGGTGCACTAGAGGTGCCCAGGGCCTGTAAATCAAATGCTACTAGTGGGCCTGCAGCACTGGTTGTGCCACCCACATAAGTAGCTCTGTAATCATGTCTCAGACGTGCCACTGCAGTGTCTGTGTGTGCAGTTTTAAACTGTAAATTCGACTTGCCAAGTGTACCCACTTGCCAGGCCTAAACTTTCCCTTTTCTTACATGTAAAGCACCCCTAAGGTAGGCCATAGGTAGCCCTAAGGGAAGGGTGCAGTGTATGGTTAAGGTAGGACATATAGTAATGTGTTTTATATTCCCTGACAGTGAAATACTGCTAAATTCGTTTTTCACTGTTGCAAGGCCTGTCCCTCTCATAGGTTAACATAGGGGCTACCTTTAAATATGATTAAAGTGTAGATTCCCTTTGGGAACGGATGCACATGTGGGGTTTGGGGTCTCTGAGCACACAATTTGAAAATGCATCTTTTAGTAAAGTTGATTTAAAATTGTGTGTTTGAAAAGGCCACTTTTAGAAAGTGAGCATTTTCTTGGTTATACCCTTTCTGTGACTCTGCCTGTTTGTGGATTCCCTGTCTGGGTCAGTTTGACAGTTGGGCTGGTTGCACCTCACACTAGACAGTGACACAAAGGGAGCTGGGGTTTAGTCTGCATTTCCTGCTGAGCCATCTGTGCTAGGAGGGAGGGGAGGAGTGGTCACTCACACCTGAAAGGGCTGTGCTTTCCATCACACAATGCAGTCTCTAACCCCCTGGTGAGTGTCTGGGGCCTGGCCTGGGCAAGGCAGGATTTCACATTCAAGAGAGACTTTTCTTTGAAGTAGGCCTACCCAAAACCACAGACTTTAGAACACTTCTGAAAAGAGCTGAGGAAGAAGAGCTGCCCTGCCTGTGACTGTGCTTTGTGGACTTATCCTGCAGTTGCTGCTTCTGCCAGAGTAAGAGGGCAAAGATTGGACTTTGTGTGCCTTCCTTGTGAAGATCTCCAAGGCCTTTATTTAGAGCTTGCCTCATGTTGTTTGAAGTCTCAGGGACAGCAAAGACTTCTCTCTGCCAGCACCTGGAGTCTCTATAGAGACTCCTACTCTGCCAAGTGGTGCCCATCCAGTTCCTGGGACCCTGAAAGAGGAAGCTGGTAGCCTAAGAGGAAGAAATCCACGCACAGAACACCGTGCGGGGAAAAGATCGATGCGACTCCAATCTGCGGCTGAAAAATCGATGCGTCGCCGTCTTTGCGGCTGAAAATCAACACTTGCCTGCAACGCGAGCAGTAGATCGACGCCGGCTACTGGAGAAATGACACGCGGCATCGCTGACGGAGGCTAGTCAGATCGCAACCCGCGCTGTGTGGTCCTCGGATCATCGTGTGGCTGGATTTCCGATGCAAACACTGCTGGGCGTGTAAAAACCACACAAAGCCTGCCCGGACCTGAAAGTGCTGACCGGATCGACACATCGCTCTCCTGAGGAGAGAAGAAATGATACAAGCCGACAGGACTAAAGAAGAAACGACGCAAGTGAGGGAAATCAATGCATCACAAGCTCTTTTTGACGCACACTCACCTGTGTGTGGTTATTTTTATACGCACCCAAGGTACATTTTCACGCTTACATGAAGACTCTAATTGGTTTTTACTTGATAACTTGACTTGTGTATTGTGGATTTTCGTAGTTTTGGTCTTCTTTTGTTTGGATAAATATTTCCTATTTTTCTAAACCTGTGTTGTGTCATTCTGTAGTATTTTCATTAAGTTACTGCGTGTGTTGGTACAAATACTTTACACCTAGCACTCTGAAGTTAAGCCTACTGCTCGTGCCAAGCTACTGAGGGGGTAAGCAGGGGTTAGCTGAGGGTGATTCTCTTTTACCCTGGCTAGAGTGAGGGTCCTTGCTTGGACAGGGGGTAACCAACCAAAGACCCCATGTCTAACACATGTGGATATCTGCATGTACAAACAGTCCACAAGATACAGGATAGTAGAATTACAAGGCTGGAGGCCACACATAAGTGAGTCTGCAGTAACCACAAAAGATGGCTCATGCCTGCGACTGTGAATATGCCCTTTGGCACCTTGCTCTGCTAACAAGTGCACTATATGTTCTCTAGTTGCGATTCACAACATTCATCATCACAACTAGTTTTGAACATATGAAGATGCATGCATCTGTATGCACAGATATTTTGCATGAGCAACTGAACACAAATAGCACATCACAAGGAAAACGAAGGGCCAGATGTATCAAACATTCTTGCGATCGCAAAAATGCATTTTAGTATATAACAAGTCCAATCTGTGATTCGGTAACTTGTTGATTTGCGACTACATACCGATGCGGTATTAGGAGGGGGCATGTCAAGGGCGTCCCTTCCTAATACCGAATCGCAGAGGTATGTATGATTGTTTTGTGACGGTGAATGTGGTCGCAAAACAATCGCAGTTACCACCAATTTCAATTTGGTGGTAACCCATTCGCAAAGAGGAAGGGGTCCCCAAGGGACCTCTTCCCCTTTGTGAATGCATGCGAAAACGTTTCTTAAGAGCAGGCGGTGGTCCCACGGACCACTTCCTACTCTTAAAAAATGAAAAGAAAACATTTAGGCCCGTATTTATACTTTTTGACGCTAAACTGCGCTAACGCAGTTTAGCGTCAAAAAAATTTGCGACGGCTAACGCCATTCTGAAGCACCATGCGGGCGCCGTATTTATTGAATGGCGTTAGCCGGCGCAAGCAGAACGCCGCTGCCTGGTGTGCGTGGAAAAAAACCACGTACACCAGGCAGCGCCGGCGTAGGGAAAAATGGCGTTAGGGCATCTTAAAAATGGCGCAAGTCAGGTTGACGCAAAAAAAAACGTCTTAACCCGATTTGCGCCATTTTAAACGACGCCCAGACGCCATTTACATGACTCCTGTCTTAGTAAAGACAGGAGTCATGCCCCCTTGCCCAATGGCCATGCCCAGGGGACTTCTGTCCCCTGGGCATGGTCATTGGGCATTGTGGCATGTAGGGGGCAAAAATCAGGCCCCCCTATGCCAAAAAAAAAAAAAAAAAAAAAAAAAATTTATACTTACCTGAACTTACCTGAATGTCCCTGGGATGGGTCCCTCCATCCTTGGTTGTCCTCCTGGGGTGGGCAAGGGTGGCAGGGGGGGGTTCCTGGGGGCATGGGAGGGCAGCTGTGGGCTCATTTTGAGCCCACTGGTCCCTTAACGCCTGCCCTGACCCAGGCGTTAAAAAGTGGCGCAAATGCAGGGTTTTCTGCCCCGCCAACTCCCGGGCGTGATTTTTGCCCGGGAGTATAAATACGACGCATTTGCGTCGCAGTCATTTTTTGGGACGGGAACGCCTACCTTGCATCTCATTAACGCAAGGAAGGCGTTCACGCAAAAAAATTACGCTCTTTACTCATACTTTGGCGCTAGACGCGTCTAGCGCCAAAGTATAAATATGGCGTTAGTTTTGCGCCGAATTTGCGTCGAAAAAAACGACGCTAATTCGGCGCAAACGGAGTATAAATATGCCCCTTAATTTTTCATTTTTAAACGCATCCCGTTTTCCTTTATGGAAAACGGGCTTCATTTAAAAAACAAAAAGATTGTTTTAGTGAAAAGCAATCACAGACATGGTGGTCTGCTGAGCCCAGCAGGGAACCAACCCTGTGATTGTAGCTATTCGCAATGGCTCGCAAATTGTGACCCACCTCATGAATATTAATGAGGTAGGTCCATTTGTAAGCCCTTTGAATCGCAGTATGAAACTCCTGGAGCTTCATACATTCCAATAGCGATTACCTAATTGCGATTCGCTAAAAATCGCAATTAGGTAATCGCTATTGTGAAGAATGATACATCTGGCCCTCAGACACTCAAATGGGGATATCCAAGAACAGTAATCTGCCATTGTAGTAATCGCTGCCCCAGATGTGCTTACTGGGTTACAAAATAGATACTGCAGCCATATATTTAGTGGATTTCAAAATAACGACTGCTGACATAGAGTCAGAATAAAAGCTCACACTGAATAGGATCAAAATAACGTCATCAGTCTTCCGTGTATGAAGGATAGCTAACATGACATTGATCACAATGCTGAAGAAACAGATTCTGAAGAAATTCATCTAATGTATAAGTCATGTTACAATCAATGTTATCTTATACAGATTTGAAGAGCTCTTTTACACCTAATGGCTCACTAGTACAGTCGAATAACATATTAATTTCGAGAATAGAAATTTCTTATGTTTTTTCTAAAGTCAGGGTGAGAAGAAATTGTTTTCAAGTTCCATAATTGAGATGAGAGCAGAAAACGAACATCCTTCAAACGAATCTTCATGGAAATGGAGGTCTTTGAGAAAAGGGGGGCACTTGAGAAGATGGAGAAAGGAAGACCATAAAGAACAAATGGGAGCATTTCTGAAAATGCTGAAGCATGGATAGATCATGGGAACCCATTAGGAGATATTTGTTTGCAATACATAAAGCTTTAAATCACACTCCACAATAGATAAGAACAAAAGGAAGATTCAAGAGAAGAGGCTTCCATTCATCTTCAGTTTGTATTGGACTTTGACTCCAATACTTTTTAATCTGTGTTTCAGGGTAGTACCTATCAACAGATTCAGTAGTTCGAGAGTACAGAGGCCTGAGAGGCCCACAACAGCCTGACAACTACTGTGTTTTACTACCCAACTAGCAAGGGGGTCACATTTTTCTTGCTTGCAGGAAAGTCCATAACACCATTTCTTCACTACAGGTGGTTTTTGGTACCGAAAAAGGCCCAACATCTAAAGGTCAGACCCATAAAGACCAGAAGGCAGGGCTACCACCAGAAAGCAGTACTTCTAGCAAGATTGATTTTCAAACAGTTTACGTCTATCTACTTTGTAATTTTCTGATATTAATTTGAAGGTTTTTCTTTGAGGTGGGAAATCAGCCGTGAACACACATAAAATTGAATACCAAAACCTTTAATACTTTGTGTAAGTGGTGGTACATAGAGATTACGTAGTTGATGTGTCACAATCCCATTTATCTCAGTATGGCATATACAATGTGGCTATACAAATAGTATGTAATGCCATAACACTTTTTCCTCTCCAGCTGTGGGGTTTGCATACTCCAAATGAAGTTTTAGTAGGAGTGAGCGTACTCCGCAGTATGAGAGTAGGGAAGTCGTCGAACTTCACATGTGTGTGTGGCGCTTTGTGTTAAATTGTCCACGTGGTTGTTGATGTACAGACCCTGCGTGGTCTAAGACTCCGGAGTATATTGGAAAAATGTATGAGACACTTGGTTATATGTTGTAATCTGTCTGGTTTAGTAGGTTGATCAGGCGTGGTCAACAATTCAGTGTGTTTGTAAAGTGGGTGAGAAGTACTTTCCCAGGTCGCGAACAATGAAGACGCTGACTAAAAATGAAGATGCAACAAATTTGATTCCTGAAGAGCCGGATGATGAGGACTTCCGAAAGCGGACCAATCAACTTCGTGTGAAGACAGAAATATTAGAATTCATAGATTTGGTATAGAAATATTATTGGGTAGTGTATAAACGTACTATTAACTGACCAATAGGGAATTAGGGAATAGTTTGGGTAACTTTATATGACAACGTGACAGAAAGAACTTAAAAAGATTAGGAGACTAGACTAGGGAGAGATTTTAGGGAATTATTGCAATATTGAAAAGAAGAGTCTTGAGATTCTGTCATTGGGCTCATACTCTCTGACTGAGAGCCTGATGCTTTGCTGATCGATTGATGATATGAGGACGAAGACTCATTCTGCTTGCTGACCCATAGCGTGGATAGGTAGATATGACAATGTGACTGAATTGCATTTTATTCCTTTTCTTTCTAGTTACCAGCTACACTGTTTTGATAGTTCCCTAGTTAGATGTGATTTCTAATTTTGTGTTCTAAATTGTTTTGCATGAAGCCCACCATGCTGATGCTAATCTGGGTTAGTTGGGGCTATTCACATGACGACTGACAAATTGCAGGGACAAATAGTTGATGAGCTATCTTGCTGAATTTTATGTTTCATATATCGCTATTTCAGCTGACTTTGCTATTGATCTGCACTATTGCATTAGAATGTGTTGTGATTCAAGCCTTGATTAGATTGAGTTTCTTCCATCGCTTTGGTCAACCAGTACTGTTCTTATATATGTTTCATTTGATTTTGAGATTAATGTACATGACTTTAGCATTGTTAATATAAGGGAAATAAACTTACTAAACTTTTACTAAAGGTGTGTTTATTCATTTCTGAAAGGTCATGGTGTGTGACAATTACTGACTCTATTGATTATTGATTTGACTAATGATTATTGATTATTATGTATTGATTATTGATTCTGTTCTGGAGCCATGGTAAGAAAATCTTGAACGAGTCAAAAGGTTAATCGACCTATATGCGTTCCCTTGTAAGTTTACTTATTGAGGTCCGACGTGCTAACAAAACCAAACGGTTGTTTTTTCACAAGTGAAATGAGTAGATTGAATAAGACATAGTTATGAACATAGTCCCCATCAATGCCCTATATCATGAAATGTTGTGCACATGTCGTAGTTTGAACTCTTGCTTTAGGCAAGACTGCTGGTTAAAGTAGAACAGTACTTTTGCTTGTAGGCGACTATGCCTATCCTTCATCAAGTCGCAACTGTTGTCCCAACCTTACCGGCTCACTAGCAGCACCTCACCAGAAACACAATAGTTAACAGTGATTGGTGGCAGCCTTTATGCATGGACTTGAGAATAAGACATCTCATGGAGTGTCGTGGTTAAACAGAGATTACCCCTTTCTCACAGATATATCATGTCTCATACAAACATAGGCAATGACAAAGATGCAGTAAAGTTTCAATAGTTTTTATTTAACACAACTACAGTTTGTGATATGTTGCATATGCTGCAATGATTAGGATAATGAATAATGGAAGAAACAGAATTGTGAAGACGAGAGTCATTATTACAAAGACCCCCACCATCTTGCAATGCATAAAAAAGACATACGAGGTGTAATATGCTCTAACACCCTAATGTGAGAGGCCTAACCGCCTACCTAAAGGAGAGCTGGGTTTGCTAAACCTAATCTGCCAATGCCATGTCCATGAGAGGAGAACCCAACCCTCGTTACCTTGGAATGAGGTCTCTATCTCAGACTCCGTAGGGACACGAAGACTGGGTCAGCATCAAGACGACGTGCAGCATCGATATCAGCGATGGTGGTGATGCCCTCTGGTCGGAATCCCTCTGATTATCTGTCTAAAGTGCGATGTATTTACACAGATCTACCAGGACCCCTGACGTAGGTGTGTTCCCAAACAATAGATAACAGACATGCATGGGACGGCAATTAATATAAACAATCCCTCGAAAGTATAGAGAGGGAAAATCCCTAAGTGTGAACACCTACTGTTTGTTTGTCCTTGTTGCTTGATTTATACGCCTTAGCGCGGTGGCACTGATAATGCAAAGCATAACAACTATAAACAAGACAGCCATCTTAGAAGAGTTAAATAATTAAATAGCCTAAGACAGAGCAAGCTAAGTAGGTTAAAAGTCACTAGGTGACGGGGGCACGAGTCTGCAAACCAGAGGCTAAGCTAACTCCTATCATCCCATTAAAACAGACTAGGATTCACTACACCCTCCCCATTGCCGTAACAGGTATGACGAAGGTACAGGAACCCAAATGCTAAAATTGCTCTGAACTAAAAAAAGCTAAAAGCATAAAAACTAGCTAAAAAATCATTAAAATGTGTTAAAAAAAGGAATAAAAACAGTTAAAATACATACAGAGATGTTAATGTCAACCATGAGAAGCGCAGTGAGCCAAAGCAAGTCAATTTAAATGCATAATTTTTCACCAGGAATGGCAAGTCAATTCATCAAATTATTTGCTGTACACATGATCTTGAAGAGTGTCATCGAAGTCACCAACCAAGGACCTAAAAAATGAGTCAACATCATCTGATGTTAAATCGAGTGCTGGGCGGACAAACGGATCCAGAGAACAGTACTGAGCAGTACTTTCTGGTGAAATGTCATTTGTTGCAGTACCATCGTCCATGGTAGATCTCAAAACGGAAGGCTCATAGGTGGCCTCGCGGAGCAACCTCAGTCTCAAGGTGTATGACCGTGTATGAACCCTCATCGGGAACATCAGCAGTTCGTGGTCCACAGGAGATGTCGGTGAATCAGCAAGACAGACCATAGGCAGATGTTCAAAGAGGCACCATATGCAGCGGAAAACTGGCTGTACGTACCAGAGAAGGGGCCGAAATGACAATGACCAGTCATGCTCCAGTTCCACCAGCAAGAGTGCACCCAAGATCCAAACCATGCGTTCACGGCACGGTGGAGTTGGTGGAAGCAGCTCCATTGCTCTGCGTAGCTGGAAAGAAACAACCACTGCGAATCAGAAGAAATAGCAATAGTAGTCCGCCAATCAAAGTCAAAATAATTGGAAAGCCACCAAACACACTTGAAAAGAGCGAGTGGATGGCTGACAGGATGACTCCGAAGACAGTCTGGAAGATGGACACAAAACCAGACCCAACAGCTTTAAAGAAATGAACAATCCCAGTGGTGCTTAAAGCACTGAATATTCTGGATACCAGTTCTCCAAAGTGCTTGGGGAAGTTGGTATTTAATAGGGATTGTATCTCGGCTGCTGATCATGCAATCTGGAGAGCATTTGTCTCCTTTGCGGATATCAAGGTGACCTCTTTTTGAAACAATAGTGCCTTTAGCCTGCTCAGCTTTTCATAGTTCACATTAATAGTATCTATTTGGGCCACATGTCAGATACTTTTATATCTCCTGTGGGGGGGAACAAAACCTGTCCACAACACGTAACGACCTTCGAGACCGAGATTGCGTAGGCAATTTCTGGTCGCATGCCGCAACAACTTTGATAGTTCAGTACCACATAACTTCCATTGGAAAGTTCATAAAATACCGGATGAATCAAAGGGACGGGAGTACCCTTCAGCAAACAGGCCAAATTTGCGACCCCCGCATTGCAAAGACCGTGAAGGGACACCTGCTTACATATCATTGAATGACTAACAGCAGTCCCACATTCGCTCCCGCTACGAAAGACCTCTGTCTCGCCGTTCAGACATTTATAGTCAATGGGTAACTCCCACTCTTCCTTAATATAGCTATCTCCTAGTTGCTTGTGCCTTCCCACTGCAAGATGTTTCAGGCAGCTTGAGAAATAAATTAAATTATGCCATGTAAGACCCAAATAGTTGAAGGACTCTCTGCTACTGTGAAGGGCAACTCATCTAACTTTTCTACGTGAAGCATGGTGAAACTAGCTTCCCTTTTAGCCATTGTCTGTTGTTCTATGGAAAAATTAAAAGCAATGAAGAATTCACTCCCTTTAATATACTTTTATGGAATACGGGCATTTTTCAGTGTCTGTAAAGTCCAACCCAGCTGCATGATGGAACATAGCTGTGTTTGCCCATGACATAACCGGGACAAGTCTGTCTGAGTGATATCAATAGCAGACGACATTATATTTGATAGTGAATAAATTCTGTTGGACAGAGTATTCATGCCGTTGTCGACAACCGCTCAAGCTTTTCTAAATTTTCCTTATCCAATTGCCTTAAACGCGCAGCAGCCTCAATCTGTGAAAGTTTCCAAATTTCATTGTACATGGCATATAAAAACCTTTTCGAGTGCTGTTTTCTAGGACCCAGCAGAAAATCCTGCAAGTCTACATCTTCAGAAAGAGTGTTCAGGTGTTTCTTAACTGCGGCTAACGTGTTGGTGTGTACCCATTGCTGGCACAGTTTACCCACAATGTATGTCGTAACTATACCTGTATGTTGACCCGACACAAAGCAAGGGTCTGGCCTGTTAATTGAAAACCCCCCTGAAGAGTTCATAAAACGCATTTGACACTCATTAGTGTCAGTGGGCCATATTAACCACCCGCCGGGACTGGAAAGTGAAGAATTATAGGTACCAGCCTTGACCATTACATCCAGCTTTTCCCTGGTGATATTAAGGAAATATTGCCAATCTTTAAACCTTGCCGGAGTGGTGATACTGGGCGTGTACATGTCTTTAAATTTTGCTAACCCTAGACAGGTGGTCTGTTGAATAGTGTCATTTAAGAAAATCATTTGCACAGGAATCCAGGAATCGGGCATGCTAGAAATAAAGCTTCCCTACCCTGTATCTGCCAATCTGTGTTCCCCATACACTTTTCAAGTCAGTTGTGCTCTTCCAGTATTCGTAACCTTCAACTCCGAGCCGGGAAACAAAGGGATCTGAATAAATCAGTTTTGTGTCAGTTAGCAAAATGTTTCTAATTTGTGGTGGAGGTATTTTAAAATAATACGACTCTGCTTTTCCTGTGTCATGCCCAGAAAGATATGTCAATTTATCACTGTAGTATTTTGGGCTCCCCACCGGTGGTGTAGAACAGTGTTCCCACTGTGTGTAGTTTAATACTGGCCTGTATCTAGTGGCACGGTGTAGGTAGTAATGTCCCCAATTATTATAGCAGACATTTCCCCATAATTCATTGTATGTTCATATATATCATCACTTTCAAATGCAGAATAGTCCTTCATTTCAGTTAGCATGGAATCAACTGTTTGGACATTTCAATCATCAGAGACAACATCAGGTGTAATTACATCTATCATAGAAATTTTGAACACGTATAGTATTTGAATAATTTCTGTAGGCCCGTATATAGCAAATGGAACTTTGTCCCACACATTCGCATCAGAAATCAGTATTGCTGTTACATTTACAGGGGACAAGTCTCTTCGGACCTTATGTGAGGAATGATGTGGAATTAAAACTTCACCAACAAGCTCAACAGAGGAGCGATCAGGAATATAGTGACCATTTATGAGCAAAAAGAAAACAGTCACAAAACCAATCCATAAAAATAATGCAAAAAATGTCAAACAGAACCATAAATAGTTCCATGGGTATATTAAATAGTTCTTTTTAAGCCATTGATACATCCTACTTCTTGTTGAAACATTGTCAATCACAGTAGTGGATGAGTCTGAAGAAAAGTCATCAATGTCAATGAAATAGCAAGAGGTAGTCTCTGCAAACACGGGAGCCGGTGCACAATCCGTACTTTGGTCCACTTCACGTGGAGGCTCTTGGTAGACGGCGTCATTAGTCTGTGATGTGTTTGTGTAAACAACAGCCAAATCTTGGATAGAAGTGGTCACTGAAGTGGTGACAGGAACTAGCAAGAGTTCATTTTCTGCCCTCCCCATGGTCTAGGACGTATCTGGAACAGCGTTGGACATTGTTGCATAGTCCGTAGTAGTGTTGTTCATTCTACTGTGTAGATGTATGTCCTGTTGGGTAGGGAGAGGGGATCGGAAGCCACCCAAGGGACCTCTTGGTCTACTGTGAAGGATAGGCCACATGGTGTAATTTGATGTCATAGATGGAGATAAATCTGTTCGTTCGAGAGCCAGACAGCAGTGGTAAGATGACAGTCCTGGTACCTTGAATTCCCAAGACCGGTACAGGTGCTCTGTATGATGGACCAAATTCCTTCTTCGCAGCGATCTTCTCACAAACCAGATCCCTAACTTTAGGAATCCAGCCAGTCGAAGTTTTTGCTAAATCCCTTATTCCCAAGGTGGCAGCACTTGCAGATGATTTATCATCATGAAATTGCTGAAGCTCCTGTAAAACAGTGAGACGTTCATTTATGTCAAATTGTGTTTCTGCTGCCACCATACCAGAGGCATCAAGATCTGGGACATACATAGGTATCCCAAAGAGAACCTCATATGGAGTGCGTCCCCCCAAGGACCGTCTTGGCAGATTATACAGTGCTCTCTGGACCCCATATAGGTGATGCAACCAACTGCGGCCTGAGCCTAATACTCAAGCTGTTAAGGACTGCTTTAGATCACAATTCCGCCTCTCCACGAGCGAATTTCCCTCGGGATGGTATGGTGAGGAGTAATGGAGCTCAACACCCTTCGTCACCATGGTGTCCCTGAATGCCTTAGAGGCAAATGCAGGGCCCTGGTCCTAATGGAATGCTGCAACCGCATATGTACCGCTACAGATCAGCAAGTATTTTATAACAGTCCGAGCGTCAGCCGACCGCTGTGGCCATACCCACAGGAATCTAGAACAAGAATCTACAGTGACTAGTATGTACTTGTATGCACCTTCAGGCTGTAAGGGACCACAATGGTCCAGGTACACACACTGTAGTGGCCTTTTGGACACTAAGAGGGATGTCTGTGGTGGGCGTTTGATATTAGAGCCCTTTATCTGCTGGCAAATGTCACAGCAAAGGACATAGGTGGTCAATACAACCCTGGTGGACGGTGTTAAAACTGCGGAAATACCGCAAACAGGCCGGCGGACAAAAAAAGGGAATTATGACCCTGGCGGAAACCGCCAACAAAGACAGCCACTTTAACACACCGCCAGCCACGGTGGTGCAAACAAGCAGCACGGCTGTCACCGCCAACAGACAGGCGGAAGACAATGTACCGCCCACAGTATTACAACCCGCCAATCCGCCACCTTTTCCGGGGCGGAATCTCCGTGGATAAAAACACGGCAGAAACAGCTTTTGCTATGGGAAAACGCTCACCTGAACACATCCCACGAGGAACGAGGACTCCATGGAGCCGGAACTCCAAATACTCCCTGCCCTTGTATTCTGCTCCTCTACGACCAACAGATACGTAGGCGCCGAAAACAACGGTGAGTACTGCACCTACGACACAGGGGAGGGGTAGGCAAAAGTTAGGGGGACACCCACCAAACACCCCCAACCCACCCTCGCATATTACAACATACACACCAATGCATTCACAAAAATCACAGTAACAACCCACAATTCCCCCGGAAGAATGAAAAGACAATGCGAAATTCGGTCAAACATTGTAATGTGGCAATATACATGTCAAAAAAAAAAATACAGTTATATATTTGAAAATCAGTCATAATTATATACAATACGAGAAGTAGGGCAGATATGTAAATAACAATGTCTGTGCACCAACAGTCCAAAAATGCATGGGCGAGGCCCACAAAGGATACCTGAGCACAATCGGAGAGAACACTGCCGGGGCATCAGATAGAAATACTACAGGCACCTCAGGGGGAAGGGAAGGGGGGGCACCTCAGCCGGATGACTGCAAAGCCAGATCCACTACGGGGCTCCATGCCCATTGATGTATCCTGGGGAGTGCAAAGACACAGTCTCTCAAGTCTCTACAGTGGGTGGGTTGCCCACTGTTCAATCCTGGGGAGTGCAAAGTCACAGTCTCTCAAGTCTCTACAGTGGGTGGGTTGCCCCACTGTTCAATCCTGGGGAGTGCAAAGCCACAGTCTCTCAAGTCTCACAAGTGGGTGGGTTGCCCACTGTTCAATCCTGGGGAGTGCAAAGCCACAGTCTCTCAAGTCTCTACAGTGGGTGGGTAGCCCACTGTTCGATCCTGGGGAGTGCAAAGCCACAGTGTCTCAAGTAGATGCAGGTCTCTACTGGTACTGGGGGGGACTGGTGCCCAGACTGGATGAGTCTCCCCGTGAAAGTTCCTGTCCTGTCACTGTCCCAGCTGCACATGGGATAAGGATACCTGATGTGGCGGGCCATTCATTCCTACCCGGTGCTTGCCCTGTTCAGCGGTGCTTTGCCATGGCGGTCTTTGCCCTGTTCAGCGGTGCTGTGCCATGGCGGTCTTTGCCCTGTTCAGCGCTGCTTAGACATGGCGGTCTTTGCCCTGTTCAGCGGTGCTTTGCCATGGCGGTCTTTGCCCTGTTCAGCGGTGCTTTGCCATGGCGGTCTTTGCCCTGTTCAGCAGTGCTTAGACATGGTGGTCTTTGCCCTGTTCAGCGGTGCTTTGACATGGCAGTCTTTGCCCTGTTCAGCGGTGCTTTGCCAATGCGGTCTTTGCCCTGTTCAGCGGTGCTTTGCCATGGCAGTCTTTGCCCTGTTCAACGGTGCTTAGACATGGCAGTCTTTGCCCTGTTCAGCGGTGCTTTGCCATGGCGGTCTTTGCCCTGTTCAGCGGTGCTTAGACATGGCAGTCTTTGCCCTGTTCAGCGGTGCTTTGCCATGGCGGTCTTTGCCCTGTTCAGCGGTGCTTAGACATGGCAGTCTTTGCCCTGTTCAGCGGTGCTTTGCCATGGCGGTCTTTGCCCTGTTCAGCGGTGCTTAGACATGGCAGTCTTTGCCCTGTTCAGTGGTGCTTTGACATAGCGGTTCTGATACGGACATTGGTGTGTGGCATGACGTTCTCTACACTGGGCATTGGTGTGTGGCATGACGTTCTCTACACTGGGCATTGGTGTGTGGCATGACGTTCCATCATTGCCCAGCGGGGCTGTGGCAGCCGGGGCCCTCCAGGGCACTGACTCCGGCGGTGGTCTCTGGACCAGTGACGATACTTGTGCCCTCCTGGGCTGTGACTCTGGCGGTGGTCTCCTGACCAGTGACGATACTTGGGCCCTCCTGGGCTGTGACTCCGGCGGTGGTCTCCTGACCAGTGACGATACTTGGGCCCTCCTGGGCTGTGACTCTGGCGGTGGTCTCCTGACCAGTGACGATACTTGTGCCCACCTGGGCTGTGACTCCGGCGGTTGTCTCCTGACCAGTGACAATACTTGGGCCCTCCTGGGCTGTGACTCTGGCGGTGGTCTCTGGACCAGTGACGACAGTGCTGGCGGTTGTGTGTCGACCGCCGAAAATGATGGCGAACTTCTCCGCCGTGACACTCACAACAGGCTGGGCAGACTTCCTCTGGCCCTTCCCCACCTTTGGTGGAGTCACAGCTGACTCTCCAATCCCCTTGGAACCCATGTCAGTTGTTTTCCCACCAGGAGTCTTAACACGGTCCCGTCGTCCACTCTCCAATTTTAGAGCCTTTACAGGGGGTGGGCTGTCAGTGCCTTGGCTCCGGGTCCTACTGCCTGCCCTGGTGGCCGGTGCGCTCTACAAACCTTGAACAGGCACCACTGGTATTGGAGGCTTTTTGGCTGAGGCGTTACGACGGGACTGATGAATTGGAGGGGGTGGGGTGGGGGTAAAAAGGTCAACTTTACAGAGGGACAGTTTCTGACGAACACTGGGATGGGTAGCTGGAGGGGGTCTGGGAGTGGAGGAAGAGGAGGTGGTTGTCGGAGGTGTCACTTTAGGTGTTTTGGGTGCAGGTGCAGGTACTGGAGGCTGTCGTGAGGTGGATGGATGTTGGGTGAGTGATTGCCGGCATTTGTGTACTTTGGAAGGGGGCGTCACAGACACACTGGGAGAGGACACAGGGGACGTGTAAATGGCAGTGGAGGTGGTGAGTGCAGGTGAGCGGCTGGTGGTGATGGGCGTCCTTGTGCGAATCATGGTGCCTGTAGATGTGGTGCATTCAGGTGTGTGTGTAGATGAGACTGGGAGGGAGGAGGGAGAAGAGGAGGAGGGGGACACAGTGGAAGCAGTGGATGTTGCTGTGTCTGTATGTGGGTGAGGCTTGTGTGAGTGCCTGTGGTGTGTGTGGTGCCTAGGTTTGCTTGAGCTACTTGTGTGTGTTGACTCGTGTGCATGCTGGTCTGTAGGTGTGCTTGGGATGGGCTGGGGTACATGAGATTGGGTCTGGGTGGAGGAAGTTGGAGGGGGAGGCTAGACACGGGGAAAATGGTGCCATCAGTGCTGAGGCCAGAGATTGCAGGGTTCGCTGAAGGACAGCCTGACCAGAATGAATGCCCTCCAGGAATGCATTACCGTGTTGCAACTCTCGTTCTACACCCTGGATGGCATTCACAATGGTAGACTGCCCAACAGTGAGTGACCTGAGGAGGTCAATGGCCTCCTCACTGAGGGCAGCAGGGGTGACTGGGGCAGGGCCTGATGTGCCTGGGGCGAAGGTGATGCCCACCCTCCTGGGTGAGCGGGCACGGGGCAAACGCTGAGGGGCTGCTGGGAGGGCGGGGCTGGTAGGGGAGGTGGCGGCTGTACCTGTAGAGGTGGGGGGCACAGATGGTGCCGCCACCACAAGGGAGCCCCCATCGGCGAACGAGTCCGTGTCGCTGCTTGGTGATCCGGTGGCCGACGTGAAGCTCCCCTCGCCCTCCATCCCACTGGTGCATTCAGAGTCCGTGGTGTGGCCCTCCATGGCCATGTGGGATGCAGCTCCCTCGTGCTCCGATGCCACAGTACCTCTGCCTGATGATGCTGATGTACAAAAGGACAGGGAGAGCAGAAAAAGGGGGGGAGACAGAAGAAAGAGAGTTTTAGTGCATGGATTACCGCTACCGTTGGCGGACAAGACAGACGCAGCAGCCCCCTGCATTACACCGTGCTCCTGCCCTCTGCACATGCAATTTCTGGGATATGGCCTACATGGCAATGATGGACATCTGCGCACATGTATGCCACAGGGACAACTGTACCTCGACTTGGCACTCTGCTGAGGTGGTTTAGAGTGCCACATGGCCTACATTACGGAGGGGCCTTGCCTACCTAACTCGCCCTGGCCTAGGGACACCCACAGCCCACCTCCCCCACCCAGACACCTCCACTGCACGCAAAGTCAGCAGAATGAGGTTGTACTCACCCCCTTGTCTCTGCTGTGATGCCCTCAAGCGCCCATCCAACTCCGGGTAGGCCACCGCCAGGATCTGGAACATCAGGGGGGTCATGGTGCGACGGGCACCCCTCCCACGTTGGGAGGCCATCCCCAGCTGAGCCTCCGCTGTCTTCTTGCTGCCCCGTCTCTGGTGGGCCCCCAGGGTCCGGACCTCCTTGGCGATGGCACGCCATATGTCCCTCTTCTGGTGGGCGCTGACCTACATGACATGCACAAGGGAAGAGGAACAGTCATCACCAACTGCACCGTCGTTGTGAGTGGCCCCCTCCCTACTCTGGCCCTATGGCCCATTCATTCCCATGCATTGTTGTTCCATTAACTCTGCCCCCTTCCCTCTTCCAACCAGCCCTCTCCACCCAGGCCTAGCCCATACAACGTGCTCCCGGTTTACTAACCTGTTGGTCTGGAGGACCGTAGAGTAGCGTGTACTGGGGGAGGACCCCATCTACCAGTTTCTCCAACTCCTGTGCAGTGAAGACAGGGGCCCTTTCCCCAGACGCAGCAGCCATCGTCATTTCCAGACCGAGGTTACAGCAGCACTTGCAGTGTAGGTCCTCTCCTGTCGAAGGTCAGGTATCTAGTGATTGAACAGATAGAAAATGGCGGTCACGTCCGCGGCGGTGATGTCTGCGGTGGTGCGCATCATCACCGCCGGCGCACCTGTTCATTGGCTCCTGGGACCCATGGGGTCCAATGTTAACCAATGCAGCATTGCGCAGCGGTCTACGACCGCCTACCGCGACGGTGTGCAACGCCAGCGCAGTTACCCCACAATCCCATTTTCCCAGTTTAGAGGTCAGGCAGCCGCCATTTCAGGGGCCCACATGGCTTCATTTACTACTGCGTCACACATAGCGAGGCCTACACTCAACACACATACAGGAAGGGTTTTGTGAGTGGTGTAGTCTTGTGTGTAACTGTGGGTACATACCTGGAGGAATAATGACTGGTTCTTCGCTGTTGTCCTTCGTAGGCACCGTCAGCTGGGACATATGAGAAGATGGCGGAATCCTCCGGTGTACCGACCACTGGTGGACCTGTTGACAATGGAAGAGAGACATGTCATCGTCACCTACCGGTTTGACCGTGCCACAATCCAGGAACTATGTACCCAGTTGGAGCCAGACCTGATGTCACCAATCCGCCATCCGACTGGAATCCCCCCTGACGTGCAGGTGCTGTCAGTGCTCCATTTCCTTGCAAGTGGGTCTTTTCAGACAACAGTGGCCATGGCATCAGGGATGTCCCAGCCTATGTTTTCCAACGTGTTGTCCAGAGTGTTGTCTACCCTGCTGAAACACGTAAGGAGATACATCATTTTCCCTCAGGTGGAGGATTTGCCTACAGTGAAAGGTGACTTCTATGCCCTTGGACATATCCCCAACGTCACAGGTGCCATTGATGGGACCATTGTAGCTCTGGTCCCCCCCCACAGGAGTGAACAGGTGTACAGGAACAGGAAGAGTTATCATTCAATGAATGTCCAGATGGTCTGTTTGGCAGACCAGTACATCTCGCAGGTAAATGCTATGTTTCCTGGCTCAGTGCATGACGCCTACATCCTGCGGAATAGCAGCATCCCTGATATGATGGGTCAACTCCACAGGCACGGTGTATGGCTATTGGGGGACTCTGGTTACCCCAACCTTTCCTGGCTATTGACCCCAGTGAGGAATCCCAGGACCAGGGCAGAGGAACGGTACAATGAGGCCCATGGGCGGACTAGGAGGGTGATCGAACGCACCTTCGGCCTCCTGAAGGCCAGGTTCAGGTGCCTCCATATGACAGGTGGATCGCTATTCTACTCACCGAAGAAGGTGTGCGACATCATCATCGCCTGCTCCATGCTCCATAATTTGGCTTTGCGACGCCAGGTGCCTTTTCTGCAGGAGGATGATCCAGATGACGGTGTTGTAGCAGCTGTGGAGTCTGTGGAGCCTGTGGACAGTGATGAGGATGAAGCTGAGGAAGAAGACAACGACAACAGGGAGTCAGTCATACAGCAATATTTCCAGTGAGACACAGGTGAGAACATTTTCATTTTTAGCATTACATTAACTTTCACATGTCTACCTCTATCCTGTTTCTCGATTTAAATCACTATTTGGAAACTGAGTTGTACCCTTCCATTACGGTTTCACAGGTGTGGTTACCTACGTGTCAACTGCTTGCATCCTTCAAGGGCTTGTGATGTGTGACATAGGTATGTTAGCCTTACAATGGTAAACCCATTATGACACTGTCATTGATAATACATATTTACTAAATCACAGACTGACTCCAGATTGTTTTGTGTTTCAAGGATGTTTATTGAAGTGCTCTGAAATGTGAGGGATTTGTAAAATGAGTATGGGTGATGGCGGAGGAATGTCCATGGCAGAGTCCAGTCTATTAGTCTCACAGGTGCACTGCCCATCTGGGCATAGGAAGTGGAGCTGGTGCAGTTTAAGTATGGACAGGGTAACAAAGTGGGTCAGTGGGAGGACAATCAGGGTGGTCTCATTTCCTGGTGGGGGTCTTGCCATCTTGCTCTGTCCTGTTCCTGGATCTCAGGGACCGCTTGCATGGTGGTTGTCCGTCTGCAGGGGGTGGGGTGCGGGTGTGTTGGTCCTGTGGCGGGGGGTCCTGTCCACTAGCGCCGGTGGAGGTGGTGGGCAGTTCATCGTCCTGGCTAGTGTCAGGGGCCCCTTGGAGTGCCACGGTGTCCCTCAAGGTCTGCTGTATGTCCTTCAGCACCCCTACGATGGTGCCCAGGGCGGAGCTGATGGTCCTGAGCTCCTCCCTGAACCCCAAATACAGGGTCTCCTGCAACTTGTCCAGGACCGTCGCCATCATTTCCTGGGAGTGGTGGTATGCTCCCATGATGGAGGATAGGGCCTTGTGGAGAGTGGGTTCCCTTGGCCTGTCCGCCCCCTGTCGCACAGCAGCCCTCCCAGTTCCCCTGTGTTCCTGGGCCTCCGTCCCCTGGACCGTGTGCCCACTACCACTGCCCCCAGGTTCCTGTTGTTGTTGGGGTGGCGGGTCATCCTGGGTTCCCTATAGTGGTGGACACACCGCTGATTGACCTGTCCTGGGTAGGGAGGTTTGGGCCCGCTGGGTGGGTGCTGTGCTGGTGTTACCAGAGGGTGGAAGGTCGGTGTTGGGCTGTGCCTGTGCAAGGGGAACCGACTGTCCCGAGGCCCACAATGGTTCGGGCTGGTCATCAGGATCCAGTAGGGCAGAGCTGCTCTCGTCACTGTGGGCCTCTTCTGGGGGTGGAGTGGTGTTGTCTGGACCCTCTGGTGTGGTGACGGTCCTTCGGGTTCCTGCAGGGGCATAAGAGCATGATTATTGCATGTGTGTGTGTAATGGTGTGCAATGGGTGGGTGTTTGTGTACCCCAGTGCAAGCATTCCTGTGTGTGGGTTTGTGTGATGATGGTTGGGGGGGTGTTCTGGGTATGTGCAGTGGGCATGCTTTAGTGAGGGGTGTCCATGCTTAGTTGTGTCATGCAGGGCTTGGTGTTGGGATGGGTGGTTTTGTTATGTGTAGATTAGTGAGGATTTGGAGTGATAGGGGAGGGAGTGAGGGTGGGGGTGTGTGATAGCATGCTGGTAGGGTGGGGGATATGATAGTTAAGATTTGACTTACCAGTGTCCCATCCTCCACCGACTCCTCCGAGGCCCTCAGGATGCAAGATGGTCAAGACTTGCTCCTCCCATGTTGTTAGTTGTGGGGGAGGAGGTGGGGGTCCGCCGCCAGTCCGCTGTGCCGCGATGTTGTGCCTGGAGACCGTTGAACGCACCTTCCCCCGTAGGTCGTTCCGCCTCTTCCTGATGTCCTCCCTATTTCTTGGGTGCTGTCCCACGGCGTTCACCCTGTCCACTATTCTGCGCCATAACTCCATCTTCCTGGCTATTGATGTGTGCTGTACCCTTGAGCCAAATAGCTGTGGCTCTACCCGGACGATTTCCTCCACCATGACCCTCAGCTCCTCCTCGGAGAAGCGGGGGTGTCTTTGGCGTGACATGGGGTGGTGTGGGTGATGTGTGGGGTGGTGTATGTGGTGATGAGTGTGGTGAGTGTAGTGGTGTGTGGTGTTTTGTGCGTGGATGTTGTGTGGGTGATGGTGTTGTGTGACTGTGTGATGGGGTTGTCTATTCTGTGCTCTCTCTCTGGCCTTCGTTCGTGATTTTTTGGTCGTAGGGGTTTGTGGGTGATGTGGGTGTGTGTTTTATATTGTATTGAGTGTGTGGGAGTGGTGTGTGTATGTGTATCAGGTGTGTGTATTTCGAATTGTCCAATGTGGCGGTGTTTTGGAGATGTGTGTGTATTTTGAGCGCAGCGGTGTGTACCGCCAATGGAATACCGCGGTTGAAAGACCGCCACGTGGATTCGTGGGTCGTAATAGCATGGGCGTGTTTCTGTTGGCGTGGAGGTGGAGGATTTGTTTCCGCCAGTTTATCACTGACCTTTGGTGTGGCGGTGTTGTGTGGGTGTCTGAATTTCGGCGGATTCCAAGATGTGTGTCATAATAGCTGTGGCGGAATACCGCCGCCGCGGCGGTGTATTCGCGGTCTTCTGCATGGCGGTAAGCGCCTTTTACCGCCAATGTTGTAATGACCCCCATAGTTTTTTGTTCGTCTGCATAGACCAGGACACCAGAAGCGTTTCTGTAAGAGTGGCATTGTGGCCGATATACCAGCATGTGCAGAAACGATACCCTCATGCGCTGCTTTTACTAGATCTAATCTCTGGTCTTCATTGGGGATCACTCGATCTCCAACCCGAGGAATTGTTGTGTAGGCAACATTCTGTGCACTAATATGGTAAGTATACTTTGTAGGGTATCCCTTCGGAAGGGGCTTGCCTGCAGCCGAAGCTTTCACGGCAGTCAGTATTTCATTATCCAATCTCGTTTGCGAATGAGTCACTGCAGCCATAGAAGCCGTAGCTACTGCTGCTTTGGCCGCTTCATCAGCCAATGTATTGCCATTACGTGTACTCCAACACATTGGTGGCTCAATGTATGTACTACATGGACACGCAGTAGCTTATCCTTAAGATCAGCCACCCTCCCACACAATATTTTGTGTTTAATGGTGTTCCCTTTAGAGTCTCTAAACCCGTTCAGCTTCCAATGTTTGAGATAATCATTGTATGACTGAACGCAGTAATATGAGTCACAGAGTATTAAAGTCAGGCTTACTGGCTCTGTATGTTCGAGCGCTAGTATAAGAGCTTTAAGTTCAGCCAACTGGGCTGTGTAGTACCCTAAGGTCTGCGTAGTCCACTAAGGTCTGCGTGTAGGTATTGTGTGGGTGGAAGACTCCATCTTCCATCACTCCGCTCACGGCTGCGCAAGCTGCTGGGTATTGATGTTTAGTACCTACAGCCAGTTGTGCTGAACTGACAGTGTATATGACAGTATGGTATCTGCCTAGAGGCAAGATATTTAGAGGAGTGGGGTACTCTTGTTCGTACTGGAGAAACTCTTGTGTCTGAAGTTTTGGATCAAAAATGTAATCGACATCAGTGGCAGTCAAAGACGTTGCCCATTGAATCCAACGTGGATGTAATGCTTTAGCATTAGGAACACTTGCTTTGGTGACAGCCTCTAAGGAACGGCACCAGGGAGACAACAATAATACGTTTCCCCTGGGCAAGTGGCCTCTCTTTTATGACGGCCATCTGAACTGCCATCAGAATCTTTTCTGTAGGTGCAAAATGCTGTTCTGCGTTGGAGTATAAATGTGATTTATATGCTATAGGTACCGTGTCACCCTCATTGAAGGTGACATAAGTAAATCCAATGGCACCAGCAATTATTCTGATGACCAAATTTTTTTATTATCACGTGTGTATAAATTTTTAGCTTCTAGCATGTCCTGTTGCATTTCCCTAAGGATGCGTATGTGTTCAATTGTCCAGTGTCCATTAGGAGCCGGCTCCCATGTTGCGGCCGACATCCCCGCTGGGCCGGCGGGCGGAAACTTTGTTTCCGCCCGCCGGCCCTGCGGGGATGTCAAAATGGGCATGGGGGGAGTGTGGCCGCATTGGCGGCCGCACGGCGGTTACACCGCCGCCCGCCAAGGTTGTAATGAGGCCCTATATTGTTTATTAGTGCTGTGCTATGTGAATTCTCTATAGCATTTGTGCGTGTATGACTATTTAAATGTCTATAATCAATGACTATTCTGTATGAATGGTCTGGCTTTGCAACGGGGAATAACGGATTATTCATTGCAGATGCACAGGGCTCAATTACTCCCTGGTACTCAAGTTGAGTGAGGATCTCCCTCACTGGAGCTTTTGCTTCATGTTTTACAGGATATTGTGGCTGCGGTTGGGGTGTAGACCTAACGGGAATAACATGACAAGGAGACTCCTTGTCCCAACCTACATGATTGCGATATAACGCCGGTGCCTGTGCTAAAGCTCATTCAGCAGCATAGGCTTCTTTTTCTGCTTCCGGAACAAGATCGGAGAAAGAAGGCAAAATGACATCTTCCCCATGTGGGAGCTTACGGACGTGCTCAGGTGGCCAATCTCTTTTGGCCAATTGGATATCACTAGTAAGTTCATCCCAAAACATCACACTAATGGTGCGCTCCATGTCTCCTCTATCTGAATTTTTAAATCATAAACCCTGTCGGTGGGAGAACGCAGCCGTCCACTGTTTCAACTGCAATGAAATTGCTAGTTGCTATCGCATCCAGATGATCTTTCAGACTCTGGCGACATATCGTGACCTCTGCTGCGCTGTCTAACCGAGTCACTGCCCACGTCTTGTTCCTCAACAGTGTTCTCAAGTATACTGCCATTTTTAGCTGTCAGTGCTGCCACCTTTTTCTTTTTAAACTGTGGCTTTTGCTAAGGAGTCTTTTCTTCTTTTTTAATTGTAGACTGCGGCGAGTCTTTTGTTTCACGTATTCAGGACATCGATCTGGATGGCCCCCTCTCTCGCTACATATATCCGGTGTGTCCTGAAAGGAATGAGAGGGACGTGAATCAGTATATCTGTCTGGAGTTTTAAAGTTCTCCCTATTTCTGAGATTGTATTTCCTTTCGGAGTTCTCCGGGAGTGGAAAATCAGCTATTTCTTCTATCTTTAAAATCTTTTTGTTTGTCCCAGCGCTTCTTAGGGACCTCTTGTGCCTGCTTAGTACCTTCCTTATGGGTGGTACCTTGTAACTCCAATTTCTTTGGCTTGGCTTCCAAACTAATCCGCCCTATACTAGTATAAGTATCGGACATAATTTTCGGTAGCTGTCTCTCTGGTTCCTGGTGTGGAGTTTCCCGGAGATGCTGGTGTATTGCCAGTGCTACTGCTTCCCCTTTAATGTTACTGAGTATTATTGAGGAAACCTCGTCAAAGTTACGCATTAATTTCATCCCCAAATCCAAGGCTGGTGCAGCCCGGTGCTCATTTTGTATTTGTTTTAACACTTCTGGTAAATTAGCCAGAGTCGTACCATGTGTGGTGCTGTATATAGCAGCGAAGACTGTACCCCATGTGGCACAGTTATCCACTGATGGAACCATCCCAAAGGGCAAGCACATAGTGAGCAGTCTGTTTTTCCTGTGGTCCCGTATAGGGAAACACAGCTTCCCGCTGATTAGTTTTCTGGGCAATCCAGAACAGTATTTTTTCCCGTTCCGCAGGTACTTTACCCATGATAGTATGCACTGTTTGTGGGTTAATCCCAGTAGCCAATTGGTAACCACCAGGTGCTGGCGGTGCTGGATGCGCTGGTGTTGTGTTAAATGTTCGCATTACGAACTGAACTAATGTCACTAATTCATTATATAAATCTCGCAGATCTGCTATTGGCATATTTTGTATGCCTGGGTGAGGTGTGTATGTGGCAAACATAGGCCATGTCATGTCATTACTTAAGGGACCTAGCCTCACTCTTTGTAGTACATGTGGTAGGGCGCCTTCAAACCAGTTCTGGTGCTCTTGGTATGTGAGCGATATTTCATGATACTGGTATGCTCGGTACCGTGGAGGTACGTTTGCAATTTCACATGTGTGAAATGTATGTGTTCTTTGGTCTACCTCAGGAAAGGTGACCCAACAGTAAAATGTTTCTGTTTGGTATGCTTCATTAGCTTCTATTATAAGAGTAACATCCCCGCCCTCATCTCTAAGGCCATGCATTAATAAATGTTGTGTTAGTGCATATCTAGCATTTTCAGGAATGTCAATGGCATCAGCCATTTTTGCTTAGAAAAACGGAACACCAAAATGGGGAGTAGAAGTCCTTTTATTAGTTCGAGCTCGAACAACCTACAGCTTAATCAGGTGTTACCTTTTCAGCTGAGGAGGAATTTCCCAAAGACCACGGATGTCTCTGTATAATGGTACTTAGGATACCAGTTGTCTGTGAGACAGTGATAGTCGGGGTATCCGTAAACTAGTGCCTAAACACCATCATTGGTGGTGCCATGCCGTAGTTTGGACTCCTGCTTTAGGCAAGACTGCTGGTTAAAGGATGACAGTACTTTTGATTGTAGGTGACTATGCCTCTCCTACAACAAGTCACAACTGCTGTCCCAACCTTACCGGCTCACTAGCAGCACCTCACCAGAAACACAATAGTAAAGGGTGATTGGTGGAAGCCTTTACGCATGGACTCGAGAATAAGACATTTCAGGGAGTGTCGTGGTGAAACGGAGATTACCTCTTTCTCACAGATATATCATGTCTCATACAAACATAGGCAATGACAAAGATGGAGTAAAGTTTCAATAGTTTTTATTTAACACAACTGCAATTCGTGATGTGTTGCATGGGCTGCAATGATTAGGATAATGAATAATGCAAGAAACAGAATTGTGAAGACAAGAGTCATTATTACAAAGACCCCCACCATCTTGCAATGCATAAAAAGGACATACGAGATGTAATATGCCCTAATGTGAGAGGCCGAACCTCCTACCTAAAGGAGAGCTGCGTTTGCTAAACCTAATCTGCCAATACCATGTCCATGAGAGGAGCCCCCAACCCTCGTTACCTTGGAATGAGGTCTCTATCTCAGACTCCGTAGGGACACGAAGACTGGGTCAGCGTCAAGACGACATGCAGCATTGATATCAGCGATGGTGGCGATGCCCTCTGGTCGGAATCCCTCTGATTATCTGTCTAAAGTGCAATGTATTTATACAGATCTACCAGGACCCCTGACGTAGGTGTGTTCCCAAACAATAGATAACAGACATGCTTGGGACGGCAATTAATATAAACAATCCCTCGAACACCTACTGTTTGTTTGTCTTTGTTGCTTGATTTTTACGCCTTAGCGTGGTGGCACTGATAATGCAAAGCATAACAAGTGGCCTAACTATAAACAAGGCAGCCATCTTAGAAGAGTTAAATAATTAAATAGGCTAAGACAGAGCAAGCTAAGTAGGTTAAAAGTCACTATGTGACGAGGGCACAAGTCTGCAAGCCAGAGGCTAAGCTAACTTCTGTTATCCCATTAAAACAGACTAGGGTTCACTACACACATGGACAGAAATCTCATTACTATTCGTCCCTAGTGATTGTGCTAATGAATCACTAACTCACGCATGTAGCTCATCATAGCAAGTGAGAATTAACACTTGACACTAGATGAAATGCAGGTATGACAATATCAAATTGACACAGAAAATATGTGTGATTTATATGTTGCATCACACCCTACCTCAATAAAGTCATGTATATGCTATGGATACTCATTTCATGATGACTTGCAGAGGTACGTTTTTCCTACATGTAGGCAGAGGCACAACATCACATAGTGGTACAGACATTCCGGTGATGACAATTTAATGTCAGTGTCTGATGAAGAGCCATATGAGGATGACGGTCCTGAAGTTAGGATAATTTCTACATTTAGCAGAGGATGACATGTCAACATATGACCAGAGGCACTATAACTCCTACGGAATATATATAGGAACAAACTTCTTGATCAAGCAGCCAGCATTGATTAGAATCTGGTAGAAATGTACACTGACACAGCAGATGTTATGGGCCAGATGTAGTATTGTCTTTCTTACCGAATCTTAGATTGCGATTCCAAAGAAATCACATTTTGTGTTTCTTTAACTGAAATGTGCTATTGCATATATGTTCCTCTTATCGATTTCTTAGGATTTATTTTCCAAAAATATAGAATGATTGATTGAAGTAATGAATATCACACCAGCACCAATATTGTCTAAAACAACTTTGCCTACAAAAACAGACACACTCACTTTAAGAAGTGCTGTCTGGTTCTCATACAAAAAAACTCTGTAGCTCTAGGAGAGCAAATTAAGATATATGTCAGATCAGCACAGCCTATGCTAGCGCGTCAGAACCTTACAAGGAGACACGCCTAGGCCGATGAACCATTTGACCACGTTCGGAGACTTCCCAGTACGAGGTATCTTTCTGGCATCACACAATCAATAAATCAGTAACCCAATCGATATTCTTAGTAACCAATCAACAAGATAATCAATAACATTTAATAAGAATCAATAAATGAAAAGCACCATGACCTTTCCTTAATGAATAACCACACAAATCTGGTTAAGTGTTAGGATATTTATTCCCTATTGATTGCAACCTAATAGTCATGTCCATTAATCTCATTAGCAATCAATCTCATTAGTAACTCTTCAGATACATAATTTGAACACAGTTAATCAACGCATAGAGAATATTCATTAAGCATTAACACATCAGTAATAAGAAGCAGCTTAGCAAAGTCTCAACAATAACAGTGCAAGATTCAACAAAGCAAGAACTCAGACATTTGTCTATTTGCGTCAGGTATTTGTGAACACCTTAACTAACCTCCAATTAGCATCAGCATGTTGGACTTCATGCAAAACAATTTAGCAAACACAAATTTGGAAAACATCTAACTACGGCCTCTATCAAAAGAGCAGTTGGTACCTAGAAAGAAAAGGCAAACAGACAATTACAATTTTCATCAGATAGTTACCCCTCCAAATGAATCAGCAAACAGCGTCAGTCTTCGTCCTCAGGACATCAGTTGATTCACCATCAGCAAAGATAGGACAGGGCAAAGTCTCAGTATGGCATAGCTAAAGAATAAGACTCTTCCCTCATATGGAGGAGAAGTAAGCATCAGCAAAGACTTAGATAGAGGATGGTTTAAAGTATCAGGAAGAATAAACAGCAAAGGCTCAAAAAGAGCAATGGCAAAGTATGGCTTAAGGCAGAATGTCAGAATAATGGCCAATAATGTCCAAATAATTGGCTGAGTTCTCCTCGGGCCGTGCGGTTATATCAAAACTGTCGAACTAGCCCTTAATTCCCCATTGGATACAATTTGGTGCTTCATTATCTCTGTCCAATAATTCTTCACACACCTCACTAGAATTTTCCACAGAACACAGTTTTCATGCCGTTGATTGGCCCCTGTTATTGATGTCTTCAATCGGGTGGAATGTCAGGTAAGAAAAGATACACTTTATGCTCCAGTCAGTAGTCCCATTGTTTTCTCCTACTCCAGGTAGCCTTGCACCTGTTACGAATTACACTGTTGCATTCAGCAAGAATGTCTCCTTGAGCAAGTCGGGTCCCATGAGAAAGAATTTACTACGGCTACACAAACATCTCTAGCTTCTGGAAAAGTACACCTTCGTGTCCTTCAGGAAGACAGCACATTGCACGTTAGGAAAAACACAGTTTAATATGAGACCAGGCAGCTAGGCCCAGACCCTCATTAACTAAGGCCTAGTAATTTAGTTAACAAACTCCTAATATATGACTCTAATTGTAATATACAAATTCATAACATTAGTACATAATTAATCCATCATTAATAAGTTTCATTAGTCTTCGTATATATTGGTGGCCACTCCCCGTGGGCACATTTAAAACGCGTGCATTATTTTTCTACGTTAACACATTCTCTATGCAGCTTCATTAAACAATATATTGCAAGCTTTTCATGTTAATATTAATTTTAAAAGTCACACTCCAACACCTACAACTTGTGGGAAAAGTGCCACATCGAAAAATAAAATTCAGTTTGCTACAAGTCTTGTGAGCTTTGAGAAAAATATATCTTTGAATATTTAACAGCACTGCATCTAAAAATTCTGGAAGAATCACGACAGAGCACTTTGGGAACCACCTCCCACTGTCTTAACAACCTTTGAAAGTGGTAAGTTATAGCACCACTCCTGTGTGTGTCCCAACAAAATACAGGGTATAACCCAACAATTGAATTTAAAGTAACAATGCTGCTGACCCAATACTTGCTATATATCTCCTCCTCAGTCTGCTGAAACAAACTCACTCTGACTCTGAAAATGTGCTCCTGTCTTTGGCCCCTCGTGAGCTGCTGTGCAGAAAACAGCCTCATCCTCCTTCCCATAGCTTACAAAACAGGCATTGTGGAAAAACAATTAAAGGTTCCACCTCTTGTATACTTTGAATTTCATTACAACATGCTTGCACTTGATGCTAATTTGCGAGCGTTCCTATTAGCGAATCAATAGTGCGTTTCAAAATAAGAAACACAAATTGGTAACCTCTAATAGGTAATCACAAATTACAATCGCAAAAATACAGGGTCACTACATTCAGTTCGCATTACTATTTTTGCAACTGGAGACGAAAACCCCAATAATACATTACTTTTAACTGGTCGCTAACCAATTTGTGACTGATTGTCGAACCTCACTCTTTGTACATCTGTCCCTGAGACCCCACCTGTTCCCTGTGCAGACTATTTGTTGTTTTTCGGTTTTTCTTTAGCTCAGCACTTCATCGCATACCATCTATTTTTATCTTCTCAGTGGTTTGAAGTGCAATGGCATTATCGATTTCATGCACAGTGCTAAAAAAAAGAGCAATTTTGGCAGGTGCAATCCTTGGGTTTACAAAAATAATCTGGTTGTCTGTTTGCGCCCCAAAAAGAAAGAATGCTACTTTTCATTGGTTAAAATAATTCTAGCCTTCCTTTCATCACAGCCTTTGCATTCTTGGATTCTCAGAGACCTCAGAAGCAAATTCCTCCGCTGACTACTTTTTTCTTGCCTCTCACTCTCCATGATTTGTTGGCATTGTTCGTCATGTTTCTGTGAACCTTAGGGTGCTTCTTGTGGTTGCGACTTGGTGCAATCCTTTCTCTTAGTGTTGAATGCAGCACCTTTGGTGCGTCACAGTGTATGCAGGGATCCACTTTTGCCATGCGATGCACGGTATGCCTGATGCAGTGAAATGCATGTAAATGCACACGTGGTCTAAATTATCACTGAGTGAATATGCACCTAGATTTCTAAGTTCATAACTCAAATCAAATCATTCAAGCAATTATCCGTACTAAAAAAGGTAACACCTTTTTAGGTGCTTTGATTCCCAGTTTTTGGTGCCACTCTAGATGGAAACTCGCTTTTTTCACTTTGACTTCAGATATTTGATTGCAGATATTTTTGTAATGTTATACTCTTCAAACAGGTAATAGCCACCTCCCCATATGTATAACTTCTTTTTCCTCTTGCTGAAACACAAACATATATTTAATCGCCTCCTGGTCCTTTCAGGTTTTTGTCGATTTTGATGTTTAGATGTTGTCTTTGCTCACTTGGCTAAATTCACGCTTGGATACACTTTGAGAAGCAGCTTTGACTCGAACACCCATCCTCAATGTGTATTGAGATTGGTATTAGTTTAGGTTTATGTCAATTTGGTTCAAAATGTAATTAATGGTTTTAGCTACTTTTTTAAAATTTATTGTGCGAGTAACTGCATTCCATGGTGGCATAGACCAAGTCAACTACAAATGTATTTTGCAACACTTAGCCTGGAACATATGAAATAAACTGTTCAAAACATATTTAAATGGGCAACGTAGGATGCAGGGTGCTAGCAGTTGTAAAACAAACTTGTGCTTTACTATAAATAATAGTAGGAGACGACAAAGGTGATGCTATAGATATGTGGAAAATGAACATAGGCTTAAGGACACCTGGTGCCTACGTTTGGTGCAAGTTTTCGGTAGAATGTATGGTGCAAAGAACCTTATTGTCCTTGAAATACCCAATTGCTCCTCATATTTACATTTTGTGAGACATGAATTCTATGAGCTCTTCTTTAAAACTCAAACTGTTGTTTTTGAGGTCAGCCAATTAGTGCATTTTTAGTGCTGACCTTGGGATTGTTTCATGATAGTCTTTGTTTCTTCTCAAGAGTTTATTTTCCTGACGTTGCTGAGCTGGGTTGCTGATGTCTGATGAATCACAGCAAACCGTGTTGAATGTTGAAATTAATCCTCTGCAATTGGGTGGAGGGTGCCTTATTTCTTTCTGGATCTTGGGTCAACCACAGCAGCAGAGGAACAGAAATTCAGAAAAGGAATTCAAGTCACCAGGCACTGGAACACTCACATGGACCTTGGCAGGAAGATAGCACTAAGGCACTATCTACCCGCCTGTGGAAGATATACTTGCACAAGATTTGCTTTGACTCATCTGATATAGTCAACCCAGCTCAACAGCGTATGAAAAATAAATGCTTGAGAAAAAACAAAAATCTATTTTGACTACCTAGAATTGGTTCTAATGAAAGGACCCAGACTACTTAAGGACAATATCATCATTGCCCATCTGAGTTTAGAGTTGTTGATGAGTGCTAAGTGACAAACTGTGTTGAAGATGTTGTAGTGTGACTTTTATAATCAACATTAACATGAAAAGCTTGCAATGTAATGTCTAATGAAACTGCATAAAGTATGTTAATGTAGTACTAATGCACAGGTTTGAAATGTACCCACGGGGAGTGGCCACCAATGTATACAATGATTAATGACACTGACTAATAATGAATTAATAATGTACTCATGTATGGTTTGTATTAACGTATCCTAATTAGAGTTATGTGTTAAGGTTTTGCAAAATAAATCACTAGGCCTTAGTTAGCAAGGGTCTGGGCCTAGCTGCCTAGTCTCATATTAACTGTGTTTTCTAACGTGCAATGTGCTGTTTCCCTGAAGGACACCAAGCTGTACTTTTCCAGAAGTTAGAGATATGTGTGTAGCTGTAGTAAATTCTTTCTCATGAGACCCGACTTGCTCAAGGAGGCATTCTTGCTGAATGCAACAGTGTAATTAACAACAGGTGCAAGGTCGCCTGGACTAGGGAAAGACAATGGAACTACTGACTGGAGCGACAAGTGTAAATTTTCTTACCTGACATTCTACCCGTTGAAGACGTCAATCACAGGAGCCAATAAACTGCATGAGAACTGTCTTAGGTGAAGATTCTAGTAAGGTGTGAGACGGATCATTGGACAGAGATAACAATGCACCAAATATTGCCCAATGGGAAATTAGAGACTTGTTCGTTAATTTGATATAACGGCGTGACCCAAGGAGAAATCAGCCATTCTTACTCAGCCATTACCGGACATTCCACCGACCCATTACTTTGCCATCCCTTCTGAGAAACTTTGTCTTATACTTTAATCCATCCTCATCTTATCCCTTGCCTGATATGCACTTCTCCTCCTTATGAGAGAAGAGTTTTCTTGCTCTGCCCTACTGAGACTTACCTGTTCTATCCTGGCTGATGGCGAATCGACTGATGTCCTGAGGACCAAGACTGATGTTGTACGCTGCCCCATTTGGATGGGTAACTATCTGCTGATGAATTGTAATTGTCTGTTTGCCTTTTCTTTCTAGGCACCAACTGCTCTTTTGATAGAGGCCGTAGTTAGATGTTCTCCAAATTCATGTTGCTAAATTGTTTTGCATGAAGCCCAACATGCTGATGCTAATTAGAGGTTAGTTAAGGAGTTCACTAATACCGGGTGCAAATAGAAAAATGATTGGATCTTTGCTTTGTTGAAAAATGTACTAATGTTACTCTGCTAAAGTTGATTCATGTTAACTTCATGCTTTGTTCTAATGTTCATGACCTATGCTTTGTAAAGGCTTACTCGAGTTGCCAAGTTATAGTGGTATTGATGTGCTTTTTGATATTGCGACTAATAAATATGATACTAGAGTGTAACTAATAGAGAATAAATATCTTAACTCTTACTAGACTTTGGGTGGTTATTCTTGGCTGAAAGGTCATGGTGTGTTTATCCTTGTTAAATGTTATTGATTAGTTTGGTTGATTAGTTATTTTGAATATTGACGAGGTTATTGATCTAGTGATTGAAATGCTAAACGAATATCTCGTTCTGGGAAGTCCCCAAACATGGTCAAAAGATTCATTGGCCTAAAACGAGTCCCCTTGTAAGTTAAATTAACAAGGTTTAGACGCATTATCAGTTCTGGTAGCAGAGGACAATTGCGGCCCTTTGTGGCCCTAGGACGAGGGACCATTGTTTGAAAATTGTTTTTGAGATGAAGCAAATTGGAGAGATGATGTGCCCCTAAATCCCAAATGACTTTACTGGAATCTCGGAGCTTGCCAAAGTAAGTAGGGTATGTTCTCGGCGTTCTAGTGATAGAGTGTGTGACATAGGGTTGGCGCTTGCACAGCTTATGCATACTGCAGGTGAATTGTGAGGTTTGTGAGAATTTTAGGCCAAGTGATGTTTTAGTAGGAGTGTGCGTACTCCGCAGTATGAAAGTAGGGAAGTCGGCGAACTTCATGTGAGTGCTGCGCTTTGTGCTAAAAAATTGTCCACGTGGTTGTTGATGTACGGACCCTTCGTGGTCTAAGACTCCAGAGTATATTGATGGTTTATGTTGTAATTTGCACGGTTTAATAGGTCAATCGGGCGTGGTTGACGAGTCGAGTTTGAGTCAAAGTGAGTGAATGAAAACTTGAATGGAGATTTGGTGAGTACTAAAGTGCACTAGAACAAACCATTGACAAGTCGAGAGTAAAACTTGAGGGTCAAATTTTGCTTGCAAGTGCGGGATCTGAGAAGGAGAGAGTAGTGTCCGAGGCTAAAAGCAAAATCTCTGTAAAGTTCTGAAGAGATTGTGTTACCCTTCCTGTAGTAAACCGGTAAATTTGAGTTTTGTTAGTGCTCGCAATGTATTGCATTCGTTTTTGTGTGAATCGAGAGTGAGGAAGACAAGCCGCAAGACGTGAATGTGACGTCATTGGAGCCACACTGGAATAGGTCGGTTAGTGAGAAGGGTCGGGCACGGATTGGCAGCCGTCCGTGAGAGGCAATTGGTGGAGAAGGTGGGCGAAGAGAGTTCTGGGAATTAAAGTTGCTTCCTTATTCGATTGTAAACAAAATAAAAGACGCAAAAATAAAGATTTTCAAGGCTTTAGAGAGCGCTTTGAGGGGAGATGTGTACATTACCGCGAGTGTGGGGGAGCCTAGACCGCCAGAGGCTACACCGGCTTATACCGTAATGGAAGAGAGGGGAGTTGCGCCATGTCTTTTGCTAAAGCAATGGTGCAAAATGACAGAGAAAGATGGGTCTTTGGCGTTTCCAGAGCACGGAACGTTCAATAGAATGATTTTGGAAAATTTGCTGAAGGTGTTCAATGAACAAAAGCCACCTCCGAGGCCAGCACAGTTTGAGGCATTAGCAATTTGGGAACTGATGGCCATACGACAACGGCAACAGAAATTTGAGAGGAGAATGAGGAAAGCAGAAAAGACGTTAGCGGAGGCTAGGTGGGATAGCGAGCACAGGATGTGGAGAAGGGAGATAATAGATGGAGTTAGGATGTTTCCGGCAATAACTCAAGAAGCCGGAACTCAAGGAAGAAAAGCCACTTGTAAGGCGGATAAAGGCTCTGGCAAAGAAAAGGAGACTAAAAAGTCCTGGGCAGCGGCAGATGACTCAGATGATGATGAGTTCCTTAATCATTTGCTACATGATCAACCACCGCCGCATGCCCTAGATGACAATAGACCAAGTACTAGTGCAGGTCCTGTAAATTCGACACAAAATCAGGGGACAACAAACACGGGACAGGTGAATACGGTTGCAACACCAGCTCCGATACAGAATAGTGTCAGTGTGTCTACTGCTCCAGAGATGCAACCTCAGTTACAGCCACCACAGATTCAGAGGCTCTACCCTGATGTCCCAATATTAGAGACAACTATGAGCTTGATGGTGCAGTCTGATCCGGCATATACAAGACCAAAGTTAGTGCAGATTGGGCCAACTCCACTTTTACTGCCTCAGGCACAGCAACAGATGGTTCCGAACTATACCTCAGTCACGGGACCGCAGGTAGCTACAGCACCGATAATGAATAAGAACATGGGAGCTAATGCTCCACAGGTTTTGGGAAGCAGGCAGTCACCAGCCGCTGTATCCTTACCTATTACAGTTGGTCCGCCAGTACCATTGTATGCACAGGCGAAGTCTGGTGTATGCGATCAGGGAGTAATGACCCAAGAGATGACAAGAGGAGGGTTCGTAGGGTGCTCTCAAGGAATAACTCCAGTGGAACAGACAATAGAAAGATCCAGGTCTTTGTTGGACTTCAGTCCAATTGGGGTTCCTCCAGATACCATGAGACAATCAGGTTTGGAACTGCTGACTCAGCAGATCTCAAGTGCGAATGTACCACAAACACCGATAATGCAGGCTGGAAATATCTCTTTGCAAGGTTTAACAGCGCAACAACTGAATGAATGGTTGGACAAGTTAAATTCACCACAGACTACTCCTGCGACAGCAGAGTGGTCGGAAAGATAGGAATACCTGAATTTTGTAAGGTTGGGCATGGAGGCAGCTGAGCTAGTAGAAGGGAGTATGGGAATGAATAGACTAGAGTCATACACTGAAGTGGAATTGAAGTATCTGTGCCCAAAGATAACTAAAGAAGTGAGCAAGGTGCACTAGAAGTTGGCAAACCTGGCAGATAAATACGGCATAGACCTAGACAATACTAAGCATCTGAAGAGGAGTTACAGGTTAGACTTCGAATCTAAGGATTTTGATCACATGAGGTCCACTAGGATGAAGGCACAACTTAAGGAGACACTGGAGAGTGCACAAATTTGGGGAGCATTAGAGAAATGGTAAGGCAGATGGGCAAAGAAAAGAGATAAAAGGAAAAGTGACTGCTCGGAGCATCAGCAGGCGAAATCAGTGCCCGATACCGGTACAATAAAAATGGTACCCATGAGAGAGACAGCTGGAGGGGTTCTTGTCCACGTACCATTGTCTAGAGGTGACATTCTGTCATTCACAAATGACTTTCCCAGGCTGAAGGAAAAGCCAATAGAGTGGTATCAGCAGACAAATAGGTTTGTGAAGCTTGGGAAGTGTCTTTGGGAAGACCTGAATACCCTTTTTGAGATTATAGTTCCTGCTGATTTGTGGCTTGAATGCAAGAGAAGTGTTGATTGGCCAACAGCAGAACCGGCAAGGGACAGAGCCACAGGAGCACCGTCTCCTGATGTAATGGGGTACTACTATAAGGTAATTGAGTTCTTGAAGCAGAAGGTGTCGCTGCAAAATATTGATTGGCAAAAGATTGATCGAACGGCACAGGAAGCCAAAGAGTCGATACATGCCTAATATGAGAGGTTGGTGAAAGCGTTCAAGCACTAAAGTGGTACAGAGGTCATAGAGGCAAAGGACATGAATCACCTTGTGTCCAGATTTGTTGAGGGATTGAGATCAGAGATTAGCCAGATTATTAAGAATCATTTGATCTGCTGGCAAGCAAAGCCAATTGATGAGGTGTTGCAGTATGCAAAATACTGTAGTGACGAAATTGAGTTGAAGCACAGAAAGTTGAAGGAGAAGGGGATGGTAATGCAAATTAAGGCAGCACAAACAGGGATGCAAGGAAATGGTTTACAGCAGATGGTGCAACAGCCACAAGGAAACGGGATGTTTCAGACGCAAGTAAGAGGCAGAGGTCGAGGAGGTTTTGTGAACCGTGGTCCAGACATGAATACCGTAGTGGTTAAAAATGATGTGCAGGGGATGAAGAAGGCGTTACCTTGTCATGCTTGCGGGGGCATTGACACTGGAAGCGGGAGTGCCCGATGATGGTGCAGGAGGGTGTTTTCAACAAAGCAATGATGTCAATGCATTCCAAAATGTTAAAGGACCAAGAATGAGAGGTCAAAATCCGAACTTTCAGAATAACATGGTTCAGATGCGGGGTCTCCAACCCATGCAACAAATGCAGATGCCACTTGTACAGCCAGTGCAGATACAGCAAGTGCAACAGCAGATTACCGTGGTACCTAGTCAGCAAATGCAGTTGCCTTTAGCACCAATGGGACAGCAACAGGTGATGCTTCCTCAACAGGTCACAGGTCAAGGAATGAGTCAAAATAATGCAGTACAACAGTTCCCATTGCGTGGTGAGAATGGAATAAACAATGAATGGTCGGATGGCAGTTGAGATGGCGAGGAGTGTAGGCTTGCAGCATCCCTAGAAGTAGATCAGAGAGGGCCCTATGTGCAAGGGAAGGTAATAGGTCACAAAGTTTAATTCTTGGTTGACACAGGAGCTACACGCTCCACAGTCAGAAGTGCAGTAGTTCCGAAATTGCCTCTTTCGGGAGGTACAATAAAGGTGGTAGGAGTATCAAATCAGCTCTTGACTAACCCGATTACAGATCCGGTTCAGGTTGAGATTGGCACTTTTCAGGGATTGCACAGGTTTGTGGTTTGTGACTCAAGTCCTGTGTCCCTACTGGGAAGAGACTTACTGTTTTAAGACGAGGTGTTCCATCACCTGTTCCAATGAAGGCATTGAGGTGCAGACAAACAGTGACAATGAAGGGGATGACGGACAGATCTCAGAGCCTGAGTCTTAGACCACAGATGAAGAGTACCCCCTGATAAGCTTCATCCCAATGTTCACAGTGACTGATCTGCCAGCGGATTTGCAGGGGACAGTAAAGGAAAAAGTGTGGGATTTGACAGGAAAGGAAAAGGGACTGATAAAAGGAGTAGAACCAGTTCAGGTCAGTGTAAAGCCAAATGCTGTGTTTCCCCAGGTATCGCAGTACCATATGGCGCAAGATGTCCTCATACAGGTAACGCAGATAATTGCAGATTTGTAAAGCAAGGGGTCCTGAAAGAAGTGATGAGCAGTCCATGTAATTCACCAATAATGGGACTGAGAAAGCCTTGTGGGAAAGTTTGAATTGTACAAGACTTAAGGAAAATAAATGACATAGTGGTGAAATGTTGCCCAGTGGTGCCAAATCCAGCTGTGATCATGTTCCTGGTTCCATGTGATGCAGAATGGTTCTCAGTTGTTGATTTGTCCCAAGCGTTCTTTTCTGTGCCTCTTCATGAGGACAGCCAATTTCTCTTCAGTTCCAAATTCTTGGACAAGGTCTATAGTTGGTGTCGAATTCCCCAAGGGTTTTCGGAATCACCTTCCATCTTCAATCAGATACTGAAGAAGGATTTGGAGTCATTGGAATTGCCTTTTCAATCGACTCTGGTGCAATACATTGACGATTTGTTAATTGCATCCAAAACAGGAGATGATTGCAAGTACGATACGATTGCCCTACTAAACCACTTGGGAAAGAATGGGCATAAGGTGTCCCCAAAGAAGCTGCAATATTGTCAGAAATAGGTGAAATACTTAGGTCATCTAATTGAGAAAGGGTTGAGGAAAATATCCAAGGGAAGATTGACCGCCCTATTGCAGATGAATGCCCCAATGACACGAAGAGACGTTAGGATGTTTCTGGGAATGGTGAGCTACTGTCGTCAGTGGATCCCGAACTTCTCGGTCATCCCCAATTCAATGGTAAGACTGACGGTTAAGGAGGTTAAGGATGGGCCAGATGTCATAACTTTGTCCGAGAAAGAGATGAAGGCATTGTTTGCGCTAAGGGAGTGTATGTGCAGGGCTCCAGCTTTAGATATGCCTGATTACACAAAGCCTTTTGTTCTGTTTTGTCATGAACGTGATACATGTTCTTTGTCTGTCTTGAAACAGGTCCATGGAGGTGCAAACCGACCAGTAGCATATTTTTCAGCTACTTTGGACCCAGTAGCAGCAGCCTTACCAGGTTGTCTGCGTGCGGTAGCAGCAGTTGGTCAAAGGCTCGCACAATGTGAAGGCATAGTGATGGGACATCCTTTAACAGTTATGGTCCCACACTCAGTTGAGATCTTGTTAACTCGTACCAAAACGCAGCACATGACAAATGCAAGACTGACAAAATATGAAACGATTATATCGGGGTCACCAAATGTAACTTTGAAAAGATGTGCAGTGCTGATCCCGGCAACTTTGCTTCCAAATGAAAATACAGAAGTTGAGGATGCTGACGATGTAGAACATGATTGTCTTGAGGTAACAGAAATGTGCACCAAACCGAGACCTGATATTAAAGATACCTAATTGGAAGAGAATTACCACATTATTTTTGTTGATGGCTCATGTTTGAGAGACTCAGTAGGAGTGCTGAGAGCCGGATAGGCTGGATGTACAATCACTAGTGTCCTGGAAGCGTCTTGGCTTGAGAGAGTGTATTCAGCTCAAGTGGCTGAATTGGTTGCTCTTACTAGAGCTTGTCAGTAAGAGCCTGATGCCTGATGGCCTGATGCATTGCCGCTGCTGAATTGAGAGTGACTATCTATACTGATAGCAGATACGGATTTGGAATTGTTCATGATTTTGGCCAGCTATGGTCACAGAGGGGTTTCCTGACCTCTTCTGGTTCTCCAGTGAAAAATGGTGAAAGAATTAAGGAGTTGTTGCATGCGATTCAGTTACCTCATGAAATTGCCGTGGTGAAAAGCAGCGCTCATGTGAAGTCACAAGACTTTGTCTCCAGGGGACATGGATATGCAGATCAAGTTGCAAAGTTTTGTGCATTGAACTGTATACCGTTCAAGGATCAGTGGGAATTGTTACCTGAAACTGACAATGAGACATGCACAGGTTACGCTTCAAGGGTGGTTGACACGTTGGAAGAATTGAAAGTGTTGCAGGGACGTGCCAGCAGAGATGAGAAAGATGCAATGTGTACAAAGGCCAGATGACTTGTGGGTTTCAGATGAGGGGAAAATGGTTCTGCCAAACAGTCTCCTGTCACAGTTTGCAAGATTTTACCATGGGCAAGCACATATTGGGAGAGATGCCATGATTAGGTTGTTCAAAATTGATTGGTTTAACCCAAAGTTCAGACAAGCCGCAGAACTGATTTGTCACAGGTGCATCATCTGTCAGCAGATGAATGCGGGGAAAGGGACCATTTGAGACACAATGGGAGACGAGGAGGTCCATTTAGCAGAATGCAATTGGATTTTATTGAAATGCCTGTGTGTGGAGGTCTGAGATACGTGTTGGTGATTGTGTGTATCTTTAGTCACTGGATTGAAGCTTACCCTACACACAGAAATGACAGTCTCACAGTAGCGAAGCTGCTGCTTAGGGAATTGATTCCACGTTTCGGGTTTCCGATCTCTTTAGAATCAGATAGGGGAAGTCACTTCAACAACGAGGTGGTTAAGCTCTTGTGGGCAGCATTGAACATTGAACAGAAATAGCATTGTAGTTACCGCCCTGAAGCATCAGGACTAGTGGAGCAGATGAATGGTACCCTGAATTCGAGAATGGCAAAAATGTGTGCAGCTACAAATTTTAAATGGCCTGATGCATTGCCCTTAGTGCTAATGTCAATGAGAAATACACCCAACAAGAAAACAGGACTGTCTCCTCATGAAATTCTCATGGGCCGAGCTATGAGACTGCCCGCAGTGCCTGCAAATGCTCTTGTGAATATCACGGATGATATGGTGTTGGACTACTGCAAGGGTCTGGCTGATGTGGTCCACTCTTTCTCTCACCAGGTGGAAGCCACCACACTGCCACCGATAAGTGATCCAGATCACAATCTGAAAGCTGGTGACTGGGTTGTCATCAAGAAAAACGTGAGGAAGTTGTGTTTGGAGCCACGTTGGAAGGGGCCATATCAAGTAATACTGACAACTACTACTGCTGTGAAGTGCGTGGGAATTCCAAACTGGATCCATGCCAGTCACACGAAAAAGGTGACGTGTCCAACTGATGAGGAAATTGAATTGTCGAAAATAACAGCTACAGAAAAGGAAGTCTCAGGGCCGGAGAGTAATCAAAGGGGAACTGAGACAGTAGGAGAGCCCGTTGAGGATGGCTTGGTCACTTCAATAAGAGACAAGACCCAGAGGGGTGACGGTAGGCCTATCTCAACTGAGGCGCCAGGAGGACCGACCCAGAGAGAGGTACTCCCAGAAGCAGGCGGATGAGGTATTGAAGTAGAGCCCCTGACAGACCCAAAAGGCGAAGGAGTTGAGGCGGAAGAGAGTCAAAGTGTCCACACTCCTCCTGAGCAAATTGCAGGTCCATCAAGAGAAAACACCACAGAGCCAGAGGAGGGCGACGAGCTGCCACAAGGAAGATCAAAGACCAGAGAGACGCTGAAAGGAGATAAGAGGCCAGAGTCGCAAGTGACAAAGGGAAAGGTGGTTGTTGATGATGCAATAGAGGAAGACGTTGATACAACAAGGAAGGAAGATCTGAGTGAAGGAGAGTTGCAAGGTGATCGCAAGTTGAAAAGAAAGAAAGTAGCAAACAGAAGGTACGTGGGTCCTGAATAGGCATACGCAACATCAGCTGAGTGGCAGCAAGAGTTCTTGGCGTTCTGTTTTGATCGAGAAGTCCCAGGTCAATACTATGGTACCTGAGTCTGGCCAGAGAAAAGAGACTGTACTAATGTGAAAGTTGAGTTAAAGAAAACCAAGAAAAGAAACTGAGAAAATTACCGGATGTGACACTGTTAACCTGAGTTGACTTTTGAGAACTGGTTTTGACAAGGATCCTGCGAGTGAATGTGAAAGCAGTAACTAATTGCTGCAGAAAGACTTTCGCGTGCTTTAACTTGCTGAAAAAAAAAAAAAAAAAGAGAGCTTTAACCATCCTCTGTTGGTTGTTGTTTAAGTTAATAATAATTTGCTTTCTGATTCTTTACAGATCATGGCTAACACTAGAGATGTTAATAGGGGAAGTAGGCACTGTAAATGTTTGGGTGCTGCTTTGGGCATTGTGTGAGTGATATTCATTATAGTTCTGATTGTGGGAATGCCTTTGGTGGATAAGAGTGAAACTAACAATGCTACAATTCCTGATACCACCGCTACACTAACGGCTTGGGAGAAGTTCGAGCCGGATGCAAGATACTTGCATGAGGGAAGTAACGTAAAGGGGGAACTATCAACCAATGTTTTCTATTGCTTGTTGAGTGAGTATGTTTACACTATGGATGCGAAAGATTGTTATGTGTGTACACAAATTCCTGTTTCAGTACAAGAGGAAGTTACTTACCATAGTTTGCCTTTAACGTATGGGATAAGCTGTAGTTTGTTACTAACGCGATTTTATAACCAAGAAGAGATTCAATACTTTTATTCTAACAATGATCTTGTGTTTTCTTATGTGCCCATCATAGAGGACTTAAATAGTGTAGCAAAATACTACAACATAAAATTAGTTAAGGAGTTCTTTGAAGCAACATTAACAATTATTAGAACATTGGAATGCTGTGGGCTCCATTGAAAACAATGGAGTGCTGCGGGCTTTTACTGGCCCGTAAAAGCCCGCAGCTCCAACATTCCAATGTTCGCTTTGTTCACAGCAACAGCTGTGAACAAAGCCTCACGGAGCCCGAGGGGATTTTAATCCCCTCGGGCTCCGTGAACATTTTTTTTTTTTTTTAATAGAACATTCTGCCCTGTGTGGCAGAATGTTCTAATAGCCTTAGAACCCGCCGTAGCGGGCTCTACCGGCTATTAAAGTCCCTCTTCCTTGTTAAAAGCCCTCGCCTTCGGCTCGGGCATTTAACGCGGGGAGCAGGCCTTTAATAGCCGGTAGAGCCCGCTACGGCGGGTTCTAAGGCTATAGTACATCTTATGCACACCGCAATAATCTGACATGTTTGCTTACACCTGTAGAGAAAAGCTTTCTAGATCACATGGAAGATAGAAGAAGGGCATTGAAGGGGAAATTGGAGAAAGTATTGCAGCAGCGAGCTTTTGTAAATAGTGAGAGCTATAGTGCAATTAGGGAGCAAGGGAAATTTGCTTTAGATGCACTACACGTAGGCAAGCTTTGCATTACGCGACCAAAGTCATATTATGACAATGTGTTTGTGGGAATGATTGAATGTAAGCATGTGTTTTTGTTTCAGAGTAAGTGGACGTTCATGTTAAATGGACAGGATCCAGCGATCCCTGGGATCTATTATATTTGCAGACTTAATGCTTATTACCTTCTTCCAAAGGGATGGTATGGGACATATTATTTGGTGATAGTTTTCCCAAAGATATATCAATTAGAGGACTTGAAAATGTTTCCGAAATTGTCTGAATTACATCGTACTAGACAAAGGAGAGAGACTGCTACTGGTGTAGTAGGAGACATATTTGGAGCAATAATTCCTTCAGTGGGAGTTATCTTGAACTCCATAAAGATTCGAAAGTTGTCTACTATTCTGGATAACATGCTGACAAATTTTACAGGAGCTATACTCCTGATGGATACTGAACTTGCAACGGAGAGGGCTATGAATCTTCAAAACAGGCTTGCTTTAGACATTCTTTTAGTGAAAAATAAATGCTTAATGAGCGACATTGTTGTGCCTGTATACCTGATAATAGTAATGAGATTAGAAGTATGCTTACAACCTAACAAGAGATAGTACGGATTTGAAGGAACTGAAAGAACCTGGAGTTTGGGAAAAGGTTGCAAAGGGACTTGCTAAAGTGGGAAGCTGGTTTAGTAATATTTGGTATGGGATACTGGGAAAAATAATACAGGGAATATTGATTGTTTTAGCTTGTTTATTCGGATTATGGTTGTCTTGCAAAATTAGCAAAATAATTAAATTGAAAATGGCGAAAAATATTAAGAGGAGGGAAGAAAAGAAAAGGGAGAAAATGTTCAGAGCAAAATTAGGAGGGGCAAAATTGAGGGAAGAAATTGAGATGAGGGAATTTTAAAGATGAAAAATTGTAAAGGAAAGAGTTTGTGTGATGACAAGAGTCATCAGAGGAGGGATTGTTGGAGTGTGACTTTTATAATCAATATTAACATGAAAAGCTTGCAATGTAATGTCTAATGAAACCGCATAAAATATGTTAATGTAGTACTAATGCACGCGTTTGAAATGTGCCCACGGGGAGTGGCCACCAATGTATACGATGATTAATGAAACTGACTAATAATGAATTAATAATGTACTCATGTATGGTTTGTATTAACGTATCCTAATTAGAGTTATGTGTTAAGGTTTTGCT
The DNA here is from genome assembly GCF_031143425.1 of Pleurodeles waltl. NCBI lineage: Eukaryota > Metazoa > Chordata > Amphibia > Caudata > Salamandridae > Pleurodeles > Pleurodeles waltl. The sequence goes on from NC_090442.1 coordinate 523,956,151, forward strand.
AAATTAATCACTAGGCCTTAGTTAGCAAGGGTCTGGGCCTAGGTGCCTGGTTTCCTATTAACTGTGTTTTCTAACGTGCAATGTGCCGTTTCCCTGAAAGACAGGAAGCTGTACTTTTCCAGAAGTTAGAGATATGTGTGTAGCTGTAGTAAATTCTTTCTCATGAGACCCGACTTGCTCAAGGAAACATTCTTGCCGGATGCAACAGTGTAATTCGCAACAGGTGCAAGGTCGCCTGGACTAGGGGAAGACAATGGAACTACTGACTGGAGCGACAAGTGTAACTTTTCTTACCTGACATTCTACTCGTTGAAGACGTCAATCACAGGAGCCAATAAACTGCATGAGAACTGTCTTAGGTGAAGATTCTAGTAAGGTGTGTGACGGATCATTGAACAGAGATAATGATACACCAAATATTGCCCAATGGGAAATTAGAGACTTGCTCGACAACTTTGATATAACAGCATGACCCAAGAAGAAATCAGCCATTTTTACTCGGCCATTATCGGACATTCCACCGACCCATTACTTTGCCATCCCTTGCCCTTCTGAGAGACTTTGTCTTATACTTTAATCCATCCTCATCTTATCACTTGCCTGATATGCACTTTTCCTCCTTATGAGAGAAGAGTTTTCTTGCTCTGCCCTACTGAGACTTACCTGTTCTATCCTGGCTGATGACGAATTGACTGATGTCCTGAGGACGAAGACTGACGCTGTACGCTGCCCCATTTGGATGGGTAACTATCTGCTGATGAATTGTAATTGTCTGTTTGCCTTTTCTTTCTAGGTACCAACTGCTCTTTTGATAGAGGCCGTAGTTAGATGTTTTCCAAATTCATGTTACTAAATTGTTTTGCATAAAGCCCAACATGCTGATGCTAATTACAGGTTAGTTAAGGAGTTCACTAATATCGGCTGCAAATAGACAAATGATTGGATCTTTGCTTTGTTGAATAATGTACTAATTATACTCTGCTAAAGTTGATTCATGATAACTTCATGCTTTGTTCTAATGTTCATGACCTATGCTTTGATAAAGTCTTACTCGAGTTGCCAAGTTATAGTGGTATTGATGTGCTTATTGACATTGCGACTAATAAATATGATACTAGAGTGTAACTAATAGGGAATAAATATCCTAACTCTTACTAGATTCTGGGTGGTTATTCATGGCTGAAAGGTCATGGTGTGTTTATCCTTGTTAAATGTTATTGATTAGTTTGGTTGATTAGTTATTGTGAATATTGACGAGGTTATTGATCTAGTGATTGAAATTCTAAACGGATATCTCGTTCTGGGAAGTCCCCAAACATGGTCAAAAGATTCATTAGCCTAAAACGAGTCCCCTTGTAAGTTAAATTAACAAGGTTTGGACGCGTTATCAAAGGAGGCTGCTGTGAGACCAAGGACAACCAAGAGACATGCATCTTTGATTTGCAAGATGCTGTGTGTAGACAGTAGCTGAAGATTGGCTGACTGCATCACAGACAGAATCCTGTTTGGACCTGAGCAGTTTCATGCTACAGTTCAAGATATGTATCCGTGGTTGGCCTCTAACTATTTCCCCCTGCCTTCCTGCCGGCAAGTACTTCCCTGGGGATGGAATTTCACATATTAAAAAAAGTTAATTACTGCCACTGAAAAATGGAGACACTAGTCAGAAGATAATTAATTACTGTCAGAGTTTCAGGCAGAGACAAGAAGGATTTTCTAGAATCACCTTTACAGCAATTAAAAAAAAAATGTGTTCATCAATTAATTAGCTTGTTGATAAATATTACAAGGAGATCCTAAATTTCCCATTTTTCCCTTTAATCACTTAGAAATACTAAACTGGTACACAAATTCCAACAGCAAGGCTACCATGCCAAACATCTGTTCATGACCAGGTTCCTGGAAACTGCAATTTTGTCATCTAAATTTTGCCCACTGGTATAATGCCAGCTCTTCCAATATCTTAAAGAGGTTACCAATAAAAAATAGATGTGTGAAAAAGTAGGCGGATAACAGTCAAGGTGAATACAACCTACACCGTCCCACCAGTGAATGATGCACACAGAGCAGTGAGACAACTTAGGGAATGGAGCGCTTTACACAATGTCTAACTAAAAAAAATAAGTAATTGGCACGGCTTAGAGATCCGAAGTTATATGCATACTGTTTTCAAAGTGAAACGCCACCTCTCAAATGTTAAAATGTTGGAACCTTTCATCTATTCGCAGTTATCACCGCCACAAATTTCTCTAATGTTAGGGTACATGAGAAGATATTTTTTTTCATACCAACAGCCATAATTTTACAGTATTTTCAGTGGTTTTGGCCGTGCACAATCGAGAAAGTTGCTCAAAACGTGAACAATCAAACCGTAACCTATTGTTAGACAAAGATGAGGCTGGAAGCAATATTTTCTTTAATATTTTAACATTGAAATAGGACAAATCACCGTTACTGCTCCTTGCAGTAAATTGTTAGGTTTAAAGGATAGAAAAATCAATAGTCTGTATAGATGTCTATCCTTAAATTGTCAAACGTAGTTCACTTTGTTTGTATCACACAGCGCCACATTTGCGTCATTTTTTAACGCAAAAGCGGCGCAAAGTTACAAAATACAATTGTATTATGTGAGTTTGCACCGCTTTTGCGTCAAAAAGCCGTGCAAATGCGGCGCTAAAAAGTATAAATATCGGCAGGTGACTAAATTGATTTTCCAATCATACAGCCGGCAGTCCAATCCATGCCGAGTTTGCGCTACAAATCTTATTTTCAAAGAGGTAAACGTACTAAATTAGTAAGAGATTGGTTGGGTTCAGAGGCAATTACTATTTTTAGGGAACTGCCAGATGGAGTATATAATGTATTAGGTACTGTCTGACAGGGAGACGTACAAGTGATTCATAGGCCTCCTCTCTAGTCTGCCTCTGATAATAAGATGCAAGTGCCATGTAGCTTGGCTTTAAATGCTTTTGAATTGCTTTCCAGCATGCATTCGCCGGATGCTTTTATTCTAACCTAAAATGTTGAGGATTATAGAATAGGCACTTAGAAGTATGTACACCTCAGGAGACAGATATGTCTCATTGACTATCATGAAAAAGCATCTGTTTCCTTAACGGTACTTCCTGCCCTTCGTCACTCTGGAAGACATTTTTACCAAGGGAACACAACAGAACTAATAGCTCTAAATGGGATACACTACTTCCTGTTGGGAACTACTAAGAATAATATCAAACTCTTTGATTAATGGCCTATAATCTATATAGTTAATTTCTGTGGTTCTCAGTGGATATTGTACAGCAGCCTCTCGTTTATGGAACTGTAATCGACATGCAAAGTTTGCACATCAATTTTATCATTCGCTGCTCATTTTGGAAAAGTAATGCTGACCGTCTTATTAAAATCAGCCAGAATCCGGATCTTAAAATAACCTTTGTATAAAACCATTCCCTTCATACCTGTTTGAACAATAGCAAGTTCCAACTTTTTCCAAAATGTAGTCGTTGGGTTGTTCATAGACTTTTACATTCATTTCTTTGTTATGTGATCATAAAACGATGAGAACAATCTAGGAAGTCAAATACTCGCTTTGGTTTCCACAAGTAAAATCAAAAACGTTTTCTAAATATAAATTCAAAAACAAACGCAGAAACACAACCAAGAGTTGAACTGTGGTTTGTAATTCACTTATATAGTGCTTCTAACTCAATTGCTGAGCGCCAGTATGTATTAGCAGGTGGGTAGTATGCTAAACCATGGATGAATGCTTGGTTGGAAGGGCGTTGCACTTGCAGTTAGTCTATGTGGGAAGCATTTTAGTGGCGTTCGTGAGTGGCCAAAGAGGATGCAGGATTTGTAGTGTGATGAAAGAGAGCTAGGTGTCCCCTTCCCCAGGAAGGGTAGGTGCGAGATAGGAGATATAACTAGTGGACATAATTTTCACTGCAGGTCCCAAGTTCAGTTTATGGTACTTACTCCTGAGCCATGCACATCAGTTAAGCTGTAGCGGGGCGAGTCCACTCGTCCTAGCTCTGATCCCCTTTATAAAGACAACCACGCACCTGAGACGATTAGGCTGTTAGTGGGTTTATTGAGTAAGTTTTTACAGTATTCACTTTCCCTGGTTATGTCCTCTGCAATGATCCTTGCTCCTGATTAGCTTCCCTGTATGATTATTATCTGCCTTGCGATCTGTATCCTCTTCTTCTTTTCCTTTATTTTAGGTGGGACCCAGTCCTCTTGGATTGCTCTCTGTTCCCAAGACCTCCGAGCAAAACCAAAAAGTACCAGAAGGTAAGTGCACGTTTTAATATTTTGTCTATGTGTGATGTGGGAAAAGAGGGAGGATGGAGAGGAGTGCTATGCTGTGAGGGCAGAAATGAAGTTAACACTAAAATAAAATCATGCACTGTAAGGTTTATCTTCAGTCCTTTTGTGGACGTGTTGCTGTGATTATCTGCCACCATCCATATACTCTCTTGGTGACTTTCTTACCCCACCCTACCACGTTCACCCTTCCCCAGATTCCTCCCTGTGTCCCAAAACCACCCGTTATCGCATCGTATGCAGTCACGTACCTTGACAAGCCACGCCCCTTCTGGGATGAGGCGGGCATGAGCATCTTTCTCTCTCTCCTGTGAGGCGGCGCAGCTTGGGCCGATGTCCATCACATCCTCTTGTGAAGGAGGTTCCCCTGGTTTTTCATCTCTTTCCTGCACTTGCACCTGGAATATTCTCTTTTCCTGTCCTGTTTGGCGTCTTCCGTGTTTGCGCGGTTCTCTCCTCGTCATTCGTCCCTTTTCTTAATCCCATCCAGCCAATCCGAGCAGATGCTCATCGTTGGTGAGGACACTGGTCCATAACATCTTTGCACTGTGGTTCCCCCCGGGGCACGTGTCGAGGTTCTAAATGGACTCGTCTTCGGTCGAGGGGTCTTCCCCACCTGATGGTCCTGCTACAATGGCCCTTTCCTGGCATGGCAGTTCGGCCATGAGGTCCAGGGTGTTCTTGACAGAAAGTCAGCTGTGACCTGTTGTGATTCTGGCACATGGTAAGTCTGGAAGGAAAAAGGTTGGAGAGATAAGTACCATCTGAGTATTCTGGGATTCTTATGTTTATAATGGGCCATCCAAGTCAGAGGAGCATGGTCCGTCAGAAGCGTTTTAAGGTTTACCCAGGAGATAATATTGTAATGCTTCGATTGCCCATTTGATGACTAGACATTCTTTCTCAATGATTGGGAAATGCTGCTCCCTTGGTAATACTTTGTGGCTAATGTTTACCACCAGTTGTAACTGATCTTTGGCATCTGGTTGTGATAGAACAGCTTCTATCCCCTGTGTGGATGCATCGGTCTGTAATATAAAAGGTTTCTGAAAATCTGGACACTGTAATATCTGGGCTGCACACAGGATGGCTTTAAGCGTATTAAAGCTGTTTTTTTGGGAGCGAGAGAGTTTTGAAATTCTTTGGATATGCTTTTGTAAGAAGATCAATCAAAGGGGCTGCTCTGGTTGAGAAGTGAGGAATGAACCTGAGGATACAGAAGGCTATGTATGGCTTCCAGTTTGCCCACTTGTGGTTTTATGGTACCGTTCTCGATGATGTAACCTAAATATCTTATTGAGGCATTAGCCAAGTGACATTTTTCTGAATTGGCTGTCAACCCAGCCTCTTGGAGGGTATGTAGTACTGCTTCTACCTGATTCAGGTGTTGTTCCCATGTGGGATTCCAGATTACTATATCATCAAAGTACGCCCCAGCATAATGTTAATAGGGGTCCATCAACCATTAAAAAGTAGCGGAAGCCCCATGAAGACCAAATGGGTGTACTTTGAAGTGATATAACAAGGAGGGTGTGGAAAAAGCAGTTTTCTCCCTGTCTGATGGGGAGGGAGGAATTGCTCAAGTATTGAGTTTGGCCCATTCTTTCGATCAATTCTTCCACTCTCAGCATAGAATATGTGTCAAACTGTGAGATAGCATTTAACTGGCAGAAATCTATGCAAAAGAAGACTGTAGTGTTGGGATTCAGAAACTAATACCACCGGTGAGAACCATGGGATATTTGATGGCTCAATAATGTCCCCATCCAGCATTTTCTTGACTTCTTCTTGTTCTACTATTTGTCTCTGGGGTTCTGGGGTGTGATAGGGCCTGAGTCAGACAACTTTGTCTTTTTCAGTGGTTATATCATGATGTCTTCCCAGGGAGAACTGAAAAGACATCCTGGTTATTATGAATCAGGGTTCTTAACTGGGTTTGTTGTGTTTGTGTTTGGGGTGTGCCTATTCCTTGGTCTATGGGAACTTCCCTTGGCTGAACGGGTGGTAATTCAATGCCTAGAGGTTGGGAAGAGGTAACCATCAGAGTGGACTGTGATGGAGTAATATTTTCATCTCCCTCATCCCATGCTTTTAGAAGGTTGATATGATAAATTTGGCAAGTTTTTTGGGCCTGGGGTACATCTGTTCTGTGTGTGACAGGAGTCACCTGTTCTAACACTGTACATGGACCCTGCCATTTGGCAAAAAGTTTGTTATTGGTGGATGGCAAAAGGATCAATACTTTCTCTCCTACTGACACAGTTCGCATCTTAGTATTCCGATTATATCCCTCTGTTTGTTTCCTTTGAGCCTGGTTTATGTGTTCTCTGACCTCTTGCCATTGAGTTTGTATGCATTCTTTTAGATTGCGCATGTATTCAAATATGTCTTTTCCCTCATCCTCTTCTTCCTCCCATTGCTCAGCCACCATGTCCAGCAGAGTCTGTGGTTGGCGCCCAAATACCAATTCAAACGGGCTGTACCCTGCGGAGGACTCTGCATAGGTTCTGATGGCATACAATACTAAAGGGAATTTCTTAACCCAGTCTCACCCCAATTATGAAATGATTTTCTTCAACAAAGTTTTTAATCATTCGATTGTACCATTCTACAAGGCCATCTGTCTGCGGGTGATAGACTGATGTACGTATGTGTGTGATTCCAAGGAGCTGGCATATTTGGGGCATAAGCTTGGACATGAAAGGAGTCCCTTGATCAGTCCTTAATTTTCAAGTGTATACCTCACGGGAAAATAATTCTATCATGGCCCGGGCCACTGTTTTGGTTGTCATGCTATTCAGAGGTATTGCCCCGGGAATATCGTGTAGTATAATCAACCAGGACGAGAATATACTGGTAACCACAAGAGAAGGGCAAAAGGGGACCTATGAAATCCATCCCTACTCTGGAAAAGAGTACCTCAATAATAGGTAGGGGTATTAGTGGTGCTTTAGCTACCTGGGGTGTATTCACCAGTTGCCAGCGGGGACAGGTGGAACAAAAGTGCCTAATATAAGAAAAGACCCTTGGCCAGTAAAACCGCCTAAAAAGATATTCCTTCGTTTTGTTTCTCCGTAGTGCCTTCCACTTGTTTGGCTATGGGCTAAATGTAATACTAGGGAACAGAATGATCTGGAGATCAGTAGTTGTTTTATAGTATAGCCCCTTTTCTGGATTACTCTATATGATAACCCCTTTGTTACCAAAAAGTATGGTCCTACCTGGCCTGTCTCATCTATTACAGCTGAAGTCCATGCATGTTTTAGGGAGGGATCGTCTTTTTGGGATGCATGAAAATTCCCTGAGGTGGTTAGCACAGAGACTGCTGTGGAAGCAGGAGGTCTAAGGTTAGTACTATGGCTAAGTCTATAGCTCCTTTTTTTCTCCTGCTTTTCTTTTCTGCTTAATGATTTCCTCTCCTTAACTTCATCTATCTGTTCCCCTTGGAAGGGCGCTTCCCTTAACCAATTGTGTTCATTGTTTTTACAGTGAATACTATCTAATAACTCAAGAAAGTAGGGATAATCAGTACCCATGATCAAATCTTCAACTAAGTGGGGTACTCCACCAACTATTAGGGTGTCCTTATATCCTCTCCAAGTGATTTTGTCCTCTGTGACCGGAAAGGAATTGCAGTCCCCATGGACACATGTAATTAGAACAGTCTCTCCTTTCCTCCACTGTTGTGGGTGGATTTTGTCCACTCGTATAACTGACTGTTGACAACCCAAATCGACTAAGGCTTGAACAGGTTTTTGGTTTATCTCTATGGCTTTTGTGAATCTAGGTTCATCAGTACCCAACCTCTTGAATACCCTACTTCCATCGGTTAAGGACTGTTTTTTTGGGGGGCTGGTTCTAGCTATATGTCCCCACTCTCCACAGTTATAAAATTGAGGCCCCTGTCCTGGTTCATTTCCTATTGGTTTGGTGAGGTGTTGGGCTTTGTTGATGTGTTTGGTAGATGGCTTGGGGACTGGACTGTGTCTCCAATTAGAGAATGGAGCGGTTGAGGCTCAGGAGGAGATAGTCTACCCTATGAAGTGCGCTGAAATGCATAAGCTAAATCCATGGCCTGTGAGACCGTTTTGTGTGGGTATTGTCTTATCCGCATAAAAGTGGGTCCAGAAAGGGCCTCTAGGTATTGTACGAGTAATATTTTGATGTCCTCTTTGGTTGATGTATTTGGTTTTAAGCATCTAATCGCCATATAATGTATTCTATAAAAGAGATAGCAATGCACCCGGGACGATTAGGCTGTTAGTGGCTCTAGCGAGTAAAGTTTTACAGTACAGAGTCACTTTCCTTGGTCATGTCCTGATTAGATTCCTGATGGGATAATTATCCATCTTGCTATCTGTATCCCCTTCTTCTTCTTGTTCTTTTCCTTTATTTTAGGTGGGACCCTGTCCTCTTGGATTGCTCTCTGTTCCAAGACCTCTGAGCAAAGCAAAAAGGTATCAGAAGGTAAGTGCATGTTTTAATATCATTGTCTATGTGTGGTGTGGGAAAAGGGGGAGGACGGAGAGGAGTCCCAGGCTGTGAGGGTAGAAGTGTGATTAACACTAAAAGAAAATCATGCACTGTAAGGTTTATTTTCAGTCCTTTTGTGCACATGTTGCTGTGATTATTGGCCACCGTTCATATACTCTCTTGGTACCCTTCTTACCCCACCCTATCATGTTCAACCCTCCCCAGATTCCTCCCTGTGTCCTAAAACCACCTGGTATGACAGCGTATGAGGTCACCTACCTTGTAAAGCCATGTCCCTCCAGGGACGTTGCTGGAGGCAGCGTCTTTCTCGCTCTTCTGTAAGGTGGCACAGGTCTTTTCCCAGCTGCTCCTCAGGCCAATGTCCATTGCATCCTCTTATGAAGGATGTTCCCCTGGTTTCTCGTCTCTTCCTGCACTCGTGCCTGGAATATCCTCTTTTTCTGTACTGTTTGGTATCTTTGGTGTTAATGTCATTCTCTCCTCCTCGTCTGCACCTTTCATTATGCCTTCCAGTCAATCCAAGCAGACGCTCGCCATTGGTAAGAACACTGGTCCGTCACCTCTTCATGCCGTTGTACTCCCGGGACACGTGTCAGGGTTCCTAATGGACTCGACTTCAGTCGAGGAGTCTTCCCCACCTGAAGGTCCAGCTACATAGGCCTTCTGCACTGTGACTCGTTTTGGTCCATGAATGTGAGATACAGGGCAGAGAGATGACATAGATCCTCCTGGAGGGTCAGCATTACAGCCATTCCTTACAGCAGTAATGTTTTAGAATATCCAGGTTTGAATATTGTGAGAGATGAGTGGGACCTAAAGGGATGGACAATCTTAGAGTATTCCATGGCAGATCTCTTTATGCATTGGGTGCATGTCTCCATTCACATTTAGTGACTTGCTTTCGGTGGATTGGTGGTGATGTTTTGACAGTATATGCAAAAACAACAATCTGATGGATGGGATGCTTGATTTAATCTCAGCCACTAGTAATTGCTCGGGCAGCATCCCAGTCCAACGTTTCTTTGCCCACCATGCCACCTCAGTTTGGACCCAGCCATATGCAAATCAGTCTTGACCCTGCTCCTCATGGGAACAGTTCTGCCTAAACTGCAGGTGAGGACTGATTTGCATATGGCTGCGTCCAAGCTGAGGTGGCACAATGGGAGAAAAAGGATGGATTGGGATGTGGCACCAGGTGATTGCCAGTGGCTGTGATTAATTCAAGCATTCCATCCATCACCTTGTTGTTTTTGCATTTTGACAGTATAAGCCTGATCAATAGCAGTGGGGTCTATTAAGGTAAAACCAGCCAGGCAAACCCAGTTTCATCAGGAATGCTGAGAGGATATACTGCCCTCCAGGCTGCTCTGATTACAGATGTCCAATTGTGGCGATTCTTCTGAACTGTGGGTACCAATGTAATTCAGCCTGTGCTACTTACAGTCAGTCCATTTGTGCTGTTCCTCTCACCATATGTGTTGTTCTACTTTGATTTTGGGCGTAACAAGATTTGTTGATCTTCATCTCTGGAAAAGCCATGTTTTTAATGTGTTCCTTAACTGAAGAGCCTCCTGTATTTTGTACAATGAAGTTCAAGGAGTTACAAAGTTTTGCAAAGTTACAGAAGCATGCTAAATACTCTACTTAAAATGGCCAACAGTTACAGCTAAATGATAGAATCAGAAACTCTAGTATTATAAACAAAATCTTTCTCACAGTTGAGTCACAGACATGTTTACTGGAAGAAAAACACCACCACCTCATCAAACTTGCAGGCAGTTTCTCAATGGACAATTATAGAACACTAATAAGGGAAAAAGCCAATGTTCGAGGCAGAATGTGCTGGAAAGAATATTCTGAATTACCAGAAGAAAACGTTTGAAAGTAAGGATAGATAATAAATACAGACAAAAATAACATATCTCAATTCCTACAGATAATTAGCACATGTAAGTAAAAACAGCAACATTTAATTTTGCATGTTTTCTGTGTCATTTAAGATGACTAGAGACTCTTTGGGGTTTGTCTACTGTGGCATTGAGCCTGCGTCCATCAAAATAATGGCTGCCAGTGTCCCCAAAGAGAACTTTAGGGAAGTCTTTACAAAAACACTACAACATTTTTCAACACCTTGACTATTTCTTGTACTTCAGAAAATGTGGTACCTTGGATTACTTTCAACTCAGACTCCAGAACTTGAATCACATCTACTACCCTCCATTTGTGCATTCTAAGTATTTGAAGATTGTCATATCTCATTTTGTATTTCTCTTGGTATTCCTTAACCTCATTGATCATGTTCTCCTTATCCCTGTGCACCTTTCTGTTACGTGCCCAGGATGGGTAAAATTTGGTTGCCACATCTTTCTTTGAGAGTGACAAAGGAGTATACCCTTGTCACAGTATGGGGGGTGGCGGCACAGTATGCCCACACCATATTTTGCAGTGCACCCTATCCATGTGAATCATTAAAAATGGCCATTTGGATACACTTTTTAACCATACGGTTAACGCACTCAACCAATCTTTTGGTCCTAGGGCAATGTAAGAATGTTTTATGATGTGTTATTTGCTTCACCTGTAAAAAAGATTTAATTTCTGTTGGAACTCTTTGTCCATGGAAAGTGTTTCAGGAATAACTTCTGCCATCGAAAGTCTCCCCGAGATACTCAATTAGTACTTTGGAGGAGTTGTGATTAACAGACGTGAGGACAATACATTGTCTCTGGTAGTCAACCATTACTAACATAACTTTCCCTTCCATTTACATGACAGACCCCAGTTTACATTATTAAACCCTTATTTTGCTCTACCCTTTTGCCCCCCGCCCCTAAGTTCTTAAAATAAACCACTATTTGAGTAAGAATTTAGTTGTAAAGGAAATAGTAAGCTGATATTTGAGTACAAATAACATTTTAAAATGAATTAATTTACTTTAATTCAAAATAAAATTTGCCCTCAAATATCATCTTACAATAGACATTTTGGTCTCCAAGCACAAGCTTGAAATTTTCATCTAGCCTCCCATTCCATAGCTTAAATTATGTAATGCTATTAAAGATCATTGATAAATAGGTTTCTTTGACCCCCCCACCAAGCCACATTTTCGTATAGAAAACAAACTGTTTTGTCTCCCTCCCCCACCAATCATCAGCTTGCTATTTCTATCAAATCATAACATGTAATAGGGCCCCATAGCTTTTGCCTCAAGGGCCTTTGTGTCACAATCCCATGCTAGTGATGTCCATCATACCCCAGGGAATGATCACTATCCACCAGACATTCCTGAGCAATGCCAGTAAGGCTATTCTATGTTAGAGATTTCCACCAAATACTCAGGATAGTCGACAGAAGTCATGAATGCCGCCAGGTTGACAGGAATCCCTAAAATCAGCCATGGATATCCAGGGGATTCCACTGAAGACTACCAGATGTTAAGGAGCGTCAACAGGCGTCATGGATGATCACTCTACAAGTGATCACTCTACGACAAACTAGCCCACCATATGTTAGAGATTACCAATATATGCCAGGGAGGGGCAAACAATGAAAGAAGTGTCAACCTGATCTAAGGATGAGCATCACATGCATTGGATGTCCAATAGTGGTGATATTATTAAAGTTCCACGAGGGTGCAGTGGTAGTGTGCCCCCATTTTTTGCAACCCCGGGCACTGTAGTATTACAGACACTTGTGTGGCCCCTTCAGTAATACATGAGTGATAGTGTGCCGATAAACATAATATGTGTAAAGGAGCATTAGATGTTGGAGAGTAGATGGAAGACTGGTATACTCTGACTACAAAAAAAATAACTCTTTATTTTGTTCAGATAGTAGGTCTTGATGAAAGAACTGAGAGACTGTACTGTTATATGTAACGCTATGATATTCAAATAAAGATGCAGCCTGGACTGTGTTTTGCCGGAAGGCTGGGAAGGTGGGAGCACTGATCGTGCAGGCGTTTTGTATTTTTGATTACCCCCCAACAGTGGGGAAAGCCACGTCAGACTCTGAAAGTGCTGGAAGAGAACAATCCCTCGAATATAGGACAAACTGAAAAACATCATTAACATAACAAGCAATTTGGCAGCGCTCAATTGGTCCGGAGCATATTCACATCTATACGAAAATTACAATGCAGCACTGGGAAGCACTTCTGCTGCAGGACAGGAGGTGGGTAGCCTTGTTCCAAGAAGACCTCATACCAGGGACGGCTCCTCCATGAGGGGGGAGGAGCGTCCCCCACCTGCCAGCAGCAGCAACAAACTTTTTCCCAAAAAACAATCATAAACTGTGTTTATGATCGTTTTTTGGGAAAAGAGGTGGGGCCACTGGTGTGACGACCAATAAGGGGGAGCACTCCCCCTCAGAGCGCTTGTGTGTTTGTCTGGCCGTCTCGGGCCAGCCAAACACACATGTGCACAGGGCTCTCTCCAGCCCAGCAACACTGTTGCTGGGCTATAGAGAGCCTGCACAGGCTCCCAGTCTGTCTGGGAGTGCCCTGGCTGCGCGCTCCCAGCCAACCCTGAGGCAGCTTTGAGCAGCATCAGGATTTGCTGCAGTGCAGGCTGGGAGGCTGTGCCTGCAGTCTACCGGGGACAGAGGAGCGGCGCGTGGCAGAGGTAAGTGTTTTTTTTTTTTTAAATATTTTTTTCTTTTATTTAATTCTTCCCCCTCCTCCGCGCATGTGTCACCCCGCCCCTTCTGTTTAGTGCAAGCCACTCATACTGAGCCAGAGCCGGGCTTGCATCTTCAGTGGCTCACCCCACTCTACTGGTTGGACTTGCAGCAGCCTAACTTGGGAGAGAGGCATGTTGGTTTGCCTCCCCAACCTCCCAGGCAGGCCTGTTGGCACAAGTGAGCAGGAGACAGTGGAATTTGTAATTACTGCATGTGCTGTAGCGCAAGAAATGGCCCTGACTGGGGTGATCTGGTAATCCCAGAGACCCTCATTTCGATTATGTGTCCTCTACGTTCTGGAATATTTTTTCAGAAGCCTGCTACATTGGACAGGTGCAGGAGAAAGTTACAGGAGAAGAAAGGATATATTCTGCTCGGCAAGGTAAGCTAGCAATACAGTGTTATTTACTCGACATGTACATAATGCTTGCCTTCCAATGGTGTGGCTATATAGTACTTGTGGGCTGACTGGGTGCACTTATTCTAATTCCTGAGCTCTCTGGAATGTGCAGCGGGAATGCAAGCGAAGCCTCAGAGGGTTTTCAATAAATATTCCAGGCTGTGCATCTTTCACAAGGATTGGTTTTGGTAGTATTTGTGGAGGGTGACTTTGGAATACAGAAGCTCAAGGTAAACCAGAGCATTCACGTCTGGACAGAACAATAAGACGATTTGGTCCACAAGTTAAATGTCTTCATTCACTAACCCTCGCCGACCCAGTTATCAATACAGCCATATCTCTAATCTCCATCCACCCATTAATTGATAGGATATGATTCAATAATAAAAAATATGTTGGAAAAGCTCCGTTTTTGAATTTCTTTTAAAATGTTCTTAAGAGAAGAACCCCCTAAATACACCCACTTCTGGGTACTTAGCCTCATCTGCCACGTGCAGTTTGGGAACTGGTCTGACAAAATTTGCCAGGATTGTTTTTGATTGATAGTTCAGTCTTTTATATACGTTCAAAAAAACATGGATGATTTGTGCACAGGTGCCCTGATAAACCGCTTGCTAATGGGGCAAATGAGCAGGTGAATAGATTAAATTATATGTCTTTATGTGCACAGCATGCATAACTGAAACACTAAAATGGTGCTAGTGAAATGTACATAATTGAAAGCACACAAACACACGCACGCATATGTATACATATTATTTGAGTGGCGGTATTTACAGTCAGGATTCCCAGAGATAGGAATTCCTCTGTTTTTTGACACTTAATAATGTTGCGCCCATATTATGAATCTCCGTGAAACTTTGCAGATTTACGGCTTTTTCTACATTTGCGAATGATGCAAAGTTCTGCAGTAATTGCTCAAGGGAATGCAAAAGATGGCCAGTCCCAAAACCCATTTTTCCACCAATGCCTTTTTAAAGACTTTGTACTCATGTGTAGCGGACAAATGGAAAGTTGGATTCCCGTGCTATTTGGCAGGATGATAGATTATGATGTACAGATGATTCTTTTTGGTAGTACAGATAAGGAGGGTAAGTATTTTTAAAGTTATAATGCATTTAACCTTAGTGAAATCTCAGGCCGCAGTAGTTTCATGAAATGTCATGGTATTTTGTGAAAGTACTGTGGTACATGGCAATAACAATGCATCATGTGGTTGGCTAATACCTGCCTTTACAAAAGATAAAGGTAGCCATGTTGTTTTAAGTACACTTTGTTTATGTTGCGGGCTAGGGGCTCAGATATAGATATATATTAGGTTTCACATTTTTCCCCATCTAGAAAAATTAGAAAAGTTACAAACAAATGAATTTGTAAAAGAATAAAAAGCACACTGTACTACACTATATTTCCCAAATAAAGTGTACTACACTGTTTTTTTTATTTTCTACATATTTCTTTTCTTAAATTTCATGTAACAATTGCAGTACTTTGTAGGCACTAGCGCAGGATTGGGTAAATCTTTCAAAAAATATATAGAAAAATATTAATACATTTCCCTACCTATTATAACCTACTACTTACCTATATCTAAGGCCATAACCAAGGACACAGCCAAAGCGTGGTAAAAACTAAATGGCTGTGTTTTACTTTTATAAATGTAGCCATCAGCCAATCATAGACTGCGTTGTGATTTGCATATACCTTAGTATACCACAAATGTACTGCGGTACAGATTAAAACTAAGGGCCTGATCATGAGTTTTGCAGTGGGATCACCATGCCGCCATGTTGGTGTTCCAAAAAAGACCGCTGCGTCGACGGTCACTAGCCCGCCGTATCATGATGGGAACAGGAAGAACAACCACCGCAAAGCAAAAATGCAGACCGCTAGTGGCGAGGCGGTCTTGTATCTAGACGGTCTGTATCTAGACGGTCTGACCTCCAGTGCCACCAGTGCTGTGGCCAGTCACTGAGCCTATTACAAACACACATTCACCATGACGGCCTCCTTGTAGTATTTAGTCAATTTTGGTCAACCACTGTGGTACGCGTCCAGCAAAGTAACAGACAAGTGCACTCTGGATGAATTTAAAAACAACACAGCTGACACACATTGGTCCCATTGCCACACCTGGAAATAACACTATAAAAGACACTCCTTCACAGACCACAATCCTTTGCATCTCTACTGGAGGCCAAAGAACACGACCACCGTTATTTGAATTTTTCAGCGATTAGGCACCTCTTGTTTCACCATCCCATTTAACACCTTGCACACACTTTTGTCCATTCACTCCCTATTGCACGCCCCCTGTTAGGTAAATCCCTGTCATCCACTTTAGTTGTCTACCAGGTCATGTTTCAGAAATCCTGGTTTCTCAGAAAATGAGTTGAGAGTCATGGTTGATGAAATCATACGAGTAGAGCCTCAATTGTTTGGAGCTTAAGTCCAGCATACTCCTCTCAGTAGGAAAATGGAAATGTGTCAAAGGATTGTTGACAGAGTGAATGCTGTAGGCACCACCCTATGCACAAAGGAGTACATTAGGAAGTGGTGAAACGACCTGTGGTGCAAAGTGTGTTCCCTGGCCTCCAGGCAATAGATGGAGGCCAACAAGACTGGCAGTGGCCCTCCCAGTGCACAATTAAGACTCCTTCCCTGGGAGAAGAAGGTCTTGGCCATCCTGCAGTGTGAGGTCTTCACAGGCATACCTGGGGGAGAGGAGTCTGGTAAGTTACCACACAAGAACTGTCACAAAAATGCAATGTCCAACATGATCACAGCTAAGTTTTAGCCACTGTCTTATTCATGGACCTCACCAATGTAGGAGGCTGGCCTGGCTTATAGTGGGTACCTGATGGTACTTACACCTTGTGCCAGGTCCACTTATCCCTTATTAGTAGACTAGTAGTGTTTTGGCAGCTTAGGCTGATAGAGGTAGCTATAGCAGAGCAGCTTAGGCTGAACTAGGAGACATGCAAAGATCCTACTATACAGCTTATATCATATAGCACTATGGGGGTGATTTTAACCTTGGCGGACGACGTGGATGTTATTTCACTCAGGCTGCAGTGGCAGTCCTGTGTAAGAACTGTCTGAGCTCCCTATGGGTGGCAAAAGAATTGCTGCAGCTCATAGGGATCTCCTGGAACCCTAATACCCTGGGTACCTAGGTTCCATATACTAGGGAATTATAAGGGTGTTCCAGTGTGCCAATCAGAATTGATAAAAATGGTCACTAGCCTGCAGTGACAATTTTAAAAGCAGAGAGAGCATAAACACTGAGATTCTGGTTAGCAGAGTCTCAGTGATATAGTTAGGCACCACACAGGGAACACATATAGGCCACAGACTATGAGCACTGCGGTCCTGGCAAGCAGGATCCCAGTGATACAGGCAAAAACAAACTGACACACAAGTAAAAATGGGGGCAAGATGGTACTTTCCTACACAACCCCCACCCCCAAACGAGGGACAATAAGGCTAACCTTGCCCACATGAGTCTTCATTGTCTAAGTGGAAATATTTGGAGAGTCCATCTGCATTGGAGTGGGTACTCCCAGGTCTATGTTACACTGTATAGTCCATTCCCTGAAGGGAGATGGACCACCTCAACAATTTAGGGTTTTCACCTTTCATTTGTTTTAGCCAAAGTAGAGATTTGTGGTCTGTCTGAACAATGAAGTGAGTACCAAACAGGTATGGTCTCAACTTTTTCAGTGCCCAGACCACAGCAAAGGCCTCCCTCTCTATGGCAGACCAACACTTTTCTCTAGGGGTCAACCTCCTGCTGATGAAAGCAACAGGTTGATGCTGGCCCTCAGTATTAAGCTGTGATAGCACTGCCCCAACCCCCAATTCAGAAGCATCAGTCTGGACTATGAACCTTTTGGAGTAGCAAGGGCTTTTTAGGACAGGTGCAGAGCACGTGGCCTGTTTGAGCTCATCAAAAGCTTTTTGACAGCTAGCTGTCCACAACAGCTAGCTGTCCACAATACCTTCTTAGGCATATTCTTACTAGTGAGGTCATTAGGAGGAGCTGCAATGGAGCCATAATTCTTGATGAACCTCCTATAGTACCCTGTGAGGCCCAAAAAGGCTCTCACCTGGGTTTGAGTTGTAGGGGGAGCCCATTCCATAATGGTCTGGATCTTACCCTGCAGTGGTGCAATCTGTTCCCCACCTACCAGGTGGCCCTGATAAACCACTTTCCCCTGCCCTATCTGGCACTTTGAAGCCTTGATAGTGAGACCTGCCTTTTGCAGGGCCTCCAAAACATTCCACAGGTGGACCAGGTGATCATCCCAGGTGGAGCTAAAGACAGCTGTGTCATCCAGATACGCTGCACTAAAAGCTTCCAAGCCTTGTAGGACTGTGTTCACCAACCTTTGAAAAGTGGCAGGTGCATTCTTCAGACCAAAGGGCATCACAGTGAAGTGATAGTGCCCTCCAATGGTTGTAGGAGGCTGGACTGGCTTGTAGTGAGTACCAAGGGGTACTTGCACCTTGCACCAGGCCCAGTTATCCCTTATTAGTGTATAGGGTGTCTAGCAGCTTAGGCTGATAGATAATGGTAGTTTAGCAGAGCAGCTTAGGCTGAACTAGGAGACGTGTGAAGCTACTACAGTACCACTTAGTGTCATATGCACAATATCATAAGAAAACACAATACACAGTTATACTAAAAATAAAGGTACTTTATTTTTATGACAATATGCCAAAGTATCTTAGAGTGTACCCTCAGTGAGAGGATAGGAAATATACACAAGATATATATACACAATAGCAAAAATATGCAGTATAGTCTTAGAAAACAGTGCAAACAATGTATAGTTACAATAGGATGCAATGGGGAAACATAGGGATAGGGGCAACACAAACCATATACTCCAAAAGTGGAATGCGAACCACGAATGGACCCCAAACCTATGTGACCTTGTAGAGGGTCGCTGGGACTATTAGAAAATAGTGAGAGTTAGAAAAATAACCCTCCCCAAGACCCTGAAAAGTGAGTGCAAAGTGCACTAAAGTTCCCCTAAGGACAAAATAGTCGTGTTAGAGGGAAAATGCAAGGAAAACACAAATCAGCAATGCAACAACGATGGATTCCTGACTGAGGGTACCTGTGGAACAAGGGGACCAAGTCCAAAAGTCACAAGCAACTCGGAGATGGGCAGATGCCCAAGAAATGCCAGCGGTTGGTGCAAAGAAGCTCTTACTAGGCTGAAGAACTGTGAATACTGCAGGAACGACAAGGGCTAGAGACTTCCCCTTTGGAGGATGGATCCCCCACGCCTTGGAGAGTCGTGCAGAAGTGTTTTCCCGCTGGATGGACGCCAACAAGCCTTGCTACACGCAAATCGTGCGTTTGGCATTTTTGGACACTGCTGGGGCCCAGGAGGGACCAGGAGGTCGCAAATTGGATCTGCAGAGAGAGGGGACGTCGAGCAAGACAAAGAGCCCTCACTGAAGCAGGTAGCAGCCGGAGAAGTGCCAGAAACAGGCACTACAAGGATGCGTGAAACGGTGCTCGCCGAAGTTGCACAAAGGAGTCCCACGTCGCCGGAGACCAACTTAGAAAGTCGTGCAATGCAGGTTAGAGTGCCGTGGACCCAGGCTTGGCTGTGCACGAAGGTTTTCCGCCGGAAGTGTACAGGGGCCGGAGTAGCTTGCAAAGTCGCGGTTCCCAGCAATGCAGCCCAGCGAGGTGAGGCAAGGACTTACCTCCACCAAACTTGGGCTGAAGAGTCACTGGACTGTGGGGGTCACTTGTACGGTGTCGCTGGATTCGAGGGACCTCGCTCGTCGTGCTGAGAGGAGACCCAAGGGACCGGTAATGCAGCTTTTTGGTGCCTGCGGTTGCAGGGGGAAGATTCCGTCGACCCACGGGAGATTTCTTTGGAGCTTCTGGTGCAGAGAGGAGGCAGACTACCCCCACAGCATGCACAAGCAGGAAAACAGTCGAGAAGGCGGCAGGATCAGCGTTACAGAGTTGCAGTAGTCGTCTTTGCTACTATGTTGCAGGTTTGCAGGCTTCCAGCGCGGTCAGCGGTCGATTCCTTATCAGAAGGTGAAGAGGGAGATGCAGAGGAACTCGGCTGAGCTCATGCATTCGTTATCTAAAGTTTCCCCAGAGACAGAGACCCTAAATAGCCAGAAAAGAGGGTTTGGCTACCTAGGAGAGAGGAAAGGCTACTAACACCTGAAGGAGCCTATCAGCAGGAGTCTCTGACGTCACCTGGTGGCACTGGCCACTCAGAGCAGTCCAGTGTGCCAGCAGCAGCACCTCTGTTTCCAAGATGGCAGAGGTCTGGAGCACACTGGAGGAGCTCTGGACACCTCCCAGGGGAGGTGCAGGTCAGGGGAGTGGTCACTCCCCTTTCCTTTGTCCAGTTTCGCACCAGAGCAGGGGCTAAGGGGTCCCTGAACCGGTGTAGACTGGCTTATGCAGAATTGGGCACATCTGTGCCCAACAAAGCATTTCCAGAGGCTGGGGGAGGCTACTCCTCCCCTGCCTTCACACCATTTTCCAAAGGGAGAGGGTGTCACACCCTCTCTCAGAGGAAGTTCTTTGTTCTGCCATCCTGGGCCAGGCCTGGCTGGACCCCAGGAGGGCAGCTGCCTGTCTGAGGGGTTGGCAGCAGCTGCAGTGAAACCCCAGGAAGGGCAGTCTGGCAGTACCAGGGTCTGTGCTACAGACCACTGGGATCATGGAATTGTACCAACAATGCCAGGATGGCATAGAGGGGGCAATTCCATGATCATAGACATGTTACATGGCCATATTCGGAGTTACCATGGTGAAGCTACATATAGGTAGTGACCTATATGTAGTGCACGCGTGTAATGGTGTCCCCGCACTCACAAAGTTCAGTGAATTGGCTCTGAACAATGTGGGGGCACCTTGGCTAGTGCCAGGGTGCCCTCACACTAAGTAACTTTGCACCTAACCTTTACCAGGTAAAGGTTAGACATATAGGTGACTTATAAGTTACTTAAGTGCAGTGTAAAAATGGCTGTGAAATAACGTGGACGTTATTTCACTCAGGCTGCAGTGGCAGGCCTGTGTAAGAATTGTCAGAGCTCCCTATGGGTGGCAAAAGAAATGCTGCAGCCCATAGGGATCTCCTAGAACCCCAATACCCTGGGTACCTCAGTACCATATACTAGGGAATTATAAGGGTGTTCCAGTAAGCCAATGTAAATTGGTAAAAATGGTCACTAGCCTGTCAGTGACAATTTGGAAAGAAATGAGAGAGCATAACCACTGAGGTTCTGATTAGCAGAGCCTCAGTGAGACAGTTAGTCACTACACAGGTAACACATTCAGGCACACTTATGAGCACTGGGGCCCTGGGTTACCAGGGTCCCAGTGACACATACAACTAAAACAACATATATACAGTGAAAAATGGGGGTAACGTGCCAGGCAAGATGGTACTTTCCTACACAACCCCCCCCCAAACGAAGGACAATAAGACTAGCCATTACCTGATGAGTCTTCATTGTCTAAGTGGAAATATCTGGAGAGTCCATCTGCATTGGAGTGGCTACTCCCAGGTCTATGTTCCACTGTATAGTCCATTCCCTGTAGGGATATGGACCACCTCAACAATTTTGGATTTTCACCTTTCATTTGTTTTAGCCAAAGTAGAGGTTTGTGGTCTGTCTGAACAATGAAGTGAGTGCCAAACAGGTATGGCCTCAACTTCTTCAGAGCCCAGACCACAGCAAAGGCCTCCCTCTCAATGGCAGACCAACGCTTTTCTCTAGGGGTCAACCTTCTACTAATAAAAGCAACAGGTTGATCCTGGCCCTCAGAATTAAGTTGTGATAGGACTGCCCCTACTCCTAATTCAGATGCATCAGTCTGGACATAGAATTTTTTAGAGTAACAAGGGCTTTTCAGGACAGGTGCAGAGCACATGGCCTGCTTCAGCTCCTCAAAAGCTTTCTGACAGCTTGCTGTCCATAATACCTTTTTAGGCATTTTCTTGGATGTGAGGTCATTAAGAGCGGCTGCAATGGAGCCATAGTTCTTAATGAACCTCCTGTAATACCCAGTGAGGCCTAGGAAGGCTCTCACCTGAGTCTGAGTGGTAGGGGGAACCCAATCAATAATAGTTTGGATTTTCCCCTGAAGTGGTGCAATCTGTTCCCCACCAACAAGGTGTCCCAGATAAACCACCTTACCCTGCCCTATCTGGCACTTTGAAGCCTTGATAGTGAGGCCTGCCTTTTGCAGGGCCTCCAAAACTTTCCATAGGTGGACCAGGTGATCATCCCAGCTGGAGCTAAAGACAGCTATATCATGCAAATATGCTGCACTGAAAGCTTCCAGCCCTTGCAGGACTGTGTTCACCAACCTCTGAAAAGTGGCAGGTGCATTTTTCAAACCAAAAGGCATTACAGTAAACTGGTAATGTCCTCCAATGGTAGAAAATGCAGTCTTAGGTTTAGCATCTTCTGACAATTTGATCTGCCAATACCCTGCAGTCAAATCAAAAGTGCTTAGATACTTGGCAGATGCCAGTGTATCTATAAGCTCATCTGCCCTGGGTATAGGGTGAGCATCAGTTTTGGTTACCAAGTTGAGACCTCTATAGTCTACACAAAACCGCATTTCCTTCTTTCCATCTTTAGAATTGGGTTTTGGTACCAGTACCACAGGAGAAGCCCATGGACTGTCAGAGTGCTCAACCACTCCTAGTTCCAACATTTTCTGAACTTCTTGCTTTATGCAGTCCCTGACATGGTCAGGCTGCCTATAGATCTTACTTTTGACAGGTAAACTGTCTCCAGTATCTATAGTGTGCTCACACCAAGAAGTGGTGCCTGGCACAATGGAGAAGAGTTCTGAAAATTGTCCTAGGAGATTTATGCAATTATCTTTCTGCTCAGCAGTAAGACAATCAGCCAAAACTACACCTTCCACAAGAGCATCTTGTTCTGTGGAAGAGAAGAGATCAGGTAGAGGATCACTGTCTTCTTCCTGTCCCTCATCTGTTGCCATGAGCAGGGTGAGATCAGCCCTGTCATAGTAGGGTTTCAGGCGGTTGACATGGAGCACCCTAAGGGGACTCCTGGCAGTGCCTAAGTCAACCAAGTAGGTGACTTCACCCTTCTTTTCAACAATTGTGTGGGGTCCACTCCATTTATCTTGGAGTGCTCTTGGGGCCACAGGCTCCAAGACCCACACTTTCTGCCCTGGTTGGTACTGAACCAAAACAGCCTTCTGATCATGCCATTGCTTCTGGAGCTCTTGGCTGGCCTGAAGGTTTTTACTGGCCTTTTTCATGTACTCAGCCATCCTTGATCTGAGGCCAAGTACATAATCCACAATATCCTGCTTAGGAGCTTTTAAAGGTTGTTCCCAACCCTCCTTTACAAGTGTGAGTGGACCCCTAACAGGGTGTCCAAAAAGAAGTTCAAAGGGGCTGAAGCCCACTCCTTTCTGGGGTACCTCCCTGTAGGCAAAAAGGAGGCATGGTAGAAGGATATCCCATCTCCTGCGGAGTTTTTCAGGGAGTCCCATAATCATGCCTTTGAGAGTTTTATTAAATCTCTCTACCAGTCCATTTGTTTGTGGATGATAGGGTGTTGTGAACTTGTAAGTTACACCACACTCCTTCCACATGGCCTTTAAGTATGCAGACATGAAATTGCTTCCTCTGTCTGATACTACTTCCTTTGGGAAGCCCACCCTGGAAAATATTCCCAGGAGGGCCTTTGCCACTGCAGGAGCTGTAGTGGTCCTTAAAGGAATAGCTTCAGGATATCTTGTGGCATGGTCCACTACCACCAAGATAAACCTATTGCCTGAAGCAGTAGGAGGGTCAAGGGGGCCAACTATGTCAACCCCTACCCTTTCAAAGGGAACCCCAACCACAGGCAGTGGGATAAGGGGTGCCTTTGGAGTGCCACCTGTCTTGCCACTGGCTTGACAGGTTTCACAGGACTTACAAAATTCTTTTGTGTCCTCAGACATCCTAGGCCAATGAAACAATGGTACCAATCTGTCCCAAGTTTTCATTTGACCCAGGTGCCCAGCTAAGGGAATGTCATGTGCCAGTGTTAGGAGGAACTTTCTGTACTCCTGAGGAATCACTAATCTCCTGGCAGCTCCAGGTTTAGGATCCCTATGCTCAGTGTACAAGAGGTTGTCCTCCCAGTAAACTCTGTGAGAGTCACTGACATCCCCATTAGCTTGTTTGACAGCTTGCTGTCTGAGACCCTCTAATGTGGGACAGGTTTGCTGTGCCACACTCAGCTCCTCTCTGGCAGGCCCCCCTTCACCCAAAAGCTCAGCAGTGTCTGCTTCCAGCTCCTCTGGTGTAGGTTCTGCACAGGGAGGGAATTCTTCTTCCTCAGAAGTTGAATCCACTGTAGAGGGAGGGATAGTAGGAAGTGGTTTGCTTCTACTAACCCTAGCTTTAGGGAGCACTTGGTCCATTGTTCCAGGATCCAAGCTTCCCTGTCCTTTTTGCTTTTTGGCCTGAGCCCTTGTCAAAGCAAAAATATGCCCTGGGATGCCCAGCATTGCTGCATGGGCCTCCAACTCCACATCTGACCAAGCTGATGTCTCCAAATCATTCCCTAATAGACAGTCTACAGGTAAATCTGAAGCTACCACAACTTTCTTTGGACCAGATACCCCCCCCCCCCAGTTGAGATTTACAACAGCCATGGGGTGGCTTTGTGTTATGTTGTGAGCATCGGTTACTTGGTACTGGTGTCCAAGTATGTGTTGTTCAGGGTGCACCACTTTCTCAATCACCATTGTGACACTGGCACCTGTGTCCCTGTAGGCCTGGACCTCAACACCATTTATTAGGGTTAGTTGCTTGTACTTCTCCAAGTTATGGGGGCAAGCAACCAAAGTGGCTAAGTCAATAGCCCCTTCAGAGACTAAAGTAGCCTCTGTGGTCTCCCTAATCAGACCAACCCCAACTAAATTACCAAAAGTGAGCCCAGCTACTCCCTTGGATTGGCTATTAGTAGGTTTGCTCCCACCACCACTGCTATTAGTAGGGACACTAGGTGTAGCAGTAGGGGTTGTAGTGGTAGGAGCTGTGGTGCCTTTCTTTGGACAACTGGGATCTGTTGTCCAATGGCCTTTTATTTTACATAAATAGCACCATGGTTTCTTTTCCTTGTTCTGATTAAAGGAGGATTTGGACCCAATACCCCCACCAGAGTGTTTTTGTGGGCCTGATGAAGACTCATTTTTAGATTTGTCCCCACCCTTGTCAGAAGACTTACCATCCTTCTTTTTGTTGCCATCTTTGTCACCCCCTGTATGAACTTTTCTGTTCACTCTTGTTCTGACCCATTTGTCTGCCTTCTTTCCCAATTCTTGGGGAGAGGTCAGATCAGAGTCCACCAAGTACTGGTGCAACAAATCAGACACACAATTATTAAGAATATGCTCTCTCAGGATCAAGTTATACAGGCTGTCATAATCAGTAACTTTACTGCCATTTAACCACCCCTCCAAGGCCTTCACTGCCTGGTCAATGAAATCAACCCAGTCTTGTGAAGACTCCTTTTTGGTATCTCTGAACTTTATCCTGTACTGTTCAGTGGTTAAGCCATAACCATCCAGGAGTGCATTCTTAAGAACTTAGAAATTATTAGCATCATTTTCTTTTACAGTAAGGAGCCTATCCCTACCTTTTCCAGTAAATGATAGCCATAGGATAGCAGCCCACTGCTTTTGAGGGACATCCTGTACAGCACAGGCCCTCTCAAGTGCAGCAAACCACTTGTTAATGTCATCCCCCTCCTTATAAGGGGGAACTATCTTGTGCAGATTCCTGGAATCATGCTCTTTTGCAGGATGACTATGGGGAATACTGCTGCTGCCACCATGGGTTTCTAAACCCAACTTCTGTCTTTCCCTCTCTACTTCTAAAGACTGTCTATCCAAATCCAGCTGTTGCTTCTTGAGCTTCAGTCTGGTTTGTTCCACTCTCAATCTATTGAGCTCCCTTTCTAACAATCTGTCATCAGGGTGGGTGGGAGGGACATTTCTAGATACAGAGGTATGATGGGAATGAACAGAAGGAGACCTGTCCCTTACAGAGGGCACCCTAACAGCTTGGCTACCAGTATAATGTGAGAGCACACCATTAGTATGGTGTGATTCAACCTCTGTACCAACTATGCTAGACTGTCTAGTAATGGGCAGGCTGAGAAGTTTCTTTCCTGAACCTTTTCCTGGGGGAGTCCCTGGATCAGATTGAGAACCATTAGCTACTTTTTCTACAGATTGGGCACTTATGGCCTTATCCTGTACTCTAAGCATGTTAATTAACAGTTCTAAGGAAGGATTCTTCCCTACACTCAAACCTCTCTCTATGCAGAGACTCCTTGCTCCTTTCCAGCTAAGGTGATCATATGCAAGTTTGGACAGTTCAACATTTTTTCCTGTGCCAGACATTTTTTTTTTTAGAGAGAGTTAAAGTGATAGAAAAAGAGAAAAAAGTTTTCAGAACTTTTTGGAAAGACAGAAAAAAAACTTTTTAAACTTTTAAGAACTTTTTGAAAGTTTTAGAAGTACTTTTCAGCACTTAGAAAAGAGTGAAAAGAGGAAATGCTAAACTTTTTGGCTATGTGTATATACACTGACCTTGTTTTGTATATTTTTCTCTTATGAAAAGTACAATGACAAGAGTGGTAAGTAGTCTCAAGCACTTATCCCACCACTGCACAACCAATGTAGGAGGCTGGACTGGCTTGTAGTGAGTACCAAGGGGTACTTGCACCTTGCACCAGGCCCAGTTATCCCTTATTAGTGTATAGGGTGTCTAGCAGCTTAGGCTGATAGATAATGGTAGCTTAGCAGAGCAGCTTAGGCTGAACTAGGAGACGTGTGAAGCTACTACAGTACCACTTAGTGTCATATGCACAATATCATAAGAAAACACAATACACAGTTATACTAAAAATAAAGGTACTTTATTTTTATGACAATATGCCAAAGTATCTTAGAGTGTACCCTCAGTGAGAGGATAGGAAATATACACAAGATATATATACACAATAGCAAAAATATGCAGTATAGTCTTAGAAAACAGTGCAAACAATGTATACTTACAATAGGATGCAATGGGGAAACATAGGGATAGGGGCAACACAAACCATATACTCCAAAAGTGGAATGCGAACCACGAATGGACCCCAAACCTATGTGACCTTGTAGAGGGTCGCTGGGACTATTAGAAAATAGTGAGAGTTAGAAAAATAACCCTCCCCAAGTCCCTGAAAAGTGAGTGCAAAGTGCACTAAAGTTCCCCTAAGGACAAAATAGTCGTGTTAGAGGGAAAATGCAAGGAAAACACAAATCAGCAATGCAACAACGATGGATTCCTGACTGAGGGTACCTGTGGAACAAGGGGACCAAGTCCAAAAGTCACAAGCAACTCGGAGATGGGCAGATGCCCAAGAAATGCCAGCGGTTGGTGCAAAGAAGCTCTTACTAGGCTGAAGAACTGTGAATACTGCAGGAACGACAAGGGCTAGAGACTTCCCCTTTGGAGGATGGATCCCCCACGCCTTAGAGAGTCGTGCAGAAGTGTTTTCCCGCCGGATGGACGCCAACAAGCCTTGCTACACGGAAATCGTGCGTTTGGCGTTTTTGGATGCTGCTGGGGCCCAGGAGGGACCAGGAGGTCGCAAATTGGACCTGCAGAGAGAAGGGACGTCGAGCAAGACAAAGAGCCCTCACTGAAGCAGGTAGCACCCGGAGAAGTGCCAGAAACAGGCACTACAAGGATGCGTGAAACGGTGCTCGCCGAAGTTGCACAAAGGAGTCCCACGTCGCCGGAGACCAACTTAGAAAGTCGTGCAATGCAGGTTAGAGTGCCGTGGACCCAGGCTTGGCTGTGCACGAAGGATTTCTGCCGGAAGTGCACAGGGGCCGGAGTAGCTTGCAAAGTCGCGGTTCCCAGCAATGCAGCCCAGCGAGGTGAGGCAAGGACTTACCTCCACCAAACTTGGGCTGAAGAGTCACTGGACTGTGGGGGTCACTTGGACGGTGTCGCTGGATTCGAGGGACCTCGCTCGTCGTGCTGAGAGGAGACCCAAGGGACCGGTAATGCAGCTTTTTGGTGCCTGCGGTTGCAGGGGGAAGATTCCGTCGACCCACGGGAGATTTCTTCGGAGCTTCTGGTGCAGAGAGGAGGCAGACTACCCCCACAGCATGCACAAGCAGGAAAACAGTCGAGAAGGCAGCAGGATCAGCGTTACAGAGTTGCAGTAGTCGTCTTTGCTACTATGTTGCAGGTTTGCAGGCTTCCAGCGCGGTCAGCGGTCGATTCCTTATCAGAAGGTGAAGAGGGAGATGCAGAGGAACTCGGCTGAGCTCATGCATTCGTTATCTAAAGTTTCCCCAGAGACAGATACCCTAAATAGCCAGAAAAGAGGGTTTGGCTACCTAGGAGAGAGGAAAGGCTACTAACACCTGAAGGAGCCTATCAGCAGGAGTCTCTGACGTCACCTGGTGGCACTGGCCACTCAGAGCAGTCCAGTGTGCCAGCAGCAGCACCTCTGTTTCCAAGATGGCAGAGGTCTGGAGCACACTGGAGGAGCTCTGGACACCTCCCAGGGGAGGTGCAGGTCA
Organism: Pleurodeles waltl; assembly: GCF_031143425.1. Lineage (NCBI taxonomy): Eukaryota > Metazoa > Chordata > Amphibia > Caudata > Salamandridae > Pleurodeles > Pleurodeles waltl. The sequence goes on from NC_090442.1 coordinate 523,984,677, forward strand.
GGGGAGTGGTCACTCCCCTTTCCTTTGTCCAGTTTCGCGCCAGAGCAGGGGCTAAGGGGTCCCTGAACCGGTGTAGACTGGCTTATGCAGAATTGGGCACATCTGTGCCCAACAAAGCATTTCCAGAGGCTGGGGAAGGCTACTCCTCCCCTGCCTTCACACCATTTTCCAAAGGGAGAGGGTGTCACACCCTCTCTCAGAGGAAGTTCTTTGTTCTGCCATCCTGGGCCAGGCCTGGCTGGACCCCAGGAGGGCAGCTGCCTTCTGAGGGGTTGGCAGCAGCAGCAGCTGCAGTGAAACCCCAGGAAGGGCAGTCTGGCAGTACCAGGGTCTGTGCTACAGACCACTGGGATCATGGAATTGTACCAACAATGCCAGGATGGCATAGAGGGGGCAATTCCATGATCATAGACATGTTACATGGCCATATTCGGAGTTACCATGGTGAAGCTACATATAGGTAGTGAGCTATATGTAGTGCACGCGTGTAATGGTGTCCCCGCACTCACAAAGTTCAGTGAATTGGCTCTGAACAATGTGGGGGCACCTTGGCTAGTGCCAGGGTGCCCTCACACTAAGTAACTTTGCACCTAACCTTTACCAGGTAAAGGTTAGACATATAGGTGACTTATAAGTTACTTAAGTGCAGTGTAAAAATGGCTGTGAAATAACGTGGACGTTATTTCACTCAGGCTGCAGTGGCAGGCCTGTGTAAGAATTGTCAGAGCTCCCTATGGGTGGCAAAAGAAATGCTGCAGCCCATAGGGATCTCCTAGAACCCCAATACCCTGGGTACCTCAGTACCATATACTAGGGAATTATAAGGGTGTTCCAGTAAGCCAATGTAAATTGGTAAAAATGGTCACTAGCCTGTCAGTGACAATTTGGAAAGAAATGAGAGAGCATAACCACTGAGGTTCTGATTAGCAGAGCCTCAGTGAGACAGTTAGTCACTACACAGGTAACACATTCAGGCACACTTATGAGCACTGGGGCCCTGGGTTACCAGGGTCCCAGTGACACATACAACTAAAACAACATATATACAGTGAAAAATGGGGGTAACATGCCAGGCAAGATGGTACTTTCCTACAATGGTTGAGAAAGCAGTTTTAGGTTTAGCATCTTCTGATAATTTAATCTGCCAATACCTTGCAGTTAAATCAAAAGTGCTTAGATACTTGGCAGAAGCCAGTGTATCTATCAGTTCATCTGCCCTGGGTATAGGGTGAGCATCTGTCATGGTTACTTGGTTGAGCCCTCTATAGTCAACACAAAACCTCATCTCTCTTTTACCATCTTTGCTGTGAGGTTTTGGGACAAGCACCACTGGGCTAGCCCATGGGCTTTCTGAAGGCCCAATCCTCCTAAGTCTAACATTTTCTGTACCTCTTGTTTTATGCAGTCCCTGGCATGGCCAGGCTGTCTATAAATCTTACTTTTGACAGGTAAACTGTTTCCAGTATTGATTGTGTGCTCCCACCAAGTAGTGGTACCTGGTATTAGTGAGAAGAGTTCAGAAAACTGACTTAAGAGATTTACACAGTTGTCCTTCTGCTCAGCAGTAAGGCAATCTGCATGTACTACTCCCTCCACTAAGCCATCAGCTTCAGTGGTAGAGAAGAGATCAGGGAGAGGATCACTCTCTTCCTCCTGTCCCTCATCAGTTGCCATGAGCAGTGTGAGATCAGTCCTGTCATAGTAGGGTTTTAGGCGTTAGACATGGAGCACCCTAGGGGGACTCCTGGCAGTGCCCAGATCTACCAAGTAGGTAACCTCACCCTTTTTCTCAACAATTAGATGGGGTCCACTCCATTTGTCCTGGAGTGCTCTTGGGGCCACATCTCCAATACCCACACCTTCTGTCCTGGGTGGTACTGGGTCAGGACAGCCTTCTGGTCATGGCATTGCTTTTGCAGCTCCTGGCTGGCCTGAAGGTTTTTACTGGCCTTTTTCATGTACTCAGCCATTCTTGATCTTAGGCCAAGTACATAGTCCACAATGTCCTGTTTAGGAGTGTTTAAAGGTTGTTCCCAACGCTCCTTAATAACTGGAAGGGGACCTCTCACAGGGTGTCCAAAGAGGAGTTCAAAGGGGCTAAAGCCCACTACTTTTTGGGGTACCTCCCTGTAAGCAAAAAGGAGGCAAGGTAACAGGACATCCCATCTCCTTCTGAGTTTTTTAGGGAGTCCCATTATCATACCTTTGAGAATTGTATTAAACCTCTCAACCAGACCATTTGTTTGTGGATGATAAGGAGTAGTGAACTTATATGTTACACCACACTCCTTCCACATTGCTTTGAGGTATGCAGGCATAAAGTTACTACCTCTGTCTGACACCACTTCCTTAGGGAAGCCCACTCTGGAAAAGATTCCCAGGATGGCCTTTGCCACTGCAGGAGCTGTAGTGGTCCTTAATGGGATTGCTTCAGTGTACCTAATGGCATGGTCTACTACCACCAAGATAAACCTATTGCTTGAAGCTGTTGGAGGGTCAAGAGGGCCAACTATGTCAACCCCTACCCTTTCAAAGGGAACCCCAACCACAGGAAGTGGAATTAGGGAGGCCTTTGGTGTGCCACCAGTCTTGCCACTGGCTTGGCAGGTCACACAAGAGCGACAAAACTATTTAGTGTCCTCTGACATATGAGGCCAGTGAAACAGGGGAACAAGCCTGTCCCAAGTTTTACCCTGGCCCAAATGCCCAGCCTAAGGAATGTCATTTGCCAAGGTAAGTAGAAACTCCCTATACTGTCGCGCCGCGTCGTGCGGCGCGAGCCGAATGTTCGGCACAAGCCGGGCGTTCGGCTGGGGCCGCACAGCGCGTTTCTAAAACGCGGCGCGCCCCCAGCCTTTCATGCACTTTTCGAGGCCCCAGGCATTGCATGGGGCCTCGCTCTGTCGTTTTCCACCGCTTTGCTGGGGTCTCCTGACCCCCCTTACCTGTTCTTCTTTCTTCCTTCTTGTCCTCTTTCTTTTCTTCTTTCTGGGGTCTTTTTGTTGTACTTCATTTATGTCTTCTTCCCTTCCCAGGTTACCTTTCTCTTCCCAGCATTCATTGTTCCCTATTCTCTATGGTTTCTATTCTGTTTTGTTCTATGTACCTCTCCCTGTCTAATATGGTGTCCTTTTACTTCCTGTGGGTCACTTCCTGTCTTTTGGTATATAAGGGCTGTGTTTCCTTCATTTCCTTGCGCTGCAACACTTTCTGCTCAGTTAGTGTCTTCGCTCCTGATTTCCTCCCCTTTTGGTTCTGGATTTCAGCATTCTGTGTTTCCTGACTTTTGCTCCTTTTGGATTCCTGTTTGTTTGTTCTTGTTTTTTCCAGGAATCTTCCTGTTTGGAGGTTTTTCCCCTTTTCCTAAGGGGTTTTTCCCTCTGGCGCTATTTTCTGAAGGGCACGGTCTGTTCTTGGCGTCTCCATTGCCTACAGCACCGTGGCTACCAGAAAGAGTCGCCCCTTTTTGGGCCAAAGTCGAACATTGAAGATCCACGCCACCAGATCTGCAAATTCCAGGTGCAAGCAGCACGTGAGTAGTGACAGATTGCAGCGCCCAACCATTCCGACGTCCTCAAACACCATGGATGACTCAGTGGCGGCTGCTGCAGATCCGGAACAATCTCTTTTGACCACGATTCAGCAACAAGCTCAGGAATTGCAACAACTACGCAATGAAAATGCTGCGTTACGACAGGCTTTGGCTCTCCGCACCAGTGATGTTCCAACTATCTCCGCTTCCACCCCTTGTTTCTCTGGTGAACCAACCAAGCTTCGCGAGTTCCTGGATGCATTAACAGTGTACTTCGCCTTCTGACCTACCCAATTCTCCCACGACAGGACCAAGGTGGGTTATCTTATCAGTGCCTTATCCGGTCCAGCCTTGGCCTGGGCAACCCCGATGGTGTCCTCCAACGACCCTGTATTGTCGGACTATTCCACCTTTGTGAGTCACTTCAAACAGATGTTTAGCCGTCCTGGATTGGAAGCCTCTGCTGAAGAAGCCCTATGTGACATCCAACAAGGCTCGCAAGACGTCCTGCAATATATAACCCGTTTTCGTCAGCTGGCGGCAGAGACCACTTGGGTGGAACGTACTCTGGTAACTTTATTTCGTAGAGGACTCAAAGAAGAAATAAAGGATGACCTAGTACATTCTACCAGAGCAGAAGAGCTTCGTGGCCTGATGGATCAAGCACTGTCCATCGAATATCGTCTTCAGGAACGGAGATCGGAAAAGAAAAGGAGTAGAGGGTTTTCCCAGCCAAGTAGCTCACGAGCTTGCCTACAGCGTTCCGAGGAACCTCGCACTCCTGCTAGAGACATCGAAGGGGAACCCATGCAGGTGGATACTACCCGAGGTCCGCTCTCTGCTAGTGAACGAGAAGACAGACGCAAGAGAGGGTTGTGCCTGTACTGTGGTTCTGCTGGTCACATGCTTCGTACCTGTCCTGTACGTCCGCCCAGGCCTTCGGGAAACGCCATCTCCCGTCCTCTGTAAGAAGGGAGGGGATGGGATCTACAGCTATACCTTCCATCAGCTCCTTTAATGACAATACAACCGCCTTGTTCATTTTTCCTGTCCTGTTACAACTTCCTGACGGTCGTCAAGAAAAGACTATGGCATTACTAGATTGTGGTGCTAGTGGTATATACATGGACAAGACGTGGGCTGCTGCTCACCAAGTTCCTACACAAGCAAAAGAAGTACCCGAACAGGTACACACCGTGGATGGATCCTTGATATCCTCGGGTCCTGTAGACACCACTACCCTGATGTTAAGTCTACAGGTGGGAAACCATCAAGAACACATTTCCTTCGATCTTATCACGTCCCCCAACCATACCATCATTCTTGGAATTCCGTGGTTCATCAGACATAACCCGTATATAAATTGGGTAACCCGGACAGTTTCTTTGTCTTCGCAATTTTGTCATGAGAACTGTTTTACTTCCGACAAGTATTGGTCTCCGAAAAGATCCTTAGATACTGAAGGTGCCACTGGTATGTCCATTAATACGGTCCAAGGGGTCCCAGACCACTATTTGGAGTTTCAGGATGTTTTCCAAAAACCGTCGAAACCTGTGCTACCTCCACATCGAGAATATGATTGTGCTATTCCATTGGAACCCGGCACAATTGTTCCGTTTGGGAGGATGTACTCTCTCACGGAACCCGAAAGAGAAGTTCTAAAAGAGTATCTGGACGAAAATATACAGAGTGGTCTTATTGTTCCATCGTCGTCTCCGGCTGGGGCTCCTCTCTTTTTTGTGCCCAAGAAGACAAAGGATCTTCGTCCTTGCCTGGATTTTCGAGGTCTGAATAAAATAACAATTAAAGATCGTTATCCTTTGCCTCTCATCAGGGACATACTAGAAGCTATCAGAGGGGCTCAACGTTTTACTAAATTAGATTTACGAGGAGCTTACCACCTTTTACGCATAAAAGAAGGCGACGAATGGAAGACAGCTTTCAGGACTCCATTTGGCCATTTTGAATATAGGGTTATGCCGTTTGGTCTCACTAACGCCCCCGCAATCTTCCAGAGATTTATGGACTCAGTGTTTTCAGACCTTCTGAATCAGACAGTCGTGATCTACCTAGATGATATTCTTATTTATTCTAGAAATCCTGAACTCCATTCTTCCCATGTGAAACAAGTTCTTCAAAGACTTCGTGCTCATCAACTATTTTGCAAACCAGAAAAATGTGAGTTCGACATGACGGAAGTCAAATATCTGGGCTATCATTTAAGTCCCACTGGCATAGCTATGGATCAAGAAAAGGTACAAGCTATCCTAGAGTGGCCTTCTCCTTCTTCCATAAAAGAAACACAATGTTTCCTAGGGTTAGCAAACTTCTATCGACAATTCATTCTAGACTTTGCCAGACTGACTAGCCACATAACTCACACCTTAAAAAAGGAAAATTTAAAGAAAGGGTTTGTCTGGACTGAGGCGGCTGAAGCAGCCTTTCAAGAATTAAAGAGAGTCTTCACCCAAGCCCCCATCTTGAGACATCCAGATACCACCAAACAATTTATAGTCGTTACTGATGCTTCTGAGAGAGCCATCGGAGCTGTCTTACTCCAACGACAAGAGGATGATGGTCTTGAACATCCTGTTTTCTACTTGTCTCATATCCTTTCCACAGCTGAACAACACTATTCTGTACTGGAAAGGGAATTATTGGCTCTGAAAACAGCCTGCCTTGAGTGGAGACAGTTTCTGATGGGTTCCAAGGAACCATTTGAGGTGAGGACAGACCACCGTAACCTACAATGTTTACGAAATTTTGTATGCCAGAATAGTCGTCAGGCCCGCTGGGCCTTTTTCTTCAGTCAGTACGATTTTTTTATCACATATATTCCTGGATCTCAAAACATTCTGGCTGATGCTCTGTCTCGCCGATATCCAGAGTGTACTCCTTCCTCATCTCAGTATCTTCTGGAACCCCGTAAGATCATTGGAGTGGCTCAGTCTTTCCTGGAAGAAGTACAACTGGAATACGCCAACCTATCGGACCACGACATTGAAGAACTAAGACCATTAATACATAAGAAACAAGGATATTTTTATTATCAAAACCTGGTATTCCTCCCCACTAACAAGGTGCAAGAAAAGGCATTACAAATGTGCCATGATTCACCTGTAGCTGGTCATAGAGGCATCAAGGCCACACAAGAACTTCTTTCACGATTTTTCTGGTGGCCTACCTGGAAGCTGGATGTGGAAAGATACGTTCAGGCCTGTCCCATATGTGCCCAAATCAAGATACCCCATACCAAACCAGCAGGATTACTACAGCCTTTGCCTGTTCCACCGGCCCCGTGGCATACCATCTCTACTGATTTTATGTGTTCACTCCCACCATCAGCAGGAAACCGGGTCATCATGGTCACGGTGGATTCTTTCACGAAGATGGCTCATTTCACTGCCCTAAAAAGGCTACCCACTTCTCAAGAACTAAGTCAAATATTCATTGATCATATCTTCCGTCTCCATGGACTTCCACATACCATAATATCTGATAGAGGACCTCAGTACATTTCCCGATTTTGGAGGCATTTTTGTAAAACACTAAATATTAGTAGAGCCCTGTCTTCAGGATTCCATCCTCAGACCAACGGCCAGACCGAGCGTCTGAACCAAGGACTAGAGCAATATCTTCGATGCTTTTGCAATTCTACCCAAAGTAACTGGAACACTTACCTCTCTATAGCAGAATTTTCCTACAATAACTCAGTCCATAGTGCCTCCAAGGTCACTCCCTTTTTCTGTTCATATGGTTTTCATCCTACCTCTTTTCCTACCTCTCCACAATCCAACTCTCCTCTACCCGCTATTACCTATTTCTCCAAACGCCTTCTCCAAATCCATAGACTAATTCGATCTAATTTGTTACATACCAAGAGATATATGAAGAAGGCTGCAGACAAGAGACGTGCTACCAATCCAGACTATCATCTGCAAGATAAAGTCTGGCTCTCCTCCAAATTCTTACCCTCACGTCTTTCTCAAAATAAGTTCACACCTCGTTACTATGGGCCTTTCCGTATTCTTCAGTTGGTCAATCCTGTCACTGTCCGTCTTCACTTACCTCATACATGGAAGATTCATCCGGTCTTTCATGTTTCTCAGCTTAAACCTTATGTGCCTGACCCTTACTCACGTCAGTTTCCTTGTCCACCTCCTGTACTCGTGGATGATGTTCCTGAATATGAAGTACAGGAAATTTGTGACTCTCGTCTTTTTCACAAACGCCTTCAGTATCTGATTCATTGGAAGGGTTATCCTCTCAGTGAATGCTCTTGGGAAGATGCATCTTCTGTTCACGCTCCTCGTCTGATTCAACGCTTTCACTGTTTATTTCCTCTCAAACCTGGCCCTTCGGGAGGGGGACCTACTGTCGCGCCGCGTGGTGCGGCGCGAGCCGAATGTTCGGCACAAGCCGGGCATTCGGCTGGGGCCGCACAGCGTGTTTCTAAAACGCGGCGCGCCCCCAGCCTTTCATGCACTTTTCGAGGCCCCAGGCATTGCATGGGGCCTCGCTCTGTCGTTTTCCACCGCCTTGCTGGGGTCTCCTGACCCCCCTTACCTGTTCTTCTTTCTTCCTTCTTGTCCTCTTTCTTTTCTTCTTTCTGGGGTCTTTTTGTTGTACTTCTTTTATGTCTTCTTCCCTTCCCAGGTTACCTTTCTCTTCCCAGCATTCATTGTTCCCTATTCTCTATGGTTTCTATTCTGTTTTGTTCTATGTACCTCTCCCTGTCTAATATGGTGTCCTTTTACTTCCTGTGGGTCACTTCCTGTCTTTTGGTATATAAGGGCTGTGTTTCCTTCATTTCCTTGCGCTGCAACACTTTCTGCTCAGTTAGTGTCTTCGCTCCTGATTTCCTCCCCTTTTGGTTCTGGATTTCAGCATTCTGTGTTTCCTGACTTTTGCTCCTTTTGGATTCCTGTTTGTTTGTTCTTGTTTTTTCCAGGAATCTTCCTGTTTGGAGGTTTTTCCCCTTTTCCTAAGGGGTTTTTCCCTCTGGCGCTATTTTCTGAAGGGCACGGTCTGTTCTTGGCGTCTCCATTGCCTACAGCACCGTGGCTACCAGAAAGAGTCGCCCCTTTTTGGGCCAAAGTCGAACATTGAAGATCCACGCCACCAGATCTGCAAATTCCAGGTGCAAGCAGCACGTGAGTCGTGACATATACTGCAAAGGGATGACCAATCTCCTGGCAGCTCCAGGTTTAGGGTCCCTTGACTCAGTATACAAGAGGTTGTCTTGCCAATACACCTTATGGCTATCACTGACATCCCCATTCTGCTGTTTGACAGCTTGCTGTCTCAGACCCTCTAGTGTGGGACAGGTCTGCTGTGCCACACTCAGCTCTTCCCTAGCTGGCCCCCCTGTGCACAAAAGCTCAGCAGTGTCGGCTTCCAGCTCATCTGGTGTAGGTTCTGCACAGGGAGATGATTCCTCTTCCTCAAAAGGGGAATCTTCTGGAGAGGGAGGGATAGTGGGCAAGGATTTACCCTTACTACCCCAAGCTTTTGGGAGCACTTGGTCCATTGTTCCAGGATCCAAATTTCCCTGTCCTTTTTGCTTCTTGGCCTGAACCCTTGTCAAAGCAGAAATATGCCCAGGAATGCCCAGCATTGCTGCATGAGCCTCCAACTCCACTTCAGCCCGAGCTGATGTCTGCAGATCATTGCCTAGTAAGCAAGCTACAGGTATTCAGTGGCTACCACAACTTTCTTTGGACCAGTAACCCCCCTCCCCCAGTTGAGATTCACAACAGCCATGGGGTGGCTAAGTGTGATATTGTGAGCATCAGTCACTTGGTACTGCTGACCAAGTAGGTGTTGATCAGGGTGAACCAGTTTCTCTATGACCATAGTTACACTGGCTGCTGTGTCCCTGTAGGCCTCAACCTCAACACCATTAAATAGGGGTAGTTGCTTGTACTTACCCATATTTAGGGGACAAGCAACGAAGGTGGCAAAGTCAATGCCACCATCAGAGACTAAAACAGCCTCTGTGGTCTCCCTAACAAGACCAACTCCAACTACACTGTTAATGGTGAGCCCAGCTATACCCTTGGATTGGCTATTTGTAGTAGACTTCCCACCACCACTGCTATTACTAGGGGCACTAGAGGTTGCAGTTGGGGTTGTGGTAGTGGGAGCCTTGGTGCTTTTCTTTGGACAAGTGACAGCACTTGCCCAATGGCCTTTTACTTTACATGAATAACACCATGGCTTTTTTTGATTGTGAGAAGAGGATTTGGACCCACATCCCCCAGAGGATTTTTGTGGGCCTGATGAAGACTCAGAATGTTTTTTTATCTTTGTCCCCACCCTTGTCAGAAGACTTACCATCCTTCTTCTTGCCATCCTTGTCACCCCCTGAATGAACTTTTCTGTTCACTCTTGTTCTCACCCATTTGTCTGCCGTCTTTCCCAATTCTTGGGGACAGGTCAGATCTGAGTCTACCAAGTACCGGTGGAACAAATCAGGCACACAATTGTTCAAAATATGCTCTCTCAGGATTAGATTATACAGGCTTTCATAGTCAGTCACTTTACTGCCATGTAACCAACCCTCCAAGGCCTTAACTGAACAGTCTACAAAGTCTGTCCAGTCTTGAGAGGACTCTTTTCTGGTGTCTCTGAACTTAATCCTGTATTGTTCAGTGGTTAAGCCAAATCCATCCAAGAGTGGATCCTTCAAAACTTTGTAATTGTTAGCATCGCTTTCTCTGACAGTAAGGAGCCTACCCCTATCCTTACCAATGAAAGATAGCCACAGGATAGCAGCCCACTGCCTTTCAGGGACCAACTGTACCATACAGGCCCTCTCAAGTGCAGCAAACCACTTGTTAATGTCATTCCCCTCCTTGTAAGGGGGGACTATCTTATGCAGGGTTCTGGAATCTTGCTCCCTAAAAGGATTGCTATCAAAAACCCTACTGCTGCCACCATGGGGAACTAACCCCAACCTCTGCCTTTCCCTTTCCACATCCAGAGTATCCCTGTCTAAGGCCAGCTGCTGCTGTTTTAGCTTCAGCCTGGCCTCTTCCAACCTCAACTTTCTGAGTTTCCTTTCCATTAAGTTATCCTCAGGGTTGGAGGCTTGGGAATTGTGAGACACAGAAGAAATATGGGAATTGGCAGAGCTGGACCTGTCCCTAACTGGCTGGAGTCTAGTAACCTGGCCTTTAGGAGTGAAAGGTGCCCTACTAATGTGTGACCCCCTCCCACTACCAGGGTCACTAGATGGCATGTTAGAACCCTCCCCAGCATCCTTAGGGGACTCCTCTGAGTCTGGCTGCCCCCCCCCCTCTACCTCCTGATCCTGGGATGGGTCATACTGCTTCTGGTCACTTTCTAGGAGAAGGCTAAGGAGAAGCTTTAAAGTTTAAACTACCATAGGTTGCCTGGACAACTGTGGGAGTAAGTTCTATTGCAGACATGATTGTTAGAAAGGGTTTAAGATAGAGAGAAAAAAGTTTAGAAACTTTTAGAGGAAAGAGAAAAACTTTTTACAACTTTTCAAAACTTTTCAAAACTTTTCTAAAACTTTTTAGAAAGTTTAAAGAAGGAAAGTTAAACTGTTTAGGTTAACTGTGTATATTCTGAAGTATTTGGTATATGTTTTTCTTATGAAAAACACCAATGACAAAGTGGTAAAGCAGTTAGTATTTATCCCACCGCTGCACCACCAATGTAGGAGGCTGGCCTGGCTTATAGTGGGTACCTGATGGTACTTACACCTTGTGCCAGGTCCAGTTTTCCCTTATTAGTAGATTAGTAGTGTTCAAGCAGCATAGGCTGATAGAGATAGCTATAGCAGAGCAGCTTAGGCTGAACTAGGAGACATGCAAAGCTCCTACTATACCACTTATATCATATAGCACTATATCAGAAGAAACAGAATACTCAAAGTTACTAAAAATAAAAGTATTTTATTTTAGTGACAATATGCCAAAAGTATCCCAGAGGATATACTCCCTTAGTAGGTAAGTACAATACACAAAATATACACACAAACCAAAATCAGGTAAGTAAACAGTTAGAAAAGTAGTGCAAACACTGTAGAACACAATAGAATGCAATAGGAGACAATAGGCCTAGGGGCAACACAACCATATACTCCAAAAGTGGAATGCGAACCACGAATCGACCCCAGGCCTAGTGTAGTGTGTAGAGGGTCGCTGGGAGTGTAAGTAAACACTAGGTGGGTCCAAGATACCCCACCCCAAGACCCTGAAAAGTAGGATTAAAGTTACCCTACTGCCCCAGAAAGACAGTAAAGTCGAGATAGGGGATTCTGCAAAGGCAACCACTGACTGCAAAGCACTGAAGACGGATTCCTGGACCTGAGGACCTGCAAAGGAAAGGGACCAAGTCCAAGAGTCACGCAAGTGTCCAGGGGGGGTAGGAGCCCACTAAACCCTGGATGAAGGTGCAAAAGGGCTGCCTCCGGGTGGAAGAAGCGAAGATTCTGCAACAACGGAAGGTGCCAGGAACTTCCTCTTTGGTCAGAATATGTCCCACGGCGGGCTGGAGGATGCAGAGTTGTGTCCACGCAGAAAGACTGCAAGCAAGCCTTGCTAGCTGCAAGAGTCATGGCTGAAGATAATGGGTGTTGCCTGGGCCCAGAAAGGACCAGGAAGTCGCCCCTTGGAGGAGGAGACAGATGGGGTGCTCAGCAACAGAGAGAGCCCATGCAGAAGCAGGCAGCACCCGCAGAAGCACTTGAACAGGCATTCAAGAAATCTGAGCTTGGCTGTCGTCTCAACACAACAAAAGAGGTTCCCACGAAGCCGGTGGTCAACTCAGCGAGTTGAGCAATACAGGACGGATTGCTGGGGACCTGGGCTGTGCTGTGCACAAAGGAATCCTTGCAAAAGTGCACAGAAGCCCTAGCAGCTGCAGATCACACAGTGCACAGGATTACTGTCTGGCGTGGGGAGGCAAGGACTTACCTCCACCAAATTTGGACAGAAGGACCACTGGACTGTCGGGGTCTCTTGGATCCAGCTCCTGTGTTCCAGGGACCATGCTCGTCAAGATGAAAGGGGACCCAGAGGACCGGTGATGCAGAAGTTTGGGGCCTGCGTCAGCAGGGGGAAGATTCAGTCGACCCACAGGAGATTTCTTCTTGGCTTCCAGTGGAGGGTGAAGGCAGACGGCCCTCAGAGCATGCACTATCCGGAAACAGTTGAGAAAGCCGGCAGGATTAGGCGCTACAATGTTGCTGGTAGTCGTCTTGCTACTTTGTTGTGGTTTTGCAGGCGTCCTGGAGCAGTCAGCGGTCGATCCTTGGCAGAAGTTGAAGGGAGAGATGCAGAGGAACTCTGGTGAGCTCTTGCATTCGTTATCTGAAGAGGAAGCCACAGGAGAGACCCTTAATAGCCCACAGAGGAGGATTGGCTACCTAGCTAGGTAAGAGCCTATCATAAGGGGTCTCTGACATCACCTGCTGGCACTGGCCAGTCAGAGGTCTCCAGTGTGCCCTCACACCTCTGCATTCAAGATGGCAGAGGTCTGGGACACACTGGAGGAGCTCTGGGCACCACCCCTGGGATGGTGATGAAGAGGGGAGTGACCACTCCCCTTTCCTTTGTCCAGTTTCGCACCAGAGCAGGGGCTGGGGGCTCCCTGAACCGGTGTAGACTGGCTTATGCAAGGAGAGCACCATCTGTGCCCTTCAAAACATTTCCAGAGGCTGGGGGAGTCTACTTCTCCCCAGCCCTTAACACCTATTTTCAAAGGGAGAGGGTGTAACACCCCCTCTCAGAGGAAATCCTTTGTTCTGCCCTCCTGGGACTGGGTTGCCCAGATCCCAGGAGGGCAGAAACCTGTCTGAGGGTTGGCAGCAGCGGTAGCTGCAGAGAAAACCCCAGAGAGCTAGTTTGGCAGTACCCTGGGTCCATGCTGGAGCCCGGGGATGCATGGGATTGGCACCCCAATATCAGATTTGGCTTGGGGGGAGAATTCCATGATCTTAGACATGTTACATGGCCATGTTCGGAGTTACCATTGTGAACCTACATATAGGTATTGATCTATATGTAGTGCATGCGTGTAATGGTGTCCCCGCACTCACAAAGTCTGGGGAAATTGCCCTGAACAATGTGGGGGCACCTTGGCTAGTGCCAGGGTACCCTCACACTTAGTAACTTTGCACCTAACCTTCACCAAGTGAGGGTTAGACATATAGGTGACTTATAAGTTACTTAAGTGCAGTGTAAAATGGCTGTGAAATGACGTGGACAATATTTCACTCAGGCTGCAGTGGCACTTTCCTACAACCAATATTCAATACCTCGAGTATCTAAGATGTAGCACTGTAAATGTGTATTGTTGGACCCAACAGTACAGCTACTAAGGCCCATCACATGGCGTAAGTCAAAATGGTGTCTGCAAGTCTTTGTATATCAAATAAAGCATCCTGTGAATAATAGTATATTCCTCCATGCAAATTTGTGCACAAACCTAAATGTAGTCTGGCTACAGATACGTAATACCCAGTGTTTTTCAAATGTTTGGAAGTGGAGGGATTGACCTGACTGCAGCTCCCAGGAGACCCTGTGTCTGTAATTCCAACCGTCAGCCTATGTTCACTTGCCCATATCCCCTGTTTGTTAACTCTCAAATGAAGTTTACTAACCTGGGAGGATATGTTTTGTCAAATATTGGGAAGGAGAAGAAGTGATCTGACTGCAACCTCCTGGAGGCCCTGTGTCTGTAAATCCAACCACTAGCCCAGTGGTCACCTGCCCACATACCCCTGTTTGTTATCTCTCAAATAAAGTTTACTCACCTGGGAGGATACCATTTGTGAAGTGTTGGGAAGTAGAGGAGACCTGACTGCAAAGCCCAATAGACCCTGTTTCTCTAACTCCAACCATCATCCCAGTGGACACCTGCCCATATACTCCTGTTTGGTAACTCTGGAATGAGGTTTACTCACCTGGGAGGATACCATGTGTCAATTGTTGGGAAGTATAGTGAGTGACCTGACTGCAAAGCCCAATAGACCCTGTTTCTCTAACTCCAACCATCATCCCAGTGGACACCTGCCCATATACTCCTGTTTGGTAACTCTGAAATGAGGTTTACTCGCCGGGGAGGATACCATGGCCCATATTTATACTTTTTGACGCTAAACTGCGCTAACGCAGTTTAGCGTCAAAAAATTTAGCGCCGTCTAACGCCATTCTGAAGCGCCATGCAGGCGCCGTATTTATGGAATGGCGTTAGCCGGAGGAAGCAGACCGGCGCTGCCTGGTGTGCGTGGAAAAAAAACACGTAGACCAGGCAGCGCCGGCGTTGGGAAAAAATGACGTTAGGGCGTCTTAAAATGGGGCAAGTCAGGTTGAGGCAAAAAAATCGCCTCAACCCGATTTGCGCCATTTTTTTACGACGCCCAGATGCCATTTCATGACTCCTGTCTTAGTAAAGACAGGAGTCATGCCCCCTTGCCCAATGGCCATGCCCAGGGGACTTTTGTCCCCTGGGCATGGTCATTGGGCATAGTGGCATGTAGGGGGGCACAAATAAGGCCCCCCTATGCCACCCCAAAAAAATTAAAAAATATACAAAATTATACTTACCTGAACTTACCTGAATGTCCCTGGGATGGGTCCCTCCATCCTTGGGTGTCCTCCTGGGGTGGGCAGGGGTGGCAGGGGGGGTCCCTGGGGGCAGGGGAGGGCACCTGTGGGCTCATTTTGAGCCCACAGGCCCCTTAACGCCTACCCTGACCCAGGCGTTAAATAGTGGCGCAAATGCAGGGTTTTTTGACCCGCCACCTCCCGGGCGTGATTTTTGCCCGGGAGTATAAATACGACGCATTTGCGTCGCCGTCATTTTTTTAGACGGGAACGCCTTCCTTGCATCTCATTAACGCAAGGAAGGCGTTCACGCAAAAAAATGACGCTATTTGCCCATACTTTGGCGCTAGACGCGTCTAACGCCAAAGTATAAATATGGCGTTAGTTTTGCGCCGAATTTGCGTCGAAAAAAACGACGCAAATTCGGCGCAAACGGAGTATAAATACGGGCCCATGTGTCAATTGTTGGGAAGTATAGTGAGTGACCTGACTGCAAAGCCCAATAGACCTTGTTTCTTTAACTCCAATCACCAGCCCAGTATCTACTTGCCCATCCATCCCTGTTCATTAACTCTCAAATGAAGTTTACTTACCCGAGAGGATACAATTTGTTAAGTGTTGGGAAGTAGAGGGAGTGACCTAACTGCAAACCCCAATAGGCCCTGTTTCTCCAACTCCAACCACCAGCCTACTGTTCACTTGCCCATACACCCATCTTTCTTAACTCTCAAATGAAGTTTACTCACCTGGGAGGATACCATTTGTCAAGTGTTGTGAAGTGGAGGGAGTGACCTGACCGCACCTCCCAGGAGGCCCCGTGTCTCTAAATCCAACCACCAGCCCAGTGGTTCCTTGTCCATATACCCCTGTTTGTTAACTCTCAAATGAAGTTTACTCACCTGTGAGGATACCATTTGTCAAGTGTTGGGAAGTAGAGGGAGTGACTTGACTGCAAAGCCCAATAGACCCTGTTTCTCTAACTCCAACCACCAGCCCAGTGTTCACTTGCCCATATATCCCTGTTTGTTAGCTCTCAAATGGAGTGTACTCACCTGGGAGGATATCATGGGCCTGATTACGACCTTGAGGGAGGGGATTAATCTGTCCCAAATGTGACGGATATCTTGTCTGCCGTATTACAAGTTCATTTATATCCTTTGGAACTTGTAATATGGTGGGTGCAATATCAGTCACATTTGGGACGGAGTAATCCCGTCCGCCAAGGTCATAATCAGGCCCCATGTGTCAAGTGTTGGGAAGTAGAGGGAGTGACCGGACTGCAAAGCCTTATAGGCCCTGTTTCTCAAACTCCCACCACTATCCCAGTGTTCACTTGCCCATATACCCCTGTTTGTTAACTCACAATTGATGTGTTCTCACCTGGGAGGTATCAATATACAGATCATGCTCAACCCTGAGATGAGCCTATCTACCTAGCTCCATTTTGGCCTGCTAACCCAAGATGAAAATATTGAGGATGGGAATGACACCTTACCAAGTGTGTACACCAAGTATTCATAAGGACCTCAAGCTGCATCAACAGATTGATATCAGCAGCAAGCACATTGACACAGCACTACAAACGTGATGACTGCAGTTCAATATACAACAAAGTTATGTGTTTGCCTATATCTCACTTACCTAGGCCTCCAAATGGTCAAAGGCATCTGTTGCCTCTCGACTGTGTTGGGTTCACTGTTGGTGGCATGGTTTTTTTCATTCCATCATTCAAAGTGCAACTCCACATCTAATCAGCTGCTTGAATCAAATAGTTTAGACAAGTTTCACATGTCATGTCAAATACTCCAGTACCATGGTAACATGGCACAATAGGCTAACCTACAACTTTAGAATGCCCGATGTCTTTGCTTACTGTAACTCAAAACCTTTGGAAGTAGATGTTACACTTCAACCAGTAACTACGACACTCCTGGACTTGTGGATGCGGAGGATGGCCCTGGCACCTCTGGGATACCTGGTCAGACGGCAACAGTGAGTCTTACCGTGGCCACAACGTCACCTCGCAGCCCTGCTGCTTCAACATTCCAGGCAATGATGCACCCTCCAACCTGTGTACCTCGCACAGTTTCCACCATCTTTCGCCCTCTAGTCCTGGATACTGAGGTGCAACTTGACGCTCCTGACACTTAGGGTCCAGGACCCAGTGGGAGTGGGCACCCTGAGGGCCAGTGGAGTGAGGCCACTGGGGCCTCTGTTGGCCAGGACACCATCAGCCATTTTGAGGATCTATCAGGAATCCCAAGGCATGATGGGCCAGGTATTAACATAACTCCAGAAAATGAAGCAGCTGCAGAGGGTCATGATTGACAAAATGGTTGTCCATAATAACAAAATGGGCACCCTAACAAGGGTGCTGAGGGAAATCAACACCACCCTGAGCAGTGCTTTACTCCTAACATCTACCCCTTCCTGTGTGGCAACTACAACATGTTATACTACATCTGTAGCACAACAGGAAGGGAGGTCCTGCCAGAGTAACAAACAGCAACAGACACTTCTGCTTCTGCAACAGCTGATCCCCACCCTTGCAAGCGGAAACGTCCAGCAAAGAATCCAGGAGGTGCGGATGGCAAGACACCCACCACTGCCAGCAATAGAACTCTCCTTTAATGTCCTCCTTTGTGTGTCACACATACACTCTGTGGACTGATCCTGAACCACATTCCATTTCCAATGGGAGGAATACTCTGGCCTTTGCACTTCTAATAGTGTGGCATCTACTCCAATGACTTCATTCACCATGACTGACCCCTTCACATTTCAATTTTTGTTAATTTATATCACAAATATTTTCTGTTAGTTGTAGCATTGCAATAAATTCACCTGTCACTAACTCATTGTCTGCTGTCTTTAATTTCTCATTTTGCCATGTAGAAATGTCAGGCCATGTGAACCATATGATGATGATCCAAAATACTTGTGCAAGATGTGATATGTTGCATTTAAACAGTGTCCAGCTCAGGATTACAAAGATTCCATACAAACACATACATATAAGTGTTTTGTCAAAGAATACATTTTGTTACATTGTTTATCACATAGGCTGTCAAAATGTCTGAAACAAAGCAAAGGCATTTGTTAGACATTGTCCTGTAGAATGGGCAAACATTAAAGTGGTTGATTTCATCAGCTGGAGCCATGTCGCCTACCACCCAAAAGTAATCCAGCATCACATCATGCAAGACTCAGATAGATGGCAGTACAACAGTGTAGGAATTTGGCTCTGTATACACTATCTCAAAGTTAGAGATAGTGTGCACAGAGTCCAAGGGTTCCCCTTAGAGGTTGATAGTGGCAAACTGAGATAATACTAATTCTCTATTTTGTGGTAGTGTGGTCGAGCAGTAGGCTTATCAGAGGGTAGTGTTAAGCATTTGTTGTGCACACACAGGCAACAAATTAGGGACACATACTCAAAGATTTAACTCCAGGCCAATAGGTTTGAAATAGAAAAAATATATAATTTCTTAATTTATTTTAGAACCACAAGATTCAAATTTGAGGAAAGTACTTCAAATGCAAGGTACTTCACACAGGTAAGTATAGAACTTTGATTTAAAACAGTAGTACACACAGTTTTGGTTAAAATGGCAATAAGCTTTTTTTAAAGTGGACACAGTGCAAAAATCAACAGTTCCTGGGGGAGGAAAGTTTTGGTTAGATTTTGCAGGTAAGTAAACCACTTACACAGTCAGTCTCCTGGTCATAGGCATCCCACCATTGAGGGTTCAAGGCATTCCCAAAGCCACAGCACCAGCAACACAGGGCCGGTCAGGTGCAGAGGTCGAAGGAAGGCCCTAAACACATAGGCGCCTATGAAGAACAGGGGTGCTCCGGTCCTAGTCTGCTTACAGGTAAGTACCTGCATCCTTGGGGAGCAGACCAGGGGGTTTTGTAGAGCACTGGGGGGGGGAACACAAGCACACAAAACACACCCTAAGCGGCACAGGGGCGGCTGGGTGCAGTGTGCAAAGCAGGCGTCGGGTTTGCTATAGAAAGCAGTGGATGGACCCCGGGGTCACTGAGGTGATGCAGGCAGGGCACAGACAGGCTTCTCGGGCCAGCCACCGACTGGGCTAGGATGAGGGCCGCCTACTGGTCACTCCTGCACTGGTAGGTGGTTCCTCTCGGTCCTGGGGGCTGCAGGTGCAGTGCTTGGTTCAGGCGTCGGGTTCCTTTGTTACGAGGTAGTCGCAGTCAGGGGGAGCCTCTGGATCCTCTCTGCAGGCGTCGCTGTGGGGGTACAGGGAGGTTGACTCAGGGTGTCCACGTCCTTGGAGTCGCCTGGGAGTCCTCTCTTCAATGTTGGTTCTCCTGAACTCGAGCCGGGGCCGTCAGGTGCAGAGTGTGAAGACTCACGCTTCTGGCGGGAAGTGAAAGTCTGTTTAAAGTTGTTTCAAAGTTGCAAAGTTGTTGCAGTTTCTGAACAGTGCAGCTGTTCTTGTGAGCTTCTTGGTCCTCTAGGTGAAGGGCAGTCCTCTGAATCCTCAGAGGTTGCTGGTCCCACTGGATGTGTCGCTGTGCAGGTACTTTGAGTCTGGAGACAGGCTGGTAGGGCTGGGGCCAAGTCAGTCGGTGTCTCCATCGTCTTTGCGGGGCTTTCAGGTCAGCAGTCCTTCTTCAGGTTGCAGGAATCTGATTTCCTGGGTTCAAGGTCACTCCTAAATACTCAATTTAGAGGTATGTTTAAGTCTGGGGGGCAGTAGCGAATGGCTACTGTCCTTGAGGGTGGCTATACCCTCTTTGTGCCTCCTCCCTGAGGTGAGGGGGGCACATCCCTATTCCTATTGGGGAATCTTCCAAACTCAAGATGGAGGATTTCTAAAGACAGGGGTCACCTCAGCTCAGGTCACCTTAGGGGCTGTCCTGACTGATAGGTGACTCCTCCTTGTTTTTCTCATTATCTCCTCCTGACTAGCCGCCAAAAGTGGGGGCTGTGTCCGGAGGGGCAGGCATCTCCACTAGCTGGGATGCCCTGGGGCACTGTAACAACAGGCATGAGCCTCTGAGGCTCACCACCAGGTGTTACAGTTCCTGTAGGGGGAGGTGGGAAGCACCTCCACCCAGAGCAAGCTTTGTTCCTGGCCACGGGGTGACAAAGGCACTCACCCCATGTGGCCAGAAACTCGTCTGGTTGTGGCTGGCTGGCAGGAACTGGTCAGCCTAACACTAGGAGTCAGACTGGCATGCAGGGGGCATCTCTAAGATGCCCTCTGTGTGCAGCATTTTTTTCAATAAATCCCACACTGGCATCAGTGTGGATTTATTGTGCTGAGAAGTTTGATACCAAACTTCCCAGATTTCAGTGTAGCCATTATGGAAATGTGGAGTTCATAATTGACAGACTCGAAGACCATATACTCTTTATGGCTGCCATGCACTTACAAATGTCTAAGATTTGGCTTGGACACTGTAGGGGCATATTGCTCATGCAACTATGCCCTCACCTGTGGTATAGTGCACCCTGCCTTAGGGCTGTAAGGCCTGCTAGAAAGGTGACTTATCTATGCCACAGGCAGTGAGAGGTGGGCATGCGCTGAGTGAGGGGTCCCCTCATGCTGCAGCCCTTAGAGACCTTCCCTGGCCACAGGGCTCTTGGTACCAGGGGTATCATTTACAAGGGACTTATCTGTGTGCCAAGGCTGTGCCAATTGTGGGAACAAAGGTACAGTTTAGGGAAAGAACACTGGTGCTGGGGCCTGGTTAGCAGGCTCCCAGCACACTTTCAATCATAACTGGCATCAACAAAAGGCAAAACGTTGTGGGGTAACCATGCCAAGGAAGGCATTTCCTTACAAACAGTTTTTGATCACACGGTTATTACAAGCCAGTGCCTATGCATCTAGTGGTATGACACGAACAATTTTCAGTGATGTGGCGCAGGCACTTTGGCATACAATGAAGAAACACATCAACAGCTACATGCAGGTCATATGAAAAGAGTGTTTAGCCAATGTGAAGGGTAACTAACATGATTTTGACCTATGGCTAATATTTTCTGACCACATGATGACACACATGATGCATCAGGGCCACCACACAACAAGGAACAAGTCCACTGGAGTCTTCTAAACTTCTATCCTATCACAATGCAAGCTGTCTTGGCACAGGTCTCCTACACCCAAAGTCTGTGACATACATTCCCTGGGAAAATCAATGTCCACTTCGTATCCCAGAACAGCATCACACACCCACCAATGGCACAAATCTAAAATGCCCACATGAAGATGTTATGGTGAAGGTACCTGAACAAAAAACAAAAAAAGGAGTATGGATATGAAACCATACATATGACAGAAGTCACAAAGCAAGCATCTGGAAAACAAAGCACATTACAATAAGTCTAACAAACAATGCAACATCATCAAGGTAGGGATGTATGAAAAGCTATCTCATCAAGCAACTTTTGGCTGATTTTGCCTGAGCATCAGCTCCCAAACTATTTCCAAAAAACTACTACACACATTACACACATCGTAGTTTGTGTGGCATAAATGCAATGTACATGGTGCAAGTATTGGAGAAAAGTACTATATGTATTGCACATTCACATTCTGTTGTGTGATGTGTTTTGAGACTTAGATCCTCCTGGTGTTGCATTCATATATCTATGCAAGGAGACTTTATAGCCATACAATGACACATCAATGGATATGATGTTTATAAATGTCAAACAACATCTATGTGTATGACATCATGAGCTGTGTATGCATCTTATTTGAATCATTTAATGATCTTGTAAACAATGTGTATTGTGCCATAGGTCATTCAGCCCACCTCTGGCCTTGTCAAACTGTTTTTTTGAGAGGCCCCTAAGAGTACCACATGAGCCACATTGCTCATGGCCACATGATGAACTGTCATGAATGGAAGTGATAGAAATGTAAGTGCCATGCATGTTTTGTATGCTCAGCCTGCAGAGACCAGGGCCTGTCAAATGTGTCGCCTAGTATGGGGCCTAGTCCAGGCTGGGGTAGAGTTACTGTGGCTATGCAACTGTACCACTGTGCCGACTCCCTGTAGGCCTGCAGATCCTGGCATGTGGCCAACATGATGCTCTAGTGGCAAGACTTGGCCTGCCTGAATACCTTAATCCATTGACTAGATTATGAATAGGTACTGTGGTAAATCACTGAACTAGAACAAATGTGCATTTTTCATCATTGTCAATGTATGCCATTGACTTATAAAAGGTCCCTTACTTCCACAGCCCTGTTGTCATCTTTATATTAGTCATAGTTGTCCAGTATAGGCGTATTGCACAAGTGACAAACCCACAGTGCAAATAGTTTGTAGATTTGAAGGGGGCCATGACATATGGCTCTGCAGCTTGGTTACATGTAAAAAATTAGACCAAACATACCTTTGTATGTTGGGTGCTATCTCTGTAGGTTTACCACATATGGTCAAAACTGTGTTCTGTGGTACAAGTACATACCACACAAACCCACCCTGAAGTGGCATGAGTTTACATTGGGTAGGACACATGTCCACACCCGCAAGGGACGAGACTTTACATACCCACCATGGTAGCTTTTTCATTGTCACTCAATTCTTAGGGTGCTGTCTGTACTATAGTAGTTGCATGTAGGGACTGTATGCCAGCCACTGCTGCAGAGTATAAATGTGTTTGTCCATTCAGGACCATGGAGTTTACCCTTCAGAAGGCTACAATAGTGTATTGTGTGTCATTGTGGCTCACATCACAGTACATGTTATTTGGGCCTGGCCATGTGATGTCAGTAGGATTTCTTAGACAGTGTAGGCTATGAACAGGGTAGTGGGTTAGTCTGTATATGAATCCAAAAGTGTGTAGTCATGTCCCTGTACTTATCAGCATGTGTGCTTTACACTTGTGACGTGTTGACAAGTTATAAAGTTTGTGCTTGGTGTTTCTGACGTGTGTGACACAACCATTTGGGAAAAACTTGTGTTTGTAAACTTTTGATTTGCCTCTTGCATCAATACAGGTCAATGCCCATCAGATTTGGAGAGCCATCGCCCGGAAGGTGTGAACCCTGGGTGTCCATAGTCAGCAGAGCGCCCACTATCAGAAGAGGTGGGAGGTCCTGAGATGCTGGGCCCGGAAGATTGCTGATGTCCAGCTTGGGCTGTCCTCCAAACGTGGGTGGGGAGCATGTCGGAGCCTGATACCTCCTTAATGGCCTACATTCTGGTGGTGTCCTTCCCCAAGCTTGATGGACGTTAAAGAGGAGCACAGCAGCTACAAAGGGGTGAGTCCAGGGCATATTCCTTCATGTAACATTGCCAAGTTGATGTATTAGGTTCTGCCATCTCCCCCTGAAGATAGATTGGGGATAGGCCATGTGTGGCACACAAGATGAGTAACTGTTTGTGAAGGTATGGAAGTAGGTGCATGCTGAAGTGCCTTGCATATTAGCTCTGTGGCCTAGGACACAACAGAGTACAGTCCACAACCAATTTACTCTCCAGGACCAATACATGGCTGAATCTATGATCAATCAGGTCATGTTTATTGTTGTGGGTGTAATTTGTACACAACAGTCCACTACTTTTCAGTGTGACAGCCCAAACAACATGAAATAAGAGATCACTGTCCTCAGTCATGTGTCTGCTCAAGTGAGTATATTGGCATCTGTCCCACACAGGCCACTTGTCTGCAGTGTGTCACAAGTGCTGGTGCTTCACTATTGTCCGTCATGTGAAGGCAGCCATCATACATGTGATAGAGCATACATTGCTCTTTGGGTGCAGTCACAGACCAATACTTTTTCTTGGTATGTGGTGAATGTCCATTGACATGAATTGCATGACATCACTATTATCATCATTTCTTGTACCTACATGTTAGCATGTGTTCCTTTCATTGTTGCCAAACCATTTTCACTACTGTTTCATGTATGGTCTACCTGTCATCATGGGATGATGTCTGACTTCCCTTCCATATGTGTGCATGCCAGCACGTGTTTGGAACTGGACATATGTGATCGGGCTACAGTCAATGTGATGCCACAGACAGGAGTGTGGCACCATTGATTGGTGGCTCAAACATGCCCTCACTTGTCATTGCATGTAATTTGGCAGGTACAACCGCAGTAGCAATGAAAGATATGACAGGTAGGACTACAGTTTTTACCCACAATGTGCATTGCAATGCTATTGATGCAGAATCTTGTGGGTAAGTGCTTTGCACATGTGAAATGGGGAAGGTTTGTTAGCTAAGTGTTGACATGCACCATGGATTGACTTGCAGTTATGTGGGAATCAAATGTGGTTGTGTACAGCCATTCATGCAAATTAATCTGTGTTTGTATGAAAAGAAGAGACAGTGACATGACTTCCCATTGGCCATCATGTTAAGGGCTTTCTACAAGTAAGTGAGATTCCCTGGGCCTCTGCAACATTCAAAGGATTATTGGCTTCTATTGATGCAATCAGAGTATGGTATTGTTAGGAGTACCAATCAAGAGAGATGTTATTCCTGGGGCTAGACGATTCATTATAGTATGCATTTTGTAGACATTTCTCCCTGACATTTTGCCCAACTTGTTTCCAATACACATTGCCTTGCAAGATGTGTTATCTATCTGAGCAACATTAGTGCAACCTCCATGAGTCCATTTAGACAATGACAATTGTTGATTTTTTTCCTGTGTGACATGGGTATTTACATGTCACCTTCTTCAGGCTAGTGTACTTCTTTCAGCAACATGGCTGGAATTGTTTGATCCATCATTCCTTAATGATGTGGCATTAGGTATACAAAGATTAGCTGGATGCATGACCTTGAGTGGGATCTGTGTAAATGAAGTTGGCATTGCCCTACTATTGTATGACAGGTGCCAACTGACGGATGCTACATGAGGCAAACCATTAAAGGTAATGAGGTCTCCCACTTGTTCAATGGATACTGTGATTGCATAACTTCACAGATGCAATTGGAGTTGTCTGTGATTCTGAATTTACTATGACCAACTGTTGGCAGTTCATGTAGCATGCATGCATATGGTGTCGCAAATGTTGAAGCCACTTTGCTGTAGCTTGTGGCTGGGGACTACTATACATCATGGCAATGTTTCCTAATCACAGCTGTTGTTCAAGTATGATCAGGAACATGTAGTGACCCTATTTGTCTTTGTAATTCCATCATCATCCGATGCAAGAGGAGGAGACAGGGCAGAACCAAGTGGGGAAGCAGTTAGCCACAGCACCTCCAGCCATGAGACGACCGACACAGAGGAACCCAGTGGCACGGATGGTGAGGGTAGTGCCACGGAGGACACAGGATCTGATTCTTCCTCCAGTAGCCACTCCCTAGTTGTGGTGGACCCATCAGGACATGCTCCTGTTCCATCCTTGTCTGCCACCCCTTGTTCCGTCTCAATCCTCCCTGTTGCTCCCCACCCAGAGAGTGGGTATCTCCTTCACCCCAAACACCTCACCCTTTGACCCTGTTACATCTGCTGCCATTAGTGAGGAGGCTGTTGACCTCCTGAGGAGTATCTCTGGGGGTCAGACTACCATTCTGAATGCCATCCAGGCTTAGGGCAGCCAGCCCCAGCAAATGATTGTGTATCTGGGAGGCATTAATAGTGCCATGTCTGGCCTACAAAGATCTCTTTAGTCTCTGGCCTCCTCACTGTTGGCAGCCATCCACCCCCCACAATCATTTCCCCCACCACCTGCCTCTTTCCAACACAAATTACCTATTTCCATTCCTGTCCCAAGCACACAGGCATCTGCACAGACACACCTCAACACACACAAGCAGCACACACAAACACAAACACCACAAGATACACCAACACACAAGCACTCAACAATCACTCACACAGACTACAACAACCACGATTCCCACAGTGTTGGAAGGTGGGTCATTAGTTGTGTGCCCTGCACAAGTAATGGGTCCACTCACGACCACCACTGGAACTAAACGTCCAATTGTAGTGCTTGACTCTCATAGTGTAGTGTTGCTGAGCAGTCCAAGGCTTACTCAAGGGAGGAGGTGTGGGCTAGTAATCCCCATTCACGAGTACACACACATGGCACTCAATAAATGATTGTCCAGTCTGTGCTTTTTATTTTGATAAAGGAAAAGTACATTTATTACACACACACTACTCAATATTATGCAACAGTTTACAAATATACACAAATTGATGTAATTATTCTTTGATGACATGAGGTAATCATTCTTGTCTCCCCCAAGCAGAAATATAATCCAACAACCCACAAGGCAAAACCTTTCCTTGTATCCCAGTGCAATACTTGAGTGTAAATTGGAGTGACAGCACCCAAATCCTGCAATCAAGTACATCTACATGGATAAGAGGTGGCTGTAAGTCTCATTACTCAAATCAGCATCAGCAAGGAACATGTATAAACATGTTGGAATAATTTGGAGATGAGGATTACTTTTAGATTACTCTCAGATTACTTTTAGATTACTTCAGATTAACATTGTGTAGTAACATTCTTCACCCCTAGAGGGCGCAGTCCTACTAGCAAAGGACAAAAGTCCCAACAAGCTTGTGCTTCACCTTGCATTAGAACCCTTGGGGGGGGCGTTATAATTCTTTTGTCCCACCCAACCTTGGGTGTAGACACAAACTGTGTTTGTGGGAGGCTGCACTGTTTCTGCAGCTCCCCCTGTCTATGGGTAATTGGTGGCTCCCAGAATCATTCTTGGCGGGGCCTCGGGATGGATTCTGAGGCCCCCTTCCTGAATTTTCACAGGGGGCACAACGGCGTTCCCTGATTTTACTTTGGCCGCAGGGGGCCCTGGCATGGGGTTCAAGGTCCCTTCACCATTGCGGCGAGAGGGGTGCATGACAGCACCCCCGTTTTCATGAACGGGCCAGGCTTCACAGTGCCCTGGGTTGGGGTACGGGGCCCCACCTTCTGACATAAGGGGGGTGCGACGGCACTCTCCCAGCTCCTCTTCCTCTTGGGGGCAGGCCCTGACCCACGCTGGGGACATCGACCAGAGCAGCAGCAGAGCCGCATGCTCTTTGCCGCAGGCTCAGAAATAGGTTAAAGGTCAGAGCACTTTTCCTTGGGATATCTCAGGCCCCCAAGGGCCGATTTTGATGATTCTTGTGTTGTTTCACTCCTGGCGATGAGCTCTTGCTACCAGGTGCTCTTTTGTTAGGCCTCCTGGCTGAGTATTATCCCAGATTGTAGGGAGCCAGTCCCACTGACTCCATGCACCAGCCTTTCTTCTGGGTGCCCTCCCTTTCTTCTGAGCAGCACGCTCTCCTTGCACCAGCCTAGCCTTTCCCCCAACTAGTCTTCAGGGGGCTTAAGTGGGGTAGCTTACCTGGCCCTGTGAAGCACAGCCGAGAGAGAGCTCTCCCCTGTGCAGGACCTTTTAAGTTGGGGAAGAAGTGTCAAGCAGTCCTACACTCCTGGCCTCTCCAGATGTGCCACATCACTTCCTTGCCCCTGTCCCCTCCTTCCTGCACAGTCTTCTGGGATAGCTGAAAATGGCATCATCAAGGAGCTAGGGCCACATGTGCTCTGAACTTAGCCCCTCCTCTCTGACATTCCTTCCCAGGCCTCTCCGGTGTGTTCCTAGACGGAATGACAGCTGGCTTGTTGATGCAAAGCCCTACTCAGGCAGCTGGACAGAGCAATACTGAGCCCTTATCTTGAGCTGAGCCAGTGAAAGATGCCATTCCTGAATGACCCATACATTGTCCAACTATGCTTTTGTAATCTACTGCATTATTCTTTTCATACAGGTTACAGTGTACATTGGTGTGACTCTGGTCTCAGTGAACCCCAGAGGACAGGAGTTGCACCCTAGGCCATCCTTTCCCATTGATATTTAATGGAGTGTCCCTACAATGAAAAGACAGTAAGCACACTGACATTAGTATTTAATGGAGTGGACCTACAGTGAAAAGACAGTAAGCACACTGACTATCCTTCATATGTGTACACCCATCTCATGAGGCCTACTCGAGGCTACCACCAACACTGCATAGTTCCTTCTGCGCCACGCTACCTAAGCACAGTTCTTGGGCTCCGCACACCAGTAATCCTCTGCGCAGCCCTTACGCAGATGCACACATAATCACGTGTACCCAGCCCTGGGCCTCCTACTCTTGCTGCGTCACAGCAGCCTTTCTATCATTAGACAGCACCAGTGGTAAACATGTGCAGTCCATTTTACCATGATGGTACTGTTGGTGAGTCCCCAAATATGAGGCTCCCTCACAGTAAAAGGTAAAAAACGTGGTGATCAAAAAGTGAAAAATCAGGGCGGAACAGATAGTCAGAACCATCCTCTGACAAACAGACTTCACCACCACCCACACCGACCCAGACACCACAACCACCATACCCACAGACACCACCACAACACCCAGTGACACATCAACTACACCCACCATACCCCAGAAACCACCTCAATACCCACAGACCCACACTCCCGAGACACCATACCCCCAGACACCATGCCCCCAGACACTACCCCAACACACAGACACAGCCACCACATCCACCAAACCCCATATACCACCCCAACACCCACAAACACAGCCACCACATTCCCCATACCCAGAGACACCATCTCAGCACCCACAAACACAGACGCCACATCCACCAAACGAACACCTTACCCACCATACCCCACAGACAGCTCCCTAACACCCATAAACACAGCAACCACTCCCACATAACCCAGCACCTCCAACTCACAGCCCCACATGCAACCAACAGACACCACCCAAATCCACGCATGCCTCAGACATGCACACACCAGCAGCATTCAACACCCACAGGCAAGAAAACCACTCACTCAACCTCCCAAACCCCAATGCCTTCTGAAGGCTTCGCCAGTTTTCCCAAAGAAAGTTTCCTTTTTGACCTTGCCGTTTCCCCTGCGACCTCCATCTCCCTCCTGAACCCAAGAGGACCCCACCCACATCCCAAACCATCCCTTCCACATCCAAGTCTTCCCCTGTCACACCTGCCCCCCTGCAAACTCACATACCGCTCCCACACTGAAAAAGAAGACCACCCCTTCTAAGAAAAAGCCCACTCCTCCTAAACCCAACCCCACCCATCCCAAATCCAGCCCCGCCCCACCCACAAATGATCCCTGAGGTGCCTGCATGCCCACTTGATGCCCCTTCCTATGGAGCCTCTCTGGCAGTGGCTGGAGTCAAACTGGAGCACAGTACTGTGCATGGACTGACAGGTGGACTGGACATATGAACTGGCTTTTTCTCTTCATCATGTCCAATCGATGAACCCTGGTAGTTGTTTTTTTTTAGCACACATTTGTCCTGCCAGCTGGGTCATTGGTCAGCCGCTGGTCACTTAACCAGACTTTGCGGGTTCCTTGCGTGCAGGGTGTGATACCTTCACACAAAGGGATGTTCTTGGTGCACTTTTCAGAAGGCTGGAGGTGCTCTCAGTTTTTTTAGAGTCCTTCAGGTTTCCAAGTGATATGTCAGTGGAGATTGTTGAGTCCTTGGAGCAGCAAGCAAGGTTTGGCGCCTTTTTTCTTTCTACAGCAAGGCTTCAGTTCTCGTGCCTTGGGTCTTCTTTGTCCTGGTCTTCTTAGTGTCCATCAAATCTG
This sequence comes from Pleurodeles waltl, assembly GCF_031143425.1. NCBI lineage: Eukaryota > Metazoa > Chordata > Amphibia > Caudata > Salamandridae > Pleurodeles > Pleurodeles waltl. The sequence goes on from NC_090442.1 coordinate 524,014,384, forward strand.
AGATCCTGGTGAGGGGATTCCTCCTAAATACTGCATTTTGGGGGGCTTTGGGAAGAGTACCTGGTAGTGGCCAATGGGCCACCTACCTTGGGGTGACTACACCCGCTATGTGACCTCTTCCTGTGGGAAGGGGACACATCCCTGACTGGATTTTTTCCTACCATCCAAGATGGAGGAAACTCAAATGGAGTGGTCACCTGAGGGGTGGTGCAGGCTGAGCGTGACCACTCCCCCTATTCTTCCTATGTTTCCTCTTGTTTTTCCCACCTAAAGCGGGGGTAAAACCATTGGGCTGCCTTCTGCTACTAGCAGCAGAGGTCAGATTTCAAAGGCTGCAAAGACTTTGAAGCTGACCGCTGGGGCAAAGTACCTGCCTGGGGTAGGAGGTGTGACTCCTTCACCAGGAAAGGCTTTGTGTTCTGGCTATTGAGAGCTAAGGCTCTAACCCCAGGGGTCCAGAATCATGTCTGATGGTGGTAGGCTGGTAAGGACCAGTCAGAAACCATGATTTGCAGGGGGCAGCTCTAAGGTGCCCTATGGGTTCAGTTTGTAATAAATCCCACACTGGTATCAGAGAGGATTTATTATTCTGAGTTGTTTGACACCAAACAACCCAGGGTTCAGTGAAACCATCATGTAGCTGGGGAACTCACAGTGACCACTGTTCAGCACATGCATTTGCTATGGCTTCCACGTATGCTTGCAATGTCAAAGAACTGGCAAATACACAGCAGGGGCATATCTGCTAAGGCAACATGCATTATAGTGCACCCTGCCTTAGGACTGTAAGGGATGCCAAATTGGTGACTTATCTATATTTCATGCAGTGTTAGTAGACATGGAAAAACCAAGGTGAGAGCCATGTCGAGTTTGTAATTTTTGGGACACCTTGTCATGCACTTGCGATAGCAGTTTGAATGAGGCTGGTCTGGGGCTTCTCAGAGTGGTACAATTGGTGCTGCAGCTGTGAGAGGCCCTCTTCAGTACCCGTGCCCTAGGTACCAGGGGTACCATTTACTAGGGATTTGACTGAAGTACCAATCATATTACAGTTTTTGGGGAAAGAGATCTGGCCCCAGGAACCTGTTTAGCAGGGGCTCAGGGCACTTACAGTTCAAAACCACATCATGTTCCAGGCAAAATGTGGGGGCATACTGCAACCGGAACCTAGCTCCCTACAATGGGGCATTCGTTGTTATCAATTCTGACTCAGGATACATAAAAAGTGTTCTTGGTCTATGTAGCGTAACCCAAATACCAGGTCTATGGCGGCACAACGATCTCAATCTGTTGTGGAGTTTCTGAGAATGGGTAGGTGTGTGATTTACTGTTGTGTGTGTCCACAACAGCATGTATTTTTGCCTTCTTCGATAAGCAGTGCCAAAACATGTGTGATCAGCTTCATGGCAGCACAGGATGTGTGACACTGCCTGCAGGTGAGTTCTTGCCTTTTATGGCTCCATTTGTTCCAGCCGGGACGTGGCAGTTGGTCCACCACATCCACCTTAGCAAACGCAACAACATAATATGTCCAGCAGACACACTGGTTCCAACGGCCTCATTGGCCTATCTCACCACCACGGCCGTCTGCCCTGCCTGGTGGTGTCTGCAGGACTGCAGCGGTCTTTGGTTTATGGAACAGCATGCATCATAATACTGTGGTCCGACCACCAACCTGACGGCTGTTGGACCACTGCCCCTGCCATGGCAGTCCACAGACTGTCAAATTTATAAACAGGCCCTAAGTGTTTTATCACTTATTCTTTCATAGTACATCATCAATTTCGACCTAGTACCAAACATTACTCTTTTCAACAACATAATGTATATTCCTTCCACATTTCATCTACATTTGTTCACCCATTTTCACACCATGGGCCTGATTATGAATTTGGTGGTCTTGTCACTGCTGTCATTGCGGTGGTGGAAATCGTGACTGCTGATAGGCAGTTTACTAGCCGAATTACGATGTTGGTGGTTTGTTGAACAACAGACCGCACAAGTCTCCTGGACACCGCCAGCCATCTGCCGACTGCCTTGATGGCGACTGGGTAAGAGCAGCTGTTACAGGGTGGTAAAGACAAGGGTACTGCCATCCACATTATGATGTGCTTTTCTGCTGACCCAGATGTGGTGGGGAGACTGTCTGCTTCCACATGGTGGAATCAAAGGAAATGTGGTACTAGCTCCCCCATTTCTTTCTTCTCCCTTCAGTCTCTGACGTGGGCCCCTTCATCCAGTGTCCTCCATTGACAGCAACAACTTCACCCCTAAAAAAAACACAAAATACAGGTAAGTGCAATTTGCATTTTTCTGCCCTTGACTCGACTGGGCATATATGGCCTAGTATCCAGCAATAGAATGGTACATGCACAAAGTATTTTCAACCATGTGTCATGCATATGTGTACCTTGTGGTCAAAATGTACACACCTGCATACAACAATAATATACCTTGTATTGTTGACTGAGTCCCATGCCAGTCCATCACCTACAGGTACACTACTGCCAGGCCAGCGGTATCATTGTAATATGGAGGGCGAGAGACTATCGCCTTGGCGGTCTGGCGGTCCAACTGCTGAACTTGTTATCTGGCCCTATGTCTCTTTAAACTACACTGTACTACACCAAATGCCACACAACTCTACACTATTACATTCTACTCCACTACTCTCTATGCCACTCCACTGTAGGCTCTTCAACTCTATGTGACTCCATTCTTTACTATTATATTCTATGCCACTCTTCTCAATGCCACCACATTATACACCACTGCACTTTACTCTTTAATAATTTAAAGGTAGTGCATAAATATTAAATTAAAGGTACAAATATAACTCTACAGTTTCTAATGTTTGTGTAATTTCAATTTGGTATGTCTACAAAGAATAAATAAAGTTATATCATTTTTAAGGTGATGAGGAAATAATACATTTCAGGCCTAACTATAACTTTAGAATTCATAATATTTGGGTAGTTTAAGCTTGATTTCTAAGGAAGGAATAAGCTAAGTTTTTCTAAAAAGTAGTCTCACAACTGATTTGCAGTGGAAAATGGAATGTTGTTTCTCTAGTTATGTCACATAATGAGGAGCTCTGTTTGATATCTGATCCATTCATTTTCGTTCCAATTTGACTCTACTGTTGATGAGTTTTTCCTTTTATCTTTACACGCTTTCAATTGGTGTTACAAGGTTGTTTGTTCATTTTAAATTGGAAGAGAATAGTATTTTGTCTGCAATAATTAATAGTGTCACTTGAGGAAATATCTAAAGCTATATTTTACCTGAGGTGAAAGATCATTCCGATGCCTAATTAAGTTAAAATAAGGGAGCACAGTTCCTGTGCGAGTAGGTAGATGAAAGGATTTCTGTTTTTAGCATGGAGTTAATTTTTTTTGATTCGGAACATTAAAGTAATGAGCTTGCATTTTGTTCACACCCTAAAGGTACTTCTTAAAACACATTTAAATCCCATATTGTTTAGGAAAAATGTAGAAAGACTAAAATACCATCTGAACGGTTCAAGGTTCAGCATATCATTTATGGGCCTCATTTGCAAAAGATTAAGTTTACAGAAGCGGGTGCTTAAGTTAATGATTTGCCTAACTTTCCTGGTTTATATGCGGTTTAGGGGTGTGAGAAATGTACCTAATTTCATCAAAGTGATTATGAGATATTTCTAGCAAAACGCGTGAGGCATGGGTGTGGCTATTTTGATTAGAAAGTAGCACTTTGACTCCAGCCTGCACCTGCCTCGTCCTGTTCCCTCGGAGTCCCCAATCCACTCAACTCCATCCCATCATTCCGTATTCACCTCTCCAATTTTTCAAACTTTATTTTAATTTTACTTTATTTTTCCTGCCTCAGTGCTTTTATTTTTCATTTTTCCACAGATTTTTTGCTTATTGTCACCACGTATCTCCATTGATGATGGTGAAAGGGGATTGCTCCATGCAAAATGTTTTGCACAGTGCCACTTTCCATTCATATTGGCAGCATGCGGAAGGGGTGCATCCTGGCAGAGCAAACCCTATGCTCAGGGAGAGTACAGCGCAGAATGCAGCACCTGGCATGTGTCTCCTGCCCCACTGCAGGTCATGCTGCACTTATTTGACATCATAGACGAGGGCAGGACCTGCTCGGCATTGAGGTGGTGTAGACAGGTGATGTTTAAAATTGTTTTTTTTTATAATTATTATTTTGCTGGTGCCATTATTTACATCAAAGGTAATTTTAAGTTATTATATATATGTGTGTGTGTGTGTGCCTCTGAGTTTGTGTGTATGAGTGTGTATGATAAGTGAGTGATAAATATATGTGTGTGGGTGAGTCCAACTGCACTTGTGCAAGCAGGACATACAAAAAAATTGTGAAACAACAAATGTCCAAGACTCACATTTAGCGCCTATAATAAATTGCATAGTTCATCAGAGCAAAAGATAAAATGCTTTTGGTTTTTTGGGCTGTTCACCCAAAAATCAATCAATCTATCTATCTATCTATCTATCTATCTATCTATCTATCTATCTATCTATCTATCTATCTATCTATCTATCTATCCATCTATTAATTCACCAAAAAAAGGTTAAAACGACTTAATAGTTAGGTCTGTTAATGATTCCTTACTTTACCTTTAAAAAGCTCAGAAATTAACTGAAAAAACAAAGGTTAAAGTGACGTAATAGTTTGGTGATAATGTGAGTTGAAACATAGGGCCTGTGTACAAGTTTGGCGGTCCGCAGACTGCCATGGCATTGGTCCAACAGCCGTCGATCTGGCAGTTGGACCGCCGTATGACGAGTATGGCAAATGTACCAACAGAAGACCGCCAGCAGTCTGCTGGCACCGACAGGTAGGACAGACTGCATGGTCACGAAGAAAACACAAACAGGCCTGCCGAGCCTGTGTTGCCCCAGCACTTATTATGAGATTACACACAGCAAATGTGACTGTGGCAGTCCGAACACCACGTATCAGAAGGCGGAAATGGACAGTATAAAGGGATACACTGACCTGCAGGCAGATTCACGCATTCGGTGCTGCCATGGAGCCCTTCACAAATGTCATGCCGCTGCTGCTGCTGTTCCAAAGACAACAAAATCCACACTGCTGTGGATGCCAACAACCGTAAGAACACACACCTACCTGTATCATTAACCTTTAACACAGCGTGTTACACCTGCTTACACATCATGGGGGGAGCATGCCATGGGCAGCAGGTACACATCTCAACCCACAGTCATCCACAAACATACATCAATACAGACACGCACACAGTCACTATACGTCCCCTTTGTGCAGCACACACAAACTGCACCTCAACAATATACAAATACATACGGCCACACAGCTCAGGCACAGGGACAGTGAAGGCTACACAACATTGTCACACCACTGGTCAGGGACTGTTCACACATACAACACACATATGTATTGAAGTGGCATAGAACACAAACAACACCACCATGAAACAACCCTGCAGTGGACACACACATCTCAACACAATGGAAGCTCAATGGCATGCACTAAGCAGAGAGAGACAAATAAACAAAGAAAACATGACAACTATACCTGCACAATTGGGGTGACTGGCTGCCATCAGTGTGTAGGCCAGAGCCTGAAAAGATCTCTGTAGATCAGCCATTGCACCATGAATGCCTTCCAGGAACTCGTTTGTATATTGCAGTTAGATCGCAAGTCTCTGGGTGGCATTCACAATGGTTAACTGACCCACAGAGATATTTCTCAGGAGGTCAATAGCCTCCCCACTGAGGGAAGCAGGGACAACAGGGGCTGGGGCGGAGGTGCCTGCGGCAAAGGAGACCCCATCCTTTTGGGAGAGGGGGCATGGCCAACTGGGTGGGGAGCAACATGGGGGGGGTGATAGAACGGGGGTGGCAGAAACAAAATGGTGCTAGGAGATGACCCAATGGGTCCACCACCACTAGGGAGTGACCACTGGAGGAGTAACCCAAGGATGATGATGATGATGCAGATCCGGTCTCCCCTGTGGACCTCCCGTTGACCTCCGGGCCACTGGATCCCTCTGTGTCATTTGTCTCTTGACCCGAGGTCCCATGGCCAGATGCGTCCCCTCTTGGCTTGGCTTGGCCCTGTCTCCTCCGCTTGCCTGTGCTGATGCTGCAAGGTCAAAGAAGAACATGGTCATCACATGTCCATGATAAAACCTGAACCACAACTCAGATTGACTAACAATACTATTATGTCAGGTAGGCGCCAGCAAAACTACTCATCTAAGTGGTGCATGCATGTGCCATGATATGCATGCATGCCATCTGAGTTTACTACAGTGGCCCACAGTAAAATCAGGACCGCAGACAACTACAATTGCATGGGTGAAGTCTTGGATTCACACTAACCATACAACAGCTAGGAGTCCTCTTCATCCTCAAAGCTGCCCCACATGCAGCAGACCTCAGTCAACTAATGACAAACAACAGTATCCCATTGTAAATTCCACTCCCACATTTCCCACACAAGGTCATGCATACATCTATTTGGCACATACATAATTAGCTAACAATTAGAAATGATACCCTGAAATCCTGCTATGTGGATACCAAAAGTTCTATATCCTGGAGTATGTGACATGGAAATAATCATGTCACACAAGAAACATTTCAACAATGTACACTTCACCAAATGACATCTGTTACAATAGATTCAAGGAGGTAGTATTAATGTAACTCAGATAGGATTCACATGTGGCATTGAAAGGAACACTGTTGACATCATGTTCAATATGTCAGGAAGAGATGTCTCCAGAATAAACAAAACAATGAGTTGGCAAAACCCAGGATAGTCACCACTAATGTCTGACATCCTCTGAGTGTTTCTGTAGTAGTCATCTATCCTTTGCATGTTGGAGAGACACAGAACTTAAAAAGATTACTAAAAGGCCATCAACCTGTTGCCCAGTGAGCACTAACATCACTAACCACATCTTGGACATCCCAATCTTGGTGTTTGTCGGTGATGAATGTCTGTACCCAAACACATGCTATGTCAACATCACTGCAACTCACTCAATGATGCATGCCAACAGTCAGGGCACACTCCTCATCTATTACACATGTGTAGTGCACTTTTCCATATGGTACAACATCAAGAGCATAGATAAAAGCAAAGTGGTTCCACACTCTGGGCCCACCTGTCATCTTCCTCATAGCTACTACAGTCTACACGCTAAATGGCTAAATGGTATACAATGATGCATGAAGGTGTATGTCAAACAATGAACAATGGTGACACACTCCTGTCTTTGGCACCACATGAAATGGATGCCCATTGTAGATTTACTATACCATTAGCAGTTTCCCATGGACATATATGTGTGGGATACAGACATCATCTCATCAACATAGGTAGAACGTGCATTGAACAGCAGCATTGAAATGTTTCCTAAAAAGAAAGGGACACATGCTGACATGTAGGCACAAGGAATGTTGGCAACAGTGATGAAACATCATTCAAGTCAATAGACATTCCCCACTACTCAAGGGAAAGTAGTTTACTGCAGCTGCAAACAAATAGCTATGTAAGCCATATCATATGTGTGATGGACATCACAGACTGCAGTGAGGTACCAGAACCTATCCTACACTAAAGATAACTAGCTCCTGGGTAGCAGGGTAACATAAATACCCAGACACATTTCAGAGTACAGTAGCCCTGTAGAATATAGGAAGAATGATCCTTTGGATAGAAATTACACACACTAGAACAACAATCACTAAATGAATGATCACTGAACACAGCCATTTGTGGTCCCTGCTGAGCAAATGGTCTGAAGATTCCCCCCTGTTTTGTTCTAGGTCCAAAAGGAAATGCACACCAGTGTGGTACACAATGCATGTCAACACAAACAATCTTCCATGTACTATGTGACACATGGCTCATCCCTCATTGTCAGAGGGTGCAGTCAGTACCACAATACCTCACTCAATCACCTGGCAATGGGACAGGCAGGAATTTGCCATGTACTCACCCCTTTGTGGCTGCTGTGCTGCCCTCAAATGCCCTGTTACGACACTGGGCTCTCCACTGTCTGTGGACCCCCAGGGTCTGCACCATCTTGGCGATGGCTCTCCAAATCCCTTTCTTCTGATGGGTGTTGACCTACATGAATGTAAAAAACAAGACAAGAAGTTATGTCAACAAGTCCCATCCAAAATGGCTGAGTTATACATATGTCAGTATATCAAGATAAAAACATCCTGTCTTACCCATACTGCCCAAGTGTGGCACATAGCAGTCATTGAATACAGGGAGATGACTACAAACACTTTCCAATATGCAACCCTCCCTGCACTGACTATGTAGGTCAACTGACATCTTGTGGGACAGGATCTAGCAATATGACAGATATCAGAAATGCTATGATACACATCACACCTAAGTGCCTTCTGGAATGTTAACTTCTCAGCCATGAATGCATCCAAACACTCACAATCTATGAGAATGATCCACTGCATACAGTTCCCGCAAACTACTGCCAGGGTGCAAAGTCTAACATCACACATGAGTAGCAATGAAGGAAATGGCATGGTGGGCACAGAAAGAGTCTAGCATGTGTGGACATGTTCAAATACAGATGCAGACTCATGCCACTTCAGGGGATGGTGGTCTGTGTGTCTCATCATCAATACAAAACACACTTTTTTACATATGTGTCCATAATTCATAGATTACCTTTCGGATAACATAGGCATGCATTGTACATTTTCTGCAATGTGACCAGAACACTGAGTCACATTTCATGGGTTATCATTAGAAAACAAAGAGGGCCTCATTGCAAACCTGGTGATCTGAGGACTACCATGTTTGCGGTCGTTCCACCAACAGTCTGGTGGAGAAGACCACCAAATTATGACCATGGCGGTATTCCCTACAGAATACAGCCATACCACCACTGGCACCGTCACTGCGGTCAGGCTGCCATGGATGACGGTAGCCAACTGCAGGCCGGAGAACATGTTTCGCCAGACAGATTTAGATGCAGTACTCCATCAGGGTTTCCTGTTGAGGTCGCACCACCATGTAAACCCAGGTGGAAACCATCTGTACAAAAGGAGACACTCACCTCCAGGAAGCCATACTCGTCCGGAGCCACCATGGATCCAGAACTACACATCTTCCCGCTGCTCCTGCGCGCATAAACAACTTTGGAATCTGTGACGACGACAGCAACCATAAGTACACACACACACTTACCTGTCACTGTTGTAAAATGTTTAAGTATGTACGCACACACAACATTACATTCAGGAATGGGTAGCGAGGGCGACACACTTACGCACAGTCACATACATACCTGCACATACACAGTCCACACACTACTACCATCACACACACACATCAAAAACAACACACAATTACCCCCAGAAACACAGCACCGGCACACCCACACACAACAACACACAACACCACCAAACTACACAACACCACAACCACAAAACCATGAAAGCATTGAAAAGTCCCCACAATAGACACTACCCATTGACAAATCGCACATACAACACAATGTACCACCAACAGGGAAAGCACACACACTATCACACAAAAATACAACGGAGCCGTGACATACCCTGCAAACACACATAACAACGTATCTGGCATACCATTCACCAGACATGCTCATGCACACAGTCCAAGCACACAAAGGCACACAACACTGCAACAAACACATGTCAACACAAACACCACTCAATAGCATCACAACAACAGTTCCCCAACATACACATGCCCATCACGCAACACACACCCATCACTGGGGGACAAATGCACTGTACACAACCTCATACACTGGCTAACCAACACATGTAGCCCAAGCACCACACACACACACACACATACAGACACACAACTTATGTCAGCCAGAAATAACCCCATACTAGGCAAAGAAATGCTTCACAAAGATTGAATCTGTGTTCCAAGAACATGTTGGTTAAAATATATTAACCATAAATAGTTAAACGCAAAGTCCATAGGCCAGTCCACAACTAAAGTGCATTATGCACACAGTGCACATGTGTGTGCCCCCAACTTGACTCCCGACTGCCATGTACCCCATACAAGTAGGGGCATCAAGGGGGCAGGCAGGCACCTCAGGGATTAGGGGGGTGAAGGGGGTTGGTTTAGGATTGGGAAGGGAGCCTTTGGGATTGGACTTAGGAGGGCGTTTTAGGTCTAGGCTTTGGGGAGGGGTGGGTACTCTTGGGAGGGGTTGACTTCTTGGTGGGGGAGTGGCATGGGTACTTGCAGGGGGGCATGGGAGGTCTTGGAGGTGGAAGGGCTAGACCTGGGGAGGGATACAGCATGTTTAGGGGTATCACAGGGTGGGAGAGGAGAAGGGAAAAGGGCAAACTCCGAAAGAAAAGCTTTCTTACTCACATGGGGATGGTCATAGCAAGAGGGTGTGGGTGTGGAGGGGAGTGGTTGTAAGAGGTATTGGTGTAGATGTCTTGGGTGCATGTTTGTGTGACATATGATTGTGGATGGTGGTTGTCTGTTGGGTGGGTGTCTTGAGAGAGGGAGTGTAGGTGCTGGAAGATGCAGTGGTGGATGGGTGACTGACTGTTGGGTGGTGACTGCAGGTATGGTGGATGGGCTGCATGTAGGCTGTGGTTGTGGTCTCTGCAGATGTGGTGACTGGGGTGGATGTCTGAGGGTTTGCTGTCATGCTGTCTGTGGGTAAGATAGATGTAGTGGCTGGATCTATGAATGTTGTTTCTGTGATGCTGGGGGTTGTGGGGGTGCCAGGGCAGAATGTGACTGCTGCTGTGTCTACAGGTGGATGTTGCATGTGTGCATGCCGGTGATGTGTCTTGCGGTGCTTGTGTTTGTCTAAGCTACACTTGGATGTTGAGGTGGATGCATGTCTGTCTGTGTGCTTTGGCTGGGCCTGGGAAGAGGGATTCAGGATTGGGAAGAGGAAGATGGAGAGGGGATGGAAGACAAAGAGTGACTGGCTGCAGTCAGTGTGGAGTCCAGAGCCTGAAAGGATTTCTGTAGGCCGGTCAGTGCATCATGAATGACCCCCAGGAACACATTATTCTGTTGGACTTGAGTTGCCAGTCCCTGGATGGCATTCACAATGGTCAACTGACCCACAGAAATCGACCTCAGGAGGTCAGTGTCTCCTCAGTGGGGGCAGCAGCGCTGACAGGGGCAGGGACAGAGGTGACTGTGGCAAAGGAGACGCCCACCCTCTTGGGTGAGCTGTCATGGACAACTGAGTGGAGAGCTACAGGAAGGGCAGTGGTAGAAAGGGGGGTGGTGGACAAAGATGGTGCTGGGGTGGCCCCAGATGAGTCCGCCACCACCAGGGAGTGTCCACTGGAGGAGGATTCTGAAGATAAAGAGCTGGATCCTGTCTCCCTGTGGCACTCCCCTTACCTTCTGGGCCACTGGGTCCCTCGCTATTGTGGTGTCAGCACTCCGGGTCCTGTGGCCAGCAGGTTCCCCACTCACCTGTGCCCTGTCTCCTTCACCTGCTGATGCTGATTTCCACAAACAAAGAGAGAGAGAGAGAGAGAGAGAGAGAAAGAGAGAGAGAGAGAAACAGGGTCCTCACATTCTTCACACACACAAACATTACAACATGCATAACTAGCTATACATTTCCTGCTAGGGAAATCCCACTTAAAAAGTCTTCATAGTCAACATCATGTCAAAACAAGATACTTCCAATGTTTCTATCTGACAACAGTCTCAGCCACAACATAAGCCAACCATCTGATCACTCCTTGACCATCCCGTCCATTCAGCGGTTACTCAAAAGCATCATGCACATGAAGGATTGGCTAAAACAATACATATATCCACATACAGTTGATCACTGTCGATCATCACATCACAAGGAAATGCAGCTGACTGATAACACAATACCAAGCCTACTCCGACTACACACCTGCCCAGCCCATCACCAAAAGTCAGGTTTCATTGAAGGTAAGTTATCTCATATCACATTCACACAGCATGTTGCCTTCCATTCACATGCCTAACTGACCATTCTGTATATAACTTACACAATAACTAATATGTCAGATGTCATACTGTGGCCATCACAAATTTACACTAAATTTCAGGGACACGTCTATTTAATTACTAGTAAAAGATACCACAGGTCACTCAGCACCAACTAAACAGATGCATTGTCACATACACAACACCTCTATGTACTGCAATTGGGGCCTTCCTAGCACACAGGATACATCCACAGATTACCACAGGGAGCATAGTTACAACAACAAAACTATTGACACCATATAATGTGCTTGAAGGGCTCATACCATTTCACCAGACATGCTGAATAGAAGCCTCTACATGACAACATCCAAACACCTGCAGTACTAACAACTGTCCTGACGTACCACTTACACAACTGACTACCATTGTACCCATGAATGACATATACACCTAGAGTCAAGGTAGAATACTGACAACTCATACCACAACACCAACAGGTGTATGTGACATAGAACATCTATAACACCATTAGGTCAGGTAGAAATGAACTGAGCCATAACCATACCTGTCCAAACAGCCTCAAATCAGCTAAGGTAAGTGTGGGAAAAATAGCCTTAAATATCCATACAGCAACAAAGTATCATTTAACACCTGACGTATGCAGAAAATGGCATGTGTAGCACTCATATAGGTATGGCATTGGCCTAACTAGTTTGGACAATACACATGGGCTAAGGGGTAAGCAGTCTAGCCACTTTCCTTCTCTACAACAAACACATTGGAATATCAGTAATTTGTACATATGTCAAAGTCATACCATGAAATGTGAAGGTAAACTAGACAACATGAGTTCAACATAGTAGTATGACCAGCCTTATCAAATTACACATTTCCCATTATATGATTATGACATGGTCACCTCCTCAGACCTTATAGGGACAGTCCTAAGTTGCCCTTTACAAAAGCCTGGCTTGGATGCAAGCCTCACAAGAAGTGTCCAGCTATTTCAGGACACAGGATTACGTGGCCCTGTAACTCATCTGTAAGACCCAATGTTACACATACAGCAGACCCAGTGAAATAGGAGTGTTCAGACCTCTTTGAGCTACATCACTCACCCATTGGGTGAATAAACTTGGGGACACTAGGTGGGAAGGATGATAAAGGAGATACAAAATATATAAATATGGCTGAGTCATGTCACACATATGACACAGTCACATGTGTATCTCCACATGCAGTCATACTATATGGTTGACATAGTTGATCAACGTGTCCACAAACACAATAGAGTGGCCCCATTGGTGTCTCTATGGTGGCAACTGTAGTACCATGTCTTCCTAGGAGACACTTCACCTGTAGCACTTACCCCATTGTCACAGCTGCAATACTTTGATATCATACACTTAACTGGCAGAGGCAAGTACATGGGTACTATCACAACTTACCCCCTTGTGGCTGCTATGCTGCCCTCAAATGCCCATCCACCTCCAGGTAGGCCACTGCCAAAATGCAGGCCATTGGGGGGGTTTAGGTCCGATGGGCACCCCTCCCTCGTTGGGAGGACATGCCCAGATGGGTCTCTTCGGTCTTCCGGGCCCAGCGTTTCAGATCGTCCCATCGCTTCCTACAGTGGGTGCTCCACTGGCTGTAGAACACACTTGCTTGGTGATAGCATGCCAAATTCCCTTCTTCTGATGGGCATTGACCTGCATGGATGACACAGACACAAGGAGAAAGTCATGTCCACATGAACCGTACCAATAGTAGTTGACATAACACTTCAGTAACAGCTATTAGGAAAACATTTACCATCCTCTCATCTCACACTCCTTCACAATATACCATCTGTGTGCATCAACACTTTCACTAGTTTACATTAACGGTACACCTTGATACACCACACCTATCACATATTGGTATTACATTGGGCTCACAAACCCCTTTGGTGCTCAATATAGCTCTTCATACAGGGGTAGGACCTCCTCCACAAGCTTATAAAGCTCTTCCAGGGTGAAGGCTGGGACCCTATCACATGCAGGATGTGGCATGATAGTTTCCAGAAGCAGTACACAGCAGCTCAGGTCATGGAAGTCTTGCTGGCAGTAGTGTCAGGAGTCAAGTGAGCAATATTGCAGAAGATGGCAATCTTCATCAGCAGTGACCGTCACTGCTGGTGGACATTGCCATTGGCCAAAGTCTGCCAAAGGCAGCAATGTGTGCCAATGGCAATTTACACGGCAGTTGTGACCATCTACCGCCATGAAGACTTCCACTGGTGGTCACTTCCACATGTCCAGTACAGTAGGTCAGGTGGCTGCCATTTTAAACACATTTCATGTATGGAAGTGTTTTATAATCTGCATCATTAACTATACACTATACCCCATATTGTGCAGTAGATCTGTAAGTACTGCCGTCATGTTAAGTTGACTTTTGTGCATGTATGCTCTAAATTCTGTATTATTAGAGGACATGTGGTCACACCAATGTACAACTACTCTAAGTTTCCTAAGTCTGTCGATAAAGTTGATAATGTCCTACAATATGTGTGAGACATGTGTAAATGATTGATCTTACGCCCATATTTAGTGACAGATGAATTGGGAAGTGTCGTCCCATAGTTGGTGGTTGAGGGAATGTGCACCAAGAAGGGTGTAATCAGATGCATAGCTATGTGCTGTACTGTATTTGTCAGAAGTAGTAGGCGTTCTCGACAGCTGTTATGTGTAAGTACGTTGATTAACTGTACTTGATGTGTACATGCTGCATGTCACACTCCATGTTTTCCTCTATTCACATAGTTACCCTCCCATGAGGAGGGAAAGACAACCACCAGTGTATCGCCCACTAGCTGATCTGCACTCAATGGAAGAAAGTCATTGTATACAGACATATTGTCTGAATCGTCGTATTATCATGGATCTATGTAAACAGTTGGAGCCAGATCTAATGCCTGCCAATTGGAATCCCTATAGCGTACCTCCCACTGCTCAAGTCTTCTCAGTGCTACACTTCCTGGCAACTGGCTCCTTCCAGAATACAGTGGCTCTAACAGCAGGGATATCTCAGACCATGTTCAGTATGGTTTTGAGGGATGTATTGTGTTCATCAATGAAACACCTCGACAGCTACATCAGGTTTCCACATCGTGCGGATTTGGTCTTATGTGAAGGCAGACTTTTATGCTATGGGACACATTCCATATGTGGTAGGAACCATGTGGTTCCCCTCAGTGCCAATGAACAGGTGTTTAGGAACCGAAAAAACTACCACTCCGTCAACGTTTAAGTGGTGTGTCTGGCAGACCAATACATTTTACAAGTAACTGCCAAATATCCTGGATCAGTCCATGGTTCCTTCATCAGGCAGAACAACAATGTCCCACTGCTAATGACACAACTCTACACAGAGAGGGCCTGGTTGGTTTGTAAGTTAGATTTGTAATGTGTGTTTGCAATGTACTATTCCTGCCAATACAGTGTTGTGTGTCCACCACATATATATATATATATATATATATATATATATATATATATATATATATATATATATATATATATATATATATATTATATATATATATATATACACACACACATATATATATATATATATATATATATATATATACACATATATATATATATATATATATGTTGTTCATCCATTTTGTTCTCAAGTGACTCTGGCTATCGAAACCATCCTTGGCTGTTGACACCAGTGAGGTACCCAACCACGCCAGGGGAAGTCTGCTACAATGAGGCCCATGAAGGCATGTAATTGAGTTGACGTGTGGGCTCCTGAAGACTAGATTTAAGTAATTTGACTTATCAGGAAGAGCCCCCCTCTACGCACCCAAAAAGGTATGTCAAATAATAGTTGCCTGCTGTATGCTCCACAGCCTTGTCCTGAGACATCAGATACCATTTATACCAGATGAGGGGGAGGCAGGAGGACCTGTGGGTGTAAATGCAGATATTCCAAGTGATGAAGAGCCAGAGGAAGAAGAAGCAGGAAACTAGGGCAGATCTCATCAATCAGTACTTCAACTGACTAATAGGTATGCGTAGTTCACCTGTTGTCGTGATGTAATTGTGCAACCAGAAGTTGATGGCTAGCATGTCACCTCCTTCCTTGCCTCATCTGAGGGGATGTGGTGGGGTCCAATGGCTATGAGTGATTTGAGAACGCAGACTGAAAGTCTGTATTCTGTACAAGATAGAGTGGTCTAGTGTACAATGTATGTTAACATCTGATGGAAAGTTCCACGGGTGGACATGACTTCTCTGATGTGGGGAATGTATTCTGCTATGTACTATCCCTTTTCCCCTTTTGCCTAGATCCTGTTTGGCTTTGCTACCTTGGCAGATGAAAGAGAGTGTCAGAAGCAGATGGGATTTACTGACAGACATAAGAAGTGGTGATGACAGAATCTAGTAATAATAGTGTTATGTAAACGGGGTGTAACCAAGATTGTTATACCGTCAGCAGACTCGGGTGCTAAAGTGTTTTCCAATAAAATTCACATGTTGGGTACAGGAGGTTGTCAAACAATGTATTTTGTGTGAAGAGATGTCTGTCTCATGTGTAAATGTAAGAACATAGCCTCTCCCATCACAATGGTTTCAGTAGTTTGTAAACTGGCTTGAACCTGTGCTCCTACTTTGCAGACCAATGTATATGTCGCTGTCGACTGACATGGGTAAGTGCCAAGCCTACAGGTATGAGAACAATGTAAGTGTAAGAGTTCAGGACTGGGTACTTCAGTAATCAATTTTTTTATGTACCATGGAATGTGTGTATTTGAGGCTTTTGGCATGGGTTTGTTATGGAGCTTTACCAGGTGATACAGAGGACCTATCAGTGTACATCCTGCCTTGTAGGTAGATTACCATGACCCTAAGTTCTGTATCATATTTAGCATTGTGTGACTCCTTAGGAAACATCCAGTAGCTACTCTCACTTAACTTCTATGTGATGTTTGCAAATCTACCTATAAATGTGTGTAGACGTAGATTTCTACTTGTTTGGTATCTGTCCTGTCACATTTCTGTTGTTTTGAGTCTCCTCCTGATGGAGTCCCTGTTTTCTGTCTGTGTACATGGATGATAAATGACACATACACAGGAACTATGTTACAGTGAGATTTATTGTGTATATCAAAGGAACATCTGTGACTCTAAAGGGAATAAATGAACGCAAAAAAGTGATGATTGAAGTCATGGTGGATGAAATCATCAAGGTAGCTGCTACACCAGTTGGAAGAACAGGTACTGTGTCCTTGTACCATGGGAAAATGGAGTTAGGTTTCAGATTAGTCAACAGGTTATAGATGTGACACACAAGGGGAACCAATCAGGAGAGGTTCACTTCCTGGCAGTAGGTTTGATCTTGATATCTGCTCCTGCTGGATGTGTGGGTGGACGGCCATGTTTGAGGGGGTTCTTCAGCTACAAAGGGAGGGGCGTCTGAGGCATGCCCTTCCCCCGGTAAGGCCTCCATTCCACAAGCACCCGCAGATGTGGAAGGGGCTAATGTAACAGTGCTGGGGGAACGGGCTAGCTGTTGGGTACAAAACCTACTCAGGGTGATATTCATGTCCCTCAGCACCCATGAAATGGAAGCAGGTGGGCATTATGTTGCTTCCACTGCCATATGACATCCCGGTGCTGGCCCCCCTGTAGCATTTAGATTTACCCCAACATGATGATGGCTTGGCCCATATTGCCTTGGGAACTTTGATAGGGTCCCAAGACTTGGGAGATGGTTTCCTGGTCAGTGGAGTCCCTTTGAGGCCCCATCCTCTGGCCCACAGCTTCCCTTCCACATACCATACCCCCACATGTCTGTGTCCCTTTGAACAGTATGCCCAGTCCCAGTGGTTGCAGGCCCATCATTGTTAGGGGTGGCAAGGTGAGACTCAGGTACCTGCACTGAGGTGCACACAATATATTGAACAGTCCTTGGGACACAGTGTTAGGAGCAAATGGTTGCCTGAGATGTTGAAGCAACAGGGATGGGAGGAGTTGATGTGAGCAGGGTGAGGCTGAGAGTTGTGGACTTACTATAGGCCCCAGATGGGCCAGATTGTCTTCAGAGTCCAGACATCCATGGGTGTTGTCCTCACTGGGGCCTTCATCCAGAGGAGGAGTGACAGTCTCTGGTATCCTCTTCATGGTGTCTAGGGCAATGTTACCTGTGGAGGGAGTAAGGCACAGAGTTCAGGTTAAAATGGGTATATTGTTTCAGTTGTGTGAGATGCAGACATTGGCATAACATGATCCCCAGCAATGACATAGACAGCTGCTGCACAGTATACCTTGATAGCACATGCATCTCTGTGACTTGATTTCCATACACCATGTGAAGAGTTGTCAGACTAGATTGATAGTGATAGTACTGCTGATGGCATCTGATATTGTCGGATTATATACATAGCTGTTCACCTCTGTTACCTAGTGTACTGTCTGGCAGGATAGATGGCACAAAGAAGAGCTGTACAATGCACAATGTTGTCCATGTACGAACACAGTATTGAGTAAGCAATGGACATTGCCCTCTATCTGGATGTACTGCATATGCATCGACTCAGGCAGCTAACTTTCCAACCCAGGTGAGTCTATTTCTAGCTAGGCATCTTTAATCTGTGGCCATATGAAATGAGCACTCAGCTATAAATGTTTTTTCTTTGGGATGCTAGTGTGAGTGAGCCATTACATTGCTGTCATTGCCATTTACTGTTCCACACAGGTACAATCAAGATGTTGCTCATAATGAATTAGTTAAACATGCATGCCGTGATATTTCCTGCACTTTCCAGGTTTTCACAATAATGGGATGTTGCATTCTGGGAGTTCTAGTGATATGATTAGCCACCAGTGCATGTGCTATTTCCAAGGGCTGTGGGGCCAGATGAGTGCAGTGGAGAAGAAGCATTCAGAAAAGGGTATAAGGTGATTGGGACAGTGGTGTAGTGGGTGAAAAGTTAGTTGGGTGGGTTTAGGTCGTGAGGGTGCATGAAGGACAGAACAATAGTGTGACATGTATATTGTGGGTAGTTACCAGACTCCACTCCACTAGTTCTTCCTGTGATGCCCTTAGGACGCAGGATGTTCAAGACCTAGGGGGGAGAAGGTGGGGGCCCAACCGCCAGTCCTCAGCACAGCTACCTGGTGCCTGGATACCATGGAACTACCTTCCCCTGTAGGTCATTCCACATCTTCCTGATGTCATCCCTTGTGCATGGATAACTACCTACAGAATTCACCCTGTCGACTATCCTGTGCCACAACTCCATTTTCCTGGCAATATAGGTTTGTTGGACCTGTACTCTGAACAGGTTGGGCTCTACCCTTACAATTTCATCCACCATGACTCTCAACTCTTCATCTGTAAAACATGGGTGTTTTTGTGGGGACATGGTTGTGGTTGTGAAGACGGTGTGTGGGGGTGTTGTAAGTGAAAGGGTGCTGTGTTTGGTGCTGTATTTGGTGAAAGGTGAGGTGTAGGTGCTGTGATGTGAGTGGGTGACAGTTTAGGTGGATTGTGTATGCTAATGATGTGTGTATTGTGAAGATTGTGCTGCTGTGGGGTGAGTGATGAGTGAAATGTGTGTGTGTGTGTGGGCGTGCCTATAGTGTAGAGAAGCAAAAACTAATAGGTTTGGATAATCAGACAATGTGAGTGGCCTTCTGGATGAAAAGGATTGTGGGATGTATCCGGGTTTGTTATGTAGTGCAGTGAGTAGGTGTGTTTGGTGTATGGATGTGTGTCAGGTGTGGGGCGTTTCCAATGTGTGTTGTGTTGTTTTCTGACTGAAGTGAGTTAAGACCACTGCAGTTCACACCCCCAAAGGTTTTCCGTGTTGTGATTTGTGGAATATAATTTGATGGGAGGAATTTTCTCTGACTAGTGGTACTGGTGGTGGGACCGCCTCTTTTCCGTCTTCCAGTGTCCTGGCTGTTTCATAAATTTGGCTGTTTTTGGCGATGTTCACAGTGTGAATCATAATACAGCGGTCTATTGATGGTCGCCTCTGCGGCGGTCTTCCCAAAAGACTGCCAAAATCATAATGAGGCCCACAGTTTGCACGTATCCAATATCAGAAATGCAATGAGCTGAACAGGACACATGTGACCTGTATGAAGGTGACAACAGGGCTGTGTGATCAAGAAACCTGACAAGACTCTGAAACACACATTGACAGAGATGTCAAGAGCACATCAGTCACAGATAATCAGCTCTCCCCTAATACCTTGTATATTCGTATTAGAGAATAGAGCCTCAATACGCTGAAATTAACACTGAGGCAAGATTTGGCCTCATAACATGATGTGCTGGGATACAGGGAGTGGGCACAGTGCCACAGTTACATAGCAAAAGTGATTCAACACCAGCGCAGACTTGAACTAATACAGTGAGAAACATTTGACAGGCCTTGGTCTCTGCAGGCTGAGCAGACTCCATTTGCAACACTTTCATGCATGGCAGCACATCATGTAGCCAACAGCCAATTTGCAGGTGGTGTTTTTCTGTCAACCTGTGGGCAGAATAAGTCAGGATATGTCTTCCAAACAACAGTTTAGCAAGGGCAGATGGGGTTAGAAATATCTTTGACACCATAGAGATAGCTCACATTACACACAACTGACACATACAACATGCACACACTTTTCATGCTGTCATTTAGATACATGTGCCCTCACAGTGATGACATCCATGAAGTAAGAGATGTCTGGGATGACTGTTATGCCACTTCACCTTGTTATGTGTCTCCAACACAAAATGGATCAGGGTACACTCAACACACACACATCACAATATATCAGAACTCAACACCTAGCACTGAACACAAATACATGCACATTGACTCCTCCATTGATGCATACTGACTGCACCTACAGGGCTTTGAGTTCATATTCTGCCACACATGGTCACACTTTAGCCTGTGAGGATGAAACATATGTCGAAGTAGAGAGAAAACTGTGCACATGAGGCACTTACCTGCTCCTCTGGTGTACCATAGAGCTGTTCATACAGGGGTAGGAACTCAGAAACCAGCTTCTCCAACTCCTCTGAAGAGAAGGCTGGGACCCTATCACCTGCTGGAGATGGCATGATTGCTCCCAGAGGTGGTACACAGCAGCTCAGGTAGTGGAGGTCTTGCTGGCAGCAGTGTCAGGAGTTAAGTGAGCAATTTTGCAGAACATGGTGGTTACGTCTGCCACATGCGTGGCCATCATCACAGGTGGACAGAGCCATTGACCTACAACCACCACTGGAATCCGCGTTAGCATATGGCTGTGTTCGCTGTGGTTGCAACCACCTACCACCATGACAATTTCCACTGCCAGTCGCTGGCAGTTCTCAATGTCCTGTGGAGTAGGTCAGGCGTCTGCTATTTTAGAGGCCTGAAATGTGTTATATGGCACCAACAAATGTGTCACTCCTTTGAAATAGTTATGTTTTGCATCATTAGCTGCTTGTCTTTTCCTGTCATGTAGCTCCTAGTACTCACCCACCATTGTTGTACATTGCTAGGCATATATGGTGATTTGCATTGGGGCACAGGCCTTCCCCAGCAAAGATCATTTTAATGCTTGGGACATCAAGTCACAGTCCGAGAGGGATGTTTAGTTGCACAATAGTTGATGATCAGTTACATGACGGTTACACATGTCAGGCAAAGCAAGTGGGTGGTATGTGACTACTGTGTGATTATCAGTTGTGATGGGTACTGTGTATCATGTCCAAACCTCAATAGATGCCTTGTCACAGCTTAACATTGACATGCATCCTGTATGTTGCAAGGGACACATTCAATAATGGCAATACTCATGTCATACCTAGGTACCCAGAGAGTGGATGGATCAGACAACCTCCTGTCTATTGTCCACTGCCATACCTTCAGACCATGGAAGAACTCCACATCAACCAGATCTACTATCTGATTTGGCTAACAGTTGTGGACCTATGTTGTCAGTTGGAGCCAGATCTAATGCCTGCCATATGTCATACAAATAGCATACCACCCATTGCACAAGTCATGGCTGTTATGCACTTCCTGGCCACAGCGTCCTTTAAAAATACAGTGGCCCTATCTGCTGGGATGTTCCAGCCTATGTTCAGTCTGGTATTGAAGGATGTACTCACAGCAGTGTTGAAACACCTGGACAGCTATATCTGCTTTCCTCAACTTGAGGATTTGATCCATATGAAGGCTGACTTCTTTGGTTTGGCACACATCCCATATGTGGTGGGAGCCATTTATGGTACACATGTTGCCATGGTCCTACCACATGGCAATGAACAAGTGTACGACAACAGAAAGAGCTACAATTCCATCAATGCCCATGTGGTTTGTTTGGTGGATCTCTACATTTCACAAGTTTGTACCTGTTTCCCGGGTTCAGTGTATGATGCCTTCATTATTGCAGAACAGTGCAGTCCCCCAACGGATGTCACAACTGTACCCAGGGAGGGCTTGGCTGGTTGGTAAGTAAAATCTGTCCTATTTGTGTGTTCAATATCTGCTGCAACAAATCCAATGAGAGGCACCAATAGTTGCACATATGTCCCATTCCATTATAGGGCACTCTGCATACCGAAACCGTCCATTGTTGTTTTTGCCAGTGTGCAATCCGACTATGCCAAGGGAAGTCGGCTTCAAGGATGCCAATGGTAGAACACAGTGTGTCGTGGGCTTGTGGGTTCCTGAAGGCCAGACATAGGTGTCTGGAAAAGACAGATGGAGCCCTCCTCTACTCACCTGAAAAAGTATGTAAGATCATTGTGGCTGGCTGCATGCTCCACAACATAGCCCTGCAGAGGACTATCCCATACATCCCAGATGAGGGGGGGGGGGCAGCAGTGCCACTGGTTGAGAATCCTGAAATGCTAAGTAAGGATAACAGTGATGAGGAAGAAGGTGAAGCCTTGTGGGCAGATCTCATCGATCACTACTTTATCCGAGTGCAAGTATTGTTATCTTATCACTGTATGAGGAACTGTAATTGTCAGGATGTGTGGACTACGGTGTTTTTCTATACAGATTGTGGATGTTATGCTTTGCTGTATACATCCAAACTTTGTTTGCTAAGTCAGACTTGAACATTTCACTACCTTGATTATCTGCACGCTTTGAGTCAGTCTCATTGCAATGTAAGTGTATCCACTAATGTTTGATATGAGCTTATGGAAATAAGTTTGAATTCCCAACCTAAACTCCTTGTAATAATCATTATCCAGTGACCTTCACAATGCCATCCTCATATGGGCATTTCAGAGTTGTGACATTGGTTGGTATCAGATGCTGTTCTGACGTAGGAAGAGGACATGGATCAATCCAGGCAATGTTGGTCACAAATCTAGGGTGTATGAATCCTGTGCCAAGGCAGCTTGGACAGTGTGTGGATTGAAATCTGGAGTGCAGGATACACTGGTTTCATGTGATGTGTTGGTCCAGTTGTCATATCATGTGGCCTTAAGATGTGTTTGAATCAAGTGTAATCCATGCATTTTTCCTTCACATTATGTTGACAATGATCCTACATGACTTTTTTGTAGCTGTAGATATGTTTCCTCATTGCAGGCCAGAGTGCCTGTGCTACGAAACTGACATAGGTTGTATCAGACCCACAGATGCTTTGTCATTGTAATGGGATGGACCCAGGATCAGGGATGGTTGCCCTGCCCTCTGTCTGTGTCACTGCTTATGTTATGTTGGCAGACCATGTTTTGATATGTAATAAGGCTCAAGCTGCTGACAACATCCACAAATCTGTTTGCCTATTCTATGGGACAGGGTCTGACTCATTCCTTTCTTCTGTGGTCTGGAGGGTGGTACTTTGGTATATCTAGCCTGATGCAATATGGTTCAGACATTCTTGACTATGACTATGACTATGACACTGAAATAAGGTACAATGTTCCAGTAAGAAAAGAGAAGAAGACACAGGGTAACCCTACTGTTAGAAGCAAAAGCTAAAAATCCAATAGGATGTCATGCTTCATCATCGGGCATGTTCCTCGTCAGACCGGCGCTGCAATGTCTGACGGACTCCCCATAAAGGCGGCTCTTTGCCGGAGATTGCAGATTGTGTGCCAATTATTCATTCAGTTCAATCGGTCTTGCCATCTGTACCTCCTGAAGTCTTGGGTGGACTTCCCCACTTGAGGGGGAGTTCTGCAGTTACAGAGGCAGGGGTGTCTGTGGTCGGTGCTTCCTCTGACAGGGCCTCCCTTCCAGTGGCTGCCAACACTGTAGAATGGCCTGGTGTTGCTTGGCCAAAAAAAAGGGGTGTGGTGTTGCTCATGGTCCCTGATCAGGGTACTGCTAATCTCCCTGAACACCTCTCATAAAGAGACCAGATGGTGTT
This sequence comes from Pleurodeles waltl, assembly GCF_031143425.1. NCBI lineage: Eukaryota > Metazoa > Chordata > Amphibia > Caudata > Salamandridae > Pleurodeles > Pleurodeles waltl. The sequence continues at coordinate 524,038,755 of NC_090442.1, forward strand.
TGTGGCCTCTCTCTTTTCCATTGACTCTCAATGGAAGTCCCTCTGCAGCTGCTTGAATTCCCTGAGTTCAGTAAGTACCTGGCTCATCACGCCTTTAGATGGTTGATAGGCTCCCAAGTCTTGGCTGATGGTGTCCTGGCCAGGACCATCCCCAGTGTCCTCATGCCGCTGGCCCACAAAATCCCTCCCATGCACCCTACCCCCATGTGCCTATGTCCTTTTCACAGCTTGCCCCCTATCACTGGTTCCATGGACCATCATTGCCGGAGGTGTGTTGCTGTGATTCAGGATTCTGGACTGGGGGGCACAAGATGGTATTCACTGTCCTTGTGACACAGGTTGGGGGGCGAATGACCGCCTGAGATGTAGATGCAACCAGGTTGGGAGGAGTCGATGTGATCATGGTGAGGCCCACTGGTGTCACCTGACCAGGTTGCCCTAATGGGCCAGAACCATCCTCAACAGACATCCAGGAGTGTTGTCATCAATGAGGGCTTCATCCATGGAGTTAGTGGCAGTCTCTTCAATGGTCTCTGTGATCCCAGTAGCAGCTCAACCTGTTGATGTGAGAGACACAGTGTTACAGGTTATATTGTGACATCTGCCTCCAATAGTTTACAGTAACATTTAGCCAAGACCGTGTACACGTTGTATTGGCAGGTTTTCCTTATGTGACTGGTACACATGCTATCAATTATATATACCTGACATTTCTGAGATATACCAATTCAACTTCAGTCAACCAGCTGCAGATTGTATGAGTTCACTAACACTTGGGAGGATGGTCATAGACATATCTTGTCAGCAGTGGAGGCAAATCAGTGGCTAGGCACGGTTGTGTCTTTGATCCTTTTAAGTCCTAATTGACTGTTATGCAGGCAGACCATGGACATTGTTGTATATGTGATTGTAGTCATCATGTGGTCAGTGCATTGTGAATATGTCTGCTGCCAATACCATTCAGGTGATCCATCTTTGATTCATGCTTTTTTTTGTTGCACACAGATTGAGCTGCCCTTCCTGTCCATAATAATGCCATTTTGGCTTAGCTGCTCAAGATGGATTTAGATGTTTAGCCACATCACAGAGTGTACCATGCTCTGTCTCTTGCTCCCTCCCAGGTGAGTACAGTTCATTTGTGAGTTCACAGACAGATGCATTGTGGCATTTGTACAGTGTCCCAGTGATTAGTGTTATAGTGATTGGCCCTCCTGGAATTTACAGTAATGTTACTTCAAGTACAACACAGTATATGGAAGTTATCCCCATAAGTGTGTACACTTTCATTGTGAGTTCACAAACAGGGATATTGGGACAGATGCACACTAGGCTTGTGTTTGGATTTTGTGACACAGAGCCTTCTGCCCTTAGCAGTCATGTCACTTCCTGTACGTCTTGCAGTTGTTAGATGTCATCCCTCCAAATGAGTGCACTTCATGTGTGAATTCCCAAAGAAGGGTATTTTGGCATTTGTTGACCGGACTGGTGTTTGGAGTGACAGTAAGGGAGCCTCCTGTGAGGTGCAGCCATGTAACTCCCAGTATTATATACACTACACTGATGGTTTCCTCCCAGGTGAGTATACTTCAGTAATGATTTGGTACACAGGGGCATTTTGAGGGAGGACACAGTTTTGAAACTTGATTTGAAGGAGCAGTGCCTGTTGTGAATTGCAGTCCTGTCGCTCTCACTGCTTCACAATGCCTGACAGCTGCCAACTACCCCAGTGAGTACACAACATATGAGCTTTGGCATAATGTTGTCTTCAGGGAAGGGGACACTGTACTGACATTTTTAATGACAGTAGCAGTGCCTCCTGGCATTATCAGTCTTGTCAGTGTTTGTACTACCCACACACTATACAGATATCAACCTCTCAGGTGTGTAACCTTCAATGGTGAGTTCAGGGACAAGGCTCATTTGAGCAGAGGGCACTGTGGTGGCTGAGTGGAGTGATAGTAGCAGTTCCTCCTTGCCATAGCAGTCTTTTCAGTGCACTTCACTAGGGATTTGCCAAACAAGGTACATTTGAGTATGATACACTATTCTAGCTTTTGTGATTGTAGAACAGTGCCTCCTGGGAATTGTAGTGCTGTCAATCCCTGAACCACACACAAGGTACACAGCTGTTGTTCCACCAGGTGAGTCTAGTTCACATATGAAATGCCAGACAGTGGTCTATGGACAGGTGGACACTGGGCTGGTGAGTGGGGTGACAGTGAAGGTGGCAAAAGGTGATTAGTGAGCATGCATGAGAATACATTTTGGTGATATTTTTTTAGGTTGTGACTTACCAGACTCCACTTCCTCAGGTATTCATGTCAAGCCCTCTGGATGCAGGATGTCCAAGACCCATTCCCTCCCAGAATATGAGTTGTAAGGTAGGGGGACCGCCAGTTTTCTGGACCTGCAGCTGGTACGGATCTTCCCCCTGAGGTTGTTCCACCTCTTACTGATGCTGTCTCTTGTGCATGGGGTGGGGCCTACAGATATTCACTCTGTCGACTATCCTTTGCCAAATTTCCATTTTCCTGGTGATAGTTGTGCGCTGGACTTAGGCTACAAATATATGTGGCTCCACTTTCATGATATCAACCGCCATGACTTTTAACTCATCATCAGGCAAACAGGGATTTTTCTGGGGCGACATAGTGGTGCTAAGAGAAAGGATTGAATTTAACAGTTGACGGTGAGTTTGTGAATTTGGGAAGTGTAAATGGATCTGCCTGGAAAAAAAGTGTGAAGGGTGTGGTATGTGATGTGAGAAAAATTGCAGTGGTGCCTAGTCTATTTTTATATTTTATTTTATTGTACGCTCTGGCTACAGTGTTTGGCATTGTAGAGGCAAGGGATTGTGGTGTGTGAAGGGGTGTGTTTTATAAAGTGCTTTGCAGGTGTGTCGAGTTTTTCTATTTGTGTCAGCTGTTTTGTTTTCAATTCCATCCAATGTGGTGTTCTGTATTACTGTGGTGACCACCAAGCACCGTGGTTCGGACCGCCATGGGTTGACTGCCCTGGCTGATCCGCCTATTTCATGCCCTCCATGGGATTGGCGGTCTTGTATTTTTGGCTGACTTTTGGCTGCCCTGCCTGCATAACTCATAATACAGTGGTCTGTGTGACTGCCAACATGGTGGTCTTTTGGTGGCCGCTTCTATGGCGGTCTGGCAGTCCGACCGCCAAACTCGTAATGAGTCCCAGAATATTTAACTGACTAACATTAACTTGTACTCTGTTATGCACAGTGCTGTCATCAATGATGTCATATCAAATGTCATCAGTGATGTTATCAACAATGTCAATAGAGTGATTTACTATGTGAGATCACAAGCAGTGCATAGTGAGGGAGCAGGTTAAAAAAAGTACAATGATTCTCTGGGAGGCGTACATAGTAGGAAAAAAGTGGACACTAGTTATCTTTGGTCTGAGATCATTGTATTAAGTTATTTTCTGCTGTATGATGTCCCTTTCTGGACTCAATAAAAGGGACAGTGTTGGGGTAGATTAATAATATTTGTAACCTCACATCATAACAGTTTGGTGTTGTTTAAAATACATCTGCTTGCTAGCTGTTCGTTCTGTTGATGATAAAAATAGAAAACAGGACAATAGCTCTCACACAATGAATGGATAGGTAGGGAGCATTAGGGGAAGCGTTGGATATAAAAACACAGCATTCAGCAAGTCCATAAGTGTGACGCATCTGTCATAAAGGAAGATGACAATTTAAGCTAACCCACTCAGTCTTTAGCAGCCAACAGAATCCTAAGTTAATTACAGTTATTTATAGTTATATAGCTAATGTTATCAAGGCAATGATACACACTGTTCAAAAATACTTATAATGAAAGTTAAGAAAAGTGTTACTGTACAAATCAAAATGATGCAACTGTATTCTTCTGGCATTGCCTATCTTGGAAGTATGTGTGAACCACAGGGAATATATGCCATTCAGTTTCCACTACATTCCAGAAATAAGAATGAGAAAATGATCATGTGAGAGTTAAGGTAAGCATGGAGCATGAGGAATCAGAGTGTAGGAGATAACTAGAGCACAATTAACTAAGGGACAGTCTAGTTCCAGTCATCCTAGACAGCTGGCTGCATAAAACCTGAATGATTGATCATTCAAACAACATGATTAGCAGTAGCCATCATCATGTCCATCACAGCCACTTAGTATTTGGCACTCCAGTCACTAGTCTCCATTATCATGAATAACTCACAATTTCCACTACACAGGGCTGAGACTTTTTGGCCCATGTTTATACTTTTTTGGCGCCGCATTTGCGTCATGTTTTGATGCAGATGCAGCACACACCTACAAAATACAATTATATTTTGTAAGTTTCTGCACTTTTGCGTCAAGAAACTAAGCAAATGTGGCGCAAAAAAAGTATAAATATGGGCCTTTGAGTCCTCTTATTTCCCATGGAAATCAATATGAATTGTTTCTTCTTCCACATGTTGTTGGTAAGACTTTTATGTTTTGTAGCTTACAAACAGATCACTGATACAGTATTGTGGCAAACAATATTATTGACAAACCTATTGTGGCAAAAATATTGCTTTACCACAATACGGTCAGTAAAAAAAAAAAAAAAAAAAATATTGCCACTAACATCATCCAAAAATAGACAAAAACATGCATTTTTTAGATTTTAGATTTGGATTTGAAAAATGTGAATTTGTTAGATGTAAGTAGAGTTTAAAATAGTAAATGTTAAATATATAATTTTAATGTAATTTAAATTGAAAATATTACACTAATATTTAATACTATATGTAAATATATTCTTATATAAACACACAAAGACATATATGTGTTTATGTTTATATAAACACACACACACACACAGAAAATATGCTGCTATCTATCTATCTATCTATCTAGCTATTCAGCGTTTTATATATGTCTCTCTCTCTCTCTATATATATATATATATATATATATATATATATATGGAGCTCTGTCATATATATATACATATATATCTACACCTATATAGTGTAACATAAGTTATATAGATATTTAGTTCAATGTCTTACTTCTTAAATGTATTACTATAAAAATATATATATTTAGATTTCCTAAAAATATTTATTTTACACTATATTAATTGTTTTATATTTTACATGTATTCATATGAAAATATATATCTATATCTATTCATACTAAAAATAGAACGTAACTTATTATATATAATGTCAAATACATATTTTTATAATTTATGTTATATTTAATTCAATGTGGCAGAAATATGGAAATGTTTAGTATTCATACTAAAAATAGAACATATATTATATATAATGTCAAATACATATTTTTATAATTTATGTTATATTTAATTTAATGTAGCAGCAGTATGGAAAACGCTGTATTTCAGAGAGCTGAAATTTACTATTCACACTCCAGTCACTGCAACAGTAGGGAATGTGTTGTACTTTGGAAGGATACAATTTGCTATTCACTCTCCAGTTTCTGAAAGAGTAGGGAAAGTGTTGGATTTTAGAGGGGTGAAATTTACTGACCCCACTCCAAACAGTGCAACAGTAGAGAAAGTGTTGATTTTCAAAGAGGTTAATTTTACTATACCTACTGCAGTCTAAACAAGAATAGGGAAAGTCCTTCACTGCAAACACATTACATATCTAAGTAACACCATGAATGAGGAAAAGATACTAAGCTCTTAATAGAAAAATTGTTAACATAAAAATATATGTAACTAAGCAATGAAAAACCATGAATCAAGTTACACAAATACTATTCAATAACATATTTATTTATCAATTAATATATAATTATTATTAATTAATTAATTAATAATTAATTTCCCACTCTATACCCCTAAAAACCTATCAACCCACACCTAAAATACATCATCAAAATAAGTATTCAATAATTTACATATCTGGAATAATTTAAATAATAAATTAGCATTTAAATGTAAGTGGTTAATAATTATCATTTAATTAACTTCCCAGCTTAGACCCGTACAGACCTAGTAGAACACGCTTAACCTGTTCTGTGCCTTGGACGAGATGATCTCGTCCAAGGCTACAGTTCCCCTGTGCCTTGGACGAGATCATCTCGTCCATGGCACAGGGGAACTTGGGGGCGCGCTAGCGCGCCCCCCGTGCACCCCCCTTCCCCCCCCAGGCGGGGATGGAAGGGGAAGACCTTCCCCTTCCACCCCCGCCCCCCCCCACGGCAATCCGATGACGTCAGCGCGCGCTCAGCGCGCTGACGTCATCGAGTGTTGCCGGCGCGCTGGAAGCCATTTGCTTCCAGCGCGTCTTCGGAGCAGGAGCTCTAAGGTGAGTCCTCTCCGTTTTTGGGGGGCGGGGGGTTTGAGAAAACAGACATGGGGGGAAAGGAAAGGGTTTTTCCTTTCCCCCTGTGTCTGTTTTCTCAAGATTCCTGCTCCACGATCGCGGGCAGGGCCCGCGATCGTGGAGCAGGAATCTCCACTAGCCACCAGGGATTTTCTGTTTTACTAAATTTGGGGGCGACCCCTTGGGCAAGGGTCGCCCCCCCCGGGGGCAATTTTTATTTGGATTTCGCCCCCCCCCTGGGGGCAGATCGGCCGTTTTTTCGGCGGATCTGCTCCCAGGGGGGGGGCGAAAACCACTAGACACCAGGGATGTATTGTTTTATGTTTGTTTTTGGGGGCGACCCCTTGGGCAAGGGTCGCCCCCCCCGGGGGCAATTTTTATTTGTATTTCGCCCCCCCCTGGGGGCAGATCGGCCGTTTTTTCGGCGGATCTGCCCCCAGGGGGGGGCGAAAACCACTAGACACCAGGGATATCGTTTTTTGTGTGTGTTTTTGGGGGCGACCCCTTGGGCAAGGGTCGCCCCCCCCCCCGGGGGCAATTTTTATTTGTATTTCGCCCCCCCCTGGGGGCAGATTCGCCGATTTTTCGGCGGATCTGCCCCCAGGGGGGGGCGAAAACCACTAGACACCAGGGATATATTTTTTTATGTTTGTTTTTGGGGGCGACCCCTTGGGCAAGGGTCGCCCCCCCCCCCCCGGGGCAATTTTTATTTGTATTTCGCCCCCCCCTGGGGGCAGATCGGCCGTTTTTTCGGCGGATCTGCCCCCAGGGGGGGGCGAAAACCACTAGACACCAGGGATATCGTTTTTTGTGTGTGTTTTTGGGGGCGACCCCTTGGGGAAGGGTCGCCCCCTGAAAGGGGGCACAGAGGTGTTGCCCATTTCTGCCCCCCTTGGGGTCCGATTGGCCAATTCTTTTACGCCCATCTACCCCGAGGGGGGCAGGATCCACTTAGGTACCAGGGACAACTTCTAAGTTCTTGGTGGTGGGGTGTTTGTCAACTGGCAAAGTATTTGTATTTGTGATTATAACAATTTATTTCTTCTTTTTCTTCTAGTTCAACGCTTTTGCTTCCTTTGCTGTGGATCTTTGAGGTTTTGGCAGTAGTTGTCCAGTGGTTTGCATAGTTGCATGTTTTAGGTAAGTGAACGCAATTTACTCCAAAGGAGTATTGTTGACATGTTTGTAGGTGGTGTACTAAATGCAGTATTGTGTGTTTGACATTGTCCTTAGATTTGAGCACAGTGGTGTTTGTGTTGTCATATGTCTAAATTGCTTTTTTCTTTTTTCTTTTTAGTGGGATATCATTGGTGATTGCAGAGTAGTTGCTTGGTGAGTAGCTATTTCAGGCAACTGTGTGGTATAGTTTTTTGTAGTACATAACTCTTTGTGATAAAGCTACACTTTGTTCATTACTTATTTTAGTGCTAGTTGTTGTTGGCAATCCATTTGTTGTTAGGATCATGGCTAGCCGCAAAGTGACCGCTCAGCAGGTTGTTCGCATGCTCTTTGAGTCGTCTTCAGACCATGATTACGACACTGACTCTGCATCTGAGGCAGAGGAGGAAGCAGGAGATTCTGGAAGTGAGTTTTCTGTCCAAGAGCATTCTTCTGATGAGGAAGCTACTCTCAGTGCAGATGAAGGGCCTGTGTTAGAGGAGGACATTGATGTGCCAAGAGTGCAGCAGCCTGGGGCTGCAGGGTTTCCCATTGGAAGACCTGACACCTGGATTGCCCCAAACATGGAGCAGCCACAGTTACCTGCATTTACTGGTCTCCCAGGGTGTAGAGTTAATACGGAAAACTTTCTGCCTGTCCAATTCTTTCACTTGTTTATGGACGATGTATTTTTGGAAGAGATTGTGGAGCAGACAAATGTGTATGCAGAGCAATATTTGCGGGACAACGCTGCCAGACTTAAGCCTCAGTCTAGAGCTACTCATTGGGTTCCCACATATCTGGAAGAGATGAAAAGGTTTTTAGGTTTGACTTTTTTGATGGGGTTGATCAGGAAGCCGTCACTGGCTTCTTATTGGTCTACTAGTCCCTTGATGGCAACTGCTATATTTCCTGCAACTATGACACGTAATCGGTATTTGCTTCTTCTTCGTATGCTGCATTTTGTAGACAATGCTTTAGCCTTGCCACGAGATCACCCTGATTGTGACCGCCTTTTTAAGATTAGGCCTGTCCTTGATCATTTTGTGGATCGGTTTTCAGAGGTCTATGTTCAAGGCAAAGAGATAAGTGTGGACGAGTCTTTGGTCCTTTTCAAGGGGCGTTTAGTTTTTAAGCAGTACATCCCTAGTAAGAGGGCACGGTATGGGATTAAATTGTATCTGCTGTCAGAAAGCAGTACAGGATATGTTTATAATTTCCGGGTCTACACTGGTAGGGATTCCAGTATTGACCCTCCTGGTTGTCCGGCCACTTTTGGAGTTAGCGGAAAAATTGTGTGGGAACTTGCTAGACGGCTGTTTAACAAAGGTCACCATTTGTACGTAGATAATTTCTACACTGGAGTGCAGTTGTTCAAGGAGTTGTTTAGGGTGGACACTGTTGCTTGTGGCACAATCCGTTCTAACCGCAAAGGCTATCCAAGGGAGCTTGTCTGTAAAAAACTTGAGAGGGGACAGTGCAGTGCCTTGCGGAATAATGAGCTGTTAGCTATGAAATTTTCAGACAGGAGGGATGTGTACATGCTATCGACCATCCACGATGAGAGTACTTCCCCTGTGGCTGTTTGGGGTCAGGTTGCGGAAGTGCGCAAACCTGCGTGCATTTTGGACTACAATAGGCACATGGGTGGTGTTGATAGAGTAGATCAGAGGTTGGAACCTTACACTGCTCTTCGTAAGTCGTATGTGTGGTATAAAAAGTTGGCCCTACATTTATTTCATTTGGCAACTTTTAATGCCTTTATTGTATACAAGGATTGTTCACCTGAGTCAAGGATGACTTTTGTTAAATTTCAGGAGTCGGTGATAGAAAGCCTTATTGTGGTGGAACCGGCAAGAGTTCCTAGAGTAGAAGTGGTGGAGGATGTGGCTAGATTGAAAGATCGGCACTTTCCAGATCACATTCCTCCCACTCCCAAAAAAGACATGCCCACAAAGAAATGTAGAGTATGTGCCCGGAGATCAATCCGGAGGGAGAGCCGGATGTACTGCCCCGAATGCCCTTCAAAGCCTGGGCTGTGTGTGCCCAGCTGTTTTAGAAGTTACCACACAAGGAAAAACTTTTGGGAAATACCGTGAGCGTAAGCTGTCTGTTTTATATTTTCATATGTTTCACGGTTGGCATCTGTCGTGTATTTAGTTTGAGGTTTTGTGTTTGTAGTTTAGTGCCTATTTTATAATTAGTAGTTTATTTGTTGTTTATAAATTAAAAAAAGTGATTGCGGTGTGCGTGGGGTGGCGCTTGGCTGGCGGTGTGCGTGGGGTGGCGCTTGGCTGGCGGTGTGCGTGGGGTGGCGCTTGGCTGGCGGTGCCAGCCAAACGGCAGTCCACTCTCCCATCAGCTGGTGTGATTCTTGTATCAGGCATGTGGGCGTATGTAAGTGATGGGCCCTTGAGTGGCGCGGTCTGTCGATGTGAGTGTTGTAATGTGCTGGGCCCGTGGCTGGCGGTGTGAATGGTCTTGTGCGTGTCATGTATGAAAGGTGTGTGAATGGACTGTAAAGCGGTTGGTGCCTTGTCGCGGCTTTACAGCTCACGAGCTGTGAGTCATTGGTTCACTTTTTTGCCTTTCAGTTATTAGCAGTGCATTTCATTTTTGTGAAATCTCTTGTTAATAAAATTTGATCCACTGAACCATCACTCACCCTCGTGCCAAATCCAACCAGTATGTGTTGTAAAAAATGACAAAACCTGCTCCGCTGTAATCAGGCGTCGCAGCACACCTGTGACACGCTAGGTGCCTCGGGTGGGACCCCGATGATGAAGCATGCCACCAACTTGGTTGGTGGGTGAGGGGTCTTCTTCACATAACCTAAGTGTGTTTCTTTTCACTATTTTAGTGTTTGGCACATCACGGACGTATGTGCACACATCAAAATGATATATTGCAAAAATACCTCTCCCTTCTATCTCTTCAGGTTTTGGGCCTTATTCTGTTGCAGGCACCTGGCCCACCCACACAAGTGAGGTATCATTTTTATCGGGAGACTTGGGGGAATGGTGGGTGGAAGGAAATTTGTGGCTCCTCTCAGATTCCAGAACTTTCTGCCACAGAAATGAGAGGAAAAAGTGTTTTTTTGGCCAAATTTTGAGGTTTGCAAAGGATTCTGGGTAACAAAACCTGGTCCGAGCCCCGCAAGTCACCCCTCCTTGGATTCCCCTAGGTCTCTAGTTTTCAGAAATGCACAGGTTTGGTAGGTTTCCCTAGGTGCCGGCTGAGCTACAGGCCAAAATCCACAGGTAGGCACTGTTTTCTTCAAAAATTTTGGTTGTGTCCACGTTGCGCTTTGGGGCGTTTCCTGTCGCGGGCGCTAGGCCTACCCACGCAAGTGAGGTATCATTTTTATCGGGAGACGTGGGGGAACGCTGGGTGGAAGGAAATTTGTGGCTCCTCTCAGATTCCAGAACTTTCTGCCACAGAAATGTGAGGAACATGTGTTTTTTTAGCCAATTTTTGAGGTTTGCAAAGGATTCTGGGTAACAGAACCAGGTCCGAGCCCCGCCAGTCACCCCTCCATGGATTCCCCTAGGTCTCTAGTTTTCAGAAATGTACAGGTTTGGTAGGTTTCCCTAGGTGGCGGCTGAGCTAGAGGCCAAAATCTACAGGTAGTCACTTTGCTAAAAACAGCTCTGTTTTCTGTGATATGTCCACGTTGTGTTTTGGGGCATATCTTGTCGCGGGCGCTAGGCCTACCCACGCAAGTGAGGTATCATTTTTATCGGGAGACGTGGGGGAACGCTGGGTGGAAGGAAATTTGTGGCTCCTCTCAGATTCCAGAACTTTCTGCAACAGAAATGTGAGGAACATGTGTTTTTTTAGCCAATTTTTTAGGTTTGCAAAGGATTCTGGGTAACAGAACCAGGTCCGAGCCCCGCCAGTCACCCCTCCTTGGATTCCCCTAGGTCTCTAGTTTTCAGAAATGTACAGGTTTGGTAGGTTTCCCTAGGTGGCGGCTGAGCTAGAGGCCAAAATCTACAGGTAGTCACTTTGCTAAAAACAGCTCTGTTTTCTGTGATATGTCCACGTTGTGTTTTGGGGCATATCTTGTCGCGGGCGCTAGGCCTACCCACGCAAGTGAGGTATCATTTTTATCGGGAGACGTGGGGGAACGCTGGGTGGAAGGAAATTTGTGGCTCCTCTCAGATTCCAGAACTTTCTGCAACAGAAATGTGAGGAACATGTGTTTTTTTAGCCAATTTTTTAGGTTTGCAAAGGATTCTGGGTAACAGAACCAGGTCCGAGCCCCGCCAGTCACCCCACCTTGGATTCCCCTAGGTCTCTAGTTTTCAGAAATGTACAGGTTTGGTAGGTTTCCCTAGGTGGCGGCTGAGCTAGAGGCCAAAATCTACAGGTAGTCACTTTGCTAAAAACAGCTCTGTTTTCTGTGATATGTCCACGTTGTGTTTTGGGGCATATCCTGTCGCGGGCGCTAGGCCTACCCACGCAAGTGAGGTATCATTTTTATCGGGAGACGTGGGGGAACGCTGGGTGGAAGGAAATTTGTGGCTCCTCTCAGATTCCAGAACTTTCTGCCACAGAAATGTGAGGAACATGTGTTTTTTTAGCCAATTTTTGAGGTTTGCAAAGGATTCTGGGTAACAGAACCAGGTCCGAGCCCCGCCAGTCACCCCTCCTTGGATTCCCCTAGGTCTCTAGTTTTCAGAAATGTACAGGTTTGGTAGGTTTCCCTAGGTGGCGGCTGAGCTAGAGGCCAAAATCTACAGGTAGTCACTTTGCTAAAAACAGCTCTGTTTTCTGTGATATGTCCACGTTGTGTTTTGGGGCATATCCTGTCGCGGGCGCTAGGCCTACCCACGCAAGTGAGGTATCATTTTTATCGGGAGACGTGGGGGAACGCTGGGTGGAAGGAAATTTGTGGCTCCTCTCAGATTCCAGAACTTTCTGCCACAGAAATGTGAGGAACATGTGTTTTTTTAGCCAATTTTTGAGGTTTGCAAAGGATTCTGGGTAACAGAACCAGGTCCGAGCCCCGCCAGTCACCCCTCCTTGGATTCCCCTAGGTCTCTAGTTTTCAGAAATGTACAGGTTTGGTAGGTTTCCCTAGGTGGCGGCTGAGCTAGAGGCCAAAATCTACAGGTAGTCACTTTGCTAAAAACAGCTCTGTTTTCTGTGATATGTCCACGTTGTGTTTTGGGGCATATCCTGTCGCGGGCGCTAGGCCTACCCACGCAAGTGAGGTATCATTTTTATCGGGAGACGTGGGGGAACGCTGGGTGGAAGGAAATTTGTGGCTCCTCTCAGATTCCAGAACTTTCTGCCACAGAAATGTGAGGAACATGTGTTTTTTTAGCCAATTTTTTAGGTTTGCAAAGGATTCTGGGTAACAGAACCAGGTCCGAGCCCCGCCAGTCACCCCTCCTTGGATTCCCCTAGGTCTCTAGTTTTCAGAAATGTACAGGTTTGGTAGGTTTCCCTAGGTGGCGGCTGAGCTAGAGGCCAAAATCTACAGGTAGTCACTTTGCTAAAAACAGCTCTGTTTTCTGTGATATGTCCATGTTGTGTTTTGGGGCATATCTTGTCGCGGGCGCTAGGCCTACCCACGCAAGTGAGGTATCATTTTTATCGGGAGACGTGGGGGAACGCTGGGTGGAAGGAAATTTGTGGCTCCTCTCAGATTCCAGAACTTTCTGCAACAGAAATGTGAGGAACATGTGTTTTTTTAGCCAATTTTTTAGGTTTGCAAAGGATTCTGGGTAACAGAACCAGGTCCGAGCCCCGCCAGTCACCCCACCTTGGATTCCCCTAGGTCTCTAGTTTTCAGAAATGTACAGGTTTGGTAGGTTTCCCTAGGTGGCGGCTGAGCTAGAGGCCAAAATCTACAGGTAGTCACTTTGCTAAAAACAGCTCTGTTTTCTGTGATATGTCCACGTTGTGTTTTGGGGCATATCCTGTCGCGGGCGCTAGGCCTACCCACGCAAGTGAGGTATCATTTTTATCGGGAGACGTGGGGGAACGCTGGGTGGAAGGAAATTTGTGGCTCCTCTCAGATTCCAGAACTTTCTGCCACAGAAATGTGAGGAACATGTGTTTTTTTAGCCAATTTTTTAGGTTTGCAAAGGATTCTGGGTAACAGAACCAGGTCCGAGCCCCGCCAGTCACCCCACCTTGGATTCCCCTAGGTCTCTAGTTTTCAGAAATGTACAGGTTTGGTAGGTTTCCCTAGGTGGCGGCTGAGCTAGAGGCCAAAATCTACAGGTAGTCACTTTGCTAAAAACAGCTCTGTTTTCTGTGATATGTCCACGTTGTGTTTTGGGGCATATCCTGTCGCGGGCGCTAGGCCTACCCACGCAAGTGAGGTATCATTTTTATCGGGAGACGTGGGGGAACGCTGGGTGGAAGGAAATTTGTGGCTCCTCTCAGATTCCAGAACTTTCTGCCACAGAAATGTGAGGAACATGTGTTTTTTTAGCCAATTTTTTAGGTTTGCAAAGGATTCTGGGTAACAGAACCAGGTCCGAGCCCCGCCAGTCACCCCTCCTTGGATTCCCCTAGGTCTCTAGTTTTCAGAAATGTACAGGTTTGGTAGGTTTCCCTAGGTGGCGGCTGAGCTAGAGGCCAAAATCTACAGGTAGTCACTTTGCTAAAAACAGCTCTGTTTTCTGTGATATGTCCACGTTGTGTTTTGGGGCATATCCTGTCGCGGGCGCTAGGCCTACCCACGCAAGTGAGGTATCATTTTTATCGGGAGACGTGGGGGAACGCTGGGTGGAAGGAAATTTGTGGCTCCTCTCAGATTCCAGAACTTTCTGCCACAGAAATGTGAGGAACATGTGTTTTTTTAGCCAATTTTTTAGGTTTGCAAAGGATTCTGGGTAACAGAACCAGGTCCGAGCCCCGCCAGTCACCCCTCCTTGGATTCCCCTAGGTCTCTAGTTTTCAGAAATGTACAGGTTTGGTAGGTTTCCCTAGGTGGCGGCTGAGCTAGAGGCCAAAATCTACAGGTAGTCACTTTGCTAAAAACAGCTCTGTTTTCTGTGATATGTCCACGTTGTGTTTTGGGGCATATCCTGTCGCGGGCGCTAGGCCTACCCACGCAAGTGAGGTATCGTTTTTATCGGGAGACGTGGGGGAACGCTGGGTGGAAGGAAATTTGTGGCTCCTCTCAGATTCCAGAACTTTCTGCCACAGAAATGTGTGGAACATGTGTTTTTTTAGCTAAATTTTGAGGTTTGCAAAGGATTCTGGGTAACAGAACCTGGTCCGAGCTACACAAGTCACCCCTCCTTGGATTCCCCTAGGTCTCTAGTTTTCAGAAATGCACAGGTTTGGTAGGTTTCCCTAGGTGGCGGCTGAGCTAGAGGCCAAAATCTACAGGTAGTCACTTTGCTAAAAACAGCTCTGTTTTCTGTGATGTGTCCACGTTGTGTTTTGGGGCATATCCTGTCGCGGGCGCTAGGCCTACCCACACAAGTGAGGTACCATTTTTATCGGGAGACTTGGGGGAACATAGATTAGCAAAACAAGTACTATTGCCCCTTGTCTTTCTCTACATTTTTTCCTTCCAAATATAGGAGTGTGTGTAAAAAAGACATCTATTTGAGAAATTCCCTGTAATTCACGTGCTACTATGGTCACCCCGGAATTCAGAGATGTGCAAATAACCACTGCTCCTCAACACCTTATCTTGTGCCCTTTTTGGAAATGCAAAGGTTTTCTTGATAGCAATTTTTTACTCCTTATATTTCAGCAAATGAATTGCTGTATACCCGGTATAGAATGAAAACGCACTGCAGGGTGCAGCTCATTTATTGGCTCTGGGTTCCTCGGGTTCTTGATGAACCTACAAACCCTATATATCCCCGCAACCAGAGGAGTCCAGCAGACGTAACGGTATATTGCTTTCGATAATCTGACATTGCAGGGAAAAGTTACAGAGTAAAACGTAGAGAAATATTTATGTTTTTTTCACCTCAATTTCAATATTTTTCTTTTTCAGCTGTTATTTTCTGTAGGAAACCCTTGTAGGATCTACACAAATGACCCCTTGCTGAATTCAGAATTTTGTCTACTTTTCAGAAATGTTTAGGTTTCTGGGATCCAGCATTGGTTTCATGACCATTCCTGTCACTGACTGGAAGGAGGCTGAAAGCACAAAAAATTGCACAAATGGGGTATGCCCCAGTAAAATGCCACAATTGTGTTGAAAAATTGGGTTTTCTGATTCAAGTCTGCCTGTTCCTGAAAGCTGGGAAGCTGCTGAGTTTAGCACCACAAACCCTTTGTTGATGCCATTTTCAGGGGAAAAACCACAAGCCTCCTTCTGCAGCCACTTTTTCCAATTTTTTTGAAAAAAACGAAAATTTCACTGTATTTTGGCCAATTTCTTGGCCTCCTTCAGGGGAACCCACAAAGTCTGGGTACCTTTAGAATCCCTAGGATGTTGGAAAAAAAGGACGCAAATTTGGCTTGGTTAGCTTATGTGGACAAAAAGTTATGAGGGCCTAAGCGCGAACTGCCCCGAATAGGCAAAAAAAGGCCTGGCACAGGAGGGGGAAAAGGCCTGGCAGCGAAGGGGTTAAAATGTAATTGAAATAAGTAAGCATTCCATAATTTTAGTATATGAAAGTCAAAGGAAATATTAATTTACAAATATTAATTAATATTCAAGTATTTGTTAATTTATTACCTTCCCACATCCATACCCCTACAAACCTTAGATAACGCAAGTAACATATCAGTAAAATAAATCAGTACTCTACATTTTAGATAATTGAAAATTAATTCAGTTATTTATTAAAATTACAAATAAATTATTATTAAAATGATTTTCTAATTAGCTTCACACTCTTAACCCCTACAAACCAGCAGCCCACAACTAAAATATAATTAAAATAAATAAATAGTCCATAAATTACATAATTAAAATGAATTAAATAGTTAATCACTTGATACAATAATTACAAACCTAACAGCCCGCAAATAACATATAGCAAAAAAAAAAAATCTATATTACATCATTTGCATAATATATATCATTCATAAAGTTAAATATAAAGTATGAAATAATTGATAATTATAATTAACTAATTAACTTCCCATTCTATTCCCCTATAAACCCAACAACCCACTGCAACACTATAAATTACTATGAAAAAATAAAAAAATCGAAATCACTCAAAATTACAAATTATACTTTAAAAAGAAAATAACACATATACTGAATAATAAATACGTAGAATTACTATGTCAACAACTAAAATGCATACAAATAATTTTTTAAATCAATATTTTCTCCAAGCACCATTTCAAACATCTATTGAACAATAAAATAAAAATAATTTTAGTCTTAGTCCGTTCTGAGTAAACTGAGTGGGGTGGTGCCTACAACATTGACTCTGCCGATGATCATGTCACACATTTCGATTTTCCTACTGGAGGAGTATTCTGGACTTGTGCTCCAAGCACTTGTGGCTCTACTCTCATGGTTTAATCCACCAAGTCTCTCAACTCAAAAAAGTGGATTTTTTGACCGTGACATGGTGGAGCAAAACAAAATGGGTGACAATGACTTACTAAGCAGGGAAGTACAATAGGGAGTGAATGGACAAAAGTGTGCGCAGGGTGATCTATGGGATGGTGTAAAAAAGGATGCCTAATCTATGTAGTGTATGGGAAATAAGGTGCTCTGGCTTCACAGTTTGGCATTGATAATGCAAAGGATTGTGGTCTGTAAGGTGTGTGTTTTATAATGTCCTTTGCAGGTGTGTCCACTACAGCAATGTGTGTAAGCTGTGATGTTTTCAAATTAATCCAATGTGCAGTTGTGTGTTACTTTACTGACCACGAATCACCGTGATTCAGACAACCATTGTCAGACTGCCATGAAGAGTCTTCCACGGCCCCTATATGCTTGTAATATGCTCAGTGGTTGGCCGCGGTGCTGTTGGCACTGGAGGATGGACTGCCTATTTCCAGGCCACCACGCCGCTGGTGGTCTGCCTTTTTTGCATGGTGTTCAGCGGTCCTGCCTAGATAACTCGTAATAGGGCAGTCTGAAGGACTGCCAACATGGTGGTTTTTCAGGATCGCCAACATGGCAGTCTGGCGGTCCGACTGACAAACTCATAATGAGGCCCGTAGTTTTTCATGGAAAGGTCTTGAGTGTCCATTGCTGCCTTACATACAGCTGATTGCTCATCCTAAAGTCCACAGTTGACCTTAGGGTTGAGTTACTTTGTTTCTTTGTCTTCCCTCACTCACCAGGTTAAAATAGCTATGTCCTACCTGACTGCATCTGTGTCATGCGCACTTCTCCATTTTGGTTTATTTATATTAGCTGTACACCAAATATATATATAAAAAACTTTTGTTATTTTTGTTGTTTTTTGTTTACAGCAGACTCTTCTATTGTGCTATTGTTTGTGTTTTAATCCAGAGCTCATCCTCATATTCAAGGAGGGCATCTGGAGGATGATCACTTGGCACACATGTTAAATCAGAACTCAGAACTTGCAAAGAGGATTGTCAGTCTCTCCAGGTTTTGGAGAGAGAGAGTCGTCCTTTTGACTGTGATAATTGCACCAGGAACACTAAATACCCTTTTTGAAGATACACTGGTTATAGAACATGCAAGATACCTTATTGTCAGGTTACTGAGTTCTGTCCTCTGTTCCTTTTCCCAGGGGATTAGGTTAAATTATTCTTGATCCAATTAGACTTCAGTTCATGTATCCCAGTAGTTTTGTATTATCTGCTCTATCACCATAGTTATGGACATTGTCTGTTTCAGAGTTGCTGATACCCGTGTACTTGATCCAACTATGAGAACATCCATGATCCAACTCATTAGAGATGTTGGAAGAGAAAAAGGTGCTGTTGGTGCTGTATGTTTAGTAGCAGGTGACTGCATTACACTGGTGGGTTCTGCTGCTGTAGTTACAACATGTTTTTAGTCTAGGCACCAACAATCACCTTTTCTAGAGATTGAAGGCAGCACTTCCAGGTCACTCGCTTTCCTGACAATCTATTTCTTATGCATGGAGACATCCACTGATGAAAAAGAAATGAAAGTGACTAGCCCTTTTTTGTACAGTGGAATTAGTATTATGACAGATACACTCTCCTGGGGACAGGCTTTGGTTTCTATCCACATGAAGGATAAAGCTATTGACTAAAGCAGCTGCTTCCTTATTTACATTTGTGTGTGTTTCTTCAACCTTTTACAACTGAACCTGCAGCATGTGTAACAATGGAATAGATTGACTCATTGCACAATTCTCCTTATTGCCTTCGCATGTCAAAATCTCAAAAGGAAGCATTTGGGTAAGACACTCTACAAGCCCTTATTTTCCAATCCCCATTGTCATAGTTTACTCAGTTGTATCACCTCCTCTTTGTAGTATGCAATACATGTTATTTTATAAAACATTCTATTGAGTTTTTAATCCAAACCAGAACACCTAAGGCATGACTCAGAATGTATCACAACAGCATACATGCTAACACCAACCATGAATGATGAGTATTGATGCACCACCAGAGGCATCACATCATATTTGCAGATTATCTTTCCCTCAAGGGCCTGGTTTGATAGACTAGTCAAAAATCATATCCCCTCAATCCTTCAAGATGTGGTATAAAGTGGAGAAAGAATAATCCTCCTCTAAGTGTTCCAATTAGTCAAAATTTTGTTAAATGTCTGGGGACAGATTGTTGCCTGATACATTGAGCTCTCCAGGATCTGTCCAGGCCCCAGGCATAGAGAGTATGAATCTTCCTGGTGCTGGGCAATGCCCTTTGGCAACAAGGAGTCTAGGCCACCACAAAACTAGTTTCTATCTGCTAGAGTCCGGATCAATATGAATATGAAGTATGGCAAGTTTGGGGGAGTACTGGGCTTGTGTATTATGTAATCATTGATAGATCTGTATGCTCAAACAGGTGCTGCAACATGTAGAATGGAGTATTCCAATGGGTTGGGACCTCCTGCATGAGGGCTTTTGTGGGAACTCTATTAGCATGCTGAAACATCATCAGCTGTTTCCATGCTTTGAAGGAATAGCTAAAATGAGCGCAGATCCTGCAACCGGTAACAGTGTATTGTTACCTACATCTTTTTTTTTAGGAACTCCTGCACAATAGATCTATGCAATGAGCTAAACATAAGACTCTGAGGTATCATGCGAAGGTTGCGGCAGGTGAGAATTTAACACTAAGGGCTTCTTCCTTTGATGGTGTCATCTTCTTCTTCCTTACTCCTTCTATTTATTCATGACTCCTTCATTCTCAGCAGCACCTATCCTTGTGAGGTTCTCTTCTCTCACAATTACATGTAGGATTTTCAGAAGTGCCAGTTGGCCCCCAGTACTGTAATGTCCACCGAGCATCCCATGACACACTGGTTCATCGCAAATTATGCAGTGTGCGATTGTGCCTTCATGTGGCAATATGGAGAATATCATATTTATGGAGCCAAAGCCAGAAGAATGTGTAGTGATGCAGTTAGGCATGTGCGCTAGTGTTCTGTAGCTATGGTTGCTGGAGGTCTTGAATTTCTTTAAAAGATAGTGGCACATTGTATTTATGGTACTACATGAATCAAAGAGGATTCTGTGCTACTCTCCACCTAAATAATCACTGGTTCATCTTCCTCACTTCTAAGGGTATCTGCAACAAACCTTTTCCCTTGTATCCCATGCTGAGAGTCGAAGGTTCACTCCACATCATGATTATCTGATGGGGGCATAGAGAAGAGGTGGAGTGTAATTTCTTTTCCTCAGAGGACATAGTGAAGGCAAGATGTTATGGATTCTAGTTGCTATTGAATTTCCAGCAAAATTTGATTTGCTACTGGTGTTATGTGATTTCAGATTCACTGCCCCAAGCCATGACTGCAGACACTGCAGCACTTAGAAACCCCTGCTTTAGTCTTGGTGGTGGTGCTATTGTTGATCCACAGGTGAACTTCCTCTCAAGGTATTCTTGCTCAGAAAATGCTGCATCAGTCATGCAATGTAGACAGAAAAGAATGAGGCCTTGATGCTGTGTGGTGGCAACAGATTTATTGTGTCAATTGCTGCTTTATAGGTTTCTTTGGGATCTTTGGGTCCATTTTCTTTACTACTTCTACTGTTATTCAGCAGCACAAGGAAGACACTTAGCAGGTCTGTGTACTCCTGTGTCAATTCAAAGACTTATGTCCGTCTCAGTATCTTCTCATGTACCTGCAGCCAATAAAAAATGAGAAAGTGAGATTTGACAAGTCTTGTCAATGCAATAGATGGCATCATCACCATCATCATCATAATGATATTATAAAAAATGATTATAATATTTCAGAAAAAAACTAGTGTCCCTGTAAAGCACATGACAACCTTATGGGAGACGGAGTAGGAAGACAAAAAGTTAATTAAATTAAATGATAAATATTTTATGTCCCTCTAGTGATGTTTGGGCAGAATACAAATTTACAAATATTATGACACCGAAATATCATGATGCATTGATATCATAGCCAAGAAAATAATTTGCTGAAGTAAACAATATTGTTATTTAATTATGTGATTGATAATTATTATGTAATTTATGTATTAGTCATTTATGTTTGTTATATAGCAAGCACATCAGCAAGCTGCTAGATTTCTAGGGGTATAGGGTGAGAAGTTAATTAGGTAATAATTAATTAACAATTAATTGCTAATTAATAATTAATGAATTAATTGATTTTTAATTAGGTAATTCATGAATGCTTATTTATTTTACTTATATTTTAGTTGTGGGATGCTAGGTTTGTAGGGTTATGGGGTTTGACGTTAATTAAGTAATGATTAATTGATAATGAATTATTAATTGTTAAATAAATAATATGGAATCGTTTTTAGTTATATATTAGGTGTGGGCTGCAAGGTTTATATGGTTATGAAATGGGAAGTTAATTAATTATTGAATAACATTGAATAACATTTATTAACTGATAACCATTTTTCATAATATTTATGTAAATTGATTGTTTTTAGTTTTTTTAAATGCACATATTTTCTTATGTTAATCATTTTTTCAAGAGTTTTTTATTTTTTTCCTAAATTCTTTGGGTTAGTTATATAATTAGTGTGCTTGAAGTATTTGACCTACTCTTGCTTAAACTGTAGTAGGAATAGTAAAGTGATTCCCAGCTCAACACATTCTCTACTATTGTGCTGTTTAGTATATTTCACTCCTTCAAAAACGAACACTTTCTCTACTATTGCAGATACTGGAGTGGGAGTAGTAGATTTCACTTCTCTGAAATCCAGTGCTTTCCCTACTGTTGCACAGACTGGAGTGGGAATAGTAAATGTTACTGTGGCAGTGGGTATAGCGATAAGGATTAATGAGACACTCAGGTGGGTGTTGAATATAAGTGATTTTGTTTTAGAGTATAGGTGTCCTCGTAACAGTCACTGTCTTTTATCTGTATGTGTTGGTGATCTCCTTTGTTTTCTTCTTTTCCAGGGTTCCCGGTGGTAGATGTTATTTCTCCTGGCGGATGGTGTCGTCAGGTCGACCGGAAAAGGAACGAAAGGTAGGTAAGTCGTATGTCTGGGTGATGTGTTTGTATGATTTTAGTGCGGGGAGAGGGTGTAGAGAGAGATAGAGAGAGAGAGAGGGAGAGAGAGAGAGAGAGAGAGAGAGAGAGAGAGAGAGAGAGAGAGAGAGAGATAGAGAGGGTGGTGGTGGTCTGGGGTACGATTCCACCCCGAGGGAAAAGAGAAGGAAAGGACGGGTCACACTTCGGTGGCACCCAAAACGTTCTCACAAATAAATCCACCTCTGCTCCGTATTAAGTGATTAGTGCTCCCCTCAAGCTGGTATTTTTCTTCCCCAAATCTCCCTTCCCAACCTCCCTCTACTCGCAGTCTCCACCGTCCTCCCTTCCCACTATAGCCCTTATTCTGTTCTTTAGGCAGGACCGTACCTGCTGGAGCCACGCCCCTCCAGGGACGTGGCAGAATTGCTGCCTTTCGGGACCTCCTTGTCCCTCGGTGGGGTATCCTCCGGAGTTCACGAGTCTTTCATCCTGGGGTTCTTCTTCCCCAATGTCCAAAATGCTTTTTCCCGCGTCCTCTCCTGTCGCCCTCTCCTCCTCCGTCCCCGGGTATTTCTCCTCCTCGTCCTCCTCTGTGCTCGTGCTGCGTGCGCGTTGTCGTTCTTCCCTTTTCATGGTTTTGGAAACCCGGATATCCGGGTTTCCTGCTTCCGCAATTTCTTCTCCT
This sequence comes from Pleurodeles waltl, assembly GCF_031143425.1. Classification (NCBI taxonomy): domain Eukaryota; kingdom Metazoa; phylum Chordata; class Amphibia; order Caudata; family Salamandridae; genus Pleurodeles; species Pleurodeles waltl. Next base: position 524,061,482 of record NC_090442.1, read on the forward strand.
GCACTTGTCGGACTGGGGATCCGCATCGTATGTAGCCGGGATTTCCGACACCCGGCTACAGTTACCCCTCCAAAGTCCAACACTTTCCCTACTGTTGCGCTTCCTAGAGTAGGAGTAATAATTTTCACCACTACCAAATCTAACCCTTTCCTGACTGCTTCCCTGTTTGGAGTGGAATTAGTACATTTGATCCCTCCAAAGTTCAACATTTCCCTTACTGTAGGGTAGAATGGAGTGGGAATAGAATATTTCACCACTCCGAAGTCCAGTCTTTCTCTACTGTTGCCTAGACTGGAGTGAGAATAGCAAATGTCACCCCTTTGACATCCAACACTTTCCCTATTATTGCAGTGACTAGAGTAGGAATAGTAAATTTAACTCCCCTGAAGTCCAATGGTTTCCGTACTGTTATATAAACTAGAGTGGAAAAAGGATATTACATATTCTAAGACTCCAATAGTTTTCATAATATTGGTTAAATATATGTTATAGCATTGTTTGTTTCAATACAGTTTACGTGATTTGTTTTTATTTTCAAATTTATTTTGATGTTTCTAATATTTTTGGGATTTTTTCAATGTTAAGTACTTTATTTATTGTCTATAATAAAGATGATATTTTTTATTTTTCAATTGTTTTTATTTTTTATGTTTTTATTGTGCATGTAATCTATATATATATATATATATATATATATATATATGTGTATGTATGTGTGTGTATCTATATATATAGAAATATTTGAAATGCACTATGACTAATAGAAATTGATAAATGAATTTAAAATATTACAAAAGTTAATATAATGTATAATATATATTCTATCAAATATATATATATATATATATATGTCAAAAAATAAAGTACCACAGATTACCGGCTGCATCCAACATGCGAGGCTGGTGCTGACTAACAGTTGTGGCACCCGTTTCAAATGAATGTATTATTTCTGCCACATTATTCAAATAGCAGAAAAGAAAGTCACACCCAGAGTGTCAGCTTCTCAAGCCGAAGGCTTTATTTGATATAACAATCCAAAGTTTGCTTTTAATATGGCAACGTGTTTCAACACCAAAGTGTCTTCATCAAGGCCCAGTTGAAAAAATCTGTGCTCATTCCCTTCTCACCTTAAATACCCACAGTTCATAAACATTGAAAAAATACTATCATGAACAGAGAACACTAAAATGGTTTCACTAATATATTCCATATTTAAAAAAAAAATAACCAATCTAATTTCCATCATTAGGTGTGAAAAAATATATAACGCCAGCAACACAGTTGCCAATTAATTAATCATTTACCTGTTCCTATTCAAATGAACAGTTGCCAAAATATCCACACCTCTCATAATTATAAAGAAAATCCATAATACCTTATATATAAATAAAAATTAACCAATCCCTTATATTTGTTATATTGCATAAATATTACATCTCATACCTGGCCAAATGGCCATAATTAATCTGTCATCATAACGGAACAAGCACACCCTCCCCGTGAAACCATTCACATGTGACACTAATATAAAAGTTCCACAAATTTAGTCCAATATTCATATTCAATCTAGAAAAAGCGCCTAAAGGAGAAACCAGTGAAAAAACTGCTCACTCTTTCTCATCACATTAAGCCGACATGTACATAAAGTTCCTCATCCTCGTTCAAGCCCCACGGTGTTTTACTCCAAAGGAGAATAATATATTCAGATTCCCTTATTCAAAGGAGCCTTTCTCGATCACCTCCACGTATATTTCTCTCAATTTTATCAATACCAGAATATAGCAAACATTCGGCATCTCGATTGTGCAACTTCGACCAATGTCTGGCAAACGGGTATGAGGTATTATAATTCTTAATAGCTCTACAGTGCTCCAAAATCCTCTTTTTCACAGGACCAATAGTACTCCCAACATATTGTAAACCACAAGGGCATTGTAATACATAGATGCAATAATCTGAATCACAGGAGATAGCTTTATTTATCCTTCTAACCTCCCCCAAAGCCGTCTTGTATGTTTTAACATTCATGCTGTTTCTAAATGTCTTGCACCTACCACACTTGAAAAACCCTTCTGCTGACTGAACCATCCAATATTCTTATTGCCCTGTCCACGCAGATAGCTACGAACCAAAATATAATGTAATGATTTAGCCTTCCCGTACGTGAATTGAGGACAAGAGGCCAGAGTTTTCCCAATTATAGGATCATGTTTAACCAAATGCCAGTGCTTCATCACTATTCTCCTGACTGCTCGACTTGCATTGTTATAAATTGTGATTTTCCTCATCTCTGGGATTGCATTCTACTTCTTCTTACTTTTTATCAGCAAAGTTCCCTCTTGGTTTTAGTTACTTTCTCACCGGCTATTTGTAGTACCTTGTTTGGATAACCTCTTGCTTGAAACCTTTTTATCATCCTATTTTCCTCCTCTTTATAAGATTCTAATGTACTGCAATTCTTTCTAGCTCTGAGTAATTCACAATATGGAAAATCCCTTTTCAAATTAGTAGGATGATGACTGTTAGCATGCAAGATACTGTTACCCGCTGTATCTTTATGATATAGCCTTGTCTGTAACCTATTATCCTGGATTTCCAATAACACATCTAGAAATTCAATTCTCGTTGGATGTATTTTCTTAGTAAATCTTAAATTTAAAGTATTACGAGAAATGTGATCCAAAAATTCTTCCAATTCTTGATACGTTCCCTCCCAAATCATGAAAAGGTTATCAATATACCTAGTCCAAATTGAAATGTGTCTGGTCCATTTTTCATTCTCTTCCACCCACACCTGAGTGGCCTCCCGCCATCCCATAAAGATCCCTGCATAACTTGGAGCAAAGCAGCTTCCCATCACAGTCCCCACCAATTGGCGACACCAAGTATCCTTAAAAATAAAAAAATTGTTATTCAAACAGAATTCCAACATCTCTAATAACATCATCGAATGATCATATTTACTAAGGGGTCTATCACGAAAGAAGAATCTGCACGCCTGAATCCCCAAGTCATGCTGGATACAAGTATACAGGGATTCCACATCCAAGGTAACTAATAAGAAATGTGGTTCCCAAGGGATCCCCTCAGGTTTAGAGATAAAATCCATACTATCCCTACAATAAGAGGGTAAGGCCAACACATATGGGAGAAGGAAAAAATTCAAATACATGGAAGTATGTTCCAAAATGCTGTTATTTGCAGAAATAATAGGTCTACCTGGTGGATTGTTATAATTCTTGTGTACTTTTGGTAACATATAAAAGCAAGGTACAGTTGGCTTCTTAACCATGAGGAATTTATAGTCATCCATAGTGAGTAACTCCTTGTCTCTCCAGTCAAACAATTTACTATGATATTGCTCTATCAATCTATGGTAATTCTGAATAGATGCTTTTTAAGATAATTCCCTGTAGTATCAAGTTGTCTTGCTGCTTCCACGCAATACTTATTAACATCTCAAAGAACAACATTCCCTCCTTTATCTGAGAGTTTTATCACAATACTCTGATCTTCAATAAGACTTTTCAAGGCAGTTTTTTGTTCCTTATTAAGGTTCGACGCATAATTACCCTGCTTGGCGCTACGCCAGACTTCAAAAAGATCACAAATAACAACCTCATGGAATGTATCAATAGAATCATGAATAGTAGGTGGGTTAAACCTAGACTTCAGTTTAAAAGGAGTGGTTTCCGGTCTATTCAATTCTAAATCGAGAGATTCAAGAAAATCACTTTCACTCATACCAGAGGTTTGCACTTCCTCCAAATCAGCCAAAGTCAGTAAACCATCTCTATCACTCAAACATAATTCAGTAGACGCAGAATTAGTGACATCTGAAGTGACATCTAACTCATCATGTCCCCTTTTATTCTCTTGCTGTAAAAATAACTTTCTCAATTTTAAATTACGCACAAAGAGGAATAAGTCAATTTTAGTTCTGCGAAAGTCAAAATCGGCAGTAGGGCAAAAAGATAGACCAAGCTCCAAAAGTGATTGTTCTGCCATAGTTAATTGATGTTCCGATAAATTAATCACCGTTAGGGAACCATCCCCTTTCCTTTCTTCTTCCCTTGACTCATAGGCCTCTCTTGAATTGTTGTATCTTTGGCCCCTCCAGTTGCCGCTATGTATCCTCATTCTCCTTCGTTGTTTCCTCCTCTTCTTCTTTGTGGCCGACCCCGTACTGTCTGATTTCTTTGTAAAAAACGGCACTCATCCAGTGAAGTAAAAGGGAGAGAATCTTTGCAAGTTATTGTATTGAGCATCATCAAAATCTGACAATTAATTATCAGAGCTAGGTTCCGATGTAGCCAATTCTTGTTTCCTCAAAGAACCAACCTGTTTATAATGCTTGATAGCTTCATCGAATCTGCACCCAAAAGTTAAAATTCTCTCCTGGGCATAGTCCTGTTTATCTCGCAAAAATGTATGTCTCTTCCTCTGTTTAATTTCTTCCTCATACTTTTCCAACCTTTTCTCCATCAATATCAAAAAATTGTTTATCACTTTCTGTTCCGAATGTTAATCCAAAATGTTCTTAACTTTAACCAATTCTTCAGTCACCTGTTCCAATTCTAAGGAAGCATGTTTCACCAATAATTTTAACATTGACTTACAAGTATCTCCCCTTAATTTAGACCATTCCTCTAAGAGTTTAGGATTAAGATTCTGATATGTAGGAGTGATAAGGATCCTAAGGCCCCGTGGGACCCTATCTACTTCAATATAGTTTTTCAAAGACATTACTTCCCAACTCTTGCTTATTTCCTTCTTAGATAATTTTTAATAAAGTGTCAGTTGTTGCTTAATTGTTTTTTCTGTTGATTCATCTGACTTAGTTGAAGTCCCCAAATTACTTTGGAATGTGTTATCAGTTTCATCAAAAAGGTCTCTAGCAGCTTCCAACCGTTTCTGACAAATTTCACTCATTATTGAATGCCTACCCTGTCACAAACTCCTCCAATGCGCTCTCAATAGAAACTTAACTAGTCTATGCAAATGAAAAACTAGAAGCTAAAAAAGACACGTTTCACCTTAAAATCCAAATAGGACAGGTGACGCCTCTGCCGTTTTGTAGCATCAACTCATCAACTAGATGCTTAACTTATGTGCAATACAACAAATATAGGGGTTGGTTAATTTGTATTTATATATAAGGTATTATGGAATTTCTTTATAATTATGAGAAGTGTGGATATTTTGGCATCTGTTCATTTGAATAGGAACAGGTAAATGATTAATTAATTGGCAACTGTGTTGCAGGCGTTATATATTTTTTCACACCTAATGATGAAAATTAGATTGGTTATTTATTTTGTTTTATTTTATTTTATTTATTTTCTTTTTTGAAATATAGAATACATTAGTGAAACCATTTTAGTGTTCCCTATTCATGGTAGCATTTTTTCAATGTTTATGAACTGTGGGTATTTAAGGTGAGAAGGGAATGAGCACAGATTTTTTCAATTGGTCCTTGATGAAGACACTTTGGTGTTAAAACGCGTTGTCATATTAGAAGCAGACTTTGGATTGTTATATCAAATAAAGCCTTCGGCTTGAGAAGCTGACACTCTGGGTGCAACCTTCTTTCATGCTATTTGAATAATGTGGCAGAAATAATACATTCAAATATATATATATATATATAAATATATATATATATATATAAATATATATATATATTCTTAGTAATATATTCAAGATCTAAAAAATAATATATTGTAAAATGCATATTTTTTATTAACTATTTTACACTATGGCCCTCATTATGAGATTGGCGGATGGGAACACCCGTACACCAAACTCCCAACAGGTGATCGGCACCATGCAAGCAACCTCTTCACCGGACCCATTATGACTTTCCTGCGGGGCTGTTGGGCGGAAACCAAGGTTTCCGCCCGTCAGCCCAGCGTGAAAGTGGTGGCAGCATTGTCACCGGCTCATGAACAGCAAACAGTGTGCATTACGAGGGTGCTGGGCAGGGGGACCCCCATACTGCACATGCCACAATGCACAGTCCCCCCTGTGGCCACCTGCACCTGTTTTCTACCAGTCTTCTCATGGCAGTGAAACCACCATGAAAAGGCAAGCAGAGAACCAGGTTGTAATCAGCAGGGCGGAGCTTTGTGCAGTGCTGTCCTGGCTGATTACAACCTGCACCCTGTTGTCAGCCCGTCGGGGTCACTGATCGGCGGTACCCTGATGGTCGGACCACCAGGGTCGTAATGTGGCATCAGACCACCACAGCAGTGGCGGTACAGACCGCCACTGTGAGTGTCGCAGTCCGAGGACCGCCACACTCATAATCAGGCCCTTATATATATATATATATATATTCATAAATATATATATATATATATGTCTGTGTGTGTGTTTGTGTGTTCAGTAAATATTGATATAGATCATTAAATTGTTCATCTATTTAATTTACACTATAATATATTTATATATAAACATTTTTAACATTTATTGCTTTAAACTTTAGTTATATTAAAAAATCTATACTTTTGTCTATTTTTGGACAATATTGGTCTCGATGATAGTTGTTTTTTGATATTTTTGTACTTACCGTTACAAGTGCAGGAACATGATATTGTGGTAAACTATATTTTTGACACAATAATTTTGTCAATTACCACTATATTGTGTCAGTGATTCCCTTTAGGCCCCAATAAACTGTTTAAAAAAAACAACTGTGAACTACAAACTAATACAATAATCTAGAAGGCCAAAAATATTTTAGTGAAAATCAAAAGTGAATGGAAATGATATGGGCTTCTATCAATGCTCCTAGAAAATGGTGTTTAAATGTTAATTAAAATAAGAATCAGAAATCTGCACTGGCTACAAAAAATGGTGTTCAGCACATGGCCAGCTTGCATTAAAGAGATCTCACTTGCATGCATGACGATTGTGTTGTGCCTCTGCTCTTGCAACAGGATTTTTTCCCAAATGGATATCTTGTTTGTTTGAGGTGGTATAATCTCAGGTGTTGTGTGTGATTGTTGCACTGCAAAACTCCAGAGATGATGCCAAATTATGCTGGCATTATGAGATTTACACTAGGGCCTACTGTTAAACTACTTGAATTTTAGAAAAAAACTAGTAGTGTTTTAGAAAAGCAGCAGCATTTGCTCTAAGATTTTTAAGATATGTCAACAGAATTTTTTTTTAATGTATTCCGAAAAAAAAAATTCTTTCTGAAACAGTTCATTCCCTTTCAATGGGTCTTGCCTGAGCATGCTGGTGCACTGGTTAATTTCACTATTCATACTTAATATAAAAACAACTAAATTGACCTTTTTGGTGGATGTAAATAAACAATGTGCAAAGGCTTTGTGCAATCACTGAAAGTGAAGGGAGCCAATAGGTAAAATGGACTTACCCATTGCCCCATGATGTGGTGGGTCAAATTAAAATGTGAATGACCTTTAGCAGACCAATGGACAAAGCCATTGTCTCAAACATTCTGCCTTAGGCATTCGGACATACTTTTAGAGATACTAGTTTATGACAGAAATTATTTCAACTGCTCACAAAGTTATGTGCATGTGGTTGTTCACCTCATGAGCACCGAAATTCCCACACTGCCACAGACTAATCCGGAAAGATCTGTTTCAGTTTCAAACTATCACATTTGCCATATGTGTGAAGATGATACATAAAACTTGATGAAGGATTTAATGATCTTTAAAGAATGGTAGTCACCAGAAAGACGTCCAACAATGGATGAAACTCAATTAGCTCTTCCTCAAGAATTGGAAAACCAAGGTTCTGTCACTGGGTCAAGGAAATCCTTTCACCCTACTGTTCTCATGACTAGAAATTATGCCCCCTTACACCAATTCAGGACACTGTGCCTGGTCAAAAAGGCACTGCATGGCAACACATTTCATGAGAATTTTTCAATTTGCCATATTCTTTAGAATTCTAAGATCAGCCAACCTGAACAGGTAGATAGATAGATTAGATAGATAGATTAGATAGATAGATAGATAGATAGATAGATAGATAGATAGATAGATAGATAGATAGATAGATAGATAGATAGATAGATAGATAGATAGATAGATAGATCACAGAGTTAGAATAAATAACACCTTTTGGGCTTGGCCCTCTCATATGATCACACCAAACCCTTTTGCCTTGACTATCCTACTTTTTGCTGAAATATGTTTCCTTTAGTCACAGGACATTGGGCACATTACCACTGATAACCAGTGTTAATGATTATGTTCTCTCCTATAAACGCGTTAAATTGGCCTGCACCAGATTGGAATATTTAATTTACTAATATGTCCCTGGTACAGTGGTACACCATATACTCACTGCCTGTAAATTAAATGCTACCAGTGAGCCTGCAGCACGTATTGTGCCACCCAATAAAGTAGCCCGTTAAAATATGTCCATGGTCTGCCATGGCAGCCTGATTGCAGTTTTAAATTGCAAATTTGACTTTGAAATATAACCCCTTTGCAAAGTACCAAATTCTCCTTTACTGCATATGTCACTCCTAAAGTAGGTAGTAGGTAGCCTAAAGAGCAAGCGGTACTGTAATTAAAAGGTTGGACATGCGCTTTTAAGTTTTACATGTCCTGGTAGTGAAAAACTCCTATTTTCTTTTCACTACAATGAGGCCTACCTCTTCCAGTAGGAGAGCATTGAGTTGTTTCATTACATTTAATAAGAGCTAAGGTTTGATAGGGAGCAGATGTGCATCTCATGTTTCGTGTCTGAGAAATTATAATTAAAAATCCTCTTTAGTGGGAAAGTCTAATATTAAGTTGCAATTTTAAGAATGTCACTTTTAGAAAGTTTGCCATTTTTCTGCCCTAACTATTTGGTATCTACAAACTATTACTGAGGCTATGATTGGGTGTAGTATGAAGTTTGACTATGTTTATTTCTCCCTGACAGCCACACAATAGAGGGATTAGATTTGCCTGCTTGAGCCATCAACTGGCAGGATGGCCTGGGGAGTAGAGCTGATCATAGCTCTACTTGAAACTGAATAGGCTGTAGTCTGTGACTTGTCATCCCTGTTCATGCAGCCAGCTTGGAGCCAGAGCACAGAAAGCAGGAAACTTCACACACTTCAAAGGGAACTCTCTAGAAACTTCTACTTCAAAGAAGGCACCAGGTAAACAAATTGCACCCTCAGACCCACTCTTCAGTTCACTTTCTGGACCTGTGGATGAATTCTCAGGGGACTGCCTGGTGCTGTGGACTGCTGTGTTCACCATAAGTCTGTTTTACTGCACCTGGAAGGATTGCTTTATTGCCTGGTGTCTGCCCTGATATCTGAGTCCTGTTTCTGCTGTTGAATCCATGATACCAGAGTGACTTCAAGGGCTAGTTGGCTGGTCTCCTGATCAGAGAATCAGGGACAGAAAAGTCTCCAATCACCTTGAACCATCACATGGACCAAGCCCAAGTGAATCTTAACCTCCCAAATGGTGCCCCTCCAGTTTTGGACCCTGGATGGTTGTGCTAAAGGTGCCCAGGTAGCCAAAAACTAGAACTTGGGACTAAGACAATTTTAGACTAAAAACTGCTTTGAGAACCAAGAGAAGTCCAGGACCAAATTGCTTGTTTATCTGCCCAAGGTGCATCACTGGTTGGCCTGACTTTGCTGCAACTCCAGTGTTCTTCTCCTCAGCAACAAATCCTGTTCAGCACTCCTTTGCAAAAGGGGTATACATCCTCCTGGAACTCTTGTTGGCTACAACTTCCAGATTTGTCCCGCTGGATATTTTCAACCAAAAAAGTAAGTAAGTCCGATCAAAGAAATCTTCACAGCAACTTCATCCAGCATCTCCCCATGATGATGCTTCCTTTTCAGACACCACCTGCAGCCTTTTCCCGCTGAACCTTACCTTCTCAGAAATTTTTTCTTTATTCTTCATCTCAGATCCAAGATAAGCGCTGACTGGTGCAATCTACGCCTTCCCTCTGGCTTGCTCTCCATCGTTGCATATTTCTCACCTTTACCCTTTAACCTTTACCTTTACTCACACTACTAATGTCCACAGTTGGTGCTTGGCACTGTTTTTTAACTTATGCTGTAAAAGTTCATACCTCCAGTTCACCCTAAAAGGGATTGTGACTGTTGTTTAAACAGGGCCCCCCATTCAACCCACAACCCAATTTCTCACAACCCCACTTGATGCTGAGATAATAATTAAATGTCTGTATAAGCATGACAGGCAAGAGCACTGAGTGCAAGCTAGAGAGCCATACCAATAAAGCATACAGACTAAATTTGTACAAATATAATTGTAGTAATCAATTAAAAGAAATGGGAGCATGACATACTGGATTTAATGTTATAAAGGCACTTCATTGAGCGTATACTAAAAATCAGGTAACTTTGTAAAGAACAGTTCCAATGGACAGAACCTGGTATGCTGTGAAACAGGAGCAATCGGTTAAGGAAAGGACACTCCAAAAGGAATTTACAGCATGAGTATCAGGAGATGGGATCGGATAAATCTGGAATGTGCCCATTACTCACATCAAAACCGTTGCATGATCACATCATTTTCTAAACGCAAAAGGAAAACTAAAATAATAAAGTAAAAACAAAAACACTATGGGCCTGATTACAAGTTTGGGGGTCGGACCACCAGACCGCCATGTTGGCGGTCCTAAAAAGACCTCTGTGCTGGCAGTCCCTAGACCGCTGTATTACAATGGGAACATGCAGAACTACCATCCACCATGCAAAAAGGCAGACCGCCAGCTGTTGGGCAGTCTTGTATCTAGGCGGTCTGACCTCCAGCACCATCAGTACTGCTGCCAAACACCAAGCCTATTACAAGCACACGGCCACTGTGGCAGTGTCCTTGCAATGCTTAGTCAATGGCGGACGACCACTGTGGTAAACATCCAGCAAAGTAACAGACAAGTGCACAATGGATGAATTTAAAAACAACACAGCTGACACACATTGGTCTAGTGGACACACCTGCAAATTACACTATAAAACACACACCTTCACAGACCGCAATGCTTTGCATCTCCTCTGGAAGCCTAAGAACACCAACCACCATTTTTTGAATTTTTCATATATTAGCCACCCCTTTCTTCGCCATCCAATGTAACACCTTGCACACACTTTTGTCTATTCACTCCCTATTGCATGTCCCCTGTTAATCCCTGCCACCCTTTATTTGTCCACCATGTTACAGTCTAAAAATCCCTGTTTTTCTGAAGATGAGTTGAGAGTCATGGTGGATAAAATTATAAGAGTAGAGCCACAATTATTTGGAGCCAAAGTCCATCAAACTCCTCTCAGTGGGAAAATGACAATGTTGCATAGGATCACCGACATAGTGAGTGCTGTAGACATTACCCTGTGCACAAAGGAGGGCATTAGGAAGAGGTGGAATGGCCTGAGGAGAAAGGTGCATTCCCTGGCCTCCAGGCCACAGATGTAGTCCAGCAAGACTGGTGGTATCCCTCCCAGTGCCCCATTAAGACTCTTTCCCTGGGAGGAGAAAGTATTGGCCATCCTGCATCCTGAGGGCTTGACAGGAATACCTGGGGGAATAGAGTCTGGTAAGTTACCAAAATGGTGCCTGTAAGTCTTTCAATATCCAAAAGTCATCCCAGGACTCTCAAATCAAGTGCACTCACCTGGGAGTATACCATTTGTCAAGGTTGGGAAGTAGAAGGAGTAACCTGACTTCAAAGCCAAATAGACCCTGTTTCTCTTACTCAAGCCACCAGCCTAGTGTTCACTTGCCCATATTACCTCTGTTTGTTATCTCTTAAATGAAGTGTACCCACCTAGAAGTGAGCAACATACAGATCATGCTCAATTCAGAGACATGTCTGTCTACCTAGCTCTAGCTTGACCTGCTAACCCAAAATGAATTTTTGAGGACAGGAATGACACCTTACCAAGTGGGTACACCAAGTATTCGTAAGACCTTAAGCTGCATCACTAGATCCTTATAGGCAACAAACACATTGACACGGCACTGCACACATAATGACTGCAGTCTCTTATACAACAAAAGTCTGTGCTTGCTTGTATCTCACTCAACTAGGCCTCCAAGTGAAAGGTATGGGTTGCCTCTTCGCGGTTTTGGCTTCACTGTTGGTAAGATGTAATTTTTATTCCATCATCTAAAGTGCAGCTGACCTCCACAACTCATCAGGTTGATGTCACATTTCAACCAGTAACAATGTACTTCCTTCATTAACAGGTCCAGCTGCCACTGGGCACAGTGAGGCCACAGAACAGACATCCACTACTTCCCTGGATGAAGCCGTCAGTGATCACGAAACTCCTGGACTCGTGGACATGGAGGATGGTCTTGGCTTATCTGAGCAACCTGGTCAGACGGCAACAGAGATTCTCACTGTGCCCACAACATCACCTCCCAGTCCTGTTCAACATCCCAGGCAACGATGTGCCCCCACCAACCTGTGTATCTAGCACAGTTTCCACCATCTTATACCTTCCAATTCTGTAATGCAACTCAACACTCCGAACACTGGGGGTCCAGGACCCAGTTAGAGAGGGCACCCTGTGCCAAGGGCATAGGCTCATGTCGGTAGGGTACATAGGAGAGATGCTGTGGGTCAGAACAGTGAGGCCACTGGGGCTGATGTCATCCAGGACACCATCAGCCCCAAGGTATGGGATGGGCCAGGTGTTAACAGAACTCCAGGAATTGAAGCCGCTGCAGAGGGACAAGACTGACAAAATGGATGCCCATTATAACAAAATGGTCACCCTAATAGGGATGCTGAGAGAAATTAACACCACCCTGAGCAGGGCTTTATTACCAGCATCTATCCCATCCTGTGTGGCAACATCATCACGCCAAACTACATCTGCGACAGACACAGGAAGAGCGGCCCTGCTAGAGGCACAAACAGCGACAGACATCCCTGCCTCTGCAGCAGCTGATCCCCCCTCTTGCAAGCGGGAGGTGCGGATGGCAAGACACCCACCGCTGCCAGCAATAAATCTGTTCCTTAAAGTCCTCCTTTGTGTGTCACACATACAGTCTGTGGATTGATCCTGAATATTTCATTTCTAATGGGAGGAATACTCTCCACTTTGGACTTCCAGTGGTGTGGCATCTACTCCAATTATTTCATTCACCATTACTGACCCCTCACATTTCAATTTATGTCACACATATTTTGCGTTAGTTTCAGCATTGTAAAAAGTTCACCCATCACATTTTGTCATGTAGATATGTCAGACCATGTGAACCATACAATGATGATCCAATGTACTTGTGCAAGATGGGATTTGTTGCATGTACACAGTGTCCATGGCAGGATTACAACCATTCCACACAAACACATACATACAGGTGTCTTGTAAAAAAAAAAATGTCATTACATTGTTCAGCACATAAACTGTTAATATGTTTGAAACACAACAAATCATAAATGATTGAATAATACTGGGTAAATGAACATATTTACAGGTACAGACCTCCAGGCCATGGAGGGAAGCGATTTGTCCTGCAGAATAGGCAAACATTAAAGCTGTTGATGTCATTAGCTGAAACCATATCACCTACCACACAAAAGTAATCCAACATCATATCATGCAAGACTCAGACAGATGGCAGTACAACAGTTTTTAATCAAAGTGTCATTACAGTCTACTGCTTATGCATTTAGTGGTATGACACAGACAAATGTCAATGATGTGACACAGGTACTTTGGCCCACAATGATGAAACACAGCTACATACAGGTCATACAAAAAGAGTGTTTAGCCAATGTGAAGGGTAATTGACATTATTTTGGCCTACAAATACATATTTTCTGACCACATGATGACACACATGATACATCAAGGTCACCACACACCAAGGAACAAGTCCAATGGAGTATTTTAAACTTCCACCCTATCACTGTGCACAATCCATGTCCACTTCGTATATCAGAACAGCATCACATACCTGCCAATGTCGCAACTCTGAAATGCCCACATGAAGATGTCACAGTGAAGAACCTGAACAAAGAACATACCAAGAAGTATGGCTATGAAACCATACATATGACACAGGTCACATAGCAAGCATCTGGAAAACAAAGTACATTACAATAAATCTAACACAAACAAAGCAACACCATCAATGTGTGGATATGTCAAAAGCTTTCTCATCAAGAAGCCTTTGGTTTGGCTGATTTTGCCTGAGCCTCAGCTCTCAAGCTATTTCCAAAAATGTACTACACACATTATCACAAGTAGAGTTCATTGTTCAGTCCATGTCATGACATCACATGACATACTTACACTCACATGAAAACCTTTCAATGGGATCATGTAGCAAGTCAGCTTCTTCCTCTTCATCACTATGATCTTCATTTACCATTTCAGAATTCTCACCCAGTGGCACTGCAGGCTGTCCCTCCTCTGGGATGTAAGAAATATTCCACCTCAGGCGATTATGTGGAGCATGCAGCATGCCACAGTGATCTGACACACTTTCCTGGGTGAGTAGAGCAAGTCTCCACCAGTCCTTTCAAGACAGCAAAATCTGGCCTTCAGAAACCCAAAAGCCCGCTTCACTGGCCACCTCGTTCTTCCTGGGGCCTCATTAAAGTGGACTTTCTCTGGCATAGTTGGATTCCTCAGCAGCGTCAATAATCAAGGATGGTTTGGATATGCTGAGTCTCCTGTTTAGGAATGAGACGTAAGTGCAACAATGAGTCACTCTCTTCCTGATTGTAGCACCTGACATTGCTCACACAAAATCAGGACAGATGTGACTTACCAACCTGCCAGGCCCTGTCTGTTTACAGTTGTGACATCAGCTTGGGTATGATGCCGTTCTGCTTTACAGAGGAATCACGGGCTGAACCAGGGAACTAGGCACAGACGTTTGAGATGTAGAAATCCAACAAGCAGACAACTTGCACCTTGATAAAATGGAAGTTTCTTCCTTGCGATGGACTTGTTCACTGTCCTGCGGTGGTACCAAGTCAACATGTGTGTCATCAATGGCTCCCACCACATGTGGGAAGCGAGCAAAACCATAAATGTCAGCCTTCACATTGGCTAAATCCTTACATCGGGGGAACATGATCTGGCTGTCAATGTGTTTTATTATTGCTGATAGGAAATCTCTCAAAACAAAACTAAACATAAGTTGGGACATGCCACCAGATATGACTACTGTAGGTTTGAAGGAACCTGTGGCCAGGAAGTGCAATACTGCCATGAGTTGAACAATGGGTGGTATGCAGGTTGGATTACTGTTTGCAGGCATCAGATCAGGCTCCAATGGATGGTATTAATCCACTATTGTTTTCTTATTTTTCTTATTCAGATGGTACAGTTTTATGATGTGACGTTCCTCCATGGTTTGAAGGCCTGGAAATGGAGGAGGCTGTTGCCTTCTTCCTCTCCCAGGGTAACTATGTGTGAACATAGTCACACATAAGAGCATTAGTCGCTGTGTCCACACCAACATGCATCATGTATACCAACAAAATCATGTGACAAAGCATTTCTGACTGGAAATGCATTGCACCCAGTACACATCACAGTTGTCAACTACACAAGAGTCAAATGTGACCCTCCCATGGTTGTCAACACTTGTTTACAACATGGATTTTGGCAACACCCTATCTGATCCTCAATTGCCCCTCAAAATGTAACAGTCTGTTCCAACTGCCAAAGAAGCCGTCAGTGGCAGTGGACTGTGCACCACCATCAAATGCCATCTGTGCCTAGCAACACACAACACTAGTGATTGTGTAGTCCAACCTACACAGCAAGACTGATTTAGGATGTTTCTGGTGATCTGACACATATATTGGTGTTGGGACACATTTAACAGGGCCCAGTACTGTATTTCCAATTTCCAAAATGGCAGATGCAAGACCTACTTCACAGGACATTAGGAACCACCCGCTGGCGGAAGTCGTGCATGCGGTTGGCAGTTCCAACTGTGGCAGACACAGCCATAGGCTAACATTGTTTCCTGTGGTGGTAGCGGGCCAATAGCTGTGCCTGTCAGCGGTGATGACAATGTATATGGCATACATGTACGCCGCATTTTTCAAAATCAATCACTTGACTCCTGACACCGCTGCCATCAATACATTCACTCATTCAGCTGCTGTGTGCCACCTCTGGGAGCAATCATGGCATGGCCAGCAGGTGAAAGGGTCCCGTCTTCTCTCCAAGGAAGCTGGAGAAGAACCTGGAGGAGGTCCTGTATGGTCAGCTCTATGGCTCACCAGAGCAGCAGGTAAGAACCTAATAGGCACAATTGACTCTGTTCAATATCACTCTTTCTCTTCACATGCCATGCTGCAATGTGCCTCTGTGTACCAGTTAGACTTCTTGTGTGCCTGTTGTTGCTGTTTGTGTGGCAGAAATTGGATGTATATGGTGCAGGTATTGGAGAAAAGTACTATATGTATTGTACATTCACATTGGGTTATGTGATGTGTTTTGAGGCCTTGATTCTCCTTGTGTTGCATTCATATATCTAGGCAAGGAGACTTTACAGCCATGAGATAATATAACTTTGGATGTGATGGTTGTAAGTGTCAAATAACATGTATATGCATGACAGCATGAGCTGTGAATGCATCTTGTTTAAGTCATTGGAGGATCTTGTAAGCAATGTGTATTGTGCCACAGATCATTCAGCCCACATCTGGCCTTGCCAAACTATTGTATGAGAGGCATATCAAGACTCACTGTGCCCTTAAGAGTGCCACATAAGCCACATTGATGATGATCACATGATGTCATGCATGGAAGTGGTGTAAATGTAATTGTCATGTAGGTTGTGTTTGCTCAGCCTGCAGAGACCGGGGCCTGTTCAATGTATCTCCCAGTATGTGACCTATTCCAGACTGGGGTAGTTACTGTGGCAATGCAACAGTAGACTGTGCCCACTCCCTGTAGACCTGCAAATCCTTGCATGTGGCCAATATGAGTCTGTAGTGGCAAGTCATGGCCTGAATGACATAATCCATCGACTAGATTAGGAATGGGTAGTGGGGTAAATTCCTGAGCTCATTCATATGTGCTTTTTGCATCATTGTCAATGTGTGTCATTGACTCATGACAGGTCCCTTACTCCCATTGTTCTGTTGTCACCTTTACATTAGTCATATTTGTCAAGTACAGGTGTATTACACAAGTGACAAACTCACAGTGCATATAGATTCCAGGGAGACCATGATATGTGTCTCAGCTTAGTTACATGTCAAAACATTAGGTCAAACATACCTTTGTATGTTGGATGCTATCTGTGTAGGTTTACCACATATGGTCAAAAGTGTGTTCTGTTGTCCAAATACATACCATACAACCTACTCTGAAGTGACATTAGTCTACATTGGGTAGGCCACATGCTCACACATGCACATGGAAGAGACTTTCTGTGCCCACCATGGCAGCCCTTTCATTGTCATTGAAATCTTACGGTGAATTCTGTACTATGGTAGTTACCTGTAGGGACTGTATGCAGTGAGTCAATGTTGCAGAGTGTAAATATGTCTGTCCCGTCAGACCCATGGAATTTACCCTTCAGAAGGCCACAATGGTATGTTGTGTGTCATTGTGGCTCACATCACAGTTCATGTTGCTTGAGCCTGGGCAACCTGATTCCGGTAGGTTTGCTTAGTCAGTATAGGCCATGAGCAAGGTAGTGGGTTAGTCAGTAGATAAATCCAAGTCATGTCCCTGTACTCATCGGCATGGGTGCTTTACACTTAAAGATGTTGTGCTTGTTGTATCTGACATGTGTGACACTACCATTTGGCCAAAAAGTTGTGCTTGTACCCTTTTGATTTGTCTCTTGCATTCATACAGGTCAACGCCCATCAGTAGAAGGAGTTTGGAGAGCCATCACCTGGAAGGTGCAGACCCTGGAGGTCATAGTCCATGGAGCGCCCATTGTTGAAAGAGGTGGGAAGACCTGAGTTGCTGGGCCCAGAAGATCGCTGAGGTCTAGCATGGGCTTTCCTCCCAATGTGAGCCGGGCCCATGTCAGAGCCTGAGCCCCCCCAATGGCTGCATTCTGGCAGCGGCCTACCCGGAGCTTGATGGGCATTTGAGTGGAGCACAGCAGCTACAAGGGGGTAAGTCAAGGGACTATTTCAGCCTGTAACATTGCCAAGTTGATGTGTTAGGTTCTGCCATCTCCCCCTGAAGATTGGAAATGGGCCATGTGTGACACACAAGATGAGTAACTGTTTGTGTAGGTATTGTAGTTGGTGCCCTGCCTATTAGCCAGTGACCTAGGAAACAATAGAGTCCAAAGCAACATAAAATAATGAATCACTTTCCTCAGCCATGTGTCTGCTCAAGTGAGTATATTGTCATCTGTCCCCCACGGACCACATGCCTTCAGTGTGTCACAAGTGCTGGTGCTTCACTACAGTCTGTCATGCGAAGGTGGCCATCATACATGTGACAGAGCATAGATTGCTCTTTGGGTGCATTCACAAAGCAATATTCTTCCTTGGTAAATGGTAAATGTTCATCGACATGGATCACTATTGCCATCATTCCTTGTGCCTACATGCTAGCATGTGTTCCTTTCATTTTTGCCAAATCATTTTCACTGCTGTTTCATGCATGGTCTACCTGCCTTCACGGGATAATGTCTGACTTCCCTCACATATGTTTGCGTGCCAACATGTGTTTGGATATGGAAATATGTGATGGGGCTACAATTCATGTAGTGCCACAGCCAAGAGTGTTTCACCATTGATTGGTGGCTCACACATACCCTCCCCTCTCATTGCATGTAATTTGGCAGGTACAATTGCAGTAGCAATGAAGGACATGACAGGTAGGACTACAGTGTTAACCACAATGTGCATTTTGATGCCATTGATGTAGAATCATGTGGCAAAGTGCTTTTCACATGTGAAATGGAGAGGGTTCAACAGCTAAGTGTTCACATGCATCATGGATTAACTTGCAGTTATGTTGGAATCATATGTGGTTGTGTAAACCATTCATCCAAGGGAATCTGTGTTTGCATGACAAAAAGAGACAGTGACATGGCTTCCCATTGGGCAACATGTTAAGTGCCTCCTACAAGTACGTGAGGATCCCTTGGCCTCTGCAACATTCATAGGAGTATTAACTTCTACTGATTCAATCAGAGTATGTTATTGGTAAGAGTGCCAATCTAGAGAAGTGTTACCCCTGGGGCTAGCTGATTCATTGTGTTGTGGATTTTGTAGACATTTCTCCCTAACATTTTGCCCAACTTTTCTCCAGTGTACATTTACTTGCAAGATGTGTTATCTATTTGAGCTAAATTAGTACAATCTCCATGAGTCCATTTAGATAATGTACACATAGTCAAGTGACCATTGTTGATTTGTTTCCAGTATGACATGGGTGTTTCCATGTCACCGTCTTCGGGCTACTGTACTTCTTTCAGCAACATGGCTGGAATTTTTTAGGCCATCATTTCTTAATGATGTGGAATTGGGTATATGAAGATTTGTTTGATGCATGACCTCATGTGGGATCTGTGTAAATTAACCTGGAATTGTCCTACTATTGTATGACAACAGCTAACTGAGGGATGCTACAGGACTCAAACCATAGAAAGTGATAAGGTATCCTACTTGTTCAATGGGTACTGTGATTGCACAACTTCACCCGTGCAGTGGAGGTGTCTGTGATTCTGAATTTCCTGTGGGCAACTGTTGGCAGTTTATGTATCATTCATTCATATGGTGTGGCAAATGTCGGAGCCAGGTGGCATAGCTTGTGGCTCCTGTACGCCATGGTAATGTTTGCTAATCACAGTTGTTGTTCAACAGTGATCAGGAACATGTAATGACCCTATTTATCTTTGTGATTTCAGCATCATCCCAGGCAAGTGGAGGAGACAGGGCAGCCAGGTGGGAAAGCAGCTGGCAACAGTATCTCCTGTCATGAGATGACTGACATGGAGGGGCCCAGATTGGCCCAGAGGGTCAGGTGAGTGCCACGGAGGACACAGGATCACCCTCATCATCATCTGATTCTTCCACCAGTGGTCACACCCTAGTGGTGGCGGACCAATCACGACCTGCACCTGTTTCATCCTTGTCCGCCACTCCCAGTTCCATCACCACCCTCCCTCTTGCTCTCTACCCATTTGGCCATGCTCACTTACCCAAAAGGGTGGTCGTCTCCTTTGCCCCAGGCACGTAACCCCCCTACACCCATTACCCCTGCTACCCTGAGTGAGGATGCTATTGACCTCCTGAGAAGTATCTCTGTGGGTCAAACTGCCATTTGGAATGCCATCCAGATGCAGGACAGCCAGCTCCAGCAGATGGTTGCCTACCTGGAAGGCATTGATAGTGCAATGTCTGGCCTACAAAGAACTTTTCAGGCTCTGGCCTCCTCACTGACAGCAAATCCACCATAGCCCCAGACACCACCCCAACACCCACAAACACAGCAACAATTCCACATTACCCAGCACCTCCACCTTGCAGCCACCCAAGAAATGCACATGCCCACACTCACACATAAAACAGACACCATGCAAACCTAAGCATACCTCAGACATGCACACACCAGCAGCATTAACACCCACAGACAAAACAACCACTCCCTCTACCTCCAAAACCTCAATCCCTTTTTCCCAAGGAAAGTTTCTTTGTTGATCTTTCCCTTTCCCCATGACCTCCCCCCTCCCAAACCCAAGAGGACCCCACCTACATCCCAACCCATCCCTTCCACATCCAAGTCCTCACTGTCACACCTGCCCACCTGCAAGCTCACATACTCTCCCCCCAATGAAGCCCTCCCCTCCTAAGTAGAAGCCCAACCCTCCCAAACCCAAAGCCACCCGTCCCAAATCCGACCACACCTCACCCAAGAACGATCCCTGACGTGCCTGCATGCCCACTTCATGTCCCTTCCCATGGAGGTTACATGGCAGTGATCGAAGCCACGCTGGAGCACAGTACAGTGCATAGGCTAACATTTGAACTGCCCAATGGCCTTTGATCTTTTTCATTTCCATTCAATAAACCCAAGTTGGTGTTTTTTAGGCACACATTTGTCCTGCCATTACTTTTCTACCTTTTTGTTGTCCCTGAGTAATTTGTGTTGTATGCCAACAGTTGTGTGTGTTTCACCCTGATTGCTGATCCATATTGCTGTGATTGGCAAGATCTGATTTTGTAGGCAGTGCTGGTGTCACCCAGAACACGGGTAGATGATCGCTGTATAGATGTTGGTGGTACTCCATTTAGGGTACCATTGGATTGTGTTTGTTTGATGTGGTAAGTATTTCATCTTGGGTTGGCCAATGTCAGCATGTATTGTGTTGGAATTTGTCCCCCTGATGTAGATTGTACATTCATCTCATGTGAGCATGCTAGAGTTTTGTTTGTCCACACAAAGAGGGTGTTCAATTGTGTGTTTGATCTTAGATTCAGTTGTGTCCACAGCAGCATGTATTCTGGCCTTCCTCTAAGAGCAGCAGCCACAGCAAGACAAGTGTGACCTGCTCCATGGTAGCACAGGATGTGTGATGCTACCTGCAGATGAGTTCTTGCCTTTTATGCCTCTGTTTCTGCCAGCTGGGACATGGTGGTTGAACTACCACAGTCATGTTGGCAGAAGTCAACATCATAATCTATTCTCTGGCACTGATTGAGGATGAGGTAAATAGGTGACTACAACTCAGGGCAGGCAAGGCTCTGCAGATGACTTGGTGTAACCCCACATTACTGATGCTGGAACCCTGCTCCGATCTCTTGTCGCCTCTGTTTCTTCAACATATGAGGGATAACGCCACCATGGGATCCACCATCCTTATGCCTTATCTACACTACCCTGTCCATCTCTTCTCTCCCCCATGGACAGCATAACTAGTTAGAGGATTTGTATAGGTAGTGCAGAGATTACTCCCTCTAGCAGCAACACTACATACATTATTTTGAGGTTTTGCCACGTTCTTCACATGAACTCGTCACTGCAAAACTTGCCCCAAGTGGGGTTATGTCATGATTTTTAACTGTCAATTCTTCTACTATGTCCCATATATCCTGTTCATATACCTCCTGCAGTGATATGCAAGCGTTTTCTGTCTAACATGTAAAACATTTGATAAAGAGCATTTTCTTAAAGAAGTAAGTATATTATACCTATAAGTATTGTAAAATCAAAAGGTCTTGGACTAACACTAGACTTAAAAATAACATCATCAGACTGCTTCACTTTCATACATTTTTACTTGATTTTATTCCTGCTTGTTACCACTTTCCTATCACTTTATCAAGACTTCACAATGTGTAGTACCACCCACGTTTTTGAGCTTGCATCTGTTTTTGTTTTTGACTTGCTCAGGTCTCTGCACCTCAGCTCTGTGTTCTGAGGTTGTCGGGACCTTGTTTCATAGTTAGGCCGACATTCTAAGGCACCTGGGGCCAGATGTATCAAAGAATTTTGCATTCGAAAATGGTGCGAATTCGTAAAATCCACCATTTGCAAATGCAAAATAGCCTTTCACAATGTATGAAAGGCATTGCCGTCCCATTTTAGGGAATCACATTTTTTTGCGATTCCCATTAATTGTAACTCTGAATAGGAAATCGCAAGTTCCCTAAATAGGAAATCGCAATTAGGGAATTGTAAATGCGAACTGGATAACTCCAAGTTGGTAGTAACCATGTACATTTTTGAAAAATACATTAAAAATGCATTTTTTTAAAGTGCCATGTAGCAAACACATGTGCGCTTTACATGTGCAAAAATGTTTTTTTTCGGGGGTGTACATCAAAGTGGGCCTTAAGGTCCTCAGCACCCTTGGTTTTGCATTCCCTAGTTTGGGAATTCCTAAAAGAATTTGCAGATTAGGAAATGCAAAAGCATTCGCACCTATGAGCCTTCAGGCCTATAGGAACAAATGGAGTCTCATTCCCTTATAGCGATTCTCTAATAGTGAGTGCAAGTTTTAAGTAATCACTATTCTGTTACATTCCATTTTGCATTACCTAAATAGCGATTACCTAAAATTCGCTATTTAGGTAATGCAAAATGTAACTTTGATACATCGGGCCCTTGGTCATTGAGTAGTAGTTATACAACATCCCTTGTTTTTACTAGGGGTTCTAAGTGATCCGCTGTCCATCCCTCTGTAGGGGGGATTTAGTGCATTTAAGGATTTGCTTCCAGATACCAATGTGGTACTACCATATTCCTCTGAGGCTCTTTCCGTGCCAATTTCTAGTCTTATATAGTCGCTCACAGATCCAGCTCGCGACCTGCTCGGCTTTCAAGGAGGTCAACCACGTTTTGTTTGGAGCACAAGGTAGGCTTGCAGGGCAATTTATACAACTGTAGTCTGTGGGAAGCATTTGCCATTTGGAAGGGTGAAGATGATTTCAAAGTTAGTGACACCGAAACCCAGTAGAGAGTTGGGACTCAAACAAGCTTAAGGTCATTGATGGCAATGGCATTTGTAGATCATAAATAGTAAATATTTTGAAGGAACTGCGAATGATAAATACTTGGCAGCCTGAGCAAAACATGTTGCTGCTCAATTAATTTCGGAGGTATCGAACATAAGAACACGTTATTAGTATGGGTCCTGGTGTGTTCGAGGATATGCAGCATGTTTGTGAATGAAGCGAACACTTCAGGCTTACTTTGAGGACAACATGAGACAAAGCGATTGTTGCTGTCTCCAACATCTAACAACTCCTTTAAACAGCCTAAGTACGGGTGCAGGATTAGGATTGGTAAACAAGGGCACCGGGCGATGCATTAAATATCAAAACAATTCTTCCATTTCAACGTGTTGTAATTACTCCTTAAACAGGCTAAAATTTCACAACTGCTCTTTATCAACAGTTCATACAATATGAGTTCAAACAGTAAGTCTCATGTCTAAACTAAAAATATTAGCGTCTATTTCCATGAATAGTTAACAATCATACAACGGCAGTTTTCACTTCATTTCATGTTTTAAATGTCTAACAGATTTATAATATTGAGTAGTGGAATGCTGACGGTTTGTGCAGTAGTGATGTAATAGCATGCCTGAGAAGATACATTCGAGTAAACGGACCCCCTGTACTTTCAGATGTCCTTTTGAAATTAAGCAAAGGACAATTTTACTCTCATTCGTCCTACTGGCCACATCTATTGCACTTCATCCAAACCCTAGAGTATCTCTTTACTTGGTCCTTCCTCCAATGAGATAAGAAATGCAGATGTGATCTCTTTGTAGGTAACACGTCTAGTTTTTGCAGGAGAGTAACTGACGCAGCAGGAGCAAATACCTTGATGTGTGTCCTTATTAT
Source organism: Pleurodeles waltl (assembly GCF_031143425.1). Classification (NCBI taxonomy): domain Eukaryota; kingdom Metazoa; phylum Chordata; class Amphibia; order Caudata; family Salamandridae; genus Pleurodeles; species Pleurodeles waltl. The sequence continues at coordinate 524,085,767 of NC_090442.1, forward strand.
TTAGCCTCGACGACTTTTTTTACCAGTAGTAGATTGTCAACCAAATAAACGTTGCTAGATGTCTGTGTGAGCTGCTGTTTTGCAGAAGATTCTAGTGTGAGCTACTGCTGAAGAGCTTCTACCATAACCAATGGGATATTGGTGCTGAGGTGAAGAGAATGTTAGGCGGGTAAGACAAGGATCCTGAGGAGTCAAGACTAGAAGAAGAGAATGCGGCAGATGCCGGGAGTCAAAGATTTCCCTACATAATATCAACAGAAATCTTTATATAGATAGCACCTGGGCTAACTGATCATTTTTGATTTTAGATTTACCCGTGCCTTCTCCCAAGCTTATCTTGAGAGGCATTCCAGGTCCCTGAAATCTCAGATGCGTTTCAGTGAACCAGCCTCCCTTCCACAGTGAGGGTGTTGCTGATGGGAGGAAGATACCATAATAAGTAGTATTTTAGGAGAACCTAAAGACACCTATTTGCACAATCACCCATAAATTCACCTGTGTAGAAGTAAATGTGATTTCAAAGAGAAGCAGTTGTATTAATCACTGTCTGGTGAGAGAAGCACATTTATTGTAAAGTCACAAGTTCACAGTAAAGTCAATACTACTTCTTAGACATTCTTTTGAAAGGACATTAATGACAAGTGCTACTCATATCAAGACTGCAGATAGGAGGTATTGGACAGATGTAAACCAAGTTTATGTCCAGTAGAGATAATGAACTGCATGTTCAGTTGCCTATTTAAAAGGTAATAATCTAAAGAACATTTCACCCTGGAGAAATTGTTTATTGTATTCACTGAGCACATTATATTTCAGAAATGATGTATTTCCCATCTTTTGCATAGGAGTAGGAATGAATTGACTTAGTTAGATTTAGGTCTGCACTTATCGAATTGATTCTTGTAGAACATAGGGCCGGATGTACCAAGATCCTTTGTGGTTGGAGACCTGGTGGAGATTTCTAACATACAAAATCCATTTTACAAGTCTTAAAAGTGTACCTGATTTATGAAATGGGTTCTGCAACCCCTACCAAATCATAGTTTGAAAGAGTAGTATAAGAGGTTTCCTTCTAAATTGAGATTCGGTCACCTAAGTATAACTGGCATTGAAATTGCAGTTACAAACTATTGAGTAGTTACTGACTCACAAAATCTGGGCGGCAGCCTTGGTGAGGAGAATGTAGTTGTCCAGGAGGCCACTACCTGCTTCCGCTCCCAAAATGGAAAACTTTTATTTCAAAGCAGCACCAGCTCCTTAAATGATCAAGGGCTGATTTCAATCAAAACAAGATGTCTGTTATCGAATGCATTCACAAGGATGGTGGTCATCTGTCCCATGCAGCTCACCATCCCTGCAATTGTAGCCAATTACAAGGGGTAGCAAATTTAATCTAATCTTTTATTTTCTGTACCTCATCCATACTTCCTTGGAGTTTGCAAAATATTCATACTGATTGCAACCCTTGCAAGCAGATTCTGAACTCAGGCTAGGATGGCAGCATGCATCACTGTAGGAAAGCCCTCCTTTTTACCCTTGTCACCCCAAAAGTTTTGGACAGATACTGGTGGTTACTGACTTTTTACTGTGCCCTGGGTACTGCTTACCAGTCCCACTGCCAGTGCTCTGTGTAAAGTGGAGATGAAAATTAGGCTAACTATAATTGGCAGTATCAACCTACCTATAAGTCCCTAGTATATTGTAGGGCATGTAGGTTTAGGGAACCCAAGATATGTAGTGCACCCATAGGTGCACTGCTGAGGTGCCCATAGTCATTTTAAAGGCAGGCCTGCATTGCTGGCTGCAAATTCAACTTTGGAATTAAAAGTACTTCCAAAGTTTTAAACAACCTTACTTTTACATATAAGTCACTCCTAAGGCATGCCCTAGGTGCTCCTAGGGTTGGGTGCCATGTAACTGTAAGCAGGGACCCTATAATATTGTTTAATACGCCCTAGTGGGGTAAAATAGCCAAATGTATTTTTTCCTCACTGTAGTGGATGGGCTCCTTAGGCTAAAATGGGGATACTTTATTTTAATTAATAGAGTCCCTTTAGGAGTCTGATATCTCGAGTTTGGTATCAAGCTAATTGTTATGATAAATCCCACAACTTGCCATTGTTGGATTTAATATAACTAGTTCAGGGAAAGAGTTTTAAAACTCTACCTGAAAGTTGCCAACTTCAGCTCTGCAGTTCCCTTCTCTGACTGGCCAGCCTCTGGCAACCTGGCCCGGCTGCCTTGATGAGGTGTGAAGAGGCCGGGGCTGAGCACAGAGGAAGTGCCTGGGGGAGGGGATCTGCCTCAGCAGATGGTAAAACACCATGGGGGAGAGCAGCCAAACTGGTCCTCAAAGGAGGGAAGTACATTTGGAGCAGGTCAGGATCCCCCCCATTTCCTGCAACCCCAGACAATTAGGTGACCTCTTGATAAGATTGGGGGAGAGGGGTATGTTAAGGATTTGTAGCCACACCAGTGGGTGGGCTCAGCCAACCCTAACCTCCAAAATTCAGTTTCAGCCATGTTGGATTTATAAAGAATGTTGCGCCCTGGGATTGATTTTTGCCACACTTCCCACGAAGTGGTCATCCAAGGGGGCAGTGGCCTGTCTGTGAAAGTTGCCATCCCCCCCGCTTTTCACCCCAGGAGCAAGAATAATATGGCAGAGCTGCACTCATACCTCAGATCCGTACAAGGAACAACCTCAGAAGAAGAAGGACTGCCCTGATGGACCCCTGACCTGCACTTGGACATTGCACTCTGAAGGACTGCACCAGCTGCACACTTGGCTTCACCACTAAAAGAACTTTGCCTGTCTTCTAATGGTTCAAGAAGGGACTCCCTGCTTGCTTCAAGTGTAAAATAGCTAACCAGACCCCCCTGCATCAAAACATGAAGGAACTGACCAGCTGACCATTGGCTAGTGGCCATGTTTGGATTTGAACCAGGTGCATTCTGGGAGTTGGAGTCCTAACCCTCAGGGAGCAACTCAGAGCTTCTGGAACCTTGGGGTGAGCTGTGGACTCCTAAAAGACCTTCCAAGACCTGTTGGAAGACGATTCAGAAGTTTGGAAAGGTTTGGAGAACTTTTGGAAAAAAACTCCATAAAGGTACCGACCCACTGTGATGAGTCAAGTTGGCTTACCTCAACCGTGACCCGGCCTGACTTGCGTGGGCTCCAGAAGACGGGAGGGCAATCTGATGGCATCGAAATTGGCTTGCTGTGGAGGGTCATCTGTCATTGGAGAGAAAAAGCTAAAAAAAAATGACAAAGTCAGAACGTAAAAAAGTTGACCGGGACTTCCTGCGCAGCATATCTGAGGAGGGCTCCAGGGATCCAGGGATGTCGGATCAAGATTCAGCTTTAGCTTGGATGAAGATTTCTGTCCTGAAAAAACCTCTCTAATTGAAGCTCTTTATGGGTAATGACTGACATTTTTTCTCTTATCATCTAACCATCTTATAATAGGGATTCTTTCCTTTATGGAATGCACTTTATGCATTCATTAGAAATTATTGATTCCTTATTTTGATCATTGACTAAACTGACGATTAATATTGATGAATTCATTTCATACTTACTCAATAAAAATGAACTACTAAAAGATTTGATTAATAAAGCTTTTAAAACTCACATCAACTCTTAGAATTAACTGAGAATAAATTGAAACTGTGATGATACATTAACTTATGTACAGCTAGTGGTTAATGTCATCTAACATCAAAGGTCCAGACAGACCAGAGAAAGCAGGGATTTCTCCCTGATGAGTTGGTAAGATTTAACTTGTAAACTGATATTTAAACTAATCCCAGTTCCAGCAAAGTGGGTAGGGAGAGGCGGGTTTACTTTATGAGAAAGAGGAGCTGTAATTAATTACCCTGACTTAGAGATATGCTCATGTCCTATAGCCCAAAGCCTGAATTTTGAAGGTTGACAGAGTGCGGTTTCTTAGGCAGTTGCAGAATTGGAGGTGTGAGTATCAATAGGGTCATGCATCGCAATGTTTTTCATTATTGAGGTTTTTGATTCTATGTGTTGAATTACTTGACAATGCTTATGCACTTATTTTCAAGAAGTTCAAGAGGTCATCAGACTAAGAAGTAGTCTAAGTTCCCAGGATAGACATAGATAAATAAGAGTTGTTTATGATTTTCTCTTCTGCTAAGGTTTGTGGTGGGGGTCGCGAGGTACTGTCAACTGCATAATTAAAATAGGGGCTGTAACGATTTGTTGTGATTGGACCAATATTGATTGATGTTAGTGGAACCTAAGGAGCAAAGTTGAATCTGCATTGATTCCGGTGATTTCCCACTGGTCAAGATTTCATACACAATTGTGAAAAATCTTTTTGAGTTTGACACTTCAGAGGGTGCAAAAACTTGAATATTCCGGTTGTTCAATTGTCTTTTTCTTTTCTTTAGAGGAGCAGACAAAGATTGTTATTTTGTGTTTACATAGAGTTGTAGAATTATAGCATTGTGTGTGTAGGAGACATTTGTTAATGAGAGTTAACTGCTGCGAGGAGTGAATTGATAAATCATTTGTGCTGCGCTGGGATTTGGTCGGTTAGTGTGAAACACTGTGCAGTGATTGGAAGATCTGTTTGCAGAACCGCACTGAGATTGGAGGATAGGCCTGCTAAGAATCTGACGTATATGGAATAGAATCAAAACATTGTTTGCCATTTGTTGAATTAATCTGAAAACATGAACATTTTAAAGCCTTTAAGAGTTTGTGAGGGGAGATGTGACAGTTCCAGTACAGGAAGGTGAAGGTGAGGGGCTCCCGAGGGTACACCAGTACAGGAAACGCCCTTAAGACCGACTCCTGAATAACGAAGTCCTGGTTAGTGAAAGCGGAACAAACTTAGTTGTTTTGTGCCTTAACCACGCATGTGCTGAACAACGCACATGCGTGGTTAAGGCACAAACAAGGGAGTCGGCTGAGGAGGATGATGTGATGAGGCGAGGACTCAGGTAAGTGGGGCGGGGTGGGGGTCAGGGTTTTAGTTTTAGCGGCGGGGTGGGGGGTCAGGGTATTTTCTGTTTTAGGGGCAGGGGGTGGGGGGTCGGGGTTTTAGTTTTAGGGCCCGGGTGGGGGGGTCGGGGTATTTTCTGTTTTGGGTGGGGGGTCAGGTTTTATGTTTAGAGCTGGTGTGGGGGGGTCGGGGTATTTTCTGTTTTAGGGACGGGGTGGGGGGTCGGGTTTTAGGTTTAGGGCTTGGGTGGGGGGTCGGGTATTTTCTGTTTTAGGGCAGGGGCGGGGGTGGGGGGGTCGGGGTTTTAGTTTTAGGGGTGCGGTGAGGGTCGGGGTATTTTAAATTTTAGGGGTGGGGCGGGGTGGGGGTAGGGGGTCGGGGTTTTATTTTTAGGGGCGGGGTGGGAGTCGGGGTATTTTCCGTTTTAGGGGCGGGGTGGGGAGTTGGGGTTTTTGGTTTTAGGGGTGGGTTGGGGGGTCGGGTAATATTCGGGGCGGGGTGGGGGAGTTTAGGTTTAGGGGCAGGGTGGGGGGCTCAGAGTAGTTTTAGGGGTGGGGTACTTTAGGTTTCAGGGATGGGGTGGGGGTTGGGGTTGTTTTAGGTTTTGGGAGTAGGGTGGGGGTCAGTTTTAGGGGCAGGGTGGAGGGTTGGGGTTTTAGGTTTTAGGGGTGGGTTGGGGGTAGGGTAATTTTAGGGGTGGGGTGGGGGGTTGGGAGGTTTAGGTTTAGGGGCAGGGTAGGGGCTAGGAGTAGTTTTAGGGGTGGGGGTTGGGGTACTTTAGGTTTCAGGGTTGGGGTGGGAGTGGGGTTGTTTTAGGTTTTGGGGGTAGGGTGGGGGTCGCAGTAATTTTAGGGAGGAGGTGGGGGTTGGGGTAGTTTTAGGGGCAAGGGTGGGGGGTTGGTGTGGTTTTAGGGGGGGTGGGAGGGTTGCGGTTTTTTTTAGGGGTGGGGGGCCAGGTGGGACGCATGCAGGAACAATAGATGCCTATCACTAATGCCTTTACCAGGAATGCCTTTACAACGAAAAATCGTTAAGGCATTCGTGGTAAAGGCATTAGTGGTAACAACGAGGTCGATGCTGAGTTGCATACATGTTTGTAGCTTCATTAGTGGTGCAAGATCACTGAAAATTGAGTTTTCCAAAATATGGTACATTTGAAATTAGAATTATCAATTGATTTAGAACAGTGGTTCCCAACCTTTTGACTTCTCTGGACACCTACTTTATCATAACTGGAACCCGGGGACCACCACTGAAATATTATTGGAATCTGGGAACCCCCCCACTGAGTCATTATTGAAAGCTGGGGACATTGGGCCAGATGTATCAAAGGATTTTGCATTCGCAAACGGTGCAAATCAGTAAATTCCACCGTATGCGAATGCAAAATCGCCTTTCATGATGTATGAAAGGCATTCAAAGTGCAAATGTAAGGAATCGCTAAAATAGAGATTCCTTGCAACTGCGACGAGATGATGCGAATTGCATACTGCGATTCGCAAATAGCGACGTGAATTTGAGATTTGCATTCTGCGATTCGCAAATTCCCTATCGCAATGCAATGCATCAACAAGTTGCAAATCACAAATATTTGCAGAATGGGTTTTTACATGTGCAATTTACCACAAACTGAAATCAGGTGGTAAACAGGTGTAACCTATGTATAGAGGCCCAGAATGACTCAGCCTCCTTTCCACAATGGCTGCACTCTACGTCATGGCGAAGACAATGAGGATCCTGGCAGGTCTGAGGAGAGGGAGGAGGAGACAGAAGCACATTTTCAGAGTGCGCATTACTCTTTTGACCAGACAGAGTAGGAGATATATGATAAGTACAGGTTAAACTCAGCCATGATACTTGACCTGATAGCTGATCTACAACCCCTACTGCAGCGAAACACACACAGGACCAATAGCATACCCACCCATGTGCAGGAATTATGCTCCGTACATCTCTTAGCCTCAGGGAGCTATCAAGGGGTCATAGCAGCAGCTGGAGGTGTCTCACAGAGTGCACTTTCATGCTTCTTCAATGCATTCCTCAATGCCATGCTTAGCAAAATCCATCAGCACATAAGATTCCCCAACACCCCACAGGAATTGCTACAAACCAAATACGATTTCTACCAGATTGCCCAATTCCCACATGCCATTTGCTCCATCGATGGGACACTTATAGCTATCTGTCCGCCATCGGCCACAGAGTATGTTAATCGGAACAGAAAGAGTACACATTCCTTGAACATACAAGTCATAAGCAATGCCTCCAAAGTTATAACGGATCTTATGGCCAAATACCCAGGTAGCACACATGACTCCTACATCTTCTGGCACAGTGGAATACACACAAGACTACTTGCTGGGGAGTTTGGTGAAGGATACCTACTTGGTAATGTAATAGTTGACAATGTCGCCTTGATGTATATGGAATGTCACGGATAACAAATACTCATTTTACTCTCCTGTCATTCTAGGAGACAGTGCCTATGCAGTGCGCTCCTTCATACTTATACCCTATCTGAATCTTACCACGCCAGGCGAAAGGAGGTATTATGCAGCACCAGGACGACATGCAGCGTTGTAGAGAGGACCTTCGGCCTGCTGAAGAGCCGTTTCAGATGCCTGCACAAGAGTGGTGGTGCACTGCAATACAGCCCCGAAAACATCTGCAAAATTGTGGCTACATGTGCTATGTTGCACAACATCGCAACAACAAGGGGGATACCAGTGGAACCCACAGAGCCTGATTCCGATGAGGATGATGATCCCTTGCCACCCCTTCAGCCAGCAGACAGAAGCAGTGCAGCAGAGGGCAGACAAAGATGTGCTGAGATCACGTGCAACTATTTTTGATGTAAGTAATGACAACACCACGTCAACATTTATGTATGCTGTAGGTAGCATCTTTATTGCCTTGACTTCAGTTAATATATGTGTGATTAGGACATAGGTAAGCACTATACACAAATAGGTGCTAGTAACAGTGTCACACTATTAGCATCATAGTATCACTGCATTGCTACATGATATGCAAGTCCCCTGTACCTCTCAACATTACTTTCTACGTCCACGCACTCCACTTGCGTGCTCAGTGGTCTTGGTGGCACCTCTTCTTGCGGGTTCCAAGACAGTACTGTGTCTGGTACTGCAATGCCTAGGATCCATCACAGGGGCTGTGAGACTGCTGAGGCTAGAGAGCTCCTCACTATCCCCACCACCTATTTTGCTGTTTGTAGTACTCTGTGCTGTCTGCATTGTCTCCAAAACATTGGTGATTTGCACCAATCATTGTGCAACATCCCAACGCTGGGGCAGGGACTGCTGTCTGTCGGTGCATCTAGCCTTTGGGGGTGGTGTGGGTACTTCATCCGGCATTTCATCAGAGTCCAGGTTATATTCAGGGTGTGGTAGCACTCTAGCCCTGTGTCTAGCTGGTGCTTGTATGAAGGACTCACTGGCGTTTTAGTCTGACTGTGGCTGACTTTTGCTATCCCCCACATTTCCACCTTCTGCTGCGTCAGGGCCTGGAACATCTGCAACAACAATGTGCAGCATGTCATTCTTGAATATGTACTCACAGTTGCGTAATAGGATTACATTTACCCTGGCATAGTATCTCTGAGAGTCTTTTGTGTCGTGTATGTGTTTGCTTTTACTCTAGCTCGCTATTTATGTGGTAGTTGCTCTTTAGGGATTTGGACTACCACTCCAATAATGCATTGTTGTGTTGTATGTAAGATGGACTACTTATCACACTGCATAGTGCCATAGCTATTTTCTAAGGGCCATTTGTACATGCACATATGGGGAAACATATCATTACTGCCCTTACCTTTGCTGGTGCTGGGTGTGCCTGAGGTGTGAATGTCAGTGACACCACTGACAGCTTCAGGAAGCAGTGTAGACGGTGTCTGGGTGGGTGGTCCTCCTCCGGTGCTCCTTGCCTCCTTCAGCTTGCTTGCTCCCCTCTCTTTGGCACGTAAACGCAAGTCGTACCATCGCGTCAATATCTCCTCGACGGAGCGCGACACCCACTGCGCATATTTTAGTCTGGATGTCTGACTAAAGCTTTCTCTTCTCACTTTCAGGTACCTTTAGTGAGTGTTTTCCAAATAATTTGTTGTGGTTCCTGACCACCTCCTCAATGAGCACCTCCAATTCCTGCTCACGGAGTTAGAGTTTGCGCTTCCTCTCGCCTTTCTCCTTCTCATTCCCATCAGTAGCCATTATCCTGTTTGGTCCTGGCTGACTCTCAAGACTGCCTCCCTGGTGCTTGGCTGGGACTCTCTGCCTGCTCCTGTGGCTGGGGCTTCTGGAAACAGCATGCACTGACTCACTTCCTGGTTGTGATGTCATCAGGCTGTTCCAGGTTGCTGGTTTAGCAAATTTGTAAATACCGATTCACTATTTTTTGTGATTGCGGTTTTTAAGAAATACCTATTACCGACTCACAATTTTCATACATTCCATTTTGCATTTCTTAAATAGCGATTTCTTAAAATTTGCCATTTAAGAAATGCAAACCGTGAGCTTGATACATCTGGCCCCTAATCTGTTAATAATATTTAATTTTCTAGGCAGTTGTGAACACCTGAGAAGGCTTTGTGGACCCCCAGGGATCCCTGGACCACAGGTTGGGAACCACTGATTTAGAGAAAAGCTATGTAAGATGAAGCCACCTCCCCAGGCCTACACAACATGAAGTACTAAATGCTTGGGAGAAAATGGATCATGCTGGAGAAAGGGAGAAATATAAGAATAGGGCAAAGATGCTAGATGGGATGACCTATTGTGGGTTCATGTCAGTGCCTTGCTTGGGCACACTCATTTTATGTTTGCCTTTTTACCTAGTTACATGTTTTATTTCATTTATTCATTTTAATTCGTTTCAGTATGACTAGTTTTTAGCTGGGATGTTTTATTTTTCTAATCGGCTTCTATTCTGCGAAAGTGTTGGTATTAGTTCCTTTACATAACATTTCACACTGTGCCCCTGCTCAACGCTGTACCTGATAGTTTATCTAGTATTGCTGCCACTAGAGCGCAGAGCCAATCTTTGACACTTAGATGCATTACCACGTCAGCCCTGTCTCTACAGTCAACAGAGGAGACAACAGACAGACCCCTGTTTTTAGGTATGGGGACAGGAGTTCCTTCCAGGGACTAGTATGGGTAGAAAGTGCTATCACTGCTATGCTCTCATGTAGAAGCTAGAAGTGTAGGTCACAATTTATAGGCACATGTTTATTTCAATATGCTGCAACTGTTTATCTGTTTCTCACTCATGGTAACAATCCTTACTGTGCTATGTTCATCTTACTAATAACTGCAGCTCATGTCTTTTATCATAGAATACAGTCTTTTCCAACAAATATATTTAAAATTGTCCTGCATCTCTTTGTCTTCCTTTGCGTGTGTGCGACTTGAGCAAATGAGAGAAAAGAACAGGCCCTGCTAACCGCAACTTCCTTGAGTAGTCAGAGTGTTATTTTTTTCTAGGCTGCCACAAATCACCTTTGCTTCCTAGGTTTTGGTGAGGTGCTGCTTGCTTGCCAAAGTGGCTAGGCAGACAGCCTCCAAACTGTGAGGAAATGACTCAGTCACCCACACATGGTGGTGTTGCCGCCCGAAAACCAGCAGCATTACCCTACGGTAAGAATCCTATGACAGACCAAAAGCAGAGGTGGAGGAAATGTATAGTTGAAGGACCTATATTATATCCAGCAATTACTAATAAGAAATCTGAGAATAAAAACCAGAGAGATAAGGATGAACAAGAAGAGAAGAAATCAGACTCCAACAGTGATTCAGGGGATGGTGTTTTGGATACATTATTGGCTGCATGTCCCCCACCTTATGTGGCTCCTACTACAAATATTGAGGGCATATTTACCAAGATTTTACACCATGTTTGCATCACATAAGTGATGGAAATCAGTGCAAAAACTTATTTTACCCACTTACTTTCCAGCTCAAAACTCGTTTTGCGCTGGAATGTACCCCAAAAGTCACAGAAATCAGTGTGATGCACTGCTATGCATTACTTGGCACCAAAGGGGCATTACATGGGTGGAACATGGACATTCAATTGCAAACACCCATGCCTTCTGACACAAAACCCTATCTACAAACAATAGTAGACAGGGTTTTGCGCCAAAAGGTAATGCCATGTGAAAGCAGACTTTAAAAGGAGAAATGTTTTCATTTCTCCTTTCTTTGCATACATGCTGCACTGTGCAGCACACATACAATGTAGGAAAAGTTTTGAGGTGTGTTTAGTATTTTGCAGTGAAAGGGTACCCTTCCAGTACAAAACCTATGCTAGACTCACACACACACGCTGCCGCTGTGGTGCAAAGGCATGTGTGTGGCACACAGCAGCTAAAATCAGTGCCAGTGCTAGGAAGAGGGGAGAAGAGAGCCATATTTCTGTAAATATGGTGCTCTCCTTCTCTCTCCTTCTTATGTAGTGCATTGTTTTATGCTGTTGCCAGGTGCTGCATGACTATTTGGTAAATCTGGTCCTGAAAATGCTACAACATCTAATGCGACAGTGGTTACAGCCCCTGTTGACGTAAGTGTAATATAAGTTAAGAAGCCATTACAAATGACACAGCCTGTTATTAAACAGCCTGTTGTACAGCCTGTTGTTATAAATATAGTACCTGTATGACTTAAGAATGTTCCTACATTGCTGCCTCCAGGTGTTACTGATTCAATTGCCAGCCCCAATTACTAGAGTTATAACAACTCATCCATTAGAGATTTACACTTTAAATGCTCTGATAAATATGGTCCCAAGTATTGTAGTTCAAGGAGCTGTTTGAGAAGCGCCTGCGACAGGGTTCATCCTGACATCGCAGAAATCTCAACTTGTTGCTTGGATACCACTGCAAACTTATAAGTCATTGAGAGAAATGAGAAGGATTGTCCTAATGACACCATTAGCCCACAGCGAGACACATATATTTGAAGATGTGATTATCCCCTATGGTTTGAAGAAGCTGTGGAGAAAAAAAAGACAGTGCAGAAAAACATGCTACTAGTCAACAATCAGAGAAGGAAAGACCAATAAATGTCTTGAGACAGAATATAGAATTGGAAGAATCAATAAGGGAGTGTTTAGATCATGTAGATGTGAATCAATACCAAAAAAAGGAGCTGATTTGTTTGAGCAAAGAGATTACTAGGTGTGCAGCTGCTACACATGACAATTTAACTGGATTGGCTAAAAAATGTGAAGTCAATCTTTCAAAAAGGGTCCTATTGCAGAAAGGTTTCAGGTCACAATTAGATGATGTAGATATTAAGATATTGTGATCACACATTACAGAATTAGAAAAATGCATTTACAAATAGGGCGAATTTGAGAAATTAGAGAGCAAATGGGCAAAGAAACATCAAAAGAAAAACAAACAGCCAGTGTCAGCTGATGTAAATGGTAAGCCACCTCCAGGTCCCCCAGATGAAGGAGAAGCTTTGGCTTATTAATTGAGAGAGATTCCAGGAGGAGAGTATGCCCACGTGCTGTGGAGTAAGGGAAATCTTGCAGCATTTACAAATTATTTTCCAAAGTTGAGGGAGAACCCTATTCAGTGATACACACAAGTCAACAGTTTTGTTAAGATCTCAAAAGTGCTGTGACTTGGCATGAACACTTTCAAATGACTTGTAGGTTGAGTGTAAGATTGCTGTTCAGTGGCCGGGCAGAGAGCCACCAAGGGACGCAGGAACTAATGCACCATCTCCTATAGTAATCAATAAATACAATGAGGTGCTTACTTTTCTAAAAGGAAGGATTTTGCCATGAGATCTATATTATGTGAAGATAAAGAGAACTCAGCAAGAGCCAAAAGAATCAGTGAATGAATATTATGAGCGATTGTTGCAGACTCTCCAGCAACACAGTTGCGAGTCACATCTTGATCGGAGTGATAGGGATTCTTTGTGTCACAGTTTGTTATCAGTTTGAGACCAGAGATCAGTCAGCATATACAACAGAGTGTGCTTTGCTTACAGGCAAAGACATTAGATGAGATCCTGAGATATGCAAAATATGGTAGTGATGAGCAGGAAATGAAGCAGAAGAAACTGAGGCACAGATTAAAAAAGCTGTAGTGCCACATTAGCGCCATTTTTCTTTATGCTAATGTGGCATTAGGCTTCAAAAATCGAGCACCAGATTTACAAAGTGGCACAAAGTGTGCATTGTGCCACTTTGTAACCCTTTGGGCCACATGCATGCGCCATTCATAATGTATGCAAAGGGGACGATCCCCCGTTATGGGGGGGCGGGAAAATGTCGTAAAGAAATCTAAAAGATTTCTTTGTGCTATTTTTTTGCTGCTACTTTTAATGCCTGCTTAGAGCAGGCTATAAAAGGGGTCATACCATTGGTTACATGTACTATGTACTGTTCAGAGTTAGCACCAAAACTTTGGTGCTAACCCTGAACAGTACATCAATAGCGTCAAAAATTTTGATGCTATTGCCCCCTTTTCGTTTTCTCTTTTTCACCTCAAATTCTGCACTGATGGGTGATACATCTGCATGATTTTCACTATCATTCAGTTTCATGAATACCAAAAAATTTGTATACATTTTTTTGATAATATTTCTCTTAAAAAATCTTTCAAATTTGACCATTCTTCCATTCATTGTTTGCAGCCTTGAGAAAGCCCCAGGTGAACACACCACAAGGGGCGAAACACGTGTCAGCTGTCTCTTCTCGCAACCTTTTGGATACTTTCCTGTGCCGGAATTCAATAAAGGCACCTGAAACAAATAACGTGGACTTTATGTATTATTGTCCGTATGCAATCAGAAATTATACTACATTCCACAAAATGATCAAAGTGGGTTCTCAACTTTAGTACTTCTAGATGCTTGTCTTTCCTGGGAAAAACTGGTCCAAACCCCCACCTGACTACCCACTTCTAGATTCAACATTTTTGGGCACTTCTGAGGAAGGGAAACTTGGACCTTCTCTATTCGAGTTTTGAACAGATTTCAATTAGTTCTGGGAGCAGCTCGCGGAGTTCTGCTACATGCTACTCTGCGAAGTGCCCCCAAAACTCTGCTGGGCTACGTGGGGTTCCATGAACGGCGGAGGTTGGGTAAGTCCTGCTGTTCATGTTGAATTTCAGTACCAGGGCTTTCTCCTGCACTATAAAATCAGTGTGAATGGCATCATGTGGTAGGGAAAAAGGGTGGTACCTTCTTTCTGCTGCTGAAGTAGATTTTCTACTCGAGCGACACCTTCCTCAACAGGAGCAGCACCTTTCTCAATGCAAGTGGTAGCGACCTGCTGCAATGCCCGCGTTCAAAAATCTCATTTGTGTTTGTCAATGTAGTGATTTCTCTCACTCGCCAACTTTAACGTTGGCGAGCTGCGCAAGAGAAAAAACTCTGCTTTGCATCACTTTCCGGAGTTCTTCAGAACGCCACGCAGAGTGCAGAGTGGGGAAAACTCAGCAAACTCTGTTGGCGGAGTGGAATTCGTCACCAACCCCTAGTTTCAATGATGCATATTCCACAAGCCCCAGTGGTCTTGCAGAATATTGAAAACCCTAGATTTACTTTGAATCAGATGCCTGGAGCACATTCAAACCCATTCCAGACCCAGAACCAGAACACGTTTCAATAGTTCTCAATGGTGGACAATTAGAGCTTTGACAATTTGCAATGTTGATGCCTGACTGGGGAAGGAAGATTGGATACTTGCAGTCTTGGAGGTAGACCAGAGTGGACCGTTTGTAGAAGGTGAGGTAAATGACCACCAAGTGTAATTTCTTATTGACACATAAGCTACCCGATCAATGGTTAGAACAGCTGAATTCGCAGACCCAAGAAGATCCAAGTTGCAGGTATTACAAATAAACAGATTACAAATCCAATTTCAGAAGACTTCCCAGTAAAAATAGGTTCATTTGAAGAGAACCACCGATTGTGGTGTGTGATTCAAGTCCTGAATACCTGCTAGGATGTGATGTTAGGGTATCTAAGCATACTTGAATGCCGCAATCAAGTTCAACGATATAGGCATTTGGCCTTGTGCAGCTAGGATTGGCCACAGAATCTAGCCCGTGGCAAGGCCCTTCTTCAAATCGTCTACCGGTGGCCAAACACTACTATGCTTGAAACTCAGCTGTGCACAGTGAGGACTTATTCTCCACTCAATGTGTATATGGCCCATGAATGGTGTTCTTTATTAAAAAAAACATACAAATTGACCAATAAAAGAGAATTAAAGTTAGTTATCACAAGCCCTAAAATCCCTAAAATTCAGCAGTCATGGTATGCAATGCACAAAATGCATGCCATAACTTACACTACTTGCTATTCTTAATAAACCACTTTGCCAAATGCACAGAAGGCAAAGCATGATGAGTTATGCATACCAGCACAAGTACCTGTGAGCTACCAATTTGCTTGGTGCCACAGGTGTGCTCCTAAGGTACCATCCTTCCTGATGCAACACTCAAGTTGGGAAAGTCTCATTGTTCAACCATCCGTGAACAAGATGAATCCTAATGCTTTCCATAATGCTTCTTCAGACAGAGAAACTAAGAACATTGATGTTTTAGGCAAACAGTTTGTTCTCCTGCTACTTTGCCCCTACATTCATTGAATTATCTTTCTTCTTGGGCCATTATGCACACACAGACTGGGACAATGCAGGCTAATCTTGTCTGCTCTACCTGAAGATGAGCTTCATATGCATTATTTCCTAAAACCACAAAAGATGGTCAGTAGGAAGCAAAATACATCACTATGACTGATTTAGACACTAGGAACTTTGGCATCCATGCAATCTGTGCTGGCATAATTTTTATATGACATGCTTCGATAGGTGCTACTGTATTTGGCATTAGAACACTATAAGGATAGCTGAACTATAAATCCCTCTGAGGCAGAGCTCACAACTTCCAGTCCAGCTTGTCCAGCCTTTTTCTGGCTCTAGAGAGAGGTGGTGGCCAGCAGGAGATGCAGCACTTCTCATCATATTCCTCACCAGTAGGAGCCCCCAGCAAGCCACTTTAGTTCTTCCTGAGGGGTCATTAGCTGCAATTATTTGGGACCAGTGGGTTGGTCAAATTGTTCAGTCTGGTTACACCTTCTCATTTTTGTCCATTCCTCCTCATGTTTCACCAGTTCATGACCAGACACCAGTGGAGCATGCCTTCATCCAAGCCCAAGCTCAGACAATGCTTAAAAGGGCTTGATCAAATTGGTGCCCAGGGCAGAAACTGGCACAGAATGTTACTCCTGGTACTTCTTTCTTCCCAAGAAGGATTAGAGTTTGAGGCTGATAGTGGCTGATGTTGGATTTCAGGCTTCTGAATGCTTTCCTCAGGAAGGACACGTTCCAAATGTTGACAAAGAAGAGAAAAAGTCCAAGCAGGAAAAGTCTGGAGTTCAAACTCAGGAAGTCATTGACGTCAGTGGAAGGCTGCCCGGATCAGGCCCTGTGAGGATTTCTACCTTCTGACTTAAACTCTTTTCTGGAAGTAGGATTCCTTCTGCAGGGCAAGGTTGCATGAAGGTTGTAGGTAAAGAGGGTTTGACGTCAGATGCCAGTTGGATTTGATGCTGTGGAGAAGAATGCTGCGAAGGTGTAGCAAAATCAAGCCCACAGCAATGCACCCTACGCAGAATGGCTGTCAGGTTGGTTCCGGTCCCAACATGGCTCTCTAAGCAGAAATGTGATGAAAGGTTTGTAATTCCCAGGTTTTTAGGTTCATACAGGACACCGCCCAAAGGTTCCATGACCTCAGGAACAGCACTTCATGATAAAGACTCACTTCAACAGAAGCCACCAGCAGGGTCCACAACAGGTCCAAGAAAAGTGGGATTCTTGCAGCTTTGTGTCACTGTGGCTTAGCAGGTGGTAGGCCAACTGACCCTTGGAGTTCGCTTCTCCTTCATGCGTACAAATGGGAGCAGCTCCAGCCCTTAGGGTTCTCCTCACAAGTCTCAACAGCAGGTGCAGTTCTTCTTATGTCTTCAACAGATCTAGAAGTCATCTGCAGGGTATGCCCAGGGATACCACATTTATGCCTGGAACTAGTTTGTGGGTGGGGAAAGTACCTGGCACCTCCCTAATCAACAGGGGAAAGAGTTCCTTATTCACTTTTTCAGCAGTTCCTGGGTGCCCTCAAGTAAACCATCCTACAGTACCTCTCTCTACCTATAACTAAGGTAGCAGAAACTTTCTTAATTTGTGCAGAACTCCAGAGGTGTGGCCAGGGAAATGAGCACTCCTCCTGCGTGGTTGCTCAAAACCAGTTTTTGGACTTCTCCTCTCCACTGAGATCGGTGCCTAGGTAGACAACAGAACGAAACAAGGGGCAGGCCCAGGACTTGTGAAGATAGTTACATTCCAGTGAACATAGTGTTACATTTGTCACCTCAAGAAAAGAATTGGAAGTGTGCATTGCCACAAAAGCTGTATAAGAAGATGAAAAGATCAAACCAAATCAACAACATTAAAACACACTAAAAAAACAACAACATTGAATCTTTTTAGAGCTTCCAGCCCAAAGTGTGTTGCGAGTCGGCTCTGTGACTAACCATTGCTTTCAGCCATGCACTGTGGGAGATGACTGACTGTAGTAGGTTAGGCATAGGGCCTGGATGCAGGCCAGTCCCAGCTGTCAACCACTGTAGCTCACCGCCAAAAGCCATCCACAGCATGTTTGCTGTGCATGGCAGATTGGCCGCTTGATATGGATGCAGGCAAACCAAAGTGGCCAAACCCTGCTGAGCATAGGCAAAGGCATGGGCAGCAGGTTTGGACTTATGGGAGCTGTTGACAGTTTGGGATGGTTCGGGCATACTTGCATACTGATGAATTTCAGTGGTTTTGCATGTTTGAGCATGTACTATATCTAATTATTTTTTTTCAATGTATGAGATAGATAGACGGATAGATAGATGTGTGGGACAAGCAAGATGGAGAGAGAGGAGGAAGAGTGGGTGATTACCTAGCTCTCATGTCAACGCCTGTGGAACATGTGAGTGGAATGATTGAATAGGAAGTATGACACCATTGTGTGGGTGGGAGCAAAGACAGACAATAGTTGCTAATTGGTATTTCACAGTTTTTCGGCAATTTCGTCTGTTTCCTGGTTTTGTTCCATTTCAGCAGTGCACAATGGAAAAAAAAAGTTTGTGCAAATTCTCGGTGGAAACAAGGAAACCAAAAGGCATAGTAACGGGAAAAAAATCGAGTTTCAGTAATGCACCTTTAGGGCAGGTTACAAAGGCATATATAAGCCGACAGAAGAAAAAAAGAAACCTGTAAGGCGTCTTGCTCCTCTAATAGTATAGGAGTGCTGGAGAAGTCAAAGGATAATCTAAAAATGTGTCTGTCAGTTCCTTATTTGCGTGTCACCTAGCAGATGATTAAAAGTGAATGGGTATGTCTGGACCTTGGATAATGGTCTTCCGATATGTTTCACTGTGTGGTACTTTTGCAGGGCTGACTGGGAACCCAAAGCAGCCCTGGCAATTTTGTAAGGCCAGCCCCTGGGTCGGGGAAGGGGGGTGCAAGCGCGAAACACTGATGCTTTTGTTACTGGGGGCTGATATTTCAGCACCACTGCAAAACTGGCCCCCAGTAACAAAACCGGCGTCCACTTCTGCAAAATCGACCCCCGCCCTTCCAGCCTCCGGAGGAAATGCCCATTGCCCACTACGGCCAGTCCAGCCCTGTACTTCTGAAAGCTTCTGCAGGGCCAGAGGGCCAAAGTCAGATGAGCTTCTCACAGGTCTTTGTCATTGAAACCTGTTCCCACCAAGTATCAGGCATACCAATGGGGAAAAGTTCAAAAGTAAATGATGATTCAACAAGTGCCTTAGATCCTCATAACAAGCAGGTGTTAAAGACAATACACTGTCTGCTTTCTGTTTCTTTGAGCATCCATTAAGGCAACAAAGACCCTAAGTACAGCGTCTTCCTATGCTAAAACTTTAATACTAGTTCACTGTGAGAATTTAAAGCACTGGTTAAATCTTAAGCCACTATGCATTTAGTGTTTTTGGGCAGCTTTGATGAATGTGATGGTACAGTAGGTGGTTTTGGTTGCAGACATCATTGGTCTACACAGTGGAGCAATAGAGTTCTAAAGTTTCCCAGGTCCATGCATGGATGGGTCCCCAGCCCAGGTTTATTCTTTCTATTGCGGGACACGATGCCTTGATTTTATGATACGTTAAACAGTACTGCAAATCCCAAAATTAAAATGCCCAAATGTTTTCCTTTCCAAGGAGTGCTTAATTAATTTGTGACAGTGTTTGTCATTGCTGAAATCTGACATTCATGTTTGAGGACTAGGACACTGTGTGATACTGGGTTACAGTTGCAGTATGACACTAATGCAAAATGATTACTTATTCAATGTGATATGTAATACAATATTTTCATAATGTAACACACACAGTAGCACTGACAACAGTCTGTGGCAGTGGTCTCCTCACTATTGTTCCCATTGCCCAATACATCAGCTCAACTAACTGGCTCAGATGGGGCACACAGTGAAACTATGCATTTTCACTGGGTGCCAGTGTTCTGGCCTGTTGTCCTCAAGTTCACCACCCAGATCAGGCCTTGAGGGGGGTGTGTTGTAGGCAGGCCCCAGGCCTGGTACCATCAGATACAGTGGGCCCAGGATGTCTTTGACTCTGCAGAAGCAGACAATCCTGGTTCAACTGAGGTGGTGTTGTTATGGTGAACTCCCTTCTAAGTCTAAAACTGTCCAAGGATCATGTAGTGTGTGCAGAAAATCATCTCTGTTACCAGGGAGAAATGAAGCCAGAATACATATACATTTACTTAAATAAAGAGAAATAGGGGAATAATCTTTTCAATACTATGACAGGCCAATCAGTACTGCAAAGCTAAAATAGTTCAACAAGAGTCCTTAGATGACAACAGTTAAGGATTTCATGATTAATTAGGCCAACCGTGTTGGCCCTCCAGCCAGTGCCCTTGACCTGTTACAATTTATCTGCTTCTGGAGTCTGGGTCTTCATAATATTTATTATTTTCTACTTACTACACATTTGTTAATTTAAGGTGCTGTGTCTGTGACACTATTTGATTAACTAAATTGTTAAGGATAGCAGAAGTAACACTCTGGGGTACTACGAGTGGTCTGAATAATTCCAGTTCCTGCACAAAAACTTGTCAGAGCAGGGATAGGAATTAGAAACTGTGGCCCTCATTACAACCCTGGCGGTCAGTGTTAAAGCGGCGGTAATACCGCCAACAGGCCGGCGGTAACAAAAATGGAATCACGACCATGGCGGAAACTGGCAACACATACAGACACTTTAACACTCCAACCGCCACGGCATTAGCAACAAACGCTGCGGCGGTAACCGGCAACAGCCAGACGGAAGACAATGTACCGCCCACCCCATTACAACACGCCCACCTGTCACCAATGGCGTACATCGCCATTGGCTCCTGGAACCCATAGGGCCCATTGTTAACCAATGCGAAGTTGTGCGGTGGTCATCGACCGCTGACCGCAACGGCGCACAATGCCAGCGGAATTACCTCTTTCCACTTGTCCCTCCTCACAGGTCAGGCAGCCACCATTTCAGGGGGGCACAGGCCAGAGCACCTAACTGCATCACAGCAGACATTGGCACATCACCTGACTCTTGGATTCACATACTGGTTCTGTAAATGAAGATATGCATCATTATTACAATGGATGTGTGAATATGACCCTCTGCTCACCGTTTTCCTCCCTAGACTCCAATCGCTGAGGATGAATATGAGATGGAGACATCCTCCAGTGTACAGTCCCCTGGTGGACCTGGCGACAATGGAGGACAGACACATTATCCTAACCTACAGACTTGATCGACCACAATCCAAGAACTGTTTGCCCAATTGGAGCCAAACCTGATTTCAGCTATCCGCCAGCCCACAGGTATCCCCCTCTAGTGCAGGTCCTGTCAGTGCTCCATTTCCTGGCAAGTTGTTCCTTCCAAACTACAGTGGCCATGGCATCAGGGATGTCTCAGCCAATGTTCTCCAACGTGTTGACCAGAGTGTCTGCCCTGCTGAAACACATGTGCAGCTACATTGTATTCCCCCAGGTGGAGGATTTGGCCACAGTGAAGGCTGACTTTTATGCCCTGGGACATATCCCCAACATCATTGGTGCCATTGATGGTACCCATGTAGCATTAGTCCCCCCCCGGAGAAATGAACAAGTGTTTAGGAATAGAAAAAGCTATCACTCTATGAATGTGCAGATGGTGTGTTTTGCTCTGTGCATGATACCTTTATCTTGAGGAATAGCAGCATCCCATATGTGATGGCTCAACTCCAGAGGCACCGGGTGTGGGTAATAGGTGAGCCCAAGGTCCCCACTCAGTATATATTGGTGTATGGGTATAGGGTTGTCGCTAAGGGTGAGTGTGTGCCTAACAGGTATCCCTCGATATTTGCAGGTGACTCTGGTTACCCCAACCTCTCAAGGCTACTGACCCCAGTGAGGAATGCCAGGACAAGGGCAGAGGAACGTTACAATGAGGCACAGGGGCGAACAAGGCAGATAATTGAAATAACTTTGACCTCCTGAAGTCCAGGTTCAGGTGCCTCCATCTAACTGGTGGATCCCTGTACTACTCACCCAAGAAGGTGTGCCAGATAATCGTTGCATGTTGCATGTTGCACAACCTTGCCTTGAGATGCCAGGTGCCTTTTTTGCAGGAGGATGAGCCTGGAGGTGGTCTTGTGACAGCAGTGGAGCCTGTGGACAGTGAGGAAGAGGAGGCAGAGGATGAAGATGTGGACAACAGATGTTCTCTCATACAGCAGTATTTCCAGTGACACACAGGTAAGACACTCTAACTTCACTTTACATTGCAGTTTTGTGTTAGACATTGGATGTGGCTGCATGATTTCCCTATGTCTATGGCCACTTACTGTACCCTTTGGCATCTCTATTTTCAGATCTCTGTGCCCCACTCTGGCTCTGGGTGTTTTTACTGCTGCCCACTACAGGTCATACCAATGTATTCTTCTGCAGGGGGTGGGGTGCTGGTAGCCTGTTGTTCAAGTGGCGGGGCCTCCTATCCACTAGCGCCAGTGGAGGTGGAGGGCTGTTTTTGGGTGCAGCTAGTGTCAGGGCCCATTGGTGTGCCACTGCCTCCCTCATGGTGTTGGTCATGTCAGCCAGCACCCCTGCAATGGTGACCAGGATGGTGTGGATGTCCTTCAGGTCCTCCCTGATCCCCAGGTACTGTGCCTCCTGCAGCTGCTGGGTCTCCTGAAACTTGGCCAGTATCTGTCCCAAGGTCTCCTGGGAATGGTGGTATGCTCCCAGGATCCCTGCAAGTGCCTCGTGGACCTGCCTTCCCCTGTCGCACAGCAGTCCTCCCAGCTTTCCTGTTGTCCTGTGCTTCTGTCCCCTGAACTGTGTGCCCACTGCCTCTGACCCCAGGTCCCTGATTGTCTTGGGTTTGTGGGGTTGCCTGGGGTCCCTGTAATGGTGGACACACTGCTGATTGACGTGTCCTGGGGACAGTGATATGGGCCAGCTGGGTGGGGGAGGGTCTGTGGTGGTATGGGACTGTGCCTGGGTACCCGACTGTCCAGAGGTCCCTGATGAGCCAGGTTAGCATTCATGATCCAGGCGTGCAGAGCTGCTGTCATCACTGTGGGCCTCTTCTGTGGGGGGGGCTGGATGTTGGTGGTACCTCCTCTCCGGTGACATTGAGTGGGGTCCTGTGGGGATGTAAATGCATTTTTATTGTATCTGCGTGTGCCATCTTGTGCATGGGTGTTTCGTTGTATGGTTGTGATAGCCCTGTCAGCTTTGCCTTGTGTGCGTGGTTATTTTGTGGGCTAGGTGATTCTAATGGGCATGCTTTAGTGATGGGTGTCCATGCAGGTCTGTGATGGGTGTCCATGCATAGGTGTTGCATGCAGGGCTTGGTATTGGGTGGGTGGGTTGTGATAGTGGGGTATTTGTGAGTTGGTGGAGTGAATGGGGTGAGGGTAGGGGTAGGAGTTTGTGATGGCATGCAGGTAGGGTGGGGGATATAGTAGTGAAGATTTGACTTACCAGAGTCCAGTCCTCCTGCTACTCCTGCGAGGCCCTCAGGATGCATGATCACCAAGACTTGCTCCTCCCATGTTGTTAGTTGTGGGGGAGAAGTGGGGGTCCTCCACCAATGCTCTGTACAGCAATCTAGTGTCTTGAAACCACGGAACGCACCTTCCCCCATAGGTCATTCCACCTCTTCCTGATGTCATCCCTTGTTCTTGGATGCTGTCCCACAGCGTTGACCCTGTCCACGATTCTCCGCCATAGCTCCATCTTTGTAATGGATATCTGCTGCACCTGTGATCCGAATAGCTGTGGTTCTACCCTGATGATTTCCTCCACCATGACCCTTAGCTCCTCCTCAGAAAACCTGGGGTGTCTTTGAGATGCCATGGATGTGGTGTGAGTGATATGTGTGAGGTGATGTGTGTGGTGATGTGTTGGGATGTATACTGTAATGTGCATGGATGGTGTATGAGTGATGGTGTTCTGTGCCTCTGTTAGGTGTGTGCTGTTTGCTTGTCTCTCTGAGCTTGGTCTCTTTTTTTGTTGTTGAAAGGGTTGTGGGTAATGTGGGTGTGTGTTTCATAGTGTTCTGAATGTGTGGGTGTAGTGTTGGTATGTGTGCCAGGTGTGTGTATTTTGAATTGTCCAATGTGGTGTAGTTTTGTAAGTGTGTGTGTATTTTGAGTGTGGCGGTATGTACCGCCAATGGTTTACCGCGGTTGTAAGACCGCTGCATTGATTTGTGGGACATGATACTGTGGGCGTATTCCTGTTGGCATAACGGTGTGGGTTTTGGTATTGCCAGTTTATCACTGGCCTTTGGTGTTGCAGACTTGTGTGGGTGTCTGTATTGAGGTGGTATTCTCTCTGTGGGTCATAATACCCGTGGTGGATTACCACCGTGGGCATGGTATCTTGGCGGCCGTCGGAATGGCCGAAGGCGGAATTAACAGCCAGGGTTGTAATGAGGGCCTTATTGTCCTGAGTGGGGCTAGGGCACACTTTTTTTTTAATAAAGACACATGGAGGTGGTGGTCCCAGGTGTAAAAAGAGCCATTGCACCCCCTCCTTCCTTTTTTTTATATTACCCTCATGCCCCCGGGACCTTGACCACCCTGGGACTTTTCGGTATACAATCGGGGGCAACCATGTTTGCTTATTATAATTTGTGAGGAGGATTTACAAATCCACTGCAAAATCTTTTTAAAAATGCTTTTTTTGCTCTTCTGGGTTCCCAGGGGGATCCCAGCACCAAAACTAGGGGGTCAGGATATTCCTAACTTGTCCCCTTTTCTTTTCTATGCGAAGGGTCTGTGTGGCATGTAGTTGGGGTGGGCACAGAGGTGTCCGCCACCGGCAGGGAGCTTTCATCAGAGGAGGTATCACTGACTGAACTGTCCCCTCCAGACTCCGCCATGGTGCTCCTCTCGCCCTTCATCCCATATGGGATGCAGCTCCCTCCGTCGCCGGTGCCTCTGCTCCTCCGCCAGATGATGCTAATGCACATAAGGACAGGGTGACAATACAAAAAGGAGGGGGAAGAGACAGAGGATACACTTGGTCAATGCCAGCAACAACACCACTGTTGGTGTACATGACACACAGGGGACAGCCCTATGCACTAGGCGATGCACTACCAGTCACAATGCTAGCCACCAGGCCATGGACAGTAATACCTAATGCCAATAGCAGCATACCTGAGACCCACAGATCCCTGCCCAGTAGTAGATTCCCACTAGCATATTTGGGGGTGGAGTGCATCAGCCCCTGCCCAACATGGAACCTACCCTGCAATGTCCGGCCTGGCCTAGGGGCACCCACAGGCCCACATCCCCCACCCAGAGACCACCCCACCATGCACAATTTGCAGAATTGGAAACTGTACTCACCCCCTAGTGGCTGCTGTGATGCCCTCAAGCGCCCATCCAGCTCCGGATAGGCCACTGCCAGTGTGCAGAACATCAGGGGGTTCAGGGTTCGACTGGCACCCCTTCCTTGTTGGGAGTCCATCCCCAGCTGGGCCTCCGCCGTCTTCCTTGCTCAGCGTCTCAGGTCCTCCCATTGTTTGCAACAGTGGGTGCTCTGCCTGCCGTAGACCCCCAGGGTCCACACGTCCTTGGCGATGGCATGCCAAATACCCTTTTTCTTATAGGCGCTGACCTGCAGAAAAATTAATAAAGAAAAAGGGTTCAGTCATACCGTCCGGCCTGTTACACCCATGGATCACCATATCCCTCCCATCCCCTTACACAAATACATTGCCCATCATACATGCAGCACGCTGCCCAGGACCCCTCAACCACCCCCCCTTACACAAGGCCTTCACACACAGCACTCCATGCATTCATGCGCCACGCATCGTGCACACAGTGTACTCACCTGTTGGTCTGGAGGCCCATAAAGCAATCGGTACTTAGGTATGACCCCATCCACCAGCCTCTCCAACTCCGCAGTGGTGAAGGCCGTTGTCAACATCTGGACAGTGCGCACTCTACGGGCGATGTAAATGCAAAAACCCAGTCCTTATGCAGAGGCATAATTCATGCATTGTGTTTCTATGCAGTATGTAAACCTTTTGCATTGCAGAGCTTTCACCTTTAAAAGTCATTAATGCTGTTTGTAATTCATTGTTCATTTGCAAGGCTTGTTTGCAGGACTACAGGGTGTGGTCTTTTATTCTAAGACTATCTAGAAGCCTTTCTTGCAGCATGGCTGGGTGTGGCTCGTGGGTGGGGCTTGGCTCTATATAAAGGAGCTAGCCCAGCTCCACGTGCTCACTATTCAGCACTTGCTTATTTGGTGATCTTCAGGCAGGGCAGTAAGGCGGAGGTCGGGTTAGGCCCCGACTCTGTTTTCCAGTGACATTTGAGTTTTGGGCCTAAACTTGAAATCGCTTGTGCACGATCATTTCCTGGCATTTGCATTGTGAATTCCGAAATCGGTAACAGTGTGCACGATTTTTTATAGGCATTTATTTCTTGCCATTCAGATTGCCAGTGTGCGCGATCATTTCCTGGCATTGGCATTGTGAATTTCGAATCGGCAACAGTGTGCGCGATTCCTTCCAGGCATTTACTTCTTGGCATTCAGATCTGCAGTGTGCGCGATCATTTCATAGCATTTACATTGTGAATTCAGAATCAGCAGCAGTGTGCGTGATTCCTTCCAGGCATTTCTTCGTGGCATTCAGATCGGCAGTGTGCGCGATCATTTCATGACATTTGTATTGTGAATTCTGAATTGGCACCAGTGTGCGCAATTCTTTCCCGGCATTTAACCCTTGAATCATAGATCGGCGTTGTGCGCAATCGTTTCATTGCATGTAAATCTAGATGTTCGAATCGGCAACAGAGTGCGCGATTCTTTCCTGGTGTTTAACTTTTGAAATACAGATCAGCGGAGTGCACAATCATTGCTCGACATTGAAACTTAGATGTGCAGTTTTGATTAAAGTGCATATTATTCCCTGAACATTTGAGTCTTGAAACTCTTAATCAGAGAGTTACGTAGCAGTGTTATTCATGGTTCTAGTACAGTTCATTCATGCAGAGAAAACCAGGCGCTCTTCGAACTTTGTTATAATGCAGTGACTATTCCAAGAACTAATTGGAGAGTGTTATTCAATGTTCATAGTATTCCTGAAACACAGATTTAAAAGAGTTTTATTCAATGTTCATAGTATTCCTGAAACACAGATTTAAAAGAGTGTTATTCAATGTTCATAGTATTCTTGAAACACAGATCCAACAGAGTGTTCTTCAGTGTTCAGAGCATAAGAGATTATTCTTAGAACTATTTGGAGGTTGTTTTATTGTTCAAAAATATAATATGTTAATTCTGGAATGTCCATAAGAAAATCTTGCATAACCTTTCTTGATTTCCAGGTACCTAGATTCTTGAGGCCTAGTTATAGTAAAGCCTTAGGCCATCCATGATTTCAGCACAAGTGTTTATTTGAAACAAAACTTATTGAAAGTCATTGCGATTAATCTTGCAATTGTGTTGTTTAACTCTTGCTTCCACAGGTCTCCTTCCCCACTGTTCCCAACCCAAAACCCATTCCCCCACTTGGCCATTCTTTAACTCTCTGCTATATAACTAGTGGAGTTTGGAGCTGCCAAGAGGTGGACATGTTGGCGAACATGTGCAAGCTCCGAGGATCTGGTCTCCCTGACAGCCGGGGCCCCTTCCCCAGGGACTCGAGCCATGGTTGGTTCCAGACACAGGTCACAGCAGCACTTGCAGTGTAGGTCCTCTCCTGTTGAAGGTCAGGTAGCAAGTGAGTGAACAGATAGAAAATGGCGGTCACGTCCATGGCGATGCATACCGTCACTGCCAACGTACGTCACCATTGGCTACTGTAACCCATAGGGCCCAATGATAACCAATAAAGAGTTGCACGGTGGTCCTCGATGCCTCTCGCAACAGCGCACGTCAGCGGCATTACCTCATTTCCACCTGTCCCTTCACACAGGACAGGCGTCCGCCATTTCAGGGGGGGGCAGGTCATGGCACCTAACTGCATCACTGCATACATAAGCACATTTTGGGACTACACATCAACATACTGTTTCTGTCACAACATGCAATGCATTGTACTTTGAGGAAATGTTGACAACTGACCAGATGCTCATCGTTTTGCCCCCTAGATTACAACCGCTGAGGATGACTAGGTGATGGAGACATCCTACTGTGTACAGGCCCCTGGTGGACTTGGTAACAATGGAGGACAGGCACATTATCCTCACCTACAGACTTGATAGGGCCACAATCCAAGAGCTGTGTGCCCAATTGGAGCCAGACCTCATCTCAGCTATCCATCAGCCCACTGGGATCCCCCCTCTTGTTCAAGTCCTATCAGTGCTCCATTTCTTGGCAAGTGGCTCCTTCCAAGTGAGAGTGGGCATGGCAGCCGGAATGTCCCAGCCAATGTTCTCAATAGTGCTGCCCAGAGTGTTGTCTGCCCTGATGAAACACATGCGCAGCTACATTGTATTCCCCCAGGTGGAGGATTTGGCCACAGTGAAAGCTGACTTCTATGCAATGGGACATATACCCAACATTGTTGGGGCAATTGATGGTACACATATTGCCTTTGTCCCCCCCAGGAGAAATGAACAGGTGTTCAGAAATCCAAAGCACTTTCACTCGATGAATGTTCAGATAGAGTGCCTGGTGGACCAGTACATCTCCCATGTGAATGCAAAGTATCCTGGGTCTGTGCAAGATGCCTACATCCTGAGGAATAGCAGGATCCCATGTGTGATGGCTCAACTCCAGAGGCACTGGGTGTGGCTAATATGTGAGCCCATGGTCCCCACCCAGTGTGTGTTGGAATATGGGTGTGGGGTTGGCCCTAAGGATGAGTGTCTGGCTAACAGGTATCCCTCGATATTTTCAGGTGACGCTGGTTACCCCAACCTCTCATGGTTACTGACCCCAGTGAGGAATGCCAGGACAAGGGCAGAGGAACGTTACAATGAGGCACATGGGCGAACAAGACAAATTATAGAGCAAACCTTTGGCCTCCTGAAGGCCAGGTTTTGGTGCCTCCATCAAACAGGTGGTTCACTGTGCTACTCACCCAAGAAGGTGTGCCAGATCATCGTGGCATGTTGCATGTTACACAAACTTGCCTGGAGACGCCAGGTGCCTTTTCTGCAGGCGGATGAGGCTGGAGATGGGCGTGTGGCAGCGTTGGAGCCTGTGGACAGTGATGAAGAGGAGGCAGAGGATGAGGATGTGGACAACAGAACATCTATCATTTGACAGTATTTCCAGTGACACACAGGTAAGTCACTGTAACTTCACCTTCCATTGCTGTGTTATGTAGTACATTTTATCTGGCAGGCTGCTGTTCCCACTACTATGGTCACTTACTGTACCCTTTGACATGTCTATTCACAGATATTTATGCCCTACTCTGGCTCCTGGTGTATTGACTGCAGCACATACCTATGTATAAATTACGGTACAGTCTACTTGCAATGTCTACAGATTGGTAAAGGAATACATACTTAAATCATTTGACATACTACATACTTGTATTTTTTCAAAGGGTGTTTATTTAAATGTTGAAAATGTAATGGGGGTGTGCAATGGGCTTGGGTGATGGTGGAGGGGAGCCCAGGATAGAGTTCAGTCTATTTGTATCACAGGTGCATTGTCCAAGGTGGCATAGGAAGGGAAGAAATGGCAGTTCAAGGTGGACAAGGTGACAGAGTGGGACACAGGGATAAAAATCAGGAGAGTCTTATTTCCTGGCAGGGGTCTTGGCAGTGTTCTCTGGCTTCCGCCTGGATCGTAGGGACCATTTGCAGGGTGGTTCTCCTTCTGCAGGGGGTGGGGTGCTGGTGGCCTGTTGTTCCTGTGGTGGGGGCTCCTGTCCACTAGCGTCAGCAGAGGTGGAGGGCTGTTCATCGGTGTGGGTAGTGTCAGAGGCCCGTTGGTGTGCCACTGCCTCCCTCATGGTGTTGGCCATGTCTTCCAGCACCCTTACAATGGTGACCAGGGTGGTGTGGATGTCCCTCAGGTCCTCCCTGATCCCCAGGTACTGTCCCTCCTGCCGCCGCTGGGTCTCCTGCAACTTGGCCAGTATCTGGCCCATCATCTCCTGGGAATTGTGGCATGCTCCCAAGATGTTGGTGAGTGCCTTGTGGAGAGTCAATTCCCTGGGCCTGTCCTCCCCCTGTTGCCAGCTTCCCTGTTGTCCTGTGCCTGTGTCCCCTGAACCGTGTGCCCACTGCTACTGACCCCAAGTCCTGATCATCCTGTGTTTGTGGGGTTACCTGGGGTCCCTGTAGTGGTGGACACACTGCTGATTGATGTGTCCTGGGGACAGAGGTATGGGCCCGCTGGGTGGGTGCTGTGCTGGTGTTTCCTGAGGAGGGAGGCTCTGTGGTTTTATGGGACTGTGGCTGGGTACCCGACTGTCCAGAGGTCACTGATGGGCCTGGTTGGTCATCCAGATTCAGGCGAGCAGAGCTACTGTCATCACTGTGGACCTCTTTGGGGGTTGGAACTGGTTGTTGCTGGCTCCACCTCTCCAGT
This sequence comes from Pleurodeles waltl, assembly GCF_031143425.1. Taxonomy (NCBI): domain Eukaryota; kingdom Metazoa; phylum Chordata; class Amphibia; order Caudata; family Salamandridae; genus Pleurodeles; species Pleurodeles waltl. The sequence continues at coordinate 524,115,875 of NC_090442.1, forward strand.
GATGTTGGGTGTGGGACATGTGGGATGTAAATGCAGCATTATTGTTTCTGCGTGTGACATCTTGTGCATGGGTGTGTTGCCTGTATGGTTGTAAGTGCCCTGTCAGCTTTACCTTGTGTGAGTAGTTATTTTGTGGGCTAGGTGGCTCTCTCTAATGTGCATGCTGTGGTGATGGGTGTCCTTGCAGGGCTGTGAGTGATGCCCATGGATTGGTGGTGCATGCAGTGCTGGGTACTAGGATGGGTGGGTTGGGATGGTGATGTGTATGTGAGGTGGTGGGGTGATAGTAAGGGTGGGGGTATGTGATGGCATGCAGGTATGGGGGGTGAAAGTAGTAAAGAGTTGACTTACCAGAGTCCAGTCCTCCTGCTACTCCTGCCAGGCCCTCAGGATGCAGTATTGCCAAGACTTGCACCTCCCATGTTGTTAGTTGTGGGGGAGGAGGTGGGGGTCTACCGCCAGTCCTCTGTGCGGCTATCCAGTGTCTTGCAACCACAGAACGCACCTTCCTCCGTAGGTCATTCCACCTCTTTCTGTTGTCATCCTTGTTCTGGGGTGCTGTCCCACAGCGTTTACCCTGTCCACGATTCTATGCCATAGCTCCATCTTCCTTGCAATGGATGCCTGCTGCACCTGTGATCCGAATAGCTGTGGCTCTACCCGGATGATTTCCTCCCCCATGACCCTTACCTCCTCCTCTGAGAATCTGGGGCGTCTTTGTAGTGCCATGGGTGTAATGTGTGTGGTGTGTGTGAGGGTGTGTGGGGTGATGTGTTGGGGTGTGTACTGTGAGGTGTGTGAATGGTGTATGGGTGATGGTGTTCTGTGGCTCTGGCTCTGTGGGTGCTCTTGGTGTGTCTGTCTCTCAGTTGTCAATTTCTTTGTGTCGTAAAGGGTTGTGGGTAATTCGGGTGTATGCTTTATAGTGTTGTGGGTGTGTGGGTGTGGTGTGTGTATGAGTGTCAGGTGTGTGTAGTTTGAATTGTCCAATGTGGTGTTGTTTTGTATGTGTGTGTGTATTTTGAGTGCGGCAGTATGTACTGCCAATGGTTTACCGTGGTTGAATGTCCGCTGCAGTGATTCGTGGGTCATAATGCTGTGGGAGTACTTCTGTTGGCTAAACAGTGTGGGTTTTGGTACCACCATTTTATCACTGACCTTTGGGCTGGCAGACTTGTGTTTGTGGCTCTATAGTGACGGATTGCTATGTGTGGGTCATAATATGGGTAGCTGCATACTGCCTCGGTCGCAGTATGTTGGCGGCAGTCGGCATGGTGGTAGGCGGGACTTACTGCCCATGTCATAAAGAGGGCCAGAGTATTTTTAGGATTTGATGAATGATAAACTTAGAATTAGATATTTCCAGACAAATTGAAAAGAAAAATGTTTTTGTCAATGAAAAAGAGTGAGATCACCTTTCAGTATGTAACTTAAATATTTATAGTTGAAAAGAAAATAAAACAGGAAATTACTACTGAATCATCTAGACTGGAACCCTTAACCTTTAGTGTCCATGTCTGAAAATTTAACCACTAGGCCAGAGGTGACTCCTTAGCATGTAATGTGCAGACTTAGCTATGACATTCAACCCGCAGATTTTGAGGGGAAAAAGACTTCAATCTTCCATCACTCTGAATGTTTAACAGTAAAAACACTAGAAAATAAACAGACATAGGCCCTCATTCTGACCTTGGCGGGCGGCGGAGGCCGCCCGCCAAAGTCCCGCCGTCAGGTTACCGTTCCGCGGTCGAAAGACCGCGGCGGTAATTCTGACTTTCCCGCTGGGCTGGCGGGCGGTCGCCTTCAGACCGCCAGCCAGCCCAGCGGGAAAGAGGCTTCCACGATGAAGCCGGCTCGGAATCGAGCCGGCGGAGTGGAAGCTGTGCGACGGGTGCAGTTGCACCCGTCGCGTATTTCACTGTCTGCGCAGCAGACAGTGAAATACATGTAGGGGCCCTCTTACGGGGGCCCCTGCAATGCCCATGCCAGTGGCATGGGCACTGCAGGGGCCCCCAGGGGCCCCGCGACCCCCCCTACCGCCATCCGGATCCCGGCGGTCCGACCGCCGGGATCTGGATGGCGGTAGGGGGGGTCGGAATCCCCGCGGCGGTGCAGCAAGCTGCGCCGCCGCGGAGGATTCAATGGGGCGGCGGTACACTGGCGGGACCCCGCCAGTGGTGCCGGTCAGACCGCGGCTTTACCGCCGCGGTCGGAATCCCCATTGGAGCACCGCCGGCCTGTCGGCGGTGCTCCCGCGGTCCTCCGCCCTGGCGGTCAAAGACCGCCAGGGTCAGAATGACCACCATACTGTCATGAGATGTTAGGATTTGAACTTTCAACTTGCTCACAGTCCAAGAGCTATAACATTATGCTAGAAGTGACCCTGGTCTGCTGTCCATGAAATGTTAACTATAATATTCGCACCAAACATCTTGCTAGTTTGATGTTTTGAAGTCATTGTATGGAGAATCTGTCCCTCTCTCTTCCATCCCATTATGGGCTGGAAGAGAGAAAGAGAGAGCGAGTGAGAGACAGGACTGTGGGGGAGCCTCAAGGCCCCACGTCCTAGCCGGCTCTCTACATCCTGTGGGAGCCGGCATTGCTCCCACAAGCATGGAGCTGCTTGAGATAGCAGATCCCTGCTTGCGGGAGCAATGTTTTCATCTGTTTCCCTGCAGGCACATGTGCGTGCAGGGAAACAGATGAAAACTGCGCTTTCTGCAAGTAGGAGCTTTTTGCCAGCACCTGCTTGCAGAAAGCGGACTGTTTGCTCTGACTTAGTGGGAGCTGTAAAATCTCCCTCCAAGTCACAGAAAACAGCTACGTCCCGGGGGTAGGCTTCCTGGGACATAACAGGAGTCAACACTGGGAGGTGGCCATCACAACGCCATCATTAGCTCCTCGAGGAGGGCAATGCGGGCCTCTTCCAATGTTTCACTTAGCTCCGGGAAAGTGGTGGTCCCCAGGGCCGGGGGTCTGAAACAGACCCCCATATTTTACTTAAATTTAGCCCTAGGGAGGTGGAGGTTCCCGAGGCTGCAGGAGAGCTGAGTGGCCACTCACATTTTATTCGATTTTTGCCCTGGGGAGGTGGCGGTCTCAGGGGCTACAGGTGGGCCTGGTGGCCCCCCGCATTTAAATAGTTGTTTCATTAACTCTTAGCCCTGGGGATGTGGTGGTCCCCAGGGCTGCTGAGGGGTAAACCAGCCCCTGCATTTCATTATTTGTTAGCCCCAGGGAGGTGGTGGTCCCCAGGGTTGTGGGGGGCCCAGTGGGCCCACCAGCATCTAAACATAAATAAACCCCTGGGAGGTGGTGGTTCCTGGGGTATAAAATGCCTTAGGAGGGTAGCCCTGTGTGCCCCCTCCTTATTTTTAACATGCCCCCGTGAACTAGCCCACCCGGGGTTTTATTTAAACAAGTGTGAGAGCCTGCGCTTGTTTTTTTTCTTAAATTATTGCCAGATCTGCGGATTTGCCGTGAATTGCAGTGAAAATTATAAATTTTTTGCTCAGGGGATTTCCTCTGGGGCCCCAGAACCACAGCTAAGGGATCAGAGTGTCCCTACCCTGATCCCTTTTCTTATTTTTTTGTGGCACTCAGCTGAAGCTGAATCCCCAGATGGCTGCCAACACTTCCTGGTTGAAATGTTGCCAGCCAATTAGAGCTCTGCATTTCCTTGCACAAGCTTGTTATTATTCACAAACCCTTCGCAACTGTAGATATCAATATTTCTTTTTCCGTTAATATCTCAAGAACTACTGAACAGATTTAAACCAAATAACAAAAAGCACTTTTTCTAGACCAAGAGCTACATTTCTGCCAAATTTGATGTAGTTCAATCAGGAAGTGCTGGCACCCATTTTGCAGCTCGTATTCAACTGAGTCCTAAGACAAAAGTAAAAAAAAAGAAAAACGCAAGGGGCAGGGTAGGAATACTCTGACCCCTTAGAGCTGGTTGTATGGTCCCACAAGGATCCCAACGGGGGCTAAACCATTTTTTTTTCAAATTGCAGAAAAATCACAGTGGAACAGTGAATCTGTGGCAATAGTTTTAAACAAAGGCCCAGCTCCCCTCGTGTTGCTGGCTAAAAGTTTTTTTAAAAGGCCCAGCTCTCCTCATGTTGCTGAATCACTCTTGCTCCTGTGTTCTCCTTGCTTTTTCCCTCATTTTGAGTGCCTTTTCCTTGCTTTTTGCTAATACTCACTCCTGTTTTTTGTGCCCCCTCCTTGCTTTTCCCTCATTTTCATTGCTTCTTCTAGCTTTTTCTCCAGTTTTTTGTATGCCCGCACCTTCATTTTCCCTAATTGTCACTGCTTTCTCCATGGGTTTTCTTCTGCATTTTGAGTGCCTTCTCCTTGCTTTTTCCTCACTTTCACTGCTTTCTCCTTGCTTTTTCCTCTATTTCCTGTGTGTCTTCTCCTTGCTTTTTCCTGTTGTTTGAGTGCCTTCTCCTTGCTTTTCCCTTATTTTCACTGCTTTCTCCTTGCTCTTTCCTCCATTTTTTGTGTGCATTTTCCTTGTCTTTCCCTCCTTTTCACTCCTTTCCCCTTGCTTTTTCCCTTTTTTGTGTACCTTCTCCTTGCTTTTTCCTCATTGTTACTGCTTTCTCCTTGCTTTTCCTACTTCTTTTTTTAGGCCTTCTACTTGTTTTTCCCTAGTTTTTACTGCTTTCTCCTTGCTTTTTACCTCTTTTTTGTGTGCCTTTTCCTTGCTTTTCCCTAGTTTTCACTGTTTTCTCCTTGCTTTTCCTTTCATTTTGTGTGTGTATTGTCCTTGCTTTTCCCTCAGTTTTAATGCTTTCTCCTTGCTTTTTGCCCCTTTTTGAGTGCCTTTTCCTTGCTTTTCCCTTGTTTTCACTGCTTTCGGCTTACTTTTTCCCTCTTTTTTGTGTGCCTTCTCCATTCACTTCCCTCACTTTCACTGCTTTTTCCTTGCTTTTCCCCTTGTTTTCATGTGCCTTCTCCTTGCTTTTCCCTAATTTTCACTGATTTCTCCTCGCTTTTTCTCTCTTTTTTGAGTGCCTTCTCCTTGCTTTTCCCTCGTTCTCACTGCTTTCACCTTACCTTTTCCCCTCTTTTTTGTGTGCCTTCTCCATACTTTTCTTTATTTTAATGTGCCTTCTCTTTGCTTTTCCCTAGTTTTCACTGCTTTCTCCTTGCCTTTCCCCCCATTTTTTATATGCCCGCTTCTTTGTTTTCCCTTGTGGCATGGTGTAGGATGCATGCGGGGGGAAGCTGCAGCGTCGAGGCCCTGCCGCCAATCCCCCTGCTGCACACGCCCTCTAGTTTTGCTTGGTGGGCAGTTGGATGCATGCAGGTGATAAAAAAAAACATAGAAATTCACTGACAAAAACAAAGGCTCTAGGGGCATTATAGTTAGAAATTAGCATTTAAAAAACCTTAGATATTCAATAAAAAAACAAAGGTTACAGGGATGTTATAGTTGGGATCAGAATGTACACACACAAAATCATAGAGCTTCAACTGTTATAGTTAAATTTATTTTAAGTAACTTTAACTCATACTCTAAGGTAAATGTGCAGTGACCAGAGCAAGTATCACGTGAACCATCGCCAGTGACAAGGATATATGTAAATAGATAGGCATCACAACTGCAGTATTGCTGACCGGATGTTATTTTATTTTTATTGTTAATTTTATTTTATTTTGAGTTATATATGCAACCATGACAGAATGTAACTCACTGTGAATTTAGGATGAAAAAAGAAATGATGAACTTAGTTCATCAAGCAATGACGATTATGCGGTTGTGGGCATCACAATTGCATGATAGAAGTGATGGGAGTCAAAGTATGTCTCTGTGCTTGCACTGCTGTGCAGACAAACGTCTTAATCTGCAGGCCACTACACTTCCTGTTTGCTGTGCAACTAGTAGATTTAACAGCTTGCCTTGAAGTTAAACAGGTCACACACCCTCTAACTTTTGTTGAGTACAGGCTGTCTGGTAGAAAAGACACTGGTGGGGCTCCCAGGGTGTTCTTCTTCACTTCAATTTTCAGTTTCTTTTGTTTTATGCTTTTCTCTTAGATTTTCAATCTCTCTTCTCTTTGTTTTCCTCTGTAATCTGGCTCCTCCTTAGATTTTCTGTAGGTTCAGTTTCTTTCTTGTTTCATATGATGGTTCTTTCTTAAATCGTCGTCAGTGTTGTAATCAATGATGGATGCTCGTAGGTCATAAAAGACGTAGGTTTATTAGCTTAGTTGTAGGTTATAGATAAAGCCCCACCAGGAGCAGCATCCTGCAGCTCAGCCTTTCTCACTCCAATTTTCCACTCATCCAAGCACAAACACTGTCAACATTCCGACCATACAATGACCTCACTCACTGGCTGAGCAGAGGGGAACATTAAGGTAGTGGGGAGAATGCATAAGATATAAAGAGGCCACAACAGCACTATTATGTTATTTGCTCAAAGGAGACCTTTATTTTGACCTGCCGGTGTCAATATCCCCTTTATGTCTGCATTCTGATGAGTCACTATTGCCAGGGTCTCGAGTGCTATGATAAATATTCTAGAGGGGTAAGTGGACATCCTTGTCTAGTGACTTACCTAATATCAAAGGGGGAAAATGTATACACATTCTTACTATACCACCCTAGTTTGGTTCATGTAGAGCCGGCGCACTCTCATCAAGCAATTCCTTCCAATGGCCATTGCTTCCATCACTCTGAATGAATAACCCAATTCTTCTCCATTCCAACCTATCAAAGACTTTCTGCATCCAGTGAGATTGCTACTTTTACATCAGTGTCTTTACAAACTTGCCATTGCACACAGATCAGCAATATCATTTTGGTTGCAGAAGAGTGATGTGGGATCAACCCTACCTAACTTCCACCAAACAATCGATCCTTTTACGGTTTAAGAGGTAACGTGATCTTAAAACTGACCCTCCTCTCTTATAGTATTGTGGCACTCATTGTAAAAGTAATAAAAGATCAAAAGTATCTCTGTAGGTTGTGGAACTAATGCACCCTGTGCTTCTTTGACTGCTGGAATAGTATGCCTCGCTTCCTGTTGTCTTGAGTGAAAGGCTAATGATCAGTGTTTTTCCTCTTTTGAAATGTCACTGGATAGATCTGAAATGAGCCATTTCTGCCTTGGACGTACACAGCCTGTTTAATTAATATGTACCTTGAAGTGAAGTATGTAGTGGTTCTTGACAGTGATTGGCCCCATATTATACAGTCAGACCTTTTGGCCTAGGGCAATTTGAGTTGAGTGTGCTGACATCTTCATCTAGGATTAGGCCTGTATTATCTCTCTCCTTCAATAGGCCTTACCTGCTGCCCATACTCTTTGAGTCGAGGTCACTGAATTCTCATTCTTCTAAAAATACTGTGTAGCAATGATTGTAAATGATCCTTGTACTTGAAAACAACATGTGTGATGTATTTAATCAACACTGCGCCGTGGGTGATGTTTGAATACCCAAGAGATTCCTGAACTGTATTGCATCATGATCAGAAATGCTATTTGGTTTTGTGCATGTTCTGTATGCACATGAAGTTAAAACTTTAATCACTTTCAGTCAGCTGCATAAGTCGCCATAGGTCATAAGGAGGGGCAGCTCCTCAGTTAGGGCGGAGGAGTGTCGCCCCGCCAGCAGCTGCAAAACCTTTAGAAGAAAATTATAATGAACTGTGTTTATTGTCATTTTCTTGTAAAGGGGTGGGGTATTAGGGGTAACGAGCACTGAGAAGAGTGCACAGAGCACTCCCCTCAGTGTGCATGTATGTTTGGCCGTCTGTCTCGGGCCGGCCAAACGTACATGCACAGTAGGCTATCCTTAGCCCTGCAACACAGGCTGGAGAGAGCCTGCACAGGCTCCCAGTCTGCCTCGGAATGTGCTGGCTGGGCGCTCCCTGCCAATCCGCTGCTTTGAGCAGTGTCAGGATTGGCTTCCCCTCCCCGCGTGCCGCACTCGCCCCACAGAGGGCAGTGAGCCGTGACTGGTCATAAATGATGAAGTCTTTAATTAGTTCTTCTAACAGCTAGACCTTCTGATTTCTTACTGTGTGTGACTCGATTTGTCCAGCAGTGGGATTATCACCAAATTTCAGTCTCTACCTAACATTATTTGTGAGCAGGACTGAGAAAGTAGGAGCTTAGAAATGTCTTTAAAAATCTATTTTTGTCCCCCACTGGAATATACACCGAGTGAAGAACCTGATGTCGAATGAAAGCTTACATAAGTATATAATGTCTTTACCCCCTTAAGGGGTATAACTTTTTTAAGTAAGATGGTGACTCCTCTCTTCCAAAATGGCCTAGTAACAGGACCATCATCTGCCATATGCAGCTCTTTCCATCCTTTCCTGTCTCACCAAATCTCTCCTGAGCTTCTCATTTTCTACATTCAAAGTTGGGTCTCCTGCACTAAGACAATATCTGGGTGCAGCATGTGGAATGGAGAGAAAACTTTATTCCCTTAGATAAAATGGACAAACAATTGCTTTTGAAAAAAGAACTACCGCAAGGTCTCGTGGCTTCTGCAGAAATGGAGAGGAGGCAAACTTGAGAGAACTTCGTCAAAGAGTCCAAGATGTTACTAATAGAGCACCTGTTAGACCTGACAGCCTTAGGGTGGTCACCCTTAACTTTTCGTTGCCTCCCTCCACTTTTTAGATACTGTTTTTGCTGGTTTTAATACTCTGCGCACTTTACCACTGCTAACCAGTGCTAAAGTGCATATGGTCTAACCCTTTTAACATGGTAACATTGGATCCTACCCAATTGGATCATTTAATTTACTTGTAATTTCCTAGTAAAGTGCACTACATGTGTGTAGGGCCTGTAGATTAAATGCTACTAGTGGGCCTGCAGCACTGATTGTGCCACCCACTTAAGTAGCTCCTTAACCTAGTCGCAGGCCTGCCATTGCAAGGCCTGTGTGTGCAGTTTCACTGCCAGTTCGACTTGGCATTCAAAAGTACTTGCCAAGCGTAAAACACCCCTTTTTCTACATATAAGTCACCCCTAAGGTATGCCCTAGGTAACCCATAGGGCAGGCTGCTGTGTAGGCAAAAGGCAGGACATGTACCTGTGTAGTTTACATGTCCTGGTAATGTAAAACTCCTAAATTCATTTTTACACTGCTGCGAGGCCTGCTCCCTTCATAGGCTAACATTGGGCCTGCCCTCATATATTGTTTGGGTGGTAGCTGCTGATCTGAAAGGAGTAGGAAGGTCATATTTAGTATGGCCAGAATGGTGATACAAAATTCTGCTGACTGGTGAAGTTGGATTTAATATTACTATTTTAAAAATGCCACTTTTAGAAAGTGAGCAGTTCTCTGCACTTAAATCCTTCTGTGCCTTACAATCCACACCTGGCTGGGTTTAGTTGACAGCTCCCTTGTGCATTCACTCAGGCACACCCCAAACACAGGATACTCAGCCTCACTTGCATACATCTGCTTTTTGAATGGGTCTTCCTGGGCTGGTAGGGTGGAGGGCCTGACACTTACATGTCAAAGGACTGTAGCCTGCCCTTACACAAAGGAATGCCACACCCCCTACTGGGACCCTGGCAAAGAGGACTGAACTGGAAGGGGACCTTGTGCACTTCTAAGCCACTATTTGAGGTCTCCCCCACTTCAAAGGCACATTTGGGTATTTAAGCAGGGCTTCTGCCCCTACCAACTCAGACACTTCCTCAAGAAGAGAACCTGAACCAGAACCTGCATCCTGCCATGAAGACCTGCCTGGCTGCCCAAAGGACTCACCTGTCTGCTTTCTGTGAAGGATTGCTGCCTTGCTGTTGTCCTGCTGCCTTGCTGCTCTCTGGCTGCGGTGAGAAGTGCTCTCCAAGGGCTTGGATAGAGATTGCCTCCTGTTCCCTGAAGTCTCATGCCCAAAAAGACTTCCTCTCTACAAGAAGGACTTCTTGTGTGGTGAAAATTGATGCACAGCCTGCCAGAAACGACACACAGCCTGCACCGCTGTGAAAAATTCACTGCACGCCGAACCGGAATGACACAGCCCGACTTTGCAATGAGATGATCGACACAGCGCCAGTGTAGGGACCGGAAATTCGACGCACGGGCCACTGGATCCTCACACAGCCGAGCCAGAACGACGCAGGCCGACTTCCAGAGAGGAATCGATGCAGAGTCTGCCGTGCGGTAGAAATTTCCACGCAACACCCTCCGGATCGATGCAGCCCCTGTGACTTCGTCCTGTCAGCACCGGAAATCCACGCATCGTCCCCGGGGTGTCCGAAAACTCTGCAACCCGAAGAGGATCCACGACCGGGCACCAGAAATCGACACACAGCTATCCCTGCGTGAAAAATAAACAACGCATTACCATATGAAGCCCGAGAAATCGACGCACACTCCATTGTTTTTCATGCATCTCCTCCTCTGTGGTTCTTCGTTGAGATTTTGAACGCAAACCAGGTACTTTGGCCCATATTTATACTATTTTAGCGCCACATGTGCACCGCTTTTTGATGCCAAAATTACGCAAACTTACAAAACACAATAATATTTAGCAAGTTTGTGCTGCTTGTGCATAAAAAAAAACGGCGCTAAAAAAGTATAAATATGGGCCTTTGTGCTTGAAAGAGACATTTATTGCTTTTAACAGACTAAAGACACTTTATATCACTTTTCCAGTGATATCTCAGCACATACTTATTGAATTTTAATCATTTTGACCTGCATCTTATCAGATAAATATTATATATTTTTCTAAACACTATGTGGTGTATTTTTGTGGTGCTATACTGTGTTATTGCATGATTAATTGCACAAACACTTTACACATTGCCTTCTAAGTGAAGCCTGACTGCTCAGTGATATACCAGAGGGTGGGCACAGGATAATTTGGAATGTGTGTGACTTACCCTGACTAGAGTGAGGGTCCTTGCTTGGACAGGGGTAACCTGACTGCCAACCAAAGACCCCATTCCTAACAGCACCTGAGAAAAGAAAGGGATGGGACAATGGGCTTTAGCATGTTGAGTCAATATGAGCGCCACTGTGAATACAATCCTAGTGGTATTGCAAAATAAAGCACCCCTCAGAAAAGCCACCTTTGCATTCATTCCTCCAAGTGATAGCCCTTCCCCCCACCTGTCCCTTGGTCCTCCAGCGGCACGATAGCCCCTCTCCCATTGCAACTTCCCACAGCATCACAACTGTGCACAACATGGCTGGAGCATCCCTAAACCTCAGAAACCTTCTATGTTACAACAATGTAGATGCATATTAATAAAAGTCTTAACTTAAAAATCTGCAGACTTGACTTATCTCTCCCTGTAGGATGATGGCTTAGTAGTATATTTTTGGAACACAAAGGCCGCCATTTAGTGCCATTCTCGAGTATGGCTTTCCCCTAGCTAGCACTTGATGTGTTATTTCTCTGTAGTTCAATAAGGTCCTCTCATATCCTCCAACTGTAAGGACATATCCATATCTGTAGAATTTGATGTATCCAAGAAGTTTCCCTGTGGTCCAGGGTCCTCAGACTCAGTATCAACACCCCAGTTATCAACATGATCTCTGGATCCAGCAGGCAGTTACACATCTACAATTTTGTCAGTTTTGATCTAAGAGCAAAACTAATTTCCATTGCTGCATAGTTACTTTGAAAAAGTCCTGTGAAATAAAGATTTTGTGGTCCCCATATTATTAAAGGCCATGTTGCTTTGCTGCCGGAAAAACGTCTTGTGCCTGTTGTTGACATAGAAAACAGTCAACTACTTGTATTGGACCTTCTCTCTGGTTCTTATGTTGAGACCTAACCATTTGTATCCCCTTTAATTCTAAAATTGTATTGAACTCCAATGATGTAGGGTCTGTGATAAAGTTTTATGGGAAGGTGACTGAATAGAGTTTTCTATATCTTAATCTTTGGATCTAATCATTAAATAGCTCCCTCAGTTGTTCATATGGACCTTTGCTCGTCAACAAGGAGAACTGAAAAGGACCAATCATCTCCATCAATCCCATAAAAATATGAACATCATCAAAGACTTTAGTATTGTCAATAAAGAGAATTTGTGTGAGTTCAATGTTTTTTTTAATCAATTTGTTAAGTTTTAATTATGGGATAGAGTTAGATGTCAGTCCTGAAGCCCAATACAGAGTATTGATGATAGAATAAATGTACTCTGCACACCAATAAAAAGAAATTGCCAAGCTGGAAAGAATTCTCAGCTTTAAATAAGCAGATGTCTAATAAAACAGGGACTAGGCTCAAAGCAATCTCCCATGAAGAGAGACATGGTGTCAAGAAACTCGGAGAGGGATCTGCAGAAAATGTGAGTGAGGTAAGGCCCTTCTTCTGTAGGAACATGCACTAATATAAAGACATAATATTACAAATGCAAACACAACACAGCATCCAATAGGATTTCAGTAAACCCTTGGGAGTAGGTAAAGTCCCACTTTCTCATGTCTTGTACCACACATTCAACTTCTTGAAGCTATACTGTGTCCACATTTTGTGGTTCAGACCGTTCTTTCTATGAACCATGTTTCATGTTGCCTCCTCTCCTCCTGATGAAAACCTCACTGTCAGAAGTTGTTTTTCTGGTTGGCAGAGGTATGCACCCAGTCCAAGCAGGAACCACAATTTTAGTCAGGGTAAGTCACAAATGCACCGTTAAATTAACCTATGTTCACCCCCTGGTAGCTTGACACAGAAAAGTCAGTCTTAACTTAAGCAGCAATGTTTTCAGTGTTTTTGTAACATTTCAAACAGGTAAACTGTAAAAATGCAACAAAAAATGTTACCACACCTAGTTAGAAAAATAGAGCTGAATTTATTGACAAAAACAAGATGAAAATAACAAAAATCCAATAAGACCTCAAGATATTAATTTTTAAAGAATAAACTTAAGCATAGGGCTTAGAAACATAAAGCGTCAACCAGAGCTATCTGGCCACGCTAGACCAGGTCAAATCTGAAAAGTCAGGCCAACAGTAATGGAGCGTGGTTTGGATACAGGGACCAGCTTTGGCCCACTGAACAAGATGTTAGGAGCAAAGGAGGTGACACATTGGGGTCTGTCCCAAAGATGTAGGGGATGCGTCAGCTCTGAGCCACGCACAGTCGAAGTTGCATCAGAAATGGAGGCAATGCATTGTGCAGTCACCAACTCAGTGTTCCCAATCCTTGCAACTGCAGGGATGTGCTAGCAACAACCTCGATGCGGTGTCCTCGATCCTCGGAGCAGTGGAGTTGCATTGGCATTGATGGAGATGCACCGGTTTTGAGCATCACAATGGTGTTGTACGGATTTTGGACTGGGGCTGCACTTTATACTCAATTCCAACAGCCCAGGACTAGATTATCACCACTTGGCAGGGCAAGACTCACAGATGACAGAGCTCAGGTGCTGTAGGTGATCAGTTGGAAGTCTTTTGTGCCCCTGAGAATTAATGACAGGAGGCAAGCCAGCAAGCCCTTGGAGTCACTTTGGTTCTAGGTTCAAGTGTTGTGGGTCCAGTCCTTCTTGTCTAGAAAAGGAGAGCAGCAGGGCAGCGCAGCAAGAAAGCAGTTCATCAAGAGAAGCAGTCCAACACAGTAGCAGTCTTTGAAGCAACACAGCAGTCCCACTTCGTGGCAGGGTATCCACAGGTCCAGAAGTGTACTGAATTGGTGGGGTCAGAAGTTCAGTTCTTATATCTAGTGGTGCCTTTGAAGTGGGGGAGGCTTGAAAGAAGGGCTTTGAAGTGAACAGGGGTCGTCCCTTCCTGCCCTGGCTCCAGACTCACTACAGGGGGTTAAGCAGTCCTTTGTGCAGGAGCGGGGCACTGCTTATTCAAATGTAAGTGTCAGCCCCTCCCTCCCATCCTGCCCAAGTTGGCCCATCAAAGTCCTTTATGTGTTAGGAAATGCACAATTACAGCTGTCACCCCAGTTCAGATGTGTATTGGAGACAGGCTGCAGGCACACAGGGCTAAGAACAGTAAAATGGCAATTTTCTAAAAGTGGCATTTTCAAAATTGTAGCAATAAATCCGACTTTACCACTAAAGAGGATTTAATTTTACAATTCCATAGGTACTAAAATGACATATCTACTTATACTCAGTTCGGAATTGCAGCGTAATAAATGTGATAAGTAATACCCATTGTTACTCTATGAGAGAGGTAGGCCTCACAGTAGTGAAAAACAGATTTGTAAGTTTTTCACTACAGGACATATAAAACGCAAATGTATGTGTTCAGCCTTTTAATTACATAGCACCCTGCTCTTTTGGTTACCTACGGCCTACCTGATGGGTGACTTACATGCACTAAAAAGGGAGTTTTAAGGCTTCGCAAGGGTCTTTAAATGTCAAGTCGACATGGTAGTGTATTAACTACACACACAGGTACTGCAATGGCAGGCCCTAGGTATGCTTTAAAGTGCTACGTAAGTGGGTGACACAAGCAATGCAGCAGGCCCACAAGTAGCATTCAATTTACAGGCCCTGGGCAAATGTAGTGCACTTTACTAGGGACTTATAAGTACATTAAATATGCCAGTTAGGTATGTACCAGTCAAACCATGTTTTAGGGCGAGAGCACATGCACTTTAGCACTGGCCAGCATTGGTAAAGTGTTCAGAATTCTAAGGGCAGTAAAAAGACATCAGCAAAAATATGAGGCAAGCAGGCAAAATTTTTAGGGTAAGACAATGCTAAGGCTGTCTGGTATAACACTCACTATCAGTTGTCCAATACAAAACAAATTCCTATTCACTAACTAACTGAAGGCGTCTGGAAAATTACAGCATCTGCAGCAAAAGAGAAAAACATCTTGTGCAAAACAGCAGCTCAACATGGAAAACAGGCCCTTTCATGCTAGTGTATTATTTGCAGTTAGTATGACAACAACAATTAAGCTAACAAATTGGCACATTATTATTTCTCATGTATACTTATATTGCCTAAGTATGATTACCTGCCACATAATTTACCTCATATTATGTGTTTTTTCATAAAATCTTTATTTTTATTTTGCAAATCACAAGAGACAGCAGTCAGAGAAACACTGTGCACAGTATATGATTGTTTGTACTGTATAGGACAAGTATTCAGTCATCGCATACACTGACAGACTTGCATTGCAAGACACCAAGGGCCAGATGTATCAAAGGATTTTGCATTTGCAAACGGTGCGAATCAGTAAACTCCAATTTCAAATTTAAGGAATCGCAATTACTTGCAAATGCGATGAGATAATGCAAATTGCATAATGCGATTTGGAAATAACAAAGTGAATTTGCTATTCGCATTCTGCAATTTGCAAATCCCGTATCGCAATGCAATGCATCAACAATTCGCAAAATGCGAATATTCACAGAATGGCTTTTTGCATGTGTAATTTACCACAAATTTAAATCAGGTGGTAAACAGGTGCAACCTATATAGAGGCCCAAATGACTCAGCCTCTTTTCAACAATGGCTGCACTCTACGTCATGGCGAGGAGGATGAGGATCCTGGCATTTTGAGGAGAGGGAGGAGGAGACAGAAGAGCACTTTCAGAGTGCGCATTACCCTTTTTGACCAGACAGGGGAGGAGATATATGATAAGTACAGGTTAAGCTCAGCCATGATACTTGACCTGATAGCTGATCTACAACCCCTACTGCAGCGAAACACACACAGGACCGATAGCATACCCACCCATGTGCAGGTATTATGCTCCCTGCACGTCTTAACCTCGGGGAGCTATCAAGGGGTCATTGCAGCAGCTGGAGGTGTCTCACAGAGTGCGCTTTCACGCTTCTTCAAAGCATTCCTCAATGCCATGCTTAGCAAAATCCATCAGCACATTAAGATTCCCCAACACCCCACAGCAATTGCTACAAACCAAATACGATTTCTACCAAATTGCCCAATTCCCACATGTCATTGGCTGCATCAATGGGACACATGTAGCTATCTGTCCACCATCTGTCAAGGAGTATGTTTATCGGAACAGAAAGAGTACACATTCCATGAACATACAAGTCATAAGCAATGCCTCCAACGTTATAACGGATCTGGTGGCCAGATACCCAGGGAGACCACATGAGTCCTACATCTTCAGGCACAGTGGAATACACACAAGACTACTTGCTGGGGAGTTTGGCGACAGATACCTACTTGGTAATTTAAAAGTTGACAGTGTTGCCTTGATGTATATGTGATGTCACGGATAACAAATACTCATTTTACTCTACTGTCATTCTAGGAGACAGTGCCTATGCAATGCGCTCCTTCATACTTACACCCTATCTGAATCCTGCCACGCCAGATGAAAGGAGGTTTAATGCAGCACACAGGATGACATGCAGTGTTGTAGAGAGGACCTTCAGCCTGCTGAAGAGCCATTTCAGATGCCTGCACAAGAGTGGTGGTGCACTGCAATACAGCCCAGAGAAAACACCTGCAAAATCGTGTCTACATGTGCTATGTTGCACAACATCACAACAACAAGGGGCATACCAGTGGACCCCACAGAGCCTGACTCAGATGAGGATGACGATCCCTTGACACCTCTTTAGCCAGCAGACAGAAGCAGTGCAGCAATCAATCAATCAATCAGTCACATTTATAAAGCGCGCTACTCACCCGCAAGGGTCTCAAGGCGCTGGGGGGGGGGTCAGTGCTCGAAGAGCCAGGTCTTGAGCTGCCTTCTGAAGGGGAGGTGGTCTTGTATGGCGCGAAGGTGGCTGGGAAGAGAGTTCCAGGTCTTCGCTGCTAGGTAAGAGAAGGACCTGCCTCCGGCGGTGGCTTTGCGAATGCGAGGTACGGCTGCCAGGGCTTGTCCGGTTGAGCGTAGGGTGCGACGAGGAGTGTAGAAGGAGATGCGGTGGTTGATGAGTTTTGGTCCGAGGTTGTGCAGGGCTTTGTGTGCGTGGGTGAGGAGTCTGAAGGTGATCCTCTTGTTGACTGGGAGCCAGTGGAGTTTCTTCAGGTGTCCGGAGATGTGGTGGTGGCGGGGTATGTTCAGCATAAGTCGTGCGGCGGCGTTCTAGATTCGTTGAAGTTTCCTCTGTAGCTTGATGGTGATGCCGACGTACAGAGCGTTCCCATAGTCCAAGCGACTGGTGACGAGGGCGTGGGTGACGGTCTTCCTGGTGTCGGTGGGGATCCAGCGGAAGATCTTGCGGAGCATGCGGAGGGTGTTGAAGCATGCTGAGGTCACCGAGTTGACCTGTCTGGTCATGGAGAGGGAAGAGTCCAGGATGAAACCGAGGTTGCGTGCATGGTCGGTGGGTTGGGGAGTGCTGCCTAGGGCGGGAGGCCACCAGGAGTCATCCCAGGCGGTTGGTGTAGGGCTGAGGATGAGGACCTCCGTCTTCTCTGTATTCAGTTTAAGTCGGCTGTCTGTCATCCAGTTCGCTACTTCCTTCATGCCTTCGTGTAGTCTGGTTCTTGCTGAGGTGGGGTTGTTGGTGAGGGATAGGATGAGCTGGGTGTCGTCTGCGTAGGATATGAGGTCAAGTCCGTGTTTGCGTGCGATGTTCGCCAGAGGGGTCATGTAGATGTTGAAGAGGGTGGGGCTGAGGGAGGATCCCTGGGGGACGCCGCAGATGATCTCCGTAGCTGTGGATCTGAAAGGGGGGAGGCGGACTCTCTGAGTTCTTCCGGAGAGGAAGGAGGTGATCCATTCCAGGGCCTTGCCTCTGATGCCGGCGTTGCTGAGGCGACGTATCAGGGTACGGTGGCAGACCGTGTCGAATGCTGCAGAGAGATCCAGGAGTATGAGGGCCACGGTTTCTCCTTTGTCGGTCAGGGATCTGATGTCGTCCGTGGCTGAGAAGAGGGCGGTCTCGGTGCTGTGGTTAGCTCTGAAGCCGAACTGTGAGGGGTCGAGTGAGTCGTTGTTTTCCAGGGCGGTGGTGAGTTGAGCGTTGACGATTTTCTCAATCACTTTGGCGGGGAACGGTAGGAGCGAGATGGGCCGGAAGTTTTTGAGTTCGGTGGGGTCTGCTGTTGGTTTCTTTAGGAGGGCATTCAGTTCGGCGTGCTTCCAGTTCTCTGGGAAGGTGGCGGTGGAAAAAGATGTGTTGATGACGTCTCGGAGGTGGGGTGCGATGATGTTGTCGGCTTTGTTGAAGATGTGGTGCGGGCAGGGGTCGGATGGTGATCCTGAGTGGATGGAGTTCATGACGCGGGTGGTTTCCTCAGTGGAGCTTGGGTTCCAGGTGTGGATGGTTGTGTTGTAGGTGGCGGGTTCCGGTGGAGGGCTCGTGTTGGTTGTGGTGAAGCTGTTGTAGATGTTGGTGATCTTGTGGTGGAAGAAGGCTGCGAGGGAGTCGCAGAGGTCCTGTGAGGGAGGGATGGAGTTGTTTTCGGCGTCGGGGTTGGAGAGCTCTTTGACGATGCCAAATAGTTCCTTGCTGTTGTGGGCGTTGCTGTCTAGTCTGTTCTGGAAGGCTGATTTTCGTGCTGCGCGGAGGAGTTGGTGGTGTTTGCAGGTGGCGTATTTGAGAGCAGACATGTTCTCGTCGGTCTGGTTGAGGCGCCAAGTTTTCTCGAGGGTGCGGCATTCTTTTTTGGAGTCCTTGAGGTCGGGGGTGAACCAGGAATTTTTCTTGTGGCTGTTTCTGTTTGCTTGGGTCTTCATGGGGGCCAGGAGGTTGGCGCAGTCTGAGATCCAGCTCGTGAGGTTGTTGGCGGTTTCGTTGGGGTCTGCAGTGCTGGTGGGTGGGTTCTGAGAGAGGGTCGATGCGAGTTGTTCCGAGGAGATTCGGTTCCACTGTCTTCTTGGTGGTTGTTGGGCGTGGTGGTGTACGTTGGTCTTCTTGAAGCTGAAGTGGACACAGCTGTGGTCTGTCCAGGAGAGTGCGGTGGTGTGGCTGAAAGAGATGTGTTTGCTGGAGGAGAAGATGGGGTCGAGCGTGTGTCCGGCGTAGTGGGTGGGGGTGTTGACTAGTTGTTTCAGTCCCAGGTTGGCGAGGTTGTCCAATAAGGCGGTGGTGTTGTTGTCGGTGCGATTCTCCAGGTGGAAGTTGAGGTCCCCTAGGAGGATGTAGTTGGTGGACGGGAGTGCGTGTGGGCTGATGAAGTCTGCGATGTCTTCGCTGAACTTTGTGCGTGGTCCTGGTGGTCTGTATATGAGGGTGCCTCTGAGGGTGGTCTTGGGGTCGCTGTTGATTGAGAAGTGGAGGTGCTCGGCGTCGGGCAGTGAGTTGTCGGTGTAGGTTGCGATGCGGATGGAGCTCTTGTGGGCGATGGCGATGCCTCCTCCGGTGCGGTTGGTGCGGTCTTTTCTGATGATTTTGTAGCCGTCGGGGATGGCTATGGCGATGTCGGGTGCCGAGGAGGGGTTCATCCAGGTCTCGGTGAGGAAGGCGATGTCCGGGTTTGTGGAGTCAATGAGGTTCCACAGTTCGATGGCGTGCCTGGGGACGGATCTGGTGTTGACCAGGATGCAGTCGAGGTTGTTTCCGGGCGAGTCGTTCCTGTTGGGTGTGGTGTGAGTACGGAGGCAGGTGAAATGGCAGTTGCGGCAGGTGAAGGGTCCGTGGGTCCGCTTCGGGGTGGCGCGGCAGCAGCCCGGCGTGCGGCCGGGGTTGAGAGCGGTGAGGGCGGCGGAGTTGTGGGTCAGGCGGGGAAGGTGGGGGTCGTGGGGGCCAGGGGTTGTGGTGCTAGGCGCGGTCCAGGCGCGGACAGGCGCAGACGGGCTTGCCTTAGGCACGCCTTCGGCGCGCCAGCGGCGTGGCCGCCATTTAAGGGTAGCCGGGGAGGAGGGGTCAGCTGGGAGGCGGGAGGCGGGCGGGCGGGGGAATCTGGAGGCGGGAAGAGAAAAGGCGGCAAAAAAGGCGGCAAAAGAACGGCGAGAAGGCCAAGAAAACTCTAAAGGGAGGGGCTGAGAATGAGGGAGAACGGCGGGGGGGCACACGGCATTCAGGGGCACACGCACGGGATACACAGAAAGAAAGGAGGGTTCCAGTCAGTCCTGTCAACACAAGCACTCGGGGTACACGGGTAGAGAAAGGAGCACACTCGCACACACTCACAGGAGGAGAACGGAGAGGAGGGCAGTCAGGGACTGGTGGCGCTGCGTGAGCAGGGGAGCGACCTACCCGAGGCTCAGCAGAGGGCAGACAAAGACGTGCTGAGATCACACACAACTATTTTTGATGTAAGTAATGACAACACCACGTCAACATTTATGTATTGCTGTAGGTAGCATCTTTATTGCCTTGACTTCAGGTGATATATGTGTGATTAGGACATAGGTAAGCACTATACACAAACAAGTGCTAGTTACTGTGTCACACTATTAGCATCATAGTATCACTGCATTGCTACATGATATGCAAGTTCCCCGTACCTCTCAACATTACTTCCTATGTCCACGCACTCCGCTTGAGTGCTCAGTGGTCTCGGTGGCACCTCTTGTTGCGGGTTCCAAGACAGTATTGGGTCTGGTACTGCAACGCCTAGGATCCATCACACGGGCTGCGCGACTGCTGAGGCTAGAGAGCTCCTCACTATCCCCACCATCCAGTTCGCTGTTTGTAGCACTCCGTGCTTTCTGCATTGTCTCCAAAACATTGGTGATTTGCACCAATCCTTGTGCAACGTTCCAACTGCAATATGCCATCTCCACTTGCATGCCCACAGCACATCGTGATACCAAAGCAGTTGTCGTAGTGAGCCGATTGACAGATCTCCAGAACCCATCCAACCTGCCCATCAATTGATGATTTGGCACCTACGGTGGCTGACATGCTCCTGCTGCATGACAGTGCAGAGTTTCCTAATGGCATTTGTCATCTCCTTTGCGTGTTCCGCTGCTGTTTGTTGTCCCTCATGCAGCTTGCACATGTTTTCATTGAGCGACTCCAACTGCTTCTGCATTGATCCCATGTTTTCTTTGAGTGACTCCAACTGCTTGTGCATTGATCCCATGTTGTCATTGTGATACTCAAACTGACTGTGCATTGCTCCCATGTTATGATCGATTCGCACGAACTGCCTGTGCATTGATCTCATGTGTTTACATTGCAGACGCTGCACTTTCAGCATGGAAGCCTCAAGGCCACCAAACAGTGATGGGCCCTCACCTTCCTCTGTGCACTGTCTGCCTTCTTCGCGATGCCTCCTGAGGGGAGTGGACTGACACTGGGGCAGGGACTGCTGTCTGTCGGTGCATCTAGCCTCTGGGGGTGGTGTGGGTACTTCATCAGGCATTTCATCAGAGTCCAGGTTATACTTGGGGAGGGGTGGCACTCTTGCCCTGCGTCTAGTTGGTGCTTGTATGAAGGACTCACTGATGTTTGAGTTGGACTGTAGATGATGTTCGCTATCCCCCACATTTCCACCTTCTGCTGTGTCAGGGACCGGAACATCTGCAAAAACAATGTGCAGCATTTCATTCTTCGATTTGTACTCACACAGTTGCGTAATAGGATTAAATTTACCCTGGCATAATACCTCTGAAGAGTCTTTTGTGGTTTGTATGTGTTTGCTTTCACTATATCTTGCTATTTATGTGGCAGTTGCACTTTAGAGGTGTGGACTACCACTTCCATAATGCATTGTTGTGTTGTATGCAAGATGTGGCATGGACTCCTTATCACACTGCATAGTGCCAATAGCTATTTTCTAAGGGGCATTTGTACACGCACATATGGGGAAACACATCATTACTGCCCTTACGTTTGCTGGGGCTGGGTGTGCCTGAGGTGTTAACCCCTTCGCTGCCAGGCCTTTTCCCCCCTGTGCCCAGCCTTTTTTTAGTATTTAGGGCAGTTCGCGCTTAGACCCTCATAACTTTTTTTCCACATAAACTATCAATGCCAAATTTGCGTCCTTTTTTCCAACTCCCTAGGGATTCTAGAGGTACCCAGACTTTGTGGGTTCCCTGAAGGAGACCAAGAAATTAGCCAAAATGCAGCAAAACATTTTGTTTGAAAAAGAATGGGAAAAAAGGCTGCAGAAGAAGGCTTGTGGTTTTTTCCATGAAAATGGCATCAACAAAGGGTTTGAGGTGGTAAAATCACCATCTTCCCAGCTTTCAGGAACACAATTTTGACATTTTACTGGGACATACTCCATTTTTACTTTTTTGTGTGCTTTCAGCCTCCTTCCAGTTAGTGACAGAAATGGGTGAGAAACCAATGCTGTATCCCAGAAAGCTAAACATTTCCGAAAAGTAGACACATTCCTGAATTCAGCAAGGGGTCATTTTTGTAGATCCTACAAGTGTTTCCTACAGAAAATACCAGCTGAAATAAAAGAATATTGAAATTGAGGTAAAAAAACAGCCATTTTTCTCCACGTTTTACTCTGTAACTTTTTCCTGCAATGTCAGATTTTTTAAAGCAATATACTGTTATGTCTGCTGGACTCTTCTGGTTGCGAGATATATAGGGATTGTAGGTCCATCAAGAACCCTAAGTACCCAGAGCCAATAAATGAGCTGCACCTTGCAATGGGTTTTCATTCTATACCGGGTATACAGCAAATTAATTTGCTGAAATATTAAAAGTGAAAAATAGGTATCAAGGAAAGCTTTGTATTTCCAAAATGGGCACAAGATAAGGGGTGCCCATACTAGCATGTGAATTACAGGGCATTTGTCAAACAGACGTCTTTTTAACACACTGTTCTTACATTTGGAAGAAAAAAATGTAGAGAAAGACAAGGAACAATAACACTTGTTTTGCTATTCTGTGTTCCCCCAAGTCTCTTGATAAAAATGGTACCTCACTTGCGTGGTTAGGCCTAATACTCGCAACAGGAAACACAAAATGGACACACCACATCTTTACATTGAAATCTGACATGTTCTTTGCAAAGTGCCTCGCTGTGGATTTTGGCCTCTAGCTCAGCTGGCACCTTGGGAAGCCTACTAAACCTGCACACTTAAAAAAACTAGACACCTAGGGGAATCCAAGATGGGATGATTTGTGGGGCTCTGATCAGGTTCTGTTACCCAGAATCCTTTGCAAACCTCAAAATTAGGCCAAAAAAACAATTTTTCCTCTCATTTCGGTGACAGAAAGTTCTGGAATCTGAGAAAAGCCACAAATCTCCTTCCACCTAGTGTTCCCCTAAGTCTCCCGATAAAAATGACACCTCATTTGTGTGGGTAGGCCTAGCACCCGTGACAGGAAATGCCCCAAAACACAACGTGGATACATCACATTTTCACTAAGAAAACAGAGCTGTTTTTTACAAAGTGCCTAGCTGTGGATTTTGGCCTCTAGCTCAGCCGACACCTGGGGAAACCTACCAAACCTGTGCATTTTTTAAAACTAGACACCTAGGGGAATCCAAGATGGGGTGACTTGTGGGTCTCTGACCAGGTTCTGTTACCCAGAATCCTTTGCAAACCTCAAAATTTGGCCAAAAAACACCTTTTCCTCTCATTTCGGTGACAGAATGGTCTGTAATCTGAGAGGAGCCACACATTTCCTTCCACCCAGCATTCCCCCAAGTCTCCTGATAAAAATAGTACCTCACTTGTGTGGGTGGCCCATGTGCCTGCAACAGAAAAATGCCAAAAACCTGTAGAGATTGAGAGGATAGCAGAGTGACTTCATAAGCACATCTTTTTTCTTTTATACATCTTTTAGGCTGACTCTGCTTTGGGGACCCACACAAGTGAGGTATCATTTTACGAGGGAGACTGAGGGGAACGCTGGGTGGTAGGAAATTAGTGCTGCAGCTGTGATCCTACAAAGAAAAGTAAGGAAAATATGCTATTTTAAGCAAATTTTGAGGTTTTCAGAGGAGTCTGGGTAAGAAAATGTTTGGGGATCCAGGCAAGCCACACCTCCTTGGACTCCTTGGGGTGTGTATTTTTATAGCATGTCTGGGTTTGGTAGTTTTCCCTAGAAGAAGGCCGCACCCGGGACCAAAAACATAGGTGCACCCCCAAAACACAGGTAGTTTTGCAATAGATCATTTTGACGTGTCCACATACTTATGTGATGTTCCAAACATTAAAAATGTGAAAAGAAATGCACTTAGGTTATGTTAAAAAGACCCCTCACTCACCAACCAAGTTGGTGGCATGCTTCATCATTGGGGTCCCACCCGAGACACCTAGCATGTCATCGGTGTGCTGCAACGCCTGATTACAGCGGAGCAGGTTTTGTCATTTTTACCACACATACTGGTTGGATTTGGCACGAGGGTGAGTGATGGTTCACTAGATCAAATCTTATTAACAAGAGATTTCACAAAAATGAAATGCACTGTTAACATCAGAAAGACCAAAAAATGGAACCAATGACTCACAGCTCGTGAACTGTAAAGCCATGACAAGGCATCAACCGCTTTGCAGTCCATTCATACACTTTTCATACATGACATGCACAAGACCATTCACGTCGCCAGCAACGGGCCCAGCACATTACACCTCGACAGACAGCACCACTCAAGGGTTCATCACTTACATACGTCCACATGCCTGATACAGCAATCACACCAGCTGATGGGAGTGTGTGGACTGGTGTTTGGCTGCAAGTGTTTTGTAGTAGCCAACAGCAAGTCAGCCAAGCACCACTCCACACACAATGGCATCACTTTTTTTTGTTTTAAAAACAAAGAAACCACTAACTAATTACAAATAATTACAAAACTACAAACACAGAAGCTCTAAGTACCTGACAGAAATGCCAACCATGAAACTGAACACATGAAAATATAAAACATGCAGTTTACACTCATGCTAGTTCCCAGTAATTCTTCTGGGTGTGGTAATTCCTGAAACAACCACCCACACACAGCCTAGGCTTTGAAGGACAATCTGGGCAGTACATTTGAGTCTTCCTCCGGATACCTCTTCGAGCACAGCGTCTACATTTCTTAGCTGGAAAGTCTTTTTTGGGCATGGGAGGAATGTGCTCAGAAAAGTGGCAATCTTTCAATCTAGCCACATCCTCCACCACTGCTTCTCTAGGAATGCTTGCCTGTTCCACCACAACAAGGCTCTCTATCACTGACTCCTGAAATTTAATAATTGTCATTTTTGAGTCTCGAGACCTATCCTTAAACACAATAAAAGCATTAAAAGTTGCCAGAAGTGGAAGAGGTGAATTGCTAACTTCTTATACCAAACGTAAGACTTACGAATAGCAGTATAAGGTTCCAACCTCTGATCAACTCTATCTACACCTCCCATGTGCTTATTACAATCTAAAATGCACACAGGTTTGCGCACTTCAGCAACCTGGCCTCAAACAGTCACGGAGGAAGTACTCTCATCATGGATGGTACTTCTCAATGACTCCAATAGTGGGAGGACAACCAGGGGTGTCAATACTGGAATCCCAACCTGTGTAGACACGGAAACTATGCACATATCCTGTACTACTTTCAGACAGCATATACAATTTAATTCCATATCGTGCCCTCTTTCTAGGAATGTACTGCCTAAAAACCAAACGAACCTTGAAGAGGACCAAAGACTCGTCCACAGCTATATGCCTGGAACATAGACCTCTGAAAACCATTCTACAAAATTATCAAGATAAACATAATCTTTAAAAAACTGTCAGAATCAGGGTGATCTTGTGGCAAGGCTAAAGCATTGTCAACAAAATGCAGCATTATAAGAAGAAGCAAATACCCATTACGACTCATGGTTGCAGGAAATATAGCTGTTGCCATCAACGGACTAGTACACCAATAAGAAACCAGTGACGACTTCCTTGTCAACCCCATCAAAAGAGTCAAACCCAAAAACCTTTTCATCTCCTCCAAATTTGTGGGACTCCACTGGGTAGCTCAAGAGTGTGGCCTAAGTCTAGCAGCGTTGTCCCTCAAATACTGCTCTGCATACAAATTAGTCTGCTTATCAATCTCTTCTAAAAACACATCATCCATAAATAACTCAAAGAAATTAACAGGCAAAAGTTATCTGTATTGACTCTACACCCTGGGAGACCAGTAAAGGCAGTCAACTCTGGCTGCTCCATGTTTGGGGCAACCCAGAGTTCAGGTCTTCTAACGGGAAACCTTTCAGGCCCCAGGTTGCTGCACTAATGGTACATCAGTGTCCTCCTCTAAAACAGGCCCTTCATCTGCACTGAGAGTGGCTTCCTCATCAGAAGATTCCTCTCTGACAGAAACTTCACTGCCAGAATCTTTCACTTCCTCCTCTGCCTCAAGTGCAGAGACCGTCTCATAATCATGATCAGAAAATGACTCAAAAAGCATACCAACAACCTGCTGAGAGGTCATCCTGCAGCCTGCCATGATCTTTCCTATGAAAAGTAACTGGACAAATGCACCACCAACAACCAGCACTGTGTAAGATAAGTAATAAAGTGTAGCTTTATCATTAAGAGTTATAAACTCAAAAACTATACCACTCACTTGCCTGAAAACGCTTGACTCACCAGCAACTGCTCTGCACAGACACAGCAATCACCAATGATATCCCACTAAAAAGAAAAAAAGAAAAGAAAATTAGAAATAATACAACACAAATATCTTTGTGCACACATCTAAGGACAATATCACACACAATCCTGCATTTAGTACACCTCCTACAAACATGTCATTCATCCATGGCAACAATACTCCTTTGGAGTAAATTGTTTTTACTTACATAAAGCATTCAACTATGCAAACCGCAGGTCAACCACCGCCAAAACCGCAAGGAGCCACAGCAAAGAAAGCAAAAGCTTTGAACTAGAACAAAACGGAGAAAAAAAATGATCACAAATGCAAATACTTCGCCAGTTGACAAACGTCCCACCATCAAGCATTTAGAAATTGGTTCCCAAATGGTTGTGCCCCCCATAGGGGCAGATGGGCCTACTACAAAATAGGCCTATCTGCCCCAAGGGGGACAGAAAATACCTTTAGTAGTATGCCCCGTGGGGAGCGACCCGTGCCCAAGAAGCCACCCCCAAACAAAACACACACACACACGCTATCCTTGGTGCCTAAGTGGCTTCTGCCCCATTGGGGCCAATGGGCCTACAAAAACAAATAGGCCGATCTGACCCCAAGGGGGCAGGAATGGCCAACAGTTCTATGCCCCCCTTGGGTGTGCGACCCTTGCCCAAGGGGGTGCCCCCACACAGAAATACACAAATAAAAAAAATCCCTGGCGTTCCAGTGGCTTCTGCCCCCTTAGGGGCAGATCACCCTAAAAATAATAGTCCGCTCTGCCCCCAAGGGGGGCAGAAATGGCCATAAATAATATCCCCCCAAAGGGGAGTGACCCTTGCCCAAGGGGTCATCCCCCCATCCACTAAACACACACACACACACTATCCCAGGTGCCTAAGTGGCTTCTGTCCCCCTTGGGGGCAGATGGGCCTTAAAAAAAGGCCAATCTGCCCCCCAGGGGGCCAGAAATGGCCAACAGTTCTATGCCCCCTTGCCCAAGGGGGCTCTCCCCGCATAAATAAACAAATAAAAAAAATCACTGGCGTTACAGTGGTTTCTGGCCCCTTGGGGGCAGATCAGCCTAAAAATAATAGGCCGCTCTGCCCCAAAGGGGTGCAGAAATGTCCACAAATAAATTCCCCCCTAAGGGGAGCCACCCTTGCCCAAGGGGCCGCCTCCCCATCTGCTAAGCACTCACACACACACTATCCCTGGTGCCTGAGTGGCTTCTGCCCCCCTTGGGGGCAGATGGGTCTAAAAAAAATAGGTAGATCTGCCCCCAAGTGGGGAAGAAATGGCCAACAGTTCTATGCCCCCCTTGAGGGGGCACCCATTGCCTAAGGGGGCACCCGCCCACATAAATAAAAAAATAAAAAAAATCCCTGGTGTTCCAGTGGTTTCTGCCCCCTTGGGGACAGATCAGCCTAAAAATAATAGGCCGATCTGCCCCCAAAGGGGGCAGAAATGGCCATAAAACATATGCCCCCCAAAGGGGAGTGACCCTTGCCCAAGGGGCCACTCCCTGACACAGAAACAACAAAGTACAAGAAAAAAAGCAGGAATGCTCAAGAGACATCGGGGAAAGAAAAACCCTTTCCTTTCCCCGATGCCTCTTTGTTTCAAACCCCCCACCCGCCGGAGGAAAAACTCACCTGTTTCTCCAATCGCAAGCTAGAAGCAAATGGCTTCCAGCACGACTGGCACCCTGTAAAGATGTCAGCGCGCAATCGTGCGCTGACATCATTAGGGGGTGGGCGTTAGGGAAGGGCTTCGCCTTCCATCCCTGCCTTGGGGAGGTGGGAGGAAAGCCCACAGAGGGAGCGCTCCGAGCTCCAGGCTGAGAATGTAATGGGTTACGTCCTCGGCACAGGAGCACTGTGCCGGTGGACGTAACAATGACGTCTCCGGCACTGAAGGGGTTAATGTCAGTGACACCACTGACAGCTTCAGGAAGCAATGTGAACTCCACCATGCCTTCCACTGCTGTAGACGGTGTCTGGGTGGGTGGACCTCTTCCGGTGCTCCTTGCCTCCTTCAGCCTGCTTGCTACCCTCTCTTTGACACGTGAAAGCAAGTCGTACCATTGCTTGCGTATCTCCTCGACAGAGCGCTGCGCAACACCCACTGTGCATATTTTGGTCTGGATGTCTGACCACAGTTTTCTCTTCTCACTTTCAGGTAACTGTAGTGAGTGTTTTCCAAATAGTTTGTTGTGGTTCTTGACCACTTCCTCGGTGAGCACCTCCAATTCCTGGTCACTGAATTTGAGTTTGCGCTTCCTCTCTCCTTTCTCCTTCACATTCCCATCAGTAGCCATTATCCTGTTTGGTCCTGACTGGCTCTCAAGACTGCCTCCCTGGTGGTTGGCTGGGTCTCTCTGCCTGCTCCTGTAGGTGGGGCTTCTGGAAACAGCACGGACTGACTCACTTCCTGGTTGAGATGTCATCAGGCTGTTCCAGGTTGCTGATTTTGCAATTTGCGAATTGCAAATACCGATTCACTATTTTTTGCGATACTGTATTTGCAACTCGCAAATTACGATTGCAAATTTTAAGAAAACGCTATTACCAACTCGCAATTTTCATACATCCCATTTTGCATTTTTAAATAGCAATTTCTTAAAATTCGCTATTTAAGAAATGCAAACCAAGAGCTTGATACATCTGGCTCCAGGTGTGAAGGCTAGCCATGTTAACTATTTCCCCTGTCTGGATTTGTATCATCATTCTCACTCAAACGCCTGGGTCTAGGAATGTATCATATATGTCCATCAATACCTGAAGGTCCTCGTCAGTTTTTTGTTTTGTCTACTCAGCTTCATGTGCTCCTCCTCTGCTAGTGCCCATTCCTGCACATCCCTGTGCCACAGCTTGACTGTGGTGGCCTGCTTTCTCTTCCATGTGATGGCTACTCTATGCTGGGCCAAAACTAATGCCAACTGTAGGAATTTATAGACCATCTTGCTATCCTTTGGTCTCTTAACATGGGCCTGTATGCAGTGCAATGATGTGTAGTCTATTTGTAAATGTGTAGATCTTTTTAAGTCAGTCACTACCTGTTTCCAGTAGTCCTGCACAGCCCGGCATCACCATGCATGAAGTCGGCACCACTGGCATTGCAGTGGGGGAAACTATCCTGTTATGTGGGTTTTATGTGATAAAGAGGGTCATTATGACATCAGCGGTATTC
Source organism: Pleurodeles waltl (assembly GCF_031143425.1). Classification (NCBI taxonomy): domain Eukaryota; kingdom Metazoa; phylum Chordata; class Amphibia; order Caudata; family Salamandridae; genus Pleurodeles; species Pleurodeles waltl. The sequence goes on from NC_090442.1 coordinate 524,145,388, forward strand.
TTTGAATACCGCCGATGACACGGGCACCAACATACTGCAGCGGAGGCGACCATCTGTCCGCCAGATTAGTGGCACTGCCGGACTTCCGCCACACTTAGGGTGGAAGTCTGGCAGTAGCCATGCTGGTGGACGGTGGTGTCCTGGCAGTGCTACCACCTGCATTGTCATGCCAGTAGGAAGCCAGCAGACATATTAAGGCCTTTAATATGACCTGGCGGTGTCCTGCTGGCAGTGGGAGCACCCCTTCCCATTCCCTGCCGGACAACCATCTCCCTGAAACAGGGTAGGTCATCATCTGTCAGGGGAGGAGTGTGGGAGGATGGTATGGTGTTGTGTGTGAGTGTGAGTGTGTGGTGTCTGCGTGTGTGTATGCATATGTGACTGTGAGTGTTGTGGTGTATGCGTGGTTGTATGCGTGTGAGTCAATGCATGTATGAATGTTAAAGTGAGTGCGTGTCTGAATGTCAGTGTGTATGTGTGTGAGTATGCATGTTTGGTTGTCTGTGTGTATGTGTGCCTGAATGCGTGTGAGTATATATGAGTGAATGCATGTATGGATGAGTGTGAGTGTATGCGTGTCTACAAGTGTGTGAATGAATCAGGGTGTGTGTGTGTGTGTGTGTGTGAATGGATCAGAGGGGGTGGAGGTGTGTGTGAATGGATTGTAGGGGGTGGGGGTGTGTGAATGGATTGGAAAGGGGTGTGTATTTGCATCAGGGAGGGTCAGTTTGGATGGGGGTTGGTGGGGGGTTAGGTGTTTGCTGGGGAAGCCGCCTACCGGTGACAGGGAAGGAATTCCCTGTCACTGGTAGGCCCTCCCGCCATGGTTTTCGTGGTGTTGCTACTGCCACAGAAACCATGGCAGTGGGCCAGCTCATAATACCGGTATGGCGGTATGAGTGGGGATGTGGTGGGTTGGCAGCGGCCAACCCGCCGCACTCCTAATGTGATGGTATACACTGCCAGACTATTGGCAGTGATACTGCCACATTAACCCTGGCGGTCAAAAGAGTGCCAGGGTCAAAATGAGGGCCAAGGTCTTTTGGGGGTCCGGTATGTCCTATGGAGCATTACAAAACTCTGTGTGTGTGAGCCTGTAAATGTTGATCCACACCCTGTCATCAAGTGGAGATTCTAGGTTTGCTTCCCATGCGGTGCGCACACAGATTGTGTGTCCTGTGATGTCCTGTCTCATTGCCCTGTACAGGAGTGTTATAAGGTGTCGATCTGACCCGCAGGTCAGTAAGATGTCCAAAGTGTGCATGATTTGTGGCATGTCTGAGTAGGTGGGCCATGTCAGTTTGGCCACCTCCATAAGCTCAGCATAGTGGAAAAAATGCTCAGGCACTAGCTCAAAGTTCTCACAGGCTTGCTCATATGTAATAAAATACTTGCCAGGATATAAGTCCCCAACAAGGTGCAGCTGTCTTCCCTCTGTACCTAAAATGACATACTGTCCATCATTTTATGCACCAGCATCAGCATCCAAATTGTGAGTTCTCTGTAAAATGGGACTCTCTTCAGTACCACTTGAACAAAACTTTGCCATATTTGTGCTGTCTGATGGACTACATTCAGCTGATCCCTAGTTACATCCCCTCCTTCCATTAGCACCACAGGTAGTTGATCTGCGGCAAGTACAGGTCTAATCTCAGCACTTCCAAGCTTCTGTCTTCATACTGTTGGGTCAGAGTGGACAAGGCCACTATACTGAGGTGACCCGCCCACAATGGGGAGATAAGCACAGAGTTCGGCCACTTAAATACCTTCTTCGGAATGATGCAAAAAGTGTTCCATAATGCACACAGACATCTTGCCAGCTAAACCATTTTTGCTACAGCCAACCTACCCATGAGTGACATAACTTCTGCAACTCAGTGTGGGCTACTTGCATCCCTAGATATTGGAAGTGTGCCAATTCCCAATGCAGTCCTAAGCTTGGGAGATGTTCCGGTGGCATACTGGCCAGGGCAGCCAGAGGGAACAGCACAGATTCCTTTCAGTTGAGGAGGAGTCCAGACAGGCCCCCAAACTCATCTAGGAGTTGCAAGAGTATGGGCAATGCCATTCACGGTGAAGCAATATAGGGTAACACGTCATCTGCATAGAGGGATATTGTGTGGCAAGTGGCTCCCAGTCTCTGGACTTCCAAGCTTCTGTCTTCATACTGTTGGGTCAGAGTGGACAAGGCCACTATACTGAGGTGACCCGTCCACAATGGGGAGATAAGCACAGAGTTCGGCCACTTAAATACCTTCTTCGGAATGATGCAAAAAGTGTTCCATAATGCACACAGACATCTTGCCAGCTAAACCATTTTTGCTACAGCCAACCTACCCATGAGTGACATAACTTCTGCAACTCAGTGTGGGCTACTTGCATCCCTAGATATTGGAAGTGTGCCAATTCCCAATGCAGTCCTAAGCTTGGGAGATGTTCCGGTGGCATACTGGCCAGGGCAGCCAGAGGGAACAGCACAGATTCCTTTCAGTTGAGGAGGAGTCCAGACAGGCCCCCAAACTCATCTAGGAGTTGCAAGAGTATGGGCAATGCCATTCACGGTGAAGCAATATAGGGTAACACGTCATCTGCATAGAGGGATATTGTGTGGCAAGTGGCTCCCAGTCTCTGGTGCACCCAAATTGCCAGTGGCTCTATTGCTACTGCAAATAGTAGAGCACTCTTGCAATGGGGTTGGTATAAAGCAGCCAAACCCAGCTCGAAAATGGGATCCAAATCCCATAATTCTAAACACTTCAAGGAGGTAGCCCCAATCCACTGTGTCAAAGGGTTTTTCTAGGTCAATGGAGACACTGCCCGCTCCTTGTCGCTTGACTCCACTTCATGCAGGACATGAGCTAGATGTCAAAGGTTCACACCGATGTTCTGGCCTGGGATGAACCAGCACTGGTACTTGTGCACCAATTGATGAATATGTGGCGCCAGAAGGTTAGCAAGTAATTTGCAAAGTATTTTTACGTCTACATTAATCATGGTGATGGCCTGTAGATGATGGGGTCAGACTCATTACCAAGTGGCTTAGGGAACAAACATATCTCCCCCTCTCTCATGGTAGGGGTGAACAACCTGCTTTTGCGTGCCTCCAGGAGTATCTCCAGGAGTCTCTGTGTAATTGTTGCAGAGAATGCCTGGTAAAACTCAGTGGGAAGCTTTTGCCCATGGGTGCATACTCAATTCCAATTGCAATTCATCTAGGCGGATCAGGCATCCAGTGACTCTATGGCAGGCTGCTCAAGTAATGGGAGGCCCAAGCCCTCCAGGATTGGAACATAGCAAGTCGGCATTATGTGTGAGCCATGCGCTGTAGGAGCTGTTGAAATACCCCTACTATTCTGGCCCTGATGGTAACGCTGGTGCCAATCATTGGCATCAGGTGCATAGTTAACAGTGGCAGATGCTCCCGCAGATGCTCCCTTTGAAGTATCCAGGCTAGCAACAAAACTGACTTATCCCCCTCCCTCAGCAGTCTCTGTCGATGGTGTTTAAGAGTATACTTATCTAGCCTGTCCCATATATCCACTCTCTGTCTTCATACTGCCTGCTTCCTGTGATTTGTGTCAGAGTGTGTTTGCTCCCCAGCCTACCATGAAGTCAGCGCTACTTCCTCTCTTCCTAGTTCCTGCCGGAGTTACCGTCACACTCCATAGGTTAAGCCCCTGCATGTGCCCCTCAACACCGCTTTTAGAGCATCCTATTCTATGGCCCTGCTATTTGTAGTCCTCACGCCAATTGCCATGTAGTTCATCAGTGCCTGTGAGAGCACCTCCCTCCAGAATGTCAGCTGACATCTTCCAGGACTTAGCTTCTTGTGCAGGTTCTCTCCATTGCACAGCACAACCAACTGAGGCATAACCCAACAAGAAGCATGCCGGGTGTGTCACCTCTATGTCTTCCACTCATGGAAGTACTGCTACCAGTATCCTGTTCAGTCTACTGTAGGTGTGGTATTTAGGAGAGTAGCAGGTGTATCACCATTGTGCTGGGTTGCTCAGCCACCAGATATCATCAACACCCAATTTTCACATCACACCATACATTTCAGCTGTCATTAAGGGTTTGGTGCCTGCCCTGGGTGGTGCCCTATCAAGGTTGGGGTCTAGTATACAGTTAAAGTCTCCCAGCCACATTAGCACCATTTGTGCATGTCTTGCATTAATAAGTCTTGGACGTTATGGAAGAATGTGGGGTCATCATTGTTTGGGGCATAGGTATTCAATATGGTCAGATCCCACCCATCTAGTGTCCCCTGCAGGAGGACAAACTGTCCTTCTGGATCAGCCTCCATATATGTGAGGGAGAATGGACCCCGGTGCAATCCAGATTAGCATGCCCCTGGCGTAAGTAGAGTAGGAAGAATGAAATACTTGTCCATGCCAATTTTTAGCTAGGCACTTCGCACCCGCATTGTCGAGGTGTGTTTCCTGTAGGCAGGGTATGGTGGTTTTATACCACTTAAAATAAATTAGAACCCTGTGCCACTTAGCATATATTCCTAGCCCGCTGATGTTCCATGTCAGGCGTCTCAGGTCAGCCCCATCATGATGCATGTCAATGTGCAAGAGTGTCCCCTCTCTCCACCATGTGGCAGTCTCACCTAACTGCTGAAAACTAGAAGTATTAATAAACAATGATTAACACCACTCCCATGGACAAGCATAGCTCAACCCTGTGACTATCAATGCCCAACCCCAAGCATGTGCCAGGACGTGCACAGCTAGCTGACCAATCCAACAGGGACAGGCTAACTCAGTTAACTTGCCAACATCTCAGCCAGGCCTTCACCAACATTTGAAACTCAACTGTGTCTGAATGTCCCAGGGCCTACTACATCAACTGTAGCCGGTGTCCACTCTCCCACTAAGTGATCACCACTCTCCCCCCTTTGATACAACCAATGTGTTATGCACAAAGTCGAGCTTGGGGTTCAGGGCTCAGTCTCAGTTCCATCAGCCACTGGCATCATGACAATATCCTGCATGGTCACCCGTGTCTCCACTGCACTGAGCTTTATGGTGCCATCCTCCTGCACCATGACCATCCGAGTGGTGTTAGGATCGTTGCTGGGCAGGTTGCAGGGCCGCGATCCCTTGTTGACCTGTGCTCCCAGAGTGTGGTGGTATTGCCTCTCCTCGAATTTCCAGCCACTCCCACACCTCTCCCAGACTGTCAGAGAAGTGGACTTTCTCTTGAGCTATGACCTTCAGTTTCGCCAGGTACAGGAGCATATCCTTGAGTTAGAGCACCCTCTGTGTTTGTTTGACTTTACAAAGGATCTATGTTGCTCCTACACCTTCTTGGTATCATCCTCATATATGGTTATCTTGCTGTTGCCAAATGCTGAGACTGGCCACTCATGGGCTGTCTGAAGGATGCAGTCCCTGTCATGATAGTTGAGGATTTAGGCTATTAAGGCCCTTGGCAGGGTCCCTGGCAGAGGCAGCGGTAACAGTGCTCTGTGTGTTCTTTCTACTACAAATAGGTCGAAGAGCTCTATCAGTTTGAGTTTGTTGTGCCCCATTCCTGAAGGATTTTTTCAGCCGAGCCTCCCTCTGTTACCTCTGGGAACCCCATAACTCAAAAGTTACTACGCTGGGAACAGCCCTCCACTTCTTCTGCTCACCATTCCAATTCCTACATGACTGTGGTCATCTGGGCCATTTGGTGTTTGAGAGCAACCACCTTCCCCTGCAGTTCTGCAATGTTATCTTCAGCAGGCGGGACTTTGTCCGCAACTTTATGCAGATCCGCCCTCAACAAATTAACATCAATCAACACTGTTTCAATCTTGTGTTCTAAGGTGGTTCTGGATCCCTGAATCACTGCCAGCAGTTCAGCCTGGAATGGCTCTGAAACCCCTTCTGGTGCATCCCCTTCATCACTCAGGCCTGTCTGCCTCATTATTCTTTGGTAGGGGTGACGCAGTGTGGTATATTAGGTTATGGTTTTTGTGGGGTTTGAGCGGGCTGGCCTACTTTTGCCCATGATGTACATGGAGGAGCCATCCCCCACTACCCCAAGCCACGAACAAGGCTGTTACCCCACCCCATGCCACTTTTATCACCAAGTGTGCAGAAGTATTTCTGATCCTCCCACTGTGTCACCGTTTCAAGGCAGCTACTGATCCGTGGAGCCAACCCCCCTCTTCAGTGGAGGGCTCCAATTCTGCTCCCCACTATCCTGTAGTCACACCTGTAATGTTCCTTGCAGTGTGGGCTTCAATGTTGTTCTCACCACTGCATCTGGTATGGCGCAGGACCAGACAGGGCAGTGGTGGGCTGGTGGGAAAGAGGTCTCAGCGACATCTTTCGCCACCTCCAAATTTAGGTCATGCACTATCCTCCTGTTTCTTTGGTCTATGATATAGCTAGTGTTGGTCACTAACTCCAAAGTTTAAAAGGCAGCCTCCATGGTGCACCCCAGACAAAATAGACAATGTCCAGTGCAGACTCAGCCAATACAGCTACCAGCTGTGTCCCTAGAGGGTCCACCTCCATGAGCAACTGCCCCCCAGGCAGGCGATTAATCAGCGGTTGGACTGTGTTGCTGTGCCATTCCCAGGGGGAGGCTCACTGGTGCCACTGTATTGTCTCCTTGGTGGCAGCCTGGCACCTCCCCTCTTCTCCTTGGGGGTCTGCAGTCACCAGCCTGGGCCTGCCCTGTGGTTCGGGGGTCAAAGGTGGCACAAACATCACTATTTCCAATACCTGGGTGGTTGTCTTAGGGCTGTGGGCCAAACAGCCCAAGGTACACCAATGTTGTCCAGTGCCCTCTGCCAGTGAGGCAGAGGGGTGGTGGTGAGTCTTCAAAATACCCCCCCGGCCTGCCAATCTTTTCTGGGTGAAAAGCCCATCCTTGGGCCCCTTTCTTGACTCAGGGGCCTCAGCTTCTCCTTCGTGCCTCCACCAAATGCCACTGGACAACTGCAGCAGGTCAGTCATGTGTGGTAGTCCCTTCTTTTTTTTTTTGATAAAGACATTTTTATTGGTTTTGCAAAAAATAAGGCGAAATACATACATGTAATTGGGTGCCAACGTGCACCAAACAATGGTCAATCCCTAGTCTCAGACAATACACTGTGTGTGAAGATTATGCATCTCTCCGTAAAGTATCCCATGCTTGTTACCACCATTTAAAGGGGGGAGGGGGAAGCCCGTTTAGGTTCTTTCTGGTGCTGGGGCAGTCGACAATGCAGGGAGGTTGAGTGTAGTGGCATCCCATTTCCCCCAAACCTTATCATATTTATTCGGGCACCCTCTGGCCTCGTAAACAAGTTTTTCACGTTGAGCACACCAATCCACTCCTCTTTTCCATTTAGTCAAAGCTGGTGCGTTTTGGGCTTTCCAGTCCGTCATTATGTCTCTTTTGGCCACTAAGCATGCCACCCCCAGAAAGGTCCGTTCCGCTCTCCTCAGTCCAGTGTCACCCATGATCCCCAATAGGAGCAGCATTGGCGCCAACTCGATGTCAGATTGTAAGGCCGTTGAGATCTCCATGATAACAGCCCCCCAGTAAGCTTTAATAATTGGGCAGGACCATACCATGTGGAAAAAGTCAGCGTCTGGGTCCCCACATCGTGGACAGTCAGCTGCGTCACGGAGACCTGCCCTGAACAACCTGACGGGTGTTAGGTAAGCAGTATGGAGATAGTAAGTCTGTATTAGACGGAGACGAGTCGTCATCGTTAAAGTGTGTGGAGCTGCCAATGCTTCGTTCCAGTCTACCTCTTCCATAGGACCCACCCACCCTTCCCATCTCTGACGGAGTCCCTCCATGGCAGCACCAGTGGTGGCAACCAACGAGCGATATATCTGGGACACACCTCCTCTACCTAGGCTCCCCATCAGGGCTTTCGCCTCCATAGGGCTATATTCAGGTATGTTATCCCCTGTCCGCATTTCTGTCAGCAAGGCGTGGCGGATCTGGAGATACTTATGGAATTGCGTCTTATTTAGTGAGAACATTTTCTGGAGGTCTTCAAAAGAGCGCATATGTGAGCCATCCCATACATCGCCTAGTGTAGAAATACCAATGTTGTCCCACTTCTGGAATCCCTCCAATCTCGCTATCTCTCTTAAGTGTATGCCCTGCCATAGTGGAGTCTGATGGGTGAGGCGTCCCCACCACCCTGTCACCTTTTGGGCCGTCCGCCAACCCCGCAGTACCACTCCGGTCACCTCCGGGGTCCCACGCGAGATCGGGCCTCCATACAGAGCATCAAAGATCTTTGGATAACTCATGGTCTGAAGTTCTAATCGATACGCCGGATCTGTCCATCCACCCCCTACCCAATCATTTATCACTAGTATTTGCGTTGCTAGGTGGTAGTAATGGATGTTGGACATTCCCAATCCCCCCTCAGAAGCGTCCCTCTGGCATGTTTTAAGCGCCAATCGAGGACGGGAGCCATTCCATAAAAATTGGCGTGCCTGAGAGTCCATTTCCCTGAACCATCTCATGGGGATAGGGTAAGGGAAGTTCTGGAGGAGGTAAAGAAGTCTGGGGAGAACCATCATCTTGTAAAGAGCGATTCTCCCATACAAGTTAAGGGGGAGGTCACTCCAAAGTTGGAGGTCATTTTTTATTCTTTTGGTTAATGGTGTGATGTTAAGCTCCCATGTTAGTTCAGGGAGCAAGGAGACATGCACGCCCAGGTATTTAAAAGTATTTCTTCGTATTGGAATGTTTTGCTGCCAGTCTATGCAGTCTCGAGATTGATGGAGAGGGACCAGCAAGGACTTACTAGGGTTCAGGGTCAGTCCTGAGGCATCCGAGAAGAGATCTAGAATTTGTAGAATGCGGGGGCCACTTTTGGCTGGGTTTGAGATGTACAGCAGGACGTCATCCGCGTACAGTGCCACGCGGTCCTCTTGGCAGACGGGCCAGGACCAGCCCTCTATCAGCGGATCTTCCCTTAACATTTTCGCCAGAGGCTCTATTGTTAATGCAAAAAGCAAGGGGGATAATGGACATCCCTGCCTGGTGCCACGGCCGATAGGGAATGGGTCTGAGATTACTCCGTTTACTTGGACATGTGCTGTGGGATTAGAATAAAGTAGCTTCACCAATCCTCGGAATCTGGGCCCAAGGCCGTTGCTTTGTAGGACGTTTTCGAGGTAAGACCAGTCTACCGTGTCAAAGGCTTTCTCGAAGTCGAGTAGAAGCAAAGCCAGAGGGGCTCGAGACAGGGTCTTTTGATGCACCAACGCTAGGTGTAATCTCCTAATACAGTGTCTAGTGCTACGGGCAGGCATAAAGCCACATTGGTCAGGATGCACCAGTGTGGGTATGGCGTCTCTTAGTCTTGAGGCGAGGATTGAGGCTAGGACCTTGACTTCAGTGTTCAGGAGGGAAATGGGTCGGTATGCCGAGCAGTGTTGCGACGGGGGTTGTGTCTTGGGGATCACTACTATTGTCGCTAGGTCAATCCCAGGAGGGAAGTGGCCCTTCCGCTCAGCTTCTTCGTACATGTTGAGCAGATGTGGAGCCAGAATATCGCTGTATTTCTTATATAACTCTGGTGGGAATCCATCAGGACCTGGGGTCTTGCCTGATGCCAAGTTGGCAATCGCGCTGGTTATTTCTGTGAGGCTAATTGCCTCATCCATAATGCTCCTGGCCGTCTGGGAGACTCTGGAAAGAGTTATGTCATTCAGGAGGGGGGATCCCCTTTCAATGGTGGGCCGAGGGTGCTCTGCGTATAAGCGTGCATAGTAAGAGGCAAAGCTCTGAGCTATCTCGATGGGCGCTTTGGAAAGAGCACCTGAGTCGTCTCTAATCTCAGGTATGATTCTATTGGCCAGGGGGCGTGTGGCTAGCCAATGCAAGAGTTTTCCATTCTTGTCCCCCCAGCCATATATTCGGGCGGCCGATGCTCTCCAAATGTGTTTTGCTGACTCAAGGACCAAATGTCTGATTTCCTCTCGGGTCCTAGTAAGTTGCCTCAGAATAGAGGCCGAGGATAAGGTCGTTTGTTGGCGCTCCAGATTCAGCGCCTCAGCCTCCAACTCAGACACTCTTGAGTCCCGAGCGCGTTCACGTGCACGAAGAAGACACTTGGCATGCCCTCTTAGTGTGGCTTTGCCGGCAGCCCATATTATACCTGGGGACTGGACCGTTCCCAAATTCAACTCAAAATATTGAGCAAGGCGGTCTCTTATTTCAAGGGTATATTCGTTGTCTTGTAAGCACCATGCATTCAGGCGCCACAATGGGCGCCTGGTCGGGTCCGTCCCACCCAGTCGGACTCGTACAGGTGCGTGGTCTGAGACCCCTCGTGGCAGTATATCAGCCCCCGTGACACCGATGACGTCTAATGCAGGCATAAATATTAAATCAATTCTGGAATGTGTCCAGTGGGCGGCTGATGTGTGTGTGTATTGACGTTCTTTAGTGTGCCAGGTTCTCCATACCTCGCAGAGGCCGAGGCTCTCCACCCATCCGTTAAGACTCGCAGCCCGAGAGGCCCTACCAGTGGTAATGTCCCCGGATATATCCAGTCTGGGGTCCAGAACAGCATTAAAATCCCCTCCTATCAATGTGGTTCCCTGGGGGAGTCCCACTACCACCTGGCGGAGTGAGAGTAGGAAGGCGTTGAATCCCGCTGGGGGGGCGTATGCGCATACAAGGTTCAGCGGTGTACCGTGAAGCATCCCTGAAGCAATTACGAATCTGCCCTGTGGGTCAGACAGCGTAGATGTTATCACCATAGGTAGAGAGCGGCTGAGTAGAATGGCCACTCCCCTGGATCCCCTGGAGAAACCTGCGTGGTAAACCCTATCAAATCCTCCCCGTGTGAGCATAGGGCATTTAGTTCCCAGGAGATGAGTTTCCTGCAGTAGGACCACTGAGGGGGAGTATCTGCGGAGGGTGTTGAAAACTGCAGATCGTTTGATCTTATCTAAGAGCCCGTTTACATTCCAGGAGATGATTTGTGTCAGTGAGGACCAGGCGTGGGCTGCGCGGGTATCATATCTTGTTGGGTGGCTGTCAGTGGAAACAGGGATGACCGCTTAAAACATAACATTGAGGTACTAAACCTGTACCGAGTGCTACTATCTAACCCCAACTCAAACTTCTCACCCCCCAACTGCCCCCCACCCCATACTCCCACCCCGGAAGCATCTGTCGCCCCTAACCCCAACCAGAACATAACAGCCAGTAAGACTGTCTTGGGAGTGGAGTGGTGGACCCCTCCATTCAGTCGGATCATTCTGCAATCATAAGTGAAAAGTCTTCAAATCTTGTTTGGCGAACCCCGGGGGGCCGCCGAGTCATCCGACGACGCGCCCCAGGGGCCCAGCAAGGGCGGATCGTTCTCCCCGATCCCCTCCATGTGTCACAGCAAAAACTCTGTGTAACAGTTCAGCCAAGCACCGGGGACTGGCTCAGACGTCTGTCATCCTCGGCTTGTATCTGTTCCTGCCCTTCTGGGGACTCGATGGAGATCTCCCCCACCCGGGAGCCAGAGTCTCCAGCCATCCCTCCACCTCCAGGAGCGGCCAGACCATCTCGCATCCCTTTCCGAGATCTGGTGCGCCTCCGGCTCCTTCGAGGTCCCCCCAAAAGGGGGGGTCTATCCCGAGCGGGCTCTCCTCCTTGTTTCAGGGCTCCCTTTCGGGCTCCAAGGCCCTCCTCGGTCAGCCAGTCCCATGCCTCCTCCAGAGATTCAAAGAAATACGCCCTACCAGCCATGATGACCTTAAGCCGTGCCGGGAAGAGGAGCATGTATGAGAGTTGCATTGCTCTGAGTTTCTGTTTGACTTGCTCATACGATCGGCGGCGGGTCTGAACCTCCCGTGTGTAGTCTGGGAATATCAGGATCTTGTGGTTCTCCCATTTAAGATCTTCCAAGCGTCTCGCCTCTTTAAGGATGTTGTCTCGATCTTTAAAGTTAAAAAAACGTGCGATCATTGGGCGCTTCGGGCCGCCCGGAGGGGGGTGCGGTGCAAGGGCTCTGTGAGCGCGTTCAATTGCAAACCAGGGTGAGAGGGCCTGGTCTGGTATCCAGGTCTTGATCCAGCGCTCCAAAAATTCTGATACTTTATCCTCCTCCGCGCCCTCCGGGAATCCGATAAAACGCAGATTGTTGCGTCTCGATCGATTTTCTGCATCCTCGGCACGGCGGTGTAGCTCGCTGGTACGTGTTTGTAGCTGGGCCACTTTCGTTTTAAGATCGGCCAGCTCGTCTTCGGTCTGGGAGACCCGGCCCTCCACCTCAGTAATTCGGCTCACTGCATTTCTGAGGTCCTGTCTGATAAGGCCCATGTCCTCACGCACTTCCCCAATTTTGGTCTCCACAGCCGATGGCGACGATTGAATTGCTTGGAGGATGGCGCTCACTCCGTCAAGCGCTGGGCCTCCACTGGCGGTTTCCCCTTCTCTTCTGGGGCCCGCTGGCATCGTGAACTGGTCAATCTTTTGCTGGGAGGTCGGGGGTTGTTTGTTTGCTTTGTCCTTTCCCATTCTGTCTCAGGAAGTTGGGGGTGTCCGGTTGTCACCCAGATCCACCTCGTCCAGGTTCCTGCATCCGGGCCGTTTCGACAGGGGACCGCCTCGGAGGGGGTCTACCGGCAGGGTATCAGAGCACACGCTGGTGGGCACAGCCCAATCACCCCCCCGGGGTCCAACGGGAACCGATCCTCTCCACTCCGTTAACTCACACCGTCAGGCGACTGCCCAGCATTGCGTCGGGTCTCGCCTCGTGCCTCCAGGTCATCGGGGGCTCGCAGGACTCCTTGCCCTCCCTGCAGTCCAGGGCGTCTCCGGCGGCTCCCCCTCGTCCGGGGCCAGTCGAAAAGTGTTGCCTGCACTGTGCCCCCAGGGGGCCTGAGAGGTCTCTCGGTATCAGTCAGGATGGTGGGGTTAGTCCTTTCCTGGATTCAAGCGCCCATTGTGATGTATTGTATTGTATTGTATTGTATTGATCGGGAGTTCCCTCCCCGCCAAGCTCGTGCTGGGGTGCCTTTGTTTTCTTCCGAGAGGCGGGGGATCTCCCTCGCCTTCCAGGGCCCAACGCCAGCGATCTCTGGGGGGCTACCTACTCCGCCCCAGGCGCTCAAAGTCAATGACTGGGAGCAGGAATGTCTCACTTGGCAACCTCTTTGTTGAGATCAGTTTTATCTTTCGGGGCCCCGCATACCTGCACAGAGGGTCCGACCCCCCAAGAGTCCTTCAGCCGCCGCTCGTGTGCTCACGGTCCAATCCTCCGGGGCCCGGATCCCGGGGCACAGCGTCGGTGTCCCCGGCGCCAATCCCTCCACTCGGAACGGCCGCCGGGCGAGCCAGCTCCCCTCAGGAGCGCGGCCGGAGTCGCGTTCACGGCCCCTCCTTGACTCCCGGGCCTCGTTCAATCCGGACGGAGGAGACCTCCTCGCGTCTCGGCAGATGCGCAGCGGGGTCCAGGCCGCCAGGAGCCTCTCTCCTCACCGCAGACACGTTTCGCCTCACATCGGCCCACAAGGGGCCCGGGCCCCAGATCGCAGGGCCGGCATCTGCGGCGTCCCCCACCGAGCGGCCGCCTCAGCAGGGGAGCCTCCCACCTCGGGTTCGGCCGAGCACCGCGGTCCCGGCCGCCATCTTGAATTTTTCGAGTCAGCCGCGGCTGGTGCTATTACGGCTCAAATATGCCGTAGGTGGTTCCAGGGGGGATCTCTGGGGTCCAGGAGCCGATGGGCATCCCCAGGGCAGCGCCAGTAGTGTGAATAGCGGCAGCTTCGTAGGGCGGATGACGGAGGGGTCCAGAGCACTCTTAGAGTGCGACCGCCATCTTGACGCCCGAAGCCACGCCCTGGTAGTCCCTTCTTACTGTGTGGTGCTAGTGGGTTTCCACATCAACCGTAGTCCTGCTCCTCTCTGGTGTTCCACTGGAGCAGGGAATCGGCTCTGCCAGCTCTCAGGGGGAAACCAACACTCCTGCACCTAGGGCACCCTGGGCATCCAATGCCCCAGTTATCATGCTGCAGTGGGGGAAGGTCTCAGGGCTGCGCTTCCATGATGAGGACACTTCGCAGCCCCGGCTCCTGATGTCACCTCCCCCAGACCCCCTCACCTCGCCGGTCACAGCAGTCAGACCCCAGGGCTGTCTCGAGGCAAGTCGAGGATTTCTCGTGGCAGCCCTCTGATGTTCAGGCGTCCAATCCCTACCCACTGCAGGCAGATGTGATTCTCTGCCACTCAGTGTGGCCTCAGCCAAGTCCCAGGTACAGCCTGCTCAGCTCTCAAAGGTCTGTACATGTTGCAGCTACATTTCATCACAGTACTGCTTGGTTTCTGTGCCTTTCACTGCAGGTCCAATGAGACAGTATTCTTTTTAGCTCTGGATTTTTTAACTGTTGGTATAGGATTTTGCAGGATTAAGAAGGATTACACTGAAAGGCTGGCCGGAAGGTCAAGACCTTCCGTCCTGTCAACCATGTTGGCTGGTCACACCCATTATGTGTTATTTCACATAGAATATTACCATTTTTACTTCAGAGTATTTCAATTTGTGTAAGACAATTTTGCAGCAGCAAAGGTTATTATGTTATCATTTTCTGTAGATTATACCAGTGGTTCATGTCATACAGCTCTGTGATCTTTTTCTGCATAAAACAGTAGTCATGTTCACACTCAGTTGCTGTCACTAGTTTACGTTGTATGGATGTGAATTTCTCTTTCGCCACCAACAAATAAGAGTTAAATAGTACCTGTTCTTCTCACAAGGACTTCCGATGAGGTCTTTGATATTTTCTTCTATACCATAGTTATGAATGTTCTCAAAACAGCCAATTCCTTAAAGATAGTCTCCAGGGCTTTCTATTACACCATGGATTTCTGCTCTTGTATGGTGTAGGCATTCCTGCCCTTTCCTGCTTCTGTGAATAACATATATTTCATAGATCTTGGCATTGGGAGGTGTCATTCTCTGCAGAATATGAGTATAGTCGGTCAGCATGACCAACCAGTTGGTGCTGTAATGCAGAAGAGGAATCCTTAAGCGTTCATCTGCCTAGTCTGAGTATCACCACTACCCAATATCCTGTGGCATTTGGCCAAAAGTATCTGCTATGTAGCAGTCCTGGTTTGCTGTTTGGTATCCCCTGCTGGCATAGTGTACCTCAGTAAACTCAGCCACCCCTGCTGTTCTGAGTATTACTGTCTCTGAAATCATCTCAAAACACACGGGGAACTTAATGGTGATGTTTTCTTCAGTGTGGTGAGAAAATAGGGCATATGTTTCTTTTCTCCCCCATAGTTTCAAGCTATATATTAGTTGCTCTCTAGCATTCTAATTCCATGTGTTGCCAAAGATAGGAGGTACTGAACTATGCCAAGAATTGTTATTTGAAAATTAAGAGCCCCCATGTGAGCAATGACAAGCAGCCTCTCCTTTTTAACATAGCCTCCTGGCCAGTAACATAGGGGGTCATTCTGACCCCGGCGGTCATGGACCGCCGGGGCCAGGGTTGGCGGGAGCACCACCAACAGGCTGGCGGTGCCCCGCAGGGCATTCTGACCGCGGCGGTTTGGCCGTGGTCAGAAGTGGAAAACCAGCGGTCTCCCGTCGGTTTTCTGCTGCCCAAAAGAATCCTCCATGGCGGCGCAGCTCGCTGCGCCGCCATGGGGATTCTGACACCCCATACCGCCATCCTGTTCCTGGCGGCTCTGCCGCCAGGAACAGGATGGCGGTATGGGGTGTCGTGGGGCCCCTGGGGGCCCCTGCAGTGCCCATGCCAATGGCATGGGCACTGCAGGGGCCCCCGTAAGAGGGCCCCACTTTGAATTTCACTGTCTGCATTGCAGACAGTGAAATTCGCGACGGGTGCAACTGCACCCGTCGCACCTTCCCACTCCGCCGGCTCCATTCAGAGCCGGCGTCCTCGTGGGAAGGTTGTTTTCCACTGGGCTGGCGGGCGGCCTTTTGGCGGTCACCCGCCAGCCCAGTGGAAAACCCAGAATCACCGCAGCGGTCTGACGACCGCGGTGCGGTGTTCTGGCGGGGGTACTTTGGCGGGCGGCCTCCGCCGCCCGTCAAGGTAAGAATCACCCCCATAGTCTTTTTATTTCCATTGTGAGCTTGAAGTTCCTTCCACTAACCAGGCCACACAGCCATCTCTAAACCATCAGTCCTGATATCTCTCCTTTCTTTACCTTCTTCCCCAGACAACGACTAACGTTGGTGAGCTCCTCTGACCTCATTCTCTTAACTGAGGCTGACAATTCTCCAGAGCTTCTCAGACTCTTTGCCTGCTGCCTACATTGCATGCTTCGCTCAAAGCACAATGGAGAGTATAACTATGCAAAACAGAAGAAAGCACTCTGGGTAGTTGCCAAGTTTGGGTGGAGAGCAGCTCCAGTAAGGAGCACCATGCAACACCAGCAACACTCTAGATTTGCTCACCTCAAATGTCTGTTTTTCTAGCGAAGTTTTTAAGCATAGGACTGGCAGAGTTCCATCCATGCTGAGGTAGTAAGTGACAAAGTATTTTGCTATTTGTACAGCAAAATCTTTAAGCATAGGATTGGCCCAGTGCCATCCTTGTCGAGCTGTAAAATGAAAAAAGCCTTTTACCACTCCAGGCACAGTATTACAACTTTTGATCAGTAAAATACCATCCAAGCCAACCTGGAATGAAAGTAATAAGCTATAAGGGGGTAGCATAGGGGTACCCTGATCTCTGGTCCTTGTTGGAGGGTCCTTAGGGACTCCCAAAAGTAAAATTTTGAAAGAAAATTGCTTGTGGGGTCCTGAGATCCTGTGGGAGTCCCACAGGAGCCATCACAGATCCCTGGACTCCAACAAGGGAGTCCTGTTAGACTGGGAAAGCAATTTCTTAAATAGGGATGTTGGCGTCCGTTGGGGTTGGGGGTGGTTACCCACTTGGGGGTGGTTGGCCAGAGGGCCATCCCAGGTCCGGCAGCCAATCTCATGCGACACACTGCCATTGGCCCCGAGAGAAGTGTAGTTGGCATAGTTAGGCATGGTAATAGAATATTACTTCACATTAAAATGAAGAACTTCACTGAAAAAACAAAGATTACAGTTACCTTATAGTTAGGTATGTTAAAAATGTCTTAATTTACATCTTTATATTTACAAAACCTTAGAACTTCACTGAAAAAATAAAGGTTAACGTGGTATTACAGTTAGATGAAAATGTATATTAAATGTAACATTTTGAGCACAACCTGCATCCTCACCATTCACTGCTTATGACCTTGTACATAACAGCACTCCAGACATGTTCTATGACATCATTGATAATATCACTGATGACAACTGAAATTACAATACTCTCCATGGTGAGGGCAGAAGCTACAGTTTCCTCACTTAACTATCACTTATGAATGAACTTCAATGGTTTTGTTAGTTTAAAACAATATTTTAATTGACATTTTCCTTTAACTAAATATATAAAAATATGTATAAATATATATATATACACATATATATATATATATATATATATATATATATACATACATATATATATATATATATATATCCAACAGAAAGCGTTGCCTTGATGAACAAATAATCCAAACGCCCAAAGGCAACGAACTGTGATTCATTGTCAGACAGCATGTTTATTTTAAATTATGGCAGCAATTATCCTGACGCGTTTCAGAGCCTCTGCTCCTTGCTCACAGGTTAAAACACTCTCCATATACAAATCAATAACATTTATAAGCACAGTTTTAAACTCCGATAGTTAATTCAGATGATGAACTACCAAATGCTCTTTCGCTTTGCAGAAAAGTGTTGGCCATATTGGAATATTCAATATTTGATCTTTGTGTAAAAAATCTACGTGCTTACTAATCTAAACGTACACAATATCTTAAATACCATATGCTCTCTCTCTCATTTTACAAAATAATCATCTGTCACTCCAGTTTAAAGAAAAACAATATCACAATAAAACTGAAAAACAAAAAAATCATACAGGCAAAGGAGACAACAAAGTAGACAGAAAGAGACAAAGAGACATCGAAAGTTCCATGGGGATTCGCACAAGGGGACAAATTATGTCAAATCAGTGAACCATAAAACAGTGGTCAATTTATCAAATATAATTCTTACCAAAACGCAGGAAGAGGTCCTTTCTTTGGGACTTTCTGTCCTACATCACGGTTTGACTATACAGCAAGCAGAATTGTTTTATTTCATTTTATAAGGAAACTCATATTGAGATATTGGTATGCAACCAAGTCATTTAAAGCATAAGTAAGAACTAAGAATAATCCATCAAATTTACAAATTGGTGACATAGAAGTCCTCCAAACAATGGGGGAGTTGATGGGAGATACTAGCTGGATTGATGATCCTGTTACGAATTTGGGGAATGAGGGTATGGAAGTGAATTTAGATGGTGGGACGACAAAAGTATTTAAACCAAAATCCACGTTTTGTCCCCAATTAACAAATGGATCTATTGACACATTTGAAAAATGTATGATAAAGGAATTTCAAAAAATTGAAAGTAGAAAGAAATTATGGCACTTGAATTTAAAGAAGAAACAATTAGAAGCTGTTAAAGAATTAAAGAACAATCGAGATATAGGGGCTCATTCCGACCCCGGCGGTCAAGGACCGCCGGGGCCGGGGATGCGGGAGCACCGCCAACAGGCTGGCGGTGCCCCGCAGGGCATTCTGACCGCGGTGGTTTGGCTGCGGTCAGACCAGGAAAACCGGCGGTCTCCCGCCGGTTTTCCGCTGCCCTGGGAATCCCCCATGGCGGCGCAGCTTGCTGCGCCGCCATGGGGGATTCCGACCCCCTCACCGCCATCCTTTTCCTGGCGGTTCCGACAGCCAGGAACAGTATGGCAGTGAGGGGTGTCGTGGGGCCCCTGGGGGCCCCTGCAGTGCCCATGCCAATGGCATGGGCACTGCAGGGGCCCCCGTAAGAGGGCCCCACTTTGAATTCCAGTGTCTGCTCAGCAGACACTGGAATTCGCGACGGGTGCAACTGCACCCGTCGCACCTTCCCACTCCGCCGGCTCGATTCGGAGCCGGCTTCCTCGTGGGAAGGGGTTTCCCGCTGGGCTGGCGGGCGGCCTGCTGGCGGTCGCCCGGCAGCCCAGCGGGAAAGCCAGAATGGCCATATGGCGGTTCCCTCCAGGCGGGCGGCTCCCGCCGCCCGCCAGGGTCTGAATGACCCCCATAGTTATTAAACAATCCGACAAAGGGGGTAACATAGTAATTTGGCCCTAAGAAAAGTATCTTATAGATGGGTTGAGACAACTCAATGATACTGATCAGTGTATTGTGACAACAAATCAGAACTTTTTAATAGCTAATACAGAATATTTAGTTAAATTGAGTGCTTCGAAAGAACAGGGATTAATTGAGAAAGATTAATTTATTTTTTTGAAATGCGATTTGCCTAAGTTACCAGCATTGTATTTGTTGGCCAAATTACACAAAAACCCGGTTAATACATCTGGGAGACCGATTATCTCCTCCAGAGGAAGTATATTAGAAAACACCTCAAAATATGTGGACTTTTTTCTTTGACCTTTTGTAGAATCCTTGCCATCTTATATTAAGGATACCGGGGATTTTCTAAGAAGGATAAATGAGATTGTTTGGGAGAAACAATTCGTATTACTTAGTCTAGATGTGGAAAGTCTTTATACCTGTATACCTCATAATTTGAGCATACAAGCTAGCAAACACTTTCTGAGAGCTAGATCAATATCATTGTTACAACATACAGAGATGCTCCTACAGATGATGCATATTTGTTTGACAAACATTTTTTTCATTTTTGACAAGAAAGTATATAGGCAAACACAGGGGACTGCGATTGGCACTTGCTTCGCCCCCAGCTATGCAGATAGTATATAAAATCCGTCAGTTTGACGAACACGCTGTCCTCTGGGTTCGCTATATAGACAATATTTTTTGTATTTGGAATGGCAGTGAGAGTGAAGCCTTTGACTTTGTCAAGCAATTGGATGATAATGAATTAAATTTCAAATTTACAGATCATATACATTCGTCTAACATAAAAAATTTAGATTTGAGGTTGGAAGTCAGAGGTTCTGAATTGCCGAGTACCCTGTTTCGTAAAAAATTGACAGGAAATAGTTTACTTGACGCAAAAAGCTGCCATCCTAGAAATCTTATACAGAGCATTCCTTATGGGAAATTACTCAGGGCCAAAAGGAATTGTAGTGTTGAAACAGATTTTTTGCAGGAAATGAAAATTATGAGTAAAAGATTCCTAGAGAGAGGTTATTCTCAAAATGTTATTGAGAGTGCATGCAACAAACTTAAGAAAATTGATCGTGAAAATCTGTTGACTTCAAGAGACAGAGAAACTAATAACGAGATCCAATGTTTAAGATTGATAACAACTTTTCATAACCGAGCTTGGGAAGTAAGACGTAGTCTTCATAAGTAGTGGGATATATTGAGAACAGAAGAGCATCTGGCAGATTGTATTGGAGAGAGACCCCAGAAAACTTTTAGAAGATGCACTTCATCGAAAGATAAACTCTGTGATAGCTTGGTACTATCTACACAGATGGACAGATTAACATCTATACAAGGTTTTTTCACATGTGGTTCATGCAAAGCTTGTAAATAAGACCATATATTATTAAAAAACATTTAACGTGTAACACAGAATTTAGAGTTTATGCATTAGGCTGTCCATGTGAAAAGTTTTATATAGGCAGCACAATACACAAAGCAAAAAAACGAGTCCTGGAACACATAGAAATAATTGTGAATGAGGTACCCAATTGCCAACAGAACCCAACAGTACCCAATTTGCAAGGCACATTTCTATGTATCATCAAAAGAATTACTAAACTTTTGTGTATTAGATAGTATTCTGGTTCATTTAAGAGGAGGAAATAAGGAAAAGGAATTAAGGAGATTGGAATCAAAACTTATTGTAAAATACAGAACTATTCAACCAAGAGGATTAAACTTGGATGAAGAATTATTGGTACATTTAGCTTGAGTTTAGTGCATTCAGATAAATTTGCAGGTGTTAAGAATGAGGTATTTTGACAATATGGGTTTCTATAGACATTAGATGTAATTTGTTTGATTTAGGATTTTGATTTTAATTCATTGTTTTGTGTATACATTTATTCAGGTGCTGTTGTGAAGATGAAGCTGTAATGACAATATTGGAATACAGAAGAGTTATTATATCTTTTTGATCATCTAAGGATCTAACACGCACCAGATATAGTGAAATGAGCGTACAGCACGTATTTATCTCTTTTTTCTTTTTCTTATTAGGTCATAATTAGATAATAATTTTGAGATTGAATAATAAATATAGTTAAGGATGATTGAATTAAAAATTTAAGATATGTATAATTTTTTGTTTTTCAGTTTTATTGTGATATTGTTTTTCTTTAATTTGAAGTGAAAGATGATTATTTTGTAAAATGAGAGAGAGAGCATATGGTATTTAAGTTATTGTGTACGTTTAGATTAGTAAGCACTTAGATTTTTTACACAAATATCAAATATTGAATGTTCCAATATGACCAACACTTTTCTGCAAAACGAAAGATCATTTGGTAGTCCATCATCTGTGTTAACTATGGGAGTTTAAGACTGTGTTTATAAATGTTATTGATTTGTATATGGAGAGTGTTTGAACCTGTGAGCTAGGAGCGGAAGATCTGAAACGCGTCAGGATAATTGCTTCCATAATTTAAGATAAACACGCTGAATGACAACGAATCGCGGTACGCTGCCTTTGTGGCGTTTTGATTATTTGTTCATCAAGGCAACGCTTTCAGTTGGATGTTTAAGGGTTTTCAACCCTACTGCGGATTCACCGCATACAAGTGGCTGGAACTCAGCGATTCAGTGGATTATATATATATATATTTATATATATATATATATATATATATATAGGTTGAAGTGATATTATAGTTAGGAATCATAGTAATATCTTACTTAACATTAAAAACAGAACTTAGAAGTTCACTGAAAAGCAAAGGTTAATGGGACATTATCAGTTAGATGACATCTCAAAAAACGATAAGTAGTGCCCTAAAGTGCACAGTTTGTTACCAATTATATCGTTTCAGATTATACTAAGGATGTTATCAATGCAGTCACTGAACATTTCATGAGTGATGTAATGCATGAGAGTAACAAGCAGTGCATGGTGAGGGTGCATATTTTATTTACTTTAGGGCAGGTTATAGTTACTTGAGATAACAATAATTGGTAAATATCAGTGGCTTTGTTAGTTTAAAATCTTATGTTTTGACTGACATTTTCACCTAACTATAGTGTCCCTTTGATCTTTGCTTTTCACAGTGAATTTCCAAGATTTTTTTTTTAAATGTAAAGCACCTCAGACTATATAAAGAAGACCTATTGGCTTAGAAAATAAATCACCATAATAATGTATCTATAACTATAATCCCATTTCTTCCATTTTACATTGCTATGATTAATACTAATTACTGTCACAAACATATTTTAAATATAGCATTAGTGTTCCAAGTAACCATTATGCAAGTAGTTCTTTTTATCACACCCAGAATCATGGAACTGTTTTTTAGGTCGAAGCCCATCAGACAGCGCAGCTGTCCGGTTTGCTAAAGATCTCTTGGGTACATTCAGAAATCTGACAGAAAGCTGTCCTAGGAATGCATTCCACATGTTGCATATTATTGGTTTTGTGGTTTGTAACTCACATTTTGTGGCTTTCTATTTGCTAACTTTATTTGTTTTGGGCTGTCCAGCTTGAGTTTGTGCCTCCAGTTGCCCAAGCCTTGTTTACTGTATTCTTTCATGAATTCACTTTCTGCAAACCGTCCTTTAAATCTTGTTCTTATCTTGTCACATTTGCTGTGCATTTAAAGACAGAGGTCAAATGTCAAGCTCTCTCTTCTGAGGAAGATTTGTGTTTACTTTTCTTTCTCTGACTTCAAAGTGAGAGCGTATATGTTGCAATCCTGCTAAGTGTCCATATAGGAGTAGGAGGTGTAGGGTGTTATTTTTTTCTAGCACATAATACAAAAAATGGACTGTGCTGATGTTTCAGAACATATACATTTCCAAGTAGTACAAATTAAGCAATTCTTTTGCAATTCTGAAGTGTGGTGGAAGCAAACATTTGAATACGATCAAAACACATCAGTACACTAGGTAATGACATGCAGTCAAACCGTATTTTGGTGCAAATGTAATAATCATTTGAAAATGTGTTATTTCTAATGGCAGTGCAGTACCGTACCATGCATACACCACACTACACCACTCCACTCTATGCCCTTCTATTCTATGCAGCTCCATTCTACGACACTCTACTCCATTCAACTACACTCCAATCCACTCTATTACATTCCACTCCACTCTCCACTCCTCCATTCTAAGAAACTCTGTAACACTTCATGCCACTTGACTCCATGCCACTCCAATCTACACCACTCAATCCACAACTCAAGAAGCTACTCCACTCTATGCCTCTCCACTCCACACCGCTTACCCAACTCAAATCTACCTCACTCCAACCACTCTCACTCCACTCTAATCTATCCCACTCCACTCCAGTGTACCCTAATCTACACCACCCACTTCCCTACAATGAACCCCACTCTACTCCATCCAATTTACCCCCCTAATCTATTCCGCTCCAGTCCAAGAAACCACACTGCAATCTACCCCACTCACCCCAATTAACCCTTCCCCACTCCACTCTAGCCCAATCTACCCCACAACTTCAATCTACCCAACTTTAACCCAATTTGCCTCACTCCAGTAGAATGTGCCCACTCCACTACAATCTGGTCCAATCAAATCCAATCTACCCACTCCACTCAATCTAACTCAATCAACCCCATCCCACTCCAATCTACCCCTCTCTACCCAAATGTACCACACTCTACTCAAATCAAGCCCACTGTGCTCCGGTCTACCACACTCTACTCCAATCCACTCCAATCTACCCCACTCCAGTCTCCCCTAATCCACCCCATTCCAGTATACCCAATACAACCCACTTCCCTCTAATCTTCCCACTCCACTCCAATCTACTCAACTCCACTGCATTCCACTTCAATCAACCCCATTCCAATTTAACCGACTTCACTGCAATCAATGCAACTCCTCTCCACTCTATTCTACTTCACTCTACTCCAAACTACCCTACTCTAATCTACCTCACTCCAATCTACCAGACTCTACCCCACTCCAATTGACCACAATCTACTCCACTCCAAACTACCACAGCCTATCCTACTCCACTTCAACCTGCCACACTCCAATTCATCCAATCTACCACACTCCACTCCACTTTAATTTACCCTACTGAACTCTACCACACTCCACTCCACTCTACCCAAATCTACCCCACTCCACTTCATCCAATCTACTCTAGCACAATCTACCACATTTTACTCAAATCTAACCCACTCCACTCATCTTCTAACCCAATCCACCCCAATCCCCTACTCCAATCTACCCCACCACACTCTACCCCAACCTACTCTATTCAATCTACTCCTCCTTCATCTACCCCACTCCATCTACCCCACCCCAATCAATCCCATCTACTCCACTTAGTCTACTCAACCCCACTCCACATCACCACACTGCAATCTACCACAGCCAACTGTGCCCAAGACCACTTTAGCCCACTACAATCCAACCCACTCCACCCCAGCCTACCCCACTACAACCTACCCCACTTCACTCCAATCTATCCCACTTCAATCTAATCTATCCCATTCCAGGCTACCCCACTCCTATCGTTCCTCTTCAATCTACTCCACTCCAATTTACCCCACTCTATTTCAATCTACCCTACTCCAATCCACCCAATCTACCGCTATACTCCACCCTAATCTACCCCACTACACCATACTCCAGTCTACTCCACTACACTCTTCTGCCCTCTATCTCACTCCACTCCAATCTATCCAACTCCACCGCACTCCACTCCAGTCTACCCCACTCCAGTCTGCCCCAATCTATCCAACTTCAATCTACCCACTCCAATCCCCCAATCTACCTCACTCCACCCTAGTCCAATCTACCCCATTCCATTCCACTGTAAACAATCTACCCAACTCTGCTTCACTCCAGTCTACCACATGCCACTTAAATCTACCCAAATCCAGTCCAATCTAATCTATTCCACCCCAATCCACCCCATTCCATCCCTCTCCAATCTATCCTACACCACTCCACCCCAAAATGCCCTATTCCAATTTACCCCATCCATTCTGCCCCACTCCAATCTACCCCAATCTATTCTACTCAACTACAATCTACTCCACTATAAACTACCCCATCCTAACCCAATCTACCCAAACCTAACCCAATCTACCCACTCCAATCTGCCCCGCACCAATCTACCCCACCCTTTCCCAATCTACCCCACACCACTCTGCCCAACTTCACTTCAATTGTTCTATTCCAATCTAATCAACTCCACTCCAATCTACCCCACTCCAAACTAACCCCCACCTATCTATCTCACGCCAATCTACCCCACCCTAGTTTACACCATTTCACTCAATCGACCCTACCATAATCCACCCAAAGTACCCCACTCCAATCTACCCCACTCCACCCCACTCCACCCCACTCCACCCTAATCTACCTGACCCTGCTCCAATTTACTACTTACTACTCTACTCCAAATTACCCCAATCCACTGCACTCCACTTCTCCCCAATCTACCCCACTCCACTCAAATCTACTTCAATATATTACAGTTCACTCTACCCCAATCTACCCCTCTCCAATCTACCCCACTTCTACCCACTCTACTCCACTTCACCGCAATCTACACCAATTCAATCTACTCCACTCCCTCACTCCAATCTACATCAATCTATTCCAGTCCAACCTACTCCACTCTACTCTGATTATCCCAGTCTATCCCAATCTACTCCACTCCAGTCTACCCAACCCCATCCCAATCTACCCCACACCACTACAATCTACCCCACTCTCCCAACCTACACGTTCCACTCTACTCCAACCTACCCCACTCCAAACTACCCAATCTACACCCACTCCAATCCATCCTACCCTATTATAATCCACCCAATCAAGCCCACTCCAATCTATCCCACTCCACTTTATTCTTTCTTACCCCAATCCAGTCTACTTTACTGCACTCCAATCTACCCCAATCCACCTCACTCCACTTTCCCCAAATCTAACCCAGTCTATTCCAATCTATCCCATACATTCAATTCCATTCTAACCCAATCTACCCAGATCTACCCTACTCCTATCTATCCCACTCCAATCAACCCCACTCTAGTGTATGCCTATCTACTTGACTCCACTCTACCCCAATGCAATCTACACCACTCCAATATACTCCTCTACTGTCTACCCCACTCAAATCTACCCCAATCCACCCCAGTCCATTCAACCCACTTTATCCCACTCCACTCTATGCCAATCTACCCCACTCCACTCTACCCCAATCTACACCATTCCACTCTACCCCAATCTACCCCACTCCAAACTAGCTCACCCTACCCCGTTCCACATCCTTATTTTCTAGCCATGCTGAAGAGCAGCCACACAGGTGTACGTAATGGCTGAAACATTGCAAAAGCCAATAGTTCTTGCATAGCCGAGACCTATTGGCTTTGCCAATGCTTGGTAACCAAATCTAACTCAGGCAGCTTAAGGTACATTATTATAAAGTTACGTTTCTGCTTATGTTATCAAGAATCTAATTTGACCATCAAATAAGCTTTAAAAAATCAAACAGAAAATAATTTAAAAATATTTTTTGGCTTTTCCTAAGTGGAGCTAGGAAATAAAGATATTCATTCCATCTCGACTTGTTTAGTGAAATGTCTAGCAAGCCCTACACAGTGAAGAAGCTTTTGGATGTTATTTCACTGAGAGGGCACACTAACCCCAATATGTAATGTGCCTTATTTTTGTATATTGGCACCTTAAACTGTAGGCTTACAACAGACACATTAGGATTCATTTATGAAAATAAAACTAGGTTTTGTCCACTTTGCAAAGGAATTTTCCCTGCCATGTTTCACTTCACTTTATTTAAACTGCAACTGTTACACAGCACATTGGTGCTCTTGGCAGACATATATTCTTGTCAAACATGTGGGATGTGCAAACACCCTACCGTCCACATATTACATTTAACTTCCCATGTCATAGATCATTGCCTAATTTGATCGGGTGGGTACTAATGGGTCCCATGGGCCCTCATTTTTGGGGACCATCACTTATTTTTCATTATCTGACTTTGACCTAGAGCAAAAGAAGAAAGACCCAAGATGAGGAGAAAAATGGAAAAAAAGTGACAAAGTAAGTAAAGAGTGAAATAAAGGGGCAAGAAGTGTCTGGGGGTGGATTAAAAAGCATGAGGTGAAATCAAGTTTACACAGTCTTGGCATTCAGCAAGCTAACGTTCAATAATACCAGCCACAGGCTCCTGAGCAAAACATTCGTCCCCAGCACTTATTCTTTTACAAATTAAACAGTAATGTAGGTGCCCCTTAGGCACCATTTACAAAGGAGCTTTAGGAAATTTAAATTGGACAAATACGGAGTTCCAAAGAACAGAACATGTTTTGGAGGGGAGGTACAGGAACTTTATTACCATTAAACAATCGAAAAGTGCGTGATATAATAAAGCTAGCTAAAATACGGTACCGGAAAAGCGAAAAACCTTAGCTGATCATGCTGAACACAGTACTGAATTAATCCCGACAGATACCTATTTCTCTTCACTATATTGTAATACGTTTTCTTTTAAGGTGACTGCTTCATATTCAATAG
Organism: Pleurodeles waltl; assembly: GCF_031143425.1. Taxonomy (NCBI): domain Eukaryota; kingdom Metazoa; phylum Chordata; class Amphibia; order Caudata; family Salamandridae; genus Pleurodeles; species Pleurodeles waltl. Next base: position 524,173,166 of record NC_090442.1, read on the forward strand.
ATGCAGCCGAGGCAGCAGCATTGCTGAGCTAAGGCTTTTGTAGATTGTTGAGCAGATTGTTGAGCAGGGGTTCTTTACATGCATTAATAGATTGCACACATGTGTATTAGCCTACACGCATTCTGTGATTTGGAATCTGAGTTGCAAACTGGTGGCAATTCATAAATAATAAAACTTAACATTTTGTCAAATGACATAGTCATTACCAGAACCATTTACAGAAATATAAAATGTGATTACGAAACCATGATACGAATCCATGATGAAGGCCTTCATTTGGGAGCAACCTATCAGCATTTTCACCTTTCCTAGTCAAGATAAATGTAAACTGCTTTAGTTTTTTTTTTCTTACGTGCATGTACAAATGCAACCTATACTATCTGCACATATCGCTAATGTGATTGACCGTGTTAATGATACAGTTTTTTCAGGCTACATTTTAAGGGAAATGCTCTGGAAAATAAAACACCATAGCTCAATTAAACGCTCAATCGTCCTATTTAAGGAAGACAGAGGATGGGATTTTCTTATAAACACGTTGCTCTATTTCTAACTCTCTCTATGTCTCCTAGGTATAGTTGTATTGCTGTCACTAGTGTTATCATCTATTAACTCTACGGCATAAAGATGGTAGTATGCATGACACAAAATACTGTCGTTCAGAGATAATTGGGAGTTAAGTCAAAGAGGGACTTAAACTGAAAAGGCTGTATTTTTCCAGGATAGGAAAGAAGGAAATAATTTGAAACGACTACAGAAGGCACGAAGTAGAACATGGTAAATTGACAGGGGCTTGCTTATCCATCACAACTACTGCACCACAACATCAATACCTGAAACAGTCTTATTCTCGTCTGACACAACATAGTGGAATAAAAACACAGCCCGAATGCTAAGGTGATAATAATACATTTCCTTCTCTTATAAAAAAACTGTAAACATAAAATACACTTTGCCGAATAATAAACAACTAAAGAAAATGCAAAAATGCAAAGTAGAGTAAAACAGACACATATATATTCACTGAAAAATCCAATAGCTAAAGTGATATTATAGTTAGGTGTTCAAAAGAGCCATGAGCTAACTTGAAAAAAACAAATAAAAACCCGGCTGTAGGCCAGTTGTAGTTTAGTGAACTAACTATATCTTACACCCCCAACAATTCACATCACTCCTGGAATACTAAACACATCATTACTAACATCACTCATGACATCTGTCATACCTCTTATTGGTGTATTCATCCTTTGAACCCTTTCAAACCCATCCCAAGCACCAATTTAAAAACACATTTAAATTTACACCAAAACACCAGAAGCGTGCTTTTTGAAACAGGTCTAACCTTTTATCAAATTTACTGTAATTCAATTCATCTGGTTTTCCCTGCATCAGAGAGCAAAGATCCTTATAGAATTAACATGGGAAAAACAATATTTTTGGGCCAATAATACACACTATAGAAAAATGTCACTTTTTACCAGGTCACCCCCATTTTTTGCTGGACCTTGTTACTGATCGCTTGACTCTGCACACTCTGAACGACTGCTGTCCAGTGCCAAATGGATGTGCTCTGAGCCTTTAAAAATGTCAAACTGGCTACCCTTCTGATTGGCATATGTAATGACCTTGCCTATACGTCCCTAGCATTGAGTTCAAAAGTGTATCAGGGCCTGCACGTTGTGTCACTAGCAGACTTCAGCACATACTGTGCCACTACTAAAGTGACAATGCAAAGAATGTTTCCAAGTCTGCCCTTGCACCCTGGGTAGGCAGTTTAAAAACTGACACTTTTACTTGACGAAACTTTCCTTGTTAATACTTATGAGTCACCTAATGTAGGCCCTACATGCCTACAGGCCAGGGTAAAAGGAATTTAAAAAGTAGGACATCTGTACTTACGTTTTTTACTTACCTTGGTAATAAAAAGTCTCCAAAGTCGTTTTTCACTATACCAAGGCTTGTTTTGCCATAGAAAACACTAGGTTATTTTATTACACTTTATAATCTAACATCATCTTGGCACTAGCTAGAAAAATAGTTTGAACACTGATTTTCTTATATAAACAAAATCCTACTTAATGCTAAAGTCGAATTCTGAGTAACTATTTCAGAAATAGTGAGTTTAGAAAGTCACTGTTATTCTGTGTAAAACCTCTAGTAGCCTTGTCAGAGTTCCCAACAGTCACTTAGCAGCCTGCTGGTCCTCATGCAAGGAGGTGCGAAGGGATCCAAGGAAAGTGAACAAAAGAAACATGGGTGGGAGGAGTTGGCCACTCCTCTTAACACAGTGGTCTTCAAACTTTTTAATGCCGCGCCCCCCCTGTTAAAAAATAAAAATCTTTGGACCCCCCCCTCAGAATTTTTCACAATTATTTTAGAAAGATGGCAATGTTTAAATATGTCTAAACCTATTTAAACATTGCAGTGAAGTACTGTTACCTTTTTAAACCTTCAATAACATGCTTCTGCTTAAAACAAAGGCATGTTATCTGTATAATATTTCTTTTTGCCAGCGTTTGGCACCCCCCCTGGGATCACTTGAGACCCCCTAGGGGGGCCCGCCCCACAGTTTGAAGACCACTGTCTTAACATGATGGCTTGGGGGATGTGTCCACCAAATGCACATGCTTCAAAGAGGCATCCTCTACCACAGATGTAACTGACACCTAAACCTGCCTTTTCCATTGTCCAGGTAGTCTGGATGGCACCAACCCTAGCGCGGGGAGACCTGTTTTGGAACTGGTTTGCAAGGGGAGTTTCTCATTTCCCTACACGCACCTCAGATGTGCCCAGGCACAAGCTGGAGCCAAGCATAAACGTAGCACCCCACTATACATTCTTCAGAACACCTCTGGATCTGTGGAAGACAGAAGAAGGACTTCACCTGCCATTGAACCTATGGAGAGAAACCCCAAGACTGGACCTGCTCCCAACTGTACCCAGGGCCAAGAAGTGGACTACAAGTGTCTGTTAGCAGACTTTCTGTTCAGCTACAGAGCCACAAAAGCTGCAAGCAGCCTACTTTTTTCCAGGCGCCCAGCTGACCAGGTCCAACTGGATTTGCACTGGACCCTGCTGGTTGCTTCTGGAGAGAGTGATTACTAACCCCCAAGAGATGAATGATGGAACAAAGCATGCCTTTACCATCCATGTCTTTAGCACATACTCTTTACTGACACATGTCGATATAACTAACATACATGGGGGTACATTTAAGTACCATTACCACAGATATCATTACCACGCATACTATTAGCATACAAACATTTACTACACGATTTATTTGTGCCTATAGGGAAATGATAATAAAAATATAGATTAAATTATATGCTAATAAATGGTGATAAATATACATAGTAAAATCCCAAAAATATGTATATGAAACTAAACAATTATGAATAAAATTATATTATCAAAACATTTGTATCAATAAAACTAATTTTGTGTGGCGCATCTCCGTGCAACATAACATAGCACAATGCAATATATCACAATACGACACAATGTGTTCCAGACCCACACAACATATTTCAAACATAATACTGCCACACAATACAAACCAAAACAGTGCAACAATATGCAAATGTCACAAACAATATTTATAACTCAATCTTGCAACCCATTACACTTTTTTTGCATATTTTCCAAGAATAAATAAAAATTAAAAACCACATCTCAACATAGTATAAACATTTTACACCACTGTTTAACACATCTGTCTTTCTTTCATTTTTACATAAGCAGTACAACATTTTTTGCAAACACAATAATTATACATTTAGGGCCTGATTATAATCTTGGCGGATGGGATACTCCATCACTTTTGTGACAAGAGTATCCCATCTGACAAGATCGAAATCAGGCCCTTAGCCACAACTTAAACCACAAACAAATACTTTTCAACAGTTATTTTATTGCGAATTATTGAATAACCCCTAAGAGCATACAAAAGATGCCCTCCACCATTTTGTATTCAGTGATAAACTGCGTTTTGACCTGACCACGTGCCCCACTGAGCACAGTAGAGCACTGTACTCCCATTTTCTGAAACTGCCATCTATCTACACAAGTAATTATAACCTTAACATGTCTTACACCTTAGTCACCCTACTATCATACTAAAAATATAACCTGAACAATTATTTATACAAAAATATTTTTCATTTTCAGACATTGTCAAGGTAAGGTTCAAACCACAGTTTGAGTACATTTAGTATTGCTGCAACAATGTAAGTTAACATCCAAACTTTTTTCTCAAAAAATGATAGGAAAAATTACAATTTAATATGTGACGGGGCAAAATTACTATTCTACCTCTGTCAAGTACTTACCTCAGGGAAGGTGCTGGAAAGTGAGTGGGGGTCAAAATTAATTATTGTAGCTCCAACAAGTACTTACCTCAGAGAAGGTGCTGCACAGTGACTGAGGGGGCAAATTACTATTCTAATTCTGAGTCTGATGAGTACTTACCTCAGGGAACATGCTGGACAGTGACTTGGGGGCAATATTACTATTCTTACTTTGCTGAGTAATTACCACAGCGAAGGTGCTGGACAGTGACTAATGGAAAAAATACTATTCTAACTCCGGTGAGTATTTACTTCAGGGAAAGTGATGGGCAGTGACTGGGGGCAAAATTTCTATTCTATCTCTGTCAAGTACTTACCTCACAGAAAGTGCTGGACAGTGACTGTAGGCAAAAATACTACTCTAACGCTGCCAAGTACTTACCACATGGAAGATACTGCACAGTGACGGGGTGGGGGCAAATTTACTACTCTAACTTCACCAAGTTTGTACCTTGGGGAAGGTGGTGCACAGTGACTCGGGGACAAAATTATTACTCTAACTCCACCAAATACGTACCTCAGGGATAGTGCTGGACAGTGACTGGGGCAAAATTACTATTCTAACTTTGGCAAATACTTACCTCAGGGAAGGTGCTGGACAGTGACTGGGGAGGCAAAATTATTACTCTACCTCTGTTGAGTACATAACACAGGGAAGGATCTGCACAGTGACTGGAGTGCAAAATTACTATTCTAACTCTGCTGAGTACTTACCACAGGGAAAGTGCTGGACAGTGGCTGGGGGCAAAATTACTATTCTAACTTTGCGCAGTACTTACCACAGGGAAAGTGATGGACAGTGACTGTGGTAAAACTACTATTCTAGCTCTGCTCAGTACTTGCCTCAGTGAAAGTGCTGGACACTGACTGGGGCAACATTACTACTCTAACTCTGCCGAGCACTTACCTATTATTCTTTTCCTGAGACCTTAAAGAATGAAAAACTCTTTGAAAAAAGGAAGAATTTACATATTTCTAAAATACAAACAGTGGAAAATAAAGGACCAACTTTCAGAGAAAATTAACATTACATATTTAAGTAATTCCAAACAAATATAAAATACAAAGAAAGCAATAAGGCAAAAAGCAGCAAATATTTTACCAATTTCTTTCTTTTCACAGAAAAAAACACTAATAAAAACTTAGGGCCTCAATATGAGTTTGGCGGTCGGACCACTGCCTGACAAGCAAATAGGGCAGACCATCAGAGACAGCTTTTATCTAGGCGGTCTGACCTCCAGTGCCCTCAGTGCCAGAACCAACCACCAAGCTTATTACAAACACACAGTTACTGTGGCAGTCTCCTTGCGGTGGTTAGCCAATAGCGGTGTACCACTGCTGTACACATCCACCAAAGTAACAGACGAGTACACATTGGATGAATTCAAAAACAACACACATTGGTTGAATTGACACACCTGCAAATCACACTACAAAACACACCCCTTCACAGACCACAATCCTTTGCATTTCCACAGGAAGCCAACGAACCCCGACCATCTTTTTTTGTATTTTTCATACATTAGGCCCCCCTGTTTTTCACCATCCCATAGATCACTCTGCACATACTTTTGTCCATTCACTCCCTATTGCACTTCACCTGTTAAGTAAGTCCCTGACACCTAATTTAGTTGTCCACCGTCACATTACAATAATCCCCATTTTTCAGAACGTGAGTTAAGAGTCATGGTGGATAAAATCATAAGAGTAGAGCCACAATTATTCGGAGCCCAAGTCCAGCATACTCCTCTCAATAGGAAAATAGAAATGTGGTACATGATAGTCAACAGAGTGAATGCTGTAGGCACCACCCTGCACACATAGGAGGACATTAGGAAGAGGTGGGACAACCTCAGGGCAAGGTCCGTTCCTCGTTCTCCAGGCACCAGCTGGAGGCCAAGAAAACTTGCGGTGGCCTTCCCAGTGCCCCATTGAGACTCTTTCCCTGGGAGGAGAAGGCCTTGGCCATCCTGCATCCTGAGGGCTTGACATGAATACCTGGGGGAGTGGAGTCTGGTAAGTTACAACACAAAAACCTTCACAAAACTGCAATGTCATGCATGTCACAGCTCAGCTTTTGCCACTGTCTTTTTCATGCACCTCACTAACATTCAATACCCAGAGTATCTGAGTTTTATGTCAGTGTGTATTGTTGGACCCAACATGACAGCTACCAAGGTCCATCACTTGCCATATGTCCAAATGGTGCCTTCCACATTTACAATATAAAAAAAATCCAGGATTCATGGTATGTCCCAAAATCTAATTGTATACTCAAACCTAAATGCAGCCTGCATACAGATATGTAATGCTCAACATTTGTCAAGTGTTGGGGAGTAGAGGGAGTAATGCAATCAGAGTATGTCATTGTCAGGGGTGCCATTCAAGAATGATTTCCCTGGAGCCAGACATATTTCCACGACATTTTACTCAATTTGTCTGCAGTGTACATTTCCATGTTGAATGTGTAGTATGTCTGAGCAACATTAGTACAACCACCATGACTCCATTAGGATAATTTGCACATGGTGAAGTGAGCATTGTTGATTTGTTTGCAGTGTGACATGGGTACTTCCATGTCACACAGGCTACTGTACTTCTGTCAGCAACATGCAAGGGGTTTGGACCATCATTTCTTAGTATTGTGGCATTGGGTATGTGACAAATAGATGTATGCATGACCTTGTATGAGATTTGTGGGAATGAACTTGGCATTGTCCTACTATTGAATGACAACAGGTAACTGAGGTGTACTACATGAGGCAAACCATTGAAGGTGATGAGGTCTCCTACTTGTTCAATGGTTACTCTGTTGCACAACTTCACCCATGCAATTGAAGTTGTGTGAGATTCAGATTTTCTTGTGGGCAACTGTTGTCAGTTCATGTGGCATTCATGCGTATGGTGTGGGAATTTTAGGAGCCACGTTGATGTAGTTTGTTGCTGGGGGTAATGTTTGCTAATCACAGCCGTTTTTCAAGTGTGAACAGAAACATGTAGTGACCCCATTTCTTTTTGTATTTGCAGGATCATCCCAGGCTAAGCAAAGGAGACCTGTTTTGGAACTGGTTTGCAAGGGGAGAACCAAGTGGGGAAGCATCTGGCTACGGTTCTTCCAATCATGACACCACCGACAATGAGAGACCCAGTGGCCCAGAGGGGGAGGGGAGTGCCATGGAAGACACAGGATCAACTTCATCATTATCTGATTTTACCTCCAGTGGCCACTCCACAGTGGTGGCCCATCAGGACCTGCTCCTGTACAATCCTTGTCTGCCACCACAGTTCTATCACCACCCTCTCTGTTGCTCCCCACCCAGTTGGCTGTACCCTCTCACCCAAGAGGGCGGGCATCTCCTTCACTCCAGACACCTCACCCACTGCCCCTGTTACCCCGGCTACCCTGAGTAAGGAGGCTATTAACTTCCTGAGGAGTATCTCTGTGGGGCAGACTGCCATTGTGAATATCATCCAGGGTTTGGCAAGCCAACTTCAGCATACCTGGAAGGCATTGACAGTGACATGAATGGCCTACAGAAATCTTTTCAGACTCTGGCCTCCCCACTGATGGTAGCCATTCACCCAACACAACCCTCCCCCGCCCCCTCCCTCTTCCCAATCCAAATACCCTATACCCCTACCTGTCCCAAGCACAAAGACACATCTGCACCCTCCTCAACACACACAAGTAGCACATATAGACACAAGCACCGTAAGACACACCGGCTTGCAAGCACTCAAAAGTCACTGACAGACACCACAACAACCACCATTCCCACAGATACCCCCACCACCCCATCGACCCACACTCCACAACCGCCATAGCCACTGACACCACTGCAACACCCAGTGACACATCCACTACACCCACCATACACCCAGGCAACACCTCATAACTCACAGACCCACACACCTCAGATATCATACTCGCAGACACCACCTCAGCACTTACAGACACATCCACCAAACCCCTAACATCACCCCAACACACACAGGCAAATCCACCACATCCACCATACCTACAGACATCACCATAACACACACAGATACATCCACCACATCCACCATACCCACAGACAACTACGTAACACCCACATACATCTACCACTTCCACATCACTTAGCACCTCCACCTCACAGACCTCCAAGACACGCAAATGCCCATACTCACACACACAAGAGACACGACCCAAACCCAAGTATGTCTCACACAGGCACATACCAAAGGAATCAACACCCACAGGCAAAACCACCACTCCCTCAACCTCCAAATCCCCAAACCCCTTTGATGACCCTACCCATTTTCCCAAAGAAAGCTTCCTTTTTTACCTTGTCCTTTCCCCTGTTACCTCCACCCCCTCCCAAACCCTAAAGGCCCCCATCCACACCCCAACCCATCCCTTCTGCATCCAAGTCCTCCGCTGTCATACCTGCCCCCTTGCAAGCACCCATACACCTTCCCACCCAAAGAAGAAGCCCACCCCTCTGAAGAAACAATCCATCCCTCCCAAACACGAACCCACCCATCCCAAATCTGACCCACCCCCGTCCTGTGGAGGTTCTCCGGAAGTGATTGGAGTCAATGTCAGAGTACCTTGATTCAATTTCCTCAGGAGCAGAATATACATTCTCAGTCCCAACCCAGACTACTCACAACGAAATAGAATCTCTGTTTTGAGCACCCTGGAGGGGGAAAGGGGAATGGGATTTTGAGAGACTGCCTCAGAGAAGGTGTTTCTTCTAATACTCAGTCTGCCATTCACTTCCTATTTTAACTGGGTAACAGCACCTGCAAAATTACAATTACAATTACTAGGGACACACTATTGTAACTACATCATTCATTTACATTTACTAATAATTCATTTAATTAACTGTTAGTTTACACTCTCTTACCCTGAGTTCCCTGAGGATGTTGCCTCTCTCTCTTTCTCTATTACTGTTGGGTGTTGAATAATGGAAATTAATAGTAATTGATTTCCTTAGAAGTTGTGCTCCGTTTTTTCTAAGTTCTTAGCTTACTTCACAACCTTCGTGCTGACATATATTTTGAGTTTGTTTGATTGCACGTTCTTAAATGCTTTTGAATAGTTGCTATATATGTATTGAGTTTGTTTAATGGCACATTCTCAAATACTTTTGAGTAGTTGCTATATATATATATATATATATATATATATATATACATACATATATATATAAAAGTCTAGTATAATAGAATAATGCGTGAAACTTATATTTCCTGTTGTCTGTTTTATATTTATCTTTTCTTTTAATAATAATCTGTACGCTTCTTGAAATTCGTCGTGTTAATATTCTCCAGTAAAACCTTTTGAACTCTGGTTGATAATATCTTTAAATTCTTTGAATGTTCACCAGAAACAATTCCAGCCAGAATTCTTTTAAAAGCTGCAAAAACGTTCTGTCACTGCCTCTGGTTCTAAACTAGTAAATATTATCTGTAGTTAACTTGAATAGTCCGTGAAATGCATGCAAAGCCAATTTTTCCTCAGAAAACCTTTACCTCAAAACGAGCGCTATCTCAACACATCTGAATTCCTGTCAGGTCACAGTTGAAGTGCAAAGCTTCTCTAGCGGCACACACGTATCATAGCAACACGACGACTTAACGTTTGAACTCCTCATCGGCCATCTTGGATTCCTTTCTTCCGCATTTACTTTGCCACGTGTGTAGCACCACTCGACAAACTTTCTTCCAAGAAGGACACTGTCTTTTCCGCTCGCTGCAGATACTTCTTTACTAGCACTCCTTTTGCTGTTATTACAGGGCAAGTCTGAGGGTTATTGACAGTACTCCCCCTCAAGGAACAGTTCTCCAATTTAGGTTTGTTTGGATAAGTTCTGTGGAAGTTATTTATTAATCTTGAGGCATGCACATTGTCATGAGGTTCCCAGGATCGTTCTTGTGGACCAGAACCTTTCCAGTCAATCAAATAGTAAAACGTGCCCTTTCTTATCTTGGAATCTAAAATTTGATTGACCTCATACTCTTCTGCAGAGTTAATCTGGATAGGATTTGGAAGAGAGTTTAAAGCCAAATTTTGAGGACTGTTCTTTAGCAATGAAACATGGAAGACTGGATGTATTTTTAGATATGAGGGTAACTGCAACTTAACTGCTACGGGCTTGATCATCTTGTCTACCTTAAATGGACCAATGAATCGTGGATGAAATTTTCTGTTTCCTTTGAGATGTAAATGTCGTGTGAATAACAAGACTCTGTCCACTGTCCCCTCTTGTAAAAAGTGGACTCTCTCTTCTTTTTTTATTTGCCTGAGCTTTACATGAGTTTTTTGCTCTAGTTATGTTTTTTCTAGCGCTAACTAAGGTGGTCTGCAATCTCTTTATTATTTTGTCTACTGCAGTTACTGTGATATCTTCTTTACCTAAAATTACATTAGGATGTCTGCCTTGATTTAGATGAAAAGGAGTGAACCCAGTGGTGGAATGCACAGCATTATTATAAGCAAATTCAGCTGCCCAAACCAACGCTGGTCATTCCTTCTCTTGATCAAATAAATGGAGTCTTAAATATTGTTCTAACTCTTGATTCACACTCCCTCTATGCCCATCTGTTTCTGGATGATAACTGGTAGAGAAACGTGACTCAATTCCTAATCACTTAGTAAAAGCCTTCTAAAAGTGGGAAATAAATTGGGATTCCCAGTCAGAAGCAAGAATTTTAGGAATCCCGTGAGCTCGTACTATGTGTTGTGTAAACAACTGGGCAACTCAGGAGGCTCGAGGAATTTTTTTCAAAGGAATGAAATGTGCCATCTTGGTGAAAGTGTCTACAAAAACTAAGATAGTATTAAAACCCTGACTACTAGGGAGATCTACAATGAGGCCCATAGTAACAGTATGCCAAGGATGGGTTGCTGTGGGTAACAGTCTTAAAAGACCCTGTTGAGCTGTTCTGTTGGATTTTCCTTTTTGACACCTCTCACAAGTTGACACATATTGTCTTATCTGAGTTTTCATTTGTGGCTACCAAACATTTTGCTGTGTCAAATCATGAGTTATTTTAACCCCTTTATGTCCAGCCAGTTGACCATCATGGCAAGCCTGAAGAACTTGTTCTTGTAATTCTAAAGTTGGTATATACAATGCATCTTTATATTATGGTAATCCATCCTTAATCACCCTTTCTGGAGCCTCTTTGGACCACTCCAACATATTTTCTGGAGTTAATGTTTCTTGAATCTCTTTGGTCAATTCTGTATAATGAATGGTTAATATAAACTTCTCTTTTGGAATGATCAGACCTTTTTCTGGAGGTTCTTCAGATGCATCAACAGCAATTCATGGCAGAGCATGTGCATTGCCATTAGCTTTTCCAGGTCGAAAGGTGATGACAAAATTGAAATCTGTAAAATAAAGGGACCAACATAATTGTCTTGCTGTTAATGTACGAGCTGATTTGAAAAACGATAAATTTCGATGGTCATTGTAAACCGTTACTTTATGCTTAGCTCCCAAAATATAATGGGCCTCATTCTGAGGCTGGCGGGCGGCAGTAGCCGCCCGCCTGGCGGGGACCGCCATATGGCCGCTCCGCGGTCGAAAGACCGCGGAGGCCATTCTGGCTTTCCCGCTGGGCTGGCGGGCGACCGCCAGAAGGCCGCCCGCCAGCCCAGCGGGAAACCCCCTTCCCACGAGGAAGCCGGCTCCGAATGGAGCCGGCGGAGTGGGAAGGTGCGACGGGTGCAGTTGCACCAGCCGTGAATTTCAGTGTCTGCTAAGCAGACACTGAAATTCTTTGTGGGGCCCTCTTACGGGGGCCCCTGCAGTGCCCATGCCACTGGCATGGGCACTGCAGGGGCCCCCAGGGGCCCCATGACACCCCATACCGCCATCCTGTTCCTGGCGGGCGAACCGCCAGGAACAGGATGGCGGTATGGGGTGTCAGAATCCCCATGGCGGCGCAGCAAGCTGCGCCGCCATGGAGGATTCCATGGGGCAGCGGAAAACCGGTGGGAGACTGCCGGTTTTCCCTTTCTGACCGCGGCCAAACCGCCGCGGTCAGAATGCCCTTGAGAGCACCGCCAGCCTGTTGGCGGTGCTCTCATGGTCGTTGGCCCTGGCGGTCAATGACCGCCAGGGTCAGAATGACCCCTAATATCTCCATTCACAAAAGGTCTCCTTGACTGCCAAAAGCTCCTTATCAGCAATAGAATAGTTTACCTCTGGCGGAGTTAATTTTTGAGAGGAAAAGGCAACTGGATGCAATTGCCCTGTATCTTTATGACGCTGAGAAAAAATACCTCCAATAGCGACGTCTGAGGCATCTGCTTCCAGTTAATAAGGCTCATCTGGATTAGGGTGTAGTAATATTGGAGCCATGGTGAAGGAGTCTTTCAAAAATTTTAAAGCATCATCTGCTTCTTTTGCCCACTCAAACCTCACTCTTCTTTTTAACAAACGAGTGATGGGAGTGACTTTTTGAGTAAAATTGGATATGAATCTTCGATAGAAGTTGGCAAATCCCAAGAAGCTTTGGATTTCTTTAACATTGCAAGGAGGAGGCCAATCTCAAACTGTCTTTATTTTAGCTGGATCCATACTGTCTCCTTCTGGTGACAAAATGAATCCAAGGAACTCAACTCGTTCTATATGGAATGCACACTTTTCCAATTTCACATATAGATTGTTCTCTTTTAGTCTTATGAGGATGGATCGAATATGTGGAACATGTTCCTGTAGATTGTCAGAAAAAATCAAGATATCGATACATGCCACCGTAATTCTGTCAAGAAATCCTTGTGATATATAATTTACAAAATGCTGAAAGGCCGCAGGAGCATTATACAATCCATATGGCATCACTTGATATTCAAACAATCCATAACGAGTTTGGAAGGCTGTTTTCAAATGATATGCACCTCACAGATCTAATTTGGTGTAAATTTTAACATTTTTTACTTGATCTAGAAGAACTGACACCAAAGGCAACGGATATCGGTTCTTGACAGTAACCTGATCGAGGCCTCAATAATCAATACAAAATCTGAGTCCCCCATCCTTCTTTGGTATGAAAAACAGGGAGGAGACTGGAGATTGAGAAGGACGAATGAAACCATTGGCTAAATATTGATCTTAATACTCTTTCAAATGTTGATTCTTTGGTTCTGTTAATGCGTGTATTCGACTACATAGCACTATTGCTCCTGGCTCTAATTCAATTTTACAATCATATGGTCGATGTGGTGGCAACTTCTCAGCCTCTTTCTTGTCAAAGATGGCAATCAAATCTTCATTTTCTTTTGGAATTCCTGTTATTTCAAGAGCACAGATCATTGGAGAATGTGATGATAAACAGGCCACCTGTGACTTCATGAACGTTCCTACTTGATCATGAAAATAATTCTCTTTACAATAGGAGTTGTTTGTTTCTACTGTTCTTTTACTCCAGTCAATTTGAGGATTATGCTCAGTAAGCCAGGGTAGACCCAAAATTAATTGAAATTGCGGAGCATCTATTAAATTAAAAATTATCCATTCTTGATGCCCACCAAAACCTTGTAATTGAATCGGTTCAGTCTCATGAGTAATTGGGCCTGAAGAGAGACTGGTGCCTTCTACTTCTCTTACTACTTCCAAACCAGTTTTCTTGACAAATCGAATTCCCATCTTACGAGCATATTTGATGTCGCAAAAATTACCTGTGGCTCCAGAATCAATCATAACAGATATTCCATGAATTTCCTTCTCATGAGTCTTGACTGACACAGTTTGTAACAAATGTGGCGCTGCCTTCTGTAAAGTATTTTCCACTAATTGTTCCTAGGGAGTTGTCTTGCTTTCTGCTTTCATCAGGGCAACTCCCCCTACTTATGAAGCTGGCCTTTTCCCGACTTCCCTGTCTTTGGTTTCTTGGGACATTCTTTAACGAAATGTCCAGATGCACCACAATATAAACACAGTTGATTTGTTCTTCGCTTTTCCTTTTCTTCTTAAGATAGCGATCCTCGTATTGAACTAATTTGCATTGGTTCTTCCGCTGTTACTCCTTCTCCGACTCTCATATGATCATTCTTTACTTGATCGAATCTCGGTGGGAGGGGTAGGTAATCTCTCCTCTTTTCAGCTCTCCGTTCTGTTAACCGATTGTCAATTTGTAATACGAGATCAATTAATTCTGAAATTTCAGTGGGTCGATTTGTAACTTGTGCCAATACATCCTTCAATTCATCTTTTAACCTACAATAGAATATTGCAGCCCTTTTTGACTCTGGCCAGTTGGTTTCTAGTATGAGTTTATTGAAATGAGCTAGATAAGCTACTAACGCCCTCATTACAACCCTGGCGGTCAGTGATCAAGTGGCGGTAAAACCGCCAACAGGCTGGCGGTAACTACCGCCCAACTATGCCCATGGCGGTTAGAACTCAGATAGACAGCCACTTTACCACACCGACCGCCAGGGCGGAAACCACAGGCACCACGGTGGAAGCAGCCTACAGCCAGTGGAAGTCAGTGTTCCGCCCACAATATTATGACACCACATTCTGTCACCTTTTCCAGGCGGGATCAACAACATCAAAAGCCTGGCTGAAAGAGACATCAGAAGGGAAGGGACTCACCTTTGGAGACACAGGGAGCAACCACGCCGCCATGGAACCTGCACTTCAGATCTTCCAAATGATTTTCTACATCCTGCTCCACCATGAACACCAACGACGGACGGCGAAGACGACGACAGTGAGTACAGCTGCCTAGCACACAAGGGAGGGTGGGAAGAAAAAGAGAGTGACGCACACACAACACCCCCCGTCCCCAACACCATACACACAATCAGATGCAGTAATAAAGCATTTTTACCCCATACCCCTCAGGAATAATGCAAGGACAAAAGGAATTGATGAAAGTGAGTGTAATAATATAAATACAGTAGAAAACGAAAATTCAATCTAATGGTATATACTTATGTACAGTTCAAGGGACACTGCCCAGTTCTCAATGTGGGTGGGCCACAGGCCAAAGTCCAAGGCCCCACTTGTCACCTGCAGCAACACAGAGAGAACACTGCAGGGGCATAAGTTGGAAAATAGGCAGGCACCTTAGGGGGACGGGGAAGGGGGGGCACCTCAGACGGCAGATGACAGAAGACCACTGGTCCTGAAAGGGGCAACATGCCCTGTGCTTGGTCCCGGGGTGAGTGCAAAGCCACAGTCTCTCAAGTGGGTGATTTGCCCACTGCTTGGTCCTGGGGGGTGCAAGGCCACAGTCTCTCAAGTGAGTGATTTGCCCACTGCTTGGTCCTGGGGAGTCTCTCGAGTGGGTGATTTGCCCACTGCATGGTCCTGGGGAGTGCAAGGCCACAGTCTCGCAAGTGGGTGATTTGCTCACTGGCTCTGGAGGGGGCAACATGCCCTGTGCTTGGTCCTGGGGAGTGCAAGGCCACAGTCTCTCAGGTGGGTGACATGCCCACTGGTTCTGGAGGGGGCATTGAGCCCTGTGCTCTTGATCCTGGGGAGGATGGGGTGAGTGGGTGTCATACCCATTAGTTCTGGAGGGGGAAATGTGCCCTATGCTCTTGATCCTGGGGAGGATGGGGTGAGTGGGTGTCTTCCCCACTGGTTCTGGAGGGGGCATCGTGCCCTGTGCTCTTGATCCTGGGGAGGATGGGGTGAGTGGGTGTTATACCCACTGGTTCTGGAGGGGGCATTGTGCCCTGTGCTCTTGATCCCGGGGAGTGCAAGGTCACAGTCTCTCAGGTGGGAGTCATTTCCACATGATTTGCAGGGGGCAGGCCGCACAGCAGCCCATGGAGGCAGGACTACACACCGTCCACCGGTGGTGACGGCTGCTCAGTGGTGGTGCTGCTGTTGGTGGTTGTGAGGGGAATCTCCAGCCCATCCCCTGCAGCCTCGGATGGCAGCCCACTGCTGGTGGTGGTGGTGCTGCTGCTGGTGTTTAGGGGGGAAGCTCCAGCCCATCCCCTGCAGCCTCGGATGGCTGCCCACTGCTGGTGGTAGTGCTGCTGCTGGTGGTGGTTGGGAGGAGAAGCTCCAGCCCATCTCCTGCAGTCTCAGACAGCTGCCCACTGCTGGTGGTGATGCTCCTGCTGCTGGTGGTGGGGGGAGGCTCCAGCCCATCCCCTGCAGCCTTGGACAGCTGCACAACCATGAGTCCCTGCACCAGGTCCCTTGCCCTTCCTGCCAGCAGCTGGGGATGGCTCCTTGCCCTTCCGGGCAGCACTTGGGGCAGGCTCCTTGATCTTCCTGGCAGCATCTGTTGATGGCTCCTTGCCCTTCCTGGCAACAGCTGTTGATAGACCCTTGACCTTCCTGGTAGCACTAGGGGCAGGCTCCTTGCTCTTCCTGGCAGCACTAGGGACAGGCTCGGTGCACCTCCTGGCAGCACTAGGGGCAGGCACACTTTCCTTGAGGCTTCCCGGTGCCCTGGATCCTTTCCCACCACAAGTGGGTGTGGAGACTACTGGCCCCGTGGACTGGGTGGCTGAGGTGCTTGCCTGGGTTTTAGGCACCCTGGCCAGATGTGAGGGACGGGGGAGTGAGGTAGGGAAGAGGTCAATGGTGGAGAGAAAAAGCTTCCTAGGGACATTGGGGATGGGAAGAGGGAGAAGGTTTGGGAGTAGAGGGAGAGGGTGTGGTTTTAGGAGGTGCCTGTCTGCTGTGTTTGGGTGCAGGTGCATGGGCTGGATGCTGTTGTGAGGTGGATGGTTGTTGGGTGTCTGAGTGTTTGCGTTTGTGTACCTTAAGAGGTGGGGACAGACTCAGTCAGAAAGGACACAGGGGACGTGTGCATGGCTGTTGTGGTGGTGTCTGCCAGTGAGGTGGTGATGGCAGTAGTGGATGAGGATGTAGTGCATGCCGGTGTGAGTGTAGACGGAACTGGGAGAGAGGTGGAGGAGGAGGGGGACACAGTGGAGGCAGTGGATGTTGGTATGTCTGCAGCTGGATGGTGCTTGTGTGAGTGCCTGTGGGATGATGTGTGGTGCTTGTGTTTGCATGCAACACTCTTGTGTGTTGTCCTGTGTGCATGTTCGTCTCCCTGTGTGCCTGGAATAGGTTGGGGTTGAGGAAGAGGCAGTTACAAGGGGGAGGGTGGAAACAGGGACAATGGCTGTCATCAGAGAGGAGGCCACAGCCTGGATTGATCTCTGTTGGGCCGCCAAGCCAGTGTGAATGTCCTCCAGAAATGCATTTGTCTGTTGCATTGGGGCTGGCAGCCTCTGGATGGCATCCACAATGGTTGACTGCCCAACAGAGATGGACCTAAGGAGGTCAATATCCTCCTCACTCAGGGCAGCAGGGCTCACTGGGGCAGGGCCTGAGGTGCCTGTGGCGAAGGAGATGCCCATCCTCCTGGGTGAGCGGACACAGGCAACACAATGAGGGGCTGCTGGGGGGGCAGTGCTGGTACGGGGGTGGTGGCTGTACCTGTAGCTGAGGTGGTCACAGAGGTGTCCTCCACCACTAGGGATCTTCCATCGGAAAAGTCGTCTGTGTCCGAACTGTCCCCTCCAGTCTCCGCCATGGTGCTCCCCTCGCCCTCCGTCCCACTGGTGCCCTCACCGTCGGTGGACTCTGCCTCCTTGGTCCTGTGGGATGCAGCTCCCTCCATCGCCGGTGCCTCTGCTCCTCTGCCAGATGATGCAAATGCACATAAGGAGAGGATGACAAAACAAAAAGGGGGGGAAGAGACAAATGATACACTGGGTCAATGGCTGCACCAACACTACCATTGGCGTACACACCACCGTCACACACAATGAACAGCCCTACACACTATGCATTGCACCACCAGTAATAATGCTAGCCGCCAGGGCATGGGGAGGGGCACATACCGCCAACTGCAGCACAACTTAGACCCACACAGCCCTGACCAGTAGTGGATGTCTACAAGCTAGGTAGCAGGATTATCACTTTAGAACCCTGCCCAACATGGGATCTACTCTGCAAAGTCAGGCCTGGCCTAGGGGCACCCACTGACACACATCCCCCACCCAGGTACGTCCCTACCATGGATAAGTTGTAATGATGGTCACTGTACTCACCCCCTTGTGGCTGCTGTGATGCCCTCAAGCGCCCATCCAGCTCAGGATAGGCCACCTCCAGTATGCGGGCCATCAAGGGGATCAGGGTTCGACGGGCACCCCTTCATCATTGGTAGGTCATTCCCAGATGGGCCTCCGCCGTCTTCCGTGCCCAGCGTCTCAGGTCCTCCCACCATTTCCGACAGTGGGTGGACCGCCTGCCGTAGACCCCCAGGGTCCGCACGTCCTTGGTGATGGCACGCCATATACCCTTATTTTGATGGGCGTTGACCTGCAGAGAAATACACACAGGAAAAGGTATCAGTCAGACCGTCCTGCCTGTTACACTTATGGCCCACCATACCCCTTCACATCACCATTTGCACACCCAGGGCCCAGCACACAAGCTGCACGCTGCCCAAGGGACATCCACCCGCCCCCTACACAAGGCCTTCACACACACCACTCCATGCATTTATGTCCCATGCATCCTGCTCAAAGTGTACTCACCTGTTGGTCTGGAGGCCCAAACAGCAGTCCATACTGGGGTAGGACCCCATCCACCAGTCGCTCCAACTCCGCTGAGATGAAGGCAGAGGCCCTTTCCCCAGTCACACAAGCCATGGTAGGTTCCAGACACAGGTCACAGCAGCACATGCAGTGTAGGTTCTCTCCTGGTGAAGGTCAGGTAGCAAGTGAGTGATCAGATAGAAAATGGCGGTTACGTCCGCGTTGGTGCATACCGTCACCGCCGGCGTACATCACCATTGGCCACTGCACCCCATAGGGCCCAATAATAACCAATGAGGAGTTGCATGGCGGTTCGAGACCGCCTACCGCAACGGCCCAAAATGTCAGTGGAATTACCTCACTTCCATCTGTCCCTCCACAGAGGACAGGCGGATGCCATTTTGGGGGTGGGGGGCAGGCCCTGGATAAAAACTGCATCACAGTTTAAAATTGGACATACAGGACAAATGCCACTTATACATTCAAAATTAACATCATGCATTGTACTGTTGTGGCTACAATGTACAGTTTGTGACCGGCTCCTCACTCTTTTGCCCCATAGATTGCTACTGCTGCGGATGAATAGGAGATGGAGGCATACCCCTGTGTACAGACCCCTGGTGGACTTGGCAACACTGGGGGACAGGCACATTATCCTCCCCTATAGACTTGACAGGGCCAATTGGAGCCTGACCTAATATCTGCAATCCGTCATCCCACTAGGATCCCCCTCTTGTGCAAGTCCTATCTGTGCTCCATTTCCTGGCAAATGGTTCCTTTTAAGTGACAGTGGGCTTGGCAGCAGGAATGTCACAGCCAATGTACTCAATAGTGCTGACAAGAGTGTTGTTTACCCTGATTAAACACATGTGCAGCTACACCTTTTTCCTCCTGGTGGAGGATTTGGCCACAGTGAAAACTGACTTCTATGCAATAGGACATATCCCAACATCCTTGGGGCAATTGATGGTACACATATTGCATTTGTTCCCCCCTGGCAAAATGAACAGGTGTTCAGAAATCGAAAGAGTTTTAACTGAATGAATGTTCAGATGGTGTGTTTGGCGGACCAGTACATCTTCCATGTCAATGCTAAATATCTTGGGTCAGTGCATGATGCCTTTATCCTGAGGAATAGAAGCATCCCAAATGTGGTGGGCCAACTACAGAGGCACCAGGTGTGGCTAATAGGTGAGCCCTGGTTCCCACCTAGTAGATGTTGGTGTATGGGTATGGTGTGGGCGATATGGGGTAGTGTGTGGCTAAATGTCCCTCGATATTTGCAGATGACTCTGGTTACGCAAACCTCTCATGGCTATTGACCCCTGTGAGGAATACCAGGACAAGGGCAGAAGAATGTTACAATGAGGCACATGGAAGAACAAGAAGGATTATTGAACGTAACTTTGGCCTCCTGAAGGCTAGGTTTTGGTGCCTCCATCTAACAGGTGGATCCCTGTGCTACTCACCCAAGAAGGTCTGCCAGATAATCGTGGCATACTGGCATGTTGCACAACCTGACCCTGAGACGCCATGTGCCTTTTTTGCAGGAGGAGGAGGCTGGAGATGGCCGGGTGGCAGCAGTGGACCCTTTGGACAGTGAGGATGAGGAGGCAGATGATGAGGATGAGGACGACAGAAATGCAGTGATTCGACAATTCTTCCAATGACACACAGGTAAGACAGTGTTACTTCACATTTCATTGACAATTATTTGTATATCTTTGGCACTGGCATGCTGTTATTTGCCACTTCTATGCCCACTTACTGTACCCCTTGGCCACTCATTTTGCAGTTGTTGGTACCCCACTATAGCTTCTGGTGTGATCACTACAGCCAACTACAGTCTCTCCTATTTGAACATTACTGTACATTTGAATTGCAATGTTTGAACATGGTTACACAAGTACATACTTAAATAAGTTTGACATACTCCATACTTGTATTTTGTCAAAGGGTGTTTATTTAAGTGCTAAGAAGTAGAGGGGCAAGTGCATTGGGATGGGGTGAATATGGAGTAAAGTCCAGGGTATTGTTCCAGTCTATTTGTTGCACAGGTACATTCTCCAAGGGAGCATAGGAATGGGAGCAATGACAGTTCAAGGTGAACAGGGTGACAGGGTGGGACAAAAGGATGACAATCAGGAGAGTCTCTTTTCCTGGCAGGGATCTTGGCAATAGTCTCTGGCTTCTGCCTGGATCACAGGGAACATTTGCAGGGTGGTTCTCCTTCTGCAGGGGGAGGGGTTCTGGTGGCCTGTGAGTCCTGTGGCGGGACCTCCTGTCCACTAGAGGCAGCAGAGGTGGAAGGCAGTTCAAATGTCTGGCTAGTGGCAGGGGCCCGCTGTTGTGAGGCTGCCTCCCTCATAATGTTGGCCATGTCTGCCAGCACACTTGCTATGGAGACCAGGGTGGTGTTAATGGCCTGCAAGTCCTCCCTGATCCCCTGGTACTGTCCCTCCTGCAGCCGCCTGTTCTCCTGTACGTTGGCCAGGATCTGGCCCAGCGTATCCTGGGAATGTTGATATGCTCCCAGGATCTCAGTGAGTGCCTCCTGGAGAGTTGTTTACCTGGGCCTGTCCTCCCCCTGGCGCATAGCAGTCCTCCCAGTGTCCCTGTTGACCTCTGCCTCTGTCCCCTGAACCGTGTGCCCACTGCCACTGACCTCCAGGTCCCTGATTGTCTTAGGAGCAAGGTGTGCCCTGGGATGCCTGTAGTGGTGGACACACTGCTGATTGACGTGTCCTGGGTACAGAGGTATGGGTATGCTGGGTGGGTGCACTGAGGGGGGAGGTTCTGTGGTGGTGTGTGACTGTGGCTGGGTAATCGACTGTCCAGAGGCCCCTGATGGGCCAGGTTGGTTATCCAGATCCAGGCGACCAGAGTTGCTGTCATCACTGTGGGCTTCTTCTGTTAGGGGACTGGATAGTGCTGGCACCTCTTCGCCCCTGACATTGGCTGGGGTACCTGTGGGGATGTAAATGTAGTGCTATTGTTTCTATGTATGACATATTATGCATCTGTGGCTTGCCCTCTTTGGTTGTATTTGCCCTGACAGCTTTCATTTGTGTAAGTTAGTATGTGGTGGGCTAGCTGATTCTCTCTAGTGTGCATGCTTTGGTGATAGGTGTCCATGCAGGTCTGTGAGTGGTGTCCATGTATTGGTATGGCATGCAGGGCTTGGCATTGGGATGAGTGGGATGTGATGGTAGGGTGTGTGGGAGGTGGTGGAGTGATGAGAGTGAGGGTATATGATGGCATGCAGGTGGGGGGGTGATAGTAGTATAGAGTTGACTTACCAGAGTCCAGTCCTCTGCTAGTCCAGCCAGGCCCTCAGGATGCATGATTGCCAAGACTTGCTCCTCCCTGTTGATAGTTGTGGGGGAGGAGGTGGGGGTCCACTGACAGTCCTCTGTACAGGGAGTTGGTGTCTTGCTGCAATGGAATGTACCTTCCCCCGTAGGTCGTTCCAACTCTTCCTGATGTCATCCCTGGTTCTTGGGTGCTGTCCAACGGCATTGACCCTGTCCATGATCCTCCTCCATAGCTCCATCTTCCTTGCAATGGATATCTGCTGCACCTGTGCTCCAAATAGCTGTGGGTCTACCCTGATGATTTCCTCCACCATGACCCTTGGCTCCTCCTCTGAGAACCAGGGGTGTCATGTGGTGCCATGGGTGTTGTGTGCATTGTGTGGGTGAGGGTGTGTAGGGTGATGTGTTGGGGTGTGTGATGTTGGCTGCGTAAGTGGTGTATAGGTGATGGTGCTATGTGGCTCTGGTCTTGTCTGTGGTCGTGGTGTCTGTCTCGTGCCAAAGGTTTGTATTTGTAAGGGGTTGTGGATAATGTGGGTGTGTGTTTTATAGTGGTGTGGGTGTGTGGGTGTGGTGTGTGTATGGGTGTCATGTGTGTTTTTGAATTTTCCAATGTGGAGGTGTTTTGTTTGAGTGTGTGTATTTTGAGCACAGGGGTATCTACCGCCACTGGTTTACCACTGTTGAATCTCCGCCGTGGTGATTCGTGGGTCATAATGGGATGGGTGTTGTTCTGTTGGCATAATGGTGTGAGTTTTGATACCGCCAGTTTATCACTGACCTTTGTTGTGGCGGAATTCTGTATGTGGCTGAAAAGTGACAGATTGGTGTGTGTGTGTCACAATATGGTGAACGGATGTCTGCCACTGCGGCGGTATGTTGGCGGCAGTCAGCGTGGCTGTAGGGGGGATATTTCGCCAATGTCATAATGAGGGCCTAAATCTTTAGTTCCCTGCTTTATTTCCAAAAGCTCATTATCTGTAGCCTGAGCTGCAGTTTGAAGATCGATTATTCTTAAAAACCCGTCTTTGAAATTTTGAAAATTAATAAAACTGGATCATTTCTGAAAACAATTGGCATGGACCATGCAGCTGCATCACCTGTCAGTTAATACAATATAAATGGCACTTTGTACTGGTCTTCGGAAAAAATAATGAGTCTATGTAAAAAATGCAATGAGCATTGCGTTAAAGAAAATTGTGCTTTATTTGGATCTCCACCAAAACGTTCAGGTTGTGCTAGAGGAATTATGGGAAAAAAAGCCTGAATTACTTGAGTAGATATACCTGTGAACTGTGAAGTACTAGGGGTCTCTGAAAACGCTAAGGGGGTTCATTTTGACCTCAGCTGTCTTTTGTCAAGACCCCAGAGGGACCGCCGTGCTGAAGACCGCCAGTGGTGGCGGTTTTCCGCTCGGCGTATTATGACTGTTGGCAGCCCTCCGTCCTTTTTTGGATGGAGAGCCGCCAACAGCCATACTGGTGGTCGGCGAGGAAGTGGAGGTTGCTCCACCTCCACCGCCACATCGTCCTGTGATTCGGCGTGGCGGTGTTCTGTTGACGGTGTGGTGTCGGCGGAGCAGCCCCCATGGATCCTGACCTTTCCCGGAGGATCAACGGACCAGGTAAGTTGATCGTCAGTTAGGGGAGGAGGGCGGGTGGGTGTTGTGTGTTGTGTGTGTGCATAGGGGTGTGCGTGTGTGTATGTAGAGGGTGTGTGTGAATGCGTGTATGCTTGCGGGGGTGTTGTGTGTTTGGGAATGAGTGCGTGTATGTCTGTAGGTATGTCTGTATGGATGTGTGCGTGTATGTTTGAATGTGGATGTGCGTGTCTGACTGTGTGTGTGGCTGTTGGCATGCATGTCGGTGTGTGTGCGTGTATGTGTGTTGGTGGTGCCTGCGTGTGTGTCGGGTGTGTATGAGTGATGTGATGTTGGGGGTAGGGGTGGGGAGGGTGGGTTGGGGGTGGGGGAGACCCCTATCAGTGCCAGGGAAGGAATTCCCTGGCACTGATAGTTCTTACCGCCATGGATTTCATGGCGGTTCCAAACCGCATGAAATCCATGGCGGTCAGCCGGGTCCAAATACCGCCAGCGGTATAGTGACGACCGCTGGGCTGGAGACCTAGGTCTCCAGCCCAGCGGTCGTCTCCGACCTGGCGGGCGGAACGGAGAAGAGGCGGATGACCATGGCGGTAACCGCCATGGTCATAATTGCAAAAAGTTGACCGCCAGCCTGTTGGCGGTCTTACCGCCGCTTCTCCGCCGTCCGCCAGGGTCGTAATGACCCCCTAAGTCACTAGACTTGGAAGTATTTCCTAGCTCATTTATTTGTTTTATCTGTACTGTTTCATCAATGGTATTGTTTAACTGTTTCTGCAACCCTTCCATAATGGTAGCAAGTGCCTTTACATCAATTCCTTTGGCCATTCTGCACAGTAGGTAATCTAACTTGCCAGTAATAATAGGGAGGGCACTTCAATCTGTCAGAGTACCTTGATTCAATTTCCTCAGGAGCAGAAGATAAATTCTCAGTACCAACCCAGACTACTCACAACAAAATAGAATCTCCATTTTGAGCACCCTGGAGGGGGAAAGAGGAATGGGATTTTGAGAGACTGCCTCAGTGAATGTGTTTCCTCTAATACTCAGTCTGCCATTCACTTCTAATTTTAACTGGGTAACAGTACCTCCAAAATTACAATTACAATTACTAGGGACACACTATTGTAACTACATCATTAATTTACATTTACTAATGATTCATTTCACTAACTATTATTTCACACTCTCTTACCCTGAGTTCCCTGAGGATGTTGCCTGTCTCTCTTTCTCTATTACTGTTGGATGTTGAATAATAGAAATTAATAATAAATGATTTCCTTAGAAGTTGTTGTCCGTTTTTTCTAAGTGACGATTAGCTTACTTCTCAACCTTCGTGCTGGGATATTTTGAGTTTTTTTAATTGCAGGTTCTTAAATACTTTTGAATAGTTGCTATATATATATTGAGTTTGTTTTATTGCACGTTCTCAAATACTTTTGAAAAGTTCCTATATACATATATATACACCCACTTGGGGCAAAATTAAAAAATTGCAGGACCACCATAACCAGCATGCATTGTACTCACTTGAGAGGCCCACTGGGGCGGACTGGTAATTAAAGAGATTAATCAGGTGCCTTGAATTAGACAAGCTGAAGCCATGCCGGTCTTTTCAACAAGAAAGAAATGCCTGGAACACTTCCAGCACTGGCTGCACCTACGAGGGTGAAACACTTCTATATTTTTCTCTGCTGAAGAAAGGATTGACCTAGAAACACGTGTCGAGAGATGATTTTATACCCAAAGGCCTGGAATAATGAAACTGCTTAAAGAAATTCACTGTGAGTTGCTGGCTTTGCTTTTTCTTCCCGTTTAATTAACCTGTTGGGAGTGCCCTTTCACATGATATATATATAAAAGTCTAGTATGCTTGAAAATTATATTTCCTGTTGTCTGTTTTATATTTATCTTTTCTATTAATAATAATCTGTAGGCTTCTTGAAATTCATCTTGTAAATATTCTCCAGTAAAACCTTTTGAACTCTGGTTGATAATATCTTTATATTCTTTGAATGTTCACCAGAAACAATTCCAGATGGAATTCTTTTACAAGCTGTGAAAACCTTCTGTCACTGCCTCTGCTTCTAACTAGTAAATATTATCTGTAGTTAACTTGAATAGTCGGTGAAATGCATGCAAAGCCAATTTTGCCTCAGAAAACGTTTACCTCAAAACGAGCGCTCTCTCAACACACCAGGATTCCTGTTAGGTCACAGTTGAACTACGAAGCCTTTCTTGTTGAGCCCACGTATCATAGCAACAAAACTGAGTGCAACACTAGAACGACAACTTAATGTTTGAACTCCTCGTCGGCCATCTTGAATTACTTTCTTCCGCATTTACTTTGCAACGTGTGGAGCACGACTCGACAAACTTTCTTCCAAGAAGGACATCGCCTTTTCCACTGCGGATACTTCTTTAACAGCACTCCTTTTGCTGTTATTACATGGCAGGTCTGAGGGTTCTTGACAGTCAAGCTTGGGGACAATCATATGCATGGACTTGTATTTGGACTGGCCAATGGCCTTTCCTCTTCAGCATTTGCTGATAATAAACCCAAGTTGTTGTTTTGTTGGGTAGACATTTGTACTGCCACTACTTTTCTACCTTTTTTTGTTCCTGAGTAATTTGTGTTGTATGAGTACAGTAGTGTTTCACCCTGATTGATGATCCATTGCTGATGTTGGCAAAATCGGACTTTCTGGGCAGTACTAGTGTTACCCAGGACAATTGTAAATATTCATTGTATAGATATGTGTTTGTTAATCCAATTGGGGTGTGATTGCATTGTGTTATGTTTGATATGGTAAGTATTTCATCTTGGGTTGGCCAAAGTCAGCACGTATATAGCAGTATGCCAAAACAGCAATGCAGTTGCAGAGTGGCAGTCCCTCCTGGCAGCACAGCATTCCTTCTTCCTGGCAGAATGTCCTTGGTTTTAGTAGAGTTCTCATTTGGTGGGGATTGGAGTTTAGCACATGTACCAAATGTGCCTTTGTAGTAAGGAACACTTCAAAGAGGCCTTTGAAGATCACAAAGTCCCTGCCCTTCCTTCCCTGGCTACAGACCCTCTACAGTGGGTAGCTCTATTCAGCTGTGTCAGCTCCTCCCTCTCACCTAGCTTAGGAAGGTCCATCAGCCTGGTATGGGCTATCAGGATGGAAATGCCACACCCAGGCTCCCTTTGTGTGTGACTGTTGAGAGGGAATGCGCAAAGCCAAGTTGTCATCCACTCTAGACATGTATGCAGAGACAGGCAGAGGCAGAAAATGTTTAAAGAAAATGGCAACTTTCTAAAAGTGGCATTTTCAGACTCACAATATAAAATCCAATTTCACCATAAGTTGTGATTTGAAATTGTGAGTCCAGAGACACCAAGCTCCATATTGCTATGTTACCAATTGGGAATTACACTTAAAATATGTTTTAAGGCAATCCCAATGTTACTATATGGGAGGGGTAGGCCTTACAGTATTGAAAAATGAATTTCATAGTTTTTCACTATGAGGACATGTTAGTCGTAAAAGTACGTCTAACATTTTAAATACATTGCAGCCTGCCCTTGGGGCTAACTAAGTCCTAACCTAGGGGTAACTTATATGTAATAAAAAAGGATGTTTTGGCCTGGCAAGTGGGTGCACTTGCCAGGTCAAAATGGCAGTTTAAAACTGCACATATATGCTCTGCAGTGGCAGGCCTGAGACAGGTCTGAGAAGCAACTGTCGTGGGTGGCACAATCAGTGCCCCAGGCCCATTAGTAGCATTTAGTTTACAGGCCCTAGGCAAACAGAGTGCACTTTACTAGGGTCTTACAGGTAAATTAAGTATGCCAGTTGTGGACAAACCAATGTCACCATGTTTTGGAGTGCACAGCTCCTGTTCTTTATCCCTGGTCAGCAGTGGTAAAGTGCCCAGAATCCTAAAAGCCATCTTAGATGAGCCAGGAAAACAGGAGGTCAGAGGGCAGAAAGTTAGGAGAAACCATGCCAAGAATGCCAGGTCTAACAACTTTGAATTACAGATTATTAATACAATTATTAAAATTTACCCTGGCACACAAATGCAAGGATTTTTTTTCACTTTTCACAGGCATATTGGTGAAAAATTCAAAAACATCCTTAGCAGAGGATTACATGTCAAATAGTAAACTGCAATATGAACTAAAAAAACTAACAGCTTTGTGTGTTGTTGTTCCTGAGTCTGTGAATGGCTTCTACACATCAATTATACAATCAGACTACTTTACTCAAAATAAAGAATTGGTTCCACTCCTAAATTATTCTGAAGAAACTTGGAATGGCCATCTCAGCAGGTCGGGTCACAGGAGGAGGCCAAGGTTTCCCATTGACTGTTCGAATTGTTACCCGACCTGCTTAGAGGGAGGTGCAAAAACAAACAATGGGGACTTTTCCGAACTTGGAGGGCACTGCTCCGCCTTCAAGTTTTTGGTGGTCTTATTGCTGCCTCCTCTGTGGTCCTACTGCCCGGTTATTTGGACGTGACACCACCTCAGGACCGCTGCCACTGCTGACATCACTGCTACAGTGGCAGTGGCAGTGGAGGCGGTCAATGGAAGAGCTACAACAGTGGCCTTTGGGTGATTATGCCCTCTGTAATGTTAGGTATCGCTCACTCCCAGCCCCCCAATGCCAGCTGGTTGAGTGTGCACACTGTGTCACTTGCTGTTCTGTGCAAGCCACTCATCTAAATTCCAGGTGCTCCGATGGGGCAACGACAATTCCCTAATCCTGGTGATGACTAACCTGACTGCGATGAAGAGTACATTGCCCTCTCACCAGTCCTCAAGGGGAAGGGAGTTTGGATAGAGAAAAAGAGAAAATACCAGCTTCTGCTTCGTGGACTGCAGAATCGGACTGCTGTGCCCTGGGCTGCGATCATAAGGGCGTCAGGTCTTCTGATTTCTTAAAATACTGGGTTCTTGGTTTTTAGGATTCTGGGCTGCTAAATAATTACTTAATTATTACATTGAACTTGCATCAACTTTTGCAGAATTATACGTTGCATAATGTCACCTATTATCAACACATTGTGCGTTCTTTACATACGTTTCTATAAGGCTGAACAAGTTTCTTCCTCCCTTTACAATACTTTTACAGAGTCTCTGAAGCAATGTCCAAACTCAAAAACAATCAATTTGACTAAAGGGATTCTTTGTGTTCTGGCGTAATCTCTTGCCATAAGAGTTTTGATAAATTTGCTCTATTTCCGATCTCCTAATTCTCAGAGGAGTGCTTGTTACAGGAAATGCTTCTTTCCCTAATGTCTGTTTAGCTGTATCTTGGATGACCACCCAAACGATAAATCATGCTAGTTCTTACTGTCATAAATTATTTAAAAGACAGAGCTCTGTTTTGTTTCATTGATTTTAGTGCAGTGTGCATTAAGCGATTACTCTTTCTTCACCTTGAAATGAAGTTGCTTGCTTGAAAACTTCAGAAGAACCAAAACTGGGCTTTTCACCTTTCTTATTTTCTGTCTTTTACAGGAAATACGGGATCGTCGGTAGAAGACAGAAGAGGAGAGCCAGGGCTCCGCAGGAAGCCGACTGGAGGGTGAGGATCCCCGGAACACGGCTGGAGGCTGACCAGAGGACGAGAAATGCTGGAAGTCAATTGAAAGTTGGTCAGAGAACGAGGAACACTGGAACTTGACTGGAGGCAGGCTGGAGGACAAGGAACTTAACTTGACTTCAGACAGGTGAGCGGAGCAATAGGTATGGAGCCAAGCAAGCCCTCAGACTCACAAGAACCCTTAAATAATCAAATGTGTACATTTGCCTTGTGGCGGTTGATTGCTTGTTAAGGAAATGAGCAATTATCCTCCTGATCGTGGCACATGTTCAATACAGATTACATTGTGAAGAACACGTGTTTTGGCAGTTATAGTTGGAGCAGGTGGAAAGGCAGTTGATTGATTATTAAGGATATTAGTAATTATCCTCCTGATTGTGGCACATGTTCTGTACAGATCACATTGGGAAGAGCACATGTTTTGGCAGTTACAATTGGCACGAGTTTAGCAGGTGGGATACAATGAGCATAATCAACAAGCATTGGTTATAATAAAAGAGACATTTAGCAAGCATTGGTTATTGCAAACTTGATATTCAAAAATGTAATGAACATACCCCAAAAAGTCTGAATGTTACAAGCAACAGCACCTTACTGTAATCAAGCTCTTGGATGTGTTTGTATACCCACAATACTTTCTAGGGATACTGCAAGGACACAGTGCGCACGACTGGCTGGTGACCCAGCAGTATGGCTGGAATTGGCTTCAGGCTCTTACTAGAGTCGAAGCGTGCCGCTGCCTTGACTGCAACGTCAACACGTCAACAGTCCTGTGGGTACTTGAAATTTGGTGGTCAGGATGCTGCTGGCTTGGCGGCCTGTTCTTGACCACCGCTGCATGGGCTGGTGGTCCAACCACCAAACTCCTAATCGGCTCAATTCCATAGAGAGATGGCATAATTTGTTCAACAATTCTATAGGATAATCTCATCCTAACATAAATCATTTCCTGGAAATCTTGAAGAAAGTACAAAGTTTCAAGGAAATGAGAATGACACAATCATTGTCAGGTTGTCTGAATTATCATACAGGTAAAAAAGTAAAGAAATGTCTGAGAGACCATTGGCAAAAATCAATTTCCATTTATGGGAGCTTGAGATTACCTAGGCAACATTGCATACATCTGACACTACTAACATTGACTAATACCCTTAAGAATCTTGCCTGTTTTAACAACATATTGAAAATAAATTGGAATTTTTTATTTTTTTATGATAGTAAAGGGTAGTTTGAGTTCTAAGATCCATGGTATGTCCCAAAATATAAATGTGTGCTCAAACCTAAATGCAGCTAGCATACAGATATGTAATACCAAACATTTGTCAAATGTTAAGAAGTAGAGAGAGTAACTTGACTGCAACTCCCAGGAGGCCCTGTTTCTCTAACTCCAAACAGCAGCCCAGTGTTCACTTGCCCAAAACCCCTCTTTCTGAACTCTCAATTGAAATGTACTCATTTGAGAGGATACCATTTGTACAGTGTGTGTAGTAGAGGGGGTGACCAGACTGCAACTTCCAGGAGGCCCAATTTCAGTAACTCCAAACACCAGGCCCATATTCACTTGTCCAAATACCCCTGTTTGTGAACTCTCAATTGAAGTGTACTCACCTGGGTGGATATCATTTGCATAGTGTGTTAGCAGAGGGAGTGATCTGACTGCAGATCACAGGAGGCCCTGTTCCAGTAAATCCAAACACCAGCCCAGTGTTCCCTTGTCCAAATACCTGTTTGTGAACTCTCAATTGAAGTGTACTTATCTGGGAGGATACTATTTGTATAGTGTGTGTAGTAGAGGGAGTGATCTGACTGCAACTCCCAGGAGACCCTGTTTCGGTAACTCCAAATACCAGCCCAGTTTTCTCTTGTCCAAATACCCCTGCATGTGAACTCTCAATAAAATGTACACACCTGGGAGGACACCATTTGTGTATTGTGTGTAGCAGAGGGACTCCTAGGAGGCCCTGTTTCAGTAACTCCAAACACCATCCCAGTCTCCACCCCTGTTTGAGAACTCTCAATTGAAGTGTACTAACCTGGGAGTGTCCACGATACAGACCATGCTCAACTCAGAGACGTGTCTGTCTACCTACCACCATCTTAACTTGCTAACCCTAGGTTAAACTTTTGAGGACAAGCATGGTATCTTACCTGGTGTGTACAACAAGTATTCCTAAGGCCTCAAGATGCATCACAAGATTGGAATTGGCAGCAGACACATTGACACAGCACTGTGCACATGACTCCAGTCATAGATACAACAAAGCCCAGGGTTTACCTGCATCCCACTCTACTAGGCCTCCAAATGGTCAAAGCCATATGTCGCCTCTCCACTCTGTTGGCTGCACTGGTGGTAAGATGTAATTTTCAGTCCATCCTCCAACGTGCAACTAATCTGCACATCTCATCAGTTGCTTGAGACAAATCGGTTTGGCATGCTTCACACATGTCATGTCAAATCACCCAATACCATGGTTACTTGGCACAATTAACTTTGTCCAATGTCTCTGCTTACTGTAACACAAATCCTTTGGAGGTAGATGTCACAATTCAACCAGTAACAATGTACATTTTTCATCAGAAGGGTGATCTTCTGCTGGGCAAATGGAGGCCACAAAACACACTACCACTACCCCCCTCGATAAAGCCCTCAGTGGCGACAACACTCCTGAACTTGTAGATGTGGAGGACGGCTCTTGCCCATCTGGGCAACCTGGTCAGATTGCAACAGTGAGTCTCACTGTGCCCACAATGTCACCTCTCAAACCTTTTGCTTTTTTATCACAGGAAACCATTCCTCCCTCGACCTATCTACCGAGCACAATCTCCACCATCTTGTGCCCCCCGGTTCTGGATCCTGAGGTGCAGCTCAAAAATTTGGACACTGAAGTTCCAGGACCAAGTTGGAAAGGGCACTCTGTGCCAAGGGCACAGGCTTGTGAGGGTAGTGTGCATAGGAGAGATGAGCAGGGCCAGCAGGGTGAGGCCACTGGTGCTGCTCTTGGCCAGGACACCATCAACCACATCTTAGGGGCATATCAGGAGTCCCAAGGCATGATGAGCCAGGTGTTGACCAAACTCCTGAAAATCAAGCAGCTACATAGGGACATGCATAGAGACATGCATGAACAGATGGATGTCCACAATTCCAACATGGCCTCCCTAGCAGGAGTGTTGAGGGACATACACACAATCCAGAGCTGGGATTTTCAAAACCAATCTTCCCCTTCCTTTGGCTCATCAACAGCAGGCCCATCAACATTGGGGCAGCCACAGGAAGGGAGGCCTTGCCAGAGGAACAATCAGCCACAGACACCCTTGCCCCTTTAGCAGCCGAACTCCCCCCCCTCGCAAGCAGGAACATCCAGCAAAGAATCCAGGAGGTGCGGATAGCAAGACAACCACCACTGCCAGCAACAAGCCTCCTTAAGGTCCTCCTTTGTGAGTAACACATTCACTCTGTGGACTGATCCTAAACCACCTTCCATTTCCAATGGGAGGAGTACGCTGGACTTTGGACTTCCAATGGTGTGGCATCTAGTCCAATGATTCAATTCACCATAACTGACTCCTTCACATTTCTTTTTTTTGGTTGATTCATGTCACATATATTTTCCGTTAGTCATAGTTTCACAATACAATCACTTATCACTGACTCATTATCAAATGATTTTGATTTCAGATTTTGCCATGTAGATGTGTCAGATCATTTGAACCATACAATGATGATTCAAGGTACTCGTTCAAGATGGGATATGTTGCATGTACACAGTTTCCAGCTCAGGGATACAATTATCCCACACAAACACATACATAACAGTGTCTAGTCAAACTAAAGATTTTATTACAGTGGTCAGCACATAGGCTGTCAATATGTCTGAACTATTGAACTATTGGAAATCATAAATGATTGACTCATACTGAGTAAATGAGCATATTTACAGGTATAGACTTCCAGACCACGGAAGGAAGGGATTTGCCAGACATTGTCCTGTAGAATAGGCAAACATTGAAGTGGTTGATGTCACCAGCTTGAGCCTCATCAGATACCACACCAAAGTATTCCAACATCACCTAATCCAAAATTCAGACAGATGGCAGTACAATAGTTCCTGATGACAGGGTCATTATAATCTAATTCTCATGCATCTGGTGGTATGAAACAAACATATGTCAGTGTTGTAGCGCAGGCACTGTGACTTACAATGATAAAACACATCTACAGTATATACAGTTCATATAAAAAATGTGTGTAGCCAATGTGAATGAAAACTGACTTGGTCGTGACCTAGGACTACATATTTTATGACCACATGATGACACACATGCTGCATCAGGCCCACCACAGGACATAAAACAAGTCCAATGGGCACTTCAGAACTTCCATCCAAACACTGTGAAAACTGTCTTGGCAAAGGTCACCTACACCCAAAGTATGGGACCTACATTACCTGGAACAATCCATGTCCACTTTGTATGTCCGAACGGCATCACAGTCCTGCCAGTATCACAACTCTGAAAAGCCCACATCAAGATGTGATGGTGAAGTTACCTATACAAACAAGAAAACAAGGAGTATAGACTTGAAACCATACATATTACATATGACACGTCACATAGCAAGCATCTGGAAAACAGATTATTAGTTCTCTAACTGCTTCAAAAACACTAAACTCCACACATTTTCACAACTACAGTTCATTTTACGGTCACAGTCAGGACATCACATGACATACTTACACTCATGAGTAGTAGCTGTGGATGAGATCTTCTTGCAAGTAAGCTCCTTCCTCTTCACCACTGTGATCTTCTGTTGACATTTTAGAATTCTCACCCGCTGGCACTGCAGGCTCCCCCTCCTCTGGGATGTACGGGATAGTCCGCTGCCACGCGATGTTGTGGAGCATGCAGCATGCCACAATGATCTGACAAACTTTCTCAGGTTTGTAGAGCAGGACTCCACCAGCCCAGTCCAGACAGTGAAATCTGGCCTTCAGGAGCCCGAAAGCCCACTCCACTGCCCGTTGTGTTCTTCCATGGACCTCATTGAAGAAGACTTCCCCTGGCATAGTTGGATTCCTCAGTGGTGTCAATAACCAAGGATGGTTTGGATATGCTGAGTCTCCTGTTAAGGAATGGGACATAAGTGCAACAATGAGTCACTCAGTTCATGACTGTAGCCACTGACATTCATCACACACAATCAGGACAGATGAGACACACAAACCAGCCAGGCCCTCTCTGGTTGCAGTTGTGACATCAGCTGGGGTATGGTGCTGTTCCACATTATAAAGGAATCATTGGGCTTATCCTGGAAAACGGGCACAGACGTTTGAGATGTAGAGAACCGCCAAACAGACAACCTGCACACTGATGGAAGGAAAGTTTCTTCTGTTGCAATAGTTTTGCTCGGTGGCCTGCGGTGGCACCAAGCCAACATGTGTGCCTTCAGTGGCCCACACCACATGTGGGATGCAGGCAAAACCCTAGAAGTCAGCCTTCACAATGGCTAAATAATTACACAGGGGGGACCTGACATAGCTGTCAATGTGTTTCAACACTGCTGAGAGGAAATCTCTCAACACCAGACTGAACATATGTTGGGACATACCACCAGGTAGGGCCTCTGTATGTTGGAAGGACCCTGTGGCCAGGAAGTGCATTACTGACATGACTTGAACAATGGGTGGTATGCTGTTTGGATTACTGTTAGCTGGTGTCAGATCTGGCTCCAAATGATGGCATTGATCCACTATTATTTTCTTATTCAGATTGTAGGACTGGATGACGTGACATTCCTTCATGGTTTAAAGCCTGGCATTAGAGGTATCTATATGTGAAAAGACATGATTTTGAACATTAGTCACTGTGTCCACAGCATCATACATGAAGAATGCCAACAATATCATGTGACAAAGCATTTCTGACTAGAAATTCATGACATCCAGCACACATCACAGCTAGCAAGTACACAAGGGTGAAAGGTGAACCCCATGGTTGTGAACATATGTGTCCACAACATGGATTTGGGTGCCATCCAACTATCTGCTACTCATTTGCCCCTCGAAATATGACAGTCTTTCCAGACTACCAAAAATACCATCAGCAGTGGTGGACAGTGCTCCACCATCATATGTCATCTGTGCCTTGCAACACACTACACTGGTGGTTGAGTAGTTGAACATACACAGCAAGAGAGATTGAAGGTGCTTGTGATGATCCTAAATGTATGTTGTTGCTGTGATGCATATAACAGCGGCATAAAAGAGTATTTTGAACTAGACATGAGAAACCCGCATCTGCCGGTGGAAGGTGTCTGTGCAGTGGGTGGTACCAACCACAGCAGACACAACCATAGGCTAACTTTGTTGCCTGTGGAGGCCACGGCCCAATGGCTGTGTCCATCGACGGTGATGACTGCATATGTGGCATATGTCTATGCCATGTTGTGCAAAATCAGTCACTTGATTCCTGACACTGCTGCCAGCAATATCGCCACCACTTCAGCTTCTGTGTGCCCCCTCTGGGAGTAATCATGCCAGGTCTAGCAATTGAAAGGGCCCCTGGCTTCTCTCCAGAGGAGCTGAAGAGGCTTGTGAATGAGGTCCTTTCCCTGTATGGTGAGCTCTATAGTTCACCAGAGGAGCAGGATGTGCCTCATAGCCACAATTGACTGTTCTACCCCAACCTTTCCCTCCTCACAGCCTACAATGTGTCCCTGTGTGTCAGTTAGGCTCCTTGTATACCTGTTTCTGCAGTTTTTGTGGCATCAATGGGATGTGCATGGTGCAGGTATTTGAGACCTGTACTATATGCTGTGTTCACTCATGTTGTGTTGTGTGATGTTTTTTAGGCCCCTAGATCCTCCTTGTATTGAATGTACATAACTGTTCAAGGAGTCCTTACTGCCATATTATGTTATTTCTCTGTTTATGATGGTTGTAAATGTCAGACAACATGTATGTGCATGACAGCATGAGTTGTGTTTGCATCTTGTCTGAGTCATTTGAAGATTTTGTAAGCAATGTGTTTTGTGTCACAGATCTTTCACCCCACATCTGGCCTTCCCAAACTGTTGTCTGAAAAGCATATCATGACTCACTGTGCCCTTCAGGATGCCGCAAGCCACATTTCTGATGGCCACATGATGTACTGTAATGCATAGAAGTAATGGGAATGTGACTGTCATGTAGGTTCTGTATTCTCAGCCTGCAGAGACCAGGGCCTGTCAAATGTATTGCCTAGTATGGGACATAGTACAGGCAGTGGGAAAGACACTGTGGCTATATAACTGTGGCACTGTGCCACTCCCTTTGCCCCTGCAGATCCTGTCATGTGGCCAATATGAGGTTCTAGTGGCAAAACGTGCCCTGAATACATCAGTCCATTAACTAGATTAGAAAAGGGGACCAAGGTACTTCCCAGAACTAGTCCATATGTGTATTTTGCATCATTGTCAGTGTGTGTCTTTGACTCATGACAGGTCTCTTATTCCCACAGCTCTGTTGTCACCTTCACATAAGTCATATTTGTCCTGTACAGGCCTATTGCACAAAGGGCAAACCCACTGTTCCGACAGTGTATAGGCCATGACATGTGACTCAGTAGCTTGGTTACATAGCAGAAATTGAACAAAACATACCTTTGTATGTTGGAGGCCATCTCTGTAGGTTAAAAACATATGTTTAAAGGTGGGTTCTATGGTACAGGTACATACCCCAGAAACCCTCCCTGAAGTGGCATTAGTATGCATTTGGTAGGCCACATGCCCGCACCCACCATAACAGCCCTTTCATTGTCACTCAAGTGTAAGGGTCCAATCTGTACTAATATAGTTGCCTGTATGGACTGTATGCACTGAGTCAATGTTGCAGAGTGCAAATGTGTTTGTCAAGTCAGGCCTAAGGAGTTTACTCTTCAGAAGCCACATTGGTGTGTAGTGTTGCATTGTGGCTCACATCACAGTACATGTTGCAGGCGCATGGGCTACCTGTTGTCATTAGGCTTGCTTAGTCATTGTAGGCCATGAGCAGGGTAGTAGGCTAGTCTGCAGATGACTTCAAAAGTGTGTAGTCATTTCCCTGTACCTATCAGCATGAGTGCTTTACACGTGTGATTGTCCATTTTGTGCTTGGTGTTTCTGAAATGTGTGCAACCATTTGTGCAAAAACTTGTGTTTGGAATTGTTTGACTTGTATCTTGCATCCATACAGGTCAAAAACAACAGCAGAAGGAGATTTGGAGGGACATAACCCAGAAGGTGTAGACCCTGGGGGTCCATAATCAGTGGAGTGCTCACTGTTGCAGGAGGTAGGAGAACCTGAGATGCTGTGCCCAGAAGATCATGGAGGTCCAGCTGGGGCTATCCTCCCAACATGGCGGGGCACACATTGGAGCATGACCCCCCTAATGGCCCGCATTTTGACAGTGGCGTGCCAGGAGCTTGATCGGCATTTGAAGGGAGCACAGAAGCCACAAGGGGGTGAGTACAGGGCATATTCCTGCCTGTCACATAGCCAATTTGATATGGTAGGTTCTGACATCTCCCCCTGACAATTGGTGATGGACCATGTGTAACACAAGATGAGTAACTGTTTGTGTAGGTATGGAATTTTGAGCATATGGATGTGCCTTGCCTATTAGCCCAGGGACCTAGGACACAGCTAAGTACACTCCACAAAAATAGTTCTCCAGGGACAACACATGGCTGTGTACATTGATCAATCAAGTAATATTTGTTGTTGTAGTGGGTCTATATTCTACT
Source organism: Pleurodeles waltl (assembly GCF_031143425.1). Classification (NCBI taxonomy): domain Eukaryota; kingdom Metazoa; phylum Chordata; class Amphibia; order Caudata; family Salamandridae; genus Pleurodeles; species Pleurodeles waltl. The sequence continues at coordinate 524,211,314 of NC_090442.1, forward strand.
CATTAGACCACTACTCCTCAGTGTTACAGGCCAAAAAAAAAGAAGTGATGGATCACTGTCCTCTGCCATGTGTCTGGTCAAGTGAGTAAAGTGGCGTTTGCCGCCCAGAGGCCACTTTTCTTCAGTGTGTGACGAATGCCGTTGTCTCACTACTATCTGTCATGGGAAGGTGCCCATCAGACATGTGATAGAGCATATATTGGGGGTCATTATGACCCCGGCGGTAGGTGTTAAGTTGGCAGTAGTACCGCCAACAGGCGGGCGGTACATACCACCACATTATGACATTGGCGGGTTGGCTGCAGCCAACCCACCAATTTACCATTCATACCTCCATGGAAGTAGCAGCCGCTGGGCTGGAGATATTAATCTCCAGCCCGGCAGCTGCTATAGTACCACCGGCAGCATTTTGAGCCAGCCTACTGCCATGGTTTTCGTGGCGTTAGCAATGCCACAAAAACCATGGCAGTAGGGCCTACCAGTGACCGGGAATTCCTTACCTGTCACTGTAGGAGGCTCACCCACCCCAAACACTCCCCAGACGCCCCACACTCCCCCCTCCATCCACGCTCCTCCTTCTGATCCTCCATCTCCCCATACACGCACACTCACGCAGACACGCACCACCCATACACCCACTCACTCACACTGGCATAGACCTATTCATACATGCATACATCCAGTCATGCTCGCACACATCGGTACACACATTCACACTGACATGCAGACACGTATTCACATTTTCATTCTTACATGTATTCACACACATGCATACACCCACGCAAACAACACTACACACACAGATGCATTCACGCACACACTCACACATTCATGCACAAAACCCCCCACACACACACACAACACCCCCCCTCCCCTCTCGGAAGCCCAACTTACCTTCATCCAGCTGGTCTTCCGTCAGGTAACAGGACGGGGTGCTGCTACTGCCAGCAGCTCCCCCCAGCAGAACACCGCCAGGGCGTATCATATGTCATGACACAGCTGGCGGCGGACTACTGGCATGGCAGTGCTGGTGGTAGCAGCACTACCTTACCACCATCCACCAGTATGGCCACAGCTGGATTTCCGCCCTTCTTGTGGCGGAAGTCCAGCTGTGGGCATAATCTGGCGGACGGATGTTAGCAGCGGTGACGGTCTTTTATCGGCCATCACTGCGCCAGTAGGCGGTTTATACCACCAATGTCATAATGTGCACAATTGTTCTTTGGGTGATGCTACAGATCAATGTTTTCCTTTGGTGAGTGGGGAATGTCCATTGCCATGATTTAAGTGCCATCACTGTTGCCAACATTACTTGTGCCTACATGTTAGCATGTGTCCCTTTCTCTTTTGATAAAATGTGTACACTGATGTTTCATGCATGGTCTACATGTTTGCATTGTGTAATTATTGTGTTCCCTCACACAAATGTGCATGCCAACCTGTTTTTGGAATTGGACATATGTTATAGGGCTACATTTCATGTGGTGCCACAGATAGGAGTGTGTCACCCTTGATTGTTGGCTCACACACACACTCACCCATCATTGCATGTCATTTGCCATGTACAACTGCAGTAGCAATGAGGGACATGGCAGGTAGGACTACAGTTTTTACCCACAGTGTGCATTTCCATGTCATTGATGTGGCCTCAGGTGGCAAAGTCCTCTGTACATGTGAAATCGGGAAGGTTTGTTACCTGATTGTTGGCATGCATCATGGAGTGACTTGCAGTTTTGTTGGAATCATATGTGGTTGGGTACAACCATTTATCCATGGACATCTGGGTTTGCAGGACCAAAATGGAGGCAGTGATGTAGCTTCCATTGGGCAACATGTTGAGGGTCTGCTACAAGTACTTCAGAATCCCTGGGCCTCTCCAACATACAAAGGACTAATGGCTTCTACTGATGCAATTAGAGTATGTTATTGTAAGGGGTCCCATACAGTAGAAGTGATTTCCCTGGGGCTAGCTCATTCATTGAGTTCTGGATTTAAGAGACATATCTCCCTGACAATTTGCTCATTTTGTCTACAGTGTATATTTCCATGCCAAATGCATAGTATAACTGAGCAACATTAGTACTACATTCATGACTCCAATAGGAGAATTTACACATGGTGATATGTGCATTGTTGATATATTTCCAGTGTGACTTGAGTATTTCCATATCATCTTCTACAGGCTATTGTACTGCTGTCAGCAACATGGCAGGATTTTGGGGCATCATTTCTTATTGTTACGTTATTGTGTATATGACAAAAAGATGTATGCATGACCTTGTGTGAGATCGATGGGAATTAACTTGGCATTGTCCTACTATTTTATGACAACAGGTAACTGAGGTATGCTCCCTGAGGCAAAGGATTGAAGATGATGAGGTTTCCTAATTGTTCAATGGTTGTTGGGTTGCACAACTGTACACACGCAATTGGAGTTGTCTGAGATTTTGTTTTTCCTATGGGCAACTGTTGACAGTTCATGTGGCATGCTTGCATATGGTGCGGTACATGTTGGAGCCACTTATATATAATTTGTTGCTGAGGCCTACTTGACGTCATGGTAATGTGTTCTAATCACAGCTGTTGTTCAAGTGAGATCAGGAACATGAGGTGACCCTTTTTCTGTTTGTATTTGCAGCATCATCTCAGACAAGCAAAGGTGACAGTGCGGAACAAAGTGGGGAATCATCTGGCCATGGTACCTCCAGTCGTGACACCGCCAACATCACCAACATGGAGGGACCCGGTGGCCTGGAAGGTGAAAGGAGTGCCATGGAGGGCTCAGGCTCAACCTTATCATCTTCAGATTCTTCCTCCAGTGTCCACTCCCTAGTGGTGGTGGATCTATCAGGACCTGCTCCTGTACCATCCTTGTCTACCACCCCCAGTTCTATTGCCACTCTCCCTGCTGCTCCCCACTCAGTTTAGTGTGCCCGCTCACCCAAAAGGGTGGATGTCTCCTTTGTCCCAGGCACCTCTGCTGCAGCCTGGCTACCCCTGCTGCCCTGAGTGAGGAGGCTATTGACCTCCTGAGGAGTATCTCTGTGGGGCAGACAGCTATTGTGATTTCCATTCTGGTGTTGGCATGTCAACTTCAGCAGACAAATGCTTTCCTTGAAAGCGTTCATATTGAAATGTCTGGTCTATCTTTTTAGGATCTTGGCTCATAACTGATGGAAGCCATCCACCCCCCACAATTCTCCTCCCAACACCTCCCTCTTCCAAATCCAAATTCATCATTCCCCTACCTGTCCCAAGCACACAGACACATACGCATGTACCCACCTCAACACACACAAGCAGCACACGTCGACACAAGCACCACAAGACTCCGAGGATATGCAAGCAATTAATATGCACCCACAGACACTACACCAGCCACCATTTCAACAGACACCCCCAGCACCTCCACCAACCCACATACCACAACAACATACCCACGGACACCACCACTATAGCCAGTGATACATCTACCACTTACACTATGCACCCAGATCACAGCTCACAACCCACAGACAGATCCACCACATCAACCCTATCCCAGACACCACCTCAACACACACAGACAGATCCACCACATCATCCAAATCCCAGACACCATCCCAACACACACAGACACAACCACCACATCCACCATACCCACAGACACCACCCCAACACACACAGACATACCCACCACTACCATCATACCTACATACACCATCCCAACAGACACACACACATCCACCAATCCCACATCACCCAGCACCTTGACCTCCCAACCCCCAAGGCATGCAATGCCCACACTCACACACACAACAGATACCACCCAGATACAAGCATATCTCACACTTGCACACACACAAGGCATCAACACCCACAGTCAACACCACCAATCCCTCAACCTCCAAATACCCAACCCCTTCTTAAGACCCCACACATTTTCCCAATGAAAGTTTCCTTTTTGAGCTTGCCCTTTCCCCTGTTCCCTCCATCCCCAAACTTAAGAGCACCCACCCACATCCCAACCCATCCCTTCCATATTGAAGTCCTTCTTTGTCACACTTGCCCCCCCACAAGGACCCATAATGCTCCCCCCCAAAAAAGAAGCCCAACCCTTCAAAGACCCCCCTCCAAAACACAAACCCACCCATCCCAAACCTGATCCTACCCGACCAGAGATTATCCCTGAGGTACCTGCCTACCAACTTGAGTGGAGGTTCCCTGGCAGTGACTGAAGTCAAGCTTGAACACAGAACTGTGCATGGACTCATATGGACTGACCAATGGCATTTGACCCACATAATTCTTTGGTTAGTAATCCCAAATTGTTGTTTTGTTGGGTACACATTTGTCCTGCCATGACTTTTCTAATATTTTGTTGTTCCAGAGTAACTTCTGTTGTATGCCTACAACTTTGTGTATTTCATCCTGATTGCTTATCCTTTTGCTGTTGTTTGCAATATCTGACGTTGTGGGTAGTACTGGTGTCACCCAAGACAAGGGTAGATGTAGATTGTATGGATCTGGGTGTTAATCCAATTGGGGTGTTATTGCATTGTATTATGCTTGCTATGGTCAGTATTCAATCTTGTGTTGGCAAATGTCAGCATTTTTGGTGTTAGAATTGTCTCCTGATATGGATTGCACATTCGTCTCATGTGTAGAAGCTCATGTGAAGAGTTTTGTTTGTCCACACATGGAGGATGTTGAGTAGTGCTACCTTCCTTTGCAGTTGACTGACCATGTATGATGTGTGTACCTTGCAGCTACTTCATCTAGATATATGGCCCATGCTGTTGCTGTTGTATCTGCTTTCTTGACTTGTACTTACACATTCCACAGATAGTCATGTCAGTTGGCTCTACTATTGTGTGTCCCTGTGACAAATGAAGGCACAGTTCCTGTGCAAATGGTGTTTTAGGGCATCCGCCAAGTGAAAAGTGTCCCAGGGCAGCATCCTTCCAGGAGTGCTCATGAAGCCCATTCTCTATTGTGCAGGTATTGTTTGCATTGTGAGCTTTGGATATTTACCTCTCAAAATATTGTGCATCTCACTGACCTTCCATTGTGCTACAATGTGGATGATGTGTGGGTCCATTACAAGGATGTTTCATGGGATGGGTATTTGTGGTCCATGACACATCCACACATATGTGTGTTTAATCTGACGACAGTCCATGTCATGTGAGCAATGTGAGGGTATCAGTTGAAATTGGTAGATGTGATGTTGCTGTGGTGTTGCTGTTGTTTGACACAATTTTCAGTGAACTTCATTGTCCCTGTGCCTAAGATGAAAAGATGTATGTTATTATGGAGTGTGGCAGTACAGTGTCAGTGACCTGCCTGAAGTGGGTGTTTAATGGCTGTGTATGTGTCATTCTTTGTGAATGACTCCGACCTTGGCCACAATGTCAAGTGCACTTGGTGCCCGAAGCGTAAGCCCCATATCAGGTGGCTGACGGGGCTGTTGTTGAGCTTAATGACACATGTGTGTGTTTTGCCTTACCGTTGTTTGCATCCATGGGAGCGTGGATTTTGGGCTCCATGTAAGCAGCGGCAAGACCTGTGTGATGGGCTCCATGGCAGCACAGGACATGTAACGATACTTGTAGGTGAGTTGCTTCCTCTATGCTTTCTGTTTCCACCTGCTGAGACATGGTGGTTGAACCACCACGGTCACATTGGTGGTAGGCTACATCATAATGTGTCTGGCGGAAACACTGCCCTGCTTCACCACTGCAGAAGTCTGCGCTGCCTGGCGATGACGGAGGGACTGCAGGGGTCTTTCTCTATGGTACCTCATGCATCTTAATACGGTTGTCTGGCCGCCAAGCCTATGGTAGTCAGACCTCCACTATGGCGGTCCATGGACCGCCAAAGTCGTAAACAGGCCCTTAGTCCTCTTTGCATCTAGTCTTGACCACAATGCTCCACTGACTGTAGGAAAAAATGCGAAACAGCTTACATCAAGCCAGAAAGTAAAACGAAAAACAGGGCAATTTTTCCTATTCAAGTCTATGAAAGACCATGGGAAAATGTTCTGAATATGGTAAATGATATGTTATGGACAACTTAAAATATATGTTGTATTTTTATGAAATAAGTTATATTTTTTATTATTTATGAAAATGGTCTCAGATTTGTAAACTTTATTTTAATAAGTACTTTATTAATTACACCTGGTGTGTTTTTTTTATCTTTTACAATAAAATTATTAAAATTGTTTTAGAATTTTAAAAACTAGTTTTGTGTTTTTTTTTTTTTTTGTAAATGTTTACAATATTGTACATGTGTCTCCAACATTTAGTTTTTTTTATGCATGCCACCAAATGTGTGATACTTTTGATTAAAAATTAATACCCATGCATCAAAATGAATACCCATGTATCAATACATTTCCCATCCCAATAGTCCTAACTCCCTAGCATTCCATCCCTAAAGGTTAGGTTTCTAGTTTTACAAAAAAAAAAGTAAAAAGAATTACAGTTTTAAACATCCTGTAAATGAAAGTTTTAAAAATATTACCCAGGTAAAGTAACTAACTGAATATTAATACATTTCTCCACCCAATGCTCTAATATATCCCTTGCATTCTATCCCTAGAGGTTAGTTTTGTGGTTTTAGAAATATTTTTTGAAAATTATTATAGCATTAAAAACTTTATAAATTAATGATTTAAAAATGAATACTAGGGTATTACAGTCAATACCTGAGTATTATAACAGTTCCTCACCCAATAGCCTTATATCCTTTGCATCCCAACCCTAAAACCTTATTTTGTTATTTTTTAAATGTATTTTTGTACAATTATTTTAAGTTTATAACGCCATTCATTTAAATAATTGAAGCTGAATACTCAGGTATTAAACTAAGTACCTGAATATTAATATGCTATTCCACCCAATACCCCAATATCCCTTGCATCCCATCCCTAAAACTGAGCTTTCCAGTTTAAACATTTTATTTGGAAGATACAAATATTATTCTGAAACCCTATATATAAATTTTTTACAAATAATACTGAGGTGTCACAGTTAGTACCAGAGTATTAATACACTTCCCCACCCAGTATTCATATACCTCCTGCTTGCCATCCCTAAAGGTTTGTTTGTTATTTTTAAAACTATTTTTTTAGAAACTTATTTTAAGCTTATAAACCCCAAAATAAAAAAGAAATAAAGATGAATACTCAGGTATTAAAGTTAATACCTGTAAATTAATACACCCCACCCATTACCCATATATCCCTTACATTCTGTCCATAATACTTAGTTTTGTTAGTTTTATAATAATTAAAAAAATATTCTTATATAAACCTGTTAAAAATATAAACAATATATTATATAACTGTTTATTTGACACCTGTTCTTACTAACATATGCTTACCTATAAACGTACCCAATAATACATGGTAAAAGTATGCATGGTAAATGCATATTTAATTTGTGATAAAGGTACATGCATGGTAATGGCCTGAGTGGTAAAGGCATACGCATTGTAATGTCTGCGTGGTATTTGTAACACGTGATAAAGATTTGAACCCATTTAATGATTCTGAAAACCTTTTTTGAATTGTTAATTGGATTTAGTACATTTCAAAACATGTTTTATCAGTCACAAACCCTCAAATTTACTGAATTGGAAGATTTGCAACCGTTAAAAAACACTGTAAATCAGGCCCTACCTGTGGTGCTAATAGCAGCAAATGTGCTGAGTCACTAGAGAAGTGCTGCTTAGATCAAAGAATATTATTGATCAAGAATGTTGTGTAGCAGACTAGATGAATACCATTGTACAGCTTCACCACTCTAGTTTGAAGTGAAATTATGGAGATCAATCCCTTAACAGTCTGGAAAAATCAGTTCTCACTTTACTCCAAGTATGTGATTAAAAATAATTAACTAATTTATCACAAGGAACTGTAGTTGTAAACTGAGGCAACCTCAGGATAGGTGGCTAGTGGTGAAATTAAAACAATACAGTAGGGGGATGTGCATGTTAGTGGGCCTGCTGATATTGTCAAGAATGTCAGAAAGCTAAATGTGATCGTTAGTTATTTCTCCAGAAAGCATGACAGTAGTCCAGAGTAATTTTCTGTCATGAAGCTAAAGCTATTAGAGGAATTACTGAAGTTAGCTGCAGCACAAGAGACAAGGTGAAATTCTTATGGTGAAAAAGCTGTGATGAAAAAGAATAAAAAGGAAAAAGTGGAAAAACTGTATGTTTCAGAATAGAGCACCACTCTTTATGTGATATATTTTAACCCCTTCGCTGCCAGGCCTTTTCCCCTGCTGTGCCGAGCCTTTTTTTGGCTACTTGAGGCAGTTCACGCTGAGGCCCTCATACCTTTTTGTCCACATGAGCTGTCCACTCCAAATTTGTGTCCTTTTTTTCCAACATCCTCGGGATTCTAGTGGTACCCAGAGTTTGTGGGCTACACTTCAAGAAATTAGCCAAAATACAGCAAAAATGTTATTTAAAAAAAAAAAACAATGGGAAGAAAGGGCTGCAGAAGAAGGCTTGTGTTTTTTCCCTAAAAATTGCATCAACAAAGGGTTTGTGGTGCTAAAATCACCATCTCCCCAGCTTTCAGGAACAGGCAAACTTGAATCAGAAAACCACATTGTTCAACACGATTTTGGCATTTTACTGGGACATACCCCATTTTTACTATTTTGTTTGCTTTGAGCCCCCTTCCAGTTAGTGACAGAAATATGTGTGAAACCAATGCTGGATCCCAGAAAGCTAAACATTTCTGAAAAGTAGACAACATTCTGAATTCAGCAAGGAGTAATTTGTGTAGATCTTACAAGGGTTTCCTACAGAAAATAACAGCTGAAATAAACAAATATTTAAATTGAGGTGAAAAAAACTGCAATTTTTCTCCACGTTTTACTCTGTAATTTTTTCCTGACATGTCATATTTTCAAAAGCAATATACCATTACGTCTGCTAGACTCTTCTGGTTGTGGGGATGTATAGGGCTTGTAGGTTCATCAAAAACTTTAGGTACCCAGAGCCAATAAAGGAGATGCACCTTACAACAGGTTTTCATTCTATACTGGGCATACAGCAATTAATTTGGTGAAATATAAAAGGTGAGAACTAGGAATCAAGAAAATCTTTGTATTTACAAAATGGGCACAAGATATGGTGTTGAGAAGCAGTGGTTATTTGCACATCTCTGAATTCCGGGGTGCCAATACTAGCATGTGAATTACAGGGCATTTCTCAAATAGAAGTCTGTTTTACACACTGTCTTACATTTGGAAGGAAAAAATGTAGAGAAAGACAAGGGGCAATAACACATGTTTTGCTATTCTGTGTTCCCCCAAGTCTCCCGATACAAATGGTACCTCACTCGTGTGGGTAGGCCTAATGCTCGGGACAGGAAACACAACATGGACACATCACATTTTTACATTGAAATCTGACATGTTTTTTGCAAAGTGCCTAGCTGTAGATTTTGGCATCTAGCTCAGCTGGCACCTAAGGAAACCTACCAAACCTGCAAATTTTTTAAAACAAGACACCAAGGGGAATCCAAGATGGGGTGACTTGTGAGGCTCTCACCAGGTTCTGTTACCCAGAATCCTTTGCAAACCTCAACATTTGGCCAAAAAAACACTTTTTCCTCTCATTTTGGTGACAGAAATTTCTGGAATCTGAGAGGAGCCACACATTTCCTTCCACCCAGTGTTCCCCCAGTCTCCTGATAAAAATAGTTCCTCACTTGTGTGGGTAGGCCTAGCGCCCGCGACAGGAAATGCCCCCAAAACACAACGTGGACACATCATATTTTCCCAAAGAAAACAGCTGTTTTTTGCAAAGTGCCTAGCTGTGGATTTTGGCCTCTAGCTCAGCCGGCACCTAGGGAAACCTAGCACACCTTCACATTTTTGAAAACTAGACACCTAGGGGAATCCAAGATGGGGTGACTTGTGGGGCTCTGACCAGGTTCTGTTACCCAGAATCCTTTGCAAACCTCAAAATTTGGCTAAAAAAATACTTTTTCCTCTCATTTCAGTGACAGAAAGTTCTGGAATCTGAGAGGAGCCACAAATTTCCTTCACTCAGCGTTCACCCAAGTCTCCCGATAAAAAATCGTACCTCACTTGTGTAGGTAGGCCTAGCGCCCGCAACAGGAAATGCCCCAAAACACAACGTGGACACATCATATTTTCCCAAAGAAAACAGCTGTTTTTTGCAAAGTGCCTAGCTGTGGATTTTGGCCTCTAGCTCAGCCGGCACCTAGGGAAACCTAGCACACCTTCACATTTTTGAAAACTAGACACCTAGGGGAATCCAAGATGGGGTGACTTGTGGGGCTCTGACCAGGTTCTGTTACCCAGAATCCTTTGCAAACCTCAAAATTTGGCTAAAAAAATACTTTTTCCTCTCATTTCAGTGACAGAAAGTTCTGGAATCTGAGAGGAGCCACAAATTTCCTTCACTCAGCGTTCACCCAAGTCTCCCGATAAAAAATCGTACCTCACTTGTGTAGGTAGGCCTAGCGCCCGCAACAGGAAATGCCCCAAAACACAACGTGGACACATCACTTTTTCTTGAAGAAAACAGAGCTGTTTTTAGCAAAGTGCCTAGCTGTGGATCTTGGCCTCTAGCTCAGCTGGCATCTAGGGAAACCTAGCAAACCTTCGCAATTTTGAAAACTAGACACCTAGGGGAATCCAAGATGGGGTGACTTGTGGGGCTCTGACCAGGTTCTGTTACCCAGAATCCTTTGCAAACCTCAAAATGTGGCCAAAAAACACTTTTTCCTCTCATTTCGGTGACAGAAAGTTCTATAATCAGAGAGGAGCCACGAATTTCCTTCCACCCAGCGGTCCCCCCAGTCTCCTGATTAAAATGGTACCTCACTTGTGTGGGTAGGACTAGCGCCCGCGACAGGAAATGCCCCAAAACACTACCTGGATACATCAAAATGATCAAATACAAAACTATCTGTTTTTGTGGGGGGCACCTGGGTTTGTGGTCCTGGGCTCAGCAGCCATCTAGAGAAACCTACCAAACCCAGACATTTCTGAAAACTAGACACCCGAGGGAGTTCAAGGAGGTGTGACTTGCGTGGATCCCCCAATGTTTTCTTACCCAGAATCCTCAGCAAATATCAAATTTAGCTAAAAAAAAAATCACTCCCTGGTGTCTAGTGGTTTCTTCCCCCCTTGGTGGCAGATTGGCTCATAAAAATATGCCGATCTGCCCCCCAGGGGGGCAGAAATGGCCTAAATATAATTTGCCCTGTAGGGGAGCGACCCTTGCCTAAGGGGTCGCTCCCCACCTCTAAAAACCAAATAAACAAAAAAAAATTATCCATGGCGCCTAGAGGTTTCTGCCCCACCGGGTGCAGATCGGCCTAATAACAATAAGCCGATCTGCCCCCAGGTGGGGCAGAAATGGCCTAAAATAAATTTGCCCCCTCTCCAGGGTGCGACCCTTGCCTAAGGGGTTGCTCCTCTTGCGTGAATTCGCCTTAAAAAACCTCCCTGGTGTCTAATGGTTTCTGCTTCCCTTGGGGGCAGATCGGCCTAATAACAATAGGCCGATCTGCCCCCGGGGGGACAGTGAATATCATCCAGATAAGCCAGCGTTTGGGTGTTCTGGCCAGCTAGCCCATGGATGGCATTCAAAAGTGTGGTCTGGCCTACAGCGATCGTTCTTAAAAGATAAACAGCCTCCTCAGTGAGCGCAGCATGGGACACCGGGGCAGAGGTGCCTGCAGCAAAGTGGGGAGAGAGCTGGAGGGATGGTTTAGATTAGAATGTGGCGGGGTGCAGGTGAAGATGCAGGTGTCACTGTCTCTCCAAGGTCCACCCCCACTAGTGACTGGTCTTCATTGGAGGCATCCGAGGAAGATGTTGAGTCACTGTTGGCAGCCGTTCCAGTCCCCTGACCCTCCATGCCACTGGGTCCCTCAGTGTCTTTGGTATGCACACCAGATCCCCAGGGGCCAGCTTCATCCCCGCCGATGTGGCTGCTGTCATCTTTGCCTTGCCCAGTTGATGCTGAATAAAAAGTGTATGTGTGAGAATACAATTGGATATCAATGTGCATCATACATTTATAACAAGTTCAGTTATTCCCTATCTCCGCTGCCACATCATGTATGCCTTTGTCACTTATACGTTTGTAGTTCACTCCATAACAAAGGGCTCCAACAGCATGAGTAAACACATAGGCCTGGCTGCATCTCTGAAACACGGCAGTACAGAGCTAAATTTGGTACCCTTCTCCCAAAGGGTAAGATTTTTGGATGGAAATTGTGTGCCCAAAATGGGACACCCCAACATCTATGTAATGTTACCTTCCACATGCAAATATCCCTTTCAGCATCACATCACATTGCTCTTCATTGTCAAGTTCTCCTCTGCGCAGGACTAAGGACACCAAAATGTTGTCTGTGGGATGTATAACCTTCTCACCAATGTGGACACATTCCTGTCTGTAGCTTTCAATCCAGTTTGGCATAGAAATTCACATTATGAATTACAGACTGGCTTACATGCACATTTGTGAAGGACTAAGGACACAGGTCCACCAGCTACGGTCCACATAAAGCATCATCAGTTTGATGGAGAAACTGCTTTCAAACATGTGTCAGATAAGGAATGATGCCACTGTACAAAGAATATCAAAACTTTCAATGCAGATGCACATTTTTACATTGTCATTGCACCAACTTAGCAATGTCAAGTATATCATCTGCTTCATAACTGTGCAGTTTGCCCCAGTTACCATTAATGAAGCCTACATTCACTACATACAGTTGTGATGTACCATCACTCTTAACCCATTCATGACATGAGGCATGTTTTGTGAAACTGTCTTGTTAAAATGCTGGCAATCCCTTTGCATGCAGCCATATGTCGGCCCACAACAGTAATTGGCTTATGAAGGGGAATATAGCAGCATGCTACAGCAGAAAGCAATAAACCACACATAGCATCAGACATAGGCGGTCATTACAACATTGGCGGTAAAAACAGCTTACCGCCGTGCAGAAGACCCCCAACACACCACCGTGGAATTCCGCCACAGCTATTATGACCCACAGCACGGAATCCGCCAATATTCAGACACCCACACAAGTCCGCCACACCAAAGGTCAGTGATAAACAGGCGAAAACGAAACCTCCACCGTCACGCCAACAGAAATACGCCCACACTATCACGACCCACGAATCCACGCGGCAGTCTTTCAACCGCGGTACACACCGCCACTCTCAAAATACACACACATCTACAAAACACAACCACATTGGACAATTCGAAATACACACACCTGATACACATACACACACCACTGCTACACACCCAATACAATATAAAACACAAACCCACATCACCCACAAACACCTACGACCACAATTGGCGAGAGAAGGCCAGAGAGAGACACCACCATCAACAATACTAGCATCCACAGGCACACAACACCATCACCCACATAACTTCCACCCACCTCACACAACACACCACTACATATCAGTACACTTATCACCCCACACACCACCCCACACATCACCCACACCACCCCATGGCATGGCAAAGACACCCCAGGTTCTCGGAGGAGGAGCTCAGGGGCATGGTGGAGGAAATCATCTGGGTAGAGCCACAGCTATTCGGATCACAGGTGCAGCACACCTCCATTGCAAGGAAGATGGAGCTATGGCGAAGAATAGTGGACAGGGTCAACGCAGTGGGACAGCACCCAAGAAATCGGGATGACATCAGGAAGAGGTGGAACGACCTACGGGGGAAGGTGCGTTCCGTGGTCTCAAGACACCACCTGGTGGTTCAGTGGACTGGCGGTGGACCACCACCTCCTCCCCCACAACTAAAAACATGGGAGGAGCAGGTTTTGGCGATTCTGCATCCTCGCAGGAGTAGGTGGAGGAATGGACTCTGGTAAGTCAAATCTTAACTATTACATCCCCCACCCTACCTGCATGCCATCACATACACCCACCCTCACCCTCACCCCATCACTCCAACTCCTCACAAATGTCCCAAAATCACAAACCACACATCCTAACACCAAGCCCTGCATGCAACAACAAAGCATGGACACACATCACTAAAGCATGTCCTCTGCACATATCCATACACCCCCCTAAACCATCACCACACAAGGTCCCACACAGGAATGCAAGCACTGGGGTACACGGTCACCCACCCATTGCACACCATGGCACACACAGATGTAATAAACATCCTTTCATACCCCTGCAGGACCCCTACCCAACGTCACCGGACAGGAGGGTCCACACAAGTCCACACCACCAACAGAAGAGACCCACAGTGATGACAGCACTTCTGTCCAACTGGATCTAGATGACCAGCCCGGCCCATCGGGGACCTCGGGACAGTCGGTTCCATCACACAGTCACAGGTCACTACAGAGCTTCCCCCCTCTGGAAACACCAGCACAGCACTCACCCAGCGGGCCCATATCTCCGTCCCCAGGACACGTCAATCAGCAGTGTGTCCACCACTACAGGGAACCCAGGCTAACCCACCACTCCAACAACAACAGGGACCTGGGGGCAGTGGCAGTGGGCACACGGTCCAGGGGACGGAGGCCCAGGAACACAGGGGAACTGGGAGGGCTGCTGTGCGACAGGGGGAGGACAGGCCAAGGGAACCCACTCTCCACGAGGCCCTCTCCCCCACTCCCAGGAGACGATGGCAACGGTACTGGCCAAGTTTCAGGAGACCCAGCGCCTGCAGGAGGAACAGTATTTGGGTTTAATGGAGGAACTCAGAGCCATCAATTCCACCCTGGGCACCATCGTAGGAGTGCTGAAGGAAGTACTCAACACCAGGAGGGACACTGTGGCACTACAAGGGGCCCCTGACACTAGCATGGACGATGAACTGCCCACCACCTCTGCCGGCGCTAGTGGACAGGAGGCACCGCCACAGGACCACCACACCAGCACCCCACCCCCTGCAGAGGGAGAACCACCTCACAAACGGTCCCTGAGATCCAGGAAAAAGACAGAGAACGATGCCAAGACCCCAGCCAAGAAATGAGACCACCCTGAATGTCATCCTTCTGTCCCACTTTGTCACCCTGTCGATCCTTAAACTGCGCAGCTCCACTTCCTATGCCCAATTGGGCATTGCACCTCTGAGACTAATATACTGGACTCTGCCATGGACATTCCTCCGCCATCACCCCTCACCATTTTGCTACCCCCTCCAATATTGAGCGCTAAAATAAACACCCTTAAAGCACAAAACAATCTGGAGTCAGTCTGTGATTTCAGAATAGTGTATTAGCAATTACAGTGTCAAAAAGCTCTTTCATTTGTAATGTCAACATACCTATGTCACACAGCTGTAGTCCATGATGAATCAAAGCAGTGACACTGTGGGACACACATCTGTGAAATCGTAAGGGAAAGTGACAACTCAGTGACCATACACTGGGTGAAAACGACAGACAGCAGAGAGGTAGTAGTGTTAAAGTACATGTAGTAGGCAGGTTTGTATTCTTACCTGTGTCTCACTGGAAATGTTGCTGGATCACTGAGTCCCTGTTGTCCATGTCTTCTTCTTCTTCTTCCTCGTCTTCACTGCACAGCTGCAACAACACCGCCATCGGGACCATCCTCCTGCAGAAAAGGCACCTGTTGTCGCAAAGCTAAGCTGTGAAGCATACAGCAGGCCAGGATGATCTGGCACACCTACGTTGGTGAGTAGAATAGGTATCCACCTGTCATATGGAGGCGCCTGAACCTGGCTTTCAGGAGCCCGTAGGTCCGCTCAATTATCTGCCGTGTACGCCCATGGGCCTCATTGTAGCGTTCCTCTGCCCTTGTCCTGGGATTCCTCACTGGGGTCAGTAGCCATGACAGGTTGGGGTAACCAGAGTCACCTGCAAATGGCGAGGGACAACTGTTAGACACACACTAACCTGTAGGAATATCCCCAGACCCAGACAACCATTCCCACTGTCTTGCTTCCAGGTGCTCACCTAATAGCCACACAAGGCGCCTCTGTAGTTGCCCCATTACATAAGGGACGCTGCTATTCCGCAGGTTGTAAGCATCATGCACTGAGCCAGGGAACTTGGCATTAACACGGGATATGTACTGGTCTGCCAAACATACCATCTGTACATTCATGGAATGGTAACTCTTCCGGTTTCTGTACACCTGTTCACTCCTGCGGGGGGTACCAAAGCAACATGGGTCCCATCAATGGCACCCATGATGTTGGGGATATAGAAATCACCTTTCACTGTAGGCAAATCCTCCACCTGAGGGAAAACGATGTAGCTCCGCATGTGTTTCAGCAGGGCAGACAACACTCTGGACAACACGTTGAAAAACATAGGCTGGGACATCCCTGATGCTATGGCCACTGTTGTTTGAAATGACCCACTTGCAAGGAAATGGAGCACTGACAGCACCTGCACTTGAGGGGGGATTCCTGTGGGATGGCGGATAGCTGACATCAGGTCTGGCTCCAGTTCGGTACACAGTTCCTGGATTGTGGCACGGTCAAGCCTGTAGGTGATGATCACATGTCTTTCCTCCATTGTCGACAGGTCCACCAACGGTCGGTACACCGGAGGATGGCGCCATCTCCTCACATGTCCCAGCGGACGGTGCCTATGAAGGACAACAGAGAGCACTGAGTCAACCAACCCAGAGGTACGTACCCACAGCTTACACAGAACACGAATCATAATCCAAAAAGTGGCCTGTATGTGTGTTGCGTCTAGGCCTAGGTATGTGTGACGCAGTTAAAAATGAAGCCATGTGGGCCCCTGAAATGGTGGCTGCCTGACCTGTAAATTGGAACAATGGGATGTGAGGTAAATGCACTGGTGTTGTACACTGTTGCGGTAGGCGGTCGAAGACCGCGGCGCAATGCTGCATTGGTTAACATTGGACCGTATGGGTCCCAGGAGCCAATGACGATGTACGCCGGCAGTGACGGTACGCACCGCCGCGGATGTGACCGCCATTTTCTATCTGTTCAATCACTCGATACCTGATGTTCGACAGGAGAGGACCTACACTGCAAGTGCTGCTGTGACCTCGGTCTGGAAGAGACAATGGCTAGTGCGTCTGGGGAAAGGGCCCCTGCCTTCACATCGGAGGAGTTGGAGAAACTCGTGGACAGGGTCCTCCCCCAGTACACGCTACTCTAGGGTCCTCCAGACAAACAGGTAAGTACACTTGGAGCATGCTGTATGGGTTATGCCTGTGTGGAGTGGGGTGGATGTAAGAAGAGGGGGGGAGATTGCGGCGTGCATGAAACGACAGTGAGTGCATGTGCCACATGTCAAGAGTAGGGATGGGGGCCAATGACTGTGACGGTGCAGTTGGTAATAAGTTTCTCTTCCCCCTGTACAATTCATCTAGGTCTGCGCCCACCAGAAAAAAGATATTTGGCGTGCCATCGCCAAGGACGTCCGGACCCTGGGGGTCCTCCACAGATGGAGCACCCACTGCCAGAAAAGATGGGAGGACATTCTCTGCTAGAGCAAGAAGATGGCGGAGGCTCAGCTGGGGATGGCCTCCCAATGTGGGAGGGGTGCCTGTCGCACCATGACCCCCCTGATGTTCAGGATCCTGGCGATGGCGTACCCGGAGTTGGATGGGCGCTTGAGGGCATCACAGCAGCCACAAGGGGGTGAGTACACTCTTGATGCTGATTTTGCGCTCAGTGGAGGTGTCTGGGTGGGGGAGGTGGGCTGTGGGTTTCCCTAGGCCAGGGCGAGTTCCGTAGGCAAGGTCCCTCCGTAAGGCAGGCCATGTGGCACCCCACCCCACCTCTGTAGAGTGCCAAGTACACCTAGTCATGCCCCTGTGTCATACATGTGTGCAGATGTCATCCATAGCCTGGTAGGCCATTTCCCAGGAATTGAACAGTGGAGGCCAAGAGCGCGGCGTAGTGCAGGGGGCTTCTGTCATCATCAGGCGGAGGAGCAGTGCCACGGAGCACGAGGGGGCTGCATCCCACATGGCCATGGAGGGCCACACTACGGACTCGGACTTCACCAGTGGGACAAAGGGCGAGGGGAGCTCCACAGCGGGGACAGGAGCTGAGACCAGCGACACGGATTCGTCCTCTGATGGGAGCTCCCTTGTGGTGGCGGCAACATCTGTGCCCCCCCTTCTACATCTACAGGTACAGCCACCACCCCCCTACCAGCACCGCCCTCCCAGCAGCCCCTCAGCCTTTGCCCCGTGCCCGCTCACCCGGGATGGTGGGCATCACCTTCACCCCAGGCACCTCAGGCCCTGCCCCAGTCACCCCTGCTGCCCTCAGTAAGGAGACCATTGACCTCCTCATGTCCCTCACTGTTGGGCAGTCTACCATTTTGAATGCCATCCAGGGTGTCGAAAGGCAGTTGCAAGAATCAATGCATTCCTGGAGGGCATTCATTCTGGTCAGGCGGTCCTTCAGCGAGCTTTTCAGACTCTGGCCTCAGCACTGATGGCACGCATTGTCCCTGTCTCTAGCCTCCCCCCTCCAACTTCCTCCACCCAGACCCACCCCCTGTACCCCAGCCTATCACAAGCACACCTACAGACCAGCATGCACACACGTCAACACACAAGGGAAGCTCAGGCAAACATAAGCACCACACATCCCACAGGCACTCACGCAAGCATCACACACATGCAGGCACACCAACATCCACTGCCTCCACTGTGTCCCCCTCATCCTCGTCTCCCTCCTCCCTCCCAGTCTCGTCTACACTCAGACCTGCATGCACTACATCTACAAGCACTACTGCCATCACCAGCACACACACCACCACACCTCACTCACGTGCAGTCACCACCCCCACTACCAGTCACACGTCCCCTGTGTCCTCTCCCAGTGTGTCTGTGTCGCCACCTCCCAAGATACACAAACGCAGGCACACACCCACCCAACAGCCATCCACCTCACGACAGCCTCCAGCGCATGCACCTTCACCCAAAGTCAGCAAACGAACACCTCCCACAACCACAACCTCTTCTTCCACTCCCAAATCCCCTCCAGCTACCTGTCCCAGTGTCTCCCAAAAACTTTTCCTGTCCAACCTTGACATCTTTCCCACACCTCCCCCACCCCGTCCGTCTCCTAGGTCCTGAACTACCACCTCAGCCACAACATCTCTGGGACCAGTGGTGCCTGTAGTCACCGGAATCTGGAGTGCACCAGCCACCAGGGCAGCCAGTGTGGCACGGAGCCACAGCACGGACAGTCCCCCACCTGTCAAGCATCAAAAGTTGGCCAGTGCCCGGCGGGAGAGGGGGAAGACTCCAGCCTCCAAAGCTGCTCCTAGGTGTCCCAGTGGGAGTGTGGAGTCAGCTGCGACACCTTCCAAGGTGGGGAAGGGCCACAAGAAACCAGGAAAGTCTGGGAAGAGCAGCACGGCGGAGGAGACCGCCATCATCCCCGCTGGCCAGGAGGCCACAGCCATCATCCCCGCTGGCCAGGTGGCCACAGTCATCATCCCCGCTGGCCAAGAGGCCACAGTCATCATCCCCGCTGCCCAGGAGGCCACAGCCGTCATCCACACTGGCCAGGAGGCCACAGCCATCATTCCCGCTGAGCCAGAGAGGACCGCCAGCACAAGCCCCGCTGGGACAGAGAGGACCGCCAGCACAAGCCCCGCTGGGACAGAGAGGACCGCCAGCGCAAGCCCCGCTGGGACAGAGAGGACCGCCAGCAGCTGAGTCACTGCAAAGGAGCCCGCCGCTCCAAGCACCGCTGAACAGGGCACCGCCGCTCCAAGCACCGCTGAACAGGGCACCGCCACCTCAAGCACCAGTGAACAGGGCACCACCCCTCCAAGCACTGCTGAACAGGGCACCACCACTCCAAGCACCGCTGAACAGGGCACCGCCGCTCCAAGCACTGCTGAACAGGGCACCACCGCCTCAAGCACCACTGAACAGGGCACCACCGCTCCAAGCACCGCTGAACAGGGCACCGCCGCTACAAGCACAGCTGAACAGGGCACCACCACCTCAAGCACCGCTGGCCCATGAGCGCCAAGGGCACTGATGTAACTGAGTCCGTCACAAGCAGGATGAAGCACTCTGGACACAATGCCCCCTCCAGAACCAGTGGAGACTGTCATCCACTACCTCTGTCCTTAGCAGGATGAAGCACTCTGGGCACAATGCCCCCTCCAGAACCAGTGGAGACTGTGATCCACTTGAGAGACTGTGGCTTTGCACTCCCCAGGATTGAACAGTGGGCAACCCACCCTCTTGTGAGACTTCAGAGACTGTGGCCTTGCAGTCCCCAGGATGGAACAGTGGGCAACCCACCCACTGTAGAGACTTGAGAGACTGTGGCTTTGCAGTCCCCAGGATTGAACAGTGGGTAACCCACCCACT
Organism: Pleurodeles waltl; assembly: GCF_031143425.1. Classification (NCBI taxonomy): domain Eukaryota; kingdom Metazoa; phylum Chordata; class Amphibia; order Caudata; family Salamandridae; genus Pleurodeles; species Pleurodeles waltl. The sequence continues at coordinate 524,231,674 of NC_090442.1, forward strand.
GTAGAGACTTGAGAGACTGTGGCTTTGCACTCCCCATGATTGAACAGTGGGCAACCCACCCACTGTAGAGACTTGAGAGACTGTGGCTTTGCACTCCCCAGGATGGAGCAGTGGGCAACCCACCCACTGTAGAGACTTGAGAGACTGTGGCTTTGCACTCCCCAGGATAGAACACTGGGCAACCCATCCACTGTAGAGACTTGAGAGACTGTGGCTTTGCACTCCCCAGGATAGAACAGTGGGCATCCCACCCACTGTATAGACTTGAGAGACTGTGGCTTTGCACTCCCCAGGATGGAACAGTGGGCAACCCACCCACTGTAGAGACTTGAGAGACTGTGGCTTTGCACTCCCCAGGATTGAACAGTGGGCATGTGGCCCCCTTGTGGATTTGGCGTTGTGCACTCAACCGGCTGAGGTGCCCCCCTCTCCCTCCCCCTGAAGTGCCTGTTTTCTTGCTCTCTGATGCCCCTGCAGTGTTTTATCCATCATGGTCGGGGATCTTGTGTGGGCCTCGCCCATACCGTGTGGGCCCAGTGTTCCACGGACTTAATTGGACCACTACCTGGACTACTATGCTTGGTGTATATTTTGTTTATGGTGTATATATATATTTTTGCCTACTTGATTTTAATATATTACAATGGTTACACTAATTTTCTTTTGTCTTTGCATTCTTCCGGAGGGTCGGGGGGTGTAACTATCATGTATAAATATGTGTTAGTGTGTGTGTTGTAGTGGGTGATGGTGGGGGTGTTGCATGTGTGTGTCCCTGTTTTTTCCCTCCCCCTCCCCTGTGTCGTAGGTGCAGTAATCACCGTTGTCTTCGCTGCCGGCGTTCGTGCTCCTGGTAGAGGAGCAGGAAGACTATTGCAGGGAGAATTTGGAGTTCCGGCTCCATGGTGTCCTGGTTCCTCGTGGGGTGTGTAGAGGTGAGTGTTTTCCCTTCGAAATCCTGTTTCCGCCGTGTTTTTATCCATGGTGAATCCACCCTGGAAAATCTGGCGGATTGACAGGTTTTGATACTGTGGGCATTACTTTGTCCTCCGCCTGTCTGTTGGCGGTGACCGCCACGGTCGTAATTGCAAATGTTTTACCGCCGGCCTGTTGCCGGTCTTACTGACGCTTTAACACCGACCGCCAGGGTTGTAATGACCACCATAGTCTGATCAACTTACATCTCTAGAAATCATCATGGGCTTAAAATGTGTGTCTTCCTCAATGTTGATGGCATACAACATAGCTGGAAAGTAAAGAGGTGAAACCACAACAATATTTACAGACAATGACTTACCTACTTGTTGCTGCTATTGAGCCGTCAACTGCCCAATAAGCTCTGGGTAAGCCACTAAAAGGATGCAGGTCATAGGGGTCATTTGGGGTGCACCCTCCTGGATCGTTGAGAGGAATGCCTGATTTGGCTCTTGGCTGATTTTCTTGTGGCCTGATGCACCTCTTCTGAGAGTGCAGGCTATGCCACTTGTGGACCCCCAGGGTCTGCACCCTCTTAACAATGACCTTCCAGATTTCCCTCTTCTGATGGGCACTGACCAGCATAGATGACATAAAACAACAGGAAAAAGCAATTCAGTGTCACTGTTGGGCAGTTCTGCTGTGACATTACATTTCATGAATTTACACGTACATTTACAAAACATTTACTTGTTTTTTTGTCCTTAAAACTGTTATAGGTAGAGTGGGAATATTGATTTCCAGTGATCTCATGTACACAGCCAATACTTGCTAGCTTCTCATGTTACCTAATCAGGCTTACAACATCATCTTGGCCAGAACTATGCAACCAATCCTGTTGTGAGAGCCACCCCTGATCACTCACGATAATTGTGAGCTACTAAGGACAAACCACCGGTACAATTCTTTCACATATTATTAATCACAGCTACATTGGCTTCCTGCCTAAACACCCAAGAGTTAGTACCCATGGTCTGCAACACATACAGTGACTGAGGGCAAGGTATAAGGTCTGTTATGTGTCAATGAGAGCAGGAATTTGTGGGTTGTTTGAACAAGTGTGATTTCTAATGGGACAGACTGGGATGGATGATGGTGAGTCAGTGTCATTCAAACTTGCTGCACCAAAAATAAGTCTACCTATAAGTGGCTCCATGACAGGTTTAAACCATATTGAGCAAACCGATACACAATATGTGCTGGAATCCTACGTGACAGTACAGCTTCAGACAACTCCAGACACACATTTTTCACTCAACATCACTTTCATTTCAACATTGGCCATATGTTATCAGTCATACTACTGGTACATTGTCTACTGGCCACTGGAAGTCAGTGACCTGCAGTTTGTGTGATGAAATAGGATTTGTCTGCTACATAGACACACATTACAGCTTCTACTGTCAGGTGACTTAACATTGCCATGCGCAGACATTTCAGACGTTCACAAAAATCGTTACCAAAAAGGAATCAAGCAGCCTGTGATTCACAAAGGAAGAGGTTACTCAGTCAGACATTCCCCAATCAGACATGTACCTGTTCCTCTGGGGTCCCATAGTGTTGGCTGTACATGGACAGAACATCCCTTGCATGGAGCTCCAGCTCCTCAGGAGAGAAGGCAGGGGCCCTGTCACTTGTGTTGCCCGGTATCCTTGCTCCCAAAGGTAGGTAACAGCAGCAAAAAAAGAGGAGGTCTTGATGGTTGTAGTGGTACATGGTGGATGCGAACGTGAAGGAGATGGACACAGCCATTGGATTTCATGCATAGTCATCACAGTTGTTAGCCTATGGAAGGGCCCGTCATGGAGTTGACCACCTACTACGTGAACAGCTTCCACTAACTGCCGTTGGATAGCCAATGTCCTGACAGCAAGGTCAGGCAGCCGCTATTTTAGGGTGTGAAGCTGCGCATTTTACAAATGTTTTTGCATCACCATCACTGAAAATGGATGCTAGTGTATTTCCAAAAGTCAAATACGAACAATACTTTTCTTGGCAAGATTTGACACAATAAAATGTGAACTGTGACTGTGTTTGACAACAATAAGGAAGTACTACCTCTGCTGACAGTTTAAACATTTTTTTTTTTTTAAACTTAGGTGTAAACAGTACAATTCAAATGTATTACTTGCACATGATGAACAAAAAATCCTAAATATGTTTGTAGGTTCTTAGTGGACCAAATATTTGATGTCATTGTGTGTATATGAATTACTTAATCACATTTCTACTGCTATCTAGAAGTCAGAAGTGTATTGACATTAAAAGTATGAGTGACCATTTCACCTTATTTTTTCTATTCGATACATACAGACGTCTGAAACCAGCCATGGGTAGGAGGCAATAGTCTCAGGTGTTCCTGCTCTATCCAGACCTTGCCACCATGGAGGAAAGGGATGTCATGAAGCAATATCATCTAAATAGGCAAACTATCCTGAATTTGTGTCAGCAGTTGGAGCCTGATCTCCCTCCTCACAATAGGAATCCAACAACCATAACACCAATAGTCAAATTCATGGCAATATTGCATTTTGGAGCCTCTGGCACCTTTCAATACACTGTGGTGGTATCTGAAGACATGTCCCAACCAACATTCAGTGGTGTGCTACAAGAAGTCCTTTCTTCCCTGATGAACAAAATCTACAGTTACATCCAGCTCCCACATTCACAGTATTTGGCCACCATGGAGGGAGAATGTTATGCTCTGGGTGGAATACCACATGCAGTTGTAGCAATAGATGGCACACATATAGCCTTAGGGCCACTACACAACGGAGAACAGGTCTACCACAATCGGAATAACTTCAATTCCATCAATGTGCAAGTTGTCTTCTTGCCAGACTTGTACACCTCAAGTGTGTGTGTCTTCTTTCCTGGGTCAACACATGATTCATTCATACTATGGAACAGCAATATACCCATGCAGATGTCACAACTTGGACCAGAAAGGGCCTTGCTTGTAGGTAAGTACAACATGACTTGTTGATCTTTTGCCTGAATCCTAGTTTACGAAGGGGCAATTGTTTCATTTGTGAGTAATTTGTTGATGTGTTGCTGACATGTTGGAGATGCAGCGCATCCTAAACGACTGTGTTTATTGGCACCGCTGAGGAATCCAACAATGCCAGGGGAAGTCAACTTCTATGAGGCTCATGGAAGAACATGGAGGCCAGTGGAGTGGCATTCAGACTCCCAAAGGTTAGATTTATGCACCTACAAAGACCGGTGGAGACTTCCTCTACTCACCCGAAAAGGTGTGCAAAATCACTGTTGCCTGATGCATTCTCCATAACACCCCCTGAGAAGAAACATCCTTATGATTTCAGAGGAGGGAGACCATGATGAGCACCCGCATGAGGATGTTAAAGTGCCCCTATGAAGATGACAGTGATGAAGAAGAAGGAGTTAACTTACTTCAAGATGTGGTTGCCCACTTCTTCACATGAGTGTTAGTTTGCCTTCACATATTTTAAGCTCAAATGTCAGTACAACTTGTGCCCTAGGGTACAGATCTGTCTGCTATGGTAAGTTTTAGGAAAGTTTAGTGCAGGAAAGTTTAAGGCAAAGATGTTAGTGGATCAGAGTTTCCTTACATTACGTGGTCATTGTCATAGATGAACTGTGCTTGTGCTGAGTATGTGTGCCCTCATGACTTATCAATTGAGTTCAAGTTTATATGTGGTAAAAATAACTTTCCCTTGTTATTTTGTTTCATGGATCTTCATCATGTCATCTTCATTTGGACATTTCAACGTTGTGACATTTGCTGGGATATATTGCTGTTTTGAAGTACAAGGTGTACATGTGTTGATCCTGGGACAGACACCCACTTGGGTTGGACAAATCTTTTCTAAAGACCACTTGCACTCTTATAGCATGGAAGTTCAGAAGATTGTATCTGACCTGATTTCTGAGTGATGCTGCTATCAAGGCAATATGTGCCACTGGAGTTGCTCAAACCAGTGGCACATAGGGGGTCATTCTGACCCCGGCCGGCGGCGGGAGCCGCCCGCCTGGAGGGAACCGCCGAATGACCGCACCGCGGTCAAAGGACCGCGGCAGCCATTCTGGCTTTCCGGCTGGGCCGGCGGGCGACCGCCAGAAGGCCGCCCGCCGGCCCAGCGGGAAATCCCCCTCAACAATGAAGCCGGCTCCGAATGGAGCCGGCGGAGTTGTAGGGGTGCGACGGGTGCAGTGGCACCCGTCGCGATTTTCAGTGTCTGCAAAGCAGACACTGAAAATCTTCATGGGGCCCTGTTAGGGGGCCCCTGCACTGCCCATGCCAGTGGCATGGGCAGTGCAGGGGCCCCCAGGGGCCCCACGACACCCGTTTCCGCCATCCTGTTCCTGGCGGTAAAAACCGCCAGGAACAGGATGGCGGGAAGGGGGTCGGAATCCCCATGGTGGCGCTGCAAGCAGCGCCGCCATGGAGGATTCCCTGGGCCAGGGGTAATCCGGCGGGAAACCGCCGGTTGCCCTTTTCTGACCACGGCTTTACCGCCGCGGTCAGAATGGCCCAGGAAGCACCGCCAGCCTGTTGGCGGTGCTTCCGCGGTCCCCGGCCCTGGCGGTCATGGACCGCCAGGGTCGGAATGACCCCCATAGTGCCTTGATGACAGCATACTGTAGTCCCATCACATTGGCTAAATCTTCAATTTGTGGGAAGTGGACACAGTTGTTGATAGGTTTCATCATAGGTGCTACAACTGTATGCTATCGCACCACTGAATGGTGAATGTGCCATTGTACCAGACATTGCCACACTGTGGCCTGCACTGATCATCTGGCACCAAACGTTGTCACTGCTATGATGCATACTATTGGTGTTATTGATCAATGATTCCTGTTGTGAGCGCAGGATGCATGGCTCCAACTGAAGTCATGCATCAATGATAGTTTGCCTATTTAATTTGTTCCCATTGCATATTCCCTTTCCTCCCTGGTATCAAGGTAGTGGAACATATAACCCTGAATGGCAAATATATTGGAGTTAGGAGTGTTTTTGTAGCCCAGACTGCATTTCTACAAGGACCTGTTTCTAACATTTGTATGTTCCACATGCATTCTCAGTAGAGTTTGTTTACTTTAAATGAATTTGTTGACACTTTTTTCTTTGTAATTACACTTTTGTTTCCTAAATGGGTATTCTATAGTTTTCACAACATAATTGTGGAAGATGGACATGAAAAAGAAATGCCACAAATAATCAAACAAGAGTCTTGTACTCAGTTTTTATTACATTTATTATGATAAAAAAATAAGTGTGAGGTGAAATGACATAAGATGAAATAAACTAAAAAAAGTATATCATGGTGGATGGAAAAGTGGTAGTAGAGTCTCATACAGTTTGGTGTCCAATGTCCAAAATAATACTGTCCTCTGAAAAAGTTAATGTGTCCATGCAACAGTCCACAGAGTGAATGGTAGACACACAAGGAGGAAATAGGTTCGGCGCCTCTTGGAGGTTGTGGTGTTGACCTTGCCTTCATCTGCTGCTGGTCCAGGTGACTGTCCCCTTTGGGGAGGAGGGGATGGCACAGGTGCAGGGACTGGGATGGTGGGAGCAGGTTCATCAAATGGCAGGGCCTCCCTGTCTGTGGCTGGCAGTATTGTATTTTGCCCAGATGTTTTAGGGGCCACAAATGGGGGCAGAAGGACTGGAAAAAGGCCCTGACCATAATGTGATAAATGTCATAAATCGCTCCAGTCAAGGAGCACAAATTGAGATTGATGTGCTGCATCTCTGCATTGTTCTTTCTCTGCACCTGCTTAATGTCCCGGAGCTCCCTTAGGGCCTGGCTCATCATGTCTTGGGACTGTTGGACTGATTTCAAGACTTGGTCAAGGGTGGTCTGGCCAACAAAACCCCAGTGGCCTCACTTGGTTGGCCCACAGATTCCCTCCCATGAGCCTTACCCCCACTAGCGTGTGCAGTTGAAGTGTGCCCCAAACCACAGGGTCCCGGCAGACATGTCGTCCGAGTTGTTGGTGGTTCAACAGTAGCCAGGACTGGGGGGGGCACAGGATTTGTGTGCTGGTTCTCAGTGCACAGGAAGTGGAGGTGTCCTCACGCTGAGGTCTTGTTGTAGCTGTGGTGGGAGGTGTAGCTGTGGTCTGGGTTTGACTCACTGGAGCTGTGTGGCCAGACAGACCAGATGAACCAGCTTGCTCCTCATCATCTGAACTTGCAGCATTGGAGTTCTCACTGAAGGCTAGCTCCGAGGCTGGAGTGAAGGTGTCTTGGCTGGCAGACAATGGTGCAATGGGTTGGGAGGTTGGACCTGTGAAGGGTACAGAGAATGTGTGAATAAAATATGTGCATTTCATGTGTCTTGTCTACAAAAGGGCCAACCTAAAACCTAGAAAGAGAGAGATTGTCTGATTAGGCCTTTGTGTTATTTTGATTGTTTTACCCATGCATTCAGATTTACACAGATGACAACCCTGTGCTGATCTTTGTAGCGATGTCCTGAAATGCCAAAGTGCTAGTTCAGATTTGTAGTTTATATGTGACAGACATGAACCCTAAACAGTGGTGAGCAGATGGAGCACAGGCCAACTCCCAGGTCTAGCAGGCTGCAAAGCATTGGATGGAACGTGGTTCATAATGCACCTGATACTGTAATTAATCATCATATGGACAGTGAACTTTCCCTTGAGTGTGGCTACTAATTTTGTTCAGCATGCCACAACACATTTTTGTGTATCTTGGATTCAACAGACAATGAATAATGTAAGCATTTTCATCAATTCAATGTAGCTATGAGCAGGTGTCAACATGGTTAAGATACACAAGAAGTGATACTGTATTCCATGACATGACATGGTGAGTGACAAATGCACTAGTTTTTGAACTGTGTGTGCATATGAAAATAAAGGGGGGTGTAACAACATTACATTCCACTATTGTTTTTCAAATCCAATAACAGAGCATCATGGTAGTTTTAGTCATCTGTTGACACCATGGACAATACTTGTTTGAAAAAAAAGTTACTCAAAGACTATAATCGAGATGAAAACATGTTTGCAACTGGTGTATGCAGGAAAGTACCATCTTGCCTGGCATGTTACCCCCATTTTTACATGTATGTAAGTTTGTTTATGCGTGTCTCACTGGGATCCTGCTAGCCAGGACCCCAGTGCTCACAGTTTGTGGCCTGAATGTGTGTACCTGTGTAGTGACTAACTGTGTCACTGAGGCTCTGCTAACCAGAACCTCAGTGCTTATGCTCTCTCTGCCTTTAAATTTGTCACAATAGGCTAGTGACCACTTTTACCAATTTCAATTGGCACACTGGAACACCCTCATAATTCCCTAGTATATGGTACCTAGGTACCCAGGGTATTGGGGTTCCAGGAGATCCCTATGAGCTGCAGAATTTCTTTTGCCACCCATAGGGAGCTCAGGCAAACCTTTACACAGAACTGCCACTGCAGCCTGAGTGAAATAACGCACACGTTATTTCACAGCCATTTTCACTGCACTTAAGTAATTTATAAGTCACCTATACATCTAATCTTCACTTGATGAAGGTTAGGTGAAAAGTTACTAAGTGTGAGGGCACCCTTGCACTAGCAAAGTTGCCCCCACAAGCCATTCCCTAGACTTTGTGAGTGCAGAGACGTCATTACACATGTGCACTACATATAGTAGTACCTATATGTAGCTTCACAATGGTAACTCCGAATATAGCCATGTAACATGTCAAGGATAATGGAATTGTCCCCTCATGCCAAATCTGGTATTGGGGTGCCAATCCCATGCATTCCAGCTCTCTGGGGTTTTCTCTGCAGCTACACAGACAGGGTTCTGCCCTCCTGGGGTCTGGACAGCCCAGCCCCATGAAGGCAGAACAAAGAATTTCCTCAGAAAGCGAGTGTTACATCCTCTCCCTTTGGAAATAGGTGTTAAGGGCTGGGGAGGGGTAGCCTCTCCCAGCCTCTGGAAATAATTTGAAGGTGACATCCTGGTCCTTCCTGGGCCCTGGCAGCACCCTTTTTCTTCAACTGCGACTCTAATAGCTAGCAAGGCTTGTGTGCGTTCTTTTGTCAAAGAAACAATGCTGCATCCTCCAGCACTCCGTGGGACATCTTCTGCACGAAGGAGAAGTTCCTAGCACCTTCTGTTGTTGAATCTTCAGCTTCTTCCATCCGGAGGCAGCCATTTTGCACCTTCATCCGGGGTTTAGTGGGCTCCTGCCCCCTGGACACTTTCGCAACTCTTGGACTTGGTCCCCTTCCTTTGCATGCCCTTAGGTCCAAGAATCCGTCTTCAGTGCTTTGCAGTCTGTTGTGGTCTTTGCAAAATCCTCTATCACAACTCTAGTGTGTTTCTGGGGAAATAGTAGTACTTTACTCCTACTTTCTAGGGTCTTGGGAACTTCCAAAGACCTTTCAACTAACAGGCCATCTAGTGAAGCTGGTAGTGGGAGGGGGTCACACACTAGTAGGGCACCTTTCACTCCAAAAGGCCAGGTCACTAGAGTTCAGGTAGTTAGAAAAAGGTCCACTTCTGCCCATTCCCACATTACCTCTGTGTCAGAGAATTCCCAAGCCTCCCACCCTGAGGATAACTCCCTAGACAGAGAATTCAGAAAGCTGAGGTTGGAAGAGGCCAAACTGAAGCTGAGAGAGCAGCAGTTGGCCTTAGACAAGGAGTCTCTAGATATAGAAAGGGAAAGAAAGAAGTTGGGGTTAGTTCCCCATGGTGGCAGCAGCAGTATTCTTGATAGTCATCTTGTTAGAGAAACAGATTCAAGAAACCTGCATAAGATTGTCCCCCCTTACAAGGAGGGGGATGACATAAACAAGTGGTTTTCTGCACTTGAGAGGGCCTGTATGGTACAGTTGGTCCCTCAAAGGCAGTGGGTTGCTATCTTGTGGCTATCTTTCACTGGCAAAGGCAGGAACAGACTCCTTACTGTCAGGGAGAGTGATGCCAACAACTACAAAGTTTTGAAAGATTCACTCTTAGCTGGATTTGGTTTAACCACTGAACAATACAGGATAAAGTTCAGAGTTACCAGAAAAGAGTCCTCTCAAGACTGGACAGACTGTGTAGACTATTCAGTGAAGGCCTTGGAGGGATGGTTACATGGTAGTAAGATGACTGACTATGAAAGCCTGTATAATCTTAATTTGAGATAGCATATTTTGAGTAATTGTGTGTCTGATTTGTTACATCAGTACTTGATAGACTCAGATCTGACCTCTCCCCGAGAGTTGGGAAAGAAGGCAGACAAATGGGTCGGAACAAGAGTGAGCAGAAAAGCTCATACAGGTGGTGACAAGGATGGCAATAAGAAGGATGTTAAGTCTTCTGACAAGGGTGGGGACAAAGATAAAAAGAACTCTGAGTCTTCATCAGGCCCACAAAAATCCTCTGAGGTAGGTGGGTCCAAATCCTCTTCAAACAATCAAAAGAAGCCATGGTGTTATTTATGTAAAAGTAAAGGCCTTTGGGCAAGTGATTTTATTGTCTGAAGAAAAACACCAAGGCTCCCACTACCACAACCCCAACTGCGTCCTTCAGTGCCCCTAGTAATAGCAGTGGTGGTGGGAAGAACACTACAAATAGCAAATCAAAGGGTGTAGCTGGGCTCACCATTGGTAATGTAGATGGGGTTGGTCTTGTTAGGGAGACCACAGAGGCTGTTTTAGTCTCTGATGGTGGAATTTACTTTGCCACCTTGGTTGCTTTTCCCCTTAATATGCGTGAGTACAAGCAACTGCCCCTAATAAATGGTGTTGGGGTTACGGCCTACAGGAATACAGGAGCCAGTGTCTCTATGGTGATTGAGAAACTGGTTGCACCTGAACAACACCTACTTGGTCAGCAGTACCAAGTGACTGATGCTGATATCAACACTCTTAGCCACCCCATGGCTGTTGTAAATCTCAACTGGTGGGGTTACTGGTCCAAAGAAAGATGTGGTAGCCACTGATTTACCGGTAGACTGCTTACTAGGCAATGATTTGGAGACATCAGCTTTGGCAGAAGTGAAGTTGGAGGCTCATGCAGAAATGCAGGGCATTCCAGGGCATAGCTTTGCTCTCACAGGGGCTCAGGCCCAGAAGCAAGGAGGACAGGGAAACTTAGATCCTGGAAAAATGAACCAAGTGCTCCCAAAAGCTAGGGGTAGAAAGGTTAAATCCTTGCCCACTATCCCTCCCTCTCCAGAAGATACCCCTTTTGAGGAAGAGGAATCCTCTCCCTGTGCAGAACCTTCAGCAGATGAGCTGGCAGCAGACAATGCTGAGCCTTTGGGTGCAGGGGGGCCTGCTAGGGAAGAGCTGAGTGTGGCAGAGCAGACCTGTCCCACGCACGAGGGTTTAAGACAGCAAGCTGTCAAACAGCAGAATGGGGATATCACTGATAGCCATAAAGTCTATTGGGAAGATAACCTCCTCTACACTGAGTCAAGGGACCCTAAACCTGGAGCTGCCAGGAGATTGGTCATTCCTTTGCGGTATAGGGAGTTTCTTCTGACTTTGGCTCATGATATTCCTTTTGGGCCAGAGTAAAACATGGGACAGACTTGTTCCATTGTTTTACTGGCCTTATATGTCAGAGGACACTAGGGAGTGTTGTCGTTCCTGTGTGACCTGCCACGCCAGTGGCAAGACTGGTGGCACACCTAAGGCCCCCTTAATTCTACTTCCAGTGGTTGGGGTGCCCTTTGAGAGGGTATGGGTTGACGTTGTTGGCCCCCTTGACCCTCCAACAGCTTCAGGCAATAGGATTATCCTTGTGGTAGTGGACCATGCCAGTAGGTATCCTGAAGCTATACCCTTAAGGACCACTACAGCTCCTGCAGTGGCAAAATCCCTCCTGGGAACATTTTCCAGAGTGGGTTCCTCTAAGGAAATGGTGTCAGACAGAGGTAGTAACTTCATGTCTGCATACCTCAAAGCTATGTGGAAGGAGTGTGGTGTAACTTACAAGTTCACTACTCCTTATCATCCACAGACAGCTGGTCTGATGGAGAGGTTTAATAAAACTCTCAAAGGCATGATCATGGGACTCCCTGAAAAACTCAGGAGGAGATGGGATGTCCTGTTGCAATGCCTCCTTTTTGCTTATAGGGAGGTACCCCAAAAAGGAGTGGGCTTTGGCCCCTTTGAACTCCTCTTAGGGCACCCTATAAGAGGTCCCCTTGCTCTTGTAAAGGAGGGTTGGGAACAACCTTTAAAAGCTCCCAAGCAAGACGTTGTGGATTATGTTCTTGGCCTAAGATCTAGAATGGCTGAGTACATGAAAAAGGCCTGTAAAAACCTTAAGGCTTAAGGCCAGCCAAGAGCTCCAAAAGCAATGGCATGACCAGAAGAGTGTCCTGACTCAATACCACCCAGGTCAGAAGGTGTGGGTATTGGAGCCTGTAGCCCCAAGAGCACTCCAGGAAAAATGGAGTGAACCCCATCTCAAAGTAGAGAAAAATGGTGAGGTCACCTGTAGGAAGTTGGCTCTGTATATACTATTTCAAAGTAAGAAATAGTGTGCACAGAGTCCAAGGGTTCCCCTTAGAGGTAAGATAGTGGCAAAAGTAAATAATTCTAATGCTCTATTTTGTGGTAGTGTGGTCGAGCAGTAGGCTTATCAGAGGGTAGTGTTAAGCATTTGTTGTACACACACAGGCAATAAATGAGGAACACGCACTCAAAGACTTACTCTAGGCCAATAGGTTTTTATATTGAAAAATATATTTTCTTAATTTATTTTAAGAACCACAGGTTCAAGATTTACAGTTAATACCTTAAATGTAAGGCACTTCACTTAGATACTTTAGGAACTTTGAATGAGAACAATATCATGTACAGTCTTTGTAAAAATGGCAATAAGCTATTTTCAAAGTGGACACAGTACAAAAGTCAACAGTTCCTGGGGGGAGGTAAGAAAAGGTTTGATTAGGAGGTAAGTAAAACACTTACAAGTCTTAGTTCTGGGGCAAAGGCAGCCCACCGTTGGGGGTTCAAGGCAACCCCAAAGTTACCACACCAGCAGCTCAGGGCCGGTCAGGTGCAGAGGTCAAAGAGGTGCCCTAACACATAGGCGCCTAAGGAGAACAGGTGTGCTCTGGTTCCAGTCAGCCAGCAGGTAAGTACCTGTGTCCTCAGGGGGCAGACCAGGTGGGTTTTGTAGAGCACTGGGGGGGACACAAGTAGGCACACAAAACACACCCTCAGCGGCACAGGGGCGGCTGGGTGCAGTGTGCAAAGCAGGCGTCGGGGTTTGTATAGATTTCAATGGAGGGACCCTGGGTTCAATCTAGCGGTGCAGGCAGGCACAGGGGGGGCTTCTCGGACCACCCCGGCAAGGCAGAGGGTCGCATGGGGGTCACTCCTGCGTCGAAGTTCAGTTCCTTTAGGTCCTGGGTGCTGTGGGTGCAGTGTTGGTTCCAGGTGTCGGGTCCCTTGTTACAGCCAGTCGCGGTCAGGGGGAGCCTCTGGATTCTCTCTGCAGGTGTCGCTGTGGGGGCTCATGGGGGTCGTCTCTGGTTACTCACAGGTTTGCAGTTGCTGGGGAGTCCTCCCTGAGGTGTTGGTTTTCTGCAGGTCGAGCCGGGGGCGTCGGGTGCAGAGTGTAGGGCCTCACACTTCCGGCGGGAAACGTGAAGTCCTTGGAAGTTGCTTCTTTGTTGCAAAGAAGTAGCTGGTTTTGAACAGGGCCACTGTTCACGGGAGTTTCTTGGTCCTGTTGTCCAGGGCAGTCCTCTGAGGCTTCAGAGGTCGCTGGTCCCTGTCAGATGCGTCATTGGAGCAGGTTTTCGAAGTTGGAGACAGGCCGGTAGGGCTGGGGCCAAAGCAGTTGTTGTCTTCCTCCTTCTCTGCAGGCTTGTAGGTCAGCAGTCCTTCTTCTTTCTTTAGGTTGCAGGAATCTGATTTTCTGGGATCTGGGGAGCCCCTAAATACTGAAGTTAGGGGTGTGTTTAGGTCTGGGAGGGCAGTAGCCAATGGCTATTGTCCTTGAAGGTGGCTACACCCTCTTTGTGCCTCCTCCCTGTGGGGAGGGGGCACATCCCTAATCCTATTGGGTGAATCCTCCAAACTCAAGATGGAGGATTTCTCAAGGCAGGGGTCACCTCAGCTCAGGACATGTCAGGGGCTGTCCTGACTGGTGGGTGACTCCTCCTTGTTTTTCTCATTATCTCCTCCAGCCTTGCCGCCAAAAGTGGGGGCAGTGGCAGGAGGGGTGGGCATCTCCACTAGCTGGGATGCCTTGGGGAGCTGTAACAAAAGGGGTGAGCCTTTGAGGATCACCGCCAAGTGTTACAGTTCCTGCAAGGGGAGGTGAGAAGCACCTCCACCCTGTGCAGGCTTTGTTCCTGGCCACAGAGTGACAAAGGCACTCTCCCCATGTGGCCAGCAACATATCTGGTTTGTGGCAGGCTGGCAGGGACTGGTCAGCCTACACTAGAAGTCGGGTAGGTATTCAGGGGGCATCTCTAAGATACCCTCTGGGTGTATGTTACAATAAATTGCACACTGGCATCAGTGTGCATTTATTGTGCTGAGAAGTTTGATACCAAACTTCCCAGTTTTCAGTGTAGCCATTATGGAACTGTGGAGTTCGTGTTTGACAAACTCCCAGACCATATACTCTTATGGCTACCCTGCACTTACAATGTCTAAGGTTTTGCTTAGACACTGTAGGGGCATAGTGCTCATGCACATATGCCCTCACCTGTGGTATAGTGCATCCTGCCTTAGGGCTGTAAGGCCTGCTAGAGGGGTGACTTACTTATGCCACAGGCAGTGTGAGGTTGGCATGGCACTCTGAGGGGAGTGCCATGTCGACTTATTCATTTTCTCCCCACCAGCACACACAAGCTGTGAAGCAGTGTGCATGTGCTGAGTGAGGGGCCCCTAGGGTGGCATAAGACATGCTGCAGCCGTTAGAGACCAGTTACAAGGGACTTACCTGAGTGCCAGGGTTGTGCCAATTGTGGAGACAAAGGTACAGTTTAGGGAAAGAACACTGGTGCTGGGGCCTGGTTAGCTGGGTCCCAGCACACTTTCAAATCATAACTTAGCATCATCAAAGGTAAAACGTTAGGGGGGTAACCATGCCAAGGAGGCATTTCCTTACATCGCCTATTTGGTAGACCTGGGCACTGCCAGAAGTCCCCTTAGGGTGCTTCTTGTCAAACGTGTGAAACCTTATTATGACAGGGCTGACTTAACCCTGCTCATGGCTACTGATGAGGGGCAGGAAGAAGAGAGTGACCCTCTCCCTGACCTCTTCACCACCACTGAATCAGATGGCTTAGTGGAGGGAGTTGTTGAGCAGAAGGACAATTGCATAAATCTCCTAGATCAGTTCTCCGACCTCTTCTCACTGATCCCAGGTACAACTACCCGGTGTGAGCACATAATTGACACTGTAGACAGTGTACACTTATGGATATAATATATCTAGGAGAAAATAAAACTTAGGAACACAAATTCTCACCTGTGCAAATGGATGTAGTCTTGGATCTGTTTTTGGAAGCATAGCAACCTAACAACATACATTGATCGACAGAAATAGGCAGAGCCCACCCAAGAGATTATCCATGGGGAACTACACGCAATCTCAATCAATCAATCAATCAGGGAATTTGTAAAGCGCACTACTCACCAGTGAGGGTCTCAAGGTGCTGGGGGGGGCTGCTACTGCTCGAACAGCCAAGTCTTGAGATGTCTCCTGAAGGTAAGGAGGTCCTTGGTCTGACGCAGGTGGGTGGGAAGAGTGTTCCAAGTCTTGGCGGCGAGGTGCGAGAATGATCTGCCACCAGTGGTTGTCTTGCAGATGTGTGGGATGGTGGCAAGGGCAAGGTCGGCCGAGCGAAGCTGTCAGGTTGGGGTGTAGAAGGAGAGCTGTCTGTTGAGGTATTCTGGTCCAGTGTTGTGCAGTGCCTTGTGAGCGCGGGTGAGAAGCTTGAAGGTGATTCTCTTGTTGATGGGAGCCAATGCAGATCTCTCAGGTGGGCTGTGATGTGGCACTGGTGGGGATGTCCAGGATGAGGCATGCGGAGGCATTCTGGATGAGTTGCAGTCTTTTCTGGAATCTGGCCATGGTTCCTGCGTAGAGGGCATTGCCGTAGTCCAGTTTGCTGCTAAAGAGGGCTTGGGTGACTGGTTTCAGTGGGGATCCATTTGTAGATCTTCTGAAGCATGCGGACGCGTTGAAGCAGGAGGAGGAGATGGTGTTGACTTGCTGGGTCATAGATAGTGAAGAATCCAGGATGAATTCCAGGTTGTGTGCATGGTCGGTGGGTGTTGGTGCGGTTCCCGGTGTGGCAGGCCACTAGGAGTCGTCCCATGTGGAGGTGGTGGAACCGAAGATGAGGACCTCAGTCTTGTCGGAATTTAGTTTAAGGCAGCTGTTCTTCATCCACTCAGCGATGGCCTTCATTCCTTCGTGGAGGTTTTTCTTGGCCGTGTCCTTGGAGAGGGAGAGGATCAGCTGTGTGTCATCAGCGTATGAGATAATGTTGAGGCTGTTCGATCGGGCGATGTTAACGAGCGGGGCCACGTAGACGTTGAAGAGACTCAGGCGGAGGGACGAGCCCTGGGGTGTGCTGCAGATGATTTGGTGGCCTCCGAGCGGAATAGGGGAAGGTGGACTCTCTTGGTTCTACAGGTGAGAAAGGAGGTGACCCAGTCAAAGGCTCTGTTGGGTACTCCTACATTGCTGAGGCGTGAGTGTATGGTGTGGTGGCAGACAATGTCCAACGCGGCCGAGAGGTCCAGGAGGATGAGGGCTGCGGTTTCTCCATTGTCCAGTATGGTTCTGATGTCATCGGTGGCAGTGATGAGGGCAGTTTTGGTACTGTGGTTGCTGCGTAATACGGATTGGGAAGGGCCATTTAGACTTTGAAGAGTGTAGGGCTGAGAGATGAACCCTGGGTACGCCGCAGATGATTCTGGTGGCTTCAGAGCGGAATGGAGGCAGGCAGACTCTCTGAGTTCTGCCGGTGAGAAAGGAGGTGATCCAGTCTAGGGCTCTGTCGCGGATTCCTGCGTCGCTGAGGCATGTGCGTTGGGTGTGGTGGCAGACGGTTTCGAACGCGGCTGAGAGGTCCAGGAGGATGAGGGCTGCTGTTTTGCTGTTGTCCAGTATGGTTCTGATGTCGTCGGTGGCAGCGAGGAGGGCAGTTTCGGTGCTATGGTTGCTGGGGAATCTGAATTGGGATGGGTCCAGAGTGCTGTTCTCTTAGACGAAACCAGTCAGTTGTTTGTTGACAATTTTCTCTATGACTTTTGCTGGGAAGGGAAGCAGGGAGATGGGCCGGAAGGTCTTGAGGTCCTTTGGGTCCGCCTTAGGTTTCGTGAGGAGAGTGTTGATCTTGGCGTGTTTCCAGCTCTCCAGGAAGGTGGCAGACTTGAAGGAACTGTTGATGATCTTCCGGAGTTGGGGTGTGATGACGCAGCTTGCTTTGTTGAAGATGTGGTGAGGATAGGGGTCGGATGGTGAGCCAGAGTGGATGGTGTTCATGATTTCGATGGTGTCATTGTTGTGGGTCCAGGATGGCAAGATGTTGGTGGGCGGTGAGTCTGTGGTGTCGGTGGTTGACGGGGGTCTTAGTGCTGAAGCTCTCATGGATGTCTGTGATCTTGCAGTGGAAGAAGGTGGCTAGGGAGTCACAGAGTTCTTGAGTTGGCGGGATGTCATTGGCATTGGAGCCGGGGTTGGAGAGCTCCTTGTGGCTGTGTGCATTGTTGTTGATGTGTTCTTTGAAGGCAGTTCTATTGGCAGTTCGGATGAGTTGGTGGTGTCTGCGGATATTGTTTTTGAAGGCTGTGTGGTTGTCCAGAATCTGATCTTGGCGCCACTTCTTTTCGAGTCTTCAGCATGTTTGCTTAGATTCTTGGAGGTATGCTGTGAACCAGAAGGCCTTTTTGTCGGTGCGTCTGTTGGAAGGATTTTTGATCAGGCGAGAATGCTGGCACAGTCGTCGTTCTATTGCCTGAGGTTGCGGGCAGCTGTGTCAGTGTCGGGGGTGCTGATGGGTGGGTTCTGGGAGAGGGTAGTTATCAGTTGGCCTTTGGTGGCCTTTTCCATCTGAGGTGGGGCATCCGTTGCGGGTGATGGTGTGTTGTGGGTTTCTCGAAGAGAAGTGGATGCAGCGGTGCTCAGTCCAGTGGAGCTCAGTGGTGTGGCTGAAGGAGATGTGTTTGCTGGCGGTGAAAATGGGGTTGAGTGTGTGTCCTGCAGAGTGGGTGGGTGTCGTGATGAGCTGTTTGAGGCCAAGGTTGGAGAGGTTGTCTAGCAGGGTGGTAAAGTTGTTATTGTTGGTGTTCTCGAAGTAGAAGTTCAAGTCCCCAAGGAGTATGTAGTCTGTGGATGCGAGAGCGTGTGTGCTGATGACGTCGGTGATGGAGTCGCTGAACTGCTGTCGGGGGTTGAGGGGGGCTGTAAACGAGGGTCCCACGGAGCATGGTGTTTGGGTTGGTGTGGATCTGGAAGTGCAGGTGTTCGGCGGTGCTGAGGGTGTCTTCAGTGCTAGTCGTGATCCTGAGTTTGTTCTGGTATGGAATGGCAATGCCTCCTCCTGGTTTGTTGGAGCGGTCCCTGTGGGTGATCTTGAAGCCATCCGGAATGGCTATGGCGATGTCTGGCGCTGAGGAGGGGTTCATCAAGCTCTCGGTCAGGAAGGCAACATCTGGGGAAGCTGAGTCGAGTAGATTCCAAAGTTCAACGGCGTGTTTGTGGACAGAGCGGGTGTTGAGTAGGATGCATCTGTGATGGTTGCGTCCTGTCTTGGTGGGTGGGTCGTTGGCGTGGAGGCTGGTGATGGTGTAGTTCTGGCAGGAGAAGGGTCCGCGGGTGAGCTGTGGGGTGGCTTGATGGCAGGCAGGTGAGCAGCCGGTGTTGAGGACGTGGAGGGTGGTGGAGTTGTAACAAAGACGGGTGTAGTGGTGGTGGGGGGGACGAGAGCCAGGGGTTCCGGCGCTGGGCACGATCCAGGTGCGGACACGCACAGACGAGCTTGCCAGCTGCGCGGCCACCATTAAGTAGGGAGGATGGGGAAGGAGAGGACAGCTGGGAGGTGGGAGCTTGGGTGAAAACGGCGTGAAAAAAGGCGGGTGGGCTGTGGGAGCAGCAGTGGCGGGATTGCAGCGTGAGCAAGAGGAGGGGGGCGGGCCGCAGGGGCATCAGCAGCTGGGGAGTGAGAGAGGGGGGAGAGCAAGAGTGAGAGAGAGTGGAGGGAAAAGCGCAGAAGTAAAGCAAAAGTCAAAAAGGGCACAGAGGTGACCCAACAGCAAAAAGGGGCACAAGGGGGAAGACCCGAAGAGAGAGCACACAAAGAGAGAAGCAGAGAAAAGGAGGAGAGAGGCAAACTAGTAGGAAAGCTGAGCTCTCCCACTAGACACCAGGGATGAGGCGCAGGCAGAAGCCTGCGGGTGGAGGAGGGCCTCGAACTCCTGACAGGAGTCAGGAGTTCAGAGGAACGGGGAACGAGGGCTCTACTTAGCAGGTGGAGCTACGGGAGGCAGAGCAGTTCACTGACCATAATCCATATATATTGCATTATGTTCAAAGGAGAGCTACATCCATGCTGCTGGTAATTTGTGTGACACAACAGATGTTGTTTAGTCACAATTTCCTATAGATCTGTTTTGCTAAGGTTGTTGCAGCATTCTAAAAGTCTACCTTAAGGGCAGGACTCCATTGCTGATTAGGGAGACATACATAGGTCTGACTTACCAGTCTGCACTCTATCAGGGATTCCAGTAAAGCCTTCAGGAGGGTGGATTTGCAAGTCCTTCTCCTCCCTGCTGAAAGAGCTGTAATGGGGGAAGACGAGATCCACCACCAGTCCTCTGGGCCTGGAGGTGATGCTAGGAGGCCAGTGAACAAACAGTTCCCCACAGGTCGTTCCACCTCTTCCTTATCTCTTTCTGTGTGTGCAGGTTGTTAGCTACTACATTCACCCTGTCAACTATTCTGGTCCATATTTGCCTTTTCTGGGAAATGATAGTATTTTGGACTTGTGCTCCAAACAATTGTGGTTCTACTCTAATGATTTAATCCACCATGACAGGCAATTCTCCCTCTGTGAAACAGGGATTTCTTCTCCCTGCCATTGTGAAATATATCTAGACAAAACTAGTGCTCAAAAAAATGAAGGGTACTGTAAATAATTAGAATTAACACAAAAGTCACAGAGGGAGAGTAAACAGAATACAAAAACCTTTATCCTATGTTGTGGATTTGACTAGCTGTCTCATCTTCTGCAGTGGAATGGCAAACGATCATGGTCTCAAATGGAGTGTGTTTTATAGTGTGTGTTTGCAGGTGTTTACAATTGTCCAATTTATAACAGTTGTGGGCTACTTACATCCAACCAATGGCCACAGCCATGGTAGTATACTCACCGGGTCCACTGACGGAGTCCTGCCGTCATGGGCCCACTGCTGACACACCACCAGCAAAACTGTGTTATCTACATACGCTTGGCTGGATGCTGCTGTCAAGATGGCAAAGGAGTGCTAATCTTTGGCATCAGAGTCTCCCAGGAAGCGGGATGCAGCTGGTGCGATGGAGTACACTACATCATGGAGATCTTTGGCTTAGCTGCAATGCATCTAAATACAGTGGGTGGGATACCACTGACGTGATGGTCTTTTCAGGGCCGCCCGTGACGCGGCTTGGAGGTAAGACCGCCAAGATCTAAATCAGACCCAAAGTGATCAAAGTCAGTACACCCATCATGGCGTACTTGCTGTTTTGCATTTTGTATTTTAATTTCTTCTATTTCCTCTCTTTTTTATGTTTCTCTCTTCTTATCAGGCAGTAGGGCAGAAAGGAGGGAAGATAGGACTACCATCAGAAGGACTATAATTCTGAGTAATGAAGATAGCCGGTAATCAAGGTATTACCTCCCCATCGGTCCTCTGTGCTGCAGTACTCACAACTAAGTACATACCCAAGCCAAAGTCAAAAAAGAAAAAACAGCTCACAGACAAAATAGATTAATTTTGAATGCAACACTCAAAGTGAAATGTATTCAAAAGTAGAAATAATCAAAAAATCTTTCACGCAAACAATTAACAATTTTGCACTGAAGACAAATCTGGAGACCCAAATGAGGACCAAATAATGAGAAATAATTTTTGATCAGCCCAAAGTTGCAGCTGAACAAATGTCTTTGAATCTGACTCCTTTAAAATCTATGCAAGAGGAAGCCACATGTCTGTTAAAACGGCCATGTATTACAGACATAAGAGAAGTACCCTCCCGTTGAGAGGCTAAGGAAGTAGACATTCTAATCCATCTAATCTAGGTTGCCGTAGTAGGTCTATGAGCTTTGTTAGCCACACCAAAACTAATGAACACAAAATCCAGTTTACGCAATTCAGCGGTTCTGTCTATGTAAATAGATAAATACCCATGTAGGTATAATGTGTGCCAATGGCATTCCTGTAGAGAAGATGAAAAAAGACTGGAAAGACTAGATCCTGCAAATATGGAAGTTCGATAGGATCTTAGGTAAGAAATAAGGATCTGGTAGTAACACTACTTTAACTGGAATGAAACGTGCAACAGATTCAACTGGAAGTACAGCTCCTATTTCTCTTAATCTGGATCCTGCGCAAATAGAAAAAAATAAATGAAATGCATTTTAATGAGGTTGAATCTAGTTTCCTTTTGTAGTGCACTTAATGGCAAATCTCAGGATGTAACTGGAGATTTAACCACTGGAGGTCTCATCAGAAAACTCTTTAATGTCCTTGATCCCAGACAGTCAAAAAGGGCTAAATATTACCCTTTTATTATCCTTACTGCAACCCATTAGGTATGCATAGTAGATACTGATAGGGCCAAAAGGAAATCACCCCTCAGAAATTGAAACCAGTTTCACAGGAGAGGGGCTGAAAACTGCATGAGAGACACCAAACATTATGGCCCTGATTCAAGATAAATTATGCACAACTGCGCTAACGTAGTTGTGCGTCAAAGCAATTACAGCCGGCTAGCACCATTCCTTAGCACCATCCATGTGCCATATTTAAAAAACGATGCACCATGGCGCTAAGAAAAGGTTAGCTTCCCAAAAAAATGACACTAACTATTGTGGCATGTCTGAAAGAAAAATTAGGCTAATGCTGCAGCATGTTTTTTGGCACTAATTGTTTTAGGGCCATATTTAATAGCATTAGCAAAAAAAAATGCACGAGCAAGAAAAAAAAATAGCAAGACAAGATGGAGAATGCAGGCCAGGAGAGACCTCAGAGAGATCCCAATGAGCCCAGTATGAGAGAGGAGGGACCAGCAAAGTCCCAGGAGAAGGAGAAGAAGAAGCGGAAGTGTCGCTTTAGTGAGGAGGAGAATGACATCTTGGTCAGAAAGGTGACGAAGCACCAACACCAGCTCTTCATCACCTCCAAATTGCCAATAGGTAGGAGAGAGGTAATATGGCAGGCAATAGTTGATAAAGTCAACAGCGTAGCAGAGATGAAAAGGACTGTCACTGATTGTAAGAAGCGCTGGTATAATTGCAGGTGCAGAACTAAAGAGAAACTGGACAGGAACCGAAAGGCAGCACTGCAGACTGGTGGTGGAAATCCTGCACCCCAGGACGGCCTGGATGAGCTGGAGGAGATGGTGGCAGCCGTCATCCCGGAGGAGCTGGTCACTGGAATCGCAGGACAGGACAGTGCATACTACTAATACCTACCACAAATGCATGGCAAGTTGCAGTAGGGGACTATCTGGAAATTTTCAAATGGCATTGGGGGAGGCACATAGGACACACTGAATACATGCAAAAGGGTCACATCGGGACACATAGGCCCTCATTATGAACATGGCGTGGCGACAGTGAACAGAAGACTGCCAGTGGCGGTGATCAGAAAACCTCCATGTAAAGATGCCAAAAACAGAAACCGTCAACATTTCTGTGTCCCCCAGCCACCGCCAGGGCCTTGTCGGCGCAAAGGCTGCACATCCCACCCTGTCACCACCAAGCACACAAATCCCCTGCCCCCCAAATAATGATGCACAAATCACCACGGCGGTTAGTGGATGCCGAACGACCATTGGCAGTAAAGACCGCCACGGCCAGCAATGGGACACAACCGCAAGAAATGCACACATTGGCAAGTTTCAAACCCACACACCTGACACACGTCCAGAACACTATAAAACACTCACATAGACACCCCACAATCCGTTGCAACGCCAATAGGATAAGCCAGACTGACAACACTACATGCAGACACTGAACGCCACAATACACACCATGGCACCCCCTAAGCACCCACGCTTCATGGAGAGGGAGCTAAGAACAAAGGTGGATGAGATACTGAACGTCGAGCCACAAATCTTCGGGGCACAGGTACAGCACACACCCATCGCCAGGAAGATGGAGTTATGGCAGACCACAGTGAACAAGGTCAATGCACGAGGGACGACATCCACAAGAGATGAAACGACCTGCGCGGGAAGGTGAGGTCCATGGCACCTAGGCACCACATTGCTGTCCAGATGACTGGTAGAGGACCCCCACCTACACCCCCCGAATACTCCGACTGGGAGGGAAAGGTACTGGTCATCCTGGACCCTGAGGGCCTCACTGGAGGAATGGACTCTGGTAAGTCATCCACAATTAACCCATATCCACCACATCTGTAATGCATGCACCACCCCACCCCTCCAACTACCACCAGGATCACACCCCACCTTGGCCTCAATCACCACATCCAGTCACCCTGCATGCCCACAAACACACCAACAGGCCCACATCCCTCCCCCTGTGCACAGCCACCCACCCCTGCAAGGTATCACAATGGCACTACACCACCCACAATGCACCACCACATCCCATTAAAAATGCAATGGCAACCCCACAAAAGGTCCCTGTAGGGCCCAACAGGGGAATAAACTGCACAAAATAGGCCTGACCTGTGCACCCACATCCAAATCAGTCAATGTACCATACATGTCCATTCCCCCCTGTAGGAGGCTGGCCTGGCTTGTAGTGGGTACCAGAGGTACTTACACCTTGTGCCAGGTCCAGTTATCCCTTATTAGTGTAGAAGAGGTGTTTCTAGCAGCTTACGCTGATGGAAGGTAGCTATGGCAAAGCAGCTTAGGCTGAACTAGGAGACATGTAAAGCTCCTACTATACCACTGGTGTCATATGCACAATATCATAAGAAAACACAATACACAGAAGTACTAAAAATAAAGGTACTTTATTTTTATGACAATATGGCAAAAGTATCTCAGTGAGTACCCTCAGTATAAAGATAAGTTATATACACAAGATATATGTACACAAACCAAAATTATGCAGGTAATAGCAAAAGGAAGTAATGCAAGCAATGTAAAGTTACAGTAGATTGCAATAGGAGCACATAGGCATAGGGGCAACACAAACCATATACTCCAAAAGTGGAATGCGAACCACGAATGGACCCCAAACCTATGTGAGCTTGTAGGGGGTCACTGGGACTGTAAGAAAACAGTGAGGGTTAGAAAAATAGCCCACCCCAAGACCCTGAAAGGTAGGTGTAAAGTGCACCTAATACCCCCAGAGAGCACAGAAGTCGTGATAGGGGGATTCTGCAGGAAGAACAAACACCAGCAATGCAACAACAGTGGATTTCCGGACCTGAGTACCTGTAAGACAAGGGGACCAAGTCCAATAGTCACGACAGTGTCGAGAGTTGGGAGGAGCCCAGGAAATGCCAGCTGAGGGTGCAAGGAAGCTGCCACCAGTTGGAAGAAGCTTGGAGTTCTGCAAGAAAGAAGAGGATTAGGAACTTTCCCTTTGGAGGATGCATGTCCCACGTCGCGAAGAAGCTTGCAGAGGTGTTCCCATGCAGAAAGACCGCAAACAAGCCTTGCTAGCTGCAAGGGTCGAGGTTAGGGTTTTTGGACTCTGCTGTGGCCCAGGAGGGACCAGGATGTCGCCACTTGGATGAGGAGACAGAGGGGGCACCCAGCAAGTCAGGAAGCCCTCACAGAAGCAGGCAGCACCCGCAGAAGTACCTGAACAGGCACTTAGAAGAAAAGTGAACCGGAGTCCACCCAAAGTCACAAAAGGGAGTCCCACGACGCCGGAGGACAACTCAGAAGGTTGTGCACTGCAGGTTAGAGTGTCAGGGACCCAGGCTTGGCTGTGCATGAAGGAAATCCTGGAAGAGTGCACAGGAGCCGGAGCAATTTCAAATCACGCAGTACCCAGCAATGCAGTCTAGCGTGGGGAGGCAAGGACTTACCTCCACCAAACTTGGACTGAAGAGTCACTGGACTGTGGGAGTCACTTGGACAGAGTTGCTGAGTTCCAGGGACCACGCTCGTCATGCTGAGAGGGGACCCAGAGGACCGGTGATGCAGTCTTTTGTTCCCTGCGGTTGCAGGGGGAAGATTCCGTTGACCCACGGGAGATTTCTTCAGAGCTCCTGGTGCAGAGAGGAGGCAGGCTACCCCCAGAGCATGCACCACCTGGAAACAGTCGAGAAAGCCGGCAGGATCAAGCAATACAAGGTTGCTAGTAGTCGTCTTGCTACTTTGTTGCAGTTTTGCAGGCGTTCTGAGCAGTCAGCGATCGATCCTTTGACAGAAGGTGAAGAGGGAGATGCAGAGGAACTCTGGTGAGCTCTTGCATTTATTATCTGTTGAGATCCCCAAGCAGAGACCCTAAATAGCCAGAAAAGGAGGTTTGTCTACCTAGGAAGGAGGATTGGCTACCAAGAGAGGTAAGAGCCTACCAGAAGGAGCCTCTGACGTCACCTGCTGGCACTGGCCACTCAAAGCAGTCCAGTGTGCCACAAACACCTCTGTTTCCAAGATGGCAGAGGTCTGGGACACACTGGAGGTGCAGGTCAGGGGAGTGGTCACTCCCGTTTCCTTTGTCCAGTTTCTCACCAGAGCAGGGCTGTGGGAATCCCTGAACCAGTGTAGACTGGCTTATGCAGAGATGGGCACCATCTGTGCCCATCAAAGCATTTCCAGAGGCTGGGGGAGGCTACTCCTCCCCAGCCTTCACACCTATTTCCAAAGGGAGAGGGTGTTACACCCTCTCTCAGAGGAAGTCCTTTGTTCTGCCTTCCTGGGCCAGGGCTGCCTGGACCCCAGGAGGGCAGAAACCTGTCTGAGGGGTTGGCAGCAGCAGCAGCTGCAGTGGAGACCACGGAAAGGCAGTTTGGTAGTACCCGGGTTCTGTGCTAGTGACCCGGGGGATAATGGAATTGTCCCCCCAATGCCCGAATGGCATTGGGGTGACAATTCCATGACAATTCCATGATCTTAGACATGTTACATGGCCATGTTCGGAGTTACCATTGTGACGCTGTACATAGGTAGTGACCTATATACAGTGCACGCGTGTAATGGTGTCCCCGCACTCACAAAGTCCGGGGAATTCGCCCTGAACGATGTAGGGGCACCTTGGCTAGTGCCAGGGTGCCCTCACACTAAGTAACTTTGTACCCAACCTTTACCAGGTGAAGGTTAGACATACAGGTGACTTATAAGTTACTTATGTGCAGTGGTAAATGGCTGTGAAATAACGTAGACGTTATTTCACTCAGGCTGCACTGGCAGGCCTGTGTAAGAATTGTCAGAGCTCCCTATGGGTGGCAAAAGAAATGCTGCAGCCCATAGGGATCTCCTGGAACCCCAATACCCTGGGTACCTCAGTACCATATACTAGGGAATTATATAGGTGTACCAGTATGCCAATGTGAATTGGTACGTTTAGTCACTAGCCTGTTAGTGACAAATTTGGAAAGCAGAGAGAGCATAACCACTGAGGTTCTGGTTAGCAGAGCCTCAGTGAGACAGTTAGGCATCACACAGTGAACCCATACAGGGCACATACTTATGAGCACTGGGGCCCTGTCTGGCAGGGTCCCAGTGACACATAGACTAAAACAACATATATACAGTGAAATATGGGGTAACATGCCAGGCAAGATGGTACTTTCCTACACCCCCCAACAGGCACCATCACCCATCCCACCCTGATGGAAAAGAGTGCCAGTGCCCCACATGGACAGAGAGGCACTACTCAGGACACTGGAGAGGGAACTGTGGACATTGAGGAGTACCCTGGTCCGTCACACAGTCCTGGACTAGCACCTTCCAGCAACCTCACCCAGGACACCTCTGACACCCCTACCACCCAAGCAACAACATCTGCACATGCCAATCGACCCCACATCAGTGTATCCAGGCCACAGACTGGTGGAACACAGGTATAGAGGCAACAGTCTCCACCTACCAACAGGCAGGATGACGAGGGCCCCAGTACAAGTGGTACCGCCAGACCTGTGCATGGGGCACAGGGGGCTAGGCCCAGTGGGAGGGCATCAGTGACCCAGGGAATAGGCCAAAGGATGAATGCTGCAGCCCAGGAGGTGATCTCAGAGGTCCTGGGAGCATACCACCATACCCAAGAGAGGATGGGCCAGATACTGGCCACCCTGGAGCAGAGTCAAAGCCTACAGTTAGCACACCACCAGGAGGCCATGGAGCAGTGGAAACAATTAAATGCCACCATGGCCACTATTGCAGGGGTGCTGCAGCACCGCAACCCAACCCAGCCTGAGACCCACCCCAAAACCAGAAAGCCCCTACCACTGCCCAGGACACTCACTAGCCATCAACATCAACATCGGCAGTAGCAAGTGGACTGGTGTCACTGTACACAGGAGACCAGCACCCCTACCCGTCCAGCCCAGCACCAGCCACTCAAACGGTCCCTCAGACCCAGATATGGCACTGGAACACCTGCCAAGCCCAAGACACCCTCAAAGAAGTGACTTTGACACAAACTGTTGCCCAAGTGTGCCACTGGGCCACCATCCTCCCTGGCCAATATCAAATCAACCACTTGAAAGGTACAGATGGACCAATACCCATTGCCACCAATTGTTGAGACATGTGGGCAGTATGGACATCCACCATCAGCCCACTCCCTATCACTGTAAAGAGCACCAAACCATCCTTGACAACTAATAAAACACATGTACACCACTTGCAATGTCCCCTGTCATTATGTGGATTCAAATGTAGTTGTGAATGCATTTGCCAGTAAATATAAAAATCATACTTTTATTGAAGGAATGGCACCCCACGCACAACATTGTGTGGAGTGAATAGAAATGTACACCATGTTGGTTATCATGTCACATAGCACCTGCAATTCATGTAGCAGTGGCAATGGCTACAGACCCCACACCCCCATAGTGAAAAGGTCTAACTGACATTATGCAGTGCAGACAACATCATCAGTGAACAGTACCTCATAGTCACTGGAAGTATAGTTGGATCAGTTGGTTCCTGGAGTGAACTTCTTCCCCCTCTTCATCCTCACCATCACTGTCATCCCCTCTCAGAGGAAGCTGGTCTGGATATACACCACCCTCCTCCTCCAGTAGGGGGATAGATTTCCTCACAGCCACGTTGTGCAGCATGCAGCAGGCCACCACTATTCTACACACCTTCTCAGGGCCATAGCACAGGGATCACCCAGAGAGATGGAGGCAACGGAATCTAGCCTTCAGGAGCCCAACAGTACGCTCTATCACCCTCCTAGTACATCCATGGGCATCATTGTAATTTCTCTCAGCTTCTGTTCTAGGATTTCTCACTGGTGTCAGGAGCCAATGCATGTTTGGGTAGCCAGAATCACCTGCAAAAGTGGCAAAACAGGTCTGTAACTAACTACCCTCATTTGCAGACAGCCTGACTGTCAGCTATGTACTGTGAAAGTATAAAACACACTAACCTATGATCCATCCTCTGTCGGCTTGTAGTTGTTCCATCCTGTGTGACACACTGCTGTTCCTCAGCACAAATGAATTATGGACTGATCCAGGGAACATGGCATTTACATGTGAAATGTACTGGTCTGCAGTACACACCAATTGTATGTTCATGTAGTGGAAGTTCTTCCTGTTTCTGTACACCTGTTCACTTACTCTTGGGGCGATGAGAGCTATGTGGGTGCCATCAATGGCACCTATCACATGGGGAACATGTCATCAGTAACTGTGTTGGGTAGAGGAAGAACAAGCATACATTGTAAACTGTGTTTTCTGATGACACGTTGTCAACCAGTAAGCCAACAACAAGGGCAAGATACAAGTCAATACAAATTTGCCTAGTAAGCATCTACAGTATTTTGTGCATGTCAGGGGTTAATGGCACACTAGGTCCAAGATGGGAGAGGGTCTAGGGCTTCCTTGCACCACATTAGCATCATAATCAATATGACGCTAACAAGACACAGCAAGGCCAAATGGTCAGCAGTATATCAACACTGTGGTACAATACCTGCATTGTGCCACTTTGTCAACCCTTGAGCCACATTAGGCCTGTGCCAGGCATGATGTATGAAAGGGTGGCATTACCCTGACAGGGTGACTGGCAAAATGGTGCACTGCAATGTAAGAGATTTAGCTGCCTCATTTTGTTTTTGCTACTTTTGTTGCCAGCTCAGAGCTGGAATTAAAATGGGGCACACTATTGTTCACAATGGGACCACATGTACAGTCCAGGGTTAGCATTACATTCTCTTGCACTAACCATGAATTGTACATTATTTCCATCAAGATGTTAAACACAATTGGCACATACCCAGCACCATGGTGAACGGTATATCATACACAGCACACACATGGTGTTAGATGGGGGAGGACTGCAAGAGAAGTGGTGCAGTAATCGGTGCAGCACGTGTTTACTTGTATCTGCCCCTATCTGTGCAAACTACAGGTACCTATCTCACCATGCACATTCCATGCACATGTGATGTGATCATGCTTGCACACAACTATCACGATTTGCTGAAACCTGTTGTTTCATCTGCACACATCTTACTTGCTACATTCCATGGACTTGTCCCAAATCCATCTGGAGAAAACCGCAAATCTCTATGTGTACTGAACTGATTGTTGCCATTCTCAAAAGAGCTCCTTGCATGTCCGGTGCCTCACTTGATAAGTGAAGAGCAGGGAAGCAACTGTGGTGCAAATGTCTCCTTGGGAAAGGCCCTTGAAGAACTCTACCCAGGTACAGATATTGCACCATGTCCTGACCACATTTGTGCAATGTATGGCAAACAGATCAAGAACAGATGCTGTGAAAATATGTTTTATACATCTATGCATAGCAGAAAGCCAGCACCTCTGACACATATTGTGACTGACATCAGTGTGTTTGTGGGCATACAAATCATTACTTGAGACCCACTAATCCATTGCAGCACACGTTGGCACCTGTGCATCATTCAAATTATTCCACATCTTCAGCATGCCATCAGACATGATGCTGATACCCAAGGATAGATGATGGTGTCTAAATTGACACACATACCAATTGTACAAGGCTTAATAAACATCAAACCCTCCCAGATACAATACTGAATGTACACATGTGACATACAAGGTGACACTTGCTGGCTGTATCTGAGGCTTCGAAAGTGGAAACCTTACCTATGGTATAGCGTGGAGATCCGCCTACAAGACTTGACAGGAAAACATAGCTTTGTGATTTTTTAACAAAGATTAGCATGAACAACTGTTACACACTGCACTTTTTTTAGCAAAGTGACCTAGTCAACTTAGTGTTAGGAATGACCTACTGCCATCTACAACATGTCAGTCAGACAGACATAGGTAGCACCCAAAAACATATATAGCAAAGTGACTCACCCATACATACATGTCTCTATTCATACGTCACACTTACTGGAGGGCAGGACACTGAAATTGTGCGAAGCTGTGGGGCAGATGAGAGGGAAGTGATGCTTCACCCAGTTCACCGCTACTTTCCTTGCACCCTTAGCCCCCCCTGCTGCCACCATGGGTGTGCTGTATGATAAGGCGCACCATGGCGCAGCGTAGGGGGCTATGGTGTCATAATATTTGACGCTATTGATGGCAATGACGTCTGCCCACCGGTCCTTAATCTGGTGCTCTGTGTGCTCCACCTTCAAGATCCTTTGCAGCTGGAACAGAACCTTCCCCCAGCACTGCTTCCTGGCCTGATTACATGGCCACCCATTCTCACCATATTGGGGAGGTAGTGGCACTCTAACCATATGAACACCCCAGTTCATCAGGACTCATGCACTGTGTTCTTCCCTTGCAGACATTCTGCTGTCTCCCTCCAGAGCAACCAGTAACCCACAAAAATAAATCTCTATAATAACCCCACCTAACCCCAACAAACTACACTACCCCAAGACAAACAACTGACAATACAAATACAATCACAGGACAATAATACTACACAAAACTTACAAATAGAACAAATTGGACTGAACAGCAACAGGACACAGCACACAACTCTCAGCAACCACCACTCCTCAACCAGCACCAGCGCCACACAACAACTCTCCACCACAGACAAAAAGACTGTAAAGTAAAAGTGAAAGTAAATTCACTAAATTCACTGTGCAGCAAGGACATCCTGTTACCCCTCTTCCTGGGTGTATACATCACATTTTCTGATATGCGTTGTTTTTTTTTATGCATGATGCCCATGCATGGATTTTTCCCATGAAGGCTGACAAAGCCAGTCGACTTGCAATTGACGCGCATGGGCCAGGTGTCATTTTTGGCATGTGCGACATTTGTAGGACAATGTCATGCGTGGATTCTGGAGAGAAGGCTGAGACCGCAAGACAGTTCAGACATGCATGGTGCCAGGCATCATTTTAGTGATTTAAGATGTATGGAGATGTACCATATTTTTTAACGCATGATGGCCATGCGTGGATTTTGATGGAAAGTCTGACAGTGCACCCACATTCACATTCATTGTTACAGGGGCTATGCATCTATGTAGTTTGTATCATTTGACTACATGTGTGTGCATGTGCATATAATTGTGTACCGGTAACATAGGATGGTGTTACCACATGTTTGTATGTGTGTGTGATGCATGCGAGTACTGATACTGTTTGTAAATGTGCCTGTGTATGAAGACTCTTTGCCACATACATGTTAACACACGTGTACTGAGTGTTTATTTTGGTGCTACTCATGTTGTGGGTCTACCATATTGTCATGTTTGAATTCCGGGTGGATGTCACTATACACAACATAAGATAGGAAGGGCCATGTGCAATACATGTTCAGGCATATCATACCCTTAACAAATATTTAGCAAAGGATGCTGTTGACTAAGGTCAGGATAAGATCCTGTAAGCCATTTCTATGTGAGTGCACATATGTGCACACTCTGGTGTGTTGTGAGGAGCAGACTTAATGATGCAGAGTAACACATGAAATGTATGGTTCCCCATGCATGCAAAGTGTTTGATATGGTGTGCTGACATGTGTCATTGTTGGTATTGATGTGACATGTTTCGTTTGTGGAAATATATGTATCATGTCTGATGACTGCTGCATGATACTGTGGTGTGTTTAGGGATTGGACACATATATCTATTCCAGCTGTCTTATATGTAGACCGTTGTTCCAAAGTTGTGTATTCAGATCTGTGTAGAACACTTTTCACAATGACGGGACATTTCTACTGGTCATTATAAATTGTAAGTTTTCATGTGACACATGCACATATTATCATGTCAGTTGTACTCATTTGTCCATCTGCAAATTGACAGCATCAAGCCTGGTCCACCTACCTGTTGCTTGTGTGGATACATTGAGGTATTATGTGTAAACGACATACATTTTCAATGTTCAATTATGAAAACTTTGATGTTATTGCCAGATAGATGAAGTTGAATACAATCTGCATGGCAGGGGTGCTCTCATGCAGTGATGGCACCCTAGTCATCATTGCTCCAGTGGCAACTTGAATGGCCATACAGGACCATTGTTCCATGTATGAACACCGGTTGACTGTGGTCACCTCAGCTCAGTTCACTGTGTGCAGTCAGCAGGCCCCTGACTGTGTCAAGGGTCAATGTGGCCTACTCAGGTGTTTAAGGGGGCGTTGGGTGGTGGTTTGCCATCATCATGAAGGATCATCAGCACTGCAATACACAGTCCCCTGCAGACATACACCTGCACATTTGTGATCCCATGGCCATCGCCAACGACATCCCGCCATCTCAAGAACTATGTGACTCCCTAGCCTCCTACTTCCACAGCAAGATTGCAGACATCCATGACAGCTTCAGCACCCAGACCCCCCGGCAACCACCAACAACACAGATTCACCTCCGACCTACCTCCTGCTCTCGTGGACCCCCGTCAACGACAACAACACCATTGAAATCATGAACACCATCCACTCCGGCTCTCCAGCTGTCCCCTGCCCTTACCACATCCTCAACAAAGCAAGCTCCATCATCGCACCCCAACTACAGAAGATCATTAACAGCTCCTTCGAGTCTGCCACCTTCCTGGAGAGCTGGAAACACAACGAGATCAACGCCCTCCTTAAAAAACCCAAGGTGGACCCAAAGGACCTCAGAAACTTCCGGCCTATCTCCCTGCTCCCCTTCCCAGCTAAAGTCATTGAGAAGGATGTCAACAGACAACTAACCCACTTCCTCGAGGAGAACAGCACCCTGGACCCTTCCCAATCCGTATTCCGCAGCAACCACATTACTGAAACTGCCCTCATCACCGCCACCGATGACAGCAGAACCATACTGGACAACGGCAAAACCAAAGCCCTCATCCTCCAGGACCTCTCGGCCACGTTCGACATCGTCTGCCACCACACCCTACACTCATGCCTCAGCAATGCAGGAATCCGCAACAGAGCCTTTGACTGGGTCACCTCCTTTCTCACCTGCAGAACCCAGACAGTCCGCCTTCCCCCATTCCGCTTGGAGGCCACCAAAATCATCTGCTGTGTACCCCAGGGTTCATTCCTCAGTCTGACCCTCTTCAACTTCTACCTGGCCCCGCTAGCTAACATCACTCGATCCCACAACCTCAACATCATCTTATATGCCAACGACATCCAGCTGATCCTTACCCTCACCAAGGACTCCGCCAAGACCAGCCTCCACGCAGGAATGAAGGCCATCGCCGAATGGATGAAAAACTGCTGCCTCAAACTCAATTCCGACAAGACGGAAGTCCTCATCTTCGTCTCCAGTCCCTCCACATGTGATGAATCGTGGTGGCCTGCCACTCTTGGAGCTGCTCCAACTCCCACCGACCACGCAAGCAACCTAGGATTCATCGTGGACTCCTCATTGTTCATAGCCCAGCAAGTCAACGCCATCGCCTTCTCCTGCTTCAACACCCTCTGCATGCTCCGAAAAATCTACAAATGGATCCCCACCAAAACTAGACGAACAGTCACCCAAGCCCTCGTAAGCAGCAAACTGGACTGTGGCAATGCCCTCTACGCAGGAACCCTGGCCAATCTCCAGAAGAGGCTGCAACACATCCAGAACGCCTCCGCACGCCTCATCCTGGACATCCCCTGCCACTGCCACATCACAGGCCATCTGAGAGACCTGCACTGGCTCCCAGTCAACAAGAGAATCACCTTCAAACTCCTCACCCACGCTCACAAAGCACTGCACAACACTGGACCAGAATACCTCAACAGAGGGCTCTCCTTCTACACCCCGAACCGGCATCCCCGCTCCACCGACCTCGCCCTCGCAACTGTCCCACGCATCCGCAGAACTACAACAAGACGTAGAACCCTCTTCCCACCCACCTGCGTCAGACCAAAGACCTCCTTACCTTCAGGAGACTTCTCAAGACCTGACTGTTCGAGCAGTAGCAGCCTCTCGCCCTACCTCAGCACCTTGAGACCCTCACCTGTGAGTAGTGCGCTTTACAAATTCCTGATTGATTGATTGAAGTATGTGTTGTTACCTTTGCAGTACTTGATGTCAGGCTAGCCCTCTCTTATACTGGGGACTGGCAGCTTGTGTAGGACATGTCTCATCAATTCCCATGGTTATACATGATTTGCCATGAATCTGTGTGGTTATTCCTAGGATGCTTGATTAGGACATTGATAGTTTGTGGAACTGGGTCTGGTCTGTAGTCCCAGGGTACAAATACTATCCTCCCTGGGCTTCCCTTCTTTGTGTAAGACCACTATGGAAGTCTAGCACCAGTCTAACAGGAGTACTCGCCCCTTCTGGCTCTTCTCATACATCTGCTTCAGATGACTGGCAAGCTAAGTGGCTGTCAACTTATAGGGTTCCATTTTTATCCCGTTAGGCCCTGATGCTTTGCTGGTATTCACATCCCTGATGGCTCTTAATATTTCCTCCAGGGAAAGTGAATCTTCTAAGGCTTTCCTATCCTCCTTGGGTTGGGGATGTCACTAAGGAGCTCACCTGCTTTGCATTTTGTGGTGAAATACCTTGCATAATCCAATTTCCCATAGTAGTGGGGAAACATTTGGGCTACGGTTTGTCCACCACAGGCGAGTTCCCCTGACTCCTTGTGGATCCAAGGAACCCATCTATCCACTGCCTCATACCTGTCCGGCCAGGCCAATAATTTTTACAGCCATGTACCCCATTACATTGAGGTGGTGCTGTGTTGCCCTATGGTGCATATTCGCAGTTTCCTGGGCTGCGTCTCAGTATATTTTTCTTCAGAGCTAGGATGTGGGCTCCCTCAGATCCCTCCTCCTCAGGTAAGCTGGCCTCAAGGGACAATAACTCACTTTCAAGAGTCTTCAATTTTGCCCTTTTTACTTTTTTCCCTTGCGCCATCATGGTGAGACCCACTCCCTTGACTACTGTCTAATGGGCCAGCCACAACATGAGTGAAGACTCGACTGAAGTGCTGTTTCCCTGAAAATAATGGTCTTTTGTGGCTAACATCCATTCACAAATGTATGGCTCTTTAAGCTGTCAAGGGCTCAATATGATGCAGGTAGTGTTTGGCTTCTCAGCCCAACAACACACCAGCGACAGGGGGAGAATGGTCAGAAATGCCTCTGGTTAGGTTTGTGGCCTCACTTACTTTTAACAGCTGGGGAGTGGGCAGGAGAAAGTAATCAATTCAGAGAGACCATCATGCATCCCCAAGTCAAAGGATGAAGTGCTGGGTTGCTGGGTTAAGCGTACACCATACATCTGCCAGTCCCTGGGCAGTGAGGTAGTCTGCTAATTTTCATCAGACTGAGTCCAGGGGCCTGGGGGAATGTCGGTGATTGCTATCACCCAGCGCTGCATTGAGGTCCCCTCACGTGATCACTTCCCCATCTGGAAGACTGAGTATCAGAGTGGTCAGGGCTGGTAGTATCGAGTGGTGAAGTCATATTGTGATATCTACTGAAGGTATGTTTAAGATGCCCCCCTCCCAGGTCCCAGAAAGCACCACATAGGAACCCTGTGGATCGAGATTTATTTGCCAAATGACCAGGGGCAGTGTTCTCCTCACAAAGATCACTAATCCTCTAAAGGAGGTAGTATGGCCCACATTAGCAGCCTTTAAATTTCCCCAGTGGTCAAGGGCATGACACCTATTACCTGGGAGGTGAGTCTCTTGTAAGAGAACCATATCCCGGGAGTCTGGTTTGATGTCCTGGAGCACCACTCCCCGTTTGACTTTGTTGCCTTGGCCAATGGCATTCCAGGAAACTAATCTTACATACTAACTTTGGACATCCCACTGTAAGGTTAATTGCCACACACGGGGGCCGGCCCAAAGCTGGTTGTGCTTCAGACTGTGAGAGTGAATATCCTGTGTGTCTCAGCTATGTGGACTGGCCGTATGTTTATTGTCTGAACATTAATTGCAACAACTATCCAATAACCCCTCTTCATTCATTACGTCCCCCTCCCTGCTACACTGCGCTACAGATTCCAAACTGCCCACCTCACCAACTGCGCATGGCACCTGTTGCCCAAACAAACATAATGCTAACTAGTAGGCGTCACTACTGCCTTCTGGCACCCACCCAGCCTCTTAATGGAATGTCTTTACCAAGTTGATGTCTCACATCCTCTGTCTCAATCTTGCCCCAATTACTAATTTAGGTCCATCGAGGGCTGCTCCCAACCCACCCACATGATGCTCCGGGTGCATCTCCTATGCCACATTTACACTCCTCGAGCCCCTCTCATCTCCCCATGGGTCCCAAGATCTATTTGGATGATCACGACATTGCTTCAGGATGGGCGTAATTTGTTTTGACTCGCACCTCCACTTCAAGTGTTTTACTATTCTTCTTTGCCATGCTGCCACCCTGGCCCCTCTTAGGGTGGTAGCAATGTCTTGACCCTCCCGCCACCTGCCAATCAATCCAGCCAATCACGACCAGCTTCCTGGCTTGATAAAAAGTGAGTTTTGCATGTTGCAACTAAACATAGCTGTGCCGGATAAGTCTTTGTTTACTTGTGGTCCTGTTCCCTCAGAGCCTCTTCACCTAGAGGTAACTGCGGTTCAGCCTCTAGACCCAAAGAATGAAATTTGAGAAGAAGATAACCTGAGGGTTACCCATATGCAATAGAGGGGCACTGCGAGGTGCTTTGAGAATCACGTCCCACTATTGAACGTTTATGAGTCTTGCTATGATGGGACAAGGGTGTGCTCCAGGCTTTCATGGTGCATCTGGGATGGGGTGAGCTCCCTCCACCTAAAAGAGTTTTGGAAGTTCATGTGTTTCAGGCTGTCTCAGGATGAGATCGTCCACAAACAGATGGCCTGACCGTTGGTATTTAGAGGTACCACTAGAATCCATCTATTTTATTCTGCAGGGCCAGCCCTCCAAGTCCACCAACGTCTCTCACAACTGTTCTACTGTAGCTTCACATCATTTGTCACAGAAGGCCACATGATCACGTTTGAATTTCACAACCTATATAACATTCCCAATAAGTGTATTTCGGTAATGTAATTGTTAGACCTGGCATCTTTGGTGTGGTCTCCCCTAACTTTGCCTCTACTTCCCAGGTTGTTGCTATGTGCTGGTCTCCGTTTTTGCTATCTTTGTTATACTGGGTACGTTACCACTGCAGACCAGTGCTAAAGTGCAAGTGCTCCATATGTTAAATCATATGCGTAATTGGCTTTCCCATGATTGGCATATTTGATTTACTAGTAAGTCCCTGGTAAAGTGTACCAGAGGTGCCTAGGGCCTGTAAATCAAATGCTACTAGTGGGCCTGCAGCACTGATTGTGCTACTCACATGAGTAGTCCTGCAGTGTCTGTGTGTGCAGTTTTAATCTGCCAAATCGACTTGGCAAGTGTACCCACTTGCCAAGCACAAACCTTCCCTTTTTATACATGTAAGGCACTCCTAAGTTAGGCCCTAGGTAACCCCATGGGCAGGGTGCAGTGTATTTTAAAGGTAGGACATGTAGTGTTGTGTTTTTACATGTCCTAACAGTGAAATACTGCCAAATTCATTATTCACTGTTGCAAGGCCTCTCTCTCATAAGTTAAAATGGGGGCTTCCTTTAAATATCCTTAAAGTGCAGTTTCCCTTTGAGAGCAGATAGAAATACGGAGTTTGGGGTCTCTGTAAAAACACTTATGTTAGTGAATTTGGTTTTTAGATTGTTAGGCCCATATTTATACTTTTTTGGGGCCGCATTCGCATCACCTTTTGACGCAAAAGCGGTGCAAAATTACAAAATATGATTATATTTTGCAAGTTTGCGCTGCTTTTGCATCAAAAAATGACACAAATGCAGTGAAAAATAAATATAACTATGGGCCTTAGTTTGAAAATGCCACTTTTGGAAAGTAGGCATTTTCTTGCTTGGACTATTCTGTGACTCTGCCTGTTAGTGGATTCCCTGTCCAGGTCAGACTGACAGTTGGGCTGTTTGTGAATCTCCTCTAGACAGTGACCCAAAGGGAGCTGGGATGTAGCCTGCATATCCTGATGAACCATCTGGGCTACAGTAGAGGGGGGAGTGGTCACTTACAGTTGGATGGGCTGTGCCTTCCCTCACACAATGCAATCTCCAACCCCCTGGTAAGTGTCTGGGGCCTGGCCTGGGCAAGGCAGGATCCTTTAAACAACAGACTTATTTTTGAAGTTGGGTAACTTCAAAGGCAAAAAGGGTATAAATATTGGACCTAAAACCCCAGACTTTAGATTTCTTCAAGATTTGCTTCTGTAACCAAGAGGAACCTCTGTCAAGGAAAAGAGCTGAAGAGCTGAGGAGAAGTGCTGCCCCTGCCTGTGAATGTGCTTTGTTGGGCTATCCTGCAGTTGCTGCTTCTGCCTGTGAAAGGGGAAAAAGACTGGACTTTGTGGTATAGTCCTGCTTGAGAAGAATATCCAAGGGCTTGGGCTGAGCTTGCCCCGTGTTCTGAAGTTTCAGGGTCATCAGAGACTAGCTCTGCCAGCACATGGACTCTCTACTGGGACCCCTGCCCTGCCAACTGGTACGTAATCCTGTCCCTGGGCCATTGAGAGGAGAAGCTGATGGAAAAAACAAGAAAAAACAAGTAAATTGACTTCGTACGACTCCAGACCGATGCTGTTGCCAAATCCCGTGACGCTGCCTGCAACCAAAGCAGTGGTCCTTGCTGGAGTGTGACGACCACTCAGGCCCGACGCTGCTGCATCCTCGCTGAGGTTTGCGACTCCGTGGAAGTCGTGCACCGCATCGTGACCACTGGATATCGACTCCGCTGGAAGTACATGGATCCAACGCTTCGCACCGGAACCGCCACCATCTTGGATCCAGCAACACCATGATCCCCGACTTTGTGCTCCTGCTTGTTTTCCTCATTTTCACAAGGCACTGTACCTGGGGTCCGTGTGACTTCATGACCGGCGCCATTGGCATCTGATTGTTGGGAACAACTCCGTTATAATGCTGTGATGTCACCTCATCGAAGCATATGTATTTAATCTTTGAAAATTCATAACTTTGCTTCTGTATGTTGGATTTTTGTTGTTTAGGTCTTGTTGATAAATATTGGGTATTATTCTAATCCTGTGTGGTGTCCCCCTTTGTAGCATTTCACTGCATTTCTGTGTGTACACATTGTCTCTGGATTAAGCATTTCTTCTCGTGCCAAGCTACCAAGGTGGTGAGCGGGGGTTAACCGGGCATGCTCCTCCTTTGCTCTCACTAGAGTCAGGGGGTAACCTGACAGCCAAACAAAGACCTCATTTCTAACAGTGATGACATGTCAGCTATGAGTAGAGGGAATGACACAATTAAGCTTTCAATGTAATTCATCACACTTACAGTATGCCAGTGGTATGGTACTTGTTAGTACATTGCTTGACTTACATGCACATTTCAAGTTGATTGTGTGTGATACACTTAGACATTTATGTGTATTGGTCCCTGTATGTCACTATCTTGCTATCACATGGGACTGGCACTGGGAAGCATGTTATCACTACTCACATGTGATATTGTCATTCAGACTTTCGTAGGTTACATAGCAGACACAAGCCTACACATACATACATACATTTGCACTGCAATCTTCATGTATATTTCTTGGACTGCTACAGGCATATGTCAAGCCAACAAACATGTGATATGTGTGTGACAATGTAAAATGTACTAGCTACAGACAATGCCTACATTCCACTAACATATTTCTGTGGTAGTGAATTATTTTAAAGATGTATAATGTTCCTGACTGTGGAGCAGATTAAAGTGAAGTGGCGTAGCAACCAGTGCAGGGCCTCCCCCCCCCCCTTGGAATACCCTTCTGCCGCCATATTTGTGCTGTATTTTATAAAATGTGCACCATGGGACAGGGTAGGGGGCAATAGCATGTAAGGTATTTGATGTAATTGATGTACTGTTGAGGGTCAGAGATAACATTTTGGCCCTTACCCTGAACAGAACTCAGGGTTCCATTAGTACCAATTGTGTGCCCCATTTAAAAAGCTGCTCTGAGCAAGTATTAAAAGTAGCAGCAATATATGGGACAGTTGTTTTAGTTAGATTTAACTGTACCATTTTGGCTACCCCTCACCAGCTGTAGACCCCCCTTGCATACTTAATGGCTGTCGCAGGCATTCTGTGGTACAAGGTGTTACACAATGTGTTACAAAGTGGCCCAATGTCTGACTTGTGCCACTATGAGTTTCTGCTGCTTAGATATTTGCCTAGTTGAGCCACATAAGCATAAGATATTTGACACTAATATAGAACAAGGATGCACTAGGGCTTCTTAAATCAGGGTCTATTTTCCAAAGTTGTTTGCAACTGTTGTGGTGTAGTGATGCTCTCAGAGATATGGGAAAGTTACAATTGGCATGTGATGGTGTAAAAGAGTACCCCATTCTGAGTTTACATGATTTAATTTATTTTATTGATTTATTTACATGGTGATTCTTGGAGTACAGTTCTGTGTGAAAATGTTTTGCACTATTAGTTATTTTCTGCGTACTTCTGCAGCAATGTTTTGTTGTTCTCCCTCATCAAGTTGTACACCATTGTTGTTATCCTCCTGATTGGGGATATCCACTTTTTCATCCCAGGGGATATGTGGGCGTAGACAAATATTGTGCAAAATGGCACACACAAGGATTATTTTGCAGACAAGGGGTGCGGCATATAAATGTCCTCCTCCTGTGAGATGTAGGCCCCTGAGCCTCGATTTGAGGAGGCCAAATGTCTGCTCCATGACATTTCTGGTCCCTATGTGGGGCTTCATTGTATGCCCGCTTTTCATCCGTTGTTGGATTTCCAAAAGGTGTCATGACCCATGGCTGGATGTCGTAACCTTGGTCAGCAGCAAAGGAATGTGATTACATGTGTCAATCATGCACATTAGTTAATTGCTAGGTGTCATGGCCCGTATTTGTTTTGAATGGAGTGGTGTATCAGACTTACATCTGGTATTGTGTATGTTCCGGCATGGATGGATGGTTGCATTGGTCTGTGGTGGTGTACTTTCCGATCATGGGTTGAGGCTTAGGTACATGGTGATTGTAACTGGATGTCTGACAGTCCACCCATGCCAAATCTGTGCTGTGTTCTCTATATTTGAGCCAGGGGAACCAAACTTACAAGTCCCTAGCACATCCTAGCACAACATTAACTTCATTTTAGTAGAGACTATTG
Organism: Pleurodeles waltl; assembly: GCF_031143425.1. Classification (NCBI taxonomy): domain Eukaryota; kingdom Metazoa; phylum Chordata; class Amphibia; order Caudata; family Salamandridae; genus Pleurodeles; species Pleurodeles waltl. The sequence goes on from NC_090442.1 coordinate 524,273,557, forward strand.
TGGGCCAACTAGGCAAATTATCACATCACCGGTTCAAAGCACAATTTATCCATGGGGTGTGTTCCCCTATTGGACAAAACCTAAAATGGTGCAGAAGAATATAAGAGTTTCCAATGAGTAATTTTTCTCAGATACTTTTAGAGCCTGCACAGAGCAGGTGTAAGTATGGTGCACACTATTGCTTTAAGTGTGGCCCAATGTACTGTGCAGGATTTGCACCATACATTTGTTTTTTATCCGACACAGTCCATCGATGGCATCCATCTTGTTGACACAATTGCACCTACTCTGCACCATGGTGCACCATATATTGATTACGCCACACACATGTTGGGTGAAGGGGGTGCGATAAGGTGCGCAAGTAAAGTAGCACTGCTTTAGATGCTGCCCAACTTTTCGAACATGTGGCCCTTAGTACATCCACTTTAGACCTGCAGAAGAGTGATGTAGTGGACATGTGTACCTATTTTGTGTGTGGTCTGCCATGTAACAAGTGTAGGGCCCTGTGTGTTGCATGTGAGTCCCACCCCCTTGCCCGTGAAATACCTCCCTTGCACAAAGTGTTGTTGTTGGAAATTGCTTGCTGGCATATGTATGTGCATGAGGTTCTTATGCCTAGTGGGACACTTATATCGGATGTATTGTGATGTATGCAAGATTCTTCAGACACCTGTGGGATAGGACAGGGCATGCTGTGCTTTTCTGCACTGCCATGTATCAGGAGTCCAGCCCTGCTAAGTTCCATGTATCCCCATTCATGTGCATTTATAGCCCCTCCCTGTACATTTTCAGTAGTAAATCTGTCGCAGTCCATTGTTGGTACCCCTGTATCATGGTATGGAGATGTGGTATCTCCAGGTATGATTGTTTGGTGTGCTGTGAGGTGTCTATTCCTGTACATGATCTTTCATTGATGATGATGTTGTATTTCAATGTGTGCTGCATTATGCACCACACATAGGGAAAGTTGTACACTATGAGTATACCTATAACATTTTTCTGATCTATAGATGGTGATGGGATCTCACAGGTAGCAATAGATATCAGTGCTGCCTGAGATTTCACCAGCTCCCCAAAAATGATGCTAATTCAGATATTTCGACATTAGACTGCTCTAGTATCAAAATTGAAATATGTTGTTAAGTTAGCGCCACTTTTGCATAAAGAATTGGCGCAAATACGGCACTAACTTTTCTTAAATCTGGGCCTAAAATGTTTCCTCTGTTTTTGTATGTTTTAGGAGTACTCACTCTTCTGCAGTTTTGCATAGATCGGGCTACCTCTGTAGAATAATGAACAGATTCCAGTCTTACCCTCTCAGTTTCCAGACACCCGAGGACAGCCGTCAAATCGAAGACAGATGCAGGTCTGGAAAACTGAGAAGGGAAGGCACCACTGTAAATATCCCTGAAGGCTGTGCTGCCAGTTGCTGCAGAACTGCAAACAATCGCCTTGTCGCAGGTCGAACAGTATGAAGACCACTGAAGCGTTGTTTAGTTAGTGGTAAGTGGTTTATTTTTAGTTATACGGGAAGTAGGGTATGTTTAACAAATCCACAAGTGTTATTGTCTTTCTTAGTCGCTTGTTCTTCTTTCGTATCTTTTCCCCAGGTTCGTGATTATATGTTCTTGCTTCTTAATTTACAGGTGACCCATCTGCCTCGCTCGCTCTCGGAGTCCAGGGTGATGCCGGAAATAGAAGAGAAAACGCTAAGGTAAGTATTGAATTTTAATTGGAGTTCTTCCCTTTCTCTTCTCTCTGGACTGGGAGGCGGTACACACAAAAGGAGGGGGTTGGTGCCGGTGAGGAGTGTTTTAGGAAATAGTGTGAACACATCTAATCGTAGTGTAGGAATAAGGGACACTGGTGAGCTAATTATAGTGCCCTTCCTTCTACCTCCCTTTCCAACCCTCCTCTATGACCCCTCCCCAGTCCCTTTTTCTCCAATTTCCCTTCTTTTTGTCCAAAAGGACCGTACCTTGTTTAGCCACGACCCTCCAGGGTCGTGGCTGGCTTGGTAGTGTTCCTCCTGCTGGTCTCCTGTTTCCAGGCTCTGGAGCTCTTCTTCTCTCTCTCCCTCCTCCTGCTCCTCGTCTGCTTCTCTCCTCGTCCTTTTTTCCTCCTTGCTCTTTTCTCGCCTCTCTGTCTCCGTCTTCCTTTCTCCTCCTCCCTTCCGTCCCAGCGCGTCTCCCTCTTGTTTATGTCCAGCCCGGGAAACTGACGTCGTTTCCCGGGCAACGCCGTCCCGCCTGCCGCTCTCGGGCCGCGTCACCCCAGCAACGGGAAGACGCGGAAATGACGTATCGGCCTCGGCCGATACGTCATTCGCCTCGCTTGGAGCCGGGATTGCCCGGCTACAGCCTCTAATTTCATGTTGGTAACATCTGTGCCATGTCACCCTTGATCTTTTTGAGTACTTTTCTGATAAAAGCAAACGAAGGGAATGCACGTAGCAGGTCATCCGGCTTCTTGAAGCTCTTTGCATCTACTGTCCAGGTAATACAGGTAATAGATTGTTGAACGGGTAAGCAAAAAGGTCTGTCTGAGTCTTCCTGACCTTCTATTGAATGGTCAGCAACGTTAGACGCAGGACTCTTGTGCTGCCTAAATGGTTCACATGTTTACAAATGACTTGATTGTCCAAACAAATGTAAACATTATGATTGTAAATCAATGAGGTAAAAACTAAATAGCTTTGAAAACTGCAGCCAGTTTATTCCAATTGGATGAAATCTTTTCTTCTTCTGTTGACCACTGACTACATTGCATGTGATAAGATACTGGCACCCACTGTGCTTGCATCTCTAGTTATCAGTACTGCCAAGGTGATGTCAGGGAACATTCCTTGTTCAGATTGGCGTTGTCTAATCCCATGTAGCTTGTTTGCTATTTTTGCAAAACTGCGACCAGTCTCTCATAATTCCATAACACAGGATCGCAGTGGAAAAGCAAGTGATTTATACCTCAGGAATGATCAGAGGAGCAGCTGCCATGTTCCTTTTAAATCTTAGCTAGACCTGGCCAAAATGTAAATTACAAAGGTGTAATTCGCGTAATTTCAGAAATTTTGATTTATGCTTGTTACACAGCATTTCTGAAATTATACCACTTTTCATAATTACACACCATTTGCAGTAAAAAATTAATGCAAAATACGCCATGCAAGGTAAAGATTTACAGTGAAGACACATGAAGTACAGAATGTGAGCAGCAAAAAATGACACAATGATCAATTTTCATGCTAAAATATATTGTAAAATCATGGATTTATATTTTGCATAATTACACTTAATTTTGCCAAAATATCATATATTATGCAAAAGCAAATTAAATGGATTTCACGCATTCCTAGGCTCTACCAGGTCCTGACTGGGCTGTTTAACTCTTTAAGATTTCTGAGCAGGTTCATCAAGTTCTCTTGTTTTTGAGGAGGATTCAAAACCCTTCAAAGGTCTATTTAGAGTACTACCCCTAAAAATTGAAGATTTAGAACCAGCTGAGACTTCTGTTTGTTCAACATGAGGTCATGGCTCTTTAGGACTTTGTAGACTTGCTGAATAGTTTGGAAAAAGAGGGAGCACAAATTAATCAGTATTCCGAAATAGCTTGTGGTGAAGTACACTCACCAAAGAAGCTAGTATCTTGGTGGGCATTCTTCAAGCAGATGCCAGACGAAATGGGAGAGCTCTGAATTGATAATGGACTTGAGTACTGTGAACATAGATACTTCTGTCCTGTCTGATGAATTGGGATGTGGGAATACACATTTTGCAGGTCTGGTTATGTTAGAAACATTCCAAGAGCTATCAGAGACAGTATAGTTTGTAAAGTCACCATCTTGAAATTCTGATGATCCCCATGTTTGTTTTCTCTTTTCAGGCTCAGAACTGGCATGAAATCTCCCAAAGAATTCTGGGCTAAGGACGTATTAGAATAATAGTCTTATTGGGTCTCCTATGTGACACCTTGGCAATTACCTCTTTTGACAGCATCTAATGAATTCCCTTCAGAAATCTTTTCCTTCAAATATGTGATCTGAACTGGGCATTTTGTTGTAAACATCTTGATCAATTTAATGGGAAGTGACTTAAAGATTTTTGAGAGAGGTCTGTTTTCCATGTTTTCATCCACAAACGGCGCCTTGCTGCTATAGATGAGACAGAAAAAAGCATCAGCAGCACAAAAAAATCAAAAGAGATCTTATAAAAAAATCTAACATGTTCCTCCATCAGCTTGAGGTAAGGGTTGATGCAGCTCTTCTGCCAGAACTGGAAATCTCTAAAGAGAGATTGACCAAGAAATTAGTCTTGGAAATTCTGTAGCAGCTGCATTTTCGCTAGGAATCCAGGAAAGCTGGATTTCACAACATTCACCCATTTTGTGGTCAAGACTCTCTTCAGTGCTGTGTGGACTGGCAAACAATCAGGCTCTTTCCTTCTGCACTGCAGGAAAAAATCCTCTTCCTCATACTGCATAAGGGCGTCGGTGAAACCCAAATTATCTCTCAAATGCTGAATTATGAGAGGAAAGCCCAGTTGCTTCCCACAATGCTATTTTTTTAGGCAACAAGATGACTGAAATCTAATGATAACACCTCTATTTCTAAGTCAGGCCTGATATTTTGTTGCAACTGATAGAAAAGATATTAGGTGCCGTATTGGATCTAGGTGTGCTGAATACAAAGCCAAATCTTTATATTTAAACATAGGTTTGGAGATACAGTTCAGCTCAAATGCTGAATTAAGTGGGAGCACGAATCCAAACATTTGCATATAAAACTAATCTCTAGGTGTAGTGGCAAAGAAAATCAGCAGCTTTGTAGCAGAGAGGAAAGCCGCTACAGCAGGCCTATCTATGTGCTTCTAACCTGTTATAACTCAAATAAGAAAAGAGCACTACGAACAATTTGAAGATTTGTTTGAACACTTAGCTGTTTTTTGAAGCTGCTGTGCATTGCATGCACCCTAAAGAGAGAAAAAGATCTGTCAGTACTATTCTTACTGCACATGAATCGGAAGTAATCCACAAGTATTCACTGTATGTGGCATTCCCAAAAAAAGGTGAATTACATGGGCTTCCCAAACCTTTTTTGAAGATGCCCTGCTGCACCATTGTTTCTATTACAGGAGCAATTCTTCCCTTAGCTTCACAAAAAAGTCTGTAAAGGACAATACGGGGGTACATTGCATCTGGCTTCATGGTCATCAATACTGGCTTTGCACTTTTAATTGGCCCAGCATCTTTTCTTGTAAAATCCCCAAATTCTCTCTTCACTGTCTGTCTCAAATCTGGAGGAATCGTCTTTTCTGTGAGAACCAGAAATACATGTATACTCATTTACAGCTAAACCTATTTTTATTGGAACATTTGCTGATAAATTGTTAATTACTTGTTTGTTGGAAATGCCTGCTACCTGGACTTCCTTTCTTGAGAAGGGTAGATCAAGAGCTTCCACCAGTCTAAATGTGGAACGGGTAGTAGCAGTACCACCTAAAAATGAGATGGAGTGGCATTAACTACTTCTACAAATGGGCCATTCTAGTCAATCACTAGAATTGCGCACCAAGGGGCATATTTATACTCCGTTTGCGCCGATTGTGCGTCAAAAAATTTGACGCACAATCAGCGCAAACGTTGCCCCATATTTAAACTCTGACGCCCGAGCCCACGGACGACAAAAATCCGCTGTGTGCGTCATTTTTTGGATGCGGCAACCCGCCCTGCGTTAATGATATGCAGGGTAGGCTTTCCCGTCCAAAAAACTACGCAAACGGCTGTGCGTCGTATTTATGCTTCCGGGCAAAAATGACTCTCGGCCGGGAGGTGGAGCAAATAAATGACGCAAAGGCCGATTTGCGTCAAAATTTAACGCCTGGGTCAGGGCAGATGTTAAAATGGGGCAAACACACCTGTATTTAATCAAAACACACAGAACAAACAGCAGAGCAGCAGAGCAGCAACAGGGAGACATGGAGGTGATCTTTATCCAGCGTGCACGTAGACGCAGAGCCCAGCAGCAACAACAGCAGCTACAACAACACCAGCAGGGACCCCAAAGGCAGCGCAGAAGGCAGGAGAGGATATTCCGCCCAAGAACAACCCTGCATGGCCTCAGGGAACACGACATCATACAGAGGTACCGGTTGAACTGGCAGGCCATTCAGCAGCTGCTGCGCAACATTGAACTGCAGTTGGCCCCCACTTTATTGACACCCCGCACTATCCCAACAGAAACAAAGCTGCTTGCCGTACTTCACCTGCTGGCAAGTGGCTCATTTCAAACAACTGGTGCCCTGGTTGGCGGAATATCACAACCATCATTCTCCGCATTTCTGCCAAAAGTACTGGATGCCATCATTCGCCTGACACCCCTCCACATCTGCTTCCCTAACACACTGCAGAAGCAGCAGGAAACAAAACAGGGGTTCTATGCCATCAGTGGCTTCTCACACATCCTTGGTGCAATCGACTGCACACATGTACGCCTTGTGCCACCTGCTGCAACAGAACACCTTTACCACAACAGGAAGCACACACATTCAATCAACGTGCAGGCCATAGTCGATCACCAGGGATTGATCAGCAAGATCGTGGCTAAATATCCTGGGAGTGTACATGACTCATTCATCTTCAGTCACTGCACCATCAACCAACACTTCCAGGATGGACGGTATGGCAATGGACTACTTGTTGGTAAGTACAAAAACCTACTTATATACACACTGCACAGCAACCCTCTAGGACACACAACACATACACCACAACAGCAACATCTAGACAGGAACACACAGAGGTCCTTACATCACTGGCCATGTTTCTTATGTCACCATTGAACCTGTCACACATTGGAATTTACTGTACAGCCTAATGTGAAGACATTAATGAGTGTGGTTGCCTAAATGTCACCTTGCAAAGTGTAAGTGTCACAATAGCCTTTACATTAATACATTGCATAAGTTTCAAGGGATGGGATGTAGAGGGTACTTTGATATGAACGTGTTAACAACACTTCCAAATTTAAATGTGCATGGAACTATCATCTAACCCTCAGTGTAGACACACGGACACCTGTATCACAAGTCACAATGCTAGGGAGGGCACACTCTACTGCAAATCCCAAAACATACCGCTGACAAACGGTTATCAGACAAACACTTGCTCAGACAAGGAAAAAACACAATGCAGATGGTATAGCCTACAAGTATAGGTTGTCACATTAGTACACAAAAGAGTCACAGACAACACAAGACAACTACTCCCATTAAAGGTCTTTTCAATAGTGCCAGCTACATCTACATGATCCCATTCTGTGTTTTTCTTTCAGCTGATCAGGGGTATGGCATCCAGCCATGGCTAATGACACCATTTGGGAACCCGACTACTGCTGCAGAGCGGGCATACAACGATGCCCATAAGAGGACACGCAGCATTGTCGAAAGCACCTTTGGGATCCTAAAGTCAAGGTTCCGCTGCCTTGACATCACTGGCGGTAGCCTACTATATTCCCCAGAGATGGTCTGTAGGATCATGCTCACTTGTGCCATATTGCACAACATTTGTGTAAAAAGGAACATTCCCCTCCTGGAACCAGACCCATACATGCCTGAAGACGACGAAGAGGAGGATGGTGGCCTGCAACAGGAGGGGGAACAACCAAACACGGCTGCTGGAGTGCGTAGGCGCCAACACATTGTAAATAATTTATTTTCATAATTATCACTATCACCACTTAATGCACTATTGTAAATAAACACTGATAACAAACACCACATCATGGTTTGGCCTATTCTTTTCGGCCCACCTTTAGCTTGAAATAGCTGAAGAAGAATGTCGTCTCATTGAGCAATAATGATATAACAATCAGGACACTAAAAAATACACCACAAATGTAATGGCCACCATACAATGGTCAAATACACACACCATGTAAATGACAGACATCCTGTACAGTTCACCTTTGAAGGGCAATAGCTGAGGACCACACATATGACTCAGATACATGTAGGAAACATGGATCATCGCAGCAGATGGCACACAACTAAAACATCATCACTCAATTAGGGGAAAACAGGCCTCATACATCAGGCAGTTCACATGCTAATGCTTCAGGAACAGGAATGTAGGACTAGACTCTTGCCAACAGTAATTCCAACTACTTACTATCATTGCAATGACTATCTGTCACTAGAGTTACACATAAGCAGAACATACACAGCACAAGTGCTACACCTATGACAAGCATCCAGCACATCACATCCCATCTACATGTCAGCCCTTTTCTAAAAACATTACACACACTTGCAGCTGCTCACACCCCACCTGTCTGAAGAGGTCCCTGGAATGCCGATTTGTGTACACTGAGATTCCCTCATCTACACACACACACACTCACAAGAGTCATCCAGTGTGCCACACCCTTTACTATGCCTACCATTGTCATACTACCATCTCACTGCATGGAACACAGCTCATATAATACACCGCCTTGGAGTTTATAAGGCCTGGTATCACCTGTAGATTGATTCTTCTGTGAAAGGTACTGTAGGCTTTTTATCAGCAAATCCCATCTGACAGGACTAGTGAGACACAGATGGAGGCCACACCTGTGATCCCCTCCATGCACAACACCCAAATGTACATGCCCCGTCCCTGCAGATGCCTCCTACTGCATACATGTTTGAATGTGAGCTATTACATCATTAAGCTTTGACACAAATCTTGCCGTTGAAAACTTTATCTGGGTTCATGTGTCACCTTCAAAGCAACACAGGACATACACAGTGTGACATCTCAACTGTCTAATGCTCCCTCTGACCAGTCCTAGTCAGAACATGTGATCATGTAATTACTGAAAGAGCTTGCTCCTGATTGACCCAGCATCCTGTCAGCCTGACTGGCACCTGTCCGTGGGTCACCCTTAAGATACCTGGGGTCCACCTATGGACCACACGTGCTGTCCAAAACCTTTTGTACCTCAGACACTAATTTGTCATTAGCCTTATCAATGTATACTCAAATACATAGTAGTGCATCATCTGACTGTCATTTGCATCCGATTTGTGACAGTGCCCATGAATAGCCAAATCTTGGCCCTTCCGTTGTCTGACCTTCATTAATGCCTAAACTACAAAGTGTGACAGTGGACCAGGACCATAGTGTATGATGGTGTAAATGGCCTCCATCAAAGCCAGCAACCTCAGATAATGTCCATGAAAAGGTTACACATATGAGGACCCTGACTGTTCAAAATGCTGAGTAACACTTTTTCAAATGATAAAGATGAGTCGTGTGTTGAATACCAGCCATTTACTTCTGCACAGAGGATATGATGTTTCATGATACATTACCATCCACAGAGGCCAACTGGAGTAGAAATGTTGCAATTACACATGCCAGATCCAGACACCTGAGACATTCTCTCACTCAGCACACCAAGGTTGCCCATTCAAAAGTCTCATTACACGTGTTCAGTGACAGGGTGGGACCATCCATGTGTAGGGACCATGTCCTCAATGGCTTCTCTCCATTTTTGCTACATAAAATGCCCAATTGAAACAAGATTAGCTGCCACTAACTCATGAGGAGACCTGGAAGTTACAGTGACAACATACACATGACAGTTGATAGTGGATCTATATTGGACCACACACATAAACATGTACCATCCAATCAACAAAATATTTGCAAGCAGCCGATCACAGTAGTGTCCCAGTTGTAACCTAGCAGGAAGAATGAAACATGCCACTAAACCAGGTAATGCATAGAGGGCCACATACATCAACAACCTATTTGTCATAAGCACATGAGGAACGTTGAGATTTAGCTACAAATATCAATGCAAAATGGTATGTCAGATTTCTCCAAAGAATCAATAGGGCAAACGTCAAATGGACAAATGGGATTACAGAATGGCAAACAGTGAATCATACCCTATGTGCTTCCATGAGCCTGCTGCTGCAGGTTTAGCATTACTGAATTTGGGAAAACCTTGGATAAATTAGCAAGTCTGGAAGAGCAAACCCTAGGCTGCTGGGGGCCTAAGTCCACCTCTACCGCCCCCCAAATATACATTATATATGCACATGTGAGGCACACACATGCATAAGGCGCATGTGTGGCCTACATGTCAAAAGTAAAACACATATAAGATACATAAACTCGTAATTAGGACATGGTTACCCCCTTAAAAAGTGTAGGTGACAATTGCACTACCTATTTGGCCTATATATAATTTTGATTACCGTGATAAATGTGGACACATTTTTACTAAGGAATACATCCTGGTATCCCATTAATATTTTGAAATTAGCCATCAGCAATTACCCACATATCTGTACAATTATGAGTAATAACAATTCTGAGCAATCATTACTATTGCACTGTGAATACCTTCTATACATCCTATAAGGGACATTTGCCATAGCTAACCCCAAATGTGTATCACTTAGCACCGTTTGGTCATGACAAAATTATTTTCACAATTTGACAAATTAAAGACATATTTGTCATAATGCGTAATATTTCCACGCAAAAAATAAAAAATAGATATACTATCCAGCATTACATGTCCTCCATTTTTATCCATAATGCGTCATATTTCCACGCATACAGCTTGTGCGTCATAATTTTTGACGTACAGGAGTGCACATAATGCTGAGTCAAAAAAATCAAATAAAGATAAATATATTACTAACCAGCATTACATGGCCACCATTTTTTTCTATAATGCGTCATATTTCCACGCATACAGCTTGGGCGTCATAATCTTTGACGCATAGGAGTGCACATAATGCTGAGTCAAAAAAATCAAATAAATATATTAATAACTAGCATTACATGGCCACCATTTATTCTATAATGCGTCATATTTCCACGCATACAGCTTGGGCGTCATAATTTTTGACGCACAGGAGTGCAGATAATGCTAAGTCAAAATTAATTTTCATATTTGGATATCATAGTTGCCAGCGTCTTAAATTTCAACTCTAGAACTGTAAAATAAGCCTCAAACAAATATAAGGGAACAATTATGGAACATTTTTTGACTCTGCATTATGTGCACTCCTATGCGTCAAAAAATATGATGCACAATCTGTATGCGTGAAAAAATGACGCATAGCGGGGGGGAAACGGCGGCCATTTTTGTCAGGATGTGATGTAATAGGATATCCTGTTTACAGAATCTGTACTGTGGGTGTACTTTCACTTTCACTTTGCAGTCTCAGATTATTCTAGACTGTGTGGCTGTGTGGAAAGTGTTGTCCTGTGTTTTAGTGCTTTTGTGTCCAGTGTACCTTCTCTATTGTGCTTTTGTCATCATTGTATTGTTGAATACTGTCTGAGTCTGTATTGTATTATTTTGCCAAGTCCAGTGTTTCTTTTATTGTCTGTGGGAGTCTGTTGTGGGTAGTGTAATTTAGGGGTTAGTTGGGCTCTTCTTCTTAAGTTTTCTTTGTTTTTCACTACTCTACCTTTCCCCATTTCCCCCTTTTCCTTTTTCTCCAACTTTTTCCACTTTGTCAGTGCTGAGATGTCAGGTAGGCCACGGCTTGCCAGGATGGGTGAGGAGGAATTGGGGGGATTTATATGGCTTGTTTGCCATTTCCTCCCACTCATGCCCGAGGCTGGGGGTCGTGTGATACAGGGGTATCACACGGAGGCCCATAAAGTCCGGTGGGGGAAGGTGCGCCATCACTTGGTCCGTGTCTATGGTAGCCTGAGGAATGACCATCAACTTAAGCACCGCTGGGCTGATCTGATATCCAGGGAGCAAGATCTGCTGGACCACCTGGGAATCAGGATTGGTGGCCATGTTGATGAGTACACATCAATTACATGTGCACAATTGAAAGCTGTGTGGGGACATGTGATGATTGTTACCCAATCTGCCAGATAAGTAGCTGACTGTGTGTAATGCTAGGGAAACCTACTGGGTAATTGTTGCACAATGTGAAGGAAGACAAATGCTAGCAGTCAGGTAGCTTATGTTTTCAACACATACCGGTTGCCTGTAGCAGTATGTAATGTAGTGCTGCCTTTGTGTCAGACAAGCAACACGTTAATGACTCATTTTGAACTCTACAGGTCACAATAGCCAGTGAAAAATGGATGTTGAAACATCATACCTACATATGTAGACGCCATAGCTAGACTGACATTTGTAAACCCAATATGATGCTATAAATAAGTGCTGCCTTCACGTCAATTGAAGTTAGCTATGTTGTCCACACATATGTCACATGTGTGTCTGGTTGGTGTGTGGAGAAAATGACCACGTAGGCTGTTTGAGTTTGAGGGGTCATGCAGTCCTCAAGTAACCAGCTTTTGGATGTCTCTCCTGGATGCACATGATGAGATGAATGCACCCCTATATTGTTGGGGCATACTAATGGAGGTGCATCTTTGACACCACATGACTGTCCAGACCACTGCATGTGTGTAGTAGGGTGTGTATCTGTAGCAGGAGACTCATCCAATGTAAATGTTGCTCCAGAATTATTCCATGCAGTATGAGCATGTGTGAAAGTGTTTCATTACGCATGTCATTTTCTCACATTGTCTTTGTAATTGCAATTGTTTGTCAGTGCACGGATTCTGAGTATATTCTTCCTTCCATGCTTTGCAGGTGGACCTGCACCGTACACAGTGGGAGAGGTGGCTCATTTTGCGGACCCCGACACCTACAGTGAGTGTTGGATGTGTGCTATTTTTATTGTTCGCTGGTGATGCATGATGGACTACTGTGTGTTCAACAGAATTCAAGGTTTGATGCGCTGCCCATTCATTAGTATTGTTCCATTAGTGGGATTTCAAATATCACTTCAGTTTGAGTAGACCTATGCTTATCCATTTCTCAGATTTTGGGTCTGTAGGCCATTCCAGTAGGGCCCGCTATGGGGAATGGGATGAGTCATGTGGAATACACTGGTTAATGTAAGAGTTGCTCTGGGACTTGTCTCGGACTGAGTCTGCATTTCAGACTGACATTCTCCCAGATAGCTTCTGCAAATGGCTTGTCTGAAATATGCTGCTTCCCTAGTTGAGGATGGGCTGAGTACACTGTAGGTTGGATCTTCCGGGGGCATGTACTTCCACAAGTTGAACTAGAAGTGTGTGGGACTAAAGTGCAATGGCCTAGGTGTACATTCTACTCATGATCATGGGTGTTCTTGCTCCTCTGTGTGTGTGGTAAAATATGCCTCACTGGTAGTATGTGATGTTGGCCTAAGTCAGTACATTTTGACATGTGTGGACCTTAGATAGTTCAAGGTTTAGCTGACTCCAATTTGTTGCTAGCCCTTCACTGGTGTTGTGTGTGGAGGCAAATACTTGTTGACCTTTCAAGGCACTTCTGGGTGTGCATTGAGTATGGGATTGTTGGTTGTTCTTCCTACCCCACCCTCAAAGACTGCCATGTGTTTGGGAATAGGGTACCTAGGACTGTAGCAACCAGTATGTTACACATACTTGTGACCATTTGCAACGTTGTTTTGAACCTAGTGAACACACTCGGTTATGGCACATGAGCTCTATACTAGCAAAAAACAATTACAAATGGCAGATATTGAGGGTTGTGATTGTTATCACATAGACTGACATATGTAGTGAAGTCAGTAGGCGGAAGAGGTACAGCCATAATGTCAGCTGCATTACCAATTTTTTGGATGAGAAGTTTAGGCTGATGTCACCCATCATGTAGAGACATGGGTATGCTAGGTGTGAGATGCCCTTTTGTATGCAGGCTTCCCATGTACTTCCTCTGAGACTTTCAATGATCTATGTGGTGAAAATAGCTGTTACAACTACAGTAAAAGTAATTGCAATTGACCCATTGTGCTATTACACCCAATGCATTTCCTATGGTAAATAGTTGCCCTTTCTCTTCACAGCTGCAAACATGAGTGCCGCACAGAGGCATGATTTTGAAAGGCGGGCAATGAGATACCGGCAAATCCTGCAGGTGCAGTCGGGGTTCCGAAGGATGGCCCGAAAATACCAAGCGGATCGGGCCTCCGGAGCATGGTGGGCCTCACCACAGGGTGGCCCAACGTTGCCCACTACAGCCACCACCACCACATCCACCAGTTCTCCCCAAGTGGCCCCAGCAACGGCGGGGACAGTTGACCCTGCCTCTGCAGCAAGAACTGGACCCAGCACTTTCAGAGCTGCAGGACTACCAGCAACTCCCCCACCAAGCACCTCTGCCAGCACACAGACAGCAGCAGCCCCTCCTATTGACCCTGCGGCATTCCAGGCTTTAGACAGGAAAATGGACAAGTTTATTCGTAAGGTGGACAAGCTGAGCCAGGATGTGGCGTACATTAAGAAGAGGGTTAGGTCCATCAGGCGGACCCTACGGAGGGCCAACCTCTAGGACTTAATTGATTCTTTTAAATTTATCCCTCCCCTCTCTCCTCTTTCCTTTTTTTCATGATAGTTGGGTTTTGGGGATTAGCGTTAGGTTAGCATAGGTTGTTAGCTTAGTAAGTGTTAGGGAGTAGGGTGGGGGGTCCTTATTCTTTCTATTTTTCATTTTTGTGTGTGTGGGTGAGTGGGTGGGGGTCAATGTTGGGATTCCTGTCTCTTTAGAAAAAAAAAAAAAAAAAAAAAAAAAAACATAACAAATAAAAAAAATATATATATATATGATTGTTTAGGATAGTATAGTATGTGTGTAGGTTAGTATGTGTTGTCCTGCATGTGTCCTGTCTCATAATGGTGGGTGAGGGGTTAATGTTTAGATCGATTCGTTATATGTGTAGAGTAAGTTTAGCTTAGGTTTGTTAGGGACAGTTGTGGGTTAGGAGTAGTCAGGTTAGATTAGTGTAGGTATGACATTTCCCTCAGTTGCCTCTGGTGTAAATACATATGAATAAACATAAGTTAACCCTTTGCATTATGTGTTAACTGCTACTTGATCATGGCCTTGACATCAGTGTAGGTGATTATTTTTCTATGACATTTGGGTCCTATGCTACACACCAAAGAAAATAGAGGTTTAAAATGGCAGCTACCCCTGTGCTAACTTGGTAAGTATCCACCATTTGATAGACCCACCATTAGTAGTTTACATGGATCACCAAGGATTTGTGTTGATGAGTAGGTATTCTACATCACAAAGTGTGCTTCCAGACTTGGTATTGTGGGTAATTTATTAGGTCGGACTGCAGTGTGATGTTCAGGGACATCTTTGTAGATGAGGTGTTGTTAACACTCTTGTCTTGTTGTCTTCATTGCTGACATAGATCATGTGTGCAAAAATTCAGCATGACTTCCCTTCATGGAAGTATACTCAGAAAGGGTGATTGATGCTGTGTTTAGTTGTGTTTGCTTAGATTATACTGCATTATTTCATGTTTTAGTATTGCATGGTGCCTACATTTATCAGCCACCATTAGTTGACTTTGATTGCTATAGTAGGAGCATTATTCTGTCCAACACAGCATAATTGTGTGTGGTTTGTCCCTTCATCAGTTATTCTCCTCAGGATGGTCAGGCTATGATGCAATCCTGGCCACTGCACAGATGTATCAGACTACATGATGTCAGGACAGTTGTATTGACAAGCTACATGGTTGTCACACAGGCACTTTAGAGTTATCTACTGCACAGTTGATGTGTCAAATAACACAGAGACATATTAGGTGTGCAAGTGCTATTTATTGATAGGTGCTGTAGTGCAAAATGTACATTGTCCATGTTTGCTGAGTCCGTTCTGGTGCATTCTTACATGGTGATCCTACAGAAGGGGTGTGGATGATGCTCCTGACATGCTGGGGTGATGTAACAGACAGTGCAGAGGGACAGGATTTGCCGAATAGTAGGAGAGAGACATTCAAATCAAATCATTAACATTTATAAAGCGCGCTACTCACCCGTGCGGGTCTCAAGGCGCTAGGGGGGAAAGGGGGGGTTATCGCTGCTCGAACAGCCAAGTCTTTAGGAGTCTCCGGAAAGCGGAGGGACGGCGGGACGGCAGCAAGTGCGAGGCCAGCGGAGCGGAGGGGGCGGAGGGGGCGGGTGGGGACGTAGAAGCTGAGGCGTCTGTTGAGGTATTCCGGTCCCTTGTTGTGGAGGGCTTTGTGTGCGTGGGTGAGAAGACGGAAGGTGATCCTTTTGCTGACTGGGAGCCAATGCAGGTGTCTCAGGTGTGCGGAGATGTGGCTGTTGCGGGGTACGTCGAGGATGAGGCGGGCCGAGGCGTTTTGGATGCGTTGCAGGCGGTTTTGGAGTTTGGCGGTGGTCCCGGCGTAGAGGGTATTGCCGTAGTCCAGGCGACTCGTGACAAGGGCGTGGGTCACGGTTTTTCTGGTGTCGGCGGGGATCCAGCGGAAGATCTTGCGGAGCATGCGGAGAGTGAGGAAGCAGGCGGAGGACACGGCGTTGACTTGCTTGGTCATGGTGAGAAGAGGGTCCAAGATGAAGCCGAGGTTGCGGGCGTGGTCTGCGGGGGTCGGTGCGGTGCCGAGGGCCGTGGGCCACCAGGAGTCGTCCCAGGCGGACGGGGTGTTGCCGAGGATGAGGACTTCCGTTTTTTCAGAGTTCAGCTTTAGGCGGCTGAGCCTCATCCAATCTGCGACGTCCTTCATACCCTCTTGTAGGTTGGTCTTGGCGCTGGCGGGGTCCTTGGTGAGGGAGAGTACAAGTTGGGTGTCGTCGGCGTAGGAGGTGATGATGATGTCGTGCTTGCGTACGATGTTGGCGAGGGGGCTCATGTAGACATTGAAGAGTGTCGGGCTGAGCGATGAGCCTTGAGGTACGCCGCAGATGATCTTGGTGGGTTCTGAGCGAAACGGAGGGAGGTAAACTCTTTGGGAGCGGTTAGCGAGGAAGGAGGCGATCCAGTCCAGGGCCTGGCCTTGGATCCCGGTGGAGCGTAGGCGGGTGATTAGGGTGCGGTGACAGACGGTGTCAAAGGCAGCCGAGAGGTCGAGGAGAATGAGGGCGACTGTTTCACCGTTGTCCATCAGGGTTCTGATGTCGTCTGTGACTGAGATGAGGGCGGTTTCCGTGCTGTGGTTGGTTCGGAATCCGGTTTGTGAAGGGTCGAGCAGGTTGTTGTCTTCCAGGAAGGTGGTCAGCTGTTTGTTGACGGTCTTTTCTATTACCTTGGCTGGGAAAGGTAGAAGAGAGATGGGGCGGAGGTTTTTCAGGTCGCTTGGGTCAGCCGTAGGTTTCTTTAGTAGGGCGTTGACTTCAGCGTGCTTCCAGCATTCGGGGAAGGTAGCAGAAGAAAAAGAAGAGTTGATGACGGTCTGGAGGTGCGGGGCGATGATGTCGTCGGCTTTGTTAAAGATGAAGTGCGGGCAGGGGTCCGAAGGGGCGCCGGAGTGGATAGAGTTCATGATGGATTTGGTTTCTTCCGTGTTGATGTGGGTCCAGTTGTTGAGGGTGATGTCCGGGGAAGCGGGTTCAGTGGTGTATGGTTGGGTCTGGTGTCCGAAGCTGTCGTGGAGGTCGCTGATCTTGCGATTGAAGAAAGTGGCGAGGGATTCGCACAAATCCTGTGAGGGCGTGACGGCGTTGGCGCTGGCGCTGGGGTTGGAGAACTCTTTGACGATGCTGAAGAGTTCTCTGCTGTTGTGGCTGTTTTTGTCTAGTCTGTCGGTGAAAAAGTTCCTTTTGGCAGTGCGGATCAGGTGGTGGTGTTCGCGTGTAGCGTTCTTGAGGGTGGTCATGTTGTCAGCGGTGTGGTCCTTGCGCCAGGCCTTCTCAAGGGCACGACAAGTTTTCTTTGATTCTTTGAGGGTGTCAGAGAACCAGAGAGGTTTTTTGGTGTTGGTCTGTCGATGCGTGCGTTTGAGGGGAGCAAGGTTGTCAGCGCAGTTGGAGATCCAGTTTGTGAGGTTGAGAGCTGCGTCGTTGGGGTCGGTGGTGAGGGTGGGTTGGTTGGCGGCGAGAGCGGAGAAGAGTTGCTCTTCAGGGATCTTGTTCCACTGTCGACGAGGGATGGGTTGAGTGCGGAGGTGGGAGGTCTCGCGTCGGAATGTGAAGTGGACGCAGCTGTGGTCGGTCCAGTGTAGGGCAGAGGTGTGGCTGAATAAGACGTGTTTGCTGGCGGAGAAGATAGGGTCGAGCGTGTGTCCGGCGATGTGGGTGGCGGTGTTCACCAGTTGTTTGAGGCCGAGGTTGGCGAGGTTGTCGAGCAGGGTGGTGGTGTTGGGGTCGTTGTTTTGTTCCAGATGGAAGTTGAGGTCGCCTAGGAGGATGTAGTCCGGTGAGGCGAGGGCGTGCGGGGAGATGAAGTCGGCGATGGCGTCGCTGAAAGAGGCGCGAGGTCCGGGAGGACGGTAGACGAGGGATCCTCTGAGGGTGGTCCTTGGGTCGGTGCGAATCTGAAAATGCAGGTGTTCAGCGGCGAGGGGGGGGTCTTCGGTGGAGGTGGTGACGCTGATGGAGTCTTTGAAGATGATGGTGACACCTCCTCCTACTTGGTTGGTGCGGTCTTTTCTGGAGATTTTGTAGCCTTCGGGGATGGCGGGTAGCGATGTCTGGAGCAGAGGAGGCGTTCATCCATGTCTCCGTGATGAAGGCGACGTCCGGGGCTGTGGAGTCCAGGAGGTCCCAAAGTTCAACGGCGTGCTTGTGGACGGAACGAGCGTTGACCAGGATGCACTTGAGGTGGTTGATGGCGCGTGGGCTTGTGGTCGTGGTAGTTGCGTGGTGGAAGATGCGTTTGCAGGAGTTGCAGGCGAAGGGTCCATGGGTGCGTTTGGGGTGAGCTAGGAAGCAGGTTTTGGAGCGCCCTGGGTTGAGGGCGTGGAGGGTGGTGGGGTCGTAGCGGATCAGCGGGGCTTGGGGGAGCTGGGGACCAGGGGTCGTGGCGCTGGGCGCGGGCCAGGCGCGGACGGGCGCAGACGGGCTTGCCTCTGGTGCGCCTCCGGCGCGCCAGCGGCGTGCCCGCTGCGCGCGCCCGCTGCGCAGTCGCGCAGCGGCCGCCATAAGAGGTAGGAGGGGGGGGGGGAGGGGTCAGCTGGGGGCGAATGGGAGCTGGGGGGCGGGGGCGTGCAGGAGGTCGCGGCGGGAAAGCGCGAGGGAGGGGGGGGACAGGTAGAGTGAGAGGAGCTGGGGGAGGGGGTTTAGGGTGGAGGAGGGTGAGTGTTAGGAGGTTTGGAGATTAGGGAGAGAGATAGGAGTAGGGTTGTGAAGATAGGGGAGGGGGGGTTGTAGAGGTGGGTGAGGGAGAGAGGTAGAGTGAGAGGATAGGGAGATAGGTAGTAGAGGGGGTGGCGGGAGGGGGGGAGAGATAGAAAAATAGATAGAGAAAATAGATAGAGAAGTCGATAGATAGGGAAATAGATAGATAGACAGATAGGTAGGTAGGAGGAGGTGGAGAGTGGGGGAGTTAGATAGTGAGATAGGGAGCTAGAGAGATAGGAAGATAGGAGGAGTGAGGGAGGTAGATAGCGAACGGGTTAGCTAGGGGTGAGAGAGGGGGAGGCGAGTGAGGGAGGGGGATGAGGAAGGAGCAGGAGGGCAGGCTCGGGGGAAGAAGACGGAGGAGGTAGAAGAGCCGAAGACAGAAGAACAGAAGACAGAAGAACAGAAGACAGAAGAACAGAAGACCGGAAGAGCAGAAGACCGGAAGAGCAGAAGACAGAAGAACAGAAGATCGGAAGAGCAGAAGAACAGAGAAGAACAGAGAAGAACACAGAAGAACACAGAAGAACCGAGAAGAAGAACACAGAAGCACAGAGAAGAACAGAGAAGAAGAACACAGAAGACCGGAAGAACACAGAAGAACAGAAGGGAAGAACAGAAGAACAGAAGGGAAGAACAGAAGAACACAGAAGAAGATTGCAGAGGGGGAGCGAGGAGGAAGAGACAGAGAGGAGGAAAAGAAGCAGGAGCAGGAGAGAAGGTGAGTGGCGCGGGGCAGGGCGAGGGGCTGGGAGGTACTTACAGTTAGGTGGGTCTCAGGAACACAGGAACTCGGGAACTTGGAGGAGCTGCAGCGGCAGGGGGAGCGACCTACCCTTGACATTCACTGGTAATGCTGACAAGTCATACAGTGGTTAGCAGAACAATCATTGAGTATAGTTGTAGTGAGACTGGCAATTGACAAAACGTAGGACCTTGGTCAAAGTAGGCCATGGTGCAGGGACTAGTGCTTCCGGGTACTCTTCCGTGTGAATGTGATCTGTTCCATGTCTTCTTCTTCTGATGTGTGTGTTGCCTGCTTTGTCCTTATTGTTGTTGGTTGTGAAGGGGCAACACACACCTCAG
The DNA here is from genome assembly GCF_031143425.1 of Pleurodeles waltl. Lineage (NCBI taxonomy): Eukaryota > Metazoa > Chordata > Amphibia > Caudata > Salamandridae > Pleurodeles > Pleurodeles waltl. Next base: position 524,293,783 of record NC_090442.1, read on the forward strand.
TGTTAGAAGACGTGGAGTCAGACATCCCGGTGGCTGCTCCCTGTGAAGTTCTTAAGGGCAGTACTGCAGCAAGGAGGGCCTGCTGGTTTTTGAGAACAGCAGCTACATCACGATGGTAGGCAGTCAGGTCAGCCCTGAGGGAGTCATGATTGCATTCGTGTATGCAGTGGAAAGTTTGGGGTGCGAGGTGTTGTGGCAACTCCCTTACTGCAGTGGTGAATTCCTTTATAGTTTCTTGTAGTCCTTGCAGTATGGATGTTAGGGCTTGCATAGCTGCTGCCTGATCTGCAGATGACATCATGCACGAGCGCACCCCCTCAAGGCTGGCTGCCATAGTTTGCATCCCCACCCGCACCTCCTTGGCCAGCTCCCGCTGTACTCCAACTACAGTTCTTTCAAAGCTGGTGCCAGTGTCGTCAGAGTCCTCAGCTGTGTTGGAGCTGGCAGGTCTTGCAATTGGGGTGGTGGGTGGTTCTTCTGTGATGGCTGCTTGTTCTGTGCTCCTCCTTGTGACTGAAGGTGGGGTCTGGAGGGTTTCAAGGACCTTTTGGATGGTCTCCTGGGGAATGTTTATGGGCTCGTCATCCATGTCATCAGGGAAATCAGGGACAGGCATATCGGCAGGAGATCCATGTTCCTCTGCAATGAAACAGGGTACAATTAGTGTGTCTGTGTTGTGACAATTTTGCCGTAACATGCAAGCCTTTGGATGAATTTACTTTGTGATCTTGTTTGGTATTGGTATCTGCTGTCCTTCATATGGGCATTGTTATAGGCCTATGGCCCACCTGTGTGTCACATGTATGATATAGAGTTATCAGACTTGTCTGCCTAATCGCCTCTAGGTGTTGCTTTGTACCAATTAGGGAATAGCCATTTTTTTATCCTACTCGACCCTCCGTGTATATCTATTCTTATGGTGAGACCTTTCACTGGCTGTGGGTGTTGTGATTGCCCTGGCAGCACACTTGCCTCTCAGGACCTGCCCCAATCTCTGACTGTTCACATTGACCTAATTGTAATTGTTATGTGGCATATCCTATGCATGGCAATGTTACGATGTGATATGGATGTAGACATTGTTAATGTTTCCAGCTGATGTTGGGTAATGTGTGCTTAATTGGATTGCCCTGTTTATAGTATCAATGTCCTATTTGGTCCTCTGACTGTGCAGGTGTATTTCAGTGACCAGTTGCATGTGTCCCCTCCTCAATGTTGTTGTCTGAGCAGTATGACATTTGTGATGTTGCCTTGTTAGCCAGGCACGTGAAGGACCCTGACATATGCAGCATGTGTGTGTCCTTAGTGCTGTGTGGCTCCTATTGCTGTTTACTTTGGCTGATGTATGTGACAACTATGGGCATTGACATTTGAGTGTACTGGTGCCTTTGTCTTGTTTCAGAAGATTGTTGCAGATGTCATCCTCACCCCCTAATTTAGGTATGTATGTTCAATGGGGAGGTTACTGCCATTGGCTACTATAGCTGCACACAGATCAGAGGTGTTAGTGTCAACTGTTGTTGCAGTTACATTGCAGTTGTTGTTTTGGCTACTGGATTACTGATAGGGACCTAGTTGATGTAGGAGATATTTTGGCTGACGAGTGCCAGGATGTAAGTTTGACGTAGTGGCCTTCCCACCTGTCGAGGATTTCCCTTAGCTCCATTGTTGTCATGACAGGATGCCCCCATGGGACTTTTGTTGGTGTTGTGTAATGTTGTGCCCCAGCTTCTGTCTGTGCAGGGCATGCCCCCCTGCCGTGCCCCTTTACCCATGCCACTCCATATATATGCTGACTTACATGCATTGTGTAGTAGGTATTTCCCCCCCCGCTTACAGTTAACATTAGTGCATTTCAATTCCCCATGCGACTTACCCTGCATGTGCGTTGTCTCGTGGTAGTCTGCGCTGCCCTTCCTTGAATCCCTGTGACGATCTCCTCAGGGATGACGGCTACGACCATCTCCTCCATGTGGTCCAGGGCCTCCTGGTGTGCTGGACTCCCCCCTCCAGTCTGCAGTGCTGCCTTCCTGTTCCTGGCCATTTTTTTCTTTGTCCTACGTTTGCAGTCATGCCAGCGTTTCTTACACTCGGTGACTGTTCTGCGTACTTCAGCCACACTGTTGATCTTGTCAACAATGTGTTGCCATATGGCCTCTCTCCTGCTGATTGGCAACTTAGAGGTGATGAACCAGTTCCGTCACCTCTTTAACCAGGATTTCTTGCTCCTCTGCACTGAAGCGACACTTTCTTTTTTTTCTATATATGTCCTGGTTCCTGTATGGATCATCCTGGCTGGTTCCTGGTCTGCTATCAACTTCCTGGGGTCTGTAGTGGCATCTGGGATCCATTTTGGCTCTCCTCTGCTGAAAGGGCAGTGTTCGCGGGTAATTTTGACGCTATTGCGTAAAAATAAAACTGCGCTTTCCGGGTTGCGCTGTCGTAAATCGACCCACAGTCATTTACGTCGCGTTAACATCGTTTTCCTTTACGACTTGACGCTGCGATGTGCGTAAAAAAAAAAAAGACTCCCCCTGGTGGTTGCGCCGCCGTGCGTCAAAGTATAAATTTGATGCATGCACGGCGCATCGAAATGGCGTTAGCCGTCGGTAAAAGTTTTGGCGCAAAACTGCACCGGCGCAGCTTTGCGTCAAAAAGTATAAATATGGGCCCAAGTGTGCAATCCTTCTCCCTCAGCCATCATCATTCTGTCAGACTCTGTTCTCACAGAACTCTGAGGGTGGCTAAAAATAGTGAAAACTAATCACTAATCACTGAATACCTCATTATGAGTGTGGTAGTCTTAAGGCTGCCACACTTGCGGGGCGGACGGTCGTACCTCCACATTACGAATGTGGTGAAAGCACCACGGTTGGACCACCAGCACCACCACTTCAAGGCCGGCTGACGGCCTGGCGGTGTCGGAGGACTTAATCCGCCAGGGCAGCACTGCTAGCAGCACTCCCCTGGGGATTACTTCCCCTGTGTCTGCCAGCTTTTATATGGCGGTTCCACTGCCATGCAAAGACTGGCGGAGACGGGGAGACGGGGGCCCCGTGGGGGCTCTTGCACTGTCCATGCACTTGGCATGGGCAGTGCAGAAGCCACCATGGACAGCCCATCACACTTTTCTCTATTACGAGCCGGCATCAACGTTGTGGTGAGTTTCCCACTGGGCCAGCGGGAATCTCGTAATAGGGCCAATGGGCAGAAAACCGGAGTGGCGGTCTTCCGGCCCAATGAGTTTGGCGGGCACCATTGTTAGCATTGTCATTTAAACCTCTACCCAAAAAAGTTCCTCCACCTCTTGAAGGACCTTGACCCTGAGGCACCAACCTTTGCTCTCTTTGCTAAAAAAAATCAGTCTGTGTCACCTTCAATTTTACCTTGTCTATTTCTTTTTAGACTCATATTAATCACTACAATATTTTGCAGAAGCCCAAATATCATCAAGCCACTTTGCTTGCCAGCACACCACACTCTGATGAATCTCTACAGGATGCAATCCCAAAACAAAGGCAGATACAACATCTGATGTACTCTCTTTAGCCGGGCCTACCATTCCACTGCATTGTCTGTATATCTCCATCAGTCTCTCATAATGTGCAGAAGCTGACATTCTCTATTGTTTGCCTAATTTTTTGCCAATTACCCTGCTTCCCAGGAATAATACGATTCAAATGTTCAATAACCATAGTATACCTGTCCAAAACTACCAAAGGGGCTGATAACTCAGCAGTCTCCTAAATGGTTGCTCATCTGGCCATTTTACCATACCATTCAATACACAAATCCTTTGACATTATGACTGAAAGCAATGCACCCAAATCTTCCTATAATACCCTTGATTCAGTAACAATCAAGTCCACAACGGTATGCCATTTCTCAAATTCTTCTCTAAGCTTTGAAAAAACTTCAGTAAAAGCCTCTAAATGAAGCCAGCTCCAAAGTACGTGAACATAAGCCAGACCATGGGCTCCTGGCACCTCTGTCAATGGGAATTCTCCTTCAACAATATTGCACTCAGAAGGACTCAGAACTCTTCTTACTTCATTCTTCAGAGTCTTTGAAATCCATCCTCCCTTGTGTGTTTCCATGTTCTCCCAATCTTTGATTAACTCCACTAAGCTTCCCAAGCTTGCACTTAATTGTATAATGATCTCCATTTGCATTTCAGCTTCTATCCTCACCTCATTATAAGACTTATGAATCATCTGTTTGTGAAATCCACACGTAGTTCACTAGCCACATTCTCCTGCTTCTCACATGCATGACAAGCTTGCTTTCCTGCTTCCAATTTCAAGAACAACATTTCAACAACCATCAACTTGGAAATCGAATAACAGTCAGTTCTCAAATAAACAAAATGTTGCATTTTCATTTAACTTGTTGAAACACCATTCTGAGTATCTTTTGTTACACTCTGGCTCCCCAGACTCACAGTCTCCATCCTCCTCGTGACTCAATTCTATCTTTCAGATCTCATTATGAGGAGGCGGTCTAACTGTTAATAATTATTCCAACACCTCACTCTCTCCATCAGAGTGACTCATTTTCTCCTTTTCCTTCAGATATTCCTTTGATTTACTCTTTTAATGAACCTCAGCTATCTCAGCAAATGCACCAACAGTTTCCAACACTTCAACACATCATGCTTATTTTCACATGTGCAACTTAGCATTTACCCAATCATAAACAGCTTTACCAACCTGGTCTCTCAAGACTGTATGTTGTGTCTTCAACGTTCACCTTGTATCCTGTTCATTCAATGCTTCAAACTGCTTGGTGCTTAAACAAACATCATCTCAAGCTAGCAGTTTTCTTCAACTCAAAAGTTCCATTCTCCAAACACTGTAGCCTCTTGCCACTCTCAGTAGCCTTGTGCCATTCCTTAAGCCATAAGCAAATATACATTCCATCATTCATTAGCATCTCATAGCTGGACTTTCAACAGATGGTGGGGTTTGTGTTTCTGCTAGTGACTTAGAGTTAGGCTTAGACAAAACTATAATCATTGTAAATTCAAACAATCTTTACAACACACAACAAAATCAAATAGACAATAACCACAAAACAATCTCTTAAAATACAATATTTTATTAAATCAAAAGAAAACCCTTGTGTCTGTGCACCAGGAAATTGGATGAAAATCAAACTCAACATAGGAGCAATAGTGTTTCAAGGCACTATACAATCACACATCAAAGGAGGACTCGACCAGTGATGACCAACCTTTGAGCCTGAAATAGTTTACTTTTGACCTGTGTGTACAAAATAAACTACCACTATTCCACTTCAAAATTAGTACATTTACAGCTAGAGAATTATGGAAATCACAACCTCACCTTGATTGCAAATCTGGCACCATACTTTTTTCGCAACACAAAAGGATGATGGACAGAGTGCTGAAACTTTTCAAACACTCACCTCAAGTCATAGATCTGGGTTAAAGCCACCCTAATTTGGACCCAGCCATATGCAAATCAGTCTTGACCCTGCTCACCATGGAACACAGTCCAGCCAAACTACCAGGCCAAGTCTTTCCGGGACCGGAAACAAACATCCTGGGACCAGTTTCAGGTTATCACCCCTCATCCCCAGACTAGCTTGAATCCAGTGGCACAGTGAGCAGGTGTTAGAAATGGGGTATTTGGTTGGCGGTCAGGTTACCCCCTGTCCAAGCAAGGATCCTCACTCTACTCAGGGTAATAGAGAATCACCCGCAGCTAATCCCTGCTTACCCCCTTGGTAGCTTGGCACAAGCAGTAGGCTTACCTTCAGAGTGCTAGGTGTAAAGTATTTGTACCAACACACAGAGTAACTTAATGAAAACACTAGAAAATGACACAGCACAGGTTTAGAAAAATAGAAAATATTTATCTAAACAAAACAAGACCAAAATGACAAAAATCCACAATACACAAGTCAAGTTATCACTAAAAATGCAAAAAGAGTCTTCATGTAAATTTAAACAAAACGCTAATGCTGCTAGCGTGAAAATGTACCTTGGGGGTGTAAAAATTAACTCCACTCGGGCGAGTGTGCGTCAAAAAGGGCTTGCGATGCATCGATTTCACTCACGAGTGAGACTTTGCGCTGTTTCTCCTTTAGTCGGGTCAGCGTGCGTCATTTCTTCTCTCTGCAGGAGAGCAATGCGTCAATCCGGTCAGCACTCGTGGGATCCGGGCAGGCCTTGCATAATTTTTACACGCCCAGTGGTGTTTGCGTCAGAAATTAAGCTGCGCGATGATCTGAAAACCACGCAGCGCGTGTTGAGATCTCACCAGCTTCCGTCGGCGATGCTGCACGTCATTTCTCAAGCTGCGGGTGTCGATCTTCTGGTCGCGTTGCAGACGAGCATTGATTTTCAGCCTCGAAGCCAGCGGCACATCGATTTTTCAGCCGCGGATTGGAGTCACGTCGATCTTTTCACCGCACGGCGGTCTGTGCATGGATTTCTCACTCTTGGGCTGCCAGCTTCTCTTCTCAGGGTCCCAGGAACTGAATGGGCACCACTTGAGAGAGTAGGAGTCTCTCCAGAGACTCCAGGTGCTGGCAGAGAGAAGTCCTTGCTGTCCCTGAGACTTCAAACAACAGGAGGCAAGCTCTAAATCAAGCCCTTAGAGAGTTCTTCACAAGAACGAAGACAACACAAAATTCTGTCTTTGTCCTCTAGCACAGGCAGAAAAAGCAACTGCAGGATAACTCCACAAAGCTCAGTCACAGGCAGGGCAGATCTTCTTCCTTAGCTCTTCAGCTCTTCTCCAGGCAGTGGTTCCTCTTGATGTCCAGAAGTGATCTAAAGTCAGTGGTTTTGGGTGCCCTTCTTATACCCATTTTCTCCTTTGAAGAAGGCCTACTTCAAAGCAAAGTCTCTTTTGATTGTGAAATCCTGCCTTGCCCAGGCCAGGCCCCAGACACACATCAGGGGGTTGGAGACTGCATTGTGTGAGGGCAACCACAGCCCTTTCAATTGTGAGTGACCACTCCTCCCCTTCCTTCAAACACAGATGGGTCATCAGGAAATGCATACTACACTCCATCTCCCTTTGTGTCACTGTCTAGTGAAAGGTGCAACATCAGACAGGGATTGTTGTGTTTAAAATTACATGAAGACTTTTTTTTGCATTTTTAGTGATAACTTGACTTGTGTATTGTGGATTTTTTTCATTTTTGTCTTGTTTTGTTTAGATAAATATTTTCTATTTTTCTAAACCTGTGTTGTGTAATTTTTTTGTGTTTTCATTAAGTTACTGTGTGTGTTGGTAGACATACTTTACACCTAGCACTCTGAAGTTAAGCCTACTGCTCGTGCCAAGCTACCAAGAGGGTAAGCAGGGGTTAGCTGAGGGTGATCCTCTATTACCCTGACTAGAATGAGGGGGTAACCTGACTGCCAACCAAAGACCCCATTTCTAACATTGGTGATCAGCGGTTGGGATTGGTCTTGTATTTGTACTTGACATACAGTAATTAAGTGTACACTTCTGTTTTGAGTGCAGACCACTACGTGACCACATACTACTTGTCTTGTGATTCTTCTTTTTCTTCTCTGATGTCTTCTTGGATATATTGTTGATATCTTGGCCTCTGGATTTTGGTTGTGAAGCCTTGGCAGAATGGAAGTCAATTTCTGGCACTTTTATCTATAAAATGTGGCAGCTTAAAGCATTCTGCATGAAAAGGGGAATGGCTGTGAATAAGAAATCCAGAAGGGGGGATCTTGAGTCAGCCCTGTTTCAGTATGAGTTGAAACGTTGTCAGGCAACACCACCAGATGAGTCTGAGGAGGAGAACTACTCTGAGGAGGAGGGCAGGGGCCCTGAGGAGGGAACAGAAAGAGATGATTGGCTCCTGGCTCAAATTCAGAGCCTGGAAGAACTAGATGCAGGGCTTGAGAGGGCTGAGGAGAAGATAACCTTAGTCCTGGAAAAAGAAAGGTTGGCAGCTCAAGAGCTGAGCTGTGATGAATTGAATCTGGAAGCCATGAGGGCTGAGTCCAGTTCAGATGGTAGCAGCAAACATCTTGTATCCAGTACTGCTGAAGAAGTGCACATGCCCAGAGATGTGGTGTCCTACTTGAAGGAGGGAGTTAACACACACCAGGAGGTTCAGGGGTATGAGGTAGCTCCAGTGATCCACAGGGCCCCTGAGGTGGATTAGGGAAATGGCACGTGGAGTCATATTCCTAGTGATAGGAGGGACACTCTACTAACTCTAGGTGAGAGTGACAGGGAGAGGGGTTCCTCCCAGGTAGAAGTCCTAGTTATAGAGTGTGAGGACCTCCCAGAAGAGTGTGGGTTGAGTGTCAGGGACAGTCAGGTACTGTCTCACCAGTCTCAGGAGGGTGCTGTGAAGTGTTTTTTCAAGGCTGAGTCTGGATGGTTGGGTGAAGGGTACATTGGTGAATTCATGTGACGGGTTGAGTGATGTAATTCCTGGAGAGCATATGTCTAGTCCTTATTTTCCAGAGCTATGCCAACACCGGGTGGAGTGTGAGTTCTCTGACCCCAGGGAACTTGCACTGTAGGCAGACCTCTGGGTGAGGACCAGAGAGTCTGAAGAGGCATTTGGGGGTGCTCCTGAGGGGCGTGGTCTAGGTATTTCCCAACCAGGTGAGGTAGGGAAAGATTGTAGTGTCCCAGGTAGGTCCCAGTGTAGTGGGATGGGTGAGGGACCCCCTATCCAGTCTCAGAGGAGAGGGAATGGGGATGGGCTGAGGCCCAAGGTGCTCGAGATCCAGTCCCAGGTCCTGGAGGGTTCCATGAGGGAACACCAGGAAGGGAGTCTAGCCTGTGCTGTAGGGCCATCTGCTCAAGGAGACCCCACAGTGTCAGGAGAACTTGGGCGGGGCAGTTGTAGCCAGCGTCCCACCAGTTCTGGTGTCTGGCAGTATCACTCCTAGTGAGGGGGTGCAGAAGTCCAGACAGAGGGTTGAGAGGGGGTTGCGGACCCCAGTGGAGAACCTGGAGGGTCAGGGGTCAGCTCTGAGATCAGAGCCCCCCAGGAATGACCTTGGTGAGACCATTTCTGGTTTGGGGGGAAGCCAGACTCTGCCAGATGGGCAGGGGTCAGGAGACCTGCGCCAGCCAGACTCTTGTGTGGGCCTTGGGGACGGTGTGTCCCTTGTGGGGGATAAGCGTGCCCCCCAGGAAGTCCTGGTGGGCCAGGCAATGGTTCAACCACAGGGTGGTGACTCTGGGTTGAATGATCATGTTCAGGAGTAAACTCTGACCTGATGGGGAGTGGGTGTGCTCCCAAGGAAGTCCTGGTGCGCCAGGCAATGGCTCAACCGCAGGGTGGTGACTCTACGTTGGATGACCAGGTTCAGAGGGTAAACTCTGACCTGGTGGGGGGTAGGTGTGCCCCCCAGGAAGTCCTGGGTTGCCAGGCAGTGGTCCAGTCTGAGGGTACAGATCCTGGACTGGACTGCGTTTCTTCTCTATGCAGGAAAGCGATGCATCGATTCGGTCAGCACTCTCGGGTTCGGGTAGGCCGTGCGTCGTTTTTACACGCCCAGCGGTGTTTGCGTCAGAAATTCAGCTGCACGATGGTCCGAAAATCACGCAGCGCGGGTTGCGATCTCACCAGCCACCATCAGCGATGCTGTGCATCGTTTTTCCAGCCGTGGGCATTGATCTTCCGGCCGCGTTGCAGACGAGCATCGATTTTCAACCACAAAGCTGGCAGCGCATCCATTTTTCAGCCACAGATTGGGGTCTTGTCGATCTTTTCCCCGCACGGCGGTCTGTGTGGGGATTTCTCACTCTTGGGCTGCCAGCTTCTCTTCTCAGGGTCCAGGAACTGGATGGGCACCACTTGGCAGAGTAGGATTCTCTGCAGAGACTCCAGGTGCTGGTTCACAGAAGTTGTTGCTGTCCCTGAGGCTTCAAACAACAGGAGGCAAGCTCTAAATCAATCCCTTGGAGATTTCATCACAAGAAGGAAGGCAACACAAAGTTCAGTCTTTGTCCTCTAGCACAGGCAGAAAAATCAACTGCAGGATAGCTCCACAAAGCACAGTCACAGGCAGGGCAGCTCTTCTCCTCAGCTCTTCTCCAGGCAGAGGTTCCTCTTGGTTTCTAGAAGTGTTCTAAAGTCTGTGGTTTTGGGTGCCTTTCGTATACCCATTTTTTCCAGGCCCCAGACACACACCATGGGGTTGGAGACTGAATTGTGCGAGGGCAGGCCAGGCCCCGGACACACACAATGGGGTTGGAGACTGAATTGTGTGAAGGCAGGCACAGCCCTTTCAGGTGTGAGTGACCACTCCTCCCCTCCCTCCTAGCACAGATGTCTCATCAGGAAATGCAGACTACACCCCAGGTCCCTTTATGTCACTGTCTAGTGAGAGGTGCAACCAGCTCAACTGTCAAACTGACCCAGACAGGGAATCCACAAACAGGCAGAGTTTCAGAAATGGTTTAAGCAAGAAAATGCTCAGTTTCTAAAAGTGGCATTTTCAAACACACAATCTTAAAATCAACTTTAATGAAAGATGCATTTTTAAATTGTGAGCTCAGAGACCCCAAACTCCAAATGTCCATCCACTCCCAAAGGGAATCTACACTTTATTCAGATTTAAAGGTAGCCCCCATGTTAACCTATGAGAGTTACAGGCCTTGCATCAGTGAAAAAGGAATTTAGCAATATTTCACTGTCAGGACATATAAAACACATTACTATATATCCTACCTTAACCATACACTGCACCCTGCCCTTGGGGCTGCCTAGGGCCTACCTTAGGGGTGTCTTACATGTAAGAAAAGGGAAGGTTTAGGCCTGGCAAGTGGGTACACTTGCCAAGTCAAATTTACAGTTTAAAACTGCACACAAAGACACTGCAGTGGCAGGTCTGAGACATGATAACAGAGCTACTTATGTGGGTGGCACAACCAGTGCTGCAGGCCCACTAGTAGCATTTGGTTTACAGTCCCTGGGCACCTCTAGTGCACTCTACTAGGGACTTACTAGTAAATCAAATATGCCAAACATGGATAAACCAATTAACAATACAATTTACACAGAGAGCATATGCACTTTAGCACTGGTTAGGAGGCAGGAGGCAAAAAGATTGGGGATGACCCTGCATAAGCAAAAAGTCCAACAGCAGGGGACCCACGTCTGGGCATAGCCTTGCCACTTAGGGCGACTTACTTTTTTCTCCCAAAAAACTTGCAAGTTCTAGACAATCAAAAATCTTCACATAAAATACATAGACCAATATTCATGGGATTTTAGCTCAGGGAAGAGCAGCTAGTCACCTAACTGTGCTGCACTGCGTCAAAGTTAAAGGGCAAGAATGCACCATATCTATGACATGTGGCACATTCCTGTCCTTTCCCTCCTGCACTGGTGCCATTTTGCAGCCTAATACCAATGCAGTAACCCTTACACCATGGTGGCAAGGGTGCCTGCGTTTCATGCTCGGTTGCTTTTGTGCAGTAAGGAGCTCCTTCCTGCATAAACACAATCTTTGGAGGCTTTTTCCTCTTTTGCATTCTGCAGCACAGACAGAAAGAGGAGAAAATAAGGAGAAATAAAAACATTTCTCCTTGTTGCTCCTCCCCCAGGGAGGAGTCAGGTTTTTGCTCATTCCCAGGTTTACAAGGTCTTCGAAATCTGGGGATGCGTCAAAATCCATGGGTGTTGCATGGGAACACCCACCACAATGTCCATGGAATGCTTCCCTAACGCAGAGTAAGGCATTGCAGAGATTTGCCTTATTCCATATCTATGAAGCAATTCAAAGCGAGGCTAAGTGGCTTTGCCTAGCCATATAGATGTGATTTAAAAGGTTTGTAGCACTGTTGTGTTACAAAAAGTGATGCAACAGTGATGCAAGTGGCTCGTAAATATGCCCCATAGTCTCAAGACAAATGAATCACAACAATATTTCAACATGCACCTTTCCCAATGGCCAATAATATTTCACCCACAAAACACGATACTCAAAACACAATGCCATAGCAGAACATGCATCGCAGAGTACACAGTGCCAATCAAACTATTTATTTATAAACTATCAACTTTCAAATGATTTATATTAGACAGAAACATAAGAAATGCAACACATAAAAAATGCAAATTAACACAATGACCTGCTCTTCACATTCATAACAACAAACATAGCAACAGAGGTTTGGTACATTAACCTTCAAACTATTTTTAATATATTTCGCCCTTGGCTTAGGAAGCTAAAATATTATAACTTTGCACATACATTGACAAAGACACTGTGGCTGCAGCTGAATTTCAATGACTGTCTGAAAAGCAAATGAAAAGAAATCCTTGTGCACAACATTTAAACATGTTAAATACGCACTTTCAGAGTCTCCCCTACCAAGAAGCCTGATCTCTTTTTGTCCTCTGGTTCTGCCAGTGGAGACAGGGCTCCTTCACTAGGTGCCTTGTCTGGGCAATACCTCTCATAACTGAGCATTTCCTGACTCATAAGTATCCCCTAAAAATATTTTTTGTTTTTTGCTACCCCCATTTTTACATGGGATACAATAATGCATGTTCTGTGGTCAAATTTGCTCTTTAGCTTTAAAGTCTTATTCTTGAAGATGGTCTTAATTTATTGCTTAATTCTGAAACATGGTAGGCACTACTCTCTGGGTTTGATATTGCCTTCGCTGTATCACTTAACATATAGAATAACAGATGAGTAACAGTGTATAATAGGAAAGATTTTCACTAAAAGGTTTTGAGTGACATCAAATGGACAACAAGAGCAAAGGTCAAGTTGTCTATGGAGTTACTCAGAACACTGAGGTGAAAAAGATCCCTGTTATCCACAATTACTCATCTACCACATTTTTCTTATACTTGAGTTCCAAACTGATCCACTATTGGGAACAGGTTTTTCAAAATGAAGCATTTTCACAGAGAAATAAGCATGCACCAAAGGATGGAGGTGCCAGCTTCAGGACTTAATATTGTTACCTTACAGCAGTGGGACGCACAATTTGATTCTAACACAACTGCAGATGATAAGTCTGTTCACAATTATGAATGGACATGGGGGCAATATATAAACCGAAGTTAAAAAAACATCCCTATTACTCACTTTCTACCCATCTTTAATTTTATGTTAGGTATGGCCACAAAATTATCCGTCCATGATTTCAACTACTTGCACACAGTGTCAGAGGAGTGATGGGTAGCTACACATAACATTAACTCTTCTCCTTGGCTTCCTACCACACACCCACACCATCAGAGCAGAGAGCCAGTTCTCTACTGACAGACTGTTAAGGCAGGCTGGAATTTCTTTATGAAGTAACAATAGTGAGAAACAACTTTTGTTTCCCACTGTTTTTACATAATTGCGGTGAATAACCAGATTTAAATTCTGCTATTAGTGGTTCTCAGTTTGAGAAATAATTAATGGTAAACCTGGCAACCTTAGGGTGGGCTTCCACAAACCTTTTGCCTAATTAACTTCACCTTTTGCTGAAATTTGTTTTTGTTGGACTCAGGACTTTGTGCACTTTACCACCACTAACCAGTGCTAAAGTGCTTGTGCTCACTCCCCTAAACATGGTTTGATTGCCATACACCTAATTGGTATATACAATTTGCTTATAATTCTCTTATAGAGTGGTATACTATATACCAAGGGCCTGAAAATTAATTGCTAAAAGTAGGACTGCAGCACTTTTCGTGCCACCCAGTGACACAGCACCTTACAACATGTTCCTGTGTCTGCCATTGCAGCCTCAATACAGTTTTAAACTACCATGTCGACTTGGCAAAACAAAAACACCCTTGCTAAGCCTTACACCCCCCTTTTATTACATATAGGACAGCCTTAAGTTAGGCCCCAGGTAGCCAATAGGGCAGGGTGCTGTGTAATTAAAAGGTTGGGCATGTACTTTTAGGTTTTACATGTCTAGGTAATGACAAGCTTCACACCTACATTTTTTTTCTCACTACAGTGAGACCTGCCTCTCCCATAGGATAACATTGTGATTCCTTTTACATTTAATAAGCTCTGATTTCCAAATGGGAGCTGGTAGCTATATCATGTTTTCGGTCTATCAAATTGTAATGATAATCCCTCTTTAATGGTAAAGTTAGATTTTTCATTACAATTTTGAAAATATCACTTATAGAAAGTTGCTATTTTCCTGCCCTTAGGGTCACAAAATTTGGGGCCTGATTTAGATGCCGGCGGTAACAGTCGTTCTGTTAACTGTTCGACTGGAAACCCGCCCGCTGCCGCAAACGTCCGCTCGCCCTATTTAGATGTTTGCGGTCCCATAGACGAAAGACTGCATTCAAACTGCTGTCTCCGTCAAAAAACACTTCCCACGTTGACGGCAGGAAAGGGAAAAGGGGATGCTGGTAGGACCACAGACAACCTTCCTGCCATTCAGATTTATAAGTGCCTTACCAATGAAGTAGTGGATGTAATGAAGACCATTACTTGGGGGATGGGGGGCTCAGGGGTGAAACTCCCTTCTTTTCCACTCCCCCATTTTCAACTGGACACAACCTGCCATCGCTGCTGCCACTGGCCTAGGGAGAAAACATGACCCTCCATCAACGGACTCTAAGGTAGGGACACCGCATTGACAGTGTGCACTGGATGGGCACTACATGGGAGGTGGGGACCACTGGAGATATATATTCATGTCACAGTAATTTTTTTATCACTGTGATGTGAATATGTCAGGGACGCGAGTGGGACAGACATGGATGGGGACACGCTGCTGGTACATAACACATATTGCACACACACAGCTGTCATTATGGTGCCAGTATTCCTTTGCAAATGAATGCTGGCCCCACAATGACGGTACATTCACACCTTTCAACTGTGTTTTGTATGCACATTGCCAGGGGACCTGTACCTGTCATGTTGTGCTGTAAGTTTTTTATGTGAATCTGTAAGTGTATATGTGTATGCAATGAGATTATCTGGTTGAGGTGGGAGAGTGGGTGCGTGGGAGTGTGTTTGTGTAGCTGTGTTGATTATTGTGGCTGTATCATGCATGGGTGCAGTGTCAATGGTGTGTGTATGTTGTGTCATGGATGTATGTCAATGTATGTTTTCAGCAGGTATGGTTGTCTTGTGTCAGAATGGCAATGTGTAACTTTGTGGATATGTTGTGTAGTATGTAGTGTGGGGGTACATGTATGGCTAAAGGAAAGTGTGTGTGTGTCTGTGTGCCACTTACCTCTCTTCCATGGCTCCTGCTATTGTACAAAGTCCATAGAGTCCCGCTGCTGTCTTCTGCCGTCTGCCATCAATGAACTGCTGCCATTCATACTGCCAACAGAACTGTAACATCAAAATTCCACAGGTGGAAGACCGTTGCTGTGACAGTATTTTCTTGTCTGTGACTGCCAACATCTAAATCAGGCCCTTGGTGTAGCTGACAGACTTTGTGAATTCCTCTCAGTCTGTAAGCATAGTAGAAGGATTAGGGGTGTCTCAATAAACCATCTGCTGGTAAGATGGGAGGCAGAGGCCCACTTACAACTGAACAATCTGTGTTCTGCCTTCACACAAAGGGCCTATCGGCCCCACCCTGTATTGTCACTGCAGCCAGCTTGGGGCCAGAGCAGGGGGAGCCAGGATATTCCATGCACTTCAATGAACCTTTGCAGATGCTTCTCCTACCTTCCAGAAAAAGGGCACCAAAGTAAAAAAATAGGACTTTTAGACCCACTCTTCAGTTCACTACTGGACCTGTGAAAGGACTCTCAGAGGACTGCCAGCTGCTGTGACCTGTTCTGCACTCTGCTAGATTGCTGCTGTATGTTGAAGGACTGCTTTGCTGCCTGGAGCCTGTCTTGTGCTCTCAGAGGCCAGCTCTGCTGTTGAGCCGTACATCTTCACATGCACCCAGGACTACAAAAAGAGGAGACCGGGACCAACCTACTTGCCCATCCCTCAGAAGTGTATCACGGGTCGGATTGACTACGCAGCTTCTTCACTACGTTTTTCAACACAGCAGCAAATCAGTTTCAGTGGCCCTCTTCTAAAGGGGTATCCAACCTTGTGGAACTGTCTTTGGCTACAGCTTTTTGCCTTGTCGTGCTGGAGATTTTCAACTTCTATCACAGAGAATAAGGGCCTAATTACGAGGCTGGTGGTCCAAGGACCGCCATCCTTGCGGTGAGGGTCAGACCGCCTCAAATGTGGTGGTCCGATCACCACATTACAACCCTGGTGGGAAGATCCACCAGGGGACTGCCGTCTCTGCTGGGAATGTGGTTCCTGATGGTCAGACAGCAGTCTAAATTGCACTCAGCCAGGGCAGTGCTGACTTCAGTGCGGCCTGGCTGATTACAAACTCAGCTTTCTGTCAATCTTCTCATGGTGTGGGTACCCACAATGAGAAGGCTGTCAGAAAGCCAGTGCCGGGGAACACAAGGGGGACCCTGCCCAACCCATGCCCATGGGCAGTGCAAGGGCCCCCATGCCCAGCACCGTCAGAATACACACTGTCTGCTTCACAGAAACTGTGCATTCCGAGGGTGCTGTGTGCTACTGTATTTGCCTTGGCTCCCTTTGTAGCACAGTTCCCACTGTGCAGCCTGGTGGAAACCATGTACTACAATGTTCTCGCCAGTCAGCAAGGTGAGAAAATTGTAATACGCTCGGTGGAAGATGACACCTCCATGGAAAGTTGCGTCCTCCCCACGAGTTTGGCAGTCCCATGGTGGGACTGCCAAATTCATAATAAGGCCCTAAGTTTGAAAATAGAAATCTTCACTGTGGTTTTGACCCAAGGTTATCTGGTGACAGAGCTCTCTCTTCGGACACCTCCTGCATCCTTTCCCCATCTGAATTTTACCTTCTCAGAACAATTTTCTAAAATCTTTTTCCAACTCCAAAGATCAGTGCTTACCGGGACCAATCCACTTCTTGTATCAGAACCACGCTACATTGTAGTCGGCCATGTTATTTTACTTTGACCCGGTTTCGCTTAACAAGATGTCCACAATTGTCGCTTTGACATTTTAAGTTTTGGTTTTCACTAAAAACTTTAAAAATTAATAACTTCAATTCTACTTGTTAAGATTTTTGTTGTTTTCATGTCAAACAATTTAATACAATTTATTTCTTTGTTTTACTTCAATTAGCTAAATAAGTCATATCAGCTCTAGGAGAAAGGATTATACAGTTCATCTACAGATCAATGAAAACCCTTCTGGTTTCAGAAAAGAAAAAAAACAGCTCTCAGAGAAAAAAGCAGCCTCCGATTTAAACATTTTATTTGTTACAAATAAAAATGAAACCAAAAAAGGTTTGGATGAATTTGAGTGCACTGTCACCAGAGTTGATTTTAAACATTTTCTTTCTACATATGGAACTGAAACCAGAAAGGTTTTTGGTTGAACTGTAGATGAACCGTATAACCCTTTCTCTAAGAGCTGATTAATGGCCCAAGCTGTGGACTCCTTGTATTTCCCAAACCAGCAGAGCTTTCTGCAGGAGCCTTTGTACAGAAAAATACTTAGTTCAATAAAATGAAATGTTGTAAAGTTTTGAATTCACTGGAAACAAACACACAGTAGCATTTCCTCGCCTCCCTCTTCAAGCAGCAGATGCAATGAGTAGGCTGTTTTTCAGTGAAATAGAATGCAGCTCTCTCATAACCCTGATTGGGTGTTGCCAACCAATCAGTGTGAAGGTGTATTTCACAAAACTGAAAATGTGCTGGTATGACTGAGAGATGAGGAATGAGGAGTAGACATGATGGATGAGCAGTAGGAATGTTGGCTGAGGTATGAGAAGTACAAATGATGGAAGATGGATGAGAAGTACAGATGATGGAAAAGAAGTATGGATGATGGATGAGAAGTAGGGATGATGTATGATGAATGAGAAGTAGGGATGATCGATGAAAAGTAGGGATGATGGATGAGAAGTAAGGATGAGAAGTAGGGATGATAGATGAGAAGTAACAATGATTATGAAGGATGAGAAGTAGCGATGATGGATGATAAATAGGGATTATGGATGAATAATAGGGATGAAAAGCAGAGATGAGGGATGAGAAGTAGGGATGATGTATGATGGATGAGAAGTAGGGATGAGTATGATAAATAGGGATGATGTATGATGGATGAGAAGTAGGGATGATGGACGAGAAGTAGGGATGATGGATGAATAGTAGCGATGAGAAGTAGGGATGAAGGATGAGAAGTAGGGATGATGTATGGTGGATGAGAAGTAGGGATGATGGATGAGAAGTCGGATGATATACGATGGATGTGAAGTAGGGATGATGGATGAAAAGTAGGGGTGATGGATGAGAAGTAAGGATGATGTATGATGGATGAGAAGTAGGGATAATGGATGATAAGTAAGGATGATGTATGATGGATGAGAATTATGGATGATGGATGAGAAGTAGGGATGATGTATGATGGAAGAGAAGTAGGGATGATGGATGGGAAGTAGGGATGATGGAAGAGAAGCAGGGAGGATGGATGAGAAGTAGGGATGATGGTTGAGAAGCAGGGATGAGGAGTGAGGATGTCCTAAAATGGATTCCATACTCTGTGCTTTGTAGCTATGGAATACTCAGCAAGCCGATAATATCAGGCTGGCTGTGAGATGCATGTGGTGTACATAAAGGATTTTACTGCTTCTGCTTCTTAAGAAGCTGGAGATTCCTCTCTTTGAAAACTGTACTTAAGCTGGCAACAGACACGTACAAAGTTGGAGTCTGTCACCAGCTTCAGTACAGTTTTCAAAGTGTCAAAGTTAAGAAATAACATATTATTCTTGTTGCACCTTCACTTAATTCTACAAACCCTTATTAAGCATGTGACTTATATATGTGAATATGTATGTATATATATATTGACCATTCCACACTCCTCAATGTGTGGAATGAGGATTTTTTGTTTTGCAGGGCATTACACCTACATTCCTACCCTTTCTTTTCAATCGGGGCTGTCGCATGGGGAAATAACATATTACCCACAGTTTTTCATCTGCTTATCATGGATTGAAAAAAATAGTTTTGCTCATCCCACAATAGGCTACTGCAAAGAATATATCGACCACCAGTGAGCCACTTTGTCTACTTTCTTTGAATCTGTGTCTATGGGGCTCCAAGGACAGCACACTTGTCAGTGCGGTACACCACCACAGTAGAAACAATGGGGCATTATTTATCAAATTTGCACAAAATGCAGAGCAGCAAGCCACCTCACTGTGTTTGCGCTCCATGAAAGAGCGAGGGCAGGAATGCACAGATATTCACATTATCTGGTGCATTCATGCTCTCTGCCTGTGCTGCGCACAATGTGCTGCCAAGCACCAGTACAGACACCCTTGCCCCATGGTGCTATGGTTCCTGCATTGCAGACAGGGTTATTTCCTGCACAAAACATCCTCAGAGGCATTTTTCGCTTTCCACGAAAGAGGAAAAAATTAGGAGAAATAAACGTTTTTCTCCTTGTTATGCCTCCTCATGGGAGGCGCAGCACTTTGACGCATCCCCATGTCTACCTCTATTGCTAAATCTGGGAATGCGCAAAAACACACAGGTGAATGCGTGAGAACACCCATGCTCCACTGAAGTAGCGACCCACCGGGGCAGAGTAATTCAAGGCAGTGACTTGCGCTGTATTGCTTTACATTTACCAATCCACGCAGGGCCAAAATTTACCAATTAACGCAGGGTCACTAAAGGTTTTGTGTTGCCCTTGCACCCTCTTGTGCGGCGCAAGGGTGGCACAAACCTGGGATAAATATGGGCCAATGTGTATGGATACATTTTCAATGCATCTGCGAAATATCATAATTCAGAAGATATAACTCAACCGGTTTGTACATTAAAGGGTTGCCTTTCAGTGTAGTTAACCATAGTTTCCATCCTTCCTATTTTCACAGGTTGTAGGTCTCCACAGCTGATACAGCAATTTCGTGATGAACACTTAACTGAGAGTGATACAAATCACGAGGAATCCGCAGGATGACAGAAATAGCGGGGTAAATAATGACATGGCTAAATGGTGAGGAAAATTAAATTCCCTAGTTATAGCTGTGGTCATCGGCAGTTAATACGCTCATAAGTTAGGAGTTAGCTGTAAGAAGGTTTGCATGTAATTAAAAGGACAGAAAACACACGTTATTAAGCAGATGCCTCACTAATATCATTAGGAGGTAATTTGGCTTGCTCTTTTACTAGACAGCATTAGATTAAGGAAGGAATGCAGGCATCACACTTTGTTAATAGCTGTTGCAACGCAATTAGGTGCACTGTACAATGCAATCATGCTCATGAAGGGAACGAAAATGGGATACTAAAGAAAGAGATCGAGGTGGTGTGAAAGTAGAATGGAGAGACGAACAGCAGTAAAGAAGGAGAATCAGTGCTCTACAGGAAAGTCATAAGAAGGTCATACACAAGTGTCAATCCAGGCCACGTCAAGAAGGGGTTGAGGATAATGCAGGGCGGTGGGCCACTACTCCATTTACTCTACTTGATCAATGCAGACAAAACTGCCCTTCAGGCCACAAGGTTACTTGAGACTCACATGCTCAACAGAATATCGGACATCTACCAGCAGAGAATAAGAAAAGGCAGACAGAGTACTGTGCAAAATGGCGGCCGCACATCACCATCTGCTCAAGCGTCATATTAAAAAGGCGGTTGGAATGTGCGGGTACAGGACATGGGCGCCCTAATATTACGGCTTTGCGAGGTACATGATATTTCCATGTCATTATGGGTATTTAGCCTCCCTGTGGCCCTGTCTTTTAGAGGCCACCTGCCATGACTTAAAGGAACATTAGTGCAATGCACATGAAAGTTGGCAAAGGAAGAAGGAAGCTGGACAAGAGGAGCTGTGGGCAAACGAGCTGAAGAGAAGTGGATTGTGAGGAGTGGAATGACTGAGCTAAAGAAGGTCTGAGTCGTGTTCAAGCTTGCGGCTGGGTGTGATTGGTCTTCATCAGCTGGTGAGCTTAAAGGTGACGATTTTCACCAGAACCATTGCTCCTGAGGGACCAATGTCGAACTCATATGTTTTGTTGACTGCATTTGGGAATTCTTCTTCACGTTGCTGTTTGATCAGAAGGAGGGTGAGTGGCAACTGGTGGGCAAAGAGACTAGAGAATGGGTCACAGAGACAACGAATTGTATATTTACAGCCTAACAGCTTTCCCTGGACTTGGAGACCACTAAATCAGCAAGAAAAAGAAAGACAGTAGCAGTGTGTTTAGGCAATGATTGTCTCGCAGGATAATTGACAAAGAGGGCCAACAAAGGACACTAGAAGTGAAGATGTTGATGTGGATGTGCAAACATGTCATTGCTGTAAAACAGAGAGCTCAGAATTAGTGGTGAAGTGAAAGAATTGTTTTGGGCCTATAATTTCGGGATGTCATTGGTGGGCCATGAGAGAATTCCTGTTGTAACTTAGAAATGTGTCAGTTCAGTAGCTGAAGTACACATTAGGTGTAGTTTGTAACGAGGGGAGTCTGTTAGGCCACCAGGATTTAAATGTTCAGAAGTGGGTTGGAATAATGCAATTGATGGCATCGCCAGGCCCATAGGTTTTTGCCAGGTAGAGTTGGGTAGGCAGCCATGTGCTACACTGCCAGTGAACCAGCGCACAATATTTTTCTAAGCTAACACATTATGGTGAAATCAACATTTTTGATCACCAATGTTGTGGGGTTGGGGAATAATAGCAAAGCAGCAGGGCTAGGTGGAAGCAATAACTATATTGCAGTGAATAGGAGTGCTAGTTAAATTAAAATGCAGATATATATTTTTAGACTACCTTTACAGTGTCAAGCTGTACAAATGAAGCACACACAGAGAGAGCGCAACTGCACAGGAGCCCTGCTGGTTCCAGGAATAGGCCAGCAAAAGGAGCAGCAGTGCAAATTAATTTAGATTGAGCAAGAGGGGAATGTAAGAGAAGGTCAGGAAGGGTGAAAGAAAGTTGAAATGGTTTAACTGAATGTTGTGGCATCCTTGTGAAATATCCTTCTTAAGTCACACACTAGTTGAGATGTGGGAAGGGTACAGAGTGAACTGATTGTTTATGGGTTGAGCAGAGGGAATGGGAAAAGAGGAAATGATTGTGAGGCTTTCTATCAAGGGATCAAAATGAGTTCAACACAGTAAATTGACATACATGAAGATATTGGATTGGAAAGGTATCGACTACGTCAGGGGAATTAACTGCTAAACTACTATCCATAGCCTGCTTTTGGGACGCTAACATTGACTAAGCAGTATCTGGCCAGCGTGTATTGATTAATTTTGACATGTTTCAAACAAGCCTGAATGCTGTAACAAATTCAAATTGGGCTGTAAAATGCAACAAATAAAAAGTTATCTTCTTCTTCTAATGTTGAAGATAAACATCAGAAAAAAAGTATTCATCATGCTTACAGATTTAGGCTCCCTTTTAGTACGACAGAGTAAATGTGCTAAAAATGAGTTTATTAAAATATATGAGCACTTACATAGTTTGGTCATACGCTAGTTTCCCTTTTTAGGTCGGGAAATTAAGTCATAGCAAAAAAAAGAAGAAAGTAAAAAAAGAATACTACGCACAGATGCTTTGGAATGTTGATTAGAGCCTCTTCATGGGAGCAAACCATCTGATTGGGCAGTAATTGTATGAGGGCAGATAGGGAGAGGCACTCTTTTTAGTTCTTGCTAGACACAGCTTTGACGGTTTACCAAAGCTCATGTGATTATTGCAAATGACAGCCACAACAGCTGTATGAACAGCAGAACAGCAGAACAGCAGAAACATCACAATAACAGCAGCTGAGTCCGTAGTATTGACCAAAATAATGACCACAGCAACCATCACATCAGGGAGAATATCAGTGGCCACAGCTTCCAGCACAGTTTTACAGAGATAAGTGCAGCAATATCAGTGACCGAAGTAAAGCAGCTCTTGCCACAGGAAAAATTGACAGTGGTGGCCACAGATGCATCCTCGTTAGGAAAAAGAGCAACAAAAATAGCTTCTACTTCTGCGGGGACCACAAGCAAAGCAATATTAGCCACATCACCAGCCGCCACTATTGTAACAGTAAGAGCTGTGACAATAGTTGAAAGCTGATTAGTGACCACAGGCATGTATAGTGATTCTCCAAAATGTTAGGGGTAGTGGAAGTGACATCACACACTCTTTGACCTTAATGTTGTTATAGAAAGTGGCATCAGAAGACCTTCGAGCTTCAGTCTTACCAGGAAGTGATTCCACATGACCGTAATCCAGATTACATCACAATATCTGACAACAGTAAAGTTCCATAATACCTCTATGATTAATATAGCAATACAACATAAAAACACATGCCTATTTAAGATACCACTTATATTCGGTGTTCACAATAAATGACAGGGGAACATACATTGTTTTTCTTTGTATTACTTAACAAGTTATGTGTTCATGTGAAGAAGATATAACAAACTATCATGATTTGATAGTTCCCTTAGCGTACAGCACAATGAGAAACATTGATAAATCACAGAGAGAGAAAAAGAGATTAAAAAAAGAAAATAGCATATATGCACACGTATTATTTGAAATAGACCATAAATGTATTATGTACTATGTTGTTTATTTAAGTTACTTGTAAATTATTCAATTCTGTTAAAACATTTTGATTTATGATAATTTGCAAAGCACTACCACTCATGTGAAGCACAGAGGTGTGGAAGTTATTCAAGTACCACTTTTCACATAATAACAATAATAAAACATGGCAAAATGTGTCCGCATAAATTCCTTTCTTATTTAATCTGAAGATTGCAGATTGTACCGCTGTAATGTACTTAGTTTTACAATCCTAAACCATAATGCCCAAACCCAGGGGAAGCTGCAGAAAGTAAATAGTGGTCATCAAGACACTGTTTATCTTGAATGAATGAATAAGCCATTAATCTAAAGCGCAGCTGTAAAAAGTGACTTCCCAGCGACGAAATACTTAGAAGGTGGGCGCTTGTTTAGAGCGACTAAATGGTGAGAAATAACCAAGGTTTCAGTTGCTTTTTGAAAGTCTGTTTATTTTGGGAAAACTCAAATACTATATGGAGAAGCATTCCACAGTTTGGGGACCAAGAAACAAGAGGAAGGGTCACTCAAGTAAGCACAGCACACTCCGAGGACCTGCAACAATAACTAATTAGAACATCTCAGAGATCTAGTGAGACGATGTGCATGAACTTTTCTCCTCAGATAGATTGGACGTCTATTTGTAGGTGCTTTCAAAGTCAACAGAAGCTTCTGTTCTTGGAGGGGCAACTGGTGATCTTTGAAGATGTTGGGCCATAATACATGCCTTTAACTGTATTGAGTGATCGAAGCGAGTGAACCCAACCTCCTCTAGAGGGGGTTCTGATGGTTTCTTCCCCCAATATTTTTTTTTAAATATCTTCAGATGGTAAATTTTTTAGCACAATTTTGACATACATTTTCTAAAAATCCATAGGCTCTGGAAGGGCATCCATTAAATATTCAAGGCATTTTATTGTATACCAGACTAATGACAGGTGATGTTCCACAGGAGTTGACCCCATTTTCTCTCAAATATGCTGTGGGGACCGTGCACATCAAAAATTACCTCCATTGTGTCAAGGCAAACATTTTTCAAGGATGCTTAGGATGCTTCCCATAAGCCGTGGGTGGTCACTCAAGCCAAATTTACATATGAGATGCCAGTAGCTGTTTGCCATTAGTGCAGTCCATAAACCATGAACTACCCTTATGACAACAATTACCTTCAGAATATCAGGGCCAACATTGTCCCTGGATGCACCTCTCCCATATGCCATGGTTGCTCTTCTTTTGCCAGTAGTTAACTCCTATGTGCCAGTGGTAGCATATTGCCATGGAAGCTCTATGCCAACATTTCCTCCAGTAATCCAGAGTTAGCAGTTTTGCACTAATGCCCCATGCCAAAATATATCTCTAGTATGCCGGTGCCATCATTTTGCCATGGTTCTTCCTAAGTGCAAATTTTAAACACTAGTGTGACCCAGTATGCCAGTACTTTGTCACTGGTGAATTGCCTCCAATATGCCAACACTACCATTTTGCAATGAGAGGCCTTATAACGGCAAATAATTCCTTCAGTATGCCATGGCCAATGACAGACTTGCAAGCATAACACCACAATTTCACTCACTATAATTCACTCATTCATAGTCCCTCTCTTGCACTCAGTCTTACTCTCGCTCACCTGCATGCACTCATGTTCTCAATCATTTCCAATTAGACTTCTCACTTATTCTCATCTGACTCATTCATTTGCACTTGTTGATAGGTTACTGTCACTCAATCACATTTACTCACTCACACTTACTTTTATTTAGTGTCACCCATATTTATTAATTCATGCTTACTCCTACTCGCTCATTCTCGCACATTCTGACTCACTCATTTTCACTCACAGTTACATTCACTCTCATTCACTCATTATCATTCATTCTTCCTCAGATCCCTCACACTCTCGAACACTTCCTCACACTCGTTTTTATTCATTCTTACCCACTCAATCTCACTCACATGCACCTTGTGTTTCACTCATTCACTCATTCTCACTCACTGATTCACTAATACTGACAATCTCACTCATTCTCACTCACTACCTCTCTCTCTCTTTCTTGCATGTACACACACATGTTCACACAGACAAATGATCAGAGATACACGTCTACTCTCTCACAAACACACGCCCACTCACATACACAACATACATTTAAAAGTATTCTAATTTGCTTATCACAGCTGCCAACAAAGGTTCTGTTACAGCTGCTGGTGCTCCATTGTTTATTATTATTTATTTCCTTCTACTACGTTACTATCCACTATTTGCATAATGATAGATGGGCAGAAAAGAGGTCTTAACATGTATACGATGTGAATTACCACTGTGTTATTGGCACTGATTCTGCCACCTCTGACTGCCAGGTGTCACACAATAAGTGGCAGGTGTCATATGGGATAAGCCAGGGATCACAACTGCAGTGCCTGACAACTCCTAAATGACATCTATGACCATACAATAGCAACATCTTCACTGCAGCTTTAATCACACTATTGAAAACTCTTTCCACCACAACAGGAAAAATAGCAAAAGCGACACATATATTCATAGAAAAGGTTTCAGATTCCATCATAGCAGGGATAACAGGAATGACCACAGCAGCAACCACATTTATCACCATAGAAGGGACCGGAGCAGCATTAAGAGCTGCCATAACAACTTCAAACACTGGATCCACAACAGCAGCGATACTGCAGGAGCAACAGCAGTGACTATAGCTGCAGTCACAGCATGGGAAATGCCAGCTGCCAGCACAGAAGGGAAGGCAGCTTCAATCACTTAAGCAGTAACCACAGCTGCAACAATAGTAGAAATGACTGCTGTCAGTAATGCAGAGATAACAGCAGTAATCACAGTGCAACCATATTAGGAAAAACATACAGCTGCCAGACAGTAGAAATCACAACAGTGTCAACAGTTGTCACCACTGCAAGGACTACATGAGACACAATTGCCATTATCACAGTAACAACAACAGTGGCAAGTACAGCAGGAAACACATAGGAGACCACAGATATAATGAGGGCACCAATAAGAGCAGCAATGACAGCTGCCACAAAAGTGACAATATGTTCTACTACAACGGTGACCATAGAGGGAACAAAAGGAGGGACACTACTAGCCACAACTGTAACCATCACAGATGCAACAGCAGCTGCAACAATAGTTATAAGCATAGCTGGCACCACAGCTCCCACCCTGGCTGTAAGCACAGCAAGGGGCAACAGGAGGCCCGTCTAGTCATTGAAAAGACCACATCTGCGACCAAAGCAAGGACCCTGGCAGCCAAAGCAGCAACGATAACAGCAGTAATAACAGCTGTAAACAAAGGAGGGACTATAACAGTAACTACAGATGCCCCCAACAGCAGGGGACAGAACAGCAAACACAGTTGCCACCATGGCAGAAACAATAGCAGCAACAACAGCTAACAGCAAGGAATGGACTAATAACATCAACCACAGCAACAACAAAAGCTGTCACCACAACAACTCTGCTATAGCAACTACAGCAGTGACTACAGCTGTCTGCACGGAAGGGACCAAAGCTGTAAATATAGCGGAGATAACAGCTTCAATCTGAGCTGATGCAAAAAAGGCAACACCAGCAGTGACAATAGCTTTTACCACAAAGGGTCTACAGCAGCTGTCACTACAGCTATCATGAAAGTAACAAGATGACCTGTAACAATAATTGCAAGCACAGCAGAATACATAGCAGTGACAACAGCTTCTACCACACCTGCAACATAGTAGGGACCACAGTAGGAACCAAAACTGCCACCATGTCACTATGACAAGGATAACAACAGTAACCTTAGCAGCAACCACAACAATAATCAAACATGCCACTATAGAAGAGACCAGCTTCCAATAGGGCAAAGGCCAGAGCAACAAATCAGCTACTGTAACATATAGACAACAGCAATAATTAATGCTATAAGCTCAGCAACAACCACAACAACAACCAAATCTGCCATCCAGCAACAAGTAGCAGAGTCCCAACAGCAGTATTGTTTGTCATATTAGACAGAAAGATATTCTTTTAAAGAAAGAAAAAATACACCCTTCCTATTTCAAATTTGTATATTCAATGATTAACAGTGTTCCCTTCCTCAAGGTTTGGGTCACTCTCATGTCCTTTCTAAGGTACACTCATGGCCTTTCTATGGTATGAAGAGTTAACAAAACTGAAATTTGAAACAATATTTTCAAAAGATGTCAAACCCTCACACACAAGTTAGTGGCATGCTTTATCAATGGATCAATTCTCGAGTGGGAGACCACATCCACTCAAACAACTGAATCTCAATTCCAGGACCACAATGTGTGTATGTATCACACATGCAGACATTGAGGACTGGAGTTAAGGACCAATTCATTTCAATCGTATGGATCGGGGGCATCAATACTGTTTCATTCACTCACCCTAAAGGTGACAGTTGCACATCTTTTGTAAGCATAAAGAGTCTGTAGAGATTAAGAAAAAAGCTTTGAACAAGACCTGACACCTTAAATCTATTGACATATAGGACTGCTGACTACCCTGACACATACAGATGCATACAACTTCTAGTGGAGGTGGTTTCCACTTAGCAGTAGACTTTGGGCCTGATTTAGAGTTTGGTGGAGGATGTTACTCTGTCACAATTGCGACAGATATCCTGTCCGCTGTATGACCATTCCATAGCCTATGGAGCTCGTAATACGGCAGACGGTACATCTGTCAAGTTTATGACAGAGTAATCTGTCCACAAAATTCTAAATCAAGGCCTTTATCTTTTTATACTTTGCCAGTTTAGCCATTCATCGGACCTTGGGAGGGTCGTTAAAGGGATCAAAACCTTCAGTTAGAGCAGTGACCACAGTTACCATCATGACAGGGACTACAACAGAAACAAAAGCTGTCTGCAAGGCAGGGACATCAGCATTGAATTCAACTATAGTTACAGCATGTACAACATTAAGAACAATACCCGCCACAACAGCAGGAACCACAGCAACAGCAGTAACTACCACCATAGCAAGGGCAACTGGCTGAACATAACAATGGATCTTTGATGGCCCTTATGTCACTGACCCCTAAAGTTATATACTGATCCTTCCTCACATGGGGAGATCCAGATGCTGACCAAGTGCTCTACCTTCCCCCCCACCTACTGAAGGAGACAATCTTGGGGATACTACTGGGTGTGAATTGACTGCCACACAGTCTGGACAGACCCTAGACTACGGTTTTGGGATGAGATTTTGAGGATGGCTTGGGGTGTGCCTGGGATCCTTATGGGTGGCTGGAGGCCTGCACCTGCCGCCATGGTGTTGGGGTAGCTGATGGGTTAATGACCCACTGACCGGCACCCTGGGAGACCATGGCAATCACTCACATAGCCCTCCCAGAGGCTATGTTGTAACTGCCATTGGAGGCACCTAGCGGGGAATCTTATGCCCCTGTGATTTGGGAGTCCTATGAGGACACTGGCTGGCCCTCCCTCTGTTAGCACAGAGTTGCTCTTTTGAGTACCCCTGACTCAGGTCCCAGGAACTGCATCTCCTTGCCCTGGATGTCTAGTCGCTGTGGAGGGCAACCATTGAGGGCCTGGTTAGGCCAAAAACCTCCAAACCTCCGCCCCCTCAAAAGACAATCATGGCTATGCTGGCAGCCTCCTCTACCCCAGTGGACCTGATCTGTCACTTAAAGGGTACT
The DNA here is from genome assembly GCF_031143425.1 of Pleurodeles waltl. Classification (NCBI taxonomy): domain Eukaryota; kingdom Metazoa; phylum Chordata; class Amphibia; order Caudata; family Salamandridae; genus Pleurodeles; species Pleurodeles waltl. The sequence goes on from NC_090442.1 coordinate 524,323,052, forward strand.
CTTGAGAAACACATTGTAATGTTTGACAAGGTGCGTCAGGTTCTCCAGGACTCTAAAATGGCTATGGAGACACAACTGGGAGCCATCCAGATGGAAACAGGCTCCTAGGGTGGATCAAGCTAAACTGACAGAGAGAGTAGATGAGGCGGAATCCTCTCTGACCTCCGTGCTACTCCCCTCAGTGGCAGTCCAGGACCAACTGAAGCTCCTACAAGCTAAAGTGCACAACCTCAAAGCACAGACAGAGGATGCAGAAGGGTGATCCAGACATAATACCGTTTGTTACCTTGGCTTTCCCAAGAAGGTGGAAGGACCGAATGTGGAGCTTTTTCTTGAAGCCTGCTTGACCCAAACAGTCCTGGCCAGCCATGTTATTAAATTCCTTTCAGAGGAGAGAGCGCACTGCAACCTGGGTCACCCAACTGCTCCGGGGGGGCCTCCAAGCCAGGTGATTTCACGTCTCCTCAATTACAGAGACTGAGATCTCCTCTTACAGTTGGTCCGTGCTAAGGGTCACTGGACCCATGATGGCAGCACCCTCACAGCATACCCTGATTACATGTAAGAGGTCCAGAGGCAATGCAATACCTTTGAGGCAGTAAAAGTGCAGCTGCTGTCCCTGGGATTGATGTATGCTCTGCTGTTCCTGCAAAACTGAGGGTGGTGTATGCCGACACAACCCATTTCTTCACTACTCTGGCCTGGTCATGGTCTTGCTTCACAGCTCAAATCGTTTCCGGGTGCTGGCTCCCAAAGCTGACCAAGACTGTGCTAGGCGCTCCCGGCTCAGTGTCCTTGGATGGGGACTCCACTATTGCCTCAGTGAGGTCTCTGTGGTGAGAGATGCCCAAACAGTGATCATTATTGGGCTTGTGAGTGAACTGCAACATGCCAGGGATGAGTGGGGGAGGGTTTTGGGGTGGCCTCTCACGAGGCACCTAGAGGTCATGGTTGACTGCAGGACTTTTCAGGGATGCTTTTGCTCCATACGGGGTCCTGGGATTTTCAGGCCCATGCTGGACCTTTCTTAATTAACCTCTTTGTCAGGCCCTCAAAGACTTTTGCCAGGATTGTTCAGCATTGAAGTTACGCATTAGCTACTAAATGCTCTGTTAGGGAATTTGTGGCATGATGCCCTTTGGTCTCCAAGCCAAGGGAGTAGGTGTTATTGTTTTTGTTTTGGTTATTCTCACTTGCAGGGACAGAGTGGGGCAACAGAGGGGTGGAGGGTGATGTGATTTTTATGCGGGGTACAGATGTTGGCAGACCCCCTGGACTCTACATGGCTGCCACATATGATACATTAACATGGAACATTAGAGATATGGCCACCCCTTTATGCTGCCATTGCACAAATGTATACCTCAGGTGCGGACATGTACACATATTCTGCCTGCAAGAGATGCACTTTATTGTTGCTGAGTTAGATAAGGTATCTCAGTGCTTGGGTGGGCAGGTGTTGGGCATGGGGTACTCTGCATATACCATAGAGGTGATGATATGAATTGTCCCGGGAGTTCCATTTGTGCAGCAAATGGTTGATCTGGACGGTCGTTTTGTGCTGCTAGAAGGAACATTTGATGGGCGTTCATTATTGATTATTTCACTATTTGCCCCTAATACACTCCAGGGCGACTTCCTGCATACTCTGCCCCTGGCCCTACTTACAGACCCCCAGGCTCCTAGTCTATGGGGAGGAGATTTTAATTGCGTACATTCCACAGAAATTGACTGATCAGTGCCCCCCCCTTGCATGGGACACAGGGCTTGCAGGCAAGTAGACATTTCAGAAACTCAAGATTCACAACACACCTCCAAGATATCTGGCGGCAGAGTCACCCTGAGGATGCAGAATATTCGTATTATATGCCCCAGGGCATTAGATACATACCAGACTGGACTATATGGTCTGTGATACAGAGTTCTGGCATGTGTGCAGAGTTAAGAATATCTTGGCCGCACGACCTCAGACCACAGCCCTCTCAGGCAACCTTCTGCTGGGGGAAACCATGGCTCCAATTTCAACTTGCCATCTGCAGACTGAGGCCCTCCAGGATGCTGCGTATAGGAACACCATTAGTGATCATGTGATTCAATATTTTGAGGATAATGAGGGTTTCGTGAGGTATAGGGGAGTGGAATGGAATGCAATGAAGAGGGCATGCTAAACAAGACTTTGTGGGGGGAACGGGCATTCCTCCTTTGTAGTGTGCTGATGCTAAAACTGCCCCTGAACACCACTGAAATAGGGGCAGTGATGGTGGTTGAGGCCCGAGCATGACCGTGGGACCTGAGGAGGCAGCATAGGAAAGAAACCCACCAACTTAGCAATATTGACTATAATGCTTCATTGACCCGACGACACGTGAATGGGGACAAGCCTGGCCGCACACTGGCATGGCTACTGCACTGTGCGGCACCTAGAACTATTATCGGAGTGATTTGCACTCCTACTGATTTGGTGGTGCACCCTCAGGCAGATATGTGCAAAGGCGAGTCAGTAAGGAAGGAATTGGGTAAATTGGGATTGTTGGAAAGGCTGCTGATGCCCAGAGGACCAGGTAGGGGATTTGGTAGACTGGCACGCACTACTATTGCAACTCTGGAGCATTACTAGGATGAGGATGTTGTTGAAGTGTATGACCCGGGGCCTTGGCAGGCTTGGGTGACTTGTATAATGATGATGATCTGTGCTCATTTTAGGATTTGCAGGCTGTCAGTGACCTGGAAGCTGGCCAATTTTTGGCATACAATGCTATATTACTAGAGATTAGAAATACCTGTGGGGCAAGCAGGCCCTGGCCCTGTTTAATGGGCTACAATGTATATTGACACATTGGTTGGGCCGTAAAGCTGTTACAGTGCTCTATGCGATGCTACAGGGCACAGATGCGTGTCTTGCACTATGGAGTAAGCCCCTCTGGGATGCATGCCTGGGGTCATATTGGACTACTAAACAATGGGAAATGGCATTTGTGCAGATTAAGCAGTTATATTGCAACACCGATTGAAGTTCACCCAATTCAATGACCTCCACCACACATATCTTACACCTCAGCATCTGCATAGGATGTTCCTAGGAGTGGCCCTGTTGTACCCCCGCTTTGGTCACCAGGACGCAACTTTGGATGCAGGTTATGAAAAGTATCCAAGGTGATTGATGTGCAACTGACAGCTGACCCTCTAATGTACTTGCTTGGCTTAATACATTGCATGAAGTGAACTAAACACTACTTTAAGCTTGCAGACCTGGCTATGGCCATTTTCAAGCAACTGATCACCATGTCCTGGAAAGCAGGGTAACCACCCACAATTGACTGCTGGCTCCAGGCTGTGCTTAGATGGGCGACAGCGGAAGCTGATGTAATGGTAAATGACACACAGACACGAGGGGTCCTGTAAATCTATGAACTGCAAAGGTGCTAGGCAGCCAATTGCACACCAGCGCAGGGGTAAAGGACAGGAATGTACTGTATTGCATAAATACACTGCATTCCTGCCATTTCACATTGGCGTTGGGTAGCGCCGCAAAAAGACTTGCGGCGCTGCCCTGCACCAGTTCCCCATAAATAAGACCTTAAAGATAAAAGTTGAGGGCTAGATATTGCATGGGGTTGAGTCACATTTATGGACATACCAGAAGAAAAATCTCATCTTTTAAACACTGTAATGCACTCAAATGTACTAACGATAAACCTGCTAAACATATGTGTGAGGTCTTAAAAACTGATGTCACTTCTTGAGAAGTCAGTTACTGAGAGGTCATGGGTTGTGTTGGCACTCCCTGTGACTTAACGTGTATGTCATGCACTGTGATGTCACATGCCATGATATCACTTGCATACTACCTAACTTGGTTAGTCCCCTCACTTATTTTTTTAGGACTTGTGCCCTGATCGTAAGTACTATTTTAGCAAAGAACCTGGACTCACCAGGGCTAAATGCACAGTAAATGGTTGGTTATTATGCAAATTAGTTGACTCAATGTGTCCATCTCTTCAGATATCAAAAGGAAAGTATGTTATTGTATTGAAGTGATCCTCTTTAAATATTGTTTTTAAAGATCATGTCAGAGTGTCATCAGGGTACATACCACGTGTTACCTCTTCCTGTATTTTGTCAGTGGGACAAAGTGTGTGTATGCGTGAGTCAATGCCTTAAAAAATGCCCCCCCATGGAAGTGACCCTTGCTCAATTCAGATAAGGCAATGCACTACTTATTCAGCTTACCGAATTCACTGCTATTGCATTTTAAGTTATTGGGTACCCTGGATGAGCTGGTCTCACCCTCAGCCACGGGCACCCCTTCCACCCCGACACCCCTGTGATGTCTGATGACATCAGTGCACGATCGTGTGCTAACTGTTAGAAATGGGGTTTCTGGTTGGCTAGGGTATGCACCTCAGCCAGGCAGAACTTACCCACTCTAGTCAGGGCAAGAGAGTTACACGTCCAAGATAACCCCTGCTCACCCCCTTGGTAGCTTGGCACGAGCAGTCAGGCTTAACCCGGAGGCAATGCGTAAAGCGTTTGCACAACACACACATACATGTGACGCAATATCCCCACCACAAAGGAAACACAACACCAGATTATATGAAAATATACTGTATTGTACACAACGTAATTATCAGACCAACATTACATAACAGTACTATCCTGCTACCTTAGCAGCTGTCAGAACGTTACACATTAGTTACTCTGCAAACTAGCAGTAGTCACACATAACACACAGGTCACTCAGTATTCTGCAACATAAGCAGTAGTCAGGAAACACGTAATTACATTAGAACACTTGTCATAAGGATATCATAAAACGCCCATAGTAGGAACATTAGAAAACCTATGGCAAGTTAGGGAAACATATTAGCAAGTCATGTCCATAAAAGGAACATGTGCACATATATGTAAAAGCATCCTAGAACAGGTAGGCAATAAATCACAATTAGCAAGGTCTGTAGAAAGAGCTTGGATTATAATATTATTGGTCCGTTTAAAAGTACGTGGTGAAGGATAGAGGCACCCTCCGTGCCTTGAAGACAAGGAAGAAAGGGGCCCCCAGCGCTCCTCTGCGCAATGAGGGGGCCTCCTTAAAGTCCTGGGGAAGAGGGGGGCGGCACGCACCCCCTCTGTACTGTTGACGGGCCCCTCCTGGGGCCCGGGATCACTGGGGGCCCCCCGGGCCTCCACCGACCCTCCTGTGGGGGGGCCAAGGTCACCCAATGCTTAAAGGAGGAGGGGGGCGCCTCGCACCCCCTCCTGGTTTCCACACGGGCCCCTCCGTTAGCCTCTGGGGTCTCCCTGGGCCTCCGGGGCCCTTCCTCAAAGGGAGACCCGAACCAAAATACTTCCGGGCCCGCGAGGGGGCCAATCCGTGAGCCGGGGGCCAGGGCGAGCCTCCGGCGAGGCTGCCGCCCGGCCCGAAACAACAGGGGAGTCCTACGGGACTCCTCCACGCGAGGGAGAGGCGTCCTCCTCTCCCTCGCCGTCCCTCTGACGTCGCGGCCCAAGGTGGGGCCTGCTGGTGCCCCGGGGGCGCCCTGAAAAGCGCGCGTCTCCCGGGAGCACGATAGGAGCGGGCTCACTCCTTCCTTCACTTCTCCTAGTGCCCCGGGGGCACTAGAGCCGGCGCAAACCTCGCGCCTGGAATCAGATGCTCTGCCCGGGCTGCGGCGGTGATTTTATTCAAAAAAATGCGCCGTAGAGAGCGCAAAGGCACCAAGAGGCTCCCGGGTTGCGGCGGTGAATTTCCATCAAGCGCTTTTCACAGCACTAAGAAAATTATGCAGCCTGGGCTGCGGCGGTGATTTCCCTGGGCACAAGAAAGGCGCTTTCAAAGCGCTACGACACTCATGCTGCCTGGGCTGCGGCGGTGATCTTCGGCAGCATTTCCATAAGGGCGCTTTTCCCCTAAGCGCTAAGGCAATACTATAGAAAATCGGTGCAGGGGTCAGGGGCCACAGCACCCTGCCCCTGGGAACAGTAATCAAGGAAAAGGTACAGGGCTGGTGGGCCCAGCTACAGGCCAGCACAAGGGGTGCAGATGGTGGCAATTCCTCCTAGTGACCAGGCAGGTCACAGGTCAGCACAGCAGCAGCAGTCCAAGGCGGTTTCCTGGTGAGTCCATTCATCAGCGTTCTGTGTCCAGTTTCAAGTTCCAAGAATGTTCAAATTGTGGGGAAAATTCCCCTGTACTTATAGTCCATTTTTACAGTGTTTTACAATGACAGGGAGAGGAGGTTCCAGCCAGTTACAACTGGTTCTGGGAGTGCCCCCTCTCTCCTTTCAGCACAGGCTCCAAACATCAGTGGGGGGTTAACGACCCTATTGTGTGAGGCCAGGGCACAGCCTTTACAAATGTAGGTGTGCCCCGCCTCTCCCTTCTCTCAGCCCAGGAAGACTATTCAGCATGCAGATGCACCTTGGTGACACCTCCACCCTCCCTGTGTACAGGCTGTCTGAAAAGTATGCACAAAGCCCCAACTGTCACTCTGCCCAGACGTGGATTGGAGTCAAGCTGCAAAACACCAGAATTATAAGCACAGATAAATGCGCACTTTCTAGAAGTGGCATTTCTGTGATAGTAATAAATAATACACCCACACCAGTAAGCAGTATTTATTATCACCATCACAACCATACCAAACACGCCTACGCTACCCCTCATAAATCAGACAATACCCCTTAGACATAAGGCAGGGCATTTCTAATGCAATCCTATGAGAAGGCAGCACTCACAGCAGTGAGACACCAAGTTAGGCTGTTTGTCACTACCAGGACAGGCCAGGCAATATGGCACATGTCCTGCCTTTCTACATACATGGCACCCTGCCCATAGGGCTAGCTAGGGCGTACTTTAGGGGTGACTTACATGTAGTAAAAGGGGAGTTCTGGGCCTGGCAAGTAAATTTAGATGCCAGGTCCCTGTGGCAGAAAACTGCGCACACAGGCCCTGCGCTAGCAGGCCTGAGACAGGTTTGAAAGTCTACTTCAGTGGGTGGCGCAAGCAGCGCTGCAGGCCCACTAGTAATATTTACAGGCCCTGGGTATAGAGATACCACTGTACAAGGGACTTATAGGTAAATTAAATATGCCAATTAGGTATAAGCCAATCATACCAACTTTAGATGGGAGAGCACCTGCACTTTAGCACTGGTCAGCAGTGATAAAGTGCTCAGAGTCCTAGAGCCAACAGCGAGAGGTCAGAAAAACCAGGAGGAAGGAGGCAAAAAGACTAGGGATGACCATGATTATGGCCAAAAGTCCAACACTAACCTCATCAGAGGCTGCACTTCATCGTGATCAGAAGACAAATGCTTGCATTTCTCCTCTGATCAGGGGTGGGGGGGACAGAGAGGTATCAAAGGAAAGGAAAGGCCTTTCCTTTCCTTTGATGTCTCTTTGAGCATTTCTGCAGCCCAATCATGAAGTGATCGGGCTGCAGAAATGCCCACTAGACACCAGGTAGTTTTTCAATATAAATGATGAAGAGGAGCGACCCCTTGAGCAAGGGTCACTTCCCTGGGGGGGCATTTTTTAAGGCATATTCTGCCTACTTTTTTTTACCTCAGGGGAGAGAACCCTGAGGCAAGGGTCGCTCCCCTGGGGGGGGGGAATTTCTTTTAGGCCATTTGTGTCTCCCTTGGGGGCAGATAAGCCTCTTTCTATTAGGTCGATCTGCCCTGGGGGGGGGGGGGGGCGGGGCAGAAACCACTTAGGCACCAGGGATTGGGGTCTGTGTGTGTTTTGCCCTTGGGGCACATTACTGTTGGCCATTTCTGCCCCTCTTGGGAGAAGATCAACCTATTTTTATAAGAACCATCTGCCCCTGAAGGGGGCACAGAGCCCAGTAGAGACCAGGGAAGATTTATTTTTTTTAAAGGGTGGGGTTATGGCCATATGCCCAACCCAAATAAATGGGGAGAAAGTTGTTCTGCCCACTGGTGGGCAGATGGGGCAATTACCCTCTATCTACTCCCTAGGGGGGCAGCAAACCTACTAGATGCCACACCCCAACTGGAGGGGGTAACTGTCTTTCAGCTCTCCACCCGCACACTAAAACATCTTATTCCATGGCAAGCAGGAGGACATTTGATTATTTTGGGTTTTGGTTTTCTATTTGGGACATGAGAGCTTGTCTAACTCTCAAAATCGTCCCACTTGGAATGGTGAGAGCTGCACTTTTTGGACTTTGCTGCCATGTAGAAAAATCTACGAGATCTAGATACATCCTAAAACTACTGGGTGAGTCCAGGGTGATATGCTTCATATGCACCCGCACCATTTTCCTACCCACGATGCCCTACAACCTCCAACTTTCCTTGAAATCACACATTTCCCCCCCATTTTTGTGATAGAACCTTCCGGAATCTCTCTTGGAATCCCCAAAATTTCTACCATCCAGCATTGTTGCATCTATACCAATAAAAATTCTGCCCCACTTGTCAGCCTAAAAATGCTTTTTTTCCAAATTGCCATTTTGGATCCCCTTTGGTTCCCCCTCAATTTTGACATGTTTTTTACTTTTCCCTGTCACAGGCACTTGGCGCACCTACACCAGTGAGGTATGCTTTTTATTGGGAGACTGAGGGGAACGTAGGGTGGTAGGAAATTTGTGCTTGTGCAGTGATCCCACACAGAAATGTGGGGAAAATTAGATTTTTTAGCTAAATTTGAAGTTTTGCTGAGGTTTCTGGGTAAAAAATACACTGGGGGATCCACGCAAGTCACACCTCCCTGGACCCCCTCAGGTGTTTAGTTTTCAGAAATGTCTGGGTTTGGTACATTTCCCTAGATGGCTGCTGAGCCCAGGACCAAAAACGCAGGTGCCTCCCCCACACAAAAACAGGTAGTTTTGTATTTGATAATTTTGATGTATCCATGTAGTGTTTTGGGGCATTTCCTGTCGCGGGCACTAGGCCTACCCACACAATTGAGGTACCATTTTTATTGGGAGATATGGGGGAATGCTGGGTAGAAGGAAGTTTTTGGCCCCACTCAATTTACAGACCTTTGCAGCACCGGAATATGAGGAAAAAGTGGCTTTTTTGCCTAATTTTGAGGTTTGCTAAGGATTCTGGGTAACAGACCCTGGTGAGAGCACCACAAGTTACCCCATCCTGGGTTCCCTTAGGTGTCTAACTTTCAGAAATGTCCAGGCTTCCTAGGTTTTCCTAGGTTCCAGCTGAGCTAGAGGCCAAAATCTACAGCTAGGCACTTTGCAAAAAACAGGTCAGTTTTCTTTGGAAAAATGTGATGTGTCCGTGTTGTCTTTTGGGGCATTTCCTGTTGCGGCCACCAGGCCTACCCACACAAGTGAGGTACCATTTTTATCAGAAGTCTTGGGGAAATGCTGGGGGGAAGAAAATGTGTGGCTCCGCTTAGATTCCAGAACTTTCTATCACCAAAATGTGAGGAAAAAGTGTTTTTAGGTCACATTTTGAGGTGTGCAAAGGATTCTGGGTAACAAAATCTGATGAGAGCCCCAAAGGTTGCCCCATTCTGGATTCTCCTAGGTGTCTAGTTTTTAAAAATGCACAGGTTTGGTAGGTTTCACTATGTACCGCCTGAGCTAGAGGCCAAAATCCACAGCTAGGCACTTTCCAAAAAACACGTCAGATTTCAATGTAAAAATGTGATGTGTCCATGTTGCGTTTCCTGTAGCGGCATTAGGCCTAACCCACACAAGTAAGGTATCATTTTTATCAGGAGACTTGGGGGAACACATAATAGAAGAACAAGTGTTATTGCCCCTTGTCTTTCTATACATTTTTCCTTCCAAATGTAAGACAGTGTGTAAAAAAGAAGTCTATTTGAGAAATGCCCTGTAATTCACATGCTAATATGGGGATCCGAGATTCAGAGCTGTGCAAATAACTACTCCTTCTCAACACCTTATCTTGTGCCCATTTTGGAAATACAAAGGTTTCCTTGCTACCTATTTTTCACTCTTTATATTTCATCAAATGAATTGCTGTATACCGGGTGTACAATGAAAACCCATTGCAGGGTGAAGCTCCTTTATTGGCTCTGGGTACCTAGGGTTCTTGAAGACCCAACAAGCCCTATATATCCCGCAACCAGAAGAGTCCAGCAGACGTGACGGTATATTGCTTTAAAAAATCTGCCATAGCTGGAAAAGGTATAGAAGAAAACGTGGACAGAAATGGCTCTTTTTCACCTCAATTTCAATATTTTTTTATTTTAGCTGCTACTTTCTGTAGGAAAACTTTGAAGGATCTACACAAATGACCCCTTGCTGAATTCAGAATTTTGTCTACTTTTCAGAAATGCTTAGCTGTCTGGGCTCCATCTATCGAACTCTAAATCAGGCCCAAAATCTTTTATGGTTTCTTCCTTTCTTGCTTTGCAAACACAGCAGAGCTTGGTATCATATTTTTTCACTCCAGTTTGCCCTTAAAGTATTGAACATGTCTAATTTAGTATCCAACAGCATAATATTATCTATAATAATAAATGTCAGTGTGTATAGTGCACCGTTGTCCATGTATTATCTTTATCATTTAGGGCTGTAGGACGAAAGAGTGGTATTCCTTTATTTTCACAGTAGTGATGCTCTGATCTTTACTTTTAAGCCACTCATGGGTAGCATCAGAACAAGAATAGAGCCGGCCCCAATGCTGTAGTGCTCAGGGTGCACCAGGGTGCGCTGGGTGCACCAGCACCCTTGACATGTTCACTGCCTGCAAAGCAGACAGCGAACATTGCAACGGTGCTGGCCATGGGGGCCCCTGCACTGCACTGCCCACGCCAAGTGCAAGTGCAGTGCAGGGGCAACTCTGGTGCCCCCAGCGCCTGTTCTCTGCCAGCCTTTTCATGGTGGTGCCACCACCATGAAATCCCTGGTGGAGAACAAAGTCGTATTCGTAATTAGGATCGCCATGACCGTCAGACCGCCGGGATGACTAATCCTGGTGGTGCTGGCGGTCTAACCACAACACAACTGCTGCAGTCCTAATATGGCTCTCGGACTGCCTCACTGGCGGTGGTCTGATTGCCACCGTGAACCTGGTGGTCATGAGGCCGCCAGGTTCGTGATGAGGGCCTTAGTGTGCTATCTGACAGCTTCTTTGCCTCAGTGCCCACAACTGTAATCCCATAATGTCACTAAGGCAAAGTATTCGCTCCTTTGCATCGTGCCATATGCCAAATAAATGTGGGAACACTCACCAACACCATCAGTATTACATTGTGCCCCAGACACTCAGGCCCAGAGTTATACTTTTCACGCAAAACTGTGTTAGCGCAGTTTTGCGTGAAAAAGTATAGAGCTGGCTAGCGCCATACCAAGATGCCGGCCAGGCGCCATATTTATGGAATGGCGCTAGCCAGTGCTAATGCCCTGTTAGCATCCTTGTAGGGGACGCAAACAGGGTGGGGGAGGTGTAGGGGAAACCGGAGCTTGTGCACCAAATTATGGCGCTGCACTGTTTAGAGGCAAAAAAAAATGCCTCCAGGCAGTGTAATGCCATTTTCTGGTGCACAACCCCCATGGACATGGCTCCTGTCTTAGTAAAGACAGGAGCCATGCCCACCACCCCAATGGCCATGCCCAGGGGACAAATGTCCCCTGGGCATGGCCATTGGGGCCAGCGCCGTGCAGGGGTCCCCCAGTCAGGGCCCCTGGACGAGAAGAAAATAAAAAAATATATGTACTTACCTGGTATGGGTCCCCCATCCTGTGGTGTCCCTCTAGTGTGGGTGCGGGTGAGTGGATGGTGTCCCTAGGGCCACGGAAGGGCACCTGTGGGCTCTTTCCATGGACTCTGACAATGGAAATATGCCTACAGGTTCCCTAACGCCTGCCCATAACCAGGCGTTAAATAATGGCACTAAGCAAGCTCAGCACCACTATTTAAGGCCCCCATCCCCCTGTGCTGGATTTTAACATGGGGATAAATATGGTGCTAAGGCCATATCGTCCTTTTCTGGGCGGGAATGCCAACCTTGCATGTCATTGACGCAAGGTAGGTTTTCACGTCCAGAAAACTATATTAACTCCATTACTTTGGTGCTAGAAGTGTATAGCACCAAAGTATAAATATGGAGTTAGGTTTGCACTGAATTAGCGTAAAAAAATTACGCTAATTCAGCGCAAACCAAGTATAACTATGGGCCTCAGTGTAATATAGCCCATTATCTTCATATATGTTTATGGTCTTCATGTTATCGATAGGATGGAGGCATTAAGGAATTCTCTTGAAGGTTGTTAAGTAGGATCTCTTTCATGTTTACAACTAATATTTTGACGGTAATAGGTGAAATGTGGGCAATCTACCAAAATGCATATGCCAAGTAAGGATTTAGAATTATTCTGTAAACAGAAAAGGTGCTGACTCAGTTCAAGACCGCTGGCAACATTTTACGCTACCAACAGCGGTCTGCCATTGATCATCAGCTGTTTAAAAATATCTCTTTCGATCAAGCACCAAGCCTCACCCAAAGATCTTAAAACAAAAAAATGTGCATTTCCTTACAGAGGGCTAACTTGCCCAGTGTGCCTAATTAAAATGTACTCATACTGCTCAACTTTGTAGCTTACCCCTCACCCCACTCCCCTACAAGCCTGTAATAAAAACTGTAAAAAGCTGGGTGTACTCAATAGACTGCAGATCACTTGAACTTTAAGATGATTTAGAGTCCACCCGGTTTAGTTTGATAAGACCTGGTGCTATGACAATGATTGCACTTCTTATGCAACTTATAACAGAGGAGTTTGCAATGCCTGCTGCTTGTCTGCTACCTGCTGCTTTCTTGTGCTTTCACTGCTGCTTGGCATGCTCTATCGTATGGGGGTGAGAGAGAGTGACTTTGACAGAGGAGGCCCATACGACATTTGGTAGAGTGAAAATGCTAGACCTGAGTGAGATTTCCTCTGGGGGCATTTGGGCTATAGAAAGCAGCACACAGAAAGACGCGTCAGAGTAGGCAACTGGAAAGAAGAAGGAGATTCTGGAGACTGTCAATAGGAGCATGAGAAGCAGTGAAGCTCATTGGCAAATGTGTACAGGTCATTGAAGGTTTAGTACACATTTTGTCTGCACTAGTCTCTGTTATTGAAGAGATTAGCAGAAACTAGAAGAACATGATCAGACCGAATGGGGAAGAGAAACCTGTCAGCACAGAAGAGTGATCAGCACACAGACCCAACTGCACATCAGGAGCTAGCCAGTTCTTCAATAAAGATAAAGATGGCTTATCAGTTTTCTCTTTGGACAGTGCACTGATTGCTATTTTAGAGCCTGACAGAAGCTTGCCAAGTACTTATTGGTTTTCATTCCTATTCGGTGTATGTTATGCTGTACTCATGGTGGCTGTATTGCCTAACATGTAATTTTTTGGAACCTCTAATCACTACTCCAACCTGGTTAAATATCTTCATTTTTCTTCCCACCCACCATGGGAGTATACTTGTGTGGTATCTCCACAAAGTCATTGTTCTGGGTTCTGGTGTGTTGGGTGACAGGGTGACAGTTGCTCTGGGGGATGGAGAGGAACAGACACACTTTCAGGCTATATATTGTACTCAATAAATTGGTACAATAGATACTGCCAACATCCATGTCCATTTGACAAGGAATTAATTAATAAAGCACACTATAACTGATGGTGTTTAAGTGCTAGTACATAGCAGGAAACACCAACAGAAACTAAGAACAACAATCATGGGAGAGAGTAGAGCCAGGTTTTAAGATGATTCTGGAACATTGAGAAAGACGCCAGGGCCACTATTTGCACAGGCACAGTATTCCACGATTTGGCCGCAGCAACAGAAAAGGAACAGCCACCTCATCTGTTTTTTTGAAGTCCAGGGACAATCACCCTCCTGTGAAAGGATGATCTCAGCAATCCATTAGGAATATACCACTTGAAGGATGTTTTAAAAAGGGCAGGTCCTTGATTGATGAAGAGCAAGAAAAATCATGCAAAGTGGTTTATATTCTACTCACTTCTATCAACCAATAAAGGGAGAAAATGACATCCCTCACCAAAAGATGTTTAGGCACATTTAAAAAAGATGGACTGCTACATTCTAAACAACCTGAAGATTATTTAGAGGACCTTGTTGATATTTATATATAAAGCATTGCAGTAGTCTAAGCGAGATGTTATAACGGATATGACCACTGCAACTTGAAGTTCAGGAGGGATTAAAGGAAAACAAATCTTCAAGGTTCTGATGATAAAAAAACAAGTGTTTGTGGTTCGACTGACCTGTGAGTCAAAACTGAGTGAGTCGTGAACTTGACCAGCTCCTGGCTAATGTATTTTTCTAGGATTTTTGACAGAGTGGGCAACAATGAAATGGGACCAAGTTTTCTTAAGTTATCTGGGTCCCCATTTGGTTTCTTTTGCCGAGGAAGGACTATAGTTTTCTTCCAAAGACTGGGATACCCTCTTCTTTCTAATATATGGTTAAACTCTTTATGCAGAAAAGACGCAATCTGATTAGGAGCAAGTTCCAGATTTCGGGGGGGGCAGCAAGGGTGATCCGATGAGTCCGCTTTCTAATTCATAAGATAGTTTTTGACTTGCAGAAGAGAGATAAGTGGAAACGCAGACAAAGCTTAATTAATGTTGAAATTTGAATAGATCCTAAGAATTCTATCTCTGAAATAAATGGCTACCTTATCACAAACTCTTCGAGTTTTCCATAGGCTGTTGGACAGGAGGTTTGGAAAGCTGCTTCACTACCTTGAAAAGTTTATTCGGGGAATTGCTAGCAGATCTGATTTTTTTTTTAACATAAAAAGAGGATTTAGCTACGCCAATAGCGCACTTACAAATGAGCAATAACTCTTTATGCTTTTCTTTCTCTGCCAGGGCCAAATTCGCCCTCCATTTATGTTCTTGCCTACAACTTTTATTAGGCTTTTGGTGACACCTGGATCTATCTAAGTGTCTTGTGACCTTCTTCAGCTGTTGCAACAGTTGAACTTCTTCAGCTGTTATCACTGGTAAATCATTGCATTCCTGCAAACTTCTGTTGGCTTTTATGAGTGTCATCGCTGGGGGGAACAAGATTGTAGCATTGCTCATGAGCAGTTTTGGCATCCACGGGCCCTGGAGATACAACGCAAGCTGTGAGAAGGGCGTATGCTGGCTTGCAAGAGGAACATGCATAGTTCCATCTTAGAGATGTGCGGTTCACAACAATGCACTGGTGGCTCTTTCTGGGTTTCCCAGTCATCACATTGGTGCCTCTGAGAGAGTACATGCAGGTCACTCTGCGTGACACAACTTTGTGTCTACCTTGGAACTGGCTGTAGATACACATCACATCTGGGAGTGACCACCTAATGCGTTGTTGCTCAAGGAGTGTGTTCTGCTATGTTGGTGTGTGGCTGATACCTTTATCTTCTGCTGGCAAAGTGACATTTGCTGCCAATTGCATAGTTTATACCTTATTGTACTTTGTGATCTTAACCACTCTGTGTACCAACAGCAAGGTGCCTCTGATTAAATCCTTGTGCCATGTTTATGAAACTTATTTTGCTGTTTCTACAGTATAGTGTGAACCGTGTGTGCTGCTTTGCCAACCTCTTGTTTTGCACCTTCACAGGCATTTCTTCCTCTATGAGGAGAATCTTCCATGAAGTGGCCTAAATGGAAGGAAAAATTTTTACATTATATTTCAACCATAGAAGATGATAAAGCAGAGGAATTTATTCGGAGAAAAAAATATTGCACACATTGGGTTCAAAAGGCTTAAAAATGTATTGCCAGATGGAAAAAAAGTTAGAACATGAGAAAAAAGTGATGTTTTAAAAAATTATAATTATTTTGAATCAACTGTTTGTATTGCAATTGACAGGTATAATGTTTTCCAACGCAAACAAGGCGTATCTGAAACTATTAAGGAATATGTTGCAGCTTAAAAAAAACTGACCATCTTTTGTAAGTTTGGTTCTTTACATGAGGAACTAATAGAGGACCAAGTTGATGTGCACAGTAATTATTCCAGTCTTCAGGAGAGGCTCTGGGGATTAGTAGAGTCTTCCTTGAAGTATGTAATTGCTATTGCGGAAAAAAAGCAGAATAATCTAAGGGATGTGCTAAGGCTGCTCTCAAAAATGTTCATATGTTGCAAACTGATGGAATCTTGTTGGTTTGTACAATCTCTTCTACTACCAATTCTAAACATCAACTTACAAAAGGTCACAAAAATATTCAGGTATAACCCATAAGAAGCACTTATGAGAAAATCAGGCCACTCAAGTGTTTTAGATTTGGTAGCAAGGATCACCTTGTAAAAGATACATAGGGGGTCATTCTGACCCCGGCGGGCGGCGGTTGCTGCCTGCCTGGCGGGAACCGCCATTTGGCCGCACCGCGGTCAAAAGACCGCTGGTGCCATTCAGACCTTCCCGCTGGGCCGGCGGGCGCTACCCAAGGTAGCGCCCGCCGGCCCAGCGGGAAGGAGCCCTGCAACACAGAAGCCGGCTCCGAATGGAGCCGGCGGTGTTGCGGGGGTGCGACGGGTGCAGTTGCACCCATCGTGCTTTTCACTGTCTGCTAAGCAGACAGTGAAAAGCTTAATGGGGCCCTGTTAGGGGGCCCCTGCACTGCCCATGCCACTGGCATGGGCAGTGCAGGGGCCCCCAGGGGCCCCAGGACACCCGTTCCCGCCAGCCTCTTCCTGGCGGTGTAAACCGTCAGAAACAGGCTGGCGGGAAGGGGGTCAGAATCCCCTGGGCAGCGCTGCTTGCAGCGCTGCCCTGGCGGATTTGCCCAGCCGGGGGAAATCCGGCGGGAAACCGCCGGACCCGGTTTTCTGACCGCAGCTTTACCACCGCGGTCAGAATGGGCAGGGAAGCACCGCCAGCCTGTTGGCGGTGCTTCCTCCATTCGCGGCCTTGGCGGTCTTTGACCGCCAGGGTCGGAATGACCCCCATATTGTCCTGCTCTCAAACAAAATGTTCATAATGTGGGATTATAGCTCATTTCGCAAAGGTGAGAAAAAGGAAAAAGAACTGTAAAGTGTATTAAGAAAACATTAGACTCATCAGAGTTAGCTGGTGTAGACGGAAGAGTACATGCAGAATGTGTTCTAAGTTTCAATGATGATGTTTTGAATGTTAATGGGTTTTCTAAAAAGAAACTGTTTTTCTCATGATTTATAAATTGTTGCTCATTCAGGGTCACCTTAAACTATTGTGAACCAATCTGGTTGGAATGACAGATTTCATGGTTAGGTAAGAAGTTAGTACAATCTGATGTTCACCCTTGAAATTTTCCCGGTGAAGAGGATAGTGACACATAAGCAGTATGTGGAAAAACACAGCCCTTCCATTTTAGTGTGGATGTTGAATTACAATAGTGTTGAACCAGTTCTGTTAGTGGGCAGCAATGACTTGGTAGTGGGCAATCGGATGAATGAAAAGTTTCTTATTGTATTTTCTATCGAGGCTGGTAAACTGAAGGGATTTTCTCATAAAATCGTCTTGAAGCATTTCACTGTACCAGTTTGTCATAAGTTAAGGAACATACCTTTAGGTGTCAGTGGAGAAGTTCATTCTAAATTGCATGAGTTGTTGTGCAAGAGTACTATAGAATCTTTAGACAGCACAGATTAGTTGGCCCCTTTGTTAGTTGCATGCAGGTCCAATGGACCAATTAGGTTTCATATTGGTTTGAGGACCAAACAGAAATATTGTGGTGGATAAGACTTCCTTACACAAGATCAAGAAGTTGCCTGTAAGTACAAGGTGTGTGAAGCGGTTTTCAACAATAGACCTGATGTCAGTCCATAATCAGGTTTCTCTTCACCCAAATAGTAGGAACCTTACTGCTTTTATCATTCATTTTGGACGCTACAGATTTGTCAGGATGCCATTTGGGTTAGCCTCTACAGCTGTGGTTTTCCAAACGCCAATGTGTCACCTTTTCAAGGATATCAAAGGTGTTATTTTTTTAAGGATGCCATTCTTGTGATGGGAAAAGGGAAGATCATGACCATAAACTAAGAAAAGTATTGAGTATTCTGGATGATAAAGGATTATCAGCTGAGTTCAAAAACTTTAGGCATGCAGCCAAGTCCATTACCAACATTGGTCATAATGTTAGAGTGTCTCTGAAATCAAACCTTAAAAAGTAAATTTGAACTCTTACTGTGAATGCTCTACCACCCACTTGTAGGGATAAAATTAGAACCTTCCTTGGTTTGATGGAATTCTTCTCAAAATCTGTTAAGGAATATACATGCAAGACACATGAGTTGAGACAAATACTCAAGAACCATCAGGAGTTCCTTTGGGACAATACTTTACAGAATCTGTCTGAAACTTTCAAAATTACATTTGTTAAGCTATTTCTTTATATGGGTGTGATCCCTCTGCTCATTCTGTAATCACTACTGATGTTAGTGGGTAGGGAGATCTGCTTTCACAAATTTCGGATAGAGGTAACCAATGTACTGTTTCATTTGCTTCATTTTCCCTTTTCCCCTCATAAGATAAATTTTCTATGATTGAGAGAGAAATTCGTGCCTCTGTATCGACTATAGAGAAATTCAGGCAGTGTATTTGGGGCACAGAGTTCATAATTTGCACTGACCAAAGACCTTTCACTAAGGTGCAAACCCCCACAGGCAAACTAAAAGCCACTATTCCTACGTTCAAGAATGTCCTTGAGACTATGTGGTTGAGTACCTTTCAAGTACATAGAATAAAGTAGCTGATATTCTGAGCAAGTCATCCTTACCCATGGAAGAACAAATGCAGACTGAGTGTGTTGCTTCAGTAGACATAAGGGAACACAGTGCCACCGGGGATGATGTTTGGAATGTAAAATACAGGACAGACAAAGTGTTGAGTGTGGTTCAATCAATCAATCAATCAATAATTTGTAAAGCGCGCTATGTACCCGTTAGGGTTTCGAGGCGTTGAAACATATACTCAGGAAGGTTTGCCTAATTAAAGTGTTCTTGATGAGGAGTATAATAGCTATTGGTAAGTGAGCAGTGAGCTTTCTGCTGATGTTCTTGGCTTTCTTTTAAGAGGAGGAAACGTAGTTCCAGCAGTTTAAGAAGTAACATTCTGGGTATAGTGCATGAAGGTCATCTGGGAATCATTAAGTCTAAGTTGAGAGTCCAGACTCCATATTGCTGGCTGAGACTGGATTCAGAAGTGCAAAGATTTGTTTGAAGTTGTGTTGAATGTGCCAATGCTGACAAGAGTCATAAAGTTCTGAGCCCACTGCCTTGTCCTATACAATGTCCAGATGGTCCGTGAGAAGTTCTGCCTATGGATATTCAAGGGCCTATTTTAGATCTGTATGGCACTCCCAAGATGTCCTTTATTAGATCTGCATGACACTCCCAAGTACGTAATTGTGTTAGCTGATGTATTTTCCAAGTGTCCAGAGGTGTAGGTTTTTAACAAAAGTGGACCCTTAAGTGGAAAATCTTGTTCGTAGACAAGCTCTAGGTTATTCCAGGCATTGAATATAGCCTTAGAACCCGCCGTAGCGGGCTCTACCGGCTATTAAAGGCCCGCTCCCCGCGTTAAATGCCCGAGCTTTGTTTCAGGGAGGAGCTATTTTGATGCATAGCCTACTCTGCCACTTATAGAAGATGGAGCTTTGCATAAAAACTATGAGTGCAAAGTGGAGTAAAGCAGAGCAAAGTACTAGTCGCGGCACGAAATTGGCACATTTCCAGTATGAAATCTGTTTTGCTCTGGAAAGTAAACATCCTTCGAAGATTTGTGCTGTTTTGTGCTCCATTAAGTGACTTTGTGCGAAGTCTTGCTCTAAATGTTTAATCTGTCAACGAGCAAAACTGACTTCTTACCATTTTCTCCTGTTACACAGTGCTAAAAACATGTTTTACCTCCTGGCACAACACACATTTTTCCTGAGATGACTCTAGGTTACTGGTCCTAAATATTTTATAGCACTGGATTTGAAAGTTGCTCTCTGACAATAGCTTAAGATACAATTTCAAAAGAAGGCACCCCATTAGATGCAAAATGCAGTTTAATTACGTTTGAAAAATTAGGCAACAGCATTCCTCTACCAAATATCTTCTATATAGGTAACGAAAGTCCCCCTCAAGCACCGCACGGTGTGACTGTTGCACAAATATGGGACACACTGTATTCATTATTCATGACCTTTACAACAATACCCAGGACAGAGTCATTCCGGATGTTATAAAAGTCACGGCTAGATTGTATCTAGAAATTGCAGGAGTGCTCCAGGGTAATTAAAAATCAATTCCATATCTTGCTAATGGTGCTATGAAGCAATTCCGTCGTAATGACCCATATCATACAAATGAATGCTGCTCTCGGGAAAGGTTGTATTAAAACGTCAAGGTATAAATGTATGATCGTCTCTACAGGAGAAGCGTTCAGATTACCAGTGCATGGACGAGCTCCAGTCTCAAGAGCACTACAGTGATCTCGCGGACGACTGATACACACTCTACGAGTCGCTGCTACAGTGAAGGCTAGAATCACATGGGGTATAACGCACGTGGGATAAACGTGCATGGCCACGTTCGATTGAACAGGTGCATTTTACATAGGCATTTTCAAATTCATAACCAAATGAACTACTTTTTCACACATCGCAGCATTGCACTGCACAAAAGGAAAAGAGAACAGAACAGTATATTTTCCTCCTTTGATAGGGCTTTCTGTCAAAAATCATACCCGGTTATGTGGGGACGCCCACGTACTACCCACGGCACACCATATTCATGCAAAATAGTGCACTTTGCGTTACTTTAGGGCTACTTTCTAGTGCAATCACAATTCAACACTTTGCAATGGCCTGGTCACTTCTTTTATTACAATTATGTGTGCAAAGTGTTTGTTAATATTTGCCTTCATTAACTACCTTAGTGCCCTAGTACCAGTACAACTTTTCACTAACATTGATATTTGGCGACAGGTGCAAACTGCTTCTGAACTGGTCACTTGTTGCAAAAGTTCTTTTGTTCTGGTCACGCAGTGCACATTCCGTGAAAGGCGGCACCTGCCTCAATGGAATCCACGTAATCAGGAAATGTTTGTGCACACTATTACCGTGTAATTATGCTAAGCACTCCCAAAAGGTGTAGTTGTGAAATGACAACGTCAAAAACACGAGTGTGCTGTTCAAAGTTTAAAATAAAATAAAATTCTTTATGGCCTATCGTAGAAAAGCATGAAATGTATTCTTTGTTGTTAAGTTATACCCTTTTATCGGTGCAGTAGTGCATGCTTCTCCTAACTTTTTTTTTTTTTAATTTAATGCCAAGCTTTTGTTATAACAATTCTTCAAAGACCAATCACTACTGTGAAACTCAAGCAGTCGTTCAATTATTAAAATACAATATAAATTGGTAAGCGACCCCCATTTCCTAAGGAGACAGCAGATGTAATGTGATAACTGTCTCTATTTTGGTTTAAAACAGCTTCTTGTACATTTCCCAAATTGCAGGACTATTACAATACCATCAGTGTAATGAGATAACAATGGGGAATGTAGCTGTGAAACACCAAAATGACATTTTTAATTATTCAAGTGAAATATATTAAAATACATACTATATCATTATAGGAGATGTGGAGGGCTGTAAAAAAAAAAAGCACCATGGTATAATTCTTGGTGTTTCGTAACTGTTTAGGGGTATGCACTTCTTACTCTACCTCTAACCTCAGATGAAAATTGACAAAGGGCCTCATTAATGGGGGTTGGCATAACATGCATAATTTCAGGAAGTGTAGTTCAGCAAAATTTCCAGAATATTACACATAATTATGCAAAAAAATTACCTGAATTGTCAGTTTGGCTAAAAATTCAACCCAATTTGGATTTTCGAGTTGATTTCCGTTTGCTTGCGTTCAAAATATTGCACTTACTCTTGGATTTGCAGTTTTCATTACAAAATTTCCGCAGCGGTTTTACTCGGCTAAAATATCTGTCGGACTACCCATAGAAAAGGAACTGCGTATCACTTTCAAAATACTGCAGTTCACATTCAAATTTGAAGTTTTCCATTAAAAAATTACCCAAATGGTCCACTCGGGAAAAAAATCTACCTGAACTCCTACTCCCTCTCAAAAATTACCCAAACGGTACATCTTACGCTAAAGTTCCTCTTCAAAATTACTTGATGTTGAGTAATGGCATAATCATGGACACATTGTGCTACAGAAAATTACCAAAATTACACCAATTAGTCCTGCATAATAAAAATGTTGCCCAGACCAACTCATTACCAGGTTCCTGTAATTCTGGCCATTAATAGCCCCATCCCAGAGTTATAGATGCTGAGGGTAGTGGGTGGAATTAATTGGGCATTCAGGTTAGACCATTAGGGTCCCCTTTTTTAATACGGAATTGCTAGGAAATGGAAATTCTCTGTCTGATTCCCATAGTAATTCTTCCACCCACCATGTTTCACCCAGATGATTCAGCTGCTTTCAGCAGCCAGAATCTCCATATTAAACACATTGATCCATGGTGTTACCATGCATTTCATATTTCTATAACGGTAGACCACTATTACTAGACCTAATTATTTTAATAACATTTCATTACAAAAAGGAGAAACAGTTGGCTGTTGAAACGTTTTGCACTGCATGAACTACTGGAGGAGCTACTAGATTGTCAGAAACCCATTCAGAGCGCCAGAAGGCAAGCAGGAATTACTGCTCCAACTGAGGGGGTTAGGGCATTTTCCTTCTGATGTTCTAGGGTCCTACCTACTATGGGTTCTGAGCAACTGGGCTAAGTAGCCCTTCAGCACTTGACTCTCAGGAATAGCATGGTATGAGCAATCCAAGACTTCCTCGGGGGACGTGGACATGGGCAAAGGGGGGCGGGCTTAAAACACATGCAGTAGCAACAATAAATGGCTGTCCATTTAAATGCTCACTTTCAGGGTAAAAGAAGTATTTTATTTTACTGCTAACAACACAAAGGGAAATACAAAATTCAATACAAACCTACACAGTCCCCATGAGGTCTGGGCTCTAGTATTTCGTAGGCAGTTCTCTGTGTCCCACACCCTTCTCACTCTAGCTTAAATTCAGTCTTACCCACACCTGCAGGATTGAAGCCACAGCAGTTCCTGAGCATGCCCCCATCAGGTGCTGGAGCAACAGTGGCTGCATAAGATGAGTTCACTGCATTTTTCCCAGGGAGCCTGCACTTAGTGATCTCTGAATTCCTCAGACACAGTTACACATCAGCAGCAATGGGAGGTTACTTGCAGTTCCTCCCTGCAGGCTAGTCTTTAGCCCATCTTGCAGTGGTGGGGGGTTCTTTATGCTGAATCTTCGGCCCCGGACAGGTGGGTAGAAGTACCCACAGTGACCTCACTCCTATGTTCCAGGTCAGGTCACACTCCTTGCTAATTCCAGTGACTCCCTCTGGCATAGGGGGTCACTGTATCTCTACTGTACATGTGTATCTACCCAATCGGCAGAGCAGATGCCTGCACGATGGCCCTTCTGACATACGGGATCTCTAGCCCTTCACCACACAAGGGCTATGGCCTACTCTACATAGCAATCCTTCCACAGTGGCCCCCACGGCAAATGAGGTTGCCACTCCCTCAATGCACATAGGCTTGTTTGAGG
Organism: Pleurodeles waltl; assembly: GCF_031143425.1. NCBI lineage: Eukaryota > Metazoa > Chordata > Amphibia > Caudata > Salamandridae > Pleurodeles > Pleurodeles waltl. Next base: position 524,346,649 of record NC_090442.1, read on the forward strand.
TGTGCAGGGCATTATGGGAAAGAAAACTTAGTGGGATTCACACAAGGCACACCACCCTGGAATCCCCTGGTAGGCTACTTTTAAAAAATGTCTGTGTTTGGTAGGATTGCTTATGTGACGGCCGAGCAGGGCCCCAAATCCCACATCTACCTCTATTGCTGATCGCTTCAGTAGGCTCTTTAGGGTGTTTTATGTCAAGGTCTTATGACTCACCAACACAAGTGAGGTACAATTTCTATTGAGAGACTTGGGGAATACTGAGTGTTAGGAAATGTTTGGCTCCAGAAGTTTTCCTCACAGAAATGAGAGGAAAGTGTGTTTTTTAGTCAAATTTTGAGGTTTGCAGGGCATTGTGGACAAGAAAACAGTGTGGGATGCATGCAAACCACACCACCCTGGACTCTCCTGGATGTCTAGTTTTCAGAACTGTCTGGGTCTGGTAGGTTTTTCCAGGTGCTAGCCTACCCAAGCCCAAAAACTGCATTCATTCACCATTACAAGTGGAACGATATTGGAAGTTAGCCAAAATCTCCTGGCTGATATGTAAAAACATCACCCAAAAGAATCAAAAGCCCTCTCAATTGCCATTGGGATGGGATGCTTTCATCTGCAGGGGAGCAGTTTTAGGCATGAATGTGGGACCTGTTGTAAGGATATGCATACCCATCCCATTATTTTATGAAAAGTATATATTCCTGCCATGCAGCGTGCTTTCTGTGGTAATTACCCCCATCTGCACCTCAGGGGGCAGACATTTTTTGCCTTATTTATCTGGAGGGGCATGGCCATGTCCATGCTAAGCAGCCCCCACCCCTATATTTAAAAAAAATTAACATTCCCCTGCTTCTAGCGGTCGTCTCCTCCCACCACAGGGGAGCACATCAGGGTAATTATGCCCACCAGCTCCCATGGGTGCAGAAAGACTGTTACTCCATTTAGTTGGGGTGGGGTCATAGGCATGCCCACCATGGGCAGCCCCCACCCCTATTGTTGTTGTTGTTTTATTTTTTTACACTCTCCATGCTGTCTAGTGGGCTCTCCTGTGGCAATCCCCAAGCAGGGAGATTCCCCCCTTTCCAACGATACATCATCCTTTTAGGATCAGTGCTTGGAGGGATGAAATATGGCTCAACAAGCTCATCGGCTAGTTTTACTTTCGCTTTTGCTGCAATGATGGTAGCGTGCGCTGTGCACCAAATGTCACTGTATTTTTGAAAATCAGGCTGGTCATGGAGCTCTTCCTGGACCACCTGATGTAAAACAAAAATAAAGGACTCCCTCTGGTGCAGGGGGGCCTTTATAACCCTCCCCAATGTGGTCAATGGATGACACCCACACTGGGGAGGTAGTGCATGTCAGCCACTGGCTGACAGCCACACTTAAGATGATAATAGTATTAACAATAATAACAATAATAGTAATAATAATAAAAGTAATAATAATAATAATAACTTGATACACCACTTCCATTCTTCCATGCACATTATGTCATTCCGAAAGAATAAGAGGGCAAGTATTCCAACAACATACTGTAATAAAAATAAAATTGAAGTTACAATAGTAGAGAATATATATATGGAACATTTTAAACAGCTATTCAAATACAAATGCATTAATCCACCTGAAATCTATCATTGGACAGAATCCTCTCTTCTATATTTAGTAACTGCGCGAAATTGGGTTTCTAGTAGAGTGGGGTGATAACCCTGCTAAAGCAACAGTACAATCCCTGTCAGGTTGAACCACAAAAGTCACTAAATTAACCTGTGCTTAACCCTCTAATAGTTTAGTACAAAAACAGTTCGGCTTAACTTAGAGACAATGTGTAAATTAGTTTAAAGTGAAAACAAAACACAAACAAAATCCCATACCAAATTAGAACTATAGAGTACATTTTAATACATTTTTTACACCAAAATAACAGTCTAATCTGTAGAATTGGAGTTAATATTTAAGTTTTATGGTAAAAACTAACATCTCAAAGAACAAAGCACCAACTGCTGACATCTAGTGGTGGGAGATTTGGTCAAAATTGAAAAATATGACCAACCGTAATGGAGAAAGGCTCATATACAAAGAGTAGATTGGGCACGGTCGGCACTTACCTTCGCACTGAGAAGAAATTTATTGGAAAATGTCTGAGACACTAAAATTCCGTGGGGCAAGACTGCAGGTGGAGGCCGACGAGAAGGCATAATTGTTGTGGAGCTGCTGGACAAAGTCGTAGTGAGGATTTCCACATTTGGACTTAGTCTCATTCTTGGAGCTGAAAATCGCCAGCAGGGCGAAGCTGCAAGCTGTAACCAACCAGGGCTCCACAAGGTCAGATACCGCTTGTGCGAAGGATCGCTGAACAGGGTTTGCTGCTGCTGAGAAGAACATAGCAGGAGCTGGTGTGAAGTCATCCAAATGGCGATGCATTTTGGGCAGATTGACGAGAGGTAGGTCCCAGTCTCTTCTCAGTTCTCTGAGCAGTTTTTAGCCAAACATTCATTTTTTCCAAGTTTCAATTGTGGCACATTAGGCATCGCTCTCAAGGGTTCAGGACTGGAGAGGCACTATTTGGAGGGTCAGAACTCACTCAGGTGGAGTCTGGGAGCGGGTTCAAGATGATTGCACAATGCACTAGCGTGAAGTCCTTCATGTGAAGGCAGGGCATAGCCTATTGATGTACAAATGGGGCTATGTCCAGCTCCATCCCCGCCCCATCCCGTCAGGCAATATTGGCCCATCCAGTGATGGCCCATCCAGGCAACCTAACCCATCTATTGAGTGTCTGCATGGGAGTAATATACAAAGTCCAGCTGCCAGCTATACCCAGTCATGTGCCCCAGGAACAGTATTCTGGCATCAAATAGGGCAGGAGAATGCCAACTTTCCAAAGGTGGCACTTTCAAAATTGTAACTTAAAATTCAACTTTACCATTAAACAGGATTTTAAATTGCAATTTTTTAGACACCAAACATAAAATATTTACCTGTTCCTAATGAAAAGTTAGCATGTATTTGTATTAAATATAACAAGACAACTTAATGTTATAATAGAAGAGGGGAAGGCTCATAGCAGTTAAACACAAATTTATGAGATTTGTTTCAAGACCAGGAAGAGTAAAACTTAAAAGTCCCTACTTTTAATGACAATGCACCCTGCCCTTTGGGTAACCTAGGCCCTGCCTTAGTGGTGACCTATCTGTAATAAAATGTGAGATTAAGGCATGGCAAGCGGTTTATTTTACCAAGCCGATTAGCAATTTAACACTGCATTCAGGCTGCAATGGCAGACCTGTGACATGTTTTAATGGGTGACTTAAGTGGGTGTCATAATGTGTCCTGCAGGCTTACCAGTAGCATTTAATTTACAGGCCCTGGGTATATGGTATAGCACTTTGATAGGGACAGATAAACAAATGAAATAAGCCAATCAGGTGCAAACAAATGTGCCATGTTTTAGGGACAGAGCCCAATCACTGGTTAGCATTGATAAAGTGCACAGGATTCTAAGGCCAACAAAAATTAATTCAGAAAACAAGGAGGGTGAAGAAAAAAGTTCTGGATGAGGACTACATAAGGCTGACAGATCTAACAATAACAATTGTATCTTCACCTAATAGAAACAATATGGGCTGAGGTAGAAGAAAGAAGGAAATGGGCAGAAAATTATTTTACTGATTCCAGTGTGCAGGAAGCAATATACCACCTAAGTGAGGAAAAGCTCTGGGTCCGGTAGACGTGGAACGCTACTACCCAATAATCATGACACTCCAAAATTTCAGAAAACCACAATTTACCTCAAGAGGTTCCAGTCTCACTCAACCTTGCATAAAAAGGCACCCCACCTAACATCAATTTAGCTGAGTGTATTAATAAGTCATGAAAACTACTCAATAGGGGCATGGTCTGGCTGCGAAAGAAGATGACCGCCTGACTCCGGGGATCTGTGAGGCGATGGGCCCTGATCAGGGACTGGAGGTGCACAGGGCCAGAGAACGCTCCTAGAAAGGCTCTGGGGACCATGTGAAACTACATTCCAGCCAAGGAGCTGAGGTGGGAATACACCCGCAGCGACCATCCCTGCAGAAGCAGCTATTACGCAGCATGGCCGAGAGAGGCCTATCACGATGAAAGAAGCCACGCCCTCATGTAAGCCTTGAGAAGCCTTTAGAAGCCGGAGACATTGCCCCACCAGCACCACAGCAGCAGTGTCAACAGAAGCGGTGAGCAAGAGGGGACCCCCGGCCCTCCCATACGACATGGGAATCCTTCCTGACCACCCCCCGCTCCCCAGTCATGCCATGTGGGGCCCTCTGATCAGTTTTCTGGCTGGGGGAACATTAGCGGCCCTACACGGTGGCAACAAACACATGAAGGGGTGATTCCCCACATCGCCAACCTGACAGCATCAATCTAGGGTCCTCAGAACCCTACCACCTACCTGCGATGTCCTGAGGGACCCCATGCCATTATACACATCACCTTTTTCTTGCTGACCAGAGGAGACAAGAAGGCTGTTAACTGTCTGCACACAGCGCCGACGCTTCACCCTGGATAGCGGGAAGGCATACTAGTGGGACCTTCCCTCTCCTCGAAATCTGGGAGTGCAGGATGGATGGCGGCACCCCATCAGTAATCCAAATCACTGACCCCTCCCCCCCGGGAGAACACAGAAGTTGGGACGGATTTCACAACCCAGCACTCTCTCCACTGCCTACTAACCTGAGCAGCAACTAGCTTGAGCAGTAACACCGGACCCAATTGAACGCTCTCCAAAACCTGCCAGGCTGATGCACATAGGCTACAGAGGAGTTGGGGTGTAAGGGGCTTCAGTACATGAACATCAGGGGCTGAGCAAGGGGGTCAACCATAAACCATCAGCCCTCATTGTTACTTGCAACTACTATTTTCCCACTGATACACTATGAGACATTTTTAGCGGAAATCAGCCAGTGATTTAACCTGCGGACCGGTCCTTGAAATACCCGGTGGCAAACCAACAGACAAACCCGCTGGAAGGACGGCAAGACAACTCCTCTTTTCAGAAGCCCTGCAGTACTCATGACACACGACCACAATCGAGGGGCAACCACCGAAGGTCCTACCCCATACGGTGGCCAGACCGAAACAGGAAATGACCATGGAACGCATACTTCAAGAGATCACGGCCGTGGGCCGGCAAATCGAGGGAATGGATTCCACCATCTCCTCGCTGACAGCAGAGACGAAGTCATGCGCTTAGACATAGCGAACTTCCAGTCCAGCGTAATGGGATTAGAGCAATGTGTAACGACCATGGAGGACCACCTTAACACCGGACAACACAGAGACCAGGAACTGCTATACCTTCGTAGCAAGTTGGTAGACTTGGAAGATAGGAGTCGCAGAAACAATGTTTGCTTTCTTGGATTCCCTGAACAACTCGAAGGGACGGACATTGAAGACTTTCTACATAAAGTCCTACCTACGTTAACCAATAAAACCTTATATCCACCGCTGGAGTTTCAAAGAGCGCATCGATTAGGCCCAAAACAAAAAGATGGTGACCTCTTACCACGACCGATCATTGCCTGCCTCTTACGGCACGGGCAGGCGCGCCAACTCCTCCAGAATGCTCGATCGCACGGTCCATTCCGGACTGAAGGGTATGAACTCCGCATAACCACAGATTTCTCGAAAGAGACCAATGACCGTCGGAAAGCCTTCTTGTCCCTCAGACCTCGGATGCGCCAACTAGATGTGAAATATGGCCTGTTTGACCCAGCAAGGATGTGGTTTACTAAGAACGGTGTGTCCAAGCACTTTTATGACCCGGAAGACCTATGGCTTTTCCTAGACACTTTACTACCACAATCCATGGAGACAACGGATGCACCATTGTCAACCAGACAAGAGGACCTATCTACCGATGCTCAGAGTGCACTACCCACCTCAGCACCCAAAGAGGGGACGACCCAGCAAGATACAAACCCACATCTCAGAGGAAGAGACATGGAGAGGTTTGCACGGATGCATGATGATAGAGGACAAGTGTTGCAGGCAGTGGCATTCCATACGCAACTACAAGACAGAGACAAGCCCTGCTCTCCCCTAAAACGTACTATGGACCCTCCCTGAATTCACAACTCAATTAACATGACGCTGGAAGGTCAAGAGACCTACTTGAAGATCTCGCTCTTCATTACTGCATCGACGATCAGAGGAGTACTTAAAGAACTCTGAACACTTTGTTGAAAGTTAAAAGTTATGATGTGCTGTTGGTTCAACGATATACATTAGTTAAATCGCTGCAGTTCTCTCTACCTCTCGTTCTTGTATCATGCTTAATGCAATTCTACTTTATGACCTAAAGAGATCCCCCTTCCCCCCACCACCTCTCCTCCGGTCTCTCGGTCCCCAGACATACTCCCCCCTCACCAGCTTTCCCCCCTCCTCTCTCTCTTTCCCCCTCCCCTCCTCTGGTCCATGACATACTGCCTAATCTGTATCTGTATCTAATCGTGTGTCTGATACGTACTGGTGTAACAACAGAACTGAGCACCATGAACAGGATACTGCAACACATAGAAGTAACTGGAAGCAGAGCAGTGACTCTAAGTCGCTTGTACCGGGGCACTTGCAATGTCTTGAAACACAAGACTCCAGGGCATCATCTGGCCCGGGATGCCCAAGCCCATCCTCACTATCACACTGCTACTCTTATATTGCCCACTAAGTACCGTAGCTGCCTGGAACCATATAGGGCTTTCCCACCACATGCAGAGCTATTGCATCTCTCCCACTGCCCCATTGCCTCTCCCCCCTCCCCAACTGGAGATCCGCCCCTTCCCCAATTGATAGTCCTCCCTATCTCCCTTCCATTAAATGGGGCAAGGTCCCATCAGGCCCTCCCAAATACCCGGCATTTCACCAATTGCTGTGCCCACTCTGTCCCCTATCGGGGCTCTCCGGGCGAGCATGTGGGCAACACAGGTCTAGGCCCGCAGTCTGAAGATCCAGACGACTGGAACGCTGCTCTCTTCTCAAGCTCAGTGTCACTTTTGTTTTCTTTTTCTTTCATATCTCTCTCTCTGGCTGGAAAAGAGTTTGCTTCTTGTTCTCTCCCTTCCATCTCACTCTCTCACTCTTCTTTTTACTTCCCCCTATCGCCTCTTCCCTCCTCTCGCCCCCTTCTTTTCTTTCCTTTCCTCTTTCCTCTTTCTATTTCCCGCCCTATCCTGTATCCCCCCTATCCATACTAACTATGTTCACTCTCCTCTACTCGGTACCCCTGCATTGGCGCGGGTGCGCACCTGACACCTGACGACCCCTCCCTCGCTCTCTTCCACCGTTACTCCCTACTATATCACACCTAGCACCCTTCCCCTTCTGCGCCCTGGTCCCTCCAATATATTCTGTCCCTCCCACCCCCACCATAGGAGGGCTCGGCAAATATGTCTGCGAACCACCCACTTCAAATCATAACCTGGAACCTCAATGGTCTGACACACTTTGTAAAATGTAAAAAGTGCTCTCCTATCTCCAATCCAAACGGGTGGTGGTAGCCCTTCTGCAGGAGACACACCTTGGTGACACTGAATCGAGTAAATTACATTGAGATGGGGTGGGGAAGGCACTCTATAGCTGTTGCCCGTTGCAGCAGATGACAGGAACCTGTGTTTCCAGGAAGTGCGGAGTGGCGATCATGATTAGGAAGTCGCTGCCCGTGACTGTCACAAAATGTGGTCAGACCCAGAGGGGCGGTATGTGTTCACCAAACTCAAATTGGGAGACTCCTCGATATGTGTCGGCTCCGTGTACGTGCCAATCGGCTCCAAACTGCAGTTTTTCTTGCCAATTAACCATCTACTGACAGAAATAGGGGCAACACGTAACGTAATTGGGGGTGACTGGAACCTGACCAGAGACGCAGTGCTGGAGAGAACGGACCCCATAGATGTAGGCAAAAACCACAACAGAGCGATCCTGACTGATGTACTGACCGATCAGGGGCTGGGTGACCATTGGAGACTAACACACTCTGCTGACAGAGAATACACCTTCCTGTCGGTACATGGCACCCAATTACGCTTGGATTATTTCCTGGTGTCGCATAGCGTAGTGGCCCACATCCAGACTACCCGAATCTTAGAATCTGGCATATCAGACCATTCCCAGGTCCTCATGGTTATCGTCATGGGTCTCCCCTCTCTGGGCCGCAAACACTGGCGCTTTGCTGTACATCGCTACCGTTACCCCCAGGGCAAACTGCAATTATGGACCCATGTCTCCACCCATTTATATGAAAACACAGGCACCGTCTCCTCTCAGAGGGTAGTGTGGGCAGCGGCTAAGGCGACCATCCGTGGGCTAGTGATGCAGCACTAGCCAACAGGGGCAGAAGAGTTGGACAGAAGATCTTGGAAGTCAAAATAAGGCATCTCACACAACAACACACTACACACCCAACCCTGCAAAAGCATTGGCGCCTAGAGTGTGCCCACATGGCTCTTAATGAGCTCTACACGTCACAGGCTGAATACGTGTTACAGCGCTTTCAAGGGCAGCACTATGAGCAAGGCAGGAGAGCTGGTCGACTCCTAGTGGCACAACTCTGTCAGAGAGCAGCTGCACAACCAATCCTGGGTATAGAATCCTCCAGCGGGGAGATACTGACTCGCCCACAGGACATTGTTAACGAGTTTGCGACTTTCTATCAACACCTTTTTACTCCGGAGACAACAACTAGCCCAGCCCAAATAGAGGCCTTCTTAAATAGCAACAACCTTCCCCGCCTTTCGGTTGAGGGCCAAGATTTTTAAATGGAGAGATAAGCAAGCTTGAAGTAACACCATTTCTAACCTCCCATACCATAAATCGCCAGGAGACTATGGCTTCCCCGCTGAATTTTACAAATGGGCTGGTAGAGGAGGCGGCTTGTGCAGTGCATGAGGCCCTAACAGAAGCATGTAAAGTGGGCTCACTAGGCGTGATATCCAATAGGGCAACAATAGAAGTTATACCAAAACCAGGAAGGAACCCTCTGCTCTGGGGCAGTTACTGACCTATATCTCTCTTGAACTGTGATATTAAGATCCTGGCCAGTGTCCTAGCAGCCCGTCTGCGCAAGGTAATCCTGTCTTTAGTCCACCACACCCAAGTGGGATTTGTGCCGGGAAGCACCTCCAGAAACCATTTGCGTACCCTATCCCATGCCCTATGAGAAGCCCGACACTTACCAGATGGAACTCTGGCCCTATCTCCGGATGCTGAAAAAGCATTTGACAGCATAGAATGGGACAATCTGTTTGAGACACTAAAGAAATTTGGACTTGGTGACTAATTCATTGTCAAAGTCCGATTGCTTTATGACTGTCCCACGGCTCAAGGGGCTTTAATTCTGACAGTTTTACAATCCGCAGAAGGACGAGGCAAGGCTGTCCCCTTTTGCCACTTCTATTCCTGCTGGCTATGGGGCCACTTGTGGCAAAGATTCGCTAGTCCACACTAATGATAGGTATACCCCTGGCGGGGGGAGTCTCTCAGATCTATTTATATGCTAATGACGTCTTACTCACCCTAACGAACCTAGGATGCTACTTATTGGCCTTGCGCGAGAATATTGAGGGTTTTGCAGAGATATCGGGATACTGGGTAAACTGGGATAAGAGCGAAGCGCTGCCTCTCTCGTTGGTAACAACCCGTGCCACAACACATGGTTATCCATTTCAATGGACCCCTCACCTCCTGAAATACCTGGGAATACATGTTAATTGAGGACTAGAATGGATGGTAGCAGACAATCTAGACCCACTCGTAGCTCGTATGTACCTGGACTTCGAGAAGTGGTCCCACCTGGGCCTCTCGATGTGGGACCACTGGGTACAGGTGGGTACAGGCGGTGAGAATGGTCACCTTACCATGCTTTACATGTGTTAGGTATGATACCCTTCCAAGTACCCCTCTGGTCTCTGGGATCTATAGAAGTGGAAATCAGGGCCTTCGTATGGGGCTCCACACACCACCGACCCAGTGTCTGCAAAGCTCATAGCACATCAAACTTATGGAGGTCTGGGGCTCTCTTTGGTGGAGCATTACGCACTTTCCCTCCACTTATCTCAACTGGTACTCATGCTCTCCGGACTACCAGATCCGCTGCAGTGGGTAGTCACAGAAAAACAACTGCTTCCCACCGAGGTGGCCTTAGCGGCCTCCACAGAGCCGGTCTTCCCCAGCCTGGTACAGCCAATCCGATTTTAACACCGATGCGTACAGCCTGGCTAGGGCCCACCGCCTCCTTAGGATAGACTCCTTTCTGCATGGGCAAGCCCCACTATGGGGCAACGACAGTCTACGTTTAGGAGGTACCCCCTTTGACTAGCTATGCTTGAACGATGCCGGCATTGAAAGCCTGGCCCAAATTATCGATGACGGAGTGCTAAAACCATTTGAAAACTTACGGGAGGAATATGGTCTCCCTCTTCGCCCAGAATTGCGTTATCACAAACTTAAACACTGTCTACTCCAGACTCTGGGTGCTACTCCGTGGGCAATCCAGGCATTACATAGAGTTCTATACCTTAGAGCATGGGGTCACCAAAGAGGGGTGATGTCAGGCCTATATGAGGTAATCACACAGCTTCTAAACTCACAACCCCTTCTAGAAACGTTACGCTGTAAATGGCAGACCCAATTGCCCGATGGATTATGACCCGGAAGACTGGTGGGACATAGTTGAAACCCTAGACAGAGGTACCAGGGAAGTCAAACTTAAGTTCTGCCTCTTCAAGATACTCCACGACTGGTACTGGACGCCGGTGAAACTACAAAGAGCAGGACAATTGCATCATGCAAACTGCTGGCGATGTCTGGAGACCCACTGCGACCTACCACTCATCTTATGTGAATGTCCCTTGATACAGCCCTTGTGGGAACGGGTGGATTCCACACTCAGAACATCCTTACCGCTTTGTCTGTCGTTTTTCCTCTCTTTAAAACTTATACATGACACAAGGTCCCTCCCCGCCCTATCCAGACCTCAGCTGAGACTATTACATACAGCACTGGTGACAGCGAAGATCTATATCCCTCGGAACTGCCGGTCGCCCGAGTCCCATACCCCGGAGGAGTGAGTAGGGTCAATTGACCGTATAGCCACATACGAACGAGTAATCTATAACTTACAGGATCTGGTGGCCCTCTTTAACCAGATATGGTCTCCCTTCCTAACAGAAAAATCTTAACTAGTAATCTGTCTGCGGTTTTACTGTTCTCACCCCTTGCCCTTACAACTCAACAAGCAAGCAGCCATCAATCACTGATTGACAATACTGGCGCAGTCTCGTCTTCAGTCTCACCCCACCCCTCTTTCCAGATCCGAGCTCCCCTCCACACCAACAATCCGTGGGTGGGCAAGGAACGAGTGTTGGGTGCTCCTCTTCTCTTCTCTTCTCTTCTCTTCTCATCTCTCTTCTCTTCTCTTTTTTCCCCTTGACTGTTCTGTGACACACGTCAGAGGAGAGCACTACCCACACACTACTAACTACTAACCTCTTCCCTTACCCCATACCTCTCTACCCCTTACCTTGCACATCACGCCTCTCTCTCTCCCTCTCTCTCTGAGTCATATTCCCTAGAAGGCATATTCTACCTTCTCAACTCCCCTGATAACGGCAACACCCTCACTATCTGGTATCCCCCTCCGCAAATTATTCCATCGCGGTCCAAAGCATCGCCATGTCCTGACATTGATCACACCCTCCTATCCCCCCATTCCAGATTGGAATGTACCACTAAGTCACATGTGTCTCACATTCATTTCTCAGATACTTGGCATTCCACTTAAGAGACTACACCTGTCTGTATATCTGGTCGCCGACCGTTATTTTGATTAGCCTCGAAATTTTTCTCTGCCCTGAGACTGCTAGTGCCAAGTGTTCACTGCGTTCTCTGCGCAGATAGCCAATGCTAGAGGATCCGAACACTGGCAACCGGCCTGCTTAAGAGGTATCTCCAAGGTTGCCTCCTGTTTTGAAGCCTCAAGGACAGCAAAGGCTTCACCATCCAGTTTTGAATCTACATGCTATGGGCTCTAGCTTGCCAGAGGGTGCCATTCCAGTTCCTGGGCCTCTAGAAGTGAATTTCTGGAGAAATCCTGTGAAATGTCACCAGGTGATGCTGTGCCATTTTGATAAGGACTCCACTGCACGGAACCCGTGAGGCAGCCTGTACCTGAAGCCATAGACCTCGGAGAAGTGCTACGATCCCAACGACTCTGCAGGCCTTGCATCGCTGCAGATCCTTCATGACTTCGCTGAGATCGGAGTGTCGTAACACCGATGTTTGTGACACCCGACTCTGTGGAGGCACCTGTGACCCCTTGACACGTGCGTGACCCCGTGAGGTCACCCCCCCAGCATCGCGACTTTGCTGAACTTCGTATCTGCTGGAGGTACCAAGGGACTGACACCACACAACCAATGTCGCCTCACCTCTACAGTAAGGACCCGACATCGCTGCACGACACCACTGCTCCATTGACCCGAAGCACCATAACCGATGCTGCATCGGATCCAGCAACACTTCGCTCCCCGACTCCGTGCACCGGCCTGTTTTATACTTGTTTTACTAAGGCACTGTACCTGAGGGTTCCTACAACTCCGTAAACGGTGCCCGTGGTGTTGCATTGTAGGAAAAGCCTCTGTCACAATGCCACGTAACATCAAATTGCAGCATTTGTGCAGCTAGGCATTATTTTTGTGTTTTTAAGTGCTAAGATCATTTTTTTAATGGTGTATTGTGGATTTGTATTGTATTTGGTCTTGTTTATTTAGATAAAATATTTACTATTTTTCTAAATCTGTGTTGTGTCATTTTGTAGTGGTTCACTGTATTACTGTGTGTGTTGGTACAAATACGTAACACATTAGCCCTCATTACAACCCTGACGGTCGGTGATAAAGTGGCAGTAATACTGCCAACATTATGACCATTGCGGTGAGAACTCAGATAGATAGCCACTTTACCACAACGACCGAAATGGTGAAAATAACAGCCACCACAGCAGTAGCTGCCTACAGCCAGGCAGAAGTCAAAGTTCTGCCCACCGGAAACTGACACCTTTTCCGGGGTGGTACCAACAACATCAAAAGCCTGACAGAAACAGAGCTCAGAAGTCAAAAGGCTCACCATTGGAGACACAGGTAACAACCACGCCGCCATAGAGCTGGAGCTGTATGTCTTCCCAAAGCTCTTCTATGTGCTGCTCTACCACGAACACCAACGACGGCGAAGACGACGACGGTGAGTACAGCAACCTCGCACACAAGGGAGGGGGGAGGAAAAAGAGAGTAACACACACACGCAACACACACACTCCCACCCCCAACAACATACATACAATCAGTTGCATTACCAAAACATTTGTACCATGTACCTCGGATGAAAAATACAAGGACAACATGAATTTTTCCAAAGTGAGTGCAATAAGATCAACACAGTAGGAATAAGAAATATGCAATGTATCTGCTATATACAAAGGTACAGTTCAAAGGACACTGCCCAGTCCTCAGTGTGCGTGGGCCACAGGCCCACAGGCCAAAGTCCAAGGACCCACTTGTCACCTGCACTAACACGGAGAGAACTCTGCAGGGGCATCAGTTGGAAAATAGGCAGGCACCTCAGGGGAATGGGGGGAACCTCAACTGGCAGATGGACCAAGACCACTGGTTCTGGAGGGGGCAACATGCCCTGTGCTTGGTCCTGGGGAGTGCAAAGCCACAGTCTTTCAAGTGGGTGATTTGCCCACATGCTCTGGAGGGGGCAACATGCCCTGTGCTCTTGATCTTGCGGAGTGCAAGGCCACAGTCTCTCAAGTAGGTGATTTGCCCACATGCTCTCGAGGGGGCAACATGCCCTGTGCTCCTGATGCTGGGGTCGGTGGGTGTCACAACCCACTGGTTCTGGAGGGGGCATCGTGCCTTGTGCTCTTGATCCGGGGAAAGCTGGGGTCGGTGGGTGTCTTACTCACTGGTTCTGGATGGGGCATTGTGCCCTGTGCTCTTGATCCTGGGAAGGCTAGGGTCGTTGGGTGTCTTACCCACTGGTTGTAGATGGGGTATCGTTCCCTGTGCTCTTGATCCTGCGGAGTGCAAGGTCACAGTCTCTCAGATGGGTGTCATACCCATTGGATTTGCCGGGGGCAGGGCGCACAGCAGCCCATTGAGGCAGGACTACATACCGTCTGCTGGTGGTGACGACTGCTCAGTGGTGGAAGTGATGCTGCTGCAGCTGCTTGTTGGGGGAAGCTCCAGCTCATCCCCTGCAGCCTCGGACGGCTGCCCACTGGTGGTGGTGGTGCTGCTGCTGCTGGTGGTGGTGGGGGGAAGCTCCAGCCCATTCCCTACAGCCTCGAACGGCTGCTCAACCATGGTTGGTGGTGGGGGCTCTGTCTGAGTCCCTGCCCCTGGATCCTTGCCCTTCCTGGCAGCAGCTGTGGCAGGCACCCTTTCCATGATGCTGCCTGGTGCAGGCTCCTTCACCGTCTGCACAGGTGCCCTGGATCCATTCCCACCACGAGTGGGCGTGGAGATTACTTGCCCCATGGATTTGGTGGCTGACGTGCTTGCCTGGGTTTTTGCCACCCTGGCCAGACGTGAAGGACGAGGGGAGGGGTAGGGAAGAGACCAAGTTGGGAAAGGAACAGCTTTTTAGGGACATTGGGGCGGGAAGAGAGTGAAGGCTTGTGAGTAGAATAAGAGGGAGTGGTTCTAGGAGGTGTCTGTCTGCTGATTTTGGGTGCAGGTGCATGGGCTGGATGCTGTTGTGAGGTGGATGGCTGTTGGGTGTCTGAGTGCTTGCATTTGTATACTTTAGGAGGGGGGACAAACACAGTGGGAGAGGACACAGGGGCCCTCTGCATGGCTGTTGTGGAGGTGTCTGCCAGTGAGGTGTGTGTTCTACTAGGTGTGGTGGTGATGCTGGTAGTGGATGATGGTGTAGTGCATGCAGGTGTGAGTGTAGATGCAACTGGGAGGGAGGAGAAGGAGGGGGAGGCAGTGGAAATGGTGGATGTTGGTATGTCTGCATCTGGATGGTGTTTGTGTGAGTGCCTGTGGAATGATGTGTGGTGCTTGTGTTTGCCTGTGCCACTGTTGTGTGTTGTCTTGTGTGCATGCTCATCTGCCTGTCTGCCTGGGATAGGTTGGGGTTGAGGGGAATGGGATTGGGAAGAGGAAGTTGAAGGGGGTAGGGTACAACAGGGACAATGGCTGCCATCAGAGAGAAGGCCAGAGCCTGGATCGATCTCTGTTGTGTCAGTCACCACAAGGGAGCTACCATTGGAGGAGGTATCAGAGTCTGAACTGTCCCCTCCAGTCTCTGCCGTGGTGCTCCTCTCACCCTCTGCCCCACTGGTGCCTTCAGCGTCAGGGACTCTGCCTCCTTCGTCCTGTGGGACGCAGCTCCCTCCGTCACCGGTGCCTCTGCTCCTCCGCCAGATGATGCTAATGCACATAAGGAGAGGGTGACAAAACAAAAAGGTGGGGAGAGACAAAGGATACACCTGGTCAGTGGCTGCACCAATACCACAGTTGGCGTCCACACCACTCTCACACACAGGGAACAGCCCTACGCTCTATGAATTGCACTACCAGTTATTTTGCTAACCACCAAGGCATTGTGAGGGGCACACACCGCCAAATGCAGCACACCTGGGACCCAAGCAGCCCTGACCAGTTGTGGATGCCTGCGAGCTAGGTAGCATGATTATCGCTTCAGGACCCTTGCCAACAGGGCACCTACTCTGCAATGTCAGGCCTGGCCTAGGGGCACCCACTGACACAGATCCCCCACCCCATACCACCCTACCATGCATAAGTTGTAATGATGGGCACTGTAATCACCCCCTTGTGTCTGCTGTGATGCCGTCAAGCACCCATCCTTCTCAGGATGGGCCACCGCAGTCTTCCGTACCCAGCGTCTCAGGCCCTCCCACCGTTTCTGACAGTGGGTGCTCTATCTGCCGTAGACCCCCAGGGTCAGCACATCCTTGGCGATGGCACACTATATACCCTTTTTTGATGGCCGCTGACCTGCAAAGGGAATACACACAGCAAAATAGTTTCAGTCAGACAGTCCTGCCTGTTATACGTATGGCCCACCATACCCTTTCACATCACCATTTGCACACACATGGCCCAGCACACAACCAATACGTCGCCCAGAGGACATCCACCCACCCCACTTACATGAGCCCTTCACACACACCACCCCATGTATTCATGCCACATGGATCGTGCTCACAGTGTACTCACCTGTTGGTCTGGAGGCCCATACAGGAGTCTGTACTGAGGTAGGAACCCATCCACCAATCGCTCCAACTCCGCCGAAGTGAATGCAGGGGCCCTTTCCCCAATCACATGGGCCATGGTAGGTTCCAGACAGAGGTCATAGCAGCACATGCAGTGTAGGTCCTCTCCTATTGAAGGTCAGGTATCAAGTGAGGAATCAGATAGAAAGTGGCAGTCACGTCTGCGGCAGTGCATACCGTCACCTCTGGTGTACATCACCTTTGGCCACTGTACCCCATAGGGCACAATGTTAACCAATGAGGAGTTGCATGGCAGTTCCCAAGCACCTCCCATAACAGTGCACAATGTCAGCGGAATTACCTCACTTCCATCTGTCCCTCGATACAGGACAGGCGGACGCCATTTCGGGGGGGGGGGGACAGGCCCTTGATAATAAATGCATCACAGTTAAAATTTGGACATACAGGACAAATCCCACTTACCCAATACAAATTGGCATCATGCATTGTACTGTTGTGGCTTCAATGTTCAGTTTGTGACCGGCTCCTCACTCCTTTGTCCCTTAGATTGCTACCGCTGCGGATGAATAGGAGATGGAGACATATCCCCATGTACAGACCCCTGGTGGACTTGGTAACAATGGAGGACAAGCACATCATCCTCACCTATAGACTTGACAGGGCCACAATCACAGAGCTGTGTGCCCAATTGGAGACTGACCTGATATCTGCTCTCCGTCACCCCACTGGGATCCCCCCTCTTGTGCAAGTTCTATCAGAGAAGTTTTTTCCTAGTGACAGTGGGCTTGGCAGCAGGAATGTCACAGCCAATGTTTTCAATAGTGCTGACCAGAGTGTTGTCTGCCCTGATTAAACACATGTGCAGCTACATTGTATTTCCCCAGGTGGAGGATTTGGCCACAGTGAAGGCTGAATACTATGCAATGGGACATATCCCCAACGCAATTGGGGCGATTGATGGAACTCATATTTCATTTGCCCCTCCCCGTCACAATCAACAGGTGTACCGAAATCATTTTCACTCCATGAATGTACAGATGGTGTGCTTGGAGGACCAGTACATCTCCCATGTCAATGCTAAGTATCGTGGGTTGGTGCATGATGCCTTTATCCGGAGGAATTGCAACATCCTAAATGTGACTGGGCAAACTATAGAGGCACAGGGTGTGGCTAATAGATGTGCCATGGTTCCAACCCAGTAGGTGTTGGTGTATGGGTATAGTGTTGGCCATATGGGATAGTGTATGGCTAAATGTTGTCCCTCAATATTTGCAGGTGACTCTGGTTACCCCAACATATCGTGGTTGATGACCCCTGTGAGGAATGCCAGGACAACGGCAGAAGAGCGTTACAATGAGGCACATGGGCGAACAAGACGGATAATCAAAAGAACCTTTGAGCTCCTGAAAGCCAGGTTCAGGTGCCTCCATCTAACAGGTGGATCCCTGTGCTACTCACCCAAGAAGGTCTGCCAGATAATCGTGGCATGCTGCACAACCTTGCCTTGAGATGCCATGTGTCTTTTTTACTGGAGGAGGAGGCTGGAGATGGCCGTGCGGCAGCAGTGGACCCTGTGGACAGTGAGGATGAGGAGTCAGAGGATGAGGACAACAGAACAGCAGTGATACGACAATACGACAATACTTCCAATGACACACAGGTAAGACAGTGTTACTTCACATTTCATTGTCAATTATTTGGATATGTTTGGCAATGGCATGCTGTTATTTCTCACTTCTATGCCCACTTACTGTACCCTTTGGCAATTCATTTTACAGATATTGGTGCCCCACTATCGCTCCTGGTGTGATCACTGCAGCCAAATACAGGTCTTTGCTATGTGCACAATTACTATACAGTTGAATTTCAATGTTTGAACCTGGTTAAGCGAATTCATACTTAAGAAATGTGACATACTCCATACTTGTATTTTTTCCAAAGGTGTTTATTGAAGTGCTAAGAAGAAGAGGGGCAAGTGCAAAGGGATGGGGTGATGATGGAGCAAAGTCCAGGGTATTGTTCCAGTCTATTTGTAGCACAGGTGCATTGTCCATGGGGACATAGGAAGGGGAGCAATGGCAGTTCAAGGTGGACAGGGTGGCAGAGTGGGACACAAGGGTGACAATCAGGAGAGTTTCATTTCCTAGCGGGGAATATTGGCAATAGTCTCTGGCTTCTGCCTGGATCACAAGGAACATTTGTGGGGTGGTTCTCCTTCTGCAGGGGTAGGGGTGCTGGTGGCCTGTTGGTCCTGTGGCGGGACCTCCTGTCCACTAGCGGCAGAGGAGGTGGAAGGCAGTTCAGATGTCTGGCTAGTGGCAGGTGCCGCTGTTGTGAGACTGCCTCCCTCATAATGTTGGCCATGTCTGCCAGCACCCCTGCAATGGAGACCAGGGTGTTGTTGATGGCCTGCAAATCCTCCATGATCCTCTGGTGCTGTCCCTCCTGCAGCAGCCTGTTCTCCTGCACATTGTCCAGGATCTGGCCCATCGTGTCCTGGGAATGTTGGTATTCTCCCAGGATCTCGGTGAGTGCCTCCTGGAGAGTCGGTTCCCTGGGCCTGTCCTCCCCCTGGCTCACAGCACTCCTCACAGTTTTCCAGTTGTCCTATGCCTCTGTCCCCTGAACTGTGTGCCCACTGCCACTGACCCCAGGTCCCTGATTGTCTTGGGGGTGAGGTGTGCCCTGTGGTCCCTGTAGAGGTGGACACACTGCTTATTGACATGTCCTGGGGACAGAGGCGTGGGTACGCTGCGAGGGTGCTGTGGTGGTGTTTCCACATGGGGGAGGCTCTGTGGTGGTGTGTGACTGTGCCTGAGTAACCGACTGTCTAGAGGTCTCTGATGGGCCAGGTTGGTCATCCAGATCCAGGCGACCAGAGTTGCTGTCATCACTGTGGGCATCTTCAGTTGGGGGACTGGATAGTGCTGGCACCTCTTCTCCAGTAACATTCACTGGGATACCTGTGGGGATGTAAATGCTGTGTTATTGTTTCTGTATGTGACATATTGTGCATAGGTGGGTTGCCCTATTTGGCTGTATTTGCCCTGGCAGCTTTCAATTGTGTAAGTTGGCATGTGGTGGGCTAGCTGATTCTCTCTAGTGTGCATGCTTTAGTGATCGTGTCCATGGAGGGCTGTGAGTGATGTCCATGCATGAGTGAGATATGATGGTGGGGGGTGTGGGAGGTGGTGGAGTGATGGGAGTGAGGGTGAGGGTGGGGTATGTGAAGGCATGCAGGTAGGGGAATAGTAGTAGTATGGAGTTCACTTACCAGAGCCCAGTCCTCCTCCTACTCCAGCCAGGCCCACAGGATGCATGATTTCCAAGACTTGGCTCTGCCCATGTTGTTAGTTGTGGGGGAGGAGGTGGAGGTCCACAGCCAGTCCTCTGTACAGTGAGTTGGTGTCTTGCTGCAATGGAACGTACCTTCCCCCATAGGTACCTGGTTCTTGGGTGCTGCCCCACGGGGTTGACCCTATCCACCATTCTCCGCCATAGCTCCATCTTCGTAGCTATCGATATCTGCTGCACCAGGGCACCAAATAGCTGTGGCTCTACCCTGATGATATCCTCCACCATGACCCTTACCTCCTCTCCTGAGAACCGGGGGTGTCTTTGTGGTGCTATGGTTGTTGTGTAAGGTGTGTTGGTGAGGGTGTGTAGGCTAATGTGTTGGGATGTGTGATGTGGGGTGCGTGAGTGGTGTATAGGTGTGAGTGGTATGTGGCTCTGGTTGTGTGAGTGCTTTTGCTGTCTCTCTCTGTTGGCAATTATTTGTATTTGTAAAGGGTTGTGGGTAATGTGTGTGTGTTTTATAGTGGTGTGGGTGTGGTGTGTGTATGGGTGTCATTTTGAGCGCAGCGGTATGTACCGCCAATGGTTTACAGTGGTTGAATGTCCGTCGTGGTGATTCGTGAGTCATAATGTGATGATGGGCATTGTTCTGTTGGCGTAATGGTGTAGGTTTTGATACCGCCAATGTATCACTGACCTTCGGTGTGGAGGACTTGTGTATGTGGCTGAATATTGACGGATTGGAATGTGTGTGTCTCATATGATGAACGGATATCCAGCCGAGGTGGCAGTATGTTTGCGGCAGTCAGCATGGCGGTAAGAGGAATTTACTTCCAATGTCATAATGAGGGCCATTGTCTCTGACTTCAGCCTGCTTGCTCGTGCCAAGCTACCTAGGAGTGAGTGGGGGGTTAAGTAAGTATAATTCTCCTTCACTCTGACTAGAGTGAGGGTCCTTGCTTGGCCCGAGGGCAACCTGACTGCCAACCAAAGACCCCATTTCGAACAATGGGTTTCCTATCACACTTGAAGCTACACACAAAAGAGAACAATTTAGTTTTCCTTAAGTCTCTATAAATAAACAGCTGACCAGAAGACAATAGAATTCACAACACCACCAAAAAAAGCCATGGCATCTTGGCTGATAGGATATATTTTTTACATTGGACAGTTACCAACTACCACATATCCAGACATTGGATGTGGAGCTGAAAAGGGGACTGGCACCTGCTGATTGGAATTGCTTGTGTGAGAAACACGACTGCCTTATTTGGTTACATGACTTCTTTACAGAATCACAACATATGTTGTTACAAGACTTCAACTGCCACCCTGGGGTTCTGCTGACATTTAGAAGCCACTCAACATTCAGGTCCTCATTATGACTTTGGTGGTCTTTTTGAAAGACCGCCAAAGCTGTGTGCGCCAGAAGACCTCTATTGCTGGCGGTCTTCTGCCCACCATATTATGAGTACTGCAGGATTTCTGCCATATTTTGGGCAGAAATCCTGCAGTAGTCATGCTGGAGGGCAGAGGTGCAGTAGCAATTCCACCACTGGCCCTTCCCGCCAAAAGGTCTCCACCGGCCGTATTACGACCTGTAATACAGACTGGTGGTATCTTGATGGGGGGGCGCTGCAGGTGGTGGAAGTACCCGTTCCCTGCTGGACGACCTCCTCTCTGGATAAAGTAAGTCACGTGTCTGACAGGGGAGGATTGTGTGTTTTGTCTGGCGAGTGGGTGCTTGTCTACATGCGTGTATGGGTGTTTGTCTGCCCTTTGTATACAAGGATGAATGTTAAAGTGAATGGGTGTATGAGTGTTGCAGTGAATTTGTGTATGAGTGTTGCAGTGAATACGTGTATGGATGCATGTGAGTGAATGCATGTATGTCAGTGTTGGTGAAGGAGTATGTGCAGGGTGCATGTGGGTGTCTGTGTGTGTGTGCATGTGTGCGGGGAGGGCGGTGCTGTTCCTGGAGGAGGGTGGGGGTAGGGTTAGGGGGGAGGGTGTGCTGTACCCAGACGGGGTAGGGGATGGGGAGACCCTGTACCTGGAGGGGCTAGGGGGTGTGGTGAGTGTGGACGGGGTGCTGTACCTGAAGGGGGGGAGGGGGGTGGTGGCATGGAGGGGGGTGAGGGGGCATTGTGCTTGCTGGGAGGGGTGGGTGAGTCATCTGCGGGTGACAGGGAAGAAATTCCCCATCATCGGTAGCCTTTCCGCCAGGGTTTTCATGGCAGTGCTACCGCCGCCAAACCCTGGTGGAAACCTGGCTCAAAATACCGCCAGCTGTCTTTATTGGATCACTGGGTTAGAGATCATCATTTCTGGCCAAGGGGGACCAACCGCCAGAGTCATAATGAGGGCCTTAGTTATTTGATTAGTCAGAAAACATTTACTTTGGTATTTTGACAGACATTAGAACTTTGACCATTACCACAACTTAGCAGTACCATGACTAGCACCTAAATTGCCTATGACTGGAGTTAAAATAGCAAAGGTGCTCAGCTGAGGTAAGATTAAGGTAAGGCAATTTAGTGGACAAAGTTCAAGTTATGGTCAGGTCATCT
The DNA here is from genome assembly GCF_031143425.1 of Pleurodeles waltl. Classification (NCBI taxonomy): domain Eukaryota; kingdom Metazoa; phylum Chordata; class Amphibia; order Caudata; family Salamandridae; genus Pleurodeles; species Pleurodeles waltl. Next base: position 524,368,816 of record NC_090442.1, read on the forward strand.
ATGAGGTAGTTACCTTTAAAACAAATAGACAATAAAAAATAGCAGAATATTTTAAATGAAACTTTAATACATGCAGCACATTTAATTCTAAGCTATAGGGTTCCATAAATGTTCTCACCTACAACCATATTAAACATAGCTTTATAGACTTTGAACAAAGGTGTCTACATGGAATAGTGACCTCTTTTGCCCACCAACTAGTTTAACACACTCTCCCTCTGTCTTTCTCTTTCTCTCTCTCTCTAGCCCTTTCTTTCTCTCAATGATCGTCCATATCAAGAAGGGAGTGAACATCTAAATTACAGTGGTGATAGATATATAAGTTCAACCTTCCATTAAAACTTGACCTTTGTTTGTGGTTTGCAGTGCATCTGCAAAACAGTGGAATTTGAAAGCCTGAGACAGCCTTTGTGATACTTCGGACCTGAATCATGTATTAACCAGCTATCTTGTCAATCGTACCCAGAAATAATGAGAATTCCTTGTAGACTCATGTAGGAATGATGACGGGAATTGACCTCTGGCTGATTACTGCTTTGGCGTGTTGGGTGTGAATGTGATCTGACAAGGCTCAATTACCTTTTTGTGGTAGGTCTTGTGATGCAATCTGTCTGAACCAGGAAGATTTTTACCCTGGTAATCAACTGAAAGAAAGCCAAGAACTCTGGTAACCTGTGCCAAATCCTAGTTCTTTTAAGACATTTTATTGAAAGAGTTAAGGGCCTGATTTAGATGTTGGCGGACTGGTTACTTTGTCACAACAGTGACAAATATCCTGTCAGACGAAATCTAAATCCCATTATGTCTTTCGGATTTAGATTTCTTCAGAATGGATATCTGTCACCATTGTGATGGAGTAACCCTTTCGCCAATATCCAAATCAGGACCTCAATCTGGTACACTTTTTAGATCTAACTACATACAGCTTTTTCTGTTTGGCAGACATCATGCCGCCGCTATTTTTAAAACAACACAGAGGGAGAGTGGACTTTTGTTTAAGCTACTAGCTTCCGTATTTTTATCTTTGGTAGCCATTGCATGGGTGCCGGTCATTCAAGTCTTGGACCAGTCAGCAGAATGTTGCTAATGTTTGCATTCTTCTGTTTGGTGATGCCTTGTAAACATAGTTGGTCTTTGTCACCATGATACATGCCATTATACCTTCCCACACTCAGACAGAAGAGGCCTACTCTTTATATTGCAGATGCCACAGCCACAGAACACTACTAGTGGATGGTGCATCCCTCTCTCCTATAGCCCAGCATAATATGTATAAGGGTGGGCATAATTTGTGCAATTTGCTTTTATGCAATCACACACAATTTTAGCTAAACTACACTAAATTACAGTACGTGCACATATGTGATTCTGCAATATATTTTAGAGCGAAATGCATCCTTGTGTCAATTTGTGATATGAAAACACATTTTGTGCTAAACTTTCTGCAGAGTAAATGAATGAACCGTGAACAACACCTGCACGAGTTCTGCGGTTCTCAGGCATTTATAGTCATTTTTTACAGCAAATGTTGCATAATTACACAAAGTGGCATAATCTCAGGAATTTCACATACTAATTCCCTAAATATGTGAATTATGCCAGCGTAATTTTAATTTTGCAACATCTGAATATATACAACTTGTACTATGCAGCGCAACACATAAAAGCAAGTGTTGGCAAAACCAAGACATCTAGTTAATGACTAAAACTTCAAGCAAGAACTATTTTTCAGTGCTTGTTTTCACAGCAGCAGGGTGTTTCAAGCATCAGCTGCTGGTAAATCAGTATACTCTTTGTAGACAATCTGGACATGTGCCTTTCCTACACACTAGAGCTTACTGGTTGATACTGATGCATGTTGCGAGATGAGATTTCTTCCTTTGGTTTGCTACCTTGGTCATTATCAAACTACCATGAAAAACACAACTTGTAAAATCAGAAGTACCACAGTTCTCATAACATACTGCAGCTGTTTTTTTAACTGTTTGTCCTCTGAACATGCTCAGTAGACCCTTGACAGCATACATTATGGCATGTTGTTTAATGCCCATTCCGAAGCGTCACTCCCCTCACCTGGGTAAAATCAAGTTTACAGATCACTTGTATAATGGGTGCTCCTCTACTCTTCCAGAGTGGACTTTATCATCATACACAATGTTGGTTATATAACAGATGCTCCTTTCTTACCTTGGGTGGACCCCAGAAATCTTATACCATTGAGTGTTGTAAAATGCCCAATTGTATTGATTGTGTCTCTGTCATGCTTCCAATATTTATGAAAAGATGATCCGGCAAAATGTTTCAGACCCACAAGTAGAAGCCAGTGGCTACTCATATATGCATGACCCAGCCCAGCGCATGCTGAGAAAGCACAACTCCTCAAAAACAGGACACATAGCAGTCTCCAGATTGAAAAAAAGAAGAGTCAAAAGGCTAGGCCAAGCCAGCAAAGGAAATTCACTCTCCGTGCAATCCTCTCTAAGTACGGGTAGCACCAGACCATAATTGGCAATGAGGGCTGGACCACTACAGCACAAGCTCAGCGCCAGTGACATGCAAGATCTCCACCATAGTGGAACCAAGAATAGGGCTGCGGCATCCAGTTACACCTGCACCGGCAGAGTCAGTCTCAGAGGCAAAATCTGGACCAGGTTACCACAACAATAAGCTGGAGAGTGCTGGGACACAAACTTCCAGGGAATACCCTGGGATGTGTGCTCATGTGGACCACATCTTCGATGTCCCAGGTACTAGAGAACATGCAGGTTATGGAGTGCAATCAGGGTAAGTCAGAGAAGGCATAAAGGTCCACTCAGGGAGGATCTGTGTCAGCAAAGCAACCAACAAGCAGCCAATAAAACCCTGTGCTGACATGTGCATAATTGCAGGCTTTCTCTGAAAGCTAACATGAATTAGCTGCTGAGTAGGAAGGCAATGGCAATGTCATGACACATAGGACACAGGATGTAGGAGGGGCACATGAGTCTTTGATAAGGGTAGTAGAGTTATCGGTTAAGACAATCCTCACTTGGTTAGGGCAGGAACAATGAAGATAGATAAAAAGGTAATTGAAAAGACTACAAGGTTAAAAGTCAGCCTTGCTAGTCTCTTTGGAAGTGCTATAAAGGGTCTGATGATAATACTAATGTTGGAGCATGGATGAGTATGAACTTTCATGGATGAAGTGGGAATTGAGGACTGATTTGAATAGCCTGGGCACCTGTTAATGATGTAAAGGAGGACATAACTTCAATGTGTATGAGTGGAAGTTGTGCATTCTGAAGCAGTGCATTAAGGATTTAAGATAGATGGTGGAAAAGGGTGAGGGTGGAGCCTTGTGGTACTACACACATGGCATGGCAGTATGGGCTCTATAGGTTGCTTAACCACAATTTTTATTTTGTTCACAAATGATGCATCCAAAATGTTTTGTGCTGATAGGTGGAGAATAGTGCTCGTCCTTGATAGTGACCAAAATGGGCACTATTTCATGTCAGAGATCCGGTTGATTAGTATGTAGGATCTAGCTGGCTTATAAGCAGGCTGTCAACATTTGCCAAGATAGTAGGTTTCACTGATGCCTTGAAACATAGTTTTTACTTTTAGGAAAATGCCTCTTTTTGCATTCTCACCCTCATTTTTTGGTTTGGACTTATGCTGCTGGTGTTTGACTCTGTGTACTGGAACCCCGCTATCGTGGACCAACGGCATGTTATCTGACTACCAACACATGTTGGAATTGGCTGTACTTCTAATTGTCATATTTAACTTACCTTTAATTCCTTATTACATGGTACAAAGCGTACTTGGTGCCTGTAAGTTAAACATCACTAGTGGACTGCAGCACCCATTGTGCCTCGCACTACATTGACAGTACATACATAACTGCAGGCACACAATTGTTGCCTCTCTGTGCATTGTAAAATGACAATCTCAACCTGCCACAATAACCCTTTTTGACAGCCATAACCCCTTCTTTGAAATATGAATAAACCACTCCTATTTAGGTATTACTCCACATAAGGCAGGGTGGATGGTATTTAAAGGTAGGACATACAGGGAGTGCAGAATTATTAGGCAAATGAGTATTTTGACCACATCATCCTCTTTATGCATGTTGTCTTACTCCAAGCTGTATAGGCTCGAAAGCCTACTACCAATTAAGCATATTAGGTGATGTGCATCTCTGTAATGAGAAGGGGTGTGGTCTAATGACATCAACACCCTATATCAGGTGTGCATAATTATTAGGCAACTTAACAAAAAACAAATATATACCCATTTCAATTATTTATTATTACCAGTGAAACCAATATAACATCTCAACATTCACAAATATACATTTCTGACATTCAAAAACAAAACAAAAACAAATCAGTGACCAATATAGCCACCTTTCTTTGCAAGGACACTCAAAAGCCTGCCATCCATGGATTCTGTCAGTGTTTTGATCTGTTCACCATCAACATTGTGTGCAGCAGCAACCACAGCCTCCCAGACACTGTTCAGAGAGGTGTACTGTTTTCCCTCCTTGTACATCTCACATTTGATGATGGACCACAGGTTCTCAATGGGGTTCAGATCAGGTGAACAAGGAGGCCATGTCATTAGATTTCCTTCTTTTATACCCTTTCTTGCCAGCCACGCTGTGGAGTACTTGGACGCGTGTGATGGAGCATTGTCCTGCATGAAAATCATGTTTTTCTTGAAGGATGCAGACTTCTTCCTGTACCACTGCTTGAAGAAGGTGTCTTCCAGGAACTGGCAGTAGGACTGGTAGTTGAGCTTGACTCCATCCTCAACCCGAAAAGGCCCCACAAGCTCATCTTTGATGATACCAGCCCAAACCAGTACTCCACCTCCACCTTGCTGGCGTCTGAGTCGGACTGGAGCTCTCTGCCCTTTACCAATCCAGCCACGGGCCCATCCATCTGGCCCTTCAAGACTCACTCTCATTTCATCAGTCCATAAAACCTTAGAAAAATCAGTCCTGAGATATTTCTTGGCCCAGTCTTGACGTTTCAGCTTGTGTGTCTTGTTCAGTGGTGGTCGTCTTTCAGCCTTTCTTACCTTGGCCATGTCTCTGAGTATTGCACACCTTGTGCTTTTGGGCACTCCAGTGATGTTGCAGCTCTGAAATATGGCCAAACTGGTGGCAAGTGGCATCGTGGCAGCTGCACGCTTGACTTTTCTCAGTTCATGGGCAGTTATTTTGCGCCTTGGTTTTTCCACACGCTTCTTGCGACCCTGTTGACTATTTTGAATGAAACGCTTGATTGTTCGATGATCACGCTTCAGAAGCTTTGCAATTTTAAGAGTGCTGCATCCCTCTGCAAGATATCTCACTATTTTTGACTTTTCTGAGCCTGTTAAGTCCTTCTTTTGACCCATTTTGCCAAAGGAAAGGAAGTTGCCTAATAATTATGCACACCTGATATAGGGTGTTGATGTCATTAGACCACACCCCTTTTCATTACAGAGATGCACATCACCTAATATGCTTAATTGGTAGTAGGCTTTCGAGCCTATACAGCTTGGAGTAAGACAACATGCATAAAGAAGATGATGTGGTCAAAATACTGATTTGCCTAATAATTCTGCACTCCCTGTATAAAAGTGTAATGTTAAACATATCTTTACAGTTGCAAGGCCTGAAGAGCTATTTTCATAGTAGCAAGGTTAGCTGTTCCATAAAAAAGCATTGGAATAAAATATGAAATTTAATAATGTTATCTTCACCAAGGAAACAGCTACAAAGTTAATTCTTAGTCTTTTAAATATTCATTACAAGCTGAATTCACGGGTGAAGTGAAATTTGTGCTACATATTTTGCAACTGGTATTTTTAGAACGTTACCTTTACCCTGCTTAAAGCCACTAGAATGTTATTTGCATGAGTGTCTAACTGTCACCATGGACCTCAATGGGCCTCCTTCATGAGGTGTGGGCTTGCACCCAGAGTTCAGACACAGACCTTGGGTGTGAGGAGGTGTTCTGTTAGTCTGGCAGGGTGACTATCTGATCAATACCCAGACACCTAATTAAATTCAAAGAGGCCTACCCTGTCACAAGCAAATGTTAGCTGACACCAGGACAAAGCCCTCTTTGCCCACCCAGTCAGCCAGAGATGCCCACAGTACAGGGTACTAAAATAGCAAAAAAACACCCAAGTAGACCTTTGAATTTGGGCTCACCTATTAGGTCTAACCCACTGGATGAAATAGACCTCTTAGTCAAAGAAGTTGAGTCTATGTTAGGTACACAAACAACTATAGGGGTAAATAATCCCAAGAAAGGCCCCCCCTAAGGATAAGAAAATCCCAGAGATATTTAAAAAGAAGGGGAAAAGGAATTCTGTAGATGCTATAACAGGGGTTGATGGGGATGGGGGCCCGCATAACTGTAGGGGCCCCACCCCAAAAACTACTTATAACATAGCGAGTCCTCCATTATCCCAGGGGGGTCTCCCATATGCACCGCACACACCAACCCTCCTTCCATTGACTCCGGTGATTAAGGTCGTCCCAAGCCTATTTTGTACAAATCGCTTTGAACCTCTGTTAGTAATAGAGGATTCGCCCACGCCCACAAGTGTGTCTAAATGTAAGTCAGCAGTTGGAACGTCCAACCCTAGTGTTATCCCACTGATCTCCCAGTACGAGTCGGAGAGCAAAGAATCTGCAGCTAGTAGAGATAACCTGGCTACAGTCCTTCAGAGAGTTGATGAAGTCACGGGATTGGTTTTAGTATTAATAGATCTTATGAAGAGCAACCGTGCACACCAGCATGGAAATAACTGTGCTTGTACAGGGATTTGTAAGGTTTGTGGGGAGGCCAGGGGGAAAGAAGCTTTTCCATCATCTGCCCCAACAAAGGGGGCTGAATCAAGGGATAATTCTTGTCTCCCCATTAGAGGGGAGACAGCTTTACAAGGGAGGAAAGATTACCGCTGCGACCTCAACAAAGATAATCCGAGGCCCAGAAGGAGGTCCACAAATGTACCTAGACATGGAGATCGTCAAGGTAATTGGTCAACTAATTTAACTAGTGACAGAGCAGATCTGACCTCCCGGAAACTGTCCAAGAGGCCAGTTTTACACAAACCTCTAACAGGCCACATAAAATGGACCTGCCTATAAGTCATGGAACTAACAAAATCTATTTGACCAATGTTCCAAAACTATCGCCAGGGTCAGCTGAGAACCAAGCCACTTTGATTAACACAGTCATACATTGGATACGCTCCCGACGAAGTTGTCTTTCTGTTATTCGCTCTGATATAATATCGGCCATGAGAAGCAGCATCCCAGGGACCAATTTTGATACAATAACTATCTATTTTGAAGATAAGACTATGGTGACACAATTAATGGATTTTGACTCTCGCACCCACTTGGATAGTGTAACAACTAGGGGGGGAATAAGACTCATGTTACACCCACATAATTCTGGACCAGCCATGGGACCGGATGGATTAGATGGTTTAATTAATTCCCGTGGAGGTGCTGCACGAAAGGTAGCTACCGATCTTGGGTCACTGCCTAATCCTGTATGACTGACTACTGAATCAGCGACTAATGTGACGGCCCGCTCCAAGGTCTTACATCCAATGGGGGATGATAAAGCACCACCATTAGACATCTGTAGTAATGACTTGAGCCCGGTGGATGCTGGATGTACAACCATGGTGATAAACCAAGACAAATGTACGTTAGATCTTATGTCATGGAACATTGCTGGCCTGGTAAAGAAATTAGATGACAGCGAATGGGCCTCTTTTATTAAAAAAATAGATATATGTCTGTTTCAGGAAATTTGGGCAGAGGACGCTACCAATATAGATGGATTTCTCTCATTTAGTGCACCTGCTATACCTCCAGAGAAGGGGAAGGGCTGGGCAAAAGGTGGGCTTTTATTGCTTGTTAACAAGAATCTGCAGTGTGACTATAAGCTTTTGGAAATTAATTCTGTAGATTTAAAGCCATGTGTATCACGTTCAACAGAAGTTTATCAATTGTTGTTGTTAATGCCTACATACGATCGGTCTCATATAGCTCTGAGTCCCATACCTTAACTATCCTGTCCGAATTTGTGGGAAGCCTCCACCCCTCGACTATCTTAATTGTAGCTGGAGATTTTAACTGTACCTTCGAACCTTCTACCCTTATAAGTGGTTTAACCGATGAAGAGGATGAGTTGTGGGGGATCCCACAATTATCCACTACTCGGCCTTGCAAAAAATCCCGGGTGGCCATGCAATTAGCCACATTATGTTTAAAACATGGCCTTAGGGCCTGTAATGGTAGAACTCTATCTGATATGAATATCGCACCAACATTCAAAAGGGGCATGTCTATAAGCACTATTGATTATTTTTTAGTTGATGTTAGGTTGTGGCCCCATTTGGTAGATATGAAAGTAGAAGTGAGATGTGATAGTGACCATTTCCCCTTGCTCCTTACCCTTTCTTGGGAAATGTTCAGGAGAACACTCAATAACTATGCTACAATAATTCCGCCACCATGCTGGAATAACAAATTTACTAAGATTACCTGGCCAAAAGTGATGTCCAACCCTCACCACATAAGAGCAATATATCAATTTTTTTTAAATAGTTTGGCTGAGTACGAAGACCAGGCTGTGGGGAATATTCCGATTCTCAAAATACATGACAGCATGACTATTCAGCTACGGGGGTTCTTTTACAAAGCAAGGTGGTCAAAGCCACATGAAGGGAAAGGGGCACGTAAGGGATGGTTCGACGAGAGGTGCTCAAAGGCTAAGTCTGAGTTAAGAGCAGTTATAATGTTTGGCTCCCAGGGGGAAATTACACAAGCTAGGTCCCTAGACAGAGCACCCCTGTCTAATGCAAAAAAGCGGTGGGAGGATTCCCTGTGGCAGGAATTATTAGATGCTTCTAGAGAGAAGAATAAAAAGCGCTTCTGGGAACTCCTGTCCAAAAGAGAAAATGGAGGTAGGAGTTGTCCCAGCAACCATATACAAACAGAAAGCTGGGTAGAGCATTTTACTACTCTTTATACTCTACCAGAGGGCTCAATGGACACTAATGTGGTCCACTCTCCACCAAAGCTGTTGGATTCAAACCCCAGCACGGCCCTCCAAGTGGGGGCCCAGTGTGTTCCTAAGGGTTACCTTATCTTCAAAGTAGAAGAAACCCTTGAGGCTATAAATAGCCTGAAACCTGGCAAAGCACCTGGACCGGATAAGCTTCCTGGAGATTTTTATAGATTGGAACCAAATATCTGGTCCTGGTATATTAATGCCATTTCAAATAGCATAGCTGCAGGGGGACATATTCCAGGTACATGGAAGGGGGCAGAGATCATACCCATTTATAAAAAAGGAAATGCTAACCTTCCATCCAATTACAGGCCAATTAGCCTTATAGACAACTTACAAAAGATTTTCGCTAACATTTCTTTGCAGAGGCTAACCAGTTGGGTTGAGGAGTACCAAATCCTTTCCCAATTACAGGCTGGGTTTCGTGCTAAAATTGGACGGTTGACCAGGTCTTTCGACTGGCCATATTGTATTGGAAATATGTTCTTATTGCCAAGCAGTTCCTGTATGTAGTATTTATAGACCTGCGATCTGCTTTTGATTTCGTTCCAAGAGCCAAACTGTGGGAAGTGCTGGGTAGATTAGGAGTCCCAGAGGACCTACTACTCCTGTTAAAACGATTACATGACAACACTTATGCCCAAGTGAGGTGGGGTGAACAAGGCGAACTGACTGAACAGATCCCAATTAGAAGGGGAGTTCGCCAAGGTTGTGTGCTAGCCCCTCTATTATTTACCTTATTTATTAATGAAGTAGTAAAGGCTGTGTCCATATGCCAGAACGATGCTCCCTCCCTGAACACACAAACAATTCCCATCCTGCTCTTCACCGATGATTCGCTTCTCATCTCTAAGACACCAATGGGGTTGCAAATCCTTGTTGATCGGTTTAATCGATTCTGCAGCGATCATGGGTTGGAGGTTAATATTAACAAAACAAAACTGATGGTGTTATCCAAAGGACTTAGGAAAAAATGCTCCATTCACATTGAGGGAGTCCCCATGAAGGAAGTTAGCTCTATAGACTACTTGGGAGTCAGGGTAACCAGCAAACTATCATGGGAAGAGCAGATCACAAAAAGTGCAGGGCTCCTACAACATAGAGCTTCATCTATATTGGGTTTTTATCAAAGCACCTCTACAAAAGTTGTTTCCCCAGCAATAAATATTTATATAGCTAAGGCTCATGGTGCAGCCCTGTACGGAGCGGAAGTATGGGGTTTCTCTAACTGTAACAAGATCAGTGTGGGGGAAAACAATTTTGCAAGAGCTTTAATTGCATGTCCACGCACCACACCCCTGCTTCCATTATTTTTAGATTTGGGGTTAAGCCGAGTAGCAGATTTAGCTATTTTAAGACCCCTCCTTTATTGGATCAGGTTATGGATAATCCCCGAACTAGATATATATAAGACCTCATTATTCGACCTATTAAAATGCCAAAATGCTAACACTCTTCCCTGTGGCCCATTGGTTTCGGCTGTTGGGTCTGGGTGACTATTGAGAAAATCCCCATAAACTAGAGAGACAGCATAAAAACGTTTTAAAGCAAACTTATTGGTCTTATGTTAGGGATAACTATATAACCCACAAATCCCATGGTCCCTTAATCAAATCCTTTATGGATCTCAAATGGTCTCCAAAGTTTGAATCTTATTTGGGCATTATACCGGATTCGCAGGGCAAGAGCTTATATGCAAGGTTTCGTTTTGGCTCCTTGCCTTTGATGTCATTGACTCATAGGTGGGGGCCGATCAATCTTCCTAATATATGCCCTGCCTGTGGCAGCACTCTTGAAACCATTGAGCATTTTAGGTTCTTTTGCCCAGCTTATGCGATTCCGCGATCAAAATGGATTTGTAATACATGCAGGTCTATGGGATTTAAGAACTGTTCTTTGGCTCTACGGGTTTTAAAAAGCCATAATTCAGATGACGTAATTCTTTCAGTAAGCAAGTATTTAGCAACAGCTTGGCGTATACGATGATATCTCCAAAAAACAATTTAAGGCTTCATTTCTTTTATAGATTTCGAGTTTTATGTGTAACTCAAGTTCATTATTGTTTTAATGTTTTTATACCAATTTATAGATGTGTATTTATTTACTTAAGTATTATTTATTATCTCTGTTTTTATGTGCTTTTATGGTCATTGATCGAATAAAGCTGATGATGAAAACAAGCTGCTAAAAGCCCTTTTTTCTGAAGAGCCCAGCTAGGTAGTTCCAACTGGACCTACCTTTGACTCTGTTGGTGGCTTCTGCTGAAGTGATTCTTGTCCCCATGTGCTGTTCCTACGGTCCTGGGACTACTGGTAGTGGCAAAGGGTACTCCTGAGATCCTGAAACACCTGGGACTTAGAAACATTTTGGCCCCAAAGACCTCCAGAGAATGGAACAAACCAACCAAGTCAATCCAACGAAAGTGCTTTACTGCTGGGCCAATGATTCAGATTGTTCCTGCTCAGAGCTTTTCCACAGCAGCATTACATTTCAGTGGGACAGCCAGCTTGTGGAGCTCTGTTCAGCTGCAGCTTGCAGTCTTGCCCCGCTTGAGGAATCTGAGCTCCAAAATATTATTAAGCTAGAACTAGAAATCTTCAAGGGAACAAAGGCATCAAAAATATCCTGAGAATAAGGGACCTTCCACTGCAGATTTCTAATTTCTCCCACTTGGAGCTTTCCCATCAAAAATCAATGGCTTCACTGGGACTTCTTTCACCATCTTTTCGGCCTTGAGAAGCCCTTCTTGTCCACAGCCTGTTGCCTTGCATAGTAGAGGATGTTTTTCTTCCATTTAACTTCAAACCAGGACTCACCTGCCCTCAATCGTGGACAAACTTAAATAGCATCTAGGTACTGGTCAAGTACATGGTGATGGTTGGAGCTATTTGTGTTTAAATTTAAAAAATTAATCTGTTCCCTCATTTGATTCTCATCTTTTTGGTATAATGTAATTAATTAAGTTACTCTCCGTTTTTATAACTTCCAGTGGGATTCTGAATTGTGTCATGCTTGCAACTTGTTAATTTTTTTGGTACATCTAAATGCTTAACCCATTTTCTTAAGTTAATCCTGTTTGCTCTGTGCCACAGCTGCCAGAGGTGGAGCTCAGGTTTAAAGTACTGAAACCTTTACTGGACCTAACAAGAATAGTGACATTATTACTTGGTGAACTACCATCTACCCCACCTAATAATCCTCAATGTCACATTGTTCATATTAGACAGTATTAAAAGGTTCAGCTGGACAGCTGTCTTTACACATATAAACATGCACGCTCAGATTTCAAACTTCAGTTACAGTGGAAAAAGTTCAACCAGAAACACACACTTTCATATTTTATACCTGTAACATACAGCACTCTTGCCAGATGTTCAAAGGGAAGATGCATTACAGGGGAGAGGGGGCACTACCAGACATTTTACCAAAGAAAAGGTTGTCCTTATTTGTTTGCAACATCTATACCAATGAAGGGCATTTTTTTTTCTAAAAATGGTGCAGTGGAGTTGTACACATCATTTTCACAGTCCAATGTTTTAGAGATCAATTGGCGCTAAAAGGTGCGGTCATCTGTTTCCATGTTTTTTTTTTAAATAAATGGCCATATACGCAGTAAGATACAGTGCATAATCACATATTCAAAAGTTTTTCTTTAGTGATGATTATACAGTATTAAGAAACCATATCGATTTGAGTTAAGCCTCTTTGACAAAACAAGACAGCACAGAGCAGAACAGAAAAAAATGGGATAGTGATTATTTAATACTTTTCAAGTTATCTGCCTTGTGATACAAAAGTGAAAGGTCGAGGTTACCTTGGGTCAGAGCCCCTCTTTCAACAGCTTTCCTTTTGGCTTACGCATGTGTTTCTGTGTCGATAAAATGGATCCCTTGTAATGTAATATCATTCCTGAAAATAATGAGGACATCTGCTCTGGACTTACGGACAACAGTCACCAAAAATCCTACCAAGCTACTTAATTTAATAGGCGAGAGGCGCACTTCAATGAAAGCAGCAGCAACATGAGGAAATCATTGAAGTATATGATCAAATGTGTGGTGGATCTCTGAACGGAACTACAGACAACTAATTTGACTGGTTGGTAGCCCTGCCAAGAGAACGACACAGATTTTCCTCATGTTCACCATCAATTTAACAGGGCTGAATGTAGTAATGGTCAATTAGAGCAGAAAAAATGAAGAGTGAATCTACACCAACTACTCAAGACAGTGGCACTTCCACATCCCTAATTCTGAAGAAAATCCAATAAACCATATAAATCCATTAATTAAGAACTGCAGCCAGCTGCACAGAGCAAAAACTGTTGTTAAAGTAATGAACCCAAGCTATAGCGCAAAGACATAAGCCACTGTGGGTAGAATATTTTGCAATGAAAAAGAACAGAAAGTCATGCAGTGGCATGTTGGAGCAGAAGGCCTGTTTCAGTCATTATTGGCCCTGGGCCACTTCTTTGTCTTGAGTGGAGTACTTTCAATCCCATTGTGCAAATACCATTTAGAACCACGTAAGTGAAAAATGGTAGCTGGATCGATCTATCTATCTATATACACACATCAGAAATACCCTTTCAGGCCTAGAGTGATGTATACATTATGCAAAACAAACAAGAGAGAACTCTGGGTAGTTTCCAAGTGTAGGTGTACAGCAGCTCCAGTATTCTCACCCTACAACACCAGCCACACTAAGGGGGTCATTCTGACCCTGACGGGCGGCGGAGGCCGCCCGCCAGAGTTCCCCCCTCCGAAATACCGCTCCGCGGTCGAAAGACCGCGGAGGGTATTCTAAGTTTTTCCCTGGGCTGGCGGGCGGTCGCCAAAAGACCGCCCGCCAGCCCAGGGAAAAACTCCCTTCCCACGAGGATGCCGGCTCGTAATCGAGCCGGCGGAGTGGGAAGGTGCGACGGGTGCTGTTGCACCCGTCGCGTATTTCACTGTCTGCCAAGCAGACAGTGAAATACTTGTAGGGGCCCTCTTACGGGGGCCCCTGCAGTGCCCATGCCAGTGGCATGGGCACTGCAGGGGCCCCCAGGGGCCCCGCGACCCCCCCTACCGCCATCCGGTTCCCGGCGGGCGGACCGCCGGGAACTGGATGGCGGTAGGGGGGGTCGGAATCCCCTCGGCGGCGCAGCTAGCTGCGCCGCCTTGGAGGATTCCAAAGGGCGGCGGTACACTGGCGGGAGACCGCCAGTGTTGCCGGTCCGACCGCAGCTTTACCGCCGCGGTCGGAATGCCCTTGGGAGCACCGCCGGCCTGTCGGCGGTGCTCCCGCGGTCCTCCAACCCGGCGGTCATTGACCGCCAGGGTTGGAATGACCCCCTAAATTTGTTCACTTCAAATATCTGTTATACTAGCAAGGTTTTTAAGCATAGGATTAGGACTGTGCCATTAAAATCTCATTGACATGCACTGACTATGTATGCCTAGGAAAATGTATTTATCAACTTTGCAGTTATCTTTCATTTAATATTTGAAAGATTGTCCACATTCTTTGTAATTCTTGCCTCACGAATGAAGTAAGTGCAATGTGTTTGTCATAACATAAATTGTCTGCAGTTTCAGAAAACAAAGTAAGACATTACTCTTCGTTTTAGGATAGGTGAAAAAGTTCCTGAAAAAAATATAATGCAACGCTTTAAACAAGGTGCATCATTTCATGTTTATTTTAGAGAATTCAAGAACCTCATACTTGTTTTATGACAAAGATGGGTCTCGAAAGTGCAGCCATCGTTATTGTGGAAATGAGAACAAAATGCAAGGCGGGTTACAAACCAGGCTGTCTGATGATCTCCACCTGAGGAGGGCAGGACCACTTTCATGGAGCAGGAAATACATTATAGGATATGAAATATAGAATCCATTAAAGAGAAGCAGATAAAAGAGCAGAGGTATGCTTCGCCTGCTCTGACATCAAAGACAGGCCCAGGACAGAGCGTCTTTGTTATTGTAACAATGTAGCCCCTATTTTTTATCTTTCCCCTTTGTGATATATTCAATATATTTCTGCACGGCTGACTATGCACTGATAGGGGTCCGCTCTGCCCTACATATACCAGACATTTTCTTTGTTACAATATGATTTTTTTTAAAAGGCAGCTATGATAAACGTGGCCCAGCACGGTACAACTAGCTTCTTTTATATCCCTTTATAGATTGTACAGTTAGAATTGTGCTTCCACATACCAGGCCACACTCGGACTGAGAGACACATTAACCGTGAGATGCAGCCGAGTAAACCCATAATATAAGCAGCCCTTGGCGAATATTTAAAGCGACAAAGCCCTAAGCCAAAACGTACATAGGAGCCGTAAGCCAAAAGCCAAAATGTACAAGGGAAGACTACAAACCCGACTCCCCAACGCACTAAAAAATATTGAAAAAAAACGAAATTAATGAGGCAAAATTGTGAATTTTTTAGCACAATTTTCAAAGGCCACATTATATCAGGAAAGGGCATGCAGACTTTGTTACTTCCAATTCAGTAGCCTAATTTTTACTGTTTTTAATAGTGTTGATGGACTAAATCGTTTTTGCTCCTTAGACCGACTTCCTTACCTAAGAAAGAGTCACGGGATGTTTAACACGGAGCAGGAAACGCCAGAATTTTGTGTATGTAATTATCATTTTTTTCGGCTCCCTGATAATATTCATTTTCTTAGATATTCCTTCAAATCAAGTTTTCAGATACTTCTGAAGTCATCATAAATGAAAAATTCTAATAATTTATTGTCTGACAAATCAATATAACTACTTCTGCTGTTTTCTAAGGGCAAGTCTTCCTAGTGCGTTGGCTAAAGAACCAACAGTTTTGCAGACAGTTCAATTAATATGTGTATGCAGTATAACAAAGGCGCGTTCGATGTTTCAAGGTTTAAGCATCTTTCATCAACACTACTTATCACATCATTTTATTCCTCTAATTCACACATAGTTGAGTCGTGATAAAACGGAATCTGCTTGCAATGAGTACAACAGGAAATTAGCGACCAAGTATTTAGGAGAAATGCAATTGCAGACAAAAAGCTCTCAGCTCCAACTTGGCGCAGACTGACCCTATGTTAGACTTTTCATCCTTGTCCTGGTCTCCCTTAACTTAACTTAACTTTTTGCCTCTGTTTCCCAGGTTGAGTGCTGGATTCTGTTTTTGTTACTCTGGGCACTTTACCACTTCTAGCCAGTGCTAAAGTGCAAGTGTTCCTATACAAAATGTGTATGTAATTGGATCATCCATGATTGGCATATTTGATTTACTGGTAGATCCCTGGTACAGTGCACTAGAGGTGCTCAGGGCCTGTAAATCAAATGCTACTAGTGCCTGCAGCACTGGTTGTGCCACCCACAAAAGTAGCTCTGTAAACATGGCTCAGAATTGCCACTGCAGTGTCTGTGTGTGCAGTTTTAAACTGCCAGTTCGACTTGGCAAGTGTACCCACTTGCCAGGCCTAAACCTTCCCTTTTCGTACATGTAAGGCACCCCTAAGGTATGCCCTAGGTCAGGGTTCAGCAAAGTCGGTCCTGGAGAGCCGGGTCCATGCCAGATTTTTAGCATATCCACATTAAGAAACAAGATGCTTCAGAAATCTTCATTTTTCTAAATGTGGATATGCTAAAAATCTAGCATGGACCCGGCTCTCCAGGACTGACTTTGCAGAACCCTGCCCTACGTAGCACCTTGGGCAGAGTGCAGTGTATGTTTAAGGTAGGACACATCCTAATGTGTTTTATATGTCCTAACAGTGAAATGCTGCCGAATTTGGTTTTCACTGTTGCAAGGCCTATCCCTCTCATAGGTTAACTTGGGGACGGTCTTTAAATATGATTAATGTGTAGATTCCCTTTTGGAGTGGATGGATGTGTTGAGTTCAGGGTCTCTGAGTTCACAATTTAAAAGTACATCTTTTAGTAAAGTTGATTTTAAGATTGTGTGTTTGAAAATGCCACTTTTAGAAAATGAGCATTTTCTTTCATAAACCATTCTGTGACTCTGCCTGTTTGTGGATTCCCTGTCTGGGTCAGTTTGACAGTTGGGCTGGTTGCACCTCTATCTAGGCAGTGAAACAAAGGGAGCTGGGGTGTAGCCTGCATATCCTGATGAGCCATCTGTGCTAGGAGGGAGGAGAGGAGTGATCACTCACACCTGAAAGAGCTGTGCCTGCCTTCACGCAATGCAGTCTCCAACCCCCTGGTGTGTGTCTGGGGCCTGGCCTGGGCAAGGCAGGATTTCACAAACAAGAAAGACTTTGCTTTGAAGTAAGCTTAGTTCAAAGGGCAAAATGGGTATAAGAAGGGCACCCAAAACCACAGACTTTAGATCACTTCTGGAAACCAAGAGGAACCTCTGCATGGAGAAGAGCTGAGGAAGAAGAGCTGCCCTGCCCTGTGACTGTGCTTTGTGAAGCTATCCTGCAGTTGCTGCTTCTGCCTGTACAAGAGGACAAAAACTGGACTTTGTGTGCCTTCCTTCTTGTGAAGAACTCTCCAAGGGCTTGAAACTGAACTTGCCTCCTGTTGTTGAAGTCTCAGGGACAGCAAAGACTTCTCTCTGCCAGCACATGGAGGCTCTGCTGAGACTCCTACCCTGCCAAGTGGTGTTCATCCAGTTCCTGGGACCCTTAAAGGAGAAACTGGCAGAACAAGAGGAAGAAATCCACACACAAGACCACTGTGTGGGGTAAAGATCAACGCAACTCCGAAACATGGCTGAAAAATCAATGCGCCGTCGGCTTCGCGGCTGAAATCGCAGCTCGCCTGCAGTGCGGCTGGAAGATCGATGCACGCAGCTGGAGAAACGACGCACAGCATCGCTGACGGAGACGGGTGAGATCGCAACCCGCACTGCATGATTTTCAAATCATCGTGCTGCAAGATTTCCGACGCAAACATCGCTGGGCATGTAAAAACGACACACAGTTTGCCCGGACCCGAGAGTGCTTGTCTGGATCAACACATCGCTCTTCTGCGGAGAAAAGAAACGACGCACGCCGACCCGACCGAAGGAGAAACAACGCACGGTCCCACTCGTGAGTGATATTGACGCATCGCAAGCTTCTTTCGACCCACACTCTCCCGTGCAGGGTTATTTTTGACGCGACCCAGGTACATTTTCATGGTAACAACATTAGCGTTGTGTTTAAAATCACATGCAGACTCTTTTTGGTTTTTAATTGATAACTTGACTTGTGTATAGTGGATTTCTGTCGTTTTGGTCTTGTTTTGTTTAGATAAAAAAATTATATTTTTCTAAACCTGTGTTGTGTTATTTTGTAGTGTTTTCATTAAGTTACTGTGGGTGTTGGTACAAATACTTTACACCTTGCACTCTGAAGTTAAGCCTGCCTGTGCCAAGCTACCAAGGGGGTGAGCAGGGGTTAGCTGAGGGTGATACTCTTTTACCCTGACTAGAGTGAGCGTCCTTGCTTGGACAGGGGGTAACCTGACTGTCAACCAGAGACCCCATTTCTAACACCATATGAGACCCTTTTTTCAGTGGGGAAAAGTTACTCTACTCCACAACCCATACATGTGGCTAAGTTTAACCTGCAACATGCTATTCATTACTATTGTGCAGTTCACTGTGTCAACATGGCATGTTGACTTTGTGTCAGGCCAGTGCAACAGGAGTGGGGACTGCACATGACAAAGGGAAATTACATTATTCTGAGCAGATATTGCCAAAGGCAAGTTTAGTAGGCCTTTGACTACAGCACTGACCAAAATCCAGGGCCCCAGAAAGTATACTGTGAACAGTATGGGGACCAGGAATTTCCCTAGGCATTTTTACATCTGGTTTTGACAAGTACAGCCGTCACTTTCAACCACTGTCTTTCTCTGACAAGCCTCTACCAGCCATTGGCTGAAGATTTAGTACTTCACATCTTCGGCCCAACCCAGTGAATTTTCATCTCTCACTCACTGTTATTGGCTGTTTTGTTGGATCCTTCTGCTTCCAGTCCTGTGCTTGCATTGAACTGCATGGATGACTGCTTCACAACTATAGCCCTCCCTGTATGCTCTTGCTGGATTTCTCTGGACTGGCTGTCTCTAGTGTGCTAATGATGCATATGCTAGCACATTAAACCAAGTCCTAGTGGCTTTGACAATGACTGTTTGTAATTGAGTCTCCTTCTTTTGATTGTTGCTTTTTCAGACTGTTAGCTATTTGATGGTAAGTGCAATCTGCTCTAGTTGGGACTTATTTCAGGCACCTCCTCTGTCTTTTCAGACAGGTGCTATTCAAGTTAATCTTAGACAACAACCTAAGGCTGCACCCCAAGTCTCGCAATAATATTTTGGCATTCATCTGCAAGTGATGCAGGCTCACAACTAGGCCCAGGCATAGGACTCCACTCTGCCGGCAGAGTTAGTGGGATTCGGGCCCTTCACGCTACATGGATTAGTGCAGAGTTCCAGAATTCCTCAATTTCGGCATACAACTGAGTTCATTGCACATGTGATGTTGGGTTTTAGTGCTCTCTTGCGAGTGCGACAAAGTTCCCGGGCTGCAAGCGCGCCCACGACTTTGCATTCAGTCACGATGTTTCCACCTGCAATCATGCGACTTGGCACTTACTTGCGCTGCTTCCAGCTATGACAGTAGTCAAAACAGTCCTGCTCGCGTGTGCAAATGCACCTGGAGTACATTCTCTACTCCAGATACATCTAAATCTAGTCAAAAAGTGTTTTTTTATTGGATTTTCTTATCCAATGGACCCCCTAGGTTGTTTTTTAGATTGAGAAGCCTTTTCTTTCAAACAGAAAGAAACTGCCCCAAAGACCCCAACTTCCTTTCCAGCAGGTTCCTTCCAGGGCTTTGTCCATCTCCTGGTCACTTTTCACTTGGATTTCAAGGTGGAAGGATCACTCTCTTTGTCTCCTGGATATTCCTCTGAATTTCAGGACTTTGTTTTTGTGAAATCACAAAAGTTAGTTCTAAAACTATTGAATAAGGGTGTTTGTTTGCTTGGACGTACACCAGTATTTCTTTGAACTTTAATTTGATTTTAAAAATGTATAGTGGTGGGTGGCCTGAAATTTAAGTATGGACCTAGGTCTTTATATTGCATTTCATAGATTTTTTTTTTATCTTTTGGAAAAGGAAAATTGCTGCACACCTCAGTACCTGACCTTTTCTACATGTTTGTAACGTTTGCAATATTATTTTACTATGCAGCCTAGATTTCCAAAGGGCCACCTAGCCAGTAGGCTCAGTACATGTAGTCGTCAGTGCATGAAATAAATATTTCAGTGGTATATGTTTTTAAAGCTTCATTTAGGGAAGGGATGGCAGTGTATTAAATTTAAAAAGTTGGCTACTGTTTGCATTTCATTTTTTTTGCAAAAAGTGTATATGTTGAGTGGTAATATTTGATGGCATAGGAGGATGTGTGTACTGTTGTTGTGAATTTTTTTATAGCTCAGTTAATTTTGCATTGATGACTTAATGTTAGTGTTTTGTTCAGTGTTAACACCATGCCTCCATATGGCCAGTGTGTGTGGTTGTGTGTGTGTGTGTGTGATCACCCACCATTTGTCTTTGTGCTCCATGCCGTCTGGCCAAGGGCCATTTTAAGTAGTCTATGCACATAGGCTTGCATGTTTTCTTTGTTCTCCATGCTTTCTTTTTTGCAGTTGTTGTTTGACCATATGGCTGGTGGCCATATTCTGCATCCAGCCAGTATCTCTTTGCCATAGACTTGCATGTGTTATTCTTTGTTCTCCTTGTTGTTTGACCATGTGTTTGGCAGCTGTTTTGTGCATGCAGCCAGCATTCTTTTGCCATCGGCTAGCATGTGTTTTTTATTTGTTTTCCATGCCTCCTTGCTGTTGTTTTTTGACCATGTGGACAGCGGCCATGTTGTGCATGCACCCAGTGTTCCTTTGCCATATTCTAGCATGTGTTTTTTCTTTGTTACCTGTGCCTCCTTGCTCCTTGTTGTTTGACCATGTGGCTGGCAGTTATCTTGTCCATCCTGCCAGTGTCCCTTTGCCATAGGTTAGCATGTGTTTTTTACACATAGGAAGGGATATGAGGGAAGAGGGCATATAGGAATAGGCGCTCACAAAATTTCACCTGATTATTTTATGAGAAAATCAATCATAGGCACGGTGCTCCTGGCAGGAGGGTCCTCCCCACCCCTTCAATGTTTCCCTGAGAGAAACAAAACATGAACAAAGACCGTCAGGGCACACGTGAATTAACAAATGGTCAAACATATTCCGTGTTCGGAAGCAGTAAAGTCCTCTTCACAAATAGTCAAGCATACTGTAGACTGGGAAATATTATCATAAGTCCAATTTATTCTCCAGGTGTAATTTTCATGCAATGGTAAAACAGACAACAGCCAATTTATTCTCCAGGTGTAATTTGCGTGTACTGGTAAAACAGACAACAGCCAACAAGTGTTTCGTCCTATGGCAGAATCATCTCAAAGACTTCCTCAGGGCTGTACAAAATGCAATTATGACCAGTATTAAACACATAAACTTTGTTTTATGTCTTAAAGATTATAACATATTGGTAAGTCACTAGCCGAACTCCAAAAACCATGCCAAAGTCATTTTGTGGTGAACGTCATTGTATTGATAATTGTGTTTACTAAAATGTGACAATTTGTGAGCATTTGGCGAAAAACATGGAGCCACCTAAAGGTGTAATAATTAAATATAAGGAGACAGTATAAGGAATATGAGACAATCATTTTAAGCTGAGAAGCACACATGGCCCGTCATGACACAT
This sequence comes from Pleurodeles waltl, assembly GCF_031143425.1. NCBI lineage: Eukaryota > Metazoa > Chordata > Amphibia > Caudata > Salamandridae > Pleurodeles > Pleurodeles waltl. The sequence goes on from NC_090442.1 coordinate 524,390,649, forward strand.
GCGTGAAACACTGAGGGGCAACCTTAAAAAAGCCCCACAAACAAAACTTTTTTAGAAAGAAAGTGAGCCAAACTCCCAAAATGTATTTATAGGTAACCTAATTTTTGAAAAGTTAAATCAAAAAACGGAGGTGCATACCTCAGTAGAAAGTTAGAGCGAATAGTAAGGTCGATATGATAATGGTCAGAAATGTTGCTATCCTTAAGATTCCAAATGAAAAGGATCTGTGAGAATATCATAAACGTAATGGTCAAGAGTAATGATTAATCCCAAATTTGCATAGGAATAAATGGTTAAAACAGTTACCCACCCAGTACTCAGAGCCGCATTCCTAAGTCTGCGTTTGCTCGTGAGGGGTGTAACTATAAACACCAATTATCTACAAGCCAAATCGAAAAAGCTAGGACTAAAATATACAGAGGATCCGCAAGTTCGCGGTCACCAGCAGTAAAGAGAGAAGGTGGAACGCTTACCTACAAATAACAGAAACAACACGGGGTAGAGTGTCAGGAAGAGTGTGTCCGACCGGCCTGTAAGCTTGCCGGCACAGAGAGAAGTCCGTCTTTTAATGACGGGTTGCCGATCGTGTTTAAACAGCAAGGAAGGACTGTAGTCCTTATTCACGAGCGCCATCTTGAAATGTGTAACAATTCCAAAACAGAATCAATTAAACAAAAACTGCCCGGTAGATACTTAAATTAAAAAGGTTACAGCATTTCATAGTCGGTGGGCACCAATCTGTACATCAACATAGAGGAGATGGAGATTACAATTAAACCAGAGACTAGAATCCCTGTCAATTTCACGCGGGTGTCATGACGGGCCATGTGTGCTTCTTAGCTTAAAATTATTGTCTCATAATCTTTATAGTGTCTCCTCATATTTAATTATTACACCTTTGGGTGGCTCCATGTTTTTCACCAAATTCTCACGAATTGTCACATTTTAGTAAACACAATTATATATACAATGACGTTCACCACAAAATTACTTTGGCATGATTTTTGGAGTTCGGCTAATGACTTACCAATATGTTATAATCTTTAAGACATAACACAAAGTTTATGTGTTTAATACTGGTCCTAATTGCATTTTTTACAGCCCTGAGGAAGTCTTTGAGAGGGTTCTCTCACAGGACGAAACAATTGTTGTCTGTTGTCTGTTTTACCAGTACACGCAAATTACACCTGGAGAATAAATTGGCTGTTGTCTGTTTTACCAGTACACGAAAATTACACCTGGAGAATAAATTAGATTTATGATAATATTTCCCGGTCTGCAGTATGGTTGACTATTTGTGAAGAGGACTTTACTGTATCCAAACACAGATTTTTTGACCATTTGTTAATTCACATGTGCCCTGACAGTCTTTGTTTTAGCATGTGTTTTTTGTTTGCCATGCCACCTTGCTTCTTGTTGTTGTTGGACCATGTAGCAGGTGGACATTTTGTGCATGCAGCCAGTGTTCCTTTGCCATAGGCCTGCCTGTGTTCTTTCTTTATTCCCCATGCCTCCCTGCTCCTTATTGTTGCTGTTTGACCATGTGACTGGCGACTATTTTGTCCATCCCGCCAGTGCCCTTTGACATAGGCCTGCATGTGTTCTTTGTTTCCCATGCCGCCTTGCTCCTTGTTGTTGTTGTTTGACCATGTGGCTGGTGGCCATTTTGTCCCTTCGGCCAGTGTCCCTTTGCCATAGGCTTGCATATGTTCTTTGTTTGCCACGCCTCCTTGCTCCTTGTTGTTGTTTTACCATGTGGCTGGCAGCCATTTTGTACATCAAGCCAGTGTGTCGTTGCCATAGGCTCACATACAAACATTGTTATTTGTTGATCATTTGTTTATTTTAAGTTTATACATTTTTTTTTACGTCTATTATTATTTAATTTCATTTTTTATTTAATTTTTAATTTTTTTAATGTTTTAATTTTTATTTTTCTTTAATGTTTCCTTTATGTTGAATTTAGCCTTGCTCCATCCATCCATCAAAGGCACACAGGTGCACCACAGCATTCAGTTTCTTTAGTGATATAATAATTCAATTTCCTCCTGGACACCTTGTCTGTGGCACAGTGCAGACAAATCACTGCAGCACAATACATTTTTTTATTGATTATTCCATTTCCCTGGGCCACCTTGCTACCAGAGGCTTTTTAAGGATTATTCCATTTACCCATGCACCTCTCTTTGACTACCACAGGTGTCTCCTTTAAAACAAATGGAGATGTAGCAAAGAGCCATATCTGCATGCTGTGCTGCCTGATTTGAAATGGAATTTTATGGTGCGGTGGTGTGGTTTGACTTTACATTGCTTGATTAAAAATGTGTATTTATTACATAGGTAACCAACTGCACTAAGTTTGCATTTGTCTGTACTATTTCAACCTGCAACAATGCCACATTTCACTAAAGACATTTTTTTCTTGCTTGGTTGATTTTAGGTGCATAATAGAAGCAACATCACATCACCCGCAGTACAGCCAAAGAAAGGACCTGTACAGCTAAGTCCTCAAATCTCTTCCACTTGTGCAGCTTAGTGTCACTGCCAACTTAAAGCTTTAAGATGGTCCCCAAGAGAGTTGCTCCCAAGAAAGTGGTCAGTGAGAAAAAGAAGCTTTCCATCAGTGGTGGGCCAACTGCAACCTTTTTCTGGAGACGTGTGCTTCCCGCACCGGCCTCCAGGGAGTAACCTGGGAGCAGCAGTCCTGCATTTATAGCACCACCCCAACCTAAGGCAAAGGCCATGTCTGTCAGTGAGGCAGTCACTGCAATCATGGCGACGTTGACAGGCAGTAAGGTTGAATTATATTTGCCCCTTTCACAAAGTACTACCCAATCATTTCAGGAAACAGAACAAAGTATACAGTAGTCACAGCCAGCAATAGTAGATCCTTCTGAAATTGGAACAGAACAGGAGGTCGAGCTTCCTACCAAGCAAGAACCTCCTCTTCCAGAATCAATGGCTCCCAGATCTCCATCAAGAAATATGATGGGTACTACTCCACCATCGTCTCCAAGCACCACCTCTTATGACGATGATAGGGACATGGAGTGGACCCAGGCAGAGTCCAGGAGATGCCACGAGAGGCAAGGGAAAAGAAAAGTTTCAGAAGGCCTTGATGAGGAGGAGGATGATGATGAGCCAGTCATTGGGAAGCTGGCACAGAAAAGTTTTACATTCCTATACAACCTGCTCCAAGGGATGTGGCACAGGCAGCAATGCCGGTTCCCATATTTGTAAGACCCCAGCGGAGCCCTGCACCAACCCGCATCTCAGTAGAAGTATGGACTGCAGAGCGGCAATTGACAAACCCACATACCTCCAGTTCTTCTTCAGGCATTGGCATTGGTCCAGTACGAAATATCTTCTCCCCAGTTTGGGACTTTTTTACGAATAGCAAACAGGAGGAGAACATTGTGATATACTCCACGTGAGTGTTCTTCGAGGTAAGCTTGGTTCACGTTATGGTACTGGAGGCTAGATGACCCACATGAAAAAAACATCACACAATTCAGTGGGAGGGGGACCTAAAGAAATTGCTGAATGTGATTGTGGTGGTGAAGGTGAGACAAGCCAGGAAACATCATCTACAACTGGTCAAATCATGGTGGAATGTGAGGAAGAACAGGGTGACATCCTCATGCAATGCAGTCCTGTCCTCAGCAGCGCACCAGAATCATCCACCCGAACTACCTCACATTGGCACAGGAAGACTCGCCTACATCTCAAAAATCACATACATCACTGGCCCCAGAAAAAAATAAAATCCTGACTACAGTTATGGGCATGTTAAGACAGGAAGAGCATTGCAACTGCAATCAACCAATGGCATGTTTGTACAATGGGAAGCTGGCAAAATTGTTAGCACTGGAACTCCTACATTTTTCTTTAGTGGAAGGAGTGGGATGATTTAAATCTGTGACAGCCATCTCCCTGAAATGAAAAATTCCAAGTCAGACCTAGTTTTGAAGACTCTGAGGCCAAGTATTCATTTAACTCTGTAGACTGGAGAGAGGTGCGTTGATTTGGGAACTTCTGCTGAGTATGTGTTTGCTGCATTGCTGGCTAAAACATGAAACTCTTCCTTATGCTCTTGCTCTGCCTCTGAGTCTTCTTGGTACACTCTTGACTCCTCATGAAGCTTACCTTGCTTCTTTTTGTCCTTCTCTTTTACTCTGTAACACAGTTACTGTTTTTCAATACAGAGACCTTCTCCTAGTCCTCTCCTGCATGAAAAAAACTTGGTGTAAGCTCAACACTCTCCCTACCGGATGGGTTAAGTCAGGCACTCAAGAGTGATGGACATTTCAAGAAGAATGAAGATGCACCGCCTAATTTGGCAATACAATCTAATTTTCCTTTTAATGATCATAATTTTTTGAACTGAGAGGGTGAACTTCGATCCTTTATAGTTTGTTTTTTTTCAAACCTAGAAGCTATAACATTTATAGATATACTATCTTAGGTCTCTCTGGGGCAGAATGGCTGATTGAAATGCATTCATCTGAACTGTGTCTTACTTATCCCTTCATTCTTCCCGTCCACAACAGATTGATGATGGTGTGCTGCTCAGTGCCCCATTGAATATTGTTGTGGTTTCTTTTGTCACACCTTTTCCCAAATTCCCTTTCCAATCTATTCATTGAACCCCTAACCCTCTTCTCCCGGGCTGTGTGATTTATTGAGGTGTGACTTAATTTTACACCATAAATGGATCACACACTTCCTGGGGTAGATGTGGTGAAACAACACCATCTCACTGCATGATCTTCTATTACCTAAGCAATAATCCACACAAGCCCATTAACATCATCAATAAGGATGTGTGTTGTGTGTTGCATAAACGCTTAACCTTGTCCAACCACTCCTGACTCTGAGGCCCACTTCTCCTGACTCAAGGATTTCATTTCCTAAATTTAATTTTTAAATACTAGCTGCCCATTGCTCAGAAGAAAATTATATTGCTATTTTTCATTATCATATCAGGGCTTCTTTGTTGTGTGTCAAATATTGTAATTGTGGTAGTCTGGTCTCAGTCTTTCTAAAATTATGATATAATATATGACCCACTAACTCTCTGTCTGTTTTCTTTCAATCTAGTAGACAGTGATTGTTAACCCTTTCATTAATCCTGCAGTTGGAGTTTGCATAGGTGGTAGTAGTACCTTGTGTCTTACCTGCTAGCATGCTAGCCTGATACTATTACTACTAGCCCCTTAATTTAAGATGCCACCTTGGGAAAACCATACAGTCAGAGACTGACTGAGGTATCAGCCCTCGCGTTACCTATTCAGGTAAGAAAAAACAATGGATTTAAGTGAACTTGTTTAGTTAGTAATTAACTTCTACAGAAGAAGATGTTGTTTGTCTGTATCTAGGCTTTTGTAGACAAAAGAGGCAATGCAGTAATTTCCTAGTGTTCAGTATAGTTACAGAGGTCAGTCGATCAAGGGTATATGAAAATGACATACACATTTCTTAGCCGATTGAAACATCAGGCTACAATAAAATACAGCAGTGCAAACAAAAACACCAAAACAAACATTTGAGGCACAAATAAAGTAAAATAATATTCCTCTTTTATTTTAACAAATAAGAAACCCCACCCCTCCCACCCACAACAAGCCCATCCCTATCTCCAACAAGTAGGCCCATCGCCAGAAAGTCCAACAGAACTCCAAAGTAAAACCCAGTCCCAACTCCATCCCTACTGTCTCCACCCACAACAAGTCCTTCCCACAAAAACAAAACATTTGAAAAGGGGCTCAGCAGAGGGCACTGTCTATTTGGGTCCAGAGCTGGTTCAGGCTCTGCCCCATCCTGGCAAGCCGGCTCTCCATACAGTCCAACTGGTGCAGGGTACAATGGAGCAATGCCCTGTCAGAGACGGAGGGAGCAGCAGCAGGTACAGTTAGGCCCCCTGACAGCTAGCGGTGGCCCTGATGAGGTGATGGCCAGGAGGTTGGGACTGGCAGGCTACTGATGAACTGCATCCTGGGTCAAAGGCAGCAATTTCTGCCTCTTCATCCTCCAGGACCCCCAGCCTCCGCTATTTGGCCTGGATGATCTTCAGCCTCTGCTGCCACAGACAGGCCACTATCTCCTGCCTGGTGGGTGGTGCTGGTCGACTAGCAGGAGTAGCTATATTGAGAAAAACAAAGATAGAAAAGACAAATTGCAAACAATGTTCTGAACAAACGCTTCTTTAAAAGTAAGTGTGGGTGGCACAGTAGCAGTACATTGCTGGTCCCCTAGGGACATTGGAATTTGATGTGATTATGATTAGGAGAGCAACAGGGCCAATTTTATTTCTTTACCCACACATGACTCACATAAAAGCACTGACTGTCTGGTAGAAAAGAATTAAGGCAGATTAACACTAGATTGCAAAAAACACTGATTTGATTTTGTTTCTTTTAATTTAAAAAAGGCTTTTCTAATAACGAATCTGACACATTTAGTGGAAAAATAAATATCTGATTTATGGGTAAGGCATCATGCGCTATGGAGTACAAGTTATTGGGCAAAATTAATGGAGCATGCAAGCCAGCGCTTTGGGTACTTTGCTACTGTCTGCGGCTAGGGACAGCTGTAGTTGACAATTATCTATCTTTAATTCCAATGCCCCTGCTCTTCTCCAAATGCCTTTCTCTTAGTTTCCACCCTGACTCCAAAGAGGCAGATGAATAATAAACAAAATACGTCACATACGTCATGTATAAAATGCAGATATATTATCGTGTCTGCCATAAGTAGATGGTGAGGAAAATTATGTACTGCTCTACAGAGAAAGGAACGGGCACATAGATTGTGTTTGGCATGTTCATCACACAATATTCCTTCCACCAAACTTGAAATCAAATCAGACATTTACTAGTCCCACTTTACTCACTGGCCACTCCCACCACCACAAATTATTTATAACAAATTCATTCGCTGGGCAGTGAGGAAAGGAAACTTGACTTACTCAACTGCAGGGTAAGCCCCACTTTGAACCATACCTTTGATAACCATAAAACATAGGTTAGCAGTATGCCCCTCTCCTGAGGAACTCCCTTGTTTAATCATCCAACCAATTATTTAATCATACTTCCATTCTTCCTAAGATTATTCACCCAAAGCCACCATGATTTAAGCTTTACTTTCTCTTACCAAGTCTTTCTCCAAAATTTCCCATCGATTATTCAACCATTAAGTATCCACCCTTTCTTTCAATCATCCTTTCACCCATCCACCCATTTACCCAATGCTCACCCACACATCCTTTCACCCATCCATGCATCCTTTGTTTTCACTCATTTCACCTATCCTTTCTTTTAACCTTCCATTCTTTCCCGTTTCCATCAAGCCATCATTTTTAGCATAGACTATGAGAGCTTTTCCTGATTTGCAGATAGACGAGGCCATACTTCAACCACAGCTGTAGCTAGTGACTATAGCAATAATTGTCAATAAGCAAACAATGTGACTTACCACCGCCTATCCCTTCTGCCGCTTCTAGCTGGCTCCTTCTGCTACTGTAGTGTAACTTGAGCCAGCGGCACTCTGTGTAGCTAGAGAGGAACATTATACCTTTTTTAGATGCCAGATAAACCTCCCTTTCGTTTTTTTAATCAAAAGAATAAAACCGCAATACATCACTACAGTTCAGTTGCTACTTCAGCATCTTCTGTCAAAATTACCACTCTGGGCATTTTGTTGGTTCACAATGTTAGAAAAGTCAGGTAATCACTAGTCAAGCCAACCAAAAACCTTTTGTAATGGAGGGGTAGAGCTATATTGCCTATGATGATAATGAGTCTGAGTCACTGAAGCAGCGCTGTGAAGGGGTGGTATAATAATGGTCAATGACAGACATATGGTGTTGGTTGACCATTGCAATGGGACCTCTTACTTTCCAGCCATGCTGCACTACCATGGGAACTGCTGATATACCATATAGTTAATTACACAGCACAACATTGGGGGTCAGGAGGTGGTCCATGACCAAGGCCACTCTTGTTAACTGTTAGAGCATGAGCAAGAAAAAGTAAGCTTTCTCAACAAACATACATGATAAATAGTACCAAAAATCTGTTTGTAGTCTGACAGTACCACAAGATATATAGCGGAGAGGGAAAAATTACCAACGAAGCTGAAGAAATCGCCAGACTAGTAGAAACCAAAAAAAGTCAGCTAACAAAAAAAACATGAAATAAAGGATAACAGTAATTAAACAGAAATTGGAAAGGGGAGTTGGGAAAAAAGGAGACTATAAAAAATAAACAAGGCAAAATAAAAGTAGTATAATAGTGGGCAGAGATAAAAGTTAGGAAGATATTAATAATAAATAATAGGATTTATTGGGATGAGCAGAGCCCTCAGGGATCCCCCGCTCTTCCCAGACCTGACTTAGCTGCCCCTCTTCTTGCCCTTAGGTGCTGATGTAAGAAATAAAGAAGATTAAAAAAATAGATGACTGACACAGTTAATCTCCACACAATTAATATATCAGGCACATGCAGTAACATTGTATTTATCTAAATCAGATCGCCTATGGTACTAGTTTCGACTATCGTTGAGTTGGCTATACTAATCCTAAAATCCATATTCCAAATCTCCCTAACAAAAACAAAACAAAAACTACATTTGGAACTAATGCATTGCAAGAAATTTTCTTTGATTTAATTCTCATTTCTCAACCCCCTTGATTGACCAGCTCAGTCTCCCTTTTTTGTAAAGCATCGATGCATACTACTATTACACATCACTGTGAAATTGCTTGGGACTGTATGAGCTACATAAAGAAAGTCACAGAGAATGCTAACTCACTGATATCACTCATTTACATGGAGGACTGAGGAGTCTGCAGTAGGATGAGGCTGCGCCAAGCATTTGCCTAGCTCTAACTGGATCACATAATAATATTCTTAATGTAAACTAAACAACTAAACGTAGCTTATCTCTGAGTGTGAGAAGCATGCTACTCGGAAAAAAGTTAGCAGTGTAGAACACAAACACAATAATATATTTAATAATCACTGAGCTCCAAAATCTCTATGCTTAGCAAGTCAAGCAGGTCCTTCTTGCGGTTGATAATATCCGTCCAGTGGTGCCTCAGCTGCTGGGTGGTGCTCAGGACTTGGGTGGTATGCCGAACACACCTCTGCACCCTCCCCCAAGGCAGCTGATGCTCCCGCACTGGGTAACCACTGCCAGGACTGCTGCCAGCCTGGAGACGAGGTGGCAGTACATGTAGAAAATTAGTGCTGTAACCTCCGCCTCAGAGAAGTTGGGCCAGGGCTGCACCCCTTGGTGGCAGCACCACCCACAAGGTAGATGATGGCTGCTGCCTGTTGGGAGGTGCCTTGAGCTGCTGCTCCCCTGTTCACCAGCGCCACCCTGCTCTGCCATTATGCTGGGTGGTGGGGTGAGGAAAAAAGGAACAGGAGAAGGAAGGAAGGAAGAAATAACTAGGGAAGTAAAGGGAAACTTAAACAAAAATACAAAAAATCACAAAAAGCACAAAAAATGAATAAACATAAAAATAGACAGAAAAAGACATATTAATACAATTAATGAAAATGAAGGGTAGATTAATTAAAAAGGCGGATGATTGAAAAGATCATTGAGGGGTGAAAAAACTGGCACAGCACCATAAACAGAGTAAAACACAAGATGGGTGTGCCTATGGACCCATGTAGTGCAGTATGAGTGCAATTTTCAAAACAAGAACATGAAAGTGCGTGATGGGGAACTCCTCCCGCGGATCTCTGTGTAGCATGGCAGAGTTTTTTTTACCACTTTGTGGGGTTTCACGTAGTGGGACTCCTTCAGCTCCGCCCACCCCTACTCATAACATCACTCTCCCAGCAGGATCTGGCCTTCTGCACCTCTGCTCTCCTGCCTTGCCACCATTTTGCAATAGTGCATGGTTTGACATTTTCAAGTAGCATTTGACTGGATTGGGTCTTCTGTAGGCAGGTGGCAGGAACTGCTGGTTGCTGTAGCCCTTCTGGTCTTTGGGCAGCTTGAGACAAAAGAGCCTGGCAGCAACACCCACCCACTCATTGTGAGCTAAATGAGACATCAACCAATGAATACCTAATTCAGGTCAATGTCTGAATGAAGCATGCACATACACAGCAATGGTATGAGATGTGCTTGCATGCAATTTGTCTTCTCCGATTTCTCACGTTTAATAACTGGAGCCTGTGATGGACCCTACTTGAACATGGTCATCACTGTGAACGCAGTTCTGCAATGTCTAACTTTGCTCTTTTGTATCTGGCTCTCCATCTATGAAATCAGTGGCTTCTTTCTCACCATAATCTGTGCTCACCTAACACTCTGTAAAATAGGAGGAGAGGAGGTCTGAGAGTTCATCAAGGAAGTCTTTCGGGGAAGTATGTGCCCCTCCCTTATTTGGGGATGCCCGGACAACAGGATTCCCTTCAATGTCAACTGAAATAAAGAGGTTGCTTGGCAATGCATTGATTCCACACAAAACAGAGCAATTCAGTAATAGCTCAGGAGTTTGCGTATAAATCGGTAGGATAGGAATAGTTTGTGTCGCTGGTTTTAATAATAATGGGTTGGTTTGAACCAGTCTAACCTGAGGAATCCAAATATACAATTTTAGATATAAATATTCAGTTATATATGGATGAAGACTGTGAGACCTGTCAGTCTGAGTGTGGTCTTCCCCCAAATGTTTTGCCTTTCTTCTCATTTTAGCTAATCTCATTTTTCTGGCCTTGGGATTCTGTGCAGTTTGCCACTGCTAACCAGTGCTAAAGTACATGTGCTCAATCCTTAAAGCATTGCTTTCATCCCCAACTGACATATTTAATTTACTTATAAGTCCCTAGTAAAGTGGTACCTCTTGTGCCCAGGGCCTGTACAAAAAATGATATTAGTGGGCCTGCATCACTTATTGAGGCACCCACGTAGCTAGCATTTCAAACATGTCTTAGGCTGCCATTGCTGCAGCCTGTGTGTAAAGTTTTATGCTGCCATTTTGACCTAGCAGAAGAAACCTTTTGCCAGGCCCAATCCTTTCCTTTTTTATGCATAAACGTCACCCCTATGGTAGGCCCGGGACAGCCTTGAGGGCAAATTTACATGTCCTGATAGTGGAAAAACTCATACATTTGTTTTCACTACTGCAAGGCCTGCATCTCCCATGGGACATAATTGGAGTTACATTATTACATTTAATAAGATGTAACTTTGAAATGATAACAGGTAACAGTTGATGTTTGTGCCTTTGGAATTTGTAATGAGAATTCCTGTCTTGTGGTAAAGTCAGATTTTAAATTGTACATTTGAAAATGCCACTTTCAGAAAGTTGGCGTTTTTCTGTCTAACCCATTTAGTGCTTGCAGCCTGTCTCTTGGTCACATGACTGGGTGTAGCTGACAGATGAGCTTTGTGTGTACTTCCTAGACAGCCTCACACAATAGAAGGTGTGGGTGTGCCTGGATGGGCTATCACTGGCAGGATGGGAGAGTGGATCATACACAGCCCTACGTACACTTGAATAGGGAGGGGAGGCAGTAAACCAGTGTGCTTCATAGGGAAACATCCAGAACCTCAGACACCAACTCCATAGTACACTTCTGGAGATTCTGCCAGGACAAAAGACTGCTGCACTGTCGAAAGAACAGCCACTCTGCTGGACTGCTGCCCTGCTGCCTTGCTGGACCACTACCATGATGGACTGCTGCCTTGCTGGATTGATGCCCTACTTCCCTCCTGCCTGGATCAGAGGGATTAGACCTGCACCCGAACCCAGGACTCCTATATTGATTCCAAGAGCTAGTCTGCTAGACTCCTGTTCAGTTCTAAACCACCTGAACCAGCATGGAAATCTAGATGGAGCAAGCCCCTGCCACCCAAGTGGTGGCCCTGAGGTCCTGCACCCTTGGTGTGGTCTCAGTAGAGTTCAATTGAAGTTTTTTGGTTCTTCATGACTGCAAACGGGCCATTGAAGCCAAGACATTGTTACTCGCACAGCGTGGCAATGAGCAGGTCCATCAACCTGACTCTTCATGCTACAGCATCGGCCCCTCACCGAAAGTGCCACCATCAAGCTCTGGCCTGACTGCCCAGGATGACAACAGGATCTTCGTGCTACAGAGACAAACATCCGAGACGGCAGGCCTGCTCTTCGCAGTACATTGACGACCTTCCGCAATGCTTCTCTGCTCCTCGAGCACAAGACTCATTGCGCTGGACAAAAAGGTAACTTTTTAGTGGGACTAACTTGGTCCCTATATGGAACTCATGCACCATCATGGTCAGCCTGAACTTGTGACTTTCTCACAGTTTACTGATTTTTGTCATTTTGGTCTTAATTTATTTCTTTGATTTTAGTCTATTTTTCTAAACTGGTGTGGGTTTTTTCTTGTGCTGTGTTTTCGCTGCATAAATATTTTAGACATTGCCTCTGAGTTCAGCCCGAATGCTCTGTGTCTAGCTACCAAAGTTGAGTACAGATTAATTTGGGGACTTAATTGTGCCTCACTTTGACAACGGTTGTGGTTGCCCCTCTACCAGCAACCCAATTTCTTACAAAGAATTAATCTGTGTTAGGAGCAAGTAAATCAAAATATTGAATTCACATGCCACAGTTTTTTTAAATCTCACAGTTTTTTCAATACCAAAACACAAAATCAAATAATGTCTCATAGGATATAAGGCTAGCATAATAGCACACTTCAACTTCAGCCATGTAAGGTAATAAGTTCACACAACTGAAATGGGCTTTGTTGGTGGCAGCCCTCAGCCAATGATAAGAAAACATTTTTTAAGATATTCTGTGCAAAATCTAATGATTTATAGGTTGATGTGGGTTATTTGTCTATGTTTCGGTCTCAAGAGACGCTAATCTTTGATATCACCATCAAGAGTTAGAGTCCATTAGCTGCGTCGGGTTAATCGAGACATCAAATGGAAAACATCAAATTGGGAGAGGAGGAGCGGTCACCAAATGCTCAGAGAATGGGGGAGAAAAACACCCGACACAAACACCAAAATGTCTGTTTTTGATGTTGTTATTGTTGCTCAAATGTGAATTTACCTTAGAAGACAAGAGGCGTTTGGCAAAACTGGAACAGTTTGTTTATTAAACATTGCTGCCAGGAGAGCAGCTACAGAAATGGGGTCTGAGGATTGTCTCTCAGTGCATTGTGTGGTGTTTTATACATTTCTTTGGAAACAATAAAACAATTACAACATTCTTTTCTGGGTAAAGAATATGAGAAGTTGTCATGTAGTCATAAATAAGGCCCTGATAACAAGCAAGTGGGCCATGACCTGGCATGGACACAATGTAGGCCAGCCTGTAACTTGTCCAGAGGTAATATCAAATGCATAATGCAGCACACACAGAAGTGCCAAAGCATCATTATCAAATGATTGTTTATGTGCAGGAAGGGACACCATCCCTCACATAAACAATCACACCCCTCAATACAGACATCCTTGCACAATGGTGCAGGGATGCCTGTGTTGGCGCTGGCAGCTACATTTAGCACCAGCGCAGCGACAACTAAACACACACACCACATACACCCATACATTCCTCATGCACCCCACTTCACACACCCAACCACAGTTCCCAACACCCACACACTTACACACACCACACAACACCGATGGCTCCACAAAGGCAGCCCCGTTTCACAAATGAGGAGTTGCGGGTCATGGTGGAGGAAAAGCTCAGGGAAGAGCCACAGCTGTTTGAAGCACAGGTACAGCAAATATCCATTGCCAGGAAGATGGGGCTATAGCAGAGAATCGTAAACAGGGTGAACACTGTGGGACAGCATCCAAGAAAAAGGGACGACATCAGGAAGAGGTGGAACGACCATAAGGGGGAAGGTACGAACCGTGGCAGCAAGGCACCAGCTCGCCATACAGAGTGCCCGTGGTGGACCCCCAGCTCCTCCCCCACACTAACAGCATGGGAGGAGCAAGTCTTGGCAATCCTGCATCCTGAGGGACTCACTGGAGTTGCCGGAGGACTGGACACTTGTGAGTCAACATTTACTACTTATCACCCCATACCTGCATGCCATCTCACCCCCTCACCTTCACTCCCATCCCTCCACTCCATCCCACACACTGCACCTACAAATATGACTAACCCCAGTGCCAAGCTGTGCATGCTACACAAATGCATGGACAGCCCTCCGAGCCTTGCATGGACACCCATTACAAAATGATGCACAGCATAGGGGAACTAACAATCCCACAAAACATCACCATACACAAACAAGGGTGGCAGGGCAACAGCAACGATAGAGAGGAAGCTATGGATGTACAATATGTCACAGAGATGAAGCATAATATATCACTTGCATCCCCAACGAATCTCAGCGGAGAGGAGGTGCCACGACAAACCAGTCCCTCAACAGAAGATGCCCCCAGTGATGACAGTAACTCTGGACTTCTGGATCTGGATGAACTACCGGGCTCATCAGGGACCAGTGGTCAGTCGGTCACCCCAGCCCACTCCCAGTCAACCACAGAGCCTCCTCTATCAGTATCCAACACCACAGCACCCACCGAGTGTCCCCACACCTCTGTCCCCAGGACACGTCAGCAGTGTGCCCACCTGTACAGGGACCCCAGTCCACACCGCGCCCCCAAGACAATCAGGGACCTGGGTACAGTGGCTGTGGGCACACTGTTCAGTGGACACCGGCACAAGACAACAGGGACACTGGGAGGTCCGCTGTGCACCAGGGGGAGGATAGGCCCAGGGAACCGACTCTCCAGGAGGCACTCACCAAGATCCTGGGGCCTACCAACAATCCCAGGACATGATGAGCCGGATCCTTACCAACATGGAGGAGAACAAGCGGCTGCAAGAGGAACACCATCAGGAGATCAGGGAGGACTTGCAGGCTCTCAACACCACTATGATCTCCATAGCAGGGGTGCTGGCAGACATGGCCAACATCATGAGGGAATCGACAGCACACCAGCGGGCCCCAACCACTAGCCAGTCTATTGACCAGCCCTCCACTTCCGCTGCAGCTAGTGGGCAGATGGACCTGCCACAGGACCCACAGGCCACCAATACCCCTCCCCGTAGAAGGTGAACAACCCTGCAAACATTCCTTGCGAGCCAGACAGAAGCCAGAGAAACTTGCCAAGACCAAGACCACCACCAGGAAATGAGACTCTCCTGATTGTCCCCCTTGTGTCCCACCCTGTCACCTTGTCCACTTTGAACTGCCTTTGGTCCCCTTCCTATGCCCCCTTGGACACTGGACCTGTGCTACAAACAGACTGGAACAATACCCTGGACTTTCCTCTACCATCACCCCATTCCATTGCACTTTTCAGTCAATTATTTGCACTACAATAAACACCCTTGAACATAACTTGAGTGACACAGCTTTATGTGTTGAAAATGTGCATTTACGGGAACAGTCAAATCTAGTGCAAATGATCTGAACACTGTGACAGCATACACATAATGACCTGTAGCTGTCTGTAGTAAACACATCAGGACACTGTTGTCATATCACCAACATCTGTAAAAGGACAAGCAATAGATGACAGTAAGTTGAGATGCAAAGGAAGCCAATGCCTTCATGCTGCAGCCACACAGAAAACATCAATAGTCAGAGTAATGGTCAGTTTCACTGTCTCACCTGTGTGTCATTGGAAGTATTGCCATATAACTGATGTTCTGTTGTCCTCATCCTCTGCCTCCTCATCTTCACTGTCCTCAGGGTCTACTGCTGCCACAGGGTCATCTCCAGTTCCCTCCTAATGCAGAAAAGGCACATGTCATCTGAGGGCCAGGTTGTGCAACATGCAGCATGCCACTACAATCTGGTGGACCTTCTTGGGTGAGTAGCACAGGGATCCACCTGTCAGATGCAGGCATCTGAACCTGGCCTTCAGGATGCCGAAGGTCCTTTCGATGATCTTCCTATTTCGCCCATGTGCATCATTATAACGGTTCTCAGCCCCTGTCCTGGCATTCCTCACAGGGGTCAGGAGCCACAATAGTCTTGGGTAGCCTTAGTGACTTGCAAGTATTGAGGGACAAAATTTAGCCTTACACAATGCTATGGGGATAACACTTGAAGGCATGCACTGACATACAGTGGGTGGGGACTCTGGCTCACCTATTAGTCACAACCTGTGCCTCTGTAGTTGGGCCATCACATTTGCAATGCTGCTATTCCTCAGAACGAATGGTCATTCACTGACCCAGGATACTTGGCAGTGATGTGGGAGATGTACTGGTCCACCAGGCACACCATTTGCACATTGAGTGAGTGGAAACTCTTCTGATTCCTGAACACTTGTTCATTCAGGCGGGGTGGGACAAACACAATATGTGTGCCGTCAATCTCCCCAATAATATTGGGTATATGTCCCATTGCATAGAATCCCGTTTTCACAGTGGCCAAATCTTCCACCTGGGGGAAAGAAATGTAGCTGCACATGTGTTTCACCAAGGCAGACAACACCCTTTCCAGCACAATTGAGAACATTGGCTGTGACATTCCTGCTGCAAAGCCCACTGTCACTTGGAAAGAACCAGTTGCCACGAAATGGAGCACTGATAGAACCTAGACATGAGGGAGGATCCCAGTGGGATGACAGATAGCAGATATCAGATCAGGCTCCAATTGGGCACACAGCTCTGTGATTGTGGCCCTGTCCAGTCTATAGGTGAGTATTATGTGCCTGTCCTCCAGTGTAGCCAAGTCCACAAGGGGTCCGTACACGGGGTTTGTCTCCTCCTCCTATTCATCCACAGTGGTAGGCATCTAAGAGACACAAGAGTGAGTAGGCTGTCACAATTTAAACAATGGAGCCACCACCTTAGTGTGCATACAGCGTTAATGTGATGGGACAGTGGGAATGGCAATGTATGTGCAATTTTAGGCAGTGACGCAGTCATGGAAGATCTGTATGTAGTCCACCACCATGAAATGGCAACCACCTGTCCTGTATCTAAGGACAGGTGGA
This sequence comes from Pleurodeles waltl, assembly GCF_031143425.1. Taxonomy (NCBI): domain Eukaryota; kingdom Metazoa; phylum Chordata; class Amphibia; order Caudata; family Salamandridae; genus Pleurodeles; species Pleurodeles waltl. The sequence continues at coordinate 524,407,635 of NC_090442.1, forward strand.
AGTGAGGTAACTTTGTCGATGTTGGGCGTCATGGCGGAAGGCGGTTTGCACCGCCATGCAATTCCTCATTGACTAATATGGGGCTTTATGGAGTACAGTGGACAATAGGGGTCAGCGGTGGCGGTGACGGTATACACCGCCGTGGACGTGACTGGTATTTTCTGTCTATAACCTAACTTTGATTCCTGACTTTCCACAGGACAAGACCTACACTACGTGTGCTGCTGTGACCTGTGTCTGGAACCTACCATGGCACGTGTGACTGGGGAAAGGGCACTTGCTCTCACTTTGATGGAGTTGGAGCACTTGGTGGATAGGGTCCCGTACCAGTATGGACAGCTCTATGGGCCTCCAGACCAACAGGTGAGTACACCTTGGGCACGATGCATGTGGGAGGGTTGCATGGAGATGTGTGTGCAGGCATTGTGTCATATGTGGGGGGATGTCTGGTGGTATTGTACATGGTGTGTGCCGGGCGATGAGTGTACCTATGGATTTGAAAACGGGATTTGTGGGCCATATGTGTGACAGGCTGGATTGTATGTGTAATGCTATCCTCCTGTCTGTATTACCTCTGCAGGTCAGCGCCCATCAAAAGAAGGGATTGTGGTGTGCCATCACCAAGGACGTGCGGACCCGGGGGGTCTACAGCAGGCAGAGCACCCACTGCAGGAAACGGTGGGAGGACCTGAGAAGCTGGGCTTGGAAGACCGTGGAGGCCCAGCTGGGGATGGTCTCCCAACGAGGAAGGGGTGCCTGTCGGAACCTGACCCCCCTGATGGCCTGCATACTGGCGGTGGCCTACCAAGAGCTGGAGGGGCGCTTGAGGGCATCACATCAGCCACAAGGGGGTGAGTACAGTGGGTATTGCTACAATAATTGGTCGGTGGCATGGGATCCGGGTGGTGGGTGTGAGTTAGTGGGTGCCCCTTAATTCCAGGACAGACACAGCAGCGTGATCCAGCTCAAGAGTATTGGGTGTATGGCAAATGCAGGTAACATGGCTTGTTTGCATTCCAAGTCAGTCAGGGCGTTTTGGGTCCCAGGAGGTGTGCAGTTGGCTGTGTTTGGCCCTCATCTTGCTGTGGCATCTAGCCAATTCAATGCCAGTACAATGCATAGTGCTCAATCCTGATCCCTGTGTGTGACGATACTGTGTATGTCAACTGTGCTGTTGGTGCTGTAATTGACCCACTGCTACCTTTCTCTCCACCCCCTTTTTCTTCTGTCATCCTGTCCATGTGTGCATTAGCATCGTCTGGCTGAGGAGGAGGGGCACCGGTGACAGAGGGAGCTGCATCCCACAGGACCCAGGAGGCAGAGTCCACCGATGCTGAAGAACCAGGGGGATGGAGGGTGAGGGGAGCACCACGGCGGAGACAGGAGGTAACAACACAGACTCTGATTCCCCCTCCGAAGGAAGCTCCCTAGTGGTGGCGGACACCTCTGTGACCACCCCAACTGCAGGTACAGCTGCCACCCCTGTACCAGCACCACCCTCCCAGTAGCACCTCAGCGAATTGCCCGTGCCCGCCCACCCAGGAGGGTGGTCATCTCCTTCGCCCCACGCACCTCAGACCCTTCCCCAGTGAGCTCTGCTGCCCTGAGTGAAGAGGCTATTCACCTCCTGAGATCCATCTCTGTAGGGCAGTCAACCATTGTGAATGCCATCAAGGGGCTGGTCTCCCAGATGCAGCAATGCAATGCATTCCTGGAGGGCATCCATGGTGGATTGGCACCCCAACAGAGATCGATTCAGGGTCTGGCCTCCTCTTTGATGGCAGCCATTGTCCTTGTTCCAACCATCCCCCCTCCAACTACCACTTCCCAGTCCAGTCTCCTCAACCCCAACCTATCCCATGCACACATACAGACAAGCATGCACACAAGACATCACACAAGAGTGGCACAGTCAAACACAGACACCACACTTCGGTCCACAAGCACTCACACAAACAACAGACAGTTGCACACACATCCACATCCACTGCCTCCACTGTCTCCCCCTCCTCCTCCTCCTCCTCCACCTCCCTGAAAGTCACGTCCACACTCACACCTGCATGCACTGCTTCAACAGCCACCACCAGCATCACCACACCAAGCAGCACACACACCCCACTAGCAGACAACTCCACAACATCCATCCATGCTTTCCCTGTGTCCTTTCCCACCCTGTCTGTCCCCCCAAAGGACACAAACGCAGGTACTCAGAGACCCAACAGCCATCCACCTCACATCAGCACACTGCCCATGCACCTGCACCCAAGTCCAGCAGACATACTCTTCCAACAACCACTCCCTCGACCTCCACTCCCATCCCTCCTCCCTAATCCCGCCCCACCGTCCCTAAGAAGCTTTTCCTTGCCCAGCTTGATATCTTCCCTTCCCCTCCTCTCCTCCCCGTGCGAGCAGGGTCCTAACGACCCAGCCCAACACCTCACCCAAACAGTCCACGAGGACAGTGGAAGCACCTCCTAGTCATGGAGGCAAGACAGTGAAGGTCCCACTCCACCAGCCAGGAGGGGTAAGGCTCCCACTCAACCACCAATGACAGGAGAGGTTCCCACTCAACCACAAATTACAGAAAAGGTTCCCACTCAACCACCAATGACAGAAAAGGTCCCCACTCAACCACCAATGACAGGCAAGAAGTTCTCACCTCCAGCCCGGACACTGCAGCCCTCAAATCCAGCAGAGGCTGCCGAGGAGACCCCCCCACAGCAGAGACAATGCAGCCCTTACCTCCAGCAGAGGGCATGCAGGCCACCATCCAGGGACTGTTGTAGTAGGAGCCCCCTCCAGAAGCAGTGGGCAAGTTCCCCACCTCGGAGACTGTGACCTTGCACTCCCCAGCTTTGGGAAATGGGCATGGAGCCCCCTCCAGATGCAGTGGGCAAGTTCCCCCCCTCAGAGACTGTGACCTTGCAATCCCCAGCATTGGGAAATGGGCATAGAGCATCCTCCAGAAGCAGTGGGCAAGTTCCCGACTTCAGATGAGGTGCCACCCACCCCTCTTCCCCCTGTGGTGCCTGTCCACTTCCGAGATGTTGTCCCTGCACTGTTTTGTGCAGAGTTAATCAGGATCAAGTTGAGGCTTGGAACGTGCCCTGTGGCCATGTGGGCCTTATGCAGTTTGGACTGGGCATTGGTCCTTTCTGGACAATTGTTCATGAATCTTTGTTCTAAAACTGCCTCATATGGTGGCTGTTGCCTTGCAATTACAATTTCAGTACTGTTGACCGGTTGTCCTTGCATTATTATGCCGTGTGTCCTGAGACATTGTTTTTCCTCTGCAGCTGGTTGTGTGTATGGTGTGTGTGTGAATAGTGTGTGTTGTGCATGTGTGTCACTCTTCTCAATCCCTCCCTTGTGTGCTAGGTGGCTGTACTCACCGTCGCCATCTTCATCGGCATTGGTGTTCCAGGTGGAGCATGGCACAGAAGAGCATCAGGAAGACTTGAATTTCCGGTTCCATGGCGGCGTTGATCTTCTCTGTGTCTCTGTTGGTGAGTCTTTGGTCTTCTGTAATGTGTTTCCGTTAGGCTTTTGATGACGTTGGTACCGCCCTGGAGATCATGGTGGTTTGCAGTGTCATAATATGGTGGGCAGTACCTTGTCTTCCGCCTGGCTGTTGATGGCTACCTCCGTGGTGTGTGGTGTTCACGCCCTGGCAGATGGTGTGGTACATTGGCTGTCTATGGGAGCTATCACCGCCATGGTCTTAATTTGGCGGTAATTACCGCCAGCCTGTTGGCGGTATTACAGCCACTTTAACAGTCAGCGCCAATGTCACAATGACCACCTCAGTGTTCTGCAGTAGTAGGCATATGTTGGCATTGGGCAGCTCTACTGGTTTCTCCCTACATAGTGTTCTCATCTCCTTGGACAACCCTGCATGGAAGGGAAGTCCACTTGGGATCTCTCCCTCCATGTCGGATGCTGTCTTCTGCAACAGCTATGTCCTCTGGTTTGAAGGATCCCTCCTCTGGCCAGGGTCTATCATACTGGTCGCTTCCTTAAGTCCAGAAGGCTTGCAGGTGACAGAATGGTTGCACAAAGATCTCACCTTCCTCTCAAGCTACTATCTCTCTTGGGGTTAGTTTATCTGTCATGTACATTCAGGAAGGGCAGTGGACGTCTTTGTTGCTGCTCTCCCCGTGCACATGCAAAGGTGCCATCTTGGTTTTCTTGCGTCTAAACCGACTTTGCACCAGGCTACCTTGGTCTTGAATTTCCTGGTCAGCCCCTCTCCTTTGTTGGCGCTCTGGTGAGGCTCAGACCCCAGTTAAAAGCCTCTCTTCTAATTCTATCTCAGATTCTTCCTCAACCCGGGGCTCTGTGCCTACACCTGCTCTCCACGAGGGAGGGCGTGCAACTCTACTCTCTCATTGGGCTACCAGGGTGCAAGCTTTCTCTCCTTAGTTCAATCCTTTCCTCTAAATCCCACATAAATTGGTTCCTTCGTTCTGGGCTGTTCTTCTTAGTCGGGGTCTGTCCTCAAACTTGCTTTCTGTTTCTTTGGTCACCTGAGCATACTCTTTGGTAGAACTGCTATAAATCTCCCTGTCACTCAGGTGTGGTCCCGGAAACAGTGGGAGTGTGTGTTCTCCCAGCCGCTGAGGTTCAGTGACCTGAATGTGACACACAGTGGGTCAAACTTCGGGGAGCCCTAGCACTGGACTAGAGTGGTGCTGAGATTGACTGGGCTTGTTGGCTTATTAGTCTAGACCTAACAGCTTGTTGTTCAGTGGAGCCCCTTGGGTTCCCTCATCCGGAAGATTGGTATGATCCAATGCGGGGATAGCAGGCACTGTGGAGATCACCTGGCAGGAGAGGTGCAGGCACCTTGCTTTCTGATTGTCAGGTAGTGTTATTGGTCTGGGCTTCTCTCATATCCTTCTTTTGCCCTGTGTATTTTGTCCGTATGTGTTTCCTTGTGTGTTTGATTATGTTAGTGTCAAAGGTTCCCTCCTTTGGCCAGGGGAATCCGTGTACCTTAGTTTGTGTGTGTGCAATTCATGGCAAAGCTTGTTATGCTCTTTAGTCTGTGTGGAGAACTTGGTTTGTATGTGCTTTAGTGGCGATTCCATGATAAGTTGCGTTTTTTTTTCAGGGGACCGTTCTAGCTTTTATGATTTTAGGGGATCTTAAGTTATACACGTCTATCTTTCCTGGTTTCAGAGAATCTTAAGCTTTACTCTGGTAGTGTGGAAATATATACAAGGGGATTACTAGTTCTAATGAGTGCAGCGTTATTTACAGATTCATCAAAATAAACATTTAACAAACACAAATAACAATGCATATGACTAGTCACAACCTAGAAAAAAGTGCAGTTGTCAATTTAAAGTTCATGAAATTTGGCAACAAAATAGCGAGCTTTACATTGGTATCAAATAGCCATTTGTGAGGATTAGCAACACCTAAACATGGCACATTAAGTCATGGACGAAACACAATACTCAAGACAAAACACAGTTACATTAATTTACCAGTGCCACATTATCAAAACCACATCATTTCAACTAGCACGAAGAAAAAATGACAAAGCATCAAGTGATGACATTGTCAAAATGCCCTTAGCATGCTCCTAGTGCATGCTACCGTGTGACAAGGGGAAGCTCTGCAAAGATAACAACAATGTATGTGGAGAATGAAAGGACTAGCTTCAACAACCATAGGCCCTTCTTGGTCAAACACAAGTTATACCTAATCGCCTTGATCCAAATCTTTTTTCTTTCCTAACATCCAAATAACACCCTACATCACATCTAGGGGTCATGCGTACCATTAGTGTCACCCTCAGTGGTTCCAAGCAAATGCACCTCTTGCTTATTTCAGATGCCAACAGTGTTAAGAAACCATTAGCACTGAGAAAACCATTTTAGACTAAAATAAGATTGAGGTGTGGTCTCTATATTACACCCAGAGTCCATGCGTACCATCTGTGTCATGCCTAGTTGTCCAAGCAGTGAGGCTTCAGTCCTATATTACACCCATGGCCCATGCGTATCATCTGTATAATGCCCAGCGGTCCAAGCAGTAGACACCTCACAAAACTGCGATGCCAGCCCTATATCACTCCCAGGGCCTATGCGTGCCATCTGTGTCATGCTCGGCAGTCCAAGCGATCACCCCTGAGTCATACTCAGGTGACAAGCAACAAAATAATATTCAAATAATTGAAACAACATTCACCTTTCCTAGCGTGCTGACTACAACAAATGTGTCTTCCATAGGTCAGGTTTCTTCTTAGATTGCCATATGCCAAATGCTAGGACTAAGGCTCTGATGTAGTCTCTTACTCTTCTGACTGCTGCTTCAGAAAGTACCTCCGCCCAGCAGATTCAGCAGAACTTCGAACCAATTGTGGTGTATGCTCACCTTTCTTGTTGCACAAATGTAAATCCATCAGGGCGGGCTCCCCTTCCTTCAGTTGCTGTTGGATCAGCCAAATGCCAAAATGTTGCTCAAATGTGAATTTACGTTAAAAAACAGAAGACAAGAGTTGTTTGGCAAAACAGGGCGGTTCATTCAATTAAACAGCATGGGCGGGCGAACAGTTACAGAAACGGGGTGTTACAGAAACGCAGTCTGAGGACTGTCTCTCAGTGCGCAATTGATCTGAGTGGGTCTTTTTACATTTTTTGGGGTACAATAAAACAATTCCAACATTCCTTTTTGGGTAAAGAATGTGAATAGTTGTCATGGAGTCATAAAAAATGTCCTGCTAACTTAAGCAAGTGGGCCTCCACCTGGCATGGACACAATGTGAGCCAGCCGGTAATATGTCCAGATGTCCAACCTAAGGAGTGTGTGGTCACTGTGTGTTGCTGTGCGTGTTGTGTTCTGATTGGCTAACTACATTGCATATACTTTATGGTGTTTTTGGTAATGCACACACCCCTCTGACCATGTGTGTGTTATTGGGGCCAATCACCTGGCACCATTGTGGTGTCGCTGTGCCTATCTGTGAGATTTGATCTAAGTTTCCTGTTTGTGCATTTGTCTGTGGCCAGCCCACCTGTGACCTCAGTCAGCAACCTCAGACCTAGGTCTCAGAGGCTGCCTGACCATGTACTTATGTTCAGGGTTGATGGAGAGTTCATGGAGGGGGAATCTAATATTAGCAATGCAACTTTGTTCCTATATGTAAATGCATTGTTGTGTGCATTGATATCGACTATTCTAATAGTAACCTTTTGAACTTAATTTGTGCTTTTTAGATGCTGTAGTGGAAGAATGTAAAACCATGTTTGCTCAGACATGTGGGTATGTCAGGTCTATATTTATATTTATATTTATATTTGCCCAGAAATTAGGTCAGAAACCTGTGAAGGAGATAATATATTTGTATAAAACAAAATGTATTGCAGCAGGTTCATACAGGGCCGGCATGTGGGGTAATGCAAATGTAGAAATGCTTAGAAGAAGTTGAAAACACATTTCTGAGGAGATTACTACAGGTCCCTGCCTGCCATGAAGAACTTGGGCTTCCTTATTTAGGCGACTCCCTAAGCCTTGCTCCTGCATTGTATTGAGTTAGGGTATGTGTTTGAAATGGGGTCTCTGGTTGGAAGTCAGTTTGCACTCTATCCAAGGAGGGACCCTCACTCTAGTCAGGGCAATAGAGACACACTCTTAGATAACCCCTGCTTACCCCCTTGGTAGCTTGGCACAAGCAGTTAGGCTTATCTCAGAAGCAATGTGTAAAGTATTTGTACCAAATCTTACAGTAAATCAGTGAAAACACTACAGAATGGACACCACACCCATTTAGAAAAATAGGCAGTATTTATCTAAATCAAACAAGACCAAAACGACAAAAATCCAACATACACAAATCAAGATATGAATTTTCAAAAGAATGAGAGTCTTACTCCATAGAAAACAATGGAAACATTGATTGTACCTTGTTTACGTCAAAAATAAAGCAACACGGGCGAACGAGCATCGGAAAAGACAGCGATGCATCAATTTCTTACTCACAAGAGAGGCCCTGCGTCGTTTCTTCTCCAGTCGGGTAGGCGATGTGTTGTTTTTCTCCCTCACAAAGAGCGATGCGTTGATTTCTGGACAGGGCACTTCGGATCCGAGCACACTGACAATGACTTTAAAGCCCAGGGACGATGCATGAGAAAATCTGGTCACACAGTGTTGGAAAACCGCACTGCATCGGGTTTGCATTGTTATCAACAGCTGCAATGCAGGTGGAACGTTGATTTTAGCCGTGGTGTGTCGATTATCAGCTGCGTTGCAGATGGTGCGATTGAAATTTCCCTGCATGGCATTCTGTGCTTGGATTTCAGTTCTTGTTCTACCAACTTCACCTTTCAAGGGCCCAGCGACTGGATAGGGCACCACTTGGCAGGGCAGGAGTCTCAACTAAGAGTCCAGGTGCTGGCAGAGTAAATCTTTGATGGCCCTGAGACTTCAAAACAGAAGGCAAGCTCAGTTCCAGCCCTTGGAGATTCTTCATAAGCAGGAATGCACAAGAAAGTCCAGTTTTTGTCCCCTTCGACAGGTAGAAGCAGCAACTGCAGGATAGCCCAACAAAGCACAATCACAGGCAGGGGCAGCACTTCTCCTCAGCTCTTCTCCTTGGCGGAGGTTCCTCTTGGTTTTAGAAGAAATCTAAAGTCTGGGGTTTTGGGTCTACTACTTATACCCCTTTCTGCCTTAGAACTAGGAAAACTTCAAAGGAAAGTCCCTGTTGGAGGCCAGGCCCTAGACACACACCAGGGGGTTAGAGACTGCAGTGGGTAAGGGCAAGCACAGCCCATTCAGGTGTAAGTGACCACTCTTCCCTCCGCTCTAGCCAGATGGCTCATCAAGATATGCAGGCTACACCTCAGCTCCCTTTGTGTCACTGTCTAGAGGGAATTCCCAACAGCCCACATGTCAGTCTGGCCCAGACGTGGAACACACAAGCAGGCAGAGTCACAGAATGGTTTAAGCAAGAAACTGCCCACTTTCTAATAGTGGCATTTTCAAACTAACAATCTAAAAACTACCTTCACTAAAAGATGTATTTTTAAATTGTGGGTTCAGGGACCCCAAACTCCAAATTTCTATCTGCTCTCAAAGGGAAACTGCACTTTAAGAATATTTAAAGGCAGCCCCTGTGTTAACCTATGAGAGAGATAAGTCTTGCAACAGTGAAAACTGATTTTGGCAGTATTTCACAGTTAGGACATGTAAAACACATCAGTACATGTCCCACCTTTAACATGTACTGCACCCTGCCTATGGGGCTACGTAGGGCCCACCTCAGGGGTGCCTTACATGTAAAAAAAGGGACGGTTTAAACCTGGCAAGTGGGTACACTTGCCAAGTCAAATTGGAAGTGCACGACTGCACACACAGACACAGCAGTTTCAGGTCTGATGTTTACAGAGCTACTTATGTGGGTGGCACAACCAGTGCTGCAGGCCCACTAGTAACATTTGATTTACAGGCCCTGGGTAACTCTAATGCACTTTACTAGGGACTTACTAGTAAATCAAATATGCCAATCATGGAAAACCCAATCACCAATACAATTTACACAGAGAGCATATGCACTGGTTAGCAGTGGAAAAGTGCCCGGAATCCCAAAGCCAACAAAAACTGGTCAGAAAAAATAGGAGGAAGGAGGCAAACAGGTTTGAGGATAACCCTGCAAAAAGGGCCAGATCCAACAGTATGGGTACATCCTGAGGTCTCTTTGGTTCATGCACACGTATCCAATTGCTTAGGCCTAACAAGGTTGGCAATATTCCCTGGTTGTCTTACCTTAAAAGGATTTTTGAAATGATAGGCCTAAAAGATGTGTATGATAATCCAACTACTGTCATTCTAAAGAGAAAAGATATAGTAAAAGATTTTTTATTTTTAATTACCCTTCTAATATCAGGCTAAGGAAAGCTCAAAGCACGTCAGCATTGGTAAGATATGTCCCATTGTCAACAGCAGAGGGCATGGAACCCTATTTGATCTGGGTGAAAAATCCTCTTTAACAATGGTATTTCTCTCTTTTTAGACTTTCTAAGATTTATTTGGTTGTAACCTTCGCCACTCAATATTGATGGACCAATGATTTACCATTGTGCAGCTGCGACCAATCCACGATGCAAAATGCATGCTATTTTTTGTTGTTCTGCTCCCTATGTGTTGCCCCAAGGCACGAGTTTTTAATACCTATACTGCAGAGATCAAATATTAGAGCCCATTTGGATGGTTTACGCTACTTGCAGAGGTTGAGTAATGAAGATGTTTGCTGGTCAGTTCTGAATTTTCTAAGAAAATCTGTGGTGCTTAGAAAGAGATACGAACAAGGGAGCGCAAAATCTTGTAAGTTAGAGAAATGAGGTGTGAATTACTTTGAGTAATAACTCTCTCTGTCTTTATAAGCTATAGCCAGTGTATGTCACAGAGACAACATGGCCCGAATCGCTAAACTAAATGTCTCCAGTTGTGTATGCTTTTTATTTACTTATTTATTTACTTCTTATTTATTATATCCATGCAGTGGTGTTTGATGAAATGTGGTCCCAGGACCGCTTGACTCGTCATGAGGGGCTCAGTGTGGGGAAATTATGACAACAATGGTTACAGCATTCCACATTAGCTGCAGTAGTCTCTCCTATCTCATGACATGGATTTACAAGATTCTTTGTTAGGTCCTCAAACATTATGTCACAAATGCTTCCCATATGTTATACTTAATGAGATTTGGAAAATTACCCAGCAAGATGCTGCTGAACAATTGAGACTGATTGATAGGGACAATTTAGAAAAAGCTTTGGCTGTTGTGGACAATGGTATGACTACTTTGTCAACTCAAATTTATTATTTAAATAAAATTATGTCATCTGCATTTGATATTATACAAACTTATTTGTGTTTGTTACAGCATGGAAAAAATCAGCTGAGACTGGTTATGCAATTGTGCTGGGCATTACAGGTTTTAAAATCAAATTGCGAATCATGAATATACCTGAACATAACAGAGTTGCTGTCACCATTTAATTTAACACACACACACAAAAGGTTATGGCGAAAAAAAGTGCAACTTACACCATGCTTAACACTGAGCTTTTAGAAAAGTTACCCTTTTTAGTAGCTGAAACTCCATCAGCTATGTGGCTAATCCATGGGTTTATCGATTTACCAGTCTCTACATTTCAGTGTACATCCTGTTTAAAACACTATCAACTAGGTAAATATGAAGCAATGGGGGATAGTTTTGTACATAAGTCCTTGGTTCTGCCTTTTGATTACAAATGTGTGCGTGGGGTAATCAAAATTTTCCTTAGTGGAAAATAATGTCAAACTTAGGCCCATAGTTATACTTTTTTAGCGCCGCATGTGAGTCATTTTTTTATGCAAAAATGGTGCAAACTTACAAAATACAATAGTATTTTGTAAGTTTGCCCCACTTTTGCGTTAAAAAGCGGTGCAAATGCGATGCTAAAAAAGTATAAATATGGGCCGTAGTTCGCCCACTCATTACTTCTTAAAGAGGTCATGTTGCATGGCACCTGCAATATGTCTATGGCGAATTTAGGGGCAAGATGTAGGAAGCAAAAAATTAGCGAGTCGGAAATTGCGAGTCATTGCGACTCACAATTTCGGACTCGCTAAATGAGATCCAACAAAAAAAAAAACGACATCAATTTGCGACTCGCAAATGATGTCACACCGCAGATTGCGAGTCCGCTGTTAGCGAGGTCGCTTTTTGCGACCTCGCTAAAAAAGAACTCGCAAATGGCGAGTTGGGTATCACAAATTGCGACTGTGCCGCAAATTGCATGCAGGTGCAGCAAAACAGTTGGAAAAACACTTCCTGGCTCTTGCTGATGACATCAGAGCCAGGAAGTCATTAAATACACCTGGGAGGAGGGAGGACCACACCCTTTTCTAACTGCTGAGCAACTACCTGGAGGAACAGCAGCAACAATGGAAGACTCAGGCAGTGCAGGCAGGAAGAGGAAATTGAAATTCTCTGAAAAGGAACTTGAGGTGCTGACAGAGGAATGCTGCCAGCACCATGACCAGCTGTTTGGAAAGGCTGCCCTGAGTGTCCCAGACACTGAAAAGAGGAGAATTTGGCAAGACATCCAGGAGAGGGTCAATGCCATAGGGGTGAGCCACAGAAGCATAGAGGAAATTAAAGAACAGTGGTATGACCTGCGCTCCAGGACAAAGGAGAGGGTGGCAGAGCACCTCAAGGAGATGAGGGGCACAGGAGGAGGCCCATCCACCATCCCACCACCCACAGCCATGGAGAAATTGGTCGAACAGACCCTGGAGCCTGAGGCAGTGGACATCAAAAAGTGAGTACCATGAAACATGTATGTACACCTATAAATGCTATACCCGCACCCACCCAGTACACAGCAGCATGCACAACCAGACTAGCTCCATTCCAGACTAGCAACCACCAGAATGGTGCATTATGGGCAATGTAGTACAGTAGTCAGCTTATAGGCAACTGTTTATTAGGAGGCATACAACAGATGTTAGATACTGACAGTGCATTCCCTATGTCCCACAGGTCTCCCACAAGACACCCCCACCAGCCACACCATCCAGGGTGAAGAAAGCAGGCCACAGGCAGGAGGCTGCAGCAGCCACTACAGGGCCCAGGACCACACCACCACAGTTCCCTCCAGATGAAGAATTGGACATGGAGGAAAGAGACACAGCACCTGGTCCCAGCCACAGTGTGAGACAGCAAGACCCAGAAGCAACACTGCGTCGCAGACGCAGACTCCATGTCCAGGCAGTGTCCCAGGAGGATAAAGGTGACGCATCCATGTCTGCAGCTGAGGCATCCCTCCTATCTGGTCAGCGCCTGCAAACAAGGCAGTGAGAATTATTTCTGGGGCAATGAAGAGGATGGAGCACAATTTTACACATGGCCTGGCAGAAGTGAACACACAGTTCACACGTTTGAATGACAATGTCAGTGACCTAGCACTATCCATAAAGCAACTGGTGACGGAACTGGTGTCAGAGAGACAAAGTGCAAGGCGCCGTGAGCGGCAACTGGTGCAGAGATTGGACCGCATGGCTGCATCCATTGTCCGTCTTGCAGTGAACACCACAGGGCTGTCATGACATACTGTGAGCTTGCAGGTGGACTTGGGCCACTTTGCAGGGGATGCGACTCGGGGACTGGGCCGCATTAGCCACACTGTGGACATGCTGGAGGCCAGGCAGGTGGCAAGGGGCACGGCTGAGACACCTCAGGACAGTGAGGAGGGGTCCACCATCAGCAGCGCATCTGCCACAGACACACGTGTCTTGCGGAGTGGCAGTGCACGTCATGGGTCTGCTGACCCACCTAGCACAAGCCATGCTGGGCGTACCAGGAGGAGGTGTTAGGCCCAAACACTGCAGGACTAATGAGGCACATGGAGTTAATGTGTCCTCATTGAGGGTGGACATGTGCAGTCCCTTACCAACAGTTCAGATCTTTAGTTATTAGGTTCACTTATTAAAAAGTATTGTTTGATCCACTTCACAACTGGGCTCTTTGTGTGTGACATTAGTGTGTGTGGTGACAGTTACCACATACCTTCCAAAGTATTGGTTTGCAATGTGGTCCCGTCTCTGTCTGCCTTGATTTGCAATGCTTCTATCCCCAGGTCGCGATGTGGTAGCTCTTTCTCGTCATCTTCCGAATCTGGGTCTTCAGGGGTGAGATGTAGCCCACGTCTGGTGGCAATGTTGTGCAGTATAGCGCATGCGCAAACTATCTTGAAAGCTGTTATTGGGGCATACTGGAGCGCACCTCCACTTCTGTGGAGGCATCGGAATCTTGCCTTTAACAGTCCAAAGGTCCTCTCTATGACATTTCTGGTCCGCCTATGTGCACTGTTATATCGCCTCTCATTCTCATTGCTGGGTGTTAGGTACGGGGTAAGTATCCATGGTCGTAGCGCATATGCACTGTCACCTGTGTGGCAAAATTTAACAATGTTAGCAGGGCATGGATGGTTTCTACAGTGACCTGTGTGTATGGCTTCAGGGTGTCTTCAGCAATACCTAGTAGATATCCGTTTCCAAACTCCCCACGTTCTAGGCGTTGGTGTATCCCACTGTGCCTGAAAATGTAAGAGTCATGTGTACTTCCTGGAAATTTGGCTACCATGTCAGTGATGACATAATGGGCATCACATACCACCCAGATGTTCAGTGAGTGGGTACACTTCTGGTTGCGGAACAGATATTCCAGATTTGCAGGAGAGCATATTTGTATATGTGTCCCGTCTACACACCCTATTACATGTGGGAAGTTGGCAATTCTGTAGAATTCCAAGTTGGTGCTGTTGATTTCTGCCTCATTCCTGGGTAGGTATATGTATCTGGACATGTGTGTGAGTATGGCATCTAGGAATGATTTGAAGAATCATGAGAGTGCACTTTGGGATACCCCACCTGCCACTGCAATCACCCCCTGATAGCTACCCGAGGCCAAGAGGTGCAGTGAGCATAGCACTTGCACATGTGTGGGGATGGTGTTGCCGTGCACAGTCTGTCGTTGAAGCTGCGGATTGAGTAAATCAATTAATTCTAATATTGCTGCACTGCTAAGTCTGTATTTGTCATAAATCTCCTCCTCAGTTTGTTGGAAAAGTGTCTGCCTGGTTCTGTATATCCTTTCCTGTCTCTGGCTCCTCCTCCTCCTCTGCTGTGCGGCGTGGACTCTCCTCCTCTTTGCAATCACATATATTTCAGCCATTTTGAGTAACCCAGATGCCTTCTGGGTCTCCTTTTATACTTTGGTTTTGGTTACCACCTGCTGTGACTTAGTGGTAATTTGGGTGTGCAAAATGGGCTTTTGGCGACTAGTCGCAATTTGCGAGTGGCTTTTTCATATGGTTTGCGACTCGCAAATTGTGTCTACCTATTTGTGGGTCGCACAATGGGGTCGCAAATTTTGCGAGACGGTAATGGCTCACGTCGCAATTTGCGATTCGGAAATGGGATTTTTGCATCCCATTTCTGATTTTGCGGGGTCGCAAATTGCGATTCCGGCCATTTGCGACTCGCAAATTTTTGCTACATCTGGCCCTTAGTGTGTCATCTGAAAGGAGCACCAGTCTCCTTGATTTGCCCAGTGTTCCGTTTGCTCTTGAATGGGAGCTATTTGATCCAAATTGATCAAAGTTGTTATGTGATGAAAACAGATATCTCGTATGTGGTGACAGTCTGCCAGGCTGTAACCTGCTGTACCAATGTACTATTTCCACCCACGTATATGGTAAGGGAGAGTACGATTTGGCCATCAATCCCTATTTTTAGCATAAATTTCAATAAGCTGATCTGACTGAAAGCCTTATTGTTTCAGAAGGATGACGCCTTAGCATCTACTAGAAAGAACTTTGATCTCCAATCTCCAAGGTCTTCTGCTGAAGTGCAATTGCAACTGCGTACTAACTTGTCGAAGCATTTTGGTGAATTTATCCACTGGATGTTTAATGCTAAGTGTAGTACTTATTAAAGTGACTGGGTCTGAGTTTGTGAGCACATTCCAGACAGTTTTTGGATTGATCCCATGCCTTCTGCATTCTTTGGTTTTTCAGTGTTTTTGGAGGGATTACGATTGTACTTTTTCGAGTCATCACTATTTTGGTTTTGGTTTTTATCCTCTGCAATGGATGTTCTACCACCATGAGGCCAAACAGTGATAAATCTGACAAATGTCTTGCAGTGTTATGAATGCATGATTTAGTTTTTCAGAGTGTCTCTGCTCAAAGAACTGAATTTGAGTTGGTCTCTATTGTTTCGACCAGTTTCGTTACAATGTGTACAGCCTGTGTTTCGCTGTCTGTTGTACCCATTTGAGTGTGCCCTGGGGTTGTGTCTGGCTATGCAATTGGTTAAATCTGTGTACATTAACCAATATGTGAGTTCAGTGAGGATCCACCTTCAGTGTTGTCCCATCTGGATACCTTTGCTGCTGAATGTGCATTATGAGCCTTTCTTGTCGGTTGATATGGATGCTTCGGCTCCGGGATTCCTAGACTCTGGCTCTAACTATTCAGAATCACAGTTGACTAGATCTGACCATTTCCGTTCTTTGGAACATGCTACCCAGGCGTCTGTGTCTCTGTTGTTTGCGGTTGCAGGTTCAATCCTGGATTTCAATGACTTTGGACATTAAAATATGTTGAGAACCTCATAGATTCTAATTCAGCCCCTTCTGTTTTTATTAAATTGTTTTTATTAGTTTCCTCTGCTTTTTAATATGCATTTTTTAGACATGTTTTTTGTTTGCTTTTATTATTGAAATGCATTTTATATTTTATAAGTATAAAGTTCTAAATAGATTTTAGCCTAGCTTTTATATTATTATTTAGCTTGTCTTTCACGACCAAGAGGGGAATGCAATAAATAGCATGTTAGGGCCTCCTTGAAGCCTCCATTTTTAAATGCACAGTTTTAATTTAGTATTTCTTTTCTTCCGGTAACCTTTCAAACGGCTTTTCATTTAAGTGATAATGTACAGCAAAATCATTGTTTGTGTTGCTTGTTTCTAGTAAGCACTGTTACCAACTAGTCTGTACACTTTGCCTGAGCAGCTGAGCACACAGAACACGATGCCTATACATTCTGATTATCCATGGAGACAGCTCCACATTTGTAGACATATCACAGCGTTGAGCTTGCACCTCTCACACAGTGTGACATGGATGGTGCTTGTATTATATAAACTGACTGCGCTATTTACGACAGCAGAGCATTTCTGCAGGGCTTATCCTGGAAAGTGGCACACAGTGCCTGAGATGCAGCTTGACTGACTCTGATGCTGATCCTTAATCCAATCTCTATCTTTCACAGGACAAATACCCTGCCCTACAACAGTCTATGTGGAACTCATTTGGTATACTGGTGCTTTAGGGATTCAGATGGGGCACTGTGAGCTAGCCAGGCATCATGTCAACATTTCCTGATGATATATGTGGACTGAGTCCCTATAACCTGATGTTTATGTTGACCAAATATGCAGTTCTTTTTTTATTTTTAGGAACTGTATAATGGGCTATTCCCTGAATTTCAGTTTTTTTTTTCTTGTAGGCAATCAAGGGTTAAATAGCCCATTCGGTGAGAGGGCAGAGACACCCTTTTAAATGCAGATGCCAACCGCAATGTGCTCCAAAAGGACATTTACCAGTACAATAGAAGCAATAGCAGCCAAAGTGTCTGAAGAGACCCTCAGAAAAGAATACCAATGTGCTGGCACCCCTCTTCCCAAACAATACTCTGTCTAGAGGTTGGTGTGAGCCCAGAGCGCAGCCTAGTAGTTGATGTGAGCACCAAAACGGGCCATGCCTTGAACTTCCAGTGCAGAACTTGCTGTGGGTGCTGGCCAGCGAGGGCTGCCAGTGCAGCACACCAGTAGAACTCCACCAGCACAGACCTATGATACAGATACATAAGTAAAACAAGCATTTGCAATGCAATGGGTCTTGCATTTGCTCGAGTTAGAGCTATTAGCGCTGTAAATTCCTATCTGGGCTTTTCTTGCCACATAAACTGAAAAGGAAAAGTAAAACAGTTTCACATTAGTGAGCAGATGGTTGCCATGACCATGAAGGAGACACACAAAAGGAACACAAGTTCGCTCGCAGTCAAACATATCAGCAAAAGTGCAATTATCCGTGTAACAGGGTCGATGTCATGCAAAAGCACTCGACTACTGGCCAGCGAGATCATGCTGCATAGGAAATAAAAAGAAAAAGTAGTCCAGAAGCGATGCGGAAAACACGGAGCCTTGTATGTTTTCAGTTGTTTAACGGTGCTCTCGAGGAGGGCTAAACACTGGAAAAGGCATGACGTATGCATGCCTTTCACTGATGAAATCAAGCAAATTTTAAAAGGAAAGCCCACGAACCAACCAAACTGATGGGCGTGACATGGGCGTGGTTGAAAGCCCAGAGAGAGATTACAACAGAGGCCAGAGGCCTTACGTGCTCAACCCTAAAAAGACCTTTTTACAGGTTTTGCATTGTACTCAGAAGTTTTCCATAACTGTTGTAAGGTGATAGAGGGATTCACGTGGAATCACTATTTGAAATAATTTCAAATTAAATTAAACTAAGGCCCCTCTGCCACGATTGCTTTAGCCCTTACAAATGTAGGAATGCCTGCTAATATCCGAGAGATTAAAACATTAACAAATTGGGAATTGTTGAACAAGTCCTGTGGTGTGATGAATCCCAAAGGTAAGTTTATTAGAGGCGGCTTAATTATTAATTAAATCCTGATGTGCTGCAAGAGTGAGGTGATGCTGCCTAGCAGGGGACACTTTTAAGCAGGTACATTTTGTCCACACTGTAATAGTGCACATGAGAGAGTGTCGGTGGAACTGCGAACATGCATGCTCACCCGACTCCCTCTCAAAAACCACTGCCTGTATAAAAATGTGAAAAGCATCAGCGTGCGAGGGCAGAGCTAGAAAACTGAGACTGTCACCGAGGCAGAGACATTTGGTCACCATGGTTAGTGCATCATTTTCAGAAAAAAGAGGCTACCCCATGTTCACTACTTTTGAGCTGTGGCGTTTTAAAATCTTGCATCTCTGGTTAAATCGGTGATTTTAGGCAGTGCAAGTGCATAAAAACAGGCGCTGGGATCTGCGGTGAGCCAGCGTAGCTGTCATGAAATGCTCCAATCTTTTAACCAGACTTACTTCTGACTCCATCAAAGAGCAACGTTAAAAATGTTGAAAACGATCTGGAGAACAATGTGATTTTACATCATTCAGTGATGCTTCAGCTCTCAGCTGCCTAGATCATTGCAGTGTTGCTCATATACCAGAAATAGACAAGGATGACCTTTCCAAAGGGAGGTTGCCTGATCTCCTGGATATTTTTCGCTGTGCTGATGATTAAGTGGAGTCAGGCGGAAAGAGCACAGCCTGGGGATCAACCTTTCAGTGGTCTTTTGCGGACTTTCACACAAAATAAGGAATGATGTGAAAGCTCTTTAGTCACCAGCCTTAACAACCATAACTTGAGTCACCTTTCCTCAGAGGGCCTTGAGGATGAAAAGGTGGCTGAGGAATGAGATCAGAGGTGTCTGAAGAATAATTAAGATTAGTAGTGCACAAAAAGTATGTAAATGAGATATATATATTAATTAAGATTAGTAGTGCACAAAAAGTAGGTCATTGAGATATGTGCATTACACGCTGTGAGGACCAGATCAGTCCTCGTAGCATTGGTAAACTCTTACTTGTGAGAGAACAGGTCCTTGTAGTGCTCTGCCATGCACCAGTTGTTATCCGTGATATCATTTCAGATGTTGCAGTGATGTTATTAATGATATTATGGAACGTCATCAATGATGTGAAATGTGAGATAATTAGCAATGTATGGCAAGGGCATGAGTTCTAGTTACTTTAGGGCAACCAGCTAATCAGATCTTATCTTTAGATCTCTCGGGTCTGTGGATCCTCAGCAGCATGAAATAGTCATACATTTGAAACCTTAATTTCTCAAGAACTACTCACGGATTTACACCAAGTCACTCTTTCTGGATCAAGGTATAGCTTTCTGTCAAATTTGGTGTCATTCCTATGGAAAATTGAACAAAAAATGTGTTTTTGCCTCCCTTTTTTCCTCAGCCCCTGCTTGACAGATCACCCCAAAACTTTCCAGGAAAGAGCTGAGATTCATGTGACCTTTTTGGGAAACCTTTTTGAAGATTCATCAAAACAGTGCCAAAGTTATTACAAAAACAAACATTTCCTATGGAAATGTGTTCATAAGTATGATTGACTTATTCTTACATAAATAATATGAAATATATATATATATATATATATATATATATATATATATATATATATTTGGGGTTGTATTTCACCTAATAAAACAAAGGTTAGGGACATTATAGTTAGGTTCTGAATTTTATCTCACAAAACCAAAGAAATTCAGCAGCTATAGTTAGAGGTATTACATGTAACTATAACTTGTGGCCTAAGGTAACTACAACTCGCGTCCCCACCATGCAGTTTTTTCTCAATAATTTTACTTCTAATGTTTCATTGATATTCTTATTGATGTTATAAAAGTTGTCATGAATGCTGTAATATCTGGGGTAGTCAGACGTGCATGGCAAGGGCCCGAGTTATATCGACCTTAGGCCGTGAGTTATAGTTACTTGAAATAACTCTAACTATAACTGTTGAAGTTCTCTGGTTTTGTGCGAGTAAATTCAGAACTATAACATGCCTGTAACCCTTGGTATTTCAAGTGAATTTCAATTTTTTTAACAATTCTATTTCCTAACTGTAACGTCCCTGTAACCTTTGTTTTTTTTAGTGAATGTCTATGTTTTTATAACGTAAAGTAATTTTCGGCACTATACGTTAATCCAACCACCACCACCGCCACACATGGCCTATGCCCTACGACCAGGCCCTGCTGCCAACCCCCTATAACCACCCAAGCCCACACTGTGCATGGCCTTTGGCCTTGCGCAGTGGTAGTCGGCTGCAGGGCCTGTCTCTCTGGGTATGAGAGGGTGTCTCTGGGCATGAGAGTGGCTGTGAGATTGTCTGTCTGGGTGTGGGAGTGGGTGTGAGAAGGCCTATGTGGGTTTGAGAGTGGGTGTGAGAGTGTCTAATTGCTCTTCAATAGATGAAGGATACATTCACCTCCACAAAGGATTTCAGTTCATTTTTCAATATGGAATCACAGAGAAAGCACATTTTCTTTACTTATCCAAGCCCAGGAGTTAGGATAATTGATCCTCTCCAGAAGTGGAGCATTAACTGGGTCTCCTGCTACATTTATATGTGTAAGTGCTCCCTGTTGGGGTTGAATTTTTGTGAAATGAGCATCATGGCCAGAACGGAAGTTCACCTGCTTGTTTATCCAACAAAAGTCCACAGTTTTGCATAAAATGCCTATCTAACTCGAGTACTTTCCACTGGTTAGCTAGTGCTACCTCATTGGGTGAATGGCCATTGTTTGAGAGCGGGGCCCCATGGCCTATCCCGTTCAGGCGCAGGTGGCCCCATCCCCCAGGGCCCACCACAATTCAATGATTGGGCCCCCATACCCTCTGGCTGATTTTGGCCCTGGGGACCCCATCCCACTGGTGCCGAGCCTCATAATATATTATTTGGGGAGGGGGATGCGTGGCCCCCCTCACCGGGCCGGACACGGCCCCTAGGACCCCATCCCCTGGGGCTGGCTATCTGTCCTGGGTGCTACTCACAGTTCAATTGCCCCGTGAGGGAACCCTCAAGGTCCCTGAGGTCCCAGCTGGCTCCCCACCTCCTGCGGGGACAACATTGCTGTCACAGACAGGGAGCTGCTAAACATGCTTTATTTTTCACATGCCACCCCTATATATATATATATATATATATATATATATATATATATATATATATATATATATGTATATATATACACACACGCAGAGTGCATGTCCCCACTGTTTTTGTTTTCAAATGGGAGGGGGCTTTTAATATGTTAAGGTCTCTATAGTGAGTAGTGCTGCATGTTGTCAACCTGACAGGGAGGGTGTAGAACTGGAGGATTGGGAGGATGATTTAGTGGAATGGACGTCAAGTAAATCATACTGCCTGGATTATGTTGCCCCATTAGCCAGGAAGGCTTAGGATCATATACAGCTTGTCTGGAGGATAGTATGATATCAAGCGTATTAGTGTTTCTCCATAACTTCTGTGACTCTGTCGCTAGCGTAATCTCAATCTTTTTGAAGAGCAGTACTAAAGGGAGACTGACTTGGCCCATTGCTTTCATAGTAACTAAATAGCAAAAACGTACAAAATGAGTTGAAGAGCAATATCATTTGAAGGAAAAAAAAATTTAGGTTAGAGAACTATTTTATTTTAATGGTGAAGGTGTTGAAGGGAAAAAGAGTGGTTAATCAGCCAGTATATTTGTTTGCCTGTAAAATGGTGCCCTTCTGTGGAGAGTACTACTAAGTTTTAATCAGTATCTTCTTTACCTTTCCCTTTTCAGAACAAATGAAGAGAACAAAAAAGGGCAAGAAGCTGCAGCCTCCACACCTGCCACTCCTGCTGGTGCTTGTAAGTCGTGTTTATTCTTTCTCAATTTTAACAACTAATGTGCCACAATGTTAACAACTCAGGCCGTCTGAATTGATCCAGCTTCCCCTTATCTACTTTTAATGTGCTATATTTGTTAATTGCAATATATATTTATATTTTACAGCTCAGTCATTGTTTAATAATCCATTAAGTGTAGTAAAAGAGATTGTCAGGCCATGAATTAATTTTAAATTGTCATCCATTTTAGAAAAAAACATTTTTATTTATGGCACTGGTCATGGAGTAATTCATACTTTTACTCCATTATGTGAATCATGTTTTGGAGAAAAGGTCCTAAGATAAAGAATTACATTAAAAAGAATTCCAGTGGCCCTATGGGGCCAACAATGTTGCTATGTGACTATTCAAACAAGTCATTGAATTGAGTACTACAATACTTGTTCTTTTCTTTCTTTGGATCATCCAGCTTCTCTTGTAAGAGGCCGTGCCCTGCACTCTTGGTAGGAGATAGCCACTCTGTTGTGCCTCCAGAAGATGGATGTCACGGTGGCAGAGTAGCACCTGCTGGTGGTCCTAGAAGAGGAAAATGAGGATACCACCACCACTGCCTTCAGTCACCAGCCCGAGGGATTCTAGCCATGGCATCACCACCACTGCAGCCAGCTGGGGTCTTAATCATCCCACCCAACCACAGTTGCTTTCCTCTAGCAACTGATCAAAGGCCTCAAGTCAAGGAGGGCCACCGCTGAAAAGAAGAAAATTATTGGGGCATTTTAAGGAGGCTGAAGGCCATGGAGGGAATTTTTTAGTGAGGGTGTGGACCTGCTGCAGGAGAAGAGGGTTGGAAGTACAGCTGGAAATGGGATTTCTGTAGGATTGAGGGAGTGGGGATGGGCCTGTTGTCGGAGGTGACGTGAAACTTCAGAGGTTTTTTGTTAATAAATGGATGTTTTGTCTTCAATACGAGACTTTTTTCAATTTACTAGTAGACATTACTGGTTAATGTTGCATCACTGTTAATTAAACAGGAAACCTCACCAATGTCGTAACAACAAAGGCTGAGTTCGGACCCCACTCACACCAAAACATTTGTCCTATTTGTCCATTTCTTTTTTTCTCTCTTTTGTCTCTCCCTAACTGAGCTCACTAGCCACATGTGGTAGGTTTCTTACCGTAACTCCTCCATTCTTCCCTTGCAATCAGTGTTGGAAAACTGGCTGTGATCATACCTACCCACCCCATCCCTTAATATCTTCATCAGTCCAAGCCATCCTCCATCAGAAATAGCTGTATTCTTACTGCCCTTGCCATGCCTGTTGCAGCTATTGACCATAATGGTGTCAACAACCAGTCTTTCCCATCCTTAAAACATGTTTCTTACTTGATTAAAAGAAGTGATGTCTGCTACCTCCCCCAGTCCGCCCAATACCTTAAAGCAGGTTTTTTCTAAGTGACCTTCGTAATGCTGGTGGTGGGTGGCCTGCTGCTAGCAGGGAAGACATTGGAAGACAATCAAGAAAAACAAAGTTCCTCTTATTCTGAATGACGCTGGTGGAACATCACAAACCATTTCCATTCTGCATCACAGACAACTACATTAAAAGAAAACACAGAGTGAGTGGGAAACCCAAGACAGAGACCATCATGAAAAAACAACAACTAGCAACTTAGTGTAAATTCATTTACTAAAGTAAGCATAATGAAGTCCTCAAGTCTCAGGAGAAGGCTATTTCAGTAGAGTCCATGGGAAACAGATTGTGGTAAAAAACTAAGTGCACGCTACCTATCCTTTTGCAACCATTGCTGTAATTTACTCTCTGCACTATGATGTCTCTTTCTTGCTTGGGTAAGTGTGCTGTTATGGGCAAATTTTGGTAACCTTCTCCTGTTACAATTGGTGCAACTTTAAAACATCTGCTCCTCTAAGTGTGATATCTGTTGAAAGTGCAACTTAACAGAAGATACTGCAGAATGTGGGGAGAAATGACTAGGGTTTTTATGAATGGATGGGTAGGGGGAATTAGGGAAAGATGAGAGGCACACAAAATGCCCATTAAGTCCATGACCATGTTGCATGTGTTTTGGAAAGACGATGAGAGTTCGGTTACCAAATTCAACGTATTTCAGCCCCTAGACTCCCAAATTACCTAATCCTTACGTAGGCTTGAAAAATGCAAAGTAGGGAGGACCCATACAGTCCATAAACAGTTAAAGTAAAATAAATATGGTACTGTAAACCATTGGGCAGTGCTCTAAATCCATCTGGCTTTGTCACCCTTGGGTGCAGAGTTGACCCACAGATCAGGAGTGCCGTGGAGCTTTCTTGCAGAAGAGAAGGCGTGTAAAATGTAAAAACTAAATGACAAAATTAGACACCAAGGTAAGCATGATCCATGAGGCGTCACATGGTGGAGCAGAGGCTGGCACTGTGGGTTGTCATTAACTAAGAATCAATCTCATACCAATCCCACACAACTTGACAACTAGTTGAATGTACCTATCTGATCACCTAAACAATACAAATATTGAACTGTACCCATCATATGACATGTCAAGACCACAACCACATAATTATAGTTTGCCACTTGAGCCACTACTTTGCATTTTCCTAAGTAATGCACCACTCTGCAGTCCACTGGAGAAGCCTCTTTTAAGACTACTTGTTTGTCATAGAAGTAGATAGGCAGTGGTCCTTCTGAATATTATCAACTGTACTTTAGGATTTCATCCAAAAAGTGATCAACCTGTTGAAATAGAAAATCAAAAGAATTTGTATATTATTACTTAAGTCTACATAAACTAAGCCATCTGAGTAGCACCTAGGGATGACGGACTTAAGTTAACGATAAGAAAATCAAGTGAACTAGCTATCCCACTTACATGTGGAAGGCAAGCATTGATTTAGAATGATCACCCAAACATTATATATCAAGTTAAGTTTTCCTGTAAATACCTTGACAGCCATCACATGAATCACCATAATTTGGTATTGATTGGTGCAAGTTCCCTGTTTCACTTACCTATGTGAATTTCTTTCCCATTAAAGCGATAAACAAACAGTATGGGAATGAAACACAAGGTAGGAATACAAGGCACCTTCTTGTTCTTTTTATGGAATGTAGATTTTCACTACTAACTGATACGATTGCTCATTCAGAAGTCTACAATTGAACCAAAGGTTGAATTAGCCTTTCTTTCCGCTCACCATCTCACCACTGGAGGATCATCACTCACTACACTTATGATGTCAGGCCATACTGCCCTCTTCATGGTTGTGTCTTCAGGAGCATTATAATTTTTGTTGCATGAAGTGTTTGCTCATCTTAATAGTCATCAATCTCTCCACATTTTGGGGAGAGAGACTTGTCCATCTGACTGTGGCATATGTCCCAGATACACTGAACATGCTCAGAAGACACACTGCCTACCAGGCATGCTAGATACTGTTTTGTCAGCCTGCTGAGTTCTGGCCACTGTTCCTTCTACCCATGCCAATAGGTTAATGGTCTTGATCTAGGTGGCCCTCTGTTGGCTCATCCAGATAATCTTGGACAATTTTCTCGTTTGTCATTGGTGCGGCATTGCTGTGCCTGCCTTGCTTGTGCATTTTACTTAAACTCTCGAATATGAAACTAGCACATTACAGAGTCTGGCAGTGAACTTAAAGTAGCTGTTGCTGTAGGTTTAGTAGTTGGCGATGATGTTGATTGCCTCTGCATAAACTGAGAGCCAACAGCACTGCACCCTTTAGTGACTGGAAGCTGTAATTCAGTTCTGCCTCAGCCTCAAATTTAAAGTTGCTCTTCTTCTAGGTCACCTGTTTTCCTCGCAATCCAATTCTTGTTAATTAATACATCAAGTTCTGATAAAGGTATGAAACTAGTCAGAGCTATTAGTACTGCTGACCAGTATTGTGTCACAGAGGTACTCTTGAGCAGACACAATCTCTTTTTACAACCTTTGATTATTGTTTAAGTGAAGGAATAACTGTTCACCAAAGCAGCTGTTTTTTTCATTAATATTGATAAATGTTTTTCTACCTTTTGCAGATGTTCCTGCAGCAAGTGCATCGATGGGAGTACTTGGAACATTGTTCTATCTTCCTTGCTGACTTCCAGTGTCATAATTTCAAAAGGGAGTAGTATTTGGATCCAGAACTCCCCTAGTCATCATTCATCCACCTCCATTCACCCATCATTGTTGTTTTGGCAGTTGAATTCCCTCTCCTATGAATTACATAATAAATTATAGACTTGTGCTACTCAAAAAGGAATTGCAGCATGTCATAGGTTAAGGTTTAATGAGTTGGTACCTCCTGTATGAGGGCTTTTACAGGTACATTATTATCATGTGCAAATGACCAAAATGACTAAAATGCATACAAATTCTTTGACAGGTGAACAGTATGCTGCTGAATACTACTTCTTTTTTGTTGAAGCCCTGCATACTTAGGCCCATATTTATACTTTTTGACGCAAACCAGCGCCGGCGCTGGTTTGCGTCAAAACATTTACCGCCGGCTAATGCCATTCCTACGCGCCATGCGGGTGCCTTATTTAAGGAATGACGTTAGCCGGTGCTGTGGACTGGTCAGAGTAAAAAAAAAAGACTCATACCAGGCAGCGCCGGCGTAGGGGAAAATGGGGGTTGTGCGTCAAAAAATGGTGCAAGTCAGGTTTGAGGCAAAAATCGTGCCTCAAACCGGACTTGCGCCATTTTTTGACGCACAACCCCCATTGAAATGACAAATGTCTTAGCAAAGACAGGAGTCATGCCCCCTTGTCCATTGACCATGCCCATAGGCCCCCCTATGCCACTTAAAAAAAAATATATATATACTTACCTCAACTTACCTGTACTTACCTGGGAAGGGTCCCCCCATCCATGGGTGTCCTCCTGGGGTGGGCGAGGGTGGCAGGGGGTGTCCCTGGGGGCAGGGAAGGGCACCTCTGGACTCCTTTCATGGTCAGGGACCATGGAAGTGAGGCCACAGGTCCCTTAACGCCTGCCCTCACCCAGGCGTTAAAAAACGGCGCACATCAGGCTGTGCACCATTTTTTAAGGCCTGTCTTAAAGTATAAATAAGGCGCACAGGCCTTAAAGTATTTTTTGGGGCGGGAACGCCTACCTTGCATGTCATTAACACAAGGCAGTTTCCCGCATCCAAAAAATGATGCACACAGAGGAATTTTGACGTCCGCGGGCTCGGGTGTTAAAGTTTAAATATGGTGCACGGTTTGCGCCGAATGTGCGTCAAAATTTTTGACGCACATTCGGCGCAAACAGAGTTTAAATATGCCCCTTAGGTTTGTGCAATGCACCAAACACAAGACTCTGTCATCCTTGGTTTGACAATATTACTGCCATTGTCACTGGCAATGAATCCAGTGATGGCACTTTTGGGTTAAAACCATTCATGACTTAAATATTAAATCCTTCCAATATGTTGGCAGCTATGTGCAATTTCACCATGGCAAACAGTGCAACTGTTGCATGGTGCTGAATGCCCTCAAAAGCATCATCAGTGATGAGACCAACAGTTGCCTGTAGCTTCAAGACTTTGAAGAAGATCCAATGTACAGTGATGCCCATGTAATCTGTTGCTTGACAATTGGTGCACATACCCATTGTGAAGTGGATGGACTGAAGAATACTCTCCTTCATAGCGTCACCAACCAGCTGTAGCATATGATGTTGCAGAGCTGGCAGAGCAACTGTGGGAAAATAGATCTGGCTTTGAACATTCCATTTTGGGCATGGGACCGCCACAAATTTAAGAAATCCCTTTCCTTCCTTTAAAAATTTACTCAAGTACTAATATTTTTGCCAGATTCCTATTGTATAAAATAACTTTCTTATTGCTTTTGTGGTATTGCGACTCCTTGATTATTATAACTGGATAGTTTTTTGTTGTAACTGTTGTCTTTGTGATTCCTTCACAAATGATCTATGGGGGACAAGTGGGCTGTCTGGGTGCTTTCAGGTGACTGTATCCCTCTGCGTCTTGTGCCATTTTGAAGTTGCTACAAGTGATGACTGTACACTATGTACAACAGTTGTACAACTGCTAGTTATGTTATGATGAATTGTAGAGTATGCTTATCATCTGAGGGGTTTTGCAGGTGCTGGAATAGGTGGGTAGGTTGATCAGGTTCCTGCAGATGGGGGTATTTGCATGAGGAGGAGTGAGGCTGAGTGCAGTTGCCTGGTGGGTTGGTGGAAGTTGAGGTGGCAGTTGAGGTACGCAGGTCCGATGTTGTGAAGGGCTTTATATGCATGGATAAGCAGTTTGAACTGGCAGATTGTCTGGACTGGTAGCCAGTGTAGCTCTCTGAGATGGGGTGTGATGTGTGCTTTGCAGAGGATGCTGTGGATGAATCTGGTCACAACGTTGTGGGAGTTCTGGAGCCTTTGTAAGAGTTGATTCATTATAGGGTGTAGAGTGCTTTGTCATAGTCTAGTCTCCTGGTGATGAGGGCCTTGGTGACTGTGCATCTAGTGTCAGTGGGGAGCCAGTGGAATATTCTGCAGAACATGTGTAGGATGAAGAAGCAGGAGGTGGTGATGGCATTCACTTGTTTGGTCATTGGAAGTTTGTCTACCTTGGTTATACTGAGGATTTTGGCATGGTTGGTGGGGGTGGGCTTGGGTCTCAGGTCTTTTGGTCACCAGGAGAAGTCTCTTGTTGCTGAAGATCAGGACTTCAGTTTTATCTGTGTTCATCTTTAGGCAGTTCTGTTTCTTCCAGTTAGCTACGTTGCACATGCAGGAGTTGAAGATGGTCCTAGTGGTGTAGTTGGTGTCTGTGAAGGAGAGGATGAACTGGGTGTCATCTGTGTAGGATACAATGTTGACTCAGTGGGATCTTATGATGTGGGTGAGTGGGACCATGTAGGTGTTGAAGAGAGTAGGGCTCAATGATTATCCTTGAAGGACTCCACAAATGAGGTTCTTGGACTAAGAGGTGTAGAGCGGGAGCCTAACTTGCTGGGTCCATTCAGAGATGAAGGAGGCCAGACAGCTCAGGGTGGGACCATGTATTCTGGAGTTGTGCCGTCTTGTGATAAGGGTTCTGTGGAAGATGGTGTCAAAGACTGTGGAGAGGCCGAGTAGTATGAGTGTACAAGTAGCATGAGTGCGGTGGTTTCACCTTTGTCCATGGTGGTCCAAATGAAAGCGGTTTCTGAGCTGTGGTTGTTGCAGAATCCAGATTGTGAGATGACTAGTAGGTGGTGCTGTTTGAGGTGTTTGGAAATGTATTCGTTGATAGCTTTCTTCATGACCTTGGGATTGAATGGGAAGGGCAGGAGTCAGATGGGTCTGTAGTTACTGAGCTACTTTGGGTCTGTGGTGGGTTTTTCCAGGAAAGCTGAGATTTCTGCATGTGTCCACTCACCTGGGAAAGTTCGACATTGGAAGGAGTTGTTGATGATGGTGGTTATTTGGAAGCTGATCAGAGTTTCTTCAAGGTGAAAATAAGGTGGGGGCTCCAGAGTGGATTGTTCTCATGATTTCAGTGGTGTCTTCTGGCATGAGGGATTTCCAGATTGTGATCTGACTTACGATTTGGTGGTGGCTGGCAGCTGGTTGATGAGTTCCTGTGTCTTGCATTGGGGGTTGAAGTTGCTGTAGATGTTGGGGATTTTGAAGTAATTAGGGAGGTTGGCAGAGAGGTCTTGCAGAGGGCTGATGGAGTTGGTGATGGCTGAGGGAGAAGCTGACATCCACTTCCTCTGCCTCACCACCACCTCCTTCTATCAGTTGAATTTCTTTTTCTCTCTCACCACCAGCAACTATCATTTTGAGGTGCTCTTCCCACACAATTTCATATTGCTTTTTCAGTTGGGCCAGTTGGCCACCTGTACCATAATCTCCAGCTGGCTAACCATAATGAACTTTTTTTGCAAATTGAACATTCTGTCATGTGCTCTGAGTTTAAAGAATTCCCAAAGTGCACAGGGGAGCTTTCTTATCATGTAAAAGCTTGAATAACTTGTCGAGTTGGAGCTAGATAGTTGTGTTGGCCTTTATCTAGAGTGTGTTGTGACTGATGGTTGAGTGGTGGTTGCCAAAGATTTCTGGGGTCTTCTTGGAAAGATGGAAACAGGTGGCATTGCTGGAACTATGTGACTAAGAGCAGGTTGAGCAGCAGTGAGTTGCCTTCCTCTATGCCACTTGCCATGCTAACAGTCATTGCCTCATCATCACTTTCTTTACTTCCAAGGCTTTCAGGAACCTTCTTTTTCTCTCGACTCTCATGGCAGGTCTTGGTTGGGTACCAATTAATATCAAGATTATCGCAAGGGAGGTTGGAAAAAGTGGGTAGGTGCTGCTTCTTTTCCTTGCCAGAGATCGTGAAGCTGTGTTCGATTGAAGAGTAGTCACAAGAACATCCTCCTATTCAGCAAGCTCAAATTCCTACTATGCTCCTTCTTCTAGAAGCTTGGGTGTTGTAGGTTTTAACTCCTCTTGTTGACTTTCCTGTGAAGACTTGGCTTGCTGCTGTGCCAATTCAATTTCAGGCTCATTGCTCTCTATGGCTGCAGTCACTACAGCATTAATACATTTGAGTTTAGATTTTAGTGGTGGTGCTGTTGATCCAGGGGTGATCCTCCTCCCAGCCTCTTACTGCTCAGAGGTCGACGCAGAATGTAAATCACGTTTCTGGATAAATTAGGAGGATTTGATGTCAGTGGTAATACTGGCAACAGACTTCTCCTCACTGTCCGTTTTCTTGGCAGGAACCTCCTTCTTTGGGGCCATGTTTTTTTTCTTTTTACATGGGTTAGCACAAGCAGAAGTGCTTAGCAGAGGGCTCTGGTGTCACTGTCAGCTAATTTGAAGACTCCTCTCCATCTCAGTATTGTAAGTGATGTAATGTCTCATGCACCTACAGGAAGTAAAAATGAAGCAGGAAGTCAGTGATACCTAAGCAATCTAGCCAATGTAATACAACTCAGCATCATTACAAATGTTTTAAAATATTGTATCCATGCATAAACCAACTTTATTTGCAAGACATTACACAGGAAAACCTGACTTGGTGTCCCTCCAGGACCCCTGGGGACCCTATTGGAGACAGGAAGCAGGCAAACATTCAATAAACAAATGAAATAATTGCTGGTGCCGCTCCAGTGCCCATAGAGACCCTACGGGATGTGGGGTAGGCAAAAATATATATATATATATATTGATTAATTAAATAGTTGTTGGTGCCCCTCCAGGGCCCATGGTGATCCGATTGGAAGCGGGGGTAGGCAGACAAAAATTGAATAAATTAATGAAACGCCATAACCAGTTGCATGGGCTCTTTCATCACTTACATTTGTATTAAGGATGTCTAAATCTGAGGATTTTATAATAGGGTATATTATGGTGGGGTCTATGATACCAGTGTTCAGTTCATGAAAGCATTGGGCTTGATGTGCATGTTGGAAACTTCAGGAGTAAGTGTTCCGAGTTTGGTGTAAGAGGGACAGCGGTTAGAAGAGCAGTTCTTTGGAGCATAGTCCCAGCAGCAGAGAAATAGTGTGGTGTGAACACCTACCATCATATCCTGTAGATGTTTCATCTTCTGTTTAGTGACAAGCAGTTTTATGAGGCAAGTCTGTACATCTTTTATATGATTCATGCCTATCCCTTCTGAAATTCTTCTGTGGGAACAGGGAAGTTGCTAACCAGTGTTAAAGTGCTTATGCTCTCTCTGCACAGATTGTGCCACCCACTTAAGTAACCTTTTTAAACATGTCGAAGGCCTGCCATTGCAGTCTGTATGTGCAGTTTTAAACTAACATTTCAACCTGGCAAAGTAAACTTTTGCCAGCCCTAAACCGCCCTCTTCAATACATATGTCACCCCTAGAGTATCCCCTACACAGTCCATAGGGCAGGGTGCAGGCCATTTAAACAGTTGAAAATTTCCTTTTAAATTGTACATGTCCTAGTAGAAAAAAACTCTTAAATTCATTTTTCACCACTGCAAGACCTACCTCTCCCCTACCAGAACATTGGGGTGCCTTATTAGATGTGGTAAGTACTAATCTTTGATTGCGAAGAAGGTAAACATTTCATGTTTGGTGTCTGAGGAATTGTAATTAAAAATACCCTTTAATGTTAAAGTCAGATGTCCAGTTACAATTTTGAAAATTCCAATTTTATAAAGTTGGCATTTTCCTGCTGTATTTAGTGCCTGCAGCCTGTTCCTGGGTCCACATGATAGTTGACAGTTGGACTTTGTTTTTACCTCCCAGACAGCCACTCAGTAGAGGGATTAGGTGTGCCTTGATGACCAATGAATTGACATGATGGGGAAGGAGAGCTGGCCACAGCCCCTCTTGCAAATGAATAGGCTATGCCCTGCCCAAACAAAGGACTTTTCACCACAGCATTGGTTATGCTGCCATCTTATTGCCAGGGCAGGGGAGGCAGGAAACGTCAAGGACTTCAAAGGGAAACCTACAGAACCTTCTACTACTTCAACGCTGGCACCAGGTATAAATATTGGACCCTCAGACGCAACTCATCAGTACACTCCTGGACCTGTGAATATTACAGAAAATGGACTGCTATGATGCTTGGCTGCCAGAAGCACTACCACTCTGCTGCCCTGTACTCTGCTGCCTCGCAGCCCCATCCACTGCAAAAAGAACTGTCCATGCTGGACTTTGAAGATAACTCTTTCAGCAGGACTAACCTGGTCCCTATATCCGTGCTGCATCCACTGTTGGGCAACCTGAACTTGTGACTTTCACCCAGTCTCACACAACCAGATAGTCATGAGTGGTGCTTTGTGATTTTAGGCGCTTTGCTTACCTGAAATGTTTAAAATTACATATCGCCCATTCTACTGGTTGGAGTTTTGTAATTTTGGTGTCAAATAGGTTGTTTCTTTTTGCTCTAGTGTTCTAATTTCCTGTGGGATTTTTCATGTGTTGTGTTTTCATAATATTACTGTATAAATACTGTACACACTGCCTTTACGTTAAGCCTGACTGCTTTTGTGCCAAGTTGCCAGAGGTCTAAGCACAGGTTGATATAGGGTTTGCTTGTGTTTCACCTTGACAGAAACTGTGGATGCTGCCTAAGCAGGGTTTCACCCCTCTCCACCAATAACCTAATTTTTAACAGGGGCTGTATCAATAGGTGAAGTCCTTTAGGGCAGAAAGCAGGATGTTAGTGTTAATGAGCCTAGCAATGGTAGAAGCTTTGAAGGCCATCACAATATCAAACAATATAGTGATATATGCAGGCTGATATCAGAGGATAGGATCATGATGATCCCATCTCCATATGTGGTCTTGTTTCCCTCACATTTCCATTTATGGAAACCTGTTATTGCATGTTTTTTCACTAAATGTTTTTGTGTTCTCTGAGACGAAGAAGAGAAAGCACAGTGTATCCATAGAAAACGTGCCTTTCTACATTGCTCTCCAAGATACTTCACAATTTTCAAACCTGATGTTTTTTCTTTACTCTCAGCACTGCCTGAATGTCATTTAGCCCTTCAGGGAATGTCCTTTTACCCATTTCATATGGTGTAATTTATCTTAATCAGTTTGGCATGTTAACTCTTAGGTAAGGCCACAGTAGCATGAGATGGGTAAAAACCCCTGTGACATAAAAATGTAATATCACACATGGGCTGCAATGTACATTTACACAACCCACATGTGCGACTGGAAACATGGCTTCAGGCCTACCACTATAGCCTGCCTGGCCACAGTCTATAACACTGCTGTACTGCGTTTCAAAAGAATACATTTTGAAAAGTAGAAACACCTATTATTTAACATAAGCAAGGTCACTCGTAGGTATGCCTGGCAGCTCATGAGGGTGGAAGGGAACTACATGAAAATGGGACATGATGAATTATATAACTAGGATGTCCCAATAGTGATCAGCTACACAGTGCTATTGTGAAAGCAGAGATTTTACTGATGAAATCTATAATTAATATGTACTATCATTGATGAACTACTGAAACAACAGCCACCACTGCGGTAGCCGCCTACAGCCAGGAGGAAGTCAATGTTCCGCCCACCGTATTATGAGGGGTGGTACCAACGACATCAGAAGCCTGGCAGAAACAGGGCTCAGAAGGGAAAGGACTCACCTTTGGAGACACAGGGAAGAGTCACGCCGCCATGGAGCCTGAGCTGCAAATATTTCCAATGATTTTTTACATCCTGTTCCGCCACAAACACCAACGACGGCGAAGACGACCACAGTGAGTACAGCCGCCTAGCACACAGGGGAGGGGCGGGGAAGAGAGTGACACACACATGCACCACACACCCACCCCCACCCCCAACACCATAGAAACAATCAGCTGCATTAACAAGACATGTTTACCCCGTACCCCTGAGGACTAATGCAAGGACAACAGGAATGTACTAAAGTGAGTGTAAAAATATCAACACAGTAGAAATATGAAAATGAAATGTAACTAGTATATACATATGTACAGTTCAAGGGACACTGCCCAGTCCTCATTGTGTGTGGGCCACAGGGCCACAGGCCAAAGTCCAAGGCCCCACTTGTCACCTGCATCAACACAGAGAGACCACTGCATGGGCATCAGTTGGTAAATAGGCAGGCACCTCAGGGGGATGGGGGATGGGGGATCACCTCAGCCGGCAGATGAAACAAGACCACTGGTTCTGGAGGGAGCAACATGCCCTGTGCTTGGTCTTGGGGAGTGCAAGGCCACAGTTTCTCAAGTGGGGACTTGCCCACTTGCTCTGGAGGGGGCAACATGACCTGTGCTTGGTCTTGGGGAGTGCAAGGCCACAGTCTCTCAAGTGGGTGACTTGCCCACTTGCTCTGGAGGGGGAAACATGCCCTGTACTTGGTCCTGGGGAGGCTGGGGCTGGTGGGTGTCTTACCCACTGGTTCTGGAGGGGGCATTGTGCCCTGTGCACTTAATCCTGGGGAGGCTGGGGTTGGTGGGTGTCTTACCCACTGGTTCTGGAGGGGGCATCGTGCCCTGTGCTCTTGATCCTGGGGAGGCTGGGGTTGGTGGGTGTATTACCCACTGGTTCTGGAGGGGGCATTGTGCCCTGTGCTCTTGATCCTAGGGAGGTTGGGGTTGGTGGGTGTCTTACCCACTGGTTCTGGAGAGGGAATCTTGCCCTTTGCTCTTGATCCTGGGAGTGCAAGGTCACAGTCTCTCAGGTGGATGTCATACCCACTGGATTTGCAGGGGGCAGGCCGCACAGCAGCCCATGGAGGCAGGACTACATACCGTCCGCCGGTGGTGATAGCTGCTCAGTGGTGGTGGTAGTGCTGCTGCTTCTGGTGGTGGTGGGGGGAAGCTCTAGCCCATCCCCTTCAGCCCTGGATGGCTGCCCACTGGTGGTAGTGGGGCTGCTGCTGCTGGTGGTGGGGGGAAGCTCCAGCCCATACCCTGCAGCTTCGGATGGCTGCCCACTGTTGGTGGTGCTGCTGCTGCTGGTGGTGAGGGGAAGCTCCAGCCCATCCCCTGCAGCCCCGGATGGCTGCCCACTGGTGGTAGTGGTGGTGCTGCTGCTGGTGGTGGTGGGGGTAAGCTCCAGCCCATCCCCTGCAGACTCGGCTGGCTGCCCACTGGTGGTGGTGGTGCTGCTGCTGCTGGTGGTGGGGAGAAGCTCCAGCCCATCCCCTGCAGCCCTGGATGGCTGCCCACTGGTGGTAGTGGTGCTGCTGCTTCTGCTGCTGCTGGTGGTGGGGGGAAGCTCCAGTGCAACTCCTGCAGCCTCAGATGGCTGCACAACCATGGTTGGTGGTGGGGGTTCCGTCTGAGTCCCTGCACCAGGCCCCTTGTCCTTCCTGCCTGGTGGGGCTGGCTCCTTACCCTTCCTGGCAGCAGCTGGTGCTGACTCTTTGCCAATCCTGCCAGCAGCTGGGGATTGTGTAAGATTGTCAGCAGGGTATTTACAGGCGCCGGAAGAACACCAATAACCGAAGTGCTGATAAGATGGTTTATTGAGATAGTAGATACGCATTAATCCCTACACCAACCACCATCCTCTTCGCTTCCCGTCAACTGTCGCTCTCACCCTCTCCATTCCAAAAGCCGCGCACCGCATTCCATAATGAATTCAAGATTCTCTAATCTCTCGTGCACAGAAGACCCGTACTTACACATTACTAGGATACCACACCACCTTCCCCATATCAGATTACAAACAAGCTAATATAACACCATTAATTATCAAACACATAGGCCCTGAACAGATTATATTGTCTACAAGCTGAGACAAAACAAATTGAACATATCAACACAAAGTCCATGAAGATAGAACATAACACAAAGTTCACTTAACGTAGTCCTTGAACCATGACGGCTTTGATACTTTTCTTTTTGGCCGAGTCTCAGATGGGTTTCGCATCATAGTGACGCCTGGAATGATTTGAGCATCTTGAGCAGTAACTTCCGGTGAAGTGTCTAGAAATACATGAGCACCTCCATTGGGTCCTAAACACTTAGACACCCTATTCAAATTCCATATCTTGTGGTCTTCTGTTTTCACAGCATTCCTAAACAGTTTTATGACCTTAAATGGACCTTTGAATTTAGATGGTTTTCCCTCTTTCCTTGGAGACCTTATTTTCACATAATCACCTTCACACAATACCGTTCTTTTTACAGCTTTACGCTCATCATATCTCAGCTTCCTTTTTCCTTTCACTTCCCTTTCTCTCTCTCTCCAACCCTCAATGTTATCCACCTGATCATTAACCTCTTTCCTTATTTTTATCACCCACCTAGGCTCGATTTCGCTGTATGGTGCCCTACCTTTGAACAACTGGAAAGGAGTCACCCCTGTGGTTGAATGTGGTGTCAATCGATATTCTCTTACTTTTCTTCTCACTTCACTCTCCCACTCAATGCCATTAACAAACGCTAATTGCATGCATTCTTTCAGCACCTTTATAAAGCGTTCCACGACACCATTAGATTCTGGGTGATAAAGAGCTATTCTTTTATGTACCACATCCCTTTCTCTTAAAAAGGACTTTGTTGCTTCCGAGACAAACTGCACCCCATTGTCAGTCAGCAAAGTAGAGGGAAACCCCTCTCTCTCAAACAAACCATCAAGAAAGTTGATTATATCTCTTGACTCAACTGAGCTCACAAATTTGATCTCAGGCCAGCGTGAGTACATATCAATGCATACTAAAACATATTGGTCAACAGATTTCAGTCTGATTGGACCTAAAATATCTAAAGCTATGTCAACCCAGGGTCCGGAGGACTCTTCACGCGTGACCATGGGCTGAGTTCTACATTTCAATACCTTATCCGAACGCGCGCACTCATGGCAATTTCTCACTTCTCTTTCTACTATCATGTCTATGGCGGGCCACCAGTAGGCGTTCCTTAATCTCTCCTTTGTTTTGGAGATGCCCATGTGACTTGAGTGGGCACGACTTATGAGATCTTTCCTCAAGCTAGCTGGGGGAACCAATTTGCTGCCTCTCATCAACAGCCCATCCACCACAGACAATTCATTTCTGACTTGCCAGTACCCTGACCTCTCTTCAGATTGATTCTTTCTAACACCCCAACCATTCACGATATTACTTAGTACTTTCTGCAAAGTGGCATCTTTTAACAATTCATCCACCCACACTGGTTCTGAAATCGCTCCCTCAGTAACAAAACAGACCTTCATCTCCTCATCAGCTGCAATGTCAGCAAAACACCCTCCTTCAATAATCTCGTCATCCTTTCCTGTATCTGGACAAAGTCTCGAAAGACAATCAGCCTGAACATTTAATGCCCCAGGCATGTAAGAAATCCCAAATACAAATTCTTGCAATGCTACAACCCACTTCCTGATTCTATGAGAGATCATCTCTATTCCTTTCTTAGTAACTACCTCTATGAGAGGCTTGTGATCGGTCACTATCTGAAATTTATGTCCCCACAAAAACTTCCTCAGCTTTCTCACCGCCCAAAAGACACTGAGTGCCTCTTTTTCAACAACTGAATAATTGAGTTCTGCTCCCTTCAAACATCTAGATGCAAAAAGAATTGTCCTTGTTTGACTGTCTTTCTTCTGCAATAAGACCGCCCCAAGACCTTTTGAGCTAGCATCAGTCATCAAAATAATTTCATCATGTGCGTCAAAACTCCCTAAATCTGCTGCTTTATCAAGCCCGATTTTGATATCTTGATACTCTTTTTCACAAGCATGGTTCCAGTTAAACTCTGCCCTTTTTTTTAACAATTGTCTCAAACTATAAGTTCTTTCTGCAAAACGTGGGACAAACTTATTGTAAAACTCCGCCATTCCTAGAAATTTTACAAGCTCCTCTTTATTTTGTGGACTGGGTAAATTTGTGATAGTATCCACTAGACTCGCCTTGGGACGAATCCCTTTCGCCGAAATCTCATGACCTAAGTACTCTATTGTGGAAATATTTATCTTACATTTCTCAGCTTTGAGCGTAAGACCATTGTCTCGTAGCCTCTCTAAAACCAACCTCAACCTCTCATTGTGCTCAACCAGATTGGTACCTGTGATTAAAAGATCGTCCTGATACACTTTCACCCCTTCCATGCCCTTCAGAATTCTTTCCATGGCCCTCTGAAACACCGACGCCGCAGAGATTAACCCAAACGGCATTCTAAGGAACTTGAATGTTCCAAAAGGTGTTATAAAAGTGGTGAGTTCCTGAGAAGACGCATGTAAATTGATTTGATGGTAAGCAGAAGTCAAATCTAGAGTTGAGAAGTGCTTTGCCCCACTCAGTGAACATAACAACTCCGTAATATTCGGGAGTGGATAGTGGTCTATGATGACTGACTTGTTCAAATCTCTGAGATCAACACAGAGTCTGGCCTCACCATTGGCCTTCCTAGCCATAACTACTGGTGCCACCCATTCTGAAGCTTCAACCTCTTGAATGATACCATTGGTGATGAGTTTATCAATCTCGGCCTTCATTTTATCCTTTACCAACAAGGGAACATTCCTCACTTTTGCTACCTTCGGCAGTGCTCCAGGCTTAAGCCTAATCTTATGTACGTAGTTCTTAAAACATCCTAATCTCTTGCTGAACACATCTGGAAACTCTTTCACCCACGTACACACCTCTTCCGAGACAGATTGAACAGTGTGATTATCCTTAAGCCTGACAGGAGGATCTTCATTTGGATCAAGCAGAATACGAAGATCACGTTGATGAAACGAACTAATCAAAGAGTCCCCTTTTACAGAAACATACACTTTTGCTGAAATGAGTCGACCTCTAAATTCTATACTTCCCCAGAAGTAACCCAGCAACTTGATTGGTTCACCACCATATCCCTTGGGTAACACATCCGGTTTCAATAAGTCAACAGTCCCCTTCAGACACTGATCATAGAACGTTTTTGGTATTAATGTGATCTTTGCCCCAGAATCAAATAGAATTCTGAGAGGCTTACCATTAACTAAGATTGACTCCACAGGACCATCAAAAGACCCAACACTTGTTTGTAAGATCTGAACAACATTCACAGCTTCAGCATCATTAACATCAGTATCATTAGCATTACCATCACACCACACTTCTCTTATTTTTTTAGTGTTATTCTTCCCCCTGCAGCATTTTGCAAGATGTCCAACTCTACCACAGTTTCTACAAAATATTTTCCAGGCAGGACAATCTTTGTTATTGGCCATGTGACCGATGCCCCCACACCTAAAACACTTCCCAGCAAAAGTTTTCTTTGTTTTTACAGTCTCCCCAACGCCTCTATTGTCAAAATTGTTGCACAGTACAGCTTTCACGGAGGTTCCTTCTTCCCTTGTTATGTCAGGAACGATGGAGTCTTTTCGAAGTACTTCAACGCACTTCCTGGAATGTTCACAGGTTCTGGCTAATACTAGTACCTCATCTAGAGTTGGATTATCTTTTTGCCACATGCTTTCCTTTGCCTTGTCCAAGGAGCAGCCAAGCATGAATTGATCCCTTAAACGTTCCTCATAAGAATTTCCAAATGCACACGTGGAAGCAAGTCTTCTAAGCTCCGTTATATATTGTTCTGTTGTCTCTCCTTGGCGTTGTAGTCTTTTTCCGAACTGGTACCTTTCAAGAACTGTACTTACTTTCGGTAAGTAATGCAGATCTAATTTTTTTATACAAATTTCAAATTCATTGAGGCCATTAGAGTCTGAGTCTGAGAGATCAGGAAGATTTTCAAAAACTTCTTGGCCCTCTGTGCCTAAACAGTGCATTAAAAGTGATGTTTTCCTTTCTGTGCTCAATGAAGTACCACACACCCTAGCATAATTGTTAAAAACTTTCTTCCACTTTTGCCATTGAATAGGTGGGTCACCGGGAACAGTTAAGAAAAAAGGTGCAGCTGGTACGTTCTGCATCACAAGCAACAAAAGAGAATACTGTTGCAAGTTGAGTAGATGTAGATTGATCCCCTCTCTCTCAAACAAATTCGGTTAAATGCTTAACATGACACAAGTCACAATCTTCACAATACAAGGATCACTGTAGGTAACATTTCACGATAAATTTGAGCTTCAGTAGGAGATGCGTTGGTTACACGAGTGTACACGAGCTTTTCGCGAAGCAGGCATGCAGTAGGAGACGCGTTTCTTGACGTGTCAGTAGAACACGAGCTTTTCGCGAAGGACACACGCAGTTGGAATGCGTCTCTTGACGTGTCACTAGAGACAGTTGCTAAGCGAAGCTCGAGAAAGTGCCGAAGTCAAAAGTAAACACAGCAGAATAGTTACTGTTGCTAAGCAAAGATCATGTAAGATCTGGAGCCAAAATAAACACGTTAGTACCTTAATAAAATACTTCGGCCTTTACGAAGAAGCCTCCTAGTCGTGTTGTTAGGGATCAGTCACCATCTGTTTTCTTCTTTGTAGTGTACAGACCAGCATACCGCTTCGCACACCCTCCTCACGTTTTTTTTTGCTCGTCGCCAATGTAAGATTGTCAGCAGGGTATTTACAGGCGCTGGAAGAACACCAATAACCGAAGTGCTGATAAGATGGTTTATTGAGATAGTAGATACGCATTAATCCCTACACCAACCACCGTCCTCTTCGCTTCCCGTCAACTGTCGCTCTCACCCTCTCCATTCCAAAAGCCGCGCACCGCATTCCATAATGAATTCAACATTCTCTCATCTCTCGTGCACAGAAGACCCGTACTTACACATTACTAGGATACCACAGATGGCTCCTTGCCCTTCCTAGCAGAAGCTGGGGCAGGCTCCTTGCCCTTCCTGGCAGCAGCTGGGGCTGGCTTATTGGTCCTCCGGCCCGCAGCTGGGGCAGGCACCCTTTCCTTGAGGCTTCCTGGTGTAGGCTCCTTCAACCTCTGGACATGTGTCCTGGATCCTTTCCCACCACAAGTGGGTGTGGAGACTACTGGGCCCATGGACTGGTTGGCTAAGGTGCTTGCCTAAGTTTTGACACCCTGGCCAGATGTGAAGGACGGGAGGAGGAGTAGAGAAGAGGTCAATGGTGGAGAGGAAAAACTTCTTAGGGACATTGGGGCGGGGAGAGGGAGAAGGTTTGGGAGTGGAGGAAGAGGAAGTGGTTGTAGGAGGTGTCTGCCTGCTGACTTTGGGTGCAGGTGCATGGGCTGGATGCTGTTGTGAGGTGGATGGCTATTGGGTGTCTGAGTGCTTGCGTTTGTATTCCCCGGGTGGGGGGTGACAGACACAGTGGGAGAGGACACAGGGGACTTGTGCATGGCTGTTGTGGAGGTGTCTGCCAGTGAGGTGTGTGTTCTGCTAGGTGTTGTGGTGATGCTGGTAGTGGATGAGGATGTAGTGGATGCAGGTGTGAGTGTAGACGCAACAGGGAGGAAGGTAGAGGAGGAGGAGGACACAGTGGAAATTGTGGATGTTGGTATGTCTGCATCTGGATGGTGTTTGTGTGAGTGCCTGTGGGATGATGTGTGGTACTTGTGTTTGCCTGTGCCACTCTTGTGTGTTGTCTTGTGTGCATGCTCGTCTGCCTGTGTGCTTGGGATAGGTTGGGGTTGGTGGGAATGGGATTGGGAAGAGGAAGTTGGAGGGGGGAGGGTGGAAACAGGGACAGTGGCTGCCTTCAGAGAGGAGGTCAGAGCCTGGATTGATCTCTGTTGGGCTGCCAAGCCAGTGTGAATGCCCTCCAGGAATGCATTAGTTTTTTGCATCTGGGCTGCCAGCCCCTTAATGGCATTTGCAATGGTTGAGTGCCCTAGAGAGATGGATCTCAGGAGGTCAATAGCCTCCTCACTCAGGGCAGCAGGGCTAACTGGGGCAGGGCCTGAGGTGCCTGGGGCGAAGGAGATGCCCACCCTCCTGGGTGAGCGGGCACGGGCAACTCGCTGAGGGGCTGCTGGGAGGGCGGTGCTGGTACAGAGGTGAGGTTGTACCTGTAGCTGGGGTGGGTACAGAGGTGTCCGCCACCACCAGGGAGCTTCCATCGGAGGAGGTATCTGTGTCCGAACTGTCCCGTCCAGTCTCCTCTGTGGTGCTTCCCTCGCCCTCCGTCCCACTGTTGCCCTCACCGTCGGTGGACTCTGTCTCCTGGTTCCTGTGGGATGCAGCTCCCTCCGTCGCTGGTGCCTCTGCTCCTCCGCCAGATGATGCTAATGCACATAAGGACAGGGTGACAAAACAAAAAGGGGGGGAAGAGACAAAGGATACACTGGGTCAATGGCTGCACCAACACCACCGTTGGCGTACACACCACCCTCGCACACAGGGAACAGCCCTACGCACTATGCATTGCACTACCAGTTATGAGGTGAGCCACCAAGGCATGGGGAGGGGCACACACCGCCAAATGCAGCACACCTGGGACCCACACAACCCTAACCAGTTGTGGATGCCTACGAGCTAGGTAGCAGGATTATCACTTCAGAACCCTGGCCTACATGGGACCTACTCTGCAATGTCAGGCCTGGCCTAGGGGCACCCACTGACACACATCACCCACCTGTATACCACCCTACCATGTGTAAGTTGTAATGATGGGCACTGTACTCACCCCCTTGTGGCTGCTGTGATGCCCTCAAGTGCCTATCCAGCTCCGGATAGGCCACCGCCAGTATGTGGGCTATCAGGGGGGGTCAGGGTTCGACAGGCACCTCTTCCTCATTGGGAGGTCATCCCCAGCTGGGCCTCCACTGTCTTCTGTGCCCAGCGTCTCAGGTCCTCCCACTGTTTCCGACAGTGGGTGCTCTGCCTGCTGTAGACCCCCAGGGTCCACACGTCCTTGGGAATGGCACGTCAAACACCCTTCTTTTGATGGGTGCTCACCTTCAGAGGAAATACACACAGGAAATGGTATCAGACAGACCGTCCTGCCTGTTACACTTATGGCCCACCATACCCCTTCACATCACCATTCTACACACATGGCCCAACACACAAGCTGTACGCCGCCCAGGGGACATCCACCACCCCCACCTACACGAGGCCTTCACACACACCACTCCATGCATTCATGCCACATGCATCGTGCTCACAGTGTACTCACCTGTTGGTCTGGAGGCCCATACAGCAGTCCATACTGGGGTCCGACTCCATCCACCAGTTGCTCCAACTCCGCCAAGGTGAAGGCAGGGGCCCTTTCCCCAGTCACACGGGCCATGGTAGGTTCCAGACACAGGTCACAGCAGCACGTTGCAGTTTAGGTCCTCTCCTGTTGAAGGTCAGGTAGCAAGTGAGTGATCATATAGAAAATGGCAGTCACGTCCGCGCGGTGCATGCCGTCACCGCCGGTGTACATCACCGTTGGCCATGGTACCCTACTGCAACGGCGCACAACGTCAGCAGAATTACCTCACTTCCACCTGTTCCTCCGCCCAGGACAGGTGGACGCCATTTCGGGGGGTAGGGGGAGGCCCTGGATAATAACTGCGTCACAGGACAAATCCCACTTAACCATTACAAATTAGCATCATGCATTGTACTGTTGTGGCTCCAATGTTCAGTTTGTGACCGACTCCTTACTCTTTTGTCCCTTAGAGTGCAACCGCTGCGGATGAATAGGAGATGGAGACATACCCCCGTGTACAGACCCCTGGTGGACTTGGCAACAATGGAGAACAGGCACATTATCCTCACCTATAGACTGGACAGGGCCACAATCACAGAGCTGTGTGCCCAATTGGAGCCTGACCTGATATCTGCTATCCGTCACCCCATGGGATCCCCCCTCTTGTGCAAGTCCTATCTGTGTACCATTTTTTGGCAACTTGTTCTTTCTAAGTGACAGTGGGCTTGACAGCAGGAATGTCACAGCCAATGTTCTCAATAGTACTGA
The DNA here is from genome assembly GCF_031143425.1 of Pleurodeles waltl. Lineage (NCBI taxonomy): Eukaryota > Metazoa > Chordata > Amphibia > Caudata > Salamandridae > Pleurodeles > Pleurodeles waltl. The sequence continues at coordinate 524,451,947 of NC_090442.1, forward strand.
CAAGAGTGTTGTCTGCCCTGATTAAATACATGTGCAGCTACATTGTTTTCCCCCAGGTGGAGGATTTGGCCACAGTGAAGGCTGACTTCTATGGAATGGGACATATCCCCAACATATCTGGGGCGAGTGATGGAACTCATATTGCATTTGTTCCCCCCCCCCCGGCAAAATGAACAGGTGTTCAGAAATCGTAAGAGTTTTGACTCAATGAATGTATAGATGGTGTGCTTGACAGACCAGTACATCTCCCATGTCAATGCTAAGTATCCAGGGTCGGTGCATGATGCCTTTGTGTTGAGGAATAGCAGCATCCCAAATGTGATGGCCCAACTGCAGAGGCACCAGGTGTGGCTAATAGGAGAGCTCTGGTTCCCACCCAGTATGGGCTGATGAAGGGTAAAACCCAGAAACAGGTCCCAGGATGCTTGTTTCCGGTCCAAGAAGGACCTGGCATGGCAGTTCGGGCTGAACTGTTCCCATGAGGAACAGGATCAAGACTGATTTGCATATGGCTGGGTCTAAACTGAGGTGGCATGATGAGCAAAAGAATTGTGGATTAAACCCAGATCTGTGACTGGGGGTGAATATTTGATTGGTTCCGCATTCTGTCCATCATTTGTGTTTTGTTTTGCTGCCATAAGTGCACTGGGTATGCCCAGACGTGGGTCCTGGGCTCACTATGCCACTGGATTCAAGCTAGCCTGGCTGATGAAGGGTGAAATCCTTAAACCGGTCCAAGGATGCTTGTTTCCGGTCCAAGAAGGACCTGGCCTGGCAGTTCGGGCTGGACTGTTTCCATGAGGAACAGGATCAAGACTGATTTGCATATGGCTGGGTCTAAATTGGGGTGGCATGGTGAGCAAAAGAACGATGGATTAAACCCAGATCTCTGACTCATAGTGAATGTTTCATTGGTTCCGCCTTCTGTCCATCATTTGTGTTTTGCTTTGCTTTTGCCGCCATAAGTGCGCCGGGTATACCCAGATGTGGGTCCTGGGCTTACTATGCCACTTGATTTAAGCTAGCCTGACTGATGAAGGGTGAAACCCTGAAACCGGTCCCAGGATGCTTGTTTCCGATCCAAGAAGGACCTGACCTGGCAGTTCGGGCTGGACTGTTCCCATGAGGAACAGGGCCAAGACTGATTTGCCTATGGCTGGGTCTGAACTGGGGTGGCATGGTGAGCAAAAGAACGATGGATTAAATCCAGATCTGTGACTGGGGGTGAATGTTTGATTGGTTCCGCATTCCGTCCATCATTTGTATTTTTGCTTTGTTTTTGCCGCCATAAGTGCGCCGGGTATGCCCAGACGTTGGTCCCGGGTACACTATGCCACTGGATTCAAGCTACACGGGCTGATGAAAGGCAAAACCCTGAAACCGGTCCCAGGATGCTTGTTTCTGGTCCAAAAAAGACCTGGCTGGCAGTTCGGGCGGGACAGTTCCCATAAGGAACATGGTCAAGACTGATTTGCATATGGCGGGGTCTAAACTGGGGTGGCATGTGAGCAAAAGAACAATAGATTAAACCCAGATCTGTGACTGGGGTGAATGTTTGATTGGTTCCGCCTTCTGTCCATCATTTGTGTTTTGCTTTGCTTTTGCCGCCATAAGTGCGCCGGGTGTGCCCAGACATGGGTCCTGGACTCACTGTGCCAGTGGATTCAAGCTAGCCTGACTGATGAGGGGTGAAACCCTGAAACCGGTCCCAGGATGCTTGTTTCCGGTCCAAGAAGTACCTGGCCTGGCAGTTTGGGCTGGACTTTTTCCATGAGGAACAGGATCAAGACTGATTTGCATATGGCTGGGTCTAAACTGGGGTGGCATGGTGAGCAAAAGAACTATGGATTAAACCCAGATCTGTGACTGGGGGTGAATATTTGATTGGTTCCGCATTCTGTCCATCATTTGTGTTTTGCTTTGCTTTTGCTGCCATAAGTGCGATGGGTATGCCCAGACGTGGGTCCTGGGTTCACTATGCCACTGGATTCAAGCTAGCCTGGCTGATGAAGGGTGAAATCCTTAAACCGGTCCAAGGATGCTTGTTTCCGGTCCAAAAAGGACCTGGCCTGGCAGTTCGGGCTGGACTGTTCCCATGAGGAACAGGATCAAGACTGATTTGCATATGGCTGGGTCTAAACTGGGGTGGCATGGTGAGCAAAAGAACGATGGATTAAACCAAGATCTGTGAGTGGGGGTGAATATTTGATTGGTTCCGCATTCCGTCCATCATTTTTGTTTTGCTTTGCTTTTGCCGCCATAAGTGCGCCGGGTATGCCCAGACGTGGGTCACAGGCACACTGCCACTGGATTCAAGCTGGCCTGGCTGATGAAGGGCAAAACCCCGAAACCGGTCCCAGGATGCTTGTTTCCGGTCCAAGAAGGACCTGGCTTGGCAGTTCGGGCTGGACTGTTTCCATGAGGAACAGCATCAAGACTGATTTGCATATGGCTGGGTCTAAACTGGGGTGGCATGGTGAGCAAAAGAATAGTGGATTAAACCAAGATCTGTGACTCATAGTGAATGTTTGATTAGTTCCGCCTTCTGTCTATCATTTGTGTTTTGCATTGCTTTTGCCGCCATAAGTGCGCCAGGTATACCAAGACGTGGGTCCTGGGCTCACTATGCCACTGGAATCAAGCTAGCCTGGCTGATGAAAGGTGAAACCCTGAAAACGGCCCCAGGATTCTTGTTTCTGATTCAAGAAGGACCTGACCTGGCAGTTCTGGCTGATGTGTTCCCATGAGGAACAGGGCCAAGACTGATTTGCATATGGCTTGGTCTAAACTGGGTTGGCATGGTGAGCAAAAGAACGATGGATTAAACCCAGATCTGTGATTGGTGGTGAATGTTTGATTGGTTCCGCCTTCTGTTCATCATTTCTTTATTGCTTTGCTTTTGCCGCCATAAGTGAACTGGGTATACCCAGATGTGGGTCCTGGGCTCACTATGCCACTGGATTCAAGCTGGCCTGGCTGATGAAGAGTGAAACTCTGAAACCAGTCCCAGGATGCTTGTTTCCGGTCCAAAAAGGACCTGACCTGGCAGTTCGGGCTGGACGGTTCCCATAAGGAACATGGTCAAGACTGATTTGCATATGGCTGGGTCTAAACTGGGGTGGCATGGTGAGCAAAAGAACGATGGATTAAACCCAGATCTGTGACTGGGGTGAATGTTTGATTGGTTCCGCATTCCGTCCATCATTTGTATTTTTGCTTTGTTTTTGCTGCCATAAGTGCGCCGGGTGTGCCCAGACGTGGGTCCCGGACTCACTGTGCCACTGGATTCAAGCTAGCCTGACTGATGAAGGGTGAAACCCTGAAACCGGTCCCAGGATGCTTGTTTCCGGTCCAAGAAGGACCTGGCCTGGCAGTTCGGGCTGGACTGTTTCCATGAGGAACACGATAAAGACTGATTTGCATATGGCTGGGTCTAAACTGGGGTGGCATGGTGAGCAAAAGAACGATGGATTAAACCCAGATCTGTGATTCGTAGTGAATGTTTGATTGGTTCCGCCTTCTGTCTATCATTTGTGTTTTGCTTTTGCTGTCAGAAGTGCACCGGGTATACCCAGATGTGGGTCCTGGGCGTACTATGCTACTGGATTCAAGCTAGCCTGGCTGATGAAGGGTGAAACCCTGAAACCGGTCCCAGGATGCTTGTTTCTGATCCAAGAAGGACCTGACCTGGCAGTTCGGGCTGGACTGTTCCCATGAGGAACAGGGCCAAGACTGATTTGCCTATGGCTGGGTCTAAACTGGGGTGGCATGGTGAGCAAAAGAACGATGGATTAAACCCAGATCTGTGACTGGGGGTGAATGTTTGATTGGTTCCGCATTCCGTCCATCATTTGAATTTTTGCTTTGTTTTTCCCGCCATAAGTGCGCCGGGTATGCCCAGACGCGGGTCCCTGGCTCACTATGCCACTGGATTCAAGCTAGCCTGGCTGATGAAGGGTGAAACTCTGAAACCGGTCCCAGGATGCTTGTTTCCGGTACAAGAAGGACCTGGCCTGGCAGTTCGGGCTGAACTGTTCCCATGAGGAACAGGATCAAGACTGATTTGCATATGGCTGGGTATAAACTGAGGTGGCATGATGAGCAAAAGAACTGTGGATTAAACCCAGATCTGTGACTGGGGGTGAATATTTGATTGGTTCCGCATTCTGTCGGTCATTTGTGTTTTGCTTTGCTTTTGCTGCCATAAGTGCACTGGGTATGCCCAGACGTGGGTCCTGTGCACACTATGCCACTGGATTCAAGCTAGCCTGGCTGATGAAGGGTGAAATCCTTAAACTGGTCCAAGGATGCTTGTTTCCGGTCCAAGAAGGACCTGGCCTGGCAGTTCGGGCTGGACTGTTTCCATGAGGAACAGGATCAAGACTGATTTGCATATGGCTGGGTCTAAACTGGGGTGGCATGGTGAGCAAAAGAACGATGGATTAAACCCAGATCTGTGACTCGTAGTGAATGTTTGATTGGTTCCGCCTTCTGTCCATCATTTATGTTTTGCTTTGCTTTTGCCGCTATAAGTGCACCGGGTATACCCAGACGTGGGTCCTGGGCTCACTATGCCACTGGATTCAAGCTAGCCTGACTGATGAAGGGTGAAACCCTGAAAACGGTCCCAGGATGCTTGTTTCCGGTCCAAGAAGGACCTGGCCTGGCAGTTTGGGCTGGACTGTTTCCATGAGGAACAGGATCAAGACTGATTTGCATATGGCTGGGTCTAAACTGGGGTGGCATGATGAGCAAAAGAACTATGGATTAAACCCAGATCTGTGACTGGGGGTGAATATTTGATTGGTTCCGCATTCTGTCCATCATTTGTGTTTTGCTTTGCTTTTGCTGCCATAAGTGCGATGGGTATGCCCAGACGTGGGTCCTGGGTTCACTATGCCACTGGATTCAAGCTAGCCTGGCTGATGAAGGGTGAAATTCTTAAACCGGTCCAAGGATGCTTTTTTCCGGTCCAAGAAGGACCTGGCCTGGCAGTTCGGGCTGGACTGTTCCCATTAGGAACAGGATCAAGACTGATTTGCCTATGGCTGGGTCTAAACTGGGGTGGCATGGTGAGTAAAAGAACGATGGATTAAACCAAGATCTGTGACTGGGGTTGAATATTTGATTGGTTCCGCATTCCGTCCATCATTTTTGTTTTGCTTTGCTTTTGCCGCCATAAGTGCGCCGGGTATGCCCAGACGTGGGTCCCAGGCATACTGCTACTGGATTCAAGCTGGCCTGGCTGATGAAGGGCAAAACCCCGAAACCGGTCCCAGGATACTTGTTTCCGGTCCAAGAAGGACCTGGCTTGGCAGTTCGGGCTGGACTGTTTCCAGGAGGAACAGCATCAAGACTGATTTGCATATGGCTGGGTCTAAACTGGGGTGGCATGGTGAGCAAAAGAACAATGGATTAAACCAAGATCTGTGACTCATAGTGAATGTTTGATTGGTTCCGCCTTCTGTCCATCATTGGTGTTTTGCTTTGCTTTTGCCGCCATAAGTGCGCCGGGTATACCAAGACGTGGGTCCTGGGCTTACTATGCCACTGGATTCAAGCTAGCCTGACTGATGGAGGGTGAAACCCTGAAACCGGTCCCAGGATGCTTGTTTCCGATCCAAGAAGGACCTGACCTGGCAGTTCGGGCTGGACTGTTCCCATGAGGAACAGGGCCAAGACTGATTTGCCTATGGCTGGGTCTAAACTGGGGTGGCATGGTGAGCAAAAGAACGATGGATTAAACCCAGATCTGTGACTGGGGGTGAATGTTTGATTGGTTCCGCATTCCGTCTATCATTTGTATTTCTGCTTTGTTTTTGCTGCCATAAGTGCGCTGGGTATGCCCAGACGTTGGTCCCGGGCACACTATGCCAATGGATTCAAGCTACACGGGCTGATGAAGGGTGAAACCCTGAAACCGGTCCCAGGATGCTTGTTTCCGGTCCAAAAAGGACCTGGCCTGGCAGTTCGGGCTGGACTGTTCCCATGAGGAACAGGATCAAGACTGATTTGCATATGGCTTGGTCTACACTGGGTTGGCATGGTGAGCAAAAGAACGATGGATTAAACCCAGATCTGTGATTGGTGGTGAATGTTTTATTGGTTCCGCCTTCTGTTCATCATTTGTGTTTTGCTTTGCTTTTGCCGCCATAAATGCACTGGGTATACCCAGATGTGGGTCCTGGGCTCACACTGCCACTGGATTCAAGCTAGCCTGGCTGATGAAGGGCAAAACACCGAAACAGGTCCCAGGATGCTTGTTTCCGGTCCAAGAAGGACCTGGCTTGGCAGTTCGAGCTGGACTGTTTCCATGAGGAACAGGATCAAGACTGATTTGCACATGGCTGGGTCTAAACTGGGGTGGCATGGTGAGCAAAAGAACAATGGATTAAACCCAGATCTGTGACTGGTAGTGAATGTTTGAATTGGTTCCACCTTCTGTCCATCATTTGTGTTTTGCTTTGCTTTTGCTGCCATAAGTGCGCCGGGTATACCCAGGCGTGGGTCCTGGGCTCACTATGCCACTGGATTCAAGCTAGCCTGGCTGATGAAGGGTGAAACTCTGAAACCGATCCCAGGATGCTTGTTTCCGGTCCAAGAAGGACCTCTCCTGGCAGTTCGGGCTTAACTGTTCCCATGAGGAACAGAATCAAGACTGATTTGCATATGGCTGGGTCTAAACTGGGGTGGCATGATGAGCAAAAGAACTATGGATTAAACCCAGATCTGTGACTGGGGGGTGAATATTTGATTGGTTCCGCATTCTGTCCATCATTTCTGTTTTGCTTTGCTTTTGCTGCCATAAGTGCGCTGGGTATGCCCAAAGGTGGGTCCTGGGCTCACAATGCCACTGGATACAAGCTAGCCTGGCTGATGAAGGGTGAAATCCTTAAACCGGTCCAAGGATGCTTGTTTCTGGTCCAAGAAGGACCTGGCCTGGCAGTTCGGGCTGGACTGTTCCCATGAGGAACAGGATCAAGACTGATTTGCCTATGGCTGGGTCTAAACTGGGGTGTCATGGTGAGCAAAAGAACGATGGATTAAACCCAGATCTGTGACTGGGGGTGAATATTTGATTGGTTCCGCCTTCCATCCATCATTTGTGTTTTTCTTTGCTTTTGCCGCCATAGGTGCGCCGGGTATGCCCAGACGTGGGTCCCGGCACACTGCCACTGGATTCAAGCTAGACGGGCTGATGAACGGTAAAACCCTGAAACCGGTCCCAGGATGCTTGTTTCCGGTCCAAGAAGGACCTGGCCTGGCAGTTCGGGCTGGACTGTTTCCATGAGGAACAGGATCAAGACTGATTTGCATATGGCTGGGTCTAAACTGGGGTGGCATGGTGAGCAAAAGAACGATGGATTAAACCCAGATCTGTGACTGGTAGTGAATGTTTGATTGGTTCCACCTTCTGTCCATAATTTGTGTTTTGCTTTGCTTTTGCCGCCATAAGTGCGCTGGGTATACCCAGACGTGGGTCCTGGGCTCACTGTGCCACTGGATTTAAGCTAGCAGGGCTGATGAAGGGTGAAACCCTGAAACCGGTCCCAGGATGCTTGTTTCCATTCCAAGAAGGACCTGACCTGGCAGTTCGGGCTGGACTGTTCCCATGAGGAACAGGGCCAAGACTGATTTGCATATGGCTTGGTCTAAACTGGGGTGGCATGGTGAACAAAAGAACGATGGATTAAACCTAGATCTGTGATTGGTGGTGAATGTTTGATTGGTTCCGCCTTCTGTTCATCATTTGTGTTTTGCTTTGCTTTTGCCGCAATAAGGGTGCTGGGTATACCCAGACGTGGGTACTGGGCTCACTACACCACTGGATTCATGCTAGCCTGGCTGATGAAGGGTGAAACCCTGAAACTTGTCCCAGGATGCTTGTTTCCGGTCCAAGATGGACCTGGCCTGGCAGTTCGGGCTGGACTGTTCCCATGAGGAACAGGGTCAATACTGATTTGCATATGGTTGGGTGTAAACTGGGGTGGCATGGTGAGCAAAAGAACGATGGATTAAACACAGATCTGTGACTGGGGGTGAATGTTTGATTGGTTCTATATTCCGTCCATCATTTGTGTTTTGCTTTGCTTTTGCTGCCATAAGTGCGCCGGGTATGCCCAGACGTGGGTCCCTGGCTCACTATGTCACTGGATTAAAGCTAGCCTGGCTGATGAAGGGTGAAACTCTGGAACCGGTCCCAGGATGCTTGTTTCCAGTCCAAGAAGGACCTAGCCTGGCAGTTCGGGCTGAACTGTTCCCATGAGAAACAGGATCAAGACTGATTTGCATATGGCTGGGTCTAAACTGGGGTGGCATGATGAGCAAAAGAACTATGGATTAAACCCAGATCTGTTACTCGTAGTGAATGTTTGATTGGTTCCACCTTCTGTCCATCATTTGTGTTTTGCTTTGCTTTTGCCGCCATAAGTGCTCCGGGTATACCAAGACGTGGGTCCTGGGCTCACTATGCCACTGGATTCAAGCTAGCCTGGCTGATGAAGGGTGAAACCCTGAAACCGGCCCCAGGATGCTTGTTTCCGATCCAAGAAGGACCTGACCTGGCAGTTTTGGCTGGCGTGTTTCCACGAGGAACAAGGCCAAGACTGATTTGCATATGACTTGGTCTAAAGTGGGTTGGCATGGTGAGCAAAAGAACGATGGATTAAACCCAGTTCTGTGATTGGTGGTGAATGTTTGATTGGTTCCGCCTTCTGTTCATCATTTGTGTTTTGCTTTGCTTTTGCCGCCATAAGTGCACTGGGTATACCCAGACGTGGGTCCTGGGCTCACTATGCCACTGGATTCAAGCTAGCCTGGCTGATGAAGAGTGAAACTCTGAAACCGGTCCCAGGGGGCTTGTTTCCGGTCCAAGAAGGACCTGGCCTGGCAGTTCGGGCTGGACTGTTCCCATGAGGAACAGTGTCAATACTGATTTGCATATGGTTGGGTCTAAACTGGGGTGGCATGGTGAGCAAAAGAACAATGGATTAAACCCATATCTGTGACTGGGGATGAATGTTTGATTGGTTCCGCATCCCGTTCATCATTTGTGTCTTGCTTTGCTTTTGCTGCCATAAGTGGTCCGGGTATACCCAGACGTGGGTCCCTGGGTCACTATGCCACTGGATTCAAGCTAGCCTGGCTGATGAGGGGTGAAACTTTGAAACCGGTCCCAGGATGCTTGTATCAGGTACAAGAAGGACCTGGCCTGGCAGTTCGGGCTGAACTGTTCCCATGAGGAATAGGATCAAGACTGATTTGCATATGGCTGGGTCTAAACTGGGGTGGCATGATGAGCAAAAGAACTATGGATTAAACCCAGATCTGTGACTGGGGGTGAATATTTGATTGGTTCCTCATTCTGTCCATCATTTGTGTTTTGCTTTTCTTTTGCTGCCATAAGTGCGCTGGGTATGCCCAGACGTGGGTCATGGGCTCACTATGCCACTGGATTCAAGCTAGCCTGGCTGATGAAGGGTGAAATCCTTAAACCGGTCAAGGATACTTGTTTCCGGTCCAAGAAGGACCTGGCCTGGCAGTTCGGGCTGGACTGTTCCCATGAGTAACAGGATCAAGACTGATTTGCCTATGGCTGGGTCTAAACTGGGTTGGCATGGTGAGCAAAAGAACAATGGATTAAACCAAGATCTGTGACTGAGGTGAATATTTGATTGGTTCCGAATTCCGTCCATCATTTTTGTTTTGCTTTGCTTCTGCCGCCATAAGTGCGCCGGGTATGCCCAGACGTGGTTCCCGGGCACACTGCCACTGGATTCAAGCTGGCCTGGCTGATGAAGGGCAAAACCCCGAAACCGGTCCCAGGATGCTTGTTTCCGGTCCAAGAAGGACCTGGCTTGGCAGTTCGGGCTGGACTGTTTCCATGAGGAACAGCATCAAGACTGATTTGCATATGGCTGGGTCTAAACTGGGGTGGCATGGTGAGCAAAAGAACAATGAATTAAACCCAGATCTCTGACTCATAGTGAATGTTTGAGTGGTTCCGCCTTCTGTCCATCATTTGTGTTTTGCTTTGCTTTTGCCGCCATAAGTGCGCCGGGTATACCAAGACGTGGGTCCTGGGCTCACTATGCCACTGGAATCAAGCTAGCCTGGCTGATGAAGGGTGAAACCCTGAAAACGGCCCCAGGATTCTTGTTTCCTATCCAAGAAGGACCTGACCTGGCAGTTCTGGCTGGTGTGTTCCCATGAGGAACAGGGCCAAGACTGATTTGCATATGGCTTGGTCTAAACTGGGTTGGCATGGTGAGCAAAAGAACGATGGATTAAACCCAGATCTGTGATTGGTGGTGAATGTTTGATTGGTTCCGCCTTCTGTTCATCATTTGTTTATTGCTTTGCTTTTGCCACCATAAGTGCACTGGGTATACCCAGATGTGGGTCCTGGGCTCACTATGCCACTGGATTCAAGCTGGCCTGGCTGATGAAGAATGAAACTCTGAAACCAGTCCCAGGATGCTTGTTTCTGGTCCAAGAAGGACCTGGCTTGGCAGTTCGGGCTGGACTGTTCCCATAAGGAACATGGTCAAGACTGATTTGCATATGGCTGGGTCTAAACTGGGGTGGCATGATGAGCAAAATAACTATGGATTAAACACAGATCTGTGACTGGGGGAAAATATTTGATTGGTTCTGTATTCTGTCCATCGTTTGTGTTTTGCTTTGCTTTTGCTGCCATAAGTGCGCTGGGTATGCCCAGACGTGGGTCATGGGCTCACTATGCCACTGGGTTCAAGCAAGCCTGGCTGATGAAGGGTGAAATCCTTAAACCGGTCCAAGGATGCTTGTTTCCGGTCCAAGAAGGACCTGGCTTGGCAGTTCGGGCTGGACTGTTCCCATAAGGAACATGGTCAAGACTGATTTGCATGTGGCTGGGTCTAAACTGGGGTGGCATGGTGAGCGAAAGATCGATGGATTAAACCCAGATCAGTGACTGGGGTGAATGTTTGTTTGGTTCCACATTCCGTCCATCATTTGTTTTTTTGCTTTGTTTTTGCCGCCATAAGTGCGCCGGGTGTGCCCATATCTAGGTCCCGGACTCACTGTGCCACTGGATTCAAGCTAGCCTGACTGATGAAGGGTGAAACCCTGAAACCGGTCCCAGTATGCTTGTTTCCGGTCCAAGAAGGACCTGGCCTGTCAGTTCGGGATGGACTGTTTCCATGAGGAACACGATCAAGACTGATTTGCATATGGCTGGGTCTAAACTGGGGTGGCATGGTGAGCAAAAGAACAATGGATTAAACCCAGATCTGTGACTCGTAGTGAATGCTTGATTGGTTCCGCCTTCTCTCCATCATTTGTGTTTTGCATTGCTTTTGCCGCCATAAGTGCACCGGGTATACCCAGACGTGGGTCCTGGGCTTACTATGCCACTGGATTCAAGCTAGCCTGGCTGATGAAGGGTGAAACCCTGAAACCGGTCCCAGGATGTTTGTTTCCGATCCAAGAACGACCTGACCTGGCAGTTCGGGCTGGACTGTTCCCATGAGGAACAGGGCCAAGACTGATTTGCCTATGGCTGGGTCTAAACTGGGGTGTCATGGTGAGCAAAAGAACGATGGATTAAACCCAGATCTGTGACTGGGGGTGAATGTTTGATTGGTTCCGCATTCCGTCCATCATTTGTATTTTTGCTTTGTTTTTGATGCCATAAGTGCGCCGGGTATGCCCAGAAGTGGGTCCCGGGCACACTATGCCACTGGATTCAAGCTACACGGGCTGATGAAGGGCGAAACCCTGAAACCAGTCCCACGATACTTGTTTCTGGTCCAAAAAGGACCTGGCCTGGCAGTTCGGGCTGGACTGTTCCCATAAGGAACATGGTCAAGACTGATTTGCCTATGGCTGTGTCTAAACTGGGGTGGCATGGTGAGCAAAAGAACAATGGATTAAACCCAGATCTGTGACTGGGGTGAATGTTTGATTGGTTGCGCATTCCGTCCATCACATGTATTTTCGTTTTGTTTTTGCCGCCATAAGTGCGCCGGGTGTGCCCAAACGTGGGTCCCGGATTCACTGTTCCACTGGATTCAAGCTAGCTTGACTGATGAAGGGTGAAACCCTGAAACCGGTCCCAGGATGCTTGTTTCCGGTCGAAGAAGGACCATGCCTGGCGGTTTGGGCTGGACTGTTTCCATGAGGAACAGGATGAAGACTGATTTGCATATGGCTGGGTCTAAACTGGGGTGGCATGGTGAGCAAAAGAACAATGGATTAAACCCAGATCTGTGACTCGTAGTGAATGTTTGATTGGTTCCTCCTTCTGTCCATCATTTGTGTCTTGCTTTGCTTTTGCCGCCATAAGTGCGCCGGGTATACCAAGACGTAGGTCCTGGGCTCACTATACCACTGGATTCAAGCTACCCTGGCTGATGAAGGGTGAATCCCTGAAACCGGCCCCAGGATGATTGTTTCCGATCCAAGAAGGACCAGACCTGGCAGTTCTGGCTGGCGTGTTTCCATGAGGAACAGGGCCAAGACTGATTTGCATATGGCTTGGTCTAAACTGGGTTGGCATAGTGAGCAAAAGAACGATGGATTAAACCCAGATCTGTGATTGGTGGTGATTGTTTTATTGGTTCCGCCTTCTGTTCATCATTTCTGTTTTGCTTTGCTTTTGCCGCCATAAGTGCATTGGGTATACCCAGACGTGGGTCCTGGGCTCACCATGCCACTGGATTCAAGCTAGCCTGGCTGATGAAGGGTGAAACCCTGAAACCGGTCCCAGGATGCTTGTTTCTGGTCCAAGAAGGACCTGGCCTGGCAGTTCGGGCTGGACTGTTCCCATGAGGAACAGGGTCAATACTGATTTGCATATGGTTGGGTCTAAACTGGGGTGGCATGGTGAGCAAAAGAACGATGGATTAAACCCAGATCTGTGACTGTGGTGAATGTTTGATTGGTTCCGCATTCTGTCCATCATTTGTGTTTGGCTTTGCTTTTGCTGCCATAAGTGCTCCGAGTATGCCCAGACGATGGTCCCTGGCTCACTATGCCACTGGATTCAAGCTAGCCTGGCTGATGAAGGGTGAAACTCTGAAACCGGTCCCAGGATGCTTGTTTCCATTCCAAGAAGGACCTGGCCTGGCAGTTCGGGCTGAACTGTTCCCATGAGGAACAGGATCAAGACTGATTTGCATATGGCTGGGTCGAAACTGGGGTGGCGTGATCACCAAAAGAACTATGGATTAAACCCAGATCTGTGACTGGGGGTGAATATTTGATTTGTTCCGCATTCCGTCCATCATTTGTGTTTTGCTTTGCTTTTGCTGCCATAAGTGCACTGGGTATGCCCAGACGTGGGTCCTGGGCTCAATATGCCACTGGATTCAAGATAGCCTGGCTGATCAAGGGTGAAATCCTTAAACCGGTCCAAGGATGCTTGTTTCCGGTCCAAGAAGGACCTGGCCTGGCAGTTCGGGCTGGACTGTTCCCATGAGGAACAGGATCGGGACTGATTTGCCTATGGCTGGGTCTAAACTGGGGTGGCATGGTGAGCAAAAGAATGATGGATTAAACCCAGATCTGCGACTGGTAGTGAATGTTTGATTGGTTCCGCCTTCTGTCCATCATTTGTGTTTTGCTTTGCTTTTGCTGCCATAAGTGCTCCGGGTATACCCAGATATGGGTCCTAGGCTCACTATGCCGCTGGATTCAAGCTAGCCTGGCTGATGAAGGGCAAAACCCTGAAACCGGTTCCAGGATGCTTGTTTCCGGTCCAAGAAGGACCTGGCTTGGCAGTTCGGGCCGAACTGTTCCCATGAGGAACAGGATCAAGACTGATTTGCATATGGCTGGGTCTAAACTGGGGTGGCATGATGAGCAAAAGAACTATGGATTAAACCCAGATCTGTGACTGGGGGTGAATATTTGATTGGTTCCGCATTCTGTCCATCATTTGTGTTTTGGTTTGCTTTTGCTGCCATAAGTGCGCTGGGTATGCCCAGACGTGGGTCCTGGGCTCACAATGCCACTGGATTGAAGCTAGCCTGGCTGATGAAGGGTGAAATCCTTAAACCGGTCCAAGGATGCTTGTTTCCGGTCCAAGAAAGACCTGGCCTGGCAGTTCGGGCTGGACTGTTCCCATGAGGAACAGGATCAAGACTGATTTGCCTCTGGCTGGGTCTAAACTGGGGTGGCATGGTGAGAAAAAGAACGATAGATTAAACCCAGATCTGTGACTGGGGATGAATATTTTATTGGTTCCGCCTTCTGTCCATCATTTGTGTTTTGCTTTGCTTTTGCCGCCATAAGTATGCTGGGTATACCCAGATGTGGGTCCTGGGCTCACTATGCCACTGGATTCAAGCTAGCCTGGCTGATGAAGGGTGAAACACTGAAACCTGTCCCAGGATGCTTGTTTCCATTCCAAGAAGGACCTGACCTGGCAGTTCGGGCTGGTCTGTTCCCATGAGGAACAGGATCAAGACTGATTTGCATATGGCTGGGTCTAAATTGGGGTGGCAAGGTGAGCAAAAGAATGATGGATTAAACCCAGATCTGTGACTGGTAGTGAATATTTTATTGGTTCCGCCTTCTGTCCATCATTTGTGTTTTGCTTTGCTTTTGACGCCATAAGTGAGCTGGGTATACCCAGACATGGGTCCTGGGCTCACTATGCCACTGGATTCAAGCTAGCCTGGCTGATGAAGGGTGAAAACATGAAACCGGTCCCAAGATGCTTGTTTCCGATCCAAGAAGGACCTGACCTGGCAGTTCGGGCTGGACTGTTCCCATGAGGAACAGCACAAGACTGATTTGCATATGGCTTGGTCTAATCTGGGGTGGCATGGTGAGCAAAAGAACAATGGATTAAACCCAGATCTGTGATTGATGGTGAATGTTTGATTGGTTCCGCCTTCTGTTCATCATTTGTGTTTTGCTTTGCTTTTGCCACAATAAGGGTGCTGGGTATACCCAGACGTGGGTACTGGGCTCATTACTCCACTGGATTCATGCTAGCCTTGCTGATGAATGGTGAAACCCTGAATCTTGTCCCAGGATGCTTGTTTCCGGTCCAAAAAGGACCTGGCCTGGCAGTTCGGGCTGGACTGTTCCCATGAGGAACAGGGTCAATACTGATTTGCATATGGTTGGGTCTAAACTGGGGTGGCATGGTGAGCAAAAGAACGATGGATTAAACCCAGATCTGTGACTTGTGGTGAATGTTTGATTGGTTCCATATTCCATCCATCATTTGTGTTTTGCTTTGCTTTTGCTGCCATAAGTGCGCCGGGTATGCCCAGACGTGGGTCCCTGGCTCACTATGTCACTGGATTCAAGCTAGCATGGCTGATGAAGGGTGAAACTCCTTAACAGGTCCCAGGATGCTTGTTTCCAATCCAAGAAGGACCTGGCCTGGCAGCTCGGGCTGAACTGTTCCCATGAGAAACAGTATCAAGACTGATTTGCATATGGCTGGGTCTAAACTGGGGTGGCAGGATGAGCAAAAGAAGTATGGAATAAACCCAGATCTGTGACTCATAGTGAATGTTTGATTGGTTCCGCATTCCGTCCATCATTTGTGTTTTGCTTTGCTTTTGCTGCCATAAGTGCTCCGGGTATGCCCAGACGGTCGTCCCTGGCTCACTATGTCACTGGATTCAAGCTAGCCTGGCTGATGAAGGCTGAAACTCTGAAACCAGTCCCAGGATGAATGTTTCCGGTCCAAGAAGGACCTGGCCTGGCAGTTCGGGCTGAACTGTTCCCATGATGAACAGGATCAAGACTGATTTGCCTATGGCTGGGTCTAAACTGGGGTGGCATGGTGAGCAAAAGAACAATGGATTAAACCAAGATCTGTGACTGGGGGTGAATATTTGATTGGTTCCGCATTCTGTCCATCATTTTTGTTTTGCTTTGCTTTTGGCACCATAATTGCGCCGGTTATGCCCAGACGTGGGTCCTGGGCACACTGCCACTGGTTTCAAGCTGGCCTGGCTGATGAAGGGCAAAACCCCGAAACCGGTCCCAGGATGCTTTTTTTCCGGTCCAAGAAGGACCTGGCTTGGCAGTTCGGGCTGGACTGTTTCCATGAGGAACAGGATCAAGACTGATTTGCATATGGCTGGGTCTAAACTGGGGTGGCAGGATGAGCAAAAGAACTATGGAATAAACCCAGATCTGTCACTCATAGTGAATGTTTGATTGGTTCCGCATTCCGTCCATCATTTGTGTTTTGCTTTGCTTTTGCTGCCATAAGTGCTCCGGGTATGCCCAGAGGTGGGTCCCTGGCTCACTATGTCACTGGATTCAAGCTAGCCTGGTTGATGAAGGCTGAAACTCTGAAACCAGTCCCAGGATGCTTGTTTCCGGTCCAAGAAGGACCTGGCCTGGCAGTTTGGGTTTGAACTGTTCCCATGAGGAACAGGATCAAGACTGATTTGCATATGGCTGGGTCTAAACTGGGGTGGCATGATGAGCAAAAGAAATATGGATTAAACCCAGATCTGTGACTGGGGGTGAATATTTGATTGGTTCCGCATTCTGTCCATCATTTGTGTTTTGCTTTGCTTTTGCTGCCATAAGTGCGCTGGGTATGCCCAGACGTGGGTCCTGGGCTCACTATGCCACTGGATTGAAGCTAGCTTGGCTGATGAAGGGTGAAATCCTTAAACCGGTCCAAGGATGCTTGTTTGCGGTCCAAGAAGGACCTGGCCTGGCAGTTCGGTCGGGGACTGTTCCCATGATGAACAGGATCAAGACTGATTTGCCTATGGCTGGGTCTAAACTGGGGTGGCATGGTGAGCAAAAGAACAATGGATTAAACCAAGATCTGTGACTGGGGGTGAATCTTTGATTGGTTCCACCTTCTGTCCATCATTTGTGTTTTGCTTTGCTTTTGCCGACATAAGTGCGCCGGGTATACCAAGACGTGGGTCCTGGGCTCACTATGCCACTGGATTCAAGCTAGCCTGGCTGATGAAGGGTGAAACCCTGAAACCGGCCCCAAGATGCTTGTTTACGATCCAAGAATGACCGGACCTGGCAGTTCTGGCTGGTGTGTTCCCATGAGGAACAGGGCCAAGAGTGATTTGCATATGGCTTGATCTAAAATGGGGTGGCTGTTAGGGTTTGTGCACAGCAAAGAGCATGTCCCCTCTCACTGCACTAGTGGGTTCTGTAATAGCTCCCTTTTAAACTTACTATTCAAACCCTTTCTTATTATCTCACCTTCCCCCCCCCCTTAGGCTTCTGTGTATGTTGTTTAATGTGCTGTTTTGTTTACACATTGGGCCTTGCTTTTACCAAGGCTTCTTTAAAACACTCCTCCCTAGGCCATGTGTTAATTCAACTCATTTGCATAATAACTGAAACTCTGCACACCTTTCAAGAACATGTGCAGCATGTGAGGACCACACCCAGCCCTTCAAACCACACCCAGCTCTGCTCACCTTTCAAGAACATGTGCAGCATGTGAGGACCACACCCAGCCCTTCAAACCACACCCAGCTCTTCGAACCACACCCAGCCCTGTCTATAAAAGGCAGCCCCCGAGCCTCACCCAGTGCTTGTGCTCGTCTACCTCCCGCTTACCTGAGAACAGATCCCTCGGCGCTGGCACTCCTGCTCTCTACAGACTTTCATTGGCTTCAATGGGCGCAGCTGCTGGCTCTTCCTTCTTCTGGTTTCCGGTTCCTCCTTGCCTCAGCCTCTCTCCTACAAACAACCTGCAAAAGAGAAAGAAGACAAGGTTAGACTGATCAGTATCTCTTGCCAGCAACAAGTAAGTGCAAATCTTTTTATTACCTGAAGGAACTTTGACAACAATTTCTGGATTCGTGTGTGGACGGTTTGAAGCAAGATACCTTCCACGAACATTGTGATTCAGGCTCTTTGTTGCAAGAATATCTTGCGGAGCTTTGTGAAACAAACATTGTTTTTTTTTATGGAACTTTTAAGAATCGAACAGTGGAAACCATTAACAGCAAGGCAAACAGTAAATCAAGGACTTGCACAAATTACATGCTGTATTTTGATGTAAAAGTACAGTATTTATTTTCCAAAAGATTCTGGAGATATGGGAAAAGTGAGTCTGCTATTGGGAATTTAGGCTTTAGTTATATTAAGATGAATGTTTGATATTGGTAATTCTGATAACGGTATTTGTTTAATGTTTTAGAAGCTTTACAGTAATAGAAAGCACATCCCAGAGCAGTAACACATTCCAAACCTGGAAACTCGAGACCAGGATCCAAGAGGTACTTTTAGAAGAGAATTTCTAATAAATAAAGGGATAGTCAGGAACCCATTTAGGAATAGGTTGCACTTATCTGTTCTTTGTTTATGTTTCATTAGGCACCAGTTTCTACAGAAGTCAGAAAGGGCCGCAGATTTGTGCAGCACTTCAACAGTGGAAACGCAAGAACGGTGTTGTCTCTCTTTTTTATTTTATCCACTTCCCCCCTACCCTTGAGCTTCTGTTCTTAGTGCACTGTGTTAAAAACTAGTGTGCTGGAACAAGCAGTTTCAGGGTGGGGTCGGATTGTCTTCAACCTCCATCAGAACTGAACAAGAACTCAGGTGAGCTGGGCTTTGACAGAAGCACAAGCCTTAAAAAATTTCAGTTCTGGTGGACGATGAATACCGGGGAAGAAATAGAGGGCATTGATGTCACAGATATGGCGCAGGCCCTAAATGAGGACTTGGCTCATAATGAATCAGTGTCTGGCATCTTACAACATATGCAAGAGGAAATAGAGAGATTAAAGATGGAGAATACCTCTTTAAAACAGGATTTAAGCAGGTATAAATTTAGGGGATCTCAGTGGAACACAGCTTTTACGCCTTTGTTTAAAACCACCTCAGAGACAGGGGCGCCATCAAAACATACAACTTTGCCTCCCCCAGTTGAGGTTACTGTTAATGTTCCTAATGCTGTGCCCTTAGCAGCACCTGAACGTTTTCATGGAGATAGTAACAAATTCCATGTTTTTATCCATCAATGTCAATTACACTTCGTTTGTAAGCCACAACAGTTCCCTACTGATGCTACGAAAGTGGCATTCGTCTTGTCTTATTTGGGTGGCACAGCAGCCAATTGGTCAATTCCTTTCGTGGATAGAGATGATCCCATCCTCCATAATTGGAATCAATTTAAACGTACCATGACCAGCCTTTTTGCAAAACACACTTTCATGCAGGCAAGTGATAATGAGCTTTTAAATCTTAAACAAGGTAACAAGGATTTATTGACCTATCTCACTAGTTTTAATCGTTTACTCACCGAGACACAGTGGCCAGAAGGAAAGCGTGTCTCCCTTTTTTATAAAGGTTTGAGAGACGAGTTAAAAGACGCGCTGGCTCATATCGTTGATTTGCCAGAAGACTATTCGGACTTTGTAGATTTAGTTGTGAAATTAGAACATAGACTAGGAGAAAGAAAGGGAGATAAATACAAACTGGAATCACGGTTAACTTTTATTAAACACGAGAAGAAAGACACAGATAATAAACTCCCTGAACCTGAGCCTATGCAAATAGGGACACTCAGAGGTCCACTCACATCAGAGGAAAAAGAAAGAAGGAGAAAACTTCAATTATGTTTATATTGTGGCAGGGCAGGTCACTTTGCCAGAGAATGTCCAGTAAAGCCTAAAACTCCACAAAAGGGTGCTGTTTCCTCCACCTCCTCAACTGAATCGGGAAACGATTAAGCTCGACAAGGGGAGAGGTTACTTGTTCGAGAAAACATCTTAATCAAACCTCTAATGCTGCAGCCTTCATGGTACCGCACATACCTAGACATTTCATAATTCAGGTCGTTTTAATTGTTACTACCCAAGTGAGGCATTCTCTCCCTGTCCTACTGGACTCAGGCGCGACAGGAAATTTTGTGGATAATAAGTTAGCTGAAAACTTAGGACTTCCTATGTGCCTAAAGCCTTGTCCAGAAGCAGTATGTGCAGTGGATGGGTCAGAATTGACCTCTGGATTAATCACAAAACAAACAAGTCCACTTGTTATGGTCTGTCAGAACGGGCACACAGAGGTGATTAGCTTTGATCTGATAGATACTCCTAATTTTGGTTTGATTCTCGGGGTACCCTGGTTAACAACTCATAACCCAAAAATTGACTGGGTGAATAGAACTGTTACTTTGGATTCCTCTTTCTGTAGAACCAATTGCTATCAAGAAGCAGGTACAGAACAGAGCACAGTATTACACTGTGCTAGTGTTACACAAGATGAACCAAGTCTCCCTCCTGAATATTCTGACTTTAAAGACGTCTTTGATCCAGTAAAGGCTAGTGTGCTGCCCCCACATCGGTCTTATGACTGCCGTATAGATCTTATCCCAGGGGCCCCTTTACCTAATAACAGAGTATATGCTTTGACTGACGAAGAAACCAAATACTTAAGAACCTACCTAGATGACCTACTACAGTCTGGGTTCATCCGTCATTCCACATCTCCGGTATCATCTCCACTCTTTTTTATCCCGAAGCCGGATAAATCCCTGCGCGCGTGTATCGATTATAGAGGACTAAATAAGGCTACAATAAAGAATAAATATCCTCTTCCTCTAATACCTGTGTTGTTGGATCAATTAAGACATTCTACTGTATACACTAAACTAGATCTGCGGGGAGCTTACCACCTGGTCCGAGTAAAAGAGGGGGATGAGTGGAAGACAGCTTTCAAGACAAAGTTTGGTTTATTTGAGTACACAGTAATGCCCTTTGGGTTATGTAATGCCCCTGCGGCCTTTCAGTTCTTTATAAATGAGGTCCTACACGAATTCCTGGACGTTTGTGTCATAGTATACATAGACGACATCCTCATTTACTCTAAGAACTCAGAAGAACATACCCAACATGTTCGTGCAGTATTATCAAAGTTAAAAGAAAATCATCTTTTTGCTAAGTTAGAAAAGTGTACTTTTAATGTCAGCAAGGTGGACTTTTTAGGATACTGCCTGTCACCTCAAGGAATAACTATGGATGTAAAGAAAATCAGTGCTATTGCTGATTGGCCAGAACCATCCTCTGTAAAAGATATTCAGAAATTTCTGGGTTTCGCCAATTTTTATAGGAGGTTTATTGCACATTTTGCAGACATTGCGGCCCCAATAACTACCTTGTTGCGGAAAGGGCAACGATTTCTTTGGACTGATGAGGCGGCACACGCCTTTCAACTCCTAAAACAAAAGTTCACTTCAGCCCCAATTCTGAAACATCCTGATCCTGACTTGCCCTTTTTTGTTGAAGCGGATGCTTCACAAGTAGCTTTAGGAGGAGTTCTCTCTCAACGAGATATAGTAGATGGCCAGTTACATCCTATAGCCTTCTATTCCAAAAAGTTATTACCAGCTGAACAAAATTACACTGTGGCTGAAAGGGAACTACTAGCTATCAAAGTAGCCTTTTCAGAATGGAGGCATCATTTAATGGGAGCCAAGTACCCAGTTACAATCTTTTCTGACCATAAGAACCTACAGTTTTTTGGATCACTTAAAGCACTAACACCACGTCAGATGCGCTGGTTAAATTTTTTTAGCACATTTGACTTTGTTATAACCTATAGACCAGGTGCACAACAAATTCAATCTGATGTGTTATCTAGATACGGACATACCTCAGACTTGAAACAAGATAAAATAGGAGAACCCATTATTCCTCCCCAAAAGTTTTTGGCACCAGTACAACAGAAGGATTTCATCACAGATCTATATAATGCACACATGCAAATAGCACCTCAGGATTGGTTAAAGGATTCCCATAACACAATACAACGAGGTTTATTGTATCACGACAACATGCTGTTAGTGCCCACCTCTGAATTACAAACACAGGTGATAATTTGGCATCACGCCTCACCGTTGGCAGGTCATCCTGGTTGGGTAAAAACCCTGGAAAATGTGCAAAAACACTTTTGGTGGGACACTATAAGAAAGGACATTAAGCAATTTGTCACTACCTGTCCAATTTGTGCAAGACATAAATCTTCTCATAAGGCCCCTGACGGCTTGTTAATACCAATGCCAACACCCAAGCAACCTTGGCACACTGTGAGCGTAGACTTTATTGTAGGCTTACCACCTGTAAAATCCTTCACAACAGTGTTGGTTATAGTAGATTTTTTATCTAAAATGGCACATTTTGTACCATTACGGAAATTACCCACGGCGGCAGAATTTGCCGATATTTTTATAAGGGAAATTGTGCGTTTACATGGTTTGCCAAGCAAAGTGGTGTCAGATCGAGGGAGCCAGTTCAACTCTAGATTTTGGAAAAAATTATGTGAAAAACTGAAAATAGATGTGGCATTATCCACTGCTTTCCACCCAGAGACAGATGGACAGACTGAACGACTGAACCAAACCTTACTTCAAACGCTACGTTGTTTATTGGCTGATTATTCTAGTGAATGGTTGGAAGCTCTCCCTGTAGCGGAGTTTGTTTATAATAATACTGAGCATTCAGCTCTACTTTGCTCACCATTCTATTTCTTGCAGGGGTATCATCCAAGAGCTATACCCATTTTGTTAGAAGAGTCCCTGTTGCCTACAGTAACGGATAGACTAACGAGGTTAGGTGACATACAAGACAAAGCCAGGAAACATTTATTAAAGTACAAGGAAAGCATGAAAAGACAAGCAGACAAACACAGATCTGAGGCCCCAATGTATAAAATTGGTGACAAGGTATGGCTCTCCACAAAGAACCTAAACATAGAGGGATCCCGAAAGCTGCAACCACGTTTCATTGGACCCTTTAGTATAACTGCCATAGTAAACCCGGTAACAGTAAAATTAGATTTACCAAAAGAATATCCAGTACATACTACATTCCATGTGTCCTTGCTTAAGCCGTACAACCCAAAAACCCGACCTGAACCACCACCTCCACCCATACCAATTAAGGGAAATCTAGAATATGAAGTGAAAAGCATAAAAGACTCAAAAAGAATTAGTGGACGTCTGTTTTATTTAGTAGAATGGAAAGGATATGATGAATCTGAGAATTCATGGGAACCAGCATCATATGTACATGCCCCACAGCTGATTAGACGGTTTTATTTAAAAAACCCAGGAAAACCCCGTCCTGTAGGAGGGCCTTTGAGGGGGGCAACTGTTAGGGTTTGTGCACAGCAAAGAGCATGTCCCCTCTCACTGCACTAGTGGGTTCTGTAATAGCTCCCTTTTAAACTTACTATTCAAACCCTTTCTTATTATCTCACCTTCCCCCCCCCCTTAGGCTTCTGTGTATGTTGTTTAATGTGCTGTTTTGTTTACACATTGGGCCTTGCTTTTACCAAGGCTTCTTTAAAACACTCCTCCCTAGGCCATGTGTTAATTCAACTCATTTGCATAATAACTGAAACTCTGCACACCTTTCAAGAACATGTGCAGCATGTGAGGACCACACCCAGCCCTTCAAACCACACCCAGCTCTGCTCACCTTTCAAGAACATGTGCAGCATGTGAGGACCACACCCAGCCCTTCAAACCACACCCAGCTCTTCGAACCACACCCAGCCCTGTCTATAAAAGGCAGCCCCCGAGCCTCACCCAGTGCTTGTGCTCGTCTACCTCCCGCTTACCTGAGAACAGATCCCTCGGCGCTGGCACTCCTGCTCTCTACAGACTTTCATTGGCTTCAATGGGCGCAGCTGCTGGCTCTTCCTTCTTCTGGTTTCCGGTTCCTCCTTGCCTCAGCCTCTCTCCTACAAACAACCTGCAAAAGAGAAAGAAGACAAGGTTAGACTGATCAGTATCTCTTGCCAGCAACAAGTAAGTGCAAATCTTTTTATTACCTGAAGGAACTTTGACAACAATTTCTGGATTCGTGTGTGGACGGTTTGAAGCAAGATACCTTCCACGAACATTGTGATTCAGGCTCTTTGTTGCAAGAATATCTTGCGGAGCTTTGTGAAACAAACATTGTTTTTTTTTATGGAACTTTTAAGAATCGAACAGTGGAAACCATTAACAGCAAGGCAAACAGTAAATCAAGGACTTGCACAAATTACATGCTGTATTTTGATGTAAAAGTACAGTATTTATTTTCCAAAAGATTCTGGAGATATGGGAAAAGTGAGTCTGCTATTGGGAATTTAGGCTTTAGTTATATTAAGATGAATGTTTGATATTGGTAATTCTGATAACGGTATTTGTTTAATGTTTTAGAAGCTTTACAGTAATAGAAAGCACATCCCAGAGCAGTAACACATTCCAAACCTGGAAACTCGAGACCAGGATCCAAGAGGTACTTTTAGAAGAGAATTTCTAATAAATAAAGGGATAGTCAGGAACCCATTTAGGAATAGGTTGCACTTATCTGTTCTTTGTTTATGTTTCATTAGGCACCAGTTTCTACAGAAGTCAGAAAGGGCCGCAGATTTGTGCAGCACTTCAACAGTGGAAACGCAAGAACGGTGTTGTCTCTCTTTTTTATTTTATCCACTTCCCCCCTACCCTTGAGCTTCTGTTCTTAGTGCACTGTGTTAAAAACTAGTGTGCTGGAACAAGCAGTTTCAGGGTGGGGTCGGATTGTCTTCAACCTCCATCAGAACTGAACAAGAACTCAGGTGAGCTGGGCTTTGACAGTGGCATGGTGAGCAAAAGAACGATGGATTAAACCCAGATCTGTGATTGGTGGTGAATGTTTGATTGGTTCTGCCTTCTGTTCATCATTTGTGTTTTGCTTTGCTTTTGCCGCCATAAGTGCACTGGGTATACCCAGATGTGGGTCCTGGGGTCACTATGCCACTGGATTCAAGCTGGCCTGGCTGATGAAGGGTGAAAATCTGAAACCATTCCCAGGATGCTTGTTTCTGGTTCAAGAAGGACCTGGCCTGGCAGTTCGGGCTGAACTGTTCCCATGAGGAACAGGATCAAGACTGATTTGCCTATGGCTGGGTCTAAACTGGGTTGGCATGGTGAGCAAAAGAACAATGGATTAAACCCAGATCTGTGACTGGAGGTGAATATTTGATTGGTTCCGCATTCCATCCATCATTTGTGTTTTGCTTTGCTTTTGCCGCCATAAGTGCGCCGGGTATGCCCAGACGTGGGTCCCGGGCACACTGCCACTGGATTCAAGCTTGCCTGGCTGATGAAGGGTGAAATTCTGAAACCGGTCCCAGGATGCTTGTTTCCGGTCCAAGAAAGACCTGGCCTGGCAGTTCGGGATGAACTGTTCCCATGAGGAACAGGATCAAGACTGATTTGCATGTGGCTGGGTCTAAACTGGGGTGGCATGATGAGCAAAAGAACTATGGATTAAACCCAGATCTGTGACTGGGGGTGAATATTTGATTGGTTCCGCATTCTGTCCATCATTTGTGTTTTGCTTTGCTTTTGCTGCTATGAGTGCGCTGGGTATGCCCAGACGTGGGTCCTGGGCTCACTATGCCACTGAATTCAAGCTAGCCTGGCTGATGAAGGGTGAAATCCTTAAACCGGTCCAGGGATGCTTGTTTCCGGTCCTAGAAGGACCTGACCTGGCAGTTCGGGATGGATTGTTCCCATGAGGAACAGGGTCAGTACTGATTTGCATATGGTTGGGTCTAAAGTGGAGTGGCATGGTGAGCAAAAGAACAATGGATTAAACCCAGATCTTTGACTGGGGGTGAATGTTTGATTGGTTCCACATTCCTTCCATAATTTGTGTTTTGCTTTGCTTTTGCTGCCATAAGGGCGCCGGGTATGCCCAGACGTGGGTCCCTGGCTCACTATGTCACTGGATTCAAGCTAGCCTGGCTGATGAAGGATGAAACTCTGAAACCGGTCCCAGGATGCTTGTTTCCGGTCCAAGAAGGACCTGGCCTGGCAGTTCGGACTGAACTGTTCCCATGAGGAACAGGATCAAGACTGATTTGCATATGGCTGGGTCTAAACTGGGGTGGCATGATAAGCAAAAGAACTATGGATTAAACCCAGATCTGTGACTGGGGGTGAATATTTGATTGGTTCCGCCTTCTGTCCATCATTTGTGCTTTGCTGTTGATGCCATAAGTGCGCTGAGTATGCCCAGACATGGGTCCTGGGCTCACTATGCCACTGGATTCAAGCTAGCCTGGCTGATGAAGGGTGAAACCCTGAAACCGGTCCCAAGATGCTTGTTTCCGATCCAAGAAGGACCTGACCTGGCAGTTCGGGCTGGACTGTTCCCATGAGGAACAGGGCCAAGACTGATTTGCATCTGGCTTTGTCTGATCTGGGGTGGCATATTGAGCAAAAGAACGATGGATTAAACCCAGATCTGTGATTGGTGGTGAATGTTTGATTGGTTCCACCTTCTGTTCATCATTTGTGTTTTACTTTGCTTTTGCCACAATAAGGGTGCTGGGTATACCCAGACGTGGGTACTGGGCTCACTACGCCACTGGATTCATGCTAGCCTGGCTGATGAAGGGTGAAACTCTGAAACTTGTCCCAGGATGGTTGTTTCCGGTCCAAAAAGGACCTGGCCTGGCAGTTCGGGCTGGACTGTTCCCATGAGGAACAGGGTCAATACTGATTTGCGTATGGTTGGGTCTAAACTGGGGTGGCATGGTGAGCCAAAGAACGATGGATTAAACCCAGATCTGTGACTGGGGGTGAATGTTTGATTGGTTCCATATTCCATCCATCATTTGTGTTTTGCTTCGCTTTTGCTGACATAAGTGCGCCGGGTATGCCCAGACGTGGGTCCCTGGCTCACTATGTCACTGGATTCAAGCTAGCCTGGCTGATGAAGGGTGAAACTCCTTAACCGGTCCCAGGATGCTTGTTTCCAGTCCAAGAAGGACCTGGCCTGGCAATTCTGGCTGAACTGTTCCCATGAGAAACAGTATCAAGACTGATTTGCATATGGCTGGGTCTAAACTGGGGTGGCATGATGAGCAAAAGAACTATGGATTAAATCCAGATCTGTGACTCGTAGTGAATGTTTGATTGGTTCCGCATTCCGTCCATCATTTGTGTTTTGCTTTGCTTTTGCTGCCATAAGTGCTCCGGGTATGCCCAGACGCGGGTCCCTGGCTCACTATGTCACTGGATTCAAGCTAGCCTGGCTGATGAAGGCTGAAACTCTGAAACCAGTCCCAGGATGCTTGTTTCCGGTCCAAGAAGGACCTGGCATGGCAGTTCGGGCTGAACTGTTCCCATGAGGAACAGGATCAAGACTGATTTGCATATGGCTGGGTCTAAACTGGGGTGGCATGATGAGCAAAATAAATATGGATTAAACCCAGATCTGTGACTGGGGGTGAATATTTGATTGGTTCCGCATTCTGTCCATCATTTGTGTTTTGCTTTGCTTTTGCTGCCATAAGTGCGCTGGGTATGCCCAGACGTGGGTCCTGGGCTCACTATGCCACTGGATTGAAGCTAGCCTGGCTGATGAAGGGTGAAATCCTTAAACCGGTCCAAGGATGCTTGTTTGCGGTCCAAGAAGGACCTGGCCTGGCAGTTCGGGCGGGGACTGTTCCCATGATGAACAGGATCAAGACTGATTTGCCTATGGCTGGGTCTAAACTGGGGTGGCATGGTGAGCAAAAGAACAATGGATTAAACCAAGATCTGTGACTGGGGGTGAATATTTGATTGGTTCCGCATTCCGTCCATCATTTTTGTTTTGCTTTGCTTTTGCGGCCATAATTGCGCCGGTTATGCCCAGACGTGGGTCCTGGGCACACTGCCACTGGTTTCAAGCTGGCCTGGCTGATGAAGGGCAAAACCCCGAAAACTGTCCCAGGATGCTTGTTTCCGGTCCAAGAAGGACCTGGCTTGGCAGTTCGGGCTGGACTGTTTCCATGAGGAACAGGATCAAGACTGATTTGCATATGGCTGGGTCTAAACTGGGGTGGCATGGTGAGCAAAAGAACAATGGATTAAACCCAGATCTGTGACTCTTAGTGAATGTTTGATTGGTTCCGCCTTCTGTCCATCATTTGTGTTTTCCTTTGCTTTTGCCGACATAAGTGCACCGGGTATACCAAGACGTGGGTCCTGGGCTCACTATGCCACTGGTTTCAAGCTGGCCTGGCTGATGAAGGTTGAAACCCTGAAACAGGCCCCAGGATGCGTGTTTCAGATCCAAGAAGGACCGTACCTGGCAGTTCTGGCTGGTGTGTTCCCATGAGGAACAGGGCCAAGACTGATTTGCATATGGCTTGGTCTAAACTGGGGTGGCATGGTGAGCAAAAGAACGATAGATTAAACCCAGATCTGTGATTGGTGGTGAATGTTTGATTGGTTCTGCCTTCTGTTCATCATTTGTGTTTGGCTTTGCTTTTGCCGCCATAAGTGCACTGGGTATACCCAGATGTGGGTCCTGGGCTCACTATGCCACTGGATTCAAGCTGGCCTGGCTGATGAAGGGTGAAACTCTGAAACCAGTCCCAGGATGCTTGTTTCTGGTTCAAGAAGGACCTGGCCTGGCAGTTCGGGCTGGACTGTTCCCATGAGGAACAGGGTCAATACTGATTTGCATATGGTTGGGTGTAAACTGGGGTGGCATGGTGAGCAAAAGAACGATGGATTAAACACAGATCTGTGACTGGGGGTGAATGTTTGATTGGTTCTATATTTCGTCCATCATTTGTGTTTTGCTTTGCTTTTGCTGCCATAAGTGCGCCGGGTATGCCCAGACGTGGGTCCCTGGCTCACTATGTCACTGGATTAAAGCTAGCCTGGCTGATGAAGGGTGAAACTCTGGAACCGGTCCCAGGATGCTTGTTTCCAGTCCAAGAAGGACCTGGCCTGGCAATTCTGGCTGAACTGTTCCCATGAGAAACAGTATCAAGACTGATTTGCATATGGCTGGGTCTAAACTGGGGTGGCATGATGAGCAAAAGAACTATGGATTAAATCCAGATCTGTGACTCGTAGTGAATGTTTGATTGGTTCCGCATTCCGTCCATCATTTGTGTTTTGCTTTGCTTTTGCTGCCATAAGTGCTCCGGGTATGCCCAGACGCGGGTCCCTGGCTCACTATGTCACTGGATTCAAGCTAGCCTGGCTGATGAAGGCTGAAACTCTGAAACCAGTCCCAGGATGCTTGTTTCCGGTCCAAGAAGGACCTGGCATGGCAGTTCGGGCTGAACTGTTCCCATGAGGAACAGGATCAAGACTGATTTGCATATGGCTGGGTCTAAACTGGGGTGGCATGATGAGCAAAATAAATATGGATTAAACCCAGATCTGTGACTGGGGGTGAATATTTGATTGGTTCCGCATTCTGTCCATCATTTGTGTTTTGCTTTGCTTTTGCTGCCATAAGTGCGCTGGGTATGCCCAGACGTGGGTCCTGGGCTCACTATGCCACTGGATTGAAGCTAGCCTGGCTGATGAAGGGTGAAATCCTTAAACCGGTCCAAGGATGCTTGTTTGCGGTCCAAGAAGGACCTGGCCTGGCAGTTCTGGCGGGGACTGTTCCCATGATGAACAGGATCAAGACTGATTTGCCTATGGCTGGGTCTAAACTGGGGTGGCATGGTGAGCAAAAGAACAATGGATTAAACCAAGATCTGTGACTGGGGGTGAATATTTGATTGGTTCCGCATTCCGTCCATCATTTTTGTTTTGCTTTGCTTTTGCGGCCATAATTGCGCCGGTTATGCCCAGACGTGGGTCCTGGGCACACTGCCACTGGTTTCAAGCTGGCCTGGCTGATGAAGGGCAAAACCCCGAAAACTGTCCCAGGATGCTTGTTTCCGGTCCAAGAAGGACCTGGCTTGGCAGTTCGGGCTGGACTGTTTCCATGAGGAACAGGATCAAGACTGATTTGCATATGGCTGGGTCTAAACTGGGGTGGCATGGTGAGCAAAAGAACAATGGATTAAACCCAGATCTGTGACTCTTAGTGAATGTTTGATTGGTTCCGCCTTCTGTCCATCATTTGTGTTTTCCTTTGCTTTTGCCGACATAAGTGCACCGGGTATACCAAGACGTGGGTCCTGGGCTCACTATGCCACTGGTTTCAAGCTGGCCTGGCTGATGAAGGTTGAAACCCTGAAACAGGCCCCAGGATGCGTGTTTCAGATCCAAGAAGGACCGTACCTGGCAGTTCAGGCTGGGGTGTTCCCATGAGGAACAGGGCCAAGACTGATTTGCATATGGCTTGGTCTAAACTGGGGTGGCATGGTGAGCAAAAGAACGATGGATTAAACCCAGATCTGTGATTGGTGGTGAATGTTTGATTGGTTCTGCCTTCTGTTCATCATTTGTGTTTGGCTTTGCTTTTGCCGCCATAAGTGCACTGGGTATACCCAGATGTGGGTCCTGGGCTCACTATGCCACTGGATTCAAGCTGGCCTGGCTGATGAAGGGTGAAACTCTGAAACCAGTCCCAGGATGCTTGTTTCTGGTTCAAGAAGGACCTGGCCTGGCAGTTCGGGCTGAACTGTTCCCATGAGGAACAGGATCAAGACTGATTTGCCTATGGCTGGGTCTAAACTGGGTTGGCATGGTGAGCAAAAGAACGATGGATTAAACCCAGATCTGTGACTGGGGGTGAATATTTGATTGGTTCCGCATTCCGTCCATCATTTGTGTTTTGCTTTGCTTTTGCTGCCATGAGTGCGCTGGGTATGCCCAGACGTGGGTCCTGGGCTCACTATGCCACTGAATTCAAGCTACCCTGTCTGATGAAGGGTGAAATCCTTAAACCGGTCCAGGGATGCTCGTTTCCGGTCCAAGAAGGACCTGACCTGGCAGTTCGGGATGGACTGTTCCCATGAGGAACAGGGTCAATACTGATTTGCATATGGTTGGGTCTAAACTGGGGTGGCATGGTGAGCAAAAGTACGATGGATTAAACCCAGATCTTTGACTGGGGGTGAATGTTTGATTGGTTCCACATTCCTTCCATCATTTGTGTTTTGCTTTGCTTTTGCTGCCATAAGGGCGCCGGGTATGCCCAGATGTGGGTCCCTGGCTCACTATGTCACTGGATTCAAGCAAGCCTGGCTGATGAAGGGTGAAACTCTGAAACCGGTCCCAGGATGCTTGTTTCCGGTCCAAGAAGGACCTGGCCTGGCAGTTCGGGCTGAACTTTTCCCATGAGGAACAGGATCAAGACTGATTTGCATATGGCTGGGTCTAAACTGGGGTGGCATGATGAGCAAAAGAACTATGGATTAAACCCAGATCTGTGACTGGGGGTGAATATTTGATTGGTTCCGCCTTCTGTCCATCATTTGTGTTTTGCTTTGCTGTTGCTGCCATAAGTGCGCTGAGTATGCCCAGACGTGGGTCCTGGGCTCACTATGTCACTGGATTCAAGCTAGCCTGGCTGATGAAGGGTGAAACCCTGAAACCGGTCCCAGGATGCTTGTTTCCGATCCAAGAAGGACCTGACCTGGCAGTTCGGGCTGGACTGTTCCCAAGAGGATCAGGGCCAAGACTGATTTGCATATGGCTTGGTCTAATCTGGGGTGGCATGGTGAGCAAAAGAACGATGGATTAAACCCAGATCTGTGATTGGTGGTGAATGTTTGATTGGTTCCGCCTTCTGTTCATCATTTGTGTTTTACTTTGCTTTTGCCACAATAAGGGTGCTGGGTATACCCAGACGTGGGTACTGGGCTCACTACGCCACTGGATTCATGCTAGCCTGGCTGATGAAGGGTGAAACCCTGAAACTTGTCCCAGGATGCTTGTTTCCGGTCCAAAAAGGACCTGGCCTGGCAGTTCGGGCTGGACTGTTCCCATGAGGAACAGGGTCAATACTGATTTGCATATGGTTGGGTCTAAACTGGGGTGGCATGGTGAGCCAAAGAACGATGGATTAAACCCAGATCTGTGACTGGGGGTGAATGTTTGATTGGTTCCATATTCCATCTATCATTTGTGTTTTGCTTTGCTTTTGCTGCCATAAGTGCGCCGGGTATGCCCAGACGTGGGTCCCTGGCTCACTATGTCACTGGATTCAAGCTAGCCTGGCTGATGAAGGGTGAAACTCCTTAACCGGTCCCAGGATGCTTGTTTCCAGTCCAAGAAGGACCTGGCCTGGCAATTCTGGCTGAACTGTTCCCATGAGAAACAGTATCAAGACTGATTTGCATATGGCTGGGTCTAAACTGGGGTGGCATGATGAGCAAAAGAACTATGGATTAAACCCAGATCTGTGACTCATAGTGAATGTTTGATTGGTTCCGCATTCCGTCCATCATTTGTGTTTTGCTTTGCTTTTGCTGCCATAAGTGCTCCGGGTATGCCCAGACGTGGGTCCCTGGCTCACTATGTCACTGGATTCAAGCTAGCCTGGCTGATGAAGGCTGAAACTCTGAAACCAGTCCCAGGATGCTTGTTTCCGGTCCAAGAAGGACCTGGCCTGGCAGTTCGGGCTGAACTGTTCCCATGAGGAACAGGATCAAGACTGATTTGCATATGGCTGCGTCTAAACTGGGGTGGCATGATGAGCAAAAGAAATATGGATTAAACCCAGATCTGTGACTGGGGGTGAATATTTGATTGGTTCCGCATTCTGTCCATCATTTGTGTTTTGCTTTGCTTTTGCTGCCATAAGTGCGCTGGGTATGCCCAGACGTGGGTCCTGGGCTCACTATGCCACTGGATTGAAGCTAGCCTGGCTGATGAAGGGTGAAATCCTTAAACCGGTCCAAGGATGCTTGTTTGCGGTCCAAGAAGGACCTGGCCTGGCAGTTCGGGCGGGGACTGTTCCCATGATGAACAGGATCAAGACTGATTTGCCTATGGCTGGGTCTAAACTGGGGTGGCATGGTGAGCAAAAGAACAGTGGATTAAACCAAGATCTGTGACTGGGGGTGAATATTTGATTGGTTCCGCATTCCGTCCATCATTTTTGTTTTGCTTTGCTTTTGCCGCCATAATTGCGCCGGTTATGCCCAGACGTGGGTCCTGGGCACACTGCCACTGGTTTCAAGCTGGCCTGGCTGATGAAGGGCAAAACCCCGAAAACGGTCCCAGGATGCTTGTTTCCGGTCCAAGAAGGACCTGGCTTGGCAGTTCGGGCTGGACTGTTTCCATGAGGAACAGGATCAAGACTGATTTGCATATGGCTGGGTCTAAACTGGGGTGGCATGGTGAGCAAAAGAACAATGGATTAAACCCAGATCTGTGACTCGTAGTGAATGTTTGATTGGTTCCGCCTTCTGTCCATCATTTGTGTTTTCCTTTGCTTTTGCTGACATAAGTGCGCCGGGTATACCAAGACGTGGGTCCTGGGCTCACTATGCCACTGGATTTAAGCTAACCTGGCTGATGAAGGGTGAAACCCTGAAACCGGCCCCAGGATGCTTGTTTCCGATCCAAGAAGGACCGGACCTGGCAGTTCTGGCTGGTGTGTTCCCATGAGGAACAGGGCCAAGACTGATTTGCATATGGCTTGGTCTAAACTGGGGTGGCATGTTGAGCAAAAGAACGATGGATTAAACCCAGATCTGTGATTGGTGGTGAATGTTTGATTGGTTCTGGCTTCTGTTCATCATTTGTGTTTTGCTTTGCTTTTGCCGCCATAAGTGCTCCGGGTATGGTCAGACGTTGGTCCCTGGCTCACTATGTCACTGGATTCAAGCTAGCCTGGCTGATGAAGGCTGAAACTCTGAAACCAGTCCCAGGATGCTTGTTTCCGGTCCAAGAAGGACCTGGACTGGCAGTTCGGGTTGAACTGTTCCCATGATGAACAGGATCAAGACTGATTTGCCTATGGCTGGGTCTAAACTGGGGTGGCATGGTGAGCAAAAGAACAATGGATAAAACCAAGATCTGTGACTGGGGGTGAATATTTGATTGGTTCCGCATTCTGTCCATCATTTTTCTTTTGCTTTGCTTTTGGCGCCATAATTGCGCCGGTTATGCCCAGACGTGGGTCCTGGGCACACTGCCACTGGTTTCAAGCTGGCCTGGCTGATGAAGGGCAAAACCCCGAAACCGGTCCCAGGATGCTTTTTTTCCGGTCCAAGAAGGACCTGGCCTGGCAGTTCGGGCTGGCCTGTTTCCATGAGGAACAGGATCAAGACTGATTTGCATTATGCTTGGTCTAAACTGGGGTGGCATGGTGAGCAAAAGAACAATGGATTAAACCCAGATCTGTGACTCGTAGTGAATCTTTGATTGGTTCCACCTTCTGTCCATCATTTGTGTTTTGCTTTGCTTTTGCCGACATAAGTGCACCGGGTATACCAAGACGTGGGTCCTGGGCTCACTATGCCACTGGATTCAAGCTAGCCTGGCTGATGAAGGGTGAAACCCTGAAACCGGCCCCAAGATGCTTGTTTACGATCCAAGAATGACCGGACCTGGCAGTTCTGGCTGGTGTGTTCCCATGAGGAACAGGGCCAAGAGTGATTTGCATATGGCTTGATCTAAAATGGGGTGGCATGGTGAGCAAAAGAACGATGGATTAAACCCAGATCTGTGATTGGTGGTGAATGTTTGATTGGTTCTGCCTTCTGTTCATCATTTGTGTTTTGCTTTGCTTTTGCCGCCATAAGTGCACTGGGTATACCCAGATGTGGGTCCTGGGGTCACTATGCCACTGGATTCAAGCTGGCCTGGCTGATGAAGGGTGAAAATCTGAAACCATTCCCAGGATGCTTGTTTCTGGTTCAAGAAGGACCTGGCCTGGCAGTTCGGGCTGAACTGTTCCCATGAGGAACAGGATCAAGACTGATTTGCCTATGGCTGGGTCTAAACTGGGTTGGCATGGTGAGCAAAAGAACAATGGATTAAACCCAGATCTGTGACTGGAGGTGAATATTTGATTGGTTCCGCATTCCATCCATCATTTGTGTTTTGCTTTGCTTTTGCCGCCATAAGTGCGCCGGGTATGCCCAGACGTGGGTCCCGGGCACACTGCCACTGGATTCAAGCTTGCCTGGCTGATGAAGGGTGAAATTCTGAAACCGGTCCCAGGATGCTTGTTTCCGGTCCAAGAAAGACCTGGCCTGGCAGTTCGGGATGAACTGTTCCCATGAGGAACAGGATCAAGACTGATTTGCATGTGGCTGGGTCTAAACTGGGGTGGCATGATGAGCAAAAGAACTATGGATTAAACCCAGATCTGTGACTGGGGGTGAATATTTGATTGGTTCCGCATTCTGTCCATCATTTGTGTTTTGCTTTGCTTTTGCTGCTATGAGTGCGCTGGGTATGCCCAGACGTGGGTCCTGGGCTCACTATGCCACTGAATTCAAGCTAGCCTGGCTGATGAAGGGTGAAATCCTTAAACCGGTCCAGGGATGCTTGTTTCCGGTCCTAGAAGGACCTGACCTGGCAGTTCGGGATGGATTGTTCCCATGAGGAACAGGGTCAGTACTGATTTGCATATGGTTGGGTCTAAAGTGGAGTGGCATGGTGAGCAAAAGAACAATGGATTAAACCCAGATCTTTGACTGGGGGTGAATGTTTGATTGGTTCCACATTCCTTCCATAATTTGTGTTTTGCTTTGCTTTTGCTGCCATAAGGGCGCCGGGTATGCCCAGACGTGGGTCCCTGGCTCACTATGTCACTGGATTCAAGCTAGCCTGGCTGATGAAGGATGAAACTCTGAAACCGGTCCCAGGATGCTTGTTTCCGGTCCAAGAAGGACCTGGCCTGGCAGTTCGGACTGAACTGTTCCCATGAGGAACAGGATCAAGACTGATTTGCATATGGCTGGGTCTAAACTGGGGTGGCATGAT
Organism: Pleurodeles waltl; assembly: GCF_031143425.1. NCBI lineage: Eukaryota > Metazoa > Chordata > Amphibia > Caudata > Salamandridae > Pleurodeles > Pleurodeles waltl. The sequence continues at coordinate 524,487,567 of NC_090442.1, forward strand.
AAGCAAAAGAACTATGGATTAAACCCAGATCTGTGACTGGGGGTGAATATTTGATTGGTTCCGCCTTCTGTCCATCATTTGTGCTTTGCTGTTGATGCCATAAGTGCGCTGAGTATGCCCAGACATGGGTCCTGGGCTCACTATGCCACTGGATTCAAGCTAGCCTGGCTGATGAAGGGTGAAACCCTGAAACCGGTCCCAAGATGCTTGTTTCCGATCCAAGAAGGACCTGACCTGGCAGTTCGGGCTGGACTGTTCCCATGAGGAACAGGGCCAAGACTGATTTGCATCTGGCTTTGTCTGATCTGGGGTGGCATATTGAGCAAAAGAACGATGGATTAAACCCAGATCTGTGATTGGTGGTGAATGTTTGATTGGTTCCACCTTCTGTTCATCATTTGTGTTTTACTTTGCTTTTGCCACAATAAGGGTGCTGGGTATACCCAGACGTGGGTACTGGGCTCACTACGCCACTGGATTCATGCTAGCCTGGCTGATGAAGGGTGAAACTCTGAAACTTGTCCCAGGATGGTTGTTTCCGGTCCAAAAAGGACCTGGCCTGGCAGTTCGGGCTGGACTGTTCCCATGAGGAACAGGGTCAATACTGATTTGCGTATGGTTGGGTCTAAACTGGGGTGGCATGGTGAGCCAAAGAACGATGGATTAAACCCAGATCTGTGACTGGGGGTGAATGTTTGATTGGTTCCATATTCCATCCATCATTTGTGTTTTGCTTCGCTTTTGCTGACATAAGTGCGCCGGGTATGCCCAGACGTGGGTCCCTGGCTCACTATGTCACTGGATTCAAGCTAGCCTGGCTGATGAAGGGTGAAACTCCTTAACCGGTCCCAGGATGCTTGTTTCCAGTCCAAGAAGGACCTGGCCTGGCAATTCTGGCTGAACTGTTCCCATGAGAAACAGTATCAAGACTGATTTGCATATGGCTGGGTCTAAACTGGGGTGGCATGATGAGCAAAAGAACTATGGATTAAATCCAGATCTGTGACTCGTAGTGAATGTTTGATTGGTTCCGCATTCCGTCCATCATTTGTGTTTTGCTTTGCTTTTGCTGCCATAAGTGCTCCGGGTATGCCCAGACGCGGGTCCCTGGCTCACTATGTCACTGGATTCAAGCTAGCCTGGCTGATGAAGGCTGAAACTCTGAAACCAGTCCCAGGATGCTTGTTTCCGGTCCAAGAAGGACCTGGCATGGCAGTTCGGGCTGAACTGTTCCCATGAGGAACAGGATCAAGACTGATTTGCATATGGCTGGGTCTAAACTGGGGTGGCATGATGAGCAAAATAAATATGGATTAAACCCAGATCTGTGACTGGGGGTGAATATTTGATTGGTTCCGCCTTCTGTCCATCATTTGTGTTTTGCTTTGCTGTTGCTGCCATAAGTGCGCTGAGTATGCCCAGACGTGGGTCCTGGGCTCACTATGTCACTGGATTGAAGCTAGCCTGGCTGATGAAGGGTGAAATCCTTAAACCGGTCCAAGGATGCTTGTTTGCGGTCCAAGAAGGACCTGGCCTGGCAGTTCGGGCGGGGACTGTTCCCATGATGAACAGGATCAAGACTGATTTGCCTATGGCTGGGTCTAAACTGGGGTGGCATGGTGAGCAAAAGAACAATGGATTAAACCAAGATCTGTGACTGGGGGTGAATATTTGATTGGTTCCGCATTCCGTCCATCATTTTTGTTTTGCTTTGCTTTTGCGGCCATAATTGCGCCGGTTATGCCCAGACGTGGGTCCTGGGCACACTGCCACTGGTTTCAAGCTGGCCTGGCTGATGAAGGGCAAAACCCCGAAAACTGTCCCAGGATGCTTGTTTCCGGTCCAAGAAGGACCTGGCTTGGCAGTTCGGGCTGGACTGTTTCCATGAGGAACAGGATCAAGACTGATTTGCATATGGCTGGGTCTAAACTGGGGTGGCATGGTGAGCAAAAGAACAATGGATTAAACCCAGATCTGTGACTCTTAGTGAATGTTTGATTGGTTCCGCCTTCTGTCCATCATTTGTGTTTTCCTTTGCTTTTGCCGACATAAGTGCACCGGGTATACCAAGACGTGGGTCCTGGGCTCACTATGCCACTGGTTTCAAGCTGGCCTGGCTGATGAAGGTTGAAACCCTGAAACAGGCCCCAGGATGCGTGTTTCAGATCCAAGAAGGACCGTACCTGGCAGTTCTGGCTGGTGTGTTCCCATGAGGAACAGGGCCAAGACTGATTTGCATATGGCTTGGTCTAAACTGGGGTGGCATGGTGAGCAAAAGAACGATGGATTAAACCCAGATCTGTGATTGGTGGTGAATGTTTGATTGGTTCTGCCTTCTGTTCATCATTTGTGTTTGGCTTTGCTTTTGCCGCCATAAGTGCACTGGGTATACCCAGATGTGGGTCCTGGGCTCACTATGCCACTGGATTCAAGCTGGCCTGGCTGATGAAGGGTGAAACTCTGAAACCAGTCCCAGGATGCTTGTTTCTGGTTCAAGAAGGACCTGGCCTGGCAGTTCGGGCTGGACTGTTCCCATGAGGAACAGGGTCAATACTGATTTGCATATGGTTGGGTGTAAACTGGGGTGGCATGGTGAGCAAAAGAACGATGGATTAAACACAGATCTGTGACTGGGGGTGAATGTTTGATTGGTTCTATATTTCGTCCATCATTTGTGTTTTGCTTTGCTTTTGCTGCCATAAGTGCGCCGGGTATGCCCAGACGTGGGTCCCTGGCTCACTATGTCACTGGATTAAAGCTAGCCTGGCTGATGAAGGGTGAAACTCTGGAACCGGTCCCAGGATGCTTGTTTCCAGTCCAAGAAGGACCTGGCCTGGCAATTCTGGCTGAACTGTTCCCATGAGAAACAGTATCAAGACTGATTTGCATATGGCTGGGTCTAAACTGGGGTGGCATGATGAGCAAAAGAACTATGGATTAAATCCAGATCTGTGACTCGTAGTGAATGTTTGATTGGTTCCGCATTCCGTCCATCATTTGTGTTTTGCTTTGCTTTTGCTGCCATAAGTGCTCCGGGTATGCCCAGACGCGGGTCCCTGGCTCACTATGTCACTGGATTCAAGCTAGCCTGGCTGATGAAGGCTGAAACTCTGAAACCAGTCCCAGGATGCTTGTTTCCGGTCCAAGAAGGACCTGGCATGGCAGTTCGGGCTGAACTGTTCCCATGAGGAACAGGATCAAGACTGATTTGCATATGGCTGGGTCTAAACTGGGGTGGCATGATGAGCAAAATAAATATGGATTAAACCCAGATCTGTGACTGGGGGTGAATATTTGATTGGTTCTGCATTCTGTCCATCATTTGTGTTTTGCTTTGCTTTTGCTGCCATAAGTGCGCTGGGTATGCCCAGACGTGGGTCCTGGGCTCACTATGCCACTGGATTGAAGCTAGCCTGGCTGATGAAGGGTGAAATCCTTAAACCGGTCCAAGGATGCTTGTTTGCGGTCCAAGAAGGACCTGGCCTGGCAGTTCTGGCGGGGACTGTTCCCATGATGAACAGGATCAAGACTGATTTGCCTATGGCTGGGTCTAAACTGGGGTGGCATGGTGAGCAAAAGAACAATGGATTAAACCAAGATCTGTGACTGGGGGTGAATATTTGATTGGTTCCGCATTCCGTCCATCATTTTTGTTTTGCTTTGCTTTTGCGGCCATAATTGCGCCGGTTATGCCCAGACGTGGGTCCTGGGCACACTGCCACTGGTTTCAAGCTGGCCTGGCTGATGAAGGGCAAAACCCCGAAAACTGTCCCAGGATGCTTGTTTCCGGTCCAAGAAGGACCTGGCTTGGCAGTTCGGGCTGGACTGTTTCCATGAGGAACAGGATCAAGACTGATTTGCATATGGCTGGGTCTAAACTGGGGTGGCATGGTGAGCAAAAGAACAATGGATTAAACCCAGATCTGTGACTCTTAGTGAATGTTTGATTGGTTCCGCCTTCTGTCCATCATTTGTGTTTTCCTTTGCTTTTGCCGACATAAGTGCACCGGGTATACCAAGACGTGGGTCCTGGGCTCACTATGCCACTGGTTTCAAGCTGGCCTGGCTGATGAAGGTTGAAACCCTGAAACAGGCCCCAGGATGCGTGTTTCAGATCCAAGAAGGACCGTACCTGGCAGTTCAGGCTGGGGTGTTCCCATGAGGAACAGGGCCAAGACTGATTTGCATATGGCTTGGTCTAAACTGGGGTGGCATGGTGAGCAAAAGAACGATGGATTAAACCCAGATCTGTGATTGGTGGTGAATGTTTGATTGGTTCTGCCTTCTGTTCATCATTTGTGTTTGGCTTTGCTTTTGCCGCCATAAGTGCACTGGGTATACCCAGATGTGGGTCCTGGGCTCACTATGCCACTGGATTCAAGCTGGCCTGGCTGATGAAGGGTGAAACTCTGAAACCAGTCCCAGGATGCTTGTTTCTGGTTCAAGAAGGACCTGGCCTGGCAGTTCGGGCTGAACTGTTCCCATGAGGAACAGGATCAAGACTGATTTGCCTATGGCTGGGTCTAAACTGGGTTGGCATGGTGAGCAAAAGAACGATGGATTAAACCCAGATCTGTGACTGGGGGTGAATATTTGATTGGTTCCGCATTCCGTCCATCATTTGTGTTTTGCTTTGCTTTTGCTGCCATGAGTGCGCTGGGTATGCCCAGACGTGGGTCCTGGGCTCACTATGCCACTGAATTCAAGCTACCCTGTCTGATGAAGGGTGAAATCCTTAAACCGGTCCAGGGATGCTCGTTTCCGGTCCAAGAAGGACCTGACCTGGCAGTTCGGGATGGACTGTTCCCATGAGGAACAGGGTCAATACTGATTTGCATATGGTTGGGTCTAAACTGGGGTGGCATGGTGAGCAAAAGTACGATGGATTAAACCCAGATCTTTGACTGGGGGTGAATGTTTGATTGGTTCCACATTCCTTCCATCATTTGTGTTTTGCTTTGCTTTTGCTGCCATAAGGGCGCCGGGTATGCCCAGATGTGGGTCCCTGGCTCACTATGTCACTGGATTCAAGCAAGCCTGGCTGATGAAGGGTGAAACTCTGAAACCGGTCCCAGGATGCTTGTTTCCGGTCCAAGAAGGACCTGGCCTGGCAGTTCGGGCTGAACTTTTCCCATGAGGAACAGGATCAAGACTGATTTGCATATGGCTGGGTCTAAACTGGGGTGGCATGATGAGCAAAATAACTATGGATTAAACCCAGATCTGTGACTGGGGGTGAATATTTGATTGGTTCCGCCTTCTGTCCATCATTTGTGTTTTGCTTTGCTGTTGCTGCCATAAGTGCGCTGAGTATGCCCAGACGTGGGTCCTGGGCTCACTATGTCACTGGATTCAAGCTAGCCTGGCTGATGAAGGGTGAAACCCTGAAACCGGTCCCAGGATGCTTGTTTCCGATCCAAGAAGGACCTGACCTGGCAGTTCGGGCTGGACTGTTCCCAAGAGGATCAGGGCCAAGACTGATTTGCATATGGCTTGGTCTAATCTGGGGTGGCATGGTGAGCAAAAGAACGATGGATTAAACCCAGATCTGTGATTGGTGGTGAATGTTTGATTGGTTCCGCCTTCTGTTCATCATTTGTGTTTTACTTTGCTTTTGCCACAATAAGGGTGCTGGGTATACCCAGACGTGGGTACTGGGCTCACTACGCCACTGGATTCATGCTAGCCTGGCTGATGAAGGGTGAAACCCTGAAACTTGTCCCAGGATGCTTGTTTCCGGTCCAAAAAGGACCTGGCCTGGCAGTTCGGGCTGGACTGTTCCCATGAGGAACAGGGTCAATACTGATTTGCATATGGTTGGGTCTAAACTGGGGTGGCATGGTGAGCCAAAGAACGATGGATTAAACCCAGATCTGTGACTGGGGGTGAATGTTTGATTGGTTCCATATTCCATCTATCATTTGTGTTTTGCTTTGCTTTTGCTGCCATAAGTGCGCCGGGTATGCCCAGACGTGGGTCCCTGGCTCACTATGTCACTGGATTCAAGCTAGCCTGGCTGATGAAGGGTGAAACTCCTTAACCGGTCCCAGGATGCTTGTTTCCAGTCCAAGAAGGACCTGGCCTGGCAATTCTGGCTGAACTGTTCCCATGAGAAACAGTATCAAGACTGATTTGCATATGGCTGGGTCTAAACTGGGGTGGCATGATGAGCAAAAGAACTATGGATTAAACCCAGATCTGTGACTCATAGTGAATGTTTGATTGGTTCCGCATTCCGTCCATCATTTGTGTTTTGCTTTGCTTTTGCTGCCATAAGTGCTCCGGGTATGCCCAGACGTGGGTCCCTGGCTCACTATGTCACTGGATTCAAGCTAGCCTGGCTGATGAAGGCTGAAACTCTGAAACCAGTCCCAGGATGCTTGTTTCCGGTCCAAGAAGGACCTGGCCTGGCAGTTCGGGCTGAACTGTTCCCATGAGGAACAGGATCAAGACTGATTTGCATATGGCTGCGTCTAAACTGGGGTGGCATGATGAGCAAAAGAAATATGGATTAAACCCAGATCTGTGACTGGGGGTGAATATTTGATTGGTTCCGCATTCTGTCCATCATTTGTGTTTTGCTTTGCTTTTGCTGCCATAAGTGCGCTGGGTATGCCCAGACGTGGGTCCTGGGCTCACTATGCCACTGGATTGAAGCTAGCCTGGCTGATGAAGGGTGAAATCCTTAAACCGGTCCAAGGATGCTTGTTTGCGGTCCAAGAAGGACCTGGCCTGGCAGTTCGGGCGGGGACTGTTCCCATGATGAACAGGATCAAGACTGATTTGCCTATGGCTGGGTCTAAACTGGGGTGGCATGGTGAGCAAAAGAACAGTGGATTAAACCAAGATCTGTGACTGGGGGTGAATATTTGATTGGTTCCGCATTCCGTCCATCATTTTTGTTTTGCTTTGCTTTTGCCGCCATAATTGCGCCGGTTATGCCCAGACGTGGGTCCTGGGCACACTGCCACTGGTTTCAAGCTGGCCTGGCTGATGAAGGGCAAAACCCCGAAAACGGTCCCAGGATGCTTGTTTCCGGTCCAAGAAGGACCTGGCTTGGCAGTTCGGGCTGGACTGTTTCCATGAGGAACAGGATCAAGACTGATTTGCATATGGCTGGGTCTAAACTGGGGTGGCATGGTGAGCAAAAGAACAATGGATTAAACCCAGATCTGTGACTCGTAGTGAATGTTTGATTGGTTCCGCCTTCTGTCCATCATTTGTGTTTTCCTTTGCTTTTGCTGACATAAGTGCGCCGGGTATACCAAGACGTGGGTCCTGGGCTCACTATGCCACTGGATTTAAGCTAACCTGGCTGATGAAGGGTGAAACCCTGAAACCGGCCCCAGGATGCTTGTTTCCGATCCAAGAAGGACCGGACCTGGCAGTTCTGGCTGGTGTGTTCCCATGAGGAACAGGGCCAAGACTGATTTGCATATGGCTTGGTCTAAACTGGGGTGGCATGTTGAGCAAAAGAACGATGGATTAAACCCAGATCTGTGATTGGTGGTGAATGTTTGATTGGTTCTGGCTTCTGTTCATCATTTGTGTTTTGCTTTGCTTTTGCCGCCATAAGTGCTCCGGGTATGGTCAGACGTTGGTCCCTGGCTCACTATGTCACTGGATTCAAGCTAGCCTGGCTGATGAAGGCTGAAACTCTGAAACCAGTCCCAGGATGCTTGTTTCCGGTCCAAGAAGGACCTGGACTGGCAGTTCGGGTTGAACTGTTCCCATGATGAACAGGATCAAGACTGATTTGCCTATGGCTGGGTCTAAACTGGGGTGGCATGGTGAGCAAAAGAACAATGGATAAAACCAAGATCTGTGACTGGGGGTGAATATTTGATTGGTTCCGCATTCTGTCCATCATTTTTCTTTTGCTTTGCTTTTGGCGCCATAATTGCGCCGGTTATGCCCAGACGTGGGTCCTGGGCACACTGCCACTGGTTTCAAGCTGGCCTGGCTGATGAAGGGCAAAACCCCGAAACCGGTCCCAGGATGCTTTTTTTCCGGTCCAAGAAGGACCTGGCCTGGCAGTTCGGGCTGGCCTGTTTCCATGAGGAACAGGATCAAGACTGATTTGCATTATGCTTGGTCTAAACTGGGGTGGCATGGTGAGCAAAAGAACAATGGATTAAACCCAGATCTGTGACTCGTAGTGAATCTTTGATTGGTTCCACCTTCTGTCCATCATTTGTGTTTTGCTTTGCTTTTGCCGACATAAGTGCACCGGGTATACCAAGACGTGGGTCCTGGGCTCACTATGCCACTGGATTCAAGCTAGCCTGGCTGATGAAGGGTGAAACCCTGAAACCGGCCCCAAGATGCTTGTTTCCGATCCAAGAATGACCGGACCTGGCAGTTCTGGCTGGTGTGTTCCCATGAGGAACAGGGCCAAGACTGATTTGCATATGGCTTGATCTAAACTGGGGTGGCATGGTGAGCAAAAGAACGATGGATTAAACCCAGATCTGTGATTGGTGGTGAATGTTTGATTGGTTCTGCCTTCTGTTCATCATTTGTGTTTTGCTTTGCTTTTGCCGCCATAAGTGCACTGGGTATACCCAGATGTGGGTCCTGGGCTCACTATGCCACTGGATTCAAGCTGGCCTGGCTGATGAAGGGTGAAAATCTGAAACCGGCCCCAGGATGCTTGTTTCCGATCCAAGAAGGACCGGACCTCGCAGTTCTGGCTGGTGTGTTCCCATGAGGAACAGGGCCAAGACTGATTTGCATATGGCTTGGTCTAAACTGGGGTGGCATGGTGAGCAAAAGAACGATGGATTAAACCCAGATCTGTGATTGGTGGTGAATGTTTGATTGGTTCTGGCTTCTGTTCATCATTTGTGTTTTGCTTTGCTTTTGCCGCCATAAGTGCTCCGGGTATGGTCAGATGTTGGTCCCTGGCTCACTATGTCACTGGATTCAAGCTAGCCTGGCTGATGAAGGCTGAAACTCTGAAACCAGTCCCAGGATGCTTGTTTCCGGTCCAAGAAGGACCTGGACTGGCAGTTCGGGCTGAACTGTTCCCATGATGAACAGGATCAAGACTGATTTGCCTATGGCTGGGTCTAAACTGGGGTGGCATGGTGAGCAAAAGAACAATGGATTAAACCAAGATCTGTGACTGGGGGTGAATATTTGATTGGTTCCGCATTCTGTCCATCATTTTTCTTTTGCTTTGCTTTTGGCGCCATAATTGCGCCGGTTGTGCCCAGACGTGGGTCCTGGGCACACTGCCACTGGTTTCAAGCTGGCCTGGCTGATGAAGGGCAAAACCCCGAAACCGGTCCCAGGATGCTTTTTTTCCGGTCCAAGAAGGACCTGGCCTGGCAGTTCGGGCTGGCCTGTTTCCATGAGGAACAGGATCAAGACTGATTTGCATTATGCTTGGTCTAAACTGGGGTGGCATGGTGAGCAAAAGAACAATGGATTAAACCCAGATCTGTGACTCGTAGTGAATCTTTGATTGGTTCCACCTTCTGTCCATCATTTGTGTTTTGCTTTGCTTTTGCCGACATAAGTGCACCGGGTATACCAAGACGTGGGTCCTGGGCTCACTATGCCACTGGATTCAAGCTAGCCTGGCTGATGAAGGGTGAAACCCTGAAACCGGCCCCAAGATGCTTGTTTCCGATCCAAGAATGACCGGACCTGGCAGTTCTGGCTGGTGTGTTCCCATGAGGAACAGGGCCAAGACTGATTTGCATATGGCTTGATCTAAACTGGGGTGGCATGGTGAGCAAAAGAACGATGGATTAAACCCAGATCTGTGATTGGTGGTGAATGTTTGATTGGTTCTGCCTTCTGTTCATCATTTGTGTTTTGCTTTGCTTTTGCCGCCATAAGTGCACTGGGTATACCCAGATGTGGGTCCTGGGCTCACTATGCCACTGGATTCAAGCTGGCCTGGCTGATGAAGGGTGAAAATCTGAAACCAGTCCCAGGATGCTTGTTTCTGGTTCAAGAAGGACCTGGCCTGGCAGTTCGGGCTGAACTGTTCCCATGAGGAACAGGATCAAGACTGATTTGCCTATGGCTGGGTCTAAACTGGATTGGCATGGTGAGCAAAAGAACAATGGATTAAACCCAGATCTGTGACTGGGGGTGAATATTTGATTGGTTCCGCATTCTGTCCATCATTTGTGTTTTGCTTTGCTTTTGCTGCCATGAGTGCGCTGGGTATGCCCAGACGTGGGTCCTGGGCTCACTATGCCACTGAATTCAAGCTAGCCTGGCTGATGAAGGGTGAAATCCTTAAACCGGTCCAGGGATGCTTGTTTCCGGTCCAAGAAGGACCTGACCTGGCAGTTCGGGATGGACTGTTCCCATGAGGAACAGGGTCAATACTGATTTGCATATGGTTGGGTCTAAACTGGGGTGGCATGGTGAGCAAAAGAACAATGGATTAAACCCAGATCTTTGACTGGGGGTGAATGTTTGATTGGTTCCACATTCCTTCCATCATGTGTGTTTTGCTTTGCTTTTGCTGCCATAAGGGCGCCGGGTATGCCCAGACGTGGGTCCCTGGCTCACTATGTCACTGGATTCAAGCTAGCCTGGCTGATGAAGGGTGAAACTCTGAAACTGGTCCCAGGATGCTTGTTTCCGGTCCAAGAAGGACCTGGCCTGGCAGTTCGGGCTGAACTGTTCCCATGAGGAACAGGATCAAGACTGATTTGCATATGGCTGGGTCTAAACTGGGGTGGCATGATGAGCAAAAGAACTATGGATTAAACCCAGATCTGTGACTGGGGGTGAATATTTGATTGGTTCCGCCTTCTGTCCATCATTTGTGCTTTGCTTTGCTGTTGATGCCATAAGTGCGCTGAGTATGCCCAGACATGGGTCCTGGGCTCACTATGCCACTGGATTCAAGCTAGCCTGGCTGATGAAGGGTGAAACCCTGAAACCGGTCCCAAGATGCTTGTTTCCGATCCAAGAAGGACCTGACCTGGCAGTTCGGGCTGGACTGTTCCCATGAGGAACAGGGCCAAGACTGATTTGCATATGGCTGGGTCTAAACTGGGGTGGCATGATGAGCAAAAGAACTATGGATTAAACCCAGATCTGTGACTGGGGGTGAATATTTGATTGGTTCCGCATTCTGTCCATCATTTGTGTTTTGCTTTGCTTTTGCTGCCATGAGTGCGCTGGGTATGCCCAGACGTGGGTCCTGGGCTCACTATGCCACTGAATTCAAGCTAGCCTGGCTGATGAACGGTGAAATCCTTAAACCGGTCCAGGGATGCTTGTTTCCGGTCCAAGAAGGACCTGACCTGGCAGTTCGGGATGGACTGTTCCCATGAGGAACAGGGTCAATACTGATTTGCATATGGCTGGGTCTAAACTGGGGTGGCATGGTGAGCAAAAGAACGATGGATTAAACCCAGATCTGTGACTGGGGGTGAATATTTGATTGGTTCCGCATTCCGTCCATCATTTGTGTTTTGCTTTGGTTTTGCCGCCATAAGTGCGCCGGGTATGCCCAGACGTGGGTCCCGGGCACACTGCCACTGGATTCAAGCTTGCCTGGCTGATGAAGGGTGAAACTCTGAAACCGGTCCCAGGATGCTTGTTTCCGGTCCAAGAAAGACCTGGCCTGGCAGTTCGGGCTGAACTGTTCCCATGAGGAACAGGATCAAGACTGATTTGCATGTGGCTGGGTCTAAACTGGGGTGGCATGATGAGCAAAAGAACTATGGATTAAACCCAGATCTGTGACTGGGGGTGAAAATTTGATTGGTTCCGCATTCTGTCCATCATTTGTGTTTTGCTTTGCTTTTGCTGCCATGAGTGCGCTGGGTATGCCCAGACGTGGGTCCTGGGCTCACTATGCCACTGAATTCAAGCTAGCCTGGCTGATGAAGGGTGAAATCCTTAAACCGGTCCAGGGATGCTTGTTTCCGGTCCTAGAAGGACCTGACCTGGCAGTTCGGGATGGACTGTTCCCATGAGGAACAGGGTCAGTACTGATTTGCATATGGTTGGGTCTAAAGTGGAGTGGCATGGTGAGCAAAAGAACAATGGATTAAACCCAGATCTTTGACTGGGGGTGAATGTTTGATTGGTTCCACATTCCTTCCATAATTTGTGTTTTGCTTTGCTTTTGCTGCCATAAGGGCGCCGGGTATGCCCAGACGTGGGTCCCTGGCTCACTATGTCACTGGATTCAAGCTAGCCTGGCTGATGAAGGATGAAACTCTGAAACCGGTCCCAGGATGCTTGTTTCCGGTCCAAGAAGGACCTGGCCTGGCAGTTCGGACTGAACTGTTCCCATGAGGAACAGGATCAAGACTGATTTGCATATGGCTGGGTCTAAACTGGGGTGGCATGATGAGCAAAAGAACTATGGATTAAACCCAGATCTGTGACTGGGGGTGAATATTTGATTGGTTCCGCCTTCTGTCCATCATTTGTGCTTTGCTTTGCTGTTGATGCCATAAGTGCGCTGAGTATGCCCAGACATGGTTCCTGGGCTCACTATGCCACTGGATTCAAGCTAGCCTGGCTGATGAAGGGTGAAACCATGAAACCGGTCCCAAGATGCTTGTTTCCGATCCAAGAAGGACCTGACCTGGCAGTTCGGGCTGGACTGTTCACATGAGGAACAGGGCCAAGACTGATTTGCATCTGGCTTTGTCTAATCTGGGGTGGCATATTGAGCAAAAGAACGATGGATTAAACCCAGATCTGTGATTGGTGGTGAATGTTTGATTGGTTCCACCTTCTGTTCATCATTTGTGTTTTACTTTGCTTTTGCCACAATAAGGGTGCTGGGTATACCCAGACGTGGGTACTGGGCTCACTACGCCACTGGATTCATGCTAGCCTGGCTGATGAAGGGTGAAACTCTGAAACTTGTCCCAGGATGGTTGTTTCCGGTCCAAAAAGGACCTGGCCTGGCAGTTCGGGCTGGACTGTTCCCATGAGGAACAGGGTCAATACTGATTTGCATATGGTTGGGTCTAAACTGGGGTGGCATGGTGAGCCAAAGAACGATGGATTAAACCCAGATCTGTGACTGGGGGTGAATGTTTGATTGGTTCCATATTCCATCCATCATTTGTGTTTTGCTTTGCTTTTGCTGCCATAAGTGCGCCGGGTATGCCCAGACGTGGGTCCCTGGCTCACTATGTCACTGGATTCAAGCTAGCCTGGCTGATGAAGGGTGAAACTCCTTAACCGGTCCCAGGATGCTTGTTTCCAGTCCAAGAAGGACCTGGCCTGGCAATTCGGGCTGAACTGTTCCCATGAGAAACAGTATCAAGACTGATTTGCATATGGCTGGGTCTAAACTGGGGTGGCATGATGAGCAAAAGAACTATGGATTAAATCCAGATCTGTGACTCGTAGTGAATGTTTGATTGGTTCCGCATTCCGTCCATCATTTGTGTTTTGCTTTGCTTTTGCTGCCATAAGTGCTCCGGGTATGCCCAGACGTGGGTCCCTGGCTCACTATGTCACTGGATTCAAGCTAGCCTGGCTGATGAAGGCTGAAACTCTGAAACCAGTCCCAGGATGCTTGTTTCCAGTCCAAGAAGGACCTGGCATGGCAGTTCGGGCTGAACTGATCCCATGAGGAACAGGATCAAGACTGATTTGCATATGGCTGGGTCTAAACTGGGGTGGCATGATGAGCAAAATAAATATGGATTAAACCCAGATCTGTGACTGGGGGTGAATATTTGATTGGTTCCGCATTCTGTCCATCATTTGTGTTTTGCTTTGCTTTTGCTGCCATAAGTGCGCTGGGTATGCCCAGACGTGGGTCCTGGGCTCACTATGCCACTGGATTGAAGCTAGCCTGGCTGATGAAGGGTGAAATCCTTAAACCGGTCCAAGGATGCTTGTTTGCGGTCCAAGAAGGACCTGGCCTGGCAGTTCGGGCGGGGACTGTTCCCATGATGAACAGGATCAAGACAGATTTGCCTATGGCTGGGTCTAAACTGGGGTGGCATGGTGAACAAAAGAACAATGGATTAAACCAAGATCTGTGACTGGGGGTGAATATTTGATTGGTTCCGCATTCCGTCCATCATTTTTGTTTTGCTTTGCTTTTGCGGCCATAATTGCGCCAGTTATGCCCAGACGTGGGTCCTGGGCACACTGCCACTGGTTTCAAGCTGGCCTGGCTGATGAAGGGCAAAACCCCGAAAACTGTCCCAGGATGCTTGTTTCCGGTCCAAGAAGGACCTGGCTTGGCAGTTCGGGCTGGACTGTTTCCATGAGGAACAGGATCAAGACTGATTTGCATATGTTTGGGTCTAAACTGGGGTGGCATGGTGAGCAAAAGAACAATGGATTAAACCCAGATCTGTGACTCTTAGTGAATGTTTGATTGGTTCCGCCTTCTGTCCATCATTTGTGTTTTCCTTTGCTTTTGCCGACATAAGTGCACCGGGTATACCAAGACGTGGATCCTGGGCTCACTATGCCACTGGTTTCAAGCTGGCCTGGCTGATGAAGGTTGAAACCCTGAAACAGGCCCCAGGATGCGTGTTTCAGATCCAAGAAGGACCGGACCTGGCAGTTCTGGCTGGTGTGTTCCCATGAGGAACAGGACCAAGACTGATTTGCATATGGCTTGGTCTAAACTGGGGTGGCATGGTGAGCAAAAGAACGATGGATTAAACCCAGATCTGTGATTGGTGGTGAATGTTTGATTGGTTCTGCCTTCTGTTCATCATTTGTGTTTGGCTTTGCTTTTGCCGCCATAAGTGCACTGGGTATACCCAGATGTGGGTCCTGGGCTCACTATGCCACTGGATTCAAGCTGGCCTGGCTGATGAAGGGTGAAACTCTGAAACCAGTCCCAGGATGCTTGTTTCTGGTTCAAGAAGGACCTGGCCTGGCAGTTCGGGCTGAACTGTTCCCATGAGGAACAGGATCAAGACTGATTTGCCTATGGCTGGGTCTAAACTGGGTTGGCATGGTGAGCAAAAGAACGATGGATTAAACCCAGATCTGTGACTGGGGGTGAATATTTGATTGGTTCCGCATTCCGTCCATCATTTGTGTTTTGCTTTGCTTTTGCTGCCATGAGTGCGGGTCCTGGGCTCACTATGCCACTGAATTCAAGCTACCCTGTCTGATGAAGGGTGAAATCCTTAAACCGGTCCAGGGATGCTCGTTTCCGGTCCAAGAAGGACCTGACCTGGCAGTTCGGGATGGACTGTTCCCATGAGGAACAGGGTCAATACTGATTTGCATATGGTTGGGTCTAAACTGGGGTGGCATGGTGAGCAAAAGTACGATGGATTAAACCCAGATCTTTGACTGGGGGTGAATGTTTGATTGGTTCCACATTCCTTCCATCATTTGTGTTTTGCTTTGCTTTTGCTGCCATAAGGGCGCCGGGTATGCCCAGATGTGGGTCCCTGGCTCACTATGTCACCGGATTCAAGCTAGCCTGGCTGATGAAGGGTGAAACTCTGAAACCGGTCCCAGGATGCTTGTTTCCGGTCCAAGAAGGACCTGGCCTGGCAGTTCGGGCTGAACTTTTCCCATGAGGAACAGGATCAAGACTGATTTGCATATGGCTGGGTCTAAACTGGGGTGGCATGATGAGCAAAAGAACTATGGATTAAACCCAGATCTGTGACTGGGGGTGAATATTTGATTGGTTCCGCCTTCTGTCCATCATTTGTGTTTTGCTTTGCTGTTGCTGCCATAAGTGCGCTGAGTATGCCCAGACGTGGGTCCTGGGCTCACTATGTCACTGGATTCAAGCTAGCCTGGCTGATGAAGGGTGAAACCCTGAAACTGGTCCCAGGATGCTTGTTTCCGATCCAAGAAGGACCTGACCTGGCAGTTCGGGCTGGACTGTTCCCAAGAGGATCAGGACCAAGACTGATTTGCATATGGCTTGGTCTAATCTGGGGTGGCATGGTGAGCAAAAGAACGATGGATTAAAACCAGATCTGTGATTGGTGGTGAATGTTTGATTGGTTCCGCCTTCTGTTCATCATTTGTGTTTTACTTTGCTTTTGCCACAATAAGGGTGCTGGGTATACCCAGACGTGGGTACTGGGCTCACTACGCCACTGGATTCATGCTAGCCTGGCTGATGAAGGGTGAAACCCTGAAACTTGTCCCAGGATGCTTGTTTCCGGTCCAAAAAGGACCTTGCCTGGCAGTTCGGGCTGGACTGTTCCCATGAGGAACAGGGTCAATACTGATTTGCATATGGTTGGGTCTAAACTGGGGTGGCATGGTGAGCCAAAGAACGATGGATTAAACCCAGATCTGTGACTGGGGGTGAATGTTTGATTGGTTCCATATTCCATCCATCATTTGTGTTTTGCTTTGCTTTTGCTGCCATAAGTGCGCCGGGTATGCCCAGACGTGGGTCCCTGGCTCACTATGTCACTGGATTCAAGCTAGCCTGGCTGATGAAGGGTGAAACTCCTTAACCGGTCCCAGGATGCTTGTTTCCAGTCCAAGAAGGACCTGGCCTGGCAATTCTGGCTGAACTGTTCCCATGAGAAACAGTATCAAGACTGATTTGCATATGGCTGGGTCTAAACTGGGGTGGCATGATGAGCAAAAGAACTATGGATTAAACCCAGATCTGTGACTCATAGTGAATGTTTGATTGGTTCCGCATTCCGTCCATCATTTGTGTTTTGCTTTGCTTTTGCTGCCATAAGTGCTCCGGGTATGCCCAGACGTGGGTCCCTGGCTCACTATGTCACTGGATTCAAGCTAGCCTGGCTGATGAAGGCTGAAACTCTAAAACCAGTCCCAGGATGCTTGTTTCCGGTCCAAGAAGGACCTGGCCTGGCAGTTCGGGCTGAACTGTTCCCATGAGGAACAGGATCAAGACTGATTTGCATATGGCTGGGTCTAAACTGGGGTGGCATGATGAGCAAAAGAAATATGGATTAAACCCAGATCTGTGACTGGGGGTGAATATTTGATTGGTTCCGCATTCTGTCCATCATTTGTATTTTGCTTTTGCTGCCATAAGTGCGCTGGGTATGCCCAGACGTGGGTCCTGGGCTCACTATGCCACTGGATTGAAGCTAGCCTGGCTGATGAAGGGTGAAATCCTTAAACCGGTCCAAGGATGCTTGTTTGCGGTCCAAGAAGGACCTGGCCTGGCAGTTCGGGCGGGGACTGTTCCCATGATGAACAGGATCAAGACTGATTTGCCTATGGCTGGGTCTAAACTGGGGTGGCATGGTGAGCAAAAGAACAATGGATTAAACCAAGATCTGTGACTGGGGGTGAATATTTGATTGGTTCCGCATTCCGTACATCATTTCTGTTTTGCTTTGCTTTTGCCGCCATAATTGCGCCGGTTATGCCCAGACGTGGGTCCTGGGCACACTGCCACTGGTTTCAAGCTGGCCTGGCTGATGAAGGGCAAAACCCCGAAAACGGTCCCAGGATGCTTGTTTCCGGTCCAAGAAGGACCTGGCTTGGCAGTTAGGGCTGGACTGTTTCCATGAGGAACAGGATCAAGACTGATTTGCATATGGCTGGGTCTAAACTGGGGTGGCATGGTGAGCAAAAGAACAATGGATTAAACCCAGATCTGTGACTCGTAGTGAATGTTTGATTGGTTCCGCCTTCTGTCCATCATTTGTGTTTTCCTTTGCTTTTGCTGACATAAGTGCGCCGGGTATACCAAGACGTGGGTCCTGGGCTCACTATGCCACTGGATTTAAGCTAACGTGGCTGATGAAGGGTGAAACCCTGAAACCGGCCCCAGGATGCTTGTTTCCGATCCAAGAAGGACCGGACCTGGCAGTTCTGGCTGGTGTGTTCCCATGAGGAACAGGGCCAAGACTGATTTGCATATGGCTTGGTCTAAACTGGGGTGGCATGGTGAGCAAAAGAACGATGGATTAAACCCAGATCTGTGATTGGTGGTGAATGTTTGATTGGTTCTGGCTTCTGTTCATCATTTGTGTTTTGCTTTGCTTTTGCCGCCATAAGTGCTCCGGGTATGGTCAGACGTTGGTCCCTGGCTCACTATGTCACTGGATTCAAGCTAGCCTGGCTGATGAAGGCTGAAACTCTGAAACCAGTCCCAGGATGCTTGTTTCCGGTCCAAGAAGGACCTGGACTGGCAGTTCGGGTTGAACTGTTCCCATGATGAACAGGATCAAGACTGATTTGCCTATGGCTGGGTCTAAACTGGGGTGGCATGGTGAGCAAAAGAACAATGGATTAAACCAAGATCTGTGACTGGGGGTGAATATTTGATTGGTTCTGCATTCTGTCCATCATTTTTCTTTTGCTTTGCTTTTGGCGCCATAATTGCGCCGGGTATGCCCAGACGTGGGTCCTGGGCACACTGCCACTGGTTTCAAGCTGGCCTGGCTGATGAAGGGCAAAACCCCGAAACCGGTCCCAGGATGCTTTTTTTTCCGGTCCAAGAAGGACCTGGCCTGGCAGTTCGGGCTGGCCTGTTTCCATGAGGAACAGGATCAAGACTGATTTGCATATGGCTTGGTCTAAACTGGGGTGGCATGGTGAGCAAAAGAACAATGGATTAAACCCAGATCTGTGACTCGTAGTGAATCTTTGATTGGTTCCACCTTCTGTCCATCATTTGTGTTTTGCTTTGCTTTTGCCGACATAAGTGCACCGGGTATACCAAGACGTGGGTCCTGGGCTCACTATGCCACTGGATTCAAGCTAGCCTGGCTGATGAAGGGTGAAACCCTGAAACCGGCCCCAAGATGCTTGTTTCCGATCCAAGAATGACCGGACCTGGCAGTTCTGGCTGGTGTGTTCCCATGAGGAACAGGGCCAAGACTGATTTGCATATGGCTTGATCTAAACTGGGGTGGCATGGTGAGCAAAAGAACGATGGATTAAACCCAGATCTGTGATTGGTGGTGAATGATTGATTGGTTCTGCCTTCTGTTCATCATTTGTGTTTTGCTTTGCTTTTGCCGCCATAAGTGCACTGGGTATACCCAGATGTGGGTCCTGGGCTCACTATGCCACTGGATTCAAGCTGGCCTGGCTGATGAAGGGTGAAAATCTGAAACCAGTCCCAGGATGCTTGTTTCTGGTTCAAGAAGGACCTGGCCTGGCAGTTCGGGCTGAACTGTTCCCATGAGGAACAGGATCAAGACTGATTTGCCTATGGCTGGGTCTAAACTGGATTGGCATGGTGAGCAAAAGAACGATGGATTAAACCCAGATCTGTGACTGGGGGTGAATATTTGATTGGTTCCGCATTCCGTCCATCATTTGTGTTTTGCTTTGGTTTTGCCGCCATAAGTGCGCCGGGTATGCCCCGACGTGGGTCCCGGGCACACTGCCACTGGATTCAAGCTTGCCTGGCTGATGAAGGGTGAAACTCTGAAACCGGTCCCAGGATGCTTGTTTCCGGTCCAAGAAAGACCTGGCCTGGCAGTTCGGGCTGAACTGTTCCCATGAGGAACAGGATCAAGACTGATTTGCATGTGGCTGGGTCTAAACTGGGGTGGCATGATGAGCAAAAGAACTATGGATTAAACCCAGATCTGTGACTGGGGGTGAATATTTGATTGGTTCCGCATTCTGTCCATCATTTGTGTTTTGCTTTGCTTTTGCTGCCATGAGTGCGCTGGGTATGCCCAGACGTGGGTCCTGGGCTCTCTATGCCACTGAATTCAAGCTAGCCTGGCTGATGAAGGGTGAAATCCTTAAACCGGTCCAGGGATGCTTGTTTCCGGTCCAAGAAGGACCTGACCTGGCAGTTCGGGATGGACTGTTCCCATGAGTAACAGGGTCAATACTGATTTGCATATGGTTGGGTCTAAACTGGGGTGGCATGGTGAGCAAAAGAACGATGGATTAAACCCAGATCTTTGACTGGGGGTGAATGTTTGATTGGTTCCACATTCCTTCCATCATGTGTGTTTTGCTTTGCTTTTGCTGCCATAAGGGCGCCGGGTATGCCCAGACGTGGGTCCCTGGCTCACTATGTCACTGGATTCAAGCTAGCCTGGCTGATGAAGGGTGAAACTCTGAAACTGGTCCCAGGATGCTTGTTTCCGGTCCAAGAAGGACCTGGCCTGGCAGTTCGGGCTGAACTGTTCCCATGAGGAACAGGATCAAGACTGATTTGCATATGGCTGGGTCTAAACTGGGGTGGCATGATGAGCAAAAGAACTATGGATTAAACCCAGATCTGACACTGGGGGTGAATATTTGATTGGTTCCGCCTTCTGTCCATCATTTGTGCTTTGCTTTGCTGTTGATGCCATAAGTGCGCTGAGTATGCCCAGACATGGGTCCTGGGCTCACTATGCCACTGGATTCAAGCTAGCCTGGCTGATGAAGGGTGAAACTCTGAAACCGGTCCCAAGATGCTTGTTTCCGATCCAAGAAGGACCTGACCTGGCAGTTTGGGCTGGACTGTTCCCATGAGGAACAGGGCCAAGACTGATTTGCATATGGCTGGGTCTAAACTGGGGTGGCATGATGAGCAAAAGAACTATGGATTAAACCCAGATCTGTGACTGGGGGTGAATATTTGATTGGTTCCGCATTCTGTCCATCATTTGTGTTTTGCTTTGCTTTTGCTGCCATGAGTGCGCTGGGTATGGCCAGACGTGGGTCCTGGGCTCACTATGCCACTGAATTCAAGCTAGCCTGGCTGATGAAGGGTGAAATCCTTAAACCGGTCCAGGGATGCTTGTTTCCGGTCCAAGAAGGACCTGACCTGGCAGTTCGGGATGGACTGTTCCCATGAGGAACAGGGTCAATACTGATTTGCATATGGCTGGGTCTAAACTGGGGTGGCATGGTGAGCAAAAGAACGATGGATTAAACCCAGATCTGTGACTGGGGGTGAATATTTGATTGGTTCCGCATTCCGTCCATCATTTGTGTTTTGCTTTGGTTTTGCCGCCATAAGTGCGCCGGGTATGCCCAGACGTGGGTCCCGGGCACACTGCCACTGGATTCAAGCTTGCCTGGCTGATGAAGGGTGAAACTCTGAAACCGGTCCCAGGATGCTTGTTTCCGGTCCAAGAAAGACCTGGCCTGGCAGTTCGGGCTGAACTGTTCCCATGAGGAACAGGATCAAGACTGATTTGCATGTGGCTGGGTCTAAACTGGGGTGGCATGATGAGCAAAAGAACTATGGATTAAACCCAGATCTGTGACTGGGGGTGAATATTTGATTGGTTCCGCATTCTGTCCATCATTTGTGTTTTGCTTTGCTTTTGCTGCCATGAGTGCGCTGGGTATGCCCAGACGTGGGTCCTGGGCTCACTATGCCACTGAATTCAAGCTAGCCTGGCTGATGAAGGGTGAAATCCTTAAACCGGTCCAGGGATGCTTGTTTCCGGTCCAAGAAGGACCTGACCTGGCAGTTCGGGATGGACTGTTCCCATGAGGAACAGGGTCAATACTGATTTGCATATGGTTGGGTCTAAACTGGGGTGACATGGTGAGCAAAAGAACGATGGATTAAACCCAGATCTTTGACTGGGGGTGAATGTTTGATTGGTTCCACATTCCTTCCATCATGTGTGTTTTGCTTTGCTTTTGCTGCCATAAGGGCGCCGGGTATGCCCAGACGTGGGTCCCTGGCTCACAATGTCACTGGATTCAAGCTAGCCTGGCTGATGAAGGGTGAAACTCTGAAACTGGTCCCAGGATGCTTGTTTCCGGTCCAAGAAGGACCTTGGCTGGCAGTTCGGGCTGAACTGTTCCCATGAGGAACAGGATCAAGACTGATTTGCATATGGCTGGGTCTAAACTGGGGTGGCATGATGAGCAAAAGAACTATGGATTAAACCCAGATCTGTGACTGGGGGTGAATATTTGATTGGTTCCGCCTTCTGTTCATCATTTGTGTTTTACTTTGCCTTTGCCACAATAAGGGTGCTGGGTATACCCAGACGTGGGTACTGGGCTCACTACGCCACTGGATTCATGCTAGCCTGGCTGATGAAGGGTGAAACCCTGAAACTTGTCCCAGGATGCTTGTTTCCGGTCAAAAAAGGACCTGGACTGGCAGTTCGGGCTGGACTGTTCCCATGAGGGACAGGGTCAATACTGATTTGCATATGGTTGGGTCTAAACTGGGGTGGCATGGTGAGCCAAAGAACGATGGATTAAACCCAGATCTGTGACTGGGGGTGAATGTTTGATTGGTTCCATATTCCATCCATCATTTGTGTTTTGCTTTGCTTTTGCTGCCATAAGTGCGCCGGGTATGCCCAGACGTGGGTCCCTGGCTCACTATGTCACTGGATTCAAGCTAGCCTGGCTGATGAAGGGTGAAACTCCTTAACCGGTCCCAGGATGCTTGTTTCCAGTCCAAGAAGGACCTGGCCTGGCAATTCTGGCTGAACTGTTCCCATGAGAAACAGTATCAAGACTGATTTGCATATGGCTGGGTCTAAACTGGGGTGGCATGATGAGCAAAAGAACTATGGATTAAACCCAGATCTGTGACTCATAGTGAATGTTTGATTGGTTCCGCATTCCGTCCATCATTTGTGTTTTGCTTTGCTTTTGCTGCCATAAGTGCTCCGGGTATGCCCAGACGTGGGTCCCTGGCTCACTATGTCACTGGATTCAAGCTAGCCTGGCTGATGAAGGCTGAAACTCTGAAACCAGTCCCAGGATGCTTGTTTCCGGTCCAAGAAGGACCTGGCCTGGCAGTTCGGGCTGAACTGTTCCCATGAGGAACAGGATCAAGACTGATTTGCATATGGCTGGGTCTAAACTGGGGTGGCATGATGAGCAAAAGAAATATGGATTAAACCCAGATCTGTGACTGGGGGTGAATATTTGATTGGTTCCGCATTCTGTCCATCATTTGTGTTTTGCTTTGCTTTTGCTGCCATAAGTGCGCTGGGTATGCCCAGACGTGGGTCCTGGGCTCACTATGCCACTGGATTGAAGCTAGCCTGGCTGATGAAGGGTGAAATCCTTAAACCGGTCCAAGGATGCTTGTTTGCGGTCCAAGAAGGACCTGGCCTGGCAGTTCGGGCTGAACTGTTCCCATGAGGAACAGGATCAAGACTGATTTGCCTATGGCTGGGTCTAAACTGGGGTGGCATGGTGAGCAAAAGAACAATGGATTAAACCAAGATCTGTGACTGGGGGTGAATATTTGATTGGTTCCGCATTCCGTCCATCATTTTTGTTTTGCTTTGCTTTTGCCGCCATAATTGCGCCGGTTATGCCCAGACGTGGGTCCTGGGCACACTGCCACTGGTTTCAAGCTGGCCTGGCTGATGAAGGGCAAAACCCCGAAAACGGTCCCAGGATGCTTGTTTCCGGTCCAAGAAGGACCTGGCTTGGCAGTTCGGGCTGGACTGTTTCCATGAGGAACAGGATCAAGACTGATTTGCATATGGCTGGGTCTAAACTGGGGTGGCATGGTGAGCAAAAGAACAATGGATTAAACCCAGATCTGTGACTTGTAGTGAATGTTTGATTGGTTCCGCCTTCTGTCCATCATTTGTGTTTTCCTTTGCTTTTGCTGACATAAGTGCGCCGGGTATACCAAGACGTGGGTCCTGGGCTCACTATGCCACTGGATTTAAGCTAACCTGGCTGATGAAGGGTGAAACCCTGAAACCGGCCCCAGGATGCTTGTTTCCGATCCAAGAAGGACCGGACCTGGCAGTTCTGGCTGGTGTGTTCCCATGAGGAACAGGGCCAAGACTGATTTGCATATGGCTTGGTCTAAACTGGGGTGGCATGGTGAGCAAAAGAACGATGGATTAAACCCAGATCTGTGATTGGTGGTGAATGTTTGATTGGTTCTGGCTTCTGTTCATCATTTGTGTTTTGCTTTGCTTTTGCCGCCATAAGTGCTCCGGGTATGGTCAGACGTTGGTCCCTGGCTCACTATGTCACTGGATTCAAGCTAGCCTGGCTGATGAAGGCTGAAACTCTGAAACCAGTCCCAGGATGCTTGTTTCCGGTCCAAGAAGGACCTGGCCTGGCAGTTCGGGCTGAACTGTTCCCATGATGAACAGGATCAAGACTTATTTGCCTATGGCTACGTCTAAACTGGGGTGGCATGGTGAGCAAAAGAGCAATGGATTAAACCAAGATCTGTGACTGGGGGTGAATATTTGATTGGTTCCGCATTTTGTCCATCATTTTTCTGTTGCTTTGCTTTTGGCGCCATAATTGCGCCGGTTATGCCCAGACGTGGGTCCTGGGCACACTGCCACTGGTTTCAAGCTGGCCTGGCTGATGAAGGGCAAAACCCCGAAACCGGTCCAAGGATGCTTGTTTGCGGTCCAAGAAGGACCTGGCCTGGCAGTTCGGGCGGGGACTGTTCCCATGATGAACAGGATCAAGACTGATTTGCCTATGGCTGGGTCTAAACTGGGGTGGCATGGTGAGCAAAAGAGCAATGGATTAAACCAAGATCTGTGACTGGGGATGAATATTTGATTGGTTCCGCATTCTGTCCATCATTTGTGTTTTGCTTTGCTTTTGCTGCCATAAGTGCGCTGGGTATGCCCAGACGTGAGTCCTGGGCTCACTATGCCACTGGATTGAAGCTAGCCTGGCTGATGAAGGGTGAAATCCTTACACCGGTCCAAGGATGCTTGTTTGCGGTCCAAGAAGGACCTGGCCTGGCAGTTCGGGCTGGCCTGTTTCCATGAGGAACAGGATCAAGACTGATTTGCATATGGCTTGGTCTAAACTGGGGTGGCATGGTGAGCAAAAGAACAATGGATTAAACCCAGATCTGTGACTCGTAGTGAATCTTTGATTGGTTCCACCTTCTGTCCATCATTTCTGTTTTGCTTTGCTTTTGCCGACATAAGTGCACCGGGTATACCAAGACGTGGGTCCTGGGCTCACTATGCACTGGATTCAAGCTAGCCTGGCTGATGAAGGGTGAAACCCTGAAACCGGCCCCAAGATGCTTGTTTCCGATCCAAGAATGACCGGACCTGGCAGTTCTGGCTGGTGTGTTCCCATGAGGAACAGGGCCAAGACTGATTTGCATATGGCTTGATCTAAACTGGGGTGGCATGGTGAGCAAAAGAACGATGGATTAAACCCAGATCTGTGACTGGTAGTGAATATTTGATTGGTTCCGCATTCCGTCTATCATTTGTGTTTTGCTTTGCTTTTGCTGCCATAAGTGCTCCGGGTATGCCCAGAGGTGGGTCCCTGGCTCACTTTGCCACTGGATTCAAGCTAGCCTGGCTGATGAAGGCTGAAACTCTGAAACCAGTCCCAGGATGCTTGTTTCCGGTCCAAGAAGGACCTGACCTGGCAGTTCGGGCTGGACTGTTCCCATGATGAACAGGATCAAGACTGATTTGCATATGGCTGGGTCTAAACTGGGATGGCATGGTGAGCAAAAGAACGATGGATTAAACCCAGATCTGTGACTGGTAGTGAATATTTGATTGGTTCCGCCTTCTGTCCATCATTTGTGTTTTGCTTTGCTTTTGACGCCATAAGTGAGCTGGGTATACCCAGACATGGGTCCTGGGCTCACTATGCCACTGGATTCAAGCTAGCCTGGCTGATGAAGGGTGAAACCCTGAAACCGGTCCCAAGATGCTTGTTTCCGATCCAAGAAGAACCTGACCTGGCAGTTCGGGCTGGACTGTTTCCATGAGGAACAGGGCCAAGACTGATTTGCATATGGCTTGGTCTAATCTGGGGTGGCATGGTGAGCAAAAGAACGATGGATTAAACCCAGATCTGTGATTGGTGGTGAATGTTTAATTGCTTCCGCCTTCTGTTCATCATTTGTGTTTTGCTTTGCTTTTGCCACAATAAGGGTGCTGGGTATACCCAGACGTGGGTACTGGGCTCACTACGCCACTGGATTTATGCTAGCCTGGCTGATGAAGGGTGAAACCCTGAAACTTGTCCCAGGATGCTTGTTTCCGGTCCAAAAAGGACCTGGCCTGGCATTTCGGGGTGGACTGTTCCCATGAGGAACAGGGTCAATACTGATTTGCATATGGTTGGGTCTAAACTGGGGTGGCATGGTGAACCAAAGAACAATGGATTAAACCCAGATCTGTGACTGGGGGTGAATGTTTGATTGGTTCCATATTCCATCCATCATTTGTGTTTTGCTTTGCTTTTGCTGCCATAAGTGCGCCGGGTATGCCCAGACGTGGGTCCCTGGCTCACTATGTCACTGGATTCAAGCTAGCCTGGCTGATGAAGGGTGAAACTCCGTAACCAGTCCTAGGATGCTTGTTTCCAGTCCAAGAAGGACCTAGCCTGGCACTTCGGGCTGAACTGTTCCCATGAGAAACAGTATCAAGACTGATTTGCATATGGCTGGGTCTAAACTGGGGTGGCATGATGAGCAAAAGAACTATGGATTAAACCCAGATCTGTGACTCGTAGTGAATGTTTGATTGGTTCCGCATTCCGTCTATCATTTGTGTTTTGCTTTGCTTTTGCTGCCATAAGTGCTCCGGGTATGCCCAGAGGTGGGTCCCTGGCTCACTATGCCACTGGATTCAAGCTAGCCTAGCTGATGAAGGCTGAAACTCTGAAACCAGTCCCAGGATGCTTGTTTCCGGTCCAAGAAGGACCTGGCCTGGCAGTTCGGGCTGAACTGTTCCCATGAGGAACAGGATCAAGACTGATTTGCATATGGCTGGGTCTAAACTGGGATGGCATGGTGAGCAAAAGAAATATGGATTAAACCCAGATCTGTGACTTGGGGGTGAATATTTGATTGGTTCCGCATTCTGTCCATCATTTGTGTTTTGCTTTGCTTTTGCTGCCATAAGTGCGCTGGGTATGCCCAGACATGAGTCCTGGGCTCACTATGCAACTGGATTGAAGCTAGCCTGGCTGATGAAGGGTGAAATCCTTACACCGGTCCAAGGATGCTTGTTTGCGGTCCAAGAAGGACCTGGCCTGGCAGTTCGGGCTGGACTGTTCCCATGAGGAACAGGATCAAGACTGATTTGCCTATGGCTGGGTCTAAACTGAGGTGGCATGGTGAGCAAAAGAACAATGGATTAAACCAAGATCTGTGACTGGGGGTGAATATTTGATTGGTTCCGCATTCCGTCCATCATTTTTGTTTTGCTTTGCTTTTGACGCCATAAGTGCGCTGGTTATGCCCAGATGTGGGTCCTGGGCACACTGCCACTTGTTTCAAGCTGGCCTGGCTGATGAAGGGCAAAACCCCGAAACCGGTCCCAGGATGCTTGTTTCCGGTCCAAGAAGGACCTGGCTTGGCAGTTCGGGCTGGACGTTTCCATGAGGAACAGGATCAAGACTAATTTCCATATGTCTGGTTCTAAACTGGGGTGGCATGGTGAGCAAAAGAACAATGGATTAAACCCAGATCTGTGACTTGTAGTGAATGTTTGATTGGTTCCGCCTTCTATCCATCATTTGTGTTTTTCTTTGCTTTTGCCGACATAAGTGCGCCGAGTATACCAAGACGTGGGTCCTGGGCTCACTATGCCACTGGATTCAAGCTAGCCTGGCTGATGAAGGGTGAAACCCTGAAACCGGCCCCAGGATGCTTGTTTCCGATCTAAGAAGGACCTGACCTGGCAGTTCTGGCTGGTGGGTTCCCATGAGGAACAGGGCCAAGACTGATTTGCATATGGCTTGGTCTAAACTGGGGTGGCATGGTGAGCAAAAGAACGATGGATTAAAACCAGATCTGTGATTGGTGGTGAATGTTTGATTGGTTCTGCCTTCTGTTCATCATTTGTGTTTTGCTTTGCTTTTGCCGCCATAAGTGCACTGGATATACCCAGATGTGGGTCCTGGGCTCACTATGCCACTGGATTCAAGCTGGCCTGGCTGATGAAGGGTGAAACTCTGAAACCAGTCCCAGGATGCTTGTTTCTGGTTCAAGAAGGACCTGGCCAGGCAGTTCGGGCTGAACTGTTCCCATGAGGGACTGGATCAAGACTGATTTGCCTATGGCTGGGTCTAAACTGGGGTGGCATGGTGACCAAAAGAACGATGGATGAAACCCAGATCTGTGACTGGAGGTGAATATTTGATTGTTTCCGCATTCCGTCCATCAATTGTGTTTTGCTTTGCTTTTGCCGCCATAAGTGTGCCGGGTATGCCCAGACGTGGGTCCCGGGCACACTGCCACTGGATTCAAGTTAGCCTGGCTGATGAAGGGTGAAACTCTGAAACCTGTCCCAGGATGCTTGTTTCCATTCCAAGAAGGACCTGACCTGGCAGTTCGGGCTGGACTGTTCCCATGAGGAACAGGGCCAAGACTGATTTGCATATGGCTTGGTCTAATATGGGGTGGCATGGTGAGCAAAAGAACAATGGATTAAACCTAGATCTGTGATTGATGGTGAATGTTTGATTGGTTCCGCCTTCTGTTCATCATTTGTGTTTTGCTTTGCTTTTGCCACAATAAGGGTGCTGGGTATACCCAGACGTGGGTACTGGGCTCATTACTCCACTGGATTCATGCTAGCCTGGCTGATGAATGGTGAAACCCTGAATCTTGTCCCAGGATGCTTGTTTCCGGTCCAAAAAGGACCTGGCCTGGCAGTTCGGGCTGGACTGTTCCCATGAGGAACAGGGTCAATACTGATTTGCATATGGTTGGGTCTAAACTGGGGTGGCATGGTGAGCCAAAGAACGATGGATTAAACCCAGATCTGTGACTGGTGGTGAATGTTTGATTGGTTCCATATTCCATCCATCATTTGTGTTTTGCTTTGCTTTTGCTGCCATAAGTGCGCCGGGTATGCCCAGACGTGGGTCCCTGGCTCACTATGTCACTGGATTCAAGCTAGCATGGCTGATGAAGGGTGAAACTCCTTAACCGGTCCCAGGATGCTTGTTTCCAATCCAAGAAGGACCTGGCCTGGCAGCTCGGGCTGAACTGTTCCCATGAGAAACAGTATCAAGACTGATTTGTATATGGCTGGGTCTAAACTGGGGTGGCAGGATGAGCAAAAGAACTATGGAATAAACCCAGATCTGTGACTCATAGTGAATGTTTGATTGGTTCCGCATTTCGTCCATCATTTGTGTTTTGCTTTGCTTTTGCTGCCATAAGTGCTCCGGGTATGCCCAGAGGTGGGTCCCTGGCTCACTATGTCACTGGATTCAAGCTAGCCTGGTTGATGAAGGCTGAAACTCTGAAACCAGTCCCAGGATGCTTGTTTCCGGTCCAAGAAGGACCTGGCCTGGCAGTTTGGGTTTGAACTGTTCCCATGAGGAACAGGATCAAGACTGATTTGCATATGGCTGGGTCTAAACTGGGGTGGCATGATGAGCAAAAGAAATATGGAATAAACCCAGATCTGTGACTGGGGGTGAATATTTGATTGGTTCCGCATTCTGTCCATCATTTGTGTTTTGCTTTGCTTTTGCTGCCATAAGTGCGCTGGGTATGCCCAGACGTGGGTCCTGGGCTCACTATGCCACTGGATTGAAGCTAGCTTGGCTGATGAAGGGTGAAATCCTTACACCGGTCCAAGGATGCTTGTTTGCGGTCCAAGAAGGACCTGGCCTGGCAGTTCGGTCGGGGACTGTTCCCATGATGAACAGGATCAAGACTGATTTGCCTATGGCTGGGTCTAAACTGGGGTGGCATGGTGAGCAAAAGAACAATGGATTAAACCAAGATCTGTGACTGGGGGTGAATATTTGATTGGTTCCGCATTCTGTCCATCATTTTTGTTTTGCTTTGCTTTTGACGCCATAAGTGCGCTGGTTATGCCCAGATGTGGGTCCTGGGCACACTGCCACTTGTTTCAAGCTGGCCTGGCTGATGAAGGGCAAAACCCCGAAAGCGGTCCCAGGATGCTTGTTTCCGGTCCAAGAAGGACCTGGCTTGGCAGTTCGGGCTGGACGTTTCCATGAGGAACAGGATCAAGACTAATTTCCATATGGCTGGTTCTAAACTGGGGTGGCATGGTGAGCAAAAGAACAATGGATTAAACCCAGATCTGTGACTCGTAGTGAATGTTTGATTGGTTCCGCCTTCTATCCATCATTTGTGTTTTTCTTTGCTTTTGCCGACATAAGTGCGCCGAGTATACCAAGACGTGGGTCCTGGGCTCACTATGCCACTGGATTCAAGCTAGCCTGGCTGATGAAGGGTGAAACCCTGAAACCGGACCCAGGATGCTTGTTTCCGATCTAAGAAGGACCTGACCTGGCAGTTCTGGCTGGTGTGTTCCCATGAGGAACAGGGCCAAGACTGATTTGCATATGGCTTGGTCTAAACTGGGGTGGCATGGTGAGCAATAGAACGATGGATTAAAACCAGATCTGTGATTGGTGGTGAATGTTTGATTGGTTCTGCCTTCTGTTCATCATTTGTGTTTTGCTTTGCTTTTGCCGCCATAAGTGCACTGGATATACCCAGATGTGGGTCCTGGGCTCACTATGCCACTGGATTCAAGCTGGCCTGGCTGATGAAGGGTGAAACTCTGAAACCAGTCCCAGGATGCTTGTTTCTGGTTCAAGAAGGACCTGGCCAGGCAGTTCGGGCTGAACTGTTCCCATGAGGGACTGGATCAAGACTGATTTGCCTATGGCTGGGTCTAAACTGGGGTGGCATGGTGAGCAAAAGAACGATGGATGAAACCCAGATCTGTGACTGGAGGTGAATATTTGATTGTTTCCGCATTCCGTCCATCAATTGTGTTTTGCTTTGCTTTTGCCGCCATAAGTGTGCCGGGTATGCCCAGACGTGGGTCCCGGGCACACTGCCACTGGATTCAAGTTAGCCTGGCTGATGAAGGGTGAAACTCTGAAACCTGTCCCAGGATGCTTGTTTCCATTCCAAGAAGGACCTGACCTGGCAGTTCGGGCTGGACTGTTCCCATGAGGAACAGGGCCAAGACTGATTTGCATATGGCTTGGTCTAATATGGGGTGGCATGGTGAGCAAAAGAACAATGGATTAAACCTAGATCTGTGATTGATGGTGAATGTTTGATTGGTTCCGCCTTCTGTTCATCATTTGTGTTTTGCTTTGCTTTTGCCACAATAAGGGTGCTGGGTATACCCAGACGTGGGTACTGGGCTCATTACTCCACTGGATTCATGCTAGCCTGGCTGATGAATGGTGAAACCCTGAATCTTGTCCCAGGATGCTTGTTTCCGGTCCAAAAAGGACCTGGCCTGGCAGTTCGGGCTGGACTGTTCCCATGAGGAACAGGGTCAATACTGATTTGCATATGGTTGGGTCTAAACTGGGGTGGCATGGTGAGCCAAAGAACGATGGATTAAACCCAGATCTGTGACTGGTGGTGAATGTTTGATTGGTTCCATATTCCATCCATCATTTGTGTTTTGCTTTGCTTTTGCTGCCATAAGTGCGCCGGGTATGCCCAGACGTGGGTCCCTGGCTCACTATGTCACTGGATTCAAGCTAGCATGGCTGATGAAGGGTGAAACTCCTTAACCGGTCCCAGGATGCTTGTTTCCAATCCAAGAAGGACCTGGCCTGGCAGCTCGGGCTGAACTGTTCCCATGAGAAACAGTATCAAGACTGATTTGTATATGGCTGGGTCTAAACTGGGGTGGCAGGATGAGCAAAAGAACTATGGAATAAACCCAGATCTGTGACTCATAGTGAATGTTTGATTGGTTCCGCATTCTGTCCATCATTTGTGTTTTGCTTTGCTTTTGCTGCCATAAGTGCTCCGGGTATGCCCAGAGGTGGGTCCCTGGCTCACTATGTCACTGGATTCAAGCTAGCCTGGTTGATGAAGGCTGAAACTCTGAAACCAGTCCCAGGATGCTTGTTTCCGGTCCAAGAAGGACCTGGCCTGGCAGTTTGGGTTTGAACTGTTCCCATGAGGAACAGGATCAAGACTGATTTGCATATGGCTGGGTCTAAACTGGGGTGGCATGATGAGCAAAAGAAATATGGAATAAACCCAGATCTGTGACTGGGGGTGAATATTTGATTGGTTCCGCATTCTGTCCATCATTTGTGTTTTGCTTTGCTTTTGCTGCCATAAGTGCGCTGGGTATGCCCAGACGTGGGTCCTGGGCTCACTATGCCACTGGATTGAAGCTAGCTTGGCTGATGAAGGGTGAAATCCTTAAACCGGTCCAAGGATGCTTGTTTGCGGTCCAAGAAGGACCTGGCCTGGCAGTTCGGTCGGGGACTGTTCCCATGATGAACAGGATCAAGACTGATTTGCCTATGGCTGGGTCTAAACTGGGGTGGCATGGTGAGCAAAAGAACAATGGATTAAACCAAGATCTGTGACTGGGGGTGAATATTTGATTGGTTCCGCATTCTGTCCATCATTTTTGTTTTGCTTTGCTTTTGGCGCCATAATTGCGCCGGTTATGCTCAGACGTGGGTCCTGGGCACACTGCCACTGGTTTCAAGCTGGCCTGGCTGATGAAGGGCAAAACCCCGAAACCGGTCCCAGGATGCTTTTTTTCCGGTCCAAGAAGGACCTGGCTTGGCAGTTCGGGCTGGACTGTTTCCATGAGGAACAGGATCAAGACTGATTTGCATATGGCTGGGTCTAAACTGGGGTGGCATGGTGAGCAAAAGAACAATGGATTAAACCCAGATCTGTCACTCGTAGTGAATCTTTGATTGGTTCCACCTTCTGTCCATCATTTGTGTTTTGCTTTGCTTTTGCCGACATAAGTGCGCCGGGTATACCAAGACGTGGGTCCTGGGCTCACTATGCCACTGGATTCAAGCTAGCCTGGCTGATGAAGGGTGAAACCCTGAAACCGGCCCCAAGATGCTTGTTTACGATACAAGAATGACCGGACCTGGCAGTTCTGGCTGGTGTGTTCCCATGAGGAACAGGGCCAAAACTGATTTGCATATGGCTTGATCTAAAATGGGGTGGCATGGTGAGCAAAAGAACGATGGATTAAACCCAGATCTGTGATTGGTGGTGAATGTTTGATTGGTTCTGCCTTCTGTTCATCATTTGTGTTTTGCTTTGCTTTTGCCGCCATAAGTGCACTGGGTATACCCAGATGTGGGTCCTGGGGTCACTATGTCACTGGATTCAAGCTGGCCTGGCTGATGAAGGGTGAAAATCTGAAACCAGTCCCAGGATGCTTGTTTCTGGTTCAAGAAGGACCTGGCCTGGCAGTTCGGGCTGAACTGTTCCCATGAGGAACAGGATCAAGACTGATTTGCCTATGGCTGTGTCTAAACTGGGTTGGCATGGTGAGCAAAAGAACAATGGATTAAACCCAGATCTGTGACTGGGGGTGAATATTTGATTGGTTCCGCATTCCTTCCATCATTTGTGTTTTGCTTTGCTTTTGCCGCCATAAGTGCGCCGGGTATGCCCAGACGTGGGTCCCGGGCACACTGCCACTGGATTCAAGCTTGCCTGGCTGATGAAGGGTGAAATTCTGAAACCGGTCCCAGGATGCTTGTTTCCGGTCCAAGAAAGACCTGGCCTGGCAGTTCGGGCTGAACTGTTCCCATGAGGAACAGGATCAAGACTGATTTGCATGTGGCTGGGTCTAAACTGGGGTGGCATGATGAGCAAAAGAACTATGGATTAAACCCAGATCTGTGACTGGCGGTGAATATTTGATTAGTTCCGCATTCTGTCCATCATTTGTGTTTTGCTTTGCTTTTGCTGCCATGAGTGCGCTGGGTATGCCCAGTCGTGGGTCCTGGGCTCACTATGCCACTGAATTCAAGCTAGCCTGGCTGATGAAGGGTGAAATCCTTAAACCGGTCCAGGGATGCTTGTTTCCGGTCCTAGAAGGACCTGACCTGGCAGTTCGGGATGGACTGTTCCCATGAGGAACAGGGTCAGTACTGATTTGCATATAGTTGGGTCTAAAGTGGAGTGGCATGGTGAGCAAAAGAACAATGGATTAAACCCAGATCTTTGACTGGGGGTGAATGTTTGATTGGTTCCACATTCCTTCCATAATTTGTGTTTTGCTTTGCTTTTGCTGCCATAAGGGCGCCGGGTATGCCCAGACGTGGGTCCCTGGCTCACTATGTCACTGGATTCAAGCTAGCCTGGCTGATGAAGGGTGAAACTCTGAAACCGGTCCCAGGATGCTTGTTTCCGGTCCAAGAAGGACCTGGCCTGGCAGTTCGGACTGAACTGTTCCCATGAGGAACAGGATCAAGACTGATTTGCATATGGCTGGGTCTAAACTGGGGTGGCATGATGAGCAAAAGAACTATGGATTAAACCCAGATCTGTGACTGGGGGTGAATATTTGATTGGTTCCGCCTTCTGTCCATCATTTGTGCTTTGCTTTGCTGTTGATGCCATAAGTGCGCTGAGTATGCCCAGACATGGGTCCTGGGCTCACTATGCCACTGGATTCAAGCTAGCCTGGCTGATGAAGGGTGAAACCCTGAAACCGGTCCCAAGATGCTTGTTTCCGATCCAAGAAGGACCTGACCTGGCAGTTCGGGCTGGACTGTTCCCATGAGGAACAGGGCCAAGACTGATTTGCATATGGCTTTGTCTAATCTGGGGTGGCATATTGAGCAAAAGAACGATGGATTAAACCCAGATCTGTGATTGGTGGTGAATGTTTGATTGGTTCCACCTTCTGTTCATCATTTGTGTTTTACTTTGCTTTTGCCACAATAAGGGTGCTGGGTATACCCAGACGTGGGTACTGGGCTCACTACGCCACTGGATTCATGCTAGCCTGGCTGATGAAGGGTGAAACTCTGAAACTTGTCCCAGGATGGTTGTTTCCGGTCCAAAAAGGACCTGGCCTGGCAGTTCGGGCTGGACTGTTCCCATGAGGAACAGGGTCAATACTGATTTGCATATGGTTGGGTCTAAACTGGGGTGGCATGGTGAGCCAAAGAACGATGGATTAAACCCAGATCTGTGACTGGGGGTGAATGTTTGATTGGTTTCATATTCCATCCATCATTTGTGTTTTGCTTTGCTTTTGCTACCATAAGTGCGCCGGGTATGCCCAGACGTTGGTCCCTGGCTCACTATGTCACTGGATTCAAGCTAGCCTGGCTGATGAAGGGTGAAACTCCTTAACCGGTCCCAGGATGCTTGTTTCCAGTCCAAGAAGGACCTGGCCTGGCAATTCGGGCTGAACTGTTCCCATGAGAAACAGTATCAAGACTGATTTGCATATGGCTGGGTCTAAACTGGGGTGGCATGATGAGCAAAAGAACTATGGATTAAATCCAGATCTGTGACTCGTAGTGAATGTTTGATTGGTTCCGCATTCCGTCCATCATTTGTGTTTTGCTTTGCTTTTGCTGCCATAAGTGCTCCGGGTATGCCCAGACGTGGGTCCCTGGCTCACTATGTCACTGGATTCAAGCTAGCCTGGCTGATGAAGGCTGAAACTCTGAAACCAGTCCCAGGATGCTTGTTTCCGGTCCAAGAAGGACCTGGCATGGCAGTTCGGGCTGAACTGTTCCCATGAGGAACAGGATCAAGACTGATTTGCATATGGCTGGGTCTAAACTGGGGTGGCATGATGAGCAAAATAAATATGGATTAAACCCAGATCTGTGACTGGGGGTGAATATTTGATTGGTTCCGCATTCTGTCCATCATTTGTGTTTTGCTTTGCTTTTGCTGCCATAAGTGCGCTGGGTATGCCCAGACGTGGGTCCTGGGCTCACTATGCCACTGGATTGAAGCTAGCCTGGCTGATGAAGGGTGAAATCCTTAAACCGGTCCAAGGATGCTTGTTTGCGGTCCAAGAAGGACCTGGCCTGGCAGTTCGGGCGGGGACTGTTCCCATGATGAACAGGATCAAGACTGATTTGCCTATGGCTGGGTCTAAACTGGGGTGGCATGGTGAGCAAAAGAACAATGGATTAAACCAAGATCTGTGACTGGGGGTGAATATTTGATTGGTTCCGCATTCCGTCCATCATTTTTGTTTTGCTTTGCTTTTGCCGCCATAATTGCGCCGGTTATGCCCAGACGTGGGTCCTGGGCACACTGCCACTGGTTTCAAGCTGGCCTGGCTGATGAAGGGCAAAACCCCGAAAACTGTCCCAGGATGCTTGTTTCCGGTCCAAGAAGGACCTGGCTTGGCAGTTCGGGCTGGACTGTTTCCATGAGGAACAGGATCAAGACTGATTTGCATATGGCTGGGTCTAAACTGGGGTGGCATGGTGAGCAAAAGAACAATGGATTAAACCCAGATCTGTGACTCGTAGTGAATGTTTGATTGGTTCCGCCTTCGGTCCATCATTTGTGTTTTCCTTTGCTTTTGCTGACATAAGTGCGCCGGGTATACCAAGACGTGGGTCCTGGGCTCACTATGCCACTGGATTTAAGCTAACCTGGCTGATGAAGGGTGAAACCCTGAAACCGGCCCCAGGATGCTTGTTTCCGATCCAAGAAGGTCCGGACCTGGCAGTTCTGGCTGGTGTGTTCCCATGAGGAACAGGGCCAAGACTGATTTGCATATGGCTTGGTCTAAACTGGGGTGGCATGGTGAGCAAAAGAATGATGGATTAAACCCAGATCTGTGATTGGTGGTGAATGTTTGATTGGTTCTGGCTTCTGTTCATCATTTGTGTTTTGCTTTGCTTTTGCCGCCATAAGTGCTCCGGGTATGGTCAGACGTTGGTCCCTGGCTCACTATGTCACTGGATTCAAGCTAGCCTGGCTGATGAAGGCTGAAACTCTGAAACCAGTCCCAGGATGCTTGTTTCCGGTCCAAGAAGGACCTGGACTGGCAGTTCGGGTTGAACTGTTCCCATGATGAACAGGATCAAGACTGATTTGCCTATGGCTGGGTCTAAACTGGGGTGGCATGGTGAGCAAAAGAACAATGGATTAAACCAAGATCTGTGACTGGGGGTGAATATTTGATTGGTTCCGCATTCTGTCCATCATTTTTCTTTTGCTTTGCTTTTGGCGCCATAATTGGGCCGGTTATGCCCAGACGTGGGTCCTGGGCACACTGCCACTGGTTTCAAGCTGGCCTGGCTGATGAAGGGCAAAACCCCGAAACCGGTCCCAGGATGCTTTTTTTCCGGTCCAATAAGGACCTGGCCTGGCAGTTCGGGCTGGCCTGTTTCCATGAGGAACAGGATCAAGACTGATTTGCATATGGCTTGGTCTAAACTGGGGTGGCATGGTGAGCAAAAGAACAATGGATTAAACCCAGATCTGTGACTCGTAGTGAATCTTTGATTGGTTCCACCTTCTGTCCATCATTTGTGTTTTGCTTTGCTTTTGCCGACATAAGTGCACCGGGTATACCCAGATGTGGGTCCTGGGC
Organism: Pleurodeles waltl; assembly: GCF_031143425.1. NCBI lineage: Eukaryota > Metazoa > Chordata > Amphibia > Caudata > Salamandridae > Pleurodeles > Pleurodeles waltl. Next base: position 524,524,703 of record NC_090442.1, read on the forward strand.
TCACTATGCCACTGGATTCAAGCTGGCCTGGCTGATGAAGGGTGAAAATCTGAAACCGGCCCCAGGATGCTTGTTTCCGATCCAAGAAGGACCGGACCTGGCAGTTCTGGCTGGTGTGTTCCCATGAGGAACAGGGCCAAGACTGATTTGCATATGGCATGGTCTAAACTGGGGTGGCATGGTGAGCAAAAGAACGATGGATTAAACCCAGATCTGTGATTGGTGGTGAATGTTTGATTGGTTCTGGCTTCTGTTCATCATTTGTGTTTTGCTTTGCTTTTGCCGCCATAAGTGCTCCGGGTATGGTCAGATGTTGGTCCCTGGCTCACTATGTCACTGGATTCAAGCTAGCCTGGCTGATGAAGGCTGAAACTCTGAAACCAGTCCCAGGATGCTTGTTTCCGGTCCAAGAAGGACCTGGACTGGCAGTTCGGGCTGAACTGTTCCCATGATGAACAGGATCAAGACTGATTTGCCTATGGCTGGGTCTAAACTGGGGTGGCATGGTGAGCAAAAGAACAATGGATTAAACCAAGATCTGTGACTGGGGGTGAATATTTGATTGGTTCCGCATTCGGTCCATCATTTTTCTTTTGCTTTGCTTTTGGCGCCATAATTGCGCCGGTTATGCCCAGACGTGGGTCCTGGGCACACTGCCACTGGTTTCAAGCTGGCCTGGCTGATGAAGGGCAAAACCCCGAAACCGGTCCCAGGATGCTTTTTTTCCGGTCCAAGAAGGACCTGGCCTGGCAGTTCGGGCTGGCCTGTTTCCATGAGGAACAGGATCAAGACTGATTTGCATATGGCTTGGTCTAAACTGGGGTGGCATGGTGAGCAAAAGAACAATGGATTAAACCCAGATCTGTGACTCGTAGTGAATCTTTGATTGGTTCCACCTTCTGTCCATCATTTGTGTTTTGCTTTGCTTTTGCCGACATAAGTGCACCGGGTATACCAAGACGTGGGTCCTGGGCTCACTATGCCACTGGATTCAAGCTAGCCTGGCTGATGAAGGGTGAAACCCTGAAACCGGCCCCAAGATGCTTGTTTCCGATCCAAGAATGACCGGATCTGGCAGTTCTGGCTGGTGTGTTCCCATGAGGAACAGGGCCAAGACTGATTTGCATATGGCTTGATCTAAACTGGGGTGGCATGGTGAGCAAAAGAACGATGGATTAAACCCAGATCTGTGATTGGTGGTGAATGTTTGATTGGTTCTGCCTTCTGTTCATCATTTGTGTTTTGCTTTGCTTTTGCCGCCATAAGTGCACTGGGTATACCCAGATGTGGGTCCTGGGCTCACTATGCCACTGGATTCAAGCTGGCCTGGCTGATGAAGGGTGAAAATCTGAAACCAGTCCCAGGATGCTTGTTTCTGGTTCAAGAAGGACCTGGCCTGGCAGTTCGGGCTGAACTGTTCCCATGAGGAACAGGATCAAGACTGATTTGCCTATGGCTGGGTCTAAACTGGGTTGGCATGGTGAGCAAAAGAACGATGGATTAAACCCAGATCTGTGACTGGGGGTGAATATTTGATTGGTTCCGCATTCCGTCCATCATTTGTGTTTTGCTTTGGTTTTGCCGCCATAAGTGCGCCGGGTATGCCCAGACGTGGGTCCCGGGCACACTGCCACTGGATTCAAGCTTGCCTGGCTGATGAAGGGTGAAACTCTGAAACCGGTCCCAGGATGCTTGTTTCCGGTCCAAGAAAGACCTGGCCTGGCAGTTCGGGCTGAACTGTTCCCATGAGGAACAGGATCAAGACTGATTTGCATGTGGCTGGGTCTAAACTGGGGTGGCATGATGAGCAAAAGAACTACGGATTAAACCCAGATCTGTGACTGGGGGTGAATATTTGATTGGTTCCGCATTCTGTCCATCATTTGTGTTTTGCTTTGCTTTTGCTGCCATGAGCGCGCTGGGTATGCCCAGACGTGGGTCCTGGGCTCACTATGCCACTGAATTCAAGCTAGCCTGGCTGATGAAGGGTGAAATCCTTAAACCGGTCCAGGGATGCTTGTTTCCGGTCCAAGAAGGACCTGACCTGGCATTTCGGGATGGACTGTTCCCATGAGGAACAGGGTCAATACTGATTTGCATATGGTTGGGTCTAAACTGGGGTGGCATGGTGAGCAAAAGAACGATGGATTAAACCCAGATCTTTGACTGGGGGTGAATGTTTGATTGGTTCCACATTCCTTCCATCATGTGTGTTTTGCTTTGCTTTTGCTGCCATAAGGGCGCCGGGTATGCCCAGACGTGGGTCCCTGGCTCACTATGTCACTGGATTCAAGCTAGCCTGGCTGATGAAGGGTGAAACTCTGAAACTGGTCCCAGGATGCTTGTTTCCGGTCCAAGAAGGACCTGGCCTGGCAGTTCGGGCTGAACTGTTCCCATGAGGAACAGGATCAAGACTGATTTGCATATAGCTGGGTCTAAACTGGGGTGGCATGATGAGCAAAAGAACTATGGATTAAACCCAGATCTGTGACTGGGGGTGAATATTTGATTGGTTCCGCCTTCTGTCCATCATTTGTGCTTTGCTTTGCTGTTGATGCCATAAGTGCGCTGAGTATGCCCAGACATGGGTCCTGGGCTCACTATGCCACTGGATTCAAGCTAGCCTGGCTGATGAAGGGTGAAACCCTGAAACCGGTCCCAAGATGCTTGTTTCCGATCCAAGAAGGAACTGACCTGGCAGTTCGGGCTGGACTGTTCCCATGAGGAACAGGACCAAGACTGATTTGCATATGGCTTTGTCTAATCTGGGGTGGCATGTTGAGCAAAAGAACGATGGATTAAACCCAGATCTGTGATTGGTGGTGAATGTTTGATTGGTTCCGCCTTCTGTTCATCATTTGTGTTTTACTTTGCTTTTGCCACAATAAGGGTGCTGGGTATACCCAGAAGTGGGTACTGGGCTCACTACGCCACTGGATTCATGCTAGCCTGGCTGATGAAGTGTGAAACTCTGAAACTTGTCCCAGGATGCTTGTTTCCGGTCCAAAAAGGACCTGGCCTGGCAGTTCGGGCTGGACTGTTCCCATGAGGAACAGGGTCAATACTGATTTGCATATGGTTGGGTCTAAACTGGGGTGGCATGGTGAGCCAAAGAACGATGGATTAAACCCAGATCTGTGACTGGGGGTGAATGTTTGATTGGTTCCATATTCCATCCATCATTTGTGTTTTGCTTTGCTTTTGCTGCCATAAGTGCGCCGGGTATGCCCAGACGTGGGTCCCTGGCTCACTATGTCACTGGATTCAAGCTAGCCTGGCTGATGAAGGGTGAAACTCTTTAACCGGTCCCAGGATGCTTGTTTCCAGTCCAAGAAGGACCTGGCCTGGCAATTCGGGCTGAACTGTTCCCATGAGAAACAGTATCAAGACTGATTTGCATATGGCTGGGTCTAAACTGGGGTGGCATGATGAGCAAAAGAACTATGGATTAAACCCAGATCTGTGACTCGTAGTGAATGTTTGATTGGTTCCGCATTCCGTCCATCATTTGTGTTTTGCTTTGCTTTTGCCGCCATAAGTGCTCCGGGTATGCCCAGACGTGGGTCCCTGGCTCACTATGTCACTGGATTCAAGCTAGCCTGGCTGATGAAGGCTGAAACTCTGAAACCAGTCTAAGGATGCTTGTTTCCGGTCCAAGAAGGACCTGGCCTGGCAGTTCGGGCTGGACTGTTCCCATGAGGAACAGGGTCAATACTGATTTGCATATGGTTGGGTCTAAACTGGGGTGGCATGGTGAGCCAAAGAACGATGGATTAAACCCAGATCTGTGACTGGGGGTGAATGTTTGATTGGTTCCATATTCCATCCATCATTTGTGTTTTGCTTTGCTTTTGCTGCCATAAGTGCGCTGGGTATGCCCAGACGTGGGTCCTGGGCTCACTATGCCACTGGATTGAAGCTAGCCTGGCTGATGAAGGGTGAAATCCTTAAACCGGTCCAAGGATGCTTGTTTGCGGTCCAAGAAGGACCTGGCCTGGCAGTTCGGGCGGGGACTGTTCCCATGATGAACAGGATCAAGACTGATTTGCCTATGGCTGGGTCTAAACTGGGGTGGCATGGTGAGCAAAAGAACAATGGATTAAACCAAGATCTGTGACTGGGGGTGAATATTTGATTGGTTCCGCATTCCGTCCATCATTTTTGTTTTGCTTTGCTTTTGCCGCCATAATTGCGCCGGTTATGCCCAGACGTGGGTCCTGGGCACACTGCCACTGGTTTCAAGCTGGCCTGGCTAATGAAGGGCAAAACCCCGAAAACTGTCCCAGGATGCTTGTTTCCGGTCCAAGAAGGACCTGGCTTGGCAGTTCGGGCTGGACTGTTTCCATGAGGAACAGGATCAAGACTGATTTGCATATGGCTGGGTCTAAACTGGGGTGGCATGGTGAGCAAAAGAACAATGGATTAAACGCAGATCTGAGACTTGTAGTGAATGTTTGATTGGTTGCGCCTTCTGTCCATCATTTGTGTTTTCCTTTGCTTTTGCCGACATAAGTGCACCGGGTATACCAAGACGTGGGTACTGGGCTCACTATGCCACTGGTTTCAAGCTGGCCTGGCTGATGAAGGGCAAAACCCCGAAAACGGTCCCAGGATGCTTGTTTCCGGTCCAAAAAGGACCTGGCCTGGCAGTTCGGTCTGGACTGTTCCCATGAGGAACAGGGTCAATACTGATTTGCATATGGTTGGGTCTAAACTGGGGTGGCATGGTGAGCAAAAGAACGATGGATTAAACCCAGATCTGTGATTGGTGGTGAATGTTTGATTGGTTCTGCCTTCTGTTCATCATTTGTGTTTTGCTTTGCTTTTGCCGCCATAAGTGCACTGGGTATACCCAGATGTGGGTCCTGGGCTCACTATGCCACTGGATTCAAGCTGGCCTGGCTGATGAAGGGTGAAACTCTGAAACCAGTCCCAGGATGCTTGTTTCTGGTTCAAGAAGGACCTGACCTGGCAGTTCGGGCTGAACTGTTCCCATGAGGAACAGGATCAAGACTGATTTGCCTATGGCTGGGTCTAAACTGGGTTGGCATGGTGAGCAAAAGAACGATGGATTAAACCCAGATCTGTGACTGGGGGTGAATATTTGATTGGTTCCGCATTCCGTCCATCATTTGTGTTTTGCTTTGCTTTTGCTGCCATGAGTGCGCTGGGTATGCCCAGACGTGGGTCCTGGGCTCACTATGCCACTGAATTCAAGCTACCCTGTCTGATGAAGGGTGAAATCCTTAAACCGGTCCAGGGATGCTTGTTTCTGGTCCAAGAAGGACCTGACCTGGCAGTTCGGGATGGACTGTTCCCATGAGGAACAGGGTCAATACTGATTTGCATATGGTTGGGTCTAAACTGGGGTGGCATGGTGAGCAAAAGTACGATGGATTAAACCCAGATCTTTGACTGGGGGTGAATGTTTGATTGGTTCCACATTCCTTCCATCATTTGTGTTTTGCTTTGCTTTTGCTGCCATAAGGGCGCCGGGTATGCCCAGACGTGGGTCCCTGGCTCACTATGTCACTGGATTCAAGCTAGCCTGGCTGATGAAGGGTGAAACTCTGAAACCGGTCCCAGGATGCTTGTTTCCGGTCCAAGAAGGACCTGGCCTGGCAGTTCGGGCTGAACTGTTCCCATGAGGAACAGGATCAAGACTGATTTGCATATGGCTGGGTCTAAACTGGGGTGGCATGATGAGCAAAAGAACTATGGATTAAACCCAGATCTGTGACTGGGGGTGAATATTTGATTGGTTCCGCCTTCTGTCCATCATTTGTGTTTTGCTTTGCTGTTGCTGCCATAAGTGCGCTGAGTATGCCCAGACGTGGGTCCTGGGCTCACTATGTCACTGGATTCAAGCTAGCCTGGCTGATGAAGGGTGAAACCCTGAAACCGGTCCCAGGATGCTTGTTTCCGATCCAAGAAGGACCTGACCTGGCAGTTCGGGCTGGACTGTTCCCATGAGGATCAGGGCCAAGACTGATTTGCATATGGCTTGGTCTAATCTGGGGTGGCATGGTGAGCAAAAGAACGATGGATTAAACCCAGATCTGTGATTGGTGGTGAATGTTTGATTGGTTCCGCCTTCTGTTCATCATTTGTGTTTTACTTTGCTTTTGCCACAATAAGGGTGCTGGGTATACCCAGACGTGGGTACTGGGCTCACTACGCCACTGGATTCATGGTAGCCTGGCTGATGAAGGGTGAAACCCTGAAACTTGTCCCAGGATGCTTGTTTCCGGTCCAAAAAGGACCTGGACTGGCAGTTCGGGCTGGACTGTTTCCATGAGGAACAGGGTCAATACTGATTTGCATATGGTTGGGTCTAAACTGGGGTGGCATGGTGAGCCAAAGAACGATGGATTAAACCCAGATCTGTGACTGGGGTTGAATGTTTGATTGGTTCCATATTCCATCCATCATTTGTGTTTTGCTTTGCTTTTGCTGCCATAAGTGCGCCGGGTATGCCCAGACGTGGGTCCCTGGCTCACTATGTCACTGGATTCAAGCTAGCCTGGCTGATGAAGGGTGAAACTCCTTAACCAGTCCCAGGATGCTTGTTTCCAGTCCAAGAAGGACCTGGCCTGGCAATTCTGGCTGAACTGTTCCCATGAGAAACAGTATCAAGACTGATTTGCATATGGCTGGGTCTAAACTGGGGTGGCATGATGAGCAAAAGAACTATGGATTAAACCCAGATCTGTGACTCATAGTGAATGTTTGATTGGTTCCGCATTCCGTCCATCATTTGTGTTTTGCTTTGCTTTTGCTGCCATAAGTGCTCCGGGTATGCCCAGACGTGGGTCCCTGGCTCACTATGTCACTGGATTCAAGCTAGCCTGGCTGATGAAGGCTGAAACTCTGAAACCAGTCCCAGGATGCTTGTTTCCGGTCCAAGAAGGACCTGGCCTGGCAGTTCGGGCTGAACTGTTCCCATGAGGAACAGGATCAAGACTGATTTGCCTATGGCTGGGTCTAAACTGGGTTGGCATGGTGAGCAAAAGAACGATGGATTAAACCCAGATCTGTGACTGGGGGTGAATATTTGATTGGTTCCGCATTCCGTCCATCATTTGTGTTTTGCTTTGGTTTTGCCGCCATAAGTGCGCCGGGTATGCCCAGACGTGGGTCCCGGGCACACTGCCACTGGATTCAAGCTTGCCTGGCTGATGAAGGGTGAAACTCTGAAACCGGTCCCAGGATGCTTGTTTCCGGTCCAAGAAAGACCTGGCCTGGCAGTTCGGGCTGAACTGTTCCCATGAGGAACAGGATCAAGACTGATTTGCATGTGGCTGGGTCTAAACCAGTGTGGCATGATGAGCAAAAGAACTATGGATTAAACCCAGATCTGTGACTGGGGGTGAATATTTGATTGGTTCCGCATTCTGTCCATCATTTGTGTTTTGCTTTGCTTTTGCTGCCATGAGTGCGCTGGGTATGCCCAGACGTGGGTCCTGGGCTCACTATGCCACTGAATTCAAGCTAGCCTGGCTGATGAAGGGTGAAATCCTTTAACCGGTCCAGGGATGCTTGTTTCCGGTCCAAGAAGGACCTGACCTGGCAGTTCGGGATGGACTGTTCCCATGAGGAACAGGGTCAATACTGATTTGCATATGGTTGGGTCTAAACTGGGGTAGCATGGTGAGCAAAAGAACGATGGATTAAACCCAGATCTTTGACTGGGGGTGAATGTTTGATTGGTTCCACATTCCTTCCATCATTTGTGTTTTGCTTTGCTTTTGCTGCCATATGGGCGCCGGGTATGCCCAGACGTGGGTCCCTGGCTCACTATGTCACTGGATTCAAGCTAGCCTGGCTGATGAAGGGTGAAACTCTGAAACCGGTCCCAGGATGCTTGTTTCCGGTCCAAGAAGGACCTGGCCTGGCAGTTCGGGCTGAACTGTTCCCATGAGGAACAGGATCAAGACTGATTTGCATATGGCTGGGTCTAAACTGGGGTGGCATGATGAGCAAAAGAACTATGGATTAAACCCAGATCTGTGACTGGGGGTGAATATTTGATTGGTTCCGCCTTCTGTCCATCATTTGTGCTTTGCTTTGCTGTTGATGCCATAAGTGCGCTGAGTATGCCCAGACATGGGTCCTGGGCTCACTATGCCACTGGATTCAAGCTAGCCTGGCTGATGAAGGGTGAAACCCTGAAACCGGTCCCAAGATGCTTGTTTCCGATCCAAGAAGGACCTGACCTGGCAGTTCGGGCTGGACTGTTCCCATGAGGAACAGGGCCAAGACTGATTTGCATATGGCTTTGTCTAATCTGGGGTGGCATGTTGAGCAAAAGAACGATGGATTAAACCCAGATCTGTGATTGGTGGTGAATGTTTGATTGGTTCCGCATTCTGTTCATCATTTGTGTTTTACTTTGCTTTTGCCACAATAAGGGTGCTGGGTATACTCAGACGTGGGTAATGGGCTCACTACGCCACTGGATTCATGCTAGCCTGGCTGATGAAGGGTGAAACTCTGAAACTTGTCCCAGGATGCTTGTTTCCGGTCCAAAAAGGACCTGGCCTGGCAGTTCAGGCTGGACTGTTCCCATGAGGAACAGGGTCAATACTGATTTGCATATGGTTGGGTCTAAACTGGGGTGGCATGGTGAGCCAAAGAACGATGGATTAAACCCAGATCTGTGACTGGGGGTGAATGTTTGATTGGTTCCATATTCCATCCATCATTTGTGTTTTGCTTTGCTTTTGCTGCCATAAGTGCGCCGGGTATGCCCAGACGTGGGTCCTTGGCTCACTATGTCACTGGATTCAAGCTAGCCTGGCTGATGAAGGGTGAAACTCCTTAACCGGTCCCAGGATGCTTGTTTCCAGTCCAAGAAGGACCTGGCCTGGCAATTCGGGCTGAACTGTTCCCATGAGAAACAGTATCAAGACTGATTTGCATATGGCTGGGTCTAAACTGGGGTGGCATGATGAGCAATAGAACTATGGATTAAACCCAGATCTGTGACTCGTAGTGAATGTTTGATTGGTTCCGCATTCCGTCCATCATTTGTGTTTTGCTTCGCTTTTGCCGCCATAAGTGCTCCGGGTATGCCCAGACGTGGGTCCCTGGCTCACTATGTCACTGGATTCAAGCTAGCCTGGCTGATGAAGGCTGAAACTCTGAAACCAGTCCCAGGATGCTTGTTTCCGGTCCAAGAAGGACCTGGCCTGGCAGTTCGGGCTGAACTGTTCCCATGAGGAACAAGATCAAGACTGATTTGCATATGGCTGGGTCTAAACTGGGGTGGCATGATGAGCAAAATAAATATGGATTAAACCCAGATCTGTGACTGGGGGTGAATATTTGATTGGTTCCGCATTCTGTCCATCATTTGTGTTTTGCTTTGCTTTTGCTGCCATAAGTGCGCTGGGTATGCCCAGACGTGGGTCCTGGGCTCACTATGCCACTGGATTGAAGCTTGCCTGGCTGATGAAGGGTGAAATCCTTAAACCGGTCCAAGGATGCTTGTTTGCGGTCCAAGAAGGACCTGGCCTGGCAGTTCGGGCGGGGACTGTTCCCATGATGAACAGGATCAAGACTGATTTGCCTATGGCTGGGTCTAAACTGGGGTGGCATGGTGAGCAAAAGAACAATGGATTAAACCAAGATCTGTGACTGGGGGTGAATATTTGATTGGTTCCGCATTCCGTCCATCATTTTTGTTTTGCTTTGCTTTTGCCGCCATAATTGCGCCGGTTATGCCCAGACGTGGGTCCTGGGCACACTGCCACTGGTTTCAAGCTGGTCTGGCTGATGAAGGGCAAAACCCAGAAAACGGTCCCAGGATGCTTGTTTCCGGTCCAAGAAGGACCTGGCTTGGCAGTTCGGGCTGGACTGTTTCCATGAGGAACAGGATGAAGACTGATTTGCATATGGCTGGGTCTAAACTGGGGTGGCATGGTGAGCAAAAGAACAATGGATTAAACCCAGATCTGTGACTCGTAGTGAATGTTTGATTGGTTCCGCCTTCTGTCCATCATTTGTGTTTTCCTTTGCTTTTGCCGACATAAGTGCACCGGGTATACCAAGACGTGGGTCCTGGGCTCACTATGCCACTGGATTCAAGCTACCCTGGCTGATGAAGGGTGAAACCCTGAAACCGGCCCCAGGATGCTTGTTTCCGATCTAAGAAGGACCTGACCTGGCAGTTCTGGCTGGTGTGTTCCCATGAGGAACAGGGCCAAGACTGATTTGCATATGGCTTGGTCTAAACTGGGGTGGCATGGTGAGCAATAGAACGATGGATTAAAACCAGATCTGTGATTGGTGGTGAATGTTTGATTGGTTCTGCCTTCTGTTCATCATTTGTGTTTTGCTTTGCTTTTGCCGCCATAAGTGCACTGGATATACCCAGATGTGGGTCCTGGGCTCACTATGCCACTGGATTCAAGCTGGCCTGGCTGATGAAGGGTGAAACTCTGAAACCAGTCCCAGGATGCTTGTTTCTGGTTCAAGAAGGACCTGGCCAGGCAGTTCGGGCTGAACTGTTCCCATGAGGGACTGGATCAAGACTGATTTGCCTATGGCTGGGTCTAAACTGGGGTGGCATGGTGAGCAAAAGAACGATGGATGAAACCCAGATCTGTGACTGGAGGTGAATATTTGATTGTTTCCGCATTCCGTCCATCAATTGTGTTTTGCTTTGCTTTTGCCGCCATAAGTGTGCCGGGTATGCCCAGACGTGGGTCCCGGGCACACTGCCACTGGATTCAAGTTAGCCTGGCTGATGAAGGGTGAAACTCTGAAACCTGTCCCAGGATGCTTGTTTCCATTCCAAGAAGGACCTGACCTGGCAGTTCGGGCTGGACTGTTCCCATGAGGAACAGGGCCAAGACTGATTTGCATATGGCTTGGTCTAATATGGGGTGGCATGGTGAGCAAAAGAACAATGGATTAAACCTAGATCTGTGATTGATGGTGAATGTTTGATTGGTTCCGCCTTCTGTTCATCATTTGTGTTTTGCTTTGCTTTTGCCACAATAAGGGTGCTGGGTATACCCAGACGTGGGTACTGGGCTCATTACTCCACTGGATTCATGCTAGCCTGGCTGATGAATGGTGAAACCCTGAATCTTGTCCCAGGATGCTTGTTTCCGGTCCAAAAAGGACCTGGCCTGGCAGTTCGGGCTGGACTGTTCCCATGAGGAACAGGGTCAATACTGATTTGCATATGGTTGGGTCTAAACTGGGGTGGCATGGTGAGCCAAAGAACGATGGATTAAACCCAGATCTGTGACTGGTGGTGAATGTTTGATTGGTTCCATATTCCATCCATCATTTGTGTTTTGCTTTGCTTTTGCTGCCATAAGTGCGCCGGGTATGCCCAGACGTGGGTCCCTGGCTCACTATGTCACTGGATTCAAGCTAGCATGGCTGATGAAGGGTGAAACTCCTTAACCGGTCCCAGGATGCTTGTTTCCAATCCAAGAAGGACCTGGCCTGGCAGCTCGGGCTGAACTGTTCCCATGAGAAACAGTATCAAGACTGATTTGTATATGGCTGGGTCTAAACTGGGGTGGCAGGATGAGCAAAAGAACTATGGAATAAACCCAGATCTGTGACTCATAGTGAATGTTTGATTGGTTCCGCATTCTGTCCATCATTTGTGTTTTGCTTTGCTTTTGCTGCCATAAGTGCTCCGGGTATGCCCAGAGGTGGGTCCCTGGCTCACTATGTCACTGGATTCAAGCTAGCCTGGTTGATGAAGGCTGAAACTCTGAAACCAGTCCCAGGATGCTTGTTTCCGGTCCAAGAAGGACCTGGCCTGGCAGTTTGGGTTTGAACTGTTCCCATGAGGAACAGGATCAAGACTGATTTGCATATGGCTGGGTCTAAACTGGGGTGGCATGATGAGCAAAAGAAATATGGAATAAACCCAGATCTGTGACTGGGGGTGAATATTTGATTGGTTCCGCATTCTGTCCATCATTTGTGTTTTGCTTTGCTTTTGCTGCCATAAGTGCGCTGGGTATGCCCAGACGTGGGTCCTGGGCTCACTATGCCACTGGATTGAAGCTAGCTTGGCTGATGAAGGGTGAAATCCTTAAACCGGTCCAAGGATGCTTGTTTGCGGTCCAAGAAGGACCTGGCCTGGCAGTTCGGTCGGGGACTGTTCCCATGATGAACAGGATCAAGACTGATTTGCCTATGGCTGGGTCTAAACTGGGGTGGCATGGTGAGCAAAAGAACAATGGATTAAACCAAGATCTGTGACTGGGGGTGAATATTTGATTGGTTCCGCATTCTGTCCATCATTTTTGTTTTGCTTTGCTTTTGGCGCCATAATTGCGCCGGTTATGCTCAGACGTGGGTCCTGGGCACACTGCCACTGGTTTCAAGCTGGCCTGGCTGATGAAGGGCAAAACCCCGAAACCGGTCCCAGGATGCTTTTTTTCCGGTCCAAGAAGGACCTGGCTTGGCAGTTCGGGCTGGACTGTTTCCATGAGGAACAGGATCAAGACTGATTTGCATATGGCTGGGTCTAAACTGGGGTGGCATGGTGAGCAAAAGAACAATGGATTAAACCCAGATCTGTCACTCGTAGTGAATCTTTGATTGGTTCCACCTTCTGTCCATCATTTGTGTTTTGCTTTGCTTTTGCCGACATAAGTGCGCCGGGTATACCAAGACGTGGGTCCTGGGCTCACTATGCCACTGGATTCAAGCTAGCCTGGCTGATGAAGGGTGAAACCCTGAAACCGGCCCCAAGATGCTTGTTTACGATACAAGAATGACCGGACCTGGCAGTTCTGGCTGGTGTGTTCCCATGAGGAACAGGGCCAAAACTGATTTGCATATGGCTTGATCTAAAATGGGGTGGCATGGTGAGCAAAAGAACGATGGATTAAACCCAGATCTGTGATTGGTGGTGAATGTTTGATTGGTTCTGCCTTCTGTTCATCATTTGTGTTTTGCTTTGCTTTTGCCGCCATAAGTGCACTGGGTATACCCAGATGTGGGTCCTGGGGTCACTATGCCACTGGATTCAAGCTGGCCTGGCTGATGAAGGGTGAAAATCTGAAACCAGTCCCAGGATGCTTGTTTCTGGTTCAAGAAGGACCTGGCCTGGCAGTTCGGGCTGAACTGTTCCCATGAGGAACAGGATCAAGACTGATTTGCCTATGGCTGGGTCTAAACTGGGTTGGCATGGTGAGCAAAAGAACAATGGATTAAACCCAGATCTGTGACTGGGGGTGAATATTTGATTGGTTCCGCATTCCTTCCATCATTTGTGTTTTGCTTTGCTTTTGCCGCCATAAGTGCGCCGGGTATGCCCAGACGTGGGTCCCGGGCACACTGCCACTGGATTCAAGCTTGCCTGGCTGATGAAGGGTGAAATTCTGAAACCGGTCCCAGGATGCTTGTTTCCGGTCCAAGAAAGACCTGGCCTGGCAGTTCGGGCTGAACTGTTCCCATGAGGAACAGGATCAAGACTGATTTGCATGTGGCTGGGTCTAAACTGGGGTGGCATGATGAGCAAAAGAACTATGGATTAAACCCAGATCTGTGACTGGCGGTGAATATTTGATTAGTTCCGCATTCTGTCCATCATTTGTGTTTTGCTTTGCTTTTGCTGCCATGAGTGCGCTGGGTATGCCCAGTCGTGGGTCCTGGGCTCACTATGCCACTGAATTCAAGCTAGCCTGGCTGATGAAGGGTGAAATCCTTAAACCGGTCCAGGGATGCTTGTTTCCGGTCCTAGAAGGACCTGACCTGGCAGTTCGGGATGGACTGTTCCCATGAGGAACAGGGTCAGTACTGATTTGCATATAGTTGGGTCTAAAGTGGAGTGGCATGGTGAGCAAAAGAACAATGGATTAAACCCAGATCTTTGACTGGGGGTGAATGTTTGATTGGTTCCACATTCCTTCCATAATTTGTGTTTTGCTTTGCTTTTGCTGCCATAAGGGCGCCGGGTATGCCCAGACGTGGGTCCCTGGCTCACTATGTCACTGGATTCAAGCTAGCCTGGCTGATGAAGGGTGAAACTCTGAAACCGGTCCCAGGATGCTTGTTTCCGGTCCAAGAAGGACCTGGCCTGGCAGTTCGGACTGAACTGTTCCCATGAGGAACAGAATCAAGACTGATTTGCATATGGCTGGGTCTAAACTGGGGTGGCATGATGAGCAAAAGAACTATGGATTAAACCCAGATCTGTGACTGGGGGTGAATATTTGATTGGTTCCGCCTTCTGTCCATCATTTGTGCTTTGCTTTGCTGTTGATGCCATAAGTGCGCTGAGTATGCCCAGACATGGGTCCTGGGCTCACTATGCCACTGGATTCAAGCTAGCCTGGCTGATGAAGGGTGAAACCCTGAAACCGGTCCCAAGATGCTTGTTTCCGATCCAAGAAGGACCTGACCTGGCAGTTCGGGCTGGACTGTTCCCATGAGGAACAGGGCCAAGACTGATTTGCATATGGCTTTGTCTAATCTGGGGTGGCATATTGAGCAAAAGAACGATGGATTAAACCCAGATCTGTGATTGGTGGTGAATGTTTGATTGGTTCCACCTTCTGTTCATCATTTGTGTTTTACTTTGCTTTTGCCACAATAAGGGTGCTGGGTATACCCAGACGTGGGTACTGGGCTCACTACGCCACTGGATTCATGCTAGCCTGGCTGATGAAGGGTGAAACTCTGAAACTTGTCCCAGGATGGTTGTTTCCGGTCCAAAAAGGACCTGGCCTGGCAGTTCGGGCTGGACTGTTCCCATGAGGAACAGGGTCAATACTGATTTGCATATGGTTGGGTCTAAACTGGGGTGGCATGGTGAGCCAAAGAACGATGGATTAAACCCAGATCTGTGACTGGGGGTGAATGTTTGATTGGTTTCATATTCCATCCATCATTTGTGTTTTGCTTTGCTTTTGCTACCATAAGTGCGCCGGGTATGCCCAGACGTTGGTCCCTGGCTCACTATGTCACTGGATTCAAGCTAGCCTGGCTGATGAAGGGTGAAACTCCTTAACCGGTCCCAGGATGCTTGTTTCCAGTCCAAGAAGGACCTGGCCTGGCAATTCGGGCTGAACTGTTCCCATGAGAAACAGTATCAAGACTGATTTGCATATG
Source organism: Pleurodeles waltl (assembly GCF_031143425.1). Classification (NCBI taxonomy): domain Eukaryota; kingdom Metazoa; phylum Chordata; class Amphibia; order Caudata; family Salamandridae; genus Pleurodeles; species Pleurodeles waltl. The sequence continues at coordinate 524,539,799 of NC_090442.1, forward strand.
GCTGGGTCTAAACTGGGGTGGCATGATGAGCAAAAGAACTATGGATTAAATCCAGATCTGTGACTCGTAGTGAATGTTTGATTGGTTCCGCATTCCGTCCATCATTTGTGTTTTGCTTTGCTTTTGCTGCCATAAGTGCTCCGGGTATGCCCAGACGTGGGTCCCTGGCTCACTATGTCACTGGATTCAAGCTAGCCTGGCTGATGAAGGCTGAAACTCTGAAACCAGTCCCAGGATGCTTGTTTCCGGTCCAAGAAGGACCTGGCATGGCAGTTCGGGCTGAACTGTTCCCATGAGGAACAGGATCAAGACTGATTTGCATATGGCTGGGTCTAAACTGGGGTGGCATGATGAGCAAAATAAATATGGATTAAACCCAGATCTGTGACTGGGGGTGAATATTTGATTGGTTCCGCATTCTGTCCATCATTTGTGTTTTGCTTTGCTTTTGCTGCCATAAGTGCGCTGGGTATGCCCAGACGTGGGTCCTGGGCTCACTATGCCACTGGATTGAAGCTAGCCTGGCTGATGAAGGGTGAAATCCTTAAACCGGTCCAAGGATGCTTGTTTGCGGTCCAAGAAGGACCTGGCCTGGCAGTTCGGGCGGGGACTGTTCCCATGATGAACAGGATCAAGACTGATTTGCCTATGGCTGGGTCTAAACTGGGGTGGCATGGTGAGCAAAAGAACAATGGATTAAACCAAGATCTGTGACTGGGGGTGAATATTTGATTGGTTCCGCATTCCGTCCATCATTTTTGTTTTGCTTTGCTTTTGCCGCCATAATTGCGCCGGTTATGCCCAGACGTGGGTCCTGGGCACACTGCCACTGGTTTCAAGCTGGCCTGGCTGATGAAGGGCAAAACCCCGAAAACTGTCCCAGGATGCTTGTTTACGGTCCAAGAAGGACCTGGCTTGGCAGTTCGGGCTGGACTGTTTCCATGAGGAACAGGATCAAGACTGATTTGCATATGGCTGGGTCTAAACTGGGGTGGCATGGTGAGCAAAAGAACAATGGATTAAACCCAGATCTGTGACTCGTAGTGAATGTTTGATTGGTTCCGCCTTCGGTCCATCATTTGTGTTTTCCTTTGCTTTTGCTGACATAAGTGCGCCGGGTATACCAAGACGTGGGTCCTGGGCTCACTATGCCACTGGATTTAAGCTAACCTGGCTGATGAAGGGTGAAACCCTGAAACCGGCCCCAGGATGCTTGTTTCCGATCCAAGAAGGTCCGGACCTGGCATTTCTGGCTGGTGTGTTCCCATGAGGAACAGGGCCAAGACTGATTTGCATATGGCTTGGTCTAAACTGGGGTGGCATGGTGAGCAAAAGAATGATGGATTAAACCCAGATCTGTGATTGGTGGTGAATGTTTGATTGGTTCTGGCTTCTGTTCATCATTTGTGTTTTGCTTTGCTTTTGCCGCCATAAGTGCTCCGGGTATGGTCAGACGTTGGTCCCTGGCTCACTATGTCACTGGATTCAAGCTAGCCTGGCTGATGAAGGCTGAAACTCTGAAACCAGTCCCAGGATGCTTGTTTCCGGTCCAAGAAGGACCTGAACTGGCAGTTCGGGTTGAACTGTTCCCATGATGAACAGGATCAAGACTGATTTGCCTATGGCTGGGTCTAAACTGGGGTGGCATGGTGAGCAAAAGAACAATGGATTAAACCAAGATCTGTGACTGGGGGTGAATATTTGATTGGTTCCGCATTCTGTCCATCATTTTTCTTTTGCTTTGCTTTTGGCGCCATAATTGGGCCGGTTATGCCCAGACGTGGGTCCTGGGCACACTGCCACTGGTTTCAAGCTGGCCTGGCTGATGAAGGGCAAAACCCCGAAACCGGTCCCAGGATGCTTTTTTTCCGGTCCAATAAGGACCTGGCCTGGCAGTTCGGGCTGGCCTGTTTCCATGAGGAACAGGATCAAGACTGATTTGCATATGGCTTGGTCTAAACTGGGGTGGCATGGTGAGCAAAAGAACAATGGATTAAACCCAGATCTGTGACTCGTAGTGAATCTTTGATTGGTTCCACCTTCTGTCCATCATTTGTGTTTTGCTTTGCTTTTGCCGACATAAGTGCACCGGGTATACCCAGATGTGGGTCCTGGGCTCACTATGCCACTGGATTCAAGCTGGCCTGGCTGATGAAGGGTGAAAATCTGAAACCGGCCCCAGGATGCTTGTTTCCGATCCAAGAAGGACCGGACCTGGCAGTTCTGGCTGGTGTGTTCCCATGAGGAACAGGGCCAAGACTGATTTGCATATGGCATGGTCTAAACTGGGGTGGCATGGTGAGCAAAAGAACGATGGATTAAACCCAGATCTGTGATTGGTGGTGAATGTTTGATTGGTTCTGGCTTCTGTTCATCATTTGTGTTTTGCTTTGCTTTTGCCGCCATAAGTGCTCCGGGTATGGTCAGATGTTGGTCCCTGGCTCACTATGTCACTGGATTCAAGCTAGCCTGGCTGATGAAGGCTGAAACTCTGAAACCAGTCCCAGGATGCTTGTTTCCGGTCCAAGAAGGACCTGGACTGGCAGTTCGGGCTGAACTGTTCCCATGATGAACAGGATCAAGACTGATTTGCCTATGGCTGGGTCTAAACTGGGGTGGCATGGTGAGCAAAAGAACAATGGATTAAACCAAGATCTGTGACTGGGGGTGAATATTTGATTGGTTCCGCATTCGGTCCATCATTTTTCTTTTGCTTTGCTTTTGGCGCCATAATTGCGCCGGTTATGCCCAGACGTGGGTCCTGGGCACACTGCCACTGGTTTCAAGCTGGCCTGGCTGATGAAGGGCAAAACCCCGAAACCGGTCCCAGGATGCTTTTTTTCCGGTCCAAGAAGGACCTGGCCTGGCAGTTCGGGCTGGCCTGTTTCCATGAGGAACAGGATCAAGACTGATTTGCATATGGCTTGGTCTAAACTGGGGTGGCATGGTGAGCAAAAGAACAATGGATTAAACCCAGATCTGTGACTCGTAGTGAATCTTTGATTGGTTCCACCTTCTGTCCATCATTTGTGTTTTGCTTTGCTTTTGCCGACATAAGTGCACCGGGTATACCAAGACGTGGGTCCTGGGCTCACTATGCCACTGGATTCAAGCTAGCCTGGCTGATGAAGGGTGAAACCCTGAAACCGGCCCCAAGATGCTTGTTTCCGATCCAAGAATGACCGGATCTGGCAGTTCTGGCTGGTGTGTTCCCATGAGGAACAGGGCCAAGACTGATTTGCATATGGCTTGATCTAAACTGGGGTGGCATGGTGAGCAAAAGAACGATGGATTAAACCCAGATCTGTGATTGGTGGTGAATGTTTGATTGGTTCTGCCTTCTGTTCATCATTTGTGTTTTGCTTTGCTTTTGCCGCCATAAGTGCACTGGGTATACCCAGATGTGGGTCCTGGGCTCACTATGCCACTGGATTCAAGCTGGCCTGGCTGATGAAGGGTGAAAATCTGAAACCAGTCCCAGGATGCTTGTTTCTGGTTCAAGAAGGACCTGGCCTGGCAGTTCGGGCTGAACTGTTCCCATGAGGAACAGGATCAAGACTGATTTGCCTATGGCTGGGTCTAAACTGGGTTGGCATGGTGAGCAAAAGAACGATGGATTAAACCCAGATCTGTGACTGGGGGTGAATATTTGATTGGTTCCGCATTCCGTCCATCATTTGTGTTTTGCTTTGGTTTTGCCGCCATAAGTGCGCCGGGTATGCCCAGACGTGGGTCCCGGGCACACTGCCACTGGATTCAAGCTTGCCTGGCTGATGAAGGGTGAAACTCTGAAACCGGTCCCAGGATGCTTGTTTCCGGTCCAAGAAAGACCTGGCCTGGCAGTTCGGGCTGAACTGTTCCCATGAGGAACAGGATCAAGACTGATTTGCATGTGGCTGGGTCTAAACTGGGGTGGCATGATGAGCAAAAGAACTACGGATTAAACCCAGATCTGTGACTGGGGGTGAATATTTGATTGGTTCCGCATTCTGTCCATCATTTGTGTTTTGCTTTGCTTTTGCTTCCATGAGTGCGCTGGGTATGCCCAGACGTGGGTCCTGGGCTCACTATGCCACTGAATTCAAGCTAGCCTGGCTGATGAAGGGTGAAATCCTTAAACCGGTCCAGGGATGCTTGTTTCCGGTCCAAGAAGGACCTGACCTGGCATTTCGGGATGGACTGTTCCCATGAGGAACAGGGTCAATACTGATTTGCATATGGTTGGGTCTAAACTGGGGTGGCATGGTGAGCAAAAGAACGATGGATTAAACCCAGATCTTTGACTGGGGGTGAATGTTTGATTGGTTCCACATTCCTTCCATCATGTGTGTTTTGCTTTGCTTTTGCTGCCATAAGGGCGCCGGGTATGCCCAGACGTGGGTCCCTGGCTCACTATGTCACTGGATTCAAGCTAGCCTGGCTGATGAAGGGTGAAACTCTGAAACTGGTCCCAGGATGCTTGTTTCCGGTCCAAGAAGGACCTGGCCTGGCAGTTCGGGCTGAACTGTTCCCATGAGGAACAGGATCAAGACTGATTTGCATATAGCTGGGTCTAAACTGGGGTGGCATGATGAGCAAAAGAACTATGGATTAAACCCAGATCTGTGACTGGGGGTGAATATTTGATTGGTTCCGCCTTCTGTCCATCATTTGTGCTTTGCTTTGCTGTTGATGCCATAAGTGCGCTGAGTATGCCCAGACATGGGTCCTGGGCTCACTATGCCACTGGATTCAAGCTAGCCTGGCTGATGAAGGGTGAAACCCTGAAACCGGTCCCAAGATGCTTGTTTCCGATCCAAGAAGGAACTGACCTGGCAGTTCGGGCTGGACTGTTCCCATGAGGAACAGGACCAAGACTGATTTGCATATGGCTTTGTCTAATCTGGGGTGGCATGTTGAGCAAAAGAACGATGGATTAAACCCAGATCTGTGATTGGTGGTGAATGTTTGATTGGTTCCGCCTTCTGTTCATCATTTGTGTTTTACTTTGCTTTTGCCACAATAAGGGTGCTGGGTATACCCAGAAGTGGGTACTGGGCTCACTACGCCACTGGATTCATGCTAGCCTGGCTGATGAAGTGTGAAACTCTGAAACTTGTCCCAGGATGCTTGTTTCCGGTCCAAAAAGGACCTGGCCTGGCAGTTCGGGCTGGACTGTTCCCATGAGGAACAGGGTCAATACTGATTTGCATATGGTTGGGTCTAAACTGGGGTGGCATGGTGAGCCAAAGAACGATGGATTAAACCCAGATTTGTGACTGGGGGTGAATGTTTGATTGGTTCCATATTCCATCCATCATTTGTGTTTTGCTTTGCTTTTGCTGCCATAAGTGCGCCGGGTATGCCCAGACGTGGGTCCCTGGCTCACTATGTCACTGGATTCAAGCTAGCCTGGCTGATGAAGGGTGAAACTCTTTAACCGGTCCCAGGATGCTTGTTTCCAGTCCAAGAAGGACCTGGCCTGGCAATTCGGGCTGAACTGTTCCCATGAGAAACAGTATCAAGACTGATTTGCATATGGCTGGGTCTAAACTGGGGTGGCATGATGAGCAAAAGAACTATGGATTAAACCCAGATCTGTGACTCGTAGTGAATGTTTGATTGGTTCCGCATTCCGTCCATCATTTGTGTTTTGCTTTGCTTTTGCCGCCATAAGTGCTCCGGGTATGCCCAGACGTGGGTCCCTGGCTCACTATGTCACTGGATTCAAGCTAGCCTGGCTGATGAAGGCTGAAACTCTGAAACCAGTCTAAGGATGCTTGTTTCCGGTCCAAGAAGGACCTGGCCTGGCAGTTCGGGCTGGACTGTTCCCATGAGGAACAGGGTCAATACTGATTTGCATATGGTTGGGTCTAAACTGGGGTGGCATGGTGAGCCAAAGAACGATGGATTAAACCCAGATCTGTGACTGGGGGTGAATGTTTGATTGGTTCCATATTCCATCCATCATTTGTGTTTTGCTTTGCTTTTGCTGCCATAAGTGCGCTGGGTATGCCCAGACGTGGGTCCTGGGCTCACTATGCCACTGGATTGAAGCTAGCCTGGCTGATGAAGGGTGAAATCCTTAAACCGGTCCAAGGATGCTTGTTTGCGGTCCAAGAAGGACCTGGCCTGGCAGTTCGGGCGGGGACTGTTCCCATGATGAACAGGATCAAGACTGATTTGCCTATGGCTGGGTCTAAACTGGGGTGGCATGGTGAGCAAAAGAACAATGGATTAAACCAAGATCTGTGACTGGGGGTGAATATTTGATTGGTTCCGCATTCCGTCCATCATTTTTGTTTTGCTTTGCTTTTGCCGCCATAATTGCGCCGGTTATGCCCAGACGTGGGTCCTGGGCACACTGCCACTGGTTTCAAGCTGGCCTGGCTAATGAAGGGCAAAACCCCGAAAACTGTCCCAGGATGCTTGTTTCCGGTCCAAGAAGGACCTGGCTTGGCAGTTCGGGCTGGACTGTTTCCATGAGGAACAGGATCAAGACTGATTTGCATATGGCTGGGTCTAAACTGGGGTGGCATGGTGAGCAAAAGAACAATGGATTAAACGCAGATCTGAGACTTGTAGTGAATGTTTGATTGGTTGCGCCTTCTGTCCATCATTTGTGTTTTCCTTTGCTTTTGCCGACATAAGTGCACCGGGTATACCAAGACGTGGGTCCTGGGCTCACTATGCCACTGGTTTCAAGCTGGCCTGGCTGATGAAGGGCAAAACCCCGAAAACGGTCCCAGGATGCTTGTTTCCGGTCCAAAAAGGACCTGGCCTGGCAGTTCGGTCTGGACTGTTCCCATGAGGAACAGGGTCAATACTGATTTGCATATGGTTGGGTCTAAACTGGGGTGGCATGGTGAGCAAAAGAACGATGGATTAAACCCAGATCTGTGATTGGTGGTGAATGTTTGATTGGTTCTGCCTTCTGTTCATCATTTGTGTTTTGCTTTGCTTTTGCCGCCATAAGTGCACTGGGTATACCCAGATGTGGGTCCTGGGCTCACTATGCCACTGGATTCAAGCTGGCCTGGCTGATGAAGGGTGAAACTCTGAAACCAGTCCCAGGATGCTTGTTTCTGGTTCAAGAAGGACCTGACCTGGCAGTTCGGGCTGAACTGTTCCCATGAGGAACAGGATCAAGACTGATTTGCCTATGGCTGGGTCTAAACTGGGTTGGCATGGTGAGCAAAAGAACGATGGATTAAACCCAGATCTGTGACTGGGGGTGAATATTTGATTGGTTCCGCATTCCGTCCATCATTTGTGTTTTGCTTTGCTTTTGCTGCCATGAGTGCGCTGGGTATGCCCAGACGTGGGTCCTGGGCTCACTATGCCACTGAATTCAAGCTACCCTGTCTGATGAAGGGTGAAATCCTTAAACCGGTCCAGGGATGCTTGTTTCTGGTCCAAGAAGGACCTGACCTGGCAGTTCGGGATGGACTGTTCCCATGAGGAACAGGGTCAATACTGATTTGCATATGGTTGGGTCTAAACTGGGGTGGCATGGTGAGCAAAAGTACGATGGATTAAACCCAGATCTTTGACTGGGGGTGAATGTTTGATTGGTTCCACATTCCTTCCATCATTTGTGTTTTGCTTTGCTTTTGCTGCCATAAGGGCGCCGGGTATGCCCAGACGTGGGTCCCTGGCTCACTATGTCACTGGATTCAAGCTAGCCTGGCTGATGAAGGGTGAAACTCTGAAACCGGTCCCAGGATGCTTGTTTCCGGTCCAAGAAGGACCTGGCCTGGCAGTTCGGGCTGAACTGTTCCCATGAGGAACAGGATCAAGACTGATTTGCATATGGCTGGGTCTAAACTGGGGTGGCATGATGAGCAAAAGAACTATGGATTAAACCCAGATCTGTGACTGGGGGTGAATATTTGATTGGTTCCGCCTTCTGTCCATCATTTGTGTTTTGCTTTGCTGTTGCTGCCATAAGTGCGCTGAGTATGCCCAGACGTGGGTCCTGGGCTCACTATGTCACTGGATTCAAGCTAGCCTGGCTGATGAAGGGTGAAACCCTGAAACCGGTCCCAGGATGCTTGTTTCCGATCCAAGAAGGACCTGACCTGGCAGTTCGGGCTGGACTGTTCCCATGAGGATCAGGGCCAAGACTGATTTGCATATGGCTTGGTCTAATCTGGGGTGGCATGGTGAGCAAAAGAACGATGGATTAAACCCAGATCTGTGATTGGTGGTGAATGTTTGATTGGTTCCGCCTTCTGTTCATCATTTGTGTTTTACTTTGCTTTTGCCACAATAAGGGTGCTGGGTATACCCAGACGTGGGTACTGGGCTCACTACGCCACTGGATTCATGGTAGCCTGGCTGATGAAGGGTGAAACCCTGAAACTTGTCCCAGGATGCTTGTTTCCGGTCCAAAAAGGACCTGGACTGGCAGTTCGGGCTGGACTGTTTCCATGAGGAACAGGGTCAATACTGATTTGCATATGGTTGGGTCTAAACTGGGGTGGCATGGTGAGCCAAAGAACGATGGATTAAACCCAGATCTGTGACTGGGGTTGAATGTTTGATTGGTTCCATATTCCATCCATCATTTGTGTTTTGCTTTGCTTTTGCTGCCATAAGTGCGCCGGGTATGCCCAGACGTGGGTCCCTGGCTCACTATGTCACTGGATTCAAGCTAGCCTGGCTGATGAAGGGTGAAACTCCTTAACCAGTCCCAGGATGCTTGTTTCCAGTCCAAGAAGGACCTGGCCTGGCAATTCTGGCTGAACTGTTCCCATGAGAAACAGTATCAAGACTGATTTGCATATGGCTGGGTCTAAACTGGGGTGGCATGATGAGCAAAAGAACTATGGATTAAACCCAGATCTGTGACTCATAGTGAATGTTTGATTGGTTCCGCATTCCGTCCATCATTTGTGTTTTGCTTTGCTTTTGCTGCCATAAGTGCTCCGGGTATGCCCAGACGTGGGTCCCTGGCTCACTATGTCACTGGATTCAAGCTAGCCTGGCTGATGAAGGCTGAAACTCTGAAACCAGTCCCAGGATGCTTGTTTCCGGTCCAAGAAGGACCTGGCCTGGCAGTTCGGGCTGAACTGTTCCCATGAGGAACAGGATCAAGACTGATTTGCCTATGGCTGGGTCTAAACTGGGTTGGCATGGTGAGCAAAAGAACGATGGATTAAACCCAGATCTGTGACTGGGGGTGAATGTTTGATTGGTTCCATATTCCATCCATCATTTGTGTTTTGCTTTGCTTTTGCTGCCATAAGTGCGCCGGGTATGCCCAGACGTGGGTCCTTGGCTCACTATGTCACTGGATTCAAGCTAGCCTGGCTGATGAAGGGTGAAACTCCTTAACCGGTCCCAGGATGCTTGTTTCCAGTCCAAGAAGGACCTGGCCTGGCAATTCGGGCTGAACTGTTCCCATGAGAAACAGTATCAAGACTGATTTGCATATGGCTGGGTCTAAACTGGGGTGGCATGATGAGCAATAGAACTATGGATTAAACCCAGATCTGTGACTCGTAGTGAATGTTTGATTGGTTCCGCATTCCGTCCATCATTTGTGTTTTGCTTCGCTTTTGCCGCCATAAGTGCTCCGGGTATGCCCAGACGTGGGTCCCTGGCTCACTATGTCACTGGATTCAAGCTAGCCTGGCTGATGAAGGCTGAAACTCTGAAACCAGTCCCAGGATGCTTGTTTCCGGTCCAAGAAGGACCTGGCCTGGCAGTTCGGGCTGAACTGTTCCCATGAGGAACAAGATCAAGACTGATTTGCATATGGCTGGGTCTAAACTGGGGTGGCATGATGAGCAAAATAAATATGGATTAAACCCAGATCTGTGACTGGGGGTGAATATTTGATTGGTTCCGCATTCTGTCCATCATTTGTGTTTTGCTTTGCTTTTGCTGCCATAAGTGCGCTGGGTATGCCCAGACGTGGGTCCTGGGTTCACTATGCCACTGGATTGAAGCTTGCCTGGCTGATGAAGGGTGAAATCCTTAAACCGGTCCAAGGATGCTTGTTTGCGGTCCAAGAAGGACCTGGCCTGGCAGTTCGGGCGGGGACTGTTCCCATGATGAACAGGATCAAGACTGATTTGCCTATGGCTGGGTCTAAACTGGGGTGGCATGGTGAGCAAAAGAACAATGGATTAAACCAAGATCTGTGACTGGGGGTGAATATTTGATTGGTTCCGCATTCCGTCCATCATTTTTGTTTTGCTTTGCTTTTGCCGCCATAATTGCGCCGGTTATGCCCAGACGTGGGTCCTGGGCACACTGCCACTGGTTTCAAGCTGGTCTGGCTGATGAAGGGCAAAACCCAGAAAACGGTCCCAGGATGCTTGTTTCCGGTCCAAGAAGGACCTGGCTTGGCAGTTCGGGCTGGACTGTTTCCATGAGGAACAGGATGAAGACTGATTTGCATATGGCTGGGTCTAAACTGGGGTGGCATGGTGAGCAAAAGAACAATGGATTAAACCCAGATCTGTGACTCGTAGTGAATGTTTGATTGGTTCCGCCTTCTGTCCATCATTTGTGTTTTCCTTTGCTTTTGCCGACATAAGTGCACCAGGTATACCAAGACGTGGGTCCTGGGCTCACTATGCCACTGGATTCAAGCTAGCCTGGCTGATGAAGGTTGAAACCCTGAAACCGGCCCCAGGATGCGTGTTTCCGATCCAAGAAGGACCGGACCTGGCAGTTCTGGCTGGTGTGTTCCCATGAGGAACAGGGCCAAGACTGATTTGCATATGGCTTGGTCTAAACTGGGGTGGCATGGTGAGCAAAAGAACGATGGATTAAACCCAGATCTGTGATTGGTGGTGAATGTTTGATTGGTTCTGCCTTCTGTTCATCATTTGTGTTTTGCTTTTGCCGCCATAAGTGCACTGGTTATACCCAGATGTGGGTCCTGGGCTCACTATGCCACTGGATTCAAGCTGGCCTGGCTGATGAAGGGTGAAACTCTGAAACCAGTCCCAGGATGCTTGTTTCTGGTTCAAGAAGGACCTGGCCTGGCAGTTCGGGCTGAACTGTTCCCATGAGGAACAGGATCAAGACTGATTTGCCTATGGCTGGGTCTAAACTGGGTTGGCATGGTGAGCAAAAGAACGATGGATTAAACCCAGATCTGTGACTGGGGGTGAATATTTGATTGGTTCCGCATTCCGTCCATCATTTGTGTTTTTCTTTGCTTTTGCTGCCATGAGTGCGCTGGGTATGCCCAGACGTGGGTCCTGGGCTCACTATGCCACTGAATTCAAGCTAGCCTGTCTGATGAAGGGTGAAATCCTTAAACCGGTCCAGGGATGCTTGTTTCCGGTCCAAGAAGGACCTGACCTGGCAGTTCGGGATGGACTGTTCCCATGAGGAACAGGGTCAATACTGATTTGCATATGGTTGGGTCTAAACTGGGGTGGCATGGTGAGCAAAAGTACGATGGATTAAACCCAGATCTTTGACTGGGGGTGAATGTTTGATTGGTTCCACATTACTTCCATCATTTGTGTTTTGCTTTGCTTTTGCTGCCATAAGGGCGCCGGATATGCACAGACGTGGGTCCCTGGCTCACTATGTCACTGAATTCAAGCTAGCCTGGCTGATGAAGGGTGAAACTCTGAAACCGGTCCCAGGATGCTTGTTTCCGGTCCAAGAAGGACCTGGCCTGGCATTTCGGGCTGGACTGTTCCCATGAGGAACAGGATCAAGACTGATTTGCATATGGCTGGGTCTAAACTGGGGTGGCATGATGAGCAAAAGAACTATGGATTAAACCCAGATCTGTGACTGGGGTTGAATATATGATGGGTTCCGCCTTCTGTCCATCATTTGTGTTTTGCTTTGCTGTTGCTGCCATAAGTGCGCTGAGTATGCCCAGACGTGGGTCCTGGGCTCACTATGTCACTGGATTCAAGCTAGCCTGGCTGATGAAGGGTGAAATCCTGAAACCGGTCCCAGGATGCTTGTTTCCGATCCAAGAAGGACCTGACCTGGCAGTTCGGGCTGGACTGTTCCCATGAGGATCAGGGCCAAGACGGATTTGCATATGGCTTGGTCTAATCTGGGGTGGCATGGTGAGCAAAAGAACGATGGATTAAACCCAGATCTGTGATTGGTGGTGAATGTTTGATTGGTTCCGCCTTCTGTTCATCATTTGTGTTTTACTTTGCTTTTGCCACAATAAGGGTGCTGGGTATACCCAGACGTGGGTACTGGGCTCACTACGCCACTGGATTCATGCTAGCTTGGCTGATGAAGGGTGAAACCCTGAAACTTGTCCCAGGATGCTTGTTTCCGGTCCAAAAAGGACCTGGCCTGGCAGTTCAGGCTGGACTGTTCCCATGAGGAACAGGGTCAATACTGATTTGCATATGTTGGGTCTAAACTGGGGTGGCATGGTGAGCCAAAGAACGATGGATTAAACCCAGATCTGTGACTGGGGGTGAATATTTGATTGGTTCCGCATTCTGTCCATCATTTGTGTTTTGCTTTGCTTTTGCTGCCATAAGTGCGCTGGGTATGCCCAGACGTGGGTCCTGGGCTCACTATGCCACTGGATTGAAGCTAGCCTGGCTGATGAAGGGTGTAATCCTTAAACCGGTCCAAGGATGCTTGTTTGCGGTCCAAGAAGGACCTGACCTGGCAGATCGGGCGGGGACTGTTCCCATGATGAACAGGATCAAGACTGATTTGCCTATGGCTGGGTCTAAACTGGGGTGGCATGGTGAGCAAAAGAACAATGGATTAAACCCAGATCTGTGATTGGTGGTGAATGTTTGATTGGTTCTGCCTTCTGTTCATCATTTGTGTTTTGCTTTGCTTTTGCCGCCATAAGTGCACTGGGTATACCCAGATGTGGGTCCTGGGCTCACTATGCCACTGGATTCAAGCTGGCCGGGCTGATGAAGGGTGAAACTCTGAAACCAGTCCCAGGATGCTTGTTTCTGGTTCAAGAAGGACCTGGCCTGGCAGTTCGGGCGGGGACTGTTCCCATGATGAACAGGATCAAGACTGATTTGCCTATGGCTGGGTCTAAACTGGGGTGGCATGGTGAGCAAAAGAACAATGGATTAAACCAAGATCTGTGACTGGGGGTGAATATTTGATTGGTTTCGCATTCCGTCCATCATTTTTGTTTTGCTTTGCTTTTGCCACCATAATTGCGCTGGTTATGCCCAGACGTGGGTCCTGGACACACTGCCACTGGTTTCAAGCTGGCCTGGCTGATGAAGGGCAAAACCCCGAAAACGGTCCCAGGATGCTTGTTTCCGGTCCAAGAAGGACCTGGCTTGTCAGTTCGGGCTGGACTGTTTCCATGAGGAACAGTATCAAGACTGATTTGCATATGGCTGGGTCTAAACTGGGGTGGCATGGTGAGCAAAAGAACAATGGATTAAACCCAGATCTGTGACTCGTAGTGAATGTTTGATTGGTTCCGCCTTCTGTCCATCATTTGTGTTTTCCTTTGCTTTTGCCGACATAAGTGCGCCGGGTATACCAAGACGTGGGTACTGGGCTCACTATGCCACTAGATTTAAGCTAACCTGGCTGATGAAGGGTGAAACCCTGAAACCGGCCCCAGGATGCTTGTTTCCGATCCAAGAAGGACCGGACCTGGCAGTTCTGGCTGGTGTGTTCCCATGAGGAACAGGGCCAAGACTGATTTGCATATGGCTTGATCTAAACTGGGGTGGCATGGTGAGCAAAAGAACGATGGATTAAACCCAGATCTGTGATTGGTGGTGAATGTTTGATTGGTTTTGGCTTCTGTTCATCATTTGTGTTTTGCTTTGCTTTTGCCGCCATAAGTGCACTGGGTATACCCAGATGTGGGTCCTGGGCTCACTATGCCACTGGATTCAAGCTGGCCTGGCTGATGAAGGGTGAATCTCTGAAACCAGTCCCAGGATGCTTGTTTCTGGTTCAAGAAGGACCTGGCCTGGCAGTTCGGGCTGAACTGTTCCCATGAGGAACAGGATCAAGACTGATTTGCCTATGGCTGGGTCTAAACTGGGTTGGCATGGTGAGCAAAAGAACAATGGATTAAACCCAGATCTGTGACTGGGGGTGAATATTTGATTGGTTCCGCATTCCGTCCATCATTTGTGTTTTGCTTTGCTTTTGCTGCCATGAGTGCGCTGGGTATGCCCAGACGTGGGTCCTGGGATCACTATGCCACTGAATTCAAGCTAGCCTGTCTGATGAAGGGTGAAATCCTTAAACCGGTCCAGGGATGCTTGTTTCCGGTCCAAGAAGGACCTGACCTGGCAGTTCGGGATGGACTGTTCCCATGAGGAACAGGGTCAATACTGATTTGCATATGGTTGGGTCTAAACTGGGGTGGCATGGTGAGCAAAAGAACGATGGATTAAACCCAGATCTTTGACTGGGGGTGAATGTTTGATTGGTTCCACATTCCTTCCATCATTTGTGTTTTGCTTTGCTTTTGCTGCCATAAGGGCGCCGGGTATGCCCAGACGTGGGTCCCTGGCTCACTATGTCACTGGATTCAAGCTAGCCTGGCTGATGAAGGGTGAAACTCTGAAAACGGTCCCAGGATGCTTGTTTCCGGTCCAAGAAGGACCTGGCCTGGCAGTTCGGGCTGAACTGTTCCCATGAGGAAGAGGATCAAGACTGATTTGCATATGGGTGGGTCTAAACTGGGGTGGCATGATGAGCAAAAGAACTATGGATTAAACCCAGATCTGTGACTGGGGGTGAATATTTGATTGGTTCCGCCTTCTGTCCATCATTTGTGTTTTGCTTTGCTGTTGCTGCCATAAGTGCGCTGAGTATGCCCAGACGTGGGTCCTGGGCTCACTATGCCACTGTATTCAAGCTAGCCTGGCTGATGAAGGGTGAAACCCTGAAACCGGTCCCAGGATGCTTGTTTCCGATCCAAGAAGGACCTGACCTGGCAGTTCGGGCTGGACTGTTCCCATGAGGATCAGGGCCAAGACTGATTTGCATATGGCTTGGTCTAATCTGGGGTGGCATGGTGAGCAAAAGAACGATGGATTAAACCCAGATCTGTGATTGGTGGTGAATGTTTGATTGGTTCCGCCTTCTGTTCATCATTTGTGTTTTACTTTGCTTTTGCCACAATAAGGGTGCTGGGTATACCCAGACGTGGGTACTGGGCTCACTACGCCACTGGATTCATGCTAGCCTGGCTGATGATGGGTGAAACCCTGAAACTTGTCCCAGGATCCTTGTTTCCGGTCCAAAAAGGACATGGCCTGGCAGTTCGGGCTGGACTGTTCCCATGAGGAACAGGGTCAATACTGATTTGCATATGGTTGGGTCTAAACTGGGGTGGCATGGTGAGCCAAAGAACGATGGATTTAACCCAGATCTGTGACTGGGGGTGAATGTTTGATTGGTTCCATATTCCATCCATCATTTGTGTTTTGCTTTGCTTTTGCTACCATAAGTGCGCCGTGTATGCCCAGACGTGGGTCCCTGGCTCACTATGTCACTGGATTCAAGCTAGCCTGGCTGATGAAGGGTGAAACTCCTTAACCGGTCCCAGGATGCTTGTTTCCAGTCCAAGAAGGACCTTGCCTGGCAATTCGGGCTGAACTGTTCCCATGAGAAACAGTATCAAGACTGATTTGCATATGGCTGGGTCTCAACTGGGGTGGCATGATGAGCAAAAGAACTATGGATTAAACCCAGATCTGTGACTCGTAGTGAATGTTTGATTGGTTCCGCATTCCGTCTATCATTTGTGTTTTGCTTTGCTTTTGCTGCCATGAGTGCGCTGGGTATGCCCAGACGTGGGTCCTGGGATCACTATGCCACTGAATTCAAGCTAGCCTGTCTGATGAAGGGTGAAATCCTTAAACCGGTCCAGGGATGCTTGTTTCCGGTCCAAGAAGGACCTGACCTGGCAGTTCGGGATGGACTGTTCCCATGAGGAACAGGGTCAATACTGATTTGCATATGGTTGGGTCTAAACTGGGGTGGCATGGTGAGCAAAAGAACGATGGATTAAACCCAGATCTTTGACTGGGGGTGAATGTTTGATTGGTTCCACATTCCTTCCATCATTTGTGTTTTGCTTTGCTTTTGCTGCCATAAAGGCGCCGGGTATGCCCAGACGTGGGTCCCTGGCTCACTATGTCACTGGATTCAAGCTAGCCTGGCTGATGAAAGGTGAAACTCTGAAACCGGTCCCAGGATGCTTGTTTCCGGTCCAAGAAGGACCTGGCCTGGCAGTTCGGGCTGAACTGTTCCCATGAGGAAGAGGATCAGGACTGATTTGCATATGGGTGGGTCTAAACTGGGGTGGCATGATGAGCAAAAGAACTATGGATTAAACCCAGATCTGTGACTGGGGGTGAATATTTGATTGGTTCCGCCTTCTGTCCATCATTTGTGTTTTGCTTTGCTGTTGCTGCCATAAGTGCACTGAGTATGCCCAGACGTGGGTCCTGGGCTCACTATGCCACTGGATTCAAGCTAGCCTGGCTGATGAAGGGTGAAACCCTGAAACCGGTCCCAGGATGCTTGTTTCCGATCCAAGAAGGACCTGACCTGGCAGTTCGGGCTGGACTGTTCCCATGAGGATCAGGGCCAAGACTGATTTGCATATGGCTTGGTCTAATCTGGGGTGGCATGGTGAGCAAAAGAACGATGGATTAAACCCAGATCTGTGATTGGTGGTGAATGTTTGATTGGTTCCGCCTTCTGTTCATCATTTGTGTTTTACTTTGCTTTTGCCACAATAAGGGTGCTGGGTATACCCAGACGTGGGTACTGGGCTCACTACGCCACTGGATTCATGCTAGCCTGGCTGATGATGGGTGAAACCCTGAAACTTGTCCCAGGATGCTTGTTTCCGGTCCAAAAAGGACATGGCCTGGCAGTTCGGGCTGGACTGTTCCCATGAGGAACAGGGTCAATACTGATTTGCATATGGTTGGGTCTAAACTGGGGTGGCATGGTGAGCCAAAGAACGATGGATTAAACCCAGATCTGTGACTGGGGGTGAATGTTTGATTGGTTCCATATTCCATCCATCATTTGTGTTTTGCTTTGCTTTTGCTACCATAAGTGCGCCGTGTATGCCCAGACGTGGGTCCCTGGCTCACTATGTCACTGGATTCAAGCTAGCCTGGCTGATGAAGGGTGAAACTCCTTAACCGGTCCCAGGATGCTTGTTTCCGGTCCAAGAAGGACCTTGCCTGGCAATTCGGGCTGAACTGTTCCCATGAGAAACAGTATCAAGACTGATTTGCATATGGCTGGGTCTAAACTGGGGTGGCATGATGAGCAAAAGAACTATGGATTAAACCCAGATCTGTGACTCGTAGTGAATGTTTGATTGGTTCCGCATTCCGTCCATCATTTGTGTTTTGCTTTGCTTTTGCTGCCATAAGTGCTCCGGGTATGCCCAGACATGGGTCCCTGGCTCACTATGCCACTGGCTTCAAGCTAGCCTGGCTGATGAAGGCTGAAACTCTGAAACCAGTCCCAGGATGCTTGTTTCTGGTTCAAGAAGGACCTGGCCTGGCAGTTCGGGCTGAACTGTTCCCATGAGGAACAGGATCAAGACTGATTTGCCTATCGCTGGGTCTAAACTGGGTTGGCATGGTGAGCAAAAGAACGATGGATTAAACCCAGATCTGTGACTGGGGGAGAATATTTGATTGGTTCCGCATTCCGTCCACCATTTGTGTTTTGCTTTGCTTTTGCTGCTATGAGTGCGCTGGGTATGCCCAGACGTGGGTCCTGGGCTCACTATGCCACTGGATTCAAGCTAGCCTGGCTGATGAAGGGTGAAACCCTGAAACCGGTCCCAAGATGCTTGTTTCCGATCCAAGAAGGACCAGACCTGGCAGTTCGGGCTGGACTGTTCCCATGAGGAACAGGGCCAAGACTGATTTGCATATGGCTTTGTCTAATCTGGGGTGGCATGTTGAGCAAAAGAATGATGGATTAAACCCAGATCTGTGATTGGTGGTGAATGTTTGATTGGTTCCGCCTTCTGTTCATCATTTGTGTTTTACTTTGCTTTTGCCACAATAAGGGTGCTGGGTATACCCAGACGTGGGTACTGGGCTCACTACGCCACTGGATTCATGCTAGCCTGGCTGATGAAGGGTGAAACTCTGAAACTTGTCCCAGGATGCATGTTTCCGGTCCAAAAAGGACCTGGCCTGGCAGTTCGGGCTGGACTGTTCCCATGAGGAACAGGGTCAATACTGATTTGCATATGGTTGGGTCTAAACTGGGGTGGCATGGTGAGCCAAAGAACGATGGATTAAACCCAGATCTGTGACTGGGGGTGAATGTTTGATTGGTTCCATATTCCATCCATCATTTGTGTTTTGCTTTGCTTTTGCTACCATAAGTGCGCCGTGTATGCCCAGACGTGGGTCCCTGGCTCACTATGTCACTGGATTCAAGCTAGCCTGGCTGATGAAGGGTGAAACTCCTTAACCGGTCCCAGGATGCTTGTTTCCAGTCCAAGAAGGACCTGGCCTGGCAATTCTGGCTGAACTGTTCCCATGAGAAACAGTATCAAGACTGATTTGCATATGGCTGGGTCTAAACTGGGGTGGGATGATGAGCAAAAGAACTATGGATTAAACCCAGATCTGTGACTCGTAGTGAATGTTTGATTGGTTCCGCATTCCGTCCATCATTTGTGTTTTGCTTTGCTTTTGCCGCCATAAGTGCTCCGGGTATGCCCAGACATGGGTCCCTGGCTCACTATGTCACTGGATTCAAGCTAGCCTGGCTGATGAAGGCTGAAACTCTGAAACCAGTCCCAGGATGCTTGTTTCCGGTCCAAGAAGGACCTGGCCAGGCAGTTCGGGCTGAATTGTTCCCATGAGGAACAGGATCAAGACTGATTTGCATATGGCTGGGTCTAAACTGGGGTGGCATGATGAGCAAAATAAATATGGATTAAACCCAGATCTGTGACTGGGGGTGAATATTTGATTGGTTCCGCATTCTGTCCATCATTTGTGTTTTGCTTTGCTTTTGCTGCCATAAGTGCGCTGGGTATGCCCAGACGTGGGTCCTGGGCTCACTATGCCACTGGATTGAAGCTAGCCTGGCTGATGAAGGGTGAAATCCTTAAACCGGTCCAAGGATGCTTGTTTGCGGTCCAAGAAGGACCTGGCCTGGCAGTTCGGGCGGGGACTGTTCCCATGATGAACAGGATCAAGACTGATTTGCCTATGGCTGGGTCTAAACTGGGGTGGCATGGTGAGCAAAAGAACAATGGATTAAACCAAGATCTGTGACTGGGGGTGAATATTTGATTGGTTCCGCATTCCGTCCATCATTTTTGTTTTGCTTTGCTTTTGCCGCCATAATTGCGCCGGTTATGCCCAGACGTGGTACTGGGCACACTGCCACTGGTTTCAAGCTGGCCTGGCTGATGAAGGGCAAAACCCCGAAAACGGTCCCAGGATGCTTGTTTCCGGTCCAAGAAGGACCTGGCTTGGCAGTTCGGGCTGGATGGTTTCCATGAGGAACAGGATCAAGACTGATTTGCATATGGCTGGGTCTAAACTGGGGTGGCATGGTGAGCAAAAGAACAATGGATTAAACCCAGATCTGTGACTCATAGTGAATGTTTGATTGGTTCCGCCTTCTGTCCATCATTTGTGTTTTCCTTTGCTTTTGCCGACATAAGTGCACCGGGTATACCAAGACGTGGGTCCTGGGCTCACTATGCCACTGGATTCAAGCTAGCCTGGCTGATGAAGGTTGAAACCCTGAAACCGGCCCCAGGAGGCGTGTTTCCGATCCAAGAAGGACCGGACCTGGCAGTTCTGGCTGGTGTGTTCCCATGAGGAACAGGGCCAAGACTGATTTGCATATGGCTTGGTCTAAACTGGGGTGGCATGGTGAGCAAAAGTATGATGGATTAAACCCAGATCTGTGATTGGTGGTGAATGTTTGATTGGTTCTTTCTTCTGTTCATCATTTGTGTTTTGCTTTGCTTTTGCCGCCATAAGTGCACTGGGTATACCCATATGTGGGTCCTGGGCTCACTATGCCACTGGATTCAAGCTGGCCTGGCTGATGAAGGGTGAAACTCTGAAACCAGTCCCAGGATGCTTGTTTCTGGTTCAAGAAGGACCTGGCCTGGCAGTTCGGGCTGAACTGTTCCCATGAGGAACAGGATCAAGACTGATTTGCCTATGGCTGGGTCTAAACTGGGTTGGCATGGTGAGCAAAAGAACGATGGATTAAACCCAGATCTGTGACTGGGGGTGAATATTTGATTGGTTCCGCATTCTGTCCATCATTTGTGTTTTGCTTTGCTTTTGCTGCCATGAGTGCGCTGGGTATGCCCAAACGTGGGTCCTGGGCTCACTATGCCACTGAATTCAAGCTACCCTGTCTGATGAAGGGTGAAATCCTTAAACCGGTCCAGGGATGCTTGTTTCCGGTCCAAGAAGGACCTGACCTGGCAGTTCGTGATGGACTGTTCCCATGAGGAACAGGGTCAATACTGATTTTCATATGGTTGGGTCTAAACTGGGGTGGCATGGTGAGCAAACGTACGATGGATTAAACCCAGATCTTTGACTGGGGGTGAATGTTTGATTGGTTCCACATTCCTTCCATCATTTGTGTTTTGCTTTGCTTTTGCTGCCATAAGGGCGCCGGGTATGCCCAGACGTGGGTCCCTGGCTCACTATGTCACTGGATTCAAGCTAGCCAGGCTGATGAAGGGTGAAACTCTGAAACCGGTCCCAGGATGCTTGTTTCCGGTCCAAGAAGGACCTGGCCTGGCAGTTCGGGCTGAACTGTTCCCATGAGGAACAGGATCAAGACTGATTTGCATATGGCTGGGTCTAAACTGGGGTGGCATGATGAGCAAAATAACTATGGATTAAATCCAGATCTGTGACTGGGGGTGAATATTTGATTGGTTCCGCCTTCTCTCCATCATTTGTGTTTTGCTTTGCTGTTGCTGCCATAAGTGCGCTGAGTATGCCCAGACGTGGGTCCTGGGCTCACTATGTCACTGGATTCAAGCTAGCCTGGCTGATGAAGGGTGAAACCCTGAAACCGGTCCCAGAATGCTTGTTTCCGATCCAAGAAGGACCTGACCTGGCAGTTCGGGCTGGACTGTTCCCATGAGGATCAGGGCCAAGACTGATTTGCATATGGCTTGGTCTAATCTGGGGTGGCATGGTGAGCAAAAGAACGATGGATTAAACCCAGATCTGTGATTGGTGGTGAATGTTTGATTGGTTCCGCCTTCTGTTCATCATTTGTGTTTTACTTTGCTTTTGCCACAATAAGGGTGCTGGGTATACCCAGACGTGGGTACTGGGCTCACTACGCCACTGGATTCATGCTAGCCTGGCTGATGAAGGGTGAAACCCTGAAACTTGTCCCAGGATGCTTGTTTCCGGTCCAAAAAGGACCTGGCCTGGCAGTTCGGGCTGGACTGTTCCCATGAGGAACAGGGTCAATACTGATTTGCATATGGTTGGGTCTAAACTGGGGTGGCATGGTGAGCCAAAGAATGATGGATTAAACCCAGATCTGTGACTGGGGGTGAATGTTTGATTGGTTCCATATTCCATCCATCATTTGTGTTTTGCTTTGCTTTTGCTGCCATAAGTGCGCCGGGTATGCCCAGACGTGGGTCCCTGGCTCACTATGTCACTGGATTCAAGCTAGCCTGGCTGATGAAGGGTGAAACTCCTTAACCGGTCCCAGGATGCTTGTTTCCAGTCCAAGAAGGACCTGGCCTGGCAATTCTGGCTGAACTGTTCCCATGAGAAACAGTATCAAGACTGATTTGCATATGGCTGGGTCTAAACTGGGGTGGCATGATGAGCAAAAGAACTATGGATTAAACCCAGATCTGTGACTCATAGTGAATGTTTGATTGGTTCCGCATTCCGTCCATCATTTGTGTTTTGCTTTGCTTTTGCTGCCATAAGTGCTCCGGGTATGCCCAGACGTGGGTCCCTGGCTCACTATGTCACTGGATTCAAGCTAGCCTGGCTGATGAAGGCTGAAACTCTGAAACCAGTCCCAGGATGCTTGTTTCCGGTCCAAGAAGAACCTGGCCTGGCAGTTCGGGCTGAACTGTTCCCATGAGGAACAGGATCAAGACTGATTTGCATATGGCTGGGCCTAAACTGGGGTGGCATGATGAGCAAAAGAAATATGGATTAAACCCAGATCTGTGACTGGGGGTGAATATTTGATTGGTTCCGCATTCTGTCCATCATTTGTGTTTTGCTTTGCTTTTGCTGCCATAAGTGCGCTGGGTATGCCCAGGCGTGGGTCCTGGGCTCACTATGCCACTGGATTGAAGCTAGCCTGGCTGATGAAGGGTGAAATCCTTAAACCGGTCAAAGGATGCTTGTTTGCGGTCCAAGAAGGACCTGCCCTGGCAGTTCGGGCGGGGACTGTTCCCATGATGAACAGGATCAAGACTGATTTGCCTATGGCTGGGTCTAAACTGGGGTGGCATGGTGAGCAAAAGAACAATGGATTAAACCAAGATCTGTGACTGGGGGTGAATATTTGATTGGCTCCGCATTCCGTCCATCATTTTTGTTTTGCTTTGCTTTTGCCGCCATAATTGCGCCGGTTATGCCCAGACGTGGGTCCTGGGCAAACTGCCACTGGTTTCAAGCTGGCCTGGCTGATGAAGGGCAAAACCCCGAAAATGGTCCCAGGATGCTTGTTTCAGGTCCAAGAAGGACCTGGCTTGGCAGTTCGGGCTGGACTGTTTCCATGAGGAACAGGATCAAGACTGATTTGCATATGGCTGGGTCTAAACTGGGGTGGCATGGTGAGCAAAAGAACAATGGATTAAACCCAGATCTGTGACTCGTAGTGAATGTTGGATTGGTTCCGCCTTCTGTCCATCATTTGTGTTTTCCTTTGCTTTTGCTGACATAAGTGCGCCGGGTATACCAAGACGTGGGTCCTGGGCTCACTATGCCACTGGATTTAAGCTAACCTGGCTGATGAAGGGTGAAACCCTGAAACCGGCCCCAGGATGCTTGTTTCCGATCCAAGAAGGACCGGACCTGGCAGTTCTGGCTGGTGTGTTCCCATGAGGAACAGGGCCAAGACTGATTTGCATATGGCTTGGTCTAAACTGGGGTGGCATGGTGAGCAAAAGAACGATGGATTAAACCCAGATCTGTGATTGGTGGTGAATGTTTGATTGGTTATGGCTTCTGTTCAGCATTTGTGTTTTGCTTTGCTTTTGCCGCCATAAGTGCTCCGGGTATGGCCAGACGTTGGTCCCTGGCTCACTATGTCACTGGATTCAAGCTAGCCTGGCTGATGAAGGCTGAAACTCTGAAACCAGTCCCAGGATGCTTGTTTCCGGTCCAAGAAGGACCTGGCCTGGCAGTTCGGGCTGAACTGTTCCCATGATGAACAGGATCAAGACTGATTTGCCTATGGCTGGGTCTAAACTGGGGTGGCATGGTGAGCAAAAGAACAATGGATTAAACCAAGATCTGTGACTGGGGGTGAATATTTGATTGGTTCCGCATTCTGTCCATCATTTTTGTTTTGCTTTGCTTTTGGCGCCATAATTGCGCCGGTTATGCCCAGGCGTGGGTCCTGGGCACACTGCCACTGGTTTCAAGCTGGCCTGGCTGATGAAGGGCAAAACCCCGAAACCGGTCCCAGGATGCTTTTTTCCGGTCCAAGAAGGACCTGGCCTGGCAGTTCGGGCTGGCCTGTTTCCATGAGGAACAGGATCAAGACTGATTTGCATATGGCTTGGTCTAAACTGGGGTGGCATGGTGAGCAAAAGAACAATGGATTAAACCCAGATCTGTGACTCGTAGTGAATGTTTGATTGGTTCCACCTTCTGTCCATCATTTGTGTTTTGCTTTGCTTTTGCCGACATAAGTGCACCGGGTATACCAAGACGTGGGTCCTGGGCTCACTATGCCACTGGATTCAAGCTAGCCTGGCTGATGAAGGGTGAAACCCTGAAACCGGCCCCAAGATGCTGGTTTCCGATCCAAGAATGACCGGACCTGGCAGTTCTGGCTGGTGTGTTCCCATGAGGAACAGGGCCAAGACTGATTTGCATATGGCTTGATCTAAACTGGGGTGGCATGGTGAGCAAAAGAACGATGGATTAAACCCAGATCTGTGATTGGTGGTGAATGTTTGATTGGTTCTGCCTTCTGTTCATCATTTGTGTTTTGCTTTGCTTTTGCCGCCATAAGTGCACTGGGTATACCCAGATGTGGGTCCTGGGCTCACTATGCCACTGGATTCAAGCTGGCCTGGCTGATGAAGGGTGAAAATCTGAAAGCAGTCCCAGGATGCTTGTTTCTGGTTCAAGAAGGACCTGGCCTGGCAGTTCGGGCTGAACTGTTCCCATGAGGAACAGGATCAAGACTGATTTGCCTATGGCTGGGTCTAAACTGGGTTGGCATGGTGAGCAAAAGAACGATGGATTAAACCCAGATCTGTGACTGGGGGTGAATATTTGATTGGTTCCGCATTCCGTCCATCATTTGTGTTTTGCTTTGGTTTTGCCGCCATAAGTGCGCCGGGTATGCCCAGACGTGGGTCCCGGGCACACTGCCACTGGATTCAAGCTTGCCTGGCTGATGAAGGGTGAAACTCTGAAACCAGTCCCAGGATGCTTGTTTCCAGTCCAAGAAAGACCTGGCCTGGCAGTTCGGGCTGAACTGTTCCCATGAGGAACAGGATCAAGACTGATTTGCATGTGGCTGGGTCTAAACTGGGGTGGCATGATGAGCAAAAGAACTATGGATTAAACCCAGATCTGTGACTGGGGGTGAATATTTGATTGGTTCCGCATTCTGTCCATCATTTGTGTTTTGCTTTGCTTTTGCTGCCATGAGTGCGCTGGGTATGCCCAGACGTGGGTCCTGGGCTCACTATGCCACTGAATTCAAGCTAGCCTGGCTGATGAAGGGTGAAATCCTTAAACCGGTCCAGGGATGCTTGTTTCCGGTCCAAGAAGGACCTGACCTGGCAGTTCGGGATGGACTGTTCCCATGAGGAACAGGGTCAATACTGATTTGCATATGGTTGGGTCTAAACTGGGGTGGCATGGTGAGCAAAAGAACGATGGATTAAACCCAGATCTTTGACTGGGGGTGAATGTTTGATTGGTTCCACATTCCTTCCATCATTTGTGTTTTGCTTTGCTTTTGCTGCCATAAGGGCGCCGGGTATGCCCAGACGTGGGTCCCTGGCTCACTATGTCACTGGATTCAAGCTAGCCTGGCTGATGAAGGGGGAAACTCTGAAACCGGTCCCAGGATGCTTGTTTCCGGTCCAAGAAGGACCTGGCCTGGCAGTTCGGGCTGAACTGTTCCCATGAGGAACAGGATCAAGACTGATTTGCATATGGCTGGGTCTAAACTGGGGTGGCATGATGAGCAAAAGAACTATGGATTAAACCCAGATCTGTGACTGGGGGTGAATATTTGATTGGTTCCGCCTTCTGTGCATCATTTGTGCTTTGCTTTGCTGTTGATGCCATAAGTGCGCTGAGTATGCCCAGACATGGGTCCTGGGCTCACTATGCCACTGGATTCAAGCTAGCCTGGCTGATGAAGGGTGAAACCCTGAAACCGGTCCCAAGATGCTTGTTTCCGATCCAAGAAGGACCTGACCTGGCAGTTCTGGCTGGACTGTTCCCATGAGGAACAGGGCCAAGACTGATTTGCATATGGCTTTGTCTAATCTGGGGTGGCATGTTGAGCAAAAGAACGATGGATTAAACCCAGATCTGTGATTGGTGGTGAATGTTTGATTGGTTCCGCCTTCTGTTCATCATTTGTGTTTTACTTTGCTTTTGCCACAATAAGGGTGCTGGGTATACCCAGACGTGGGTACTGGGCTCACTACGCCACTGGATTCATGCTAGCCTGGCTGATGAAGGGTGAAACTCTGAAACTTGTCCCAGGATGCTTGTTTCCGGTCCAAAAAGGACCTGGCCTGGCAGTTCGGGCTGGACTGTTCCCATGAGGAACAGGGTCAATACTGATTTGCATATGGTTGGGTCTAAACTGGGGTGGCATGGTGAGCCAAAGAACGATGGATTAAACCCAGATCTGTGACTGGGGGTGAATGTTTGATTGGTTCCATATTCCATCCATCATTTGTGTTTTGCTTTGCTTTTGCTGCCATAAGTGCGCCGGGTATGCCCAGACGTGGGTCCCTGGCTCACTATGTCACTGGATTCAAGCTAGCCTGGCTGATGAAGGGTCCCAGGATGCTTGTTTCCAGTCCAAGAAGGACCTGGCCTGGCAATTCGGGCTGAACCGTTCCCATGAGATACAGTATGAAGACTGATTTGCATATGGCTGGGTCTAAACTGGGGTGGCATGATGAGCAAAAGAACTATGGATTAAACCCAGATCTGTGACTCATAGTGAATGTTTGATTGGTTCCGCATTCCGTCCATCATTTGTGTTTTGCTTTGCTTTTGCTGCCATAAGTGCTCCGGGTATGCCCAGACGTGGGTCCCTGGCTCACTATGTCACTGGATTCAAGCTAGCCTGGCTGATGAAGGCTGAAACTCTGAAACCAGTCCCAGGATGCTTGTTTCCGGTCCAAGAAGGACCTGGACTGGCAGTTCGGGCTGAACTGTTCCCATGAGGAACAGGATCAAGACTGATTTGCATATGGCTGGGTCTAAACTGGGGTGGCATGATGAGCAAAAGAAATATGGATTAAACCCAGATCTGTGACTGGGGGTGAATATTTGATTGGTTCCGCATTCTGTCCATCATTTGTGTTTTGCTTTGCTTTTGCTGCCATAAGTGCGCTGGGTATGCCCAGACGTGGGTCCTGGGCTCACTATGCCACTGGATTGAAGCTAGCCTGGCTGATGAAGGGTGAAATCCTTAAACCGGTCCAAGGATGCTTGTTTGCGGTCCAAGAAGGACCTGGCCTGGCAGTTCAGGCGGGGACTGTTCCCATGATGAACAGGATCAAGACTGATTTGCCTATGGCTGGGTCTAAACTGGGGTGGCATGGTGAGCAAAAGAACAATGGATTAAACCAAGATCTATGACTGGGGGTAAATATTTGATTGGTTCCGCATTCCGTCCATCATTTTTGTTTTGCTTTGCTTTTGCCGCCATAAGTGCTCCGGGTATGCCCAGACGTGGGTCCCGGGCACACTGCCTCTGGATTCAAGCTAGCCTGGCTGATGAAGGGCAAAACCCCGAAACCGGTCCCAGGATGCTTGTTTCCGGTCCAAGAAGGACCTGGCTTTGCAGTTCGGTCTGGACTGTTTCAATTAGGAACAGGATCAAGACTGATTTGCATATGGCTGGGTCTTAACTGGGGTGGCATGGTGAGCAAAAGAACAATGGATTAAACCCAGATCTGTGACTGGTAGTGAATGTTTGATTGGTTCCGCCTTCTGTCCATCATTTGTGTTTTGCTTTGCTTTTGCTGCCATAAGTGCACTGGGTATACCCAGACGTGGGTCCTGGGCTCACTATGCCACTGGATTTAAGCTAGCCTGGCTGATGAAGGGTGAATCTCTGAAACAGGTCCCAGGGTGCTTGTTTCCGGTCCAAGAAAGACCTGGCCTGGCAGTTCGGGCTGGACTGTTCCCATGAGGAACAGGGTCAATACTGTTTTGCATATGGTTGGGTCTAAACTGGGGTGGCATGGTGAGCAAAAGAACGATGGATTAAACCCAGATCTGTGACTGGAGGTGAATGTTTGATTGGTTCCGCATTCCGTCCATCATTTGTGTTTCGCTTTGCTTTTGCTGCCATAAGTGCTCCGGGTATGCCCAGACGTGGGTCCCTGGCTCACTATGCCACTGGATTCAAGCTAGCCTGGCTGATGAAGGGTGAAACTCTGAAACCGGTCCCAGGATGCTTGTTTCCGGTACAAGAAGGGCCTGGCAGTTCGGGCTGAACTGTTCCCATGAGGAACAGGATCAAGACTGATTTGCATATGGCTGGGTCTAAACTGGTGTGGCATGATGAGCAAAAGAACTATGGATTAAACCCAGATCTGTGACTGGGGGTGAATATTTGATTGGTTCCGCATTCTGTCCATCATTTGTGTTTTGCTTTGCTTTTGCTGCCATAAGTGCGCTGGGTATGCCCAGACGTGAGTCCTGGGCTCACTATGCCACTGGATTCAAGCTAGCCTGGCTGATGAAGGGTGAAATCCTTTAACCCCTTCGCTGCCAGGCCTTTTCCCCCTCCTGTGCCGAGCCTTTTTTTGGCTATTTGGAGCAGTTCGCGCTTAGGCCCTCATAACTTTTTGTTCACATAAGCTACCCATGCCAAATTTGCGTCCTTTTTTTCCAACATCCTAGGGATTCTAGAGGTACCCAGACTTTGTGGGTTCCCGAGAAGGAGGCCAAGAAATTAGCCAAAAAACAGTGAAAATTTCATTTTTTTTAAAAAAATTGGAAAAATGGGCTGCAGAAGAAGGCTTGTGGTTTTTTCCCTGAAAAGGGCATCAACAAAGGGTTTGCGGTGATAAAATCACCAGCTTCCCAGCTTTCAGGAACAGGCAGACTTGAATCAGAAAACCCAATTTTTCAACCCAATTTTGGCATTTTACTGGGACATACCCCATTTTTACGATTTTTTGTGCTTTCAGCCTCCTTCCAGTCAGTGACAGAAATGGGCATGAAACCAACGCTGGATCCCATAAACCGCAACATTTCTGAAAAGTAGACAAAATTCTGAATTCAGCAAGGGGTAATTTGTGTAGATCCTACAAGGGTTTCCTACAGAAAATAGCAACTGAAAAAGAAAAATATTGAAATTGAGGTGAAAAAAACATCAATTTTTCTCTAAGTTTTACTCTGTAACTTTTTCCTGCAATGTCAGATTTTCGAAAGCAATATACCGTTACGTCTGCTGGACTCTTCTGGTTGCGGGGATATATAGGGCTTGTAGGTTCATCAAGAACTCTAGGTACCCAGAGCCAATAAATGACCTGCACCCTGCAGTGGGTTTTCATTCTATGCCGGGTATACAGCAATTCATTTGCTGAAATATAAAGAGTAAAAAATAGCTATCAAGAAAACCTTTGTATTTCCAAAATGGGCACAAGATAAGGTGTTGAGAAGCAGTGGTTATTTGCACATCTCTGAATTCCGGGGTGCCCATACTAGCATGTGAATTACAGGGCATTTCTCAAATAGACGTCTTTTTTACACACTGTCTTACATTTGGAAGGGAAAAATGTAGAGAAAGACAAGGGGCAATAACACTTGTTTTGCTATTCTATGTTCCCCCAAGTCTCCCGATAAAAATGATACCTCACTTGTGTGGGTAGGCCTAGCGCCCGCGACAGGAAACGCACCAAAGCGCAACGTGGACACATCACAGAAAACAGACCTGTTTTTAGCAAAGTGCCTACCTGTAGATTTTGGCCTCTAGCTCAGCCGCCATCTAGGGAAACCTACCAAACCTGTGCATTTCTGAAAACTAGAGACCTAGGGGAATCCAAGATGGGGTGATTTGTGTGGCTCGGACCAGGTTCTGTTACCCAGAATCCTTTGCAAACCTCAAAATTTGGCTAAAAAAACACATGTTCCTCACATTTCTGTGGCAGAAAGTTCTGGAATCTGAGAGGAGCCACAAATTTCCTTCCACCCAGCGTTCCCCCACGTCTCCCGATAAAAATGATACCTCACTTGTGTGGGTAGGCCTAGCGCCCGCGACAGGAAACACCCCAAAGCGCAATGTGGACACATCACAGAAAACAGACCTGTTTTTAGCAAAGTGCCTACCTGTAGATTTTGGCCTCTAGCTCAGCCGCCACCTAGGGAAACCTACCAAACCTGTGCATTTCTGAAAACTAGAGACCTAGGGGAATCCAAGATGGGGTGATTTGTGTGGCTCAGACCAGGTTCTGTTACCCAGAATCCTTTGCAAAGCTCAAAAATTGGCTAAAAAAACACATGTTCCTCACATTTCTGTGGCAGAAAGTGCTGTAATCTGAGAGGAGCCACAAATGTCCTTCCACCCAGCGTTCCCCCACGTCTCCCGATAAAAATGATACCTCACTTGTGTGGGTAGGCCTAGCGCCCGCGACAGGAAACGCCCCAAAGCGCAACGTGGACACATCACAGAAAACAGACCTGTTTTTAGCAAAGTGCCTACCTGTAGATTTTGGCCTCTAGCTCAGCCGCCACCTAGGGAAACCTACCAAACCGGTGCATTTCTGAAAACTAGAGACCTAGGGGAATCCAAGATGGGATGATTTGTGTGGCTCGGACCAGGTTCTGTTACCCAGAATCCTTTGCAAACCTCAAAATTTGGCTAAAAAAACACATGTTCCTCACATTTCTGTGGCAGAAAGTTCTGGAATCTGAGAGGAGCCACAAATTTCCTTCCACCCAGCGTTCCCCCACGTCTCCCGATAAAAATGATACCTCACTTGTGTGGGTAGGCCTAGCGCCCGCGACAGGAAACACCCCAAAGCGCAATGTGGACACATCACAGAAAACAGACCTGTTTTTAGCAAAGTGCCTACCTGTAGATTTTGGCCTCTAGCTCAGCCGCCACCTAGGGAAACCTACCAAACCTGTGCATTTCTGAAAACTAGAGACCTAGGGGAATCCAAGATGGGGTGATTTGTGTGGCTCGGACCAGGTTCTGTAACCCAGAATCCTTTGCAAAGCTAAAAAATTGGCTAAAAAAACACATGTTCGTCACATTTCTGTGGCAGAAAGTTCTGGAATCTGAGAGGAGCCACAAATTTCCTTCCACCCAGCATTCCCCCACGTCTCCCGATAAAAATGATACCTCACTTGTGTGGGTAGGCCTAGCGCCCGCGACAGGAAACGCCCCAAAGCGCAACGTGGACACCACCAAAATTTTGGAAGAAAACAGAGGTGTTTTTTGCGAAGTGACTACCTGTAGATTTTGGCCTCTAGCTCAGCCGCCACCTAGGGAAACCTACCAAACCTGTACATTTCTGAAAACTAGAGACCTAGGGGAATCCAAGGAGGGGTGACTGGCGGGGCTCGGACCAGGTTCTGTTACCCAGAATCCTTTGCAAAGCTCAAAAATTGGCTAAAAAAACACATGTTCCTCACATTTCTGTGGCAGAAAGTTCTGGAATCTGGGAGGAGCCACAAATTTCCTTCCACCCAGCGTTCCCCCAAGTCTCCCGATAAAAATGATACCTCACTTGCGTGGGTAGGCCTAGCGCCCGCGACAGGAAACGCCCCAAAGCGCAACGTGGACACCACCAAAATTTTGGAAGAAAACAGAGGTGTTTTTTGCGAAGTGACTACCTGTAGATTTTGGCCTCTAGCTCAGCCGGCACCTAGGGAAACCTACCAAACCTGTACATTTCTGAAAACTAGAGACCTAGGGGAATCCAAGGAGGGGTGACTGGCGGGGCTCGGACCAGGTTCTGTTACCCAGAACCCTTTGCAAAGCTCAAAAATTGGCTAAAAAAACACATGTTCCTCACATTTCTGTGGCAGAAAGTTCTGGAATCCGAGAGGAGCCACAAATTTCCTTCCACCCAGCGTTCCCCCACGTCTCCCGATAAAAATGATACCTCACTTGTGTGGGTAGGCCTAGCGCCCGCGACAGGAAACGCCCCAAAGCGCAACGTGGACACATCACAGAAAACAGACCTGTTTTTAGCAAAGTGCCTACCTGTAGATTTTGGCCTCTAGCTCAGCCGCCACCTAGGGAAACCTACCAAACCTGTGCATTTCTGAAAACTAGAGACCTAGGGGAATCCAAGGAGGGGTGACTGGCGGGGCTCGGACCAGGTTCTGTTACCCAGAATCCTTTGCAAACCTCATATTTTGGCTAAAAAAACGCATTTTCCTCACATTTGAGTGACAGAAAGTTCTGGAATCTGAGAGGAGCCACAAATTTCCTTCCACCCAGCGTTC
This sequence comes from Pleurodeles waltl, assembly GCF_031143425.1. Lineage (NCBI taxonomy): Eukaryota > Metazoa > Chordata > Amphibia > Caudata > Salamandridae > Pleurodeles > Pleurodeles waltl. Next base: position 524,571,634 of record NC_090442.1, read on the forward strand.
CCCCAAGTCTCCCGATAAATATGATACCTCACTTGCGTGGGTAGGCCTAGCGCCCGCGACAGGAAACGCCCCAAAGCGCAACGTGGACACCACCAAAATTTTTGAAGAAAACAGAGGTGTTTTTTGCGAAGTGACTACCTGTAGATTTTGGCCTCTAGCTCAGCCGGCACCTAGGGAAACCTACCAAACCTGTACATTTCTGAAAACTAGAGACCTAGGGGAATCCAAGGAGGGGTGACTGGCGGTGCTCGGACCAGGTTCTGTTACCCAGAATCCTTTGCAAATCTCAAAAATTGGCTAAAAAAACACATGTTCCTCACATTTCTGTGGCAGAAAGTTCTGGAATCTGAGAGGAGCCACAAATTTCCTTCCACCCAGCGTTCCCCCACGTCTCCCGATACAAATGATACCTCACTTGTGTGGGTAGGCCTAGCGCCCGCGACAGGAAACGCCCCAAAGCGCAACGTGGACACATCACAGAAAACAGACCTGTTTTTAGCAAAGTGCCTACCTGTAGATTTTGGCCTCTAGCTCAGCCGCCACCTAGGGAAACCTACCAAACCTGTGCATTTCTGAAAACTAGAGACCTAGGGGAATCCAAGGAGGGGTGACTGGCGGGGCTCGGACCAGGTTCTGTTACCCAGAATCCTTTGCAAAGCTCAAAAATTGGCTAAAAAAACACATGTTCCTCACATTTCTGTGGCAGAAAGTTCTGGAATCTGGGAGGAGCCACAAATTTCCTTCCACCCAGCGTTCCCCCAAGTCTCCCGATAAAAATGATACCTCACTTGCGTGGGTAGGCCTAGCGCCCGCGACAGGAAACGCCCCAAAGCGCAACGTGGACACCACCAAAATTTTGGAAGAAAACAGACCTGTTTTTAGCGAAGTGCCTACCTGTAGATTTTGGCCTGTAGCTCAGCCGCCACCTAGGGAAACCTACCAAACCTGTGCATTTCTGAAAACTAGAGACCTAGGGGAATCCAAGGAGGGGTGACTGGCGGGGCTCGGACCAGGTTCTGTTACCCAGAATCCTTTGCAAAGCTCAAAAATTGGCTAAAAAAACACATGTTCCTCACATTTCTGTGGCAGAAAGTTCTGGAATCTGGGAGGAGCCACAAATTTCCTTCCACCCAGCGTTCCCCCAAGTCTCCCGATAAAAATGATACCTCACTTGCGTGGGTAGGCCTAGCGCCCGCAACAGGAAACGCCCCAAAGCGCAACGTGGACACCACCAAAATTTTGGAAGAAAACAGACCTGTTTTTAGCGAAGTGCCTACCTGTAGATTTTGGCCTGTAGCTCAGCCGCCACCTAGGGAAACCTACCAAACCTGTGCATTTCTGAAAACTAGAGACCTAGGGGAATCCAAGGAGGGGTGACTGGCGGGGCTCGGACCAGGTTCTGTTACCCAGAATCCTTTGCAAAGCTCAAAAATTGGCTAAAAAAACACATGTTCCTCACATTTCTGTGGCAGAAAGTTCTGGAATCTGGGAGGAGCCACAAATTTCCTTCCACCCAGCGTTCCCCCAAGTCTCCCGATAAAAATGATACCTCACTTGCGTGGGTAGGCCTAGCGCCCGCGACAGGAAACGCCCCAAAGCACAACGTGGACACCACCAAAATTTTGGAAGAAAACAGACCTGTTTTTAGCGAAGTGCCTACCTGTAGATTTTGGCCTGTAGCTCAGCCGCCACCTAGGGAAACCTACCAAACCTGTGCATTTCTGAAAACTAGAGACCTAGGGGAATCCAAGGAGGGGTGACTGGCGGGGCTCGGACCAGGTTCTGTTACCCAGAATCCTTTGCAAAGCTCAAAAATTGGCTAAAAAAACACATGTTCCTCACATTTCTGTGTCAGAAAGTTCTGGAATCTGGGAGGAGCCACAAATTTCCTTCCACCCAGCGTTCCCCCAAGTCTCCCAATAAAAATGATACCTCACTTGCGTGGGTAGGCCTAGCGCCCGCGACAGGAAACGCCCCAAAGCGCAACGTGGATACCACCAAAATTTTGGAAGAAAACAGACCTGTTTTTAGCGAAGTGCCTACCTGTAGATTTTGGCCTGTAGCTCAGCCGCCACCTAGGGAAACCTACCAAACCTGTGCATTTCTGAAAACTAGAGACCTAGGGGAATCCAAGGAGGGGTGACTGGCGGGGCTCGGACCAGGTTCTGTTACCCAGAATCCTTTGCAAAGCTCAAAAATTGGCTTAAAAAACACATGTTCCTCACATTTCTGTGGCAGAAAGTTCTGGAATCTGGGAGGAGCCACAAATTTCCTTCCACCCAGCGTTCCCCCAAGTCTCCCGATAAAAATGATACCTCACTTGCGTGGGTAGGCCTAGCGCCCGCAACAGGAAACGCCCCAAAGCGCAACGTGGACACCTCCAAAATTTTGGAAGAAAACAGACCTGTTTTTAGCAAAGTGCCTACCTGTAGATTTTGGCCTGTAGCTCAGCCGCCACCTAGGGAAACCTACCAAACCTGTGCATTTCTGAAAACTAGAGACCTAGGGGAATCCAAGGAGGGGTGACTGGCGGGGCTCGGACCAGGTTCTGTTACCCAGAATCCTTTGCAAAGCTCAAAAATTGGCTAAAAAAACACATGTTCCTCACATTTCTGTGGCAGAAAGTTCTGGAATCTGGGAGGAGCCACAAATTTCCTTCCACCCAGCGTTCCCCCAAGTCTCCCGATAAAAATGATACCTCACTTGCGTGGGTAGGCCTAGCGCCCGCGACAGGAAACGCCCCAAAGCGCAACGTGGACACCACCAAAATTTTGGAAGAAAACAGACCTGTTTTTAGCGAAGTGCCTACCTGTAGATTTTGGCCTGTAGCTCAGCTGCCACCTAGGGAAACCTACCAAACCTGTGCATTTCTGAAAACTAGAGACCTAGGGGAATCCAAGGAGGGGTGACTGGCGGGGCTCGGACCAGGTTCTGTTACCCAGAATCCTTTGCAAAGCTCAAAAATTGGCTAAAAAAACACATGTTCCTCACATTTCTGTGGCAGAAAGTTCTGGAATCTGAGAGGAGCCACAAATTTCCTTCCACCCAGCGTTCCCCCACGTCTCCCGATAAAAATGATACCTCACTTGTGTGGGTAGGCCTAGCGCCGCGACAGGAAACGCCCCAAAGCGCAACGTGGACACATCACAGAAAACAGACCTGTTTTTAGCAAAGTGCCTACCTGTAGATTTTGGCCTGTAGCTCAGCCGCCACCTAGGGAAACCTACCAAACCTGTGCATTTCTGAAAACTAGAGACCTAGGGGAATCCAAGGAGGGGTGACTGGCGGGGCTCGGACCAGGTTCTGTTACCCAGAATCCTTTGCAAAGCTCAAAAATTGGCTAAAAAAACACATGTTCCTCACATTTCTGTGGCAGAAAGTTCTGGAATCTGGGAGGAGCCACAAATTTCCTTCCACCCAGCGTTCCCCCAAGTCTCCCGATAAAAATGATACCTCACTTGCGTGGGTAGGCCTAGCGCCCGCGACAGGAAACGCCCCAAAGCGCAACGTGGACACCACCAAAATTTTGGAAGAAAACAGAGGTGTTTTTTGCGAAGTGACTACCTGTAGATTTTGGCCTCTAGCTCAGCCGGCACCTAGGGAAACCTACCAAACCTGTACATTTCTGAAAACTAGAGACCTAGGGGAATCCAAGGAGGGGTGACTGGCGGGGCTCGGACCAGGTTCTGTTACCCAGAATCCTTTGCAAAGCTCAAAAATTGGCTAAAAAAACACATGTTCCTCACATTTCTGTGGCAGAAAGTTCTGGAATCTGAGAGGAGCCACAAATTTCCTTCCACCCAGCGTTCCCCCACGTCTCCCGATAAAAATGATACCTCACTTGTGTGGGTAGGCCTAGCGCCCGCGACAGGAAACGCCCCAAAGCGCAACGTGGACACATCACAGAAAACAGACCTGTTTTTAGCAAAGTGCCTACCTGTAGATTTTGGCCTGTAGATCAGCCGCCACCTAGGGAAACCTACCAAACCTGTGCATTTCTGAAAACTAGAGACCTAGGGGAATCCAAGATGGGGTGATTTGTGTGGCTCGGACCAGGTTCTGTTACCCAGAATCCTTTGCAAACCTCAAAATTTGGCTAAAAAAACACATGTTCCTCACATTTCTGTGGCAGAAAGTTCTGGAATCTGAGAGGGGCCACAAATTTCCTTCCACCCAGCGTTCCCCCACGTCTCCCGATAAAAATGATACCTCACTTGTGTGGGTAGGCCTAGCGCCCGCGACAGGAAACGCCCCAAAGCGCAGCGTGGACACATCACATTTTTTCATTGAAAACAGTGCCTACCTGTAGTTTTTGGCCTGTAGCTCAGCCAGCACCTAGGGAAACCTACCAAACCTGTGCATTTCTGAAAACTAGAGACCTAGGGGAATCCAAGATGGGGTGACTTGAGGGGCTCTGACCAGGTTCTGTTACCCAGAATCCTTTCCAAACCTCAAATATTGGCTAAAAAAACGCATTTTTCACACATTTCGGTGACAGAAAGTTCTGGAATCTGAGTGGAGCCACAAATTTCCTTCCACCCAGCGTTCCCCCAAGTCTCCCGATAAAAATGATACCTCAGTTGTGTGGGTGGGCCAGGTGCCTCCAACAGAATAAGGCCCAAAACTTGTAGAGATACAGGGGATAGTACTGCGAGTTTATAAGGACATATTCTTTTATACATCTTTAGACTGACTCTGCTTTGGGGACCCACATACGTGAGGTGTCATTTTATTTGGGAGACTGAGGGGAACACTGGGGAGTAGGAATTTTGTGCTGGAGTGGTGATCGTACGAAGAAAAGTCAGGAAAATATGCTTTTTTTAAGCACATTTTGAGGTTTACAGAGGAGTCTGGGTAAGAAAATGTTGGGGGATCCACGCAAGCCACTCCTCCCTAGACTCCTTGGGGTGTCTAGTTTTAAAAAATGTCTGGGTTTGGTAGGTTTCCCTAGATGAAGGCCGCACACAGGACCAAAAACATAGGTGCCCTCTCCCCCCCCAAACACAGGTAGTTTTGTAATATATCGTTTTGATGTGCCCACATACGTCCGTGATGTGCCAAACACTAAAATTTTGAAAAGAAACACACTTAGGTTATGTGAAAAAGACCCCTCACCCACCAACCAAGTTGGTGGCATGCTTCATCATCGGGGTCCCACCTGAGGCACCTAGCGTGTCATAGGTGTGCTGCGACGCCTGATTACAGCGGAGCAGGTTTGGTCATTTTTACCACACATACTGGTTGGATTTGGCACGAGGGTGAGTGATGGTTCAGTGGATCAAATTTTACTAACAAGAGCTTTCACAAAAATGAAAAGCACTGTTAGTAACTGAAAGGCAAAAAACTGAACCAATGACTCACAGCTCGTGAGCTGTAAAGCCGCGACAAGGCACCAACCGCTTTACAGTCCATTCACACAACTTTCATACATGACACACACAAGGCCATTCACACCGCCAGCCACGGGCCCAGCACATTACAACACTCACATCGACAGACAGCGCCACTCAAGGGCCCATCACTTACATACGCCCACATGCCTGATACAACAATCACACCAGCTGATGGGAGTGTGTGGACTGGTGTTTGGCTTGCAGTGTGTTGCAGTAGCCAACATCAAGTCAATATGTACAGTCTCAGCCAAGCCCCACTCCACACACAATGGCATCATATTTTTTTTTTTTTTAACAGAGGAACCCCTAACTAAGTAGAAAGAATTACAAAACAACAAACACAAAAGCTCTAACTAACAACATGACAGAAATGCTAACCATGAAACTAAACACATGAAAATACAAAACAGACATGAGTTTACACTCATGGTTGTTCCCAGAAATTCTTCTGGGTGTGGTAATTCTTAAAACAAGCACCGACACACAGCCCAGGCTTTGAAGGACAATCTGGGCAGTACATTCGAGTCTCCCTCCGGATACCTCTTCGAAAACACACTCTACATTTCTTAGCTGGAAAGTCTTTTTTGGGTGTGGGAGGAATGTGCTCAGCAAAGTGGCGATCTTTCAATCTAGCCACATCCTCCACCACTGCTTCTCTAGGAACTCTGGCCTGTTCCACCACAATAAGGCTCTCTATCACTGACTCCTGAAATTTCACAAATGTCATCTTTGAGTCTGGAGACCTATCCCTAAACACAATAAAAGCATTGAAGGTTGCTAAGTGGAAGAGGTGAAGTGCTAACTTTTTATACCAAACATAAGACTTACGAATAGCAGTATAAGGTTCCAACCTCTGGTCAACTCTATCTACACCTCCCATGTGCTTATTATAATCTAAAATGCACACAGGTTTGCGCACTTCAGCAACCTGGCCCCAAACAGTCACAGGGGAAGTACTCTCATCATGGATGGTACTTAGCATGTAGACATCCCTCTTGTCTGAAAATTTCAAAGCTAGCAGCTCCTCGTTCCGCAAGGCACAGCACTGTCCCCTCTCAAGTTTTTTACAGACAAGCTCCCTTGGATAGCCTTTCCGGTTAGAACGGATTGTGCCACAAGCAACTGTGTCCACTCTAAACAATTCCTTGAACAACTGCACACCAGTGTAGAAGTTATCTACATACAAATGGTGACCTTTGTTGAACAGTCGTCTACCAAGATCCCACACTATTTTCTCAGTAACTCCAAAAGTGGGAGGACAACCAGGGGGGTCAATATTGGAATCCCTACCAGTGTACACACGGAAACTATACACATATCCTGTCCTACTTTCAGACAGCATATACAATTTAATTCCATATTGTGCCCTTTTGCTAGGAATGTACTGCCTAAAAACCAAACGACCCTTGAAGAGGACCAAAGACTCGTCCACACTTATCTCTTTGCCTGGAACATAGACCTCCGAAAACCGATCTACAAAATGATCAAGGACAGGCCTAATCTTAAAAAGACGGTCAGAATCTGGGTGATCTCGTGGCAAGGCTAATGCATTGTCAACAAAATGCAGCATCCTAAGAAGAAGCAAATACCGATTACGACTCATGGTAGCTGGAAATATAGCTGTTGCCATCAAGGGACTAGTAGACCAATAAGAAGCCAGTGACGGCTTCCTTATCAACCCCATCAAAAAAGGCAAACCCAAAAACTTTTTTAGCTCCTCCAAATTTGTGGGAATCCACTGGGCAGCTCTAGAGTGTGGCCTAAGTCTAGCAGCGTTGTCCCTCAAATGCTGCTCCGCATACAAATTAGTCTGCTCAACAATCTCTTCCAAAAACACATCATCCATGAATAACTCAAAGAAATTGATAGGCATAAAGTTCTCTGTATTGGCGTTACACCCCGGGAGACCAGTAAAGGCAGGCAACTCTGGCTGCTCCATGTTTGGGGCAACCCAGACATCAGGTCTTCTAACGGGAAACCTTTCAGCCCCAGGTTGCTGCACTATTGGCACATCAATGTCCTCCTCTAAAACAGAACCTTCATCTGCACTGAGTGTGGCTTCATCATCAGAAGATTCCCCTCCAACAGAAACATCACTGCCAGAATCTCTGACTTCCTCCTCTGCCTCAGATGCAGAGTCCGTCTCATAGTCATGATCAGACTGTGACTCAAAAAGCATACCAACCACCTGCTGAGCGGTCATCCTGCGGCTAGCCATGATCTCTCCTGCTAAAATTAACTGGACAAATTCACCACCAACAACCAGCACTGTGTAAGACAAGTAACAAAGTGTAGCTTTGTTAGTAAGAGTTACAAACTCAAAAACTATACCGCTCACTTGCCTGAAAAAGCTTGATTCACCAGCAACTACACAGCAATCACCAATGATATCCCACTAAAAAGAAAGAAAGAAAGGCAAATTAGAAATAAGACAAAACAAATATCATTGTGCACAAACCTAAGGACAATTTCACACACAATCCTGCATTTAGTACACCCCCTACAAACATGTCATTCATGCATGGCAACAATACTCCTTTGGAGTAAATTGTTTTTACTTACCTAAAACATGCAACTGTGCAAACTGCAGGTCAACCACCGCCAAAACCGCAAGGAGCCACAGCAAATAAAGCAAAAGCTTTGAACTAGAACAAAAAGGAGGACATTTTTTTTTATCACAAATGCAAAGACTTCTTCAGTTGACAAACACCCCACCATCAAACATTTTAGAAATTGGTGCCTAAGTGGATTCTGTCATAGGGGCAGATGGGCCTACTAAAAAAATAGGCCTGTCTGCCCCAAGGAAGCCAGAAAATACCTTTAGTACTGTGTCCCCATGGAGAGCGACCCTTGCCAAAGGGGACAGCCCTCAAACAAAAAAAAACAAAAAAAACACACACAACACTATCCCTGGTGCCTAAGTGGCTTCTGCCCCCTTGGGGGCAGGTGGGCCTAAGAAAATAGGCCCATCTGCCCCCAGGGGGTGTAGAAATGGCCAACAGGTCAATGCCCCCCTTGGGGGGGCGCCCCGTGACCAAGGGGACGCCCCCCCCACAAAAATAAACAAATAAAAAAAAATCCCTGGCGTTCTAGTGGTTTCTGCCCCCCTTGGGGGCAGATCAGCCTAAAAATAATAGGCTGATCTGTCTCCAAGGGGTGCAGAAATGGCCTGGGTACATGTGCCCCCAAAGTGGGGGGCGACCCTTGCCCAAGCCCCCCCCCATCCACTAACACACACACACACTATCCCTGGTGTCTACGTGGCTTCTGCCCCCATTGGGGGCAGGTGGGTCTAGAAAAATAGTCCCATCTGCCCCCAGGGGGGGCAGAAATGGCCAACAGGTCAATGCCCCCCTTGGGGGGGCGCCCCGTGCCCAAGGGGACGCCCCCCCACAAAAATAAACACATAAAAAAAAATCCCTGGCGTTCTAGTGGTTTCTGCCCCCCTTGGGGGCAGATCAGCCTAAAAATAATAGGCTGATCTGTCTCCAAGGGGTGCAGAAATGGCCTGGGTACATGTGCCCCCAAAGTGGGGGGCGACCCTTGCCCAAGCCCCCCCCCATCCACTAACACACACACACACACACACACACTATCCCTGGTGTCTACGTGGCTTCTGCCCCCCTTGGGGGCAGGTGGGTCTAGAAAAATAGGCCCATCTGCCCCCAGGGGGGGCAGAAATGGCCAACAGGTCAATGCCCCCCTTGGGGGGGCGCCCCGTGCCCAAGGGGACACCCCCCCACAAAAATAAACACAGAAAAAAAAATCCCTGGCGTTCTAGTGGTTTCTGCCCCCCTTGGGGGCAGATCAGCCTAAAAATAATAGGCTGATCTGTCTCCAAGGGGTGCAGAAATGGCCTGGGTACATGTGCCCCCAAAGTGGGGGGCGACCCTTGCCCAAGCCCCCCCCCATCCACTAACACACACACACACACAGACTATCCCTGGTGTCTACGTGGCTTCTGCCCCCCTTGGGGGCAGGTGGGTCTAGAAAAATAGGCCCATCTGCCCCCAGGGGGGGCAGAAATGGCCAACAGGTCAATGCCCCCCTTGGGGGGGCGCCCCGTGCCCGAGGGGACGCCCCCCCACAAAAATAAACACATACAAAAAAATCCCTGGCGTTCTAGTGGTTTCTGCCCCCCTTGGGGGCAGATCAGCCTAAAAATAATAGGCTGATCTGTCTCCAAGGGGTGCAGAAATGGCCTGGGTACATGTGCCCCCAAAGTGGGGGGCGACCCTTGCCCAAGCCCCCCCCCATCCACTAACACACACACACACACACACTATCCCTGGTGTCTACGTGGCTTCTGCCCCCCTTGGGGGCAGGTGGGTCTAGAAAAATAGGCCCATCTGCCCCCAGGGGGGGCAGAAATGGCCAACAGGTCAATGCCCCCCTTGGGGGGGCGCCCCGTGCCCAAGGGGACGCCCCCCCACAAAAATAAACACATAAAAAAACATCCCTGGCGTTCTAGTGGTTTCTGCCCCCCTTGGGGCAGATCAACCTAAAAATAATAGGCTGATCTGCCCTCAAGGGGGGCAGAAATGGCCCTAAAGTACATGCCCCCCAAAGGGGAGCGACCCTTGCCCAAGGGGGCGCCCCCCCATCCACTACACACACAATCCCTGGTGCCTAAGTGGCTTCTGCCCCCCTTGGGGGCAGATGGACCTAAAAAAAATAGGCCGATCTGCCCCCAAGGGGGGCAGAAATGGCCAACAGTTCTCTGCCCCCTTGGGGGGGGCGCCCCTTGCCCAAGGGGGCACCCCCTCCCAACATACCTGCACAGAAAATATAAATCCCTGGTGATCCAGTGGTTTCTGCCCCCCTTGGGGGCAGATCCGCCTAAAAAGTAGGCCAATCTGCCCCCAAGGGGGGCAGAAATGGCCGTAACTAATTGCCCCCACAAGGGGAGCGACCCTTGCCCAAGGGGCCGCTCCCCGCCAGCAAGAAACACGAGCAAACAACAAAAAAAACAAATCCCTGGTGTCTAGTGGGCATTCCTGCTGCCCGATCGCAATGCGATCGGGCAGCAGGAATGCTCAAAGAGACACCGGGGGAAAGGAAAAGCCTTTCCTTTCCCCCGGTGCCTCTTTAGCCCAAACCCCCCACCCACCGGGAAGAGGAACTCACCTCTTTCCTCGTCGCCGCACAGGAAGCAAATGGCTTCCTGTGCGGCGAAATCCCCATAATGAAGTCAGCGCGCGATCGCGCGCTGACGTCATTATGGGGGGGTGGGGGGGTCGGGGGTGGAAGGGGAAGGGCTTCCCCTTCCATCCCTGACTTTGGGGGGGTGGGGGGAAGCACACAGAGGGAGCGAGAGCGCTCCCTCTGGGCTGTGTGCCGAGGACGTAGTGGTTACGTCCTCGGCACAGCAGCACTGTGCCGCGGGACGTAACCACTACGTCCGCGGCACAGAAGGGGTTAACCGGTCCAAGGATGCATGTTTCCAGTCCAAGAAGGACCTGGCCTGGTCTTTCGGGCTAGACTGTTCCCATGAAGAACAGGATCAAGAGTGATTTGCCTATGGCTGGGTCTAAACTGGGGTGGCATGATGAGCAAAAGAACTATGGATTAAACCCAGATCTGTGACTGGGGTGAATATTTGATTGGTTCCGCATTCTGTCCATCATTTGTGTCTTGCTTTGCTTTTGCTGCCATAAGTGCGCCGGGTATACCCAGACGTGGGTCCTGGGCTCACTATGCCGCTGGATTCAAGCTAGCCTGGCTGATGAAGGGTTAAACTCTGAAACCGGTCCAAGGATGCATGTTTCCGGTCCAAGAAGGACCTGGCCTGGCAGTTCGGGCTGAACTGTTCCCATGAGGAACAGGATGAAGACTGATTTGCATGTGGCTGGGTCTAAACTGGGGTGGCATGATGAGCAAAAGAACTATGGATTAAACCCAGATCTGTGACTGGGGGTGAATATTTGATTGGTTCTGCATTCTGTCCATCATTTGTGTTTTGCTTTGCTTTTGCTGCCATAAGTGCGCTGGGTATGCCCAGACGTGGGTCCTGGGTTCACTATGCCACTGGATTCAAGCTAGCCTGGCTGATGAAGGGTGAAATCCTTAAACCGGTCCAAGGATGCTTGTTTCCGGTCCAAGAAGGACCTGGCCTGGCAGTTTGGGCTGGACTGTTTCCATGATGAACAGGATCAAGACTGATTTGCATATGGCTGGGTCTAAACTGGGGTGGCATGGTGAGCAAAAGAACGATGGATTAAAACCAGATCTGTGACTGTTAGTGAATGTTTGATTGGTTATGCCTTCTGTCCATCATTTGTGTTTTGCTTTGCTTTTGCCGCCATAAGTGCGCTGGGTATACCCAGACGTGGGTCTTGGGCTCACTATGCCACTGGATTCAAGCTAGCCTGGCTGATGAAGGGTGAAACTCTGAAACCGGTCCCAGGATGCTTGTTTACATTCCAAGAAGGACCTGACCTGGCAGTTCGGGCTGGACTGTTCCCATGAGGAACAGGGCCAAGACTGATTTGCATATGGCTTGGTATAAACTGGCGTGGCATGGTGAGCAAAAGAATGATGGATTAAACCCAGATCTGTGATTGGTGGTGAATGTTTGATTGGTTCCGCCTTCTGTTCATCATTTGTGTTTTGCTTCACTTTTGCCGCCATAAGTGTGCGCCATAAGTGTGCTGGGTATACCCAGACGTGGGTCCTGGGCTCACTACACCACTGGATTCATGCTAGCCTGCCTGATGAAGGGTGAAACCCTGAAACTGGTCCCAGGATGCTTGTTTCTGGTCCAAGAAGGACCTGGCCTGGCAATTCGGGCTGGTCTGTTCTCTCAGGACCGTGGTAACGCGTGGGCGCAACTGTTCTCATGTTGCAGCCACCATTGCCATGAAACAACACATTTAGGGGGTCATTCTGACCCTGGCGGCCGGCGGCCGCCAGGGCCACCGACCACGGGAGCACCGCCAACAGGCTGGCGGTGCTCCAATGAGCATTCTGACCGCGGCGGTTCAGCCGCGGTCAGAAGCAGAAAGTCAGCGGTCTCCCGCCGACTTTCCGCTGCTCGTTTGAATCCTCCATGGCTGCGGAGCGCGCTCCGCAGCCATGAGGATTCTGACCCCCCCTACCGCCATCCTGTTCATGGCGGGAAAGCCGCCATGAACAGGATGGCGGTAGGGGGGGGTCGCGGGGCCCCTGGGGGCCCCTGCCGTGCCCATGCCAATGGCATGGGCACGGCAGGGGCCCCCGTAAGAGGGCCCCGCAAGGTATTTCAGTGTCTGCCTTGCAGACACTGAAATACGCGACGGGTGCTACTGCACCCGTCGCACCTTCCCACTCCGCCGGCTCGATTACGAGCCGGCATCCTCGTGGGAAGGGAGTTTTTCCCTGGGCTGGCAGGCGGTCTTTTGGAGACCGCCCGCCAGCCCAGGGAAAAACTCATAATACCCTCCGCGGTCTTCTGACCGCGGAGCGGTATTATGGGGGCGGAATTCTTGCGGGCGGCCTCCGCCGCCCGCCAGAATTAGAATCAGCCCCTTAGTGTGGTAAAAGTCATTCTCTTAACAGATTAGGCCACTGGTGGTATCATTGTTCCAGAACAGTGAAATGAACATCTTGCATCTTTGGCACATCGAGCATCGCCGCCGTCATGGAAGAATCAGGAAGCCAGGAGGAACTTCAAATCCCAGCCTCCTTTGATTCTAATTATGTCTGGGTGTGGTCAGGCTATAAATACCTGCCACACCCGTTCAACCGACGCTTCCTATTTTGAGCGTCTATGAAGAGCGGGTCCCATGTAAGCAGCTGACAGGATTTCCTTAAACCTGTCTTTCATTTCACGAGCGGCCGGCTCGCGGCGGTGAGGAATTTCCTTTTTGGGTCCGGTGCAAGCAGCTGACTATATTTCTCGGAAACCTGTCTTGTTATTTAGCGAGCGGCTGGCTCGCGGCGGTGAGGAATTTCCTTTTTGGCATACCTGCCCTTTCCGTGAACTCAAGGTCTATTTGCTTTAATGAAACGCTACGAGAATGTTGCTTAGTAACAGTGTGTCTTTCGGATTTTGATTTCACTGTGGCATTTTCTTTTGAAAGAAAGTTACATTCTAATAAATGTTTCGCTTAGAATGAGTGTTTAAATTGTTTAAAGGATTTAAAAGCGTTCATTTCAATTCCATCGTATTATAACATTGTCTGTACTAAATAATATGAAAAAAGGTGACATTGTGTTTGGACAAACCTTGTCTGCTGAAAGAAAAAGAAAAATATTTGTGTTTCTCCTGTATGAGAGTTATTGAGGAATCTATGGTGTCTTTATTTAATGACTATGAAGCATGGTATTTGGTGGAATAATTCAACTTACTGTTTTTCTAGATTTCTGTATTAAGAGTGGTGCAGACTTTAATTTAAAAAAAGATACATTCTTAAGTAGGATTGTTCTTTATTGAAAGACATTCATAGGAATTAGCAAGAGCATTGATAGATAGTGAATCTTTATAGTTAATGTCATTTTTGCATATTCCATATTAACCCGTTCCTTTTCAGATCTCCCTCCTTGCTGTTCCTTCCGGATTAACCCTTCCCCCGGCTGGGCCACTCGAAAGTGCAGCGCTATTACAGCATCTGACTTTGGTGTTGCCTGGAAGTGGGACCCATATTCAGCATCGTGCAGATCCCGAGAACTTGGACCTCCTGACAGAATAGGAAGCCCACGAGTTTTCTCTTCTCTTGATCTGCACGATAGCTGGCGAGATGACTACCCTAGATACAGTAATGCAGGCATTAACACAATTACAAAAAGAGTTACAGGATTCTAAGAATGACACTGCAGCCTTAGTTAATAAAGTCACTCAATTACAAGCTAATGTGGATAGTCCTGGAGGAACACCTTTACCACGTTTACCTCCATCTCCCACCAATGTATCCGTGAATGTCCCTACGCAGATACCGTTGACTGCCCCTGAAAGATTTTCTGGAGATGTTAACAAGGTTCAAATATTCCTTACTCAAGTGGAGTTACATTTCACTTGTCGTCCAGCTGCCTTCCCTGGCCCACAGTCTAGAATTGCCTTTTTGATTTCTTACTTGTCAGGAGATGCAGCTAATTGGGCAGTTCCCCTTGTACGACAAGATAGTCCTTTGCTTTACAATTGGCGTTGATTTGTGGACAAATTTGAAAAAGTGTTTGATCGACGAGCAGTTACAATGTCGGCTGATAAGGAACTATTGGAGCTACGACAAGGAAACAAGGACCTTTTTTCTTATCTCTCCCAATTTAATCGGTTGGTGGTTGAAACAGCTTGGCCCGAAGAAAAGAGAGCTGCACTTTTTTATCAAGGTCTTAAGGAGGAATTAAAAGATGTGTTAGCTCAAATCGATCCTCAACCTAAAACATGTACAGATTTAATAAATCTAACATTAAGACTCGATCATAGACTTTCTGAAAGAAAAGGAGATAAGAAAAGACCAGATCGCAGTACTTGGCGTCAAGACAAATATCGTCCCTTTACTTCCTCTATCTCCTCAGACATTGCTAGTGAACCAATGGAAATTGGAACACTTCGTCAACCATTAACGAAAGAAGAAAAAGAACAAAGACGTCCTAGGGGTTTGTGTTTATATTGTGGAAAAAAAGGACATTTCGTAAGGGATTGCTTAGCGAAACCTAAAAACAAAGCTGACTCTTTTGTTAATATTAAGAATCAAGTTGCCTCTATAAAAAATATTAAGGAAAACTAATGAACGCAAGAGATAGAGAAGGGAATCCCTTGGGTATTCTTACAATCCCTTCTGTACATTCTTGTTCAAATCAACAGAATAGACATTTCCGTATCTCAATACAGCTTTTGATTATGGATAAATGGCAAGAAACTTTTGCACTAATAGATTCAGGAGCCACTGGAAATTTTGTGGACTCTCAAACTGCAAATCGTTTACTACTTACATGTCAAAAGAAGATAATACTTGAAAGTGTACAGGCTGTGGATGGCAGTGAACTTGCTGGAGGCCCAATCACTACTCACACCTCCCCAATTCAAATGATGTGTTGCAATTCCAATGGTAAGCACCATTTTGAACATATACAGGCCCATATTTATACTTTTTGACGCTAAACTGCGCTAACGCAGTTTAGCGTCAAAAAATTTAGCGCCGTCTAACGCCATTCTGAAGCGCCATGCGGGCTCCGTATTTATGGAATGGCGTTAGCCGGCGCTAGCAGACCGGCGCTGCCTGGTGTGCGTGGAAAAAAACCACGTAGACCAGGCAGCGCCGGCGTGGGGGGAAAATGGCGCTAGGGCGTCTTAAAATGGCGCAAGTCGGGTTGACGCTAAAAAATCGTCTTAACCCGATTAGCGCCATTTTTTCGACGCCCAGACGCCATTTAAATGACTCCTGTCTTAGTAAAGACAGGAGTCATGCCCCCTTGCCCAATGGCCATGCCCAGGGGACTTATGTCCCCTGGGCATGGTCATTGGGCATAGTGGCATGTAGGGGGGCACAAATAAGGCCCCCCTATGCCACCCAAAAAAATTTGAAAAATAACAAAAATTATACTTACGTGAACTTACCTGAATGTCCCTGGGGTGGGTCCCTCCATCCTCGGGTGTCCTCCTGGGGTGGGCAGGGGTGGCAGGGGGGGTCCCTGGGGGCAGGGGAGGGCACCTGTGGGCTCATTTTGAGCCCATAGGCCCCTTAACGCCTACCCTGACCCAGGCGTTAAAATGTGGCGCAAATGCGGGGTTTTTTGACCCGCCACCTCCCGGGCGTGATTTTTGCCCGGGAGTATAAATACGACGCATTTGCGTCGCCGTCATTTTTTCAGACGGGAACGCCTTCCTTGCATCTCATTAACGCAAGGAAGGCGTTCACGCTAAAAAATGACGCTCTTTGCCAATACTTTGGCGCTAGACGCGTCTAACGCCAAAGTATAAATATGGCGTTAGTTTTGCGCCGAATTTGCGTCGAAAAAAACGACGCTAATTCGGCGCAAACGGAGTATAAATACGGGCCACAGTTCGATGTTATCAGAGCCCCTCAATATGGCTTTATTTGGGGTATGCCTTGGTTAAGGTTACATAACCCTCTTATAGATTGGAAAAAGAACATTTTAACATTCTCATCATCTCATTGTTCAAAAACTTGTTTTTCTACTAAACCTTTTATTGAACAGATTGCTACTGCAGCAGAAAAAATAATAACCTTACCATCTCGATATGCCACATTTACAGATGTTTTAGTGAACACGCAGCTGGTACGTTACCACCCCACCGACCGTATGATTGCCAAATTGATTTGGTGCCAGGATCTGTGATCCCTAATTGTAGAAGTTACGCTCTTTCTGAAAAAGAAAATCAACATTTACGGGAATATCTTGATCAATGTTTAACAAACAATTTAATTAGACCCTCACGTTCTCCAGCAGCCTCTCCTCTGTTCTTCGTTTCCAAAGTTAATGGGGATTTGAGACCTTGTATTGATTATAGGGCTTTGAACAAGATTACCATAAAAAATAAATATCCTTTGCCCTTAATTCCTGTACTATTGGATCAAGTCAAGGATGCTGTGATCTATACTAAACTCGACCTCCGAGGGGCTTATCATTTGGTCCGCATACGAGAAGGAGACGAATGGAAAACAGCATTCAAAACTCGCTATGGCTTATTTGAATATCAAGTTATGCCCTTCGGTCTTTGTAATGCTCCTGCTGCATTTCAATATTTTCTCAATGATGTCTTAAGAGAATATTTGGATCTATTTGTCATTGTTTACATAGATGACATTTTAATCTACTCCAGTGCAAAAGAATACCATGAAGACCACGTGAGGAAGGTACTACAAACTCTGCGAAAACATCATCTCTACTGTAAACTTAGTAAATGTGAGTTTCATACAGAAGAAGTAGAGTTTTTGGGTGTCACTTTAACACCTAAGGGAATGCAAATGACCGACCGGAAGATTCAAGCTGTCATGGATTGGCCCACACCTAAATCTGTCTGAGATGTTCAGTGTTTTCTGGGGTTCGCCAATTTTTATCGGCGTTTTATTGATAATTTTTCCCAAAAAGTAGCCCCCATTACAAAATTACTTCGCAAAAATACCCCTTTTCATTGGTCATCACAAACGGAAGAAACCTTCCAGATGTTAAAACAAGTTTTACCACGGCCCCTATTCTAGCTCATCCACGGAGTTCAGACCCGTTTATAGTGGAAGCAGATGCCTCTGATGTAGCAATTGGGGCCATTCTTTCACAAAGACACCCTACTACTGAACAATTACATCCCGTGGCTTACATGTCCAAAAAACTTAACACAGCAGAACAAAATTATACTATTGCAGAAAAAGAACTGTTGGCGATACGTGCAGCATTCAAGGAATGGAGACATTATTTATCTGGAACAATCCATCGAATCACAGTCTATACCGATCATAGGAATCTACAATTCATGAGTTCAGCTCGAGTATTGACTCCTAGACAATTGCGATGGATGTTATTTTTCGCTGAATTTGACTTTGTTGTTACTTTCAGACCAGGTAGTGATAACAGAAAGGCTGATGGTTTAACCAGACAAGACTCTGCTTTAGTACATGAAAAACCTCAACCTATGCCAATCATTAATCCCTCTAAAGTTATATGTTTAATAGCTGCTGACGAATTTCTGGATTCCATTTGTGCTCACTTCAACAGTACGGAATGGTCAACCTGGTTGAAAAAAGGCACTGATTATTCAATACAACAAGGTTTACCCTTTCATAATTCAAAAATCTTTTTACCCACAAAAGAGTTACAACGCACAGCTTTTCAATGGTTAGATACACATCCAGTAGCAGGCTATCCAGGACCCCAAAAAACTCTCGAACTTCTGAAAAGATATTTTTGGTGGCCCACTTTAATTAAAGATATTAAACAAATGATAGAATCATGTGAAATTTGTGCTCGTTGTAAAAGTTCTCATGTTAAACCAAAGGGATTATTAATACCTTTACTCCTAATTCCCCATGGGAACATATTTCAATGGACTTCATCACAGGTCTCCCTGAAGTCAACCATGGAAACACGGTATTAGTAGTCATAGGGAGTCTGACTAAATATGCACATTTTATCGCTTACAAAAGACTTCCCACATCAAGCGTTCTGGTCAATCTTATTCTACAGAATATTGTGCGGGTTCATGGTCTCCCAAAAGTTATACTATCTAACTGAGGCTCGCAGTTTTCAGCACATTTCTGGCAGAAATGGTGTCAGGCTTTACATATTGATTCTAATCTATCTACAAGTTATCATCCACAAACTGACGGCCAGACTGAAAGATTAAATCAAACTTTAAAACAATATCTGTACTGTTACCCAGAAGAAGATCCTTCTTCTTGGCCTTCGCTTCTTTGGCTTGCAGAATTAGCCTATAATAATTCTTGTCATTCTTCAACAAAAAACACTCCATTCTATGGTCTTTATGGTCAACATCCTCGTATTCTACCAGTTGATTTTCCAAGTTCTACAGAAGTGATGCCGGCAGTACAAGGAATGTTATCACATTTAAAAAAGATTCACTTACAACTCCAACAAAATCTTCAACAAGCCAAAATAAAATACAAACAACAATATGATAAGAAACACTAACCTGGTCCCGAATACAAGGTAAAAGACATGGGCCCTCATTCCAACCCTGGCGGCGTTGCTTCCAGGGCTATTCTGACTGCGGCGGTAAAGGACGGTTTTCCCCTGGCCCAGGGAATCCTCCATGCTTGCAGCGCCGCTATGGGGATTCCGACCCCCTTCCTGCCAGAACCAGGATGGCGGGAACGGGTGTCGTGGGGCCCCAGGGGGCCCCTGCACTGCCCATGACACTGGCATGGGCAGTGCAGGTGCCCCCTAACAGGGCCCCATACAGATTTTCACTGTCGAAAATCGCGACGGGTGCCACTGCACCCGTCGCACCCCTGCAACTCCGCCGGCTCCATTCGGAGCCGGCTTCCTCGTTGCAGGGGCTTTCCCGCTGGGCGATCTTCTAGCGATCGCCCGCCGGCCCAGCGGGAAAGTCAAAATGACCCCCGCGGTCTTAGGACCGCGGTGCGGTCTTTCGGCTGGACTGTTCCCATGAGAAACAGGGTCAAGACTGATTAGCATATGGCTGGGTCTAAACTGGGGTGGCATGGTGAGCAAAAGAACAATGGATTAAACCCAGATCTGTGACGGGGGGTGAATGTCTGATTGGTTCCGCATTCCGTCCATCATTTGTGTTTTGCTTTGCTGTTCCCACCCAGTACATGTTGGTGTATCGGTATGGTGTGGGCCATATAGGATAGTGTGGGGCTAAAAGCTGTCCCTCGATATTTGCAGGTGACTCAGGTTACCCCAACGTATCTTGGCTACTGACCCTTGTGAGGAATGCCAGGACAAGGGCAGAAGAACATTGCAATGAGGCACATGGGCGAACAAAAAGGATAATCAAACTGACCTTTGGCCTCCTGAACGCCATGTTCTGGTGCCTCCATCTAACTGGTGGATCCCTGTGCTACTCACCCAAGAAGGTCTGCCAGATAATTGTGGCATGCTGCACAACCTTGCCTTGAGAGGCCATGTGCCTTTTCTGCAGGAGGATGAGGCTTGAGATGGCTGTGTGGCAGCAGTGGACCCTGTGGACAGTGAGGATGAGGAGGCAGAGGATGAGGATGAGGACAAAGGAACAGCAGTGATACAACAATACTTCCAATGACACACAGTTAAGGCAGTGTTACTTCACATTTCATTGTCATTATATAGATTATCTTTGGCACTGGCATGCTGTCGTTTCCCACTTCTATGCCCACCCACTGTACCCTTTGGCAATTCATTTTACAGAAGTTGGTGCCCAACTATCACTCCTGGTGTGATCACTGCAGGAAACTACAGGTCTTTCCTATGTCACCATTACTGTACAGTTGAATTGCAATGTTTGAACCTAGTTAAACTAATACATACTTTTAAAAAATTGACATACTCCATACTTGTTTTTTTTTCCATTGGTGTTTATTGAAGTGCTAAGAGGAAGAGGGGTAAGTGCATTGGGGTGGGGTGATGATGGAGGAAGGTCCAGGGTATTGTTCCGGTCTATTTGTAGCACAGATGCATTGTCCAAGGGGACATAGAAGGGGAGCAATGGCTGTTCAAGGTGGACAGGGTGACAAAGTGGGACACAAGGGTGATAATCAGGAGACTCTCATTTCCAGGCATGGGTCTTGGCAATAGTCTCTGGCTTCTGCCTGGATCACAGGGAATGTTTGCGGGGTGGTTCACCTTCTGCAGGGTGAAAGGTGCTGGTGGCCTGTTGGTCCTGTGGCGGAGCCTCCTGTCCATTAGCTGTAGCGGAGGTGGAAGGCAGTTCAGATGTCTGGCTAGTGGCAGGGGCCCGCTGTTGTGAGACTGCCTCTCTCATAAAGTTGGCCATGTCTGCCAGCACCCCTGCTATGGAGACCAGGGTGGTGTTGATGGCCTGCAAGTCCTCCCTGATCCCCTGGTACTGTCCCTCCTGAAGCCGCCTGTTCTCCTGCACGTTGTCCAGGATCTGGGCCAGCGTATCCTGGGAATGTTGGTAGGCTCCCAGGATCTCAGAGAATGCCTCTTGGAGAGTTGGTTCCCTTGTCCTATCCTCCCCCTGATGCACAGCAGTACTCCCAGTTTCCCTGTTGTCCTGTGTCTCTGTCTCCTGAACCGTCTTCCCACTGACAACAGTTCCCTGATTGTCTTGGGTATGAGGTGTGCCCTGGGGTTCCTGTAGTGGTGGACACACTGCTGATTGACGTGTCCTGGGAACAGAGGTATGGGTACGCTGGGTGGGTGCTGTGGTGATGTTTCCAGGTGGGGGAGGCTCTGTGGTGGTGTGTGACTGGGCCTGGGTAACCGACTGTCCAGAGTTCCCTGATGGGCCAGGTTGGTCATCCAGATCCAGGTGCCCAGAGTTGCTGTCATCACTGTGGGCCTCTTCTGTTGGGGGGCTGGATAGTGCAGGCACCTCTTCTCCGCTGGCATTGGCTGGGATACCTGTGGGGATGTAAATGCTGTGTTATTGTTTCTGTGTGTGACATATTGTGCATTGGTGGGTTGCCCTATTTGTTGGTATTTGCCCTGGCAGATTTAACTTGTGTAGGTTGGTTGTGGTGGGCTAGCTGATTCTCTCTAATGTGCATGCTTTGATGATAGGTGTCCATGCAGGGCTGTGAATGATGCCCATGCATTGGTGGTGCATGCAGGGCTTGCTATTGGGATGGGTGGGATGTGATGGTGGGGTGTGTGGGAGGTGGTGGAGTGATGGGAGTGAGGGTGGGGTATGTGATGGCATGCAGGTTGGGGGGGTGAGAGTAGTATAGAGTTGACTTACCAGAGTCCAGTCCTCCTCCTACTCCGGCCAGGCCCTCAAGATGCATGATTGCCAAGACTTGCTCCTCCCATGTTGTTAGTTGTGGGGGAGGAGGTGGCGGTCCAGCGCCAGTCCTCTGGATAGCGAGCTGGTGTCTTGCTGCTATGGAACGCACCTTCCCCCGTAGGACGTTCCACCTCTTCCTGATGCTGTCCCTTGTTCTGGGGTGCTGTCCCATGGCGTTGACCCTGTCCACGATCCTCCGTCATAGCTCCATCTTCCTAGCAATGTATATCTGCTGCACCTGTGTTCCAAATAGCTATGGCTCTACCGTGATGATTTCCTCCACCATGACCCTTAGCTCCTCCTCTGAGAATCTGGGGTGTCTTTGTGGTGCCACAGGTGTTGTGTGAGTTGTGTAGGTGAGGGTGTGTAGGGTGATGTGTTGGGTGTGTGATGTGGGGTATGTGGGTAGTGTATAGGTGGTGTGTGGCTCTGGCTTTGTCTGTAGTTGTGGTGTCTGTCTCGTGCCAATGGCTTGTATTTGTAAAGGGTTGTGGGTAATGTGAGTTTGTGTTTTATAGTGGTGTGGGTGTGTGGGTGTGGTGTGTGTATGGGTGTCAGGTGTGTCTTATTTAAATTGACCAATGTAGTGTTGTTTTGTATGTGTGTGTGTATTTTGAACACGCCGCCATTGAATGTCCACCGTGATGACTGTGGGTCATAATGTGGTGGGCGTTGTTCTGTTGGCGTAACGGTGTGGGTTTTGATACCACCAGTTTATCACTGACCTTTGGTGTGGTGGACTTGTGTCTGTGGCTGAATAGTGACAGATTGGTGTGTGTGTGTCATAATGTGAACAGATATCGGCGGTGGTATGTTGGCAGCAGTCAGCATGGCTGTAAGTGGGATTTACCGCCAATGTCATAATGAGGGCCTTAGTTATCTAACAGTAGTTTTATTGGTTCAATTTACAACACCCGTGACCTGACTAATCATGAGCTTTGTGAAAATTAATATAACATTCTGTCACTTATTCTTTGAGTCAGACTTGGGAGATTTTAGGAGACTTTACAAGACTTTACCAGACCATTCAGAGACATTTTCAGATTTAGATTAATGAGGGAGTTTTGCAGTTATGTAGACTTGAAGGATTTACAGATCGTTCCTACTGATGGTGTCCTCTTGCTGAAGTGATTCCTGTTGTTATTTATTGAAATTATGGGTAATGTATAAATTGCAAATTGTTATATGTGTCTTTTGTTTTACAGGTGCCAGCTGCAACTCATGAATTAATTGCTGCATAATAATATTATTTTTTTATATAACCCAAGTTAGTATGTTTTCCTAAATTTGTGTTTCTAAAACTTTTACATGAATCCCAACATGGTAATGCTAATCAGTGGTTAGTGAGGGAGTTTGTCTTTACATGTTCATGATATATATAGACATTCTTTGATCTGTTGCTCCAATGTATATTATCTCACTGCTGCAGATATTGGTGCTATTAAATTATGTTAAAACTCTCACGTTAATTTGTTTACTTGCTTTGATTTAAACTCAGATATATAAGACGTTGTAATCAGCCATTGATGATTCTTTATGTGTATCTTTTGTGTTTAAAAATTATTTTCGTGACCTTAGCATTGTGAATATAGAGAAATAGATGTACAAACTTTCTTAACCCCTTCGCTGCCAGGCCTTTTCCCCTTCCTGTGCCAGGCCTTTTTTTGCCTATTAGGGGCAGTTCGCGCTTAGGCCCTCATAACTTTTTGTCCACATAAGGTAACCAAGCCAAATTTGCGTCCTTTTTTTCCAACATCCTAAGGATTCTAGGGGTACCCAGACTTTGTGGGTTCCCCTGAAGGAGGCCAAGAAATTAGGCAAAATACAGTGAAAATTTCGTTTTTTTCAAAAAAATTGAAAAAGTGTCTGCAGAAGAAGGCTTGTGGTTTTTCCCCTGAAAATGGCATCAACAAAGGGTTTGCGGTGCTAAACTCAGCAGCTTCCCAGCTTTCGGGAACAGGCAGACTTGAATCAGAAAACCCAATTTTCCAACACAATTTTGGCATTTTACTGGGACATACCCCATTTTTGCAATTTGTTGTGCTTTCAGCCTCCTTCCAGTCAGTGACAGAAATGGGCATGAAACCAATGCTGGATCCCAGAAACCGAAACATTTCTGAAAAGTAGACAAAATTCTGAATTCAGCAAGGGGTCATTTGTGTAGATCCTACAAGGGTTTCCTACAGAAAATAACAACTGAAAAAGAAAAATATTGAAATTGAGGTGAAAAAAACATCAATTTTTCTCTACGTTTTACTCTGTAACTTTTTCCTGCAATGTCAGATTATCGAAAGCAATATACCGTTATGTCTGCTGGACTCCTCTGGTTGCGGGGATATATAGGGCTTGTAGGTTCATCAAGAACCCTAGGTACCCAGAGCCAATAAATGAGCTGCACCCTGCAGTGCGTTTTCATTCTATACCGGGTATCCAGCAATTCATTTGCTGAAATATAAAGAGTAAAAAATAGCTATCAAGAAAACCTTTGTATTTCCAAAAAGGGCACAAGATAAGGTGTTGAGGAGCAGTGGTTATTTGCACATCTCTGAATTCCGGGGTGACCATACTAGCATGTGAATTACAGGGCATTTCTCAAATAGATGTCTTTTTTACACACTTTCCTATATTTGAAAGGAAAAAATGTAGAGAAAGACAAGGGGCAATAACACTTGTTTTGCTAATCTATGTTCTCCTAAGTCTCCCGATAAAAATGATACCTCACTTGTGTGGGTAGGCCTAGCGCCCACGACAGGAAACGCCCCAAAATGCAATGTGGACACATCCCATTTTTTTAAAAGAAAACAGAGGTGTTTTTTGCAAAGTGCCTACCTGTAGATTTTGGCCTCTAGCTCATTCGGCACCTAGGGAAACCTACCAAACCTGTGCATTTTTTAAAACTAGAGACCTAGGGGAATCCAAGATGGGGTGACTTGTGGGAGCTCTGACCAGGTTCTGTTACCCAGAATCCTTTGCAAACCTCAAAATTTGGCTAAAAAAACACACGTGCCTCACATTTCTGTGGCAAAAAGTTCTGGAATCTGAGAGGAGGCACAAATTTCCTTCCACCCAGCGTTCTCCCAAGTCTCCCGATAAAAATGATACCTCACTTGTGTGGGTAGGCCTAGCGCCCGCGACAGGAAATGCCCCAAAACGCAACGTGGACACATCCCATTTTTTGAAAGAAAACAGAGGTGTTTTTTGCAAAGTGCCTACCTGTAGATTTTGGCCTCTAGCTCATTCGGCACCTAGGGAAACCTACCAAACCTGTGCATTTTTGAAAACTAGAGACCTAGGGGAATCCAAGATGGGGTGACTTGTGGGGCTCTGACCAGGTTCTGTTACCCAGAATCCTTTGCAAACCTCAAAATTTGGCTAAAAAAACACATGTGCCTCACATTTCTGTGGAAAAAAGTTCTGGAATCTGAGAGGAGGCACAAATTTCCTTCCACCCAGCGTTCCCCCACGTCTCCCAATAAAAATGATACCTCACTTGTGTGGGTAGGCCTAGCGCCTGCGAAAGGAAATGCCCCAAAGCACAACGTGGACACATCCCATTTTTTGACAGAAAACAGAGCTGTATTTTGCAAAGTGCCTACCTGTAGATTTTGGCCTCTAGCTCAGCCGGCACCTAGGGAAACCTACCAAACCTGTGCATTTCTGAAAACTAGAGACCTAGGGGAATCCAAGATGGGGTGACTTGTGGTGCTCTGGCCAGGTTCTGTTACCCAGAATCCTTTGCAAACCTCAAAATTTGGCTAAAAAAAACACATGTTCCTCACATTTCTGTGGCAGAAAGTTCTGGAATCTGAGAGGAGGCACAAATTTCCTTCCACCCAGCGTTCCCCCAAGTCTCCCAATAAAAATGATACCTCACTTGTGTGGGTAGGCCTAGCGCCCGCGACAGGAAATGCCCCAAAGCACAACGTGGACACATCCCATTTTTTGACAGAAAACAGAGCTGTTTTTTACAAAGTGCCTACCTGTAGATTTTGGCCTCTAGCTCAGCCGGCACCTAGGGAAACCTACCAAACCTATGCATTTCTGATAACTAGAGACCTAGGGGAATCCAAGATGGGGTGACTTGTGGGGCTCTGACCAGGTTCTGTTACCCAGAATCCTTCGCAAAGCTCACAATTTGGCTAAAAAAACACATGTTCCTCACATTTCTGTGGCAGAAAGTTCTGGAATCTGAGAGGAGGCACAAATTTCCTTCCACCCAGCGTTCCCCCAAGTCTCCTGATAAAAATGATACCTCACTTGTGTGGATAGGACTAGTGCCCGCGACAGGAAATGCCCCAAAACGCAACGTGCACACATCACATTTTTTTAAAGAAAACAGAGCTGTTTTTTGCAAAGTGCCTACCTGTGGATTTTGGCCTGTAGCTCAGCCGGCACCTGGGGAAACCTAGCAAACCAGCACATTTTTGAAAACTAGAAATCCTGGGGAATCCAAGATGGGATGACTTGTGTGGGCTCTGACCAGGGTTTGTTACCCAGAATCCTTTGCAAACCTCAAAATGTGGCTAAAATAACAAATTTTCCTCACATTTTGGTGACAGAAAGTTCTGGAATCTGAGAGGAGCCACAAATTTCCTTCCTCCCAGTGTTCCCCCAAGTCTCTCGATAAAAATGATACCTCACTTGTGTGGGTAGGCCTAGCACCCTAGCACCCACGAAAGGAAATGGCCCAAAACACAACGTGGACACAACATATTTTTTCACAGAAAACAGAGGTGTTTTTTGCAAAGTGCCTACCTGTGGATTTTGGCTTCTAGCTCAGCCGGCCCCGGGGGGGGGGCAGAAATGGCCTAAAATAAATTTGCCCCCCCAAACCCCTCCTCCGGGAGCGACCCTTGCCTACGGGTTCGCTCCCCCTGCGTGACATTGGCACCAAAAAACAAATCCCTGGTGCCTAGTGGTTTCTGCCCCCTTGGGGGCAGATTAACTGAAAATCGGTATTTGTCCCCCAGGGCAGCGACCCTTGCCTGATAGTTCGCTCCCCATCTCTAAAAAACCAAACAAACAAACAAAAAAAAAAAACACAAAAAAAAAAATATTGCCCTGGCGCCTAGAGGTTTCTGCCCCTCTGGCCTAAAATAATTCCCCCCCCAGGGAGCGACCCTTGCCTAAGGGGTCGCTCCCCTTGCGTGAAATTCACGCAAAGAAAAAACTCCCTGGTGTCTAGTGGTTTCTGCCCCCCTTGGGGGCAGATTGGCCTCATCAAAATAATCCAATCTGCCCCCAAGGGGGGCAGAAATGACCTAAATATAATTTGCCCCCTAGGGGAGCGACCCTTGCCTAAGGGGTCGCTCCCCACCTAAAAAGAAAAAAAAAACATAACAAAAAAAAACAACAAAAAAAATGATCCCTGGTGCCTAGAGGTTTCTGCCCCCCCCGGGGGCAGATCGGCCTAATAGGCCTTCCCCAAAAATGCCCCCCCCCGGAGCGACCCTTGCCCAAGGGGTCGCTCCCTTATGTCAATTTCTGGAAGGAAAAAAAAATCCCTGGTGTCTAGTGGGGTTTCAAAAGCCGGATTGCAAGCAATCCGGCTTTTGAAACCCTGGGAGAGACTTCAAAGGGAAGGAAATACATTTCCTTCCCTTTGAAGCCCCTCCGGGCCTCCCCCAGTAATTGAAAGAGAAATGCTGAGCATTTCTCTTTCAATCACGCTGGAAGCAGAGCTTCCAGTGCGATGGGGGAGGCCCCTGTGACAAATCAGCGCGCGCTCGCGCGCTGACATCACAGAGGGGTGGGGGGGGGGGGGTCGGGGTGGAAGGGGAAGGTCTTCCCCTTCCATCCCCGCCTTGGTGGGGAGGGGGGTGCACAGGGGGGGCGCGCTAGCGCTCCCCCAAGTTTCCGTGTGCCTTGGACGAGGTGACCTCGTCCAAGGCACACGGGAACTGTAGCCTTGGACGAGGTCACCTCGTCCAAGGCACAGAACGGGTTAATAAACTGGTGTGGACATTGCAGTGTAATCAGATTGTCGATTTTTGGTTTATTAATGTTTATTGTGATGATTATGACTTACTATTGACATCGTCTCTAATCAATGTTGTGTTGGTCCATCGGCCTAAGGCGCAAGATCCAATATTTTTGTCTGAGATAATAGCTAGGATTTCTAGGCGCTGCAGCAGTTTTTGGTAGCAAAGTTACAGTTTTGTTTTTATAAATTTTTCTGAAATGCTTTACGGACCTGAGAAAATGAGTTGCTAGTTGCGTCAAGTGACTTTCCCCAGTCCTAGGAGACACTCTAGGTTGAAGGGTATGTTCTGAGCGATTATTTTGCACTTGCACAGCTTGAGCTAATTTGCAGATGATTGAGGTGTTCATGAGTTTAGAAGGAGTGGGTGTACTCCAATAGAGTTTATAGGGAGTGGGCATACTCCAATAAGTATGAGAGTATGGAAGCGGCGTTCTTCATTTCAGTGTGGTGCTTAGTGCAGGAAAAATTGTCTACGTGGTTGTTGATAAGACGGACCTAATGAGAGAGGTCTAAGACTCTGGAGTATATTGACAAGTTTAGTGAGACCCTTGGTACAAGTGTAGAGAGACACATGGTATATGTTGTAATTTGTCTATTTAGAAGACCAATCCGGTATGGGTGGAAAAGTCGAGTTTGTGAAATAATTTGCGTGGTTGAAATGATAACTGGGCTCTGGTGACTACTAAGTGCACTAGGAAAATAATCCAATTGACCAGTTGAGAAGTGAAATTTGCAGGTCGAATTTTGCTCACGAATAAGGGGAACTGTGAAAAAGAGTAACTGTAGATGTGGAAGCTGCAGGCGAAATTTGGAAGGTTCCTGAAGCGTTTGTGTTACCCTACCTGTAGTAAATAGACAAATTTGTTTTCTTTATTTTTTTGGTTTAAGGTTTTGCTTGTGAACTAATATTGCATTCGTTTGGTGTGTTAGTTGTGTGAAAGTCAAGCCGAAAGACTTTGTCAGCGTCTTAGAGGTCGCGCTGAGAGGGGATGTGTATATTCGTGTGACATGAGTTGCAACACTCTGGGATAGGTTGGTTAGTGAAAAGGATTGCGCACGGATTGGTCCATCAGTCCGATATTTGTGTAGTGTGATTGAAAGGCGAGAGGGTCGAAGTGGATTGCGGGATTGTAGTCACTCTTTCTGATTGGTTATTTTTTAACAGATTTCATTGTTTTGTTTTGTTTGGAATATAAATTTGTAAATCACTTTTGGTTAAATTGTTTTTGAATGGATTTTGTTGAAAATGAAGTTTTTCAAAGCTTTGAGAAGTGCTTTTAGAGGTGATGAGTATATTCCAGCAGGAGAGGGAGAAGTTTGTCCACCAGAAAATACTCCAGCATATATCATGATTGAGGAGAAGGGTACGGGAGCGTGCCTTTGGTTGAGACATTGGGTTCAGATCACAATGAAAGTTGTTTGGCTTTTCCAGAAAATGGAAATTTTAATTTGAGAATTTTGGAGAATCTGAGGCAGAAAATGTATAGTTTAGAACCTCCTTCAAGACCAGCTCAGTTTGAAGCTTTAGCGACTTGGGAGCTAGTAGCTAAACAGCAACAAGCTTTGAAATTTGAGAGGAGAACGAGGAGAGTAGAAAAGACACTAGCAGAAACTAAATGGGATGAGGAGCAGAGAGTGGAGACTAGCTACCTTACAGGGAATTAGGTTATTTCCTGCAAGAACAAAAGATGAGGAGGACGAGTCAAAAGCTGAGAAGAAAAAGAAAAAGAAAAAGAGTCCTTTAGTAATAAGGAATGAAGATTAAAAGAACTGAAAAGAGTTATGTTTAATGATGATGATGAATTAGTTTCTGAGTTTATGCAAAATCATCCACCACCATATGCAACTCAAGAAGGTCATGAAATCAGAGACAGTAGAACAAGTGAGAGTGGAACCAGTGGAAGTGGGATTGATAATATGAGTGCTACTGCACCATCCAGATTGGTGGTATCAGAAAATATCCTGAATAGCGAACGAATTCAGATGCAGAGTAGTTTTATTGATTCATTGAACAATGGACAGCAGTGAGAGATGAACATTCCTGAGGTTTATCTAGTGGTTCAGATTGTAAGCACGTCTACTAATTTAGGGGCCATATGTAGCAAAGTTTTGCGAGTCGCAAATGGCCCGAATCGTTATTTGCGACTGTGCAAAATCGGAAATGGGATGCAAAAATCCCATTTCCGACTCGCAAAAACCGATGCGAGCCGTTACCGACTCGCAAAATTTGCAACCACATTTTGCGACCCGCAAATAGGAAGTTGCAATTTGCGAGTCGCAAAGCATATGCAATTGCAACTCGCAAATTGCGACTAGTCGCAAAAAGCCCAGTTTGCATGTCCCATTTACCACTAACTCAGAGCAGGTGGTAATCATTACCAAAGTATGAAGGAGACCCAGAAGGCATCTGGGTTACTCAAGATGGCGGAGATATACCTGATAGCAGTGAGGAGGAGAGTCCACGCAGCCCAGCAGAGGAGGAGGAGGAGCCACAGACAGGAGAAGATTTATAGAACAAGGCAGACTCTTGTCCAGCAAACTGAGGAAGAGATATACGATAAATACCGCCTTAGCAGCGCAGCCATACTAGAATTAATTGAATTACTCAAACCACAGCTAGAACACCAGACTCTGCGCGGCTGCGCCATCCCCACGCATGTGCAAGTGCTATGCTCACTGCATCTCTTGGCCTCAGGGAGCTATCAGGGGGTCATTGCTATGGCAGGTGGGGTATCTCAAAGTGCAGTGTCAAGGTTCCTCAGGGCCTTCCTAGATGCCATACTCACACACATGTCTCACTTCATATACCTACCCAGGAATGAGGCAGAAATTAATAGCACCAAGCTGGACTTTTACCGGATTGCCAACTTTCCCCATGTCATAGGATGTGTAGATGGGACACATATTCAAATATGCCCCCCTGCAAACCTGGAACATCTGTTCCGCAACAGAAAGTGTACCCACTCACTCAATATTCAGGTTGTTTGTGACACCCATTATGTCATCACTGACATTGTTGCAAAAGTTCCAGGCAGTACCCATGACTCCTACATTTTTAGGCACAGTGGGATACACCAACGCCTGGAACGTGGGGAGTTTGGAGACGGATACCTCCTAGGTAGAGCTGCATACACCTTGCAGACATACACACAGGTCACTGTGCACACCAACCAGGACTTTCTAACAGTGTAATGTTTGTGCCCAACAGGTGACAGTGCATATGCTCTACGGCCATGGATAATGACTCCGTTCTTAACAACCAGCAATGATTCAGAGAGGCGATACAACAGTGCACATAAGAGGACCTGGAACCTAATTGAACGCACCTTCGGATTACTGAAAGCAAGATTCAGATGCCTCCACCGCAGTGGAGGTGCGCTCCAGTATACCCCCATTACAGCATTCAAAATTGTTGTCGCATGCGCCATCCTGCACAATATTGCCACCCGACGTGGGCTACCTCTCACCCCTGCAGACCCAGATCCTGAGGATGAAGAGTAAGAGCAACCACATCGCCATCATGGGGATCGGAGTATAGCTAATCAAGGCAGACTGAGACGGGAACACATCGCAAACCAATACTTTGGAAGGTACATGTCAACTTCAACCATACTCACCTACTGACCAAAAACTCCATTTGTCAAGTGGAACAAAAAAACTATTTAATATGTGCAGAAATACAACTATTTACAAATACTAACTGTTCATGGTCATCTAAATGCAAACCATGCATGGGGCACATTGCTGTCATGTGCCCCAACATCAGGGACAGGGTTTTGTCTATGTCCTACGGCGGCCTCTGCCAGCCTGGCTGGTCCCTGGTGGTTCTGCAGTGCTCTGCCTGGTACTCCCACTCCGGAGCACCCTAGTGTCACTGGCAGAGACACTGCTCACTGTAGAGCCCTCCCTCGCTGTCCTGGGGTGTGTCCCCTGTGCTCCTGGACAGATGCTGTCAATCATGTGTGTGATCCGGCCCAGGCCTCTAGCCACATCCCCTGCAAAATGGCCCATTTCTACTTGGACGCCAAATTTCCTTCTTGACAGGCCAGTGGTGTTAACAGCCAGTCTGCCAATTGATGTGGCCATCCTGTCAAGCCTCTGTAGCAGCTGACGGTCCCTGCGCCGCCCACCCTCGCCCTGTGCCAATAGTCCTGCCACCAGATCCCTCATGGACCGGGCTAGGTCCCCAGTGTTTGTGGCAATCACGTCTATTTGGGAATTTAGCTGCTGCATGCTGGCCTCACTGTTTCTGACAAAGCGGTGCAGCACACCACTAATCTGCCCTAATATATTGTTTTGCAGACGCTGGCCACGGAGCAGCTGTGCCTCGCTGTTGGTGGTAGATGGACGGCCGGACGCAGCCTGCAGCCCTGCTCTCCTGTACCTGCGTCGCCCTGTGTGCTCTACTGGGGCACTCCTGCCTGTTGCTGGCGCAGCCTCCTGAAACACATTTGCAGCAGGTGTGGAAATCACAGGGATGGTGTTGGTCGTGCAGGTGGGAGTGGTGGCAGCTCCTGTGCTGTCCTCCTGGGGCTGGCTGCTGTGGCTTGTGGTGGTGTCTTGTGGGAGACCTGTGGGACATGGGGAACAGACTGTCAGTGTCTACTATCTGTTGCACACTTCCTAATAAACATTTGCCTATGAACTGCCTACTTGACAACATTTCCCATAATGCATCATTCTGGTGTTTGCTACCCTGAAATGGAGCTATCTTGGTTGAGCATGCCCCTGTGTACATGGTGGGTGGGGGTATGGCATTAATAGGGGTACAGGCATATCACATGGTACTCACCGGTTGATGTAGTGGGCTCAGAGGTGTCCAGATCTCCAAATCCTGACACTGCCTCCTGCTCCAGGGTCTCCTCCACCCTTTCTTCCAGGGGTGTGGGTGGTGGTACGGATGATGGTCCCCCTCCTGTGCCTCTCATCTCCCGGAGCCTTTCTGCCACCCTCTCCTTGGTCCGGGAGCGGAGGTCATACCACCGTTTTTTTATCTCTTCCACACTCCTGTGGCTCACCCCCAGGGAGTTCACTTTTTCTTGGATCTCCTGCCAGAGTTGTTTTTTGGTGGCTTCTGGCACATTTAGGGCTCCCTTTCCGAATAGTTCATCATAGTGCTGACAGCATTCTTCTGTCAGCACCTCCAGCTCCTTCTCAGAGAATTTTAGTTTTCGTTTTCTAGGTGTTTCAGCCATTGTAGCTGCTGTTCCTCCTGTTTGTAGTTCAGCAGTTTAAAATGGATGTGGTCCTCCCTCCTCCCAGGTGTATTTGTAAACTTCCTGGCTGCGATGTCATCATCATGTGCCAGGAAGTGTTTCCAGAGTGTTCTGGAGTGGTTTCTGGAGTGTTCTGCAGCACCTGCAATCAATTTACATGGTACTCGCAATTTGCGACACCCACTCGCAAATTGCGAGTTCGTTTTTTGCGCGGTCGCAAAAAGTGACCTCGCAGACAGCGGACTCGCTATCTGCGTTGCGACTCCGGGTGCGAGTCGCAAATTGTACACGGACATTGTACCTGCATTCCTATTAGAGACATGCAATTTGCGAGTCGCACATACTCACAAATTGCGAGTCGCTAATTTTTTTGTACCTACATCTGGCCATTAGTGTTGTCTCCAGGTCAACAAGAGCTGAGTCTAATTCAGAAAGAGCCTGTTCAGATACAGATTCCTCAGATGCAGAGCATGACAACAATGCAAACACAGAATACTGGATCTCTTGCTAGTCCAGATGAGATTTCAGCACCTATTACAATGGGTCCACTTATGCCACTATGGGGGTCATTACGACCCTGGCGGTCAGAGACCGCCAGGGTAATGTGGCGTCCGTACCGACAACAGGCTGGCGGTACGGAGACCTGTATTACGACCGCGGCGGTAGCGCCGCGGTCGCACCGCCGGGGCCAGCGGTTTCCTGCCGTTTTAGCCCCAGCGGTGATAATCCACCAGGGCAGCGCTGCCCTGGGGATTATGACCCCCCTACCGCCAGCCTGTTTCTGACGGTTTGCAACGCCAGGAAGAGGCTGGCGGTAAGGGGTGTCCTGGGGGCCCTGGGGGCCCCTGCACTGCCCATGCCAATGGCATGGGCAGTGCAGGGGCCCCCTAACAGGGCCCCGGGCAGCTTTTCACTGTCTGCATAGCAGACAGTGAAAAGCGCGACGGGTGCTACTGCACCCGTCGCACGGCCGCAACACCGCCGGCTCCATAAGGAGCCGGCTCCTATGTTGCGGCCTCATCCCTGCTGGGCCGGCGGGCGTAAACTAGGTTTAGGAAATCGACTCCAAGGCAGGAGCAAAACCTGAATGAGACTAGGTCTTTAATAGATTTGTCCCCTGTTGGGAATTCTGGGATCAGATCCTGCAGTAATCAGGATGAGATACTATTGTCTCCACAGCAGTGTGCGAGTACAGTGCAACAGCAAAGTTTGAGTGCACAAATAAGATTTCTTTGAAAGGTCTATCTACACAAGAAATAACAAAATGGTTAGAAGACCTAA
Source organism: Pleurodeles waltl (assembly GCF_031143425.1). Lineage (NCBI taxonomy): Eukaryota > Metazoa > Chordata > Amphibia > Caudata > Salamandridae > Pleurodeles > Pleurodeles waltl. The sequence goes on from NC_090442.1 coordinate 524,605,873, forward strand.
ATAGTTCAAAGACCCCAGAGAGACAGAATAGGGAGGAAGACTCAATAGACAGAGTAAGATTGTAAATGGAAGGAAATGAGCTTCTTGAAGGGACAATGCGTGTGAACCGACTTGAGTCACATACTGAAGCTCAATTGAGATACTTGTGTAAGATCATTACAAAGGGAGCAGGAAAAGTACACCAGCAGTTACAAGAAATCGCAGATGAGTATCACATTGGCCTTACGAAATTGAAAAGCCTGAAGAGAAGTTATAGATTAGATCTTGAAAAAGAAGATTTTGCACATATGAGATCTGCAGGGATGAAGATAAATCTTAGGGAACTGCTTGAAAGAGTACAAGTCTGGAAAGCCTTAGATAAATGGGAAGGCAGATGGGGTAAGAAAAGAAAAAGACCAAAGAAAGGAGATGTGACGCAGATAGGAGAATCAGTGAAGATGCTGCTGATGAGAGAAACACCAGGAGGCAATTTTGTACATGTACCCTGGAGTAGGAGTGATAGATTAAGTTTTACAAATGATTACCCAAGGTTGAGAGAAAAGCCAGTAGAATGGTATCAGCAGACAGGTAGATTTCTGAAGCTTGTGAAATGTCTGTGGGAGGACTTGAATACACTCTTTGATATTGTTGTTCCAGCAGATTTGTGGATTGAGTGCAAAAGGAGTGTGAATTGACCAACAAGTGAGGCGCAGAGAGATTTAAAACAGGTGCACCATCTCCAGAAATAAGGAAATATTACTATAAAGTTGTTGAGTTCCTGCAAACAAAAGTTTCGCCAAAAAATATTGATTGGCAACGCATAGTAAGAACTGCACGGGAAGCGAAAGAATCAATTCATGCATATTATGAAAGGTTGTAGAAGGTATTTAAACATTTCAGTGGTACAGAGACAATTGGGAAACAGGATTTGCATGATTTCGTGTTCAGGTTTGTTGAAGGATTGAGACCAGAGATTAGGCAGATGATTAAGAATCATTTGATGTGTTGGCAAGCTAAACCGATCGATGAGGTGTTGCAGTATGCAAAATACTGTAGTGACGAAATTGAAATGAACCAGAAAAAGTTGAAGGAGAAAGCAATGGTGATGCAGATCAAGGCTGCACAGACAGGAATGCAGGGAAATTTTCAGCCGCAGTTGCAAGGAAATGGCATGTTTCAGAATCAAAGCAGAAGTAAAGGTCGAGGTGGAATGATGTTTCTGGTTGTTAATAGAAATGTGGATTTGAATTTAGTGGTGATACGGGATGAGCAGCAAAGAATAAGAGTGTTACCTTGTCATAACTGCGCGCAATTGGACATTGGAAAAGACAGTGTCCATTGTTGAATCAAGGTGGTGTCGTGCAACAGACAAATGGTGTCAATTCCTATCAGAGAACGAAAATACATAGAGTAAGGGGTTAAAATCTGAATTTCCAGATTAATGTAAATACTATGCAGGGTTTTCAACCTTTGCAGCCGATGCAGCAGATGCAAAATGTACAACGACAGGTACAGATGAAAAATGTACAACGACAGGTACAACAAGTACAGATGCCACAGGTACAACAATTGCATCTACAAGTGCAGATGCAGATGATGCCTCCACAACAAATTCACATGCCAAGACAAATTCAAATGATACAGAGTCCTATGGATCAACAACAGGTGATGCTTTTGCAGGTGGTCACGAATCAGAAATCAAATAAAAGTGAAAAAACAGTTGATCAATTTCCTTTATATAGTGAGAACGAAATAAACGATGAATGGCCATTGGGTAGTTCAGATGAGAAGTGTGTGATGGCAGCATCATTAGAAGTGGATCAGAAGGGTCCTTACGTAAAGGGTAAAGTACATGGTCATGAAGTTTCTTTTCTGGTTGATACAGGAGCTACACGCTCAACAGTAAGATCTGTAGAGGTTCCAGATTTACCTTTATCAGAGAGGACAGTTCAGATTGTAGGAGTTGCAAACAAGCATTTGACTAACACTCTTACAGAACCAGTTATTGTTAAAATTAGTAATTTTGAAGGTTTGCACAGATTGGTTGTTTGTGATTCCAGTCCAGTGTCACTTCTGGGTAGAGACCTGTTGTATAAAATAAACTGTTCAATTACCTGTTCAGTTGAGGGAATTGAGATTGAGACAAACAGTGATGATGAAGATTTAGGTGCTCATTATGATGTCAGCAGTAAAAACCACCGAGATCAGCGCTGGCGGTAAATAGAAGACCATCAGCGCGACTACCCCCCGTCGGCCGTATAATGTTTTCCCCGCTGTGCCAGCGAGTGGAAACAGTGTTTCCGCCTGCCAGCCCAGCAGGGAAAAGGGCCGTAACATTGACAGCGGCTCCAAATAGAGCCGCCGCCAATGTTGGTGTGCGGTGGGTGCAGCAGCACCCGTCACGCAGATCACTGCCCATAAATCGGGCAGTGACCTGCGTGATGGGGCACTGCAGGGGGGCCCCTGCACTGCCCATGCAAAGAGCATGGGCAGTGCAGGGGCCCCCAAGGAGGCCCCAAATCACCCCAAGGTACCCATTCCGCCAGCCTTTCCCTGGCTGCTCTGTCGGATAGGAATACACCGCCCCTGCCAGCATTACCACTGGCGGTGTCTTCCGCCTTGGGGTTTTGGGTGGTTAATTATATGGCGGTCTGGGCCGCCATGCCAGATGGCGGTATTTAACGCCACCACCGGAATGGTGGCCCAGACCGCCCTGTACATAATGAGGGCCTTAGTTTTTACTGATGACAATGAACAAGTGTCCAGAGAGTTTCCTCTGATTAATTGTGATGAACCAGAAAATGAGGAGAATAATTCGGCTGACTTGATTAATTTCTTTCCAGTTTTTTAATTGAAAAATCTTCCAGTCGATTTACAGGAAAGGGTTAAGTTGAAAGTTTGGGATCTTTTGGGGAAAGACATTGGCTTAATCAAGGGAGTTGAAGGAGTCAAAGTGGCAGCGAAAGAAAATGTGGTATTTCCACAGACTGCACAATACCCGATAACAAATGGAGCAATCGGAGGTATAAGACCTTTGATAGAGCAGTTTTTGGAACAAGGAGTTCTGAAAGAAGTGATGAGTAGTCCGTGTAATTCACCAATAATGGGTTTGAGAAAGCCAAGTGGGAAAATTCATCTTGTCCAGGATTTGAGAAAAATAAATGATATTGTGGTCAAATGTTGTCCAGTTATCCCAAATCCAGCTGTGATTATGTTCCAGATTCCATGTGATGCTGAATGGCTTACTGTGGTAGAGTTATGCCAAGCATTTTTTACCATGCCTCTTCATGAGGACAGTAGATATCTCTTTTGTTTTAAATTCCTGACCAGAGTCTATTGTTGGTGTAGAATTCCTAAGGGGTTTTCAGAGTCACCATCGATTTTCAATCAAATTTTGAAAAAGAACCTGGAGTCATTGGTAATGCCTTACCAATTGACATTAGTGCAATACATAGATGATCTGTTGATTGCATCAAAGACAGAAGAAGGATGGAAGGAGGATACAATTTTATTGTTGAACTTTCTGGGAGACAATGGTCATGAGGTGTCCCCTATGAAATTGCAGTATTGTCAAAAAGAGGTGAAATACTTGGGTCATTTGATTGAGAAAGGAGAGAATTTCAAGGGAGAGAGTAGCAACAATTGTGCAAATGAAAATACCAAGTACTCAGAAAGAGATGAGAATGATGTTGGGAATGGTAGGATATTGTCGTCAATGGATTCTGAATTTTTCAGCATTTCGAGACCTTTGCAAAAGCTGACACATAAGGATGTTTCAGATCCTATAATAATGGATGAAGACAGTATGAAAGCATTTACTGAGTTGAAAGAGAGTTTGTGCCAAGCTCCAGCTTTAGGTATGCCTGATTACACAAAAAGGTTTTCTGTTGTTTTGTCATGAACGAGATGGATGTTCTTTATCTGTTTTGACACAGACACATGGTGGTGTCAATCGACCAGTAGCATATTTTTCAGCTACTTTGGATCCAGTCACAGCAGCCTTACCAGGATGTTTGTGAGCAGTTGCAGCAGTGAAGCAGAGTATAACTCAGAGTGAGAATATTGTGATGGGTTAACCTCTGACAGCAATGGTACCTCATTCAATATGTTATGAAACAGTGATTCTGGGAGCACCCAATGTAACAATTAAAAGATGTACAGTGCTTAACCCAGCAACTTTATTACCAGTTGAAAGAATTGGTTCAGATAAAATGGATGATATTGAACATGATTGTTTGGAAGTTACAGAATTGTGCACAAAACCAAGGGCAGATATTAGAGACACCTGCCTAGAAGACAATGATCGAATTATCTTTGTTGATGGTTCCCGCTTAAGAGATAATGGGGGTAGACTGAGAGCAGGATATGCAGAATGCACAATTACTGGCATACTGGAAGCTTCATGGCTTCGAGGAGTGTTTTCTGCTCAAATTGCAGAATTGGTGGCTCTTACTAGAGCATGCCAAATTTCAGATCAGCTTAAAGTAATGATCTATACTGATAGCCAATACAAATTCGGCATTGTGCATGATTTTGGACAGATTTGGTCACAGAGAGGTTTTCTAACGTTATCTGGTTCACCTGTAAAATATGGTGAGAGAATACATGAACTGTTACAAGCTGTTCAGAAACCTGAGAAAATTGCTGTGGTTAAATGCAGTGCACATCAAAGAGGACAGGAGTATGTGACTTTGGGAAATTCTTATGCAGATCAGGTTGCAAAATTCTGTGCCTTAAATAGTATCTCTTTCAAGAAAAAGTCAGAACTGATGCCTGAAAATGAAGAAGTGTACACACATTTTACGATGCAAATTGTTGAGACTTTGGAAGAGTTGAAGGCTTTACAAAATAATGTTCTAGAAGAAGAGCACAGAGATTGGGTGAAGCAAAAATATGTACAAGGGGAAGATGATATTTGGGTAACAGCGGAAGGAAAGGTAGTTCTGCCAAACAGTTTATTCACTCAGATGGCCAGATACTATCATGGTCAAGCACACATAGGGAGAGATGCAATGATTAGGAGTTTTAAACAGTTTTGGTTCAATCCAAAATTTAGACAAGCTGCGGAAGTAGTGAATTGTTTGCCAGCAGATGAATGAGATGAATGTCGGTAAAGGGACAGTGGTCAACATGGGACACATAGGCATGGCAGGAGGTCCATTCAGCAGGATGCAAATGGATTTTATTGAGATGCCTGCGTGTGCTGGTTTGAAATATGTGTTGGTGATCGTTTGCATTTTTAGTCATTGGATTGAGGCTTATCCTACAAGAAGAAATGATAGCCTTACAGTAGCTAAGTTACTTCTCAGAGAGTTGATTCCACGTTTTGGTTTCCCCGTCTCTTTAGAATCAGATAGAATGAGATGATAAAGTTACTATTTTCAGCTTTAAACATTCAGCAGAAGCTACATTGTAGTTACCGCCCAGAAGCTTCAGGACTTGTAGAGCAGATGAATGGAACTCTAAAGTCCCGACTGGCAAAGGTGTGTGCATCAATGAATTTGAAATGGCCAGATGGTTTGCCTTTGGTTCTAATGTCAATGAGAAGTACTCCTGACAAAAAGACTGGCTTGTCTCCTCGCTAGATCCTTATGGGGAGAGCAATGAGATTGCCAGAAATACCTGCAAATTCTCTTGTAAATATTACAGATGACATGGTGTTAGACTATTGCAAAAGCTTGGCTGATGTGGTCCGATCTTTTTCTCATTAGGTGGAAGCCACAACAGTTCAACAATCTCAAGGTCAAGGTCACAATTTGAAAGCTGGTGATTTGGTCATCATACATGTGAGGAAGTTGTGTTTGGAGCCACGGTGGAAGGGGCTCTATCAGATTATCCCCATAACAACGACAGCTGTGAAGTGCGCAGGTCTGCCAAATTGGGTGCATGCCAGCCATATGAAGGAAGTGAATAATCCAACAGAAGAAGAAGAGGAGCTGTTGAGATTACCAACAGCTAACAGCATTCCAGGTCAAGAGCAAGAAAGAGAGGAACTGGAGAAAATTCCTGAGAACATTCAAAAAGATGTACCTACTCCTATGACAGATGAAGGAGAGAGGAGGTTGGAGGAAAGTGAATCCTCTACAAGTGGAGTAGTGGGAAAATTGGTACAAGAAGAAAGAGAAATACCAGTTGAGAGAAGATCTGATCAGAGGAGGGTGTCCTCAGAAGAAAGGGATCAGAGACAACAGAGTGAGAGAAAATCTGCTCAGAGGAGGGTGTCCTCAGCAGCAAGTGGTTTGACATACCAAACTGAACAAGTGACTGACCTCATTGGAAAAGGAATTGAGACAGATCCCACCCAAGTGGATTTGACTCTTCCTGAACCAGTTGTGGAAACGTCAGAAGAAAAGAGTTCAAGTTCAAATTAATTTTTGGAAAAGTTGCTGACAAGAAAGGAACTAAAAGGGGATAATTGGCCAGAGAAAAGTTCAAAAGGAGAGAAGATAAATGCAGTTCCGCCAATTCAAGAGGATATTCTGGTCCAGAATGGGCATATGTAACTACCAATGAATGGCAAGAAGAATATTTGAGTTATTGTTTTGATAGAGACTTTGCAAATTTCCATTTTGGCATGTGAAGAACAAAAGTGCATGGTTGGGGAAAGAGCTGAAATAGAAAGAAGACTTGAAAAGTCACGCCTAAAAGAGACATTGATTACTGATTTTGACATTGATAACTGATTTTGACAAGCTGCTGTACCATACTTGACAAGAAAACTGTCCTGTGTGAATGAACATTTGAATGAACATTTGAAAAAAAAAAATTAGGAGGGCTTTGCTGAACATTTGTTTGCTGATAAGTTTTGATTTTTTTTCTTGATTCTTCAAAGACCATGGGAAACTTCAGTAATCAAAATAATAGAATTAGTAATTGCAAATGTGTAGGTATTGGTTTGGCAGCAGCAAGTGTGTTAATATGCTTATTGTTATTTGTAGGTGTGATTGTTTATGAGATAAGTGGAGCCAACCATATTGTAGAGACTGACAATTATTTAAAGACTATTACTACATCCTTAACAAAAGATAGATTTAGTATAGATGTCACATGAAGAGAAAGAGCTTTCTTCTAATTTTTTCTATCGCTTATTGCGTGAGTATGTTGAGGTGATGGACATGAAAGATTATGGCCCTCATTACAACCCTGGCAGTCGGTGTTAAAGTGGCGGTAAGACAACCAACAGGCCGGCGGTAAAAAAAATGGAATCACGACCATGGCGGAAACCGCCAACATAGACAGCCACTTTAACACTCCGACCGCCACGGCGTTACAAAGAAACAGCATGGCGGTCACCGCCAACAGACAGGCGGAAGACAATGTACCGCCCACACTAGTATGAGAGGACAATCCGCCACCTTTTCCAGGCTGGAACCAACGCGAACAAAAACACGGCGGAAACAGGACTTGGAAGGGAAAACACTAATCTCTACACAACCCACGAGGAACCAGGATGCCATGGAGCCAGAACTCCAAATCCTCCCTGCGACAGTATTCCTGCTCCTCTACCAGGAGCACGAACGACCGCGGCGATGACCACGGTGAGTACTGCACCTACAACACAGGGGAGGCAGGAGGGAAAAGGGAGTGACACACACACACACGCAACACACCCACCCTCACCCTCACCCATAACAACATACACACTAATACATGCCGCAACATTACATTTATACCCCCCAACCCCCCTGGAAGAACGCAATGACAAGAGGAAATGAGTAGAACGATTGTAATCAATAAAAATCCGTTAGTCAGAACTTGAAATACAGTACAAACAATTATGTACACCAACTATACAAGTCCTGATAGTGCACCATTCATAGTCCGTGGACCACTGGGCCCAAAATGCATGGGCGAGGCCCACACTCGATACCAGACTCCAAACAGAGAGAACACTGCTGGAGCATCAAATCGAAATGAAACAGGCACCTCAGGGGGAAGGTAAAGGGGGCACCTTAGCCGGGTGAGTGCACGACGCCAGCCCCACGAGGGGGCACCATGCCCATTGATGTATCCTGGGGAGTGCAAAGCTACAGTCTCTCAAGTCTCTCCAGTGGGTGGGTTGCCCACTGCCTTATCCTGGGGAGTGCGAAGCCACAGTCTCTCAAGTCTCTCCAGTGGGTGCTTTGCCCACTGCTTTATCCTGGGGAGTGCAAAGCCACAGTCTCTCAAGTCCCTCCAGTGGGTGGTTTGCCCACTGCTGCATCCTGGGGAGTGCAAAGCCACAGTCTCTGAAGTCTCTCCAATGGGTGGTTTGCCCACTGCTTTATGCCTTACCACTGGTTGTGGAGGGGGCTTTGTACCCAGAGTGCTTTATCCTGCCAAGGACTGAGGAAGTAGATGCCTTTTTCCACTGGTTCTGGAGGGGGCTTTGTGCCCGGAGTGCTTCATCCTGCCAAGGACTAAGGTAGTGGATGTGATACTCCACTGGTTCTGGAGGGGGCTTTGTGCCCAGAGTGCTTCATCCTGCCAAGGACTGAGGTAGTGAATGTGATACTCCACTGGTTCTGGAGTGGGCTTTGTGCCCAGAGTGCTTCATCCTGCCAATGACTGAGGTAGTGGATGTGACACTCCACTGACGGTGGTGCAACATGCAAGCTGCCCAGGCTCCTGGAACTGACCACCAGCCTCGGACAACTGACCACTGGGGATGGCAGCCATGTCTGCGTGGTGCCACTGGCTCAGGATGTTGTGGGGCCGCTGGCGGTGCTGGCGGTGGTGTCAGTTGCGGCGGTGCTTGCGGCTGCCTCAGTGGCATTGGTGCTGGCGGGGGTGTCAGTAGTGGCCATGCTTGTGGCGTACTCTGTGGCATCGGTGCTGGCAGCGGGCTCTGTGGCATCGGTGCTGGCGGCGGCCTCTGTGGAATCGGTGCTGGCAGCGGCTTCTGTGGAATCGGTGCTGGCAGCAGTCTTTGTGGCGGCGGTGCTGGTGGCGGTCTTGTGGCGGCAGTGCTGCTGGCGGGCTCAGTGACTGCGGTGCTGGTGGCGGGCTCAGTGACTACGGTGCTGGTGGTGGGCTCAGTGACTGCGGTGCTGGTGGCGGCCTCAGTGTCTGTGGCAGCGGTGCAGGTGGCGGTGCTGGTGGTGGTCTTGTCCGCCATGCAGGTTGGCGTCGACGTGGACCTGCCCTTCATTTTCTGGCCCTTCCCCACCTTGGATGGTGGCGCAGCTGTCTTGCCACTTTCCACTTTTGTTTTGCCTGAGCCCTTGGTGGCAGGTGTTTTTGCCTTCTCCCTCTGGGATGTGGGCAACTTTTTGACTTTTGGAGGTGGCGGAATGTCCTTGCCCTCGCTCCGTGGGACACTGGCAGCCCTGTTGCTTGGGGCACTCCAAAATCCCGCTATTGCTGGCACCACTGTGCCCGGTGATGTGGTGGCGGAGGTGCTGGGTTGGGACCATGAAAGGCGGGCCCTAGGGGACGGACGGGGGGGAGGTGTAGTGAAGAGGTCAACATTTGATAGGAAACGTTTTTTAGACACACTGGGATGGGTAGATGGAGGGGGTTTGGAGGTGGAGGAAGAGGTAGTGGATGTAGGAGGTGTACGTTTGCTGACTTTGGGTGAAGGTGCATGGGCTGGAGGCTGTTGTGAGGTGGATGGCTGTTGGGTGGGTGTGTGGCTGCGTTTGTGTACTTTGGGAGAAGGGCTCACAGACACACTGGTAGAGGACACTGGGGATGGGTGAATGGTAGTGGGGGTGGTGAGTGCACGTGAGCGGTGTGTGGTGATGGGTGTGCTAGTGATGGAGGTAGGGGCTGAAGATGTAGTGCATGCAGGTGTGAGTGGAGATGAGACAAGGAGGGCGGAGGGAGCCGGGGAACAGGGGGACACAGTGGAGGCAGTGGATGTTGGTATGTGTGCATGGCTATGATGCTTGTGTGAGTGCCTGTGGGATGTGTGGTGCTTAGGTGTGCCTGAGCCTCCCTTGTGTGTTGATGTGTGTGCATGCTGGTCTGATGGTGTGCTTGGGATAGGCTTAGGTACAGGGGATTGGGTCTGGGTGGAGGAGGTTAGAGGGGGGAGGCTGGACACAGGGACAATGGCTGCCATCAGTGCAGAGGCCAGAGCCTGAAATGCTCGCTTTTGGGCTGCCTGGCCAGAATGAATGCCCTCCAGGTATGCATTTGTTTGTTGCAACTGCCTCTCTACAACCTGGATGACATTCAGAATGGTAGACTGCCCAACAGTGAGGGATTTCAGGAGGTCAATAGCCTCCTCACTGAGGGCAGCAGGGCTGACTGTGGCAGAGCCTGAGGTGCCTAGGGCGAAGGAGATGCCCACCCTCCTGGGTGAGCGGCCACGGGACACATGCTGAGGGGCTGCTGGGAGGGAGGTGCTGGTAGGGGGGGGGGTGGGTGTACCTGTTGATGCGGGGGCACAGAGGGGGCCGCCACCTCAAGGGAGCTCCCATCAGAGGAGGAGTCGCTGTCGCTTATGTCACCTCCTGTCCCCGCCGTGGAGCTCCCCTCGCCCTCCGTCCCACTGGTGGCTTCAGACTCCGTTGTCTCACCATCCAGGGCCATGTGGGATGCAGCTCCCTCCTGCTCCGGTGGCACTGCTCCTCCACCTGATGATGCTAATGCACACAAGAACAGGGAGACCACAAAAAGTGGGGGGGGGTTAGACAGAAGAAAGACACGTTCAGTGCATGCAATACTGCTACCGTTGGCGGACACTACAGACACAGCAGCCCTCTGCACTACGCGATGCACTTAGAGTTCCTAATTAATCACAGGGACTTGGGGTACAAGGCCTATGCCCGATTGCTGCACACATGGAAGTCACAGGAGCCTGACTAGGTGTAGATGGCTCTTACCACTGGTGGGGTTGGGGTGCCACATAACCTGCCTCATGAAGGGACCTTCCCTACAAAACTTGCCCTGTCCTAGGGGAACCTACAGCCCACCACCCCCACCCAGATACCTCGTAATGCGTGCAGAGTCAGATGCATGTGAATGTACTCACCCCCTTCTGGCTGCTGTGATGCCCTCAAGCGCCCATCCAACTCCGGATACGCCACCGTCAGGATCCGGAACATCAGGGTGATCATGGTGCGACAGGCACCCCTCCCACGTTGGGAGGCCATCCACAGCTGGGCCTCCGCCGTCTTCTTGCTCCAGCAGCGAATGTCCTCCCATCTTTTCCGGCAGTGGGTGCTCTGTCTGTGGTAGGCCCCCAGGGTCCGGACGTCCTTGGCGATGGCACGCCAAATATCCTTCTTCTGGTGGGCGCTGACCTAGAGGAATAGTACAGGGGAAAAGGATAATCTTTAACCGTCCGGACCGTCACAGTCATTGACCCATGTTCCCACCCTTGCCCTGACGCACATACACTCACCGTCTGCTCATGCAGGCCTCAGTCCCCCCCATATCTTCCATCCACACCACTCCAAACAGGCATTGCCCATACAGCATGCTCACAGTGTACTCACCTGTTTGTCTGGAGGACCGTAGAGTAGCGTGTACTGGGGGAGGACCCCATTCACTAATTTCTCCAACTCCTCCGAAGTGAAGGCAGGGGCCCTTTCCCCAGACACATGAGCCATCGTCGCTTCCAGACTGAGGTCACAGCAGCACTTGCAGTGTAGGTCCTCTCCTGTTGAAGGTCAGGTATCAAGTGAGTGAACAGAGAGAAAATGGCGGTCACGTCCGCAGCGGTGCGTACCGTCACCGCCGGCGTACATCGTCATTGGCTCCTGGGACCCATATGGTCCAATGTTAACCAATGCAGGATTGCGCCGAGGTCTTCGACCGCCTACCGCGACGGTGTACAACACCAGCGCAGTTACCTATATCTCCTTGTCCCACGTTACAGGTCAGGCATTCGCCATTTCAGGGGGCCACATGGCATTAATCTTAAATGCGTCACACCTGCTAGGCCTTGCATACACACAGTGACAGGCACATTGCAGATTGACAAATGTGTGCAAAAAATTCTTTTTTAATACCTCAGTGTTGGCTGACTCTGTGCTCGCTGTACTCGTCCATAGGGCATGTCCGCTGGGGCAGGTGAGGAGATGGCGGCATCCTCCGGTGTACAGACAGCTGGTGGACCTGTCGACAATGGAAGACAGACACATCATTATCACTTACAGACTTGATCGTGCCACAATCCAGGAACTGTGTGCCCAGTTGGAGCCAGACCTGATTTCAGCTATTCGCCATCCCACAGGAATCCCCCCTCTAGTGAAGGTCCTGTCAGTACTCCATTTCCTGGCAAGTGGGTCTTTTCAAACTACAGTGGCCATTGCATCAGGGATGACCCAGCCTATGTTCTCAAACGGGTTGTCCAGAGTGTTGTCTGCCCTGCTGAACCACATGCGCAGCTACATCGTTTTCCCTCAGGTGGAGGATTTGCCCACAGTGAAAGGTGACTTCTATGCCCTGGGACATATCCCCAACATCATAGGTGCCACTGATTGACACATGTGGCATTGGTACCCCCGCAGGAGTGAACAGGTATACAGGAACAGGAAGAGCTACCATTCGATGAATGTGCAGATGGTGTGTTTGGCCGACCAGTACAACTCCCATGTGAATGCCAAGTTTCCAGGCTCAGTGCATGACGCTTACATTTCGAGGAATAGCAACATCCCTTATGTGATGGGGCAACTCCAGAGGCACCGTGTGCGGCTAAAAGGTGAGGACAAGGACCCTATACCGTGTGAATGATTGTCTGGGTCTGGGTTTGTCCCTAAGTGTTAGTGTGTGTCTAACAGTTGTCCCTCGACATTTGCAGGTGACTCTGGTTACCCCAACCTGTCATGGCTACTGACCCAAGTGAGAAATCCCAGGACAAGGGCAGAGGAACGCTACAATGAGGCACATGGGCGAACTAGGAAAGTGATCGAAAGGACCTTCGGCCTCCTGAAGGCCAGGTTCGGGTGCCTCCATATGACAGGTGGTTCTCTCTACTACTCACCAAAGAAGTTGTGCCAGATCATTGTGGCCTACTGCATGCTGCACAACCTGGCTTTGCGACGACAGGTGCCTTTTCTGCAGGAGGATGGTCCAGAAGGAGGTCTTGTGGCAGTTGTGGAGCCTGTGGACAGTGAAGAAGAGGAGGCAGAAGAAGAGGATATCGACAACAGAAACAATGCTATCCAGCAATACTTCCAGTGAGACACAGGTAAGAAGACATCACTGCTTCCTACATCTCATACAGCACCATCATATGTTGTTATACCTATCATATGTCTGTCACTTTCACCCAGTGTATGGACCCTGACTTGTCGCTTTGCATTTCCATTTCACAGATGTGGGTCCCACTGTGTGACCTCTGCTATATTACCTCATGGACTAGAGCTGTGTGACATAGGTATGTTGACAATACAATGGACATTGCTATTTTCCTTAGTTATTGCAAATACACATTTGTGAAAGCACAAACTGACTCCAGATTGTTTTGTGATTCAAGGGTGTTTAGTTAAGTGTAAAATAGTGGAGGGGGGTGTAAAATGGTCAGGGGTGACGGTGGCGGAATGTCCATGGCAGAGTCCAGTTATTTGTCTCACAGGTGCATTGTCCAAAGGGGCATAGGAAGAGGAGCTAGGGCAGTTTAAGGATGGACAGGGTGACAAAGTGGGACAGAAGGATGACATTCAGGGTGGTCTCATTTCTTGGCGGGGGTCTTGGCATTGTTCTCTGTCTTTGTCCTGGATCTCAGGGACCGTTTGTGGGGTGGTTCTCCATCTGCAGGAGGTGGGGTGCTGGGGTTGTGGTCCTGTGGCAGTGCCTCCTGTCCACTAGCGCCGGCGGAGTGGTGGGCTGTTCATCATCGAGGCTAGTGTCAGGGGACCCTTGTTGTGCCACAGTGTCCCTCCTGGTGTTCACATCCCTACAATGGTGAACAGGGTGGTGTTGATGGACTTGAGTTCCTCCCTGATCCCCAAATACTGTTCCTCCTGCAGCATCTGGGTCTCCTGAAACTTGGCCAGTACCATTGCCATCGTCTCCTGGGAATGATGGTAGGTTCCCATGATGTTGGAGACGGCCTCGTGGAGAGTGGGTTCCCTGAGCCTGTCCTCCCCCTGTCGCACAGCAGTCCTCCCAGTTCCCCGGTTTTCCTGTTCCTCTGTCCCCTGAACAGTGTGCCCACTGCCACTGCCCCCAGGTCCCTGATGTTCTTGAGTGGGTGGGTTTGCCTGGGTTCCCTGTAGTGGTGGACACACTGCTGTTTGACAGAGGTATGGGCCCGCTGGGTGGGTGCTGTGCTGGTGTTTCCTGAGGGGGAGGCTCTCTGGTGGCATGTGCTAGTGTGTGGGGAACCGACTGACCCGAGGTCCCAGATGGGCCGGACTGGTCATCTAGATCCAGTTGGACAGAGCTGCTGTCATCAATGAGGGCCTCTTCTGTGGAGGGTGTGGACATGTCTGGAACCTCCTGTCCGGTGACGTTGGGTAACGGTCCTGCAGGGGTGTAAAGGCATGATTATTGCATCTGTGTGTGCCATTGTTTGCAATGGGTGGGTGACCCTGTACGCCTGTGCTTACATTCTTGTCTAGGACCTTGTGTGATATTTGGTTTGGGGATCTGTGTGGGTATCTGTAGTGGACATGCTTTGGTGATGGGTGTCCATGCTTTGGTGTTGCATGCAGGGCTTGGTATTGGGATGTGTGGGTTGTGATAGTGGGACATATGTGAGGTGTTGGCGTGATGGGGGTGAGGGTGGGGTATGTGATAGCATGCAGGTAGGCTGGGGATGTAATAGTTAAGATTTGACTTACCAGAGTCCATTCCTCCTGCTACTCCTGCAAGGCCCTCAGGATGCAGTATAGCAAAGACCTGCTCCTCCCATGTTGTTAGTTGTGGGGGAGGAGGCGGGGGTCCGCCGCCAGTCCTCTGAACTGCAATCTGGTGTCTTGAGACCACGGAACGCACCTTCCCCCATAGGTTGTTCCACCTCTTCCTGATGTCATCCTTAGTTCTTGGATGCTGTTCCACTGCGTTGACCCTTTCTACGATTCTGCGTCATACCTCCATCTTCCTAGCTATGGAGGTGTGCTGCACCTGTGATCCAAATAGCTGTGGCTCTACCCGGACGATTTCCTCCACCATGACCCTGAGTTCCTCCTCAGAGAACCTAGGGTGTCTTTGCGGTGCCATGCTGTGCAGAAGACCGCCAATACACCGCCGCGGAATTCTGCCACAGCTATTATGACCCACATTTCGGAATCCACCGAAATTCAGACACCCACACAACTCCGCCACACCAAAGGTCAGTGTTAAACTAGCGAAAACAAATCCTCCACCTCCACGCCAACAGAAACACGCCCATGCTATTACAACCCACGAATCCACGCAGCGGGCTTTCAACCGTGGTATTCCATTGGCGGTACACACCGCCGTGCTCAAAATACACACACATCTCCAAAACACCATCACATTGGACAATTCCAAATACACACACCTGATACACATACAAACAACACTCCCACCCACCCATTACAATATAAAACGCACACCCACATCACCCACAAACCCCTATGACCAAAAATTAGTCACGAAGGCCAGAGAGACAGCACTGATTAGACAATCCCACCACACAGAGGCACACAACACCATCACCCACACAACATCCACGCACAAAACACCACACACCACTACACATCACCACACTCATCACCACATACACCACCCCACACATCACACACACCACCCAATGGCACGCCAAAGACACCCCCGCTTTTCTGAGGAGGAGCTCATGGTCATGGTGGAGGAAATCGTACGGGTAGAGCCACAGCTATTTGTCTCACAGGTGCAGCCACATCCATAGCCAGGAAGATGGAGCTATGGCACAGAATAGTCGACAGGGTAAATGCTATGGGACAGCACCCAAGAAATCGGGAGGACATCTGGAAGAGGTGGAACGACCTACGGGGGAAGGTGCGTTCAACGGTCTCCAGGCACAACATCGCGGTTCAGCGGACTGGCGGCTGACCCCCACCTCCTCCCGCACAACTAACAACATGGGAGGAGCAAGTCTTGACCATCATGCATCCTGAGGGCCTCGGAGGAGTCGGTGGAGGAATGGACACTGGTAAGTCAAATCTTAACTATCATATCCCCCACCCTACCAGCATGCTATCACACACCCCCACCCTCACCCCCTCACTATCACTCCAACTCCTCACTAATGTACTAATAACACAAACCATACATCCCAACAACAAGCCCTGCATGACACAACTAAGCATGGACACCCAGCACTAAAGCATGGCCACTGCACATGCCCATAACAACCCCCTAACCATCATCACACAAGCCCCCACACAGGAATGCTTGCACTGGGGTACACGCACACCCACCCATTGCACACCATCACACACACACATGCAATAATCATGCTCTTATGCCCCTGCAGGATCACGAAGGACCGTCACCACACCGGAGGGTCCAGACATCTCCACTCCACCCACAGAAGAGGCCCACAGTGACGATAGCAGCTCTGCCCTACTGGAGCCTGATGACCAGCCCGGACCATCGTGGGCCTCGGGACAGTCGGTTCCCCTCGCACAGCCACAGCCCAACACAGACCTTCCACCCTCTGGTAACACCAGTACAGGACCCCCCCAGCGGGCCCAAACCTCCGTACCCAGGACACGTCAATCAGCTGTGTGTCCACCACTACAGGGAACCCAGGATAACCCACCACCCCAACAACAACAGGGACCTGGGAGCAGTGGTAGTGGGCACACGGTCCAGGGGACAGAGGCCCAGGAACACAGGGGAATTGGGAGGCCTGCTGTGCGACAGGGGGCGGACAGGCCAAGGGAACCCACTCTCCACGAGGCCCTCTCCTCCATCATGGGAGCATACCACCACTCCCAGGAGACGATGCCGATGGTCCTGGTCAAGTTTCAGGAGACCCAGCGCCTGCAGGATGAACAGTATTTGGGGTTCAGGGAGGAGCTCAGGACCATCAGCTCCGCCTTGGGCACCATCGTAGGGGTGCCGAAGGACATACAGCAAACCATGAAGGACACCGTGGCACTCCAAGGGGCCCCTGACACTAGCATGGACGATGAACTGCCCACCACCTCCGCCGGCGCTAGTGGACAGGACTCCCCGCCACAGGACCACCACACCAGCACCCCACCCCCTGCAGACGGACAACCACCACGCAAGAGGTCCCTGAGATCCAGGAACAGGACAGAGCAAGATGGCAAGACCCCCGCCAGGAAATGAGACTACCCTGATTGTCCCCCCACTGTCCCACTTTGTTACCCTGTCCATACTTTAACTGCCCCAGCTCCACTTCCTATGCCCATATGGGCAGTGCACCTGTGAGACTAATAGACTGGACTCTGCCATGGACATTCCTCCACCATCACCCATCACCATTTTACAACACCCCTCCATTTTTGAGCACTTAAATAAACACCCTTGAACCACAAAACAATCTGGAGTCAGTCTATGATTTGGTAAAATGTATTATCAATGACAGTGTCAAAATGCGTTTTTAGTTGTAAAGGCAACATACCAATGTCACACATCACAAGTCCTTGAAGGATGCATGCAGATGACACACGTTGGTAACGACACCTGTGAAACCGTAATGGAAAGGAACAACTCAGTTACCAAATAATCCCATGAAATCACACACAGGATAGAGGAAGACGTTTGACAGTGAATGTAATGGTAAAAATGAAAATGTTCTCACCTGTGTGTCACTGGAAATATTGCTGTATGACTGACTCCCTGTTGTCGTTGTCTTCTTCCTCAGCTTCCTCCTCATCACTGTCCACAGGCTCCACAGGCTCCACAGCTGCCACAACACCGTCATCTGGACCATCCTCCTGCAGAAAAGGCACCTGGCGTCGCAAAGCAAGATTGTGAAGCATCGAGCAGGCGATGATGATCTGGCACACCTTCTTCGGTGCGTATAATAGGGAACCACCTGTCATATGGAGGCACCTGAACCTGGCCTTAAGGAGGCCGAAGGTGCGTTCAATCACCCTCCTAGTCCGCCCATGGGCCTCATTGTAGCGTTCCTCTGCCCTGGTCCTGGGATTCCTCACTGGGGTCAATAGCCAGGACAGGTTGGGGTAACCAGAGTCCCCTAATAGCCACACACGGTGCCTCTGGAGTTGACCCATCATATCAGGGATGCTGCTATTCCGCAGGATGTAGGCGTCATGCACTGAGCCAGGGAACATAGCATTAACCTGGGAGATGTACTGGTCTGCCAAACATACCATCTGTACATTCATCGAATGATAACTCTTCCGGTTCCTGTACTCCTGTTCACTCCTGTGGGGGGGGGGGACCAGAGCTACATGGGTCCTATCAATAGCACCTAAGATGTTGGGGATATGTCCAAGGGCATAGAAGTCCCCTTTCACTGTAGCCAAATCTTCCACCTCAGGGAAAATGATGTATCTCCTTACGTGTTTCAGCAGGGCAGACAACACTCTGGACAGCACGTTGGAAAACATAGGCTGGGACATCCCTGATGCCATGGCCACTGTTGTCTGAAAAGACCCACTTGCAAGGAAATGGAACACTGACAGCACCTGCACGTCAGGGGGGATTCCAGTGGGATGGCGGATTGGTGACATCAGGTCTGGCTCCAACTGGGTACATAGTTCCTGGATTGTGGCACGGTCAAACCTGTAGATGACGATTAAATGTCGCTCCTCCATTGTCAACAGGTCCACCAGCGGTTGGTACACCGGAGGATTACGTCATCTTCTCAAATGTCCCAGCTGACGGCGCCTAGGAAGGACAACAGCGACGATCGAGTCAATTTTTTTCAAGGTATGTACCCACAGTTACACAGAAGACGACACCAAACACAAAACCCTTCCTGTATGTGTGTTGAGTGTAGGCCTAGCTATGTGTGACGCAGAAGTAAATGAAGCCATGTGGGCCCCTGAAATGGCAGCTGCTTGACCTCCAAACTGTGACAATGGGATTGTGGGGTAACTGCGCTGGCGTTGTACACCGTCGCGGTAGGCGGTCGTAGACCACGGCGCAATGTTGTATTGGTTAACATTGGACCCTATGGGTCCCAGGGGCCAATGAAAAAGTGCGCCGGCGGTGATGATACGCACCGCCGCAGACGTCACCGCCGCGGACGTCACTGCCATTTTCTATCTGTTCAATCACTAGATACCTGATCTTCGACAGGAGAGGACCTACACTGCAAGGTCTGCTGTGACCTCGGTCTGGAAGCGACGATGGCTGCTGCGTCTGGGGAAAGGGCCCCTGCCTTCAATGCTCAGGAGTTGGAGAAACTGGTAGACGGGGTCCTCCCCCAGTACACGCTACTCTACGGTCCTCCAGACCAACAGGTTAGTACACAGGTAGCACGTTGTATGGGCTAGGCCTGGGTGGAGAGGGCTGGTTGTAAGAGGGAAGGGGGCAGAGTTCAGGGAACATGAATGCATGTGAATGAATGTGCCACATGGCTAGGGTAGGGAGGGGGGCCACTCACATCGACGGTGCAGTTGTTAATGACTTCGCTTCTTCCCTTGTGCATGTCATGTAGGTCAGCGCCCACCGGAAGAAGGACATTTGGCGTGCCATCTCCAAGGACGTCCGGACCCTGGGGGTCCACCAGAGACGGGGCACCCACTGCCGTAAAAGATGGGAGGACATTCGCCGCTGGAGCAAGAAGACGGCGGAGGCTCAGCTGGGGATGGCCTCCCAACGTGGGAGGGGTGCCCATCGCCCCATGACCCCCCTGATGTTCAGGATCCTGGCGGTGGCCTACCCTGAGTTGGATGGGCACTTGAGGGCATCACACCAGACACAAGGGGGTGAGTACTCTCTCATTCTGCGGACTTTGCGCGCAGTGGAGGGGTCTGGGTGGGGGCGGAGGCCTGTGGGTGTACCTAGGCCAGGTAGAAATACGGAGACTAGGCCCCTCCGTAATGCAGGCCATGTGGCACCCCACCACAGTAGAGTGCCAAGTACAGGTATAGATGCCCCTGTGGCATCCATGTGTGCAGATGTCCACCATAGCCATGGAGGCCAGATCCCAGAAATTGCATCTGCAGAAGCCAGGAGCACGGCGTAGTGCAGGGGGCTGCTGTGTCTGTATTGTCCGCCAACGGTAGCGGTATGCCATGCACTTAACCTGTCATTCTTCTGTCTCCCCCCCCTTTTTGTGCTCTCCCTGTTCTTTTGTGCATCAGCATCATCAGGCGGAGATACAGTGGTACCGGAGCACGAGGGAGCTGCATCCCACATGTCCATGGAGGGCCACACCACAGACTCAGAATGCACCAGTGGGACACAGAGCGAGGGGAACTTCACGTCGGCCACCGGATCACCAACCAGCGACACGGAGTCGTCCGCCGATGGGAGCTCCCTTGTGGTGGCGGCACCATCTGTGTGCCCCACTTCTACAGGTACAGCCGCCACCTCCCCTACCAGCACCGCCCTCCGAGCAGCCCCTCAGCGTTCGCCCCGTGTCCGCTCACCCAGGAGGGTGGGCATCACCTTCGCCCCAGGCACCTCAGGCCCTGCCCCAGTCATCCCTGCTGCCCTCAGTGAGGAGGCCATTGACCTTCTCAGGTCACTCACTGTTGGGCAGTCTACCATTGTGAATGCCATCCAGGGTGTAGAAAGGGAGTTGCAACACAGTAATGCATTCCTGGAGGGCATTCATTCTGGTCAGGCTGTCCTTCAGCGAACCCTGCAATCTCTGGCCTCAGCACTGATGGCAGCCATTGTCCCTGTGTCTAGCCTCCCCCCTCCAACCTCCTCCACCCAGACCCAATCCCCTGTACCCCAGCCCATCCCAAGCACACCTACAGACCAGCATGCACACACGTCAACACACAAGGGAAGCTCAAGCAAACATAGGCACCACACAACCCACAGGCACACACACAAGCATCACCCACATGCAGACACAGCAACATCCACTGCCTCCACTGTGTCCCCCTCCTCGTCGTCTCCCTCCTCCCTCCCAGTCTAGTTTACACTCTCACCTGCATGCACTACATCTACAGGCACCAGAAGTCGCACCAGAACACCGAGCACCACACCCCGCTCACCTGCAATCACCACCTCCACTCCCATTTACACGTCCCCTGTGTCCTCTCCCAGTGTGTCTGTGACACCCCCTCCCAAAGTACACAAACGCGGGCACCCACACACCCAACATCCATCCACCTCACAACAGCCTCCAGTACCTGCATCTGCACCCAAAACACCTAAAGGGACACCTCCTACAACCACCTCCTCTTCCTCCACTCCCAGACCCCCTCCAACTACCCATCCCAGTGTTCGTCAGAAACTGTCCCTATGTAAAGTTGACCTTTTTGCCCCCTCCCCCCCTCCAATTCATCAGTCCCGTCGTAGCGCCTCAGCCAAAAAGCCTCCAATACCAGTGGTGCCTGTTTAAGGTGTGTAGAGTGCACCGGCCACCAGGGCAGGCAGTGTGACCCGGAGCCAAGGCAGTGGCAGCCCACCCCCTGTAAAGGCTCTGAAATTGGAAAGTGGCCGACGGGACCCTGTGAAGACTCCTGGAGGCAAAACAACTCACAAGGGTCCCAGGGGGATTGCAGAGTCAGCTGTGACTCCTCCAAAGGTGGGGAAGGGCCAGAGGAAGTCTGCACAGCCTGGTGTGAGCATCACGGCTGAGAAGGGCAGCATCCTTCCCGGCGGTCGGGACGCCACCGCCAGCACCGTCGTCACTGGTCCGGAGACCACCACCAGAGTCATTGCCCAGGAGGGCCCAAGTATCGTCACTGGTCCGAAGGCCACCGCCAGAGTCATTGCCCAGGAGGGCCCAAGTATTGTCACTGGTCAGGAGACTACCGCCACCGCCGGAGTCAGTGCCCAGGAGGGCCCAAGTATCGTCACTGGTCAGGAGACCACCGCCACCGCCGGAGTCAGTGCCCAGGGGGGCCCAAGTATCGTCACTGGTCAGGAGACCACCGCCGGAGTCAGTGCCCAGGAGGGCCCAAGTATCGTCACTGGTCAGGAGACCACCGCCGGAGTCAGTGGCCAGGAGGGCCCAAGTATCGTCAATGGTCAGGACACCACCGCCAGAGTCATTGCCCAGGAGGGCCCAAGTATCGTCACAGGTCAAGAGACCACCGCCACTGCCGGAGTCAGTGCCCAGGAGGGCCCAAGTATCGTCACTGGTCAGAAGACCACCGCCACTGCCGGAGTCAGTGCCCAGGAGGGTCCCGGCTGCCACAGCCCCGCTGGGCAATGAGGGAACGTCATGCCACACATCAATGCCCAGTCCAGAGAACATCATGCCACACACCAATACCCAGTCCAGAACCGCCATGGCAAAGCACCTCTGAACAGTCCAGAACCCCCATGGCAAAGCACTGCTGAACAGTCCAGAACCGCCATGGCAAAGCACCGCTGAACAGTCCAGAACCGCCATGGCAAAGCACCGCTGAACAGTCCAGAACCGCCATGGCAAAGCACCACTGAACAGTCCAGAGACCGCCATGGCAAAGCACCGCTGAACAGTCCAGAACCGCCATGGCAAAGCACCGCTGAACAGTCCAGAACCGCCATGGCAAAGCACCGCTGAACAGTCCAGAACCGCCATGGCAAAGCACCGCTGAACAGTCCAGAGACCGCCATGGCAAAGCACCGCTGAACAGTCCAGAACCGCCATGGCAAAGCACCGCTGAACAGTCCAGAACCGCCATGGCAAAGCACCGCTGAACAGTCCAGAACCGCCATGGCAAAGCACCGCTGAACAGTCCAGAGACCGCCATGGCAAAGCACCGCTGAACAGAGCATGCACCGGGGAAGAATGAAAAGGCCACCACATCAAGCATCGTTATCTCATGTGCAGCTGGGACAGTGACGGGACAGGAACTTTCACGGGGAGATTAATCCAGTCTGGGCACCAGTCCCTCTCCAGAACCAGTGGAGAACAGCATCCACTACCTCAGTCCTTAACAGGATGAAGCACTCTGGGCACCAGTCCTCCTCCAGAACCAGTGGAGAACAGCATCCACTACCTCAGTCCTTAACAGGATGAAGCACTCTGGGCACCAGTCCCCCTCCAGAACCAGTGGAGAACAGCATCCACTACCTCAGTCCTTAACAGGATGAAGCACTCCGGGCACCAGTCCCCCTCCAGAACCAGTGGAGACTGTCATCCACTTGAGAGACTGTGGCTTTGCACTCACCAGGATTGAAAAGTGGGCAACCCTCCCACTGTAGAGACTTGTGAGACTGTGGCTTTGCATTCCCCAGGATTGAACAGTGGGCAACCCACCCACTGTAGAGACTTGTGGGACTGTGGCTTTGCACTCCCCAGAATTGAACAGTGGGCAAGCCACCCACTGTAGAGACTTGTGAGACTGTGGCTTTGCACTCCCCAGGATTGAACAGTGGGCAACCCACCCACTGTAGAGACTTGAGAGACTGTGGCTTTGCACTCCCCAGGATGGTACAGTGAGCAAACCACCCACTGTAGAGACTTGAGAGACTGTGGCTTTGCACTCCCCAGGATGGTACAGTGGGAAAACCACCCACTGTAGAGACTTGAGAGACTGTGGCTTTGCACTCCCCAGGATACATCAATGGGCATGGAGCCCTGTCGTGGATCTGGCTTTGCACTCATCTGGCTGAGGTGCCCCCTCTTCCCTTCCCCCTGAGGTGCCTGTAGTATTTCTATCTGATGCCCCGACAGTGTTCTCTCCGTTTGTGGACAGGTATCTTTTGTGGGCCTCGCCCATGCATTTTTGGACTAGTGGTGCACGGCCATTGATATGTGCATATCTGCACTACTTCTCGCAATGTATATACTTTTGAATGATTTTATAATATATCTATATATTTGTGAGACAAGTATATTGATACATTACAATGTTTGAACTGATTTCGTTTTGTCTTTGCATTCTTCCGGGGGGGGGGGTTGTGGGTTGTTACTGTGATTTTTGTGAATGCATTGGTGTGTGTGTTGTAATATGCGAGGGTGGGGGTGTTTCGTGTGTGTCCCCCTAACTT
This sequence comes from Pleurodeles waltl, assembly GCF_031143425.1. NCBI lineage: Eukaryota > Metazoa > Chordata > Amphibia > Caudata > Salamandridae > Pleurodeles > Pleurodeles waltl. Next base: position 524,629,789 of record NC_090442.1, read on the forward strand.
TTGCCTCCCCCCTCCCCTATGTCGTAGGTGCAGTACTCACTGTTGTCTTCGCCGGCGCCGGCATTGCTCTTCGTAGATGAGTAGGAATACAAGGGCCGGTAGGATTTGTAATTCCGGCTCCATGGAGTCCTCCTTCCTCGTGGGATGTGTTCAGGTGAGCGTTTTCCCATTGCAGTAACTGTTTCCGCCGTGTTTTTATCCACGATGAATCCGCCCCGGAAAAGGTGGCGGATTGGTAGGTTGTGATACTATGGGCGGTACATTGTCTTCCGCCTGTCTGTTGGCGGTGACCGCCGCGCTGCTTGTCTGTACTGCTGTGGCGGGCTATGTGTTAAAGTGGCTATCTTTGTTGGCGGTTTCCGCCAGGGTCATGATTCCCTTTTTTTCTCCGCCGGCCTGTTTGCGGTATTACCGCACCTTTAACACCGTCCGCCAGGGTTGTAATGACCCCCATTGTCATTTTGAGAGATTTCTTTGAGCCTACATTAACTTTTGGTACTGCTTTTGCACATAGGAATAATTTAACCTGTTTAGTAACACCTGTAGAAAATATTTTTTTAGATACCACAGAAGATAGGAGGAGAGAAATAAAGGCTAAGATAAATAAGGGAATGATTAGTCATAGAACTGTGACTGATTATGCTTATACTGACATTACTAAACAAGGAAAATTAACACTGGATGCTGAGCCTGTGAGAAAGCTTGGTATGTATAGGCCACAAAGGAGAAAATGATAGTGTTTGTGGGCACGAGTGAATGTAGACATGTGTTAATGTTTCGGAGTAAATGGGATTTTATGATGAATGGACAGGACCCACCAGTGCCTGGTGTTTACTATTTTTGTGGAAGAAATGCTTATTACCGTCTTCCTAGAGGATGGTATGGCACGTGTTATTTGGGAATAGTCTTTCCAAAAATATACCAACTGGAAGACTTGAATAAATTTCCTAAATTGACAAGAATTCAAATGAGACACAGGCAAGAATCAATTTCTAGCATTGTGGGAAACATTTTTGGAGCTATAATTTCCTTAGTGGGAGCAGTTCTGAATACAATCAAGATACAGAAGTTGTCTACAATAGTGGATAACATGTTGATAAGTTATTCTGGAGCTATCATACTCCTAGACACTGAATTAGCTGCTACGAGAGCTATGACTCTTCAGAACCACCTTGTGTTAGACATTCATTTGGCAAAAGAGGGCGGAGTTTGCAAATTACTTGGTTTAAATCATTGTTGCACGTATATACCAGATAATTCTAAAGAAGTTAGAGGTTTGATTAATAATGTAACAAATAACAAAGAGCATTTAAAAGAAACTGCTATCTGGGAGAAACCTGGCAAGGGAATTGCAGCTGTGGGAATTTGGTTTGGCAACTTGGGAAAAGGGATTATATTAAAAATAGTCAAATGGTTTTCAATAATTGTGTTTTGTCTAATTGGAATTTTGGGATCGTATAAATTATTTAAATGGACGAAAAGGAAAAGGTTTGAAAAGAATCAGAAGAGATTTGATGTTCAGATGGATAGATTTAATGGGAAAAGTACTGGGAAAAAGAAAATTAATGGAAAGGTGAAAGAAACAAGATTTTAAATTTGGAAAAGAAAATAAATAAATGTATTTGGGATTTGTGTGATGACATAATTCGTCATCAGAAGAGGGATTGTGAGAGCAGAGATTTTACTGATGAAATCTATAATTAATATGTACTGATCATTGATGTGATTTTTTAATGTATGCTAACAAAATGGGTGACTTTTGTAAATGGCATCCATATCCATTTAGTTTTTTTACTTAGGGTAACTTTAGTTTGTAATAGAATTGTTTTTCATTGCTCAATGCTTACTCAAAAAAGTGTGTGTTTAATAGTTTCTAGACATGAAAACAGCTACCCCTAGTGGAATTTTGTGTTATGCCTTACCAGGTCAGATTTATTATGTCATTGCTAGAGTTTGACTGTCTTATAGTTTAGAAAAATGTCACTAACATGTGGTTTTTCCTCAAGGATGAAAGTAGATGCAACATTGTTAGAAGTTTCTTCCTGAACATGAGATTTTGACGAGATAGGACACTGGATCCACAGACGGGATGGAAGAGAAGAAGAAATTGTTAAAATTGTGTTCAGCTAATGATTTTGTCAATGAAATATTAATGTATTAGAATTTAGTGTACTAAGAATGTAAAACTCTTAGTTATCTAACAGTAGTTTTATTGGTTGAATGTACAACACCCTGTGTCCTGACCAATCATGAGCTTTGTGAAAATTAATATAACGTTCTGTCACTTATTCTTTGAGTCAGACTTGAGGGATTTTAGGAGATTTTGAGAGACTTTACCAGACCATTCAGAGATATGTTCAGATTTAGATTAATGAAGGAGTTTTGCAGTTATGTAGACTTGAGGGATTTCAGATCGTTCCTACTGATGGTGTCTCCTTGCTGAAGTGATTCCTGTTGTTATTCATTGAACTTATGGGTAATGTATAAATTGCGAATTGTTATATGTGTCTTTTGTTTTACAAGCTCCAGCTGCAACTCATGAATTAATGGCTGCATAATAATATTATTTTTTTATATAACCCGAGTTAGTATGTTTTCCTAAATTTGTGTTTCTAAAACTTTTACATGAAGCTGAACATGTTAATGCTAATCAGTGATTAGGGAGGGAGTTTGTCTTTACATGCTCATGATATATATTGACGTTCTTTGAACTGTTGCTCTAATGTATATTATCTCACTGACACAGATATTGGTGCTATTAAGTTGTGTTATAACTCTCAAGTTAATTTGTTTACTTGCTTTGATTAAACTCAGATACATAAGACATTCTAATCAGCCATTGATGATTCTTTATGTGTATCATTTGAGTTTAAGAATTATTTTCGTGACCTTAGCATTGTTAAATAGGGAAATAAATTTACAAACCTTCTTAATAAACTGGTGTGGGCATTGCAGTGTAATCAGATTGTTGATTTTTGGTTTATTAATGTTTATTGTGATGATTATGACTTACTATTGACATTCTCTCTAATCAATGTTGTGTCGGTCCATCAGCCTAAGGCACGAGATCCACTATTTTGGTCTGAGATAATAGCTAGGATTTCTCAGCGCTGCATCACTATTCTCATCATATAGGCTTTTGTGGCTTTTTCTATTGAAAATACCTATTTGCTTTCAGAACATACCTTCTTTTACAAAGTGTACTAGGAAACGTCTATAGGGTGTATTTTGAATATTGATCAACAATGCAGTTCAGTTGTGAAGATGGATTTTTTGGTAAGTATAGTGTAAAGGTTATAAAAACCTACTCTGTACTATTTGGAAACAGACTAAGTAACATAATTAATTCATTTTTGAATGGCTTCACTTGTGACAGTGATTAAGGGCCAGATGTAGTAAGCCATTTGCATGGTGCAAACTGCGAAAATCACAGTTTGCGCCATGCAAACAGCCTAACGCGATGCTCATTCACAAATTGCGAGTCGGTACCGACTCGCAATTTGTGAATGCGACTCGCAAATAGGAAGGGGTGTTCCCTTCCTATTTGCGACTCGCATCGCAATTCAGAATTGCTTTGTGACCGCGAATGCGGTCGCAAAGCAACTCGCAGTTACCACCAGTGTCACACTGGTAAGGAGTAATCATTGACCATTTGTCCTAGAATGTCATAGTATGGAGTGGAGAGGAACACAGATGGCATCACAAAAGGCCAAGATAAGGCCTGGGCCTTCTCTTGTGTTTGCACTAAACAGGCGGAAGTGGGAGAAAGGCTTTTAAAATGTTAATTCTTCCACCTATCCTTTCTTTGCTCAATATTGGGGGGAGATCAAGTTGCATGAGCCCATCGGGTGAGGTTTGACAGGGGTATATCTTCATCTCAATAAGGCAGGCCCTGGGTGGAGGTTATGAGCTCTAAGCCCTGGAAAAAGGACCCAACCTTCTTGGATGACTCCAGAACAAGGCACTCTGGTATACATTGCAATAAATCAAAGCACAAACTGCTAAAACAGTAGGCAGGTGGGGCTGTCAGAATTATTTTGGGAATAGGTTAGAGGTTTTCACCAATTACTAGTGTGCATTAAAAAAGTGGCTTCCTACCACCGCTATTTAGAACATCACAGAACTGGTAAAGATACAGAAGAAGAAAGTTCTGGCTAGATCTGCCAAAAGGAAAGACTAAGGTGTGTGTTTGCTCTTAACTTGTACATAAGGACTGGAAGTGCTTTGCAAGGGTTGTTTGGCTCCTCTTCTATTAGGCACTCATAAGGATTAGGCTGAAGAAGTTCCTTTTCATGTGTAGAAGAACCACATATCACATTTGAAGTGGATTGTATTAGTTCCTGCTATAACATTTTCTGAAGTGAGACCAGGTTCCTAGCAGCCTGCCCTGGAAGGTTTGGAGATATAGGAGAAAACAAGAGGAGGTTCTCTAGCACCTACAGAAAAGTGAGTCATTTTTCTTTTCATCAGAAGGACAAGGACAAGGTATTGGTTTGCCCTGCTCAGAATAGGATTGTCAAAAAGAAGTATCTAACCTTGTGGGGTACTCATAGGCTATATGGTCCTACTTTGACCCATTGTAGTGATTTGAGAACCAAAAAAGCAACTAAATCTGAAGGCAAACTCGGGAACAGGACAAGGGAACAAAATTACCCTGGTGGGTAACCTACAGAATCCCAGATTGGCATGCTCAGAATATTTCTTAGGCTTTTTTCAAGGAACATGGACTCCAAGTATGAGTCCTTGAGGGGCTCTTACCAAGGAAAGCCTCCAGAGCAAAGCCTCCTGCCATATACTACTGGGGTAGTTTGGCTGCCAGAGAAAAACATTTGGAGCCTTATTTATTAGACCCTAGTGGAGAGTCTGTCTGTCCACCTAGGAGGGGGAGGGATGGAGGCTATCACTTCTGCCTACCTGGCAAAAGTTTGTCTGCCCTACTTAGAGATCACCACCTTCCTGCAATAGATCTTTGTGGTGTGAAGGGAGCTTCTGTGGTGACAGATCTCTATACAGCCCTTAAGGTTTACTGAGTGGGCACTATGTTTAAAGTGCCTTCTCAGCAAACATTTTTGGCAAAGAAAACAAACTTCCAAAGTAGATATTTGTTTTTTCTCACTGAACAATAAACCTCCCTGACATGGAGGAAGTTTTTTTTCCCCTGTACACAGAGGCCTTCTACACATTTCATGTTTGTGTCTATGGTGGACAGGGGCAGTGTAAGTGAGTGACAGTCATTCCCTGCCTCAATAGAGCAGGGTGACTGTCACTGTGACCTAATGGCCCCTTGGCAGATGGGCTGCCAGATCAGAGGTTTATATTAGCAGAACAAGAGGTAGCTTTGCCTGTGAAAACCTAGCACATTCCCTGACTGTTAACAGAGTGAAACAACTGTGAGTTTGCCAGGGAAAAAGGAGCTCTGATTTATGGTGTTTCTCCCACTCCACCAAACTCTAAATGGGGCCCTTAGTTTCAAGATAAAACTTGTAACCACTGTGACCCACTAGGATTACCCAACCCCCAGTCCATTGCAGTCAGCCTGAAATCATGGCTTTGTCAAGGTCAACTGTAACGATTGACTTTTATGGCACTGTGTGTTCCCTTGATATTAATTCACGGCAAACTTGAAAATGATATACCGCCAGTTTACAAAATCTAATTTTGGCCCCTTTCATGTCACTTTGTTTAATGTAATTTACTCCTTTTTTGGGTTTCTCCTAAAGATTGCATTAGCTCTCTGGTGAGAATTCATGTCATGAGATAATACACACCACATAACATACAAAATACACATACATAAGCATATACATACAGCTACATAGAGGGGCTTAATACAGTCCTTTTGAGCCATTCGCCAGTGAAGATCATCGCCCTTTACCTATTTGCTGACAGCGTTATCCATTAGTATCAACCAACAGAATTCTGTGGGTGTGGCCTACTTAACACAGTTGTCTACATACTTTGGCATTAATGCCTTGATTTTAGTGTGTTCTTCACAGAGCATGACTGGGAAAGAACAAAATGTGTAGTCTTTTACCACCTGTCCATTTGCTCTCTGTCTCTTTACCTCCACTGCCACAGCATGATTTGCACCACCCTTTATCTCTGCCTTACTTGTATTGCTCCTCTGTTCCTGGAATCCCTCTAACACCTTACCAGACCAATTACAAAAATGCTGCACTGTCCAGTTGCAGTCTTTACCCCAACACCATTCCACATTTTCTAGACTCATCTCAAATAAAACTAGTTTCCATAGATTTTCACACACCTTCCTCCTGCAACATACCTCCTTCCTGTACCACTCTTTACACCTTATCTCCCCTGTGTTCTTTTATATATACATGCTTGTATATGTTGCAGAAAATCCTCTATTCCTGCATGGTGACCCTGTATTTTTGCCTTTTACTGGCCCATATTTGTTTTCTGCTGTTAAAACTCTGTGTGATCTAACCCTGCAAACATATCCTCACCCTTTAAACATGGTTGAATTGGCATATTCCAAATTGCAATATTTAACGTACCTATACGTCTCTAGTATATGTTACCAAGATGTATCCAGAGCCTAGAAGTTAAATGCCACTAGTGAACTACAGATCTATTAAGTCATTCACTACAGTGGTTGTGCAAACATGTCTTCAGGCCCACCAGTGTAGCCTCACTATTGCAGTGTAAAAACCACAATGCAACCTGTCAAAATAAATCCTTTTCACGGGTCAAAACCTCCCTTTTAAATATTACTAAGTCATCCCTATGTAGCCCTTGCAATCCACAAGGCAGGGTGCATGGTATCTAAAAAACCTGTAGACATTTATTGGTACCATGACTAGCACCCAACAGCTATTTTTCACTGTGGCAAATGTAGCTGTCCTATGTGGAGAACCAGAGTACCGATTAAAATCCTAATACTGCATCTCAGGAATGAGACTAGCTAGAAAAATAATAATAAAAAAAATGCATTTCGATGCTGAAGTAGGATTTTAAATAAATAATAACGAAAAGTAACCTTTAAAAAGTTACCTTTTTAATGTGTGATGGTCCTGGAAGCTAAATTGCAATTGCACTCAAACTTCTCCGTATCAGGGATTAGCATTTGAATCGGCATGAAAAACGTGTGAAATGCTTCCAAAGAGTAAACAATAGGCTGACCTGAATGCATATAGGTGACTACCCTCAGTCTCTCTGATTATGCAGGGTAGGGTTTGTGAGCATCCTTTTAGACAATGCAGTGTCAAATCCTGCTTGAAGGTAAAATCACTCTTGACAAATCTACTAGGTTTATATATAACACTTTGGGGTCCACTCAAAAGGCACAGAATAGGAAGCAAAGATAATTATTTTTGCATACATTTTTTGGTTGTTAAAGGACTCATTTTGTCCGATCAGATTTGTGTCTCTGGGTGTAGGAAATCCTGTTATTGGTTGAGAGGCGTGGTAACCCCACTCAGGCAACAACCACAATCCTTTTCAGGGTAAACCACAAAAATCACTAAATTAACATGTCCTTAAAGCTCTGGTAGCTTAGCACAAAAGCAGTCAGGCTTAACTTAGAGGCAATGTGTAAAGTATTTATGCAGCACACAAACAGTAATAACATGAAAGCACAACTAAAGTAAGATCTCAATACCAATTTAGAAAAAATAGAGTACATTTTAATTAAACAAATGATACCAGAATGACAAAACTGGAGATGATGAATTTAAAAGTTTTTAGTAAAAATAGCTCCAGAAGCACAAAGCACCAACTGTAGTTATCTGGTTGTGCTGAACCAGGACAAAGCCACATGTTCAGGCAGACAGCAATGGAGCACAGGCCACATGGGGAATGGGTTAGTCACTCTGTGGGTTGTACCTTATCTCCTTGATGTGAGGCTCCATGTTGCTAGGTGTCAAATCTGATCAGGGGCTGCGCTGTGCTGCGATGCAAAGACCTGCATCGAGTTGTGGAGTGCTTTGTTGGTTCTGATCAGGAACGACAAGGGCTGCAATGCACAATCCTTCATCAAGTTGCATGGTGCTGCATCTGTTTCAATGAGGCTGCTCATCAGAGGCTGCAGAGTGATGCAATGCAAGGTCCTGCATTGGGTTGGGTTGTGCTTCATTGGCTTTGATGGAACCAACAGTTAGGTAGGGAGGAGTACTCACTAATGCCAGCCAAAGGTTTAGGACCTCAGAGGGCAACTCTTGAGGATCAGGGACTCACTCCACCAGAGGCCATCAGGGCTCAGGCAGGTCCAGTTGCAGGTACAGGCAGGTCCAGTGTAGCAGGTCAGCTGAGCAGTTGCAGGGAGGCATCTGGAGCTTGTTGTATCCATATAGCTTACACAGGAGGTCAGCCAACTGACCCCCAGAGTCACTCAGGTTTGCCAGGGATGAAGGTAAACATGTCCAGTCGTCCTTCTCAAACAGCAAGGAAGTTCTCAAGCAGCAGGGCAGCCCTCTAGTAATAGCAGGGCAGTCGTCTGGAGGCAGAGCAGTCCTTCTTCTCTAATGTCCACAGGTCCAAGAGTATACAGATGAATGACTCAGAAGGACCCATATTTATTCCTGGTGCCAACATTTGTGTCTTTGGGGACACCCTGTCTTAGCCCCACATCTGGTTCTGGAAAGTTCTTCCCTTCGCCTGTCAAGGATCCAAGAAGTCTGGGGTACAAATAGACTAATTTCAGGGCCTTTGTGTGTGCTGGAAACCAACCATTTGAAATGTAAGTGGTACAGGGCACAGCCCTGCCCTCAGCCATCCTGGCAGGACAGCCCACCTGGCCACAGCTCATCCCATTTGGGTCACAGTCTGAGTAGAAAACACAAACCCCAACAGCAGAGACATCCACAGACATGTGACCTAGGACACTGACAGAAGTCACGCATGGTTAGGACTAGAGCAGTCCAACTTTCTAAAAGTAGCATTTTCAGAATAGTGTCTTAAAATCCAACTTTACCATTGAAGGGGATTTTAAATTATGAGTCATGTGAGTTCAAACAGCTAATCTCTACCTAATCCCATTTCCTAATTAACACTTTTTAAATGTAAGAAGATAAGTGTTAGCCTATGGGACAGGTATGCCATGCTATTGTAATAATCAAATGTAGACATTTTTCACGTCTAGGACATATACATCTTAAACCCACATGTCCTACCTTTTACAAGGCACCCTGCCCTATGAGCCTCTACAGCCTACTTTAGGGGGACTACTTATATGCATTAAAAGTGAAGGTTTAGGCCTGGCAAAGGGTTTATTTTACAAAGTCAAACTGGCAGTTTGAAACTGCACTGCAGGCTGTTATGGCAGACCTGAGATATGCTTTAAAATGCTACTTTAGAGGGTGACACAATGTGCATTGAGTCATAGCATTTAATTTATAGATCCTGGGTATATGTAGTACCATATACCTGCTACTTACAAGTGAATTATATGTGCCATTCAGCTTTAGGCCATTTCTACCATGTTTCAGCGAGAGTACACAAGCACTTTAGAACTGATTGGCAGAAGTAAAGATCACAGAGTCCTAAAGCCAACAAAAACTAATTCAGCAATGCAAGATGGGTGAAGGCAAGCGGTTTGGGATGACCCCACAGAGAGGGCCAGGTCCAACACTGGATATTCTATACACCACTGGAGGCACACTTGAAAGGAAGGGAAACAGGATGCCAAAATAATTAGTGTATTCACTGCCTGGTTGCTTGAAACCCCTACTTTTGTTCTACCAGACACCTGTTTTTGGATTTATTGGGGTACAGTGGCTCTTTCAAATAGGATTTTGGTGTTAGATGTGGGAGGGCACTAGAAGTACCATAGTATACTCCTTCCACACAGACCCAGCCCTCACAGCCCATGTTTAGTGTTGCTGATGACTTTTGACATGTAGGAGTTGGCCTCAAGGCCTTTTGTTAGGATAAGGGGATGCCTAGGAGGCACTCCCACCCATAAGCTCATGAGAAGCATAAATGTGGCACTTCTATACACCCTTTTCTGATCTCTCCTGGACTTGAGGAGGAAAAGAATAGGACTGGACCTACTGTCTGTAACCTGAAAGGAACCCCCAAAGGACTGGGCCTGCTCCCTTTTACACTCAGTACAAGATGTGGGTCATAAGACTGACCTCCTCCTTCAACAACAGTGGTACAATAAGCTACATAAGACCTTTCCTGCAACTACCCATCTGACCAGTGGCAACTGAAGCTGGACTGGACCCTCCTGTTGGCTGCTGCCCGATACGCTGTGAGTCTCTAAAAACCTTTCCTGAGGTTTTGGGGGGGCTTTAGAAGTGTACTCATGTGGTGGAACAAGGACCAAGTCAGAAAGTAACATCTTTGACTAAGACAAATTTGTTCATGTATCCAGCTTGCGCTCTATCACAATCAGTATCAAATTGCACCTAAGTACTACAAACTGCGACCATTAACTATCCTTGGCACTTTGTGCATCTTGGTGCTATTCTTACTTAAAAACTTTAAAAATGTATAGCTCACTTTAATCTTATTGCATTTGTGTCATTTTGATATTAACCCTGCCTATTCTGTGACATAGCTACTAGGGGTTTTAGCTCAGGTTAATTTAGTAACTTTGCGGGTTCTGCCTGACAAAGGTTGTGATGATCCTTGTGGTGGGTAGTCACTGTGTCATTTTGATGACATTGTGTTCATTAAATTTGACATTACTTTTTTTTTGTAATTTGGTTTTGTAGTTTATTGTTTTATATTTTGACTTCATTACTGTTTTAGTCCTGAATAGATACTGTACACATTGCCATAAGTTACCCTGTCTGCCCTAAGCCATAGCTGCCAGGGATTTGAGCTCAGGTTAATTTAGTGATGTTGAGGATTCTGCTTGGCAAAAGTGTGATTATCCTTTTAGTGGGCAGTCACTCATAGCAAATAACAATATTCCAATTTCATACATGCTTTAACATAAACATTGTTTTCCCTTCGCGAGATCGCTTAACCATTGGTTCAGCTATTGATTGGTGCACACTGAAAGCAGGTTAGACATAAAGTTCTGGTCTAGTTTATAGAAGAAGACCTCCTACAAATTTGTTTGTAATGAGTTCTTGTTTAAGTGATAAGAGCTCCAGGCTTACCTCAAAATCTCTAGTTAGCTTTACATCTGGACCGATCTCAATATGAGGTGAATTCCAGGTGCAGATTGTCCTCTGAGCTGGGTTGTACTGATAGATCAATAAAGATGATTGACTTTTGACATTTTCTCAGTATTCTGCTGACCCAAAAAAACAACATAAAGCATCACAGTGGTAAATCACACCGTAAATAGGAGGTCCCTTTTTAATTACAATTATTTCAGTTTCTTTAAAATCTATGTTATTAAATCAGACTATTTGTGTAAGTACTCTAATTTGGATATTACATTCTTTGGCTCCTTGACTGTGTATGAACAGCAAAAGGCATGTGATAGTGCAAAGAGAGCTTGTTAGACCTGATTGCCTTAGGTTGCTCCCCCCCCACATGTTTTGCCTGTTTGCCTGACATTTTTGCTGATTTCTTTTTGTTGGCCTTAGGATTCAGAGCACTCTACCACTGCTGACCGGTGCTAAGGTGTGTGTGCTCTCACCCCTGAACATGGTTTGTTTGGTACATCCACAATTGGCATACATAATTTGCTTATGAGTCCCTAGTAATCTACACTACATGTGCCCAGGGCCTGTAATTTAAGTGTTACTTGTGGGACTGCAGCACTGCTTGTGCCGCCCACTCAAGTAGCTCTTAACCATGTCTCACGCCTGCCATAGCAGAGCCTGTATGTGAAGTTTATACTGTCATATTGACATGGTATTTAAAACCTCTTTCCAAGCCTCAAACTCCTCTTTTATTACATATGTCACCCCTAGGGCAGGCCCTAGGTAGCCCATAGGGCAGGGTGCTATGTAATTAAAATGCAGGGCATATACTTTTAAGTTTTCCATGTCCTGGTAGTGGACAACTCCCAAATTCATTTTTGACTATTGTGAGGCCTTCCCCTTTTTTAGGTTAACATTGGGGATTCCTTATTATATTTAATAAGCTTTCAATTCCTAATTGAGAAGGAGTAGATATATCATGTCTAGTATCTATGGAATTGTAATGATAAATCCACTTTAATGATAGACTCAGATTTATTGCTACAATTTTTAAAAGGCCACTTTTAGAAAGTTGCCATTTTCCTGCTCTTAGTCCTGTGTTGCTGCAGCCTGCTCCAATACTCGTCTGAGCTGTGTCGAGACGGGCCACTCACCTGAAAAGCAGGATGTCTCCAGGGGTGATGGTATGCCCCCTGACCTCCTGGAACATCTCTTGGCACTTCCGGCGGGTGTTCCAAAAGGAAAGGGGGAGTGGAAGAGAAAGAGACAAAACACTGCCACCTCTTGCCGGTCCAGCCAGGCACACTGTATCTTCAGGGGGGCAGGTCAATATTGAGAGCGTGATAGTAGAGTTAGTGCAATCAACTTCTTTAAAACTGAATCTCTCTTTCTGATATGGGCACGGGAGCGGTAGAAGAACACCAGGATGCTCCAGCACTTTTCTTGGATAATAATAACTGTTGGCACAATTACTAACACTACATTACCAAAAACCCAAACTGAGTACCATAACAATAAGTACTGCGACACTAGGGCTGGCTTCACAGAGATTCACTGTTTCCCACTACAATTAGAACTGTGGTTGCACCTATCATGCACAAGAAGGACAAACAAGGGCATTAATTATATCACATTTAACTTTCCTGCATGCATAGGGTTAAACTAAAAGGAACAATAAGAATCCAAGAAAACCAAATGTCCACTCTGGATTTAAACAGTTAGGGTGGCATAGTTTGGTTTGGTTTCACTGTGTGTACGAAAAACCCTTCAAAAGCAAATTCCTCAAACCTGAAGCACAGGCATGAATGACACAATTTAAAACCAAGAGTTATGCTATTAGTGAAAGAAAAGTCGCGTAAATGCTCTTTTAAAATTTCACTGTCACTTTTTGTAGTACTTGAGCTCAAGCAGATTTCCTGAAGCACATTTATGCAAGTAACTACAATAATAATGTAGAATGTTCAGAAATGCATTTGTCTCTTCAAGATAAGCACTCTGCCAAAATACGAGGTCTGGAATACACCAGCTGTTCTAGGAAAGCACAGCTCTCAAAGAACAAACTCCTTGGAGAATACTAGTCACTTAGCTGCAGTCTTTTCCTGAGTGCTGGAGGAATACCTGTTGTCAGCTGGTACAGGAACGAAGAAAAGAATTGCCTCAAAAGTCCTGAAAAGAAGGATGACAGCAGGGGCTGGACTGCCAAATCAGATGCTGAGATAAGGAAGCAAAACAAAGCCAAGCAGGGAGGCATGCTTCACTCTGCTATGTATAGTCAATCAGGAAAGCAGTTGAGTTTCCACATGTGGATGAGTCACCACACCCCATTAGAAGCATATGTCTACACCACACCCAATTAGAAGCACATGTCTACACCTGTTCACATTAGCAAACAAGCATTGGTAAAACAAGCATTGATAAAACTAATTGTGTAACACAGCACATTATGTTTACTTAGAAACACAAAGGTTTAACCAAGAACAGAGATATGATTTAACCCTAATCCCTGGGGATGCTGACAGATAACTCAGGAGGCACCTTGGGAATTCCTGACAAGCTGGGTGACAGCTGAACTTTGTACATTCCCTCTAGACAGCCACACTCAAAGGGAACATAAGTGTGACTGATGGGCAGTCAACATCCGGATGGGCAATCCTGGGCAGGATGGGATGGAGGAGCTGACACTTACACCTGAATAGGAGGGTGTACTCCACCACACAAAGGGCTGTACAACCCCTGTAGTAACCCTGGAGCTAGGGCAGAAAGGAATGACCTCTGTGCACTTTAAAGAGCCTTCTCTGAAGTAATCCCCACTTCAAAGGCACAATTGGGTATAAATACTGTACCTCTGACCCTACCAACTCAGTACACTGCTGGACTTCTGGAGAACTCTACCAGGATGAAGGACTGCTGTGCTGCTACAAGGACTGCCAATCTGAACTGCAGCTAGGGAAGAACTGCTTTTCCGATGTGCCGCCCTGCTGCCTGCCGCCATCTGTGTTGATGAGGAAGAACTGGACCCATCTCACTTGAACCCATAGTGACTCTCATGGTTTGCTGGCTTGCCTCTTGCTCTTCTGAAGTCTCAGGGACACATAAAGACTTCCAACTTATCACCAACAACACCTGGACTTTGCTGGCTGCAAGTGTTGCCCTGCCAAGTGGAGCAAGTCCAGTCTTGGGCCCTTGGAAGTGGGCATAAAGTGCTGCAACTGTCTGAACCTTTGTATCAACGTCGCTGCGCTGATTGGAACTGGTGCATCCCGATCAACGTAGGTGCATCGCTGCTGCTGTGAGGATCGCGGACATCGCATCACCATGGACGCTGATGTATCACTGCTGCTGTGCAGATCGGGAGCACCACATTGCAGACTGCAGGACACATCGCCTCCTTTCCAAACGCATCTCTTATTTTGTATGAGTTGGAGCCAAAGCATCACCTACGTCTTCCGGATCAATGCCATTGCTTCACCTCCTTTGCTCCTCACATCTTGTTCTCAATGTCAATGCAACTCCAAACCAAGGTACTGAGTCACCGGGCTAAGGCTGGTCCCTGTATCAGACCCATGCTCCATTGCGGTCGGCCTGACTTTTCAGATTTGACCCTGTCTAGCAGGACCAGATAGCCCCGGTTGGCACTTTATGCCTCTAAGCATTACAACTAAGTTTATTCTTTAGAAATTCATGAATCAACTTCAACTTATTAGATTTTTGTTGTTTCGGTTTTGTTTTGTTCATAAAAATAACCTATTTCCCTAATCTGTTATGGAGTCTTTTTGTGGTGTTTTCACTGTGTTATTGTTTGAAGTGTTGCACAAATACTTTATGCATTGCCTCTTAAGTTAAGCCTGCCTGCTTTATGCCAAGCTACCAGAGGGTGAGCATAGGTTCATTTATGATGTGTATCTGACTTACCCTGACTAGGTTTGTGTTTCCTTCTTGGGCAGGGTGCATACCAATGCCAAACAGAAATTCAATTTCTAACAGAGATCAAACACACTGAAAGATGATGAGGAATCTGGTGCACATGATCAGGCAGTGCAGATAGGCACGTGGGTCATTTGGACAGGTTCTGTGAGGAGCTTATGGTATGCTCATAGAGAGTGAAGATCTCAAGGCCTCTCTGTTGTGTGATAATGTTTGGGTACATGCACAAACTGTATGAAACCTGGGGCATGTAGCCATTGTAAAGAGCACTGACACACAGGGGCGGCCCATCCACGTGGGTGGAGGAGCGTCGCCCCACCAACAAAATGGCCCGATAACAGAAAAATAAAATGGTAATAAACTTTTTAACACCCTGACCTGAACTGAGTGTCAGGAAGGGATGTGGCAAGTGCTGCTGAGTGGCAGCAGGGAGCTGTGCACATGTTTAAAGTGCGCATGTCCCTTTGGCCGGCCGTCTTGTGACGGCCAGCCACATATGCGCACTTTAAACATCACTAACCCAGCTTTCTAGAGAAGGCACAGGCCTCCAGCATTCTGGTGAGCACTGAGAAAGCCCTCTCCCATCAATCGTGACGCTGGTTTCATGCTGATTAGCAGCATGGAACCAGCATCAGGATTGGCTTATGCAGTTTCCTGGTTCCTGTGACATCAGAGCTGTGAGAGACGAAGCGACGCGAGGACAGATCTTGTACAGGTAGGTGCCTTTTTTACTTTAATTGTTATTGTATGGCCCCTTCCACCCCTTCGTCCCATTGTAAATACGAGCTGGCTGCCACTGCTGGCACATTGACTGACATCATGAGGAGTTTAGGGGCCATGGCCAAACTGTGAGTTACTTGATGGGAAAGAACGAAGTATTTTGAGGTTCGGGCTTATGGACAGAATGTAATAGGCAAAGCGTTACTGTTATTAACACAACAGGTGTCATAGTGCCAGACTCAGAAGTCTAATGGGTCCACTGCAAGCCCGTTAGGGCTGTTTGGCTACCATACTTGGGGCACACTCATCTGCCTTGCCTCGTTGGACCTCACGGCACCCTTGATATGCTACTTGCACAATGCTTGGATGATGTGGCTAACAGCATGTGGAGGTAAGGCCACTTGGGTAAACAGTGCAGGTATCCTGGGATGCATGAATAGACACTGAAGGGAGCTTGTGTAATATAGATGGAGCACAGAGTTTAGATCATGCAGACAGACAGCATGGGAGCTTGGGTCACATCAATAGAGCAGGGAGCGTGTGGCACAGCTACAGACACTAGGGAAGCTGGGCCACATGGATAAACAGCAATAGGCGTTTGGAGCAAATACATAAACAGTACTGGGGGCTTGGATCATATGGATAGAGCGTGGGGTGTTTGGGCCACACAGATAGCCAGAGCAGGAAACTTGGGCCACATGGATAGACAGTGCAGGAAAAATGGGGAACATCGCTGACATGGGGAACATAGGTAACATGGATAGACAGCCCTGGGAGCTTGGGGTACATGGCTATATATAAAACTGGGAGATTAGGCAACATGGATAGAGAAAACTGGGAACTTGGGGAACATCTATAGACAGCACTTGGAGTTTGGGGCCCAGGAATAAACAGGGTGATGAATCACTCAGAGTATGGGGGATATAGGTTAAGATGATAAGAGTTGAGCACAGGAAGAGACTGAAAAAATTGCACTACAATAGTAGGAAGCTTAAAGCACATGGACAGGAGGTGGGACACATGAACAGATGGTATAAAATGATACTGACACACGGGGAACGAACATGAAAAGCTGTGAGAGAAACATCGGGCACCTCAATGAAATGCGAGTAGCAAGAGATATATTGACATTGCAATAAACTCATTGACTTGCAAAGGTTGTAAGCAGCTTGAGGCACATGGAGACACTGCGCACCACACTGGGGGTAGCTAGACAGAAAGTGTGGGGTGAATTTGAGGAATGAAGCTATAGGCCTTGGATGCCAAAACATAAATAATTACCAAGGGCAAAAGGTTGCGAAAATACAGAAAAACGTATCTCGAAAGACAGCTTTTTACAAATATGGTGTCAGCCCCAGCACCTAAGAATCCTTTTAACAAAAGCACCATTTCAGCAGCCTGAAAGTGTACACGCTGCTAGGGCTGAAATAAAAAATTGATCGCTACTTCTCACTATACTGGGATCTATACGAGCCAGATTTGGTGGAAAACGTATGTAGGGCAGATGGTCAACACAGGTCACAACTAAATGCATTGAAAAACCTACCCTTACTGGTTATGCCCCCAAACTGGTAAACTATGTTGTAATTATATACCAGTCGCAGTTGGACAGATTCCTCTATTCCTATACTACCAAAGATCACAGAGCCTGGGAAAGTCTGGAACAGTTGATTAAAACGGATTACCTTGTCATTTCAGATCCAGAAATTTAATCATTAGACACCATGGTCCAGATTTAAGAGGACCTAGCACCATCTAACGAAGCAGTAACCTCACTTTCTTTTATGCAAATGTGGCATTAGATGGCAAAAAACACTGTGTCATATTTACAAAACGGTGCAATGCCTACATTGCACCACTTTGTAACCCTTTGTGCCACATTATGAGCCAGATTTAAGAAAAGTGACACTACAGTACATGTAGAATTTCTGACGCTATGGATGTACTGTTAAGGGTTAGCACCAACATTTTTGGCACTAACCCTGACCAGTATATAGGGGCCCATTGAATACAGTGGCATGCCCCCTTGTAATGCCTGCTCTGAGCAGGCATTGAAAATGCTGGAAAAAATGATGCAAATAAATCTCTTTGATTTCTTTGCCCATTTTAATCTCTTTGATTTCTTTGCACCATTTTAATCTCTTCGATTTCTTTGCACCATTTTTGTCAGCCGCCTCATGGGGGAATGCCCCCCTTGCATACATTATGCCTGGCACAGGCATAGGCCCAGATTTAAAAGGGACTAGTGCCATCTAACGACACATTAGCGTAATGTTTTTAACCCCCAGCTTGTAAACCATCCCTCTGCCTTCTGGCATCATTCTAGATTAACATAAGCATTGGTCATTAGCATCAGTTGACAAGGTCTTCACACTAGTTTGCTTGTCTTGTGTGACTTCTGGTTTTCTTGTGCAGTATTCTAGGGAATAATTTGTTTGATTTTGTAATCCTTGTGATGTATGTTTTTGCTCCCATCATGCTTATAAAACTACAGGTTGTAAGGAAAGCGTTCTAAATCTAGACTGCTTAATTAGCAGCAACTTGAAAGTAAACTGTTCCTTGATCTGTCCGTGCAAGATTTTCTCTGGTTGCTGCACTACTGGTTTCAAATGCAATATATCATAATGCTTTCAGTGCCTCACTTGAAAGCATGGCGTCCAGAAGACGTTGCCACTTTTGGTTTGCAACCCAGGCTTTGAGTGGAATGAGTTCCCACCGGCTCAACATCGACACTATGGAATACAGGATAAAAGGGCTCCCCTTGATGAGTGAGACCAGTGAGTGATCAGATGCTACGACACAGTAGTGAAGACCACACAGTCTGCAGAAGGTATGTGGAGAGGTGTTATATGGCAACGATGAAGAATATTAAGATAATGCTCAAGGGCAAGAAGGGAGATTGACCTAACACATTAAGGATATGTGATAAACGATGTTTGGATGTGACTCCTGTTTACACTCATAATACTCATTCTTGCAGAGCTTCTTTATTTTGGCGAAAATTCTATTAAATATTAATTAGATTAGTGTGTGGTAGATTTTATTTATCAAAATATAATACCAAGGTATGTGCGATCAGTTTGGTGGTAGGCGCTACTGGTAGGCGCTATAGCCTGCAAGAGCTTCTCTAGCAGTTTGTTGTTTGCCTACCTTCTCTAATATTCATGTGAGCTGGGTGCAAGGGAGGTCTGGCAAATGCTTGTTTGCTGCATTTTTCTCTCAGAGCTCATGATTGCATGCATATCTCCAGAGAGTTGAGGATCTTTCAGGTGTACCCCATAAAAAGTGTGGGCGCATGAACCTGGTACTTTTAGTTTTGTTTCTCTTTCGATATAAATGCAGCAGTATAAATACCCAAATACAAAAGAAAAAGAGGGTCGGGGATAGTACTGCTGACATAGAACATAGAACAAGTTGGGATATATGTGTCTCACTCCTCAATTGATTATTTCATGTGAAATATTTACATTCATGTTATTTTTTTTTAAAGATGTTTTTTATTAAGTCAAATACAAGAACATTAACTTAACATTGCCAGGACAGAGATATGCAGTTGTGAATATATATGCATCAAGATTATTGTACTTATAAATGCATATTAAACATGTAAATGAATTAGGCATACACAGCAATGTAGTATCAAAGACTCCAAGTTTGAATAAAGAAAGAAGAAAGTGAAAGGGAGAGGGAGAAGAGCTATAGGGATAGAAAAGGGAATCAAGTGATAGCCATATGGAGAGAGAGGTAATAGACATTAGTTACAGCGGATGTAAGATGAAATAAGTATATATAAGAAGAAAGACAGGAAATATATTGACATTTTTAAAAAGGAGGAGAAAAATCCATTTCCTTTGCAGTGCGTGAGAGATAGTTACTTAATGGCAACCATAGCTGATGATGTTTGAAAAAAGTTCCTGTTGAATCAAGCTTGTAGCTGTCAAGTCTATGATGATAACATACAGAATTTCACCACTGTCTGAGAGTAATGTTCTCTGAAGATTTCCAGTTAGAAGTAATAATGGAGATTGCAATAGAAAGCAAAAGGTCCACCAATTTTCCAAGAGGCCTGAATGAACTCCAGATATAGTGTATGCCACCCAAAAACAGTAATTCATATGACATTGGTAAGGAGATCTGAGCTTTTGCTGAAATACAAGACCATATTGAGGACCAAAAAGTAGATAGGGATGGACAAGAAAAAAACATGTGAAAGTTAGTACCCTGCTGAGTGTGGCAGCGCCAACAATTGTCATTTTGTGCAAGTTTCAATTTGTAAAGGCGTACAGGAGTGTAGAAAAGTCTATTATAAAAAAAATAGGGTCTGCGTGAGGCTTGCAGTGCGTGCAGTGGAATGTATCTTATACCATATTCTATCCCATAAAAAAGTTGGCCAAACAACACCAAGATCTGATTCCCACAATGTCTCAATAGGTGATTTGAGTCTAGGTGAAACACACGTTCTTAAAAGTTTATAAATTGCAGCTGCCCTAGGATAATTAGAAGTTACGATCGGGTGTGGAGATGATGCAAGAGAAGAATGATTATGATGTATAAGTTTATTGAGGGCCTCTTGGACCAGAGTAGAAAGAATGATATATTGTGATTTCATGTGAATAGGGAGATTATAAATTGCTGAGAGAGTAGTAAAAGGGATGAGAGAGTCTTTATGATATAATTGGGAAATGAGAAGAATACCTTTAGTCATCCAAGCCTTCCAACACAAGGTTTTACCTTGTTTCCTAAGAGAACTATTGTGCCAAACAGGACTGTTAAAGAATTGATTATTGGGGGTAAGATGCGAAATAAGAAAAAATGGTTTCAGTAAGTTGACTGAAGGGGAGATAGTGCTGGGCAACCAGAATTTTGGGGGTTTAGACACAAATATAACGTGTTAATGGGAAAAGGGAGAAATAAATGTTTCTTCCAAAGAGAACCATAGCTTTTGAGGGGCATCATTGAGTGCAGATAAAGAGGGATGTATTTGCTTAATGCCAAAAGATTTGTGATAAGTTAAAATGTCAGGAAAATTAACTCCACCTTGTACTTTAGGAAGTTTTAATTTCGAGAGAGAGATTCTGGATTGTTTACCGTTCCACAGGAACTTGAATAGAATTTTATCAATTGAACTAAAAATTGTTTAGGTATCTTAATAGGAAGCATCATAAGGAAGACGTTAATGATAGGGAGAAGCATCATCTTAATGGTGTCCAAGCGGCCCCACCACGTGAGATATAACGGAGACTATTTCTGTGTGAGATCTACAAGCTTTGCAGATAAGATTTCTAAATTAGTCTTTAATGTATCCTTGAGAGTAGTGCAGTACCATACCCCCAGGCATTTAATCTTAGAAGAATTCCAAGATAATCCTGCATCAAGGAATACAGAGCCAGTGCAATGAGCATTAAGTGGTAAGACCACTGTTTTGTCTATATTAAGTTTATAGCCAGATACATCAGAATATAAGTTGAGCTGATGGAGGAATGCAGGAAGAGAAGTGTCAGGGTGAGACATGAACAAAAGAATATCATCAGCATATGCCATAACTTTGATGTGTGCATTATTAATTTGACACCCCGTAATTTGTTCATATGTTTTTAATTGGTATAGAAAAGGTTCGAGAGCCAAAATAAATAGTAAAGGAGATAATGGGCATCCCTGATGAGTACCCCTTTTAAGAGGGAAAAAAAGAGATCGGATACCATTTGTTATAACAGAGGAACATGGTGAGGAATAAAGAATGGATATAAAATGTCGGAAGTTAGTACCTAGTCCATGCCATTCAAATGCCTTCTACAAGAAACCCCAGTAGACCCTATCGAAGGCCTTTTCCGCATCCAATGATAAAGCTCCCAGAGGAATCAGATGCCTTGTTAATAATATTTTAAAAAGTACGGGAATTATCTGCTACATTTCTATTAGGGATAAAACCAGATTGATGAGAATCAATAGGGTCAGGTATATATGGGAATAAACGGAGAGCTAAAACTTTGGAATAGAGTTTACAGTCAGTATTAATTAAAGATATGGGTCTATAATTTTTACAGTCAGTTGCATCCCAATCTTTTTTGGGAATAAGACAAATCGTGACCTCCGTAAATGAGCCAGATGCAGAACCTGGCATTATAAACTGATTATGTAATTGAAAGAGTTTGGGGAAGAGAGACTTTGCAAACTGAATAAAGAATTCTACTGTGAAGCCACCTGGGCCTGGAGCCTTACCCTTGGGGAGAGATTGTAAAGCTGTATATAGTTCGGTAAGTTGTAGGGGTTGGTCTAAAGATGAGAGATCAATCTGCAATGGGTCTCTTGGTTTGAGATTAGAGAAATATTGGTTGAGAGATTCAACTGTTGGTGTGTGTTCTGGAGTGTACAGGTCCTTATAGTAAGAAGCGAAACACAATGCTATATCTTTAAAATGTTTAACACCTTTTGTTATCTGTTATAGATTTAATATTTGTTTTTTCTTTTCTTCGTTTCAAATATCGAGCTAGAAGAGAACCAGCTTTATTGTTATCACCATAATATCTGGCATTTATTTTCAGGAGGGTGCCACATGCTTGTTCAGTGGTATATTGGTTAAACTCCATTTGAGCTGAGACTAGTGCTTCAAGATGTAATTTACTAGTTTTGTGAGTATAGTATTCATGTTCTAGGGACTTTATATTTTCAAGGATGGAAGTCGATTTTTGTTGAGAAAACTCTTTTTTTGAGTGAGCGTAACTTATGATGAAAGCCCTATAGGCTGTTTGAATGCATCCCACACAAAATGAAATGATAGTTGATCACTGTCGTTGATGTGGAAGTATTCTTCTATAAACGTACTGTAGGAAGCGCTAAAAGTAGCATCTGAAAGTAGAGAGTTTTTAAACCTCCATGAAGATGTTTTAGAACCATTAAGAAAAAGATCAAGGTCAGTAATCACAGGTGTGTGATCTGAGATCAAAATAGCACTGATTTCAGAGTTGACCATATGTTGAAATAAACCTTTGCTCGGAAAGATATAATCAAGCCTAGAATGGGAATGGTGGGTAGGAGAATAAAAAGAGTATTCCAAGAGGTCGGGATTGCACACTCTCCAGGAATCAGAGAGAGAATGCTGTAAAATAAAGTTTTTAAAAGCTTTGTGGGAGGCATGTGGAACGAAACGTGACGTGGAATGTCTGTCCAAAAATGGATCGAGAATTTGGTTGTAGTCACCACCTATTAGTAAATTTTTGAGGAATGTTCAGAGACAATATGTGAAAGATTCTTCCAAAAATTTGGATCTGGATGTGTGGGGCCATATATATTTAGGATAGTAAGAGAAATATTGTCAATTGTAAATGTAACAAGTACCCAGCGACCTTCTGTATCTTGATGCTGTGAAATTATGGTAGGTTTGAGAGATTTATGACAGAGTATAATTACCCCATTTTTGTTTGTGGTGGAAGGGGAGTAGAAAATGGCTCCCACCCATTGTTTTTGAAGCTTAATTGCCTCAGAGTCGTTGAGGTGAGTCTCTTGCAACAAAGCAATGTGGCATTTCAAATGAGCTAGGTGAGATAAGACATGCTGACGTTTAATGGGGTGTTTAAGCCCCTTAACATTCCAAGTAACAGTTCTAAGTTGCATAACAAGAAGTGTTAATAAACAACTGCTGTAACAAGGAAAAAACTAGGCATATCAGTTTTGCAAAAGCAAGGAAATGGGAAAGACACAAGATAGTAAAGAAAAAGAAAAGGAGGAAGATGACCTCCATAAGTTGTATATACATGGATGTGGCAATACAGGGACTAATGTCCACGAAAGCTAAAGAAGACAAGATAGAAAGTGAATACCCCAAAAGGTAGAGGGACAGCGGAGAACCTGAAAAGACAGGCAAGAGTGGCTTTAGCACAAGAAAAGTGATATTAGATATTAAAACATATGAAGGTGAGTTTCATGGAAGAATAAAAAAAACATACAACCGAAAAATGTACCATTCAGGAGACCAAATAACATAATAACTACAGTGAAGGAGTGTGACATGAAGAACAATAAAAATCAAACCTTACCAGTGGAACGTGTAGGAGAGCAATTTGGATGGTGAGACAGGGATACGGTTGGGAAAGGAACATGAGGATTGCACAAAGAACACTATCTAAAAATAACAAGATGCAGAGAAGGAAAACCATGGATTTAAATACTAAACATAACCATTACTATTAAACTGTCCAGAAAAAAAAAAAGAAAGGACATTAAAGACAAATTAAATTATATCTTCAAGTAATTGCAGATGCTCCTAATTCCATTGCTTCTGATTTGTGTTGGTTAATAAAAGTTTGTAGTGCCGAAGGTTCCTCAAACGAGTAAGATTTGTCCTTGAATGTAATTTTGAAAAGGCATGGGTGAAGACCATATTGAATATTCAAGGATTTGAGTTGTGGACGTTAGTCCCAAAACTGTTTGCGACGTGCAGCTGTAGCAAGAGAGAAGTCTTGTGTGAAAAACACTTTATGACCTGACCATAGCAAAGAGCCCATCTTTTTGGCTTCCGAGAGTATTTGCATCAAGTCAGTAAATTGGAGAAAGAGAATAATAATGCCTCTAGGATGTGCATGAGGGCCAGTTGAAGTCTGTGGACCTAAACGATGTGCCCATTGGATAGAGAGGGGAGAGGTAGAAGGCAAGCAAAGAATTGAAGGTATTGCTGATTGAAGGCATGCAATTATGTTAGAGCCTTCTGAACCTTCTGGAATCCCAAAAAGGCGTAGATTATTTCTCCTATTTCTATTTTCTAAGTTTTCAGTAAGCCTTTTAAGTTGAACTATTTCCTTGAGATCTGAGGATTGACAGTGTTACACTCTTCAAGGTTACTGACTCTCTGTTCTAGAGTACAAATTTGTTGTTCGTGTTGGGACCATTGCTCCTCAATACGTTGCAAAGAGGCATTAGTGTCCATCATAAAGGGCTTTAATGCACGCAATTCCTCCATGACATCATCTAGAGTAAGATGTGTAGGTGATTTTGAGGGAGAATCAAGGTCTTTTTTTGGGCGCTTGACGGAGGAGGTGTTAGATGGTTTTTTTGCAATTGTGCCAACAGCATGAGATAAGGAGGCTCTATCCTTTAAAAAGTCTGTAGCACTATCCATTGTTAAGCTGATGGTAGAGAAGATTTAGTTATATGTGTGCGCACCACTCGAAGGGGATTATTAGACTTGGAGAAGGAGGATGACTGGCTGCTCTGAGAATTATGTGGTCTCCCCATAAAAGGCAGCAGCAATTTGATAATAGGAAGCCAGCAATGTGAGGTGATGATGAAATTACATTACGATGAGAAGCTACTGCAAGAAGTTTCCAACAACAGAGCAAAATATAATTAAAAATATATAAATAGAAAATCCTAAATTATTCTCTCAGAACAGGTATGACAGAATACCACAAGAGCAAAGCACTTTACTGCACATAGTCAAACAATTGGTGATTTGTTTTAAGGGAACCTTCTGAAAAGGAAAAATCCCCTCTGTCAAAGGAAAGCATTTACTATGTTATGAAGAGCAATTTGAAAGAGCTCCTTGCCAACAAGAGCTGCCAGTGAATACTGAAAGTTGAAAACCTCAGCTAAATGTCTTTGAAGAGAATGGTCAAAAGTTCAGCTGGCTGTCAGAAGGTAATAAATATTCCATTGCAGAGGAAATTAGATTTGTAGAATGACATCCAGGCAAGCAGTTAAAAGTCAAATAGAAACATCTCTGTGAAAGTTTAGGTTTGTGCAGAGGCTTTTGGAGTGTAACACAAATGACACAGATAAATAATTACCTCAGGCCCTCACATGAAGTCTCTGAAATGACTTCAAAACTCAATGTCTCTGTAAGATAAAGGCATATTTATGCAGGGGAGCTCCAGTGCTAAAAAATGATGAAGAAATTAATCATTTTGATGTGAAAACATCTCCTTCCTTCCAGAAACTGCTCAACCCTCACAGAGCTCTAAAGAGCAGCGGCCATCTTGCGTGATCTCCAGCCACGCCCCCCTTTAACTTCATGTTATGACAACATTATTATTATTATTTATTTCAGATAATTTAGATAGCGTCTTTTGACTGTATCCTGAAACAAAATCTGCATTTTACCTATCGCCTAAAGATGTTGTTAATAGGGGCCCCAATTTGTTCTTGTCAGACATTAGTAGCTTTTTTCAATCTGACATATGCAGTCCAACAGTCATACATTCCTGAATGGTGTCAGCCATTGATTGTGAGGACAGAATGATTATCACACGTGTGACCTATGCTATATGAAACAAAAATAGCATCCGTCTTATGGAATGCTGTCATGTGAGCCAAATTCACAAGACTGCTCGCCCTACATTAAGGAAATGCTAAGCTATTGGATCAGAACCTACAAGAGCTACACTATATCCTGTGAAAAGTAAACATTATACATTTCCTTTTGGAAGGCAGGAACGCCAAACCCTCTGGCAGAAACCTAGAAGAGGTTCCCGGCAGATGAGACCCCCCAGTTCCCTTAGACGTCAGGCAAAAGTAATAGGTGCCTAAACAGTCAGCCTCCATGCCAGAAACTTAAGAGTAACCTACTCCAATTGCTCAAAAAAGCACACATTAACTACTGAAGGACCAGGAAAAGAGTCAAGAATTAACCATTCAATCACTCTTTGGAGAAATTGCACACCCTTTCTCAGACAAGTGGCATACCTTTCAACAGAGGACATAGTCCATCTTTTGCAAATGCCAACAGTTGAGTCCTGGCATGAGGCTAACGTGTCCATCCATAGAATCCCAGCAGTCTCATAATCTCTAGAATGACCTCTAGACTGAGAGGGAAGTCCATCAAGGATGGAAAAGCATCACTCAGGCCACTGGTCTGCACAATCTCTGACCCATGAAGATAAAAAGCCTGAATAAAATGCCAATAGCACTTCTAAACGGAATGTGCTAAAAGTACGAGAGTGGGAAACTCAGTGCGTCACTGATTGTTAATGTATGGCTTTGCCATCTGATTTCCATTCATGCAAAAAGGGTCTTCTGCCCTGCGCCAAAAAGGGTTAATTTATCATGCAAACTGCCTCCAGCTACCTCCAGTTTTCTAGGCTAACCACTGATCCTGAGAGGAAGTAGTGCAAAGATGTCCCCCATTCCCTGCTTCTGCCATCAATTTTCACAGACATTAGTAGAGGAGATCAAAGCACCACCCCTCCAGAAAAGAGCCTTCACTGCTTAAAACTTCAATGAAGGAAACACTGGAATGAGAAGATCGCAGTTTTGAGGTGCTGGATCCCAGTTCTCTAAGATATACTTAACTAGAGTCTTGAGGTGCAATCCGGTCCAGGACATCACAAAAACACAGACTGTCATAACTCTCTAAAAATACAGCCATTACAAACTTGGACTCTTTCCGTCCATAGAGTTGCCCTCATGTGAGTCCTAAACTTTACAGCTGTGGCTCACTAGAATTACACACCCTACTAGTGCAATGAAAATGATGCCCATGAATTTCCTTGCATAGAGCTAGAATGCTTTTTTCCTGATTCAAATCCAACCAAATGTCTGACATATGCTGCATAATAGAGACCTATAAGAGACAGCCAGAAGCTGGATGGTCTGGTTAACTAACCAGTTTTCCATGAATTAATTCATCTGAACCCCTTTCATGTGTAGGAGGCTTACCAACAGAAGACTCATAGTGCTGACCTCAACCTAAAGGGCACCCAAAGAAAGCACCCTGAGGAAATTTCAAATCTCAGAATGTTGTAGCTGGACTCTTGCTCTAGGCAAGACTGCTGGTTTAGGGATAAAAGCACTTTTGTTTGTAGGTGATTAGGCCAATCCTACAACATGTTGCAACTGTCGGCCCAACCCTTCCGGTTCACAAGCAGTACCTCACCAAAACCCAAACAATAAAAGGTGATTTCTGGCAGCCTACGCATGGACTCTAGAGTGCAACATCTCAGGAGAGTTGTGGTTAAACAGAGATTAGCCTTTTCTCACATGAGCATTTAGTCTCAGTCACACACAGGCAAGAAAGGAGATGCTGTGTAGTTTTCAATAGGTTTACCAACAAGACTGCAATCTTCTGTAAAATGCATGAGCTGCAATGAGTAGGACAATGAACAATGCAAGAAGCAGAATTGTAAAGATGAGAGTCATGAATACAAAGACCCCCACCAGCTCGCAAAAAACACAAAATGTAAAATAGCCCGAAAACCCTAGCATGGAGAACATAGGCCGTCATTACGACCCTGGCGTTCGGTGATAAAGTGGCAGTAATACCGCCGAAAAGCCGTCGGTAACTACCGCCAAATTATGACCATGGCAGAATTATCTCCGAAAGACAGCCAATGTACCACACCGACTGCCAGGGTGGAAACAATAGGCACCACGGCGGTAGCTGCCTACAGCCTGACGGAAGTCAAAGTTCTGCCCACCATATTATGGCCAGACAATCTGCCACCTATTCCGGGGCGGTACCAACAACATCAAAATCCTGGTGGAAACACTGCACAGAAGTGAAAGGACTCACCATTGGAGATACAGGGAAGAACCATGCCGCCATGGAACCAGAACTGCAAGTATTTCTGATGATATTCTATGTTATGCTCCACCACGAACACCAACGCTGACCGAAGACGATGACGGTGAGTACAGCCGCCTAGCACGCAAGGGAGGGGGGAGGGAAACAACAGTGACACACACACCCACCATACACACCCCCCACACACACACACCATACACACAACCAGCTGCCCAAGAAAACAAGTTAATCCTCCTAAATCGGCTGAATAATGCAAGGACAACAAGAATGTACTAAAGTGATTGTAATAAGATCAACACAGTATAGATTTAGCCATTGCTACAGATATGTACAAATGTACAGAAACAGGGACACTGCCTAGTCCTTAGTTTGCGTGGGCCACAGGTCAAAGTGTAAGGCCCCACTTGTCACCTGCATCAATACAGAGAGAACACTGCAGGGACAGTTGACAAATAGGCAGGCACCTCAGGTGGAGGGGGGGCACCTCAGCCGGAAGTGGAAACAAGACCACTAGTTCTGGAGGGGGCAACATGCCTGTGCTTAGTCCTGGGGAGTGATAGGCCACAGTCTCTCAAGTGTGTGTCTTTCCCACTGGTTCTGGAGTGGACAGGCTGCACAGCAGCACATGGAGGCAGGATCACATTGCGTCCGCCAGCGGTGACGGCTGCACTGTGGTGGTGCTGGTGGTGGTGGTGGGAGGCTCCTGCACATCCCCTGCACCCTCCGATGGCTGCACTGTGGTAGTGCTGGTGGTGGTGGTGGTGGAAGGCTCCTGCACAGCTCCTGCACCCTCTCCGATGGCTCCATGGTGGAGGTGCGAGTCTCCTGCACAGCCCCTGCACCCTGCAATGGCTGCACAACCACAGTTGTGGTGGGGGCTCCATGACTGCTGCTGGTGCAGACTCCTTCCCCGTCTTGCCTGCTAGTGCAGGCTCCTTCCCCTTCTTGCCTCCTGGTGCAGGCTCCTTGGCCTTCGTGCCTGGTGGTGAAGGCTCCTTCCCCTTTCGGGTGGCGGGTGCAGGCTCCTTGCCCTTCTTGCCTGTTGTTGCAGTCTCCTTCCCCTTTTGGATGGCAGGTGCAGGCTCCTTCCCCCTTTCGGCTGGCTGGTGCAGGCTCTTTCCCCCTCAGTATATGTGTCCTGGAATACTTTCCACCCACGAGTAGGTGCGGATGGAACTGGGTTGTACTGGGTTGTACTGGGTTGTACGCACTATGCATTGTACCACCACTGATATTGCTAGCCACCAAGGCATTAGGAGGGGCACACACCGCCAACTGCAGCACACCTTGGACCCACGCAGACCTGGGCAGTTGTGGATGTTAACAAGCTAGGTAGGCAGGATTATCCCTTCAGACCCCTAGCCACCAGAGGACCTACGCTGCTATGTCAGGCCTGGCCTAGGTGCACCCACTAACACACAACCACAACCCGGATACCACCCCACCAGCCATAAGTTGTAATGATAGGCACTGTACTCACCGCCTTGTGGCTGCTGTGATGCCCTCAAGCACCCATCCAGCTCTGGATAGGCCACCGCCAGTATGCAGGCCATCAGGGGTCTACGGCACCCTTTCCTCGGTGGGAGGCCATCCCCAGCTGGGCCTCCACCTTCTTCCGTGCCCAACGTCTCAGGTCCTTCCACCGTTTGCGACAGTGGGTACTCCGCCTGCCATAGACCCCCAGGGTCCGCACGTCCTTGGCGATGGCATGCCATATACCCTTCTTTTGATGGGTGCTGACCTGCAGAGGCATTACACACAGGAAAACACCATTAGACAGCAGTCCAGCCAGTAACACATGTGTCCCACCATACCCGTTTGTAGCACTGTTGGACCACACATAGCCCAGCACCCAATGTGTACCCAGCCAGAAGGACATCCCTCCCCCCTTACACGGAGCCATCACACACCATATATGCATGCCACATGCATCGTGCCCACAGTGTACTCACCTATTGGTCTGGAGGCCCATACAGCAGCTGTACTGGTATTGGACCCCATCCAACAGTCTCTCCAACTCCTCCAAAGTGAAGGCTGGGGCCCTTTCTCCAGTCACACGGGCCATGGTAGGTTCCAGACACAGATCACAGCAGCACATGCAGTGTAGGTCCCCTCCTATGGAAGGTCAGGTACCAAGTGAGGAATCAGATAGAAAATTGCGGTGACATCCCCGGCGGTGTATACCGTCACCGCCGGCGTAGATCACCATTTGCCACTGTACCCCATAAGGCCCACTTTTAACCAATGAGGAATTGCACAGCGGTTCCCGACCGCCTCCCGCCATGGAGCACAACATCAGCTGAATTACCTCACTTCCACCTGTCCCTCCATACGGGACAGGCGGACAACATTTCGGGGGGGGGGGGCAGCCCTATGGAATCATGCTGCGTCACTGGAGAAATAGGCATATACTGGACAAATCACACTGACCCATAACATGTTTACAGAATGCAAACTACTGTTGTGGCTCCAATGTTCAGTTTGTGACAGCCTCCTCACTCTTGTGCCCCTTAGATACTTACCGCTGCAGATGAATAGGAGATGTAGACATACTCCCGTGTACAGGCCCCTGGTGGACTTGGCTACACTGAAGGACTGCCAGGCCTGACATAGCAGCGTAGGTCCTATCCTCACCTATAGACTTGACAGGGCCACAATCACAGAGCTGTCAATTGGAGCCTGACCTGATATCTACTATCCATCACCCCACTGGGATCCCCCCTCTTGTGCAAGTGCTATCTGTACTCCATTTCCTGGCAACCAGTTCTTTCCAAGTGACAGTGGGCTTGGCAGCAGGAATGTCACAGCCAATGTTCTCAATAGTGCTGACACGAGTCTTGTCTGCCCTGATAAAAGACATGGAATCATGCTGCATCACTGGAGAAATAGGCATATACTGGACAAATCACACTGACCCATTACATGTTTACAGAATGCAAACTACTGTTGTGGCTCCAATGTTCAGTTTGTGACAGCCTCCTCACTCTTGTGCCCCTTAGATACTTACCGCTGCAGATGAATAGGAGATGTAGACATACCCCGTGTACAGACCCCTGGTGGACTTGGCTACACTGGAGGACTGCCAGGCCTGACATAGCAGCGTAGGTCCTATCCTCACCTATAGACTTGACAGGGCCACAATCACAGAGCTGTCAATTGGAGCCTGACCTGATATCTACTATCCATCACCCCACTAGGATCCCCCCTCTTGTGCAAGTGCTATCTGTACTCCATTTCCTGGCAACCAGTTCTTTCCAAGTGACAGTGGGCTTGGCAGCAGGAATGTCACAGCCAATGTTCTCAATAGTGCTGACACGAGTCTTGTCTGCCCTGATAAAAGACATGTGCAGCTACATTGCTTTCCCCCAGGTTGAGGATTTGGCCACAGTAAAGGCCGAGTTTTATGCAATGGGACATATCCCCAACATAATTGGGGTGATTGATGGTACACAATTTGCATTTGTCCCCCCACCCCACCAGAATGAACAGGTGTTCAGGAATCGTAAGAGTTTCCACTCCATGAATGTTCAGATGATGTGCTTGGCGAACCAGTACATCTCCCACGTCAATGCTAAGTATCCTGGGTCGGTGCATGATGCCTTTGTCTTAAGGAATAGCAGCATCCCAAATGTGAAGGGCCAACTACAGAGGCACAGGTTGTGGCTAATAGGTGAGTCCTGGTTCCCACCTAGTATATGTTGGTGTGTGCCTGTAGTGTTGGCTATATAAGATAGTGTGTGGCTAAATGTTGTCCCTCAATATTTGCAGGTGGCTCTGGTTACCCAAACCTTTCATGGTTGCTGACCCCTGTGAGGAATGCCAGGACAAGGGCAAAAGAACATTATAATGAGGCACATGGGCGAACCAGAAGGATCATTGAGAGAATATTGGGCCTCCTGAAGGCCAGGTTCTGGTGTCTCCATCTAACAGGTGGATCCCTGTGCTACTCACCCAAGAAGGTCTGCCAGATAGTAGTGGCATGCTGCATGTTGCACAACCTGGCCCTCAGATGCAATGTACCTTTTCTGCAGGAGGAGACTGAAGATGCCCCTGTGGCAGCAGTAGACCCTGGATGGGGTACCTGTGGGGATGTAAATGATGTGTTATGGTTTATGTGTATGACATATTGTACATCCCAGGCTTCCCCTCTATGGTTTGATTTGCCCTGTCAGCTTTCACTTTTGTATGTTAGTGTATGGTGGGATTGTTAGTTCTCTGTGCTGTGCATGCTTTAGTGATGAGTGTCCATGCAGGGCTGTGAGGGGTGTCTGTGCATTGGTACAACATGCAGGGCTTGGGATTGGGATAATTGAGATGTGATGGTCGAGTGTGTGGTATGTAGTGGAGTGATGGGAGTGAGGGTGAGGGTGACGGTATGTGATGGCATGCAGATAGGAGGGTGAAAATAGTAGATAGTTGACTTACTAGAGTCCAGTCCTCCTCTGACTCCGGCCAGGCCCTCAGAATGCAGTATTGCCAAGACTTGCTCCTCCCATGCTGTGAGTTGTTGGGGAGGAGGTGGGGGTCCACCGCCAGTCCTCTGGATAGCGAGCTGGTGTCTTTGCTGCAATGGAATATACCTTCCCCTGTAGGTCGTTCCAACTCTTCCTGATGTCGCCCCTAGTTCTGAGGTGCTGTCCTGCGGCGTTGACCCTGTCCACGATTCTCCACCATAGATCCTTCTTCCTGGCTATTGATATCTGCTGCACCAGTGCTCCAAATAGCTGTGGCTCTACCCTGACAACTTCCTCCACCATGACCCTTAGCTCCTCCTCTGTGAAACAGGGGTGTCCTTGTGGTGCCATGGGTGTTATGTGAGTTGTGTTGGTGAGGGTGTGTTGGGAAATGTGTTGGGGTGTGTGATGTGGAGTGCATGAGTGGTGTATAGGTGTGAGTAGTGTGGGGCTCTAGTTGTCTCAGTGGTCTTGGAGTCTCTCTGGTGGCAATGATTTGTAATCATAAAGGGTTGTGGGTAATGGGGGTGTTTGTTTTATAGTGGTGTGGGTGTGTCGGTGTGGTGTGTGTATGGATGTCAGGTGTGTGTTTTTTTTTAATTGGCCAGTGTGGAGTTGTTTCTTATGTGGGTGCCCATTGTGAGCACAGTGGTATGTACCGCCATGGTTTACCGCCATTGAATGTCCGCCATGGGGATTTGTGGGTCATAATGTGATGGGGTGGGCATTGTTCTGTTGGCATAATGGTGTGGGTTTTGATACGGCCAGTTTATCACTGACCTTTGGTCTGGCAGATTTGTGTATGTGGCTGAATTCTGTCAGATTGGTGTGTGTGTGTCATAATATGGTGAACAGATATCCGCCGCCACCGCTGTAATTTGGGGGCCATCAGCGTGGCGGTAAGCGGGATTTACCGCCAATGTCATAATAAGGGCCATAATCTCTAACATAATGAGAGCTAGGTGTGCTAAACCTAATCTGCCAGTACCATGTCCATGAGAAGAGCCCCACAGCCCTCATTGCTTTAGAAATACTCCATGGTGACACAAAGGCTGGGCCTGCAACAAGGTGACGTGCAGCATAGATAGCGTTTATGGCATCTAGTAGGAATCCCTCCTTGTCTGCGTGAGTTGTATTTATACAGGTCTTTTAGGACCCCTGATGCAGGTATGTTCCCAAACAATAAATAAGGAGGCATGCTTGGGGTGGCAATTATATCAACAATTCCCTCCAAAAGTACATTATGTTCCTGTCACAGGTAAGTGGGAAAGGGACATGATGTGAATACCTATGTATCTCACTTAACTTTGACACTGATAGTGACTCCTTCACAGCGTGGCACTGATAATGTAAAATCAAAACATTTAGAAATAATTAAAAAATAGGCTAAGACAGAGCAAGCTAAGTAGGTTAAAATTAACTAGGTGATGGGGGCACAGGCCTGCAAGCCAGAAGGTTAAGCTAAACTCCTGATTCCCATTAAAACTAAATAGGACCCACTACAAGAAGTTTCTGGTGCCTTGTGTAAACTTATACATGGAATTAGGAATCCTTCAGATCAACAGAAATGGGGTGATGATAGTTATGATCGCCTGAATAGACACCATCTGAAATGACACATTTGTGATGAAGGTATTCATTGCCCTCAGACTGATGACTGAGGTAAATGTATCCCAAAAGATGGGAACTAGAGATTGGAGTACACCACCAGACTCCACTTCTCACTGGAACTAGAATGATCATCAGATGGCTTTTGCACGGTAGCCTTCCTCATAGGGTCCAATGACTGAGACTTTAGCATGGTCTCTGATTCAAAAGTTCCACCTTAGGAAACATGCAATTATTGGAAATCACTCCTCTCAAACATGAACAAACCCTGAGAGATGACCCCCTGTAGCATGGAGAACCTATTAAGAACCTGTAGCATGGAGAACCTCTGAAGGGCTTGGAGGAGGGGTGTCCATATCTTTATGCCTGTTTCTGCTTAAGCATGATCGAAGAACAATTTTAAAACTTATATTAGAATTCCTTTGACGCCAGAGGGAACACTACCCCCTGGAGAACACTTTATGATCAGACTGCCATCTATGATTAGAATGCCTCCACAAAGCAGTTGGACAATTCAGATGAATGGACCTAAGAACATTTCTGCCTTTTGTCATTTTGATTACAGACGCCATCATCCTCCAAGGCCACATCAACACACCCTGCCAGAATAGAAAAAGTGGAGTCAATCTTCGAAGAGTCAGAAAAATCGATTTGAAACTCCATCAGAGGATACAAATAATACCAGAACCTTGGAATCACCTGAATCTTTAATTCTGCCCATTCCTTTAAAATCACAGAATAGATACTGGACAGAAGAGGATGACCAATATGACAGACAGGCTGCTAATGGCTAAAGGAATCAGCCAACGGTTTCACAGGAGCTTCAGAGGGTGAAGCAACTGAGACTGCCTTAAGAATCAGTGTTAGAAATTGGGTTTCTGGTTGACTGAGGTGAGGGCCATGGTCAAGCAGCTACCACATTCCTGGTCAGGGTAAGTCACCAACACACTCTAAATTAACCTGTGTTCACCCTCTGTGAGCTTGGCTCAAAGCAGTCAGGTTTAACTTTAAAGGCAATGTGATAAGTATTTATGCAACACTTCAAACAGTACAACAGTGGGAATACCACACAAAATGTTACCACATCTAGTTAGAACACTAGAACATAATTTAATAAGTAAACCAAGACCAAAATGACAATAATCTAATAAGTACAATGTGAGATATGAATTTTTAAAGAATAAACTGTAGAAAAGTGCTTAAAAGCAAAACACGCCAACCGGGGCGATCTGGTTGTGCCGGACCAGGACAAAGTCAAATGTTATGGCCAACTGCATTAGAGCTGCAGCCAGCTATAGTGGCCCAGTTGAGTCTGCTGAATCAAAGTACCTTAATCCTGGTTGTGTTGACGTTGAAGATGCATGAAGCAGGATGAAGCGATGCATCTATGTCGATCCCAGCAGTGGTGTCAATACGTCGATCCTTCCCATGCAGTAGCGAAGATGCATAGATTTTCTCTATGCAACAGCAGAGATATGTCAGGTCCAAGATGCAGCGGTTCTGAAGGCAATGCGCAGAGGTCAATCCATGTTAGAGAGGTGATACTTCCACTCCGATCCACACAAGGGAGATGATGGGCCAGTTCCGATCCATGCAACAGCTGTGATGTGCCAGTTCTGATCTACGCAGCAGCAGTGAAGCATTGTTTCAGCTGCAGTAAGCATCTTAGGGTCCAGAGTCCAGGGGTTGCACCACTTGGTAGGACCGACTCACAGATGACAGAGTCCAGGTGTAGATGTTAGTTGGTGGAAGTCTCTTATGTCCCTGAGACTTCAATCAGGTGGGCAGTCAGATGGCCCTTGGAATCACTCTGGGTTCTGGGTCCAGTCCTTATCACATCCAGGAAAGAGGGCAGCAGGTCAGCACAGCAAACCAGGAGACCAGCAGAGTAGCAGCCCAGAAGAGTGTTAGTCCTTCTTCCTGGCAGTGTATCCACAGGTCCAGAAGTGTACTGAGTCGGTGGTGTTGGAAGCCCAGCACTTATACTCAGTTGTGCCTTTTAAGTGGGACGACTTCAAAGATATGTCTTTGAAGTGCACAGAGTCTCTGCCTCTCCTTCCTGCTCTGGCTCCAGACCCACTACAGGGGGGTATGCAGCCTTTTGTGGACAGGACACAGCCTATTCAGGTATAAGTGAGCCTGTGTCCAGTTCCTTCCTACGATCCTGCCCAGGGTGGCCCCTCAGAACACAGATGGACGATCAAGTCACACCTAAGCCCCCTTTATGTGTGGCTGTCTAGGAGAATACACAAAGGCCCAGCTGGCACCCATCCCAGACATGTGAAAAGAGACAGGCAGCAGGCACCAAATGGCTAAAGTAAGAGAATGCCAACATTCTAGAAAATGCCATTTTCAGAAGTACAATTTCAAATCTAACTTCACCATAAGTTGTAATTGGTATTCCAGAGGCACCAAACTCAAAAAATGTATCTCTTCCACATTTAAATTACACTTACAAGAGGTAATAAGGTAATCCCAAAGTTAGACTATGGGAGCGATTGGCCTTCCAGTACTAAAAAGGAAGAACCTGGAGAGACTATCAGCATTGGCGTAGTCCGTTCTAGGACGGTGTTCCACCATAAAATCCATTCCCTGTAGGAAGGTGAATCACCTCAACAGTTTGGGATTCTCACCCCTCATCTGCATTAACCATTTGAGGGGCCTGTGGTCTGTCTGAACCTAGAATTGAGCACCAAACAGGTATGGTGTCAACTTCTTCAGCGTCCAGGCCACAGCAAAGGCTTTCCTTTCTACTGCACACCTCCTTTGTTCCCTGGGAAGTAACTTCCTACTGATGAAGGCTACAAGTTGATCCAGCCCCTCTTCATTTAGCTGTGATATTTTGGCCCCTATGCCATGTTTTGGGGCATTTGCCTGCACAATGAACTCTTGGGAAAGGCAGGACACTTGAGCACAGGTGCTGTGCACATGGCCTCCTTCATAGTGTCAAAAGCTTTCTGGCATGCCTAGGTCCAGATCACCTGACGTGGCTGTATCTTTGCAGTCAGTTCTGTCAAGGGGGCAATAATGGTCCCTGATGAATCTCCTGTAAAAGTCAGTGAGGCCTAGGAAGGCCCTCACCTCTGTCTGGATCCTGGGGGTTTCCCATGCCAGAATGGTTTAAATTGTGGCATGGAGGGGCTGCACTTTGCCTCATCCCACTTAGTGACCCAAGTAGACCACTGAACCCTGCCCTATCTGGCCCTTGCTGGCCTTGATAGTCAGGCCTGCCCTCTGCAGAGCCTGAAGCCCTTCCTTGAAGTGGCAATGGCGGACCTCCCAGCTAGAACTGAAGACCACAATGCCGTCTATGTAGGTGGCACTGAATTTCTCCAACTCAGTCAGGACCTAGTTGAGTAACCTCAGGAAGGTGGCAGGGTCATTCTTCAACCTAAAAGGCATTACCGAGAGCTGGAAGTGCCCTCCTGAGGTAGAGAAAGCAGACCTCTCTTTAGCCTCCTCGGTTAAGCCAATCTGCCAGTACCCAGATGTTCAGTCAAATGTGCTGAGGAACTTGGCAGCTGCTAGCCAATCTATGAGCTTGGGGGATGGGATGTGTGTCAGTCTTGGTGGTGACTTTGAGCCTACGGTAATCCACACAGAACCTAAGTTTAGGTGGGATACCTGGAGGTTCAGCCTTGGGGACCAACACCACTGGGCTGGACCAAGGGCTGTTTGAGGGCTCAATAACCTCCAGTGCTAGCATCTTGGAGACTTCTTCCTTAATGCAGTCTCTCACCTTGGCAGATAGCCTGTAAATGTTATCTTCACAGGCATGCTGTGTCCTATATCCATATCATCGATGCACCAAGTAGTGAGTCTTGGGGTAAGGGAGAATAAGGAGGCAAATTGCCCCAGCAACTGGTGACAGTCCCTTTGCTGGTTCAGGGTCAGTGTAGGGAAAAGTGCACAACCTTCACTGAACCTTCCTGCTCCTTAGAAGAAAGGAGGTTGGGGAGAGCTTCACTCTTCTCTTCCATCCCATCATCAGTAACCAAGAACAGGGTTAACTCAGACCTTTCAAAGTGGGACTTGAGGCGATTGACATGTAGCACCCTCAAAGGGTTTCTGGGATTTTTTTAGGTCCACCAGGTATCACTATGCTCTTTCACCTCATAAAGCTGAGACCAGTGATTTTGTAAGGCACTGGGCTCCATGGGCTCCATCACCCACATTTTTGGCCACTCTGAAAGTCAACCAGATTGGCATTCTGGTCATATCACTGTTTCATGTACTCCTGGCTGGCTTCTAGATTCTCCTGGGTGACTTTACGGAAGCGTGCTGTCTGGTTGTGGAGGTTGACCACTTCCTGAGGTACTTTCTTGGGAGCTTACTCCCAGTACTCCTTCACTAGACTGAGGTCTTCTTAAAGGGTGCCCATGCAAATTTCAAAGGAGCTGAAGCCAACCCCTTTCTACATGCAATAAAGGCTATGGCAGGAGGATGTCCCACTTATGCTTCATGGGTTCTGACAGACCATTAATCATGCCCTTTTAGGGTCCTGTTGAACCTCAAGAAGCCCATTGGTTTGAGGGTGGTAAGGAGTAGAGAACTTGTTGGTTACCCCACACTCCTCAAACATAGCCTTCATGTACCCTGGCATGAAGTTAGTACCCCAGTCAGATACCACCTCCTTGGGGAACCCCACAGGGGTAAAGATCCTTATCAGTTCCCTGGCTACTGTGAGTGCACTCACTGTTCTCAGTGGGATAGCCATGGGGTACCGGGTGGCATGGTCTAACAAGACCAGTATGAACCTGTTGCCCATGG
The DNA here is from genome assembly GCF_031143425.1 of Pleurodeles waltl. Taxonomy (NCBI): domain Eukaryota; kingdom Metazoa; phylum Chordata; class Amphibia; order Caudata; family Salamandridae; genus Pleurodeles; species Pleurodeles waltl. The sequence goes on from NC_090442.1 coordinate 524,668,842, forward strand.
CTTTCTGGGGGTCCAGAGGCCTAACAATGTTGATGCCTACCCTTTCAAAGGGAGTGCCAATGACAGGAAAAGACTGAAAGGGGGCCTTGCTCTTCTTCCTGTCTTGCCATTGGCCTGACAGGTAGGACAGGACCTGCAGAATGCTTCTGAGGCCTTCCTCATTTGAGGCCAGTAAAAGTGGGTGGCAAGCCTGTCAAAGGTCTTGCCCTGCCCCAAATGACCTGCCAGGGGTACATCATGAGGCAGCTCCAAAGGAAAGGCCCTATAGCACTGAGGGATAACCAACACATTGGTTTTAACATGCTCAGGAGCCTTAAGGTCACTATATAGGAGACCATTCACCCAGTAGATCAGGTGTATACCAAAGGCATCCAAAGTTGTCAGAGCTGCGGCCTGCTGCCATAGACCCAAAGAGTAGGGCATTCCTTCGGTGCCTTGCAGAACTCCTAACTGGTGGGGCCCCCTTCCTGCTGCCAATTGGCCAGCTCAGGCAGATTCGCCAGTTCGATCATAACCTCCCCTTTAGGCTCTGGGGTGTCTCCCCTGGAGTCAGTAACCTCGTAGACCATTGGAGTTTCAGGAGCAGGCTTCCCATGGCCCTTGCCCTTCCTCTTTGTGGCAGACACCTGGGCCATTCTTCCAGCCTCCAGGTCCTCCTGAATGCTGGGATGCCATGGACTGTGTGCTCAGGCACACCCACTCAATCAATGCTGACATCTCCTGAGCTCCAGTTCCTACCAGGAGTTATGCTCCAGGTCTTTGCCAAGCAGACAATCCACAGGCATGGAAGGACTCACAGCTACTCTCAAAGAACCTAACACAGTGCCCCCTTCACAGGGAACCAGGGTTACTGGGTAGTAACCCTATTGTTTGTCAGCTGCAATAACTTGGTGGAATACATCAAGGACTACCTGTTCTGAGGACTCCAGATGACATCTGACAGTTGTTATACTGACCCCAGAATCCCTCAGAGCCTTCACCCTCTGCCCATTCATGGCGACCAGCTGCCTATATTTCCTAGTGTTACTAGGCATGAGGGTCCTCTGTAAGATCTATTTTCTCAAAGAGACACTAGGGTAACCTCTACTATGTCCCCAACACTATCTGGGAGAATCTCCTCTCCAAGCACTACACTAGCAAACCCCAGTGACTTCCCACTGGTAGGGGGCTCAACCCACTTGGGACACTTGGCCTCTCTGTTGAAGTGCCCTTCCTATTGCCGCTCATAGCACTTAGGGGATGCCTTCCCTGAATGCTTACTATCAGCGAACCATTGCTTCTTCTTTTCAGTTGGGGGATGGGAGTCCTGGCCCAATAAACTAGTTTAGGGCCCATTACAGAGCTCCTTGCTTTTTGTTTTGTCTTCCCCCTCTTTCTTCTGATGGGGACCCTGCCCACCCCTTTCGTGATCCCCCCCCCAGATGACATTTATGGACCTTGGTGGTGACCGAGTGGTACACTTCTTTAGCAAGCTCCCTGTGGTCAGAGAGCTACCAGTCAGGTATTGGTGCAGAAATACAAAACAGGACATGTGCTCTTTTGCAATCAAACTGTACAGCCCATGATAATCTTCCACTTCCCTGTTCTGCACCCAACCATTCATTGCCTTGCAAAAGAAATCCACACAATCCATCCAGGTTTTTTGGGGCAGTTTCTGTCTGTCCCTAAACTTCTGTCTGTACTTTTCTGGGATCAGACACTACTTCCTGACAAGTGCTTCTTTCACGGGGGGATACTTCATCCTGTCCTCTGTATCTAGGACCAGTAGGGTGTCCCTCCTCTCGCTAGGGATATACTTCCACAAATTAGTCCCACAATCTCCTTCAGAGATCTTGTGCATTGTAAGTCAATCTCATAAGCCTCAAAATACTTGTTAGTGTCATCACCAACAACAAAGTCAGGCATCACCCCTTTGTGTATATAGATCCTCCTATCCTCAGAGGGCACTGAGGTAATGCTGCTACCATCATGGCTGGACTCTACCTGTGTGTCCTTGATGTCCAGCTCCTTGAGGCTCCTCTCATGAGTCAACTTCTGCAAAGTAATTCTCATGTCCATGGCCAGTTTATTTGCCTCCTTCTCTAGCTCCAGTCTGGCAAGCTCTATCTTGAGCCTCCTTTCCTCTCTTCAGTTCCTCTGGGCTCAGACCCCTGAAGGAGACACTGCTAGCTGGGAATCATTACCAATTCAGGGGCCACGTCAACCACCTCAACTGCAGGAGGGACCACAAAACTGGTATCCAAATCCTCTCCTTCACTGTCCATTTCATCATCTATTGCTGTAGCCAATGGTTGGTGGACTTCTGCCCAGGCTCTTAGTGCCTTTTGAAACTCCACCTTCCTGGTGGAGCTCTTTTGCAGGAAGTCCTGTATTTTTACAAAACTCCTTGAGCTGGGCCACGGTGTAGGGTTCCATATTGGCAAGCTCAACTTCTATAATTATAGGTAAGGCAATGACCATAGGTGGACAGGTAGAGTAAGAATGAATTTAGAAAAACAACAAACCGGTCAGAGATGTTTTATCATTCAAATTGGTCCTAGATGGGGAACTGTAGTGTAGACCAAATCATTGTATGGAACTGCACAAATTCAAGTCCTATCATCACTGCTGATCACCACTGTTAGACATTGGGTTATTGGTTTACCGGAGTGTTGTTGGAAGGCGGGCTATTAGTAGGGGTAAGTACACCACTACCACCAGAAGTTAGGCCACCAATCCAATGTTAGGTCCAGTCAAGGTCTCAAAACATCAGCCCCTGGCTCAACCTCTGGTAACTTGGCAACAAGCAGGTAGGCTTAACATAGGAGACAGGTATGAAAAGCATTGAAATATACCAATACAGTAACTAAGTAAGCCACAAAACACAATGAAGATCCCACACCAAAATTACACTAGAACAACAAAAATCCAATATAGGGAACCGGAGATGTGAATTTTTAAAGATTAAATCAAAACATGTGCTTTCTAGTGCTTAGAAATCAGTCGCTCAAACCGAGTACATCCGGTCATGCTAGACTGAGACCAAGTCACAATTTGAGGATGGCCGCGATGGAGCGCTGTTTGGATACACTCGGCGGGAGGACTTGGTCAAAATGTTACCTTTGCCATATGCTTTTCTTTCTCTATGTTGTGTAGTCCTCTCCAGGAAGCCGATTTCGATGTGACATGGCTGGATTGCTTTTCCGCGAGGTCCCTGTCAAATCCTGGAAGTCTGGAGCCCTGGATCTTTCAGCCAGTTCTTAGGGCTGTTGTTCCCGTGTTCAAGAGGTGTAGTCCTTCAGAGTGCAGTCCTTTGGGCTGCAGACCAGGGTTCCATCAGGCAGTCCTTCTTCTTCTTGTGGTTTCATGCAGTGGATCTAAGTTGGAATGCAGCTCCTAGATATTTATGCAATCATCTTAGGGGACCAGCAGGGGGGACACCTATGTCCAATGAGATGCAGGGTGCCACCCAAAAGCACAATAGCTTCCTCCAAAGTGTGGCATTTTCTTGTCCCACAAAGCACTGCACTTTAAAATCCAAGATGGACAATTTCTCTCTAGGGGAGCAAGACCTGACTAAACCAATGCATTGGTGTGGCTCATTTCCATTAACAGCCCCCCCAGACCATCTGCAAATTCCATTCCTGGGCCTGCTATTTGTCTGTCTGGTACAGGATGAGAGGGTAAGCCTGGCTCGCATTTCTTTCTGTCCTGTTATCTTTGAAGCCGAGTTTGATTTACTCATACCCCTTACTGGCCTGTCCTCTGCAGCTGCAAATATCCCCCCATCGAATAACCTCTGCGCAGTGCAGGACACTTCTCACTTATATTCTGTATTAATTATCACAAATTCAACAGTGGAAAGATGTTGGATTTACCATTACCAATCTTTTGAATCCTTTCATGACACATTGAACTTCTTCCTAGAAATATTTGTGCTTATATGAAATATTCCAATGTTAGCCTACTGATCTAAGTATCTACTGTGAGGAAAAATGAAATGGGCAGTTTTCCCTCACCAGGGCATATATAACATCTTTTATAGTGGCCCTTCTTATAGCTATATGGCACCCACCCCTAGGGCACCTGGGGGAGACCTTAAGGGTGACTCCTATAAAAATAAAGGAAGTACCTTTAATTCCAAAGTCGAATTTGTACATATCTTACTTTTTAAAGACAGTCTGCAAAGCAGGCTGCCTTTAAAAATGACAGCAGAAAACACAGCAGTGCACATTCGAGTGCAGGAAACCTACTTGGTGTGAGAAGGTAGCCTCTTTCTAGCCTTGTTACCCCCACTTTTGGCCTGTTTGTGAGTGTATGTCAGGGTGTTTGTCACTGTTTGCACTGTCTCACTGGGATCCTGATAGCCAGGCCTCAGTGCTCATAGTGAAAACACCATGTTTTCAGTATGGTTGTTATGTGTCACTGGGATCCTGCTAGTCAGGACCCCAGTGCTCATAGGGTTGTGGCCTATATGTATGTGTCACTGGGACCCTGTCACACAGGGCCCCAGTGCTCATAGGTGTGCATGTATATGTTCCCTGTGTGGTGCCTAACTGTCTCACTGAGGCTCTGCTAACCAGAACCTCAGTGGTTATGCTCTCTCATTACTTTTAAATTGTCACTAACAGGCTAGTGACCATTTTTACCAATTTACATTGGCTTACTGGAACACCCTTATAATTCCCTAGTATATGGTACTGAGGTACCCAGGGTATTGGGGTTCCAGGAGATCCCTATGGGCTGCAGCATTTCTTTTGCCACCCATAGGGAGCTCTGACAATTCTTACACAGGCCTGCCACTGCAGCCTGAGTGAAATAACGTCCACGTTATTTCACAGCCATTTTACACTGCACTTAAGTAACTTATAAGTCACCTATATGTCTAACCCTTACCTGGTAAAGGTTGGGTGCAAAGTTACTTAGTGTGAGGGCACCCTGGCACTAGCCAAGGTGCCCCCACATTGTTCAGAGCCAATTCACTGAACTTTGTGAGTGCGGGGACACCATTACACGCGTGCACTACATATAGGTCACTACCTATATGTAGCTTCACCATGGTAACTCCGAATATGGCCATGTAACATGTCTATGATCATGGAATTGCCCCCTCTATGCCATCCTGGCATTGTTGGTACAATTCCATGATCCCAGTGGTCTGTAGCACAGACCCTGGTACTGCCATACTGCCCTTCCTGGGGTTTCTCTGCAGCTGCTGCTGCTGCCAACCCCTCAGACAGGCAGCTGCCCTCCTGGGGTCCAGCCAGGCCTGGCCCAGGATGGCAGAACAAAGAACTTCCTCTGAGAGAGGGTGTGACACCCTCTCCCTTTGGAAAATGGTGTGAAGGCAGGGGAGGAGTAGCCTCCCCCAGCCTCTGGAAATGCTTTGTTGGGCACAGATGTGCCCAATTCTGCATAAGCCAGTCTACACCGGTTCAGGGACCCCTTAGCCCCTGCTCTGGCGCGAAACTGGACAAAGGAAAGGGGAGTGACCACTCCCCTGACCTGCACCTCCCCTGGGAGGTGTCCAGAGCTCCTCCAGTGTGCTCCAGACCTCTGCCATCTTGGAAACAGAGGTGCTGCTGGCACACTGGACTGCTCTGAGTGGCCAGTGCCACCAGGTGACGTCAGAGACTCCTTGTGATAGGCTCCTTCAGGTGTTAGTAGCCTTTCCTCTCTCCTAGGTAGCCAAACCCTCTTTTCTGGCTATTTAGGGTCTCTGTCTCTGGGGAAACTTTAGATAACGAATGCATGAGCTCAGCCGAGTTCCTCTGCATCTCCCTCTTCACCTTCTGATAAGGAATCGACCGCTGACCGCGCTGGAAGCCTGCAAACCTGCAACATAGTCGCAAAGACGACTACTGCAACTCTGTAACGCTGATCCTGCCGCCTTCTCGACTGTTTTCCTGCTTGTGCATGCTGTGGGGGTAGTCTGCCTCCTCTCTGCACCAGAAGCTCCGAAGAAATCTCCCGTGGGTCGACGGAATCTTCCCCCTGCAACCGCAGGCACCAAAAAGCTGCATCTCCGGTCCCTTGGGTCTCCTCTCAGCACGACGAGCGAGGTCCCTCGAATCCAGCGACACCGTCCAAGTGACCCCCACAGTCCAGTGACTCTTCAGCCCAAGTTTGGTGGAGGTAAGTCCTTGCCTCACCTCGCTGGGCTGCATTGCTGGGAACCGCGACTTTGCAAGCTTCTCCGGCCCTTGTGCACTTCCGGCGGAAATCCTTCGTGCACAGCCAAGCCTGGGTCCACGGCACTCTAACCTGCATTGCACGACTTTCTAAGTTGGTCTCCGGCGACGTGGGACTCCTTTGTGCAACTTCGGCGAGCACCGTTTCACGCATCCTCGTAGTGCCTGTTTCTGGCACTTCTCCGGGTGCTACCTGCTTCAGTGAGGGCTCCTTGTCTTGCTCGACGTCCCCTCTCTCTGCAGGTCCAATTTGCGACCTCCTGGTCCCTCCTGGGCCCCAGCAGCGTCCAAAAACGCCAAACGCACGATTTGCGTGTAGCAAGGCTTGTTGGCGTCCATCCGGCGGGAAAACACTTCTGCACGACTCTCCAAGGCGTGGGGGATCCATCCTCCAAAGGGGAAGTCTCTAGCCCTTGTCGTTCCTGCAGTATTCACAGTTCTTCAGCCTAGTAAGAGCTTCTTTGCACCAACCGCTGGCATTTCTTGGGCATCTGCCCATCTTCGAGCTGCTTGTGACTTTTGGACTTGGTCCCCTTGTTCCACAGGTACCTTCAGACAGGAATCCATCGTTGTTGCATTGCTGATTTGTGTTTTCCTTGCATTCTCCCTCTAACACGACTATTTTGTCCTTAGGGGAACTTTGGTGAACTTTGCACTCACTTTTCAGGGTCTTGGGGTGGGTTATTTTGCTAACTCTCACTATTTTCTAATAGTCCCAGCGACCCTCTACAAGGTCACATAGGTTTGGGGTCCATTCGTGGTTCGCATTCCACTTCTGGAGTATATGGTTTGTGTTGCCCCTATCCCTATGTTTCCCCATTGCATCCTATTGTAACTATACATTGTTTGCACTGTTTTCTAAGACTATACTGCATATTTTTGCTATTGTGTATATATATCTTGTGTATATTTCCTATCCTCTCACTGAGGGTACACTCTAAGATACTTTGGCATATTGTCATAAAAATAAAGTACCTTTATTTTTAGTATAACTGTGTATTGTGTTTTCTTATGATATTGTGCATATGACACTAAGTGGTACTGTAGTAGCTTCACACGTCTCCTAGTTCAGCCTAAGCTGCTCTGCTAAGCTACCATTATCTATCAGCCTAAGCTGCTAGACACCCTATACACTAATAAGGGATAACTGGGCCTGGTGCAAGGTGCAAGTACCCCTTGGTACTCACTACAAGCCAGTCCAGCCTCCTACATTGGTTGTGCAGTGGTGGGATAAGTGCTTTGAGACTACTTACCACTCTTGTCATTGTACTTTTCATAAGAGAAAAATATACAAAACAAGGTCAGTGTATATACACATAGCCAAAAAGTTTTGCATTTCCTCTTTTCACTCTTTTCTAAGTGCTGAAAAGTACTTCTAAACTTTCAAAAAGTTCTTAAAAGTTTAAAAAGTTTTTTTTCTGTCTTTCCAAAAAGTTCTGAAAACTTTTTTCTCTTTGTCTATCACTTTAACTCTCTCTAAAAATGTCTGGCACAGGCCAAAAAGTTGAACTGTCCAAACTTGCATATGATCACCTTAGCTGGAAAGGAGCAAGGAGTCTCTGCATAGAGAGAGGTTTGAGTGTAGGGAAGAATCCTTCCTTAGAACTGTTAATTAATATGCTTAGAGTACAGGATAAGGCCATAAGTGCCCAATCTGTAGAAAAAGTAGCTAATGGTTCTCAATCTGATCCAGGGACTCCCCCAGGAAAAGGTTCAGGAAAGAAACTTCTCAGCCTGCCCATTACTAGACAGTCTAGCATAGTTGGTACAGAGGTTGAATCACATCATACTGATGATGTGCTCTCACATTATGCTGGTAGCCAAGCTGTTAGGGTGCCCTTGGTAAGGGACAGGTCTCCTTCTGTTCATTCCCATCATACCTCTGTATCTAGAAATGTCCCTCCCACCCACCCTGATGACAGATTGTTAGAAAGGGAGCTCAATAGATTGAGAGTGGAACAAACCAGACTGAAGCTCAAGAAGCAACAGCTGGATTTGGATAGACAGTCTTTAGAAATAGAGAGGGAAAGACAGAAGTTGGGTTTAGATACCCATGGTGGCAGCAGCAGTATTCCCCATAGTCATCCTGCAAAAGAGCATGATTCCAGGAATCTGCACAAGATAGTTCCCCCTTATAAGGAGGGGGATGACATTAACAAGTGGTTTGCTGCACTTGAGAGGGCCTGTGCTGTACAGGATGTCCCTCAAAAGCAGTGGGCTGCTATCCTATGGCTATCATTTAGTGGAAAAGGTAGGGATAGGCTCCTTACAGTGAAAGAAAATGATGCCAATAATTTTACAGTTCTTAAGAATGCACTCCTGGATGGTTATGGCTTAACCACTGAACAGTACAGGATAAAGTTCAGAGAGACCAAAAAGGAGTCTTCACAAGACTGGGTTGATTTCATTGACCATTCAGTGAAGGCCTTGGAGGGGTGGTTACATGGCAGTAAAGTTACTGATTATGAAAGCCTGTATAACACAATCCTGAGAGAGCATATACTTAATAATTGTGTGTCTGATTTGTTGCACCAGTACCTGGTAGACTCTGATCTGACCTCTCCCCAAGAATTGGGAAAGAAGGCAGACAAATGGGTCAGAACAAGGGTGAACAGAAAAGTTCATACAGGGGGTGACAAAGATGGCAATAAGAAGAAAGATGGTGAAAAATCTCAAGATAAGCATGGGGATAAGGGTAAAACCAAAGATCCCACTTCAAATCTTAAACACTCTTCAGAGGGTGGGGATAAAACAAATTCTTCCTCTTCTTCCCAACCTGCACACATTAAAAAGCCCTGGTGCTTTGTGTGTAAAAACAGAGGCCATAGGCCAGGGGATAAGTCCTGTCCAGGTAAACCCCCTGAGCCTACCACCACTAATACATCAAGCTCTAGTGCCCCTAGCAGTAGTGGTACTAGTGGTGGGACTGCTGGCAACAGTCAAGCAAAGGGTGTAGTTGGGTTCACTTATGGGTCCATAGTGGAAACTGATGTAATCAGTCCCAAGACAGTTTCTGTCACACCTAGTGGCATTGGCCTTGCCACACTGGCTGCTTGTCCCCTTACAATGGATAAGTACAGGCAGACAGTTTCAATAAATGGTGTTGAGGCCTTGGCCTACAGGGACACAGGTGCCAGTTTCACTTTGGTGACTGAAAACCTAGTGCCTCCTGAACAACACATCATTGGACAACAGTATAAGATTATTGATGTCCATAACTCAACTAAGTTTCTTCCCTTAGCTATAATTCAGTTTAGTTGGGGTGGAGTTACTGGCCCTAAGCAGGTGGTGGTATCACCTAGCTTGCCTGTAGACTGTCTCTTAGGTAATGACCTAGAGGCCTCAGGTTGGGCTGATGTAGAGTTTTATGCCCATGCAGCCATGCTGGGCATCCCTGAGGAATTGTTCCCTCTCATTTCAAGTGAAATGAAAAAGCAAAGGAGAGAAGGCCTGAAAACTCAGAATCCCTCTCCATCAACAGGTAAAAAGGGTATCACAGTATCCCCTAACCACCCTACCATTCAGGATACTATTCCTGTGGTGGGAGAAACCTCTCCTGGGGTGGCACCTGTTCCAAGGGAATCATCAGCTGGCAAAGCTGGACTCCCTGAGGTGGAAGTACCTCTCTGTGGGATAACTAACATTGGTGAGAAAAAGAGCACCATTTTAGTTAACATGGAGCATCCCTCCAACCCTCCCAGAGAAACTTTAGTGCAGAAACTCTGCACTGCCTCACAACACTTAGGACAGCATCCCTGCCCTAGTGTGGAGCTGATAGGACAGCATCCCTGCCCTGCTCCAACCCAAGAGAAACAGCATCCCTGTTCTCTCTTCCAGCCATATGGACAAAGTTTTTGCCCAGCTATGGCTTTTCTGAGACAGCATCCCTGTCTGGCATTTCCATCACTACAAATAGGCTCAGTGGACAATTCCCACTGCTCTAAACTAAAACTTACTGATAGAAACTCTGAAAATACATCTTCACATTGTTGCTTAGCTAAAAAACTTCAAACAGGGTGGTTTACATCCCCACAGGGAAGTAACCATATAGTGGATGATAAAGGGAGTAACCAGTCTATTGCAGAGCTACTCTCTACTTATCACCACTTAGACAATAAAGTCTCAACTGGCCAAGGTTAGCCTTATTGTCCTTCGTTTGGGGGGGGGTTGTGTGAGAAGGTAGCCTCTTTCTAGCCTTGTTACCCCCACTTTTGGCCTGTTTGTGAGTGTATGTCAGGGTGTTTGTCACTGTTTGCACTGTCTCACTGGGATCCTGATAGCCAGGCCTCAGTGCTCATAGTGAAAACACCATGTTTTCAGTATGGTTGTTATGTGTCACTGGGATCCTGCTAGTCAGGACCCCAGTGCTCATAGGGTTGTGGCCTATATGTATGTGTCACTGGGACCCTGTCACACAGGGCCCCAGTGCTCATAGGTGTGCATGTATATGTTCCCTGTGTGGTGCCTAACTGTCTCACTGAGGCTCTGCTAACCAGAACCTCAGTGGTTATGCTCTCTCATTACTTTTAAATTGTCACTAACAGGCTAGTGACCATTTTTACCAATTTACATTGGCTTACTGGAACACCCTTATAATTCCCTAGTATATGGTACTGAGGTACCCAGGGTATTGGGGTTCCAGGAGATCCCTATGGGCTGCAGCATTTCTTTTGCCACCCATAGGGAGCTCTGACAATTCTTACACAGGCCTGCCACTGCAGCCTGGGTGAAATAACGTCCACGTTATTTCACAGCCATTTTACACTGCACTTAAGTAACTTATAAGTCACCTATATGTCTAACCCTTACCTGGTAAAGGTTGGGTGCAAAGTTACTTAGTGTGAGGGCACCCTGGCACTAGCCAAGGTGCCCCCACATTGTTCAGAGCCAATTCACTGAACTTTGTGAGTGCGGGGACACCATTACACGCGTGCACTACATATAGGTCACTACCTATATGTAGCTTCACCATGGTAACTCCGAATATGGCCATGTAACATGTCTATGATCATGGAATTGCCCCCTCTATGCCATCCTGGCATTGTTGGTACAATTCCATGATCCCAGTGGTCTGTAGCACAGACCCTGGTACTGCCATACTGCCCTTCCTGGGGTTTCTCTGCAGCTGCTGCTGCTGCCAACCCCTCAGACAGGCAGCTGCCCTCCTGGGGTCCAGCCAGGCCTGGCCCAGGATGGCAGAACAAAGAACTTCCTCTGAGAGAGGGTGTGACACCCTCTCCCTTTGGAAAATGGTGTGAAGGCAGGGGAGGAGTAGCCTCCCCCAGCCTCTGGAAATGCTTTGTTGGGCACAGATGTGCCCAATTCTGCATAAGCCAGTCTACACCGGTTCAGGGACCCCTTAGCCCCTGCTCTGGCGCGAAACTGGACAAAGGAAAGGGGAGTGACCACTCCCCTGACCTGCACCTCCCCTGGGAGGTGTCCAGAGCTCCTCCAGTGTGCTCCAGACCTCTGCCATCTTGGAAACAGAGGTGCTGCTGGCACACTGGACTGCTCTGAGTGGCCAGTGCCACCAGGTGACGTCAGAGACTCCTTGTGATAGGCTCCTTCAGGTGTTAGTAGCCTTTCCTCTCTCCTAGGTAGCCAAACCCTCTTTTCTGGCTATTTAGGGTCTCTGTCTCTGGGGAAACTTTAGATAACGAATGCATGAGCTCAGCCGAGTTCCTCTGCATCTCCCTCTTCACCTTCTGATAAGGAATCGACCGCTGACCGCGCTGGAAGCCTGCAAACCTGCAACATAGTCGCAAAGACGACTACTGCAACTCTGTAACGCTGATCCTGCCGCCTTCTCGACTGTTTTCCTGCTTGTGCATGCTGTGGGGGTAGTCTGCCTCCTCTCTGCACCAGAAGCTCCGAAGAAATCTCCCGTGGGTCGACGGAATCTTCCCCCTGCAACCGCAGGCACCAAAAAGCTGCATCTCCGGTCCCTTGGGTCTCCTCTCAGCACGACGAGCGAGGTCCCTCGAATCCAGCGACACCGTCCAAGTGACCCCCACAGTCCAGTGACTCTTCAGCCCAAGTTTGGTGGAGGTAAGTCCTTGCCTCACCTCGCTGGGCTGCATTGCTGGGAACCGCGACTTTGCAAGCTTCTCCGGCCCTTGTGCACTTCCGGCGGAAATCCTTCGTGCACAGCCAAGCCTGGGTCCACGGCACTCTAACCTGCATTGCACGACTTTCTAAGTTGGTCTCCGGCGACGTGGGACTCCTTTGTGCAACTTCGGCGAGCACCGTTTCACGCATCCTCGTAGTGCCTGTTTCTGGCACTTCTCCGGGTGCTACCTGCTTCAGTGAGGGCTCCTTGTCTTGCTCGACGTCCCCTCTCTCTGCAGGTCCAATTTGCGACCTCCTGGTCCCTCCTGGGCCCCAGCAGCGTCCAAAAACGCCAAACGCACGATTTGCGTGTAGCAAGGCTTGTTGGCGTCCATCCGGCGGGAAAACACTTCTGCACGACTCTCCAAGGCGTGGGGGATCCATCCTCCAAAGGGGAAGTCTCTAGCCCTTGTCGTTCCTGCAGTATTCACAGTTCTTCAGCCTAGTAAGAGCTTCTTTGCACCAACCGCTGGCATTTCTTGGGCATCTGCCCATCTTCGAGCTGCTTGTGACTTTTGGACTTGGTCCCCTTGTTCCACAGGTACCTTCAGACAGGAATCCATCGTTGTTGCATTGCTGATTTGTGTTTTCCTTGCATTCTCCCTCTAACACGACTATTTTGTCCTTAGGGGAACTTTGGTGAACTTTGCACTCACTTTTCAGGGTCTTGGGGTGGGTTATTTTGCTAACTCTCACTATTTTCTAATAGTCCCAGCGACCCTCTACAAGGTCACATAGGTTTGGGGTCCATTCGTGGTTCGCATTCCACTTCTGGAGTATATGGTTTGTGTTGCCCCTATCCCTATGTTTCCCCATTGCATCCTATTGTAACTATACATTGTTTGCACTGTTTTCTAAGACTATACTGCATATTTTTGCTATTGTGTATATATATCTTGTGTATATTTCCTATCCTCTCACTGAGGGTACACTCTAAGATACTTTGGCATATTGTCATAAAAATAAAGTACCTTTATTTTTAGTATAACTGTGTATTGTGTTTTCTTATGATATTGTGCATATGACACTAAGTGGTACTGTAGTAGCTTCACACGTCTCCTAGTTCAGCCTAAGCTGCTCTGCTAAGCTACCATTATCTATCAGCCTAAGCTGCTAGACACCCTATACACTAATAAGGGATAACTGGGCCTGGTGCAAGGTGCAAGTACCCCTTGGTACTCACTACAAGCCAGTCCAGCCTCCTACACTTGGCATCTAAAATGCCCTGCCCTGTTACATACTAGGGACTTATTGGTAGTTTGAATCCCCTTTGCCCTATTATATGCTAGGGGCTTACAGCAGTCTGTCATTGCAATTGCAATTTCTGCCACTTTACCATATATCTTTGGATCAGAGCCCTGGGCCTAGTTAACAGAGCCCAGGGCACAGTCAGGGTCAGTTACCACCAGTGTCAGTCAGAAGAAATGGGGATGAACATGCTAAAAGGATGGCTTTCTCACAAGTGTGAGCCCTGGTCAAGCAGCAACCACAATCCTAGAGAGGGTAAGTCACCAACGCACCCAGCAACCACAATCCTAATTAGAGTAAGTCACCAGCACACCTCAAATTAACCTGTGCTCACTCTCTGGTAGCTTAATTTAGAGCAGTCAGGCTTAACTTAAGAGGCAATGTATTAAAAATGTGTGCACACTTCAAACAGTAAAACAGTGTACACACTACACAAAAAGTTACCACACGGGTTCAAAAATTGCAACTTAATTTATTAAATAAACCAAGACCAAAATGACAAAAACCCAATAAGTAGAGCTCGAGATATGATTTTTTTAAAACAAACTATAGGTAAAGCACTTAGAAGCAAAAAGCTTCAACCAGGGCAATCTGGTCAAGCCAGGCAGGGACAAAGAGAAAAGTCTGCACACACAGGCTCTGCAATGGTAGACCTTTGGCATGTTTCATGGGCTACTTAAGAAGGTGGCACAATCAGTGCAGCAGGCACACTAATAGCTTTTAATTTCCAGGCCCTGGGCACAGGTATTGTACTTCACTAGGGACTTATAAATAAATTAAACATGTCAATTGAGGATAAGACAATGTTTCCACGTTTAAGGGGAAAGAGCACAAACACTTTAGATTTGATTGATTTGATTGTTGAATTTATAAAGCGTGCAATGGTCCACAGGCAAAATAGTCGGTTTTAAAATCGATCAATGTCATAAAGATACTGTAAACAAACAAAATGTTCTTGGCATTTGAAAGACAGGGGCAGTCTGTTCCAGAGGTGGCAGATGGTGTAGACAAAACTACAACTGGCCCATGTAACTTTCTTAATCCTGGGAGTTGAAATTGTTCTTGATGAGGCAGATCAAAGAGGTCTTTTAGGCGAGTACCAGGTAAATTAATTTTTAAGGTACTCTGGCCCCTTGCCATGGAATGCTTTGTGTGCTGCACATAAGCATTAAAAAACAATTATTTTTTTAACAGGGAGCCAGTGAAGCTCCACCAACGCACTCTTGACTGAATGGTGCTTTGGTACTTTCTTAAGCAGGTGACAGGTGGTGTTTTGCAATATTTGAAGCTTGTTTAGTCATTGCTTTTTGATGCCCAGTTACAGGGTATTGCAATAATCCAGCTTAGAAAGAACTAGGGAGATGACCATTGATTGTTGCAGCTCAGACGGAATAAAAGGTAGGACCATCCTAACCATTTTAATAATGATGAAACATGAAGAGGATAATTTGTTGGTCTGTCCCACAAATGACAATTCTGTACCAAATATAAACCCTAAGTTCTTCTCTTTCAAAGCTGGCACCTGGTATGGCCATGGGACTGAGGCCACCAGGATTGGTTCCAAAAGGAGCCATCTTTCCCAAACAGAAGAACTTAGAACTTCATTTTTTTGTGATTTTAGCTTCAAACAATTACTTTTCATCCACTTTATAATTGCCTGCATACAGTCATTAAACCGATCTTCAACTTCTTCAACATTGTTGGAGATCAAAACCACAACCTGGGTGTCATCAGCATACACTGTAGTAGCAAAACCAAACGAGTGGTAAGCTGGCACTAGTTAGCAGCGGTAAAGTACACAGAACCTTAAGGCCAGCAAAAATGAAGTTAGCAACACAGGAGGTCTGAAGGCAAAAAGTCAGGGGGAAACCACGCCAAGGATGCCAGGTCTAACAACCAGGTTATCCACTATGTGAACAAGGATCTCAGTCAGTACCTCTCCTTTCATGTACTTGCCCAAGGAACCAACTTCCACATTTTCTTCTCTTTCTTCACCTAAAGGTTCATGGTTTCTCTCAACCCAGTGAACCAGAGGAGGAGGTGGAGAATGGCATAGTCATATACTTTTCCGCCTCAATCAGAGACTGAAGCACACAAAAGTCATATGAGTCAGTGGCTAATCAACAGGCCCAGCAGGATTCTTAGGCAGTGAGCCATCCACGTGTGGCTCCATGCATGATCCCAGGGGAGACAAAGAATGAGAGGAGCATGAACAGCACTCTCTATGCCTCATGTTGGAGCATTTATCCTGAAACACGTCTTTTAGAAATTCAGATTATCCAAAGGCTTGCCTAGACTTAGATTTCCTCTTGTAACCATCCATAAATCAATCAGTAGTAGGAAGCCCCTTTTGAATTATACTGATGGCCTGATTCACAAAAGTAAACGTATACTTTTGTGTAAGTTTACAATTTTTTACAATTTTTTGGGTATTCACAAACTCGGAGTTTAGTTTTACTAGTAGTCATTTTGTGAAAGAGAAGGCTCCGTAAATGCAAATGTGGGCCTGTCCTAGTTTCTGTGGGGATAAAAATACTTTTAGTAAAACTAAAGCTGCAGTTTGTGAACACTAAAAATATAATAAATGTACACAAAAATGTTAATTTACCTTTGTGAATCAGGTCCCATGTAAGTGCTCCAAAGTGAATCAGCGGGGTGCAGTCACAATGAAGTCAGAACACAGCAGAGCAGCATAAAAGGCAATATTCAAGAAATTGTTGAAGTGGACTCGCTCCACCGGCCCATGTTATCATGTTATAAAGACCTGCAGTTCTCCGTACTGCCCAAAGCTGAATAACACTATCTCGTACAAAGCACATCCTCAGTAGTGTGTGAATCATCAACAGATGATTCTACTCGCGAAACCCAAGCGTACACCCCTCACATTACTGTGAAGTGTCTGGGGGGAGTGGCTTGAGCAGCCAAAATGATGGATGTGTTTTCAACAAGCTCTGTTGCTTCTCCCGCCTATCTGCCTATTATCCAGATGAGAGTCTGCCATTGTCACATGCTAGCCTACCTCCCACCTTCCATGTCTCTCGTGCTGCCGAAATGGGGATTTGTCACCATTGAGGAGAGCAGAGGTGTGGGGGCCTCAGTTCACTGCTGCGGCTGCTGCAGCCTGGTGACCGGACCTGTGGCCCACGGGGCACATGCATTAGAGTGGTGCCCCCACACCCTTGGTGTTGCGAGGGACTGTGCCTGCCCCCTGCTCTGCTTTCCAGTTGCTGCAGCCCGAGTGGCCTTGCGGGACAGCTTACTGCCACAGCCCGGAGACAAGTGATATCCGGACACATCGGTAAGGGCTGCAATGTGCGCGCAATGCAACCAAGAGTGGGACATCTCAGTAGGCTTGTCTCTCACCTGAGGGGATTCCCCCCACCTTTGATTATATGGGAAGTGCAATGACTAGTTGAGACACTGTTGATGGTGACCCATCCCCTTGCTTGTCCTGGTCAACTAGACTGGACTTAGATCCTGTTGCTGGTCCACTTAAGCAGCCTTCAGCAGGAAGGGCCTATATCAGTGTGCAGCGTGGTCCCACTTCTGTTCCCCCTTAATAGCTTGTCCCCTCCAACTTTGTGCCTCCTACAATGTTTTATTTGGACCAGGTAAAACTGGGTTGTGCAGGGAGTGGCAGCAGCACGCGACAATAACTGCATTACTCGGGTGCTGCACACTACTTTTCGCCATGTGGTGGATTGCACAGACCAGAGGGTGACTTGCTGAGTGGACTTCTGATGTTGGGGGGGGCGCATTCGGCGTGCTGCTTGGAGAGACCTCCACCACTTTACAACTCTGCACACTATTCACACAATCCTACTTCCTTGGACACAGAAGTACAGATTGCATAGAGCAGGACTGCATACTTTTCCTTGCACCATATGGCTCCCTAAGGCACAAACGTGAGAACTGTGGACACCGGATGCATCAAAGCTACACTGGACTTACTTGAGGAACTGCATTGTTTAAATGCGACCCCGACACAACTCAACTTTAAACTGTAGTCTCTGTCTGCAATCTTAGTAAGTGACTAGCTCCATAACGCCCCTGTGTGACCTACTTTATGGCTTCCACTGCCTCTGGGCCTGCTCTTTCTTGTGTGATCTGTACCTGTTCACCTGCTCCTGAGCTGTTAGTGCTACTGTGCTTCTGGATGGCGCTGATGAGCGCCCCATTCCTGGCCACCAGCTTCCTCTCTGCTGTGCTGTGTACTTTGGCTGTAGCCTTAGCCAGACACTAGCCTTTGGTGGAAACTGTGTGGGCATCTATCCAGTCTTTGCCTTTACTGTACATGCTCCTTTTTGAGCAGACTGTATCCACCGGCCTACTCCTGGACTTCAGGGCTGCTTGTGCTGCCGTGCCCTTACTTCCTCCTGGCACTGGTAAGTGGGCCCCACACAAAGACTCTGTACTTATACAGCGCAGGCCTTCAGAGTGTTGTATCATGGGCTTCCCAAGCACTGCCTCACAGGGTAAGCCCTCGCAGCCCTCTGTGGACCCTCATCATCTTCTTAGTGGCTCTGGATCCTCAGGCAATCCAACTCCTTCTGTATAACTTGGTGACAAGCTGGACTCCGTACTGGAAGCTGTTGAACTGATAGGTACCACCCTGGAGAACACTTTTGCATCAATAGAAAGCAAAATAGAAAACATGACAGTGAATCACACATTGCTGCATGCAGATTACCCCAAGTTGGTGGATGAGGTCCACATCCCCTAACAAACCCTCACAGATCTCCAGCCAAGGATTCGTGAACTGCATTCCTTGATGTGTACACTGGCAGAATGACTGGATACCCTGGAACACCGAGCCGAGAATGTGGAGGGCTGCTTGTGGTGGAAAAATGTACAAGTGGTAGGCCTTCCTGAGGGAGTGGAGGGGTCAGATGCTATTGCTTACGTGGAACCCTGCTGAAAAAGCTGCTACCTACGGAGATGTTTTCACAGTTCTTTTCTGTGGAGTGCACCTATCGCTCCCCTATGAGGCGACTGCCTCCTGGCTCCAATCCCAGGCCACTCCTGTTCTGTCTAATTCACTATCATGACAGGGACTCCATCTTGCATGAGACACAAAAGCTTCAAGAGATCACGATTGACAACACAAATGCCATGTTCTTCCCAGATTATACTGTGATGCTACAGAAACAGAGACACTCTATCTTAGCAGTCAAACGCCGCCTAAGAGACTTGGTCATCTACTACACACTCCTGTTTTCGGGACACCTGAGAGTGATATCTGAGGGCAAAACACACTTTTTTGATTCCCCTGAGGACACTTGGGACTGGTTGGAGTCTGCGAGTCTATCGGCTACAGACCAGTCTATACCGACCACCGCATTCTCCTGAATGACTGTACATAGGTGACGTGGTTGTCAATCCCGCTTGCAGTGCCCCTCTCAAGCAAAAAATACGCCCGACCTGGAACAGGTCATAAGGGAGAGGTGCCAGGCCCTGTAGATTGCTGCTGCAGTACATGAAGCTATGCAGGGTTCAGAACCTGAAGATGAATCAGCTAAATCTATCAGCAAAGACAGATCCTCGACAACGTGGCCCTCCGGAGCAGACTTAGTTGTCCCACCTGACGTGATGCCACAGACGGCTGAATACATTATCTGATAACTGGTTGCCTAATTAACAATGCCATTTCATTGTTGTTGACTGTCTCACTCTGACATGTCATTCCTACCCTTTTTTATTGTCCTTCTATTGCAGCTGTGCTGTTTTATTGTGACTTGGATGCCGCTCCGTCAAACCTGGTTGAGATGCAACAACGCTCTTCCTGTTTCAGTAGAACACAATTCTACGATGTGCTATTTGTATAGGCTCTCGCACGTCCATCCTTAATCATGCAGGGCACTCTCTCATCGGTGCCCAAGACCTCCCTCAACAGTTCCGCAGATGGTTAAATCTTGCCAATTTTTGTTATTTGGCTGTTTGGGTGGAAACATGTTGTCCCACTGCTCTACTGGTATTTACGGTTTTATGTAAATGTTTTCTTAGTTATGAGCCATGACTCTTCACGACCCGACCCTCATTCGCATGTCCTTGCCCTGTCAGCCATGTACAGAGTTACCCACACTAACAAGCATGTGCTGCCTGGCTGCTGGATGCTACTTTCTTACATACATGACCCATTTTAACAAACTCACTTGGAATGTGTGAGGCATGCACACTCCATCATGCCGCTACTCAATCTATTTATACTTAA
This sequence comes from Pleurodeles waltl, assembly GCF_031143425.1. Taxonomy (NCBI): domain Eukaryota; kingdom Metazoa; phylum Chordata; class Amphibia; order Caudata; family Salamandridae; genus Pleurodeles; species Pleurodeles waltl. The sequence continues at coordinate 524,688,579 of NC_090442.1, forward strand.
AACTCCATTCTACACATATTGCATTGTTTCAGGAGACACATTTAGCATGATCAGAAGCCATTAAGCTGTAGAGGTGCTGTCGCGATCAGGTGTTTGCCAATGACTACTCCTCGTATGCCGGGGGATATTGCTGTGGGTCAAGCCCGGAACCCCTTTAGTGGCAAAAGACACTATTTTAGATGCAGAAGACCGTTATGTAACAGTGAGGGTCCGCCTCGAAGGCCGGCACATTCTTATAGGTTCAATATATGCTCCTAACTCTGAACAATCCGTGTTTCTTCACACTCTATATAGAACACTGTCCCGGTGGAGTGGATTACTATGGCTTATAGGAGAGATTTTAACAGTGTCCTTAATACTACACTTCATCATTCATTTATCGCACAGCCTCGCCCTTCTGCAACTTTCATCGCCCAGGCACTGCATAACTGGGTTCGGCATTGGGAGCTGGTCGACATCTGCTATTTCCGTCACCTTTATACGAGAGTGAAATCTTTTTTCTCCTCTTCCCACCCTTAACTTGTCTGCATAGATAGGCTGGTTAGTGCATCCTCCTTATGCCCTTCTATCTTACACATCGATTGTCTGGGCTGCACACACTGCAATCACAACCCTAATTTTCTGCAACTTATGTGGGAAGCTGTAATGCCTACCATGCCTACATGGTGCCTTCAGCATGCGCTATTGGAAGTCCCCCTGTAAGAGGCAAGGGAGGAAGCCCCCCCCACCCCTTAGGGGTTGGTAGCGCAGCAGGCAGGCCTGCAGCTCTACCTCCGAGCCTCACTTGGTTCAGCCATCACAGAATACTTCCAACACAATGCCAACACTGCCACCTCCAAATTAACTGAATGGGATGCATTCAAGGTGACGGCCCATAGACACTGCCTGGGAACAAAGTGGACTACGCAGCAGCTGCTCAAAAGGGACCTTTCTAGAATTAAACATATGTTTCTAGACCAGGAGAGCGGGGTGGCACATAGCCCTAGCAATGCACGTTAATTAGCAGACGCACAGTACAAACACGCTACGTTATTAGAAAGACTTTGTTGTCTTAATTATGCTGCCCATTTAGCCCACACACATGCTGCAGCCGATGGATGTTCCCAGTTACTGGCGTGGTTCATTTGTCAGGACCAGCCTCAGCATCCCATGATGGCCCTTTGGTCCTCCGTGGGCACACTCCTTTTCACAAAGCATACCATACACGATGAGCTGACCCACCACTACACAGGTTTAAATCAAAAAGTCTCTGACGCAAGTCCGGATGACTTCAACTCGTTTTTGTCCGTTATTTCTACCACACTTCACCACAGACCAATGAGCCGAGCTCGACAGCCGTACCACAGTACTTGAAATTCAAGATGCTATCAAAGCGCTAGCCACTGAGTTCTGCAAAGTATATGCACCCCATTTACCCCCCGCCTACTGGCAATATTTGAAACAGTCCTCTCCATTGGCAGCCTGTCTGCCTCCCAGCGGCAGGCAACTCTCACCTCCCTTCGTAAGCCAAACAAGGTCCCCTCCTCGCTGGGCTCGTACAGACCCCCTAGCTCTGCTTATTACTGATTTTATGGTTCTAGCCTAAATACTCGCAGACTACCTGGCAGCCTTTGGCCCGGGTTTGGTCCACTCGGATCAAAATGTGTTTGTCCTCGTCTGCAACACTTCCCTGAACGGCCTTTTCTTCCGAGTCACGACCTACTCACGGGAGACCTGGCTTTGTGCCCGGTGCGTGGTGTTAGACCTTCAAAAAGTCGTTTGACTCACTCGAATGGGATTATCTCTTTAACATGTTGCCTCGTTTTGGTATCGCTTTCTCAATTATTGAACTATAGTATACCCAACCATTAATCAGGGTCAAAACGGGCCCCTTATCTCAAAGCCAATCGCCATACACAGGGGCACACAGCAGGGCAGCCCGCTTTCTCCCTTACTTTTTTCCCTGCAATTGAACCACTAGCCCTTTGCACTGCAAAATCGAGGTACACCCCGGGAGGTAAATCTTTGTGACGGTTTTCCTATCTTTCTGTTCCTACTTCTCTCTACCTTTTCTCCTTGTTTCTCTCTTGTTCTAGGAAGAATATGGATTATGAAATATGTCTTGACACCAAAAATGAGTGTCTCTGACCGCCATTAAGGGCTGTTGTAGACATCAATGGTTATGCTATGTTATGTGTATTTGTATGGTGCAAAACTCAGCCTGGAGGGTATCCTGGCAATGCAATCTAAGGGGAAGAGGGACTGCCTTTCTTCAGTCATTTGGTAAAGTAGGACGCTTTTTAAAAAGGCTTATCATACGATTCTGAATCAAGATGCCACTTTGAGGGGTTGTTTACAAAGGTTTTCTTCAGGCATCCATGTGACATAAATCGTCGCAAATCATTCTGTCGATTTACTTACCATTGTGAACGTCTAGGAATGCGCGGTAAAATAGCACATCTCCGTGAGACCTCCCAATAACCCGTAGCAAATAAGCTCCCTTGTGTCCAATCGCATGCTTTCATTTCCCACATCATTACATTCTGAGGCTCGCAGTCTAGGTTTATTAAAACAATTAGACTAACATGTAGGAAAACAAAGGTAAAGTGAAAAGTTGGGTTTTGTTAATATTGTATCTTTGAGAAATAAACTCACAACTCATACTAAAATTTCACTTACTTTTTAAATCCATACCCTAGGTAAAAAAAGAAAAGTTAGTGATTTAAAAAATCTCTGTGTTTTCTTACATGCAAGAACAAAATAAGCTGGTATGCAAAATGCAAAACATCAATGGAGAAACTAATTTTAAAAATTAAAGCTCAGTAGATTTAGTCATAACTTAAGTCGCTCTTAAAGACGAATCTGCCTCATCTGTTAAGTAGCTAGGGAAACCACATGATGTATGGTGATTAATGTGTAATATGCAAAGTTTATCCCAGGAGTGAATCTAATAATAATGAAGATGACACAAGTGGGTTATTAGTTCCCATCAAAGTGGAATACAAAAGGAAGGTATTATCTATTTTCATGCTTTTGCATAGAATACGTGTTCCTTTAATGTCATCCCTTTGTGTTTCTGGATTGTATTCATTTGTTTATTAGCAATGTAAATACATGCAGAATAATAACTATAAAAAGGTGCAATACATTACTCACGGCCTCCCCGTGAATGAAGGGGCGGTGCATTTATAATGTTCCCATAAAATGAATGGACCTGCACCGCTTTATGCTTCATGCATACAGGGCGGCCCATTAAAGTGTAGGTTTAATGACTGTCTCTGTTATTCGAGGCTTGCAAAGAGATTGAGATGTCATCCACTGGTAACTGACAGGCAATATTGAAATATGCCAGTGCCCTTCCAAGCCCTGTCACAATGATATTGCGCTGCGACAACAGATCAATTATTTCCGCTATAAATATGTTCACTCATAGACTCTGCTGTATGACACCTCTAATCAATACGGCCAAGAAGCAGCGAGACACTGAATGGGAATTAGACCTTGAACTTGTTTCATTACTTGGTGCAGTAACACAAGGACGTGTTAAACTGGTTGTGCATTTGCTGGTTGGCTGGTAACGTGTTAGAAGAAAATAGCGCCGTGAATTTCCGAATTTACAAAGGTTGTGTATTTCCAGTCTAAACTCAGAGATACCATGGGCGTTTTTATATGCAACCCAACACAAAACTGGACGTACAAATAACAGTCCCTTCTCTGTTATTTTTAAACGGGCTTTAAATGAGGATTTACCTTTTATCTAGAATATCATTACTAATTAAGGACTTGAAATCACATTTAAAGTTCATCATCATCATTTGAGCTTTATTTCGTCAAGTACAATAAAAGCAATACATATACATACATTAAACCATGATTCACAATACAACATATAAAAATACAATAACATTCTCAAGATAAAAGTTCCACAATAACAAAGACCAGAACATAAACATCGCACAGTAGGTACTCTGTCAAAAAGATACATATGGCTTAATTGATCTAGAAATTTCGTGAACCTACATAATAAAATGATTAAACAAACTTGAATTCTGAGTAAAGCAAGTAACACATAAAACTTTACCAAATGGATTTAAATTTCTAAAACTTTAGTATTCTCCACCCCCTGTTATAAGGAGCCTAATATAATACACATGTATAAACAACAATCTGAAAATGAGCGATATTACATCAATTAAAAACACGATCTCTGTCATTAAATAAATGGTGTTTTTAATGTGTAAAACTTACTAAGGTATGCCATATTGCCGCTAAAAACTTTGCCACAGCGCACACCACCGGCCCGTGGGTGCTAGTTCTGCAAATCCTAAGGGCCACATGACATTTAAAGTTAATAATTGTTCAGGACATTACTATTATTATACCAATAAAATTAAAAACAGCAACAACACTAATAAGGTTAAAAGAAGCATTGTATTTTTCTGCCTTATGAAATGTGGTTCAATTGATAACTACATTTCACAAGGGGCTTCTTTCTTCAGTCTGACTATTATGGGACTATTATGGGACGCTGGCATTATTCGTGACAAATCGAGTATCTTTAAAAGAACAAGCATTGACAAAGCTGAAAGGTCTGGTTCTTAACCGAAAGTACTTCTTCAATGGTGTGAGTGAACATACATATACAAATATAGTGCATATGTGTGTGAGATAGATAAGCAGAGAGAGGAGTCCTTACTTTCTAGAGCAATATTTGCATGCCACGTGTATTGCTGTATTGTTGTTCATCAGGAGGTTTATCCATATCTGTAAACAACAGAGTTAAATAAAAAACAGCTTCATCCGCAGATTCATAATCCAAACACCTACTCATCTATACATCTATTCTTGCATTTGGTGCACATTTGTGCACCCACAAATCCATTCATCCACTCATCGAGTCATTCTTGCATTCACCCTCCTACTCACTCAAAACATAACACACACTTCTCACCAGACACATGACACAAAAAGTCTGGGTGTATGTGAGCGTGTCTGTGGCTGCATGCAGTTCAACGCCAGATCTATTGGTTTTACAAGAACTACACATTACTATCAATCCTATTGTTTTGGGCAATTTCTGTTTCTGATGGGTGCAGGCAGCACCAGTGTGCTCTTTTCTCATTCTCTCACTGTCATTCCACTAATTGTCTGTGTTTTGTAGTTGAAGCTGCATGCGGATATAATTAATCTTAACACCCCTATGTAGCAATCTATAAACTTAAAAGCATTTCCCCCTTCTCACTGAGAGAATTGGTGAACGTATCACAACCATATAATCTGAAGAAAGTAGTCCCTTCAGGCAGCTCTGCCTTTTTAAGGCACGTTACTTTCTGGGAAGTGTAGTTTCATACCGTTGTAAGAAAGCATTGGTTAAAAATCCCAGCATTTAAAGGGAGAGGAAATGCCACGACTATCCATTTCACATTTTCAAAGAATAGTTAGAATTAAGATCACACGTGCCCTCGGACCCCATGGAAACTGTATATGGGTAATAAAACCTATTTTCACTCTATACATGTACAGGAGTTCCATAATAATAGCTGAAACTCGAAGTATCACTTCTGAAGAAGGCAGTTTGGGGACAAGAAGAACTTCATAGTGAGTCAGACACAATATTGTGATGCCCTGCCCAGTGCTGTTCTTTGCCTACAAGAAACTACTTTAATCTCGGAGCAAAACGAAATATTACACAGTTTTATAGAGTTGTCTGTTACAGGGTTGTAATTTTATTTCCAATCTTCAGTGAGACATTACACCCCTGATGGTCCCCTCTTCCCACTATGGATGTTTCTGTTTACGACTCCTTAGGTAGCATGGGTATAAGCAATAATTAGTCACAGATGCAGTTCACGCAAAAGTATCCCACTGCCTTGATTTGTACATCAATCCGAACAACTTTTACCTAGAGAGTTCCCTCAGCCAAAGTTCTGAAATATGTGTGACAGAGTTCTCTGGGTGTTCAGTCTCACATTCCACTCACATTCAGACCCTGCCTTTACTTGATTACTGTAGACGTAGAGCTGGTGGTGCAGCAGTAGCGTGCAGCATTCCCACGCTTGTGGTGAAAGTTCTGTAATGTTGGGGGCTACGGCAGCCACCCCTCTTGGAGCAAGGGCTGCAGGATGAAGCCAGCATGGCAGGCTCACATGGCTGCACTTGTCATGGCAGTAGTATCCTACTGTGCTGGGTGCAGACAGGTGATTCCACATAGCAGGTGCATCTCCCGGGCCAGGTTGTCAGCGAAGGTACATCTTCTGCAAAACGCCTTTGAGCAACGCACAGAGTTGATAGAGACAACCATGGGATCCCTTCACAGAATGGCTACTTCTGGTTTTGTTACCTTTTGGAAGCCAGCTTCCTCTGGTTGTTCCTCATGTCAGGAATATGTTGGGTTTCTCCTCCAGGAGAGTCTGGCTACCTGCATGCCCAGGCACTCACTTTACTCTCTCAGCAGGCAGGCATGCTCACTTTTTGGCTCTTGGCAAACTCTGTGCAGAAAGTACAGACTACAAGAGATACCACCTCACCTGTGGGAGTCTGGCTGTATTGCTGACAACCACCCAGGTCACACAGCACTTCTTCAAGGCCTGAGTAGCATTCCCTGCCTTGGTCAAGAGCAGCATCCCTAACATTAGTGCCTTGCTCTCCACCCTCTAACTAAAGGAATGCAGCCAATGCACTTTCACTGTCAGGAGAAGCTGTATCCACCCTCCTTCTAATGCCACGCTAAACCAGGGGTGTTCCAAAATGGATCCCACTGGTCTCATTACTCAGACCTTAACCACCCACAGCGTTCTAGTACTATGCATGTGCTACATATGTACGCCACATAAATGCACACAGGACATACATGGAACATTAGTGTAAATGTCTGGGGTTCACATAAAAGCCGAACTTCACACATGAAGGATCAGTGGACCATGATCTCTGTTGGCACAGAGAAAATTGTCTAGTTTTACTAAAGATTCACACAGGATCGGTACACCGACACCACAGCTTTATGGACAGTATTTTTTGCCTGTTATCAAGGGACATTAAACCCTAGGTCACAAAACAGGTTGTGGTCCTCGCTTGGCATCTTTATACATGCTAGCTTAGGGTGATTGCAGGGTGAAGCACAAGGTCGGGATTCCAGTTTGATATGCAGTTGGGCCCTCAGGTCAACAGTGCAGTTCCGTTTACCAAGGAGGAGACATTCCCGTGCCAGCACTTCCATTAAAAAAAGAACGTTTTTGAAGTAGGTTTTTTATAGGGTTTCCATGTCTGGCACACCTTGGCCCGTATTTATACTCCGTTTGCGCCGAATTAGCGTCGTTTTTTTCGACGCAAATTCGGCGCAAAACTAACGCCATATTTATACTTTGGCGTTAGACGCGTCTAGCGCCAAAGTATGGGCAAATAGCGTCATTTTTTTGCGTGAACGCCTTCCTTGCGTTAATGAGATGCAAGGAAGGCGTTCCCGTCTAAAAAAATGACGGCGACGCAAATGCGTCGTATTTATACTCCCGGGCAAAAATCACGCCCGGGAGTGGTCGGGTCAAAAAACCCCGCATTTGCGCCACTTTTTAACGCCTGGGTCAGGGTAGGCGTTAAGGGGCCTGTGGGCTCAAAATGAGCCCACAGGTGCCCTCCCCTGCCCCCAGGGACCCCCCCTGCCACCCTTGCCCACCCCAGGAGGACCCCCAAGGATGGAGGGACCCACCCCAGGGACATTCAGCTAAGTTCAGGTAAGTATAATTTTTAATTTTTTTAATTTTTTTTTGGTGGCATAGGGGGGCCTTATTTGTGCCCCCCTACATGCCACTATGCCCAATGACCATGCCCAGGGGACATAAGTCCCCTGGGCATGGCCATTGGGCAAGGGGGCATGACTCCTGTCTTTACTAAGACAGGAGTCATTTAAATGGCGTCTGGGCGTCGAAAAAAAAGGCGCAAATTGGGTTGAGGCGATTTTTTTGCCTCAACCTGACTTGCCCCATTTTAAGACGCCCTAACGCCATTTTCCCCCTACGCCGGCGCTGCCTGGTCTACGTGGTTTTTTTCCACGCACACCAGGCAGCGCCGGTCTGCTAGCGCCGGCTAACGCCATTCCATAAATACGGCGCCCGCATGGCGCTTCAGAATGGCGTTAGACGGCGCTAAATTTTTTGACGCTAAACTGCGTTAGCGCAGTTTAGCGTCAAAAAGTATAAATATGGGCCTTTGTTTCCGGTCCAGAGTTTTAATGCAGGTAATCATGTATTCTAGGATGCGTACTCTTATTTTCAGTTGTATTGTAGGACAATAATTTGTGAAAGGAAAGTTGTGTTGCAGTGACATGGAGTCATCTACACTACTCTGAGAGAATAGCCTCTCTGCATGTACCAATGCACATGACTGCATAGAAGACTTTTCCAATCACAGACTTAACATATATAGTCGAATGTTGCTGCGGCGACAGCACAGTGCCAGTAAATGCAGCTGCTTTTTGCCATCAGTCGGATAGATGTTTTCTAACAATTGATTAACGACAGAGAGGTCAAGACTTGGAGACGAAACGCACTGTATTTGAAAACTGTTTCTGACAGTTACTGTATATGGAGATGTGGTTAAACGGAATGGACGCCACAGGAAAAAAACATGGTTGAGATTTCTGAGATACGTTTATGTCATACAGCACGTGGCAGTGTTCGGCATTGTGGGCTTTATCCAATGACTAAGTACAATATCGGACCTGATCAGCATTGTATGCGCTGATCAGCGCCGACACATGAAACACAAAGGGGCATATTTATACTCTGTTTGCGCCAAATGTGCGTCAAAATTTTTGACGCACAAACAGCGCCAACCCTGCCCCATATTTATACTTTGCCGTCCGACTCCTCGGGCGTCAAAGTTCCACCATGTGCGTCATTTTTTGGAAGGGGGAACCAGCCTTGCGTTAATTATATGCAAGGTAGGCGTTCCCTTCCAAAAAATGACTTTAAGGCCTGTGCCCCATATTTATACTCTGATGTCATTTTGACGCACAGGAGGGGGCAGGCCTTAAAAAACGGCGCACAGCCTGATGGGCGCCGTTTTTTAACGCCTGGGTCAGGGCAGGTGTTAAGGGACCTGTGGGCTCAGAAGGAGCCCAGAGGTGCCCTCCCATGCCCCCAGGGACACCCCCTGCCACCCTTGCCCACCCCAGGAGGACACCCAAGGATGGAGGGACCCATCCCAGGGAAGTTGAGGTAAGTTGGGGTAAGTATTTTTTCCGTTTTTTTTGTGTGGCATAGGGGGGCCTGATTTGGGCCCCCCTACATGCCACTATGCCCAATGACCATGCCTAGGGGACATAAGTCCCCTGGGCATGGCCATTGGGCAAGGGGGCATGACTCCTGTCTTTGCTAAGACAGGAGTCATGTCAATGGAGGTTGGGCGTCCAAAAAAGCGCATGTACGTTTTCTTGTTTAATATAAATAAAAACATATTTATATGTACCTCATAAGCATCCTCCAGTTCAACATCTATCCGAAGGAACAGAGTAATTTAAATGATGCCCATGCAGAACTCTGAGCACCATATTTTGTGAATGATGATTGTAGCGCCCTTCTCAGAGGGCACCTTTCATCTCACTGCATGACAGAGTGATAGTGCCAGATGGGTAAGAACACCTGAAAACAAGCACTGGCAAAGCCAATAGGTTGCACCTTTGTTTATTATTTCTATATAAGTGGATTGTAAAATGTTAGAAAATGTCATAATAATGTTTGTTTTACATTTGATAAACAGTTAATAGTTTATTAAATTTTTGAAACAAACAAAACACAACGACGAAACAAATGCGAAACCTATTTGCCTGGACAAAAGAGAAAGAGAGAGAGAGGGGTGAGTAGGTAGAGGTAAGTAGGTAGAGAGGTAGGTACAGGTAGAGGAAAGTATAGGTAGAGGTAGGTGCAGGTAGAGGTAGGCGTAGGTAGAGGAAGGTAGAGTTAGAGGTAGATATAGGTAGAAGTAGGTGTAGGTAGATGTAGCTGTATGTACAGGTAGAGGTAAGTGTAGGTAGAGATAGATGTATGTGTAGGTAGAAGCAGGTGTAGGTAGAGGTAGGTAGAGGTAGAGTTAGGTGTAGGTAGAGGTAGATGTAGGTAGAGATAGGTGTATGTAGAGTTAGGTGTAGCTAGAGGTAGAGGTAGGTGTATGTAAAAGTAAGTGTAGGTAGAGATAGGTGTAGGTAGAGGTAAGTGTAGATAGAGGTAGGTAGAGTTAGGTATAGGTGCAGGTAGGTGAAGGTAGAGGTAGGTAGAGGTTAGTGTAGGTAGAGGGAAGTGTAGGTAGAGATAGGGTAGATGTAGGTAGATGAAGGTGTAGGTAAAGGTAGGTTAGGTAGAAGTAGGTGGAAGTAGAGGTAGGTGTAGGCAGAAGTAGAGATAGGGGGAGGTAGAGGTAGGTAGAGGTAGGTGTAGGTAGAGGTAGTTGTAGGTAGGTGTAGTTAGAGGTAGGTGGAGGTAGAGGTAGGTGTAGGTAGAGTTAGGTGAGGAAGAAGTAGGTAGAGGTAGAAGTAGGTGTAGGTAGAGGTAGGTGTATGTTGAGATAGGTGCAGGTAGAGGTAGAGTTAGATATCGCTAGAGGTGGGTAGAGGTAGAGGCAGGTAGAGGTAGGTAGAGGTAGGTGTAGGTAGAGGTAGGTAGGTAGCGGTAGAGGTGGGTAGAGGTAGAGGCAGGTAGAGGTAGAGGTAGGTAGAGGTAGGTGTAGGTAGAGGTAGGTAGCGGTAGAGGTAGGTGAAGGTAGAGGTAGGTATAGGTAAAGGTAGATAGAGGCAAAGGTAGGTGTAGGGAGAACTAAGTGTAGGAAGAGGTAGGTATCGGTAGAGGTAGGTAGAGGTAGGTGAAGGTAGAGGTAGGTGTAGGTACCTGTTGGTAGTGGCAGAGGTAGGTAGAGGTAGGTGGAGGTAGGTGTAGGTAAAGTTAGGTAGAGGTAGGTGGAGGTATAGATAGGTAGATGTAGGTGTAGGTAGAGATAGGTGTAGATAGAGGTAGGTGTAGATAGACGTAGGGAGAAGTAGAGGTAGGCAGTGGCGGGTGGAGGTAGAGGTAGGTATAAGTAGAGGTTGAGACCTTAATAAGTAAACTTACAAGAGGAGGTGAATAGGTCGATGAACCTTTTGACAAACACTTGAGATGTTCCCACCATAAAAACCTAATACCAACACTGACCAATAACCAATTTGTCAATTTCAACAATAATCAATAACATTAGTAATCATTAAGAGTCAGTAATTGACACACCATGACCCTGCAGTCATGAATAACCACACCTTTATGTAAAAGTTAGAATGCTTATTTCCCTATATTAACAATGCTAATGTCACATAGGTTAATCTTAATGTCAAATGATAAACATACAGAAACAACACTGGCTGTCTGAATCTGCAAAAGAAATGCAATCTAATCAAGGCTTGAGCTACTATACATTCTAATATCACAGTGCAAATTAATAGCAAGAATAACTGCGCAAACAATATCACATACATTTAGTTTCAGCAAAGACATCAGTTGTTATTCCCTATATCGAGTGAGAACCTTAACTAACACCTGATTAGAATTAACATGTTGAGCTTCATGCAAAACAATTTAGTGAACACAAATTTGGAAAACATCTAACTATGGCTCTATCAAAATATTGAGGTTGGTACCTAGAAACAAAAGCAAATAGACATAATAATCAACATTCTTATTCATAATACCTATCCTCAGTAGGGATCAGCAAGCAGTGTCAGTCTTTATCCTCAGGACATCAGTCTGGTCAGCAAGGATTCAGGATTCAACATCAAAGTTTGGAAAGGGTAAAGTCTTTAAGCAGTTCAAAGTCTAGAGGTTAACCTTCATGAATAATGGGGAAAATGGTGTTTCTCCTCTCAGTGCAGTCCCGTTAAGTTAGATTTCCTAAAACGACTTCCCAAGTCCCTATTGGTCAAGGGATCAAATGTTCACACTTTGTCCAATAAAACTAAAACATCAAATCTATAACTTCTACTAGCACACAGTTCACATATCACTGATTGGCTTACCTTGTAATGTTCTCATCATCTGGCTCATCAGGTAACAATACTGTTGCAGCTTATACTCCAGTCAGTGTCTCCATTGGTCTTCTCCTGAGAAAGTCAGTCGTATACACATTACACTCATATTGTTTCTTTTGGGAAGAATAGTATCTTCTAGCATGTGGTTCTCATGAGAAAGACCTCTAGCTACGAGCACATTTGGTCAGCACAGTGGAAAATCACAGTTTAATTCCTAGATCATAGGGTAGATCTGACTTGGCAGACGTAATCAAGTTTAACAGCTCAGAAAGACAACATTTTAGAGTGACACACCTATAGAATAATACATTGTATGACAAGACCGGAGGCTCCTATTATGCCTTCTTTCCTGTTTTATTTTAAATAGCAGCAGTCAAGACACAGAACTACAAACCCAGGAGGCGAAAGAAAGTAGCCAATGGGACAACACATGCAGTTCCAAAAAATACACCAATCACAGCCAAGCCGCCCCATAATACTAATCTTGACTGTGAACAGCCCTCTTTTCTTGCTGCTCGCAGTCAAGATAAGTATATACTTTGCATGATATTACAAAATAATGTTTTAATGTTTTACCATATTTACAGAGTTTTAGTATTGTATGTGTAAGTTTATGCGCGTCTGCTTATCGTGCTGTTTTTCTCAGGAGACAGTCTGTTTTTCCCTCAGCTTGGGTTGCCATTTTAGACGAAGCGTGAGGGGAACACAACACATTTCTTACAGATGCGCCCTCAGCATTCATGTTAATCCGGTGTCGTCTGCTTTGGGCCTGATTTTTTTACCACTAGCTGTGCGCTCCTACTGCTCTGTGTTTCCTCCTTTGATAATCATTTTTCTTCAGCCGACCACTCCCTTTTCTCCGCCCATAGGTGGAGCTTTGCCATTTCTTCGGCAATAGTGAGGTTGTTAACCCCCTCCTCACCAGCATTTCCAGGTTTACAGTTTGCTCTTTATTTTATCTTGGAGTTGGACAGTTCTCTTATTTCCCATGCCTTGAATGAGGAGGAGGAGGTTATCAAAGAAAATTTTAATTATTTTATTCAGTTTTCAGTGGAACAGGCAGTCTCAGCCTCATTAGAAAAACTGTCAAAAAATTTAGAAAGCTCTGTTGCCAAGTTGGTTTTAAAGACGATTTCGGCCCAGAATGTGGGGGATAGCAGAATGCTTCCTTATTCAACAAAAAACTCCAAGGTGATGCTATTGGTTGGTGAGGGTTCCTCACAAAAGGTAGAGGATGTGGTTCCTCAAATGCCTCCCTTAAGGGAGGGGTTATCCATAAATAAATAATCTAGAAAATGTGTGTCGAAGCCCAAACACCTATCTTCCCCCATTATTATTTTTAAAATCCTTGACGCTGACGAGGAGTTGCATGATGATGATCCTGATTCAGATAAATCCGACAATGATAATGGGGATTTGTCCCCCCCTCCTCCCAAGAAACCCAAACTTGTTGCTCATGATTTATCTAATTCAGGTCAAATTACTGACACGGAAGGGGTTACTATGTTTGACCTAAATGATATTCAGCATCAATGTTCCTCTGAATAGTTTCCTGCAGACCATGTGGCTGAGTATATAGCTTCTAGACTATGCACTCCTCTAGATAAGCAAGTCAGAGCAAAGTTAAGGTCTGAATGTCTTCGTCTGTCCCTTCATTCAAAAATATCTGTCACTCCTACTATTGACTCTTCCCTCATTACCTTTTTTACAAAGTTCGGTAAGGATCCCCGTGAGGGAGGGGATAAGGCATGGTCCACATGCCAGGACAAGCTGTTGGACATTATAGGTCCTTTAACCCACATTTTTTACATGGCTGAGGCAGCTTGTTTGGAGAAAGCCACTGTTAACCCTGCTGACCTGTCTTTATGGGTCCAATGAGCTGTATTTTTACTGGGTATTGCCAATTCAGCGATGACCCAAGAGCGCAGGAAAGGGCTCTTGCTCAAACTTGATCCAAAATTGGTGAGTCTGGCAGTTTCAGACCCAGGGATTAAAGCAGAAGGTCTCCTGTTTGGGGATTCATTCATAAAAGAGCTTAGTAAATACGTGGCGACGTTTGCATCATTGGACAAATCTCAACAATCACTTAAAAATATGTTTTCCAGTCGGGCTTTCACCAGGGCCACCAGAGGCAGGAACCGCTCTGCCGGCCATGCATATAACAACCAAGGTTCCCGTGGTGCCTACAACAACTCTTACCAAGAGTACAGACCATAGTTTTATCTGCAGAGAAGCCGTAGTTTCCTAAATAAAGGCAATAGAGGTTTCAGATACACTTCCCAGTCCGGTAAGTCAATCTTCTGGCCTTGCTATTGTAGGGGCTTGGTTTTTACTATTTTTTCCAAAATGGCAGTCACTAACAGCAGACCCTTGGGTTTTAAACACTGTTCAGGGATACACTATAGAGCTTTGCTCAGAGCCTTTTCAGTTAAATCTCCCTCATCCTCACCAGTTTTATATGGAAATTACAAACTTAATCTCCTCAGAAATTCAATCTCTTCTTCAAAAGTGACAAATTGTCCCTTCTCCAGTTGATCCGTCTGGCTTTGTCAGTTTGATCTTTCTAGTCCAAAAGAAAAACAAAAAAAATGCACCCTGTTATCAATTTGAAACAGTTCAACTATTTTGTCGTTTATCGGCACTTCAAAATGGAAACCATTTTGCATCTGAGGGATTCCTTACTTCAGGGCGACAGGTTGTTCCGTTTAGATCTTCAGGATGCATATCTCACCATCCCCATGCATCTGGATTCAAGGACATTTTTACAATTCCAATGGCTAAACCAGTCTTATCATTTTGCATCCCTGTCTTTCGGCCTTTTTTCCACTCCATGATGTTTCACAGAACTCATGAAGCCGGTAGTAGCTTCGCTCAGAGCTCAGGGAGTCAGGTTGATCATTTATTTAGATGATATCCTCCTTATGAACCAAAATCATATGTCTCTTCTGGCTCACGTTCATCTAACGTGCACTCTATTAGCAGATCTTGGTTTCATTATCAACAACGAAAAATCTTCTCTAGTTCCCATTCAACGGATAGAGTTTTTAGATTTCCTTTGTGGATTCCGTCTCGGCTACTCTTTTTCTTCCTCCAGCAAAAATAAAGTCCATAAAATCAGAAATTCTTCAAACTTTGCACAGTTCCCTTATTTCTATCAGATCTCAAGCAAGAATAGTAGGCCTTTTGTCTTCATCAATTCAAGCCATCTTTCCAGGCCCATTGCACTATTGAGCCCTTCAAAGGTTGAATATTTGTCACCTTCACAAAGGTCTTGCTTACTCAGACTCTATCGCCCTAGATCAAGAATCTCAAATAGAATTGCAGTGGTGGATAGACCATTTAGACACCTGGAATGGCAGGACCATCTTTGCATCCGCCCCAGATCTTGTACTAGAGTACGATGCAAGCCTGTCGGGTTGGGGGATCCGGTGAAGTCCAATCTCGACTGGAGGTACATGGTCTCTAGAGGAGTCAAAACTGCATATCAATTGTTTAGAGATGCTTGTGGGTTCTTTTGAGATCAAAAGACTGTCAAGAGACAGAGTTTGTGTTCGATCTTCTCAGGATGGACAACATTTCAGCGGTCCGTTACATCAACCATTTGGGGTGCACAAAATCCAGACCTTTAGCGGAATTAAAGAAAGGGTTTCAGGAATTTTGCCTCCAAAACAGGATTTCAGTCCATACAGACTATTTACCAGGCAATCTGAACTCAGTAGCAGATTGGCACTCTCACCATCTTCTGGACTGAAGCGATTGTAGGCTCTACCCAAGGATTTTCAAGACTACTTTTCAGAAATGGGGTCCTTTTCACATAGATCTCTTCGCTTCTCGTCTCAACACACAGCTTCCACAGTTCTTCAGCTGGTGCCCAGAGCCCTTAGCTTTAGCCTTCAATGTTTTTTCGCAGGATTGGTCAACCTTTCTCAATTATGCTTTTCCTCATTTCATTATGATCACCAGGTTACTAGCACAAGTAAGATGCCAGTGGGCCAAGATGGTTCTCGTAGCCCCCTTTTGGCTATCCCAGGTGTGGTTCCCCACACTTCTGGAACTATCAATATTCTCTCCCTTTCTTCTCCCCTCCTATCCGGAACTGCTGTCCAATCCCCTCAGTCTCTTTCACAGCCTAATTCTAGAAAATCTCATTACTGTCTCTGCCTGGAAAATATTAGCAAATCCCAGTCACTCCTTACTATTTTTACAAAAACTTCAAACCTCATCGAACTCTCTTGAGTTCCAGGAACAGAAAAGGCGTACAGATCAGCTTGGTCACTGTGGAATAGGTGGTGTGTGGGAAAACATATTGATTCCCTTTCAATAGATGTGACCTTTATTGTGAATTTCCCTGCAGCAGAAGCCAGCAAAGGTAAGACTTATCGTACCATTCATTTGTACAGGTCAGCCATTTCCTCCTCTCACTCTTCCACTAATGGGAAGCAGGTTGGAGAACACCTGTTGGTCTTCCGACTGTTAAAGGGAGTAAAATTTTCCAATCCTTCACTACCAAAATACAGTTCATTGTGGGATGTCAATGATGTTTTAAATCTTTTCATTTCTTGGCCAGACAATTCATTGCTTTCTTTGAAAAAGTTATCTGCTAAACTTACCATGTTGTTATGCCTTGTGTCTTTTAAATGACTTTGAGATGTAAGAGCTTTAGATATCACTGCTCATCATTTTCCTCCAACAGGTGTTTTGTTTAATATCTGTAGACATACTAAAACTAATCTTCCATTTGTTTTTATCCCTATTTTCCTGACCACCTTAAGTTATGTGTGGGTCAATGTTTGAAAATTTATGAACAGTCGACCTGAGAAATTTCTCAGCATCTCAACTCCGTATTTCTTTCAGGAAACCTTTCAAAACAGTGTCTTCCCCTACTGTGGCTCAATGAGTTAAGTGGATCATGTCCCTTGTGGCCATTGACACTTCTTCCTTTGCGGCCCATTCAGCTAGAGGTTCTATGGCTTCTAAAGCTTTCTGGCTGGTTCCCGGCTTGAGGACAATCTCAGATCGGCTGATTGGTCTAATGATAATGTTTTTAAAGTTTTTTATTGTAAACCAGAACAACATGCCTCGTTAAATGTAATTGATTTGCTTTAAACAAGCAGAATAGGACCCTCCGGTCTTGTCATAAAATGTAGATTTTCCTAGTAGTTTATGAAGGAAAGTCTTAATTTTATCCAGGACCTGGAAGCGAGTATTATCCCACCTCTACAATTTCTTACAAGTTGTTGTTCCCTCCCTAACAGCTTCAACTACTACTCAGACTTTTTCATAAGGACTTCATCTCTAAGCAGCGCCTCATGGGAGCTGATGCAACATCGTCAATCCAGTGCAACGGTGTTCACTCAGATGTTTAGGTTCTTACAAGTTTCGTTTCTGGAGTTGTGAACTTTTTACAAGAACTTTTATATCTACTTTTGGCAATCTGCATATGTTGTTCTATCATTCCATTATTTGTTACTATCTAAACCCTTGCACAAGAAAAGAGAGCTGCTCACAGTCAAGATAAGTATTATGGGAGCCACGAGGGAGCCAGCCAATGGTAAGTGGAGCGATGAGAAGACCAGCCAATGGTAAGTCAAGGTAAGTAATGGGTGGGCTCTAAGCTCCTGTTAAGATTTTTATTTTTTTTAACATAAAAGATTTTGCAGGCAAAGCGCAAGCACTGTACAGTCGAAACCTAAAAAGGAGGGTGGTGAGGAGGGAAATATGTGTACATTAATAATACCATCTTCTGGTAAAAATGCCATTCATAAAGCAGTCTGTGACAAATAAACTTAGTAAACTTATTTGAACAGTGAAATAAAAGAAGGACTTGGTCATTCTTTTCAGTTAACTGTTTGAAAAGTAGTAAAAGCTCACAAATGTAGATGAAAAATAGTGCATACATGGACACTGGCTGTGTAAAAAGACTTTGTAGGATATTAGGTGACTGCTTGAGTGGGGTGAAACCCTACTTAGGAAGCAAGCACAATTATTGTCAGGGTGAAACACAAGCAAACTCCAAATTAACCTGTGCTCAACTATTGTGTAGCTCGGCATAAAAGCAGACAGACTTAACTGAGAGGTAATGTGTAGAGCATTTGTGCAGCACATCAAACAGTAATAAAGTGAAAACACAACATAAGAAAATAGAGTACAATTTACTAAATCATTTGGGCAAAACAACAAAAATTCCATTAATACTAATGAAGCTATGTAATGTCAAATGTTTAAGTGAAAACAGTGCTTAGAAGCAAAAAATGCCAATTGTGTTAATCAGGTTGTGACGGACCAAGACAATGTCACAAGTTCAGATGGGTGACAATAGAGCCTGGGCCGAATGCAGGGACCAGGTAATGCCCGTTGAACAAAATACATTAATTCCTGGTTGTGGTGCATTGTGAAATCCTGCCACCAAGAGGCATTGTGCAGCGGTAGTTCTGAAAGCTACTGGATGCGATGCGCAGTTCAGAGGAGCTGTGGGTCTGCGAGGCAAAGTTCAGCGTTGAAGAGGCATTGCACAGCTGCAGTTCTGAGGAGCTGAAAGGTCCTTTAATAGAGATGATTGTGCAGAGGTGGTTCCGATGCGGGATTGCAAAGTGATGTGTTGTGCTGCATCAGTTCTGCTTGGACCACAGCTGGGATGGTAGAGCACCTTCAGGCCCACTTCCAAGACTGGGATGGCACCACTTGGGACGCAAGACTCACAGCAGACAGAGAGTACCTGCTGGGTTCAAGGTGGTTGGAGCATTTTCTGTCCATGAGGCTCTGATCAGGAGGCCAGGCAACTAGCCCTTGGGGTCGCTCTGGTCATACTGGGCTCAAGAAGCAGGTCCAGTCATCTTCACTTAGGTGGTGGGCTAGCAGTGCAGCAGGGCAGCAGAAGAGTCCTAGTGCAGCTACAGCAGGCCTTGAGCAGCAAAGCAGTCCTTGGTCAGCAAGCAGGTCAGCAGGTCAGACTCCACAGCTGGACAGTCATTCTTCCTGCAAGAGTCCACAGGTTGAGGGATAATGTGATTTATATGTTTCTCAGAAGGAAGGTTTAGGCCTGGCAAAAGGTTTCTTTTGTCAGGTTGAAAAAGCAATTTAAAACTGCACACAGAGGCTCCCAAGGCAGGCTTGAGACATCTTGAAAGGGCTACATAACTTGGGAGCTGGGTTAAGTGCTGCAGGCTCACTTGCAGCTTTTAATTTACAAGCCCTTGGTACATGTAGTAGCAATGTCAAAGAAAATCGGTCTGGCATTACCTATCAACCTTTTGGCTGTGCCAATTCTTATTTTTGTAAAACTTTATTGGTGGGGAACTGCTGGGTCCCTAATATGTAACAAGCATTGGCAATGACAATGGGTCTTACGTTTGTGAGAGTTAGAGATATTTGCGTTGAAAATAACAATGTCTTCACACCCAGCCTCTGGTCAAAGATTTTGAAGCCACAGGCAAAGTAACATTTTGCAAACTATTTACATAGAGAAGGGGATTTTTATGTTCTATTTGACACCTTCTTACAACCATTTGAGGCACTTCTGAACTAGAAGCTGCCTGCTTTCTCTTCGATACAATAGTTGTCCCGGATGCAGCAAAAAGAAAACAACAATACCAAGGGCATGGAGTGCAAGCATTTTGCGATGGGACCCACACCTTTGCAGCCACATGAAAACATGCAGCATGAGAGGACCCTAATTATCCCTAAAAAGCATGGCGCCCCAGCAGCTGCTCCTGAAGAACCGCTGCGCCCCAACAGTCACAGAGAATAAGCAAAAACACAAATCCTGAAATCTTCAAGGGCACCCCAATAAACCTTACACAGCCCTACAGTAGGTTTGGGCACACAAATAAAACTAGCTAGTGAAGCATTGAACTATTAAAATGATTTAGGCTCTCATTACGAGTGTAGCGGTCTCAAGACCGCCACACTCGTGATGGCGGTTGAACCGCCTCAGATAGGGTGGTCCGCCCGCCCCATTATGACCGTGGCAAATGGGCCAAGGTCTGACCGCTGGCACCGCCAGGTTGATGCCTGTCGACAGCCTGCCGATCTCGGCGGTCACAATCTGCCAGGACAGCGCTGCAAGCAGCGCTGCCCTGGGGATTATGACTCCACTTCCTGACAGCCTTTGCATGGCGGAAAGGAGGTGTCGGGGGCCCCTATGGTTAGCCCCGTCACACATTTCACTGCCCAAATTCCATGCAGTAAAATGCAAGATGGGTGCTATCGCACCCGACACACCACAACATTGCCGCCAGCCCAATTACGAGCCGGCGTCAATGTTGTGGTGAGTTTTCCACTGGGCCAGTGGGTGGAAAAGCTGTTTTCGCCCGCTGACCCAGCGGAAAACTCCTAATATGGCAGGCAAAAGACCTCCATTATTGCAGCGGTTTAGGTGGCCTATGAAAGGACCGCCAAAGCTGTGATGGGGCCCTTAGTGTTTGTTTTGTGTGTGTGTGGGGGGTCCAGTGTTCTGAGGTATGCACTTTCTGCAGCTGGGAGGTGCTTTGAAATGTGCAGCCCTTCTCATGAAGGTTTGGAATTCACTGTGTAACGGTAATATGGAGACCCTGTAGCTGGAGCTGCTGACCTGCTGCTGGTATTTAAACAGCGGAAAATGCCCCGGCATAACACACTGCAAGGACGAGAAAAGAGCAGACGGCCTACACTGAGACTGCTGGCACTTAAACGCAGTGGCAGCCCACAGTAAAGTATTTTACATTCATTGTGTATTGGTCATTTCTCGCCAGCTGATGGTTTCACGAAACAATTGAATTTCCCATATATTTAATTTTCTAATCTCGAGCAGGCGCTTTAACTGATGGTTAAGTAGTCACTTAATGTAAATGGTTATTGTTCCTTTGGAATGTTTTACATTTGTGTTTTTAAGGCCCTATAAAAGTTCATGGGATATGTATAATTAATAATGGCATATGTAAAATGCATTCTTGCTTTATTTGTAATGCCGTAACAATCGCCACCAGGTAGCTTCAAGGCACAGATATCTCTAACCAACAAAATGCATGCCTTAGCTAAAAGAACAAATTTAGCATAAAAAATGACCGACAATACTAATGAAAAGAAATAAAACTATCACTCGACTGAGCAGAAAATCCATTTAGAATTCAACAAGAATCACAAAATGTCTTCAAATAGTTGCAATTATTCAGAAATTTACTTTTAAGTGTCAATAAACAAATTGTTGGAGGAGGAGGGGAAGCCATGGGCTTTGGCTCACACAGGGATCAGTGAATTTAGCTGGGAAAGGACCGTGAGTGCTTCTCTGCACATGAACAATACAATTAAATCCCTGCGTTCCTGATTTCTTCAAGTCTGTCAGCAAAGGAGGAGGAGGGGAAGCCATGGGCTTTAGGACAAGAAAGGAGTAGAATAAAGAAGAATCACAAGAGGCTCACATGCAGGGTTGTACGGCACTTAGTTCTGCTGCTCCCCGTGGCTGAGCTGCAAAAGAAAAAAAATAGTGCACAAATGTAAAACAAACGGCACAGAAGTGAAAGCCTACAAGTAACAGGGGCATTCCATGGGCAGGAGCAGCACAACAAAAGAAGGGAAAAATGTGAATAACTTCCCACAGAAAAGCAAGGATTTTTGAAGGGCACAAAAAGGACCAAGAGCCACATGTATCAAACTTTTTGCATTCGCAAAAGGTGCGAATCACAAAAATCGGCCGTTTGTAGATGTAAAAATGAAAAATATGATGTATGAAAGACATTTCCAGTGCGAAAATAAGGAATCACTAAAATTGCAATTCCTTGCAACTGTGACATGATTTTGCATGTCACAATCTGCATATCGCAAATAGCGACATGATTTGGCGAATCGCTATATGCGTTACGAAAATTGTGACCTAGATTTGCAAATCGCAGATAGCGATTCACAAAATCATGTCACTATTTGCGATACGCAGATTGTGACATGCAAAATCATGTCTCAATGCAATGCAACTAAAATCCAGAAATAGCGAATATTTGCAGAATGGCCTTTTGCACATGCAATTTACCATGCATTGAAATCAGGTGGTAACCAGGTGCAACCTATATAAAGAGGCCCAGAATGACTCACCCTCTTTTCCACAATGGCTGCACTCTACGTAATGGTGAGGAGAATGAGGATCCTGGCAGGTATGAGGAGAGGGAGGAGGAGACAGAAGCGCATTTTCAGAGTGCGCATAACCCTTTTTGACCAGACAGAGGAGGAGATATATGAGAAGTACAGGTTAAGCTCAGCCATGATACCTGACCTGATAGCTGATCTACAACCCATACTGCAGCGCACCAAACAGAACCAATAGTATACCCACCCATGTACAGTTATTATGCTCCCTGCACTTACTAGCCTCAGGGAGCTACTACTGTGCCCTTCATTTTGCAGTTTCCTTCGGTGCTTTTTTTCTGGTTATTTCTGCCGCTTTTTGCCCCTTGTGCACTCCCCCTGTCCCCTTGTCGGCTCTCTCTGAGACGCTTTTCCCGCCGCTGCCTCCCTGCAGCCCCGCCCCCCTCGCGCCGGCATTCGCCGCTCCCTCCCGCCTCCCAGCTGCTCCTCCCTCCCCCTTCCCTTCTTAATGGCGGTTGCTGCGCGTCCGCACAGCGGGCGCACCGCTGGCGCGCCTGAGGCGCAGCAGAGGCAAGCCCATCTGCGCCCATCTGCGCCCGTCTGCACCCGTCTGCGCCCGTCAGCACCTGGACCGCGCCCAGCGGCACACCCCCTGGTCCGCAAGACCCCTGCATCTCCAGACGCTGCTTCATGCCCAACCAACTCAACGCCCCCAATCCCGGCCGCATCACAGCATGCTTCCAGTCCTCACCAAGGAACACCCACGGACCCTTCTCATGCCGCAGCTGCAGATTCACCTGTGACAGAACAACAAAACCAACAAAGACCGGAACAAACCACCTCCACTGCATACTCCTCAACACCCGCTCCGCACGCAAGCACGCCATCGAGCTCTGGGACCTGCTCTACTCCACCACCCCAGACGTAGCCTTCCTGACCAAAACCTGGTGGAACGACTTCTCGGCGCCCGACATCGCAAAAGCCATCCCAGACGGCTACAAGATCATCCGAAGGGACCGCACCAACGGAATCGGAGGAGGAATAGCCATCGCCCACAAATCCACCCTCAAGGTCTACACCCACAATAACAACACCCTCAAGACCGCCGAACACCTACACTTCCGCATCCACACCGACCCCAACACCACCCTCAGAGGAACGCTCATCTACAGACCTCCCGGACCACGAGCACCTTTCAGCGAATCCATCGCCGACCTCACCAGCACCCACGCACTCACCTCAATGGATTACATCCTCCTCTGGGACCTAAATTTCCACCTGGAGAACAACAACGACACCAACTCCACTACTCTGATTGACAACCTCACAAACCACGGCCTCAGACAACTCGTAAACACACCAACCCACACCGCTGGCCACACGCTTGATCCCATCTTCTCCTCAAGCGCCCACGTCACCTTCAACCACACCACCGTACTCCACTGGACCGACCACCACTGCATCCACTTCACATACAAGAAACATACTGAGCACCATCGCACCCAACAACCACCCCGCCGATGCTGGAGCAAAGTTACGGAAGACCAGCTTACCAACACCCTCGCCCAGAACCCACCCTCCGGCCCCAACGACCCAGACACCGCCGCACCCTCACTCTGTGGATCAACGATTGCGCCAACATCCTCGCGCCACTCAAAAAACCCACCAACAACCAAGCCAGAAGAAAAGCCACCTGGTTCACCGACGAGCTCCTAAACTCCAAGCACGACTGTCGAAAACTAAAAAAGGAATGGCTCCTCAAACGCACACCTGACAGCCTCACAGCCCACAAGGACGCCACCCGCAGACACCACCAACTCATCAGACAAGCCAAACGATCCCACTTCAAAGACCGCCTGGACAACAACACACATGACAGCAAAGAGCTCTTTAGCATCGTAAAAGAACTCTCCAACCCCAGCGCCAACGTCAACGACATCCCTCCATCCCAAGAACTCTGCAACGCACTGTCCACCTTCTTCCACCGAAAGATCACCAACATCCACGACAGCTTCAACACCACTCCCACGCCAGACCCCACCCCCGAAAGCTCCACCTGTGCAAACCGCCTGACCTCCTGGACCAACGTCAACGACACAGAGACACGCAAGATCATGAACTCCATCCACTCAGGATCTCCGTCAGACCCCTGCCCCCACCACGTATACAACAAGGCTGACTCCACCATCGCCCACCAACTACGGAAGGTCATCAACATCTCCTTCGAAACAGTGACCTTTCCGGAAAGTTGCAAGCATGCCGAAATCCGCGCCCTCCTCAAGAAGCCCAGAGGAGACCCCAACGACCTCAAGAACTTCCGACCGATCTCCCTACTCCCCTTCCCAGCGAAGGTGATTGAAAAAATAGTCAACATGCAACTAACCAGCCACCTCGAAGACAACAAAATCCTGGTTCCCTCCCAATCCGGCTTCAGACTAAACCACAGCACTGAGACCACCCTTCTCGCTGCCACAGACAACATCAGACGTCAAATGGACAAAACGAAACATCAGCCCTCATCCTCCTGGACCTATCTGCCGCCTTCGACACAGTCTGCCACCGCACCCTGAAAAAACGCCTCCACGAAATCGGAATCCAAGGAAAAGCCCTCGACTGGATCATCTCATTCCTCTCCGGCAGAACCCAGAGAGTCCACCTTCCCCCTTTCCACTCCGAAGCCACCGTCATCATCTGCGGCGTCCCCCAAGTCTCATCCCTCAGCCCGACGCTGTTTAACATCTACATGGCCCCCCTCGCACCAGTAGCCCAACAACACAACCTCAACATTGTCACCTACGCTGACGACACCCAGCTCATCCTCTATCTCATCAAAGACCCGCTCACAGCCGAAACCAACCTCCACGAGGGAATGGAATCCATCGCCGAATGGATGAAAAGCAGCTGTCTGAAACTCAATTTGGACAAGACGGAGGTCCTCATCCTAGGACCCACCCCCTCCGCCTGGGACGACTCCTGGTGGCCTGCCGCACTAGGAACCCCACCGACACCAACCAACCACGCATGCAACCTGGGCTTTGTCCTCGACTCCTCCCTCACCATGTCTAAACAGGTCAACGCAGTCTCCTCCTCCTGCTACAACACACTCTGCATGCTCCGTAGGATCTTCAAGTGGATCCCGACAGAAACAAGAAGAACGGTGAAACAGGCCCTCGTCAGCAGCAGGCTAGACTACGGCAACGCACTCTACACAGGCATCCCAGCAAAAGACCTACTACGCCTCCACGCATCCAAAACGCCTCCGCCCGGCTGATCCTCGATGTACCCCACCGCAGCCACATCTCCCACCACCTGAGAAACCTTCACTGGCTCCCCGTGGACAAGAGGATCACTTTCAAGCTTCTTACCCACGCTCACAAAGCACTCCACGACACCGGAACAACCTACCTGAACAACAGACTCAGCTTCTACACCCCCACCCGTCAGCTCCGCTCCGCAAACCTCGCCCTTGCCATCGTCCCCTGCATCCAACAAAAAACCTCTGGCGGCAGTTACTTCTCATACCTCGCCGCCAAAACCTGGAACACGCTCCCTACCAACCTGCGACAGACCAAGACCTAGTCACCTTCAGAAGACTCCTCAAGACCTGGCTCTTCGATCAGTAACAACAGCACCCCGCGCCTTGAAACCCTCACGGGTACGTAGAGCGCTTTATAAATTCAATGATTGATTGATTGATTGAGCAAGGTGTCATAGCAGCAGCAGGAGGGGTCTCACAGAGTGCCCTCTCATGATTTTTCAATGCATTTCACAATGCCATGCTGAGCAAAATTCAACAGCACATAAGATTCCCCAACCCCCCACAGGAATTACTATAGACAAAATTTGATTTCTACCAGATTGCCCAATTCCCACATGTCATAGGTGACATCGATGGGACACATGCTGCAATCTGTCCACCATCGGCCACCGAGTATGTTTATCGGAACAAACATACAACTGATTAGCAATGCCTCCAACATTATAACTGATCTTGTGGCCAGATACCCAGGTAGCACACATGATTCCTACATCCTTTGCCACAGCGGAATTCAAACAAGACTTCTAGCTGGGGAGTTTGGCGAAGGATATCTACTGGGTAATTAATAATTTTACTCTCTTTTCATTCCAGGATACAGTGCCTAGGCAGTGCGGACCTATATACTGATGCCCTACCTGAGCCCTGCAACGCCAGGCGGGAGGAGGTACAGTGCTGCACACAGTGCAACCTGCAGTGTGATGGAGAGGACCTTTGAACTGCTGAAGAGCCGCTTCAGGTGCATCCATAAAAGTGGAGCTGCACTACAGTACAGCCCAGAGACGACCTGCAAAATTGTGGCTACATGTGCTATATTGCACAACATTGCAACGACAAGGGGCATACCTGTGGAACCCACAGAGCCGATCTCAGATGAGGATGGTGATCCCTTACCACCCCTACACCCAGTAGACAGGAACAGTGTAGCAGAGGGCAGGCTAAGACGTACTGAGATCACGCGCAACCATTTCTGATGTGAGTAATGACACCACCACTTCAATTTTATGTATTTCTGTAGTTAGCACCTTTATTACCTTAACTTCAAGTAACATATGTGTCAATAGGACATAGCTATGCACTATAGGCAAACATGTATGAATAACAGTGTCACACTATTAGCATCTTAGTATAACTGTATTGCTACATGTTAAGGTAGTCCCCTGTAGCCCTCAACATTACTTCCTACATCCTGCACTCCACTTGAGTGTTCAGTGGCCTTGCTGGCACCTCTTGCAGCGGGTTCCAAGACAGTACTGAGTCTGGTACTGCGACGCCTAGGATCCATCACAGGGGCTGTAAGACTGCTGAGGCTAGAGAGCTCCTCACTATCCCCACCAAGTTTGCTATTTGTAGCACTGTGTGCTGTCTGCATTGCGTCAAGGACATTGGTATTTGCACCAATTCCTGTGCAACATCTGACTGCAATGAGCCATCTCGACCTGTATGCCCACAGCACATCGTGATATCAAGGCAGTTAAGTTAGCGAGCCGATTAGCTAATCTGCAGAACCCATCAAGCCTTCCCATAAATTGGTGATGGCGCCTATGGTGGCTGACACACTCCTGCTGAATCTCAGTGCAGAGTTCCATAAAGGCATTTGTCAACTCCTTTGTGTTTTCTGCTGGTGTTTGCTGCCCTCATTCAGAGACTCCAACTGCTTGTGCATGGATCCCATGTTTTCATTGAGTGCATCCAACTGCTTGTGCAGTACTCCCATATAGTCATTTTGAGACACCAAATGCCTGTGCATTGACCTCATGTGTTTGCATTGCAGGCGCTGCACTTTCAACATGGAAGCTTCAAGGACGCCAAAGAATGATGGGCCCTCTCCTTCATCTGTGCACTGTCTGCCTGCATTGTGACGCTTCCTGAGGGGAGTTGACTGACGCTGGGGCAGGGACTGCTATCTTCCTGTGGATATAGCCTTAGGGGTGGTGTGGGTACTTCATCCTGCATTTCATCTGAGTCCAGGTTACACTCTGAGAGAGGTAACACCCTTGCCCTGCGTCTAGTTGGTGCTGTACTGAAGGACTCACTGGTGTTTGAGTCGGACTGTGGCTGTGTTTCGCCATTCCCCACATTTCCACCTTCTGCTGCGTCTAGGCCCGGGACATCTACAACGACAATGTGCAGCATGTCATTTAGGAATATTTCACAAAATGTTGCACAATAGTAATGAATGTACACTGACATCGTATCACTGTGAGTTGTTTGTGTTGTTCCTCTGTGTGGCTGTACACTAACTTGCTATTTATGGGGGATTAGCGCTTTAGGGGTGTGGACTACCACTTCCATAAGGCATTGTTGCATTGTATGTAAGATGTGGCATGGACTACTTATCACAATGCATCAAGCTAATAGCTATTTTCTAAGGGGCATTTGTACATGCACATATGGGGATACTCATCATTACTGCCCTTACCTTTGCAGGTGGTGGGTGTCCCTGAGATGCCAATGTCAGTGACACCACTGACAGCGTCAGGAAACAGTGTTGACTCCACCATGTCTTCCATTGGTGTCACAGCGTCCGGGTGGGTGGTTCTCCGGTAGTCTTTGTCTCATTTAGCCTGCTGGCCACCCTCTCTTTGGCACGAGAACGCAAGTCGCACCAACACTTGCATATCTCCTCAACAGAGCGCTGCGCAACACCCACTGCACATATTTTGGGCATGGATTTCGGACCACAGTTTCCTCTTCTCACTTTCAGGTACCTGGAGTGAGTTCTTCCCAAACATTTTGTCTTGGTTCCTTACCTCCTCCTCAGTGAATACCTCCAATTCCTGCCCACTGAATTTGAGCTTGCGCTTCCTGTCTTCTTTCTCCTTCATATTCCCATCATTGTCCCTGTTGCTGTTTGGTCCTGGCTGGCTCACACAACTGCCTCCCTGGTGCTGGGCTGTGTCTCTCTTTCTGCTCCTGTGGGTGTGGCTCCTGGAAACAGCATGGGCTGACTCACTTCCTGGTTGTGATGTCATCAGCCTGTTCCGGTTTGTCGTTTTCACAATTTGTGACTTTCAAATAACAAATTACTAATTTTTTAGTGATTCAGTATTTACAACTCGCAAATTGCATTTGCAAATTTTAAGAAATCGCTATTACCGACTCACAATTGTGATACATCCCATTTTGCATTTCTAAAATAGTGACCACTTAAAATTTGCTATTTAAGAAATGCAAAATGTATCTTTATTACATCTGGACCCAAATTACAAGAGGTGGGTGTATCTATGCCCACAGATGAGATACGTCGTGCATCTTGGAGGCACATGCACTGCCTAGGCGAGAACTAAAAACGATTGCACACATTACGATAGTGGCCGCTAGCACACAGGGAACTACTTAGTGTGTGAATTTGCTTAATGCAGTCACTCCCAGTAAAGTTAGTCAGTTGTTGAAATGAGCTACCCCATTGCCCCATGCTTCATGCAGTAGCAAGAGGAAGAAAAATGTGAATGTCAAAAAAACAAACCAACAGATGAAGAAGTCTAACGGGAAAGCCCCTACAAGCATGTATATTATATATGTAATTTTGCAAATATCAGAAGGACTTGGCTAAAGCCAGACAGAAAAAAAAACCTTGCTATGCCTCAATGACCATCTAAAAAAAAATGTACATCTTTTTGTGGGGACAGACCTGTGGCAAATTTTGTAACAACATTTATTATAAATATTAATAAATAGTAGGGTTCAAGTGTATTGTGAACGGTGATGCAAGCTTGTTGCCACTCTGAAAGAATTTCCAACACAATTGTATGTGCTGACTGCAGCCAGGCCCTGTGGACATTCTGAAAAAAGGAACCCAACCCAGAGGGCATTCAGC
Organism: Pleurodeles waltl; assembly: GCF_031143425.1. Taxonomy (NCBI): domain Eukaryota; kingdom Metazoa; phylum Chordata; class Amphibia; order Caudata; family Salamandridae; genus Pleurodeles; species Pleurodeles waltl. Next base: position 524,718,009 of record NC_090442.1, read on the forward strand.
CCTCTTCTCTGAGATGACTTCAGCCACGGGGACCTCACCCCCCGGGTCTGACACATTTTTTAGGGGAGGGGATACATACCCCCTTTCCTCATATTATTTGACCCGGAGGACCCCATCTGCCAGAGCCTAGCCATCTTATAAATGGAGGGGGACCACTCAGCCCCACACCCAGGCTGATTTCTGGCCCGGTGACTTGGCCATATTAAGAATGTGGAAAGAACCCTCCCAGGCAAAAAATCGGTCCTGGGGACCCCATCCCTGAGCCCTATTAATTTTCAATTGGGGAGGCGGTCCACTCAGCCCCCCTCCCTGGACTGGTTTCTGGCCCCGGGAAACCCATCTCCAGGTGACAATATTAGTCCTGGGGTCCCCATCCCCTGGGGCCCATTTAATTATTACTTAAATTGGGAGGGGGCATGCAGCACCAACAGCAATTGGCCCAAGGACATCATACACGCCGCAGGACACACACTAGACCCAATTTTCACCTCAAACAACTGGATTACCATTAAGAATATATCCACCCTGGACTGGACCAACCATCACTGCCTACACTTCGCAATCACTGCACATAATAGCCACCTCCACGTCCCCAGGAAATGGAACAAAATCACCGACGAGCAACTCACCATGACCCTTGCCAAATAACCCCCACCGACGACACCAAGGCTGCAGCAAGCGATCACAACTCCTGGATCACCCAATGCGCCAACTCTTTAGACCCACTCAGATCAACTTCGGTCAAGCGCATCCCAAAAAAAGCCAGCTGGTTCCCCACTGAACTCCAAGAATCCAATCGCACCTGAGGGCACCTAGAGAAGAAATGGAGAAACAGCAAAACCAGCAAAGACCTCATCTCCTTCAGAGCCGCCACTGCCACCCATCACCAATGCATGAACAACGCAAAAAAAGCTGTACTCCGTGAATGTATCAACACCTCCCCGCACAACACAAGAGAACTTTTTACAGCAATCAATGAATTCACCAGGGTCAGCTCCTCCATTAGGGCAGAGGAGCATCGCTCCCCCCGCCAGCAGCAGAAGCTGCAAAACTTTCACAACAAGGGGATAATAAAGTATTCTCCCCTTGTTGTGAAAGGGTTGGGGCATCTGGGTTGAGGAGCTGTGAGGGGAAGTGCCTAGCACTCCCCCTCACTGCGCATGTATGTTTGGCTGGCCAAACACACATGCTCGGTAGGGTCTCTCCAGCCCAGCAACACAGCTGTTGGGCTGGAGGGAGCCTGCACAGGCCCCTAGTCTACCTGGGAACACACAGCCTGGGTGCTCCCAGCCAATCCTGATGCTGCTCTGAGCAGCGTCAGGGCTGGCCGCAGGGCAGTCTGGGAGCCAGTGCCTGTGTGCAGCCAGCAGGGAAGAGGAGTGCGGTGTGGGACGGTGATGAAAAGGTAAGTGTTTTTTTAAAAAAAATCTTTCATTTTATTAAATTTTAGGTCACCCTCCACCCCCCCAGTGCGCTGCACCTGCCCCGCTCCTTTAGAGTGAAGTGAGCTGCAACCGGTCTTTTAGTTCTGGAGGGGAAGAAGTGGAAGCATTTTTCTCTCCGTCTATCCTTTCTGTGTCACTTTGTTGTTTAGTTCCTTCTGGTTGTTAATTGTCTCTTTTCTTTCCAAGATCTTCAGAGGTCATTCAGTGGAGCCAGATGTAGAAAAAACTCCGGTAAATCTTCCCCCTGGTCATATTTCCCTTCCCTTAGATTTCCTCTGATTGGGAAAAACTGAAGTGTATCTCGATTGGCTTGTTCTCTCCCTTTCCTATGTCTAACTTCAAATTTATAAAGTTGGAAAGACATAAAGGCCCATATTTATACTTAGTTATAACATATTTTATGTACTGCCTATTTTATTGCTAGGCATTCATTGGACACTTTTGGTCTCTGGGAAACAATTTGCGACTAATAAATAAAATAGGAGTTTCTTCGTTTTGCCTATTGAGCTCTGACAAGAAGGCTCCAATATCAAAAATCTGAAGCATCTGTTTGCAGGATGAAAGTTGTTATAAAATTTGACGACTGTAATACTTGTTTGGAGGCATGCCGAGCACTCAACACTCGTAAGTTTTAAGCGTGTTGAGTGCTCGGCATGCTGACTCAGGGAGCTGGATAAAACCTTTTTAAAAGCTGCCTTTTTTAGCATAACGTTTAAGGGAGCTGAGATCTGGGCACTGTTGGGGATAAACCTTCTGTAATTGTCCAGAGGTTCAAGGAATGCGTGCATATTCCTTTTGCTTTGGGGAAATTGAATGGAAGAGTGAGGTACTGGGTTTTTCAGAACCGGTACTGATCCGGTAACCCAGTGGTGCCAGGGTACACCCAAAGACCTCGGGTACTTTTCTGATTCAGACCACAGAAACTCAGAGTCTTCTAGGTGAAGTCAAAGATCGAATTTATTGGCTGCAACCAAGTGACAAGCGTCCTAGAAGTACAACAGCACGGTTTGTATGTTCTCAGGAGACTGCGTTTCAATGCAAAGTCAGGTTTCCTTATATACAGTTTTTTAAGCTTCAGGCAAACATTCTTGACATTTTGGTTGGTCATTCACATGTTTTCACTACAAAGGAAAAAACAGTGTCATGATGAAACCTCATATTTCATGTCATCCAACCCATAATAAATTACCCAGCAAGGCCTAGTATTTTACATCAGATAAGTGTGGACCCCCAATAAAAACAGGCACCTCCCCCTCGTAAAGTAAGAAGAAGAAAAGAGCAGGTGCAGGTGTAAACAAGATTAGGCAGGGTGTGTGAGCAATAATAAGGGTTTTATGGCATGGTGTGCTTTGATGCTATCTGATTCGGCCACTGGGAGAGGGACTGACCAAACAGGTTTGGCCTGAGGCAATGGTTCCAGCTTGCCCAGGTCAGAGAAAAGTCAATCAAGGTGTACGTGTCCTTGGAATCAAATCTGACTGTATTATAAGCCTATGTGAGGGCAACTTTTAAAAATGGCTGCCGTGTATAAAATGGGAGCCACGAGTGCAGGACGAAAATGGCGATTTCGAGGTGAAAACGCTGCTGGAATTGAGCGAAAATGCTCATGCTTAGTGTACTAGTCATTATCGGTCTTTTGATACTAAAATCGTACTGCTGTGGCAAAGTAAATTACATGGGTCCAGAATTTTTAGAACCACAAACCCTCCTTTTGCCCTTACATAGGCAATAAACCTATTCTCATGCTAATCTGAGTCCAGGTCTATGTTTCTAAAGTCGTTGAGATGTTGCTGTAACATCATCCTAGTATTTAGCTCGTCTCTTGGTGCAGGTTTCCTTATGCATGATGTAACACAGAGGCCACATATGGCAGGACAAAGTAAGGAATACCTCTATCTGCAGTAGGTGGCATAAGATCACACACCCAACGATTAGTGATGTTCACTACTAACTAGTGTTGATGCAGAAGCTGTACAAAAGAATTGCTTACGAATTCTGATCTTCTAACCTGCTCATGTTCAGGAAAAGGGTGAAAAGAGTGCAAAGAAACAATAGTAGGAAAAGACATAGGTTGGGAAGTGGGTGCAGAAGTCAATTGAGTAGAGAAAAACAATCCCACCCATAAATGACAACGTCATGTTTAAAAGACACTAGAAAATACGTTATTAAGAACATACAGACAACGGGAGAAAGTAGTGACCACTATTACAAATGAAATAATAATTTTTCACAACCCTAACCAAAAAGCAAATCCTAAAATTATCTAGTAACATTTTTAGGGCTCCTCTGCATTTCAGTAATTTTGGTATGTTCAGGTGGAACAGTGGTGACTCTCATCAATGCTCTAAGGTGAAAAGGGGGTACTCTTTCCACAGAAAATGGACTTTATTCTGCTTTTACTAAACAGAATAGTACTTTAAAACAATGCCAGCAAAACAATCAGTCTCCTAAAACCTAGCCTATACAATCACACGGAAACCTCTTGTGAAACCAACTATGCCCAGAGTCCGTTCAAAAAGCCTCTCTGGCAGGCTTCTATTGTCCATCAAATTTTCTTTTGTTGTTTTCTTTCGCATGGGCCTCTCAATTCAGGCCTCTTCTTGAGAAAAGTACTGCTTAGTTGGAGTGCCCTCCTGGCAAACACCCACAGCTCACTCGAAAGTCTCAATGTCTTAAAGCAATGCACCAGTGTCTCTCCTCTGTGGCAGACACTACAAACAATGTGCTCTTCATTGATCAAGGGCACAAATCATCTCGTGCAGACCCAAGCACCATTAATTGGGAAATAGCTCAAGCTCAGCAGCACTTTCAGACTCCAACACTCATTATTTAGTGTCAGAGGACGCTCAAGCTGCTCTTTCATGGGCACCACAATATAGTGCCTTTTTCCAAACTTGAAATCTCCGGTGCACTGCCCTTCTTCCTTTGGAGCAAAGAAAAGGGGGTGTGTGGCCAAAACTCAGGCCAAGGGGCTCAAGAGATTGCACACTGTCAGAGGTTACCAGCACATGACAGGTAGAGAAATGAAACCTCAAAACAGCTCTGCCATCAAGAACAGGAATCCTTCTCTTTAGCTCTTTTACACTGAAACTTTGGTTTTGTGATGTCCAACGCCGTCTGATGGAGCAAGTACGATACCATGCGCTGGCGATCGCTGTCCAGCTTTGCTACTTTCTGGGTGCTGAGACTGTAGGGCCAAAACGTCCGTCTTTCATCTGTAGCTGTCACTGATGGGAATTAGGCTTAAATCAATGTCCTGCAGGTTATTATGACTTGATACCCGCAGAATCTAGTGACGTAGGAAATGTGCCACAGTTGTTAGTTCCCTTCAATTTAGTACAAAAACAGTTCATGGTTTTTAACAAGGGGACTGCAAGCAGGTGGTCTGCAATCTTCAAAGGAGTAGCCATACACCATGGGCATAAAATACAAAGACAAAGGCAGAAGGGCAAAACAGGGTCTGTAGCATCTTTAATTGGGTTCTCTCCATTATTCTCTGCCATCTATAGCTACATGAGAATTCTATCTGAATGGATTTCCTCACACAGTGGCATTGTCTAATGGGGTAAACACATATTTTCCTCAATGATTAAGTCTAGGTGTTCCTCCTTATCTTAGAACATCTCAATAGAGAAATCACATGATACCGATTATCAGGGACATGTAGAAACCTTCCTTTAAAAACTGTGCATCAGGTGCACTATGCAATACACAGGCTAATAGTCAAATGTGCAAACAAAAAGACAAGAACTAGAGGGTCCTGATATTTGCATGATTAGGACACATCTGATCCCACCAAAAATTAAAGTAGCAGGAACAGAAGGGAACCGAAAACCAAATTAAAATAGACATTGAAAATTCGTCATGTTCAAAAAGGTAAACATAAGATATCTCCTATTGAGATGGAAAACTTGTCTTACTATAATATTGAGTCAGTTAACCAGTCTATCGCTACCCTGACAGTCAGGCTGGAAAACATTGAAGCAGGCCTAAGGCAAATTCTTGAAAACCAGTCTGGTCATACCAAAGGGAATTATACATAACATGGGGGTCCCTGGTACATCACTGCAGTCTGGAAATGTGAACCTGAACAATACATCAATAATAATAAAAGGTCTGACTGGTGAAAGGAATTTGAAAAAGATAAATGGGACTAGGACATAGCTAAAATCTCAATAACTAAGCATGATGCGACATTGGTCAGGGGAAGTAACAAAAGAAAAAATCTATAGGAAGAACAAAACAATTATTTGGGTGATAGTCAGGCATGTGACACAACACCGAGAGTACGGGTGATACACAAAGGCCAAAGTTACACAAATTTTAACTCTACCGTTGGTGACTACACCATATACGGTACTCCTAGCTAATGTTTCAGTTCCTTCTTCAGGAAAAAATGAAAACCTGGTTTTCTTTTAAGGAACAAGAGCCATATGCTTCTTAGGAAACAGAACATCATTAACTAATGTAATATAGAAATTAGGCCACCTTGAGTCACAGATCTATAATTTCATCCTTAGGTCCAATCAAGGCTACATAAATGTAGGGCTGCCTGTTCCTTTAAGGGAAGGGGCAGTAACGTGACTAACTGCAGGTGACACACTTTGATCCTGTATATCTCTTTTTATTTTCCTTCAATACCATTATAGCCAAATAGACATGCACTGGTGAAGTGTTGTCTCTTATGTTCACAGCATGAAATATCATTATCTGTGGAATTTAGTAACCAGAACAAGTTCAACCAACTGTTGCGTAGCGATGGGCATCGTCATGACCATCCCCTCACAACACAGGGGAGCTTGTAATAGTATCAAAAGCAGCAACAAACATGCAAAAAAAAGAAATAAAAAATAATAAAAACGCACAAAACGTCAAGCTATCAGATATACTTGCTGTGTATCAAGCACAAAAAGCATAGACAAAACAATAGCATGTGTGAATAAGCGGTGACACACAACACCATGTCATGTACTTTATGCACTGTAAACCTGCAGCCCAAAACCCAATATTTGGGCCTGTTTAATTTGTCAGGTTTAAAATCCTTACCCTCCTTTTGACAGTAGATCACCAGGCAATGGAAATCTGCTACTTTTTCTTCTTGCAGTGTTATTAGGCAGTACCCAACATATTTAACGGTATTGTGGGCTAATGTTAAGGCCTGATTCCTGAAGTGAAAACAATACAGCTGTTACATTTCTTTGACGTTCCTCCAAACCTTTACTGAATATTACAATATAATCTAAAATACCTTAGGCGTATCCTCAAAATGGTTTAAGCATCTGGTTCATATGGAGCAGAAATGTAGCGGGGGCACCATATGAACTCAAGTGGAGGAAACCTCGGAAATATACCCACTCCTAGGCTGCTCATGGCTAGAAGTCCCGTGTGTTTTTGTTCTTCGAACCGACTGCGGACCTATTAGAGTCGAAAAAGTTTCATATTTTCATGAGAGGAATTTCTGACCACACCCCAGTTACGAATGAATTAGGGGTCTCCGGTTCCTGTGGTGATTAAACACCTGGGCCCGTATTTATACTTTTTTTAGCGCCGCATGTGCGCCGCTTTTTGACGCAAAACGGCGCAAACCTACAAAATACAATGGTATTTTGCAAGTTTGTGCCGTTTTTGCGTAAAAAAACTACGCAAATGCGGCGCTAAAAAAGTATAAATACGGGCCCTGGTATCAGATAGAGTGGGTGTGCCAAAGATTTCCGCAACCGAAACTGCAGGGCTACTTGGAACTCAACGAAGATTCAGTGAACTCCCCGGGTACCTTGTGGGCGGCGGGGAAGGCGTGCATGCGGGGAATTGCCAGGGCGTATTTGAATGGCTGGGAGGTGGAGTTACAGCAGCAGATACTTTGGCCCGTATTTATACTTTTTTTAGCGTCGCATTTGCGCCGCTTTTTGACGCAAAACGGCGCAAACCTACAAAATACAATGGCATTTTGCAAGTTTGCGCCGTTTTTGCGTCAAAAAACGACGCAAATGCGGCGCAAAAAAAGTATAAATACAGGCCTTTATATTTAGTAACGCAGGTGAAATCGAGATGCAGACACATTTTTGACTCCACAATTACAAATTCTACAGATTCTTCCAGCTCTGCCATGCTCTATTCATGTATTTTGCCAACTCAAAGGCTATCCCTGAATACAGTTCATAAGAGGCGAAGCTCATTCTGGGTCTCCATGGGAAAGGTGGTATTTCCCACATTTATAAATCCCTAGTCGTTTACTCCCCATATCTCTTGGCCCCTTGCAAGAGTGCTGCGAGGAGGAGGTAAATTGACATGACGCAAGCTGGCTCCACGGATGTTAGTTATATCCTTCCACCTCTGGGTAGTGCAACTGAAATACCTCAATCTCACCCAATGCTCAATCCATCGATTCTGGTGAGCTCAGGTGCATCGCTCTCCCTTCATGTTATCGATGACCAGATGAAAATGGTGTTTTTTTTCTATATGGTACGGACCTGCCCAACCATTGTGAACTATTAGGTAAAGATCTTTCAGGTGATTTTACGAATGCTGAGGCATTCTACACAACCTACATCCTGAGTGTCCCTGTTGGGAATACCAGAAGATGTGAGTGGCCCTAGGGCAGAGCGATCTGTAGTGGGGTTAGGCACGCTAATGACAAAACAAGACAATCCATGTATGGACCTTTGACATGTCACCTGCTTTAGTCGCTCGGTGCACAAGCATGATTTGGTGCACCAAAGGCAAGGAATCTATCTACACAGAGATATAGAGTGTGGGGCAAATGTTGGTCCTGTCATGGACTTGCATGACCGCCATGATGCACTGGTGCAGCACGGCCTTATCAGGATGTGTACTACTGCTTGCACTGTACTGTTTATGTAGAATTTTGAAAAACCAATAAAATTAGTTAATAAAAATTGTGAAAATATTTGTGTCTGATGATCACTTTCTTACTTTTTCTGTATCAATAATCCTGCACATTGTTCAAATAATGTAATGGATAAAAATGTATAGATATGACCGGCTGATCATCCCACTGATGTATGTGAAAATAGCAGGTGGTCAGAAGGTAATGTCCTGGTGTTCATCTGGCTTCTCAATGTGATTAAGATAATGCAGTGGGTATTTACCATACTTCTATCAGCTTCTGGGAAGGAGGACCCACTGAGGACTCTATACCATCCCTTAACCTAACAGGGAGACAATGAAAGATACAACACCACCAAAAGAATGGTAGAGAACAATGGGGAAAGGGAAGCAGGAATAAAAATAGGAGAAAACAAGGCCTGGACTCCCAAGAATGGAATGGTCTTGATAATGTGAGCAAGCACTCTATATCAGTATTCCTCATATGCTAAGAGGATTAGGAGAACAGACTAAAGGGACAAGGATAGCAACAGGAAGGATGGAAGTCACAATGAGAAGGAAAGTTAAATAGAGCTATCAGTTAGGAAGGGAAGGCTTCGATGTTTCTCTGGCGCATTGGGCTTTGGTGAGCCTTTGACAAACTGGACACCAGGCAAGAACTCCTGAACACCAGAACAAACAAAGTAGACCACTGAGAGGGGTGCACAATTAGAGGAACAACAAAGGACAAGGAAATATAGGAACTAAAGGGTAGAAGGAGCCAGGGCGAGATGTATCATTTTTTACAATAGTGATTACCTAAATGCGATTTTTAGTGTATTGCAATTAAGTAATCGCTATTGGAATGTATGAAACTCTAAGAGTTTCAACCTGCAATTCGCAATGGCTCACAAATTGACCTATCTCATTCCCCTTTCCAAATGTGTTACCACCTAATTGAAGTAGGTGATAACTGCGATTGTTTTGCGACCGCATTCAAGGTCACAAAACAATCATACATACCTCTACGATTCGGTATTAGGAAGGGACGCCCTTGACATGCCCCTTCCTAATACCAAATCGGTATGTAGTCGCAAATCCAATTTGCGGTTCGGTAACAAGTTACTGAATCCAAATTGGACTTGTTACATAAAAAAATGCATTTTTGTGATCGCAAACGGCCTGTTTGCAATTGCAAAAATGTTTGATACATCTGGCCCCCATAGTCTAAACCGATGGGAACCTAAAAGAGAGGAAAATAATGATCCTGAAATGAAAAATGAGTGTGAACTCAAACAAAAGCAAGAGAAACCTCAGCAGCAATGCAACATGTTGCCAGGCACCAGCTTTGTGTATGAATGGATTTAAGTACTGTCATTACTGCTCCTATCCTTGAAATGCTCACTGTAAGAAGCTGGCTCTGTATATGCTATATCAAAATGTGATACAGTGTGCACACAGTCCAAGGGTTCCCCAGAGGTATAACAGAGTCTAAAGTAGATAATACTAATGCTCTCTTTAGTGGTAGTGTGGTCGAGCAGTTAGGCTTATCAGAGGGTAGTGCAAAGCATTTGTTATACACGCACAGACAATAGAAGAAGCACACACTCAATGACTTAACTCCAGACCAATGTTTTTTATGTTGCAAAAATATATTTTCTTAATTTATTTTTAGAACCACAAGATTCAAGTTGCAGGTAAGTACTTCACTAGATTCTTTTTCACACGTGTATCAACCGTACTTTGTTTGAAATCGATAAGTTATACAGTTTTTGAAATATATGCAATAATCTGTTTTGAAACTTGACAGTGCAATTTTCAGAAACAGTTCCTGGGGAGAAGAAAAGTTAGATCGATTTGCAGGTAAGTACAACACTTACAGTTTCAGTCTCCGTGGGCTAGGAAGTCTACTGGTTGGGGTTCAAGTTAACCCCAACCACCAACCACCAGAAACACAGGGCCAGTCGGGTGCAGAAGTCAAAGTGTAGACAAAATTAACATGGGTTCCTATGGAGCCTAGGGGCACTCGGTTTCAGATCTGCAGGCCGGTAAGTACCTGTGTCTTCGAAGGGAAGACCTGGGGGGTTTAGAGGAGCACTGGGGGGCCACAAGTTGGCATCAAACTTACATCCTCAGTGGCGCTGGGGTGGCGGGGTGCAGGGTTCAAACAAGATGTCAGGTCTCCAATGATTCTCTATGAGGGGACCTTGGGGGTCACTCAGAGGCTGCAGGCCAGTTCCAGGAGGCCGTCTCGGGCAAACCACAGGCTGGAAAGGGAGGAGGGAAACCTGCTGAACGTTGCTGCACTGGAGGTCGGGTTCTACAAAGCCTGGGGGCTATGGGTGCAGTGTGTCTTTTAGGCGTCGGATATCTTCGTCTGGAGCTTCGCGGTCAGGGGGCCCCTCGGGATTCCCTCTGCAGGCGTCATCGTGGAGGTGTGGAGAGGTCATCCCAGGGTCAGCACTTGCTCGGAATCACCTGTGGAACCTCTCTTGCTGGTTGGGCCACCTAGACACGGGCTGTGGGCTTCGGGTGCAGAGTGGATAGAACTCACACATTTGGAGTTCGGCTGGAGTTCTTTGTTGTTGTTTCTTCTTGGACAGGGCCGCTGTCCACAGGAGATCTTAGCCCTTTTGAGTGCAGGGCAGTCCTCTGGAGTTTGGCAGAGGTCGCTGGTCCCACTGGATGCGTCGCTGTTCTTTTGCAGGTTCTTTGAAGCAGAAGACAGGCAAGTAGGGCTGGCACCCAATCAGGTGTTGTCTTTCTTCTTCTCTGCTGGGGGTTTCAGTTATGCAGTCCTTCTTCTTCTTGTCAAGTCACCAGAAATCTTGTGAACTGGGTTAAGGGCGGCCCTTAAATCTTGGATTTAGGGGCATTACAGGGGTCAAAGGGCAGTAGCCAATGGCTTCTGTCCCTGAGGGTGGCTACACCCTCCTTGTGCCCACTCCCTTTGGGGAGTCGGGCACAACCCTAATCGTATTGGTCCCTCTCATCCAAACCAAGATGGAAGATTTCTGCATGGAGGGGATCACCTCAGCTCTGGAATCCTTAGGGATGGTCCTGGCTGGGGTGGTCACTCCTCCCTGTTTTCCCTAATTTTCCCACCGGACTTGATGCCAAAAGTGGGGCTTTGTCTGGGAGTGGGAAACTCCAGTAGATGGAGTGCCCTAGGGCACTGTAATCCGAGGCTTTAGCTTTTGAGGATCAGTGCCAGGTGTTACAGTTCCTGTAGGGGGGAGGTGTGAAGCACCTCCACCCAGGACAGGCGTTGTTTCTGACCACAGTGTACACAAAGGCTCTCACCCCATGTGGTCAGAAACTTGTCTGAAAGTGGCAGGCTGGACATAGACCGATCAGTCCTGCACTAGCGGTTTGGCTAACATACAGCGGGTATCTCTAAGATGCCCTCTGTGTGCATTTGTCAATAAATCGCACACTGGCATCAGTAGGGGTTTATTGTGTTGAGAAGTTTGATATCAAACTTCCCAGTATTCAGTGAAGCCATTATGGAGCTGTGGAGTTTGTAATGACAAACTTCAGGAGCATATACACATTATTAGACTTTTCATGCTTGGCAAGATCTCCCTTAACTTTTTGCCTCTGTTTCCCAGGTTGTTGATGTGTGCTGGACTCTGTTTTTGCTGCTTTTGTTACTCTGGGCACTTTACCACTGCTAATTAGTAATAAAGTGCAAGTGCTCCTTTACAAAATTGTAGGTAATTGGTTTAACCTTGATTGGCATATTTGATTTATTAGTAAGTCCCTAGTACAGTGCACTAGAGGTGCCCAGGGCCTGTAAATCAAATGCTACTAGTGGGCCTGCAGCACTGGTTGTGCCACCCACATAAGTAGCTCTGTAATCATGTCTCAGACCTGCCACTGCAGTGTCTGTATGCAGTTTTTAACTGTAAATTCGACTTGGCAAGTGTACCCACTTGCTAGGCCTAAACCTTCCCTTTTCTTATATGTAAGACACCCCTAAGGTAGGTCCTAGGTAGCCCCAAGGGCAGGGTGCAGTATATGGTTAAGGTAGGACATATAGTAATGTGTTTTATATGTACTAATAGTGAAATATTGCTCAATTCGTTTTTCACTGTTGCAAGGCCTGTCACTCTCATAGATTAACATGGGGGCTACCTTTATATCTAATTAAAGTGTAGATTCCCTTTGGAAGCAGACGGACATGTGGAGTTTGGGGTCTCTGAGGTCACAAGTTAAAAATACATCTTTTAGTAAAGTTGATTTTAAGATTGTGTGTTTGGAAATGCCACTTTTAGAAAGTGAGCATTTTCTTGCTTATACCATTTCTGTGACTCTGCCTGTTTGTGGATTCCCTGTCTGGGTCAATTTGACAGTTGGGCTAGCTGCATCTCACACTAGACAGTGACACAAAGGGAGCTGGGGTGTCGTCTCAATTCCTTGATGAGCCATCTGTGCTAGGAGGGAGGGGAGGAGTGGTCACTCACACCTGAAAGAGCTGTGCCTGTCCTCACACAATGCAGTCTCCAACCCTCTGGTGAGTGTCTGGGGCCTGGCCTGGGCAAGGCAGGAGTTCACATTCAAGAGAGACTTTGCTTTGAAGTAGGCCTACTTCAAAGGAGAAATTGGGTATAAGAGGGGCAAAACCACAGACTTTAGAACACTTCTGGAAACTAAGAGGAAACTCTGCCTGGAGAAGAGCTGAAGAGCTGAGGAAGAAGAGCTGCCCTGCCTGCGACTGTGCTTTCTGGAGCTATCCTGCAGTTGCTGCTTCTGCCAGAGTAAGAGTGCAAAAACTGGACTTTGTGTGCCTTCCATCTTGTGAAGATCTCCAAGGGCTTGATTCTTAGAGCGTGTTTCCTGTTGTTTGAAGTCTCAGGGACAGCAAAGACTTCTCTCTGCCAGCACCTGAAGTCTCTGGGGAGACTCCTATTCTGCCCTGTGGTGCCCATCCAGTTCCTGGGACCCTGAAAGGAGACGCTGGCAGCCAAAGAGGAAGAAATCCACGCACAGAACGCTGTGCGGGGAAAAGATCGATGTGACTCCGATCTGCGGCTGAAGAAACGACGCGCCACTGGCTTTGTGGCTGAGAATCGATGCTCGCCTGCAACGCGACCGAAGAATCGATGCGTGTAGCTGGAGAAATGACGCGCAGCATCGCTGACTGAGGCTGGTGACATCGCAACACGCATTGCGTGGTTTTCCGATTATCGCACGGCTCGATTTCTGACACAAGTATGACTGGGCATGTAAAAACAATGCAAGGTCTGCCCAGGCCCGAGAGTGGTAACCGGATCGACGCATCGCTCTCCTGCGGAGAGAAGAAACAACGTGCTCGACCCGAGGAAAGGAGAAACGACGCAAGGTCTCTCTTGTGAGTGAAATCGACGCATCTCAAGCCCTTTTTGACACACACTCGCCCGTGCGGGTTATTTTTGAAGCACCCAATGTACATTTTCACGCTAACAGTGTTAGTGTGTGTTTAAAACTACATGAAGATATTTTTTTTGCTTTTTAATTGATAACTTGACTGGTGTATTGTGGATTTTTGTCATTTTGGTCTTGTTTTGTTTAGATGAATATTTCCTATTGTTCTAAACCTGTGTTGTCTCATTTTGTATTGTTTTCATTTAGTTACTCTGTGTGTTGGTATAAATACTTTACAACTAGCACTTTGAAGTTAAGCCTACTGTTCATGCCAAGCTACCAAGGGGGTAAGCAGGGTTAGCTGAGGTTGATTCCCTTTTACCCTGACTAGAGTAAGGGTCCTTGCTTGGACAGGGGGTAACCTGACTGCCAACCAAAGACCCCATTTCTAAAATTTGTGGCAGCGGTGGGATTTGGACTTGTATTTGTACTTGACATACAGTAATTAAGTGTACACTACTGTTTTGAGTGCAGATCACTATGTGATCACATACTACTTGTTTGGTGATCTTTGATTTTTTTCTTTTTCTTTCATTTTTCACTACATTCATTTTTGTGATATCTTTAACTTCTGAACTTCATTTGGGAACTTGTTTTCTGCTTTTTGGGACTTTACACTTTTGTTGACTTTTCATCATGTTCCAATCTGGAGATGCATCAGTTGGAGCTGCTTTTGACCTGGAGAAATTGGATAGCTATACCAAGGCTCAGTTAGAGCAGTTCTGTAAAAGTTTTGACTGTCCCATTAAGAGCTCATCCAAGAAGGAGGAGCTGCAAAAGGCGCAGAGGGCCTCGGTGACAGCCAAGAGGAAGAGGATGAGGAAGAAGAGGAGGAGGAAGGGCATTCCATACACAATGGTATTGTGGGTGGGCCTGTTATGACCAGGGAGAGGGTCTCCATGGCAGGTAGCAGTGTCTCATCTAAGGGTCTGACCCCTGAAGAATTACAGGGCAGACAAGCAGAGAGGGAGCACCAGAGGGAGTTGTAGAAAATGAGGATGGCAATCGAAGAGAAAATGTTGTTGTTGGCTCATGAGCTGAGCTTGAGGGAGCTGGATCATAGCAGCCAGTGTAGTAGGGATGGTGGCAGCCACATCACAGTGCAGCCTGAAAGGAGGGTGCACATTCCTAAAGATCATGTGAAGGATTATAAAAAGGAGGACAACATATACTTGTGGTCTAAGGGGTATGAGTCCGCTCTCCATATGAATCTGGTCCCTGAAACTCATTGCGGGATGGGTCACTTTGAGGTAGAGGGGAGGGATACACTGACAACCCTAGGGGATGCTCAGAATCTCATCTACTCTAGCGTGAAGGATGCCCTACTCACAAGGTATGGTCTCACCCCTGAGCAGTACAAGGATAAGTTTAGATCTTGCAAGAAGAAGAAATCCCAAACATGGTTGGAATGTGATGATTCTCTTTGCAGGTCACTGGATGGTTGGGTGAAGGGCAGTAAGATAACTACGTATGAGGAGCTTTACAATCTGATTGCTTGGGAGCACTTGTACAGTTTATGTTTTCTAGATCTGCACCAGCACCTGATTGACAGCAAGCTGACTGATCCCAGGAACCGCTGGGAGAGCACCAGGGTCCAAAAGAGGTATGGGGGAGACCACGCCAAGGGTTGCAGGGTCCCTCTCAGAAGAACGGGGGGTAAGGGTAAACAGGGGGAGTTCTCTAAAGGGCCAAAACTGATTCCCAGGGCAAGGATTCCCAACCCTCCCAGTGAGAAGAAGCCATGGTTCTCCAAAGGGAAACCAGTGGCAGGTGGTCCCCCTGTAAGTGCTATGCATGTGGCCAGGTGGGTCATGTGAGGGGGGACCCCAAATGCCCCAAAAGTACACCGGCACCCACTGGTGCGCCATCCCAGGGTTTGGCCAGTGTAGCGCTTGGGGAGGAGTTGGTTTCCGGTGGGGGAGAACCAGCTGAGATGACCCTTGTCTAACTAGGGGACAGTAAGATTGTCCAGAAAACCCCTAGTGCCTGAGAACACTAAGAAGTACAGGCAGTGGGTGACCATTAATTGACAGAGGGTGGAGGCTCTGAGAGACACAGGAGCAAGTATGACTACAGTGAGGAGTCACCTGGTGTCTGAAGAGCAGATAGATCCCTGGGTACACCAAGTAGTTGCAGTGGACAACTCAGAGTGCCTGTGCAGAGTGGCGCAGGTTCCCTTTGAATGGGGGGGGGGTCTAAGGTTCCATGAAGGTAGCTGTGAGTCCAACCATGCCTGTTGATTGTTTGCTAGGCAATGACCTGAAGGATTCCCCTTGGAAGGAGGTGGAACACTGGTCTCACTTGGAGATGTTGGGTCTGCCTGGGTGGGTATGCGTATCCACCCGGTCTATGGCAGTCCATCGGGGTAGTCAAGAGCCCCTGGAGCCTGAAACAGTGGCCCAAGGGACCACCAAGAAGAGGAAGGGCAGGGGGCGAGGGAAACCGTCCCCAGAAGTTCCCACGGTCCGGGAGGAGGCAGAGTCTGAGGGTGACACCCCAGAGTCTACAGGGGAACAGGTGGCTGAACTGGGGGAGGTCCCTGAGCTGTCACAGGGGCAGCAGGATGGGGGGCCCACCAGAGAAGCATTCTGTGCAGCACAGAAGACATGCCCTGCTCTGCAGGGTTTGCGGCAGCAGGCTGCAGACCAGAAGGCTGGCAAGGAGCTAGGATCACACCTGATTTACTGGGAGGATGAGCTCCTGTATAGTGAGCCTAAGGTTCCTGAGCCTGGGTCAGCCCATGTGCTGGTGGTACCCCAGTGCTTCAGGGCCTTCCTACTGGAGCTGGCTCATGATGTGCCTATAGCTGGGCATTTGGGGCAGGACAAGACCTTTGAAAGACTTATCACCCACTTTTACTGGTCCCTAATACGCAGGTACTCAGATGCACATTGCAGGCCTTGTCAGACTTGCCAGGCAAATGGCTAGAGTGGGGGGGAAATGTAAGGATCCCCTCCAACCTTTTCTAACACTCATTATGGCTACACTGCACTTACAATGTCTAAGAATGGACTTAGACACTGTAGGGGCATATTGCTCACGCAGCTATGCCCTCACCTGTGGTATAGTACACCCTGCCTTAGGGCTGTAAGTCCTGCTAGAGGGGTGTCTTACCTATGCCACAAGCAGTGGTTTGTAGCAATGGCACCCTGAGAGGGGTGCCATGTTGACTTAGCATTTTTATCCCCACCAGCACACACAAGCTGCAAAGGCAATGTACAGGTGCTTGGTGAGGGGCCCTCTAGGGTGGCATAATACATGCTGCAGCCCTTGGGGACCTTCCCTGACCACAGGGCCCTTGGTACCATGGGCACCTTTTAAAGGGACTTAACTGTGTTCCAAGGGTGTGCCAATTGTGGAAGCAAAGGTACAGATTTTGGGAAAGAACACTATTGCTGGGGCCTGGTTAGCAGGATCCCAGCATACTTTGAATCAAAGTTGGCATCAACACTAGGTGAAAGGTGAGGGGGTTACCCATGCCACCAGTGGCACTTTCCTACACTCACCATAACCAGAAAGTGAGGATCTATAGTGAAATTAAATATGTGGTCTACAAATGCAGGTCTCCCCCCATCTGCACTGTCTGCAGGACTTGCAGATTCTGTAAATTTCACTGTTATCTCAGTGGAATATGGGTATCCACCATTAGATTGGCACTGAAGTCATCTATAATTATGACTTGATAAGATTCAGGTTTAATGGGGTATAAGGACTGCACCTCTGACCCCAGAAACGAAAGGGGAAGAAGTGGCCAAACTGTGGGACTTACCTGAGCTAACCCATTGACAGCGGGAAGGAGGCCCCACCAGAGAGGAGTTCTGCACAGTGCAGAAAGTGTGCCTCACTCTTGAGGGCCTTCGGAAACAGGCCAAGGCACAAGCAGCTTGTGACACCTCTGGATCTGACCTGATTTACTAGGCGAGGGATCTCCTATATAATGAGCCTAAGGTTGTTGAGCCTGGGGCAGACTGTGTGCTGGTGGTACCTCAGTTTTTTAGAGCCTTACTACTCTGTCCGGCTCATGATATGCCACTGGCAGATCAATTGGAGCAGGACAAGACCTTTGACAGGCTTGTCACCCACTTCTATTGGCTCGAAATGAGGAAGACCTCAGATGCATTCTGCAGGACTTTTCATACCTGCCAGGTGAGTGGCAAATCTGGGAAGAGGTGTAAGGCTCTTCTTCAACTTTTTTCCTGTCACTTAGCACCCTTTTTGAGTAGGTAGGCATTGACATTGTGGGGCCTCTGGACTCCAGGACAGCCATGGGCAACAGGTTTATCATGGTCTTGGTGGACCATGGCCCAGGGTACCTGCAAGCAGTCCCTATGAGGATAGTGACTGTGCCCACTGTGGCAGGGGCACTTTTGGGGATACTTACTCAAGTGGGTTTCCTCAAGGAAGTGGATCCGACCGGGATACCAATTTTATATCGCTGTACACGAAAGCCATGTGGAAGGCATATGGTGTTACCTACAAGTTCACCACACCTTACCACCCCCAAAGCAATGGTTTGGTTGAAAGGTTCAACCATACACTTAAGGGCATGATTATGGGTCTCTCAGAACCCATGAGGCATAAGTGGGATGTCCTGTTACCATATCTGTTGTTTGCTTACAGGGAGGTACCTCACAAGGGGGTTGGCTTTAGCACTTTTGAACTTCTGTATGGGCACCCTGTGAGAGGGCCTCTAAGTGTGTTGAAGGAGGGCTGGGAGCAAGCTCCCAAGATGCAACCCAGGATGTATTCAGTTACATGCTTGCCTTCAGGAACCAGACAGCCTGCTTCCGGAAACTTGCACAAGAGAATCTGGAAGTCAGCCAGGAGATCATGAAATGCTGGTATGACCAGAATACCACTCTGGTTGAGGTTCAGCCTGGCCAGAAAGTGTGGGTGATAGCCACGGCAGAGCTCTCCAAGACCATTATCTGGGCCTTTTGAGGTGAAGGAGTGCAAGAGCAATGTCACCTACCTGGTGGACATGCAGACTCTTAGGAACCCTTTGAGGGTTCTACATGTAAACCACCTCAAGCCACACTTCAAGAGGTCTGAGTTGACCATGCTCTTGGTCACAGATGATGGGGTTGAAGAGGAGAGTGGACATCTCCCCAACCTCCTGTCTTCCAAAGAGCAGGATGGGTAAGTGGAGAGTGTGAACCTCACCCCTTCTCTGACCCTAAAACAGCAGGGGGACTGTCCTAAGTTACTGGGATAGTTCACCTCAATGTTCTCGCTCACTCCTGGAGTTGCCCAATGGTGTAGCCATGACATTGACACTGAGGACAGCCTACCTGTTAAGCAGAAACCTTACAGGTTGACTGATAGAGTGAGGAACAACATCAATAAGGAATTTGCTAAGATGCTGAAGTTAGGGGTGATTGAGCACTCCAACAGTCTCTGGTCAAGCCCAATGGTTCCGGTACTCAAGGCTACTCCACCCGGTGTTGCACCTGAACTGGGGTTCTGTGTTGAATACGAGGCGCTCAATGCAGTCACTAAGACTGGTGCGCATCCCATCCCCTGAGTTGATGTGCTCATTGACCGGTTGAGAGATACCAAGTTCCTCAGCACGTTTGATCTAATATCAGGGTACTGGTAGATTGCCTTAACCAAAGGCCCCTGCCACATTCCAGAGGCTGGTCAACCAGGTCCTGGCTGGGCTGAAGGACTTCAGTGCCTCCTTCTTAGAAAACGTTGCTGTTGTCAGCTCTAGCTGAGAGGACCACTTGCACCACCTCCAGGAAGGGCTGAGGGCCCTGCAGAGTGCAGGCCTCACTATCAAGGCCGGTATGTGCCAGATAGGGCAGGGATCTGTGGTGTACTAGGGCTACCATGTAGGGAGCGGCCAGGTGGTGCCCCTACAAGCCAAGATTGACAACATTCTGGCTTGGGCACCCCCAGGAGCCTTTCCAGGTCTCACCAAGTGCTACAGGAGATTCATCGAAGGGTATGGCACCATAGTTGCCTCAGAGCATAGTGTGAGAGTCATGCTTTCATAGGTAAACAAAGAGAGCCTAGATCAGCCTGTAGCCTTCATTAGTAGGTTCCTTCCTAGGGAACAGAGGTGGAGCACAATAGAAAGGGAAGCTTTTGCTGTGGTCTGGGAGCTGAAGAAGCTAAAACTCTGCTTGTTTGGAACTCTTTTCCAGGTTCAGACAGACCACAGGCCTCTCAGACAAATAATGCAGATGAGGGGTGAGAATCCCAAACTGTTGAGGTGGCCCATCTCCATATAGGGAATGAATTTTATCATGGAACACCAACCTGGGACAGAACACACCAGTGCTAATGGTCTCTACAGGTTCCTCTGCCTTAATGATAAAAACTCCCAAAAGGTTAGATAGTTCTCTCCACTTTAAGTTGCGGGGACACATGTTAGACCTGTCAGTCTTTGTTGTGGTTTCCCCTGTCTTTTTGGCTTCTGACCTACTGTTTTTGATCCTGTACTGAATTTGGTTTTTGTTGGCTTTAGGACTCTGGGCACTTTACCACTGCTGACCAGTGTTAAAGTGCAAGTGCTCTCTATCTAAATGGTATTGGTGATTGTTTTATCCATGATGGGCATATTTGATGTACTAGAAAGTCCCTAGTATAATGCACTATGCGTGTCCAGGACCTGCAAATCAAATACTACTAGTGGGCCTGCAGCACTGATTGTGCCGCCCACATGAGTAGCCCTGTAAACTTGTCTCAGACCTGCCACTCCAGTGTCTGTAAGTACTGGACCTTTGACCCCCATAAAGTTAGAATCCTTCTGCACTGAGGACATTCTGCCAGAAAGAAGAGCTGGATGCTGGAGAAGGGACTGTCACTCTGCCTGTTGCTTTGCTGTACTGGCCTGCTGCCTGCTGCTTCTGTCCTGGGAGTGGAAGGACTGGTCTTGACTTTCTACATCTTACTTTCCAAGGTTCTCCAAGGCCTTGAACTGAGCTTGGGCCTTGTTACGAAGTCTCAGGGACATCAAATAGTTCATCTTCCAGCACCTGGGCTCTCTTGCTGAGAGTCCTGACTTGTCAAGTGTTGCCAAATCCAGTCCCTGGGCACTTGGGAGTGAGTTATAATGCAACCAAGAACCAAGAAGAAACCACGTACATTGACTCCAAAGCGACTTCAGAACAGGTGCCGCTGTCCAACTCTGTGCTGCTGCCTGCACTGGAGTTGTGGTCCTGGCTGCAGCATCTCCAAAGTCCAGCTACAGCATGAGTCCCGAGTGCTGTGTCACCAATGTCTGTGACATCCGACTCCGTTGCAGTACCTTTCGCCTGTAGTGTGACTGCAACACCGCAAAGCCAATGCCTTGCATCTTGACCTGCTGGATCCATTGACCCCGCCTTGTCATAAGAAACCAACGCCTCACCACCAATGCCGCATCACCTCCCCTGCAACTGCAAGGAACCAATGCCTCACCTCCCCTGCCCATCAGTAAGGGACCGGCAACTCACCTCCCTCTTAGTAGTAAAAAACTGATACCTCATTGGCTATAGTGCTGTCTCACCTCCCCCAACTCTGTGCAACGTCTTTGTTTCCTCATTTTCCAAGGTAGTGTACCTGGGATCCGTGCAACTCTATGACCGGCCCGCACACCCTTGTGAGCAGCATCAGACTATTGGGAAAGACTGTGAAGATTTAGGGCCAGATGTATCATTATTTTGAATAGCGATCACCTAATTGCGATTTTCTGCAAATCACAATTAAGTAACGGGTATTTGAATGTATGAAACTCCATACGTTTCATTTAGCATTTCCCAATGGCTCACAAATAAACCTACCTCATTAATAGTCATGAGGAAGGTCACAATTTGTGACCCATTAGGGAACGCTAAAATCACGCGGTTAGCCTGGTGGGCTCAGCAGACCACCATATCTGTGATTGCTTTTTGATAAAGCAATCTTTTTTTTAAATGCAGTCTGTTTTCCTTAAAGGAAAACTGGATGTGTTTAAAAAAGAAAAAGGAAACGTTTTCTTTTCATTTACTATAAGTGGGCAGTGGACCTGGGACTACTGCCTGCTCTTAAAAACTGTTTTCGCTTGCATTCACAAGTAGGTGATAAAATGCAAATGTTTCACGACCGCATTTTGGTTGCAAAACATTCCTACATATCGCTGTGATTCAGTATTAGGAAGCTACGCCCTTGACACGCCCCTTTCTAAGACCGAACCAGTATGTATTCACAATTCCAAATTGCGATTGGGTAACTTGTCACCGAAATGCAAATTGGAACTGATACATACTAATATGCATTTTTTGTTTGCAAATGGCCTGATCGAGCCGTTTGCAACTGCAAAAATGGATAGTACATATGCCCCATAATCTTGGAAAATTAATATCTTTGCTTGTATACGTTGTATTTTTGTCATTTCTGTCTTGTTTTACTTAGATAAATATTGTCTATATTTCTAAACTGGTGTGGAGTACTTTTGTGTTGTTT
Organism: Pleurodeles waltl; assembly: GCF_031143425.1. Classification (NCBI taxonomy): domain Eukaryota; kingdom Metazoa; phylum Chordata; class Amphibia; order Caudata; family Salamandridae; genus Pleurodeles; species Pleurodeles waltl. Next base: position 524,740,115 of record NC_090442.1, read on the forward strand.
TCACTGAATCACTGTTTGTGTGTACAAATACATTGCCTTTGAGATAAGCCTGACTGCTTGTGCCAAGCTACCAAGGGGGTGAGCAAGGGTTATCTTAGCTGATGTTCCGGATCCTGGCGGTGGCGTATCCGGAGTTGGATGGGCACTTGAGGGCATCCCAGCAGCCACAAGGGGGTGAGTACCATCACATCCATTTGACGCTGCGCGCATTACGAGGTGTCAGGGTGGGGGAGATGTATAATGGGTTACCCTAGGCCAGGGCGAGCTTTGTAGGCAAGGACCCTTTGTGAGGCAGGCTATGTGGCACCCCAACCCCACCAGTGGTAAGAGCCATCTACACCTAGTCAAGCTCCTGTGACTTCCAAGTGTGCAGCAATCGGGCATAGGCCTTGTACCCCATGGGCATGTGTTTAATCTAGGAACACTATGTGCATGGCGTAGTGCAGAAGGCTGCTGTGTCTGTAGTGTCCGCCAACGGTAGTGGTATTGCATGCACTGAACATGTCTTTCTACTGTCTTTCCGCCACCCTTTTTGTGGTCTCCCTTTTCCTGTGTGCAATAGCATCATCCGGCGGAGAAGCAGTGGCACCGGAGCAGGAGGGAGCTGCATCCCACTTGGCCCTGGAGGGCGAGACAATGGAGTCTGAAGCCACCAGTGGGACGGAGGGCGAGGGGGGCTCCACGGCGGGGCAGGAGGTGACAGCAGCGACAGCGACTCCTCCTCTGAAGGGAGCTCCCTTGCAGTGGCGGGTCCCTCTGTGCCCCCGCATCAACAGGTACAGCCGCCACCCCTCCTACCAGCACCGCCCTCCCAGCAGCCCCTCAGTGTGTGTCCCATGGCCGCTCACCCGGGAGGGTGGGCATCTGCTTCGCCCCAGGCACCTCAGGCCCTGCCCAGTCAGCCCTGCTGCCCTCAGTGAGGAGGCTATTGACCTCCTGAGATCCCTCACTGTTGGGCAATCTACCATTCCGAATGCCATCTAGGGTGTCGAGAGGCATTTGCAACAAACAAATGCATACCTGGAGGGCATTCATTCTGGCCAGGCAGCCCAATAGAGAGCATTTCAGGCTCTGGCCTCAGCACTGATGGCAGCCATTGTCCCTGTGTCCAGCCTCCCCCCTCCAACTTCCTCCACCCAGACCCAATCCCCTGTACCTCAGCCTATCCCAAGCACACCATCAGATCAGCACGTACACACCTCATCACACAAGGATGGCTCAGGCAAACATAAGCACCACACATCCCAGAGGCACTCACACAAGCATCATTCCCATGCAGACATACCAACATCCACTGCCTCCACTGTATCCCCCTCCTCCACGTCCTCCTCCTCCCTCCCTGTCTCGTCTCCACTCACACCTGCATGCACTACATCTTCAGCCACTACCTCCATCACAAGCACGCCCATCACCACACACCGCTCACGTGCACTTACCACCCCACTAGCATTCACACATCCCCTGTGTCCTCTATCAGTGTATCTGTGAGCCCTCCTCCCAAAGTACACAAACGCAGGCACACACCCACCTAACAGCCATCCACCTCACAACAGCCTCTAGCCCATGCACCTTCACCCCAATTCAGCAAAAGTACACCTCCTACAACCACTACCTCTTCCTCCACTCCCAAACCCACTCCATCTGTCCGTCCCAGTGTGTGTAAAAAAAATTCCTGGCTAACATAGACCTCTTCCCTACACCTCCTCCCCCCCCCGTCCGTCCCCTAGGGCCAGGCTTTCCAGGTCCCAACCCAGCACCTCAGCCACCACATCACCAGGCACAGTGGTCCCAGCAACAGTGGGCTTTTGGAGTGCCCCAAGCATCAGGGCAGCCAGTGTGCCACGGAGCAAGGGCAAGGACATTCTGCCACCTGCGAAAGTAAAAAGGTTGCCCACAACCCGGAGGGAGAAGGCGAAAACACCTGCCACCAAGGGCTCAGGGAAAACAAAAGGGGATAGTGGCAAGACAGTTGTGCCACCATCCAAGGTGGGGAAGGGCCACAAAATCAAGGGCAGGTCCAGATAGGGCATGGTGGCACCGACTATGGGACCAGTGTCACACCTTCTGTCCACGTCGACGCCAACCGGTACAGCGGAGAAGACTGCCACCTGCACCGCCACATGCACCGGCAGCAGCACCGCAGTCACTGAGCCCGCCACCAGCACTGCAGTCACTGAGCCCTCCACCAGCACCGCCACCACAGAGCCCGCCACCAGCACCACCACCACAGAGCCCGCCACCAGCACCGCCACCAGCACCACCAACAGCACTGCCGCCACAGAGTCTGCCATCAGCATCGCCACCACAGAGTCCGCAGCCAGCACCGATGCCGCAGAGGCCGCTGCAAGCACCGCTGCTACAGAGTCTGCAGCTAACACCGATGCCACAGAGTCCGCCGACAGCACCGATGCCACCGAGGCCGCCACCAGCACCGCCGCTACTGACACCGCAAGCGGCCCGCGACATCCTGAGCCAGTGGCACCATCGCAGACATGGCTGCCATCCCCAGTGGTCAGTCGACCGAGTCTGGTGGTCATTTCCAGGAGCCTGGGCAGCTTCCATGATGCAACACCTTCAGTGGAGAAAGGCATCCACTACCTAAGTCCTTGGCAGGATGAAGCACTCTGGGCACAAAGCCCCCTCCAGAACCAGTGCAGAAAGGCATCCACTACCTCTGTCCTTGGCAGGATGAAGCAGGATGAAGCACTCTCGGCACAAAGCCCCCTCCAGAACCAGTGGAGAAAGGCATCCACTACCTCTGTTCTTGACAGGATGAAGCACTCTGGGCACAAAGCCCCCTCCAGTACCAGTGGAGAAAGGCATCCACTACCTCTGTCCTTGGCAGGATGAAGCACTCTGGGCACAAAGCCCCCTCCAGAACCAGTGGAGAAAGGCATCCACTACCTCTGTCCTTGGCAGGATGAAGCACTCTGGGAACAAAGCCCCCCCCAGAACCAGTGGAGTATCATATCCACTACCTCTGTCCTTGGCAGGATGAAGCACTCTGGGCTCAAAGCCCCCTCCAGAACCAGTGGAGAAAGGCATCCACTACCTCAGTCCTTGGCAGGATAAACACTCTGGGCACAAAGGCCCCTCCAGAACCAGTGAAGTATCACATCCACTACCTCAGTCCTTGGCAGGATGAAGCACTCTGGGCACAAAGTCCCCTGCAGAACCAGTGGAGAAAGGTATCCACTACCTCAATCCTTGGCAGGATGAAGCACTCTGGGCACAAAGCCCCTTCCAGAACCAGTGGAGAAAGGAATCCACCTGAGTGACTGTGACTTTGCATTCCCCAGGATAAAGCAGTGGGAACCCACCCACTGGAGAGACTTGAGAGACTGTGGCTTTGCACTCCCCAGGATAAAGCAGTGGGCAACCCACCCACTGAAGAGACTTGAGAGACTGTGGCTTTGCACGCCCCAGGATAAAGCAGTGGGCAACCCACCCACTGGAGAGACTTGAGAGACTGTGGCTTTGCACTCCCCAGGATAAAGCAATGGGCATGGAGCTCCCTCGTGGAGCACTGGCATTGTGCACTCATCCGGCTGAGGTGCCCCCCCTTCCCTTCCCACTGAGGTGCCTGTTTCATTTCGATCTGATGCCCCTGCAGTGTTCTCTCCATTTGAAGTCTGGTATCGAGTATGGGCCTCGCTCATACATTTTGGGCCTAGTGGTCCATGGACAATTATTGGTGCACTATCCGGACTTGTATAGTTGGTGTACATAATTGTATATACTGTATTTCAAGTTTTGACTACTGTTTTTTTCATGATTACAATCGATCAACTCATTTCCTTTTGTCCTTGCGTTCTTGAAAGGGGGGTGGAGGGGTGTAAATGTAATGTTGCAGCATGTATTTGTGTGTATCTTGTTGTGGGTGAGGGTGGGGGTGAGGGTGTTGCGTGTTGCATGTGTGTGTCACTCTCTTTCCCTCCCACCTCCCCTGTGTTGTAGGTGCAGTACTCACTGTGGTAGTCGCCGCCGCCTTTGTTGCTCCTGATAGAGGAGCAGGAATACCATCGCAGGGAGTATTTGGAGTTCTGTCTCCATGGTATCCTGGTTCCTCGTGGGGTGTGGAGAGGTGAGTGTTTTCCCTTCCAAGTCCTGTTTCCGCCATGTTTTTGTTCGTGTTGGTTCCGCCCCGGAAAAGGTGGCGGATTGGCCTCTCATAATAGTGTGGGCGCTACATTGTTTTCCGCCTGTCTGTTGGCGGTGACCGCCGCGCTGTTTGTACCGCCATGGCAGTCGGAGTGTTAAAGTGGCTGTCTATGTTGGCGGTTTCCGACACGGTCGTGATTCTATTTTTTTTCCGCCGGTCTGTTGGCGGTATTACCGCCGCTTTAACACCGACCGCCAGGGTTGTAATGAGGGCCAAAGTAACTAATCTATTTGATCTTAGTAACGAGAACAATTCTTTGTAAATACTGGAAAGAGAGCGAAGAACTATTAGTGTGTTAATGGCTGACCATCTTACACAGGTAGCCATGCTGGATACACAGCTTGGAATTACTGTAGAAGTGTGGACATTGTATTGTGAGTGCGTGAGTTGAGTTAATGTTTTAAACGGTCCAATGATTAGAGGCCATTCTCAGACCACACTAGGTCAGTTTGATTTGGATCTTTTATGCACACAGATGATAAGATTGTGAAAGAATATAGAGAATGCTGCTTACTATGTCATGAGAGATTTGTTTCTGGTGAATATGCGGACAAGAAAAGGAAAATAAAATTGAATAAAGTGCTTTCAAGTTCCAATGCTGTTTACTGAAATTCCAAACATAATAACGTTGAACTTGCTGCCATTGAAGAAGGGTATATTTTATGCAGGAGGATGCTGTTTAACTGTTTGTTTGTGACAAAATCTTCATCATGGATGTTATTTCAGAATAAACATTTATCAGTTCCCCAGACCATCTTAACATTGAGGCCATAAACATTGCGAGATCCCTTGTAGGCCTTCCTTTTCTATTGGTAATTCCAGGTCCCCTTTAAACAATCAATTTTAAACTTCCCTATTCAAACAAAGACACTACTTTAAATAATTTCTTGACAAATCAGATTAAGGTGTTAACTTAGATCTTGGCGGTAACTGTCACGCCACAGGTTTTCCATCTGAAAACTTGTTCGCCACCATGACGGTCCACCCGCCTGCCGGTTGGTGGTGGTACTCTAGCCCTTTTACCACTGAGCCAATCACAGTGTGCAATTCCACTGACGCTACTGTAGTGGCTAAACCTCCACACCTGAGTTGGTGGATTGGGAGGGATATAAGCACAAAAATCACCTTGCTTCCACTTTTCACATTTCCTGGTGCCAATAATCTGATCGTCCGGGTACTATCTTTGCAGTTGCTACTGGACAAAGACCAAAACTGACCCTATCGTCACCAGAACAGAAGGTAAGTTACTGTATTACCTGTCATCTATGGATTTGTGGCTCCTAAAGTCACTGCCAGAAAGAACCTCCTCTGCAAGGGTTATCTATGGGCCAGAGATTAGGCACCTCAGTGATCATACTAGGGGGTAGTCCTTGGGTTTGGGAGGGATGGATTTGAATTTGGGAGGGGTGGTTTGGGGTTTGGGAGCGTTGGTTTTGGGCTTGGGAGGGGGAGGATTGGGATTTGGGAGGAGTGGGTTGGGATTTGGAAGGGCTGGGCTAGGATTTGGAAGGGGTGGGTTGGTTTGTGGAAAGCAGACAAAGACATCTGGGTAGGGTGAACTTAGATTTGTGAGGAGAGCTCTGGAAAGAGAAAGGGATAAGAGTCAGGGCAAATAAAGGATCTTCTTTGGGGAAAAGGGTAGGGTGACCGGGAGGGAGTTTGGGGTGGGAGGTAGAGGGAGTGGCTGTGTACGTTATGCATGTGTGTTTTGAAGGCATCAGAGGGTTTGGTGTATGAGCTGTATGTTTTGTTTTGTGTTTCTTACTGATTGTCTGTTGGGTGGGTGAGTGTGGGTGTTTGTGTTCAGTATGTGTGTGTGTGTGAATGTGTCTGTTTTGGAGGTGGTGTGTGTTGGTGTGGTGTCTGTGGGTGTGCTGGTGCATGTGTGTGTCATGGTGGGTGTGCTGATTGGTGGTGTGCTGGTGGTGTGTGTGGATGTCTGTGTCATGGTGGGTATGGTGTCTTCAGGTGAGCTCGTGGTATGTGTGTGTGTTTGTATTGTTGTGGGTGTGATGCCTTTGGGTATGCTTTTGGTGGTGGTGGGGTATGTGGTGTCTGCATGTGTGTGTGTGTGTCTGTGTTTTTGGTATGTCAGTGTGAGGATTTGCAGCTTGTGGTCATTGTAGTGGGTATGTGCAAATATTTGAGTGTATTCGTGATAGGGCTGGGTGGAGAGATTGTGGATGGGAAAGGGGTGGGAGTCTGGTCATGAGGTTTTGCGCTCAAAGAGGATGCCAGTCCGTGGAATGACCTCTGCAGGCCAGCCAGGACACCGTGAATGCCATCCAGGTAAGCCAGAATCTGGGTATTCTAGTTGGCCAGCCCCTGGATGGCATTCAATAATATGGTCTGGCCTACAATGATAATCCGTAAAAGATCGACAGCCTTCTGATTGAGTGCACCCTAGGACACCAGGGCAGGGGAGAGGTGCCTGTAGCAAAGTTGACGCCATCCCTTTTAGGGGGGCAGCTAAAGCCAACTGGGAGGCAACAAGCAGGAGGGTGCAGATTGGAACAGTCACTCTGGGGTCTACCACCACTAGGAACTGGTCTTAATTAGAGGCCTCTGAAGAAGATGTAGAGTCACTCATGAACTCCTTGCCAGTCCCGTCACCCTCCGTGCCACTAGGTCTCTCGGTGTCAGTGGTGTCCATACCCGAGCCACAGTGTCTAGCTTCTACCCCAACGACGTAGCCACTGTCACCTTCTCCTTGCCAAGATGATGGTAAAAAGACAAATACAACAGTTTGAGGGTATCTGTACAAATACAATTGACCATGAACTTTGATCACACAATATTTGCTCAATGTCTAGAAATTCCCCATGCTAGCTCCTATATCAGGTATGTTTTAGTCTCTTTTCCACTTGTAGTACCCTCCATGACAAAGGACTTTGACAGCATGACTAAACACATAGGGCTTGCAACATTTCAAACCCACTGCAGTACAGAGCTCAAATATATTCACATTTCCAAAAGAGCCATGTGTTGGGCTGGAATTTGACTTCTCAAGATGGGATACTACAACATCTTTGTGATGTACCCTTCCATCTGCAAATATCCCTTAAAATATCACATTTTTTACCATCTTTGATTTCACCTCTGGATAGAACTAAGGACACCAAAATGTTGTTAGGGGGACGTGTAACTCTCTCACCAATGTGGGCACATTCCTGTCTGTTGCAATCAATGCAGTTTGGTATACAAATTCATTTTGTTTCACACATATCGACGTACATACACATTTGTGAAGGACTAAGGTGTCATTCCAACCTGCTATTGTCCACATGAACTGACTAGAAATTTGCTGTACAAACAGGTTTCAAACATGTTCCAGGAGCATCCCACCTGACCCAATCATAAAATAGGGCATGTATGGTCAAACTGTCCCTCATGACATAGAGAAAATGCAGGTACCCTTTTGTTTGCATGCAGCTATTTGTCTGCTCAAAAAAGTACTTGACTTGTGATAAGGAATCTAGTGACAACCGTCAGCACACAGCAATACACCAGACACTGCATCAGACACTGTCTGATTAACTTACACCTCCTCAAGTGCTCTGGATGTGTCAACCATCATGTTGATGACATACAACATTGCTGGAAATTCAAAAGGTTAAACAGGAAAAATTGCTACTGACAATAACTTAGCACCTCAATGATACTGTTGGGCCCTTAACTCCCAATTAAACTCCGGGTAGCCCACCGGAAGGATGCAGTCCATTAAGAGGGTGAGGCACACCTGCTTGGATCATTGGGAGGACTGCCCGAGCTGCCCTTCTGAAGACTTTAACTTCAAGCGTCGGAGGTCCTCTCAAGGCAATGCAGACTGCGCTGCTTACTGATCCCCGTGGATGGCCTTCCAAATGTTCCACTTTGATGAGCTTTGACCTGTATGGTTGATAGAAAAGAACAAGAAGAGAAGTTTTGAAAGATGTGGATTATCTGCAGTGCTATGACACATTTTTTTGGCACCCCTCACGTGCATTGACCAGACAGTTACTTCATCTTTTCCATGAATATTTAGATGTTCCTAGGAAATACTGATTTACAGTGATCTTTAGAGCACCCTCAACACTTTATATCTTTTCATGTTACCAATTCAGCCCCAAACATCACCTTGGCCTGGGCCATGAAACATTTCCTGATGGCAGACCTACTCCTAATTACTCACAATTATTGTGAGCTACTAAAGGCAAAACAACCTGTATAATCCTTGAACATAACCCCACGCATAGCTACATTGGCTTCATGTCTAAACTCCTAAGAGTCCTAACCCATGGTTTGCATCTCATACAGTGACTAAGGGCAGTATGGAAGGGAAGCTGTGTGTCAGCCAGAGCAGGGATTTGGGGAATCTACAAACAAGTGTGTGGGTAGGAATGGGACCCACTTATATGGAAGATTGAGAGCCTGTGGCAGTTGAGCTTCCAGCACAGGAAATATACTTTCCCTATATGTGGCACTATGGTATTTTTAAATCATACACAGCATCATATTCCACAATATGGGTTGTTCTCCCACTTGGCAGGACAGCATCAGACAACTCCATAACTTTAAAACATCTTCTTCCACATAATATCACTATCATTTGGACATTGGCTGGGCTGTATGTTGTCACTCGTGTTACTGGTACACTGTCTACTGGCTACTGGTAGTAAGCGTCTTGCAGTGTGTCTGATGAATCTAGACTTGTGAGTGACATGGACATATGTTACAGCCTTCATCTGCCTTCACATTTCCAAGCACAGACATTTTTAACAGTGACAAACAGCATTCTGTCCTTGTTAAAATCATTCAGTCCACTACACTCCAAGCACAACACTTCACCAATTAACAAAAACGGACAAAATAGCCTGCAGACAAAAAAGGAACCAGTTACTTAGTCAAACATTTCCCAGTCAGACATGTACCTTTTCCTTCCGGCCCTCATAGAGCTGGCTGTACAGGGAAAGGGCCTCCCTTGCAAGGAGCTCCAGCTCCTCTATGCTGAAGGCAGGGGCCTGTCATCTGCTTTGCCCAGCATCCTTGCTCCCAGAGGTCGGTAACAGCAGTAAAAATAAGGAGGTCTTGTTGGCTGCAGTGTTAGGAGGCAAGTGAGCTTCTTTTCAATATGCAAAATACAAAGTCATGAGAGACACAATCCGTGAAGGAGACAAACACAGCCATTTGCTTTTGTGCATAGCCATCCCACACATAAGCCTGTGGCAGGGTCCATTATGGGATGTTCCCCTTCCTACATGGTCAACGTCTGCCGACGCCTGTTGGCTTGCGAATGTCATGATGGCAAGATCAGGCAGCTGCTATTTTAGGGTGTGAAGCTGTGTACTTAGAATTTGTTAGTGCATCAACAGCATTCAAAATGGAGGGTAGTGTAAATATAAATGTCACATATGAACAACAATGTTTTTGGGGGAGACATGACACACTAAAAGTGAACTATGTCTGTGGCAGTGATTGTGCTGCAGGGGAAAAAGTACCTCCGTTGACTGTATTTTGTAAAAATTAAAAAAAAATCTAGGTGGGACTAATACATTTCAAAAATATTATTTGCACATAATAAAAAAGTAGACTGGTAAAAAATGGATTTTTGAAGTAAAACATAACTTGAATTCATTGTCTGTACATATGTGGCATGAGGTTCATAATGTTACCAAGATACCAGATGTGTGTTGATTATCAAGTTATGTTGTGACCAGTTAAGCTGTTATTTTCTTTTCCATACATGCAGACATTTGAAACCAGGCATGGGTAGGAGATGACAGCCTCAGATCTTCAGGCTATTTCCAGACCTTGACCCCATGGAAGAAAGGGAGGTTACAAAAATGTTTTGGCTAAATAGGGAAACTACCCTAGATTGTGTCACCAGCTGGAGCCTGATCTCCTGTCTCACAGTATGAATACAACAGCTATAACACCAATGGTGAAACTCATGGCAGTACTTCATTTTGTGGCCACTGGCTCTTTTCAATACACTGTGGCAGTATCTGGGGGCATGTCCCAACCAGCTTTCAGTGGTGTGCTACAAGAAGTCCTTTCTGCAATGCTGAGAGACAACAACAGATGCATCCAGTTCCCACAACAACAAGATTTGGCCACTGTGAAGGGAGAATTCTATGTTTTTGGTGGCCTACCACATGTGGTTGGAGCAATAGATGATGTGCACATTGCCTTGATGTCACCACCCACAAGGGAACAGGATGTGCAAGTTATCTGCTCAGCGGATTTGTACATCTCAAGTTTGTGTGCCCGCTTTCCTGGGTCAACATATGATTCATTTGTACTATGGAACAGCATCATACCCATACACATGTTACAATTAGGACAGGAGAGGGCCTGGCATGTTGGTAAGTACAATATGACTTGAGGATGATTTGCTTGAATCCTAGTTTAGGAAGGTACAGTGGCTTGATATGATACTAATCTATTGATATGTTGCTTCCATGTAGGAAGCTCAGAGTATCCTACCCGACCATGGTTGTTGGCACTGCTGAGGAATCCAACAACACCAGGGGAAGTCTGTTATAATTAGGCCCATAGAAGAACACAGAGGCCAGTGGAGCAGGCTTTTGGGCTCCTGAAAGCCAGGTTTAGGTGCCTTCCTCTACTAACCTGATAAGGTGTGTCAAATCACAGTTGCCTATTGCATGCTACACAACATCACCCTTTGACAGAACATCCCAATCATTGCAGATGATGTAGACTGTTAAAAGCCACCAGGTGAGGATGTTGAAAGGCTCAGTGAGAAGAAGGTATTGACCTTTATTTCATGGTGTCAATGTCATGGTTTGTCCACCTCTAAATGGCACAGACTGTTGTGGTTATGCATGGTTTGTGAAACTCAGCTCTGATTTCTTCCAGGACTTGTAGCCTGCATATGCATGCTACTAATACATTAAGAATTTGTATTGTTTTTTTTAATGAAATGGGTAACACATTACCTATTTGTCATTTCTAATTTCCCTTAGCAAATAAATGTTCAGAAGACTGGAAAACATGATGGTAGAAGACAGACATGACACATAAAATGTTACAATAAATCCAACAAGAGTCTTGAAGTTTGTGTCCAAATGATTTATTTGCATGACACAAAAGAAAAGAAAGGTGAATCAAAAAATGAGAAAATTAACACAAAAAGTCTATCATGGTGGATGAAAGTCTAGTAATAGAGCCAGAAATAGGTGGGAGTCCAATGTACAAAATACTGCTGTCCTCAGAAAAGGTAAATGTGTACCTGAAATAGTCCACGGAGTGAATGGTAAACATGCACTGGAGGAAATTAGGATGTGCATCTTTTGGAGGTGGAGGGTCTTGCCATCCTCTCCTGATGGTCCAGATGGCCATCCCCTCTAAGGAGGATGGGGAGCACAGGTGCTGGGACTAGGGTGGAAGGAGCACTGGTGTACTTTGGCCAGATGTAGAGGGACCGCAGACAGGGGCAGATGGAATGGGAAAAGCCCCGCTCACATGGTGGTAGATGTTGCAAAGCACCCCAGTAAGGGAGCTTGTATTTTCATTGTTTGAGCATTTCCAACAAGAGCTCCATCTACACCTCTTTGATCTCCTAGAGCACAGTTACAACCTAGCCCTTCACATCGTGGGACTGGTGTACTGTTTCCAAGACTTGGTCAATGGTGGTCTGACTGACAAAGAATCCAGTGGCCTCACATGGCTGGCCCATAGATTCCCTCATTACCTTACGCCCTTGAAGCAGTGCGCACATCCTAATGGCTCTTGGCATAACTGGAGGGGGTGTTGGTGTTGACTCAACAGGAGCCAGGACTTGAGGGCACAGGGTTAGTGTGTAGCTCCTTGGTACACAGGAAGTGGAGGGGTCCTCATGCTGAGATGGTATTTTAAATGGGGTGGGAGATGTAAGTATGGGCCACGTGAAACTCACTGGAGCTGTCTGGCCAGATAGACCAGATGGACCAGCTATCTCCAGATCATCCAGACTTGCAGAAGTGGATTCCTCACTGAAGGCTTGCTCCTGGTCTGAAGAGAAGGTGTCTTGGGTGACAGACGGTGGCCCACTGGCACATGGGGTTGGGACCTGATAAGAATGTAGAGAATATGTAATTATTATCTAGTTTGTGCATCATATGTGTCTTTGGCTTCAAATGGAGCAACCTAAAAACAGTAACATCGGACTGATAGAAGGATTGGGCCTTTGTGTAATAATCTTTGTTTTACACATTCAGGCTGATATACACAAAAGCGAACTGATGTTGTAGAGATGTCCTGGAATATAAAATGTGATTTCTGAAGTGAACCTTACATGTACCAGACATTCAAGTCAACACAGTGGTGAATATATTAGAGTACTAAACAATTCCAAGGCCTAGCGGGCTAAAAAACATTAGACAAACTGTGGTTCAACCTGATATCACAACTGGCTTTGGTCATCATAAGGACATGGCTAAGTACATTGTATGTCGATAGTACTTCTATTCAGCATACCACATCACATGGTAGTAAATCTGTGATTCAACACACTATGAAGTATGTAAGCATTTGCATAATTTGTTGTAGCTATGAGAAGGGGTCACCATGGTTGTGGTACACAACAAATGACATTTTCATCTGTAGCATGACATGGTGACTATCAAATGCACAGGGTTCTGAGATTATGTGCACATATGGAAGTAAAGGAAGGTAGGGTGTCATTGCCTTGCACTATTGTTTTGCAGTTACCTATACAGGATATCAAGGGAGTTGCAGTAATCTGTTGACACCATTGACAATAATTGTTGAAAACTGAGTTACACATATCTCGTTCAATGACTACAGTGAAGATGAACACACATTTACAACATGGACACACATATGGGTATGGTGTAATCAGTGAAAAACACTTACAGGCAGTATACCTTCCTATGCAAGTAGATTGAGTTTTGGACCTGTTTCTGGGAGAACAACAACATACATTGATCGAAAGCAAGGGTCTACGCAAATGCAAGGGATGAGCCATTGGGAACAACACATAATCTGACAAAACATATTGCACATTGTTGTAAAATAGAGATACACCCATGATGCTATTAATTGGTATGACACAAGATATTTTGTGGAGTCATTTTAGGTATATCTGATTTGATAAGGGTGTTGAAACATTCTAACCATCCTACTTAAGGGCAGGACTCCATTTGTGATTGCTGAGACTTTGCTAGCTGAAACTTATCAGTCTCTTCTCCACCGGGCATTGCAGTCAAGCTTTCAGGATGTAGGATCTGCAAAACCTTCTCCTCCCCAGGGAAATAGTTGTAATTGGGGGGCTGGGAGAAAGATCAGTTGTTTTGTACTGAAAGCATCCCACCTAAAGACATAACTAAATGTTAGGAGATGGCTGCAGATTAAAAGGTTTACGTTCACGGCAAGTGCACTGTTAAAACTTTTGGCAGAGTTCAGTGGAATACTAGGTGTGTTTGTCCTTGATCTGTTGAGTAGACCTTGGTCTTCCTAGATTTTTAACTGGAAATGTTGTGTTTGGTGGACTAAGTGGTGTGGGCTTGGTTATCGCAATTCCTATAAGGATATTTGGTTTTATTACACCAAGGTAGCACAAATCATAATTTAGTATGCTAGTTTCAAAGTTCTTTAAGTCACTTATTCTGGCTTGTCAGATCTTCGAGTTTATGTGCAATGCTAAGCAGAGTCTTGATTTTTCCTAGGAGGAACAGAAAACAGACAAGAAAGTCTGTCAGAAAAACCATAAGACATAGGCACATTATGACGCCATGGCCAAGCAACCCCGGTGCCGTTTAATTAATCAACAGGATTCACCAGGACAAAAATAAGTTTGTTCTGTTGACATTCACACCTCTGTTTAAAGAATTCAGGTCTTGTAAATTACTTTCTCACCAATACTTATTTCCTCTGTCATTTCCCCTCAGTGTAACATACACATTTTCTAAGACCAACCACTTCCTCCACACTTGCCCAAAGGCTGGATCACGAACAAAGGGAACAAAGCTCCTGGCTATGCCTAACTGTCTGTTAGTGGAGAGCAATCGAAATTGGTTACCTGATAAGCATCTTCATTCAGTGTACCTCTTCTTCTGTCTCAAGGTTCCTGGTCCTACTCCTCTTATATGCATGTCTCATTCTTTGTTGACGATTGTCCTTCCAGCTGTACATCTTCAGCTCCTTCTCCTTAAACGTTCCCTCCAGCCATTGTTGTTAAATCTAATACAGCATCTGAGGTCACTTCCTGTATGTTCATTGCCTGCCTTCCATTTACGATTCAAATATCCAGCCCCACCTGATCCTCCTGCACATAAGGAAAAGTGGGTGAAGAATCGTTCCCATCACATCCGTCTCCCAAAAAGCTTAGGTGGGAGGCTCTAGCTAATGTGTTATACTTTTAAAAAGCTACAGATTCTGGTCTTTTACATATTAAATTGAAAATACAAGACTTTAAAAATGTCTACCTCGCTACTCTACTGTCCTCCTACACCTATATTTTGTCAGTTCAAAAAACGTGAAAATAAAATGTTAGCCTAATGTGGCCTAAAATTCAACTGTGGGCCCTGCAGATGCATTTGGTTGATCTTTATAAATATCTATTTTGCGTTTCCTATTAGAACGTTTAAATTAGGACCGTGTGTATCATTCACTATTTTTCTTTCATGTGTGCTCAATTTAAAGCTGCACTCAGCACGATTTGGAAGAATTTTGCTTAAAAAAGTATTGTAAATATGTATTCGTGTCTTTGTTTTTTTAATCAATGTTGGCATGTTTGCCACATTTAGAATGTGTTTTTTTCCATTGCATTTGTTTCGATGATAAAACGTCAGCCCAAAAACGATGTACATTTCCATGACATAAAGATATTAAAACGCCTGATATTTTCATGAAATGTACACATCTTTAAATTCCCCACATTCACCCACACCTTCCACGTTATGTATTGATTGCTTCCTTGCTAATCCTCTTTATGTCAAATAAAAAGTTGAAGTGCTCTGTTCTGTTGATTTAACATTCATTTCTCAGTTCAATGCCTTCTTATCTTCATTTCTGTACTGAGAAATGTGCATTTAAATAGGGAATAATGCGTCAACATGACTATACATCTTTTATCTTACTGCGATAAGATATCTCTTTCTCTCAAGCGTGTTTCTTACAACTTCTGTGCCTTAAACTTGGATCTGGCAAAAATATCTGTTCAGCGTGCAGACCACCATCAATTTACAAAGCCATCTGTCAGGAAGGCGACGCAAGATAAGACGATTGACCTATTTTTCTCCCCGGCCAAAGACTTAACATAAACAGCTATTGACTGGACAGCATTTTGATGAGCATAAATTGGCAGAGTGTTATTTACAGATGCAAGTCAACAGTTTACAGCAAATTACCCAAGACAGTCACGGCTGCTCTGTAAACTGCTCCTGACATCTCCAGGCATGATGCCAGGAGCAAAAGATGCAGCAAGGAGCAAGCAAAGCTATTTTAAAGAACTGCGCATCAAATCGGCCTTACTATACTAACTTATAAGTCACTTTAGTTTTAATACCAAAGATATTCTATGAGGAAGGAACAGCCGAAATCTGTTCTGCTTTTGCACTGCCCAGTGGCCTTCTGTGGCTATGAAAGTCATGTTCGCTGGGACTCTATTGAAAGGAACACATTGGGACTCGCTTGATGACAGTTCTAAATCTTTCCAATGTTTAACTCTAATCCATGTGGGAACGACATGCAGAACAAGGGCTCTCAATCCATGCACAATTAATGTCAATTGTGTCTACTTGCTGTGGCCTGGTCCCTGACACTCACAATAAATAAAGTATTGCTTGCGGTCCAGGGATATCTGCAGTGTCCAATAAAGCTAGGTAAGAGATGGGAGAGCGAATTGTAACTTTAATGGTCTGTGTAATCTTCTTTCCGACTAAGCCGCATCTGGATTGAGGTTGTGAACTGTTGCATTAACAACAGTCAAGACAAAAAAGAGCCTCGTCAATCTTTTTCATGCCATAAAGTCACAGCTGCTGAAAGCATGGAATACACCCCCTTGTGAAAACACAAAGGGGCCCTGGTCTTCATCAAGGGCTGCTTGCAGGAACATGAATCGCTCCAATGGAGCAATGTAGGAAACGCAGCCGGGGCCCATTGCCTTGCCAAATGGAATGATTTTGTTTAGAAGTCATTTTACAAGTAAGGAACATTCCATTCTGGCTCAAAGTTGATTTTAATAAAACCTCAAGTGATTGTACTTGCCATCCATAGTATTAACATTGTTTAGAACGAGATAGTAAATGTACACATAGTACTATCAAATGATTTGCTAGTATACATAGCAGCAAAAATAAGATGTACGCTGTCTCAGGCTTCTTGATGGCTGGCAATGTAGCAAGCCCAACTAAGACGAGCAGGTGACACTATTGCACAATGAAAGCACCTTTTCGTTTTGGGCTTTCCACTTATAAATCACTGTTTTCAGATGCTATTCCACCTGGTTCTGTTGAATCAAACCTAAACGATAACCCACAGGGTTCATTTGGAGGTTAACTCCTGATCGGAAATGTCGGTTTCCAGGGGCAGAAAGACATCTGGTTAACTGGTTAACGATGGAAACTGTAGCAATGAGAGTGATGGCTGTTACAGCAGAATGACAAAATAGAGGCCTAATTCGTACTCGGCCATCAATTAATAACCTTGCCCAGCCTTGTATTTTGTCTTTGGACTGGCTGGATTGACATAGTGTTGTTCACATGGGGCTTTACCTACCACATAAGAAGTCTGTCTTCTGATCTAAACGTGGCATTAATGATTAGGCAACTTAAAAGTGGGTGGGTGGTCGCTTCTGGTGTTATTTTTTGTTTTCATAATAATTGACATAATGGGGCAGTGAGATCCATTACATGAGAGAGCCACTAAAATGTACAAGTTGTGGGGAGTAGCACAATTCATAACTTGCTAGCTATGCTGACGACCTTGCAATATTTACTGCTTTACATTGAAAATGTGACTTATAATAATACACATTGTTGCATGATAACTCATTTAAAATACTAGCACTTAATCTATTCTCCAACAAAACACACTTCTCAAAACATTGACAACTGTACTGTTGCTGTATTGTTCCTTGCTTGCTTAGTTGGACACCATACCTTGAGCACAGTGTCTGACGTTTTCCCTCTCTGCACATGATAAGCTTCGAAAGGTGTGACATGTATACCTTGTATGGAAAATTTAGTTTAGCATTGTGTAACCTTCTGTGGAAAGGTAAAGTCAAGCTCACAGCAAGACCATGACATCTCCTCTCCATAACCTGCCAATCATATTCATATACATATGTACATAGAAAAAACTCTGACATAGATCTATGATCAAGAGATGTTACCCAAGAATCAGCAGACTAAAACAGTCCATTTATCCATCCGAGTATTTTCTAAAGAACACTAGTCACTTTTCTTGATTAACTTGATAAGCAGTGTTATATTTACAGTTAGCAACAATTTTCATGCCGGTGCTAAAATAGATATCTAAATAAGACGTGTGAGCAGGCAAAATTTCACTCCCACATCTTTTGCAGTGTTGCTGAGTAGCAACTCTCAAGAGGGCAGGTTGTCTGAGTGTGATGTGAAAAAATGCCCTTTTTGTGTATTCACTCCCATTTTGTTAGCTAGATCTTGCTGCTGGTTTCTTGACTCTGCCCACTTGAGATACTGCTGTCCTTTGCCCGGAGGATGTGCTCTGACCCCTAAAACGTGTGAAATCAGCTAGCCTGTTGATTGGCATATGTAAATTACATATAAGGCCATGGGATATGGTACCAACATAGTACCCAGGGCCTGTAAGTTGAATGTCACTAGTAGACTTCAGCACATATTGTGCCACTACTAAAGTGACAACACAAAACGCGTCTCTAGTCCTGCCCCTGCAACGTGCGTAGGCAGTTTTAAAAAGTTAAATTTGGCTTGGCAAAATAAACCTTTTGCCAAGCCTAAAAGTCCCTTTTTAATTAGTATAAGACATCCGTAAAATATTTACATTTTACATGCCCTGGCAGTGAAAAAACGTCAAAGTTGTTTTTTGCTGTATCAAAGCCATGGAAAGCAGTGAGTAATGTTGTTACACTTTGTCAGGGTCTCAGCATTAAGGTGGTCTTCCCCCCATATTTTTGTATTACTCCTCCATTTTCACTGATGTTATTTTTGTTGGCCTTAGAACTCTTTGCACTTTAAAACTGCTAACGACTGCTACAATGCATGTGCTCATGCGCTAAAACATGGTAACAATGGCATACGCCTAATTAGCACATTTAATGTACTTATGCGTCCATGGTAAAGGATGACTACATGTACCCAGGGCCTATAAAATAAATGCTTCTTGTAGGCCTGTAACACTAATTGTGCCATCCACTTAAGTAGCCTGTCAAGCATGTCTCAGAACTGCTTTTGCAGCTAATAAATGCAGTTTTAAACTGCCAATACGACCTGGCATAATGAACCATTTACCAGGCCTGAACGTTCTTTTTTAATACATATGTCACCGTTAGGATCGGTCCTAAACAGCCCTTAGGACAGGGCACTGTGTTTTTAAAAGTTGGGCATGTACGTTAAAGTTTTACATGTCCTAGTAGTAAAAATCTCCTAAATTCATTTTCACTACAGTAAGACCTACCTCTCCCATAGGATAACAATTGGGTTACCTTATTACATTCAATAAGTGCTAACCTTCTATTGGTAGCAAGGAGAAATGTTGAGTTTGATGTCTAAAGAAGTGTAACTTAAAACTATTTTAATGGTAAAGTTAGATTTTAAGTCACAGTTCTCAATATGACGCTTTTAGAAAGTTGGTATTTTCTTGTCCCACTCATTTGGTGCCTGCAACCTGTATCCTGGGTCACATGAATAGGCATAGCTGGCAGTTGGCCTTTGTGTATTGCTTACAGACAGTGAGACAATGGGGGAATAAGGTTTGGAGGGAAAGGTCGTCTCTGACTTGATAGTGGGAACGTGCTGTCACCTACCCAACTTGCACCTCACAAATGCTTTACCTCAGTACACCCACAAAGGTTTTCACACTAGTCTTATGTATTACCACTGTTGCCCCAGCCATCTACAATGTTCCTGTTGCTCCTTTCATTGGTACCCCATCATCCTAGTCTGTGTCCTTTCTGTCAGGTTCTGCTTTTGCCCCCAGGTATGTCTTGTTCTCCCCTCTCCTGCTATGGTTTTTGGTGGTTTACTATTGATCCCTTATTCGAATAGACAGGATGGAGCCACTTGTTTATCCAGACATGTTTCACTATAAAGGAAGGATACACCTGTTTATCCAGACTTGTTTTCACCAGCTGTCTGTTTACCCAGACTTGTTTTCAGCAGCTGTCCATATGCAAATACTGTTTCATACATAACAGGTAAACAGTTGCGTATTGCATAACAGGAAGAAGTCAGAAAGTTCACATTGTTTTTCCAGCAGTTGTTTTTCCAACCACTTGCCTCTTGCATCACAGGAAGGAGCCAGGCAGCTCACATTGTTTTGCCAGCTGTTGTGTTTGTAAATACTTGCCTCTTGCCATACATAAAGGAGCCTGAAAGTTCTAGACTGTTCTTGTGTCATTATAGCATTTATATAGAAGCACACTTGCATCATAAACCTGCTTGCCTCTGTGGATGGCAGAGGGAAGAGCTGCAGTCTGCTCGCTGTCCTGGAACTCAAAGATACTTACCAGATGATCCACTTCCAGGTTGAGTTTCCAACTTTGGATGCAAGCTGGAATCCTTGCTGAGCTCAGCACTGCTTCACCAGCCCTGTGAAAGAAGAAAAACAACAAAAGTCAAGAAAGCTAATTTAAACCTATCTTAAAGAGGTTCTACAGCACAGGTAGCATTTGACTACAAGGGAAACAGCTTTGATCAATTGGAAGCGTTATCCAAAAGCTAGTGATTTGTGATTCTTGCTTGTGAACTAAAAGGATTTTGGACCTTAGAACTTGTTTGCAGGACATTCTTGTTTGAAGCAGGATGTGTCCCATTAGTAACTCAGAATCAAGCCAAGATGATTGACCACATTAAGAGACGATTGCTAAGTATCGTCGGATTGGAGTCAGATCCTCAAGGAACTATATTCACGTAATCTCTGAAAGAGGTGGGTGATGAACATTAAACCCAATAAAAGTGTAGAACAGTAAATCATTGAATAGAACTCTGACGTCCCTAGTAATACTGTTTCTCTCTTTTAAGGAATATGTAACTTAAAGTAAGAGGCCTACTGCAGAGGGCAGCGCTTGATGTAAGGTGGCGTCCAGATCTCCAGTAGCTGAACTGCCAATGTTTCTTTTATTACTTTATAACACCGCACCTTCCGGTCCGGGACCCTTGGTGGCTGATTGCTCTAACTGCAACATCAAGAGGAGTACTAGAACAAAGTGGGGGCAAGACATCTCACTTTGTGGAAAATCCTGATCTTCAGGTGAGTGTAGAGTGTCACATTTTGTGCTCCGAGAATGGCTGAGGCCAGGTCAGAGAGGAAGGAAATTCTAAACACCTCTGTAAGTGTAAGCCTCCAGAATCTTCTTCTACTTCAAAGCTGGCACCAGGTATAAATATTGGATCCTCAGAACCAAATCTTCAGCATACCTCTAAATATGTGGATGTCTCAGAAGGACTGCTCTGTTGCTCTACTGCAAGAAGGACTGCTACTCTGCTGCCCTGCTACATCTTTGCCCTGCTGACTGCTGCCCGTCTTCCTCAGTGAAAAGGACTGGACCTGCATCTTGAACCCAGGACTACTCAAGTGAATCCAAGGGCCAATTGGCTGGCCTCCTGATTAGAGCCTCAGGGACAGAGAAGAATCCAACCACCTTGAACCCAGCACCTGGACTTTCTCTGCTGTGAGTCTTTCCAAAAACTGTGCAGAACAGTAGAACAGTGCAACACATCTCCTTGCAGTTTCACATTGGAATCACTACTGCGTGACACATACTGAGTGCAGGACCAAGAACTGCAGTTTGCATTTCCACAAAACTGGCGCTGTGCAACGTGTCGACAACATAGGAACTTGGATCGCAAATATCTGTCAACAAAATCCTCAATGATGATGCAGGACCTTGCATAAGATGCCTTGTTGATGATTTCAGCAGAATTGCCACTGTGTGAAATATCCTCAACGCTGGACCTCACATCGCCGTCCATAGTTCATCAGAACCACCTCAGCGCAACTCATCCTTTTGGGATCTCGCAATGCTCCACAACCAGGATTTAAGGTACTTTGTTCAGTGGGCCTAACTCGGACCTTGTATCCAGCCCGCACTCCATAGCGGTCGACCTAAACTTGTGACTTTGTCCCAGTCTGGTGTGACCAGATAGACACAGTTGGCTCTTTGTGCCTTTAGGCACTATTTTCACTGGAATCTTTAAAACTGCAATCTCTGTTTCTACTGATAGATTTTTTGTTGTTTTGGTCTCAAATAATTTATTACATTTTACTCTATTGTTCTAAGTTGGTGTGGCATTTTTCTAGTCTCATGTTTTACTTTACTGTTTGATTTGCTGCATAAATTCTTTACACATTGTCACTAAAGGTAAGCTGACTGCTTTGGTGCCAAGCTACCAGAGATTAGGCGCATATTTTAATGTGGTGTTGCTTGTGATTTCACCCTGGCAGGAATTGTGGTTGCTCCTTGAGTAGGTCTTCATGCCCCCTCAACCAGTAACCCAATTCCCCACACATGTAATATAGTTAACTATAGATTGGCACTAGCTAGAACAATAATTCAAACACTCATTTTCATAGTTAAACCTAATCCATCCTAATATTAAATTTGATGTTTTTCTGTCAATTTCAGAAATAGTGACTTTATATAGTCACTATTTTTATACCTAAAGTAGCCTTTTCGGAGTTGCTCCCCAATTGTTACCTGGTACACTTTCTTCCCCCTACAAGAAGATGTGAATAGCTCCCATGAAAGGGAAAAAAGGGCCTTGAGCAGAAGGAGGTCTTACCCAATCCTGACGGATGGCCTGGTTGATGTGCGTACCAACTGCACAATCCTCAAAGGTCACAGGCAGATGTAACAGATGTAACTCATACTTAGTCCTATGTTTTCCACTGTCTAGGTAGTCAAGATGGCACCAATTCTAGTGGGGGGACTGTTTAATTCAGAAATGGTTTTCAGGGGGAGTTTCACATTTCCCTAGACTCACCTCAGGGATGTGCCCTGAGCTCTGCACCCGGTAAGACAGGTTCTGCTATGTTGAGGTTTGGCATAACAGTGCACTGTGGGATTGTTTAGGGCCAAGCTCCCAGGAGGTGATCTCAAGAAGGTAGAATTGCCCCTGGGGTCTTTTTCCCTATTGGTTAGGGAATCTCCCTCACCCACAAGTTAGTACAGGCATAAATGTGGCATCCAGTGGTACCTTGTTCAGAACACATATGAACCAATGGAAGACAGAAAAAGGACTGCACTTTTTGTTGAATCTGTTGAGAGAAACCCCAAGGGACGGACTTTCTCCCACTTGTACCCAGGATGGAGAAATAGACTCCATGCGTCCATTGGCTGACCTCCTGTTCAGCTACAGGACCACAAAAGCTGTAAGAAGCCCACTTTTTTCCAAGAGCCCGGTTGACTGGTTCCAAATGGATGTGCCCTGGTCCCTACTGGTGTCTTCTGGGAAAGTGAGTTATGCCCACCAGGCCCTGGAACCCTGGCTGGTGCTAGTGGGTACTCCTCTGACCCACAAATCTGCAATACTGGACTCTTAGAAACATTTTCAGGACATTTCTTCCAAAGAACCAGTGGAAACTGGGACCAATGTTAAAGCTCCTAGTTTTCCCTGCTGAAAGGATTTTGACGGCAAGCATAGTTTGTAAGTCCAAACATAGAGGGACTTCACTGAAGCTGATGTCCAACAGCAAGACCTTCCTGGGTACAGATTCCAGGCCTCTCCTGCTTAGAGGCTTCCTGCCATCGATGATAGCTATGCCCAATTTCCTGCCCAAGCTGAGGCTCACACAGAGAACCTGCACTTCACCAGTCTGCCATCATCAAACCTGCCTTCAGATTTAGGCCCTCATTCTGACCTTGGCGGGCGGCGGAGGCCGGCCGCCAAAGTCCTGCCGTCAGGTTACCGTTCCGCGGTCGAAAGACCGCGGCGGTAATTCTGACATTCCCGCTGGGCTGGCGGGCGGCCGCCTTCAGGCCGCCCGCCAGCCCAGCGGGAAAGAGGCTTCCACGATGAAGCCGGCTCGGAATCGAGCCGGCGGAGTGGAAGCTGTGCGACGGGTGCAGTTGCACCCGTCGCGTATTTCACTGTCTGCACAGCAGACAGTGAAATACATTTAGGGGCCCTCTTACGGGGGCCCCTGCAGTGCCCATGCCAGTGGCATGAGCACTGCAGGGGCCCCCAGGGGCCCCGCGACCCCCCCCTACCGCCATCCGGTTCCCGGCGGGCGGACTGCCGGGAACTGGATGGCGGTAGGGGGGGTCGGAATCCCCTCGGCGGCGCAGCTAGCTGCGCCGCCTTGGAGGATTCCAATGGGCGGCGTGTTGCCGGTCCGACCGCGGCTTTACCGCCGCGGTCGGAATGCCCATTGGAGCACCGCCGGCCTGTTGGCGGTGCTCCCGCGGTCCTCCAACCCGGCGGTCATGGACCGCCAGGGTTGGAATGACCACCTTAGTCTCAAGTCTGACCAGCAAAGATTCTATTTATAAGAACCTTTCTCTAGTCGAAAGATGAAGTTTCCACTGGGACAAACCTGGCACCTATACCTGACAGGAAGTAGCTCATGGTCAACCTAAATTTTTGACTTGGATTTAGTCTAGTGGGTACAGGTAACCATGAATGGCACATTGTACTCTTAGATTCTACTTAAACATACTAAAAATCATATCTACGGTTATCTACATCTAAATCCAAATGTTGGCCTTTTGTCCATTTGTGTCTATTTGTTCATTAAACTTAACTCTATTTTTATAAATTGGAGTGGGATTTTTATTGTGTTGTGCTTTCCACTTTTTAACTGTGTTGGGAGTGATAAATTCTTTATGCAGTTCTCCCAAGTTACTCCAAGGGCGTGCTGGCTTGCCTCCTGTTCTTCCGAAGTCTAAGGTGGACAAAAGACTTTGAACCATCATCATCCCCCGCACCTGGACTTTTCTTGCTGCAAGTCTCGTCCTGTAAAGTGGTGTCAATCCAATTCTGGGCCTTTGGAAGTGGGTATAAAGTACGTGCTGAAAGTGCCAAACACACATTTATCAGAACTGATGCATTTCCTTCAACGCCGGTGCATCACTGCTCGGGGACTTTGCATCGCCGGTTGGGCGGCTAGACAACACTGCATCGTCTTCATTGCAAAGGGTTCGCTGATGACGCATCTCTGACTGCATGGATCAGAACTCCATCCAAAGGGATCAATGCCGACGCATTGCATCCTCTGTTCCTCACATCAGATCTTTGATATTGACTCATCTCCAGCCACAAGTACTTGTTCAGCAGGACAAGGTTGGTCCCTGTATTCTACCCGTGCTACATCGCGGTCTGCTTGACTTTTCAGATTTGACTCAGTCTAGTGCGAACAGATAGCAGTTGTTACTTCGTGCTTAAAAACAATCCTGCTGACACCCAGACACCCTTGCACCATTGTGCAAAGGTGTCTGTGTTGGCACTAGACAGCAATTTGTGCTCCAAAGCAGGGGGAAAGGACAGAAATGCACTGTATCTTGTAAATACGGTGCATTCCTCCACCTTTCCCTGTGGCATAGGGCAGTGCAGCAGGGTCACTTGCCGGGGTGCCCTGTGCCTCGGGGCTTGTAAATATGCCCCACGATTTCTAACACCAATCCTTGAAAGGACCTACTATGAAGGTGATCTTTTGTCTATCTTACCTATGTCTATTTTTCTATTACAACCACTTCCCCTCTCTTTGTCTACCTCTACCTATGTCTCTGCTTTTCTCTCTCTCTGCCCAGTGTCATCGTAAGGACTTTTAGTGACCTGTTTCAGCTGTTTTTTGTGTCACCCCATGTCATAAAATTTGAAATCTAATTCAAATTGCGTGGCTTCATGTGAGCTTGAATTAACAGAAAATGGTAATAACATTCAAGATCTGCTGAACAGAGATTCCCAAAATATGTCTTGCCCTGGGCCCCAAAAATCCTTAAGATGCTACTTACTGAATGATGGAAGGAGGTGGGACAAATGTGCCTGGTTATATTTCTTACACAAGAAAACGTTTCTAACAAAACAACATACACGCCAACAGACCTGATTCAGACGGGAGACTCCAGAGTTTTGCAGCCAAAAATGTCTTTATTTTACCTGCCTTGCGCTTTCAATGTTTGTCAATGGGAAAATGCATTTCCACGATTTTTTTTCAAAATCTTCCACGTTCCACTTGTAAAATGTTAGCATGCATGTAACACTGACCATTTAACCCTGACTTGCCAAATATCTAAAAAACATCTTATTTTCTGGATGAAGACCTTGTTGAGTTAAGCTGTATTAAAAATTATGTATTTTTATAAGACGATGAGTAATATAACTGTGTTCAGCAATTATTTTTTGCCATTTTTGGTCTTGCTTATATCTAGTGGTATGCATGCTTTTGAGCACATATGATTGCACTGAAAGGGACCAAGGACACAAGTTCTGCTTTTACTTTTAATTCTGGCAAGGTTGCACAGTGTCCTTTAATATCAACTTACCTCCCACAGACTTTGTGGGGCCCAACCATGACACAGTGACATGACACACAGCAGAGTCATTGATGCAAAGCAATGAGCAATGCAACAAATATAAAATGGATGCCTAAAGACATGGTTTGACTACTATGTTAGGGTAAGATTACTGAGCCCCATTTCAGTGTGCTAGTTTGACAAGGCTATCAAATGTTAGATCTGACAGCTTTTTAATTCACATGACACAAGCTGGGGGCTTTGGGTGTCACACGTGCTTGGAATTCCTACGCAACAACCAAATGTTGGCAGTTTCATTAAACTACCTTTAAACACAGATGCCATGTTTGCTGTACCAAATGGGTTTGTAACAGTAGGGTTCTTTTAACCACTTTTTTCATTTCTTCATAAGGAAAGGTATTCAGTACATAAGAAGGTGAAAAACATTGTAGTGTATGTGCTATGTCTGTCCTTGTTCGTCAATGATTGCAATGGTACACAACCACTGATACACAAGTTTCTAGTTGAAAATTGGGAATATTGCACACCAGTAAACCAGTCTAATGCAATATTATACTGTATGGTGAGCTACATATTGCTTGGTCATGTTTCCTATATGGACAAATTAAAGTAGTCTGATTGCTTTCAAGCATGTCGCACTATAATTATTTATGGCATTGTGAAGTATCTGGAAGGCATGGCACACATACATTAATTCAATATAAAGCAGAGGTCTTCAAACTATTGTGTGCACCCACTGCCTCCCCCAGTGGTCCAAGGCCACATTCCCAGGGGGACTCAAGTGTCTCTCCAAGTACTTGCAAATGAAGATGGCATTAAAGCAAACCTGTGTTTGTATGGCGCATTTCAAGATCGTCTTCATTTACACACAGCCATAGAAGTGCATAAAAAGGATGGGCACTGTGATCATAAGGGAAATGGGGGTGGGGGTCAGTGAGTGTGGTGTTAGGCTCAAAGAGGTGGTTCACAAGGACAAAAATACTCTGTAGGTATTATGTTTTTTTTTTCCTTCACGTATCTGCATCTAAAATAATGAGGCCCCAGCTTAAATGAAAAAAATGCAGGTTTAACTAATCTGTGGAAAATGTATTCTTTTAGTTATGAAACCTCATTTGGTTAATGCCATCACTACAAATGTCTGTGTGTGTGAGACCAGAGCGACACTGAATGGAATCCTAGCTGGCCGCAGTGTGGAATAGTGACGTGTATTGATAGTGCTACGAGGTCCAGACTGTGACAGCAAGAACTGTGAATGTCATTATTTTAAAATGGTATTACAAGCAATGAAAGCATGGCTGCTGCAATATGATGTTGTGTTTGAAGTAAAGCAAGGCTTTCAAAATAAATATTGTAGCAATAAGTAATGAAACCACACCTAGTGGCAACATTTTTGTAAATCTCTCTATTACTCCAGACCTCTGTTGACAACACCCTTACATTACTTCTTAAAAATCATACCTCTTTGTCACCATGTGACTTCATCAGTTAAAGACTGGTGAGATGGCATATTTCTTCTTTAGCTCTCTGCACCCTCCCCCCCCTTTGCTTTCAGGTAGAGGCACCTCAAGGTCAGAAGTAACTGTTTAGGTACAGCTGTTTTTGTAAAAGATGAGTCCAGGGCTGGCAGGGAGGAGTTAAACAGGGCTGCATCAAGATGCAGAGACCTAATCTTCTGGACCCCTTGGGCCTCAGAGTAATGACCCAGAACAAAGAGAAAAGGAGCAAGATTCATGGATTATGTGAAATGTATGACACAGAAAAGGGGACACTGTGTGGTAGCTCTTTTCTTTTCTGGGGCCCAGGGTTCTGAGGGACCCACAGCATCATAATTAAGACTGTCTCACTTTTAAAAAGGGGCCATGGAGTTTATTTTCTTGCTAGTATTAGGGACAACAGCACCCTTGTAGGTAAAAGGGGGACAACAATTGGAACCTCATTTTGTATTCTTGAAAGAGACAGAGAGCTTGTTTCAAGATTGAAAAGTGATGGGCAGGAATGGAGGGGAAAGGATGAAAGAGGCAGTACTGATATCCTTCTACTCAGGGCCGCAGTTATCATTAGTGCAGGTGGTGCAGTTGCATTGGGGCCCAGGGATGCGAAGAACTCACAACACCATAATTATGAGGAGTAGCATTTTTGTGTCGACTACTAGTTTTATTTGATGCATTTGCTGTTTTATAAGTCACTATAACTACTAAATGTGGCTTGTGAGCTACAGAAAAAGAACCACTGAAATGATTTCATAAGCTGTGTTCTCTGTGCTCAGCTCTGTCCCTTCCTGTCCCCCAATCCTTGGTCTAACATTTTGGAAGAGGGCCCTACTTAAAACCATTTTGCATAGGGGTGCTCAGACAAAAAATGTTTGAAGACCTCTGGTATGAAGGAATTTGCCTTGCACTGTTAATGGAAGACTAGTGAACAAAGTACATGTTCAAGGTGCGTTACTTTCCTTCATCCTATATGCAACACCTCCTCCCTCCAGATAAATCATTCATAAAGATGAATGAAAGGAATGCACTTTGATGAATGTGTGACTATAGGCGTTCCTTGACCCTTCCTCCATGGGCCACAGGTGACCCACAGTGGAGGTACCCAGAGACCTATTGAAGTGAGAAGATTACCAGAGGTTAACCTGAGGTATAGTGGGACACACTAAATGGTGTGCTCTGTAGAGACCCCGTGTTTCCATCCTGAAGAATATCATGGACTCCTTTTGAGCCAACAGGCAGAAAGATGTTGACGGTGTGAGTGGCGATGGGGTACTACTTCCCCTTATCTCCACATTGAATTTTTAACACCAAGTGTTATCCCTCGATTAAAAAAGTCCATTTGGGTACACCACATTGGTTTTTAATTTTCACTATGTCGCAGGTTCACAGCTAAGTAGAAGTGCCTCACTGAATTTAAATGTAGGCCCGCTCTTAATCAAAACGGGTTTTTAAAGAGCATGGGAAGTTCTGTGTTGAAGCATGACAGCTGGTGGTGTGTGAAGACAACCTGTCACATTTCTTGGTGTATGCTCTGGGATAGGCTCATGTAAGGCATAACATTAACATTTAGTAACTACTCGGGTGGCTTCGATATGGTTGATATTTGTGACTGGAGGCAAGCTTACCCTCGAGGCCCCATACCCTCTAGTTCCCTACCATGGACAGTGTCTTGGGTTGATGTGTATCGAACTGTTTGTATCTTTCCATGAGGTATATCATTTACACAAATATTATCAGTATCTTATATTGATTGCGATCATTGTGGCTCATTCACTGATGCTCCTAAACTGGAAAACTGATCTGGTTCAGTTACATTCCCATTAGCATAACAAAATGGTCAGTGCTTATGCTTTTGAAGAGACATATGCCAAACAGACTGGGGCTGTACGGAGATTTACTACACTACGGGTCTCTTTTATGTTATCATAGATGGTTGAAATACTATTATGTTACGGCTGCCCCTACTAACGTAATATCTATTGTTGCTTGTGTACACTACTGTTTTTGGTGTATGTTGTCTGTATAATAAGATAGCAATATGTATTTGTTATTGTGAGGAATGTATGTTTCTGTATGTCCTGATCAATAAAAAATATGATAAAAAAGTCACCTCCCTTATGCCTTCTACATTGCATGCCAAGGAACTCTCCTCTCTGAACTCCTTTGTGGGTAGGAGTTCGCTGCAGAATGGAGGAACCCTTGTGTTTGATCTCCTCCCAACATCCCTAGGACATCATATTAAGCCATGGTGCATTGTGGGCATGATGACACCTTTCTGGAAAGGAAAACAATTGACATTTTAAAGCACATGTTAACTGCCATCTAAAATATGGTTGTAAAGAAACCAGTGGCAGACCGGAGTGCTGCAGAATGTGTGACCTAAAGAAAAGTTATTTTAGCTGACTTTTCAATACAAGATTGCTATCTGTGAAGGTTGGAATGAAGTGGATAGTAATGCAATTGGAACTGAAGTAGGCTGTGTGTCCACAATGGGCATTACATATAAAACATAGATACCATAATTGTTTTCTATAAAAAATAAGAAAAATAACCAGTTATTTTACTGAAGTATAGTTTTTCATGTTACTGTATCATTTTAGTTTACGGGCCCTGGATGAGACATGCTGCAGCAAGTAGGCTGTTCTTTTGGAGCTAGTGTGGCGTCTGGAGGCCATGGAGACAGTTGATGCTACCATTCAGATGCAATCACATAGACAAATTAAACACATAATTAAATCACATAGTCTCGGTGACCACTGGTATCTTCATAATCACAGTTGTTCTGACTTTTTGTTCTACTCACATCCAAACAATACCTTATTCAGAAACAAATTGGATTCTCACAAATAACTGGTTGACACAAAAAACATAAACCACTTAATCGAGTGTATTTCAATTTCGGATCACGCTTTTGATGTTACTTTTTAAATGTGGTAGATGCACTTGTGACCCTGCCTGTCCTTTTCCTAAATGAATTGAAATAATCAGTTTTGCTGATCCAGGTAAGGAGTACATTTCTTAAATCCTACTTGATTGCCATCAGTGGGGAGAGGTTGTCTGAAAGAACACGTATTAGTACATTAGTCTGGCATTGTGGAAAGGAGACAACATTTTGCTGAAAATAAACACTGGAGAGGGAAAAAGGAATGCCAGAGATATTTTATGACAAAACCTTAAAGGTGTTAAAGAAACCTTTTGATAGAAAGATGACAATGATGTTCAAGTACCACGTTTTGTTTCAGCACCACCCGCAGAAAAGAAGAGATGGTTGTACGCTATTTGGCAGTGTTGAGAGAATTTTCCAACACTTGTGAAATTGGAGCTTTATGGAATTCCCTGATCAGGGATCAGTTAGTGTAGCACATCTTTCTTTTCTTCTCAGTGAAATCCATATTTCTTGTGCTTTTCCTAGATCCTGTTTTTGTTGGCTTTAGGACTTTGAGCACTTTATCACTGCTTAACAGTAGTAAAGTCCCTATGCTTCACCTCTCAATCATGTTATGTATCTTGAAACTCACGGTTTGGCATATTTAAATTTCCTTGATACTGGGCCTAGAGTGCATCTAGGGATTGTAAAGCTAAAAGTCACATGTGGTCTGCAGTGTGCATTTACAAAAAGCATATTTTTAAACATTCATATGTCAACCCTAACGTGTGCCTACATAGGAAGCTCATAGGACATAGTGTTAATATAAATCTTGGGACACACTACATAATGGGGTTAGTGTGTCCTAACACTGAAATAAAACTCAAACCAAATTTAACAAGTAAGCCTGCACGTTGCCCTAAGAGGCACTGTTACATAGCGTATCACATTATAAAACTATCTACATATATAAAGTATATGTTTTATATATATATATATATATATATATATATATATATATATATATATATATATATATATATATATATATATATATATATCATATACTTTATGCATTTGTTTTCCACCTTATAAAAGGTTGATTCTAATTTTAAAAGCTTACCTCCCTGTTGGCTATGAGCTCCTTCTAGGTAAGATCGTGGGGACTACACAGCCTCCTAGGAACCCATTGGGACTCAAAAAGTGGGTTAGAGGTGAGGGAGGATTTTAGGGTCAGTTTCTTCATGTTTACGTTCTTTTTTTTATAGTTTCTCCTTTTATTTTTTTCTTCTTCTCTGATCTTCCTTCACTCTTTCCATACCCCATATCTCTCCTTTTATCTTTTCATACCCCGGAAGAGGATTTGCATTTTACATCTCCTTTGTCTCAGTACTATATAGTGCTCTGCAGTTTCAAGTGCATGAAGCAAATCTATTTAATTCATGTCAGAATTAAATACTAGACCCCCATTTAGTTACATATGGGGGTTTATTAAGTGATGTCTAACAACAATTTGAAAATCTTATTGTTAAATACTAAAGGCTCAACCATTCTGTTAGATGCAGATAAATAACAGGATACTGTCATAAACTCAAAGGAGACATCATTCTCCCTCAATAAACAAAAGTAGGATTGAATGAGGCCCAATACTTAAAAAATGCTTGCATAGTAGATGCACTCTGTTCACCTGCAGATAAGAAAAAATTGAGTCTTAACATTAAACTCTAAGAGGGTGAACATTACTTGCATTGAAACCACTCATAACAAAGAAGGTAGATTTTTGATTACCAAACTAAACAAAAGAGAATTCATTTTTATTTTATATTATATATGCTCCAATGGGAGTTGTCTCAAATATCTGGTCCTAGCTCAATAAGACAATCTCTGATCTACCTGACAATGTAGGACTATTAGTTGGTGGAGGTTTTAATGTTAAGAATATCTGTCTGCATCTATTGAGCCAGATTAAACATATACTTAGAGCTCATAGTCCCAGTGGCATTTTCATAATCCCACTGGTGCTGACATTCACATTCAAAAATACCTTATCTGGGATAGGTTGGATTCTCTCAAACAACCCATTAATTGAGCCTACTTCAATTTCGGACCATGCTTGTGTTTTTTTAGAGCTAGAAATGAATTGCTCTACAAGTACTGATAGAATCTGGAGAAGGAACAATGAGGTGTTCACTACACTATTGTGAGATATTTAATCATAGCAATCATAGTGCACACAATTATAGACCAATGTCACCCATTAACTTAGATTATTAGCTCTATGCAAACATTTTTTCTTTAAGACTATAAAACTCCTCCAGAATGTGATCCATCATTCACTGATTTCCATAAAGGGAGATATGCCTCAGACAATACTAGAGATATGTAACAGAAAAATCTAAATTTCTCTTCACCCCCTCGATGGCCATGGCCATAGATTTGGAGAAGGTCTCTGAAAAGGTATCATGGACCTTCTCACACTGGGTGAAACGAAATAGAAATCTGGGCTTTGATCTCAAATGTATGGCCATGGCTTTTTATACCAAACCTGATGCTTATATAGGAGTTAACAGTGGCAAATTGAAAAATGTAATTTATTTCAAGGTAAGAGACAAGGATGTCCTTTGTCCCCATTATTTCTACTGGCATTAAACCAAGATTGATAGATTTACTCACAAATTCAAAAATAAGAGGGATTCACTTTACAGCTAGCACATCGAGATGTTCTGATATTTATTGAGGAAGCAAACCAAAATAATCCTAAATCTGAAGTCCAATGAATAAGTATGCCAATGATTTTCTTGTCCAGCTTAACCAGGACAAGACAGAAATATTCCCTATGAATAACCTATGCTATTCAACTATCATTGAATGCTCCAGCCTTAAATGGCAATCCACCAAGTTAAAATATCTTGATATATAAGTTTTAAAAATGCTCAAAGATGCTAGTGATCATAGAGAAAATAAACTCATAACAAAAATTGTGAACCTAACTGAATCACGGTTACAACATGGTGGGGTAGGATAAATCTATTATGGTGATGCTTTCTCCAAAAGTAAATTTAATCACCAGTTTATTCCTTTTTTTAACACAGAAGTTTTACAAAATTATTGAAAACATTATTCATTGAATTCACCTAGAGCTGGAATATTTCGCACTAAACTAAAATATTACATACTTAAAGGATGAGTGAGCCATTCTAATTTCTTCAATCACTGTGACTATACCCATCTAATTAATAATTTTCACTACCTTGGCTAGACATTGAAGTGGATGTTCTACAGCCTCTCTCATTCATTAATACATTAACTCATTCACACCCTCACTCACACAAAATATTGAGAGACATGATTGAAGTCATCATGAACTTTGGTACAAAATGTATGAATAGAATTAAAAAAATCAAATCTAGCATCATTGTGGTAAAAACTAATATAAATTTAGATGAGAATAGGGACCTCTTGGCAGGCTGGGGAGAAGAAGAAATAAGCATTATTAAAGAATTAAAGCACATTGATGACTTCCCATAATCCTTTGACAAGCTACAGGAAATATAAACTCTTCCTTAAATAGATTTCTCTGTATTTCTGAAATTTAAATCAGCTAAGAGCAATTTAAGTACTTCTAAAACCTCCAGATGCACTGACTTCTTAGAAAAGAAAGTGAATCAGGATCACATAGCCAGCAAAGAGTACACAGTTTTGAGTAAATCGCACAATAAGGCCATAGACCTCAACATAGAGAAATGGGAGAACTCATGACTATCTTTAAATATGGCACTACCAATGAATAAACAATGCAGTGGTATTTGGACTCATGGTTTAAACTATAACATATTTCTATGGTATATCAGTGTAGATTTCGTGACTCCACAAAAGTTACTGGTCACCAGAGCAACTTTTTAAACGAAACCTTTTAGACTCCACAAACTGTTGGAGCTGTTGTGTTGACTCAGAGATCTTGGACCATATGCTTTTCCATTTTAAACATGTTGAAATAATTTGTGCACAGATTGAACTCACATTAAATAACTTTCACTTAAATGTATTCTTAACCTATGCATCATTATTTGAGGTCCATGGCATATGGATCCACTACTTAAGATTAAGATAGGTTTAGCTTGGATTGACTTTTAACAAATAGAATAAAAACAGTCCTCTGTGAGTGAAAGGACGTCAAAATCCTATCTTATCATTCATGGTGGACTTGAGTATATTTTATAGGAAGCGCAGACATTGCTTTTCCTATTAACAGACCTCTTAGTAAGCAAAACAAATGGCTATGGAATAAACTTGATTTCTAGTTGCAAAAATCAAAAACACCTTGAGTTTTTTTATTTGCTCCATGTTGTCTAAAGGTTGCTCCACCAGCCTATAGTCTTAGCTAAGTCCTGTTAAACATTTATTTCATTTCCCAACTACCATATAACCAGTTTCGATTTACTCTTTCTTCTATATCCAACTTTTCTTTCTGTTCTCTCCTTTGAGATTTTGATTCCCTTACTTTTGATGTTTTGTTATATTAATTTAATTCCAAATACAGTGGTTTAGGCAAGACTTTGTCCACAATCAATAAGTTATAATCAAGTTTTCTTTCTTCTTGTGATATTGTGTGTTTAACCAAAATACATTGATACTTTTTGTATAGATACTGTGATTTAAATGATTACAAACACAATGCATACAATACTGTATTGCAAATAGAGACATAATATTTCTCATTTTGTGAGCATAGGTCCTTTCTGTTTCCCAAAAAAGCAATACAAATTGTTTCAAATGAAAAGAAAGGAGGAGCACTGAATACTTAGTAACTTTAGAGGACATACATGGGAGTGCTGATCCTTGAAGCATGCACTCATCAAAGGTAGCAGTGACATGCTATGATCAAACGTTTCAATTGAGGTAGAGAAGTCAAGATTAAGGGAGGAGAGAGGGTTGAATGCAGGATACATTATGAAATAAAAGTTTAAGGTTAGAGCTGAAATGATGCATTCCATGGATGGGTCCACAGGGACAATTTCGACAAATCAGTGAGTTGATTTATGACAGGCTTTTCACAGAAGATTTATTTTTGGATGAAAAGTGGAACAGGTCACCCCTATGTTTAGTTTGGGTGTAGATGAAGGATTGTTCTTGGTGTTAAAACTAATTGCATATCAGGCTCCATTTCCCAGGTAAAGATTTTTCTGCTATGGAGAACACCTCACAATGGGAATACAGCCATCCCGAAAACGTCACCTTACATTCCCATTAGTCCTTTGATTTTCATAAAAATCAATACAAATTGTTTGAAATTAACACAGGAGGAGCACTGAATGCTTGGCTGTAGAGGAGATACATGGGAATGCTGATCCTTGAAGCGTGCACTGAGCAAGGTTGTCAGTGACCTGCTATGATCAAGATTTTCAATAAAAGTAGAGAAGTCAAGTACAAGGCAGGAAGGAGGGTTGAATGTAAGATGCATTATGAAGTAAAAGCTTAGGGTTAGATCTCAAATGATGCATTCCATGAATAGGTCTACAGAGAGAATTTCAGTAAATCAGTGAGCTGGTTTATGACAGGATTTTTAGGGAAGATTTCATTCCAGATGAAAAGGAGAACAGGTCACCCCTATGTTTAGTATGGATGTAGACAAAGGATTTTTCTCCATGGGGAAAATTATTTTGTGATGGAGGAAAAAGTGTGCAATTGCACATGGGACTCCATTCCCTCTGTAAATATGTTTCTGCTATGGAGAACACCTCACAATGGGAATTAAGTCCTGCAGAAAAAGTCACCTTACGTTCCCATTAGTCCATCTCAAAATATGAGCCTGAAAAGTTGTAAAATTTCACCTGCATTAAACATAAGTCTACAGACACAGATTCACGGGTTTGTTGGGTTTTTGTGCTAATTGGGCATTCTGAATTTGTTGTCATCTGCATGGATGTTCTTAAGTAGTGATGTCAGTGTGTAATTATAGACCCTTAATCCATTAAGAAGAATGTAGAAAAAGGATATATAATGTTAAATTACATCACTCTTTGAAGAAGCACAATGTTAATAGGTTTCTAAAGTTAAAGGTCAAACTATTATCTATTGAGCTACAATGCTGCAACAGTTCAGCTACAAAATGAATCAGTCATCATCACTTGAGGCTCACTCACTTTTAGCTCCCTTATAATGGACAGGCCTAGCTGTCAATGTCTTTCTTTTAATATAAGTTCTGCTGCTGCACCGCTAGGGTAGCAAGCTCTGGACTGGATGTACGTGAACATGTGTGCAGAAGTGCTGAGGATGTAAGAATACTGTCTAACTCAGCCTGGCTTCTAAGCTTAGGTAGTATGTTGCAGTAGAGACCTTCAGGGGTTGATGTTGACCTGTGCAACTATATAATAAGGGTGGACATTTAAAGTGTGAATATGTAGTTTATTGAAGTATCTAGCATGCTTCTCTTATACTATGCAAGAAATCTGCACCAAAGTACAGTTTTGACATAGTTAGGTCTAAAGTTGAGTGTGACATACAGATATGACATTCATTTCTACACATCTTCACTCCTTGTGACACTTCAAGATTTATGTTTTTTCTTTAACTCAGCTTCTAATTAGATGTAGGCCTTGGGATCACCCTGACGGGCCAAGTTATATATTATGCTGAGCAGCTGGAGGA
Organism: Pleurodeles waltl; assembly: GCF_031143425.1. Taxonomy (NCBI): domain Eukaryota; kingdom Metazoa; phylum Chordata; class Amphibia; order Caudata; family Salamandridae; genus Pleurodeles; species Pleurodeles waltl. The sequence goes on from NC_090442.1 coordinate 524,776,918, forward strand.
TCAAATTCCTCACTACACAATAGATTCTTTAGCCGATAATTAGTCCTACTCCTAGGGATGGAGTTTCGCTCTTGCCACTCATCTGGAGATCAGGACTTCTGCAGGGGTGATGCTTGTCGATTCACTCTCCTCTTCAGCAACTCTCATCCCTAAGAATGAATCACAGAGGATTGACAGATGTCTCAAAAGGAAAAGGGGAGTTGGGTTGATAGCAATGTAGATGATGTACCTCTTGTTGACGTATATTCCACTTTAACGTGTACTGATACACCTGTATGTCTTCCTTCACACTATATATACTTCTTATCTGAATGACGAGTATTATTGAGCTTCATATGTTCTAAACAAATACAAAAAGTACAACATTAATGCAATCTCAACCTTATTTCTGTGAATGAAGCATCTATCACTTCGTGCATGTTAATATATTACATTTCACACTGATTGATTACATAGACCTTAAGTTCTTGTTACTTGACTCTGCATCTTCTGATGAATAATGTCATAAATCTGCTTTAGTCCCCCTTGTATAGTTTCTTTATTTTCACTTGAATTGCTCTCTTGATCCTTTTCTCAGGAAATCGTACGCAACCTTGCATATTCTTTATAGTCTTAAAATCCTAGGACTTCCTTCATTATGTGTTTCAAAAATAAAGTATTATAAACTGTTTTGAGATATAGTTTAATGGGGAAGATTTGGTTGAGAACACAGGGGTCCAGAAATAAACATTATTTTACCTAGATTCCAATAGCCTTGTAATGCTCGTGGTCCAAAGTGTGCAAGTTTTATATGTCAATAACCTTGTTTTAAATTGTGTCTTTCCGGAAAGAAGTGCTCCTGCTAGCGGTAGGGTTTCCACCCTGTCTATTCTTTTCTTTCGCAGGGACTGTAGGTAACCAGAGTTGAATCTTCACAACAGAATGAACGGAGTGGGAAGCAGCAGCAAAGGAGGAGTCTGCAAGCAGGTTAACATATGTGGGCCAGATGGGAATCAAATGCCCTGAGAGGTGTACTCCAAGCATGGCCTTGTGGCTTGGGGCATGGTATTTATACCAAGGCCAAGCTAAGATTGCTGTGGTTATGTGATTTTTTTTTATTACCTAAAACACTAGATATTTTATTGATTTGAAATCAGTTCCTGGACCCCCAGCTGCACCTTGGGGCATTCTTAGGAGACCTTTCCTATTTTATATCCATTCTGGTAAAGCAAAGAGGAGAGTCAGGGAAGTAAACACATGATTAAAGGACATGCTATGGTGCAGAGTACAAGCAATGTCCCTAACAAGGAGACAATGGGAACTGAATCTTCATTTACTAAGTATTTTTCACACTGTACCCTGCATAGGAATGGTGTGTAATGGTTACAGTTCAAGCATTACCATGATTGCCTTTACAGCACAGGATTTTGCAATGCAGGTCCGGTTTTCATTTATTAAGTAAAATGAGGGGAATGAAGTGGTGTAAGTAATTTTAATGGTTCATGGGTGGGTAGTTATCAGGTTGATAAGGGTTTTTAGGGTTCATGGATGGGTGAGGGTATGGGAAGTAGGGTTATAGTACACAGGGAAAGGAAAGGGTAGGGCTTAGTAATGTGTTTTTAAGGTTTAGTAATGGTATGGAGTAGTAGGGGTTGGTATGGTTTTGGGTCGGTAACGGTATGAGGTGTAAGTACTTTAAAGGTTTGTTAGAGTTCAGTGATTAGTATGGGTATAGGTTAGAAAGGTTTTTGTTAGGGATCAGGGATTGTTGGGGTACAGGGTAGTAATGATTATAAGTTTTGTTGAGTATTTAGGGATGGAAAGCATTCATGGCAGTAAGGAGATTCTAGGGTATAAGGATGGGTAAGGATACAGAGATGTATGGATTCAAAGGGTTTTTATGGTTCAAGGATGGGTAAGGGTACAGTTTGGTAAGGTTATTTTTGGGTCCTTGAGTAGTGTAGGCATGGGATGGTGAGCCTTTTTAAGGTTCAGGGATGGGTAAAGCTATGGGATAGTAAGAGTGATGATAGAATTTTAGGGTTTAGGGATGAGTATGGGTAAGGTTGGTAAGGGTTTTTTAGGGTCTAAGGATGAGTAAGGGTATGGGGTACTAAGGGTTATGAGGGATTATAGGGTTCATGTAAGGGTATGGGGTAGTCTCCAGGGCCTATTCATGTGTAATGGTAAAGGGTATTAAGAGTTCAAAGGGCTTTTATGGTTCAGGGATGGTTAAGAGCATTCTTATTGTTTGATAAGGGTATTTTGCGGTTCAGGGCTAGGTAAGTGCAGTAGTTGGTAATCGTTTTTTAGGGTTCAGGGAGTAAGTGTACAGGATAGTAAGGGTTATAAGGGTTGGGTAAGGGTATGGTGTAGTATGGGTTCTCTAGGGTTTAAGAAGGCATAAAGGTACGTGGTAGTAAGGGTTCTAAGGGAGTTTCAGCATTCAGGGATGGGTAAGGGTAGGCGTTGGTAAGGGTAGAGGTCATAAAGTTTTTCTAGTCGGTAGGGTTTAGTAATGGGATTTTAGGATTCAGGATTAGCGTATGGATCAGTAAGGAGCTTTTATAAATATATATATGTATATATAGGTATATATATATATATATTTCCTAGTGGTGGTCGCCACTAGGTAGTTATAGTTAGGACCTAGTTTTTATAGAAAAAGATGTTTTTTGCTTGCCTATATCTTTGCCGTTGCTTGACAAATCCACACAAAAGTTTCCAAAAAATTTGAAGGTCACGTGAGATGCTGTCTGGAAAATGTTGGGGTGATCCGTCAAGTGGGGCTGAGATAAAGGGGTGTGAAATTTAGAGCTTTTCCAATGTTAATTCCCATAAGAAAAATTGAACAGCGCAAAAAACACTGGATGGAATTACACCAAATTTGGCAGAAAGGTAGCCCTTAGTCCAGAAGAAGCCCTTTTTGTTATGTGGTATTTATCCCTTCAGTAGTTTTTGAGAAATTTAGGAAAATCCACATTTGTATACAGAAGGACGCGAAGGATTCATGACTCTTCCAGATCTCATGCAGAGATCTGATTGGCTGATAACAATTCGACAACAAAAGTGTTGTCAGCCATCTTGGGACTTGGCTGAAGCCGAGTCCCAGAAAAAAATATAAAAAAATACAAAAGAGGCCAGAGTAGGAACACTCTGACCACTTAGCTCTGGTGGTGGGGTCCCAAAGGGAGCCCCAGCGCAAAACAAGCATTTTTTAAAAAGTTTACGAGTGGAGACGCAGTGGATCCGCTGTAAAATAAAAAAAATTAAAAAACAAAGGGAGGTCTCCTGCACTTCCTTATTATAAAGCCCCTGGGTGAGCCAAGTCCCAGGGGCTTTTTTAGAAATGTGGGGGACCTCATGGCCTCCTCCTGCTGCCTCAAGGACCACCACCACCCAGGCCTAATATTGTTTATGTGGGGGCCGCTTGCCCTCCCCCACCCCATGGACCGCCACCTCCCCAGGGCTGTTATAATATGCAGGGGTGCCCAGCCACCTCCCCCCTGCCCCAGGGACCACCACCTTCCTGGGACATTTAAGAAATGATATTGGGGGGACTGTGCCCCCCCCCATGCTCCAGGGACACCCCAGGGCAAATATTTTTTTTAGAAGAAGGGTCCCCCTTTAGCCCTGAGAACCACCACCACCCTGGACCATCTTCACATTGGAGGGGGGCCCCCTCTTGGAGCCACAGATGGCCCCGGGGACTGCCACCACCATGGCTGGCTCCTGCTATGTCCCAAAGTGCCAACCCCTGGGACATAGCTGTTTGCTATGGCTTGGCTGAAGCACTGCAGCCAAGCCACAACAAATACTCTACTGTTTGACAGCGCAACCTTTAAAACAAGTTCAACCGTCAAACATCAGAGCTTTCATCTCTGTCACGCGTGCAGTGGACAGAGATGAAGTGCTTCAGCAAGCATGAAGCAGCTATCAAAGCAGCTCTATGCTTGTTGAGACAATAGCACTGCAGGGGAAGACTCATGTCCTTAGATAACTATAGCTCACGTCCTCGCCATGCAGGGCTAATTACCCCACAAATTATGGCACCCATGACATCTTTGATAACATGCTTGATAATATCAATGTAATATTTGCAGTAAAACTTTTTAGGAAAAAACTGCATAAGTTACCTTAGGGCACGCGTTATAGTTTGGTTGCATGCAGCGGGAGGTTGGCCATAGGGTCTGGCCTGCCACCAGGCCCTGTGGTTAAATCTCTGGCTGGCTGCCAGCCACACACCATGCACAGCCATTGGCGTGTGCAGCATAGGGTTGACCTTTGGGCCCGGGGGAACCCATCCCCTGAGGCCAAAGCATATATATTAAGGTGAAGGGGCACACAGCAACCTACCCAACTGCATGCCCTCTCCCTAACTCCTACTTTTCTCTGAGGTCCCCATTCCTAGGGGCCAGTTCCAATAAAAAGTGGCATGCACCCTTACCTCCTGAGCCTTTATTGGTCCTGGGGAACCCATTCTCTGGCCAAATTTAATAGAAAAGGGGAGAGGGCATGAATCCCCACCTCCCTGAGCACCTCCCCAAGCCTTATTAGGCCCCTGGGACCACACCAAGTTTAAATAAAATGGGCTACTAAATGTCATGGGGCAATATGTCCCCCAGGTAAGGCACCTCCCAAGACATCACAAATAATAGAAATACAGGCAAGTAAAAGGGATCACTCAATAATTGAGTTCTAGGTCAGTGGAATAGGTTAAATTATTAATTACAAACATTCAAAAAGATGGGCCCTAAGTAGCCCCAAGGGCAGGGTGCAGTGTATGGTTAAGGTAGGACATATAGTAACAGTCCTGGCAGTGAAATATTGCTAAATTTGTTTTTTTCTGTTACAAGGCCTGTCCCTCTCATAGGTTAACATCGGGGCTACCTTTAAATCTGATTAAAGTGTAGATTCCCTTTGGGAGCGGATGGACATGTGGAGTTTGGGGTCTCTGAGCTCACAATTTAAAAATACATCTTTTAGTAAAGTTGATTTTAAGATAGTGCGTTTGAAAATGTCACTTTTAGAAAGTGAGCATTTTATTGCTTATACCATTTCTGTGACTCTGCCTGTTTGTGGATTCCCTGTCTGGGTCATTTGGGATGGTTGCACCTCACACTAGACAGTGACAACACAAAGGGAGGTGGGGTGTAGTCTAAATTTGCTGATGAGCCATCTGTGCTAGGAGGGAGGGGAGGACTGGTCACTTACACCTGAAAGGGCTGTGCCTGTCCTCACACAATGCAGTCTCCAACCCCCTGGTGAGTGTCTGGGGCCTGGCCTAGGCAAGGCAGGATTTCACATTCAAAATATACTTTACTTTGAAGTAGGCCTACTTCAAAGGAAAAATTGGGTATGAGAAGGGCACCCAAAACCACAGACTTAAGAACACTTCTGGAAACCAAGAGGAACCTCTGCCTAGAGAAGAGCTGAAGAGCTGAGGAAGAAGAGCTGCCCTGCCTGTGACTGTGCTTTGTGGAGCTATCCTGCAGTTGCTGCTTCTGCCAGAGTAAGAGGGCAAAGACTAGACTTTGTGTGCCTTCCATGTTGTGAAGATCTCCAAGGGCTTGATTCAGAGCTTGCCTCCTGTTGTTTGAATTCTCAGGGACAGCAAAGACTTCTCTCTGCCAGCACCTGGAGTCTCTGGAGAGACTCCTACTCTGCCCTGCGGTGCCCCTCCAGTTCCTGGGACCCTGAAGGAGAAGCTGGCAGCCTAAGAGGAAGAAATCCACGCACAGAATGCTGAACGGGGAAAAGATTGACGCGACTCCGATCTGCGGCTGGGAAATTGACGAGCTTTCAGCTTCGCGGCTGACAATCGACGCTCGCCTGTAACGCAACTGAAGAATCGACTCACGGAACTGGAGCTAACAGTGTTAGTGTGTGTTTTAAACTACATAAAGACTCTTTTTGCTTTGTAATTGATAACTTGACTTGTGTATTGTGGATTTTTGTCGTTTTGGTCTTGTTTTGTTTAGATGAATATTTCCTATTTTTCTTAAACCTGTGTTGTGTCATTTTGTAGTGTTTTCATTAAGTTACTGTGTGGGTTGGTACAAATACTTTACACCTAGCACTCTGAAGTTAAACCTACTGCTCTGCCAAGCTACCAAGTGGGTATGCAGGGGTTAGCTGAGGGTGATTCTCTTTTACCCTGATAGAGTGAGGGTCCTTGCTTGAACAGGGTGTAACCTCACTGTCAACCAAAGACCCCATTTCTAACAATAGCTCTCAGCAAATAGAGCAAAAGTCTCAAGTGGGCAGCAAAAGAAAGACAGACAGTGTCCCTTGCAGCATTCAGGAAAGCTCTGACTCTTCTCCAAAATTGAGGGTTTTATACATTATCTTTTATATGAAATGCCCAAAACTGCAGATTATTTGTGGTATGATCAAATGAGTTACATTCTTGCGCAAATCATAGCACGGTTTTATTTATAGTTGTGTTGCCTTATACCTAATCACTATCACACTGCATGAATGTTGATTCTGCTCACTCTGTGCTAATGCCATTAAGATATCTTGGAATAAAGTAGGTACATGAACAAGAATGAGCTATTATGAAAGTACAGTGTGCAGTAAGTTACTGGAAGGACTTTGAAGTAAAGTTACGGTTTGTGACTGGTCGGGGCAGATTCACTGAGAACAGCATGAACAATGACAATGGAAATAAACGCAATTCAGCCTGACTGTGTGCTGCGAACATAACAAACAGTGAAATGTGCAGGTGAAGTCAAGAAAGGCATGCATTTTGAATTAAATGGCTTAACCCTAAATTGAGGTATGGTTAACAAGGGTCAGGAAAACACGCTCCCACACATCGTAACAAAATCATTTTAAAGACATGCAAAGCCACATTCTGCGCACAAAAACATGAATGCACAAACATCTCTAACAGTATTGCACTACTCCTCACAGTGTTACTGGTAAGACCTGGTTTAAATTCGTGACAGTAGTAAATCTAGGCTGTTGTTTTTTAAAGATGTGGAAAGCCGCAAAGCATGGAACAAGAATGTAAATGGTAGTCAGGGTGCTGTTATGAAAGGGCTGCAAGCTGCTGATTGGGTGCATGTGAGGAAAGGGCAGACGGATAGCAATGGCCTATCCAAGTTTTTTGGGCTATGGCAAGTTAAAAAGATAAGTCTTCTCAAGGTTGACGGATAATGTAAGTGACATTAACTTTGTGACGGTTCTGATAGACCTCACCAAGAATGTAAAAGTTCAGAATGGGGTCAGCTGAAAAGTGCTGATGCCCGTGAGCTGCCTCCGAAAAGGTTGTGTTAAAATCCTAAAGGGCTGGAGACGTTTATAAGGTATTGATGCTTATGTCAAATATTGATACATTGTTGTAGTTTGTTGCCATTTAAGGAAATAAGATGCGTTGTATCTTGTTTATTTAGAATTTTGGAATATTGTGGGGTGTGGGGCATTTTAGTGGAGTGGTTGGCTGGGATGAGCCAAGCTGTTGGCTGGCAGGTTCTTTCCTGCTATCATCAAACCTAAAATAAATACTTTACTGACTGACTCGTTCTTCTTTGGGGCTTTTCATCAAGGCTCTTTGAGAAAACTGAATTTAAACTGGGAGTCTGAATTAAGTTTATCTTTGCAATATTGTGTAACACTTCGTTTAGACAGACAAAAACCAGATACGTTCAGAACTGTTTCAGTCACCAGAAAAACATAAAATAAAATAGAAATTAATTTTGGATTAGTAAAGCCACACCAGCCTGTAAGTTATTTGTTCCATGTGCTGCCAAATTTAGAACACATGAAATCAAAGCACCTGGGCCCCAATTATGCCTTGCACAGTGTTGCGAAGCTGAAAATTATACAATGCAGAGAATCATCAATTCCGGCTGGTAATGGCACCCATACACCGTGCAATTATATGTTTCAGTCCCGAAATGGGGAATAACATGTGGACCCAGAATTCCGAGGCCCTTTCTGTATTCAGATTCACCATTCTGGGAAAGTTCCGCTCTCATTTACTATTAGTGTGAGCAGCTGGTAAACAAGGGCTTGAGGGGCCATTGCGGTTGTAGACGCAGAAGCAGGGAGGATGTTAGCTAAAAAGGAGGCTGTGGCCAAGTTTTGGAAGCAATGAATGCTTCATCCGTAGTGTAAGAGGCAGTAGGGCAGAGGCTGGGCTATGCTTGTGCCCACAAACTTTGTATGATCCTCACTCAATTTTAATGGCCAACTTTCCTGCCTGGTAAAATTGGATCCAGTTAGAAATGGGGTTTCTGGTTGGTTATGGTATGCACCTGAGCCAGGCAGAACCCACCATTCTTGCCAGGGCAAGCACGTTACACCTCAAAGAAAGCCTGTGCTCACCCTCTGGTGGCTTATCATCAGAGGCAATGTGTAAAGAACTTGCGCAACACAGAAACACAATGAACCCACCACAAAAGACAGGATGAAAACAAAATTAATCAGAAATGATGTGCATACTATGCAAATAGTGAGATAGTACTCGTTATTCTGGACAAGGCAAGAATCAAAACAACATACACCATAACATCAGTGCATGTAATGCCAGTTGGATTTGAGGAAACACATATAAATAACCAAATATCACCATAAGTACGTGAACCACAAAATATCACCATAAGCATAGGGTGCAGCTCACCTGCACTCCCACTATATTTGATATGTTCATCAGGCATCCCACGTAAGGCACAGGAACACCTGCGCACCTCTGAAATGTACTGCAGTCATTTCAGGCAGTTTCCCTAAATATAGCAAGTTCCTGATTGGGGACCTTCATCGAAGACTCACCCAGTCATGCCACAATCCAGTAAGTGCCTCCCAAGGTATGTCCCGCACAAAAGGGGGGGCACACACATTGTAAAACAGAAGGGGGACCTCACTGCGTCCCCTGCATTAGGCATAATTAAGTGCAGCTGCAGCCACTCCGTACCTTCTTCCCCACTTGCCTACTCGTTAGGTGCTATGGGAGTGGGAATCCTTGCTGCAGGCTAGGCAAACTCCGAGATTCAGGCGTGCCAAATCAGGGCTCAGCCGAGACTGTGGCGGCCTTCTCCCCTCCAAGGAGTAGGCAAGACCCAGCATTGCCTGTCATTCGGGTCCTTCGAGGCTGCGCTGCCTCTTGACAGCCCTCTGGCTGCTCTGGCAACCCGACAGCAGGGTGGACTCGGAGAAGCTGCGCTGAACAGGGGATCTCCCCGTTGCCTTGATTAAGCCTGTGAAACAACAATGGCTTGTTGGCTCATGCACACACTGCCTGTGCAGTGCGAGTCAAGAAAAGGAAATGCTGTTCACTGGGAAGTCATGGTTGATTCAGCAGACACTGCCCGAGTGGTAGAAAGAGAGATTGGTGAACCCACCCTGAATCAAACGTAAGGATCCAATCTTCACATACAGTTTCCTCAGTCAGTGCGCAGAGTCATATCAGTGAGTTTAGTGATCTTTTGATAACAAAAGCTTCAAAGAGGACAGCCTTGTAAGTCCAGCGGTCTTTTACTGCAGAAGCTTCAAAGAAAACAGCCAACACGTGTTTTGCCCCATAAGGGGTTTGTGTACCTGGGCTTTTTTACAAGACTGGAAAAACATAGGCAATAGGTAAACTTAACCTCTACAGGTATGCCCATCACCCGAAGTGCTGAGTTATTGAGTGTGTCAGGGATTGTTTGCCCATAGTAAAAAGTGATTATTTAGACAGAAACCATTTAGTGAGGGTGATTAATAGAAGAAAAAGTGATATGAAGGAGAAGATTAAGAATCCCAGAGTATTACAAATACACCAAGTTAAATAAAACAACGATGATGGCAATTGATTAGTAGTAGTTAAGGTTGAGAGTATCTGAAGTCAGTTAAAATAAAACTGTAAACAGAAATTACCCGAGTGCATGATGAAGTGTGGACCGTAAGCAGGAAGCAAAAGAGAAAGGGCTCCCTGCCCCCTGTATATTCCTACAGTATCGTATAATACCTATTAATACATTTGGGAATATGTGCCCATTTCTGATTAACATAGATTACTTAGGTAACTGGTCAAAAGTATAGCTGTACTGACAGAAATATATAATGATATGTGCATTAGAATCCACCCAACTGCACGATCATAATTAGTAGTTTTTAAGAAAAACATATCCCAAGGACATATGGTTACATCTGTTAGATTAATAGCCTCAGGTGAACAAATCAACTCCAAGTGCAATAGTCTCAGATAGCATATCCAAAAAAAGATTCATATTGTACATAGAATCAATAGAATGACTAAAAGTGTTGACATCCAAAAGGCCAGATCAATGCGTTGCTTTTAATCATGCACAACATTAGTGCCTACTAATAGTCCCAGTATATACGTTTGTCCATGAGAACATCTGGATTATTTTCATACAGATTAAGAGATAGAGTTGTTATAAATATTAACATTCAAATAATCAAATTGATGCATCACATTAAATTAAACACAGTGTTGGAATCTATTAATGATCCCAGTGTGGAATTATCATTTACAATGTCTTAACAAAGAAATCAAAAGCACATTGGTATCTATTGGTAGTCCCAATGTATGTATTTTGTAGTCCCAGAGTATATATTTTATACATAAAAGAGCATATGGACTATTTACAGAGCGACTATAAGTATTAACATTCAAAATGTCAAATTAATGCATCACATTTAATTAAATACAACATTTATATCTAATACTAGTCCCAGTGCATGATTATCATTCACAAAGCATTTACAAAAAGCTAGAGAGGATGTTGTGCAAATCGAGCTTAATGGTGTTGTTCGGTTATGCAGGTGGTATTGAAAAAATTAGGTTGCAAATATTGCCAGCCAAATCTTAACTGAGAAGACAACTCTACCTCTAAATTTATAGAGAATATTGTCTTCTTTAGAAAACAACATTTACTGTGGGAACTGAAGTTAAATTAAATCAAAAATCCCAGTACACATTTTTAAACTGCTGGTAAACCGGTATTTAGTTTGACTCAGGATACATTTTGAAATCCGACCAATTCAGGATAGGTATCTCGTTAGTGTATCAAGTTGATAACACTATTAGGGCCAGATGTAGTAAACTCAGAGTTTGTGAATCGGAAATTGCGAGTCGGTGCGACTCGCAATTTCCGATTCGCAAACGGGATGCAGAACGGTGTCTCAGACACCGTCTGCGAATCTCAATGGGGTCGCAAAGACCCACCTCATTAATATTAATGAGGTGGGTCGCATTTTGCGACCCCATTGATATTCCCTGCACTCACAGGGATGGTGCTGGAGACAGCAGACCTCCATGTCTGTTACTGCTTTTTAAATGAAGCAGTTTTTTTTTTTTTTTGTATTGCAGCCCGTTTTCCTTAAAGGAAAACGAGTTACAATACAAAAAAATAACTAAACCATTTGGTTGCGGTTTTTCAGAGTAGGCAGTGGTCCATTGGAAAAAACATTAATGGCGACATTCACAAAGGGGAAGGGGTCCCATGGGCATTAGGCAAAAGCTGTTATATCAAATGCTAATAATGTAGGCTAGGTCGTATTAATACAAGATTAACACAAGAAATTAATTTCACAAACCCTAAAATTGTCAAACCAGAAAGAATACTGCTTAGGGGTGTGATAAACCCAGCGTAAATGTCAAGTAACCAGATATTAATAACGTATAAAATGTGAATGCTTCTCACATTATTTTGAAACAGGGCGATGTTATACCCAAAACAGAACCAACCGGGCCCAACAAGTCAAGCAGTTGTGGGAGAGGAGGATATTAATGTTGAAAGGCATTAGGATGACATCAGGATGTACCATCAAGGACAATTGGTTCAAAAGGGGGGGTTAACTTGGAGACCGTCATAATGGGTCTAATAAGGGTTCTCTAGTGAAATCAAGGTCCTGGTAAAACATTGATATACATAAGGAAAAACAAACCGAAGCTGAAGACAACAAACAAAAGCCCAAAATATAGTAATACATTACATATAAGGACATAATGGAGTTACAGATGAACAAAGTCAGTATAATAGATATGAAAGCTAGTTTGTGCCAAAGGTGTCCTTCTGCATATCGAATCAAGTTGTAGCCAGGCACAGGAAAATGCCATGGAAAGGACACACTCGTGTTATTTTACCCCCATGTTCATATTTGAGGGAGACCAGACGCTGCGTTTTTGACCCACATGAGTCAGATTAAGAATTATTGGAGCCAGTAATGCCATTCCACATCTTTATTTAGACCATTTTGTACCGTGTCATGACGGATAATTAGAGCACTCTCATGTTGGCATAATTTTAATTCCAGGTCTTCGCCCGAGGATGTTGTTTTAATTTCAAAAGGTCACAAAAGAGAAAGGTTCTAGAGTAAGGATGAGAGGACAAAAAATGTTCACCCAGTGGGAGTCTCAAGTCCTCTTCATGTATGGTGCGAAAATGTTCTTGTATTCTTGTTTTCAGTGGTCTAGTAGTACTCCCAATATATTTTTTATTATAGGGGCAGATGATAAGGTAGCTCATGTTTGTACTTTCACAATTGATAAAGTTCTGTATAACAAAATTCTGACCGTTAATGTCTATTTGCTTTGTTTTGGACAGACCCAGTTTACAAATGGAACAGTTTGAGCAAGTGTATAAGTCAGTCATTGGTCTTAAAAAATGTTTGGTTGCTTTTTATTCTTGGAGAAAAGAGGGACAAAGTTTCTCTCTGAAATTGGGAGCCCTTTTGAAACATATTTACGGAAATGGTTGAATATCTTGAGAGATAGATGGGTTGTTAGTAAGCAGGGGCCTGTGTTTTTATAATAATTTCCGAACATTTTGGTGACCATTGCTGAAATCGGTAATGAAATGAATAGGTGTTTCTGTTTTAGCTATTTTAGTTTTGTTTCATTCCGGTCAGTTTTGGCAAAATGTTCTTCTGTTTGATTCATTCTCGATCGGTTGCACCCTCTTCTGGACAAGCATTCCGTGATTTCCATTGCCTTTAGCTCATAGTCTTGAATTGTACTGCAATTCCTTCTAGCCTGTGTGTATTCTCCTGATGGGATGTTAGCTATTGTTTTATACGGATGACAGCTGGATGCATGAACGATGGAGTTTTCTGCTGTGTCCTTTCAATGGATCTGAGTATGCAGTTGCTCGTGGTCAATATAGGGAGTAAGATCCAAGAATTCAAGTGACTCTTTTGAGCTGTGAAAAGTCACCTCAATTCCCCATTTGTTGGCTGTTAGGTTGCTGAACAAATGTTGGAGAAGGGACTCAGAGCCTTGCCAGATGAGAAGTATATCATCTATAGAACGTCCCCAGAAAATTATAAACTTTTTAAAATCCTCTGTATTCTCATTCCACAACCAATATCTTTTTTCTTCTCCCATCAGGATGGAGGCATACGGTGGAGCAAAATGAGCTCCCATCGCAGTCCCTTGTTTTTGAAGGTAGTATTCACCCCTAAACAGAGAGAAGTTGTTTTTCAAGCAGAAGGTTAGCATTTCAATGCCCGTGTTGTTTCTTTTCAAGAAATGTACTAATCAAGTTCATAGACATTTATGTACTGCTTCAATACCATCTTGATGTTTTATTGAGGTATATAGACTAACTACATCTATAGATGCTAGTATGTAATCTGATTGTCAGTCAATATTTTGAAGTTTTGGAGGTATGTCTTTGGTATCTTCAATGAAGGAGGGAAGAATTATCATAAAAGGTTGTGTTTCTGCATCAATAAAGTTACATACATTGGAACAGATTGAATCAATGCCCACAATGATTGGTCTCCCCTTGGGTGGAGAACCACCCTTGTGAATTTTTGGTAGGAGGTACAGTGTTGGAGTAGTTGGATGTTTCAAAAAGAGATGGAGCTTTTCCTCCAGGCTAAGTAGGTCCCTAGAGTGCCAACTATTCAAGAGATGTTTTAGTTTGTTTTGGACCTCCTCTTAAGTTGGATTATTGGGTAACTTCACATAGCAGGTGTTGTCCTCAATTTGGCGGTATGCTTCAAAAAGGTAATCCTCTTTATTAAGGATGACGATGTTCCCCCCTTTGTCTGCTTCTTTGGTTATAATTGTATTATCTTCTTGAAGTTCCCATATAGCTTGTCTTTGCCTGTAGCTGGTGTTCAAAGGAAGATATTTACATTTGGTGGTGTATTTTTGATATTCCTTAGCCTGAGTGGTGCGAGTCATCAGAGGGATATGCTGACCCCCAGTGCAAGACTTGGCCTTTCCACACACAAGGCATTTGATCCTGCTCAAAGCAAAATGCCCACAGCTCCCGACCTTCATGTTCGGAGCCAGATGAAGCGCTTCACACATGTTGTGCTTAAAAAGCAAGCACCAGTCAATTAAATCTCCTGGTTAAAAAACCCTACTGTCAGACTCACAGGTGACAAAGTCAGACAGCACAGGGATTTAGGGTGAAATCCTTTATGACCCTGAGACTGCAAAACAGGGAGCAAGCCACCAGACCCTTGGAGAACACTGGGGGCTCAAAAGCAGGTAGGTAGGCAGCAGGCCAGCACATCAGGCAAGTTGCAAAGTGGCAGTCCCTTCTGCAGCCCAGCAATCAGTAGGCAGCAAGCCAGCACAAAAAAGCAGGTAGTTCCAGTGACAGTTCCTCCTGGCAGCACAACAGTCCTCCTGGCAATGTGCATAGTGTAGAGCCAGCAGCATCTGGTTACAAGTCCCATGCAGTGTCTGAAAACATGGGGTCATAGCCCCAGTACGTATCCTCAAAAATGACTTTGATGAAGGGGTGACTTCAAAGGAACCCTTAGAAGTGCACAACAATTCCTTTCAGTCCATCCCTCACTCCAGAGGATCAGCAAGGGGTAAATCAGTCATTTTTGTGAGGGGAAGCCACAACCTATTGACATGTTAGTGTAAACCACCTCGCCCTCTCCCAGCCCAGGATGACTATCAGGATGCAGATGAATGCAGGTGTATATCCTGTCACACCCAGGCCATCCTGTGTTGTGGCTGTCTGGAGAGTAATCACAAAGGGTAGCTGTCATCCAGGCCAGACATGGATTGGAGACAGGCTGCAAAGCACACAGACATATAAGCACAAAGAAATGTTCACTTTCTAAAAGTGGCATTTCTTAAATAGTAACGTGTAATTCAACTTCATCAGTAAGGAGACTTTATCATCACCATTCTAAACACACCAAACAAGGCAAAGCTACTCCTTTCTGATCAGGAATTACCACTTAAAAGGGTGGAAGGGAATTCCCGAATTTAACCTATGAGAACATGAGATCTCACAGTAGTGAAAAAGGAAATAGGTTGTTTGTCACTACTAAGACATGCAAAATATAAAATTATGTCCTACCTTTTACTTACACAGCACCCTGCCCATAGAGCTACATATGACCTAATTTAGGGGTGACCTCTGTGTAATAAAAATGGAGTTTATTGCTTGGCAAGTAGTTGTAAATGTCAAATCCAAGTGGCAGAAACATGAGCACACAGGCAATGCAGAGGCAGACCTGAGAGAAGTTTGAAAGGCTACTTGTGCAGGCTTACTAGTAGAATTTAATTTACCACCCTGGGTATATGGTATGTCACTGTACAAGTGACTTACAAGCAAATCAAATGTGCCAAACAGCTGTATATCAATGATACTACGTTTAGAGGAGAGACCACATGCATTTTAGCACTGATTAGCAGTGGTAAAGTGCCCAGATTCCTAAAGCCAACATAAAGGTCAGAAAAATAAGAGGAAAACAAAATGTTTGGATAACCCCGTAAAAAAAGGCCAGATCCAACAAAAATGATATAAGGAAATAATGCTACAAAGAGAGCTAGTACCATATATAAGCTTGGAGATACACTTTATAGTGGCATTTAGGGTATGGTTTAGATTTACAATTACAATCAGGATTAAGGCTAGGGCAATGGTAAGGAGTAAAGTTAGTGTCACAATTTTGGTTAGGGTCAGGTTTACTGTTAGAGACAGATAGCTTTAAGATAAGGGTAAGTTTTGGAGAGGGAGGATAACATTGATGAAGCAAATCTTTACTGCAAAGGAATATGTTGTAGTTTTCTTTTAGGGAGTCCTTTTAATCATCTTAAAAAGTCGCTGCTGAGGACTCTCAACATTGGTTTCTCTGTTAAGCTATGTTTTGCAGTGACATCAATACTGCTTGTAACTTATCATTCATATATCTGGTGTTGTTTTTCATAAGGTTAAGGTTAGTCTGTTTAGAAAGCAATTGAGGACAACAATATTCCTTTATCAGTAATTAATTTGAGCCTGTGGTTTCAAGTGGGCCCCACCAGAACTTATTTTTAGGCACTTAAGTCTCCTCAACATACTATAATCCAGATCAAATGAGAGAAAATCACAAAATGGTGAATGGAGGAGGAAGAGAAAGAAAAAACTGATAAAGGGAGAAAGCAGGGGTAACGACGTACCCCTGCTATAGTGAGGTAATGATGCAGGGAGTTTCTAGTGGTGAATTAAAAATCCCTGAGGTGAAAGCAAGACTAGGTACCCTATCTGTCCAGCACCCAAATCTTCAACAGTGCAAAACCTGGTCTTCAGAGCTAAACTCTGAGGAACAATGTGTATTATTTTACAAATTAAGGGCCTGATTACAACTTTGGAGAAGGTGTTAATCCGCCCAAAAAGTGACGGTAAAGTGACAGCTATACCACCAGCCGTATTACGAGTTTCATAGGATATAATGGACTCGTAATATGGCTGGTGGTATATCTGTCACTTTACTGTCACTTTTGGGACGGATTAACACCTCCTCCA
Source organism: Pleurodeles waltl (assembly GCF_031143425.1). Classification (NCBI taxonomy): domain Eukaryota; kingdom Metazoa; phylum Chordata; class Amphibia; order Caudata; family Salamandridae; genus Pleurodeles; species Pleurodeles waltl. The sequence continues at coordinate 524,793,615 of NC_090442.1, forward strand.
AAGTTGTAATCAGGCCCTAAGTACTGTCACGAAAAGCCATGTTGCTTACATAACTCAATATGAGTGCTATGTTTTTCTACTATGCGTGTTGATGTCATAATGTTTTGTCAGTGCTGCATCACAGTAATGCTTAGTTACTTCATTTATGTTACAACAGCAGGAATAGTCTACTTTTCTTGCAATTGTAATGGACATTTAAGATTCCCTCATTAAATAGTGCAGCTTCATAACAGCAATCCCTATGTCTGCCCCCTTGCCATCACCCCTCCTCTCCGTCCTACACAGTCTGTAGCACACATAGAAAAAGCAAAATGGCACAAATGATTGTTTATGTTCAGGAAGGTATTCTATGCTGTACATAAACAATCAAGGGTGCAACGCCCATTGGGCTAAAAGGGCTTCACCCAGGGGTGATGTGAGCATAGCGCAACAAGGAGAACAACTTGTATTTTGTCTCATTTTTGCTTTTTCTATAGAAAGGGCAAAATGCCATGAATAATTGTCTATGTGCAGGAAGGTGTTCCTTTCCGGACATAAACAATCAAGGGCGCAACGTCCAATGGGCTAAAAGGGCTTCAGCCCCGCCCATTGTGTGTCTCAGACCCAAGCTGCTGCAGCTTCTGGGACACACATAGATCTTTATCTGATCTATGCTAGACTGCGTTGAAGATAGGGGCTCATTGACATCCCCAAAATATGTCCAAAATATTTGCAGTGCATAAAAACACAGTGGGAGCTATGATCCTGTGTACAAAGTCGCTGGGGCCAGGGATTTGAAATATTCTGCATTTGTTTTGTCACCCTTTCATTTACAGTTAATTGGATCGAAAATATAGAGCATACCTTAATTTAAAAATAAATACAAAAACAATCTTTGGGGAAATGCATTTCTTCAGGCTACGAAAGCTGGATTTGGTGATGGAGTCACTGCTGGTCTCTATGTGTGTAACCAGACAGTAACACAACTGATTCCTGGTTTGGGCATGCTAGAATAGTGATCTGTATTTATAGTTTTACATGGTACTAGCCTGTGACTGCAAGCACTGTGAATATGCAAGTTTCTGCATACATTACACACAGTGTAAAAAAGGCGAACCCAAAATGCAGAGATTAAGAGGCAGATATACTATTTATGCAACACAATGTAGCAACCAAAGTTGTGCTGCATTACATGAGAAGGAGAGAGTAGACCAGCACAACACCCAATACATTATGGTGAACAGCATCATATCTATAAAGATTTGGTACAATTTTCTTCTCTTCTTGTGGTCCCACACTGTGTGATAACATGAGCCAACACAAACACTTGCCCTTGTGCAAGGGTGTATGTATTCTGGCAAGCACAGGAAATGTACCCTTCCAGTACAAGATACTATGCTTAGACATAGTTTAACACTTTTCCCACTTTGTGCATGTGCTGTACGATGCAGCATGGATGCAAAGTGGGAACACTTGGAGAAAAATAAATTCTACAAGTCAAAACCAGCCTCAAAGATGTGTTATTTTTCTGCGCCAAGGTCTATCCACAAATCTTAACACAGGACTATGCATTAAAAACCATGGGTGCGTGCATGGGAACTCCCATGTACCACACATGGTACACCGCCTTGAGGCAAAGCAGCACTGTGCTACTTGCATAACTTTAGGCCTACTTTCTGGTGCAAATACAGTTTTGCACTGGAAAGTAGCTCAGGTTGCCTCACAATACACTGCAAATTGTTAGTAAATTTGTCCTACACAGTTATTATTAATATATATTTTTAGTAACATGCAATCAGACTGTACCATGTGTTAACCTTTTTTTTACAATACTTCCATTAAAAGGATGCACTCCAGAACACAGCTATTAAACACCTTTCATTATATCTCAAAACAATTAACCTTTGACACAACGAAGCCTCAAATGACTCCTTCAATTAAAGCCATATACTGTCTCTCAAGTACCTATTGGATTTGATGATTACCCATCAGCGCACATTTACATGCGCAATTTCTTTCTGGTAACTGACATACTGGCAAGTAGGTTTGTTTCTTTTTTGCTGCATGGCTCTCACTTTGCTTCACAGAACAGGAGAACCACCTACTACTTTCATGTCAGCCAGAGGCACCTGAAGGTGGTATTCGTTCTGCAATGGTTATTTCTTTCCTCCTAAAAAAGAATGGAAACCTATTGTAAAAATTATAGAAGATAGGGAATTGCATTCCCCATAGATCCTGCCCACTTCAACCACTGAGTTCATCAAAATCCATTTACTGGTAGAGGAGGTGTGGATTGTTTTTGATTGCTTCTCATGCCTCATGGTATTGCACTCTCTCTGCCTACTCAGCCCAACTACAAGATATCCATAAAAGGCATGGACCCTGACTGGAAACTGTGCAAAGCAGAATTCCTATTTGGAAACCCATTTCACAGAATTATAAAAAAAGTTCAGAATTCCTGCTCTCAGATTTTCTGAGTGCAGGAACAACAAACCCCATTTTCTGACCAGAAAATCCAGCAGTAGAAATGTCTGTTGTAAAATGATGCATTGTATCCATGACCTTTTGTATGCCCCCTTCCCAAACCTCAGACAAGGCACAAGATGCTTCCCTGCCAGCCAACATCTCCAGTTGTTCCTTCATCATTCTCACCCTCTTCGCCTACCCCTGCCTTAAAACAGCACCCGCACACATTTACCACAACACCCTGCATCCTTTTACCACCTGCTGGAAGCAGTTGGTAAATGTGTCCATTAAACCTTTAAACCCAACTGAAAACGAGATACAATTTGGGATACCATGAGATAAATTTGGGTCCTATTGGTAATTTCCGATTCTGTGGGGTTTAACTTGTAATTACATGATATGGGAAGGTTGTTAACGCCTAGGACTGGTGATAATGGATGTGGAGTTTGCACACCACAGTACACTGCAACTTGTAATTGGGGCTGCGGTGAGCTACTTAAAGTGCTTGGGGATAGATCAACAGGGTGAAAAGGCCTACTCACATCCCAGAACATCTACAAATATACAGTAGGATAGATCATCACACCTTAACTTAAAAAGACAGAGAGAGCAAGGTTCCATCATATCTTGCATGTATAGGTTTTCAATATATTTTAGCTGGTGTCCTCAGGTACTAAACCCAGGGCTGGTGGTAATTTTTAGAAGTAATTGAGCAAAAATGATGGGTTGTGGCTTTTTCCTTTGGAGATGATGCATTCACATCTAAAGGATACCTCAGGTGGCAGGCACCTGCCCTATGGGTAAACTGGGAGATTGCACAGCTATGTGAAGCTGCAACATATAACATATGTCTAAAGAGAAGCATACCTCTCCTACCTAAGTAAAAAAAAAACTCTCTGAGAAGTTTCTCAGAGTACACTGTAAGACAGATATGGAATTTGCTTTAATATGGATTGTATTTTTTTTCTCTCTATGATGGGGCCAGTGCAGATGTAGTACACCAGCACTCCTCAAGTGCAAACATAGCATTGCTGTATCCTGTGGTGTCTTCAAACTAGTGTAGCTTGGCAGTGAAATGCTTGTGAAACTTTCTGCTACTGCCAAACTAAGTATGTATCCCTCACTACAGCATGAATCTAACACTGGGTGTAATATGTCACCAGAGCACTGCACAATTAAACCACTAATTTGAGGACTGCTTGTTCCTGTGTCACCAGGCCAGGCTATTTGCTATATATAGTATAGACTTTATGGACAACAAATTATAAAGAATATGGCCATTTTTTCTAAGGAATTTTGGAGAAATGTGTAATACGTTTTTCTTTTTATAATGCACATTGTGCCTACACAATATTGATAGTTTTGTGGGTTTCATACTTTATGTGCTAGGGCTCCAGAACAAAATTAAAAACATAGCTAAGTGGCACTATTTCAGTTTCTGTTGGAGTGATCTTTTTGTTGGACATTACCCATCAGCAAACTTTCTCTGTTTTCTGGAGCGTGAAGGAATACATATGCCCTTTGTTTGCAAGAACTGAGATGTAAACTTATTCCAAGTTAACTACCTTTTTTGTCGTTTTTTTTAGACCTGATGAGAATGGCTCCATGTGTGGTGAGATTACAGTTATTTTCTTTTTGATTTAGAATACCAAAGATTCCTGTCAGAGTAATTAACAGGTGGTAAAAATGCCAACTGATTGGCACTCGTTTATTCAATTTCAGGAGGAATGGAAGAGGCATTAGGAATCAAATTCAAGATTTGCCAGTGACATACCAAGTCCACTCACCAATCACTGTGTTCTGAGACTTGTACATGTGTGTGGCTTCAAACAAGCATGATGTTCCAAATGCAATCTCCTATTGAGCAGACGGAAAACGTACCTTTGGTCAACATTCAGACACAAGGGGGTCTCTGAACATGAAACTGAAAATATTCCCTCATCTTCATTGAAGGAATTTTCGGTGAACTGCCAAAAATGGCTGTTATCCTAAAATACCAATCCCAAAATGCTCTAATGTGTTTTGGATTGAATGTATAAAAGCTGCTTTCAGGCTGCCTTACTCCTTTCCCTTTTTAGAGATCTCTGTCATGAGCCTATATACATTGCCAAATCCACTAAAACAAGTGTGTTATAATCAGATTAAATTTGAGCAATATTTTGAAAATGCACAATTTATCTCTCTATTTTCTTGCATTGACTCGAAACATAGCTCCACCCCATTGTTTCAAGTGTAAGCCCCATCTTCGTTGTTGACCTGTTAGCCCCTCCAGAGTTTCAGATCTAGTTGTGCCCTTGTAAACAATCAGTTAATAATGACAATTTGCTACTTCTATGTGTGATGCATTGCATCACACATCTCCATTGCAGATTAATTATGTGCAGGAATTGACACCTTCCTACACATAAATGATTATTCCCTTCAACGCAGACAACCTTGCACTATGGTGCAAGGATGCCTGTGTTGGCAGCTAAATTTAGCGCCAGTGCTGGGGCAAACACAGGGGTGCATTGTATTTGTGTAGACTGGGAGCCTGTGCCTCCTCTCTACAGTCCAGCAACACAGTGCTGGGCTGGAGAGAGCCTACTGCGCATGTGTGTTTGGCCGGGCCAAGACGGCCGGCCAAACATACATGTGCACTGAAGGGAGTGCACAGTGCACTCCCCTCATCCTCTTCATCCCCAATGCCAGCCCCTTTTTCTTTTTTTTTTAATATCTGTTTTATTATTTTCAGCCCTTGCAATTGTTTGTTAATACATCCGCACAGCAACAGGACAACAACATTATATAATGTCCAGACATCAAAACAACTAACAAAATCTGGATCCAAACCGTAAACCCTCCATCCTGCAAGAAATCAGTAACACATTTAGTTGCTAATGCATTATACAGTCCTTCACAATGGAGATTCTGTAACCTCCCACATCACAACTCCATATTTTAATAAACTGTAGTACAATGTCATATATCATGAGTCCCTTTTGATTGCTTAATCATCTAGTGCAAGTCATTTTTACTATCATCCTCATCACTCATTTCAGTTTCATAGCCCAATACTAATATATGTGCAGATACGTTGTTATCATTACAATGTCATTCAAGACGAAAGTATAGCCACCTAACCTTAGCCATCCTTTGCTAGCCTTGCATACCATTTTGTGTCATTGCACTCCCAAATTTACAGTGGGCACTCATCATTCTTAATTTCCAGTCTAGTGACAAATGCCTCCCATGTGTCACAGCCCATGCGCGTCTGTCCCCTGTCGTGTAGTGTTCGTAGCACTCGGGCCTCTGTCCGCGCATATCGCAACATCATGGTTCACCACGTCTGGAGCTCTGGTGCCTTGGGAGCCTTCCAATTAATGGCAATCAGCCTTTTGTACATTATGAAATCCAGATCTGCAAACCTATTAGTGTGAATGTGTTGTTTGTTTCTGGTCCTAATACCCAACAGGTAAGATCTCGGCTCTAACAGAAACAGTTGTTCTGTAACATCAACGATGTCTGCCACTACATCACGCCAAGCTTCCGCCAGTGACCTACACTCCCACACTATACGATAAAAGTGTGCCGACTGAGAGCCACAATGAGGACACACCGGGTTAGACGCAGGGCATATTTGCTTAAGACGAAATAGGGAAAGATATGTCTGATGTGTCAAATTTAATTGGGTGTACCGAAACCTGGGGTTCTGCAATACACGTTGAACCTGGCCCAGGGCTAGTGACGCTTCCTCAGGAGACAGGAGTTGGGAGAACTGCATTCCATCGTGTTCTTGCGTTCTCCAGTCCATTGCTGGGTGCTTTATTCAAGGCTTTGTACAGGTTTGTGATCACTTTTGTGTGGCCATTATCTGATAAAATGTAGAATAATACGACATAAATTGTCCCAACCCCACCGATGTAAGGTCTTTAAAGGCCTCAAATGACATCAAGACACCGTCCTCAAAGCAGTCCCCCACTGTTGATATTCCTGCCTCCGCCCATGTGGCGATGGAATAAGTTCTGGTCGAGGTCGCGCTCCCTGGTATCTGTCCTTAAAGGATGAGGGGTGAGTAAGGGGAACCCACACCTCTTTTTTGTACATATTGTCTCCAACAGACATGAGCTGCTATCAGTAGGGGGTTGCCGGTGTTATACTGACCGTGCAGTTTGTCAATCATGTATATACTGATACTCCTTGTATTTGTGTGCTAACCCACCGAGCCTCCACCAATTCAGGCCTATGTATCCAGTTCAGTGCCCATTGCAATTATGCCGCGGCATAATAATGCTCAAAGTTAGAGGCACCCAGCCCTCCTTCACTTAGTGGGCATTGGAGAGTGGCAAGGGCTCTACCATTCCCTCATATTAGTCTTAACAGTAATCTATTTAGTTCACTGAAGAAACTCCTTGGCAATGCTGCAAAGTAATAAAGCAGTCATGGGAGCAACAGCATATTTGCCACCGCTACTCTGCCCAGTGGAGATAAAGGGAGCGAGCACCAAAAACGCAGGGAGCCCTTCATGGAACCCAGTGCCCTACCCAGGTTACCATCCCTCAGGTCTTCAGATTTATGATATACATGAACACCCAGGTATTTAAATGTGTCAAAACGCCACTTCAACCTTCCCACCGGGAGATTCTCTCTTACACTCATGGGTGAAGCAGCCAGAGGAAACAAACAGTATTTGTCCCAGTTGACCCTCAGTCCCGAAATCTCATCATAGGCATCCAGCAGGGACATCACCGAAGGTATCACCTCACAACCTCTTTCCAGGTAGACCAATGCATCATCAGCGTAGAGCGATATAATATGATTCGTACCCATTCTGCCATTCCCCACTGCTCCCCCATCGCATGCAGCCATGTCGCCAGCGGCTCCATCGCGATGGCAAACAGCAAAGGTGACAGAGGACAACCCTGTCTAGTACCCCTACCAATGGGGAAGCTATCTGATATTACACCTCCCGTTTTCACTCTGGCCGAGGGTTCAGCATATAGGGTTTTTACCCAGCGTGTGAAGCTTGGGCCAAACCCCATATCGTGCATAGTAACAAACAAAAAATCCCAGCCTAACTTATCAAATGCCTTCTCGATGTCTAGTGATATTGCCACATTATCATGTGCCTCAGTTGGCGTGTCTTCAATAATACTAAACAGTCTGCGTATATTCAGGAACGTGTTCCGTTTTGGTATAAAGCTGTTCTGGTCTTCGTGTATTAAGGTGTGTATTATAGGGTCTATTTGCCAGCGCCTTTCCTAGAATTTTGTAATCTAAGTTAAGTAAGGAGAATGGTCTGTACGATGTCACATCTGTGGGGTCCCGACCCTGCTTTGGAAGGACCACCACCAATGCCTCCCTCTGCGACGGGAAAGTATCCCTTGCGTCCATGCTTCTTCAAAGACTGCCAACAAGTGACCTTTCAGGTGTTGCACATAAGTGATTTAATACTCTATCGGCAACCCATCCATCCCCGGTGTCTTATTGTGGGATATTTGGATCATGGCCGCCTCTAACTCCTCCACCGTGAGGGGTGCTCTCCAATGCTGTCTTACTCATTACTGACATCCGCAAAAGCGGAGTCCCACTAAGGAAGGCTTTTAGTTGCTGAGTGTCACATGTCGCTTACCCACGGTACAGCCCTGTGTAGTATTCCTTGAACGCATTATTAATTGCTTCCTGTGTATTGGCTAAAGTTCCATCGCTTAGACATATTGCACCAATAGGGGTTTTCTGACGGTCCTCTCTCAGAAGCCATGCTAGCAATCTTACCGACCAATCCCCCTTCATCTGTAATTGCATTAGATGGTATCTATAATCATGCCAACGGAGACGTTGGTCCGCCTCCTCGTAAACCACCCGCTGACCCCAGAGTGTTTCAAATGGTACCCTATTTTGTGCTACTGCCACCTCTAAGTTTCTCAATTCTCTTTCCAAGGTGACAACTTCCGTGTGTAGTGTGCGACGTATTCCCCAGGAGGCCGAAAGACAGTGTCCCCTCACAACAACCTTGTGTGCATCCCACTCCAACGCTCTCGACCCCGTAGAGCCCTTGTTTAACTCCCAATATTGTTTTATACAAGTGTTGAGTTATTTTCTAAAGAGTTGATCTAGCAGTGCCTCTCCCTGTAGACGCCAAGCAGGGACTGCAGACCGCCTTCTTCCCCACTGCAGTGTCAACAGCAACGGGGAATGATCAGAGAGCGTCCTGGCCAAATATCCAGAATCTTTGACTACGGAGCATATGGATGGGTTCCCCCACAGCATATCCATTCTAGTGTGTACTTCATGAGGTGCAGAATAAAACGAGTACTCCCTGTGCCCCGGGTGGCCTACACGCCATATATCATACAACCCAAATCTCTCGCCCAAGCCGCCAACATGCTAGAGCTGAGTCTACTGGCTGCCCCCGGCGGGGGCAACACCGAGCGATCCAGCAATACGTCTGAGATACAATTAAAGTCTCCACCCCATAAGGCAGGCTCAGCGGGATCAGCCAGCAGTACGCGGGTCAGTCTTTGGAGGAATTCAGACAGCGTGCTGCTGGGGGCGTAAATCCCTATTATAGCAAATGGTCTTCCATCAAGCTGTCCTTCTGACACTACCTATCTGCCCCTGCATCTATCTTATAAGCATGTTGAACATACGGCACCCCCAGTGCTATCCACACTAACACGCCCCTCGCATAGGCCGAGAATGAGGTGCCACAAATCTGTCCTCGCTACCACCCTCTTAGTGCCTGTTAATCACCCTCCGACAAATGTCTTTCCTGTAAAATTGCAAAGTGTGCTTTCTGGCGCTTGAGATAGGGGTGTATTTGGTGCCTCTTACCCAGTGTGGCCATACCTCGTACATTCCATGTAATCACATTATACTCCTGCATAATGTAGAGTACTTAGTGGTCCCTATCTTAGTGTGCAGTGTTTTTACTCTTGCTATGTTACGGGTCTCAGTGTCCCATGACGTTATGCATCTACAGTTCTGAAGGCCGCAACTAACTAGTGGTTGTGGAAGTGTACATCGTGATCCAGTTAAACATAATAAACATAACCACATGCCCCCCTCCCAACCCCTCTTTTAACCCCTGCAAACTGTAAATCAGCTGGAATTCTCTGATTACCATTCATATTAACAAAAAGCACAGCATACTTCTTATATCAGAGAACTGTATCCATTTGGATACCACTTGGGGGGTCATGGTAGTTATTGATTGGAACCCTTATGAGGGCCCCCCAACATTAAATAAAACAAAAAAAATAAGTGATCGTGTTGGCGCTCCTATCGGGTCCAGCCACATTGTCACATGATCCTCCAGCCCATATGTTTCAAAAAGGATATCAGGTCAGTGTCCAACACCCAAGGGCAGTTCAGTTCCAAGATTATTCGATCAGGTGCCCTCGAAGTGCCAGTCCATTTCTGATGAGGGGCCCTACAGATATCATAGTTCATCCGCTGTCCTAGGTGTGATCACCGGTCCTCTTAGCGTTTCCGTGACAGTCAAGTTGGAACCACCAGACTCGGAGTCAGTTTGCTCACTCAGGGTATCCTGCAACGCTCCGAAAGAGTTGTGCGTATGCAACTACGTATTTTTTAATGCCCTTGCCCTCTCAGCAGTCGCCTGTGTTTTCGTGGGTTTCGCCTTTAATTGTTTCCTGGATCTTCTGCGTGCCGGCGAAGTCAGCCACTCACCTCCATCTCCTTCTACTCCATGTGTCTGTGCAATGCCCTTGGCATGCATCCATGTCCAGGCATCTGCTTCTGTGGTAAAAACATGGGTGCGATCATCCGCGATTACCCTGAGCTTAGCAGGGAACATCAAAGCATATTTAATATTGTGTTCTCGGAGATGCTGCTTAATTTTCATGTAGGAATAACGTTGGCGCTGCACTTCTGGTGTAAAGTCCAGATAAGCAGTTATAGAGGTCCCCTTGTAACATATCGGTCCTTTGCTCCGAAAGTATTGTAGTATCGCAATCTCTGTAATTGAGGAAACGGGCACTCAGCAGTCTAGGCGGCAGCCCCGGTGCTGGTTGCCTTCCCGGGACTCTATGTGCTCTTTCTACCAAGAAGAACTTTGATGGCACACCATTCATCACTTCCTTGATCAGCCACTGCTCTAAAAACAGTTCCGAATTTTGCCTCTCCATCCTCACTGGAAACCCCAAGAAACTGACATTATTCCACTGCGATATGCCTTCTGCGTCTTCCGCGCGTCTCTGGAGGGCTTTTACTTTGGTGTCCAAATGCTGGATTTGCTTCTGATTTTCGGAAACCAGAGGGTCCATGGCGCCTAGCGTAGTTTCTACCATTCCAACTCTTTCAGCCAAATTGCGATGATCCACTCTGAGCAAATTAAGGTCTTGGGACACCGTGTCTATTCTATTTTCAAGTGATAATTTAGTGTCCATAATTGCCTGTAAAATTCTTTCAAATTGGCACGAATGGGACTGCAGTGTAGTTTCTAAGGAGTGCAGAGTTGGCATTGCTGGGGGCCCATCAGGGGGAGCAACTTGGGCAGGGCGCGCTTGGGCATTAGACGCCTTTGTTTTCCCCATCATACTGTCCGCTCAGATCTGTGTTCCTGTGCGTTGAGCTGTCTATCCCATGTATGTCTACTCCTCCACGTCCCGACTGGACAATCCACGTAGGCCGCTGGCGATGAACAGCACAGGATCCGAACTATGATAAAGTAGGCGGCCGTGATTAGCAGCAGTCACTGCTGAGGGCCAGCACAGTCACCGGGAGCCACCGCCCTATAAATCAGCAGTAGCCATTTGCAAGTCCAGAAAGTTAATTGGCACAAAAGAAAACAAGACGACCACAGTGCTTATTATGTTGCTCAGGTCACCACAATACACAACACTATTAAGCACGCCTGCGTTCCAGCCAGTTCCATTTTAGGTGTTTCGTCACTGTTTGCCTGGTCACCATGTATGTAACTTCCTTTACTCCCCCATTGAGCGGAGTATCATGCAAATGTTGTTCACCCCCCCCCCCCATCTCCAGGCAGCGTATTTTTCACTGGCAGAGGGGGCTTGCACTCAGGCACTTAGGCCGTGCAGCCATCTTGTTAGACGATAGAACACGCTTCTGCTCCTTTTCCCTGTGCAGCGCGATGACACCGGCGGTTGGGGCAGCGTGATGTGCGGGGGCGAAGGGCTCTCGTGTAGTCACCAGTCCAACTCGCCAATAGTCCCCAATCACCTACCGCACACGCCGGCTTTTGTCCCGACCAGTCTCGGCTTGGCTCAGCTCGCCGCTCCGCCACGGCCCTCACATACGCGAGCTCCGGGTCTCAGTCGTACAGAAGGCCATCCTTGCGTCGGTAGTTCATGCTTCCGCGCCGCCCGCTCCGCAGCTCATCCGATTGCACCATACGCCTCTAGGGCACCTCCGCTGGTGTTTCTGCGTTGTGGCCGGCTTTCCGGGAGCGCCGATCAGGATATTTTATCGGGCCCGAAACAGAGCTTAGTTTCAAGCAAAAGGCGCATCCGCCATCTTAGCCACGCCCCTTTAACAAACAAAACGATAATAAACATGGTTTATTATCCTTTCATTTGTTAAGGGATTTGCAACAGCAGTTGCTGCTGGCGGGTGAGGGGTGGCGGGGCCGCTCATCCACCCTAAAGAAGGAGCCACCGCTGAATATGCCCCAATGTGTCATAACAGTGGCAAGGACAACTGTGGCATCTCGAGGGCCGAGGCCACCTAGAAATCTTTTCAGCACACGTCATAAGAGCAGCAGAAAACAGCTGTGGGCCCTCGGAGGCCATGGCTCTCCTGAACTCTTTCATCACTGGGTTCTGAACAGCGGCCGGCATAGGCTATGCATCAAAAAGGTTATGTTAGCGCTTGACATTTCTTTTCTGAACGTCGAGCATCGGCGAGCCCAGGTTCAGCGTCTTGAAAGCTGCAGCCAACCTGAACACGTTTTGTTCTTTCCTAATCTGCATGAAAAGAGTATTTTCTTTAGCTGAAAATTTAAATGCAGGCATTAGTGAATAATAAAACGTAAAAATGCTTCTAAAGCTGCTAATTTTTGTAAATAGCGTACCATTGATTCGAAGATTACTTTCCTTGCTTCCATCTTCCAAACACCCAAATCTTTCACGATGTTCAATAATGGCTCATACACGCCCGTGGCTATACTGAAATTGTTTTCATCGCAGAAATATCAAAAGATGAATCATATCGAAAAGGTTGTCTCTGTTTTTTATTCATTCCCCCTGAACTCCTCTTTTGCACTGGTTATGTGAGCAGGAACGATGACTGCAGTGAAACCTCTTGGGCGTCAGAAACCATCCGGGAATCTTTCTGATTCTTCGGTCAAGAACAAAGTATCAGAAATTCCAACCATATGAAAACCTGTGACAGCCATGAACTCGGAGATCTTTGTGTTCGTCATTGGACCAGCACCACACTAAGATTGTTTGTCTTGTTTATGCTTAATATAAATTATATATTTTTCAGCTAACTCAGGCTGTGACAAATTAAACGTGAACTCGTTCATATTATCAGAATCGGTCAACGTACATTCTGTGAATTTCGACTGCATACGTTTAATTCTGTACAACCCCTTGTTTCCATGGGATGGTAATTGTGGAAAGGAGTTTTATGAAGGCTGATTATGTTGGTCATTAATAGGGTCTAAGAGATACGTAAGGTAATATACTTTGAACATGAGAATTTCGTGAACACTGGTATTCAGTATAAGATGAATACTGCTCGGAATGGTACACTCCCAATTAGTGGCTGGTGCAGTCAGACAGTGCAAGTTTCATTCAAATCAAGGAACACTTCCTGCTTCATGATGGGTTCGTGCGTTTTGCGGCAATATCATTGGCTCAAATCTTCTAGTATGCTGATATGCTGTGCACAGCAAAAACATCAAACATTACATTTGTTGCTGGGTAATAGTGCACTTCTGAGCCTTCTCAATTTCGCGATAAAGGAAATATTTGTTCCACATCCTCTATACCATTTCAACTCACGGAGAAAAACTGCAACTATTTTTTGCTGGTCCAGATCCAAGGCTATATATCTGGACAAATGTTCTTGGCATTTTCATGCAGTTTGCAAGCAGAAGGCAGAGGAGCCACCCCTGCACACCAGACAGAATGATAGAGTAGCTGAAGCCAGAATAGAGTTTAGAGTGTTGTTTCTTCGCACCTCTTGTCTTAATTTTTGGGGCTACGGTTGTAAAAGTGGATAATCAAAGGGACGAGATTGACCCTACCCTTTCCACCTCTACATAAGGTTCAGAAGTCAAGTTCTTATACCCAGTGGTGCCTTTTAAGTGGGGTAGACCTCAAAGAGAGGCCTTTCCGGTGCACAACATCTCTGCCCTTCCTGTCCTGGCTACAGACACACTATGGGGGGCTATGAAGCCCTTTGTGAGGGCTCAGGACCCAGTCCATTCAGGTGTGCCAGCTCCTCCCTCCCATCCTGCCCAGGATGGGCCATCAACATGCAGATGGCCACTCAGGCACACATAGGCTCCCTTTGGGTGTGGCTGTCTGGAGGAAGTGCACAAGAGTCCAGCTGTCACCCAGACAGCTGCATTTAGATACAGGCAGAAGGCACAGATGTTATAAAGTAAGAAAATGCCCACTTTCTAAAAATCAAACAACAATACCTATCCTGATAATTATTGTGTCCACACAGTTTTTGAAAGTGATCAAGTTTTTAATTTTCTTGACTTCTTAGTTATTTAGTTAAATAAATAATCTAAACTAAAGGTTTAACTTAAATAACTATGAGGTCAAGAAAAATAAATATTTGATCACTTTCAAAAACTGTGTGGACAAAAAAAATATCAGCATAGGTATCTATTGTCTGATTTTCATGGGGTTAACCTTGCTGAGTAAATAGGCCCAACCTCCCAAATCAGCACTTTCCAAAAGTAGCATTTTCAGAATTACAATTTAAGACCCAGCTTCACCATGTGTCTTGGTTTTACATTGTGATTCCAGAGTCAGCAAACTCGGGGGTCCTATCTGTTCCTAATTGGAAATTACACTTATGAAATGTAATAAGGTTGTCCCAATGTTAACCTATCGGAGAGATAGGCTTTGCAGTAGTGAAAAACAAATTTAAGACTTTTCACTACCTGGACATGTAAAACTTAAATGTATACGTCCAAATTTTTAAATACACTGCACCCTGCCCTTCGGGTGATGTATGTGTAGTAAAAAGAAAGGTTAGGGCCTGGATGGCATGGTACTTTAAAACTGCACTCACAGGCTCTGCAATGGCAGGCCTGAGTTATATTTGAAGTGCTACTGAAGTGGGTGGCATAATCAGTGCTGCAGACCAACTAGTACAATTTAATCTACAGGCCATGGGCAATTATACTGCACTTTACTAGGGACATATAAGTGAATTAAATATGCCAATTTTGGATAAGCCAATGTTACTATGTTTTAAACAGGGAGCACATGCACTTTAGCACTTGCAACAGTGAAAAGTGCCCAGAGTCCTAAAGCCAACAAAAAAGAACCTAAGCAAAAACGGAAGGAAGAAGTCAAACTGTTAGGGTATGACTCTGCAGAAAGGGCCAGGTCCAACACTTGCCTAGAACAGTTTTAGTGCAACAATATCTAAAGCCAAGAAAGGCAAACTGGGGGAATGTAGTAACCCTGGACAAGCAATATTAAATATTCTTCCTGGCACAAATCATGACACAGAGTGTGTCTCTTATTTCTCATCATCATTACCTCCAATGCTAAATTCAATCACTAAAGAGCAAAATACCACTATCTCAAAATTTTCGATGGGTATTTCTATTTATCATATTTTTTGTAAGTTGTAAGTCTCATATTAATTATGAATGAAAAAATATTTAATACTTAGAACATTTTGATCATATGAATACATCAATTAATCATCAGTACATTTCAGATTATAACAATTTTGTTAGAATGTAAGTCCCATTGTTTTTACTTTTCGTACTTCTAGGAGAGATGGATAGAATCAAAATTAATTATTTTCTAACTACATAAATCATATTATTACAGTTTCTATGAATGCTAAACATAACTGTCCTACCTAGCTATGAAGTGAAAGCTTACATTTTCAAGTCTTCACTGTACATACTCACATCAGATACATTTTCTTTCACTGAGGTTGCTGGGAGACAAACATTGATCGGACCTGGGTTGGATAAGACATATCTCCAAGAGAATCAACAAGTATTAAGAAAAAAGTGAATCCTCCTCATCTTAATCACTCATAATGGTGCACTCTGTGGTGCATTGAAAAGATGCCCTGCTACTTGCCAGTAACACATAAGCGAGATCTGGCACATTTCATTTTGGGGGTATGTGAATTTGCAAAGTTCTACTCGCAAAGTCTTGGCAAAGCCCCACAACTTCCAGATTCAGGGGAAACACAGTGGTAGCTTGATTGGCCCTTTGCTGCAATCATATGGGGCCTGTTTTCATTGCTATAAGGGGCTGTAAAGTTCAATAGGCCAACTGGCTACTTCACTCTGTGAGAGCCCCCAATCACTGTACCTCACATCAACTGCTTCAACATTACTCCTCCCTGGCACTATCCCAGTATGCGAAGTCTTCTTTCCAACCTGTGCACTGTCTCCACAGCACCACAAACTGCCCACTCACCATCCATGTCTATTACACTGTCCCTCACCATACCTTTCTGCTGTGTGTCCAATTGCAGGCTTTCCTACCCTACAAGGGCAAGACATGCTGTGCCTGGAAATCAGCTTATTTGTGCCAAGTTGGCACCAAAATAACATAGTTGTAACAAATAACAGCCATGAAATGTAATAATAGAAAGTCTAGCATGAATGAGTCAATAGTTTTGTAAATTATATTTAGGACAAATAATACGTTTGTGTATGTATAATGTTCAGAAATGAAAGCACCCCACCCAGTTGTGTGGGTTACAGGGCTGTGAAGGTTGGTTCAGAGAAGTCAGAAAATCTTGCCAACCTTTCCAAAGGTCGCTCATTTTCACTGGTGACAGGTTTCCCTTCAAGTACCATCTACACTTATTAAAGTTGATGACTGGCAATACTTTCTCACAGATGCTGTCAAGTTTTGACCCAAAGGATTGCAGATGTTTTTACATTTCTTGGCACTTTCCCTCAACTTCTGCTGATAATGATCTCAGCAGTAGTTTCATGTTGATGTTGCTAAGTAAAGGGAATGCTGATCAGGGCGAAAATGGTATTGTGATAGTGGAATTATTGTGAACATGAAACCGCTGCACATTTGTGAACAATGAAAGTCTTGTTCTTCATCATAATTCTGCTCTCTAATATTCTATAAGTATTAACGAAGAGCAGCATATGGACAATGTTGATTTCTGAGAATGCTTCTTTCAGCACTAGTTGATGTGATATTCTTTGCTCATTGAGATTCACAAATATCCTCATGGGAAAGTAATTATAACATTCATATGGCACCTGGTGGTGCATTTGGTTGTGGTCATTGTGGACTAGCAACAAACACAAAAGTACGACTTCTGCTGTAGTACGTTCTTTCCTCTTTTATCTGCTTTTAGGGTAAACATACAATTGACACACTACATGGTTCAAATGTGAAGAGTTTGAAGGGAGAAGGAGGAAATCCCACATTCGCCCACAATTAAGCACAAAAGGCCAAGATACTGTGTGCAAGGATAGTTAGAGGTGCAATAATTGAGAAAATACCAACTTCAAGGGTGATCCCAAAACACCACTGCAATCAACGGAGAACAGTTTAGAAAGGTTCCAGGATGGGTGCGTGAGATGTCAAAATCTTGACATCTATCTCAAATGGCAACAGGGTAAACATCACACCTCTCTCTCTCTCTCAACCACGTCTTACTAGCCAATCATGAGAAGAAGAGAATCGCCCATCAGGGGATCTAAGCAGAATCAAGTGAAGCAGTCCAAATTCAGGTTGGAGTATCATCCGAGAATGAAAACTCTGGGCCTGATTTAGAACTTGGTGGATGGAATACTCTGTCACAAACTCGATGGATATCCAATTTGCCCTATTATGATCCCCATAGGACATAGTGGGATCCTAACACAGTACTTGTAATGGAATATTCCCCTCTTCCAAGTTCTAAATCAAGCTTTGTGTAAAAAGAAATGGTAAGGTAAGTAACAGAAAGCGTGCATTTGGCAAGGGTCACCCCCCAAAGGGGGCACAGAACTGTTGGCCATTTCTGTCCCCCTTGGGGGCACGTCGGCCCATTTTTTTAGGCCCATCTGCCCCCAAGGGGGGCAGGATCCACTTAGCACCAGGGATCTTGCGTGTTTGTGTGTGTGTTTTTTGTGTGGGGGGCTGCCCCTTTGGAGAAGGTCACCCCCCAAAGGGGGCACATTACTGATGGCCATTTCTGTCCCCCTTCGGGGAAGATCAGCCTATTTTTTTTAGGCCCATCTGCCCCCAACGTGGGCAAAAGCCAGCAAGACACCAGGGAATTTTTTTTCTCTCTGTTTTTTTGTGTGCTGGGGGCACCCCCTTTGGCAAGGGTCACCCCCCAAAGGGGGCACAGAACTGTTGGCCATTTCTGCCCGCTTGGGGGAAGATCGGCCTATTTTTTAGGCCCCTCAGCCCCAAGGTGGGGCAGAATCCACTTAGGCACCGGGGATCTTGTGTGTGTGTGTTTTGGGGGGGGTGGCCCCTTTCGCAAGGGTCCCCCCCAAAGGAGGCACAGTACTGATGGCAATTTGTGCCCTCCTTGGGGGCAGATCAGCATTCTTTTTTGGCCCATCTGTCCCCAAGGGGGGCAGAAGCCACTTAGGCACCAGGGAAAATGTGTAAATTCTTGGTGGCGGGGTGTTTGTCAACTGGTGAAGTATTTGTATTTGTGATTATAACAGTTTATTTCTTCTTTTTGTTCTAGTTCGAAACTTTTGCCTCCCTTGCTGTGGATCCTTGCGGTTTTGGCAGTAGTTGACCAGCGGTTTACGTAGTTGCACGTTTTAGGTAAGTAAAAGCAATTTACTTCAAAGTAGTATTGTTGACATGCATGAATGACATGTTTGTAGGTGGTATACTAAATACAGGATTTTGTGTGAAATTGTCCTTAGATTTGTGCACAATTATATGTGTGTTGTCATATGTCTAATTTGCTTTTCTTTTTTTTCTTTTTAGTGGGATATCATTGGTGATTTCTGTGCCTGTGCAGAGTAGTTGCTGGTGAATCTAGCTTTTTCAGGCAAGTGAGTGTAATAGTTGTTAGTACAAAACTCTTTGTGATAAAGCCACACTTTGTTTATTACTTGTTTTAGAAAGTGCTGGTTGTTGTTGGCAATCCATTTGTTGTAAGAAAGGATCATGGCTAGCCACAGAGTGAGCGCTCAGCAGGTTGTTAGCATGCTTTTTGAGTCATCTTCTGGCCATGATTATGAGACTGACTCTGCATCTAAGGCAGAGAAGGAAGTGAGAGATTCTGTCAGTGAGTTTTCTGTCCGAGAGGAATCTTCTGATGAGGAGGCCACTCTGAGTGCAGATGAAGGGCCTGTTTTAGAGGAGGACACTGATGTGCCAATAGTGCAGCAGTATGGGGCTGGAAGTTTCCCTTTGGAAGACCTGACACCTGGGTTGCCCCGAACATGGAACAGCCACAGTTGCCTGCCTTTACTGGTCTCCCAGGGTATAGAGTAAATATGGAATTATTTTTGCCTGTCAATTTCTTTGATTTGTTTATGGACAATGTATTTTTGGAAGAGATTGTTGAGCAGACTAATTTGTATGTGGAGCAGTATTT
The DNA here is from genome assembly GCF_031143425.1 of Pleurodeles waltl. Lineage (NCBI taxonomy): Eukaryota > Metazoa > Chordata > Amphibia > Caudata > Salamandridae > Pleurodeles > Pleurodeles waltl. Next base: position 524,812,773 of record NC_090442.1, read on the forward strand.
AAGGGACAACGCTTCCAGACTTAGGCCTCAGTCTAGAGCTACCCAATGGGTTTCCACAAATCTTGAAGAGATGAAAAAGTTCTTAGGTTTGACTTTTTTGATGGGGTTGATAAGGAAGCTGTTACTGGCTTCTAATTGGTCTACTATTTCCTTGATAGCAACGGCTATATTTCCTGCAACCATGACTCGTAATCACTATTTGCTTCTTCTTCAGATGCTGCATTTTGTTGACTATGCTTTAGCCTTGCCACAAGATCACCCTGATTGTAACCGTCTTTTTAAGGTTAGGCCTGTCCTTGATTATTTTGTAGATCGGTCTTCAGAGGTGTATGTTCTGGGCAAAGAAATAAGTGTGGATGAGGTTTTTGGTCCTGTTCAAGGGGCGTTTGGTTTTTAAACAGTACATTCCTAGTAAGAGGGCACGGTATAGAATTAAATTATATATGCTGTCAGAAAGTAGTACAGGATTTGTGTATAATTTCCAGGTCTACACTGGTAGGGATTCTAGTATTGACCCCCCTGGTTGTCCGTAGAAAATTTCTACACTGGAGTGCAGTTGTTCAATGAGTGGTTCAGAGTGGACACTGTTGCTTGTGGCACAATCCGTTCTAACGGGTAAGGCTATCCATGGGAGTTTGTCTGTAAAAAACTTGAGAGGGGACAGTGCGGTGCCTTGTGGAATAATGAGCTGCAAATTTTCAGACAGGAGGGATGTGTACATGCTAACTACCATCCTTGATGAGAGTACTTCCCCTGTGACTGTTTGGGGGTCAGGTTGCCGAAGTGCGCAAACCTGCATGCATTTTGTACTACAATAAGCACATGGGTGGTGTTGATAGAGTAGATCAGAGGTTGGAACCTTACACTGCTCTTCGTAAGTCTGACGTGTGGTATAAAAAGTTTGCCATACATTTATTTAATTTGCTTTTATTGTGTTCAAGGATTGTTCACCTGAACCAAGGATGAAATTTGTTAAATTTCAGGAGTCAGTGATAGAGAGCTTTATTGTGGTGGAACAGGCAAGAGGTCCTAGAGTAGCAGTGGTGGAGGATGTGGCTAGATTGAAAGATCGCCACTTTCCTGATAAGATTCCCCCCACTCCCAAAAAAGACTTGCCCACTAAGAAATGTAGAGTCTGTGCCTGAAGAGGTATCCGGAGGGAGAGCCGTATGTACTGCCCTGATTGCCCTTCAAAGCCTTGGCTGTGTTTGGGAGGCTGTTTCAGGAGTTACCTCACCCAAAACAAATTGTGGGAAATACCGTGAGCATAAACAGCTTGTCTTATATTTTCATATGTTCAGTTTCACGGTTGGCATTTCTGACATGTTCTCAGTTTGAGCTTTTGTGTTTGTAGTTTTGTACTTATTTATAATTAGTTGGTGGTTTCTTTGTTGTTTAAAAAAAAAAAGTGATGGGGTTGTGCATGGAGTGGGCTTGGCTGGAGTTGTGGGTGGCTGGCGGTATGTGTGGAGTGGCGCTTGGCTGGTGGTATGTGTGGAGTGGCGCTTGGCTGGCGGTGTGTGTGGGGTGGCGCTTGGCTGGTGGTGTGCGTGGGGTGGCACTTGGCTGGCAGTGTGCGTAGAGTGGCGCTTGGCTGGTGGTGTGCGTGGTGTGGTGCTTGGATGGCGGTGTGCATGGGGTGGTGCTTGGCTGGTGGTGTGCGAGGAGTGGTGCTTGACTGGCGGTGTGCATGTAGAGGCGCTTGGCTGGCAGTGTGCATGGGGTGGCGCTTGGCTGGTGGTGTACATGAAGTGGCACTTGTCATGCAGTGCCAGCCAAACGTCAGTCCACACACTCCGTTCAGCTGCTCAGGCATGTGGGCGTATGAAAGTGATGGGTCCTTGAATGGCGCTGTCGGTTGATGCGAGTGTTGTAATGTGCTAGGCCTGTGGCTGGCGGTGTGAATGGTCTTGTGCATGTCATGTATGAAAGGTGTGTGAATGGACTGTAAAACGGTTGGTGCCTTGACTCAGCTTTACAGCTCACGAGTTATGAGTCATTGGTTCAGTTTTTTGGCCTTTCAGTTTTTAACAGTGCATTTCATATTTGTGAAATCTCTTGTAAAATTTGATCTACTGAACCATAACTCACCCTCCAAATCCAACCAGCATGTGTGGTAAAAATGACAAAACCTGCTCTGCTGTAATCAGGCATCACAGCACACCCGTGACACACTAGGTGTCTCTGGTGGGACCACGATGATGAAGCATGCCACCAACTTGGTTGGTGGATGAGGGGTCTTTTTGACATAACTAAGTGTGTTTCTTTTCACAATTTTAGTGTTTGGAACATCACAGAAGTACGTAGACACATCAAAATGATCTATTACAAAACTACCTGTGTTTGGGAGGGTAGGGGCACCTATGTTTTTGGTCCTGGGTGAAGGGCTTCATCTAGGGAAACTGACCAAACCAGACCTTTTTTAAAACTAGACATCCCAAGGAGCCCAAAGATGTGTGGTTTGCGTGGATCCACCAACATTTTCTTACCCAGACTCCTCTGCAAACCTCAAAATTTGCTTAAAAAACGTATTTTCCTTTTCTTTCTTTGTAGGATCACCGCTCCAGCACACATTTTTTACCCCCCAGCGATCCCCTCAGTCTCCCAAGTAAAATGATACCTCACTTGTGTGGGTCCCCAAAGTAGAGTCAGCCTAAGGAAGTATAAAAGAAAAATATGTGCTTATCAACTCGCTGTTGCTATCCCCTCAACCTCTACAGGTTTTTGGCCTTTTTCTGTTGCAGGCTCCTGGGCCACCCATACAAGTGAGGTACATTTTTCTTGGGAGACTTGGGGGAACGCTGGGTGGAAGGACATTTTTGGGTCCTCTCAGATTCCAGAACTTTCTGTCACCGAAATGTGAGGGGAAACAGTTTTTTTGCCAAATTTTGATGTTTGCAAAGGATTCTGGGTAACAGAAGCTGGTGAGAGCCCCACAAGTCACCCCATTTTGGATTCCCCGAGGTGTCTAGTTTTCACAAATGCACACGTTTGGTAGGTTTCCCTAGGTGCTGGCTGAGCTAGAGGCCAAAATTCACTGCTAGGCACTTTGCAAAAAACAGCTCTGTTTTCTTTGGGAAAATGTGATGTGTCCACCTTTTGTTTTGGGGCATTTCCTGTCGTGGGCACAAGGCCTACCCACACAAGTGAGGTACCATTTTTATTGGGAGACTTTGGGGAACGCTGGATGGAAGGAAATTTGTGTCTCCTCTCTGATTCCAGAACTTTCTGTCACCGAAATGTGAGGAAAAAATGTTTTTTTTGCCAGATTTTGTTGTGTGCAAAGGATTATGGGCAACAGAACCTGGTGAGTCACCCCATATTGGATTCCCCTAGGTGTCTAGTTTTAAACAATTCACAGGGTTGGTAGGTTTCCCTAGGTGCCGGCTAAGCTAGAGGCCAAAATCCACAGCTAGACACTTTGCAAAAAACTGCTCTGTTTTCTTTGGGAAAATGTGTTGTGTCCACGTTGTGTTTTGTGGCATTTCCTGTCACGGGCACTAGGCCTACCCATACAAGTGAGGTACCATTTTTATTGGGAGACTTGGGGGAACGCTGGGTGGAAGGAAATTTGTGGCTCCTCTCTGATTCCAGAACCTTCTGTCACCGAAATGTGAGGAAAAAGTTTTTTTTTGGCCAAATTTTGATGTGTGCAAAGGATTATGGGCAACAGAATCTGGTGAGTCACCCCATCTTGGATTCCCCTAGGTGTCTAGTTTTCAAAAATCCACAGGTTTGGTAGGTTTCCCTAGGTGCCGGCTAAGCTAGAGGCCAAAATCCACAGCTAGACACTTTGCAAAAAACTGCTCTGTTTTCTTTGGGAAAATTTGTTGTGTCCACGTTGTGTTTTGTGGCATTTCCTGTCACGGGCACTAGGCCTACCCATACAAGTGAGGGACCATTTTTATTGGGAGACTTGGGGGAACGCTGGGTGGAAGGAAATTTGGGGCTCCTCTCAGATTCCAGAACTGTCTGTCACCGAAATGTGAGGAAAAAGTGTTTTTTTTAAGACAATCCTTTTTAGGTTTGCAAAGGATTCTAGGTATCAGAACCTGGTGAGAGCCCCACAAGTCTCCCCATCTTGGATTCCCCTAGGTGTCTACTTTTCAAAAATGCGCAGGTTTGGTAGGTTCCCCTAGGTGCCAGATGAGCTGGAGTCCAAAATCCATAGCTAGGCAATTCCAAAAAACACATCAGATTTCAGTGTAAAAATGTGATGCTTCCATGTTGCATTTCCTGTTGCAGGCTTTAGGCCTATCCACGCAAGTGACGTACCATTATCTGGAAACTAGGGGGAACACAGAATAGCAGAACAAGTGTTATTGCCCCTTGTCTTTCTCTGCATTTTTTTCTTCCAAATGTAAGACAATGTGTAAAAAAGTTGTCTATTTGATAAATGTCCTGCAATTCACATGCTAGTATGGGGACCCCGGAATTGAGACATGTGCAAATAAACACTGCTTGTCAACACATTATCTTGTGCCCATTTTGGAAATACAGAAGTTTCCTTGACACCTATTTTTCAGTCTTTATGTTTCACCAAATGAATTGCTGTATACCCGGTATAGTATGAAAACACATTGCAAGGTGCAGCTTATTTATTGGCACTGGGTACCTAGGGTTCTTGATGAACCTACAAGCCCTATATATCCCCACAACCAGAAGAGCCTAGCAGATGTAATGATATATTGCTTTAAAAAATCTGACATCACAGGAAAAAGATACAGAGTAAAACGTGGAGACAAATGGCTATTTTTTCACCTCAATTTCATTATTTTTTCCTTTCAGCTGTTATTTTCTATAGGAAACCCTTGTAGGACCTACACAAATGACCCCTTGCTGAATTCAGAATTTTGTCTACTTTTCGGAAATGTTTAGCAGGCTGGGATTCAACATTGGTTTCACACCCATTTCTGTCACTAACTGGAAGGAGGCTGAAAGCACAAAAAATAGTAAAAATGGGGTATGTCCCAGTAACATGCCAAAATTGTGTTGAAATATTTAGTTTTCTGATTTATGTCTGCTTGTTCCTGGAAGCTGAGAAGGTGGTGATTTTATCACCGCAAACCCTTTGTTGATGCCATTTTCAGGGAAAAAAACACAAGGCTTCTTCTGCAGCCCTTTTCCCCATTTTTTGAGAAAAACAAAGTGTTTGCTGTATTTTGGCTAATTTCTTGGTCTCCTGCAGGGGAACATACAAACTCTGGGTACCTCTAGAATCCGTAGGATGTCGGAAAAAAGGATGCAAATTTGGTGTGGGTAGCTTATCTGGACAAAAAGTTATGAGGGCCTAAGTGCAAACTGCCCCAAATAGCCAAAAAAAAGGCCTGTCACCTGAGGGGGAAAAGGCCTGGCAGCGAAGGGGTTAAACAAACCATAAAAGCAAAAATAGTATAAAACAGTAAAACAACAGTACCATGACTTAATTACATGCAGTACCACAATATTAAACATCTGAAATCTAAAACAGAGCTAAAAAGGTACATTGAGTAGTGTCTTTGAACAGGAGCTCAAAGTGGATAGACTTTCAATTACTCAAACTATTATTGCATTACAAGAATAAAGAAGTTAACCTAGCAAAATCCTAACACTTCATTGTTCTTTGATTTATATATTTTTGATGTTGTGCATTCTTAATTATTAAGGAAGTGCTCACACACTGCTGAGAGTAGCACCAATCTTTTAAGAGAGTTCACTGGACATGAGAGTCCATATCAGTTGAAGCACTTTTCTCTCGTTCTTTCAGTCCCCAACCACTTTCCACATATGCTCAGATTCAATTCAGGTGATGAACAGTACATCCATTCTGGTGTGCAGAGAAAGGTAAAGGAAGCATTTCTTCACTTCTACTGGGCTGGCGAAGACCAGGTAAGTGCACAAGTATCAATCAGATGGTCTACTCAACTTTAGCCACAGTATATCATATCATGTAATGTATGATATTTATCCCACCATACTCTCAGTACTCAGTAACTAGTTATGGAAGCCAAGGCCCTTTCCCTTGCTTATAAGGACTCTATGCCTCATAAGTGGGTTATTTTGGTAGCCTTTTTTGTCCAAGTCCTTGTTCTAAGGAAGATCAACATGGCATGCATTACTGGTGGTCAGCATAGATGAGGATTGGTCATAGGAGCCAATCAAGGTAGACAGTCGTAAGCATTAAGTACATTTACAGGTTACTCCATTTTAGTTAATCAGACCATTGCATCTAGAATATTGATTTCATATAATTAACATCAACTGTAGATTTAAGTAACATTCTATACTTTTAAATGGATTGCGAAATGGTGCATGTCTGATGTTTCTTTCTCAAGCCATGATGGCATTCACATATAACAAATCCTATGTAAAATGAGTACAAGTGTGAACTAGAATGTGGTGACTATCTTTGAGTTCTAGTGTTTCAAGGTCCCAACCTGGAAGAACCTTGATTCCCAATGGCTGCATTTTTGTCCCGAAGAAGACTAAATTGTGCTACAACTATGCTTGGAGATACTCTTGTTGGGTTACCACCATTAGTGGTTGTATGGACTCAGAAACTTTCTTCAAAGGGAGTATGTTTCGTGATTGACTGAATTGAATTAAAGTTCTGTTCTTGTCTGTGGAGTGACAACCTCTCATTCCTCCTAAAGACTTTAAACCAAGTATTTAATTTGGCTTTCTGAATGTATTGAGAACAGCATTATATATTATTCCAGGTAGTTGACAGATTAGTCTCTGCATGCATGTATAAATACTGACAATTTCTGGGGCAAGACATCACAGAAATACTTAGGACCCATACGACATGTAGGAGATGGAGCATGGGGCAATGGAGACTACAGGCATGGAGATTAACAAATTCCAGTATAGGCTCTGAAACATGTTGCCACAGCCATCAAAGGACCGGCAGCTCACTTCCAGGTCAGAGGGTCCAGAGCCCTATACGTATAACTGTTGGATGCAGAAGGTTGTGTCAGGCAAAATAGGTTGTTTCGCTTCCCTCAATTGATATTGCAGTTCAAATCCGTAATTCAGTTTCCACATCTTTTTTCTTTTTTTCTTTCTTGGTTCCAAAAGTATATATATATATATATATATATATATATATATATATATATATATATATATATATTTTTAGGGGCACTATCAAATTTGTCACAATTTTTATAAGTCACTGGGTTTGTTAAACATATCAGGCATTTGTATACTCAAAAATATATATGTCACACATGTGACAGATGTGCTGTTCAACATGCAATAATGCTTCAACTTATAGAAAGGCTGCTTCTCGGGCCCTGATTGCAAGTGGGCTATAAGGGTGTGAAGTATTTACCATGCCAATTAAATACATTTTGCCCAGGCTGATGTAAAGACCTCTTATTGCAAGTTTGTTTGATAGAAATCAGGCTAAGGTGGAAGTGGTATTTAGATCCTGGAACTCCCCATATATTGTTTTTTAGAGGGGATCTTTTTACCTAAAAAATTTTGATAGGTGCACCTGTCAAAATGGACGTGAAGAAAGCAGCAGGGTGCAATGTTTATTTCACAGTTTATAATACTGATCCCTGTGAATTTAGGACCCATATTTACTAGAAAATGACACAACATGACGCAGAAGCCAGCTTGCTGCGCCATGCTGCGCAATTAGGAAAGTGCAGGGATGCAATGTATTTACAACAATAGGACGCATCCCTGTACTTTCTGCTGAGCTAGTGCACAATTGGCAGTCTAGCACCAATGCAAGAGTGCCCGAATTGCAGGGATGACTGTTTGTGTGCAGAAAGGGACACCGTCCTGCACATAAACAATCATTAATGGCATTTTCCTCCTTGTATGTGTGCTGTAGAATACAGCACACATAGAAAGAGCTAAAAACCAGGAGAACTAAAGGTATTTCTCCTCATTGCACAACTTCTACCCCGTCCCTGGGGTGCTTAGGAATATGACGCATTCCCAGGTTTACAAAACCTTGTAAATCTGGGAATGCATCAGATTCCATGGGTGTTTCGTGGGAACACCCACAGCAACACCCAGGGAACGCCCCTTTCATGCAGTGTTATGCGTGAAAGGGGGCCATATTTACACAGTCATGAAACGTCACCCAATGCGGCTTTACGTGGCCTTGTAAATATGTGGCGGCACACTGTGTTTCTGGAGCGTCTCAAAAGTGACCCTCCAGCAGTGTTGTTGTGCAGCAGGGGCTTTTAAATATGTCCCTATGAGCAAGGATCAAAATTCACACGTCTACATATAATCAGGAACTATATGTGTAACAGGAGTTTCTCAAGAGACCAATGATGCTATCCGATATGCTAATGAATGCCAGTGTGACACTCAAAATGCCGGGAATAAGGTTAATGATGTCTGCTTGTTTCCCAATGTGCGAAGTTATCTACCCATTTAAAGAATGTAGTTGCTCACAATAATACAGTAACAGCGGTAGACGTTGGTGCCAATACTGTCATTTGTGAAGAACAAGGTGGAGTTTTCACCACAACAGGTAAATACTAGTGTCAATATACCTGTACTACAGGCACTTTTTCATTACTTTTTCTCTTGGGGTATTGTGCACTTTTCACAGATTTTTTTCAATTCTGTTTATTCAGTTGCATTTCTTTGCATAAATACATTTAATTCAAACTATTTTTAAGCAATCCTTTCATGCTGGTTTTCTTTAGATTTTTCTTTACGTTCAATCTGGACAGTTATTCGCTGCCTCATGGTGTACAATGTATATGATTTCCATGTGAACGCTTATCTAAACTTTGTATAACGTAGTGTGGTTCTGCTCTTCATCACCCTTCATCAGATCATTTGCTTCAGCTTCTCAACTCCAATATTTCGTGGACTGGATCCTGCTGCCTGCTCCTGCCTGCTGATGAATAGAAGGACAGAACAAGGTGAGCAAAATAAAGGTACACCTGTCAAGTACGGTTTATCTTCTCAGGTCTCATTTTCAACTACTTGTACTGCCTTTCAAGCTTTTATCTTGCAGTGGACCTTATTATGCTTTTAAAGGGGACTCTGGGTGGCAGAATTCATGGTTTTGTTTATTTTTTTATTGTCATTTTTATTTAGCTGTTCTTAAACTGTTCAACTTTTAGAGATAGAGGACTTCCTTATGAGTGGCCCCCCAACATGTGATGGATTTTGCTCACCCCCAGAATTACTGATATCAAAGATACCTATAACTCTGGGGGTGGGAAAGACCCGACCCAGAGGGCCCAGCCAGTGAGAAGTAAGGAATGTCTGTGGAATCAGTAATTGTCTTTCAAATTTCGCCAGTTGTTCCTCATTTTGGGTGGACTTTCACCCAGAGATTTTGTTTGCCTTCAGCAGCTGAAAGCTGCAATTGGAAATTGAGACGTTTAAATTGTTCCTGCAGATCTCATAATTCCAGTGGGACAGTAAATCGGGTTACTGGCCCCATTAAAATTAAGAGACCACTCGTTATGAGGGCCTAAGACCTTAATTTCCCCTTGTGAATTAAAACCGCCTCGACATTAAATGAACACCCAGATGTAGAAATCTATCATATAGAAATCTAGTTTTCCATGAAAAACTATCCGTCAATTGTCTTTGGTAATTTCCCTATGCTATCTCACATTACTATATATATATTTATGAGTCCTTTCATGTGCAGTGGTTGTTTCTATAATCGGTGTTGCTTGGGTAGGGGCTTCATTGAATTCATTTTATTATTATTGTGTTGATCACCCTACTGAATATTTCTCGCTTTGCTATGAGCTTATTTATCTAGGTCTATTTTGTAATGTATTTTAAAAAGTAATCTGTTAATACATACTTTTTCAAGGGTGGTGGTTTTAATAAGGAAAATGAATAGACTGGTAGAGGATGATACAAATCTCCACATGGGACATATCGGAAAGTGTCGGTTTCGATACATACTGGCCTACAAAATAAGATTCTGAATCTTACCAGAAGCCAGTCTAAAGTATGAAGGACCGGGGAAATATCAGACCTGGCTGTACCAATCACTGCTCTAGCCACATTGTTTTGCATCCTTATCAGCTTGATAATGTTTGTCAGGGGATCCAGTAGACAATTTACAACAGCAGTCAATCCTAAATCTAATGATTGCCTGGGCTACTGTGGGCAGTGCTTGAATCTCTAAAATAGGGGTGGCACATTTAACAAAGACACATTTAATAGATACAGTTCTAAGTTTGAATACAAGATAGGGTGAACTGAGCTTTTGGAGCACATGGCGGAACCCACCCGACATAAGTTAAATGTTGCTGTTATTTAAGGCCTATCAGTTGACTTGCCTTCACAACTGATTATGAACCACTTTCTGATTCTTTGGTGTCAGTGCCCATAAATGAAAAGAACGACAGGGAATCATCAGTGTAGATGTGGTAAACTGCCTTGTCTCCTTCCTCCAATATCAAAAAGGCTACTGGCTGCAAGTAGATGGGTAGTTTGCAGTCAGGGAGGAAACCTGATGAATGTTGAAGGACACTGAAACACCATAGGCTAGGTGCTCTTGGCATTATAAATGTGTGACTATATTGTTGTTGCCATAGTAATCAGGGTTGAATTGGTTCTGTGGGTAGGATGGAAGCCAAATCGCATGTCACCAAGCTGCTCATGCTTTTCTAGATGTTGTGAGGGCTGCATAACTTCTACATTTATCAGTGTCTTAGCAAGAAAGCTGCACTAGCAATAGTGCAGTAGTTTGTTCTATTTAAAACATGTAATTCTGATCTATTCAATACAGGAGGGATCCAGGCTAGGCTTTTGAAAGCTTATTGGAAGCTCTCTGGGGTATACTGACTATAACAGGTGGACATTGCTTTAGAGGGTTGAAAGGACATGGATCTCCAAAATGATTATTAAAGTTCCTGATACTAATGATCTCTTCCGCGTTCATTGGAGATTCTGGGTTGATGATAATCTCAGATGGACAAAAATCCTTATCACTGGCTGGAACAGAGCAGATGTCAGCACATTCCAAGATGTGGTAGATGCTGTGTCTGATTCAGTTAAGATCCCAGTACCATTCTTGAAAGTAGTACCATAATAGTATAAGGCGAATTTGTTGACTAAGTGGCTAAGGTAGCCAAGGTGTTATGATGGAAAACTATTCTATATGCAAAATAGTTATTTTCGACCTATGTGATGAATGCTGTGTACTGAAGTGTGCAGGAGTAATAGTTTTATTGTACTCACTATCACTTTTCTGCATTTACAGGTAACTGAGCACAACCTGGCTGTCATCCTCAGAAGTGAACCACTTCTGAGAAGGACACATTTTATTTTATGGGTTTAACCTACAGGGGAGATGGTGTATCAATGAGAATATGAAGTGTATTTTAGAAAGTACAGTGACCTCATTATTGGAATGCAAAAGGATATCAGTATTCAAAATCACCTCTAATGTAAACTGTAAATCAATGTAACCCAGGGTAAACTTCCACTACAATGGTGTAATATTACGAATGAGGTACATTTAGTTCTAGTAGTTGGGTTTGGTCATTCCAAAGTCAGATGACCATGAATGTTCGAGAACAGCCACAAACTTGAGCATTTGAGGGTCAAGGGTCTTGGTATAGGCTTCAGTTTTAGAGCTAACTCCTTTATGGCTTTAATTACTATTCTGAAGACCGTTAATCCAACACCCTTTCAAGAAGACCTCATCCCCACAAAGGTGATTAAGCAATGGAAGGTGTAACTGGGCTCAAAAACCCATTAAATATTATTTTGAAGAGGATTGCATACTGAATATGTTAAATTATTCATGTATCACTCTACTCCTAAAAGGGCAACAGCCTCGCTTCGACCCCATTTTAAATATACTGCAGCTTATAAAAGGTTCTGCAAAAATCAGCCACTTTACAATTTCAAGACTTTATCGAGCTTTCTGGTCTGCTTTGGGACAGACAATCAGGTTTTTGTACTCACCAGGGCATTAAATCAGCCATGATCAATGTCTGGTCTTCTGTTCTTGACATAGTAGATGAAGAAACATAGCACTTATTATATTATTGGACCTTTCATCGATATTAATACCCTGGACAACTCCAGATGATTAGAAATGTGTGTAGGAGTGCCAGGGTACTGGGGGGACTTGGAGTTGGCTGAAATCCTTCTTGGCTGATCACACAACACATGGTTAAGGACCAATGCTAGGGGGGGTCAATGGTGGTTTCTTGCGGGGTGCCCCGAGATCCTTTTTCTCTACTGTGCTTTTTAACATTTACGTCCAACAACTACTCAAACTGTTGAATGACCTGGAAGTGAGATTTCACCTCTATCTATGCAGATGATACATAGGTGCACGAGGAATTTTTTCAGAGGGGGCTTTGTTTCTGGGTGAATAATTTTAATGGGGGCAGCAGCTGTACTAGTGCAGGCAGCGTAACACTATGGCAGCTGTAGTGTTACGCTGCACTGTGAGCCTGCATACCACTTTCTGATTTGGTGGGGGGGCAAGTGCCTCCCCTTGTCCCCCCCTGCATACCAGGACAGACAGGAAGTTGCCTGGTTCTTGATTCAATCCAAATGAATTAGAATCTGCTAGCCCTGAAGCTGAATAACACTGAGGCCCTCATTACAACCCTAGCGGTCGGTGTTAAAGCAGCAGTAATACCCCCAACAGGCCGGCAGTAAAAAAATTGGGATTTTGACCATGGCGGTTTACCGCCACCCAAGACCGCCACTGTAACACACCGACTGCCAGGGTGGTAACGGCTGCTGGGCTGGAGACTTCGGTCTCTAGTCCGGCGGCCATCACAATCCCACCCTCTGGATTACGACCCGGCCTACCGCCATGGTTTTCGTGCCAATCTTACCGCCACGAAAACCATGGCGGTAGGCACTAACAGTGCCAGGGTCTCCCCTTCCCCCCTCCCGAGGGTGCTGCCGCACCCCCACCCTCCCCCTCCCTCTCCTGCCCCCGCACATATATACACCCACATGCGCACCCATATACACATATGCACACTCATACCCACCACCACCCATGCATGCACACAAACATTTCCACACACTGCAACACACACCAACATACCTTGTCACACACATGCATTCACAACACTCACAATCACTCATTCACGCATGCATCGTACACGACTCACACCCGCATGCATGCATACCATAACATACACACATCCCCCCACATACACACAATACCCCCCATCCCCCTCTCCGGTCAGAGAAACTGACTTACCTGCTTGCAGGGGGTCCTCTGGCTGGAGATGGTCCGCGGCGCTGCTGTCAGCAGCAGCGTCTGCCAGCAAAACACCACCAGGCCGTATCATTGGTCATGATACGGTCTGCGGTGTTTTGCTGGCGTGGCAGTGCTGCTGTCAGCAGCGCTGCCTTACCCCCGTCCACTGCCATGACCGTCAGCGGTTTTCCGCCAGCATTCTGGCAGAATACCGTCGGTGGTCATGATACATGTAGACGGCTGGTAGCCACGGTGGCATGTTGGCGGCCGTCGCCATGGCTGTAGGTGGTCAGTACCGCCGATGTTGTAATGAGGGCCTAAATTCTTGCTTATAGATAATGGTCACTGGCTGAGACAGCATAGTTGAATAATGCTTTTTCTGGTTGGTTCATCTGGATTAGTGTTAAAGGACAGAGTTGAAACACTTAGGCTATGGAAGACTGTACATGGATTGTCAAGTGTATCGGATAATTTCCTGTGCAAACTACCTGCTTAAGGTCTTATAGAAAACTAAACAGATGACTTTCCTTAAAAAACAGGCAATCGTTGCTAGAACCTGTGAGGTTATTTTAGTATTTATATGGGCACATTAATTAGCCCTGGGCCTGAAGCCTGTGACTTGTCACTTAGTTACATTTTGCTTTTGTTCCTTTTATTATTATAAGCAAGGGTTCATTTTAGTGGAGATGTTTTTCATTCTTTCATTCTTTTATCAGTTGCCATTCCATGCAGCATTTGTTATTCATTTCTTTATGCAACATTTTCATCCTGTGCTCAATTCAATGATGCACACAATATTTACTGGGTATTGCCAGTCAAAAGAGTACATTGTCTATCCTACACAGAAAAATATGTGTTGTCATATCAGGACAGTTCTTAGAATAACAAATGTGTTATTATAAAACATCACACTGCCCACACCAAGTTAGAGGGGGCATTAAATCCAGCTTGCCATCTTTTGCTGCACATTGTTGCAGTTTCTGCAGAACCCTTTTGGTTCATCTTCTTCAACGTGGTAGGACTCTCAGCAGACTAACAGACCTCTTCTTCATCTCTGAATGCAGGTATGGGGTTTGGGTGACCTTCCTGCAATCAGAAGGGAAGATGAGGGCTACCAATGCTAGTTGCTCTCATGTAGAAACTTAGGAGTGTAGGTAGCAACATTAGAGACCCTATTGTGACAATACGGTGGGACTCCTTTTGTGCTTCACTTCCCTCGTCACTGCTGTGATAACACTGTGATTCATTATCCTCAGAATCATAATTCATGCCTTTTTACGTAGAATGCAGTTGCTTCAATAAAATATATTTTGAATCAAGAACCTGCTTCTGTTTGTCTTTACATGTATAAGATTTGTGTAACTGAGAGAAAGAGGTACGATCTATTCCACCACAACTTCCCTGGGGAGTCTGAGTATCATGCGATAGGCTGCCACAAATTACTCTTACCTTTGGTATTGGTGAGGTGGCAGAAGGTTTAGGCTGACAACTGTCACATGGTGTGGGATCAGGCTCAGTCCACCACTCTCGGTGGTGCTGCCACCTAAAATCAAGCAGTCTTGTTACAATAACGGGAGTCTGCGACATGGCACCACTAATGTTTGTTAGGCACTGGTTTTACTGATCTCCCACGTATCTCTGTCTCAAGTCATCTTAAGTCAACCTTACTGCCATATATGGAGACGTCCTCAGTATATTCGGGACCATTCAGTATGATCCTCCAGTTTGATAACGTCCCAGAAACTATTCCTGTTTTACCTCGTCCTACACCAATTTCCCTAGGCTGCTGGCACATACAGAACACCCAAAGCAGTTATTCTTGTGCCAACAACTGCAGTCGCATTGATGATCGTAACCTCTATGCCTCCAAGATGTAAGTTGAAACCATCATCACAATGTGTTTTTCATCTGAACGCGTACATAACACTTCAGCTTCTTTGCACTTCCTGACTCCGTACATTTTTAAAAGTGGGCGTAAATACAGTTTACGAAGTTCAAGCGTAAAGTGACATAATAAATGGAAGTGAGATAATGTTTCTTGGCCGCCGTGAAGTCATGGGCAGCAATCTAATCTCCCCGGCGGAACAGTCTGCCATTTATTGATCATCGCGGTCACCGGTAGTGTGCCCATACGAAATTTAAAATAAAGAGCTTTTTTTTCCTCCGGGTAGATGCTATCTATAAAAGCAGCTGGTTTGAATTCTTGATTAAATAAAATGTAACGCTTAAATAAAGGACTAAGGCCCTCATTACAACCCTGGCGGTAAATTCCGCTTACCGCCGTGCCGATGACCGCCAAGATACTGTGCCGCGGCGGTAATCTGCCACGGATATTATGACCCACACAGAGAATACCGCCACAATACAGACACCCACACAAGTCCGCCACACCAAAGGTCAGTGATAAACTGTCAATAGCAAAACCCACACCATCACGCCAACAGGAATACGCCCACAGTATTACGACCCACGAATCAACACAGCAGTCTTTCAACCACCGTAAACCATTGGTGGTACACACAGCCGCGCTCAAAATACACGCACATTTATAAAACAACACCACATTGGACAATTCAAAATACACACACCTGACACACATACATACACCACTCCCACACACTCACACCACTATAAAAACACACACCCACAATACCCACAACCCCTTACAACCAAAAAAAGAGACCAAGCACAGAGAGACAAGCAAAGAGCACACACCCAATCAGAGGCACAGAACACCATCACTCATACACCATCCACTCACATCACATTATACATCACAACACATCACCCCACACATTACCTCACACATATCACTCACAACACATCCATGGCACCTCAAAGACACCCCAGGCTTTCTGAGGAGGAGCTAAGGGTCATGGTGGAGGAAATCATCTGGGTAGAGCCACAGCTATTCAGATCAAAGGTGCAGCAGACGTCCATTGCAAGGAAGATGGAGCTATGGCAGAGAATCGAGGACAGGCTCAACGCCGTGGGACAGCATCCAAGGACCAGGGATGACATCAGGAAGAGGTGGAAAGACCTACGGGGGAAGGTGCGTTCCGTGGTTTCAAGACACCAGATTGCTGTACAGAGGACTGGCGGTGGAACCCACCCTTCTCCCCCACAACTAACAACATGGGAGGAGCAAGTCTTGGCGATCATGTATCCTGAGGGCCTCGCAGGAGTAGCAGGAGGACTGGACTCGGGTAAGTCACATTTTTTACTACTTTATCCCCCCTACCTGCATGCCATCACATACCCCCACCCGTACCCTCACTCCCATCACTCCATCACCTCACATCTACCCCACCACCACAACCCACACATCCCAATACCAACCCCTGTATGCAACCACAATGCGTGGACACCCATCACCACAGCATGCCCAGTAGAGAGACTCACCCAGCCCACACAATCAGCAATCACACAAGGCCAATGCGACAGGGAAACCACAATTATATAACGGAAACACACTCATTGCACAAGATGGCACACACAGATACAATAACAATGCATTTGCATCCCAACAGGACTCCTACCCAACGTCACCGGAGAGGAGGTGCCAGCTACAACCAGTCATCCTACAGAAGAGGCCCTCAGTGATGAAAGCAGCTCTGCACACCTGGATCACGATGACCAACCTGGCCCATAAGTGACCTATGGACAGTCGGTTACCCTGCCACAGTCCCAACCCACCACAGAGCCTCCCTCCTAAGGAAACACCACCACAGCACCCACCCAGCGGGCCCATGCCACTGCCCCCAGGACACGTCAATCAGCGGTGTGTCCACCACTACAGGGAACCCAGGCAACCCCACAAACCCAGGACGATCAGGGACCTGGGGTCAGCGCAGTGGGCACACGGTTCAGGGGACAGAGGCACAGGCCTACAGGGAAGCTTGGAGGACTGCTGTGCGACAGGACAGGCCAAGGGAACCGACCCTCCACGAGGCACTCTCAAACATCATGGGAGCATACCACTATTTTCAGGAGACCATGGGCACGGTACTGGCCAAGTTGCAGGAGACCCAGTGGCTGCAGGAGGGACAGTACCTGGGGATCAGGGAGGACCTTACAAAAATCAACAACATCCTGGTCACCATAGAAGGGGTGCTGGCTGACATGGGCAAGACCATGAGAGAGGCAGTGGCACAACAAAGGGCCCCTGACACTATCCAAACCGATGAACAGCCTTCCACCTCCGCCGGCACTGGTGGACAGGAGGCCCTGCCACAGGACCAACAGGCCGCCGGCATCCCACCTCCTGCAGAAGGAGAACCACCCTGCAAACGGTCCCTGCGATCCAGGCAGAAGACAGAGAACATTGCCAAGACCCCGCCAGGAAATAGGACTCTCCTGATTGTCACCCTTCTGTCCCACTCTGTCACCCTGTCCACCTTGAACTGCCATTACTCCCCTTCCTATGCCATATTGGACAATGCACCTGTGATACCAAGAGACTGGACTCTACCATGGACCTTCCTCCCCCATCATCCCAGCCCCTTGCACGTACCCCCATACTATTTACCACAAAAAATTAAACACCATTGAAATACAAACCATACTGGAGTCAGTGTAATGATTCAAAATATGTATTCTTACTACATTCCCAAAGCATTGCAACATCTAAGTTCATTGAATTATACCAATGTATGAGAGTTGGTGGGCAGCAGTACACATAGCAGAAGCCAGAATGGGGTACATAGATCTGAAAAAAGGAAACCCAAAGGGAACAGTCAGTGGCCATACACAGAGGGTAAGAGGCTGCCAGGTAAAATGTCCTAAAGTATACTGAAATGTGAAGAGGAGTTACAGTCTCTTACCTGTGTGTCACTGGAAGTACTGCTGTAGAATGTTTGTTCTGTTGTCCACAACTTCCTCATCTGCCTCCTCTTCTTCATTGTCCACAGGCTCCACCGCTGCCACAAGACCATCACCAGGCTCATCCTCCAGCAGGAAAGGCACCTGGCGTCTCAATGCCAGGTTGTGCAACATACAGCATGCCACGATGATCTGGCACATCTTCTTGGGTGAGTAGTACAGGGATCCACCAGTCAGATGGAGGCACTGGAACCTGGCCTTCAGGAGGCCGAAGGTCCTCTCAATAATCCTCCTTGTTCACTCATGTGCCTCATTGTTACGTTCCTCTGCCCTTTTCCTGAGATTCCTCACTGGGGTCAGTAGCCATGACAGGTTGGGGTAACCAGAGTCACCTGTAAATATCAAGGCTAACCCACCACCCCAACAACAACAGGGACCTGGGGGAAGTGGTAGTGGGCACACGGTCCAGGGGACGGAGGCCCAGGAACACAGGGGAACTGGGAGGGCTGCTGTGCGACAGGGGGCAGACAGGCCAAGGGAACCCACTCTCCACGAGGCCCTCTCCTCCATCATGTGAGCCTACCACCACTTCCAGGAGACGATGGCAACAGTACTGGCCAAGTTTCAGGAGACCCAGCGCCTGCATGATGAACAGTATATGGGCTTCAGGGAGGAACTCAGAACCATCAACTCCACCCTGGGCACCATCGTAGGGGTGCTGAAAGAACTCGTGAACACCAGGAGGGACACTGTGGCACAACAAGGGGCCCCTGACACTAGCCTGGACGATGAACTGCCCACCACCTCCGCCGGCGCTAGTGGACAGGACGCCCCACCACAGGACCACCACACCAGCACCCCACCCCCTGCAGAGGGAGAACCACCTCGCAAACGGTCCATGAGATCCAGGAACAAGACAGAGAACAATGCCAAGACCCCTGGCAAGAAATGAGACCACCCTGATTGTCATCCTACTGTCCCACTTTGTCACCCTGTCCATACTTAACCACTTCTGTGCCTTGGACGAGATGATCTCGTCCAAGGCTACAGTTCCCCTGTGCCTTGGACGAGATCATCTCGTCCATGGCACAGCGGAACTTGGGGGCGCGCTAGCGCGCCCCCGTGCACCCCCCTTAACCCCCCATGTCGGGGATGGAAGGGGAAGACCTTCCCCTTCCACCCCCGACCCCCCCCCTGTGACGTCAGCACGCGCACTCACTTGGGAGGCCCGGAGGGGCTTCAAAGGGAAGGAAAAGTATTTCCTTCCCTTTGAAGTCTCTCCGAGGGTTTCAAAAGCCGGATTGCTTGCAATCCGGCTTTTGAAACCCCACTAGACACCAGGGATTTTTTTTTTTTACTAATCTTCACATAAGGGAGCGACCCCTTGGGCAAGGGTCGCTTCCCATGGGGGGGGCATTTTTTCAGGAAGGCCTTTTCTGCCCCCCCCACTCTAGGCACCAGGGACCATTTCTTTTTTTTTTTTTTTTTATGTTTCATTTTTTTTTTTTTAGGTGGGGAGCGACCCCTTAGGCAAGGGTCGCTCCCCTTGGGGGAAAATTATATTTAGGCCATTTCTGCCCCCCCCGGGGGCGGATTGGCCTATTATTAGGCCGATCTGCCCCCGGGGGGGCAGAAACCTCTAGGCGCCCGGGCAAATTTTTTTTTGTGTTTTTTTTTTGTTTGTTTGTTTTCTTAGAGATGGGGAGCGACCCATCAGGCAAGAGTCGCTCCCCTGGGGGACAAATTGTATTTAGGCCATTTCTGCCCCCCTTGGGGGCAGATTGGCTGATTTTAGGTCAATCTGCCCCCAAGGGGGCAGAAACCACTAGGCACCGGGGATTGGTTTTTTGGCGGCAATGTCACGCAGGGGGAGCGACCCCGTAGGCAAGGGTCGCTCCCGGGGGGGGTGGGGGTTGGGGGGGGAGAAATATATTTTAGGCCATTTCTGCCTCTCCCTGGGGCCGGCTGAGCTACAGGCCAAACACCACAGGTAGGCACCTTGCACAAAACACCTCTGTTTTCTGTGAAAAAATATGTTGTGTCCACGTTGTGTTTTGGGCCAATTCCTTTTGTGGGCGCTAGGCCTACCCACAGAAGTGAGGTACCATTTTTATCAAGAGACTTAGGGGAAAGCTGGGTGGAAGGAAATTTGTGGCTCCTCTCAGATTCCAGAACTTTCTGTCACCGAAATGAGAGGAAAAAGTGTTTTTTGGGCCAAATTTTGATGTTTGCAAAGGATTCTGGGTAACATAACCTGGTCAGAGCCCCGCAAGTCACCCCATCTTGGATTCCCCTGGGTTTCTAGTTTTCAAAAATGCACTGGTTTGCTAGGTTTCCTCAGGTGCCGGCTGAGCTACAGGCCAAAATCCACAGGTAGGCACTGCTTTTTATAAAAAAAATTGATGTGTCCACGTTGTGTTTTGGGCCCTTTCCTTTCGTGGGCGCTAGTCCTACCCACACAAGTGAGGTATCATTTTTATCGGGAGACTTGGGGAAACGCTGGGTGGAAGGAAATTTGTGGCTCCTCTCAGATTCCAGAACTTTTTGCCACAGAAATGTGAGTAACATGTGTTTTTTTAGCCAAATTTTGAGTTTTGCAAAGGATTCTGGGTAACAGAACCTGGTCCGAGCCCCGCAAGTCACCCCATCTTGGATTCCCCTAGGTCTCTAGTTTTCAGAAATGCACAGGTTTGGTAGGTTTCCCTAGGTGCCGACTGAGCTAGAGGCCAAAATCTACAGGTAGGCACTTCGCAAAAAACACCTCTGTTTTCTTCCAAAAATTTGGATGTGTCCACGTTGCACTTTGGGGCGTTTCCTGTCGCGGGCGCTAGGCCTACCCACACAAGTGAGGTATCATTTTTATCAGGAGACTTGGGGGAACGCTGGGTGGAAAGAAATTTGTGGCTCCTCTCAGATTCCAGAACTTTCTGCCACAGAAATGTGAGGAACATGTGTATTTTTAGCCAAATTTTGAGGTTTGCAAAGGATTCTGGGTAACAGAACCTGTTCCGAGCCCCGCAAGTCACCCCATCTTGGATTCCCCTAGGTCTCTAGTTTTCAGAAATGCACAGGTTTGGTAGGTTTCCCTAGGTGGCAGCTGAGCTACAGGCCAAAATCTACAGGTAGTCACTTCGCAAAAAACACCCCTGTTTTCTTCCAAAAATGTGGATGTGTCCACGTTGCGCTTTGGGGCGTTTCCTATCGCGGGCGCTAGGCCTACCCACACAAGTGAGGTATCATTTTTATCGGGAGACTTGGGGGAACGCTGGGTGGAAGGAAATTTGTGGCTCCTCTCAGATTCCAGAACTTTCTGCCACAGAAATGTGAGGAACATGTGTTTTTTTAGCCAAATTTTGAGGTTTGCAAAGGATTCTGGGTAACAGAACCTGGTCCGAGCCCCGCAAGTCACCCCATCTTGGATTCCCCTAGGTCTCTAGTTTTCAGAAATGCACAGGTTTGGTAGGTTTCCCTAGGTGCCGGCTGAGCTAGAGGCCAAAATCTACAGGTAGGCACTTCGCAAAAAACACCTCTGTTTTCTTCCAAAAATGTGGATGTGTCCACGTTGCGCTTTGGGGCGTTTCCTGTCGCGGGCGCTAGGCCTACCCACACAAGTGAGGTATCATTTTTATCGGGAGACTTGGAGGAACGCTGGGTGGAAGGAAATTTGTGGCTCCTCTCAGATTCCAGAACTTTCTGCCACAGAAATTTGAGGAACATGTGTTTTTTTAGCCACATTTTGAGGTTTGTAAAGGATTCTGGGTAACAGAACCTGGTCCGAGCCCCGCAAGTAACCCCTCCTTAGATTCCCCTAGGTCTCTAGTTTTCAGAAATGCACAGGTTTGGTAGGTTTCCCTAGGTGCTGGCTGAGCTAAAGGCCAAAATCTACAGGTAGGCACTTCGCAAAAAACACCTCTGTTTTCTTCCAAAAATGTGGATGTGTCCACGTTGCGCTTTGGGGTGTTTCCTGTCGCGGGCGCTAGGCCTACCCACACAAGTGAGGTATCATTTTTATCGGGAGACTTGGGGGAACGCTGGGTGGAAAGAAATTTGTGGCTCCTCTCAGATTCCAGAACTTTCTGCCAAAGAAATGTTAGGAACATATGTTTTTTTAGCCACATTTTGAGGTTTGCAAAGGATTCTGGGTAACAGAACCTGGTCCGAGCCCCGCAAGTCACCCCTCCTTGGATTCCCCTAGGTCTCTAGTTTTCAGAAATGCACAGGTTTGGTAAGTTTCCCTAGGTGCCGGCTGAGCTAGAGTTCAAAATCTACAGGTAGGCACTTCACAAAAAACACCTCTGTTTTCTTCCAAAAATGTGGATGTGTCCACGTTGCGCTTTGGGGCGTTTCCTGTCGCGGCGCTAGGCCTACCCACACAAGTGAGGTATCTTTTTTATCGGGAGACTTGGGGGAACATAGATTAGCAAAACAAGTGTTATTGCCCCTTGTCTTTCTCTACATTTTTTCCTTCCAAATATAGGAGAGTGTGTAAAAAAGACAACTATTTGAGAAATGCCCTGTAATTCACATGCTAGTTTGGTCACCCCGGAATTCAGATATGTGCAAATAACCACCTTATCTTGTGCCCTTTTTGGAAATACAAAGGTTTTCTTGATAGCAATTTTTTACTCTTTATATTTCAGCAAATGAATTGCTGTATACCCGGTATAGAATGAAAACGCACGTCAGGGTGCAGCTCATTTATTGGCTCTGGGTTCCTTGGGTTCTTGATGAACCTACAAGCCCTATATATCCCCGCAACCAGAGGAGTCCAGCAGACGTAACGGTGTATTGCTTTCGATAATCTGACATTGCAGGGAAAAGTTACAGAGTAAAACGTAGAGAAACATTTATGTTTTTTTCACCTCAATTTCAATATTTTTCTTTTTCAGTTGTTATTTTCTGTAGGAAACCCTTGTAGGATCTACACAAATGACCCCTTGCTGAATTCAGAATTGTCTACTTTTCAGAAATGTTTAGGTTTCTGGGATCCAACATTGGTTTCATGCCCATTTCTGTCACTGACTGGAAGGAGGCTGAAAGCACAAAAAATTGCAAAAATGGGGTATGTCCCAGTAAAATGCCAAAATTGTGTTGAAAAATTGGGTTTTCTGATTCAAGTCTGCCTGTTCCTGAAAGCTGGGAAGCTGCTGAGTTTAGCACCGCAAACCCTTTGTTGATGCCATTTTCAGGGGAAAAACCACAAGCCTTCTTCTGCAGCCACTTTTTCCAATTTGTTTGAAAAAAACGAAATTTTCATTGTATTTTGGCCAATTTCTTGGCCTCCTTCAAGGGAACCCACAAAGTCTGGGTACCTCTAGAATCCCTAGGATGTTGGAAAAAAAGGACGCAAATTTGGCTTGGTTAGCTTATGTGGACAAAAAGTTATGAGGGCCTAAGCGCGAACTGCCCCAAATAGGCAAAAAAAGGCCTGGCACAGGAAGGGGAAAAGGCCTGGCAGCGAAGGGGTTAAACTGCCCCAGCTCCACTTCCTATGCCCCTTTGGACAATGCACCTGTGAGACTAATAGACTGGACTCTGCCATGGACATTCCTCCACCATCACCCCTCATCACTTTACTACCCCCTCCAATATTGAGCACTTAAATAAACACACTTAAAGCACAAAACAATCTGGAGTCTGTCTGTGATTTCGAAATAGTGTATTAGCAATTACAGTGGCAAAACGATCATTCAAATGTAATGTCAACATACCTATGTCACACAGCTCTAGTCCATGAGGAATGAAAGCAGATGTCACACAGTGGGACCCACATCTGTGAAATCGTAAGGGAAAGTGAAAACTCAGTGACCATACACTGGGTGAAAACGACAGACAGTTGAGAGGCAGTAGTGTTTAAGTACATGTAGTAGGCAGGTCTGTACTCTTACCTGTGTCTCACTGGAAATATTGCTGGATCACTGAGTCCTTGTTGTTCATGTCTTCTTCCTCTGGTTCCTCGTCTTCACTGTCCACAGGCTCCACAGCTGCCACAACACCGCCATCTGGACCATCCTCCTGCAGAAAAGGCACGTGTCGTCACAAAGGCATGTTGTGAAGCATACAGCAGGCCACGATGATCTGGCACACCTTCTTTGGTGAATAGAATAGGGATCCACCTGTCATATGGAGGCACCTGAACCTGGCCTTCAGGAGGCTGAAGGTCCGTTCAATCACCCTCCTAGTTCGCCCATGGGCCTCATTGTAGCGTTTCTCTGCCCTTGTCCTGGGATTCCTCACTGGGGTCAGTAGCCATGACAGGTTGGGGTAACCAGAGTCACCTGCAGATGGTGAGGGACAACTGTTAGACACACACTAACCTGGAGGGATATCCCCAGACCCAGGCAACCATTCCCACTGACTAGCTTCCAGGTGCTCACCTAATAGCCACACATGGTGCCTCTGGAGTTGACCCATCACATAAGGGATGCTGCTATTCCACATGATGTAGGCGTCATGGACTGAGCCAGGGAACATGGCATTCACATGGGAGATGTACTGGTCTGACAAACATACCATCTGTACATTCATCGAATGATAACTCTTCTGGTTACTGTACACCTGTTCACTCCTGTGGGGGGGACCAAAGCCACATGGGTCCCATCAATGGCACCTATGATGTTGGGGATATGTCCCAGGGCATAGAAATCACCTTTCACTGTAGGGAAATCCTCCACCTGAGGGAAAACGATGTAGCTCCGCATGTGTTTCAGAAGGGCAGACAACACTCTGGACAACATGTTGGAAAACATAGGCTGGGACTTCCCTGATGCTGTGGCCACTGTTGCTTGAAATGACCCACTTGCAAGGAAATGGAGCACTGACAGCACCTGCACTTGAGGAGGGGGGATTCCTGTGGGATGGCGGATAGCTGACATCAGGTCTGGCTCCAACTGGGAACGCAGTTCCTGGATTGTGGCATGTTTTAGCCTGTATTTTATAATCACATGTCTTTCCTCCATTGTCTACAGGTCCACCAACGGGTGGTACACCGGAGGATGCCGCCATCTCCTCACATGTCCCACCCAGTGGACGGTGCCTATGAAGGACAACAGCGAGCACAGAGTCAAACAACTCAGAGGTACGTACCCACAGCTTACACAGAACACCATTCATACTCAAAAAGTGGCCTGTATGTGTGTTGAGTCTAGGCCTAGGTATGTGTGACGCAGTTGAGAATGAAGCCATGTGGTCCCCTGAAATGGCATCTGCCTGACCTCTAAAGTGGGACAATGGGATGTGAGCTAACTGCGCTGGCGTTGTACACCGTTGCGGTGCGCGATTGAAGACCGCAGCGCAATGCTGCATTGGTTAACATTGGACCCTATGGATCCCAGGAGCCAATGACGATGTACGCCAGCGGTGACGGTACGCACCGCCGCGGACGTGACCGCCATTTTCTATCTGTGCAATCGCTCGATACCTGATCTTCGATAAGAGAGGACCTACACTGCAAGTGCTGCTGTGACCTCAGTCTGGAAGAGACAATGGCTCGAGTGTCTGGGGAAAGGGCCCCTGCCTTCACATCGGAGGAGTTGGAGAAACTCGTGGACGGGTTCCTCCCCCAGTACACGCTACTCTACGGTCCTCCAGACAAACAGGTAAATACACTGGGAGCATGATGTATGGGCTATGCCTGTGTGGAGAGGGCTGGATGTAAGAAGGAAGGGGGTAGAGTGTGGCGTGCATGAAACAACAGTGAATGCATGTGCCACATGGCAAGGGTAGGGATGGGGGCCAATTACTTAGACGGTGCAGTTGGTAATAACTTTCTCTTCCCCCTGTACAATTCATGTAGGTCAGCGACCACCAGAAAAAACATATTTGGTGTGCCATCGCCAAGGACATCTGGACCCTGGGGGTCTACCACAGACGGAGCACCCACTGCCGGAAAAGATGGGAGGACATTTGCCGCTGGAGCAAGAAGACGGCGGAGGCTCAGCTGGGGATGGCCTCCCAACGTGGGAGGGGTGCCCGTCACACCATGACCCTCCCTGATGTTCAGGATCCTGGCGGTGGCATACCCGGAGTTGGATGGGCGCTTGAGGGCATCACAGGAGCAACAAGGGGGTGAGTACACTCTCATTCTGCTGACTTTGAGTGCAGTTTAGGGGTCTGGGTGGGGGAGGTGGGCTGTGGTTTCCCTAGGCCAGGGCGAGTTCTGTAGGCAAGGTCCCTCTGTTAGGCACCCATGTGGCACCCCACCCCACCTCTGTAGAGTGCCAAGTACACCTAGTTATGCCCCTGTGTCATCTATGTGTGCAGATGTCGTCCATAGCATTGTAGGCCATTTCCCAGGGATTGAAGAGTGGACCCCAAGTGCGCGGCGTAGTGCAGGGGGCTTCTGTGTCTGTCGTGTCCGCCAACGGTAGCGGTAATGTATGCACTCAACATGTTTTTCTTCTGTCATCCCCCCCCTTTTTGTGGTCTCCCTGTTCTTGTGTGCATTAGCATCATCAGGCGGTGGAGCAGTGGCACCGGAGAACCAGGGGGCTGCATCCCACATGGTCATGGAGGGCCACACTACGGACTCGTTCGTTCACCAGTGGGACGGAGGGCAAGGGGAGCTCCACTGTGGGGACAGGAGCTGAAACCAGTGACACGGACTCGTCCTCTGATGGGAGCCCCCTTGTGGTGGTGGCAACATCTGTGCCACCCCCATCAACAGGTACAGCCGCCACCCCCCCTTCCAGCACCGCCCTCCCAGCAGCCCCTCAGCCTTCACCCCATGCCCGCTCACCCGGGAGGGTGGGCATCACCTTCGCCCCAGGCACCTCAGACCCTGCCCCTGTTACCCCTGCTGCCCTCAGTGAGGAGGCCATTGACCTCCTCAGGTCCCTCACTGTTGGTAGTCTACCATTTTGAATGCCATCCAGGGTGTAGAAAGGCAGTTGCAACAAACCAATGCATTCCTGGAGGGCATTCATTCTGGTCAGTCGGCCCTTCAGCGAGCTTTTTAGACTCTGGCCTCAGCACTGATGGCAGCCATTGTCCCTGTGTCTAGCCTCCCCCCTCCAATTTCCTCCACCCAGACCCAATCCCCTGTACCTCAGCCTATCCCAAGCACACCTACAGACCAGCATGAACACACGTCAACACACAAGGGAAGCTCAGGCAAACATAAGCACCACACATCCCACAGGCACTCACTCAAACATCACACACATGCAGACACACCAACATCCACTGCCTCCACTGTGTCCCCCTCCTCCTCGTCTCCCTCCTCCCTCCCTGTCTCGTCTACACTCACAGCTGCATGCACTACCTCTACAGCCACTACGTCCCTCTCCAGCACACCCACCACCACAGCCCGCTCACGTGCAGTCACCACC
This sequence comes from Pleurodeles waltl, assembly GCF_031143425.1. Classification (NCBI taxonomy): domain Eukaryota; kingdom Metazoa; phylum Chordata; class Amphibia; order Caudata; family Salamandridae; genus Pleurodeles; species Pleurodeles waltl. Next base: position 524,840,097 of record NC_090442.1, read on the forward strand.
CCCCCTACCATTCACACGTCCCCTGTGTCCTCTCCCACTGTGTCTGTGACGCCCCCTCCCAAGATACACAAATGCAGGCACACACCCACCCAACAGCCATCCACCTCACGACAGCCTCCAGCGCATGCACCTTCACCCAAAGTCAGCAAACGAACAACTCCTACAACCACCGCCTCTTCCTCCACTCCCAAACCCGCTCCAGCTATCCGTCCCAGTCTGTCAAAGAGACTTTTCCTGTCCAACCTTGACCTCATTCCAACACCTCCCCCACCCTGTCTGTCTCCTAGGTCCTGAACTAGCACCTCAGCCACAACATCTCCGGGACCAGTGGTGCCTTTAGTCACCGGAATCTAGAGTGCACCGGCCACCAGGGCAGCCAGTGTGGGACGGAGCCACAGCACAGACAGTCCCCCACCTGTGAAGCATCAGAAGTTGGCCAGTGCCCGGCGGGAGAGGGGGAAGACTCCACCCACCAAAGCTGCTCCCAGGGGTCCCAGTGAGAGTGTGGAGTCAGCTGGGACACCTTCCAAGGTGGGGAAGGGATACAAGAAACCCGGCAAGTCTGGGAAGAGCAGCACTGCGGAGAAGACCGCCATCATCCCCGCTGCCCAGGAGGCCACCGCCAGCACCAGCCCACTTCCCAGGAGGCCACCGCCAGCAGCAGCCCAGCTGCCCAGGAGGCCACCGCCAGCACAACCCCAGCTGCCCATGAGGCCACCGCCAGCACAAGCCCACCTGCCCAGGAGGCCACCGCCAGCAAAAGCCCCGCTGGGCCATGAAGGACCGCCAGCACAAGCCCCGCTGGGCCATAAAGGACTGCCAGCACAAACCCTGCTGGGCCATGAAGGACCTCCAGCACAAGCCCCGCTGGTCCATGAAGGACCACCAGCACAAGCCCTGCTGGGCCATGAAGAACCGCCAGCACAAGCCCCGCTGGGCCATGAAGGACCGCCAGCAAAAGCCCCGCTGGGCCAAAAGCACCGCTGAACAGGGCACCGCCACCTCAAGCACCGCTGAACAGGGCACCGCCGTCTCAAGCACCACTGAACAGTTAACGGGTGCATCAAGCACCGCTGAACAGGGCACCGCCGCCTCAAGCACCGCTGGCTCATGAGCGGCAAGGGCACTGACGCTACTGAGTCCGTCACGGGTGAATGAAGCACTCTGGGCACCATGCCCCCTCCAGAACCAGTGGAGAGATCCATCCACTACCTCTGTCCTTAGCAGGACGAAGCACTCTGGGCACCATGCCCCCTGCAGAACCAGTGGAGAGATCCATCCACTACCTCTGTCCTTAGCAGGATGAAGCACTCTGGGCACCATGCCCCCTCCAGAACCAGTGGACACTGTCATCCACTACCTCTGTCCTTAGCAGGATGAAGCACTCTGGGCACAAGGCCCCCTCCAGAACCAGTGGAGGCTGTCATCCACTTGAGAGACTGTGGCTTTGCACTCCCCATGATGTAACAGTGGGCAACCCACCCACTGTAGAGACTTGAGAGACTGTGGCTTTGCACTCCCCAGGATGTAACAGTGGGTAACCCACCCACAGTATAGACTTGAGAGACTGTGGCTTTGCACTCCCCAGGATGGAACAGTGGGCAAGCCACCCACTGTAGAGACTTGAGAGACTGTGGCTTTGTACTCCCCAGGATGGAACAGTGGGCAACCAACCCACTGTAGAGACTTGAGAGACTGTGGCTTTGCACTCTCCAGGATGGAACAGTGGGCAACCCACACACTGTATAGACTTGAGAGACTGTGGCTTTGCACTCCCCAGGATGTAACAGTGGGCAACCCACACACTGTATAGACTTGAGAGACTGTGGCTTTGTACTCCCCAGGATGGAACAGTGGGCAACCCACCCACTGTATAGACTTGAGAGACTGTGGCTTTGCACTCCCCAGGATGTGACAGTGGGCATGTGGCCCCCTCGTGGATTTGGCGTCGTTCACTCAAGCGGCTGAAGTGCCCCCCTTTCCCTCCCCCTGAGGTGCCTGTTCAGTTGCTGTCTGATGCCCCTGCAGTGTTCTCTCCGTCATGGTCGGGAATCTTGTGTGGGCCTCACCCATACCGTGTGGTCCCAGTGTTCCACGGACTTAATTGGAGCACTACCTGGACTACTATGCTTGGTATATATTTTGTAAGTGGTGTATATATATATTTCTGCCAACTTGATTTTAATATATTACAATGGTTACACTCATTTTCTATTGTCTTTGCATTCTTCCGTGGGGGTTTGGGGGTGTAACTGTGATGTATTAATATGTATTAGTGTGTGTGTTGTAGTGGCGGGGTGGGGATGTTGCGTGTTGTGTCTGTGTGTCCCTGTTTTTTCCCTCCCCTGTGTCGTAGGTGCAGTACTCACCGTGGTCTTCGCCACCGGCGTTCGTGCTCCTGGTAGAGGAGCAGGAAGACTATCGCAGGTAGAATTTGGATTTCCGGGTCCATGGTGTCCTCTTTCCTCGTGGGGTGTGTAGAGGTGAGCGTTTTTCCTTCGGAATTCCCGTTTCCACCTTGTTTTTATCCTCGGTGAATCCGCCCCGGAAAAGGTGGCGGTTTGGCCTGTCATAATAGTGTGGGCGGTACATTGTCCTCCGCCTGTCTGTTGGCGGTGACCGCCGCGCTTTTTGTTTGTACCGCCATGGCGGTCGGAGTGTTAAAGTGGCTGTCTTTGTTGGCGGTTTCCGCCACAGTGGTAATTGCACATTTTTTCCACCGGCCTGTTGGCGGTCTTACCGCCGCTTTATCACCGTCCGCCAGGGTTGTAATGACCACCATTGTGTGCACGGTGCCAACACATCAACGTCACATACTTGTGTGAATTCCCTTCCGTGATGTGCAACAAATAACAGTGAAAACTATTTTACAAATGAATACACAAAGGCAAATACGCCATATGTGCTTACCCTCCTCATATTAGTGGATGGGCCCCATCAGGGAAAGCACGAAGCCTGCGTGGTCCACAATGGTCTAAGTATGAGTATGAAACAAAAAGTTAGATGAGGCGTAACTATCATATTAATTACAGGTCAAATTGATAGAATCTCGTTGAAAAACAGCACACTTAATGAAAGGATTGCTCCTTCAGGAGGTCCTTGCTACGGTATATCAACATGAAACATTATGATCTGTAGCATGTAACAAACACTGTTTGTCATAAAAAAACTAAACAAAATACCGAAAAAATCTTTTGTACGGTATGTGTAGCAGCTATCCCAGAAGGAAGGAGCCAGGCATCAAAAAAGAGGTAAGTGAAAAAGTATCACCCCTACGCATTCGAAGAAACATTAGAGAGAAATAGACCGGCATAAACAGTGGTCAAAATATCCACACTTCGTAGTGAGAACATGTGGAAAACAATAAGTGTAAGAACCGGGAATAGTGCTCGTATTGCGAATTACGTCATGTTATGTTGCCCCATAGGAAGATAAAGACGTAGGTAAAATAATGTTTAAAACTAAACAGCGCGTTGCCAAGTTGACAGTAGGATCGTAAATCGCGGTCCCAGAAATGCTTGAAATACAAAGATAGGCCGGTTGAAAAGAACCGGCTGGTTTGGAATATTTGGAAACCCTTAATAAAACAGAGATCTCCTGTTACTCACATGGATCGGTCCACGGTAGATCGAAACACCTACCCACAGCTCGTAGCTCCCGGTACTACGGGGCTAGGTTGCTGGCATTGACCATTTGTATCCTCTGTCTATCCCCACCCCTTCTTGTTTTGTCACCCCGTCCTTGTGTGCATTAGCATCATCTGGCGGAGGAGCAGAGGCACCGGTGATGGAGGGAGCTGCATCCTACATGGCCCATGAGGGTGAATCCACTGAGGGTGAAGGCACCAGTGAGACGGAGTGCGAGGGGAGCTCCACGACGGGGACAGGAGGGGATACCAGTGAGAGCTACTCTTCCTCTGATGGAAGCTCCCTGGCAGTGGCGGACACCTCTGTGCCCACCCCAACAACAGGTACAGTCCCCACCCCCCTACCAGCACAGCCCTCCCATCAGCCCCTTAGCGTTTTTCCTGTGTCCGCTCACCATGTAGGGTGGGCATCTCCTTCGCCCCAGGCACCTCGGGCCCTGCCACAGTCAGCCCTGCTGCCCTCAGTGAGGAGTCTATTGACCTCCTGAGATACCTCACTGTTGGGCAGTCAACCATTCTGAATGCCATCCAGGGTGTCGAGAGGCATTTTCAACAAACAAATGCATACATGGAGGGCATTCATTCTGGTGTGGCGGCCCAATAGAGAGCATTTCAGGCTGTGACCTCAGCACTGATGGCAGCCATTGTCCCTGTGTCCAGCCTCCTCCCTCCAACTTCCACTACCCAGACCCAATACTCTCTACCTCAGCCTATCCCAAGCACGCCTTCAGACCAGCATGCACATACATCAACACACAAAAGTGGCTCAGGAAAACATAAGCACCACACATCATCACACAGGCACTCACTGAAGCACCATACCCATGCACACATACCAACATCCACTTCCTCCACTGTGTCCCCCTCCTCCGCTTTGTCCACCTCCCCCCCAGTAGCGTGTCCACTCACACCTGCATGTACTACATCAGCAGCCACTACCTCCATCACCAGCACGCCCATCACAACACACCCCTCACGAGCAATCACCACCCCCACAACCACGCACACGTCCCTGTGTCCTCTCCCAGTGTGTCTGTGAGCCCTCCTCCCAAAGTACACAAATGCAGGCACACACCCACTCAACAGCCATCCACCTCACAACAGCCTCCAGCCCATGCACCTTCACCCAAACTCAGCAGACATACACCTTCTACAACCACTACCTCTTCCTCTTCCTCCACTCCCACACCCCCTCCATCTTACGGTCCTAGTGTGTCAAAAAATCTTTTCCTGGCTAACGTTGACCTCTTCTCTACACCTCCCCCCTCCTTCCTCTAGGGCCAGGATGTCTAGATTCCAGGCCAGCACCTCAGCCACAAAATCGGCGTCCGCTGTGCTCCCTGCAAATCTGAGAGGATCCAAGGGGGCTCCCGTCAGGGCTGCCAGTGTGCCACCTACCGATGCTAAGGATCACCCGATTCCGCCACCTGCCAAGGTTAAGAAGGGGCCGGCATGCAGCAGGGAAAAGACACACCACCCACCCAGCAGGGCCTCATCCAAAACCAAAGAGGACAGTGCCAAGGTCCCAACAGCGACTACCAAGGTGGGAAAGGGACACAAAAGCAAGGGCAAGTCACCTCAGGGCACAGAGCCTCCTGGTGAGGGACTGGTGACCACCATTTCTACTGACAGGGCAGCAACCAGTACCACGGTAAGCACCGCCACAATGACCGCCACCTGCACCGCCACCTGCCCTGCCAGCTGCACCACCACCCCCTTCACCACCGCTGCCACAACAACAGTCACCAGCATCCTCTCCAGTGGTCAGCCGTCGGAGGTTGCTGGAGACAGTCTGGTGTCTCCCTCCACTACTACCAACACCTACACCACGGGCAGCACTGGCAGCATCTCCACCGCAGACACCTCTGCAGACACCGCTGCAGCCCCGGCTACCTGCACTCCCATATGTACCACCACGTGCCCAGCTGGTGCCACTACATCGGACATCAGCAGCATCCCCAGTGGGCAGCCGTCCAAGGCTGCAGGAGATGTCCTGGACCCTGCAAACACCACATCAGGCACCACCACCAGCACTGGCCATAGCAGCAGTTTGCAGCCTAAGTCGCCGCAGGATGGAGTGTGGCTCTACCTCTATGGAGTATGAGGCTACCTGTTCCCTGCACATCTCGTGCCTCAGACACCCAGGTGAGGGAATGGGAACTGCCACACCCCAGGTGCAGCATCACTGGGCACAAGGCCCACTCCAGAACAGTGGAGAGATGCATCCACTCACATAATCCTTGGCAGGATGAAGCAGACTGGGCACAAAGCCCCCTCCAGAACCAGTGGAGAGATGTATTCACTCACCCAATACTTGGCAGGATGAAGCACACTCGGCACAAAGCCCCCTCCAGAACCAGCGGAGAGATGCATCCACTCACCCAATCCTTGGCAGGATGAAGCAGGTTGGGCAGAAAGCCCCCTCCAGAACCACTGGAGAAGCCATCCACTTGAGAGATTGTAGCCTAACACTCCCCAGGAGCAAGCAATGGACAACCCACCCACTTGAGAGACTGTGGCTTTGCACTCCCCAGGACCAAGCAGTGGGCAAACCACCTACTTGAGAGACTGTGGCTTTGCACTCCCCAGGACATCGCTGTGGGCATGTTGCCCCCTCAAAGAGCAGTGGCGTAGTACCATCTTCCCACTCCCCTTCCCCCTGAGGTGCCTGTGTTTTTTCGACCTGATGGCCCTGCAGTTTTCTCTCCATTTTCAGGCAGGAGTCAAGTATGGGCTTCGCCCATGATGTTTGGGCTCACTGGTCCACGGACATATACAAGGGACAGTAGTATACGGCCTTCTGTACATAATGTAAATATTTGTATATAATGATTTTTTAAAATCCGTTTGCTATAATTGCATGTTCCAAAATATCACTAATTGAACTCAATTCCTTTTGACCTTGCGTTCTTCCAGTGGGTAACAGGGTGTATCTGTAATGTTGTTGGATGTGTTAGTGTGTATGGTGTTATGGGTGAGGGTGAGCGGTGGGGGTGTTGCGTGTCGCGTGTGTGTGTCACTCTCTTTTACCTCCCCACCTCCCCTGTGTGCTAGGTTCATTGCTCACTGTTGTCGTCGCCGCCGCCTTCTTTCTATTTCCTGGTGTATTAGTAGATACACCAACATGGGGAGAACCTGCAGTTCGGGCTCCATGGCGTCCTTGTTCTTCGTTGAGTGTCGAAAGGTGAGTGTTTCCCCTTCAGTGTATTGTTTCCCCTGTACTTTTGATGTCATTGGTACCGCCCTGGAAAACCTGGTGGATTGGCCTCTCAGATTACAGTGGGGGGTGCATCCTCTTCCGCCTATCTGTTAGCGGTGACTGCTGCAGTGTTTGTTGCTACCGCCCTAGTGGTCGGAGTGTTAAAGTGGCTGTCTATGTTGGCGGTTTCCGCCGTGGTCGTGATCCCATTTTTTTTTACCTCCGGCCTGTTGGCAGTGTTACTGCCGCTTTAATACCGATCGCCAGGGTTGTAATTAGGGCCTAAGTGTCTCACACATGTTCTGTGTCTTATGGTCCCAATATGCCTTTTTTACAGCAGGTAAACTATGTCTTCTGATTTTTTCTGGATAAAGCCAGAGTTCTTCCAGACCTATTGCTGCTAGGGTGGTTGAGATGTGTTTAAACCAAGGCAGTTTCTGATGGTTTTGTAAATTCATGATGTCCATCATTACATCTTTATAAGATTTAAGTTCCTCTTTTGCCCAAATACGAATCGAGTATCTTATTGGAGCCAATGCAATTTAGTCTTCAATTTTCCTAATTTTTAGGTCCATTCTTATCGCGTTCATCGGTGTGCCATTGCCTAGTCAAAGTAATCGGCATATGAATTTATTTTCAGTTACTTGTATTGGTAAAGTCTTTTTGAATCCCCAAATCTCTGCACCGTATAGTGCTGCAGCCCTTGCTTTCGTTTTGTACGCAAGCAGTGCAGAACTCACAGAGTAATTGCCTCTGGCTTTTGCAAATCTGAGTACGGCTCCAGCTTGTTGGGCCAGGGAGATGTTACTTTTATAAACTTGCGGATTCCATGTCAGTTTATCATCCAGCCTGCAGCCCGAGTAATCATAGGTCGCCACTTGGTCCAGAGGCTTTTTATTTACCTTAACGGTCACTCGCATCTTCTGTTTTTGATTGAGAGTCATTAACTTTGTTTTACCCTCATTAATCCCCATGTTCCTCAAGGCACAAAATGATACAAAACCCTTTAGTAGACGATCCATTAATATCTCTGTTCTTGTCAATAGTACAGCGTCACCTGCAAAGAGCAAAATAGGTATGCTTTCAATAGCTAATTTCGGGACATCCAAGTTTAAATTCCTCAGGTTTTGGCCTACTTAATTTGTATAGCAATTAAATAGAGTTGAGGCCAAAACACAACCTTGTTTTACACTTAGCTGGATTGGAATCTCTGTCGTATAGTCATTTCTCATGCTGTATCTGACCCTGGCGGTATTTCCTGTATGTAGTAAGATTAACAGCCTTAAGATCTTTCCTGGTATTCCCATTTCCGACAGTAGCTGCCATATTATTTGGCGATTCAAGCTGTCAAATGCTGTTTGAAGATCCACAAAGACCAGGTATAGTGGGGAGTCCTTGAAGGAGACATATTTAGCGCAAATCATGTCCATCTTAAAGAGTTAATCTGTTGTGCTTAGACCCCTCCTGAAACCAGCTTGATATAACGATAATAGATCTCCATCCTCTAGCCACTGGTCTATGCGTGACAGGATCAGTTTGGTGAACATTTTTCCAACACTGTCAAGCAATGAGATTGGCCTGTAATTACACACCATATCCCGTGGCCCCTTTTTGTGTATTGGAACAATTATTGGTTTCCTCTATGAAGTCGGAATTATGCAGGAGTGAGGTCTCATTACCTGGTAGGCTAAGGAACATGGAGAGTGATGACAACCAGGTCTCACTAGGTGCACCCATAAAAGGTTCGACCACATCTGTCCTTGCAATATTTTTCCTGTTTGGTCTCAGAGCTATTGTAAGGCTATTTCCTTCATATAAGGGAACAGATTTCCCAGAACTCATGTCTGGGTGGGCAATCTCCATTAACAACGGTTCGCGGTCACTCTCCATCCTGTCCCTTATTTCCATGTCAACAACGTAGTGCCAGGCTTCGATGTTTATTGCCATATAGTCAATAATACTTTGCCTTTTTCCAATTTGAAAGCTCTATGTCAGTTTGTTCTTCCATTTAGTATACAAATCCCTCCTTCTATTAGAGCTTCAAAGATTAATTCTCCTTTCTTGGAGTCTTGGCAACGTTCAATAGGTATGGATTGGAATATTCCATGCATGATCTTCCTCTACTACTTGTTCATCCCGAGGATAGAATGGGGTTTGGTGTTAAAATCGCCACATATTAGTAGGAAGCTTTTACAGAACTGAGGGGGGAGGTCATTCATGTAGCCAATCGCAGGATTCCACAAGCCTCTAGATCTTTTATTTAGGATGTGTTCCTTGAGCAGCCACAGACCTGGCTTGACTTGAACCCAACTAATAGGTGGGAAGTACACATTCACCGTTTCGAGTGACCACACCTCATGTTTTACTACTAGCGTATGAATTTCCTTGCTTAATACAACATGAGTTGCTTCAGAATTTTCCAGCAGTGAAGTTCTAACCCAGATGGTCAAGCCTCCTGTTTGTATTCCTTTTTTGTGTTTAGTTGGGGGTAGATGGAAAGTGGAAAACCCATCTAGATTGATGGCATTGATAGACCACGTTTCCTGGAAGCAACTGATATCTTGTTGTTTAATGAATTCTACCCAGTCCTGGTCCTCGATTTTAGCTTTTAGGCCTGCGATATTCCAGCTTAGGATTTTTAGTGATGAACTAGTTCTATTTTTTATGCTCGCCTAGTCCAGTTTTTGCTACAAGCTTCTGTATGCCTGTTTGTCATATGTCTGTGGCAGTGAGGAGTTACCCATGGTGTTTCTTGGTGAATTAACTAGCAGACGGAACCTCATGTTGCTCAAGTTTGTTCGTTCAGGTATTTGTTGTTTGGAGCTAATTGCTCCCTGCAATATCGAGCCAGAGTTGCCTTTTAGCTCATACCTGCTTGGCGCATTTTTTTTTTTAGCTTTTTCGAGAAATATTGATTGATACAGTTCCTTTTGTGGGATGACAGTGGATATTCCAAAGGTCTTCATCAGAATGGACCATTCTAGGATCTGTTTTACTATCCATAGCGAAGCCCAGACTTTTTTTGTTGATTCCCCACTTTCTAACTCTTTTCTTTGTATGAATCTTACTGAGAGCAAATCTATAGTAGTTACGTTCTGCAGGGCTGGCAGGGAGTTAACAAGATATAGAATATTGCACCTGTTTAGAATATTTTGGCTCCCTCTTGAGGAATACTCGGGGGTAAACATTATCGTGTCTTCCTGCTCTTTGCTTCTTTCAGTGTGGATCTCGATATGCTCGCAGCCTTCCTGCGACCATCTTCCTAGGGATCGATTATCCTCTTTTTCATTACTATTGGTGATAGCTACTGGCTCTTCCTGATCTTTTATCCTTCCGTAATGCGTCTCTGTGTCTCTGCATCCTACATGTTTTTGTCTTTTTGAGGGCCAGTGCTCCATTTTTACTTTATTTTCCCGGTCAACTACTAGGCGCGATAGAGCAGGCAAAGCGTTGAGACGCCCCAGCTGGCTACTGTAATTTTCTAGCCTGACCTGAGAACAATGTTTTATTTTTGTCAGAGGTGCAGGGGCCGGAGCTATTGAATTGTCATTAGTTTCCACACGCGTGGTTATTCTTATACCTTGTTCGCTTCCTGCGGGCTCAGAACTCTTCGCCCTCCTGATTTCACTTTTACTATTTGCTTGTGGTGTCCCCTCGATGGTGGTGTTTAAAAGTTGCTGACAATTTCCATTATGATTCCCCACTGCGTTTGGGTGATGTACTTGGTCTAGATGTTCTATTTTTGTAACTACGGGATGCTTGCCTTTACCGGAGCTTAACTTAAATTTTTATGTCGCTGGGCTCCATTTGTATGTTCCATTGACTAAGGCATCACTTGCCTCACTTAACCCTGGATTTACTGCTGGATCTGTTTCCGGACTCTTTTTGTTCCCTGTACCATGGCTAAGTGCTTGGCTTCCCCTAAGTCCAATGGGTATGCAATTTATATGGGAATGGTAGGTGCAGCTTTTGTCACACAATAAACCTGGGTTTTTATTTGTGAAGTTGCTAACTTTATCTGTTACTTTTCCAGGAGTCTCTGTCTTGATATTTTGGTCTATATACTGCTGATCGACAGTTTTTTAAATTTGCCCCACTGGGCTTGACTGCCGCATCAAATTTTGTGCCTTTTTTGCTGTAACTTTTTTTATTCCCTCTAACTTGGTTTTGCATTTCCCCATTTGTTCAAGCCTTTTGTTCTGAGCCCTCTTTCCTGCTATACTTGGAAGCTTCAGTTCCTGTTGCAAAGCTTCCGTTCTTTCCCTCTATCTCATCTGTGCAAATGTTCATGTCTAGGCAGCCTTCTTGACCTGAACTTGGCGGCCCTACTCTGTCTTTTGGCATTGCTGGGGTTCTTGACTCTATTCCTGTGGGCTCACGGTTGCACACATATGAGCTTTTGAGGCTATGTTTACAAGCTTCAATTATATATTTAATTATCTTTGGAACTTCCAGTAGTTTTTCCAGCAGTGGTCCACAGACTTGCCTATCCGCCTCATCAACCACAGCCTGTTGCTGCAGATTTTCGCTTACAGCGCCTTCTATCAGGGCCATCCTATAATCTATGGTCTTTATTGAGGCTGTAAATTGTTTGGTCAGTTCAAGTTGATTATCAAGTTTAAGGGACTGGGCCTGATCGTAGTTGCAATTGAGTCCAATGTTGTACATATAATTTTCATGATGCTAAGAATTGGTTGATCTAATGAGAACTCATCTCTATTTTCCCAATTTTGCCCATTTTGCTTGTAAATTGCTTGGCCTTCTAAGGTCTTGTCATCCTTGCCCCTGTGGCATTTTATTAGATTGCCATCCAAAAAAATGTTGGTCTTCCGATGTTATGGTGTTTAATTGGAGCTCTATGTTGCCAATTACAGAGTTATCAAGTGAGGAGAGCTCTAAACTGAATAAGCTAATTTCATATCTGCGTAGTGTTTAATTGGTTTTTCCTACTTGGCTTCCAGGATAGGAATGCGGCACTGCAAGCTTATGGGGCTGCTTTGTTGATGGTTTTCCCATTTCAGGCCCCTTTATGTTCTGATATACTATTAACTCTGCTTGGACGCTTTTGGTGGGGTTGTATGTGAGGAATTCCCGAGGTTTTGTAATCCTAATTGGGCTCAGGAATAATTGCTATGTAATTCATGACTTGTTCTTTGCTCCCCTAAGGAATAATCCCACTCTGGTAGTTTGTTTATTTCGACTTCACTGCCCTTTGGGGAGTCATTCATTGGTCGGGATGATTGCAGCGGAGATAGAGGAATATCCAGCTGCCAAGTCTTGGATTGCTCCAGTTTAACTACCATTGCATTGACGTCAACTTTTTCCCCCAGTGGCGGTGCTATGGAATCACTAGTCATTGAGCTTTGCATCTGCAGCCAGTCAGTGCTTGAGTTAAGATAGTTATAGTAGTTGGTCATAGTGTTTGCTTTTGATTTGGCTTTCCTTTTCCCGTTGTTCCAAGCTAATCTCAAGTGCATCGGTGTGTTCTGTTGTTTCCTACTTGGGGGACTTGCAGGGCCCCCCTCAGTTTATCCTACGTTCGATGTTGCACGCCCAGTGTCGCGAGTCAAGCTCCGGCCATGCCCCCCATTGGTCTCTTGTCCTCCGTATCGTTGGGGCCAGCACAGACTGGCAGCAATGGTTCCAAATCAGGCACCCCAAACATCTTCTGTACTGATTCACTTTCATCGCCGGGGCTTCTGGATTGAATCCCCCCAACTGTGGCCTCTACTTGTCTTGCAGGTTTCCCTTAGGTTAGGTTATCCTGATCCTGATCTAGCCCGTGATCTTGCAGACAGTCGGGCTCCTGCTTTGATCATTGGAATTTAGTTGGGCGGGCTAGTGCCTCCTTGGCCTCCTTAGCCCTCTTTGTTTTTCCCTTCATTCCGAACATCTTGGTAGTACATGACTTCACCTTAATTCCTTGCAAGATCTTAAAAAATAGCTTTTTGTTGTTGGGCTCCTGCTGTCTAGAACAGTTTCAGCAGTTTTATTTTTAGGGAAATATACGAGATATAACTATCCCTTTGGCATCATTACCGTCTGCTCATCTCCTCTCCTTTTCTGTCTCCTGTCTTTTTCCCCTCAGCAGCTGCTCTCTCCACAGCAAAATTGTCTATAGATAATTTATCAAGTTGCTTACTTGCGTTAGTTTACTTTACTCCACTTACGTCTACTGGCGTCTGGTGTCTCCACGCCTCTCCTCCTCTCGTCCCTCGGGATGTGCCTTGCCTTGCACCACACGAGGCTCGTGGGCTACGCAGGCCAGATGACAGTTGTGCAGTCAGACAGTCAGGCAACCAGTCTGCCAACAACAAGCGGTAACAGCAGGCAGAAAGCAGCAGACAGCTGGAACAAAAACTGCTGCTAGACCGGGAACAAGGGGGCAGTAAGGAGTGGTCAGGCCCCCCGTCCCAAGCTACAGCCACCAATAGCAGGGACCAGAACAGGGGCCAGCAGCAGGATCGGCCTTTCCTGGCCAGTGAAAATGCCACCAATACCACAATACCGCTGGTGGAAAAGCAGCACACTCCACTGCAGGATCCCCGCCATGCTGCGATCCGTCACTACTCGCCGCGAGCCACCCAGCACCAGCGTCGGCAGTGCTGCCAGCATCAGCATCTGCGAAGCAGCAAGTTTCCAAATTCTGCTTCTTGAGACCTATTGTTTACTACTCATCTAACACTGCTGGGATGGTATACTTCTTTAAGGCTGTTGGTTCTGGTTTTGTCAGCACCTTCTCCTTTTCATTTGGCATAATACCTTCAGCCATACACTCTTTTGCAAGTGTCTTTGGGGGATTACCTGTTACATTGGCATTAATTGGCTGCATTTTGCTGTTGCTAATTTTCATTCGCAATGGCTGCCCCATATCAACAAGGAGGACTGATGGAACTTCCACCAGCCCAACTGTGTCATGGCTGCATGATACAATATTTTGGAGCACCACTCCTGGAAGAATTGGAGTCCAACTGGTCACTGGTATTCAAAGCGGTTCTGAATTGCGTGCAGCCTGTCTTTCGATGTTTGTGGTGCCCATTTAAACCTGCAGTGGAAGAGTATCTTACAATGCAGGGCATACCTTCTTTGGACACTGGTCTGTTGGTTTTCTCAATGAGGGTTCAATACCAGACATGCACAGCGAGATTGTGAATACTACAGGAAGCTTCCTATGAGCTTCTCTTTGTGGATCAAGTGGCTCCAGTTGCTACAACATCTGGCAATGCACAGGAAACTGCTGCCGCTGCTGGAGCTATAGCTGAGGAAACTAGACATGAGTGCTCCCTCGCTTTCCTTGTCATGGAACTGGTTACTTTACCATCTGCGAAGTAGGATCTTTCCCGGAGTCCATAACAATTGATGATATTGGAGATTTTTTAAAAGATTATGATTATTGTTGATTTGCCGACATTTAGCCTTAACTGGTGTTCAAGTTTTGGAAATTCTAAATTGACCATTTTAATTTGGCTCAGATTTGGTCTGTTTTGCTTATGGACATGGACTTTTTATCTCATTCCATATATCTTAGCTTGCTTTTAGTGATCAATGCAGGAAAGGTGATTTGAGTATTAGGTTTTATTATAGACCTCTGCACCTATGAACCAACAATGGGGGGGGTCGTGAGGTTATTTTAGCATTTACACAGGCACAATATTTAGCCCTGGGCCCGAAGCCTGTGCCCTCTCACCTAGTTACATTTCACTTGCATTCCTTTTATTATTTTAACAAAGCTTCATTTTAGTGGATATGTGTTTTATTCTTTTATCAGTTGCCCTTCAACCAGAATTTGTTATTCATTTCTTTGCACAACATTTTCATCCTGTGCTCAACCCGAGGCTGTACATGCTATTTACCAGATAGTGCTTATCCAAAGAGTACATTGTCTACCCTGCACATGAAAATATGTGTTGTCCAATCAGGGCAGTTCTTAGAATAACAGATATGGTATTATAAAACATCACACTGCCCACACAAGGGTAGAGGGGACATTCCAGTCAGATTGCCATCTCATGCTGCACGCCATCACAGTTTATGCAGAAAACTTTTGGTTCCTCTTTGTCTATATGGGAGGACTCCCAGCAGACTAACAGACCACTTTTTCACCTCTGAATGCAGTTATGGGGGTTGGGCTTCCTTAACGGGACCAGAAGGCCGGATTAGGGCTACCACTACTGTTTGCTCTCATGTAGAAACTTGGTAGTGTATGTAGGGATATGGTGGAACTATTCTTGGGTTTCACTTTCCTGGTCACTGCTGTGATAATGCTCTGTTTCATTATCCTCATAATCGCAATTCATGCCTTTTTACGTAGAACTCAGTTATTTCAATAAGATATATATTGAACCAAGATCCTGTTTCTGTTTGTCCTTGCACATATGACACTTGTATAGCTGAGAGAAAGGGGTTTGTATAACTGAGAGAAAGGGGTACAATTTGTTCCACCACGACGTCCCTGAGGAGTGTGAGTGTCATGCGATAGGCAGCCACAAATCGCTCTTAACTTTGGTTTTGGTGAGATGCTGCTAGCTAGCTGGAAGGTTTAGGCCAACAGCTCTTACACTGTGTTGGATCAGACTCACTCGGTGGTGCAGCCACACAAAATCCAGCAGTCTTGTTACTATAAGGGAGTCTACGACAAACCATTGTTGGTTCTCAAATTGACTGTGGTATGGCAATGCACTTCAGGCACAAGTTTTGATTAGCTACAGGTATTGCAAAACTCCCTACAATGTACATGTCTCCTTTGCTCATTGGAGCCTTCATTGTCTGGCAGTGGCATCTTGGATTATTTTTAAAACTGTGCTCTGGATCACAATACTGTGGTTTACATAAATATTAGACTGTCTGAAAAGTCCCCTTAGATCAGCCAGAAAGTAGCTAGTAATTAGTCTGAAAAGTGTCAAGGAAAAAGCTGGAGGGAATTTATTTACAGCTATTGCCTGCACATTCTAGAACTTACTCCCTGATAACTTGATGCACAGAAATCAATGACCACAATTTAAGAGATTGCTAAAATCTCATATACTTGAATACTTTTAGGTTGTCCTTATCATTACTGTGCCTAATTATTTTTGGGTTTTGCTGCTATATAATGCTGATTTGATGTAAGGAATTTAATGAAACTTTGGTGTAGCATTCCTATTGATTTTAATACATACCTTTAAGTGCTTTCCCACTACACACCAGAGGTAGTGCCTGAAAGAAAAGTGAACACATTGTGAACTATTTTTTGCTCCAACAATGCATTTTAATTTGTGAATAATTTCAGTTTTCTCTTCAAACAAAGCTGGATATTGTAACTTGAGGGATTTTAACCATCCCTCAATTAAGAATGTCAGACAAAGTATATAAGCATGTAAGGAAAAAACGAGGAATTATCAGGTTTTAACATCAGACAACAAAGCATTCACAAAGAGTCCTTCCTGTTTTACCTGCAGAAGGCAAACAACTCTAATATACCTGTCTTCTCCAGATCACTGCTTCAGAGTCTCTCTAAATATAGAAGGCAGGCAAACAATGGGAACTAGAGACCACATTTTAGCATTCCACAGGTTGTGATAGATAACCCTTATTGCCCACTGCTGAGGGCATTACAAGACTTAAACATCCTTTAGTATGAATGTTAGTTGCTGGTAAATATCCATCCTGACACTATAGGCACAAACCAAAACTGTGTGCAGATAATTAGGATAAAAAACATTTAACAACTCTGAAAGCAAGTGGTCAGTAGGTTAGTAGCACATTTTTTCTAAACTTCATCCCTACAGGTGGATGACAATCCAACTGCCCAATTTTCTTTATGACCATGTTTCGTGTTCCTGTTTCAAGCTTTTACTCAACTTAGAATGAGTCATATGTTTATGCCTCACAGCTAGTTGTTATGATCTCTCTTTTGCCAAAGAGAAGAGAGCAATGGCAAGACTGACATTATGATAGTAGATGGTAGGAACACCTCTGACCAACTGAATCAATGAACTGTGGCCAGATTTCTTCGACAATACACCAAGCTACAAAAAAATTATTTGGAGGTTCCATAGTGAATTTTAAATCTGTCTCAGTGACATATCTACTCTGCATATATATTGAGTCAAGAATATCAGACTCTGGCTATTTTGAAAAGAACTCCATCAAAAGAGCCCCCCATGACGAGCCCATTGGGAATTGAATTGTCATCCTGATGAGGAGCATAGCCCAATGATGAAACATGCCAACATTTGGGTGAGGGCTTGGGCTCCACAACTAATTTTTGTCACTGATGACCTTATCATTTTTTATGATTCTATCAAAGTTGATAGCTTGGAACATTTTCTCAGAACTGCACATACAGTAATGATATCATTTAAAGAGGGAGGATGTGTGCTGGATGGGTAATCCTACATTCCCTCCTAATACATTTACCAGCTGTAGCAAAGTGAAAGTATTATATGGCATGACTTGGTAGTCTTACCATGGAATACCAACACAATACTCAGTAGCGGACCTCAGATTCACCGTCAGCAAACTCTAGGCCAGTTATGGTAGTGTGACAAACAGCAGTCAGTATACTTAAAGGAAAATGTGTAAAACATTTCACATTACCAACATGGACAATAAGTAAATAACACGACTCAACAGAAATCTGGCACCACTTTAGAAAAATAGATTAGATGTTAATCTTAATTTGGACACCAAAACAAACTTTGTAGCTTTTGTACAACCAGAGTTGTGAATTCTTACGTCTTTAGAAAATACATTACTTTGTAGATTTAAAGGGCTTCTATTGAAGTCAATGGGGAAAATAATGGTGTGCACTCGGGCACTTGTAAGGTGAGTTCCGATGAGCCCACGGGAACTTAAGGTTTTGCGGGGACCTAGACCCAGATTCAACAGTCAGACTTTTAGTACCTGGCTCAGGCAGTCCAGTTGCAGAGCTGACTTGGCTGTCCTTGGTGCTGAACAGTCCGCAGTCATTGGTGCATTTTGCACTCCATTGCAAAACTGGACTTGGGCATGGACTCATACTCTGCCCCTCGGATGTAGAGGTCTTTGAGGGCCATGGACCAGGAATCAACACTTTGATCTTCACCACCTCATCTGGTGACTCCGGGTGCAGAGGTGGCTCCTAGCTGTCAATCACTGGGCTGGTCGTGCCAATGATGCTTTGCTGCTCAGGTAAAGTCACTTCCTTTAGGCTGCAAACCCACAGGAGAGGGGTCACTGGCGATGTTGGTCTCTATGCTGGGGGGTGCCCTAGAGTCAGTGAACATCGTGTGGCCATCGGTTTGTGGGCAGGTGACAGACAAGCCTTGGTAACTGCAAGGGTGGTCCACAGGCTTTCTAGTGGCTGGAGGTCGTTTGGTGGGGAGAGGAACCTTCAAACTTGACACGGGTCTCACTTCCACTCTTTAGATGCTGGGCACTGAGATTCTTTAGGCTCAGACATGCAGAGCCTTTCGGTCGCAGTTCTTCGATCTAAGCCCACCTTTACTACTGCAGTATACAGGGGACTGGCACCACCACTCAGGACAGTTCTCTTTAGAGTTTCAGTGTCCACTGGGGTCCATCTTGCTGGGAGCAATGAGTCTTCACCTCAGACACACATTGGGCACACGGTTCCAGTGCTGGTCTCCCTAGGTAACTCTGGCCCTCATTATGACATTGGTGGTAAATCCCACTTACCGCCACAGTGACGACCGCCAACATACAGCCGCGGTGGCGAATATCTGTTCGCCATATTATGACACACACACACACCAATCCAATAGAATACTGCCACATACACAAATCCGCCAGCCCAAAGGTCAGTGTTAAAGTGTCGGTACCAATACCCATACCGTTATGCCAACAAAACAACGCTCATTACATCATGTCCCACGAATCACCATGGCGGACATTCAGTGGCAGTAAACCATTGGCGGTACACACCAGTGCGCTCAGAATGGACACCCAAATACTGAACCACACAGCATTGGCCAAAACCAAAAACACACAACTAACACTCATGCACACACCACACCCACCCACAGCACTATAAAACACACACCACATCACTCACAACCCTTTACAAATACAAATGATTGCCACCAGACTGACACCAAGACCACTGCAACAACGAGACACACACACCACAAACACCCATACATCCCTTACCCACCCCACTATGCACACCCAACCACAGTACCCACACACTTACACACACCACACAACACCCATATCTCCACAAAGGCATCCCCGTTTCACTGATGAGGAGTTGCGGGTCATGGTGGAGGAAATAGTCAGGGTAGAGCCACAGCTGTTTGGAGCACAAGTACAGCAAATATCCATTGCCAGGAAGATGGAGCTATGGCGGAAAATCGTGGACAAGGTGAACGCCGTAGGACAGCCTCCAAGAACAAGGGACAACATGATGAAGAGGTTGAATGACTTACGGGGGAAGGTACGTTCCATAGCAGCAAGGCACCAGCTCACCATACAGAGGACTGGCGGTGGACCCCCCATCCCCTCCCCTACAGCTGACAGCATGGGAGGAACAAGTCTTGGCATTACTGCACCCTGAGGAACTCACTGGAGTTGCCGGAGGACTGGACACTGGTGAGTCAATATTTATTACTTATAAGCCCCCATACCTGCATGCCATCTCACACTCTCACTCCCATCATTCCACTCCATCCCACACACTGCACCTACACATATGACTAACCCCAATGCCCAGCCCTGCATGCAATACCAATGCATGGACAGCACCTCCCAGCCCTGTATGGACACCCATCACTAAAGCATGCAGAGCATAGGGGAACTAACAATCCCACAATACATCAACATACACAAACCAAGGTGGCAGGGCAACAGCAATGATAGAGGGGAAGCTAGGGATGTACAATATGTCACAGGCGTGAAGAATAATAGATCACTTACATCTCCGCAGTTGCCCCAGCCAATGTCAGTGGAGAGGAGGTGCCACGACTATCCAGTCCCCCAGCAGAAGATGCCCACAGTGATGACAGTAACTCTGGACTTCAGGATCTGGATCAACAACCAGGCTGATCAGAGACCACTGGACAGTCGGTCACCCCAGCCCGCTCACAGTCCACCACAGAGCTTCCCCCATCAGTATCCAACACCACAGCACCCACCCAGTATCCCCACACCTATTTCCCCAGGACATGTCAATCTGCAGTGTGCCCACCTGTATAGGGACCCCAGTCCACACCTCACCCCCAAGACAATCAGGGCCCTGGGGTCAGTGGCAGTGGGCGCACTATTCAGGGGACAGAGGCCCAGGGGAGCAGGGACACTGGTAAGAACGCTGTGTGCCAGGGGGAGGAAAGGACCAGGGAACCGACTCTCCAGGAGGCACTCACCAAGATCCTGGGTGCCTACCAACAATCCCAGGACACGATGGGCCAGGTCCTTGACAAAATGCAGAAGCACAAGCAGCTGCAGGAGAAACAGGAGGACCTGCTCAGTGAACTGTTCTGCCTCCTGTAGATCCACCGGCAAGTAGAGCCCTCATTCCTCTGAACTCCTGCCATCTGTCAGGAGTTCGAGGCCCTCCTCCACCCGCAGGCTTCTACCTGTGCCTCATCCCTGTTGTCTAGTGGGAGAGTTCTGTTCTTCTACTAGGCTGCCCTCTGCCTCTCTTCTTCTTTTTCCTGCTTTGCTCTTTGTGTGCTTTTTCTTCGGTGTCTTTCCCTTTTGTGCTCCTTTTGCCTTTCGCTTCTGCGTTACACTCTTTCATTGTTTATCTCTCCTCTCACTCCACTCTCTCTCTCACTCTCCCTCCTTTCTCTCCCCCACTGCTGCTGCCCCTGCGGCCCCACCCCCTCCTCTCTCTCGTGCTGCATTTCTGCCGCTGCTGCCCCTGCGGTCCGCCCTCTTTTTCATACAGTTTTCTGCCCCCGCTTCTGCATCCCAGCTGTCGTCTCCTCCACCCCTCCCTACTAAATGGCAGCCACTGTGCCGCCACACCTAAGGCCCGTCTGCGTCCATCTGTGCCTTGGCCGCGCCCAGCCCCAGAACCCCTGGTTCTCCCCCCACCGCTGCGACAGTCGACTCCGCTACAACGCCATCACCCTCCACATGCTCAACACCGGCCGCTCATCCACCTGCCATCAGGTCACCCACCCAGCTCACCCGCAGACCCTTCTCCTGCCAGAACTGCAACTTCAGCAGCCTCCACGCCAGTGAGCCACCCACCAAGGCAGGACGCAACCATCTCAGATGCATCCTACTCAACACCCGCTCCGTCCACAAACACGCCATTGAAGTCCCGTACCTACTCGACTCAGCCTCCCCAGACAGGGATGAACCCCTCCTCCACACCCGACATCGCCATAGCCATCCCAGACGGCAACAAGATCACACGTAGGGACCGCACCAACAGACCAGGAGGAGGCATCGCCTTCGTCCACATGAATACCCTCAGAGTCACGACCAGCACCGAAGACACCCTCAGTGCCGCTGCACACCTGCACTTCCAGATCCTCACTGATCCAAACACCACCCTCAGAGGGACCCTCATTTACAGAACCCCCTGACCCTGACAACAGTTGAGCGACTTCATCTCCGAAGTCACCAGCACACACGCACTCGCATCCTCACCCTCGAGAACACCAACGACAACTCCATCCCCCATCTTGTCCGCCAGCAAACACGTCTCCGTCAGCCACACCACCGAACTCCATTGGATGAACCATCGCTTCATCCACTTCTCCTTCGAGAAACCCATAAGACACCATCACCCGCAGGGGACTCCCCACCGCAGATGGAACAAGGTCACGAAGACCAGCTGATCACCACCCTTTCCTGGAACCCACAAATCGACACCACTGACACCGACACAGCAGCCCACACTTCCAACACCGAAACTGCCCTCATCACTGCCACCAACAACATCAGGACCCTACTTGACAACGGCAAAACCGCGGCCCTAATCCTCATGGACCTCTCGGCCACCTTCGACACCGTCTGTCACCACACCCTATGCACACGCCTCAACAACGAAGGGATCCGCGACAGAGCCCTGGACTGGATCACCTCCTTCCTCACCGGCAGAACCCAGAGAGTCCACCTCCCTCCATTTCGCTCTGAAGCCACCAAGATCATCAGTGGCGTACCCCAGGGGTCGTCCCTCACCCTGACCCTCTTTAACGTTTCCATGGCTACGCTTGCAAACATCGTCCGATCACACAACCTCAACATCGTCTCATATGCCGGTGACACCCAGCTGATCCTCTCCCTCACCATGGACCCGCCACCGCCAAAACTAACCTCCAGGAAGGAATGAAGGCCATCGCCAAATGGATGAAGAACATCTGCCTGAAACTGAATTCTGACAAAACTGAGGTCCTCATCCTCAGCTCCACTCCCTCCGCCTGGGACGACTCCTGGTGGCCTGCCACACTAGGAACCGCACCAACACCCACCAACCATGCACGCAACCTGGGGTACATCCTGGACTCATCACTATCAATGACCCAGCAAGTCATCGTCGTCTCTTCCTCCTGCTTCAACACCCTCCGAATGCTTCAGAAGATCTACAAATGGATCCCCACCAGAACCAGAAGGATGGTCACTCAAGCCCTTGTGCCTTCAGGCTGGACTATGGCAATGCCCTCTATGCAGGAACCACGGCCAAGCTCCAGAAAAGACTGCAATGCATACAGAATGCCTCCACACGCCTCATCCTGGACGTCCCCCACCACAGCCACATCACAGCCCACCTGAGAGGCCTGAACTGACTCCCCGTCAACAAGAGAATCACTTTCAAAGTCCTCACCTATGCTCACAAAGCACTGCACAACACCAGCCCGGAACACCTCAACAGACAGCTCTCCTTCTACACCCCGACCCAACAGCTTCACTCCGCCGACCTTGCCCCTCCACCGTCCCACACATCCACAGAATGACCGCCGGTGGCAGATCGTTCTCCCACCTCGCCGCCAAGACGTTGAACTCTCCTATCCACCTGCGACAGACACAGGACCTACTAACCTTCAGGAGACATGTTAAGACCTGTCTGTTCGAGCTGTAGCAGCACCCCCCCATCCCCAGTGCCTTGAGACCCTCAAGGGTGAGTATGTCACTTTACAAATGCTCTGATTGATTGATTAAACACCATCAGGAGATCAGGGAGGACTTGCAGGCCCTCAACACCACAATGATCTCCATAGCAGGGGTGCTGGCAGACATGGCCAACATCATGAGGGAACGGACAGCACACCAGCGGGCCCCTACCACTAGCCAGTCTATTGAACAGCCCACCACTTCTGCTGCAGTTAGTGGGCAGGAGGCCTCACCACAGGGCCCACAGGCCACCAGCACCCCTCCCCCTGCAGAAGGTGAACCACCCGTAAAAGTTCCCTGCAACCCAGACAGAAGCCAGAGACACTTGCCAAGACCAATACCTTGCCAAGACCAAGACCAACGTCAGGAAATGAGACTCTCCTGATTGTCCCCCTTGTCTCCCACCCTGTCACCTTGTCCACTTTGAACTGCCTTTGCTCCTCTTCCTATGGCTCCTTGGACACTGGACCTGTGATACAAACAGACTAGAACAATACCCTCGACTTTCCTCTACTATCACCCCCATTCCATTTCACTTTATCCTCAATGTTATAGCACTACAATAAACACCCTTGAATACAACTTGAGTGATAGAGTTTTATGTTTTGAGAATGTGCATTCAGTTAAACAGTCACATCTGGTGCAAATCATATGAACATTGTGATAGCATACAATGAATGACATGTAACTGTGTGTGGTAATCACATCAGGACACTGTTGTCATATCATCAAGCTCTGTAAAATGACAAGCCATAGGTGACAGTAAATTGAGATGCAGAGGAAGTGCAAAGGAAGTGGATGCCATCATGCTACAATCACACAGATGAAATCAATAGTCAGAGCAATGACCAGTTCCACTGTCTCACTTGTGTGTCACTGGAAGTATTGATGTATAACTGATGTTCTGTTGTCCACATCCTCATCCTCTGCCTCTTCATCCTCACTGTCCTCAGGGTCCACTGCTGCCACATGGGGCATCTCCAGTCTCCTCCTCCTGCAGAAAAGGCACGTCGTCTGAGGGCCAGGTTGTGCAACATGCAGCATACCACTACTATCTGGCAGGCCTTCCCGAGTGAGCAGCACAGGGATCCACCTGTCAGATGGAGGCACCTGACCCTCGCCTTCAGGAGGCCGAAGGTCCTTTCAATTATCCTTCTGGTTCTCCCATGTGCCTCATTATAACAGTTCTCAGCTCCTGTCCTGGCATTCCTCACAGGGGTCAGGAGCCACGATATGTTTGAGTAGCCAGTCACCTGCAAATATTGAGGGACAAAATGTAGCCTAACACAATGCTATTGGGAGAATACCTGAAGGCATACAGTGACATACAGTGGTTGGGGACTCTGGATCACCTATTAGCCACACCCTGTGCCTCTGTAGTTGGGCCATCCAATTTGGGATGCTGCTATTCCTCAGGACAAAGGTGTCATGCACTGACCCAGGATACTTGGCAGTGACGTGGGAGATGTACTGGTCAGCCAGGCACACCATTTGCACATTCATTGAGTGGAAACTCTTCTGATTCCTGAACACCTGTTCATGCTGGCAGGGGGATGAATATGTGTACAGTCAATAGTCCCAATAAAATTGGGGATATGCCCCATTGCATAGAATCCTGCCTTCACAGTGGCCAAATCTTCCACCTGGGGGAAAACAATGTACCTGCACATGTGTTTCACCAAGACAGACAAAACCCTTGCCAGCACAAAAGAGAACATTGGCTGTGACATACCTGCTGCCAAGCCCACTGTCACTTGGAAAGAACCAGTTGCCAGAAAATGGAGCACTAATAGCACTTACACAAGAGGGGGGGTCCCAGTGGGATGACGGATGGCTGATATCAAGTCAGGCTCCAATTGGGCACACAGCTCTGTGATTGTGGCCCTGTCCAGTCTATAGGTGAGTATAATGTGCTTGCCCTCCAGTGTAGGCAAGTACACAAGGGGTCTGTACACGGGGTTTGTCTACTCTTCCTATTCATCCGCAGCAGTAGGTATCTAAGGGACACAAGAGTGAGTAGGCTGTCACAATTTGAACAATGGAACCACAACCTCAGTTTACATACATCATCAAGGTGATGGGACAGTGGGAATGGCAATGTATGTGCAAATTTAGGCAATGAGACAGTTATGGTTAATCTGATCGTTGTCCACCACCATGATATGGCGACCACCTGTCCTGTATCTTAGGACAGGTGGAAGTGAGGTAACTCTGCCTACATTGGGCATCGTGGCGGAAGGCGGTCTTGTACTGCAGTGCAATTCCTCATTAGGTAATATGGAGCTCTTTGGAGTACAGTGGCCAATGGAGATTAGCGGCGGCAGTGACGGTGCACACCACCATGGACGTGACCGTCATTTTCTATCTAAGTCCTCACTTGTTTCCTGACATTCCACAGGATAACACCTACACTGCATGTGCTGCTGTGACAACACCTACACTGCATGTGCTGCTTTGACCTGTGTCTGGAACCTACCATGGCCTGTGTGACTGGGGAAAGGGCTCCTGCCTTCACTTCGGAGGAGTTGGAGTGACTGATGGATTAGGTCCTACCCCAGTATGGACTTCTGTATGGGACTCCAGACCAATAGGTGAGTACACGTTGGGCACAATGCATGTGGGAGGATGCATGGAGATGTGTGTGCAAGAATCGTGTCATCAGGGGGAATGTCTAGTAGTAGTGTACATGGTGGGCGCCGGACGATGTGTGTGCCAATGGTGATGGAAACGGGATTGTGGGCCATATGTGTGACAGGCTGGATTGTATGTGTAATGGTGTCCTCCTGTCTGCATTTCCTCTTCAGGTCAGTGTCAATCAAAAGAAGGGATTGTGGCATGCCATTGCCAAGGACATGTGGACCCTGGGGTTCTACAGCAGGCAGAGCACCCACTGCAGGAAACAGTAGGAGGACCTGGGATGCTGGGCACAGAAGACCGTGGAGGCCCAGCTGGGGATGGCCTCTCAATGAGGAAGGGGTACCCATCAGAATCTGACCCCCCTGATGGCCCTCATACTGGCGGTGGCCTACCCAGAGTTGGATGGGCACTTGAGGGCATCACAGCAGCCACAAGGGGGTGAGCACAGTGGGTCTAACTACAATAATTGGTATATGGCATAGGATCCGGGTGGTGCGTGTAAGTTAGTGAGTGCCC
This sequence comes from Pleurodeles waltl, assembly GCF_031143425.1. NCBI lineage: Eukaryota > Metazoa > Chordata > Amphibia > Caudata > Salamandridae > Pleurodeles > Pleurodeles waltl. The sequence continues at coordinate 524,866,139 of NC_090442.1, forward strand.
CTTAATGCCAGGCCAGACATTGCAGCGTGATCCAGCTCCAGGGTGATGGGTGTATGGCAAATGCAGGTAACCTAGCTCGTTTGCATTCCATGTCAGTCAGGGCTTTGTGGGTCCCAGGAGATGTGCAGTTAGTTGTGTTTGACCCTCATCTTGCTGTGGCATCTAGCCAAATCAAGCCAAATCAATGTCAGTGCAATGTATAGTGCTCAATCCTGATCCCTGTGTGTGACGGTGCTGTGTATGCCAACTGTGGTGTTGGTGCTGTAATTGACTCAGTGTTCCCTTTCACTCCCCCCCTTTTTCTTCTGTCATCCTGTCCATGTGAGCATTAGCATCATCTGGTGGAGGAGCAGGACCACTGGCGACAGAGGGAGCAGCATCCCACAGGACCCAGGAGGCAGAGTCCACAGACGCCGAGGGAACCAGTGGGATGGAGACAGGAGGTAGCAACACTGACTCAGATACATCCTTCGATGGAAGCTCCCTGGTGGTGGCGGACACCTCAGGGACCACCCCACCTGCAGTTAATCGCCACTCCCCATACCAGCACTGCCCTCCCAGTAGCCCCTCAGCGAGTTGCCCGTGCCCGCTCACCCAGGAAGGTGGGCATCTCCTTCGCCCCAGGCACCTCAGGCCCTGCCCCAGTGTGCCCTGCTGCCCTGAGTAAGGAGGCTATTGACCACCTGAGATCCATCTCTGTGGGGCAGTCAACTATGTGAATGCCATCCAGGGGCTGGCATCCCAGATGCAGCAATACAATGCATTCTTGGAGGGCATCCACGCTGGATTGGCTGCCCAACAGAGATCGATTCAGGCTCTGGCCTCCTCTCTGATGACAGCATTGTCCCTGTTCCTACCGTCCCCCCTCCAACTACCACTTCCCATTCCCAGTCTCCTCAACCCCAACCCATCCCATGCACACATACAGACGAGCAAGCATACAAGACATCACACAAGAGTGGCACAGTAAAACAAAGGCACCACACTTCAGCCCACAAGCACTCACGCAAACACCAGACAGTTGAACACACCTTCACATCCACTGCCTCCACTGTCTCCCCCTCCTCCTCCTCCTCCACCTCCCTCACAGTCACGTCCACACTCACACCTGCATGCACTGCTTCAACATCCACCACCAGCATCATCACACCAAGCAGCACACACACTTCACTAGCAGATACATCCACAACATCCATCCATGCTTCCCCTGTGTCCTCTCCCACCTTGTCTGTCCCACCCCCTAAAGGACACAAAAGCTGGCACTCAGACACCCAACAGCCCTCCACCTCACATCAGCACACTGCCCATGCACCTAAGTCCAGCAGAAGTACTCCTCCAACAACCACTCCCTCAACCTACACTCCCATTTCTCCTCCCTTATCCCACCCCACCATCCCTAAGAAGCTTTTCCTTGCCCAACTTCACCTCTTCCATCCCCCTCCCACACCCTGTAAGAGCTGGGTCCCAATGACCTAGCCCAGCACCTCAGCCAAAGAGTTCATGGGCACTGTGGAGGCACCTTCTAGTCGTGGAGGCAAGGCAGTGAAGGATCCCACTCCACCAGCCAGGAAGGTTAAGGATCCCACACCACCAGCCAGGAAGGGGAAGGATCCCACTCCACCAGCCAGGAAGGGAAAGGATCCCACTCCACCAGCCAGGAAGGAAGGAATGATGCCCTCACCTCCTGCCATGAAAGGGAAGAAGCCCTCACCTCCTGCCATGAACGGGAAGAAGCCCTCACTTCCAGCTGAGGCACAGCAGCCATCGCCTCCAACAGAGGCTGCCCAGGAGGCACCTTCCCAGCTGAGACACAGCAGCCCTCACCTCCAGCAGAGGCTGACAGAGTACCAACACCACAACGACCAGTGGTCACGGAGTACTCACCTCCAGCTGAGACAGTGCATCCCTCACTTCCAGCAGCAGGCATGTAGGCCACTCTCTAGGGACTGTTGTATAAGGAGCCCCCTCCAAACCAGCGGGTAAGTCCCCCACCTGAGAGACTGTGACATTGCACTCCCGGGCAAAACATAATGGGCATGGAGCCCCCTCCAGAACCAGTGGGCAAGTCCCCCACCTGAGAGACTGTGACCTTGCACTCCCCAGCAAAGGATAATGGGCATGGAGCCCCCTCCAGAACCAGTGGTCGAGTCCTCCACCTGAGAGACTGCGACCTTGCACTCCCCAGTAAAGGATAATGGGCATGGAGCCACCTCCAGAACCAGTGGGCAAGTTCTCACCTGAGAGACTGTGACCTTGCACTCCCCAGCAAAGGATAATGGGCATGGAGCCCCCTCCAGAACCAGTGGGCAAGTCCCCCACCTTAGAGACTCTGACCATGCACTCCCCAGCAAAGGATTATTGGGCATGGAGCCCCCTCCATAACCAGTGGGCAAGTTCCCTACTCTGGCTGAGGTGCCCCCCACTCCCTTCTCCCTGAGGTGCCTGCCCACTTAAAAAATGATGCCCCTGCACAGTTCTGTGTGGATGTTGTCAGGAAACAAATTGGGCCTTGGATTGTGCCTTGTGGCCGTGTGAGCCCTTAGTACTGTACTTTGGACTGGGCATTGGCCCTTTGTGGACAATTGTACATATCTCTTTGTTTTCCACTTGGTTCATTTGGTGGCTGTTCCCATTCAATACATTCTCATGACTGCCTTATTGTTGTCCTTGTATTATTATGCCGTGTGTCGTGTGCCATTCGTTTACATCTGCAGCAGGTTGTGTGTGTCTGGTGTGTGTGTGTGTCACTCTCCTTTTCCTCCCTCCCTCACTTGTGTGCTAGGCAGCTGTACTCACCATCGTCGTCTTCGTCAGCATTGGTGTTCCAGGTGGAGCATGGCATGGAAGAGCATCGAAAAGACTTGCAGTTCCAGTTCCATGGCGGCATTGTTCTTCTCTGTGTCTCTGATGGTGAGTCTTTCGTCTACTGTGCATTTCCACCAGGCTTTTAATGGCGTTGGTGCCGCCCTGGAAATCATGGCAGATTGCAGTGTCATGATATGGTGGGTGGTACCTTGTCTACCACCTGGCTGTTGATGGCTACCGCCGTAGTGTGTGGTGTTAACGCCCTGGTGGATAATGTGGTACATTGACTGTCTATCGGAGTTCTCACCGCCATGGTCTTAATTTGGCGGTAATTACCTCCAGCCTGTTGGCAGTACTACCACCACTTTAACTGTCAGCCCCAATGTCATAATGACCACCTCTGTGTCCTCTTCTTTGCACTGGGGCTGGAGTCCAGATCCTGTTGTTGGTGGTGCAGATGTCTCTTTGTGCTTCCTTCTTCTTTTCCAGGTAAGATCTAAGTTCTGGTGCCAGGGGAGCCCCTTAAATACTGGTTTACGGGGTGTTAAAGGGCATGAGGGACAGTGACCAATGGGCTACTAGTCCTGGTGGCTACTCCGCTCCTGCAGTAATGACTTTCTGTGGGGGTACATCACATTCTACCCAGAACCCACTATTCTTGGGGTCTGCCAAGATGGCAGAACCCTCCCTCGGCTGTGCATACCTCCTAGCCCACCCTTAAGGTGTGGCTAGTTCTACAGGCGGTGCATGCCTCCTGCAGAGCAAATTTCCCACCTGCCTCACTGGGCAGGGTGGGAAGGGCTTTGTCCTCCACTGGGGGAAAGCTACTTACACATCAAAGACCGGTGAAGCCTTTGAGGCACACCACCCTGATGCTTTTCTCACTAGCTAGCCTGGGTGGGAGAAAGTGTGACCTCTTTCCTACTCAGGCCCTTCGTCTTACATCCTGCCAAGGTACTAGCACCATCAGCAGGAGGTCAGACTCTTGTCTGTGGTGGCCGCAGCTCTGAACAGCCCGCCAAAACAGTAAAGGCTCTGTAACTTGGTGGGCACCCTCCAAGGGTGCCACCTGGGCATCTGCTTTTTAATTCTAAACATGGGCATCATGTTCAGGGTTAAAAAAGAACAGTGTTTGATACCAAACATGATGGGGTTCGGCTGAGCCACTGCAGAGCTGGACATCTGAGCAGTGGTCAGATGCCAGCCCATGTTATCCAATGGACTGCTGGTTACTTGGGCCAGCATTGCGTTTTGAATGCCAGCACAGGGACCTATGTGCTCCTACACATCTGTCCTACCTCATAGGACACTGTTCCCTGCCCTCTGGGCTAGAGGGGGCCTACCTTAGGGGTGACTGACCTGTCCATGGGCAGTAACAGGGACTCTGCCTGCACCTGGTGTGGGCAGAGTCTCACTAAAGCAGCAGGCTGCTTGTGCAAGCTGGCATGGCAGCTCTGCAGTCTCTCTTTTACTTGGGGCACTCAGGGTGGCACAATCAGTGCTGCAGCCCTGGTAACTCCCTTACCACCCTTGCCCTGAGTACCATCTACTAAGGACTTACAGGGGTGGTAAGGTCCTTGCCAATTGTCCTTTGCAATTTGACATACAATTTAAAGGAAAGAGTATTGGCACTAGGGCCTGGTTAGCAGGCCTCAGTACACTGACAAGTCAAAACCAACTTCAAAAAAGTGGGTGGGTGACCATCCAAAATGGGCACTTTACAACAGCAGTCATATTTCTTATGCCATAGCCCGACGCCACCTAGAAAGGTGAACAGTTTAGGCATGTGAATGAACTGAGTCTCTATGGAAACTCTTGTTAATAAAGCACGAACAACTTGGTTGTATCTCCTTTGGAAGATGAAGGAAAATATTGGAAACTTCAATTTTGCTCAAACATTATAAGTAATTCTTGTAATTTTTATCCCAACTACTGATTTTGCAAACAGAACGTATGTTAGAGTAAAGACAAACAATAAAAAAGTTGAACGACTACAAACTGTAGAGCCCTTGCTGGCTTGAAATGGAAAGATCTTCAAGAAATACCAAGTGAAGAAAAATTAGAGGTCAGCCAAAAAAACTCTCTGTTCCTAGCTACAAAATGTTCAAATCATAGTGGATGAAGGAAGGCTGAGTGTTTAGAAGGCTTGGGGCATACTTTCTGTTTTTTTGCTATAATTGACAGAGCTCACTGCCAAAAAGGCTTTGGCAACGATTCATAATCTCACAGAACATAGAAAGTGATTCAGTAGTGACAATCGTGTTTTACAAGAAAGAAAGTATTAACTGCAGCTCTAGTGGTGTGATTACCCTTCTGTTGCATGGATATCACGTTAAACTTGATACATTAGTCAGTTAAATATTTCTACTTATGAAGAGCACAATAAAGCCCTCTTGATGAAGATTACCTGCTAAAGTCAGTTTTTTGCTTTAGATTTTCACACTACAGCCAATTATGTCGTAGCCACAATCATTTCACTACAGCATGAGCTTTAATAATAAAAGAGGCAAAGAGGCTGTGCATGAAAACTACCCTATTTAATCCTAGCGAAGGAGCCTTTTCTCCCACCGTCATTTTTCCACGGTTCCCAGTATCTGTTTTAAATGGATGTCAGGGTCTCCAGTCATATTAGTAGCAGCAACGTTGTTTATTCGAGTAGACCATGCACAGTGCTGAAACAAAACCAAATGAAATGTAAACTACCTTAAAACATGAAAATATTATCTCCACGTTTAAACTGCGGCTTTCACACATTTGAAAAAAAAAATAACTCAAAATTCAATGAAGTGTACCGATCCAAGATCTTCACTGGATTATGTTTTTGCATGTTTGAAATAGTTATAACAGATTTAGCAGTGGCGGTATTGTGGCCCATGCCCTCGAATTGTATATTGAATCCGGGAATAACAAAAAAAGTGATCATTACTACAAAATGCTTGGTAAAGGTCTTAATATGTTTTCTAGTTCGCTTTATTTAAAGCATATTATTTTAGCACCATTGAACCTGATGGAGTAGCTATTAATAATGAAACATAATAAAGGACTCCTTGCAAGGCTGAAGGACGATTACTTCAATCATAATGCCTTGCGAGACACTCGTTAATGCTATTTGCCCATCGTAGTAATATAATATTAAGAAAGGAAATCGTTGGAGGTACCATTGTGTGATGTTTTATGGAGCGTCTCTATCCAATGTCTGAAGAGTCAAGCCCTTCTCTAACGCAGGACAAGCCAGGGATTAGGTAAAGATTGATAACTTCGAAGTTATTTCTACTGTTCCACGTGATCCTTACATTTTTTAATTTTTGATGGAAGACTGAAGAACTAAAATTACAAAATGGACCTATGCTGATTAAAGTTCTATTTTCCAGCAAAATTTAGAGTAATTCCGAACAGCATTTGCTGTAACAGAAAGAACAATCACTATGGGAATCAAAATGCAAAACACTTTGCCCCTTGACAAATATGAATGGAACTTGGCATGCCAAATCTAAGCTGAATGCACTAATTGTATGCGAATGTTTGTAACGATTCATGTAATGGCGCCAAAGTTAGTCGCTGTAAATAAACAAAAATAAAAAACCTTGCAACTTAAATATAAGTGCATATGTAAAATCGTGAACCTTACCTTGTGGGTTTAGGGTTAGTAGTGTTTGTCACCTAAACGTAGGCTTTCTCCCTCAAAGGAGGGCTTGGAGGCTCTGAGCCAGCAGGTACCAAGGAAGGGATAAACCTTCATAATGAAGCGAGGGAAACAGCAGCCTAAACCAAAAAATGATTGCAAGTCCAAGACTTGTCTCAGAACACAGGCGGCTCTTTGGATCTGACTAGCTGACGCACAAGCTTAATTCTGGATCAGTATAACAACAGCAGTATCAATGAAGAAACAAAATCAACAAAAGGTGGCGAATAGAGGGAGAAGGCTTACTAAGCTTAGTCATACCCTTGCAGAAGTAGATTTCTTGAGCAACCTCCTTCCAGGCTTGGGTGAGGGATAGAGAGGACTTCAAGAATAGAGTCGATTTCTCTGGATTCCTCAGACTGGCTGGAGGTTTCCATATAGGGAAGGTCAGAAGCAGGACAGACCGGCAGAGTATCGGGGGTGGGGGGGGAGCTTTGGCTTTCTTGCAAGACTGGAGGTAGTGGACAGCACTCAGCCACATATTTTGGATTTCCAACTGCAGCAAAGCAAATGCAGGTACAAGTCGAATTCGTGTGAAAAATGTGTAGAGCAGCACCAGCTTATTCGTCCAGGTTCATGCAGTAGAGACTTAATGTTAATCGTAGTCAGTACATCCTCTAATTTCAAAGGCCCTAGCCAACCTCTATCTCACTTAATTCTTTGCTGATTACATATAATTGACCCTTCTGTGATGGCATAGATGAGCTGATAATGGTAAGTAGTGTTGGGATGCCCAGACAAATGTCCTCTGCTTGGTGTGCCATCAGGTCTCAAGCTGCACTCTGCAGGTGAAGCCTAAAGCCAAAACATGCTTGACGTTCTTGTGCTCCCATTCAAAGGTGACGTAGCACAGCTGTGTGTGCAGGGGTGCGCCTTTAGGGGGCAGGTGGCTTGCATATTGTTGGCCCCATTCTGCAATGGACCAGACAAAATAGAAAACATGCCAATAAATCGCTCCAAGTATCAGATAAATATAAACATTTTCATATCCATCACTATTTTGGTAAGTTAGTCGACTGAAGTGGGTTGATTTGATCATAATTGGGACCTTACTTGTTGTGCCAGATGGTCACATTCTGCCCCTAACTATCGAGGCCTAACGACGCTGAAAAATGTCTAGGTTTGCATGTGTCCTCGTTCAGAGACGATGTTTTTTGCAGTTCCTGTTGGACAGCACCTTCTGAGTGAGGATCAAGGATAACTGGATGATAGTTGGTAACATTCAGTAATGACACAGGCGAAACAAGGTATACAATGAGCTCAGCATAATTGCCAGTGTTAGTGATTCATTCACTCATTTCCATCTTTCTCTTTCCTGTTGTTTACATGTTCATCCCTTGAGCAGTGGATTTGCGAAGTTTAAAGTTTCGCCTCTTCATCATAGCAGCATATGTAGCAAATCAGGTGAAGCTGACTGCTCGGGAGTCTTGTTCCAGCCACACAGTTTCTGAGCTACTTTAGTTTTTCTTCTCAGTAATGTCATTGTGACTGAGATGACTCATTTGGTTCATGCCCTCAAGGATTGTAGTAGCCAAAGTAGGGGAACCTATCATTTAAAGGAATGCATTAAAATATGAACTCAGATGTGCACCATCTCTGGGGTTGGAGCACCAAAAGTCTAAGGTGGTATTACTGTCCTGCATCTTCTGTCTCTGAACTGAGTGCAGTAGTCTGCAGCGTGTAGGTAAAGTAGCTCAATGCCTTAAATCGATTACCTCCTGAAATGCAGTGAAAGATGTGCCTTAGTCCAGGCTGTGGTGTGAGTAACACCTGAAAACCCAGCACTGATTTGCATCGCATTTTTTGAGAGTAGTTTACAGTAGTAAGACATGGGAACAATCTACAGAGGTAAGACAAGGCTACTCCTGGAATCCATGAGTGTGCATTCTGACAAAAGCCGTGATTTAGCATGTCGTCCTCCTGAAAACTCATGACTCGCCCTCACCTGAAATTGTACTAAGGTAAACATACACAAAAACTTTGTGAATCGGTGCCCTGTGTCACGATCAGAAAAGGTACCAATCAGATACCCTCAGATTACGCTCTTTCTCGTCCCAATGAAGTGCCTTCGAGTTGAATCACGACGAAACCTTATAATGTACTCTCAAGACCAAGGGTATTCCGTGGTATCATGTGACAACTCTTCCAAATGTTCTTAACAGTGCGTGCAGTCGTGTGTGGATTGAAATGTAGGTCTCAAGCTGGACACCAAAATCAGGTCTATTTCCAGTAGTGGATGACTACATTTCATTGGTATTTTCACAATCTTCCTCTTGGTCATATTCAGTTGCTTGAAACATTAACAATGGGGGAACAGACCCTTCTCCTTCGGAGGCAAACGGAAGACGTATGAAGTGTCTGCTCTCACACCAATAAATTCTGTCATCTTTTGCAAACAGCATTTATCCGATTATCTCACGCGATTACACATTTTGCTAGTTGGTTTGCTTAATGTAATAACTTGAAAAATGAAGGTTGTGCTATTTTTCATGAGCTGCAGGTGTTGATATGCAGGCAGACTTAAACACCTTGCCACTGAGATGAACTGGTTTTAACATTAGACCTCTCGTAGCCTAACAACTCTCATCTCATCAACATTTCATTTTTCATTGTGCATAGCTAAGTGTTTTTGAGGTATGCGTTCTTAGAATAATTATTTTTTAGAAGGCTATTGTTCTTCATTTGTGTATGTAATGAATTGGCTTCGCATAATTGTATTCATGAATGCAATTACAATTATAGGAAATGGGTTGGAATATTTCATTCCGATCCAATTATAGCCCCAAGGGAAATAGCATGGAGGAATCCATTACTTATGTAAGTTACTAATTCTGACTGTGCAGTGGGTAGTATGAATAGGATGGCACTAGAGTACATTCTTCACATCGCTCCCACGCCACCAGAAGTGGTTGCAAAGGACAGAAACAATATTTTGCCATTATATGGCCACTGTATACGCTATTGTGGCTTGATGGGGCATATGTTTAGTCACTGTTTAAAACAAGCATTGGCAAAGCCAAGAGGTTTCGCCTGTGCAAAATGTATTGATTGTTGCAAGCACTAAGGTAACTCTTTTGTTAGTTCTGTTCACCGGGGAGGAGAAACAGAACAGAAATTATTAATATTTTTCTTTTTATAGCCCTGTGATCTCACACTGTCTCCTCGGTGCTTTTGATGAATTTTTTGTAAATATTTCTGCAATGCAGTCTGCCTCAGTGACCATATGGAGCCAGCCAGTGTAGGAGAGGGGTGCTCATGGCTCAGTGACTTCGGCTCTGGCTGAGCCATCCTAAGCATGGCGGGGTTCTGGGGATTGTAAGGAAGCAGCACAGCAGGGTAGCATCGGCCTGCGATTTCAGAAAGGCTGTGGGGCAAGAAGGCGCTATGGCAAATACAACTAAACACTGTGCAAACTGACTACATCGAAAGGACTCCTGGCTGCTCCTGCATTCCTGGTGTCATCCTGGGTAACTTGTGTACATGTCGCAGAACTTGTACTGGGTGTGCTGCTAAAGGAATCCTTTAAATAAATGGTTAAAGGGCTTTGCTTCAGTGCGAGGCAGGTACCCGGCCGTTGTGTCAGCGGTGGCAGAGGGAAAGGCTGGAAGGGTGCCAACGGTGCCCTAGTCCATGCCCTCTTGACAGCACTGTTTACTCAGCTGCCCTGAGGCAGGTCTGTCAGATTGTTGGTCTGTCCAGGGATGGTGAATGCATTTCAGCTGGACATGCACCCCTGCCATGCTGCCTTCTGCTGAAGGGATGCTTCTATAAATGCACACATATGGAGTGCTGGTTGTAATTTAAAAAAATAGTACCAGCAAAAGTACGAGTAGCTAGTGAAAGGATCCTGGTCAGTAGCCACTGGCAGTGACCAGGTGCTGTAATTGATCCAGACTCTACACAATGGCATGGACAGCAAAGCAGAACAGAATGTCAAAGCAGAGATGTGCTGTCTTAGTGCAACGTTGGATTAGCCAATGGTAAGTTCAGGTAAGTAAGGGTGGGTTTTAGCCCCTTCAAAGATTTTTTTTTATTAACAACAGACTTCGAAAGCACAGCGAGCAAGTGATCACCATTGCAGGCGAAACCTAAAAAAAGTACTGGTAGAAAATTGCTGAGCCTTTTATTTTAATACGAACTCTTGGACAAATTTAAGTGCGCGCAGATATTGGGACGTTTACCAACTAATCAATGTGGCTTATATCAAGGACGGAAAGAGAAAAATAATGTCTTCAAAAATCAGAAATACATGAACACTAACTTTACACCAAATGTTTGGGTAGATGTCTAGACTTTCAGTGGATTCACAAAAAATGGCAACATCACATAACGTTTCACAGAAGTGTATACAATCTTTAGATTTCCATACATCTTCAGTCTGTCACCTTGGTCTGAAAGACTTTCTGCAGGGGGGGGCAGAGGATAGAGGTAACAGCTGTGATATGTGCATTACACCTTTAAGCAGGTATTCTTTTTTTATACTAGTAAAACATACTTCTGTAGGAAAAATACATTTCCTTGTACCCTCATAAAATATGGAAGCACTTTGTGGGTGCTATTTAACTTTCCAATGGTCTAACGCCTACCCCACTTACCCCTGTCCTGGGCACTCACACGGCCTGACGTTAAAGCAGATACTGCAGAACACCCAGAATGCTTGAATTTCTCATTGCGGTCATTAATATCTGTGGATCCTGATTCTGGCTCAGGAAGTGCAACTTTCAAGCACAAATAGTGTTTTCCCACATATAACTTAAACGTGGATGCACAAAAATTTTGTCAATTGAGCCCATTATGTTTATTATGTATCCTACAGAGCAGCAGTGATGTCCTGTTGAAGAGGAAATAACGCGTTGCCAACACATTAAACACATAGATACCTCCTTTGTGACTATTTTGGATTCATGCTGCTGATTGACTCAGCCATTTCTAGGTTACTATTAGGCAAAAGAAGCAGCGACGGCTCCTCTGTTATGGTGGAGGAGCGTTGTCCCCCTGCCAGCAGATGCAAACATGAAGAATAAAATGATAATAAAACAATTTTATTATCATTTTATTTTTCTTCACGAGATGATTGTTAGCGTCGGGCCATGATGACAACAGCACTGAAACAGGAGTGGTGGGCACTGCTGCAAGTGCACATGTTGGTTTGGTCGGCTGTCTTAGGACAGCCAAACTGACATCTTCACTGATGTGCCTCTAACCCAGGTTGTGTTGCATGGTAAAGAACAGGAGACACAGGCTCCTAGTCCCCCTAGGTGTGCAAAACCAGCCCACGCAGACCAATCCCTGTGCTTCTCTCATGCTGGATAATAGTATTACCAGAATTAGAGAAGCATCTGGATTGGCTTAAGGAAGTCTGGGAGCCCGTGGACATGCAGCAGGCGAGCACAGAGGCAGCGAGTGGCAGGTAAGTGCTTTCATTGATTTTTTATTGTTATTGTCCATAGCGCTGCCCCACCAATTTTGTTAGATACCAGCCTTTACTCTACAGAAACCAACAATATTGGTAGCCAAGGTTAAACATATATTTACATCCCAGACAAATCTCCTTTAATTATATGATATAGGTTCTCAGTTCTAGATATTCTTTATTTCTATCAGTTTAATTTACATTCCACGTTGAAGTATGTGTTTTTAGCACTTGTATCAACGTTCTGTTCTGTTCGCAGAACCAAATAACTGCTAACTGCATAAATAACAAGCTATTCTTATAAGTTATTAGTTTCAGTTATCCAAGTAAGACCCTTTTTGCAGGGTTTCTCCAAGATTTCTGCCTTCTGTTGCTGAACCCGTTTTTGTTGATATTTGGATTCTGTGCACTTTTCCCCTGCTAACCAGTGGTAAGGTGCTTGTGCTCTCACCCTAAAATATGGTACAATTGGCTTACACCTGATTGGGACATTTAATTTACTTATAAGTCCATAGTAAGTAGTACTACATGTACCCAGGGCTTGTAAATGAAATGCTACTAGTGGGGGCTAAAGCACTGATTGTGCCACCCACTGAAGTATCTTATTAAAACATGTCTCAGGCCTACCACTGCAGCCTGTAGTGCAGTTTTAAACTGCCATTGTGATCTGGAACAATAAACCGTTTGCCAGGCCTAAAGGTGGCTTGTGTGAAATTATAATTACACCAGAGTAATTGGAGAAATTTCAGTAATTGCGCATTACTCATGATGCGTAATTACTGAATTGTGCAATTACTCCAGCTTGAATAATTAATAGTAATTTGGGGCAAAAATCCTACTGCAGGAGCACAGGAAGAACAAACTTAAAGAAAGCGAGTGACTGCTGGCTGTTGCAGTTCATGTCCTTTTCCATTTAGTGTTATTTTCTTAGTGTAAAATACACCTCTTAACCATTTCGAAAATAGAGCTAAATGCTGGATTACACTTCTTACACAATGACGCATAATTTCCAATAATCTTGCGGTAATTACAAGTGATTAGACTAGAGGAATTACGCTAGTTATGCCTAGCCTAAACCTTCTTTTTTTAATACCTCTAGATCATCCCTAGGGAAGGTCCTAAATGCTCATAAGAGAGGGTGCACTGTATTTAAAAAGTAGGACATGTGTACTTAGGTGTTACATGTTCTGGTAGTGATAAACTCCCAACACCCTTTTTTACTGCTGTAAGGCCTATTTTTCCCACTGATTCACACTGGGTTACCTTATTACATTTAATAGGTATTAACGTTGGTTTGGGAGGAGATAGCCACATGCTCTTTACACACAGATGAATTACAATCTAAAACCCTCTTTAATGGTAAAGTTGGATATTAAGTCACAATTCTGATATTGCCACATTTAGAAAGTTGTACAAAAATAGGGTTGTGCCATTAATCCACAATAAACGTGGCCAGGCCACAAAATTTTAATTATACAAACAATTGTCGTTCCACTGTATGTAACCAATTATTTCTACATATACTGTGCATCTCAGTCTATGTATGACCACAAAATCAAACATTTTTAGTCAAACAATCTCTTGTGTTCTACAGGAAACAATTTGTCATTTGAAACATCAATTGATACTTGCAGATACCACATTTACTTTACATGTTGATCATAATAAAAATTAGAAATGTAGTACAACAAAGACATTTGAAATAGTTCATTGTAGGTCAATGCATGCAAATCATGTATGTATAAAGTGGCCACAAACATAAAAGAGTTGACATTTAAAAGCCACTTAAACAATTGAATCATGAAACATGTGACCCCAAACAAAGAGTTGAATAAAACAATCCCAAACCAGTGAGTCTAGAATGATGAATGATTCTTAGGTGTAAAAAAAATCAGTCTTTTCAACACCAGTCTAAGTTCTTTTATCAAAAAGTGGGTACTGAGGAAAAATCCAATTAATCAATACCACACGTTAAACAATAGGCATAGTCAAGAGTCACAAAAGACCAACTTAACCCCTTTTCTAGTTCTTCTATCCGGAATTCATTTAGACTTTCTTGGCCTTGTGATATAGATGTGATTCAATCTCATATCATTCTAAGGTCTTCCCAGGCGAGGGGCTGGTGATGTATCTGGATATGCACAGAAATAGGGGAGAGATTTGTTTTCATTAGTTCTCTTTTTTGTAGTGAAAAATGTATAATCGCGTGTGGGGCTGACATCTACTTACAGATACTTTTTAGAAAACAGGGCCAGTTAAAGTTCTGGTGAAACTAGTAAAAACAATTGAAAAATACCTTTGTGAAAACACTAAGGTGGTCATTCCAACCTCGGCGGTAAAAGGCGCTTACCGCCGTTCAGAAGACCGCCATAACACCGCCGCGGTCGCGGTACACCGCCACGGTCATTCTGACCCACAACAGGCAAACCGCCAAAATACAGACAACCACAAAAGTCCACCACACCAAAGGCCAGCGAGAAACTGGCGATGACCAAACCTCTACCGTCACGCCAACAGAAAAACGCCCATGCCATTACGACCCACGAATCCACGCGGCGGTCTTTCAACCACGGTATTCTATTGGCGGTACACACCGCCGCGCTCAAAATACACACACACTTACAAAATACAACCACATTGGACAAATCAAAATACACACACCTGATACACATACACACACCACTCCCACACACCCAATACAACATAAAACACACACCCACATCACCCACAAACCCCCACTCCTCAAGATTCGTGAACACGCACTGAGAAAAGAGAACTGAGCACCCAGACGCGCAATTCACTGTCACCCTGCAATATTACCACGCACTTCAAACAACACACCAATACACAGCACCACACTTAGCACCACACAATCCACCCCACACATCACCCACACCACCCCATGGCACCGCAAAGACACCCCAGGTTTACTGACGATGAACTCAGGGTCAAGGTGGAGGAAATTGTACGGGTAGAGCCACAGCTCTTCGGGACACAGGTGCAGCACACCACCATTGCCAGGAAGATGGAGCTATGGAGCAGAATAGTCGACAGGGTCAACGCTGTGGGACAGCACCCAAGAAATAGGGACAACATCAGGAAGCGGTGGAACGACCTACGGGGGAAGGTGCGTTCCATGGTATCCAGGCACAACATCACTGTGCAGAAGACTGGCGGCGGACTCCCACCTCCTCCCCCAGAATTTACAACATGGGAGGAGCAGGTCATGGCGATCCTGCATCCTGACGGCCTCGCAGGAGTAGGCGGAGGAATGGACTCTGGTAAGTCTAATCTTAACTACTACTTCATCCCCCCACACCCCACCAGCATGCCAACTCATACCCCTACTCTCACCCTCACCCCCATCACACCTACTCCTTGCAAATGTCTCACTATCACAACCCACCCATCCCAACACCAAGCCCTGCATGCGACCACAAAGCAGGGACACCCATCACCTAAGCATGCCCACTACACCCCCCCCCAAACCACTGTCACAAAACCCCCACAGGGGAATGCCAGCACTGGGGTACACGGGCACCCACCCATTGCACGCTATGGCACACACAGAAGCAATAACATACCTTTATACCCCTGCAGGACCCGAACGCCACGTCACCGCGCAGGAGGGTCCACAAATGTCCACTCCACCCCCAGAAGAGGCCCACAGTGATGACAGCAGCTCTGTCTCCCTGGATCTAGATGACCAACCCGGCCCATCGGGGACCTCTGGACAGTCGGTTCCCCTCAGACAGCCACAGCCCACAGCAGACCTTCCCCCCACTGGGAACACCAGCACAGCACCCACCCAGCGGGCCCATACCTCTGTCCCCAGGACACGTCAATCAGCGGTGTGTCCACCACTACAGGGAACCCAGGTTAACCCACCGCCCCAACAACAACAGGGACCTGGGGGCAGTGGTTGTGGGCACACGGTCCAGGGGACAGAGGCCCAGGGAAACAGGGGAACTGGGAGGGCTGCTGTGCGACAGGGGGGGGACAGGCCCAGGGAACCCACTCTCCACGAGGCCCTCTCCTCCATCATGGGAGCATACCACCACTCCCAGGAGACGATGTCCACGGTCCTGGACAGGTTTCAGGAGATCCAGCTTCTGCAGGAGCAACAGTATATGGGGTTCAGGGAGGAACTAAGAAACATCTGTTCCGCCATGGGCACCATCGTAGTGGCACTGAATCAGGTAGTCACCACATTGCGGGACACTCTGGCACCACAAAGGGCCCCTGTCACTAGCATGGACCAAGAACTGCCTACCACCTCCGCCGGCGCTAGTGGACAGGAGGCCCCGACACAAGACCAACAGGCCACCAGAACCCCACCTCCTGCAGAAGGAGAACCACCCCGCAAGCGGGCCCTGAGATCCAGGAAGAAGACAGAGTAAGATGCCAATACCCCCGCCACGAAAGGATACCTCCCTGATTGTCAACCCACTGTCCCACATTGACACCCTGTCCAACCTTAAACTGCCCCTGCTCCACTTTCCACAGGCATTTGGACATTGCACCTGTGATACTGATAGTCTGGACTCTGCCATGGACAATCCTCCACCATCACCACTCGCCGATTTGCAATCACCCACCAATTTAGAGCACTGTAATAAACACACTTATTGCACAAAACAATCAGGAGTATGGCTGTTATTTGGAACAAATGTATTAGATATGACCGTGCCAAAATGCTTATTTTCATTGTGATGCCAACATACCAATGTCACACAGCTGTAGTCCATGGGGAAACAAAGCAGATGTCATGCAGTGGGGCCCACAGCTCTGAAATCTGAAGGGAAAGTCACAACTCAGTTACCATACACTTGGGGAAAAGGACAGACAGTAGAGAGGCAGTAGGGGTTAAGTAAATGTTATATGCCGGGGGGGGATTCTTACCTGTGTGTCATTGGAAATACTGCAGTATTACTGTGTTCCTGTTGTCTATGTCGTCCTCTTCGCCTTCCTCCTCTTCACTCTCCACAGGCTCCACAGCTGCTACAACACCACCATCTGGACCATCCTCCTGCAGAAAAGGCACCAGGCGTCGCAAAGCCAGGTTGTGAAGCATACAGCAGGCCACGATGATCTGGCACACCTTCTTTGGTGAGTACATTAGGGATCCACCTGTCATATGGAGGCACCTAAACCTGGCCTTTAGGAGGCCGAAGGTCCGCTCTATCACCCTCCTAGTACGTCCATGGGCCTCATTGTACCGTTCCTCTGCCCTTGTCCGGGATTCCTCACTGGAGTCAGTAGCCATGACAGGTTGGGGTAACCAGAGTCACCAATTAGCCACACACGGTGCCTCTGGAGTTGATCCATCACGTAAGGGATGCTGCTATTCCGCATGATGTACGCATCATGCACTGAGCCAGGGAACTTGGCATTAACATGGGAGATGTACTGGTCAGCCAAACAGACCATCTGGACATTCATGGAATGATAACTCTTCCGGTTCCTGTACACCTGTTCACTACTGCTGGGGGGGTCCAAAGCAACATGGGTCCCATCAATGGCACCAATGATGTTGGGAATATGTCCAAGGGCATAGAAATCACCTTTCACTGTAGCCAAATCCCCCACCTCAGGGAAGACGATGTAGCTCTGCATGTGTTTGAGCAGGGCAGACAACACTCTGGACAACACCTTGCAAAACATGGGCTGGGACATCCCTGATGCAAAGGCCACAGTTGTTTGAAATGACCCACTTGCTAAGAAATGAAGTACTGCCAGAACCTGCACTAGAGAGGGGATCCCTGTGGGTTGGCGGATAGGTGACATCAGGTCTGGCTCCAGCTGGGCACACAGTTCCTGTATAGTGGCTCAGTCAAGCCTGTATGTCAGTATGACATGTCTTTCCTACATTGTCAACAGGTCCACCAGCGGTCTGTACACGGGAAGATTCCTCCATCTCCTTGCATGTCCCAGTGGACGGTGCCTATGAAGGACAACAGCGAGCACAGAGTCAATCAAACCACAGGTACGTTCCCACAGCTTGTACATAACACGAATCCCTATGCATTGTATGGCTTGTATGAGTGTTGATGCAAGGCCTAGGTATGTGTGTCGCAGTACAAATTCAGCCATGTGGGCCCTTGAAATGGCGGCTGCCTGACCTGTGAAGTGCGACAATGGGATGTGAGGTCAATGCGCTGGCGTGGGACACCGTGGCGGTAGGCGGTCGAAGACCGCGGCGCAAAGTAGCATTGGTTAACATTGAACCCTATGGGTTTCAGGAGCCAATGACGATGTGCGCCGGCGGTCGCGGTACGCACCGCCGCGGTACGCACCGCCGCGGGCGTAACCGCCATTTTCTATCAGCTTAATCACTCGATACCTGATCTTCCACAGGAGAGGACCTACACTGCAAGTGCTGCTGTGACCTCGGTCTGGAAGAGACAATGGCTCATGCGACTGGGGAAAGGGCCCCTGCCTTCACTGCGGAGGAGTTGGAGAAACTTTTGGATGGGGTCCTCCCCCAGTATGCGCTACTCTACGGTCCTCCAGACCAACAGGTAAGTACACTGGGACCATGCTTTGTGGGCTATGCCTGTGTTGAGTGGGGTAGATGAAAGATGGTGGGGAGGGGAGCGATAGAGGCATGCATCAAACGACAGATGGGAGCATGTGCCACATGGCAAGGGTGGGGATGGAGGGCCACTCACATGGAGCATGCAGAAGGTGATGATTATACTTCTCTCCCTGTACATGTCACACTAGAAAATCGACATTTGGCGTGCCATCGCCAAGGACGTCCGGACCCTGGGGGTCCACAACAGACGAGGCACCCACTGCCGGAAGAGATGGGAGGACATCCACCACTGGAGCAGGAAGACGGCGGAGGCTCGGCTGGGGATGGCCTCCCAACGTGGGAGGGGTGCCAGTCGGACTTTGACCCCCCTGATGTCCCGGATCCTGGCGGTGGCCTACCCCGATTTGGATGGGCGCGTGAGGACATCACAGCAGACACAAGGGGGTGAGTACACTCTCACTCTGGTGACTTTGCGCGCAGTGGAGGTGTCGGGGTGGGGGAGGAGGGCTGTGGGTATCCCTAGGCCGGGGCGATTTCTGTAGGCTGGGTCCCTCCGTAAGGCATGGCCCTGTGCCCCCGCCCCCCACCTCTGTAGGGTGCCAAGTACAGGTATCCATGGCCCTGTGTCATCTATGTGTGCAGTTGTCGTCCATAGGCTTGTAGGCCATGTCCCACGGATTGCGTAGTGGACCCCAAGTGTGCGGCGTAGTGCAGGGGGCTTCTGTGTCTGTCCTCTCCGCCAACGGTGTCGCCAATGCATGCACTCAACATATCTTTATTTCTCCCCCCCCTTTTTTGTGGTCTTCCTGTTCATGTGTGCATTAGCATCATCAGGTGGAGGAGAAGGGGCATTGGAGCATGAGGGAGCTGCATCCCACGTGGCCCTGGAGGGCCATGCAACGGAGTCCGAATACACCAGTGGGACGGAGGGTGAGGGGAGCTCCACAGCGGGGACTCGTGCTGATGTCAGTGACAGCGACTCGTCCTCTGAAGGGAGCTCCCTTGTGGTGGCGGCAACATCCGTGCCCCCCGCAACAACAGGTACAGCCGCCACCCAGCGCACCAGCACCGCCCTTCCACCAGCCCCTCAGCGTTTGCCCCGTGCCCGCTTACCCAGGAAGGTGGGCATCTCCTTCGCCCCAGGCACCTCAGGTCCTGCCCCTGTCACCCCTGCTGCCCTCAGTGAGGAGGTCATTCACCTCCTGAGGACCATCATTGTTGGGCAGTCTACCCTTTTGAATGCCATCCAGGGTGTAGAAAGGGAGGTGCACCAGAGTAATGCATACCTGGAGGGCATTCATTCTGGTCAGGCTGCCCATCAGCGATCGTTCAACGCTCTGGCCTCAGCACTGACGGCAGCCATTGTCCCTGTCTCTAGCCTCCCCCTTCCAACTTTCTCCACCCAGACCCAATCCCCTGTACCTCTGCCTATCCCAGACACACCATCAGACCAGCCTGCACACACCTCAACACCCAAGGGGAGCTCAGCCAAACATAAGCACCACACATCACACAAGCATTCCCACAAGCAACATCCACATGCAGACATAACAACACCCACTGCCTCCACTGTGTCCCCCTCGTCGTCGTCTCCCTCCTCCCTCCCTGTCACGTCTCCACTCACACTTGCATGCACAACATCTTCAGCCACTACGTTCATCACCAGCACACCCACCAGAACACTCCGCACACGTGCAGTCACCACCCCCACTACCATTTACACGTCCCCTGTGTCCTCTCCCAGTGTGTCTGTCACCCCCTCTTCCAAACTACACAAATGCAGGCAGCCACCCACCCAACAGCCATCCACCTCACGACAGCCTCCAGCCCAAGCACCTGCACCCAAAGACACCAGACTTCACACTCCTACAACCACATCCTCTTCCTCCACTCCCATACCCACTACACCTACCCGTCCCTCTCTTTCGAAATTGCTTTTCCTTGCCAACCCTAACCTCTTTCCAACAACTCCCCCACCCCATCCATCTCATAAGACTCCAATCAGCACCTCAGCCACCACAAAACCGGGACCTATAAAGACTGTTTGCCATGGCCTGTGGAGTCCCCCACCCTCAAGGGCAGGCAGTTCAGCTAGGAGCCAAGGCACGGCCAGCCCACCCCCGGAAAAGCATCCGAAGATTGCCAGTGCCCGGCACAAGAGGCCAAAGACACCAGGGACCAAAATCCCTACCATTGCTCCGGCAGGAAGTGGGGTGCCACCTGGCACACCGCCAAAGGTGGGAAAGGGCCACAGGCGAACAGGGAAGGGTGGGAAGGGCAGCACGCCCGACAAGTCCGGCAGCAGGCCAGCTGCCCAGGAGGGCCCCACCAGCCCCGTCCCAGGTGTGCAGGAGGACACCCACAGGCCCCGCAAGCCACGTCACAGGTGTGCAGGAGGACACCCACAGGCCCGGTACTGCAGCCCAGGAGGGCCCCGCAAGCCAACAGACAGATGGGCAGGAAGGCCCCGCCAGCCACATGTCAGGTGGCGAGTAACATCCATGCCATGGCCGGATCCGCTGACATGGACACTCATCTCAAGCACCGCTGAACAGGGCACCGCCGTCTCAAGCACCGCTGAACTGGGCCCTTCATCTCAAGCACCGCTGAACTGGGCACCGCCGTCTCAAGCACCGCTGAACTGGGCACCGCCGTCTCAAGCAACGCTGAACTGGGACCTTCATCTCAAGCACCGCTGAACTGGGCCCTTCATCTCAAGCACCGCTGAACTGAGCACCGCCGTCTCAAGCACCGCTGAACTGGGCCCTTCATCTCAAGTACCGCTGAACTGGGCACCACCGTCTCAAGCACCGCTGAACTGGGCACCGCCGTCTCAAGCACCGCTGAACAGGGCCCTTCATCTCAAGCACCGCTGAACTGGGCCCTTCATCTTAAGCACCGCTAAACTGGGCACCGCCGTCTCAAGCACCGCTGAACTGGGCACCGCCGTCTCAAGCACCGCTGAACTGGGCCCTTCATCTCAAGCACCGCTGAACTGGGCACCGCCGTCTCAAGCACCGCTGAACTGGGCCCTTCATCTCAAGCACCGCTGAACAGGGCACCGCCGTCTCAAGCACCGCTGAACTGGGCCCTTCATCTCAAGCACCGCTGAACTGGGCCCTTCATCTCAAGCACCGCTGAACTGGGCACCGCCGTCTCAAGCACCGCTGAACAGGGCACCGCCGTCTCAAGCACTGCTGAACTGGGCCCTTCATCTCAAGCACCGCTGAACTGGGCACCGCCGTCTCAAGCACCGCTGAACTGGGCAACGCCGTCTCAAGCACCGCTGAACTGGGCACCGCCGTCTCAAGCACCGCTGAACAGGGCACCGCCGTCTCAAGCACCGCTGAACTGGGCCCTTCATCTCAAGCACCGCTGAACTGGGCACCGCCGTCTCAAGCACTGCTGAACAGGGCACCGCCGTCTCAAGCACTGCTGAACTGGGCCCTTCATCTCAAGCACCGCTGAACTGGGCACCGCCGTCTCAAGCACCGCTGAACTGGGCACTGCCGTCTCAAGCACCGCTGAACAGGGCCCTTCATCTCAAGCACCGCTGAACTGGGCCCTTCATCTCAAGCACCGCTGAAATGGGCACCGCCGTCTCAAGCACCGCTAAACTGGGCACCGCCGTCTCAAGCACCGCTGAACTGGGCCCTTCATCTCAAGCACCGCTGAACTGGGTACCGCCATCTCAAGCACCGCTGAACTGGGCACCGCCGTCTCAAGCACTGCTGAACAGGGCCCTTCATCTCAAGCACCGCTGAACTGGGCCCTTCATCTCAAGCACCGCTGAACTGGGCACCGCCGTCTCAAGCACCGCTGAACTTGTCACCGCCGTCTCAAGCACCGCTGAACTGGGCCCTTCATTTCAAGCACAGCTGAACTGGGTACCGCCGTCTCAAGCACCGCTGAACTGGGTCCTTCATCTCAAGCACCGCTGAACAGGGCACCGCGTCTCAAGCACCACTGAACTGGGCCCTTCATCTCAAGCACCGCTGAACTGGGCCCTTCATCTCAAGCACCGCTGAACTGGGCCCTTCATCTCAAGCACCGCTGAACTGGGCAACGCCGTCTCAAGCACCGCTGGCCCATTGGCAGAAAGGGCAGGCCCGCATCTGTGTCGGGCAGGGCTGCACGAAGCACTCTGGGCACCAGTCCCCCTCCAGAACCAGTGGAGACTGTCATCCACTTGTGAGACTGTGGCTTTGCACACCCCAGGATGGCACAGTGGGCAACCCACCCACGGCAGAGACTTGAGAGACTGTGGCTTTGCACTCCCCAGGATGGCACAGTGGGCAACCCACCCACTGCAGAGACTTGAGAGACTGTGGCTTTGCACTCCCCAGGATGGAACAGTGGGCAAACCACCCACTGTAGAGACTTGAGAGACTGTGGCTTTGCACTCCCCAGGATGGAACAGTGGGCATGGAGGCCCCTTGTGGATCTGGCGTCGTGGACTTATCTGGCTGAGGTGCCCCCCTTTCCTTCCCCCTGAGGTGCCTGTAGTTTTGCTATCTGATGCTCCTGCAGTGTTCTCTCCGTTGGTGTCAGGTATCCTGTGTGGGCTTTGCCCATGTGATTTGGGCCCAGTGGTCCACGGACAATGCCTGCAAAAATTATCGGACTTTTAATATTTATGTATATAATAGTTTTAGATGTGTGATATATTTATAAGACAGTGATACAATATATTCGACAGTTGATGATCATTTCCTTTTGTCTTTGCATTCTTACGGGGGGTTTGGGATGTAACTGTGATGTATTGCTATGCATTGATGTGTGTGTTGTAGTGGGTGAGGGTGGGGGTGGGTGTGTTGCGTATGTGTGTCCCCGTAATTTTTTCCCTCCCCCCTCCCCTGTGTCGTAGGTGCAGTACTCACCGTTGTCTTCTGCGCCGGCGTTCGTGCTCCTGGTAGAAGAGCAGGAAGAAAATAGCTGGGAGGATGTTGAGTTCGGGTTCCATGCTGCCCAGATTCCTCGTGGGGTGTATGGAGGTGAGCGTTTTCCGTTCAAAATGTCTGTTTCCGCCGTGTTTTTATCGGCGGGGCTACTGCCCCGGAAAAGGTGGCGGATTGGTGGGTTGTGATAGGGTGGGCGGTACTTTGTCTCCCGCCTGTCTGTTGGCGGTGACCGCCGCGCTGTTTGTTTGTCCCGCCGTGGCGGTCGGAGTGTTGAAGTGGCGGTCTCTCTTGGCGGTTTCCGCCAGGGTCGGAATTCCATTTTTTTTACTGCCAGCCTGTTGGCGGGTTGGCCGCCGCTTTAACACCGACCGCCAGGGTTGGAATGACCCCCTAAGAGTAAACTGATCTGTTTGTAGCAAAAGGATGAGTGGTGTGAAGCACCTTGAGATGGGGCCTTATAAAAAACTTTTTCAGTTTGATTGCCCCTCACACTTGTTAAATACTGTGAAGCCCAAAAAGAGAGCTGTTTTAAAAAACAAATTATATATTGGCAAAATGAAGGCATGCATCAAGTTTGATATTGACCTCACTGGCATGGAGATAGCTCTAGGATTCTCGAAAACATATAGAGGTATACTTCGTGAAAATTCCCACATGTGTCGATGGTGTTGGGTTTCCGATAAGCACCAACATAGATGTGTGTGCATTTTAAATAAACATTATTAGTACAATGGTATTTCCTTGAGGCAAGACCAAGGGATTGAAATCACGCCACAGGAAGACATAGCTCTGAATTGCATTTCCTCGTGGATGAAAATACTGGAATAGACTCATCCCGCAAGAAAAATGCAGCTGGTCACCTCAATATGTCTAGCACCATGATTGGCTACACTGGCTAGACCTTCCTGTTTCCTTTGCAGCCTGGGACATGTAGAAAATACTGAGGGGCATAATTATACTCTGCCTACGATGAATTTGTTTCAAAACGTTTGATGCAAATTTGTTGCAAACCCTACACCATATTTGTACTTTGACACCAGACCCCGCGAACGCCAACATTTCGCTGTGTGCATCATTTTCTGGATGCGTGAAACTGGCTGGCGTTAATGACATGCAAGGTAGGCGTTCCCGTCCAATAAATGACTTAAACACCCGTGCACCATATTTCTCCTACCACGCAAAAATCCCGCATGGCTGGGAGGCGGAATCGGAAAATGACGCACAGCCCAATTTGCATAAAAAAAATAACGCTTGGGTCAGGGCAGGTGTTACAATGGGGCAAACACACCAGTACTTAAGGAAAACACACAGAAGCAACAGCAGAGCTCCAAAAGGAAGACATGGAGGTGCTATTCATCCAGCATGCACGAAGATGCAGAGCACAGGACCAACAGCAGCAGCTTCCACCACACCACCCGGGACCCCAAAGACAACGCAGAAGGCAGGAGAGGCTATTCAGGAACAGGACAACCCTTCTGGGACTCAGGCAACAAGACATCATCCAGAGGTACAGACTCAACTGGCAAGCCATTCACCAGCTGCTGCACCACATTGAGCCACAGTTGGCACCCAGCTTGCAGACACCCCACATCAATCCAACCAGAGACCAAGCTGTTAGCTGTCCTCCACATGTTGGCAAGTGGCTCGTTTCAAACCACTGGTGCCCTGGTTGCCGGGATCTCAGAGCCCTCATTCTCTGCCTTCCTACCGAAGGTATTGGATGCCATCATCTCCCTCACACCCCGCCACATCAGCTTCCCCAACACACAGCTGAAGCAGCAGGAGACCGAACAGGGATTCTACCAAATCAACGGCTTCCCACACATGCTTGGTGCCATTGACTGCACACATGTACGGATTGTGCCACCTGCTGAAACCGAGCATCTATACCGCAACAGGAAGCACACACACTCCATCAATGTACAGGCCATTGTCGATCACCAGGGTTTGATCATCAACATCGTGGCAAAGTATCCTGGGAGAGTACATGATTCATTCATCTTCCGCCACAGCACCATCAATCAACACTTCCAGGATGGACGATATGGAAATGGCCTACTTGTTGGTAAGTACAGAAACACAGTTATATACACACAGCACAGCAACCCTGTAGGACACACAACACATACACCACTACATTGACACATGGCCAGGAAGACACTGAGGTTGTGACACTGATAGTCATGTTTGATATCCTGACCCAATGGGATACACACCTATGGACAAATGACAGATGCAAATAATAACAGATGCCAGCCCACAGGCTGTACCAACATCTCGCATCACTCCTAGTCTGACTTTGCCCACTACCAGTAAGCAAGTGGACTGTGCTAAGAACACATATTGATGTGACAATATTACAAAGTGCACATTCCTACACATACGGTTTGAGACAATTACACATATACACAACAGATGTACAGGCATATGGACCTTCTGACACTTAAACCATCAACCCCACAACCAAGTTAGCCAGCTGAATTAGGCCAGGTTCAGTAGTGTAGGTACACATTTGAACATGAGTCAACTCGGTTAGGGCAGATAAATAGGCTTGCAGAGAACTTGTCACACATGGGATATTTGTGCATTGTCAATTGTCAACACGTCAGTGCTGCCAACTTATGGAGATGTGTTGTACATTGTCACCTAGCCAAATCAAAGGGCCTCACTGATGTTTAACAAATTCTATTACATATATTAAATTGAATGGAATGTCCAGGTCATATAGATGTAACCGTGTTACCACCACTGTGGAATTAATTCTGTGTATGGAAGTATCATGTCACCCCCAGTTAAGACACATGTACACCTCTTTCACATGACATAATGCATGGGAGTACACAATGTACTGAAAGTCTACAAAAATACCACTGACATCTGGTCAATCAGCCAAAAACCAGTTCAGATAATGAAACATCCCAATGCAGATGGTACATCCTAGAAGCCTACGATTCCACACAATAACACAAACACAGATGAGTCACGGACAACACAAGAGAACAACTGCTATGCAAAGTGATAATCATGGTGCAAGCTCCATCATATGTTTTCACTCATTTTCTCTTTCAGCTGATCAAGGGTATGTGATCCAGCCATGGATCATGACCCCATTTGCAAACCCAAGCACAGCATCAGAGCGTGCCTAAAATGATGCACATCAGAGGACACGTATCATAGTAGAGAGGACCTTTTGTATCCTGAAGTCAAGATTTAGGTGTCTCGACATCACCGGAGGCGGCCTCCTATACTCACCTGAAATGGTCTGCAAGATAATTTTGACCTGTGCCATCCTGCACGACATTTGTGTAAGGAGGAACATTCCCCTCTATGAACTTGACTCACAAATGCCTGGAGAGGAGGATGAGGAGGAAGTTGTCCATCAACATGAGGGGGACCATCCAAACACTGCAGCAGGATTGCGTCGGAGACAATAGATTGTACAAAACTTCTTTTAACTCTAGTCACCATCACCACTGTCTTACCATATGTCATTAAACACCTATTCTAATCACTAAATCATGGTCTGCATAAATATTTATGCATCACATTATCCCTAGGATTCATAATCAGAGTTTAGCCTCATGGAGCATTGCAGATATACAGATTAGGATACTGAAAAATCCACTTCACATTTGATGGGTATGAATATATAGCCAACTTCACACACAGTGTAAATGACATATATCCTGTCCATTTCATATTTGAAGGTCAATATCAGAGGCCTACATCTATGGCACACATACATGTTGGCAACATGGTTCATTGCAGCATATGACACACAACTAAGACACCATCATTCATAAGGTATAAAACTGTTGTATACACGAGGCAGTGGATGTGCTATTGCATTGGTAACAGGAATGTATGATCAGACCCTTAATAGCAGTAAGTGTGACATCAGCTATCTCTGCAAGGCCTATGTGTGACAAGAAGTCCATGTAAGCTGCAAATGTATAGCACGAGTGCCCCAGGTATGACAAGCATTGCTCAAAATACATGCCCTGCGCAGTCAATCCCAGGTCATAAATCCTGCCACTGCCATGTTTTCAGTTTCTCCCCACCCTTCTCTAGGGGGCCCTGGAAATAGACTATTTGTACCCAGACAATCCTTCATCTACACACACCCAGACTCACATTCTGACTCCAGGGTGCATAGTCATAGTTCATCTGTCTGCATGGACTTCAGGTCAGATAATGCACTGCCTGGTAGTCTGTAGGACCTGTAATCACCTGTTCATTGTTTCCCATGTGAAAGGTACTGTTGGCCCTTTGAACTTGATTCTCACCTACAGGACTTGTGAGAGACTGACACTGCATACACCTGTGAGCACTTCCATGCAGACCAGCCATTTGAACCTGCACTGCCCTTGCTGCTGCCTGGAACGGCTTAGAAGCTGCCATTATATGTATATCCTTGTTATGCATTGCCGTATAAATCACTTGTGTAACACAGCTTTGGGAGATTGTGTAACTTTGCAACCCACAGGACAAATACAGTTTTCATTTCCACAGTGTTTTTCTAGCTTTTCCCAGTCTCAGTCTGCTCACTGTGTATTTGCCTTGTTCATGTTAGTTCCTGACAGAGCCTCCATCCGGTTAGCCTGATTGGTTCCTGTCTTTCTGTTAC
Organism: Pleurodeles waltl; assembly: GCF_031143425.1. Lineage (NCBI taxonomy): Eukaryota > Metazoa > Chordata > Amphibia > Caudata > Salamandridae > Pleurodeles > Pleurodeles waltl. The sequence continues at coordinate 524,894,105 of NC_090442.1, forward strand.
CATAAAGGTTCTCTGTGGGTACATTTGTCTCATAGTTGCTTTCCATGCCCTCACTTTCCTCCTGGGGTATTGTGTCTGGTAGCGCTACGATGAATCCTCAAATAGATTGTATAGCGTAATCAGTTTACTTATCGTATCATGGTGTGGAACATGTCTTCAAATAGCCTAATCACGGCCCATCCCTTGTCTGGTTTTCATGTCTGCATGAGTAACAAACAGTGACAGTGTGTCATAGTTGTATGCATGGATTGGGTATGGTGCCTCCAGCACAACACACAATGTTTGCAAATGTGCATGAAAGGACAAAACATGTTTGTGCCCTGACGGTCCACACACAGATTCACATCGGCCCCAACCTATTGATGGTGCTTGTGTGGTGAATAGCTGTGAGATTAATCAGCACAGAGGCACTGATGTTCCCCGTTGCAGTGGGGATTTTAGAGGCCACCCTGTGTACAAATGTTGTGATGAAACCTGCCGGTTTAAAATTACTGATTCATTAACTTTGTGAGCACACCAAGGTTGCCCTGTTGTCAGTCTCATAAAACCTCTGCAGTGCCATATCTGGACTATCCCCATGTGTGTTTTCAATTCCTCTTTGGCTTTCGTTCAATTCTGCTTTGAAAGATAATCTGTTAATGCAGGGAATGGCTCCACAGACTCATGACTAGACCTGCACGTAACTGTGACAATATGGACCCCAATAATGACACAGGGTACACATGGCCACACACTTGAACTGGACATCTTTGTGCAATTAACCACTGGAAATATGTGAACACATATTGCTTGGTCTACTGGTCCTCCACTGCCACAAGAGAAACATAGGTAATTTATATGACTCAAACTGTGGAGTGACATTAAATTTTTGGATTGGTTTTGGGACTTTGTGTCACAAACACTGTACATACATAGCATTTTCAAATGCATGACTCATGGGTAGTATCCAAACAATTGACCAGGAAGTGGTATCCAACATTCCAGTACATGTGATGTCTTAGTCTTGTAACATTGCCATTATCACCCGTCCTCTATCTATCCTGTGCATAGTTTGTCATGGGAGATGCTTTTGTCCCAAAAGTCAGGGAAGTTCACACAGCATTTGTTGCTACGTGTATGACAAACACATTTCCTGACTCATTTCCACACTGAATAGCAACTGATGGTTATCAACATTTACAACACATGCATACAAGCACATTTATGAAAACACGTCTTGTGATGTTCACACAGAGGGCCAACTAAAAATGAAATAGCCCATTCACAGACATTGGCACACAGGCAATGAGTTAATGTGTTAAGTTGCGTAGCCTTTCTATCCTCTATTGACGCACAACCTGTTCAAACTGGATAATACCAATTTGCATTCCAAAGTTTAAGTATCTATTGCGTCAGTGAAGAGTGCTAATCCGATAAAACAATTAGAGGATCATGTTCCACAGTAGTGTGATCTGCACATGTGCTCAAACACTGGAATGCACAATGTAGGTGCAAACAGCCTATCTCTGTATAATTACAGCTGTCATGTAGTATAAAAATGTGAGAAATGACCCAAACCCAGTAAAAGACATAAATGTTGATGCATATGCGTCAAAAAAGATGCATATGTGTCCAAAACCACCGCGTATGCGTAGAAAAATGACGCTTACAGCCCATTCGAGAAGTGAGGAGGAGGCTGTTCCATGTTTTAGGTGCAATGTAGGTGAAGGCTAGGCAAGCTATTTTGATTTTGCAAATATGGGAGTGTGTGCGAGGAGAGTGAGACTTAGTGTAGGAGCCTGGTTGGTCTGTGGGAGTGAAGGCAGCAGTTGATGTATGCATGGCCTGTGTTGTGCAGGGTATTGTAGGCATGCAAGAGGAGTTAAATTGGCAACATTGGAGTTCAGTGGAGATCTGAGGTGTTGCATGATGTGTGTGTGTGATGTAGGAATTCCAGGAAGTGACTACCTGCGGCATTCTGGATGGTCTGAAGTTGGTGGAGGATGTGGTTGGAGATTCTGGCACAGACTGTGTTGCCATACTCTATTCTACTAGAAACTAGGGCGTGAGTGATGGTAGACCTGGTGCGCTTGGGGATCTCTTTGAAGATTTTTCTGAGGATGTGTAGCATGTAGAAGCAGAAGAAGCCAACTGCATTCATCTGTGTGGCTGTGTTGCATTTGTCATCTTCAATGATTCCCAAGTTTCTTTTGGTGGGTATTGGTGTTGGGAGTCGTTCTGATGGCCACCAGGTGGAGTTGCAAGGGAAGTTGTTGTTTCCAAAGTTCAACGCTTCCGTCTTGTTTGAGTTGAGTTTCAGGCAGTTGGTTTTCATCCATTATGCTATGCAGATCATGCATTTGCTGATGTTGGATATACTTGTGAAGGATTTGTTGGACATTGAGAGGATCAGCTGGGTGTCATTGGCTTAGGAAATGATAGAGATGCCTTGAGCTCTGATGGTGCTGGCTAGTTGTATCATGTAAATGTAGAACAGGGTAGGGTTGAGGGATGACCTTTGAGGGACTCCTCAGATCCCGTCCTGTAAGGTTGGAGTGTGACTCTCTGCATTCTCCCTGTGAGGAAGGAACAAATCCATTCAAGAAATATACAGTGGATGCCTGCTGTGTGTAGTCTTTTGATGAGGCTAGAATGTGACACGATGTCAAACACAATAGAGAGGTATTGTGGTATGAGGCTGGCAGTTCTCCTTGGTCCAGCAAGGAGATAATCTCATCTGTGGTAGCAATAAGTGCTGCTTCGGTGCTGTGGTTGCTGAAAATGCTGGATTGAGTGTGGGTGAGAGGATTGTGGAATTCCATCTGGTTGGGGTGTTGATGGTTGATTGCCTTCTCTATCACTTTTGCTCAGTACAGTAGTCAGGAAATGGGGCAGAAGTTGCTCACCTTGTTCAAGTCTGCTGAAGGCTTCTTGAGGAGGGCCATCACTGCAGCTTGTTTCCAGACTTTGGGTAAGGTGGCGGCATCAATGGAGGAGTTGATGATGTGCATGAGGCACATGCTGATCAAAGGCCTTCCTAAGTTGTAGATATGATGTTGACAGGGGCACTGGGGCCCCTGAAGTGGGCAGTTTTCATGACTGTATTGGAGTCTTACTTGGTGAGTGCTCTCTAGTTGGTTAGATGTGTGTTCGAGTGGGAGATGGGCAGGCTGCTGATGATGTCCTTGGGGTTAGGTTCTTATTTGAAGTTTTTGCAGATCTTTTCAATTGTGCTGTGGAAGACGTTGGAGAGATTGTTGCAGAGTTCCTGTGAGGAAATGATGGAGTTGGCTTAGCCTTCTGCAATACGGAACTCCTTGATGATAGAAACAATCTCTTTGCTGTTGTTGGAGCTAGCTTCAATCCAATTGATTAGGGATCTCTTGGTGTCGATCAGAAGGTGGTGATAGTGACTGAGTGTGGTCTTGTAGGTTGATCTGGCGTCAGTGTTGTGGTTAGTACTGCATTTCCTTTCCAGCTGTTTGCAGTATCCTTAGGAGTCCCGGAGTTCAACTGTGTATCAGGAGGCTTGTTTGTTGGTTTTGCAGAGTTTATGAGTTTTGATGGGTAGAAAAGCGTCTGCACAGTCTGGGACCCATTGGTTGAAGTTGATGATTTCTTCGACTACTCAGTGGAGTCGGGCGGATCTGCTTTGAATGCCCTGTGCAGGTCAGTTTTCATTACTTTGCTCCAGTTCTTGCTAAGCAGGTTGATGCTGATGGGAGCTTTGGTTTGTGGTGTGGAGATTTTGAAATGGATGATGGAGTGGTAGGTCCATGTGAGTGGTGACGTGGAGTGGTAGCTGATGATGTTGCCAGAGGAGAAGACTGCATCAAAAGTGTGTCTAGTGCTGTGTGTGGGGTCCATGTTGAGCTGGGACAGTCCTTAGTTGTGCAGGTTCTCATGGAGGTTAGTGGAGCAGTGGTCAGAGGGGTCTTCTAGGTGGAAATTGAAATAGCAGAGAAGTAGAAAGTTCTTGGAGTTGATGGTGAGGGGGCTGATGAAGTCTAAGATAGGGTTGCTGAAGTCCCTTCATGGTCCGGGTGGTCTGTATAATAAGGTGCCCATCAGAGTGTAGCTTTCATTTGTTTGTAGGCTAAAGTGCCTATGTTCCATGAAGGGTATCTCCGGGTCCATGGTGGTTGTGCATTTGAGGGTGTCTCTGTATATGACAGCGAGTCCCCCTCTGGCTTTGTGAAGGCTGTCTTGGCATGCAATCTTGTATCCTGCTGGGATGAACACAGCGATGTTGGGAGATGAAGTGGGGTTCATCTAGTTTTCTGTCAGGGAGGAGAGATATGGTTCATTGTTTTGCTGAGAAGGTCCCAAATTTCAATTGTGTGTTTTTGAGCAAGCAGGTTTTGAGATCCATGCACGTGAGTGTTTCCTGAGGGTTCGGTGTAGTGTTTGGTGAGATGAGGTTGTGAGAGGGTAGCATAGGAGTTGAAGTATTGGGTGGTTATGAGGATGTCTTGCTGCAGGTGAAGCAGCAGCGGAAGTAGGAGAAAGCTGAGAGCTGAGAGGTGCAGTACAGCAGCAGTGGTAGATATGTGTCCTGGGTCAAGCATTTGAAGGGTGGGTTATGCGTAGCAGCGGTGGATGATTTGACCAGGGGGCATGGCCCTGGGTCTGATCTAGGAGCGGATGGGTACAGATGGGCTTGCCTTTGGCATTCATGCACAGCAGCACCATTAAGTAGCTCCTGAGAGGGAGAGGGGCAAGGGGGTGGTGGTCATGGCTAAAGAGGGCATGAAAGAAGATGCCAGGGAGACAGAAGAAGTGGGAGGAGGAGAAAAAGACACAGGAAGCAGGTAAGGAGCAGGAGAAGATGGGAGGGATGGGAAAAGTGCGGGAGGGAGAGGGGGCTGATGGGGCCTGAGAGTGGCACAAAAAGGGCAAAGAGGCACAGAAACCAAGGTGAAGGAAAGTGAAGAGTGCAAAAATTATGTGAAAGACAGGTGATGCACAAGAGGAGAAAGAGGGAAAACAGAAGCTGAGGACAGCAAACAGAAAACGTGCACAAGGGGGAAATATAATAGAGGCATGCACAGAGTGGTGAGTGAGGAAAGCAGAAAAACAAGACCGAAAAGTGAAAAAAAGGCATGCACAAGGAGTGTAAAGTGATAAAAGCAGAAAAAGAGACTGAAAGGTGAGGCACACTGTGGAAAGCCCGAGAGAGGCACGCAGTGAGAAACGGAAAAGGAGAGAGGTGAGGAGAGGGGGGTGGGCCTGAAGCAGGGTGGGTATATGAGAGAGTGTGAGGAGGGCAAGAGTGTGGGAGAGCAGAAGTAGCGAGCCAGGAGCCTCAAGGCGCCAGACCAGGTCCAAAAGGGCCTAGATTGGTCAGAGAACTGGTCCCAGGTAAGTGAGGGAAGCTGGGCCCAGGCACCCGGAACCAGCTGAGCTTGTCCTAAGAAGAAAGGTGAAATTATGAAGGTTTGGGCTCTTTTGCTACTATGAACAGGCATGTTCAGGTTGAGACTCTGCTGCTTGCAATGACTGCCAATGCGAAGCTCTGCTACTTAATGCCACAGCGGTAGCCGCTTGTTTAGCATTCAGAGAGTCCCCAGGCCGGACTACATATTTTAACACTGACTCATTCAAAACTTCCTCTGATACGACTAAACATTTGAGATGCCCGGGAGCCCTGTATCTCTGCTTGTGTGAAGCATCCTGCTACAAGGCTGCTTCTTTTATCATTGGATCACCCCAAAGCTTTTCTTGTCAATGCTGCTAGAGCACACATTATGTAGTAACAGCATTCAGTATGTCTCTTTCATTAGTGGGCCTAAGTAAAACTGGTGTTCAATTTGAAGGCTGTCTTGGAGCAGTAATGTGGCTATAAGTGATATAGATATCTTAACAAGGTTTTCCAGTGCCTGAAAGTATTTATTAATGTATTTTTACGCTTACTTTATGCATACTTTGGGGGGGCCACAATCCAGCTGTTCAATTAAACTTAAACTGCAAGCCCCCGCCATTTATTGCCCTTAATTCAGGACACCGTTCTGTCTCACACTTCAGGTCTGCACTTCATGGTGCACTTCCAGCTCCCACTACTCTGGCAGTACTTTGCAAGATGCTTTCAGTTTGCATTTGAAAGTGTACTTCTATGTCACGCTATCATTGTAAACTCCAAGAGCACAGCGCCAGTGGCATAGATGCGCTAGTTCCGATATCCGGGTTCACAGAAAGAGCAAATGTCCTTTACTCTCTCGGGTATGGAACCCCAAGCTAAATAAGTAATTGTAAGCCACAATTCTGCCTTTACTGCACTTCATGAGGTTCATTGGCTTCAGACTCAAAGTCTAATTTTACTGACAGTGATGTATGCACTGTTATTCCAGAAATCTCTGTCCCATCACAATTGTCGAAATCACCCACACTTGTACGTGTTGGAATATCTCAAGGCTGCCTATAAAATATGTTTATTTCACTCTTTTGAACTTTATAGAATATTGAAGGCAGTCACATATTGCTAGTTCTACAAAACATTTTCATATCTGCAAAATGTTTCCAGACAGACTGACCAATTTTCCTCTGTTTCACGTAAAATGTGAAGATGAGCAAAATACTCTTTAACCAAAACGTTATCATAGACGTGACCTGTGATGAGTCTTCATCATCCTCGCCTAATTTCTCACTTTCTGGTGCTCAATCTGATCTTTGTAATGTTACTTCAAAGTCTGATGTTTCTATGAGTTCACTCTTTTTTTCTTTCCTATGCCTTGTGCTTATTTCTTCTAGCGCCACTTGCTGTTCTATCCTAGCCAGATCTACTGTTGGCTTATGAGAGTTAGATGTCTCTTCCTCGTAATTCTTTTATTGGTCTTGGCTCAACTCATTGTAATGTTGTTCCTTATTCTCCTACAGCAGAGGTCTCCAAACTATTTAATGCCGCGCCCCCCCAGTTGAAAAATAAAAATCATTGGGCCCCCCTCAGAATTTTTCACAATTATTTTATAAACATGGCAATGTTTAAATATGTCTAAACCTATTTAAACATTGCAGTTAGGTACTGTTACCTTTTTAAAACTGCAATAACATCCTCCTGCTTAAAATAAAGGCCTGTTATCTGTATAATATTTATTTTGCCCAGAATCTGGGGCCCCCCCTTGGATCGCTTCAGGCCCCCCTAGGGGGGCCCGCCCCCCAGTTTGAAGACCTCTGTCCTACAGTGTCCAACAGACAGTTAGGTTTTATTATTTTCATTGCATCTATCGGTGAGCATGCAGACCTTTTGCATGTCACACCCTTACCTTCAAGTATTCAGGTACCCACATTCAAATATTAGTTTACCATATCAGTTTTACACCCGCTCACCAAGTTAAAACGTACAACAACAAAAAGAAAAATAACAATAATCACACAGGCAAAACCTATTGCTTTTACCAATGCTTGTTAACTGACTGAATCTGCCTAATGTTTATGCCACCTTTCATATCCTCTGGTAACCTGTCTCCTGATTTAATTTAGGACTTTTTTACAGCACCTGGGCACTTGCTGGCAGCCATTAGTTTAATAAACACAACATTAAATGAACAAATAAATAAATAAATATACATTTTGCATTCAGGCAAAGAGCATCAATGTGCAAGTTATGACAATAATGGGAATATACCTGAGAGAAGTACGTAGGCTTGTATATTACTTTGATGGACGAAAGTGTGCATTTCTTGAACTCAGCCAATGAATGGAAGACGAAAACATGTGTTTCACTTGACAGCATAACAAAATAGGAACACTTTTAACCAGTTTCTGCATAAAATAATTGGTAATATTTAAGATTAGCTTGAGCGTTCTTGGGCCCAGATTTAGGAGGGCCTCACACCTTTGTAACACCACATTAGCGTAATTTTGTTATACTAATGTGGCGTTAGAAGGCCAAAAATGCCGCGCCATATTTACAAGCATATAATCACCAAAGAAACAACACTTCATAAAAAATATTCAACTCTTAACCTCCAAATAAATTGGAAAGCCCTAACAAAGAAAACCTAAAATGAATGGCCCAGCCCAAAATGTAATATCTGAAAGGACACTAGTCGAGAGATATGAAAGGCAGGATGCCTCACGTTTGTTCTCTTAACCCCCACGGTGCCCAGGACGAGCTGGTCTCACCCTCGGCCATGGTTGCCCAGTGCCGAGGACGAGGCCAGCTCTTCCTGCTATGGGCCCTCACTCCCCCCGAGGGCCTGGCACCCTCCTCCCCTGGGGAGGGATGGAAGGGGAATCTCTTCCCGTTCCACCCCTACCCTCGATCCCCTCTGTGGTGTCTGATGACATCAGCACGCAATCGCGGGATGACATCATCAGAGGCTTCCAGCGCGCAGATCGGAGGAGAAATGCAAAAGCATTTCTCCTCCGATCACGTGGAGGGGGCGAGAGAGGCATGAAAGGAGAGGAAAGGCCTTTCCTCTCATTTCATGTCTCTCTCAACATTTATTGCGATCAGGCAGCAGAAATGCCCACTAGACAATGTTTTTTTTAAATTTTCATATAAGGGGAGTGGCCCCTTGGGCAAGGGTTGCTCCCCTGGGGGCAAAATTAACTCCAGGCCATTTCTTCCCCCTTGGGAGCAGATCCGCCTATTTTTATTAGGCCAATCTGCCCTCATGGAGGACAGAAACCACTAGACACCAGGGATTTGTTTGTCAGTTTCATGTGAGGGGAGCGACCCCTTAGGCAAGGGTTGCTCCTCTGGGGGAGCAAATTTGTTTTAGGCCATTTCTGCCCCCCTTGGGGACAGATCGGCCTATTGTAATTATTGAAACCTCTAGGCACCAGGGATCTTTAAAAAAAAAAAAAAATTATTTGTGAGGAGCGACCACTTAGGCAAAGGTCACTCCCCTGAGGGAAAAATTATCTTTAGGCCATTTCTGCCCCCCTCGGGAGCAGATCCCCCTCTTTTATTAGGCTAATATGCCCCCAAGGGGGAGAAAAAACCAATAGATACTAGGGATTTTTATTTTCTTGCGTCAATTTCACGCAAGGGGAGCGACCCCTTAGGCAAGGCTAGTACCCCTGGGGCTAAAATTTATTTTAGGCCATTTCTGTCCCACTTGGGAACTGATTGGCCTATTTGTATTAGGCCGATCTGCCCCCGAGGGGGGCAGAAACAACTAGGCACCAGGGATTTTTCTTTTTGCACCAATTTCACACAACAGGAGTGTTCCCTTAGGCAAGGGTGGCTCCCGTGGGGAGGGGGAAATTTATTTTGGGCCATTTCTGCTCCCCTTAGGCCGGGGCAGATCAGCCCATTTCTATTAGGCCGATCTGCCCCCGGGGGGGGGCAGAAACCACTTAAGCACCAGGGATTGGTGTGTGTGTGTGTGTTTTGTTGGGGGGGGCAGCCCCTTGGGCAAAGGTCACTCCCCAGGGGGGCACATTACTGTTGCCCATATCTGCCCCCTTGGAGGCCCATCTGCACCCCAGGGGGGAAGAAAGCCCACCAGAGACCAGGGAAGATTTTGTTTTTTTTCAAAGAAAGAGTGTGGGGGTTTGGCCATACCCTCACTCCAAATAAATGTGGCCAAAGTTGTTCTGCACACAGTTGGGCAGGTGGAGCAATTACCCCTGATCCACTCCCCATGGGGGGGGGGGGGCAGAAAGGCTACTAGATGCCAAGGAATTAAAAAAATAAATAGTGGGGTGGTGGCTACCAACCAGTATGGGCATGTTTATGCCCCCACCCCAACTAAAGGGGATAACAGTCTTTCAGCTCTCGCCTACACACTAAAACATCTCATCCCACGGCAAGCAAGAGGACATTTGATTATTTTGAATTTTGATTTAACATTTTGGTCATGAGAGCTTGGCTAACTCTCAAAATTGTCCCACTTCGAATGGTGAGGGCTGCACTTTTTGGACTTTGGGACGCTGCCATGTAGAAAAATCCACAAGACCTAGACACATCTGAAAACTAAACATCTGGGTGAGTCCTGGGTGGTGTGCTTCACATGCACCCGCACCATTTTCTTACCCACAATGCCCTGCAAACCTCCAACTTTGCTGGAAATCCCACATTTTTCCCCATGTTTGTGATGGAACCTTTTGGAATCTGCAGGAATCCGCAAAATTTCTACCACCCAGCATTGTCTCATCTATACCGATAAAAATTCTGCCCCACTTGTCAGCCTAAAAATGTTTTTTTTCAAACTGCTTTTTGGACCCAATTTTGTTCCTCCTCAATTTCAACATGTTTTTGGCTCTTTCCTGTTCAAGCACTTGGCCCACCTACACAAGTGAGGTATCATTTTTACCAGGAGACTGAGGGGAACGTTGGGTGGTAGGAAATATGTCCCAGTGTGGTGATCCCTCAAAGAAATGTGGGGAAAATGTGATTTTTTTGGCTAAATGTGCGGTTTGCTGTGGATTCTGGGTAAGAAAACACTGGGGGATCCATGCAAGTCACACCTCCCTGGATTCCCTCGGGTGTCTAGTTTTGAGAAATGTTTGGGCTTGGTAGGTTTCCTTATATGGCTGCTGAGCCCAGGACCAAAAACGCAGGTGCCCCCGCAAAAAAAGGTAATTTTGTATGTGATCATTTTGATGTGTCCACATACTGTTTTGGGGCATTTTCTTTTAGGGGCACGAAGGCTACCCACACAAGTGAGATACCAGTTTTATCGGGAAACTTGGGGGAACGCTGGGTAGAAGGATATTTGTGGCTCCTCTCAGATTCTAGAACTCTCTGTCTCCGAAATGTGAGGAAAAAGTGTTTTTTTGGTTACATTTTGAGGTTTGCAAAGGATTCTGGGTAACAGAACATGGTGAGAGCCCCACAAATTACCCCATCCTGGATTCCCCTAAGTGTCTAGTTTTAATAAATGCACAGGTTTGGTAGGTTTTCCTAGATGCTGGCTAAGCTAGAGATCACAATCCACAGCTAGGCACTTTCCAAAAAACATGTCAGTTTTCAATGGACAAATGTGATGTGTCCATGTTGCGTTTCCTGTCGCAGGCATTAAGCCTACCCATGCAAGTGAGGTACCATTTTTATCGGGAGATTTAGGGGAACATAGAATGGCAGAACAAATGTTTTTACCCCTTGTCTTTCTTTAAATTTTTTCCTTCCAAATGAAAGACAGTGTGTAAAAAAGACGACAATTTGAGAAATGCCTTGTAATTCACATGCTAGTATGGGGACCCCGGAATTCAGAGATGTGCAAATAACCACTGCCTCTGAATAAATTACCTTGTGTCCATTTTGGAAATGCAAAGGTTTCCTTGATGCCTATTTTTCACTCTTTATTTTCACCAATTGAATTGCTGTACACCACGTATACAAAGAAAACCCATTGCAAGGTGCAGCTCCTTTATTGGCTCTGGGAACCTAGGGTTCTTGATGACCCTACAAGCCCTATATATCCCTGCAACCAGAAGATCCCAACAGACGTAACAGTATATTGCTTTCACAAATCTGACATCGCAGGAAAAAGTTACAGAGTAAAATGTGGGGAAAAATTTCAGTTTTTTTAGCTCAATTTCAATATTTTTTTTATTTCAGCTGTTATTTTCTGTAGGAAAACCTTGTTTGTACACAAAAGCCCCCTTGCTGAATTCAGAATTTTGTCTAGTTTTCAGAAATGTTTAGCTCTCCAGGATCCAGCATTGGTTTCATACCTATTTCTGTCACTAACTGGAAGGAGACTAAAAGCACAAAAAATAGTAAAAATGGGGTATGTCCCAGTAAAAAGACAAGATAGTGTTGAAAAATGTGGTTTTCTGATTCAAGTCTGCCTGTTCCTGAAATCTGGGAAGATGGTCATTTTAGCACCATAAACTCTTTGTTGATGCCATTTTCAGGGAAAAAATCACAAGCCTTCTTCTGCAGCCCTTTCATCCAATTTTTTGTAATAACGAAATGTTTGCTGTATTTTGGCTAATTTCTTGGCCTCCTTCAGTGGAACCCACAAACTCTTAGTACCTCTATAATCCCTAGGATGTTGAAACAAAGGACGCAAATTTGGCATGGATAGCTTATGTGGACAAAAAGTTATGAGGGCCTATGCGCGAACTGCCCCAAATAGCCAAAAAAAAGGCCTGGCACCTGAGGGGGGGGGAAAGGCCTGGCAGCGAAGGGGTCAATTGAATTACCCTTGTGATCCCATATTCATATTCTGTGTCTGCCCCATTGCTTTAAAATACCAATGAGTGAATCTATTGAGAACAGAACATACTTGCCTTGATTCCTAATTTCTCGGACTGTGTTAATGTGCTTTATGAGGTGCCAATTCAAGTGATAACCTGTGTTATTGTTATTTAATCCTATAAAGGTTTCTCAGTTATATGTGGTGAGTCCGAGGTCTCCGAGCCTCATTTTCAATTACCAATATTTGACATCAGCCTGTGAGAAAAAAAAACATCTAAGAATTTATCATAATAACAGTGGGAAATCAGTGCCTATGTCTTCATGCCAGCAACTGTAAAAAACAATTTTCTTCCAAATAGTTGCCTGTCCCTGGTTTCAAAGACTTAAGGAATGGCCTCTTTAACACAGTGTCATGATTCCCTGTACTTCTTGTGGGTGAAGTCAAAAGAAGGAAAAGATTCATGAAAGTGGCGGTCCATCCGCTACCACCAGTCTGGCAGTCTGCAGACTGCCAGACTCGTAATGAAGCCCTTAGTTTCTTACTGTGCAAAACAAGAGCTAAATTATCATTAATGTGTGTATGCACCCATGAGGTCGAATTTGGGGTTGAGACAGGAAAGTTTGTATATAGATTCCATATGAAAGAGGAAAACACCTCTAAGGATTATTTTTGTTCAGAACTGTATTCCTTCCTGCACAAAACCAATCCTGCCCATAACAGAGGCACCCTTACACTATGGTGCAAGGGTTCCGGCATTGGCACTAGGCAGCACACAGCACAACAAAGCGATGAAAAACCAGAAAAGCTCGGTATCTTTGTAAATTTGGAGCATTTCTCCTCTCTCCTTTTCACTCAACACAGCACAGTAAGGGCCAGATGTAGCAAAGGGTTTTCCCCATTCTGTGTCAATGGGAAAATGTGTTTGTACATATGGCCCTAAGTGTCTTTTCTGTGCCCATTGTGAAATAATACTTAATGTGCCCCCAAGTCTGTAAGATGCATTTTTTTGTAGGGCAGTGCTTTTAATTCCAATAGAATGCTTTTCTGATATTAGCACATTGCACGTTCAGTTTTTAATGCAAAATTGTATGAATTTGGACCGTTAAATTAATTTGTGCTTTATTCCATTTTTTATTACATCTGTGTGATTTTGGACTGTTCATTGAGCTGATTTTTCTTTGGGTCTTTTTAATTCTTACAGAGGGCATTTTATCTTTTATTGCAAAAACCTGTAGGGCTTGCTTATTTTGCACTCACGCCCTGTGGGCTTTGTGGGCAGAGTGCTGTTATGGCCCCTTCATTTCGATGCCTCTGTTTAGCCACCATTTTACTGCTAGGTTAGCAGTTTGGTAGTTCTTGGGTGGCAAGGTTGTAGTAGGAAACAGGGGATACGGGCAAGCTCATGGCACGGACGTGTCTACTCAAACATATTACAATACTAGCATGCTGCATGTTAAGCTTTTACTACAAAATTGTATGAATTTTGACCTGTGCATTTATTTGGTGTTTTACTGGGGGCATGACCATGCTGCACTTCGCATTTTTTAAGTCGCTGTGTAATTTGGACTGTTTGATGAGTTTATTTCACTGGGTGACTTTTTAAATCTTATGGAGGGCATTTTGTCTTGTATTGTAAAAACCTTTAGGGATTGTTAATTTTGCACTCATGCCCCATGGGCTTTGTGGACAGAGTGCTGTTCCGGGCCCTTAGTTTGGATGCCTCTCTGTACCCAGCATATTACCACTAGGTTAGATGTCCAGTAGTTCTTAGGATGCAGGGTTGAAGGGGGATGGGGTGTATAAGCAGAATGGTGGCTCAGGCATTTAGTGGACTCCTGTAGCAGGCATGGCTAGTGCACGAAAAGCACGCCAAAGACAAGCCTGGAAAGAATCTAAGCATTCAAAGTGGTGCAGCCGTGGACCCCGCTAAGCACACAGCCGTGCTGCATCATTGTGATGCCTTGTTCCTGTCATCCCAGAGGGCAATGGCTTACTCGACTCCATGGGAGTTGTCCGCTTGCCACAATGACCAGTCTGGCCCTGAAAATAGTGTCTGGATTGACCACACTTGAGATCAGGCGTCTAGTGGAAAGTGATGATGTTGGTGACTAAATACAAGGCCTGTTTCACAGAAATACTCTGAACATTTGCTAGAGAAAATTCACATGCACGTACCCTTTTTCTGAACATTTGCAACCACTGCTCTAACATGTAATGACTTCCATGAGCCATATGGATCTAAAGATTGGGAATTGCTCCTGTCAGCAGGTTCCACCCATGAACCCGTCTCCCACGATAGTGTCCTTGATATATTAGCCATAAAAACTCATGTATGCCAATGCTTTGAAAAGCATTGGCATACATGAGTTGTGGGATGCAGCTCCCTCTGTCGCCAGTGCCTCTGCTCCTCCGCCAGATGATGCTGATGCACAGAAGGACAGGTTGACAAAACAAAAAGGGGGGAAAGAGACAGAGGATACACTTGGTCAATGTCAGCAACAACACACAGGGGACAGCCCTACGCACTAGGAATCCACTAACAGTCACAATGCTAGTCACCAGGCCATGGACAGTAATACCTAATGCCAGTTGTAGCATACCTGAGACCTACAGATCCCTGCCCAGTAGTGGATGCCCACTAGCTTGTTTGGAGGTGTAGCTCATCAGCCCCTGCCCAACATGGAACCTACCCTACAATGCCCAGTCAGGCCTAGGGGCACCAACAGGCGCACATCCCCCACCGAAAGACCACGCGCAAGTACTATATTGGGAACTGTACTCACCCCTTTGTGGCTGCTGTGATGCCCTCAAGCGTCCATCCAGCTCCGGATAGGCCATCGCCAGTATGGGGAACACCAGGGGGGTCAGGGTTCGTAGGGCACCCCTTCCTCGTTGGGAGGCCATCCCCAGCTGGGCCTCTGCCATCTTCCTTGCCCAGCTTCTCAGGTCCTCCCACCGTTTGCGACAGTAGGTGCCCTGCCTGCTGTAGACCCCCAGGGTCCGTACATCCTTGGCAATGGAACGCCAGATACCCTTTTTCTGATGGGTGCTTACCTGCAGACAAATAAACATAGAAAAAGGTAGAAGTCATACCGCCAGGCCTCCTACACTCATGGCCCACCAGAGCCCTCCCATCCTCTTACGCACAGACAATGCCCAGCATACTTGCAGCACGCTGCCCAGGACCCCTCAACCACCCTCCCTTACACGAGGCCCTCACACACAGCACTCCATGCATTCATGCCCCATGCATCGTGCTCACAGTATACTCACCTGTTGGTCTGGGGGCCCATACAGCATTCGGTACTGGGGTAGGACCCCATCCACTAGTCTCTCCAACTCTGCAGCGGTGAAGGCAGGGGCCCTTTCCCCAGTGACACGAGCCATAGTCAGTTCCAGACACAGGTCACAGCAACACTTTCAGTGTAGGTCCTCTCCTGTTGAAGGTCAGGTAGCAAGTGAGTGAACAGATAGAAAATGGTGGTCACGTTCGTGGTGGTGCGTACCATCACCGCCGGCGTACATCACCATTGGCTACTGTAACCTATAGGGCTCAATCTTAACCAATGAGGAGCTGCACGGTGGTACTCGACCGCCTCCCGCAACGACACACAACGTCAGGGGCATTACCTCATTTCCACCTGTCCATCAACACAGGACAGGCGGCCGCCATTTCGGGGGTGGCAGGCCATGGCACCTAACTGTGTCACAGCACACATAGGCACATTTGGGGGATAAATGCCAACATACTGTTTCTGTTACAACATGCAATGCACTGTACATTTAGGAAATGTTGAATACTGACCAGGTGCTCATCACTTTGCCCCCTAGATTACGACTGCTGCGGATGAATATGGAATGGAGGCATCCCCCCGTGTACAGGCCCCTGTTGGACTTGGCAACAATGGAGGACAGGCACATTATCCTCACCTACAGACCTGATAGGGCCACAATCTGTGAGCTGTGTGCCCAATGAGAGCCTGACCTAATCTCAGCTATCCATCACCCCACTGGGATCCCCCATCTTGTGCAAGTTCTATCTGTGCTCCATTCCTTGGCAACTGGCTCCTTCTAAGTGACAGTGGGCTTGGCAGCAGGAATGTCACAGCCAATGTTCTCAATAGTGCTGACCAGAGTATTGTCTGCTCTGATGAAACACATGCACAGCTACATTGTTTTTCCCCAGGTGGAGGATTTGGCCACAGTGAAAGTTGATTTCTGTGCAATTGGACACATCCCCAACATCAATGGGGCAATAGATGGTACACATATTGCCTTTGTCCTCCCCGGAGAAATGCACAGGTGTTCAGAAATTGAAAGAGCTTTCACTCTATGAATGTGCAGATAGTGTGCCTGGTGGACCAGTACATCTCCCATGTGAATGAAAAGTTTAGTGGGTCTGTGCATGATGCATATATCCTAAGGAATAGCAGCATCCTATATGTGATGGCTCATCTCCAGAGGCACCGGGTGTGGCTAATAGGTGAGCCCATGGTCCCCACCCAGTTGATGCTGGAATAAGGGTGTGGGGTTGGCCCAAAGGGTTAGTGTCTGGCTAACTGGTATCCCTCAATATTTGCAGGTGACTCTGGTTACCTCAACCTCTCTGGCTACTGACCCCAGTGAGGAATCCCAGGACAAGGGCAGAGGAACATTACAATGAGGCACATGGGTGAACAAGCAGGATCATTGAGCATCGTGGCATGTTGCATGTTGCTCAACCTTGCCTTACATCGCCAGGTGCCTTTTCTGCAGGAGGATGAGGCTGGAGATGGGCGTGTGGCAGCGGTGGAGCCTGTGGACAGTGATGAAGATGAGGCAGAGGATGAGGATGTGGATATCCGAACTGCAATCATTCGATAGTACTTCCAGGGACACACAGTTAAGACACTGTAACTTCACCTACCATTGCAGTTTTGTATTGTAAATTTTAACTGGCAGGCTGATGTTCCCAATACAATGGCCACTTACCCTTTGACATGTCTGTTCACAGATATCTGTGTCCCACTCTGGCTCCTGGTGTATTGACTGCAGCAAACTACAGGTCATACCTAAGTATACATGACTGTACAGTTAAATTGCAATGTCTACAGATTGTGAAACAAATACATAGTTCAATCACTTGACAGACTCAATACTTGTATTTTTTACAAGGATGTTTATTCATGTGCTTGTAAGTGGATGGGATATTGCTGTAGGCTGAGGGGTGGTGGACGAGAGTCCAGGGTAGAGTCCAGTCCATTTGTATCACAGGTGCATTGTCCAAGGGGGCATAGGAAGTGGAGCAAAGGCAGGTCAAAGTCAACAGGGTGACAGAATGGGACACAAGGGTGACAATCAGGAGAGTCTTATTTCCTGGTGGGGTTCTTGGCAATGTTCTCTGGCTTCTGCCTGGATCGCAGGGACTGTTTGTGTGGTGGTTCTCCTTCTGCAGGGGGTGGGGTGCTGCTGGCCTGTTGTTCCTGTGGTGAGGCCTCCTGTCCACTAGCGTCAGCGGAGGTGGAGGGCTGTTTATCGGTGTGGATAGTATCAGGGGCCGTTGGTGTGTCACTGCCTCCCTCATGATGTTGGCCATGTCTGCTAACACCCCTGTAATGATGACCATGGTGGTGTGGATGTCCCTCATGGTCCTCCTTGATACCCAGGTATTGTCCCTCCTGCAGCCGCTGGGTCTCCTGCAACTTGGCCAGTATCTGGCCCATCGTCTCCTGGGAATGGTGGTATGCTCCCAGGATGTTGGTGAGTGCCTCGTGGAGAGTTGGTTCCCTGTGCCTGTCCTCCCCCTGTCGCACAGCAGTCCTCCCAGCTTCCCTGATGTCCTGTGCCTCTGTCCCCTGAACTGTGTGCCTACTGCCACTGACCCCAGGTTCCTGATCATCCTGTGTTTGTGGGGTGGCCTGGGGTCCCTGCAGTGGTGGACAGACTGCTGATTGATGTGTCCTGGGGACAGGTGTATGGGCCTGCTGGGTGGGTGCTGTGGTGGTGTTTCCTGAGGGGTAGGCTATGTGGTGGTGTGGGGCTGTGCCTGGGTAACCGACTGTCTGGAGGTCCCTGATGGGCCAGGTTGGTCATCCTGATCCAGGCGAGCAGAGTTGCTGTCATCACTGTGGGCCTCTTCTGTGGGGGGACTGGATGTTGCTGGCACCTCTTCTCCGGTGACATTGGGTGTGGGACCTGTGGGGATGTAAATGCAGTGTTATTGTTTCTGCATGTGACATCGTGTGTAGGGTGTGTTGCCCTGCACGGTTGTGATTGCCTTGTCAGCTTTGCCTTGTGTGAGTACTGATTTTGTGGACTAGGTGACTCTCTCTAGTGTGCATGCTTTAGTGATGGGTGTCCATGCAGGGCTGTGAGTGATGTCCATGCATTGGTGGTACATGCAGGGCTTGTTATTGGGATGGGTGGGGTGTGATGGTGGGTTGTATGTGAGGTGGTGGGGTGATGGGGTGAGGGAAAGGGTGGGGATATGTAATGTCATGCAGGTAGGGGGGTGATAGTAATAGAAATTTGACTTACCAGATTCCAGTCCTCCTGCTACTCCTGCCAGGCCCTCAGGATGCAGTATTGCCAAGACTTGCTCCTCCCATGTTGTTAGTTGTGGGGGAGGAGGTGGGGGCAGTCATCTGCACACCTATCTGGTGTCTTGCAACCACGGAACGCATCTTCCCCCGTAAGTCGTTCCACCTCTTCCTGATGTCATCCCTTGTTCTTGGGTGCTGTCCCACAGCGTTGACCCTGTCCACGATTCACCACCATAGCTCCATCTTCCTAGCGATGGATGACTGCTGCACCTGTGATCCCAAATAGTTGTGGCTCTACCCGGATAATTTCCTCCACCATGACCCTAAGCTCCTCCTCTGAGAACCTGGGGTGTCTTTGAGGTGCATTGGCTGTAGTGTGCATGGTGTGTGTGAGGGTGTGTGGGATGATGTATTGGGGTGTGTGCTGTGAGGTGCGTGAATGGTGTATGGGTGATGGTGTTCTGTGGCTCTAGTTGTGTGGGTGCTCTTGTTGTATCTCTCGCTAGTGACAATTTTTGTTATTCGTAAAGGGATGTGGGTGTCCAATGTGGTGTTGTTTTGTAGGTGTGTGTATTTTGAGCTTGGCGGTATGTACCGCCAATGGTTTACCACGGTTGATTGTCCGCCATGGTGATTCGTGGGTCATAATGCTGTGGGCGTAGTTCTGTTGGCGTAACGGTGTGGGTATTGGTACCGCCAGTTTATCACTGACCTTTGGTCTGGCGGACTTGTCTGTATAGTGACGGATTGCTATATGTGGATCATAATATGGGTAGTGGTATACCACCACAGTTGCGGTATGTTGGCAGCTGTCGCCATGGCAGTAAGCAGGATTTACCACCAATGTCATAATGAGGGCCATAATCTATAGGAATATCGGCTAACATAAATATGGTGTTCTAAATATTGTTTACAAAAATATTGTTTTCTCTAGAGTAGATGTTTTGCTATTAACTCCAATGAGGCAATATGTTTGTAAACATTAGTTACATTTTATCAGTTGATTTTCTTGTACCATTTTCCTAGGATAGAAATTGTGGATCATCCTGTGGTATGCCACATTGAGAAGCTTTACGGTGTAATGTATGGGATAAAGTGCCCCCTGTTGTACAGTATAAGGATATTGCACCTCACTGAGGAGTTTGATAACCATATAGAAGAACGAGGCTGAAGGCCGAGTTCCTTTATGTGGTTAAGACACTCCAAGTGCCAAATGAAACACATCAAAAGAGCTACTAGATGTTTTGTTTTAAAATATATTGGAATCAGTTTAATATGTCAGTTTATTTAAACTGGCACAGTAGTTTAGAATGTGCAGAAACATGCATAAAAGATTCTGACTTTTATATAACTACCTTAGGAGTGTGGGAAATAAACATGCTGCCATATATTACCCATTCTGCATGTCATGGTACAGCTAGAACAACAGAGCAGAAGAAAGAAAAGCAAGGTTTTGTTTTAGTTCTTTAAATAGCTGCTTGAATTAATCTCTGTGATCTGACCTGCCTTTCCCCTTGGCTGCTGGCTCTGGCAACACCCATTGTGACGTCAGAACTCAATTGTAATAAGTTAATACAGCTCAGTTCTGATGTCATTTCTTGATAATCAGTGACTGAATGTGTCACAACTCACTGATTATAAAGAAAACATATACACAAGGATTTCAGAATCCAATGGATTATACGATTATTTATAAATTCTGTTGATAAGGTACATGTTTTATGAGAACTGTCATCAGAATTCAGTAACGAAAAACATAAAAAATAAAATTAATAACATATTTGCAGCTTTTGCCACTGCAGGTTTGCAGTTTTGTATTTAAATGCTTGCCAATAAGGGCCTCATTTAGAGAATAGCAGATCGAGTATGCACAGTCAGCATGGCAGAGTACCTTACTGCCACCAAGCAGAGGGTAGGTACACCCCAAATATAGAGATGTCCACTGGTCAGGCGGACAGCTCTTGCATCGGCACAGGCTGCGGTTACAGTGGTTCCTGACAATGCATTTAAAGTGTTGCGGACAGCTCCATCAATATGACAATGCTCTATAGCAAACTCTCAATGTTTTTTTTATTTTCAAATGCAAAATCCCAAAGTGGGGTTTTATTTTTGAAAGTAAAAAAAGCAATGACTCCCTGGCCATGGGAGTTTTCTTCCATGGCTTGAGGATTATTTTACAGTTTTCAATGCCCCTTATTGCCAGGTTTTACCTAGTAGTGATGGGAAGTGAAAACCTGCCATTTGTTCACCCACTCTAAATAAGGTGGGTGGACAAATGGCAAAACCTTTGACAGTCCTAACTCTGTTGGGATGTCTCTGGTGTATGTTGGCAGCGGAGCCCGTGTAATCCCCACCATTGCAACACTGAAGTTCGACCTACTCTAAATGAGGTGTGCAGACCTTCACAGGGCGCAGAAAGAACTGTGTGGTCTTTGCAATGGAGAAAACCTGTCCAACAAACTCTAAATTGGGCCCTAATTTTTAATTTAAGAGTACTAGATCTTTTGCAATCACAAGGAGAGAAGACTTTATCAGAGCTGGCAAGTTTCAAACCTGTAATTTGTAGGCTGCTCAGAGAGCCCACCAACGATCATGTAAATCATTGAACTAGGCTACCAGTTCTGTCTTTTGTGTTCACTCTGGCAGAAGAGGATCAAACTTAACTCATAATTGTACTTCATTTTAATATAAATAATGGCCCTTTATTGCAGCTGCACTGAAGAAATGTAGGACCAATACTTGCAGTATTTTTAATCCCTGTTCAATACAGTCCATGCATATGGTAAAGCTATGACAATATCATAGAACAACATAACAAACAAGCATTGGCAAAGCCAATAAGTTTAATCTTTGATATCATGCACCATCCTATTGGCTTTGCCAATTGTTTTTAATTACCAGATGGGAAAATCCATTCAAGATGTCTGCCCCTGAGCATGTATGCATGGATGCACCACTGCCATCATGTAATAGTTCTTCTTATACTTGATGAAAAAACATTGTAGTATATCCACCTATACACAGTGGCCATCTTTTGATGGTTTTTCTTTATACAAGATAGTGACAGAGCATGCACTGACGTTTTCAGCAGCCACCTTGGAATGGCTTTTCAGAAGTTTTACTACAAACCATTACAAAATGGGCACCATACATATGTGATTGCAAGCTGGCCATCTTATAAATTACTTCTAAGATGTCTGTTTCTAATGGTCTTTCTTTAAGAATGAGTACAACATTACAAGATGGGCACTATTCATGTGTGTGCATTTTAGCATCTATATTGTAATGTATTTACATGAAGCATAAGAAAAAACATTTCTTGATGGCCTTGGTACAAGCGTGCATGTGTGCTCAGGGGTGGTCATCTTGAAATGATTTGAAAGGAAATTTAAAAATGGAGTCCTTTCTCTATTAGCAGCGGGTGGTGGGTAGTGCATGAGGGTGAATAGGTGTCAAAACCCTTCTAATATCAAGTGTAGGATTTTGAGGTTAAAATCTCACCTCCATAAAGGTATGCCCACCTCCTGTGTAAAAGTTCAGCAAAGTAAACAGAACATGTTTGCAAATATATGGAAGAGAGGAGTTGGGGAGAGACACAAATATTAAAAAGACACTCACTTCAACAAGTTGATAGGTGGAAGACCTGGATTGGAATAGAATAGCCGACAATAATGACGGAGCATCTGCAATCATATAGATGGACTGCTACTTCCTTGCCAGAAGGGAAATTCCACTGTAAGGAAGCAGGATTTCCTACATATGTACAGTGATTTATACAGGCCTTAAAGAATTTAAGTGCCATACAAGTGGCCTGTGTTTAGCCCCAGGCACAGCAAGAATCTTGCCAAATAACGGAAATACAATGGAGGGATTTTGCAGGACTGATAAGGAGAGGTCAAATTATGGAAAGAAAGCAGCAATAATATAAACAAAACTCAAGTCCACAGCGAGACAGGTACCCATAAATGAGGAAAATGAGGAATGTGTAGGGATGAAAGACCAAGTGCAAAATGTAGTTAAAGGGAGGAGTCCTAATAACTGCTGTTGCCGTACACATGCTTATGTGCATGCGAGGTCATTATACTACTCTGCCTAGACTGACCTGAAAAGGCTCTTTGCTGTGGCTGGCCCGCTTATGGCTGGTGTAGCATACATAACAATAATACTCTGGAAGCGTTTGTCCTGCATGTTTGTAGTTTATATTGGCCTATTCTCCATCTCGAAACATATATGAAGTATAATTGGTCCCTTCTGTGAGTGAATGGGAAAAATGGCAGTAGTGGATAAATTTGAAATAAAGCATAAGGGGGGTGGAATAGGCAGATCAAATAGAAAAGGAGGGAGGGCGAGAGAAAATAGTCCCTCATGACCTGCAAGGCAAGATCCTGACTAGACTTGGACAAATTTGCATTACGCCACTTCACATAATTATATGCTATTTGTGGTAAAAATTTACAGCAAATACATTGGAACAACACAAACAACACAACTCGAGCAGCGATTGATCATGATGCGTTCATTTTTTGGCACTATTTTTCGAGAGCAAAATGTATCCTCACATCTAAAGTGGATCCAAGGAGTCATTTTGTGCTGAATACATTGGGCCATATTTATGAGAACTGACACACTGATGTGTCAAGGCAGCGATGCATCAGAAAATGTTGCACTGCGGTATGACGGTTACCAACAATATGGATGTGCTGTATTAACACTATGGCACAACATGTCATAAGGTCCCAAGATGCATCAAAAAATGATGCATCCATGGGATGGATACCACAGCAAAACAGGCACATGTGTGGCCAAAGTGAATCAATACTGCTTTGTGGGTCGTAAACCAATGCTTACTTGCAGCAAATCACCTTTGAGTCACAATGGTGTGCGTTATGCTTCAAATATCACATAAAAGGTGACGCATTTGTGAAATCAATGTTTCAAACACCTCAAAAGGGAGAACTGGAGCAGACAGCAGAGGACAGCAGCAGTCAGGGCAGCAACCCCAACTCTTGCCAGGAAGTCCAGACAGAACCCCAGGGGAAGAGTAAGAATAATTTCAATTAAGGCTAGAATGAAATACTTATAGCAGAGGTGACAAAGCATGAACATCAGCTCTTTGTCACCTTCAAATTGCCATTATGGAAGAAAGAAGCCATGTTGCAGTCCATAGTGGAGAACACAAACAGTGTAGGGCAAACTAAAAGGACACTGCAAGAAGCGCTGGCATGGTTATAGGCGTAGGAGCAGGAAGAAACTGGCCAAGAACCTGAGGGCCACCATGCAGACCGGAGGAAGACCTGAGGACTTGATGGAGCTAGATCCATTGGAGGAACAGGTGGCATCAGTCATCCCAGCAGAGTTTATTGCAGAAGTGGAAGGACACAACAGTGTTATCTTTGAGGACCAGCAAGCCCAACAGTAAGTGGCAACAAGTGACAATATGCATAAATATGTTATGCTGTGCAGTGCAGCAAGCTATGTTCATGGTCTCTATCTCACTGTGTGCAAGGTAAAGGGCAGGAATCACCCACATGTTCTGACGTAACATAAATGTAAGTCATACTGCCCAGTTACATGCTGTATAGCCCACTCCAGCTCTGTCAAGTCTGTCTATTCCATGTGTGATGTGTTGCACCAGTCCAGGTTCACCTTTGCATACTGGGACTTGTAGCGGAACACATATAACATGAGTGACCAGGACTACAAGTTCCACAGTACAAACCATAAATACCTGAATTGGAACAGTACATCATGCCTGGACAGTTGAACCCTGCCCAACCTGACTGGGACAATGATTGCTCCCTTGCACCATGAGGTGACAGTGTCTATATTGGGCCTGTGCTGTTAAATCACAACTGTAAAGGAATGGATTGGAATGAGGTTAGCAGAGGATCAACTCTTCAACCAAGAGTGGCTTTAGCTATGGTGTATGTGAAGTTTCACCATGTGGGATTATATGAACAACTATGCATACAGACACTAGCATGAAACTACATTGCATGCATCTGTCATGATGTATAGGGTGAGAGCACACACATGCTGTCTGACATAGTCAAGACCACACTACCTCCTGTCAACTGCAAATTTATACGTGGCTTGGTGGTGAATACGGGTGAGGCAAACCAGACGACCATGAGTATTTGTTGGAAGAATAGATGGTGTGTGAGCCTGGTGTGCCTCTGGTAGTGTAGTGAAATGTAGGTGTGGCTGAGCACATTGAGCTGGCACTGTGTCTGAATGGGTAGATATTGCATAGCAAAGAGGTGAGTTGTGACATGTGTACTGCAAGGCAACCTGAGCAAATCTCGTGCACTGCTATATCTGATAGTTTTACACTTGTTGTAGCAGCTGTGAGGGGATGCCATAGAAATGGTCATGGGTGTTCTACATCCCACATGAAATGTGGACCTCTGTGAAGATGATCATGTGTGGGAACTGGACAAATTGATGTCTAACTATGACACATATGTCAAAGCAGGAGGAAGTGAAACAAGGAATAGTTAAGGGACAAGACAACATAGGTCCCCATGACGAAGCACAATTTTCAGGGATGTTTGCAGGGTGAACTGTATGGGCCTAGTTGTGTCGCCAACCCGGGGATGTATATGTAATAGAATATTATTACCTCCTCCTCCATTCGTTGTCCTATTCCTTACTATATGCATACTGTAAGGTGAGACCTCACGAGGGTCACCTCTACCAAACAATTCCTAATTAAAATAAAGAAAGAACAACCCTGCGCCCTTTAGTATTAAAGGGGAACAGGAATTATGCACTTTCTATTTTTCCTTGTGGGCACACTCTATCAGCACATTCCACACAGTGCAGGGCCTTGTGTTCCTTTGAACTGTCAGTGCTAGGCCTGACTCCTTTGTTTCTTTTATTGTTATTTAGGATGGCGCCAAGTGTGTTTCCTGTCTTTCTGTTTTTGGGCATGATTGCACTTTATACTTGTGCCCAAGAGTTGTTTATTTCTTGGAGAGCACAAAGGGTCTCACTCTCCTTTTTGTCTGCAGAGGCAGAATTGGCCGCTTTCATGTTTGGAACACGTTTTTTTGTTTGGATCCTTTATCGTGCTGGTTTGGTCTCATTAGTTGGAGAAGCTGCTGGCAGGAGATTATTTTTTCTCTGGGTGCAGAGTGTGACTGGGTCACATTCCTCTTACCTACAATGTGGTGCTTGGCCTGCATTGCTGCTAGTCTCTCTTTGCTAGCAGTGTATGAGGCCTGTTTTTTTTTTAGAGTGACGTCCTTCACGAGTGAGGCAAATGGAAACAGACTCGTCATCACAGTGAGGTTTGGGGCATTTGCTATTTTCCTGATTCCTGGTAAGTCTATTTTCATTAAGTATTCTTCTTACCTCTGTGAAGTGGTTTTTGCTGAGGGCTTCTTAGTTGTCAGTGGAAAACCAGTTGTCTTGTCCCTTCTCTCTTTTTGTAAGAAAAAGAGGTGCTCATGACTTGGAAAAAAGGGAAAGTGGGCTTGTCTTTCTCTTTGCCTGTTTAGGAGGTTCTTTATTTTTCCCTATATTGTGGCAAACTTGTGTACTATCGTTTCAGGGAGTTATTACTTAACTTATCCTGTATTACATTTCTTTAGGGTGAGTTTTGTTTGTCTTGAACCCTCCTTCTGATTTATAATTTACAGGTTCTGTGGGTACTATGAGTACCTCCTACCTGCTTGAGTTAGGTATTGGCTGTTCACAACAGAGACAAGAGGATGTGGTGTTGTTGTCAGAGCTGCCGGCTTTAGAGCTGGGGGACGGGGTTCTGGTGCTAGCGTCCACTTAATGGTTTGTGATTCTGGGAAAATTAATTAATCTGCCTGTGCCTGATAAAAAGTATTCTGAATTTTAAGAGAGCACAGTGAAAAAAGAAGACACCTGAACCCTCACCTTCTGGGATGAGAGGTTCTTCTGATCCTCCCAGGGACAGAGTGATGATGGGCTCTTCTGAGGGAGCCTCAGTGTTTCCGATGAGCTGCTCCAGATGATGATCAGATCAATATCTGATGATTTCAACACACAAGAGGGACAGAGTGGCTGTGTGTCTCCTGCAGGAAGTTTTCCATCTCTTCTTATTCTCTCTCTTCCTCCTGGTTTTCTCCCTGCTTTGATATTGGTGGGCTGAGACTTGAGCTTCAAGAGGCTAATACTTTCAGAAGGATGACTTGAAGAACATGGTTATTTTTCCCTCCTCTAATTTGAAACTGCCAGTAGATGAAGGCAGCCAACTACTAGTACTAACTGTTTTTAGGCAATTCAGCAAACAGTTTTCCCGAGGTTAGATGTGACTAGGGAGGGAATGATAGGACCTCTAAAAGACTTTGATACCTAGATTCATTGTGAGACGTTTTCTTTTGTCTAAAGGGTATGTGGATCTTCCTTAAATTCTCTCTATAGTCCCCTTATTAGCCAACCTCTCAGTGCAGTATGCCAAGTTGTTGTTTGAAGGAATAGTAATGATTCAAGGTCTTTTTCTAAAAGAGAAGCCTTACAAGAATCCTAGTGGAAAATAATTTGATCCTTTGCTTTCAGCCCACATATTTGGAGGGTAGTACAAAGCATGGGCCTAGGAACAACCATCTTTGAACAGACAATTTGAAACGTGTTCTATGTCCTTGAATTATCTGGTACGGAGAATAATGGACTGGGCAGAAAAAATTTCTTATCTCTGAGAGCTTCTCACATTTGGAGGAGGGACAAGACAACAGGATAGCAGACACCCTAGGAAGAGGGTTTCCCTCATTCCTGAATTTGAGAATATCAGGGTAGGTGTTTCAGATGATTTTTCAAGAGGTTCTGCAACCCCTTGATAGATTTCTTTGCAGATCTATTTAATGGTGCTCTTTACAGTTTTTGTTTTCGAGGTTCTACGATCCTCAAACACTAGGAGTGGATACTTAGACTTGTCTGCGGCCAACCAGGCTGTTGTGCTCATTCCCTCCAATTTTCTTGGTTCCTCGTCTACTGGCAGGTTTTTAGGAGGGGAGAGCAGGGGTTATTTTTGATTCGTCCATTCTGGTCTCAGAGACATTGGTTTCCTCTGCTTTTGGATATGTTAGTGGTCCCAGTGTGGCTTCTTTCTCTCTCTCCAAGCCAAATCTTACCTCCTCTTGCCTCTTTCTCTCTCCAGAGGTTGATGTTAGCGGCCTGCAGTTTGAGAGTTAGGGCTTAGGAGGCCAGACATGTCTCTGGCTGTGTCACACTCTATTCAGGGCTCTGGGAAGTTATCCACTAAAACAATCTTATGTTCATCACAGCTTTTCATTTTCTAAGTGGTGTAGACATAGTGATTTGTCTCCTATTCAGTGTCCCACTGAGAACATACAGCAATTCCTACAGCAAGGATTTGACAAAGGTAGGTCACCGGTGACTCTTAGAGTTCCATGGGCTGCAGTTAAGTTATTCTGTTCCCTTCAGGGTGCTCTTTCTGAGACTGAAGAATGGGTTTCGAGACTTTCTAGGGTTTTTTTGTTTGCTGAGTCCCCAAGGAAGGATTTTGTTTTCCAGACTTGGGACCTCCTTTTGATATTCAAGACTTCCCTTTCAGAAACTCTCTCATATTCCTCAGAAATATTTGACCGCAAAGGTGTCTTTTTTGGTTGCCATTGTTGCTGCAAGAAGATGGGTGATCTTTCAGCCATGTATAGTAGTTCTCTTACCTTAGATTGTGTAAGGATTGTATTGTGTTTAAAATTCGATCCTACGTTTATCCCCAAAGAGAATATGGTGTTCCACAGGACTCAGGAAATTGTGGATCCTATGCTTCATTCCTAATCTGGTGGTGAATCACTTCTGGAAATAGTCAGAACAATAAAGATTTATTTGACTAGATCTGTGGATTTTATGAAGAATTAATTAAATGTTTATGAATTTTGGTCATGTAAAGCAAGAGGGAACGTTTTCTCTTTTAACCACATGCCGTTGGGTAAGGGAGGTGATTTCCATTGCTTACTCAAGGTCAGACTTTGTAGCTCCTTGGATGGTCCGGGCTTGATCAACTTGTGGAATGGCTGTGTCCTGGGCAGAGTGGAGTGGTGTTTCCATTACAGGTATATGAGCTGCATCCACCTTGGTTTCTCAGTCTACTTTTGTTGACATTTGCAGGCTGAATCTAGCTCAGGGATCTGAATTAGATTTTGGAAGAGCAGTTCTAATTTATTTTCAGGTATACAACCAATATGCTTTTTTGCCTTTTTTCTAGTGACAGAGTAATTTCTCTTTATGCTTTGATTTCAGTATTAAGTAAATACTTTGAGCATGACTGTCTTTTGTCTTCTACATATGTTTGGGTATTCTTTCATATAGTAAGGAATGGGCAGAGGAATGGATAGGGAGGTAATGGCTAGATTACTTCTTGGTAGACTTCATTACTCTGATTCCTTATTCCTCATCTCATTACTTACATTCTCTCTCTCCCTTTTCATTTTTTGGGAGTGGCTGTAGAGACTTTGTAAGTTCAGGAAGTGCATAATTCCTGTTTCCCTTCAATACTAAAGGGGACAGAGTTGTTTTTTCTTTATTTTAGTTACGAGTTGATTGGTAGAGGTGATTGTGGTGAGGCCTTGCCTCACAGTATGTACATAGTAAGTAATTGGATGAGAATAAGGAATCTGAGTAATGAAGATTACCGGTAAGTAATCCAGTCATTACTACTAGCATGTGGGGTAAAGATTGACCCTTAGTTATCAAATACAGGCAGCCATGTTTTTCTCCCTGCATATGGTAACTTTTATTGTTGGAGTTGTGTTAAAATGAGCGTCATTGTATGATCAGGGTGGCATCAGTGTGTTACAGTAAATAGAGTCTGTGTGTCTAAATAAGGAGTGCAAGAGGATTCATGGACAGGTACAAGTGAGTGGGGTTGAGTTAAGAGGAGTGTGATACTCTGCAGCCAACTCTTGCAATGACCGAATGTGATGAACGTCAGTGTTTGAAACTTTTGGTGATTGACTGGGCATATTCCTTTTGAGTTGTGACACAGTGCCTACTCTTCTGAACTATGGGTGTATAATGAATTCACATGTGTTGACACTAAGAGGTAAATCCATTGTATGTACATGCCCATACATATTCCTACATTGTAGCCAGGTTGCTAGCTGGGAAGAGATGTGTGGATGTGTGTCAAATATAAGCCTTTAGGCACATGAATGCACAATGTGAATGCAAGACAGGACAGCATGGCAGACTGGCGTGGTGCACCGTGTGTAAGGCAGACTGCAGGACAAACTGACAACACTGTCCCTGAAGATGTGGGCTGAGTAGTGGCTGGAGGGGATGCAGGCCCCCAGCTGACTTAGTAC
The DNA here is from genome assembly GCF_031143425.1 of Pleurodeles waltl. Classification (NCBI taxonomy): domain Eukaryota; kingdom Metazoa; phylum Chordata; class Amphibia; order Caudata; family Salamandridae; genus Pleurodeles; species Pleurodeles waltl. Next base: position 524,924,000 of record NC_090442.1, read on the forward strand.
AATTTGCACAGTAGTGGTGTCAAGAAGTGAAAGATTATTGAGTATAGCCAAGATGGAAATTAAAGATAATCAACAAGGCAGATGTGGACTGTACCTCAACTCACCCTCTGAGGCAGGACAGGCCAGCAAGCTGTGGAACTGTGTTGCTATGGGTGGCATGAAACAAAAAGTCACCCTTCTCAGACATTGGATGTGTTAACAATGTCATTATATTGTCATCTGAAAAGCAACTATACTCCAGCTTTGCCTTATGTCCTATAGGTAACATATGTCTTACACGTCAATGTTGAAATGAAAGAGAATGAGTAAAACAATCTGCATGTCAGCAACATTAATCATGTCAACATCTAGCATATGTCACCACTAACATATTGCTATTATATTGCAGAGGAACAAACAACATCTCCTGAACAGCAGCCTGTCCTGAATGATCAATCTGTTGGGGAGGACATCATGCTCTCCATGGACGAAGATACCTTCCAGCAACTCCTGCATTCCATTGGAACATCTTCCCTGCTCATGACAAGGGATGACAGTGTTGCTTGGTCTCCAGAGGATATGCTTACCTCGGAACATGCCTCATCTGCCAGCCCAAGCCCAGTTGTGGACTCTGAGGACCCCCAAGCTCTCTTCCAAAGGTGAGCAGAAGGAGTCCAGTGTCAGCTGGTAGATGAGGTGCGGCTGGGAATAGAGACCATTGTGAGTACCCTAGGGGGAGTCCTTATGTGCCTCAGTCCCAATAAGAACACCTCTGAAGCAATCAAATGCACTTACTCTTCGTTTTATAGAATGGATCAGTCCCTGACTGACATTGCTGGTGTCATGACACAAAGACAACAACAGCCTTGTCAATGTGACACCAGTGAGGTTACCACACAGCTGGGGGCCATCTGCACCATCTTCCAATCTATGGAGTCAAGCAGGACTCCTATATTGCAACCCTGGGTGCCTTCCACAGCACCCTTGTTGGCATGCAATCAGGCCCTAGCCAGTGCTGTGCTCCTTTCTTTGCTGGCACAGACAAATGCAGCCGGGGGTGGGGAGACACATTATCTGTCCCTGATTTATGTGTGCCTCAGATGCTTCCTGCACAAACTCCATCATCCTTAGGGGAGGCAGAACTCACATCGGAGGATGAAGATGTGGACTCCACCACTTTCTTGCAGAGAGCTGTCCATTAACATTTGTCTGTGCCTCTTGTCCAGTTTCTCATTAGACCTGTGTTTATCATCATGCTACCTCCCTTGTTACCTGGTACTGTCCTCTTTTTGCATGCCCACCTGTTAATCTGATCCAATTGTTTACTGTTGATATGACCTACCTTCCCTAATGATAATTTGGACCTCCTCCTCACTGGAATACTCCTGTCCTTAACATGACATGTATTCCCCATGGACTCCGTCTGGACATCCCTTGGCTCTCAATGTTGGGGTTGTTGCTGCAAGAACTGCTACTTAAAAATTGCTCATTTACACATCTGTAAATAAATGCACTACCATGAACCCCTCTGCTCTATATCTGTTTCAGATGTGACTAACAAGACCATGGTAGATGTATATACAAAATACACTTCTTAGCATCTCAAGGTAATTGTGCTGCAGTTCCTATAACATGTACTGGTTGGGCATGGCCAAGCATCATGTGTGCCTCCACTGCCATGGCATCACATTGAACATTTGAATGTCACGGTGTGACAATAAACATCAGGAACTTGAGTGGCACACAGTGAAAAAGCCCAGCTAATCACACACTGCACTAATTGGGTCCTGAGAGTCCAATGAGCCACTAACACATTTTCACATAGCCACATATATGTCGCTCAGTAATCAAAACAATGTCATCATTCACACGTCGGCCTCAATGCTTGCATTGAAGATAGCACATAAATACTATCTTCATGCATTCACTGAGAACATGCAGACACTAATGGACAGACTCATTCAGATTTTGCATCTTACTTATATCAATAAAGGATGTATACATTTTGTGCTACACCTTGGATGTCAGTAAGCATGAACTACAACAACCAGGTATTTGGGGTCCTATGTCAACTGATAAATGTTTTTGTAATGCACACTGGGATACATAGGGCCAATGTATTCCTCTGCCCAAGAGAGCCCTCACAGGCATTGAGGGTGAGTGTAACCACACATGACATCAATTGTACAATATACACACATTATAAATCATAGGAGCCATGTTACAGATTCAGGAACCAAGCTACACATCTCTAGAGTAAGAGGAAATGGGAGACTCATGGTTTATCAACTTAGCATGTAGTTGCACAAATTCACATGCAGGAAGTGCCACACTTAGCAAATACTCAATGCCAAGGATGATTGACATTTCTGGACTCCTGATCCCTGCCGCTGTGTCCCCTGCGGCCCCGCCCTCATCGCACCACCATTGGCCCTTCCCTCCCACCTCCCAGCTGCTCCACCCTCCCACCTCCCCTTCTCAATGGCGGCCGCTGCCAGAGGCAGGCTCATCTGCGCCCGTCTGTGCCTGGACTGCGTCTAGCGCCAGTCCCCCTGGCCCTCGCTACTCCGACCCCCCGAGGCAGCATTACTCCTCCACCAAACTCCACACCCTCAACCCAGGACAGCACCCTGCCTGCGCCCAGGCCAACCCCAAGCACACACATGGACCATTCACATGCCACTCATGCCGTTTTTTCTGCACTTACACAAACTCCAACAACACCAACACACACCACAACAACACCAACACGCACCACAACAACACCAACATGCACCACAACAACACCAACACGCACCACAACAACACCAACACACACCACATCAACACCCACAACCACCTTAACTGCACACTCCTAAACACCAGCTCCATCCACAAGCACGCCATCGAGCTCTGGGACAGACACAACACACTCCACTGACATCGCCTTCCTCACAGAAACATGGATGAACTCCTCGTCAGAACTTGACATAGCCATAGCCATCCCAGAGGGCTACAAAATCTCCCGTAGAGACCGCATAAACAAGCCAGGAGGAGATATCGCCATCATACACAAAAACACCATCAAAATCTCCACCAACACCCACAACTCCCTAGACAGCACAGAAAACCTATACTTTTTAATTCACATCAACGCCAACACCACCCTTAGAGCAACCCTCATTTACAGACCACCAGGACCCCCCCCCCCATTTTGCGACGCCATCGCTGATACTATCAGCTCCCACGCCCTCACCTCGACAGACTACATACTCCTTGGTGACCTCAACCTTCACCTGGAAAGCACCCACTACCGCAACTCCACAACCCTGCTAGACAACCTCATGAACCTCGTACTCAAGCAACTGGTCACCTCACCCACTCACTCAGCAGGACACACTCTTGATGCAATTTTCACCTCCAGCAGCCACGTCACCTTTACCCACACCACCGAACTACTCTGGACTGACCACCTCCACTTCTCCTTCATGAAAACCCCCACCCACCACCGACAACACACTGCACCCTACCGAATGTGGGACAAGGTCTCCAAAGAACACCTGAGCGCCAAACTCACACAAGCTCCATCCTATCACCAACGACCCCAACATTGCAAGCCCACAACCTCACACAATGGTTAACAACTTGTGCAGACTCCCTCACCCCACTGAAAAGAAACAACAACACCCGCACCATCAAGACCACCCCCTGGTTCACCACAGAAGTCCAAGCCTCCAAACATGAATGCCGCAAAATTGAGAAAGCATGGCGCCAAGAACCCTCAATGAGCAATTTCTCCGCTCTCAAAACAACCAAACGCAAACACCACAAACTCATCCGGACCACCAAACGATCATTCTACATAGAACACATAGATAATATCTCACACAACAGCAAGGAACTATTTACCATCGTCAAAGAGCTCACCAAACCCAAATCCAGCACCATCGACCCCCCCTCACACCCAAAAACTTTGCAACTCCCTCTCCAACTACTTTCACCTCAAAATCATAGACATACACAACAGTTTCACAGCATTTGCATCCACCGTCACCACCACTGACATGACCGACAGCACAACGCTTCCCCACACCAACCAACTACACACCTGAACCCCAACCAATGACGAAGAAACCGAAAAAACCATGAACTCCATCCACTCAGGCTCCCCCACAGACCCCTGCCCCCACCACATATTCATCAAGGCCAGCCAAATCATCGCTCCCCAGCTCCGTGCCGTAATCAACACCTCCTTCGACACTGCAACCTTCCCAGACACCTGGAAGCACGCAGAAGTCAACACGCTCCTCAGAAAACCCAAAGCAGACCCGGAAGACCTCACGAACTACCGTCCCATCTCTCTTCTCCCCTTCCCTGCCAAGGTCGCTGAGAAGATAGTGAACGCCCAACTGTCTTCCTAGAGGAAAACAACGCACTCAACGCCTCCAAGTCTGGATTCTGCAAGAACCACAGCACTGAAACCACCCTCATAGCCTGCACAGACGACATCAGAACCAGAGTGGACAAGTGCGAGACCGTCGCTCTCATCCTTCTGGACCTCTCTGCAGTGTTTGACACTGTATGCCACCAAATCCTCCTCGCATGCCTTTTTAAAGCAGGAATCTGACGCAAGGCCCTAGACTGGCTCACCTCCTTCCTCGCCGAAAGAACCCAAAGATTTCATCTCCCTCCCTTCCAGTCCCCAGCCACCAAGATCATCTGCGGGGTACCCCAAGGATCCTCCCTCAGCCCTACCCTCTTCAACATATACATGGCCCCCCTCGCCAACATCCTCCGCCCCACGGAATCACCATCATCTCTTACGCAGACGACACCCAGCTCATCATCTCCCTCACCAGGAACCGTTCCACCGCCAAGACAAACCTACACGCCAGCAAGCCACCTCAAACTTAACTCCAACAAAACAGAAATCATCATCTTCGGCCCCAACAAGACAGTATGGGATGACTCCTGGTAGCCCACCGCCCTCAGACCACCCCCAACACCCACCACCCATGCACAGAACCTCGGCATCGTCTTAGACTCATCTCGCTGCATGGCCCAGCAAATCAACACCATATCGTCCTCCTGCTTCAACACCCTTCGCATGCTACGGAAGACTTCCAAATGGATTCCCTTAGAAATGAGAAAAATGGTCACCTATGCTCTCATCAGCAGCAGACTGGACTATGGCAACACCCTCTATGCTGGTACCACAGCCAAGCTTCAGCAAAAACTCCAGCGAATCCAGAACACAGTCGCACGTCTCATCTTCAACATCCGCCGCCACGAACACATCTCCACTCACCTCAGATCCCTACACTGGCTACCCATCAGCAAAAGGATCATCTTCAAAGTCCTTATCCATGCTCACAAATCCCTCCACAACACTGGACCAGCCTACCTTAACGAACGAGTAAACTTCCACACACATACTCGACTTCTCCGCTCCTCTGACCTCACCCTCGCCACAGTCCCCCGCATCCAACGCACCACCTCTGGCGGCAGATCCTTCTCCCACCTCGCCTCCAAGACCTGGAACTCCCTCCCCACCAACCTACGCAAGACCCAGGACCTCCTAACTTTCAGAAAGCACCTCAAGACATGGCTTTTTGAGCAGTAAACGGCAACCCTTTCCCCCCTCAGCGTCTTGAGACCCTAACCGGGTGATTAGTGCGCTTAATAAATTTTTTGATTGATTGATTTATTGACAGGTTGGGGCCACTTTCATGGATACTAACCAGCAAAACACAATGGCGTAGCTAGTACAATGGTGCAAGGATTAGTGCCTAGGTGGCAGTGTGTCCCAACATAGCCATGAATGTGTACTATGGGGTGACAGATCCATCCCTACCTATCATGTAACAAAACTTACAAACACAGTTCTACAGTAGGCGGCTATCTGTGTTGGGCTGTGCGTTCGTTCACACAAAGAATGTTGAAGATTCCTTATGTGACTCCATTGCAATGTTGACTGACTCTTGTCCATCAGTGTCTCACAAAGTTACACATATCTACAGACACTGTAGGGAATTCCTACATTGTGTACTCAAATAAACCTAAGAAATTACGTTAACTTTTATGCAGTAAATTATGCATTTGTGAAAGTAGAATAAGTTCTTATATGTGAAATTGTTATACTCATTAACAAAAACGGGATACCCTACATTAACATTATCTAAATGAAGGGCATCATTTACAGCTTTTTGGCGCAGCGTAGTGCCACAAGGCTTCTCGTTGCGCTGCCCTTCGTCAAAAGGAAAGGGCAGGAATGTGCCATATTAATGAAATATGGCACATTCCTGTCATTTCTGCCTGCACCGGAACGCAAATTGGTGAATAGCGCTAAAGCAGACACCATTGCACCATGGTGCAATGGTGTCTGCGTTGATGGCATGATTGTTTTTGTGCCGGGAGGGATGCCTTCCTGCATAAAAACAATCAATGGAGGCATTTCCTCTTTCTATGTGTGCTGCAGAATGCAGTACACATAGAAAGATGAAAAAACAAGGTGAAATAAAGATATTTCTCCTCGTTACACCTCCCCTGGGGAGGTGCACAGTTTTGACGCATTCCCAGGTTTACAGATCCTTGTAGATCTGGGAATGTGTCAAACCCCATGGGTGTTGCATGGGAAAACCCACCACAGTGCCCATGGAATGCCTCCTTGATGTAGAGTAAGGCAAGGCAGTGCTTTGTGCAGCCTTACCTTACACTCTATCTATGAGGTGATGCAAAGCCACACAAGGTGGCTTTGCATCACCTCATAGAAATGATTGAGAGGCAAGCACAACTAGAACATCATAAAAGGCATCATAAAAGTTAGTTTAGGCTTAGGACCTCATTTACAAGAAGTGGCGCAAGCCTCTTGTAAATGATGGCCTAAGCCTAAACTAACTTAATCTGAATATCCTTTGCTAATTTACACTATCTGAACCACGCCTAAAATAACTTGATCTACCTATCCTGCACCATCTTATCTTAAAACTATCTGTGTTAGACATGTAACACAAAAGACATGTTAAACATCACTCCCCACCCCCTTAGCTCACATAGGTGGCCATTAAGAGTCTGGCGATCATTATAACACCAGACTCACTGATGGCAGTCCGAGTGCCAAATTACAACCCTGGTGGTCGGGCTGCCAGGGAACTGCCAGCTCCGCGAGGATCAGAGATCCTAGTGGTTTGACGGTGGTGGCGGTCCTAATCTGCCAGGGCAGCGCTGCAAGCAATGCTGCCCTGAGGATTACGACCCCCTTCTCTGCCAGCGATTTCATGGCGGTAACACAGCCATGAAAATGCTGGTGGAATACGGGTGCAGGTGGCCCCAGGGGGGCCCCTGCACTGCCTATTCACTTGGCATAGGCAGTGCAGGGGCCCCACTGGCCAGCACCATCCCAATGTTCACTGTCTGCAATGCTGGTGCGAGCTACAGCATTGCCGCCAGCTCGATTATGAGCCAGTGACAATGCTGTTGGCTGTTTCCCACTAGGCTGGTGGGCGGGAACTAAGGTTTTCGCCCACCAGCCTAGCAAGAAACTCTTAATGGGGCCGGCAGGGAGGTAGCCTGTGTGGTGGCAACTTCCCTGTCAGACATTCAGTGGATGGTAAAAACCATCAGCTGAACTCGTTATGACCGCCATTGTCACACAATACACATTTAAACTACACCTTTACATACTCATTTTAATCATAATCAGAAAGCTGTTGGAATTAGCCTCAACTCACTCCTTAATGAGATCTGGGTGGGGATTCTCGTAAATTGGCACTATCATAATATGGAGAGCTAATGGAAACCTCCCCACATCCATATAATTTTTCAGGGATATTGCAGCCCACCATTTTGATATCTCCACCTTTAAATGTCACTCTAATTTGACCAATAATCATTGCAAGTCCATACTAATTTTTATCCATGCTTGCCAGTTCACAGTCCTCACAATGCCAGTGCCTTGTTCTGCTCTCTAGAACAGCTAATTTGCTGCTGCCATCCGTGCAACTATTAGGCCAAAAACCAAGATGGTAATTATCTGGTAGCCCGTCATTTTCATAAGGTGCATTGTGGTAATTACACCCTGTTAATTTACAGTGTCATTGACCAGGTTCTGAGAAAGATGAGAGGAGAAAACAGGGAATTTGAACTGCTTAAATTGTAATCTAGGTACATGTTAGAGACGGACATTAAAGAACCTTTTGGGCTGAACACAGATGAGGAGTTGTATGCCTACCTTTGAAATGGATAGAGGGTTTTGAACTAGATGCTTTCTGTGAAGGTTTCTTTGTTTTTAAAATATATATTTTTTTTATTAGGTTTCAATGTTTAAATTTTTCATGTATTGCAGGGACAAGGGCAATGAGAAAATTATTGAAGGATCAAATCGAGGTTGACTGATTTGAAGTACATATGTAATATGCTCTCCCTTGGTGCCAAAGTTGATCATGGTGGGACTGAAAACAGTACTGTAGGAATTTAACTATGTCCACTGGGGCCTGATGTGCAACAAATGTTATACTATTGCCCACTGGGGCAGCATGGGGCCAGTATGTGTACACATGTTTGATGACAACATCGAATTAATGTTATGATGATTTTTTTGAAGGGGCATGGTTTGATGGCAACTGGTATAGAAATGTTCTGAGTGGTAGACGTTTATAGATGGTGGCTATACCCCACGAGTAGTATTATTTATCATCTTTGCCCATCAGGACTCTAGAATGAATATGTGTATATATGATAGATGAAATGTTATATTAACTCTCTATCAGTGATAACTGAATAGTAGAGGGTATGTACAGTAATAAACTATGACCTACATTTCTTGTGAATGTGGGGCATCCAAAGATGGCACCGACTTTGGGCTGAGTGCACCTTGTCCTTTGTTTATGTTTACATATGTGAATTCACGGGTAAAGATGTGTTTATGTGAGCTATTCACTTGCTATCAATGTCTTGACAAAGGTGTGTGTGAGCCCCAAAACGAGTTGGTGAACTCGTATGCACAGTAAATACTGCAATACTAAACTCATGGAGTGCAGAGACTTCCTTTTGGATTTGGAGGCATGTCGCCAAAGTTTGTGAGAGACGTCCGGCGTGGCATTTCTGCAGGAACTACCAATGATTTGCGTCCCGCAGACACACACCATGTTGGATTTGCTGAAAAATCTGTGGCCGTAGACAGCAGGGGTTGGCCAGAGGGCCAAGCCTATGGCCAGGTCCTGCAGCCAAGCCCTTATAACCACCCAAGACTGCATCTTGCACGGCCTTTGGCTGTGCGCAGTGGGGGTTGGTGACAGAGCCTGTCTCTGTCAGTGGATCTGTGAGTGGGTGCGTGAATGTCTGACTGGGTCTGAAAGTTGGTGTGTGAGGCTATGAGTGGGTTTGAGTTGGTGTGTAAGTGGGCACATGAGTCTCTGAGTGCATGTATGAGTGAATAAATTAGTGTATGAATCAGTCTGTGAATGTTTTTTTTTTTTTTTTAATTGCAGTGTCGAGAATATCTTCGAATATTCAAGGATGTTCGAGGATATTCGCAAATATCGCGCATGGTGGAGAAAAATCATTTAAAACCCATAATTTGACCCTAAAACACCCCTATATCGCACCTCTGGGGTCAGGGTACTCCACCCTGACCCCCTATACCACTTATAATTTCTATTTTCAGCCCCGGGGACCCTCTCCCATGACATAAAATGGCAACCGCAACTTTCTACTCCGGTTGTGGCCAGCCAATTACAGCACTTCTATTTGTGCGCACATTCATGAAAATTCATGAATATTCACAATTTATTTGAGGCAAGAGATATACAAATTTGGATTTTCCTTAATTTACCATAAACAACTGAATGGATTTGCACCAAATAACCAAAATCACAATCTGCCTACCGAAAGCTAGTTTTCTGCCAAATTTGGTGTAATTTGGTCTGGTGGTTTGGACTATAGTCGTGTCTAAAGCTCCTATGGGAATTAACATGGGAAACTCAATTTTTTTTAACCCTCCACCTTTTCTCAGTCTCTGATTGACAGATCTCCTGAACCTTTCCATACACAACAAGAATCACCGGGTCACTTAGTTTTGGAAGATTTTGTGAAGATTCGGCAAACTATGGCAAAGATATAGGCAAGTCAAAAAACACTTTTTCTATGGAAACATGGTCCTAACTATATATATATATATATATAAATATCCACTGAAAAAAACAAAGGTTACAGGGACGTTATAGTTAGGTTCAGAATTTACTCATACAAAACCACAGAAATTCAGCAGTTATAGTTAGAGTTCTTTCAAGTAACGAAAACTCGCACCCTAAGGTAAATATTACTCGTGCCTTGCCATGCACAGTTGTCTCCACAATAATTTAATTGCAAATATTGCAGTGAGAATATGAAAAATGGCATATAATATGTAATCAATTATATATTATGTGGAGTAATTAGCTGTGCATGGCAAAGGCGCAAGTCATAGTTACCTTAGGGTACGAGTTTTCATTACTTTACTTGCAGCCAAGCCACAGCAAACAGCTATGTCCCAGGGGTTGGAGCCCCCAGGACATAGCAGGAGCTGGCCCTTAGGGTGGCAGTCCCCAGGGCCATCTGTGGCTCCATGAGGGCAGCAGCACGGCCCCCCTCCGATGAGAATAGCCCGGGAGTGAAGTGATCCCCAGGGCTCGGTGGTCCCAAAGGGACCCCTTTCTATTTTTATAAACTTTGGCCCAGGGAGTGGTGGTCCCTGGAGTGCCTCGGGTGTGGTAGTCCCCAGGGTGTGGGGGGCCACGGCCCCCTGCATGTATTTAATAAGAAGCCCTGGGAGATGGGTGTCCCCAGGGTAGGGGGGGCTGTGGGCCCCTGCATATTTTAAAAGAAAGCCCTGGGTAGGTGGCAGTCCACGGGGGCCATGGGCTCCCCCGCATATTCATAGTGAAAGTCCTGGGGAGCTAACGGTCCCTAGAGCAGCGGGAGGACCATGGGCCCTCCCACATAGATAAAAATTAAAGCCCTTGGGAGGTGGTGGGTCCCTGGGCAGCGGGGGGCCACAGGCCCCCCACATGTCACAAAATAAAAGCTTTGGGGAGGTGTTGGTCCCTGGAGATGTGGATGGCCAGGAGCCCCACACACAAAATTTTTAATGGCCCCAGGACCTGGCCCACCAGGGGGCCTATAAAAATACGAGCACAGGAGCCCACAGTTGTTTTTTTCTTCATTTTTTTGCCGCAAATTTGCTAAGCTTGTGAACTCGCGGCCAAAAAATAATTAACATTTTTCTTATTTTGGTCTGGTTAGTTCTCTCAGGGACCACTGCCCACCAGTGTTAAGGGGTCAGGGTGTCCTTATCCTGGCCCCTTTTATTTTATTTTTACTTTTTTTCTTGGACTCGGGTCAAGCCAAGTCCCAAGATGGCTGCCAACACTTCCTGGTTTGAAGTGTTGGCAGCCAATCAGAGCTGTGCACGGATTTACTCTAAAAAAGCGAAAGCGTAATTTGCAGACCGACAGCAAGCTTTCTGCCAAATTTGGTATAATTCCGTCCAGTGGTTCGATCTGCAGTCACATCTAAATAATCCTATGGAAAATAACATTGGAAACAAAACGTTTTTTAAGCCCCCTTTTTCTCGGCCCCCGCTTGACGGACCATCCCGAAACTTTCCATGCACAAGAATCCCTGCAATACTTTTTTTTATAAACTTGTGATGATTTGTCCAACTGTGCCAAAGATATAGGCAAGTCAAAAAAATATTTTTCTATGGAAACATGGTCCTAACTATAACTACAACTACCTACTGGCGACCACCACTAGGTAATAAATATATATATATATATATTTATATATATATATATATATATATATATATATATATATATTTATATATATATGTACATACACAAAATGACGCTCTAACCATGTGGTGCTGGTGCCAGGAGGGGAGACCGCTCTCCTTAGTCCTTTTACAATCCAAAGGAAATTTGCACCGTACTCAGTGAACTCTTTCAATCCTTTATTTTAAAACAGGTTGCAACAGTTTTAAAATAAAGGATCAAAAGAGTTCATGGAGTGCAATGCAAATTTCTTTTGGATTGTGATGTATATATATATATATATATATATATATATATATATATATCAAACCTAGTGGCGATTGCCACTAGGTAGTTGTAGTTAGGACCTAGTTTCTATATAAAAAGCATTTTTTTACTTGCCTACATCTTTGGCGCATCTTGATGAATCTTCACGGAACTTTACAAAAAATTTGCCAGTCACATCAGCTGCTGATTGGAATGTTTGGGGGTGATCTGTCAAGTGTGTGGGTGAGAAAAAGTGGGAGTCCCAAAACACCTTTCCCCCATTCATTTTTCTATAGGGATTTTGAACGCCGATAGCGCCAGAACTACTGGACGGAATGACACCAAATTTGACAGAAAAGTAGGTCCTGGTTCAGAAGGAAGCCCTACTTTAAGGTAACTATAACTTGCGCCCCCACCATGCGCAGTTTTTTCATCAAATATTTTACTGCAACTACTTAATTTACATTACCAATAATGTTATCAAAGATGTCATGAGTGCTGTAATTTGTGGGGTAATTAGCAGTGCTTGGCGAGGGCACGAGTTATAGTTACCTTAGGGCACGAATTATAGTTATTTGAGATAACTCTAGCTTTAACAGGTGAATTTCTATGGTTTTCTATGTTTAAAGTGTGAGCCTAACTATAATGTCCTTGTAACCTTTGTTTTTTTTAAGTGAATATATATATATATATATATATATATATATATATATATATATATATAGTAAACTATTGATAGGATTGGCAGCTGGTTTAGAATGAAAATGCACCTATCCCGATCACCTTACTTAGATATAAGCCTTGTAAGGAAACAAGAAACAAGTATTTATGAATCCATGTGTGCACAAATCACAGCACCTTCCACCAAGGTGCTATCTCAAGAGAGTTAAGATAATAGATATTTTGATAGTGCACCACTTAAAGTAGAACAATAAAGTCCAGTTAGTCCATGTGGTCACATGATCATCTTCTTTTTATTTAGTTTTCCTTGCACATAAAAATACATCAGCCAACGCGTTTCGTCCTTAACAAGGGACTTCTTCAGGGCTTATGTATAAGTAGTAATAGATATCATCTCTCATGCTGATTATTGAGGTCATCGATGCCCACAAAACGTAATGCAAGAGTAACAAGCGTCTAGGTTGCGAGGCGAGGACGCCTCATGTTGCCGAGGTTATGCCAGTCCTGGAGGGGATGTGTCTAAAAAGACTTTAAGTCGTGCACTATCTAAATATATATATATATTTTGTATTTTAATTTTGTAATTTTTTAATAACAAATCCTAAACATTATCTCCACACCCACTAAAACGCATTTGATATATTAAAGCTGAAACCTAGAAAATATCATACAAATCTTAAACTTCCCTTATCTAAACCTATACTGTCTACTAACTAAAATACTACAATATATAGGAAAACAAAACTGAAATACAAATGTTCACAGCAGTTGTGACATCTGCTCTATTGCCTCCTCTAAGTTGGATAAGAGGATGCACTGATGGCCATGCTCCTCACTGATAGCATCCACTTTCTGGTGTAGTCTGTGTAGTTCACATATTACATATTACGGTGTAGTAGAACACCGATTCCCCTCAAGGGTGCCTCCTGGACTGTGTGGGCAGATGTTGTGTGGTTTCAGGGGGAGCCGGTGCAGAAATACTTTGGGCCGGCTGTGTCTGGCTGACTTGAGGCTGCTCTGGGCTTGCTTGGGCCGACTCTGGCCTGGCTTGGGCCTGCTCTGTCCTGCCTTGGGCCTGTTTAGTCCTGGCCAGTGGGCAATGCTGGCTTTGCAAATGTGGTTGGTTAAGCAATGTTTCACAATCTCGCCGTCCTTGCATGCTCATACAGCTTTTGCATCTTTTTGTATTCCTTGGTGACCTTCCTCTCATGTCGGTAACATTCCAGGCACATTTCAAAAGTGCGGGTCTCATCAGCTGTCGTGTTGTCCAGGGCGGGGATAGAAATAATTAGATTGCACAGACGTCTGTGAGAAATAGTATAACACAATCATATGTTCCTGACCAGACCAATACCAGCAATAGGGATAGATATCTGGACAATATGTTGTCACTACATAGACATCACCAACGTGAACCTGGAAAACTGAGTCAAGTGAAATCCTTGTGAGTGCACAAAATGTAACAAAATGCACAAAATGTAACAGTACTGACAATGAAATAGATACCATATCATACAGAACCAATTTCTCACACTCATGGAGATGTCCTAATCTACAATTTGACACATGAGCCTGGTTACCCTAATTTGGGACTTAGAGCTGCATCCTGCAAATGTAGTATTCTTTGATCATGAACATAAGTGTAAGTGTATAAGGTGATACAGTACAGACAGCGTGGCTTGCCTGTGCATGCCTCATCTGGACTATCACACAGCTGCACATGTTGCTGCTTTCACACACTCAGTGTCAGATAGTCAAGAAATGGATGTGGGGTTGCTATGTACTTTCTGTAGAACATGATTGGGGGACATTAATAACTTTTAGCCACAGGTAATACAGAAATACAGAAATGTCACCAGTATCTCTGGTTTCAGATTTGTAGAGAAAATCATGATAAGTCATACTTAAACATATTCATGTGCACATATCATCTCAAGGTTTCATTTAGAGCCATACATTATTATTAACTGAATAAAGCATCTCAGTTGTGTGCATCTGCTTGAAGGACTAGTCATCTGGTGGAAAAATGTACTTGATATGGCACATGGACCTTTGCTCTATAACCATGAGGGAAGCTCAAGTACCACTGAGACTGGATCACAACAGACATACCTCATAGTAGGCTAACACATCAAATTTATGAATGTCCATCATATGATTAGCAAACACATAAACAGACACAAATGTAGGTATGTCATTGGTTGTCAGTCATGGCCCAAACACACTACTTATAAAGATGTAGGCCCACACATTAAACATATGCTGCAACTACCATAACTTATTGACCACTGGCGTACATGTTGACATATTTGGTTACAGAGACAGTTTTGATTTCTGCAAACATAGTATGCGTAACACAGCAGGTATGCTTGACCACCAGTTTGGTCTGTGAAACAGAAATATCTCACCTGGAGACCCCTAAAGTGTGCCGCATGTCTAAACCCATGAGTGTCTCCTGACCTAGTTTGGCCAGGTAGCTCACTCCCCGCGCAAACAGAACCACCAAGCCGTGCCCATGTCTCCCCCTCCTCGTCCTCGCTGCTTCTAGGGATCGAGGCCCTCCTGACCCCGATCCGCTAGAGTGTTTTCCTCTGTTTAGCTCCTCTTGCTCTGTCAAGCTTTTCTCTGCTCTCCTCTGCCTTTTTTCTGCCTTTTCTCGGCTTCCACTCTCTGCCACTTTCTCATACTTACTTCACTCATCCCATTTCATACTTTTCTATCTTTTTCTATTCTTTTTCTCGCTCTTTTGGGCCTTTTTGCCCTCTTTCACTCTTTTCCTCTTTGTGCCGTTTCCCCCTCCTTTTTCCCACTCCCCCACCCCCCTGCACTCCCATTCGCCCTCACCTCCCGCCTCCCAGCTGCTCCTCCCTCCCCCCTCCCTTCTTAATGGCGGTCGCTGCATGCTAGGTTGCGTGTCTCCTGACCTAGTTTGCCGGGTAGCTCACTCCCCGCGCGCACAACACCACCAAGCCGTGCCCGTGTCTCCCCCTCCCCGCCCTCGCTGCTTCTAGGGATCGAGGCCCTACTGACCCCGATCCGCTAGAGTGTTTTACTCTGTTTAGCTCCTCTTGCTCTGTCAAGCTTTTCTCTGCTCTCCTCTGCCTTTTTTGTGCCTTTTCTCGGCTTCCACTCTCTGCCACTTTCTCATACTTACTTCACTCAGCCCATTTCATACTTTTCTATCTTTTTCTAATCTTTTTCTCCCTCTTTTGGGTCTTTTTGCCCTCTTTCACTCTTTTCCTCTTTGTGCCGTTTCCCCCTCCTTTTTCCCACTCCCCCCACCCCCCACGCCCCTATTCGCCCTCACCTCCCGCCTCCCAGCTGCTCCTCCCTCCCCCCTCCCTTCTTAACGGCAGTCGCTGCGAGCTAGGTTGAGTGTCTCCTGACCTAGTTTGGCCAGGTAGCTCACTACCTGCGCGCACAGCACCACCAAGCCGTGCCCGTGTCTCCCCCTCCCCGCCATCCCTGCTTCTAAGGATCGAGGCCCTCCTGACCCCGATCCACTAGATTGTTTTCCTCTGTTTAGCTCCTCTTGCTCTGTCAAGCTTTTCTCTGCTCTCCTCTGCCTTTTTTCTGCCTTTTCTCGGCTTCCACTCTCTGCCACTTTCTCAAACTTACTTCACTCATCCCATTTCATACTTTTCTATTATTTTCTATTATTTTTCTCGCTCTTTTGGGCCTTTTTGCCCTCTTTCACTCTTTTCCTCTTTGCGTCATTTCCCGTGCCTTTTTCCCACTCCCCCCGCCCCCGCACCCCCATTCGCCCTCACCTCCCGCCTCCCAGCTGCTCCTCCCTCCCCCTCCCTTCTTAATGGCAGTCGCGCGCAGCGGGCGCACCGATGGCGCGCCAGAGGCATGTCCGTCTGCGCCCGTCTGCGCCTGGAGCGCGCCCAGCACCAGACCCCTGGACCTCGCAACAACCACATCCCCAGCATCCGCTACGACGCCGACGCCCTCCGCGCACTCAACTCCGGCCGAGACGCCACCTGTTTTCAGGCCTCTCAAAAAAGCACGCACGGACCCTTCTCCTGCCACAACTGCAGCTTCACCTGCACCAGGGCCCACAAACCTACCAGGACCAATACAAACCACCTCCGCTGCATACTCCTCAATACACGCTCAGCGTACAAACACGTCGTCGAACTCTGGGACCTGCTCGACTCCTCCACCCCGGACGTGGCCTTTCTAACCGAAACCTGGTGGAACGACTCCGCAGCACCCAACATCGCCATAGCCATCCCGGACGGATACAAGGTCTCTCGCAAAGACCGCACCAACAGAACCGGAGGAGGAATGGCCATCGTCCATAAAGCCAGCATCGAAGTCAAGACCCTCCCGGACGACTCCTTCAGCTCCACCAAACTCCTACACTTTCAAATCCACACCGACCCCAACACCACGCTCAGAGGAACACTCATCTATAGACCTCCAGGACCCAGGGCACCGTTCAGCAACGCCACCGCCGACCTTGCCATCACCCACGCACTCGCCTCCACGGACTACATCCTCCTCGGGGACCTTAACTTTCTCCTCAAAAACAACAATGACACCAACACCACCACCCTGACCGACAACCTCGCCAACCTCGGCTTCATACAGCTCGTCAACACACCCACCCACACAGCCGGTCACACTCTTGACCCCATCTTCTCCACAAGCACCCACGTCACCTTCAACCATACCACTGAACTCTACTGGACCGACCACCACTGCATCCATTTCACCTTCCAGAAACGGACAGAACACCACCTCACCGAACAACCACCCCTCCGACACTGGGGCAAAGTCACCGAAGACCAACTAACCAAGGCCCTAGCCCAGAAACCTCCCGCCAACGCCACCGACCCTGACACCGCCGCACACAACCTCAAGCTATGGATCAACGACTGCGTCAACCACCTTGCTCCATTCAGGAGGCCCCCCAACAACCAAGTCAACAGGAAAGCCACCTGGTTCACGACCGACCTCCAGGCCTCCAAACGCCTCTGCCGGAAACTCAAGCAAACCTGACTTCTTGAACGCTCTCCAAACAACCACACGGCACTCAAGGATGCCACACGCAAACATCACCAACTCATCAGGCTAGCAAAAAGATCCTCCTTCAAAACCCGCCTAGAAAACAACGCCCACGACTGCAAAGAACTCTTTAACATCGTAAAAGAACTCTCCAGCCCAAGTGCCACCGTCAACGACATCACCCCTTCCCAAGAACTATGCGACGCCCTAGCCACCGCCTTCCACTGAAAAATCACGGACATCCACGACAGCTTCAACACCCTTCACACCTCGGTCACTCCGACTCCACCCCCTACGAAATCCACCCGCTCCGGCCGACTGACCTCCTGGACCAGAGTCAACGATGACGAAACCTGCAAGACCATGAATTCCTTCCACTCTGGATCTCCATCAGACCCCTGCCCACACCACATCTTCGACAAAGCAGACACAGCCATCACACCACACCTACGGAAGGTCATTAACATCTCCTTCGAAACTGCAAGATTCCCGGAAAGCTGGAAACATGCTGAAATCAACTCCCTTCTCAAAAAACCAAAGGCGGACCCCAAAGACCTGAAGAACTTCTGGCCCATCTCCTTGCTCCATTTCCCGACAAAGGTTATCAAGAAAATCATCAACACACAGCTCACTCAGTACCTCGAAGACAACAACATCCTCGACCCCTCCCAATCCAGCTTCAGACGAAACCACAGCACCAAAACCGCCCTCCTCGCCGCCACAGACGACATCAGAAGCTACCTCGACAATGGAGAAACATCAGCCCTCATCCTCCTAGACCTATCAGCCGCCTTTGACACTGTCACCACACTCTAAAAATCCACCTCCTCGAA
Organism: Pleurodeles waltl; assembly: GCF_031143425.1. Lineage (NCBI taxonomy): Eukaryota > Metazoa > Chordata > Amphibia > Caudata > Salamandridae > Pleurodeles > Pleurodeles waltl. The sequence continues at coordinate 524,942,547 of NC_090442.1, forward strand.
GCAGGAATCCAAGAACAGGCCCTTGAATGGACCACATCCTACCTCACCGGCAGAACCCAAAGAGTCCGCCTCACCCCATTCCAATCTAAGGCCTACAACATCATCTGCAGCGTACCCCAGGGCTCAACCCTCAGCCCAACGCTGTTCAACATCTACATGGCCCCCCTCGCACACTTGGCCCATCAGCACAACATCAACATCATCTCCTATGCCGACGACACCCAACTCATCCTCTCCCTCACCAAGGACCCACGCACCGCCAAAACCAATCTCCACGAGGGACTGAAAGCCATCGCCGACTGGATGAGAGACAGCCAGCTAAAACTGAACTCGTACAAAACAGAGGTCCTCATCCTTTGGACAACCCCCTCCGCATGGGATGACTCATGGTGGCTGGCCTCGCTGGGCTTCCCCCCGACACCCACCGACAGCGCACTGAACCTCGGCTTCATCCTCGACTCATCCCTCTCCATGTCAAAACAGGTCAACGCCGTCTCCTCCTCTTGCTACAACACCCTCCGCATGCTTCGCAGAGTCTACAAATGGATCCCAACCAAAACAAGAAAAACAGTAACCCAGGCCCTCGTCAGCAGCAGACTCGACTACGGCTACGTACTCTACGCCGGCATTCCTTACAAATACATACAGCACCTCCAAAGCATCCAAAACGCCTCCGCCCGACTCATCCTTAACATCCCTCGCCACAGCCACATCACCCCTCACCTAAGAGATCTTCACTGGCTCCCCGTCAACAAGAGGATTACCTTCAAGCTCCTCTCCCACCCACACAAGGCACTCTACAACACCGGACATACCTACCTGAACAGCAGAGTCAGCTTCCACACCCCCACCCGGAATCTCCGCTCCACCAACCTCGCCATCGTCTCCATCCCCCACATCCGGCGCAGTTCCTCCTGCGGCAGATCCTTCTCTTACCTCGCTGCCAAGACCTGGAACACCCTTCCGCCTGACCTAGGACGGACCCAGGACATACTTCCCTTCAGAAGACTCCTCAAACCTGGCTCTTCGAGCAGTAGCAGCACAACCCCAGAGCCTTGAAACCCTCACTGGTGTGTAGCATGCTTTATAAATAGATTGATTGATTGATTGATTGAATGACGCTGTATTTCGGTAGAACATATGTTGTAGGATCACAATGTGTGTGAATCTGATTCCAAGACACCTATACTGTCCATGTTTGATAATCATGGCTGTGTAGAAATAAAGCACACCATTTGGACAAGTTTTCTGCACAGATTGGGACATTAAAACTGATCTCTACCCAGACTTGCTTAGGAACACAGATTTCACAGTGCTACGACATGAATTGACTCCAGATCTTATGGTTTGTGCCACTTATTATACCAGGTTATGTGTCTGTGTGGAAAACATGCAGAGTGTATGTCAGCTGATGCTCATTGTGCCCAAAACAACATTGCTATAGATGTGCCACTCTCAGTACATAATAAAAGGTTTTTACTGACTGTGGCCCTGCTTGCATACACCTTACTGTCTCAAAATTCTTAGGGGGTTATTTTTTTGCATCACTTTTGCACCACGTAATGTGGTACATGGGTGATGCAGGACCCTGTATCAGATTTATGAGGTGGCGCATAGCCACCCTGCATGACTTTGAGTGGCCTCATAAATCTTGAGTAAGGCTGCGCAATTCTCTGTGTTGCCCCAGATTTACATAATCATGTAAATCTGGGGAAGCGCAAAATCCTTACGCCTCCTGAGGTGAGTCGTAAATTTATTTCTCCCCGTTTTTTCCTTATTCTACATTGTGCTGCATTCTGCAGCAGTAATAGAAAGAGGAAAACGCCTTTTAAGATTGGTTTTGTACAGGAAGGTGCCCGTTCCTGCACAAAAACCCTCCTGCATGATGCAAGGGTGCCTGTTTTGGCACAGGGCTGCCAAAACAGAACTATTGCAGGGAGAGAGGCCAGGAATACATAAATGCAGTGCATTCCTGCCTTTTAACTTTGGTGTAGACCGCACAGCAAGGTGACTTGCTGCACTGCCCAATGCCAAAATCCTGTAAATGAGGGTCTTAGTCCATGAGCTGTCCCAAACAAACTTTGGGCAGGTTCTTTACTGAATCACAGACTGACAGCTCATTGATGGTAGCTGAGTGTTACCTCCCACCACACATCACAATTAATCATTTGCACAAAGATCATACATAGACATTCTAATGGTACATACATGTACTATTTACACTTACTGGTAGCATGAAGGTTCTGAAAGAATTGCACTTCTCCTCGTGAGAATGGAAGAGGTCCACCTAGAAGACATGAAAGAGGATGAAGCATTGTAAATATTGCTTTAACATATGTTAACATTTTATTAGATCCCAGTATTTCAGAAGTACACAACAGTAGAAACACACATATGCAATATGCCCATCTCATTGCATGCATCTAGTCCATTTGCAGGCCTCAGGAGGCTGAATGCTGGACTTCAAAGATGTGGTTGATTGAGTAATACTGGCCAGCATACTGGCAGAGTCCAGTGTAACATGACACATGGGTGACATGATTGACCCTAAGAGTAATAAAGGGGCATAATATTGAGCTTCTTGCACAGCACTAGTGTCACTTTTAGTGACGCTCTAGTGGTGCTAATCATGAAATCATATATATGAGGTGATGCAAAGCCACTTTGGGTGGCTCAGAATGGCCTCATAGATATGGAATAAGGCAAGGCAGTAAAAAGAGCTGCATTGCCATTTTCTCCACTAGGGAGGTATTACATGGGCCTGGTAGAGGCTGTTACCATGCAACACCCATGAATATCGACACTTCCCCAAATTTCCAAAACCAGGTAGACCTGGGGATGGGCAAAGACCGTATGTCTCCCCCGAGAAGGAACAGCAAGAAGATATGACTTGATTTCTCTTCGTTTTTTCCTCTTTACATGTGTGCTGCAGTGCCACCAGTGCAGGGTCAAGGAACAGGAATGCACCGTCTTGGATGAATACCGAACATTCCTGCCCTTACAATTTGGCATCAGTCACTGCAGCAGGGCTACTTGCTGTGCTGGTCTATGCCAAATCCACTTCAATGAGGCACTAGGTTCACTAGTTTACATAGGGCCTTATTACGACCTTGACGGAGGAGTTTCCGCCATCACAAATGTGATGGATATCCTGTCTACCATATTACGATCTCCATTGAAGATAATGGGATCGTAATACGGCGGATGGAATATCTGTCACATTTGTGATGGAGGAAAACCCCTCCGTCAAGGTCGTAATAAGGCCCAAAATCTCATCATACATATTTATACTGATATACAGTTTGTGAACCACTATTTTGTTGAAAAACACAAATGAAATACAGTTCATGTTTTGGTTTTGCATTTCAGATAAAGGTACATCACAATATGCAGCTAGAACATACATACATACCAACAACTCTACCAATCTCAAGTCTCAGGTAGTCGATCATATCGGCCTCCCTTGTGATGACATCCGCCCATCAGTGCTTCATCTGGTGGGTTTTCTATGGGACCTCGAATGTACCTGCACCCATCACTCTTTCTTGTCCTTTGCAGGGTATCCCTGGCTCACACTGCCACCAGCCGCAAGCATCTTAACATCTTATCACAACTTCAACTTTATTTGTGTCCTGTGTACAGCAGCACACATTGATGGAGCTAACAGAATATTTAGATTATCAGTAAGACACACTGTTACTGTCACATCCATTGCTTCATGCAACATTTGCATCCTTGCTTCCTTGCATCCTTGCTTCATGGGGCAAGTGTGCCTGCATTGGCACTTGGTAACTAGCCCAGCGCACACACAGGGCAAGAGGCAAGATCTCAAAGTGTTATGTTAAATGCCGTACAATTCTTGCTCTGTGCTCTCAAATATAGTTGTGGCATGGGGAGACTATCTGTGCTGCACTGTGTGGCCATGCCTAATATATGCCTCTCTGTTTCCACTCACAGAACATCATGTAGACTGTACTGTGATCCACATATGTTGGACAGAAACCAACGTCATTGTCATAACCCCCTCATGCACCATCTGTGTAGTGGGCCTAGCATGCAAGGCTCATGTTGTGTTACCCCCTTGGCATGTTATGAGGTGCTACAAAACCTAGATTGATTGTCCCCAAATGTTGCAAATCCTTCACAATCAAAACTGTTGTATTACCCCTGTAGTGCCCTACAGCGCTTATGATTGTATGACCATTGTTCCCCATTACCTGTGATTTCATTGCACTTGAGTCACAGGAAGCATCTCCCAGAACCGGTGAACCACTGCTACTAGGGCCTTGGAGTTGTTTTACTTTGTGCACATTTGAGCTTAAAAGATACGTTTGTTTCCTGGTTGATTGGTTCCAACCATCAGATGGCACCTGCCCTTCCTATAAGGTCAAAGCCAAAGTACTAACATTTTTTTCCTTCAGGACTCTTGGAGAACCTTCCAGGCTGACACGTACTCCATGTGCCCCACATGAACTACTACTTCTGTTTCACACTGTACTTGGTATACATACCAGCCCCAAACCTGAGGCCCTTGCTTGGTTTATTCACCCTGCGGAACAAGGTTCACCTGTCCCACTCACCTGAACAGTGAGCCAGAACCGAGCAGTGCCCTGGTGTACTGTAGTCCATGTTAAACCAGTGATTCCCGTGGGTCAGCTCTGTCAATGCCTTCTTTGTCTCCACCCCTGCACAGCTACTCCAGTTCCCCAGTGACTCCCTGAGTCAAGGCCTCAAGATCCTCTTCTAATTTCTGACAAGTGGAAGAACTAGGCTACTTGATATCAGATTAGTGTGCACTAATCGTTCTACATTGGTAAGCAGGAATGAGTATCAGCTTCCTGAAGACTATAGACTTGTCTCCTGTCCCTTTCTATGATTTCCTCCAGCACACCATGTCAATTACTGCTCTGCACTCTTCTTGCTACATTGGAACTTGAACTGAGAATTGTGCATGCACCCAAGACTTTGGCTCTGTGTGTCTCTGATGAACAATAGTCCCAACAGAAAGCAGTTCAGAGAGCTTGATATTTGCATGAACCTTGTAAGTAAACCTGTGTTCCAAGTTTAACCTGGGGAGTGTCAGTAACTCCAATCTGTATTCCAAGACACTCATTTGAGTGTTGGAAACTGCAATCAGTATTTTGAGTTTGTCCTTGGGAGTCTCAGATATTCCAATCTGTGGTCCTGGTTATTCTGTTCACATACCGTGTTTCTAAAGAAGCCTGTAGGTGCATGTCACTGAGGTTAATGCATTGTCAATGTATATACAGGCCTGTTAGTGTACTGATGGTAACTGCCACCTCTTGTCATTTTCAGTTTAGTACATCCTTGCAAAACCAGAGGTTCTGGTCCCGTACAAATCTACCTCACAAACACAGAAGACCTCAGGAGTGGCAATCCCTGTTACTCAGTGTTGCCCAGCTGCAGAGCAAATCAAGTAACACAAGTCTCTCTTGTTCTTATTTTATCCCAAACCCCCTTTCCTCAAGAGGCAGTGTGGGATCTAAGGAGTTTTTGTTCCTTGATGCTATGTGGTGATAAGAGGGATAGGAGGTTCCAGCATTCACTTTAGCATTGTCTCCCTGATTGGGACCAGGTGAGTGCATGGCAGTCATGAAGTACAGGACACTCACTCAGTTATTGCATTCTCTTTGGTACTACACGTACTTTGGACTGTGGCAGGTTGTACGTAGCTGAACACATTGTAGCAGCACACACACTCTCAGAATGTGCACACTATTCCACATTGCTAAATTTCAGTTGTGTATGTCTTGCCCAGGCACCTGTGTCTGGCACATGAAGTTGATATGCATACATATTTTGTTCTACATGATGTTGTGCTAGGGCGAGTGTAACACCCAGCTACAGACCTTTGGTATAGGCCTAAATCAAGTTGAGGAGATGTGAATGTTTTTATGCTTACAGTGACTGCGTTCTTAAACCCTTGAAAATTTGAGCCTTGACTGATAAGGAGAGTAAGTACACCATTGAGGAGACACTCATCTCACACATCTCTATTGCATTACCTTTGTATTCATATTGGCTTTTCTGGCCTAACACGTGTTTTAATCATGATTCAGTGCCCTGTGTAGATTATGTGGTTTTATTCATTCACCAAAGTGAAATGACACATTACTAGTCACTGATGTTCTCTAGCTACTGCCATTGACAGATTAGTGAGTAAATGTCAATGTGGAACATCCCAGTGTACACGTTACAGTGTTTTAGGCCCACTGTGTGCACAAGACAGAAGGGCCCAGATATTTGGGAATGTGGCACTGTACAATACAGCAAGTTACCCATCAGCACTGCACTGCATCACTGAGAAAGAGCAGTGGTGGACAGTACTTAGGCCATTCAGCACAATCCTGACTTTTACACCTGTACTGGCACTCATGGGCTGCCTAGCACAGGGACAAGCACACTTGCAACATGGTGCTTGTGTGCCTGCATTTCATGTGAATTGACTTTGTGCAGGAGGGGCCACTTTGTTGCACAGGGTGAACCCTTAGAGGCCTGATAGTCTCTGTATACGTACCACGGAATGCCCACACATAGATTGCAAGAGTTTCTTGGGTTACTTAAGTTATTTTTCTTGGTACATGACCTGCAAATGGCAACTGATTGACACATTTCACAGTTTACCTGGTGTGGGATACATGAAATGAATGGTGGGGTTGCATAAGGACACACACACACAAAAGCCATGGAACCCCTCCCTTGTACACAGTAATGCAACACTGCATTGTGCACAGCCTTGCATTGCTCTGGATCTTTACACCATTCAAAGGCACACACAGTGGCTTTGCCTGTCTTAACATGTGTAACTTGGGCGTTTGAATTGCACATGTGCCATGATGTATGGTGCAAGCATGAGGCACGACTCTCATACTTATAACCCTATCTCGGTTGACAGAAACAGAGATGGCTATTTTGTCATACATTTACTGTTAGTAAGTCTGTTATGTACTTGATGTTCTTACCAACAAGTAGGCCATTCCCATATCGCCCATCCCGGAATCGCTTATTGATAATGGAGTGCCTGAAAAAGTAGGCATCATGAGCACTCCCAGGGTACTGGACCAGCACAATTGTCAACATCCCCAGATGGCCCATGATTGCCTGGACAAAACACATGCTTCCTTCTCCTGCACTGCCTATGTGGTGGGGATGGAGGTGGTCTCCTCGCAACACCCAGCTGAAGAATGAGCACCTCCACGGCATAGTCGAGCTTGCCAAACTGCTTTGTGGGTTTGTTTCTTTATGTACTAGAGCCACAGCATAATTTCTTACACCTGGATTGCTGATGCACAGGTATTTTGATGCATATTAGGCTCTGTGTGCTGCTTGCAGACGATGTGTCACATGTTGAAAAAAACATAAATATCACTGTGTCATTTTTACATTCGAATTTGCAAGGAAATGGCTCACTTGCATCTTTTAAGATTTGCTTGGCGCAGCTGATTCTGGAGTAGGTATTTTGAAGCAGGTCTTCTAAAATTGATTGGACTACGTGTGTCAACTCATAAATATGGAGTACTGCCTGTGCTGCTGTTGCATCAAAAAAAAGATGCAACGGCAGCGCAAGGCTTTCATAACGATGCCCCATCAATTGTTTATTTTTACAAAATTTTGTATTTCTTTTAAATGTCAAATAATTACATGAAAACAATTTACAAGATTTTCACACAACCCTGGTTCTGACATCAACAGTGAAAGGATGCAACTGATTTAATCAAAACACAGTGCGACCAAAAGCATCCTTTGTGGCGCAAGCACAAGAACAGGGAGGAAAGCCACTGAATGAGGAGCAGGTAGCTGAGATTTGAAAGAAAGCCATCCAAACAAGAGCAAGGGGTCGATACAAAGTGCACTCTAATACTCTCTAATTCTATACTGAATACAACAGATCTCTTGCCAACAGAAAACTAAAGCTGACTGCAGCGCAGACCTTAAAATGTCACTTGAATAATGAAAAAAACATATTGGCAATTTAGAATTACTTGTTTATTCCATTAAGAGAAGGCGGTTGTGTTTTAGATACAGGTAAAAAGTCCTTCACATATGAAAAGTTCAATTTCTATCTAAATATCACAATTTACATTCTTGAAACTCTAAAATATGGCAAAAACAAAGATAAATCAGATAATGGGCTCCTGGCATTTGGTGTGAGATTTGCATCTTATTTGCATGATGAGACAAAGTTCAATTAATGTATTATTGAAATGCACACTTCCTGAGAAAAGCAAAAAACGGATTCAAGACATTTTGCCAATTGTTAACGCTAGCTCCATACGCAGCATGATAATAACATTCTATCTGGAAGATGGGACGTTTATTAAATGAGGAAACTGGAATTTTCAAGACAATTAGTCATAGAATTTGAGAACATGACAAACGCTTCTTTTGATGGCTAACTAAGGAGGCGCATACATGATTGAAATTTTAGTTTGATCAGAACAGTTTTGAGTTGTAGAACCAGCTACATTCATAGAGCTATACCAGCATGTTGTAGAAACAGCAAGAAATGGGTTTACAAATCAGTAAAGAAACCATTATGCAGCTATACCAGCGTTTTGCGGGGGGCAAAGTGCACATCTAAAATGGCTCATATTAGTGCATACACTGACTTTCAAGAACGCATTACAGAAAACATTGCCTTTTAAGAAAACCAGATGTCTGCGGAAAAATAATTGTGATCAGAAAGATTTGTAACTCTAGCTAATAACTATCCAATTGCTGTGTCTCTGTTGTAGTTTGCTAATTGTTTGGAAAGTTTCTGGAAAGTTTGGCAAAAAATAACTACAGTTAAATGATATTCGGGCAAGCCCAGGCTTACCAACAACTGGGGCATCTTGTTTTGGCGATCTGAAGTAGCCTAAGCTAAAACGTGCATCCTGCTTTTTTTTTCCTCTCTCCAGGGTGAACAAACTACATGCAAGTCAAAATAATACCATTTGTATTTCTGAAATTATTTCCTACAAAAGTAGCAGTACTATCACGAAAAAAGTTTGAACATACTTTTCCACAATTACAGTTTCTCCCATTTTGCAGATTTTGGATTCCCTTTAAGATTGAGTGTATTTCATCTTCCATTGCTCCTTCAAAGCTTGACCTCTGCGCTGGGACTTCGAGCCGAGGCTCCAATTAACGTCAGTTGCGCTGGCGCGTTCAGTGATGTGAACTTTGGTGCGCTGGTAACTGAACTGAGACCAACATCTAATGCTGTACGTCACCGAACGGCGGTCTGCCTGAGAATGACTTCGGGTTATGAACAATCCGAGTTTGGCTCCTTTTCCGTTGGGAACCTTTATACAAAAGTTGCATACATCTAGGCCACGATTCGCAGCGCTTTGCTTCGGAGGTCACTTTTGTGCGCGCCACAATTTACACATGCAAACATCTTCTGACTTTAAGCAAAAAGGCTAGCAGTTGCATAAAAATATTCCAATTACACAAATAAAAAACAGCCCTCCCTGCCCTCGCCAACCGGTTACGGTATGTTTCACCTTATCTGTAGCTGAGAATGAAGAGGAGGCTGCGCTCTGGATGATACTAGAGCATCCGCTGAGAGCGCATGATTTGGAGTGTTACGCGCCTTTGTGGAAATGTGGCGGAGCCTGAGCACAGCAAACACATTTCACTGGTAACAAAAAAATATATAAATTGAGGCACTTAAAACTATAAGGCAGCCCGCGCTATTAACTGTGTAGACGCGACCATAATGATGCTCTCCCCGGGCCCTCGGAGATAATAAAGGCATGGATTCCAGTGAAGTTAACAAATGCATCGACCCCGTGGCATTTGATGTAGGAACTTTTTCTCTTTAATTTGGCCTCCTAATAGCCCTTAAAGTCCCTGCCTGGGTCATGTACACGCAGGGAACCTTTGAACGAGCTGCTGGCAGATGCTCCATTGTCGCAGTTGTTTTTCCTTCGGGGATGCACATTAGGTTAAAATATCACAAATAGCAGCTATTAAAGCTGGCCGCAGCAGTCATATGTTTTCATGGCTGCCAAAGGAAATGTGACACGTTTAGGAAACCCTTTCATTGACTGGAGCACGCAGGTCTCGGGGCAGCCATTTAATAGCACGCAGCACGCTGCCCAGCGTCCAGAATGCACCAAAACAAAAGGTTACAGTATCACCAGAGAACAATTAATATCCCCAAACACCTCAGGCCCCAGAGCTAAGGCTCTTTCATATTCCTTATTTCAGCACTTGACACGGGATTGGTGGTCAAGGGAGCAACTTCAACACAATACAGTGGCAAAATAATTCGGTTGCTTGTTATCTTGCCGGTGATGTGTTCCCACGTGGAAATTAGTTGGAATGGATGCCTTTATAGTTGTGTTTCATGCTACAAATTCTGTACACTAAAATGCTATAAAAATCTATCATCAAAAGAGTGGGCTTTTTCCACCCACTACAGAAAATAGTGTGACGAGAAACAATATTTTATACCAACAGCTGCGTAGAAAATGAGCAAAGTCAAAATACTTAAAATACTTTGAACAAATTAATTTTTTTACTCGACATATCAATATTAGTTGGGTCAGCATTTTATGTGGAGAATTACCACCTTTAATCAGACCAGTATATTAGAACTCAAGTTAAAGCATTTAATTACACTCCTGATCTTATAGCCTAGGTTTGTTAGTGAGTTGAATATACTGTTAAAATGCAAAGAGCCAACCCCTACATGCCTCAGTAAAGTCAAAACACCTATTCAGGAGGATGGCTCCAATATTTGCACTCTAGCCACTGGTAAACGTGATGTGCTGAAGATTATAAATTTGAATCCAGAAGCGGGTAAACTGCATAACATAAAATGGTTAACAGTAAGCATGCAGTACTTAAACATGGCAGGAGTGCTGAGAGCACACAGGAGTGTAATTTACAACTTCCCAGTATGATGGATCTTTTTAAATTGACTTGAAGCATTAAAGGGAGTTATAAACAATACATTTTAAATCTTGTGAAGCCATCTGACCTCACAATAAGAACCATGAATTAGTGACTGAAGTTAAAAGATTTATTTCAAATTATTAATCAGTCTAGTGTATAAGCATGTCAATAATATATTCAATAGACACAAGATGACAGCTGGCAAGCTGAAATATTGCAATAGGTTCAATCTCAATAGAATTAGATACAAAACAGTAACAGCCACTGCAAAAAAGAAACTGAGAGTAGGAAATAGGTATTCCATAAATAAACTCTGTTTCTTTCTCCTAAGCATGAAATAGTTCTAAAGTCATCTAGCCAGGGCTCTAACTTAAAGTAAGGATAGTTTGTAGAAGGAGTTTCAAGAAGATATGGAAATGTGAGAAGGTGTCAGCATAGTGAAGTCTTCGGTAGAAGTCTTCCTAAAAAAGGAATAAGCGATTAGCCTAAAGCTTCAGTCTTGCAAGAATAAAGGGAACAAAGAGGTCTGTACCTCACAAAGTCTAAGGGAATCTGCTCTAACTTCTAAGAGTGTGGACATAAGTTGAAACTTCAGCAACAATCGTATGTCATTTCACCTCACCAAGAACCAATTATTTCACTTCCGTGGTGTGCATTTGCAACAGTACTTGAGCTTCCCATCCCACAAAACTTAGACAAATACTGCAACCTTGGGCATCTCTCGTTCCTGGTACACAATCAATAGGAGACTTCATCTGCACATTAGGTCTTCGTGGCCCTTGCCAAGATTTCTCTTCTCAGGCCTTACTATCAGTAATTGAATACATACAACAATACTCCTTTCTCTAGCTAATAAACTCAAGAGAACACTCCTACAAAGAAAGGACACACTAACCAAGCAAAGTACAGGCTAACTTTATCTAAACATTCACTGTGCATTTAGAATACAAGACTATACATGCACACATATAACTTTCTGAATAAATGAAAAACAAGCACAGATTGCATGTTTATTTATGCAAATATAACTTGAAGTGTAAATGTAAAACGTGAATAATAAATACAGGTAAGCATTTTAAATGAACATTAACACACACTTTAGAAAGCTTCAGTTTCTCAATGTTTAAAATTCATTAATGCATTTAAATGTTTCACATACATTAATATTATTAAGGCATGCAGTAAACATAATGTCTAATATAAATGAGTAATTGTGCAATGATAATATGTGAAGGATGAAGCCAAAATTATGCTACTGCAGTGCCATACAAAGATCTTTATTTAAAAAAAACCTCTTACTCTAAACAATGCTTATCTCAAACGTACTTAGCCGCCATTTCTAATCCAGTAAAATGCAAGCAGTTTAACACAATGACAAAGAATACCTTAAAAGTGACACCTAGTTCAGCAGTATTTTACAAGAAATGGCAAAGCCAATAGGTCTGGGTTTAATTATTTACCTCTTGGAGTGTGAGCACATAAAAGTCAGACAAAGAAACAATAGGTAGTCTGTATTGAAAGCTTCCCAGCAGTCAGGCCAGTTCTGTTTTTGTTCTTATGTCAAATCAATATCAGATTCTTTAAATTATTTAGACATATGAAGAAAGTAAGGATGCATGGGTGAGGGAAATAAATTAGGTGGCAAGTAGGGATACAGAATAGTCTGCAGAAGAAAGGGTTGAGGAAGGATGGAGAGTCAAGAGATGGGTGACAAGTGGGGTGGGTAAGAAGGAGTGCAAGGGAGAAATGAGGAGTTGGTGGGTGGAGGGACGAAAGAGAGAGACAAGTGGGAAAAATGAAGAGTGAGGCACACAGGATGGAGAAAGGAGATGCAGGCACAATGGCTACTGGTTTAAAAGTTGTCTCCCACACAGTTTAATGCAAGCACTGCACTGGCGGCAAAATATACACTCTAACATCTGATAGGGTCAGGTAATATACACATTATTCTCTAGAGGAGGGGATGAAATATAGAGGGAAAAGTCACAAACCTATGTTTTAAAGAAGCTAATCAAAGGCCAGAGACCAAATACTCTCTCTAACTATCTTGTAAATAAAATATCTATTTGACAACTGTGGTATCAAACTAGATCTTAAAATGAACAAAATAAAACTAAGCCTTTCCTACAGTAACATTGCTCTTGTAGACACTTGGTCTGATTATAAGTTTGACAGATTGTACTCCATCTGTCAAGGTGGTGAAGGACATTACCACCACCATCCTGATGGACTACCGTCTGTCAAATTTAGAGATGACCGCTGGCCCATTGGCCATCTCTGTACCTTGAAGGGAACTTCTGTCATGGTGGTTCCTTCAAGGTACAAAAGTATGTAGGATGCCCACAGTCTATTTTGAAGGCCATCCTACAATCTTTTAACAGTTTTTGTTTTTAAAACACAATCTTCTAAAGTGGGTGTCATGTTGCCTAAGGGGTCGTTCCCCACCTGTAAACAATAAAAAAATGAATGATTCCTGGTGTCTAGAGGTTTCCTCTCCCACTAGCCCCCTGGGGGTAGATCAGCCTAATTACAAGAGGCCGATCTGCCCCTGGGGGGGGGGGGGGGAGAAAAGGCCTTAAAAAATTGCCCCCTGGAGAGCGACCCTTGCTCAAAGGGTCACTCCCCTTATATGTTAATATGAAAACAACAAATTCCCTGGTGTCTAGTGGCATGAAAGGAAAGGAAAGGCCTTTCTAGCTAGCGCTCCCCCCATGAGCCAGTCCCAGGACATAATGGTTACGTCCATGGCGCCTCAACGCCGCAGCCAAGAATGTAACCGTTATGTCTTTGGCATCCAAGAGGTTAATTGATAGGCTATCCATGCAATGGCAAGCGATGAAAAACACAAGAAAGGTAAAGTCCATTTTTATTTCTGTACATCTTATTGTACTTTTTAGAACTGATGACACAAGGTCTTCTAAAATACTTTATTATTCTTTTTATGTGTTTGCATATGTCAAAAACTAAGGTTTCAAAAACTGTTCTTGTGAGACATTAGGTTGTTGGTTGAGGGGGGTCAAACCCTACTCAAGCAACAGTCACAATCCTTGTCAGCGTGAACCACAAAAGTAACTAAACTAAACTGTGCTTATGTTGCTCGAATGTGGATTTATTTTAAAGAAATGAAAGACTAGAGGCGTTTGGCAAAACAGGAACAATTGGTTTAATTAAATGCAGCGGCCAGGATCGCACTGTCTCTCAAAGTTAGAGAGTTCTGAGTGCCATTATATACTATTCTCAAAAGGTCATAAAACAATTATATGCATTCTTTGGAGAATGGAATCCGGGCCTAGTCACAGAGCCATAAATCTGACCATCTGATAAAGTGCGCAGGTGGGGCTCAATCCTGCATGGCCATGATGCGAGCCAGTAGGCAACATGTCCAGATGTCCGGCATGGGGGGCTCATGATCACTATGTGTTGTGTGTGTGTGGTGTGCTGATTGGCTGAGTGTTACTAGCTTCATGTTGCATCTGTGTTCATGGTGTTTTGGGAACGTGCATCCCTCTGGCCAAATGTGTTTTATTAGGGGCCAATCCCCCATGACTACTGTAGTGTTGCTACCTATCTGAGAGATCGATCTGGGTTTTTCCTGTTTGTGCGTTTGTTTATGGCTATGTGTCACCCCACCTGTGATCTGTCAATCAGTTGCTTCAGGCCTAGATCACAGGGCTTGCCTGACCACGTTTTTCTGACTCTGGATTGATGAGGAGGTCACATCGGGTGAAATCCACAACAGTGATGCGGGTGTGTTGTTATGCGCACACTTATCATGGTGTACATTGACATTGGTTTTATCAATATCAACACTTAAACCTCTGCTTGCTTGGCACAAAAGCAGTCAGGCTTAACTTAGAGGCAATGTGTAAAGTATTTATGCAGCACGTAAACAGCTACAAAGTGAAAACACAACACAAGAACAATTCCACACTAAATGAGAAAAATACAGTAAACTTTAATAAATTATGTGACACCAAACCAACAATAATCCAATCAGTAGAACCAAAGTTATGAATTTTTAAAGTTTAAAGTGAAAAGTAGTGCCTACTGTGGACTTCTAGTTGCACAATATCAGGGCAAAGTAGAAAGTTGTGGCCAAATGCAATGGAGCCAGGTTGGGATGCACGAAGCGGATTGGGCCAAGTCTCTGCTTACCTTTGTACTTTCATAAAAACATGTCTGAGAAGGTAAAGCTCTGCGGGGGTAAGGCGGCCGTCGTTGTCCGAGGCGGTGGTGCAACAGAGAAGAACACAGCATAAGCTGGCACAAAGTCAAGCTGACTGGCAATGTACCTGGACAGATTGGCAAGCTGGTAGGTTCCAGTCTCCTCACAGTTCTCAGGGCACTTTTTGGCTGAAAATGTTGTAACCCAAGTTCGGGATTTGAGTTATCTGGTTATCTTTAGCACCACTTCCAAGGGTCCATGATTGGAGGAGAGCCACTTGGAGTGTCAGTGCGTACCCAGGCTGTGTCCAGGTTCATACTAAAGATGTTTGGAACCTTTTCTATCCCTGAGGTTCTGATCTGAAGGCCAGCCAAATAGCCCTTTGAGTCTCTCCGGAAGTCCTGGTTTCAAGCAGAAAAGCAGGTCTCAACTCACGTGGTAGGACAGTCCTCTGAGAGCACAGGGCAGGCTTCAGGCAGCAGGACAGTCCTCTTGTTGCAGCAGGGTAGTCCTATGAAGTACACAGCAGGCCACAGGCAGCCTGGCAGTCCCCTGAGAGTCCTCTGCTGGTCTCTTACAAAAGTATGCACTGCACCCCTCGGTGCCCTTACATAAGCATGTATGAGCCAGAGGGTTTTGCAGTGCACTCCAGTTCAGTGCATATCCCTCATCCCTTACATAGGTACGTAAGGGAATCAAGGGTATCCACTCAAATGCATTTCCCTTGGTGCTCTTACATACTTATGTAACACCACCGAGGGGTGCAGTGCACTACAATGCAATGAAAACATCTGGTGCCCTTACATTAAGTATGTAAGTGCACCAAGGGATAATCACTCCATTGAAAACACTTTTGTCCCTTACATACTTATGTATGGACACCAAGGGGTATGCGCACTGCAGTGTTACTTAAAAAGGGCAGTAAAAGGAAATAGTTGCTCTATAATTAAAAAACACTGCAGATTAAACAGGAGGGGAGAAGACAAAAAATCTGTGGGAAGACCACCCTAAGCCTGACAGGTCTAAAAGTCCTGAGTTAAAATAATTTAGCACAAACTGATGTTATATGAGGTACATCAAAGGAACCATGTACCCAGCAATCACACTGCATTAAGACTTGTCCTCTGTGTTTGAAGAAATCCAGTCTGTCCTCATCAGGATGTGATAGGGCACTGTGTGAAGATACATTTCTAATTTCCAAGGGACAGCTACTGTGTCTCTAGCTACTGCGTTTCTAGTAGAACTATCTATAACTATGCAACTCAATTTGACTTTACAATTTGAAGGTATTTTTTTTCTGCCAACAATGTGCTAACTTATAGCCATTTAGCATCAGAATGAGTGCCATTGTGTGATTGTCTTGGTATTGCTACCTAAATGCTCCATGTCTGTCATGCAATAATTAGCTTTTCTGTAACCCTCTTCTACATTCTTGGGCCCATATTTCTGAAAAATGATGCAAAACTGTGCAAACGCAGTTTTGTATCATTTTTCTTAACGCTTGCTAGTGTCATTCCTTAACGCCATGTTAGCGCCATATTTATGAAATGACGTAGGATGGCGTTAAGGAATGGATAGTGGCAAAAAAAAGGCGCTAACCGCTCTGCAATGCCGTAAGTAAAAATGATGTTAATGCTGCAAAGATGTTGCAACACTGTTTTGCAGCACATAAACATATCGCAAAAGGGTTAGCGCCATCTTAACACCACATTGCGTCAAAATAAAACTCAAAAGAAGGAAAGAGTGCAATTGCAACCGAAGATGGAATCAACAGGCCAGGAGAGACCTCAGGGAGACCCCCAACGCCCAAGTACCAGCCAGGAGAGTACAGAAAATACACAGGAGAAGGAGAAGAGAAAGCATAAGTGTTGCTTTAGTGAGGAGGAGCACAATACCCTGGTCAGAGAGGTGACGGAGCACCAACATCAGCTATTTGTCACCTCCAAATTGCCAGCTGAGAAGAGAGATGCAATATGGCAGCAAATAGTGGACAAAATATACAGTGTCGCAGAGGTGAAGAGAACTGTCACTGAGGTCAAGAAGTGCTGGCACAATTGCAAGCGCAGAACTAAGGAGAAACTTGCCAGAAACTGTAAGACAGCACTGCAGACTGGAGGTGGAAGTCCTGCACCACAGGAGAACCTGGATGAGCTGGAGGGGAGAATGTTGCAGTGGTCGTCCCGGAGGAACTGGTCACTGGAGTCAAAGGACAGGACAGCGCAGCCTAACAAGAACCACCACAAATGCAGGGTAAGATGCAGGGGGGATGTCTGGAAGTCCACTAATAGGAGAAGGGGGAGTCACGTAGGACACACTCATTGCATGCTAAAGGGTTGCATCCAGACACGTAGGCTCTGAGTAAAGATGTACCATCCCCACCCAAGGCACATTTGTAATGACACTGTGGTTGTGCTATGCACAGCAACATATACACAACGTCAAAATAGGCAAATCACTATGGCTATTCTCCACCATGTAAATATGCACCACATTGCCTGGTAGGCACATGCAAATAGCGTTGCTGTGTCTGTGCCATCATAACACCTATTGCATATAGTCTAAACCACTGTACCAACACAACATAAACATCAGAGACTAGGATGGAAGTTAATACCACTCCATGGGGGGTGTCAGGGTGGTGTCCAGGCCAAAATGCTTCCCTAACTCAATGTCGCATTACCTATACTTATGTGTGCTGCATCTTGCAGCACACATTGAAATGCCATCTCCCTCAAAATAGCTTGGAAGGGACACTTCCCTGCACATTAACAAATCATTACTTCAAGGCAGCCATTCCGTCATCATGCTGCAACAATACCAGTTTTGGTGCAGAGAGCACTAATCTGTGCAGGCGCAGGGGGAATTGCAAGGCTGTACTGGATACAGGAAAATATGGCACATCATTGAATATCGAAACTGCTGCAGTGTACTGCAACACGTCCTGCAGCTGCCCTGAGCCATGCCAAATTAGTAAATATCTTCCCTAAGGCTTGCAACCTGTGGAACACAACACATATAGGCTGAACCCACAACAACTCACATACAACCATATGCATCACATGGGAATGACTACAGAAGAAACGCATACAACACATTGTACATATATGGGAACATCATGTGTGAAGCTGTACAAGTGGCTGCAGTCTCCCATTTGACAAGTCAGAGGGCTAGAACTAACAGAAAATGAAGGTGTGTGCTGCTGTGCAAAATTAGGCTGCTCATGCACGTCGTATTAAAAAAGGCAGGGATGCACGATACACATTATAATATGCCGCTCCCCTGCGTACCTCCCTGCGCAAGTGGTAATCAGATGTAGAGCGCCAGTGCAGCCACCCTTGCACCAAAGTGTAAGGATGGCTGCGCTGAGGCAGAGAATGTGTCTGTGCTGAAAAGAACTCTGTCCGGCACAACAACCTGAAAGTGTGATTTGCTCTTACTCTGTGTGCTGCATAATGCAGCACACAGAGTAAAAGCAAGAAATGCAATACTAATATAAGCATCAGTCCTAGATCATGACATGCGAAACCCACCTCTGGACTGGTGTCAGATATTGGGCCAGCATCCAGAATACAATTAGTAATAAATCTGAGGCAGTGTCAAAACGCAACGGATGTTGCTGTGGTAGGCCCACTGCAACACTCATTCCATTTGGGTGCTGCCTCAGATTTTAACTATCAGTGAACATGAGACAGCGCAAAAATCTAAGCCCATCCCACGGGTGGTGACAGCAAGGCCCAACCAGGAGACATATGTATTTCCCCTTGTTAATATGTGTCTATGTGTGATGCATTCTGCAATACACACAGAGCAGCCAAATTGCCATGAGTGTTTGTGTATGTGCAGGACGGACACCTTCCTACACAGAAAAAATCAAACCTTACAACGCAGAACATCCTCGCAGGATGGTGCAAGGATGCCTGCGTTGGTGCTAGGTAATTCCAGCGCAGGGGACAACACAGGGGTGCAGCGTATGCAGATGAATTTAGCACATCCCTGCATTGTGCAATAGACGCAGTGGGGCCCTGCCACTCTGAGCAAAGCATTTCGTTCTGCCATATTCCACTACTAGTGAGCTTGACCCATGTTTGATGCACAATGTAATACATAAGTACAACCACAAATTCTGGGTCAGTGACATGTCAGTGAGCCTCCAGTGGCAGATACATGATGTCCCATGTCTACAGTTGAAGCAATACAATATTGATTTTACACTATCTCATTGCAGAGGATGATGGCTTATCTCCTGCTGACCTGCCTGTCCTGGGTTTCTCGGATGACATGGATGAGCAGCTGCCAACCCTCAATGAACAGACCCTCCAGGATGTCATAGGAGCACTCCATACACCACCTCCAGTTGCAGGGAGGACACCCAGAATTGTGGGGTCTCCACAGGAACCACCCAGCCAACAACGCATGCCACCAGCCAGTACACACACAGCGCTGGACTCTGAGGACCCAGAGATCAGCTTTCAGAGGACAGTGCTTGGAGTCCAGCAGGAGCTGACAAAGCAGGTTTGGGGGGGGATGGAGACCATGGCAGGTAGCCTAGAGGAAGTGCGGATGTGCCTCAGTCCAAATAAGGAGAAGTCAGCTGCCATCAGAGGCACCCTCTATGTGGAGTCCAGCAGTCTCTGGCGGACATAGCTGCTGTCATGAAGAAGAGGCTACAACAAATGCCCTGTCAAAATGCTAGAAGCATCTAGAATACCTGGACTCCATACAGCGGGAAGTGGCCCTCAGGGAGAACTTGACTGCCTGCCAATGTGATGTTGTAGCTGTCTTGAAGAATCAGCAGTTCCTCCTTGCGGCAGTGATGCCTTATGTGTTGCCACAAATTGCAGCTGCCGGGTCCTTGGACTCCACATCTCTATCCCCTGAAGTGTGTGTGGCCCCCTCTACCTCTACAGTAGCATCATCCATGTCATAAGAGGCACCACACATATCACAGGATGAAGAAGTGGAATGAATAACATACAGAAGGAAAAGCACCCAGTAGTACCAGTCTGTGCCACATGGACAATTTCTCCTTAGGTCTGGGCTTAAGATCATGTCAGTGTTGTGACAGTAGCATATGTGCCCTCTTTACCTAACCACTGTAGACATGTCTGCTATGTGCTGTCATTGCCTCTACCATCACTAAATGGAAATGTTAGGCACTCCTCACTAATGCACACCACGCCTAACCATGTCTCATGACATGTCCATCGATCCTGGACTCCGACTATGCCACATATGGCAAATATTCACCCATGAGATTTATGAAATGGATAATGTATAGAAATCACTATATCAATTGCACTTGTAAATAAAGCACTATGAACACATGTAGCATTTCTACGTTTACTGTGATCCATCTACCCAGCTAAAAGTTTTCATTCTGTCAATCCATGTCAATGTGTACAGAATATTAGTATATGAGTGCATGGCTGTCAGGCACTAAGCCACACACTAAGATCCAAACAAGAGGAAGCTGAACGATAGTGTTGTGGGCAACAACCAATTTATTGTGCACAATAAATGCTTTGGCACCCATATCCTTTGAAGCAGACATACGACATTGATGGCTCATTTCCAAATCATCAATAAGAAACCCAGATGGGAGTACCAGTACAAGTGATTTGTGTGGAACAAGAACAGCTAACCTAATCAGTGATGGCCACCTGTCAGTGTTGCAGAATACTGTTCCAAAATTGGGAGTTGTCAGATGTACCACACTTACCAACATTGAAATAGCAGGACCCCACCAATTACAGGTGAAGTACCATGGTTACCTGTCCAAGATAAAGAAATGCACACATTATGAATGGCTGGAACAGAGGATGGCAAATGTATGCACTAGTAGACAGTATGTAGTTCCCATTCTGAAAGCTTCCTGGTCATGGGAAAGCATATGGGTAAACCTGGGAAATTAAGACAGTAAGCATTCCCTAGGCCATTCCCCCAACTTGGCCAGTGCACTCGTGACAAGCCTCAGACCCAATCAATTTCAAAACTGAATTTGCAGAGATGAACAGTATTTAATATAAAAAACATCACACTAATTATAACATAAAACATACCCTAATCTACACTAAACTATGCTAACCATCCTTAACCTACTACTATACCTATCTAACCTATGCTAAACTTATCCTACACATGTCACACCACACGCTAAACATTGGTCCCCCCCACCCTCCTTAAGAGACAAGATACAAGTAGGTCAACATAAACCATGACTACACATGTACTAACCTAAACTATGGCCTAAACAAATATATATTCTTGCAGATTTGTTTTTAAAGAAACCAATTATTTATTTTAAAAACAAATACCCCAAAATAACCCCCAACCAACTCCAGAACAATAAAAATGTAGAAAAAACCCCACCCCCACAATACTTAACCTAACCAATGTCTACCCTACACTAACCTAACCCTACACATCTAAAAACCCCATATTAATCATACAAAACTGTAAAAGGGAGGGGAATGAGCTTGATGTTGTACCAAAAGTAAAGGGTTTATTTCTTTCTCTTTTTTAACTTCTTCTTGATGTACTTCAACAACTTGCAGTCCTCCACAACAACCTGCTCTAGTTTTGTGAGACTTGCCAAAATCTGGCCAATGTCCCTCCTCATGTCCTGCTCAAATTGAATCGGCACTACTGCTGCAGGTGACTGTGGTGGTTGCTTCGTTGCCACTGTTGCTGCAGACGTTGAGGGTGTGGTCCAGCTGGGGTCCCCGGCACCCCTGATGTCTTGTCACCAGTGTCCAGTTGTGGCTGTCTTGGAGGTCACCCATGGGGAAAGGCACACCATTCCCCTGATGCTTTCTCCCGACGGAATATCTTGCGCATTTGGCGGTAAGCATCATCAACATCCATTATGTGGCGGTAATGTTCGGCCCTTCTATGGAAGTATTGTCTATGTGTCTCAGTCATGTTGGCAGCTGAAACATGAGAAGAAATAAGCATCAGTATCAGCATTGGGTGGAGGTTGCACAGGCATATAATGTACTCTGCAACTGCAGAAAACACATACAGTCCAATACACACTCCTCAAAAATAACATACTCCTCATCTATGACTATTTCCTACCAGCTATCATCAGTATTATGCACACGTCACTGGGATGATGGAAATGTAATTGAAACAACAGGGCCCAGAACTGAGTGGACAACATTTTCCATGATCAACAGTTGTGTCTTCTAACTTGTGAGGATCACGTGTCCCTACAAGTCTGGCTTTCCTGTGTCCATGTGCATAAGGGGGGGGTTGTGCATGCAATGCATCACCTCAATACACTTGGTGAAACTTCGATGCCTGCCCAGTCATCATGGAGGCAAGGTGTGGGCCATATGATAGGGGGTCAGCTAACTTTCCTCCTGCTGTTTAAGGATTTGGTTAATCAACACTAATGTGTCCTGTTGTAAGACCAGCCCTGAGCATATGCAACAAGGGGCATGCCTTTGCCCATGATATGCCCATATGTACAACTGATTGAAACTTCCCAGAAAGTTTGGCTTTAAGCCTGAGCTGCACATCAGAGTTGTCAACACATTTGGGAACTAAAGCCCCCTATCCTGGGTAATGTAGTGCTACATGTGATCCATGGCACACATATGGTTACTGTATGGGTACCTTTAGGCCCACTGTGAGTTTGGCACTGCAGTCGGTGCTGCAGCAGTATCCAGTAACATTGTACATCATTTGCACATGCATGTCAGATATCACCAAAGTACCAGGTATGAAAGTACAGTATTCACATCATATGAATATGTGATGTGACCTACATCACTCACAAAT
Source organism: Pleurodeles waltl (assembly GCF_031143425.1). Classification (NCBI taxonomy): domain Eukaryota; kingdom Metazoa; phylum Chordata; class Amphibia; order Caudata; family Salamandridae; genus Pleurodeles; species Pleurodeles waltl. The sequence continues at coordinate 524,965,405 of NC_090442.1, forward strand.
ATCATGGTGGCAGGACCATGTTGCGAAAACTGCTTGAGCTATGGTATGGGAAGAATCATGGACTTTTCACACAACCAGCTGGAGGTTAGTTGTCTGCTAAATGTGTACACTACAGATTGTTGTACAGCACAATATGGCTCCTTGCAGTACTACAGACTCATCATATCTGAAGGGTACTGAGGCATCTATAGTGTATGTGTCTCCTACATGAGCCTCCTAGAGACCTCTACAGATGTCACCCACATCTGTACCGTCTTGTCATTAAGAGTAAGCTATGAGTGGGACACTGTGCTGAAAATGGAGCTGGGACAAAGTGGCTCTAAATAGGCATGCTATGTACATAGACAGCTGCCCTGAGACCTATCATGGTAGGCACCAATGACTAACTGGCCAGCCATGACAATGCCCATTTCACAGAATTCCATGACAGCACACGCTGACCCTTGAACTACATGCATGCTTTTCTCATTGCACAACCTTCCAACATACATGATGCCACCATCCATTCTCCAATGACATCAGGTCATTGGTCAGGCAAAACCATATTTCATGGTATTCCACACTACACCGAATCCTGGATTAGCACCCATGATGCACAAGATTACACTTATTGGATGCATCAGTGTCTTCGAATCGCGCAACCTCTCCCACGGTGCAGGGTCCAGGTCCACCTACAAGACATGGATGGAAACCTTTGGTTAGTGTGATATGCACATTACAGTAAATGGACAACATTCTATACTGTTAACTTGTTAGGCTGAATGAGCACATCATCCTAGTGGTAGGGCAGATCAACTAACAAACATCTGTGATCAGTCAGTCACACATAATCACAGATAAATTAGACCCATACACTTACAAGCCATCACTGTCCCTGACACTTCTGTGGTGCTTCTCACTGCACCATTTAAACATGGCATTATCATGCAGGTGACTGTTAGCTCAACACTTCTATGACCATATGGGACTGCTTGACACTGTGGCCCTCATTATACATTTGGTGGGCGGCCTCAACTCTAACCGCAGATGGTCAAAACAACGCTGGTCCTATTTGGAGTTCACCGCAGGGCGGATGAGCGGAAACCTGCTGGTCCTGTGGTGAACAGGGCCTTAACATTGCAGCCGGCTCGTAATCGAGCCAGCAGCAATGTGGCGGTGCGGTAGGACACAGACCTAAATTGGTGCTGCTCATCACCGAGTTGCCCTATGCATTCATCACAATATTTTGTAATGGTTGTGCAGTGAAAATGGTACATCTGCCCAGCATTGGCTTCATCAGTGTACATGTGACTTGCAGGCCTAAGGTGGCGATGGGACTCATCATACATGTAGCATACGACATGGCATGACATGCAGCTCTCAAACATATCTGCAACTGTCATGCATATGCAAAATTAAGGACTTTGTATGGAAATGTGAGACTTACCATCTGCTCCACCAATCTCAATTCCAAGATAGTCCAGCAGATACTGCTCCCTTGTCACCAGATCTGCCCATCAATGTTTTAATTGGTGGTTGTTCCTTCCAACGCCGAATATCCTCTTGAGTTGGTGGAGCACATTGCTCCACCACAGCCGCCGTACCTCTGCGCGCTATCCAAGTATCACCCGGACACCCAGTTGCAGCATCAATGGGAGGTAGTGTTGTACGAGCCAGAAGAACCCCCCCAGCTCATCTGCAGACATCCGCCTCATCCTCCCCTTTCCAGACGCACTGCTATTGCAGTTCACCCCAAACAAAAAATTTAAGTAAACTTAACCCATAGCCCAATTACCCCAACAACTATTCTACCCCAGGCGAATACCCCACAATACAGAGAAAAAATACAGTACAATTATACAACAAAACACAAGTTTAATGACAACTAAGAGCAACGCCTACAAGACACAGCACAAGATACCCTACAAACACTCCAAAAGAACCAATCCAACTCCAACAACATCTCCACACAACCTCACTCAGTCACAGACAATAGACTGTAAGGTGAAGGTGAAAGTGAAATTGAACTCACTGTACCATGTTTAGAGGCACAATGTCCTGTTTCATTACTTCCTGGGCGTGTGCATCACTTTATACACCATGGTGCGTTCAGAGGCGTGTGTACGTGTAATTGCTGCTCAGGGCCCAGGCATCATTTTACATATGTTGCAATGGGTAGTTTATGCGTTTGCATCTACAATTTTTGACTCATGATGGATTTGCATGGATTTTTACATTGTAGGCCTTGAGTGCACCCTGATTAACTTAACATGTTACATGGGCTGTGCAAGAATATGTGTTATGACAACATATGCGTGTATGTCCAGTACTGTTGCTGTGACAATGGTATGTGTAACCTGCAGGTTTGTTTATGAGTCTGCTGGATCTGACTACTCATTCCTTGTGCAGGTGTTCATGTGTAGCTACGCTGTTTCCACATACAGCAGATTTGTGTGCCAAGTGTGCACCTCTTGTTCTTAGTGAGTATTAGACACTCTGCCTACATTCGACCCAGGTAATATTTTGATGGTGCATTGTCCCAATAAATTAATGGATCATGACCATGGGTCATTGTTAGACGTTTCATCCTTGGCGTGGTCTCCCCTAACTTTTTGCCTCTGTTTCCCAGGTTGTTGATGTGTGCTGGACTGTGTTTTTGCTGTTTTTGTTACTCTGGTCACTTTACCACTGCTATCCAGTGCTAAAGTGCAAGTGCTCCTGTATAAAATGTGTATGTAATTAGCTTTCCACGATTGGTATATTTGATTTACTGGTAAATCCCTAGTACAGTGCACTAGAGGTGCCCTGGGCCTATAAATCAAATGCTACTAGTGGGCCTGCAGCACTTGTTGTGCCACCCACATTAGTGACCCTGTAAACATGGCTCAGTCATGCCGCTGCAGTGTCTGTGTCTGCCGATTTTAACTGCCAATTCGACTTGGCAAGTGTACCCACTTGCCAGGCCCAATCCTTCCCTTTTCTTACATGTAGGACACCCCAAAGGTAGGCCCTAGGTAGCCCCAGGGGCAGGGTGCAATGTATGTTTAAGTTAGGACATATACTAATGTGTTTTATATGTCCTGACAGTGAAACACTGCCAAATTCAGTTGTCACTGTTGTAAGTCCTATCTGTCTCATAGGTTAACATGGGGGCTACCTTTAAAAATTATTAAAGCATAGATTCCCATTGGGAGCAGATAGACATGAGGAGTTTGGGGTCTCTGAGCTCACAATTTAAAAATACATCTTTTAGTAAATTTGGTTTTAAGGTTGTGTGTTTGAAAATGGCACTTTTAGAAAGTGGGCATTTTCTTGTTTAAACCATTCTGTGACTCTGCCTGTTTGTGGATTCCCTGTCTGGGTCAGTTTGACAGTTGGGCTGTTTGCTCCTCTCTCTAGACAGTGACACAAAGGGAGCTGGGGTGTAGCCTGCATATCCTGATGAGCGATCTGTGCTAGTAGGGATGGGAGGAGTGGTCACTTGCACCTGAAAGGGCCGTGCTTGCCTGCACAAAGCAATCTCCAACCCCCTGGTGAGTGTCTGGCGCCTGGCCTGGGCAAGGCAGGATTTCACAAACAAGAGAGACTTTCCTTTGAAGTAGGCCTACTTCAAAGGCAAAAATGGGTATAAGAAGAGCACCCAAAACCACAGACTTTAGATCACTTCTGGACATCAAGAGGAACCTGTGTCTGGAGAAGAGCTGAAAAGCTGAGGAGAAGTGCTGCCCTGGCTGAGCCTAATGTGCAGCCGGCTTCGCAGCAGAAATCGATGTTCCGCCGGCATAGCAGCTGGAAAATTGACTCACGTGGCTGGAAGAACAACATACAACATCCGCCGACCAGAGAAGGAGAATCGATGCATGGTCTTGCTTGCGCATGAGAAATCGACGCACAGCTTACCTTTTTTGACACACACTCGCTTGTGCGTGTTATTTTGACGCTACCCAGGTTCTTTTCAACACTAACAGTGTTTTACTGTTTTCTCAGGGATTTAAGACTCTTTTGCTTTTAAAATTAATAACTTGACTTGTGTATGTTTGATTTTTGTTGTTTGGTCTTGTTTTGTTTAGATAAATATTTTCCATTTTTCTAAACCTGTGTTGTGTCATTTTGTAGTGTTTTCACTGAGTTACTGTGTGTGTTGTTGCAAGTACTTTACACCTAGACTCTGAAGTTAAGCCTGCCTCCTTGTCATTAAGCTACCAATGGGGTGAGCGGGGGTTAACTGACGGTGATTCTCCTTTACCCTGACTAGAGTGAGGGTCCTTGCTTGGGCAGGGGGTAACCTGACTGCCAACCAAAGACCCCATTTCTAACAGTCATGTGTTTGTATAGTGATTCTGCACCCATAGCTGATAATTCAGTCAGTCAACCCATTGCGCACTCCACAGCCAACATGTGTGTGCCATAAGTGAGGTACAGTCCACCATGTGCCAGGGTTGTGCCCGGACACAATCCCATGGATGCACTGGCAGTGCCAGGACACATTCCCCTGGATTCCCTGTATCGGGCATTGGTTACAATCCCTGGACATTTACTAAAGGACCACAGTTAGCAATGCTGTTCCCCCATTGTCACACATGTACCACGCAAACAAAGCTACTGTCACCATGAGTTGGGACAGTGTTCAGTTCCTACGTGACTTGATATGCATTTGTTGACAGCCCATACCTTATGTGTGCCCCCATTGCATGCATCCTGTTATGCATAGTGTTGTTGTGGTGAATGGGATAGGTTTTTGCACCTTGCCCACTTGACAGAACGAGATATGTAGTGGTGTATGGATCTAGACCTTCAGGAGTCACATGACCTCAAATTGCGTGTCACTAATATGTGAGATGGTGGCAGTAGACCCTCTTATGTTTAAAAGCAATGTTGTTACCATCCTGGTCACCTTTCTGTTACTTACCTGCTCACTGAGGCTTGAATCACATTCCAGTGGTGTGTGTAGTGGATAATGAGTAGACCGAGGAGATTCAGGTGAAAAGTGATTTATTTGTGCTATTTACCATGTGATGTTTATAGCATAGTGATTATGCGTAGAAGTTCCCCACAATGTGGAGTTTCCTACGCACTTCTGCAGCAGTGTTAATTTGTTCCCCCTACACATTATCTGCTCCATCATCATCCTCCTCATTGATGGGAATATCAACCTGTTCGTCTCAGGGGATATTTGTACGGATATAAATGTTCTGCAGGATTGCACTGGCCAGAATGATCTTGCAAACATGTGGTGGAGCATACAAGAGGCTTTCTCCTGTCATGGCCAGGCTTCTGAAGCTGGATTTCAGGAGCCCAAATGACGTCTCCACTACATTGCGAGTTTTCCTGTGTCACTTGTTGTGACATGGTTTAATTGGACTTTATTGATGGACATGGCAATCTTGGGTAGTGGTTCAAGGGCCTGGGTAAATTTATGTTGATCCCAAAATGATGGTAATTATTTAGGTAAATGTGTTGTGTGGTCCATAATTGAAGCAGTGTTCTATTGTTAGATGGAACCCACTACCTCCTAGAACCACTATGGTGTCACATGTAGAAACACCATGGTTGCCCTACAAGGCCAGACTGTGCCGTCATTGTTACCATGTGGCCCTACATATGCAGTGTGACACTTTGTGACCCTTTGGTGGCAGATGATGGTTGTGCTAGCCATCAAGTGTACGAGGGTGTGTATCACACATTCATAGGATGATGTAATTTGGTACAGTAGTATCTCCTAGTTTCCAATACCTGATTTCAGCCAGACACTTTCTACACATGCACAATGCAGGCATCAGGAGGGAGCAGAGCTATTTGTAACATCGGTCCCTGGTACAGTGCATGTAAAGTCAGGTATGTCCTCTATACTTCTAACAAGTCCTACTATGACATCCATGATTGTTTTTGTTGTTTTTAAAGACTCAGTACCATGGTGGACTGTGTCTGGTATTTGCAACGGAATATGGTGTTGTTAGGGGGCACTAGGGACGCATGTGAGGTAGTACTGAAGTAGGTTCTGCCCCATTTCTCATGATTCAGCCCCATGGTCTTAAATGGCTTAAAATTTTGTATTTGTAAGTGTGCGACCACAATGCAGCAGACAGGTCTATGTGCACACTACAGGTATGTCAGGTATGTGTAGCTGACATATATAATTGGTTATGGCATCACTTGTGTGTCATTTGATATAGGTTCTGCCAGAGGCTTGCACACCAATGTTTACATGGGACTGTACCTATGTGTGACTTCCTCAAAATGATCATAGCCTGTGCCCTTCTTTGCTTGGTGTAATGTGTGTGTGAGATATGTATGTAGTTGTCAACCTGTGGACACTTGTGGTGGTTTCTGAGCAGCTTCTGTATGCAACTTGGCTCCACCTGTCCACACGTGGTGTGCCAGCCGAGGTGTGGCTGTGTTATTAACTTTTGGATGTATGGGTTTGTGACATGCAATGTATGCAGTGTAGTGTGGCATGTTGCATATGTGCTGTTGCCAATACATCTCTGTGGCCCTGCCCAGATGTATTTAGGGGCATACTTAAAAGCCCCGAGCACCACTGTGCACCACATTAGTATAATTTTTTGTTCATGTTAATGTGGCCCAACGAGACCAAAATCCTAGCTCCATATTTACAAAGTGGCGCAATGCATTCATTGCGCCACTTTGTAACCTTTTGCTCTACATTATGCCTGTGCCAGGCATAATGTACGCAAAGGGTGCGTTCCCCAGTTAGGGGGGCTGAAAAAATGGTGCAAGGAAATCTAGGAGATTTCCTTAAGTCATTTTGTACAGCAGTTTTAACGCCTGCTCAGAGCAGGTGTTGAAAGGGAGCATCCATTATTTATAATGGGCCCCATATACTCTGCAGGAGTAGCGCCAGTATTTTGGTGCTACTCCTGCAGAATACAACAATAGAGTCATGAAAAATGATGCTATTGCCCCCTACCCTGTGCCATGGTGTACTGAATTTTAAATATGGCGCACACATGGTGGCAGTAGGGGGGCGCTTAGAGGCACAGGGATAGTGGCGCTGCACTCGGTGCAGCACCACTTTCTATAAATCTGCACCTCAGTGTGGTGTTTGTCTTGTTTGTCCGAGATGGTTGGTGTTGTGCGCAATGATTGGTATGGTGGCTTACCTATGAGTAGCCCATTGCCATACTGGACAACCTGGAAACGCTGGTTGATGGTGCAATGATGAAAGATGTATGCGTCATGGATGCTGCCGGGATATTTTTCCAGGATGTTGCTGAAGAGCCAATGGTGGTCCACAATGGCCTGCACATTGATGGAATGTGTGATCTTGCAGTTCCTATCGAGGTGTTCTGTTGCTGCAGGTGGCACCAGTTGGACATGGGTACAGTCCATTGCACTCAGCACATGTGGAACCCATCAATTTGATAGAACCCTTGCTTCATCTCCTGCTGCAGATGCTGGGTGTTTGGGAAGCAGATGTGGTGGGGTGTGAGTCTTAAGATTGCATTCAGGAACTTTTGGATGAAGAGGGAGAAGGAGGACTGGGAGATGCCAGCCACTTGTGCCTCCGTTATTTGGAACGATCCTGACGCCATCATATGGAGGACCGCAAGGAGTTTTGTCATGGGTGGAATGTTATGGAGAGTTTGCAAACTTGCTGTGTTGTGTGGAGCAATACGGTGCAGCAGGGATACAATGGACGCCCGGTGGAGTCTATACATCCAGACCACATCATGTTCCCTCATTCCAAAGATAGTTGTCTCCTGTTTCGATATCCTCTCTCTCCTTCTGCGCTGCCTTTGTGGCTGCTGTGGTGGTGTTTGGGGTTGCTGCGGTTGTGGTGGAGGGATCTGCTGTCTTCGCAGACATCTGCTGCGTGTACCCAACTGGAGCAGTATGACTTCCATGTTGTCCTGTACATTTCCAAAGCTCCTTCTGTGTGTGTTGCTTGAGTAGTGGTATGTGATCCTCTTTTTAATGCCTGGTGTTAAATTTTGGCGCTAATCGGACTTAGGGCCAGAGTCAGCTTCCTTAGTTAGCGTCATTTTTTGCATCGGAGTTAAATATGCCACTAGTTAGTTAGCATTGTGTGACAGGAAGGACTATCTTGCATCTCATTGATGCAAGCTAGTTTCGCGCATCATAGAAGTGGCGCTAACCCCAACATTTTGACTCTAGACCCGTCAAGCATCAAATATAAGTATAAAGTTAGGTTAGCGCCATTTTAGTGGCAAAATAAATGGCACTAAGGCAACGCTAACCATCCTCTCTTGGGCCTGTCTATGATGAGAGGCACACCTGTGAACATTATGTAAGTGCTCCTGAAGAAAGTCCTAAAGCATTCAGAGTGCGTTCAGTGCAAAACATATATGGCATTGAGATCAAAATATTAGAATGTTCTATAAATACAAAGTAAAAAATTCACTAAGAGGTTGTACATGATCACTGGTCCTTCAAAACAAATTTGAAACTAAGGCCCATATTTAGACTTTTTTAGCGCCCCATTGGTGTAATTTTTTTACGCAAAAAATGTCACAAACTTGCAAAATACAATTGTATTTTGTAAATGTGTGTCATTTTTGCATCAAAAAGCGGCGCAAAAGTATAAATATGGGCCTAAGTGCACAAAAGACCAAAATTATTTAAAAAAAGAGTTTTGTCATTGAAGTTGAGCCAGTTGGCATGTGAGAAGAACAACATCGAATTAAAGTAAGTCAAATGAACTCTCATCAGGTTGTGGACCCAACCTAGCGATGAGAGCATATGACAAGGGAGAGGGAATTTAATGTCAGCTCTATCCAGAAGAAGAATGGCTATAATTCTCTTAGGACATTCCATCCACTGAAAGCCCAATGTTATACATTGTAGAAAAAGCACAAAAATGTATATTGGAATTTTGGAGCAGTACACCTATACTAGCCATTATTCACCCTTTGCCACTACATTGTCTTTAATGGGACTCGCAGCATTATAATGGTCTAAAACATTTTAAAGTTTTTCTGCTCAAATAACAAAACATGTCATAAATGGTATGTTACCTTATCACATGCTGACATTATACCAACCAGAGAGCTGACATCTGCATCCCTGCTCCATATCCTAATGTCACCTGGCACATGGTTTTCTGTGTTTTCATGCATCATCAATAGAGTTTGAGATGAAGCCCAAATCACTGCTTTTTATGGTCTGGCTTGACAGCGCAGTTGTTGCCAGACAATTATGTGAGGATCACTAGAGAAGGGCTCTGGCTCACATGTTGGGAGCCAGGAGTACATGTTTTGAGCGGGCAGAAGTTGTCTGCTTCAACAAAAAAAAAGTGCTTGTCCTCCACGCAGCTGTGATCATCTTGTTTATTTAGCCAGCTTGCTGAGCTTGACCTTTCAGGGGCTCACACATGACAATGTATAATAAGTAGATAATTTATGGTGTTTTATCTTTGGCTGGCAGCAGCACAGATGAGAAGACAGTCATTAACCTTCATGGATGTATAGGTATGACTTGACAGTGTAACTGTCGCCTGACCTTTTAACCTCCCCAATATTATTCTACACTTCTTTGCTACCACATAAATACACATTATTTCAATGCTATTTACTTGTAGTGCTTCACATTACCTACCACAAAACATTCCTTAAAAGCCTTTAAACAGAGATCCATTGCGTTGCCAATGCCTGTTATGATTTGATGATGCAGCATGACATTAAAAACATGGATTAGGGCCACACCACACACCTCATCAACCACCTCATTGAGATTAACACCTAACCTAGCATATTTTGAACATTGACTTTCCAACACAATAAAAAGCTGTGCTGCACAGTCCGTGATAACCGTACCATTTTAACTCTTGTAGGAAGTGTTGGTTCATGTGCCAACGACATTTAGGGCCTTGTTATGACCCCGGCAGCCGGCGGTAAGCTGGCGGTAACACCACCAACAGGCTGGCGGTGTTCCGCCAGCTATTATGACTGTGCGCATTAGCCACGGCCATACCGCCGGCCCCTACGCCTGGCGGTCATAATCCAGCCCATGCCGGTGCATGGGCTGGATGATGCTGGGAGGTGGATGGCTGTTGGGTGGGTGGGTGCTTGTGTTTGTGTACTTTGGGAGGAGGGGTCACAGACACACTGGGAGAGGACACAGGGGACGTGTGCATGGTTGTGGGGGTGGTGACTGCTTGTTAGGGGTGTGTTGTGATGGGCGTGCCGGTGATGGAGGTAGTGGATGAGGATGTCGTGCACGCACGTGTGAGTGGAGACGCTACTGGGAGGGAGGTGGACGAAGAGGAGGAGGGAGACACAGTGGAGGCAGTGGATGTTGGTGTGTCTGCATGGGTATGGTGCTTGTATGAGTGCCTGTTAGATACAGTGTGGTGCTTATGTTTGCCTGAGCCAATTTTGTGTGTTGATTTGGGTGAATGCTGGTCTGAAGGTGTACTTGGGATAGGCTGGGGTTGAGGTGATTGGGTCTGGGTAGAGGAAGTTGGAGGGGGAGGCTAGACACAGGGACAATGGCTGCCATAAGTGCGGAGGCTGGAGCCTGAAATGCTCTCTGTTGGGCCGCCACGCCAGAGTGAATGCCCTCCAGGTATGCATTTGTTTGTTGTAAATGTCTCTCGACACCCTGGATGGCATTCAGTATGGTTGACTGCCCAACAGTGAGGGATCTCAGGAGGTCAATAGCCTCCTCTCTGAGGGCAGCAGGGCTGACTGGGGCAGGGCCTGAGTTGCCTGGGGCAAAGGAGATGCCCACCCTCCCGGGTGAGCGGGCACGGGAAACATGCGGAGGGGATACTGGGAGGGCGGTGCTGGTATGGGGGTGGCGGCTGTACCTGTTGTTGGGGTGGGCACAGAGGTGTCCGTACACTGCCAGGGAGCTTCCATCGGAGGAGAAGTCGCTGTCTGTGGTCTCCCCTCCTGTCCTCGTTGTGGTGCTCCCCTCGCCCTCTATCCCACTGGTGGCCTCACTCTCGGTGGATTCGGCCTCCAGGCCCATGTGGGATGCTGTTCTCTCCGTCGCCGGTGCCTCTGCTCCTCTGCTAGATGATGCTAATGCACACAAGGACAGGGTAACAAAACAAAAAGGGGGGAGGGACAGAGGATACACATGGTCAATGCCAGCAACACCACTACCGTTGGCGTACACAACACACAGGGAGCAGCCCTATGCACTAGGCCATGTACTACCAGTCACACTGCTAGTCACCAGCCCATGGGGTACAATGCCTAATGCCATTAGCTGCACACCTGAAACCCACAGGACCCTGCCCAGTAGTAGATGCCCACTAACACTATTGGGGTAGGAGTGCTTCAGAGCCTGCCCAACAAGGGACCTACCCTGCCATCATCACCCTGGCATAGGGGCACCCATAGCCCATATTCCCCAACCAGGTAACTCTTAACACGTGCAAAGTCTGGATTCAGAATCTGTACTCTTCCTCTTGTGGCTGCTGTGATGCCTCAAGCTCCCATCGACATCCGTATAGGCCCCTGCCAGGATGCGGAACATCAGGGGGGTCATGGTGCGACGGGCACCCTTTCCTCATTGGGAGGCCAATCTCAGCTGGGCCTCTGCCGTCTTCTTTGCCCAGCGACGCAGGTCCTCCCACCTTTTGCGGCAGTGGGTGCTCTGCCTGTCAAAGACCCCCAGGGTCTGCACCTCCTTGGTGATGGCACGCCAAATACCCCTTTTCTGATGGGCGCTGACATGCATGGAAAAGACAGCAGAAAAGGGAATTAGTCAACCGTCCGGGCCGTCAGACTCGTGGCCCACCCGTTCCCTCCCATCCCCTGACGCACATACATTGACCAGCTTACATGCTGCACCGCCGTGGACGTCACCGCCATTTTTTATCTGTTCACTCGCTTGCACTCTGGCCAGGACGCCTCTGCCCCCCCAACATGTGGCTTACACACACAGCACTCCATACATTCATGGCCCACGCATCATGCTCACAGTGTACTCACCTGTTTGTCTGGAGGACTGTAGAGTAACGTGTACTGAGGTAGGACCCCATCCACCAGTTTCTCCAACTCCTCCGCAGTGAAGGCAGGGGCCCTTTCCCCAGCCACATGAGCCATTGTCGCTTCGAGACACAGGTCACAGCAGCACTTGCAGTGTAGGTCCTCTCCTGTTGAAGGTCAGGTAGCAAGCGAGTGAACAGATAAAAAATGGCGTGACGTCCTCAGCGGTGCGTACCGTCACCGACGGTGTACATTGCCATTGGCTCCTGGAACCCATAGGGCCCAATGATAACCAATGCGCAGTTGCGCGGCAGACATCGACCGCCTACCGTGGCGGCGCACAACGCCAGCGGAATTACCTAATTTCCACTTGTCCCTCCTCACAAGTCAGGCAGCCGCCATTTCAGGGGGGCACAGGCCATGCACCTAACTGCGTCACAGCAGACATTGGCGGTCATTACAACATTGGCGGTAAAAGCCGCTTACCGCCGTGCAGAAGACCGCCAACACACTGCCGCGGCCTCGGAATTCCACCACAGCTATTATGACCCACATGTCGGAATCCGCCAAAATTCAGACACCCACCCAAGTCCGCCACACCAAAGGTCAGTGATAAACTGGCGAAAACAAAACCTCCACCATCTCGCCAACAGAAATACGCCCACACTATCACGACACACAAATCCATGCGGTGGTCTTTCAACCGCGGTATTCCATTGGCGGTACACACCGCCGTGCTCAAAATACACACACTCTTACAAAACACAGCCACATTGGAAAATTCAAAATACACACACCTGATACACATACACACACCACTCCCACACACCCATTACAAAATAAAACACATACCCACATCGCCCAAAAAACCCCACAACAAAAAATTCCAAAAGAAGGCCAGAGAGAGCACCAGCAAGAACAACAGCATCCACAGGCACACAACACCATCACCCACAGAACTTCCACACACCTCACACAACACACCACTACATATCAGCACACTTATCACCACACACTCCACCCCACACATCACCTACACCACCCCATGGCACGGCAAAGACACCCCAGGTTCCCGGAGGAGGAGCTCAGGGTCATGGTGCAGGAAATCGTCCGGGTAGAGCCACAGCTATTCGGAGCACAGGTGCAGCACACCTCAATTGCAAGGAAGATGGAGCTATGGTGAAGAATAGTGGACAGGGTCAACGCAGTGGGACAGCACCCAAGAAATCGGAAGGACATCAGGAAGAGATGGAACGACCTACGGGGGAAGGTGCGTTCCGTGGTCTCAAGACACCACCTGGCGGTTCAGAGAACTGGCGGCGGACCCCCACCTCCTCCCCCACAACTAACAACATGGGAGGAGCAGGTCTTGGCGATTCTGCATCCTGAGGGCCTCGCAGGAGTAGGTGGAGGAATGGACTCTGGTAAGACAAATCTTAATTATTACATCCCCCACCCTACCTGCATGCCATCACATACCCCCACCATCACCCTCACCCCCAGCACCCCAACTCCTCACATATGTTCCCAACATCACAAACCACCCATCCCAACACCAAGCCTGCATGCAACAACAAAGCATGGACACCCATCAATAAAGAATGCCCACTGCACATACCCATACAACCCCCTAAACCATCCTCACACAAGGTCCCACACAGGAATGCAAGCACTGGGGTACACGGTCACCCACCCATTGCACACCATGACACACACAGATGTAATAAACATCCTTTATACCCCTGCAGGACCCCTACCCAACGTCACCGGACAGGAGGGTCCACACATGTCCACACCAACAACAGAAGAGGCCCACAGTGATGACAGCAGCTCTGTCCAACTGGATCTAGATGACCAGCCCGGCCCATCGGGGACCTCTGGACAGTCGGTTCCCCTCACCCAGTCAAAGGCCACCACAGACCTTCCCCCCTCTGGAAACACCAGCACAGCACCCACCCAGCGGGCCCATACCTCCGTCCCCAGGACACGTCAATCAGCAGTGTGTCCACCACTACAGGGAACCCAGGATAACCCACCACCCCAACAACAACAGGGACCTGGGGGCAGTGGTAGTGGGCACGCGGTCCAGGGGACGGAGGCCCAGGAACACAGGGGAACTGGGAGGGCTGCTGTGTGACAGGGGGCGGACAGGCCAAGGGAACCCACTCTCCACAAGGCCCTCTCCTCCATCATAGGAGCATACCACCACTCGCAAGAGACGATGACAACGGTACTGGCCAAGTATCAGGAAACCCAGCGGCTGCAGGAGGAACAGTATATGGGTTTCAGGGAGGAACTCAGAACCATCAGCTCCACCCTGGGCACCATCGTAGGGGGGCTGAAGGAAGTACTCAACACCAGGAGGGACACTGTGGCACTACAAGGGGCCCCTGACACTAGCATGGACGATGAACTGCCCACCACCTCCGCCAGCGCTAGTGGACAGGACGCCCTGCCACAGGACCACCACACCAGCACCCCACCCCCTGCAGAGGGAGAACCACCCCGCAAACGGTCCCTGAGATCCAGTACAAAGACAGAGGACGATGCCAAGACCCCCGCCAAGAAATGAGACCACCCTGATTGTCATCCTACTGTCCCACTTTGTCACTCTGTCCATACTTTAACTGCCCCAGCTCCACTTCCTATGCCCATTTGGGCAGTGCACCTGTGAGACTAATAGACTGGACTCTGCCATGGACATTCCTCCGCCATCACCCCTCACCATTTCACTACCCCCTCCAATATTGAGCACTTAAATAAAGACACTTAAAGCACAAAACAATCTGGAGTCTGACTGTGATTTCGAAATAGTGTATTAGCAATTACAGTGACAAAATGCTATTTCAATTGTAATGTCAACATACCAATGTCACACAGCTCTAGTCCATGAGGAATCTAAGCAGATGTCACAGAGTGGGACCCACATCTGTGAAATCGTAAGGGAAAGTGACAACTCAGTTACCATACACTGGGTGAAAACGACACACAGTAGAGAGGTAGTGGTGTTAAAGTACATGTAGTAGGCAGGTCTGTACTCTTACCTGTGTCTCAATGGAAATATTGCTGGATCACTGAGTCCCAGTTGTTCTTGTCTTCTTCCTCTGCTTCCTCGTCTTCACTGTCCACAGGCTCCACAGCTGCAGCAACACCGCCATCTGGACCATCCTCCTACAGAAAAGGCACCTGTCGTCGCAAAGCCAAGAACCTGGCCTTCAAGAGGCCGAAGGTCCTTTCGATCACCTTCCTATTTCGCCCATGGGCCTCTTTGTAGCGTTCCTCTGCCCTTGTCCTGGGATTCTTCACTGGGGTCAGTAGCCATGACAGGTTGGGGAAACCAGAGTCACCTGCAAATGGTGAGGGACAACTGTTAGACATGCACTAACCTGGAGGAATATCCCCAGACCCAGACAACCATTTCCACTGACTTGCCTCCAGGTGCTCACCTAATAGCCACACACAGTGCCTCTGGAGTTGACCCATCACATAAGGGATGCTGCTATTCCGCAGGATATAGGCGTCATGCACTGAGCCAGGGAACTTGGCATTCACATGGGAGATGTACTGGTCTGGCAAACATACCATCTGTACATTCATAGAATGATAACTCTTCCGGTTTCTGTACACCTGTTTGCTCCTGTGGGGGGGGACCAAAGCCACATGGGTCCCATCAATGGCACCTATGATGTTGGGGATGTGTCCCAGGGCATACAAATAACCTTTCACTGTAGGCAAATCCTCCACCTGAGGGAAAACAATGTAGCTCCGTAGGTGTTTCAGAAGGGCAGACAACACTCTGGACAATACGTTGGAAAACATAGGCTGGGACATCCCTGATGCTATGGCCACTGTTGTTTGAAAAGACCCACTTGCAAGGAAATGGAGCACTGACAGCACCTGCACTTGAGGGGGGATTCCTGTGGGATGGCGGATTGCTGACATCAGGTCTGGTTCCAACTGGGTACACAGTTCCTGGATTGTGGCACGGTCAAGCCTGTATGTGATAATCAAATGTCGCTCCTCCATTGTCGACAGGTCCACCAACGGTCGGTACACCGGAGGATGCCACCATCTCCTCACATGTCCCAGCGGACGGTGCCTATGAAGGACAACAGCGAGCACAGATTCAAACAACTCAGAGGTACGTACCCACAGTTTACCCAGAACACCAAACATTCACAAAATGTGGCCTGTATGTGTGTTGAGTCTAGGCCTAGGTATGTGTGACGCAGTTGGAAATGAAGCCATGTGGGCCCCTGAAATGACGGCTGCCTGACCTGTAAAGTGGGACAATGGGATGTGAGGTAACTGCGCTGGCGTTGTACACCGCCGCGGTAGGCGGTCGAAGACCGCGGCGCAATGCTGCATTGGTTAACATTGGACCCTATGGGTCCGAGGAGCCAATGATGATGTACGCCGGCGGTGATGGTACACACCGCCGCGGACGTGACCGCCATTTTCTATCTGTTCAATCACTCGATACCTGATCTTCGACAGGAGAGGACCTACACTGCAAGTGCTGCTGTGACCTCGGTCTGGAAGAGACAATGGCTCGAGTGTCTGGGGAAAGGGCCCCTGCTTTCACATCGGAGGAGTTGGAGAAGCTCGTGGATGGGGTCCTTCCCCAGTACACGCTACTCTACAGTCCTCCAGACAAACAGGTAAGTACACAGAGAGCATGTTGTATGGGCTATGCCTGTGTGGAGAGGGCTGGATGTAAGAAGGAAGGGGGGAGAGTGCGGCGTGCATGAAAGACGATGAATGCATGTGCCACATGGCAAGGGTAGGGATGGTGGACAATCACTTTGACGGTGCAGTTGGTAATAACTTCTCTTTTTCCCCTGTACATTTCAAGGTCAGCGCCCACCAGAAAAAAGATATTTGGCGTGCCATTGCCAAGGACGTCCGGACCCCGGGAGTCTACCACAGACGGAGCACCCACTGCCGGAAAAGATGGGAGGACATTCGCCGCTGGAGCAAAAAGACGGCGGAGGCTCAGCTGCGGATGGTCTCCCAACGTGGGAGGGGTGCCCGTCGCACCATGACCCCCCTGATGTTCAGGATCCTGGCGGTGGCCTACCCGGAGTTGGATGGGCATTTGAGGGCATCACAGCAGCCACAAGGGGGTGAGTACACTCTCATTCTGCTGACTTTGTGCGCAGTGGAGGTGTCTGGGTGGGGAGGTGGGCTGTGGGTTTCCCTAGGCCAGGGCGAGTTCCGTAGGCAAGGCCCCTCCGTAAGGCAGGCCATGTGGCACCCCAGCCCACCTCTGTAGAGTGCCAAGTACACCTAGTCATGCCCCTGTGTCATCCATGTGTGCAGATGTCGTCCATAGCCTTGTAGGCCATTTCCCAGGAATTGAACAGTGGAGCCCAAGAGCGCGGCGTAGTGCAGGGGGCTTCTGTGTCTGTGGTGTCCGCCAACGGTAGCGGTAATGCCTGCACTCAACATGTCTTTCTTCTGTCTTCCCCCACCTTTTTGTGGTCTCCCTGTTCTTGTGTGCATTAGCATCATCAGGCGGAGGAGCAGTGGCACCGGAGCACGAGGGAGCTGCATCCCACATGGCCCTGGAGGGCGACACTACAGAGTCTGAATTCACCAGTGGGACGGAGGGCGAGGGGAGCTCCACAGTGAGGACAGGAGCTGACACCAGCGACACGGACTCGTACTCTGATGGGAGGTCCCTTGTGGTGGCGGCAACATCTGTGCCCCCACATCTACAGGTACAGCCGCCACCCCCCTACCAGCACCGCCCTCCCAGCAGCCCCTCAGCCTTTGCCCCGTGCCCGCTCACTCAGGAGGGTGGGCATCACCTTCGCCCCAGGCACCTCAGGCCCTGCCCAGTCACCCCTGCTGCCCTCAGTGAGGAGGCCATTGACCTCCTCAGGTCACTCACTGTTGGGCAGTCTACCATTTTGAATGCCATCCAGGCAGTAGAGAGGCAGTTGCAACAAACCAATGCATTCCTGGAGGGCATTCATTCTGGTCAGACGGCCCTTCAGCGAGCTTTTCAGACTCTGGCCTCAGCACTGATGGCAGCCATTGTCCCCGTCTCTAGCCTCCCCCCTCCAACTTCCTCCACCCCGACCCAATCCCCTGTACCTCAGCCTATCCCAAGCACACCTACAGACCAACATGCACACACCTCAACACCCAAGGGAAGCTCTGGCAAACATAAGCACCACACATCCCACAAGCACTCACGCAAGCATCACACACATGCAGACACACCAACATCCACTGCCTCCACTGTGTCCCCCTCCTCCTTGTCTCCCTCCCAGTCTCGTCTACACTCACACCAGCATGCACTACCTCTACAGCCACTATGTCCCTCTCGAGCACACCCACCCCCACTACCATTCACATGTCCCCTGTGTCCTCTCCCAGTGTGTCTGTGACACCCCCTCCCAAGATACACAAACGCAGGCACACACCCACCCAACAGTCATCCACCTCACGACAGCCTCCAGCGCATGCACCTTCACCCAAAGTCACCAAACGTACACCTCCTACAACCACCACCTTTTCCTCCACTCCCAAACCCCCTCCAGCTAGCCATCCCAGTGTGTCCAAAAAACTTTTCCTGTCCAACTCTCCCCCACCCTGTCCGTCTCATAAGTCCTGAACTAGCACCTCAGCCACAACATCTCCGAGACCAGTGGTGCCTGTAGTCACCGGAATCTGGAGTGCACCGGCCACCAGGGCAGCCAGCGGGGCACGGAGCACAGCACAGACAGTCCCCCACCTGTGAAGCATCAGAAGTTGGCCAGTCCCCGGCGGGAGAGGGGGAAGACTCCAGCCACCAAAGCTGCTCCCAGGGGTCCCGTTGGGAGTGTGGAGTCAGCTATGACACCTTTCAAGGTGTGGAAGGGCCACAAGAAACCCGGCAAGTCTGGGAAGAGCAGCACGGCGGAGAAGACCGCCATCATCCCCGATGCCCAGGAGGCCACCGCCAGCATCAGCCCAGCTGCCCAGGAGGCCACCGCCAGCATCAGCCCAGCTGCCCAGTAGGCCACCGCCAGCACCAGCCCACCTGGCCAGGAGGCCACCGCCAGCACCAGCCCACCTGGCCAGGAGGCCACTGCCAGCACCAGCCCAGCTGCCCAGGAGGTCACTGCCAGCATCAGCCCACCTGGCCAGGAGGCCACCGCCAGCACCAGTCCACCTGGCCAGGAGGCCAGCACCAGCCCGCTGGGCCATGAAGGACCGCCAGCAAAAGCCCCGCTGGGCCATGAAGGACCGCCAGCAGCTGAGACCCTGCAATGGAGACCGCCGTCTCAAGCACCGCTGAACAGGGCACCGCTGTCTCAAGCACCCCTGAACAGGGCACCGCCGTCTCAAGCACCGCTGAACAGGGCACCGCCGTCTCAAGCACCGCTGAACAGGGCACCGCCATCTCAAGCACCGCTGAACAGGGCACCGCCGTCTCAAGCACCGCTGCACAGGGCACCGCCATCTCAAGCACCGCTGAACAGGGCACCGCCATCTCAAGCACCGCTGAACAGGGCACCGGGGCACTGATGCAACTTAGTCCGTCACGGTGTAATGATGCACTCTGGGCACCATGCCCCCTCCAGGACCAGTGGAGACTGTCATCCACTACCTCTGTCCTTAGCAGGATGAAGCACTCTGGGCACCATGCCCCCTCCGGAACCAGTGGAGAGATCCATCCACTACCTCTGACTTAGCAGGATGAAGCACTCTGGGCACCATGCCTCCTCCAGAACCAGTGGAGAGATCCATCCACTACCTATGTCCTTAGCAGGATGAAGCACTCTGGGCACCATGTCCCCTCCAGAACCAGTGGAGACTGTCATCCACTTGTGAGACTGTGGCTTTGCACTCCCCAGGATTGAACAGTGGGCAACCCACCCACTGTAGAGACTTGAGAGACTGTGGCTTTGCACTCCCCAGGATTGAACAGGTGGCAACCCACCCACTGTAGAGACTTGAGAGACTGTGGCTTTGCGCTCCCCAGGATATGGCAGTGGGCAACCCACCCACTGTAGAGACTTGTGAGACTGTGGCTTTACACTCCCCAGGATGGAACAGTGGGCAACCCACCCACTGTAGAGACTTGAGAGACTGTGGCTTTGCACTCCCCAGGATTGAACAGTGGGCAACCCACCCACTGTAGAGACTTGAGAGACTGTGGCTTTGCACTCCCCAAGATGGAACAGTGGGCAACCCACCACTGTAGAGACTTGAGAGACTGTGGCTTTGCACTCCCTAGGAGATGGCAGTGAGCAACCCACCCACTGTAGAGACTTGTGAGACTGTGGCTTTGCACTCCCCAGGATGGAACAGTGGGCATGTGGCCCCCTCGTGGATTTGGCGTCGTGCACTCAAGCGGCTGAGGTGTCCCCCCTTTCCCTCCCCCTGAGGTGCCTGTTTAGTTGCTCTCTGATGCCCCTGCAGTGTTCTCTCCGTTATGGTCGGGGATCTTGTGTGGGCCTCGCCCATACCGTGTGGTCCCAGTGTTCCACTGACTTTCTTAGTGCACTACCTGGACCACTAATCTTGGTATATATTTTATACATGGTGTATATATATATATTTCTGCCTACTTGCTTTTAATATATTACAATGGTTACACTCATTTTCTATTGTCTTTGCATTCTTCCGGGGGGTTTGGAGGGTGTAACTGTAATGTATTGATATGCATTAGTGTGTGTGTTGTAGTGGGTGAGGGTGGGGGTTGGGGTGTTGCGTGTGTGTGTCCCTGTTTTTTGCCTCCCCTGTATCGTAGGTGCAGTACTCACCGTGGACTTCACCGCCGGTGCTGGTGCTCCTGGTAGAGGAGCAGGAAGACTATTGCAGGTAGAATTTGGAGTTCCGGGTCCATGGTGTCCTCGTTCCTCGTGGGGTGTGTAGAGGTGAGCGTTTTCCCTTCGGGATTCCTGTTTCCGCCGTGTTTTTATCCGCGGTGAATCCGCCCCGGAAAAGGTGGCGGATTGGCCTGTCATAATAGTGTGGGCGGTACATTGTCTCCCGCCTGTCTGTTGGCAGTGACCGCCGCGCTGTTTGTTTGTACCGCCGTGGCGGTCGGAGTGTTAAAGTGGCTGTTTTTGCTGGCGGTTTCCACCTCGGTCGTAATTGCAATTTGTTTACCGCCGGCCTGTTGGCGGTCTTACCGCCGCTTTAACACCGACTGCCAGGGTTGTAATGACCATCATTGTCACAGAAACTGATTGTCGGATTCACATACTGGTTCTGTAAAGGAAGAAATTCATCATTAGTGCAATAGATGTATGAATATGACCCTCTGCTCATCGTTTTCTTCCATAGGCTTCAGCCGCTGAGGTTGAATATGAGATGGCGGCATCCTCCGGTGTACAGACCCCTTGTGGACCTTGCGACAATGGAGGACAGACACATTATCATAACCTACAGACTTGATCGTGCCACAATCCAAGAACTGTGTGCCCAATTGGAGCCAGACCTGATGTCAGCTATCCGCCAGCCCACAGGTATACCCCCTCTAGTGCAGGTCCTGTCAGTCCTCCATTTCCTGGCAAGTGGTTCCTTTCAAACAACAGTGGCCATGGCATCAGGGATGTCTCAGCCAATGTTCACCAACGTGTTGACCAGTGTGTTGTCTGCCCTGCTGAAACACATGCGCAGCTACATTGTATTCCCCCAGGTGGAGAATTTGGCCACAGTGAAAGCTGACTTTTATGACCTGGGACATATCCGCAACATCATTGGTGCCATTGATGGTACACATGTGGCATTAGTCCCAACCGCCCCTCCCCCCGCCGGGGAAATGAACAAATGTTCAGGAATAGAAAAAGCGATCACTCTATGAATGTGCAGATGGTGTGTTTGGCGGGCCAGTACATCTCCCATGTGAATGCCAAATACCCTGGCTCTATGCATGACGCCTTTATCTTGAGGAATAGCAGCATCCCATATGTGATGACACAACTCCAGAGGCACCGGGTGTGGCTAGTAGGTGAACCCAAGGTCTCCACACACTATAAGTGGGTGTCTGGGTATGAGGTTGTCCCTAAGGGTTAGTATGTGTCTAACAGTTGTCCCTCGACATTTGCAGGTGACTCTGGTTACCCCAACCTCTCATGGCTACTGACCCCAGTGAGGAATGCCAGGACAAGGGCAGAGGAACGTTACAATGAGGCACATGGGCGCACAAGAAGGATTATCGAAAGGACCTTCCACCTCCTGAAGGCCAGGTTTCGGTGCCTCCATCTGACAGGTGGATCCCTGTACTACTCACCCAAGAAGGTCTGCCAGATCATCGTTGCATGTTGCACAACCTGGCCTTGAGACGCCATGTGCCTTTCCTGCAGGAGGATGAGGCTGGAGATGGGCGTGTGGCAGCTTTTTAGCCTGTGGAAAGTGAGGAAGAGGAGGCAGAGGAAGAAGATGTTGAGAACAGAAGCAACATAATACAACAGTACTTCCAGTGACACACAGGTCACTGTAACTTAACTTAACTTATCAGTTATCTGTTGGACATTATACATGGTAGCCTGATTTCCCTATGTCTATGGCCGCTCACTGTACCCTTTGGCATCTCTATTTTCAGATCTCTGTGGCCCACTCTGGCCACTCTGTGGCCCACTCTGGCATGGTGTACTGCTGCCCACCAAAGGTCATTTTAAATTATATTTGACTGTACATTTGACTTGCAATGCTTTGATTATGTTGAACTAATACATATTTGAATCATTTGACAGACTCCAGATTAGTATTTGTTCCAAGGGTGTTTATTTACGTGCTCATAAGTAGAGGGGGATGTGCAATGGGCTGGGGTGATGGTGGAGGAAAGTCCAGGATAGAGTCCGGTCTCATGGTATCACAGGTGCATTGTCCAAGGGGTCATAGGAAGGGGAGCAATGGCAGTCCAAGGTGGACAGGGTGACAGAGTGGGACAGAAGGGTGACAATCAGGAGAGTCTTATTTCCTGCCGGGGGTCTTGGCAATGTTCTCTGGCTTTCCCCTGGATTGCGTGGACCATTTGTGGGGTGGTTCTCCTTCTGCAGGGGGGGGGGGGTGCTGGTGGCCTGTTGTCCCTGTAGTGGGGCCTCCTGTCCACTAGCGCCGGCGGAGGTGGAAGGCTGTTCATCAGTTTGGCTCATGTCAGGGGCCCTTTGGTGTGCCACTGCCTCCCTCATGGTGTTGGCCATGTCGCCCAGCACCCCTGCAATGGTGACCAGGATGGTGTAGATGTTTTTGAGGTCCTCCCTGATCCCCAGGTACTGTCCCTCCTGCAGCCGCTGGGTCTCCTGCAACTTGTACAGTATCTGGCCCATGGTCTCCTGGACCAGGATGTTGGTGAATGCCTCCTGGGGTGTCGGTTACCTGGGCTTGTCCTCCCCCTGTCGCACAGCAGTCCTCCCATTTTCCCTGTTGTCCTTTGCCTCTGTACCCTGAACTGTGTGCCCACTGCCACTGACCCCAGGTCCCTGATCGTCCTGGGTTTGTGGGGTTGCCTTGGGTCCCTGCAGTGGTGGACACACTGCTGATTGACGTGTCCTGGGGACAGTGGCATGGGCCCGCTGGGTGGGTGCTGTGCTGGTGTTTCCTGAGGTGGGAGGCTCTGTGGTGGTTTGGGACTGTGGCAAGGGAACCAACTGTCCAGAGGTCCAGGATGGACCAGATTGGTCATCCAGCTGCTGTCGTCACTGTGGGCCTCTTCGGGGGGGGACTGGATGTAGCTGGCACCTCCTCTCCACTGGCGTCGAGTATGGGTCCTGTGGGGATGCAAATGCAGTGTTATTGTATCTGCGTGTGCCACCTTGTGCATGGGTGTGTTTCCCTGTATGATTGTGATTTCCCTGTCAGCCTGGCCTTGTGTGAGTGGTGATTTTGTGGGCTGGGTGAGACTCTCTACTGAGCATGCTGTGGTGATGGGTGTCCATGCAGGTCTGTGATGGAGGTCCATGCATTGGTGCTACATGCAGGTCTTGGTATTGGGATTACTGGGTTGTGATGGTGGGGTATGTGTGAGGTGGTGGAGTGATGGGGGTGAGGGGTAGGAGTTTGTGATGGCATGCAGGTAGGGTGTAGGATGTAGGGGATAAAGTAGTAAAGATTTGACTTACCAGAGTCCAGTCCTCCTGTTACTCCTGCGAGGCCCTCAGGATGCATTATTGCCAAGACTTACTCCTCCCATGTTGTGGGGGAGGAGATGGGGGTCCACCGCCAGTCCTCTGTACGGCTACCTGGTGTCTTGCAACCACAGAACGCACCTTCCCCCGTAGGCCGTTCCACCTCTTCCTGATGCCATCCCTTGTTCTTGGATGCGGTCCCACAGCGTTGACCCTGTCCACGATCCTCCGCAATAGCTCCATCTTCCTTGCTATGGACATCTGCTGCACCTGTGAATAGCTGTGACTCTACCCGGATGATTTCCTCCACCATGACCCTTAGCTCCTCCTCAGAAAACCTGTCTTTGGGGTGCCATGGATGTGGTGTGGGTGACATGTGTGAGAATGTGTGGGGTGCTGTGTTGTCGTGTGTGGTGTGAGATGCGTGGATGGTGTATGGGTGATGGTGTTCTGTGGCTCAGATTGAGTGGGTGCTCCTGGCTTGTGTCTCTCTCTGTTGGCAATCTTTTTTTTCTCGTAAAGGGTTGTGGGTAATGTGGGTGTGTGTTTTATATTGGATTGGGTATGTGGGTGTGGTGTGTGTATGTGTGTCAGGTGTGTGTAGTTTGAATTGTCCAATGTGGTGGTGTTTTGTAAATGTTTGTGTATTTTGAGTGCAGCGGTGATTCGTGGGTCGTGATACTGTGCGGTTATTCCTGTTGGCGTAACGGTGTGGGTTTTGCTATCGCCAGTTTATCACTGACCTTTGGGCTGGCGGACTTGTGTGGGTGTCTGTATAGTAGCAGATTTCTCAGTGTGGGTCATGATACCCGTAGCGGAATACCGCCACGGTCAAGGTATGTTGGCAGCCGTCAGCACGGCGGTAGGCAGCATTTACCGCCACGGTTGTAATGAGGGCCAATGTATGTTACTGTGTACATCATACGCTTTAGTAAACACAGCGTATGTTGTACATTGGACATCTTATTGTTTCATGCACTGCAATTAGGGGTTGCTGGCATGAGAAGTGGCAGTTTTCCCTAAGCATATACCAATTTTACTTTGAGATGCACACTTAGGCCCTCATTATGACCCTGGCGGTCGGTGATAAAGTGGCGGTAATACCATCAACAGGCTGGAGATATGTACCGCCAAATTATGACCATGGGGGTTATATCTCTGAAAGACAGCCAATGTACCACACCGACCGCCAGGGTGGAAACAAAAGTCACCACGGCGGTAGCTGCCTACAACCAGGTGGAAGACAAAGTACTGCCACCATATTATGACATGCCAAGCCGCCACCTTTTCAGGGGCGGTACCAATGCCATCAAAAGGCTGACGGAAACTAAGCACAGAAGTGAAAGGACTCACCATTGGAAACACAGGGAGGAACCACGCCACCATGGAACCAGAACTGCAAGTCTTGCAGATGATCTTCTACGTTATGCTCCACCACGAACACCAACCCCTGCAAAGACGGTGACAATGAGTACAGCTGCCTAGCACACAAGGGAGGGGGGAGGAAAACGAAAGTGACACACACACACGCACAACACACATCCCATACACACAACCAGCTGCACAAGAAAAACAATTTATCCCCGTAAATTGGCTGAATAATGCCAGGACAACAGGAATTGACTAAAGTGATTGTAATAAGATCAACATCAAAAGTAATAATTTGATTTGGCAATGCAATAGATAGGTACAAATGTACAAAACTCTGCCCAGTCCTCAGTTCATAGGGGCACATGGCTACAGGGCAAAGTCCAAGGCCCCACTCATTCCCTGCACCAATACGGAGATAACACTGCAGGGGCATCAGTTGGCAAATAGGCAGGCACCTCAGGGGTACCTCAGCCAGATGCAGAAACAAGAGCACTGGTTCTGGAGGGGGCAACATGCCCTGTGCCTTTGTCCTGGGGAGTGCAAGGCCACAGTCTCTCGGGTGGGTGACTTGCCCACTGGTTTTGGTGGGGGCAGGCCGCACAGCAGCCCATGGAGGCTGGATCGTATGGCGTCCGCCGGCGGTGACGGCTGCACTGTGGGATTGGTAGTGGGAGGCTCCTGCTCAGCCCCTGTACCCTCTGATGGCTGAACTGTGGTCGTGGTGGTAGTGGGAGGCTTCTGCTCAACCCCTGCACCCTCTACTGGCTGCACTGTGGTGGTGGTGGTAGTGGGAGGCTCCTGCTCAGCCCCTGCACCCTCCGATGGCTGCACTGTGGTGGTGGTGGTGATTATGGGAGGCTGCTGCTCAGCCCCTGCACTCACTGATGGCTGCACAACCACGGCTGGTAGTGGGTGCTCTGTGATAGCTGCTGGTGCAGGCTCCTTCCCCTTTTCCCTGACTGGTGCAGGCTCCATCCCCTTTCTGCTGGCAGGTGCAAGCTCCTTCCCCTTTCTGCTGGCTGGTGCAGGCTCCTTCCCCTTTTTGATGGCTGGTGCAGGCTCCTTCCCCTTTTTGATGGATGCTGCAGGCTCCTTCCTCTTTTTGATGGCTGATTCAGACTCCTTCCCCTTTTTGATGGCTGGTGCAGGCTCCTTCCCCTTGAGTATTTTTGGCCTGGAATCCTTTCCACCATGAGTAGGTGCTAATGGAACTGGGCCAGTGAACTGTTTGGCTGAGGTGCTTGGCTGGGTTCTTGATACCCTGGCCAAACGTGCAAGACGGGGGTGGTAAGAGGTCAGTGGTGGAAAGGAAAAGCTTTTTAGGGACATTGGGGTGGTAAGAGGGAGAAGAAATAGGAGTGGAGGATGAGGGAGTGGTTTTTGGAGGTGTTTGCTGGGTTTGGGTGCAGGTGCATGGTTTGTATGCTGTTGTGAGGTGGATGGCTGTTGGGTGTCTGAGTGCTTGCATTTGTGTACTTTAGGAGGGGGGACAGACATGGTGGGAGAGGACACAGGTGATGTGTGCATGGATGTTGTGGAGGTGTCTGCCAGTGAGGTGTGTGTTCTGCTTGGTGTGGTGATGATGAAGGTAGTGGATGATGATGTAGTGCATGCAGGTGTGATTGTGGACGTAACTGGGTGAGAGGTGGAGGAGAAGGAGGAGGGGAGACAGTGGAAATAGTGGATGTTGTTGTGTCTGCAACTGAATGGTGTTTGTGTGAGTGCCTGTGGGATGAAGTGTGGTGCTTGCGTTTGCCTGTGACACTCTTTGGTGTTGTCTTGTGTGCATGCTTGTCTGGCTGAGTGCTAGGGATGGTTGGGCTTGAGGAGAATGGGACTGGGAAGTGGAAGTTGGAGGGGGGATGGTCGAAACAGGGACAATGGCTGCCATCAGAGAGAAGGTCAGAGCCTGGATCGATCTCTGTTGGGTCACCAATCCAGTGTGAATGCCCTCCACGGATGCATTAGATTGTTGCATCTGGGCTGAGATGGATCTCAGGAGGTCAATAGCCTCCTCACTCAGGGCAGCAAGGCTCACTGGAGCAGGGCCTGAGGTGAAGGAGAAGCCCACCCTCCTGGGTGAGCAGGCACGGGCAACTCACTGAGGGGCTGCTGAGAGGGCTGTGCTGGTACGGGGGTGGCGGCTGTACCTGTAGCTGAGGGTGGTCACAAAGGTGTCCCCCACCACCAGGGAGCTCCCATCGGAGGAGGTATCTGAGTCTGTATTGTCCCCTCCTGTCTCCGCTGTGGTGCTCCCCTCGCCATCGTCCCAATGGTGCCCTCAGCGTCGAGGGACTCTGCCTCCTGTGGGATGCAGCTCCCTCCGTTTCCGGTGCCTCTGCTCCCCCGCGAGATGATGCTAATGCACATAATGACAGGAATACGAAACAAGAAAGAGGGGGAGAGAGACAAAGGATACACAGGGTCAATGACTGCACCAACACCACCGCTGGTATACACAGCACCCTAACACACGGTACAGGCCTACGCACTATGCATTGCACTACCAGTGATATTGCTAGCCACCAAGGCATGAGGAGGAGCACATACCGTCAACTGCAGCACACCTAGGACCCACTCAGCCCTGACCAGTAGTGGATGCTTACAAGCTAGGTAGGCAGTATTTCCCCTTCACGCCCTTAGCCATCAGAGGACCTACGCTGCTATGTCTGGCCTGGCCTAGGGGCACCCACTGACACACACCCACCACCTGAATACCACCGCTCCAGCCATTTCCTTCAGTGATGGCCACTGTACTCACCCCCTTGTGGCTGCTGTGATGCCCTCAAGTGCCCATCCAGCCTTGGATAGGCCACCGCCAGTATGTGGGCCATCAGGGGGGTCAGGGTTTGACAGGCACCCCTTCCTCATTTGGAGGCCATCCCCAGCTGGGCCTCCGTGGTCTTCCGTGCCCAGCGTCTCAGGTCCTCCCATTGTTTGTGGCAGTGGTTGCTCCGCCTGCCATAGACCCCCAGTGTCCGCACCTCCTTGGCAATGGCACCCCATATACTCTTCTTTTAATGGGCGCTGACCTGCAGAGGCAATTCAAACAGGAGAACATCAATAAACAAACTGTTCAGCCAGTAACAAATGGCCCACCATATCTGTTTCCATCACTATTGGCACACACATAGCCCAGCACTCATGGTGTACCCTGCCAGGAGGACATCTCTCCCCCTTACACGATGCCTTCACATACACCTCCATACATTCATGCCACATGCATCGTGCCCACAGTGTACTCACCTGTTGGTCTGGAGGCCCAAACAGCAGTCCGTATTGCAGTAGGACCCCATCCACCAGTCTCTCCTACTCCTCTGAAGTGAAGGCTGGGGCCCTTTCCCCGGTCACATGGGCCATGAAAGGTTCCAGACACAGGTCACAG
The DNA here is from genome assembly GCF_031143425.1 of Pleurodeles waltl. Lineage (NCBI taxonomy): Eukaryota > Metazoa > Chordata > Amphibia > Caudata > Salamandridae > Pleurodeles > Pleurodeles waltl. Next base: position 524,994,135 of record NC_090442.1, read on the forward strand.
CAGCACATGCGTTGTAGGTCCTCTCCTATGGAAGGTCAGGAAACAAGTGAGGAATCAGATAGAAAATGGAGGTCATGTCCGTGGCGGTAGATACCGTCTCCGCTGGCATAGATCACCATTGGCCACTGTACCCAATAGAGCCCAATTTTAACCAATGATGAATTGCACAGCGGTTCATGACTGCCTCCCGCCACGACGCACTTCAGCGGCATTACCTCACTTCCATTTGTCCCTCCACACGGGACAGGAGGACTCCATTTCAGGGGGGCAGGCCTATGGAATAATGCTGCGTCACAGGAGAAATATGCACATACTGGACAAATCACACCGACCCATTACATGTTTACAGATTGCAGACTACTGTTGTGGCTCCATTGTTCAGTTTGTGACAGCCTCCTCACTCTTTTGTCCTTTAGACTCCTACCACTGCGGATGAATAGGAGATGGAGGCATACCCCCGTGTACAGACTCCTGGGGGACTTGGCTACACTGGAGGACAGGCACATAATACTCACTTATAGACTGGGCAGGGCCACAATCACAGAACTGTGTGCCCAATTGGAGACTGATTTGATTTCTGCTATCCGTCATCTGACTGGGATCCCCCCTCTTGTGCAAATGTATCCATTTCCTGGCAACTGGTTCTTTCCAAGTGACAGTGGGCTTGGAAGCAGGAATGTCACAGCCAATGTTTTCAATAGTGCTGACAAGAGTGTTGTCTGCCCTGATAAAACACATGTGCAGCTATATTGCATCCCCCCAGGTTGAGGATTTGGCCACTGTGAAGGCAGAGTTTCATGAAATGGGACATATCCCCAATATAACTGGGGATATTGACGGAACACATATTGCATTTGTCCCCCCGCCAGAATGAACAGGTGTTCAGGAATCGTAAGAGTTTCCACTCTATGAATGTGCAGATGGTGTGCTTGGTGGACCAGTATATCTCCCACGTCAACACTAAGGCGGTCATTCTGACCCTGGCGGTCAGTGTTAAAGCGGGGGCCAACCCGCCAACAGGCTGTCGGTCCAAAAAATGGAATTCTGACCCTGGCGGGAACCGCCAACACAGGCCGCCGCTTTAACACTCCGACCGCCATGGCGGCACAAACAAACAGCGCGGCGGTCACCGCCAACAGCCAGGCGGCAGACAATGTACCGCCCACACTATCACAACTCACCAATCCGCCATCTTTTCCGGCGCGGGAGCCCCGCCGATAAAAACACGGCGGAAACAGACTACGAACGGGAAAACGCTCACCTATACACACTCCACGAGGACGGAGAACAGCATGGAACCCGAATTAAACATCCTACCAGCTATTGTCTACCTGCTCATCTACCACGAGTACGAACGCCGGCGCAGACGACAACAGTGAGTACTGCACCTACGACACAGGGGAGGGGGGAGGAGGAAAGCTGACGGGCACACACATACGCGACACACCCACCCCCCCCCACACCACCCAACTATCTACACACCAATGCAGAGCACCAAGTCACAGTGACACCACCCAAACCCCCCGGAATAATCCAAAGACATAATTAAAGTGCGAATCAAAATTTATGTATAAAAGAGGGTCATTGAAGTCATGGTAAAATAGCAATATGAATTCAAAAAAATCAAGTAAGAACCTTGCGAAAACGATAAACATAGGCAATAAGTCCTGCACAGTCACTTAAATTTCCACTGTCCGTGGGCCAAAGTGTATCAACACATGGGCTAAGCCCACACAGGAGACCTGAGTCCGTTGGAGAGAACACTGCTGGGGCATCAGATGACAAAACTACAGGCACCTCAGGGGGAAGGGAAGAGGGGGCACCTCAGCCACATGAGTCCACGACGCCAGATCCACGAAGGGTCCACCATGCCCACTGTGCCATCCTGGGGAGTGCAAAGCCACAGTCTCACAAAGCTCTACAGTGGGTGGTCTGCCAACTCTGCCATCCTGGGGAGTGCAAAGCCACAGTCTCACAAGTCTCTACAGTGGGTGGTCTGCCCACTCTGCCATCCTGGGGAGTGCAAAGCCACAGTCTCACAAGTCTCTACAGTGGGTGGTCTGCCCACTCTGCCATCCTGGGGAGTGCAAAGCCACAGTCTCACAAGTCTCTACAGTGGGTGGTCTGCCCACTCTGCCATCCTGGGGAGTGCAGAGACACAGGCCATCAGGTGGATTACAGACTCCACACGTAATAGAGGAGGCAGGGTGCCCCGAGTGCAGCGTGAACACTAGCTCGACACAGAACCAGCACTGTCAATGGGCCAGCGGTGCTTGAGACGGCGAGGCCCAGCGGAGCGGTGCTTGAGACGGCGGGGCCCAGCGGAGCGGTGCTTGAGACGGCGGGGCCCAGCGGAGCGGTGCTTGAGACGGCGAGGCCCAGCGGAGCGGTGCTTGACAGGAAGGGCCCAGCGGAGCGGTGTTTGAGACGGCGAGGCTCAGCGGAGCGGTGCTTGAGATGGCGGGGCCCAGCAGAGCGGTGCTTGAGACTGCGAGGCCCAGCGGAGCGGTGCTTGAGATGGCGGGGCCCAGCGGAGCGGTGCTTGACAGGAAGGGCCCAGCGGAGCGGTGCTTGACAGGAAGGGCCCAGCGGAGCGGTGCTTGAGATGGCGGGGCCCAGCGGAGCGGTGCTTGACAGGAAGGGCCCAGCGGAGCGGTGCTTGACAGGAAGGGCCCAGCGGACCGGTGCTTGACAGGAAGGGTCCAGCGGAGCGGTGCTTGACAGGAAGGGCCCAGCGGAGCAGTGCTTGACAGGAAGGGCCCAGCGGAGCAGTGCTTGAGAGGGCGGGGCCCAGCAGAGCGGTGCTTGACAGGAAGGGCCCAGCGGAGCGGTGCTTGAGACGGCGGGGCCCAGCGGAGCGGTGCTTGACAGGAAGGGCCCAGCGGAGCGGTGCTTGAGACGGCGGGGCCCAGCGGAGCGGTGCTTGACAGGAAGGGCCCAGCGGAGCGGTACTTGACAGGAAGGGCCCAGCGGAGCGGTGCTTGAGACGGCAGGGCCCAGCGGAGCGGTGCTTGAGACTGCGAGGCCCAGCGCAGCGGTGCTTGAGACGGCGGGGCCCAGCGGAGCGGTGCTTGACAGGAAGGGCCCAGCGGAGCAGTGCTTGACAGGAAGGGCCCAGCGGAGCGGTGCATGAGACGGCGGGGCCCAGCGGAGCGGTGCCTTTCTGGCCGGCGGGGCCCTCTTCAGCGGTGCCTTGCTGCCCGGCGGGGCCCTCTTCAGCGGTGCCTTGCTGCACGGTGGGGCCCTCTTCAGCGGTGCCTTTCTGCCCGGCTGGGCCCTCTTCAGCGGTGCCTTGCTGCACGGCGGGGCCCTCTTCAGCGGTCCTTGTCCAGTCAATCAAGGGAGCCAGACCTGGCCAGGACTCCCTGCTTAGTCGCCCTCTGACCGTGCAGTTGCTGGACCCTTCTGTGACGGAGTCCTGGGCCCGTGGGTGTCCTCCCTCACACCCGGGATGGGGCTTGTGGGTCCCTCCTGGTCCGCGCCCCTGCTGGCTGTCTTCTCTGCCCTGCTGCCCTTGCCCTCCTTCGATGAGGCTCTCTGGCCCTTGCCTTCCCTGGATGTTGTGGCAGGTGACGGCCCAGGACTTTGCTCCTTGGGGGCAGTCTTCTCAGTCTTCTCGCGGCGGCCCTTGATTTTACGGGTCCTCTTTCCAGGGGGGGGGGGCTGGCTGTCTCCTTGCTGCTGGCCGATGTATCAGTGCTGGGAAAGGGTGGACTCCAAAACCCGTGCACAATGCTGACACTTGAAGCAGGGCTGGTGGTGGCTGAGGTGCTCTTGGGACTCTTAGCAGATGGAGGGGGTGGGTCAGGTGGGGCAAAGAGGTTAAGTTTTGAGAGGTAAAGTTTTTTAGGACCAATGTAAAGGGTAGGTGTAGTGGGTATGGGAGTGGAGGAAGAGGATGTGGTTGTAGGAGAGTCAGGTGTGCTGTCTTTGGGTGCAGGTGCTTGTGACGGAGGCTGGCGTGAGGTGGATGGCTGTTGGGTGGGTGGCTGCCTGCGTTTGTGTGTCTTGGAAGAGGGGGTGACAGACACAGTGGGAGAGGACACAGGGGACGTGTAAATGGCAGTGGGGTGGTGACTGCACGTGTGCAGACTGTACTGGAGGGTGTGCTGGTGATGGAAGTACTGGCTGATGGTGGTGTGCATGCAGGTGTGAGTGGAGACGTCACAGGGAGGGAGGAGGGAGACGAGGAGGAGGGGGACACAGGGGTGGTAGTGACTGTTGGCATGTCTGCATCTGGGTGTTGCTTGGGTGAATGCTTGTGTGATCTGTGGTGCTTATGTCTGTTGAGGTGTGTGCAGGCTGGTCTGATGGTGTGGATGGGATAGGCTGAGGAACAGGAGACAGAGACAGGGTGGAGGCAGTCAGAAGAGGGAGGCTGGAAACAGGAACAATGGCTGCCGTCAGTGCTGAGGCCAGAGCATTGAACGATCGTTGATGGGCAGCCTGACCCGAATGAATGCACTCCAGGTATGCATTGCTCCGATGCACCTCCCTCTCTACCCCCTGGATGGCATTCAAAAGGGTAGACTGCCCAACAATGATCGTCTGTAGGAGGTCAATGACCTCCTCACTGAGGGCAGCAGGGGTAACAGGGGCAGGGCCTGAGGTGCCTGGGGCGAAGGAGATGCCCGCCTTCTTGGGCGAGCGGGCACGGAGCGAAGGCTGAGGGGCTGCTGGGAGGGCGGAGCTGGTGCGCTGGGTGGCGGCTGTACCTGTAGAGGTGGGGTCCTGGATGTTGCCGCCACCGCTAGGGAGCTCCCTTCCGAGGACGTGTCGGTGTCACTGGTGTCACCACGGGTCACCGTTGTGGTGCTCCCCTCGCCCTCCGTATCACTGGTGACCTCGGTGTCTGTACCATAGCCCACCGGGGCCTTGTGACTTGCAGCTCCCTCGTGCTCCGATGCCAATTCTCCTCCGCCTGATGATGCTAATGCACACATGCACAAGAAGATAAAGAAAAAGGGTGGGGGGAGAAATAAAAACAGGTTGAGTGCATGCATTGACAACACCGTTGGCGGAGAGGACAGACACAGGAGCCTCATGCACTACGCCGCGCAATCGGGGTACACTACTCAGTACTTGTGACTAGGCCAACAGGTCTATGGACAACAAATGCGCACATGGGTGATGCTGGACCATGGATTGCTGTACTTGGCACCCTACAGAGGTGGGGGGCAGGGGCACAGGGCCATGCCTAAAGGAGGGGACTACACTACAGAAAGCGCCCTGGCCTAATGTCACCCACAGCCCTCCTCCCCCACCCAGACGCCTCCACTGCGTGTAAAGATAGCAGAATGTGCTGGTACTCACCCCCTGGTGTCTGCTGTGATGTCCTCACGCGCCCATCCAAATCGGGGTAGGCCACCGCCAGGATCCGGGACATCAGGGGGGTCAAGGTACGACTGGCACCCCTCCTACGTTGGGAGGCCATCCCCAGCAGTGACTCGGCGGTCTTCCTGGTCCCGCGGCGGATGTCCTCCCACCTCTTTCGGCAGTGGGTGCCCTGTCTGTTGTGGACCCCCAGGTCCCGGACTTCCTTGGCGATGGCACGCCAAATGTCGACTTTCTGATGGGCGCTGACCTATTTGACATGTACAGGGTGGGAAAGAAAATTTCAACATTTTCTGCATGTTAGATGTGATTGCCCCCCCCTCCCCAACCCTGCCATGTGGCACATGCTCTCATCTGTCGTGCCTTGCACTCCTCATTCGCTCCCCACCCCACCATCTTACATCCACCATACACAACCCAGGCATAGCCCATTCAACGTGCACCCAGTGTACTTACCTGTTGGTCTGGAGGACCGTAGAGTAGCGCATACTGGGGCAGGAACCCATCCACAAGTTTCTCCAACTCTTCTGAAGTGAAGGCAGGGGCCCTTTCCCCAGTCGCAGCAGCCATTGTCTCTTCCAGACCGAGGTCACAGCAGCACTTGCAGTATAGGTCCTCTCCTGTGGATGATCAGGTCTCGAGTGATTAATCAGATAGAAAATGGCGGTCACGCCCGCGGCGGTGCGTTCCGCGGCGGTGCGTACCGCGACCGCCGGCGCACATCGTCATTGGCTCCTGAGACCCATAGGGTTCAATGTTAACCAATGCTGCTTTGCGCCGCGGTCTTCGACCGCCTACCGCCACGGTGTGCCACGCCAGCGCAGTGACCTCACATCCCACTGTCACACTTCACAGGTCAGGCAGCCGCCATTTCAAGGGCCCCCATATCTTAATTTCTACTGCGTCACACAGGCCTAGGCCTTGCATTGCCACTCATACAAGCCTTTCAATGCATAGCGATTCGTGTACTGTGCAAGCTGTGTGGACGAACCTGTGGGTTGCTTGACTCTGTGCTTCATGTTGTCCTTCCTAGGCACCGTCCGCTGGGACTTGCGAGGAGAAGGATGAATCCTCCCGTGTACCGACCGCTGGTGGACCTGTCGACAATGGAAGAACGACATATTATACTCCGATACCGACTTGACCGAGCCACTATACATGAACTGTGTGCCCAGCTGGAGCCTGACCTGATGTCCCCCATCCGCCAACCCACAGGGATTCCCCCTCTGGTGCAGGTTCTGTCAGTACTCCATTTTTTGGCAAGTGGGTCTTTTCAGACAACAGTGGCCATGTCATCAGGGATGTCTCAGCCTATGTTTTCTAAGGTTTTGTCCAGAGTGTTGTCTGCCCTGATGAAATACATGCGGAGATACATTGTTTTCCCTGAGGAGGGTGATTTGGCCACTGTGAAGGGTGATTTCTATGCCCTTGGACATATCCCCAACATCATTGGTGCCATTGATGGGACCCATGTGGCTTTAGTACCCCCAAAAGACAATGAGCAGGTGTACAGAAATAGAAAAAATTACCATTCGATGAATGTCCAGGTGGTCTGTTTGGCTGACCAGTACATCTCCCATCTAAATGCCAAGTTCCCGGGGTCAGTGCATGACGCGTATGTCATGCGAAATAGCAGCATCCCTTATGTGATGGAACAGCTACAGAGACACCGTGTGTGGCTAATAGGTGACTCTGGTTACCCCAACCTGCCTTGGCTATTGACCCCAGTGAGGAATCCCCGGACCAGGGCAGAGGAACGGAACAATGAGGCACATGGCCGAACTAGGAGGATTATAGAACGGACCTTCGGGGTCCTGAAGGCCAGGTTTAGGTGCCTCCATATGACTGGTGGATCCCTAATGTACTCACCAAAGAAGGTGTGCCAGCTCATTGTGGCCTGCTGTATGCTTCACAACCTGGCTTTGCGACGCCAGGTGCCTTTCCTGCAGGAGGATGGTCCAGATGGTGGTGTTGTAGCAGCTGTGGAGCCTGTGGAGAGTGAAGAGGAGGAAGACGACGGGGATGACACGGACAACAGGGACACAGTTATACAACAGTATTTTCAGTAGCACACAGGTAAGAATCACCCACGCCATTTTACATTTACTTCTGGCTTCCTGCATCTCTACTTTCTGTGTTTCCCCCCAGTTCCTTTTCACTGATTTTTGACTTTCCCTTCCCTTTTCAGAGCTGTATGACCCACAGCGTGACTTCTGCTTTGTTTGCCCATGGACTAATGCTTATTGACACTGGTATGTTGTCATCACAATGTAAATGAACATTATTGCACCGTTATGTGTAATACATTTGTAAAGAATACAAGCAGACTCCTGACATTTGAAGTGCAAATGGTGATTTATTTAAAGTGCTGCGTATAGGTCCATGATAGTAAAACGGTGATGGGTGGGGGTGGAGTAATGTCCATGGCAGAGTCCAGTTCTCAGTAGCACAGGTGCATTGCCCATATGCCTGTGGAAGGATGGAGCAGGGGCAGTTCAAGGTTGGACAGGGTGACAATGTGGGACAGTGGGATGACATCAGGGGGTATCTTATGCTGGCGGGGGTCTTGGCATTCTACTCTGTCTTCTTGTGTGATCTCAGGTTCCGCTTGCGGGGTGGTTGATCTTCAGCAGGAGGTGGGGTTCTGGTGGCCTGTCGTGGTGTGGGGGCCTCCTGTCCACTAGAGCCGGCGGAGGTGGTAGGCTGTTTGTCGTCCAGGCTGGTGACAGGGGCCCTTTGGGGTGCCACAAGGTCCCGCAATGTGGTGACTATCTGGTTGAGGGCCAGGACGATGGTCCCCATTGCGGTACCGATGTTCCTGAGTTCGTCTCTGAACCCCATGTACCGTTCCTCCTGCTGTGCCTGGATCTCCTGGAACCTGGCCAGTACCGTCGCCATCGTCTCCTGGGAGTGGTGGTATGCTCCCATGATGGTGGTGAGGGCCTCTTGGAGAGTGGGTTCCCTGGGCCGGTCAACCCCCTCTCGCACAGCAGCCCTCCCAGTTGCCCTGTTTCCCCGGGCCTCTGTCCCCTGGACGGTGTGCCCACTACCACTGCCCCCAGGTCCCTGTTGTTGTTGGGGTGGTGGGTCAGCCTGGGTGCCCTGTAGTGGCGGACACACCGCTGATTGACGCGTCCTGGAGACAGAGGCATGGGCCCGCTGGGTGGGAGCTGTGCTGGTATTCCCAGAGGGGGTTGGGTCTGCTGTGGCCAGTGTCTGTGTGTGGGGAACCGACTGTCCAGAGGTCCCCGATGGTCCAGGCTGGTCATCATGTTCTAGGTCGACAGAGCTGCTGTCATCACTGGGGGCCTGTTCTGGGGGCGGGATGGACAAATCTGGACCCTCCTGGCCGGTGTGTTGGCGTTTGGGCCCTGCAGGGGTAAAAGAGTATGGTTATTGCTTCTGTGTGTGCCATGGCGTGCGATTTGTGGGTGCCCTTGTCCCCCACTGCTGGCATTCCCTTGTGGGAGGAGTTGTGAGGGTGGTTTGTGAGGGGGGATGGGTATGTGCAGTGGTCATGCTTAGGTGATGGGTGTCCATGGTTTGTGGTGGCATTCAGGGATTGGGGTTGTGTTGGGTGGGTTGTGCTGGTGAGACATTGGCAGGGAGGATGTGTGCTGGGGGGTTGGGGGTGAGGGCGGGGGTGTGGGTTGGCATGCTGGTGTTTGGGGGGGGTACAGTAGTTGAGATTAGACTTACCAGAGTCCATTCCTCCGCCTACTCCAGCGAGGGCCTCAGGATGCAGGATGTTCAAGACCTCTTGCTCCCATGCTGTGAATTCGGGTGGAGTGGGTGGGGGTCCGCCGCCAGTCTTCTGCACAGCGATGTTGTGTCTTGACACCATCGACCGCACCTTCCCCCGTAGGTCGTTCCAGCGCTTTCGGATGTCTTCCCGGTTTCTGGGATGCTGTCCCACAGCGTTGACCCTGTCGACGATCCTTTGCCATAGCTCCGCCTTCCTAGCTATTGTGGTGTGCTGCACCTGTGTGCCGAATAGCTGGGGCTCTACCCTTATTATTTCCTCCACCATGACCCTGAGTTCTTGGTCCGAGAACCTGGGGTGTCTTAGGGGTGCCATGGGGTGGTGTGGGGTGGTGTTTGTGGTGATGAGTGTGGTGTGTGTGGTGGTGTGTGGTGTTTTGTGCGTGGATGTAGTGTGGGTGATGATGTTGTGTTCCTGTGTGTGTTGGGTTTTTCGATAGCTGTGCTCTCTCTCTCTCTCTCTCTCGCCTTCTCTCCGAAATTCTAGTAGGGGGGGTTTGTGGGTGATGTGGGTGTGTGTTTTATAGTTGATTGGATGTGTGGGAGTGGTGTATGTATGTGTATCAGGTGTGTGTATTTCGAATTGTCCAATGTGGCTGTGTTTTGTAAAGGTGTGTGTATTTTGACCGCGGCGGTGTGTACCGCCAATGGAATACCGCGGTTGAAAGACCGCCGCGTGGATTCGTGGGTCGTAATGGCATGGGCGTGTTTGTGTTGGCGTGACGGTGGAGGTTTGGCCATCTCCAGTTTATCGCTGACCGCTGATGAGGCGGCCTTCCGTGGATGTCGGGTTTTTGGCGGTTTGGCAGTTGTGGGTCAGAATGCCCGTGGTGGTTTACCGTGGCCGCGGCGGTAGAATGGCGGACTTCTGACCGGCGGTAAGAGCCTTTTACCGCCGAGGTCAGAATGACCCCGTAAGTATCCTTGGTCAGTGCATGATGCCTTTTTCCTGAGGAATAGAAGCATCCCAAATGTGATGGCCCAACTACAGAGGCATAGGGTGTGGCTAATAGGTGAGCCCAGGTTCCCACCTAGTATATGTTGGTATATGGCTATGGTGTTGGCCATATAGGATAGTGTGTGGCTAAATGTTGTCCCTCAATATTTGCAGGTGACTCTGGTTACCCAAACCTATCATGGCTGCTGACCCCTGTGAGGAATGCCAGTACAAGGGCAGAAGAACATTATAATGAGGCACATGGGCGAACCAGAAGGATAATTGAGAGAACATTTGGCCTCCTGAAGGACAGGTTCCTGTGCCTCCATCTAACAGGTTGATCCCTGTGTTACTCACCCAAGAAGGTCTGCCAGATAGTAGTGGCATGCTGCAAGTTGCACAACCTGGCCCACAGATGCCATGTCCCTTTTCTACAGGAGGAGGAGACTGGAGATGCCCCTGTAGCAGCAGTGGACCCAGTGGACAGTGAGGATGAGGAGGCAGAGGATGAGGATGAGGATGAGGACAACACAACATCTGTACTCCCTCAGTACTTCCAATGACACACAGGTGAGACAGTGTAACTTTACATTTCAATGAGTTTGGTTGTATTCTGTGTGGCATTGGCATTCTGGTATTTCCCACTTCTATGCCCACTTACTGTTCCCTCTGGCTATTTATTTTGCAGGTGTTGGTGATTTGACAAATACTCCTGGTGTGATCACAACAGCCAGCTACAGGTCATTAATTCTATGCTCATTCTATGCACAGTTCATTTGCAAGGTTTGTACCTGTTTCAATCAATACATCTTTTAAATACATGATACTCAAAATCGATTTTTATCAAAGGATGTTTATTGAAGTGCTAATATATAGAGGGGAAAGTGCAATGGGATGGGGTGATGATGCAGGAAAGTCCAGGGTATTGTACCAGTCTGTTTGTAGCACAGGAGCATTGTCCAAGGGGACATAGGAAGGGGAGCAATGGCAGTTCAAGGTGGACAGGGTGACTGAGTGGGACACAAGGGGGACAATCAGGAGAGTCTCATTTCCTGGCGGGGGTCTTGGCAACTGTCTCAGGCTTCTGTCTAGATTGTAGGGAAATTTTTCGGGGTGGTTCACCTTCTGCAGGTGAAGGGGTACTGGTGGCCTGGGAGTCCTGTGGCAGGGCCTCCCGGCCATTAATGGCAGTGGAAGTGGAAGGCTGTTGAGATGAATGGCTAGTGGCAGGGGCCTGTTGGTGTGAGACTGCCTCCCTCAAAATGTTGGCCATGTCTGCCAGCACTCCTGCTAGGGAGATCAGGGTGTTGTTGATGGCCTGCAAGTCCTCCCTGATCCCCTGGTACTGTCCCTCCTGCAGCCACCTGTTCTCCTGCATGTTGTCTAGGATCTGGCCCATTGTATCCTGGGAATGTTGATAGGCTCCCAGGATCTCGGAGAGTGCCTCCTGGAGAGTAGGTTCCCTGGGCCTGTCCTCCCCCTAGTGCACAGCAGTCCTCCCAGTGTCCCTGTTGGCCTGTGCCTCTGTCCCCTGAACCATGTGCCCACTGACCCCAGGTCCCTGATTGTCTTGGGTGCGAGGTGTAGCCTGGGGTTCCTGTACAGGTGGGCACACTGCTGATTGAGATGTCCTGGGGACAGAGGTTCGGGGACACTGAGTGGGTGCTGTGGTGTTGTTTCCAGACGGGGGAGGCTCTGTGGTGGTCTGTGACTGGGCTTGGATAGCCAGCTGTCCAGTGGTCCCTGATGGGCCAGGTAGATCCTCCAGATCCTGAAGTCTAGAGTCACTGTCATCACTGTGGGCCTCTTCTGTTGGGGGACTGGATAGTGCTGGCACCTCCTCTCTGGTGACATTGGCTGGGGTACCTGTGGGGATGTAAATGATGTGTTAAGGGTAATGTATATGACATATTGTACATACTTGGCTTCCCCTCTATGGTTTGTGTTGCCCTGACAGCTTTTACTTGTGTATGTTGGTGTATGGTAGGATTGTTAGTTGTCTGTGCTGTGCATGCTTTAGTGATGAGTGTCCATGCAGGGCTGTCAGGGGTGTCCATGCATTGTTACAGCATGCAGGGCTTGGCATTGGGATCAGTGAGGTGTGATGGTGGGGTGTGTGGGATGTAGTGGAGTGATGGGTGTGAGGGTGAGGGTATGTGATGGCATGCAGGTATGGGGGTGATATTTTTTTTAAGTTGACTTACCAGAGTCCAATCCTCCTCTGACTCCGGCCAGGCCCTCAGGATGCAGTATTGCCCAAGACTTGCTCCTCCCATGCTGTGAGTTGTGGGGAGAACGTGGGGGTCCATCGCCAGTCCTCTGTATGGCGAGCTGGTGTCTTGCTGCTATAGAATGTACCTTCCCCCATAGATTGTTCCACCTCTTCCTGATGTTGTCCCTTGTTCTTGGTTGCCGTCCCACAGCATTGACCCTGTCCACGATTCTCTGCCATAGCTCCATCTGCCGGGCTATTGATATATGCTGCACCTGTGATTCAAACAACTGTGGCTCTATCCTGATGATTTCCTCCACAATGACCCTTAACTCCTCCTCAGTGAAACGGGGGTGCCTTTGTGGTGTCATGGGTGTTATGTGATGTGTGTTGGTGAGTGTGTGTTGGGTAATGCGTTCGGGTGTGTGAAGTGGGGTGCGTGAGGGATGTATGGGTGCATGTGGTGTGTGTATGTAGTTGTGTCAGTGGTCTTGGTGTCAGTCTCGTGTCAATGAATTGTATTCGTAAAGGGTTGTGGGTAATGTGGGTGTGTGTTTTATGGTGGTGTGGGTGTGGTTTGTGTATGAGTGTCAGGTGTGTGTTGTTTGAATTGTCCAATGTAGTGTTGTTTTGTATGTGGGTATCCATTGTGAGCGCGGCGGTATGTACCGCCAATAGTTTACCGCTGTTGAATGTCCGCCATAGGTCATGATGTGATGGGCACTGTTCTGTTGGAGTAAAGTGTGGGTTTTGATACAGCCAGTTTATCACTGACCTTTGGGCTGGCATATTTGTGTCTGTGGCTGAATTCTGTCAAATTTGTGTGTGTGTTTCATAATATGGTGAAAGGATATCCGCTGCCTCCGTCAGTGTGGCGGTAAGTGGGATTTATCCCCAGGGTCATGATGAGGGCCATAGTAAGCGTTGCTATTTTCTTTCTCTATGTTTTAGTGATTGCACCTCCTGATTTGTCTGCCTCTAAACATAGTTTGCAAAACGCATGAAGCATAAACAACCCTTCTTGAGATAACTCCTGAGTGGTCTGTTCCCATGCATTGTAACGCCCAATGAGAGTTCTAGCAGGGACTATTCACTAATCAGATTCCAACTTTTCAACTCTTTTCATTTCATTATTCAGATTAATGTGAATAGTTTTTATATTTAAATGACCCATTTTGAGTATGGGGGAGTGGACAGAAAGAGTACACAGAGAAAAAGAAGAGTAGAAACCCTTGTGTGCAACACTGAGCATCGCTCTACAGGGATGGACACTTTCAGTCCCAGGGAAGGTTTTGCACTGAAGGCTATGTATGGCCTACTAACAGGACCTACTAGGGAGCTGAAGTATGGCTAGTAAAGAGGAGGGAGCTGAAGACTTCTTTTCACACAGTAGAAGATTGGATTGGAAATTTCATATTCTGTACCATGACTGCCACTCCAACCTCCGGAACTCACAACTTCAAAGGAGCTACTTGATTTTCCTCTTTTAAGCCTAGTTAGCAAACTCAATTATTGTTTGACATTTTGGAGCAACAGTCTATTTTTGCCCCTGCTGTGTGAAGCAGAAACATATTTTGACTTTCTGTATGAATCAGACTGATAAATTGGCTAATCATGCCCAGAGAGATGACCTCAGTCACACATTTAATACCTGCTCTCAGACGCCCGTCCTCCCAAATGTCTCACATTATTTACTATCTTTGTTTATACAGTAGTTTGTCATATCATTTCATTTGGAAGAGACTTTTCCTCTTGTTGAGAAATCTCCCATATGTCTTCTTTACAAATCATATTGAAAGCAACCTTTCAGGAGATTACTTAACCTTTTGGCATTATCTTTATTTGATATTGCATTTCCTTTCTCTCATAGCAGCTATTGTTAAAGGGTGATTCCTGTTTCCTTTTAACTACTATTTGTTTTGTTGCAGATATAGGTTCTCCTATCAAGTCAACAGCAATCCCTAGTGGATACTTAAAATTTAAAGATAGCATAAGAAATCAGTACTGTTTGCCATATACTTGATATTCCATTTCCAGAACACATTTTTTAATATTTTGTTCACATTATTTTCTTACTTTCATTGTCAGCCCAATTCAATAATTTGGGTGTAGTAACTCTCTGATCACATGTTGTGCTAGCATAATACTCAACAGCTGGGCTTGTTCAAAGTTCCCAGGTTAGCGGAACAAATACATATGGTCAAGGATAAGATATAAATCAGTAATCCAATTTCATGCATCCCCATATTTGGATAAACCCTGTGTTGTATGGCTCACACATTCTTTGCACCTCTAGTGTCATACTCCTATTTCAAAATTAGAAACACCATCTAATTGAAGTTACCAGCCACAAACAAACCTACATGCACGATTATGCCAAGTAAATTGTTATTGGCCTCACCAAATTTCCCAAAAGAGATTAGATTCTAGTTCTAATCTTATTGAAAGAGGTTTTTTGTTTATCTGCATTTCATTTCATCTGCACAATCAATAATGTGAATGTAAAAGGTTGGGGAAGAAAATAAAAGAAGGCAGGTGGTAATAATCATTATCAATTCTTATGTTTCAAATGCAGTATATAATCTAGCAGAAAAATAGGTGTAGTAATGCTAAAAAATGTGCAATAGAAATTTATAAAGATGCATTACGATTGTTTTGTCACTTCATCAACATATTTAGAATGTAATGCAGAGTCTTTTGAAGACAGGCAACAACAAAACTTCTCCTTGGATGGATGAGTCAAAGGCATAATATTTTCTCTGTCCAATCTATTACTACAGCATACTCCATACAACTAGGCTAAAAAAATAACTTTTGAATTATCTTTCCAGTGTTTTGAACCTTGTTGAAATGCAAAAGCAATCAAATGATCAACAATAAATGAACAGGTTTGAAACTGTTCTGCTAAACCATCTAAAAAGATTACTCCAATAGTAAACAGTATGATAACTTGAAAGAACCAACTAATTTAATACAATACCTTATGCCAAAAAACGGAGATATTTGTACACTAGAACAACATGTCTAGTATATCTGCAATAGGAGCACTGCAAGACCAACAGTTATTGCAAAGAGGGATTGAGTATATGAACAGAGTCTAGTGTGATTAACAATCTATTATCAATAAAGAAAAGAGTCTGTGTGGCTGTAGTAGTACAAGAAGATATATGAGATTTCCTCCACATCTGAGTCCATAATGAGGATGGCCATTAAACATTTAAATCATTCTCCCAGAGAAGTTGAATGTTGGATTTCAATCATTCATCCCAATAGGTGGTCCTTAATACTTTATAAATGATGGACACTTTTGGTGTAGCAGAAAGTATTGGTAGTAGAGAAGAGTAACATGTATTTATGGTGGTAGAAGGAGCACGTCGGTCAAAAATATCAGATAACATTGTTTTTTTAAATATTATATCTCTGTTTGTATCCTGAAAGAAAACCTGATGTACCCAAGTAATCCCTTTAAGTTTACAAGAAGGCCAATAAATAGATCTGTGGTTCATTTTAACATATTTGTTGTACCATATTGAAGAATTAAGAACAGTAAGTCGATCCAGTTAATTAGCTAAAAGAAGAAGTTGAAATAAAACATTATTTTGTTTAGAAAACTGAGGGTATTTTGTGAGATGTAAACATTATTTAAAAGAAAAGGAATGAATGAAAGATTTTCCATCTCTTATCATAAAGGAAAGAAAGGATTATCAGATTCTGAAATCCAATAAGAGGATTGTCTGTATAGGAATGTATGCCACCTTCATCCTTGGGTAATTTCAATTTATAGAGTAAGATGCACATTTTTTTATTGTTCTAAAGAAAACGGGAAAGGAGAGAATCACATTTTGTTATTAAAGTAATGGGAAATGCTATGAGGGCCACAGCAAGTATATACAAAATAATTAGTGCCATTATCATTTTTATAGAAGCTTGACGAGACCCCACCAAGAAAAAAAAAATGATTCTATCCTAATATTAAAGAGTTTCATTTATTATAGGTAGCATCAAAATTTAGTTTAATTAAAATGTGTGAACTATAAGGCAAGATATTAAATTTTATGAGGGTTTCAAGAAAAATTTGAAGTGTCAAGCATATGTTTAAGACTCAATTTGTTATTGGTAATATCTTCATTTTTTGGGAGTTTAATGTATATCCAGAAACTGCAGCAACTGAGTCAACTTATGTAAGGTAATCAAAGTTCTGGATTATATAAAAAAAACGGTGCATACAGATAATGTTAATTGGTTTTGTCCATAGGGGAAGCCTTAAATTTGACTATTTTGTAATAGAAATGGTTCAAATTACATTATAAATAGAAGTGGGGATAGTGAGCATCCTTGTTCCACACCTCTTTGTAATGGAAAAGGTGAAGAAGGTTTACTACTGAGAAGAATTACAGCTTTTGTTGCAGAGTACAAAAGAGCTATTAAGTAGATGAGTTTTGTCCCAAAACCAAAATATTTGAGGGTATGAAACATAAATTCCCAATTCATTCTATAGAAAGCTTAAAGGCGACTAGTAGAGTTTTATAAGAAAATTTGCTCAATACATGAAAGAATAACCTAGTACTCTCAGAGGAAAAATCCAGTCCAATCCAGACTGCTCTAGGCCAATTAATTTAGGAAGGTAGGATTCTAATCAAAGAGCTAGGATTTTGGCAACAATTTTGAAAATCTGTGTTACCTAAGGAGAGAGGATGATCATTTTTACAAAATTTCAGATGTGTGTTATCTTTGGAGATTAATCAAATAAGGTATCTTGAAGTGTGCCTTGTGATAGTGAAGAATTTGTAAAATGATTAAAAAGAGTATGAAATTTCAGCATTTAAAAATAAAAACATAGAATGGGCCAGGAGCTCTATTCTTTTTTCTTTATTCTATTTTCCTTAATGGATTGCTAAGGTAATTTTATCTAAAGAGATATTACGGTCAATTTAGGTAAAATCAATGTCAGAGGGAAATGATTTAGTATTGGAAGAAAGATATTCAGAAATATTATCAATTGGGGTAGGGTGCTCAGGAGTATAAGGTTCTTCAAAATGTTTTACAAATGTTTGTGAAATTTGTTCATCTTGGTATGTTAATACATCATTGCTAGTGTATACACTTTCAATGATTATACATTCTTTTCTGATTTTTAAATAAATGGCTAGGATTTTCCCCATTCTGTTTCGACCTCCTTAGTATTGTGCACTGGATTTGAGAAAAACATTTGATGCATTTTCAAAAGAATATTGTTGAACTGGAACAGAGCATTTACTAGTGTATCTAAGTGTCTAGAAGATTTAGACATATCAATTAAGTGCTCAATTTTTTTTATTAGAAGACATATCTCTTTCAGTTTTGTTGTGTTCGCTCTACGTTTCTTAGGAACAAACCAGATGGTGAAGTTCCAAGCTGCTGCTTTAAGAGTTCCAAACTGTGTGGAAAAGCAAAGCTAAGTAGCATTTATGGTAAAACATCCTTCCGCAAAAGAGTGTGTAAATAAGTGATCAGATTATAGTGTTTTGTTAAATCTCCATTTACATTAACCTTGTGAGGGTAGAACAAAACGTATGTCAACTATTACTGGTGCATGATCTGAAACCAAAATAGGGCCAATTTCAACATGTATTATTTTGTTAATTAAGAATTTGCGAAGAAATACATAGTTTATTTTAGCTTTGGAACCATGGACGGGAGAGTATAAAGTATATTCCTGTATGTCTGGGTTAGCAAACCTCCAAGCATCACTCAAGGAGCATTGTGTCATAGCTTCAAAAACTAGTTTTTGCATAGTCTAGGGAATATATTTAACATTAGAATGTCTGTCCAGAAAGGGGTTCATTAATTGGTTACAATCTCCAGCAAGGACAAAGTGTTCACCAACATATTCCGTTAATATAGAGGATATACAATTCCAAAACGTCTAATCAGCTTGAGTTGGACCATATATGTTAACCAATGTGATTGGAATCTTATCAGTGGTCAGCCTTACAAATAGCAGTCTTACTTCTCTATCCACTTCCTGGGCTATATTAAACAATTTTTTTTTTTTTAACACAGAATAGCAACCCCATTTTTTCCTGTTGGTTGATGAAAAAAAAACTTTACCCACCCAATGACATTTAAGTTTAGTAGATTCAGTAGTATTTATGTGGGTTTCCTGTGAAAAAGCAAAATCAACATGACCTTTATGCGTGTGATCTTCAACCCTTTGTCTCTTGATAGGTGAGCCAAGCCCCTTGACGCTGCATGAAACTATCTTAGGCACCATTTAAATTGAGCATTGTTCAGATAAATAAAGACCAGAGTAAAACAACAATGGTAGTCAAGAAATGGGTAAGAATGTATGTAGATACCGTTAAAGAAAAAGAAAGGCTGGAGATCCTGAAAGAAGAAATAGTAGGTGAAGAGGAGGACAATGAATGGAAAAGGGAGGAGATAATAAAGGAAGAAAGAGAAAATGTGAAAAATGGAATGAGGCAATAATACAAGTAAAAAACAACAATATACCTACAAGGAACACAAACAATCCTGGGTGGAGGAACAACACCATGGAGAACTCACATCTTTGCTTCAAGAGGTCCAGAAAACAAATCATACGGATGTACATAAACAGCCAATATAAGCAGAAACATAAAACACATACCTAAAATAAAAAAAGAATATGGGTCAAGAAATGAGTCAAGATGAAAATGGAAAATCGCTAATATCATAAACAGTATTCATCAACAGAATAAAATATTCAAATAAAGACAATAATAGGTTGTAGAAACATCAGATCTTGATGTTTCCATAGCATAATACCGACAATTTCTCAAGAAATGCTGTCAATGAAGAGGGTCTTTTAAAGTTGAAGTATGAATATTGTAGATGACCTTCAAAAGACCTGGATTAAATAACCATACCTTACATTAAGAGCAGGTCTAATGTCCAAGGACTTCTTAAAATGATCTACAGTGGGCTTAGAGATGACTTGAGAAAAATAAAGTTTGTGGCCTGACCAGGTGATGTTTTGTTTATTTTGGCAGTAAGGATAACTTTACGTGGAAGAGAAGGATAACTCCTCTACGTTTAGGAGATAGCACAGAGAGATGGGGTCTGCAACCCAATCTGTGTGGTCTTTTGATATTTATGAAAGGTGAATGAAGCCGTTCCAGGACATTTGGATTAAATGAGGGTTATAGGATTACTACCCTCCACATCTTCAGGCAGACTGTAAATTCTGAGGTTATTCCTTCTATTTCTATTTTCTACATATTCTGCCTCTATCTAAAGAATAGTAATTTCTTGATGAAGAGAGTCAATCTTCTTGTGGAGTCTTAGAGGTCACTGACTCGTTCAAATTCTGTAATTTGACGATCCATATGAGACCACTTATCATCCAATACCAGTACTACTTTATTAGTTTCCTCAATTCAACGTCTCAAAGCTCAAATTTATTCTAACAGTAAATTCAATGACATCACTGAAGTAGAACGAAATTGGCAAGGTAGGATTTTTTTTGCTCTTTTAGAATTGTTGCTCACAGAAGACATGGAGGATTTGTTTAGAAAGCTGGATTTAGGAAGTCCAGAAGTGTAGCTTCCAGTTTTGCAGTTCTTTGAACCTCTATTTTGCATTAGTCTGAGTGACAAAATGACTATTGGTAGTGAGAAGGATGTGTGCATGTGATAATAGATGAAGTAGATAGGTTAAGGTTCCTTGTTTTGCTCATATGAGGAGTAAAGAACTCACACAATTAGAAATAAGATATTTCTTTATCAGTGTAATTTACAAACTGAGATATACATATATTTTCTCAGGCTTTAGTGGACACTCCCAGAGAGTTTTACCAAGTTGATTGTCTAAGAAATAGCTCATTTGGCATGCTCATTAAAAGGCTCATGAACATATCATGATAGTGAGTGATGCTGGTCTACCCTAAATTCACCTGATTATCTACCTGGGCTATGGTGGATGTATGTTCAGATCTCTGTCTAATGTGTTCTGTTGTAGGCTATTGTGTGATGTATCATGTTCCAGTGTGCTGTTATGAGCACAGGAAACTCAAGCACAGGGCATATCCATGCTATTTTGGGTTTGTGTGCAGTGTTATGCCTAAAATGTACTCTTGGATATCTGGCTTGTGGCATGTAGTGAAAACATGTGCTGTTGGGTACTACAAGATACATGCCTATAACCCACCATGGGTCATGTTAAATCTAAGTTATGTATTTTTTATAATGTAGATTAGTGTGTGGCATGTCACGATTGGAAGTGCTATTATGAGCACACTGGTATCTCACTATATCTCACTTCATAGCGCATTTCACTATATGGCACATATATGTTGTGTGCTAGGTGCGTATTCTAGGTGCAATCTAATTATGCTCTTCGACGGAGAGTGTTGAACACATTGGTGACATATGCAGGTCTGAATCATTTGATATGCCTCCACATGAAAGAGCTATCTGTCTAAAGTTGTTTTTGTAGGTTGTGGAGTGCTCGTCTGGGCATGGTGATGACTATTTATATGTCTTATCTGTGCAGTGGGTGAATATGTGGTCTAAGTTGTACGGTTGGTGTTAGACTTGGCATCCATGACTTGGTCTCCCCTAACTTTTTGCCTCTGTTTCCCAGGTTGTTGATGTGTGCTGGACTCTGTTTTTGCTGTTTCTGTTACTCTGGGCACTTTACCACTGCTATCCAGTGCTAAAGTGCAAGTGCTCCTGTTAGACCTGACAGCCTTAGGGTGGTCACCCCTAACTTTTTGCCTGCCTCCCTCCATCTTTTAGATACTGGTTTTTGCTGGTTTTAAGACTCTGTGCACTTTACCACTTCTAACCAGTGCTAAAGTGCATTTGCTCTCTCCCTTTAAACAGGGTAACACTGGATCATACCCAATTGGAATATTTAATTTACTTATAAGTCCCTAGTAGAGTGCACTATATGTGCCTTGGGCCTGTAGATTAAATGCTACTAGTGGGCCTGCAGCACTGATTGTGCCACCCACTTAAGTAGCCCCTTAACCTTGCCTCAGGCCTGCCACTGCAAGGCCTGTGGGTACAGTTTCACCGCCAATTCGACTTGGCATTTAAAAGTACTTGACAAGCCTAAAACTCACCTTTTTCTACATATAAGACACCCCTAAGGTATGTCCTAGGGCAGGGTGCTGTGTAGGCAAAAGGCAGGACATGTAACTGTGCAGTTTACATGTCCTGGTAGTGTAAGACTCCTAAATTCATTTTTATACTACTGTGAGTCATGCTCCCTTCATAGGCTAACATTGGGGCTGTCTTCATACATTGTTTGAGTGGTAGCTGCTGATCTGAAAGGAGTAGGAAAGTCATTTTTAGAATGGCCAGAATGGTGATACAAAATCCTGATGACTGGTGAAGTTGGATTTATTATTACTATTTTAGAAATGGCACTTTTAAAAAGTGAGCATTTCTCTGCACTTAAATCTTTCTGTGCCTTACTATCCACGTCTGGCTGGGTTCTGTTGACAGCTCCCTTGTGCATTCACTCAGACACACCCCAAACACAGAATACTCAGCCTCACTTGCATACATCTGCATTTTGAATGGGTCTTCCAGGGCTGGGAGGGTAGAGGGCCTGACACTTGCATGTCAAAGGACAGTAGCCTGCCGTCACACAAAGGACGGCCACACACCCTACTGGGACCCTGGCAGACAGGATTGAACTGAAAGGGAACCTTGTGCACTTCTAAGCTACTCTTTGAAGTCTCCCCCAATTCAAAGGCACATTTGGGTATTTAAACAGGGCCTCTGCCCCTACCAACTCGGGCCCTTCCTGGAGAAGAAACTTGAACCAGAACCTGCATTCTGCCAAGAAAACTGCCTGACTGTTTTCTGTGAAGGACTGCTGCTGGCTGTTGCCCTGCTGCCTTGCTGCTCTGTGGATGTATTGAATAAGTGCTCTCCAAGGGCTTGGATAGAGCTTGCCTCCTGTTCCCTGAAGTCTCAGGATCAAAAACACTTAGGGGGTTATTACAATTTTGGAGGAGGTGTTAATCTGTCCCAAATGTGACAGATATACCACCAGCCGTATTACGAGTTCCATAGGATATAATGGACTCGTAATACGGCTGGTGGTATATCCGTCACTTTACCGTCACTTTGGGATGGATTAACACCTCCTCCAAAGTTGTAATAACCCCCTTAATCTCTACAAGAAGGACTCCTTGTGCAGTGAAATTCAACGCACAGCCAGCCAGAAACGATGCACAGCCTGCACCGCGGTGAAAAATTCACTGCACGCCAAACCGGAATGACTCAGCCTGGGAAGACTGATGCAGCGCCAACGCAGCGACTGAAAATTTGACACATGGCCCACCGGATCAACGCACAGCTGAGCCAGAACGATGCAGCCCGACTTCCAGAAAGGAATCGACACAGCGCCTGCCGTGCAGTAGAAAATTTGACACAACGCCCACCGAATCGACGCAGCTCCTGTGACTTTGCCCTACCAGCGCAGGAAATCCATGCATCATCCCTGGGGAGTCCGAATACCCCGCAACCTGAAGAGGATCCACGACCGATCACCGGAAATCCACGCACAGCCGTCCCTGCGTGAAAACTAAATGACGCATCACTGTGGACCAGATAAATCAACGCAACACCCCCTTTGTTTCCACGCCTCTCCTCCTATGTGGTTCTTTGGAGAGATTTTGCACGCAAATCAGGTACTTTGTGCTTGAAAGAGACTTTGTTTGCTTTCAAAAGACTTAAGACACTTTGGCCCTCATTACAACCCTGGCGGTCGGTGTTAAAGTGGCTTTAATACCACCAACAGGCCGGTGGTAAAAAAATGAGATTTTGTCCCTGGCAGTAACCACCATCAAAGACTGCCACTTTAACACACCGACCTCCACCGTGGTAACGGCCGCTGGGCTGGTGACTTTGGTCTCCAGCCCGGTGGCCATCACAATCCCACCCTCGGGATTATGACCCAGCCTACCGCCATGGTTTTTGTGCCAAACTTACTTCCATGAAAACCATGGCGGTAGGCACTATCAGTGCCAGGGAACAAGTTCCCTGGCACTGCTGGCACTGAAAGGGGTCTCCCCTGCCCCCCCTCCCCAGAGTCCTCCTCCACTCTCCCCCTCCCTCTCCTGCCCCCGCACATATTCACACATGCACCCATATATGCACATGCACACACGCATACCCACCACTTCCCACGCATGCACACATACATATCAATACATCGCAACACACACCAACATACATTGTCATACACATGCATTCACAACAGACATCACTCACAATCACTCATTCACGCATGCATTCAACGCGACTCACACCCGCATGCATGCTTTTCAAAACATACACACACACCCCCCACGTACACATGCCACCCTCCTCTCCTGTCGGAGAACCCGACTTATGTGCTTGCAGGGGGTCCTCCGGCTGGAGACGGTCCGCGGCGCTGCTTTCAGCAGCAGCGTCTGCCAGCAAAACACCTCCAGGCCGTATCATTGGTCATGATACGGTCGGTGGTGTTTTGCTGACGTGGCGGTGCTGCTGTCAGCAGCGCCGCCTTACCGCCGCCATGACCATCGGCGGTGTTCCGCCAGCATTCTTGCGGTATACCATCGGCGGTCATGATACGCGTAGACGGATGGTAGCCACGGCGACAGGATGTTGCCAGCTTTCGCCGTGGCGGTAGGCGGTAGTTACCGCCAAGGTTGCGATGAGGGCCTTTATATCACTTTTACAGTGATATCTCAACATATTGCATTTTAATCGTTTTTACCTGCATTTATCCATATAAATATTATATATTTTTCTAAACACTGTCTGGTGTATTTTTGTGGTGCTATATGGTGTTATTCTATGATTTATTGCACAAATACTTTACACATTGCCTTCTAATTTAAGTGCTCAGTGCCAAGCTACCAGAGGGTGGGAACAGGATAATTTGGATTGTGTGTGACTTACCCTTACTAGATTGAGGGTCCTTGCTTGGACAGAGGGTATCCTGACTGCCAACCAAAGACCCCATTTCTAACAGCTCCTATATACAATGTGTATGTAATTGGCTTTCCATGATTGGCATATTTGATTTACTGGTATGTCCCTGGTACAGTGCACTAGAGGTTCCCAGGGCCTGTACATCAAATGCTACTAGTGAGCCTGCAGCCCTGGTTGTGCCACCCACATTAGTAGCTCTGTAAACATGGCTCAGACCTGCCACTGCAGTGTCTGTGAGTGCAGTTTTAAACTGCCAGTTCGACATGGCAAGTGTACCCACTTGCAAGGCCTAAACCTTCCCTTTTCTTACATGTAAGACACCCTTAAGGTAGGCCCTAGGTAGCCCCATGGGCAGGGTGCAGTGTATGTTTAAGGTGGGACATATACTAATGTGTTTTATATGTCCTGACAGTGAAATACTGTCAAATTCGTTTTTCACTGTTGCAAGGCCTATCTCTCTCATAGGTTAACATGGGGGCTACCTTTAAATATGATTAAAGTGTAGATTCCCTTTGGGAGCAGATGGACATTTAGAGTTTGGGGTCTCTGAACTCACAATTTAAAAATACATCTTTTAGTATAGTTGGTTTGGAGATTGGTGTTTGGAAATGCCACTTTTAGAAGGTAGGCATTTTCTTGCTTAAACCATTCTTTGACTCTGCCTTTTTGTGGATTCCTTGTCTGCGTCAGTTTGACAGTTGGGCTGTTTGCACCTCTCTCTAGACAGTGACTCAAAGGGAGCTGCGGTGTAGCCTGCATATCCTGATGAGCCATCTGTGCTAGGAGGGAGGGGAAGAGTGATCACTCACACCTGAAAGGGCTGTGCCTGCCCTCGCACAATGCAGTCCCCAACCCCCTGGTGTCTATCTAGGGCCTGGCTTGGGCAAGGCAGGATCTCACTAAAGACTTTCCTTTGAAGTAGGCCTTCTTCAAAGGCCAAAATGGGTCAAAGAAGAGCACCCAACCCCCTGAAAATGTAGATCACTTCTGGAAATCAAGAGGAACCTCTGCCTGGAGAAGAGCTGAAGAGATGAGGAGAAGTCCTGCCCTGCCTGTGACTGTGCTTTGTGGACCTATCCTACAGTTGCTGCTTCTGCCTGTGCAAGGGGACAAAGACTAGACTTTGTTGTGCATTTCTGCTTGTGAAGAAATCTCAAAGCTTGCCTCCTGTTGTTGAAGTGTCAGGGCCATCAAAGACTTCCCCTGCCAGCACCTGGACTCTCTGCTGAGACTCTTGCCCTGACAAGTGGTGCCCTATACAGTTCCTGGGGCCTTGAAAGGTGAAGCTGGCAGACCAAGACTGAAAATCCACGCACAGACCGCCGTGAGGGTAAAATGTTGATGCACCTTCCGAGACGCGCCTGAGAAACAACGCGCCGCCAGCTTCGCAGCTGAAATCTATGCTCCACCTGCTTTGCGGCTGCAAAGTCGACACACGTGGCTGGAGAAACGACACGCAACACCCGCTTACGGAGGCTGAAAACGTTGCAACCCACATAGCGCGTTTTTTCTGATATATGCAGCAGGATTTTCTACGCAAACCTCGCTGGGCAGGGGAAAACAACACAAAGACTGCCTGGACCTGAGGTGCCTGTCCAGATCGACGCATTGCTGTCCTGCGGAAAGGAAAAACGACGCACGCCGACCCTACCGGAGGAGGAACGATACACGGTCTTGCTTGTGAGTTAGAAATCGACTCATCACTTGCCTTTTCTGACGCACACTCGTCCGTGCGGTGTTATTTTGACACAACCCAGGTACTTTTTCATGCTAACAGCGTTAGCACTGTTTTCTAAGGATTTAAGACTCTTTTTTACTTTTTAAATCATAACTTGACTTGTGTATGGTGTATTTTTGTCATTCTTGTCTTGTTTTGTTTAGATAAATATTACCTATTTTTTTAAACCTGTGTTGTGTAATTTTGTAGTGTTTTCACTGAGTTACTGTGTGTGTTGGTACAAATACTTTACACCTAGACTCTGAAGTTAAGCCTACCTGCTTGTGCCAAGCTACCAAGGTGGTGAGCGGTGGTTAACTGAGGGTGATTCTCCTTTACCCTGTCTAGAGTGAGGGGCCTTGCTTGGACAGGGGGTAACCTGACTGCCAACCAAAGACCCCATTTCTAACAGTTTGCATACATTGAAACAGTGGGCCACTCGGAACCACATTAAACCTGTCTTAATGCAGTACAGCGACTTTGATCACTGTATGTAAGATGCTCTATTTTCTGCATCTGTCTTGTGTTGGTCCTTTAGTGGTTTTAATTGTTGTGCACAACAAAAGCACCAGTTATAAACATGGCAGCATAGATCTAAATGCATGTAAAGTGCTCTGTCCACTGTGGTCAATTGGCTGCATGATTGTCCCATGCAAAGCATGCAGATAATCAAAAGTATTAAGTTGTTAAGTTATCATTCATTATGTTAAAAGGAGCAGGACACATTTTTTTGCCATGCTTCCATATGCCATCACCAATGTTAAAGTTCTATGCCCTGTTTCTCTATAAGTATTGCGTTTAGTGTGTATTTTAAATGCATCAATTGTATCCTGCTCTTTGTTTCTTACTTAAAGCTGCTCTTTCCACACTTACTTGCTTGGACTGCATCTTACTTTGCCATAAAAGCATCTTATCACCCAATTCTCTGTAAGATACATTGGAGTTCCTTTGTGGTACTAATAACAATTGTATTGTAAACTTTCACACTTTGCAATCCTAACAAAACTTTTTTTTTAAACAAGACCTAAAGATGAACACAACATTTGCTTAATTACTTTTTGCTTTCTCTTCATACCTGTAGGTAAAACTAAATACAATTCAGTTTTCTGATGAAAGAAATTGCCCATAAAATACATTTTATATCAACACAAATTCACAACTGTCTAACTTCTTTTAACACATTATAGTTTTCATTCTAACTTTTCAAATGCATGCTGACCATTATGCTTCAATAATAGTTTCACTTTCTTTCATTAACGGAGAGCGTAAAAAACAATAACCTCAATAACATAATCCTCATTTCTGTTCTGGACTGTCCTTGTATTATGAGTTAGTAATGCTAAATATGTGAAGTAGTGCAAAATCAATTACCTGAGTTATTATTGAATTGTCGAGATATATGGTTGATTGGTGATGAGAAACACAGATATCTAGGTGTACAGTTTTGTGTACATCAATAGTTTTCTAAAATATTTTTCTTGGCATTCAAATAGAGGATAGTTAACTATATACACTTAACTTTTCACCATCCAATGTAGAATCAGTAGAATAATAGCTGTTCTCTGGATGGAACAGTACAAATCTCTTGAATTGGTTATATCAGATCCCCTGGGATGGACATTGTAGATTAGTAAAATTGGATGTAAAAATCTCTTCTTTTGCATTGATCACTACATGAGACTGCAAGCAATGGACAAAATGCAAGCTAATTTAATTGGACATACTGATGTGCAGCCAAATATGGCATTGTTCTTTACAGAAAACAACTCCACAGACAAAAAAGGAGAACAATAGGCTCCCAGTTTGTTCAATATTATACCAATCTATTTTGTTTTGGTGTGAGCTGAAGAATGCCTGAGTGGTAAGGCAACACAGTCATATAACAAAGTAATCTTCAGCATACATCTTAGATCACTGATTTCATTCAGAAACACTGTCTATTCTTTCAATGTTACACTGATGATACTGAGTGAGGGTGAAACATGTAGGCTGTCGAAATGAGTCCTTTTAAGCCTGCTTTAAAAACATTGAGACCTGGATAAGACAAAGCTGCTGTAAGGCCTAGGGCACAGAAGACATGAAGAGCAGAATGGTTGAACAGAGAGCGACACAAAAGGGGATTTTGTACTTTTAAGAACAAACACAAACTTTAGAAGTCAGAAGTAACCAGGTTGGAGACTGCAAAGTATGGACAGCTGGAGGCTGGGACTGAGGGGGAGGGATTTTAGCAATCACTTAGGAAGAGCACAAATTAGAGGTTGTCTGCATCATAGACTTTCAGACTCTAGGGGTGTTCCTTCCTGGGCAATATACATAGTTTCAGCAGGATGCGACTGATGCCTCACAATTTCTTCTGTTGTACAGTATCTGCTGCCATAGTGCTGCACATCATGTACATTCTTAAACCTTTGTTTTCTCCTTCTTGGCTTTGTGTTTCCTCATGGATTAGTTTCCTGCTCTACTCCCAATACATTTCTATTTGCTTTTCAACTCTGGTCCTCCAAGGCTTCCCTTCTACCACTGTTCATGGATCAGAGGGAGTTATACAGGTACTTTTTCTGTGGACAAAAGCTTCACTTAAAGTAACTCACTTCATTAATATTATGATACAGTAAACTTGTCCTTGGTTTATTAATCATGGAATATTTCTAGGTTCCAGAGCTTAGGAGGTCAGGGCTAGAGTGTGTTGGAGTGCAAACATTATTTTAAAAAAACTGTGTCACTAAAACATAACGAAATAACATGTATTAAAAAGTTAAACTGAAAAAGTGTGTTTTGGAAAATATGATTACCTTGGTGTCAGCCACATTGTTATTCAACATAGTAATAAATTACTGTCTAATGAAATGTATTTTGTTTATTTATAATGTACTGAAAGATGAAAATTAAAATGCACTGAAAGAATTAATAGCTTAAATATTATGAAATGCTTTATTCTTCATGTTTTAGCATTGGTTTTATAAAGGCCTCAGGTTTTAGTAATTTTCCAGAGGCAATGTTTAAAATGTTAACTCTGCAAAATATGTTTAATTAAGCATCCTGTGCGAAGTTCTTATGTTGTAATATTTGTTTGTGTTCCTGGGTTGAGACAATGTGTACCCAGGAATGATAGTCTTCAGTGCTAATGTATAACCTGCAACCATTTTAATTCTACTGCGGAAACTGATGACTGAAGTGGGAGATGATGAGTCAATCGTGAATACAGAAAAAGAAGAAAAGATACTTCTAAAATATGCGGTAAAGTTAATTGGCTCTGACCTAAACCACCCCATAGACTGACCAATAGAAACTTAGATAGTTGCTTCCTAGGACTTTATTATAACAAAATTTGGTGACATAAGTGCAGTTCTTCTCACTTCCTTGCCGTTCTCAGTTGTGGTTCAGCGTTCTACTTTCTAAGCTAGTGTAACAATGTGTTATGTCTTTAGCTTTCTGTCATTGATAGTTCAGATGCATTAAGGCCAAACTTTACTGAACAGTTCCCTTTGATGCCATTGTCCAAAGAAGACGACCAGAAGATGCTCCACTGATGAAGACATCGCTACTTGTAGCTCCATTTAGGAGAGGTATAACCAAACATGCAGTTGTCTTTCTTGTAGATGTTTATGTTTTCTCCCTTTAGAAAACCCAACCGCTATTTTATTTTTTCTTCTTTTCTTTTTCCTTGGAGCCCAAACATACTTATCGAATTAGAGTAATAGTTAAGGATGCCAGTTTCTAAATTTGATTGTTTCACATAATTGATTGTAAACAGTTCATCTGTGATAACTAAATGTATTCCGTCTCTATAATTCATCTACTATTGTTATTCTTCATGGTGGTTCTTGAATGCTTAATGATAAATATTCTTATCATTGGTCTTGTGTTTGATTTACATGATCTTAACATTGTTAATCTAAAGGGCAATAAATATTTGAACTTTATTAAACTGATGTGATGATTCCTGGCCACATGGGTCACGGTGTGTGTAAATTACTGACTCCAATATTGGAAGTGATGTTTATTGATTTGATCTCATTGATGTTGACTGTTAGGATGGTATCTCACTCCTATCTGAGTCCAAAGATTTGTGTCGACCTCTAAGGGTAATTGATGGTTACCATATATGTGTCACCTTATAACTACATTATCAAAAGAAATATAAGGCAGGACATGACCACAATTTTGGTAGTAGAGGATGGTTTCATCTCAACAGGAGGGTATTGTCCTGTATTTATTAGTAATATGTCATTTAGAAAGAATTGGCAGATTTGGTTTTACCAGTGCTTGATGAAATTTTGAAATAAATTTGGTTTTGCCAGTGTTTGGATGAAAATTGATTTTGCCAATGCTTGTTTGGAAATGTTCTCAGTGTTACTAGTGTGGTTTGTGTTTTGGATAGGGTTTGCGCTTGAGGTGCTTCAGCAAATTGCAGATGAAATGTGATATTTGTGAGAAATAGGGAGTTTGCATACTCCAATGTAGTTTTTACAGAGTGTTCGTTCTCCAAAGGTTGTATGTAGGGAAGTTGTTGTACTTCAATTGAGAGTGGCGTTTTGTACTCAAAAATTGCCCACCTGCTTGTTGATATATGGACTCTCCAGAGTACTGTACAAGTGTAGGAGACACTTGGTTCTTCTTGTTGTAACTTGTCTGTTTAGTTGGTCAATCGGGGGTGGTTGACAGATAGTATACCTAGAATATGTGTAAAGGGGTGCTAGTTTTGAAAGATATTGGTGATTCCTGAGTGCACAAGGAGGATCTAGTATCAGTCAAGGGTGAAATTTGCTGGTTCAATTTTACTTGCAAATCAGAGAAAGCAGAGAACGAATTAGTTTTTGTCAGAGCTAAAAGCAGCAATCAAAATGTTTGGGCAGCTTCCAAAGTGATTGTGTTCCCTGCCTGTAGTAAGCAAACAAGTTGGTGTGCTGATTTTTCTTTGGTGTGTGCAATATTTTGCATTAGTTTTCATGTGAATCGAGTTTTCGAAGGCGAGTCAGGAAGACTGTGTCATCCGCTGTGCATGTGAGTGTGACATCACTTAGGTCTGCGCTGGGATAGGTCGGATAGTGAAAAGGAGCCACGACTGGATTGGTGGATAACCGTGAAGTGTTATTGGTTGAGAGAAGCAAGCGAAAAGGATTTTTCCTATTTTGAATTTAAATTGTAGTTTTAAGCCCTGTTAGACCTGACAGCCTTAGGGTGGTCACCCCTAACCTTATGCCTACCTCCATCCACTTTTTGGACACTGTTTTTGCTGGTTTTATGACTCTGTGCACTTTACCACTGCCAACCAGTGCTAAAGTGCATATGTTCTCTCCTTCAAACGTGATGACATTGGATCATACCCAATTGGCTTATTTAATTTACTTACAAGTCCCTAGTAAAGTGCACAATATGTGCCCAGAGCCTGTAGATTAAATGCTACTAATGGGCCTGCAGCACTGATTGTGCCACCCACTTCAGTAACCCCTTAACCATGTCTCACCCCTGCCATTGCAAGGCCTGTATGTGCAGTTTCACTGCCAATTGGACTTGGCATTTAAAAGTACTTTGCAAGCCTAAAACCCCATTTTTTCTACATATAAGGCACCCCCTAAGGTAGGCCCTAGGTAACCCATAGGGCAGGGTGCTGTGTAGACAAAAGGCAGGTCATGTACCTGTGTACCTGGTAGTGTAAAACTCCTAATTTCATTTTGCACTGCTGTGAGGCCTGCTCCTTTCATAGGCTAACATTAGGGCTACCCTCATATACTGTTTGAGTGGTAGCTGCTGATCTGAAAGGAGTAACAAGGTCATATTTATTATGGCCTGAATGGTATTACAAAATTCTGCTGACTGGTGAAGTTGGATTTAATATTACTATTTTAGAAATGCCACTTTTAGAAAGTGAGCATTTCTCTGCACTTAAATCCTCCCTTGCCTTACAATCCATGTCTGGCTAGGTTTAGTTGACAGCTCCCTTGTGCATTCACTCAGACAAACCCCAAACACAGGATGCTCAGTCACACCTGCATACATGTGCATATTGAATGGGTCTTCCTGGGCTGGGAGGGTGGAGGGCCTGACACTTACATGTCAAGGGACAGTAGCCTGCCCTCACACAAAGTACTGCCACACCCCCTACTGGGACCCTGGCAGACAAGATTGAACTGAAAGGGGACCTTGTGCACTTCTAAGCTACTCTTTGAAGTCTCCCCCACTTCAAAGGCACATTTGGGTATTTAAACAGGGCCTCTTCCCCTACCAACTCGGACACTTCCTGGAGAAGAACCTGAACCAGAACATGCAACCTGCCAGGAAGAACTACCTGGCTGCCCAAAGGACTCACCGGACTTTTTTCCTAAGAGGGACTGCTGCCTTGCTGTTGTCCTGCTGCCTTGCTGCTCTGTGCTGAAGAAGTGCTCTCCAAGAGCTTGGATAGAGATTGCCTCCTGTTCCCTGAAGTCTCAGGACCAAAAAGACTTCATTCCTGCAAGAAGAACTCCCTCTGCGGTGGATATCGATGCACAGCCGGCAAGAAACGACGCATAGCGTGCATCACAGTGAATGAAAAAAATCACTGCACGCCGAACCGGAATGACGCAGCCTGACTTTACAAGGAGAAGATCGACGCAGCACCAGTGTAGCTACCGGAAATTCAATGCACAGCCCACAGGATCGACACAAAGCCGGAACGAAGCAGCCTGACTTCCTGAGAGGAATCGACGCCTGCTGTGCGGTAGAAATTTCCATGCAATGCCCACCAGATCGGCCCAGCCCCTGTGACTTTTTCCTGCCAGCGCTGGATTTTAATGCATCATCCCTGGGGTGTCCGAAAACCCTGCAACCCGAAGAGGATTCAAGTCTGCATGCCGGAAATTGACGCAAAGCCTTCCCTGCATGGAAAATAAACAACGCATCGCCATGTGCGGCCAGAGAAATCTACGCACACCTACCTGTTTTCCACGCATCTCCTCCTCTGTGGTTCCTTGTGGAGATTTTGAACGTAAACCAGGTACTTTGTGCTTGCAAGAGACACTTATTGCTTTTAAGATACCAAAAACACTTTATATCGTTTTTACAGTGATATTAAAAAATATATTTATTGCATCGTAAATGTTTTGACCTGCATCTTATCAGATAAATATTACATATTTTTCTAAACACTGTGTTGTATATTTTTGTGGTGTTCTACTGTGTTATTGCATGATTTATTGCACAAATACTTTACGCATTGCCTTTTTAGTTAAGCCTGATTGAGCAGTGCCAATCTACCAGAGGGTGGACACATGATAATTTGGATTGTATATGACTTACCCTGGCTAGAGTGACGGTCCTTGCTTGGACAGGGGGTAACCTGACTGCCAACTAAAGACCCCATTTCTAACAAGCCCAATTTAAAAATAACATTTTTCAAAGTGTTAAAGAGTGCACTTAAAGGAGATGCTTTCATTCCAGTTAGGGAAGGATAAATTGCCCGGCCGGTCGTAATTGAAGAGAAAGGTACCGCAACATGTATTTGGTTAAAACAAAATTAAAGAGAAGGAAGGGAGCTCAGTGTTTCCTGTCTATAGAACTTTTAACATGAGGATTTTAGAAAATTTGAGGAGAGTGCTGTGTGAATTAAAACCCCTCCTAGATCAGCACAATTAGAAGATTTATTAAAATTTAAATTTGAGTGGAGATTGAAAAATGTTGAGAAGACTTTATTAGAGGCAAGGTGGTACAGTGAGCAAACATTTTTGAGAACTGAAACCTTACAGGGTATTACAATGTTTCCTGCAATTACACTAGAGAAAGAGAGCAGTGTCAGACAAAAGTCAAAGAATAAGGACTGCTATGAAGAAGATCAGTCAAAGTGAGATGAGGCTAGGAAATCGTTAACTTATGATGATGACTCAGATGATGATGAACTTATAATGCAATTAATGAGAAGTTGTCCTCCACCATATGCAGCACAAGAGTCAAGTCCAGGTACTAGTACTGGTATCAGTATCAGTTGTAGTAACCTAGAGTCAAGTACTACTATCAAAGTTACTCAGACTCCTATGACTCAGATTGAGCTATCTGTAGTTTATCCTACAATTCATGTTGTAAGTTCTGCACCAAACATGACAGTACCATTGGTACACCCATCACAGATATTGCAGATTTACCAGAAACCAGTGATGGTTCAGGTGAAGTCTACACCTAGTTCAATGGCTCCAGTGCAAGTTCAGACAATGCTGAGATGTAAACCTGTAACGTTATCATAGTCAAGTTCTTCAATGCTGTCATGTCAGAATTCTGGAGTAATTTACTCAAGAAATCAGAATGTTCAATCAAGTCCAGAAGCATTAACAGTACCTGTTACTATTGGTCCTGTTTTACTATTGCTTGGACAAGGAACTAATGAGAGTGGTGTACAGAGTATTTTGAATTCAAATGCAGAAATGGAGAGATTCAGGTGCTCCTTTCGAGTTTGGCGGTCTTTTCCGAAGACCGCCATGTATGCGGGCCTAGAAAGACCACCAGTGATGGCGGTCTGAAGACTGACGAATTACGAGTCACCAGCACAACACCACCAACAAACAGACAAATATCAGACACCATTGGCCTGATCGATGGCCAGAAAGAGGTGTTTCCAACACCAGTACAGCCACGCTGACAACACCTCCAAATTCTGACTCACAAATTAGCACTGTAGTCTTAGCACAGCGGCAATCCATTGGCAGTTCAAACCACCGTGGACAAAAACACACCTCCACCAGAACATTGCACCACATTGAACAATAACAGTAACCCAAACCTGATACACATATGCACACCACACACACCTGACCACAGCACTACATGACACACCCCCCCACATACCCATAATCCTTTGCACCCAGAAAGTCTGACATGACGAGGCATGATCACACTGACAGAAAGCACTGCACCTAGATACCACAGACACCATCACACTGAAAACGCATCACACAACATCAAGAGCAACACAACACGCACATCACCACTGCACACAAACACCACAAACTACACGCACATCCTAGCACTCAACCTCACACCAACAAACAGCACACCCATGTCCCTGCATATCACACACCCAACCACCCACAACACAACCACCATGGAACCACAGAAAACACTCCGATTCACAGACTAGGAGTTGAGGGTCATGGTCGATGAAATCATCAGAGTGGAGTCACAACTGTTTTGAGCACAGGTCCAGCAGACATCCATGGCCCGGACGAGCAGAGGATTGTCGTCAGGGTGAACACAGTGGAAAACCATCCACACACAAGGGACGACATCAGGAAGAGGTGGAATGACCTGCGGGGGATGGTACGGGCCATGGCATCACAACACCAAATTGCCGTCATGAAGACGGGTGGTGGGCCCCCATCACCTCCCCCAGAGTTATCATCATGGGAGGAGAAGGTATTGGCCATCCTACACCCAGAGGGGTTGACTGGAATACCAGGAGGACTGGACTCTGGTAAGCCAACAACATTCCCCAGCCACCATGTACCCCTGCACAGCATGTACCCCCACCATGTTGTCACCCCCTCATACCACCCTCAGATGCACAAAATCACCATGGACACAATACCCTCCCTTGCATGCCACAGCTCCCTACTAACAACATTCCCTCATAGGCCCACTTAGTGAATGGATTTCCCACACTGCAGCAAGTACTACAACTACCACAATGCAACACTCCCTACCCTTGTATGACTGCAAAATCCACTTCACATCTGAGCACCTGCATGTAAAACCATGTCACCCCCCTTCACCAACGAGAAATTGGAATGCACATCACTACATGGCAATGACAGTAGGCAAGACCAATACCAACTATACAACCAAACAATAGCAACTTTCAACTGATGCAAAACAAGCAGTAATCAAGAAATTGTCAATGCCATTACTGCTCAACAAATCCAGACAATGATAGCAAAGAACCATGTGTACCACTAGTACAATACCATCATGTAACACAATACCTCTCATTACACAAGTATCCCAAGTACTGCCACACAGCAAAGGATGCCAGTGACAGAAAGCCCAGCCCTGAAAGTAGGTCCAATAGAGGAGGAATCCCCTGGATGTCTGGATAGGGATGGTGTACCTGGCCCATCAGGCATGACTGGTAAGTCCACCACCAACAACCTCACCCTGCAACAAGCAACAATCAAATACACATATCTGCATAGCAAGAATCTCAGAGTGACAAATGTAGCAAGAATCTCCAGCAGGTGTGTAAGTGCATCAGTTTGGTAGTAACATCCAATGGCAAGGGTGCCAAAAGGCATTTCAGAAATCAGATTGCAAACAGACATGTGACCTGAAGAGGGAACAAAACATCGGATAAGGCTCAATGTTGTAAGCCATGTAGGCCATAACTATACATCAACAGCAATATATCACATACACAGGATGATTGCTGCAGCGGGTACAATACCACATATCTATAGGCTAGGATTGCCAGTCACAAATGTGTAGTAATGGTATGATTCCTCATAGGTGACATTCTCTACAGAACGCCACCTTGCATAGTCAGAAACAGGTAGTTGCCAGACAGCAGCTGACAATAAGAACATGATAGGCCTACAGAACAGGACAAGTCCAATAAGTGTACCTTACATTTACCCAGTTATTCAGACTTAGCACCAATTAACTTGGGTACATCTATAGGGATGAATCGTGATGGAACCAGCATAACTCACATGTAATTGGCAGCAATGCATTTGCACTTCCCCTCATGTTAAGTTAGCAACCTTTCAGGTTTGGAAACCAAGATGGAAGGCAGTAGTCCCCACACACACCTTGATGCATGCAAAATTTAAGAACAGACTTGCATATCCAATACATGGTCCAAGTGCACATAACATTTAAATCACACATACCTGGGAATCATTTAAAGTAATGGTGAATCAGCCACAGCACCTGCATCAGTGCCCCCCTCCTAAAGCAGCGGGGTGTGCCTACTGAGGACCAGATTATGTAGCATGCAGCATGCAACAATGATCTTGCAGACTTTCCCT
This sequence comes from Pleurodeles waltl, assembly GCF_031143425.1. Lineage (NCBI taxonomy): Eukaryota > Metazoa > Chordata > Amphibia > Caudata > Salamandridae > Pleurodeles > Pleurodeles waltl. Next base: position 525,031,042 of record NC_090442.1, read on the forward strand.
GGTCGGTACTTTAGGGCACCACTGGAAACAGGGGGGCAACTAAATTTAGCTTTCAAGAGGCCAAAAGTCCTCTCTATCACCCACCTGGTCCGGCCGTGTGCCTCATTGTACCTGTCCTCCCCATCTGTAGTTGGATATCTAACAGGTGTCAGAAGCCAGGGCAAGTTGGGCTATCCGGAGTCACCTGTGTGGAAATGGAAACATAACAATAGGAAACAGTGATAGGCATAGTGCAAACTGTGTAGGGAGGTAGATCAAACATCTGACATGGACAGCAGTAAATATACCTATGAGCCAGGCCCTTTCTCGCTGTAGCTGTAAATTCACTGCAGGGACACTGCTGTTCCTCAGGACATAGGAATCAAGTACTGAACCAGGGTATTTCACTGCCACATGTGATATGTACTGGTCTGCAAGACACACCATTTGTACATTAAGCAAATATGTACTCTTCTGGTTTCTGTACACCTGTTCATTGGCCCTCGGAGGTAACAAGGCGATGTGAGTCACATCAACAGCCCCTATTACATGCAGGGCTTTTGAAATGTTGTAAAAGGCTGCCTTAACAGTGTTCAATTCTGGATGTTGTGGAAATCTTAGGTACCTGTTCATATGCTTGAGTAGGGCATCTAGCACATCCTGTAACACCATACTGAACTTGGGCAATGACATCCCTGCAGCCAGTGCCACAGTCACCTGAAATGAGCCACTGGCCAAAAAATGCAGGACTGCCAACACCTGGACTGTTGGAGGGATAGCATGGGGATTTCATAAAGCTGGCAGGCGGTCTGGCTCCAACTGGGCAACCAGTTTCCACATGGACACATGGTTCAGTCGATAGGTCATCATGATGTGCCGCTCTTCCATGGTTTCAAGGTTTACTGGGGCCAGTAAGCTGGCGCATTCCTCATCACTCCAATTTGGCGGTATCTAGGCAGGGAGACAAATAACAGTCTGGACATATCTCACAAAGTAGTGACCAATGTATGACATATGATCAGGAAGTATTGGTCATGTAAGTTTTCTGTCATGTTGTCAAAATACACTTTTCTCCACACACCATTCCTACCCAGACATCATGGCAATACCTCATATTGCCATACCTGTAACAAGGGACATGTACAGGACTTGTAGTGATGTATAAACAAAGACTTTCCATATGTTTCACTATACGGATTGTCAATACAGATATAAGTACAAACAACAGTAGTAATGTCAGCTGACAACCACTACATATATGAGTGTTGACATATTGTAACCTACAATTAAGCATATTGTGACGATATGTAGGTAATGACACAGTGGGAACCGAGAACAATAATGTAACTATGTAAAATGGCAGTCGTCTGTCCTGCATACAGAGGACAGATGCCGGTAACCTCATTCTGCTGGGGAGAGTCATCATGGCTGAAGGCGGTCAGAACCGCCGTGCAACTCCTCATTGGTTAACATTGACGTCTATAGAAAAATGGGACCAATCACAATCACCACCATTGCTGACTGTCATGACTGCCATTTTGTTTGGCCCAGCTCACTTGACTCCTGGCACTCGGGCAAAGAAGACCTCCACTTCGTGTGCTGCTGTGTCAGGTATCTTGGAGCCACAATGGCACACACTGCAGGGGATAGGGCCCCAGCCTTCACTGCTGAGGAGTTAGATAAACTGGTGGAAGGGGTCCTACCCCTGTATGGGCGGTTGTAAGGGGGTCCAGAGCAACAGGTCAGCACAACATTCGTTAACTTGCATTTTGGGAGGTGTTTGACTGAGAAATTGTGTGCACATTGACATATGATGTCTGAGTTGGGGAACTGCATGCACATGATGTATATGGTGCTTGGAGTACTGGCTATGTGCATGAGCCGTGTATGTTGTTTGTCGCCAAATGTTGCACCTGTATAGGTATAATCTACATTATGTTCTTCATTTTCTCAATGTTTCCCATGCAGAGCAGCGCCCACCAAAAGAAAGGGTTATCGAGAGCTATTGCCAAACAAGTGCGGACCCTGGGGGTCCATAGCTAGTGGAGCACCCACTGCCGGAAGCAGTGGGAGGACCTGGGATGCTGGGCATGGAAGACCACAGAGGCCCAGCTGAGGACAGCTTCCAAAGTGGAAAGGGTGCCCATCGGACCCTGACCCCTCCTTAAGGCCCGCATACTGGCAGTGGCCTATCCAGAGTTGGATGGGCGCTTGAGGGTAGCACAGCAGCCACAAGGGGGTAAGTGCAGACTGTTAGGTGACATCTCTATGGTTTTCTACTGTGTCCCTTACTGGACTTAGGTGTTGACGAAGTCTGATGGAATTTGGAGAGTATACAGTGCTGGTTGTCACTCCAATAATGTTGCACCGTAGTACATTAGCTATGTAAAGCCATGCAGGAAATGAATTGGTGGTACTGTACCACATTGTCTACTGTACATGTAAGTTATTCCAATATTCAGGCGTTTTACTGCCTTCATACTCTATCCCTGAGTCTACTGTACTCGCACAAAGTGATCTTGTTGGCACTGTACTTGGGTAATGACAAGCCTGTGTAGTATACACTGAAAGTGGTATCGTTGCAATATGACTGGACATCTGTACAGAATGTATTCCACACATACCTGCCATATAGTTTGTGTACATAGTAACTCTGAAGTCAGATTTGTTTCATCCTGTAATGACTGACATTTAGGTGAGTATGTTCAGGGATTAAATTGATAGATGAGTTAGACAGTTGACAGGCATGTAGGATGTTCAGTTATGTGTTTAGGCTGAAGAGGTGAGGTAATAGGTTATAAGTTTGGCTATGGCTTCCTGGACTCTATTTCTCATAACTGTATTATGGGCTCTTATTGTCACAACAGGGGCAATTAGGTATCTTGTTGTAGATGGATAGGTATTTATCCTTTCCTCTCTCTCTTTCTTTCTTTCTCTCCCACCCTCCTTCTCTCTCCACCTCTGTCTATGTGTGCATTAGCAAGTGGGGAAGCTGCAGCCCACGGTTCCCAGGAGCTTGCACCAGGGGAGCCAAGGGGACCAGTGGGACGGAGGGTGAGCGGAGCACAATGGGGGATACTGGTGCTACTACATCTTCTTCAGATTCCTCCTCAGATGGCAGCTCCCTGGCAGTGGCAGACCAATCTGGGACCACCCCAGCACCATCCTTGTCCACTGCCCCCCTTACTAGCACCGCCCTCCCTGTAGCTCCCCACCCAGTTGTCCATGCCCGCTCACCCAGTAGGGTGGGCATCTCCTTTGCTGCAGGCACCTCTGCCCCTGCATCAGTCAGCCCTGCTGCCCTCAATGAGGAGGCTATAGACCTCCTGAAGTCCATCCCTATGGGGCAGACAAACATCGTGAATGCCATCCAGGGACTGGCATCCCAGATGCAGCAGTCAAATACCTACTTCAAAGGCATTCACTGTACTTTGTCTGGCCTACAGAGATAGTTTCTGGCTCTGGCCTCCTTGTTGACGGCAGCAAGTGTCCCTTCATCTTCTTTCCCACTACAGCTACCTGTTCCCAATCCACAACCCCTCTCCTTTCACCCATCCAGAGCACACCGACAGACCAGCATACACCCACTTCATCAGAGAAGGTCCGCAAAGACAAACACAAGCACCACAAACAAACTCACAAGCATGCACACACACAACATACATCTGCATACAAAACAACAGACACTTCCCACACCGCTTTCCCCACCATCTTCTCCCTTACAGTCACATCTCAACTCACAGCTGCTGTCACTGCATCATCACACCCTGATCCTGCCACTATTCCTGTCATACCCTCAGTCACCACAACAGCAGACTCACAAACATTCATCCCACACACCACACCCACACTCACCATTACCACCTTCTCTACCACCTTCAGCACATCTACCTCACTTGCACACACCACCCCAACACTCACTCACACATCTTCCATTCCCTCTACCAGCATCTCTCATTCCCTCTACCTGCATCTCTTCCCCTTCCTCCCACATGCACCTACTCACCCACCACACACATGCACACACTGCACACACCAGCGTCCATGTACAGCACACCGACACGTCCCACGAGCACTCCCTCTACCTCCACTCCCATCCCTTTTTCATGTGCCCCTGGTGTTCCTAAAAAAGTCTTCCTTGCCGCCCTTGACCTGTTCCATACTTCTGTCCCACCCCATGTTGCCCCTAGACATCATGTCCCCCTGGCACTGCCTGGCCCAGCGCAGCCCTTCCACCTCCCATTCCTCCACTGCCCCCTCTGGTGTTGCCCCTGCTCCTACACCCATTAAGTAGTCCAGCTCTTGCAGAGCCAAAGTCCCCCCTCCCAAGCCCAAACAGAAACACCCCCCTTTCAAACCCAAACCAACTCCACCGCCTCACCCCCACACCTCTGAAGTACCTCCCTGTCCCGTTGATGCCCCTATGCCGTGGAGGCCTATTTGCTGTCAGGAGTCAAGTTGGGGCAGTAAGACGTGGACTATGTGCTTCATGCACTTCTGCACATTGGACTTGCCACTTGGCACTTTTCGAATATAGATCATTTTTAAGTAATGTTTCTGAATACATCAGCCCACAGTGCTGTGGTTGGCAAGATGAGATACTTTTCTTGGTTTCCTTCTACATGGTAGAGTGACATTTGTGTGCAACAGTGTCTGATGTTTTTGTATGGGTTGTGTCTGTGTTGTTGCATATGCTGTGTGGATGACTTGTGCCACGTGCATGTTGTGATGTGTCTGAATGCTGGCTTGTGCGATTGTATGGGGTTGTGTGGGCGTCTGTGTGTATGGTGCTGCATCTGTGAATTCCATTGTATGTTGGTTGTACGTGGCGTCTCAACTGTGTCATTGTTTGGATGCCTGTTCGCTTATATTGATTGTGTGTCATTGCTACATACAGCTTTTTGTTTGTGTGGTTGTGTGGTATTTCTCAAAGTTCCTGTCTATGACTGCATTTAAGTGTTTGTGGTCTCGTTGTCGTTGTATGATTGCAGGGAGTTGAGTATAGATGTGTATGACTGTGTTAGTGGTGTTTGTGTGCATTGTGCTGGGTGTTTGGCACGTGTCTGGTTGTCGTTGTGTGTATCGAGTACTTGGCTTTTTTGTATTTTGTGTGTGTGTGGGTGTGTGTAGATGTGTGTGATGGTACAGTACACTTGTTTGTATGTGTGTATGGCCTTCGCAGCCCATGCCGGGTGTGTGTGTTGTGTGTGGGTATGCATAGTTGCCCTTTCCTCCAGTGTTTGCTAGGCATACTTGCGGTTGTCGTTTTCGTTGCTGGTCCTGAAGGTGTACGGCATTTGGAGCCCCCGCCACCAACCATGGTGGTTCAACCGTCCAAGGCTGCAGGGGAAGGGCTGGAGTCTCCCCCCACCTCTGGCAGCACTGCCACCAGCACGACTGCCAGCAGCAGCAGCCCCAGTGGGCAGCCGTCCAAGGCTGCAGGAGATGGGCTGGAGCCTCCCCCCACCACTGCCAGCACCACCACCAGCACCCCCACTGCCACCACTGATCAGCCATCACCGCCGGCGGACAGTGTGTAGTCCTGAGTCGATAGGCTGTGGTGCGTCCTGGCCCCTGCAAATCATGTGGGTCTGACACCCAGGTGAGAGACTGTGACCTTGCACTCCCCAAGTTCTGCATCACAGGGCACAATGCCCCCTCCAGAATCAGTGAGGAAGCCATCCACTCACCCCATCCTTCCCAGGAATGAAGCACACTGGTCACAAGCCCCCCCTCCAGAATTAGTGGAGAAGCCATCCACTCACCCCATCCTTCCCAGGATGAAGCACACTGGGCACAAGGCCTCCTCCAGAACCAGTGGAAAAGCCATCCACTCACCCCATCCTTCCCAGGATGAAGCAGATTGGGCACAAGGCCCCCTCCAGAACCAGTGGAAGAAGCCATCCACTTGAGAGACTGTGGCCTTGCACTCCCCAGGACCAATCAGTGGGCAAAGCACCCACTTGAGAGACCAGGACCAAGCAGTGGGCAAAGCACCCACTTGAGAGACTGTGGCCTTGCACTCCCCAGGACCAAGCAGTGGGCAAAGCACCCACTTGAGAGACTGTGGCCTTGCACTCCACAGGACCAAGCAGTGAGCAACCCACCCACTTTAGAGATTGTGGCCTTGCACTCCCCAGGATATCGCACAGGGCATGTAGCCCCCTCCAGGACCAGTGGCATTGTACCATCTTCTGGCTGAGGTGCCCGCCCCATTTCCCGTGCCCGTGAGGTGCCTGTGTATTTTCGACCCGATGCCCCTGCAGTGTTCTCTCCGTGTTGTTGAAGGAGTGAGGTGGGGCCTTGGCCTATGTGTTGTGGCCCTGTGCCCCACGGACACTGAGGACTGGGACGTGTCCCAACATTTGTAAATATGTATATACATTTGTATTTTGATGCACTTAGTCATGTTATTTTCTCGTATTACACTAACTTTCTTCCAATCATTTTGTCCTTGCATTATTCCTGAGGGGTACGGGGTGAATATGTAATGTTATTGCATCTGCTTGTGCTTATGGTGTTAGGGGTGGGGGTGTTGTGTGTTGTTTATGTGTGTCACTCTCTTTTTCTTCCCTCCTCCCTTGTGTACTAGGCTGCAGTACTCACTGTGGTCGTCTTCGCCGGCGTTGATGCTCAGAATGCAGGGAAAGGTAGACGAGCATGGGGAATATGTGCAGCTCGGGCTCCATGGCATCGTGGTTGTTCCCTGAGTCTCCAGAGGTGAGTCCTTTGACTTCTGTTTTCTGTTTCCACCATGCTTTTGATGTCGTTGATACCACCCCAGAAAAGGTGGCGGATAGGCCTGTCTTAATACAGTGGGTGGTACATTGTCTTCCGCCTGGCTGTTGGCGGTTACCGCCATGGTGCTTGTTGGTACTGCTGTGGCAGTCGGTGCGATAAAGTGGCTGTCTGTCTGAGCGGTTTCCGCGTGATCATAATTCCTTTTTTTTTACCGTCAGCCTGTTGGCGGTAATACCACCGCTTTATCACCGTTCGCCAGGTTTCTAATGAGGGACTAAGACTTTCTCCTCCTGCCCTCCCGTAAGAAGCAGAGAAATTGGCATTTGGGAGGCACGCTAGGCAGAGCGGGGAATGGAGGGGCTTACAGTGGAATACCCCCCTCTAGGGACTAATGGGGGCCACTAGGGGCTACCAGTAATAGATAGGTTTCCCTGGCCCCCTTTTTTATCAACTATAGTTAAATAGAGCTTCAAGTTTCACGTTTCCGACCAAACAGATTAACCTCTCCCAGAGGGGAATGACATTAGGTCCTCCCGCTGGGCTCCTAGTGCACATTGAGGAATCATGGAGGCGGCCTGTGGAGCCACAGGTGTGGCTTGTGGCCCTCAGGTGTTTCTGGCTACCCAGAAAGAGGTATCACAATACAATACCAACAGATACCGGTCTCAACCTCTGATGAGATGCTCTCCTAGAGATCTACAGAACAAGGGCCGTCCGTCGTCAAAATCTTTAAAAACAGCGCGCAGTATCAAAAATAAGCACCCTCTACCCCTGGATAAGATGGCCAATAATGAGCCTACCAAAAGCATAATTGGACCTCATTCCACCACTATAATTGAATTTCAATCCGCCATGGCCCTCAGCTCGACTGGCATAGACCAGCCAAACCTCGGTGATTACGGCAGGTTAGCAAAAGCTAATTTGGTTAACACTGAACCAGGCAATCAATTAAAAACCACTTCAACCTCAACCTCACTAACAGAAAGGAGTAATTCTGATGAGGGCGGCAGCACTCCGAAGTAACCATATCCATTATTCGCTGGGGGTGCCACGAGCTCCAAGGAGACCTGTTTGGGACTACAGTCCTCCAGTCATACCCCAACACCACTGGAAGATAACCTCCCTCCCCCGGTTCTAAATGGCTTGGATATAAGCGAAACTGACTCTTTCAGGAATCCTAAAAACCAAGTGGAATATCTGCTATGCCAGCAGGGCCAACAGGGGGAGGGGCAGATAACGCCGCCTACAGGGTTTCAGGAGATGCTACAGTGAAGTTCGCAACCTCAGGACTCCCTGCTCCTCCAAATATTAAATGAACTGAAGTCTTTAAAACTTTTACAAATGGAAGCGAATTATAAAATTGAGAAACAGTTAAGCTTGTTAAACATTAACATTTAGCAACCTAATTCACGTATGGTGGAAGTAGAACAGCAAGTCTCAGATTTGGAGGATGGCAGTGCCCAGTTACTGCCCACGGTCTCCAAATGTCCAGCCGATCTTCTGGAATTACAGATTTGCCTGCATGATGTGGAAAACCGCTCATGCAGAGCAAACGTAAGATTCAGGAGGGTGCTGGAAGGGTACAAGAATGGGCAGACTACTATAGAACTGATCATAAATCTTATTAAACAACATGTACTCCCGGACATAGCGGATAATCAACAGGACCTTTCCATTATGTGTGCCCACCACGTTCCGGCCACACAATCACCTAACGCCAAATATCCTCGCACAATCCTGGTGAACTTTGGTGACTAATGCATTAAGAAACTAAGGGCCAGATGTAGCAAGGCATTAGCGCCTCGCAAACGGCGAAAAACGCCGTTTGCGAGGCGCTAATGCCTGTGCGCGATGCAGAAACACATTTTGCGAGTCGGAACCGACTCGCAAAATGTGTTTCCGACTTGCAAATAGGAAGGGGTGTTCCCTTCCTATTTGCAACTCGCACCGCGATGTAAGTTGATTTGTGACCGCAAAAGCGGTCACAAATCAACTCGCAGTTACCATCCACTTGAAGTGGATGGTAACTCATTCGCAAACGGGAAGGGGTCCCCATGGGACCCCTTCCCCTTTGTGAATGATCACAAAAATAATTTTTCAGAGCAGGCAGTGGTCCAATGGACCACTACCTGCCCTGAAAAATACCGAAACAAAAGGTTTCGGTTTATTTTTCAAAGTGCAGCTCGTTTTCCTTTAAGGAAAACGGGTTGCACTTTGAAAAAAAAAACCTGCTTTATTGAAAAGCAGTCGCAAACATGGAGGTCTGCTGACGACAGCAGGCCTCCATGTTTGCGAGTGCCCATAGTCGGTATGGGGCCACAATTTGCGACCCACCTCATTAATATTAATGAGGTGGGTCATTGCGACCCCATACCGACTCGCAGAAGGTGTCTGAGACACCTTTCTGCATGTGGTTTTGCGAGTTGCAATTTGCGAGTCTCTATGACTCGCAAATTGCAACTCGCAAAACCATACTTACCTACATCTGGCCCTAGGGGCCAGATGTAGCAACCCTTTTGCGAATCGCAAACGGCGAAAATCGCCGTTTGCGACTCGCAAACGTGGGTTTGCAATGCACAAATGCATATTGCGAGTCGTTACCGACTCGCAATATGCATGTGCGACTCGCAAATAGGAAGGGGTGTTCCCTTCCTATTTGCGACTCGCAATGGTATACAATACCATTTGCGACCGCATATGCGGTCGCAAATGGCATCGCAGTTACCATCCACTTCAAGTGGATGGTAACACAATCGCAAATTGGAAGGGGTCCCCATGGGACCCCTTCCAGTTTGTGATTGCACCCAAAAATAGTTTTTCAGGGCAGGGAGTGGTCCAAGGGACCACTCCCTGCCCTGAAAAAACCGAAACAAAAGGTTTCGGATTTTTTTAAAATGCAGCTCGTTTTCCCTTAGGGAAAACGGGCTACATTAAAAAAAAAAAAAACCTGCTTTATTGAGCAGCAGGTCGCTAACATGGAGGCCTGCTGACGTCAGCAGGCCTCCATGTTAGCGAGTGCCCATAGTCGCTATGGGGCCGCAATTTGCGACCCACCTCATTAATATTAATGAGGTGGGTCTTTGCGACCCCATAGCGACTTGCAGAAGGTGTCTGAGACACCTTTCTGCATCCCAAATTGCGACTTGCAATTTGCGAGTCGCAGAGACTCGCAAATTGCAAATCGCAATTTGGTTTTTTCGTACATCTGGCCCTAATTTTCTCTCAGGCAACTAAGTGTAGAGTATATAAGATTCCTGGCGAACATACTTTGAAATTTTCTCAGATATGTTTGCCGCCGCTGCTCAAAAGAGAAGGGAATTGAGAGAAATGATTCTGGCATTTCAAAAAGCTGGTGCCCAGGCTGGTCTGTTCCAGCAATCAAAGCTGAAAGTTCTTTTCAAGGGACGCTCAAAACAAGGAATATTCAAAACGTGTTGGGAGTATTAAAAGGTTCTCAGCTATATGGAAGTATTTAGAGGAGCAATAAGTTATTAATAGGTGAGTCGGGCAGATAAATTAAACTAATGTTCGTGAATGTAGTATATACAATATATATAAGGACAGAAATCTTGAAGTGACTATAATTGAAAAAGTGATTTGAATTAATATTTCATTGAACAAAGACTGATAGCAAGGCCATCTGCATCTCACCAGCCAAGGCACATTGATTGTTAAGGATGGATGCTACTGAAGATTCAATGTATGTTTTATTTTTCTGTATATGTATACCTGAACAGGAAAAAGAAAAAAAAAAGAATTAATTAAAATGATTGAGTAAAACTTGAGCTAAATAGGATTGAGTCATACAATGAAGACAAGTTACGCTTCATGTGCAAAAATGTTACGAAGAAAGCAGGATTGGTGCATCAGAAATTAGCAGGGCTTGCAGAGAAATGTGAAATAGATATTGAGAAACCAAGGCCACTGGAAAGAAGTTACAGATTAGAATTTGATTTAAAAGATATTAGGAACCTGAGAATACTGGAAAGGAAAATTCATATTAAGGAATTAATTCAGAACATCCAAACCTGGGGCGCATTAGATGCATGTAAAGGCAGATGGGTAAAGAAAATAAATCAAATGAATCTGTAAATTCAAATGCTGTTGAGCAACAGACTGATAATTCAGTAAAGATATTACCAATGAGAGAAATTCCTGGAGAGAATTATGTTTCTGTCCCTTAGAGCAGAAGTGATATTTTGTCATTTACAAATGACTTCCCAAGATTGAGAGAGAAACCAGTGAAATGGTATCAACAGACAGATAGATTTGTGAAGCCCGCAAAATGCCTGTGGGAGAATTTGAATACTTTTTTAGAAATAGTGGTTCCAGCTGGTTTGTGGATTGAATGCAAAAGGAGTGTTGACTGGCCAACAAAAGAGCCTCCATAAGATCAAGTTACAGGTGTACCATCTCCTGATGTAATGAAGTACTATTACAAAGTGATTGAATTTTTGAAAATGAGAATTTCTCCTAAAGGTATTGATTGGCAGAGAATCAATAGGACAGCCCAGGAAGCAAAAGAGTCAATACACATGTATTATTAGAGATTTCTGCAAGCATTTAAACATTACAGTGATACAGAAACAATTGAGTACAAAGACATGATTCAATTCAATTTGTTTTCAGATTTGTTGAAGGATTGAGACCTTAAATTAGCCAGATGCTTAAGAGTCATTTGATTTGCTTCCAAGCAAAACCGGTTGATGAAGTATTGCAGATTGCTAAATACTGTATTGATAAGATTGAAATGAAACAGAAGAAATTGAATGAAAAGGCAATGGTGATGGGGAACAAATCAGCACAATCAGGAATGCAGGGAATGTTTCCACAACAGGGAAACATGCAAGTCTTTCAAAATCAGGTACAAGCAAGAGGTAGAGGTCGTGGTGGAAATGGAAATGGAAACCATGGCGTCAATTTGAATGCTACTGTTAATCCAGGTGATATGCAGACAATGAAAAGGATGTTACCTTGTCACGCTTGTGGGGGACCTGGGGCGTTGAAAATAGGAGTGTCCAATGATGGTACAGAAAGGTGTTGTCACACAGATGAAGGAAAACAATATTTTTCCAAATTTGGGAGGACCAGGAATAAGGGGTCCTAATTTAAATGTCCAGAATAATAATAATCAAATTCAGATTCCTCAGCAAATGCAAAGTCCCAAAGTGATGCAACAGATACATGTGCCACGTTGTCAGGTGCCACAATCACAGCAAATACATCCCCAAATGCAAATCATACAAAAACAACAAAAGCAGTTACCTCAAGCTCAAATCGCACAGCAGCAATTTTGAAGGTTTGGGCCGGAGATGAACATCTATGACCCAGCGGTCCACAGAAGACCGCTGGGGGTATTAGGAGCCGGCTTTCCTCCAGAGTTTATGTGGATTAGCACCACCACGAAAACCCTGGTGGAAAGGCTACGGGTGACAGGGAATTTCTTCCTTGTCACGAGTAGATGACTCCCCCAAACCCCAGCAAGCACAAATTCCCCCACACCCACCTCTACCCACCCTTCCTCCAGGTACAGCACCCCTCTTCCCCCACCGGCCCAGCGGGTCCAACCGCTATGGAGTGTAGATGTGGCAGGTTGGCCTCTGCCAACCCGCCACACTCATAATGGCACGGTCTTCACTGCTAGCCTGTTGGCAGTGAAACCACCACCTTTTCCCTGGCAGTCAGGAAACCGCTAGGGTTATAATGGCCACCAAAGTTTCCCCAGCGAAATTACAGTACTGTCAGAAAGAAGTGAAATACTTGGGACACCAAATAGAAAAAGGTGAAAGGAAAGTTTCCAGAGAAAGAGTTACTGCTATTTTGCAAATGAATCCTCCAGTTACACAGAAAGATTTCAGGATGTTTTTTGAAATGGCGAGCTACTGCCGCCAATTAATTCCTACTTTTTCTGTTATTTTCGAAGCCATTGCAGAGACTGACACAGAAGGATATTTCTGACCCTGTACTTTTTGATGAAGCTTGTACGAAAGCTTTTACTGAACTGAAAGAGAGTTTGTGCGGAGCACCAGCTTTGGGAATGACTGCCTACACTAAAACATTTAAGTTGTTTTGTCATAAACATGATATCTGTGCCCTTTCTATCCTTGTACAGGTACATGGTGGTGTAAGTCACCCTGCAGCATATTTTTCTGCTACACTAGACCCAGTCGCAGCAGCTTTACCTGGCTATTTGGGGACTGTGGCTGCTGTTGGTTTGTCACTCACTCAGTGTGAGAATATTCTTTAATGGTCCTGGTCCCTCACTCTGTAGGTGTTTTGCTTACCCAAACAAAGACTCAATATTTGACAAATCCAAGGCTTACTATGTATGAACTTTTGATTTTAGGCTCTCCAAATATTACTATGAAAAGGAGTACAGTGTTTAACCCAGCAACCTTGCTCCCAGTAGACAATGTTAAAATTGAGGAACGGAAAGAAGTTGAACATGACAGTCTGGATGTTACTGAATTGTGCACAAAACCCAGACCTGCCATTCAAGATACTCCATTAGAGGAAAATGATAAAATTGTTTTTGTCAATGGTTCCTGTCTAAGAGGTAATGTGGGAACATTAAAATCCGGATATGCTGTGTGCACAATCTCTGGTATACTCGAAGCTTCATGGCTTCATAGAGTATTTTCTACACAAGTGGCTGAATTGGTGGCTCTTAGTAGACCATGCTGTTTTTCTGCACAGCTTAATCCCATGAGTGCAGGTGTCAGCCGACGCCTGCACTACCTCCCTGGTGCGTGTGACGACCAGTGGCCGACACCAGAGAGAGGGTTGAAAAATCCTCTGGTGTGTCGCACCGGAATATTTTTTTTTATTTAATCCCCCATTAAGAGATACGGAAGAGCTTCTGTGTCTCCCCCTGGTCCTCAACCCGCCCCTTTGTGACGTCAGTGCTCCGCAAGGCACGCTGACGTCACAATCAGTTTTCCCCACTGGAGCAGGAAGCGGAGGTAAGGCCGCTTCCAGCTCCAGGGGGGAAAATAGGCCCAAACGGGCTTACCCATTGTTCTGGAAGGCCTCGTTTGAAAGGAGAGATTTCTCCCCTTTCAAACGAGGCCTTCCTGAAATGGTTTCCTGGCCCTGCATCCAGGAGACCCCACTAGACACCAGGGAATACACTTGGGGGTGGGGGGTCTGCTGCCTCTGAGAACTGGCCAGCCTCCCCCCGTCACATTAAAAAAAAAAAAAAAAGTACGTCTACAATCTGGAGGTTTTTGTTTTTTTTAAACAATACAAATAAATAAATAAATTGACAGGGGGTCGCCCGTGGGCAATTTTTAAAAATAGTTGTATGGATTCCCAGGGGGCCACTATGACCCCCAGGGAAACCATACAGCTATTAAAAAAATATATAGACCTATATCTATCTATAGATCTATATATAGCTATATTTAAATTGATATATATATACCTATATATATATATATCTATATAGATAGATATATCTGTATATAGATATGTATATTTATGTATATAGAGCTGTAAATATATAAATATTTGCCACCAGTTCTCTTGCAGTTGCAACTTGCGTCTTCAAAGCAATGCACATACTTCAACTGACGCGTTTCAACTGTAGCTTTAAGGCAGCAATAAAAAAAGTCAAGTAACTCTTGAGCTTATGTTTCTGCTACAAAAGGATCTGACTTTTGTCTAGTGGCAGTTTTGATGCCATAAAGTAGCGCAGAGGTTTTATATGCCTACTGCAAAGATTAAATCTGTATTTTATGTAATTAGCTGAGTGGATTAGTAAAGCCAGCCATTACCTGTGCTATAATATAAATGAAATGTATTTGCGAGGGGGGCTAGGGAGAGATGAAGAGCACTTTTACTGGGTGGTAGCGAGGGAATCCGAGGAGGAGGTCATGGGAGTGGGAGCACCAATAATGATTGTTGGACTGGGCTCCTGTAGGGGAGATGCTTCTATAGTAATGGAATACCCCAAATCTTATTGTAGGTTATGATACTGTTTATTTATTTTCCTTTGTTTATGTATTCGTAACTGTACACTCTGTAATTGTCCAATTACTTTCTTTCTCTTGGATCTGTCTTTCCTCTCCTTCTTTCTCTTGGATCTGTCCCTCCTCTCCTTCTTCTTTCTCTCAACTCTCTCTTCTGGCTTTCCTCTTCTGGGTCGGATTATCCCTTGAAGGTTTTCCTTCTCTTTTTGTTTGTAGAGGCCCGTGGTTGGAACATCTCTCCATTGTGGGACCCCAAAAGAGAACGGAAAACCGGACACACAGGTAAGTGTATTTGTCTTTTGTCCTTGTTATTAATAAAAGGGTTAGGGAGTGAAGGGAAACACCAGAACTTGTGTGAGAATACAACTCAGAGAATGGTCCTTATCGTGTAATGAAAAGGGTGTTTTATGTGAGGGCGAGTGTTCCGGTGAACAGTTGACATTCGACTCCGATCTGGTGAGCGTCTTTAAACGTCTACTGTTTTCCCAAACACTCAGCCCTGTGGAGCCCGTTTCGTGCAGAGTGGATTGTCTTTAAATAAATGAGTGATCTTATTCAAAAACACAAACGAGTGCTAGTGCCCCAAAATCAGTGATACCCAGAGAGATTTTTAACAAGCAGGTACGTACCTGCATAAGCCACGTCCCTTTGGGGACGTGGCCGGCTTTGGTGCCTGTCTGCTTGTTGACGGACGGAGGTTCAGCTTGTGATGCCCAGGTTGGCGTCTCAGTCGTCCTCCGTGCCGTGGAAATTGCACTTCTGTGCCTCTCCTGTTCTCTCGGCTCTGCAACTTCCTCCTCCTTCTCCTCACACAATGCCGACGTGTTCATGCTTTCCCTCATTTTCTTTACTTCCGGGATAATGTCACCTGATGTTATGTCCGTGCTCTGTAAGGGACCCCCGGGGTATTGTTCCTTGTCCTCTGGGGAAACGGCATGAAGCGGGTTATCGCCAACCCTGCTACAGAGTCAGAGGCGCTAAAGACTGTGATGATTGGTATGTGACAAGGTGAAGTAATAGTGTGTCTTTTTTTGTTTTTTTTAGTATCTAAGGTGACTGACTGTTACTGTTGCACACATCACACACACACCCACCAACAATTTTGTGATTGTCTACGTAGGCTAGTGTTATAGAGCGAGAGTTTAGCCAATAACAGAGATGGCATCTCGTTGGATGACTGTTGCTTAAGCCCTAACTCAGGTTATAGAGGACAGCTCTGATGTAGGATCAGAGACTGAGACAGCAGATAGTGAGACAGCATCCGAGGGATAGGACAATGGTGCAGACTCTGGGAGTGATTTTTCTGACAACTCCTCTTCCAGTGATTCTGAGGGAAGTGATGAGGACGGTCCTGCTGTCCCTTCACAAGCATAGTCTGTTCAGCGGGACAATAGTGGGTTAGCCCAACCCAGAGAGCGCGTAAATGTGGGGGTAAGCACAGAGAGAGTGTCCCTTGGGGGCTCCCCAATTTAGTTCAGCCCCAAATTCCACCACCCAAATCATATTGTGGAGATATCAAAATTATTGATCACAAAACAAACCTAGTTTTGTAAGGCAGGCACCTGTGTTTTTGGTCCCGGGCTCAGCGGCCATATAGGGAAACATACCAAACCAAGACATTTCTGGAAACTAGACACCCAGAGGAGTCCACTGAGGTGTGACTTGTGTGGGTTCCCCAAAGTTGTCTTACCCAGAATACCCTGCAAAGGTGAAATGTTGAATTAAAACTCTATTTTTTCTTGCATTTCTGTCACACAAACTACAGGAATACGCTGGAATCCACAAAATTCCTACCACCCAGTGTTTCCTGACCTGTCCTGATAAAAACGCTACTCCATTTGAGTGCTTGTACCTAGTGCCTGCGTCAGAAATGGATCACGCCAGGGGCAACAGTTACCCTCATGTAAGGACTAACATTTGCCGTTTTGTGATCCATTCCTGACACGGGCACTAGGCCTACACACACAAGTGAGGTACCATTTTTATCTGGAGTCTCGGGGGAATGCTGATGGAAAGAAATTTGTGACTCCTCTCAGATTCCAGAACTTTGCAGCACCAAAATCTGAGGGAAAAGTGTTTTTTTGTCAAATTGTGAGGTTTGCTAAGGATTCTGGGTAACAGAACCTGGTGAGAGCCCCACAAGCCACCCCATCCTGGATTTCCCTAGGTGTCTAGATTTAAAAAATGCACAGCTGCCGGCTGAGCTAGAGGCCAAAATCCACAGCTAGGCACTTTCCAATAAACATGTCAGATTTAAATGTAAAAATGTGATGTGTCCATGTTGCATTTCCTGTCGCAGGCAGTAGGCCTACCCACACAAGTGAGGTACCATTTTTATTGGGAGACTTTGGGGAACACAGAATGAAAGACAAGTGTTATTCCCCTTGTCTTTCTTTACATTTTTTCCTTCCAAATGTAAGACAGTGTGTAAAAAAGAAGCCTATTTGAGAAATGCCCTGTAATTCACATGCTAGTATGGGGACCCCGGAATTCAGAGATGTGCAAATAACCACTGCTTCTTAACACCTTGGGGGTTATTCTAACTTTGGAGGAGTGTTAATCCGTCCCAAAAGTGACGGTAAAGTGACGGATATACCACCAGCCGTATTACGAGTTCCATAGGATATAATGGACTCGTAATACGGCTGGTGGTAACTCCGTCACTTTTCCGTCACTTTTGGGACGGATTAACACCTCCTCCAAAGTTAGAATAACCCCCCTTATCTTGTGCCCATTTTTTGGAAATGCAAAGGTTGCCTTGATTCCTATTTTTGACTCTTTATATTTCACCAAATGAATTGCTGTATACCTGGTATACAATGAAAACCCATTGCAAGGTGCAGCTCACGTATTGGCTCTGGGTACCTAGGGTTTTTGATGAACCTCCAAGCCCTGTATATCCCCACTATCAGAAGAGTCCAGCAGGTGTTAAGACACATTGCTTTAAAAAATCTGCCATAGCTGGAAAAAGTTCAAGAAGAAAATGTGGACAAAAATGCTTCTTTTTTACCTTAATTTCAATATTTTTTTTATCTTAGCTGTTACTTTCTATAGGGAAATCTCGAAGGATCTACACAAATGACCCCTTGCTGAATTCAGAATTTTGTCTACTTTTCAGAAATGTTTAGATGTCCGGGATCCAGCATTGGTTTTACATCCATTTCTGTCACTCACTAGAAGGAGGCTGAAAGCACAATAAATAATACAAATGGGGTATGTCCCAGTAAAATGCCAAAATTGTGTTAAAAAATTTGGTTTTATGATTCAAGTCTGCCTGTTCCTGAAAGCTGGGAAGATGGTGATTTTACCACTGCAAACCCTTTGTTGATGCCATTTCAAGGAAAAACCACATGCTATCTTCTGCAGCCCTTTTTTCCAGTTTTTCTGAAAAAAATGAAATTTTGGCTGTATTTTGTCTAATTTCTTGTTCTCCTCCAGGGGAACCCACAAACTCTGGGTACCCTTAGAATCCCTATGATGTTGGAAAAAATAATGCAAATTTGGCTTAGATAGCTTATGTGGACAAAAAGTTATGAAGGCCTAAACGCCAACTACCCCAAATAGCCCAAAAAGGGCTCAGCACTTGGTGGGGGGAAAGGCACAGCAGCTGAGGGGTTAGAGTTATAATTTTCAAGGACAGTCAGTATGGATTTGGAGTAGTACATGACTTCAGGCAGTTGTGATTGCAGAAAGGTTGCATGACCTCTTCTGGCTCACCAATTAGAAATGGTGAAAGAATTCATGATTTGTTACAAGCCCAACAATTACCTGTGAGGATTGCTATGGTTAAAGGCAGTGCACAACAGAAATCAAATGATTTTTTGTCAATGGGAAATGCTTATGCAGATCAAGTTGCAAGGTTTTGAGCACTGAACTGAATCTCTTTTAATGAAGATTGGAAAGAACTGAAAGATGATGAAGTAAATGCAAATGACATGTGAATAGTGATTGATACATGGGAGGAAATCAAAAGGTTCCAAGAAACAGTTTCTGATGATGAAAAGAATAGTTGGATAGAATTGAAATTTTTACGCGCTTACCGGAATCGAAGGGGACTACATATCCCAGACTGCCTAGAGGCCCCAGGAGGCCCCAGGAGGCGGCCATCTTTGCATCACCTGCTTCCACTATCATTCCAACGAGCGCTATAAAGTGCACAGGGCCAAACCGCAGCGCGGGACGCGCTTACCGGAATCGAAGGGGACTACATATCCCAGACTGTCTAGAGGCCCCAGGAGGCGGCCATCTTTGCATCACCTGCTTCCACTATCATGCTAACGAGCGCTATAAAGCGCAGGGGGCCAAACCCCAGCGCGGGACACGCTTACCGGAATCAAAGGGGACTACATATCCCAGACTGCCTAGAGGCCCCAGGAGGCGGCCATCTTTGCATCAACTGCTTCCACTATCATTCCAACAAGCACTATAAAGCGCAGGGGGCCAAACCGCAGCGCGGGACGCGCTTACCGGAATCGAAGGGGACTACATATCCCAGACTGCCTAGAGGCCCCAGGAGGCGGCCATTTTTGCATCACCTGCTTCCACTATCATTCCAACGAGCGCTATAAAGCGCAGGGGGCCAAACCGCAGCGCGGGACGTGCTTACCGGAATCGAAGGGGACTACATATCCCAGACTGCCTAGAGGCCATCTTTGCATCACCTGCTTCCACTATCATTCCAACGAGCGCTATAAAGCGCAGGGGGCCAATCCGCAGCGCGGGACGCGCTTCTTGGAATCGAAGGGGACTACATATCCCAGACTGCCTAGAGGCCCCAGGAGGCGGCCATCTTTGCATCACCTGCTTCCACTATCATTCCAACGAGCGCTATAAAGCGCAGGGGGCCAAACCGCAGCGTGGGACGTGCTTACCAGAATCGAAGGGGACTACATATCCCAGACTGCCTAGAGGCCCCAGGAGGCGGCCATCTTTGCATCACCTGCTTCCACTATCATTCCAACGAGCGCTATAAAGCGCAGGGGGCCAAACCGCAGTGCGGGACACGCCTGGGCAAAGCCCGGGCCAAGGGCCTGCCGGTCCACGCCCGTCAGAGCCTGAAAGAGGCTGGGCTGGGCTATGTCTCTTTAATCTTTGATCTGGTTCTCCAGATCGATCCAGATAGTATCATCAGACAAGAGCCCAGGGCGCTGGGCTCTGAGAGCAATCTTGAGCCAGGAAGGAAAGCCCTTGTATTAGATCTAGTGGAGGAGAAGGATTAAGTAGTTTGATAAACAGGTATGGGGAAACCCCCACGGGGAAAGGAGAAAATTACAAAGAAACTTAGGAATGCAGGTGAAACTGTACGATATCTGAAACTGATGACCTAATAGAGGAGGTAGAATCTTTACTAAGTAATAGGACCAACCCTCGGGAGGGTTCTGTTAAAAAGATAACTTCCTATTATGCAAAGAAACCAGATTTAGGGAAAGGGAAATCAATTGATAGGAAAGAGAGCGACGGCCAGCAAGAGGAAAACCCATCCCCTGATATTGGGTTAGTCAGGCACAAATATGACATAACACGGGCCTTAAGCCATCCCCCAACTCCAGCAGAAAGTACTAGGAAGAAGGGCTATGTGCAAAGGAGTGATATTGTGTGTTCCAATAAATATGCAGCCCTGGCAGATCCCGCTATTAATAAAGTACAGAAGGACCGGGATGGGAAACCCATGGGTAAGCACGACCAAACCTCCCCTTTAGTACAGTTAGTCATAGAGAAGATACCATCGGCTAACCAAGACCCAGAAGACTGCCTAAAATGCAAAATTAGGAGTTTAACAGATCTCTATGATCTAATGGTTAGACTAATGCAGGAAGTCAGGGAGCTAAAATTTGAAGTAGGAACTCTATCAGCTCTTGAGGAAAAGTGGGGTGATATGGGAACCCGTAGAGATCAGCGTGCAGAGGAGGCTCCAACTGCAGCACTACACTTACAAGGAAGACCCATATCCCCCCAGAGGCCGAATGCCCAGTCCAACCCTACTCTAACTACAGCTAGTGCTCCCTGTGCACCGCAAGGATGCGCAAAAGGGGACAATGAGTGCAATATTGGGTCATGCAATCACCTTGCAGTTAAGGTAGGAGAGTTACGACAAGAATCTGGGAATTCCCTAAGGGAAATCCGCCCGAAACCAGGGTCACAAGGAGAGAAGGTGGGACATACACTTAAACCTTATACCCTATTATATAATGACAGCGCACCCACTACCACAAAGGGTAGACACCTTGAAAAAAAACTAAGGTCTCCTAGGGCCGATGTTATTTATTTGTTAAATGTCCCGAAATTGTCCCAAAATAGTATGGAGGAGGAGGACTCCCTAAAGAATAAACTTATATACTAGATCAGATACAAACGTCATTGCCTATCCCTAATCCGCTCAGATATTATGAGGGTGGAAAGAATGCCGGGAGAGGCTGGGAAGCAAGATGTTGTTGCTGTGACACTAAGGGATGAAAGACTAATCGAAGGCTTAGATTACTATGGAACGGAGAGCCAGTGCTCCCATAAAAAATGCCATGAGATTTAGTCTGGATCCGCTTACCTGTAAGTTTATTACTCAGAGGAGCAACCATAGAAATGGGGGAGTGCAAACGAGAAAGGGAGATTCTGACCTTGAAGCAGTTGATTGACTAACTCAACCAGACCAAGTATACTTGGGACTGATTAGAGATCCAATAGTAGTAGAGATTCAGGAAGAAAATAATCACCAAGTTACAGGCGTAGGGAGTATTGTGGGGCACTTGCCTGGTGGAAACGAGCCGATTATGTCTCAGATTCTTATAAATAATGCCATGACCCCAATTGGAAGGGGACTAGTCACTATGGTCTCCTGGAATGTAGCAGGCCTAAAAAGTAAGCTTATAGACCCTGACTGGCACAATTATATTGAACAATTCCATGTCTATCTTTTCCAAGAGACCTGGTTAAAGGATCCACCACACAAACTGGGTTATAAAACTTTTTTTATTAGTGCCACCTCAGTAGCAAGAGAGAGGCCGTCTGGGGGGTTGGTTCCATGGGTGAAAATTTCCCTTAATATCGAGATAAGCAAACATGATACAGGGTCTGCTGACATTCTGTGGCTGGAACTAGGGGACAAAAACAAGGCGTTATTTCATTTATTTAATCTGTATATAAGGCCTAGAGGACCAAATCAGGAGTCATACGAAATAGAAATATTAGATGGTATGCTTAAGAAAATCCCAATAGGAGAAACAATCATGATAGGGGGAGATTTTAATTGCAACTACGAACCCATAATTGGTCTTGAACATCTAGTAGAAGATGAAGACTTAGCAAGAGCAGTCCCCCTCCTATCTACTGAAGAGGCAGTCCCCGGTACGGTTGCTGCCCTGCAACTCATGGGCCTCACACTAAAGTATGGATTGAGGGCTTGTAATGGTAGAGTGGGTCAAGGTGGTCTTAATATGGACACTTTCCAGAGAGGTAACGCAGGTTCAAAATTGGACTATATTATGCATAGCATGATTACATGGGAGAGAATAGTGACTTTTAAAATAGATAAGAGGAGAGAAAGTGATCATTTTCCGTTAGTAATTGAATTGAGGGGCTACCCCCTAGACCTAGATTGCATGAAAAAGGATAAGGTGGAGTTGCAACCCACCCTTAGTAATAATCGTAGGGCAGTAAAATGGCCGGCGATACTGGGCAATTTGGGTGTTATGACAAATATCTATAATATATATACAGAATTGCTGGAACCCCATGCCCAGAAAAATCGTATTGACATTCCCATTATAGATATTCATCAATCATTGTGCACCGCTTTGAGACCCTATCTTACTAAACAGATACAACAAAAGCACATAAAGGGCAAGGAGCAAATGATCTCATCTAATCCCTGGTATATCACAGAATGTAGAGAGGGAAAAACACTACTGGTAAAGGCTCTAAAACAAAAAAAATCCAATAGCAATGCAACAGGCAAGGGCTGGTTACAGGAAAACCCTGGCTACAGCACAGAAAAACTGGGAAGATCAAAAACGGCATGACCTCTTAGAGGCAGCCAAATGCAATGATGTAGTAGCCTTTTGGAAGATAGTTACTCACGGTAGAAAAGAGGGGACATTTAATACCAAACATCATATAGATCCCAGTGCGTGGGTTAATCATTTTACATACCTCTATTCAGATTCCTCCGAGCATGATTTACATCTTTCCCTGCATAAAGAATTACCCTCCTGGGGCACTTTACCTGACATACAATTTAGCCTGGAAGAAACGGTGACTGCCATAAAAGCGATCAAAATAGGCAAAGCCCCGGGTCTTGATAAAATCCCTGGGGTTTTGTTTAAACATAATATAGAAGTATGGGCACCCTATGTAAATTTACTTAGCAATGCTATAGCAAGGGGAGAGCCAGTTCCTGAGACATGGAAAGGAGCGGAAATAATCCCAGTCTATAAAAAAGGATCTAGGGAGGACCCTGGGAATTACAGGCCAATTAGCCTTATTGATGGCATGCAAAAAATATATGCTAGGCAGCTGCTGAATAGATTAGTTAGCTGGATAGAGGAAAATAATACTTTGACAATATACCAGGCAGGTTTCAGGCAGCAGACAAGCACAATTGATCAGGCCTTCAGGCTACTATCTATAATGTGGAAATACACAAAACTAATAAAGGGTCATCTTTACATCGCGTTTGTGGATTTGCATGCAGCCTTCGATTTAGTTCCAAGAGACTCTCTATGGGCTGCGTTAGGGAATCAGGGTATGCCGGGGAATCTCTTGCACCAGATACAGAGGCTGCATGAAAATACTTACGCAAAGGTACGGTGGGGCCCAAATGGAGAGCTGACAGACTCAATACCTATTAAGAGGGGAGTAAGGCAGGGTTGTGTGATTGCCCCAACCCTCTTCTCACTATACATCAATGATTTGGTTGAGTATCTTAAACGGAGCAATCATGGCTTGCCAAGATTTAATGGAGACCCAGTTCCTGCTCTCCTTTTTGCAGATGGCACCATCTTACTATCTCAAACTCCCATGGGCCTACAGACTCTTCTAGGAACGTTTAGTAAATATTGCATATTGAAGGGGCTAGAAATAAATACAAATAAGACAAAATATTTGATTGTCAAACCCCACAAAGCACTTAAAAGAAGCATCCTGATCAACGGGCACGAATTGGAACGAGTTAAAAGCTTTAACTATCTAGGGATATTGCTGGATGCCAAGCTGTCCTGGAAGCCGCATGTTAACAAAGCTGTAACATCTTTGGTCCACAGCTCCACGGTGATAAGTAATAATTATAAAAGTTCAAGAACCGAAATTGTCTCACCAGTGTTCGAGGTCTATAGATATAAAGCGCAGGCTGCTGCTTTATATGGCGCCGAACTCTGGGGAATTGCAAACCTAACCTCACTAGCATCCCAAGAAAACAGTTTTATGAGGGGGGTATTGGGATTGCCACCATCTACTCCATTGGTCCCTCTTACTTATGACTTAAACATGAAGCAAATAGGTAACTTGGCAGTTTTGAGGCCATTGCTTTATTGGTGTAGGCTCTGTTCAACTCCAGAACTGATTCACTACAGGCAAGCACTAATTGAGATAATGGACCTTGATAAATCAGTCTCCCTTTTGTGGCTTCACTATATAAGGTCCTGGTTTTATAACCTAGGGCTTAACCCATACACTTACGATACAATCCAAGACTCGGTTAAAGCAAGTATACTGGGAGTATTTTTCGATTAATCTTTTCCACAGTAAGGATCTGGGTAGACTGACTTCGAAATTTTTGGATATCAAACCAACACCAAGATCTAAGGAATGGCTAGATATAATTCAGCCTAGGCGAGCAAAAGCACTATTCATGAAATTTCGATATGGAATCCTCCAGATCAAGGCGTTCACCATTAAATGGGGCCCCCAGAGCGAGAATATCCATGATTCGAAGTGCGGATTATGTAGTATGGAGACTATTGAAACAGTGGAACATGTTTTGTTAATTTGTAAAGCCTATGATAAGCCAAGGAGAAAATGGATTCAACCTATTTGTAGGAATCTAGGAATTAGAAATCACAATGAAGCGGCTAGACTAATAAGGTCTAGTACTATTCCATCTATTGTTTTTGGAATAAGCCGCTTTCTCCTAGCAACATCATATATTAGGGACAAGGAGGGCCTAAGGTTCTAGTAAACCTAGATTTATTAAACACCCATAGACAAACTTAATGGTGCTATAAATGGCTAACGGGCTTCCCATCCTGTAAGCTAATAGATCTCTGGTAGGTAATTTGCTTAAGATGTAATTTTAGAAATTTTTAAATACAAGGAAAGAAGTTAGTTATCTTCAAATTTTAGGAATATTATTCTACTCTATTTAATCATTTTTATTAA
This sequence comes from Pleurodeles waltl, assembly GCF_031143425.1. NCBI lineage: Eukaryota > Metazoa > Chordata > Amphibia > Caudata > Salamandridae > Pleurodeles > Pleurodeles waltl. The sequence continues at coordinate 525,056,097 of NC_090442.1, forward strand.
ATGGTAAAATGGCTTTCTATCTGAAAGTCAATAGAACAGTGGTACTCCATTGGGTTTGATATTAATTTTAGACATTTTTAACTTTTTTAGTAAAAGAAATTATCATAATTGATTACTTCTTATTGATTTTAGGAGCATTACCTGTTATTTATGTAACTGATTTTAGTATCTATATGACCATTTGCTATTTTATGATGTCTTGATTGTATTATCCTAATAGCCGAATAAAGGTTTGCTTGATGATGATGATGACATTTTTTCAAAGAGTCAATGATGAAATCAGAATTTCAAATGAAGGGCAGGTGTTTTTGCCAATCTGTCTACTGACACAAATGGCAAGATACTATCATGTTCAAGCACACGTTGGTAGCGATGCAATGATTCGTGCATTCAAAATTTTCTAGTTCAATCTAAAGTTTAGACAAGTTGCTGAAGCAACTTGTCACAGATGTGTTACATGTCAACAAATGAATGTGGGGAAAAGAAAACTTATCAGCTTGAGTCACACTGAAAGAGCAGGTCCATTCAACAGAATGCAAATGGATTTTATTGAGATGCCTGTGGGTGGTGGTCTGAGATACGTATTGGTGATTGTCTGTATTTTTAGTCACTGGATTGAATCCTACCACACACATAAAAATTATAGTCTCGCAGTAGCAAAGCTTTTACTTGCTTTGGGTTTCCGGTCTCTTTAGAATGAGACAGAGGAAGTCACTTAAATAACAAAATGATTGAATTACTATGTTCAGCCTTAACCATTGAGTAGAAGTTGCCTCGTAGCTATCAACCTGAAGCTTCTGGATTAGTAGAGCAAATGAATGGTACTCTCAAGGCATGACTTACAAAAATGTGTACATCTACAAATCGGAAGTGGCCAGATACTTTGCCTTTGGTTTTTGATGAGCATGAGAAACACACCTGACAGAAAGACTGGACTTTCTCCCCATTAAATCCTCATGGGTAGAGCAAAGAGATTACCAGCTGTTCCTGCAAATGCTCTTGTGAATATAACAGAAGATATGTTGCTGGATTACTGCAAGAATCTGGCTGATGTGGTCCGCTCTTTCTCTCAACAGGTAGAAGCTACAGCTGTGACACCATCCCAGACCAGTGTCACAGTCTGAAAATTGGTGATTGGGTCGTAAAGAAGAACATATGGAAAACCAGTCTGGAATCTAGGTAGAAGGGGCCCTACCAAGTCGTACTGGTTACGACGACTGCAGTGAAGTGTGCTGGGATTCCGAACTGGATTCACGTCAGCCACGCTCGAAAAGTGCCCTATCCTCTGGAGGATGAAGAAGAGTTGTTGAGAGCACCCACAACTACTATACAGTCTCAAGGAGCAAGAGAGAGATTGTGGAGACAGAAACAGAAACAGTGCAAACTGGTGAAGATCCAAGTACTCCTCTAAGAGAAGAAGCAAACACACCTCGAAGAGATGGAATAGAAATTAATGAAGTTGCTGAAGCATCAGCAAATGCAACAGGAGAGTCAAGTCAGAGGAGGACTCTCCCTGAACCAGATGATTGTGAAGATCAGTTGAAACAAATCATGCTTCCTGAAGCAGCTGAGGAGGGAGCTTAGCTGAATCAACATCATGCAGATTTGTTTCATCCTGAATTAGCTAATGTTGCAGGTACATCAAGTCAAAGTCAAAATCCTGCAGAATCAAGAAGAGTTGTAAGTCCAGCTTTGCACATGACACTGTCAAAGAAAGATGTGAAAGAATACAAGTGGCCCAAACTGCAGACCAATGAAAAGGTTCCAGGTGTACTATCAACTATAAATGAGGAGCCCAACACAACAACAAGAGTAGATGCATATGAAGATCTGAGTGACGGAGAAATAAGTGCAAATTGGAGATCAAAGAGAAAGAGACTTGCAAGTCGAAGATACTCAGGCCCTGAATGGGCTCATTTTACAACAGATGATTGACAGCGTGAGTTTTTGTCCTCTTGTTTTGATCGTGAATTCCCAGCTCAATATTTTGGAACTTGAAATTGCTTTTTGAACTGAAATGTGAAACTACATTGCCAACTGAACAAGAGAGACATCACCTGCTACAAGTGATAATCACTGTCCAATAGATAATGATCTACTGAAAGGGACTAATTTTTTACAAGCTGCTAAACCGATTTTTGAAAAATTCTAGAGAAAAGTCTGAAAGCTGCTGCAAATAACTGCAAAGAAGACTGAAGATTATTTTTGTATTTAATTTTTAGCTGCATAGTTAAATATTTTTCTTTTCCTTCTACTTTTTGATGCTTTACAGGTCGGATAACAATCACAATTGTGTTAAAAACAATAGGTGTTGCAAATGTATGTGTGTTGGTTTGGGAATTGTATGTGTACTAGTAAGTTGTAATTGTGAGTATGAGTATTTCTAGCATGGAAGAAACAAATTATACACCTTCTTTAGAGACTGCTACACTTTTGAAATTAGAAAAGAAATAGGGATGAGAAATATTTGCACTTCGACAACTCACAAGGAGATCTTCCTTTTAATGTTTTCTATCACTTGCTGTATGAATCTGTTGAGATGACAAATGTGAGAGAATGTTACGTTTGCACGCAGATTCCTTCATCGGAGCAAGAAGGAATTACCTACCATAGCTTACCACTAACATATGAAATTAGTTATAGTCTTTTACTAACAAGGCTTTATAACCAAGAGTACATACAATATTTCTACTCAAACTTTGATTTAGTGTTTTCTTTTGTTCCGATTTACCATCACTTGAGTAACATAGCTAGAGAGAGTGAGAGAAATATTGACATTGTGGGAGGTTTCTTTGAGCCTACACTAACATTTGGTACTGCTTACGCTCATAGGAATAATTCAACATGCTTGCTTTTGCCAGTAGAAGAATCTTTTCTAGAATGAAACTGATGACAGGAGAAAAGTATTGAAGGAGAAAATAGAGAAACGGTTAGCAAAGAGGACAGGAGAAAAGCATTGAAGGAGAAAATAGAGAAACGGTTAGTGAATAGTGAGACTAAAACACAAGGGAAGCTTGCTTTAAATTTTCAACATGTAGGAAAGCTTTCCGTATATAGACCTCAATCCAGAACTAATACTAAGTTTTTAAAAATACATAGGACTTAATGTTAAATGGACAATATCCTGCAATTCCTGGGGTTTATTACATATGTGGAAAGAATGCTTATTATAGCCTCCAAAGGGGATGGTATGGGACTTATGTGGGAGTGGCCTTCCCAAAGATTTTTCAGATTGATAATATAGATTTTTTTTTTTTTGTAAATATTTTTTATTGATTTTATATTTCAAAATATAATACAAATTGTTCAGTTTGCAATCACAGGATAAACCAATACAATAACTAATATCTAGGTCATTTAACAATCACACACCCCCCCATTATGCACTTCACGGAACACTTCTAGTTTTACAGTATAATTTCTGGCTGCACCCTCTATGGGTTTATCCTTTATTATTTATTTTATATAGGTATTCGCTCATGACCAGTGTCGGCCTTGTTTTGCATGCATGAATTCCCTGGCTGCCTGATGAGGGCGCCATCCGGATTAGTGTTTGCAGATAGCACCCCTGATTTCCTGCTCCTCATGTGTCACTGGTACTGTGGTGGCGAAGGTTTGATAAACAATTATTACTAGAAAGATGGAAAGAAGTGATATACATGCGCTGTGGTGCCTGAGTGCCCTATGGGTTTTGTTTCCGTAGCGGGGGATGCAGGGGGATTTATGTTGTGGTTCTCGCGAGTATATGTACACCAATTCAAGGAGGCATCTCTTCGTTTTTGGCCTCCAATTTTGTTACCAAATCCTCCCAGGTGGAGCATCCTGTGTGTTGTCGCCCTTCACGCACCATTCTTTTTAGTACCTGGTATTCAGTGCGAGCCCAACGTATTATTAGAGAGTACCAGGATTTCAGATCGGGAGCTTTGGGGGCTTTCCGATGCTTTGCTATTAATCTTTTGTACATTAAAAAGGCCAAGTCTATAAATTTGTGCAGGTGTCTCTGTTTTTTGGGTCTCTTTCTCAGCCCCAGCAGGCAGGACTCAGGGTCTGCTGACAGTGCAAGACCCGTTAGCCTAGATACCTCCCCTACCACCTCCGCCCAGACCGTTTGTATATTAGGGCAATCCCATACCATATGGTAGAAGGGGGCTGACGGTGTTTTGCATCTGGGGCATATTGGTACTGAATCAGGGAACATGCGCTTTATTCTGGCTGGGGAAAGATATGTTTGATGCGTGTAATTGAATTGGGTATATCTAAATCTGGGATTCCTTGACACACCTCTAATGTGAGACAAGGCCTTAGGCCAGTCTTTCAGTGGGATCGGGGTGGGGAGGACTGCATTCCATCTACCCCATGCCTTCCCTGCCTGTACCTCAGGCGTCTTGTTGAGGATTCTATATAAATTGGATATTATTTTTGTTTGATCACTGTGTTGTAGTAGCTGGTGGAGCACTGGGGAGGTCTCTGGTTCCGAAGTGCCTATTCCCCATATTTTTCTGATTTCGTGGCATATGGCATGATATGTCAGGAACTGACCCGGATTTATCTCCGTAAGGGCCTGGAGAGCCTCGAACGTCATTAATTTGCCGTCTTCAAAGCAATCTCCTACTGTCTGTATTCCTGCTTCACTCCACAGCTTTACAGCTTGCATTCCTGCTGCAGTCCCCGCCAATAGATAATTTAGCGGTATGTGTGGGGAGTAAGGAAGCTTATCTGCTCCTTTTTGCACATATTTAGCCCAACACGCATGCGCGGCTGCAAGCAAAGGGTTGACCAGTACCACTTTGTGGGGCTTAGACGTCAGCCAGTTTATGAGGGGGGTCCCATTCCGCCGAGGCTCTAGACTCATGGGCTCCGCTTGCTCTGGTCTGTGGATCCAATATTGGACCCACTGAAGTTGTGCGGCTGCATAGTATCTTTCAAAATTCGGAGTTCCCAGGCCCCCATTGTCTAGCGGGCATTGCAATGTGGTTAGCACCACTCGTGCTCTGCCACCTCCCCAGATGAGCCGCAGCAGTGCTGTATTTTAATTGCCCAAAAAACTTTTGGGAATGGTTATCGGCAGGTAGAATCAACATATTGGCAATTGCCACCTTACCGGGTGGCGAGTGCGGGAGCTTGTTCCAGAATTGTAGGGAGCCTTTAATGGAAGTTAGCGCCTTCCCTAGGTTCCCGTCTCTTAAGTCTTCTGTGGCATGATATATATTTATACCAAGATACTTAAATGTTGTCGGGCACCCCTTTAGGTGCCCTACCTCTGGGGGGTCCTGATTGTTGGAGGCCCTTTCTGCCAGGGGGAACACACAGGACTTCTCCCAGTTTACCACAAGGCCAGACAGGCCTCCAAATTCTGCCAATCAAGATATTACAGGTGGAATAGCTGCACAACCATTCCTGATATATATCAAAGCATCATCTGCGTATAGTGAAATCGTGTGATATAACCCATTCCTAATAATTCCCCATACGCGTTCCATGAGGCGTATTTTTGCCGCTAACGGTTCCATTGCTATGGCAAACAGTAGCGGGGATAGGGGACATCCCTGACGTGTCCCCTTGGAGATCGGGAAGCTATCAGAAATCACCCCGCCTGATTTCACCCTCGCACTTGGATTAGAATACAATGTCCGGACCCAGCGTATGTAATTAGGGCCTATTCCCATACGGGCCATCGTGGCCATCAGGAAGTCCCATTCCAGCGTATCAAAGGCTTTTTCTATGTCTAGTGAGAGCACCATTTCCTCCTGTGCATTCTTGGGGGTGTCTCCTATTATACTCAGCAATCTGCGGATATTTAGGAGGTGTTACGCTTTGGGATGAAGCCATTTTGATCTACATGGATCAATAAGTGCATGAGGGGAGCCAACCTATTTGCTAATATTTTGCCTAATATTTTGCAGTCCGTATTTAACAGCGATAGTGGTCTATAAGATTTAACATCCGTATGGTCTCGACCCTGTTTAGGGAGTACCACTATCATAGCTTCCCTTTGAGATATAGGTAAGCGTTCTTTAGTCCACGCCTCTTGGAACACTCCTAGCAGATGGGATTCCAGGCTGGGTAAATAGGCTTTATAATACTCCGAGGGGAGGCCATCTGCACCCGGCTCTTTGTTCCTGGGCAGCTGTGCAAGGGCTAGTTCTATTTCTTCTATTGTTATGGGGGTTTCAATTCCATCTCTATCTGTTTGTGGTAGTTGGGGTAGGAGGGAGTCCGCCAGAAAAGCCTCAAGTTGTGTAGCTGTGCACGAGGTATGTTTAGTGTATAAGTTTGAGTAGTAATTCCTAAACGTCTTGTTTATTTCTACTTGTGTAGTAGCCATCTCACACGCGCCCACCCGGATAGCACCTATTGGAGCTTGCTGTCTGTCTTCACGGAGTAGCCATGCTAGCATTCTACTTGATCTATCTCCTTCCGTTTGCAGCCTAGTTAAGTAGTAGTTGTAGTCGTGGCAGCGGAGCCTGCTATCTGCCTCATTGTATTTTGAGTGCTTTTCTTTGAGGACAGTGCTAGAGATTTCCCCCAACGCTACCGCTTTTTCCGCAAACCTTAGCTCCTTCTCTAGTTTGCTAATTTCCGCCTGTAAAGAGCGTCTCACACCCCATAGTGGACATGCATACTCCGCGTGCTACTACCTTGTGGGCATCCCATTCTATCGTCCGAGTTGTTGCAGTCATAGCGTTTATTTCCCAGTATTGGCCTATAGATTCCCCCAATATTGCGGCGAATGCTTGATCTCGTAGAGCCTCCGCCTGGAATCTCCAAGTGGGAATTGCCTGACGTGTCCTGCCCCAATTCAGTGTTACTCTCAGAGGCGCATGATCCGAGACTGTCTTTGCTAGGTATTCAGATTCAGTGACCAGCGCCCCTATTTCGCGGGTACCCCATACTATGTCTATTCTAGTGTGGGTGTTATGTGGGACCGAGTAAAATGAATATTCTTTTTGCTCTGGGTGGCCTAATCGCCATACGTCATGAAGTCCCATAACATTTGCCCATTCTTGCAGCGGACTTACGGGCTTCCTACTAGTTGGTGCGCTCGGGTGGGCACTGGTTCTGTCCATTGCTGCTGATGGGGTACTATTAAAATCCCCGCCCCAGATAGTTAGGGGCATGGGGTGGGACAGCAACGTTGGGGTAAGAGTGGTAAGAAAGCCTGTGATGCCACTATTTGGGGCGTATACTCCGACCAACGCCATTTGTCTGCCGTCTAGTCTACCCTCCACCACTACGTACCTCCCTCCCTGGTCTATCTTGTGTGATGACATGAGGAATGGAACTCCTGCCGCTATCCAGATCAACACCCCTCTTGCAAAGGCCGAGCATGTTGTGCCTATCAACTGGCCACCCCACTTCGTGCGCAAGTCGCGTAGGTCCCCCTCTAGCATGTGTGTCTCTTGCAAAATAGCGATATGCACTCCTAGTCTTTTAAGTCAAGCGTACACTCTAGCCCGTTTGCTCAGCGCCCCGAGGCCCCTGATATTCCATGTTAATATAATATACTGGTTTTTCATATTATTTCGGGAAGACATCATATGGGGTCCTTGGGGTGTGTTGCTGTGTTGTGGGTCTGGGCTTTAGTGGTGGCCCGCCTGGTCTCTACCTTTTTGTAGCTGAGATTTAAATATAGCGGGTGCAGGTCTATTTTTTGTGTATTAAGTAGTTCCGGTCCTTGCATTTCTACTAAACTGTTAATCCCCTCCCCCCTAGTTAAACCCCCTATACTACTAACAACTACAGTGAAACCACAAAACTTAAAAGTGTGTGAAATAGTTCTTATCCGGTTGGATTTGCATAGTGGGATTCTCATATCGTACAGATGTGGCTCTTGTAAGGGGCTCACATCGTGCCGCAGACTTAGTCTGCCAATATCGTCAGGCGCCCCCCCTTGGCATAAATCTGTTCCCTCTGGCCCCGCTCATCCGGTATGTACCGCCTACTTATGCCCCCAATCACTTAGCTTAGCATTTATATCAAAGATGCAAATTGTTGAAGGCTCTTTGTCCCCACGTCTCGGCAGTGCCGCAAAGTCTCTGCAGATCTTCAAGTTACAGGCATCATCCCTGGTAGTCTCAGTGGGCCTGTACGAATAGTTTAAAGTTCGTCAGCGGTTCTTGGAGTGACCTTCGGCCCGCTTAGTTCTCCTGTTACTGTGGATGCGGAGCTGGCCGTGTCTGAATCCGATCCCAGGTCTGGGAGATCACTCCCAATTGTACTGCGACTTTGCATGTGTATTGGCGTCTCTTTTAGCACTTTTGCTCTTTCCTCTGCTGCTTGCCAGTCATTGGGTTGGCCTCTGGTGCGCCGTTTGGATCTTTTCCTTGCAGCAGGTTTTTTCCATTTCTCGTCCCCCTCGTCGCCCTCCTGGGGATGTGCAAAGCCCTTGGCGTGGAGCCATGTCCATGCATCTTCGGGGTTGGTGAATATATGGGTACGGTCCTCCATCACTACCCTTAGCTTGGCTGGGAAGAGCAAGGCATATTTTATGTTCTGTTCCCGTAAGCATAGCTTGATTTTAACAAAAGAATTGCGTTGGTTCTGCACCTCTTGCGTAAAGTCTGGGTAAGCGTTAATGTTCGAGTCTTCATACTTGAACGGGCCCTTACTGCGGAATTGTTGCAATATTGCGTCTCGGTCTCTGTAGTTCAAGAACCTGGCTATCAATGGCCTGGGGGACTGGCCGGGGGCCGGAGGTCTGCCCGGGATTCTGTAAGCCCTTTCAATTGAGAAAAACTTGGATGGTGCCCCATTTAACACCTCCTTGATTAGCCACTGCTCTAGGGAAATTTCTGATTCCGGTTGACGCATACTTTCCGGAATGCCCAGAAACCTCACGTTGTTTCGGCGTGCCCTACTCTCCATTTCCTCCGATCTTCTCCAAAGTATCTTCAGCTCCTCATCCATGCGCTGAATCTGTTTTTGGTTCCCTTGCACTATTGGAGTTAGGTCGGCAATTTCAGCTTCAGTTGTTTTCACTTTTTCGGCTAGGCTACGATGATCCACTCGTACTAGATTCAAGTCTTGCGCAACTGCATCAATTCTGCCTTCCAGAGATGACTTAGTGTCCAGTATTGCCTGCAATACTTTCTCGAACTGAGCAGAGTGCACAAGAAGTGTGCTTTCCAGTGACTGTAGGGATGGGCCAGATAGTTGGTCGGTGGGCGTTATCACTTGGGTGATTCGGTCTGGATTCTTGGTTTATTTGGCTCTGCCGGCCATTTTGGCTGTTCTGAGATTACCTCCCAATCTGCAGTGATTACGCACTTTGAATCTTCCTGATTCGTTATTTTAAACTTTTACTGAGTGGCCTGGGCATGGAGTGCACATCCGGCGTTAAGAGCGTGAGATTGGCCAGCAAAGCAAATGGACATATAGGGGGTCATTCTGACCCTCCCGGGCGGCCGCCCGCCAGCCCAGAGGGAAACCCCTCCCCACGAGGAAGCCGGCTCCGAATGGAGCCGGCGGAGTGGGTATGTGCGACGGGTGCAGTGGCACCCGTCGCGTATTTCAGTGTCTGCAAAGCAGACACTGAAAAACAAAGTGGGGCCCTCTTACGGGGGCCCCTGCAGTGCCCATGCCATTGGCATGGGCACTGCAGGGGCCCCCAGTGGCCCCACAGCACCCCATACCGCCATCCTGTTCCTGGCGGGCGACCCGCCAGGAACAGGATGGCGGTATGGGGTGTCAGAATCCCCATGGCGGCGCAGCAAGCTGCGCCGCCATGGAGGATTCTGCAGGACAGCGGAAAACCGGCGGGAGACCGCCGGTTTTCCTGTTCTGACCGCGGCTGAACCGCCGCGGTCAGAATGTCCTGAGGAGCACCGCCAGCCTGTTGGCGGTGCTCCCGCATCCCCGGCCCGGCGGTCCTTGACCGCCGAGGTCGGAATGACCCCCACTGTCTTATTCAGGCTTATTGTGGCCTGGATATTCAATGACAAATGCTGCAGTCATTAATGAATTCAATGTTCCAGCTTTGAGTTCTAGTGGGTCTGTTCTCCGGGCCCACTGGAGTATGCGAAGGGTGTAAAAGCTGGGGGGGGATCACTCGCTTCCTCCTTTGTGATGGGATGGCTTGGTGCCAGAGGCTTCCTCAGATAGAGGGGAGAAATACTTGACGGCTGGGAGAGGCAGCGACACTGGGAAAGATCGCAGGTCAGAGCGATCGCAGGGTGCCGTAGATAGGCTTTGTGCAGCTAGGGACAGTCGCGGCAGGGGCCCACTGCAGGGGAGTCCAGGGCGGGCCACACGTCCGCGGACCAACCCAGCCGTCCATTCTGCGCTGGCTGATTAGTCCGAGCTCACAGGAGCACGCGGTCCACATCAATCTTGCCCTCTTGCGTTAATGGAGTGGCGAGGTGAGGGGGGGGTTGCCCCACGTTCCAGGAGTCTTTCCCCACAGCTTAGTTTTGGTGTTCCCCCCCTTGCGGGTGCCCTCCTCACCTCGTTCCTTTGGCACTGCACCTGAACCCCCGCAGCTTGCTGGGCCGCCGCCGCTGTGCGTCTTCTTTGCCGGGCTGGAGTGCCCCTTCTTTGTTCTACTGCGGCTTACACACGCGGCTACTGCTGCAGCGAAATTCAAGATGGCGCCCCAGCTCCTCAGGCCGGTACCAGCTTCACGCGCCCCGGGGCGCCCAGCGAAATCTGTTGTGCGGTCCACTTCTGGCCGCGGCTCTATAGCCCCCACGGCCACGAGCAGGCCTGGAAGCGGGAGGCGGCCGCGCCAGGCAAGAGCGCGAGCGGGGCCGTAGTCGCAGCTCCTCCCTCTCAGCGCCTCACGCGGCGCAGACTCACGAGTCTCAACCCCGCTTCGCCCGTGCACCGAGGGGCGCTCGCGCCCGAATTGGACGCCCCAGTCTCCCCCCGGTCGGGCCGCCGTCCCGGCCGTCGATACCAGGCCGCGGGGGGGCGCCTTCCAGGATGTTTCGAGGTAGCCAGGAACGGAGCGCTCAAATCAAGCGACCGTCCCGGCCGCCATTTTGGCTCCTCCCCAGATTGATAATATAGATGACACACATGAAACAAATGAATTGCAAAGACCAAGATCAAAAAGAGCAACTTATTCTGAAATAATTGGGGATATATTTGGAGCAATAATTCCTTCTGTGGGAGTTGTTCTGAATGCATTGAAAATTAGAAAGATGGCTACTATTGTGGATAACATTCTCACTGATTTTTCAAGAGCTGTAATCTTAATGGATACTGAAATGGCTGAGGTCCGTTTTATGGTTCTCCAGAACAGAGTTGCATTAGATATATTTTTAGCAAAGAAGGTGGAGTCTGCCGGATGCTAAAAATGAAACATTGGTGTACTTATATTCTGCATAATAGTAAGGAAACTAGAAATGTTATTAGGAACGTGACTGATTCAAATCAGACTTAAAAGATCTGAGAGAATTAGGGGTACGGGAAAATATTGGTTAAGGTGTTACTAAAGTGAAAGATTGGCTAGGTAATCTTGGTAAGGGTATTGTAGGAAAAATATTTAAACCGTTATTAATTGTGGTTGTATGTGTCATCTGTATAACTGGAATTTACAAACTATGGCCCTCATTATGACCCTGGCGGTCGGTAATAAAGTGGCAGTAATACCGCCAACAGGCTGGAGGTAAGTACTGCCAAATTATGACCATGGTGGTGATATCACTGAAAGACAGCCAATGTACCACACCGACCTAGAGGGTGGAAACAACAGTCACCACGGCGGTAGCCGCCTACAGTCAGGCGGAAGACAAAGTACCACCCACCATATTATGACATGCCAAACCGCCACCTTTTCCGGGGCGGTATCAATGCCATCCAAAGGCTGGCGGAAACAGAGCTCCGAAGTGAAAGGACTCACCATTGGAGACACAGGGAAGAACCACGCCGCCATGGAACCAGAACTGCAAGTCTTCCCGATGACCTTCTACGTTATGCTCCACCACAAACACCAACGCCTGCGAAAACGATGACGGTGAGTACAGCCGCCTAGCACACAAGGGAGGGGGGGAGGAAAACAAGAGTGACACACACACACACACACCATACACACCCCAGACACACACACACACCATACACACAACCAGCTGCACCAAAAAAACAATTTATCCCCGTAATTTGGTTGCATAATGCAAGAACCACAGGATTTGACTAAAGTGATTGTAATAAGATCAACATCAAAATTAATAATTCGATTTGGCAATGCAACAGATATGTACAAATGTACAATAAAGGGACGCTGCCCAGTCGTCAGTTCACAGGGGCCACATGGCCACATGGCAAAGTCCAAGGTCCCACATGTTCCCTGCACCAATATGGAGAAATCACTACAGAGGCATCAATTGTCAAATAGGCAGACACCTCAGAGGGAGGGGGGCTCCTCAGCCTGTTGCGGAAACAAGACCACTGGTTCTGGAGGGGGAACATGCCCTGTGCTTGGTCCTGGGGAGTGCAAGGCCACAGGCTCTCAGGTGGGTGAATGCCCCACTGGTTCTGGAGGGGGCAACATGCCCTGTGCTTGATCCTGGGGAGTGCAAGCCCGCAGTCTCTTTGTGGGTGACTTGCCCACTGGATCTGGAGGGGGCAACATGCCCTGTGCTTGGGCCTGGGAAGTGCAAGGCCACAGTCTCTTGGGTGGGTGAATACCCGACTGGTTCTGGAGGGGGCAACATGCCCTGTGCTTGATCCTAGGGAGTGCAAGGCCACAGTCTCTCGGGTGGGTCAATGCCCCACTGGTTCTGGAGGGAGCAGCATGACCTGTGCTTGGTCTTGAGGAGTGCAAGGCCATAGTCTCTCGGGTGGGTGAATTGCCCACTGGTTCTGGAAAGAGCAACATGCCCTGTGTTTGGTCCTGGGGAGTGCAAGGCCACACTCTCTCGGGTGGGTGAATACCCCACTGGTTCTGGTGGGGGCAGGTCACACAGCAGCCCAGGGAGGCTGGATCATATGGTGTCCACTGGCGGTGATGGCTGCACTAGGGTGGTGGTAGTGGGAGGCTCCTGCTCAGCCCCTGCACCATCTGATGGCTGCACTGTGGTGGTGGTGGTTGTGGGAGGCTCCTGCTCAGCCTATGCACCTTCTGATAGCTGCACTGTGGTGGTTGTGGGAGGATCATGCTCAGCCCCTGCACTCACTGATGGCTGCACAACCACGGATGGTGGTGGGGGCTCTGTCACAGCTGCTGGTGCAGGCTCCTTCCCCTTTCTGCTGGCTGGTGCAGGCTCCTTCCCCTTTTTACTGGCTGGTGCAGGCTTCTTCCCCTTTCTGCAGCCTGGTGCAGGCTCCTTCCACTTTCTGCTGGCTGGTGCAGGCTCCATTCCCTTTTTGATGGCTGGTGCAGCTTCCTTCCCCTTCGTGATGGCTGGTGCGGGCTCCTTCCCCTTCAGTATTTGTGGCCTGGAATCCTTTCCACCACGAGTAGGTGCTGATGAAACTGGGCCCGTGGACTTTTTGGCTGAGGTGCTTGGCTGGGTTCTCGATACCCTGGCCATACGTGCAGATTGGGGTGAGGGGTAGGGAAGAGGTCAATGGTGGAAAGGAAAAGCTTTTGAGAGACATCGGGCGGGAAGAGGGAGACAAAATAGGGGTGGAGGATGAAGGAGTGGTTGTTTGAGGTGTTTGTCTGCTGGATTTGGGTGCAGGTGCATGGGTTGTATGCTGTTGTGAGGTGGATGGCTGTTGGGTGTCTGAGTGCTTGCCTTTGTCTACTTTAGGAGGGGGGCAGACACAGTGGGAGAGGACACAGGGGACGTGTGCATGGATGTTATGGAGGTGTTTGCCAGTGAGGTGTGTGTTCTGCATGGTGTGGTGATGATGCAGGTAGTGGATGATGATGTAGTGCATGCAGGTGGAATGTAGATGTAACTCGTGGGAGGTGAAGAAGGAGGAGGAGGGTGAGACTGTGGAAATAGTGGATGTTGTTGTGTCTGCAACTGAATGGTGTTTGTATGAGTGCCTCTGGGATGAAGTGTAGTGCTTGTATTTGCCTGTGACACTCTTCAGTGTTGTCCTGTGTGCATGCTCATCTGTCTGTGTGCTTGGGATGGGTTAGGGTTGAGGAGAATGTAACTGGGAAGTGGAAGTTGGAGGGGGGCTGGTTAAAACAGGGACAATGGCTACCATCAGAGAGGAGGCCAGAGCCTGGATCGCCCTCTGTTGGGCCGCCAATCCAGTGTGAATGCCCTCCACGAATGCATTAGATTGTTGCATCTGGGCTGAGATGGATCTCAGGAGGTCAATAGCCTCCTCACTCAGGGCAGCAGGGCTCACTGGAGCAGGGCCTGAGGTGCCTGGGGTGAAGGAGATGCCCACCCTCCTGGGTGAGCGGGCACAGGCAACTGCATGAGGGGCTGCTGGGAGGGCGGTGCTGGTACGGGGGTGGCAGCTGTACCTGTAGCTGGGGTGGTCACAGAGGTGTCTGCAACCACCAGGGGGCTCCCATCGGAGGAGGTATCAGTCTGTATTGTCCCCTCCAGTCTCCGTTGTGGTGCTCCCCTCACCCTCCATCCCACTGGTGCCCTCAGCGTCAGTGGATTCTGCTCCGTCCATCTCTGGTGCCTCTGCTCCTCCACCAGATGATGCTAATGCACCTAAGGACAGTATGACAAAACAAGAAAGGTGGGGAGAGAGACAAAGGATACACTGGGTCAATGACTACACCAACACCACCATTGGTGTACACAGCACCCTCACACACAAGGAACAGGCCTACTCACAATGCATTGCACTACCATAATATTGCTAGCCACCAAGCATGAGGAGGAGCACACACCGTCAACTGTACTCATCCCGTTGTGCCTGCTGTGATGCCCTCAAGTGCTCATCCAGCTCTGGATTGGTCACTGCCAGTATTTGGGCCATCAGGGGGATCAGGGTTTGACAGTCACCCCTTCCTCGTTGGGATGCCATCCCCAGGTGGGCCTACACGGTCATCCGTGCCCAGCGTCTCAGGTCCTCCCACTGTTTGCGACAGTGGCTGCTCCGCCTGCCATAGACCCCCATGGTCCACACCTCCTTGGCGATGGCATGCCATATACCCTTCTTTTCATGGGCGCTGACCTGCAGAGGCAATACAGACAGGAGAACACCATTAGACAAACAGTCAAGCCTGTAGCAGGAATGGCCCACCATACCTGTTTCCATCACTACTGGCACACACATAGCCCAGCACTCAATGTGTGCCCAGCCAGGAGTTCATCCCTCCCCCCTTACATGATGACTTCACACACACCTCCATACAATCATGCCACATGTATTGTGCACACAGTGTACTCACCTGTTGGTCTGGAGGCCCATACAGCAGTCCACATTGGGGTAGGACCCCATCCACCAGTCGCTCCAACTCCTCTGAAGTGAAGGCTGGGGCCCTTTCCCCAGTCACACGGGCCATGGTAGGTTCCAGACACAGGTTACAGCAGCACATGCAGTGTAGGTCCTCTCCTATGGAGGGTCAGGAAACAAGGGAGGAATCAGATAGAAGGAATCACGTACACGGCGGTGCATACCGTCACTCCCGGCGTAGATCACCATTGGCTACTGTACCCCATAGGGCCCAATTTTAACCAATGATGAATTGCTCAGTGGTTCCCTTCTGCCTCCTGCCACGGCGCAAAACGTCAGCGGCATTATCTCACTTACACCTTCCTTCCACACAGGATAGGCGGATGCCATTTCAGGAGGGGGCAGGCCTATGGAATAATGCTGCGTCACAGGAGAAATAAGCACATACTGGACACATCACACTGACCCATTACATGTTTACAGATTGCAGACTACCGTTGTGGCTCCATTGTTCAGTTTGTGACAGCCTCCTCACTTTTTTGTCCCACAGATTCCTACCACTGCGGATGAATAGATGGCGACAGACCCCCGTGTACAGACCCCTAGTGGAGTTGGCTACACTGCAGGACAGGCACATAATACTCACCTACAGACTGGGCAGGGCCACAATCACAGAGCTGTGTGCCCAATTAGAGCCTAATCTGATATCTTCTATCCGTCATCTGACTGGGATCCTCCCTCTTGTGCAAGCGCTATCAGTTCTCCATTTCCTGTACACTGGTTCTTTCCAAGTGACAGTGGGCTTGGCAGTAGGAATGTCACTGTCAATATTCTCAATAGTGCTGACAAGAGTGTTGTCCGCCCTGATAAAACACATGTGCAGCTACATTGCATTCCTCCAGGTTGAGGATTTGGCCACTGTGAAGGCAGAGTTTTATGCAATGGGACATATCCCCAATATAATTGGGGCGATTGACGGAACACACATTGCATTTGTCCCACCGTTAGAATGAACAGGTGTTAGGGAATCGTAAGAGTTTCCACTCGATGAATGTGCAGATGGTGTACTTGGCAGACCAGTATATCTCCCATGTCAATGTTAAGTATCCTTGGTCGGTGCATGATGCCTTTGTCCTGAGGAATAGCAGCATCCCAAATGTGATGGACCAACTACAGAGGCACAGGATGTGGCTAACTGGTGAGCCCTGGTTCCCACCCAGTATATGTTGGTATATAGCTGTGGTGTTGGCCATATAGTATAGTGTGTGGCTAAATGTCGTCCCTCAATATTTGCAGGTGACTCTGGTTACCCAAACCTATCATGGCCGCTGATCCCTCTGAGGAATGCCAGGACAAGGGCAGAAGAACATTATAATGAGGCACATGGGCGAACCAGAAGGATAATTTAGAGAACCATTGGCTTCCTGAAGGCCAGGTTCCGGTGCCTCCATCTAAAAGGTGGGTCTCTGTGCTACTCACCCGGGAAGGTCTGCCAGATAGTAGTGGCATGCTGCATGTTGCACAAATGGGCCCTCAGACGCCATGTTCCTTTTCTGCAGGAGGAGGAGACTGCAGATGCCCCTGTGGCACCAGTGGACCTGTGGACAGTGAGGATGAGGAGGCAGAGGATGAGGATGTGGACAACAGAACATCTGTAATCCATCAGTACTTCCAATGACACACAGGTGAGACAGTGCAACTTTACATTTCAAAGACTTTGGTTGTATTCTGTGTGGCATTGGCATGCTGGTATTTCCCACTTCTATGCCCACTTACTGTTCCCTCTGGCTATTCGTTTTCCAGATGTTGGTGATTTGACAAATACTCCTGGTGTGGTCACAACAGCCAGCTACAGGTCATTAATTCTATGCTCATTCTATGTACAGTTCATTTGCAATGGTTGTACCCGTTTCAATGAATACATATTTGAAATACATGACATACGCGAAATCGACTTTTATCAAAGGGTGTTTATTGAAGTGCTAACATACAGAGGAGAAAGTGCAATGGGATGGGGTGATGATGGAGATAAGTCCAGGGTATTGTTCCAGTCTGTTTGTAGCACAGGTGCAGTGTCCAAAGGGACATAAGACGAGAGCAATGGCATTTTAAGGTGGACAGGGTGACTGAGTGGAACACAGGGGGACAATCAGGAGAGTCTCATTTCCTGGCGGGGGTCTTGGCAAGTGTCTCTGGCTTCTGTCTGGATCACAGGGAACGTTTGCGTGGTTGTTCACCTTCTGCAGGTGGAGGGGTGCTGGTGGCCTGTGAGTCCTGCGGCAGGGCCTCCTGGCCACTAGCGGCAGCAGAAGTGGAAGGCTGTTCAGATGACTGGCTAGTGGCAGGGGCCCACTGGTGTGACACTGCCTCCCTCATAATGTTGGCCATGTCTGCCAGCACCCCTGCTGTGGAGATCAGGATGTTGTTGATGGCCTGCAAGTCCTGCTTGATCCCCTGGTACTGTCCCTCCTGCAGCTGCCTGTTCTCCTTCACGTTGTCTAGGATCTGATCCATTGTGTCCTGGGAATGTTGGGATGCTCGCAGGATCTCAGAGTGCCTCCTGAAGAGTTGTTTCCCTGGCCTGTTCTCCCACTGGTGAACAGCAGTCCTCCTAGTGTCCCTGTTGGCCTGCCTCTGTCCCCTGAACCGTGTGCCCACTGCCACTGACCCCAGGTCCCTGATTGTCTTGTGTGCAAGGTGTGGCCTTGGGCCCCTGAACAGGTGGGCATACTGCTGATTGACGTGTCGTAGGGACATCGGTTTGGGGACACTGGGTGGGTGCTGTGGTGTTGGATACTGATGGGGGAGGCTCTGTGGTGGTCTGTGTCTGGGCTTGGGTAGCCAGCTGTCCAGTGGTCTATTATGGGCCAGGTTGATCGTCCAGATCCTGAAGACCAGAGTTACTGTCATCACTGTGGGCCTCTTCTGTTGGGGGACTGGATAGTGCTGGCACCTCCTCTCTGGTGACATTGGCTGGCGTACCTGTGGGATTATAAATGATGTGTTATGGTTAATGTGTATAACATATTGTACATCCCTGGCTTCCCCTTTATGGTTGGTGTTGCTTTTACTTGTGTATGTTGGTGAATGGTGGGATTGTTAGTTGTCTATGCTGTGCATGCTTTAGTGATGAGTTTCCTTGAAGGGCTGTGAGGGGTGTCCATTCATTGGTACAGCATGCAGGGCTTGGTATTGGGATTAGTGCAATGTGATGGTGGAGTGTGTGGGATTGAGTGGAGTGTTGGGAGTGAGGGTGAGGGTATGTATTGGCATGCAGGTATGATGGGTGATAATTGTTGAAAGTTGACTTGCCAGAGTCCAGTCCTCTGACTCTGGGTAGGCCCTCAGGATGCAGTATTGCCAAGACTTGCTCCTCCCATGCTGTGAGCTGTGGGGGAGGAGGTGGGAGTCCACCGCTAGTCCTCTGTATAGCGAGCTGGTGTCTTGCTGCAATGGAAGTACCTTCCCCCGTAGGTCATTCCACCTCTTCCTGATGTCATCCCTTGTTCTTGGTTGCTGTCCCACGGCATTGACCCTGTCCACAATTCTCCACTATAGCTCCATCTTTCTGGCTATTGATATTTGCTGCACCTGTGCTTCAAATAGCTGTGGCTCTACCCTGACAATTTCCTCCACCATGACCCTTAACTCCTCAGTGAAACGGGGGTGCCTTTGTTTTGCCACGGGTGTTATGCGATGTGTTGGTGAGTGTGTGTTGGTGTGTGTTGGGTAATGTGTTTGGGTGTGTAAAGTGGGGTGTGTGAGGGATGTCTGAGTGTATGTGGTGTGTGTATGTAGTTGTGTCAGTGATCTTGATGTCAGTCTTGTGCCAATGAATTGTATTCGTAAAGGGTTGTGGGTAATGTGGGTGTGTGTTTTATAGTGGTGTAGGTGTGGTGTTTATATGGGTGTCAGGTGTGTGTTATTTGAATTGTCCAATGTGGTGTTGTTTTGTCTGTGGGTGTCCATTGAGAGCGCAGCGGTATATACTGCCAATGGTTTACCACCGTTGAATGTCCGCTGTGGTGATTCGTGGGTCATAATGTGGTGGGCGTTGTTATGGTGGCATAACGGTGTGGGTTTTGATACCGCCAGTTTATCGCTGACCTTCGGCTTGTCAGATTTGTGTCTGTGGCTGAATTCTGTC
The DNA here is from genome assembly GCF_031143425.1 of Pleurodeles waltl. NCBI lineage: Eukaryota > Metazoa > Chordata > Amphibia > Caudata > Salamandridae > Pleurodeles > Pleurodeles waltl. The sequence continues at coordinate 525,075,505 of NC_090442.1, forward strand.
CGATTGGTGTGTGTCAGAACATGGTGAACGTATTTCCGCCGCCGCGGCGGTAATTTGCCAGCCGTCAGCGTGTCAGTAAGCGGGATTTACCACCAATGCCATAATGAGGGCCTATATCTATTGATTAAAAGACAAAGGATGAAAAATTAACGTGAGAAGGGAAGAAATTAAACTAGAAAAGATGAGAAGCAGATACTTTTATGATTTGAGAAAGACTGAAAAGTGGAAAAAAACGAGAAACAATATATATTCTAGACTTTAAACTGACTCACAAGTATTAATACAAGTATTAATAAGTATATTTTGTGACAACCCATATAGGGGGTCATTAAGACCCCGCCAGATGGCGGAACACTGGTGGTAATACCGCCAACAGGCTGGCAGTGTTCTGCTGGCGTATTATGACCGTTGCAGATTTGCCACGGTCATACCACGGGTTCCGCCAGGACACTGCCAGGCTGCAGCCAGACGGTCATAATTCACCAGGGCAGTGCTGCAAGCAGCACTGCCCTGGGTATTATGAGTCCCCAACCGCCAGCCTTTCCATGGTGGTAAACACCTTTATGGAAAGGCTGGTGGTAAGGGGAACTCGGGGGGCCCATAGGGGCCCCGGCACTGCCCATGCACTTGGCACGGGCAGTGCAGGGGCCTCCAGGCACAGCCCCATCGGCATTTCACTGACCGAATTACGGGCAGTGAAACACACAATGGGTGCTGCTGCACCTGCTGCACCTGCTGCACATCAACATTGCCGCCAGCTCTATTACGCTGTTTCTGTCCGCTGGCCCAGCGGAAAAGTCATAATAGGGTGCCACGCATACCGCCAGCACTGGCGGTATGTTGGCACCTGCAGCTTCGGTGGTCTTGAGCAAAGACCGCTGAAGTCATAATGAGGGCCATAGTCAACAGATGGGGGATTGTTGGAGTACAAACATTATTAAAAAAATTGTGTCACTAACACATAACAAAAAAAAGATGTATTAAAAAGTTAAACTGAAATTGTGTGTTTTAGAAAATATTATCACCTTGGTGTCAGATTAGTTTCCTGTTCTGTTCCTAAGATGTTTGTATTTGCTTTTCAAGTGTGCTTCTTTAAAGCTTCCCTTCCACCAGTGTTCATGGATCAGAGGGTGGTATGCAGGTACTTTTGCTGGGGACAAAAGCTTCACTTAAAGTGACTCACTCCATTACTTTCATGATACTGTAAACTCGTCCTTGGTTTATTAATCATAGAATATTTCTAGGTTCTAGAAATTAGGAGGTCAGGGCTAGAGTGTGTTGGAGTGCAAACACTATTAAGAAAAATTGTGTCACTAAAACATAACAAAATAACATTTATTAAAAAGTTAAATTGAAAAAGTGTGTTTTGGAAAATATGATCACCTTGTTGTCAGCCACAATGTGGTTTTACATAATAATAAATAACTGTCTAATGAAATTTATTTTGTTTATTCATAATTAAATGTACTGAAAGATTAAATTTAAAATGTACGAAAAGGATGAATAGTTTAATTATGATGAAATATTTTAACCTTCATGTTTTAACATTGGTTTTAAAAAGGCCTCACGTTTTATTAATTTTCCAGAGGCAATGTTTAAAATGTTACCCTGCAAAAGATGTTTCTCTAAGCATCCTGTGTGACTTGCTCACTGTGGAAAAGTTATGTTCTTATGTTGTAAGATTTGTCTGTCTTCCTGGGTTGAGATAATGTGTACCCAGGAACAATAGTCTTCAGTGATCATGTATAACCTGCAACAATTGTATTTGAATGTGGAAACTGGTGACTGCAGTGGGAGATGATGAGCCAATCGTGAATGCAGAAAATGAAGAAAAGGTACTTCTGAAAGGTGGAGTAAAGTTAATTGGCTCTGAACTAAACCGCCCCATAGGCTGAGCAATAGAAACTTAGCTAGTTGCTTTCTAGGATTTTAATATAACAAAATTACATGATGAAAGTGTATTTCTTCTCACTTTCTTACCGTTCTCAGTTGTGGTTCAGAGTTCTTGTTTCTAAGCTAGTGTAATGATGTGTTATGTCTTTAGCTTTCTGTCATTGACAATTCAGATGCATTAAGGTCAAACTATACTGAACTGTTCCCTTTTATGTCATTGCCCAAAGAAGAAGACCAGAAGATGTTCCACTGATGAAAACATCGCTGCTTGTTGATCCATTTAGGAGAGGTATAAACAAATATGCATTTGTCTTTCTAGCAGATTCATATGTTTTCTCTCTTTAGAAAACCTATCTGCTATTTTTGGTTAGCACCATAGCCAGATGTTTTCCAAATTCATTTTTGTCTTCTTTTCTTTTTGCATGGAGCCCAAACATGCGTATCGATTTAGAGTAATAGTAAAGGATGCCAGATTCTATATTCAACTGTTTCACATAATTGATTGTAAACAATTCATCTGCGATAACTAAAAGTATTCCGTTTCTATCATTCATCTACTATTGTTGTTATTCTGCATGGTGGTTCTTAAATACTTAATGATAAATATTCCGTCTAGGCTAAGATTCTTCCATAAGTTTGGGTAGCCTGTACTTTCGCTATACTTTTATCATTTGGTCTTGTGTTTGATTTACGTGAATTTAGCATTGTTAATCTCAAGGGTAAGAAATGTTTGAACTTTATTAAACTGGTGTGTTGATTCATGGCCACATAGGCTGTGGTGTGTATAAATTACTGACTCCAATATTGAAAGTGATGTTTATTGATTTGATCTCATTGATATTGACTGTTAAGATGGTATCTCACTCCTATCTGAGTCCAAAGATGTGTGTCGACCTCTAAGGGTAATTGATGGTTACCCTATGCGTGTCACCTTATAAATAAATTATCAAAAGAAATATAAGGCTGGACACATCCACAAGTGTAAACTTGTGTATGCTGCACTATATTATATCCTTGCTCTGACTGTGCAAACACCACCATATTGTGTAGTGCTCTTCTTTCCCTTACCCGAATTTTCCCTGAGATCCCCCAAACTATTAAGGATTCAGCTTAGTCTTTCATTGTTTTGGCTTCACAGAGCGGCAGCCTAGTGGGCAAGCAGTGGAATCCTTGCCTTTACCATGTGCTCCGTAAGTCACTTCTGACAGAATGCAAGGCCCACAAACTAGTTTACAGACATGAATCCAATGTCAATCCACTACAGCCAATGGTGCAAGTAACTATAAAAATACAGAATAAGCTTCAGGTTGCTTCGAAAAGACATTTTTGTTGAGCAAATTTTCAGAGTTTCCATCACTGAGAGAGAAACTGTCTCAGGGCCCTGCAAATGCAGAATTGTCCTGTTCTTCCAATATGGTGACAAGTAGTGCTCCTATCAAACATACAAAAGGTGATGAGAGGAATGCTTTCAATTTATCTAACCCCTAGCAATCAATCTCTGTGGGTAGCATTCCAGCCCATTGTTAGTTTGCCCTCTCAGTTTGGACCCAGCTATACACAAATTAATCTTAAACATGCACCAATAGAAAGGTCCAGCCCAAACTGCCAAGCTAAGTCCTCCCAGTACAAGAACACAAGCACCGCAAGACCAGTTTCTCACTGATTGGGGCTCTTCAGTGGGGTGTATCTTGGTTTGGGTGGCACATTGAGAAATGCACCCATGTCTCAGCATACCCTTGCCAAATAGAGCAGTACATCAAACAACCAAAAGGTGAGGGGTAGAACATTTACAATTTGTCTAACAACTAGTAGTAGTTCGGGATAGCAAAAGAGCGATGGGTTGGAATGCTACCAGAGGGATTGCCAGTGATTAGATAAATTGCAAGCATTCCTCCCATCACCTTTTGTGTGTTTGAAGTAGTATTTCTATGCCAACTTCCAATAGTGGGATATTTACCTGAGCCTTCAAAGGAATGGCACTGCAAAAATGTAAAAACTATCAAACATTTCTTGCAAATTTTATCTACACTTTGTCCAATGCCATCAGCCCTTTCGGTAGGACTTGACTAAAATTTACTTTCATTCTATCATATCCAAAAATCAAAGCCTTGCTTGGGGCTCACCCTCTTCTTAGCAACCATATGGACTTTTTGGATACCCTCACAAAGGTTTTTGATAAACACAGGTTATGCAAACTACAAACATAAGATTACTGATCTTGCAACATGGCACATGATAAATTATGGTCCATGGCAGTGACCTAATGAAGAACCCACATAGATTTGGTCAATGCACAAAACTTGCACCAGGGAAAAAGAGAGGAGACAGAATGAGGGGATGTGTTTATATAGTGGAAAGAATAGATATTTTCTTCGGAAACTGCCTTTCCTTACATGGAAACTGACAACGCCCCTTTGATCTGAAAACCTGCATAGGGGATCATCTCAACTATGAAAGAGTGTGCTTCATATACAATTACATTTTTATTTGTTGGTATAGATCAGCGCAAAAAGTATTAATTCTTTAGTAGATTGTGTGGCATCTGGTCGCTTTATTGACACAGATTTTTGTCATAGAACCATTGTCAGAAAATTGGCAGCAATGATATTGACCTCGACCTGGCTGCAAATAAGGAAGGCCTTTGTTTGTTTTGCTGTCCTAAGCAGGAAGGAGGAACAGCTCCTGCCTTGGCTTATGAAGAAAGTAGGAATGTCTTTAGCAACAAATTAGAAGGAAATTACCTACTTACAGGGTTTATGATTGTGTAATAGATCTTAGCCTACGGACCAAGATTTTACATGTGCATCCTCTGATACCAGAGCAGAATGCAGCCTTTAGAGAATACCTGGATGGAAATCTGTAGAAAGGTTTTATTCGTCACTCTGTCTCCACTACTGGTGCTCCATTACTCTTCATTTTTTACCTGATAGTGAACACTGTCAATGTGTGGACCACAGAGAGCTGAAACCTTCCACCGTGCATGACTATAATTATCCCTCCATCTCTGTTTTATTAGATCATGTGAAAGAAGCAAACATTTTTTTAAATACTGATCTGCATGTAACCTATAAACTACTTTGCATGAAAGAGGGTGATTAGCAGAAGATGGATTTTAATACCAGGTATTTGCATTTTTAGTGGATTTTAGTCCTTTTGGATCATGTCATGCCCACACTAACCAACAACACTTCATTAATGAAATGTTTCATGATATTCTACACATATCATTATTCACCTAGATGATATGCTGGTTTCCTCAGACACTTTAGCAAACATATAATTACCATGAAGTAGGTAAAGTGTCATTTGGAAAATAACTCTTTGTATGCAAAACTAGATAAATGTGCTTTTGACACATCTGATCTCACTTGTTTTGGATTTCATTATGTCAGATCTTAACAAGATCAAAGCAGGACAGGAGGAGCCTTCCCTATCATGTGTGAGAGCAATTCAGAGATTCCTTGGGTTTACTCATCATAACCAGCATTGCATTTAAGGTTTTTCAATTATTTTTCTGTCTAAAACCTGATTTACTAAGAAAAGGATTCAATTTAGGTTGGAAGAGGAACAAGAGCAAACTTCTAAGTACCTGAAGGAAATATTAATTAAACCACCAATGTTGAGACATTCTGATGGCTATGGCTATTCTTTGTTAAAATATATGCATCAGCCTTTGGTATTGATGCTAGTTTGTCTCAGAGACACACTTAAACTATTCATGTGCACAAGTGCCATATTATTCCATGACTCTATTATCAAAGGAGTGGAACTGTATAACTGATGAATGAGAGATCTTGCCAATTAAGATGCTTTTGTGCATTGGTAAGATTAAATAGAGAGCTCAACTTACTCTGTGGCTGTATGGACTGATCATTATAAAACTAGGCGCTTATTCATATGTTGGCAGTAAGGATAATCCATCGAGATTGAGTATCCTTACTGCTATCATAATGGTCTAACCGCCTGAATTAGATGTGGGTGAAACATATATTTGGTTATGGCAATGACTACTCATCACCACCATAGATAAACCTTTCAGATGGGGTAAGGGCTATTAGAGAAATGGCTAGAGGTGTACTCACCCAATCAGAATAGGTGACATATAGCCATGTTTTTTTGTGTATCAACGCCAGGCAAATCCTGGTGGTAAAGGGACAGTAAAATTGAAAAAATGCCCACCTCACCATGGGAGCTGACTCCCAAGGTGAGGTGTGCATTTTATTTTAGTTTCAAAAAGAAAATTCTGTTTCTGGTCTTGCAGCCTTTGATCAAACAACAAAATGCACTGGCAAGCACTGCTGTCATGGTGGTTCTGCCAATGCATTATAGATGTCACCTGCTTGGCGAACATTTATACATTCAGTGGGCAGACCCTCCAGCAGGGAGATAGAGTAATCTACTGCATCCCCCTGACGGAACAACAGGACGTGGGCTGAATTACAAATCAAACCCTTCGGGTTTTATTTTATCAATTAAATGCACAAATGCAAGATATGCTTGGTGGTCCCTGTTTTTAATGGTTTTACTATGTTATTACATATAGTCCAGGCAACAGAAATGGCAAAGGAGGTGCAGATTGAATGAGTAATTGAACCTGAGAACCTTCCTACCACTTTGACAGCTGCTAGATACATATGGGCAAATATTAGAACATATTTGAGGGGACCACAACTCATGAATCAGGAAAGTGAAGATGGATACAGGAAAAACTTCAAAGTTTGAACACAATCAAGAGGTTGTGGTTTCATACCAAATACCTGTTTATTCCAGACCCTTGGTTACAGTAAGTTATCATACATTGGTGTCATGGTGCTGTCATAGCAAATTACCCAGGAACTTGAAGATCCAAACACCGGTGCAAAGATTCTTTTGGTGGCCAAGATCAGAGAAAAGTGGTTAAAACATTTTTTTTCCCAATATGCAATGAAGTGGTCAAATAGAGACGGTCAGATGAGACCTTTTGGACTTTTGAATCCATTGCCTACTCCTAAACAAACTTTATACATGATCTCAGTGGTTTATACTGTAGAAATGCCTATGTCTGCACTTTACTTTTGATGATTGAGAATAATATAGAAAGCGAGTACACCCTGCCTCACTCGCACTAATACCTAAAGCCAGAGAATCATCTACATGCTTCTTGTAGGTGACAGGTTGACTTCATTGGTTGCCTAAAAATTCCATTGCATATAGAGGTGCCCAATCCAGTTCCAAATATTTTAACTCACTACTTTCTAAATATGGTTCTACAATTTTAAACCATCCACTATCATCATCGAAAAGATGGACAAACTGAAAGATTGAATCAGGCTACTGAACAATATCTCCACAGTTTCATAATGGAATTTCAGACTAAATAGATAAATGAGATACTATACTTCTCGTAATATTCTCAGACATCAACTGTTTGCTTTCTTCCCTGGAGTTGTCCCGTTTTTACTGTAAGTAAGGGTATAATCACAGACTGTGGCCTCATTCTTTTCAGTTGGTGGTGTTCTTTTTGCAGAGCCCCTTTTACAGTACCTTGTGTTACTCAAAGGTCTATGGTTAGGGACCTACTGTTGGCAAAAGGTAAATATAAGCAGTTTGTAGACTACAAGAGGGATTAGGCACCTGTGTATAATATAGGGGAGACGGTTTGGTTTTCACTACTTATTTGGGAATTCCCGGCTGCCACCTTAAATTTACACTAAGACGTTTTGGTTACTTTGAGATAGAAAAGAGGGTAGAAGCAGTGGTGGCTAAAGTGAACTTAAATGATAATTATGAAATTCTACATGTAATGCAAGTATCCAGCTTAGGACTTCTAGGAGGGTTGTATGATGGAATAATGCATGGACTTACAACGCATGCCTTTACAAAGCGGTAAGTACAATGCATGGTCATTACCATGCATGCACTTACCACTAAATGTTTTTAATATTCATATGCTTTTACCAAGAATGTCTTTACCACAATTTTTTTTTACTAAAGGCATATGCATGGTAAAAACTAGACGTAAGTATAACATATATATATATATATATATATATATATATATATATATATATATACACACACACACACACACAAACACACCTATCCACCCAAAAACCCTATCTACCTTAAACCCTAAAAATTACCTTACCACCCCAAGACCCACACCCATCCTAAAACCTAAACACCCGTTACCACCCCAAACCCCGCACCCACCCTAAAAACTAAATACCCCATACTCACCCTAAAACCTAAAAAAACCCTTACCACCCCAAAACCCAAACCCACCCTAAAATCTAAAAATGCCCTTACCACCCCAAAACCCATACCCACCATGAGACCTAAAAATAACCTTACCACCCCAAAACCCATGCACATCCTAAAAACTAAACACCCCTTACCACCCCAAAATTCATACCCACATAACATCTAAACACCCCTTACCACCCCAAAACCCATACCCACCCTAAAAACTAAACACCCCTTACCACCCCAAAACCCATGCCCACCCCAAAACCTAAAAATGCCCTTACCACCCCAAAACCCAAAACCACCATAAAACCAAAAAACGCAATTAGCACCCCCAAACCCATACCCACCTTAAAACCTAAAAATGCCCTTACCACCCAAAACCCATACCCACCCTAAACCTTAAAAATAACCTTACCACCCCAAAACCTGTGCACACCCTAAAACCTAAAAATGCCCTTACCACCCCAAAACCCATACCCACCCTAAAACCTAAACACCCCTTACCACCCTAAACCCCATACCCACCCTAAAACCTAAAAATACCCTTACCACCCCAAAACCCAAGCCCACCCTAAAACCTAAAAAGGCCCCTACCACTCCAAAACCCATACCCACCCTAAAACCTAAAAATGCCCTTACCACCCCAAAACCCAAACCCACCCTAAATCCGAAAACCGAGCTTACCACCCCAAAACCCTTACCCACCCTAAAACCTAAAAATGCCCTTACCACCACAAAATCCAAACCCACCCTAAAACTTTTGTTGCATTCACAGCGACATAAGTGATGTTTCCCTCTGAGAGTTCTTCTACACCAACAGTGGCACATGTCAATCCAGAATTTGAAGTAAAACTATTCTAGATCCCAGAATCAAGAAGGGCTCTATGTAACACATATTGAATAGGAAGGGTGTGATCCTTCGGAGCAATGGTAGACCCTCCCTCATTTGTTCATGATCTTCATTTTGGCAGGAATATTCATTGTAATTGTTTCCAAAAAATAAGCATTTCATAGATTTGAGGCCTGACATTATTGGTGGGGGCGTGACAATTAAGGAAAGAAGAAAAAGAAGAGAAGAACTGGTGTACAGAGGGTGCATACAAAAAGCTCCTTTATCTTTAAAAATAAATAAACCTTTTTGGAAATAGCCATAGGGCAGGCTGGAGACTATTGACATTGGTGGCTGGAGCTGCGGAGGCACAGTTTATGGGGTCATATTGGGGAGAAAACGAAATCCAGGTGCCCCGTATAACACACTTTCAGATTGATGGGTTTTTCGTTTCTGGGAACATAAGAAGCAAGGAGAAGTTTGGGAATAATGCATCACAACGCCTTCTGTTGTGGGGTTCCTGCTGCCATATTACTGCAAACAATGCATGTCCTTGTACTTTTATTATTTTACCTCCAATTTGTCTCTTGCTCTATTTCTAAAAAGTGTCTGTTTGGTCCCCAAGTCTGCTCCTCATACTTGCTACAACTGCCATTAGCAAGAGGAATTTGAGTTACACTGGAGAAATAGGAGTAATTTCAATAATTCTGTGTTACTCTCTGATGCATACTGTTAATAACGTGATTACGCTCACTTGTGTAAATAAACGTAATTTTGTGGGGCAAACCCTACAGGCAGAGCATATTTAGCAAGCACGAGCAGCCGCTTATGCTTGCTATTTGTGTTCTGTTCCATTTAACACTATTTGCATGTTTGGGTCCATTTTGGTCCATTTTAAATGTGAGGGTACATTTTGCACAATGAAAATAGCACTAAGGGCCAGATGTAGCAAGGCTTTTATGCCTAAACACTTTTAACATACATTTCCACAATTAACAAACACTTGACAATATTCACAAACACAAATACTGAATTGACCATGACATACAAATCTCTACTGTTTTGGTTCAGATTTTATATGTCCACCATTGTGCCAGTAAATGGAGTCCCATAAGGGTGCTATCTCATGTTATAGGGTTATTCAGGTGCTGGTTGAAATTACTTTTTGTAAATTCCTCTTCAATAGTTCACATGGTCCCCAATCACTTCTCTTTACTTCTTAGGCATTTTGATCGCATCCCTTCACGATCTTCATCAGGATCCAACCCTTTTATGTTGTAGTAGGGTCATTTAAATCCAAAAATGAACAGTCCTTGTTTTCACTACTGGAAGAAAACAGGGGGGAAGGGTAGTCACGTGTTACAAAAACTATTCAGCAGTCACCTTTGACCTGTGACACTAAATAGACTACTATGGCTTTCTCATTTGTTCATTTTCAAAATTATTTTCCTTCATTGAGAAGCTACAAATGAGAAATTTAGTATATGGATATTAATGAGTTTGGTTGAAATATTGATTATTTCAGTTTTGCTTTTTCAGCAGTTCCTATGGGAGATACAAATCCTCTAAAATTTACAGATAAATTGGTGGTATCCAACACAGAAATAAAACTGCCTGTGGTAACATTAAGATCAATGATTGGATTGCCGCAAATAAAGGATCACTGCAAGTAAGACCTATCCTTCTGATCTTTACAGATAATCCAAAATACACAGGTGATCTTAGTAGCATTGGTATTGAGGGCTTGATTTAGTGTTCGGCAACTGGGATACTCTGTCACAAATGTGACAAGTATCCGGATGTCCTAGTAAGAAGTGCAATATATCCTATAACACTTTTAATACAATGAACAGGATATCTGCCATGATTGTGACAGAGTAACCCATGTGCCAAACTCAAAATCAGACACTAAGGGGGTTATTACAACTTTGGAGGAGGTGTTAATTCGTCCCAAAAGTGACGGTAAAGTGACGGATATACCACCAGCCGTATAACGAGTTCCATAGGATATAATGGACTCGTAATACGGCTGGTGGTATATCCGTCACTTTACCGTCACTTTTGGGACGGATTAACACCTCCTCCAAAGTTGTAATAACCCCCTAAGTGCCCATGCGATTGGATGTTTTCGTCCATAAGAATGACAGAAAGATTAAGCAATAAATAACTACAAGCGATTAAAGAATTGCAAGACCAAATTACCCAAGGTGTACCTTGAATGACAACCCCTAAACATTTATAATCAGCACTCACATTTTCTGTTTTGCTGGCCTATCAGTATGTCCCAATACCAGCTAGTCCTGATGAGACCCTATTATTAGCAGAAAGAGTTGAACATTTGTTGACACAGTAGAAACTAACAAACTACAAGAGCCCTGATATGCATAATGGGCACAGGCATACTAGGCCTATGGACTAAAAAATATCTAGGGTTGTTTTTTGTAAACACACAGGGGGTCATTCTGACCCTGGCGGTCATCGACCGCCAGGGTCGACGACCACGGAAGCACCGCCAACAGGCTGGCGGTGCTTCCTTATGTATTCCGACCGCGGCTGTGAAGCCGCGGTCGCCCAGCCGGGTCTGGCGTTTTCCCGCCGGATTACCCCCGGCTGGGAGAAACCTCCATGGCGGCGCTGCTTGCAGCGCCGCCATGGGGATTCCGACCCCCTTCCTGCCAGCCTGTTTCTGGTGGTTTTCACCGCCAGAACCAGGATGGCGGGAACGGGTGTCGTGGGGCCCCCTAACAGGGCCCCAGAAAGATTTTCACAGTCTGCATTGCAGACAGTGAAAATCGCGACGGGTGCAACTGCACCCGTCGCACCCCTGCAACTCCGCCGGCTCCATTCGGAGCCGGCTTCATTGTTGCAGGGCCTTTCCCGCTGGCCCGGCGGGCGCTCCTTTGGCAGGCGCCCGCCGGCCCAGCGGGAAAGCCAGAATGGCCTCCGCGGTCTTTTGACCACGGAGCGGCCAAGTGGCGGTTCCCGTTTGGCTGGCGGCTAACGCCGCCAGCCAAACTCAGAATGAGGGCCACAATCTCATCTTTTCACTGGTTTTATTGCATATGTTGTGGTTTTTGGTTTTGCTCACTTGGGCCACATTCCACACCAACACTTGTAAATGTTTCATTAAAATATTGCTATAAATTGCTAAACTATTACCCTGTAGCTGGCCTCTCATAAGGCCCTGGGCCCGGACGGGATCCCTATGGACCTTCACAAGGAAAACCCAGAGCTCTGGGTGCCTGTTTTGACAAATTGCGCCAAGATGGAGGAACCCCCGTCTGTAAGGCGGGGCTTCCTCCATCTTGGCGCAATTCAACAATTGTCACAGTTTTCAAGAAAGACAATCCTCAAGATCCCAAGTGCTATCGGCCCACCTTGCCCCTCAATTCTACTACCAAGATTTTTGAAAAAATCATCCTGGACTGATTGATGTTATGGGTGGCTAAGAGGAATATACTCTCCTCCTCTGATTTGGCTTTCAGAAAGGCCTCAGTACTATTGAGCAATGCTTGAACCTCAATCTTGTCTAAGTACAAATATGCTAAGGGTACCTCTTTACATATGGCCTTTATGGATTTATCGAGCACCTTTGATTGTATAGTAAGATCGAAATGATGGGAAACAGGGATGTTTCTTAATCCCAATCTTATTTTTACTGTACATTCATGATCTGGATGTTGCCTTAATGAAATGTGGTGCTGATGTACCTCATGTGCATTGCAAACCCCCCTCCTGCCCTTCTCTATGCGGATGACACAGTACTTCTGCAAGGTTTGCAAATGGGCTTAAGTCGCTGATTTTATGCTTTGTTGAGTTTATGGAAAAACTGAGCCTCCAAACTAACTTCTCCAAAACATGTATCATTGTCAGTGGTCCTGAGAATAGTAATACTCGTCATATTGCTATTAAGGGTAGAGTTGTTGGGAAGGTGCCTTAGTTCCCCTATCTAGGTGTCATGTTCGATGATGGATGTAATTGGGCTCCATGTGTCAGGGATAGAACTGGCCGGTTTAGGCAGGCTGTAGGAGCTATTTCTTTGCTGGCTTTTGCAATTGGGAAAAGACCTGTTGCCCCTATATTAGAGATCTATCACAGAAAATGTCTCCCTATATTGACTTACTGGGATGGGATGTGGGGGTTACAGGGACTCTCGTAGTATACAGCTGGAAGAAAACAGGATGTGTAGGCTTATCCTTGGAGTGCCAGGCACTACGTCTCACTTTGTATATTACCAAGAGTTGGGCTTAGTTTACGTGGAAGATTTATTTAAACTTGCCCCTTGATGTTATGGTGCTCAGTGTAGTTGAAATTTGAGACCAGCCTTAATGGGGAAATCATCAGGGACTGTATCCTCTGCCAGAATAGACTTAGAATTCCCTGGCTGTATTGCATTAGGAAAAGCCTTGCCCAGCTTGGTTGCCTGCAGATGTTTGAAAATCCGGAGTGTCTGTCTAATATGGACAAAATCTGGTTGATGAAGAGTTTCCATGAGGCAGTGATTCGCCCGAGGTAGGATACAGAGCTAGTGAAACCATATGTTAGGCATTATTGTTTAGTACAAAATTCCCTCGAAATGGCCCCTTACCTGAATCTGATCCCTGCTACGTAGGAAATAATACTGCTGACTCGATTTATGTTAGGGTTCATTAGATGGCTGCTGTGCTTCCTGCAGGGGCAGTTTTCTCAATCAGACATTTACACGTGCCCCTGTGATAAGAAATCCTCCCTCTTGCACTTTTTTTTTTTGCAGATTCTATTTACCTTTAACCAGGCGCTATTTAATGCTGATTTTGCACAAAAATAAATTCAGTAAGTGCATAGTGGCTTTTTTCTGCAACAGCTAGCCCTGTTACATGTAAAGGTGTAGGCAGTTTTTTTTTAAAGTGCTCTGGTTTTACGCAAAGCAATGATGTTTTAGTCATTTTAATTTATTAGCATCTTTTGTACTGTAATTTAGTAGTGGCTATCTTTTTATCTATATACTACTTATGAGATCTTAGTCTCTGCTATGTCTATTTTTTTTATTATTTGTATATATGCTGATTTGTTGATTGCTTTTTGCGATTCCCTATTGTAAGAGCTGTTAACGATTTAACTATCATGTATAAGGTAATTGATCCACCTTAGGAAATATTTGGTTATTTTGAATAGTCTTGCGGTGCTGACCTGAACCTCTTCGTTTTGCATTATTTGCACTAGATGATGTTATACAGCAAATTTTACCTGGCTCTTTTTTACACAATAGCGTTTTATGATATTTTATCTTCTATGCTTTTATGATTTTTTGAATATGAAAATGTAATACAGCTGATTCTGATTTAATGTTACGTGAGCTTTAGGAGTATCTGAGAGAACCTTGTTCCACCCCCCTGCACACGTCCTTTTGCAGATCTCTCAGTAACCAGCAACATGACGGAGTCAACCAAAATAGTTATCTCGCAGTTGATAACAAAAGGAAACTTTCAACTCGCCAAATACACACTGGCATGTAGGTACAGCTATGTCACAGATCGAAATGGAAAAGATCAGCTGGGCATGGCCTAGACAAATTAGTCCTTTAGTTTCTGAGACCGCCTAACCGCAACCAGATTTGCATTGTCAGCGAAAAAGTTACTGCCTGGTTCGAAGCTCACTGGAAGTGAGCAAGAGTGCCATGGAGTCCACGTGCATATCAAAGTGATTTATTCTCTGTATCATCAATCCCTGGTGCTGCTCTCGGTCCTTATTTCACAGACCGCTGCCTCAGAGGGGTTGCTGCACACGGTAAAATGTGACTGCTGCTAGTCCTAGAACTGGGCATCTGATGCGCCTCTGACAAATGGAAACAAGCATTTGCAACGCAATGGGTCTCGAATTTGTTCAGGTTAAAGCTATTAGCGTTGTAAACTCCTAACTGGCCTTTTCTTGCCACATAAACTGAAAAGTAAAACTAAAACAGTTTCACGTAAGCGAGCCGATTCACAGCGACATGGCCGCAAAGAGCATCAGCGAAGAGACACACGCAAAAGGAAAAAGAAGTTCACCCATAGTCAAACTTATCGGCATAATTGCAGTTAGCCATGTAACAAAACGTCCATAAGGACAAACATAAACCATTTACCAATGTCATCAAATAATTTTTGAAGGGCAAGCCCACGAATGAGTGGTAGTGATGGCCGTGAGGTGGGCGTTGTTAAAAGCCTAGGGCCACATGTAGGAAAGTCCGAGATTGCGACTCGGAAATTGCGAGTCAGTCCGACTCTCAATTTCCGAGTCGCAATCTCGGATGCAGAACGGTGTCTCAGACACTGTCTGCGACTCGCTATGGGGTCGCAAAGACCCACCTCATCAATATTCGTGAGGTGGGTCGCATTTTGCGACCCCCATAGCGAGTCCCTGCACTCACAGGGATGGTGGCCTGCTGTAGTCAGCAGACCTCCATGTCTGTGACTGCTTTTTAAATAAAGCAGTTTTTTTTTTCATTTTGCAGCCCGTTTTCCTTACAGGAAAACGAGTTGCAAAATGAAAAAAATACCGAAACCATTTGGTTTCGTTTTTTTCAGAGTAGGCAGTGGTCCATAGGACCACTGCCTGCTCTGAAAAAATATGATTGCCGACATTCACAAAGGGGAAGGGGTCCCATAGGGACCCCTTCCCTTTTACGAATGAGTTACCACCAGTGTGACACTGGTGGTAACTGCGAGCTGCTTTGCGACCGCATTCGCGGTCACAAAGCAATTCTGAATTGTGATGCGAGTCGCAAATAGGAAGGGCGTGAGGCCGTTTGCATGGCGCAAACTGCGATTTTCGCAGTTTGCGACATGTAAACAGCTTGCTACATCTGGCCCCTAGATTCATACCAGCAGGTCAGAAAAGCAAAAGAGGGAGCGTGTTGTAAACCCGTTAACCTTTCTCATTACAACTTCTAGTATAAAACCACCTAAACAGTTTCTTTGCAATAACACTAAGGCCCTTATTATAGAGAACTGGTCGTGAGTACCTTAATTAATTGTCAGATAAATGCTGCCAAAAATCGATACCTTTCAGAGCAATAAATAACACCTATCTCAGCCAAGTGGGGATTGACGTACGTTTTCACCCACGTGCTCAGCAATTTAGAGTATTTCTATCTTTTAAATTTTGGTAAGGCACGGCTGTGGAAATTCAGCTCCTGTGTCCCGTAACTAACGCGTGCGATAAGCTCCAGGGACCCCTGCACAAACTGAAGTTTATTCAGGGGCTATAATTTACGGCACCTCTCGTACTGCGAGCCAAAGGGTGACATATCACATAATGGACATGACACATTATAACAAAGTGGGGGTGCTCTCAGGACTTCTCTGAATAGGACTCAGAGACTGAAAAAAATGTAAAAGAGAAAGCATAATCAACACGGGTCTTATTTGTTATGATGCCTAAAAAAACATATTTACATAGTTTCCTTTTCCTCTTTCCTGGTAAAGTGAAACGACAATTTTAATGAACCATTCCTGAACGGTGAAGCATTTTTTGTAATCTACGAATCACTGATTTTTTGGGAATTTGAACATGAGATTTGGGACCACATGTCGGTAGCTTTTTGCACGTCGCAAACAGCGAATTAAAAAAAAAACAAAAAAATGCTTTATTGAAAAGCAGTCACAGACATGGTGGTCTGCTGTCCACAGCAGGCCACTATTCCTGTGAGGGACGCCATTCGTAAGGGGGTCGCAAATTGCGACCCACCTCATGATTATTCATGAGGTGGGCATTTGCGACCCCCTTGCAAGTCGCAGATGGTGTCAGGGACACCATCCTACATTCGGATTTGCGACTCGCAAATTGCAAGTCGCTCTGACTCGCAATTTGCGAGTTGCAAATCTGAACCTACCTACATGTGGCCCCAAGAAAAGAACCACTTTTTGTGTTGGCGTGAAGGTAATTTATTTACCATCAACAGACGAACAAAGAAACGATCTGGGCTGTTGATTTACCTGTAACAACACAATGGTAAAAATGCTTTGACCCAATCTTATAATCATTAAACGAAACAGTTTTCATAGATGAGGGCTTCTATTAAAGTCTTAACACACCAAGGCCCTTATTTATACTTTTTTGGCGCCGCATTACCGTCATTTTTTGATGCAAAAATGGCGCAAACTTACAAAATACAACTGTATTTTGCAAGTTTGCGCCACTTTTGCGTCAATAAATGACGGTAATGCGGCGCAAAAGAAGTATAAATCAGGGCCCAAATGTTCATACTAACTTTAAACAATCTACCTCTCACTGGCAAGTCATGTTAATTACAAGAACCATTCATATAAGCCAGAATTGGGTTTAGAAAAAAAACCAACAACATTTGCATATGTACACTTTTTAGGGTCGTGCCTGCAAGTGCATGCACCTCACTTACGAACCTCTGTTGTGTACAGTAAAGGGCTTGGAGCCCACTTGTCCTTCACCATTTGTTGGTGTGCCTGGCACTCTTCTTTGCAGCCTCGTAATTCATCAAGGCACGCCTCTGATCATTTCTGTTGCTCTCTGTGGAGCAGGGACGAAGCACTGATTGATTCAACTTAATTAGTGCCTGTCCCCTGCTCCCAACGTGATTGAGGTACTATTTTGTTATTTTTACTTTCTAGTGTCCTGCAAACAAAAGGCTTGTGACTGGCAAAACGTGCCCAGCAGGACAACACAATGGAAAGGTTTTATTTTTTTGAAAGCTAACTTTCATTGATTTTGCCAAGTTGTAATATCTCACTTTCCACCCATGTTTTCTTTTTTTTTTTTCTGTGTGCACTCTTTTCAAAAGATGACAATCAACTTGTTAGGAATATTGCAAAGCAACAGTGTTTCTTTTTTATGTGTAATCTCTGAAAAGATGCTTTAACACATAATCATGCAGTACACCCAATCCACCCCACTCCAATCCGCCCCACTATAATTCACACCAATCCAACCCATTTTACCCCACAACAAACCACCCACCCTAACCCAATCTACTCCAACCCACCACAATTCAGTCCTCCCAACCAGCCCAGTCTAATCTGCCCCACTCCGATTTGCCTCACTCTAATCAAAAACAACCTGCATCACTCCAAAACAATCTGCCCCCTCCAATCCAAAACAATCTGCCCCACCCCAATTTGCCCCTCTCAAATCCAAAACAATATGCTCCACTCCAATCCAAAACAATCTGCCCCATTCCAATCTGCCCCAATCCAAAACAATCTGCCTTACTGCAATCTGCTGTACTGCAATCCAAAACAATCTGCCCCAACCAAATCCAAAATGATTTACCCCACTGCACTATGCCCCACTTCAATCCAAAACAATCTGCCCCACTTCAATATGACCCACTTCAATGCAAAACAACCTGCCCTACTTCAATCTGTCCCACTCCAATTTGCCCCAATTTATTCTAAAACAACCTGCTGCACTCCAATCTCCCCCACTGCAATCCCAACCAACCCACTCCAATACAAAATAATCTGCCCCACTCTAATACAATCCCCATCACCACACACCAATCAAACCCAATCCAATTGAATCCACCCCAATCCAATCCAACACCATCCAGCCCAGTCCAGTCTACCCCACTCCAATCCAATACACCTCACCCCAATCCACTCCAGTCCAATCCACCCCACTCTAGTCCAATCCACTCTCCTCTAATCCAACTCACCATTCTCCAAACCAACCCACACCACTTGAATCATCCCACCGACATGTCATCCCACCCAAATCCAATCCGCCCTACTCCAATCCAACTCACCCCACTCCAATCCAACCCACCCCACTCCAATCCAATCTACCCCACACCAATCAAGTCCACCACCATCCAATCCACCTCCCTCCAATCCAACCCACCCCAGTCAATACAATCCACTTTAATCCCCCTACTCAGCCCAATGCAGTCCACATTAATCCACCCTACTCCAGTCAAATCCACCCCACTCCAAACCACCTTAATCTACCCCACTTCAAGCCAGTACACTCCTCTTCAATCAATCCACCTCACCTCACCCCAATCCAATCAACCCCACCCAACCCCAATCCACCACAATACACTCCACTCCAATCCACCCGCCCCAATTTAATCAACCCCAATCCAGTACACCCTACCCCTATTCAATCCACCCCACTCCAATCCACCATACTCAATCCAATCTTTCCCACCACACCCTAATAAACCCCACTCAGTCCAATCCACCCCACTCAATCTAATCCACCTCACTCCACTCTGCCACACCCCAATCCGATACACCAAACTCCAGTCCATTCCACTCCAGTCCACCCCATTGCAGTCCAAGTCACCCCATGCCAATCCAATCCACCCCACTTCAATCTAATCCACTCCACTCAAGTCCAATCCAATCCACCCCATTCCTATCCCTCGAACACAAGCCACCCGCACAATCCAATCTAAGCCATCCCACTTGAATCCCATCCACCTCACCCCATTTCAATCCACCCCACTCCAATCCAACCCACTCTATCTTAATGCAATCCACCCCATTCTACTCCAAGCCACCCTACTCCTCAATCAACTTCATCCTATTCTACCCCACTCCACTCTATGACACCCTGTACCACTGAACCCTACTGCCCTCTATTCAACTATATGAGACTCTACACCACTCTACGCCATTCAAACAAATCTAGTCTATGACACTCTACTCCCCCACTAAACTCTGACACTCCACACCACTAACTTTAGTCATGCTGAATAGGAACCACACTGGTGTACAACATGGCAAAACACATTGCAAAAACCAATAGCTCGTGTATAGGCTTTGCAAATGCTTGTTCTGCTATGATTGTTCTTGACCTGTCAGTAGTTCCTTTGGTGTTTCACTGTTATTCCTTCTGTGATCATGTATGCAAAACATTCTATCATCCTGGTCAGATGCTAAAACGCTGTTTATAAAGACATTTAGATAAAAATCAATATATGACTAAATGACCACACAATTAACAAATCTGAAATGTTCAATCAGGGTAGGGCTTCGTTTTGTTGCGAAGGGTTCTGCACTGGGCAGTCTAGCATGTTTTGTGCAAACACAATGCAGTTCTTGGTTAATGAAATATAGTCTGCATTACAGTTGACCCATACATTCGTCGGTCTCAGCATAATAGTGTCTACGGTTCTGGATGAATGGATTGCCAGAGAATGAGCTGCAAAATATAATGTACGCCTCAGACCCAGTTTAGGGATATGATAAATAAACTACCTGCACCTCCATAAAAAATAGGATATGCCAAGACAAATGTTCTCAGTAATGCAGTCTGTCGCAGCCTCATGGCCTTTCAGTTTACTCCTTGGTTTTACATCCTGGGAACAGTATATACATAAGTCAGATTTCTAGAAAACGTGCTCCAAACTAGTACTGGCAATTATCAGGGGAAATCTCCGATGAGTTTATAATTAAAAGTAGCTACTGGACTTTGTTTTATTCGACCTGTTCAACTTGTTTAACGCGGTGGATCACCAGTATTTCCTGAAGAGATGCTAAAAAAACAGACAGAGCATTTTTTTTAAACTGTAAGTCTTTTTTTTACCAACAGAAATCTGCAAGTGCGTTTCAATCTGCAAATACGTTTCACTGCAGCGGTCACTAGGGTGCAGAGTTCCACTGGGGTTAGCTCTGCCTTCCATCATGTTCAATGTTAATATTGGGCTACTCCCTAAATAAACAACAAAAGCATCTGCAGGTTTAACCCCTTCGCTGCCTGACCTTTTCCCCCTCAGGTGCCAGGTCTTTGTTTGGCTACTTGTGGCAGAGCGCGCCTAGGCCCTCATAACTTTTTGTCCACATAAGCTACCCACGCCAAATTTGCTTCCTTTTTTCCCAACATCCTAGGGATTCTAGAGGTACCCAGACTTTGTGGGTTCTCCTGAAAGAGACCAAGAAATTAGCCAAAATACATTGAAAATGTGTTTTTTTAAAACAATGGGAAAAAAGGGCTGCAGCAGAAAGCTTGTGTTTTTTTTCCTGAAATTGGCATCAACAAAGGGTTTGTAGTGCTAAAATCACCAGCTTCCCAGCTTTGTGGAACTGGCAGACTTGAATCAAAGAACCCATTTTTTCAGCACAATTGTGGCATTTTACTGGGACATACCCCATTTTTACGATTTTTTTGTGCTTTCAGCCTCGTTCCAGTCAGTGACAGAAATGGGTGTGAAACCAATGCTGGATCCCAGAAATCTAAACATTTCTGAAAAGTAGACAAAATTCTGAATTCAGCAATGGGTAATATGTGTAGATCCTACAAGGGTTTCCTACAGAAAATAACAACTGAAAAACAAAAATATTGAAATTGAGGTGAAAAAAACAGCAGTTTTTCTCTACGTTTTACTCTGTAACTTTTTCCTGCAATGTCAGATTGTTTAAAGCAATATACCGTTACGTCTGCTGGACTCTTCTGGTTGCGGGGATATATAGGGCTTGTAGGTTCATCAAGAACCCTAGGTACCCAGAGCCAATAAATAAGCTGCACTTTGCAGTGGGTTTTCATTCTATACCGGGCATACAGCAATTCATTTGCTGAAATATAAAGAGTGAAAAATAGGTATCAAGAAAACCTTTGTATTTCCAAAATGGGCACAAGATAAGGTGTTGAGGAGCAGTGGTTATTTGCACATCTCTGAATTCTGGGGTGCCCATTCTAGCATGTGAATTACAGGGCATTTCTCAAATAGACGTCTTTTTTCCACACTGGAAGGACAAAATGTAGTGAAAGACAAGGGGCAATACCACTTGTTTTGCAAATCTATGTTAACCAAAGTCTCCCAATAAAAATGGTACCTCACTTGTAAGGGTAGGCCTAGCGCCTGTGACAGGAAATGCCCCAAAAAACAACGTGGACCCATCACATTTTCCAGAAGAAAACAGAGGTGTTTTTTGCAAAGTGCCTACCTGTGGATTTTGGCCTCTAGCTCAGCAGGGACCTAGGGAAACCTACCAAACCTGAGCATTTTTTTAAACTAGAGACCTAGGGTAATCCAAGACGGGGTGACTTGAGGGGCTCTCACCAGGTTCTGTTACCCAGAATCCTTTGCAAACCTCAAAATGTGTCCAAAAAAACACTTTTTCCTCCCATTGCGGTGACAGAAAGTTCTGGAATCTGAGAGGAGCCAGAAAGTTACTTCCACCCAGCGTTCCCTCAAGTCTCCCAATAAAAATAGTACCTCACTTGTGTGGGTAGGCCTAGTGTCCGTGACAGGAAATGCCCCAAAACACAAAGTGGACACATCACATTTTCTCAAAGAAAACAGAGGTGTTTTTTGCAAAGTGCCTACCTGTGGATTTTGGCCTGTAGCTCAGCCGGCACCTAGGGAAACCTACCAAACCTGTGCATTTTTTAAAACTAGAGAACTACGGGAATCCAAGATGGGGTGACTTGTGGGACTCTTACCAGGTTCTGTTACCCAGAATCCTTTGCAAACCTCAACATTTGGCTAAAAAAACACTTTTTCCTCACATTTCGGTGACAGAAAGTTTTGGAATCTGAGGAGCCACAAATTTCCTTCCACCCAGCGTTCCCCAAAGTTTCCCGATAACAATGGTACCTCACTTGTGTGGGTAGGCCTAGTGCCCACGACAGGAAATGCCCCAAAACACAAAGTGGACATATCACATTTTCTCAAAGAAAACAGAGGTGTTTTTTGCAAAGTGCCTACCTGTGGATTTTGGCCTCTAGCTCAACCGGAACCTAGGGAAACCTACCAAACCTGTGCATTTCTGAAAGCTAGAGACCTAGGGGAATCCAAGATGGGGTGACTTGTGGGGCTCTCACCAGGTTCTGTTACCTGGAATCCTTTGCAAACCTCAAAATTTGGCTAAAAATACACTTTTTCCTCACATTTCGATGACAGAAAGTTCTGGAATCTGAGAGGAGCGACAAAGTTTCTTCCAACCATCGTTCCCCCAAGTCTCTCGATAAAAATGAAACCTCACTTGTGTGGGTAGGCTTTGTGCTCGCAACAGGAAATGCCGCAAAACACTATCTTGACACATCAAAATTATCAAATACAAAACGACCTGTTTTTGCGGGGGGCACCTGCGTTTTTAGTCCTGGGCTCAGCAGCCATCTAGGGAAACCTACTAAACCCAGACATTTCTGAAAAATAGACACCTGAGGGAGTCCATGGAGGTGTGACTTGTGTAGATCCCCCAATGTTTTCTTACCCAGAATCCTCAGCAAACCTCAAATTTAGCTAAAAAATCAAATTTTTCCCACATTTCTGTGTGGGATCACGGCACCGGGACAAATTTTCTACCACCCAACATTCCCCTCTGTCTCCTGGTAAAAATGATACCTCACTTGTGTAGGTGGGCCAAGTGTTTGTGACAGGGAAAAGCTCAAAACACGTTGAAATTGAGGGGGAACCAAAGTGTGTCCAAAAGGGCAGTTTGAATTTTATCGGTATAGATGAGACAATGCTGGGTGGTAGGAATTTTGTGGATTCCTGCAGATTCCGGAAGGTTCCATCACAAAAATGTGGGGAAAATGTGTGCTTTCCAGCAAAGCTGCAGGTTTGCAGGGCATTGTGGGTAAGGAAATGGTGCAGGGTGCATGTGAAGCACACCACCCTGGAATCAACTAGATGTTTAGTTTTCAGATGTGTCTAGGTCTTGTGGATTTTTCTACATGGCAGCGTCCCAAAGTAAAAAAAAATGCAGCCCTCACCATTCCAAGTGAGACATGTTTGAGAGTTACCAAGTTCTCATGGCCCAACTGTAAAACAAAAAACAAAAATAGTCAAATGTCCTCTTGCTGTCATGGGATAAGATGTTTTAGTGTGCGAGGGAGAGCTGAAAGACTGTTAGCTCCTTCAGTTCGGGTGGGGGCATAATCAGGCCCATACTGGTTGGTAACCACCACCCCACTATTTTCTTTTTTTTTTTTTATTCCCTGCCATCTAGTAGACTTTCTGTCCCCCCGGGGTGTGGATCGGGGGTAATTGCCCAATATGCCCACTGGTGAGCAGAACAACTTTGGCCCCATTTATTTGGGGTGGGGGTATGGCCATACCCCCAACCTTTTCTTTTGAAAAAAAAAATCTTCCCTGGTCTCTGGTGGGCTTTCATCCCCCCCTGGGGGCAGATGGGCCTTCCAAAAATAGGCCAATCTGCCCCCAAGGGGGGCAGTTATGGCCAACAGTAATGTGCCCCCATGGGGAGCGACCCTTGCCCAAGGGGCTGCCCCCCCAAACATAACACACATATACACACACACCAAACCATGGTGTCTAGAGGTTTCAGATTGGCCTAACAAAAATAGGCTGATCTGCCCATAAAGGGGGCAGAAATGGCCTAAATACAATTTGCCCCCCCAGGGTAGCGACTCTTGTCTAAGGGGTCGCTCCCCATACATAAAAACATAAAGTAAATAAAAAAATATATATATCCCTGGTGTCTAGAGGTTTCTGCCCCCCCCCCGGGGCAGATCCGCCTAATTATATTAGGCCGATCTGCCTCCAGGGGGGGCAGAAAAGGCCTAAAAATATTTTGCCCCCCCGGGCAGTGGCCCTTGCCTAAGGGGCCGCTCCCCTTATGCGTTAGTATAAAAAACAAAAATCCCTGGTGTCTTGTGGTTTCTGCCCCCCAGGGGCAGATCAGCCTAATTGTTTTAGGCCAATCTAAATGGCCTAAAAATAATAATTTGGCCCCCCGGGAGCGACCCTTGCCTAAAGGGTCACTCCCCGAACATTAAAAAAAAAAAAAAAAAAAAAAAAATATCCATGGTGTCTAGTGGTTTTTTGCCCCCCCCTGGGCAGATCAGCCTAATAATATTAGGCCGATCTGCCCCCTGGGGGGCAGAAATGCCCAAAAAATCATTCGCCCCCCTGGGGAGTCGCCCTTGCCCAAGGGGCCGCTCCCCTTATGTGCAAGTATGAATAAAATAAATAATCCCTGGTCTCTAGTGGTTTCTGACCTCAGGGGAGGTAGAAATGGCCTAAAAATATTTTGGCCCCCGGGAGCGACCCTTGCCTAAGGAGTTGCTCCCCAAACATAAAAAAATTAAAATATATATTTTTTTTTAATCCTTGGTGTCTAATGGTTTTCTACCCCACCTGGGGGCAGATTGGCCTAATGCTATTTGGCCGATCTACCCCCAGGGGAGGCAGAAATGGCCTAAAAATCATTTGCCCCCCAGGGGAGCAGCCCTTGCCCCAGGGGCCGCTCCCCTCATGTGCAAGTATGAAAAAAATAAAAAATCCCTGGTGTCTAGTGGTTTCTGCCCCCCCGGGGGTAGATCGCAAGGCTGATCTGCCCTCAGCGGTGGCAGAAATGGCCTAATAATAATTTGCCCCCTCGGGAACGACCCTTGGCAAAGGGGTCGCTCCCCAAACATGAAAAAAAAACAAAAAAACATTAAATAAAATTATCCCTGGTTTCTAGTGGTTTTCTGACCCCCCGGGGGCAGATCGGCCTAGTAATATTAGGCCAATCTGGCCCAGGGGGGCAGAAATAGCCAAGAAATAAATTGCCCCCCTGGGGAGCAGCCCTTGCCCAAGGGGCTGCTCCCCTTATTTCATAAATACAAAAAAACAAATTCCCTGGTGTCTAGTGGCATTTCTGCTGCACGATCGCATCGCGATTGGGCAACAGAAATGCTCAGAGAGACATGAAAGGAGAGGAAAGGCATTTCCCCTCCTTTCATGCCTCTCTTCCCCCTCCACGTAATCGGAGGCATGCTTTTGCATTTCTCCTTCGATCGGTGCTGGAAGGGGGGATGGCGTCTGATGAGGTCAGTGCACGAAAGCACGCTGACGTCATCAGACGCCGGGGAGGATTGGGGAAGCGGCGGTGGAAGAGCAAGTGATTCCCCTTCCATCTCTGCCCAGGGGAGGGGGTTGCTTGGCCATCTTGAGGAGCGCTAGCGCTCCCCGGGGTCCCATAGCAGGACGAGCTGGTCTCGTCCTCGTGAGAGCCAGACCAGCTCGTCCTGGGCACCCCAGGGGTTAAAGCATAATGGGGAAGGAATAGTGATAGACAAATGGCTACTAGTGGGTCGAAATACTATTTTTGTCTTAGATCTGCATTTGACCTTGTTCTCCTTTTGAAGTTGTGTCACACTCTGGCAGACATGGGTGCCCTGGTCTATCTGTTGAATATGATCATAAGGTTCCATAACAACAACTTTGCCCAAGAAAGATATGGGCAGATGGGGGAACTGACTAGTAGCTTCCCAGTCAATTAGGGAGTCAGGCAGTTTTGTGTCCATGCACCCACATTATTTTCCCTGTTCATAAATGATTTAGTAAGATTTGTGGATCACACTGAGTCAGATGCTCCCCTCCTGGCCAGCATCATGGTTCCCGTCCTGATGTTTGCAGAAAATACGTTACTTCTGTCCAAATCTCAAAATTCTCGATAGATTTGATAACGTCTGTAGAGTGAAAGGCTTACACATTAGCCTTGCGAAAACTAAGTGTATAGGGCCTAATTTATGAGGCGCTAGCAGCACACTGTGCCACCGGAGTGTAATTCTTTTTTACGCTCCGGTGGCGCAGTGTACCAGCCCATATTTACAAGGCCACACAAAGCTACCTTCCATGGCAGCAATTTGTGCACCAGCACAAGAGGAGAAGACATAAATGTATCATATCTTGTAGATATGGCACATTTCTGCCCTTTCCTGGTGGTGCAGGGTAGTGCAGCAAGGCACTTCCAGTGGTGTCTTGCGCAACAGGCCTTGTAAATGAGACCCATTTTTGCCATACCACCAGTCCAAACCCAGCACCGAGGCTTAGCCATCTGGAGTGAGTCTACACCGTTGAATATTTGGTGTAAACCTGACTGAGTATCTCAGATGACAGCCTCACATCACAAGGTGTGGACTAAAATTAGGTCAACCCTCTAAGGGGCTCTTGAAGATGCTCTGAGCTTTCCATATCATCCTGTTTCTCCAGCCCTGCAGGTCTATAATCATCAGGCGCTGGGATATGCTCTGTATGGATTTGAGCTCTGTGGGCATAGGGAGGTACCTTGAGTGCTACGGAGAACCGCTTTGTGAGACAACTGTTTGGGCTCCCAATAAGTACATCACTGCTTCCCCTGTGGGTGGTTTTGGGGCTAGAAAGTATCTCTGACATTGCAAGATTATGGCCCCTTTTGTTTTGGAACAGGACTTGGTCATCATAAGAGCTAAGCTCTTACCAACAGGGTCTGCCAGAGTGTTGTGCATGGGTGGGGAAACTCCTGTAGGTTAAGTATGTGAGATCAACTCTAATGACCATTGGTCTTGAGTGTTTATGGACCACTCCAGAAGAGGCATGCATGATCTCTGAAGAGCAAGTCAAGAGAGCATACAGGTCACACCAAAAGGGCTTACTGCACAGTTGACCCAACTTGGGCGCAATGACACAGGCCTTTCTTATGCCGAAAGTTGATTTTGAGCTAGAGCAGTTTATGGATGATATAGAGTCCAGTAATGCATGAAAGCCTTATCTCCAGTTCAGATATGGGATCCTCCCCCTTGCATCGTACACCACCAGGTGGGGTCGCTTCGCTAACCAACCAAATGGTCACTGTTTATTCTGCAACTCATGCCATGAAACCTTTGAACACATTTTACTCTTTTGCCCCATCTATCATACTATAAGGATAAAATGGGGACCCCACTATGTCGTAGTTTTGGGGTAAGAGAATTTAAAGAAACCTTAAGAATTATGCAATCTGACAACAGGCAATTTTTTGTTTTCGTGGTGTCAAGATTTCTGATGGCAATATGGAGGACTAGGCAAAAAGCTTTTTAATGGAAATACTGTAATACATTTGATAGAGAAGAAATGGCTCCACGACCGAACACCAGACAACCACACAGCCCTCAAGACCGCCACCCGCAGACATCACCAACTCATCAGGACCGCCAAGAAGACCGCCTTCAAGGACCGCCTAGACAACAACGCACACAACACCAAAGAGCTCTTCAGCATCGTGAAAGAACTCTCCAACCCCAGCTCCATCACCAACGACATCCCGCCATTTCAAGACCTGTGCGACTCCCTGGCCACCTTCTTCCACCGCAAGATCACCGACATCCACGACAGCTTCAACCCCGACCCCAACGCACCCACCACCGAGTCCACCACCCCTGCGACTACCACTCGCACCAGTCGCCTGACCGTCTGGTCCAGCATCAGCGATGAAGACACCATCAAAACCATGAACTCCATCCACTCCGGATCCCCATCGGACCCCTGCCCTCACCACGTCTTCAACAAAGCCAGCGCAGCCATCGCGCCCCACCTACGGAAAACAATCAACTGTTCCTTCGAGACAGCAACCTTCCCAGAAAGCTGGAAGCACGCCGAGATCAACGCCGTTCTGAAGAAGCCCAAGGCGGACCCCAAGGACCTCAAGAACTTCCGGCCCATCTCCCTGCTCCCTTTCCCAGCAAAAGTGACTGAGAAGATTGTCAACAAACAGCTGACCCGCTACCTCGAAGTCAACAACATCCTGGACCCTTCCCAATCCGGTTTTTGCAGCAACCACAGCACCGAGACTGCCCTCATCGCCGCCACTGACGACATCCGGACCCTGATGGACAAAGGAGAAACAGCCGCCCTCATCCTCCTGGAACTATCATCAGCCTTTGACATGGTCTGCCACCGCACCCTATCAGCATGCCTCCATGACGCCGGTATCCAAGAGAAGGCCCTGGCCTGGACCACATCCTTCCTCTCCGGCAGAACCTAGAGCGTCCGCCTCCCACCCTTCCGCTCGAAAACCACCGAGATCATCGGCGGCGTCCCACAGGGATCCTCCCTCAGCCCGACACTGTTCAATATCTACATGGCCCCCCTCGCCCATGTCGCACGACAACACAACCTCAACATCATCTCCTACGCCGACGACACCCAGCTGATCATATCCCTCACCGAAGATCCCGACACCGCCAAAGCTAACCTCCACCGAGGAATGAAGGCCGTAGCCGACTGGATGAAGGACAGCAGACTGAAGCTGAACTCAGACAAGACGGAGGTCCACATTCTTGGACCCACCCCATCAGCCTGGGCCGATTCTTGGTGGCCCACGTCACTAGGCACAGCCCCGGAACCCACGGACCACGCACGCAACCTGGGGGTCATCCTCGACTCCACTCTCTCCATGACCAGGCAAGTCAACGCCGTCTCCGCGTCCTGCTTCAACACCCTCCGTGTGCTCCGCAGGATCTTCAAATGGATCCCCTTGACACGAGAAAACCCGTTACCCAGGCCCTCATCACCAACAGACTCGACTACGGGAACGCCCTCTACTCAGGAATTACAAACAAGCTCCTGAGACGACTCCAACGCATCCAGAACGCCTCGGCCCGACTCATCCTCGATGTCCCCCGCCGCAGCCACATCACACTCCACTTGAGAGGCCTGCACTGGCTCCCCATCAACAAAAGGATCACCTTCAAGCTCCTGATCCACGCACACAAAGCACTGCACAACACCGGACCCACCTACCTCAACAACCGACTCAGCTTCCACACCCCCACCCGAAGCCTCCGCTCAGCCAACCTCGCCCTCGCCACGGTCCCCCGCATCCGAAAAACCACCGCCGGCGGCAGATCCTTCTCCTACCTCGCCGCCAAGACCTGGAACACTCTCCCCACCATTCTACGACAGACCCAGGACCTGCTGGCCTTCAGAAGACTCCTCAAGACCTGGCTCTTCGACCAGTAGCACCCCCCCTCCCCAGCTCCTTGAGACCCTCGCTGGTATGTAGCGCGGTTTACAAATGCAGTGATTGATTGATTGATTGATTGATAGGTAGTCACTCAACTGTTAAAATCTGGTTTTAACTTTACTGTTCATAATATTATGTTGTTTTTCCTCTTAACATATTCTATCATATTTAATATGTCATGGATTTTTCTTCTCTTGTCCTCATTTTTTTATTTGTGTATGTATTTGTCTTTGTTTTATGATTATTGATGGTGAGATTCACTGAATAAAGCTTCTGGTCTGGTATTCCTTATGAGAAGTACTTCATGCATGGTTTCATATACATCAGTGTCAGGGAATCCCAGAGATTCTCTAGTCTGTGAGGAGTACTTTGTCTTGTAGTGATGGCTTACTAGCTCAAAGTGTCACCAGTTGGATACACAGGGTTCCTTGGAAATACTCAACATGAACTTGATGATGATCCTATTGCCATACTATTGTCTGTGATTGCCCTGCCAGCATCCTGCTGTCTATCAGGAGACATGGTTCTTGATAATTGCGGTGGGGTGGTGGCACAGCAGATGTAATATGTCTCAAACTATTCAGCAAGCAGCATGCACTCCCTGTTTATCTATCTCTACAAGATGCTGCTTGCTCTGTTCACTCTGTTGTGAAATCTATAATTTTAGGTTCATTTGCTGCAGTCTACATCAGCAATGTGAGCGTTGGTGGTGTTGCCTCTTGTCCTGTCTCAGGATTGTTAGCACCAAATACATTTCATAGAGAAAAAACAGGGGCTATAATATAAAAATGCAAAATAGGTAGAAGGCTTTGTTGCAGCTACACAAGGCAAATACAAGCAATGTTCTACTCATAGCAATGTATCAGAATAAAGGGAACACCCTCCATTCATATTGAGGAAGGAATTGAAAAGAATATCCTAACAAAAAGCACACAGATGACTTCAGTTGGAAGACCGGAGCACCTCCATGTGTAAACATTTTTGCTCTTCTTATAAATGGAACTCAGCCTTACTAGGTAAGTATGATTGTACTGAAACATGTTGACAAATTCCAGGCAGAAGATGGTATAAGAGATGATCGTCATTTTAAGTTTTGTAATACTACGAAAAGGGGGCACAATAAAATAGTCAATGTTTTACACCAACACAATTTTAGTTAGGATAAGTAGGCTAATGGTAGTATGGGGAAGTTTGATCCAGCAGCAGTGAGAATTTGAAAATACATCAAAAATAGACCCAAGGCCTACTGCAGGGTAGACTAGACACCAAACAGTAAAACAAGACCAAATTAAAATTAGTGCAAAATTCACAAACACCACACAAGAAAATGGGGAAAAGGAGGCAAAGTTATATTTAACCCCTGACCTCCACAATCAAAAAAATGCAAATGTACTGGTTCATGCCCTCTCTCAAACAACACACTTTTTCCAAAATGCTGCCTCGAATTTACTTCATTTTTCCAAAAAAGTTAAAATTCCAAAAGTGTGGCAGCAGAGATTGCAGAATGCCTGAAGACGTACAGTCACATTCAGGCTATCACTTTTTTTCAGTGCTTCCTTCGGTATAATTGTTCCTAAATGGGAGAATCAGTTTGTGATCAGGAATTCTGATGTTAATATCTGTAATCATGTGGAACTTATGTAGCACAAAATTACCAAATTACTCCAAATAACTGAGCATAATTAATATTATGGTCAGGCCTAAACCACATCCTTTCTCATGCATGGTAAGATTGACCTATGTATAATTGGCACATTTAATTTACTTGGACATCCCTAGTAAATGGTACTACTTTAACCCTGGCGGTCGGTGTTAAAGTGGCGGTAATACCGCCAACAGGCCGGGAGTAAAGAAAATGGAATCACGACCATGGCAGAAACCGCCAACATAGTCAGCCACTATGACAGTCCAACCACCACGGCGGTAGAAACAAACACCGCGGCGGTAACCGCCAACAGACAGGCGGAACACAATGTACCGCCCACTGTATTACAAGGCACAAATCCACCACCTTTTCCAGGGCGGTACCAACTGCATCAAAAGCACAGCAGAAACAGGACTTGGAACGGAAACCACTCACCTCTCGACAACCAACGAGGAACCAGGACGCCATGGAGCCCGAGTTACAGGTCCTGCCCATGTTGGTTTACCTCCTCTTCTACCAGGAGCAGCAAAGATGCCGGCGAAGACCACGGTGAGTACTGCACCTAGCAAATGGCGGGGGGGAGGAAAGAGAGAGTGACACACACACAAACAACACGCAACACCCCACCCCCACCCTCACCCACAACAACATACACACAAATACATGCAACAACATTACATTTACACCCCGTCACCCCCTGGAAGAATGCAAGGACAAAATGAAATTATTGTTACAAGTGTAATCATTGAAAAATCATACTGGCCAAGATAAATGTAAATCATCAGTATATACAAATATGTACAGCAACTACACAAGTCCAGATAGTATTGCAATCATTGACCATGGACCAGTGGTCCCAAAATGCATGAGCGAAGCCCACACATGATACCTGACTCGAAACGGAGAGAACACTGCTGGGGCATCAGATCGAAAAGAAACAGGCACCTCAGGGGGAGGGGGGAACCTCAGCCGGATGAACGGACGACACCACTGCTCCACGAGAGGTCTCTGAGAGGAAAGTTAACAAACTTCAGAAAGATATCTTATGCATAGAAACTGAAATTAAAGACATGAATATGGAGGAGGCGACATCTAAGAACTATGCGATTTTAAATGAGATCGTGAGTCAACACCAGATAGAGGTTACACGTAGGAAGTCACGTAAACTTAAGCGGGATGAGTTAGACTATATGAGAGGGAGAGTTTTTACATTCTCACGAAAGTACGATAATTTTATAAAAGATACTGATGGTGTACAGATCCGACAAATGGGCTCACAGTCATCA
Source organism: Pleurodeles waltl (assembly GCF_031143425.1). NCBI lineage: Eukaryota > Metazoa > Chordata > Amphibia > Caudata > Salamandridae > Pleurodeles > Pleurodeles waltl. The sequence continues at coordinate 525,108,043 of NC_090442.1, forward strand.
CTCAGTAACATTTCAGTCAGCAACAGTGAATCTAGTGATGTTTCCAATGCCTCAGACCAGGATGTTCCCAATAAACAGGGTACTGTGTCTTTTTTAGCCGAGGTACAAAGAATCAGACAAGGACAGAGGGAGACAAACTGACGTATAGAAGACCCCGTAAAACAAGGAGAAGCAAGAGAGGGGGAGCACAAAGAAACAAAACTAGGGGTTCAAACCAGATCGTGGAACAGACGGAAATAAGTAATAGCAGTAGTGGGGCAATTACTATTGTCAATTTATCGGATTTTGAACTATCCACGCACGCCAACACACTACTTACTAAGGGACTTGGTTTTTGCCCATTCAGCTCCGGGGACTTTCAAAAAACTAAAATTGACTTTTTTAAATACGCAAGGAGACTTAAGCTTAAGAAGTTTTTTAGCACGTATAGCAATATCAAGGATAGGGACATCCTGTCTGCTTGTAGTAAAGACTACCATTCTCTCTCTATTAAAGACATACAAGATACAGCTGTGCTGCTTTCTATTACTGATTATGAACAGGATCCCACTGCAATTTCCAAGATTTTGGAGGATCTGGACATAGAGCCAGATACTAGGGCAAGTGGCCTAAAATCTAAGTCAAGATGGACGCCTGTTCTCAGTGGGGGTAATTGTATAGACACTTTTTTTAAATTGGTATGGCAGGATCTTATCAAGGCGGAAAATAAAAATAAGGCTCGCTATCGGAATCGGCGCAGTATCCTGACTCAAAGTGAACTGGAGTGCCTTAAGAACTTACGTACTTGTAATGATATTACTATCAGAGAGGCGGATAAGGGAGGGAATATTGTAATCATGAATACCTATGATTATGAATCAGAGATCGCTAGACAGTTGAGTGATCCAGATTGCTATGAGAAAATCAAGGCTAATCCTATACCAGGTCTCTCCAATAAGATCAATCAATTTCTGAAACTTTGTTTGGACCAACAGCTACTGAGGGAGGACGAGCACATGTACTTATGTGTGTTTAGACCTAGATATCCTTGTCTTTACACTCTACCTAAAATTCACAAAGACTCTCGCTCACCTCCGGGTAGACCCATTGTATCAGGAATGGGTGGCCCAATGGAGAGGTTATCTGAGTACGTCGATATTTTTTTACAGCCGTTTGTTAATAATCTCCCCTCTTTCATTAAGGATACGAAGCATATTCTTGGTATCCTGAGTGACATCACTTGGGAGCAGTGCATGACATTAGTGACGTTAGATGTCACCTCATTATATACAAGCATCGATCATGATTTAGGCATGACAGCCCTACGTCATTTTCTATACAGTCAATCGGCTAGCTTGTATGGACATACTACCATGGTGTTGGATATGATTAGGATGATTTTAGATAATAACTTCTTCCTTTTTAAAAGTGAGTGGTTTCGTCAAAAAAGGGGTGTAGCTATGGGATCTGGCTTCTCACCAGCGTATGCGAACCTCTTTATGGGGTTCCTTGAACATAAATTGATTTGTGGTCAGGAGGCACAAACTTGGAATTCAAATATACTATTTTGGGGTCGATATATCGATGACTGCATCATGATTTGGACTGGGGACATTAGTCAACTGAATGAATTTGTAAATTTTTTAAACTCCAATCAGTTTAATATAAGGTTCACTTGGGAACACAGTAAAACCAATATAACCTTTTTAGATGTGGAACTCTTTATCCTTCATGATAGGATTGAGAGTCGCTTATATAGAAAAAGTACAGCCTGCAATTCAATTCTGCGCGCTAGTAGTGCACATCCGAGACAACAAATTTACTCTATTCCCTATGGGGAAATGGTATGTGCCAGGAGGAATTGTAGTTTGGAAGTGGACTTTTCTGACAATATTCGAGACATGTCGGCCAGGTTTAAATTACGGGGTTACCCTACTGGTATTCTGGAGAAAGCATGTAGTAGAATTGGTCGCTTATCCAGGGCTGACACTTTGAGACATAGAAATAAAGTACCAGATAATAGTGTAAGGTGTGTAGCTGATTATACTCCTGCCTCAGTGGCCCTTCGAAGATGTATGAGAAAACATTGGCACATACTCAAGGCGGATACAACTCTCAAGGATCAAATATCTGACTCAACTATCTTTACTTACCGTAGGGGTAGAACACTTAAAAATATTTTATGTCCCAGTTACCCACTGACATTACAACAGGACAATTGGCTTACCACCCGTAGCAAGGGGTTCTTTAAGTGTGGTCGGTGTGGTATGTGTAAACTGAGCAGATTTCCACTTTTGATAGTCTGATGGGAGATAAATTTTACATCACCTCCCATATCACGTGACAGCTGTTTTGTCATCTATACGATTGTATGTAAATGTGGTTTATATTACATTGGTAGCACTATAAGATCTCTTAAAGTAAGAATTAGTGAACACTATAGAGTTCTTAGACAGCGGGATGAACGTTATCCCATTGCAACACACAGGGGTCATTGCCCCACACAGACGGACACATGGACTTTTGAATTCTTTGGTTTTGAGATGGTACATGCCAGTCCACGTGGTGGTAACAGGGAGTTGGAATTGAGAAAGAGGGAATGTCGTTGGATTCTCAAACTTAGAGCGGTAGAAATGGGACTTAACTCAAACTATGAGATGGAATACTTTTTAGATTGATTGAACATTACTAAATGTATTGATGCTTCTATATCATATATTATATTATCCTTTTTTCTGGACTATAATTGTGGTTTTGGAATTTTGCAATTAGGATGAACTAACAATGATGACATAAGTTGTCTGACAACATTACAGTTATTAAATACATTATATCTTACTTTCTTCAAGTTATCATGTAATGATATTTAGTGGCCCTCTCCATCTCTAAATGTTTGCTATAAGATGTTATCTACACATATTGTTAACAGAGGTTACGCTTTTCACTTCCTCTTTGTCTCACTTATCTTTAACTAATACATATACCATCTAGTTTGATTTGTGGGGTAGGGACTGAGTCACAAACGTGATTTGACCTTAGGTATAGATCACATTACCAATAGAGGGTAGGTGTATTGTTCAGGTATATATGAGTATTAAATGTAAATGTTTATTGGTGAAATTTTTTTATTTGTTTAATTTAGTGGTGACAGTGACCCTCTTCTCTTAATTTTATTTTTATTTATTTTTTCCTTTTTCTATTTTATTCTTTCCTCTTCTGGTTAGCTTTTCATTTCAATTCTCTTTTTGTAGACTCTTTTCTCTTACTATGTACTTGCGGAGAAGTGTGGCTTTCAATATATATAATGTAATTATAGGTTACGGGGGAAGCACTCGTTGATGGCGTTCCTCCAACAAAGATGGCACCTGTGCTTTGCCGGTTCGATGCTTATAGGCGTCAGAAACGTAGCGGTCGCGCTTTAGTTTTCTACGCGCGCCGGATACGGTGCAATATAAAGAATGGCGGCCGATTGGAACGTTTCTTTGTTTGCGGTCGTCGGAGATTGCAATTTAAGCTCCGTTTAGTGTGTATTTGATGCAATTTCAGACTCAGGTGAGAGTTTTTTGGTATATCACTACTCGTGCTGATATTACAGCAAACACTACAGATGGCATGACTAGATTGTTATACTTAATTGACTTAACGGTGTTACATTTTTTGTTTTAGGTGTTGAGGATACTTTTCAACTCTATATGTAGCCACATTTAGATGATTGTTGGCGGGTAGGTGTTTTATGTTGGACCTTGGTGGAACTTATGGGTGTCTATATTTTTACTCGTTATTTCTCTTGTATGTTTTATATTGTTTGTTTACAGAGTGGTTTTTAATAATTGGTCAAGTACTTTGGGATATTGATGATTTCTGTACCTCACCCTATTGAGGTATGACTTAATTTGTTTGGGTCACTGTGTACACATCTTGTGAGTTATTGGCACACAATTGGTGTTTATCTTGGGTGTGCACCGTTTTGGTTTTGGCCTTTTAATAAAGTTTGGCTCTTTAGTATTTTTACGGTTATTATATTGTCTGTGATTGCAGTTGCTTGGACTCTACTTTGAAATAGTATCACTATTATATGTTCTTCGCGGGTTGTGCCTTGGTTTCTCTATCTCACTTTCACACTTGATGGGGCTAATATAAGGGTCTATGTGACTATTAGATTATAATTAGACTTAATAATAGGCTCTTGATTTGGATTTGAATTTGATAATATAATATATAAATTTTGTTACTTGTTATTTGTGGCATGTTAATTTACATTGGTCTTGTAAGTTATGTACTTTGCATGTCGTGATTTCTGTTCAAATATGTATATGTCTTATGTTTGATATGTTTTTCAGCCTTGAAAAAGTCACGGGGAGCATTCACTCCCATGACGAAACACGTGTTGGCTGTTTCATGTTACATTAAAAGATGGATTCTTCACTCAAAACGAATTCCACTGGATTTTTGTTCATTTTCATGCACAATGTGATTTTGAATTACTGAAATATAAGGTTACAAATTTTGTAATATTGAATCTTATAGTCTTAAACTCATATTTGAGTGCCTAGGTCTCTGTTATGAAATGTTGTATATCTGTGGTTTCACAGTGTTGGAGGTAGGGGAGATTCCTCCGAGGCCGGTAGCACCGTTTCTCTAAACGATATAATTCTATTTTGAGGGGAATGTTGGGAGCGCTTTCTTTCCCTTAATGTTTCTTCCCGTTTGGACCACTACATCTCACAAGTGGGTAGTTTGCCCACTGCTTTATCCTGGGGAGTGCAAAGCCACAGTCTCTCAAGTCTCACAAGTGGGTGGTTTGCCCACTGCTTCATCCTGGGGAGTGCAAAGCCACAGTCTCTCAAGTCTCTCAAGTGGATGGTTTGCCCACTGCTTTATCCAGGGGAGTGCAAAGCCACAGTCTCTCAAGTCTCATAAGTGGATGGTTTGCCCACTGCTTTATCCTGGGGAGTGCAAAGCCACATTCTCTCAAGTCTCACAAGTGGATGGTTTGCCCACTGCTTTATCCTGGGGAGTGTAAAGCCACGGTCTCTCAAGTGGATGTTTTTCTCCACTGGTTCTGGAGGGGGCATTGTGCCCAGAGTGCTTCATCCTGCCAAGGACTGGGGTTGTGGATGCTTTTCTCCACTGGTTCTGGAGGGGGTATTGTGCCCAGAGTGCTTCATCCTGCCAAGGACTGTATGAGTGGATGCTTTTCTCTACTGGTTCTGGAGGGGGCATTGTGCCCAGAGTGCTTCATCCTGCCAAGGACTGTGGGAGTGGATGCTTTTCTCCACTGGTTCTGGAGGGGACATTGTGCCCAGAGTGCTTCATCCTGCCAAGAACTGGGGTTGTGGATGCATTTCTACACTGGTTCTGGAGGGGGCATTGTGCCCAGAGTGCTTTATCCTGCCAAGGACTGTGTGAGTGGATGCTTTTCTCCACTGGTTCTGGAGGGGGCATTGTGCCCATAGTGCTTCACATTCAGTGTGGCAGGTCCCATTCCCTCACCTTGGTGTTTGTGCCACGAGATTGCCTGGGAACAGGTAGCATGATACTCCATGGAGGCAGAGACACACTCCTCTCTGCTGCGACTTTGCCTGCCACCTGCTGGTACAAACAGTGCTGGGTGTCGTGCCTCATGTACACTGAGCAGGGTCCAGGACGTCTCCTGCAGCCTCGGACGGCTGCCCACTGGGGATGTTAGCCATGTCAGCTGTGGTGGCACTTTCTGTGCATGTCACGGGGCTGGTGGCGGTGGTTGCGGCGGTGTCTGTGGCAGAGATGCTGCCGGTGGTGTGATTGTGTCAGCACCTGTGGAGGGAGACAGCAGGATGTCTCCTGCAGCCTTGGACGGCTGCCCACTGGGGATGATGCTGGGGACTGTTGCAGAGGCAGCAGACGTGCAGGTGGCAGTGTCCACCGCCGTACAGGTTGCTGTTCTGGTTGCCAGAAGGGGTTACTCTGGTCCCTCAGCCGGAGGCTCCGTGCCCTCTCCTGACTTCGCCTTGTGTCCCTTCCCCACCTTGGTTGTCGCTGCTGGTGCCTTGGCACTGTCCCCTTTTGCCCTGGAGGAGCCCTTGCTGGGTGGTTGGTGCTGCTTTTCCCTGCGGCATGTGGGCACCTTCTTCAACTTGGCAGGTGGTGGAATGGGCTGATCCCTGGCCTCGCTAGGTGGCACACTGGCAGCCCTGATGGGTGCCGCCCGCGATGTGACTGGACTTGCTGAGACCACAGTGCTGGAGGATTTGGTGGCTGAGGTGCTGGCCTGGGACCTGAACAACTTGGCCCTAGGCGAAGGACAGGGAAGAGGTGTAGAGAAGAGGTCAATGTTAGCCAGGAAGAGTTTCTTAGGGTCACAGACACACTGGGAGGGGACACAGGGGATGTGTGCATGGTAGGGGAGATGGTGATTGCACGTGAGCGGTGTGTGGTGATGGGCGTGCTGGTGATGGAGGTAGTGGCTGAGAATGTAGTGCATGTAGGTGTGAGTGGAGACGAGACAGGGAGGAGGAGGAGGACGTGGAGGAGGGGGACACAGTAGAGGCAGTGGATGTTGGTGTGTCTGCATGGGGATGGTGCTTGTGTGAGTGCCTGTGGGATGTATGGTGCTTATGTGTGCCATGTCCACTCTTGTGTGTTGATGAGTGTGCATACTTGTCTGATGGTGTGCTTGGGATAGGCTGAGATAGAGGGGATTGGGTCTGGGTAGAGGAAGTTGGAGGGGGAGACTGGACACAGGGACATTGGCTGCCATCAGTGCTGAGGCCAGAGCCTGAAATGCTCTCTGTTGGTCCACCACACCAGAAAGAATGCCCTCCAGGTATGCATCTGTTTGCTGCAAATGCCTCTTGACACCCTAGATGGCATTTAAAATAGTTGATTGCCCAACAGTGAGGGATCTCAGGAGATCGATAGCCTCCTCACTGAGGGCAGCAAGGCTGACTGGGGCAGGGGCTGAGGTGCCTGGGGCGAAGGAGATGCCCACCCTTATACACACACTGTTGGACCTGGCTTTTTGACAGGGACATCCCCAAACTTTTTGCCTCCTTCCTCCTATTTTTTCTGCCCTGTTGTTGTTGGCTTTTGACCTCTGGGCACTTTACCACTGCTAACCAGTGCTAAAGTGCATATGCTCTCTGTGTAAATTGTACTATTGATTGGTTTATCCATGATTGGCTATTTAATTTACTTATAAGTCCCTAGTAGAGTGCACTATATGTGCCTAGGGCCTGTAGATTAAATGCTGCTAGTGGGCCTGCAGCACTGGTTGTGCCACCCACTTCAGTAGCCCCTTAACCTTGTCTCAGGCCTGCCATTGCAAGGCCTGTGTGTGCAGTTTCACTGACACTTCGACTTGGCATTTAAAAGTACTTGCCAAGCCTAGAACTCCCCTTTTTCTACATATAAGTCACCCCTAATGTGCGCCCTAGGTAACCCCTAGAGCAAGGTGCCTTGTGGGTAAAAGGCAGGACATGTACCTGTGTAGTTATATGTCCTGGTAGTGTAAAACTCCTAAATTTGTTTTTACACTACTGTGAGGCCTGCTCCCTTCATAGGCTAACATTGGGGCTGCCCTCATGCATTGTTGAAATGGCAGCTGCTGATCTGAAAGGAGCAGGAAGGTCATATTTAGTATGGCCAGAATGGTAATACAAAATCCTGCTGACTGGTGAAGTCGGATTTAATATTCCTATTCTAGAAATGCCACTTTTAGAAAGTGAGCATTTCTTTGCACTTAAATCTTTCTGTGCCCTTCAATCCACGTCTAGCTAGGTTTAGTTGACAGCTCCTTGTGCATTCACTCAGACACACCCCAAACACAGGGTACTCAGCCTCACTTGCATACATCTGCATTTTGAATGGGTCTTCCTGGGCTGGGCGGGTGGAGGGCCTGCCCTCACACAAAGGACTGCCACACCCCCTACTGGGACCCTGGCAGACAGGATTGAACTGAAAGGGGGTCTGGTGCATTTCTTAGACACTCTTTGAAGTCACCCCCACTTCAAAGGCACAACTTAATATAAAACAGGGCCTCTGCCCTACCTCATCAGACACTTGCTGGAGAAGAAACCTGAACCAGAAACTACATCCTGCCAAGAAGAACTGCCTGGCTGCTCAAAGGACTCACCTGTCTGCTTTCTACAAAGGACTGCTGCCTTGCTGTTGGCCTGCTGCCTTGCTGAACTCTTGTCTGGCTGTAAAAGTGCTCTCCAAGGGCTTGGATAGAGCTTGCCTCCTGTTCCCTGAAGTCTCAGGACCAAAAAGACTTCTCTTTTTCACTTGGACGCTTCGTGCGCCGAAATTTTCGACGCACAGCTTGTTCCGCGGCGAGAAAAACGCCGCACACCGACGCTGATCGACGCGACGCCTTCGGGACGACCGGAACTTCGACGCACGGCCTCGCAAGGACAACGCCGCCCGACTTCCAGAGGAGAAATCGACACGACGCCTGCCGTGAGAGCGAAACTTCAACGCACAGCCCCGCGGAACGACGCGCAGCCGGAAAACAAGCAGGAGAATCCACGCACAGACCCGGGACATCTGGTAATCCCCGCGACCCATAGAAAGAGAGTGTCCGCGTGCTGGAAAACGACGCACAACTTCCCCGCGTGAAAAATAACGACGCAAGTCCGTGTGTGCTGGGGAGAAATCGACGCACCCACCATTTTTCCATGAATCTCTTCTTCTGCGGCCCCTTGCGGAGATTTTCCACCAGAAACCAGGTACTTTGTGCTTGAAAGAGACTTTGTTTGCTTTTTAAAGTTTTAAGACACTATGGGGGTCATTCCGAACCCGGCGGGCGGCGGGTGCCGCCCGCCGGGCGGAGACCGGCGGTCATTTTGACTTTCTCGCTGGGCAGGCGGGCGACCGCCAAAAGGCCGCCCGCCCAGCGGGAAAGCCCCAGCAACGATGAAGCCGGCTCCGAATGGAGCCGGCGGAGTTGCTGGTGTGCGACGGGTGCAGTGGCACCCGTCGCGATTTTCAGTGTCTGCTTTGCAGACACTGAAAATCTTAATGGGGCCCTGATAGGGGGCCCCTGCACTGCCCATGCCTGTGGCATGGGCAGTGCAGGGGCCCCCAGGGGCCCAACGACACCCGTTTCCGCCATCCTGTTCCTGGCGGTTTTTACCGCCAGGACCAGGATGGCGGGAAGGGGGTCGGAATCCCCATGGCGGCGCTGCTTGCAGCGCCGCCGTGGAGGATTCTCTGGGGCAGGGGAAAACCGGCGGGAAACCGCTGGTTCCCCTTTTCTGACTGCGGCTTTACCGCCGCGGTCAGAATTGCCCCTGAAGCACCGCCAGCCTGTTGGCGGTGCTTCCTCCGTCCCCGGCCCTGGCGGTCCATGACCGCCAGGGTCGGAATGACCCCCTATATATCACTTTTCAGTGATATCTTTACAAATTCATATTGCATCTTTGATCGTTTTGACCTGCAAATACTCAGATAAATATTATATATTTTTCTAAACACTGTGTGGTGTATTTTTGTGGTGTTATATTATGGTATTGTATGATTTATTTCACAAATGCTTTACACATGGCCTTCTAAGTTAAGCCTGACTGCTCATGCCAAGCTACCAGAGGGTGGACACAGGCTGATTTTGGATTGTGTGTGACTTACCCTGACTAGAGTGAGTGTTCTTGCTTGGACAGAGGGCAACCTAACTGCCAACCAAAAACCCCATTTCTAACATTGGTGATCAGCGGTGAGGATAGGACTTGTGTTTGTGCAGTGACATACAGTAGCTAAGTATTTCACTACCTACCCACAGTTGAAGGTCAACTTGATTTTTCATCTTTTTGCTTTTGGTTCTCTGATGTCCTCCTGGATATACTATTGATATTTTGGACTTTGGATTTTGGTTTTTGCCGGTAAGACCTTATCAAAATGAGATTGCTTACCTACTCATTCTTTGTGCCTACTGACCACCTCACTAAGGCTGACCTAAGGAGGCTTTGCAGAAAATGAGGCCTTCCTGTATCAAGGAGATCTACTAAGATGGAAATGCTACATAACTACATAGTCTGGGGGGAAGAAAGATGGGCAGAGAGAGAGGCAGCAAGAAACCAAATGACTTGGGGCCAGATGTAGGTAGCCTTTTGCGCCTCGCAAACGGCGAAAAACGCCGTTTGCGAGGCGCAAAAGACCTCACGTGATGCAGAAACACATTTTGCGAATCGGTACCGACTCGCAAAATGTGTTTCCGACTCGCAAATAGGAAGGGGTGTTCCCTTCCAATTTGCGATTCGCACCGCGGTGTAGAGTTGATTTGTGACTGCGAAAGCGGTCGCAAATCAACTCGCAGTTACCATCCACTTGAAGTGGATGGTAACTCATTCGCAAAAGGGAAGGGGTCCCCATGGGACCCCTTCGCCTTTGTGAATGCTCACAAAATTATTTTTTCAGAGCAGGCAGCGGTCCTATGGACCACTGCCTACTCTGAAAAAACCCGAAACAAAAAGGTTTAGGTATTTTTTCTATTTGCAGCTCGTTTTCCTTTAGGGAAAACGGGCTGCAAAGAGAAAAAAAAAAACTGCTTTATTGAAAAGCAGTCACTGACATGGTGGTCTGCTGTCTCCAGCAGGCCACCATCCCCGTGAGTGCCTAGACTCGCTATGGGGTCGCAAAATGCGACCCACCTCATAAATATTTATGAGGTGGGTCTTTGCGACCCCATAGCGAGTCGCAGATGGTGTCTGAGGCACCTTTCTGCATCGCGAATTGCGAGTTGCAATTTGCGAGTCGCTATGACTCGCAAATTGCAAGTCGCAATTTGTGACTTACCTACATCTGGCCCTAAGTACCCCTCAGATGAGGAGGAGGACTGCTCAGATGAGGAGGAAGACTACTCAGATGAGGAAATAGAACCAGTGAAAGATGAATATACCCTAGCTCGAGAGCGGGATCTGGAGGAGCTAGATAACTTTATTGAAAGGGCTGAGGCAGCAAGAGCCTTAGCCCTGCAAGAAGAAAGGATTGCAGCTCAAGAGCTGAGCTGTGAAGAGCTGAAACTGGAGGCCGGAAGGGCTGAGTCCAGTTCAGATGGTGGCAGCAAAAATCTTGCATCCAGTACTGCTGAAGAAGGGCACAAGCCCAGAGATGTGGTGCCCAACTTGAAGAAGGGAGTTGACACACCCCAGGTGGTTCAAGGGTATGAGGTAGTTCCCGTTATGTACAGGGTCCCTGAGAAGGATTGGGGAACTGGCACAGGGAGTCATATTCCTACTGGGGGGAGGGACACTTTACTGGCTCTAGCAGAGAGTGACAGAGAAAAGGGTTCCCCCCGGTGGACGTCCTGGATATAGAGACATCCCAGAAGAGTGTGGGTTGAGTGTCAGGGACAGTCAGATACTGTCTCACCAGTCTCAGAAGGGTGATGTAGAGTGCTTTTTCAAGGCTGAGTCACTGGATGGTTGGGTGAAGGGTACTGTGGTTAATACATGTGAAGGGCAGAGTGATGTAATTGCTGGAGAGCATATGTCTGGTCCTTATTTTCCAGAGCTACGCCAACACCAGGTGGAGTGTGAGTTCTCTGTCCCCAGGGAGCTTACAATGGAGGCAGACTTCTGGGTGAGTACCAGAGAGTCCAAAGAGGCATTTAGGGCTTCTCCTGAAGGGAGTGGTCTAGGTGTTTCCCAACCAAGTGAGGTGGGAGAGGATTGTAGGGTCCCAGGTAGGTCCCAGAGCCTAGCCTGTACCGTAGGGCCACCTGTTGAGGGAAGCCCTGCAGTGTCAAAAGAACTTGGGGGGGTGACTGTAGCCAGCATCCCAACAGTTCTGGTGTCTGGCAGTACCACTCCTAGTGAGGGGGTGCAGAAGTCCAGACAGAGGGTTGAGAGGGGGTTGCGGACCCCAGTGGACGACCTGGAGAGTCAGGGGTTAGCTCTGAGAGCAGAGCCCCCCAGGAATGACCCAGGTGAAACCGTTTCTGGTTTGGGGGAGATCCAGACTCTGCCGGATGGGCTGAGGTCAGGAGACCTGCGCCAAACAGACTCTTGTGTGGCCCTTGGGGACGGTGTGTCCCTTGTGGGGGGTGAGTGTGCCCCCCAGGAAGTCCTAGCCTGCCAGGCAATGGTTCAACCTCAGGGTGGTGACTCTGGGTTGGATAACCAGGCTCAGAGGTTAAACACTGACCTGGTGGGGGGTAGGTGTGCCCCCCAGAAAGTCCTGGTATGCCAAGCAATGGTTCAACCTCAGGGTGGTGACTCTGGGTTGGATACCCAGGTTCAGAGGTTAAACTCTGACCTGGTGGGAGGTAGGTGTGCCTCCCAGGAAGTCCTGCTGTGCCAGGCAATTGTCCAACCTCAGGGTGTTGACTCTGGGTTGGATGGCCAGGTTCAGAGCTTAAACTCTGGCCTGGTGGGGGGTAGGTGTGCCAGGCAATTATCCAACCTCAGGGTGGTGACTCTGGGTTGGATACCCAGGTTCAGAGGTTAAACTCTGACCTGGTGGGAGGTAGGTGTGCCTCCCAGAAAGTCCTGGTGTGCCAGGCAATTGTCCAACCTCAGGGTGGTGACTCTGGGTTGGATAGCCAGGATCAGGGATTAAACTCTGACCTGGTGGAGGGTAGGTGTGCCCCCCAGAAAGTCCTCGTGTGCCAGGCAATTGCCCAACCTCAGGGTGGTGACCCTGGGTTGGAGAACCAGGTTCAGAGGTTAAACTCTGACCTGGTGGGAGGTAGGTGTGCCTCCCAGGAAGTCCTGGCATGCCAGGCAATGGTTCAACCTCAGGGTGGTGACTCTGGGTTGGATAACCAGGCTCAGAGGTTAAACTCTGACCTGGTGGGGGGTAGGTGTGCCCCCCAGAAAGTCCTGGTGTGCCAGGCAATAGTTCAACCTCAGGGTGGTGACCCTGGGTTGGAGAACCATGTTCAGAGGTTAAACTCTGACCTGGTGGGAGGTAGGTGTGCCTCCCAGAAAGTCCTGGTGTGCCAGGCAATTGCCCAACCTCAGGGTGGTGACCCTGGGTTGGATAACCAGGCTCAGAAGTTAAACTCTGACCCGGTGGGGGGTAGGTGTGTCCCCCAGGAAGTCATGGCGTGCCAGGCAATTGTTTAACCTCAGGGTGGTGACTCTGGGTTGAATGGTCAGGTGCAGAGGTTAAACTCTGACCTGGTGGGGGGTAGGTGTGCCCCCCAGAATGTCCTGGTTTGCCAGGCAGTGATCCCGTATGAGGGTACAGACCCTGGGCTGGAAGTCCAGGTTCAGGGTGTCCCCCCGGACCTGGAGGGAGGGGCTACTGATAACAGTGCCCCTACTATGTTGTCTTTTGAGGAGGCCACTCCTAGTTGGAGGGTGCTGGACCCAAGAAGGGAGGGCAGGGGGAAGGAAGCCTCACCCCGGGCCCTAGTCCAACCTGAAGGTACAGACCCCAGGTTGGAGGGCCATTTGCAGGTTAACAGCCCTGCACTGGTGGAGGAATGGTACAGGGCGACTTCTATAAGCACCCTGACCATGTTGGACTCTGGGGGTACCGCTCCAGGAGGGAGGGTACAGAGCCCCAGAGGGGAGGACCAGGTTCAGGCTGTCATCCCTGACCTGGTGGAAGGGAGAGTGGTTAAAGGGTGCACAGCACCCGGGGCTACGGCCCCCCACTCTCTACAGCCACAGTGGTGGGAGAGCTTTGAGAGGCCTGGGTCCTGGCTCTCATCCCTGGCAGCTGTCAGTAGCCACTGTGGCTTGCTGTCCGGGTGGACAGAGTTATCCCTGGGGAGGGGACAGGTGTCACACCCCGTGGGTAGAGTGGGCAACACCACTGTGTTGGTCCTGGTGGTACTATCCTGCTCCTGGGATACATATGTGAGCAAAGTAAGGTTAGGTGCTGCACAGATGGGATCCGCAGGTAAGGAGAAAGGTTCCCCATGGGTGGGCTTAGTGGGCCCTGAGAGTATGGACAGAGGGATCCAATTGGAGTCAGGAAGGCGAAGAAATGGAGCATGCCCCTGCTGTTGTGGGCCTGGGTCCTTGTTCTGTCGCCTCAAACAGGGAAGTACATCAGGATAGTGATTGTTCTCTCCTGGCTTTAGGCTGGTAGTGGGTCATGTTGGACCTGGCTTTTTGACAGGGACATCCCCAAACTTTTTGCCTCCTTCCTCCTATTTTTTCTGACCTGTTGTTGTTGGCTTTTGACCTCTGGGCACTTTACCACTGCTAACCAGTGCTAAAGTGCATATGCTCTCTGTGTAAATTGTACTATTGATTGGTTTATCCGTGATTGGCTATTTAATTTACTTATAAGTCCCTAGTAGAGTGCACTATATGTGCCTAGGGCCTGTAGATTAAATGCTGCTAGTGGGCCTGCAGCACTGGTTGTGCCACCCACTTCAGTAGCCCCTTAACCTTGTCTCTGGCCTGCCATTGCAAGGCCTGTGTGTGCAGTTTCACTGCCACTTCGACTTGGCATTTAAAAGTACTTGCCAAGCCTAGAACTCCCCTTTTTCTACATATAAGTCACCCCTAATGTGCGCCCTAGGTAACCCCTAGAGCAGGGTGCTGTGTGGGTAAAAGGCAGGAAATGTACCTGTGTAGTTATACGTCCTGGTAGTGTAAAACTCCTAAATTCGTTTTTACACTACAGTGAGGCCTGCTCCCTTCATAGGCTAACATTGGGGCTGCCCTCATGCATTGTTGAAATGGCAGCTGCTGATCTGAAAGGAGCAGGAAGGTCATATTTAGTATGGCCAGAATGGTAATACAAAATCCTGCTGACTGGTGAAGTCGGATTTAATATTCCTATTCTAGAAATGCCACTTTAAGAAAGTGAGCATTTCTTTGCACTTAAATCTTTCTGTGCCCTTCAATCCACGTCTGGCTAGGTTTAGTTGACAGCTCCTTGTGCATTCACTCAGACACACCCCAAACACAGGGTACTCAGCCTCACTTGCATACATCTGCATTTTGAATGGGTCTTCCTGGGCTGGGAGGGTGGAGGGCCTGCCCTCACACAAAGGACTGCCACAACCCCTACTGGGACCCTGGCAGACAGGATTGAACTGAAAGGAGGCCTGGTGCATTTCTTAGACACTCTTTGAAGTCACCCCCACTTCAAAGGCACAACTTAATATAAAACAGGGCCTCTGCCCAACCTCATCAGACACTTGCTGGAGAAGAAACCTGAACCAGAAACTACATCCTGCCAAGAAGAACTGCCTGGCTGCTCAAAGGACTCACCTGTCTGCTTTCTACAAAGGACTGCTGCCTTGCTGTTGGCCTGCTGTCTTGCTGAACTCTTGTCTGGCTGTGAAAGTGCTCTCCAAGGGCTTGGATAGAGCTTGCCTCCTGTTCCCTGAAGTCTCAGGACCAAAAAGACTTCTCTTTTTCACTTGGACGCACAGCTTGTTCTGCGGCCAGAAAAACGCCGCACACCGACATGCTGATCGACGCGACGCATTCGGGACGACCGGAACTTCGACGCACGGCCTCGCAAGGACAACGCCGCCCGACTTCCAGAGGAGAAATCGACGCGACGCCTGCCGTGAGGGCGAAACTTCGACACACAGCCCCGCGGAACGACGCGCAGCCAGAAAACAAGCAGGAGAATCCACGCACTGACCCGGGACATCTGGTAATCCCCGCGACCCATAGAAAGAGACTGTCCACATGCCGGAAAACGACGCACGACTTCCCCGCGTGAAAAATAACGACGCAAGTCCGTGTGTGCTGGGGAGAAATCGACACACACACCATTTTTCCACGTATCTCTTCTTCTGCGGCCCCTTGCGGAGATTTTCCACCAGAAACCAGGTACTTTGTGCTTGAAAGAGACTTTGTTTGCTTTTTAAAGACTTAAGACACTATGGCCCTCATTCTGACCCTGGCGGTTTGAAACCGCCAGTGCAGAGGGCAGAGGAAGCACCGCCAACAGGCTGGCGGTGCTTCTTGGGCCATTCTGATCGCGGCGGTAAAGCCGCGGTCAGAAAAGGGGAACCGGCGGAACAGGATGGCGGAACAGGAAGGGGGTCGGAATCCCCATGGCGGCGCTGCAAGCAGCGCCGCCATGGAGGATTCCCTGGGCCAGGGGTAAACCGGCGGTTTTTACTGCCAGTAACAGGATGGCTGGAACGGGTGTCGTGGGGCCCCTGGGGGCCCCTGCACTGCCCATGCCACTGGCATGGGCAGTGCAGGGGCCCCCTAACAGGGCCCCATAATGATTTTCAGTGTCTGCTTTGCAGAAACTGAAAATCGCGACGGGTGCCACTGCACCCGTCGCACCCCTACAACTCCACCGGCTCCATTCGGAGCCGGCTTCATTGTTGAGGGGGGTTTCCCGCTGGGCCGACGGGCGGCCTTCTGGCGGTCGCCCGCCGGCCCAGCGGGAAAGCAAGAATGACCGCGGTGCGGTCATTCAGCGGTTCCCTCCATGCGGGCGGCTCCCACCGCCCGCCGGGGTCAGAATGACCCTCTATATATCACTTTTCAGTGATATCTTTACAAATTCATATTGCATCTTTGATCGTTTTGACCTGCAAATACCCAGATAAATATTATATATTTTTCTAAACACTTTGTGGTGTATTTTTGTGGTGTTATATTATGGTATTGTATGATTTATTGCACAAATGCTTTACACATGGCCTTCTAAGTTAAGCCTGACTGTTCGTGCCAAGCTACCAGAGGGTGGACACAGGCTGATTTTGGATTGTGTGTGACTTACCCTGACTAGAGTGAGGGTTCTTGCTTGGACAGAGGGCAACCTGACTGCCAACCAAAAACCCAATTTCTAACACAGACCATCCTCACATGCTGGCCTGTCCCCCCCGTCTCTTCCATCCACAACACTCCATACAATCATGTGCCATCCACCAAGCACACAGTTTACTCACCTGTTGGTCTGGAGGACAGTAGAGTTTCATGTCCTGGGGGAGGACACCATCCACCAGTGGCATTTGCCCCCCCCGCAGAAATGAACAGGTGTACAGAAACCGGAAAAGCTACCATTCAATGAATGTGCAGATGGTGTGTTTGGCAGACCAGTACATCTCCCATGTGAATGGCAAGTATCCTGGCTCAGTGCATGACGCTTACATTTTGGGGAATAGCAGCATCCCTTATGTGATGGGGCAACTCCAGAGGCACTGTGTGTGGCTAATAGGTAGCCCAAGGTCCCCACACAGTTTAAATAGGTGTCTGGGTATGGGAGAGTCCCTAATGGTTGGAGAATGTCTAACAGTTGTCCTTCGATATTTGCAGGCGACTCTCGTTACCCTAACCTGTTATGGCTACTGACCCCAGTGAGGAATCCCAGGACAAGGGCAGAGGAACGCTACAATTAGGCGCATGGGCGAACTAGGAGGATAATAGAGCTCACCTTCGGCCTCCTGAAGGCCAGATTTTGGTGCCTCCATCTGACAGGTGGATCCCTATACTACTCACCGAAGTTGGTGTGCCAAATCATAGTGGCATGCTGTATGTTGCACAACCTGGCTTTGCGACGCCAGGTGCCTTTTCTGCAGAAGGATGGGCATGATGCTGGTCTTTTGGCAGCTGTGGAGCCTGTGGACAGTGAAGAAGAGAAGGCAGAAGAAGAAGATATAGACAAACGAAACAACATCATCATGCAATACTTCCAGTGAGACACAGGTAAGAGGATGGCACTGCTTCTCACATCTCATACTACTGTAGGACATAGCATAAATCTGCCTTTTAACCTCTGTGTATGGACACTGACATGTCACTTTGGCTTTCCATTTCACAGATCTGGGTCCCACTTTGTGTACTCTGCTATGTTTAATGCTGCCCAACAGCTATGTGAACATGGTACGTGAACATGAGCATTGACATTGCTAGATTTCCAAAAGGTTGCAATTACACATTTGTGAAAGTACAGACTGACTCCAGATTGATTTTTGATTCAAGAGTGTTTATTTCTGTGCCAATAAGTGGAGGGGGGTGTGCAATGGGCTGGGGTGATGGTGGAGGAATGTCCATGGTAGAGTTCAGTTTCTTGGTCTCACAGGTGCATTGTCCAAGATGGCATAGGAATTGGAGCAATGGCAGTTTAAGGTCAAGAGGGTGACAATGTGGGACAGAAGGGTGACAATCAGGAGGGTCTTATTTCCTGGAGGGGGTCTTGGCAATGTTCTCTCTCTTGTTCCTGGATCTCACTGACCGTTTGCGGGGTGGTTCTCCTTCTGCAGCGGGTGGGGTGCTGGTGGCCAGTTGTTCCTGTGGCGGGTCCTCCTGTCCTCTAGCGCCGACAGAGGTGCAGGGTTGTTCATCGTCCTGGCTAGTGTCAGGGGCACTTTTGTGTTCCACTGTGTCCCTCATGGTGTTGGCCAGGTCTGCCAGCACCCCTGCAATGGTGACCAGAGTGGTGTTGATGGACTTCAAGTCCTCCCTGATCCCCAGGTAGTGTTCCTCCTGCAGCCGCTGGGTCTCCTGAAACTTGGTCAGTACCGTGCCCATGGTCTCCTGGGAATGATGGTATGCTCCCATGATGTTGGAGAGTGCCTCGTGGAGAGTGGGTTACCTGGGCCTGTCCTACCCCTGTCGCACAGCAGTCCTCCCAGCTTCCCTGTTATCCTGTGCCTCTGTCCCCTGAAGCGTGTGCCCACTGCCACTGACCCCAGGTCCCTGATTGTCTTGGGGTGGTGGGTTTGCCTAGGGTTCCCTGTAGTGGTGGACACACTGCTGATTGACGTGTCCTGGGGACAGTGGCATGGGCCTGCTGGGTAGGTGCTGTGGTGGTGTTTCCTGAGGGGGGAGGGTTTGTGGTGGCTTGTGACAGTGGCAGGGGAACCGACTGTCCCGAGGTCCCTGATGGGCCGGGCTAGTCATCTTGATCCAGGTGTGCAGTGCTGCTGTCATCACTGTGGGCCTCTGCTGTGGGGGGACTGGATATGTCTGGCACCTCCTGTCCGGTGACGTTGGGTATGGGTCCTGTTGGGGTGTAAATGCATAGTTTTAATATCTGTGTGAGCCATCTTGTGCATTGGGTGAGTTACCCTCTACTCCTGTGCTTGCCTTGTTGTGTTTGTCATTGTGTGATTGGTGTTTTGGGGTCTGTGTGGGGGTCTGTACTGGACATGCTTTGGCAATGTGTGTCCATGCTTTGGTGTTGCATGCAGGGCTTGGTTTTGGGATTGGTGGGTTCTGATAGTGGGGCATATGTGAGGTGTTGGAGTGATGGGTTTGAGGGGTAGGGTGGGGTTAGGTGATGACATACAGATAGCGGGTGAAAGTATTAAAGATTTGACTTACCAGAGTCCAGTCCTCCTGCTACTCCTGCGAGGCCCTCAGGATGCAGTATTGCCAAGACTTGCTCCTCTCATGTTGTTAGTTGTGCGGGAGGAGGTAGGGGTCCACCTCCAGTCCTCTATAGCAATCTGGTGTCTGGATACCACAGAACGCACCTTCCCCCGTAGGTCGTTCCACCTCTTCCTGATGTCATCCCGTGTTCTTGTATGCTGTCCCACCGCGTTGACCCTGTCGACGATTCTCCACCATAGCTCTATCTTCCTGGCAATGGAGGTGTGCTGCACCTGTGATCCGAAAAGCTGTGGCTCTACCCGGATGATTTCCGCCACCATGACCCTGAGCTCCTCCTCAGAAAACCTGGGGTGTCTTTGAGGTGCCATGATGTGGTGTGGGTGATGTGTGAGGTGATGTTTGTTGTGCTGTGTGAAATGTTGTGCTGCTGTGTATTCTTTGAGGTGCGTGGATGTTGTATGAGTGATGGTGTGGTGTGCTTCTGGATGCTGGTGTAGTGTTGGCTATTCTCTCTCTGTGCTTCTTCCCAAAAATGTCGTTGTAAGGGGTTGTGGGTAATGTGGGTGTGTGTTTTATAGTGTTGTGGGTGTAGTGTGTGTATGTGTATCAGGTGTGTGTATTTTGAATTGTCCAATGTGGTTATGTTTTGTAAGTGTGTGTGTATTTTGAGTGCGGCAGTGTGTACCGCAATGGTTTACCGCATTTGAAAGACCACTGCGTTGATTCGAGGGTCGTGATAGTGTGGGCGTATTCTTGTTGGCGTGATGGTGTAGGTTTTGGTATCGCCAGTTAATCACTGACCTTTGGTGTGGCGGACTTGTGTGGGTGTCTGTATTGTGGTGGATTACGAGATGTGGGTCGTAATACCTGTAGCGGATTTCCCCCGCGGCAATGGTATGTTGGCGGCCCTCAGCACGGCGGTAAGCGGGATTTACCGCCAGGGTTGTAATGAGGGCCTAAATGTTAATAGTGGGCCTGAAGCATTCATTGTGTAACCAACTAAAGCAGCTTTTTAGAACATGTCTCAGGACTACCACTGTGGCGTATACTGAAGCTTTGAACTGTCATTTTGACATGACAAAATAAAACTTTTGCCTGCCTAAACCTTCCTTTTAATACTTATAAGTCAGCTCTATGGTACATAGAACATGGTATATTGCATTTAAAAGGAGGACATATACATTTATGTGTCCTGACAGTAAAAAAACTCCTAAAGTTGTTTTTCCTTGTTGTAAGGCCTATCTCTCCCATTGACAAACGCTGGACTAGCTTATTAGTGCTAACTTTGGATGGGATGCAGATAAAGATATTCTGTTTAGACTTAAATGAATTGTAATTTAAATTACTTTTTAATGGTAAAGTTGGATTTTAAATCACAATTCTGAAATATCTTTTTTTGTAAAGTTGACATTTTTTCCCCAACCATTTGTACCATCTGTGCCTTCTGCCAGTGTCCTGGATCACATGAATGTGAATGGCTCTGTGGTTGTGGTTTGTGTATTCTTCCCAGACAGTGACACAAAGAGGACTAGGTGTGGCCACATTGGGCAATCCTGTCAGGATGGCTGAGGATGGAGTTGTACCCTGCCCACTTACACCTCAAAGGGCTTGCTTCAGCATACACAATGGAACCTCACACCAACCATTTGTCACCCCAGACAGTTTGAAGCCTTGAAAGGGGAAGGGAATAATGTTCTAGAAGTAGATGTGGGGCTAGGACAGGGTGTCACCCCAAACACAAAGGCTGGCATCAGGTATAAGTACTCAAGCCCTAGAACCACTCTTCAGAACACACCTGGACCTGTGGAAGTTAAAGAACAGGAACTGCCCTGCTGCTAGGGGACTGCCCTGCTGCTTGAAGAACTGCTTCGCTGTCTGAGAAGGACATTTGACTTGCCTTCATACCATGATAACCAGTGTGAACTATAAGGACACAGCAGGCTTCAGAGGCCTCCCTACAACTGCTCAGCTGACCTGCTGCAAATGGACCTGCCTGGACCTGCGATGGGACCTGCCTAAGCCATTTGCTTGTTTCCGCTGGGGTGAATTCCTGATCCTAAAGAGGTGCCTCCCCAGGTCCTGGACCCTTGGCTAGGAACAGGGAGATAATTTCCTTTCCTAACTGGAGGTTCCATAAAATCATGCATACATCAATAATAAGCTCAACATAGCCTCGCTGCACAGGCTGCCACCTCCATCAGAACTGACGGTGAGCAACACAAAGCTACGAAGAGTCTTGCGGCACAGCAGAAACTTCATCAGAATTGATGCTGAGCAACACAAGGCCTAACTGCACAACTGAAAACTTAATTGGAACCAATGCTAAGTGATACAAAGCTCCACAAAGCCTTGCTGCACAGCTAAAATCTTCATCAGAAACAACGCTGAGCAATCCAAAGTCCTGCAAAGCTTAACCACACACCTAAAAGCTTTATCAGAACCAACACAGAGTGACACAAAGCATCTCAAAGCAACGCCATGTATATCTCGCTATTCCAATTGGCTAAACTTAGTCTTTAACCTGGCCTGTGACTTAGGTCAAATCCAGTGTGGCCAGATAGCCTATGCTGGTGCTTTCTGCTTTTAGGCACCATTTAACTAAAAATAAATACATTGCATATCCCCAGTTCTACTGATTGGATTTTTGTCATTGTGGCATCATTTTGTTTATTGAAGTCTACTCTATTTTTCAAAATCGTTTTGGCATTTTTATGTGTTGTGTTTTCATTTTATTACTGTTTGTGTGCTCCATAAATATTTTACATTGCCTCTAAGCTAAGCCTGTGGTGGTTAAACACAGGTTAATTTAGTCTATTTTGTGGCACACCCTGGCAAGGATTGTGGTTTTTGCGTGAGTGGGACTTCCATCCCCACCAACCAATAACCCAATTTCTCATAAATTCTTAATAAAGGACTAGGTTTTATCTCAACCACTGATAATGAGAAATTCACTACTTGAAGATAATTAGCAGGTTTCCTCCAAAAAATCCACCTTAAATTGTATTTTAGTTCCACAGATGATACTTCTTCCAAGGTAAAGAACACTGGTCTGAATAAAACACCTACCTTCAATCCTCCTCCCCAAATAATTCTACCAGAGGTGGGAACCTTCAAACAGGCAGTCATAAAAGAACTAGCAAAATCCAAACATGATTATAAACAACCATAATACAACCACTTTTAATGATGAAATTTGCACCGTGAGAGTTCGGGCCATCAATCTGAAAATCATGATAAAGCCAACAGATAAAAGGGAAGCTCTATTTCTTACACCTACCTCTGACTACAGAAAGGAATGTCTGTGGCTATTGAATGATGGCAAGATCTACAACAAATCTCCTTTTATTTCACAACATGTCTGAGATCACAAATGAAACACATAGTTGAGGAAGGATTACATATGAATTGGATAACTAAACAGGAGGGTGATTTGCCACACACAATGCAAAAATCCCATATTTCTGCAATCCACTCAAATTACATTTGCAAAAAAACGTCACTTCTCGGTAGACCAATAGCACCTGGCATTGGTTTTATCCTTGAACTTCTTAATTCACTGATTACTTTTTGAGAGCTCGTCAGCAGAATGCCCTCCTTTCTCAAGGATAGCAAGAATCTCTTGAATCTTTGAGGAATGTTCTTTTTGATCTAGAATAAAATTTCCTATTAGGCTTAGAAATTGATTTATTAGACACTGGTGTTTCTCAGGATGACACTTTAAAAATAGTGGAGGAACTGATTGGACTAGCCTCCAATAAACAGATGACTCCAGTGAGCCTGGTCATGTGATTTGGAACTATGGCCATGAAGAAAAACCTCATTGAGAAGCAATGTTACCTTCAGATAACTGGAATTTCAACGGCCAGAACCTTGTCCCTTTGCTGCTAGCATGGCAAGCCTCTATATGCACAAATCCAATAGTTCCCATATTTTCCAACAGGCCAACCCTTATAGCTTGAATATTAAGTTGCGGAAAAGGTATACTCCTTATATTGTGGTCATATGGTATGGTGATGGAGGTAGCATTCGCAACATCATTATGGCACTCATTACAACCCTGGCGGTCGGTGATAAAGCGGCGGTAATACCGCTAACAGCCGGCGGTCAAAAAAATGGAATCACGACCATGGGGGAAACCGCTAACACAGACAGCCACTTTAGCACTCCAACCACCATGGCGGTAGCAAAAAACACCGCGGCGGACACCACCAACAGACAGGCGGAAGACAATGTACCGCCCGCACTATTACAAGGCACTAATCCGCCAGCTTTTCCGGGGCGGTACCAACGCCATCAAAAGCACGGCAGAAACAGTACTCTGAAGGGAAACCACTCACCTCTCGACACTCAACAAAGAACAAGGACGCCATGGAGCCCAAACTTCAGGTCCTGCTCATGTTGCTGTATCTCTTAATACACCACGAAGTGGAAAGAAGGTGGTGACCACGGTGAGTACTGCACCTAGCACACAGGGGAGGGGAGGAAGGAAAAGAGAGTGACACACACACGCAAAACGCAACACCCCCACCTCCCACCCCCAACAACACACACACACACATATCCAATAACAACACAGATACACCCCGTCACCCCCTGGAAGAGCGCAAGGACCAAACGAAATGAGTTTAACTAGTGTAATATTCGAACAATCAGATAGCCCAAGAGAACAGCAAATAAGCAGTATACACAAATAAGTACAGCAAGTACACAAGTCCGTACACTGTCCCATCAAATGTCCGTGGACCAGTGGTCCCAAAAAGCATGGGCGAAGCCCACACATGACACCTGCCTCAAAACGGAGAGAACACTGCAGGGGCATCAGGTCGATAAAAAAACTGGCACCTCAGGGGGAGGGGGGCACCTCAGCTGGATGATGGTACGACGCCACTGCTCCTCAAGGGGGCTCCATGCCCACTGCTTGCTCCTGGGGAGTGCAAAGCCACAGTCTCTCAAGTGGGTGGTTTGCCCACTGCTTGGTCCTGGGGAATGCAAAGCTACAGTCTCTCAAGTCTCTCAGGTGTGTGCACTGCCCAATGCTTGGTCCTGGGGAGTGCAAAGCCACAGTCTCTCAAGTTTTTCAAGAGGATGGTTTGCCCACTGCTTGGTCCTGGCGAGTGCACAGTCTCTCAAGTCTCTCAAGTGTGTGCACTACCCACTGCTTGGTCCTGGGGAGTGCAAAGCCACAGTCTCTCAAGTCTCTCAAGTGGGTGGTTTGCCCACTGCTTGGTCCTGGGGAGTGCAAAGCCACAGTCTCTCAAGTCTCTCAAGTGTGTGGTTTGCCCACTGCTTGCTCCTGGGGAGTGCAAAGCCACAGTCTCTCAAGTCGGTGACATGTTTCACTGGTTCTGGAGGGGGCTTTGTGCCCAGAGTGCTTCATCCTGCCAAAGACTGTGTTAGTGGATGTTTTTCTCCACTGGATCTGGAAGGGGCTTTGTGCCCAGAGTGCTTCATCCTGCCAAAGACTGTGTTAGTGGATGTTTTTCTCCACTGGTTCTGGAGGGGGCTTTGTGCCCAGAGTGCTTTATCCTGCCAAGGACTCTGTTAGTGGATGTTTTTCTCCACTGGTTCTGGAGGGGGCTTTGTGCCCAGACTGCTTCATCCTGCCAAGGACTGTGTTAGTGGATGCTTTTCTCCACTGGTTCTTGAGGGGGCTTTGTGCCCAGTGATGCTGCACCTGGGGTGTGGCATGTTGTCTTCGTCTCAACTGGGTGTCACAGCCACGGGACGTACCTGGAACAGGTAGCATGATACTCCATGGAGGCAGACCCACACTCCATCCTGCGGTGACTTAGGTTGCCAATTGCTGGTTCGTGTCAGTTTGGAGCTGGTGTCTCAAGTGGCGTGTTCAGGGTCCAGGACGTCACCTGCAGACTCTGACGGCTGCACACTGGGGATGGGGTTGACGTCCGACAGAGTGGCATCGGCTGTGCACGTGGTGGTGCTAATGGTGGTGCAGGCGGCGGTGGCTGGGGTGGAGATGCTGCCAGTGCTGGCCATGGTGCAAGTGACTGTTGGGGTGGATTTAGACACCATACAGTCTCCGGCAGCCGCGGATGGCTGATCCTTGGGGAGGATGCTGCAGACTGCCGTTGTGGCAGCGGCGATGCAGGTGGCGGTGCAGGTGGCAGTCGGAGCGGCGGTGGTGACTGGGGTGCATGTGGCTGCCATCCCTGATGATTTAGTGGTCACCAGCCCCTCCCCAGGTGAAATCGTGCCCAGAGGTGATGTGCCCTTTGGCTTGTGGCCCTTCCCCATGTTGACAGCCGCTGCAGGGACCTTGGCACTGTCCACTCTGTGATTGTGCGAGGCCTTGCTGGGTGGGTGGTGTGACTGTCCCCTACTGGAAGCCGGTACCTTTTTGAGCTTTACAGGTGGTGGAATAGGGTGGTCCTTCTTTTCTGTCGGTGGCACACTGGCAGCTCTGACGGGTGCCCCCTTTGACAGTACCGGAGTAGCAGGGACCACAGCGGATGCAGATTTGGTGGCTGAGGTGCTGGACTTGGATCTAGACATCCTGGCCCTAGGAGAAGGACAGAGGGAGGTGTAGGGAAGAGTTCCAGGTTTGCTAGGTACATTTCTTTGGACACACTGGGATGGGAAGATGGAGTGGGGTTGGGCGTGGAGGAAGAGGTAGTGGTTGTAGGAGGTGTATGTCTGCTGAGTTTAAGTGAAGGTGCATGAGTTGGAGGCTGTTGTGAGGTGGATGGCTGTTTAGTGGGTGAGTGCCTGCTTTTGTGTACTTTGGGAGGAGGGCTCACAGACACACTGGGAGAGGACACAGGGGACGTGTGAATGGTAGTGGGGGTGGTGATTGCACGTGAGCGGTGTGTAGTGGTGGGCATGCTGGTAATAGAGGTAGTGGCTGAGGATGTAGTGCATGCAGTTGTGAGTGGAGACGAGACTGGGAGGGAGTTGGAGGGCGTGGAGGAGGGGGACACAGCAGAGGGAGTGGATGTTGGTGTGTCTGCATGGGTATGGTGCTTATGTGAGTGCCTGTGGGATGTGTGGTGCTTATGTTTTCCTGAGCCACTTTTGTGTGTTGATGTGTGTGCATGCTGGTCTGATGGTGTGCTTGGGATAGGCTGAGGAAGAGGGGATTGGGTCTGGGTAGTGGAAGTTGGAGGGGGGAGGCTGGACACAGGGACAATGGCTGTCATCAGTGCTGAGGCCAGAGCCTGAAATGCTCTCTGTTGGTCCACCATGCCAGAATGAATGCCCTCCAGGTATGCATTTGTTTGCTGCAAATGCCTCTCGACACCCTGGATCGCATTCAGAATGGTTGACTGCCCAACAGTGAGGGATCTCAGGAGGTCATTAGCCTCCTTACTGAAGGCAGGAGGGCTGACTGGCGCAGGGCCTGAGTTGCCTGAGGCAAAGGAGATGCCCACCCTCCTGGGTGAGCGGACACGGGAAACACGCTGAGGGGCTGCTGGGAGGGCGGTGCTGGTAGTGGGGATGGCGGCTGTACCCGTTGTTGTGGTGGGCACAGAGGTGCCCGCCACCGCCAGGGAGCTCCCATCAGGGTAGGAGTTGCTGTCGCTGGTGTCCCCTTCTGTCCCCGTCTTGGAGCTCCCCTCGCCCTCCGTCCCACTGGTGCCTCCACCCTCTGTGGATTCATCCTCCTGGGCCATGTGGAATGCAGCTCACTCTGTCTCTGGTGCCTCTGCTCCTCCGCCAGATGATGCTAATGCACACAAGGACAGGGTGACAAAACAAGAAGGGGGGGAAGACAGAGGAGACACATGGTCAATACCAGCAACACCACTACCATTGGCGGCCACAACACACAGGGAGTAGCCCTATGCACTAGGCCATGCACTAGCAGTTAATAGGAAAATCACCTGCCCATGGGTCACTATGAATAACACCATTTGCTGGACACCTGGAACCCACAGGAGCCTGACTAGTTGTAGATGCCCACTGCCACTATTGGGGTTGGACTGCCTCAGAGCCTGCCTAACAAGGGACCTACCGTACCAAGTTCGTCCTGGCCTAGGGGAACCCACAGCCCTCATCCTCCACCCAGACACCTTGTAAAGCGCGCAGAGTCAGCTGAATGAGACTGTACTCACCCCCTTGTGGCTGCTGTGAAGCCCTCAAGCGCCCATCCAACTCCGGATATTCCACCGCCAGGATCCGGAACATCAGGGGGGTCATGGTGCGATGGGCACCCCTTCCACATTGGGAGGCCCTCCCCAGCTGGGCCTCCGCCGTCTTCTTGCTCCATCGGCGCAGGTCCTCCCATCTCTTGCGGCAGTGGGTGCTCCATCTATGATAGACCCCCAGGGTCCGCACTTCCTTGGCGATGGCATGCCAAATACCCTTCTTCTGGTGGCGCTGACCTAGAGGAAAGGTACAGGATGAAAGGAAATTACCCTCCCGTCCAGACCGTCATACTCATTGCCCACCAGTTCCCACCCATGACCTAAATCACATACACTCACCATCCTCTCATGCAGGCCTCAGCCCCCCCACATGTATCTTCCATCCACACCACTTCATACATTCATGACCCATGCATCATGTTCACAGTGTACTAACCTGTCTGTCTGGAGGACCGTAGAGTAGCGTGTACTGGGGGAGGACCCCATCCACCAGTCTGTCCAACTCATCCGCGGTGAAAGCAGGGGCCCTTTCCCCATACACATGAACCATTGTCGCTTCCAGACTGAGGTCACAGCAGCACTTGCAGTATAGGGCCTCTCCTGTTGAAAGTCAGGTATCAAGTGAGTGAACAGATAGAAAATGGCGGTCACATCTGCAGTGGTGCCTACAGTCACCACCGGCGTACATCGTCATTTGCTCCTGGAACCCATGGGGCCCAATGATAACCAATCCTAAATTGTGCGGCGGTCTTCGACCGCCTAACGCGACGCCGCACAACACCAGCGTAGTTACCTCATTTCCCCTTGTCCCTCCTTACAGGTCAGGCAGCTGCCATTTCAAGGGAGCACATGGCATAGTACCTAACTGCATCACAGCACGTTTTGGCAGAAATACAGACAAAGCACACCACACACGGATTTACTCACATTACAGCAAAACCCCTTGTGCAACCTATGTGGTACATGACCCTCTGCTCACCATTCTCCTCCATAGGGCACATCCGCTGGGGCAGATGATGAGATGGTGTCATCATCGGTTTACAGTCCCCTGGTGAACCTGTCGACAATGGAAGACAGACACATCATTATCACCTACAGACTTGATCGTGCAACAATCCAAGACCTGTGTGCCCAATTGGAGCCAGACCTGATGTCAGCTATCCGCCATCCCACAGGAATACCCCCTCTAGTGCAGGTTCTGTCAGTGCTCCATTTCCTGGCAAGTGGCTCCTTTCAAACTACAGTGGCCATGGCATCAGGGATGTCTCAGCCAATGTTTTCTAATGTGTTGACCAGAGTGTTGTCAGCCCTGCTGAAACACATGTTCAGCTACATCGTATTCCCCCAGGTGGATGATTTGCCCACAGTGAAAGCTGACTTCTATGTCCTGGGACATATCCCCAACATAATTGGTGCCATTGATGGTACACATGTGACATTTGTCCCCCCGCAGAAATGAACAGGTGTACAGAAATCGAAAAAGCTACCATTCTATGAATGTCCAGATGGTGTGTTTGGCAGACCAGTACATCTCTCATGTGAATGCCAAGTATCCTGAGTCTGTGCATGACGCTTACATTTTGAGGAATAGCAGTATCCCTTATGTGATGGGCCAACTCCAGAGGTACCGGGTGTGGCTACTAGGTGAGCCCAAGGTCCCCACACAGTATGAATAGGGGTCTGGGTATGGGGTAGTCACTAAGGGTTGGTGTGTGTCTAACAGATTACCCTCAACATTTGCAGGTGACTCTGGTTACCCCAACCTCTCATGGCTACTGACCCCAGTGAAGAATGCCAGGACAAGGGCAGAGGAACGCTACAATGAGGCACATGGGTGGACTAGGTGTATTATTCAGCGGACTTTCGGCCTCCTGAAGGCCAGATTCCGGTGCCTCCATCTAACAGATGGCTCCCTATACTACTCACCGAAGAAGGTGTGCCAAATAATCGTGGCATGCTGCATGTTGCACAACCTGACTTTGCTACGCCAGTTGCCTTTTGCTGCAGGAGGATGGGTCTGATGATGGTATTGTGGCAGCTATGGAGCCTGTGGACAGTGAGGAAGAGGAGGCCGAGGAAGAAGATATTGACAACTGAAACAACATCATCATGCAGTACTTCCAGTGAGACACAGGTAAGAGACTGACACTGCTCATCTCATATCTGACTACTGTAGGACATTGTATAAGTCAGCCTCTTCACCTCTGTGTATGTACACTGACAGTTCACTTTGGCTTTCCATTTCACAGATCTGGATACCTCATTCTGCCTTCTGCTATATTTACTGCTGCCCAACAACTGTCATACATTGATATTTGTGGAAGGAGTTGTAATTATACATTCGTGAAAGTACAGACTGACTCCAGATTAGTTTGTGATTCAAGGGTGTTTATTTATGGGCTAATGTGTATAGGGGTATGTGGAAGGGGCTGGGGTGATGGTGGAGGAAGGTCCATAGTAGAGTCCAGTCTCTCGGTATCACAGGTGCATTGTCCAATGGGGTATAGGAAGTGGAGCAATGTCAGGTAAAGGTGGACAGGGTGACAGAGTGGAACAGAAGGGTGACAATCGGGAGAGTCTTATTTCCTGGTGGGGGTCTTGGCAATGTTATCTGTCTTCTGCCTGGATCGCAGGGACCGTTTGCGGGGTGGTTCTCCTTCTGCAGGGGGTGGGGTGCTGGTGGCCTGTTGGTCCTATGGCGGGACCTCCTTTCCACTAGCGCCAGCAGATGTGGAAGAGTGTTCATCGTTCGAGCTGGTGTCAGTGGCCCGGTGATATGCCACTGTCTCCCTCATGGTGTTGGCCATGTCTGCCAGCACCCCTGCAATGGTGACCAGGGTGGTGTTAATGGACTTCAAGTCCTCCCTGATCTCCAGGTACTGTCCCTCTTGCAGCAGCTGGGTCTCCTGAAACTTGGCCAGTACCGTGCCCATGGTCTCCTGGAAATGGTGGTATGCTCCCATGATGTTTGAGAGTGCCTCGTGGAGGGTCATTTCCCTGGACCTGTCCTACACCGGTCGCACAGCAGTCCTCCCAGCTTCCCTGTTATCCTGTGCCTCTGTCCCCTGAACCGTGTGCCCACTGCCACTGACCCCAGGTCCCTGATTGTCTTGGGGTGGTGGGTTTGCCTAGGGTCCCTGTAGTGGAGGACACACTGCTGATTGACGTGTCTTGGGGACAGTTGCATGGGCCCACTGGGTGGGTGCTGTGGTGGTGTTTCCTGAGGGGGAGGTTCTCTGGTGGGTTGGGACTGTGGCAGGGGAACAGACTGTCCAGAGGTCCCTGATGGGCCGGGCTGGTCATCTTGATCCAGGCGTGCAGAGCTGCTGTTGTCACTGTGGGCCTCTTCTGTGGTGGGACTGGATATGGTTGGCACCTCCTGTCTGGTGACGTTGTGTAGGGGTCCTGTTGGGGTGTAAATGCATTGTTATTGTATCTGTGTGTGCCATCATGTGCAATGGGTGTGTTTCCCTCTATTACTGTGCTTGCAATATCGCTTTGGCTCTTGTGTGAGTGGTGATTGTGTGCCCTGGGTGAGTCTCTCCCTTCGACATGCTTTGGTGATGGGTGTCCATGCAGGTCTGTGATGGGTGTCCATGCATTGGTGTAACATGCAGGGCTTGGCATTGGGATGGGTGGGTTGTGATAGTAGGGTATATGTGAGGTAGTGGAGTGATGGGTGTGAGGGTAGGGGTAGATGTTTGTGGTGGCATGCAGGTAGGGTAGGGGATATAGTAGTAAAGATTTGCCTTACCAGAGTCCAGTCCTCCTGCTACTCCTGCGAGGCCCTCAGGATGCATTATTGCCAAGACTTGCTCCTCCCATGTTGTTAGTTCTGGGGGAGGAGGTGGGAGTCCAGCGCCAGTCTTCTGTATGGCTACCTGGTGTCTAGATACCACGGAACATACCTTCCCCCGTAGGTCGTTCCACCTCTTCCCGTATGTCATCCCATGTTCTTGGATGCTGTCCCACTGTGTTGACCCTGTCGACAATTCTCCGCCATAGCTCCATCCTCCTAGCAATGGGTGTCTGCTGCACCTGTGATCCGAATAGCTGTGGCTCTACCCAGATGATTTCCTCCACCATGACCCTGAGCTCCTCCTCAGAAAACCTGGGGTGTCTTTGAGGTGCCATGATGTGGTGTGTGTGATGTGATGTGTGGGGTGATGTTTTGGGGTGTGCGGTGTTTTGTGCATGAATGGTATATGAGTGATGGTGTTGTGTGCCTCTGGATGCTGGTGTGGTCTTTGCTTTTCTGTCTCTCTGCTTCTTCAAACATTTTCGTTGTAAGGGTTGTGGGTAATGTGGGTGTGTGTTTTATATTGGATTGGGTGTGTGGGTGTGGTGTGTGTATGTGTATCAGGTGTGTGTATTTTGAATTGTCCAATGTGGTTGTGTTTTGTAAGTGTGTGTGTATTTTGAGCGCGGCGGTGTGTACCGCCAATGGTTTACCGCGATTGAATGACCGCTGCATTGATTTGTGGGTCGTGATAGTGTGGGCGTATTCCTCTTGGCGTAATGGTGTGGGTTTTGGTACCGCCAATTTATCACTGACCTTTGGTGTGGCGGACTTTTGTAGGTGTTTGTATTGTGGAGGATTTCTAACTGTGGGTCATAAAAACCATAGCGGATTTCCGCCGCGGACACGGTATGTTGGTGCCCGTCGGCACAGTGGTCAGCGGACTTTACCGCCAGGGTTGTAATGAGGGCCTATATATTTCAATTCATGTACACTTCGATTTTCCCAGCAGATGAACCAAGGACCATCTTGCCTTTTTGGACTTCCATATCCACCCTGAAAATTGATAAACTGGCAAGTAAGGTATACAAAAAACAACTGACAAGAATACCTTGTTATATTTTGAGAGTTTACTCATGAGGGCCCTGCAAGAGAATCTACCAGTGGGGTAATTTTTTTGTGTCAGGAGAAAAAGCATCAGTCTCCAATCCTTTGATGAGCACGCACTAAAAGTAACTGATCAATTAGCTGAGAGATCCTACCCAAGATGATTGGTGAGACAGGCCACAAAGAAGGTCAGAAATAACAACAGTGTGGCAGTTGTAGAAACATATGACAAACTATCTTTCTGTACACCAACTGGTATGTGAGGGCACCTATTCAACATATTCTAACCAACTGAAAAAGGCAATTAACTGAAATTGAAACATCCTTAATACAGTCAGTCTATCACTAAACATACCTCTTTTTGCTTTCAAATGCATCAAAAACATGAGGGATATGCTAGTGCAAACTAGACCCAAGCATACTGTTCCCACCACCTGACCCCAACTTTAGAATCTACGTGGCATGTATGATCAGCACCTCAGTGGCAACTGTGGCATGCACAAGTTTATAGAGCCCAAAATGGAACTGAAACTGGGTTTGTATACTCCATGGGATGTGTGTAATTTTACTATCTATAACAGTACTGGTATTATCTACATGATTATGTGTCTGTGTGGATTACACTATTTAGGCATGACAACATAACATTAGAACCAGGATTTCTGACCACTGTAGTAATATCAAGTGTAAATATGCTACTACAAAACTAACAACTCTTTTTCTTACATGTGGGCTTCGTGAAGATGACCTGAAATGGATGATAATGGGGAAGCCCTGCAGCACTATTCTGAGTGACAGCAGATCCAGCCTCCATTTCTTGAAGAACACAGAAGCCCTAATTACAACTTCGACAGTGTTTTTCAAAGACCGCCAAAGCCGCTGCCGTCAACAGACCATCAGTGCTGGTGGTCTGTGGACCACCATATTAGGAGACCTGAAAGGACTTCCACCTGTTTACCCCCATCGACCTGGCAACGGAGTTGAAGAGGTGGTTCCAGCACCGCCACGGAAACAAGACACTGCCCGCCGTGTTACAATACGTAATACGGCGTGGTGGCAGAGTCCTGTTGGCGGTGTGGTGGAAAACAACAGGACCCAACTCCTACTGGACGACTGCTTTGCCGGAAAAGGTAAATTGATCATCCGAAAGGGGGGGCAAGGAGTTTTGGGTGCAAATGTGTGGTGTGTGCATGTATGTGTGTGAATGGGGGTGTCTGGATGTATGCATGAGGTTGCAGCTGTGTGCCTGCATGAATGCGCAGGGCAGGGGAGTGTCGGTGCGAGTGAGTAGGTGTGTGTATTGGGATGCATATGAGGGGGTGCATGTGTGCAAGTCTGCGAGTGAGTGGGGGTGTCTGTGTGCAAGTGTGCGGATGAGGGGTGTGTGTGCAAGTGTGTATATGCAGAAGGGGAGTGTGTGAATGTTTGCGTGCATGAAGGGGGTGGGGTGTGCATGAATGCAGGGGGATGGTGGAGTGAATGATTGCAGAAGGGGTGCATATGTGTGGGGGTGTTTGCAAGTATGTGGATGGGTGGGGGGTACATGGAGGTGTGTGGACGTGTGGGCGTGTGTGTGCCGGCAACAGGAAATGGGGATTCCTGTTGCTGGGTGAGTTCCACTAGGGTTTTCGTGGCAGGGTGACCGACACGAAAATCCTGGTGGTTTGCTGCCTCGTAATGCGGGCGGCAGCCTGAGGCACTCTCCGTCGGCCGTGTTAGTGTGACTGCAATGGCAGGCCACGCAGCATTGTGGCAGTTTGGCTTTGGCCAAACCCCACAACTTGTAATGCTGCGGTCTTTACTGCTGGGTCCACGGCGGTAAGACCGACGCTGTGAGGCTGGCGGTCTGATGACCGTCAGTCTTGTAATGATGGGCAGAGTATTTAAGTGAAAGACTGATACCATGAGAATAAAGGCCCTATTACGAGTGTGGCGGTCTGGGCTGCTGCCAATGCAGCAGTCCAACCACCACATTCAAAACCTGGCGGTCGGGCTGCCAGGGAACCGCCAGCTCTGCCAGGATCTCAGACCCACACAGTCTGGAGGTTGGTGGAGGCCCTAATCCACCGGGCAATGCCCTGGAGATTATGACCCCCTTCTTTGCCAGCGATTTCATGGCAGAAGCACCGCCATGAAAAGGCTGGTGGAGAATGGGTGCAGGTGCCCTGTGGGGGCCCATCACTGCCCATGCACTTGGCATAGGCAGTGCAGGGGCCCCCCTGTCCAGCACCCTCGCAATGTTCACTGTCTGCTTGCAATGTTCACCTATTACAAATGCATCTTATTACAGTTATGAACACATATCTATACTAAATATTCTATAGCCAGTTTCTATATTTGAGTTCCTACATGACATATCGCTTAGTTGAATCGCAAACAGCACCCCATGCAAACAGCACCCGATTTTAATTCAACCACAAACCACTATGGCTTCCCCTGATTTCACTTTGTGTACAGATGAACTACATCTCCAAGTCTCCCAGTAGTCTTCATTCTGACACAGACATTGAACCACTGATGCATCCAACAGCAAATTCAAACCTGCCAACTCACACAGTGCCAAAGTGAGTTAAACAATTACAGATCCCTTCTCATGGTGAGGAGCCAACATCATGTGGTGACAGCAAAAACTTGCAGGAAACCACTGCACAGAGTGGCTTTTCTACTTGTTTTAAGAGTCTGTAAACAGCTGATGTCCAATAAGGGGTGTGAAAACACCCCAGGACATCAGCAACTGCCTCAATGACCCTTTGATTTTTTTGTGGAGGAAAGGCAGTTGAAGAGTTGGTGGAGGATTTTTTTTTTTGGAGAGGAGCAGGTGGAGTGGTTGGTAGAAGATAGAGAGCCTCTAGTTAACTCTAGGCATGAGGCCCCACCCCCCTCTTCACACAGTGCCATTTCTTTAAACATTGGCAGGTATGCAAATGACAGTATTTCTCTATGCTCCTTTTCACATTTGCCAGTATGGCGTGGATTGTAGATGGCTATGGATGCACTTTAGCAAAGAGTTTGGGTACAATGTATCCTTTCACATTTGCATTTTATTGAATGGTAGAGATATAAACCACAATGTTCTTTCTGAGAGTAAAGAATACTAGCATCATAAATGAAGAACAACCACGTAGTTTTGGATGCATGCAAAAGACTTCCAAAACCTAACATTAGCCAGTTTTTATGTGAGCATAACTTACACCCTGACTGAAGTTATTTTAGATACCTACATCAGAAGTTAACTCCTATTACACCCTGCAATCAGATTCACTCTTTCTTAATTTCCTGAAATGATTGAAACTATGATATTTCATATTCCAAAGGCCCTTTGTTCTGTGAAGTTAGACAGCTGAATAGACAGCCACCGTGTAGCTCCACCTGTGAGTGAAGCCCTCTGTTCCCTGAACTCTGATCTCTGTAAGTAGTTTGAGGACCTCCTCCACCTGCAGGCTTCTGCCTGCACCTCATCCCTGGTGTCCAGTGGGAGAGCTCTGCTCTTCTGCTGGGCTGCCCTCTGCCTCTTTTTTAGTTTTTCCTTTGTGTTCTGTTTTTCTGTGCCTTTCGCTTTCAGCTTCCTTATATCTTTTCCTCGTTTCTCTTATCTCTTGCTTCGCTCCGTCTCTCCCCTCATTCTCTCTCCCTGCCGCTGCTGCCCCACCCCCCTTTTTGCGTTGTTCCCACCTCCCAGCTGTCCTCTCTTCCTACTTAATGGCAGCCGCTCTGCGTTAGGAAGAGCAACCTCATTGACCTGGCCAGTGAACTGCTCTGCCACTGCATAGCTCCACCAGTAAATGAAGCCCCTCTGTTCCCTGAACTCTAACCTCTGTCAGTAGTTCAAGGCCCTCCTCCACCCGCAGGCTTCTGCCTGTGCCCACTCTCTGGTGTCTAGTGGGAGAGCTCTGCTCTTCTGCTGGGCTGCCCCTGCCTCTTTTTTCTTTTTTCCTCATTTTTCCTTTGTGTTATGTTTTTCTGTGCCTTTCGCTTTCTGTTTCCTTTTATCTTTTCCTCGTTTCTCTTATCTCTGGCTTCACTCTCTCCCCTCATTCTCTCTCCCCACCTCTGCTGCCCCTGCGTCAAGCCCCCTTTTTTCGTGCCGTTCCTGCTCCCGCCTCCCAGCTGTCTTCTCCTCCCTACTTAATGGCGCCCAGTGTGCAGCCGTGCCTCTGGCGCGCCAAAGGCGCACCTAAGGCAAGCCCATCTGTGCCCATCCGTGATCCGACCAGCGCTAGGACCCCTGGACCTCCCTCCCACCATTGCTACTCATCAGCAGCTCTCATCGCACTCAACCCAGGACACAACAACAACTGTAAACAAGCATCACCAGGCAACACCAAGGGAGCCTTCACCTCTCGCCACTGCAAATTCACCAGCCTCCATCACTCAAACCCTCCCGCGAAGACCCACAAAACAGAACACAACCTCAGATGTATCCTGATCAACACTCACTCCACCCACAGGCACGCCATAGAACTCTGGAACCTCATCGACACCACATCCCTTGATGTCGCCTTCCTCACAGAAACCTGGCTTAACCTCTCTTCGGCTCCAGACATCGTCATCCCAGACAGGTGCAAGATAATCCGCAAAGACTGCACGAACCACCCCTGGGGAGGCATCGCCATCGTCCACAAAGACTCCCTATACCTCTCCATCAGCACAGAAGACTCATCAACCAACTTGGAACGCTTCCATTTCCAGATTGGAACCAACCCTAACACCACTCTGCGAGGCACCCTCATCTACAGGCCGCCCGGCCCTCACCCCACATTCTGTGATACCATTGCTGACATCGCCACCACCCACGCGCTCGCTTCCAAGGACTACATACTCCTCGCGGACGCCTATGACAACAACTCCACGACACTGCTTGAAAACCTCGCCAACCTTGGACTCAAGCAACTCATCACCTTGCCCACCCACTCCGCCGGACACACACTCGACCCCATCTTCACCACCAGCAACCACATCTCCATCAGCTACATCACCAAACTCCAATGGACCGACCACCACTGTATCCACTTTACCTTCAACAAATCCCCTGATATACACCCCTCTCACCTACCACCCCACAGGAGCTGGAACAAGATCACCAAGGACCAGCTATTCACCAGCCTCAACAATTCACCCCCGATGACCTCGACACCAACACAGCTGCCCAGGACCTCATCAACTGCATCTCAGACTGCGCCAACACCTTAGCCCCAATCAATAAACCCTCCAAAGACGTTCATCTAGGAAAGCCAACTGGTTCACCCAAGCCCTCAAAACTGCAGAAGCCTCGAAAGGAAATGGCTCACTGACAAGACCCCCACCAACCATGAAGCCTTCAAAAAAGCCTTAAACACACACCACCAACTCATCAGGACCACCAAGAAAAAAGCCTTCCAGGAACGCATCAACAACAACGCACACAACAGCAAAGAACTCTTCACGATCATCAGCGAACTGACCAACCCCAGAGTGGACTCCACGGACATCCTCCCATCACATGAACTCTGCAACAACCTCTCCACCTACTTTCACCGCAAGATAGTAGACATCTACAACCGTTTTCTGACCCAGGACCATCCCAAGTCCAACACCGTAATAGCCTCCTCTGAAGCTCCACCAAACCTCCACCACCTACTCTGTAGGACCAACATCTCCGACGAGGAAACCCTTAACATCATGAACTCCAACCACTCCGGCTCTCCCTCCGATCCCTGCCCCCACCACATCTTCAACAAAGCAAGTAGTACCATCACACCCAAGCTCCGGCACATCGTCAACTGCTCCTTCTAAACCGCCAGCTTCCCAGAAATCTGGAAACACGCCAAAATCAAGCCCTTACTGAAGAAACCTACCGCTGATCCAGATGACCTCAAGAACTTCCAGCCCATCTCTCTACTCCTGTTCCCAGCCAAGGTCATTGAAAAGGCTGTCAACAGACAACTCACCAAACACATTGAACTCTACAACATCCTTGACCCCTCTCAGTCTGGCTTCCGGAGCAACCACAGAACCGAGACTGCCCTCCTCGCTGCCACAGATAACACTCGTTCCTCCTTGATAGGGGTGAGACTGCGACTCTGATCCTCCTCGAGCTGTCTGCAGCCTTTAACACCATTCCCACCGCACTCTACGGACTTATCTCCACGTTTCCAGCATCCGAGATAAGGCACTAGAATAGATCACCTCCTTTCTCTCTGACAGAACCCAAAAAGTCCAACTCCCTCCCTTCTACTCAGAGGCCACCAAGATCATCTGCGGCGTCCTGCAAGGCTCCTCTCTGAGCCCCACTCTCTTCAACCTCTACATAACCCCCTTAGCTACCATCGCCACAACCTCAGCATCGTCTCATATGCCAACGACACAAAGCTAATCATCTCCCTTACCAGCGACCCGCACACAGCCACATCCAGCTTCCACAACAGAATGAAGGCAGTCGCCGCATGGATGAAGGAGAGCTGCCGCAAGCTAAAGAACAAAAAAACAGAAGTCCTCGTCATCAGCAACAAACCCTCAGCATGGGACATCTCCTGGTGGCCTACAGCCTTCAGAAGTCCCCCAACTCCCACCGACCACGCCCGCAACCTCAGATTCATCCTGGTCTCATCACTCTCAATGAAACGTCAAGTCAGCACAGTCTTTTCCACCTGTTTCAACACCATGCGCATGCTTCGGAAGATCTTCAAATGGATCCCTACCGAAACCAAAAGAACAGTCACCCAGACCCTCGTCAGCAGCCGATTGGACCTCGGCAGCGCACTCTATGCCGGAACCACCACCAGGCATAAAAAAGACTACAACGCATCCAGAACGCCTCCGCCCGTCTCATCAAGAACGCCCCCAAACACTGAGAGACCTGCACTGGCTCTCAATAGACAAGAGAATTACATTCAAACTTCTCATGCACGGCTACAAAGCACTCCACAATGCCGGACCAGAATACCTTATCCAAAGACTCAACTTCTACATGCCCACCAGGCACCTCCGCTCCACTCAGCCGACCTCGTCCTCCCTGCCATCCCACGCATCTGGAAGGCCACAGCCGGAAGAAGGTCCTTCTCCCACCACGCTGCCAAGACCTGGAACTCCCTCCCGATCCACCTCAGAAGATCCCACGCTCTCTCAATTCAGAAGGGACCTCAAAACTTGGCTCTTCATCTGATCCCCTATGACCTTCACTTACTGCTCCCCCCCAGTGCCTTGAGGCCCTAACGGGTGAATAGCCACTCTTTACAAGTACTTGATTGATTGATTGATTGATTGATAGATAGTAGTAGAGCTTGCAACTTTAGTGAACATTGACAAAAAAGCTACTGTTTTATTAGTGTTGGGGGATCGATGCCTGACTACATGGTGCTATTATTTGCATTCCACCCATTATGTTTTCTGGTTGGTAGTCACACAAGTGGAGTGTTTTTCATCACAGTTAGATTATACGCGAGTGTGGCATGTCACTATTGTAGTCCTTGTTTAGCATGGAGGGCCACATAACCATTACAAATATGTTATGACTCTTTTGGCTCCATTCGATTTTTTTTTCCCTTAAGTTTCACAAAATGGTGTAGTGTTAATCCACTTGAGGAATTCAATGTTTTTGTAGACTAGATTTTTTTAATTCACTATATTCAGTGATTATTGTGCAGAGAAGGTTTAGACCCTGAAGACCATTTATTTGGACAGAAACATGTTGAACTCTCTCCCAAGTTGAAACATCCCCCTGTCTTTTTAACCCTGCACATTGGGGACAAGAATAAAGTTTTTACTCCCCACACGTTTAACTGCTCTGTCCTCACCAGTGAAGCATCTTCACCAGAGGCATCATGTGGACACCTATATCCAGCACATCAAGAGACCCTCTATATTTCAGTGTTGCAGCCCCACATTGGTAACCATCCTACATAATGTGAGCAGGTGCCCTTTGGTGAGTCATGCTACCCTCTAGGTAGATTAGAGCTTACATTCTTTTAATATGAATGATTTTCTGTGCAATTTACTTTGCATAATTTGAGGGGCTTTTAGAGGCTCTTACAGATGCATTTCCTAAATACTTAACTGTGGTTGTTTTAACAGATAACTACCTCACATGAATTATTTGCTCTTACATATGCATGCCACTTTCCTCACTTAAAGCCTCAAACTACTTATGTAAACCTTAAAAATGTGTTATGTGCAATCCCAGCAGGTGGACACATACATCATCAGCTGGTGGTTTTACAGACTGTGACCATTGTGCAAACCACTAGAGGTCATTTATGGCAGCTCAAATCCAAACATGTCTTGGAGGTCACAGTATCAGAGCATACACAGGAATACATTCAGGCATAATAATGTGTCATTAATAGATGAAGTGTGATTATTTTTCAGGACAAGAACATAGTTACTCAATTATATACCGCCCTTCGCCTCCCTTCTTTGTGCGGAGGAGTAAAACAAACATGTTGCATTCTAAAATAAGACTGGGGTGTGATGAGAGTGTTTCTATAGCTTGCATTGGGAGTTGCTGGTCAACTACCAAATTGTGAAGCTCCTCAAGGTTCTCAATCAAGTGGCATGGGAGCATTTATCAGCACTCAATTCATTTTAACAGACATATCATGCCTGTTAAAAGGTTCATGGTGTACATTCTCAGGACTCAGGGATGGAATGTCTTTTCTTACAGTCATAGACCAAGATTTAAGAAAAATGAGGCACAACTGGGACAGCCTAGTTGTACGTCAAAAAACGTAACGCCGGCTAACGTCATTTCTTTGCGCCACCCGTGCGTCGTATTTAGTAAATGATGAACCATGGTGCAAAGGAAAAGTTAGAGTATAAAAATGACATTAACCTTTGCGACATGTCGTAAGGAAAAACAACGTTAATGCTGCAAAAGTGGCGTTAGCATGATAACAGGCATTTTTTTATGCTAATCGTGTTTGCACCATATTTGCAACATTCACGTAAAAAAAAAAGCCAGCGAGCAAGGTAAAAAGAAAAGGGAGCCACGATGGAGAATGCAGACCAAGAGAGGCCCCAGAGAGATCCCAATCAGCCCAGTACAAGTCACGCTGGAGTAGGAAAATCCCTGCTTCATGTTTTTCTGATAAGTGTCAGAGCCCTCACACATCCATTCGGATGTCATGCTTCATCACTGGGGTGCTCCTCGTCAGACCGGCGCTGCAATGTCTGACGGGCTCCCCGTGAGGGGGCTCTTTGCCGGAGATCTTTTGGAATAACTTCTGTGGTGAAATAGGACCTACAGGCAGGTCGTGATACAAAATCAGGAGAGAGTTCAAATTGGTTCTATACCCCGACGGGAAATTCTCATTTAATGGACAGTGAGGGGATAAGACCAAGATTAAAAGCAAATTGAAAGTGATAAAATGAGGTAATGCTCAAACACTCTCTGAAATCATAGGGGCAAGAAACTATCTCAAAGCCACCTAAATGTTGGTCAACATGTTTCGCGTCTTACGGTCCATCAGATCCATTGACGCTTCTTCAGGACCACAAAAACAAAAACACTTCTCCTGTATCACAAGGAATAAAGTATTGTAGTGTAGTTTATTGAAATTAAATAAACCAAGCCAAACGTCGCAGTCACTTACAATACAATTAATACAGGAGGACAGCTTGGGGTAGGTGACGGAGGAAGAGAATGTCACGGCAAATTTAGCGACAATCTTATGCGTGTACCTCCTATGGAGCCCTTCCTACAGTAGGGGACGGGCGACCTTTATGTGTTTAGTTGACTGGACGGACAGTACGATTTATTGTAAGTGACTGCGATGTTTGGCTTGGTTTATTTGATTTCAATAAACTACACTACAATACTTTATTCCTTGTGATACAGGAGAAGTGTTTTTGTTTTTGTGACCTGTGGTCACAGTGTCTTAACCCTCCTGACACCATCCAGCCAATCCTGACCAGCTTCTGGGCTTGATAACAAGTGAGTTTTACACACTGCTACTCATCCAAGTTGAGCCGGATAAATGATTGAAAACATTTGGGGGGTCATTACAACCCTGGCGGACGGTGTTAAAGCGGCGGTAAGACCGCCAACAGCCCGGCGGTGAAAATTTTGGAATTACGACCGTGGCGGAAACCGCCAACAAAGACAGCCACTTAACAAACAAACAGCTCAGCGGTCACCGCCAACAGACAGGCGGAGGACAATGTACTGCCCACACTATTATGACAGGCCAATCCGCCACCTTTTCCGGGGCGGATACACAGCGGATAAAAACACGGCGGAAACAGGCATTTCGAATGAAAAACGCTCACCTCTACCCACTCCACGAGGAAGGAGGACACCATGGAGCCGGAACTCCATATTTTTCCTTTGATAGTCTTCCTGCTCCTGTACCAGGAGCACCAACGCAGGCGGCGAAGACCACGGTGAGTACTGCACCTACGACACAGGGGAGGGGGAGGCAAAAAACAGGGCCACACACACGCAACACCCCCACCCCCACCCACACCCACTACAACACACACACCAATGCATATCTATACATCACAGTTACACCCCTCAACCCCCCAGGAAGAATGCAAAGACAAAAGGAAATGAGTGTAACCATTGTAATATATCAAAATTCAGTATGCAAAAATATACATATATACACTATTAACAAAATATACAATGGGTGGTTTGCCCACTGTTCAATCCTGGGGAGTGCAAAGCCACAGTCTCACAAGTGGATGCCTTTCTCCACTGGTTCTGGAGGGGGACTGGTGCCCAGAGTGCTTCATCCTGTGCAGGACAGATGTAGTAGATGGATCTCTCCACTGGTTCTGGAGGGGGACTGGTGCCCAGAGTGCTTCCTCCTGTGCAGGACAGAGGTAGTGGATGCATGTCTCCACTGGTTCTGGAGGGGGACTGGTGCCCAGAGTGCTTCA
The DNA here is from genome assembly GCF_031143425.1 of Pleurodeles waltl. NCBI lineage: Eukaryota > Metazoa > Chordata > Amphibia > Caudata > Salamandridae > Pleurodeles > Pleurodeles waltl. The sequence goes on from NC_090442.1 coordinate 525,151,023, forward strand.
TCCTGTGCAGGACAGAGGTAGTGGATGCATGTCTCCATTGGTTCTGGAGGGGGACTGGTGCCCAGACTGCATTACTCACCCCGTGACGGTCCCTATTACGTCAGTGCCCCTGCCGCTCATGAGCTAGCGGTGCTTGACTTGGCGGTGCTTGCCCTGTTCAGCGGTGCTTGACTTGGCGGTGCTTGCCCTGTTCAGCGGTGCTTGCCCTGTTCAGCGGTGCTTGACTTGGCGGTGCTTGCCCTGTTCAGCGGTGCTTGACTTGGCGGTGCTTGCCCTGTTCAGTGGTGCTTGACTTGGCGGTGCTTGCCCTGTTCAGCGGTGCTTGCCCTGTTCAGCGGTGCTTGACTTGGCGGTCCTTGCCCTGTTCAGCGGTCCTTGCCCTGTTCAGCGGTGCTTGACTTGGCGGGGCTTGCCCTGTTCAGCGGTGCTTGACTTGGCGGTGCTTGCCCTGTTCAGCGGTGCTTGACTTGGCGGTGCTTGCCCTGTTCAGCGGTGCTTGACTTGGCGGTGTTTGCCCTGTTCAGCGGTGCTTGACTTGGCGGTGCTTGCCCTGTTCAGCGGTCCTTGCCCTGTTCAGCAGTGCTTGCCCTGTTCAGCGGTGCTTGCCCTGTTCAGCGGTGCTTGACTTGGCGGTGCTTACCCTGTTCAGCGGTGCTTGACTTGGCAGGGCTGTGGCTGGCGGGGCCCTCCTGGGCAGCTGGGCTGTGGCTGGCGGGGCCCTCCTTGGCAGCTGGGCTGTGGCTGGCGGGGCCCTCCTGGGCAGCTGGGCTGAGGCTGGCGGGGCCCTCCTGGGCAGCGACGATGGGGCTGGCGGTGGCCTCCTGGGCAGCGACGATGGGGCTGGCGGTGGCCTCCTGGCAAGCGGGGATGATGGCGGTCCTCTCTGCCGTGCTGCTCCTCCCAGACTTTACGGGTTTCTTCTGCCCCTTCCCCACCTTGGGAGGAGTCACAGCTGAGTCCACACTCCCCCCGGGACCCCTGTGAGAGGCTTGGGCGGCTGGAGTCTTCCCCCTCTCCCGCTGGGCACTGGCTAACTTCTGGTGCTTCACAGGGGTGGGACTGGCTGTGCTCTGGCTCCGTGCCACACTGGCTATCCTGGTGGCCGGTGCACTCCACATACCTGTGACAACAGGCACCACTGGTCCCGTTGATTTTGTGGCTGAGGTGCTAGATCGGGACCTATGAGTTGGACGGGGGTGGGGGTGGTGGGAAATAGGTTAAGGGTGGACAGGAAAAGTTGTTTGGAGACACTGGGACGGGCAGCTGGAGGGGGTTTGGGAGTGGAGGAAGAGGTGGTGGTTGTAGGAGGTGTAACTTTTGTGCCTTTGGGTGCAGGTGCATGCGCTGGAGGCTGTTGTGAGGTGGATGTATGTTGGGTGGGTGTGTGCCTGCGTTTGTGTATCTTGGGAGGGGGCGTCACAGACACACTGGGAGAGGACACAGGGGACGTGTGAATGGTAGTGGGGGTGGTGACTGCACGTGAGCGGGGTGTGGTGGTGGGTGTGCTGGTGCGGGACGTAGTGGCTGTAGTGGTAGTGCATGCAGGTGTGAGTGTAGACGAGACTGGGAGGGAGGAGGGAGACGAGGAGGAGGGGGACACAGTGGAGGCAGTGGATGTTGGTGTGTCTGTATGTGTATGATGCTTGTGTGAGTGCCTGTGGGATGTGTGGTGCTTATGTTTGCCTGAGCTTCCCTTGTGTGGTGAGGTGTGTGCAGGCTGGTCTGATGGTGTGCTTGGGATAGGCAGAGGTACAGGGGATTGGGTCTGGGTGGAGGAAGTTGGAGGAGGGAGGCTAGACACAGGGACAATGGCTGCCATCAGTGCTGAGGCCAGAGTTTGAAAGGTTCGATGAAGGGCAGCCTGATCAGAATGAATGCCCTCCAGGAATGCATTGGTTTGTTGCAACTCCCTTTCTACACCCTGGATGGCATTCAAAATGGTAGACTGCCCAACAGTGAGGGACCTGAGGAGGTCAATGGCCTCCTCACTGAGGGCAGCAGAGGTGACAGAGGCAGGGGCTGAGGTGCCTGGGGCGAAGGTGATGCCCACCCTCCTGGGTGAGCGGGCACGGGCACACGCTGAGGGGCTGCTGGGAGGGCGGTGCTGGTAGGGGGGGTGGCGGCTGTACCTGTAGTAGTGGAGGGCACAGATGTTGCTGCCACAACAAGGGAGGTCCCATCGGAGGACAAGTCAGTGTCGCTGGTTTCAGCTCCTGTCACCGCCGTGGTGCTCCCCTCGCCCTCCGTCCCACTGGTGTGTTCAGAGCCCGTAGTGTGGCCCTCCATGGCCATGTGGGATGCAGCTCCCTCGTGCTCTGGTGCCACTGCTCCTCCGCCTGATGATGCTAATGCACACAAGAACAGGGAGACCGCAAAAAAAGGGGGGGAAACAGAAGAAAGACATGTTGAGTGCATGGCTTACCGCTACCGTTGGCGGACAAGACAGACGCAGCAACCCCCTTCACTACGTCGCGCTGTTGGGCTCTACAGTGCAATTCCTGGGAAATGGCCTACAAGGCTATGGACGACATCTGCACACATAGATGACAAAGGTGCATGAATAGCTGTACTTGGCACTCTACAGAGGTGGGGTGGGGGGCCACAGGGCCATGCCTTACGAAGGTCCCTAGCCTATGGAACCCACCCTGGCCTAGGGAAACCCACAGCCCTTCTCCCCCACCCAGACCCCTCCACTGCGCGCTAAGTCAGCTGAATGAGAGTGTACTCACCCCCTTGTGTCTGCCTTGATGCCCTCAAGCGTCCATCCAACTCCGGGTAGGCCACTGCCAGGATCCGGAACATCAGGGGGGTCATGGTTCGACGGGCACCCCTCCCACGTTGGGAGGCCATCCCCAGCTGAGGCTCCGCCGTCTTCTTGCTCCAGCGGCGAATGTCCTCTCATCTTTTCCGGCAGTGGGTGCTCCGTCTGTGGTGGACCCCCAGGGTCCGGATGTCCTTGGCGATGGCACGCCAAATATCCTTCTTCTGGTGGGCGCTGACCTACATGAAATGTACAGGGAAGAAGAGAAGTCATTACCCACTGCGCCGTCAAAGTGAGTGGCCCCAATCCCTACCCTTGCCATGTGGCACATGCACCCACCGTCTTTCATGCACTCAGAACTCTGCCCCCTTCCTTCTTACAACCAGCCCTCTCCACACAGGCATAGCCCATACAGCATGCTCCCTGTGTACTTACCTGTTGGTCGGGAGGACCGTAGAGTAGCGTGCACTGGGGGAGGACCCCATCAACGAGCTTCTCCAACTCCTCCGATGTGAAGGCAGGGGCCCTTTCTCCAGACGCACGAGCCATTGTCTCTTCCAGACCAAGGTCACAGCAGCACTTGCAGTGTAGGTCCTCTCCTGTCGAAGATCAGGTATCGAGTGATTCAACAGATAGAAAATGGCGGTCACGTCCGCGGTGGTCACGTCTGCGGCGGTGCGAACCATCACCGCCGGCAAACATCGTCATTGGCTCCTGGGACCCATAGGGTCCAATATTAACCAAAGCAGGATTGCGCCGCGGTCTTCGACCGCCTACCGCGACGGTGTACAATGCCAGCGCAGTTACCTCACATCCCATTGTCCCACTTTACAGGTCAGGTAGCCGCCATTTCAGGGGCCCACATGGCCTAATTAACAACTGCGTCACACATACCTAGGCCTAGTCTCAACACACATATAGGCCACATTTTGTGTATGAATGGTGTTCTGTATAGACTGTGGGCACATACCTCTGAGTTGTTTGACTCTGTGCTCGCTGTTGTCCTTCGTAGGCACCGTCCGCTGGGACGTGTGAGAGATGGCTGAATCCTCCGGTGTACCGACCGCTGGTGGACCTGTCGACAATGGAGGAAAGAAATTTGATAATCACCTACAGGTTTGACCGTGCCACAATCCAGGAACTGTGTACACAGTTGGAGCCAGACCTGATGTCAGCAATCCGCCATCCCACAGGAATCACCCCTCAAGTGCAGGTGCTATCAGTGCTCCATTTCCTTGCAAGTGGGTCATTTCAAACAACTGTGGCCATGGCATCAGGGATGTCCCAGCCTATGTTTTCCAACGTATTGTCCAGAGTGTTGTCTGCCCTGCTGAAACACATGCGGAGCTACATCGTTTTCCCTCAGGTGGAGGATTTGCCTACAGTGAAAGGTGACTTCTATGCCCTTGGACATATCCCCAACATCATAGGTGCCATTGATGGGACACATGTGGCATTGGTACCCCCGCAGGAGTGAACAGGTGTACAGGAACCGGAAGAGTTATCATTCCATGAATGTACAGATGGTATGTTTGGCCGACCAGTACATCTCCCATGTGAATGCCATGTTCCCTGGCTCAGTGCATGATGCTTACATCATGCGGAATAGCAGCATCCCTTATGTGATGGGTCAACTCCAGAGGCACCGTGCGTGGCTATTAGGTGACTCTGGTTACCCCATCCTGTCATGCCTACTGACCCCAGTGAGGAATCCCAGGACAAGGGCAGAGGAACGCTACAATGATGCCCATGGGCGAACTAGGAGGGTGATTGAGCGGACCTTTGGCCTCCTGAAGGCCAGGTTCCGGTGCCTCCATATGACAGGTGGATCCCTATTCTACTCACCAAAGAAGGTGTGCCAGATCATCGTGGCCTGTTGTATGCTTCACAACTTGGTTTTGCGATGACAGGTGCCTTTTCTGCAGGAGGATGGTCCAGATGGCGGTGTTGTGGCAGCTGTGGAGCCTGTGGACAGTGATGAGGAGGGAGCAGAGGAAGAAGACATGGACAACAGGGACTCAGTCATCCAGCAATATTTCCAGTGAAACACAGGTGAGATTACATGCCTGCCTACTACATGTACTTTTACACTTCTACCTCTATCCTGTCTGTCGACTTCACCCAGTGTATGGTCACTGAGTTGTCACTTTCCCTTACGGTTTCACAGGTGTGGGTCCCAACGTGTGTCATCTGCTTAGATTCCTCATGGACTAGAGCTGTGTGACATAGGTATGTTGACATTACTATTTCAAGAACATTTTGTCACTGTAATTGCAAATACACTATTTCTAAATCACAGACAGACTCCAGATCTTTTGGTGCTTTACGTGTGTTTATTTCAATACAAAATATTGGAGGGGGAAGTTAAATGGTGAGGGGTGATGGCGGAGGAGTGTCCATGGCAGAGTCCAGTCTATTAGTCTCACAGGTGCATTGCCCATATGGGCATAGGAAGTGGAGCTGGGGCAGTTTCAATATGGACAGGGTGACAAAGTGGGACAGTGAGATGACAATCAGGGTGGTCTCATTTCTTGGCGGGGGTCTTGGCATCGTGCTCTGTCTTGTTACTGGATCTCAGGGACCGTTTGCGGGGTGGTTCTCCCTCTGCAGGGGGTGGGGTGCTGGTGTGGTGGTCCTGTGGCGGTGCCTCCTGTCCACTAGCGCCGGCAGAGGTGGTGGGCAGTTCATCGTCCATGCTACTGTCAGGGGCCCCTTGTAGTGCCACAGTGTCCCTCCTGGTGTTGAGTACTTCCTTCAGCACCGCTACGATGGTGCCCAGGGTGGAGCTGATGGTTCTGAGTTCCTCCCTGAACCCCAAATACTGTTCCTCCTGCATGCGCTGGGTCTCCTGAAACTTGGCCAGGACCGTTGCCATTGTCTCCTGGGAGTGGTGGTATGCTCCCATGATGGAGGAGAGGGCCTCATGGAGAGTGGGTTCCCTTGGCCTATCTGCCCCCTGTCGCACAGCAGCCCTCCAAGTTCCCCTGTGTTCCTGGGCCTCCGTCCCCTGGACCGTGTGCCAACTGCCACTGCCCCCAGGTCCCTGTTGTTGTTGGGGTTGTGGGTTATCCTGGGTTCCCTGTAGTGGTGGACACACAGCTGATTGACGAGTCCTGGGGACGGAGGTATGGGCCCGCTGGGTAGGTGCTGTGCTGGTGTTTCCAGAGGGGGGAAGGTCTGTGCTGGCCTGTGCCTGTGTGAGGGGAACCGACTGTCCCGAGGCCCACGATGGTCCGGGCTGGTCATCTAGATCCAGGTGGACAAAGGTGCTGTCATCAATGTGGACCTCTTCTGTGGGTGGAGTGGAGATGTCTGGACCCTCCAGTCTGGTGACGTTGCGTAGTGGTCCTGCAGGGGTGGAAAAGCATGATTATTGCATCTGTGTGTGTCATGGTGTGCAATGGGTGGGTAAGTGTACTCCAGTGCTGGCATTCCTGTGTGGGGGCTTGTGTGATGATGGTTTAGGGGGGTGTATGGGTATGTGCAGTGGGCATGCTTTAGTGATGGGTGACCATGCGTTGGTGTTGCATGCAGGGCTTGGTGTTGGGATGGGTGGTTTGTGATATTGGTACATTTGAGAGGAGTTAGAGTGATAGGGGTGGGGGCGAGGGTGGGGGTATGTGATATCATGCAGGTAGGGTGGGAGATATGGTAGTTAAAGGTTTGACTTACCGGAGTCCATTCCTCCACCGACTCCTGCGAGGCCCTCAGGATGCAGAATCGCCAAGACCTGCTCCTCCCATGTTGTTAGTTGTGGGTGAGGAGGTGGGGGTCCGCCGCCAGTCCGCTGAACCACCTGGTGGTGTCTTGAGACCACGGAACGCACCTTCCCCCGTAGGTCGTTCCACCTCTTCCTGATGTCCTCCCGATTTCTTGGGTGTTGTTACACTGCGTTCAGTGGAATATGTGCGCTGCTTGACGATTGAATGGCTGATGCAATTCACATAGCAGAGCGGGTCCTTGGTGTTTTGTGTGAAGGATCTGTGTTTTGTTGTCAACCTGTGGACACGTGTTTTAGGGCTGCTTTTGTAGTCAAAGGGGACATTGCTCCACCTGTCCATCCCGTGATCCTTCAGTCAGGTGGTGCCAGGGACTTGTAGATATGGTTGTATGTGAGGGTGATGTGCATTGAATGCGGTGTAGTGTGGAATGTGGCATGTGTTGTGGTCTACACATCTGTGTTTCCCTGTCCATGAGTGTTTAGTGAGGAGTATGTATTATTTGTATTTTGGTTTGGTGTGTTGCCTGTGTTATGATTTGTATGCCAGCTTACCTACAAGTAGGCCATTGCCATATTGCCCATCCTGGAATCGTGGTTTAAGGTAGAGTGCCTGAAGATGTAAGCATCATGGACGCTGCCAGGATATTTTACAAGGATGTTTGAGATAATTCCACAGTGGTCCACAATGGCTTGCACATTAATGGAGTGTGTATGTTTGTGGTTCCTGTAAAGGTGTTCAGTTGCAGCAGGAGGGACATGTTGGAACTGGGCGCAGTCCATTGCACCTAGCACATGCGGAAAGCCAGCAATTTGATAGATACCTTGCTTATTCTCCTGCTGCAGTTCCTAGGTGTTGGGGAGATGGATGTAGTGGGGTGTGAGCCTGATGATGGCATCCAGGACCTTCAGGAGGAAGGCAGAGAGGCATGGTTGGGAGATCTCACCCACTTGTTTCTCAGTCACCTGGAATGAACCTGATGCCAGCAAGTGGAGGACAGGCAGGAGTTTGGCCAAGGGTGGTAATGCTGTGTGACTCTGCACTCTTGCTATGATGTCTGATGCAAAGTGGTGGAGCAGGCGTCCAATGGATTCCTGCCTCAAATGGTAGAGTTTGATCACCTCTTCTTCCCTGAGGGCCAGAATGGTTGTACACTGGCAAAATATCCTCTCTTGCCTTCTATGCTGCCTTTGTGGCTGCTGTAGTAGTGTTTGCGGTTGCTACGGTGGTGCTGGTGGCACTTGGCATTGTCACTGTCATCTTCTACGGGTGCCGAGCTGTAGCAATAACAGGTCCACATTGTCCAGTTGCTTGCCAATGTTCCTTCTGTGTGTTTCCCTTGTGTAATAGTGTGTGGGCCTCCTTTTAACACCTGGTCTGAACAGGCATTAAAATTTTGACGCTAATCGGACCTTGCAGCATTTTTTGGACCTGGTCCTTTGCATGCGTTCTTTTTCTGTCGGGTTCTAAATATACCGCTAGCGGCCTAGCAGCATTTTTAGGAGGGAACGCCTACCTTGCACATCATTGTCATTAAACAACGCAAGGTGAGGTGGTGCTTAAAAAATTGATGCTAAGTTGAATATTTTGATACTAGACTGCTCTACTGGCAAAATATAAATATGGGGTTGAGTTAGCACCATTTTTGCGTAAAATAAAATGGTGCAAATGCATCTCAAAGTTTTTTTAAATCTGGGCCATAGTTTCTTATTCGCAATACCTAGCAATAATGTAATGCTCGCCTGAGTTTGGCCTCACCATGTTGATTATGGACAAATAAATACTTATTGAAGTTTCTTATTACCAATGGACTTGATGAAATCATGGTGGTAGAATCCTGTACCATGGATATTGTGTGCACACAGATGTGTGCATGTTAGGCTGCTTCATTTAAACTAGTGGTCCAAGCGTGACACTGGAACCATTGAAATCCCTGTAATGCCTGTTTTGCAAAATAAAGAGAGAACAATCAGAAACAAAGTGGTTATTTTTCTGTACCAAGTGGGCCCGAATGAGACAGTATTCAAAAGATGATTATTAATTTACAGAGAGGGATCCCTTATCAACTTTATAAACACATCCTGGTTATTTCTCAACAGAATGTTCATTGAAACCCTGCTCAACTCCTTATAACTATGGCACAAGTAGCAAGCAATTGCCCCAGAGAAATGTATGTAAAGTACAAAAATCACCAACAATTTAAAATTCAGGGAAACAATGCACACAAACTCCAAATCCATTTAGAAAACTAATAAAATATTTAATGGGCAAATTGATACCAAAACAATTAAATTAGGTAACGGTAACTGAAAATATGATCATCAATGTAAAGTCTTACTTTCTGGTTGTCCTGTCCTTGAATCCAGACAGACCACAACAAAGCAGAGCTCAGATACACAAAAGGAGTCACCCCAGACAAAGGTTTTACCTTCTGCTGAAGAACTAAAGTCCCATATTTATACTTTTTTAGTGCCGCATTTGCGTCATATTGTTACACAAAAGCGATGAAAACTTACAAAATACAATTATATTTTGCTAAGTTTGCGCCACTTTTGCATCAAAAAATGGCACAAATGAGTTGCTAAAAAAGTATCAATATGGGCCTAAAGCTCTTAAATGGGGCAAGATTTAAGGCTGAAGCCCAATAGAGTCCCTTGATGCGGCATATTTCGTAATTGAGCTCCTACTAAAGTCTCTGATTTTCCTGAGCAGGATTAAGCTGGATTTTGTAGCAAAGGTAGGTTTGTCCATGGGATAGATTTGCCACAACACCATTGTCCAAGGTTTTACCTTCTGGATTAGTCACTCTTTTGGTTCTCAAAATTGTCCAATGCAACAAGGCAGGTAATTGCAGATAGATTGGGTGCCACAAGGCTGGATACATTCATTGGACACTCTGGACCCGTCCCAATCCGGTTTTCGCAGCAACCACAGCACCGAGACCACACTCATCGCCGCCACCGACGACATCAGAACCCTGCTGGACAAAGGCGAAACCGCGGCCCTCATCTTCCTGGACCTCTCGGCCACATTCGACACCGTCTGCCACCGCACCCTGCGCACACGCCTCCACGATGCAGGGATCCGCAACAAAGCCCTGGACTGGATCACCTCCTTCCTCACCGGCCGTACACAGAGAGTCCCTCCCTTCTGATCTGTAGCCACCAAGACCATCTGCGGTGTACCCCAAGGATCTTCCCTCAGCCTGACCCTCTTCAACGTGTACATGGCATCGCTCACCAACATCGTTCGCTCTCACAACCTCAACATCGTCTCATACGCTGACGACACCCAACTGATCCTCTCCCTCACCAAGGACCCGCCACCGCCAAACACAACCTCCACAAAGGAATGAAGGCCATCGCCAACTGGATGGAAAACAGTCACCTGAAACTGAACTCAGACAAGATGGAGGTCCTCATCCTCGGCTTCACCCCCACTGCCTGGGAAGACTCCTGGTGGCCAGCCAAACTGGGAGCCGCACCAACGCCCATCGACTCATTGCTCTCCTTGACCCAGCAAATCAACGCCGTCTCATCCTCCTGTTTCAACAGCCTCTGCATGCTCTGCAAGATCTACAAGTGGATCCCCACTGAAACCAGAAGGACAGTCACCCAGGCCCTCGTCAGCAGCAGACTGGACTACGACAACACTCTCTAAGTGGGAACCACAGCCAATCTCTAGAAAAAACTGCAACGCATTCAGAACGCCTCCGCACACCTCATCCTCGACATCCCCCGCCGCAGCCTCATCACAGCCCACCTGAGAGACCTGCACTGGCTCCCCGTCAACAAGAGGATCACCTTCAAGCTCCTCACCCACGCTCACAAAGCACTCCACAATGCCGGACCAGCATACCTCAATGCACGAGTCACCTTTTGTACCCTGAACTGACAGCTCCGCTCCGCCAACCTCACCCTCGCCACTGTTCCACGCATCCTAAGGACAACAGCTGGCGGCAGATCATTCTCCTACCTCGCCGCCAAGACCTGGAACACCCTCCCCATCCACCTACGGCAGACCAAGGACCTGCCGACCTTTTGGAGACACCTCAAGACCTGGCTGTTCAAGCAGTAGCAGCTCCCCTCCCCCCTCAGCACCTTGAGACCCTCACGGGTAGGTAGTGCGCTTTACAAATGTACTGATTGAATGATTGATTGATTGGGAAGTACAGATGAATACATCTCTAGCACAGCAAAAGCCTTCAAATGGAATGAACCATATTTTCTTTGCCGACAATACGTGCAAACCCCTCAGGGAAGCCTTGGCACTTTGTCACAGTCATCTGGAGGTGGGAAAAAATTAAGTGCCACTCTTGTTGAATATCTGAAACACTTCCTCCTGGTCAATCCAGCAATGTTCAGGGAGGGCTTTTATATACCACGTTTCTCTCCAACTAGGTTTCCTTCAGGGTGGTAGTCAGAAGTGCTTCTGTTTTTGGTGCCCCTGATGCAGGCAAACAAAAGGTATTCCACATGACCCTTGGATATCAATTCCTGTCCATGAATGCCAGCAGAAGTTGGGAATTATTGTGCCTTCTTTAGTTCAGTTTGGCTTCTTCTTCAGATGAAGTCTTTCCGGGTCCACAAATGTTCCAAGTAGTTAGTGGAAAAATGACAGTCTTATCCTTAGATTTACTTTCACCCAATGCCCACCTCCTTTTGCTCTACTTAACTGTAAAAAAATCACAGTCTTCCTAAATCTAAAAGGCTAACATCCTCCTTCAGAAGGTATTCTGGCTCTCCCTAAACTAATCCCCTGTTAAGATAAGGCTCAGTCCCTCTATTCGCACAAAGGATTGGATGTCTCCTTATTGTATCTGGATCTAGAAAAGTTTAGTAGGACTTTGGGAATTAATGGGAACAGCATGGGATCAGAGCCTGTCAGCCTCCGGTGTTATCTCCAGTAAAAAGGGATAACTTGAAGGCTGTCCTTTACGCCCCCAACTATTCCTGTCCTCCTCCCAAATGAATAGTCCCTATCATGCAGTCAGTTGTTGAAAACACCGCAATGCCCCTGGTCTCCCTCCGCCCAGATGCCATACTAGTATCCTTTGGAGAGCAGAGTTGTTAATTGCAGCCAGAAATGTGCACTGGGCCTCTCAAGGTGAGATGAGTGGCTCTTAGCTAGTTTTGGCTCAGGTAGTTTAAACTACATTTTTATAAAGTTACATTTCAAGTGAAGGTATTACAAATCTAGTTTCAACATTAATTTAGATTTTTGAAATTATTTGGAAAATAACTTTGAATCTTAGGGACTAATATGAAGAGTTATACTAAACATGAATGGCTACATGTAACTGTAAGGAGAAATGAAATGTTCTATATTTATATTTTCTTTTGATGGGGCTGTCAGAAGCAGCGTGTTTCATGGAATCTTTATCAAGCCACACTTAATGGAAATAAAATCTTATATGCTAGCATGTGTCTTATTTGTTATGTGTGCTCTACAATGCTAATTTGTTTTTCAAATAGCAGTGCTGCCACTCAGAGGTAAGCTAAGTTTATATTATGATGAATATTATGTGGTCCAGTTTCAGATAGCCAGGTGCTCAACGCTGTCTAATCATACTTGTGGGTGCTCGCTTGGGCTGATTATTTATATTTAAGAAGCCATGCAGACTCCTCTGTCAGAAAGATAGTGTTATTAATAGTACGTAATATGAGTTAGCATTCTTTTCTCTGTACCTCTCTATGTGTAGCTTGTACAGTCTCAATCACAATCTCCCAGTGGTATGCATCTACTCATTGAAAAGGGAGACTGAATTGGCCCATCAAAGGTGATTGAGAAGCAAAGATCATTCATTGCAATGCATTAATGGTTCCAAATGTAGCTTAGGAAATTTGGAATAGTGCTTAGGATTTGGAAATAAATATGTCAACTCGATGCTAGCACTATAGGCGATCTGATTTAGAAAAGTACAATGTTACTGTTTTTGCCTTTGCCTGTCAAAATATTTTTTCGTGGAGATTAACTGTACCACTGATCTAGTTTTTTATGTTCTTTATTTCTTACCTCAGCACCCAAGGCCAGAAGAGGAATTTGGAGGTGGATCAGAGAGATGAGAGTGCCACCACCAGTGCAGCAGCTGGATGATCTGCTGGCCCCAGTAGGTCCTCCTGTTATATAACTATTATTATTTCTCTAACTTTTAATTCTCTCTGTTTAGAATAATGTTTTCTTTTTTACTGTGCCTGTCTCATTTTTTTCCGACTCATCTTCGTTCTACCTACGATTTGTTAAGTTCTTGTTATCCCTGCATTATCCTGGCTTTTTTCTATATTTCATGTTACTTTAACTGACTTCCTCATGTCTGTACTCCTTTCTTCTGCTTTGTTAGTAGGCTTTTCCTCTCCCCTTATATATCTTGTGGACTGGTACTGTAAGATTAAGAGGGCAGATTTTAGGACAGGTACTCTACTGTGAAGATTGCATGCCCCAGTCAGCTTTTGAATGCATGTCTGTTAAGAAGGCTTTCTTTTTCCTGCTCATGCTCAAACAGTGTCCCAATGTTGTGTTGTATCTATTATTCATTTATACAGTAGTATACAATACCAGCAGTTTCAATGACAGTGCAGCATGGCTGGAAAGTATTACGAGGGTGGTCAAATTGCATTTGCCATCCAAGACCTCACCATATATCCTTGATTGACCAATTGTTCCACCCCTTCATTGTGCTTCAGTGACTTAGCTCTGCCACTTCATTACGAAAAGTTTGCATTTGGCTTGCCTTGACTACCTGGCTTTTCTAACGAATTTTAACAAAATAAAAACCTAAAGTGAATGATAGGAGACAGAACTGTTGTGGTTGTATTTTGTTGAACTTGTTCTTAAAAAGTAACAAGGGGAGGCGTATCTGGTATCTCATGTGTTATTTTTTTTCCAGCTGCATGACCACCAATCCTGGGGCCAACGGCTGCATCTGTGCTCTGGACTCAGCAGCGATTGGAGCGGGAGAACCGGTGGCAGAAGGGATGGGCGTTAGTAGGTCATATTGTTTGCTTTCTGAAAATTACTAGTACTGTATACTCACTGCAAGTGTGTTGCTTGTGAACCCACTGCTTTTGCAGCTACAACAGGGGTTCAGTTCTTAATCGCCTCTTCTATCTGTAACTCAGCAGACAAAAGCTCATAATGAATGCTACAAATGATGGGTTGATGTAAAAGGGAAAGAATGATGGACGTTTACAAGAAAGGATGAGTGAAATGGTATGTGAGGGAAAGGATGTGTGGGTGGGTGAAAGGCTGCATAGGTGGATGATACAAGATGTATGGGTGGGTGAAAGGATGGATGAAAGGCCATATGGGTGAAAGGATGCCTCGGTAGGTGATGGGTGGATGGGTAAAAGCATGCTCGGGTGGGATAAATGATGGGCGGATGGATAACAATGGGTGAGCAAATGAATGGATGGGTGAAAAGGGTGGTCGAAAGGGGGATAGGTGAATGTATGGGTGGGTAGATGGATGGATTAGAATGGTGAAAGACTGGATATCAGCATATAAAGCTTCAAGGGTGGATATCAAAGAGTGAATAGAACAATGAAAGGCTAACTGGTTATTTGTTTTGATGAACAAATAAGGGAGCTGTTCTGGAGAGTGGCGTTTTCACCTACTTCGCTTTCTTTGCTTGTTATCAAATATTTGGTTCAAAATGGGGGTATTTTAATTTTCTTTCTGCTCCCTTAACTCACTGTATTTCGTAAGCAAGGCAAATATGTACCCTCCCACCATCATCATTCATAATCTCCCTGCTCATGGCATTTAGTCACCCATGCCATGACCTAACTGCAGCATAGTTAAACTCGGCAGTACATTAGTGCTGTCTATACAATACTAATCTGCTTCAGTTAATGCAGCATTTACACAGTTTTCAATGCATCGCAAACTGAAAGTAAGGTTTGTTTCCGTTCCCTCCCAGTGCCCACTCAGTCACCTCCTGGTACTTCAGTCCTTTATTCTTTCCTAAGTTTTGTCCCAGCCACTCAAAAAATTGAAAAATCCCTTTTTGGCACAAATCACATTCTTCATGACAATTGATTTATATTTCATGACTTCCATAACGGATTCATGCCTGTTCAAAGTTTTCACTTTCAACATTTGTCAACTACAGTGAGGCACATGTAGGTATAAAAATGGCCCTGTGACTCATAATCAGCCACATCTAATTAAACAAGTGTTTTCACAAAGCACTGTTTACAATTTGTCTTTTTTTTTCTTTTTTTATATAGCTACTCCTGGTGGATCACCTGCATGCCAGGTTATAGCAACCTGGCTGTGGTGGCCTAGGCTGGAGGCCATCCGTTTGGAGTACCGGCAGCTAGTGGCTCTGCAGGAGGAGGAGCAATCTGATGTTCTGATGTCCACATCCTCATCCTCTGCCTCCTCATCCTCACTGTCCTCGGGGTCCACTGGTGCTAACGGGGCATTTTAAATCTACTCCTCCTGCAGATAAGCCACATGTCATCAGAGGGCCAGGTTGTGGAACATGCAGCATGCTACAACTATTTGGCAAACCTTCTCAGGGGTGTAGCACTGTCAGATGGAGGCATCTGAACCCGGCCTTCATGAATCTGAAGGTACGTTCTTTGATCCGCCTAGTTCGCCCAGGTGCATCATTATACCGATTCTCAGCCCCTGTCCTGGCATTCCTCACAGGGGACAGGAGCCATGATAGGTTTGGGTAGCCAGAGTCACCTGCAAGTATTGAGGGACAAACATTAGCCTTACACAATGTTATGGGGGATGACTCCTCAAGGCATCAGTGACATACATTGGGTGGGGACTCTGGCTCACCTATTAGCTACACCCTGTGCCTCTGTAGTTGTGCCATCACATTTGGGATGCCGCTATTCCTTAGGACGAAGGGGTCATGCACCGACCCAGGATACTTGGCAGTGACGTGGGAGATGTACTGGTCTGCCAAGCACTCCATTTGCACATTGAGTGAGTGGAAACTCTTCTGATTCATGAATACCTGTTCATTGTGCCGGGATGGGGGGGACAAATGCCATATGTGTTCCATCAATCGCCCCACTAATATTGGTATATGTCCCATTACATAGAATCCAGCCTTCACAGTGGCCAAATCTTCTACTTGGGGGAAAGCGATGTAGCTGCACATGTGTTTGACCAAGGCAGACAAAACCCTCGTCAGCACTATTGAGAACATTGACTGTGACATTCTTGCTGCCAAGCCCACTATCACTTGGAAAGAACCAGTTGCCAGGAAATGAAGCCCTGATAGAACTTGCACAAGAGGGGGGATCCCAGTGGGATGACTGATAGCTGATATCAGATAGGGCCCCAATTGAGTACACAGCTCTGTGATTGTGGCCTTGTCTAGTCTATTGGTCAATATTATGTACCTGTCCTCCAGTGTAGCCAATTCCACAAGGGGTCTGTACGCTGGGCCTTGTCTCCTCCTCCTATTCCTCCACAGTAGTGGGGATCTAAGGGACACAAGAGTGAGTAGGGTGTCACCAATTGAACAATGGAACCACCACCTCAGTGTACATAGAGCATGTATATAATCAGACAATGTGAATGGCAATGTGTGTGCAATTTATAGCAATGATGCAGTTTCCAATTTCTGAATGTTGTCCACCATCATAAAATGGCGACCACCTGTTCTGTAAGTATGGACAGGTGGAAGTGATGTAACTCTGCCAGTGCTGGGCGTCATGCCGGAAGGTGGTCGTGCACCGCCGTGCTATTCCGCATTGGCTTACATGCAGCTCTATGGAGTACAGTGTCCAATGGGGATCACTGGCGGTGGGGACGGTGTACACCGCCATGGACATGACTGCCATTTTCTGTCTAAAACCTCATTTGATTCCTGACTTTCCACAGGACAATACCTCCACTGCTTATGCTGCTGTGACCTGTGTCTGGATCCTGCCCTGGCCCATGTGACAGGAGAAAGGGCCCCTGCCTTCACTTCGGAGGAGTTAGAGCACCTGATGGATGGGGTCTTACCTTTATATGGACAGCTGTATGGGCCTCCAGACCAACAGGTGAGTACATCATGGACACAATGCATGTGACAAGGTTGCATGGAGATGTGTGTGCTCTGAGTGTATTATTTGGGCGGGGGTATGTCTGGTGGTAGTGTACATGCAGTGCTCCAGGTGATGTGTGTGCCAATAGAGATGAAAATGGCATTTGTGGGCAATATGTGTGACAGGCTGGACTGTATGGTTAATGGGTGTCCTCATGTCTGTATTACCTCTGCAGGTCAGCGCCCATCAGAAGAAGGGATTGTGGCATGCCATCGCCAAGGATATGCAGAACCTGGGGGTCTATAGCAGGCGGAGCACCCACTGTAGAAAAAGGTGGGAGGACCTGAGACGCTGGGCCCGGAAGACCGCGGAGGCCCAGCTGGGGATGGCCTCCTAACCAGGGCAGGGTGCCCATTGGAACCTGACCCCCCTGATGGCCCGCATACTGGCAGTGGCCTACCCAGAGCTGGATGGGCGCTTGAGGGCAGCACAGCAGCAACAACGGGGTGAGTACAGTGAGCATGACAACAATTATTTTTCGGTGGCATGGGATCCTGGTGGTAGGTTTCAGTTAGTGGGTGCCCCTTAATGCCAGCTCAGCCATTGCTGCATGATCCAGCTCAAGGTAAATGGGTGTATATCAACATCTGGTAACCTAGATAGGTAGCATTCCATGTCAGAAAGGGCTTAGTGGGTCATAGGAGGGATGCAGTTGGCAGTGGTTGGCTTTCATCTTACTGTGGCACTTAGCCAGTGTAATGCCAGTGCGATGCATGCTGCTCAATCCTGATCCCTGTGTGTGATGGTAATGTGTATGCCAACTGTGGTGTTGGTGCTGTAATTGACCCAGTGCTCCCTTTCTCTTCCCCCCCTCTATTTTCTTCTGTCATCCTGTCCATGTGTGCATTAGCATCATCTGGCGGAGAAGCAGGGGCATCGGCAACTGAGGGAGCTGCATCCCACAGGACCCAAGAAGCAGAGTCCACCGACGCCGAGGGGACCAGTGGGATGGAGGGCGAGGGGAACACCACAGTGGAGACTGGAGGGGACAGCTCTGACAGTGATACCTCCTCCAATGGAAGCTCCCTGGTGGTGGTGGCCACCTCTGTGCCCATCCCAACTACAGATAGAGCCTCCACCCTCCATACCAGCACCGCCCTCCCAGCAGCCCCTCAGCATGTTTCCCATGCCTGCTTACCCAGGAGGGTGGGCATCTCCTTCGCCCCAGGCACCTCAGGCCCTGCACCAGTTAGCCCTGCTGCCCTGAGTGAGGAGGCTGTTGACATTCTGCGATCCATCTCTGTTGGGCAGTCAACCATTGTGAATGCTATCCAGGGGCTGGCAGCCCATTTGCAACAGCCAAATGCATTCCTGGAGGGCATTCACTCTGCAACAGAGATCAATCCAGGCTCTGGCCTCCTCTCTGATGGTAGCCATTGTTTCTATCCTCCCCCTACAACATCCTCTACCGAATCCCATTCCCCTCAACGCCAACCCATCCCAAGGGCAAAGGCAGACCAGCATACACACAATACAACACACAGGAGTGGTTCAGGCAAACACAAGCATCACACATCATCCTACAAGCACCCACAGAAACACCATCCAGATGCAGACATACCAACATCCACTGCCACCACAGTGTCCCCCTCCTCCTCCTCGTCCTCCTCCCTCCCAGTAGCATCTACACTCACACCTGCATGCACTACATCCTCATCGACTACCACCATCATGCCTATCAGTACACGCCCCTCACCGGCAGTCACCACACCCACATCCATGCACAAGTCCCCTGTGTTATCTCCCACTGTGTCTGTGTCCTCTCCTCCCAAAGTACACAAATGCAAGCACTCAGACACCCAACAGCCATCCACCTCACAACAGCATTCAGCCCATGCACCAGCACCCAAAATAAGCAGAAAGACACCTCCTACAACCACTTCCTCTTCCTCCACTCCCAAACCTTCACCCTCTTCCCCCCCATTGTCCCTAAGAAGCTTTTCCTCTTCACCAACGATGGGGGTTCAGCCGTCCGAGGCTGCAGGGGAAGGGCTGGAGCCTCCCCCCACCACTGCCAGCACTGCCACCAGCACTGCCACCAGCAACGCCTCCGGCACCGCCACCAGCACCACTGCCAGCAGCAGCAGCCCCAGTGGGCATCCGTCCGAGAATGCAGGAAAAGGGCTAGAGCCTACCCCACCACTGCCAGCTCCGCCACCAGCACCACTGCCAGCAGCAGCAGCCCCAGTGGGCAGCCATCCGAGGCTGCAGGGGAAGGGCTGGAGCCTCCCCCCACCACTGCCAGCACCGCCATCAGTACCACCACTGCCACTGAGAAGCCATCACCGCCGGCGGGCAGTGTGGAGCCCTGCATCCATGGGCTGTTGTGCGGCCAGGCACCTACAAATCCTGTGGGTTTGACACCCAGGTGAGAAACTGTGACCTTGCACTCCCCAAGATCAGCATCACAGGGCACAATGCCCACTCCAGAACCAGTGGAAGAAGCCATCCACTCACCCCATCCTTCCCAGGATGAAGCACACTGGGCACAATGCCCCCTCCAGAACCAGTGGAAGAAGCCATCCACTAGAGCGACTATGGCCTTGCACTCCCCAGGACAAAGCAGTGGGCAACCCACCCACTTGAGAGACTGTGCCTTGCACTTCCCAGGACCAAGCAGTGGGAAACCCACCCACTTGAGAGATTGTGGCCTTGCACTCCCTAGGACCAAGCAGTGATTAACCCACCCACTTAAGAGACTGTGGCATTGACTCCCCAAGACAGCACACAGGGCATATTGCCCCCTCCAGGACCAATGGCTTTGTACCATCTTCTGTCTGAGGTGCCCCCCATTCCCCATCCCCCTGAGGTACCTGTGTATTTTCGACCTGATGCCCCTGCAGTATTCTCTCCATGTTGTTGCAGGAGTGAATTAGGGCCTTGGCCTATGTGTTGCGGCCGATGTGGCCGCTGTGGCCCAAGGACATTGAGGACTGGGCAGTGTCCCTACATTTGTAACTATGTATATACGTTTGGATTTTGATGCACTTATTCATGGTATTTTGTTGTATTACACTCACTTTCTTCAAATCATTTTGTTCTTGCATTATTCCTGAGGAGTACGGGGTGAATATGTAATGTTACTGCATCTGGTTGTGTGTATGGTGTTGGGGGTGGGGGTGTTGCATGTTGCGTGTGTGTGTCACTCTCTTTTTCATCCTTGTGTGCTGGGGGGTAGTATTCACCGAGGTCGTCTTCGCCGGCGTTGGTGTTCATAATGCAGCAGAAGGTAGACGAGCATAGGAAATACTTGCAGCTCAGGCTCCATGGCGTCATGGTTGTTCCCTGAGTCTCCACAGGTGAGTCCTTTGACTTCTGTGCAGTGTTTCTGCCAGGCTTTTGATGACGTTGGTACTGCCCCGGAAAAGGTAGCGGATAGGCTGGTCATAATAGTGTGGGCGGTACATTGTCTTCCGCTTGGCTGTTGGCGGTTACTGCAGTGGTGCTTGTTCATTCCGCCCTGGCGGTCGGTGTGTTAAAGTGGCTGTGTGTCTGAGCGGTTTCTGCCATGGTCATAATTCCATTTTTGTTACCGCCGGCCTGTTGGCGGTATTACTGCTGCTTTATCACCGACTGCCAGGGTTGTAATAAGGGCCTATAGGCCCTACCTTAACCATACACTACACCCTGCCCTTGGGGCTACCTAGTGCTTACCTTAGGGGTGTCTTACATGGAAGAAAAGGGAAGGTTTAGGCCTGGCAAGTGGGTACACTTGCCAAGTCGAATTTATAGTTAACAACTGGACACACAGACACTGCAGTGGCAGGTATGAGACATGATTACAGAGCTACTTATGTGGGTGGCACAACCAGTGCTGCAGGCCTGCTAGTAGCATTTGATTTATAGGCCCTGGGCACCTCTAGTGCACTTTACTAGGGACTTACTAGTAAATCAAATATGTCAATCATGGATAAACCAATTACATACACATTTTGTATAGGAGTACTTGCACCTTAGCACTGGTTAGCAGTGGTAAAGTGCCCAGAGTAACAAAAACAGCAAAAACAGAGTCCAACACACATCAACAACCTGGGAAACAGAGGCAAAAAGTTAAGGGAGACCACACCAAGGATGAAAAGTCCTACAGCAGGCAGTCGGGGGGGTCAGGTCCCAATAGGTCTCTCGTTGGGAGGCCGTCCCCAGCTGGGCCTAGACGGTCTTCTGGTCCCAAAGTCTGCTATAGACCCCCAGGGTCCGCATGTCCTTGGCGATGGCACACCACAACCCCTTCTTCTGATGGGCACGGACCTGCATAGGAAAGACAGAAGGTGGGACACCATGAACCAGACAACCCAGCCTGTCACACATATGGCCCAGAAAAAGCAGTATCCCCTCATCAGCAACACACATGACCTGTACCCCTGCATTAGCTCTGCCATCAGCCATACCCCCATCTGACATGCTGCCAGCACACACACACACATCTCCATGCAGCCATGTTGCATGCAACATACCCATGGTGTACTCACCTGTTGGTCTGGAGGCCCATACAACTGCCCATACTGGGGTAGGACCCCATCCATGAGGCTCTCCAACTCCTCCGATGTGAAGGCTGGGGCCTTTTCCCCTTTTGCATGAAATATGACAGGTTCCAGACATAGGTCACAGCAGCGCACGCAGTGGAGATGTCGTCCTGTGGAAAGTCAGGAATCAAGTGAAGTGGTAGAAAGGAAATGGCTGTCATGTCAACGGCTGTGCACACCATCACCACCAGCGTTGATCATTATTGGTTCCCACTCTCCATAGAGGGCAATGTTAGCCAATGAGGAATTGCACGGCGGTGCAGACTGCCTCCCACCATGATGTGAACGCCAGCAGGGTGAGGTCACTTCCACCTATCCATGAATACAGGACAGGCGTTTGCCATTTTCTAATGCTGGTACACATGTACAGATTGATAAGTGCGTCATTGTAGTCAAATGTACTCACCTACACAATTCCAGTGTCCAGCATACAAACATGCTCTGTGTACACTGCTGTAGTGTGTTCGTGGTTGCTGTTGTCACTCCTTTCTTACATTTGTGTCCCTTAGGAACCAACCACCGCAGATAGGAGGAGGCAAACACCCGTGTACAGATCCCTTGTGGACTTGGCTACACTGGAGTACCGGCACATCATACTCACCTATTGTCTGGACAGGGCCACAATCACAGGGCTGTGTGAACAATTGGAGCCTGATCTGATACCTGCTGTCCATAGCACCACATCAATCCCCCCTTTTGTGGAGGTACACTCAGTGCTTCATTTCCTGGCAACTGGCTCTTTCCAAGTGATGGTGGGCTTGACTGCAGGGATGCCACAGCCAATGTTCTCTATTGTGCTTGCAAGGGTTTTGGCAGCCTTGCTCAAACACATGTGCAGCTATATCTCATTCCCCCAGGTAGATGACTTACCCACTGTGAAGGTTGGAGTCTATGTAATGGGACATATACCACATGTTATTGGGGTCATCGACGGGACCCATATTGCCTTAGTCCCTCCCAGGGCCAATGAACAAGTGTACAGGAATCGGAAGAGTTTCCACTCACTCAGTGTCCAGATGGTGTGCTTTGCTGATCAGTACATTTCCCACTTCACTGCCAAGTATCCAGGGCCGGTGCATGATGTCTTTGTTATGAGGAATAGCAGTGTCCCACAACTGATGGCACAACTGCAGAGGCACAGAGTATGGCTAATAGATGAGCCTGAGTCCCCATCTAATGTATGTCAGTGTATGCCTTCAGGAGTCATAGCCCATGCCATTGTGCATGGCTAATGTGTGTCCCTTACTACTTGCAGGTGATTCCGGCTACCGAAACCTGTCCTGGCTCCTGACCCCTGTTAGAAATCCGAGAATAGGGGCTGAAAATAGGTACAATGATGCTCATGGGCTTACCAAGAGGATTGTACAAAGGACCTTTGGGCTCCTGAAGGCTAGGTTCAGGTGCCTCCATCTGACAGGTGGATCCCTATGCTACTCCCCTGAGAAGGTCTGCAGAATCATTGTTGTGTGCTGCATGTTGCACAAACAGACAGCATGTACCCTATCTGTAGGAGGAGGGGGGTGACAATGCGGCTGTGGCAGCAGTGGACACTGAGGACAGTGAGGAGGCAGAAGAGGAAGAGGATGTGGACAACAGGTCACATTTGATCATGCAGTACTTCGAACGACACTCAGGTAAGACTGTTGAACTAAACGTTTCTACATTTTAGTGGTGTGCTGTGTGACTGCAGCATAATGCAAGTCTGTCAGCTATGCCTTCCCTTATTGCAGATATTGGTGTTATTCCAACAGTGTACTGCTGTGATGTTTACAGACTGCTGAGACACATTTGTTGGATGGATCAACATGTTACTGGACATTTACACAGGATCATGCAGTTCATTACAGTTCAATACATAGTACATTTCCTGTAGATAAAGCGCTATTACTCAAGGTGTGTCCATGGGTGTTTATTGAAAATTGGTATACAATGGGAAGTGTAATAGAGTGGGATGATGGTTGGGAATAGTCCAGTGTAGTGGACCAGTCTGTTTGTAGCACAAGTCCAGTGTCCAAGGGGCCATAGGAAGGGGAGCAATGGCAGTTCAAAGTGGACAAGGTGATACAGCGGAACACAAGGGGGACATTCAGGAGGGCCTCATTTCCTAGTGGCGGTCTTTGTCTTGGCAAGTGTCTCTGGTGTCTGTCTGGGTTACAGAGACCGTTTGCGGGGAGGTTCACCTTCTACAGGGGGAGGGGTGCTGGTGGCCTGTGAGTCCAGTGGCAGGGCCTCCTGTTCTCTATCTGCAGCAGATGTGGAGGGCTGGTCAGTAGACTGGCTAGTGGAAGGGGCCCCCTGGTGTGATGTGTAGTCCCTTATGATGTTGGCCATATGACCCAGCACCCCTGCAATGTAGACCATGGTGGTGTTTAGGGCCTGCAATTCTTTCTTGATCTCCTGGTGGTGTTTCTCCTGCAGCTGCTGGTTCTCCTGCATGATGTTTATCACCTGACCCATCTTGTCCTGGGATTGTTGATAAGCCCCCAGGACATTAGTGAGTGCTTCCTGGGCAGTCGTTTCCCTGGGCCTGTCCTCCCCCTGGTGCACAGCTGTCCCCGACCGTCCCTGGCCCCCTATGCTTGTGTCCCCTGAACAGTGTGCCAACTGCCACTGACCCGAGGACCCTGATTGTCTTGGCTGTGTGGTGTGGACTGGGGTCCCTGTACAGGTGGGCACACTGCTGATTGACGTATCCTGGGGACAGAGTTCGGGGGACATTGGATGGCTTCTGTGGTATTGGATACTGGCGGTGGAGGCTCTGTGGTGGACTGGGTGTGGGCTGGGGTAGCCGACTGACCAGTGCTCCCTGATGGGTCAGGAAGTTCATCCAGATCCAGAAATCCAGAGTTGCTGTGATCACTGGGGGCATCGTCTGGTGGGGCACAGGATAGCCGTGGCACCCCCTCACCACTGAGATTGGCTGGAGAACCTCTGGGGATGTAAGTGGTGTATTATGCTACATGGCTGTGAATAATTCTGCATCCCCAGCTTCCCCTATATTATTGATGTTGCCCTGCCACCTTGGTTTGTGTATGGTGCTGGATTGTGGGATTGTTAATTTTCCATGCTGTGTAGGCATTGGTGTTGGGTGTAAATGCAGAGCTGGAAGGGATGTGCATGCAGTGGGTATGGCATGCATGGCTTGGCATTTAGGTTTGTTAATTATGGTGGTGCAGTCTGTGGGATGGAGTGGGGTGATGGTGTCAGTGTGAGGGGCGGTGGTGGCATGCAGGTATGGGGGGTGATACGTAGTAAATGTTGGCTCACCAGTGTCCAGTCCTCCAGCAACTCCAGTGAGTCCCTCAGGATTGCCAAGACTTGCTCCTCCCATGCTGTCAGCTGTGGGAGAGGAGGTGGGGGTGCCGTGCTGCTATGGAACGCACCTTCCCCTTTAGGTCGTTCCACCTCTTCCTGATGTCGTCCCTTGTTCGTGGATGCTGTCCTAAGGCATTCACCCTGTCCATGATCGTCTGCCAAAGCTCCATCTTCCTCGCAATGGATATCTGCTGGATCTGTGCTCCAAACAGCTGTGGCTCTACCCTGACTATTTCCTCAACCATGACCCGCAACTCCTCATCAGTGAAACGGGGGTGCCTTTGTGGGGACATGAGTGTTGTGTAGTGTGTGTGTTGTGCAGAGGGTGTTGAATAATGTGGTTGGGTGTTGGGTGTGGGGTGTGCGGTGCGTGACAGATGAATGGGTAGTTGTGATGTGTGTGAAGTTGTCTCTGTGATTTGCGTGGCTAGCTGTTGTGGTATTTTCATGTTAGCAAACAATTGTGGGTAGTGTGGGTGTGTTGTATAGTGCTGTTGGTGGGTGTGTGGGGTGTATTTCTGTCAGGTGTGGGTTTTTTGTTCTGGCCAATGTTGTCTTGTTTTGTACTTGTGTGGCCATGTCCACCGTGACGGTGTTCACCACCACTGGTTTACTGTCATTGAATGTCCGCTGTGGTGATTTGTGGGTCATTATTTGGAGGGCATAGTATTGGTGGCGTAACTGTATAGATGGTAGTTCTGTCAGTTTATCACATTTAGTGGGTCTAGCGTATTTGTGGTTGTGGCTGTTTTCTGTTGGTTTTGTGTGTGTGTGTCAGAATCCCCTGCAGCGGTATGTTGGTGTCAGTCACCGCAGCAGAATTCTGATTTTACTGCCAATGTCATAATGAGGGCCTAAATGACTATCACTTTTGGTTGCCTAGCTGAACCTGTCTAGTAGATAAGCAGGAATGTTGAGCTTTTTCCTTTCCTTCATGCAGGAGAGGAGAAGGTCTAAGGATTGAAAAAACAGAAACTGTATTGTCGAGTTAAGGAGGACAGAAGGAAGGTAAGCTTCAAGAGGAGTCAGGAGTGTACCAAGAAGACTCAGAGCATGAACATAAGAGGAGTTTCATGTTTGAGCCAGCAATAGAGTGAACACTATCAACAGCATTTTCCAAATCAACACACTTATGTCCAGTCCACAGAGCTGAGTTCTAGGCCTCAGAGTCATCATCATCATGGTTTCCCTTTGAAGTCGATAACTTTCTTCTTCTTGTAGTTGAGATAGTCCTGTCCTGAGTCCTTCAATCCTCCTCCTGACTCTGAGTAACTCCATCCCAGTCCCGACCCATTGCAAGATAGACCTGTAGTGCTCTGATGTTGTAGAACAAGTAGAGAAACAGAATTGGAGTATTTTGTTGTGTAGTAGGTTGTGTTTGTTAACTTAAGTGACTATTATGGTCTCTGAAGAACAAGAAAAAAGGAGTGGACCCTGAAAGTAAATTTCACTTAGTTTGAAAGGGCCAATCACTTTCAGGAAAAATGATCACCCATCAGACCCCAAATATTGCAAATCATCAAACTCAAGCTTACAAATTATTTGAACACCCTCCCTCACTGTCTGCCACCACATAAATCATCAACCTCTTCCAATCCAAGCATGGTGGTAGGTACACAATTGTATCTCCTCATTGACACAAGCAACACATTGAAATGTGGCATTGGCATTGGCACTGGCAGTCTTATAAATGAATGATCTTCTGGGGCAGCCCTGCTAGGTGAAGCTAAAAGAGCACAGGCTCTGTGAAGGAGGCAGACATTGTCTCCAATGTTCTGAAGTGAATGTGGAGGCTTCATCACTTCACACTGGTCAAACTCCAATTCATCCATACACATGACTAACAAATGGTGGGGCAGTGTAAATCAGACACATTCATAATATTCCACTAGCTATATCTTTTTTGTTTTGGGCAAAGAAAGAAGTTCAACAATAAGTCATTAAAATGTACTATGGTGTCATACTTAGTCAGGAAGTAGAGTTCATCCTCAAACTGAAGTTTTTTGCCCAGAAGTTAGCTAACACACTTGATTCTGACCAATCCTCCTCCTGCTGTGCTGTTTCAAGATCAGCGAAATTGTGTTGTATGAAATGTTGATTCATTTTGAGCATGGTCAATCTCTCCATGTTTTGAGCTGAAAGACTGGTCCTTGTCACTGTGAAAACTGTGCCAGCTGCCTGAATACATAATCAGCAGACACAGTGGCTACAGGACAAGCCAAATACTTTATTGCCAACCTGCTGAGCACTGACAATTGGTGCATCTTCACATTCCAATTCATCAATGGGTTTTGATGCACATGGACCTCTTTGGCTCCTCCGAATACTCCTGGAACATCCTCTTAATGGTCATTGGTGCTGTCATTTGCTTGACCTCTTTTGCCTTTGCCTCTGCAGTAGACTTAAGACCTGCCACTTGAAACCAAGCCAGTGCAGAGCTTGGGGCCAATTCTTCTGTTCCTGTAGTTGTGGTTTTTGCTGGTGTTCTTGTTGCTGGCTTTGGCTGCTGTGAGACAAGACTGTCCTCTCTCGAAGTTGAAGGCGGCACCCAAGAACTTTTGCCCAGAGTGCAACTCTGATCATTTCCAGCCATTCTTCTTCCAGGTCTCTAGCTTTCTCAACAATCCACCTCTTGTATTTTGAAACATCCCCTTCAGAAAAAGGAATAAAAGTGTCCAGATTTTTTGTACCATGGACCAAGTAGTGTGGCACAGATGTACTCTTTGTACTATATCATTTTGCAACCTTGCATTACAAGCCAAGCAAAGGATTAGGCTCTCAATGAAGGCATGCGCTTCCGCGTTTTCGTTCACACCTGTGACTGCTAACCTTTCAGACACCTTCTTTAGCCGGTCCTGTAGCAGACACAACAACAGGATAGCTTGGGCCATCATATTGTCCTCTTTGCTAACTTCCCATGTGAAAACCTCAAAAGGGAGTAGCATCTGTATCAGGCATTTGACTAGGCCCCATTTCTTTGCATCCATTTTCATGGCTTTCTCAATTGCATCCCCTCCTCTTTGAATGACATAGTCGTTGATCTGTCTGTATTGTCAAGCATAGGTTGAGTTCCAACATGTTGGCACCTCCTTTATGAAGGCTTTAACTGGAACTCTATTGGTGCAATCAATAGCCCTCAACTGCTTCCGGGCTTCAAAAGAATGGATGAAATGAATGCAGATTCTTCTGCAGTTAGTCAGTGTGTTTCTGACTATGTTTTCTTTTTTTAGAAACTCTGACAACACCAGGTTGATGCAATGCACCAAACACAGGGCCCTGAAAGAACCTTGACTATATTACTGCCATTGTCCAGGGCAACAAATCCAATTCTGAGACCTCTGGGCTTCTGCCACTCACACACCTTGCTGTTAAATTCATCCAAGATGTTTGCACCTTTATGGTATTTTTCCATGGCGAACATGGCTACTGTTGTATGCCGCTAAATGCCCTTAAAAGTATCTTCAGCGCTGAGACCTGCACATAGCTCTAGCTGAGCCCCTGCAAAAGAGATCCAGTGTGTGCAGTGATACACATGTAATCAGTTGCTTGACAACTGGCCCATATGTCTATCATTGGGTGGATGGCGAGAACAGCACTTTGCTGCAAAGTTTGTCCAACCACTTGCAGCAACTCATGATGGAGGGCTGGAGCAACAACTCTGGCAAAATAGGTCCAACTTGATAACTACCATTTCGGGGAGATGGGCGACACAAATTCTAAAAGCCCCACTCCTTCCGCAAAAGAAAAACAGAGGAGGTCCAGCACTAACATTTTATCCATCGTCCCATTATAGAAATGTGTCATTGGGTGGTGGCGGTCGTAGGGCTCCTCCTGACTAAACAGTCTCATAATAATAGCCTGGATCTTCTTCTTTTCTGGGGCCACTGATGCAGGCAAGTTCTGAGAAGCAGGAGGTGGTAGACTCAAAGTGTGTCTGCACTGTATACTGTGGTGTCTCCTTATGGCTCTGTGGGGCATATTTATACTCTGCTTGTGTCAGATTTGCGTCATTTTTTTGATGCAAATTCGGTGCAAAACTAACACCATATTTATATTTTGACGCTAGACCCCGCTAACGTCAAAATATCTCAGTGTGCGTCATTTTCTGGATGCGTGAAACCGCCTTGCGTTAATGACATGCAAGGTAGGCGTTCGGGTCCACAAAATGACTTAAACACCTGTGTGCCATATTTATCCAACAGTGCAAAAATCCCGCACGGCTGGTAGACAGAGTCGGAAAATGGCGCACATCCCGATTTGCGTCAAAATCAACGCCTGGGTCATGGCTGGCGTTAAAATGGGGCAAACACACCACTACATAAGTAAAACTCACAGAAGCAACATCAGAGCTCCAAAAGGAAGACATGGAGGTGCCTTTCATTCAGCATGCACAAAGACGCAGAGCAGAGGAGCAACAGCAGCAGCTTCCACCACACCAACAGGGGCACCAAAGGCAACTCCGAAGCCAGGAGAGGATATTCCAGACCAGGACAACCCTTCAGGGCCTCAGGGAACATGACATCATCCAGAGGTACAGACTAAAGTGGCAAGCCATACAGCAGCTGCTCCACCACATTAAGCCACCGTTGGCACCCAGCTTGCAGACACCCCACATCATTCCAACCAGAGACTAAGCTGCTAACTGCCCTCCACATGTTGGCAAGTGGCTCTTTTCAAACCACTGGTGCCCTGGTTGCCGGGATCTCACAGCCCTCATTCTCTGCCCTCCTTCCTACCCAAGGTACTGGATGCCATCATTTCCCTCACACCCGCCACATCAGCTTCCCCAACACACAGCAGAAGCAGCAGGAGACCAAACAGGGCTTCTATCAAATCAATGGCTTCCCACACGTGCTTGGTGCCATTGACTGCACACATGTACAGATTGTGCCACCTTCTGCAACCGAGCATCTATACTGCAACAGGAAGCACACACACTCCATCAATGTGCAGGCCATTGTGGATCACCGAGGAATGATCACCAACATTGTGGCAAAGTATCCTGGGAGTGTACATGATTCATTCATCTTCCGCCACTGCATCATTAATCAACACTTCCAGGTTGGACGATATGGAAATGGCCTACTTGTTGGTAAGTGCAGAAACCTAGTTTTTATTCACACTGCACAGCAACCCTGTAGGACACACAACACATACACCACTACATTAACACGTGGCCAGGAAGACACTGAGGTTGTGACATTGCTAGTCATGTTTGATATCCTGACCCAATGGGATACACACCTATGGACAAATGACAGATGCAAATAACAACAGATGCCCCTCCAGAGCCACAAGGGACCAATTCAAAACCACACGGTGACAATGACATGGCCTTAACTGGCAGTACAACTTGGAAGATGAATCTTTCAATATCATATCAATAACACTCAATCACACACCCTTCCAAGCAATACGTACTGTGTAAGGGGTGTGTAATGTGTTTGCTGCAGGTTAAACACCATGAGACACATAGCATGATGATGCTGACTTTAATGAAAGTGACATGGAATCATTGAGCCAGTACGAACATCTCACATCACTCCTGGGGTGACATTGCCCGCTACCAATAAGGAAGTGGACTGTGCTATGAACACATATTGATGTGACACTAATGCAAAGTGCGCACTGCTACACATACGGATTGAGACAATTACATATCTACATAACAGATGTACAGGCACATGGACCTTCTGACACTTAAACCTTCACCCCCACAACCAAGTTAGCCAGCTTACCTGGAGCAGGATCAGTAGTGTAGGTACACGTTTACTCATGAGCCAACTCGGTGAGAGCACAAAATATAGGTTTTCATATAACTTGTCACACATGGGATATTTGTGCATTGTCAATTGTGAACACTTTAGTGCTGCCAACTTATGGAGATGTGTTGTACATTGTCACCTAGCCAAATCAAAGGGCCTCACTGTTTATTTTCACATGCTATTACATAATTTGAATTGGATGCAATGTTCAGCCCATAGAGTGCAACCGTGTTATCAACACAGTGGAATCAATTCTGTGTGTGGATGTATCATGTCACCTTCAGTGAAGGCACATGGACACATCTTTCATATGACATAATGCATGGGACATACACAATGAGCTGCAAGTTTACAAATATATTGCTGATATCCGGTCAATCAGCCAAACACCATTTTGATAATTAAACAACCCAATGCTGAAAGAACGTCCTAGAACCCTAGGATCCCACACAATAACACAAACACAAATGAGTCACAGGCGACACAAGATAACAACTGCCATGGAAAGTGATAATCAAGGTGCAACAAACATCCAAATAGTTACACTCATTTTCTCTTTCAGCTGATCAGGGTTATGGGATCCAGCCATGGATCATGACCCCATTTGCCAACCCAAGCACAGCATCGGAATGTGTCTATAATGAGGCACATCGGAGGACACGCACCATAGTAGAGAGGACTTTTGGCATCCTGAAGTCCAGATTCCAGTGCCTCAACATCAGCGGAGGCAGCCTCCTATATTCACCTGAAATGGTCTGCAAGATCATTTTGACCTGTGCCATCCTGCACAACATTTGTGTAAGGAGGAACATTCCCCTCTATGAACCAGACCCACAAATGCCTGAAAAGGAGGATGAGGAGGATGCTGTTCATGAACATGAGGGGGACCATCCAAACACTGCTGCAGGATTGCGTTGGAGACAACACATTGTATAAAACTTCTTCTAACTATAGTCACCATCACCACTTTGTTAGTATATGTCATTAATCACCTACCTTCATCACTCAATCATGCTCTGGGTAATTATTTATGCATCACATGATCCCTAGGAATCATAATCAGAGTTTAGCCTCATGGAGCATTGCAGAAATACAGATTAGGATACTGAAAAAGCCACATCACATTTGATGGGGATGAATGTACACCCAACATCACACACAGTATGAATGACATATGTCCTGTCTATTTCACATGTGAAGGCCAATATCAGAGGACCACAGCTATGACACACATCCATGTTGCCAACATTGTTCATTGCAGCACATGAAACACAAGTAAGACACCATAAATCATAAGGTAAAAAAGTGTTTTCAAACATGAGGCAGTGGACGTGCTATTGCATTGGTAACAGGAATGTCTGACCAGACCCTTGACAGCAGTAAGTGTGACATCAGCTATCTGTGCAAGGAGCATGTGTGACAAGGAGTCCATCTAAGCTTAAAATGGAAAGCACGAGTGCCCCAGGTATGACAAACATTCCTCACAAGACATTCCCTGTGCAGTCCATCCCAGGTAATAAGTCCTGCCTCTGACATGTTTTAAGTCTCTCCCCACCCTCCTTTAGGGGGCCCTGTAAATGGACTATCTGTACCCTGATAACCTTCTTCCACACAAACCCAGACTCCCATTCTCACTCCTGTGTGCTTTCCTCTTCAGTATGGCGTGCCATAGTCATAGTTCATCAGTCTACATGGACTTTAGGTCCGATAATGCACTGCCTGGTAGTCGGTAGGACCTGTAATCAGCTGCCCAGTGCTTCTCATGTGAAAGGTCCAGTTGGCCCTTTGAACTTGATTCTCAACTCCAGGACTTGTGAGAGACTGAAGCTGCACACACTGTTGTAATTTAGTAGCGATTAGATTAAGCATTAGCAGAAGACATCTTGTATTTAGCAACTATTGGGAACATTTCGCGGAATCCATTTTGTATTCATGGCAGCCATTATCTCTGCCACATGCTGCCATGTGCTCGCCATGTGCTCTGTCCTACCTTCCTGTTAACTACTCTTGATAATCTGTCTAGTGACAAGTTATATTTAGCATCCATCACTTTCTCACATGCCTAGTAAGATCTGCAGCTGTTAGTAATTAGTAGCAGACAGTAATGTGTCAACTAGTCCTTGAAAACTGTTAGCCCCTCCTACCTGTTGACTGTGCATTTCCATATGACCTTATATGTATATAAGTCTTGCTTCTATAATTGTACCACCTTCTTTTAGCCCCTGCCTGGGTATAAAAGGACCATGCTCTCTTAGTTCAGTGTGCTACTTCAAACATTACCGAAGGGTGCTGTTTGAACTGTAGTACCACCTCATGAGGTTTAATAAACTTTGTCTTTTATTTCAGTTTCTGTGCCAACTTCTTCCTATATGGTCTGAGGACTTTGTGCAGAGAAGGGCGAACCCCTTGCACTAGTAGGCCTTGCTGAGGCTTACTTTGACAAATTGGTGCCCAAACAGGGACTCATCAGCGACTCGGATGCCCGACGGATTGGTCGCAATGAAGGATTGGGGTCTCCAATGCCTGAGGAGACCTGAGTCTTGGCAACCACAGCGTTTTTCCCTTGTTTCTGATTTGACCATCCAGGTGGTGCCGGTCCTCGACTGAGATCCTTTTTGTTCACTCGTAATGCAGTGACCATTTGGTCGATTTTAGAACTTGGCTGTTGGAATCTGGACGCCCTGTGATTGGTAAGAGCCGTTTGCTGTGGGTTTTGATGCCTTTGTTTCACCACTTACTGTGGCTCTCGTGTTTTGGGTGACTAGTCAATTTGTGTCCTTTGAATTGATATATAAATTGCAATTTATATAGGCAGGTAATGAGGAGAATTTTCTTCAATTTAATTTTGATTTGAACGCCAGAACCAGGATGGCGGGAACGGGTGTCGTGGGGCCCCTGGGGGCCCCTGCACTGCCCATGCCACTGGCATGGGCAGTGCAGGGGCCCCCTAACAGGGCCCCAGTGAAAATCGCGACGGGTGCTACTGCACCCGTCGCACCCCTGCAACTCCGCCGGCTCCATTCGGAGCCGGCTTCATTGTTGCAGGGTCTTTCCCGCTGGGCCGGCGGGCGCCCTTTTGGCGGTCGCCCGCCGGCCCAGTGGGAAAGTCGAAATGACCCCCGCGGTCTTTTGACCGCGGTGCGGTCTTTCGACGGGGTTACTTTGGCGGGCGGCTTCCGCCGCCCGCCAAAGTTAGAATGACCCCCTGTATTTCTTTGTTGTTTTGATTTAGATAAATGGCCAATCCATGTTTGGCGTAACATTGCCATCAAGTAACACACAGGATCCCTGCCATCATGGTGTCATAGGGGGCATATACGGCTGTGGGTACACTGTCAATGTGGCATATGTAACCTACAGACAACACAGGCCCACATATAATGGACCATAGAAAGCACAATAATTCCTGAACTAAGACCCAACCCACATGAGCATCACACAGTCACTGATTGTCCCTTGATGCACAAGCCACAATACCTGAGTGACTGGTATTGCAGTGCACCAGGAATGTGGCTTTGCATGTCTCTCATAACAACAAATGAAGAAATGGAGCACCCTCTAGAAAGAATTCTGCACAAAACTGAGTACTCATGTTTGTCACCACATGATTTTTAGGGCCAGTGCATGTGTGCATATGTTTGTCAATCATTGGAGTGACAGGGTCAATATATGTTTGCAGTAGTATATCTTTTGGGGTGCAGCTCTATCATCTAAAATGTCACACACAGTAATTTTTTGTTCCAAGTTTTGTACAGTGAGCAGACATTGAGCACTTTTCATCCTTACATGTGTTACAGGTGGACCAGCCCCCTAAACAATTGGAGAAGTGGTTCGTTTTGCGGACCCAGACAAATCCAGTAAGTGTTGATATGGTAGTTCTGTGTAGTGTTTGCAGCTGTTGTGTGATTGACTCCTGTGTGTTGGACTCATTGCAAGGTATGATGTGCTTGCACATGATCTGATATGTGACTTGCCTGGAGTTTGACATTTTGTTCCATGTTTGAGTTGGACAATCAGTGGCGGAGAGTCATATTTTGGGATTCTAGTGCTGTGCTATAGTCATGGGCAGGTGAACAAGGTGATAGTTGTTGCTACATTTATGCCAATGATAAATTAGGAGGTGGCCATGTTCATGATTTAGTCAGCAAGTCATACCCTGATACACACAGACCAGATGCTGAAGTATTACCCACAGACTTGAGCCTCCTTGTTAACTAATAAACATGAATGACTGTACGTTTGACTTCCTAGCAGCATCTGGCTCCACATGTTGTGCTACGTTTATGTGGCACCTGAGTAGAATGTCATAGGTGTGCATGCAGGTCAAGAACAGATGGCTGCTTGCGTCTATGTGCTTGTTTTTGGAAAGGTATTAGTGAGATCTAATGATTTTGACAATTGTCCTCAATTAGGAACATAAACGTGGATGTGATTGTCCAATGTTTGAGTCAATCCTATTTGGCAGCCCTCCTTACCTATGGTGGACTGACTAAACCCATGGACAGCTGTCCAAAGATTCCTGGCTGTCCTTGATGTTTGAAAGTATGAGTTGCATGCCCATCACCCCCTGAGGCACAGGGTTAGGGTTATGAAATATGTGTACCTAGGTGTGAGGATCCCAGTGTAGAAGACAGACATGTAATTCCAACATTCATTTGTTCCAACCTAGGATACCCCCTCATGATTAGCAACTGCATACCGTCCAGGCAATTCCACTGACAAATCACAGATCTTGTGGGCCTTGATTGTCATCCAGAAGATATTCATTAGTTGGCCTGTCACATGGGGAGTACTTGCAGCATTTGTTATGTGACTATTGGCAGAACAATGATGCGCAGATCATTTAAGTAAGTACACAGCTTTTTGAGAATTGCTGGGCTGTTAGATAGGAGATGTGTAGGCTGCGTTGGCATGTCATTCCTCAGGGACATTCCATGATCTGTACTGTGATTTGGACTGTTTAAGCTTATTTTGAGGAAGTGTTAGAATATCATCAGTAGATGTATCACACAATAATGTCACTGACGTTTGGCTTTCTCTATTTTTACAGCTGCCAACATGAATGCCCATCAGGTCAGGGAATTCCAGAGGCGGGCGATGTATTACCGCCACATACTGTATGTGGAGTCTGGGTGTCTGGGTTCCGCAATATGGCACGGCGTTATCGGCATGAGAGAGCCACAGAGGTCTGGAGGGCATTTGCCCAAGGGGGGGGCATCCTTGCCCACAACAGCCACCACCACCAGCACAACCACTCCGACCACAGTCACACAAAGGATGACAGCCACTGTTGCAGGTCCCTCTACCTCATCAGCTCCAGGCCCACAGACAGCAGCTCCTGCACATCCCCCTCCAAGCACTGCACTGCACTGGCACTAGCACTACCATCCACTAGTGGCACACAGACAACCCCTGCTGCAGTGAAAGACAATGCAGAATTTCAGCAAATGAGACGTGACATGCAACGGATGTTGCGCAGGATGGACTGGCTGCAGCAGGAGGTGTCCCCTAATAGCAGGAGACTGCATGGAATAAAGAAGATCCTGAGGAGGGCAAACTTGTGACTTTGTGACCCTCAGCCATGATTCCCTTCGCTCCCTCCTCTTTCCTGGTTCTTATATTTACTAGGTTTAGGGGGCTTACTGTTAGGTTAGAATAGGCTGTTAGTTTAGTTAGTATAAGTGGGTTGGGGGTGGAGGGGGTTATGTTATTACATGTGTTATTTTTATGGGTGGGTGGGTGAGGGATGATGTTGGGGTTTATGTGTATAAAAAATACAAAAAATACAAACAAAAATATATTTAAAAAAATTACAAAAAAATATATATTTGTTTAGGATAAGATAGTATGTGTTTAGGTTAGTATATGTTGTCCTACATGTGTCCCGTCATATAAGGGGATGGGGGGTTTGATGTTTAGAGTGTTTAGTTAAATGTGATAGGTAAGTTTAGATTAGAGTAGTTGGGGCCAGTTGTGGGTAATGTGTAGTTAGGATAGGCTAGGTTAGTTAAGCTGTTTCCCCTAGTTTTAGTATCCTTTTTATTGTTAAATAAATATTTAGGTACTCCTTTACAGTATGTGTCATATGCTTTGGGATCAGGACCTTGGCATGGGTGAACAGTGTCAATTTAGTATTTGCATTTGTGTTCCATCCTGCATCCAAATCCCATTATTGACATGGTTATTCACAATTCCTAATGTGCAGTCACATTGGCAGCTACACCAAACTTACTTCTCAATACATCTGCCATTCATTGCACCCACCACTCAAGGTTACTATGGTTCCCAATGTTTGTTAAGTTTGGTTGCATGTTTTAAATCTGTCATCGTTTGAGACCTGATTTGGAATGTTGGCCACTGTGGTACGTCTGCCGGCAGCCTGATGTTCATGTGAACCCTGATAAGCTGAGTGATGTTATATTCTTATGTAATACTGTATACATAAATCACACCTATCATTTCTTACATTGTACTCCCAGGTTACATATTTGTCCATACACTCGTACACATCCATTCCTGCTGTATGGTGTGAGTGTGTGATGAAAGTTTATAGTCAGATGTCACATACATAAAGATTGTCTTGAAGGGAATGTTGGCCACATTGATTTTCAGCTTATACAAACCTTGAAGCGGACTTTTTCAGTTAAACACAACATTATACTGTTTGTTTTCAATTTACTTCAGAAATAAGCCTCAGGAAGCGCAGGTGATGATACAATCCAGACCCCAGTGCATAGTAATCAGCCCACAAAATTTCAATGCAGTTGTATTGACATTATATGGCCATTGACATGTGACATACATCACTAATCTCCTACACAGTTGATGTGTCACATTACACAGAGACAAAGTGGTTGTGTAAGTGCTATTTATTTTAAAGTGCTGTAGTGCAATATTTACATAGTCCAGGATTGTGAGTCCACCAGTGTGACGCCTTCTATTGTGATACTACATAGGTGCAATGGGACATGTCATTGGACATGCTGGGGTGAAGTGTCATACAGTGCAGAGGAACATGAATTGCCAATGAGGTAGTGAGAGACAATCACAGAGCAGAGAGTCAAGGTAAACAGTGGGCTGGAGAACAGTGCATGTGAGCAGCTGTTGCAAGACTGGCATGTTAACAAGCACAGGACCTAGGATATAAGTGCCAAAGTGGCATGGACTTGTGCTACAGGGTACTCTTATGGGTGAAGGTGATCTGTTCCACATCTTCATCTTCTGATGTGTGTGTCGTCTCCTCTGCCCTTGGTGGTGGTGGGTTTGAAGGGGCAACACACACTTCAGTGTTTGAAGACATGGAGTCAGAAATCCCTGTGGCTGCCAACTGTGGGGCTATTAAGGGCAGTACTCCAGCAAGGAGGAGCTGCTGGTTCTTAAGGATAGCAGCTACATCACTGTGGTAGGCAGCCAGGTCGGCCCTGAGGGGGTCATGATTGCATTCGTGCACACAGTGAAAGGTTTGGGGTGTGAGGTGTTGTGGCAACTCCCTTACTGCAGTGGTGAATTCCTTTACACTTTGTTGTAGTCCTTGCAGGATGGATGTTAGCGCTTGCATGGCTGCTGCCTGTTCTGCAGATGACATCATGCACGAACGCATCACCTCAAGGCTGGCTGCCATATTTTGCATCCCCACCCGCACCTCCTTGGCCAGCTCCCGCTGTACTCCAACTACAGTCCTCTCAAAGGTGGTGCCAGTGTCCTCAGAGTCCTCAGCTGGGTTGGAGCTGGCAAGTAGTACAATTGGGGTCGTGGGTGGGTCCTCTGTGATGGCTGCTACTTCTGTGCTCCTCCTTGCGACTGAAGGTGGGATCTGGAGGGTTCCAAGGACATCTTGGAGGGTCTGCTGGCTAATGTTTATCAGCTCGTCATCCATGTCATCAGGGAAGTCCAGGACAGGCATATCCCCAGGAGAGCCATCGTCCTCTTCAATGAGATATTGTACAATTAGGGGCATACTTATACTCTGTTTGCGCCGAATGTGCGTCAAAAAGTTTGCCGCACATTCGGCGCAAACCGTGCACCATATTTAAACTTTGACGCCCGAGGCCTCGGACGTCAAAATTCCTCCGTGTGAGTCATTTTTTGGATGCGGGAAACTGCCTTGCGTTAATGACATGCAAGGTAGGCGTTCCCATCCAAAAAATGACTTTAAGGCCTGTGCGCCTAATTTATACTCCCACATCATTTTAATGCACAGGAGAGGGTGGGCCTTAAAAAATGGCCACAGCCTGGTGTGTGCCGTTTTTTAACGCCTGGGTCAGGGCAGGCGTTAAGGGACCTGTGGGCTCACTTACATGGTCTCTGACCATGGAAGGAGTCCAGAGTTGCCCTTCCCTGCCCCCAGGGACACCCCCTGCCACCCTCGCCCACCCCTATAGGACACCCATGGATGGAGGAACCCATCCCAGGTAAGTACAGGTAATGTGATGTAAGTATTTTTTTAATTCTTTTAAAGTGGCATAGAGGGGCCTAATTTGGACCCCCTACATGCCACTGTGCCCAATGACCATGCCCAGGGGACAGAAGTCCCCTGGGCATGGTCATTGGGCAAGGTGGCATGACTCCTGTTTTTGCTAAGACAAGAGTCATTTCAATAGGGGGTTGTGCGCCATAAAATGGCGCAAGTCTGGTTTGAGGCATGATTTTTGCCTCAAACCTGACTTGCACCATTTTTTGACGCACAACCCCCATTTTCCCCTACGCCGGCGCTGCCTAGTTTGAGTAATTTTTTTTTACTCTGACCAGTCCGCAGCGCTGGCTAACGTAATTCCTTAAATAAGGTGCCCGCATGGTGCGTAGGAATGGCGTTAGCCGGCGGTGAAACTTTTGACGCAAACCAGCGCCGGCACTGGTTTGCATCAAAAAAGTATACTGTAAATATGGGCCTTAGTGTGTCTGTGTTGTGGCATTTGTAATGTGACATTCCTGACTTCCTATTAGTTGCACATTGTGATCTTGGTTCCTGTTCATTGTTACTGTCATTAACATTAGCATTCTCCCAGGCCTATGCCCCACCTGCATGTCACATGTAGTGTGGGCAGTTTGGGGAAATGTCTGTGTCACATCCTCAAGGTGTACGTTCTGCCCAAATTGTATGTTGCCACCTTATTGTGCTACTCAACCCTCCGTCTACTTCCATTATCAGGGTGTGGCCTTGCACTGGCTGTGGGTGTTCTGATGGCCCTTGCACCACACTTAACAATCTGGAGCTGACCCAGTCTCTGATATTTCACATCCACCGATATGTTGCTGAGGCCTATCATATACAATTTATATCATTGGCATGGCAGGATACGGGTGTCAGCATTGGTAGTGTGTACTGCTGACGTTGGGGAATGTGTGCTACATTGGATTGCACTGATGGTCCTAGCAGTGTTCCATTTCTTCTTATGACTGTGCGGGTGTGTTTCACTAGCTAGAAATGTATGTCCTCCCTCTCAATGCTGTTGTCTTAGCACTATGACACTTGAGATGTTGCTTGGTGGCATTGCAGCTATTGTAACACAGGCACAGGGTAGACCCTGACATGTACAGCATGTACAGCATTACTGCTGTGTAATTACAATACCTGATGCTTGTAGCCCCTATAGACATGAGCATTTGACAGGATTTGCCCATTTTTATTGATTACAGGGGATTGATAACGTTGTCATCCTGAACCCTCTATTTCGGGTGTGTTTGATCTATGGGCACGTAACTGCCATTGGCTACTTGACTTGCACATGCAGCAGAGGTGGTAGTGGCAACTGTTGTCAATGGTACATGGCACTTGCGAATATGGCCTGAGACTGGAAATTGAGACCTAGTTCTTGTTGTGGCAATACCAGCTGTTGTGTGACAGCAGGCCAGTTTTACGTTGTACCCTACCCTCCTGGCCTGGCTTTGCCTTTCCAAACAGACTTGGCATGTCAGAGTACCCCCATGCAAAGGTTGTTGGTGTAGTGTTGTGCTGTGCCCCAGGTTTCCCCTGCACAGCCCATGCACCCGTGCCATGCCTCTTTGCCCTTTCCACTACCTAATTATCATGGCTTACATGCATTGTGTAGTAGGTATGCCCCCGCTTGCAGTTGACAATTAGGCATTTTTGTTCCCCACGCCACTTACCCTGCATCTGTGTTGTATCCTGGTAGTCTGTGCTGTCCTTTCCTTGAATCATTGTGATGATCTCACCTGGGATGACTGCTGCCACCATCTCCTCCATGTGGTCCAGGGCCTTCTGCGGTGCTGGACTCCCACCTCCAGTCTGCAGTGCTGCCTTCCTGTTCCTGGCCATCTTTTCCTTGGTCCTGAGTTTGCAGTCATGCCAGCGTTTCTTGCACTCGGTGACCGTTCTCCGTATTTCTGCAACACTGTTGATCTTATCGACAATGTGTTGCCAAATTGCCTCTCGCCTCCCAATTGGCAATTTAGAGGTGACAAAAAGTTGATGCTGGTGTTCCGTCACCTCTTTAACCAGTATTTCATTCTCCTCTGCACTGAACCGACACTTCCTTTTCTTCTTCTCCCTCTCCTGGGTCTTGTGTGGGCCCTCCTGGCTGGTTCCTGGTTGGTTGTCATCTTCCTGGGGTCTCTCATGGCTTCTGGAATCCATTTTGGTGTTCCTTTGCACATTTTGCTGTGTTTGTGCCGCTTTTTGATGCTATTGCATCAAAAAAAGGCGCATATCCGGTTTTTGACTTCGTAAACCAGATTAAAGTCATTTTCACCGCGTTAACGTTGTTTTTCTTTACGATGTGGCGCAATGGTTTGAGTAAAAACAAAATGACTCTAAACCGTAGTTTGCACCGCCGATCGTCAAAGTATAAACTTGACGCCGGGTGGCGCTAAGAAATTGCGTTAACCGGCGTTAAACTTTTTGACGCAAAACTGCGTCTGCACAGTTTTGTGTCAAAAAGTATAAATATGGCCCTAAGTCCTGTGCCATTTTGTGGTCGTAAAGGTGGGTGATGCTGTCACACTGCTGGTGACAGGGCTGCTTTCCATAAAGATGTCACCCTTTTCTTCTCTGACCTCTCAGCATGATTGGAGCATCTGTTTCCTGTCTCTCCTCATCTTTACCACCATCTTGTTTGTATTTTTTAAGGTTCTCCTCCCACCAGATTGTGTGATGTTTTTTTCACATGGGTTGTTTGACCTCCAGTACCATAGTGTGAACTAGGCTTACCTCTAGCTAGAACACTTATGTGGGAAATGGAGCATTTTGCAATGTTCTCCTCCTGCTTGCTAATCATAAAAAGTTCCAAACTGAGGAGTAGTACTTTCATAGTGTAATTCAAAAAAAGAGGACAGGGAGATTAATGGTCCAGTGTACAACCTCCAGGATATAACCAATGCAACACATATAAGGTACACTGTTCCAACAAGAAAAAAGGAAACTCAGGGAAACTCTTCTGTTAGAAGCAAAAGCCCTCACACATCCAATAGGATATCATGCTTCATCATTGGGCATGCCCTTCGTCAGACCGGCGCTGCAATGTCTGACGGGCCCCCCTATGAAGGGGGCTCTTAACTGGAGATCTTTTTCCCAATGTATCTGTGCCGTGGTCAGTCACAACCTACAGGTACAGGTAGGATAGGGGAGCAAAAAAAGAGTAAAATTGGCTCAAAACCTAGTAAGTCAACATCAATTTTATTAGATCAGAAGAAGGTTCAGGCCAAGATTAAAAAATAGAAAAGGGAGAGTGCAGGAAGAGTTTTCTGAGGAAAAACAGACGAGGAGAGAAGGACACTATCCTACTCCCTCTTATAATGGGTCGACATGTTTTGCGTCTCAAGGGTCACCAAGGATCCAGTGACCCTTCATCAGGACCAAAACAGTACCTAAACCTCTCCTTATAACAACACACAGACTTCAATATGTCTCAGATTGATCAGTATGCTAGGCTCCGGTCACTTACTTCAACTAACTGCACATCTGGCTAGTCTAGTCAAAAGGTCGCCCTGTGAAAAAATAATAAAACAGTGACAAACATCCAGAATTCAATGTATGCCACGAACTGCCATGCACACGCAACAGTTGGGTTTCTACACTACCTTTGAGGACATTATCACTTTTGTCTCACTGAGTGCCACCCAACTGTTGTGAAGGTTTGAATTTTTAGATGCTGTGAAATTATCCATCGTCATCCTAGGTTAGATAAAGGAGTAAAAATACCCAAAATGTATTAGTCCATTAAAGCCTAATAGCCCATTAATTGCTGTATAGTTAGTTCAGATTGTGTTAGTGCTTGTGTTTCCTACATAATACTGTTCTGTTACATACATTTCCATGGCTACTGGACAGCATTTTGCTCCTCTGAATTACATCTACCCTTTCTTTCATAGTTTCCTAATCCCTACACAAATATTGCCTAATTAAATTTTGAGTTATTTTATCATGGCTTTTACAGAAGGTCAAATAGGCACCTTCATCTGTCCTAGGGCCGTTTCATGAAGCGTGCGCTGGCTCCGCTCAGGGACAAATGCCTTTATTTTTGCGTTGGCGGTGTTTAAAGATCATATATGATTTCTCAGAGTTCATACATAAACTTTACAGAGAGGAAATCACAGATTATTGTTTCCGATTTATGCTACATGCATTTTATGCATCGATGCAGAGAAAATCTGAATTACAAGTATGAACTTTAGACACAGTGGCCCATATTTATACTTTTTGACGCAAACCAGCGCCAGTGCTGGTTTGCATCAAAAAATTAACTGCCGGCTACCGCCATTCCTACGCGCCAGACGGGTGCCTTATTTAAGGATTGACGTTAGTCGGAGCAGCGGGCTGGTCTGAGTAAAAAAAAATGACTCAAACCAGTCAGCGCCGGCGTAGGGGAAAATGGGGGTTGTGCGTCAAAAAATGGTGCAAGTCAGGTTTGAGTCAAAAATCATGGTTCAAACCGAACTTGCGCCATTTTTTGACACACAACCCTCATTGAAATTACTCCTGTCTTAGCAAAGACAGGAGTCATGCCCCCTTGCCCAATGGCTATGCCCAGGGGGACTTCTTTCCCCTGGGCATGGCCATTGGGCACAGTGGCATGTAGGGGGGCCCAAGTTAGGCCCCCCTATGCCACTTTAAAAAGTTTTAAAAATTATTCTTACCCCAACTTACCTGTCCTTACCTGG
This sequence comes from Pleurodeles waltl, assembly GCF_031143425.1. NCBI lineage: Eukaryota > Metazoa > Chordata > Amphibia > Caudata > Salamandridae > Pleurodeles > Pleurodeles waltl. The sequence goes on from NC_090442.1 coordinate 525,194,280, forward strand.
GATGTGTCCCCCCATCCATGGGCGTCCTCCAGGGGTGGGCGAGGGTAGCAGGGGGTGTCCCTGGTTGCAGGGAAGGGCACCTCTGGACTTCTTCCAGGGTCAGAGACCATGGAAGTGGGCCCACATGTTCCTTAACGCCTGCCCTCACCCAGGCGTTAAAAAACAGCGCAAATCCGGATGTGCGCTGTTTTTTAAGGCCCGCCCCCTCCTGTGCATCAAAATGGCGTGGGAGTATAAATGAGGCGCACAGCCCTTAAAATATTTTTTTGTATGGGAACGCCTACCTTGCATGTCATTAACGCAAGACGGTTTCCTGCATCCAGAAAATGACGCACACAGAGGGATTTTGACGTTCGCGGGGTCGAGCATCATTGTATAAATATGGGGCAAGGTTTGCGCTGAATGTGCGTCAAAATTTTTGAGGCACATTCGGCGCAGACAGAGTATAAATATGCCCCAGTGTTTGAAATAACATCTTTACATAGCATTCCCCCAGGTTTTTGCCTTCCTTTGCTAAACCAGGTATTGTTGGCCATAGAACTCGGCTCATTTTAATCCTGCTACCAGGGTAAGGTGCTTGTGCTTTCATTGCCATATACCTATTTAGCGCATTTAATTTACTTATAAGTCCATAGTATATGCTACTACATGTCCTGGTGGGCTACAGCACTCACTGAGCCATCTACTAACGTATATCTGTAAAACATATCTCCAGGCTTGACAACGCAGCCTGGGTGTGTAATTTTGAACTGTCATTTCAAGCTGGCAAAACAAATCTTTTGCCAGGCCTAAACCTTCCTTTTTAATACTTGTAAGTCACCCCTATGTAGTCTCTAAATGCCCATAGGGCAGAGTGCAAGGTATTTGAAAAAAACAGGGGATTTATAATTTATGTTTTACATATCCTGGCAGTGAAAACCTACAAGGACGTCTTTTACTGTGACATAGGTGAACACAGTTTTGCACTATTAACTTTCATAAATGCTAAATTAAGGTTGGGAGTAACTAGAAACATGATTTAATGATTCAGTTTAATAGAATTCAAAATCCAACTTAATGGGCAAGTTGGATTTTATATCACTATTTTGGAAATGACTCTTCTGAAGAGTTTCCATTTTCCTTCCTAAAACCAAAAGGCTTTCCTGCAGTATCCAGCTGTCACCTTGCCCCAGATTGCTCCCCTCTGGTGAGGTGCGTCCTTTTCTCAGACGGTGAGAAAATAGCCCTCAGAGTGCAGAGGAGGACTCATCCCTTCCCTTAACAGAATGGCCTGGGGAGCTGTGCCCAGCCCCTTCCAGAGCTTCAAAGGATGCCTACCTTGTCACAGTAGATGAAGCTCAGACATAGGTCTGCCTCCCCTTCATTTCTTGTCAGGATGGCACCACATCCAATGGGGGTAGAAGAACTGAACAGAACTGTTTTAGGTAGTGGACAAAGGCTTGCTCTCCACCCACAGAATAGCACTGGGTATGAAAGCAGACCTCACAGACCGATCCTCGGAGTACTCTTGGACCTATAAAAATCAGATAAAGGGCTGACCTGCTGTCTGAGGAATCTGAAAGAAGACTGGCCCTGCTCACCTTGAATGAAAACCTCCAGTGGTCAGTTGGCAGCGCTCCTGTTTGAGCACACAGGGGCATACCCTGCTGCTGGCCTCTGTTGGAGTGGGTCTCAACAATCAAATGGTCACCAAGATCGATCCCAGAACCTCAGCTGGTGTTAGAGGAGTGTAGTGCTGCTGTCCCCTAACCTGCAAAATGGAAATGTTGTACCAACATTTCCTGCCTGGAGAATCGAAATAGACCAAGATAGCCACCAAAGCAGCAGCCATCGATGCTGACTGCTGATCAGTTTCAACTTACTGGTTTGCCCACTGAAGGAGATCTGACTTCCCGAAAAGTTTCTAAGTCCCGAAGTAGAAGGCTTCACTGAGGCTGACGCTGAACCAAAGCCATTCGATGTCAAAACCATCCTGGGCACGGACTCCAGAATTCACCCGCACAGATCTGTCCCATCTTTGATGACAACCACAACCACACCCCTGAACTTCAGCAAACCCATCTGTCATTGACGCCCACTTCAGATCCATCTTGCCCCACCAACAACTTATCAGCAACCACTTATTCTCCATAAAAGTTTCTATGTCAGAAAGTAAACTTTCCACCAGGACTAAGGACCCAGTCTAGCACAACCTGATAGCGTTTATAGGCACATTGTGATTTTGGGCACTGTTTTTAATCCAGACTCTAAAAATTCATACCTCCAGTTGTACTGGAGTTTATGTTGTTTTGATGTTATTCTGTTTATTAAAATGTTACCTATTTTTTTAATGGGTTGGGATTTTTCTTCTTTGGTGTTTTCACTTCATTTCTGTTTGAGCACTGCGTAAATACTTCAAACATTACCTCTAGATTAAGCCTGAATGCTTGTGTCAAGCTACCACAGAGTTAAGCACAGGTTTATTTAGAACAAGGATTGTGATTGTTATTTGAGGTGGTTTCTCTCCTCCTTCAACTAATGCTCCACTCTTGTTACAGACAGGCAGTGAGTTTTGTGCTGACCCTGCATAGCTCTTCATAATATAGCTCCTGGTTCCTACATTCTCGAAATTTTCCTCACTTTTGTAAATCACAATTGTAAGTGAAACTGTGAAACCAATAATGACAAGAAATTTAGTTTGAAAAAAACGATAGTGTTCCATTTCCATTTAAGTGAGGTAAAAAGGTAGAGGAGACTCTAAAGGGGAAGTGTAACTGAAAATAATTTCTGAGTAGCATGGGATCAGTAACCAAGGGTGTGTCCTAATACATTTCCTAGTGCCCTGGTGGTCCTTTTGGCCATAGCCATTCTGATCCACTTGCTGGTCATGCTTTTGGTCCTTATGGAAGTTCTGGTTCTCATGGTGGTCGTGTTTCTCTTAAATCTTATGGCCCTCATTGCCCTCCTCATGGCTGGCTTTGTACACCAATTGCCCCTTCTGCTCATCCTCCTACCACTGGTGCTTTTCTTCCTCCGCCAATTAATCCTCCTTATTTATCCTCCCGGATTTGTTCCATCTAGATTTTGGTTTTTACTGTGGTTCGGTCCAGGTGATAGATATCACTGGTCCTATTGGTTGTTATCATCCTCCTTTACTTTCCTAGTCACCTTCTTCCTCCTCACCCTGGTCCTCTTTGCGCTGATGCTCCTTCAAGTCCCTATTATACTCCATTGTCTCCCCTCTTAAACAGCACCGAGACCCTGCTGATCGCTGCCACAGACGACATCAGAACACTCTCCTGAACCATGGAGAGACTGTTACTGTGATTTTCTTTGACCTCGCTGCTGTGTTTGACACCTTACCCCACCACACCCTCATCAACAGACTCTACAACGTCGGGATACCACAAAAACACCCTCAAGTGGCTCACCTCCTTCCTTAGAGGATGCACTCAGAGCATCCGGCTGCCCCACTTTGCCTCCAAACCCAGTTACAACATATGGGGCGTACCCCAAGGATCATCCCTCAGCCCCACTGTGTTTAACACTTCCATGACCCCCCTCACAGACATTGTCAGATCCCATGGCCTCAATATAATTTCCTATGCAGACAACACTTAACTTATCTTCTCGCTCTCCGAAGACCCTTCCACAACCAGAGTTAACTTCTGTGACTCTGTTAGAAAAGGGGTTTCTGGTTGGCGAGGGTATGCATCTAAGCCAGACACAACCCACCCACTCCAGTCAGGGAAAGGGAGTTACACACCCAAGATAACCCTGCTCACCCCCTTGGTATCTTGACACGAGCAGTCAGGCTTATCCCAGAGGCAATGTGTAAAGGGATTTCACAACACACGCAACACACGTGACATGATAAATACACCACAAAGGAAACACAACAACAAGTTATATAAAAAATATATTGCATAAAACATCATTAGACCAAACACAACATGTCAGTAATACCCTGCTATACAAGCAGTTGTTAGAACATCACACAGTTACTAGTACTCTGCAAAAGCCCACAGTGGTCATATAAACACAGACGTCACTGGTATTCTGCAACACATGCATTAGTCAGGTTGTCATAACCATCACCAATGCACATCTCATAATAAAACATATCACCGGAATGCCAGGACATTATCATGAATGCACTATCACCACAAAGTCAAGACATTATCCGATATACAACATCACCTATAATTTTCAAGGGGTGGTAACCCCAGACCCATAGCTGAAATGCAGGAGCTCCTATGCTCCGAGTGGGGAACACATGGGAATAATGTTGGTGGGGCTGATACCTCTGCCGAGGGTCGCCACCTTGGCCCGCTACCTATGCCTCCAACATGAAGAGGATTACGACTCGGAAGGGGGTCGGTAAAAGTGACTGAGCTGGCACAGGAACTCCGTTGAGGTTCTTCTCCCATTCCGGTCAGCATTGCACACCGCTGCATCCAACCCCTACCTCAGGGCTGGTCTCTACCCCAAAGCCAAGGTAATCCATGAAGAGGGCACTGTGAGGGGAGGAAGGGATGTCTCCAGCCAGCCCTGTCTCCCCCTTTCTTAGGACACCGCACGTCTCCAGTAGTCGCATGCCGGGTGCGGCGAGCCTCCTGACCTGGGGCCTCATCTGCTCTAAAGTCAGGCCCTCCGGTCCCTGGACTAAGGGGGGCTCCGACTGGGGAATCTCCTCCCTCTGGCCAGGCCACCCGGCATCCCTCTCCTGATGTGCCCCACCTCTCCCAGCCCAGAAAGACAGTTCAATACAGATGCATCTCTGTGACACCTCCACTCTCCCTATGTACAGGCTGTCTGAAAAGTATTCACAAAGCCTAGCTGTCACTCTGCCTCAGATGTGGATTGGAGGTAGGCTACAAAAATACTAGAGACATAAGCACAGAGAAATGCGCACTTTCTAAAAGTGGCATTTCTATAATGGTAAAATAAATCCACATAGACCAGTAAGCAGCATTTCTCACTACCATTACAACAATGCCAAACATGCCTATGCTACCCCTCATAGATTATACAGTACCACCTAGACATAAGGTAGGGCATTTCCAATGCAATCCTATGACAACGGCAGCACTCACAGTAGTCAGGAACCAAATAGGCTGTTTGCCACTACCAAGACAGACTACACACCTGGGCACATGTAAGGCCTTTTACCCAACCAGCACCCTTCCCATAGGGCTAGCTAGGGCCTCCCATAGGGGTAACTTATATGTGGTAAAAGGGGAGTTCAAGGCCTGGCAATTAAATTTAGATGCCAGGTCCCTGTGGCAGGAAACTGTGCACGCAGGTCCTGTGGTAGCAGGCCTGAGACAGGTTTGAAAGGCTTCTTCTGTGTGTGGCGCAAGCTGCACTGCAGGCCCACTACTAGCATTTAATTTACAGGCCCTGTGTATAGGATACAACTGTAAAAGGGACTTACAGGTATGTTAAGGCCCATATTTATACTTTTTGACGCAAACCAGCGCCGGCGCTGGTTTGCATCAAAATATTTACCGCCGGCTAACGCCATTCCTACGCACCATGCGGGCGCCTTATTTAAGGAATGACGTGAGCAGGCGCTGCGGACTGGTCAGAGTAAAAAAAAAAATGACTCAAACCAGGCAGCGTAGGCGTAGGGGAAAATGGGGGTTGCGCGTCAAAAAATGGTGCAAGTCAGGTTTGAGGCAAAAATCATACCTCAAACCGGACTTGCGCCATTTTTTGACGCACAACCCCCATTGAAATTACTCCTGTCTTAGCAAAGACAGGAGTCATGCCCCCTTGCCCAATGGCCATGCCCAGGGGACTTCTGTCCCCTGGGCATGGTCATTGGGCACAGTGGCATGTAGGGGGGCCCAAATTAGGCCCCCCTATGCCATTTACATTTTTTTTTTTACAAATTCTTACCTCAACTTACCTATACTTACCTGGGATGGGTCCCCCCATCCATGGGTGTCCTCCAGGGGTGAGCGAGGGTGGCAGGTGTGTCCCTGGGGGCAGGGAAGGGCACCTCTAGACTCCTTCCATGGTCAGAGACCATGGAAGTGAGCCCACAGGTCCCTTAAAGCCTCCCCTCACCCAGGCGTTACAAAAATGGCGCACATAGGGCTGTGCGCCATTTTTTAAGGCCCGCCCAATCCTGTGCGTCAAAATGACGCAGGAGTATAAATAAGGCGCACAGGCCTTAAAGTAATTTTTTGGGCAGGAACGCCTACCTTGCATGTCATTAACGCAAGGCAGTTTCCCGCATCCAAAAAATGATGCACATGGAGGAATTTTGGCGTCCATGGGCTCGGGCGTCAACATTTAAATACGGTTCACGGTTTGCGCCGAATGTGCGTCAACATTTTTCAAGCACATTCAGTGCAAACAGAGTATAAATATGCCCCTAAATGTGCCAATTACATGTAAGCCAGTCATACCGATCAGCAGAGATAAAGTGCTCAGAGTACTAGAGCTAACAAAAAGAGGTCAGAAAAAATAGGAGGAGAGTAAAAAGTTTGGGGTGACTCTGAATAAAGGGAAAGGTCCAATAGATGCCATGACCAACACAGCCAACTGCGTGAGAGACAACTGCCTTAAACTCAACTTCAAGACCAAAAGTACCTCTCTTCAGGAAGAAAACGTCCATATGGGACCACAGCTGTTGGCCAGCAGAACTCAGGCCAACACCCACACCAACAGATCATGCACGCAACCTAGGCATCATCCTCGAAAGCAAACTGACCATGAAACAACAAGTCAATGCAGTTGCTCCTCATGCATTCATACCCTTCGCATGGTCGGCAGAATCTTTAGATGGATCCAAGTCAACACCAGAAAGACCATCATCCAGGCCCTCATAACCAGCCGCCTTGACTATGGCAATACCCTCTATGCCAGCATCTCCACCTAGCTCCTTAGAAGACTCCAGACCATAAAGATTGCTGTAGCCAGACTCATCCTGGACCTCTCCAAAAGGACTCACATCTCCCTCACCACAGAAACCTCCACTGGCTCCCCATCCAGAATAGATGACAGTTCTAGATCCTCATGCATGCCTACAAATCCATACACAATCGGCCTACATCAACCACCAACTGAACTTCCATCTACCAGCAAGCCACCTGTATTCCACCTGACTAGCCAATGTGCACACACTCTGCATCTGGTGCAACCACAGATCATGTCTGTAACCTTCATACAGAGAGAGAGATTTAAATTCAAGTAAAGACAATAGGGAGCTGGTCCTTATCAAATTTGCACGAAACACACACTGGACTGACTGCAGCTCTTTAGGAGGTCTGTAATATTTTTCTTGAACTTTATGCCACTTCACAACAAACAGCATTCCATTCATATTCATGACCTGATCTTTTGCCAGAGGGAGCATTGCAAATGCAAAGAATTGGCAAGATCATTTCAAACAAATTATAGCAGATCGTGGAAAGTCACCATTGAACATTTTAAGGAAATAATGCAAGCTAAAAAATACATACTCTATTACATTTATTACAAGACTTGCCAGTCAATAATAGTTTTATAGAAACATATATCATTATGAGGGATCATATCTGTCATTTCGCCTATTATGCTGCTTGAAATATGACATGCTCTCTTTTAGAAAGAGGCAGGAAAAAAGGGGTCTTATTGTATTTGTTTGTCTTTTGCTTGGTGCTTATGTGCATCTTATCTGTTATTTCAGTGTAAAAACTAATTTCAATAGAAATTATATCAACATTCCTGTAAGACTGAAATTATTCAGAATTTATTGGCATGCTAATCAGAGTTTCGGGATCTTTTCTGATCTGAATAACGCTCCCTCATTTCGGATGTGCCTTTGAGCTTAGCTCTGTGACGTAAATCATTCTACCATGAATTTCAAATTTAATAAGGGCACATTCAAAATAATGGAAAATCTAACCAAAGTGCCTTGTTTATTTGCTGAAAAGCGAGTCTTGCTATTCACGAGTTTCCTAAGAAGAGGCCGAATTTACCATATAAAGTTAATTTACAGTAGAGGTCAAAAAACAAAAGAGGGCCTTTTAATTCTTTTAATTGTGGAATGCTTTTATGTTAATCAAATTAGATTCTCAGTTGGCAAGAATGTTACTTAAAAGAGCCATTAGGAAAGAACAAGAAGAGGCCAAATAATTAGGTTTGTAACATGTAAAGTGGCAATAATTATGTTAGATGTTATCATAGCATTTAACGTGCCTTTGCAAAAGTAACAAAGGGGCTAAACGAATAAAAGAAAAAGCACGGTCATTTTCTTTCTCGTACTTGTTGGGCAATGTGCCCGGTCTCCTTTGTGTAATAGTCTGTGCCTTTAGATTTCCTGGCAAGGTTCTATCCCAAAGACATTTCTTTTTGCAGCTATTTTAATCTTCTTAGATCAAAGTTAAAATTGTGTAAAACGTGCTATATTTAGACATGGTCAAAATGCTTGATAGCATTTTCCAGTGCCTTTTAGGCTAAAATTGTAAGGTGTTATACTTTAAAGTCCTGTACTTAACTTAAAGACGTAAAAAGACAAGTGAAGAAAACAGCGATCCTTGTTAGCAGACAGTACATTTGTTTGAGTGCACATCTTCCTCGTGGAATGCCTCAGGATACTGTGGCCCTTATTCTAGTTGCTCAGTATTGGGGCAGCGAAAAAATCATATGCAATTTTACTGTTACCACCCTGCAGAATCACTTCAGCACCGTGCAGTTATGAATAAAACCCCCAGGAATGGGGAATTACCGCATGGAACCAATTTTTAAGTCATAAAACCACCAGGAATCCCGTATTCCATGTAGTTTAATCACATATTTTTGCCAACAGGTGGCGGCAAATGTACCGGACTGTGGTTGCGATGAGGGGAGGTGGGTAGGAGGGGGAATTGGGGACTCAAGGTGGAGCATATGGGGAATCACTGGATGAAAAATCACGTTTTATTCTTCCACAATCAGCAAACCAGGTGAGTAAAAACAAAACATCTCAAAATTATATGGAAGAAATTAATGCATAAAAGCATGTGTTAATTTTGTGCTGCACAACTTTTTAGGCTGTTATGAGTTCTGAGCCTTGGTACCAGCCTGGGAGAGGATACCTGTTCTTCAAAAAGAAGGAATCTGTAACTTCTTTCCCAGCCAGGTACCCGCCAATGACTATGCCTCACATGGAGCTGTGTATTAAATGTCTTTATTCGTCTGTGTGTAACCACAAACTCCACATTCTAAACCTGCATTCACTTTAGCACGCTCTAACACTTACGTCACAATCCTGTGGAGTCTATCAGGAACCAAAAGGGTTCCATCATTAAGAACTCACACAACACTACATCTCCCGCTCTATTATATAAAAAAAATACAATTGTTTTACAAATATATACACAATCATAGTTTTTCAATGAACCTTCGTGGAGCTCTACTTACTCATCCTGATCGTGTCTTTAGAAACTGGGAAACACCAATAAGAGTGTCCATGATCTGCGCTGGTGATGCAGGAACAACAGCAGTCAGGGGTTTTTCAATTGTCCTATCAGAACCAGTCTCTGTGTTGACATTGATATCTGGCAAGTGATGAGCTACATGTCAGAAATGCGAGGAATACTAGACTTACCCAGGACCTTGGGTAATCACCATGTGTCCTTTCCTGGTTACGACATGGAATGGCTCAGCATCAAATGGAGCATTAAACCTATGGTTTCTCGACTGACAGACGAGCACTCAATCTCCTCTAGTGAAGACAATGTCTTTTGCAAGTTGTTAACTTTTACTTTTACGATCCAAGTCTTTGATACAGGTTTCTTCTTCAGTATATGATCTTGTGTTGGTCCTTTGAAGTAACTTGGTCGTCATTGCTCTCCTGAACATCAAATTTGCAGGGCTTTAACCTGTGGACGAGTGAGGAGATGAATAGTAAGCTTTCAGAGTAGAATTCAAGACAGTTTTAAGGTCAAACCTTTCCAAGGCAGCACGCTGAACGGCTTTCCTTAATGTACTCATGAAACGTTTGTCAAGGCCATTAGCCTGTTGCCAAAGAGGTGTATCTGTTGGAAGGTGGGCCATTGTCAGAATTTAGGATTGCAGTACTGCCCCATGTCACAAAGATGACATGTAATCTATTGATGACTTTCTCTTGAGTGATAGATGAAATATTTTCTATCAATGGAAAATGGGAGTATTCATCAGAAAACACCATCAGGTGATGTTCGTTATCGAGAGGACCAACTCTGTCATGCCAATGGGGTGTTGAGTGGTTTTCGATGACAGACAATTGCATAGATTACAGGTCTTCAACTCTTTTTCAACTCTTTCATTGAGATGAGGAAACCAGACTTGGTCTCAGAGAGCTCGTTTTGTGGCAACGATTCCACAATATCCTTCATGGGCCACTTCAACTACCTATTGTCACAGACTCTCCAGAATAACAATTGTCAAATCCCTCAGGATTCCTTCTTGAGTCACGGACAGTTCATCTTTGACATTCTTGAACTTCCAGTATGCACTGTCACTGGCAAGCGGTAGACTGTGCTGATTCCAAGGCTGGTGTGTAATAATGTCTTTCAGTTTTAACATATCACTATCTTGACTCATGGCAGTGACAATTTGCTCAAATGGCAGCTGGTGCGTTTGATTTCACAATGAAATTTATGCAGGCTTCAGCCATCTTCGTGACACTGTATAGGCACTCTGGAGAAGTAGTCAATGAGGTTTTGATCTTTCCCTGGATGGTGCACAGTTGTGTGGTTGTACTCATGTAATCGTAGACCCCAATGTTCAATGTAAGGAGCCATCTTGGCCTTTGGATTGCCTAAGATGGTCAACAATGCTTGATGATCTGTCACAGGTGTAAAAGGCCTTCCGTATAAGAACACATGGAAATGTTCAGAAACCCACACCACTGCTAAACTTTCTTTCTCAGGTTGTGAATAAGCAAGTTGTTTGGGATAAACTTGTGCTTGCATATTTCACAAAATACTTTTGATAGTTTGGGTGTCTGCTGTGCAAGGGTTGCACCTAACCCACCTGAGCTAGCGTCAACAACAACTTTTGTAGGAAGCTTTGGATTACAATATGCCATTTCAGTTGTGTTTTCAATAGCTTGTTTGATTCTTTTAAAGCTTTCCTTGCATTATGTGCCCAATTCAAAGAATCATTCTTTTTCGTCAAGCCTCTCAATGAAGCACTCACAGTGACTCATACGAAACAGCAACAGAAACTGGCCAAGCCAAGGAATGACTGTAACATGGAAACATCTTGCAAGGGACTGGCAGTTGATAATGCTTGCACTCTTGCTGGATCAGGTGTCATACCCCCAACAGAAAAGATATGGCCAAAGAACTTTAACTTTGTCTAATTGAATTCACATTTCTCATCATTCAAAGAGGAAACAGCATCAACCAGTAAATGACAATCTTGCTTGAGATCTTTAACATGCTCCTTCTGGGTAGCTCCAAAAATGAATATGTTATCACTTTAGTTGGAAGCATTCATGACCGGCTGTATGATACGCCGTTTGACATCTTGGAAAATATCTGCATCTGATGACACACCAAAACTTAGTCTTTTATATTGAAATAGACTAATATGTGCAGAAAAAGTTGTAATGTACCTGCAATTCTCATCAAGTTCCAACTGATGATATCCTTTATTTAAATCAAGGTGAAAGAAGATTTTTGAATCATTCTATTGTGTTATTAAATCAGCAGTGTGCTTACCTGGATATTGTTCTCTTTCAGTTGCCTTTTTAGCTTGACGCATATCCACACAGATGCATAAAACTCCTTCACTGCCCTTTTTGAGTTTTACCAGTATGGGAGAAACCCATGATGTTGGACTTGCAGAACACTCAATAATACCATGTGTAAATAATGATTCAAGTTCTTTTTCAAGAGGTTCATGTAAGTAAAATGAAATGTGTCTGTGTCTTCAAACAGCAGGATGGACATCCTCATTAATATGCAATTGTACTTTCATAGTTTTAAGTCTTTCTGAACCCATGAAACAACAAAGGGAAGTGACCTACTATTTCATGATGAGCTTTCATGTTGTGGTTCACTGAGATGGGTCCCATATCAGTAGCTGTGCTGAAACAGAGTAAACAGGCTCTTTATGCCATAACTTGAAACACATGAATGGGCACTTGTACTCTTGTCTTCTTGTGTTTAATTGTTGCTACGAATGAACCTTGACTTTTCAATGGCGTAGATCAGTGGTTCCCAACCTTTTGACTTCTGTGGACCCCCACTTTATTATTACTGGAACCCGTGGACCCCCACTGAATCATTTTTGGAATCCGGGGACCCCTTCACTGAGTCATTACTGAAAGCTGGGGACCTAATCTGTTAATACTATTTAATTTTCTAAGCAGCCGCGGACCCCCTGAGGAGGCTTTGCGGACCCCCAGGGGTCCCCGGACCACAGGTTGGGAACCACTGGTGTAGATGCAGCCCATGTATAAAATTTTGTGTTCAATGACATCAGTAATGGCAATGACGATAGCTCATTATATTTCTCCGCAGGCGTAATGTTTATCGAAGCACCACTGTTGATAATGAAGGGTACTGAACAACCGTTTACTTTCAGTGCAATCTCTGGACAACATTTGAATGACTTTGGTGCTCTTTCATGTCAACTTTTTTTTTACTGGTATTTTTCTTCACATGCGGCCAGTCCAATATGTGCACATTTTTCTGAGGTAAACATTGATACTGCACAATCATCTTCTTCACTTTCAGTAGATATTGATATTGAAGAACTTTTTGAAGATGATTTAGATGACAATCAACTTTGTTTGGTGTCAATTTGTCCCAATTGGTGTTGTCACTTGGCTTGGTCTTGTGGATGTGTGTCGAATGTCACTTCTGGAAAGTGTTGGCCTCCATTTTGTCTTCTTGCCGTGATGCACTTACTTTTTCCTTTGACTTGAAAACCGTTACAAAATGGTTCTCCTTCCCACAACCTTTGCATATCTGTACTATTGGGGTACATTTACCTTCGTGTGGAAATGACAACCCACGACTGAAACAGAACTTTTTTGTCTGTGGAGACATCACCTTGTGTCCTTTAGACTTGTGCTCCTGCTTGCTTTTCATGTTCATCTTCATGTTTTACTTTGGGCACCTCCGGCCTTAATGTCAGCAGCTTGTCGATCAGCATGCTCTCCAGCTCTGACAGCCATGAGAACTTGTTCAAGACTGAGAGTTTGTCTCAGCATTCGTTGTCTGAATGAATCTGATAAGCATCCATCAATAACTCTGAGACGTACTGCTTCCTCATCATTAAATTAATTGAACTTTCAGAGTTTGATGAGCGCACCCAGTATCTCAACCAATTGGTCTATAGTCTCTCCAACTCTTTGTCATTCTTGACTGAAAATGTACCTTTTGTAATATACATTCAGCATTGGACTGAACTTGAGATTCAAAGCTTCTTTAATTTGACAGTATGTAACTGTCAGCTCTCAGCATTTACTTTATGACTTATTTTACACCCTCACCAACAAAATTCTTAACATGTTTGATAATCTTCTTATTATTAATTTCTTCTAGTGCATCAATGGAATGATAAACTCTCTATCCAAGCAGTCCATCTGTTGCCAATGTTCTGCTTTTTGGTGGTATCAAATGGTGGTGGTGGTTTCAGGAAGGCAGCAGCATTATAACTGTTTAGGGAATTGGCTGACAGTGAGAATGGAGTTCTCTCTAACTCCTCTTGACGGTCTTGGTGAACTTGTTTATGCACACCATCTATGAGGCCTTTTGCCCTAATGGCCTCTGTGTCATCTTTGATAGTTGCAGGAAACGTGGCCTCTTTCTTGGTCTCCATTGGAAGAACAGCCTTTGACTCTTCTGATCACCTCTTCAGGTATGGACAGCTCCCTGAGCACAACCCTGGACACTTCTCCTTGGGCCACTTCCCAGTGTTGCAGTACAATGACTCTTTCTGATTAGTTCTGGAAAGCAGATGGCCTTTTCTTATATCAGAATTGCTGTGTTTTCAGGTGTCTTTTTGTGTTTTTTGACACCCGGTTGATCTCTGCCTCACAGCGTTTCTGATCACAGTGTTATCTTGCAATTTGCTGTCCCTATTTGCTCCAGTTACAAAACCTGGTTATATCCACCTTCAGTGTTATCACTCCTTATTATGTATAGCTTTATGTTACATAGTAGCACAGTACCTCTCTTTATTGCTTTACCAGCAGGTCCTTGGAGGATGATGGGCAGACTTCTCAGTGAAGCTTTCTTTGTGTTCAAATGCTTCATGTGGTTCTGCTTTGACTCCACAGACATCAAATGTCGATTCTGCACTTTGACTAAGGCACACAAGGCATGCACGAGCAGTTTGCTTGGGCCACAGCAAACTCCCTGGGAGAGTACTGTTAATCTTTGCATTACTTATCCCTATCGTGTCAGCAGTTGTAGGGCCAGAAGTATGAACATTTTTTACCCATTCTGTATCTATGGGACAATGTTTTTTGTACATATGGCCCATAGTGTCTTACCCAGCCTGGGTACCTGCCAATGACTGCAACACACACAAAACTATGTATTACACATCTTTATTCGTCTGCGTGCAACCGTGAATTCCACATTCTAAACCTGCATTCACTTCACCATGCTATAACACTTACGTCACAGTTCTGTGGAGTCTATCAGGAGCCAAAAGGGTTCCGTCATTAAGAACTCACCCAACACTACAGGTTCAACTTAAGAACTGTACTTGAAAGGAACATGCATGATGTTAGGGATCCTAGCAGTCTCTCATGAGCAGTCATATTGGAAGTCATGCATCGATCAAGTAGGACAAGGAGGCTGAACCCATCACCATTCAGTAACTGGAGAGAATTCATCCAGGTGTAAACTTAAAGCTGGTCCGTGGGGATACAACTGAATATTAGGAGGTACAAGAAATTTGATAATTGATTAAAGGGGCAGAGAAGTCACATCACAATAATCCCAATCCTTGTCAGGGTGAACCACAAAACCCACTAAATAAACCTTTGCTTTATCCTCTGGTGGTTTGGCACAAAAATGCAGTCAGGCTTAACTTAAAGGCAATGTGAAAAGTATTTATGCACTACTCAAAGAGTAATGAAGTGAAAATACAACATAAGAGAAATCCCAAACCAATTTAGAAAAACTGTAATTGTAATTGTACTTATATAGCGCTTAGTATCACAGAAGCACTTTTTGGCGAGTATCATGCTACTCTGCAACCCAAAGGTGGACTAGTGGTGGATTAGTAGGGGGAAATATAAATTGTTAATGGGATTGATGGAAATGGGAGATGTGTAAATCTGTAAATTAGCAAAATAGGATAGCGGATGGATAGAAGAGGGAAGAGTTTAGAAATGATAATTTGGGAGCTCATATTAGTAAAAGAGGTTTAGGATCAGTCAGAGAGCCTGTTAGTTGGATGAATAGGATAATAGATGGATAGAGGAGGGAAGAGTTTAAAAAGAGTTGTTTGGAATTTCACAGTGGTAAAAGAGGTGTGAGATCAGTCAGAAAGATTGGCGGTAAGGGATATTTTGGAAGAAGAATAGGATGAGACAAACA
This sequence comes from Pleurodeles waltl, assembly GCF_031143425.1. Taxonomy (NCBI): domain Eukaryota; kingdom Metazoa; phylum Chordata; class Amphibia; order Caudata; family Salamandridae; genus Pleurodeles; species Pleurodeles waltl. Next base: position 525,209,786 of record NC_090442.1, read on the forward strand.
GTGGTGATTTGATGAGGTCTGGGGAGATTTGTTTTTTTTCTTCTCAGCAGTGGGAGGAAAATGTATAAATATGCACATACATGACCACACATAAGAGGTATATACATACATAGAGATTTTAACAGGATACGCATACTGAAAAAAAAAGGAGATATAATAATTGTACTGGATAAAGTCCCATATATAGAGGCATGGATAAATATTTAATACTCAATCTTTCTGTTTTCGCTGTATATAAAGTTTAAAAAGGTAAAATAAATGAGAGTACATTTTAATAAATATAGTGACATCAAAACAACAAACATCCAATCAATAGAACCAGAGTTATGGGTTTTTAAAGTCTACGGTAAAAACAGCACCAAAATGCACAAAGCGCCAAATATGGGAATCTGACTGTGCCAGCCAGGACAAAGTCACAGATTCAGGACGATTGCAATGGAGTGCAAGCTGGATACATAACCAGATTCATCCTGCTGGAATTTTTACCCACTGACTTCAATGATAGAAGTGTGAGGTGCCACTATGAGTGTTTTTGCATTGCCCTGAATCGCTCTGTTTTGAACCCAGTGAGGCTTTTGTCGCAAGCTGCATTGTCCTGTGGGGCTGTGCATCGGATCCACTGAAACTCTCAGTGGAGTTGCATGGTGTGACTAAGCGAGGCTCTCCATCGCTTGGTGTCATGCAGTTTTGAATTTGGTAAGGCTTTCAGTCCAAAGCTGTACAGCTCTGCAGGGATCCGGTGAAGCCTTCAGTGAGGAGCTGTGCAGAGTGGTGGGGCTCTGCATCACTGGGCATCATGGTTCATTCAATTCAGTTAGTCAAGGAGGAGAACACTCTGACTCCATCCAAGGATCCAGGACCTTGGGGATAACACTTGTGGGCCAGGACACCCTCCAGCAGAAACCAGTAACCAGTGCAAGGGAAAGTCCAGTTTGCACTGGTCAACTAGGCATTTGCAGGAAAAGGCCTTCGGGAGCTTGTTGTGTCCCGATAACTCAAACATGAGTTCAGCCAACTGATCCTTGGAGTTACATCTGGGGCCCTGGGTTCAAGGCAAGGAGGTTCAGTCTTTCTTTAGGATTCCCAGACAGCAGGGCAGTCATTTATCTAATCTTCACAGAGCTAGGAGTGTTCTGATTTCATGTCCTGAGAATGACACTTTTTTTGTGCCAGTGCAAGCCTGTGGTGGGGGACGTCTCTTTGTTTAACTCTAAACTCTAAAATTGGTTCTGGTCAGTTATTCTCTTCCCTATGGATTTGGCTTCAGCTGGCTAGTGAAACAAAGGGTAGACATTCACAGGTGTGAGCTGCATCTGCCAGTTACAGGGCAGTTTTCTTCTGAAGTCAGGACAAGATGGATACAGCCCCCAGTATACTACTTGAAATGCAATCAGGACAGGGGCAAAGCTCCACCCCAGCCATCCTATCAGGAAGATCCTCACTTCTCCACACCCAGATCCTCATCCACTGTCTAGGAGGAATACACATCACACCACAGAAAAGCAGCTAACAGTCAGATAACCCTGCACACTGGCAGATAGGTACACTTAGCTTAGGCATTAAAATGGCAACTTTCTAAAAGTGGTGCTTCCAAAATAATAATTTAAAATCCAACATCACTATTAGGTTAGATTTGAAATTCCTATTCCAATTATAACTTGAATAATTTTTCTAGCTAGTCCCAAACTTATGTTATGAATTGTACGGCGTTATATTGTAAGCCAGTGCTTTTCTATGGGAGAGCCAGCCTTGATATAGTGAAAAACAACTTTGGAGGTGTAATAGGGTAGTCAAGACAACAAATCTGGGGAAACGCCACAAAAAAGATGATCATTTCCAACAGGAAGCCATAGTATTATCATCTTCTATATCTTTTATGATCCAATTGGCAATGCAATTTTCAATGGATGTAAGTTGAAGCAGAGAGGTTTTAAGGCATGGCTGAAGCCTTTTGGGAGGCCTGGTAGAGCCAGCTCTCTTCTTCAGAGAGTCTTGCCCTGATGACTTTTAATAATTCTTAAACAGGTTGGTTTAAATACCCTTTATCTTTAATTCAATTTAATGTGAGTGATGTGTGAGAGTCTATAACAGACATTTTGCAGAAGAATGTGTTTATGTTTCATGAAAGATCCATAAAAAGTTTATTTTAGATCACAACAGAACCTCACATATGAAAAATTGGAGAATGTCACTGAGATTATTTGCTGTAATATTAGAGAACTGCTGCTGTGTTCCAACATTGAAAATACATATCACTATCCCTAAATATTATATATAAACACATTTAGAATGTGGACGCGTGTGTCTGTGCACTGTTAGTGATCTGGCCAAAGAGGCAAGACAGACCTGAAATTGGATTTTAAATTCAAAGCTGTTCCGAACAAGGGCCCCCAAAATATGTGTGGCCCAGGACCCCCAAAATCCTTAAAATGTTCCTGAGTTGTTAGGGCAGAAACTGGAAAGGGATGTCAACAATCAAGTTCCTTATTATAAAGTGAGGAGTAAGTCATTTTTTGTATGAGATAGGTCAGTAGTATGTAGATAGACATAGTTTATTATGTGGAGTTGAAAATTGCTAACAAAAGGGAAAGCTGATTTAACAATTGTAGATAGTAGGGAGTCCAAAAAGTAGCTTATGAGCATGAGATTCTGAATGGTTTTGTTGGTTCATCTTTGGAGTGTGAGCTGCGATTTTATATTTTCCAGCCTAATCTAGAAGTTCTTTTAAACACATGCATGGTGGATCTGAATAGATGAGAAAATGAAAAACAGATAACTTTTCTGCAGTAGCATATAAAGTGGGATTTGCATTGTCTTGTGGAATTTAGAGCAGAGTACTGGCTCAATTAGCAATTTTGTGAAATTGAAAAAAATGACCTGCTGGAGAAACATTCTATGAGGACTTAGGGCTTGATTATGAGTCGGTCGTAGGGGTTACTCCGAAACCAATCTAGAAACAGAGATGAACATCGAGTAAATATTTTGACACCAACATTTCAAAAATCTGATTAGTAGAACTAGAGATATGCAATTTTAAATATTTAAGTGAAATTGGTGCCAAAAAAACCAAAACACCATATGTGTGTATCTGGCCATGTCAGACGGGGACAAAGATACAAGTTCAGGTCGACTGCAATGGAGCGCAGGACAGTTTGGTCTGCTGAACAAAGTTCCTTAAATCCTGATTGTGGAGTGTTGCGAGGTCCTGCGTTGAGGATGTGTTGCACAACCAAGGCAATGAGAGGTCCATGTTGAAGAAGAATCCTACAGCATCGGTTTTGGGGGAGCTGTGAGGCTCAGATATACGATTCTGCATCATTGTCAAGGACACTGTCAATGAGGAAAGCTGAGCCTTTGTCGAGCTTCCACTGATGAGAGGCTTGAGATGTGAGGCATGCTTCAGGGATGGGTTGCACCGCAGTGGTTCCAATGAGACTATTCTATAACAGTGGAAACAAAGAATCAAGGTATATGAACACAATAAAAATGCATGACAAATTCTTGCATTACATGCAAGAAATAAAAGAGGATTTCTATTTTACATGTCAGTAATCTAACCCCTACTCTGCCTATATCAGCCTCCATGGAGCAATAAGACATTTTACCAGTGAGGAACATAGCTAGCCATACCACCTGACTATCGCTCCTATAGACTAAACAATCCATTAATAAAACAACCTTACCAGTTGTCTACTTGGACAAGGAGAAGTCTTAGATAGGGTCAGTTGAACTTATCCATGGGTACTCGTGGCTCATTCAGTCTTTACATAATGTAAACTCTGCATCATTAGCTTCTGTACGCCTCAAACTGATGATGTCAAACCATTCATCACTGAGGAAACCACCCAGTATGGTGTCTAATATTGATAACACAGTTTGCCCTCTGCATTGAATCATTTCTAAAAAGAACCCTGAATAAAGCTTTTATTAAATTGAATAATTTGTCCTTCATTAATGACATAACTTGTAGCGCCAATCACAACACCTCTGGTAGTCTAATTTTTTGTGTTGCAAATAAGTCTGGTTAGTCAAGAAAAGTCCACATCAATGTAAAAGCTCTCTTTAGAAGAATCTGTAGGAGTTAAAGTCACTGCAAGACATGAACTTGTGTGAAAGGGGAATTTTAGAGATGCTTGTTATATAAAACAAGAGTTGTTTTAAAAACTAACAAAGTCTTCCTTCATTGGTGTTATGATGCTTTGACCTAAAGCAAGATTGGCACCATTGAGGGCCACATTGAACTCAGCTGCTGGGCTCATTACAGGAACAAGAAGATCTGTCTAGATTGTACCAGATCTAAACCTTTTTAAATGGCTACCGTTTGAAGCAAGGATTCATTTGAAGATAGCAAGCATGACTTACAAGGCCCTTCACCATAATACGCCCATCTACTTGGCCAAGAAATAAGAACTGTCTGGCAGTTGTCGATCCTAAAGAAGTGCTTACTCCTTCTTGTTGAAACCACAGAAGTTCAACAAATAGCAAACTTGCAACTGCTACTTCTCTAGCCTAGCCCCAAGATATTGGAACGCACTGCCTTAAAAAATCAGATCAATGTCCTGTACTACCTTCTTCAAGAAAGAAGAAAAAAGGATTCTGTTAAACAGATTCCATCAATCAGTGCTTTGAAGTCTCTTTAGCTTGCCTACTTCCTCTGAACACCTCTGAATATTGAATCGGCCAGCTAGCTTGTTATATAACTCTTTATTGTTGCTGTTTATTCTTCGTTGCATTGTTCTCTTATATTTTTTATTTATTTGGTTGATATATAACTCACATTTTTCTAGTTTATGTATGACTTGTCTGCTTTATGTACAGTGCTCTGATGTCCTTACGTATGCCACACTATATAAAACTACTCAAATAAAATAAACATAATATTTCACAATGCATTTCCCCCAAAGTATTTTTTTAACTTTTTTCACGCATTATTGTAGAAAATGACTATTTTTGTGTGGTGTCTCATCAGGTTGTGCCATATCTGTTTTGCTGGATTTAGAACTAAATGCACGTTGCCCCTGCTAACCCTCTTTTAGCCTTTGAAATTTGCTTATCCTTAACTGGCATATTTAAATTTCCAACATGACCATAGTATATTGTGCAGAAACTCATAGCATGGAAAGTTAAAAGTCACTTGAAGACTACAGCACTGAAAGTGCCAGCCACTATATTGGCAGAGAGAACATGGCTTCAGGCCTATCATTTGTAACCTGATTGCAGCAGTATAAAACCTGCTGTACAGATCTGTCAAATAACTTTTCTTGGCAGGTGGCAAACCCTGCTTTTAAATATTAATATGTCATCCCTAAAGGGTATGTTGTAGTCCTCCATGTAGGGTGCCTGACATTTAAAACTGGAAAACTGGAACATGTGTGAAATTAAAATAGACATGCTCTTAGGCAGGTCGTTCCCCTGCACCTTGTGCCTGTCTGCCGCTGCTCCAGGTTGTCCGTTTATCCCTGCTGTTTTTTCTTTTTCATTTCCCCCCACCGCTGCGTCCCTGCGGCCCCGCCCCCTCCCTCTGCTTGAATTCTCTGTTATCTGCTGCTGCGTCCCTGCGGCCCCGCCCCCGCTCACCCATTCACCGCCCCGCTCCCACCTCCCAGCTGCTCCTTCCTCCCACCTCCCCTTATATGGCAGCCACTGCACTTGCAAGGGAGCGACCCTTGACCCTGCTCTCAGGTAGATCGCTCCCCTGCACCTTGTGCCTGTCTACCGCTGCTCCAGGTTGTCTGTTTCTCCCAGCCGTTTTTTCTTTTTCGTTTTCCCCCCGCCGCTGCGCCCCCTCCCTCTGCTTGAATTCTCTGTTTCCCGCTGATGCGTCCCTGCGGCCCCGTCCCCCGCTCACCCATTTGCCGCCCCACTCCCACCTGCCCCTCCCTCCACCTCCCACCTGCCCCTCCCTCCACCTCCCACCTGCCCCTCCCTCCCACCTCTCCTTATATGGCAGCCGCTGCATGGCCGCGCAGCGGGCGTGCCACTGGCGTGCCCAAGGCAAGCCCGCCTGCGCTCGTCTGCGTCTAGACCGCGCCCAGCGCCTGGACCTCTGTTCCCCAAGACCGCCACGGCAACCAACGCCACTACACCGCCAGCACCCTCCTCACACTCAACACCGGACGATCACACAACTGCTTACTCGCCTCCCCCAAGCAACCGCCAAGTCACCCGCCCAGTCAGACCACAACTACCTCTGATCCATCCTACTAAACACCCACACTGCACGCAAACACGCCATCGAACTCTGGGACCTGCTTGACACCTCCACCCCAGACGTCGCCTTCCTGACGGAAACCTGGATGAATTCCTCCTCAGCCCCGGACATCGCCATAGCCATTCCGGATGGCTACAAGATCACCCACAGGGATCGCAATAATGGAGTCGGAGGCGGAATCGCCATCGTCCACAAGAACACCATCAGGGTCACGACCTGTACCGACGACATCCTCAGCACCGACGAACACCTGCACTTCCAGATCCACACCAACCCCAACACCACTCTCATAGGAACTCTCATCTACAGACCCCCCGGACCACTCCATCGCCGACCTCGTCAGCAGGCATGCCCTAGCCTCCGCCGACTACATCCTCCTCAGCAACCTGAACTTTCACCTGGAGAACAACGAGTCGAACTCCACCACCCTAATCGACAACCTTTCCCCCCTCAGACTCAGACAACTCGTCACTACACCAACACACTCCGCCGGCCACACGCTGGACCCCGTCTTCTCTGCCAGTTCCCACATCACCTTCAGCCACACCACCGAACTCCCATGGACTGACCACCGCTGCATCCACTTCACCTTCCGGAAACACACCGCGCACCACCGCACCCAACAGATCCCCCGCCGCAACTGGAGCAAAGTCAGCCAAGACTAGCTGAACACCAGCCTCGCCCAAAAACCACCCACCGAACCCACCAATCCCGACCTCGCAGTCTGCAACCTCTGGCGCTGGATCGACGATTGACCCAACAGTCTCGCCCCGCTCAACAAACCCTCCAACAGAGGCGCCAACAAGAGAGCCAGCTGGTTCACCTCATACCTTCGAGCCTCCAAGCAAACCTGCCGGAAACTGGAGAAAAAATGGCTCCACGAACAGACACCAGACAAGCATGCTGCCTTCAAGAACGCCATCCGCAAACACCATCACCTCATCAGATCTGCCAAGAAAACCTCCTTCAAAGACCGCCTTGACAACAACGCACACAACACCAAGGAGCTCTTCAACATTGTGAAGGGACTCTCCAACTCCAGCTCCAGCACAAATGACATCCCTCCATCACAAAACCTGTGCAACTCCCTTGCCACCTTCTTCCACCACAAGATCACAGACATCCATGACAGCTTCAACAGCCAGACCACCCCATCAACCACTGACTCCTCAGACTCTCCACCCACCTTCAACTACGACCCCCTGCCAGTCTGGGCCAACGTGAACGTAGACGACACAATCAAAACCATGTGCACTATCCGCTCTGGATCACCATCAGACCCATGCCCGCACCACATCTTTAACAAAGCAAGCGCCACCATCGCATCCCACCTCCGCAAAGTCATCAACATCTCCTTCGAGACCGCGACCTACCCCGAGAGCTGGAAGCATGCTGAGATGAATCCCCTACTCAAGAAACCTATGGCGGACCCGAGAGACCTGAAAAATGTCCATCCCATCTCCCTGCTCCCATTCCCGGCCAAGGTCATCGAGAAGATCTTCAACAGACGCTGACCCACTACCTCGAAGAAAACAACATCATAGACCCAACAACAGTACCGAAACTGCCCTCATCGCCGCCACCAATGACATCAGGGCCCTGCTTGACAACAGCAAAACCGTGGCTCTCATCCTCCAGGACCTCTCTGCTGGCTTTGACACCATCTGCCACTGCACCCTACGCGCACACCTCCACAACGCAGGGATCTGGGACAAAGCTCTGGAGTGGACCACCTCCTTCCTCTCCTGCAGAACCCAGAGTGTGCGCCTCCCCCTTTACGATCAGAAGCATCCAAGATCACCTGCGGCGTCCCCCAAGGATCATCCCTCAACCCTACACTATTCAATGTCTACATGGCCCCGCTCGCCCACGTCGCCCGGCTACACAACCTCAACATCATCTCCTACGCCGACGACACCCAACTGATCCTCTCCCTCACCAAGGACCCCCTCACCGCCAAATCCAACCTCCACGAAGGAATGAAGGCCGTCACTGAATGGATGAGGAACAGCAAACTGAAGTTGAACTCAGATAAGACGGAAGTCGTCATCCTCAGTGCTAACCCCACAGCCTGGGACGACTCCTGGTGGCCAACCGCTCTGGGAGCTGTCCCGACATCCACCGACCATGCACGCAACCTGGGCGTCATCCTCGACTCAACACTCGCCATGACCAAGCAAGTCAGCGCCATCTCCTCATCCTGCTTCAACACCGTCTGCATGCTCCTCAAGATCTACAGATGGATCCCCACAGATACAAGAAGAACAGTCACCCAAGCCCTCGTCAGTAGCATACTTGACTACGGAAATACCCTCTATGCAGGAGCCCCGGCCAAACTCCTCAAACAACTGCAACGCATACAAAACGCCTCCGCACACCTGATCTTCGATGCACCCTGCCACAGCCACATCACTCCCCACCTGAGAGACCTGCACTGGCTCCCCGTCAACAAAAAGATAACCTTCAAGCTCCTCACCCACGCACAGAAGGCGCTCCACAACATCGGTCCAGCCTACCTCAACAGAGGACTCACCTTCTACACCCTGTCCCGCCAACTCCGCTCAGCCGACCTCGCTCTCGCCACTGTCCCCCGCATCCGAAGAGCTACCACAGGAGGCATATCCTTCTCCCACCTTGCCTCCAAGACCTGGAACACCCTTTCTTTGCTCCTACGACAGACCGAAGACCTGCGGACTTTCAGGAAGCGCCTCAAAACCTGGCTATTCAAGCAGTAGCACACACCCCCTCCCCTCAGCGCCTTGAGACCCTTACGGGTGGGTAGTGTGCTCTACAAATATATTGATTGATTGATTAATTGATTGACATGTTCCTCCAATGACTAGACCCCAAAAGCTATTTTCACAGCAAGGCAGTAGCTGAATCCTAGAAATTTTCAAAGTACAGATTTAAACTTTAGGCCCTCATTTTAACCTCGGTGGTCTTTTTGCAAGACCGCTGAGGTACCGCCAAGCTGAAGACCGCCAGTGCAGACGGTCTTCCGCACAGCGTATTATGACTGCTGGCAGCCCTCTGTCCTTTTTCAGACCAAGAGCTGCCAGCAGCCATACTGACAGTTGGCGGGGAAGTGGAGGCTGCTCCACCTCCATCGCCACGTCATCAGAACACCGCCCACCTAATTATGTCCCATGATTTGGTGTGGCAGTGTTCTGGTGACGGGGAGCTGGTGGCGGAGCAGCCCCCATGGATCCTGTTCCCTCCTGGAGGATCACTGGACCAGGTAAGGTGATCGTCCGTTAGGGGAGGGTGGTGGGGGGGTGTTGTGTTTTGTGTGCGTGTGAGTGTGTAGAGGGGGTGTGTGAGTGCGTGTATGCATGCGGAGGGTGTGTTGTGTGTTTTGAAAATGTGTGCATGTCTGTCTGTTTGTATGTCTGTGAGTATGTGTGCGTGTCTGTCTGTTTGTACGTCTGTGAGTATGTGTGCGTGTATGTCTGTGTTTGTGTCTGTTGGAATGTCTGTATGTGTGCAGGTATGTGTAGTTGTAGTGTATGTGTGCATGTGGGGGGGTGTGTGTGTCGATGTTGGGGGGGTGGGCAGGGGGTACCTGCCACCCTTGGAGGGTGTTAGGGGGGTCAACGGTGTGGGGGGGAGGACTCAGGGTGGGGGAGACCCCTATCAGTGCCAGGGAAGGAATAGTGCCTACCTCCATGGATTTCGTGGCAGTACAGAACCCCACGAAATCCATGGCGGTATGCGGGCTCGTGATACCGCCGGCGGTGTAGTGACAGCTGCTGGTCTGGAGACCGAAGTCTCCAGTCCAGCGGTCGTTACCACCCTGGCGGTTGGAGTGGAGAAGTGGCGGTTTAGCATGGCGGTCACCGCCATGCTTGTAATGGCATTTTTTTTCCGCCGGCCTGTTGGCGGTATTACCACCATTTCTCCACTGACTGCCAGGATTGTAATGAGGGCCTTAATCTTTAACGTTTGACAAGAAATGGCTACAAACATCATTTAAAAACTATTTTTATTATTGAAATAATTAAATTGTAATGTAACGTTAAAGTCGGGTTTTTTATAAATATTCAGGAAAAGTAACTTCTTTGAGGTCTTGGTAGCCTTAGATGTGACCAAGAGGAGCTGCTCCAGAAACCTTCAAAAGTTGGGAACATTTTTGAATTTGCAAGACCTCACAGCAAAGGTATTTGGTGTTGATGCACCTTCCTCAGATAGAGCTATAGGCTTTCCCTGCTGGAGGATTTTGAGCGCCATAAAAAAGACTAGGGGCATAATTTAGAGTTTAGTGGATGAGTTACTCTGTCACGAACGTGATGGCTATCCTGTCTGCCGTGTTTCAATGCTGGATGATTGAATATCCATCATGTTTGTGGTGGAATAACCCATCTACCACACTCTAAATCAGGCCCTAAGTCTAAAGGTTGAATCTTTGACAGTGCTGGATCTGCTTGGTGTATCAGACCTTTGCCCCATGGAGGTAGGTTGAAATTTGCACCAAGGAACCAATCTACCACTTCTATAGACTAACACTGGCGCTTAGTGCTTTTTGGTACTATTCTTACTTGCAGATTCATAGCTCTGAGTCCCATTATGAGATTTTTGTAATTTTTATGTCATTTTGATGATTACAGTTCAATTTATTTTGTTTATTTGGATTTTTGCTGCTTTGTGTTTTGATCTTATAACTGTTTTGGTACCACAAAAATACTTTTCATGTTGCCCTAAGTCAAGTGTGTCTACACTTTGGCTTAGCTACTAGGGGGTTGAGCTCAGGTTAAATACGTGACTTTGGGATACACCCTGGCACATTAGTGCCATTATTCCTTGAGGTGGGTGATCATCTCATCTAAATAATAATTCACTCTCTTACAATTACTATAATTAAATAATTTATGAGATACCAAATAGCTAAAATAATGAGGTTTGTTTTGAGCAGAAATCAGGTATGTGTTATTAGCAAATGGGTACATCTTTATATTGTAAGTGGTGATCCGTAGCTCACAGACTGTCTCTTTTTCTTGTTGGCTGCAAGGGGTGAACAAATAGCTCTAGTTAGGCACTTTTTGACTTTGTGAATTCTTCTTTTTTGACTATAGATCTTATTCTTGTAAAGCCTTTGTGAAGTACCATAAATTCAACTATCACTACTTTATTTAAGCAGAATGTATAGTTAAGTCTTCACATTAGGAAAGGCTTTCACTGGGAAACTCCTATCTCAATAATTTCTATTCACACACCCATTTGGCAGAACATGGCCACTTTCCAAAATCTCACTGATTTTATGAGATATGAATCGAGAAAGATGCATATATCATGTGGAGTGTAATGCAAGTGGACATCGAAGGATCCATATCAAGGTTCCAAAGAGTCATTTATTTGCCAATCTGCATATTTGTTCATCAAGTTTGTCTTTGCTTTGTCTTTGCTTTTCAAAGGTTTCCACTGTGCCTCTTTACCTATTATCCAGTTCGCCTTAATTAGTAAACACTACTTTGCTCTTATCATAAAGGTTCAAAATGAACCTACGTATATGATTGCCAGACAGAACTGAGATTTAGACAGTTGGATGATGTTTATGTACTTAACGTATTAGTGCAAAATGAATGCCACCAATACATATTGTGTAAGCGTTCTTTCATAGGTAGCATTTACCATCGCTCCCTGAAACTGCAGCATTGGAAGATATGCACCCATTAACGCCAAGAAAGAGTGGCCCAGTCAACAGTTTGGACACCTAAAAAAAACGAAATATAAGCCCACCAGATAGTTGAGAAAATCCAAGGGGCTGTAATGTCCTCAGATTTGATCGTCATCTTTGATTTGAAGCTGCCAGCTAGCAAACCTATTTTAATGTAATTACTTAGCAATTGGTAAACTTATATTTGAACGTTTTTAGTCACGCTTCAACACAACTTGCGGGAGAGCTGGGGGGACTCTCCAATTGATGGGTTTTCTCTAGAACAATTGAAACAATAATGTTCATTGCACGATTTAGTGGTTTTTGTGGCTCTTTTTGGTCAAGCCTTGGTGGCTAAACTCTTTTTGATGTACTGGGTTATCTATGTGTTCGTTGCGAGTTTTATTGCTTTTTTTTGCCTGCTTTTTTGATATTTTAATGATGATAACAATGTGCTAAGCAATACAAAATGCCAAATGGTATTGGTTGATCAATGTGGAAAATGACATTAAAACATGTCTCCAAAATACCCCAATCATTCATTTAAAGTCTAAAAGAGATTTCTGCACCTAAGTTAGGTAAGCATGATTGTATCTAAGGGCCAGATGTAGCAAAGGATTTGCGCCTCGCAAACGGCGAAAATCGCCGTTTGCGAGGCGCAAATGCCTCTTTGCTATGCAGAAATGCATCCCGACTCGCAATATGCATTTCAGAATCGCAAATAGGAAGGGGTGTTCCCTTCCTATTTGCGATTCCGAGTGGTATGCAATACCATTTGCGACCGCATATGCGGTCGCAAATGGTGTCGCAGTTACCATCCACTTCAAGTGGATGGTAACCCACTCGCAAATTGGAAGGGGTCCCCAAGGGACCCCTTCCACTTTGTGAATGGACCCACAAATATTTTTTCAGGGTAGGTAGTGGTCCAGGGGACCACTACCTGCCCTGAAAAAAAAACGAAACTAAAGGTTGTTTTTTTTTAAGTGCAGCTCGCTTTCCTTTAAGGAAAACGGGCTACACTTAAAAAAAAAAAAAACTGCTTTATTGAAAGCAGTCACGAACATGGAGGTCTGCTGACGACAGCAGGCCTCCATGTTTGCGAGTGCCTAGACTCGGTATGGGGCCGCAATTTGCGACCCACCTCATTAATATTAATGAGGTGGGTCTTTGCGACCCCATACCGACTCGCAGAAGGTGTCTGAGACACCTTTCTGCATAACATTTTGCGAGTTGCAAATTACGAGTCGCTAGTACTCGCAATTTGCAAGTCGCAAAATGTTATTTTGCTACATCTGGCCCTAAGTCTTTTTTGCGTTTGCTCATAAGCTATGTGTACCGTACGGCAAACATCGTTTTAAATTGTTACCATAAAAAATTAAGAAACAAACAATAACCTTATAAATGTTTGTGGGTAGGAGTAAAATTACAATCACACACTTAAATGGGGAATTACACCACATACGCAAACACTGGATGGCTTGGGTAACTTTAATACACAAGTATATATACACACAATGAGTAAAAGATTTTATATTATGAGACAATTCCAGTTAGGTTTTGTTTACAGTTCGGTTCTTCAGTCATTTCATGCTGTGAGATATCGTCAGGATAATTGCTCTCTTCTACAGAGGGAAGTAGCGATGAACCTGACTGAGTCAGCTGTTTGCTTACAGAGCACAATCTAAACTAATATTGAATAAAAAAAAAAAGTAGCTCAACACATTTACGCCTTGTATTTTAATACTAAAGACATTTGGTCAGAAAATGTCATAATGCCTTCACTAAAAGGAACGTATTTCCTAAGGAAGTCTAAGGTTTCAGAAAAGGTAGCTCAAAGGCAAAGGAGGGAACATGGAGAAGAAGTAAACCATCCGTTCCCATTGGACAATCTGTGAGTCTGGCTGTTGAAGGTACTCAGCAATGGGGCAGGCCTAATGGCAGTGAAGTGCCTCACACTTGCTCTCCATAGCCATCATGAGACAAGGAAGCTAGAAGTGTAATGGGACAACATCCAGTCCCGTTGGACTGGATTTATTTATAAACAATTTTTATTCATTTTAGTACAGAAGGTGGTATCCATGTCAATTATTATTTTACAATCACTATCTCCTACGTTCAATAATGTATTTGGTACAACATCCAGAGTAAACCAATAGAGCAACCAATTATTCAGTGTAGCATCAAGCTTATTGCATCAGGTCCATCCCAAGGGCCCTCCACCATTTGTTCCAGATCCTGTAATACTTAGCGGGCCATCCTGTGGCCTCGTACACTGGTTTTTCCTGTTGGGCACACCAGTCCACCTCTTAAAGCCACTGAGATAGTGTATGGGGCTCAGAAGCCTTCCAGTGGGTTGGTATATCTCGCTTGGCAACCATGATGGTGATTCCCAGTAGTGATTGGTCTGTCCTTGTGATTCCCACTCCCTCAAGAACCCCCAATAGCAACATCAGTGGGGAGAGTTCCACTTCCCATCCCAGTACCGCTGAGAGCTCTATAACCATGGCATTCCAGTATCGTGTTATTGTGGACATGCTAGGCGTTAAGCCTCCACATCGGGAGAATGGCACTGCCTGCTGTACCCAGATGCAAAAGTATAGGGGCATTGTTGGAGATCCTGCGTGGGAGAATCTGTAACTGGGAGACCGACAAGCAATCTGTGGCAAGCATAAAAATTAGGTCAATTCATGCATGTGAACGATGTGCCAAGCAAGTGTGTGTGTACTGTTGTTGACTGGGATTCCACAGCTTTCAAGTGTCACACAGGACCAAGGTATTTTCCCAGTTCAGCAAGTGTCGGGCACTGCTACAATGTTGCTCCGACAAGGTGCCAGTGGAATCTGCCTCGGGGTCAAGGACTGCATTGAAGTAGTCCCCTATAATTGTAAGACCCTCAGGTAGCTTCACTATTACTTCTATGAGCATACTGAGGATGGTGTTGAGCGCAGTAGGATGGAAGCATAGAGACACAGAAAATTCTGTGGTTGACTTACCACACAACCCGTGAGGGCTAGGGACCGGCCGTGAGGATCAATCACCATTTGGGAAATCGTCATGGGGAAAGCATGGTGCAGGAGGATCGCTACCCATTGGGATCACCTGCACAACCGGTGTGGTAGACCCTGTCATATCCTTGGTGTGTCAAGAATAGACATATTGTGCCCATCAAGTGCATCTCTTGCAACAGCAGGACTAAGGGTAGGAACCAGTGGGCATACAGCAGCACCATGGATTACTTGACATGGTCTAAGAGGCCATTAACATTCCACAACATGATGTGGAAAGCTGCCATAATGAGTTAGGGAGGAGCAGTAAAGGCGGAAAAACATGTTCCGGCGAGGACGCCCGGAGCGTTCAGCTCTGGGATGCTATGGGTGGATGTAAAGTTGTAGTGGTATGGCATTGTTAATGTGTTTAGTGATGTGATGTGACAACCTAGGTAATTGCAGTAACAGATACCAAACAATAACCTATGAAAACATGCAATTAATTAAAACCCCTCCCCAACATTCCCCACCACATACTTGCACCAAGAAGCATCTGTCACCCCAAAACTTACAACAAACTCAAAACCATTATATACTCAGAGGTGTAGTGGTAGACTCCTCTTTATTGCAGGATCTATATCCTCCAGCTGCCCGTAGTTATACAGAATGCACAGAGGTTCCACTGTAAGGAGTGTCTATCTGCATCATTATAGCCTGAGATTTAGGATGATTCTGACCATCAGCGGATAAAGAAGGGGGATATGTCTCTTGCTGTCTATCCCCCTCTGGGATCAAGTAACTCTGATATCTCTGTTGTTTGGCTGTAGGTCAGATCCCCAGATTGGCAGCACCGATGTGCCTGAGTTTGCAGAGGGTGAGCCCACCTGTGCATTGCATCACCCTCGATGGGAGTGGGCATGGACCCTTTTCTGCTGCCCAGCCACTTCCAAGCCACCTCTGCAGATGCCCAGCCAAGGGGGAGGTGAGCGTCCCGGTCTGTGGAGTTGCTTTTCTTTGGGGAACTAATCCCAGGAAGACTCTGCTGTCTCAAAGAAATGCGTTTTATTGGCATGGATCACTTTGAGCCGGGCTGGGAACCGAAGCATGTAAGAGAGATTAAGGGCCCTGAGCTTTTGTTTAACTGTCATGTACGATCTCTGTTTAGCCTGAACTTCCTTGGTATAGTCCGGAATGATAAGGATCTTAGATTCTTGATATCAGAGATCCAAGAGGGACCGATCCTCCCTCAGGATGCAGTCTCTGTCTTTGAAGTTGAGGATTTGAGTGATCATGCACCTATGTGGCACTCCGGGAGGTTGTTTAGGCATAAGTGCTCCATGCGCATGTACCACTGAGAACCAGGGAGAGAGTTTATCTCCAAGCATCCAGGTTTGATCCAGCACTATAGGACTTCACCAGGCTGTGTAGGTTGCACACCTTCAGGAATTCCCACAAATCTGAGGTTCTTACACCTGGAGTGGTTTTCTGCATCATCTGCACAGAGCTCAGCTGTCCAGCAGAGGAGGCAAGCAACTTTTGCATTTAGGTCTGTCACTGCATCTTCAACTGTAGAATGGTGCCCTTCTGCCTTCGTACTCCTACCAGTGGCATTCCATAGATCCTGATGAAGGAGTACCACGTCAACACAGACTTCACTCTTTTTAGATTCAACAGCAGTCTGGGGTGCATCTATGGCCTGCAGGATCATGACCAAGGAGCTCATTATGAACCTGGCGGTTCAGACTGCCATGCCGGCGGCGACAGTAGATACCACCACCAGCATAGCAGTCTGAACTACCATATTATGTACACAGGGAGGGCCGCCTGTGGCGGCCCTTCATCACCGCCAGGCTACCGCCAACAGGCAGCCTGACGAGGGCGGATATCATTATCCGACAGGGCAGCGCTGCAAGCAATGCTGCCCTCCGGATAATGATCCCTGTTTCCCCCAGCCTAACCCGCAGGGAAAGGCTGGCAAAAGGGGTGCTCCAGGGCCACCCAGGGGGCCCCTGCACTGCCCATGCACTTGGCATGGGCAGTGCAGTGGCCCTCGTGCAGTGCCCTGTCACGCAGGTCACGGCCCGATTTACGGGCAGTGATCTTCGCGACGGGTGCTGCTGCACCCGCCGCACTGAGACATTGACGACGGCTCCATGTGGAGCTGTTGGCAATGTCCCAGCCCTGCATTCTGCTGGGCCGGTGGGCAGAAACACTGTTTCTGCCCGCCGGCCCAGCAGTATGTTTATAATTCGGCCGGCGGGGTCTCAAGGGGGCTGGCGGTCTATGAAAAGACCGCCAGCATGAACACGGCGGGGTTTCCCACTGTGTCCATAATGAGCCCCCAAGTCTCCTTCGGTGGGCACTACCTTATCTGTTCCACCTCCTCCAGATGCTCCAGAGCCCCTGCTATATTGGGCAATACCAGAGGGAGAGACTCAACCCATAGGCTGTAGATCCCACCCCCTTAGTCACAGACAACACATGCCCTCCAAGCAGTGTGGGCCTGCTTTTGACCAGTTCAATGGGCCAAAGGGCCTGGCTCCTCAGCAGCCATCAGGGAGGAGTATTGGTTAGTGGCAAAATTGTTGACTGCAGGAATGTTGGGCCCAGCCTGGAGATAGTCAGCATTCCTCCCACCACACCACACTTCCATTTGTGGGTGATATTCATCGGGGGAGCAGCCCCCTGTTTTACCAGTGACAGGTAGCTTCAGGGCTTCGTTCTCAGGGGGGGGCCCTCATGAATCACCAGGCTGTTGCCCCTCAAGGTGAGGGTGGGGACAGAGAGGAGGGTGATGCCTATCAGTGGATGCAAGTGGCTTAACTCGCCGCTAGCGTTAGCCCCAAGCAGCCCACTTCATCAACACATGGCTGCTCCTCTCCACACCGTTTGCAGTGCCGGCACGAACACTCTCCTCCAATGTTGAGCCCCACTCGTGCCTCTCACCATGGGTCTCTGGAGCACAACATACGTGGACCTACAACATTCTGCTGGGCCAGAATGCAAGGTCAGAACTTACCCAGAGTTTTACTGCATAGTTGCTCTGTTTGGACAGCAGGCTGGTGGTCATTACAGGGTCATCATTTTACTTCAGGGTCTGGTGCTTCTGGTGGCCCTCATCCATCATGGGCTGTTTTCCACGTCTTCTGACCCATTGATTGCATTGAGCCAGCATTTTGGGAACCACACTGTCCTACGGTGGATTGCAGCGGATGATGGAGTGGTCCGGTCCACTTTCAGAGTGTGACTGCCATTTTGATGTCCCAAGCCAAGCCTCCCAATTTAGTTAAAATTAAGCAGATGTTGTTGACATCTGCTTGACAATGACATCAATAATGGTGAAAGACAGCTAACATTTAGTTGTAGTTTATACAAGTAACTAAACCAAAACATCCTTGCAAATTTATCAACAAATTCCAAATGGAAGGAGGCATGTTAATGATTATTGAGCCAAGTGTTTATAAGTGACTTTACGTGCAATTTGGTTTTTAATAACAACTGCTACATTTTTGTTTGCTACACACTAGCAAGCATCATTATATGCTCTTGTTTGCAAATTCAACGAAGGAGAAACTCTGTTGACTTTAGTTAGATGCCAGTTTTGGGCTGTGTCATGAATCTGCCTGAAAGCTCCACCTTCCAATATTGGTTACTCCTTTGCCTTTAATCTGGAGGGATTACACTCAACTTTTTCCTGTAACATATACCTTTGCTACCTAATGTTGTACAATGTTGTCATGCTCAAAATTACAAAATATAATGAATATATAATTCTTCTAGATATTTTTCATTTCTGTCAATCTGCCATGAAAAAGTGGCTTTGAGTTGTGAAACATGTGCCTGGTTGTGTAATTTTGTCACATTTTCTGGATTTTTAGATTTAGTTTGTAGATCCTCACTACACTCTATTATGGACTTTTTGTGAGATATGTAGACAACAGAATCAGTGAACTCTAAGTATTGCATTTGAATGGTTGCTATAATCTTGTGTTGTTATTTTATGGTCCCTTCTTGGTCTCTAAAATGGTCTTTGTGTGATACATGGACAAAATCCTCTGTGAACTCTCGGCGTTTTGTTTTTGATAAGTATGTGTGGTTAAAATGACAGCTAATTCATTTGTAGTTCAAATTAAAATTTCAATTGTAGTTTCTAATCATCTTAATGTCTCCTACTTTTTGTTGAATCATTATATCGTCCTTATATCGTCCTCAACATAGGGAAAACAATCATGGCCCAAAAACATGACCTATGTGCACATGGTTGATAAGCTAAGTGGGGAGCGAGTGTCTACTTTGCATGCTCAATATGACACATGATTGAACACAGTAATTCCACATGGCTTGAAAATCTACATGGTGAGTTTCTCCCTCTACTCACATCTTGGTAGTTCCTCTTGCTCTCCTCCACCCACTGCTCTGACTCCATGAACTCAAAAGGCAAATAATACATGAATGCATCAATAGCCCAAGATAAAGTAGCAATAGACTTCAGAGCAGCAAGTGAAGTCCATGTTTGTGTGCAGTGTCACCCCGGCAGACAGATCTGAGGTGGAGCCTGGAGTTTTCCAGTTTCTGTCCACTTATGAGTTGGTTCTGTTTTCTGTGAGCTGAGATTTGGTTCCCTGAATGTCAGGGCCGGATTGGGGAACCAAAAGCAGCTATGGCAAGAATGCTCAAATCAGCCCCATTCCCTTCATCTTCTTGCACAGTCTCTCTGTTTCCAGCCATTTGTTCTTTGTTCTTTCTCTCTCCTTCTCTTCCCTCTCTTCTCCCCCTCTTGAAGCCTTTGCCCTGCTGCAAAGGGCCTCGGGAGCTAGGGAAAGTAATAGAGGCACCAGGAGTGACCCTGGGCTTTCAAAAAGGGATCTCCAAGGGCTCCAATACACTTGGGAAATCCTGGTAGAATAAAAGGCCTTTCCGGTCCTGCTGGATATCCAGATACACACATGTCCGATGTCTCGACTCTGTTCCCTCCTGTGAGTGGGAAATCAAGGTCAAGCATTGGAGGAGTGAGGGGGAGGAGGAATACTATTTACAGCCCCACCACCTCCGTCTCCAGATAGGAGCAATCATTGAAAAAACTGCATTTTAACCCAGGGACCTACCCAGAGTTCTACATGTGTGAGCAAATATACCAAGAAATAGATTGATTAATGTGTAATAGAACTCATTGTGCCTCCCTACTCCAAAGTGCATTAGGCAAACCTCATTCAGATGTGTAGAAGAAAATGTTATATACAAAAAAGTTATGTAGTCTTATTCCTTTAATGGACTCTTTACGTTTTATGTTTTCTGAGACTAATGAGACTAATCAGTAAAAGTAGCTTAGAAATAATATGGCCAGTCAATCACTGAAGTCCCCTGGGAACAAACTCACCTTCTATCCATCCCTACCCACACAACAATCCCCCAATGTGAATGACACTGACAAGACCATCAATCACGTTCATTTTGGTTATTTAAGTCATTGCCACCATGGTGCGCAATAGTAATCCCTGGGTGCACTAACCACCAGGGCAATAGATTGTCGAAAGCAGTCCTTACATTAGTCAAGTACAAGCCTACTTGACCACAGAATATCCACCAAAATCCAGCTTCCTTGGCCCTGGCCCTGTAGCTACCTTTGGAATAAAAAACTTTTGACCATCTCACATATAAGCAGCCCAGCACCATCACTTTTGTAACCTCCTCCACTCCTGCATGGACAGGACGTGCTGAGGTATCTGCTGCTGTCTCAAATCCTCACGCTATCTAACTACGTCAACAGGAGAACTAGAAAGATGAGGTGGGAGAAAGGCACTAGAGATAGGTGGCTACAATACACTCAGTCTCACATAGTGTTTGTAACAGTCCCATCTCCATCTGCTGATCATTTTCACTGCCTGCCTGGCTAGCCCCATCCCCACTGCAGCAGTGGTAGCATCAATTCAAAATGAACGTGAGCTGTATTCCATGGGCTCCTAACCCGCTGCCTTCAAAGCACTAGCCAAAACCCTACAGAACTGAAACCTAGTTAGTGGTGTGTCATCTGCATGTACCAGTAGGGGACCCATGGCCCCCTGGTGCGATGGGCCAAAAGGTTCTCCAAATTCCCCAGGGGGTAGCACTCATTACCCGGGGCCCTATGCGTCAGAATGTGTTCTCCTCTTCCCATCTGGTTAGTCTTAGAATGGGAGATGGTTATGGCCAGAGAACCATTTGGCAAATTAATGTCTGCAAACTGTAGACCCCCTGACAGATCTCTCTTGTTTTTGGCCACCAGTTCCCCTACTCTCAGTGCTCCATTAAATGCTAGGGCAAATGGTGCACTGAAGATACGGTTCTCATCTTGTGACCTGTAAATGTTCCCCAGGGTGGACTTGATGGCAGCTAGTCAAACCGAACCGATGGGGCACCTTTAGTCTGGCTTAGACCCTTTCAGATGCTGCAAACCCTTCATTGCTCTCCGAACCAGGAAAGCCTTCGTCCCATCGGCGTGCCTAGCATCTTCGCGAATAAAAATACTACGGCAATGTGGTGCCTGGTGAAACTCTCAACCACTCCTGTCTCAGGGACCCCAGAAATGTTACCGCTGACTCAGGAGCAAACCACTACCTCTCCCTTGCATGCTCTAGAATTTCGACCTAAGTTATGAATGCCCCTTCATAAGCACGCCTCTTCCTGGGTGCTAAGCTAGCTGCCATGAGGTCTGTTAAGGTGGAGCACCAAGCTACCACAGTCGCCCCTGGAAATGGTGTAGGGAACTCTGCTGCCCCTGGTGGTGGTACCTGAAAGCCTACATCTTGAAATGAGATAAAGGATCTGCTGCATTGTTCAGTACACCAGATACATGCTAAGACATAAAAGTGACATTCAATCTTGAGCACAGCAACACAATCTCTTTCATGACTCTAAGGATTGTCTTCCACCTGGATGCCTGCTGCTTGATGCATTCAACCACGGTCATCTTATCTGACCAGAATAACACAGACTGGCTGTGAAACTAATCAGGCCAGACCATGAGGGCCACTGGAATGGGGAAGAGTTCAAGAAAGCAAATATTTGTCACTAGACCCGACTCAACCCACACCTTTGGCCACCACCACTGAGCACACAACTCAGGAGCCAGAATGGCACAGAAACCTTTGCTGCTCATTGCATCCGTAAAGAGACCTAACTCCTCATTAGTCCTAGCTGTGCTGGACCACAGTACAGTCCCGCTGAAATTCTTCAGAAAGGTCTCCCAGATCCTAATATCCTGGTGAACCTCTGATGACAATCTGATGTGGTGGTGCTTGGTTTTCAAGCCTGACATGGCATATGCAATTGACTGGGAAAATGGGTGGTCCATAGTAATTATGCAAAAAGCAAAATTGAACTGTCTGACCACCACTTGCAACTGATGCAAAGTCACCTTTCTTACTCCCTAGCACTCCTTTAAAGTTTGCAAAAAAGTGTTATATTTCTCTGAGGGAAGCTGAAATACCCCTGCCAGTTCAACTCGATCCACAAGAATCCAATAATTGTCGCAGAGCCACAGGTCTTACCCTGTGCCAGGGGCAGCCCAAAGAACCCCATCAGCTCCTGAAAGGACTGCAAAGCCCTCACACACTCAGCCCACAATCAACTCAAAAATATCAACATAGCTCCCCTTCCAAATCTTTCCATTTACATCCAATGGCACATTCCTGCTCAACTGATCATGCTCAGAAAATACACCCCCCAACCCAAAGCTTGGCAATCATGCCCTCTTACCTGTTACAGCTGTGTCTTGAGAAAGGAATGGGTCTCCTGCCACCACAAAGGAACTGTAGGGGGACATGCGGCTGACCACGGAGGTCAGTCTCTGCCTAGCTGCTGCACCGGCACCTCTGCAGGTGCAGCCCCACTAGCCCCCAACTTGGGTTCGCCACCTGCCTGAGCCTGTGTGCCCAGGACCCCTAAGCCATCGAGGTGGGCCACCAATCTTCTGGCCCTCTCAACATTATCGCCCTCTGCCATGCCAGCTAAAGCACCAGCCATCAACGGGGAGGACAAGACCCGACCTTAGACAGCCAAGGCAAGACACTTTCTAAGGCCTAAAAGACCAGGGTGGCACCTCGGGCAGCATTCCACCCTGCTAAGAAGTGGAGTAGGGGTCAGGGTCATGTTGGGGAGGGAACAACGGCCCCATGGGATCCATGTGGGTGCTGCTAGTAACCAACGCTGACAGTGTGGTTGCCCAGGGGGTGTTTCTGCAGTGATGGTGCCGGCGGCAAGTGGTAGCGTTGTTCAGAACGGGGAACAGTTGCATGGCCATTCGGGTTGCACCGGCAGGGAACGTTAGTCAGCCTGATTTGGTTACTTGCTAAGTTAGTGACTAAATCAGGCTTACTAATGTTCCTCGTCTGAACAGAAATGAAAATAACTAATCCTAGGGGATGCAAAGGTCCAAACATCCTTCCTGCGAGGTGGCGAGCTAGACAGAGACTGGCTCCCCGCCTTATGCTGTCTTTTATGGGTGGGCCATCACCACACCTCCACGACCCAGGATGCATTAAATTTCTTCCAGTGTAGCCCTCAACAGCCAATCCACTCACGACCCTACCCTAGGGCCACGGAGGCTTGCACCACACCTCTAGGGTTGAGCAATGGCTTGCTGCCATATTTTCAGCTCCCCCTTTGTGATGCATTTTTGCATTTAAAATGCATTTCCCTCATAGCCATGTGTCACATGTTTCTTCACAAAATAACAGTAATTTGGTGTACTTTATATGACTACTTAGCATTGCGAAAGTTGTATTTAAGTGCAACTTTCTAGGTTAAGACCCTCATTATGAGTCTGGCAGTCCTCGGAAACGCCCCCTGTACTGGCAAGGAGGTCGGACCACCGGGCAGAAGGTGAGCACCTCTGGCCCGGCAGTAGCTGTAATACTGCCATCGGTATTACGACTCGCAGACCGCCAGCATTTTTGTTGCAGTCACACTGTCACAAAAATGCTGGCAGTCATACACCCGGCAACAGGAATCTCCATTCCTGTCACCAGCAGACACACCCCCACATGACCACACACCTACATTCACACACCCCAGTCAACCATGCATTCGTTTACATGCACCCTCAGGCACTCGCACCCAAACATGCACACAGATACACCCATTCACTCACACACATGCACACAAACACACCCATTAACAAGCACACACACACTCAACCAGACACATACACTCGCATGCACGCACTCAGACACATACACTTGCATGCACACACTCAAACAGACACCTCTCCCCCCTCATTCATACACACACGCAGTCACCACACATATTCACACAACACCCTTCCAACCCCCTTTTTCGGATGATCAACTTACCTGCTTTGGTGAGGTGGCCGTCTGGGAGGGGATGGGTACCGGCGCTTTCCACCGCCGGCACCACACACCGTACAGGAAACCACCATGCCGTATTGCAGATCAGAATATGGTGGTCGACGTCTTGTTGGCGTGGTGGTGCCGGTGGTGGAAACCACCTCTATTACGACGTCAGCCAGGCCGACGGTGGCGGATTTCTGCCCGAAATCGGGCAGAAATTGGCACAACGTCACAACATGGCGGACTTTGGACTGCCAGCACTGGCGGTCTTTTGGCGCCCACAGCTTCGCCAGTCTTTCGAAAAGATAGCCGAAGTCATAATAAGTAATTAAATGTGTAGCACATACCTGCATTCCTCGCCTTCTTTTTTCTTGTGCTGTTAGTCATTCTCGACCCGTTACTTGCATCCTGCCTGCACATATGACACGATCAAGTTTTAGTAGTCATGTCATTGAATTTTAAATTTCTTTTCTGAGCATTGAACTCCTGATCCTGGCAATTCATTTCTTTTCCCCCTATAGTTTGGCAATACAATGAGGGGCAGATTTAAGAAAAGTTTTGCTGCACCCAGTGCAGTGCCACTTTTCTTGCACTCCTTAGCGCCCCCTACCTCCAGCATGTGTGCACTGTATTTAAAATGCAGCGCACCATGGTGCAAGGTGGGGGGCAATAGCGTCAACATTTTTGACGCTATTGGTGTACTGTTCAGGGATAGTGCCAAAATGTTGGCGCTAATCCTGAACAGTAGATATGGCCCATTATAAATAATTGTGTGCCCCCTTTTAACGCCTGCTCTGAGCAGCCATTAAAAAGGCTGCAAAAATGGCGCAAATAAATCTTTTAGATTTCTGTTCACCATGTTTTTCAGCCCCCCTAATGGGGGAACGCCCCCTTGCATACATTATGCCTGGTGCAGGCATAATGTGGCACAAGGGGTTACAATGCATGAATTGCGCCACTTTGTAAATCTAGCGCTGCGATTTTGGCCTCGTTGGGCCACATTAGCATAAAAAAATGACGCTAATGTGGTGCAAGAAAGCGCTAGGCCCTCTAGGGCTGAATGTTTAATAACAGTGTCAGCCCACCAGCATGTATATTTCTCAGTTCTTGCAATCCCAACCTTCCAACCAGTGCCGACTCCACCCTAGTAGTATAAGCACGCTTCACAAGATTTCTTAAAATAATGTAACATTGTAACACCTCCATCGGCTAACTTCAGTGCTTCATTCGGTTTGAATGTCAAGCGAAACACGGCTGGAGGAGGGCAGCCATTTTTGTTACCTCTCGACTAAATCTACTTTGGCTTCTGCTCAGAACACATCCCAGCCGGTGACAGGAGCAGGGTAAATGGAATGTGAAGATTACACGATATTGGCTGTAGCAGCACCCCAAATTCATCCCTATGTGACTGAATCTGAAATAGCTCTTGGTGCGGAGATGACACGAGAAGTGCAGGAAGAGTGTGACAGCAGATTTGAGCAACTGGATTGTGGAGGGGCTCTCGATCACCGTAATTATGTATATGAAAACACTACCTTTCCATGCATCTTGTCAAATTTAGCACGTCTGATCTACTGAAAAGCTTTGCTGTACCTATTCAAATCAAATCAAATCAAATCATTAACATTTATAAAGCGCGCTACTCACCCGTGCGGGTCTCAAGGCGCTAGGGGGAAAAGGGGGGGTTATCGCTGCTCGAACAGCCAAGTCTTTAGGAGTCTCCGGAAAGCGGAGTGGTCCTGGGTGGTCCTGAGGCTGGTGGGGAGGGAGTTCCAGGTCTTGGCCGCCAGGAAGGAGAAAGATCTGGACCGTGGAGCGGCGGGTGCGAGGGACGGCAGCAAGTGCGAGGCCAGCGGAGCGGAGGGGGCGGGTGGGGACGTAGAAGCTGAGGCGTCTGTTGAGGTATTCCGGTCCCTTGTTGTGGAGGGCTTTGTGTGCGTGGGTGAGAAGACGGAAGGTGATCCTTTTGCTGACTGGGAGCCAATGCAGGTGTCTCAGGTGTGCGGAGATGTGGCTGTTGCGGGGTACGTCGAGGATGAGGCGGGCCGAGGCGTTTTGGATGCGTTGCAGGCGGTTTTGGAGTTTGGCGGTGGTCCCGGCGTAGAGGGTGTTGCCGTAGTCCAGGCGACTCGTGACAAGGGCGTGGGTCACGGTTTTTCTGGTGTCGGCGGGGAGCCAGCGGAAGATCTTGCGGAGCATGCGGAGAGTGAGGAAGCAGGCGGAGGACACGGCGTTGACTTGCTTGGTCATGGTGAGAAGAGGGTCCAAGATGAAGCCGAGGTTGCGGGCGTGGTCTGCGGGGGTCGGTGCGGTGCCGAGGGCCGTGGGCCACCAGGAGTCGTCCCAGGCGGACGGGGTGTTGCCGAGGATAAGGACTTCCGTTTTTTCAGAGTTCAGCTTTAGGCGGCTGAGCCTCATCCAATCTGCGACGTCCTTCATACCCTCTTGTAGGTTGGTCTTGGCGCTGGCGGGGTCCTTGGTGAGGGAGAGTACAAGTTGGGTGTCGTCGGCGTAGGAGGTGATGATGATGTCGTGCTTGCGTACGATGTCGGCGAGGGGGCTCATGTAGACATTGAAGAGTGTCGGGCTGAGCGATGAGCCTTGAGGTACGCCGCAGATGATCTTGATGGGTTCTGAGCGAAACGGAGGGAGGTAAACTCTTTGGGAGCGGTTAGCGAGGAAGGAGGCGATCCAGTCCAGGGCCTGGCCTTGGATCCCGGTGGAGCGTAGGCGGGTGATTAGGGTGCGGTGACAGACGGTGTCAAAGGCAGCCGAGAGGTCGAGGAGAATGAGGGCGACTGTTTCACCGTTGTCCATCAGGGTTCTGATGTCGTCTGTGACTGAGATGAGGGCGGTTTCCGTGCTGTGGTTGGTTCGGAATCCGGTTTGTGAAGGGTCGAGCAGGTTGTTGTCTTCCAGGAAGGTGGTCAGCTGTTTGTTGACGGTCTTTTCTATTACCTTGGCTGGGAAAGGTAGAAGAGAGATGGGGCGGAAGTTTTTCAGGTCGCTTGGGTCAGCCGTAGGTTCTTTAGTAGGGCGTTGACTTCAGCGTGCTTCCAGCATTCGGGGAAGGTAGCAGAAGAAAAAGAAGAGTTGATGACGGTCTGGAGGTGCGGGGCGATGATGTCGTCGGCTTTGTTAAAGATGAAGTGCGGGCAGGGGTCCGAAGGGGCGCCGGAGTGGATAGAGTTCATGATGGATTTGGTTTCTTCCGTGTTGATGTGGGTCCAGTTGTTGAGGGTGGTGTCCGGGGAAGCGGGTTCAGTGGTGTATGGTTGGGTCTGGTGTCCGAAGCTGTCGTGGAGGTCGCTGATCTTGCGATGGAAGAAAGTGGCGAGGGATTCGCACAAATCCTGTGAGGGCGTGACGGCGTTGGCGCTGGCGCTGGGGTTGGAGAACTCTTTGACGATGCTGAAGAGTTCTCTGCTGTTGTGGCTGTTTTTGTCTAGTCTGTCGGTGAAAAAGTTCCTTTTGGCAGTGCGGATCAGGTGGTGGTGTTCGCGTGTAGCGTTCTTGAGGGCGGTCATGTTGTCAGCGGTGTGGTCCTTGCGCCAGGCCTTCTCAAGGGCACGACAAGTTTTCTTTGATTCTTTGAGGGTGTCAGAGAACCAGAGAGGTTTTTTGGTGTTGGTCTGTCGATGCGTGCGTTTGAGGGGAGCAAGGTTGTCAGCGCAGTTGGAGATCCAGTTTGTGAGGTTGAGAGCTGCGTCGTCGGGGTCGGTGGTGAGGGTGGGTTGGTTGGCGGCGAGAGCGGAGAAGAGTTGCTCTTCAGGGATCTTGTTCCACTGTCGATGAGGGATGGGTTGAGTGCGGAGGTGGGAGGTCTCGCGTCGGAATGTGAAGTGGACGCAGCTGTGGTCGGTCCAGTGTAGGGCAGAGGTGTGGCTGAAGAAGACGTGTTTGCTGGCGGAGAAGATAGGGTCGAGCGTGTGTCCGGCGATGTGGGTGGCGGTGTTCACCAGTTGTTTGAGGCCGAGGTTGGCGAGGTTGTCGAGCAGGGTGGTGGTGTTGGGGTCGTTGTTTTGTTCCAGATGGAAGTTGAGGTCGCCTAGGAGGATGTAGTCCGGTGAGGCGAGGGCGTGCGGGGAGATGAAGTCGGCGATGGCGTCGCTGAAAGAGGCGCGAGGTCCGGGAGGACGGTAGACGAGGGATCCTCTGAGGGTGGTCCTTGGGTCGGTGTGAATCTGAAAATGCAGGTGTTCAGCGGCGAGGGGGGGGTCTTCGGTGGAGGTGGTGACGCTGATGGAGTCTTTGAAGATGATGGCGACACCTCCTCCTACTTGGTTGGTGCGGTTGCCAGTGGTCGGGCTACGTTTCAAACGGGGCTGTTCCTGGCTGCTGCGGAGAGGGCACATTGGAGGCGCTTTTAATTATTTACGTCACAATTGCATAATTTTTGAAGCAGTGATTGCAGTCGATGAGAAATCGTGCTCCTATGATAGAAAAAATGTGCAGAGAGATGCACCTTGTTACTATAAGAGTAGAGTTCCCCTCTCATCTTGTGAGTTAATGCATCATTCCCAAAGATGTTTTCCTAATTCTTAGACTTGTTGCACGAAAAGTGTACCATTGACTTACAGCTGCACAAGTACACAGTCTAACAGTGATTTTCTCATGAGCCATGTATTATATACCAAGATCGCTCAAAGTGCTTCTTCACGGCTTTCACTGATCCACCAGTCTATGCACTCAGTCACTCATCACCCATTCTCTTGGTCACTCATCCTGGCACTGACACATTGCTCATCCACCTATTCACTCGCTTTTGTATTCGCCTGCCTACAATAGAACACACACTTTGCCACTAAACAATCACCAATCAGTGTAAAGGCACTTTCAGTTGACAGCCAGAGCTACTGTGTTTGCCAGTTCTTGTTTCCTGTTTCTACCACAATCCGCAAAGGAAAGTAGATAGTAGACAGTGAACGCGGACAGTAAAGCCAGTTAAGGGAGAAGAGACGCGTGGGGGCAGCATAGCATAGGGGTGCAGGATGACAAAGAAAAGAAACGGCGGTCTGAGGAAAAAGGACAAAATAATAAGTGGCACTGGGTGGAACATAGCAAAATTAGAAAAATATACAATTCACTGAAAAAAGGAAGGGCTGAGTGTTCCCACACACGCAATGAAGGGGCCCGCGGAGAGAGAGACTCGGTCAAGTCTCTCCACGGGCGTGTTCGGGACAAAGGAAGTGGCGCTGAAGGCGCCCATTGGTGGACAGGTAAGTGGGGGTGGGCTTTGGTAAGGGTTTATAAGGGGGGTGGAGGGTGGGGTCGGCCTCTTCTCCGCGCCGATGTAGTTAGGAGGGTTTGGAGAATTTTGTGTAGTTTGAGGTAAGGAGGCAGGGAGTTAGGGTAGGCCCCACAGGGAGGAGAAGGGGATTTTCGCCCTGCCCAGCAACCGGAGCCAGGAGGGGAGCAACGCGCACCGGCCGTCAGGGGAGGCCGGCCCCTTGGACAATTTCTCTAGCGCGCGGTGCCGCGCTTGCAGGTAACATAACACGCTCGGGCCATTTTCGGCCCAGACGACGGCACACCCCACAGGGGGGGGGCACGAGCCATTCTTCTAGCGCGCGGTGCCGCGTTTATATTAAATTTAACGCACTGGGGCCAAGCGCGGCCCAGACGACGGCACACCCCGCGGGGGCGGTAATAAGGAAAAAGGGACGCGGAGGAGGCAGGGAGGGCCCCCGAGCTAAAAAAAAATAAATATATATATATATAAAAATATTAATAAGTTCGTTTGCACAGATACAGGCAGGGAAATTTTGGGCCTATAGGCCACAAAAAAAAAAAAAAGGTTTTTTTTTTTGCTTTATGTGGCAGAAGGCCAAACAGGAACAAGCTTGTCAAGTACGCCGGGCAGCTAGTAAGCTGCCTACCCTCAGCGAAGAGCACAGCAGACACATTAGGAGGGCGGGCCAGGCTCACCGGGTGGGGCACCCCCAATAGTGCCATAGGACAAAAAAAAAAAAAAGAAGGAAAGGGAGGCTCATATTATAGAACATAGACAAGCATAAGAATAATAGCATCTTATCCCTAAGAGGCTGGAAAATGACCACGAGCCACGACCCAGAGGCAGTAAGGGCAGCGCTCCGCGTGCTAGGCAAAGCAGGCAGGGCTGACTTACTGACACCAGGGGTGCTCGAACAGGCCTGGGTGGGGATGTCACGCCCAACGAGGGCGGCTTCAGGGCGGGTCGCAGCAACACGAGACAGAGGTCAGGTGGGCACAGCTGTGCAAGGAAAGAGAAGAGGCGATTGCTCACAGCGAAGCAACCCCAAGGACCAGAGAGGCCAAAGGGCAACCAGGAACACAGCAGATAGGGCCGAGTAGCGGAACCTGGGTATGGGTGCCGCAAGCAAAGGGACAACAGAGGCAAGAGGCTTGTGCGGCCGAAGGGTTAGTGGGCGTGGAGAAACCTGGTGACGCAGACGGTCACGGGTATAGGAATACAGCAATGCCAACGGCAGAGGTTGGCAAGAGACGGACCACGCCAACTGGGCGCAACACGGCTCAAACGCGTTGGTATGAAGCACTGGAGGGGTCTGCAGCGGCCTTCTCCACACCGGGGGAGCACGCATACCGTCCCGATGGTACGCGTCATGCGGGTACGGAGGCAAACGAGAGTACATCGAACAAGGCAAGAGATTTTGCCCAACACAAGGGCCAGTGGGAAAGAGAGGATGAGTTGGAACTTGATTATGAGGAGGAAAGGGAGGAATGGGAAGATGGTGAAATACGAGACTGTGGGGAGTGGGCGCAAGAGCGGCGCAATCTCTTCTCCGTGCTCTGTATTACAGGTGACAGCTTCAATGGAAGGGCCCACAGGCGGGCGGCAAGCCGGGCCGTGCGGCAGAAGCATGAGGAGAGTGCCAAGGAGCTTGGGAGATAATGTTGGAGGTAAGAGATGGTGGTCAGTGTGGGGTGAAGGGGGAGAGACAGTACGGGAGGTTAATACAAGTAGGTCCATCGGGGTAGGAGAAGGGTCAGTTTTAGATACATCAGATAATAGCGTCACACAAAAGACAGTCGGGAACAAGGAGAAGGAAGGCCGGGCCGCGCCAGACACAGCCATAGCTGGGAAGGCTGATGCGGGGGAAAAGACGGTGGAGGATAAGGAAGTGGGAGGACACAAGAAGAGGCTACCGTACATGGGTCTAGCCATGCCGCTTGGGTCACATATAGGGGAAAAAACGAAAGCCAGAATATGGAAACACGAATATGTGGATGTTTTTAAGCTCCTACATAGGGACATACAGGCGAAAGAAGGTTCCAAGGAAGAAGAGTGGGAATTAGCACGCAGGCCACGGGTACCGATCACGATGGACAATTGGACATCAGCTTTCTTGATATTTGCCAGCATATACTGCGAAAAATATCCGGATAGGGCCATTGCACTTTTTAAGTACATGGACATAATTAGAAAGGCGCAAATGCATTTCAGGGGTTTCGCGTGGCTCAATTATGACGAGGAATTTAGGGTACGGGTGAGCGTCAATCCGGAGAAACCTTGGGGGGATGTGGATCCCGAACTGTGGATGCAATGGATGGCATTGGCACAGACAGCGGCGTCCACTCACACAGTGAGTGGCCTGCCAGTGACTTATAAGCCCTTTCAAGCTCGCCCCGCCCAGGGAGGGGCGGGCGCCACCACAAAAACGGCTGGGGCAACGTCAGGGGCATGCTGGAACTTTAACAAAGGTTTTTGTTCCAGAGCACAATGCAGGTTCAAGCATGACTGCTCCAAGTGCGGGGGTTGTCATCCAGTCATCCAATGTTTCTCCCTGTCTAGCCCGGCGGAACAGTGGAGGGCTACAAGAGGGAGGGGGGCACATGGCGCTCCTGCGCCAAAGGGGTCCTACACCAGTTAGGCTGTTTTTTCTGCTGCCATGGTTGCGAGTTTACCCAGATACGGAAAAGGCACGCCTACTGGAATGGGGTTTTCAAGAAGGTTTTAGAATAGGTTACCAAGGCCCGCGGGAAAGGAGATGGGCTGACAGTTTGCGGTCAGCCAAAGAACAGCCTCAGATAGTGCGCGACAAACTAGCAAAAGAAGTGGGCCTAGGCAGAATAGCAGGCCCTTTTGACAGATGGCCAAGTGAGGCCTTGATGATATCCCCTCTGGGAGTGGTACCCAAAAAAGCACGGGGAGAATTTAGTTTGATTCACCATTTGTCATGGCCCGAAGGGGCGTCGGTAAATGATTTCATTGCCCAAGAGGACTCCAAAGTGATATACGCGTCGGTCGATGATGCAATAAAGCTAGTCCTAAGGTGTGGTAGGATGGCGGAAATGGCAAAATGCGATATTCAATAAGCTTTTAGATTGCTCCCCATCCATCCGGCAGATTTTGACCTCTTGGGCATGCAGCTAGATGGCAACATTTATGTGGACAGGGTGCTGCCCATGGGTTGCACGATATCATGCGCTCTGTTTGAAACCTTCAGCACCTTTCTGCAGTGGGTTTTCATGCGAACGAGTGGACATAGGTGGGTGACGCATTACTTGGACGATTTCTTATTCGTAGGTCCAGCAGCATCTGGAGCGTGTGGGCGAGCTCTAGTTTCTTTTCAGAGGCTGGCACAGCAGGCGGGGGTACCACTGGCCCCGGAGAAAACAAAGGGCCTAGGCCGATTTTAACCTTTTTGGGCATTGAGCTAGACGCGAGAGAACTGGTCGCGAGATTGCCAGCAGCAAAAGTGGGAGAGATACTAGATTTCTTAGCAGTGGTGCGCACTTTGCGAAAGATGGATCTGCGGACGGCCCAAAAGCTGTTAGGTTACCTCAATTTCGCGAGTAGGGTAGTTAGGGGAGGTAGGACTTTTTGCAGGCGATTGGGGCTTTCTATGTCAGGTGCAATACTGCCGCACCATAGGATACGAGTATCCTTGACATTACGTGAGGACATCAGAATATGGGAGATCTTTTTGAAAAACTTCAATGGAGTACCAATGTCCTTTGGTGAGTCAGACACGGTATGGCAGGTTCAAATTGTCTCAGACGCAGCAGGAGCATCTGGTTTTGGCTTATACTGGGACGGGAGGTGGTGTGCGGAGACATGGCCAACAGCTTGGTTGCAGCAAGGGAGAAGCATTGCGTTTTTGGAGTTTTTTCCCCTTCTAGTGGCATTGGCAGTGTGGGGACAGGAATTAGCCAGTAGGACAGTGATTTTTCAAATAGACAACATGGCGGTGGTAGAGTTAGTTAACAGGCAGAGGGCAAGGGATCTCAGAGTTTTGCGCTTGTTGCGGCAGTTTATGCTTTTATGTTTGTCTTTGAATGTTATATTTAAAGCTGCACATATACCAGGAATTCACAACAAGATTGCAGACTCCCTATCTCGTTCACAGTGGCGGCGTTTTCGCGAGTTGGCACCTGGAGCAGAACAGAGCAAGACTGTGGTACCGGCAGCCATCTGGGAATGGGGGGCATGATGATCACGGGGCTGGTGGAGATGTCATTAGCAGTATCCACGCGGCGTAATTACAGACTGGCATGGTTGGAGTTTCAATCTTTTTAACAGTTCGGGGGCAATTTTTGGGCTCAAAGCTTGCGAACGCTTGAGGCACGGACCAGACGTTTTGTGCTTTTTCTGATCAGGGAGGGTTTATCTCCAGCTACAATCGGGGGTACATTAGCTGGCGTCTCTTTTTATGGAAAACTTTTTTTTGGGTATGATCCAGCACACAACGAGTTATTGGGGAGAATGCTGAAGGGCTGGAGCAGGGTTAGAGCTAGGGGAGATAAACCAGCGAGAGAACCCATCACTTTTGAAACATTGGTAGAGATGGTACAGGTGTTACCAGTTTGCTGCTTGAATGAGTATGAAGTTGTTTTATTTCGTTTGTGCATGTTGTGGATGTTTTTTGGTGCATTTAGAGTATCCGAGTTGTTGGGGGTCGGAAAAGAAACCCGAGTAAAAGGAAAGAAGTGTGCATGCATGGGGATAGGTTAGGGATATGGCTCAGGTGGTCGAAGACGGACCAGTTGCGGAAGGGCAAGTGGATATGGTTGGAAAAAGGGGGTGTGGATGTAGCTTGCCCGGTAGCGGAATGGGTTAGTTTCAAGGATAGGTGGCCAGCGGCAGGTGATTCGGGGATTTTCATGCATGCATCAGGGAAAAAGTTGACTAGTTATCAGCTATTACAAGTTATGAGGATGGCCCTTGAAAGGATAGGGCGGCGCGCAGGTGATTATGGAACGCATTCATTCAGAATTGGTGCGGCGACGGAGGCAGCCCATTTGGGCTGGGATTGGGCCAAGATTAAGGCGATAGGCAGATGGAAATCTAGGTGCTGCGAGCGGTATGTCAGGCCTTGATGGCACATAGCTGGAAGGGAATGGGGGGGGGAGTTTTTTTTAGATCACAAGACAGTTCTTACAATGTTGTTTCTTTGCAGGATGTGTGGCTGGGCCGCAGAAAGAAAAGATGACGACATGGTTGGTCGGCCATTCGTTCGTTCATTGGGCGGCAAAATTTGCAGAGAAGCAGATTTACGGCAGGTCATTGGGACTGCCCAGCAAACACCACGAAGTACATTGGTGGGGCAAGAGTGGTATGAGGTGGGGGAGCCTGCTCTCATTTATCACGGGTAACTTGCCGCAGTGGGGATGCCCAGACCCGTTGATGATTCATCTTGGGGAGAATGATTTAATGAAGCTATCGGGGCTCACTCTGATACAACTGATGCAGAGGGATTTGGAGCTTTTGAAACAGAAACTATGCGGAACATGCTAGGTATGGACGGAATTTGTGGCAAGAAGGGCATGGAGAGGGGCTTTCAATCATGGAGCCATAGAGCGGGCTCGTAAAAAGTTAAACAGAGCCATGAGAGTTTTCTGTTGGGCACATGGGATCAAAGTTTTGAGACATGGTGACATAAAAGAGCAAGAAAATGTTTTGTTCCGAGATGACGGAGTCCATGTATCACAGATAGGGAATGCGTACTATATTACAGAGCTAAGGTTAATGCTCGAAAGTGTATGGGGAGTAAATTTGTGTATCCGGAAATAAAAATAAAAAAAGAAAAGGGGTTGGGGCAGCAAAACGCCTCGCGGGTTTCGCTGGATGGCAGGAGATGGGGGAGGGTGGAGAGCCAGATGCGGGCTTGTCCACCCTTCCAGGGGGAAAAACAAGGAGGTGAAGGATCAGAACGGGGAGGTGTAGGCTACAAGCAAGGAAGGCATGGGATGAATAGGGGAGCATATACGGGAGGAAAATTGAAGGGAGATATTTGAGGAGAGAATGAAGGCAAAGGAACTGTATAAGTTAAGGTCTGTGTTAACAGAAGGCATACAGTTAAATGTTTAAGTAATGTTTTGTGTTTTAAACCCTGTCCTAAAATAAATGACCTTTTACACCAACTAAAGTGTCACGTATGTATGTCCCGATGAAGGGGCCCACGGAGAGAGAGACTCAGTCTAGTCTCTCCGCGGGCGTGTTCGGGACAAAGGAAGTGGCGCTGAAGGCGCCCATTGGTGGACAGGTAAGTGGGGGTGGGCTTTGGTAAGGGTTTATAAGGGGGGTGGAGGGTGGGGTCGGCCTCTTCTCCGCGCCGACGTAGTTAGGAGGGTTTGGAGAATTTTGTGACCACCCACCCACCCAGCGTAGGAAGACAGGGGGAGGGGATGATAGTTAGTCAAGTAAGTAGGAAGTTAGGGTAGGTTAACAGTCATTTAGGGCAGGTGAGTTGAGAGAGTTAGCAGGAGATGGGGGAGGGTGGAGAGCCAGATGCGGGCTTGTCCACCCTTCCAGGGGGAAAAACAAGGAGGTGAAGGATCAGAACGGGGAGGGGTAGGCTACAAGCAAGGAAGGCATGGGATGAATAGGGGAGCATATACGGGAGGAAAATTGAAGGGAGATATTTGAGGAGAGAATGAAGGCAAAGGAAGTGTATAAGTTAAGGTCTGTGTTAACAGAAGGCATACAATTAAATGTTTAAGTAATGTTTTGTGTTTTAAACCCTGTCCTAAAATAAATGACCTTTTACACCAACTAAAGTGTCACGTATGTATGTCCCGAAAACAACGTGAATGAGGAGGAACCGGAAATAGGGGTTTCGAAAATGGAGATAAGTAATGAGTGTGATAAATGAAAAAAAGGAAAAGGTACATGGCAGAGTGAGTAAGAGGAGAGAAATAAACTGATTGGAAAAAGAACTCTGTGACAGAAAATGGAATGAAAGGCATTACCGACATTAGCATACACCATGCAACGGAAAGGTTGTTGATGCTTCAAGCCGTTGTTTGCTTTGACACTTTGTGGGTCTAATTTCCAGAAGGTTATTTTGATCATAAAATTGCTTTTACAGTAGAAATTAGCTGGATCTATAACAACAGGGCATTCACAAACGTTGAACAGGGAGGACTTGATCCATTTTTCCCCCTGATACGATTACACATGGTTGCAGAACATTGCCTTGGAGTCAATCCCACACCATAAGGGGCACTGGGAGAAAAAACATAGTTTGCCTTGAAAGTTTATAAACATCAGCAAAAATGCCAGTTTGTGACCACTCACAAACTGCTCTCTGACCCATTTTCTACCCTTAAAACAATACAAGATGTGTATCAGTCAAGGGCTGGATCAGGTATATTTTCATGGTGGGAGGGGAACAGAAACCTTTGTGAAGGATGTAGGGAATGGGTTTCTGCAAGAGGAAAATGTTTTACCACTGCAGACAAAATGGGCAACAGGAAAGTAGTGCTTCCCTCTCCCGCTGTGGAATTGTACTTCTAGCTATATACTAGTACGTTTCCTGAACAGCCAAAATTTGTCATTCAACATTCGTGCAAAGGAGTATGCAAACCGCTTCAGATATGTGACTTTTCTTTGTGAATTGAGCCATGAATCCTCTATGTGAAACAGAGATGGCCTTACAATACGCTATCTCTCAATATCTTCTTGTAGTATACTGCAAGGATTTGTCCAAGTTAATGTTTCGATGTAAACAAATCAGCCCTCCCCTGCCTTAATTGGTTTCATTGCAAGTCCACCTGGCCGCAACAGCACTGATAACAAGAACCTCAGAATTTTTGATAGGACAGTTTACAGCTACTTGTCCATTCAGAAATTTCAATGTGAGGACTCGGCTGCTGAAACTGGGGGGGGGGGGCAATGAGGAATTACTGGAGAAAACACACTCAAAATTATCATTGTTCCTGGTAATTCTATATTCCCGAGAGAAGGTCATGGTTCCATCTATAGTACGAATTCCACCCCCAGGAATTAGTACTCTGCTATCAATAACTCAGGCGGAGGTGGAGGGGAGGGGCTTTGGGTGAATTTAGCATGGCCACACCTAGGAGTTCACGACAAGGCCGATTGTTTTCATTTTATTTTGAACTAGTTGGGGAGTTCCTTGCTAATTCACTGTCGAAAATGGAACAGGGATTTAAAATTGATCTCCTTTACACCATTAGCACACACACACACACACATATATATATATATATATATATATATATACATATATAAATGTATATGTGTGATTCAACTTTATATATCTTCTCACACTCATTGTCACTTTTTCTAAAGATTTGGGCTGAAAAACGGACTTTCCCCGAGTTAATATTACAGAAAATGCAAGAAACACTACAGTCAAAACTTGCAGTACTGGAACTATGAAATGACTCGTGGAAATCATTGTGGTAGCACCGATTTCTACATGCTATTCCCAATTCCACAGGGATATCTGTAGGATTTAGGGGATTCCGCCTCTCAGGCAGTACTGCAGTACTTAGAATAGAGGCCTATGTATTTGAATGATGAAAAGATTTTTTCTGAAACAGGTATGATTCGTCACTCCAAGCGCAGATCTTGCATTCTTTAATTTATCTAGTACTCTTTTTTTAAAGACGAGTGTTCAACTGTATTAAAACTAAACAAAGGCAACAATACGAAGAGAATTAAGTGCAGATTGACTACAACAAATCCTCAGCGCTGCCAGCATACAGTCCTTCATTGCATATTTTTACACTTCATTTTTTGAATAGCAATTATCCATTCTTATATCTGTCACAGAAGTGACGTGTCAACAATGAAGCACAATACTTTTACCAGCTTGTGTTTTTGAAATAAAATATTCCAAAATAGACTGAAAGCCTACAATATTTCAAATCCTGCAGATAAAGCGCCGAGCTTTGGCAGCAGACCCTGTTTGCACACCATCCAGCCTCAGCCTTTGGCACCGGCTCAGTCGGGGAGGTTGCCTCCTTGTTCGAAGGGCGCTAAGCTTTGTGACGATGAGACGAGGAGTCCATTAAAAATGGATGCATTCACTGTGCCAGTGGAAAACCATGCATCTGCTTTAATTTCTATGCCATCTGCACCCCGTTCTGTCCTCTTGGCTGTGCTTTGCCAAACGGGCATGAGGACTGGAGTCGTGATGTGTGACAGATCTATGTTTTTGCTGCACATTATCTCACGAGGTCGCATCGGGCACAGAATAAAAGGCTGCTGTTTTAATTACTTGAACGGTCAGGTAGGTCATGTCATCCGAAACTACAATGTAATGTGTTGCGTTATATTACTTGTCAATGGCATCCCATTAAAAAACTAACACACAGCGGGTTTGTTACATGCTGTTTACACGTATCAAGGAGGTAAATGTGCGTGATTAGGTAGGCCATATGGGCCAAATTTATCAAACTTTCATGCAGCGCAATACAGCAAGAAATCTTGCTACTTTGTGCTGCATGAAAGAGGGATGAAAGGAATGCACCATATCTATCACAATATGGCACATTCCTGTCCCCTGTCTGCGCTGGGGAACATTTAGCAGCCTAGCACCAACACAGGCACCCTCGCTCACAGAGCAAGGGTGCTTGCTTTACAGGCAGGATGGTTTTCCCTTCCTCCACAAAAACTATCCTGAGAGGCATTTTCCTCTTTCTACATGTGCTCCTAGAAGACAAATGCTGTCATCATCAAGCCACATTTCCCTTGCACAGTTGAGCATTTCTGACAGAATATTCAAATCTAATGATATACCACTTCCTGACAGCACCGTTCTTGTGTTGTTCACCAGTTACTGCTGATACCTTTTGTGTTCAACGGCTTCTTCTGAACACATACTACATTGAGTGGATGCTGCAACAAGCAAAGTGAGACACTCTTAGCTATTACTCAAGATGAAACTGTAATGAAACATCTGAGTCATTTCATCCTGAAACCAAAGACTGAATGAACATTGTTCTGCTCCAGAATATCATTATTAATGCCCCCACACGATTCTGATTACAGTAACAATACAAAGAAAGGGAAAATGAATATTAGGTGCTTTGTCTCACTGTATTCTGCTCAGTATGGATTTTCACAGAGAACAAACACTTCACAATGTGGACTGATCACCAAAGTGTTGCCAAAGCAGATGGGTTGCTTACCGCATATACTTTAGTGAGCACCCTTTGATGTCTGATCTCGTGTTCTGATTCAAACAGCCAAGCCAGACACTTTGCTAGGCTCTCCCTATTAATTTGATGCTTTGTTCAACAAAACAGCTCCTGACCCACTGGTTGTGGTCTTATTCACACACACTTTTGCTCATACACATACACACACACACACACACACACACACACGCACACACACACACACACACACACAGGTACAAACAATATGTGCATCCATAGAGACACCCCATATAAACACCAAAGCATTCAGACCCAAATATGCTCTATTATTTTGCTTTTAGCTCGATAGTAAGTGGTCAACCTTGTGTCTACTTTTAGTATACTTCTTATGGCTTAAAGCAATTTCATTTGTTGGTTGCAGTGTCCTTTAAAAATTCTTGCTAGCTAGTGGTCAGGTCTGCCTTTTTCTCCCTCCTTTTTCTTTTTCAGAGCAGTGACCAGCTACTGTATTATTCTAATTTGGTTTCTTTATCTGTTGCTGTGACAAACTTTTCACTGTGGGTGTTTTAGGCTGGTAGCTGCTGCATTTTATTGCAGCAGTCCATTCCTCCAATCTCCTCCCATGTCGCTTACATTTGTTTTTGCTTTATTCCAGTGCTGCCCTCATTTACCTCTGGCTCCTAAACTAAGCTTATTTTAGAAACACCCAGGCCCATATTTATACTTTCTTAGCCCCGCATTTGCATCATTTTTTGATGCAAAAGTGGCGCAAACTTACAAAATACAATTGTATTTTGTAAGTTTGTGCCACTTTTGCGTCAAAAAGCAGCAGAAATGCGGCACTAAAAAAGTATAAATGTGGGCCCCAGTCATTTAGCTCACTACTCATGAAAGCCGCAATATGCCCTTTCTGGTAGACTGTAGCGAAACCTAGAAACAACGATGTGAAACTTGCTCAGTCTCGCATCGCATCTCGAGTCTCTCTCTCTCCAGGGCCACCTCCCAGCTAGCACTCACAAAATTACACATAGGGCTTATCTTCTTTATTGGGGCCATAAATGTTCTCAAGCTGCAATGAAATGTGAGTCAAGACTTTTCATTCTGTTCAAATCTGCAGAAAGTACTTTTCAAGCCTTATTTTACAATTTCTGTTCGGACGTTTACACAATACGAGGTAGTGTAGTAATTTTGTCTCTCCTCAAGGGCTTGTGATTTCTGATGCTCTATCGGCCTTTTACAGCGCCACTTGTTGCAAATTTAGCAAAATGCTACATACATTTAGTATGGTTGATTCTGCATCAGTATGTTCCGAATTATGCTTATGGTGCCTTGTTGGTAGCTTGCACTCTGTGCACGTCGTGCTCCATTTCTTATTCCTAAGCCCAGATTGATTTTAGTTTTAAACACACACTTGCACCTATAGCATTTTTTTTACATGGGCTTTATATGATTAATGTGCTGTAAAATGTATGTGCCTTACTGGTGATTCAGTAATAGCAGATTCTACTATATAACTGGCAGAAGTACTATCCCCGCTTACATTTCACTCATTTTGACTTGCTTTACTGGCCCTTGTCAAACGCAACACCACACAATTCAACACCACACAATTCCACACCACTCAACATAATTCCAGCACACACAACTCCACACCACACTACATACATCCAATACACACCACAAAATTTCACATCATGCTATATAATATAATGTCAGACCACATAAATCCCATTCACGCCACTCCACAACACATACCGCTCTAAATTATTACACTCCATGACACACAACACCACTCAACATAATTCCACTACCCACAATACCACATAATTCCTATCCACATAAATCCAATTCACATAGCTCCCCTCAATGCCACACCACTCAAGCACACACAATTCAAAGCCAAGCATTTCCACACCACACAATTCCACTCTAACCCACAGAATTCTACT
The DNA here is from genome assembly GCF_031143425.1 of Pleurodeles waltl. NCBI lineage: Eukaryota > Metazoa > Chordata > Amphibia > Caudata > Salamandridae > Pleurodeles > Pleurodeles waltl. The sequence goes on from NC_090442.1 coordinate 525,251,263, forward strand.
CCACACCACATAATTGCAACCCACACAACATGATTTAACACCATTACACATAATTCCAATCCAAGCTACTCCACGTAAAGCCATACCAGACAACATAAATACACTCCAAAGCTAATAAATGTCAACACTCCGAATAGCAAGGTACTGCTTTCTTCCTTTGTGAGCTTTTCCATCTTTCACTTCCTTCGTCTTTCCCCTTTGTGTGTTTTTCCCTCTCTTGCTTGCAGAAAATGCCTGCCTACTGTCAACCACCGGATCAAATTAAGCACTAGGAGCTACCCCTCGTTCACTAGGTCTGTGCATCTCAGTTATCTCAAGGTCTCGATCTGATGAGTTGTTTAGTGTGTATATATATGTGTGTGTATATAAATATATATATATATATATATATATATATATATATATATATATATATATATATACACATACATTTATATATATATATATATATATATGTATATATATATGTATACATACATATATGTATGTATATATATATGTAATAATAATATAACATATACATATATATTTGTTTGTGGTTATGTATATACCATCATTCAATGTCTTTCTAAGCTCTCTAGTGGTTGGAACATTTGTTTTACAGCTGAAAATATTTTGTGTTTTAAGGGCCTTGTTTGTCATAGTACTGCAGTAGGCCTGCTCGGCCTGAAAATGTGTAAGGCACTATGCCCTCTAGGGGTTACATATATGGTTACACTGCATTATTTTCTGCTACTCTGTTTTCATGTCGTTATGGCCTCAAGGGGCTGACTATATGGTTATATGACCATGTTTCTTACAAATGCTAGTTTCATTATGTTGTCCTCTAGTGGCTGTTCTGAGAATTACAGTCAAGATACTACAAGTCAAGATACTACAATAATTGCTGCACTTGGAAACTTGACCTATAATGCTCTGCGGGGCATTCCTTTTACAAAATATTGTTGCTCATAACTCAACACACAATGTACTATTTCTGTCTAGGTCATCTCTAGGTCCCCACACTAGATTGGGGTGTCTCCAAAATAATAATATAAAAAAATATAATAAATAATGGCAATATTTTCATTTTTTGCTGAAGATAGAGGAAGAAGGTAAATATAAGTGCTTTAGTTATATGCAAGGCCATTGATATTATGTGGCAGAGAGTACCAAATTATGGGGGTCATTCTGACCCTGACGGTCGGTGATAAAGCGGCGGCCAACCCGCAAACAGGCCGGCGGTCCAAAAAATTGTATTCTAACACTGGCGGAAACCGCCAACACAGGCCGCCACATTAACACTCCGACCGCCACGGCGGGACAGACAACCAGCACGGCGGTCACCGCCAACAGGCAGGCGGCAGACAATGTACCGCCCACCCTATCACAACTCACCAATCCGCCACCTTTTCCGGGGCGGGAGCCCCACCGATAAAAACACGGCGGAAACAGACTACGAACGGGAAAACGCTCACCTATACACACTCCACGAGGACGGAGGACAGCATGGAGCCCGAATTACACATCCTACCAGCTATTGTCTACCTGCTCATCTACCAGGAGTACGAACGCCGGCGCAGACGACAACGGTGAGTACTGCACCTACGACACAGGGGAGGGGGGAGGAGAAAAGCTTACGGGCACACACATGCCCCATACACCCACCCCCCCACCACAAATACCAACACCCCAGTGCCGAGCAACAAGTCAGAGTGACACCACACAAACACCCCGGAATAATGCAAAGACACAATTTAAATTGAAGGAATGGCAAATATGCCATATAAAAGATACAAAAATAAGGAATGAACATAGTCAACAAGATATCCATAGGCAAAAAGTCCCGCACATTCCGTCAAAGTTCCATAGTCCGTGGGCCAATGTGCACAAACACATGGGCAAAGCCCACAGAGGAGACCAGATACCATTGGAGAGAACACTGCAGGTGCATCAGATGATAAAACTACAGGCACCTCAGGGGGAAGGGAAGGGGGGAACCTCAGCCACATGTGTCCACGACGCCAGATCCACGAGGGGCCTCCATGCCCACTGTCCCATCCTGGGGGGTGCAAAGCCACAGTCCATCAGATGGATTACCGACTCCACTGTTATTGGAGGAGGCATGGTGCCCCGAGTGCTTCCTGAAGCCCTGCTCGACACAGAACCGGCACTGTCAATGGGCCAGTGGTGCTTGAGACGGCGGGGCCCAGCGGAGCGGTGCTTGAGATGAAGGGCCCAGCGGAGCGGTGCTTGACAGGAAGGGCCCAGCGCAGCGGTGCTTGAGATGAAGGGCCCAGCGGAGCGGTGCTTGAGATGAAGGGCCCAGCGGAGCGGTGCTTGACAGGAATGGCCCAGCGGAGCGGTGCTTGAGATGAAGGGCCCAGCGGAGCGGTGCTTGACAGGAAGGGCCCAGCGGAGCCGTGCTTGAGATGAAGGGCCCAGCGGAGCGGTGCTTGACAGGAAGGGCCCAGCGGAGCGGTGCTTGCGATGAAGGGCCCAGCGGAGCGGTGCTTGAGATGAAGGGCCCAGCAGAGCGGTGCTTGACAGGAAGGGCCCAGCGGAGCGGTGCTTGAGACGGCGGGGCCCAGCGGAGCGGTGCTTGAGATGAAGGGCCCAGCGGAGCGGTGCTTGACAGGAAGGGCCCAGCGGAGCGGTGCTTGAGATGAAGGGCCCAGCGGAGCAGTGCTTGACAGGAAGGGCCCAGCGGAGCGGTGCTTGACAGGAAGGGCCCAGCGGAGCGGTGCTTGAGATGAAGGGCCCAGCGGAGCGGTGCTTGAAATGAAGGGCCCAGCGGAGCGGTGCTTGACAGGACGGGCCCAGCGGAGCGGTGCTTGAGATGAAGGGCCCAGCGGAGCGGTGCTTGACAGGAAGGGCCCAGCGGAGCGGTGCTTGAGATGAAGGGCCCAGCGGAGCGGTGCTTGACAGGAAGGGCCCAGCGGAGCGGTGCTTGACAGGAAGGGCCCAGCGGAGCGGTGCTTGAGACGGCGGGGCCCAGCGGAGCGGTGCTTGAGATGAAGGGCCCAGCGGAGCGGTGCTTGACCGGAAGGGCCCAGCGGAGCGGTGCTTGAGATGAAGGGCCCAGCGGAGCGGTGCTTGACAGGAAGGGCCCAGCGGAGCGGTGCTTGAGATGAAGGGCCCAGCGGAGCGGTGCTTGACAGGAAGGGGCCAGCGGAGCGGTGCTTGAGATGAAGGGCCTAGCGGAGCGGTGCTTCAGCGGTTCTTGTCCCGGCGGGGCCCTGTTCAGCGGTGCTCCTCCCGGCGGGGCCCGTTCAGCGGTTCTTGTCCCGGCGGGGCCCTGTTCAGCGGTTCTTGTCCCGGCGGGGCCCGTTCAGCGGTTCTTGTCCCGGCGGGGCCTGTTCAGCGGTTCTTGTCCCGGCGGGGCCCTGTTCTGCGGTGCTCCTCCTGGCGGGGCCCTGTTCAGCGGTGCTCCTCCCGGCGGGGCCCTGTTCAGCGGTGCTCCTCCCTGTGGGGCCCTGTTCAGCGGTGCTCCTCCCGGCGGGGCCCGTTCAGCGGTTCTTGTCCCGGCGGGGCCCTGTTCAGCGGTTCTTGTCCCGGCGGGGCCTGTTCAGCGGTTCTTGTCCCGGCGGGGCCTGTTCAGCGGTTCTTGTCCAGGCGGGGCCCTGTTCAGCGGTGCTCCTCCCGGCGGGGCCCGTTCAGCGGTGCATGTCCTGTGTGTCTAGGGAGCCAGACCTGGGCAAGACTTCCCGCTCATTCACCATCCGAACTTGCTGTCGCGGCGCCCTCCTGTGATGGAGTCCTGGGCCCGTGGGTGTCATCCGTCACACCCGGAATGGGGCTGGTGGGGCCCTCCTGGGCAGCTCGCCTGCTGCCTGACTTCTCCGCCCTGCTGCCCTTGCCTTCCTTCGCTGGAGCTCTGTGGCCCTTGCCTCCCTTGGATGATGTGGCAGGTGACGGGGCAAGGCTACTGTCCTTGGTGGCAGCCGTCTCAGGCTTGTCGCGCCAGGCCTTTTTCTTTTTTGTCCTCTTCCCAGGGGGGGGGGGCTGGCTGTCCCCTTGCTGCTGGCCGATGTTCCTGCCCTAGGATCTGGTGGACTCCAATAGCCCTGCATGATGGTCACAGTAGATGCAGGGCTGGTGGTGGCTGAGGTGCTTTTTTTGGTCTTACCAGATGGGGTGGGTCAGTGATTGGAACAAGCTCAAGGTTGGAAAGGAAAAGTACTTGGGGAGGACAGGGACGGGTAGGTGCAGTGGGTTTGGGAGTGGAGGAAGAGGATGTGGTTGTAGGAGAGTCAAGTGTGCTATCTTTGGGTGCAGGTGCTTGTGACGGAGGCTGTCGTGAGGTGGATGGCTGTTGGGTGGGTGGCTGCCTGCATTTGTGTGCTTTGGAAGAGGGGGTGATAGACACACTGGGAGAGGACACAGGGGACGTGTAAATGGCAGTGGGGGTGGTGACTGCACGTGTGAGGACTGTAATGGAGGGTGTGCTGGTGATGGAAGGACCGGCTGATGGTGGTGTGCATGCAGGTGTGAGTGGAGACATCACAGGGAGGGAGGAGGGAGATGAGGAGGTGGGGGACACAGAGGTGGTAGTGACTGTTGGCATGTCTGCATCTGGATGTTGCTTGGGTGAATGCTTGTGGGATCTGTGGTGCTTATGTCTGGATGAGCACTTGGGTGTAGAGGTGTGTGCAGGCTGGTCTGATGGTGTGGATGGGATAGGCAGAGGAACAGGAGACTGGGACTGGGTGGAGGGAGTCAGAAGAGGGAGGCTGGAGACAGGGACAGTGGCTGCTGTCAGTGCTGAGGCCAGAGCGTTGAACGATCGCTGATGGGCAGCCTGACCCGAATGAATGCCCTCCAGGTATGCATTGCTCCGATGCACCTCCCTTTCTACACCCTGGATGGCATTCAAAAGGGTAGACTGCCCAACAATGAGTGTCCTGAGGAGGTTAATGACCTCCTCACTGAGGGCAGCAGGAGTAACTGGGGCAGGGCCTGAGGTGCCTGGGGCGAAGGAGATGCCCGCCTTCCTGGGCGAGCGGGCACGGAGCGAAGGCTGAGGGGCTGCTGGGAGGGCGGGGCTGGTGCGCTGGGTGACGGCTGTACCTGTTGTGGCGGTGGGCACGGATGTTGCCGCCACCGCTAGGGAGCTCCCTTCCGAGGACGTGTCGGTGTCGCTGACGTCTCCACGGGTCCCCGTTGTGGAGCTCCCCTCGCCCTCCGTCTCACTGGTGTACTCGGAGTCTGTTGTATGGCCCTCCGGGGCCATGTGAGATGCAGCTCCCTCGTGCTCCAAAGCCACTTCTCCTCCGCCAGATGATGCTAATGCACACATGAACAGGAAGACAAAGAAAAGGGGGGGGAGAAATGAAGACAGGTTGAGTGCATGCATTGGCAACACCGTTGTCGGAGAGGACAGACACAGAAGCCCCCTGAACTAGGCTGCGCAATGGGGGTACACTACTCAGTTATTGTGACTAGTCCTACGGGTCTATGGATGACAAATGCACACATGGGTGAGGCCGGACCATGGATAGCTGTACTTGGCACCCTACAGAGGTGGGGGGTGGGGGCACAGGGCCGTGTCTAACGGAGGGGCCTAGCCTACAGAATGCGCCCTGGCCTGGAGATAGTCACAGACCTCCTCCCCCACCCAGACACCTTCACTGTCACGCAAAGATAGCAGAATGTGCTGATACTCACCCCCTTGTGTCTGCTGTGATGTCCTCACGCGCCCATCCAAATCGGGGTAGGCCACCGCCAGGATCCGGGACATCAGGGGGGTCAATTGGCGGCTGGCACCCCTCCTACGTTGGGATGCCATCCCCAGCAGAGACTCGGCGGTCTTTCTGGTCCCGCGGCGGATGTCCTCCCACCTCTTTCGGCAGTGGGTGCCCCGTCTATTGTGGACCCCCAGGGCCCGGACGTCCTTGGCGATGGCACGCCAAATGTCGATCTTCTGATGTGCGCTGACCTATGTGACATGTACAGGGTGGTAAAAGAAATCGCATCAGTTTTCTGCCTGGTCAATGTGAGTGGCCCCCCCCTCCCCAACCTTGCCATGTGGCACATGCTCTCATCTTTCGTGCGTTGCACTCCTCATTGGCTCCCCTCCCCACCATCTTACATACACCCCACTCAACACAGGCATAGCCCATTCAACGTGCACCCTGTGTACTAACCTGTTGGTCTGGAGGACCGTAGAGTAGCGCATACTGGGGGAGGACCCTATCAACAAGTTCCTCCAATTCTTCGGCAGTGAAGGCAGGGGCCCTTTCCCCAGTCGCAGCAGCCATTGTATCTCCCAGACCGAGGTCACAGCAGCACTTGCAGTATAGGTCCTCTCCTGTGGATGATCAGGTCTCGAGTGATTAATTAGATAGAAAATGGCGGTCACACCCGCGGCGGTGCGTACCGCGGCGGTGCGTACCCCGCCCGCCGGCGCACATCGTCATTGGCTCCTGAGACCCATAGGGTTCAATGTTAACCAATGCTGCTTTGCGCCGCGGTCTTCGACCACCTACCGCCACGGTGTGCCACGCCAGCGCAGTGACCTCACATCCCACTGTCACACTTCACAGGTCAGGCAGCTGCCATTTCAAGGGCCCACATGGCATGATTTCTACTGCGTCACACAGGCCTAGGCCTTGCATAGCCACTCATACAAGCCGTTCCAGGCATAGCGATTCGTGTACTGTGCAAGCTGTGTGAATTAACCTGTGGGTTGCTTGACTCTGTGCTCCATGTTGTCCTTCCTAGGCACCGTCCGCTGGGACTTGCAAGGAGAAGGATGAATCCTCCCGTGTACCGACCGCTGGTGGACCTGTCGACAATGGAAGAACGACATATCATACTTACATACCGGCTTGACAGAGCAACTATACATAACTATATGCCCAGCTGGAGCCAGACCTGATGTCCCCCATCCGCCAACCCACGGGGATTCCCCCTCTGGTGCAGGTTCTGTCAGTACTCCATTTTTTGGCAAGTGGGTCTTTTCAGACAACAGTGGCCATGTCATCTGGGATGTCTCAGCCTATGTTTTCTAAGGTTTTGTCCAGAGTGTTGTCTGCCCTGATGAAATACATGCGGAGCTACATTATTTTCCCTGAGGTGGGCGAATTGGCTACAGTGAAGGGTGATTTCTATGCCCTTGGACATATTCCCAACATCATTGGTGCCATTGATGGGACCCATGTGGCTTTGGTTCCCCTCAAAGACAGTGAGCAGGTGTACAGAAACAGAAAAAGTTATCATTCGATGAATGTCCAGGTGGTCTGTTTGGCTGACCAGTACATCTCCCATGTAAATGCCAAGTTCCCTGGGTCAGTGCATGACGCGTATGTCATGCGAAATAGCAGCATCCCTTATGTGATGGAACAGCTACAGAGACACCGTGTGTGGCTAATTGTTGACTCTGGTTACCCCAACCTGTCGTGGCTACTGACCCCAGTGAGGAATCCCCGGACCAGGGCAGAGGAACGGTACAATGAGGCCCATGGGCGACCTAGGAGGATCATAGAAAGGACCTTCGGGGTCCTGAAGGCCAGGTTTAGATGCCTGCATATGACAGAGGGATCCCTCATGTACTCACCAAAGAAGGTGTGCCAGATCATCGTGGCCTGCTGTATGCTTCACAATCTTGCATTGCGACGCCAGGTGCCTTTTCTGCAGGAGGATGGTCCAGATGGTGGTGTTGTTGCAGCTGTGGAGCCTGTGGAGAGTGAAGAGGAGGAAGACGACGGGGACGACACGGACAACAGGGATACAGTCATACAACAATACTTTCAGTAGCACACAGGTAAGAAACAGCCACCCCAATTTACATTTACTTGAGGCCTCATGCGTCTCCACTGTCTGTGTTTCCCCCCAGTTCCTGTTAACTGATTTGTGACTTTCCCTTCCCTTTTCAGAGCTGTATGACCCACTGCCTGACTTCAGCTTTGTTTGCCCATGGACTAAAGCTTATTGAAATTGGTATGTTGTCATCACAAAGTAACTGGCCATTATTGCACCGTTATGTGTAATACATTTGTTAAGAATACAAGCAGACTCCTGTTTTTTTAAGTGGAATAAGTGATTTATTTTAAGTGCTACATATAGGTAAATGATTGGGAAGCGGGGATGGGTGGGGGTGGAGTAATGTCCATGGCAGAGTCCAGTTCTCAGTCGCACAGGTGCATTGTCCATATGCCTGTGGAAGGATGGAGCAAGGGCAGTTCAAGGTTGGACAGGGTGACAATGTGGGACAGTGGGATGACATCAGGGGGTATCTTAGGCTGGCGGGGGTCTTGCAATCCTACTCTGTCTTCTTGTGAGATCTCAGGTTCCGCTTGCGGGGTGGTTCTTCTTCTGCAGGAGGTGGGGTTCTGGTGGCCTGTCGTTGTGTTGGGGCCTCCTGTCCACTAGCGCCTGCAGAGGTGGTAGGCTGTTCCTGGCCTGGGCTAGTGACAGGGGCCCTTTGGGGTGCCACATGGTCCCGCAATGTGGTGACGATCTGGGTAAGGGCCAGGACGATGGTCCCCATTGCGGAACCGATGTTCCTCAGTTCCTCCCTGAACCCCATGTACCGTTCCTCCTGCAGTTCCTGGATCTCCTTGAACCGGGCCAGTACCGTCGCCATCGTCGCCTGGGAGCGGTGGTATGCTCCCATGATGGTGGAGAGGGCCTCTTGGAGAGTCGGTTCCCCGGGCCTGTCCCCCCCCTGTCGCAGAGCAGCCCTCCCAGTTCCCCTGTGTTCCTGGGCCTCTGTCCCCTGGACGGTGTGCCCACTACCACTGCCCCAGGTCCCTGTTGTTGTTTGGGTGGTGGGTCAACCTGGGTGCCCTGTAGTGGTGGACACACCGCTGATTTACGTGTCCTGGAGACAGAGGCATGGGCCCGCTGGGTGGGAGCTGTGCTGGTGTTCCCAGAGGGGGTTGGGTCTGGTGTAGCCTGTGGCTGTCTGTGGGGAACCGACTGTCCAGAGGTCCCCGATGGGCCGGGCTGGTCGTCTGGCTCCAGGGAGACAGAGCTGCTATCATCGCTGGGGGACTCTTCTGGGGGTGGGATGGACATCTCTGGACCCTCCGTGGCGGTGTGGTGGCGTTCGGGTCCTGCAGGGGTATAAAGGTATGGTTATTGCTTCTGTGTGTGGCATTTCGTGTGATGGGTGGGTGTCCGTGTACCCATGTGCAGGCATTTCCTTGTGGGGGCTTTTGTGAGGGTGGCTTGTGGGGGTGATGTGTGTGTGCAGTGGGCATGCTTTGGTGATGGGTGTCCATGCTTTTTGGTCGCATGCAGGGCTCGGTGTTGGGATGGGTGGGTTGTGATGGTGAGCCTTTTGCTAGGGGTTGGTGTGATGGGGGAGGGGGTGAGGGTGGGGGTTTGATTTGGCATGCAGGTGGGATGGGGTGGGAAGCAGTAGTGAAGATTTGTCTTACCAGAGTCCATTCCTCCGGCTACTCCTGCGATGCCCTCAGGATGCAGGATGTGCAAGACTTCCTCCTCCTACGCGGTAAATTCTGGGGGAGTAGGTGGGGGTTCGCCGCCAGTCTGCTGCACCGCAATGTTGTGCCTTGATACCATGGAACGCACCTTCCCCCGTAGGTCGTTCCATCTCTTCCTGATGTCCTCCCGATTGCGTGGATGCTGTCCCACCGCGTTAACCCTGTCCACTATCCTTTGCCATAGCTCCATCTTCCTGGCAATTGTGGTGTGCTGCACCTGTGCCCCGAAGAGCTGGGGCTCTACACGGACTATTTCCTCCACCATGACCCTGAGTTCGGCGTCACTGAACCTGGGGTGTCTTTGGGGTGCCATGGGGTGGTGTGGTTGAGGTGTGGGGTGGCGTTTGTGGTGATGTGTGTGGTGCGTGTGGTGGTGTGTGGTGTTTGGTGCGTGGATTCTGTGTGGGTGATGGTGTTGTGTGCCTCTGTGTTGTGGGATTCTCTATTCTGTGCTCTGTCTCTCGCCTTCATCAATGATTTCGGGTCGTAGGGGCTTGTGGGTGATGTGGGTGTGTGCTTTGTATTGTGTTGGGTGTGTGGGAGTGGTGTTAGTATGTGTATCAGGTGTGCGTATTTCGAACTGACCAATGTTGCTGAGTTTTCTATGTGTGTGTGTATTTTGACCGCGGCGGTGTGTACCGCCAATGGAATACCGCGTTTGAAAGACCGCCGCGTGGATTTGTGGGTCGGAATGGTATGGGCGTTTTTCTGTTGGCGTGACGGTGGAGGTTTGGTCAGTGCCATTTTTTCGCTGACCTTTGGTGTGGCGGATTTTTGTGGATGTCGGGTTTTTGGCGGTTTGCCAGTTGCGGGTCAGAATGACCGTGGCGGTTTACCGCGGCCGCGGCGGTGTTATGGCGGCCTTCTGGCCGGCGGTAAGCGACTTTTACCGCCGAGGTCAGAATGACCCCCTATGTGTCAGGGTTGACCAATTTATGTGCCAAGAAAAGTACAGTTATGTATTTACAATGCCAATACCTGTAACACAAACACATTTGAGACCTATTGCATTGCAACTGCTTGTTTTACTTGTTTCTGGTCTATCATCCATCTGCAGGTCAGACTTTCATTCACACAGGCCAATGCTGTGCTTACATTTTGAATGTGATAGATACAGTCAGAGCCTGCTACATTGTCAACAGTGGTGTGTGTTGACATAGCACTGAGGCCCCATCCACGCTGTTGAATAAACTGCTCTTATGAGTACAAGATGGATTTTGGTGGCATGAGCGCCATTGTGGCTTCAATAGATGTAAATTAACAAAAACACATCAATAGATCATGGCCAGGCGGCCACGGCAGGCATATGGGCACCTCAGGACTGCAAAGGGATGCCCAGGGGGTTGGAGGCGACCGTCCCTCCTGGCATCCCTACCAGCTTCGATAAAGATGCTTCTTCCACGGTTTCTTTTATTATAATAAAAAATAGAGGTTTACCGACCTGAGGAGACTTTTCGTGTCATTATGTGCTACTCTACTGATTTCTGGACCGCACAATAGATGGCTCGAGGTAAAATGGATTATTGAATGATTCACAACAGCGGACCAGTCAGAACCGTGAGACCCGTTATTTACATTACGCTCCGTGACACATATCTGGAATCAGTTTACTGAATTGTTTGAGTTGCAGCATCAATAGTTTGCATGCTGTAATGTGCTGCTTTTAAGTACATGGTTGATCGTGTGGTATAATGGCCAGTGTTGCTTTAATAGAATAACCATAATACATGAGCTTTTGAAAAAGGAAGAGTATGGTAGCATCGTATATGCCATAATCATTTTAAGTAGGCTTTGGGCCACTCATCAGGCCCACTCGGGTGTCCGCTGCGTTCCGAAGTACATTCAAGTTAATTGTAATAGACAACAAGTCGCGCTCTTCGATGAGTTAAGGTGACATATCTGGCCGGTTGTCTGCAGTTATTTTGCCTACTGACGTTTCTGTATGTTGCTAAAATATGCACCATTAAATATCCTAATAATGAAATTAGTACTAAAGGGAATGGAATAAGGAGTTCTGCTTAGTAGTTGTCCTGAAGGTCTCTCAAGGTAGTGCGTGTGCAGCCTACAACTAGGACACAGTGGCAGTCTTTTTTCAACTTTTATTGTGCGCTGTCAAGGAAGCACCAGTTGCACACATACCCGTGCAGTCATTTGAAACAGAGGCTGCGCTGCAATGTCATCACTCTTATTGCTGGTTTTTCCAGTCTTGTGAATGCAAAACTAATGATGTAATCGTTCAAAAAGTTCTCATTATCAGTGCACGGCAATGGGCTCACCTATGGAGTTTATGTCTTTTATGGCCTTTCTTGGGATTATTTGATTAAATTGGCCGTCCCTACATCAGACAGCCGTGGCTGAACACCCTGTGATGCCAGGCTGTGCAGGAAGAGTCTATCTTCATATGCCAGGCAGTGGGTTATGCGAGAGCTCAGCGTGCGATGCGCTAATATAAAATATGAAGGCTCACGATCCTGCAATCGCAGTTTCTGCAGGCTTTCTTATCTAATCCATGACCTGACGTGCTGCAACTCTTGGGTAGCCTTTGAAAGGATTTTCTGATTTGCATTTATATTTTTCCAACCTGTCAGATTTCGGTAACGGCTTCTATTTAAGCACATATCTATAGCCATATTTCTAATGCACGCTCACCCGTGCAGCTTTATTTTTGAGGCAAACCAGGTAATTTGTGTAACAACGTTTCCATTGTTTTCTATTGAGTAAGACTCTTTTTATTTTTAAAATTCATATCTTGACATGCATATGTTGGGTTTTTGTTTTTCTAGTCTTGTTTGATTTAGATGAATATTGCCTATTTTTCTAAACTGGTGTGGTGTCCATTTTGTAGTGTTTTTACTGTATTAATATGTGACTTGGTTCAAATACTTTACACATTGCCTTTGAGATAAGCCTGACTGCTTGTGCTAAGCCACCAAGGGGGTGAGCAGGGGTTATCTAAGTGTGTATCTCCATTGCCCTGACTAGAGTGAGGGTCCCTTCTTGGACGGAGTGCAAACCAGAGACCCCATTTTCAACACTGCTGATTAGCGGTGAGGATAGAACTTGTATTTGTACTTGACATACAGTGATTAAGTGTACATTATTGTTGACAGTGCAGATCATTATGTGACCACATACTACTTAATTTTAGCTTTTTCTCTTTTTGGACTTTACTACTTTCCATTTTTGTGATTTTTAAACTTCTCTTGGGAACTTTCTAAACTACTTTGGAACTTTGCATTTTTTTGAGTACTCACCAACATGTCTCAATCTGGGGATGCACAAGCTATGGCTACAAAGACTGTTTTTGAGTTGGAGAAACTGGAGGACTATACAGTGGCTCAGCTGAAGCAGTTTTGTAAGGATCATGCCTGCCCAATTAGGAACTCCGCCAGGAAGGAGGAGCTGCAAAAGGCATTGAGGGCCTGTGTTGCAGCAAAGGAGGCTGGGGGACACACAGAGGTGGAGGATGAGGGTAAGGTGGTGCAGAGTGTTCATAATGTTGTGGATATACCTGTTATGCCTGGGGGAAGTTCTCCAGGGCAGGTAGCAGTGTATCATTTAAGGGTCTGACTCCTGAGGAGTTGCAGGACAGACAGGCTTAGAACGTGCACCAGTTTGAGTTAGAGAAGCTTAACAGAAGAGAGGAGGCTGGCCATTGAAGAGAAAAAGATACTCTCTGCCCATGAGCTCAGTTTAAGGGAGCTGGATGAGAGGAGCCATTGTAGTAGAGATGGTGGCAGCAGTACCTTAGTGCAGCCTGATAGGAGGGCACACATTCCAAAAGATCTGGTGAAGGATTACAAGAGGGAGGATAACATCTATCTGTGGTTCAAGGGATACCAGTCTGCTCTACACATGAACATAATCCTTGAAGCACATTGGGGGCGGAGTTGGTCCAGGTGGGTGGGGGCCAGCTGAGATGACCCTTGTCTCACTAGGAGAGACTGAGATGGCCCAGAGGTCCCTTGTGCCTGAAAACTCTAAGAAGTAAGGGCAGTGGGTGACCATCAATGGACAGAGGGTGGAGGCTCTGAGAGACACAGGAGCCAGTGTGACTACAGTGAGAGGTCACCTGGTGTCTGAGGAGCAGGTAGTTCCCCATGCACTTCACAAAATAATTGTGCTAGGCAACTCAGGGTGCCTGTGCGGAGTGGCGCAAGTTCCCTTTGCATGGGGGGTTCTCAGGTGCCTTGAGAGTAGCTGTGAATCCAACCATGCCTGTAGATTGTCTGCTTGGCAATAAGCTAGAGGATTCCACTTGGAAGGAGGTAGAACACGGGTCTCACTTGGAGATGTTGGGTCTGCCTTAGTGTGTTTATCCACCTGGTCAATGGCAGCCCGTCAGGGTGATCAGGACTGGCCCAGGTGTCTCCCAGAAGGAGGAAGGGCAAAGGGGCAAGGGAAACCCACTCAGAATGTTCCCACAGTCCGGGAGGAGGCTCAACCTGAGGGGGATGCCCCAGGACCCACACAGGAATAGGTGGCTGAACTGGAGGAGGTCCCTGAATTGACTCAGTGGCAGCATGAAGGGAGACCCACCAGGTAGCATTCTGTGAGGCACAGAAAACATGCCCTACCCTGGAAGGTTTGCAGACCAGGTGTATGGAAAAAAGTATGGATCACACTTGATCTACTGGGAGGACTGCCTCCTATATGGTGAGCCTAAGGTTGCTGAGCCTGGGGCAGCTTGTGTGCTGGTGGTACCCCAGTGCTTCAGAGCCTTCCTACTGGGTTTGGCTCATGATGTGCCTTTAGCTGGACATTTGGAGCAGGACAAGACATTCGAGAGGCTTGTCACCCACCTTTACTGGCCCCAAATATGCAGGCACTCAGATGCGCACTATAGGTCTTGCCAAACTTGTCAGGCAAGTGGCAAGAGAGGGGGAAATGTAAGGCTCCCCTCCAACCTTTTCCTGTTGTCAGTACCCTCTTTGAAAGGGTTGGTATTGACATTGTACACCTGTTGATCCCAAGACAGCCATGAGGCAACAGGTCTATCCTGGTTTTGGTGGACCATGCCACCAGGCACCCAGAAGCCATTCCTTTGAGATCGATCACTGCACCTGTGGTAGGATGTGCATTGATTTGGGTTTTACCTGCATGGGGTTCCCCAAGGAGTTGGTATCTGATAGAGGTACCAACATCATATCTACATATATGAAGTGTCTGTGGAAGGAGTGTGGGGTAACCTACAAGTTTACCACTCCTTACCATTTCCAAGGAAACGGTCTGGTTGAGAGATTCATATGCACCTTGAAGGGTATGATCATGGGCCTGTGAGAGCCCTTGAGGCATAAGTGGGACATCCTCTTGCCATGCCTTCTGTACACGCCTACAGCGAGGTGCCACAAAAGGATCTTGGATTTAGCCCTTTTGAGTTGTTGTATGGCCACCCTGTGAGGAGACCTTTGAGTCTGGTTAGGGAAGACTTGGAGAAGGCCTCCAGTAAGCCCCCCCGGATGTATTCAGTTACATTCTGGCTTTTAGGACCCAGACTGCCGGCTTCAGGAAGCTCGCTCAAGAGAACCTGGAAGCAAGCCAGGAACATATGAAATGGTGGTATGACTAGAATGCCACTCTGGTTGAGTTTCATTCTGGACCAAAAGTGTGGGTGATGGCCCCAGTGGAGCCTCATGCTCTCCAGGACAAGTGGACTGGACCTTTTGAGGTGGTGCAGCGCAACAGTGATGTCACCTATCTGTTGACCTTGTGGACTCCTAGGAGCCGTTTCAGGGTCCTGCATGTGAACTGCCTCAAGCTTCACCTTGAAAGGACAGAAGTGACTATTCTCTTGGCAACAGATGAGGGGGTGGAGGAAGAGAGTGAGCCTCTTCCTGACATTCTGTCTGCCAAAGAGAAAGATGGTTCAGTGGAGGGTGTGAACCTCTCCCCCTCACTGACTCTAGAACAAAAGAGGGACTGTCAAGTGTTGGGACAGTTTGCCTCTCTCTTTTCCTTGATCCCAGGGGTCACTCACTTGTGCACACATGATGTGGACACTGTGGACAGTCCACCTGTGAAACATAAAGTTTACAGGGTGACTGACAAGGTTAGATTCAGCATTAAGGATGGGGTATCCAAAATATTACCTCTTGGGGTTATTGAATTTTCCAGTAACCCTTGTGGCAGTCTTGTGGTCTTGGTCTCAAAGGGTGCTGCTCCTGGTGCCACTCCAGTACCCAGTACATGGTGTAGGAGCAGTGTTGTCACAGCTAAATGAAGAGGGCCTAGACCAGCCTGTAACCTTCATTAGTAGAAGGTTACTTCCCTAGGAATGTAGGTGGAGTGCAATTGAGCATGAAGCTTTTGCTGTGGTCTGGGCACTGAAGAAGCTAAGACCCTACTTGTTTGGGACTCCCTTTCAGATACAGGCACACCTCAGGCCCCTCAGATGGTTAATGCAGATGAGGGATGAGAACCCAAAACTGTTCAGGTGGTCTGTCTCCCTACAGGGAATGGACTTTACAATGAACACCGCCCTGGAACAGAACACGCCAATGCTAGTGGTCAGTCCAGATTCTTCTGCCTTAGTGATGAGACCTCCCACGAGGTTGGGTAGTTCTCCCCTCTTTCATCTGGGGGAACTCATGTTAGACCTGGTATCCTTGGCATAGTCTCCCCTGATTTTTGCCTCTGCTTCCCATGTTTTGACTGTTTGCTGAATTCTGTTTTTGCTAGTTTTGTTACTCTGAGCACTTTACCACTGCTGATCAGTGCTAAAGTGCAATTGCTTCCTGTGAAAATTGTATGTGCAATTGGCTTTTCCATGATTGGCATATTTGATTTACTAGTAAGTCCCTAGTAAAGTACAATAGAGGTGCCCAGGGCCTGTAATTCAAATGCTACTAGAGGGGGTACGGCACTGATTGTGTACCCACACCAGTTGCCCTGTAAACATGGCTCAGACCTGCCACAGCAGTGTCTGTGTGTGAAGGTTTAAACTGCTAATTCAATCTGACAAGTATACCCAGACCTTCCCTTTCTGTTCATGTAAGGCACCCCTACGATAGGCTCTAGGTAGCCCCATGGGCAGGGTGCAGTGTATGTTAAAGGTGGGACATGTACTGATGTGTTTTACATGTCCTAACGGTGAAGTACTGCCAAATTAGTTTTTCACTGTTGCAAGGCCTAGCTCTCTCATAGGTTAACATCGGGGCTGCCTTTAAATATCCTTTAAGGGCAGTCTCCCTTTGGAAGCAGATCGAGATATGACGTTTGGGGTCCCTGAACTCAGAATTAAAAAATAAATCTTTTGGTAAAGTTGGTGTTTAAATTGTCAGTTTGAAAATGCCACTTTTAGAAAGTGGGCATTTTCTAGTTTAAAACATTCTATGACTCTGCCTGCTTGTATTCTCCCTGTCTGGTTCACACTGACAGTTGGGCTGTTTGTGAGTCTCTACTAGACAGTGACACAAAGGGAGATGGGGTGTAGCCTCCATATCTCGATGGACCATCTGGGCTAGAGTGGAGGGAGGAGTGGTCACTTACACCTGAATGGTCTGTGCCTGCCCTCACACAATGCAGTCTCCAACCCCCTGGTGTGAGCCTGGGGCCAGGCCTAGGAAAGGCAGGATCTTGTGAACAACAGAGACTTTCCTTTGAAGTTTACCTGCTTCAAAGGCATAAAGGGGTATAAGTAGTGTACCCAAAACCCTAGATGTTCAGATTACTTCTGGAACCAAGAGGACCCTCTGCCAATGAGAAGAGCTGAAAAGTTGGAGGAAGAATACCTCCCCTTTGCCTGTGACTGTGCTTTGCTTGGCTGGCCTGCAGTTGCTGTTTCTGCCTGAAAGAGGACAAAGACTGCACTTTGTGGTATATTCCTGGTTGTGAAGAATCTTCTTGGCCTTGGACTGAGCTTGCCTCCTGTTTTGAAGTCTCAGGGCCATCAAAGTCTTCCTCTGCTAGCACTTGGACTCTCTGCTGAGATTCCTGCCCTGCCATGTGATGCCCTATCCAGTCCCTGGGCCCTTGAAGGGTGAAGCTGGTCGAAAAAGGCTGAAATCCACGCACAGAACTTCGTGCGAGGAAAACGTTGATGCACCACCTGCAACACGGCAGTAAGAATGACACAACTCCTCTCAGCTCTGATTTTCCATCACCGTGCGGCCCGGTTTCACACGCATCGTCGTTGGGTGTTAAAATGATCATGAACCTGTGCGCATCCGAGGTCCCCGTCCGGTGAAGGAGTCGCATAGGTCCTAGGAGGGGGAGGTGCTGTTCTCCCTTGCTGATGGGTTGGAGAACTTCTTGATGATGGTAAAGAGTTCTTTGCTTTAGTTGGAGCTGCCTTGTATATACGAATCATATAACTACTGCTTAGGAAATATTTAAACTATTCCAGCACACATAGGTGAAATTACCAGTTGGACATTTTTCCACACATGATTTTCTGTGCATTTAGAACTTCTCTAAATTTCCCAAAAAAACTACTCCTCCTCCACCATCACAGACATATTCACACAAACCTCAACTACACAAACCTGCCTCCTAATGGGCATCATACACTACCTGTATGCCTTACATCCAGCTGGTGATAGAGGCTATAGCATATAGCTATTAACACCTTACTTCACTCCCTCCTGCACAGAAGAGCATAAATATTAAAGTGGCTGCATTAAAAGAGCTGTTGCTTTGCTGAAACTGACATACTATATACTGAAAAACTATTTACAGTATGACAGTATGTCAATGAATGAGTCAGGCTGCCCTTTCTGGATATCAGTATCTTTCAGCACAAAGAGTATAACAGACAATGTATCCTTTAGCTCACATCTAGAATCTAACACACAGATGAAGAGGTGAAAATTTAGAGCAGAAAATAAATCACAATAGTTATGCCATATTAAAAGAAATGGTAATTTAGGAGCACACTAATTATCATGCTGGGGAAGACTTGTTGATGGGTGAGCTATCTGGATTGTCAGCCTGGATGCAGCAAAAATGTCAGAGCAGTACAGTCTGATTTCCCAATAGGTTCTGTAGTATTCTGGACCCCAAACCTTTATCATAACATTTTTACTAGACGTAGCTCTTCATGAGACCTCGCTGTCAAGTGGCAAAGCCCTGATGAATATCTGTCCATAAGCCAACATCACTGGTGACTGCTTCCAGTTACCTTTGTGCTTCGGGTGCTACACCTAAATGCAAAGATTCTGGAAATCATGGAACTCTGGTTGAAGTGGTTCTCTGTAAAACCAAAATCACCTGAAAAGTTAGAGTATAATCCACATGGAACATGCATGTTAGGTACAGGTCCCCACACATGACTTGTACTACCACACAAAGCAACACTTCTCAAGACTGCATGTGCCTTCACCCCACTACGATAAATACCACACAGGTCATGTCAATGAAATCCACAGCCACATATGACAGTCAGTTGTTATGAATTATATTCATAGGAGTCACAACCAATGTTCCCTCTAATTAAATCTGTCTCTGTGCAGCAAGAGACCCAATATCTGTATGATTCACCTGCCCATGTGCACAATGCCTGCCGCTAAAGCTAGCTGTAGGGTTGAGAGCAAGATAAGACCGATCATACTAGGCATTTTTATTCCTTGCTCAAATAGCACAATTGTGAGGTGCTTTTCACCTAAATGTTTTGTCAAAACACGTTTTTGTACACAAGTGTTTTGCATTACAGAACAGAGCACTGCTTCCTTCTAGACTTTATGGGCGAGATGTGGCAAGCTTTTTGCACGTCGCAAACAGCAAATTTAGCTGTTTGCGACGTGCAAAAAGCACATCGCAATGCACAAACCCCATTTTGCGAATCAGTAACCTGGTTACCAAATCGCAAAACTGGTTTGCGAGTCATAATTAGGAAGGGGTGTTCCCTTCCTAATTGCGAGTCGCAGTGCAATTTAGGATTGGTTTGTGACCACGAACGCAGTCACAAACCAATCACATTTTGCACCCTTTTCAAATGGGTTGTAATCCATTCGCAAAAGGGAAGGGGTCCCTATGGGACCCCTTCCCCATTGTGAATGAAAACAATAACGTTTAATTTTTCGTTTTTGTAATGCATCTCGTTTTCCTTTATGGAAAACGGGCTGTATTAGAAAAAAAAAAATGCTTTATTAAAAAGCAATCACAGACATGGTGGTCTGCTGTCTGCAGCAGGCCACCATGCCTGTGAGTGCCGCCATTCGCAAGGGGGTCGCAAATTACGACCCACCTCATGATTATTCATGAGGTGGGCATTTGCAACCCCCTTGTGAATCGCAGATGGTGTCAGGGACACCATCCAACATTCAGAATTGCGACTCACAAATTGCAAGTCGCTTTGACTCGCAATTTGCAGGTCGCAATTCTGAATGTTGCTACATCTGGCCCTGTGCCTCTTAGATTCTCATGGTGCTTCTGAGCTCCTTGTCTATTAAATAAGACTTTAATTTTCACATAGCACAAACTCAGTTATCAAAAGAATAAAATGTCAACCACGGCTTGCTAAAAGTCAAGAAAATACAATAAATGCTGAAAATGAAAGCAAACACCAACGCATCATGCATCAGATCTAGGCACCTTTGCTGTGTGACTCATAGGGGGCCATATTTATACTCCGGTTGCGCCGAATGTGCGTCAAAAATTTTGACGCACATTCAGCGCAAACGATGCCCCATATTTATACCCTGACGCCCGATGCGGCGCACAAGGGGAATGGCGCTATGTGCGTGAGTTTTTGGAAGCGGCACCCCGCCCTGCGTTAATGACATGCAGGGTAGGCGTTCCCGTCCAAAAACCCACGCATACAGCGGTGCGTCGTATTTATGCTTCCGGGCAAAAATGTCTCCCGGGCCGTAGGCGGCGCAAAAAAATGACGCAAAGCACGAATAGCGTTAAATTTTAACGCCTGGGTCAGGGCAGGCGTTAAAATGGGGCAAACACACCTGTACTTAAGCAGAACACACAGAACAAACAACAGAGCAGCAGAGCAGCAACAGGGAGCTATGGAGGTGCTTTTTCTTCAACGTGCACGTAGACGCAGAGCCCTGCAGCAACAACAGCAGCTACAACAACAACAGCAGGGACCCCAAAGACAGCGCATTAGGCAGGACAGGATATTCCGCCCAAGAACAACCCTGCATGGCCTCAGGGAACGGGACATCATCCAGAGGTACCGGTTGAACTGGCAGGCCATTCAGCAGCTGCTGGCAAATATTGAACAACAGTTGGCCCCCACTTTAGTGACACCCCGCACTATCCCAACTGAAACAAAGCTGCTTGCCGTACTACACCTGCTGGCAAGTGGCTCCTTTCAGACAACTGGTGCCCTGGTTGGTGGAATATCCCAACCATCATTCTCTGCATTCCTGCCTAAAGTCCTGGATGCCATCATTCGCCTGACACCCCGCCACATCTGCTTCCCTAACACACTGCAGAAGCAGCAGGAAATTAAACAGGGGTTCTACGCCATCAGTGGCTTCCCGCACGTCCTTGGTGCAATCGACTGCACACACGTACGCCTTGTGCCACCTGCTGATTCAGAACACCTCTACCGCAACAGGAAGCACACACATTCAATCAACGTGCAGGCCATAGTCGATCACCAAGGACTGATCACCAACATCGTGGCCAAATATCCTGGGAGTGTACATGACGCATTCATCTTCCGTCACTCCACCATCAACCAACACTTCCAGGATGGACGCTATGGCAATGGACTACTTGTTGGTAAGGACAAAAAACAAACCCATACACACACCGCACACAAACCCTCTAGGACAAACAACACATACACCACAATAGCAACACCTAGCCAGGAACACACTGAGGTACTCACATCACTAGCCATGTGTCAGAAGTCAACATTTAACCTGTCACACATTGGAATTTAATCCACAGCCTAATGTGAAGACATCAATGAGTGTGGTTGGCCAAATGTCACTTTACAGATTGGAAGTCTCAAAATAACCTGTACACTAATACAATGCATAAGTCAAAAGGTATGGGATGGCCTGGGCTCATACACATGAAGGTGTCAAATACACTTTCACGTTTTAACTCGGCATGGAACTAACATCACACCCCCAGTGAGGACACACAGACAACTGTATCACTAGTCACAATGCTAGGGAGGGAACACTCTACTGCAACAACAAAAACAGTCCTTCTGACAAACGGTTAGCCAACAAACACTTGCTCAGCCAAGGGAAAATATATCAAAGCAAAGTTTTCAATAACAACCATAGGTTGGAACATTAGTACACAAAAGAGTCACAGACAACACAAGACAACTACAGCCATCAAAGATCCGTACAACACTGCCTCCTACATCTAATTCAATCCATTCTCTTTCTCTTTCAGCTGATCAGGGGTATGGCATCCAGCCTTGGGTGATGACACCATTCGGGAACCCAATCACTGCTGCAGAGCGGGCATACAATGACGCCCACAAGAGGACCCGCAGCATTGTGGAGAGGACCTTTGGGATCCTAAAGTCTAGGTTCAGCTGCCTTGACATCACTGGCGGGAGCCTACTCTATTCCCCAGAGATGGTGTGCAAAATCATCCTCACTTGTGCCATATTGCACAATATATGTGTCCAGAGGAACATTCCCCTCCTTGAACTGGACCCAGGCATGCCTGAGGATGACGAAGAGGAGGATGCTGGGCCGCAACAGGAGGGGGGACAACCCAACACGGCAGCAGGACAGCGTAGGCGCCAGCAGCTTGTAAATAATTTTTTTGCTTAATGTATAATAATCACCTGTATTACACTATTGTAAATAAACACAGATATCAAACACCACATCATGCTTTGGTCCATGCATTACTGAGCACCTTTACTTATAAAATGCTGACAAAGAATGTGGTCTCCTTGACCAACAATGCCATAACAATCATCACAACAAAAAAGAACATTTCAATTGTATGCACAGAGGGTAGGATGTGACATGATACATTGCCATACACAGAGGCCCACATGAGTACAAATGTGGCAAATCCACATGCTACATCAAAACACCTGAGACAGTCTTGCACCCAGACAAAAAAAGTAGATCATGTGAAAGTCACATCACATGTGGTCAGAGACAGGGTGGGACCATCCATGTGTACGTCACCATGTCATCAATGGCTTCTCTCCAGTGGGTGATATGAGCAAAACACAATTGGGACAACATTAGCTGCCACTAACTCAGGAGGAGACCTGGATGTCACAGTGACAACATACACCCAGACAGGTGATAGTGGATCCACATACCAACACACATGTACACATATGTCATACAATCAACCAAATTATTGAAAGTAGACCATCACAGTCGGGTCCCAGTTTGAACCTAGCAGGAAGAATGTGACATGCCACTTAACCAGTTAATGCAGAAAGGGACACAGACACCCACTAAAGAATATTCCCCAGAACATCAGGAACGCTCAGAGTCTTCCAAACATAGTCATTGGGAAATGGTAGGCATGTCAGCTCAAAATCATCATTACTGCAAACTTCTAATGGGCTAATGAGATGAATGAATGGTCAACAGTCATACATACCATATGGCCTTACATTAGCCTGCTGCTGCAGGTTTCCCATAAAATATTAAGCCAAGCCATGGATACTGTAACTAATCAGGATGGTCAAATCCTAGGGTGCTGGGGGCCTAAGTCCACTTCTACGGTCCCACAAACATACACAAATCCTGTACTTGTGAGCCAAACACATGCATAAGGTACATGTGTGGCCTACATGTCAAGAGTAGAACACAAAGCACAAACACAAAATGAGGCTAGGACATGGTTAGCCCCATAATAACTGTAAGTGACCATTGCACTCCCTGTTAGGACTCCAGATAAAAGCATCACCATCATAAGTGTGGACCAAATTTGGAGAAGGAATACATCATGGTATCCCATCCATCATTTCCAAACAGCCATCAGCAATTGCCACAAATATGTTGACAAATATGGAAAAGACATTATGTAACGTATCCACACCATTACTGTGTGAATGCCTGCCATACATACAACAATGGACATGTGGCATATCCAAACACAAATGTGTATCACATTGCCCCGTTTGACCCTGACAAATCACCTTCCCCAAGTTAAAAACATGAAGACGTAACAAAAAGATTTGATCATAATTCTACGCATACAGCATGGGTGTCATATTTTGGTCACGTACATGAGTGCACAGAATGCAGAGTCAAATCTGAATGTATACAAAAATTTCACAGATTTAGACAGCAAAATATAAGTTACATCATATTTCAGATTTGACTCAGCAGCATGTGCATTCCTGTACGTTTCAAAAATATGACGCCCATCATGTATGCGTCGGAAAAAATGACGCAACATGCACATATTTTCGTACATCTCGTACAGTAAATGAATATTAATATTCATATCATATTTTTTCACTCAGCAGCATTAGCACTCCTGTAGGTGGATAAAATATGACGCCCATCATGTATGCGTCGGAAAAAATGACGCAACATGCACATATTTTCGGACATCTCGTACAGTAAATGAATATTAATATTCATATCATATTTTTTCACTCAGCAGCATTAGCACTCCTGTAGGTGGATAAAATATGACGCCCATCATGTATGCGTCGGAAAAAATGACGCAACATGCACATATTTTTGGACATCTCGTACAGTAAATAAATATTAATATTCATATCATATTTTTACACTCAGCAGCATGTGCAATATTATGCGTCATAAAAAATGACGCGAAATTATGTATGCGTGAAAATACGACGCAAACCGCGATTAAAAAACGGCGGCCATTTTATGCAGGAAGTGATGTAATAGGATATCCTGTTTGCCAAATCTGTATTGGAAGTTGACTTTCACTTTCACTTTTCAGTCTCAGATTTTTCTAGACTGTGTGGTTCAGTGAAGAGTGTTGTCCTGTGAATTACTGCTTTGTTGTCCTGTGTAGCTTGTCTTTTGTACTTTGTTCAGTCTAATATTGTTGTGTATCATTTTCTCAGTCTGTTAAGTCTAGTTTTGTCCATTCCTGTATTTGTTTGTATTGTCTGTGGGAGTCTGTTGTGGCTAGGGTAGTTATTGGGGTTAGTTGGGCTATTTTCTCCTTTTCTTAACTTCACACCTCTACCTTTCCCCATTTCCTACTTTATTTTTTCTGTTAGTCATCAGTCATAATGTCAGGGAGGCCTCGCCTGTCCAGGATGGGCGAAGATGAATTGGGGGGATTTATCTGGCTAGTGTGCCATTTCCTCCCGCTGATGCTGGAGGCTGGGGGCCGTGTGATACAGGGGTATCACACGGAGGCCCGGAATCTGATCACGAGGGAACAGGACCTGCTGGACCACCTGGGAGTCAGGATTGGTGGCCCTGTTGGTGAGTAGCAATCAATTACATGGACATGATAGTAATCTGTGTGTGAACATGTGATGAATGTTACCCAATCTGCTAGATAAGGAGCTGCCTATGTGTAATGCTAGGGAAACCTAGGCCCTTGTCAATATATATTGGTATCCCCAAATTGGCTACACTTTTTCTCCCTCAAACAGCAGAAACTTAATACATATATCTGTATTTGGCAGGTGTGGCCCATCTCTGCGTGATGCAATGATGCAAATGCTGCCTTACTAATGTTTACATATGTGCCCTAATGTGTACGTGTTGCACAATGTGTATGAAGACCTATGCTAGCAGTCAGATGGCTCAGTTGTTCTACACATACCAGATGGCTGTAGCTGTATGTAATGTAGTGTAGCATTTGTGTCAGACAAGCAACACGTTAATGGCTCTATTTGTACTCTACATGTCATAATGGGCAATGAGTAAGTCATGTCGAAACAACATACCTACATATGTAGACCCCATCGCTCGAAATCTGATTTGAATCCCATGATGATGATATACATGTGTGTTTTATACACGTCACATGAAGTCAGATATGTTTTCCCTGTGTGTGTGGTTGCTGTGTGTTGAACATGTCCACATAGGCTGTTTGACTGTGAGTGGTCATGCAGTCCTCATGGAACAAGTGTCTGGATGTCTCTCTGGAATGCACATGCTGAGATGTTTGGATAACAATATTGTCGGGGCATAATTATTGTGAGTAAACTTGGACGACACCTGACTGTCCTGGCCACTGCATGTGTGTAATAGGGTGTGTAACTGTAGCAGGAGAATCATCCAATGTTAATGTTGAATACAAACTCATCCATGCAGTATGAGCATGTGTGAAAGTGTATCATTACCATGTCATATTCTCACAGTGTCATTGTAACAGAATTATTTTGTCAGTCCACCCAGTCTGAGTACATTCTTCCTGTCATGCTTTACAGGTGGACCAGAGCCTTACACCGTGGGAGAGGTGGCACACTTCGACGACCCCGATACCTACAGTGAGTGTTGCCTGAGTGCTATTTGATATATTTATTTGCCAATGACGCAAAATGGACTACTGTGTGTTCAAGAGAAATCATGATGTGATGCGCTGGCCGTTCATTGCCATTGTCGTGTTAGTGTGATATCAAATTGGACTTATGTTTCTGTTAAGCAACACCTAGCCATCTCTGAGATTGAGGGGCTGTAGGACATTACAGTTGGGCCGCAATGGGGAATGGGATGAGTTACTTAGAATACACTGGTCAAAGTAAGACTTGGTCGGGGACTTGACATGAACTGAGTCTGCATATCAGACTGACATTCTCCCATATAGCTTAGGCACATGGCTGTGATGAAAAGTGCATCTTCCTAGTTGAGGATGGACTGTGCACACTGTAGGTTGGATCTTCCGGGGGCATGTACTTACACAAGCTGAACTAGGAGTGTGTGTGACTTGAGTGCAATGGCCTATGTGTTCTGTTGAATCATGAGAATGGGTGTTCCACCTCCTCTGTGTGTGTAGTAAAACATGCCTCACTGATAGTATGTCATGTTGGCAAAAGTCATATCATTGTGACATGTGTGGTCCATGGATGTCACAATGTTTGCCTAAGTCCAACGTGTTGCTAGCCATTCATAGGTCTTGTGTGTGAAGGCACATACTTGGTGAACGTTCAATACACTCCTGGGTGTGCATTTCACATGGGATTGGTGGTTGTTCTTCCCACACCACCCTCAACGACTGGGATGTTAATGTGAAACAGGCTACCTTGGACTGTAGCAACCAGTATCTCACACTTACTTGACACCTTTTGTGTCGTGAGTCAGAACCTAGGGCCAGATGTGCCAAACTGTGTACAAGTTGATAAACTCATAATTATTGTGTGTGAGTTGCAAACATCTGTTTCCTATTCCGAAATGTATTAGGTGATCATGAAAATATATGGGAGATTTTATTCCTAATCCTAAATATGAAGGCTTTTTCCAGTCCTATTTGCAACTGACAGTGGTATGCAAGTCCATTTGCAATGGAGTTTGTGGTTGCTAAGTGAGTCGCAGTTATCATCCACTTTAAGTGGATGGTAACCCACTTGCTAGCAGTAAGGGGTCCCCATTGTAACCCATCACCTTTCCGAGTGTACCAAAATAATCCTGTACAAAACAGGCAGTGGTCCTTGGGACCACTGCGGCCCGTATTTATAATTTTTTTGCACCACATTTGCCCAGCTTTTTGACGCCAAAACGGCGCAAACTTACAAATTACAATTGGAATTTGCAAGTTTGCGCGGCTTTTGCGTCAACAAGTGACGCAAATGCGGCGCAACAACAAATATAAATACGGGCCTAAGTGCCTTAAATTATTCAATATTGAAATTGTCGTAATTTATTTCTAAGTGCTGCTCATTTCCCGTTGAGGTAAACGGCCTACACTTGGGGAACATGTTCTGCGTTATTTCCAAGCGGTCACGGACATGGAGGTCTGCTGTTCCCAGCAGGCCTCCATCCCCGTGAGTGCCCATAGTTGCAAAGGTGGAGCAACTTGCAACCCACATCATTGATGTAAATGAGGTGGCTCTTAGCAACCCCATAGCAACTCACAGACGGTGTCAGATACCCCATTCTGCATTGCAGATTGTTCGTCCCATTTCCCATCTTCCTACATCTGGTCCCTAGTGTAGACATTGGGTTATAGCCCATTGGTTCAATCTTAGCACACAACCAATTCCAGATGGCTTAGAGTGAGGAGTGTGATAGTTATCACATATAGTGACATATGTAGTGAAGTAAGTATGCGGAAGAGGTGCAGCCATGATGTACAAAACCGTAGGGATGATTAGGATGAGTAGTGTAGGGTGATGTCATCCATCATGTAGAGACCTGGATATTCTAGGTGTGATATGCCCTTATGTATGCATGCTTCACATATACTTCCTCTGAGCCCTTCTGTGAACTATGTTGTGACAATTGCTGCAACCTATACATTTCTAGTAATGTACAAATAACCCATTGTGCTATCCCACCCAATGCAAAGCCAAAGGTAAATATCTGCCTTTTCTCTTCACAGCTGCTAACATGAGGGCGGCCGATCGCATCCATTTTGAGCGGCGTGCCATCCGTTACAGGCACATCCTGCAGGTGCAGTCTGGGTATCGGCGGATGGGCCGCAGGTATCACTCCGAAAGGGCCTCCGGGGCGTGGTGGGCCACACCACAGCCTCCAACAAGTGTGCCACCTACAGCCACCAACGACACAGCCACCAGGTCTGGCCCAGTGGTCCCATCTACTTCGGCTGCCATGGACCCGCCGCATGCAGCACGACCTGGACCCAGCCGTGTGCTGGCAGCAGGACAGTCACATGTCCCACCAACAGCTGCCACTAGCTCGACCTCTGCTGGCACACAAACCCTCCCCACAGACCCTCCCGTGGACCCTGCAGCCTTCCAGGCATTGTCCCAGAAAGTGGACAAACTTTTGAGGAAGGTGGACAACCTGACTGATGACATGAACTATGTAAAGACCCGGGTCCGCGACATCAGGCGCACACTAAGGAGTGCAAACGTCTAGTTCGTTTGCCCTCTTAAACTTTTATCCCTCCCCTCTCACCTCTTTCCTTTTTTTCTCCTGTTAGTTGGGCTTTGGGGATTAGTATTAGGATTAGGATAGGTATGTAGCTTAGTTAGTGTTAGGGAAGAGGGTGGGGGGTCCTTGTTATTTTTCTCAAATATTTGTGTGTGGGTGGGTGGGTGGGGGGCAATGTTGGGATTCATGTTTAATAAACCAAAAAAAAAAAAAAATTAAAAAAAAAAAAAAAAAAAAAAATATCTGCTTGTTTAGGATAGTGTAGTATGTGTGTAGGTTAGTATGTTTTGTCCTGCATGTGTCCTGTCTCATAATGGTGGGTGGGGGGTTGATGTTTAGATCGTTTCGTTACATGTGTAGAGTAAGTTTAGCTTAGGTTAGATAGGGACAGTTGTGGGTTATTAGTAGTCAGGTTAGATTAGTGTAGGTGTACCTTTCCCTTAGTTGCCTCTTGTAGTACTAGATATAAATAAATATTTTGTTAACCCTTTACTTGATGCGTTAGGGGCTACTTTATCATGGCCTTGACATCCATGTTGCAGAATGATTTAGTGTGACATTTGTGTCCTATGCTCAGCATCCCCTGGGAATGGATGTTTAACATCCCATCTACCCGTGTGCTCACTTGTTAAGTATCCTCAAATTGGGAGACTCCCCATTGGTAGTGTGCATTGTACACCAAGCTTTTGTTATGATATGTGTCCAACTTCACAAAGAGTGCTTCATTACATGTCAATGTGGGTTAATTGTTAGGTCGGACAGCAGTGTGAAGCTCAGGGAGATCTTTGTAGATGAGGAGTTGTTCACACTCATGTATTGCTGCTTTCATTGCTGAGCTACATCATGTGTGTACTGAAGCAGCATGAATTTCCTTCATGGAAGCCTACTCTGTAAGGGAAGTTAATGCAGTGTGATTTGTACACGATTCATTACATTAAGCGGCATCCATTCTTATTTAAGTCTTGCATGGAGCCTACATTTCCCAGCCACCATTTGCTCTCTGGAATAGCGATAGATGGTGCATCATTCTGACCAACACAGCATGATTGTGTGTGCTTAGTTCCTTCCTCAGTTATTTCCCTCAGTATTGTAGGGCTATGATGCAATCCTGGCCAATGCACAGATGGATCTGAATATATGACATCAGGACAGTAGTATAGAGATTCAACAGGGTTGCCACACAGCCACTTTGGAGTTAGGTACTGCACAGTTGAAGTGTGAAATGACACAGAGACACAATAGGTGAGCAAGTGCGATTTATTTACAGGTGTTGTAGTGCAAATTGTCCATTCAACATTTTGGCTGAGTCCGTTCTGGGGCATCATTTCTTGGTGAGCCTATAGAAGGTGTCAGTGCAGAGGGACAGGATTACCAAATTGTAGGAGAGAGACATTCACTGGCAATGTGGACAAGTCAAACAGTGGATTGCCAAACAGTCATTGAGTGTAGGTGTTCAGAAACTGGGCTTTGACTAAACGCAGGACCTTGGTCAGAGTAGGCCATGGTGCAGGGACTAGGGCTTCCGGGTACTCCTCCGTGTGAAGGTTATCTGTTCCACGTCTTCTTCTTCTGATGTGTGTGTTGCCTCCTCTGTCCTTGTTGTTGTTGGTTGTGAAGGGGCAACACACACCTCAGTGTTAGAAGACATGGAGGCAGACATCCCGGGGGCTAGTCCCTGTGGACTTAGGAAGGGCAATACTGCAGCAAGGAGGGCCTGCTGGTTTCTCAGAATGGCAGCCACATCCCGATGGTAGGCAGCCAGGTCAGCCCTGAGGGGTTCGATGTTGCATTCGTGCACCCGTTGACTGGCTTGCATTCTTAGTTGTTCCGTCAACTGGATGACAGCTGTGGCGATTTGCTTTTGTGTTTCTACAAGTTCCTGCATGTGCGATGTTAGTGCTTGCATCACAGCTGTCTGATCAGCAGGAGGGATCATGCACGAACGCACCCCCTCAAGGCTGGCTGCCATAGTTTGCATCCCCACCCGCACCTCCTTGGCCAGCTCCCGCTGGACCCCAACGACGGTTCTTTCAAAGCTGGTTCCAGTGTCGTCGGAGTCCTCAGCTGTGTTGGAGCTGGCAGGTATTACATTTGGGGTGGCAGGTGGGTCTACTGGGGTGGCTGCTTCTTCTGGGCTCCTCCTTGGGACTGAAGGTGGGGTTTGGAGGCTTCCTAAGACCATGTTGAGGGTTTGTGGGGAGAGGTTGATGGGGTCGTCATCGATGTCATCAGGGAAATCAGGGTCAGGCATATCGGCAGGAGATCCATGTTCCTCTGCAATGAAACAGGGTACAATTAGTGTGTCTGTGTTGTAACAAGTTTGCAAACAGTTACAGGCGTTTGGATGCCTTATCTTTGGTGTCTGTTTTTTTCTGGGTATCTGCTGTCCTTCATATGGGCATTGTTGTAGGCCTATGGCCCACCTGTGTGTCACATGTGTGATGTGGAGCTACCAGACTTGTCTGCCTAATTGCCGCTAGGTGTTGCTTTGTAACATTTTGTGAATAGGCATCTTTGTGTCCTACTAGTCCCTCCGTGATTAACTATTCTTATGTAGAGACATTTTCGAGGGTGTGTTCTCATTATCCGACCTGAGCTGACTTGCTTACGAGGCAGCAGGATAGCTAATGGTGTGATGGACTGAGTCTGACCCACTTTTAATTGACTCTGTCACCCTGATTCTTTCATTTTGCTCTAGCTAACTAGCATTGGCTCATGTCTCCCACAGCAAAGGAATGATTATACATCCGAGCGCATGACATCTTTGGAACTTTTCAGGGAAGTTGTGGTCACTCAGATCCCAACATCTTCACTCTTTTCCAGTATGAACTCATACACAAAAGTCAAAGACAGTATTTGTTTCATATGATGATCTCTTTGAACAACTGACTTGTCTATATTTAGGTGTGAGCCACAATAACCCAAATACTTCAACATGGTAGACTTGAAATAGTCAGCAGGAGAGTAAGACATTGGTCGAAAGCTATCATGGTGCCTAACAGTTTGTACTCTCCCTCTGCTTGTTCTATTTATAGCACAGCATGTTAAGCTTCTAGCCTGCCTGTCTGAATCACTGGGGAGACTTCATCCGTCATATCTGAGCAATGGCCTGTGATCTGGTTTTGCATCTGCAGCAAGGCAGGCAGCGTCTGGTGTTTCTCTGTTTGGAGACTCCCTCTTGTGTGTCTTGGGACAAGGAAGTGATTTTATAAGTCATAAGTCATGGTGATGAGATAGTTTCCCTACGCAGGAATGGCAAATCAGAACCCCTACCCCATCTATCCGCAAAGTACCAGACTGTATCCTTGACTGGGGCACAGAGTGTATCTGTTCTGGCACACTCCAGTGCAGATGTAGGCAAAACAGTGTGATTGGACTTATTAACAACACCCTAGGACTGGCTATTTGGTATATTTCCTGATAGGAAGGCCAATGAGAAGCATGTAGTGCAAAGTGCTCAGAGGCTCTTAGATGTGAGCATATGCGTAAGAGTACATTCAGGGTAAGGTGCAGAAAGGCCTACAGCCTGAGGCTAATGCGCAAAGTATACATTACACTTGCCAGAATACACATTGACTGACTGTGGGTGTTGTGAGTGCCCTGCCAACACACTTGCCTCTCAGGACCTGCCCCATTCACTTTTGATTCACATTGCATGCAGTGTACATGTTCCGTGCCATTTCCTATGCATGTTCATGTTTGGATGTGGTGTGGATGTAAACATTGTTGATGTTTGAAGATGAAGGTGGGTCATGTGTGTTTGATTGTATAAGCCTGTTTATCGTATGAAGGTCCGATTTGTTTGTCAGACTTTGCAGGTGTGTTTGAGTGACCAGTTGCCTATGTCTCCTCCTCAGGTGTTGTCTGAGCAGTATGACATTAGTGATGTAGCCTTGTTATCCAGGCATGTGAGGGACCCTGACGTATGCAGCATGTGTGTGTGGTTGGTGCTGTGTGGGTCCTATTGCTGTTTACTTTGGCTTATGTATGTGTCAGGTATGGACATTGGGCATTTGAGTGTACTGGTGCGTTTGTATTTTTACACTGACTTGTTGCGGATGTCAATGTCACCCCCTAATTTGTGTATGTATATTCCATGGGGAGGTTGCTGCCATTTGGTACTGTAGCTGCACAGAGATGAGAGGCGTTATTGTAAGGTGTTGTGGCAGTTACATTGCAGTTGTTGCTTTGCCTACTGGGTTACTGATAGGGACCTAGTTGCTGTAGGATAGATTTTACAAAACAAGTGCCTGGATGTGAGTTTGCTGTAGTGGCCTTCCTACCTGTCGCTGCTTTCCCTTGGCTCTATTGTTGTACTTACAGGATGTCCCCATGGGGCTGTACTTGTTGCTGTGTTTGGTGGTGCCCCAGCTTCAGTGTGTGCTAGGCATGCCCCCCTACTGTGCTCCTTTACCCATGCCACTCTATGTATATGCTGACTTACATGCATTGTGTAGTAGGTATTCCCCCCCTGGTTGCAGTTAACATTAGTGCATTATAATTCCCCATGCGACTTACCCTGCATGTGCATTGTGTCTTGGTAGTCTGCACTGTCCTGCCCTTGAATCCCTGTGACGATCTCCTCGGGGATGGCGGCTGCAACCATCTCCTCCATGTGGTCCAGGGCCTCCTGTTGTGCTGGACTCCCACCTCCAGTCTGCATTGCTGCCTTCCTGTTCCTGGCCATTTTCTCTTTGGTCCTGCGTTTACAGTCATGCCAGCGTTTCTTACACTCAGTGACTGTGCGGCGTTCTTCAGCCACACTGTTGATCTTGTCCACTATTTGCTTCCATATGGCCTCTCTCCTACTGAGTGGCAATTTGGATGTAATGAAAAGTTGGTGCTGGTGTTCCGTCACCTCTCTCACCAGGATTTCCTGCTCCTCTTCACTGAAGCGACACTTTCTTTTCTTTTTTTGGTTATCCTGGTTTGTTTGTGGGACCTCTTGGCTGGTTCCTGGTCTGCTGTCATCATCCTGGGCTCTGTTGTGTCCACTGGGATCCATGTTGGCTCTCTGGTAACACTGCAGTTTTCGCGCTAGAATTTGACGCAATTGCGTGAGAAAAACCAGCGCTTTCACGATTGCGCTGTCGTAAATCGGCCCACGGTGATGTGCGTCGCCTTTACGTGGTTTTTCCTTACGACTTGACGCCGCTGTGTGCGTCACAATATCCTGACGCCCACCTGTTGGTTGCGCCGCCGTACGTCAAAGTATAAATTTGACGCCCGCACGGCGCATCCAAATGGCGTTAGACGGCGCAAAATTTTTTGACGCAAAACTGCGTTAGCGCAGTTTTGCGTCAAAAAGTATAAATATGGGCCTTAGAGTGATGGGTTAACGGAGTTTGAGCATCATGCTCTTTGTGAAGTGCCTAGATATTAGCACAGAAAAAAGAAGGCTGAGGACCTGCAATAACATTTTACATTAATGGCAGTGTTTCACAAAGAACTCTCAGGACATACCATTGGCCATGCAGTGGTAAGCATATGTGTTTTAACATGACATAGCACAGGGAAGAGAGACAAGAGATACCTTCTGAAATTGACAGCTGGGCACAGAAATCTCACGTCTCCCTTAATTAAGCAGTTTCTCTAGTTAAAAAGGTAGTCTCCGTGCAGATGAACACAGTTGAAGAATCCATGAAATGGTCTTATCTGCAACCACCCCTTGAACTGAAAAGCAAAAATGACTGCCAGTCTGTCAGAAATAGCTAATGTCATGCTTGGACTCCTTAAAATGAATGATATTAGCGATTAAAACAAGTAACATAACATAAAAATACTTTTACTAAATACGTCGGAAAAAATCGCAATATTCTTGTCTTCCATGGCTAAAATACAATTTGGTGGTCTGTAAGAACTAACGCATTAATACCATTCTATCAAAGGAGTAAGGAATTGAAGAGATTTGCTGAAGTGCTGGCATGATGATACGTATGAGATGTCACACTGCTCCCTGAACCTGGTGCTCCATATTCCAAGTTCCAACCACGTGGCCTCACAGCACTCTCTCAAGATGTACTGTCTGTTTTCCGTGCACAGCAACACGGTATTTATAATTTTTGGGAATTCATTGCCACTCAGACAGGGATGCATTGTTAGATGCTTCTTATTTTAGGGAGTAATATTGCATCTGGCACAATCAAACACAACCGGTGCAGTAATTATTGATTGCGGGATTACCTCCCCTTTCCGAGTTCTGCAGGGCAGAATTGGGGACACTGCCATAATATTCCCTGCGTCCTCCTTATTGACCTGCGAAATTATGAATGTGCGGTATTTTCCTTGCACACATCACGTTAGATTATACCTAGTCAAATTTGTATAGGGAAAGCGTGTAGAATTACTTGCATCTTTTGTAATCCCGATAGTTTGCACTGAAATGTAGATGATACATTTTAGTCATAAGTGCCAGGAATAGGATTATATGAGACAGGAAATGCTTTGTTGATGGGAAAAGGCGAGTCTTACATTTTTCATTTGTTACCAAAGGCACAGCCACTTTTAGATTATGGGCGGGTAAACTATGTCGAATTATCTCTGTCACAAACCTGTCAGCAGCCTGCATTCACACAGCCCTGACGTTTCTCTGTCACAAGTCTTACAGCTGTACAAGGTTCACTCAGCTCTGACAATGGACCTCAGTTACAGTGCTGATTTCAGTCAGCATTCATACTGCTCCACGGACTGTCTCATTGCTGCAACGCCTCTGGCATACAAATCTGCCAGAGGTTTGATGGAGTCTTCATTCACACCGGTCCACCAGTGCTGCATGGCTAGCTTCGAACTGCGTTTACACACCTCTGACATGCACCTCCGTCACAGGGCTGACTTAAATTTGCATTCACAAAACTTCCTTGATGCATGACTGTCACAGGGCTACATTTTATCATCAAAACAAAAAAAAACTTTTGTTAGACTATGTCAGCTCTTGGGGTGGTTTCCCCTATCTTTTTCTCCTGACCTCCTGTTTTTTAATCTATGCTGAATTTCCTTTTGCTGGCTTTAGGACTTTGGGCACTTTACCAGTGCTGACCAGTGTTCCCCATGTAAACTGTATAGATGATTGCTTCCTCCATGATTGGCATTTTTGATTTACTAGTAAGTCCCTAGTAAAGTGCACTATTGGTACCCAGGGCCTGTAAATCAAATGCTACTAGAGGGCCTGCAGCATGTATTGTGGCACAGACACAAGTAGCCCTATAAACCTGTGTCAGACCTGCCAATGTAGTGTCTGCGTGGGCAGTTTTAAACTGCCATTGCGACTTGGCAAGTTCACCCACTTGCCAGGCCCAAACCTTCCCTTTTAATATGTGTAAGTCACCACTAAAGTAGGCCCAAGGCAGCCCCATGGGCAGGGTGTAGTGTATTTAAAGGTAGGACATGAACTGATGTGTTTCACGTGTCCTGATAGTGAAATACCACTAAATTCTGTTTTCACTAATACAAGACCTGTCTCTCCCATAGGGTAACATGGGGATTGCCTTGAAGTATCTTTTAAGTGTCATTTCCCATTGGGTTGGGAGCAGATAGGGATAAGGAGCTTGGGACCCTGAAGTCAAAATTTAAAAATACATATTTTGATTAAGTTGGCTTTTGATTGTAGGTTTGAAAATTCCACTTTTAGAAAGTGGGCATCTCCTTGCTTAGCAATGTTGTGCCTCTGCCTGTCTGCTGAATACACATCTGGGTGATGATGACAGTTGGGCTGATTGTGCATTCACTCTAGGCAGTCACACAAAGGGAACTAAGGTGCTCCCTGCCTATCCTGATGGCCCATCACCTGGCTGAATGAGAGTGGTGGGAGCAGCGGACACTTACAGCTGAACAGGGCTGTGCCTGTCCTCACACAAAACAGTTTCCATCCCTGGAGTGTGTCTGTGGCCAGGGAAGAGAATGGCAGCATCTTGTGCACTACAAAGGCTTCTCTTTAAAGATTGTCTACTTCAAAAACAGAAATGGTTACAAGTACTGGACCTCTGACACCACATAGTTAGAACACTTATGGACTGAGGCTATTTTTCCAGAACGAAGAGATGGATGCTATAGAAGGGACAGACGTTCTGCCTGTTAGTTTGCTGTGCTGGCCTGCTGCTTGCTGCTTCTGTCCTGGGAGTGAAAAGACTGGACTTTGCTTTCTACATCCTGCTTTCCAAGGTTCTCCAAGGGCTTGAACTGAGCTTACCTCTTATTAAGAAGTCTCAGGGCCATCAAATACTTCACCTGCCAATGCCTGGGCTCTCTTGCTGAGAGCCCTGACTTGCCAAGTGGTGCAAAATTCAATTCCTGTGCCTTTGGAAGTGTACTCTGGTACAAAACCAAGAAGAAACTAAGCACATCGACTCCAGAGAGATTTCAGAGCCGGCGTCGCTCACTGACTCAGTGTCGCCGCCTGCACCGGAGCCATAGTCCCAACTGAATGCAATGATCGCAACCAGCAGCACAGGTCCAATGGCATTGCAGCAACTCTGAAGTCTAGCCACAGCATGAGTCCCAAGTGCCAGGTCACAGATGTCCTTGATACCGAACTCTGACCCCACCGCAGCACCTGTGGTGTGATTGCAACATCACAAAGTCAATGCCTGACATCTGACCTGCTGGATTCATCGAACCTACTTTGTCGTAAAGAACTGACGCATCACCACTGATGCCTCATCACCTCCCCTGCAACCGTAAGGAACTGACAACACGGCCTCACCTCCTCTGCCCAGCAGTAAGGATCCATTGCCTCACCTACCCGGTAGCAGTGAGGAACCAATGCTGCACCGGTTCGAGTGACGCCTCACCCCAACTCCATGCAACGTCTTTGTTTCCTCAGTTTTTTCCAAGGTCCATGGAACTCCATGACTGGCCCGTGGCATCCGGCTGTTGGAAGCGACTCTGACAAGAAGCCGTGATAGCCTCAGTTGGAGCTATTGTGTTTCTAAGCACTATACTAAGATTTAATCTTTGAAAAATCTTTGCTTCTCAGATAAGCCTAATGGCTTGAGCATAGCTACCAAAAGGGGTGAGCAGGGGTTATCTTAGTTGTGTGACTCCCTTACCTTGACAAGAGTGAGGATCCCTACTTGAATAGGGTGCCAAATAGAGACCCCATTTCTAACAACTTTCATGGTGCACGCTTAGCCGTACACACATTTATCAGTGCATCCATTTCACAGAGTTGCCAGTCCACATTCACAGAGCTTTAACAGTGCACCTCAGCAGTTATACAACTGCCTTTTCATCAGGATATACTCAGCAATAACAAAGCAAAACTTCTAAGACTCCTTGCAGAATATCCTATTTGTCTGCTTGCAGTGTTGTGCAAGACAGCACAGAGTAATATGTTCCAATTGATGAAACAAATTGCACAAATAATGTGTTTTGCATACCATTTCATACCACACTGGTGGTTGCTAAGCACTTTGAAGACCAATATCACATTTAACCAATTTATGGTACTCAGTTTATCTACCTCAGAAGGATGCAAGGTTGATTCTGCCACAAGAAATCAAACTTATCATCTCTGGACCATTTAATTTGTCTTCAGTGAGCATTTAGCTCAATGATCCGTCCTTCTAGATACTAAATTCAACAGTCTTGTAAACTTTCAGATGAGGAATAACGTTCTGGAAGGTATATGCACCAAGAAGCAGGAATATTGAGAGGGGCAGTCACTTGCTTTTCAAGGCACCTGTACAAACCTGCCTTAGATGAAGGTCAGCACTGCATTGGGGAGCTAAATAGGAGCAGTATTGTTATGGACCTGGCCCTTGTTCAGCGATCTTGTGTTTTCATAGAAAGGAATATTATGTTATCGTAAAGGGGAAAGTTCACTGCTTGCACTAATTTGTCACTGTCTATTTTTTCAAGAACACCATGAGTGCCTGGATGAAAGTATATCACTTATTTGTCAAATGTTTTTGCTCCCCTCTAGATCCAAAGGCTTCCTCTCTGCAATTGATGATGTTCCACCTTGGAACACGTTCTCACAATGTCAACTATAAACAAAGTTGCCTGCTCTCACATCTTTCTGCACAGATTATCTTTAAAATGTACATCCCTAAAGAAAAGGCCAGCTAGCGACTCCATTAGTCCTATTTAGTCCCTTTATCCAGCACTATTGTTGAATCCTTACAAGCCAATCCCGCTCACCATTCACAAGTCATTTGTGGGAATGGTGTATGGAGTATAAGAGTCTCATTAATTTCAGGCAGCACACTGTCAAGCACTAAACTGTTCATCCCATGAAGACACAATGCTGACCCAAGCTGCTTGTTCCCAACTCCACTTAGACGTTGTGTGCCTCCCACTTACTTCTACATGATCGGCACCAGAAGGTTCTGGGGGAAAGGGGATTGATGAGAGAGAGAGAGAGAAACACAGACGTCACCTGGCAGGATGAGGATGTCTAGCTGTGGTCTACAAAGAGCAGATACCTACTATGATGAATTAAACATTAAGGTGGTCATTACAACCCTGGCGGACAGTGTTAAAGCGGTGGTAGGACCGCCAACAGGCCAGCGGTAAAAATTGTAATTATGACCGTGGTACAAACAAACAGCGCAGCGGTCACTGCCAACAGACAGGCGGGAGACAATGTACCGCCCACAATATTATGACAGGCCAATCCGCCACCTTTTCCGGGGAGGATTCACCGCGGATAAAAACACGGCAGAAACAGGAATTTCGAAGGGAAAACGCTCACCTCTACACACCCCACAGGGAACGAGGACACCATGGACCCGGAACTCCAAATTCTACCTATGATAGTCTTCCTGCTCCTCTACCTGGAGCACGAACGCCGGCAGCGAAGACCACGGTGAGTACTGCACATACAACACAGGGGAGGGGGGAGGGAAAAAACAGGGACACACACACGCAACACCCCCACCCCCACACCCACCCTCACCCACTACAACACACACACTAATACATATTGATACATCACAGTTACACCCCCAATTGAGTGCAACCATTGTAATATATTAAAATCAAGTAGACAAAAATATATATATACACCATTTACAAAATATATACCAAGCATAGTAGTCCAGGTAGTGCTCCAATTAAGTCTGTGAA
This sequence comes from Pleurodeles waltl, assembly GCF_031143425.1. Lineage (NCBI taxonomy): Eukaryota > Metazoa > Chordata > Amphibia > Caudata > Salamandridae > Pleurodeles > Pleurodeles waltl. The sequence continues at coordinate 525,290,657 of NC_090442.1, forward strand.
ACACTGGGCCCACACGGTATGGGCGAGGCCCACACAAGATCCCCGACCATGATGGAGAGAACACTGCAGGGGCATCAGACAGCAACTAAACAGGCACCTCAGGGGGAGGGAAAGGGGGGGCACCTCAGCCGCTTGAGTGCACAACGCCAAATCCACGAGGGGGCCACATGCCCACTGTTACATCCTCGGGAGTGCAAAGCCACAGTCTCTCAAGTCTCTACAGTGGGTGGTCTGCCCACTGTTCAATCCTGGGGAGTGCAAAGCCACAGTCTCTCAAGTCTCTACAGTGGGTGGTCTGCCCACTGTTCAATCCTGGGGAGTGCAAAACCACAGTCTCTCAAGTCTCTACAGTAGGTGGCTTGCCCACTGCTTTATCCTGGGGAGTGCAAAGCCACAGTCTCTCAAGTCTCTACAGTGGGTGGTCTGCCCACTGTTCAATCCTGGGGAGTGCAAAGCCACAGTCTCTCAAGTGGATAACAGTCTCCACTGGTTCTGGAGGGGGCCTTGTGCCCAGAGTGCTTCATCCTGCTAAGGTCAGAGGTAGTGGATGGATCTCTCCACTGGTTCTGGAGGGGGCCTTGTGCCCAGAGTGCTTCATCCTGCTAAGGACAGAGGTAGTGGATGGATCTCTCCACTGGTTCTGGAGGGGGCATTGTGCCCAGAGTGCTTCATCCTGCTAAGGACAGAGGTAGTGGATGGATCTCTCCACTCGTTCTGGAGGGGGCATGGTGCCCAGAGTGCTTCATTCTGCCCGTGACGGGCTCAGTAGCGTCAGTGCCCTTGGCGCTCATTGGCCAGCAGTGCTTGAGGCGGCGGTGCCCTGTTCAGCGGTGCTTGAGGCGGCGGTGCCCTGTTCAGCGGTGCTTGAGACGGCGGTGCCCTGTTCAGCGGTGCTTGAGGTGGCGGTGCCCTGTTCAGCGGTGCTTGAGGCGGCGGTGCCCTGTTCAGCGGTGCTTGAGGAGGCGGTGCCCTGTTCAGCGGTGCTTGAGACGGCGGTGCCCTGTTCAGCGGTGCTTGAGGCGGCGGTGCCCTGTTCAGCGGTGCTTGAGACGGCGGTGCCTTGTTCAGCGGTGCTTGAGACGGCGGTGCCCTGTTCAGCGGTGCTTGAGATGGCAGTGCCCTGTTCAGCGGTGCTTGAGACGGCGGTGCCCTGTTCAGCGGTGCTTGAAGTGGCGGTGCCCTGTTCAGCGGTGCTTGAGATGGCGGTGCCCTGTTCAGCGGTGCTTGAGGCGGCAGTGCCCTGTTCAGCGGTGCTTGAGGCGGCGGTGCCCTGTTCAGCGGTGCCTGAAATGGCGGTCTCCATTGCAGGGACTCAGCTGCTGACGGTCCTTCATGGCCCAGCGGGGCTTGAGATGGCGGTGCCCTGTTCAGCGGTGCTTGAGGCGGCAGTGCCCTGTTCAGCGGTGCTTGAGGCGGCGGTGCCCTGTTCAGCGGTGCCTGAAATGGTGGTCTCCATTGCAGGGACTCAGCTGCTGACGGTCCTTCATGGCCCTGCGGGGCTTGTGCTGGCGGTCCTTCATGGCCCAGCGGGTCTTATGCTGGCGGTCCTTCATGGCCCAGCGGGGCTTATGCTGGCGGTCCTTCATGTCCCAGCGGGGCTTTTGCTGGTGGTCCTTCATGGCCCAGCATAGCTTTTGCTGGCCAGCGGGGCTTGTACTGGCGGTGGCCTTCTGGGCAGCTGGGCTGATGCTGGCGGTGGCCTCCTGGGCAGGTGGGCTTGTGCTGGCGGTGGCCTCCTTGGCAGCGGGGATGATGCTGGCGGTGGCCTCCTGGACAGCGGGGATGATGGCGGTGGCCTCCTGGGCAGCCGGGATGATGCTGGCGGTGGCCTCCTGGGCAGCGGGGATGATGGCGGTGGCCTCGTGGGCAGCGGGGATGATGGCGGTCTTCCCCGCCGTGCTGCTCTTCCCAGACTTGCCGGGTTTCTTGTCGCCCTTCCCCACCTTGGAAGGTGTCACAGCTGACGCCACACTCCCACCGGGACCCCTGGGAGCGGCTTTGGTGGCTGGAGTCTTCCCCCTCTCCCGGCGGGCACTGGCCAACTTCTGATAATTCACAGGTGGGGAACTGTCTGTGCTGTGGCTCTGTGCCACACTGGCTGCCCTGGTGGCCGGTGCACTCCAGATTCCGGTGACTACAGGCACCACTGGTCCCGGAGATGTTGGGGCTGAGGTGCTAGTTCAGGACCTATGAGACGGGCGGGGTGGGAGAGGTGTGGGAAAGAGGTCAAGGTTGGACAGGAAACGGTTTTTTGACAGACTGGGACGGGAAGCTGGAGGGGGTTTGGGAGTGGAGGAAGAGGTTGCGGTTGTAGGAGGTGTTCGTTTGCTGACTTTGGGTGAAGGTGCATGCGCTGGAGGCTGTCACGAGGTGGATGGCTGTTGGGTGGGTGTGTGCCTGCGTTTGTGTATCTTCAAAAGGGGAGTCACAGACACACTGGGAGAGGACACAGGGGACGTGTGAATGGGGTGGTGACTGCACGTGAGCGGGTGTGGTGGTGGGTGTACTGGAGAGGGACGTAGTGGCTGTAGAGGTAATGCAAGCAGGTGTGAGTGTAGACGAGACAGGGAGGGAGGAGGGAGACGAGGAGGAGGGGGACACAGTAGAGGCAGTGGATGTTGGTGGGTCTGCATGTGTCTTATGCTTGCGTGAGTTCCTGTGGGATGTGTGGTGCTTATGTTTGCCTGAGCTTCCCTTGTGTGTTGACGTGTGTGCATGCTGATCTGTAGGTGTGCTTGGGATAGGCTGAGGATTGGGTCGGGGTGGAGGAAGTTGGAGGGGGGAGGCTAGACACAGGGACACTGGCTGCCATCAGTGCTGAGGCCAGAGTCTGAAAAGCTTGCTGAAGGGCCGCCTGACCAGAATGAATGCCCTCCAGGAATGCATTGGTTTGTTGCAACTGCCTTTCTACACCCTGGGTGGCATTCAAAATAGTAGACTGCCCAACAGTGAGGGACCTGAGGAGGTCAATGGCCTCCTCACTGAGGGCAGCAGGGGTGACTGGGGCAGGGCCTGAGGTGCCTGGGGCGAAGGTGATGCTCACCCTCCCGGGTGGGCGGGCACGGGGCGAAGGCTGAGGGGCTGCTGGGAGGGCGGTGCTGGTAGGGGGGTGGCAGCTGTACCTGTAGATGGGGGGGCACAGATGTTGCCACCACCACAAGGGAGCTCCCATCAGAGGACGAGTCGGTGTCACTGGTCTCAGCTCCGTAGAGTCCGTAGTGTGGCCCTCCATGGCCATGTGGGATGCAGCTCCCTCGTGCTCCGGTGCCACTGCTCCTCCGCCTGGTGATGCTAATGCACACAAGAACAGGGAGACCACAAAAAGGGGGGGGGGACAGAAGAAAGACATGTTGAGTGCATGCATTACCGCTATCGTTGGCGGACACAACAGATGCAGAAGCCCCCTACACTACGCCGCGCTCTTGGGCTCCACTGTTCAATTCCTGGGAAATATCCTACAACGCTATGGACGACATCCTCACACATAGATGACACAGGGGCATGACTAGGTGTACTTGGCACTCTACAGAGGTGGGCTGGGGTGCCACATGGCCTGCCTTATGGAGGGACCTTGCCTACGGAACTCGCCTGGCCAAGGAAAACCCACAGCCCACCTCCCCCACCCAGACCCCTCCACTGCGCGCAAAGTCAGCAGAATGCGAGTGTACTCACCCCCTTGTGGCTGCTGTGATGCCCTCAAGCACCCATCCAACTCCGGGTACGCCACCGTCAGGATCCTGAACATCAGGGGGATCATGCTGCGACAGGCACCACTCCGACGTTGGGAGGCCATCCCCAGCTGAGCCTCCGCCGTCTTCTTGCTCCAGAGGCGAATGTCCTTCCATCTTTTCCGGCAGTGGGTGCTCCGTCTGTGGTAGACCCCCAGGGTCCGGATGTCCTTGGCGATGGCACGCCAAATATCTTTTGTCTGGTGGGCGCTGACCTACATGATTTGTACAGGGGGAAGAGAAAGTTATTACCAACCTGGCCCCCATCCCTACCCTTGCCACGTGGCACATACACTCACCGTCGTTTCATGCACGCCTAAATCCACCCCCCCATCTTTCATCCACCCCACTCCACACAGGCATAGCCGATACAGCATGCTCCCAGTGTACTTACCTGTTTGTCTGGAGGACCGTAGAGTAGCGTGTACTGGGGGAGGACCCCATCCATGAGTTTCTCCAACTCCTCCGATGTGAAGGCAGGGGCCCTCTCCCCAGACACTCAAGCCATTGTCTCTTCCAGACCGAGGTCACAGCAGCACTTGCAGTGCAGGTCCTCTCCTGCCGAAGATCAGGTATCAAGTGATTGAACAGATAGAAAATGGCGGTCACGTCCGCGGCGGTGCGTACCGTCACCGCCGGCGTACATCGTCATTGGCTCCTGGGACCCATAGGGTCCAATGTTAACCAATGCAGCATTGCGCCGCGGTCTTCGACCGCCTACCGCGACAGTGTACAACGCCAACGCAGTTACCTCACATCCCATTGTCCCACTTTAGAGGTCAGGCAGCCGCCATTTCAGGGGCCCACATGGCTTCATTTTCAACTGCGTCACACATAGGCCTAGACTCAACACACATATAGGCCACTTTTTAGATTATGAATGGTGTTCTGTGTAAGCTGTGGGTACGTACCTCTGAGTTGATTGACTCTGTGCTCGCTGTTGTCCTTCCTAGGCACCGTCCACTGGGACATGTTAGGAGATGGTGGCATCCTCCGGTGTACCGACCATTGGTGGACCTGTCGACAATGGAGGAAAGACACGTGATAATCACATACAGGCTTGACCGTGCCACAATCCAGGAACTGTGTACCCAGCTGGAGCCAGATCTGATGTCAGCTATCCGCCATCCCACAGGAATCCCCCCTCAAGTGCAGGTGCTGTGAGTGCTCCATTTCCTTTCAAGTGGGTCATTTCAAACAACAGTGACCATAGCATCAGGGATGTCCCAGCCTATGTTTTCCAACGTGTTGTCAAGAGTGTTGTCTGCCCTGCTGAAACACATGCGGAGCTACATCGTTTTCCTTCAGGTTGAGGATTTGCCTACAGTGAAAGGTGATTTCTATGCCCTGGGACATATCCCCAACATCATAGGTGCCATTGATGGGACACATGTGGCTTTGGTTCCCCCCCACAGGAGTGAACAGGTGTACAGAAACCGGAAGAGTTATCATTCGATGAATGTACAGATGGTATGTTTGGCAGACCAGTACATCTCTCATGTGAATGCCATGTTCCCTGGCTCAGTGTATGACGCTTACATCCTGCGGAATAGCAGCATCCCTTATGTGATGGGTCAACTCCAGAGGCACCGTGTGTGGCTATTACGTGAGCACCTGGAAGCAAGTCAGTGGGAATGGTTGTCTGGGGATATCCCTACAGGTTAGTGTGTGTCTAACAGTTGTCCCTCGCCATTTGCAGGTGACTCTGGTTACCCCAACCTGTCATGGCTACTGACCCAAGTGAGGAATCCCACAACAAGGGCAGAGGAACACTACAATGAGGCACATGGGCGAACTAGGAGGGTGATCGAACGCACCTTCGGCCTCCTGAAGGCGAGGTTCAGGTGCCTCCATATGACAGGTGGATCCCTATTCTACTCACCAAAGAAGGTGTGCCAGATCATTGTGGCCTGCTGTATGCTTCACAACTTGGCTTTGTGACAACAGGTGCCCTTTCTGCAGGAGGATGATCCAGATGGTGGTGTTGTTGCAGCTGTGGAGCCTGTGGACAGTGAAGATGAGGAAGCAGAGGAAGAAGACATGGACAACAGGGACTCAGTGATCCAGCAATATTTCCAATGAGACACAGGTAAGAATGCAAACCTGCCTACTACATGTACTTAGACACTACTACCTCTCTGCTGTCTGTCATTTTCACCCTTGTATGGTCACTGAGTTGTCACTTTCCCTTATGATTTCACAGATGTGGGTCCCACTGTGTGACATCTGGTTTGTTTCCTCATGGACTAGAGCTGTGTGACATAGGTATGTTGACATTACAAATGAAAGAGCTTTTTGCCACAGTTATTGCTAATACAGTATTCTGAAATCACAGACAGACTCCAGATTGTTTTGTGCTTTAAGGGTGTTTATTTTAGTGCTCAAAATTGGAGGGGGTAGCAAAATGGTGAGGGTTGATGGCGGAGGAATGTCCATGGCAGAGTCCAGTCTATTAGTCTCACAGGTGCATTGCCCAAATGGGCATAGGAAGTGGAGTTGGGGCAGTTTAAGGATGGACAGGGTGACAAAGTGGGACAGTAGGATGACAATCAGGGTGGTCTCATTTCTTGGCGGGGTCTTGGCATCATTCTCTGTCTTGTTCCTGGATCTCAGGGACCGTTAACGAGGTGGTTCTCCCTCTGCAGGGGGTGGGGTGCTGGTGTGGTGGTCCTGTGGCGGTGCCTCCTGTCCACTAGCGCCGGCGGAGGTGGTGGGCAGTTCATCGTCCAGGCTAGTGTCAGGGGCCCCTTGCAGTGCCACAGTGTCCCTCCTGGTGTTGAGTACATCCTTCAGCACCCCTACGATGGTTCCCAGGGTGTAATTGATGGTTCTGAGTTCCTCCCTGAAGCTCATATACTGTTTCTCCTGCAGGCGCTGGGTCTCCTGAAACTTGCCCAGTACTGTTGCCATCGTCTCCTGGGAGTGGTGGTAGGCTCCCATGATGGAGGAGAGGGCCTTGTGGAGAGTGAGTTCCCTGGGCCTGTCCGCCCCATGTCGCACAGCAGCCCTCCCAGTTCCCATGTGTTCATGGGCCTCCGTCCCCTGGACTGTGTTCCCACTACCACTGCCCCCAGGTCATTGTGTTGTTGGAGTGGTGGGTTAGCCTGGGTTCCCTGTAGTGGTGGACACACTGCTGATTGACGTAAACTGGGGACGGAGGTATGGGCCCGCTGGGTGGGTGCTGTGCTGGTGTTTCCAGAGGGGGGAAGCTCTGTAGTGGCCTGTGACTGTGTGATGGGAACCAACTGTCCCGAAGTCCCCGATGGGCCGGGCTGGTCATCTAGATCCAGTTGGACAGAGGTGCTGTCATCACTGTGGGCCTCTTCTGTTGGTGGTGTGGACATGTGTGGACCCTCCTGTCCGGTGACGTTGGGTAGGGGTCCTGCAGTGGTATAACGGCATGATTATTGCATCTGTGTGTGTCAAGGTGTGCAAAGGGTGGGTGACTGTGTACCCCAGTGCTTGCATTCCTGTGTGGGACCTTGTGTGATGGTGGTTTAGGGGGGGTATGGGTATGTGCAGTGGGCATGCTTTAGTGGTGGGTGTCCATGCTTTGTTTTTGCATGCAGGGCCTGGTGTTGGGATGTGTGGTTTGTGATAGTGGGACATTTGTGAGGAGTAGGACTGATGGGGGTGAGGGCGAGGGTGGGGGTAGGTGATAGCAAGCAGGTGGGTGGGGGATGAAGTAGTTAACTACCAGAGTCCATTCCTCCACCTACTCCTGCGAGGCCCTCAGGATGCAAAATCGCCAAGAACTGCTCCTCCCATGTTGTTAGTTATGGGGGAGGAGGTGGGGGTCCGCCGCCAGTCCACTGAACTGCCAGGTGGTGTCTGGAGACCACGGAACGCACCTTCCCCCGTAGGTCATTCCCCCTCTTCCTGATGTCCTCCCGATTTCTTGGCTGTTGTCCCACTGCATTGACCCTGTCCACTATTCTTCGCCATAGCTCCATCTTCCTTGCAATAGAGGTTTGCTGCACCTGTGATCCGAATAGCTGTGGCTCTACCCGGACGATTTCGTCCACCCTGAGCTCCTCCTCCGAGAACCTGGGGTGTCTTTGCCGTGCCATGGGGTGGTGTAGGTGATGTGTGGGGTGGTGTGTGTGGTGAAAACTGTGCTGATATGTAGTGGGGTGTTTTGTGAAGTGCGTGGAAGTTATGTGGGTGATGGTGTTGTGTGCCTGTGGATGCTAGTGTTGTTGATGGTGGTGTCTCTCTCTGCCTTTCGTTCGTGATTTTTTGTTGTAAGGGTTTGTGGGTGATGGGGGTGTGTGTTTTATAGTGTATTGAGTGTGTAGGAATGGTGTGTGTATGTGTATTTTGAATTGCCCAATGTGGCTGTGTTTTGTAAAAGTGTGTGTATTTTGAGCGCGGCGGTGTGTACCGCCAATGGAATACCGCAGTTGAAAGATCGCCACGTGGATTCGTGTGTCGTGATAGTGTGGGCGTATTTCTGTTGGCGTGACGGTGGAGGTTTTGTTTTTTCCAGTTTATCACTGACCTTTGGTGTGGCGGACTTGTGTGGGTGTCTGAATTTTGGCGGATTCCGAACTGTGGGTCATAATAGCTGTGGCGGAATTCCGCGGCGGTAAGCAGCTTTTACCGCCAATGTTGTAATGAGGGCCTAAGTCAAATAACACTTTTCATGTAACCGATATACTAAAACTGCTCTTCACCAATTCCCACGCATTACATGTACCTGTCAGGGCCCCCTATCCTGCTTTTGATAGCTCTCCCCTCACTAGGGCTCTTCAAGAAACAGTATGGAACATGTGACCAGATTCAATGTTAGCTTTCTATACTATCTACATGTATTGCCACCTTGTCCCCAAGTCAATGTGGCCCCACTCGAAGATCTTCCAAAAGTGTACCAGAAATTCAGTATATGTCTTGCCCGTTGGGTCCTGATGAGAATTTTTAAAACACAGTCACACTCACAACCCTAGACATATAACAGGCGATAAAGAAAGAAAATCAATTCTTAAGTATTTAGATTTCTCAAATAATCAGGGATTAACCAGCACAGTGTGATAGTATTGGAAAGAACACAGTTCAGTGTTTTAATCACACTGAGAGCATAAGGTTAACATACTAAAGCTCACTTTAGGATGTAATTGGTGTCATCACTGTTACATCACAGTGACAATTGAACATGGAAATAACAGACCATTGATTCACGTTTTGAAACTAGCGTATGCCAAGCAGTGAGTTTTTTTATATCATAGACAATGACTAGTGTCACAAAAATGCTACATAAAACTCAACTATAACAAACATGTTATTAGTACATTGTGAAAATAACAATTGTCCAACATGCACTCAAATCTGTGCTGTCATTGCAAGTTAACAACGAGTGTTATTATTCCACAGTCAGCAAGTATTCAACTAACCAAGAGCACTGATAACATGCCATTCTAGTGTGTGCTGTCTGTCTGAACATCAGGCAATAAAATATCAAAGGTAATCAGTAAGAAGCCTTTCAAGCACCCGTTGCACATTTCCACCTTTTATGATGCTACTCTTCTTGATGTATTTTTTCTAGGATTGATATCTGTGATGCTGGACTGTAGAATAGATGATCTAGGAACAAGCGCAGAGGAGCAGAGAATCCCAGTCTGTATCTGAAGACCTTTGACCCCAAGCAACCACCTTTTGACTGATGTGTCTTTAAATACCTGCTGCACCTGGCCACACCCTGTCTGAGTCACCTGGCCACACCCACTCTGAGTCATAAGGCTGCTCTACCTGGCCACACCAACTCTGAGTCATAAGGATGCCACAAGCTCAGGCAACAAATTGACCCAGGCCCCAGATTCCTACACAAGTTCTAAAACAAGCAGTGGCTCATTCAAGGGCAGGTGATTTGCTTGGGGGCACAATTTACTAAACACCAGATGTGGGCTCTGGAGCATATTTGGGTTTGCAGGCCCGACACACACTGGCAAAATTGCAATGCACAGACTGTGACTTCCTTTCCTTTGCCTTTTATGCAGGCCTTATTGTATTTTAGGAGCATGTGTGTTCCTTACAATCAAATGCGCAGAAGTTAAAGATTACTTGCTTGGCCGAACAGGTGCGTACCTTAAAGGGAACTGTGAAAAATTGGGTTGTTGGTTGACTTGGGTATGAGCGTTGGTCAAGCAACTGCAACAATCACTTGCAGGGTGAACCAGAAAAAGTCACTAATTTAACCTGTGCTTAACCCTGGGTAGCTTGGCAAAAAAAAACAGGCTAAACTTAAAGGCAATGTTTAAAGAATTTTTGCAGTACACAAACAGCAATACAGTGACACCACAATAACAATCCCAAACAAATTTAGAAAAAATACAGAGAAGTTTAATAAATTATTTGATAACAAAACCAACAAAATCCAATTAGTAGAACCGGAGTTATGAATTTTTTAAGTTTAAGGTTCAAAACAGCAAGTCCTCAGTTTTAGAAAATGCCCATCTGTGCACCTATAGCACCACAACCAAGTGTCCAGGAGTGGGTGGAGACCACCTCAGGGTTTAGGACTCACTTAGGCTGGGTCCTGGTGTGGGCTCAAGATAGTGGGAGCCTGTATGACATCTGAACGGGAGGCCAGCATAACTAGCTCTTTGAGTCACTTCTGGAGTCCTGGCTGCAGGTGCAGATCAAGGGCTCCACAGGAGGGCTGGTATCTGAACGTTCAAGGTACACTCCAGGCAGCAAAGCAGTCATTCCAGGTACAGCAGCAATCTGGAACAGTGCACAGCAGGTCACAGCAGCAGGCTGGGACTCTGGGAGTCATTCACATACCCAGAAGTGAACTGAAGAGTAGGTCTGAGGGCCATATTTGTACACCCTGGTGCCCAGCTCCTAGAAGTTAGGAGACATTTCCAAAAGGGGTCTTTGAAGTTCCAGGAGTATTCTGTCTCCCTTACCCTGGCTCCCAACTGGCTGCACAGACAATACAGGGTCTATAAGCCTATTGTGTGGTTTCAAAGTCCAGCCTATTCAGGTGCAAGTGGGGCTGGGCTTAGTTCCACCCCCGTCAAGTCAGTTAATGACCCATTCAGGCTTTGCTAATCCCACTATTATGTGACCTGTCTGGGGTGATTTCACAAAGTCTCAACAGTCAGTTACACCCAGTCATGTGACCTAAGGCAGGTTGCAGGAAGAAGGGGCTAAGGGCAGGAAAATACCAACTTTCTAAAAGTGGCATTTTCAAATTTGTAATGATAATTCTGACTTTACCATTAAAAAGGGGTTATCATTACAAGTTCTTAGACACCAATCATGATATATCTACCACTGCTGGTTTAGGAGTTACAGCTTATTAAATCTAATAAGGAATTCCCAATGTTATCCTACGAGAGGGGTAGGCCTCACATAAGTAAAAAACGAATCTGGGAGTTTTTCACTAGTAGGACACAGACAACTAAAAAATTATGCATCCTACCTTTTAATTACATAGCACCCTGCCCTATGGGCTACATAGGGCCTACCTTAGAAGTGACTTATATGTGATAAAAGGGGAGTTTAAGGCTTGGCAAGGGGTTTTAAATGCCAAGATGACATGGCAGTGGGGCACTGCCTTCAGGCTGCAATTGCAGATCTGGGACATATTTTACATTTCTACTTAAGTGAGTGGCAGAATAAGTGCTGCAGGACCACTGGTAGCATTTCAGTTATCAGTCCCTGGGTATATGATATGCCACTCTACAAGGGACCTACACGTAAAGTAAATATACCAATCAGGTTTATGACAATCAAACCATGTTTTACGGGCCTGAGCACAATCACTTTAGCACTGGTTAGCAGTGATAAAGTGCACACGCAAAAATCCAGCAAAAAGTAGAAGAAGGAAGGTAAAAAGTTTTGAAGTGACCCTGTAGAGATGGCCAGTCCCAACAGGAGCTTAGGTCACAACACGGAGTCACTGGGAGAGTGGAGATGTATATATACAGAAGCAACACGTTAAGTCACACAAATGTACTATTAAACTGTTCATTAAAACACTTCATAACTTCCCAGTCTCACAGTGTTTGCCACTGTAGATATGGGTGATGGAGTGTTAGGGTGCACATAGATATTGTATCATATGATTCAATACCTTCTTGGAGCTGACTTGAGATATTTGTTGCCGCTGTAATTACCACTCCCTTTCTTGCTAAACAGAATCAGCATTGGAGACAAGACTCAACAAAACATACTTAAGAATTAGGAATGCAATGATATGTGTTAATACCTTAGCCCACTTGAACCCCCCCCAAAACCATATTAAACAGCACAATCCATTTAAACAAGCACACTCTCTCCCCTTTCTCTTTTTCTCTTATTACCTGGAGACCTGATTTCAAGTAGACCGATGTCCTCAACAGGGCTTAGAGGCAGGCACACTTGAGGCATGTGGTAAGACAAAAAGTGTCTATTGCTACCATTTGTACAGAACATATGTGTTACATTTTCAAAGAAGCAAAAGAATGGCCCATGGCTTTGTCAATTGCCTTTATCTAATGGAGAATGGTCAGGTTTGACCCTATAGGGGGTTCATTTCCTGTACCTTGACATGTGAGACAGACACAAGTGGAATTTGCAATCTGCATGTATCGTGCATTTTGTGTTCTGTCTCATGTTATCCATCTTCACCACCTTGAGACACGCCCTGACACTTTCCAGTATGACTCACTAGCCAGACCCCATAACCTTCAGTCTTTCAGTTAAAAAACATATTAATCTATCAGTGGTTTTGTCATGGCAATGTGTAATGAAGAATTAGCTGACTGTGGCATGATCACAGCCTGTAGGTTAGGGTCTTTTGCAATGTCACCAGGGGCATTCACACTCTAACTGTCTCTATTTCCTGGTCTTTGGCCTCTCCCATCTGCAACATCAAGTGCAGGATATTTTCACACCTCGGAGTTTGGAAGACCTTTGGCAGTCCTTTGATGATTGTTGCTTCAAGTGTTTCCAGGGGTTTGTGACATGTTCTTGCATTAGAAGTGTGTTGTTCTGCATGTCTGGCATTGGCATCTATGATGGTCATAGCCCACATCAGAGTGGTAATCACCCACCTGCTGACTGTTCCTGGAGTACTACCAGTAATTTGGTAAGGGATGCCAATGTGTGACCCCCAAGCAACAATGGCCATGCCCATAAGCACTTGATTATGACGCACTAATGTCTTGATTCTAATTTGAAATTAAGACTACAGAGATGTAAAACATGTTCCAAAAGAGTGTCCAGTTTTGCAGTAACCCTGTGTGCAAGATCAAAGTGACAAAATATTATTTTCCATCTTTCACGGTCCCCACTAGTGTGCATATGTAATAGAACACAGAATAAGGAGAACAGGATAAGAAGGAAATCAAGACACAGAACTCCACACTCTTTGACACCACTTCTGAGGTCAAGGAAGGCTGCAAGCTGAAGTGGATCTCTACAAGCTAAAGAGAGAGCTTAAGTAACTTGTCAGTGGAACACTGGCCATTACTGTAATGGTGAAATGATCTACCTTAGTATTTGTTCTGAATAACTGACTCTCTAGGCTTCACATGGTACTGGAACATTTTGAAAACTAAACATTAATAGACATGAATATCTTGCTGAATATATATACACTTTCACATCACTTTATTTAAAAATAACAACCTCCAGCTGTGTCACTATGTGCACAATTGCAAAATACGAATACAGTTTTTACTTGATTTCTGTAACATTCTGTGATTCCCTACACTTAGCAATCTATTTGTATAGTAGAATTCTAAGACATAGGGCCAGATGTAGGAAGAAAACATTTTGCGAGGTGCAAATTGCGAGTACTAGCGACTCGCAATTTGCACCTCGCAAAATGTTATGCAGAAAGGTGTCTCAGACACCTTCTGCGACTCGCTATGGGGTCGCAAAGACCCACCTCATGAATATTCATGAGGTGGGTCGCAGTTTGCGAGCCACATAGCGAGTCTAGGCACTCACGGGGATGGTGGCCTGCTGGAGACAGCAGACCACCATGTCCGTGACTGCTTTTAAATAAAGCAGTTTTTTTTTTTCTCTTTGCAGCCCGTTTTCCTTAAAGGAAAACGAGCTGCAAATAGAAAAAATACCGAAACCTTTTTGTTTCGGTTTTTTTCAGAGCAGGCAGTGGTCCACAGGACCACTGCCTGCTCTGAAAAAATATTTTTTGGGGCATTCACAAAGGGGAAGGAGTCCCATGGGGACCCCTTCACGTTTGCGAATGAGTTACCATCCACTTCAAGTGGATGGTAACTGTGAGTTGATTTGCGACCGCTTTCGTGGTCACAAATCAACTCTACATCGCGATGCGGTCGCAAATAGGAAGGGAACACCCCTTCCTATTTGCGAGTCAGAATCACATTTTGCGAGTCAGTACCGACTCGCAAAATGTGATTCTGCATTGTGTAAGGGCTTTTGCGCCTCGCAAACGGCGTTTTTCGCCGTTTGCGAGGCGCAAAAGCCTTCCTACATCTGGCCCATAGTACTTAATACACTGTGTGCATCAATATTTTTATTTTTATATAAAGGAAATACCCTTTAGGTTCAGTCCTGTTCCATCAGAGACACTTTTGGCTGAAAATGTAATCCTCGTTTCTATAGTTCCAAGTAAGAAAATAGTTCAAAGTTAGATTTCAAAACACATGCACCTTTAGGATCCTTCTCTGAGTATTGAAATGTCCAAAACCTAATCTTTGGGAACCAAAGGCCTTGATGCTTGAAAACCAACACCAGGTGGCAAGGTATGGTGGCAGCACATTTGTGGCACAAATTGTCTAGCAAGGACACCATGCACCACAAAGGAAGTAATACATGGAAATCCATGATGGCTACCATCTTTTACAACATGCAAGAGTCCATGGCCTACTGGGAAATGTAATTTAATGCTGACACTCTACATTGTGGAGCATTGTCAAGGTGCACAAAGCTTGTACCCAGTCAGCACCCTCACAGTATAAGGTCCACAAGTATAGATGCTTTGAAGGGGCTGCCTCCTCCTATGCAAACCTTTCATTACAGTAAGTTGCACTTCCATCTATTAAAATATATTGAGAAAGTTAATAAAACATATTTTGTCTTTGAAAAAATTATTTGGACTATTAGACTTAAATGAATGAATGCTGTAATTAGTGTTAGAGCTGGCACAGAAATAGGAAAACAGGAGAGCATTCCCTTTGTGTTACATTGCCCTTATTGCTGTCACCAGCATATCGTCTGACAGGGTTTCTTATATTCTCCTCTCTATACATACTGATTAGTCATAATCAGTCTCTTTTAATTCCCCCTGCTTTGATGTCATGTATCTGCGGCTCATGATTGATATACTTACATCAGGGTATATGGTGAAAAACATCTTCATAAAATATTGACAATTGTACTGAGACCTAGCTCACTGCTATGCCTTGGTATATCTAGGTTCTCTGTAACTCAGTCCTGGCTATCTTATACAGATAGTGCTTCCTCTATGGAATTTCTACAATCTTGGAAAGACTTGAGTCAGATCTTATCTTCAGACTTCAGATGTCCCCTGTTGAGTTAATGGTTTTTGCACTAAAGTCAACTTTTAAAATGTTGACTACATTAAAATCAAGTTAAAATTGTTGTGGTAATAAAATAGTGTGCTTAATTATTACCTATGGCACTTTAAAAAATGTCCCATTTTAAAAGTTTTTGTTTTATTACATATAGACGATAATTTATTTAATTATACCCTAGTAATCCCTTGGTACCCCTTAACGATTCCCATCCCTGAACCCTTAAAACCCCAAACTACCACTTAATGGTATGCTTCTCTGATGCCTAAAATAACATTACTACCCCTTAACGCTACCCTGCTTGAACCCTAAAAGCCCTTAACTACCCCTTAATGCTACCATTCCTTAAACACTACCAACACCTTACTACCCCTAATAGCTACCCTTCCCTGAACCTCATAAGCCCTGGACTACCTATCAATGCTACCCTTCCCTGACCTCTAGAACCATAAACTATCCCTTAATGCTGCACTTTGGTGAACTCGACAAAATCCTTACTACCATTAACAAAACTCTTAAATAAACCTAAAGCCCCTTCCTACCTACTCACGCAACCCATTCCTGAAGTCTAAAGTAGGCCTGGGAGAAAAATGCCACTCAGCTGGCAGAGTTTGCGGAATTTGGTAACCCCGCGTTCCGCGCATGTGGAGTTACCGATAGACTCCTCACTCCACAATGGAGCGAAGTTGTTCCATTGTTCGTATGTGCTTGATGTCATTTTACGCACATAGGAAGCAAGGCGAGAGACTTACAGTCACTTGCAAGCACAAACAAGATTTTTTTACCTACCTGCGAGATTGAGCATCATGCCAGCAACTCCCAGTGCATCTTTTGTGACATAGACGAGCGCAAGGGAGCGTGATCGACCGCAGCTACAACCTGGCAAAGCTCAAGCAGCTAAAATCTACAACTTCGAGTTAAAAGTCTTCTCAATTGGACCGTTTGTGTTGATTTTTTTGTATGAGGAGTACTTTTTAAAAAACATTTTGACAACAAGAAGTGCTGCAGAAACTCTAACTTCCTGCTCATGTCCAGCAGGCTCCTCCCAGTGCTTTGTCCATCTCATCTCCTGGTCACTTTTCATTTGGATTTCGAGCTGGAAGGATCACATTTTTTGTCTCCTGGATGCATCAATGGATTGAAGTTCTTTGTTGTATTTGAGATTTTACAATTAAGTTCAAAAACACTTGTATTAAGAGTGTTGTACAACTTGTTTGTTTAAGAGAGAGCATGCACCAGGATTTATCTGTACTTTTATTTGATTTTTTAAATATATTGTAGTGGGTGGCCTGAATTTAGGGCCTAGTTATAGTTTTACTTGTTATTTTTCTTCTATAAAGGAAAAATGTTTTACAGTTCACTACATTTTCGCCATGTTTCGTTTTGTAACTTTGCAATATTCATTTAATTCACTATGTTAATGTTAAGTGGCCTAGTCTGCTAATGGAATAGGCCTTCCATCTGTAGGCCCAGTACTAGTCATGGATGAATGATGAAACAACTATTTGTGGTGTCTGTTTAACTGAAATACCATGGATGGCCTTGGATTGAATATAACAAAATGTTATTAGGCAATATTTCACTTTTTTTTCCGCAAACAGTGAATGGCGGGGTAATACTTAATGCCTTTGTATGATGTGTGTTGTTGTTGTAAAATGTTTGTCTTTGTTCCCCATGTCATGTGCCAGGGGCCCTTTTTGTATAGTCAATGATAGTCTTACACCTAAATGTGTTTTTTTATTTGTATTCATTCAGGTTGTTGTTTAACCGTGTGGCTGGTGACCATTTTGTGTAGGCAGCCAGTAGGCCTGCATGTGTTCTTCTTTGTTGTGGTGGCCATACCTCCTTGCTGGTTGTTGCTGTTTGACCATGTGGCTAGTGGCCATTTTGTGTAGGCAGGCAGTGTGCTTTTAGACCTGCATGTGTTCCTTGTTGTGGGCATGCCTCCTTGCTGTTTGTTTCTGTTTAACCATGTGGCTGGCAGCCATTTTATGTAGGGAGCCAATGTCTTTTTTTAGGCCTTACATGTGTTCTTTGTTTTGGCCACTAGCCATTCCTCCTTGCTGGTTGTTGTTGTTTGGCCATGTGGCTGGTGGCCATATTGTGTAGGCAGTGAGTGTGCTCTTAGGCCTGCATGTTTTCTTCTTTGTTGTGGTGGCCATGCCTCCTTGCTGGTTGCTGTTTGACCACGTGGGTGGCGCCCATTTTGATTGTTATGCTTGAGGCCTAGTAGGTCAATGCTTATTGCTAAATGTACTGTATGAGCAGTGTTTTATATTTTATTCTATACTTTGTTTTGCATTTTTCACCTGCACCATCCCTCGCCTCCCAAACCCGTGTGGTTTTTCATGTTAGTCCCCTTCCCCTCGTATATCAGCAATTGAATTCTATTCTTTTAAAATGTCATTCTTTTTTTAACAATTTGTCTCACAAACTTTATATTATTTTATAATAATAATGATAAAAATAATAATATTATTGTTCTTGGTTTTAGATTTGTTGAAAATAAATTTCAATTTTTTGTTATTATTTGTATTATTTTAAATGTTTTAATTTTTTCCATTTTCAGCATTGCCCCATGTCTGTCATAGGTGTACAGTTGCACTACATTAGATTATTCAAGGATTATTCCATTGGTCACCAGCACCTCCCTGAGGGTCACATGCCAACTTGATGCACATAAAGCTAACAGTTGCATTCTAGGTGTGTTGTAGTTGTAGCTCTTTCTTATCCTTCATGAGTGTACATGATAATGAAAGTTAATGTTGGTGTGGTTTTACAAATGGATACACTGTATTGTTTCATAAATATTTATAAGTTAAGTAACCATTAAATTATAGTGTTTCTACTATTAATGCAACTGTAACAATGCCCAGCTGCACTGATATCCTTGTTGCATGTTTGTTTTTAGGTGCATGGAGAGAAAGAGACATCACTCACAGTACTGCCAGAAGAAGGTCTGTGCAGGAGGTGATGCATGACCACACTCATGACCACACGGACATCTTTTCAGCTTATGAAGCTAAGTGCTACTGCCAACTGACAGCTTCAAGATGGCCCCAAAGAAAGGTGCTACCAACAAAGCAGCCAGTGATAAGGGGGAACTTCCCACCAGTAGTATGTAGCCCCAGACCTTTTTCGGGGAAAAACGTGTGCCTGCTCACCAGCCTCTGGGGAGCAAGCTGGAAGCAGCAGTCCCTCATCAGTGACCCCATTCCAAACTAAGCCAAAGCCCATGTCTGACAGAGAGGCAGCCTCTCCAATTATAGGAACGCCGATGAGCAGTGATGTTTAATTGGACTTATCTCTTTCTCAAAGTAAAACCCAGTCACTGGAGGAAACTCAGGCTAGTGGACAGCAACAGTCACAGCCGGCAATAGCAGTTCCTCCAGAGTAGGAGCATATCAGTATGTTGAGCTTCAGGCTGAGAAAGCAAATGAAGCCCCTCTTTCACAAGATCCACAGTCCTTAAGATCTCCACCACCTTCTGATGATCAAGAATCCACTTGAATGCCACCTCAGTCTGAGACACACCAGGAGAGGCAAGGAATGAAAAGGAAGCTTCCTGAAAGCGTTAGAGCTATGGATGAAGAAGTGGAGGATGACAAGTCTGACGATGAGTCAGTCTTCATGGATGTGAGCTTAGCCCCAGTCGAATCCGACATTACCCCATCTTCTCAACCTGCTCCGAGGGATGTGTCACAGATACCACCACCTCTACCTCCACCAGCTTCCATATTTACAAGGCCCCGGCTGTGACCGGCATCCACAGCCACCTCAGTAGAAGTAGTGAGTGCAGAGAGGCAAACGTCATCAAAACAACATCCACCTACCGCCACGTCTTCAGACATTGGCAGTGGCCCCAATGTTAGAAAGTTGATTTACAAATAACTGGCCAATATGTATTTTGTTTCATGAATCAAAGAGGATCAGCAATGCACCACTATGCTTGATTGGAACAGTTTAGTTATATGTCGAGTGATATGAGGGATTCTTGTTTCAATGTTGAGATGGTTATTGTGACTCATGTCTAGTGGGGGCAGAAAGTGAGAGTGGTTGTTTATTGTTCAACTATATCATTGCACTTGCTTGGTTTGTGTTGTGTTTGATTTACAATACTGGTGGCCTAATGATAGGTGATAATTACTTTCTTGAAGGTGATTTCTTCTCCTTTCCCTTTGACACTTAGCAAGATCAGGTTGCCTGCATTTTCACACTGCTTTTTTTCTGGTGCTTTGTTTTCTGGTTCACATTTGTCAAAGAAGACCCAACCAGTCGATTTAGCTAACAAACAAAAATCTAGTATGGACAAAAAAACTACTCAATGTTTCTCTTGTTGTTAAACACAGCTATGCGCTACAGGTCGCTCTATATCAATTGGGTCGGAAGATTCTGACTCTAGGGAGCAGTTGGTATGGAGTTGGACAGAATATTTAATCAGAGTCTGGAAGATGATGGAAGGACTCAGAGCATGAATGGATAACTTAAACAACTGCCAGAAGAAGGAAGTTATCAACTTTATGAAAATCAACATGGGTGATGATGAGTCTAAGAGGCCTACTCCAATCTGTGGACTGGTGGTGAGAGGCGTGTTGATTACTTGATTTGGGAAATGCAATGCTGATGGGTGTGCGTGCTGGCTGGCTCAACCTTGAAACTATGTGATTTGGTGGGGGGCCTGTTGTAGGTAACTGGAGGAGACAGACGTGATGGATGATGTCACATTATGCACATGCTCTAGGCTAAATGTTATGATGATCATGACAGTTGGGAGTTTGATCATCCCACTACATGCAGCCACTTGTCTGTGATTGTTGGTTGTGGTAATTGCTCTCACTTAATTGAGCGCATATCAGTCATGAAATGAATGATTGCAAAGGACTTGCTCTGCCACCTCTGAGTCATCTTCGTATGCTTCTGCTCAGGAAGTTTACCTTCCATTGAATCCTTCTTGATTCTACAATATGTATCATGATAATCATTTCTGTTTTACAATCTGCAGACCTTCTCTTCTCCTGCACCACAACACTCATGCTTACCTTATCAGACCACTTCTGACAGGCACCCAAAAAGATTGATGGGACAATCCAAGAAGAATGCAGATGGACCACCCAATTTTGGCAAAACAGAAGACTGTGATTTTTCTCCCAATAATCTTTTTTTAGAACTGTGCATGTTAGCTTCACCCCAACGTTATTTATAATTACTATTTTGCACCCATAGGTGACCAAATTCTTTTAGATATATAACAACTTGGGTCTCACTGGGCTGACGAAATGTAAAGTTATTCGTGTCATACATATTAATTTTTTGCATTCCTACCACAACAGGCTGTTCATTTCCCAAATGAATATTGTGTTTGTGTAGTGTTTGTCTTTTGTCACACCTTTCCCAAATCCCTTTCCCATCCATTCATCAAATCCCTCACCCTCTTCCCCGGGCTATATGATTTATTGAGGTGTTACTTAATAATTTACACCACTGATTAATCACTTACTTGGTGGGGTGGATGTGGTAGAAGCAACACCAACTCAGTGTGCAGAATCTTCATTTGAGTTCACCTAGGTGGCGTGGGACCTCGCTTCTGATACCTTCACTGTTAGTGAATTAGCATGCTACTACTAGGTTACATTGGTACCTTGAGAAACCATGCAGCTCTCAATTCATCTATTCAGGTAAGAGAACTATTGGAGCATTGTTGCACTTAGTTGCGTTTAGGCAATATAATTGGCAATGGCAAATCTCTCCGCCCCAGTCCTTAAGGGTCACATTTTGTAGAATGCACTGTAGAGAGTAGAAGAGTATTAGGATAAGGGTACCTAACTACATAATTAATTGTTATACACTATCACCAGATTTTAAAACATGCTGCTCTAAAAGGAATATACTATCAGCAGATTTGAAAAACACGCTGCGTAAAGGCAGCAGTGCGCAGTAAAATATCCAAAAAAAGATGCTAGGCATAAAAAACTATAAATACATATTTATTCTCCCCATCCCTAACACATCCACCCCTTCGACCTACAAGTGGTCCACCCTATCCCCAAACAAATCTCCATTTCCCTAACAATTTTTTTTTTTTAAACTGTCCAGTTGTCCATTATAAAAGAAAACAAAGTGGAAAAGTCCCAAGCCCAAAAACCCATTCCCACCCTCTCCACCCAGAACAAGTCCCACCCACCAAAATAAAAATGTTAAAAAAGGGGCAGAAGAGGGCACTAGAGGCAGGTCAGGATTTAGTTCAGGAGCACCCCAACGCGTGCCTTCCTGGCCTCTATTTGAACTAGCCTTCAAAGGACGCAGTGTTGAAAAACTGTGTCAGGGGGCAGCAGTAATGGTATTGTGGTGAGCAGCTGCCCTGGAACTGCGGCACTGGCGTTATTGGGCATGGGCAGGAAGAGCTGGGGGCTGGCTGGGGCCCTAAGTATTGGTAGCGACTGCTGCCGCCGCCTCATCCGCGAGGACCACCAGCTGCTAATACTTGGCCCTGCTGGCCTCCAGCTTCTGCTACCACAGCCGGGCTACTCTTTCCTGGGTTGATGGTGGCCCAGCATGAATAGTTTTATCAATAAAGGAAAAAGGGAAATTGTAAACAATGCTCTGAGCAAAACACTTGCTTAAAATCAATCATGTAGTGAGGTGGCACAGTACAAGTACATTTGCTGGTCACTTCTGGCAATTCAATTATAAGGTGGTAAGAGTCACAGCTATTATATACACTATGGAATACAAGTATTCTTTTCTCTCCTTTTGTGCTAAATTAATGGTGGCATTGCTAGCTCAGCTGGCACCCTAGCCGTACTCATTACTGTCTGCCGCTCGGGCAGCTGTACTAGAAAAGTATCATATTCCAATGGCCCTGTTCTTCTCCTAAATAAATGCCTTTTAATTGTACTTGAAGTACTCTAAGAATGAAACACGCAATGTAGTATAATAAAGTTAATCATGCAGACATCCTGACTGCCATAAGTAGACAGTGGGAAAAGCAATGTATTGCAGAACTGGGAAAGGATTAAGGAATGGGATATATATATATATATATATATATATATATATATATATATATATATTTTATTTTGCACGTTCCTCAAAGAATATCCCATTGAGGAAAATCAAGGCACTTACTTAGTACCACTTTACTCATTGACCTCATCACCCTCCTCCACCACACTTTGTTATAGTTACTTTTTTCCCAAAAAAATCCCTTGCTTTGCAGTAAGGAAAGGAATCTTCTTAACTTACTCAGCTGCAGGGTAGGATGGGGGGGTTGGGCTGGGTAGGTAGAGTACACACCTCACTGTTCAATTCCTCATCATCATCATGTGCCTAAGGTTTGGCTAGTAGTGTGACTCACTGTGGTTGGCAAGTGCTGAAAGGAAAACATTTGAACAGAGGTAAATCCATTATGGAAGCCATAATAAATTATATATATCACTTGGCTAGAAAAATGTGGTGCAAGCAAAGAATGGATTTTTCAAATTATTCAGAAGGTTAGGACAGAACGTAAGAAAGACTAAAGGAGTAAAGTACTAAGAAGCAACTGACCCAGTGGGCACTGGGAGGGAAGGGAAACACACCTTGTTTTTGCATTGGCATGCATTGAAAAGTGCTTGACACATTAACTTAACTTAAGCACACAGACCCACATTGCACAGCAAACATTGTAGTGCCTGATTCTGCCAAAATGAACCATGTAGTTGTTAGGTCATCATGGGTGGCACTGGTGAAAGATGATAGCGAGGGAGGGAGGAGATGGTTAATGGATACTGGGATACACATTACCTGCCTCAGTTAAAAAATACTGTGAGTCAAGGGAATACTCAGAAATACCATCTAACCCTTTGAATCAAACCTTTGATAAAAACCATTCCAATCAAGTAAAGTAGGTGAGAAAAATGCCCCCATCCAGTATAGCTCCCTTGTTTCTTCATTCCAAGATTTTATCTATTCATCATTGCAAACCTTTTCTTCTAGTACTCTTATTCTTCTCCCTTGGCTTTGATACACACCATTTGAGCTTTACGTTCTCTCATCCATTCCTACACCATTTAAAACCATCCAAATTCCAAACATGGCTCTCAATTAACCTTTTACCAAAATCCATTTACCCAATACCCACTCATGCATCCATTCACCCATTCAGCCATCCAAGTGATCCAACCCACCCGAGTAGTCTGTTCACCCGTCCAGGCATGGAATCCTTTCATCCATACCCTTTCACCCACCTGGGCAGGCATCCTTTCACCAGTATACCCTTTCATCCATCCTTCACCCAGCTATGCATCCTATAATCCTCATCACCCACCTAGATGTTTATTATGTACCCTTTCACCCCACATCCTTTCACTCATATTATATGTTACCAATCCTTTCTCCTTTCAACCTACTTTCAATTTTACAAAACACACCATAGTTCAAATTCATTTCATGAACCTTAGTCTCCTGAGTTGCAGATTTAAATTCCACTTTATCTGCTAAAGCAGGGTGTTGATGAGTGGGTCAACAACACTAGTACACCTTTGTAGTGACTATATTACTAATTGGCAATAAGTAAGCAATAGGACTTACTACCGCCTGCCATTACCGCCGCCAAGCCTCCCTTTTATCTGCTCGCACAGTTGAGTATATGCGCTGGTGCTGTTGCCGCTGGCCTAGGCACTGGTGATCGGTGGGGCTAGAAAAAACATCACACTATATAGATGCTAAATATACCTCCACCTGTTGTTTTTAAAAAAAAGCAAAACACAACCTCAATACATCTCTATATTTCGGTTACAGACTTATCTTTTATCAAAATATCAGGTGAGTATTTTGTTGGTTGGCAATTTCTTAATTGAAAGCTAGGTATTGGTCAATGAAGGATATATGGTCCTGGATGGCTAAAGCAAAGGGGCCAACCTCCTCATGCTTCCAAACATAGCACACGGTCATCAACAGCTAGTATACTAATAATACATACACAACATTGGAGGGTGCAAACAATTACATGACCATGTTAAAAACAACTATTTCTTTCCCTTTTTATAATAATTGAGGTGGAGCAAGAAAAAGAAAGCCTTCTCACAAAACATGCATAGAATACCTTACATGGGCATGTAATCTTCAGTACATGGGTTCTCTGAGCCATACCACTGTTCCACAAGATATATACGGGGAGAGGGGAAGCTCACTGACAAAGCAGAAGAAAGGAAGCTACAGACTAGTACAGCCAAACAGTTTGAAGTAAAGAAACTTGAAATATCGAAAATAAGTAAATAAAATAATGCAGGGATGAGAAGAATTTATGAAACAGATTAATTGAAGTGGAGTTGGACAAAAATTAGGAGAAAGGCACAGTAAAAAGGTAAAAAATAATTCTAAATGTGGATCCACAAAAGTTAGGGAAATAAATATTTTTATTATCAACAGGAGGACTTACTGGGGCCAGCAGAGCCTTTTGCCCCAGCACTTGTGGAGAGGGCACCTTCACCTCCCTCACCAGGCCTCTTCCTGCCCCTGGATGATGTAAAAAGAATAAGAAAAAAGAAAAAATTGTAAAGGACGCTAACAGGGTGGGGAAGATGTAGGGTAAACAGGAGCTTGTGCACTGAATTATGGCTCTACACTTTTTAGAGGCAAAAAAATGGCTCTAAGCAGTGTAGCGGCATTTTCTGGTGCCCAACCCCCATGGACAAGGCTCCTTTCTTACTAAAGACAGGAGCCATGCCCACCACCCCTATGGCCATGCCCAGGGGACGAATGTCTACTGGGCATGGTCACTGGGGCCAGCGCCATGCAGGGAGTCCCAAGTCACGGCCCATGAGCGTGAACAAAAATATACTTACCAGGACTTACTTGGGATGGGTACCCCATCCTCTTGTGTCCCTCTGGTGTGGGTAGGGATTAGTGGGGGTGTCCCTGGGGCCAGGGAATGGCACCTGTGAGCTCTTTCCATGGTCTCTGACCATAGAAATATACCTACAGGTCTCCTAACGCCTGCCCATACCCAGGCGCTGAAGAATGGCGCTAAGCAAGCTTTGTGCCATTAATTAAGGCCCCCATACCCCCGTTCTGGATTTTAGCATGGGAGGGGATAAATATGGCGCTAAGGCCATATCATCCTTTTCTGGACGGGAACGCCCACCATGCATCTCATTAACGCAAGGTAGGTTTTTACGTCCAGAAAACAACGTTAATTCCATAACTTTGGCGCCAGACGTGTCTAGCACCAAATTATAAATATGAAGTTAGGTTTGTGCGGAATTTGCGTAAAAATAAATGACACTAATTCAGCACAAACTGAGTATAAATATGGGCCTGAGTATGTGAAACTGAGACAGAAATCGCAACACTCAACAGAAGTTTCTGTTAAAAAAGAAGAGAAACCTCCCCAACACAAACCCCAATTTAAAAAGAAAGAAGTGGCAGCAGTTGCGATTCGTTATGCCACTCAAGAAGAGGGCTCTATTGAAGAACAAGAAGTGGGCACTAGCTCTGCTAGACAGCGCAGCAGAAGTCACAATATTTCGCCGGAATCTTCAAGAGCATCTGGAGGTGAAAGAAACTGATGACTTCTTACAAGCTGAAACTGCGGACAAGTGTGTCTCTGTGCCTGACAGGGTGTATAAAGTAACAATACAGTTAGAAGGAGACATTGAAAGCACAATCAACGCAATCTTTTGGGACTGCATCATTAACATTTATGATATTTTACTGGCTGAAAAGGATTGGCCACCTGAATCTATTCGTACTTGCCCATATGAGGAAGAGGTTATCAAACCTTTATCGCCTCTTGTTCCCGATGAGCTCGAGGAATCCTACGCCATTGATTGGCCATTGGCGCAGGCACCAGCGTTATATCGCAACCACGTAGGGTGGGATAAAGATTCCCCCTATCATGTAATTCCAATTAAAAATCAAACCCAACCTCAACCCCAATATCCAATAAAGCATGATGCTAAAGCACCCGTGAGGGAAATCCTCACACAACTAGAGTACCGGGGCGTAACCGAACCGTGTGTCTCACCAATGAATAATCCTTTATTCCCTGTGGCTAAACTGGACCATTAATAACAAATAGTCTTAGATTACAGACACTTAAACAGTCCAAAAGGCACATATGCTAAACAAAACTCACACAGCACAGCAATTATGAACAATATAGTGTGCAAAAAAATACAAAACAACATTGGATATTTCTAATGGTTTCTTCTGCCAAAATATAGTGCCTGAAAGTAGAGACTTAACAAGTTTCAGAGCACTAGGCTCCCAGACAAAATCCTGTCATTTTCCACAGGGGTAAAAGAACAGTCCAGGACTGTTTGCGGCTCGTGTAACTTCAATATTGCAAGACATTGACCCTGGAGCATTGTACTATATAGGTGATATCTACCTCACGGACAATGAAGTACTGTAACATCTAAAATGGGTAGCATGCACTGTTGTGGGATTTGCAGAATTCAGCTATAAATTAAACTTTAAAAAAACAAAAATTGCATTCCTTAGCGTCTTGCTTCTGGGATACGAATTATCAAATGAAGGAAAGAGCCTAGCGCCACAATTCTTAGAAAAATGTGCACAGTTATAACCTCCAAATACCTTTAAAAAATTCCAATCCCTATTGGGTTTCCTAAATTTTGGCAGAACATGCATTCCAGATTACGCATCATGCATAAAACCTCTATATGATTTGAAAAGTAACATAGAGTCTGGACAGTCAAACATGCACGCATTTTCAGAGCATTGCAACAAGACATGCTTGCAGCACAACATTTACACACAAAGGACAATAAAAAACTCTGGTCATCAGAGTAATTGCTGGTGCCATTGGTTTCACCTATGTAACATTCAATGAGGGTGAGACAGTCCTGATTGCATACAAATCACATTTGTATTCAACAGCAGAACAACGTTTTGTTCCCACTGAGAAAATTCTCACTGCTGTCCAGATGGCTGTCATTAAAGAAAGACCACTGGCCCAGGGGAAACGCATTGTTGTCGTATCTCCGATCCCAACCCTTGAAGCTGTTACCAAAGCCAGCATTCCAAACTCTGAAGCACTGCATCCACGTTGGATCCAGTGGGCAAAATCTTTGACTGCCACTGATGACTATATTTTTGACCCAAAGATACAAACTTGAGAATTTATGAACTAGAATATCCAGTTCCGGCAAATACTTTGCCTATTGATCAGTATCAAAGAGTCATGTACACCAATGGCTCAGCCCAATTTGCAATAGGCACTAAGCATCAATACTCTGCTGCTGGAGCAGTTGTAAGCGGCTATATGGAGGGTAGTGAGTTCTATCTACAACATACTTTTATGCAAACCCTAGGGGATTGTACTGCACAACTAGCAGAGCTAAAGGCTCTGGTGATGGCACTGGAACATACGGTTCCTGCACAGCTAACACTGCTTGTCTGTGATTTGTACTATTGTTTCCAGTCCTTCAATAAATATCTGCATTACTGGCACCAGAATGGTTTCAGAAATTGCAAAGGTAACACCATCAAACACAGACTTCTGTAGGGCAAAGTGGTGGATCTGAAGGAAAAGCTACCAAATGTCCATGTTGTACAAACACTTGCACACCAGCGCCTTGGAATACACGTTGCTGGAAATACACTGGCTGACAAAGCAGCCAAATCAGCAGTAGCTATGACTTATGGTGCTGAAGTAACTCGTTCTAGGAAGAAACCGGACGATGACATATGGGCTGCCGTGAAAGCCACGGCTGAAGGTACGCCTTTACCAAAAGCATTTCCTGCTAAATATTCCTACAGAATGGGAGGCTTCTTAGACCCAGAAGTAAAAATACCAGGCATGGGAGTTTGAGTAATTCCCAAAAAAGACCTAAGACCAGAGTTGATCAAAGCAGCACATGAGGGGGTTACCTCTGCCCATGCTGCTGCGGCAGTTACAATATCAGTATTGCAGGCTCGTTATTGGGGGCCAGGTCTATACAAACACACCAAGCAGTATGTCATTTGTTGTGATACCTGCCAACAGATTAAGGGGTCCACTGTCAAACGCCCACCGCAGACTCCCCTCCCAATTTCTAGCAAACCATTACAATGTGTGTACTTGGACCATTGTGGTCCCCTAACACCGGGCAGTGCATACAAATACATTCTAGTCGCTGTTGACTCCTGCTCCAGATTTCTATGGGTATGGCCACATTTCTCGGCTGACGCTCAGACTATTATTAAAGATTTGCAGTCTTTATCAGCACTTAAGCATTTGTGGCTTTCTACTCAGACCAGGGCCCTGTTTCTGCCCCAAGGGCATTAAGGGACGTCATGGCTTCGTTAGGGGTCCAACTCCATTACTCCTCTACATTTCATCCTGAGGGAAATGGTGTTGTGGGGCCACAAAACTGAGATTTAAAGCAATCCTTAACAGCCAGAGTATTAGGTACAGGTCATAGTTTGCTTAATCAACTGTATGGAGTCCTGAGAGCACTTAATAATCTGCCTAGAAGGTTGCCTGGGGTTCGTACTTCATACAAGTGCCTGTTTGGAACTTAAATGTATGTTCCAGATCTTGATGGTCCTTGCATGGAGACGGCCCAAACAACTTTTGACATAAATGAACATGTAACGGTCTTGCAGGAATCACAACAGTTCTGTGACGTCAATGCTTCTGCCAGTGCTGCCACATTAGGAACTAAGGATGTACCACTAACATCTAGCGGCTGGATTCCAAAGACTGGGGATCTTGTATGTGAAAAAGTTGCTGTGAAAAAGGAGTTTGGTCCTTCCTATTATGCACCGGTTCCAGTCCTGGGAATCCATGGTACCAGAACTGTTATTCTACCATCGCTGCCTGGTTCTAAAGAAAACCGCTTTGTCTCTATCAACAATGTCAAGTTACACCATGTGGCCGATCCTGCCAGCAGACCAAGAGGAACAACCAGTAGTACCTG
The DNA here is from genome assembly GCF_031143425.1 of Pleurodeles waltl. Lineage (NCBI taxonomy): Eukaryota > Metazoa > Chordata > Amphibia > Caudata > Salamandridae > Pleurodeles > Pleurodeles waltl. The sequence continues at coordinate 525,319,799 of NC_090442.1, forward strand.
AATCGCTCTCACTACTGGTCAAGATGTACCTCTACAAGTTTTGAGCAGAAATGCTGACACCTTTCCGAGCTCGAGGAGGGTGGAAAATGATCTTGCATTAGTACCACTAACACCTATTGCAACAAGCAACATGGAAATTGCTGATCGATTTGACTCGACATCTACACAAAAGGATGGTGTCATTTACAGTGAACCACCTATCAGTTCTCCTCTTTTGACTACGGCTCCAGTTTTTGCACAAACTGCTTCTGGATACTTTGCCGACATCACTGACACCTTGTTGGACTCATATGCCTCTTCTACACCTGAACTGCCAAAAACACATAAGCTGATAAATTAGCTTAAAACAAATTACTTTATTTTCCCATGGAACTATCTGTGGCTTTCTTTGACTGTCTTAGCTTTCCTCCTTTAGATTGGCTTTGTTACTACATTCTTTCTCTTAATACATGGCCATTACCTTCCTGAACGATCAACAGTTGAACTGGTGAATGAGGTCCTAAAACCCAATTTTTCTTCTCACAAGGGCCGCAGAGACTTGTCTTTCATGAACGTTTCCACTATATCAATTCCTGATGGGATTGTTTGAGATAAAGTGACATTTGATACATACGGCCTGACGGAGGTCATTCAAATACCATGGGCCGTATTTATACTCCGTTTGCGCCGAATTTGCGTCGTTTTTTTCGACGCAAATTCGACGCTAAACTAACGCCAACTAACGCCATATTTATACTATGGCGTTAGAGGCGTATAGCGCCAAAGTTCCCGGAATGTGCGTCATTTTTTAGCGTGAACCCCTTCCTTGCGTTAATGATATGCAAGGGAGGCGTTCCCGTCTAAAAAATGACTCCCAGGCCTTTACGTGGTATTTATACTCCCGGGCAAAAGAGACGCCCGGGAGTGGGCGTGGCTAAAAACGGCGCATTTGCGCCGCTTTTTAACGCCTGGGTCAGGCATGGCGTTAAGGGACAAGTGGGCTCAAAATGAGCCCAGAGTGCCCTCCCCTGCCCCCAGGGACCCCCCCTGCCACCCTTGCCCACCCCAGGAGGACACCCAAGGCTGGAGGGACCCACCCCAGGGACATTCAGGTAAGTATTTTTTTATTTTTTTTTAATAATTTTTTTTGGCATAGGGGGGCCTGATTTGTGCCCCCCTACATGCCACTATGCCCAATGACCATGCCCAGGGGACAGAAGTCCCCTGGGCATGGCCATTGGGCAAGGGGGCATGACTCCTATCTTTACAATGATAGGAGTCATGTTGATGGGGGATGGGCGTCGAAAATAAATGGCGCAAGTCGGGTTACGACGATTTTTTCGACGTAACCTGACTTGCCCCATTTTAAGACGCCCATGCGCCATTTTCCCCCTACGCCGGCGCTGCCTGGTGTACGTGGTTTTTCTCGCGCACACCAGGCAGCGCCGGTCTGCTTGCGCCGGCTAACGCCATTCAATAAATACGGCGCCCGCATGGCGCTTCAGAATGGCGTTAGCCGGCGCAAAACTTTTTGACGCTAAACTGCGTTAGCGCAGTTTAGCGTCAAAAAGTATAAATATGGGCCCATATGTTTTTAAACTTTCTTTGAACAATGTAATAATACCCAGAGTTGTTTTTGATGACTGGGATGTGAAAACAGTTGATTCTATGAGGAATGAGTTGCAGTATTTTACTGTATTTGAAAGTGAGGATGTTTATCAATCCAAAGATAATTATGGTGACATGTTTTGCTATAATTATTATGGACACCATTTCATTCACAGAGCAAGTATCCCCAAAACTATCTTTAATTTTATATAATGGGAGCATTGTCCAACTCCTCTACAAGGAAGTTCTAAAACATGTTCTGAAAAATTTACATATTTCTATGGGTACAATTTTAAAAATGCTGAGTCATATTATTTCAAATTGCCATTTATGGAAAATGTACATATATTATTGACAGATACAAAATTCATTTATTTGGATTATTTTGTTTCCCGGTTGGCTATAGAAGGATATGAATAGTGGTTGAAGTCGATTGACTTAAAAAGTGTGTGGGGGACAAAAAATTGGCAAATAAGGGAAAAGGAAGCTTTGTTTAGAGCATGCCTGATACCTGTTCAAATGATATTTTTAAATGAAACTGTACAACAGACAAGCTGTTTAGGCTTAACAAAAATTAAGGATTTGAATTAGCCCAGTTTTTCTGCCCCTGTAAAATTTTACAAATGGCAAAAGTATAGAAGATCAGCTTGACGAATGGGGCCAAAATGGCAAGTTTTATGCTTCACTTTCACATCCTGTTGGGTGGTTATTGTGGCCAATAGATACCAATGGGTGCCATAAACATTTTGTAAACACCATGGGGGTTTTAGAACAGGTAGGCCTGACCCTCGTTATGTGTCATCTGAACATGCAGCTATAGTAACAACATACAGTGTAGGGAAGCTATGCCAGCAATGGTTGAAGAGGTCCTCACTAGACGCTGTTAGAGAACACCTCAGTCTCCTGTCTAATAATACTGACTTACAGGATTTCCTGTTAGGCCCCAGAAAACAACGCAGAAAGCGCTTCTTATATGCAGCCTATGATTGAGATTTGGAAGTTTTCTCAACAAGAAACTGCTGCCCCATTAAGGCAAATAGATCAGGAAAACGTACAGAAGGAATTATCTGTTGAAGATAATGGGATTAGTACCCTGTCCGACCGAATATACACCTGAAACAACATTGTTTATTCTACAATAGACATAATACAAAGTGATGTGTCCTCTTTACACCATGGACAGAGTCAACGAAGGTCAATTATGCAGTTAGGTTGGACACTACAAACACTGAAAGCAGGTTGCATTCTCTTGCAACACGTTAGCACAAGGGACATATTTTCCACATTTAATTTAACGTGACAACAACTAATGCCCAGAAAAGAAGCAACTTTATATCATTTTAAATATTGAGAAATTAGAAAAGTTGGCTTTTACTGTGGCTGAAATACCATCTGCTGAGTGGTTAATACGAGGTCATCAATCTGCTAATTTCAACACTCAATTCACATCCTGCTTAAACACATTCTAGTGGGCAGATGTGAAAGGCTAGGAGATAGTTACATCCATGAGGTATGGGAGCTACCCTTCTCATGCAAATGCCTCAGTGGCATAAAAAAGGTCTTTCCTAGCGGTAGTGAACGTAAGATTTCTTTCAGCCATTCGATGGTTTGTAAAAAGCTGTCCTTGTACGGGGCGTGTAACGCTTTGGCAGCGAACTTGGCTTGTTATTTGAAGGGAGTTCCAGTCCTCTTGATTAGACCTGCGTTCCAGGTGCTCTCAAATGGTAGCTATTTTCTCCTCAATAGTGAGAGCTGTTGTGGGATGCGAGCCGGAATAGTCTATGTCATTTCGGTCTCCAAAATTGTTACATGCTGCGGGAATGTACTTTTTCAACCTACACGACAGAGGGGAGTATCTGAGATGTGGCCCCATATCACTACTTCAAACGTGAATTTTGACAAGTTAAGCAGATTCAAGGCTTTATTGTTTCATAAACATGTGGCACTTACATCTGCACGCGAGACCTATGCAATTCAGGTTCAAGGTCATCAGCAGAGATACAGTCCCTTTTAAGTACTAACTTTCCAAGAAACTTTGGTGAACTCGTGGGATGGATCTTTAATGCGTCCAGTACTACTAGAATCACACATTTCTTTAAGGCTGTTGGTTCTGGTTTCGTTCACACCTTCTCCTCTATTTTTGGCTTAATATCTTCAGCCATCCACTCAATATTCACCAGTATTTTCAGTAGATTTCCAATAACTTTGGCTATATTATGTGGGATCTAGCTATTAATACTTTTTCTGCACAGTGGCAGTTCCGTTACAACAAGCAAGACTGAAAGCGCTTCCAGAGTGCAGCTGTGTTGTTAACGCATGATGCAGTACTTTGGAGCATCAGTCCTGGAGCAATTGGATTGTGGCTGGTCTCTGTTATTCAGACCGGTTTTGCATTGTGTGCAGCCCATGTTTCAGGGCCTCTGGTGCTCTTTTGAATGTACACTGAAAGTTTGTCTTTCTACACAGTGCTTACTTTCATTGGATGCTGATCTGTTGATATTCTCTCTGAGGGCTCATTACCAGACATGCGGGTTGAGGGTGCATTTGTTACGGGAAGCTGTTTATGAGTTGCCCTTTGTGGATCACACAGCTCTAAACTCATTGTTGGGCGCACCACAGAATGCTGCTGCCTTGGCTGGAGTTCAGGCTTTGGAACACAAATGCTCCTTGGTTTTCCTTGGTGATGAACTTCATACTTTACCACCTGCCAAAGTCGAAGATTTCCTGTCTTCAATTGTCCAGGATTCAATTGGCAATTTTGAAAATGACTCTGCCTTTTGAATTTCTGCTTTTCCTGACCCCACAATTAACATTTTAAATAGTTCTTTTAGTACATGCTCAAGTGTCCTTTGGCTTGTCATTATTGACATTCCATATATATGCCTTGGAATGCATTTTAGTGGCTTTTATATATATAATTAGGCTTTATTATTACATTATTTTAGCAAAACTAGGCCTGCTGCTGTGCACTTAAACCTAGATATGTTTTATTCTAGCTTCGTTATATTATTTTAACAATAGCTATATTTGCAGTCTTGTTTTATTTTCTCTGTCTAGCTGTTCTTAGCCTAGGTCAACACTGCGTTCTGAAACAACACATTTCTTTCACTCTGTGCTTTTCTCAAGGCTGCAGTAAAGGTAGGTTGCCGGCAAAAGTGGTACGCTTTGTCTCCAATGTTCACAGAAACATGCACACTCTTACGTGGGGATCCTTTCTTGGAATATCAACTGTTTTATTATAAAAACACTACTTTGACCCATGTAGGTTAGAGGGAGATTCCAGCCAGATAAGCATGACTGTATGCTGATTGCTAAGTGTTTCGCTGCAGCTGCTTATGTAGACTACAGGCCTCTTGCTCAGGTATGAGGAATGATGTCTTCCCAGGGCGAAATTAGAGCTTAACATGCTGTGCTGTAACATAGCCTATGTAGGAATTATTCTTAAAAACTGTGGTGACAAATTGGTAGTGTCATTTTTGCATTTTACTCTCCTTGTCACAAGCTTAATCCTATTGTGCTTCATCGTCCTAGTTATTGCAATTCTTGCTTTATTATCTAAGATGCAGTTACTTCAATAAAACCTTATTGAACTCTAGTCTGCCTGTGATTGTTTTTGCATACGTGAGACTAATGTAACTGAGAGAAATGGATAAGTTCTGAGTGACCACGATTCCTCTGAGGAGCCATTTGTGTCTTGTGCCCGGTTGCCAAATTATCCCTTGTAAGGAAATGCCTCCTTGGCATGGATACCTCCTAACTTTTTGCCTTTGCTGATGCTAAGTTATGATTTGAAAGTATGCTGGGACCCTGCTAACCAGGCCCCAGCACCAGTGTTCTTTCCCTAAACTGTACCTTTGTCTCCACAATTGGCACAGCCCTGGCACTCAGGTAAATCCCTTGTAACTGGTACCCCTGGTACCAAGGGCCCAAATGCCAGGGAAGGTCTCTAAGGGCTGCAGCATGTCTTATGCCACCCTAGTGACCCCTCACTCAGCACATGCACATTGCCTCACAGCTTGTGTGTGCTGGTGGGGAGCAAATGACTAAGTCGACATAGCACTCCCCTCAGAGTGCCATGCCAACCTCTGGCATAGGTAAGTCACCCCTCTAGCAGGCCTTACAGCCCTAAGGCAGGGTGCACTATACCACAGGTGAGGGCATTAGTGCATGAGCACTATGCCCCTACAGTGTCTAAGCAAAACCTTAGACATTGTAAGTGCAGGGTAGCCATAAGGGTATATGGTCTGGGAGTTTGTCAAACAGGAACTCCACAGTTCCATAATGGCTACACTGAAAACTGGGAAGTTTGGTATCAAACTTCTCAGCACAATAAATGCACACTGATGCCAGTGTGCAATTTATTGTAACATGCACCCAGAGGGCATCTTAGAGATGCCCCCTGAATACCTACTCAACTTCTAGTGTAGGCTGACCAGTTTCTGCCAGCCTGCCACACACCAGACATTTTGCTGGCCACATGAGGAGAGTGCCTTTGTCACTCTGTGGCCAGAAACAAAGCCTGTACTGGGGGGAAGTGCTTCTCAACTCCCCATGCAGGAACTGTAACACCTGGCGGTGAGCCTCAAAGGCTCACCCCTTTTGTTACAGCACCCCAGGACATCCCAGCTAGTGGAGATGCCCGTCCCTCTAGCCACTGCCCCCACTTTTGGCGGCAAGGCTGGATTAGATAATGAGAAAAACTAGGAGGAGTAACCCACCAGTCAGGACAGCCCCTAAGGTGTCCTGAGCTGAGGTGACCCCTACCTTGAGAAATCCTCCATCTTGAGTTTGGAGGATTCCCCCAATAGGATTAGGGATGTGCCTCCCTCCCCACAGGGAGGAGGCACAAAGAGGGTGTAGCCACCTTCAAGGACAATAGCCATTGGCTACTGCCCTCCCAGACCTAAACACACCCCTAAATTCAGTATTCAGGTGCTCCCCAGATCCCAGGAAATCAGATTCCTGCAACCTGAAGAAAGAAGAAGGACTGCTGACCTACAAGCCTGCAGAGAAGGAGGAAGACGACAACTGCTTTGGCCCCAGCCCTACCGGCCTGTCTCCAACTTCGAAAACCTGCTTCAGCGACGCATCCGACAGGGAACAGCGACCTCTGAATCCTCAGAGGACTGCCCTGGACTACTGAACCAAGAAACTCCTGTGAAGAGCGGCCCTGTTCAAAACCAGTTACTTCTTTGCAACAAAGAAGCAACTTCCAAGGACTTCACGTTTCCAGCCGGATGCGTGAGACTCCACACTCTGCACCCAACGCCCCCGGCTCGACCTGCAGAAAACCAACACCTCAGGGAGGACTCCCCATTGACTGCAAGCCTGTGAGTAAGCAGAGATGACCCCCCTGAGCCCCCACAGCGACGCCTGCAGAGAGAATCCAGAGGCTCCCCCTGACCGCGACTGCCTGTAACAAGGGACCTGACTCCTGGAACCAACACTGCACCCGCAGCCCCCAGGACCTGAAGGAACCGAACTTCAACGCAGGAGTGACCTCCAGGCGACCCTCTGCCTTGCCCAGGTGGTGGCTGTCCCGAGAAGACCCCCCGTGCCTACCTGCACCACTAGAGTGACTCCCGGATCCCTCCAGTGAAACCTATGCAAAACCTGACGCCTGCTTTGCACACTGTACCCGGCCGCCCCTGTGCCGCTGAGGGTGTGTTTTGTGTGCCTACTTGTGTCCCCCCCAGTGCTCTACAAAACACCCCTGGTCTTCCCCCGAGGGCATAGGTACTTACCTGCTAGCAGACTGGAACCGGAGCACCCCTGTTCTCCATAGGCGCCTATATTTTTTGGGCACCTCTTTGACCTCTGCACCTGACCGGCCCTGAGCTTTTGGTGTGGTAACTTTGGGGTTGCCTTGAACCCCTAACGGTGGGCTGCCTATGCCCCAGGACTGAGCCTTGTAAGTGTTTTACTTACCTCCTAATCTAACCTTTACTTACCTCCCCCAGGATCTGTTGATTTTTGTACTGTGTCCAATTTGAAAATAGCTTATTGCCATTTTTACAAAGACTGTACATGATATTGTTTTCATTCAAAGTTCCTAAAGTATCTATGTGAAGTACCTTACATTTAAAGTATTAACTGTAAACCTTGAACCTGTGTTTTTTAAAATAAACTAAGAAAATATAGTTTTTCAATATAAAAACCTATTGGCCTGGAGTAAGTCTTTGAGTGTGTGTTCCTCATCTATTGCCTATATGTGTACAACAAATGCTTAACACTATCCTCTGATAAGCCTACTGCTCAACCACACTACCACAAAATGGAGCATTAGAATTATCTACTTTTGCCACTATCTTACCTCTAAGGGGAACCCTTGGACTCTGTGCACACTATTTCTTACTTTGAAATAGTATATACAGAGCCAACTTCCTACATCCCTGCTCGTGGGTGGAGATGAGGCACTGCTAGTTAGCTGGAACAAAACCCAGATTAGGTTGACAGGTGTCATATGGTGCGAGATCAGACTTAGGGGGTTATTCCAACTTTGGAGGAGGTAGTAATCCATCCCAAATGTGACGGATTTACCACCAGCCGTATTACGAGTTCCATAGGATATAATGGACTCGTAATATGGCTGGTGGTATATCCGTCACTTTACCGTCACTTTTGGGACGGATTACCACTTCCTCCAAAGTTGGAATAACCCCCTTAGTCTCCCGCAGTACAGGTGATTCTGCTGCCTAATCCAGTAGTCTTATTAGGATGATGAGAAATCATGCAACAATGTCTCTTGCCTACAATACAGTACAACATTCAACATTCACATTTCCAACTAGGAAAACATTCAGGTCAGAGGAAACAGATAAACAAGTGATTTTCCATTTACTGCAAAATGTAATCCTTTCAGGCCTAATCAAGCTAAAAACGCCTAAATACCCATTAATTAACATATTGCACACCTTACAATTAATTTATGCAGAGCAAATTATTTTATTAAAAAACATAATTCGGGTCATTTTAATACAATTTTTAAACGTATATTTATTTTTCTGTACACGTTAGTTACATTAATGAAACTCATTATTTCAATATAGGTGCGTTTAATTCTTATACATTTAGTACTTCAAATCTTAATCTACCTTTTAATAAAACATTCTTTAACATTAGCTGTTTTTAGTTCTTCATTTATTAAAATACAAAACTGTCATGTTAAAACGCAGTGTTTAATATGAATTGTGGCCACATGGTTTACCATATTTCAAAGGTGCACATTTTATATATCTTGTTATTTTATCTGTTAGGCCTTTAAATGCAGGTTAATTTGCCACTGTATGCTAACTTCTATGCCACTCATTTATTAATAAATTTCAATCTTTCTCATTAGTCCCTCATTCCCTTCCTACCTCGCTGTAAACACACCTCTGAGCCTTACCTCCCAATTGCTGCTAGTGTACATACCTTTGCCCTATAAGGCATGGTATTTTGCCACATTCTGCAAGTCGTGTGAGAAACCTGTGGGCTCATGGGACATGTAGTCCCCTTTATCCTGGCACTAGTTTTTCATGAAACACCCTTCTGAGACACAAGGCTTCTGTCCAGGAAGTGCCCTCATCCGTTCACCTTTCCATACTCCACTCCTGAAGACATGTACGCTCAGGAACATCAGAGTGTTCCCCATTGAAACAGTGCACAATGGTGAGTGCATTCAGCAACATATCCTGACAGAAGGAGAATATGTTACAGTAAACATGAGAATATAACATTTTTAAAATACTGTCAAGAAGTGCAATTTACATGACTAAGAGGCTCATTTAGACATCAGCAGGAGAAGGACAGCTGCCAAAAATAGTAGATGCCCCAGCTGTGAACCCTAAAATTCTGCTGCTCCACTAGGAGTTTAGCAAAACAGAGGTTTTATGACAGTGGAGCCCTATCTGGTCTCAATGTTGAAAACTCTTGACGTGGAGACACATCTACTACTGAACCACCAGGTTGCAGTGATAATCACTTTGCCTATTTAGGGATTACCGTCCATCAGTCACTTTCCCTGTTCAAGCCTACGATGTGAGGCATGGGTGGACCCTGGCAGGGAAAACTTACAGTGATCCCCACACAGGGAGAAAATGTCCTGAACATCAGGGCCATCACTGTTTTGTTTAATTGAAACAAACTCTGCATTTGAGCAATCAGAAAAGTATGATGAGCTCAGCCAAACAACAAGGGTCACAGCTATAATGCTGCTGTGCCTAGAAGGCATCCACCACAATGGTGGATGCAATGTAGTCCGTGAGATCTTTACAAGGTTTGTGGTGATCTCAAATATGCCAAGTGATCCTGTACCAGGTGACTCGAGGTTAGGCTTTTTGCCAACCTGGCAGGCTGGTGGGGTGGCTGCAAAATTCTAAATACATGTCTAGGAAAAATAAGGAATTCACATGGATGTATAACATAGGACAGGAACGTCAAAGAAGGTGATAAACTCTAATTTGCATGGACAAGTGAGGAGAGAATGTTATACAATTCCAAACCTAATTGGTGACTACCTTCATTGTCTGGAATCAGAACAAAATGCAGATATCCAAAATGTCAAAACACGAAAGAGAGTGGCGGGAGGCCTGCCGCCCCACACGTACTCCCAAAGCAAAAAATACACATCCATAAACCACTGGAAGTGTGGGGAAGGAGAGGAGTGTTCACCTGGATTAGTGCGTCCTCAACTACTAATACCGGTTAGGTGTAGATAAATTCTAGATGGAGGTGTGCGTAAAAAAGTAGCTCTGGGTGCCGACATGTAGGTACACCCACCGGTATTTCCCTTTGGAGTGAGTGTGACTACAAGGGATACCTCCCCCGGCATTTCCCAGACCAGAGGCTAGTCGCCTTTTACCCTGGGACCTACCATAGTATGAACCACCTGTTCAGGTAGGCCTTTTACCCTTCTCCTTCCACCTAGCGAGCATGCCTAATAGCGCCCCTATCTAGGGGATCCTAGACCCTGACGAATGCCCCTGACCTTCCAGGACATAGAGAGGGCAGAAACATGTTGGTTCCTGTTTTTAAGACTCTACGAGACATTAATACTCAACTGAGTCCCCATTCCATTTAACCCTACTTGCGTACACCTGCATTAAAAATACCCAACCAGGATTGGTCATATGTACAGTATTTTTATTCCTAACCTCATCTGGATCCCTGTTATTTATCCAGTAAGATTTATTTCAGCACTCCCTCGACTGTTCCTTTAACAAATAGGTTGAGTACTATCTTACCTGGGTGGGGCTAGGTGGTCAAATGATGAAGCATGACACTATAATGTGTGTGAGACCACCTAGTCCGTAAAGGGAACTCCCTCTTGTGAGACACAAGCATCCTCATAGTTACTTTCGTACGCACACCTCCATCTAGAATTTATCTACACCTAACCGGTATTAGTAGTTGAGGATGCACTAATCCAGGTGCACCCTACTCTCCGACCCCACACTTCCAGTGGTTTATGGATATCCAAAATGTAACATGAGGGCTGCCATGGAATGGAGTATATGCTCTTATAAGAGAAGAAAAGTATCAAACAATGGACAATTTATCAAGTCTATATGTTATTTTTCTAAGAGATCAGTTTCTTTATGTTAGTTGAAGTAGATCCACCTCAAACATTAGAATTGTGAAGAACTGTTATCATAATTGTGTGATTGTACTCTGAGAGTAAGCTGGCATCTATCAACCATATTTAAACAAGTTGTTTTCTTGCCACATTTTAAGGTAGGACAAGCATTGGCATAGCTAACAGGTTTTGACTTCATGAAATATTGTCCTTTACCAATGGTTTTTAGCCAAGCTGCACAAAATCATTGATGATGTGTAGCATGGCTAAAGCAAAACAAAAGAAATGTCTGGTGGGCTGTGACCTAAAAAATAAAAATTTAGTTCTCTAACATCAAGCATGAACACCATGTAAACAATACCCATGGTAAAGAGACAATGCTCTGAGGAAGAGACTAACACAAGGTTGAGAAGCTGGGACATGAATAAAAAGCAGGCAGCTGAGAGTGACAATGAAAGCCAAGCAATGGTAAGCAATGGGTGGAATCTAGGCCCCTCTATGTTCATGATAACCCACATTATGCCTCACAACAGACAGTGCATGTTCTGCTTAGTAGGTTCGACCTGAAAAAGGACATGACATCCTCCAGAAAGTAGAGTATGTGTTCATGCCCAGGGCAAAATGTGACTTCTTATGATCGAAGGCTAGAAGTTTTATAGGCTTGTGTTTCATGTCCATAAACAAACATTTTTAACAGACCAAATAGTTGCAGTTTGAGGTAACATAAGCAGGAATCTTGTATGCAGAACAGGTATTGATAGATCAGAAGTTTATGGAAAAATGTAATATACCAAAAACAGTCACAAATGTCGAAATAATTAATTAAGGATGATGATGCTATTGGTGCAAAGTAGCATTTTTATGATTGGGCTAACAACTATATTTCTAATAATGTTCCCTTATAGGTGGATTATACCAGGGCTGATTGAAAAGTGGATAAAACAATTACAGAGCTGGCTCATAAATAATTTACTATGAAACTTATCCTGCTGTTGTCAAAGGAAAATAACCAATTGTAGCCTTGAGAACATGGTATAATTTACAAAGAGATTGGCCTACTGTATGAGTAGAGTAGCAGGAATTCACACATCTACAGCTGCCATTTTACTGGCCAGCTGCACAGTAATAGTGCACATTAGGCCTTAGAGAGGCCTGCATCCTATGTAATAGGGAACCACCCTCCTGAGTGTAGAAAGCTTAGAGGTTGAGGCTGAAGGCAGGGGCTCAGTAACTCTAGGCACCTATATATTGTTAATAGATTATAGTATCAAGGATAATAAAGTCAATATAGGTTGTATGTTCATTTGTGTTGAGTTCCTTGGAGAAGTGCCATGCACACAAACAAGATCCTAACACAAGTATACAAATTTACTTTTATGGTTTGTAAATGATTTACCTGCTAAAGGAAGAAAATAGTAGCAAAATCTTTACTTGGCCATTTGGCAAATTTTAATCCGTCATAGATATTGCAATACTTATCCTTTTGCTATAAAATATATTTATTAAGTGCCAGATTGAAGAGAGATTTCAGAAGTACAGCTTGTTAACAGTTAGTTATAACATCTAATAGATCATTGATAAGATACTATAAAACTTTTGAGACTTAACGATTGCTTCGAGGTTAAGAGATGCCAAATAGAGTTTGACTGAAGTTTTAATTGTTTTCCTGAAGTATAAGTACGTTTTGGAAAAGAGATAATTGTATACGTATTTGAGCTGCAATAATGAGTACTTAAGGTATGGAGAAAAGAAGGTTTTTGTCCATTCTTTTGAGAGAATGATTTCAGTGATTGAGTAAGAAGTTATAAAATGTAGATAGATATGCTTAAATATTAGAAAATGTGCACAGTCCTTCAACATATACCGTGATTATCATCGTGCAATGTGACGTTTGGGCATTTCTAAAGACATGCCAGCACCCAGGAAGTGTACATTAAATGAACAGTAAATGGAAGACTTACCCCTGAAATTAGTAACAATTACCAACAGCTGCTCTAAGAGAGATAGCCATGTAGGTTTTCCTTTTTGAGATGTTTTCGGTGGAAGCTTCTGATTGAAGCGATATGGCCTGATTCACAAAGGTAAACTTACACTTTTGTTTGTTTACTCTTTTTGGTATTAACAAAATGTGATTTAATAGTAACTTTATGGCTGCCAAGACTTCATAGTCAGGGCAGAGAAAGATAGGCCTGTCCTATCTTTCTCTGTGGGGAGGAATCTGCCCCAGGCAGTCGTAAAATTACCATTAAATTGTAGTTTGTGAAAGTGACTATTAAATTATAGTTTGTGAATACTGAAAATGTGTAAGCTTACTTTTGTGAACCAAGCCGTAAGTGCCTAGTAGAAAGCCATCAGTGTTGACTTCCATTAACCCGAGAAAACGAGAATATCTCTTCTCCAGCTGCACTGAATTCAACTTTAAAAAGCATCAATGTGTTGTAGCGAAGTTTTGTAAGTCTCATCCACTTGTCTATCAGGAATTGTGTCTTTAGAGAATACAGATCCGTTAATTATTATATGGCTGAGCTCTCTTTCTGCTACCGATGGAGATACTTTTATGTAAATATTTATGACCTTTTTTAGAGGGATGAATTGGGAATTGAAAGAATTGTGTCATGTTCCAAGCATGTTACCAAGACCCAGAGAAAGTGTGCAGAGATTGAAGGATAAGAGTCAAATCACAAAACCATATATGCGTACAGGAAGTAGTACTACAGGAGAAACATTTTACGTACTCTTACATGCATTCGTGAATCATCACCGAAATGTAAATTTTTCTATTGGTAAAACTGCAGAGGGGGCTTCTTTTCTATCCTTACTAATTGTATGAGACTATTCCCTGACTATTAACATGTCCGTCCAATTTTACATGTTTTGGGGCAGTTCACAAAGGTGTGTAAGTTTATGTAAAAGAGTACAGCCTTACCTACACCAAAATTGCTTTGTGAATAGACCTCGAAGATCAGCAGTTCATTTCTCTTACTGGATCGGCTTCTCACTGATTTTGAAGTCAGAAGTGTCACGATTGTCCGATTAGCTGCCATAAGGAACTTCACACATCCATGTTTACTTCCCTTATCTGTACATTCTTGGGCATAGGTATGTCATGCCTTCTTTGAATTTCATCCAGCCTTTGGTTTTCTAGAGTGACCTATTGGTAAAGTAAGGGATACAGTGGAATGAACGAGCTCATTAAGCAGAAAATATATCTTCCGGGGCAATTATGCCCTGTTATGATCTCACACCACAGTGCCTGCACAGTCTGACTCTGATCATCGCAGTCGTGGAAATCTCATTTACTTTCAAAAATGGTTAAAAGACTGCATTACATGACATTATGATTTAGTTGTGATAAGACCTGTGGCCTCACCACTTCCTGAATGTAAAAGGAATTCTGGTCGGTTAAGTCAAAAACATTAAATCTAATTAAATGCTGTAGAATAAATCTGCCAGAGACCAGAAGAAAGGGCCCGCGTATTACAGTTGATTTATTTTTTTGATATTCAGCACAGAGTGGCCAGCACTTCATAATTTTTTAAGGTGTGTGAGCAGGGGCACGATAGATCCTACAGGAAGAGCGAGGCAGTGATTTATAAGGCATCTTAGAAGGCCTGTGACCTTCTCAATCAGAGACCGGTGGCAGCAAGAAAAAAAATGTACTTCTGGAAGGCCAGTTTATGAAGCTTAAAATCTACGACAACTTGCAACAAAAACCATGTCACCTGGACCGACTAAAATTAATTTGTCCTTGAGAAAAAAAAAAAAAAAACTTTTAGGAAAAAGAGAGAACTCTTTCTCTTCTTCAACGATCTCGAAAATAGCTGCTAGTCTAGTCTTTTGATTTTAAGAATGGAAACATGATTTGTAGTTACATGCATAGTCAAGGTGAGTGAATAAAGCAACAACATCTTCTCCTGACTCATTTGCCCCCTTTACCACTCCAAAAATTAATACGTTGTCTCTTAAAGAAAGATGCACATCTGTGCTCCTGCTTTGTTAGAGCACACGCATTAGTCCTTTCCACAATGAAAACAAGATCAGCCCGTGCATGACACAGAATAATCAATATCGAGAGAGCTGGCAACAGAGTAATGTTTCAATTTTCGACATCCAGCATGAAAATAAAAGGCCGGACCGTGGTTATCTCTTTTAATTATCGCTGCCATGTGTCATGGGGATTGCAGGAATAATGGCATCTGAACATATCTGAGGCAATTTAAGATAAATGGAAAAACATAAAATATGTTCTTTCTTATGATGTACCTCATTTTCTTGCAAGGTTATCTGGACAACCAATATAGCTGCAGCGAAGAGCCAGAAAGCAGCCTTCAGGGTTCGTACATCATCCTATTCAATGTGTCTGCTCAAAACAATGTGCTTTAAAAGCATGTAAAATGATGAATAATGCATATCGCGCACTTTGCATGATGTCCTGGGCACGCTACCAGTACACAGTACCCTACTAGGACAGGCTGTGGAAGGGTGTCCGTGGGCCAGTCATCTAGCGGATGGTGGAGCTGTTTACATGTACATTTCCCCTTGCTAAACACAACATTAGTATTTCCATACTTTGAACTACCAGTAGTGCTTGGTGCATTGATTCTGGTTGTAAGAAATTGGAGTTTCTAGTTGAGGTGGGTGAGAATCCACCTCAAATAATAATCACAAATGTTAGACCGGACAGCCGTAGGGTGGTCTTCCTCAACATTTTGCCTGCCTCCCTCCACTTTTTGCCACAGTTTTTGCTGGTTTTAGGACTCTGCACACTTTCCCATTGCTTCCCATTGCTAAAGTGCATATGCTCTCTCCCTTAAATCATGGTGACATTGCCTCAAATCCAATTGGCTTGTTTAATTTACTTATAAGTCCAATGTAAAGTGCACTACATGTGTCCAGGGCCTGAAGATTAAATGCTACCAGTGGGCCTGCAGCACTGCTTGTGCCTCCCACATAAGTAGCCCCTTAACCATGACTCAGGCCTGCCATTGCAAGGCCTGTGTGTGCAGTTTCACTGCCAATTCGACTTGGCATTTAAAAGTACTTGCCAAGCCTTAAGCTCCCCTTTTTCTACAGATAAGTCACCTCTAAGGTAGGCCCTAGGTAACCCATAGGGCAGGGTGCTATGTAGATAAAAGGTAGGACATATACCTGTGTAGTTTATATGTCCTGGTAGTGTAAAACTCCTAAATTAGTGTTTCACTGCTGTGAGGCCCACTCCTTTCGTAGGCTAGCATTAGGGCTACCCTCATATACAGTTTGAGTGGTCGATTCTGAGATTCTGATCTGAAAGGAGTAACAGGGTCATATTTAGCATGGCCAGAATGGTAATACAAAATCGTGTTGACTGGTGAAGCTGGATTTAATATTACTATTTTAGAAATGCCACTTTTAGAAAGTGAGCATTTCTCTGCACTTAAATCCTTCTGTGCCATACAATCCACGTCTGGCTGGGTTAGTTGACAGCTACCTTGTGCATTTCACTCAGACAACTCCAAACACAGGATGCTCAGTCATACCAGACACTTGCCTGATACTTACATTTGAAAGGACAGTGGCCTGCCCTCACACAATAGACTGTCAAACCCCCTATTGGGACCCTGGCAGACAGGATGAAACTGAAAGGGGACCTTGTGCACTTCTAAGCCACTATTTGAAGTCTCCCCTATGTCAAAGGCACATCTGGGTATATGAACTGGGTCCCAGATCCTACCAACGCATACACTTCTGGACAAGATACCTACTGGGGAAGAAGAAACTCTGAACCAGAACCTTAAACCTGCCAAGAGAAGCTGCCTGGATGCCCAAAGGACTCACCTGACTGCTTTGTTGTAAAGGACTGCTGCCTTGCTGTTGCCCTGCTGCCTTGCTGCCCTCCGGCTCCGCTGAGAAAATGCTCTCCAAGGACTTGGATTGTGCTTGCCTCTTGTTTTCTGAAGTCTCAGGGCCAAAAAGACTTCACCTTTGCAAAGAACTCCTTGTGCGGCGAAAATCGACGCACAACCTGCCGGAACTAGGTACAGGCATTAAGTACAGGCACTCAAGTGGGGTAGCATTTTTATCAGGACAGGCGGGGAAACACTGGGTGGTGGAAATTGTATGGATCCCAGCATATTCCTGTAGTTTGAGTGACAGAAATGCAAGAAAAAATAGAGTTTTTAATCAACATTTCATCTTTGCAGGGTATTCTGGGTAAGAAAGCTTTGGGCAATCCACACAAGTCACACCTCTGTGGACTCCCTCAGGTGTCGAATTTCCAGAAATGTCTGGGTTTGGTAGGATTCCCTATATGGCCGCCGAGCCCGGGACCAAAAACGCAGGTGCATACCTTACAAAACTAGGATGTTTTGTGATAGATAATTTTGTTGCCTCCACAATATGATTTGGATGATGGAATATGGGGTGGCACTAAATTGGGGAGCTCCCAAGAGAGCACTCTCTCTGTGCTTGCTGCCACATGCACCTGTTCTCTGGATTGGGCTAACCTGCTATTCTACCGCTGCACAGACTGTGCTTGCGAAGGGACAGCAGGACTGTCCTCATCACCTCCCTCAGAATCACTGGAAGAGGAGTTGTCGGAAAAATCATTCCCAGAGGTTGCCCCATTGCCCTATCCCTCAGATGCTGTCTCAGTATCTGCTGTCTCAGTCTCTTATTCTACGTCAGAGCTGTCCTCTATAACCCGAGTTAGGGCTTGAGTAGCAGTCATCCAATGAGGCACCATCTCTGCTACTGGCTAAACTGTCGCTCTAAAACACTAGACTACGTAGACAGTCACAAAATTGCTAGTGGGTTTGTGTGAGATGCATGCAACAGTAAAGGTCAGTCGCCTTACCTTTGCTTCTTCCCTCATTCAGCAAGTTCTCTCAAGACACTCAAAAAAACTAAAAAGACACACTATTATTTCACCTTGTCACATACCAATGGTCACAGTCTTTAGCAGCTTGGGCACCCAGTCCAACAATCGTTATTGGTGCTCCCACTCTCATGACCTCCTCCTCAGATTCCCTCACTGCCACCCAGAAAATGTGCCCTTCATCTCTCCATAGCCTCCCATGCACCTACATCTCCTTTGTATTATAGCACAGGTAATGGCTGGTTTTACTAATCCACTCAGCTATGTACATAAAATACAGATTTTATCTTTTCAGAAGGCATATAAACCTTCTGCGGTACTTTATGGCTTCAAAACTGCCACTAGACAAATGTCAGACCCTTTTGTAGCAGTAACATAATCACAATAATTACTTGACTTTTATTGCTGCCTAAAAGCAAACATGTCAGTTGAAGTATGTGCATTGCTTTGAAGAGACAAGCTGCAACTACTTGGCAAATATATATATATATATATATATATATATATATATATATATATATATATACATATATAAATATATAGGTCTATAGGTCCATAGTGGTCCCCAGGGAAACCATACAACTATTAAAAAACAATTGCCCCCACAGGGAGAACCTCTCCTTTCAAACGAGGCCTTCTTGAATGGTGGGGAGGCCCGTTTGGGCCCGTTTTCTCCACCGGAGCAGGAAGCGGCCCTATGGACACTTCCTGCTCCAGTGGGGAAAATAGATAGTAACGTCAGCGTGCATCGTGGTGCGGTGACGTCAGAAAGGGGAAGCTGAGGGTGCGGGGGAGACACAGAAGATCTTCCATGTTTCCCAATCGGGGGATAATTTAAAAAGTCCTCTGGAGTGATGCAGAGAGGGGTTAAAAAATACTCATATGTTAATTCTGATTTAACTTCAGTGAGGGCCAACCAAGGGATCGTGCTGGACACTAAAAAGGGCAGATTTACTAGTCTAAATCCAGTAAGGGTGAACTCGGAAAGGTGCTGGACACTGAAAGGGGTATATTTACTATTTTAAATCCAGTGAGGGCCAACTCTGGGAAGTTGCTGAACACTGAAAGGGGCAGATTTACTATTCTAACTCCAATGAGGGACTACGTGGACAAGATGCTGGATACTGAAAGGGGCGGATGTACCATTATAACTCCAGATAGTGACAACTGGGTGAGGGTACTCGACAGTAAAAGTAGCACATTTACCACTCTAGTTCCACTGAGTCGTGGAAGGAGCTGGACAATGAAGGGAGCAGAAAAATAATGCAAATGAAGCAAAACATGTGTAATACAAGAGCAAATGTATATTTCATTAATATTTTTTCTACTTTTCCACCTTCCATACAAGTGCAATCTGAGAGAATTTTGGTGCAGAACCCATATGAGAGAAACACATCCATTTCCTTTCCTCAAAGGTAAATATGGAGCAAAATACATAGACCAGTGAAGACAGAGAAATCTATCCAAAATCTATTAGATTTGTTTTTGATTTAGGACAGGAGCAACAGAACGACAACCGAAAAAAGCAGCCACCACCAACATCCCAAATAGGGCAAGATTCTAGCCAAAGTTGTGTACAGAAGGAAGCAATCTTTACAGTTTCATGTCTATAAATGTCAATAATCAAAGCTTTTAATTCCTACCAGGAATTCAGGGGCTTCATTACGAGACTGGCAGGCTGACCGGCAGCCCGCCAGCCTTATGGACAGGAGACTGCCGCAGAGCTTGCGGTCTCCCCCCAGGCCAATTACAATGTTTCCACTGGGTTGACTGATGGAGACCTGCAAAATATGAGGTTTCTGCCGGTCAGTCCAGTGGAAACAGCGCAGTAGCATTGGCCCTTTGCCCCTCATGAAGCTGAGGCCAATGCCATCGTACAAAGGGTGCTCTCAGCACCCTGGGAATAGACACTGTCAAAATCATAATGAGGCCCCTAATCTCCACTACTTTGTTCTCCAAGGAGAAATCAACCCATAAACTAATGTTTTTAACTTGAAGAATGTTTTACAATAATTTTAAAGGATCACACAGAAAGTGAAAAACATTCCCAAACAACATTTTCTACAATCACCAACAACTCAACTGAAACAATCTCATCAAAAACTCAAAGTGACAACCACACGTTAACTATTCTCTCACTAGATGCACTATAAAACAATAATAAAATGTTATTTTTCGCACAGGACATTAATCTCTATAACTTTCTTTGTACCATAGGCTACAATACTTTAACCTTTTTTGTCACTGGTTTAAAAATTAACATTTCCTTTCTCTCTTCAAGTACAATTATCATAGCATGTTTTTCAACTACAATTAAATTAGCATGTTTTTCTCTATCTTTTTTAAAGAATTTGAAAGTGTGGAAAATGCATGTCAAGCTCAACATATCACATCCAAAAGAGGAAACCTTTTTCTGAAATATGGTGGGCACATTTGTTGTAAGGAAACTGAGCCCGGGGGTCATTCGGGGTGTGTTGATTATTTCTTACTGTGTTGCAGATGGGTTGCCCTTGGTTATATTGTTGTGAGGGCTGCCAATCATAACCACTCTGCCTCTGCAATGGAGTTAGAAGTTGGCGAAAATGTATAACATGTCAAAACACTTGGGGCCACCCCCAATGAACCCTGTGGCTCAGCTTTGAGGGAGGTAACTCAGAACATTACTATGTAGGTAGCTGGTACTATGCTCACAATCAGAAATATAATGAGACTGGTTAGAGTCAGTAAAGTGTCCCTCCCAAGTAGAAGTCCTGGTTATGGAGTGTGAAGACATCCCAGAAGAGTATGGGTTGATTGACAGGAACAGTCAAGTACTGCCTCACCAGTCTGAGGAGGGTGATGTGGGGTGCTTTTTAAAAGCTGCGTCACTGGATATTTGGGTGAAGGGTAGTTTTGTTAATTCATGTGAGGGGCTGAGGGATGTATTCACTGTAAAGCATATGTCTAGTCCTTATTTTCCAGAGCTATGCCAACACTAGGTGAAGTGTGAGTTCTCTGACCCCAGGGAACTTACACTGGAAGCAGACCTCTGGGTGAGTATCAGAGAGTCTGAAGAGGCATTTAGGTGTGCTCCTGAGTGGAGTGGTGTAGGTATTTCCCAACCAGGTGAGGTCGGGAAGGATTGCAGTGTCTTAGGTAAGTCGCAGTGTAGTGGGATGGGTGAGGGATCCCATGCCCAGTGTCAAAGGAGAGGGAATGGGGATGGTCTAAGGCCCAGGGTGCCTGAAATGAGTCCCAGGTCCTGGAGGGTCCCATGAGGGAACACCAGGAGGGGAGCCTAGCCTGTACCATAGGGCTATCTGTTGAGGGAGACCCCACAGTGTCAGGAGAACTTGGGGGGGGGGGAGCGGCTGTAGCCAGAGTCCCACCAGTTCCGGTGGCTGGCAGTACATCTCCTAGTGAGGGGGTCCAGAAGTACAGACAGAGGGTTGAGAGGGGGTTGTGGACCCCAGTGGAGAACCTGGAGGGTCAGGGATCAGCTCTAAGGTCAGAGCCCCCCCAGGGATGAGCTTGGTGAGACCATTTCTGGGTTAGGAGGAATCCAGACTCTGCCAGATGTGCAGGGGTCAGGAGACCTGCGCCAGCCAGACTCTTGTGTGGCCCTTGGGGACAGTATGTCCTTTGTGGAGGGTAAGTATGCCCCCCAGGAAGTCCTGGTGTGCCAGGCAATGGTTCAACCGCAGGGTGGTGACTCTGGGTTGAATGATCAGGTTCAGGGGGTAAACTCTGATCTGATGGAGAGTAGGCGTGCTCCCAAGGAAGTCCTGGTGAGCCAGGCAGTGGTTCAAATGCAGGGTGGTGACTGTGGGTTGGATGACCAGGTTCAAAGGGTAAACTCTGACCTAGTGGGGGGTTAGTGTGCCCCCCAGGAAGTCCAGGGTTGCCAGGCAGTGGTCCAGTCTGAGGGTACCTACCCTGGACTGGAGGATCAAGTGCAGGGGGTAAACCCTGACCTGAAGGGGGGGCTGCCCAATCACCCCCGGTGTGATTTCAAGGGATACTCTTCCTGGTGGGGTGGGGGTGCAGAACCCTGAGAGTGGGGGCAGGGGAGGGAGAGGCTCACCCGTGGCACCAGTGCAATCTAAGGGTACAGACCCTGGATTGGAAGGCCAGGTTCAGGGTGTCCCCCCTGACGTGGAGGAAGGGGCTACTGCTAACAGTGCCCCTACCATGTTGTCTTCTGGGGGGCCACTCTTAGTTGGGGGGTGCAGGACATCAGAAGGGAGGGTAGGGGGAGGGAAGCCTCACCCCTGGCCACGGTCCAACCTGAAGGTACAGACCCCAGGCTGGAGGACCAGCTGCAGGCTAACATCCCTGCACTGGTGGAAGAATTGTGCAGGACTGCTTCTACAGGCACCATGACAATCTTTGACTCTGGGGGTGCCGCTCCAGGAGGGAGGGTACAGAGCCCCAGAGGGGAAGACCAGGGTCAGGTTGTCATCCCTGACCTGGTGGAAGAGAGAGTGGTCAAAGGGTGCCAGGCACCTGGGGCTACCGCCCTCACTCTCCACAGTCACAGTGGTTGGAGAGGCCTGAGGTCAGGCTCTCATCCCTGACAGTTGTCACGGGTCACTGTGACTTGCTGTCCTATTGGACAGAGTCGCCCCTGGGGGGGCGAGAGTCACACCCCAGGGGTGGAGTGGGCAACACCACTGTGTTGGCCCTGGTGGTACCATCTGCCCCCTGGGATACATCTGTGAGCAAATTAAAGCTAGGTGCTCCACGGATGGTATCTGCAGGTGAGGAGAAGGGTTAGCTTAGTGGGCCCTGAGAGTATGGACAGAGGGATCCAGCTGGAGTCAGGAAGGCACAGAACTGGAACAAGCCCCCACTGGTGTGGGCCTGGGTCCCTGTTCTATCGCCCAATCAGGGAAGTACATCAAGGGATTGATTGTTCTCCCCTGGCTTTAGGCTGGTAGGGGATCATGTTGGACTTTTTTTGCTCATGCAAGGTCATCTCCAATCTTTTTGCCTCCTGCCTTCTATTTTTTCTGACCTGTTTCTGTTGGCTTTTGAACTCTGAGCACTTTACCACTGCTAAACAGTGCTAAAGTGCATATGCTCTCTATGTAAATTGTATTATTGATTGGTTTATCTATGATTGGCATATTTGATTTACTAGTAAGTCCCTTGTAAAGTGCACTAGAGGTGCCCATGGCCTGTAAATCAAATCCTACTAGTGGGCCTGCAGCACCCACAAAAGTAGCTCTGTAATCATGTCTCAGACTTGCTACTGCAGTGTCTGTGTGTGCAGTTTTAACTGTAAATTCGACTTGGCAAGTGTACCCACTTGCCAGGCCTAAACCTTCCCTTTTCTTACATGTAAGACACCCCTCAGGTAGGCCCTGCGTAGCCCCAAGGGCAGGGTGTAGTGTATGGTTAAGGTAGGACATATAGGGGGTCATTGGCCAACGACCGCGGAAGCACCGCCAACAGGCTGGCGGTGCTTCCTGGGCCATTCTGACCACGGCGGTAAAGCCGCGGTCAGAAAAGGGGAACCGGCGGTTTTCTGCCGGTTTACCCCTGGCCCAGGGAATCCTCCATGGCGGCGCTGCTTGCAGCGCCGCCATGGGGATTCCGACCCCCTTCCCGCCATCCTGTTCCTGGCGGTTTTTACCGCCAAGAACAGGATGGCGGGAACGGGTGTCGTGGGGCCCCCTAACAGGGCCCCACAAAGATTTTCAGTGTCTGCTTTGCAGACACTGAAAATCGTGACGGGTGCCACTGCACCCGTCGCACCCCTGCAAATCCGCCGGCTCCATTCGGAGCCGGCTTCCTCTTTGCAGGGGCTTTCCCGCTGGGCCGGCGGGCGATCTTTTTGGAGATCGCCCGCTGGCCCAGCGGGAAAGTCAGAATGACCGCCGCGGTCATTTGACCGCAGTGCGGTCTTTTGGCGGTCTCCGCCGGCGGGCGGCGCCCGCCGCCCGCCAGGGTCGGAATGACCCCCATAGTAATGTGTTTTATATGTCCTGACAGTAAAATATTGCTAAATTTGTTTTTCACTGTTGCAAGGCCTGTCTCTCTC
Organism: Pleurodeles waltl; assembly: GCF_031143425.1. Taxonomy (NCBI): domain Eukaryota; kingdom Metazoa; phylum Chordata; class Amphibia; order Caudata; family Salamandridae; genus Pleurodeles; species Pleurodeles waltl. The sequence goes on from NC_090442.1 coordinate 525,343,820, forward strand.
ATAAGTTAACACGGGGCTACCTTTAAATATGATTAAAGTGTAGATTCCCTTTGGGAGTGGACAGACATGTGTAGTTTGGGGTCTCTGAGCTCACAATTTAAACATACATATTTTAGTTAAGTTGATTTTAAGATTGTGTGTTTGAAAATGCCACTTTTAGAAAGTGAGCCTTTTCTTGCTTAAACCATTTCTGTGGATTCCCTGTCTGGGTCAGTTTGACAGTTGGGCTGGTTGCACCTCTTACTAGACAGTGACACAAAGGGAGCTGGGGTGTAGTCTTCATTTCCTGATGACCCATCTGTGCTAAGAGGGAGGGTAGGAGTGGTCACTCACAATTGAAAGGGCTGTTCCTGCCCTCACACAATGTAGTCTCCAACCCCCTGGTGTGTGTCTGGGGCCTGACCTGGGCAAGGCAGGATTTCACAATCAAGAGAGTCCTTCCTTTGAAGTAGGCCTACTTCAAAGGGCAAAATGGGTATAAGAAGGGAACCCAAAACCACAGACTTTAGAACATTTCTGGAAACCAAGAGGAACCTCTGCCTAGAGAAGCGCTGAAGAGCTGAGGAAGAAGAGCTGCCCTGCCTGTGACTGTGCTTCGTGGAGCTATCCTGCAGTGGCTGCTTCTGCCTGTGCTAAGAGGACAAAGACTGGACTTTGTGTTGCCTTCCTTCTTGTGAAGATCTCCAAGGGCTTGGATAGACTCCTACTCAGCCATGTGGTGCCCATCCAGTTCCTGGGACCCTGAAAGGATAAGCTGGCAGCCCAAGAGTGAGAAATCCATGCACAGAACGTCGTGCGGGGGCAATACTCCGAACAGCGGCTGAAAAATCGATGCACCACCGGCTTCGCAGCTGAAAATTGATGCTCGCCTGCAACACGACCTGAAGATCGACACCTGGGGCTGGAGAAACAACGCACAGCATCGCTGACGGAGACAGGTGAGATCGCAAACCGCGCAGCGTGGTTTTCAGATCATCATGCGGCTGGATTTCTGACGCAAATACCGCTGGGTGTGTAAAAATGATGCAAGGCCTGCCCGGACACGAGAGTGGTGACCGGATCGACACATCGCTCTCCTGCAGAGAAAAGAAACAACACACCCCGACCTGACTAAAGGAGAAATGAAGCAAGGTCTTGCTTGCGAGTGAAATTGCCGCATCGCAAGCCCTTTCTGATGCACACTCGCCCGTGCGGGGTTATTTTTTACACACCCAAGGTACATTTTCACACTAACAGCGTTAGCGTTGTGTTTAAAATCACATGAAGACTCTTTTAGCATTTTTAGTGATAAATTGACTTGTGTATTGTGGATTTTTGTTGTTTTGGTCTTGTTTTGGTTAGATAAATATTCTCTATTGTTCTAAACCTGTGTTGTGTCATTTTGTAGTGGTTTTATTGAATTACTGCGTGCGTTGGTACAAATACTTTACACTTAGCACTCTGAAGTGAAGCCTGCTGTTCGTGCCAAGCTACCAAAGGGGATGAGCGGGGGTTACCTGAGGGTGATTCTGTTTTACCCTGACTAGAGGGAGGGTCCTTGATTGGACAGGGGGTAACCTGACTGCCAACCAAAGACCCCACTTCTAACAATGGTACAAAGGCAAAATCAGGCAAGTTATAGCTCTAACAGTAGTTGTGTGTTTTTTGAGGCAAAACATAGAGTAAATAACTCCAAGTAATAGATAGTTGTATCTTTCTATTCACTTCTTTGAAAGAAGGCATGTAGGCACCACTACTTAAAAAGAGCAACCTGGACCCTCAATACAGATATAGATCAATCTCCAATGTACATTTCCATAGCAAACTCATGGAAAGAGCAGCATTTTGCCAGATGTCAAAATTCATAGAAGAATACAAACTACTCTCAAATTGGCAAATAGGATTCCAAATAGGGAGAGGGACCAAATCTGCCCTTATCAGAATTTGGAATTACCTAAAGAAATTGTCAACAAAACAGTGTGCATTACTACTCCTGGGGCATTCAGCAGCATTTGAAACAGTACACCATGACACATTACTTCTCAGATTTAATGAAGTCACTATAGATGGCATCTATCCCAACTGGATTACCTTTGACCTACAAAAAAGAGCATACCAGTTCCACACACCACCTTTCTCTTCAAATAGTTACTGCTTAAAAAACAGAGTTCCACAAGTATCTATCATATCACCTTTACATTGTGATATATATGTTAAACCACCATCAAATATGATCAACTGATTCCAACTGACCTGCAGCAACTATGCAGACAACACACAGATAATTTTCAAAGTGGAAAATGCTAAGCACATAAGAACTTCAAAACTTAACATCTGCCTCATAGCAGTAGATCAGTTTATGATGCAGTAACCACTTCAGGCTGACGTCTTCAAAAACTGAAATAATGACCTGCAGTAAATGGAAGAATGATGACTCTGTATCTTTCTGGCTAAAAGAACTGTGACTCACGCTAAAGATAGATTCAGTTGTGAAAAACTCAGCATCTTCTATGAGTCCATACTTTGCATGAATGCTCAAATGGACCGGCTGCCCCAATCAACTCTCTACAACATTAAAACATTTAGACGCATCTTTTCATATCTTGAATTTCTTCCAAAGGTAGAAACAACATCACTCACCCTATCCAAACTTGATGATGGTGATGGACAATACAACAGCATTCCGCTCTCAAATGTCAAAATGCTACAGAAAACCTAATTTTCAGCAGCAAAACATCTTTTATATGTAAGTATACAAACCCATATATTTCATGTCCGAAAGGCTCTACAGTGGCTCACAGTAGCAAGACAATCCTCTTTTAAACTACTGTGCATCACACATGGAGCTATTAATGGATAAGGACCAACAATCTTCTATCAAAAATCACAAAATTGTCACAACCAAGGAACTTATGTTCCAGACTAACAGCATACAATATTTTCTGCTTTCAGGAAGACAACCATTGATGGCACTTCTTTCTCTATTCAAGTTGCAAAATTATGGAATTTCCTACTTGCAAGATCAGAACCTATTGAAAATCAAAGAGTTCAGATGTATGGTTAAAACCTGATTCTCAATGTGAACTGAAAAAGAATCCATACATTGTCATTTTCTTCCTACAGACATGTACCCTACTGCTCCCTATAAGTTCAAGGAAATACTAAGTAAGTAGAATCCCTTTATAAACAACTTGATATCAGGGAGAACCACATTCCCCAAGAAACCCAACACCAATGCATCTGCCTCAAATACATAACAGAAAGAGTATTGCAAACCCAGGGATGGCTCACTCCTTAAAAGCACTCTAGAGAAACCTAAATGACCTGCTATCCAGACAAACCACATAATTTAGTGACCCATGTTTATAAAACAAAGTACAGTGTCAAACAATTTCTATAATATTCAATATCTTAGCAGAGCAATGAACACAATGCATAAACACAATCAATGGCCAAAGAGACAACCTAGGATGACACACCTTATACTTCCTGTCCAAAGTTAATTAATTGTCAAATTTTCCTTTTTACTCTTTTTACTGTCTCAGAATTAATCCTATCTCAACATTCCAAAAATGTAAATTAATCTGATTTATACTTAGGGATTGGTCTCTCTTCTTCCTTTCTATTTGAATAATACTCTCCTCACATTCCATCTTCTGCTTACATTTGTACCTCTAAATGTATTCTTTTTTCCCATGCCTTCCACCTTATTCTCTCCTATACTGCAGTAAACTAATAATATCCCCTCCTTACAAATCACAAACTCTCCTGAGTAACCATTCATGCCATACTTAAACTTTTTCTACCCTGTCTATTCATTCAACTTCCATAAATCACTATTTCCGCTTCTGTGTAACCTCTCCTTGCAATTTTGCAGTATCTAGCCTCCTCTACCCTATTTACTTCTTTCATTGTTTCTACTTTCATGATCTCACTATTATATTACACTAACCTCCAATTACCATAATGCGCCATTAGAAACTGAAGGAAAGGCTTCAGTTTCCTCAGAGCTCAAGGCTAACCCAATTACGATCATATATAAAACAACAATTACCACTAGATTAACTACTAACTTTGAGGTTATGGAGTAGCATGCTACCCACTGTAAGATGTTTCAATACCTCATCAAGGGTAGTATCACTATATAAATGTAATTACAATTTAATATAATACAAATAGGTGCATCTTGTTTCAGAAAGTAAAACAAGGTAGCGTTTGGGTGGCACAAAACCTTGTGATATAGAAACAGTGAATAAATTACAGACGTAGAGCCTCCTTACGGGGCTGGCAGTCTTAGGACCGCCAGCCTCACGGTGGCAGTCTGACCACTGCATTCCATGTGGTTCGGCCTCCACTTTATGACCCTGCCGGTAGGACCACCAGAGGATGCCATCCCCACCATGACAATGGTCCCCGACATGCTGATGGCATGGTCAGCCACAGTGACATTCAGTGATGCTGTGCTGATCACGAGTCCCTTTTCCGCTAGCCTTTTCATGATGATTTAACAGCCATGAAAAGACCGTTCGAAAGGAAGTGCTGTGGGCCACAGTGGGGCCCCTGCAGTGCCCACAACCAAGTTGTGGTTAGTGCAGGGGCCCCCCTGCCCAGCACCTTCAGAGACAGTGCACATTCCGAGGGTGCTGTTGTGCTATGGTACTGGCCTTGGCTCCCTTAAGTGAGCCAAGACCAATACCGTAACACTGTTCCTGACAGCTGACCAGCAAGAATGTTGTAATACAATGTTGCCACCGGTCAGCCCTGTGGGAATATCATAATACGACTGGGGCTGAGGCTGCCGGGTTGACAGTGGTCTTATCCCCATGAGTTTGGCTTTCGGCTCTTGTGGCTTAGGGACTGATTACAAGTTTGGCAGTCTTACCACCATCAGTCTGTGGTGACGGTACAAAGTACTCCATTAATTGGATAGTCTCTCACCTGTGGTATTTAGATGTCACAATACCTGCAGTCACCACCCCAACAGACAGTCCCTACCCACCACTGCATCCTCCAGCACCTCCACCCACCTTATCCTAAGACACATAAATGCCTGCACTCACCCACCCAACAGACACTCACCACCCACAAATATATCTTGCACAAACAACACCTCAAACAACCACTCCCTCTCCCTCCACACCTAAACTCTTTTGGTATGACCCGACACCCGTGTGTCTAAAAAGCTTTCTTTTTGGAGTTTGCCCTTTTCTCTACTTCTCTCCCACCCCGTGATACCCCTAGATGTTCTGTGTCCCTCCCCAAGCCCGGCCCTACCACCTGCAAGTACTGATGCCCCTGCACCTGTCAAGAAGTCTACTCCTCCTAAATAAACCCAACCTTCCCCTAAACCTAAGAGTAAGCCAAGACACGCCCCTCCCAAATCAGATCCCAAAGGCCCGCTCCCAAACCTAAACCCAAACCATCCCCTCCACCAGCAACCCCAGATAACCCCTGAGGTGCCTGCCTGCCCCATAGATGCCCATACCTGTGGAGGTGAGGTTACATGGCAGTCAGGAGTTAAGTTCAGGGCACACATATGTGCACTGTGTGCATTAAGACTGTTATTCATTGGCTGGCCCATGACGTATGTTTTTCTTATATTTAGGATTTAAATAATAGTTTAAGCCAACCTATTGTTGGTTTACTGCTTAAATCTTTGTCTTTCATTTGTTTCCCTAGGTTGGAGTTGTTCCTGGCTGACATTAGTTGTGTGTCTGCATGTGTGTGTGTTGGCCGTAGCGTGGTTGTTGTGTATATGTGAATGTGTGTGTAGCTGTATGTGAGTGTGCATATTAGTGTGCTGTTACGTGTGAGTGTCGGCCTCACACCCCCTTCCTGAATGTATGATGTGATAGTGTGCAAATATTTACAATCTACAACAGTACCAGGTAAGTGTGTGTACTTAAGGTTGTTGTCGTTGCCGCAGATTCTAAAGTCTTTGGGTGAGCAGGAGCAGCAGTAGGACATCTAGTTCACGATTCATGGTGGCTCCGGATGAGTATGGCTTCCTGAATGGGGGTGTCTCCTTTTATGTAGTTGATTTCCGTCTGGGTTTCCGTGGTGTTGTGACCATGGCGGAAACCTTGGAGGTGTGTAACCTCGTAATCTGTCCAGTGGAAACATGGTCTCTGCCGGCCTGCAGGTGGCTACCGTTGTCCGCGGTGGCTACACCACAGTGACGGTGCTGTGGTGCTTTGACTGTGTTCTGTATTGGATACTGCCAATATCATAATTTGGCAGTTTTCTCCAACAGCCTGTTGCCAGTACGACCACCACTGCTAACATGGCAGTCCTGAGACTGCCAAACTCGTAATGAGGCCCCAAAACTCTATTTACCCAATCTGCAAGTAAACTCCGAAACTCAGACTGCAAAAATAAAAATGAAGCTTTAAACACACCAGCATACACCCCTAACATTTAAAAAGTATAAAATAATAATTGTATTTATTCAATACAAGTTCTAAATTATAAATTTTAAATGTAAATATTTTTGAAATAATGATATAATGCAACACTTCTTACCCAGATAGACACACGTAGAACCCCATTTTAGCTTTTTAAACAACAAATATCACAATCATATTTGTTCCCAAAAAATATAATTTTTAATGAACATAATATTAAAATATAAACACAAGAAGATCCTCCCACTCCCTCAGTTCCTATAAAATGCAATGTATTTTAATTAGACACCAAAATAATTGATCCACTTTCAAGAAAAATGGCATGTATTAAAATCCAATTAAAACAAATAAAAAGTAAATAAAAAATAATAATTTAAATACATTTAAATAAAGTAGCACCCAACGCACTTTCCAGAAAATCCACAACCTATACAAAAAAATTAATTCAACAGCATAAAAAATAAACATAATATTTATTTATATTTTAATTAACATTCAAAATAATTTATTGCAAGCAACTATAATAAATCCCTTAATAGTTTTAGCAAACAATATTTTAACTTGATATTTTTAACATGTGCAAAATAGATACACTAAGCATCAATAATATGTCCCAAGATATTTTGGAGTCATGATCTTCTACCATTATAGTATAGTTTAATATAGTCAAATAATGACAATTTGAGACTGTTTCCACGCAGGTAAACAAAAGCAAAACCAAAGTAGGCAGACTCCAAATCCATAAAGCAGTGCCACTTTTCATGAGTGCAAGCAGTACTGGGCTAAGCAGGCACAAGTGATTTCACACTCATTACTAGTACTCTTGCTTAGACACTTAATAGAAGTTAGTCAAAGTGTTATCCTCGGGGGATTACACCCTAGCCAAGTCAGAGTGGCCTGGTGTACATGTGCCCAGGATAAGCTGTACTTCAAATTCTGGAGATGTAGTTCCAGATCTGGAAAAACTGAGCCTGGTTTTACTTGGTGTGGATCCAGGAGCAGCACACACCGAGGACAGAGGCACAGCCCAGGGCCATAACGGACCTCTACTACAACAGGGGGAGCAGACAATACTCTCTGGTCCCTGACCCACATCACTTTGCCACGCTGACATTACCTCAAAGCAGGTGGTAAATGGCAGGACAAAAAGGCTCATTATTTGGCACAAAATGTTAACTGACATGGAAAATGACCCAATATTCCCAGATCCACATGGTAGTCCCTGTTCCAAATGGCATAGCTTATAATGCCCTTTTGTTGTTGCGGGACTATTGACAGGCATGGGATATTCTGGCCTCACAGTATTTCAATACCGACTATCATGCAACTGGTAATGAGCAACGAGGTGGTGAGTCTTTAAGTATTTTTCAAAGATTTGAAAAGGTAAACATAGTTTGGGTTGGCTTATTAACTCCTTCGCTGCCAGGCCTTTTCCCCCTCCTCTGCCAAGCCTTTTTTTGGCTATTTGGGCAGTTCACGCTTAGGCCCTCATAAAGTTTGTTCACATAAGCTACCCACGCCAAATTTGCGTCCTTTTTTTCCAACATCCTATGGATTCTAGAGGTACCCAGACTTTGTGGGTTACCCTGAAGGAGACCAAGAAATTAGCCAAAATACCGTGCAAATTTAGTTTTTTTCAAAAAAATTGGAAAAAGGGCTGCAGAAAGCAGCTTGTGGTTTTTTCCCTGAAAACGCCATCAACAAAGGGTTTGCAGTGGCAAGATCACCGCCTTCCCAGATTTCAGGAACAGGCAGACATGAATTGGAAAACCCCATTTTTCAATACAATTTTGACATTTTACTGGGACATACCCCATTTTTACTATTTTTTGTGCTTTCAGCCTCCTTTCAGTTAGTGACCAAAATGGGTAAGAAACCAATGCTGGATCCAGGAAAGCTAAACATTTCTGAAAAGTAGACAAAATTCTACATTCAGAAATGGGTCATTTGTGTAGATCCTACAAGTGTTTGCTACAGAAAATAACAGCTGAAATGAAAAAATATTGAAATTGAGGTAAAAAAACAGCAATTTTTCTCCATGTTTTACTCTGTAACTTTTTTCTGCGATGTCAGATTTTTGAAAGCAATATACTGTTACGTGAGCTGGACTCTTCTGGTTGCTGCGATATATAGGGCTTGTAGGTTCATCTAGAACTCTAGGTACCCAGAGCCAACAAATGAGCTGCACCTTGCAATGGGTTTTTATTCTATACCGGGTATACAGCAATTCATTTGCTGAAATATAAAAAGTGAAAAATAGGTATCAAGAAAACCTTTGTATTTCCAAAATGGCCACAAGATAAGGTGTTTAGAAGCAGTGGTTATTTGCACATCTCTGAATTCCGGGGTGCCCATACTAGCATGTGAATCACAGGGAATTTCTCAAATAGACGTCTTTTTTACACAATGCCTTACATTTGGAAGGAAAAAATGTAGAGAAAGACAAGGGGCAATAACACTTGTTTTGCTATTCTGTGTTCCCCCAAGCCTCCCGATAAAAATAGTACCTCACTTGTGTGGGTAGGCCTAGCGCCCACGAAAGAAAATGGCTCAAAACACAACATCGACACATCACATTTTTTCACAGAAAACAGAGGTGTTTTTTGCAAAGTGCCTACCTGTGGATTTTGGCCTCTAGCTCAGTCGGCACCTGGGGAAACCTAGCAAACCAGTGCATTTTTGAAAACTAGACACCTAGGGGAATCCAAGATGGGGTGACTTGTGGGGATCTGACCAGGTTCTGTTACCCAGAATCCTTTGAAAACCTCAGAATTTGACCAAAAAAAAACACTTTTTCCTCTCATTTCGGTGACAGAAAGTTCTGGAATCTGAGAGGAGCTACACATTTCCTTCCACCCAGCATTCCCCCAAGTCTCCCAATAAAAATGGTACCTCACTTGTGTGGGTAGGCCTAGCGCCCATGAAAGGAAATGGCCCAAAACACAAAGTGGACACATCAAATTTTTTACAGAAAACAGAGGTGTTTTTTACAAAGTGCCTACCTGTGGATTTTGGCCTCTAGCTCAGCCGGCACCTGGGGAAACCTAGCAAACCAGCACATTTTTGAAAGCTAGGCACCTAGGGGAATCCAAGATGGGGTGACTTGTGGGGATCTGACCAGGTTCTGTTACCCAGAATCCTTTGCACACATCAAAATTTGACCAAAAAAACACCTTTTCCTCTCATTTCGGTGCCAGAAAGTTCTGGAATCTGAGAGGAGCAACAAATTTCCTTCCACTCAACGTTCCTCCAAGACTCCCGATAAAAGTAGTACCTCACTTCTGTGGGTAGGCCTAGCGCCCGCGAAAGGAAATGGCCCAAAACACAACGTGGACACATCACATTTTTTCACAGAAAATAGAGGTGTTTTTTACAAAGTGTCTACCTGTGGATTTTGGCCTCTAGCTCAGCCGGCACCTGGGGAAACCTAGCAAACCAGCGCATTCTGAAAACTAGACACCTAGGGGAATCCAAGATGGGGTGACTTGTGGGGCTCTGACCAGGTTCTGTTACGCAGAATCATTTGCAAACCTCAAAATTTGGCCAATAAAACACCTTTTCCTCTCATTTCGGTGCCAGAAAGTTCTGGAATCTGAGAGGAGCAACAAATTTCCTTCCACTCAACGTTCCCCCAAGACTCCCGATAAAAGTAGTACCTCACTTCTGTGGGTAGGCCTAGCGCCCACGAAAGGAAATGGCCCAAAACACAACGTGGACACATGACATTTTTTCACAGAAAATAGAGGTGTTTTTTACAAAGTGTCTACCTGTGGATTTTGGCCTCTAGCTCAGCCGGCACCTGGGGAAACCTAGCAAACCAGCGCATTCTGAAAACTAGACACCTAGGGGAATCCAAGATGGGGTGACTTGTGGGGCTCTGACCAGGTTCTGTTACCCAGAATCATTTGCAAACCTCAAAATTTGGCCAATAAAACACTTTTTCCTCTCATTTCAGTGACAGAAAGTTCTGGAATCAGAGAAGAACCACAAATTTCCTTCCACCTAGCATTCCTCCAAGTCTCCCCATAAAAAAGGTACCTCACTTGTGTGGGTAGGCCTAGCGCCCATGAAAGGAAATGGCCCAAAACACAAAGTGGACACATCACATTTTTTACAGAAAACAGAGGTGTTTTTTACAAAGTGCCTACCTGTGGATTTTGGCCTCTAGCTCAGCCGGCACCTGGGGAAACCTAGCAAACCAGCACATTTTTGAAAGCTAGGCACCTAGGGGAATCCAAGATGGGGTGACTTGTGGGGATCTGACCAGGTTCTGTTACCCAGAATCCTTTGCACACATCAAAATTTGACCAAAAAAACACCTTTTCCTCTCATTTCGGTGCCAGAAAGTTCTGGAATCTGAGAGGAGCAACAAATTTCCTTCCACTCAACGTTCCCCCAAGACTCCCGATAAAAGTAGTACCTCACTTCTGTGGGTAGGCCTAGCGCCCGCGAAAGGAAATGGCCCAAAACACAACGTGGACACATCACATTTTTTCACAGAAAATAGAGGTGTTTTTTACAAAGTGTCTACCTGTGGATTTTGGCCTCTAGCTCAGCCGGCACCTGGGGAAACCTAGCAAACCAGCGCATTCTGAAAACTAGACACCTAGGGGAATCCAAGATGGGGTGACTTGTGGGGCTCTGACCAGGTTCTGTTACCCAGAATCATTTGCAAACCTCAAAATTTGGCCAATAAAACACTTTTTCCTCTCATTTCAGTGACAGAAAGTTCTGGAATCAGAGAGGAACCACAAATTTCCTTCCACCTAGCATTCCTCCAAGTCTCCCCATAAAAATGGTACCTCACTTGTGTGGGTAGGCCTAGCGCCTACAAAAGGAAATGGCTCAAAACACAACGTGGACACATCAAAATGATCAAATACAAAACTACCTGTTTTTGCAGGGGGGCGCCTGCGTTTTTGGTCTTGGGCTCATCTGCCTTCTATGGAAACCTACCAAACCCAGACATTTCTGAAAACTAGACACTGAAGGGAGTCCAGTGAGGTGTGACTTGCGCGGGTCCCCCAGATGTTTAGTTTTCAGATGTGTCTAGGTCTTGTGGATTTTTCTACATGGCAGCGTCCCAAAGTCCATAAAGTGCAGCCCTCACCATTGTAAGTGGGATGATTTTGAGAGTAAGTCATGGCCCAAATGTAAAACTAAAACCCAAAATAATCAAACGCCTTCTTGCTTGCTGTGGGATAAGATGTTTTAGAGTGCGGGGAGAGCTGAAAGACTGTTACCCCCTGGGGGCGTAACCAGGCCCATACTGATTGGTAGCCACCACCCCAATATTTTTTGTTTTTTTTTTAATTCCCTGGCATCTAGTAGACTTTCTGCCCCTCTGGGGTGTGGATCAGGGGTAATTGCCCCATCTGCCCACTAGTGGGCAGAACAACTTTGGCCCTATTTTTTTGGGGTGGGGGTATGGCCATACCCCCACCCTCTTATTTTTGGAAAAAACACTTCCCTGGCCTCTGGTGGGCTTTCTACCCCCCCTTGGGGCAGGAGGTCCTCCCAAAAGGGGAGCGACCCTTACCCAAGGGGCTGCCTCCCTAAAGAAAACACACGCATACACAAACATCAATCCTTGGTGCCTAAGTGGTTTCTGCCCCCATGGGGGCAGATTGGACTAACAAAAAATGGCTGATCTGCCCCCAAGGGGGGCAGAAATGGTCTATATACAATTTGCCCCCCAGGGGAGCGACCCTTGCCTAATGGGTCGCTCCCCATCTCTAAAAAAACAAACAAACAAATAACACCCAAACAAAATGTGCCCTGGCGCCTAGATTTTTCTGCCCCCCCTGGGGGCAGATCAGCCTAATAACAATAGGCCGACCTGCCCCCAGGGGGGGCAGAAATGGCCTAAAATAAATTTGCCCCCCCAACTCCCCTCGGGAGCGACCCTTGCCTACGGGGTCGCTCCCCTTGCGTGACATTGGCGCAAAAAAAAAATCCCCGGTGCCTAGTTGTTTCTGCCTCCTTGGGGGCAGATTGACCTAAAATCGGCCGATAAATGGTGTAAATACAATTTGCCCCCCCAGGGGAGCGACCCTTGCCTAATGGGTCGCTCCCCATCTCTAAAAAAACAAACAAACAAAACACAAAAACAAATTAGCCCTGGCGCCTAGAGGTTTCTGCCCCCTCTGGGGGCAGATCGGCCTAATAACAATAGGCCGATCTGCCCCCAGGGGGGGCAGAAATGGCCTAATATAAATTAGCCCCCCAACCCCGCCCGGGAGCGACCCTTGCCTACGGGGTCGCTCCCCTTGCGTGACATTGGCGCAAAAAAAAAATCCCCGGTGCCTAGTTGTGGGCAGATTGACCTAAAATCGGCCGATCTGCCCCCAAGGGGGGCATAAATAGTCTAAATACAATTTGCCCCCCAGGGGAGCGACCCTTGCCTAATGGGTCGATCCCCATCTCTAAAAAACAAACAAACAAAAAAAAACACAAACATTTTTTTGGCCCTGGCGCCTAGAGGTTTCTGCCCCCCCGGGGACAGATCGGCCTAATAACAATAGGCTGATCTGCCCCCAGGGGGGGCAGAAATGGCCTAAAATAAATTTGCCCCCCAACTCCCCAGGAGCGACCCTTGCCTACGGGGTCGCTCCCCTTGCATAACATTGGCGCAAAAAAAAATCCCCGGTGCCTAGTTGTTTCTGCCCCCTTGGGGGCAGATTGACCTAAAATCGGCCTATCTGCCCCCAAAGGGCCTAAATACAAGTTGCCCCTCCAGGGGAGCGACCCTTGCCTAAGGTGTCGCTCACCATCTGTAAAACAACAACAACAACAAAATAATCCCTGGTGCCTAGTGGTTTCTGCCCCCCTTGGGGGCAGATCGGCCTAATTAAAATAGGCTGATCTGCCCCCCAGGGGGGTAGAAATGGCCTAAAATAAATTTTCCCCCCAGGGGAACAACCCTTGCCTAAGGGGTCGCTCCCCTTGCGTGAAATTCACGAAGAAAAAAAACTCCCTGGTGTCTAGTGGTTTCTGTACCCCTTTGGGGCAGATTAGCCTCATAAAAATAGGCTAATCTGCCCCCAAGGGGGGCAGAAATGGCCTAAATATAATTTGCCCCTTGGGGAGCGACCCTTGCCTAAGGGGTCGCTCCGCACCTCTAAAAACAAACAAAAAAAAGATCCCTGGTGCCTAGAGGTTTCTGCCTCCCCTGGGGGCAGATTGGCCTAATAATAGGCCGATCTGCCCCCAGGGGTGGCAAAATAGGCCTTAAAAAAATGCCCCCCCTGGGAGCGACCCTTGCCCAAGGGGTCGCTCCCCTATGCCAATTTCCAAATAGAAAATAAATCCCTGGTGTCTAGTGGGCATTTCAAAAGCCGGATTGCTTTCAAATCCGGCTTTTGAAACGCTCAGAGAGACTTCAAAGGGAAGGAAATAAATTTCCTTCCCTTTGAAGCCTCTCCGGCCTCCTCCACGTGATCGGAAGAGAAATGTTTTGCATTTCTCTTCCGATTGCGCTGGAAGCTGAACTTTACAGTAACAGTGCGCGCTGACGTCACAGGGGGGACTGAGGGGGGTCGGGTGGAAGGGGAAGGGATTCCCCTTCCATCCACGACCAGGGGGTGTGGGTGGGGGGCCCATGGCTCCCCCCAGTTCCTGGGTGCAGGACGAGGTGATCTCGTCCAAGGCACCCGGGAACCGGTGCCTTGGATGAGATCACCTCGTCCAAGGCACCCAAGCGGTTAAAGGAGTTCGAGTAAGAGCTCAGAACTAGCCCATGAGTAGTGTGACCTTCACTCTGTTTCATACATACTTTACCTGATCGATTGTCTTTTTCTTTTTACATATTTTCCCAGATGGATTATTAGTCAAAGTATTGTTTACACTTACAGTAGGTGGTTTGATATTGTGTAGAATGTTTTTTTTTTTTAATTTAATAATGTGTTCTAGTAAACAGTGCAGTGACTTCACTATGGTTGTATTATATTATGGGTTGTTTATGCTAGAGAGTGAGAATATGCTTGTCATCAAGACAGGAAAACATGGAAACCAAGAACAATACCATGCTAGGAGTCTTATAATTAACAGTTAGCTATCTTTTGGAACCTCCCTAGACAAGGAAACGCTACATGAACTCATGCTATGTGCACTGATTTCCTGCAGAACATTAGGGGCTACATGCACCAAAGAAACAATTTGCGACTTGCAAATTGTGAGTCAGAGCGACTCAAGATTTGTGACTCACAAAACCGTATGTTTAACAGTGTCAATGACACTGTTTGTGATTTGCAATCTGTAGTTATGTCAACTAAACTGAATTCAAACATATCAGGTTTTATAGAAATGATGGAAGAATCAGTATAAATGAGAAGAGCTTGATTCACGGCCACTCCAATTGCTTGTGAAATCAGAAAAATAAAAACGGTAAACATGACTTCCTTATATGATATTCCCTAGAAGTGTTCATGCTTTACAAGCTTTAGCAAACCTCTGCTGGATTAAATTTCCATTTCACAAAATTATCTCAAGTATTTTACCTTCTATAGCTTTGTAGTAGAAAGAGACCAGAATCTCCACATTTGTCATTTGCATTGGTTTGTAGCAAGGACGAAGATTCAATCTTGGCGACTGGAAGTAATACATAAGTAGAAGGTTAAGGGTAGTGTTGAAAAGCACCAGAATTTGGTCACTTTGGCAAGTGATCACTGTAGGAATTATCAAGAGTGATGGGAAGGTTCTATAAGGTTACACTAATTTTTATCTTTGAAGTAAGTGAGGTTACAAGAAAGAACACTCATCCCCACTGGGCTTGTTGGAAGATCAAAAACTTGAGCCAAGTATAGCTATTTGACTTTCAAATCCAGTTGAAAATGAAAGCAATAGTTAAATCTCAAATGGTAATAACATGTAACAAATTAACAATATGCACACATCATCAGGCAATTAAAAACAAAACAAGGATTCCAATATGTTTTCTTCTTGATAATAAATAATTGCATCATTGGGACAAGAAGAAAGTTAAATGCTATTGGAGAAATTATTTAAGGTCCTCTGTGACCTGGTGGTGGGAAGCGTTCAAAGGACAGGGCCATTTGATACGAATATACTTATAATGGAGTGGCTGTTCATAAAATGTGTATAGGGAGAAACAGAGGGCCAGATGTATCAAGTTTCCCAATAGCAATTATCTGATTGCAATTTTTTGTGAATCGCAATTAAGTAATCGTTATTGGAATGTATGAAACCCAAGGAGTTTCATATAGCGATTCACAAGGGCTCGCAAATGGACCTACCTCATTAATATTTATGAGGAAGGTTGCAATTTGCGAGCCATTGCGAATCGCTACAATAACAGGGATGGTGGCCTGCTGGGCTCAGCAGACCACCATGTCTGTGGTTGCTTTTCAATAAAGCAATCTTTTATTTTTAAATGCAGCAAAAAGATAAATTAAATGTTTTCTTTTAATTTTTTTAAGAGTAGGCAGTTGTCCCTGGGACCACTACCTGCTCTTCAAAAATGTTTTCGTATGCATTCACAAAGTGGAAGGGAGCCCTTTGACACACCCCTTCCTAATACCGAATCAGTATGTAGTTGCAAATTTCATATATATCAAAATGCAGTTTGGCCCGTTTGCGATTGCAAAACTGTTTGATGCATCTGTCCCAAAATGGAATGAGAACAAGATCAGACCAGAGAGGAAACTACAAGATTTATGTTTACAATAATAGCTGGAAAGTTGAATACCAAAAAGAAAAACTGCAGATTAATAGAGACAGACAATTTTCGTGCTGGTTTACAAAAAGGATTAGTGATGACTTGAAGCAAAAGATTAATTTGCAGAAATATCTATGGAAGCCCACAAAAGGAGTCAAGGGAAAGTATAATCTTTGCCCAAACCCACAACAGTGCACCAAGGGAGATCCTGCAAATTTTCCATTTACATTACTCCTAGATCAAATAGGAAATGTGAGGCAAAAAAATGTAATCTCACTTTTCAAGTCACAGTTTGAAAAGAAAGTTTCCCCAATCTATAACTTGATTGTGCTGGTAACATAAAAGCATGTGTAACCTTCACTTGATATTCCTACCACCTTTGATTAGATATGTGGAAGGAAACTGTTGGTTTGATAAGCAGCATAAGGTCTTGCTTGTCCCTGTAGCATTAATTCAGGAGCTCAAAATGAACACATGGTTCTAACTAAGACGCACACTCTGCTGACTGATTGGGAACATATCAATCAGCCAATATGTAATTCAGGGATAAATCTGTCATATATTATAGGGAGGGAGACATATGGACTTATTGGAATATACTTCAGTGTTTCAATATTGAAACAAAAACACAAGTAATGGTCTTAAGAATGCTACGTGGAAGTGGGTCATTGACAATAGGGAATCAAACTTAGCAAGTCATGAATCCATTTAGGGTTTTGGGACAGTAATAGAAAGGAAGAAATCGTAGGCACAGAACACAGATCAGTGAGTAGGTCTGGCTTGAAGTTTGAGTACTGTCTAAAACAATAAAAAATCTACTGCAGTTAAAACATACCTTTTGCACCTGACATCCTTGGTGTGGTTTGCCCCCACCGTTTTGCCTTCTATCCTCCTGCTTTTGCTGCTGTTGCTTTTGCAGGCTTTAGGACTCTGCAAACATCACCACTGCTAACCAGTGCTAAGGTGCTTGTGCTCTTAAACAAAGAAATTGGCTTATGCCAAATCGGCATATTTAAGTTACCTGTAAGCCCCTAGTAAAGTGGTACTACATGTACCCTGGGCCTGTAACTCAAATGCTACTAGTGGGCCTGCATCACGTATTGTGCTACCCACTGAGGAAGCCTTTTCCAAACATGTTTCAGGCCTGCCATTGCACCCTGTGTGTGCAGTTTTAAATCTTTTGCCAGGCCTAAACATTCCTTTTTAATACATATAGGTCCCCTCTAGGGCAGACCCTAAACAGCCCAATAGGGCAGGGCGAAGTGTATTTAAAAAGCTGGATATGTACTTTCAACATTTACATGTCATGGTAGTGAAAAACATTTAAATTCATTTTTCACTTATGCAAGGGCTACCTCTCACACAGAATACCATTGGATTACCATATTGCATTTAATAAGTGCTAACTATTAACTGGAAGCAATTAGGAATGTTGAGTTTGGTCTCTAAAGAATTGTAATGTAAAACCCTCTTAAATGTGATGTCAGATTTTAAGTCACAATTCTGAAAATGCTACCTTTAGCATTTTCTTGTCCTAACCCTTTAGTGTCAGCAGCCTGTATTCTGGATAACATGACTAAGGCCCTCATTACAACCCTGGCGGTAAATGCCACCTACCGCTGTGCTGACGGCCGCTAACATACCGTCACCACGGCGGTATTCTGCTACGGGTAGTATGACCCACACAGAGAAATCTGCCACTATACAGACACCCACATAAGTCCGCCAGACCAAAGGTCAGTGATAAATTGGCAGTAACAAAACCCACACCGTTACGCCAACAGGAATACGCCCACAGTATCAGACTCACTGCAGCTGTTTTTGCGATCATGCATCCGGAGGGCCTCGCAGGAGTAGCAGGAGGACTGGACTCTGGTAAGTCAAATCTTTACTACTATCACCCCCCAACCTGCACGCCATCACATACCCCCACCCTCACTCCCATCACTCCACCACCTCACACATACCCCACTATCACAACCCGCCCATCCCAATACCAAGCCTTGCATGCCACAACAATCCATGGACCCCCATTACAGACCTACATGGACACCCATCTCCACAGCATGCCCAGTAGAGAGAATCACCTCGCCCACAAAATCACCATGCACACAAAGCAAAGCTGACAGAGAAATCACAACCATACAGGGAAACACAACAATGAACAAGATGGCACACGCAGATACAATAACATTGCATTTGCATCCCCACAGGACCCCTACTCAACGTCACCGGAGAGGACTTACCAGCAAGATCCAGTCCCCCCCAGAAGAGGCTCACAGTGACAACAGCAGCTCAGCACAGCTGGATCATGATGACCAACCTGGCCCATCGGGGACCCCTGGACAGTCGGTTACGCTGCCACAGTCCCAACTCACCACAAAGCCTCCCCCCTTGGGAAACACCACCACAGCACCCACCCAGCGGGCCCATGCCACTGTCCCCAGGACACATCAATCAGCAGTGTGTCCACCACTACAGAGACCCCAGGCAACCCCACAAACCCAGGACGATCAGGGACCTGGGGTCAGTGGCAGGGGGCACACAGTTCAGGGGCAGAGGCAGAGGACAACAGGGAAGCTGGGAGGACCACTTGCGACAGGGGGAGGACAGGCCCGGTGAACCCACTCTCCACGAGGCACTCACCAACATCCTGGGAGCATACCACCATTCCCAGGAGAGGATGGGCCAGATACTGGCCAAGTTGCAGGAAACCGAGTGGCTGTAGGAGGGATAGTACCTAGGGGTCAGGGAGGACCTCAAACACATCTGCATCATCCTGGTCACCATTGCAGGGGTGCTGGCAGACATGGCCAACACCATGATGGAGGCAGTGGCACACCAACGGGCCCCTGACACTGGCCACACCGAAGATCAGCCCTCCACCTCTGCTGGCGCTAGTGGACAGGAGGCCCCGCCACAGGAACAACAGGCCTCCAGCACCCCACCCCCTGCAGAAGGAGAACCACCCCGCAAATGGTCCCTGCGATCCAGGCAGAAGCCAGAGAACATTGCCAAGACCCCCACCAGGAAATAAGACTCTCCGGATTGTCTCCATTCTGTCCCACTCTGTCACCCTGTCCACCTTGAACTGCCATTGCCTCCCTTCCTATGCCCCCTTGGACAATGCACCTGTGATACCAAAATGTACTGGACTCTAATTTGACATTCCTCCACCATCACCCCAGCCCATTGCACATCCCCCTCTACTTACTACTAAATACAAATCTGGAGTCTGTCAAATGATTCAAATATGTATTAGTACAACATTATCAAAGCATTGCAAGTCATATGTACAGTGAAATTTACATTGGAATGACCTTTAGTGGGCAGCATTAAACATACCAGGAACCAGAGTGGGACACAGAGATCTGAAAATAGAGATGCCAATAGGTACAGTAAGTGGCCACAGACATAGGGAAATCAGGCTGCCATGTACAATGTCCAACAGAAAACTGAAATGTAAATTGAAGTTACATTGTCTTACCTGTGTGTCACTGGAAGTACTGCTGTATTATATTACTTCTGTTGTCCATATCTTCTTCTTCTGCCTACTCTTCCTCACTGTCCACAGGCTCCACCGCTGCCACAAGACCATCTCCAGGCTCATATTCCTGCAGAAAAGGCACCTGGCATCTCAAGGCCAGATTGTGCAACATGCAACATGCAAAGACGATCTGGCACACCTTCTTGGATGAGTAGTACAGGGATCCACCTGTCAGATGGAGGCACCGGAACCTGGACTTCAGGAGGCCAAAAGTTCTTTCAATGATCCTCCTTGTTCGCCCATGTGCCTCACTGTAACGTTCCTCTGCCCTTGTCCTGGCATTCCTCACTGGGGTCAGTAGCCATGAGAGGTTGTGGTAACCAGAGTCACCTACAAATATCGAGGGATACCTGTTAGACACACAGTAACCCTTAGGGACAACCCCACACCCAGACACCAAATTATACTGGGTGGGGACCTTGGCCTCACCTAATAGCCACACCCGGTGCCTCTGGAGTTGGCCCATCACTTATGGAATGCTGCTATTCCTCAAGATAAAAGCATCATGCACAGAGCCAGGATACTTGCCATTCACATGGGAGATGTACTGGTCCGCCAAACACACCATCTGCACATTCATAGAGTGATACCTTTTTCTATTCCTGAACACTTGTTCATTTCTCTGGGGGGGGGGACAAATGCCACATGTGTACCATCAGTGGCACCAATGATGTTGGGGATATGTCCCAGGGCATAAAAGTCAGCTTTCACTGTGGCCAAATCCTCCACCTGGGGGAATACGATGTACCTGCGCATGTGTTTCAGCAGGGTTGACAATACTCTGGTCAACACGTTGGAGAGCATTGGCTGAGACATCCCTGATGCCATGGCAACTGTTGTTTGGAAGGAACCACTTGCCAGAAAATGGAGCACTGACAGGACCTGTACTAGATGGGGGATACCTGTGGGCTGGCGTATAGCTGACATCAGGTCTGGCTCCAATTGGGCACACAGTTCTTGGATTGTGGCCAGATCAAGTCTGTATTTTAGGATAATATGTCTGTCTTCCATTGTCGCAAGGTCCACCAGGGGTCTGTACACCGGAGGATGCCGCCATCTCATATTCATCCTCAGCGGTTGAAGCCTGTGGAGGAAAACGATGAGCAGAGGGTCATATTCAAACATCAATTGAAATATTGATGCATCTTTTCCTTTACAGAACCTGTATGTGTATCCGAGAGTCAGTTGCTGTGCCAATGTCTTCTGTGACACAGTTAGGTGCCGTGCCCTGTGCCCCCCTGAAATGGCGGCTGCCTGACCTGTGAGAAGGGACAAGTGGAAATGAGGTAATTCCGCTGGCATTGTGCGCCGTTGCGGTAGGCGGTCGACGACCGCCACGCAACTTCGCATTGGTTAAAATTGGGCCCTATGGGTTCCAGGAGCCAATGGCGATGTACGCCGGCGGTGATGGTATGCACCGCCGCGGACGTGACCGCCATTTTCTATCTATTCACTCACTTGCTACCTGACCTTTAACAGGAGAGAACCAACACTGCAAGTGCTGCTGTGACCTGTGTCTGGAAGCGACAATGGATCATGTGTCTGGGGAGGAGTTGGAGAAACTGGTGGATGGGGTCCTACCCCAGTACATGTTACTCTGCGGTTCTCCAGACAAACAGGTGAGTACACTGTGAGCATGATGCGTGGGCCATGAATGTATGGATTGCTGTGTGTGTAAGCCACATGTGGGGGGGCTGAGGCTTCCTAGCCAGAGTGCTGCATGTATGGTGGTCAATGTATGTGTGTCAGGGGATGGGAGGGATCTGGTGGGCCATGAGTGTGACGGTCCGGACGGTTAACTAATTACTTTTTCTGCTGTCTTTTCCATGCAGGTCAGCGCCCATCAGAAAAAGGGTATTTGGCGTGCCATCGCCAAGGAGGTGCAGACACTGGGGGTCTTTGACAGGCAGAGCACCCACTGCCGCAAACGGTGGGAGGACCTGCGCCGCTGGGCAAGGAAGACAGTGGAGGCCCAGCTGGGGCTGGCTCCCAACGTGGAAGGGGTGCCCGGCATACCTTGACCCCCCTGATCTTCCGCATCCTGGCGGTGGCATATCCGGAGTTGGATGGGCACTTGAAGGCATCACAGCAGCCACAAGGGGTGAGTACAGATTCAGAATCATGACTGTGCGCACGTTAAGGTTTACCTGGGTGGGGGATGTGAGCTGTGGGTGCCCCTAGGCCAGGGCGAACATGGCAGGGTAGGTCCCTTGTTGGACAGGTTCTGAAGCACTTCTACCCCAATAGTGTTAGTGGGCATCTACTACTGGGCAGGTTCCTGTGGGTTTCAGGTGTGCAGCTAATGGCAAAAGGCATTGTACCCCATGGGCTGGTGACTATCTCAGTAACTGGTAGTGAATGGCCTAGTGCATAGGGCTGCTCCCTGTGTGCTGTGTACACCAACGGTACTGGTGTTGCTGGCATTGACCAAGTGTCCTCTGTCTCTCCCCCCCTTTTTGCTTTGTCACCCTGGCCTTGTGTGCATTAGCATAATCTGACAGAGGAGCAGAGGCACCGGCGACGGAGAGAGCTGCATCCCACATGGGCCTGGAGGCTGAATCCACCGAGGATGAGGGCACCGGTGGGACGGAGGGCGAGGGGAGCACCACGACGGGGACAGGAGGGGACACCACAGACAGTGAGTCCTCCTCCGATGGAAGCTCCCTGGCAGTGGTGGACACCTCTGTGCTCACCCCAACAACAGATGCAGCTGCACCCCCCTACCAGCACCACCCTCCCAGCAACCCCTCAGCGTGTTTCCCGTGCCCGCTCACCCAGGAGGGTGGGCATGTCCTTCACACCAGGCACCTCAGGCCCTGCCCCAGTCAGCCCTGCTGCCCTCAGTGAGGAGGCTATTGACCACCTGAGATTCCTCACTGTTGGGCAGTCAACCATACTGCATGCTATCCAGTGTGTCAAGAGGCATTTGCAACAAACAAATGCATACCTGGAGGGTATTCACTCTGGTGTGGCGGCCCAACAGAGAGCATTTCAGGCTCTGGACTCAGCAATGATGGCAGCCCTTGTCCCTGTCTCTAGCTTCCTCCCTCCAACTTCCTCTACCCAGTCCCAGTCCCCTCAATCCCAGCCTATCCCAAGCACACCTTCAGACCAGCATTCACCAAAAACAACACACAAAAGTGGCTATGGCAAACACAAGCACCACACTTCATCTCACAGGCACTCACACAAACATTATCCCCATGCAGACACACCAACATCCACTACCTCCACTGTGTCCCCCTTCTCCTCGTCATCCACCTCCCTCCCAGTAGCGTCTCCACTGACACCTGCATGCACTACATTCTCATCCACTACCTCCAACACCAGCACGCCCATCACAACACACCCCTCACTGGCAGTCACCACCCCCCCATCCATGCACACATCCCCTGTGTCCTCTCTCACTGTGTCTGTGACCCCTCCTCTCAAAGTACACAAACGCAAGCACCCATCCACCCAACAGCCATCCACCTCACAACAGCATCCAGCCCATGCACCTGCACCCAAACTCTGCAGACAGACACCTCCTACAACCACTCCCTCTTCCTCC
The DNA here is from genome assembly GCF_031143425.1 of Pleurodeles waltl. Lineage (NCBI taxonomy): Eukaryota > Metazoa > Chordata > Amphibia > Caudata > Salamandridae > Pleurodeles > Pleurodeles waltl. The sequence continues at coordinate 525,366,979 of NC_090442.1, forward strand.
ACTCCCAAGCCCTCTCCCTCTTCCCCCCAGTGTCCCTAAGAAGCTTTTCCTGGCAAACAATGACCTCTTCCCTAACCCTCCCCCGTCCTTCCCCTTGGGCCAGAACCCACCCCAGCACCTCGGCCACCAAGTCGACGTCCGCTGTGGTTCCTGCCGCTATCAGAGGCTCAAAGGGGGCACCCGTCAGCCCAGCCAGTGTGACACCAACCCCTGCCAAGGCCAAAACCATTCCTCCACCTGGCAAGGTGAAGAGGGGGACAGCATCCAGCAAGGGAAAGCAGCCACAACCACCCAGCAAGGCCACCTCAAAGACTTCAGCTGCCAGACCCAAGGTCACACCACCATCTGCCAAGGTGAGGAAGGGGCACAAAACACCAGGCAAGGCACTTCAGCCGTCTGAGGCTGCAGGTGAAGGCCTGGTGGCTACCAGCAAAACCGCCAGCACCGCCACCTGCGCCACTGCCAGCACCACCACCAGCCCTGCCACAAGCACCGCCACCTGCACCACTGCAAGGACCAATACTGTCAGCAGCAGCAGCCCCAGTGGGCAGCCGTCCGAGGCTGCATGAGAAAGGCTGGATCCTCCCTCCACCACTAGCAGCACCAGCACCATGGCCAGCACCGCCACCTGCACCTCCGCTAACACCACCGCAGGCACCACCGCAAGCTCCGCCACCTGCACCGCTGACAGTAGCACCACTACCAGCAGCAGCAGCCCCAGTGGGCATCTGTCCGAGGCGGCAGGAGAAGGGCTGGAGCCTCCCTCCACCACTGGCAGCACCCCTACCAGCACTGACACTACCACCAGTTTGAAGCCGTAGCCGCCGCTGGATGGAGTCTAGCCCTGCCTCCATGGACTAGCATGCAACCTAGTCCCTGCAAATCTCGTGCCTCAGACACCCTGGTGAGGGACTGTGAACTGCCACACCCCACGTGTTGCATCTCAGGGTACAAAGCCCCCTCCAGAACCAGTGGAGATATGCATCCACTCACCCTATCCTTGGCAGGATGAAGCACAGTGAGCACCAAGCCCCCTCCAGAACCAGTGGAAGAAGGCATCCATTCACCCTATCCTTGGCAGGATGAAGCACACTGGGCACAAAGCCCCCTCCAGAACCAGTGGAGATATACATCCACTCACCCTATCCTTGGCAGGATGAAGCACACTGGACACCAAGCCCCCTCCAGAACCAGTGGAAGAAGGCATCCACTCACTCTATCCTTGGCAGCATGAAGCACTCTGGGCACAAAGCCCCCTCCAGAACCAGTGGAGATATACATCCACTCACCCTATCCTTGGCAGGATGAAGCACACTGGGCACCAAGCCCCCTCCAGAACCAGTGGAAATATGCATCCACTCACCCTATCCTTGGCAGAAGGAGGCACACTGGGCACAAAGCCCCCTCCAGAACCAGTGAAAGAAGGCATCCACTCACCCTATCCTTGGCAGGATGAAGCACACTGGGCACAAAGCCCCTCCAGAACCAGTGGAGATATGCATCCACTTGAGAGACTGTGGCATTGCACTCCCCAGGACCAAGCAGTGGGCAAACCACCCACTAGAGAGACTGTGGCTTTGCACTCCCCAGGACCAAGCAGTGGGAAAACCACCCACTTGAGAGACTGTGGCTTTGCACTCCCCATCACCAAGCAGTGGGCAGACCACCCACTTGAGAGACAGTGGCTTTGCACTCCCCAGGACCAAGTAGTGGGCACATCACCCACTAGCGAGACTGTGGCTTTGCACACCCCAGGACCAAGCAGTAGGCACACCACCCACTTGAGAGACTGTGGCCTTGCACTCCCCAGGACATCGCTGTGGGCATTGAGCCCCCTCCAGGAGCAGTGGCGTTATTCCATCCTCCGGCTGAGGTGCCTGTGTGTTTTTGACCTGATGCCCCTGCAGTGTTCTCTCCATATTGAGGCAGGAGTCAAGTGTGGGCTTGGCCTATGGGTTTTGGCCCAGTGGCACACGGACATTTTGAGTGGACAATGTACCGCCTTATGTACATATTGTATATTTCTGTAAATACTGTTTTTCAAATTAGTACGTAAATCTGACTATTTCTAAAATATCACTGATTTGACTCTGTTCCTTTTGTCCTTGCGTTCTTCCAGGGGCTTACGGGGTGTAAATGTAATGTTGATGCATGTGTTTGTGTGTATGGTGTTGTGGGCGAGGGTGGGGCTGCGGGTGTTGCGTGTGTGTGTGTCACTCTTTTTTTCCTCCCCTCCTCCCCTGTGTACTAGGTGCAGTACTCACCGTAGTTGTCGCTGCTGCCGTTCGTACTCCTGGTAGATGAGGAGGTAGACCAGCATGGGCAGGACGTGCAGCTCGGACTCCATGGCATCCTGGTTCTTCGTTGAGTGTCGAGAGGTGAGTGGTTCCCCTTCTGTGTAGTGTTTCCGCCATACTTTAGATGGCATTGGTACCGCCCCCAAAAAGCTGGCAGAGGGGCGGTTTGTGATGGGGTGGGCGGTACATTGACTTCCGCCTGTCTGTTGGCGGTTACCACTGCAGTGTTTGTTGCTACCGCTGTGGCGATCCGAGTGGTAAAGTTGCTGTATGTGTTGGCAGTTTCTGCCATGGTCATGATCCCATTTTTTTTACCTCTGGCCTGTTGGTTGTAATACCACTGCTTTAACACCGACCGCCACGGTTGTAATGAGGGCCTAAGTGTAGCTGGCAGTTGGGCTATGTGTACTGCTCCCAAGCAGAGAAACAAAAGGGGAATAGGTGTTCGCTGAATGGGCAATCTCTGACTTGATATGAGGGAAGGAGCTGTCACCTACCACACATGCACATTAAAAGCCTTTTGCACACTCACAAAGGGTTTGACACTAGTCTTTTGTGACCTCAAACAAGATGCAGCCAGGGAAGCGATGCAGGAAATACCTAGCACCTCTGAGGTGGAAACCTCCAGGACCTTCTTCTACTTCAATATGGTCACCAGGTATAAATTTTGGACCCTAAGACCCAACTCTTCAGTATCTCGGGACCTGTGGAATACTCAGAAGGGCTGCTGTGCTGCTTTGTAAGAAGGACTGCTACTCTGCTACCCGGCTTCTCTGCTGCCCTGCAGCCTGAATGAAAATTACTGGACCTGCACCTTGAACCCAGGACCACAAGAATAACTCCAAAGGGTAGATGGCTGGCCTCCTCAGCAGAGCCTCTGTGGCAGAAGAGCCTCCAACCACTTTGAACCCAGCACCCAGTCTCTGTCTGCTGTGAGTCCTACCCACCAAGTGGGTCTTAGACCCCTGGAAGTGGGTCAGAAGTTGCTCTGCCAGCCCCTATGTTGTCAAAGCAGAACCTACACAGTCTCACTGCACTGCATCAGAACCACCGATAGGCCATGCATCCCCGATGCAGGACCATGCAGCTGTTCAGAACCACCACTGCATGACACAACCTTTCTGCAGGACCTCACATCACACCCTGCACCTCCTCAGCACCACAGCTGCATGGTGCATCCTCAATGCATTGCAGACCTGCAGCTCCCCTGAATCACTGCTGCACTATGCATCCTCAACGCAGGACCTCACATCGCAGCATATTGGAACCATTTATGACTAATTTGTGCTGTGGGAACTCACAAAGCTCTGCAAATGAGGATTTAAGGTGCTTCTGAGGGCCTAACCTAGGTCCTGTATTTGGCCCACGCTCCTTCGTGGTCAGCCTCAAATTGTAACTTTGTCCTGGTCTGGCGCAACTAGATAAAAACAGTTGATGCTTTTGCTTTCAGGCAATATTTTCACTTAAATCTTTAAAACTGTATATCTCCAGTTCTACTGATTGCATTTTTGTAATTTTGGCCTCAATTTATTAAGTTTTACTCTACTTTTCTAATTCAGTGTGGTATTTGTCTTGTGCTGTGTTTTCACTTTATTACTGTTTAAAATGCTGCATCAATACTTTACACATTGCCTCTAAGATAAACCTGACTACTTTTGTGTCAGGCTACCAGAGAGTTAAGCACAGGTTAATTTGGGGTTTACTTTTGTTTCACCCTGACATACACTGAGGTTGCGGCTTGTGTAGAGTTTCACACCCCTCAACGAGTAACCCAATGTCCTACAATAACAAAACAAAAAAAATCACATAAAGTATCCATAAGATAAGTACTTAGGGCCTTTTGTGAGGTTGTCAGGCCGAACGTCAGACTCCCAGCCCTGTAGATAGGAAACCAACACTTAGCTGGTGGTCTCCCCCCAGGCCAATGCCAAGGTTTCCACTAGGCTGACTGACAGAAACCTCAGAAATCTTTCCGGTCAGCCCACTGTAAACTGTGCAGCGGCATTAGCCTTGGCTCCTCATGGAGTCAAGGCCAATGCCATTGCATAGAGGGTGCCCCAGCACCCTCGGAATGCACATTGTCTGCTGTAGCAGACAGTGTACATTCCAGGGGTGTTGGGCAGGGGTCCCCCTGTGGCCCCCAGCATTGGCTTACCACCAGCCTTTTCATGGCGGGGTCCCCACCGTGAATAGGCTGGCGGAAAGTGAAGCTGTGATCAGCTTGTCAGTGCTGCGTAAGCACCGCTGTGACGACTTCAACCACCGCCTACCCATCGGGAACCTTGCAACTGGGGGTGGCGGCAGTCCTCTGGCGGTCCACCCACCAGAGTCGTCATTTGGTAGTCCAACCGCCAGGAGCATGGTGGCCCGACTACCACTGCAAGTCTAAAGACTGCTAGACTTTTAATGAGGGCCTTATTGTGTGATAAATTAGAGTGCTTCTCGGATGGAAAACAGTCCTTCATGCATTTCAATACAAGCCCTGGATAGGAGGTGGAATGACATACTGAACAGAGAAAGCATGAAATGAGAGAAATACTAGTTGGAGTAGAACCAAAGCCTGTTCTAAGTATATTTTAAAGCATTTGGAAACCTAGGTTATACAGACAACTGCTCTGTTAATCAGACCTAAAAAAAAATCACCTTGGGCCACAATTTCAACCTATACAAATGTAACCCTCTTCATGGATAGTTGAAGCAAAATTGCTCATAAACACTGAACATTAATTTGAAAATGGGACAAAAAGGGCAAACGATCTAACAAGAGAAGAACAGTAGTAAGCGGATTCTTAATCGTGACATTATTATTTCTATAAATTTGCGAGAATAATTACGAATAATTTAATTGAGAAACAAATCTCACAGGCCTGCACATTATGTGGAATCTCTGAAGTGCCATACTGCTTTTCATATGTAATTGGATAATTCTTATTTTTCTTTCCCTTTTTAATCAATCAAACGTACAACGTTCCAATACCAAAGGCCATGGCTTCTCACTCAAATGGTTGTAGCGAATACACCTTTTTTGTGTAATTGTCTTTGTATAAATGTCTTATGTCCATCTATGCCAAACGGTAGAGAGAGCAGCATTTACCCTCATATCCTGCCTTTGTTTTTCTATTTATGAAACGTAAATAGCTTTGTCGCAATGGCAAGGGCAGAATTGTTATCTACGTTTCAGCGCGGCTGTGTGGACAACTATGTTCTTTCACTTGTAGACATGTAAATAATTCAGTTAAATAGACAAAGGCGAGCAATTTTGCATACTTCATTAAATGTCTAACCTTAATATTTCGACATTCTATAGAAATCGCAAGTCCCAAATATGATTAATATTTTCTGCTCCACGCTACCTTTCTCTTGGCTCCCGCTGCTGCAGCACATATGTCAGTTCTGCTCATTAGCAGACATAACGAGAAGCCTTGTCATGGCCATCTTGTCCACATCTATTTTGTTAATGTGTCCCTCCAGCCAGTCGCTTGATTGTGTTCCACGCCATGGAACATGCCGCCTTTTGGAAGACTGACAAAGAGGCAGGTATTTGTTTACGTCGCATCGCAGCATGATTGTCTCGTTTCATGGCTCATGCACAACTTTTCGCGCCTAGCTCAGGCCATTTTTTTCCTACTTAGCGGCAACATACTTTTTTGCTATTCTTATGCAACCGTCGCAGAATAGAAAATTATGTTTACTCCTGACGTTTTTACTTCTTGTACATATGACTTCATATTGCTCAAAGCTTGTGTTTTCATTAGTGAAATGTCATCGTTAGCTGTCGCGAACAGTAGAATGCGAATGACTGGCTGGTTGTTGATATGCTTTGCAACGATGTAGAGATTCTGACACTCAACAGCGTTTCCTTTGTCAGTAACTTCACGGATGATTTAAGATCCTTTAGAACAAGACGTGTGATTGATTTGTAATTGTCGCCCACAATCTGCTTGGACATCATCCGACGGTGGCTGTTACAAGGGATCATGCATTGCTCATTTCTTCCATGTCCTGGTTTGGATAAAACCATCGAGCCGAGGAGAGAACATATGTTCTTTGTGTTACAGAATAGTTGACTTTCACGTTCACAAGGCTGACACACACACACGTGTTGGCACAGATACGATGGTCTTTTTAATACACAAAGCAAAACAGTTTCAATGTCATGACTCATACACACAAGATTGTCGGACAGATGGAGGCAAAATATCTCATAGCAGCTTCCCGCATTCCCGCTGTTACGTGGCTTTGGCTTACTAGCACAGACCCTCTTATCGCCTACTGTCATATAAAGATGCTGCATCATCCGAAAATACAAAGAGGGTTTTTCCTGTGGCAACGCAGTGCACCTTTGTTACTCACTCCTACTGTACACATTTGATTCTCACAGACGCAGATAAGATAGTCAACAAGAAGCACAATAGGAGCCACCTTACCTTCAGATCATAGGCACTGGAAGTCAGGGTGGGGGCGGGGAATTGCTGCAGCACCCCCAAAATAACTATGCTGGAGTTCAGACAAGTGAGCAATAAAGAGCCCTTTAAATATTGGTTTTAGCTTGTGGCATTTGCTATGATTTCAAGACAGAGGTCACTTCTCAAGTAATGTCTTTGACAAATTGCTGCTTATTTTTAGGTCGAGCGTGCAAGCCCTGTTGTAAATCTTGTGTGCTTTTAACCACCTGCACTGCATGCCCATCACCTTCACTCGTTTGTGGGCTTGCCTTTCAAAGATCCTTTGTTATCATTGGTAAATGCTTTACATCTGTCCCTCCATGGTGCAGTTTTGTTACCGCCTTGCAGACATGGATAATTGCACGATTGTGGATAAGTTTGACCGTGAGTAAACATATTTCCTTTTGTGTCTTTCCTTCGTGCTCATGGTGGCCATGGCGCTTTGAATTGGCTCGCTTATACCAACTGTTTTACTTTTCATTTTCAATTTATGTGGCAAGAAAAGTACAGTTAGGAATTTGCAATGCTAATAGCTCTAACTAGAACAAATGTGAGACCCATTGCATTGTAAATGTTTGTTTTAACTGCTGATTGTATTTACTTTTCTTTCTCTGACTGCAAAGAGAGATATTGTAAGTGAGTTTTGCCAAACTCCTGCTGCCACAGAATGAGGGAGTGTGAACGACAGTGCTGTGGCATGTCATTTTTCGTCTAACCCTCAAAATTTAAATACCTGTAAATAAAGTATACCAATATTTCAAAATAGATTAGCAGTTAGGAAAGCACAAACGCAGCACATTTTTTTTTTTTTTAATTCTGAAGTGTGCTTGAAACATAGATTTTAATTGGATTCAAACAAATCTAAATGCTTTACTTGGGGAGATGCAAATAGTAAATATTCACAATATCAGACATCATCTTTTGTGTGCCATTTAGTTTTATCTGTAAACAGCTGTCTTTGAATGACATTCTGCTACCACACTGTGCTTCAGTAATATATTTTAAACAGTGTGTTCCAAAAAGCACCACCAGCTACGTACCACATGCTTACCAGGCTCCTGCTGCATGGGTGTGGCTCCTTTGCTACTCATTGTATGTTAGTCAGATTTTCACAATCCATATGACTTCAGTGATTGAACATTGTTGGCAGCATCCCTACTCTGAAATGTGTTCCAGCACCATTGCTTCAGACTACCTTTGGATCAGAGAGATCACTAAAATAAGCAGAAATACCAATATAGGTTATACATTGCAGCTCTCCTGCACATGTAACTGATTGTAATATTTACAATTTCTTTGGATCAAATCACTATTGTATTCACCTGGTTATTTGATATAACACCAACAAATCAGTTTTTAAATTGGAAACGAATTCATAATGATTTTGTACCAAGCAGGGTCTCTTGTCCTTCCCCAGACTCCACCATGTTATGGTTAAATTATTTCTGGTGCAATAGAATATAGTATGTAGAAATTTACATTATTGATGAAATTACAAGCGCTATGTTTATTTCGTAGCAGCCTTCGTGGGATTACCATGAAAGCTGCAATCAGGGGTCCACAACCATCCACAATGAAAAAATAATTGAGAAATAGTCTTTTCTATGATTCAGACACACAACCAAGCACAAGAAAGAACAGATATGTGTTCAAATAGAGCAACGTATTCACAGGTAACCTGGCATACAGGAGTGGCAAACAGAGACACTCACAGAAAACGTATTTATAAGAGCCAGCTCTCGAAGAGAAAACACAAATCATAGTGCACTCACAGCATGCAATGTTCTCTGAGTAACAGACATGAACCTCAAACACCTACCACCCTGAAGGGGATGAGCCCCCACCCTTTACTTCCATGAGTTGGTATGTGTTAGACCTGACCTTAGGGTGGTCATTCCCAACTTTTTGCCTGCCTTCCTCCACCTTTTTGCTACTGTTTTGCTGGTTTTAGGACTCTGCACACTTTACCACTGCTAACCAGTGCTAAAGTGCATATGCTCTCTCCCCTACAACATGGTGACATTGTCTCATGCTCAATTGGCATATTTAATTTCTTTGCAAGTCTCTAGTAAAGTGCACTGCATGTGCCCAGGGTATGTAAATCAAATGCTACTAGTGGGCCTGCTGCAACGATTGTGCCACCCACATAAGTAGCCCCTTAACCATGTCTCAGGCCTGCCATTGCAAGGCCTGTGTGTGCAGTTTCACTGCCACTTCGACTTGGCATTTAAAAGTACTTGCGAGCCTTAAACTCCCCTTTTTCTACATATAAGCCACCCCTAAGGTAGGCCCTAGGTAACCCAGAGGGTGGGGCGCTGTGTGGTTAAGAGGCAGGACATATATCTGTGTTTTATATGTCCTGGTTGTGGAAAACTCCTAAATTTGTTTTCCACTGCTGCTCCTTTCATAGACTAACATTAAGGCTGCCCTCATAGATTGTTTGAGTGGTAGATTCTGATCAGAAAGGGATAGGCAGGTCTTATTTAGTATAGCCAGAATGGCAATACAAAATCCTGCTGACTGGTGAGGTTGGATTTTATATTACTATTTTTGAAATGCCATTTTCAGGAAGTGAGCATTTCTCTGCAATTAAAATCCTCCTGTGCCTTACAGCCTGTCTCCAATCCACTTCTGGGCTGGGCTGGTTGACAGCTCCCTTGTGCATTTCACCCAGACAACCACAAACACATGATGCTCAGACCCACCTGCACAGTTTGCATACTGAATGAGTCTCCCTGGGCTGGAAGGGTGGAGGGCCTGACACTTACATTTGAAAGGACAGTGGCCTGCCCACACACACAAAACTGCCAAACACCCTACTGGGACCCTGGCAGACAGGGTTGTACTGAAAGGGGACCTTGCACACTTCGAAACCACTCTTTGAAGTCTCCCCTACTTCAAAGACACTTTTAGGTATTTAAACCGGGTCCCTGACCCTACCAACTTAGGCACTTCTTGGGACAGACACTCTGCACCAGAACCTGCAACCTGCCAAGGGAAGCTGCCTGGCTGCCCAGAGGACTCACCTGGACTGCTTTGCTGTAAAGGACTGCTGCCTTGCTGGCCTCTGGCTCTACTGAGAAGTGCTATCCAAGGGCTTGGACTGAGCTTGCCTCTTGTTTCCTGAAACCTCATGGCCAAAAAGACTTAATCTCTGCAAAGAAACTCCTTGTGCAGTGAAAATCGACACACAGCCTGCCTGAATCGACGTTCAACCTGTCCAGCGGTGAGAAAATAACAGCATTTCCGAACCGGAATGGAACAGCCGGCTCCCCGAGTGGAGATCGACGCAGCGCCCATGTTGTGACTAGAACTTCGACACACAGCCTACCGGATCAACGCATCGCTGAGTTGAAATGACACAGTCCAACTTCCTGCGAGAGGAATCGATGCAGCGCCGTGCGGCAGAAACTCTGCTGCATCGGCCACCGGATCAACGCAACAGCTGTGACATCGTCCCGCACACCAAGGACTTCCATGCATCATCCCTGGGCATCAAAAGACCCTGCATCCCAGAGAGGATTTAAACTTGCATGCCGGAATTCGACACAAAGCCCTTGCCGCGTGGAAAAGAATCAACGCATCATATGTGTGCGCCCAGAAATCCAACACACACCTACCATTTTGCACGCATCTCCTCCTCTGCGGTCTTCGTGCATGTAATTCTGATGCAAACCAGGTACTTTGTGCTTGCAAGAAACAATTGTTGCTTTTAAGAACTAAAGACTCTTCTTATCATGGGGTGTGGCTTGAGGAACCAACATGGCGGATGCCTGGGAGAGGAGCTCCGCTACGCCACTCATGTATCCTGAGTGAAGCGACGGGCACACAAGGAGATGCAAGCAATGGGCGGCACAGAAGGAAAGCTGAGGAGCGGTGTCATCGGGCACCAGCTCCTGTTTTCTCCCCGATGACTGCTGGTGGCCGAGACGTCTTTCAGCTGCAGCGTGGCCCAGGAGGCGAAATGGCGCACTGAGCACGGGACTGACCGGCGGTACCAATAGGACCGCCTCGCAGCTTGACGCCCGACTGGGATCAAGCGAACGGCATCGGTGGAGGTGAAGAGCGGTGGTGCCCCGGGCATTGAGTCCGCAGATTGACTCGGGCGGAGTGAGTGACGCTCTTGGCAGGAAAACCACCTATGGCTTCGGAGCACACTGGGTATGCGGGAGCTCCCCTGCTGAGGCAACAGGAAGTGGGGGGGGTTCCTTGAGGTGCCTGGGCCTTGCAGATCGGGCTCTCTGATTGGAGGGCAGTTGTGGGTGTGGCCGGCTGCTGGGTCCATTGCAGCACCTACCTGGCAGAAGAGCTGCAGCACAGGGGATGCATGTCCGGGGCCTGCGCCGGCATGCCTGGGTGATGCAGCTGCCCTGACCCGCTCTGTCGTACTATTGGCTATCTGTGGAATTGTGCCACCAGTTGCCGTAGTGAAGCCATCGGACATGTCCTACTGAGCAGGTATGACTTGAAGCAGCTACGTATGTTAGGGCCCCCTGGCTCTGGCAATAGAATACCGCAGGGCCTGTTGATGAGACAGGTGTGCTGACGTTAGGGAGCTGGACTTTGGAAGACGCTCTGGCTGACTACTCCTGGGGGTGGAACACCCTTATATTTCTGTCTCTAGCCAATGAGAAAATCATCAACAGCTCAGCCCCCCTGCTGCTATATCCCCATAAAAGTTATACTCTGCAGTGCAGGGTGCTGACGAGTGGACATGGGACACATTGCACCGCTTCATCAACTCCCAGACAATGCTGCGCTGCGAGCCATGGGAGCCAGCATACTGGGGGGCAGCAGCCTACATCACAACATCGAGGGTCCCCACCACAATCAACGATAGCCATGGCTAATGCGGAACGCCCCAGCACACTAGAGGGCAAGATAGACGCTGTACTGCTGGCCATTGACAACACACAGACCTCACTAGAGTCCATAATAGACACCGTTTCCTCAGATCTGGGTCTACTGCATGCAGATCATAGAAAGCTGGCATACAAGTTTACACTGGTGGAGCAAAATGTCATGACATTGCCGCTAAGAACTAACAACCTGGAAATTTCCCTGAAGGAACTAACGGACAGAGTACGAATGTTGGAGCAGCGTGCAGAGGATGCGGAGGGCATATCCCACAGAAACAATGTTCGCTTGGTAGGCCTGCTGGAGGGCACAGAGGGCCACATTTCCGTGCAGTGTATCAAAGCCTGGCTGTGCACTATTCTCCCTGACACACTTTCAAATTTTTTTTCCATTCAGCAAACACTTTTAGGGGGTCATTCTGACCCCGGCCGGCGGCGGAAGTCAAAAGACCGCCGCAGGTATTCTTGGTTTCCCGCTGGGCTGGCGGGAGACTGCCAGAAGGCCGCCCGCCAGCCCAGCGGGAAACACCCTTCCATGAGGATGCCGGCTCCGAATGGAGCCGGCGGAGTGGAAGGGGTGCGACGGGTGCAGTTGCACCCGTCGCGATTTTCAGTGTCTGCGTGGCAGACACTGAAAATCTTTGTGGGGCCCTGTTACGGGGGCCCCTGCAGCGCCCATGCCATTGGCACTGCAAGGGCCCCCAGGGGCCCCACGACACCCCATACCGCCATTCTGTTCCCGGCAGCCAAAACCGCCAGGAACAGGATGGCGGTATGGGGTCGGAATCCCCATGGCGGCGCAGCAAGCTGCGCCGCCATGGAGGATTCCCCAGGGCAGCGGGAAACCGGCGGTACACCGCCGGTTTTCCGTTTCTGACCGCGGCTGTACCGCCGCGGTCAGAATGCCCATGGGAGCACCGCCAGCCTGTTGGCGGTGCTCCCGCGGTCGTTGGCCCTGGCGGATTTTACCGCCAGGGTCAGAATGACCCCCTTAGAGTCCCCAATGTCCCCTAGCGTGTGCCAGCCCCTGACCGATGGTGATACGATTTCTTCATTACTGTGACAGAAACATAGTGTTAAAGGAGACCCGCTCGTTGGCAGAGGTGCGGGTGAGCAGCGCCAAAGTGATGTTCTTCCCAAACTACATGATTGCTGTGCAGCGCAATAACTTCCTGGCAGTGAAGCGACGTCTTCGAGATCTGGGATTTGCTTACTCTCTTCTCTTCCCAGCCAGGCTCCGTGTGGTGGCCGCTTACACCACACACTTCTTTACTACACCTGAGGAGGCATGGCACTGGACTGAGAGCTCAGATAACTGTGCCACTCGCTCGGTGCGATTGGAACCAACAGGGGACAGCAGCTCTCAACAGAACCGCAGGGGGTAGTGCAGGATGAAGACACAAACAAGTTGGGATCTACCTGTGGTCTCAGATTTGGAGCAGAGAATACGAGAGCGGTGTAGTGCCTTACAACAGGCAGCCGCACTCTCAAGTGCAGGGCGTTGCTCCAGTCGAGACATTCTGAGCTCCATATCCTCGGATGGAGAGAGGTCTGCTGTCACTTGGCCGTCTGTGCAAAGCCCCCATGACCCTCTGGATATAAGCCCACAGACATCGGACACTATAATCTGAATTTAACTGTTGTTATTCATATGCCTTTTTCCATATAATTACAACTGTTGTCAATGTAGAATACTCCTTAAATGGTCGTGAATACTGGTCTATCTGTCAGGTGGTGTGCAGTCCCTCTGATGCTATATACTGTAGGCCCTCATCCGGTCACTCCTACTGTAAGGCCAACTACCTCTTGTCGTAGTTGTTATCACCTGGTTTGGGTGGCCACTTGTTCTAGTGGGCTACTCTTCTAGTATTCACTGTGTTCTTGTTCCACTGTGTTGATTGTTGTTACCTGCCCATTTACCTGTTCATTGCTAGCCAACTCATGAAGTTACTTACCACGTGTTGCTCTGCTCCCTCGCGTGCATCATTGACACTATCAGCTGCGTGGCAAGTAGGCGCAGCACCCCCATTTGTTAGTCCTATGCATGATGGTGCATGTTAATGTAATAACGTGGAATATCCATGGCATGCACACCCCAGAGCGCCAATACACTATATACTCCTACTTGAAATGCCGCAATGCCCATATTTCTTTATTGCAAGAGTTCAGAGGCAGACGCGCTTCAGAGAAAATGGCAAGGTCAGGTGTATTCCACAATTACTCGTCCTATGCATGGGGAGTATTGACATGGGTCCGATCGGGGGGTCCCGTTTGAACTGATAGAACAGGTCACAGATACTGATGGCCGGTATGTGTTTATTCAAGGTCGGCTGAGCATCCTCCTCGGCAATATATATGCTCTCAATGTAGATCAGGCTCCCTTTCTAAGAGCACTTAATCGGTTGCTGGCACAATGGAGTGATGTTCCCTGGCTGATTGGAGGGGATTTCAATTGTGTACTAGACACGTATCTGGATAGGTTAGAGTGCACCACTGCTATTTCCAATTCCCGCTCTCTAATAACCTGGCTACGCCACTGGCAACTAACAGACATCGGGGTCATTATAACGCTACCGCCAGGGTATACTCCTTTTACTCGTCCCCTCATGGCTTGCATGTCCGTCTTGACAGGCTGCTCTGCATGGCCAGCCTGATTCCAGCGGTCCTGTGGACTGATTATCTGGGCCCTACTCATTAAGATCACAAACCTCGATCCCTTCAGCTCAACTGGGGTGGGACCACTCAGTCTCCTGTCCCCACGTGGAAGCTGCAGCCTGCAACATTGGAGGATGCGGCGTTCCGCGAGTTAACTGGACAGCATATTGCTAGTTACTTTGAACTTAACACAGACAACGCATCGTCTCGTTCAGTAGAATGGGGCGGATTTGAGGCTGCACTGCTTGGTCACTTTATAGGGTTTAGTATTGGTGTGCGCAGGCAGCTGGACCGGGAGGTGTCTGCAGTAGAGTGGCAGCTAATGCAGCATGAGTCAGAAGTGGTACACAACCCCAGTGCATTAGCTCAATTGCAGGCTGCATCTAAAACCCACTTGGAACTCCATGAACGATTAAGATGCTTTAATTATGCAGCACACTCAACCAACACGCATGCAAGAGCAGATAGGGCCGGAGCTTTGCTTGCCCATATGATACACCAAGAGACTTCCCCTAGCGCTGTACTATCTATTCAAACACAGTCAGGCGAATTGTTGTACACGCAGGATTCAATTCATGCAGAATTTCATACTCATTATGAGTCCCTATATAGCACTGACTCCTATCCTCCTTTAGATGATATTGATCTACTTCTCACGGAGTTATCATTACCCCGGATCACGGCCGAGCAGTTCAGAGCTGGACCGTCCTCCTTTGCTATCTGAGGTGCAGGAAGCTATCCGTTCTTTTGCAAATGGCAAAGCACCGGGCCCGGATGGGCTACCAGCCGAATTTTATAAGGCATTCTCAACTCAACTAGTGCCTAAATTGCTTGCTTTATATGAGGAGGCCTTAGCATTTGTGCCCTACTTGAAGGGAGGCCACCCAGTCTCTCTTCTGAAACTACACAAGGACCCCACCGGTCTGTACTCCTACAGGCCATTGGCACTCCTAAACACAGATTATAAAATACTAGCCAAAGTTGTTGAAATGCTACTAGCCCCGCTGATGCCTGCATTGGTTCATTGGCTGGGCTGCACAATGTCCCTTAACCTACGTAGATTTTTCAGTGTGCTGAGGTATGCCCCCTGTCACTGGCCACGAGCGGGCTGTTTAGTGATTGACCTGGAGAAAGCATTTGACTCACTGGAATGGCCTTACCTTTTTGCAGTTTTACCTTAATATGGTTTAGGCCCTCGTTTTATACAGCTGGTGAAATTATTGTATATGCTCCCATCAGCCCGAACCAAAACAGGACGCCTCATGTCGTTCCCCCATTAGCATCAGGAGGGGCACACGGCAGGGATACTCCTTATCTCCACTGCTTTTTGCTCTTGCGGTGGAGCCACTGGGGGCTGCACTACGCAGGGCGGGGCATTCCTGGGGAATACCTCAGGGAGATGGGAATCATGTGGTTTCTTTATATGCGGATGACCTTCTAGTCGATATTAGAGAGCTAGCGGATTTTCCCAGCGATATAATGCCATTACTCAGCACACATACGAAGGTATCTGGCTTGCGAGTTAACTGGGCCAAGTCCTGTGTTTTCCCATTGTCACCTACTGTGTCTGATCCAGGCCTCACATCCATTGCCCCTGGCCTAGCGTGGCAATCCAACACAATTAGATACCTTGGCATACATGTACATCACCCAGAGACTGATCTGTTTGATGGCAACCTGACGTGTGCTGTGTCGAGCTTGCTCTGTCAGATGGCATTCTGGAAGACATTGACACTGACGGTCATAGGCAGGGTGTCCCTTGTTAAAATGATAGTACTACCTCGATTATTGTATTATTTTGTGAACTTGCCTCTGTATATCCCAGCTTCCTTCTTCCCGTCAATATAGCGGGATGTGTGTTATTTATTTTTGGAATACCTCCCACTGTAGAGTAGCCCTCTATAGACTTTATCGGCCACTGAATCTGAGAGGTTTGTCACTACCGAATTTGGAGCACTAATACCTAGCTGCCCAGCTACAGTGGGTGGCCCATTGTTTCTCTTCGAGACAGTTGGCAGATACGGCCACTGACCTTCCAGCGTGGTCACGCTGTAAACTGCTTCATTTATTTCACCCCTGTGATAAATCCACAGCGCCGGCGCCCATATTGCTGAACCTAGCTTATAGCTGCTTCCGTAGATGCTGTTAGCTCACAAGTGATACTATACCCTATGCACCAGCTGTACCACTATTGGGGACACCCCGTGGTGCATGTATCACATCAGCTGCAGAATTCGCTGATTGGCATGCAGTGGAAATATACACCCTAGGGGATCTTTACACGGATGGCAACCTACATACCCATGACACACTGATGTAGACCACTGGGCTGCATTCAGGCACTTTTCTTTTGTATGGCTCCCTCAAGCATGCCTTATCACGTGCATGGGGTGACCTCGTGGGGGAACTCCAGGTACACTGCACACTGTAATAAATGCATGTATTTGGTGAAGGGAGACATTAATACACTGGATAGCAGACTCTCCACGTCTCCATACATCCGGCCCACTTGTGGCCCTCCAAGGGTGATGGGAGGGGGACAGGAGCAGGCCTTTCACAAACAAGGAATAGGCGACCATACTGGAAACCCCCATGTATGTCCTGCGCAATATGCGATTTTGACTCATTCAATATTAAGTTACTCAAAGAGCCTATCTTTCACCGGAAAAAATTAACAGGTATTTTACTCGAGCAGATGCCACTTGTCCACACTGTCAGGACTTAGGGGCAGACTTTCTGCACATGATGTGGTTGTGCCGCACTCTGAGCAACTACTGGTCCACGATCCTAATGCATTTAATGCATTTTGTAGACCAGCCCTTACTACTGACATGGGAGACATGCATCCTGGGATTGTTCCCTAGAGATAAATATTTGAAGGCTACATCCCACTTTTTGGAATTGGGGTCTTGGTGGGCAAACGCCTTATAACCTACAGTCTCCTGAGCCACTTATATGAAGCATGAACACGATCCCTGTCTGTTTGGGTGAGAGCGGAGTGCACAGCTCTCCGGCGTGAAGATGTGCTGGGACTATGCAAGAATCCCCTCCGCACAATGGGAGCTCATGTTAGCAGATCTCTGCACTCCACTGGTGGCACCTGCTCAACTCCGATTCCCCTATTGCAAGCAATGGAGGTCTGTGATAGTATGTATTCAATTCAGCATGTTACATACCTGTATACATGAACAGGTGAGATGGACACTTTCTCCAGACTGTAGGTTACTGCATCAGATGACTGATGAAAGCCACGTAACATGGATGTGTGGGGACAGCTTGCCGAGCGCTTGTGAGTTGTATAACAATCTTACTAATTCTGCAATGTAAGTATATGGAAATGTTTTGCCTGCGTTTTCCTCCCCATATGTTTATTGTTGTGAATTGAAGTTAATTGCAAATGTGCGGGTCACATGTACCTTTACTCTGCAATATGTCATCTTTTGAAATATAAATGCAATAAAGAAATGTAAAAAATAATAAAGACTCTTCTTATCATTGCAAAAGTGATATTTCAACTTGTGATTTTCACATCTTGATCCTTTTGACCTTAATTTAATCAGATAAATATCTTATATTTTTCCAAACCTATGTGGTGTCTTTTTGTAGTGTTCTCAGTGTTATTCCTTGATTTATTGCACATATACTTTATACATTGCCTTCTAAGTTAAGCCTGACTGCTCAGTGCCAAGCTACCGGAGGGTGGGCACAGGATAATTTGGATTGTGTGTGACTTAGTTTGATTAGGATTTTGGTCCCTACTTGGCTAAGGCTGTATACCTCTGACAGCTAGAGACCCCATTTCTAAAAGTATGTATAGGCAACCCTACAAGAAATGACAGCTAAAGATGACTGGGATTGTGGTAATCAAGGTGTAGCTCAGTTTAATAAACCAAGGGGCATATTTATACTCCGTTTGCGCTGGATTTGCGTACTTTTTTTTACGCAAATCACGCGCAAACTTAACTCCATATTTATACTTTGGCTCTAGACCTGTCTAGCGCCAAATTTATGGAGTTTGAGTCATTTTTTTACAGTGGAAACCTACCTTGCATTAATGAGATGCAAGGGAGGCGTTCCAGGGCAAGAAATGACTCTAAGGCCTTTGCGCCTTATTTATACTCCTGTGCAAAAATGATGCACGGGAGGGAGAGGGCCTTAAAAAATTAATCTAAACCAGTTTAGAGTCATTTTTTAACACCTGGGTCAGGGCAGGCTTTAAGGGACCTGTGGGCTCATTTCCATGGTCTCTGACCATGGAAGCAGTCCACAGGTGCCCTTCCCTGCCCCCAGGGACACCCCCTGCCACCCTCGCCCACCCCTGGATGACACCCATGGATGGGGGGACCCATCTACGGTAAGTAGAGGTACTTTTTTTAAAAATTTTGTAAAGTGGCATGGGGTGGCCTAACTTGGGCCCCCCTACATGCCATTGTAAGACAGGAGTCATTTCCATGGGGGTTGTGTGTCAAAAAATGACGCTAGTCAGGTTTGAGTCAATATTTTTTACTCTAACCTGACTTGCACCATTCTTTGATGCACAACCCCCATTCTTCCCTACGCCTCCACTGCCCGGTTAGAGTCATTTCTTTTGACGCTAACCAGGCCGCAGCGCCGGCTAACATCATTCCATAAATAAGGCACCCAGCTGGCGCGTTGGAATGGCGTTAGCCAGTGGTAAACTTTTTTATGCAAATCTGCGCTAGCGCTGATTTGCGGCAAAAAGTATAAATATGGGCCCAAGTTTATCAAAGGTATTAACACATCAAAAGAAAGGGAAACATGACCTATTAAGTAGTAAATAAACATCACAGAAAGATCATGCTAATGATGCTACATATGATAACATTAAAGGCACTTCAGATGTTTAGCACGAAACCTGACACAAATCTGAGCAGAAGCGTAAAAGGACAGTCAGACACTTGGAAATCACATGACTCATCATCCCTGCCAGGGTGTATGTGGCCAAACTAGCCAGCCATCTGATTGATATATATTAGACCACAGGTAACCTAGGGGTAGAGCGAAAAGGTCCTTGACTCGATGTCCATCTCTACTTCTGGGCGGCCCAATTACTGATCATAAATGACTGGTTGCACAAAGGTAGGGGTACTCAATATACCAGAAGAGCTATCCCTTCTTGACCTGAATTGGGTGGTGGGGATACTATATAGGGCACCCATTCTAACATCTCTTTGAGAAATGACTCAGGTAGTCTTCCTTGTATAGACAGCAGCACAGCGATGGACAGGTTGAGACTGCAGACTCACTCTCCAGACCTCCTTATAGGAGGGCTAATGGCTGACACTGTTAGCATCTATTGAGGGCTTCTGGGGGTGGAACTGCATAGGCTCGTACAATTTAAATTTCTTCATCAGGCCTACCTAACACCCTTCCGGATATAGAAGGTGGGCACCCATGCTTCCCCAGCATGTGGCAGATGCTAAGACCCTGTGGGGTGATTTCTTTCATTTTGGGTGGTTGTGCAAATCTATCCAAATACACTGGAACACCATCACCTTAGCCCAGGTAGTGGGGTTGCATATTGAAGGACATCCCAAAATTGCAATACTGGGCATATTGAAGGAAATAGAGGGTCCTCGAGGGGACAGGACAATGGTGGGGTTGGGCATGTTAGTGGTTAAATGGGACACAATCAACATCTCCTGTAGCCCCATCGATAATGGCATGGGCAAATGAATTAATCGTTCTGTGGCACAAAACGTTTTGCCGAACTGCCCTGGGTACAATTTCCAACCAGAAGATTGAGGCTCTTGGAAGGCACTTCTTTGCCATGGACAGTGTTATGGACAGATCTCCGAACCTTTGCCTCCCTAGAGAGACATGTTATTACCTGCAACTTGTATTATTGAAATATCAAGGACTGGAATCGCTGCAGCAGACAAATAACTTTCTAAACCTGCAAATAGTTGTTCCAACCTCTGCCCTACCACACCGAACCAGTGTTGTGTAAACCCAGCTGATAACTGCTCTGCTTCCAGATCATAACTTTGGAATTTCTTACCTGTTCTGAGAATGAAAATATGACTGCACTAGCAGATGTTGATCCATCTTTGGGAGAGACTGCTGAAAGAGAAAAACAGTAGGAAAAACTGCTCAAAATTCAGAAAAGGGGTGTGAGACAACATCTTGGGGGGTAATGGCTAAATGATGGCAGTACCAAATGGGTTCTGATTGAACAACCACAATAGATGGACCTTCACCTTCTCAACATCTTGATCACTTCTGGTGGCAGCCCCATCACTGCAGCTGTCGTGACCACTCCAAACCTGAACGAGTGGGGTGTGAAACACACCTGGTTAACTCTCACCAGGAATAGAGTGCGTTTACACGCTTGAAGAAAATGTTAACAAGTGACTGGTGTACCATCCAGATGTAGCAAAAAATGGGTATGTTCCCTGAGAGCATCAAAGTGTGTGCTTCTTTGTCAGGTAAACTAGGCAACACCCAAACAACAGGGCCTACTGTGAGATACACCTGTATTCCTTTCCCTTCTATGTCTGTCTTGGATTTTCTAACCCTCAAATTAAGGACGTCCTGGGATATTACGATGTCACCCAAGTTAAGACCTGAAATTTGGTCTAATTGAGAGACAGCCATCAACTGTGAAATCTGAAAGGTGGCAGAGAGTGTGTGCAAATACGACAGACTGAATATCAGTGAGTTATATGGGGAAGAGGCAAATAGTTAACAAAACTTTCAGCACACTCGTTAATCTGTTGCACCTCCTCATATCACGCTCACTGGGGCAAATATGTTCCCACTCCTTGATGGACCTTCTTATCTGGAATATTGATTGTGGGGTCCTTTATCTTTTAGAGAACTGCTAAAAAATCAAATGCTGACAGCTGCCTCTTAGCTACCAAGTTCATAGGGTTTGCTCATATACCCCTGCAGGACCTGGGCTAAAACTATGATAAAAACATTAAGTGGATGGCTAGAGGAAGAAAAAATCAACACATAATTACATGAAACTCAATGAAACAATTATTTATCACTGAGTATACAATTTTCAATCGTAATGATCACTTATATACATATATATTACAATGCCTGTGCTTATGTATTCATTCCAAAACAAAATCATACTTGAGGGTCACTGACCAAAAGGATAAAGAAATTGGAAAAAAGCACTGAAAAAAATATTTAGATTTACATATTTAGTGCTGGTCCAGTGCATGCAGAAAAATGCAAGGCCAATCTGTGCTCCAGATACAGAAACATATGCAATCAGTAATAGGATAATAAAGATGTTTGTGGGAGTCCAATGAAGTAGAAATCTTTTAGATTAGACTAGCATTAGTAAGAACTTAAGTGTTTTTGACTTTTGAACAGGACTATCTCCAGGTGGATTAAATGCAGGAAGACCTTGGACAATCACGTCAGTTGACATAGAAATGTGAGGAAGTAACACGGAGGAACTGATTGCTTAGGATCTTCTTGTGGTCTAGATTCTGGAGTTTTGCTATGGGTTTGTCAGTGCATCCCACAGATCGAGGTCTTGAGACATATAGTCATTCAGTGATTGGTAAGATAGATTGTGGATCAGGAGGCAAATGCCTTATTCTTTCTTTTGTCCAAACCCTAGTTAGAAGCATACTAGGCCAAGAAGTGGGATTGTGAGGGCTGTCTAAAGGACCTGCTACCCTACCAGCTCGTATGACCTTGAGGATCATTTGCCTGGCAATTTCTGGTCTCGGCATCATGGACTTCTGATTCTATAGATGGGGGGGGTGTAGACAAAGCCAGTGGTGAAGCCTTGAAAGGTATGCATAATCCATATTTGAAACCCTCTTATAGCAGCTAAGCATCCTGACTGTTTTTATTCCTCCTAACCAAATGTGGCCAGAAGTGGAGGAAGAAGGGAGGTGCTACCTTGGAGTTAGGGCAACCAGTGCCCTTTACGGCTGTTTGTCTCTTGAGCTTTTGATGCCTTTGAAGCATTTAGTTTTGGCATGCCCTTGGGTAGCACAAAAGAAACACAAGTGTTCACATTGCAAGCTGTCTCCCTGGGGCACTCTTTCCTGTTCTATTGCCAGCAACCATTCTTCTTGTCACCTACCACATTTCAGCCCAAACACAGACTTAACTGCTACACATTTATCTCTCTCTTGTGTCAGGCTGCCTCTAACACGATTGCTTTTATTTTTCACTAACTTGTATGCCAAATTAATGCCAGACTGACCCCAGGAAATCTGATGCAACACTGTGAATCAGGGACATATAGCCAAAGAACTGATATGCTACAGCAGGAACGTTTACTGTCAGGATCACAGCATAAATATAAATACAAAAGCGTGCTACCCACTTTTTGAAAGACCACTCAACACAGACCTTTTGAACCTTGGATTCCCTGTCTTCCCTCAACTTTCGCTTATTTGGGACGACACTGGTGCTGGACCTTTCAGCCTTAGGGTAGTCTTCGCTTTATTTTTTTGCCTTCCTCCCCAATGTTTGCTCACCTTGTTTTTGTTGGCCTTAGGACTCTGTTCAATTTGCCAGTGCTAAAATGTGCATGCTCACTCCCTAAAACATGATAATATTGACTTACACCCAACTGGCATATTGCATTTACTAAGTCCCTAGTAAAGTGATACTAGATGTACACAGGGTCTGTAAATTAAATGATACTAGTGGGCCTGCAGCACTTACTGTACCACCCACTTAAATAGCCATTTCAAATTGTCTCAGGCCTGCCATTGAAGCCTGTATGTTTAGTTTTAATCTGCCATTCCAAATTGGCAAATTAAGGCCCATATTTATAGGTTTTTAGTGCCGCATTTATGTCATTTTTTGACGCAAAAACTTCGCAAACTTGCAAAATACAAATGTATTTTGTAAGTTTGCGCCGTTTTTGCGTCAAAAAATGATGTAAATGCGGTGCTAAAAAGTATAAATATGGGCCTAAGACTTTTGCCAGGTCTAAACCTTCTGTTTTAATACATGTTTGTCACCCATAGAGTAGGTCCTGAACAGTCCATAGGGCATGCACTTTTACGGTTTACCTCTCCCACAGGATAACATTGGGTTATCTTAATACATTTAAAAAAAACACTAACTTTCAATTGGGAGCAAGTAGGAATGTCGAGTTTGGTCTGTAAAATTTGTAATTTAAAACCCTCTTTATTGGTAAAATTGGATTTTAAGTCACAATTCGGAAAAGGCCATTTTTGGAAAGTTGGTAGTTTCTTTTCCTAACCATTTGGAGCCTGCAAGCCTGCATCTTTGGTCACATGACTAGATGTAGCTGGCAGTTAGTCTTTGTGGATTGCTCCAAGACAGTGAGGAAAAGGGGAAGTGGGTATTGGCAGGATTGGCCATCTCTGACTTGATAGGTGAAAGAGTGGTCATCTACCACATTTGCACATCACATAGGCTCTGCCAGAGCACACCCACAAAGGGTTTGACACTAGTCTTTTGTGTCGACAGACATGCTGGGGCCAGGGTAGGGAGGCAGAAAATCCCAAGCACCTCTGGGGGTGGAAACCTCCAGAACCCTCTACTGCTTTAAAGCTGACACCGAGTATGAATATTGGACCCTCAGACCCAAACTTTCACTACAACTCTGGACCTGTTGATACTACAGATGACTACTGTGTTGCTCTGCTGCCAGAAGGACTGCTGCCCTGCTTGCTGAGAAGGAAGACTGAACCTGCACCCTTCATCCCAGCCTGAAACTACTTCAAGGTTCAGCTGACCTCCTGTTGTGAGCTACAGGGACATAACAAGCTCAAGGAGCCTCTCTGGAACGGCCCAGTTGACCTGCTGCCTGGACCTGCAGCTAGACATGCAACTGGAGCTGCCTGAGCAATTGTAGGCCTCTGCTGGAGTGAGGTCCTGATCCCAAAGAGGTGCCTGTCAGGTTCTGGCCCTGTGGTGTGGGCATCATTGGTGCTCTCTCCCTGAGACAACGAGAAATCCTGAAGTTTCAGGTTCCTCACGACTGCGATAGGGCCTGTTAAAGGCATGAAGATGCAGCCCACACCTCTCACGAAGCTCCAGTAAATCAGTGATGCATGGCAAGATGAGATGTGCACTTTGTCTTTCAGCATCAACAGCCCGTGGTGACCACCAACATGAACTTCCAGCAAAGACCGTCTGTGATGCCTAACAAGATCTTCGCTCCTCATCAAAGACCGCCCATGTTGTAATTCTGAAGGTAACTCTTTCAGCTGGACTAACCTGGTCCCTGTATCCGTCCACAATCCATCACAGTTGGCCTGAACTTGTAACTTTCACCCAGTCTTGCACGACCAGATACTGTGAGTGGTGCTTTGTGCTCTTAAGTGCTTAAGTGCTATACTTACCTGAAATATTTAACATTGTATATCTTTGATTCTACTAATTTGATTTTTGGCATTTTGGTCTCAAATAGTTTATGAAATGTTACTCTATTTCTCTAAGTTGGTGCAGGTTTTTTCTTGTGTTGTGTTTTTATTTATTACTGTTTGAACCGTTGCATCAATACTTTACATATTGCCTCTAAGTTAAGCCTGACTGCTTTAGTGCCAAGGTACCAAAACGTTGAACATGGGTTAATGTATGGCTTGCTTGTGTTTCGCCCTCACAAGCATTGTGGTTGCTGCTTGAGTAGGGCTTCACCCCATCAACCAGTTACCTAATTTCAAACAAATGGCATTACAAACACATCACAGTACACCCCATTTGTCAATTATATCTCTGCTATCTGGTGTGACATGCCATGCCATCAGCAGAGGCAGTAGAGTAGGCATAGGAGAGCCATTGCCAAATAGTACTGGACTCAAGTTGGGGGTCCAGAAGCTGCTACAGAAAGCTGCACATCTGCTATGGGCAGCTGCCACACCTGGGCAGCCACATTACCTGCTCCTCCTCTGCTGCTGCCCTTTATACCAATTCTGATGTGGGTATTTGGTTGCCCTGATTGGAATCTGATGTGAGAGTAGATGTGGTTTATATCAGCAAGAAGGATATCCACTTGTAGAGAGGCATATATCACAATATTAGGTCTGGTCCACCACCCCACCATTAGCGTTATGAATGGCCTCAGTTGTACCATGTGCCCAAGGCAGGAGCACTGCCATTTGCCTGCCCCAAAACTCACCCTACATGCTTGACACTGCTGTTGGGGGATGGAGGGGTGCACCCCTGGTTCCTGAGAGAGAATCTCTGAAGTGGGCCAGTACTTTACTCGTCAACTTCGGGGGTTCTTTATTGTTTGTGCCTCGACACATGGCCCTGGGCCCTCTAAGATTATCTGTTATGCACATTCAATACTAGGAACCCATGCTGCTACCAATAGATCCATCCATCATTGGAGCAAGTCCATTTGAGAACCCTGCTACAGGGCAAAAAGACAAGAGTAGCAGAGAACTGGTGAATGTGGACCAGTTAAGTCCCTCACCGAAAAGCACAGCGCCGATGGCCAGGGAAGAACACACAACCCAATCAAGAAAGTTCACTATAATATGGTCCTGTACTCTTACACAGTTACTGGACAATAAGAAATAGGGTCCCTCAGAGGATTCCCCCCTTGACACTTGCTTGGCCCCTTCTGGCTTACCAGGATACAACCTTGACCCAGAAAGAATGAAAAACCTATTTGTTAAGCACGCTAGAAGATAAGACAAAACTTCACATAGGTCCTGGACTGCAGAAAACCTTACCCTCTGTGCCATCAGCTCAATTTGAAATGTCTTCATTACTCTTTCAGCAGGCACATTACCATGGGGACATCAGGAGTTGAACCCCGACATGTTGCATAGTGAGCCTTATTCATTAAACAGTAAGGCAGACAACACCTGACCCCTGTCTCCCAGTGCATGATTCCCGAACTAAAAAGCAGCAGCCAGACTGCAGCAGTAGGCAGATAGGATCATTTACAGGCTTGACATCCTGTTACTAGAACTGCCCTCCCTATTGCCTACTAATGTCAGAACTTGGAAGTGTAGTGTAGATAGAATGTGCAAGTAATGGAGAGCTGGCAAGAGCTATGAATGTCTGTAAAAATGGTTTAATTCTGGGGAATGTGTTTTTGGTGTACCGCTGTTTGTGCATACGGGGTTTGTGTCTGTGGTAGTCTGTGCAATGTATTTCTGTATATGTGGGGAACTGTGGCAGAGGTCTGTGTGTGTGGATAGCAGTTTGTATGGATAGCAGTCTGTGTGTAAGGGTGGTGGTGGAATTGATAATCTGTTTATAGAGAAGGATGTCTGTCAAAATATGTTCATGTGTAGCTCGAAGCTATCATACCAAGTAGCACACCATCTACAAATAGAACAGTTGAAACTAGAAGCCTAAGGCCTATCCAGACATGGTTTAAATGAATGCCTGTCCTGTAAATTATTAGCTTATTTTAAAAGAGATGGCATAACGTACACAAGCAGTAGTAAAACTAATAGGCTTCACTCTGACACAGAGAGGCAGGCCTATTGGCCTTCCTTGTCCCAGAGTGCCTCTGGGTATGCGCAGACATGCGGGACCATCTTGGAATAATTTATCTTAAAGCTTAAGAAAAAATAGTTCAAGATGTTTGCCTTGTTCTGCTCCTCTGTGCTGGTATTGGTTCAGGTTGGTGCCCTACCTTCACTGGGCTACGTCCTGACACTGGTCTCTGGATGTTGCTGGGTATGTCCTTGAACTCATCTTTGATACTTTGGGGTCTAAAGGTCCAGAAGGATGATTCACTTGGGGTGTACTGTTTGCTCCTCCCTTGGTGGTGCAGGAGTCGAGCAGGGGATGGACTGTGCACCTGCCCTCAGCCCTTGTCCCGGTCCTTGCAGCAGTTACACTAGGTGCATATCTCACCCTGTGAAACGAGGTGAGATGTGTCAGGGCCTGGGCATGTCATGTCCGGAGTTAGTGGAAATGAAATGAAATTACCCCGTCTAGAATTTGAAGACCAGGTAATTCTGGGCCCGGGAACAGAGCGTCACCAATAATGGCAAGCAATGGAATTCGACCCTTTGTTACCAGGCTTATGTCTTCACGTTACAGTACCTGAAAGCCAATATTACCTTTTCCTTTAGCCAACAAGAGCCATACTTTTCTGTGATCTACATTGAAACGAAGAAGGAGTTCTATATCTTTTCAGTGGCCTTCATAATTATCCTGCAAAATCTTTAGTACGTTAAAACAATCACCATTGTGCTCGTCTGCCACGGCAATATCCCCCTGTTTTGCCAATGCTTGCTTAGTGTAGATTAACGACATATGCTCTCTGCCTACAACATGTTCCTTTGGTACACAATGCCAAGTGTTTGAAATGAACATCGTCTGTGCTGAAAATCAACAAGGTTTGTTAAGTACATATATTGTGCAGTTTTTGAGTTTTTCACATTAAATATACATCCTAACAGGACGGTTTTAAAAATGCACTTGTGTAACATTTGCTTGTCAAGCATATGCGGTCATATGGTTTATTACTCTTAATTAGGTGTTATGTCCACCAGATTCATCGGAGCAGGGATTATTCGAGCAGTGCTCAAAGCTCCTACCTGTCCCAAAGCCTGAGATGTACTACTATAACATTTTGTGGTCATTTCCAACAATTTAATTGGACTTCATGGTAAGGCAAATAGGCGATCAATGTCTGTCCCCATAACGTCCCCGTGTTTCAGGATGTAGTATCTGACTATTGAGATGTGAGCAAGAGTCCTATAGGCTCTGATATAAAAAAAAGCCGTGGATATTTTGGAAAGGATGAGTCTTTAAGACTCCTGTCCACCCAAATTTTCAAATACTCAAACTCTTCAGATACGTGGAATATGGGACAGATCATTGGCCGAAGAATGGATACCCTAAAATTGGTGACTTAAGGAAGATAACAAACAGAGGGGATGTCAGGATGGGGTGCTTATTACAAAGTGTGGTGGCGTCCTGGAGCTGAGTTCAGTTGGAAACTGACAAAAACTGAATGAGTTGAGGTGTATTTCAAAATGGGGGTGAACTGCAAGATCAAGCGACATGTGGGCGAGATATACCGTGGAGGTGAGATATTTGGCAGAAGCGGTGGGACTAAGACTGGAAGGTGTGTGACAATACTTGCTGATGGAAGTAATGCACCTTCTCTTCTTCCATGTAAATAGGTCTTTAACAGTTTTTAGAGATTTTCTTATTTTCTTATTTTCGATCGTCAATCTATTCAGAAGAGTCATAACTATTATGGACAAAGTAACTATTACACTACAGACTGGCAGCAGATACCTCATTGTATTTTCAATCCTGTTTGACGAAAACTCATATATCCTTTTCCAGACAGGGAACATTTTAGAAAATGTCTAGCTCTAGCACTTGAAAGAACATGAACTGCCCCCATAATCAGAACAATTTGCATGCAAAGCAAAGGCTTAATAAATGTATTTATCTCAACCCTTTAGTATAATTTTCAGCACTTCTTGTCTAACATCCCTCTAAAACCAGCCAGGTCTCCTAGTGAGCAGCAATATTTAGTCAGCTCTGGCAATCCCCTTTAGATGCCTGGAAATATTGTTCATTACGGGGCCTTGCTTCATAAAGGTGAAACTCTGTAGAGAGTACAGTTTACCCGCAGTTCCACTGCAGGTAATAAAAAAAAAAATCAGCAAACCTTATTTAATGCACCATCAGCTCCGTTTTGCCGAGGGCTGTGTTGCTTTTATTAAAAATAACATAGGAAAATCGAAATTCCTTGTGTCCACCCGTTTTTTTAGACACACCTTGCTTATGAAAGCCACACTGTTGGCGTGCAGTACAATTTAAACAGAAAAAGACGACTATTATGAGAATAACTGTTGCTGTACAACGGCCATTGCTTTGGAAAGGACAAAAAGGGTGAAGTTAAAGAAAATGAAAAGGTTTAGTGCATTAATGCTGCTCGACCCTCATAGAGTTAACAGTAGAACAACATCCACAATAACAAAAAAGTTGTTAAAATGTTTTCAAAGGGAGATAGGTCACATGCATTGTGTTTATTCCTAACTTAGAATTCATGAAACATTACATACTGAACTCATAAAAAACTCAAGCACTCTCATCGAGAAAAACGACATTAATAAAAACACCCTCTTCATTTACTTGTTTAGCGAGTTTTAGCAGTCACAAGCCACTTTTGTTCGTTCCATGTAGTCTGTTGTACAAAAACACAATTTTAGTCATAACTGTAAGGGTGTTTTTGGGTCCACAGGGCAGCCCCTGCACTGCCCATGGCATGGACGGAGCAGGACCCCCGCTGCCCAGCACCTCGGAATAGGCACTGTCTGCTTTACAGACAGTGCGCATTCCGAGGTGCTGGTGAGCCCCCCGTGCTACAAGATAGCACTCGGCTCCTTTAAGGGAAACAAATGCTATCTCGTAGCACCCTTCCTGCCGGTTTGACCGGTGGGAACCCTCTATAGCAATGTTCCCGCTGGTCAGACTGGAGGGAACATTGTAATAAGGCTTGGGGGGATGCCACCACCATGGCGATGGAATTCTTCCTTGAGATTGGTGGTCCTGTGGTGGGACCACCTAACTCTTGATAAGGCCCTTAGATCTCGGTAGAGGGGTACTCCATCGTGACAATCACAGATATCTCGTCCAACCAAATCTAAATACCATTGTTTTCCATGGTATTCAGATATCAGGGACAGAGTGACCTCTCCGCCGAGATCTAAATCAGGCCCATGGTCTTGCAGGTAACTGCACTGCCAAGCCAAACCTAACAATGCTAACATTAACTTTTATTCCTTATAAGAACACTCGCCCTTCTTAGGATATCCCAAGCTATTTCTTTTTCACATACTCAAATGGTATCTGTTGTCATAATTTTGTGATGATGATTCTTTCCCTATTAAAACATTTTAATATCAAGAATACCATTATATATCGTATATTTCTGTATGGTTAGCTATAGTAGGCTGTGCTTCAAAATTCTTGTTAATTATCAATAATCACCATTCTTATTTCATTGTTAGAAATGGGGTCTTTGGTTGACAGTCAGGTTACCCCCTGTTCAAGCAAGGACCCTCACTCTACTCAGTGTAAAAGAGAATCACCCTCAGCTAACCCCTGCTCACCCCCTTGGTAACTTGGAGGAGCAGAAGGCTTAACTTCAGGGTGCTAGGTGTAAAGTATTTGTACCAACACACACGGTAACATAATGAAAACACTACAAAATGACACAACATCAGTTTTGAAAAATAGGGAATATTTATCTAAACAAAACGACAAAAATCCACAATACACAAGTCAAGTTATCAATAAACATGCAAAAAGAGTCTTTAAGTAGTTTTAAACACACACTAACACTGTTAGTGTGAAAAAGTACCTTGGGTGCGTCAAAAATAGCCCCACATGGGCGAGTGCGCGTCAAAAAGGGCTTGCGATACATTGATTACAACCACGAGCGGGACCTTGCATCGTTTCTCCTTTCGCCGGGTCGGGCGTGTCAATACTTTCAGCACTCTCAGGTCTGGGCAAGCCTTGCGTTGTTTTTACATGCCCAGCGGTACTTGAGCCGGAAATCCAGCCGCACGATGATCCGAAAACCCTGCAGCACGGGTTGCGATCTCCCAGTCCCCGTGATGCTGCGTGTCATTTCTCCTGGTCCGTGCATCGATTCTTCTGTCACGTTAACGGCGAGCGTCGATTCTCAGATGCAGAGCCGGCAGCGAGTCATTATTTCATCCGCAGATCGGAGTTGTGTCGATCTTTTCCCCGCACGATGCTCTGTGCGTGGATTTCCTTGTCTTTAGGCTGCCAACTTCTCCTTTCAGGATCCTAGGAACTGGATGGGCACCACAGGGCAGAGTAGGAGTCTCTCCAGAGACTCCAGGTGCTGGCAGAGAGAAGTCTTTGCTGTTCCTGAAACTTCAAACAACAGGAGGCAAGCTCTAAATCAAGCCCTTGGAGATTTCTTCTCAAGATGGAAGGCACACAAAGTCCAGTCTTTGCCCTCTTACTCTGTCAGAAGCAGTCAACAGCAGGACAGCTCTTCCTCCTCAGCTCTTCAGCTCTTCTTCAGGCAGAGGTGCCTCTTGTTTCCAGAAGGGTTTCTAAAGTCTGTGGTTTTGGGTGCCATTCTGATACCCAATTTGTCCTTTGAAGTAGGCCTACTTCAAAGTAAAGTCTCTTTTGAAAGTGAAATCCTGCCTTGCCCAGGCCAGGCTCCAGACACTCTCCAGGGGGTTGGAGACTGCATTGTGTGAGGGCAGGCAAAGCCCTTTCCTGTGTGAGTGACCACTCCTCCTGTCCCTCCTAGCACGGATGGCTCATAAGGATATGCAGGCTACACCCCAGCTCCCTTTATGTCACTGTCTAGTGTGAGGTGCAACCAGCCCAACTGTCAAACTGACCCAGACAGAGAATCCACAAACAGGCCAAGTCACAGAAATGGTATAAGCAAGAAAATGCCCACTTTTTAAAAGTGGCATTTTCAAACACACAATCTTAAAATCAACTTTACTAAAAGATGTATTTTTAAATTGTGAGCTCAGAGACCCCAAACTCCACATGTCCATCCGCTCCCAAAGGTAATCTACACTTTAATCAGATTTAAAGTTAGCCCCCACGTTAACCTATGAGAGGGACAGGCCTTGCAACAGTGAAAAACAAATTTAGCAATATTTCACTGTCAGGACATATTAAACACATTACTATATGTCCTACCTTAACCACACACTGCACCCTGCCCTTGGGGTTACCTAGGGCCTACCTTAGGGGTGTCTTTCATGTAAGAAAAGGGAAGGTTTAGGCCTGGCAAGTGGGTACACTTTCCAGGTCGAATTTACAGTTAAAACTACATACACAGACACTGCAGTGGCAGGTCTGAGACATGATTACAGAGCTACTTATGTGGGTGGCACACCAGTGCAGCAGGCCCACTAGTAGCATTTCATTTACAAGCCCTGGCACCTCTAGTGCACTTTACTAGGGACTTACTAGTAAACCAAATATGCCAATCACGGATAAGCCAATTACATACACATTTTGTAAAGGAGAACTTGCACTTTAGCACTGGTTAGCAGTGGTAAAGTGCCCAGAGTAACAAAAACAGCAAAATCTGAGTGCAGCACACAACAACAACCTGGGGAACAGAGGTAAAAAGTTAAGGGAGACCACACCAAGGATGAAAAGTCTAACCTTGTTGAACTTGAAACTTATTGAGTTTCCATTGTCTTTTCCATTAATTTTCATGTCAAATTATCACCCTCTTTATTAAGGTCAAGTCGTGTCTTGTATGAATGTGGTAGTGAATTCGGCATGACTTATGGCATATATTTTTAACCAAAGTATTATGTATTTATAAGCCTTGTGAGCAGAATTTGGAACTGTAGCTAGTTCCACAGACAGATTCTTATTTGATGTTGAAGTCCATACCACTACTTTAGCTCCTAAATATTTTGTTTCAGGTAAGAATACCTTATATACTACTACTATAGCCTTATAACCCACCGTAGTGGGCTATACCATTCATTAAAGGCCCACTCTAGTGTTGAAAGCCTGAGGTGAAGGCGAGGGCCTTTAACAAGTGATCAGGAATTTAATGCCACTATAGCCGAGCTAAGGAAGGCTATAAGGCTATTAGAACATTCCACCACTAGAGGGCAGAATGTTCTGATAAATAAAACATAGGTCTCAAGGAGCCTGAGGCAAAATTGGTGCAAACCTGCAAAATACAATTGTATTTTGGAAGTTTGCGCTGCTTTTGTGTAAAAAAATTACACAAATGTGGCGTTAAAAAAGTATACATATGGGCCTAAATTTGTGATTGCTCCACACGTTCGTCAGACCTACCTGTATATAGTATTCTCTGGCATTTCAACCGGGAGCTACTTGTCTTCCAAAATAAAACCTGATTTGGAGCAACTAAGGTTCTTTTCGCAGTTCCTTTCATGAATTTCACTGAATTCATGGCAATTAGACATTAATTATTTCATTCACCTAGTGGGACCTTACCTTCTTCTTACTAGCGCATTTCTCTTGGAGGACTAGGGTCCATGTCCTCTGGTTAAGCTCCCACGTTTACAGAAAGGCATTTTATACAGGAAGTTTGTGGCTTGGACCCACTCCTTTTTGGAGCACTTTCTACTTAACCACAGCTGGACATACCCTTGCTACTTAGTGCGAACACAACAAAACAACAAGATGATGGACGGAGTGCTGAAACTTTTCAAACATTCACCTTCAGTCTCGGATCTGGGTTATATCCATTGTTCTTTTGCTCACCATGCCACTGCAGCTTGGACCCGCCATATGTAAATCAGTCTTGACCCTTTTCCTAATGGGAGCAGTCGAGCCCGAACTGCCAGACCAGGTCCTCCCTGGACCGGAAACAGCCATCCTGGGTCCCGGTTGGGGATATCAGCCTTCATTAGCTAGACTAGCTTCAATCCACTGGCACAGAGAGCAAAGGACGTACATCTGGGCATACCCTTGCCACTTAAGGTGAGCACAGCAAAACAACAAGATGATTGATGGAGTGCTGAAACTTTTCAAACACTCACCCCAGTCACAGATCTGGGTTAAATCCATCTTTCTTTTGCTCACCATGCCACCCCAGTTTGGTCACAACCATATGCAAATCAGTCTTGATCCTGTTTTCCATGGGAACAGTCCAGCCTGAACTGCCAGGCCAGGTCCTCCCTGGACTGGAAACAAGCATCCTGGGACTGGTTTTGGGGTATTACCTCTCATCAGCCCAGCTATCTTGAATCCAGTGGCACACTGAGCAAGGGACCCACGTCTGGATATACCCTTGCCACTTAGGGCGAACACAGCAGAACAAAGAAATGATGGACGGATTCCTTTCAAATCTGGCACAAGGTATAACATTGAGACCTGTTTTGCTGCTTGAACCCAGGACTCCAGAGTGATTCTATGACTTCTAGATCAGAGCCTCAGTGACAGAAAAGACTCCAACCATATTGAGTCTGCACCTGGGCTCAGCCACTGTCCTGACCCTCCAAATGGTACCCCCCCAGTCCTGGACCCATGGAAGTGGTGCTAGAGGTGTCCACATAGCCCAAATCCAACTCGTGGACTCCCAGTACATTCTTCGCGGCAGCTGCAAATCCTGTTTAGCATATCCTCGATGAAAGGGCATTCAGCCTCATGGAGCACTCATCAGCTACATCCTGCACTTTTGTCCCACTGTAGATTTTCAACTTCTATAAAAGAGACTAAGTCCAAAAGTAGAAATATTCACTGCAACTTCATCCAGTGGCTCCCCAACAATGACACATTTTCTTCAGACCCCTTTGACTGCTTTGCTAAACTTTACCTTCTTAGATTTGTTTTCCTCAAACGTTATTCTAAGTCCAAGGTAAGTGGAGGATGGGCCCATCCACTGGCAGATTGCCATAAACGCAACCAGGTTTAACTTAGAGGCAACATTTAAAGCATTTATGCAGCACTTCAAACAATAATAAAGTGAAAACACAACACAAGAGCAATTCCACATCAATTTAGAAACATAGGGGGTTATTCTAACTTTGGAGGAGGTGTTAATCCGTCCCAAAAGTGACGGAAAAGTGACGGATTTACCACCAGCCGTATTACGAGTCCATTATATCCTATGGAACTCGTAATACGGCTGGTGGTATATCCGTCACTTTACCGTCACTTTTGGGACGGATTAACACTCCTCCAAAGTTAGAATAACCCCCATAGAGTAAAACAACAACAATCCAATCAGTAAAACCCAAAATATACAATTTTAACCCCTTCGCTGCCAGGCCTTTTCCCCCTCCTGTGCCAGGCCTTTTTTTGCCTATTTGGGGCAGTTCGCGCTTAGGCCCTCATAACTTTTTGTCCACATAAGCTAACCAAGCCAAATTTGCGTCCTTTTTTTCCAACATCCTAGGGATTCTAAAGGTACCCAGACTTTGTGGGTTCCCCTGAAGGAGGCCAAGAAATTGGCCAAAATACAGTGAAAAATTCGTTTTTTTCAAAAAAATTGGAAAAAGGGGCTGCAGAAGAAGGCTTGTGGTTTTTCCCCTGAAAATGGCATCAACAAAGGGTTTGCGGTGCTAAACTCAGCAGCTTCCCAGCTTTCAGGAACAGGCAGACTTGAATCCGAAAACCCAATTTTTCAACACAATTTTGGCATTTTACTGGGGCATACCCCATTTGTGCAATTTTTTGTGCTTTCAGCCTCCTTCCAGTCAGTGACAGGAATGGTCATGAAACCAATGCTGGATCCCAGAAACCTAAACATTTCTGAAACGTAGACAAAATTCTGAATTCAGCAAGGGGTCATTTGTGTAGATCCTACAAGGGTTTCCTACAGAAAATAACAGCTGAAAAAGAAAAATATTGAAATTGAGGTGAAAAAGACATCAATTTTTCTCTACTTTTTACTCTGTAACTTTTCCCTGCAATGTCAGATTATCGAAAGCAATATACCGTTACGTCTGCTGGACTCCTCTGGTTGCGGGGATATATAGGGTTTGTAGGTTCATCAAGAACCCGAGGAACCCAGAGCCAATAAATGAGCTGCACCCTGCAGTGCGTTTTCATTCTATACCGGGTATACAGTAATTCATTTGCTGAAATATAAGGAGTAAAAAATAGCTATCAAGAAAACCTTTGCATTTCCAAAAAGGGCACAAGATAAGGTGTTGAGGAGCAGTGGTTATTTGCACGTCTCTGAATTCCGGGGTGACCATAGTAGCACGTGAATTAAATGGAATTTCTCAAATAGATGTCTTTTTTACACACACCCCTATATTTGGAAGGAATAAATGTAGAGAAAGACAAGGGGCAATAACACTTGTTTTGCTATTCTATGTTCCCCCAAGTCTCCCGATAAAAATGATACCTCACTTGTGTGGGTAGGCCTAGCGCCCGCGACAGGATATGCCCCAAAACACAACGTGGACACATCACAGAAAACAGAGCTGTTTTTAGCAAAGTGACTACCTGTAGATTTTGGCCTCTAGCTCAGCCGCCACCTAGGGAAACCTACCAAACCTGTGCATTTCTGAAAACTAGAGACCTAGGGGATTCCAAGGAGGGGTGACTTGTGTGGCTCGGACCAGGTTCTGTTACCCAGAATCCTTTGCAAACCTCAAAATTTGGCTAAAAAAACACATGTTCCTCACATTTCTGTGGCAGAAAGTTCTGGAATCTGAGAGGAGCCACAAATTTCCTTCCACCCAGCATTCCCCCACGTCTCCCGATAAAAATGATACCTCACTTGTGTGGGTAGGCCTAGCGCCCGCGACAGGATATGCCCCAAAACACAACCTGGACACATCACAGAAAACAGAGCTGTTTTTAGCAAAGTGACTACCTGTAGATTTTGGCCTCTAGCTCAGCCGCCACCTAGGGAAACCTACCAAACCTGTGCATTTCTGAAAACTAGAGACCTAGGGGAATCCAAGGAGGGGTGACTTGTGTGGCTCGGACCAGGTTCGGTTACCCAGAATCCTTTGCAAACCTCAAAATTTGGCTAAAAAAACACATGTTCCTCACATTTCTGTGGCAGAAAGTTCTGGAATCTGAGAGGAGCCACAAATTTCCTTCCACCTAGCGTTCCCCCACGTCTCCCGATAAAAATGATACCTCACTTGTGTGGGTAGGCCTAGCGCCCGCGACAGGATATGCCCCAAAACACAACGTGGACATATCACAGAAAACAGAGCTGTTTTTAGCAAAGTGACTACCTGTAGATTTTGGCCTCTAGCTCAGCCGCCACCTAGGGAAACCTACCAAACCTGTGCATTTCTGAAAACTAGAGACCTAGGGGGATCCAAGGAGGGGTGACTTGCGGGGCTCGGACCAGGTTCTGTTACCCAGAATCCTTTGCAAACCTCAAAATTTGGCTAAAAAAACACATGTTCCTCACATTTCTGGGGCAGAAAGTTCTGGAATCTGAGAGGAGCCACAAATTTCCTTCCACCCAGCGTTCCCCCACGTCTCCCGATAAAAATGATACCTCACTTGTGTGGGTAGGCCTAGCGCCCGCGACAGGATATGCCCCAAAACACAACGTGGACATATCACAGAAAACAGAGCTGTTTTTAGCAAAGTGACTACCTGTAGATTTTGGCCTCTAGCTCAGCCGCCACCTAGGGAAACCTACCAAACCTATGCATTTCTGAAAACTAGAGACCTAGGGAAATCCAAGGAGGGGTGACTTGTGTGGCTCGGACCAGGTTCTGTTACCCCAAATCCTTTGCAAACCTCAAAATTTGGCTAAAAAAACACATGTTCCTCACATTTCTGTGGCAGAAAGTTCTGGAATCTGAGAGGAGCCACAAATTTCCTTCCACCCAGCGTTCCCCCACGTCTCCCGATAAAAATGATACCTCACTTGTGTGGGTAGGCCTAGCGCCCGCGACAGGATATGCCCCAAAACACAACGTGGACATATCACAGAAAACAGAGCTGTTTTTAGCAAAGTGACTACCTGTAGATTTTGGCCTCTAGCTCAGCCGCCACCTAGGGAAACCTACCAAACCTATGCATTTCTGAAAACTAGAGACCTAGGGGAATCCAAGGAGGGGTGACTTGTGTGGCTCTGACCAGGTTCTGTTACCCAGAATCCTTTGCAAACCTCAAAATTTGGCTAAAAAAACACATGTTCCTCACATTTCTCTGGCAGAAAGTTCTGGAATCTGAGAGGAGCCACAAATTTCCTTCCACCCAGCGTTCCCCCACGTCTCCCGATAAAAATGATACCTCACTTGTGTGGGTAGGCCTAGCGCCCGCGACAGGATATGCACCAAAACACAACGTGGACATATCACAGAAAACAGAGCTGTTTTTAGCAAAGTGACTACCTGTAGATTTTGGCCTCTAGCTCAGCCGCCACCTAGGGAAACCTACCAAACCTGTGCATTTCTGAAAACTAGAGACCTAGGGGAATCCAAGGAGGGGTGACTTGTGTGGCTCGGACCAGGTTCTGTTACCCAGAATCCTTTGCAAACCTCAAAATTTGGCTAAAAAAACACATGTTCCTCACATTTCTGGGGCAGAAAGTTCTGGAATCTGAGAGGAGCCACAAATTTCCTTCCACCCAGCGTTCCCCCACGTCTCCCGATAAAAATGATACCTCACTTGTGTGGGTAGGCCTAGCGCCCGCGACAGGATATGCCCCAAAACACAACGTGGACATATCACAGAAAACAGAGCTGTTTTTAGCAAAGTGACTACCTGTAGATTTTGGCCTCTAGCTCAGCCGCCACCTAGGGAAACCTACCAAACCTATGCATTTCTGAAAACTAGAGACCTAGGGAAATCCAAGGAGGGGTGACTTGTGTGGCTCGGACCAGGTTCTGTTACCCAAAATCCTTTGCAAACCTCAAAATTTGGCTAAAAAAACACATGTTCCTCACATTTCTGTGGCAGAAAGTTCTGGAATCTGAGAGGAGCCACAAATTTCCTTCCACCCAGCGTTCCCCCACGTCTCCCGATAAAAATGATACCTCACTTGTGTGGGTAGGCCTAGCGCCCGCGACAGGATATGCCCCAAAACACAACGTGGACATATCACAGAAAACAGAGCTGTTTTTAGCAAAGTGACTACCTGTAGATTTTGGCCTCTAGCTCAGCCGCCACCTAGGGAAACCTACCAAACCTATGCATTTCTGAAAACTAGAGACCTAGGGGAATCTAAGGAGGGGTGACTTGTGTGGCTCTGACCAGGTTCTGTTACCCAGAATCCTTTGCAAACCTCAAAATTTGGCTAAAAAAACACATGTTCCTCACATTTCTCTGGCAGAAAGTTCTGGAATCTGAGAGGAGCCACAAATTTCCTTCCACCCAGCGTTCCCCCACGTCTCCCGATAAAAATGATACCTCACTTGTGTGGGTAGGCCTAGCGCCCACGACAGGATATGCACCAAAACACAACGTGGACATATCACAGAAAACAGAGCTGTTTTTAGCAAAGTGACTACCTGTAGATTTTGGCCTCTAGCTCAGCCGCCACCTAGGGAAACCTACCAAACCTGTGCATTTCTGAAAACTAGAGACCTAGGGGAATCCAAGGAGGGGTGACTTGTGTGGCTCGGACCAGGTTCTGTTACCCAGAATCCTTTGCAAACCTCAAAATTTGGCATAAAAAAACACATGTTCCTCACATTTCTGTGGCAGAAAGTTCTGGAATCTGAGAGGAGACACAAATTTCCTTCCACCCAGCGTTCCCCCACGTCTCCCGATAAAAATGATACCTCACTTCTGTGGGTAGGCCTAGCGCCCGCGACAGGATATGCCCCAAAACACAACGTGGACATATCACAGAAAACAGAGCTGTTTTTAGCAAAGTGACTACCTGTAGATTTTGGCCTCTAGCTCAGCCGCCACCTAGGGAAACCTACCAAACCTGTGCATTTCTGAAAACTAGAGACCTAGGGGAATCCAAGGAGGGGTGACTTGTGTGGCTCGGACCAGGTTCTGTTACCCAGAATCCTTTGCAAACCTCAAAATTTGGCTAAAAAAACACATGTTCCTCACATTTCTGTGGCAGAAAGTTCTGGAATCTGAGAGGAGCCACAAATTTCCTTCCACCCAGCGTTCCCCCACGTCTCCTGATAAAAATGATACCTCACTTGTGTGGGTAGGCCTAGCGCCCGCGACAGGATATGCCCCAAAACACAACGTGGACACATCACAGAAAACAGAGCTGTTTTTAGCAAAGTGACTACCTGTAGATTTTGGCCTCTAGCTCAGCCGCCACCAAGGGAAACCTACCAAACCTGTGAATTTCTGAAAACTAGAGACCTAGGGGAATCCAAGGAGGGGTGACTTGTGTGGCTCGGACCAGGTTCTGTTACCCAGAATCCTTTGCAAACCTCTAAATTTGGCTAAAAAAACACATGTTCCTCACATTTCTGTGGCAGAAAGTTCTGGAATCTGAGAGGAGCCACAAATTTCCTTCCACCCAGCGTTCCCCCACGTCTCCCGATAAAAATGATACCTCACTTGTGTGGGTAGGCCTAGCGCCCGCGACAGGATATGCCCCAAAACACAACGTGGACATATCACTGAAAACAGAGCTGTTTTTAGCAAAGTGACTACCTGTAGATTTTGGCCTCTAGCTCAGCCGCCACCTAGGGAAACCTACCAAACCTGTGCATTTCTGAAAACTAGAGACCTAGGGGAATCCAAGGAGGGGTGACTTGTGTGGCTCAGGCCAGGTTCTGTTACCCAGAATCCTTTGCAAACCTCAAAATTTGGCTAAAAAAACACATGTTCCTCATATTTCTGTGGCAGAAAGTTCTGGAATCTGAGAGGAGCCACAAATTTCCTTCCACCCAGCGTTCCCCCACGTCTCCCGATAAAAATGATACCTCACTTGTGTGGGTAG
This sequence comes from Pleurodeles waltl, assembly GCF_031143425.1. NCBI lineage: Eukaryota > Metazoa > Chordata > Amphibia > Caudata > Salamandridae > Pleurodeles > Pleurodeles waltl. Next base: position 525,407,501 of record NC_090442.1, read on the forward strand.
GCCTAGCGCCCGCGACAGGATATGCCCCAAAACACAACGTGGACATATCACAGAAAACAGAGCTGTTTTTAGCAAAGTGACTACCTGTAGATTTTGGCCTCTAGCTCAGCCGCCACCTAGGGAAACCTACCAAACCTGTGCATTTCTGAAAACTAGAGACCTAGGGGAATCCAAGGAGGGGTGACTTGTGTGGCTCGGACCAGGTTCTGTTACCCAGAATCCTTTGCAAACCTCAAAATTTGGCTTAAAAAACACATGTTCCTCACATTTCTGTGGAAGAAAGTTCTGGAATCTGAGAGGAGCCACAAATTTCCTTCCACCCAGCGTTCCCCCACGTCTCCCGATAAAAATGATACCTCACTTGTGTGGGTAGGCCTAGCGCCCGCGACAGGATATGCCCCAAAACACAACGTGGACATATCACAGAAAACAGAGCTGTTTTTAGCAAAGTGACTACCTGTAGATTTTGGCCTCTAGCTCAGCCGCCACCTAGGGAAACCTACCAAACCTGTGCATTTCTGAAAACTAGAGACCTAGGGGAATCCAAGGAGGGGTGACTTGCGGGGCTCGGACCAGGTTCTGTTACCCAGAATCCTTTGCAAACCTCAAAATTTGGCTAAAAAAACACATGTTCCTCACATTTCTGTGGCAGAAAGTTCTGGAATCTGAGAGGAGCCACAAATTTCCTTCCACCCAGCGTTCCCCCACGTCTCCCGATAAAAATGATACCTCACTTGCGTGGGTAGGCCTAGCGCCCGCGACAGGAAACGCCCCAAAGCGCAATGTGGACACAACCAAAATTTTGGAAGAAAACAGTGCCTACCTGTGGATTTTGGCCTGTAGCTCAGCGGGCACCTAGGGAAACCTTCCAAACCTGTGCATTTCTGAAAACTAGAGACCTAGGGGAATCCAAGGAGGGGTGACTTGCGGGGCTCGGACCAGGTTCTGTTACCCAGAATCCTTTGCAAACCTCAAAATTTGGCCAAAAAAATACTTTTTCCTCTCATTTCTGTGGCAGAAAGTTCTGGAATCTGAGAGGAGCCACAAATTTCCTTCCACCCAGCATTCCCCCAAGTCTCCCGATAAAAATGATACCTCACTTGTGTGGGTGGGCTAGGTGCCTGCAACAGAATAAGGCCCAAAACCTGAAGAGATAGAAGGGATAGGTATTTTTGCAATATATCATTTTGATGTGTGCACATACGTCCGTGATGTGCCAAACACTAAAATAGTGAAAAGAAACACTTAGGTTATGTGAAGAAGACCCCTCACCCACCAACCAAGTTGGTGGCATGCTTCATCATCGGGGTCCCACCCGAGGCACCTAGCGTGTCACAGGTGTGCTGCGACGCCTGATTACAGCGGAGCAGGTTTTGTCATTTTTTACAACACATACTGGTTGGATTTGGCACGAGGGTGAGTGATGGTTCAGTGGATCAAATTTTATTAACAAGAGATTTCACAAAAATGAAATGCACTGCTAATAACTGAAAGGCAAAAAAGTGAACCAATGACTCACAGCTCGTGAGCTGTAAAGCCGCGACAAGGCACCAACCGCTTTACAGTCCATTCACACACCTTTCATACATGACACGCACAAGACCATTCACACCGCCAGCCACGGGCCCAGCACATTACAACACTCACATCGACAGACCGCGCCACTCAAGGGCCCATCACTTACATACGCCACATGCCTGATACAAGAATCACACCAGCTGATGGGAGTGTGGACTGCCGTTTGGCTGGCACCGCCAGCCAAGCGCCACCCCACGCACACCGCCAGCCAAGCGCCACCCCACGCACACCGCAATCACTTTTTTTTATTTATAAACAACAAATAAACTACTAATTATAAAATAGGCACAAAACTACAAACACAAAACCTCAAACTAAATACACGACAGATGCCAACCGTGAAACATATGAAAATATGCTCACGGTATTTCCCAAAAGTTTTTCCTTGTGTGGTAACTTCTAAAACAGCTGGGCACACACAGCCCAGGCTTTGAAGGGCATTCGGGGCAGTACATCCGGCTCTCCCTCCGGATTGATCTCCGGGCACATACTCTACATTTCTTTGTGGGCATGTCTTTTTTGGGAGTGGGAGGAATGTGATCTGGAAAGTGCCGATCTTTCAATCTAGCCACATCCTCCACCACTTCTACTCTAGGAACTCTTGCCGGTTCCACCACAATAAGGCTTTCTATCACCGACTCCTGAAATTTAACAAAAGTCATCCTTGACTCAGGTGAACAATCCTTGTATACAACAAAGGCATTAAAAGTTGCCAAATGAAATAAATGTAGGGCCAACTTTTTATACCACACATACGACTTACGAAGAGCAGTGTAAGGTTCCAACCTCTGATCTACTCTATCAACACCACCCATGTGCCTATTGTAGTCCAAAATGCACGCAGGTTTGCGCACTTCCGCAACCTGACCCCAAACAGCCACAGGGGAAGTACTCTCATCATGGATGGTCGATAGCATGTACACATCCCTCCTGTCTGAAAATTTCATAGCTAACAGCTCATTATTCCGCAAGGCACTGCACTGTCCCCTCTCAAGTTTTTTACAGACAAGCTCCCTTGGATAGCCTTTGCGGTTAGAACGGATTGTGCCACAAGCAACAGTGTCCACCCTAAACAACTCCTTGAACAACTGCACTCCAGTGTAGAAATTATCTACGTACAAATGGTGACCTTTGTTAAACAGCCGTCTAGCAAGTTCCCACACAATTTTTTCGCTAACTCCAAAAGTGGCCGGACAACCAGGAGGGTCAAAACTGGAATCCCTACCAGTGTAGACCCGGAAATTATAAACATATCCTGTACTGCTTTCTGACAGCAGATACAATTTAATCCCATACCGTGCCCTCTTACTAGGGATGTACTGCTTAAAAACTAAACGCCCCTTGAAAAGGACCAAAGACTCGTCCACACTTATCTCTTTGCCTGGAACATAGACCTCTGAAAACTGATCCACAAAATGATCAAGGACAGGCCTAATCTTAAAAAGGCGGTCACAATCAGGGTGATCTCGTGGCAAGGCTAAAGCATTGTCTACAAAATGCAGCATACGAAGAAGAAGCAAATACCGATTACGTGTCATAGTTGCAGGAAATATAGCAGTTGCCATCAAGGGACTAGTAGACCAATAAGAAGCCAGTGACGGCTTCCTGATCAACCCCATCAAAAAAGACAAACCTAAAAACCTTTTCATCTCTTCCAGATATGTGGGAACCCAATGAGTAGCTCAAGACTGAGGCTTAAGTCTGGCAGCGTTGTCCCGCAAATATTGCTCTGCATACACATTTGTCTGCTCCACAATCTCTTCCAAAAATACATCGTCCATAAACAAGTGAAAGAAATGGACAGGCAGAAAGTTTTCCGTATTAACTCTACACCCTGGGAGACTAGTAAATGCAGGTAACTGTGGCTGCTCCATGTTTGGGGCAATCCAGGTGTCAGGTCTTCTAATGGGAAAACCTTCAGCCCCAGGCTGCTGCACTCTTGGCACATCAATGTCCTCCTCTAATTCAGGCTCTTCATCTGCACTGAGAGTAGCTTCCTCATCAGAAGAATACTCTTGGACAGAAAACTCACTTCCAGAATCTCCTGCTTCCTCCTCTGCCTCAGATGCAGAGTCAGTGTCGTAATCATGGTCTGAAGACGACTCAAAGAGCATGCGAACAACCTGCTGAGCGGTCACTTTGCGGCTAGCCATGATCCTAACAACAAATGGATTGCCAACAACAACTAGCACTAAAATAAGAAATAAACAAAGTGTAGCTTTATCACAAAGAGTTATGTACTACAAAAAACTATACCACTCAGTTGCCTGAAATAGCTACTCACCAAGCAACTACTCTGCACAGACACAGGAATCACCAATGATATCCCACTAAAAAGAAAAAAGAAAAAAGCAAATTAGACATATGACAACACAAACATCACTGTGCTCAAATCTAAGGACAATGTCAAACACACAATACTGCATTTAGTACACCACCTACAAACATGTCATTCATGCATGTCAACAATACTCCTTTGGAGTAAATTGCTTTCACTTACCTAAAACATGCAGCTATGCAAACCACTGGACAACTACTGCCAAAACCGCTAAGATCCACAGCAAAGGAAGCAAAAGCGTTGAACTAGAAGAAAAAGAAGAAATAAATTGTTATAATCACAAATACAAATACTTTGCCAGTTGACAAACACCCCACCACCACCACCAAGAACTTAGAAGTTGTCCCTGGTACCTAAGTGGATCCTGCCCCCCCTCGGGGGTAGATGGGCGTAAAAAAATTAGCCGAAATGGGCAACACTTCTGTGCCCCCTTTTAAGGGGCAACCCTTCCCAAAGGGGGCACCCCCAGCACAAAACAAAAAAATCCCTGCCGTATTGGTGGTTTCTGCCCTCCTTGGGGGCAGATGGGCCTACAAAATTACACATACACCACACAATCCCTGGCGCCTAGTGTGCTTCCACCCCCCCGGGGCCAGATCGTCCAAAAAATGACTGGTCTGCCATCGGGGGGCCGAAACAGAAAAAAAAAACTCCCCAGGGGAGAGACCCTTGCCCAAGGGGTTGCCCCCAAAATAAACAACAAAAACAAAATCCCTGGTGTCTAGTGGATTTTGCCCCCCCGCCCCCCCCCCCCCCGGCGGCAGATCAGCCCAAAAATTGGCAATCTGCCCCCGGGGGGGGGGAGGGGGGGGGGCAAATACTAAAAAATGTGTCCCCCAGTGGGACGCCCCTTGCCCAAAGGGTCGTCCCCCCAAAAAAACTTTACAATAAAAATAAATCCCTGGTGTCTAGTGGTTTTCAACCCTCCTCGGGGGCAGATCTGCCAAAAAATCAGCGGATCTGCCCCCCGGGGGGGGGGGGGGGTTAAATACAAATAAAAATTCCCCAGGGGGGCCACCCTGGCCCAAGGGGTCGCCCCCAAAATATACACAAAATATAAAATCCCTGGTGTCTAGTGGTTTTCGCCCCCCCCTGGGGGCAGATCCGCCGAAAATTCGGCGGATCTGCCCCAGGGGGGGGGGGGGCGAAATACAAAAAAAAATTGCCCCCGGGGTGGGGCGACCCTTGCCCAAGGGGGTCGTCCCCAAAATAAACATAAAATAATATATCCCTGGTGTCTAGTGGTTTTCGCCCCCCCCTGGGGGCAGATCTGCCGAAAAATCAGCAGATCTGCCCCCAGGGGGGGGCGAAATACAATTAAAAAATGCCCCCGGGGGAGGGCGACCCTTGCCCAAGGGGTCGCCCCCAAAATAATCAATATAATACATTTTCCATGGTGTCTAGTGGTTTTCGCCCCCCCCTGGGGGCAGATCCGCCGAAAAATCGGCAGATCTGCCCCCAGGGGGGGGGCGAAATACAAAAAAAAATTGCTTGCCCAAGGGGTCGCCCCAAAATAATGGCAAAATAACACTATCCCTGGTGTCTAGTGGTTTTTGCCCCCCCCGGGGGCAGATCCGCCGAAAAAACGGCGGATCTGCCCCCAGGGGGGGGCGAAATACTAAAAATAATTGCCCCCGGGGGGGGGCGACCCTTGCCCAAGGGGTCGCCCCCAAAATATTGAAAAAAGTAAATCCCTGGTGGCTAGTGGAGATTCCTGCTCCACGATCGCGGGCTCTGCCCGCGATCGTGGAGCAGGAATCTAATGAAAACAGGCACCGGGGGAAAGGAAAAACCCTTTCCTTTCCCCCCGTGTCTGTTTCCACCACCCCCGACCCCCAAAAACGAAGAGGACTCACCTTTTGGGTCCTCCTCCGAAGACGCGCTGGAAGCAAATGGCTTCCAGCGCGCCCGGCAACACTAGATGACGTCAGCGCGCTGTGCGCGCGCTGACGTCATCGGATTGCCGTGGGGGGGGTGGGGGTGGAAGGGGAAGGTCTTCCCCTTCCATCTCCGCCTGGGGGGGGGAGGGGGGGTGCACGGGGGGCGCGCTAGCGCGCCCCCAAGTTCCCCTGTGCCTAGGACGAGATGATCTCGTCCAAGGCACAGGGGAACTGTAGCCTTGGACGAGATCATCTCGTCCAAGGCACCCAAGAGGTTAAAGCTTTCAGGTAAATAAATTGCTTCAAAGCAAAAAGTGCCACTTGCAGCTATCTGGGACTGCAAGACTGGATGAAAGTCATAAGTTCAGGCTGACCACTACACTACAGAGTACGAACCTGATACAGGGACTAGGTTAGTCCTACGAAAGAGTTGCCTTCCAAATTCCAGTACAAAGCCTTCCATTCACGGTGGAGGGGGCCGCGAGAAACAGGGAGAGTATCACAGATGGTCATCACTGTAGCATGAAGAGCTGTGCTATGCTGCAGTCGTTGTACAGTGGTCGTCGATGTAGAACACATATATCCTATTAGGTATCACAGGCAGTCATTGCTGGAGCTTCTCATTGGGATTTATTGTGGGATGTTGATGCTGTAGTGTGAAGTGCAGCACTCGCATTGCCCGGCATCGCTGGTGGTCTCTGTGGCATGAAGAGTCAGGTTCACTGGATCTTTATGTTCACTTGAGGCAAGGTCATGGCATGAACAGGCCAATTCACAGTTGTAAAGAGCCCAACACATCAGCTATCCCCTTCTCTGTAGAGGTGAGGAACCAACTGATGCCACACCAAGGGTCCAGGACCTGAGGAGCATCTCTTGGGGTTCAGGACTTACTCTAGCAGAGGCCAGCAGAGCTCAGGCAGTTACAGTTGTAGGTCCAGTTGCTGGTTCAGGCAGCAGGTCAGCTGGGCAGATGCAGGGAGCCTATGGAGTTTGTTATGTCCCTGTAGCTTAGAATAAAAGGCCAGTCAGCTGACTTCTGGAGTCACTTCAGTCTAGGATGAAGGGTGCAAGCTCCGTCTTCCTTCACAGCAAGCATGGCAGCAGACAGCTGGTTAGCAAAGTAGAAGGGCAGCAGTTTACCTGTCCTTCTAGAAGCAGAGCAGCACAGCAGTCCTCCTTCTGTACTATCCACGGTTCCAGAAGTATACCGAAGAGTGGATTTGCCAGGTGCCTTATTTGAAGTAGGAGATATTTCTAGGGAATTCCCTTGGAAGTTCTTGAAGCTCATTGTCTTCCCTTCTCCGGCTCCGAGCTGGTTGCATGAACAATGCAGTGGTGACCAGTTATTTGTATGAAGTCAGTGCAAAGACTATTCAGTTGCAAATGGGGATGTGCCTAGCTCCACCCACCAGTCAGCCAGTTCATGGCAATTCTGGCACACCCAATCCCTCTATTGTATCACTGTCTGGGAGGTATAACCAAAGTCCAATTGCCAACTACACCCAGTCATGTGACCCAGGAACAGGCTACAGGCATCAAATAGCGCAGAGAAATGCCAATGTTCCTAAAGGGGCATTTTCAAATTTGTATCTTAAAATCCAACTTTACCATTAAAGAAGATTTAAAATTACAATTTATCAGACATCAAACATTAAATGTTTAACTGTTCCCAATCAAAAATAATTAGCACTTATTAAAAGTAATGAGGCAACACAATGTTATCCTGTGGGAGTAGTGAGAGTTTTTTTATAACCAGGACATGTAAAAGCTAAAAGTACATGTCCAGCTTTTAAATACACTTCACCCTGCCCTATGGGCTATTTAGGACCGACACTACGGGTAACTTATATGTATTAAAAATGAATGTTTGAGCCTGGCAAAATGTTTATTTTGCCACGAAGAAATGGCAGTTTGAAACTGCACACACAGCTTGCAATGGCATGCCTGAAACATGTTTATTAAAAGGCCACTTAAGTGGGTGGCACAATAAGTGCTTTTGTCACATTATGTCCTTCTCTTACTGCCCTTGTCAGATGGAACTGGGGTCAGATCTTGCACGTTCTGGTCTGGCGGAGGTAAGGGCGACCCTTTCCGGTAGCCACGGTGCTGCTGACAAGGTAGATGCCAATGCAGTCTGTGGCCTCCAGAAGGAGTACCAGAGGAAAAACCCCAAGGGGAAAAAACCTCTACGCAGGAACTCCAAGAAGCAGGAAATAGATAGCGTCAGGATACCAGGACTTCAAAGACTGGAGCAACAGGAGACTGCAGGAGAAACAAGCTGAAAAATACTCCACAGTAATGGCAAGCAGGAGCGAGGACCACCACCAACAGGAAGTGTTGCAACACAAGGAAGAAAAGAACCCATGCTCCTTAGATACTGATGAACAGAAAGTGACAAACAGGAAAAAAGAAAAACGCCATCTTGGATTGGGAACATGCCATAGAGAAAATGGAAGGACATTATCTTGAAAGAGAAAAAGGAAAAGATACCAGTTCATGATAGGAGGTGAATAGCATTCTGGGAAGAATAAATAGAGAGAAGAGAAAGAAAATGAAAGTAAGAACAGGCCCCAAGGATTGCAAAGAAAGGTGATTATGGTATAGGGGTGCCATGGGGGGCACCCCCGATGCAACAGCAAGCCGCGGACTGTTTGCAGTGAGATCCGTGGCCCAATCCTAGGCTCCTGACCCTGCCGCAGGCCTCAAAGGAAACCCTGCAGCCGAGCATGTGGCCTGTGGCAAGATCTGACTGCCCAAGAAGCAGGCCAAGGGCCTCATCGCAGGCCGAAAATGTGGCACCGCGGGTTTAGAGATCACCCCTAGAGTAACAGCAGTTCCCCCCCCCCCTAAGCTCCAGGCTTCTCCGGAACGAGGCGGAAAAAACTGTGGACAAGAATGGGAGCATGAACAGAAGAGGCATCTTCCAAGGAACATTCACTAGGGAGATAACCTTTCCAGTGAATGAGGAACTGATGGCGGTTCCAAAAGAACCAGGAATCATATATTTCATGCACCTCATATTCGGCCTCACTACCCACCAAAAGAGGAAGGGGGGCAAGAGTACTGTCTCTGGAAAAGATCTGAAACATAAGGTTTCAACTGAGATACATGAAACACTAGATGCATTTTGCATGTTCCAGATAACTGTAGGCGGAAGGATACATGATTCACCACTTGCATGATCTTAAAAGGACCATAATAACGAGGCTTGAACTTATATAGGGATAGATGAAGAGGAATGTAGAAGAAAGCCAGACGTTTTTCCTGTACTTGGTATAATGGGGCTGAACAGCATCTTATATCAGTGGTCTTCTTCATGTATTGTTTTGCAGCCAACAGATTTGAGTTTGTAATCTGTCTAATAGTACGGAGTCAACGAGAAAATTAGGTTTCTGACGGAATGTGGGATGATTCACAGGTAACTGTAGGAAAGGCCATGGGATGGCAACCATACATGCAGAAGAAAGGAGTGACTTTCGATGCACTGTGTATTGAATTGTTGTTCGAGAACTCTGCTAATGATAAATATGGACCACTTGCTTTGGGATGCATTACAAAAGCAACGTAGATACTGTTTGAGTATGTGATTTAGGTGCTCTGTTTCTCCATTAGTTTGAGGATGGACACCAGAAGATGAAGCTACTTCAATATGAAAGGATTTACAAAAATGCTTCCAAAAAATGAAACGTGCAGGCCTCAATCATAAATGATGGCTTGAGGGAGGGCATGGAGGCAAAAGATTTCTTGTATGAAAATATGAATCAGCTCCTTAGTAGTAGGTAATTTCTCTAGCACTGTGAAATGGGCTATCTTAGAAAAAGAATCCACAGTTACCATGATCACACGGTTTCCTGCGGAAGGTGGTATTGAGCACAGGAAATCAGCAGACACAGTATGCCATTGGGCTGGTGGAACAGGTAAAGGCTGAAGTAGCCCTGGCAGTTTAGCATGTGGTATCTTTGCTTGTGCACACACAGAAGAAGAAGAAACATAGGTCTCGGTGTCATCTCTGATAGTGGGCTACCAGAAAGAAGGGAGGATTATTTTTTTAGTTGCCTTGACTCTACGATTATCAGCAATAGGTGAGTTGTGATACATCTGTAATGCTTCTACTTGGATTTTCATAGCAGAAAGGAATAACACATTTCCAAAATAGAAATATCCTTGGTCTTTCGCAGTTGCAGTCTTAATATATTCCATTCTTCTTTAGTGAGGAGGGCATATTCCGACAATACTCTGTCAAGGAAGGATTGCACTGCACCAATGATCTGATGTGGTTCTATGATATGCTGTGAAGGAAGAACAACGCTTTCTGGATAACAACAGGATTGAGCATCAGCCACGATATTCTGTGACCCAGGTGTATAGGTAATGACAAAGTCGAATTGGCTAAAGAAGAAGGCCCACTGGACTTGTCGGCTGTTCCGACATCAAAAATTCCAGAGATATTGAAGATTTCGATGATTAGTCCTAACCTCGAAAGGTTCTTTGGTACCCTTTAGAAACTGTCTCCAATCACCACAACCTACTTTTAAGGCAAGCAATTCTCATTCAAGTTCTGAATAGATGTGTTTGGAATCTGTCAAGATGTAAGATAAATAGAAGACTGGGTGTTCTAATCCATCATCGTCTTGTCTCTGTAGAAGAAGGGCTCCTATTGCTTTATCTGAAGCAACAGTTTCTACTATGAACTTCTTTGAGGTGTCTGGATGTCGTAGAATAGGTGCTTGTGCAAAAGCTTGTTTAAGATTTTGAAAGGCTGTCTCAGTGGTCCTTGTACATCCGAATCCGCCAGAAGACTTTCTTTCTTTAAGGTCTGTGTGAAGTAACTTGTCTGTTGTGCGAAATTCTCTATGAACTGCCAATAAAAATTGGCCAATCCTAGGAAACATTGAGGCCCTCATTTTGACTTTGGCGGTCTTTTAGAAAGACCGCCGAAGCCGCTGCAGCCAACAGACCGCCAGTGCTGGCAGTCTACTGACCCCCATATTAGGGGTAATTGGCGGACTTCTGCCCATTCATGGGTGGAAGTCCGACTCCGAAGAGGCAGTTGCATCGCCAGCACCGCCATGCCAGCAAGACTCTGTCTGCCATATTACATTCTCGATGCAGAAGGTAAGTGATCATCCCAAAGGGGAGGAGAGTGTTGGGTGCATGTGTGTGGTGTGTGCGTGTATGTGTGCGAATGGGGGTGTATGAGTGGGTGTTCGTGAGTGAGTGAGTGGGGGTGTCTGTGTGCAAGTGCACGGATGAGGACGGTGCATATGTGTGAGTGTGGGTGTGTAAATGGATGTGTATGGTTGGGGGTGCTTGTAGGTGGGTGTATGCAGTGCAAAGGGTGTCTGTGTGTGCATGACTGTTTGTGTGAGTGCGAGTATGTGGAGGGGGAAGGGTGGTGAATGTGTGTGTGTATGTGATTGAATGTCAATTTATGTGTGCGTGTATGTACATGTGAATGGGGGGTGTCTGCATACATGCAAGTGAATGGGGGTGTGTGTCTGCATGTATGCAAGTGAGTGGGGGTATTTGTGTGAATGTATGCATATGACGAGGGGTGTGTATGTGAATGCATGCATGTGTGAAGAGGTGGGGGGTGTTTGTAAGTGTGGATGGGTGGGGGGTGTCTGCATGTGTGTGGAAGTGTGGAGGTGCATGCACCTGTGACAGGAATGGGATTCCTGTCACCGGGTGCGTTTCCGCTAGGGGTTTTGTGGCGGGGTGACCGTCACAGAATGCCTGGCAGTCTGCTGCCTTGTAATCCAGCTGGCAACCTGAGGCCTGCCGCTGGGTTGGAGGTGCTCACCGCGGGCCACGGTGGTGCAACGGCACCGGCAGGCCAGGAGGCGTTGTGGAGGTTTAGCGTCTGCCAAACCCCACAACTTGTGATGTGACAGTCATTATCGCTGGGTCTGCTGCAAAAAGACCGCACGGCAAGGCTGGTGGTCTGATGACCACTAGCCTCGCAAGGAGGGCCTGAGTCTCTTTTATAGTTGAAGGGAATGACCAGTACAGGATGGCTTGGACTTTCTTGCGATCCATAGCAATACTGGTCTTGTTATTCCGGTAGCCAAGATATTCCACCTCCCTCTTGTCAAATTTGCATTTTTCTGCCTTACAAAACAGCTGGTGTTATCAAAGTCTTTCCAGAACTTAAGCAACATGTGATGTATGTTGGTCCGGATGAGTGTAATACACCAGGATATCATCTAGATATATTACAACAATTTGATTTAGGAGATCCGAAAAACATGTGCTCCATGAATCTCTGGAAAATAGATGGAGCATTTGTTTAGCCAAAGGGAATCACCCTGTATTCAAAATAACCTAAGGGAGTCCAAAAGGCGGTCTTCCATTAATCTCCCTCCTTGATTCGAAGGAGGTGATAAGCTCCCCTCATATCCAACGTAGTGAACATCTGTTCACCTCTAACTGAGTCCAGGATATCATTGATGAGGGGTAAAGGATACTTGTCCTTTATGGTAATCCTATTCAGACTGTGAAAGTCTATGCAAGGAAGTAAATCCTTCGTTTTCTTTGGTAAAAAGAAAAAAGGAGCCCTAGCAGATGAGGAGGAGTGTGTGATTAGCCCACTTCTTGAGTTTTCTTCTAGGTATTCTCAAAGTGTCTCTTTTTCTGGTATGGTAAAAAAAAAATATTTTCCCGAACAGAACCACAGCTCTAGGCTCCAAAGGAATGGCACAGTCATATTCTCCAGGCGTGGTAAGACTGGTCTTTTCGATTTTTGGAAAATAACTTAGTACTCTAGATAATGACTTGGTACCCCTTGAATGGCAATGATGGAACAACCCACTTCCTTGTCCACAAAGGGTATACGTCTAGGTGACCAATACATTTCCAGAGAGTAGCAGTTATGTTGACAAAATTGTGAGGACAAAGAGATGGTTCTGGTTTCCCAATTAATGTAGGGATTGTGTTGGGTCAGCCGGGGTATGCCTAATATTATCATGTGATTAGGTGAAGCAATCAGATCGAAGGTGATATATTCTTGCTGGTTCCCAAACTGCAAACATAAGGATGGAGTTTTGTCTACAACTTGTCCCAAAGAAAGAGGAGTACCGTCTACAGTATGGACTTGCCCTGGTGTGTCCATTGGTATTCGAGGTACTTACCTTTCATTTGCCCACTCCTCATCAAGATATATTCCAATAGCTCCACAATCTAACAAGGCAAATACCCTTTCTTCTCTTCCGTCAGTTAATTGTAACAACATTTGCAAAAGCAAAAGAGATGATGTGTTTTCTTTGAAGGAGCATATGGAAGGGATTTCTGATTGTTCCATCCCCTCTCTTCTTATAGAGAACTGGAGTTGGCATTTCCCATCGACTTAGTGGAAGAGTAGGGCAGGCACGAATCAGATGCCCTGCATTGCCCAACAGAGACACACGCCCTCATTACAACCCTGGCGTTCGGTGATAAAGTGGCGGTAATACTACCTACATGCTGGCTGTAATTATCGCTAAATTATGACCATGACACAAAGAGCTCAGATAGACAGCCACTTTACCACACCGACCACCAGGCACCACGGTGGTAGCCACCTGCAGCCAGGCAGAAGACAATGTTCTGCCCACAAGTATTATGACAGCCAATGCGCCACCTTTTCCGGGACGGTACCAACGACATCAAAAGGCTGGCGGAAACACTGCACAGAAGTGAAAGGACTCACCATTGGAGACACTTGGAACAACCACGCCACCATGGAGCCAGAGCTGCAAATATTTCTGATGACTTTCTACTTCCTGCTCCACCACGAAACACCAACAACGGCGAAGACGACCACGTTGAGTACAGCCGCCTAGCACACAGGGGAGGGGGGAGGAAAAGAGAGTGACACACACACACAACACACTCCCCCCCCTCAACACCATACACACAATCAGATGCAGTAAGAAAACATGTATACCCCGTACCCTTTAGGAATAATGCAAGGACAACATGAATAGATGAAAGTGAGTGTAATAATATAAATACCGTAGAAATACGTACATCTAATCTAAAAAAATATACATATGTACAATTGAACGGACACTGCCCAGTCCTCAATGTGTGTGGGCCACATGACAAAGTCCAAGGCCGCACTTGTCTCCTGCAACACCATGGATAGAACACTGCATGGGCATCAGTTGGAAAATAGGCAGGAAACTCAGGGGGACAGGGAACGGGGGGCACTTCAGTCAGCAGATGGAACAACACCACTGGTCCTGGAGGAGGCAACATTCCCATTGGTCTGTCCTGGGGAGTGCAAGGCCTCAGTCTCTCAAGTGGGTGACTTGTCCACTGGTTTTGGAGGGGGCATCGTGCCCTGTGATCTTCATCCTGGGGAGGATGGGGTGAGTGGGTCGCTTGCCCACTGGTTCTGGAGGGCGCATTGTGCCCTGTAATGCAGATCTTGAGGAGTGCAAGATTACAGTCTCTCAGCTGGGTGTCATACCCCCAGGATTTGCAGGGGGCAGGCCGCACAACAGCCCAGGGAGGCAAGTCTACAGAATGGTGACGGCTGTACAGTGGTGGCGGTGGTGCAGCTGCTGCTGGTAGTGGTGGGGGAGGCTCCTGCCCATCCCCTGCAGCATCGGACAGCTGCCCACTGCTGGTGGTAGTGGTGCTGCTGCTGCTGGGGGTGGCTGTTGGGGAAAGCTCATACCCATCCCCTGTAGCCTCAGACAGCTGCGCACTGCTGGTGGTGATGGTAGTGCTGCTGCTGGTGGTGGTGGTTGTAGGGGGAAGCTCCTGCCATCCCCTGCAGCCACGGACGGCTGCCCACTGCTGGTGGTAGTGGTGGTGGTGGTGGTGGTGCTGCTGCTGGTGGTGGTGGTTGTTGGGGGGAAGCTCCTGCCCATTCCCTGCAGCCTCGGACGGCTGCACAGCCATGGTTGGTGGTGGGGACTCCGACTGAGTCCAAGCACCAGGCCCCTTGTCCTTCCTGCCTCCTGGAACAGGCCCCTTGCCTTTCCTGGCAGCAGCTCGGGATGGCTCCTTGCCCTTCCTGGCAGCAGCTGGGGATGGCTCCTTGCCCGTCCTGGCAGCACTTGGGGCAGGCACCCTTTCCATGAGGCAGCCTGGGGCCCTGGATCCTTTACCACCACAAGTGGGTGTGGACACTACTGGGCCCGTGGACTTGGTGGCTGAGGTGCTTGCCTGGGTTTTAGCCACCCCGGCCAGAAGTGAAGGATGGGGGTAGGGGTAGGGAAGAGGTCAATGGTGGAGAGGAAAAGCTGCTTAGGGACATTGGGGTAGGGAGAAGGTATGGGAGTGGAGGAAGAGGGAGTGGTTGTGGGAGGTGTCTTTCTGCTGTGTTTGGGTGCAGGTGCATGGGCTGGATGCTGTTGTGAGGTGGATGGCTGTTGGGTGTCTGAGTGCTTGCGTTTGTGTACCTTGGGGGGGGAGCAGACACAGTGGGAGAGGACACAGGGGACGTATGCGTGGCTGTTGGGGTGGTGACTGCCAGTGAGGTGTGTTCTGATAGGTGTACTGGTTATGGTGGTAGTGGATGTGGATGTAGTGCATGCAGGTGTGAATGTCGATGCAACTAGGAAGGAGGTGGAGGAGGAGGAGGAGGACGGGAACACAGTGGATGCAGTGGATGTTGGTATGTCTGCACATGGATGGTGTTTGTGTGAGTGCCTGTGGGATGAAGTGTTGTGCTTGTGTTTGCTTGTGCCACTCTTGTGTGTTGTCTTGTGTGCATGCTGGTCTGCCTGTGTTCTTGGGATAGGTTGGGGTTGAGGTGAATGGGATTGGATAGAGGAAGTTGGAGGGGGAGGGTGGAAATAGGGACAATGGCTGCCATCAGAGAGGAGGCCAGATTCTGGATTGATCTCTGTTGGGCCGCAAAGCCAGTGTGAATGCCCAACAGAAATGCATTGGTTTGTTGCATTTGGGCTGCCAGCCGTTGGTGTACACAGCACCCTCACACACAGGGAACAGGCTTACACACTATGCAATGCTCTACCAGTAACAATGCTAGTCACCAGGGCATGGGGAGGGACACATACCGCCAACTGAAGCATACTTGGGATCCACACAGCCCTGCCCAATAGTGGATGCCTACAAGCTAGGTAGGAGGACTTTCACATCAGAACCCTGGCCAACATGGGACCTGCTCTTCAATGTCAGGCCTGGCCTAGGGGCACCCACAGACACACATCCCCCACCCGGATACCACCCCACCAGGCGTAAGTAGTAATGATGGGCACTGTACTCACCCCCTTGTGGCTGCTGTGATGCCCTCAAGCACCCATCCAGCCCCGGATAGCCCACCGCCAGTATGCGGGCCATCAGGGAGGTCAAGGTTCGACAGGCACCCCTTCCTCATTGGGAGGCCCCAGCTGGGCCTCTGCTGTCTTCCATGCCCAGCGTCTCAGGTCCTCCCACCGTTTCTGACAGTGGGTGCTCCGCCTGTCGTAGACCCCCAGTGTCTGCACGTCCTTGGCAATGGCACACCATATATACTCTTCTTTTGATGGGCGCTGACCTGCAGAGGAAATACACACAGGAAAGGTATTAGTCAGACCACCCTGCCTGTTACACTCATGGCCCACCATACCCCTTCCCATTCCCATTTGCACAGACCTGGTCGAGCACACAAGCTGCACGCCACCCAGGGGATGTCCACCAACCCCCACAACACAAGGCCTTCACACACACCACTCCATGCATTCATGCCCCATGCATCTTGCTCACAGTGTACTCACCTGTTAGTCTGGAGGCCCATACAGCAGTCGGTACTAGGGTAGGACCCCATCCACCAGTCTCTCCAACTCCGCCGAGGTGAAGGCAGGGGCCCTTTCCCCAGTCACACGCACCATGGTAGGTTCCAGACACAGGTCACAGCAGCACATGCAGTGTAGATTCTCTCCTGTTGAAGGTCAGGTAGCAAGTGAGTGAACAAATAGGAAATGACGGTGACGTCCACTGTGGTGCATACCGTCACCGCCGGCGTACATCACCATCGGCCACGGTGCCCCATAGGGCCCAATATTATCTAATTAGGTGTTGCATGGCAGTTCCCGACTGCCTCCAGCAATGGCGCACAATGTCAGCGGAATTACCTCACTTCCACCTGTCCCTCCACACAGGACAGGTGGACGCCATTTCAGGGAGGAAAGGGAGCAGGCCCTGGATTATAACTGAGTCACAGTTCACAATTGTACATGCAGGACTGATGCCACTTATACATTTCAAATTAACATCATGCATTGTACTGTTGTGGCTACAATGTACAGTTTGTGACTGGCTTCTCACTCTTTTGCCCCATAGATTGCTACCGTTGTGGATAAATAGGAGATGGAAAGATACCCCCATGTACAGACCCCTGGTACACTTGGCAACAATGGAGGACAGGCACATTATCCTCACATACAGACCAGACAGGGCCACAATCACAGAGCTGTGTGCCCAACTGGAGCCTGACCTGATATCTGCTATCCGCCACCCCACTGGGATCACCCCTCTTGTGCAAGTCCTATCTGCACGCCATTTTTTGGCAACTGGTTCTTCCCAAGTGACCGGCTTGGCAGCAGAAATGTCACAGCCAATATTCTCCGTTGTGCTGACAAGAGTGCTGGATACCCTGATTAAGCACATGTGCAACTACATTGTTTTCCCCCAGGTGGAGGATTTGGCCACAGTGAAGGCTGACTTCTAAGCAATGGGACATATCCCCAACATCATTGGGGCAACTGATAGCACACATATTGCATTTGTTCCCCCCCAGCAAAATGAACAGGTGTTCAGAAATCGAGAGAGTTGTCACTCAATGAATGTCCAGATGGTGTGCTTGGCGGACCAGTACATGTCCCATGTCAATGCTAAGTATCCTGGGTCTGTGCATGATGCCTTTATCGTGAGGAATAGCAGCATCCCAAAGGTGATGGCCCAACTGCAGAGGCACAGGGCGTGGCTGATAGGTGAGCCCTGATTCCCACCCAGCAGATGTTGGTGTATGGATATGGTGTGGGCCATATGGCATAGTATGTGGCTAAATGTTGTCCCTCAATATCTGCAGGTGACTCAGGTTACCACAACCTATCAGTACTACTGACCCCTGTGAGGAATCCCAGGACAAGGGCAGAGGAACGTTACAATGAGGCACATGGGTGAACAAGAAGGATAATTGAACGTACCTTTGGCCTCCTGAAGGCCAGGTTTTGGTGCCTCCATCTAACAGGTGGATCCCTGTGCTACTCACCCAAGAAGGTCTGCCAGATAATCGTGGCATGCTGCATGTTGCATAACCTTGCCTTGAGATGCCATGTGCCTTTTCTGTAGGAGGAGGAGGCTGGAGATGGCCGTGTGGCAGCAGTGGACCTTGTGGACAGTGAAGATGAGGAGGCAGAGGATGGCGATGAGGACAAAAGAACTGCAGTGATTTGACAATACTTCCAATGACACACAGGTAAGACAGTGTAACTTCACATTGCATTGTCATTTGTTTGTTTCACATTGTCACTGGCAGGCTGTGATTTCCCACTTCTATGCCCGCTCACTGTACCCTTTGGCAACTCTTTTTGCAGATGCTGGTGACCCACTATCGCTGCAGGTGTGTTCACTGCAGCTAACTACAGGGCTATCCTATGTGCACATTACTGTACAGATGATTTGCAATGTTTGAACCTTGTTAAATGAATACATACTTAAATCATTTGACATACTCCATACTTGTATTTTTTCAAAGTGTGTTTATTGAAGTGCTATGAAGGAAAGGGTGAAGTGCAATGGGCTAGGGTGATGATGGAGGAAAGTCTTGTTCCAGTCTATTTGTAGCACAGGTGCATTGTCCAAGGGGTCATAAGAAGGAGAGTAATTGTGGTTCAAGGTGGACAGGGTGACAGAGTGGGACACAAGGGTGACAATCAGGAGAGTCTTATTTCCTGGCTGGGTATTGGCAATAGTCTCTGGCTTCTGCCTGGATCGCAGGGAATGTTTGTGGGGTGGTTCTCCTTCTGCAGTGAGAGGGGTGCTGGTGGCCTGTTGGTCCTGTGGCAGGGCCTCTTGACCACTAGTGGCAGCAGAGTTGGAGGGCAGTTCAGTAGTCTGGCTCGTCGCATGGGCCCCCTGTTGTAGGATTGCTCCTCATAATGTTGGCCATGTCTGTCAGCACCCCTGCAATGGAGACCAGGGTGGTGTTAATGGCCTGCAATTCCTCCCTGATCTCCTGGTACTGTCCCTCCTGCAGCTGCCTGTTCTCCTGCACTTTGTCCACGATCTGGCTCCCAGGATCTCGGTGAGTGCCTCCTGGAGAGTCGGTTCCCTGGGCCTGTCCTCCCCTGGCACAAAGCACTCCTCCCACTTTCTCTGTTGTCCTGTGCCTCTGTCCCCTGAACCGTGTGCCCACTGCCACTGGCCCCAGGTCCCTGATTGTCTTGGGTGCGAGGTGTGCCCTGGGGTCCCTGTAGTGGTGGACACACTGCTGATTGACTTGTCCTGGGGACAGAGGCATGGGTATGCTGGGTGGGTGCTGTTGTGATGTTTCCTGAGGGGGAGGCTCTGTGGTGGTGTGTGACTGTGGCTGGATGACCAGAGGTCCCTGAAGGGCCAGGTTGGTCACCCAGATCCAGGCGACCAGAGTTGCTGTCATCACTGTGGGCATCTTCTGTGGGGAGACTGGAAATTGCTGGCACCTCTTCTCCATTGACACTGACTGGGATACCTGTGGAGATGTAAATGCAGTGTTATTGTTTCTCTGTATGACATATTGTGCATGGGTGGCTTGCCCTCTTTGGTTGTATTTGCCCTGGCAGATTTCACTTGTGTGAGTTGGTATGTGGTGGGCTAGCTGATTTTCTCTGCTGTACATGCTATAGTGATAGGTGTCCATGCAGGTCTGTGAGTGGTGTCCATGCATTGGTATGGCATTCAGGGCTTGGCATTGGGATGAGTGAGTTTTGATGGTGGGGTGTGTGGGAAGTGGTGGAGTGATGGGAGTGAGGGTGAGGGTATGCGATAGCATGCAGGTAGGGGGGTGCTAGTAGTAGAGAGTTGACTTACCAGAGTCCAGTCTCTACTCCTGCCAGGCCCTCAGGATGCATGATCGCCAAGACATGCTCCTCCCATGTTGCTATTTGTGGGGAGGAGGTAGGGGTCCACCGCCACTACTCTGTACAGAGAGTAGGTGTCTTGCTGCAATGGAATGCACCTTCCCCCGTAGGTCGTTCCACCTCTTCCTGATATCATCCCTTGTTCTGGGGTGTTGTCCCACGGCGTTGACCCTGTCCATGATCCTCCGCCATAGCTCCATCTTCCTAGCAATGGATATCTGCTGCTCCTGTGCTCCAAATAGCTGTGGCTCTACCCTGATGATTTCCTCCACCATGACTCTTAGCTCCTCCTCAGAGAACCTGGGGTGCCGTTGTGGTGCCATGGGTGTTGTGTGAGTAGTGTGGGTGAGGGTGTGTAGGGTGATGTGTTGGGGTGTGTGTTGTGAGGTGCGTGGGTGGTGTATTGGTGATGGTGGTGTGTGGCTGTGGTCTTGTCTGTGGACTTGCTGTTTCTCTCTGGTGTCAATGGTTTGTAATGGGAAAGGGTTGTGGGTAATGTGGGTGTGTGTTCTATAGTGGTGTGGTTGTGTGGGTGTGGTGTGTGTATGAGTGTCAGGTGTGTGTTATTTAAATTGGCCAATGTTTTGTTTTGTTTGAGTGTGTGTATTTTTAGCGTGGCGGTATCTACCGCCTATGGTTTACCACCGTTGAGTGCCATGGTGATTCATGGGTCTTAATGTGATGGGCGTTGTTCTGTTGGCGTAACGGTGTGGGTTTTGATACCGCCAGTTTCTTATTGACCTTTAGTCTGGCTTATTTGTGTATGTGGCTGAATTCTGTCAGATTGGTGTGTGTGTGTGTGTCATAATATGGTGAATGGATATCTGCCGTGATGGCTGTATGTTGGCGACAGTCAGCGTGGTGGTAAGTGGGATTTACCGCCATTGCCATAAATGTGGGCCACAGTTCCTTCTTTCGTCTGTTTTCACGTTTGGGCTCAGATGACTGTCAACAGGCCATATCTATTTGCATACATTCATCTTCAGAGGTGGTTGGAGCATCAGATCGGGTTTCCTCTTGACAATGAACAACTGTAAGTGAGGTTCCCAAATGTGATTAAACACAGCCTTTCCACTTCTCCAATCAACGCTCATGGAGACAGTATTCTATGGACAATGCTAAGTCCATAAGCCCTCTCATATCATCTGCTCGAGGATTTGTCTTTTATTTCTTCACGCAACCCTCTTCAAAAAAGGGTGACGAGGGTGCGTTCCACCCAAGTGGTTTCTGCTGCCAATTGTCTAAACCATGTTATGTATTGTAAGACGTCCTGTTTAGATTACTGAATGTCACACAAGGCCTTTTCTGCAGAGGCCTCCAGTCCGGGTTGCTCTAACATTTGTTTGAGGGGATCTCACCTCTTGCCGAGAATATGGCACTGCAGGTTTAGAGATCGCCCACAGCGTAACAGCCCCAGGCCCACTAGATGCGTTTAATTTACAGGCCCTTGGTAGATGTAGCACCACTTTACTAGGGACTGACAAGTAAATTAGATGTGCCAATTGGATGTAAGCCAATTTTAACTTGTTTTAAGAATAGAGCACAAGCACCTTAGCACTGGCTAGCAGTGGTGAAGTCTGCAGAGTCCTGAAGGCCAACAAAAACAGGTTCAGAAAACAAGAGGGTGAAGGCAAAAACTTTTAATGATGACCCTGCAGTAAGGGCTAAGTCCAACATAAGCCCTGCTCCAGTCAAAAGCAAGGTTGGACTAATCAATACCTTGATGGGCTTCCCTGCTCAAGCAATAGATCACAGACGAAGACCCTGTTATGCAGAGACACTCGTCAGTTCTGCACCTCTCTGAACTCAGTTAGATCCCTCTGTTTACTCCCTTTTGAGCTACTAGACTGACCTATGAAGAACTCTTCTCCTCACTTGTGGAGCTCATCTGTGAAGCACCTAAACTTGAAAGGCTCCCAGATGCATCCCAGTAGGCAGACAGTACCATCATGACCAACAAAGTGGTCATTCTGCCACTTGGATCAGCCTTCTGTCCTCAACCGAAGGAAAACTCTGCCCATAAGGACAAAAACCAATAGAGGCCATTGACAGCTATCAGTCTCAAGAGCCATGCCCGGACTGTCCTCTGCCAGGTGGAATCTCCAAGAGGGGACATTGGATAGGCTTCATTTTCAGCATTGGGGTGATAAGGAGTTCTCTATGGACTTTTGAGGGATCTCTGACCTGTGACGATTCCCAGTGTTGGGGGCAACTGCCCCAGGTGTTAGGCACCCTGCTTCCATTCTAATTCCCACCAGTCCAGGGATGGAATCCTGAAACTGGCTTCTCAGCCTTGGGTCCGTACCCTGTGGCTGAACTGGTGACAGGTGTGAGTCCTTCCTTCCCCTGCCTCTCCATCTGGGCTCCCATACCCTCCACTTGGGAGTGGTAACACCAGAAAATGGAACTATCAGGGCTCCCTGGGTGGCTACCTCTCCCTGCTCTCTTGACGCTGTGGGGCTCCGACCAGTGGGTGGTCTTTTGGTACAGACTAAGGGGGTGATTCTGACCCCGGCGGTACTAGACCGCCGGGGCCAGGGTCGGCGGGAGCACCGCCAACAGGCTGGCGGTGCCCCGCAGGGCATTCTGACCGCGGCGGTTTGGCCGCGGTCAGAAGAGGAAAACCGGCGGTCTCCCGCCGGTTTTCCGCTGCCCTTCTGAATCCTCCATGGCGGCGCAGCTCGCTGCGCCGCCATGGGGATTCAGACACCCCATACCGCCATCCTGTTCCTGGTGGTTCGCCCGGCAGGAACAGGATGGCGGTATGGGGTGTCGTGGGGCCCCTGGGGGCCCCTGCAGTGCCCATGCCAGTGGCATGGGCACTGCAGGGGCCCCCGTAAGCGGGCCCCACTTTGAATTTCACTGTCTGCATTGCAGACAGTGAAATTCGCGACGGGTGCAACTGCACCCGTCGCACCTTCCCACTCCGCCGGCTCCATTCGGAGCCGGCTTCCTCGTGGGAAGGGTGTTTCCCACTGGGCTGGCGGCCGGCCTTTTGGCGGTCGCCCGCCAGCCCAGTGGGAAACCCAGAATCACCGCAGCGGTCTTATGACCGCGGAGCGGTGTTCTGGAGGGGGGAACTCTGGCGGGCGGCCTCCGCCGCCCGTCAGAGTTAGAATGACCCCCTAAGTCCCCTTGATTGTGCTCCAACTGGGAGCAATCAAAGCAGTGGGACTCGAAATGGGGTGTCTTTGGCCTCCGCCCACCAGAACCTCCTGTCCTATTCATAGAAAGGGCATGCAAACCCTTTCCCCCACACTATACTGGGACCTGTCTAGGTCACTATGTACCCCCCTCACTCTACTGGGGAGAACCTGATTCACCCTCCTTAGGATCATTCCTAATTACGTTTCCAGACTCTCTGGTACTAAACCAGAAGGCTGCCTCCTTTGCAAGCTCCCTGAGGTCAGTCAGCTTGCAGTTAACCATGTGTTGGTGCAACTCTGTGAAAAAGTTACTGAGCACATGTTCTCTCAAAATTAAAGCCTTTCTTTTCTACCCACTTGGTTGCCCTTCACCCAACCATTCAGTGCCTCACTGAAGAAGTCCATAAAATCTACCCAATACTGGCCAGTCACTCTGTGACTGTCCCTAAACTGGCAGTCTTCTGGGGTGAGACTAAAGTTAGTGACACGGGTTGCTTCCATGGGGCTGAAGGGAGGACATCTGATCAGCTATCTCTGAAGCCATCAGGGTATCCTTCCATTCAGTTGACATGTGCCTCCACAGACTAGCCCACCAAAACTGCTCTGGGACCCTATGTATTCTAAGGCTACCACATAGGCAGCAAACCACCTATCACTATCATCCACACCTCAAATCTGGGCACCAGGTCTTTAGGTATGGGGAGTAATTGATCTCAATGGGACACTGCAGCATCACTGCCACCATTTCTGATTAACTTTGACAGCTGTTAGGCCTTCAAGTCTAGTTCCTTTGGACTCATTTGATGAACTGAAACATTGTTCTCTCCTCCAGGCTCTCTCTGCTTAAGCTTTCATTGCCAATTTCTTTCTCTCCATCTTACGCTTGGCCATCTGCAGCCTAAACTCCCTATAAACTGTCATGTCTTCCAGTCACTCTGGGGACAGACCTTGTGAGGACAACTGCTTTCCACTGGGAGAGGGTTCTCCAATTCTGGAGGCAAGACATCCTCCTCCCCTGTGTGCTGCATCTCATGAACAGCATCCAGGTCCTTTCTTTGCTCCTTCACATCATCTTCCTCATCCTGGTCATCTGTTGCTGTCAGCAACTGTTAAGTCTCTGCCAAGGCCTTCAGAGCTTTCTGAAGCTTCAACATTTTGGTGCCCTTTTTTGTTGGAAGTCTCTACTTATAGAACTCCTTGAGTTCAGACATCATGCAAATCTCCAATTTGATGGGCTGATATCCCATTTATGCAGTTATAGTCACAGACAGGCAGAATGAGAATTAATTTAGAAAAAACAAAAATGCAATTAAAGGAGAATTTAAAAGAAACTCAAAATGGCCTCAAATTATTTGTCTGGGATTTTAGTGTAGCACAGAATCACTGTATGGCACTGCACAAACACAAGTTCAGATCTAACAGCTGAACTCCAATGTTGGAAATTAGGTACTAGTTGAGGGGGGTGAACCCCTACTCTAGCAGCAACCACAATTTCTGTCTGGATGAAACACTACTAAATCCAAAACTAGCGTGTGCTTAACCCTCTGGCAGTGTGGCAGAAAAGCAGTCAGGCTTAACTTAGAGGCAAAGTATAAAGTATTTATGCAGCACTTATACAGTAATGAAGTGAAAGCTCAACTCAATAAATACCCCACACCAATTTAGGAAAATAGCGTAAAATGTAGTAAATCATTTGACATCAAAACAATAAAAGTCCAATTAGGAGAACCAGGAATATACATTTTTAAAGATTTCAGATAAATAAAGCACCTAAAAGCATAAAGAGCCACTAGAGGTTATCTGGTCGTGCAAGACTGGGTGAAAGTGAGGCCAACCACAATTGAGCTCAAGCTGAGTACAGCACCAGGTTAGTTCCTCTGAAAGAGTTACTTTCAAAAGTCCAGTGTGAAGAGTTCAGTTGGCCGTCACCAGGGCTGTCAATGCTGCAGCAAAAAGTGCAGATCTTGTGTTGCAGGCGGTCACTGTGGCATGAATAATATGGTTCATTAGTGCTTCCCAATGGCAGCCGTTGCAG
The DNA here is from genome assembly GCF_031143425.1 of Pleurodeles waltl. Lineage (NCBI taxonomy): Eukaryota > Metazoa > Chordata > Amphibia > Caudata > Salamandridae > Pleurodeles > Pleurodeles waltl. The sequence goes on from NC_090442.1 coordinate 525,432,535, forward strand.
GCGGCAAGGTCTTGGTGCAAACTGACTCTTTTATGGAGTGGAGCAGCCCAGATTTTCAGGATTTCTCCTTTTCTTTGGAGAGGAGCCCAACTGAGGAGACACCAAGGGTGGTGGACCTGCGGGTCACCTCTTGAGGGCCAGGAACTGCCTGCAGCTGAGACTAGCAGGGCTCAGGCAGGCCAAGTTGCCAGTCCAGGATGCAGGTCAGTTTGGAAGATGCAGGGAGCCAGAACACTTTCTGTATACTTTAGTGTGTCGACTTAAGTGAGCAGGTATGCCCATGCAGACTGGGTCACTGGAACCAAGCGATATTTGGCTGATGAGCTCTAAGAAGAAAGAAACTGATTCTGGGTTGCTTGTGTTCCGGTTCAAGGGTTGAGCTGGCGTGGCAGTTCAGGCTAGACTGTTCCCATTGGAGAAGGGATGTGACTGATTTTCATATGGTTAGGTCCAAACTATGGTGGAATAGTGTGCAAAATAATGGTCTGAGTAATTACCAGTGGATTAATTCAGACATTCCACCCATCACTTTTGGTTTACTTCAATGGTTAAGGTTTCAGTAGTGGGTGCATTTACATCTGATGTAACTGCTGTCCAGTAAACCTGCTTGTAATTGGGGTTCTCAATATTGGAATACAATTTGATTGTCTCATCATTGTATGAAATTTAAATTTCCTTTGGTTTTATATTTTGCATATTTCTATTAGGGGTGGCCTAAAATTTCCTCTCCAGTGGTGGAGTTTGCAGAGTCTTGCCCACTCCGTGTTCCACTTGGAGCAGAGACATCTGGCATTACTCCACCAATGGCTGCGTGGCACAGTTTTTTCTAGTGTGTGGCTCGCTAATTTTAAGTTAGAGAGCGAGAATTTACGTCCCCTATTGTGATTTTCAGGCACTAGAACACCTCCCGGTGAGATTTCTCAATGCAGGAGACCACGGCAGGTCACTATCATTGGTCCTGAGAAAGCTGCTGCTTAAGTAGAAAATCTTCTCAATTGACAGAAAGAAGCAGCACCTTTTGGGATGTTACATAGTGCGATTTGAGCTGTATAACGGCCCCAGCACAAAAAATCAGCACAAGCAGTGTGACAAATTCTGTCTGCTTACGGAACTCCCCAGAATCGTACAGAGTTTTTTGTAACTCTATGGAGTTCTATAGAGTGAAACTCCGTGAGCGCCGCCCAGGCCTAATTTCTATGACACTCTGATTATAGTTTACAGGCGTACGAGCTATTGGAATGTTTTGTTCACCCAACCCCACATTGCTCCTTCTTGCATTATTTTTACTCTGTTAAACGTGTTGCACTCTACCTAGATTTACCCCTCACCATTAAATGACGCTTGGCATAAGTGGATATCATGAACAGCCACACTACATATGTTTCTGCCCAGTACTCTTGTCTTTTAACCTGTATCAGTTTCCGATTGTTTGCTGCATACTACCTATTAAAGAGCCCTTGAGGGAAGAAAAAACCCACAAGTAAAACTAATTTTTCCAATGAAATTCATAACACTCCTCTAGATTCTATCATTTGGATTGATTTCTTTGTTTCCTTGTTATCGTTTCTGTCACAAATATCCTTTTCATATGAGTCAAGCATTTGGGCTTCTTAAGTCTAAAAGCCCATAGCAGCATGGGGACATTAGTCAATGACAGCTGTATGCCACAACAATGATCATATAATATTTGCACATACTTTTAAACTTCTTGTCGTTTTCCCTAGCATTTTACTTTTCCAAGAATTGAAATACAAGAACATTTATTTATATTTTAAAACATTTTGAAAGCTGCATCACAAGAAGGGATCATGCATATATTTGTCCCAGGATTGTTAGAGGTAAACTATTTCCTGCAGCCATCTTTTCAAATCTAAAAACGTGGTATTCACAAAGAAAGGAGTAAACCTGCTCACGCAGATTTATACGTATGTGAAAAAGTAGCTTTTCTACTTTTTGGAATTTTCAAATATTTTCACGAACATGCATTGAGAACTGTTCCAGACATAGATTTCCATGACTATTTCTGGGAGGATCATGAGACAGCCCTAGTGAGATCTTGGTGCGGAGTGCAACCTGGTGGAGAACTTCACATAAAAGGAATAAAATCCCCTGGGCAACACACATTTTTCCTCCTCTTGGAGAGATTTTTTCCCATGGAGATATCCCTTCCCTTTTACCTCCAATAAAGCTGGGGATGATCCATTCCTCTACACATCCTAGAAAATTATTTATGCTTACTGTTGACTGAAGTAAAAGCCCAACTGTTTCCAAGGTGGAAAAGGAAAGGAAAGGAAAAGAGTTTGTGAATACTGGCAAACGTCCATGTTTGTCTTTGTTCACAAAAATGTTTACAACCACATTTTGTGAACATAGATTCCTGAAAACAAGAATAACAATACAACCTTGGCCACTGGGGCTGTTAGCATTAAACCTGTCATCCACTGTTTTTTTGCGATTATACAGAAAAGGGTACTAAAATACAATTCCTATAGACAAACCACTATCCACCAAACTAGTGCCTTTTCTTGAGGCCAATACTCACCAAGTTTTCACTAAATTTCTCTTTATTGTGAGAACTCCAAATTGAGTCACATCTACAACAGGAGTGAAACAGTTACCCCAGGAAAAATCTTTGCAAACCTTTACTAGCTTATTCATAGTTGTGTATTTCAGATGTCACCTCTGAGTCCAGGTCTGCCCTTCTGCCTATTCCACTCAAACAGGTTCAGCTAAAGTCTTTGTCATGAAGTGTGAGCAAGAAGATAGTGGAGGTGGGAGTCTCCTCTCCAGAGTGTGGACGATAAACAAAAAAACTCAACAGAACTCAACAGTGCCCAGGAAGAGAAAAAATGTTATGTGCAGATCTAAACTTGTGTCCTGTGACTGCCTGACCAGTGCTCCTTGTCTCAACACCAGAAATATCTGTGCAGGTCACTTTTTGTCTTGTGGTGACTGGGAAAAATGTAAACTAGCCATTTATCTTGTTAGACATCTGCTGTCTCCATATATTGGTTGCCATAAATCATTGTACAAGACTAAAAGTAAAGCATTTTTCTTACAGGGAACCAGATGACCTCTATCCAGATTAATATAAATACAAGCTATGTTTTAAGTCTCAGTAGGAGTCTGGGGACTGACTTTGTTGCATCTCCAAAAATCCAAACTGGGGTGGCAGAGTGGGCAAAAAACGATGGCTTAAATCCAGATCTTTGTGACTGCAGTGAATATTTGCATTGTTCAGCATTCTGTTCATCATCTGTTCTTTTAGCATTTGTCACCCTATGTGGGAAGAGTATGCCCAAATGTGGGTCCTGTGCTCACTATGCCACTGGATTCCAGCTAGCTTGTCTAATGAGGGATGATTCCCTGAAACCGATCCCAGGATGTGTGTTTCCGGTTCATGGAAGACCTGGCCTGTCAGTTCGGGGTAGACTATTCACATATGGAGCTGGGTCAAGACTGATTTGCATACGGCTGGGTCTAAACTGGGGTGGCGGGTAGACAAAAAACCATGGATTAAACCCAGATCTTTGTGACTGGGGGTAAATGTTTGCATTTTCACCATTCCATCCATCATCTGTTCTTTTTGCTTTTGATGCTTCTCCGTCGGTTAACAGTGCATCAGACAACTTACTGACTTGGCACATCTAAATAAGCATGCATTCTGACATTACCAGGGAAAGTGTTGTTTTCTTCTACAGAAGCTACGTAAAACAATGGCATAAAGGTAAGAAGGGCTGTTAAATTTAACTACCTGTTAACATGTGGGGATAGCCCTCAAGATATCTGTGGTCCACAAAAGGGCAGGGGGAAACTCCATAGCTTCAAAGAAGCGCTCTGTCTCCTCTCCTTAACAGGGCTCAGTCTGGCCCACTACAGAAAGATCCCTGAAATGGTCTTAGGGATAGCCTCAAACTCATGTCTATTGTCTGAACTCTCCATCCAACCCTTGATCATGGATACTACTGAAATGCAACACAGACAAAACAGAGCACAGTGTGGCTACTGCTATATGTGTCATACTCACTCCACATCCATCTTGTAACAGCCAAACATGCTAAATCTATAACCCACATGGATGGAATAAGAACCCTGTCACAATTTAGAAAATCACAGGAGAGGTAGGTAGGCCACTGCTCCTAGGAGGTGACAGTTAAGAAGTCCTGTCCGGCTATTATATTCACCTTGCTGCCACCACTGCAAGTCTGTACAGGCCTCGAACTGATGGTTATCACATACAGCAAGGAGGATGCCCATGGTGTGTCACCTGACCACAGAGCCATGCGCTAAGCCTCAAGTGAAGCCCCAGAAAACACCTCCTGCACACATGTGTAATTGCACTTCAGAGAAGTCATAGTGAAAGAAAGGTCATAACGTGCTTTGGTTAATTGAAGGACCTTTCTCTGTCCAAACAGATGTCGTTCCCTGCAGTTCAGAAATGACCTGGGACTTACTCCAAGTTGAAGAAGCCTGTTTATCAGAATGAAAAACCAGCAGAAACCTTTATCTTAATTTTTATGCTGTAAAACTGCCTTGTGCTTTACATTATTGTGCAGTTCCTACAAAGAGATTGACCAGGGTTCTCTTCATTTATAGTAATTATTAACTATGGGTGAGTGGTAAACTCTGCTACCGTGGTAGAGTTTTGCCTACTCTAAGCTCTGCCTGGAGTGTGGAGTTCTGGGAAAAACTCCACCAACCACTGTGTGGCTGAAGTTTTCTCAGACATTAAGTTGGTGAGCACAAGCAAGAAAAATTGAGCACCTCCACTCAGGTTGAGAAAGCTGCTGCTTGCATTGTGAAAGTTGCTACTTGAGTAGAAAATCTACTCAAACAGCAGGAAGAAGCAGTGCTTTCTAGTGCACAGAGAGGTGCCATTTGCGCTGATTTTACAGCATGGGATAAGATCCTGTCACTAAAATTCAGTGCGGGCAGCACGACGTACCTAAATTCCACCACTCGCGAACTCCACCAAATCTTGTGGAGTTTTTAAGTAACTCTGCAAAATACCACGGAGTGGAACTCTGTGAGTTCTGCACAGGCCTATTAGTCTCTTGAGTCATTTGCAATCCATCTTAACCACAAATCTGGTTTCAAACAAGTAAGGCCTGAACCTGTTAAGTACCCACACTATGGCAAAACACTCTTTTTGAGAAACAGTTCTCATCTCTATACAGAACTCTGTGGCTAATAAAGGTAATCAAATGTTTCTTGCCCTTTTTTGTGTAACTGGGAGAAGACTACCTCAATTCCCTTGTTGGAAGCATTGGTGTACATAATAAAACACCGATTATAGTCAAGGGCCTTCAGGTCCTCAAAGTCAGTCCACTCTCCACAGTCTGCGCTGTCAAAGGGGAAACTATAGTCCCATAATTGACCACAAAATCTCTGGTGTAGCCAGTGGGATATAGAAAAACTCAGCCTGGTCTGTGATATCGGAACTTCCCAAAAAAGTACAGCCTCTATTTTTTCCTCTAGTAGGCAGACCTTCTCATTCCCCACCTGATGTCAGAGTCTGACCCACCCAGTTCTATTTAGCTTGGTCTCCCTCAGGTGGTCCGCCCATTAACTGCTAAAGATAGCAGTATTGACCAAGTGAGCCACACAGAACTCTTCCACATAGTTAAGTAGGCACTGAAATATTAGGTTCCTGTTAACCTGTGAGGGGTAGCTCTTCCAGTGATCAGTGGACATGGAAACAATGGGAGAAACTCCTTAGCTTCAGAGGGGTATTTCATTCTTCTCTCCCTAACACCCCTTAGTTGGACTCTTCTCTGAATTCCAAGCCAAGTACAACATAGCACCTCCACCGAACACAAAAATGGTGTATGTGCTGAGTTAAGGGTAAAAAAGTCACTGTTGGCTTTCGTGATTTCCTGGCTGAGCACACTATCTGCAGAGCCATACTAGGGGACCTTTCTTCTCTCGCTACAATCTACTCGGGCACCACCCACCCACATACATTTGCAGTCCTGTAAAGAAGAGCATTCAACCTTTACTTAAACATTGACAAAGTTCTCAAGTCCACAGAGGTTTGATTATCAATAAAATATATAATAATGTTAGACTGTTTTCGTGCTAAATAACGTAGAAATCCTGTTCAAAAGCATTTGTCTAAACTATAGACTGTAACAAGTATTTTTAGTTGACCTTTGTTACATTTCTGTAGGTAAATGTTTCGCTCAGGCGTAACCTCGACAGCCATTCCTTTATGTTTAAACAAGAAGGAGTCTATGGCATGTGTTAAATGTTCCATATGATCATCGAACAACAATGATATTAAAGGGTCCGATTGTGGAAGCAAATGCTCCCAACCAAATAATCTTCTGTACCTGATTACTTGTAATGGGCTTCAGCGTCTCAACCTGGGGCACGTCTTCCCTGTGCTGCCGCGATTGTTTCAATACTTTTCTGTGCATATGATGACGAAATTACAGATCTCTGTTAAATATTTGAGGACATGAGGGCTTTACCATTATATAGTTTCATGAGCAGAAGTAAGGACAAGTATGTGTATTTCTAATTTATAATGAGCATTCATAACAAAAACAGAATAATAGGTTGTGTCATAAAGAGGGAAGACCAGGAAAGCGCGTTACCAAACGAAACTCAGATGCCGATATTCATTAAACACTGTAAGCATTTTCCCCTCAACGAACCACCTATTGCGTGACCCTTCAACCCCCTCCAAGATTATGATGTAGCTAGTAGAATATTAATGTCCAAGCGACTCCTATGTGAGCTGCCTGTATGTATATACTCAGGCAGTGGCACGGAACGGTGCGAAGGGAGAGCCCTAAGGAAAGCAAGGAAAATGCTTCCATTTTCTTACGATAATGGCATTACTCCTAGTCCTACTCCCTCGCCTTCCTTTTAAACCAATGAGGCCTCCCGCCTCCCCCCTAGACCCTCCCTTCCCCTTTTAAAACCGCCCCCCACCCTTAACTCCTCCTGTACAAAAACCAAGCCAAGCAGCAACTCGGACAGTCGGTACCGGGAGGGAACGGAAAAGGAAGGCGAGGGAGTAGGACTAGGAGTAATGCCATTATCGTAAGAAAATGGAAGCATTACCTCCCGTCCCTCCCTCGCCTTCCTTTTAAACCAATGAGGCATAGCAAGAAAAACACAGGAGACGGACACTGAGTTGCAAGAACTATAATTCATATCCTGCACCAAGGACACCAAAACACCCTACCCCTAATATCTCATAGAGGATAAGACACAGTGACATAAAAACCGACTCCAAATTACCCAAGTCCGAAAACCTATAATGACGCACAAACGTCAAAGGAGAAGCCCAAGCGGTGGCCCTGCAAATTACCACCCCGGAAGTCCCCTGAAGGTCGGCCACCGTAGCCGCCATACCTCTGGTAGACCGACCCTGAATCCCTTGAGGAGGAACCACCCCTTTCAGAGAATAGGCCAACAAAATCAAAGATCTCACCCACCGACTCAAGGAAGCCGTGGAAGGTTTCTCACCTTCACGTGCCGGACCGAAAGTAACAAAAAGGGAAACCCCCATACGAAAAGGAGCCACCACCCGTAGGTACTCCAATAGAGCCCTGCGTACATCCAACGAATGCAAACGGACCTCCTCCCCAGAGGAGGGCTCTGGACAAAATGAAGGAAGAATAACCTCCTGACGGGAATGGAACGAAGAATTGATCTTTGGAATAAAGGAAGGCACCGGACGATCCGAAGTAAAGGCTACCAAAAAGAACGTCTACAAGGACAGAAGGCGCCAATCACAGTCCCCCAATGGCTCAAATGGGGCCACCGTCAAAACATCCAAAACCAAAGAAAGATCCCATGAAGGAAAAGAACGTACCGGGCGAGGAAACAAATTAACCAGACCTTGAAAAAATCAAGGCATCAAGTGCCCTTCATCCTCAAGAATACGCCATGGACCTCTGAATGCCGGAATCGCCGCCCACTGTACCCTCAGAAATGCTACCGACAAACCCAATTGTGCACCGTCCTGCAGGAACGGCATCACTTCCAAGATAGACGAGCAGGTAGGATCCAACACATGATTCAAACACCAAGAAGAAAAAACTCGCCACAGTCTACCAAAGGAAAGTAAAGTGGAACGTCGCCTGAAAGCCAGCAATGTAGAACACAAAGCTACCGGTACCCCCAGACCCGTCAAGCCACGTCGTACAACTTCCAGGCCGTCAAGTGCAACCTCCTCAACGACACCACTGGGAGGCAGGGAAACTCCAGGGAAGACGGACAAAGAGGGAGAGGCCACATCCTCCCGTCTGCCATCAGCCCTAACAACAGGAACCAATTCGCCCGCGGCCAAAGAGGCGCAATCAGGATAACCCTGGAACCCAGATCCCTCACCCTCAACAGAAACGCCCTGAGAAGTTGAAATGGAGGGAATGCATACAAAAGACCCCTCGGCCAAGGACATGACATCCCGTCCACCTCCCAGGCCCGGGGACACCGAAAACGGGAGCAGAAGCGATCCAACTTTGCATACTCTGCTGACGCAAACACACCCAGCACGGGAAGCCCCCAAAGCCGAACCAGATGCAGAAACAGAGACTTCCGGAGGGAGAAAAGTTGAGAGGAAGGAATCACCCAGCACAGTAGATCCGGCCATTGCAATTCCCTGTCAAATACTCCGGACCCCTGAACCCTGTCCTTCAGAGAACCGGACCCCGGCGCCCACCTTCTCCAGAACCACGTCATCAAGCACAGGAGACAGAAACGCGCCCAAGGAACCAGAAATATCACTGACGCCAAAGGACCCTGCAGACGTAACCATAGAAGAGCTCGTGGTGCGGTCATGAATACAACCAACTCTACCAAGGACGATAGTACACCCAACCTCTTCTCCGACACCGTCACTAAGCCTAGAAGAGTCCGAAATCGAGTCCCCAGAAAAACCAAATCCCGGGACGGAACTAAATCTGACTTCTCCCAGTCGATTAAAAACCCCTGGATTTGCAGGACCCGCTGAACCCGGGCCACCTGCCTCTGCAACAGGACCCGTGACCGGGCATGAATCAAGATGTCGTCCAGATATGGATGAATAAACACCCCCCTGAATGTAGCAAAGCCACCAGGGGGGCCAGCACCTTCGTAAAAATTCGAGGAGAAGATATGAGACCGAAAGGTAGAACGCAAAACAGGTAGTGTTCCTGATCCACAGCAAACCGCAGGAAACTCTGAGAAGACCTCGCCACAGGCACGTGCAGGTAAGCATCCTGCAGATCCAGCGACACTAGAAAGTCCCCATGCCTGACCAAAGGAAATATAGTCTGAATAGACAGCATGCGGAAATGCACCGTCCTGATCCAAACATTCACATCTATCAGATTGAGCACCGGACGAAATCCCCCTGAAACTTTCTGCACAAGAAACAAGACCGAATAAGTGCCCTGACCCCGTTCCTCCAGCGGAACGCGGGAAATGGCCCCCATAGACCAGCTAGTCCCAAACTCCGTCCAACAATGCTGCTCTCCGTGACCCCCCTGAAGGTAGAGGGGTGGGACGTCCCCCTGAATCTGAAGGTACTACCCCAAAATCGATGACATAACCATTGTCCAAAATGTCTAGCACCCAACGATCGTCGACACTCTCCACCCAAGCAGAAAGAAAGTGACTCAGCCTTCCCCCAACCGGCCCTATGCTAGGCCCACAGTGAATGACAGGACCCCTACTGAATCCACCCAGGATCGTAGGAGCCGACTTCTTAGGGGAAAAACATGGCTGAAAACGCCGTCATCTAAATGAAAAGGAGTGGGAACCCATATTCGGAGAAGAACGGGAATGTTTCTTCCACCCCTTACTTGAAGAAGAAACCCCTTTATAAGGCAAAGCATGCTTCCTTGCTCTAAACGCCTTGGAAAGCATGGATGGCAACTGCTCCCCAAACAGGCTACGACCTTCAAACAGCAGTCTCAGCAAGGCCGCCTTTTCCCCTGGGTCAGCTTCCCATGAACGCAACCAGAGGGACCCACGAGCCCCAATCAAAGCACCAGAGGCCAGAGCCGAAGTACGGACCCCATCCGATGACACATCCGCCAACAAGCTGGCCTGCTGCACCAAACCAGCCAGGAGCTCTGAACATTCAGCCCCTTCCTGAACAGCCACCGCCAGCATATCAAAGTCTTGCACCAACGACTGGGCCACATAAGCCGAATATATACCAGCCCTTGGCGCCAGATTCTCAGCGGCAAACGCCCTTTAAAGACCAGAATCCACCTTACGGTCCGAGGCATCCGTCGGCACACAATCCTCCGGATTCACTGCCGTTAAGCCAATCAGGGTAGCCAGAATTCAATCCAGGTGGACCGAAGGAGGTAACACCTCCTCCCCCTCAAGCAAATATAGTTTCTGCAGGAAGTGTGGAACCTGAACTTTATCCACATCCTCCATTCTTGAAATACCATATCCTTCACAGGTCCCTGAAAAGGCATGGCAAACATGGCAGGCGTCTGATAATGTGGAAACAAATGAGAATCCGAGTTTGAAGGTTGAAACACTGGGAAACCCAAATTGTCCCGAACAAGTGCCATCACCTCCCATATTTCTTCACTGGATACATATTTCTGATGAGGACTTCCGCGCAGCAGCCGATGTATGAGAATTTATAGACTGACCAGTCCCGGCCACCCCTGCGTGAAGAGCCCTGGTAACCGCCACCACAATCATCTCCCGCACTTCAACTCCAGACATGAGGGGAGTACCCCTATCCGGTAATTGTGACCCCCCAGGAGTGGAAACTCCAGCAGCACCCTCCTCCTCCTAGGAGGAAGAGGAGACAATCCTCCGTCTCTCTGCCAGACCCATAAAATGCATACTCCCCATGTAGAGATCTTCCTAGGAATCCACCAAACCTCTAAAAGGTCAAACATAACTGTTGAAGAGCCCTGGCCATAAAACAGCGGGCAGAACGCCCGTCCTACCTGAACCTTGTCCAAAAATCGCCGTTCCGCAGTTCCCCGCCGCTCTGCAGCGCGGAAACCCGGAAATCGACGCCCCAGCCACAGAGGGCCGGCAGACCCCGTCAGCCGGCCCCCAGTCCGCGTCTTCCCGAGCAGCCCGGCTGCTCGTCACAGGACGCGACCAGCTGCAGCACTCCTCGCGGAGCTCTGCGTCCCGAGGAGTGCCTCCATCGTAGACCTCCAGGCCCCGCCCCGCCGTGCAGGTAAGGGAAAAGAAAACGTCTAGCGTAGGCTAGACAAAAGAAACAGGAGAGTTAAGGGTGGGGGTTTTAAAAGGGGAAGGGAGGGTCTAGGGGGGAGGCGGGAGGCCTCATTGGTTTAAAAGGAAGGCGAGGGAGGGACGGGAGGTAATGGGCCTCCTCCTCCTCCTTAGGTAAAGTAGTAAAAATCAGACCTAAATCAAATGCAGTGAGCTCCCATAGAAGCATTTCTATTATTCATTTTTGCACATCTTTTTGATGTATCAGGTAGTGCATCATGGTATGCTGTCGGGTTTATTGTGATTTAAGAAAAAAGTTAAACCTATGCCCTAGAGTTGACAAGACAGCTTTAAAAAGACCCACATGTACTGATATTTGCTTCCACTTTATACTGGACTCATTAATGAAACATTCAGTAATAAACAAGGTAGCTTCTTTTATTTTAGAGGATGATCTCTTAAAAAGACCAAGGAACGCCTTGTAAAATATAACCATGTGTTATATACAGGGCAAAATCAATTTCCCCTACGCTCCCACCCCCGAGACATGACTATCATTGAGGGGTTTCCCACCCCTTAAATCACTTTCTTTAGTGATTGATTGCTCATTATTCAAGTCTCAGCATGGCCCTATAAAAGCCACTGGTAAACGTTTTAAACTAAGCAAAATTGGAAACTTTCTCATCCTAATGAAGAGTTACAAAATGCCCAAATCACCATGGAAACGTCACGTCAGTATTTCAAGGCAAAATGAGTATGAAGATATATTTATGGACGCATGTGAAAAATGTGCCTAGTACACAAAATTGCAGAAACGTGGAAAATATCTTGAAGAGGAAAATTGAATGGTGAACATGTTAATGATGTGGAAATAAGCATAAAAAGGAGGGGATATCTCACCTCACTCTCAATCAGAAATAAAAGAAAGACAAAAAGAAAGGCTACTTGGCTAATTTACAAAAAGTTACCAAGTGATTTCTTAACAATAAGGCCTGGCAGTAAATTCCTTCAGCTTTTCCCTGTCGATGGGCCAGACTGATCATTCATGATAGTTCATCTAAGTACTTCCTCTTTCTGCTATTGAACTTCAATACTCTTGTCAAAGGATGATGATTATGCTGAAGGCCATAATCTAGCGCCATAAGTATGTAACCAAAACAAGTATAAGGCACACATGATAAAGAAAAATAAGTGTCAAACATCTCCTAATGCATTTTTGTTTGCAGTAACTTTCTGCACATGATGGTCTTCTTGTCAGTGTGTTCAGAAATAACTTGTCATTCCTAGTGTGAAATTCATCTCTTCGAAGCATTTACCCCATCTTTACGTCATGGCTTCTGAGAAAAATAACTAAACAGAAGCATCATTCAACCCCAAAAGAGTCTTCAGCTGTCAACAGTACATTTGTGAAGATTGAAAAGCTTCTTTGAAATTGTTTTTTGTCGAGTGCTTTTACAGTTTTTCATAGCAATCCTTCTACCTTCCATATAAATGCTTAGAAAGGATCAGTTGCTTGTACTTTGCAATCACCAACAGCCTACTTTTTGGCCCCGAGATGTAGCACTCCATGTCTTTTAACTCAATGGGCACGACAGGTCATCGAATTTTGCAATCATAATTGTTAAATAGTATTTTGATACGTTTGGGTTTTGAATGTCCTTAATATTGTTCACCAAATGATGAATATGCTCTGAAGAGTTAGAGTTATGGACAAACACCAACAAACTAACAGAAAGCTATTTATTTATCTACGCAAATCAGCAACTTATTCAACATCTTAGAGAAAATTCTGGAGAAGAAAATTCAAATCTCGGCTCTGTTCCTTTTCCTAGGGCAACTGGTACTTAGGAGACTGGCAAACTCTATCATCCCACTGGAGATAGAAATTAGATTGCAATTAATTTTGCAAAAATGTGAGAAATCGGACTGTTGGTTGACTAGAATGTGAGTCCTTGTCAATCAACACCCTCAACCCCTTGCATGGTGAACCACAAAATGTCACTCAATTAACCTGTGCCTAACACTGGGTAGTTTGGCACAAAAAGCAATCAGACTTTACTTAGACACATTGTGTATAGTATTTATGCATCACACAAACAGTAATAAACTTAAAACACAACACAGAAAAATCCCACACAAACTTAAAAAATCCAATTAGTAGAACTGGAGTTATAAATTCTCAAAGTCTTTAGTAAAAACTGGTGCCTTAAAGATCAAAGCGCAATCACAGACAGCTAGGCGCTTGAGACCGGGTCAAAGTTGAAAAATATATCACGATGGAGCATGGATCGGGATACAAGAAGTGGATTGGGCCTGGTCAGACCTTATCTTCAGACCTAGAAGAAATTCTTGGTAAGTGCGTCTGAGAAGGCACCTTTAGCAACACAACCAAGGGCCCAGGACTGGTGTGACACCTCTTAGGGGTTCAGGACTCACTCAGGTTGGATCCAGGAGTGGGTTCAAGATGGTAGGAGCCTTCTGTACACCTGTGGCTCTGAACAGAAGGCGGCAAACTAGGCCTTAGAGTCACTCTGTTAGTCCTGGGTTCAGGTGAAGATGCAGGTCTCAGCAGCAGGACTTGGCCTCTGAGGGTTCAGGGCAGGCTCCAACAGCAAAGCAGCCCTTCAAAGTGCAGCAGCAGCCTTTCAGATTGTACAGCAGGTCACAGAGGCATGCAGTCCTCTGAGAGTCCTTCTGCAGGTCCAGCACTGAACTGAATAGTGGGTCTGAAGGTCCTGTTTTTATACCCTGGTGCCCTTACTCTGGAAAGTAGAAGAAACTTCTAGAAAGGTTCTGTGAAGTGCATGGAATTTCCTGAATCCCCTGCTCTGGCTGAAAGCTGGCTGCAGTGACAATGTATGATTGTTAGGTCCTTTGTATGGAGGCAGAGCACACCGTATTTAGTTGTAAGTGGGCCTGGGCTCAGCTCCACACCATCCATCCAGCAGATGTCCAATTGAGGCCCACTTTATACCTCTATTGCATGACTGTCTGGGAGGAATTTACAGTCTGTCAGCTACACCCAGTCATGTGATTCAGCACAAAGGGCTAAGGGCAGGAAAATGCCAATATTCTAAAAGTGCCATTCTCAAAATTGTAATGAAAAATCCGACTTCACCATTAAAGAGCGTTTATCATTACACTTCCATAGATACTAAACATGAGATAGCCGCCTGCTCCCAAATGGTAATGACAGCTTACTGACTGTAATAAGAAATCCCAATGTTATCCTATGGGAGACGTAGACCTCACAGTAATAAAAACACGATTTTAAGGGTTTTTCAGTAGAAGGACATGTAAAGCTTCAAATTACATGTTCAACATTGTAATTACACAGCACCCTGCTCTACGGGGTACCTAGGGTCTACCTTAGGGGTGATTCATAAGTAATATATGGCTTGGCAAGGGTGTTTAAATACTAAGTCGACAATGGCAGTTTAAAACTGCATTCAGGCTGCTGTGGCAGGCCTGTGCATGTTTAAAGGTTCTACTTAAGTGAGTAGCACAATAAGTGCTGCAGACCCACTGGTAGCATTTAATTTACAGGCCCTGAGTATATGGTATACTACTCTACAAGGGACTTTTTAGTAAATGAAATATGGCAATCAGGCATAAGCCAATCAAACCATGTTTAGGGAAGTGATCATATGCACCTTAGCACTGGTATGCACAGAGTTCTAAGGCCAACAAAAACACATTTCATCACCAAAAATGGAGGTAAGTAGGAAAATAGTTTGGGGAAAGACAACCCTAAGGCTGGTAGATCTAACAAACAGCATTTAGGGACCTCAAAATGTGATCAGACGACTCTAACATCAGGTCAAGAACAACATTTCTACTGCATGTCACTATGAGTCCTCAAGCATTTATTACTAGCATATTTGTCACAAGTCTGGACACCAAACCTTGCTTTAGAAACGTATAGCATTTGAGATTCATAGTATAATTACCACCAGAGGCTACCTTATGAATGCAGAACTGTGTCAGAGCTGGAGTTAGTGAAAATAGTAGCGGCCAGCCTACAATCTGCATGCTTGTTGTAGGGCTAGACATGAGATCTACTCCTTCCACTGAGTTATACTTTCCACTCTTTCTCTGCATGTAAGGTTGAAGTTTAAACTGTTCATCCTTCTCCTTAGCATAAGGAAGGAACACCTTTTCGAAGCTTGAACTTGTTCACAATGTTTGCTCTGTAGGGTTACCTGAGAGTCTTTGGATCTATCAGACCGTTGACATTACATATATTCATCATAACTGTGTATCTGCTGGTAGATGGATTGTAAGCAGCACTTGTTTTGGCAAGGGTTTAAAACCCACAATGCTTTAATTGTCTGCTTTGAATCATGGTAATTTGTTTTCAGAGTACTGCTTCACCAAGGTGTGTTTACCTTGTCAAATGACTGTCAGGAGAACACAGAATGGGTATGAATTCAATAAGTTACAATAGAGAAACAGAGTCTACTGAATTGGCAAGAATGGAGATTGTGGAAGACCAGTTCTTGACGGCTGGGGCACACACCCAAAGGACTGCAGAAACATTAACTTCCAGCTCAGAGCCAGCAGAGGCAGTAGACCAAGTACAATAGATTCAGATTCCCATAGATACAGTCAGGGCTAACAAGTTTGTGTCTGACAACTTCTCATTTATTGTATGGCTGCTTCTCTCACTTAATTCTTTGGCTACTTTCCTAAGCTTTATTATTTTTGACTTCCCTTCTCAGTTTGCATATTCCTCTGCCTTTCCCCTTGCAGAGTCTCAGGAGACTTCCTTACCTGTTTCCTATTTCCTCTTCTATGAAGATTACATCAAAACCATGACCTATACCATGCTGGTTCCTTCAAAGTCCTGAGGCATTTTCTGGTGCCTGCTGAAGGTCATCATTGTTATCTTTACTGAGAGATCAGGTGAGTCATTTATCACATTTGAATGACATACATATTGTTTTGTTCTGGCAACTTCATGTATAACTTGATTTATGCTACTTATCACCATAGGGAACATCTCAGACCCGTAGGGTACTGTATTGTTTCAAGAAGATCCAGGCACAGAAAGAAGATTTTAATGCGTAGGAGATCATAAGGACCGCATGCACAAACAAGCTTCAAAGGTCAATGCTCCTTCAGCCAGACTGAATGTTAACATTCTAATTACTAGGCAAAACATAATAGTTCCAGAATACCACATCACTTCCCCGCATAAAACATTAAACATTTCCAAAAATAAGATGACTTTAAAAAATGTTCACCAAACTGAAAATGAAAAACATTGCATCTACAAAAGGTCCCTGGATGCAGAAGAGAACAGATAGATATACTCATTCAAATATAAGGGCCTTTTCCTCAAACATTGGCCCCTTCTGTCATTTTCACACTGAGAAGCTGGCATCTGCACATCTAAATGGGATGCGCAGGATGATACCTGTCCACTCAGCTAAGATTCCACATCCTATGATCACTTGCCTTAATTGCATTGTTGAACACCTTGAGCACCCTCAATGGGTGACTGAACTTGGAAATTCTCCCACCTTTTACAGAAGATGTAATCTTTGCCTAATCCCACACATGCACATTAGCTCATATCATTGCTTTCCTTCCATCATTATACACCTTCCTGTTCAACATTTTATCACTCTCTCTCTCTTTCTTTCTCTCTCTACCTTTCCAACCCACCAGCTCCACTGCCCACATTCACTCTCCTCTCATTAACCCACACTGGACACATAACACTATTGGCAGTTCTTCTTCTAAATAATTGAAAATAGGAGACACCAGTAGTCGAATGAGGCATCAATGTATACTCCCTTACTTTTTTCTTAAGTTGTCATCCAATCAGCATCACACATTAAGGAATGTTGCATAGTTTCTTTCAACACCTTGTTAAAGCGCTCTATCGTACCATTTGTTTCTGGATAATACAAAGATGTTTTCTTGTGATTTATACCGCTCACTGTCAGGAACTCTTCCATAACACCAGAGGTAAGTTGTACTACATTATCAGTTAGCAAAGAAGAAGGAAAACTCTACCTTTCAAGCAGTTCTTCTAGGAAATGTATTCCATCACTGGATTCCACAGAATTCACGATTTTCACTTTTGGCCAGTGAGATTACATATCCATGCATGCCAGCACACTCTTGTCGCATGATGTTATTCTAATGGGACCAAGAATGTCCAATGCTATATCCACCCAGGGTGTAGAGGCGGGTTCCCACATAACAATGGGCTAGGTCCTACACTTCAACACTCTGCTACTCCTTATACACTCTATACAATTCCCTTCCACCTGTTCAACCATCAAGTCCATCACAGGCCACCAATAAGCTTCCCTGACTCTTTCTTTGGTTTTGGATATGTCTGTGTGACTCACATGGGCATTATCTCTCAATTTCTCCATCAAAAAACTCCGGGCACCACTTTACTACCTCTCATAACCAACCCATCCAATAAGACTAATTCACCTCTCACCTGCCAATAGCCTTATATATTTTCCTCTCAACTACCCTTATTGCTCCATCCCACCAACATCATGTTGACAACCATCTACAATGTCAGTTCTTCACTAAGCTCCTTTCTCCATTCTTCTTCTAACACATCAGTGGTCAAAAAGACATATAGGCGGTCATTACGAACATGGCAGGAAACACCGCCGACCGCCGTGGTGGCAGTAAACAGAATCCCGCCGTTGGTGGTGTAGGAAACCTACCATATAATGAACGAAAATCCCAACCCCGCCAAAAATCACTAGACCACCAATCACTGCCATAACCATGTCGGCGGGAATCCCGGACCTCCCCACCCGCCACCGCGAAGCACATCCACATCCCACCCTCCAAATAATGATGCACAAACCACCTTGGCAGACAGTGGAGGCGGAACGACCATTGGCGGCTCCGACCACCACGGGCGGTAAGTGGACTAAACAGCAACAAGTGCTCACATTGGATAAGCGTGTAACTCACACACCTGACACACATCTATAACTCCATAAAACACCCCCAGACATACCCCACAATCCTTTGCAACAAAACCAGGCCAAGAAGACGGAGAGCACCAGCGGTAGAAATCGAAAGCCAGCATACAGGAGACGCACACCGACCCACAGAAGACCACCCTCACTGCGTCCCCAGCCCCGACACCATTCACCACACTCACCATGTCACCTTCCAAACATCCACTCTTCACCGAAAGGACCATGGTGGACGAGATCCTGAAGGTGAAGCCACAAATATTCGGACCGAGGTGCAGCACACACCCATCGCAAGGAAGATGGAGCTCTGGCAGACCATTGTGAACAGGGTCAACGCACCAGGGAAGACATCCGGAAGAGATGGAACAACCTGCGGGGGAAGGTCAGGGGCATTGCATCAAGGCAACACATCGCAGTGCAGAAGACTGGGGGAGGACCACCACCAACACCACCAGAATACGCAGACTGGGAGGAAAGGTACTGGCCATCCTGCACCCTGAGGGACTCACTGGACTCACTGGACTCACTGGAGGAATGGACTCGAGTAAGCCATCAACATATACCCCATATACACCATACCTGTAACCCATGCACCACTCCACCCCACCCACACCCACCAGGACCAACACCCCACCCAGGCATCAGCCACTAAATCCACCCCCGCATGACCACAAACCCACTAACAGGCCCACATCCCTCCCCCTCTGCACAGTCACCTACCGCTGAAAATACCCACAATGGAACAAGACCCCCCACCACAATGCAACCCCACAGTCAACGCTAAATGCAGTGTCAACCTCACAAAGGCACCTTGTAAGGCCACTGAAAGTAACCCCAGCACAAATCATCCCAGTCCTGTTCACCTCAAACGTTTATGCAGCTGTAACAAACATGTTTATGTCCCCCAACAGGCACCACCACCAACGGACAGGACAAGGAATGCCAGTGCCCCCCAGGGAGACAGAGGCACCTCACAGGACACTGGTGAAGGATCCCTGGACACTGATGAGCAAGCAGGCCCCTCATACAGTCCTGGACTCTCACCATGCAGCAGCCCCACCCAGGAAACCACTGTCACCCCTACCACCCAGTCAAGACCAGCAGCCCAGGGCAAGCGTCCCCACACCAGTATATCCAGGCCACAGACTGGTGGAACACAGGTTCAGAGGCCACAGTCTCCCACTCCCAACATGCAGGAAGGCGAGGGCCCCAGTACAAGTGGTCCTGCCAGACCTGTGCAGGGGACACAGGCACAGGGGGCTAGGGCAAGTGCAAGGGTGGCAGTGGGCCAGGGGGGAGGCCACAGGAAGGATGCAGCAGCCCAGCACATGATATCAGAGGTATTGGGGGCCTACCAGCATACCCATGACAGGTTGGCACAGATTGTGTCCTCCCTGGAGCACAGTCAGAGGATGCAGCAGAAACACCACCAACAGGCGATAGAGTAGTGGAAACAGCACAATGCGACAATGGCCACCATAGCAGGAGCACTGCTGCAGCTGGTCCAAAACCAGTCTGACATCCACACAGGACAAGAGGCCCCCACTATAGCACCGGACACCCACCATGAGAATCCACCATCAGCAGAAACATCCCAGGAACTACCCTCACAGGAAACCCAAGGGCCTACCATGTCAGCCCCTGAAGATCAACAGCAGGTGCCCAAACAGACCCTCAGGCCAAGATATGGCACTGGAACCCCAGCAAAGAACAAGGCCCCCTTCAAGAAGTAACTCAGCAACAATCTGCACAGCAACCACCCCACTCAATCAGTCACCACACATTGCTGAGAGGCAATATGAACTAATGTAAGAAAAGATGGACCCATCATTAGTACCAACAAGGCTGCCACCATGTGGTTTTTGAGGACACTCACCCCTTACGACTTGCCATCACTGTAAATAGCACTATTCACTCACTTCAACCAATAAAACACATATCACAACTGTAACACTGTCCCCTGTGTTAAATTGTGATCAAAGTGAAGTATGGATGCAACTGGCTGATAACTACTTTATTGTCAAATCTGTGCATGAAGGGAGTCATGTGTGTCGAAATGTTGGCAAAAAGTAAATGAAGAAAATGTCAATCTGTACCGTGCAGAAGTGGACCATGTTTCACCTATCATTATCAACCCCCCCATATGACTGAGCACTCTGCCAGTATGTGTCACAAACCCCAATGTCAGGCCCAAGTCCCACACAGTTACTGGAAGAAGAGTTGTATCAGTTGGGTCCTGGAATTGACTTCTTCCCCTTCCTCATCACCACCATCAGTCTCCTCCCCTCTCTGAGGTAGCTGGTCAGGACATACAGCACCCTCCACCTCCAAGAGGGGGATATAATGTCTCACTGCCACGTTGTGCAGCATGCAGAAGGCCACCACTATTCTACACCTTTTCAGGACCACAGGCCAAGGAACCCCCAGAGATATGTAGACAACAAAATCTAGCCTTATAGTTCGCTCTATCACCCTCCTAGTACGTCCATGGGCCTCATTGTAATTCCTCTCTGCATCCGTCCTGGGATTCCTCACTGGTGTCAGGAGCCAACGCAAGTTTGGATAGCCAGAATCACCTAGAAAAAGGTGCAATACAGAGTCATCATTGTTATGCCCCTTAGACAGCCTTGCTGTCTGCTATGTGTCAGTTAGTGACAGGCACACTTACCTATGATCCACCCTCTGTCCTCTTGGAATTGTTCCATCCTCTGTGGCACACTGCTGTACCTCAGCACAAAGGAATCATGGACTGAACCTGGGAACATTGCATTCACATGTAAGACATGCCTGTAGTACATACCAATTGGATGTTCATGGAGTGAAAGTTCTTTCTGTTTCTGTACACCTGTTCACTCACTCTTGGGGGGATGATCAGTATGTGGGTACCATCGATGGCACATATAACATGGGGTATGTTGGCAAAGGCATAGAATTCCGACTTGATGACAGGGAGATCAGTACTTTGGGGAAACCTCACATAGGACTGCAGGTGTCGTACAAATGCATTCAGAAATATTTTCAGTACCATGCTGAACATTGGCTGTGAAAATCCAGCACCCATGGCCACTGTCACTTGAAATGAGCCAGTGGCCAGGAAATGGAGTGGGGAGAGCACCTGCACTTCAGTAGGGATGGCATGCTGATTACGATTTCCTGGAGTTAGTGCAGGATCCAGTAAAGCACAAAGTTCCTGAATTGTTGCACGTGTGAGTCTGTAATTGATTATGATCTTTCGCTCCACCATGGTCCTCATATCCACAAGTGGTCTGTACACCTATGGTGCCCTTCCTCGCCACAAGGGTTGGTACCTACGAGGGGTTTCAAAAAGGTGTGATGAAAACACATACATAGGCACACATTTCATCATTTGTGCACTGCATAGTTCATTGTAGTGACTCAACATTAACTGCTTCTTGACAGATCTACATCTACACCACAATGAGGGAACACAGTATTTCATGTGTGGTATATTACGGAATGGACACATGCTTAAGTGCTTCATGTGGCTAGTAGGGCCTGCATTGTGCAAAGTTTTATTCATAGATGCGTAGTTACTGCCAAAATGTCTGCCCACTGTAATCCAGGCTTTTCATTGTGGAAGTGACCTCATACCGCTAGCGGTTGACGTCACAGCGTAAGGCAGTGTTTACCGCCATTCGCATCATCATTGGTTAACATGGATGCCAATGGGGAATTCTGGTGTATCATGATCGCTGCCAGAGGTGACGGTGCACACCGCAGCGGAACGTACGCAATTTCATCATTGATTATTCACTTGACTCCCTGATCTCGTGCGAACAGGTACTCTACTGTGTGTACTGCTGTGGCCTGCCTCTGGCAACGGATGTGGCTCGTGTTGCAGGGGAAAGGGCCCCGGCCTTCACCCAGGAGGAACTGGAGAGAGTATAGTGGACGGGGTCCTGCCCCTGTATGCAAAACTGTACTGACGGCCGGAGGTACAGGTGAGACTGGGTTTGGGGGGCACTGTTTGGGTGTAATGGATGGTGTTGAATGGACATGTGTGTGCACCTCTGAGCCTGCATGGGCCGTGGTGCATGGCATGCTGTGTGAATATGGCCTGTAAGTCTGAGAGTACTGTCCGTTCCATAGTGGACAATTAGCCAGTTGTACCTATCTTGCAAGTGCCTGACCTCTGTGTTCCATATCTGTGTCACCCTTTTAGGTCAGCGTCCACCAGAAGAGGGCACTTTGGCATGCCATTGCCAAGGAGGTGCGGACCCTGGGGGTCTACAACCGGCGGAGCACCCACTGTAGAAAGAGGTGGGAGGACCTGCGGCACTGGGCGCATAAGATCTGTGAAGCCCAGCTGGGGAAGTCCTCCCATTGTGGAAGGGGTGCCATTCGGGCACTGACCCCCCTCATGCGACGTATCCTGGTGGTGGTGTACCCAGACCTGGATGGGCACTTGAAGGCTGCACAGCAGTCACAAGGGGGTGAGTACTCATTTCACAAACCTCAGTCTGGAAGGATGTCTGTGTGTGCATTAGGGTTCATGCTGCTTAGGGACTGGGACTCCGCCTGGTGTCCATCTACTTTATGGTCCCCAAAGGGTGTAGGGGTGTCTTTGTCAGGTCTCCCACACGTCGCCTCCTTAGGTAGTCCAGGGGATGGGTGTAGAGTAGTATTCTGGTCAGTAGTCAGGGGCATGGCCATGGGCATAGTGAACGTTGCTGTCTGTTGGGTGTGTCTTCTGGGTGGGTGTATGTCTGGCCATTATGTACCTCCATTCAGCTATTTACAAGTGTCTCTCCTGTTTTGTCTCCCCATCCCTGTTCTCTTGTGTTGGTTTGGTACAGCAGCAACATCTGGCGAGGGAGCTGAGGCATCAGCAAGTGGGGAAGCAGTGGCCCACGGATCCTCGGAAGCAGAGACATCTGACCAGTGGGTGGGAGGGCAAGGGGAGCTCCATGGAGGAAGCAAGTACCACAGGAGGTAGTGACTCCGAGACCTCCTCCGATGGGGGCTCCCCAGCGGTGGCAGACCCTAGTGGCCACACCACTACAGTGACATCTTCTGCCACCCCCCATTCCATCACCACCCTCCCTTCTGCTCCCCACTGAGTTGCCCGTGCCCGCTCACCCAGAAAGGTGGGCGTCTCCTTCGCCCCAGGCAACTCCTCCCCTGCACCAGTCAGCCCTGCTGCCCTCACAGTGGAGGCTATTGACCTCCTGAGAACCATCTCTGTAGGGTAGACAACCATTGTCAATGCCATCCAGGGGCTAGTATCAGAAGTGCAGCAAACACATGCCTATCTGGATGGCATTCACGGTGCCGTGTCTGCCCTACAGAGATCTTTTAAGGCTCTGGCCTCCTCTTGGACAGCAGCCAGTTTCCCTGGCCATTCCGTACCCCTTCCAACCTCCTCTACCCCTTCCAGCACTCCACTCCCTTCACCCGTCCAAGGCACACATTCAGACACGCAGTCAAGCACATCAACACACAAGAAGCACACTTCTAAACACAAGCACCACACCTCCCACCACAAGCATTCACACAGCCAACAGACATATGCACACACAACAACATTCACTTCCTCCAGTATGCCCACCTTTTCCGCCTGCCTGTCTGACTCCTCTATATCCAGACCCTCATGCACTGCACCTTCAGTCACTGTTGCTGCTCCTCTTACTGCACTCACCACAATAGCAGATCTCCATACATGCACCCCATACACCACACCTGCACTTACCACAACTACTGTAGTTGGCACATGCAGCACACTCACCAGACTTGCAGACACCCACACAACATGCATCCACACTAGCTGCCTGTCTTCTCCCACTGTGTCCACCCCCCTCCTCCAAAAACACACAAACGCACCAAGACACCCACCCATCACACATCCACCACACCACAGCATACTGTCCAGTCACCTGCACCACTACACACACCCCTACACCACATATATCCACTGCCTCTGCCTCCACTCCCACGCCCTCATCCAGGACCACCCCAATTGCTCCAAAGAAACATTTCCTCTCCTGTGCTGACCTCTTTCAACCCACTGGCCCACCCTGTCTTGTCCCCAAGCGTGCTCACCTCCTTGCCCTTTCCACTCCTTCCACTTCACAGCCCAACCCTGTCCGCCCTTCACATTCCCGTGCCCCTACCCCAGAGAAAAAAAAGGCCCAGGCTGAGCCTAGTCCATCTTGCTCCACCTGCTCAAAACACCCACCCCTTCAAAGGACAAGCCCACCCCCCACCTTCCAAACGAAAGTCCAAGGCCCACCCCTTCACAAATACCCACCCCACCACCCCCTGCCCCTGTTCCGTGAGGTGCCTGGATGCCCCTTTGTTGCCCCATTAGGTGGAGTGCCGTGCATTTGTGGGAGTCAGGTTGGGGCCATTGTGGCCCATGGCAATTGTAGCCATACGGACTGGCCATTGGCCCTGTTTGCCCAATTTGGCTCTGTGAGCTTTCATTAAAGATTTCTGCGTGGCCTGTATTTTGGCAGCACACTGTTGAACCCTGGTCTTTCGTTTCATTGTTTATAGGTCTGGGGCATTTGTATGTACTATAGTCAGGTTGGATTTGCCTTGTGTTGGGTAAGTACCTCTTGCTGTGGGGTGTATGACTTGTACTGCTGTGAAGGGTTGGGAGGCATTGCAGAGTGGGTGGAGTGGGTGGGTATGTAACTGTGGCCTTTCTTCCCTTGTTCAGTAGGTTGCAGTACTTACCATCATCATCTTCTTCGGTGGTCTCGGTCATGGAGGTATATGGCAAGGAGCAGGGCTGGCATGATCTGCAGCTCTTTATCCATGTCTGCTTCAGCGTGTTGTGTGGGCCTCCAGTGAGTATTTCCTTATATTTGGTTCATTTCCGCCAGGCTTTGCATGACAGTGGTTCCCGCCCCGGAACTGGCGGCGGACTGGTGGTTCATTATTTGATGGGCGGGTTGGGCCTTTCCGTCGGCCTGTGGGCGGACCTTGCCATCGTCGTCAACACTCCTCTGCTGGCGGTGGGTTGTTTTCGGGATGCCTGTCTTTCGTTTGGTTCATTATTTTGCGATCCGGCCCGCTCCTCTGTTGGCGGTTTTTAGCACCACCGCCAACGGTGCGGAACGAACCGCTGTGTTCATAATGAGGGCCATAGTTCTCCATCACACGTCTCCCCATCGAAAAAAGCATCATTCTCTCGGTCAGCCACTCCATGTATTCGATCCAACCTAGAAAAACAATCGACATCTAAATTATTCATCCCAGGAATGTACAACAAATAAAATTAAAAATTCCTGAAGAGTGACAATCCACTTTTGAATACAGTTACAGATGAAATAATTGCCTTTCTTCATAAAAACCTCTTTGAGGGGCTTATGATTAGTCCTAATTTCAAATATACACCCCAGAGAAATTTCCTCACCTTTCTCACTGCCCAGTATACACCTAATACCTTCTTTTCTATCATATAGTAACTAAGCTCAGCCCCTTTCAATCCAGAAGACACAAACAAAATTACCCTGTTATGCCCTCCTGATCTCTACATGAAAACTGCACCTAGTCCCTTTGAACTAGCATCCTTCATCAAAAAGGTTTCATCTCTAGGTTCAAACCTTCCTAGGCAAAACACTCTGGCCCTCATTACGACCCTGGCGGTCCGAAGACCACCAGGATGGATGTGGAGGTGTCACTGCCGACAGGCTGGTGGTCAATACTGCCAAATTAGGAGTCTAGCGGTTTGGCAGAAGCCAAACTGCTGATCCTCCACCCGTCCTGTCACATTACCACATTGGTGACAGGAATAAGCATAAGCGTCATACACCCTCATTCACCCTAACATTCATACACAAAAACTGCACTCACGCATGCATTCACGCCCTCCTCCCCCGCAGCACACACATACATTCACACACCCTTCCCCGCATACACTCACTAACACCCTCTCCCCGTCCACTCAAACAAACATGCACGCCCCTCCCCGTCCACTTACATACACATGCACACGCATACACGCACTCACCACTTCCATTTGCTCAATCGCTTTCACGCATTCAATCGCTCACACCAGCACACACGCACTCATGCACTGACTCCCCTCCCCATCCACAAACACTCACTCACTCACCCCACACCCCAGCCACACACTCACTCACCCCATCCACAATCACTCACACGCAGACACCCACCCACAAACACCCCGATCCCGCATTCACGACATTCACACATGCACTCACATATGCAGACATGCACCCACAAACACTCCGCTCCCCCGCATTCACGACATTCACACATGCACTCACACATGCAGACACGCACACACACACACACACATCCTCCCCTATCGGACGATCCACTTACCTCGTCCGTCACGGAGGTCGTCTGAGAGGGGACAGGTCCTGGTGCTTCCATTACAGGCAGTGCCTCGCCATATGGACACAACCACACCATATCACGGGTTGTAATACAGTGCACAGTCTCTTTTTGGCATGGCAGTACCAGTGGTGGTACAGCCTCTTCACCACCGACCGTCAGCACGACTGGTTTCACAATTCCACCCAATTTTGGTCAGTCATATTAGGGCAGTCTTAGGACCGCCAGTACTGGCAGTGTTTCGTGCCGGCAGCTACGGCAGTCTTTGGAAAAGACCGCCAAAGTTGTGATGAGGGCCTTTGTTTAAATAAAACTTGATATCCTTAAATTCACATTCACACTGTTGACACCAAGGTAGCTCTTTAATTTTCTTCAACATGCTCATCAACTCACGGAATACCTCGAGAACAATGATCTTCTGGATGAATCTCAATCTGGATTCCACAGGAACCACAAAATCAAAACCACCCTTGTCGTAGCCATTGACATCAGAACCATCCTAGACCAGGGTCTGATCTTCCTTGACCTCCCAACCTCCTATGACACTGTGTCCTACCACACCCTGGTTAAGAGGCGTCATCAGATTGGAATCCAAGGGTATGCCTTCAAATGGATCACATTTTTCCTCACTGGAAGAACCCAGATAATTGCCTTCCACCATTCACCTCAGAGCCCAAGAACATAATCTGTGGTGTCCCTCCAGGATTCCCCCTCAGCCCCACTCTGTTGAATGCCTACATGGCCCCCTTGGCCAACAGTGTCAGAAACCATAAAGTGAATATTATCTCTTACTCAGATGACACCCACTTCATCCTCTCTCTCTCTAAAGACCCATCCACCACAAGGGCCAACTTCCATCTGTGCATAGCCAGCATTGCCGACTGGATGCAAAACAACTGCCTAAGGATCAACACACACAAGACAAAAGCGCTGATCTTTAGGAACAATACCTCCTCATGCAGTGACTCCTTGTGGCCTGCTGAACTGGGAACCTCTCTAACCCCCACAGACCAAGCCTGGAAATTTGGCATCATCTTGGACAGCAAGCCCTCGTCACTAGCCACTTGGACTATGGCAACATACTCTTCTTAGGAATAGGGGTGGGCTGTATGGTCTGCTCTACTGGTGGAGTAAACTGAGTTTTTCACACTCTATGCTCCACCAGAGAGCGGAGTTTGACAAAAAACTCCTGTAGCCCCACCAGCACAGCAGAGCTCACCGAAGAGTGGAGAGCCTACCTGGCTTTGCTCTCTGCCGGTTGGTGTTGAGCTCCTGCTGCAAGCAGCTGCTGAGGGAGCACTGGCACCAGCTCAGGTTCCAGGCCTCCTTCCTTTTACTGTCCTCAGCAGTCAGGGAATGGGTGGCAGAACGTGGTGTCTTTCTGAGCCCAGGAGGCACTGGGCCAGGACATGTTTTACATATGAGGGAGGTGGGTACACTTGGAAAAAGGGAAACTTGTAGTCAGAGAGCACCACGGAAAAGAAAAGTCTGTCTCCCCAGAGTCCCTGATCTATCTCAGGGACTCTAGGGAGACAGGTTCTTTTCCGTGGAGTTCTGATTGAAAGCTTAAGCTTTCTTTTTCCCGAGCACAGACCCCTCCGCAACACTTTACTACCATGATCTCCCAAACAACCCTAATAAATTCTCCTTCATTTATCTCACCCTAACTCATTCAAAACCCCTCCTGCTACTATGATCTCCCTAACCCTTTCCACAGACTCTTCCCTCCTCCATCTCTCCTTTACTCATCCCAAGCCTCATCCTATCACTATAAACTCCCAACTAACACTTCTAGATTCTTCCCTCCTCTATCCCTCCATTACTCTAGTCAATCCCACTAATAAACTCACATATTGTCTGCTCAAATTAACTCATAAAAAATACTAAAACTGAACTCATATTTCCTTATACTAATCCACCATTAATTCCTCCTGGGTTCCGGAGTAGCGTGCTACTTGCCGAAAAGCACTTCGACGCCTCGTCAGGGGTAGTAAGCGCTATATAAATACTATTACGATTACAATATACATAGCTTATAGTACTCAAACAGAACTTAAACTGTGAAACATCATTTTTTTTTTATCCCAGTTAGATATGTAATTCTTCATACCTATTTAGTCCATTTGGGATCTTAATATCCAACTTCACAATATACTGGTATTCCAATTGTCGCAATCTCCACACTCTGTCACCCTCTCTCTTTTGTAACCCCACATGATCAATTATATAGAAACTCAACCTGGTGCTTTCCCTGTTGTGTAACTCATCAAAGTGACATGCTACAGGATATTGTTGGTCCATGTGTAGCCCTCATAAGTTCTAATGCATGCCTTTTTGTGGGATGAATCGTACTATTCACACATTACAAACCAAAGGGACATATTAGCACATAGACCACAAAATGTGTTGTAAAATTAAAATATTGATTAATCCTTCTTATCATATTGGTCAGAGGCGATATATAACTTGTAACTATATTCACATGCCTTGAGTTTAAGACCCTGAAAAAATCTTTCAATGGCCTGTAACATATTAGTGGGCCTGTCTATGATGTCACTATGGCTAAGTTTATCTCTGAAAGTGGATCCCCTACTAAACGTAACACTAGGGTGATCATCAGTTAATTTCTGTAAACTTCTTTCAATTGACAGGATAGGCCAGTATTTCTTTCAAATCGTTTTCACTTCCACTGCCTTTTTAAAATATGTATTCAAAAATCTTATTGTGCCACCTGAACCTTTCTTTGCCTGTTTATTAGGGACAAGCAAATCTTCCCTCTTTACTTGCTGAGCGTGAAAGAAGGTTGTTTGTAAGATTGACATCCTGTGCCTCCTGTGTCTGAACCTTTCTATCATAGCCTCACATTCATGCTGGAAGGCCTCAGTTGTACTGCAATTCCTATGAGCTCTTAAGAGCTCACCATGAGGCATAATTTCAATGAGAGCTTCTGAATAGGCATTTATTGTATGTAGAATCATGTTACCTGCAGTTCCCTTACTGTACAATGTGGTTGTTAGCTTGTTCCCCTTCACCTCCACTTTAACATCCAAAAATGCAATGTTGCTTTTATAGATTTGAGGTATCAATTTAATATTTAGGAAATTCTCATTCAATACTCCCATAAACTTTTCGGCCTCTAAAGTGGTGCCTTTCCAAATGATTAATAGGCCATCAGTGTAGAGAACCCACATGATGACTTGTGTCTGAAATAAGTCAAGATTCTCTACTATCTAATGTTACCACATCCCATAAAGAGGCCTGAAAAACTTGGGGCATAACAAGTTTCCATAGCCGTGTCCTGTTTCTGTCTAAATACTCTATTTTCAAACAAAAAGAAATTGTTCTCTAAGCAGAACTGGATCATTTCCAGACGTATTTCAGTATGGGAGAAAAGAGATAAAGATCTTGCCCACAGAAAAAATCTTCATACAGATATAGCATCCGCATGTCTGATGCTTGTGTACAAGCTACTAACATTAATTGTCAACAATACAAAGTCACCTTTCCATATCACATTCTCAATTCTATTACAAAATGCCCTACTGTCTTGAATATATGAGGGTAAGGCACTGACAAATGGCGAGATAAAATAATCAATATAACTTGAAGTATTTTCTAAAAGAGAACATATGGATGACACAAAAGGCCTACCTGGTGGATCGGTTGGGTTTTTATGGATTTTGTGTAGGAGACATAGAGTCGGTACCCTCGGATAGTCATGAACCAGAAATTTATATTTTTCCCAATCAAACCTCGCACCCTTCATTCCATCAACATTTCTTTATCCTTCTCATTCGCACTACAAAACTCATGAATCTCCACCGCACGTAGAACCATTCAATTTGCTGTAACCCTCCTCCAGATATTGTTCTTTGGAGAGGATCACCATAATCCCCCTTTGTCTGACTGCCTAAGAACAATCTCATGTTAATTCTGGAGGGTTTTCAAAGCTTTCCTTTCAACTTTAGTCAAACTATCATAATGCCAGTGACGTTTATGAGCTAATTTCTTAAAGTCTCCCAACACCATAGATTCAAATGTATCAATAGCATCATGCCCTAAGGTAGGAGTGCAAGTAGTTTTCCTCTTAAACGTGCTCGGACAATTCATTTCCAAATCAATGTCCATGTCCGCAAGATTCAAAAATCTATCTCCAACATAGGAAGCTTCTATGTCTAACTCAGAAAGTGTAAATAACATATCAATGTCACTGCAACGTACTCAATTTTTTATTTCCTGGATCATACTGCTTGGAATTTCAGTTTAAATGAAACCACTTACGTAGCATAAGTTCCCTGACAAATTTGAACAAATCAATATGACACTGTACAAAATCAAATTAATCGGTGGGACAAAATGATAGACCCAATTTCAAAACTTTCACCTCTGTCTCATTTAGTACTACTTGAGAAAGATTTACCACGTCACAATCATTATCCATTATTTCCCTGACTTTTGGCCCATTGTCGTTATTCCCTTTCTTTTTTATTCCTCAGTGGGTTTTCCTATATTTCTGTTTCTCCCTTTGCCTTGTCCTCACCCTCTTCCTCTGTCCTTTTTCCAACTTTGTTGTTTTCTTTCTTGTCCCAGTAGTCTGAATTCTTCCCAAAAATTTAGCTTCAAACCACTACTGGTTGGGGCGTTTGCTCCCTCCGCTTCCGATACATCACTCTCACTTAATTCACCGTTGTCGCTCACCTCCTGATGACTACAGGGATTAAGTGACTGTAAGGTCTGCAAGGCTTTAGGGTTCTGCCGCACTTTATCATATTTACGGCTGAAAATAAGGATACTCCCTGCTTCATAGTCCATCTGATCCCTAAGGATTTTCTGCTGTTTCTAATGTTAAATTTCAGTTTCTAATTTACTCTTTCCATTATTTTTGTTATCCTTTTACCAAATTCCTCCTTCGAGTACAATCCTTCTAACTCCCACTTCAATATTTAAATTTCTTTGAGAAGTTTCTTTCTATACTGCCATGCATATTTAATCAATATTTGCATCATCTGATTCGAACACTTTCCAGTGTTGTCTGCCCACTTCTTCAAAAGCTCTGCATTGGGACATTCATAAGAGGGTGCTTTTAAGATATGCAGACCTCTAGGAACCCTTCCACATTCAAGGTATTTTTCCAAAGCCACCACTTCCCACATTTTGTCACTTCCTGGTGTAGTAGTTTCTCTAACTTATAGTATTTTTGTCTTGCAGATAAATCACTATCTGAAATACTTCTGGTACTTCCATTGCCATTTGACTGAGCAAACAATTCTTCCGCTTTTTTTCTCCTCACCGATTCTCTATTATCCATGCTGACAAAATCTGCTGCGCTTGAAATGGCTCTTGTATACACAGTTTCTTAAAATTCCTTCTATTTAGGTAAACCTGCTACGCCGACATTAATCTTCTTTTACTACAAAGCATAAACAGCACTGCTTGCTACCTTAGTAAACATACAATCGTGTGTGTTTTAATTCCAAAGACACACCTTTACGAAGTAACATGAGCAAAGCCAGCAAACAGACTCACCCGAATACGCTGCCACTCCTACCGCATCCTCCAGTCCGGTCAGTGTCAGTTTCAGGGTGTTCCGCCGCTTGCTGCTCCCACTCCCTGTCTTCATCTCCACTTTGACTGCATGTAGCAGGCTCCCGGTAATCAATATTTGGGCAACACATTCCATCTTCACAAGGACCTCCAATCCGGGCCCTACAACAGCAGTGTGTATGCAGGGGAGGCAGCCCGGAAACATACACAATTCTCCTATTACACCACTTCTGCACAGGATCACACACACTCTAAGCTGCGTTGCAGAAATCAGTTTTACTTAACAAGACTTATTTTTAATCACCAGTTCATCTTCAATTCATTGTCAGCAGAAAGTATGCAGAATCTTGTGAAAGGGGAATCATGAAGCGATCTTCCTGTATATCTTAGCCTTAGGTATGAAGAGCATGATTAATGAAAAGTTAGCGCCGCCTTTACATTATTTTTTGATGCAAAAGTGGCACAAACTTACAAAATATAGTTATATTTTGTACGTTTGCACCACTTTTGTGTCAAAAAATGACTTAAAGGCAGCGCTAACTTTTCATAAATCAGGCCGTAAGTGCTTTCTCAAAAATGGATTGAAAAGCCAGCACTGTAACTGGAAGAAAGGGGTTAATCCATTTGGACTCTTTTTCCTCTTGTAGCATTGGGCTCAGTAGACAGGAGCTATTCCATAGAATCACATACGGGTACCTGACCATTTAAGTACTCAATTGGACTCCGAACATTAGTGGCTTGATCCACTAGTGTGGAGGTTTGATGTTATATGTTAAAAGTTCAGTTTTCTAACTGAGGCATATATGCGATTAATGGGAATATTTATGTGTTGATTGGACAGTTTTTAGGGACACTTGACAATGTTTACATAATTATGTTTATTGTTATTGTCAAACAAGTCAAATGTTGGGTGCTGTTTAGGGGGTCTTTGAATAAGGAGAGTGTGTAAAAAACCGTATAAAGGATACAAACAGACGAATGAATATTCTACACATGATATTTGGGTACTGTTTTCTTTTTGTATTGGTAAATGGCTAGTTAATAGCCAGTGGCTACATTTATATTTTTGATTTACTGGTCCCTCCTCCACTCAGGCTTTACGGGACCACAGACAGTAAATTGTGGTTGACTTCCATGGAATAAATAGTGGACTAGCAGGAATCTGAAGAAAAAGTGGAACATCTATTTTCCCTGCATCAACTTTACGTCCTGTACAGAAAGTCAGAAGGGTATGATTTTCAGTTTTTCTAAAATATATTTTTTTGTATTATTTCCACTGTAATATTGTATTTTGTAAACAAGAAGTGAGACCGTAAGTTGTGAGAAAAGGCCTCTTTTGACATGGTTAGCCCCCAACTTTTTGCCTCGTATTTGATTTAGTTTCAAAGTTGTTAGTGCCAATGACCCCTGCTAACCAAGTTCCCTGGGCCAGATCTCTTTCCCAAAACTGTTGTGATGTATTGGCACAATTAGCAACCCCTTTAGCTGCCACTATAAGTCCATAGTAAATGGTACTTAGGTACACAGGGCATAGGGTATTAAAGGTTGGTCCTTGAGGGCAGCAGCACAGAGACTATGCCACCCCAGGTACTCTGCATCTAAGTGCACCCAGCACTGTCATTGCAGGCTGAGTGTGCTGGTGCAATCCTAAAATACAAAACCGGCATGGCACACAGCCTGTTTGACCTGTCCACTACACACTGCATGCAATATATGTAAGCCACCTCTCTGGCAGGCCTTCCAGCCGTTAGTCAGGGTTCACTATACTGTATGTGTGGGCATTGATGCATGAGCAATATGCCCCTACCATGTCATTGTCAAACCTGGGACATAGTAAGTGAACAGAGCAGTCATTTTAAATGCATGTGCTGGACACTGGTCAGTATGGGTTTCATAGCTACATGGTGGCCACTCTGAACCCTGGGTTGTTTGGTATTTAACAAATCAGAACAATAAATCCAAACTGGTACCAGTATTGGATTTATTACAAAATGTACAAATTAGCCACCTTAGAGGTGACCCCTGCAAAGCTAACTAGCCCTGGCATGGATGCTGGCCAGTCTGTCACTGCCAGACTAGATTTCGGAACCCTGGGGTGAGAAGCCTTGCTACCTGGGTTCAGAAAACAAAGCCCTTCCTGGGCAGATGGGTTACACCTCCTCCGTCAGGAATGTGCACTGCCCTACCAGTGAGCTTCAAAGAGCTTGCAACCTTTGAAACTCGACTTCCAGCCCTGCTGCTAGCAGCATGAGGTTTGGATGAGCTACATGTGGAAGAGCAGGGAAGAGCTTAGGCATGGTTATTTTGGAGATGAAAGTAGTAGAATGGGTTTGGGATGAGGCAGAGTGGGGATGGAGGATAGATCGATAGAGACACGACATATGGTGATGGTTAGACACAGTAAAGCTTACAAGAGAGTAAATGTATACATATACATTTTTAATCGTGAGTAAATATACGTTTGGTAAACAGGTTTAAAGCATATGTGTGTAATTTATTGTTATGACAGTAGCAATACATATATCCTAAAGAAGTATACATATCTAGAATATACACTTATTCAGATTAAAAATACTTATCAACACAGACATACGCAGTCCATTGCGGTTTGAGTATGGTGGTTATGAAGGAAAGAGCCAACTCTTGAGTAGTCTCCTGAGGACTAGATAGTTATCCGTGGATCTTATATTTGGGGGTAATGAATTCCATAGTTTGGCAGCTTGAACGGAGAAGGATGTACCACCTATAGTCTTTACCACTGAATAAGCACCCACAAGCACAGTTATCTTGCAGGCACTATGGCCATGATTTGGATGGTGCAGCAGTTGCAGTGGCACAAGGGGCCAAAAGCTCTAGGAAACCCATTGAGCACCAATTTTTACTATATGTTACCAATGAACAAGCGGTCACAAGCACAGTCACCTTGCAGGCACTAGAGGGCCACATTTTGAATAGTGAAGCAGGTGCAAGTGGCACAGGAGCTAAAAGCGTTCTAGGAAACCCACAGAACACTGATTATTGCTGTACTTTACTACTAAACAAGCAGTCAGGAGTGCTCAAAGTAACACATGGCTTAAAGCATCACTGTAATAAAAGCTGTAACCTATCTGACTTTTCTGTCTAACTACAACTTGTTTTACATTCAGGGCATTTATATAGCACATATCGACAGTTTTTCTATGGTAAA
The DNA here is from genome assembly GCF_031143425.1 of Pleurodeles waltl. NCBI lineage: Eukaryota > Metazoa > Chordata > Amphibia > Caudata > Salamandridae > Pleurodeles > Pleurodeles waltl. Next base: position 525,467,716 of record NC_090442.1, read on the forward strand.
TTCTTCTGTTTCTGAGCACAGTAACACCTTGGCAAGGACATTCTCCCATCTACATTATTAGCACTTCAGCCATTGTAAATACTATATAAGTACTTAAAATTATCATATGGCATTCCATACCAAGCACTGGCAAACCAGTGGGTCTCGCCTATGAGAGATCCATTAGCTTTGTCAATGTTTTTAGTCATATTATACAGCAGCATTACCTTCAATGCAGCGTAACTGAAAATAAAAAAAGTGGTTTAACGCGGCAATGCTGGCGGTGTCATGCAGCTTTTATTTTTACATTACTTTCAGCCATTTGCAACACAGCTAAAAAACATTAGCTAAACCAAAAACCTCATATTGGCAAGACCTCTTGGGTTTGCTAATGCTTGTTCGACTGTATGCTATATTCAATTTTGCAGCTCCAATAATATTTTAATCAAAAGCTTTCCACTTTAAGAAAACAGCTGGGACTCAAGTGGATGTTATCATATACACTTTTTACTCCACATATTTCAGCAGTATTTAGACATACCTTGAAGTTCCTTTCCAAGAACACTTCCATGCAAAACATTTGGCCCATTACAGGTTTTGCAGTGGTCAGCAAGCCTGTAATGCTACAAGTTCGAATATAGCACATTTAGGCGGTCATGGGCAGAGTGCCGCGGAAGCACCGCCAACAGGCTGGCGGTGCTTCTGGGGCAAGTCTGACCGCGGCGGTAAGGCCGCGGTCAGAAAAGGGAAACCAGCGGTTTCCCGCCGGTTTCCCGCTGCCCCAGGGAATCCTCCACGGCAGTGCTGCAAGAGCGCCGCCATGGGGATTCCGACCCCCTTCCCGCCATCCTGTTTCTGGCGGTTTTCCCCGCCCGAAACAGGATGGCGGGAACGGGTGTTGTGGGGCCCCTGGGGGCCCCTGCAGTGCCCATGCCACTGGCATGGGCACTGCAGGGGCCCCCTAACAGGGCCCCATTGAGATTTTCAGTGTCTGCTTGGCAGACACTGAAAATCGCGACGGGTGCAACTGCACCCGTCGCACACCAGCAACTCCGCCGGCTCCATTCGGAGCCGGCTTCCTCGTTGCTGGTGCTTTCCCGCTGGGCGGGCGGGCGGCCTTTTGGCGGTCGACCCGCCAGCCCAGCGGGAAAGTCAGAATGACCGCCGTGGTCTGTTGACCGCGGTACGGTCTTCTGCCGGCTCCCGCCAGGCCGGCGGCTTCCGCTGCGGCGGGGGTCAGAATGACCCCCTTAGTGTGCAGTTTTGTAGAGCAATTATCAAGTTCATTGTGTCTTGTCCATCAGGGGAGTGGGACATGGCTCATTATAAATGTTGATGTTTTCTGCTGGCTGCAGGATAGTCCAACGGTAAGGGTTTGACTTACGACCTTCCACAACCCTAGCAGTGTGTGTCCAGTCGATCACATTTCAGTCACTGTGACCAAATCAGTGTCTCCCTATCAAACTTATTCCATCTCCATTTCAGTATATTGCCTGACCCAGTGTTAGTGTGCTTCCTGTGAGAGGAAATCCTGCGTTCTTTGTTGCACTGCATGGGGATTTAAACTTCCAATCTATGTCAATTCCCCTGTCTTGGTATCAGGCTTGCCCTTGTTATAGCGTTACTATGATTCTAGAAGTGTGCCAAAGAATGCTACAAGGAGAGATTCTTCCTACCTCCCCCACGCTTAAGTGATATATTTCTTTAGAAAGTCCAGTGCTTGAGAAAGATGAGTGAGGCAGGAAAGGGGCTGCTGGTTGCACACTACGTACTCGGGCTTTGTGGGAAAAAGAGGAACATCAGGGCTTAAATACCAACATTTACTGCTTTGGTTACTAGTTTGCAGATGAAATCCATGAATCCCAGATCTTTATAACAGTGTGTAATTAATGTGCTCCTGGCAAGGCGAATGCCAGGTTTCTGAATGGGTTCCAGCCTGCAACGCTGCCTCCACCAGGCTCCGGGTTCCCCCCCACTAGAACTGCACCCTGCCCCTGAATTACTACCTACAGAAAAATGGTATCTAAAAGGGGCTAAAGGAGAGCAGTTTCTGGACTTTTCCAGATCTTGGTGGACAGAGTCTACTTCAGTCCTCTGGCCTGATCTGTCTGGGAGTGGAGAACAGATTGGTTACAGCTCCAATACTCGGAGGTGGACTGAGATGACGTGCTTGAGGATCATGATTGCTATCTCAGAAAGGCCCACCTCAAATTGAGTTACTCTCTTGTTCCGTCTGCCACATGCTGGAGGTGTTGCTCTCTGGATGGCAACATCATCCATCTCCTTTGGGACTGCCCTGCTGTGGCAGCCTACTGATCCTTTACCACCATCACCATCACCACCACCACCATCATCATCATCATCAAGCAAACTGTGCCTCTCTCCAAAGATCTGAAAGCTCAGACTGCTCTCTTGCATTACTTTGCCAAATGCCCGGCCATCACGCATCAACAATCCAGATGGTTGGCCTCTGCACTGGCTACTGCCAAGATCTGTATCTTGAGGCTCTGGAGAACACCCATCTGTCCGACCCCGGGTGACCGGTTGTGCATGTTGTTTCCAGTGGCCTCTTATGAGCAGATAATTGCCAGAGTCGCTGACCATTATGATAGTTCTTAGAAACGTGGGGACCTTTTCTTCACAACCCCTGGCTGTTAAGCCGCCACCCCCACCATCCCCTCCCTGGCTGGTTCCCTCCCCACCACCTCCAGTCTGGCTCACTCTGCTCTGCCTCCCATGCCCTTACGCCATCACCTTGTTTCCTAGTGCCCGACCTGGCCAACTCCCCAGTCCTTGTCCTTACCCTTCCCTTGCTTCACTCATTCGCCCTGACACCCTTGCACCCTTTCCCCCCTAGGGCTTTCAGGCTGCCGACCTTGTTTGAGTGCTGCAGGATTGGAATTCCATATCCTGCTCGTCTGCCCCTTACCCTCTTACCCAGTCCCGATGGAGGTTGATCGTGACACCACTCTTACATAATATCCCACATCCTTCCCCCACACAGACACTCTGCAGAATTGCATTCTGGAGCCCCGTCTACCACTCAACCCTCCCCTCACCCCTTTTCTTTCTTTCCTATGCCTCCTTACAGTCTGCCACTTTGAACGTCTTTTCCCTTACTCCCGCCCCTCCTGCTTTTCTTCCTAATCCCTCCCACTGCACTTGTTGACATGGGGCCTGGCAGATCGTTCTTGTTTTCTCTTGACCCTTGGCACTTAGGCCCGGCAATGGATTAGGCCTCTTCAGCTACACTTCTGCCCTCTGCCCAGCCCACGGCCCTTCCAGCAGTTTCCCTATTGTTCTATTATATCTTGTTGTATTTTGGTTGTACTTTCATTCTTAGGTACGGAGGTTACCTGTGCGCATACAATGTGTCATTCCTATTTCTTTCAATAAAGAAAGTTTTTTTTAAAAGAGCAAAACACTGAAAAATTAACTAAAGAAGAAGAAGATATACGAACAGCACTAACAGGAAGCACTGGTGATAGACACAGACAGGAATATAAATAAGGATCCGTGGTTTTTGATATTTAGGGCTTATAGGGAAATATTTTGAGGCATGCAGGATTGATTCAAGCTATATTTCAAAAAGGGTTTTTTAAGGTTTCTGTTGGGTTGGTGGTATTTTAAATGTCCTTCGTTTTTCACGGGCTTCACTGGGGTTTGTTTTTATTAGTGTTTTTATTCTCTTTTTTTCATGACTACAGAATGGGATGTTTTTTGCATTGCTGATGGTAATCAAGGAGTTAAAACTTTGATTAAAAATGTGTTGTATCTGTTATTGCCATAATTGGGACTATTGAGGGATGGGGTAGTTTGCCCATGTGGGCATTACGATGTAGCAGTAGATTGAATTGATTGCAGGGTGGGGATGCAATATAATATGATGGAATCAGGAATTATGATAAATGAGACCTGTTTAGGAGTATAATATTAATTTGTATTGAATGAATATATCATTTTATCTATCCCCTGGAGGAACATATTAGGAATATTTTGATAAAATCCTCATCCCATGAGTTTCATTAATCATGTATTGTTCATTTTTTTAAGTTTAAGTTTGGAATTGTATAAGGTACTGATCACCAATGGTTTTTGGATTTGATTAATAGCAATTATTAATATAGTGTTGAGCTATGTATTGAGAAATAATGCAGATCGTACAAAATGACCGCTATTTTGCAAGTCTTCTGCATTCTATTGTGAACTCCTTTTTATTGTTCATTGTGGTATGGTGAGTTTTACACTTTATATTGGAAGAGAAAAAAAGGGACTTCCATCCACGATTAAGGTGCTGGATGCACCGAAACGTGATGAGTGGTTTTCTTTCTGCTAACAATGAATTGAAGATGATTTGGTGTTTAAACATAAGTTTCATTACATAAAACTGATTTCTGCAACACCTCTTAGAATGGATGTGATCCTGCGCAGAATTGGTGTAAGAGGGAGTTGTTTTATATATATATTTATATATATATATATATCAATTGCTATAACTTTAAGGTAACTTTGGAGGTTTTTCCTATTGTGTGCATTTAAAAGGAGATTTATTGTTTGTTTGTCAGACGTCTGGTTTGTTAGCTGGGCACTGTTGTCCATTTGAATGCATCAAGTTACTCTCCAGCCATCAGATATTGCAAGCTTGCTGGCGAGGTGGTATGGCGTTTTGGTATGGAAAGCATTTCATCCTGTTGCAGTAAGTCCTGGTGTGGGCCATGAGGAGAGCAAATATGTAACTCTTACATTTTTTTGACATTGAGGTATGTTCCATAGCAATTATTTAGGTGGGCGTTGGTGTAAGACTACCTTCAAGAGGTTCTTGATAGAAACATTTTTCTGACAATGTGGCAGAGAACCAGGGTATATTTTATCAATATTAAGTTTACAGGCTGAATTGTACCTGCCAGTTTGTGATACTTCTGCCTTTCCAGCTCTGTCCTTCCAGTACTTGAAGTCAATGAAAGTTGTTACACTTTATGGCTCCATTCTGTATTGTAGGTTAAATATGTACATCTCACCTACAGGCAACTTTTAGCTGTCTGTTTGCAAAAGGCTTCATGTGAGCCATACCAAAAATCTATAGCGGGCTTTGAGCTTATCCAATGTATTTCCCTGTTGGCTTTCTTGTCACTCATGTTTGTTTGCTTCTTATTTGATGTTTTTCCTTCCTCTTCTTGTGTTTATTACTCCCCTGGAGCATAGCTTCTTTACCATCCTCTTGTTTTTTATGACTTGTAACCATCTAAATGCACAAGTCAGGAAATTATTTTTATTTTCTTTGAATACTCTATCAGAGTGCATGTTATGTTCTTGCTCTCTCTCCCTTGTGTCTGCCTCCCCACACATCCCTGCCCACTAATCATGCTCTCCATGTTGCTCCCCACACTGCTCCCTGCTTCTCCCAAAAAAAGCACAGCAACAAATATTTTGGTGTTTGAGTTCGATTAAAAAACATAGTTCTGCAATTGTTTTGGTTTATCTCTTGTGTTCCACATATTTGTTAAAAGCCGCAGGGCCTTACACAAAAAGTCAGCATTTGTGGCATGGATTAGCCTAAAGGATGGGGGGCAGCTTGCCACACCTTGGAGGGAGATATCCCTTCCCCCAAAGGCTCATAAATCCGCTCCCCAGGCTACTGCCAAACAACACGTGATCGATTTCCCAGTTGTGCAGAAAGTAAATTGGGATTTTTTTAACGTGTTCCTTTAATATCTTATGCGTCCTTATGCATAAACTCAAACAGCTATTTTTCACATAATTGCAACTAGTTCTCTGTGTTATTTTTAGGAGCTGGATTTTGTGCAACAGACCTTTTAATTCATGTTCACAGTTTCCTGCTTCAAAGTATAAACAAAAGAAACTTTGCTGTTTATTATGATTGAAAATATTGAATTCAGTATTCATTGTCGCGATACTCTAAGGCCACTGTTTGCTGTTCCACAATAATTTTGAAAGGTTCTTTCTTTTACTTTTCTTAAACAGTGGTTTACAAACCAGCATTGTCAACGTCAGTAGCTTGTCACTCGCATGATAAAGGTGAGACCTATTGGCAAAGACAATGTTTGTTGTAGTTTTCTGACTATAAATGCCTACCTCACATTTACTACACAAAACTTAGAATGTACGTTCAATATCAAACCTTCACAATTTGCATATTTTATAAATCTTACATTGAGTTTGTGACACACATGATGTAAGGAATCTGTGTCATGCCATACCTCAATGTCCTAACCAATAGTTAATGCTATATATAATCCTGTGTGGTCCTGCCGCCTGGTCTTTTCCTGGAACAACCAAATGCCTTTTGTGGATTCTAAGGAAACATATGACAGTAAATTTGGTCAGATACTATGCATAGTTCAATTTTAGCATGCATTATAGATGTTTTCTTTCACAAAGAGGTGCATGGTGGGAAATTTCAAGGCATTGAACTCCTTTGTAATCTCTCAATGGGCTTTAGACCACGCCCATGTCACGCCCATCAGTTTGGTTGAATCATGGGCTTGCCTTTTAAAATTTGCTTGAATTATTTTGTGAAAGGCATTCACATGTCATACCTTTTCCGGTGCTTAGCCCTCCTCGAGCACACCTGCCAACTACTGAAAACATACGAGGCTCGATGTTTTCAGCATGGCTTCTGTACTACTTTTCTTTTTATTTCGTAGGCAGTGTGATCTCGCTGGGCAGTAATCGAGCGCTCTGCATGACATCGACCCTGTTACATGGCTAATTGCACTTTTGCCAGTTACATGGCTAAATGCACTTTTTCCAGTTACATGGCTAATTGCACTTTTGCCAATGTGTTTCACTGCAAGCGAACTTCTGTTTCCTTTCGTGTGTCTGCTTTGCGCTCATGGCGACTGTCGGCTCGCTTATGTGAAACTGTTTTACTTTTCAGTTTATGTGGCAAGAAAAGTCAGGTTAGGAGTTTAAAACACTAAGGCCCATATTTATACTTTTTTAGCGCCGCGTTTGCGCCACTTTTTGACGCAAAATACAGTTGTATTTTGTAAGTTTGCGCCATTTTTGCATCAAAAAGTGGCGCAAATGCGGGGCTAAAAAAGTATAAATATGGGCCTAATAGCTTCAACTCGAGTGAACGCGAGACCCAATGCATAGCAAATGCTTGTTTTAGAGAGGGTTTTCTCTGATCTAGTTGCCAGGGTAACTTCTCTCTTAGAGTTGGATATCGTGCCTCAGGCAAAGGTAAAATGTGTACTTCAGGATAATCTCACATATGGGTCGTAGGAGACCTATGATATAGTATAACCACATGAGAGTTTAATGATTAATTCTAATTTCAAATGAGGCCAACCATTTGTGACAACTGTTATAATTTCTTTATTGATTTGTGAATTTGTATTGCATTGGTTCTCATGACATCATGGTGGTATATTATATCATAAGAGGAGAAACAGTTGCATAGATCGGTGGCGGAATGTCTGTTGATGAATAGAACAATACAAGGACAAGTTACTACATACAGCATTGCATACATTTGAGGTGAAGGTAAATATACACTTGTCTGAAGTCTGATACTAAGAGCATAAGGTGTCGGGGTTGTCTCCACGCTTGCCCTCAGTAGTATAGCAACGTTGATGAAACAAGAGTAAATGAAACTAGATTCCATATAGTAAGATGGTTTCCTATTAATAGAAGGTTGAGCAAAAAGGATTAAAATGCAAAGACGAAATCTAATTTATGCACATTTTTGCAGCTAATTTATATTTCATGCCTTTAATTAACTGATAGCTAATTAGCATTATTCAGTTTTTCGCTGCAACTCAACAGCCTGCTAATAAAATCTGTTCTGTTCGAGAGTAAAGTGCACAATTTCGTAAAATCTTCAGCAATCAATGATTTATCAAATGAAGTTGTTACCCAAATCCCATTTCCCAATGCGTCTGAAAAATCAAACGGACACGAAATAAATTTTGCATTTTGTCTGTGTTTGATGATACTGTCATGAGACGTTCGTTCTCTCTATATGCCTCTAAATTTTAGAGGAATATGTGACCGGACGTCTTCTTTTATAAGGACTTTCACAGAGTATCAAGAAAACTGCTCACCATTCACTGTAACAAACTTAGAATATCTTTATGATGACGAAACAAAACTGTTACTGCCAATGTAGTGGCTTTATTTTTTTCAGACAGACACAATAATATGTAAGTGGAAAAGATACTGGGATTCGCCAATATTTTAATATGAATCAAATCAATTTGTTGCGTTGATTGTACCTGTCCGAATTAAGATAATGCAAATTAAAAACAAAATATGGACTGATTAAACATATACAGTATATTAAAAAATACTCTTATATTCAGTTAAACATGGATGGAAACAATAGAATCAATTCATATGTAGCATTTTGTGTTTATGCACAGTGTACACTGGTATACGATTAAAATAGTGGAAAGCAAAACTCGGAGTATGAATGTCTAGGAAGGAACGTTAGAGCCCTAACAAACTCAAGGGAGAAGTGCGAAATAGAGGAAGGCTGTATGGTTTATATTGGTTAGATCAATAATGGGATTGTATCGTGCTGGAAACTTGAGAATGTTGAAATTAATTTAATGTGATAAAGAACTCGTACTTCCTAAGCGACATTAGAATCTTACCAGTAACTTATATTCATAGTGTTTAAGTGATGAGTCAATTGAATTAATACAGAGAATATAGTCAGGTGGATTTTGAAAGATGGTTGTACTGGCACATCAATACTGGCTGGGCCTTTTGCATTTGTTTGACAAAAGGCTGAAAGTAAGAGTTCTATTGATGAACCTACTAATTCCTTAACAAACGGAGAGTTAAAAAATAAATGCGGTTAGGTGTCACCTTGGACTTGTAAGTAACCTTTCCTAAATGTGCTGACACATCACATGTTGGGCTTGTGAATAAATAGTGAAAAGAATGATTTGTTGATGAGTTAGAGTTTACAAGCAAGGCTGTTAATAAATCATTAGTTTAGTATTTGGGTGCGCATCTTGTTAGTGATGGGTGAGATAGGCTGACAAGACTTGCAATTATCAAATACAGATATTGAAATGGTAAAGGATGAAGATGATTTAGTTTGGAGACTGGAGTCCAGAGTTTAGAAAAAGAGATCTCCTCCATGTTTTTTGCGTAATGAACCTTGTAAACATATCTATGCAGATGTCTGTTTGATGGTAGATTAAGGCAGTGGATTTGATGGCTTCTTCTTCTACTATTACTGTTGTTGCCACTGTTAGCTATTTCAGAGAGAGTCCTCTCGCACATATTTTCAAAACAATTATGTGTGCATGGTTAATGACATTTGTAAACATCTACTCTAAGAAAATAAATTTGATATTTTCACTGTTTATTTCTTCAAATACTTTAATTAGCATGAACAAGAAACCCAGGGCTGTCTGAGAACTTTACATTGAGCTCCAAGAATTCAGTCCCATTTGTATTCATACATTTTCCCGTAGAGAGAGAATGGGTAAACACTTCGATAAATAAAGCAAGCCTTCTCTAAACCATGAGCCCTGAACTCTGAAGCTCTATCTTTCATTAAGAGATCTCAGCATACAAGTGGCCATGGGATACAAAGCCCTCTGGCAAACAAGACAGCAGGAATTCAATTGGTACTCCAGCAAATCAAAATTCATATCACATGGGACACAACATACACAACAACATCAGTCTCACATGCAAATGAAGAACACACAGACACAACAACATCACACACTCCAGCTCCCTCCAACTCACCCATCCAATGGCATTGCATACACACAGTCACATACTGACTCACACACACAACTCACAGCACAACATGACAGGTACAGGTCTCATGGCCGTATGCACACATGGACACAGTCGACAGGTGTGAATGTACCATCACTGTGATGCCAGCATTCATTTGCCAATAAATACTGGCACCATATTGACAGCTATATATGTGTGTGAAATGTGTTGTATACCATTGTGTCCCCATCCATGTCTGACCCTCTTGTGTCCCTAACATATGCATGTCACAGTAATCAGAAAAAATTACTGTGACATGTATATGCCTCCACGGGTCCCGGCCTCCTATGCAGTGCCTACCCAATGTACCCTGGAAATGTGTCATCCCTACCTTCGAGTCTAGCAGTGTGGGGGGTTGTGCTTTCTCTGTGGGTTGGTGGCAGCATTGATGTCAGGCATTGTCTAGGCGTGTCCAGTCAAAGACGAAGGTGGAATAGGGAATAAAATTGAGTTTTCACACCCCACACCAATCCACCAAATCAGACCTGGAGGTCACACCGCCACTTTTTCTTAGGCAGTAAGGCATATCCAAATCTGCACGCCAGTAAGGGTGTCTGGGTTCCCGCTGGCATCCTCTTTTCCTTCTCACCCTGTTGATAGACATAGTATTTTTTGGCCAAGATGGCAGTTCAAATGCGGGCCTTCATCTATGGGACTGCTAACATCTTAAATACGGTGGGCTGAGCGTCACAGCGGCAGATGATTTTCCAGTCGAAAAGTCAACAGTGAGACCGTTACCCAAAAGATCTAAATCAGACCCAGACTCATCAGTAGGAGGACATGCTGCTCTATATTCATATTACTCATATTACTCACTTTTTAAAATGTTCACCTGTCTCAGTCTGGTGCCCTAACAAAGTTAGCACATAGCCTACCATATTAATGGAACAACAAAGGCAAACCACTTTACCAAACGCTTCAGGAATGGGCCTGTTTGGCATTCTTGATAAATTCCAGAATTCCAAATTTAAAAAAAAAACAGTAACCAGCATGCAACATAGAGGTTTTTTAACAGGGACAATAATTTCTGATTGTCACCCAATGACTAGTTAAGCTACCCAGCAGCAGCTGAGAAATTACAATGTTGCTGTTAGAGTACCACAGTCTGTTTCCGTTGTTCAGTATGGACTATTTCTACAGAACTCTTCAAATTTTACAATGTGATTTGTAAATGTTAGATATTGTCAGTTAACATTTTCATGTCCCATTAGCCTTGTGATTCCTTAGAAGACTATTAGTTGTTAAACCAATACTGATCTAAACAAGCTGCCAGCCTTCAACTATAGTGAATGATCCCTTTTTGAAAGTTAATGACAAAATACTAGCAGACGCAGGTCGTGGTATCAGCTTTCTAAGGTTCACTCTTCATATTATATTCACTCTACCTATTTTTTAAATTCCAGACTATGGTGGTCAATATGATCCCTGGCGGTTCAGCCCGCCATACCGGGGGCGGGTAAAAAGACCTCCACCGGCATGGTGGGCTGAACCACCATATAATGTACACATGGAGGGCCGCCATAGGCGGCCCTCATCCACCGCCAGGCTGCCTCCGACAGGCAGCCTGGCGGTGGAAGGAATCATCATCTGACAGGGCAGCGCTGCTGCCCCTCGGATAATGATCCCTACAGCCACCAGCCTTTCGGCTGGCAGAAGGGGTGCTCCGGGGACCCCCTGGGGGCCCATGCACTGCCCATGCACATGGCATGGGCAGTGCAGGGGCCCCTGTACAGTGCCCCATCGCGCAGTTCACTGCCCAATTTACGGGAAGTGATCTGCGTGATGCACCCGCCGCACAGAGGCATTGACGGCGGCTCCATGTGGAGCCACCAGCAATGTCTTGGCCAGGCATTCTGCTGGGCCAGCGGGCGGAAACAATGTTTCCACCCACAGGCCCAGCAAAATATTCATTATACGGCTGGTGGAGTCCCAGGGGGTCTGGCGGTCAGTTAAATGACCGCCAGCCAGAACACGGCGGTTAACACCCCGGTGTTCATAATGAGGGCCTATGTTCTGGATCTCACCTTGGCCTGTGTTTATTAAAACTACTGAAGTGCCTAACTTCAATGACAGCAAACATTTTTAAAGTCATAAATCTGTCTTGTTTGTAGAAGAAGGGGTGTCAACAGAACTAACAAATTCAGCAGTGACTCACTTACTGAGAAAATCTACTTTACTGTTGCTTGTGAAGCTCACTAATATTTTGTGATTCAGTTGAAACTCGATAAGTCCAATAAATTCATAAATAAAAATATTTCTGAATAAGATGTAAAGCTAATGAATACAATAAGTACATATTTTATGTCCTCAGGCAAGAGTTTATTGTGCTCCCATTATCTAATACATTTTAATGAATGGAGTTACCCTGTATTCCTCAGAACCTGGGCATATTGTGGTACAAACAAAAAGTTTGGTCGATTTATGTTATGATTCATGTACTTTCGATCAGAGGTCTCCAAAACAATCCGCAGTACCAGAGAACCTACAAACACACACAAATAAGATCCAAAGTGATGCTTAGAAAAGGAGTATTCATTGTTGTTACATCATTGCTTCATAAACAATATACACCACTACAAGGTGCTCTGCAAAGTGCTTGTGGAATCTGTGAGAGCATGTGCACAAAGAACATTTTTCGTATTTCATTCATATCCGTTCATCTTTGCCTGGCTACAGAATTACCAAATACATTTCCCATGGTATGACAAGAACACATCTTGATTTCTTTCCCCGGGTTCTAGGAGAGCACCTTTATTTCGTTTTCTGTCTATGCTTTGACCCTTTACAAATATGTGCAAGAATAATTCATATGGGTCTTCCTCAGGACATCTTGATAGGAGACACCGCAGTATTCAGGAGGTGCCCACCTGGTTGCCTTTACCTGCCTTAGTTAGGAATGATGCTAAAACAGTCTCTTCTTTAACAAACTCACCGCAAGCAGTCTGCATTTTTTTTACTAGTGTGTCCACCTAACCCAATTTGTTGCCAGTAGTTAGACTGTTTACAAGCATCCTTCCCATCACTTTCGGTGTATTTGACGTGATACCCTAAGTGGGCGAACGTATGCCCAGACATTAATGAGCCCTGTGCCACTGGAACCAAGTTGCACCCAACTACAAAGGTTCATATATGCCAAAATGGTCCTGGGTTGCATGAGTTGCAGTTCATAGAGGGAATGAATTGGCAGTTCAGGTGCACTATTCCTATTGCAACAGAGCCAAGGCTGATTTGTGTCTAATCTGAGGTGGCATTGTGGACAAATACAATGAGTTTTAATGCTAACCTGAGTGATTGCAAATGGTTACATTATTTTAAGCATTCCTCCCATCACTTATTGTGTGTTAGATTATAAGGAATGTTGTTATTCACAATCAAGTGATTTTGGACCCTAAAATAGCGATATTAGCCCATTTTTCAAATGGCTCAGTTTCAGTAATGGTACAAATTATGGTTCTTCCCTTGCATCAAACATTAAAAAAGTAAAAAGGTGGCAAGGAGGAATGGCCACGAGGTCATCCACATTACCGCTTATAAGAAGAGGGCAAGGAAAATCACTTGATTAACTCATCCACTGTGTGCAACTAGATGTTTATATGTTTGAATCCAGGTGTTTATTCAGCCTCTTATCATCTGAGTAGCAATTAATTAGTTTATAGCAAAGCTTACCTTTGCTGTTCTTTGAGGATTCTGTTGTAAAGCACTGTGTACAGATTAAGTAGATGTATGAACAAGCATGTCGAAAACAGTGTGTACACATTGTGTAGCAAATGTTTGTGACCTACTTGTAATCCTGTGATACAATCTGTGTGATTTTGCAAATGGAGGGGTTTGACCCGTAAAAAGGTTTATAAATCGGGCCCCAAAGTACTAATTTTTGCACGTTTTGCCTGTCTTAATGCTTGATTATCCTTACATGACACTGAATTTAAAAGGTGTTATAAATAGCAAAATAGCACTTAAACATAGAGAATAACATGAGGATTTGGTGCTTAATAAACTAAAATCCACATGTTACGTTAAATACCACATTGTTTCCCCGGTTAATTTCAGCAAGTTTAACCTGCTGAAGTTTAATGAAGGGTAATGTTTTTAACACACCAGATTATTACCCAGTGTAGTAAATGCTATTGTTAGAAATGGGGTCTCTAGTGTCCAAATAGGGACCACAATCCTTGTCAGGGTAGGTCACACTCAGTCCAAATTATCCTGTGCCCACCCTCTGGTAGCTTGGCACTGAGCAGTCAGGCTTAACTTAGAAGCCAATGTGTGAAGTATTTGTGCAATAAATCATGCAATAACACAATGGAAACACAACAACGCAGGCACTGCATCAATTTCCACTCGGGGAGCTGGGCTGTGTCATTCCAGTGTGGCGATGCAGCAATTTTCTCAACGCCAAGCAGGCTGTGCATCATTTCCGGCTGGCTGTGTGTCAACTTTCACCGCACATGGAGTTTTCTTGAAGAGAGGAAGTCTTTTTGGCCCTGGGACTTCAGAAACAGGAGGCAAGCTGAATCCAAACCCTTGGAGAGCACTTCTCAGCAAAGTCAGAGGCCAGCAAGGCAGTTGGGCAACAGAAAGCCAGTAGTCCTTCACAGCAAAGCAGTCCAGGTGAGTCCTTTGGGCAGCCAGGCAGCTCCTCTTTACAGCCTGCAGGATCTGTTCCAGAAGTGTCTGGTTTGTGGGGTCAGGGACCCAGTTTATATGCCCAAAAATGCATCTGAAGTGGGGGAGACTTCAAAGAGTGGTTTTGAAGTGCACAAGGTACCCTTTCAGTACCGGTCTGTCTGCCAGGGTCCCATTAAGGGGTTTGGCAGTCCATTGTGTGAGGGCAGGCCATTAGCCTTTAAAATGGAAGTGTAAGGACCCTCCACCCTTCCAGCCTAGGAAGATCCGTTCAGTATGCAGATGAGTGCAGGTGTGACTGAGTATCTTGTGTTTGTGGTTGCCTGAGTGAAATGCACAAGGGAGCTGTCAACTAGCCCAGCCCAGACATGGATTGGAGACAGGCTCTAAGGCTCAGATGGATATTAAGTAAAAGTGGCATTTCTAAAATAGTAATATAAAATCCAACTTCACCAATAAGCAGGATTTTGTATTACCATTCTGACCATACTAAATATGACCTGGTTACCCCTTTCTGATCAGAATCTACCACTCAAACAGTATATGAGGGTAGTCCTAATGTTATTGTATGAAAGCAGCAGGCCTCATTGTAGTGGAGAACAAATTTAGGAGTTTTCCACTACCAGGACATATAAAACGCACATGTACATTTCCTGCCTTTTACCTGCATAGCACCCTGCCCTGTGCGTTACCTAGGGCCTACCTTAGGGGTGAATTATACGTAGAAAAAGGGGAGTTTAAGGCTTAGCATGTACTTTTAAATGCCAAGTCAAAGTGGCAGTGAAACTGCACACACAGGCCTTGCAATGGCAGGCTTGAGACATGGTTAAGGGCTTACTTATGCGGGTGGCACAACCAGTGCTGCAGGCCCACTAGTAGCAATCAATCTATAGTCCCTGGGCACATGTAGTGCACTTTACTAGGGACTTACAAGTAGATCAAATATGCCAATTGGGTATGAACCAATGTTACCATGTTTAAGGGAGAGTGCATATGCACTTTAGCACTGATTAGCAGTGGTAAAGTTCACAGGGTCCTAAAACCAGCAGGAACAGTGTCAGAAAAGTGGAGGGAGGCAGGCAAAAAGTTGGTGGATGACCACGCTAAGGCTGTCAATCAATCAATCAATCAATCAAACATTTGTAAAGCACGCTACTCACCCGCTAGGGTCTCAAGGCATGTCAGGTCTCAGAGCTACACAACTCATTAAATAACACACTGTTCCCCCTTTTAATTCCAGCAGGTTTGGCCTGCTGAAATGTAATGAAGGGAGAGGGGGTGTTTAACACACCTAGCTATTACTGAGTGCAGCAAATACCACACAACTAAGTTAATACCACATTGTTCCCTTGTTAATTCCAACAGGTTTGACCAGCTGAAATGTAGTGAAGGGTGTGGTGTTTAGTGCACCTGGGTTTGAAATATATATATCTACGGCGCACTTTCTCCTTTTGCACCACCGCACACCTTTCAAAAGGTATGCAGCACGCAATCGGGGAAAGTGCAATCTAATATGCAGACTGCACTGCCCCCAGTGCACCCGTGAAGATAATTTGCCCAGAAAGCAGCACATTCAATTGAATTATAGAGCAGATGCTTCAAAACCACTCCATGCCACCTGCACTTTCTACAGGGTAGAGCGATCCTGTCGCAGGTGAATGCAGTGAGTGACTGCACACACTACAGGGGGACCTCTGGGGGTCCCCAGGACCACTGTTCTCCTCCCCATAGGGCTGCCTATACGGGCCCCACAGAAGTGCTCCACCTTTTTTGTGGCACATTTTTAGTGTGCCTCCTAAATGCATGTCTTCCTCTGCGCTCACATCCATAGTATAGCATAGGTGCAGTGGCAAAGGGACTCCCTCATTTGCATGGGGCCATGCGAATGAGGGAATGATCTCTCATGACAGCACTGGCGCTACTTTGGTGCCAGCGCCTTCAGTAATTAAGAAAGAAATGCACAAACTTCTGCGGCGCCTTCTGTAATACCACTGCGCCTCAGGGGGCACAATGCAGGTGCACACACCTTTTGATCCCTGGGGAACAATAAATAATACAGCCCCTGATTATTACGAAGTGCAGTAAATACCACACAACTCAGAAGTCGGACCCTTGCAAAAACGAGGGTCTCTGCAGAGGTCAGAAAACATCGACCCACTCATAATCATGGCCAAACTATTGCTCTACCTACTAGTGAGTAATAAATACATCTCCACATATTTATATTGTAGAAAAAAACTAAGAAACAAATGTGAAGATGTAATTCCTCTTTGCAGCCCTGACTCCACAGGCACTATTTTAGTCCTTAGAAATGCCATTACTTACCACTTTCATTAGAAACCTACGTCTTTCGCAGCCTTTTCCACTTATGTGTGCATTCATCTTGATTGTTAATGTGTAATTTATTTATTATTAATTTTATTCATATGATATTCAATGACTTAAGTTACATATAATTATAAAATCGCTTTCAAAAATATGTCGCCTGAGTTATATTAACATATTTTCGCAATCAGGCACATAATGTACTGTATGCATATTAGAAAACGTGACATTAGCAGTTATAAATCATTTGCAAAAGTGTCATCAAAAGCTGTGACTTACTAAATACAACTGGCGTTCTACAGGCAGATTCGAAAACCCTGTTTAAAAAGTGGCTAAAGGAAGGCAATTACCTGCGTGTCTTTTCAGCCCCCTTCACTCACATGCCCTCTGGTTACCAAAGTGTGGATTATATTGTTCTGTGTACAAGAACAGGAATTGAGAAAAGGTATTAAAATGACCAAATAGTGAAATAAAAGGCCTTCGGCTCTTATCACTAAAAGTAATTATACTCTTTCAAGGAAGACAAACACTAATTCAAACCAGAATAACCGTAGAAATATAAATTATCTAATTTATGCTAAAGCGGGAAAAAACATGAAAGAGATGTATAAACTGCTTTAATCCAGTAAATGAAAGTTAGCGCCTCTTCCTTTTAGTAGCAAATATGATCAGTTATACGTTTTTCTTTTTACACAGAATGATGCAGTAGCCAAACGTATCCTCTGAAAAGGCTGGTGCACTGATCAGGATACAATGTTTGCAGCTGTGACTTCCCCACCATGTTTCTTTCTCACTGGAAGTCCCAGAAAGTCTTTATGAATTTTGCCAAGGGTTTCTAGAACACCTGAGACAATACGGTTCAAACCAATGGCGGAGTTAATGGGGAATTGAAGAAGGCCATGCTCTACCCTGCTTGCTCTTGTGTTCCCGAGGTGCCCCTTGCCAGGGGCCAATATGATCACTGTTGGACTTGGCTCCCTCAGCAGAGTCATTGGCAAACATTTTGACTTCACACTTCAGCTGGTTGAACCCGTTTTTGTTGGATTTTAGGACTCAGCACACTTTACCACTAAAGTGCTTGTGCTCTCTCTCGCTCTTAAGCATGGTGAAACTGGGGTAGACCTAATTGGCACATTTGGTTTACTTGTAAGTCCCTAGTAAAGTGGTAGTACATGTACCCAGGTCCTGTAAATTAAATGCTACAAGTGGGCCCACAGCACTGACTGTCCCACCCTCATAAGTAGCCCTTTAAACATGTTTCAGGCCTGCCACTGCAGCCTGTGTGTGAAGTTTCAAACTGCCAGTTCAACCTGGCAAAATAAACCTTTTGCCAAGCCCAAACATTCCTTTCTGGGAATCATTGGTTCGCTCCATCTTCACTCTTGAATGCAGCCTTTTAATTGGGCATTGTAGGCCATTGCTTTAGTTCAGTTCCTTCAGTGGAGCATGGACGAAGTATAAATTAATTAAACTAAATTAGTGGCTGCCTGCGGTATGATTATGGTACTATTTATTTTTTCCCCTCTCACTTCCCCTTGCGCTTCTTTCCCCTGTAGCGCAAACTCGACTTGAAGGTAATGGACCACTTAACATGAGCTCTAGCTACGTTCCCTTATTTTTTAATTTTTTATTTGATCACAGAGACACATTAAACAATGTTACATTCATTTTTATTTATTTTTTGTTTAAGAGCAGGGTGAGTGAGTTATTTTCTCAGAATCACACGATGTTGAGCCGCTGCTGAGACTCAAACCAGGCCCCAGTACAAAGTTGCTTCTGCTTCTTCGATGCTTGTTCCCCTTACATGATGACTTCTCCTGCATTAAGTGAAACGTGTCTTTATATTTGTCAACTACCAAGCAAATTCCTTCATAATTAAACGCTGTCAGCTTCTGTTTTTATTTGGGACACAATAGTCTTCGGTGAACCTATTAACATCAGCAATGTATTCCTTCCTTTCCATCCAGCTTGAAAATTACTGTGGTAGCAAAGGAATGCATCTGTGTTCTTGTTATGCATCCTTACTTTCACAGAATGCAGGCTTAGATGTCTTGTTCAAAGAATCTCATAGTTCCTCATGAGCAACATGGATTGTTTTACAGTCCCCCCTCACAGTCAGCTCCAGGACTAAACCAAAGACTGTTTTTTTTTTATTTACTAGAACCTTATTTTTGTTTTGCCATAATGTGCACAGACAGCTCCTATGAATCTGAAGTCCTTATAGAATACACCTGAGGCTGACAGCACATCACGAGCCCAGCACTTCCAGTCACCCCTGCAGTTAACACCTTCTTCAGTTGATGGCGTCATGAAGCACCTGACTGTTCTGCCCTGTTAGAAATATTTGACCCAGAAACATTTGAATACATGTACTGCCCTATGGTCATGAAAATTGAAGCATTTGCTGTTCCCCACATGCATTATATCTGTTCACTCAATCAAATGTTATATGTACATACTCTCTCATACTTCACTTTTTTTTACCTATCCCTATAGAAAATAATCATATGTGCCTTGCCCAACTCCTCTCTCTATCTGATTTAGAATACGTGCCAAGTCCCATATTCCGTTATAAATGGTACCCTGAGTCATCTACACCATTTCATTGTTCACTATACATGATCATTGCCTGTTGGGCAGAATATCTTTTGCAGCAATGTGCCTTACACAATTATTCATTGCTTAGTCCCAGCTCACAATGAGTGTTATTATTGGTGCACAAACTGAATGATGCAACATTTCAGCTATGCCAATAAATGCAGACTGCTATTTGCCAAGGTATCTTCTGCACACTTTACTAGATGCTATTTCCCAATGGCATCAATTGTTGAGGTATTTAGTTGTGCCAAACGACAGGCTTGCAGAAAAATTACATTGTGGTAGACGGCAAGTGGCACACAAGGGTTCATTCCTGCACCATTTTTGACACTAAGGCACATATTTATACTCTGCGCCAGATTTGCGTGATTTTTTCTTACGCAAATTTGGCACAAACTCAACTCCATATTTATACTTTAGCGCTAGACCCGTCCAGTGCCAAAGTTATGGAGTTTGAGTCATTTTTTGGATGTGAAAACCTACCTTGCGCTAATGACATGCAAGGTAGGTGTTCCAGTGCAAAAAATGACTCTAAGGCATGTGCGCCTTATTTATCCTCTGGTGTCAAAATGACGCACAGGAGGAGGCAGGCCTTGAAACATGGCGCACTGTTTTTTAACGCCTGGACCCAGGGACACCTCCTGCCACCCTCGCCCACCCCTGGAGGACACCCATGGAAAGGACCATCCATGGTGAGTGCAGGTAAGTGTAGGTAGGTATAATTTTGTTTTTCTAAAAGTGGCATGGGGTCCTAACTTGGGCCCCCCTACATGCCACTGTGCCCAATGACCATGCCCAGGGGACATAAGTCCCCTGGGCATGGCCATTGGGTAGGGGGGCAGGACTCCTGTCTTTGCTAAGACAGGAGTCATTTCCATGGGGGTTGTGCATCAAAAAATGGCGCAAGTCATGTTAGAGCCAATATTTTTGACTCTAACCTGACTTGCACCATTCTTTGGCGCACAACCCTCAGTCTTCTCTTTGCCTCTGCTGCCCGGTTAGAGTCATTTATTTTGATGCTAACCAGGCTGCAGCGCCGGCTAACATCATTCCATAAATAAGGCCCCCGGCTGGCGCATTGGAATGGCGTTAGCTGGCGGTAAACGTTTTGACGCAAGTCTGCCCTGGCGCTGATTTGCGTCAAAAAGTATAAATATGAGCCTATGAAGTGCTTTGAAAGGACAATCAACGTAAATTTATACATTGGTGAGTCCCAAGACTCTAGGTGGTGTCTGAAGCATCACTGTTGTGTGCCACTGTGCTAGATATGTTTTCTCCCTAGTTGAAGTTGCTCAGTGACCTAGGGCACCTGCTGCTTATACTGCAAAACACCGACAATAAGCGCTGATACAAATGAGGTTCTGTGGTTGGATTTGCTATTGTGGGAACATTAACTCTTTGTGTAAACTGACCTTCTGCAGAGGAATGTGAGATCTTTTGGTCATGTTTTCCAATACGCCGGATCCAACTCAACTTTCATCATTTTATTGTAGCTTCACAATCATTGTGAAATCCATATGCACTAACACAGTTTTTTGCATGTTCCTGGAATCATTGGCTCTTCCATTGTCCGTTACTGCTTGCGTCATAACACTTTTCCCTCCACCCCTCAACTGCCTTTGTTTTACCATCCACAATTCGCAATGGGGACAGCCATCTGCTACTAGCAGCAGTGCTGGGGATTGAGTTTGAAGGTCAGCAAGCCCTTTAAAGCTCGCTGGCAGGGCAGTGCACATTCCTGGTGGAGGAGGTGTAACACCTCTGCCTAGGAAGGGCTTTGTTTTCTGAACTCAGACAACAAAGGCTCTCACCCCAGAATTCCAGAATTCTGTTTGGTGGTAGCAGGCCTCTAAGGTGGTCCCTGGCTAGCTTTTGCAATAAATCTAATAGTGGTACCCATTTGGGTTTACTGTTCTGAGTTGTTTGATACCAAACAACCCAGGGTTCAGAGTGGCCATCATGCTGTGAAAATCATACTGACCAGTGTCCAGGACATGCATTTAAAAAAATGGCTACCCTGTTCACTTCCTATGTCCCTGGTTTGGCAAGAACACAGTAGGGACATCTTGCTCATGCATTTATGGCCACAAATGCAGTAAACTGCACTATGCCTTAGGGTGGAAGGCCTGCGAGAGGGGTGGCTTACCTATACTGCATGCAGTGTATAGTGGGCAGGTCACACTGGTTGTGTGCCATGTCGTGTTTGCATTTTAGGATTGCACCAGGACATGCAGCCTGCAATGGCAGTGCTGGGTGCCCTTGATGCATGTCCATGAGGGTGGCACAATCTGTGCTGCTGCCCTCAGGAGTCTACTCTTAGTACCCCATGCCCTGGGTATCTAAGTACTGTTTACTAGGGACTTTTATTGTCAGTTAATGGTGTTGCCAACTGTGCCAATGCATCACAACATTTTTTTGAAAGACATCTGGCCAAGGCAACCTGGTTAGCAGGGGCCCAGGACACTAAGAACTTTGAAACCACATCAAATATCAGGGAAAAAGTGGGAGCTAAACATGTCAAAAGAGACTCTTTCTCACAACTGGCCTCTTGATCAGAGCCTCAGGGACAGAAAAGGCTCCAAACACCTTAAACCCTGCACCTGGACTCTGCCTGCTGTGAGTCCAGTCCCCCTAATGGTGCCTCCCCAGTCTGTCCTAGTCCATTGAAAGTGGGCCTGAATGTTTCGTTCCATCCCAGTCGTGGTTTCTGAGCAGAACCAACGCAGCACAACACTTCTCCTAGCAGCTCCACATCAGAACCACTGCTGCAGGAAGCATTCCTTTTGCATTACCCAGCAGCTCTTCCAGCCACCACTTCATGATGTCTCCTCAATTCAGGACCTTGCATCGCAGCCCTGCAGCTCCTTGGAACCAGCGCTGCACAATTCATCCTCGATGCAGGACCTCGCATTGCAGCCCACTGATCGTCGTAAATCCATCCTCAAGATGATCCGAAAAACAAGCAGCGGGGGTTGCGATCCCACCAGCCTCCGTCAGCGATGCTACACGTCGTTTATTTAGCTACAGAACGGAGTTGCGTTGATCTTTTCCCCGCACGACATTCTGTGCGTGGATTTCTCCCTCTTAGGTTGCCAGCTTCTCCTTTCAGGGTCCAAGGAACTGGATGGGCACCACAGGACAGAGTAGGAGTCTCTCCAGAGACTCCAGGTGCTGGCAGAGAGAAGTCTTTGCTGTCCCTGAGACTTCAAACAACAGGAGGCAAGCTCTAAATCAAGCCCTTGGAGATCTTCACAAGATGGAAGGCACACAAAGTCCAGTCTTTGCCCTCTTACTCTGGCAGAAGCAGCAACTGCAGGATAGCTCCACAAAGCACAGTCACAGGCAGGGAAGCTCTTCTCCCTCAGCTCTTCTCCAGGCAGAGGTTCCTCTTGGTTTCCAGACGTGTTCTAAAGTCTGTGGTTTTGGGTGCCCTTATTCTACCCATTTTCTCCTTTGAAGTAGGCCTACTTCAAAGCAAAGTCTCTATTGAATATGAAATCCCGCCTTGCTCGGGCCAGGCCCAAGACAATCACCAGGGGGTTGGAGACTGCATTGTGTGAGGGCAGGCACAGCCCTTTCAGGTGTGAGTGACCACTCCTCCCCTCCCTCCTAGCACACATGGCTAATCAGGAAATGCAGACTACACCCCATCTCCCTTTGTGTCACTGTCTAGTGTGAGGTGCAACGAGCCCAACTGTCAAACTGACCCAGACAAGGAATCCACAAACAGGCAGAATCACAGAAATGGTATAAGCAAGAAAATGCTTAATTTCTAAAAGTGGCATTTTGAAACACACAATCTTAAAATCAACTTTACTAAAAGAAGTATTTTGAAATTGTGAGCTCGGAGACTCCAAACTCCACATGTATATCCGCTCCCAAAGGGAATCTACACTTTAATCAGATTTAAAGGTAGCATCCATGTTAACCTATGGGAGGGACAGGCCTTGCAACAGTGAAAAACAAATTTAGCAATATTTCACTGTCAGGACATATAAAACACATTACTATGGCCCTCATTACAACCCTGGCGGTCGGTGTTAAAGCGGCGGTAATACCGTCAACAGGCCGGCAGTAAAAAGAAAATGGTATTTGGACCCTGCCGGTTAATGCCATCCAACACCGCCACTTTAACACATCGACCGCCAGGGTGGTAACAGCTGCCGGGCTGGAGACTTCGGTCTCCAGCCCGGTGGCTGTCACATTCCCACCCTCTGGATTATGACCCTGCCTACCACCATGGTTTCCCTGGTTTTTGTACCGCTACAAAACCTATGGAGGTAGGCACTATCAGTGCCAGGGAATCCCTTCCCTGACACTGATAGGGGTCTCCCCTGCCCCCAACCCCTACCCAGAGTCCTCCCCCACCCACTCCCACCCCCACATATATACACACCCACATGCACACATGTTTATCCACCACCACCCACGAATGTACACATACATACCCACACACCACAACATACACCAACATACCTTGTCAATCAATCAATCAATCAATCAATCATAGTATTTATAAAGCGCGCTATGTACCCGTCAGGGTTTCGAGGCGCTGAGGGGGGGGGGGGAGGGGAGTGTTGCTGGTTTATCGGTCGAAGAGCCAGGTCTTGAGGAGCCTTCTGAATGCGAGGAGGTCCTGGGTCTGGCGAAGGGATGTGGGGAGAGAGTTCCAGGTCTTGGCGGCGAGGAAGGAGAAGGATCTGCCGCCGGATGTCTTGCGCTGGATTCGGGGTACGATGGCGAGGGCGAGGTTGGCGGATCGGAGTTGACGTGTTGGGGTGTAGAAGTGAAGTCTGATGTTGAGGAAGGAGGGTCCGGTGTTGTGAAGTGCCTTGTGAGCGTGGGTCAGGAGTTTGAAGGTGATCCTCTTGTCTACCGGGAGCCAGTGGAGTTCCTTTAGGTGAGGGGAGATGTGACTTCGGCGGGGTATGTTGAGGATCAGTCGGGCGGAGGCATTTTGGATACGTTGGAGGCGTTTGATGTCTTTGGTTGGGATGCCAAACACATGCATCCACAACCCTCACAATCACTGACCCTCCAGGTTCTCCACTGGGATCCACAACCCTCTGTCAACCCTCTGTCTGGACTTCTGCAGCCCCTCCCTAGTAGAGTTACTGCGAGACACCAGAACTGGTGGGACGCTGGCGACTGCCACCCCCTCACTGTCAGAACATATAAAACACATTACTATGGTGGTCATTACAACCCTGGCGGACGGTGTTAAAGCGGCGGTAAAAATTTTGGAATTCCGACCGTGGCGGAAACCGCCAACAAAGACATCCACTTTAACACTCAGACCGCCACGGCGGTACAAACAAACAGCTCTGCGGTCACCGACAACAGACAGGCGGAGGATAATGTACCGCCCACACTATTATGACAGGCCAATCCGACACCTTTTCCAGGGCGGATTCACTGCGGATAAAAACATGGCGGAAACAGGAATTTCAAAGGGAAAACGCTCACCTCTACACACTCCACGAGGAATGAGGACACCATGGAGCCGGAACTCCATATTCTCCCTGCGATAGTCTTCCTGCTCCTGTACCAGGAGCACCAACGCCGGTGGCGAAGACCGCGGTGAGTACTGCACCCACGACACAGCGGAGGGGGGAGGCAAAAAACAGAGATACACACACACAACACCCCCACCCCCACCCTCACCCACTACAACACACACACCAATGCATATCTATACATTACAGTTACACCCCCCAACCCCCCGGAAGAATGCAATGACAAAAGGAAATGAGTGTAACCATTGTAATATATCAAAATTCAGTAAGCAAAAATATACATATATACACTATTAACAAAATATACACCAAGATTAGTAGTCCAGGTATTGCACCATTTATAGTCCGTGGACCACTAGGCCCAAAATGCAAGGGCGAGGCCCACACACAAAACCAGATCAAAACAGAGAACACACTGCAGGGGCATCAGATAGAAATACAACAGGCACCTCAGGGGGAAGGGAAGGGGGGCACCTCAGCCGGATGAGTGCACAATGCCAGATCCACGAGGGGCCTCCATGCCCATTGATGTATCCTGGGGAGTGCAAAGCCACGGTCTCTCAAGTCTCTACAGTGGGTGGTTTGCCCACTGTTCAATCTTGGGGAGTGCAAAGCCACAGTCTCACAAGTCTCTACAGTGGGTGGGTTGCCCACTGTTCAATCCTGGGGAGTGCAAAGCCACAGTCTCTCAAGTCTCTACAGTGGGTGGGTTGCCCACTGTTCAATCCTGGGGAGTGCAAAGTCACAGTTTCTCAAGTCTCTACAGTGGGTGGTTTGCCCACTGTTCAATCCTGGGGAGTGCAAAGCCACAGTCTCACAAGTCTCTACAGTGGGTAGGTTGCCCACTTCTATATCCTGGGGAGTGGAAAGCCACAGTCTCTCAAGTGGATTACAGTTTCCACTGGTTCTGGAGGGGGCTTGGTGCCCAGAGTGCTTCATCCTGCCAAGGACAGGCGTAGTGGATGCATGTCTCCACTGGTTCTGGAGTGGGCTTGGTGCCCAAAGTGCTTCATCCTGCCAAGGACAGACGTAGTGGATGCATGTCTCCACTGGTTCTGGAGGGGGCTTGGTGCCCAGAGTGTTTCATCCTGCCAAGGACAGACGCAGTGGATGCATGTCTCCACTGGTTCTGGAGGGGGCTTGGTGCCCAGAGTGCACCACTCACCCTGTGACGGTCCCTGTTGCGTCAGTGCCCCTGCCGCTCATGGGCTAGTGGTGCTTGAGTTGGCAGTTCTTGCCCTGTTCAGCCGTGCTTCACTTGGCGGCCCTTGCCCTGTTCAGCAGTGCTTCACTTGGCGGTCCTTGCCCTGTTCAGCGGTGCATGACTTGGCGGTCCTTGCCCTGTTCAGCGGTGCTTGTCCTGTTCAGAGGTGCTTGACTTGGCGGTCTTTGTCCTGTTCAGCGGTGCTTGCCCTGTTCAGCGGTGCTTGACTTAGCGGTCCTTGCCCTGTTCAGCGGTGCTTGCCCAGTTCAGCGGTGCTTGACTTGGCGGTCCTTCACTGCCCAGCTGGGCTGGGGCTACCGGTCCTTCATTGGTCAGCTGGGCTGTGGCTGGCGGTGCCCTCCTGGTCAGCTGGGCTGTGGCTGGCGGGGCCCTCCTGGGCAGCTGGGCTGTGGCTGGCATGGCCCTCCTGGGCAGCGACGATGGGGCTGGCGGGGCCCTCCTGGGCAGCGACGATGGGGGTGGCGGTGGCCTCCTGGGCAGCGATGATGGGGCTGGCAGTGGCCTCCTGGGCAGCGACGATGGGGCTGGCGGGACCCTCCTGGCCAGCGGGGATGATGGCGGTCTTCTCCGCCGTGCTGCTCCTCAAAGACTTGCCGGCTTTATTCTGGGCCTTCCCCACCTTGGGAGGAGTCACAGCTGAGTCCACACTCCCACCGGGACCCCTGGGAGCGGCTTGGGTGGCTGGAGTCTTCCCCCTCTCCCGCCGGGCACTGGCCAACTTCTGGGGGGGACTGGCTGTGCTGTGGCTCCGTGACACACTGGCTGTTCTGGTGGCCGGTGCACTCCACATACCTGTGACAACAGGCACCACTGGTCCCGGAGATTTTGTGGCTGAGGTGCTAGTACGGGACCTATGAGTTGGACGGGGGGGTGGTGGGAAATAGGTTAAGGCTGGACAGGAAAAGGTGTTTGGAGACACTGGGACGGGTAGCTGGGGGGGTTTGGGAGTGGAGGAAGAGGTGGTGGTTGTAGGAGGTGTAAGTTTTGTGGCTTTGGGTGCAGGTGCATGCGCTGGAGGCTGTTGTGAGGTGGATGTATTGTGGGTGGGTGTGTGCCTGCGTTTGTGTATCTTCGGAGGGGGCGTCACAGACACACTGGGAGAGGACACAGGGGACGTGTGAATGATAGTGGGGGTTGGTGACTGCATGTGATTGGGGTATGCTGGTGGGTGTGCTGGTGCGGGACGTAGTGGCTGTAGAGGTAGTGCATACAGGTGTAAGTGTAGATGAGACTGGGAGGGATGAGGGAGACGACGAGGAGGGGGACACAGTGGAGGCAGTGGATGTTGGTTTGTCTGTATGTGTGTGATGCTTGGTGAGTGCCTGTGGGATGTGTGGTGCTTATGTTTGCCTGAGCTTCCCTTGTGTGGTGAGGTGTGTGCAGGCTGGTCTGATGGTGTGCTTGGGATAGGCAGAGGTACAGGGGATTGGGTCTGGGTGGAGGAAGTTGGAGGGGGGAGGCTAGACACAGGGACAATGGCTGCCATCAGTGCTGAGGCCAGAGTTTGAAAGGTTCGGTAAAGGGCAGCCTGACCAGAATGAAGGCCCTCCAGGAATGCATTGGTTTGTTGCAACTCCCTTTCTACACCCTGGATGGCATTCAAAATGGTAGACTGCCCCACAGTGAGGGACCTGAGGAAGTCAATGGCCTCCTCACTGAGGGCAGCTGAGGTGACAGGGGCTGAGGTGCCTGGGGCGAAGGTGATGCCCACCCTCCTGGATGAGCGGACACGGGGCGAAGGCTGAGGGGCTTCTGGGAGGGCGGTGCTGGTAGGGGGGGGGTGGCGGCTGTACCTGTAGAAGTGGGGGGCACAGATGTTGTCGCCACCACAAGGGAGCTCCCATCGGAGGACGAGTCCGTGTCACTGGTTTCAGCTCCTGTCACCGCCGTGGTGCTCTCCTCGCCCTCCATCCCACTGGTGTATTCAGAGTCCATAGTGTGGCCCTCCATGGCCATGTGGGATGCAGCTCCCTCGTGCTCCGGTGCCACTGCTCCTCCGCCTGATGATGCTAATGCACACAAAAACAGGGAGACCGCAAAAAGGGGGGGGAAACAGAATAAAGACATTTTGAGTACATGGAGTACCGCTGCCGTTGGCGGACAAGACAGACACAGAAACCCCCTGCACTATGTCGTGCTGTTGGGCTCTACAGTGCAATTCCTGGGAAATGGCCTACAAGGCAATGGACGACATATGCACACATAGATGACACAGGGGCATGAATAGCTGTACTTGGCACTCTACAGAGGTGGGGGGCCACAGGGCAATACCTTATGAAGGGTCCTACCCTACGGAACTCGCCCTGGCCTACGGAAACCCACAGCCCTCCTCCCCCACCCAGACCCCTCCACTGCGCGCAAAGTCAGCTGAATGAGAGTGTACTCACCCCCCTGTGTCTGCTGTGATGCCCTCAAGCACCCATCCAAATCCGGGTAGGCCACCGCCAGGACCCTGAACATCAGGGGGGTCATGGTTCGACGGGCATCCCTCCCACGTTGGGAGGCCATCCCCAGCTGAGCCTCCGCCGTCTTCTTGCTCCAGCGGCGAGTGTCCTCCCATCTTTTACGGCAGTGGGTGCTCCGTCTGTGGTGGACCCCCAGGGTCCGGACGTCCTTGGCGATGGCACGCCAAATATCCTTCGTCTGGTGGGCGCTGACCTACATGAAATGTACAGGCCAAGAAGAGAAGTCATTACCAACTGCACCGTCTAAGTGAGTGTCCCCCATCCCTACCCTTGCCATGTGGCACATGCACCCACCGTCTTTCATGCACGCAAAACTCTGCCCCCTTCCTTCTTACCACCAGCCCTCTCCACACAGGCATAGCCCATTTAACATGCTCCCGGTGTACTTACCTGTTGGTCTGGAGGACAGTAGAGTAGCGTGTACTGGGGGAGGACCCCATTGACGAGCTTCTCCAACTCCTCCAATGTGAAGGCAGGGGCCCTTTCCCCAGACGCACAAGCCATTGTCTCTTCCAGACCGAGGTCACAGCAGCACTTGCAGTGTAGGTCCTCTCCTGTCGAAAATCAGGTATCGAGTGATTCAACAGATAGAAAATGGTGGTCATGTCCGCGGCGGTCACGTCCACGGCAGTGCGTACCATCACCGCCGGCGTACATCGTCATTGGCTCCTGGGACCCATAGGGTCCAATGTTAACCAATGCAGAATTGCGCCGCGGCCTTCGACCGCCTACCGCAACGGTGTACAACGCCAGCGCAGTTACCTCACATCCCATTGTCCCACTTTAGAGGTCAGGCAGCCGCCATTTCAGGGGCCCACATGGCCTAATTACCAACTGCGTCACACATACTTAGGCCTACTCTCAACACACATACAGGCCACATTTTGTGTATGAATGCTGTTCTGTGTAGACTGTGGGTATTTACCTCTGAGTTGTTTGACTCTGTGCTCGCTGTTGTCCTTCATAGGCACCGTCCGCTGGGACATGTGAGGAGATGGTGGAATCCTCCGGTGTACCGACCGCTGGTGGACCTGTCGACAATGGAGGAAAGAAATTTGATTATCACCTACAGGTTTGACCGTGCCACAATCCATGAACTGTGTACACAGTTGGAGCCTGACCTGATGTCAGCAATCCGCCATCCCACAGGAATCCCCCCTCAAGTGCAGGTGCTATCAGTGCTCCATTTCCTTGCAAGTGGGTCTTTTGAAACAACTGTGGCCATGGCATCAGGGATGTCCCAGCCTATGTTTTCCAACGTATTGTCGAGAGTGTTGTCTGCCTTGCTGAAACACATACAGAGCGACATCATTTTCCCTCAGGTGGAGGATTTGCCTACAGTGAAAGTTGACTTCTATGCCCTTGGGCATATCCCCAACATCATAGGTGCCATTGATGGGACCCATGTGGCTTTGGTCCCCCCCACAGGAGTGAACAGGTGTACAGGAACCGGAAGAGTTATCATTCCATGAATGTAGAGATGGTATGTTTGGCAGACCAGTACATCTCCCATGTGAATGCCATGTTCCCTGGCTCAGTGCATGACGTCTACATCCTGCGGAATAGCAGCATCCCTTATTTGATGGGTCAACTCCAGAGGCACCGTGTGTGGCTATTAGGTGACTCTGGTTACCCCAACCTGTCATGGCTACTGACCCAAGTGAGGAATCCCAGGACAAGGGCAGAGGAACACTACAATGAGGCACAGGGGCGAACTAGGAGGGTGATCGAGCGGACCTTCGGCCTCCTGAAGGCCAGGTTCAGGTGCCTCCATATGACAGGTGGATCCCTATTCTACTCTCCAAAGAAGGTGTGCCAGATCATCGTGGCCTGCTGTATGCTTCACAACTTGGCTTTGCTACGACAGGTGCCTTTTCTGCACGAGGATGGTCCAGATGACGGTGTTGTGGCAGCTGTGGAGCCTGTGGACAGTGATGAGGAGGAAGCAGAGGAAGAAGAGATGCAGAAAAGGCACTCAGTCATCCAGCAATATTTCCAGTGAAACACAGGTGAGAATACATTCCTGCCTACTACATGTACTTTTACACTTTTACCTCTCTCCTGTCAGTCGATTTCACCCAGTGTATGGTCACTGAGTTGTCACTTTCCCTTACGGTTTCACAGGTGTGGGTCCCAACATGTGTCATCTGCTTAGATTCCTCAGGGACTAGAGCTGTGTGACATAGGTATGTTGACATTACTATTTCATGTACATATTGTCACTGTAATTGCAAATACACTATTTTGAAATCACAGACAGACTCCAGATTGTTTTGTGCTTTAAGGGGGTCATTCTAACCCCGGCGGGCGGCGGGCGCCGCCCGCCTGGCGGGAACCGCCACTTGACCGCGGAGGCCATTCAGACTTTCCCGCTGGGCCGGCGGGCGCCTGCCAAGGGAGCGCCCGCCGGTCCAGCGGGAAAGGCCCTGCAACATTGAAGCCGGCTCCGAATGGAGCCGGCGGTGTTGCAGGGGGGCGACGGGTGCAGTTGCACCCGTCGCGATTTTCACTGTCTGCTATGCAGACAGTGAAAATCATGCTGGGGCCCTGTTAGGGGGCCCCTGCACTGCCCATGCCAGTGGCATGGGCAGTGCAGGGGCCCCCAGGGGCCCCACGACACCCGTTCCCGCCATCCTGTTTCTGGTGGTGAAACCCGCCAGAAACAGGCTGGCGGGAACGGGGTCGGAATCCCCATGGCGGCGCTGCTTGCAGCGCCGCCATGGAAGATTCTCCCAGCCGGGGGTAATCTGGCGGGAAACCGCCGGACCCAGCTGGGCGACCGCGGCTTTACAGCCGCAGTCGGAATGCCAAAGGAAGCACCGCCAGCCTGTTGGCTGTGCTTCCGCCGACCTCCACCCTGGCGGTCATAGACCGCCAGGGTTGGAATGAGGACCTAAGTGTGTTTATTTTAGTGCTCAATATTGGAGGGGGTAGTGAAAGGGTGAGGGGTGATGGCGGAGGAATGTCCATGGCAGAGTCCAGTCTATTAGTCTCACAGGTGCATTGCCCATATGGGCATAGGAAGTGGAGCTGGGGCAGTTTCAATATGGACAGGGTGACAAAGTGGGACAGTGGGATGACAATCAGGGTGGTCTCATTTCTTGGCGGGGTCTTGGCATCATGCTCTGTCTTGTTCCTGGATCTCAGGGACCGTTTGCGGGGTGGTTCTCCCTCTGCAGGGGGTGGGGTGCTGGTGTGGTGGTCCTGTGGCGGTGCCTCCTGTCCACTAGCGCCGGCTGAGGTGGTGGGCAGTTCATCGTCCATGATAGTGTCAGGGGCCCCTTGTAGTCCCACAGTGTCCCTCCTGGTGTTGAGTACTTCCTTCAGCACCCCTACAATGGTGCCCCGGGCAGAGCTGATGGTTCTGAGTTCCTCCCTGAACCTCAAATACTGTTCCTCCTGCATGCGCTGGGTCTCCTGAAACTTGGCCAGTACCGTTGCCATCGTCTCCTGGGAGTGGTGGTATGCTCCCATGATGGAGGAGAGGGCCTCGTTGAAAGTGGGTTCCCTTGGCCTGTCCGCCCCCTGTCGCACAGCAGCCCTCCCAGTTCCCCTGTGTTCCTGGGCCTCCGTCCCCTGGACCGTGTGCCCACTGCCACTGCCCCCAGGTCCCTGTTGTTGATGGGGGGGTGGGTTATTCTGGGTTCCCTGTAGTGGTGGACACACAGCTGATTGACGAGTCCTGGGGACAGAGGTATGGGCCCGCTGGGTAGGTGCTGTGCTGGTGTTTCCAGAGGGGGGCAGGTCTGTGGTGGCCTGTGCCTGTGTGAGGGGATCCGACTGTCCCGAGGCCCCTGATGGTCCGGGCTGGTTATCTAGATCCAGGTGGACAGAGGTGCTGTCATCACTGTGGTCCTCTTCTGTGGGTGGAGTGGAGATGTCTGGACCCTCCTGTCTGGTGACGTTGGGTAGTGGTCCTGCAGGGGTGGAAAGGCATGATTATTGCATCTGTGTGTGTCATGGTGTGCAATGGGTGGGTGACCGTGTACCTCAGTGCTGGCATTCCTGTGTGGGGGCTTGTGTGATGATGGTTTATGGGGTTGTATGGGTATATGCAGTGGGCATGCTTTAGTGATGGGTGTCCATGCGTTGGTGTTGCATGCAGGGCTTGGTGTTGGGATGGGTGGTTTGTGATATTGTTATATTTGTGAGGAGTTGGAGTGATAGGGGTGGGGGTATGTGATAGCATGCAGGTAGGGTGGGGGATATGGTAGTTAAAGGTTTGACTTACCAGAGTCCATTCCTCCACCGACTCCTGCGAGGCCCTCAGGATGCAGAATCGCCAAGACCTGCTCCTCTCATGTTGTTAGTTGTGGGGGAGGAGGTGGGGGTCCGCCGCCAGTCCGCTGAACCACCTGGTGGTGTCTTGGACCACGGAACGCATGTTCCCCCATAGGTCGTTCCACCTCTTCCTGATGTCCTCCCGATTTCTTGGGTGTTGTCCCACTGCGTTGACCCTGTCGACTATTCTTCGCCATGGCTCCATCTTCCTTGCAATTGAGGTGTGCTGCACCTGTGCTCCAAATAGCTGTGGCTCTACCCAGACGATTTCCTCCACCATGACCCTGAGCTCCTCCTCCGAGAACCTGGGGTGTCTTTGCCGTGCCATGGGGTGGTGTAGGTGATGTGTGGGGTGGTGTGTGTGGTGATAAGTGTGGTGATATGTAGTGGTGTGTGGTGTTTTGTGCGTGGAAGTTGTGTGGGTGATGGTGTTGTGTGCCTGTGGATGCTAGTTTGTGGATGGTGGTGTCTCTCTCTGGCCTTCTCTCTGTAATAGTGGTCGTAGGGGTTTGTGGGTGATGTGGGTGTGTGTTTTATAGTGTATTGGGTGTGTGGGAGTGGTGTGTGTATGTGTATCAGGTGTGTGTATTTCGAATTGTCCAATGTGGTAGTGTTTTTTAAGAGTGTGTGCATTTTGAGCGCAGCAGTGTGTACCGCCAATGGAATACCGCGGTTGAAAGACCGCCGCGTGGATTCGTGTGTCGTGATAGTATGGGCGTATTTCTGTTGGCGTGATGGTGGAGGTTTTGTTTTTGCCAGTTTATCACTGATCTTTGGTGTGGCGGACTTGTGTGGGTGTCTGGATTTTGTCGGATTCCGAGATGTGGGTCATAATAGCTGTGGCGGAATTCCACGGCCGCGGCGGTGTGTTGGCGGTCTTCTGCACGGCGGTAAGCGGCTTTTACCGCCAATGTTGTAATGACCCCCTATATGTCCTACCTTAACCATACACTGCACCCTGCCCTTGGGGCTACCTGGGGCTTCCTAGGGCCTACCTTAGGGGTGTCTTACATATAAGAAAAGGGAAGGTTTTCTACTTCCTGTTTCCTACTTCCTGTCTAGGGGTATATAAGGGGAATTCAGCTTCTTGCTCATTGCGTTGCAACACTCCTTTGGTGGTAGTCACGCTCCGGCTGGTTTCCTTTGTGGATCCAGTTATTCTTGACCTGTCTTCGTCTCCAGTTTTCTTGTACTTTCGGATCTTCAGTTCTAACGTCCTGGTGTCCTCCTTCTGTTTCAGGGAGTTCCTGTTGGAGTTTTTTTACCCTTTTGGGGTTTTTCCTCTGGGACTCCTTCTGGAGGGCACGGACTGTAGTGGCTTGCTATTGTCAAACAGCACCGGGGCTACCGGAAGGGGTCGCCCCTTCCTCGGCCAGAGCAGAACCTGCCGGAATCGGGGTCGTTCCCCAACCCTCATCAACTTCGACAGTAAGCCCAGTGAAAACCGTGACAGATTGCAACGCCCAAAAATCCAGTTGCAGTCCAGAACCATGGATAATTCAGTGGCAAATACGGAACCCACCAGCCAGACCCTGCTCATGACTATACAACAACAGTCTCAAGAACTACAACAGCTACTTACTGAAAACACTGTCTATCGACAAGCCTTTGCATCCAGAACCACTGATGTCCCCTCAGTATCTGCCACTACACCTCGTTTCTCCGGGGATCTTAACTAGTTGAGAGAATTCCTGGATGCCTTGACGGTTTATTTTGCCTTTCGCCCCTCACAATTTGTGCAAGACAAGACCAAGGTGGGGTATTTGATTAGCGCTTTATCAGGGCCAGCCTTGGCTTGGGCCACTCCTTTAGTGACAAGAAATGATCCCTGCCTGTCTAATTATTCCAACTTTGTCACTACCTTTAAACAGATGTTTGAGAGCCCTGGACTCGAGTCTTCAGCAGAAGAAGCTCTCTGCGATATCCAACAAGGAAATCAAGATGTATTACAATACATCACCCGTTTCAGACAATTAGCAGCAGAAACATCCTGGGTGGAACGTACCTTGGTGACCCTGTTCCGCAGGGGTCTCAGAGAGGACATTAAGGACGAACTGGTGCACTCTGCTAGAATAGAGAACCTTAAAGGATTGATGGATCAGACCCTGACAATAGAATATCGATTGAATGAGCGAAGAATGGAGAAAAAGAAAAGTCATTTGCCATCACACTCAGTAACGTCTCGCACCTTCCCTCATCGTACCGAAGAAGTCCGTCCTGAACCTAAGGGGGTTACCGAGGAAGAGCCGATGCAAATTGATACGGCTCGAGGACCTTTATCAGCTAGTGAAAGAGAACACAGACGAAGGAAGGGACTTTGGGGGTGATTCTAACCCTGGCGGTCGGTGATAAAGCGGCGGCCAACCCGCCAACAGGCCGGCAGTCTAAAAAATTGAATTCTGACCCTGGCGGGAACCGCCAACACAGCCCGCCACATTAACACTCCGACCGCCACGGCGGGACCGACAAACAGCGCGGCGGTCACCGCCAACAGACAGGCGGCAGACAATGTACCGCCCACACTATTATGACCGGCCAATCCGCCACCTTTTCCGGGGCGGGAGCACCGCCGATAAAAACACGGCGGAAACAGACTACGAACGGGAAAACGCTCACCTCTACGCACTCCACGAGGAAGGAGGACAGCATGGAACCCGAATTAAACATCCTACCTGCACTCGTCTACCTGCTCATCTACCACGAGTACGAACGCCGGCGCAGACGACAACGGTGAGTACTGCACCTACGACACAGGGGAGGGGGGAGGACGAAAGGTTACGTGCACACACATACGCGATACACCCACCCCCCCAAACCATGTACACACCAATGCAGAGCAACAAGTCACAGTGACACCACCCAAACCCCCGTAAAAAAAGCAAGGACATAATTAAATTGTGACTTGAAATTTATGGGAAACAAAAACCACTGATAAGTCACGGTCAAATAGCAATAACAAATAAAAAAAAAAAAACAATATCCAGTGCATACGAGAAACCGAGGCAATAAGTCCTGCACATCTAACGATATTCCAAGTGTCCGTGGGCCAAAGTGTATCAACACAAGGGCAAAGCCCACACAGGAGACCTGAGTCCTTTGGAGAGAACACTGCAGGGGCATCTGATGAAAAAACTACAGGCACCTCCGGGGGAAGGGAAGGGGGGGGCACCACAGCCACATGAGTCCACGACGCCAGATCCACGAAGGGGCCACCATGCCCACAGTGCCATCCTGGGGAGTGCAAAGCCACAGTCTCTCAAGTCTCTACAGTGGGTGGCTTGCCCACTCGGCCATCCTGGGGAGTGCAAAGCCACAGTCTCTCAAGTCTCTACAGTGGGTGGCTTGCCCACTCTGCCATCCTGGGGAGTGCAAAGCCACAGTCTCTCAAGTCTCTACAGTGGGTGGCTTGCCCACTCTGCCATCCTGGGGAGTGCAAAGCCACAGTCTCTCAAGTCTCTACAGTGGGTGGCTTGCCCACTCTGCCATCCTGGGGAGTGCAAAGCCACAGTCTCTCAAGTCTCTACAGTGGGTGGCTTGCACACTCTGCCATCCTGGGGAGTGCAAAGCCACAGTCAGTCAGGTGGATAACAGTCTCCACCGGTCAAGGAGGAGGCATAGTGGGCACAGTGAACCGTGAACAGTAGCTCGAGACAGATCCGGCACTGTCATTGTGCCAGTGGTGCTTGAGACGGCGGGGCCCAGCGGGGCGGTGCTTGAGATGAAGGGCCCAGCGGAGCGGTGCTTGAGATGAAGGGCCCAGCGGAGCGGTGCTTGAGACGGCGGGGCCCAGCGGAGCTGTGCTTGAGATGAAGGGCCCAGCGCAGCGGTGCTTGAGACGGCGGGGCCCAGCGGAGCGGTGCTTGAGACGGTGGGGCCCAGCGGAGCGGTGCTTGAGACGGCGGGGCCCAGCGGAGCGGTGCTTGAGAGGAAGGGCCCAGCAGAGCGGTGCTTGAGGCGGTGGGGCCCAGCGGAGCGGTGCTTGAGATGAAGGGCCCAGCGGAGCGGTGCTTGAGACGGCGGGGCCCAGCGGAGCGGTGCTTGAGATGAAGGGCCCAGCGGAGCGGTGCTTGAGACGGCGGGGCCCAGCGGAGCGGTGCTTGAGATGAAGGGCCCAGCGGAGCGGTGCTTGAGACGGCGGGGCCCAGCGGAGCGGTGCTTGAGACGGCGGGGCCCAGCGGAGCGGTGCTTGAGATGAAGGGCCCAGCGGAGCGGTGCTTGAGACGGCGGGGCCCAGCGGAGCGGTGCTTGAGAGGAAGGGCCCAGCGGAGCGGTGCTTGAGACAGCGGGGCCCAGCGGAGCGGTGCTTGAGATGAAGGGCCCAGCGGAGCGGTGCTTGAGACGGCGGGGCCCAGCGGAGCGGTGCTTGAGACGGCGGGGCCCTGTTCAGCGGTGCTCTTCTGCACGGCGGGGCCCTGTTCAGCGGTGCTCTTCTGCACGGCGGGGCCCTGTTCAGCGGTGCTCTTCTGCACGGCGGGGCCCTGTTCAGCAGTGCTCTTCTGCACGGCGGGGCCCTGTTCAGCGGTGCTCTTCTCTACGGCGGGGCCCTGTTCAGCGGTGCTCTTCTGCACGGCGGGGCCCTGTTCAGCGGTGCTCTTCTCCACGGCGGGGCCCTGTTCAGCGGTGCTCTTCTCCACGGCGGGGCCCTGTTCAGCGGTGCTCTTCTGCATGGTGGGGCCCTGTTCAGCGGTGCTCTTCTACACGGCGGGGCCCTGTTCAGCGGTGCTCTTCTCCACGGCGGGGCCCTGTTCAGCGGTGCTCTTCTGCACGGCGGGGCCCTGTTCAGCGGTGCTCTTCTGCACGGCGGGCCCTGTTCAGCGGTGCTCTTCTCCACGGCGGGGCCCTGTTCAGCGGTGCTCTTCTCCACGGCGGGGCCCTGTTCAGCGGTGCTCTTCTGCACGGCGGGGCCCTGTTCAGCGGTGCTCTTCTGCACGGCGGGGCCCTGTTCAGCGGTGCTCTTCTCCACGGCGGGGCCCTGTTCAGCGGTGCTCTTCTCCACGGCGGGGCCCTGTTCAGCGGTGCTATTCTCCACGGCAGGGCCCTGTTCAGCGGTGCTCGTCCAGTAGGTCAAGGGAGCCAGACCTGGCCTGGACTCCCTGCTCAGTCGCCCTCCGACCGTGCTGTTGCTGGACCCTTCGGTGACGGAGTCCTGGGCCCTTTGGTGTTCTCCCTAACACCCGGGATGGGGCTTGTGGGCCCCTCCTGCTCCGCGCTCCTGCTGGCTGACTTTTCCGCCCTGCTGCCCTTTCGCTCCTTAGATGGGGCTCTCGGGCCCTTGCCTCCCCTAGATGTTGTGGCTGGTGAAGTGGGCGAACTTTGCTCCTTGGGGGCAGCCGTGTCAGTCCTCTCACGGCGGCCCTTTAGCTTCCTGGTCTTCTTGCCTGGTGGGGGGCTGGCTGTCCCCTTGCTGCTGATTGAAGTGTCACTGCTGGCAAAGGGTGGGCTCCAGAACCCATGCACCACAGTGACACTCGAAGCTGGGCTGGTGGTGGCTGAGGTGCTCTTGGGACTCTTTGCAGATGGAGGGGTGGGTCAGTGGAGGGAAAGAGGTCAAGATTAGCAAGGAAAACTTTCTTAGGACCAAGGTAAAAGGTAGGAGAAGTGGTGATGGAAGTGGAGGAAGAGGATGTGGTTGTAGGAGAGTCAGGTGTGCTGTCTTTGGGTGCAGGTGCTTGTGCTGGAGGCTGTCGTGAGGTGGATGGCTGTTGGGTGGGTGTCTGCCTGCGTTTGTGTGTCTTGGAAGAGGGGGTGACAGACACAGTGGGAGAGGACACAGGGGACGTGTAAGTGGTAGTGGGGGTGGTGACTGCACGTGTGCGGACTGGACTGGAGGGTGTGCTGGTGATGGAAGCACTGGCTGATGGTGGTGTGCATGCAGGTGTGAGTGTAGACGTCACAGGGAGGGAGGAGGGAGACGAGGAGGAGGGGGACACAGAGGTGGTAGTGACTGTTGGAATGTCTGCATCTGGGTGTTGCTTGCGTGAATGCTTGTGGGTTCTGTGGCGCTTGTGTCTGGATGAGCTGCCCTTGGGTGTTGAGGTGTGTGCAGGCTGGTCTGATGGTGTGGATGGGATAGGCTGAGGAACAGGAGACAGAGACAGGCTGGAGGCAGTCAGAAGAGGGAGGCTGGAAACAGGGACAATGGCTGCCGTCAGTGCTGAGGCCAGAGCATTGAACGATCGTTGATGGGCAGCCTGACCCGAATGAATGCCCTCCAGGTAGGCATTGCTCTGATGCACCTCCCTTTCTACCCCCTGGATGGCATTCAAAAGGGTAGTCTGCCCAACAATGATGGGCCTCAGGAGGTCAATGACCTCCTCACTGAGGGCAGCAGGGGTAACAGGGGCAGGGGCTGAGGTGCCTGGGGCGAAGGAGACGCCCGCCTTCCTGGGCGAGCGGGCACGGAGCGTAGGCTGAGGGGCTGCTGGGAGGGCGGGGCTGGTGCGCTGGGTGGCGGCTGTACCTGTAGAGGCGGGGGGCCCAGATGTTGCCGCCACCGCTAGGGAGCTCCCATCCGAGGACGTGTCGGTGTCGCTGGTGTCACCACCGGTCCCCGTTGTGGTGCTCCCCTCGCCCTCCGTATCACTGGTGCCCTCGGTGTCTGTTCCTGGTCCCACCGGGGCCTTGTGACTTGCAGCTCCCTCGTGCTCCGATGCCAATTCTCCTCCGCCTGATGATGCTAATGCACACATGCACAAGAAGATGAAGAAGAAGGGTGGGGGGAGAAAAACGAAGACCAGCTTGAGTGCATGCAATGTCAACACCGTTGGCGGAGAGGACAGACACAGGAGCCTCATGCACTAAGCCGCGCATTCGGGGTACACTACTCAGTACTTCTGACTAGGACAACAGGTCTAGAGACGACAAAGGTGCACATGTGTGATGCTGGACCATCGATAGCTGTACTTGTCACCCTACAGAGGTGGGGGCCGGGAGCACAGGGCCATGCCTAAAGGAGAGGACTACACTACAGAAAGCGCCCTGGCCTAATGTCACCCACAACCCTCCTCCCCCACCCAGACGCCTCCACTGCGCAGAGAGATAGCAGAATGTGCTGATACTCACCCCCTTGTGTCTGCTGTGATGTCCTCAAGCGCCCATCCAAATCAGGGTAGGCCACCGCCAGGATCCAGGACATCAGGGGGGTCAGGGTACGACTGGCACCCCTCCTAGGTTGGGAGGCCATCCCCAGCAGTGACTCGGCGGTCTTCCTGGTCCCGCGGCGGATGTCCTCCCACCTCTTGCGGCAGTGGGTGCCCCGTCTGACGTGGACCCCCAGGGCCCGGACTTCCTTGGCAATGGCACGCCAAATGTCCACTTTCTGATGGGCGCTGACCTATTTGACATGTACAGGGTGGGAAGGAAAAATCATAAATTTTCTGCATGTTAGATGGGATTGGCCCCCCCCTCCCCAACCTTGCCATATGGCACATGCTCTCATCTGTCGTGCGTTGCACTCCTCATTCGCACCCCACCCCACCAACTTACATCCACCCCACTCCACACAGGCATAGCCCATTCAATGTGCACCCAGTGTACTTACCTGTTGGTCTGGAGGACCGTAGAGTAACGCATACTGGGGAGGACCCCATCCACAAGTTTCTCCAACTCCTCAGACGTGAAGGCAGGGGCCCTTTCCCCAGTCGCAGCAGCCATTGTCACTTCCAGACCGAGGTCACAGCAGCACTTGCAGTATAGGTCCTCTCCTGTGGATGATCAGGTCTCGAGTGATTAAGCAGATAGAAAATGGCGGTCACGCCCGCAACGGTGCGTACCGCGGCGGTGCGTACCGCGACCGCCGGCGCACCTCGTCCTGAAACCCATAGGCCTCAATGTTAGCCAATGCGGCTTCGTATAGCGGTCTTCGACCGCCTACCGCCACGGTGTGCCACGCCAGCGCATTGACCTCACATCCCATTGTCCTACTTCACAGGTCAGGCAGCTGCCATTTCAAGGGCCCACATGGCATATTTTGTACTGCGTCACACAGGCCTAGGCCTTGCATTGCCACACATACACGCCTTTCAATACATAGATAATCGTGTGCTATGCATGCAGTGGTGAACGTACCTGTGATTTGCTTGACTCTGTGCGCCATGTTGTCCTTCCT
Organism: Pleurodeles waltl; assembly: GCF_031143425.1. Taxonomy (NCBI): domain Eukaryota; kingdom Metazoa; phylum Chordata; class Amphibia; order Caudata; family Salamandridae; genus Pleurodeles; species Pleurodeles waltl. The sequence continues at coordinate 525,508,609 of NC_090442.1, forward strand.
AGGCACCGTCCGCTGGGACTTGGAGGAGAAGGATGAATCCTCGCGTGTACCGACCGCTGGTGGACCTGTCGACAATGGAAGAACGCCACATCATACTACGATACCGACTTGACCGAGCCACTATACATGAACTGTGTGCCCAGCTGGAGCCAGCCCTGATGTCCCCCATCCGCCAACCCACAGGAATTCCCCCTCTAGTGCAGGTTCTGTCAGTCCTCCATTTTTTGGCAAGTGGCTCATTCCAGACAACAGTGGCCATGTCATCTGGAATGTCTCAGCCTATGTTTTCAAAAATCTTGTCTAGAGTGTTGTCTGCCCTGACGAAACACATGCGGCGCTACATTTTATTCCCTGAGGAGGTTGATTTGGCCACTGTGAAGGGTGATTTTTATGCCCTTGGACATATCCCCAACATAATTGGTGCCATTGATGGGACCCATGTGGCTTTAGTACCCCCAAAAGACGATGAGCAGGTGTACAGAAACAGGAAAAGTTACCATTCGATGAACGTCCAGGTGGTCTGTTTGGCTGACCAGTACATCTCCCATGTGAATGCCATGTTCCCTGGGTCAGTGCATGACGCGTATGTGATGCGAAATAGCAGCATCCCTTATGTGATGGAACAGCTACAGAGACAACGTGTGTGGCTAATTGGTGACTCTGGTTACCCCAACCTGCCTTGGCTATTGACCCCAGTGAGGAATCCCCGGACCAGGGCAGGGGAACGGTACAATGAGGCCCATGGGCGAACTAGGAGGATCATTGAAAGAACCTTTGGCCTCCTGAAGGCCAGGTTTAGGTGCCTGCATATGACAGGGGGATCCCTGATGTACTCACCAAAGAAGGTGTTCCAGATCATCGTGGCCTGCTGTATGCTTCACAATCTGGCATTGCGACGTCAGGTGCCCTTCCTGCAGGAGGATGGTCCAGATGGTGGTGTTGAAGCAGCTGTGGAGCCTGCGGAGAGTGAAGAGGAGGAAGACGAAGAGGACGACCCAGACAACAGGGACAGAGTTATCCAACAGTATTTTCAGTAGCACACAGGTAGGAATCACCCACGCCATTTAGCATTTACTGAAAGCCCCCTGCATCTTTACTTTGTGTATTTCCCCCCAGTTCTTTTAATCTGATGTTTGATTTTCCCTTCCCTTCCCTTTTCAGTGCTGTATGACCCACTGCGTGACTTCTGCTTGGTTAGCCCATGGACTAATGCTTATTGACATCGGTATGTTGTCATCACATAAATAACAGAACATTATTGATAAGTAATGTGTTATACATTTGTAAATAATACAGGCTGACTCCAGAATGATTTCAGTGCAATGAGTGATTTATTTTTAGTGCTATATATTGGTACATGATATTAAAACGGTGATGGGTGAGGGTGGAGTTATGTCCATGGCAGAGTCCAGTTCTGCTTTGCAGACACTGAAAATCGCGACGGGTGCCACTGCACCCGTCGCACCCCTGCAAATCCGCCGGCTCCATTCGGAGCCGGCTTCCTCTTTGCAGGGGCTTTCCCGCTGGGCCGGCGGGCGATCTTTTGGAGATCGCCCGCCGGCTCAGCGGGAAAGTTGTAATGACCCCCGTGGTCATTTGACCGTGGTGCGGTCTTTTGGAGGTTTACGCCCGGCGGGCGGTGCCCGCCGCCCACCGGGGCCGGAATGACCCAGTCAGTGTTTTTTGGGATTAGCCAATTTCTATCGACAATTTATAGTAGACTTTGCCCAGAGAACCAGAGAACCAGCTACATTACTCAAACCCTTAAAAAAGACCATCTAAAGAAGGGCTTTTGTTGGACACAAGACGCAGAATTAGCCTTTCAAGACTTGAAGAAAGCCTTTATTCAAGCCCCCATTCTACGACACCAAGACACCAGCAAACAATTCATTGTTGTCACAGACGCATCCGAAAGAGCCATTGGGGCTGCCTTACTGCAAAAACAAGACGATGATGATTTAGAGCACCCTGTATTCTACCTGTCACACATTTTATCCGATTCAGAACGGAACTATTCCGTGCTAGAACGTGAATTACTCGCCTTAAAGACCGCATGCACAGAATGGAGACACTGTCTGATGGGCTCGAAAGAACCCTTTGAAGCCCGGACAGACCACAGAAATCTACAATGCTTAAGAAACTTTCAGTGTCAGAATAGCCGGCAGGCTCGATGGGCTTTCTTTTTCAGCCAATATGACTTTTATATCACATACATCCCTGTTTCTCAGAACATCCTGGCGGATGCCTTGTCCCGACGTTACCCTGAGTGCAGCGATTCTCCTGTACAGAACCTATTTGACAATAACAAGATCATTGGTTTAGTACAGACTTTTTTAGACCAAGTCAAGTCCGAATATGCCCGTCTAGAAGATACAGAGCTGAGTAAGTTGCGTCCGCAACTTCTTATAGATCAAGGGTATTATTATCATGATAAGGCCTGTTCTTACCCACCAAACTAGTACAGACTGAAGCCTTACATATGTGCCATGATTCCCCCATCGCAGGTCATCGAGGAATGAAAGCTACCCAAGAACTTCTGCTTCGCTCCTTCTGGTGGCCAACTCTCAAGACAGATACTGAAGATTATGTATCATCCTGTCCTATATGTGCTCAAGCCAAGACACCCCGTACTAAACCAGTAGGATTACTTCGCCCACTACCAGTTCCCCCAGGTCCATGGCACACTATCTCCACAGATTTCATGTGCTCATTACCCTCTTCAATGGGAAATCACGTAATTATGGTAACCGTGGACCCCTTCACTAAAATGGCTCACTTCACGGCCTTAAGAAAGTTGCCAACGGCAAAAGAATTAGGTCAAATCTTTACACAAGAAATCTTTCGACTTCATGGATTACCTAAGGTCATTATATTGGATAGGGGTCCTCAATATATCTCCAGATTCTGGAAACAATTCTGTAAGACCTTGGGAATCGAAGTGGCCTTATCATCAGGGTTCCATCCTCAAACTAACGGAAAGACGGAACGACTCAATCAAGGTCTCAAACAATATTTACGTAGCTTCTGCAATGCTACGCAGAGTAATTGGGCTACCTATTTACCACTTGCAGAATTCTCCTACAACAACTCAATACACAGTGCCTCGAAAGTCTCCCCTTTCTATGGCTCCTACGGTTTCCATCCTAAGGCCTTTCCAACTCCCCTGAAAGATACTTCCAATCTTCCTGCCATCTCCTCCTATGTTCGACAGCTACGGGGTGTCCAACGTGTTACCCACTCCAACCTTGTGGTCACTAAGTCACGCATGAAAAAGATGGCTGATAAGAGACGTTGTGAGGCTCCTCACTATCAGGTCCATGATAAAGTTTGGCTCTCCTCTAGATTCCTAACTCTCCGACTTACTCAGAACAAATTCAAACCCCGTTATTATGGTCCATTCCTGATCCTCAAAAAGATGAACCCAGTGTCTGTGCATCTTCGCCTGCCCCAGACTTGGAAGATACAGCCTGTGTTCCATGTCTCTCAACTTAAACCTTACCTTCCTGATCCTTTTCACAGACAATTCTCCTGTCCTCCCCCTCTGTTGATTGATAATGTGCCTGAGTACGAGGTCCAGGAAATCTGTGACTCTCGGTTTTTCCATGGACGCCTCCAATACCTTATTCATTGGAAAGGCTACCCTATGAGTGAGTGTTCCTGGGAAGATGCCCCTTCAGTTCATGCCCCTCTTTTGGTCCGTCGCTTTTTTCGGCTTTTCCCTCACAAACCTGGGGCCTCGGGGGGGGACCTACTGTCAAACTGTGGCCGCCGCAGCGCGGCATTTGGTAAACACCACGGCCTGCATGCAAGCCGCGGGGGATGCCGCGGCTTGCAGGCGGGCCGCGGGGGAAGCCACGAGTCCGGCCAGGGGTCGCGGCACTCGCCGCGCCCCCTTCTTTCATTTCTGCCGCAAGTGCAGACGCGGCAGGAGATGAGACCCCGAGTTGGGTCTCGAACCTGCAGCGCATAGCGCATTTAGTGCGCTTAACATTCTGGCATGTAGGAAACCTTCTTCTTCACCACTTACCGGTCACATCAGGCAAAAGCCGGATACCTGCACATGGTGGTGTTTTTATGCATGCCTATTCCCTTTCCCAGCATGCTGTTCACTTCCTCTCTTCCCAGCATGCATTGTTTCTCTTTGTTTGGATGCATGTTCTTTATTCATTGTTATACTCTCTTCCCCAATCCAAGATTGTGGTGTTTCTACTTCCTGTTTCCTACTTCCTATCTAGGGGTATATAAGGGGAATTCAGCTTCTTGCTCATTGCGTTGCAACACTCCTTTGGTGGTAGTCACGCTCCGGCTGGTTTCCTTTGTGGATCCAGTTATTCCTGACCTGCCTTAGTCTCCAGTTTTCTTGTACTCTCGGATCTTCAGTTCTAACGTCCTGGTGTCCTCCTTCTGTTTCAGGGAGTTCCTGTTGGAGGTTTTTTACCCTTTTGGGGTTTTTCCTCTGGGACACCTTCTGGAGGGCACGGACTGTAGTGGCTTGCTATTGTCAAACAGCACCGTGGCTACCGGAAGGGGTCGCCCCCTACCTCGGCCAGAGCAGAACCTGCTGGAATCGGGGTCGTTCCCCAACCCTCATCAACTTCGACGGTAAGCCCAGTGAAAACCGTGACAGGTTTAAGCCTGGCAAGTGGGTACACTTGCCAAGTCGAAGTTACAGTTAAAACTGCACACACAGACACTGCAATGGCAGGTCTGAGACATGATTACAGAGCTACTCATGTGAGTGGCACAACCAGTGCTGCAGACCCACTAGGAGCATTTGATTTACAGGCCCTGGGCACCTCTAGTGGACTTTACTAGGGACTTACTAGTAAATCAAATATGCCAATCGTGGATAAGCCAATCAACAATACAATGTATACAGAGAGCACATGCACTTTAGCATTGGTTAGCAGTGGTAAAGTGCTCAGAGTTTAAAAGCCAACAGCAACAGGTCTAAAAAAATAGGAGGCAGGAGGCAAAAAGATTGGGGATGACCTTGCATAAACTCAAAAGTCTAACAGGTGGTCATTCCAAAACTTTTTTTCTTCCTCCTCCATTTTTGCTGATCTCGTTTTTGCTGGACAAAGAAGTCTGTGCACTTTACTACTGCTAACGAGTGCTAAAATACAAGTACTCACTCCTTAAAACATGGTAACATTGTCTTATCACCAATTAGCATATTCCATTTACTTATAAGTCCTTAGTAAAGCTGTATTGCATGTGCCTAGGACCTGTACATTATATGCTACAATTGGGCCTGCAACACCTATTGTGATACTCACTTAAGTAGCCCTTTAAATATAATTCATGTCTGCCATTGCAGCCTGTGTCAAGCTTTAAACTGCCATTTGGATCTGGCAAAATAAACCTTTTGCCAGGTACAAATCTTTCTTTTTAATATGTATAATTCACCCCTAGGGAGGCCCTGGACATCCCAAAGGGCGGGGTGCAGCTTATGTAGCAAGTAAAACAGGTAATGTTAAGTTTTATCTGTCATGGTAGTAAAACACACTTAAATTAGCTTTCACTACTGCAAAGCCAACTTCTCTCATTGGTTAATATTGGAGTTAACATATTACATTTAATAAGCTGTAAATTCCAAATGGGATCAGGTAGTCAGTTCTTGTTTGGTATCTTTGAAACAGTAATTAAACATGCTCTCTTATGGAAAGGTTGGATTATAAATTACAATTTTAAAAATGCCACTTTCAGAAAGTTGGCATTTCCTGCCTTAGGCATGTAGTGCCTGTAGCTTGTCTCTGGGTCACATGACTGGGTATAGCTAACAGTAGTGCTTTATGTATTTCTCGTAGATAGTCACACATTATAGAGAGTTAGCTGTGGCTGGATGGGACAACACTAGCATGATGGAAGGGTGGAGCTGGGCCCGGCCCTACTTACACTTGCATAGGCTGTGTCTAGCCTCCACACAAAGGGTTGCATACCCCCTGTATTAGACTGATGCCATGAAAAGGGAGACAGGAAACCTGTGCACTTCAAGGGGAAGCCTATAAAAGCTTCTCCCACTTTAAAGGAAAGACCATTTACCTTAGACACCAACTCTTTGGTACACTTCTGGACCTATGGAAGACTCCCTGGAAGAAGGACTGCTATGCCACTGAGAGGAATGCCACTTTGCTGGACTGCTACCCGCTGACCTCCTGCCTGCTGCACTCATACCTGGATGAGAAGGACTGGACCTGCAACCTGAACCCAGGACCACCAGAGTTACTCCAAGAGCTAGTTAATTATAACCAGCACCTGAACTCTGCAACTGTGAGTTCTACCCTGTCAAGTGGTGCTACCTAAATCCTGGACCCTTGGAAGTGGGCCTGAAGGTGCTCTGCCAACCCATCTGTGCATCCAGCAGAACTGACACATCTCCTCTGCTATCGGAAGAACCCTGAGCAGAAACAGCACATTTCCTCTGCTATGAAGGTTCTCCCAGCACAAGGGCTTTGCATTGACCTTGCAGGCTTCATTAGAACCACCACTGACTGACGCATCCCCAACAGAGGCTTTTGCATTGCTGCAGCGCCACGGAACCCTAGCTACTGTTTATACTGAATAATGGATTCTGCGCTAGGGGACGATGGACCAAAGCGACATAGATTTGAGGGATGTCATTAATGAGTAATGTAAGCATCAACAATAATCAGTATAATCAATGATATTAAGCCTCAAACAATAACCACACCAGTTTATTAAGGCGAATTATAAAATGTATTTCCCTAGATTAACAATGCTAATGTTACGAAAATAAGTCTCAAACACAAATGGTAAGCATATAGAATCAAAAGTGGTTGATGAGAATGTCTTATATATCTCAGTTTAATTAAAACAACCAAACAAATAATCTCCAAGAGAATTACACTTACTAATAATACCAGAACTGGTAATAATGGCAAAGTATATTTAGTACAACACTCAAAAGATGTAAATGTAAGTTATGAGCATTTCAAGTTAATTCCCTCACTACCCACAAATTTGCATTAACATGTTGGGCTTCATGTAAAAAGAATTTAGTAACACAAATTTAGAAAAACTCTTTAACTCGGGTTAATAAAAAAAAAAATATATTACTATGCAGCAATCAGATTATAAATTGCAGCTGGTACCTGAGAAACAAAAGAAACACATATCACATCACAATGTCATACATTACCCTATTCAATCATAACATGCAGACTACTTCAGCAGGGGGACACCATCAAATATGTCTTCAGAAGAATTGGGCCTAACAACAGCTAAACCCACACTGCTAATACGACTCGACATCAGCTGGAACTCTGGCATCTAACTCTCAAGTCTCTAACATGAAGTCTAAGAATCTAGCATCTCTCTTAAGGTTGTTATACTAATCTTCAAAAAGCTTATGATTGGTCAGTTCGTGGGGTGGTTACGCCTCACCCATTAGAAAACTAAATTAATAACCTAAAATACGGCAATACTACATTAACTAGAACATTTTCTCAACAGTAACTTTTCCTCTTCCATCTCATTTGTAGCTCCATTGTTCCATCTGCACCCAAACTTCTCTTCGCAGGAAGAACCTTTTACAGTAACAACTTCACTTCCATCCTCGAGGAAAAGATCACGCATTGGTAACATTTTCAAACAATAGAACATTCAACTTATGCAATGCTCGGTTAAAAACATGGCCTTGTAAAACATAATTCAGCAACCCACTAGGGGTAGCTGTGGACACATCTATTAAAGTACCGAATGCACTTTTATGTAAGCATTGAATAATGGAAAATAACCACAACATTTAATTAGAATTTTGCTCAATTAGGAACAGAAAATGAGCTGTTGCAGCCATTTTCAAAAGTCACCCATTTTACACGTTAATTCATCATACATTTAATTATACCAAAGTCATTAATAAACATATTAGAAAATTCACACTCTCACAATCCCTCCTCTGATGACTATTTATGTCATCACATCAATCTATAATAAATTCTTTTATTTTCATACATTTTCAAAATTTAGTCCAATTTATTTTCACATTATTTCTCTTTTTCCTTTTATTTTCTCTATAAAATGTATTCATTTGAATTTCAAAATTTCTTCTATTCTTTTCCAATTTTCTTTTAAAACATTTTATCATTTTATAGATTCCCCAAATTCCAAAAAGACAAAATATAATTATTGACATCCATTCTGCCATTGTCAAAATAATATTTCTTCCCACATTACTAAACCAATTTCCCACAGCTTTAATCCCGTTGCCAGTTTTTCCCCAAACTGTAGTTTCTGTTAGTTCTTTTAAATCATCTCTATTAGTAGTTGTGTTTTTAATCAACTCTTTAACTTTACCTGAATTGTCAGAGATAAATGAACAATAATTATTTGAACCAAGTAATTTACAAACCCCGCCCTCTTTTGCCAGAAGAATGTCTAACGCAAGGCGGTTCTGAAGTGCCACAGCCCTTGTAGCAGCCAATTCTGTATCTAGAAAAATAATAGCTCCAGAATATCTTGTCAACATGTTATGTACTATTGTAGACAACTTCTGTATTTTGATTGAATTCAAGACTACTCCCACTGAATGAATTGTAGCCCCAAAAATGTCTCCCACAATGCTAGAAATTGATTCTCGCTTGCGTCTCGTTTTGAAATTTCATTGTTTCAGGAATCTTACTCAAGTCTTCGAAATGATAGATTTTCAGAAAGACTATTCCCAAGTAACATGTTCCATAACATCCTCTAGGAAGATGGTAATATGCATTTCTCCCACAAATATAAGAAATCCTGGGTATAGGTGGGTCCTGTCCATTCATCATAAAATCCCCCTTACTCCTGAACATAAAAACATGTCTACACTCACTCTTTCCTACAAACAGTCTATCATTCTTACTCCAAGATCTGTATATACAAAGTCTTCCTACATGTTCAGCATCCATTGTTAGTTTTCCTTGTTTAGTAATGTCAGTATAAGCATAGTCAACTCCAGGTTTTCTACTCATTATTCCCTTATCTATCTTTGTCTTTATTTTTCTTCTTCTATCTTCTGTGTTATCTAAAAATGTATTTTCTGTTGGGGTTAGTAAGCACGTCAGATTATTTCTATGAGCAAAAGCAGTACCAAAAGTTAAAGTAGGTTCAAAGAAATCTTTCATAATAACTATGTTATGTTCTTTGGCTATTCTGTTCAAATAACCTATGACAGGTACAAATGACAATACCATGTCATAATTTGAATAGAAATAATGGATATATTCTTGATTATAGAAATGTGTTAACAAAAGACTGCTACTTATAGCGTAAGTAACAGGCAAACTATGGTAAGTAGTTCCTTCTTCCACTGAAGTCGGAATCTGCGTACCTACATGACAATCTTTCGCGTCCATCACCTCAACATACTCATGCAATAAGCGATAGAAAACATTAGAAGAAAGCTCTTTCTCTTCATGTAAGTATTTAACATCTATTCAAAATTTATCTTTCGTTTGTGATGTATCAGTTATATCTAAAGAACTATCAATCTTCGTAGTCTGGTTGGCTCCATTCATCTCATAAACAGACACCCCTACGAACAACAATAAACATATTAACACACTCACTACCGCCAATCCAATACTTAACACTTTACAACAAATAATTCTACTGGTTTGGGTATGTAAGTTACTCATATTTTCTATATTCTAAAAAAAATAAAAAAATAAAAAATTAAAACAAATTCAAAATTCATTCACTCTGAACAGTATCTCCTTGTCAAATTTCAGTATAGCAGCTTGTCAAATCCAGTTATTAATTTGTCGATTCCAGTAAGTAGTATTGTCTCTCTTAAGCACGATTTTTAAACACAAATTTTCTTGTAATTTTCTGATATTTTTTCCCAAAATATTTTCTTGCACTCTTCACGTGCGAAAGTAAAAATTTTCAATGTCTCTGTCAAAACAATAGCTCAAAAATTCTTCTTGCCCGTCATTTGCAATTAAGTACGCCCATACTGGCCCTGCATATCTCTTGCTTGCAACTCTTTTTCTTTTTGGTCTTCTGCCACTTTCACCTCCTCTCCACTAGTATTTTCTCCTTCATTCAATTAATTTTCCTCTTGAATTGGTGGAACTATATTAACATTTCCACTTTTTTAATCTTTCTCTGGACAATTGTCTCCTTTCAATGTCTTTTTCGTCAACAATCTTCTCAATATTGAGTCTTCACTTGCCTTTGAACCTTTTTCTTCTGATATTCCCACAATTGGTTCAGGAAGAGTATAATTCACTTGGGTGGGACTACCCTCAATTCCTTTCCAAATGGGAGTCTGTCCTTTCTTCAGTTTGTTATGTCAAACCACCTGCTTCTGAGGACACCCTCCTCTGAGCAGATCTTCCTTCAGGTGATTCTTTCTGTTCACTCTCATTTGAGGATACCCTCCTCTGATCGGAATCAGTCTTCTCCCTTTATTCCCGGACAGTCTCTTCCACCCCTTTTACAGATTGCTTAACTTCTTCAGTATTTTGCTCTTTCTTGCCTGTTATAGGAGTAGGCACATCTCTGCCATTTTCGATGTTCTGCTCACTGTCTTTCTCTTCGCTCCCAGTGTTTTCAACTGTTGGTAATCTCAAAAGTTCCTCTTCTCTTTCTGTTGGATCATGCACTTTTCTCGTGTGGCTGGCATGCACCCAATTCGGTAATCCAGCGCACTTTACAGCTGTCGTAGTAGTTAGCACAGTTTGATATGGACCCTTCCACCGTGGTTCCAGGCAAGACTTCCTCACGTGCTTCCGTATGAGCACCCAGTCTCCAGCTCTCAAGTTTTGTCCTTGACCTTGCATTTGTTGTACTGTTGTTGCTTCCACCTGATGAGAAAAAGACCGAACCACATCAGCTCGGCTTTTGCAATAATCTAGCACTACATCATCTGTAATATTCACAGGTGCATTTGCAGGTATTGCTGGCAATCTCATTTCCCTCCCCATCAAAATCTTGTGTGGCAACAATCCAGTCTTCTTATCAGGAGTGCTTCTCATTGACATTAGCACTATTGGCAAAGCATCTGGCCATTTCAGATTTGTTGACGCACACACTTTTGCCAATCATGATTTTAATGTTCCATTCATTTGCTCTACGAGTCCTGAAGCTTCTGGGCAATAACACAATGTATTCTCTGCTGAATGTTTAATGCAGAAAAAAGCAATTCTATCACCTCATTATTGAAATGTGTTCCCTTATCTGATTCAAATGAAACAGGAAAACCAAAACGTGGAATTAGTTCTTGCAAAAATAATTTTGCTACTGTAAGATTGTCATTTCTCCTTGTTGGATATGCCACAATCCAGTGAGTGAAAATGCACACAATCACCAACATGTATTTCAAACCAGCACATGCAGGCATTTCAATGACATCCATTTGCATTCTACTGGATGGTGTCAGGAATAAGGCTGTGCGCGGTCCTGGTCCCGCCCGAAACTCCGTTGCGCATATTTGTGGTGCTTCATGCGCACCACTTGCCATCCCCTCTTGTTCTAGAAGTGGTTATCAGTGTTGCCTGCCCTGCGGTAAAGCTCATGTAGCTGCAGGGTCAGGACACTGGTGGACAAGATGCACTTATCAGTGCTATTCTATGAATGGACTACAATTCCCAGGTTTCTAGAGGCAGTGGTCATCTTGGGGTGTGGCAGACCTATAAAGCCTAGCCACACCCAAAGCACATTGCTCACTATTTTGAAGTCTTCGATGCAGTCAGACCTCGTCGGGGTCCCTCTGAAGTAGAGCAGATTTCCTGTATGGCAGATTGGCAGCAAATCAGAGTATCCTTGTTTCCATGGTGAATTCAGATACAAGTAGGTCGTACTCGTAGCTGTAAGGTCTTGATGAGTCCAATCTTGAAGGGAGTTGTTACTTTGAAAAGTAAAGCGCCCCTTAGCACAACGAGCAAATCGCTTTCAGTCTAAAGAGTAAAGCGCTCCTGGCACGACGATAAAAGCGCTTCAGGCCAAACGAGTAAAGCGGCCTTGGCGCGACGATCAAAGCGCTTCGGACCACATGAGTAAAGTGCCCCTTAGCACAATGAGCAATGCGCTTCAGGCCAAACGAGTAAAACACCTTTGGCAAGGCAATCAAAGGCGCTTCAGGCCACACGAGTAAAGCGCCCTTGGCATGACAATAAAAAGCGCTTCAGGCCACACGATTAAAGCGCTGTTGGCATGACAATCAAAAGCGTTTCAGGCCACACGAGTAAAGTGACCTTGGCACGATGATCAAAGCGCTTCATGCCACATGAGTAAAGCGCCCCCCTTAGTACAACGAGCAAAGCGCTGCAGGTCACAAGAGTAAAGCGCCCTTGGCATGACAAGCAAAGATTTTCAGGCCACATGAGTAAAGTGGTCTTGGCTCGAGGATCGAAACGTTTCAGGGCACATGAGTAAAGCGGTCTTGGCTCGAGGATCGAAACGCTTCAGGCCACATGAGTAAAGCGTCCCTTAGCACAACGAGCGTAGCGCTTCAGACAAAGCAAGTAAAAGCGCTCTCCGGCATAATGAACAAAGCGATTCATGTATGATGATGAAAGCGCTTCATGAACAACAAACAAGGCGCTTCTGCCCAATGAACAAAGCGCTTCATGGTCAATGAGTAAAACTTCCAGGCCTTAGTTATAAATGTGAAAACGTTTTAGGAGATATGCAAATTGTAATTTTCATTGTTTTTTGGGAAGCATAATATGTGAGATACATATTTAAGTCTTTGAGAATTTCTAGGCTGAGATCAAACGTTTATGTCATGAATGCATAGTTGCAACATGATTGATATTCAGAGTATTACCATAGTCCAAAGCTCTTGCTATCTCTAGGTTCAGAGGTTGCAGTTTGTTCTTGTTCCATGATTCAAAGAAGGGGCTACGCCCAATTCACAAAGGGTCTCAATCTGATATTACGGAGACGCCTTTATTCAAGAGTCTATTGGTGAGTTTATACTGTTATGAATGAGTATATGCATATTTCTTCTAAACGTTTCTTTTCAGATCTTTTAACTCCTTTAATGTCTCAACAATATGCATTGTAAAATGTGCATAAACCTTGTTATTTTCAGACATCAATTCCCAATTTCCTTTGAATGAAATCCCATTCAGAGCACAAAGTTTTGCAACTTGGTCTGCATAAGCATTTCCCAATGGTACATAATCTTGTCCTCTCAGGTGTGCACTGCATTTGACCACAGCAATTTTCTCCGGTTTCTGTACAGCTTGTAAGAAATCATGTATTCTTTCTCCTTTTCTCACAGGTAAACCTGAAGAAGTCAGGAACCCCGTTTGCGATCAAATTTGCTCAAAATCGTGTACAATACCAAATCCATATTGACTATCAGTGCGGATTGTTATTTTTATCTGTTCTGACAATAGGCATGCTCTAGTAAGAGCCACCAATTCTGCAACTTGTGCAGAAATTACTCCTTTAAGCCATGAAGCTTCTAGTATGCCAGTACACACTGCATATCCTGCTTTTAAGGCACCCTGGTTGTCTCTTAAGCAAGAACCATCAACAAAGAAAGTTTGATCATTGTCTTCCAAACAAGTGTCTTTAATCTCATCTCTTGGTTTGGTGCATAGTTCTGTCACCTCCAAACAATCATGTTCAATGCCATCTATTTTATTTGGATCTTCTCCTTCATTTGGTAACAATTTTGCCAGGTTAAGCACTGTGCACCTTTTGATTGTTACATTTGGTTCTCCAAGAATCACTGTCTCATATCACGTCAGCCTTGCATTTGTCAGGTATTGTGTTTTTGACCTAGTCAATAGAATTTCTATCGAATGAGGTACCATCACTGTCAGACGATAACCCATCACAATGTTTTCACTTTGAGTTATACTCTGCTCAACTGTTGCAACTGTTTGTTAGCATCCTGGTAAGGCTGCTGGAACATTATCCAAAGTAGCAGAAAAATATGCTCCTGGACGATTTACACCAACATGCGTTTGTGTCAAGACAGACAATGAACATCCATCTCGATCATGAAAAAACAATAAGAAAGGTTTTGTGTAATCAGGCACACCTAAAGCTGGAGCTTGACACAAACTCTTTCTCAGTTCAGTAAATACTCTCATGCATTCCTCATCCATCATTATGGGATCTGAAACATCCTTATGTGTCAATCTCCTCAGTGGGTTAGAAATAGCTGAAAATTTTGGAATCCACTGGCGACAATATCCTACCATTCCCAGAAACTTCCTCAACTCTTTCTGTGAACTCAGTATTTTCATTTTCATTATTGCTGCTATTCTTTCTCTTGAAATTCTCCTTGATCTTTTCTCAATCAAATGTCCCAAATATTTCACCTCCTGCTGACAGTACTGCAGTTTAGTAGGAGATACCTTATGACCATTGTCTCCCAAAAAGTTCAACAATGCAATTGTATCCTCTCTACAACCGTACTTTGTCTTTGATGTGATCAACAAATCATCAATGTACTGTACTAATGTTGATTGGTAAGGCTTTACCAATGATTCCAGGTTATTTTTCAAAATCTGATTGAAAATTGATGGTGATTCTGAAAACTCTTGAGGAATTCTACGCCAGCAATAAACTCTGGTCGGGAACTTGAAACAAAGAGATATCTGCTGTCCTCATGTAGAGGTACTGAAAGGAAAGTTTGGCACAAATCAATTACTGTGAACCATTCTGCATCACATGGAATCTGAAACATTATCACTGCTGGTTTTCAGCAGAACTGGACAACACTTCACCATAATGTCATTTATTTTTTTCAAATCCTGAACAAGACAAATGTTTCCATTCAGCTTTTTTAAACCCATTATTGGTGAATTACACTGACTGCTCATCACTTCTTTCATTACTCCCTGTTCCAAAAACTGTTCTATCAAAAGTCTTTTCCCATTGATTGCTTCATTTGTCATTGGATATTGTGCAGCCTGAGGAAACACTACATTCTCTTTCACTGTTACTTTGACTCCTTTGATTCCTTTGATCAAACTAATGTCTTTTCCTGAAAAGTCCCAAACTTTTGATTTAACTCCTTCTTGCAAATCAATCTGCAGATCTTTCTTTTGAAAAACTGGAAAGAAATGTATTAAGTCTACCGAATTTTGATCTTCATTTGCCTGCTCATTTTCATCTATCTGATCATCTATATTTAACAAAGCAAATTCCCAAGACATCGTCCTTTTCCCAACATCAACTGACAAATCTTCCTCTTCATCACTTTTTGTCTCAATTTTAATCCCTTTCGTTGAACCCAAAATGGAACAATTTATTTTGCACAATAAGTCTCTGCCCAATAATGACACTGGACTAGAATCACAAACAACAAAACTATGGAAAACTCTAAAATTCCCAACTTTCACAAGAACTGGTTCCGCAAGAGTATTGACCACATATTTAGTTGCAACTCCTACTATTTGTAATGTTCTTTCTGAAATCAGTAAATCTGGAACTTCTACAGTTCTTACTTGTTGGACTTTTGGCCATACGCATGGTCATCCCTAGTCTTTTTGCCTCCTTCCTCCTGGTTTTTCTGACCTTTCGCTGTTGGCTCTAGGACTCTGAGCACTTTATCACTGCTGACCAGTGCTAAAGTGCAGGTGCTCTCCCATCTAAAGTTGGTATGATTGGCTTATACCTAATTGGCATATTTAATTTACCTATAAGTCCCTTGTACAGTGGTATCTCTATACCCAGGGCCTGTAAATTAAATACTACTAGTGGGCCTGCAGCGCTGCTTGCGCCACCCACTGAAGTAGACTTTCAAACCTGTCTCAGGCCTGCTAGCGCAGGGCCTGTGTGCGCAGTTTTCTGCCACAGGGACCTGGCATCTAAATTTACTTGCCAGACCCAGAACTCCCCTTTTACTACATGTAAGTCACCCCTAAAGTACGCCCTAGCTAGCCCTATGGGCAGGGTGCCATGTATGTAGAAAGGCAGGACATGTGCCATATTGCATGGCCTGTCCTAGTAGTGACAAACAGCCTAACTTGGTGTCTCACTGCTGTGAGTGCTGCCTTCTCATAGGATTGCATTAGAAATGCCCTGCCTTATGTGTAAGGGGTATTGTCTGATTTATGAGGGGTAGCGTAGGCGTGTTTGGTATGGTTGTGATGGGGATAATAAATACTGCTTACTGGTATGGGTGTATTTTTTATTACTATCACAGAAATGCCACTTCTAGAAAGTGCGCATTTATCTGTGCTTATGATTCTGGTGTTTTGCAGCTTGACTCCAATCCACGTCTGGGCAGAGTGACAGTTGGGGCTTTGTGCATACTTTTCAGACAGCCTGTACACAGGGAGGGTGGAGGTGTCACTGAGGTGCATCTACATACTGAATAGTCTTCCTGGGCTGAGAGAAGGGAGAGGCGGGGCACACCTACATTTGTAAAGGCTGTGCCCTGGCTTCACACAATAGGGCCGTTAACCCCCCACTGATGTTTGGAGCCTGTGCTGAAAGGAGAGAGGGGGCACTCCCAGAACCAGTTGTAACTGGCTGGAACCTCCTCTCCCTACCATTGTAAAACACTGTAAGAACTGACTATAAGTACAGGGGAATTTTCCCCACAATTTGAACATTCTTGGAACTTGAAACTGGACACAGAAAGCTGATGAATGGACTCACCAGGAAACCGCCATGGACTGCTGCTGCTGTGCTGACCTGTGACCTGCCTGGTCACTAGGAGGAACCGCCACCATCTGCACCCCTTGTGCTGGCCTGTAGCTGGGCCCCCCCAGCCCTGTGCTCCTTCTTGTTTGGTTGTTCCCAGGGGCAGGGTGCTGTGGCCCCTGACCCCTGCAACGCTCTTTTGAACCTTTGCCCAGAATGCTCTGACAGAGAACAAGGCATTCTTTCAGTTGCTGGGCTGTTGAGGTACTTTAGCGCTTGGAAAGCGCTTTTCTTTTCCTAAGAAGAAATCACCGCCGCAGCCCGAGTTTTAAACTGTGCCCTAGCGCTTCTTGAAGCGCTCCTCTGCTGAAGCAGAATCACCGCCGCAGCCCGGGCTTAAAGGAGGACCTTCGCGCCCTCTCGAACGTGTCTGTGGTTCTAGAGGATCACCGCCGCGGCCCGGGCGCCGCATCAGGACGGTCGCCAGGACCGCGCGGTTCAGTGTGCCCCCAGGGCACACGCTGGAGTTGAAGAGAGGAGCGGGGACGCTCCTGTCGTGCCCCCGGGTGGTGCGCGTTCTACAGAGCACCCCCGGGGCACACGCCAGCATCAACTGCCGGAACTGCCTCCCTCGTGGACGAGGGACGGCAGGGGAGCAGTCCGTGCACCAGACCGGTGCAGCTGCCGCAGGAAGCTGGCGAGGGACCTCAACGGAGGTCCCTGCTTCGTATACTTCCTTTTGGGGCAGCCGCACCGCGGACAAAGGCGGCTGCCCCCTGACACGCAGGACACGGGGAGGAACGGGAGTTCCCTTCTCCCCGGTCACTGCCCTAGGGGCGCGATCGCCCCCTCTACCATTAAAAATCATTGGGCGACCTGGGCCCCCCTCAGGAGGGCCGGTGGAGGTCCAGGGGGGCCCCCAGTGATCACGGGTCCCCGAAGGGGCCCGTCAAGGAGTCAGAGAGGGTGCGTGCCGCCCCTCTCTATCTGCCATGTTTAAGGAGGCCCCCGTTTTGCGCAGAAGAGCGCCGGGGCCCCATTTATTCGTTGTAGGCACTGGAAGTGCCTCTGCATCAGAACAGGTACTTTTTAAATGGACAAATATAATTATGATTTAAAGTTCTTTCTACAGACTTTCTTAATTGTGTTATATTACCTGCCTGTACTATGATGCTTTTACATATGTGTGCACATGTTCCTTTTATGGACATGACTTGCTAATATGTTTGTTTAACTTGCCATAGGTTTTCTAATGTTCCTACTATGGGCGTTTTATGATATGCTTATGACAAGTGTTCTAATGTGATAACGTGTTTCCTGACTACTGCTTATGTTGCAGAATACTGAGTAACCTGTGTGTTATGTGTGACTACTGCTAGTTTGCAGAGTAACTAATGTGTAACGTGTTCTGACAACTGCTAAGGTAGCAGGATAGTACTGTTATGTGATGTTGGTCTGATAATTACGTTGTGTACAATACAGTATATTTTCATATAATCTGGTGTTGTGTTTCCTTTGTGGTGGGGATATTGCGTCACATGTATGTGTGTGTTGTGCAAACGCTTTACGCATTGCCTCCGGGTTAAGCCTGACTGCTCGTGCCAAGCTACCAAGGGGGTGAGCAGGGGTTATCTTGGACGTGTAACTCCCTTGCCCTGACTAGAGTGGGTAAGTTCTGCCTGGCTGAGGTGCATACCCTAGCCAACCAGAAACCCCATTTCTAACATTACTGTTGAGCGTGTTGCTCCTATATTGACCAGAAAATTAACCTTATAACCATGTACTTCACCCTTCACATAAGGACCTCTCATATCCACTTCTAATGATGCAGCCATCATATACTCCTCATTATCTGAACTATCCAACGGCTATTCAGCTTTTATTTCATCCTCACTGTGTAAAGGAAATTGTTCAGCTGTTTTTACACTTCTGTTCATACCCTGATTTGTGACCACTTGTGAGAGCATTACCTGTTGCTGATCTATAGGGCTCTTTATCATTTGCACCTGTGGCTGTATTTGTTATTTTGTGGCATTTGTACCTGATGTACTTGAAGTGGTGAATTTTGTATCTGTTGCATTGGCTTCAAAGGCTGAAAACCTTGCCTATTATTCACATTATTGTGGAAATTTTGACTTTGACCTCCCATCCTAGGTCCTCACATGCTCTGAAATGAATTGACACAATTTGTCTACTGTACAATTCCTCCTTGATTTAACATTGGGCACTGTCTTTTCCAATGTCCAATTACTCCACAAATATGACAAGGTAATACCTTTCGCCTTTGCTACTCATCCTGCATCACCACCGAACTCAAATCCACATTTCTATTGACTACCGGAAGCATCATTCCACCTCGACTTCTGCCCCGACCTTGACTCTGAAACAAACCATTTCCCTGTGGTAGCTGTTGAAAATGTTCACGTAATCCTGTCTCTACACCCTTGATCTGCAGCACCATCACTTTCTCTTTCAGCTTTTTCTGCTTCAACTCAATTTCCTCACTGCAGTATTTAGCATACTGCAACACCTCATCAATCGCTTTGCTTGCCAGCAAATTAAGTGATTCTTAATCATTTGATTTATTTCTGGTTTCAACCCTTCAACAAACCTGAACACCAAATGATTCATGCTCTCCTTCTCAATTGTTTCTACACCTCAAATTGCTTGAACGCCTTCAATACCCTTTCAGAAATGCATGAACTGATTCCTTTCCTTGCTGTGATGTTCTATCTATGCATTGCCAATCAACATTTTTCGGCAATACTCTTGTTTTCAGAAACTCAGTGACTTTATAGTAATGTTTCATTACTTCAGGGGATGGTGCACCTGTTTTCAAATCTCTTTGCGGTTCACTCGTTGGCCAATCAACACTCCTCTTGCATTCAATCCACAAATCTGCTGGAACAAATATATTTAAGAGTGTATTCAGATCTTCCCACAGACACTTTGCAAGTTTCACAAACCTATCTGTTTGCTGGTACCAATCCATTGGTTTCTCTCTCAACCTTGGGTAATCATTTGTAAAGCTTAAAATATCACTCCTATTCCAAGGTACATGTATAAAATTCCCTCCTGGTGTTTCTCCCATTGGCAGCATTTTCACTGACTCTCCTGCCTGTGTCACATCATCTTTCTCCGGTCTTTCTCTTTTCTTGACCCATCTTTCTTCCCATTTATCTAATGCTCTCCAAACCTGTACTTTCTCAAGTAATTCTCTAAAATGTGTTCTCATCCCTGTAGTTCTCATGTGTATAAAATCTTCCTCCTCCATGTCTAATCTGTAATTTCTTTTCAAAGTTTTCATTTTTGACAAATCAAAGTCATAATCGTCTGCTACTTTTTGTAACTGCTGATACACTCTCTCTGCTCCTTTAGTAATTATTTTACATAGATATGTCAACTAAGCTTCAGTATAGGTCTCAAGTTTGTTCAACCCCATGATCCCTTCCAGGAGTTCATTTCCTTCCATGTTCAGTCTCACTTTGTTTATTGTTTCTTCCTCTTTAACTTTTCTCTCTTGTGTTTTTGAATTATTTAAATCTTCCAACCATTTTGTTATTTCTTGTGCAGACAAACCTTTTAATGAAACTCCATTAGCTTGTGCACCTGCATCTCACTCTTGTCCTGAACTCACGCATCGTTGCGGAACCATTACTCTCTGTCCCTGATTATTATAAAATATGGTACCAGAATTCTCATCAGGGGACACATCTGTTAAAGAATTCATCTCATTCAAGCTTTGCCCTTGTCTAGGAATTGATTTTTACAAAATTCCATTCTGCACAATTAATTATTGAACTCACTCCACTATTGTCTACACGTGCATATAGTGGAGTTACCGGACCCATCGTAATAGGTACATTAATTGCATCTGGATTAGTTAAGGATCCATCCCTCTGTATCTGTCCTGCACCCATGCTCTGCATTTGTGGAATCTGTATTTGAACAGTCTCTCTTATGTTCATTCCTTGCGGACCTTATGCCAGCACTAAATTAGTAGTCGTCCTCAAACTCTGTGCCTCTGGCTTTATTTCAGGAATGTTTATTTCGAACTGTTGTACGTTGTTCAATGAATCATTGAAACTACTCTGCATCTGAACTCTATCATTGTCCAGGATACCCCTTGACAATTCTGAAGTGGATGGTGCAGTAGGAATTGTATTACTAATTCCACTCCCATTTGATCCATTATCACTCCTTTGATTCACATTTGGTGGAGGATAGGTCTCTAAAATATGAGAAACTATCTCATCTTCAGCCCTCTCATCATCATCATTAAACATGACTCGTTTCAAATCTTTCAAATTTGGTTCTTTAGTCTCTGTTGAACCCTTTTTCTTTTTCTTTTTCTTCCCATCTTTTGTTTCATCCTCATCCTCCTTTGTTCTTGGATGAAATAATCTGATTCCCTGTAATGTTTCTACTCTCCACGTTTTCTGCTCTTCATCCCATCTAGCTTCCACTAGTGTCTTTTCCACTCTCCTCATTTTCTTTTTCAAATGTTAATGCCTGTTGCTGTCTAGCTACCAACTCCCAGATCGCTAAAGCTTCGTATTGTGCTGGCCTCAGTGAAGATTTTAAACTGTACATATTTTACCTCAAATTATCCAAAGTTCTCAAATTGAACGCTCCATTTTCTGGGAAAGCCAAACAACCTTCTTTTCTTGTAATGTTGAACCAATGTTTCAACCAAAGACATGCTCCTGCACCCTTCTTCTCAAACACAATATATGCTGGAGTGTTGTCTGGTGGACAAACCTTTCCTTCGAGCGCCGGAATATACTCATCACCTCTCAGCGCGCTTCTCAAAGCTTTGAAAAACTTCACTTTCAACTGAAATTTATTTAAACCTGATATCCACAACAAAATTATTAACGAACTCAGTTAAACTAAGTAAGTACAAATAGTAAATCAAATATAAAGAACAACCAATCATGAAAAGTGACCACGATCCCACAATTCCCTTGGACCCTCTCACCTTCCAATCGCGTTACTCTATTGTCGGACTGATTAACAAATTGTGCGCAACTCTTCTCACCAATCAACCAATCACAGCGCTGCACCAACTACGTCACACTAACACATTCACCCCTCCTCAGCGCTGAGACACTGACAAAGCCTATCGTACCAACTTCTTTCACAACACACACATAAAATCAACGCAATATTAATTTGCTAGCTAACTTAAACCGGAAAAAAAATAAGAAAACAAATTCCTTCATTTACTACAGGTAGGGTAATACAATCACTTCAGAATCTTCCAAAGTAACCTTCAACTTTCGCTTCTTCTTTTTCACAGTTCCCACAATCATGAGTAAAATTCGAACCGCAAACTTCACTTCTCAACTGATCCGTGGACTGACGTCTAGTGCACTTAGTACTCACCAAGTCTTCAGTATTGTTCCAATCACACCAATTCTCACAACCTTGACTTACCAATCATGCCATATCGATCTATTAAATGAACGAATTACAACATATACCAAGTGTCTCACTACACTTGTCAATATACTCCGGAGTTCCAGACCTCTCTTCTTATGTTTGTCATCAACAACCATGTGGATAACTTTTCCTGCATCAAGCGCCACATTCAAATGAAGAACACCGCTTCCCTACTCTCATGCCTATAGGAGTACGTCCACTCCATCTAAAATCTACTTGAGTATCTCCACTCCTCTAAACTCATATTCACCTCAATCATCTGCAAATTAGCTAAAGCTGTCCAAGCGTAAATCACTCCACTCAATTCAACCAAACACTGCTAGGAACATACCCTTCATCCTAGAGGGTCTTCAAGAACCAGGGAAAGTCACTTAAGGTACTAGCAACTCATCTTGTTAAATCCGTATAACATTTTAGAAAAAGAAATCTCAACAAATTTTATTTTCACTAAGAGAACCTTACATTAACCTCATTATGACATCATCAAGTAATGACGTAACCGTAATCTGCTACCAAAAACTGCTGCAGTGCCACGGAATCCTAGCTATTATTTATACTGAATAGTGGATTCTGCATTAGAGGACCATGGATCCAAGCGACATAGATTTGAGGGGATGTCATTAATGAGTAATGTAAGCATCAACAATAATTATCAAATGTATTTCCCTAGATTAACAATGCTAATGCTACGAAAATAAGTCTCAAACACAAATGGTAAGCATATAGAATTAATAGCGCTTGATTAGAACGTCTTACATATCTCAGTTGAATTAAAACAACCAAACAAATATTCTCCAAGAGAATTACACTTATTAATAATACCAGAACTGGTACTAATGGCAAAGTATACATTTGTACAACACTCAAAAGATGTCAATGTAAGTCATGAGCATTCCAAGTTAATTCCTTCGCTCACCACAAATTAGCATAAACATGTTGGGCTTCATGTAAAAAGAATTTAGAAACACAAATTTAGAAAAACTCTTTAACGGGTTAATAATAAAAATATATATATTATTAATATGCAGCAATCAGATTATAAGATACAGCTGGTAGCTGGAAAGCAAAAGAAACACATATAACATCACAATGTCATACATTACCCTATTCAATCATAACATGCAGGCTACTTCAGAAAGGGGACACCATCAAATATGTCTTCAGAAGAATTGGGCCCAACAACAGCTAAACCCACACTGCTATTACAACTCAAACCATCAGCTGGAACTCTAGCACCAAACTCTCAGGTCTCTAACATGGAGTCTAAGAATCTAGCATCTCTCTAAAGGTTGTTGTACTAATCTTCAAAAAGCTTATGAGTGGTCAGTCTGTGGGGTGGTTAAGCATCACCCAATAGAAAACTAAATTGATAACCTAAAATATGACAATACTACATTAACTAGAACATTTTCTCAACAGTAACTTTTCCTCTTCCATCATGTCTGTAGCTCTATTGTTCCATCTCTACCCAAACTTTTCTTCGCAGGAAGAAACGTTTACAGTGACAACTTCACTTCCATCCTCGAGGAAAAGATCACGCATTAGTAACATTTTCAAACAATAGAACTTTCAACTTATGCAATGCTCAGTTAAAAACATGGCCTTGTAAGACATAATTCAGCAACCCACTACGGGTAGCTGTAGACACATTTATTAAAGCACCGAATGCACTTTTATGTAATCATTGAATTATGGAAAATAACCACAGCATTTAGTTAGAATTTTGCTCAATTAGGAACAGAAAATGAACTGTGGCAACCATTTTCAAAAGTCACCCGTTTTACACGTTAATTTGTCATGCATTTAATTATACCAAAATCATTAATAAACATATTAGAAAATTCACACTCTCACACATTGTAAACCTCTTGTCAATGGCAGCCTTAATGATGATGCAGAATGTCACATCTCAGCAGAGCAGCCCCTTGGAACCGATGCTCCTCCTCAGATGCACAATGTATTCTCAACATCAGGCTTCGTGTCAATGGGTTCCTCGACAATGACACAGGACCTTGCATCGCAGCTTAGCAACCCTTCGAAACTAACACATCTCCTTGGCTGCACAACACTTTCTCACCACGGTACCGCACAATGCTACACAACCAGGATTTGAGGTACTCTCATTCAGAGGGCCTAAATGGGTCCCTGTCACGGGCCCAAGCTCCATTGTGGTCAGCCTGACATTGTGATACTGTCCCGGTCCAGTGCCAGTTGATGCTCTGTACTATTTGGCTCTATTTTCCATGAAATCTTCAAACCTATATCTCCAGTTCAACTGAATGGAATTTTGTCATTTTGATCTTGTTTTATTTATTACAATTTATTCTGCTTTTCTGAATTGGTGCGGTATCCTTTTTGTGGTGTGTTTTCATGTTATTTCTGTTTGAAGTTTTGCACAAATACTTTACACATTGCCTCCACGTTAAGCCTGGCTGCTCTGTGCCAAGCTGCCAGGGGGTTGAGCACAAGTTAATTTGGGGTTTGGTTCTGACTTTATTCTGACAGGGATTGTGCTTGCTGTAGGGTTTTACTACCAGTAACACAATTTCTTAAATTCAAGATTCTTGAGATTGGATGCATTTCAGGAGTCCCTTTCAGTGCAGTGAGTGTTGTGCCAGTGCAGTATGTTAGATCATTTTATCCATTCTTCAATCAGTGCTGACTTATGGACAATGTTACCTTGATTTTTGGTACTTGTAGTCCCTTTTCAGTACTATAAGCATTCCAATAATCAAAGTGCTGCTAGGTAAAATGACAAATCTGGCTGAAGGTGTGACAAATGACATGGAGCCACTTCACAGCTTTGTATTTCCAGAAAGCATGTGAGACACAACGTATGGTGTAAGGTACTCTGGTGTGGGGATAGAAAGCAATTTAGAGAATCCTGGAAAGGCATGAAACAAAAGAAAGGCTGATCACAGAGTGACGTTTAGTGCTGCATAGGGTGGCCATCTCACTCTTCATGTTATTAGAGGCACCATTTCTAATTCTGGTTATTCTCCAAATCACTGGCATAAGGCATTGCAATCTTATTAGTTAAATGGAACATATCAAGACCGCAAGAGCCATAATGCATTAGAATATCACACAAAAGCCCAAAAATTTAACCAATGTCCATAATGATGCAACATGAGAAGGAACTCTATTGTAAAATTAAGAACATATATCAGAATGTAGTTGGAATCAGATATGGGGTGCAGGGTAGATGCTAGTAACTGGTGAGATCAAAGTGTAGGTAAAACTAGTTCTGTGCATGACCTGTGTTTTATGATTTCAGGATCCATATGTTACATCATGTTAATAGGGCCCACGGGTGCAAGCAGAGGCGAAAACTGGATTGGTGACTAAAATGTCATGACCTGGATGCAGGAAACATGTGTTGTAGTCCTAGTTTCCATGCTGTACTAAGCTGCATGATATAATGCATATCCCACTGTTTCACTAGACCTTAGCGTAGGCACAGACCGTTACTCATGTCTAACTGCTGTATGAATATGGGCAAGCAAATGATGTCTTTGTCTAAATCTCTGACAGATAGAACAAGACAGCTTTTCTCTACACCAAAAAGAAAGGCCACAAGAGAAAAATAATCACTTATATGAATAAATAAATTACATTTGTACTAGCCCATACTTAGTTGTGGGCTCTTTGCAGATAATGCAGGTGTTATATGTGCAAACTGTTCACTGGTCTCTGGCTCAGCGTGTGCTCAAGCTCTTGGAGTTCTGGCATGGTTCTGGCTCCAGGATTTCTGGTCTGCCCTCAGCTTGTGCTATCTAATAAAAATGGTCAGGGACCAAAAAGAGTTAGCAAAAAGCAAAGTAAGAAGTGACACTCGTATGCATACAGGAATGTTGAAGCAGTACCGACTTAAGGAGTTTTGAGCCCCAGCCAAGACTCATTTTGGGGTCACCTGTTTGGAAAAACGTTTGAATTTGTAACCCATGTTCCTTTAATTCAACCCTTCAGAATGAAACACAGTATTGAATTTTAGAAACAGGGACACACAGAAGCATCCAAAAGCAACAGCTGCCCCACTCTGTCAGCCTGGTAAGACTTGAACAACCTTTGACAAAGCCATTTCTTTTAGCATTTGGATCTACATTTGTTTTCTTTTTGCAGCATTTTATGTAGATTTCAGTGACTAACCAGCCTGTCCCTCCGATTACTGATAAAGCAGTACAGACCTTGCATTATTAATGTAACTACCCCATACTTGTAATCACAAGTATATTCACTCATCTATCATTCCCACTGCAGAAGTGAAAATCAAAATACTGTGGTGCAACCTGATAATTTTATTTTCTGTACTCCTGTCTTGCCTTGCCCTTTCAATCCTCTTTCTGTGTACACTTCTTTGGTTAGACAGTGATCACCTGTTCTGCTCAGACCGACAAATGGGACAGAGCAGGAAACAGGAGATGGACAGAGTAGTGAAGAAATTTGTGCAGCAAGAGAGTTGAACTGGCGAGAGCTGAGAGATAAAAACAGATAAGTACGGCTGTAAGTGAGGTAGAGAGAGACATGAGGTTGAAGGTGATGAGATAAGGAGAAACATATGGTAAAAGGAGAAAGATGAGGTAGCCAGAAATAATGTTACTGAGGTAGGGAGCGAAAGAGAAGCATAGAGATATGTAATGTTATAAAGTGAGATAGATGTAGCTGAGACAGGAACAAAGAAATGTAGTGTGTGGGGTGTGCAGAGGAATGACGTATAAAGAGAATAAAGACATAAATAAAGGGAACTATGTAGAAAGACATGAGAAAGAAAGAGAAATGAGGAAGAGAAAGACAGGCAGTACTGAGTTGACATAGAAATATGTGGAGAAATGCAATGGAGAGAAACTCAGGGGTTTGTGACTGGTGAGGCGTAGAGACAATATACAACTAGAAACAGAGGAAATAGACTTGAATTATAGAAAAGTGAAGTGGAAAGGGAGGGGAGAGGCAATAGAACAGTGTTAATATATGTTGTTTTATTGGGCTTTACCTACTTCTGAGTTTTGAAAATGGTATGTTATGGTGCTCTACATACTAGGTCAACGAACATCAGGATGGAGCAGGGAGTACAATGGCATCAGGCTACTGGCTGAAGATGGATACCTCTACTGCATAGTGGCATCTTCTGTAAAACCAGTAATTTTGTAATACTCACCAAATCTGGCACTGTGAACAGAAGTTTTGTGCATTGTGAATAGTCGTGTGCCTCCCAAATAAAGAGTGTCACATCATTGAATATGTGAGCAGTACATATATATATTATCCTCTAATATTCTGGAGCAGCCTATAGCATAAATCATATATTACCTTCTGGCATAGCACACAACAGTATCTTAAAAATCTCCAAAACCAATAACATGAAGAAGCTCAAAGCCTAGCATGTTTCAAAACCAGGATGTCACCAAACTACCTGATAATAAACCGCACAAAAAACAAATTCTTCCTGTTTGCCAAAAAATGCCAAAATGTATTTGATTCACACCTAAACCCTGCTTCAAGCAGCAACTGGCACAACAGGCAAAATCTCTCTGATTTACCCTAGGCTTGAATGTCTCATTTAAAGAACATTTTGGCAAATAGACCAGAACAGCCTGGTTCCAACATTCTGTCCTGAAAAAAGTAACATCATTTCTCCAAAGACAAGCACTTCAGAGTGACAGTTCAAGCCCTAGACTGCTCCTTCCTGAATGGAGGCAACATCCTGCTCAATGGAATCATAGATACCACTTTCACCCTCGTAAGGCCTCCTTTATGCAGCAACACAGCTCATGAAGGGCCTAAAGAAATCCAACACTACACCCTTGCATTAGAAAATCTACACTGGCTTCTCCCGCAATACCGGATCATTTTCAAGATCAGCTGCAAACCTCACAAGGGCTTCCTATAGGACAATTACCCTTTTTGGGAGCTCATCTCATTTTTGCCAGATGTTTCTACTTCTTTTTGGATTCTGAACCCTGGGAAACTGCTGTCCAGTGACCAGCGTATGTGCTTTGACCATACAAACATGCTGAATTGGCATACATACTTGGCATATCTGACTTACATATACAGTGCTAATGTATGGTACAAAGTGTACAAAGGGCCTACAAGTTAAACTTCACTAGTGGACTGCAGCACACATTGTGCCACCACTGACATGACAATGCAAGTAATGACTGCAGGTCTGCTACCAGTAACCTGATTGTGCAGGTTTAAATTGAAAATTCAGCCTGTCAAAATAACCCTTTTGACCATCCTAAACCCTCCTTTTCAAAATTAATATGTCACCCATAAGTATGCCTTAAACGTTCACAAGGCAAGCTGCATGATATTTAAAAGTTGGACATGTAAACGTTTAATCTTAAACATTCCCTTACAGAGACAATGCCCTAAAAGCTACTTTCTCTGTGGCAGGGTTAGCTGTTCTGTGGGAAAGCATTGAGCTACTTTATTAAAGTCAATATGTTAGCTCTGCCTCAACCAGAAAAAAGGTCCATTCCCTGAATGTTTAAAATATTTTTTAGAAATCCAACCTATGTTTAGCCTGCCTAAAGCCTCTAGAAGCTATTTTGCCCGAGCTTCCAACTGTCACTCAGGAACTGAATAGGTGTGAATTGGCTCTGGAAAGCTTTGGCCCTGGGTGTGGGGAAAAGTTGACCCTCCACTAACAAGATGGTTTGGGGCTGTGTTTAGGCATTGCATATTTTAAAGGGATGCCTGCTCTGTCACTGATAGCTCACACCTGGACCTGCCTCCCTTTTCTCTTACTAGCCAGCCAGAAACCAATGTCAGTGGTAGAGGGGATGCCCATTTTAGAGAGGGCCTATCCAGTTTAGAGTGACCTGAAGGAAGGTTTACCCATGTCCATAGCCCCACCTCTGGGTAGGCACTGGGAATTCTGCATGGGGGAGGAAAGTTTCTGCCATGTTGGTTTTGGGTAGGGAAGTACAGTGTGGGATGGTTTGATGCCAGGCAAACAGGACCTGCTGCAAAAATGGGCAGGGTAACCCCTGGAGACGTTTTTCATATTGGTGAGAGAGGAGCCAGGAGTCATCCTACCCACAAGCTAGTACAAGACATAAATGTTTGACATGTGGGGAGACCGGAAAGGATATGTATGCGCCTACTTCTACCCAGGACAACGTCGACTCAATTGCTCTGTTGGCTGGCCTCCTGTTAAGCTACAGCGGAACAAAATCTACAAGAAGACCACTTCCTGAAGAGCCTAACTGACCAATTTCAGCTGCATCTGCCCTGGACCCTACTGGTGGCTTCTGTTGAGTGAATCTCAACCTCCAAGTGCTGTTCCTGAGGTCATGGAACCCTTAGCTGGCACTAGAGTGTACGCCTCTTGTCCTAAACTGCAATACTTGGACCTTAAAATATTTTTGCCAACTTTCTGCCTGGAGAACTGAGAGAGGCCTGGGAAGCGATTGAAGCTGCATCTGTCAATGTAGTTTCACTGGTTGACCTCAACTTTCAGTTTTCTCCACTACGAAAACACGACTTCCAGAAAAATGTCCACATTGAAACTTAGAGGGCTTCAACAGGACTGATGCCGTGCAGCATCACATCAATTTTGAGGCTTTCCTGGGCATAGGCTTTGCCTGCTAAGAGCTTTCCTGCCTTTGTAAATGAGCACACTTTGATCCAGCTTGCAGCTTGCCCCACTGATGACCCGCGCTCCATCACAGCCAGCCTCAAGCCTTACCCTTATCCCAGTCTAGCGTGACCAGTTGCTCTTTTGGTATTATTTTTATATTAAAATGTTTAAAAAATCATAACTTCAGTTCTCGATTTTTGTCATTTTGGTGTAATTTTGTTCATTTAAATATCCTCTATTTTTAAAGAGGAGGGACATTTTTTTTCTATTGTGTTTTTGACCTTTTAACTGTTTTGGTACTTCTAAATGCTTTACACATTTTCCTAAGTAAGCTTGTCTGCTCTGTTTCTAAGCTTCCATGTGTTGAGCTAATGTTTAAATTACTTAAACCTTTACTGCACCTAACAAAGGTATTGCAATTATTACTTGTTATGGTCTACCTGCCACCCCAACCGATAATCCACTTTCTCACACCTCTACAATAGACCTTTGTTTATCTAGCTAACGAACTAACAATATCTGAAGGTCAGTGCCACATGAAGAGCTTTGACATCTCCAGATTTGAGATAAACACAGCAGGAAGGGCAAAACAAGAAAACAAGCCTTCTCAGCCTGTGTCCCGCATGTATGGAATGACATTTCCTCCAATATCACAACAGAAGCAACCCTTCTACAACTTAGGAGAACTCTGAAAACTCACCTCTTCAATGAACAATACCATAGATAGCTCACTTTTTACTCCTTCTGTTGCTCTACACCCTATCTTTGTCCCATATCCCCGCACGTAACCTCACCGAGGCTTGCCCCATAAAGCAGTCTATTGCTAATGAGCTAGGTTAAAAATACCAAGACGTAATACACAGTCTGCTAACTGGCACATACCAGAGGTGGCATTGTTCCTAGGCACATTATTTAATACTCGTGACATTTCTTTCTGTTATAAGACTTTGATTGAAAATAGGACATTTAGGTTTTGTTTACCTTTCGTGAGTAAATTGTCGGAACACAATAGAAAGTGGTGAGGGTTAGTGGATTTATGTGATTCCGTGGCAGGAGTGTTTACCACATAAAAATGTATTTACTGAATTTGAAGCATAGTTTTCTGTATAATTTGCAGACTTCACAAAACAATTTTGCACCTAAAATGGATAAAAATAGTACTGCTGGAGAATGTTCCACATAATTAATGTTTTTGATTTATAATCTAGCTAACTTTGCTCCAAATCTTAGTCTTACTTGCGGCATTATTGTAGTAATCATGACAATGGTAAAGCTTGGCAGACTGTTTTGGGGCTGTCAATAGAATAATGAAAGAATATTTTACAAGGTATCCTCAAATATTTGTTATATTTTATGGTTTCCTGCTGTATATGTACGTGTGTTTTGTTGCATTGTGGGTTTGGTGTGTGTGTGTGTGTGTGTGTAAACAAATGATGGATGGAATGCTTGAATTAATCGCAGCTACTGTTAATTAATCGAGCTACATCTTTGTCTAAATGGGCTAAACAATGATAGACAGGGATGCAGCCCCTGGTAATGATGAGAGGCTGAGATTATTTCAAGAATTTCACCCATCACTTTTTTTGTACTTTAACAAACTTTAGTTTTTTGTGAAACGGGTATGCCCAGACGGGTGTCCTGTACACTTTGCGTTGGAACCAAGCTATACCTGGTTGATGAGTCCTAAGTAGGTCGAAACCAGTCCTAATTTGCTTGTGTTCTGGTTCAGAAAGGGCCTGGCCTGGCTGTTTGGGCTGGAGTGTTCCCATTGGAGCAGGGTCAAGACTGGTCTGCATATGTCTGGGTTCAAATTGAGGTGACTTGGTAAACAAAAATAACAATGGACTGAGATGTGGCCCTCAGAAATTACCAGTGGCTGAGTACAAGCATTACATCCATTACGTTTTTTTGTATACTTGAAAATATCAATATATGTGTACATAGTAGGGTTATAAATACTGGATTGTTTTATAGTTTTTTTTATTTACTCTCATTGTTAAGAAATTGCTTTCACTCAGAAAAGGTTTTCTTTTCACTCTCCTATGTACATATTGACATATTTTGACCCATAGAACTGTGTAATTTGTCAGAGTCCTTGTCAGGACTTCGGGACTGGCAGATCTTTTTTAGGGCACTGTTAAAGTTCAGTGATATTCTCGATTTCTTGTCTGTGTAGTTAACCTTCACTTCTTCAAACATGTGTGTGCTGGCAATTATTATTTTTTGTGGTCAAGTAATTTCTCTTTGTTAACTGTGGCTCTGATAGTGGACGCGCTCTGACGTACTAGACAATCTAATTCAGTGAAGAAGCAGATCTTTGCCTGACAGCCACTAGACAACAGGTTGCAGGTGTTTGTTTGGTGAAGGTGTATATTAATATTACACTGGATCTAGACAACTGAACCTAAGTCATAATCCCCAAATGCATTCATTGTGTTATCAGTCACTTGCAAACAAGGGATTCTTTTCTAGTAATAGTGTGGTTCACCTTGAAATTATATTTTGGCTGTAAAGACCAAGGTTAAGGAGGGATTCCATAGTCCCATCTTCAAGACATAAAGGATGCAGTAAGACACTGGCACCGGGAACATATTGTGGAACAGCATTAAATCACAAAAAGTACCAAAATAAGTCATATAAATAAAACACATCTGCTTGCATCGTGTAGTGAACAATATGGGGCTGGTGCACATTATGCAATAAAGTCCATTAATTATTTATGTGCCTATGACATATGTAATGCAATGTGCCCGGGGCATAATACATCATAGCCAAGAGTTAGGTGATGGGGATGTTAATTAGAAGGTAACATCGAGCAAGTGTCAAAGAGAAACGAGAATTGTTACAGTTTGTGTTTTCCAGACCCAACGTGTAAAGCACAATTTGGTTTGCAAAGTCATGAGAACGCTATCAAAATGTGTTTTTTGCTGTAGAGAAGCATCCACCATTCTAAAACAACACAAGAGCGTTCCAAAATCGATTAATTCAATTTAGTCCACAAACTTAAAGTAAGACAAACACAAAATTATAAAGAGTTAAAATTATAAATTCAAACTCATATTTGTGGCAACGTTATGAAACTATTGTTTGGCAAATTGTGTTTTCCAAAGTTATTCTGGTTAGCAGGTGAATCTCAACACAGCTCATGCAAAAGGGTGGCAACTTCAATATAGTCTTATGACTCTATGTAGTCCGCATCATTAAGTAGCATTTTTGACTTTTTAAGCTTGGGCTAAATTGTTTTCGGAAGACCAATTATTTTTTAACGGGGTTTGCATAAAAATTCGGGGAGGGTCGCAAATGGACCGTGACCTAATGGCCTACTTCGACTATTTCCATTTCTAAAAATATCTCTGAGTGAGCATGTGCTTGCAGGAGAACTGGACTTGTGTATATAATTGTAATAGGCCTGTGCAAGGCGCTAGGGCATTACTCAACAAACCCATCCTTATTTGTGCTTTAAATCATTCTGTTTTGAAGTAGATCGTCCAGTACACCGCACGCAGCAGAGGAAGAATTTACACGGTGGCTAGAGATATTGAAAAAGGACTGCTATCTTTTCTGCAGAATAAAAGATGATAGAGCTTTTATTGTGCCTGCAGCCTTGTAATCATTGTGAAGGGATCACCTCTGCTATATGAAATATAGCAGTCTGTAGTTGTTACTTGCTCCTAAATCCCTGAAAAAGAAAGATAAATGACAATCTTTACTATATTGCATGTAGACTTCGGGAACTAATGTGTCTACAGCATATTAGCTAACATACCCAATTAGCACATGCCCTGCAGGCAGTGCTGTTCTCTAGTTAAACAAGTGCACTCCATCAGTGTGCCGTGGACTCTCCCAGTAACTGTGCACACCAGTGCAAATCAGGTCCATGCACAGGTCTTTTTTGCCAGCAGTTTGCCAAAACATAAATTTCCTGCTCCAGTCAATAAAACTAAATAATAAACACCCTTCTCAGTAAATGATGACCGTGTTTCAGTGTACAATCTGTGCAGTTAAACACCAAGAAATCAGAGTGGTAGTCCTATTATGCATAGTGCCACAAGGGCCGTACAGTCATATGCGCCAGCTTTGTATGCCCCCCAGGAACTACGATTTTACAGAAGGGGCTGCATGTGCTTACGCATCCCCTTAATGTAATAGTGATAGCTGTGGCATGCATGTAGCATCAGCACTATCTTCAGAGGGTGTTCCTCTTTTTCATGGGGGTGTTGCCCCATGCAAATGAGGGAATCACTTTGCCTCTGTGTCCACTCCCTAGTACAGACATGAGCACAGAGGCGAACAGGCCCTTAGGAGACACACCAAAATATGCCTCAATGAGGCAGCACACTGTCAGTGAGCCCTCTAAGCTAGGCCTTCTGGACTGGGAAAAGGGGTCACATGGACTACCCAGACAATCCCTGCAAACGATGGCAGCCATGCGTTCACTGCACTCACTTTCAGGGGGTTCTTTGTCCCCTCTTAAAAGTGTAGGTGGCTGTCACCAACATTGTGAAACATGGAGCAGCTTGTAAGCAGACACTCTGGGGGTCATTCTGACTCCCGCCGGACGCGGACACCGCGCGCCCGGCGGGAGCCACCAAAATACCGTACCGCGGTCGGAAGACCGCAGTGGGTATTTTGAGGTTTCCCCTGGGCTGGCGGGCAGCCTCCAAAAGGCCGCCCGCCAGCCCAGGGGAAACCGTCCTTCCCACGATGAAGCCGGCTCGTAATCGAGCCGGCGGAGTGGGAAGGTGCGACGGGTGCTGTTGCACCCGTCGCGTATTTCACTGTCTGCCAAGCAGACAGTGAAATACTCGTAGGGGCCCTCTTACGGGGGCCCCTGCAGTGCCCATGCCAGTGGCATGGGCACTGCAGGGGCCCCCAGGGGCCCCGCGACCCCCCCTACCGCCATCCGGTTCCCGGCGGGCGGACCGCCGGGAACTGGATGGCGGTAGGGGGGGTCGGAATCCCCTCGGCGGCGCAGCTAGCTGCGCCGCCTTGGAGGATTCAAAAGGGCGGCGGTACACTGGCGGGAGACCGCCAGTGTTGCCGGTCTGACCACGGCTTTACCGCCGCGGTCAGAATGCCCTGCGGGGCACCGCCGGCCTGTCGGCGGTGCTCCCGCCGACCCTGGCCCCG
Source organism: Pleurodeles waltl (assembly GCF_031143425.1). Lineage (NCBI taxonomy): Eukaryota > Metazoa > Chordata > Amphibia > Caudata > Salamandridae > Pleurodeles > Pleurodeles waltl. The sequence goes on from NC_090442.1 coordinate 525,543,329, forward strand.
GCGGTCTAAGACCGCCGGGGTCAGAATGACCCCCTCTGTCTTTCACAGAATGTGCTGCCCCTGGGGCATATGCAAGTTTGGGACTTCTTTGGGGAAGCATATTCATGATAATAGGGTGCATTATTCCGGTCTGTGGCCGGTACACCTTTTTGAAAGGTGTGCCATGGTGCAAACTGGTAAAGTGTGATCTACGTATCATATGGGTTCAGGTATCAAAGCAACTCATGTTTCAATGATAGACAGTTGGGCACTTTTCTGTCCAATTTCTCTGCTAAAAGTCTTCAAGTTCAAGACTGCATCTTAGAATACCAATGTGGTGGGTAGACGTTGTTATCGATCCCAGTAGAATTCAGTAGGCACTTGTAATGGGGCTCCACACTGGTGCAGATTTATAAAGCCACTGAAGTAGAAGAGTCAAACTTGCACTGACACTGTAAAACAGTAACGCAAAATGATGGGCCTTCTGCATGAATATGATGAGGGCCCCCGAGTCTCTCATATTTCAGAGATATTCATTGGCCTTAGGTTGAATGGGGCCCCATTGAAGAACAGGAGTTCTCTTGGAGGGTAGTGGACCCCTGCGCCCCCGGAGCTTGCAATATCCCCCTGCTGGATAATCTATACACTAATTAGATCTAGGGGACTAAGCATAAATGCACTGAGGAAGTAACAAGAATAAAGGAAATGAAGAATCCAATATTTCTTCCCTCTTACACTATAGAGCTCCTGGCAATGACATTCTTCTAGCACTCTGCGCTCCACTCAATGCACTTAAACATAAGAAAAAACATAACACAATGTCACTTCCCCAATGGCATCAATGTGTCGCCTTTCTTGACTGACACCCTGCATGTTCAGACTTACTTTACCATTTGTCTAAATCCACGGGCAGTTTTGCAGGGGTTAACAAGATCTGACACCTTCTGTGCACAGTTCAGCTGGAGTTTATTCCTTACAGCCTAGAATAGAAGAGACAAAAAAAAACCTTGCCTGCTAAGCTTGTGCCTTTCTCAAGTAGCCTCAGCACCTTACCCTGGCAATCTGGAGGTCTCACTTTATATATAAAGTAATATATATATATATTCTTCCACCTGGTCACTCTAACACCTCTTAAACCCTAAAGGACACCTTCTAGGCTACCAAGCACAGAAATCAGATGACGGCATGTTCATCCATTCTGTTCAACTAGTGCCCAGCCACAGCCCAGTTTTACCTAGGTTAGCTGATTCTTTCACAAGATGCCCTTCTTTGTGCTTTATCCTTATGGAATTACAGGAAGCCACCTTTGCCCTTAAGAAACACCTCAACATTTTGGATGAAAGGAAAGGAGCAGCAGTCGTTAGGCCGCAGGCATTTACCAGGCAGGTATAGCAGCAGGACCCCTCCCCTCTCTCTTCTTCCAGATGTGTTTCAGTTCGCTGGTGCTGAAGGCCCAAGTAATAGCAGTGCCTGAGCATTATTTGGTAGCACGTTGTAGGTGTGTACCATTTTTTCATCATCTTCTTTCATTTGCAATAACCCTGCCTCCATGTAGAGCTTGAGCATCTCAACCACAGTCTGGTCTATTTATAAAATGTTGCTCTCCTTCCTCCCTGTGGAAAAAACAACCCACCTCAGACTGGTTATGATCGCAGGTCACCTCCTAAGTTCTTCAAGGCACAACTATAGGTTGAAAGGATGAATGTTGAAATGTAAAAACTGTGCATTTTGATATTGGGCTGCATCGTCTTTAGATTAATGCAGCTCAAATGTACTATGGCAGCCCTGATCCCATATCACTTTGAGAGCATTTTGTAAGTGTCATATGAGCGTTATTCCCCTGGTACACTTTCTGCACCATATTACTGTTGCCTTACTTATAGAAATACAAAAACAAGTGATGGATAGAAAGCTTTCATTAATCTGAGCTACTGATAATTACTTTGGTCTGCATCCCTGTCTAATATTTTCCACACCAAGCTGCTCAGTTTGGATTCATCCTTATGAAAATCAGACTTGACTCTGCTCCAGTAGGAACAGTCGAGCCTGAAGTTCCAGGCTAAGTCCTCCATGACCTGGAACACAAGCAACCTAGGACCGGTTTTGTCCTAGTTCGGGCTGATCAGCGAAATATAGCTTGGTTTCAGTTATACAGTGTACATGGGACCACGTCTGGGCACACCTTTTCCACTTACGGTGACAACTGAATGCTTAAATTAATCTCAGCCATTGGTAATTACTTAGGTCTGCACCACAATCTATTGGTATGTTACACATCATGCCCCTCAGTTTAGTTCTAGCCTTATGAAAATCAGTGTTGACCCTCTTTCAGTAGGAACAGCATAGCAGAACTGCCAGGTTAGATCCTCCCTGAATCAGAACTCAAGCAGCCCGAGATATGTTTCACCCTGATTGGGCTTTATTCTTCAGGTGCAGCTTGGTTCCAGTGGCAAAGTAAGCACAGGACTCATACCCATCACACTTAGGTCATTGCACTGAAGTAAACAAAACAGTGATAGATGGAATGTTTGAATTAATCTCAGACACTGGTAATTACTCATGTTGCAACCCTGTCATTAGGTAAATTGCATACTATGCAACTTCAAGTTGGACCCAGCCATAGGCAAATCAGTCTTGACCCTGCTCCAATAGGAAAAGTCAAGCCCGAACTGCCAGACCATGTACTCCCTCAAGTGCAACAACAGCAACCCAAGACCGGTTTCACCATGATTGGGGCTTGTCAGTCCAGTGACTTTGTGATCTAGTTGCACAGGAAGAATGGGGCGCACATCTTGATTGCTTATATTCCAGCCTGGAGAGGACCTGGACTGATAGTTCGAGCTGGACTGTTCCTTTCAGACCAGAACCAAGACTGATTTGCATAAGGATCTAATCTGAGGTGACATGGTGGGAAAAAGAAAGATGGGTTAAAATGCTACGCCCAACTATGGCCACTGGTTAGAAACATTGCAAGCATTTGTCTCATCACCTTTTGTGTGTTTGATGTAACACCAAAAGAGGCCAAGGGTATGCTCCGATCTGGGTCTCTTGCTCACCTTTCCCCAGAACCAAGCTGCACTCGACCTAAGGGGCCCAATAAGGCTGCAATTGGTCTTGGGTTGCTTGTGTTCCACTACAGAGATGGCCCAGCAGTTTGTACTAGACTGTTCCTATTGGAAAAGGACCAAGGCTGATTTACGATTAGCTGGGTCTAATATGAGGTGGCATTGTGGGCAAATAAGAGATGGGTTGGAATGCTACTCCAAGTGATTGTCTTTGGTTAGACAAAGTACACGCATTCCTCCCATCACTTTTTGTGTTTGATGGAAAGCCCTAAGAGTATGGACAGATGTGCGTCCCTTGCACATTGTAACACTGGAACCAAGCTGCACCAGATTGAAGAGGCCAATTCGGGCTTAACCCGGTCCTCGGATTCTTGTGTTCTGGTTCTGAGAGGACCTGGCTTAGCAGTTCGAACTGGACTGCTCCTAATGGAGCAGGACCAAGACTGATTTGCATATGGCTTGGTCTGATCTGAAGTGGCATGTTGGCCAAATGAACAATTACCTGGAATGCTACTCTGAGTGATTGACAATGAGTTCCTCCAATCACCTTTTGTGTGTTTCATGTGATGCCATAAGTTGCCAAGGGTATGCCTCTACATGGGTCCCTTGCACTGTGCCATTGGAACCAAGTGGCACCTGACAGAAGAGGTCAAATAAGGCCAAAAGTGGCCTTGAGTTGCCTGTGCTCTGGTCCGGAGCGGACCTGGCTCGACAATTCAGACTGGACTATTCCTATTGAAGCAAAACCAAGATTGATTTTTATATTGCTGGGTCTCTTCTCAGGTGGAATCAGTGCTTGATTTGTGCTTGTTGGTTCCGGTGCTGAGCACCGGCACTTATTTTTGAGGGCAGGGGCTTATTCTTCTGCCTCAAGCATTTGCTGCAAGCAAAAGACACATATGGGACACACGGAGGAAGAGAAAAAATGAAAAAGCATCACAAAGGGAGACAGTAAAAAGCTGCAAGAGTGAGCTGAAGGGGCCGGGAGTGTCTTTATATGGATTGAAGAGGCCCGAGATGGCTTCAGGATTACGCCATTTCAGTATTCCATTTTCACACATTTAATTGCAGGAGCCGCGCATTTAGGAGGAGGGCTTTGGGTACCGGCACATTTTTATTTACAAATTAAGCACTGGCTGGAATGGTGGGAAAAAAGAACGATGGTTTTGAATTCTACCTCCAGCGATTACCAGTGGTTAAGGCAAATTGCAAACAGTTCTTCCATCCATCAGCTTTTGTGTTTTTACTTACGAAATTGATATTAGTTATTTATTACCATGTTTAAAGGCAAAATCACATGCATTTGGGGGTATTTAGCTGCCTACCATTGTTGGTAGTTAAAATATGCCTATAAAGCTGTGGAACCTCTCAGGTCAGAACAGAGGGTGCATAGATCCTGTCTAATTATGTGGAAGGCACGTTTTTCACTTCTTTCCCTTTGTATAGATTACAACTGAACATTTTTGCGAAGACTTTTCTGTGCAGGCTTTGTTTAAACTTAAACTTTTGACCCAATTATCCTATTTTCTTCATTTTTCAGACACTTCTCTTAATACGAAAATGTCAGTTTTAATACGTTGGTTGGGACCCTTCAGATTAGTTTTTTTCTTAACTATGTTGTTGCTTGGCTAGCTGTCGAAAATATGCCTTACGCATTTCCTGTGAAGCTTTGATGATTGTGCCAGGCTACCTAGATTGAACCTCGGTATTGATCACTAGTTTACTTTTGTGAGTTTGTTTGTATCATAGTGTACCTCTTTCATTCCCTACACCATACTCTCCACGGGGGGATTGAATAATAATAGAGGGCATTAATCACAATTGATTGAAATTGATATGGTTCTTACATTTTCATGAATGGCTTCCTCTCTGGGTTGTAGCACCTGACTATATTCTGCGTTTGATTTACTCATAATATGGATGGGTTACTTCTGAGACCAAGAGACTGAATTGGAAGTACCAGATCAACCTTGTCTGTGCTCCCTACACTGAGATCACTCATGCGTTAGCCTGTACAACATCACTCACAGTCAAAGCAACCTATTACCTGTGGTAGTTCCCCTAAATATAAATATTTTGAGTAACTGAAGCATTTATAAAAATGCATTGACGGGTTATTTTTACAACATCATACTCCTTTCACATTTTGATGGTGCCACCTATTTCTTGCATAGTCCCCTACATTCACAGCTACATAAGTCCTATTCTGCCATGTTGTTTATTGGGGTGGTTGTGGTGATATTCCTTCTATTGTGTGGCTCTGTTATCAGTGATGTGACGCTTGTTCATTGCATATCGAATTTAGGTCATATTCTCTCGCCCTTTATCCCTTTCCAATACTTTCACATTTACTACACATTTTACCTCTATGGGCTGGCCTTTTCAGAAATCACCATTGTTTCTGGAAGCTTGCTTTATGCACAAGCACCCAGGATTTCTTCGCTCTTTCTTCAGGATCACCAAAGTACTTTAGCCTAGGAGCACAGGACATTGTTTTTTATGATATGATGTCCTGTTGAGATTCAGTGGAATTGTTTTTGTCAAATGATGGTGCTCCTCTCCGGGATATGAATATTCAATTCATTCACTAAGGAACAGCTGTGCTAGCTCACAGGCCAGGACCGTAAGTCGATTATTGATTTACGCCATACCACACTGCACTGCGCTGCACTATGCTATGCTTGAGCATCAGAGCTAGGAGAGTGAGAGACGGGGCTAAAGATACACAACCTGTAATCCTTGGGCAATCCATCATTATTTAGATGTGCATTTGGGGTAGGGGGTATTGTGGTGATGACGATGCTGGTGATCTCCACTATTTTATCACTGCTTACCCCCCAACTCCTCTCCTCTCACTGTGCTCTGCCACATGCTTCTGCCGCTGTCACTGTGCTTAGCTCATTCTGGCAGAAGACTGAGTTGATGCATACAGCAGGGCAGGTGGGTGGCTGGTAGTGGCTTGAGTGTGCGTGATAGGTGGCACACGTCATTGGCTACCAGAGGGTGAGAGAGGTACTGAGTGGGATTGGGAGACGCTGGGAGAAAAAGCGCCAAGATTCATTGATCCCCCCGCATCCCCTAACACACTTCTCTCTTTATCTGCCTCTTTATTTGGTCATATCCACCCTCCAGCAGGACAAGTTTTTGAATTTTGAATAGGATTTGGCCTGAATCTGGATGACAAACTATCCTTCTAGTAGATGGTTTGAATGACAGCAGAGGTTTAAAATTACATTTGGCTGCACGTTAAGTGCAGATCTGGATCGAGTGCTCTTGCATTTAGCACTGAACCTGTGGGTGGAGGGGGCAGCACTCCACCCAACCTGCCCAGGAAGGAGGTAAATGGGGGCAAGTGGGCCTTCTAAGCACCTATCAGCACTCCTGTAGGGCAAGCATTGGAATGCTACATTGTGCCACATTGTGCTGGCTGTCTGTGTGGGAGCCTTGAGCCTACGTCAACTTACATCAACTTCCTACTTATGTGAAGAGCAAAAGAATGGAACGGAAAGGACAAAAGAACCCTGGGTGTGTTTTGAACACTGGGCATGCTTTAAGGCCGATTTCTTTGCTCGTATTTTTGATCCTTGCTTGAACTTTGCTTAGTCTGGGGTGGGACTACACAGGATCAACCCAATCAGAGTCAATTGGAGAATCAGGATCGACCCAATCCAGGAAGGGCTCTGTACCAAGCATTCTTAAGCTGATAGTGACCTATAGTAATCTACAGCTATAGTCTGGTAGGAGGTTGGGCAGGTTTGGGCCATCTCTTTTAGTCTCATTCTCACAGGCGAACCCTCAATCTTACTCAACCAAATTTCTGTTAGAGACTTGATTTGAATGACACGTATAATGGGGAGGAAAAAGGCAGGTGAGGGGGCCCCATCTCACATCCTTACTCCTACACTGAAATTTACTTCCATAGTTTGTATGCTCGAGAGGGTGATAGGGGTAGTGAGTACAGAGATTGCCCTCTCAGAAAGGAGGATGCCATTAAATTCAGGTTGTCTGGCTTCGTAACCCCCACAACTCCCACAACTCTTACAGCCCGCCCCAGAGGCTTCTGTAGATCCTGACCCTGACCTAGTTGCCACTCCATCCCATGGCCTATCATCCAGTCTCACATCATAATTGCAAGGTCAGGCCCAGTCCCAGATAGGAGTCATCAGCGTGGAGAATAATAGCCATTCTCCTGATCAAACCACTCCCCTAGCCTTAAAACCCAAAAGGGAAGTAGGTTCAAAACAAACTAGCAAAAGAGTTAACATCTTGAATCTGCATCATAAAATCAAACAAAATGCTTATTAGATAAAACTTTGCATATTAGTTAAAACTTTGCAGTATGTTCTGCACCCCCAGCCACTCTCTGCCATGACATATGAGGTTCCTCAAGAATCTTCATCCCAGCACATGTCCATGTTAATAGAGAGCTGCACAGACAGATTCAGATGTGTATTAAAAGCAGAGTTTACTCACTCAATGCATTGGATATCAAAATAGAGGCCCTTATGATTCCTCCTCCCTCTGTGGCAGAAAATAGCTCTTCCCCCATTACTATGCTGTTACATCAAGCTGCACAGATTAGGCCAAGCTCGTCTCCTTCATGGCAACCATCTCACCCACTTGAATCTACAATTTGTCAGGGTGCAGCAGGTCTAGCGTGTACTACAGAAGGATGAACTGGGGCAACATAAGGGTGCAGCGGCTGAAAAGAAATGGCATGTCTGGTACAAATGGTCATTCAGGTAAAGCCCCGACCAAATACCCTCTATTTCCCCCAAAGTGCACTTCCTTTTTCATTGTCCCTAAGAATGTCCCTAAGATATCCCCTGGTGTAAGAGAAGACTCATCGGCCTTTAAAAATAAAACTGTTCATTGGATAAAAATAAATGTGAGATGGCCCCATGAATTAGCCCAGGAGGTCATATCGGTAAAAAGATCCCCTTGGCTAAGAAAACATCCCAAAGACTACCCTGGGGATGGCATACTAGTTCATTTACTTATCTTTGGTAGAATTGCTCCTACAGCGACTAAGTTCAATAACTTCACCTAGGACAAAATAAAAGTGCTTCCTCCAGGGTACTTCTACAGACCAGCTGTAGCACTGACATTTCATAGAGATACATCCCAACCTGAAGATTCTATTAACAACCATGGCTGACAGTCTTCAATATAGTCGCAAAAACTCTTTTGAATCTCTCTCTTCTTTGGATACCAAAGATTGATGGTATGTGCAAATGTCATGTAGGGGTACAAGTATATCCCCTAGAGTTGGCAATTTTCAGAGCAACTTTGGAGTTACAAGTATGTTAAGTTTATTGCAGTCAAAGCGGGCTCATCACTATGTAGCGGACTCTTCTTCCTTAAAGAACTGCACTACAGATGCATCTGGAGTTCGGCTGGACATTTTTGATTCGGGCTCTCAGCCTGATAATGACATGACAGCTACTGCTCACTCGATACCAACAAAGGGGACATACAATGATTCTGCACCTTCGTCCTCTCCAATAGGTGCATCTCAAAGCCAGGCAGCATACATCTTTGACTCCCCTTGCACTGGCCAGAGTCTCAATTCAGCAGGAACAATCAGAATTATCTTAGGACTATTGCTGGCATTAAGTCGAAAGAGCCTGCACTTGACTGGAGGGAATATATGCACCAATTCGATGTATGTATGGTCCAAGAGACATGGGCAACTGAACCGCTGTTTAAATCTTGTTATATCACATAACATGTTGTTCGAAAACTGGGCTGATTGAAAAAGCCCCCTGACTTTTTGCCCCCAATTTTAGCTAATACTGGTCTTTTCTGACTCTAACTGTCCCCCGTTACTGCTAACCAGTCCTAGGGCCAGTGTTGTGTTTAAAATGGTATATGCAAATTAAGCCTTCTTATTATTGGCTCTGACAGCCTATCTATAGGTTCCTGGTACATGGTAGGGCATGTAGGTTTAGGGACCCCAGTATTGTTAGTGCACTCATATGTGCACTGCTGTGGCGTCCAGTGTCATTTTAAAGGTAGGCCTGTAGGCTGTTTTTAAGTTAAAATGATCTCCAAATTTGACTTTGGAAATAAAAGTACTTGCAAAGTCCCCAACTACCTTAATTTTACATAAACGTCACCCCCAAGGTCTGTCCTAGGTGCAAAAGGGTTGGGTGCAGTGTAAATATAAGCAGGCACTTTATAAAATATGTTTTATAAGCCCTGGTGAGGGACAAACAGTCACATTTGATTTTTCCTGTTGTATTCAATGGACTCACAAGGGGAGACTTTATTTTAAAATAATAAAGTCTTATGTCCTATAAAGATGAGCTAAATTAATCACGTTTAGAGCCAAATTAAATGTTATAATAAATCCAACAATTTGCCAATGTTGAATTCATTATAACTAGCAGAGGGAAAACGTTTTATAACTCTTTTTGAAAGTTACCAAATTCAGCCCTGTAGTGCCCTTTCCTGATTGGTCAGTCTCTGGCAGCCTGAGCCAGGCTACCTTAATGAGGTGTGAAGTGGCCTGGACTGAGACAAAGGAAGCATCTGGTGGGAGAAGAACTGCTACAGCAGATGGCAGAGCAGGATGGGGGAAGAGCAGCCAAACTGGTCTTCAAAGGAAGGAAAGACACTTGGGGCAGACACTGGACATCTACCATTTTCTGCTCCCCCAGACAAATGGGAGCCCCACTGATTAGATTAGGAGAGGGGCTGGAAGGGGTATGTTAAGGGAGACTTAGCCACACCAGTGGGTGGACTCAGCCAGATCTAACCCCCAAGGATGATTTTTTTCCATGTTGGATTTTTGGAGAATGTTGCTTTCTGGAATTGATTTTTGTCACACTTTACGGGAAGTGGTCACCCCAAAGGGTCCCACCCTGCCCCCCTATTGGACTGGAGCATCCCCTGATTCCCACCCAAGAGCAAGGATAAATATGTCAGAGCTGGCCCACAATCAATATCCCTGCTGGAAGAAGATACTAGAGAATAAGGACTGACCTGTCAGACCCCTGGCCTGTACCTGAAGAACTGCACGCACAAGGACTGCCCCAGCTGCACACTTTGGGCATCTCCAAGAAAAGGACTTTGCCTTGCTTCCGCAACTCCAGGAGTGGACTCCCTGTAAGCTACTGGTACAAAGGAGCTGACCAGAGTCCCCTGTATCAAGTCCTGCAAGAAGAGCCCAGCTGACAAGTGTTCATTGACCATTAGAGAAGTCTGACCAGGTGCATTCTGAGAATTTGTAGTCCCAACTCACAAGGAGCAATTCAGAGCTTCTGTAATGTTGGATCAAGTTTGTGGACACTTTAAGGACCCAAAAAGACCTCTGGAAAAAAATCCAGAAGTTTGGAGAAGTTTGGAACAACTGTTTAAAAAAAAAAGCTCCATAAGTTGAAGAGGTTCATTGTCGGGTTGTTATCCCAGACCTCAAGAGTCGAACCAGAGCCTCTGAGCCCATGGTTGGTGCTGTGGACCACTTTACTGAATCAAGAAACACTTCTGAAAGTAAGTGTAACAGTGTTACATTGTGAGTGGCCTGAACTCTGGACTTTGTACATGCCCAGTGTGACCTTTTTTTAACCCTTTAGCGATATTTGCTTCTAAGAGATAATTATACTTTTAATCTTTAAAAATTAATATTTTGGGTTCCCTAAATTGGATTTTTGTCCTTTTGGTGTCATTTGAAAGATACAAATATTTGCTAGTTTCATAAATTGGTGTTAGATTTTTATTGGATGTTGTGTTTTACTTATTTACTGTTTTGTTGAAATTAAATGCTTTACATGCCTGTCTCCTAAGTTAAGCCTAAATGCTCTGGGCAAAGCTGTCAAGGGTTGAGCAAGGATTAATTAATTAAGACCTTGACTGGACCAAGTGTGGGATTGTGACCTGTTGCTAAGGGTAGGTACTGACCTGCCCTTACCAATAACCAGCTTTACAACAAATGCCAAAGCACTGCCGTCCGTTTGAGGCAGGGCATCAGAGGGTCTCTTGACTTGGGTCAAAATTGATTTAAATCTAGTTATTGAAGTTTTAAATATCAACTTGATATTTTGGGGCTAAAAACGTATTCTCCAGAGAGGAGTTATTTGTATTTGTTTAATGTGTATTGTAGACCGGGAGCAGAAGTGTGGAATCGCCTACTTTGAACATCTTGCAACATTCTGTCAGTCAGATTGACTCTAAGGATATGGTTGTTGTAAGGGGAGATTTTAATATAGATTTTGAACCCATATACAGTTATGATTTAGGGGCGGAGGATGAGGACGAGAGCTAGGGTATTCCTTCCCTCAGCTCAAGACCTTCTGTCAGAGTTTAGTGGCTGCCATGCAAGTGGTTTGCTTTACAACATTAAACAGGCTGAGGGTATGTAATGGTGGATTTGTGTCTGATAAGCCAGGGGGACCAACATTTAGGAAAGGTCCTATAACATCAAAAATTATTTGCACTGTTATTAAGGTTGCTATGTGGGAATGGTTGGAGGATTTAAAGTGGATAAACAAGTGGAAAGTGATCATTATCCCTTAGATCTCCTCCTCCTGGGCTGTCATTCCAACAACTACATGGCCTCTGTAGCACCACAAATAATGCCAATAATGAGAAACACTTGTAGGTCCATTAAGTGGCCTTCAATTGAGGAGAATGTGGACACTTTGAGAGAGATCTGTGACATATTTGGGAAGGTCCTATCCTTTAAATACCCTGGGAAACTCTGAGATTTCTATCACTGATATCCATGCAAAACTGGTAGCGTCTGTAATACCGATCCTGAGTCTACCACCAAAAAAGAAATTCCTCAACAGTGTGCATAGCGTAGATAGTACTCTATTGTACACAAAGGATTGTAGACTGGCAAAAAAGTATTGGTGAATGTTCTACAGAATAAAAATCTCCCTGTGGTTTGTATAGCCAGGGCTTTATACAAAAAGACACTAAGAAGTTCAAGGTGGGAGGATGCCAGCCAGAGCGATCTGGTAATGGCAGCCAGGCCTGGTGACAATCATTTTGGAAAATAGTTGCCCTTGGGAACAGGAGTTCCACACTAAAAATAGACTGGCACCTGAATCCTGGGGTTTGGGTGGATCACTTTACTAAGTTATATGATCAAACCGCAATCGGACTCATTGTACCAGCTTGTCCCCCTATAAACTTCACTTCTTCAGATCTTCATTTTCCATTTGAGGAAACCATGGCAGCTATTACAGTAATAAAACTGGGGAAGGCCCCAGAACCAGATAAAATCCCTGGCAAACTACTTTGCCACAATATGTTAGTCTGGGCCCCATCTGTCAACTGCCTGAGTAATGCAAGAGCTGCAGGGGCTCTAATCCCTGATACATGGAAGGGGGTGGAGATTTCCCCCATTTATAAAAAGGGGGACCAGGGTAGTCCTGGTAATTACAGGCCAATAAGCCTATTGGATATTCTCCCAAATGTGTATGTAAGGCCGTTATTAAATAAACTATTTGACTGGATTGAGGGTGCAGAGTTCCTAACTCCCTATCAAGCTGAATTCAGACCCATAGTCAGCACTATTGACCAAGTACTGAGGCTGCTTATTATAATTTGGAAATATATAAGGCTTAGGGAAGGCCATTTGTACATAGCCTTTGTTGACCTGAAAGCAGCCTTTGACTCAGTCCCCCGAGAGCTCCTATGAGTGACACTAAAAACTCTAGTGGAACCTGATGCCCTACTTGGCCAATTAGTTAAACCTCATCAAGATATCTACGCCCAAGTATGATGGGGTCCCCAGGGACAACTAACAGGCCGGATCCCAATCCACAGGGGGGTGAGGCAAGGGTGTGTGTTGTCCCCAACCCTTTTTTCCTTGTTTGTCAATGACATTATCGAGGCCCTCTGGAAGGGAAATATAGTTGCCTCCAAATTAAGAGACAGTGTCTCTGCTCTACTATTTGCTAATGACACCCCCTAATCTCACAGATCCCGTATGGGATTACAGCAACTTCTGGAGAATTTTAATTCCTTTTGTGGGACTAGCTGTGAGAAGATCAATGCTTCAAAAACCAAATGTATGGTAGTCAGACCTCATAGAGCATTTTAAAACATCTTAACCTTAGGCAATGAGAAATTGGAGTGTGTCTTTAGATTTGAATATTTGGATATTATGCTAGACAGTAGGACCTTGTGGTCCTCCCACATTCAGAAGAGAAGGGCTGTGCTTCAACACCAGGCATCAGTAATCTATACGAAACATCAAGGGACAATCTCAAGAGCCCTACTCAAGGCCATGGAGGTATACAAATTAAAAGTCCAATCAACTGCCTATATGGCAGCAAACTTTGGGCCCATGTGAACACAGATCCGCTCATTCTTCATGAAAACGAACTAGTACGATCGCTCCTCTATTGCCCTAAGTGTACCCCCTTAATATCGATGTTTATTGATGTGGCACTCAAACGGGTGTGAGATATCGGCCGGATAAGGCCCTTAATGTACTGAGTAAGGAACTGGACCATAGAGGAGCTTAAGCCTTACCACAATGTGGTTTAGAAACTATTGTCAATTGACACAGGCCGTACCTCCCCGTGGTTTAGACATGTCCTATACTGGTTTGAAAAATTGTGCCTTGGATCTTTCTGGTCGGACCCTACATCGATGAAGCAGGTGCCAAAGAAACAGCTAAAAGTATTTTATTGGGTTTATATCCAAGACAATTTTTTCCATCCCTCCACCATAAGAAGACTCACAAATCAATTTCTCCTTCTTAAAGATGCTCCCTCATATGAGACTTTTCTAGATGTTGCACAACAGCAGTTGGCAAAAACTTTATATCTGAAATTTTGCTATGCTACACTTGAGATAGGGTCGTTCACATCTACGTGGAATGCTCTGCAGGAGAATTGACTTCAATGATCTCTGCACAATTTGCTCCTTGGCAGCAAGAGAAAATACACATCACGTTCTGCTCTTCTGTCCTGCGTACAAAAAAGCCGAGAAACAAATGGATATGCCCACTTTGTAATCATCTAGCCATTAGGAGGTACACTGAGGCCCTAAGCGTACTGAAGAGCGATACATCTATCTACATGATGGCCACTGTTAGTAATTATTTATTTGCAGTAGGGCTAATAAGGAAAGAAAAAGGGCAAAAAGTTCAGGCCTGGTGGAGTAGGCTGATAAGTAAAGCACACAGGGCTCTATCTATTATATCAGTTCCATTCTCTGATTGGCTGACCATTCAAGAAAAGGACAAATTCTACAGTTAGTTAGAAAACATGTCAGGGGCTGATGCATTTTCTTCATTTGCAATATATGAGTCCTTGGACCGGTACCCTGCAAACTGTTACTAACGATCGTGGTGAAACGTCTATCTAATGGTAAGCTGTTTTATAGAAATTACATATTATTAAGGTACAAAATAGTGCATACTAGTTTCTATTCTATGTTTTATTTGATTTTAGGTGTATATAATATAAATGTGTCACCTCCATTTATTGGAAGATGGGTGTAGAATGGCTACGAACAGCTATAACTGTTTTTATGCGCATTGCGCTTTCTTTTTGGACTCAGAGCTCAACCATACCACCATCCAGAAATTGGATTTTTTAAAGAATTAAATCTTTTATTGTGTGTATGTTTTATGGAATGAAATAAACATTTATTTATACTTACAATATTTATACAATTAATTATGTATTTTATTGTGATAACACCATTGAAGAACTTACAAAATGTGAGGCGGCAGATACGAAAGTGATTTGCTTCAGACAATGTTGCTAAATATACTTCCATTGCGTTATGAAAAGCTAGTCGCTATACTTGTTCTTGGCTATACAAGCTGGAACATCACATTTTGGGCAAACGCTACTTCCTGTCATTTCAACGAAATTAGTGTCCTGAGCAAACAGAGTTAGAAGTAACGAAGGCTTGAACAGCATACCACTCATTAGTGAATGCAATTAAACTGGCCCACGTGAATCTGTCATAATGAAGAATGGAAAAAGATTTAAATGCATTTACAAAGGAGTGATACTAAGAACCCATTATGAAAAAAATGCAGTTTAAAATGTATTACAATTTTTAAACAAATTATTAATCAGAATGAAAAAATAGGAGAATCCAGGGTAATTCTAATGCCAAAGCTCTAAATACATCCTTTGCCATTTCCGTTACGAAAGCCCTAACCTAGACATTAAAGCTAATCGTACACTGAAAATGAAACACCATAACCATGAACCTCAAACAATCATTTGAGGCAGCAAGTCATAAACCTGGTTCCACCAGGGCCTGGTCAGCAATGGATGCACTTTCAGCACTTGGCAACTGTCTGCATCCATTCCTGAAAGTCCCCCTTAACTCACACCCCGGCAGAGCTTCCCAGCCTCTGGTCATGGCTTGTCCCGGATCTGCCACACAGTGCTTAATTTGAAAAAGAATATGTGCCAGGGCCCTAGGTGTTGCCCTGAGAGCGGGACTGACACTACTGAATGTCAGCTTACCATATACCAAGGCTGCATAGTCTTATAAGCCACAAGGCATTCACTGTCCCTTTACCTCACTCTTTCAGGTTCGTTTTGTCACTGATTATTGCGTATTTCTCGTCTCCTACCTACTTTCTTTAGTATTTTGCTCTCTCTTGCTCTCTGTCAAAATATAAAGAGTTAAAAATAGGTGTTGGTCCCCAAAAATTAGTGTAGATGGGCCACTACCGGCTCACGTTAGGCACTGCAGCCACCTAACACCTGGTTGCTTAGTCCTAAGCCCTCACATATTACTCCCACATCCCAGGGCTGATTTCTTGCTATGGTATGTCCCAAGGGCTTCTGAAGCTGCTCTTTTTGTAGCTTCATGAGCTGGAGGACAGCAGAGTCTAAAATTTCTTACGCCCCTACAGTTAGCACATTATGGCCCTCATTACAACATTGGAGGTAAATGGCACTTACCGCCGTGCAGAAGACAGCCAACACACCACTGCGGCCGTGCAATTCCGCTACAGCTATTATGACCCACAGGCCGGAATCCGCCAAAATCCAGACACCCACACAAGCCCCCCACACCAAAGGTCAGTGATAAACTGGCGATAACAAAACCTCCACCGTCGCACCAACAGGAACACGCCCACACTATCACGACCCACTAATCCACGTGGCGATCTTTCAACCGCGGTATTCCATTGGCGGTACACACTGCCGCGCTCAAAATACACACACATTTACAAAACACAACCACATTGGACAATTCCAAATACACACACCTGATACACATACACACACTACTCCCACACACCCAATACAATATAAAACACACACCCACATCACCCACAAACCCTTACGACCAGAATTGCGACAGAAGGCCAGAGAGAGACGCCACCATCAACAAACAAGCATCCACAGGCACTCAACTCCATCACTCACACAACATCCACGCACCTCACACAACACACACAAACACATCCCCACACACATCACAACACACACCACCTCACACATCACCCACACCACCCCATGGCACCGCAAAGACACCCCAGGTTTTCTGAGGAGGAGCTCAGTCTCATGGTGGAGGAAATCATCCGGGTAGAGCCACAGCTATTCGGATCACAGGTGCAGCACACCTCCATAGCTAGGAAGATCGAGCTATGTTGCAGAATCGTCGACAGGGTCAACACAGTGGGTCAGCATCCAAGAACACGGGATGACATCAGGAAGAGGTGGAGCGACCTACGGGGGAAGGTGCGTTCTGTGGTCTCAAGACACCAGATTGCAGTTCAGAGGACTGGCAGCAGACCTCCACCTCCTCCCCCACAACTAACAAAATGGGCGGAGCAGGTCTTGGCTATACTGCATCCTGAGGGCCTCGCAGGAGTAGCTGGAGGAATGGACTCTGGTAAGTCAAATCTTAACTACCATTTCCCCCATCCTGCATGCTATCACATACCCCCACCCTCACCCTCATCACTCCAACACCTCACATATGTCCCACTATCACAAACCACCCATCCCAACACCAAGCCCCGCATGCAACACCAACGCATGGACACCCATCACCAAAGCATGTCCACTACAGATACCTACACAAACCCCAAAACAATTATCACACAAGGTCCTATACAAGAATGTAAGCAGTGGGGTACAGGGTCACCCACCCATTGCACACCATGGCACACACAGATGCAATAATCATGTCTTTACACCCCTGCAGTACCCCTACCCAACGTCACTGGACAGAAGGTTCCAGATATGTCCACCCCCCCCCACAGAAGAGGCCCACAGTGATGACAGCAGCTCTGTCCAACTGGATCTAGATGACCAGCCGGCCCATCTGTGACCTCGGGACAGTCAGTTCCCCTGACACAGTCACAAGCCACCACAGAGCCTCCCCCCTCAGGAAACACCAGCACAGCACCCACCCAGCAGGCCCATAACTCTGTCCCCAGGACACGTCAAGCAGCAGTGTGTCCACCACTACAGGGAACCCAGGCAAACCCAAGAACAGCAGGGACCTGGGGGCAGTGGCAGTGGGCACACAGGTCAGGGGACAGAGGCACAGGAAAACCAGGGAACTGGGAGGTCTGCTGTGCGACAGGGGGAGGACAGGCCCAGGGAACCCACTCTCTACAAGGCCCTCTCCAACATCATGGGAGCGTACAATCATTCCCAGGAGACAATGGCAACAGCACTGGCCAAGTTTCAGGAGACCCAGCGGCTGCAGGAGGAACAGTATTTGGGGTTCAGGGAGGAACTCAAGTCCATCAACACCACCCTGGTCACCATTGTAGGGGTGCTGAAGGACCTTGTGAACACCAGGAGGGACACTGTGGCACAACAAGGGGCCCCTGACACTAGCCTGGACGATGAACTGCCTACCACCTCTGCCGGCGCTAGTGGACAGGAGGCACCGCCACAGGACCACGACACCAGCACCCCACCCCCTGCAGATGGAGAACCACCCTGCAAACGGTCCCTGAGATCCAGGACAAAGACAGAGAACAATGACAAGACCCCCACCAAGAAATGAGACCACCCTGAATGTCATCCTTCTGTCCCACTTTGTCACTCTGTCCATCCTTAAACTGCCCTAGCTCCACTTCCTATGCCCCTTTGGACAATGCACCTATGAGACAAATAACTGGACTCTGCCATGTACATTCCTCCACCATCACCCCTGACCATTTTTCAACCCCCCCACTATTTTGCACTTAAATAAACACCCTTGAATCACAAAACAATCTGGAGTCAGTCTGTGCTTTCACAAATGTGTATTTCCAATAACTGAGGAAAATAGCAATGTCCATTGTATTGTCAACATACCTATGTCACACAGCTCTAGTCCATGTGGTAACATAACAGAGGTCACACAGTGGGACCCACATCTGTGAAATGGAAAGGCAAAGTGACAAGTCAGGGACCATGCACTGGGTGAAAATGACAGACATATGATAGGTCTGCCAATTATATCAGATGTAGGAGGCATTGATGTCTTCTTACCTGTGTCTCACTGTAATTATTGCTGGATCACGTTGTTTCTGTTGTCGATATCCTCTTCTTCACTGTCCACAGGCTCAACAGCTGCCACAAGACCTTCATATGGACCATCCTCCTGCAGAAAAGGCACCTGTCATCGCAAAGCCAAGTTGTGAAGCATACAGCAGGCCACGATGATCTGGCACACCTTCTTTGGTGAGTAGTACAGAGAACCACCTCTCATATGGAGGCACCAGAACCTGGCCTTCAGGAGGCCGAAGGTCCTTTCTATAATCCTCCTAGTTCACCCATGTGCCTCGTTGTAGCGTTCCTCTGCCCTTGTCCTGGGATTTCTCACTAGGGTCAGTAGCCATGACAGGTTTGGGTAACCAGAGTCACCTGCAAATGTCGAGGAACAACTGTTAGACACACACTAACCCTCAGGGACAACCCCAGACCCAGACACCTATTCACAGGGTATAGGGTCCTTGTCCTCACCTATAACCACACGCGGTGCCTCTGGAGTTGCCCCATCACATAAGGGATACTGTTATTCCTCAGAATGTAAGCATCATGCACTGAGCCAGGAAACTTCGCATTCACATGGGAGATGTACTGGTCGGCCAAACACACCATCAGCACATTCATAGAATGGTAGCTCTTCCTGTTTCTGTACACCTGTTGACTCCTGCGGGGGAGGGGGACGAAGGCCACATGTGTCCCATCAATGGCACCTATGATGTTGGGGATATGTCCCAGGGCATAGAAGTCACCTTTCACTGTAGACAAATCCTCCACCTGAGGGAACACGATGTAGCTGGGCATGTGTTTCAGCAGGGCAGACAACACTCTAGACAACACGTTTGAGAACAGAGGCTGGGACATCCCTGATGCTATGGCCACTGTTGTTTGAAAAGACCCACTTGCCAGAAAATGGAGTACTGACAGGACCTGCACTAGAGGGGGTATTCCTGTGGGATGGCGGATAGCTGACATCAGGTCTGGCTCCAACTGGGCACACAGTTCTGGGATTGTGGCACGATCAAGTCTGTAGGTGACTATTACATGTCTCTCTTCCATTGTCGACAGGTCTACCAGCGGTCTGTACACCGGGGGACGCCGTTCCGGCGGGTAGGTCCTTAATGACAGACCGGGATTCAATTTTGTGTATCCGAGTCCTTGGAACGTGCCTCCCAAGGAGCCTTATCCTGACTTGGGGATGGGCGACCTGACTTTGACTTAGCCAGTTTACTTTAATGTAAGTGACCGGTATATATTTTTTTCTACCCTTATATTGAGATTTTTTCTTGACTTGGAGAAGAATTTGATTAATGTCTTGTTATTGGTCCTGATGAAGCGTCATTGGATCTGTGAGGACCGCGAAACATGATGACCCTGGTTTAGGGGTACTGTCACAGTTATAGTCCACCGTAGTTTGTTGCTCTTTGAGAGTAATTGAGCATCAGCACTCAATTTATTACTTTCCTCTTGATTTTAATCTTGGTCTTCATCCTATTGTACTGATTAAAATTATGAGATATTTTTGCGATGAATAACCAATTTTAATATTTTGTTCGTTCTCTCCGTGCGTATGCTGGTGCCTGAATGTAGGCATATCTGTCTGATTAGTTTACACCCACCAGTTACTATCAGAACAGTACGGCTGAGTGCCCCCTTTGGGGAGCCTGTCAGGCGTTGCAGCGCCGGCCTGATGAGGAGCTTTTCCCGATGATGATGCTAGCCGTCCATTGTGATGCTTGAGGGCTCTTGCTCCTGATACCTCAGGTGTCCTAGGCCATTTTTGCACGTGTGGAACAGTGTACCTTTGTATGTCTCACCGGGGGATGCCGCCATCTCCTCACCTGCCCCAGCGGACGTGCCCTATGGATGAAACCAGCGAGCACAGAGTCAGCCAACACTGAGGTAATAAAAAAAACATTTTATTGCACACATTTGTCAATCCACTATGAGCCTGTCTTTGCGGGTATGCAAGGCCTAGATATGTGTGACCCATTTAAAAGTAATGCCATGTGGCCCACTGAAATGGCGGCTGCCTGAACTGTAATGTGGGACAAGGGGATATGAGGTAACTGCGCTGGTGTTGTACACCATCGCGGTAGGCGGTCGAAGACAGTGGCGCAATCCTGCATTGGTTAACATTGGGCCCTATGGGTCCCAGGAGCCAATGACGATGTACGCTGGCGGTGACAGTATGCACCACTGAGGATGTGACCGCCATTTTCTGTCTGTTCACTCACTTGATACCTGATCTTCGACAGGAGAGGACCTACACGGCAAGTGCTGCTGTGACCTCATTCTGGAAGCGACAATGGCTCGTGTGTCTGGGGAAAGGGCCCCTGTCTTCACATTGGAGGAGTTGGATAAACTAGTGGATGGGGTCCTCCCCCAGTACACGCTACTCTACGGTCCTCCAGACAAACAGGTGAGTACACTGTGAGCATGCTGTATGTGCAATGCCTATTTGGAGTGGTATGGATGGAAGATACGGGGGGTGAGGCCTGCATGATCGGACAGGGAGTGTATGTGTGTCAGGGCAAGGGTGGGAACGTGGGACAATGACTTTGACGGTCCGGAAGGTTAAAGTTTTTCCTTTCCCCCTGTACTATCCCTGTAGGTCAGCGCCCACCAGAAGAAGGATATTTGGTGTGCCATCGCCAAGGACGTCCGGACCCTGGGGGTTCACCACAGACAGAGCACCCACTGCCGTAAAAGATGGGAGGGCTTTCGCCGCTGGAGCAAGAAGTCTGAGGAGGCCCAGCTGGGGATGGCCTCCCAACGTGGGAGGGGTGCCCGTCGCACCATGACGCCCCTGATGTTCCGGATCCTGGCGGTGGCGCATCCGGAGTTGGATGGGCGCTTGAGGGCATCACAGCAGCCAAAAGGGGGTGAGTACTGTCACATTCATCTGACTCTGCGTACATTGGAGGTGTGTGGGTGGGGGAGGTGGGCAGTGGGTTCCCCTAGGCTAGGGTGAGCTTTGTAGGCAAGGACCCTTTGTGAGGCAGGCGAAGTGGCACCCCAACCCCACCAGTGGTAAGAGCCATCTACACCTAGTCAGGCTCCTGTGACTTCCATGTGTGCAGCAATCAGGCATAGGCCATGTACCCCATGTCCCTGTGAATAATTAGGGAACTCTAAGTGTATGGCGTACTGCAGAGGGATGCTGTGTCTGTAGTGTCCGCCAACGGTAGCTGTATTGCATGCACTGAACATGTCTTTCTTCTTTCTTCCCCCCCCTTTTTGTGGTCTCCCTATTCTTGTGTGCATTAGCATCATCAGGCGGAGGAGCTGTGCCACCGGAGCAGGAGGGAGCTGCATCCCACATGGCCCTGGAGGGCGAGACAACTGAGTTGGAAGTCACCAGTGGAACAGAGGGCAAGGGGAGCTCCACGGCAGGGACAGGAGCAGAGACGAGTGACACCGACTCCTCCTCTGATGGGAGCTCCCATGCGGTGGCGGGCCCCTCTGTGCCCACTGCATCTACAGGTACAGCTGCCACCCCCCTACCAGTACCGCCCTCCCAGCAGCCCCTCAGCATGTGTCCCGTGGCTGCTTACCCAGGAGGGTGGGCATCTCCTTCTCCCCAGGCACCTCAGGCCCTGCCCCAGTCAGCCCTGCTGCCCTCAGTGAGGAGGCCATTGACCTGCTGAGATCCCTCACTGTTGGGCAGTCTACCATTCTGAATGCCGTCCAGGGTGTAGAGAGGCAGTTGCAACACACAAATGCATACCTGGGGGGCATTCATTTTGGCCAGGAAGCCAAACAGCGAGCATTTCAGGCTCTGGCCTCAGCACTGATGGCAGCCATTGTCCCTGTGTCCAGCCTCCCCCCTCCAACTTCCTCCATCCAGACCCAATCCCCAGTACCTCAGCATATCCCAAGCACACCATCAGACCAGCATGCACACACCTCAACACACAAGGGTGGCTCTGGCAAACTAAAGCACCACACATCCCACAGGCACTCACACAAGCATCATAGCCATGCAGACATACCAACATCCACTGTCTCCACTGTGTCCCCCTCCTCTCCGTCTCCCTCCTCCCTCCTTGTCACGTCTCCACTCACACCTGCATGCACTACATCTTCAGCCACTACCTCCATCACCAGCATGCCCATCATCACACACCGCTCACGTGCACTCACCACCCCACTACCATTCACACATCCCCTGTGTCCTCTCCCAGTGTGTCTGTGAGCCCTCCTCCCAAAGTACACAAACGCAGCCACACACCCACCCAACAGCCATCCACCTCACAACAGCCTCCAGCCCATGCACCTTCGCCCAAAGTCAGCAAACGAACACCTCCTACAACCACTACCTCTTCCTCCACTCCTAGACCCACTCCATCTACCCGTCCCAGTGTGTCTAAAAAGCTTTTCCTATCAAATCTTGACCTCTTCCCTACACCTCCCCCACCCCGTCTGTCCCCTAGGGCCCTCCTTTCCAGGTCCCAAACCAGCACCTCAGCCACCACATCACCGGGCACAGTGGTGCCAGCAATAGCCGGATTTTGGAGTGCGCCAAGCAACAGGGCTGCCAGTGTCCCAAGGCGCGAGGCCAAGGACATCCCCCACCACCAAAACAGAAAAAGTTGCCCACATCGCAGAGGGAGAAGGCCAAAACACCTGCCACCAAGGGCTCAGGCAAGACAACAGTTGGAAGTGGCAAGACAGCTGCCCCACCATCCAAGGTGGGGAAGGGCCTGAAAATGAAAGGCAAGTCAACATCGCTGCCGACCTGCACGGCGGATAAGACTGCCACAGGCACCGCCACATGCACCGCCGCCACAGAAACCGCCCCTAGCACCCCAGATACTGAGCCCTTCACCAGCACCGCAGTCAGTGAGCCTGTCACCAGCACCGCCGCTACTGACACCGCCACCAGCACCGCAGTCAGTGAGCCCGCCACCAGCACCGCCGCTACTGACACCGCCGCCAGCACCACGGTCAGTGAGCCCGCCACCAGCACCGCTGCTACTGACACCACCGCCAGCACGGCAGTCAGTGAGCCAGCCACCAGCACGGCAGTCAGTGAGCCAGCCACCAGCACGGTAGTCAGTGAGCCAGCCACCTGCACCGCAGTCAGTGAGGCTGCCACCAGCACCCCGCCACAATGACTGCCGCAAGCACCGCCGCTACTGACACCGCCACCAGCACCGCCAGCGGCCCCACGACATCCTGAACCAGTGGCACCACCACAGACATGGCTGCCATCCCCAGTGGTCATTCGTACGAGGGTGGTGGTCAGTTCCAGGGGCAGCTTGCATGTTGCTCCACCGTCAGTGGAGTGTCACATCCACCACCTCAGTCCTTGGCAGGTTGAAGCACTCTGGGCACAAAGCCCCCTCCAGAACCAGTGGAGAAAGACATCCACTACCTCAGTCCTTGGCAGGATGAAGCACTCTGGGCACAAAGTCCCCTCCAGAACCAGTGGAGAAAGACATCCACTACCTCTGTCCTTGGCAGGATGAAGCACTCTGGGCACAAATCCCCCTCCAGAACCAGTGGAGTATCACATCCACTACCTCTGTCCTTGGCAGGATGAAGCACTCTGGGCACAAAGCCCCCTCCAGAACCAGTGGAGAAAGACA
This sequence comes from Pleurodeles waltl, assembly GCF_031143425.1. Taxonomy (NCBI): domain Eukaryota; kingdom Metazoa; phylum Chordata; class Amphibia; order Caudata; family Salamandridae; genus Pleurodeles; species Pleurodeles waltl. The sequence goes on from NC_090442.1 coordinate 525,567,401, forward strand.
TCCACTACCTCTGTCCTTGGCAGGATGAAGCACTCTGGGCACAAAGCCCCCTCCAGAACCAGTGGAGACTGTTATCCACTTGAGAGACTGTGGCTTTGCACTCCCCAGGATAAAGCAGTGGGCAACCCACCCACTAAAGAGACTTGAGAGACTGTGGCTTTGCACTCCCCAGCATACAGCAGTGGGCAACCCACCTACAGGAGAGACTTGAGAGACTTTGGATTTGCACTCTCCAGGATAAAGCAGAAGGCAACCCACCCACTGGAGAGACTTGAGAGACTGTGGCTTTGCACTCCCCAGGATAAAGCAGTGGGCAACCCATCCACTGGAGAGACTTGAGAGACTGTGGCTTTGCACTCCCCAGGATAGAGCAGTGGGCAAACCACCCACTTGAGAGACTTGAGAGACTGTGGCTTTGCACTCCCCAGGATAGAGCAGTGGTCAAACCACCTACTTGAGAGACTTGAGAGACTGTGGCTTTGCACTCCCCAGGATACATCAATGGGCATGGAGCCCCCTCGTGGAGCTGGCGTCGTGCACTCATCCGGCTGAGGTGCCCCCCCCTTTCCTTCCCCATGAGGTGCCTGTTTTATTCTGATCTGATGCCCTTGCAGTGCTCTCTCCGTTTCAATGGGGTATAGGTGCAGTACCTGGACTTGAATTATTGGTGTACGTAATTGTTTATAGTGTATATACATTTTTGACTAATGGATTATTCTTGTAATTGCGTTCTTCCAGGGAGGGTTGGGGGGTGTAAATGCAATGTTGCAGCATGTATTTGTGTGTATGTTGTTGTGGGTGAGGGTGGGGGTGGGGGTGTTACGTGTGTGTCACTCTCTTTTCCCTCCCCCATCCCCTGTGTTGTAGGTGCAGTACTCACCGTGGTCGTCACCGCCGTCGTTCATGCTCCTGGGAGAGGAGCAGGAAGACTATCGCAGGGAGGATTTGGAGTTCAGGCTCCATGGCGTCCTGATTTCTCGTGTGGTGTGTAGAGGTGAGTGTTTTCCCTTCCAAGTCCTGTTTCCACCGTGTTTTTGTTCGCCTTGAATCCACCCCGGAAAAGGTGGCGGATTGGCCTGTCATAATAGTGTGGGTGATACACTTTCTTCCGCATGTCTGTTGGTGATGACCGCCGTGCTGTTTGTTTGTACCGCTGTGGCAGTCGGAGTGTTAAAGTGGCTGTCTATGTTGGCGGTTTCTGCCATGGTCATAATTCCATTTTTTTTACCGCCGGCCTGTTGGCGGTTTTACCGCCGCTTTACCACCAACCGCCAGGGTTGTAATGAGGGCCTATGTTTTAATGTTAATTTGAATATTATTTGGAAATAATTATTTAAAAAGATCTAAATTAGTGCACATGTATATAACTTAAAATAAATTGTAAAGGCCTAACCTGAAACCCCATGCCTTGCGAAACAATAAATAGGTAAGGTGCTTGTTATTGTCTCTCAGGGATGTTCTTGTGTTGTACATGGAGGCTTGAACTGCAGAACAAGACTGCTGACTACTGGAACTATCTAGGGCGTAGCAGGTGCTCTGTGTGCATTCCTGGTGCATTGACACTCGTCTTGAGAAGCTGACTCCCTTGCAATTTATAAAGAAACAACTAGAATGGCTTACTCTATTATTTTAGAAATTGCAAACCTAATAAGTTGTTATTTATATCTTGAATCTTGGGCTAATTAATTTATTTATACAATACACATCTTAACGCATTGGTCCTTCTTTGGTCTTTATGATAATAGATAAGGGGGCACGTTATAGGTTGATGGACCTTTTGACTGCGACTAGAATAACTCCACCATAAGTCCCTATCTATTAATTCAATCACATTAACATAAAACATTAATGAATAACTCAAGACTCAATATCATCACACATCAGGACCGATGTGGTCATGAACAACCACACTATTTAGTACAGTTAGAATGTTAATTTCCCTAAATTGACAATGCTAAGATCACGTAAATCAATCTCAAAATCAATTGATGGACATACACAAGCAACACCGGTTAACCAAATCTTCTTGAGAATCTTAATTTGATTAATGCACTTATAGTTAGGCCTTCTAAAATCACAGTACAAAGCAACAACAGAAATAACTGTCCATTAGATATAGCATACATCTAGTTCAGGAAAGGAATAAATGAAAATCCACGGTTAATGGGTATTGTCAGCATATCCAATGTTACTCTAACTAGCAACCAGATTAGAATAGCATTTTATGGGCTTCATGCAAAACAATTTAGTCAAAATGAATTTGGAAGAAATATCTAGCTATGGCTCTAACAAAAATCAGCATTTGGTACATAGAACAACTGGAGCTATTCACAACAAGACAATTACATTTTATACCTCAATATGTCAATGATTGGCTCTTCTCCTTCCGTTTTCATCATCCGACTCGTCAGGTAATTTTTCTTGTATCTTTCCATACTCTCGTCAGTGCATCCATAGTTAGCTTCTGGGAACATCGGTTTTGCATGCATTCAGTACTCGAATGTATACTTTTAGGAACAACATGATTCTACAAGCAATTCTCATGGGAGTGTTACCACTACAGCTACATCCCTGATCAACCTTCAGTTAGAACAATATATCTTTATTTTCTGCAAACTAGCTCATAGTTTTTATTCAGACATTGCAGTTTAAGATGAGACTGAGCAATACTTAGGCCCAGACCTCGTTAACTTGAGGCCTACAATTAATTAAACAAATACATGGCATTAAATCATTATGACATACTTCTACAAAATTATTATTCATATGTATTTCTAAATAGACATTAGTACATATTTGATAAAACATTACAAACATGACGGCAACCCGAGTAGGCACATTTCCCAAATGGTACATTATTTTCTACGTTAACTAATTGATATGCAAATTCATAACCCGTAATACATCATTTTATTAGTAGTAAGTTCAGCGTTCGCACACACTATCCACTCTTTAGCCACTAAGCCAGCTTTATTTTACCCCTGAGTCTAAACATCAATTCATTTAAGTGTAGTTCCACTGCACACCACACATACTGGACTTCCGTTATTAATACCTAGTAAGCAAATGTTTTAGCATTATTACAGCACAGTCTCATCGTCTACACCAACAACACATTGAAAAGTCGTTTGATTTTTCTAAGCAGATATGCAGGTTTGATCCATCTTTGAAACTCAAATTAGGGTATTCTATTGGTGCTGAATTTAACCTAGTAAGTTAATCATAATAGGAAGGGATTGATATAAAGTTACACAGCCAACTTGCTGCAATATTTTCTACTGTTCATACTTCTCCTGAACGTTCAGCTCTTATTGTGTTTACCTTCATAGTTACTTCTTCTGATATTGAGTGCACTAGATTAGGATTTTGATTTTGAAATATATCCATTGTTTCCCAGTGTTCTTGGCCATGCATTTTTATTATGAAGGAGGAATTGCTGCCAAGGTGGGTGGGGTTTTTACTGGTAACTTTTACCCTATTGGTAAGAAAGGGGCCAAGGGTCACCTCCCCACCCACAAGCTAATGGCAGGTATAAATGAGGCCCCCCAACACTTTGGCCCTGAGAAAGAACATAAGAATGATTGCACCTGATCTTTGAGACATTTGAGGAGACCTGAAGGACTGAACCGGCTCCCTGTTATACCCCGTGCAAAGACGTACACCCCAAAAGTTAGTTCACTGCTCTCCTGTGTGGCTACATGGAGACTACAAGCTGCAAGTGGCCGTTTTCCTGAACTGCCCAGCTGATCAGTGCCAACTGGATATGTCCTGGACCCTGTTGGTGGCCTCAGCTAAAGTGAGTCTTGACCTCCAAGTAATGTTCCCAATGTCCTGGACCCTTGGCTGTGTCTAACTGGACCTATCCTTACATCTCTGAAAACAGTTTGAGTTCTAAAACCTCCAAAGGACTAGAACAAACCTGTTCAGCTGATCCTATCAAGGTGTGACCTTACTGGGTTTAAAGAACCAGATTTTCCTCAGTCAAAACTTCTCAACAGCAGTACACCTGTTTCAGTGGGACCTCAGCGAGAAGGTGTCCGGTCTTATGGAGCTCTTGTTGGACACAGCCTACAGCCTTGCCCACTGGAGGATTCTGGGCTCATAAAAAGAGTCAGAAGGTAAAACCAAGGATCCAGCCAGCAAGAGGACACCCCTCAAATTTGACTGCTGTGAGCTTTTCCTGCCAAAACAAACAGCTTTACCAGGACCTCGTCCAACTCATGCCCATCATGTGAAGACTTCCTTATGTACAGCCTGCTGCATTGCCCCAATGAAAGATTTTGACTTCATTTTAGAGACTAAGGGCCTCATTACGAATGTGGCGGTCTACAGACCACCACATTAAAACAAGACCACCAGGTCAGACCACCAGGGAACCGCAAGCTCTGCCAGGATCCATGATCCTGGCAGGCTTGGCAGTGGCAGAGATTGTAATCCACCAGAATGCTACCTTGGCCTCCGCCAGTCTGTTCATGATGGTTACACCTCATGAAAAGACTGGTGGAGAACAGGTGCACTTGGCATGGGCAGTGCAGCCCCCCACCCCCTGCTCAGCACCCCCACAGTGTTCACTGTCTGCTTTATAGACAGTGAACACTGTGAGGGTGCTGGTGCACCCTGCTGGCTACACATTGCTGCCGGCTTGATTTCGAGCCGGAGACAATGCTGTAGCCTGTTTTCCACTAGGCCGGCAGATAGAAAGTGAGGTTTAGGCCCGCCGACCTAGCGGGAAACTTGTAATAACTTCCTGTCGGGCCTTCACAGATAGGCTTTCCTGTCCGCAAACTCGAAATGAAGCCCTAAGTCTCAAGGTAAAACCTCCAACTGGGCCACACCTGGTAGGTGTGTCTAACCTGCACTCATCATGTTTGGCCTGAAATCATAGCTAGGTCCCAGTCTAACACAACGAGTACAATCGCATTGGTGGTTAATGTTTTTTGGTGCTATTTTCAACTAAAGTCTTAAAAATTCATACCTCTGCTTCCCTTAAAATTTATTTTTTTGTCATTTTGTTATCTAAATTATTCTCAATTGTCATAAATAGAAGTGGGATTTTTATTGTGTTTTGTTTTCGACTTTTTAACTACTTTGGTATTTCTAAATACAGCAGACAACATCTCTGTAGAGACTGTCTACTCTGTGCCATAACTACCAGGGTTTGAACCACCATCCAACCCAATCAATAATCAATTTTCTCACAACAGTAACTTGTGCTAAAATTAACTATGTTGATATTGTTGGTGCTCTTGGGGTAGCATCACTTAAAGGGGGTACTGAAAGAACTAAATTTAAGTCAGGTTTCTGCCACAGTTTTTGGCTCACTGGCTCTTAAATAGTTATTTTACTGCCATCAGCAGTCTTAAACGATTGCTTTTCACTGGAACATCAAAGAAAGCAACAGAACACAGCAGAATGGCACACAACACGGCAACGTCACAAACAACAAACGTATGACGTGGCACAACACAACAAAACAGTCAAACCATAATACAAAACAACAACCAAACTAAGGAGAAGGACAAAATGCCACAATGCAGCATAAAACACATCACTTCACTACCAAGTGCAAAATATTAAAAATACAAAAACATTTTGGTCAATCAGTACCACCTCCTTAAATCGGTGTTCAGACAACAGTGGGGGAAGGTTTTCGCTTTAATCGCTGCCAGTAAACAAAGTTTAATCTTGTAATGGTCCTCTTTTTATTGTGCTCCTTTATTAGCCTGAGGTAACACAATGTCAAGTGAAAGGAGATAATCGAAGAAATGGTTGTCTACAGAAAGACTGAAAGTTTAACAGAGAGAAAGTCTGACTGTCCAACAAACGTGCAGTGATGAAGCCTAACATTCATTTTTTGGTATATTTAACAAATATAATTCGGGTGATCTGATATTGAGAAGAAAATGTCAACTGTGAGAGTTTAAGGCTGCATTCATATGAGCGGTTTTCACAGTTGACGTAGATATTCGCTGTTTTCCATAGGTCGCGATTAACAGAAAGCCAAGCTGGTCAGGCCTGACTTCATTGACATGAAGTGCTCATTTTGCAATACTGTATGTGGATATGTATGAGGCGACTGATGTGGCAGGGAATAACAGCAGGGAAGGCAGTGAGGGTTCCTTGTAGACGGGATTTAGACACAGGCACAGATGCACATGAAATGCTAATCCCGGCGAGAGGAAATGACTTTAAGACCTACATGTCAGTGGAAAGCACATATTCACAGCTGGAGAGGAAGTGCCTTGGACATACTTGGTGTGACATGTAGGTTGGCATTTTGTTCTCTCCTTGAAAAAAAAAATAAACAGTTATAAGTTAAATAGAACATTATGTATCTATAGGGAAAAATTGACTTCAGCACCAAACAAAAGGCTGCTTGAAAAATAAGGTGGGAGACAAAAGGAGATCATGTCGGAAATGGAAAAGCTGTTTTACAAAAAAATAATAATAATAATCAATGCTGTGTACACAAATTATGAGTGGCTAAAAAATTGACAATGCTTTTCAGAAATCCCGTTTTCAAACAAGACATCGAAGATATGGATTTAATGTTTTTCTAAAAATGTAACGTCCTAAATGGTCTCGACCAGGGCGGGTCAAGTTGAAAATATATTTTCATCAATTTATAAAGTAAAAACAAAAAACTAAATTTTAAATCGCAAATTTCCTGAATTATTTACAAAAACAATTACACTCTTCTCTCGTGAATTTATAAGGAACAATATGAACAAAAGAAAATTCTGAAATGCAACTTTTGCATCCTTATGGCCATGTAGTCATTTTTACTTAAGCGTATTCTCCAGAGATTCAAGTTAAAAGTCCTGACCTACCCGAAATGACGATTTCCAACTTTAGAATATTGATAAGGTATGAGGTGTCAGTGCCAAGAGTGGTGCCAGTGCCAAGGCAGAGACTGGTGCTCTATGTGTATATATTCGTGGTCAATGGGGGAGGGACTGAGACGCATTAGGGTTGGTGCCTGAGAAGGGGCAGTGAGAAGCTGAAGGATAGACCTTCCTTGGGAACCTTGATTAGCGGAAGTTGAGGTTCACCAGTTTTCAGTGGGAGGAGGCTTTGAGGGACAGCTGCCAAGAGGCAATAGGAACATTTCTCAATGTCACAGAGGGTAGTTTAACCTGCTTCCTCTCTACAATGAATTGAACATTAGGAACTTGCTTAAAATATGTGCAGCTGTGGGTAGGGCAACTATGTAACTTCTATACTGAACTGTGTTCCAAATCTCTCTTCTTTTGAATGCTCACTTCTTTAAAGATGCCAGACATGTCTGCTAGTATGCAGACCAAAACTGCCGACTGACAGGGATCAATGTGAAAATTAAGAAAGCTGTAAGGAAGAAATATACCATCTACAAAAAAAGCAAATCATTCATAATTATGTTTTTTTGCAATAGGTTGACGACGCTGAACATCATAGAGAGAGATACAAAGCCTTTAGGCCAATTCACAAAGGCACTTATGAGTATGTGAAGTATTACTGCAGGAGTGCTTCGAATCGTCCTTGAAATGTTCAACTCCCTCTTAGTAAAAGCACAAAGAGTGCACATTCCTTTTACATGTTTATAACTATTGCCCGAATGTTACCATTTTGTCTCATTTTAGACATTCTTGGGCCAATTCACAAATGCATTTTAAGAGTATGTAAAGGCTAACTTCTTCAGATGCTTGTAAATGTGTTTGTGAATGGGAAAGTGTTAAGACAAAGACACCCTATTGTGGATTTAGAATCTCTGAGGTGAAGAACAGCTGCAGAAAATTATTCAAAATACAAAGAATTCTGGATTGGGTGAGACAGAAATTTGATTTCAAACCTCCTTTAGAGCTTTGAGATCCGCTGTTTTGACTCAAAGATTACTAAAATTAGAGTCCACTATCAGGGTGATATTTTGTATGCTGAATCATCTGATTGTTGCACTTCCAAAGCACCAGAGTAATTTTGGTGTATCTGTTTTGTATGTAATGAAAATCATGAGGACATCACTACTTCTGCCATTCTTGTCCAATAGAGGGAATATCCAATTCCCAGCCCCAGGTTTCTAAGGGTCGGGAATGCTTCTTTGCAATCTGTGAATGTTCTCTTTGATTAAGAAGACTGAATGCAGATGTGGTGAATCTGTTAAAGTGTATATTGGTTTGGTGAGTTCTCAATGTAGGTAAAGACATAGAGTTAGTTGTCACCCCTCAAATACAGATATTTTTGGGGAACACGGATGACTACTTTGGTGTTGCAAAAAATCTTAATGCTCCTGTATATATCCCAGACCCCAAGCAACTTGATGCCTAAACTTACAAGATTTTATAAAAAGGATGTTTCTAAATTAATTTCATTCATTTGAAGGAACATGAATAATAGTATATCTTTCCCTGGAAAGAAGATTTCCTAATGACCTAAGAGTTGATTGATGCAAAGTAAATCTTTTGATTTTAATCCTGCTATTTTGCAGCACAGAGACCTTAAGTATGACTCTAGTTTTGTGCCTAGAACTCTGGTTATCATTCACGTATTAGTTTAAAGACTTGTGTACTAAATCTGGCTTTTCTGTTTGGTCAACCCAGTTTTTTCACTTTTTTCTGAATTCTATTTATTTGATGGCACTATAACTCTGTTACCTCTGCTAAACAGGGATAAAGCGATTGGGCTTCTTCTTGAAACACAGTCTGGCGTACCCCTGATTAAGATTTCTAAATTGCCTATATATCCATAGTATATGGTGTAGAAAATATCCTCAGGGCCTGGGAGTTAAATGCCACAAGTGGATAGAAGCGCCTATTGTGCCACCCACAGGATTCGCCTATAAAACAGGACTTCAACCATACCATGTGTAGCCTGACTGCAGCAGCCGAAAATTATGCTGCTACACATGCTAAACAACCCTTTTTGACTAGTGAGAATCTCTGCTGTAATTATTAGTGTCTTCCTAGGTACACCTGGTTGTTAGGCCCCAAAAGCTATCTTCAGGGGAGGGCTGCAGGTGAATCCTAGAAAATGACAGAGTACAGATTTTAAACTTTAATATCAAACTTTTGACAGGAAACCGCTAAAACAGTAATTTAAGTATTCGTTTTCCAATGTATTCGGTGTCCAATTCATTAGTGAATTTAGATTTTTAATATATATTTAGGGAACGTCACTTTTAAAAAGTTACTTTTTCCCTGCCTAAATCATCTGGAGGCTAATATGCAGTAGTCTGACGGCAGATGTCCAGCCTGTGCATGACCTTCATGAGGTGTGAAATTCCTCCAGTATCCATATAGAAGACCACTATGATTGACAGGTTGACCTGAATGGATTGAAATGGCTCCTCTGAGGTCAGCTAGACATTCAGGGTAGGGGTTGCTGCCCATGCTGTTGGCAGAACAGTGTCAAATCCTGCTCGAAAAGCATGTCTGAGGTACATGTCGAAATTTTGTGCCATTGAAAGGGGTCAAAGAGGACCAGATCACAAGTCTTCTGTATACCCTATCCAAAGGTTCTTGCTTTGTCATACCAGACTGCTGTCTCGTTTTTGTTGTTGTTCTGCTTCAAACTGTATTTTAGTGTTTGATGTGGAAGGACACTGGTAATTTCCTTAGGACACTTCCCTACACACCTGCAGCTCTCAGAACCCAATGTTACAGTGGCTGAAGACTCTGGCAATCTTGAAATTGTCCTGAAACGTTGCATTTTGTCCATATTTCAGAAAGGCAAACATGAACTGATGAAAATGTAGGTAGGCCAGGGCTTGTGAATGTTTCCCCTATTAATTAGGGAGTGTCCAGTGGTCACACCCACCCACGAGCTAGTGGGCTCATGTTGTCATGTTGTTCATCAAAGTTTACAATATTTTTATTTTTCCAATTCAATTTGGGATTTGTATTGCTTGGTGCATTGACATGGCATAAATAATTTACACATTGCCCTCAGTTAAACCTGCTTGCTCTATTCCATAGCTACCAGGGGATTGAGCTCAGGTTAATTTAGTAACTTTAAGGGTTCACATTGGCAAGAAGTGTTAATAGTCATTGAGTGATAATAATCCACATTCTTACACATTGACTTTGAAAGTAAGGCTGAGGCCTTTTAAGGTTCATCAATGCCATCATTGGTTCATACTAGATCTATTATTTCAATTTTTTTTTTCAAATGTGTAGTTTATGTTACACTTAGCTCTTGTTATTGTGGTTGATGTTTGATCTTTCTCAACAAATAAAAGATAATTTATGTAAATGAATAATGTTCTGGACCCCCCAAATCTTAAATGTATGCATAAAAAGATCAAATTGTTCTTGTATTCTTTTTCATGGGTAAGATACACAACTCTGTCACTCTTTATCTTTTTTTACTTCATCAGTTTCTGGTTCATGGTTAAATGTTTATTTTTATTTTTTGCCAGATCTAGGACCTGCAGATATTTGACAAAAAGTAGAACCAGGTAGTTCTGTGCTGCCACCAGAACTTTCCCTATCCCACTCCCCAACTTACCAGTGGTGCTAAAAAGTGCTGTAGACTTTCATCTCACCACCAAGGGAACCTAAACCCAGTGTGTCTGACAGCAGGGAAACATTATGCTATTGTGTTTCCTAGCTGTGACTCTGTAATAGAAGAGCAACACAACTCCCCAAGCTCAGCAATCCCATCCTTGTGTGGTGAGACATCTGACTGTGAGGAATGGGGTTATGTGAAAAAACTACACCTCAAGTGTGGTTTGGGAACTGCACATTTCAACACAAAGCTCCACAACAATGCCTAATGTTTTCATTTCACCCACTTATGGCATACTACCTGTTCTCAGACAGCTAAAATTGTAGTCTCAAGAACAAAAATACAGTCAGTGATGCACTGCATACAGTAATTCTCTCATCTCACTAACATCCCTATTGTGAAATGGGTGGCAACCAGAAGAGGCAATAACGTTTCCAGAATTTCTGATTCAAGAAGGTATCTCCACCTTAGTTACCAATCACTATGAGTGTCTGTGCCTGTGAAGGGGAATAACATACATACATCAGAATTAACCTGTTTAAGAAATGGTATTATTAGTTGAGAGGGGTAGAAGACCCACCCAATCATCCTTCTAAGATGAACCACAAAAAGTCACTAAATTAACCTGTGTTTATCTCTCTGGTAGCTTGGCACAAAAGTGGTCAGGCTTAACTCAGAGGCAATGTGTAAACTATTTATGCAGCATCCAAACAGTAATAAGGAGAAAACACAACATAAACGTGCAAACAATTAGTAAATTGTAATAAATAAAATGACAACAAAATGAACAAAATCTAATTAGAAGAACCAAATAAAGTTTATAGTGAAATCTTGAACCAACTGCAGCTGTTCAGTGGTACAAGACTGTGTCAGAGTCAAAAGTTAAAGCTGACAGTGATGGAGCATGGATCAGATACATGGGATGGATTGGACCCAGGCTCTGCTTACCTTCAAACTTAGAAGCAATTTCAGTAAACGTGTTTACATGGTAGAGTCTCTGAAAGGAAGAGCAGCAGGCTGTATTCAAGGATGAGTCATTGATGGGGAGTGAGGTCTAGGTGAAGCTGTTGATGAGAACAGAAAAAGCTGAGAGCAGGACAGGTGCAAAATCCATGGTGAAAAGGTTGTGGTTGTCGATGGAGTACTGCTCGTCGTTGTGCCGGTGGAGAGTTCTACTTTCAGACTTAGAAGTTTTTCTGGCACTCTGATCCTCCAGTGGGATGAGTCTATAGGCTGCAGCTGAAAAGGGCTCCACCAGGCTGGTTGCCATCACTGGAAAGGTCCTGTGGAAAAGGATTTGCTGCTGCTGTGAAGAAAGTACTGGTAGCTGCAGTGAAATCATTCCCACTGGTGATGCACTTTCATCTGATTGGCTTGGAGGTAGGTTTCAAGTTTTGAATTGTGGCAGGAGGAGGCCACATTAGTACAACATGAGGGGACTAGGACCTGGTGGTTAATCCCTTGTGGGCAAGGGCTGACTCCTGCAAGGACCAGCAGTAGCAGGGAGGAAGGTTGCAGGATCTCTGCAGCTTGTTGTGTGCCATCTCACACTGGAAGCCAGCCAGCTAGCCCTTGGAGTCACTCTGGTGATCCTAGGTTCAAGAAGTAGGCCCAGTCTTCCTTACTGAGGCAGCAGGGAAGTCCTTCCACCAGCGGGGCAGTCTTTCTTCCGAGCCTTACACCGTGTCATGAGCTGGATGCCCAATGAGAAGCCTCTGACTGTGTGGAGGCCGAGGAGCCCAGGTCTTTACAGTTTTGGTCTTCCAGAGGTAAGAACAACCCCTTCCAGTAACCACAGTACCACAAACATAAAGCACCTAAGTATATGGTGCCTTCCAGAAAGATCCCAAGATGAAGGAAAATTCCTGAAGGCAAACAATCTTCTAGTTCACAGCAAGGCTCCAGGTAATGGGAGAAACCCAGGAGGACGGACTCCAAGGAACAGAAGATTTCAGAATATACAGGAATGCGAGGAGCTGGAACTTTGTGGATGAAGGACCAGTAAATCCTAAAACTGATCAGGAGTGAGGAAACCACAGCAACAGGGAGCAAGAATTGCTGTGGACCAAGCAGAAACAGATCAGCTGGCTTTTAAACTCTAAAGACAGGAAGAGAGTTTAGTCATATTGGAATGGGAATTATCTCATAGCAACTAATGGTAAGGCGGCCATCTTGGAAAGGGCAGGAAATATGCCAGAAATCCTCACTTGTGGATTCTGGGAAAGAGAAGGTAAAGAAGTATGTAGACACTGAAGGTGCCTTCCACCATGGCAGCCCTCATGGAGAAGTGTGAAAGCAAAGGAAATAGTTCAGGCGGGTCAGCCAGTGTGAAGTAACTCTAACAGCCATGTTTAGTGGCCCTCCAGCAGCAATGTGGTCCAAAACACGCTTCTGAAGGTGCGTGTCCTGCTCACCCTAGATCAACTCGGGAGCTGCCATTGGGCGAGATGTCGGTGAAACACTCAAGTCCTGAAGTGAACTATTTAGGGGTCTGAGAGTGCCACCTTTTATCCCCAGTGCCAGACTTTGTGTGAGGGTTGCATCTGACCCACTCCCCTGCCTTCCTGGGTTTGGCTCGCAAATGTTTTGGGTGACAAAAGGCTAGTGCCAGGTTCCTTTGTGTGTGACTGTAGGCAAGGTATTTGAAGTGTAAGAGGACCTGGGTACAGCTCCTCCCCCTGCCATCCTGGCAGTATGGCTCATCCTGTCCACTTCTTGTCCCCTTTGCCCCACTATTTGGCAGCAATACACAACCCACACAGCGGAATCATGTGACTCAGGCTACTGGCAGAAGGCATAGTGGATTTGACCACAAAATACTAACTTTCTAAAAATTGCATTTTTATAATTGTAACCCAGCTTTATAATTGAAGAGGATTTTAAATTACATTTCAAAAGAGACCAAGAAGTATGGTTCTAGGTGCTCCGAATCCATGGTTAGCACTTATAAAATGTAATAAGGCTATTGGAGAGGTAGGCCGTACAATACTGAAAAACTACTTTTGGAGTTTTCCACTACTAGAACATGTAAAACTTAAAACCACATAGCCTAATTTTTAAATAGCATTCAACGTGCCCTAGTAGTTTCTAGGGTCTATTTTAGGGGTGACTTATAAGTATTAAAAAGGAAGGTTGTGGTCTGGCAAAAGGTTTATTTTGCCAGGTCCATATGGAAGTTTAAAAATGCATGACGGACTGCAATGGCAAGCCGAAGTCAAATTTTGAAGGGCTACTTTAGCGGGTGGCACAATGGGTGATTCAATTCCCACTAGGACAAAAGCAAAAAGAACAGATGATGCACAGAATGCTGAGCAATGCAAACATTTACCCCCTGTCACAAAGATCTGGGTTTAATCCAGCATTTTTTGGCCACCACCTTACCCCAGTTTGGACCCAGCCATATGCAAATCAGTCTTGACCCTGCACGCCGTGGAAACTGTCCAGCCCGAACAGCCAAGCCAGGTCTTCCCCGACGGAAACAAACATCCTGGGACAGATTTTGGGGTATTATCCCTCATCAGCCAGTCTAGCTTAAATCCAGTGGCGCATTGAGCACGGGACCCATGCCTGAGCATATCCTTCCTACTTAGGGTGACAAAAGCAAAAAAAAACAGATTATGGACGAAGTGCTGTACATTGCAAACATGCAAGTCCCACTAAGAGCATTACATTTACAGGCCCTGGTTACCTGTATTACAATTGACGAGGGACTTGCAAGTAAAAGAGATGTACCAACTAGGTGTAGGCCAATTTTACCATGTTTTAGGGAGCGAGAACAACCATTTTAGCATTGGTTAAAGCCAACAAAAACGAATAGAGCAAATCAGAAAGGGTGAAGGCAAAAACTTTGGGTGACCCTGCAGAGAGAGCTAGGTTCAGCACACCGTCAATTACTAAATGCGATTCACCTTTCCTAGTCGTATTCTGCTTTCAGCAGGAAAACAATGAGAGTGGAAAATAATTCAATTTTACCAGGTGCTACTGTCCTGCAAGCAGTAAACCTCAGGTAAGTATGGCGGTGATGTGACACACCTTGAAATTCGGAATGAGAACCTATGTGAGAGCTTTATTTAACCATTTGTTATGTAAAATATCCATTGCTGCTTTTTATTTATATTTCATACCTAATTACACAAAAGGTACATGTTTTGTTTTCATTTTTATTCTACTCATCAGATTTTATTTTACATGACGGGGTGTATTTTAATTAAATTATAGGATTCATGAAATGTGTGAACAGCAGAGACCTTTACACAGCATTCAAATGTGAATCATACAATTAATCATTTAAAGGCATACTCTTGTAATTACTAATTAGGTGCAAAATATTTGTGTCTGTTCTGTAACCCACCATAAATTATGTGGCAACTACTACTTCCCTTTTTATTAGTCTGATAAAGACTTGAGCAAAATTTGGGTTATAACTAAAGCTAGGCACACTACCTTGTTCCAGGAGCTGTTGTTTTAAGAATTACGAACGTTTCAAATGTGAACGAATTTCACTTTAATTGTTAAGGTATTTACAAGAGCTACAAGTAATGTGCTTTTGCAAATGTCGCTTTCTGCTAATGTGGTAATCCTCCACAAAATAAGAGCACTGGATGTAGAGTGGAAAAAAAGCTCTGCCCCAAGCTAGTATAATGAAGAGAAAGTATTCAAAATGTGAACTAATGAAGTACAAAGTGATGAATATTTAATTTGTATAATTTACCGAAGAGCTGCTAGGAATCAGAGCCACATACTTCATAAACACAATGTTCATTAAACCTTAACTGTATCCTGCATGCAATTACCACGTTTGTTCCTGTAGTACAGTGGCTGGCGCTGAGGTGAGTGCCAGTCCCCTGAGAGCAGGCGGGTGAAAGCTACATAGAAACTCTGTTCCTTGTGAATAAGTTACCTGTTAAAAGCGGCAGAGATAAAAGATTTCGCCCAGCAAGAGCAGCCGCAATAAACAGAGGAAGCAAATAAGAAGGATTCTGTCTCATTAGGGCGCCTTGATTGTTACTGCAAATATCATGGGATCAGTGCCATTACTGCCAGCGGTTTCAGAGAAGCAGGAAAATGACTTTTCGAGGTTCATGAAACATGTCCGCTGTTCACAGAAGGGCAATACATGCTCCCATTAAATGTAGCTCATATTTGGCAATCCAATCTTAAAAGAAGCACAGAAAAATGACATTAAATTAAAATGACTTTCAGACAGTCAAAAAATACGATATATGTGTGCTATTGAATTATTAAGGGACAGACTTATTCTGCACTTAGGCTTTAGTGTGTCTGATCATAGTGACATTCACACGGATGCTTGAAATGATCTGCTCATTTTCTACAAGGGAGCTCTAGATGCTTAAATCTACAGTGTAGGTGTCAGTAAACCTCTTCCTTGTCCAGGAATGATTGCTTAGTTTGTGCCTACCGGTGGTGGCCATCGGCACTTCTTTTCAGGGACAAGAACTTCGGAGTCTGACCCAGCGCAAAAGAGCGAACGTCAAACAACAAGAAAACAAACCTTTAGTAAAACAGTGACCAAGGAAGACAGGATGAAAAAGATCCTGCAAGAGTGAGATAAATAGACAGGATGTGAAAGAAATAAGTATGAGGTTGAATAAAGCCTAGACGGCCTTTGTATTTGCAGCTCAGGCACAACTGCTACGGAAAACTTGAAGGGCCTTCATTTAGTTTTGTACAACTAAATCACTGCCAAAAAAATAATCGTGGCCTCCTGGCTGTGAGTTGTGTTGCATGATGCATCTAACAGGTAGATGGTGTAAGACAAAGCCAGATGTTGATTGGACAGTGCATCATCTAACTCATGCACGGGCACTACCTTGGCCCAAATTTCGTGGCTCTTTGTCTACTAAAAAGGCTGTGTGCAAGGGAACACTGTATTTTTTTACATTAATCAGGTGCTCTGAATTTTCTCTTCCATCTTTCCTTTAGTTCAAAATCGACCCAGGGCTCCCTGCCATGAGCTATGTGTACCTCAATGAAGTGGGGATGGAAAGTAAGAGAGCCGACTGCTGACAGGGCTGCAGGAATTCGGTCAACATGAATTAATCCACTCTGGTGCAATAATTTGTCACTTCTGCTTTTGACAAAACTCTTATGTTTGTGTCTTTAAAAAAGATTGTGTGTGACTGCTGCACTACACGTTCCTGTGATCCAGAACTGAACGGGGAGGATTGGTTCCAGGTTTATGTGATCTGCAAGTGTTGGAGAGAATAAAAACAAGGCTGCTGCTGACTGAACTGCTGGGCTTTGACACTGTGTGATATACTGTTACTAGTTCTGCAAGCTTCAGAGCAAGGTTGGGGCTGGCCTGATGGATGAAGGTGTGTTGTTTCAGATCCCTGTAGAGAAGGGGAAGGCAAGTTGCTTTTTGTTTTCTTTTTTTCTCCTGTCCTACTGGTGTCCTAGCTCTGCTGAAAGCCACCAGTGATGGTGAGCTTGTCGGCCATAAAGGCAGGGATGCTGGTCATGATGACTTTCTAGTTGATGCAACTGGTTTTGAAGATGGAGCGGACCAGCAAGGGGAGTCACTGGAGTTCCAGCACAATGGAGATAATGTGGTCATAATCTTCCCCTTAAGGGGGGAAATGGTGTGGAGTCTGAGAGGCTGTGGAGATGGAAGTCGCTTACATCAGAGGCAAGAGTAGGATGCCTTGAATGGATGTTCGAACGCCACTTTCTTGTGGGAAGTTTACATTTCCTTTAGTAGGACAGCTGGTGCTAGGCTGTCTTTGTTTTCTTTATGAAATGTTCCATGCAGTTGGGGATGGTGTGTAGGGTGAATCAAATTGCCTTGGTGTTGGGTTAAAGTTGGTGTTCATTTCGTCCAGGTTCCTGCCATTGAGTCAGGTTTGAACTAGTTATAGATTGTTGTTGCTGGCAAATAGCAGGAAATCTGTTTTTTGGACAAATGCGTCAGGTTGGTGCTAGACATCCGGGTCTGGATGAGTAGCAGATAGTATCTGAGTATTTGTTAACTGAGAGAGTAATCTGCAATGTCAGAAACCTTCAAATAGAGCTGTTGTAGACAGTGTATTGATGAATTGTAATGCTCTTATGGCAAAGTCCCAAGTGTTTCTATATAGAGGATGAACATGATGGGGGACAAGGTGAAATCACAGGAGCGTCTGAGTTCTAGAGGTGTTCATATGAACAAATTGATGTCAGCTGGATAGATAGGAGGAGAAACAGTGAAGAATGTTGCCAGTAAATACCCTATTGTTGCCAGTGAACATTCCATTTGAGACTTCAGTACGTGGATGAAAGAGAGATGGTTGATGGTGAAGAAGGTAGCCAATAGATCCAGCAATAACAGAAGGCTGGGATAATCTTTTTTGTTGTCAAGATGGCATCATCCTGAAGCCACAAGATATGAAGCCGGATCAAAAGACACGCAGGAGATGGTTGACCTTCATATGATCTTGAACTTGAGCTGTTTTGATGATCAATAATTACCTTTCTGGGTTGAAGCCAGAAAGATGGTGAAATGGGGGTATATAATTCTATTAATTGTATACTTCGTCCTAAATTGTCAGCTATCTGTAAGTACCATTGGATTTAAAAAAAATTAGGTTTCACAAATTATATAACGGATAAAGTACCCTGGTCGTACATTATATAGAAATTACAAGTCACCCAGGTATTCCACAACCATATAGAGGAATGAGGCAGAAGGCTGAGTTCCTTTTTAAGGTTATATAACTTAAGGGTGACTTGCAATAATCTTATCATGTACGCCAGTGGAGACTTTGTCCCATATAATACTTGGGAACGGCATCACCTTTCCCAAAAACCACTGAAAACCTTGATGCATAGCTCTTTCATATGAAAGAGATACCAGGGTTGCAAACATGAAGAATAAAAATAAAACCTCTAGTGCAAAATTAAACACCAAAAACCTGTTAGTTATTTGTTGCAAAAAGATAATAGTGACAGATCTATAGAAGTCAGATTTGTTTTTTCTTTAAAAAAACAGCTCTGCTGGCTCAGAATGTGTAGAAACATGCAGCCATTTCCAGCTTTACTATAACGATCTAAGGAGTGCAAAAAATACATGTGCTTTCTCTGGTTGACTTGTAAGATAAAAAAAATAGAGCAGAAGAAAGAAAAGCAACATTCCCTTTTAGTTGTTTTAAACATTTGCTGTTTCAAACAGCTGCTTCAACTATGCTCTGGGACCTGACCTGTCTTTCACCTTGGCTGCAGGCTCTGGTAGCAGGCATTATAACACCAGAGCTCAACAGCAATACTATTAACGTTTAGTTATGACCTCTTTTCTTTATAATTGGCAACTGAGTGCATCACAAGTCACTGATTATAAAGAAATTAAATACTGTTTATAAAGGAATTACAGAATTCAATACATTATAAGAGAGGGCTATATTCTATAATAATAATAATAAACCTCTGACCGTCTGGGATGTTAAACAAAGGAGCAACACCAGATGATGTAGCTCAAGCTGATAGTAATTGTTCAGTGATCACTGACAAGTCATCACTGATATGTGAAAAACAATGACGAATGTTGTTCACCTATCTGATTACTTCTTATCAGAAAAGAGAGGAACTCTTTTATCTTCAGAACTATTACAGAGACAGCAAATGCAATTACATGTAAGCTTTTTTTAATCCTAAATTTCATTCTGAAATCTCAGTATATATAACGAGAGGTGTGCGAAAACGGCTTACTTCAATTTAAGTAAAGTATACAAAATGACTCAAAAATGACACATAATTACACGTAATCCATCTGCGGTGCTTTGAATTGAAAAATGATGCTGTAGACTCATTTTGAAATGAAAAATAGAGCTAAACAGCATGCTGCATTGGGCAAGAGTGCAGCCATTTTCATGAATCCAGCTTGGTCCTACACCGCTGTACTTCATGTTTCCCTAACACCCAATCTCATTCACCCCATTCTTGTTCATCTCTCCCATTTTGTCTACTTTATTTTCTTTTATTTATCACTTTGACTGCCCTTGTTCTTTTATTTCTCATTATTTGTTCCCTCTTTGTGCCAACCTTTTTCTCCCAGAGGCCGCCAGGATGTTTTTCAAGGTTTCAAGGCTTATTAAACGGTTTGGAATGTGGCACTCAGCTTTGCATGCCTAGACTTTTAACAAGAGGGAGTATGATAGGTGTTGGACTTTTTTACTTATGTAGGGTCATCCCCAATCTTTTTGCCTCCTGCCTCCTATTTTTCCTGACCTATTGCTGTTGGCTTTTGAAATCTGAGCACCTTACCACTGCTAACCAGTGCTAAAGTGCCGATGCTGTCTGTGTAAATTGTATGGTTGATTGGTTTATCCATGATTGGCATATTTAATTTACCAAGTAAGTCCCTAGTACAGTACACTAGAGGTGCCCAGGGCCTTTAAATCAGATGCTACTAGTGGGCCTGCAGCACTGGTTGTGCCACCCACATTAGTAGCCCTGTAAACATGTCTCAGATCTGCCACTGCAGTGTCTGTGTGTGCAGGTTTAACTGTACATTCGAATTGGCAAATGTAACCACTTGCCAGGCCTAAATATGTCCTATTTTATATGTCCTGACAGTGAAATACTGCTAAATTCATTTTTTACTGTTGCAAGGCCTGTCCCTCTTATAGGCTAACATGGGGCTACCTTTAAATATGATTAAAGTGTACAATCCATTTGGGAGCGGATGGACATGTGGAGTTTGGGGTCTCTGAGCTCACAATTTAACAATACATCTTTTAGTAAAGTTGATTTTAAGATTGTGTGTTTGAAAATGCCAGTTTTAGAAAGTGGGCATTCTTTTGCTTAAACCATTTCTGTGACTCTGCCTCTTTGTGGATTCCCTGTCTGGGTCAGTTTGACAGTTGGGCTGGTTGCACCTCTCACTAGACAGTGACACAAAGGGAGCTGGGGTGTAGTCTGCATTTCCTGATGAGCCATCTGTGCTAGGAGGGAGGGGAGAAGTGGTCACTCACACCTGCAAGGGCTGTGCCTGCCCTCACACAATGCAGTCCCCAACCCCCTGTTGTGTGTCTGGGGCTTGGCCTGGGCAAGGCAGGATTTCACAAACAAGAGAGATTTTGCTTTGACGTAGGCCTACTTCAAGGGCAAAATGGGTATTAGAAGGGCACCCAAAACCACAGACTTTAGAAAACTTCTGGAAACCAAGAGGAATCTCTGCCTGGAGAAGAGATGAAGAGCTGAGGAAGAAGAGCTGCCCTGCCTGTGCTTTGTGGAGCTATCCTGCAGTTGCTGCTTCTGCCTGTGCTAAAGGGCAAAGACTGGACTTTGTGTTGCCTTCCTTCTTGTGAGGATTTCCAAGGGCTTGATTTAGAGCTTGCCTCCAGTTGTTTGAAGTCTCAGGGACAGCAAATACTTCTCTCTGCCACTACCTGGAGCCTCTGTAGAGACTCCTACTCTGCCAAGTAGTGCCCATCCAATTCCTGGGACCCTGAGAAGAGAAGCTGGCAGCCCAAGAGTGAGAAATCCACACACAGTCCTCCGTGTGGGGAAAAGAGCGACGCAACTCCGATCTGTGGCTGAAAAATCGACACGCCGCCTGCTTGGCAGCTGAAAATCGACGCTCGTCTGCAACGTGACTGGAAGATCGACACCTGTGGCTGGAGAAACAATGAGCAGCATCGCTGATAGAGGCTGGTGCGATCGCAACCTCCGCTGCCTGGTTTTCGGACCATCGTGCAGCTGAATTTCTGATGCAAACACCACTGGGCATGTAAAAACAATGTAAGGCCTGCCCGGACCTGAGAGTGCTGACCGGATCAACACATCGCTCGCCAGCGGAGAGAAGAAACAAAGCACGCTGACCTGACTAAAGGAGAAACAACGCAAGGTCTTGATCGTGAGTGAAATCAACACATTGCGAGCCCTTTTTAAAACACACTCGCCCGTGTGGTTTCTTTTTTACGCACCCAAGGTACATTTTCATGCTAATAGTGTTAGTGTTGTGTTTAAAATTACATGAAGACTCTTTTTGCATTTTTTTGTGATAACTTGTGTATTGTGGATTTTTGTTGTTTTGGTCTTGTTTTGGTTAGATAAATATTTTCTATTTTTCTAAGCCTGTGTTGTGTCATTTTGTAGTGTTTTCATTAGGTTACTGTGTGTGTTGGTACAAATACTTTACACCTAGTACACTGAAGTTAAGCCTACTGCTCGTGCCAAGCTACCAAGGGGGTAAGCAGGGGTTAGCTGAGGATGATTCTCTTTCACCCTGAATAGAATGAGGGTCCTTGTTTGGACAAGGGGTAACTTGACTGCCAAGCAAAGACCCCATTTCTAACAATAAGAGAAGGGAGTACAAGCGGGGAAGGGATCGGGATCAAGGTAATATTGACCTCTCACAATGGACAATTGGCTTTGGCTGTTAGAAGGGCCTAAAACATCCTGACTAAGACTACAGGAATTCTCCATGTTCTGCTATGGAGAGAACAAGGTTTTTGCAAGTAGAACTTTTAACTCATTGGGGAGAACAAGGTTTTCACAATGAGTTAAAACAAATAGAACATGCAGCCCTGAAAGAATGGCTTGCATATCTTTCTGTGTATCAAAGTGACATTTTTTGCAATTTTCTCTAGGAACTGATCTACAATTCAAATATCCCCATTTCAAATATTCAGCATTTTTCTGGCTCATATTTTCATAGTGTGAACTAGCAGAAGATGGTTTTGTGAGGACCTCTTGGACCTGTGTTGGTTCCCCCTGTTGTTAGCTCCATTTAGCTTCATTTTTTTATATCATATTTTATTAGTTTTAGTAAGGCTGCTTTTAGCAATGACTTTTTGTATATTTTATCAGCTTGCTTTAATTCAATATATAAAGAACGAGCTGCTTGTTTAGTCAGCCTTTGCATGACCTATAATCAGTACTTTCTGTCCAATGCTAAGAACACTATACACGATATACTACTTTGGGTTCATCTTCCAGGCGACAGCTTCTAACATCTAGACACAGCATTACATCAAGACTGTGCTTCCAATACATTATAGTTAATTAAATAAGTGATGCACTGACCCAGGAGAGGCGGAAAGCATACTGGCCTTGATTGTCATGGGATTAATGCTGTTTGATATGCTGTTCTTCTGGCACTAATGTACCAGCCTCCAAGAGGATTGCCATTTACACCGCAAGCCAACTCCTGACACAGTCTTGAGGTATGGGGCTGAGGCTAATCCCTTAGATTGGGCAAGGCAGAAGGGTACACCCGCTATGCTCTTGAGAATAGATTTAGGGTTAGGTAGAGATTTTCAGAACCTTTAGAAGGCTTAAAATCACATTCACCATGGTTGGATTGTTTATCCTCTTTATCATGTTTATAATGCTGATCACTTTGCTTTGTTTCATCTGCCTATTTATCACAGCTCAAATGCTTTATGCTAGATTGTGATTGCTCCAATAAATGTATTAAAAGCTTAACTCGCATCTCTTTGTGTCTTATCTGGGCATGCATGAGTAATACCACAAAAGGGTAAGATCTGTTTCAATTACTTCCTGGGGAGTCAGAGTGTCATGTTCAGGTTGCCACAATCACTTTCCACCCCAGTTGATTTGGGGGTTCAGGTAAGGCACTTACCGTTCATAGTTTAGACAGTGAGAATGGACTCAGTCTCCCCCATTCCGAAGATCTGCTGTCCTAAAACGCAGTCCTATTATCATAGTAGGAACCGTATAAGAGTGGATAATCACAAATCCAGACAGATCATCGCAAAATGTGTCAGTAAGACTGCACAGTTTGTCTGCAATCATGGCAATATGTTATTTTGGCAAGTCTAAACAGAGTAGGCTAAGAAAACAGCAAAAAGGAAGATATTCAGTTGTTCTTTTTGTTTTGGCTGGAGAAGTAGGTCTCCTACCCAAGGCGTTATGTGAGAGGACAAGAGATTAAAATCTCCAGGAGAGGAAAAAGCTAAAGAATAGCAAGGCCAAAACCTCAACTTAGGAGAGATATGATATGGTGTCCAAAGAAATGCAGTTTCCTAGGGCAGCTTGATCTAAATCCATTATTTGCTATCAATTTTCAAAAATATGTCTAGGAATAATGCTTAAAAAAATGTAAAATTGCTCTTTAAAAACCTTAATGTAGTGTACCGTGTCACCTAAAAAAAGCTTATATAGGTTAATTTTGCTCTGAACACCATCCATCACTCAGATGTTGTTTAAGGGGACCAGGCCCACCAAAACATACATATGACCCTGGCTACAGGCTTACTTATGAAATTTCATTGTTTTAGAGCTGGTGGCATACCGCACCTACTTGCTTTTAACATTGCTGCCAAAACAGCTCAATATGTTTGGACATTTTTTGGGTAACCTGGATGAGAAAAAAATAGCAATATTGTAAAACTCATTGGCATGCAAAGTTTGCACCAGTTGACTGGTTTGTGTTCACCAAAATTCCATGATAATTGTGAAATATCAATAAATCTTCAAAACACTACTGATTAACAAATCTAATTTGTGAATGTTAAACGTATTCATGAAGTGGTTCCATGAGCTTAATTTCATGCATAGCAGATGTTGCAGGCTTTGAACTTAAGCAAAAAAATTCACACAGTGCTACTCCTCAGTATTCATTCGTTCCAGCATTTACTGACATGAGACATTACTTTCAGAAAAAATAAGCTTAAAATTGCTATTGGTAACTTTCAAGATCCAGACGAAGTAACCACATTTCTGAAGATACTCTACTTTTTAGATCATTACTCATTATGTACTTTCTAAAGCTTTGGAAGATGTGCCTTGGATGAAATAGGTAGACCAAAACACCTGAAATTCGCAAAATGGGTGACATGGTGGTCAATTTGTATAATAATGAGTGCCGGTGCCCAAAGCATGGCTCATAAGCCTATGGCCAGCACTATTAAATGTTAGAGCACTAAATACCAAAGCTATATATCTGTGAACCCACCTGAGGTCTCTTTAATACGGTGCCAGACACTCTCTGACTCTTACTTCTCCCTGCTTTATCCCTTTGTGATTGTGTTCAGTCTTTCTTATCCTCCTTCTTCCCTGTTTGTGTATTTTTCTCTCTCACTTGCTCTCGGCAAAACTACCGGTCCCCACAAATGAGAGCTGATGGCCCCCATCAGCAACCACTGGCTCAAATGAAGCACTGGGGTGACCTATGCCCTAGGAGTAATTTGCTAGAATATGCAGTGATGCTGCAATCACTAAATTACAGCTCATGAATTAAGATATAAAAAATTATACTTGATATTAATCAATGTATGCCAAAAGAGCAATTCAAAGCTATTTCAGACGACCAAGGTAAAGGGTCAAGCTAAGAATGTGTAGTTATTAGCAACAGCTTTTCTCTGTACACAACAGTTTCCATTCCACATTCAATTTGGGCAAAGCAGCCCAGCCAAATTTCAGCATGCAGTAATGGAAATCACACCATTGAAGGAGAAGTGTCTGAGGGAAACATAAGAACATAACTCTACAATATAAGTATCAGTCAGGAACACCTATTCGGGCCCCCACCCAGTGGCTGGGTTGGGGCCCAAATAGGTGTTCCTGACTGATGGTCCCTTTGATGAATGTGTGATTACAAGAGGCATCACCTCTACCCCAGAACAGGGGCTAGTTGCCCTTAAAGTGTAGGGTACTTCCAAATTTGAGTAAATACTCAGGTATTGAGTGTGTTGCAAATGAGCCTCTCACTAGTCAGGTAGGATAGATACTTCTTCATACTACACCCACTTGGGATCTGAGGCCCTAAAGAATGCCCCAGACCAGTTATGGCTTCATGTGTGGGCAGAAACATGTTGGTCGTTAGGAATATAGCAACGTAATCAGTCATTACACTAAAAAAAGTCCCTATCTTGTTTTTAATTTAGCAGCAGACACCACTATTTAAGGTGTGATTTACACTGGTGATCTGTTTGGAAATTTTATTTATACAATTGGATCCCTGTATTATCCAGAAAAAAATATTTAAGAACTCCATCTGGGTTCATTTAATCACGAGGTTGAGTCAGCCAAGGTGGCACTGTCCTACCTAGGTAGGGGTAGGTGGCCAAATGATGAAGCATGACACTATTATGTCTGTGAGACCACCTATTCTGTAAGGAGGATCCCCTAAGACAGGTCCCAAATACATGGTTTTCACAACCATGTCTGATCAGACTGGATCATGGCAATAGTGGTTCCACCACAAATTGGTCTGGTCTCGCATCCTCCCCTCATACTCCTTGTGTTCACAATATTATTGATTATACAACTCAATTAAGATGAAGAATAAGGAAATGACAAGAGTTTGCTCAGGTCAATCTAGAATAAATTCAGAGACACCAAAAATACACTTATGATAATGGGAAGAAATGGAGGGAGTCCCAGGTTAATGACTGGGTATTGGTTCTCCTTTCCAACACTGAAAATAAACTGAAACCTGAATGTCAGGACCCTTTAAGATTATCCAAAGAACTGGAAAAGTCACTTATAAACTCAAGATGTTCTCAAACAAGGAGCAGATATATCACATTAATTTATTAAAGAAATGGCTAGGACCGCTTCCAAAGGGTGTCCGTGCCATTCTTCCTACTCACTATGCTTGACAAACTACCTATAAGTGAGGTCTTGTCAGGCGCACAAAAGGCCACATTTTTCCAAACGTTAGAACAATTCCTACCAGCATCTCGGATGTATCTGGAAAAACCCATTTAGCAACCCATACCACCCCCTGTAAAGAAGTGGTAGTAGCTAAACAAAAACCATATCAAATTCCTGCCTTCCGAAGGCAAGCCATACAAACTGAGAGAACAAATGCTAGAAATCAGTGTTATTGAACATTCCAATAGCAACTGGTGTTTTCTTGTTGTGCTGGTTCCTAAACGTGACGGAAGGATACTCTTCTGTATAGACTTAAGAGCCGTAAATGACATTTCTAAGTTTGATGGATACCCAGTAATGATAAGTTAATAGAAAGATTAGGGGAGACCATATATATTACTACAATTGACCTCACTAAGGGTTACTGGTAGGTACCCCTCAAACAAGAAGACAATGAGAAAACAGCCTTCTCTAACCCCTATGGTATATTTCACTTCAAGGTCCTACCCTTTGGACTATATGGGGCTCCTGTCACTTTTCAGCGGTTAAAAAAATATTCTCCTAAAGAACCATCAAGAGTATTCCACTGCTTATTTAGATCACATAGTCATCTTCAGCAAAACTGGAGGGAACATACCAGTCACCTTCAGGCTGTGCTACACGAATTACAGTATGCCAACTTACACATTAATGCTAAAACATCTAGAGCAGCCTTTAGCGAAGTGAAATACCTTAGTTATGTTCTAGGGAATTGGTGTATGGAATTCCAAATGGAGAAAGTCTGAGCCATTAGTGAAACATCCTTTCCTAAAAGCAAGAAGAAAGTAAGGGCCTTCCTTGGACTCTTCAGATACTACCATAGATTCATACCTCAATATTCTGATATAGCTGGTCTGTTAATGGACATTCTTAAAAATAATTATAGAAACCACAAATTTAAAAATCACTCTCCCACCTACTGATAGCTTTTAACCACTTGAAGCAAGCTATAACCACCAGCCCGGTTCTAAAGTCTCCCAATTTCAAAAAATCCTTCCTACTACAGACCAATGCATCTCAAATGGGAATAGCTGCGATTTATCCCAATATATGACAAGGGTGAAGAGTAACAATAATGTTTATTCGGCTTAATTTGTTTCCCAGAGAACAAGTCTAACCTGTTATCAAAAAGGAATGCCTCAACATAAAGTGGGCCATAGAGAAGCTTAGATATTTCGTCCAAGGCTGCCCCCTTATCCTGTTAAGTGATCATGCTTATCTAACCTGGAAGTATTGCTACAAAAGCAATAATCCACGACTGCTATTGTGGTTCCTTTAATTACACCTCTTCCAGTTTGAGATTAAACATAGGAAAAGGAAAGACCAGGGTAATGCAGGTGTTACCAGATTTGGGAAACCTGAAGGGGGTGTGTCACAGTACAGGGAATGAGGAAGAAAACAGTAATAACTTACCCAAACTCCAAAGTCACTGCACATTCCCTCTACCTTTCTGTAACAAAAAGAAAAGAAGACATTTTACTTTTACAGGGCAGAGACCCCACCAAAGTAATAATAGACAGAGGACAAGGTCAGGCAACTGAGGTGGACAGGTTAAAGACAAACAAAGGGCTCCAGGTAGGGGGGGTGATAAGAAGGAGAAGGAGATTTTCTTAAGGGCACTGACTGGTTTGAAAGGAGAGAACACTGAAGTGGAAAGGGGTCCTGAGATGCGGAGCCCAGAACCAGGTCAAGAAGGACACCTGACATCAACTAATGTGGAGAGTGGTGATGCACAGAAGGGGTCGTCTGTTGCTGGGGGCGAAACCCACTGACAAGACCCTTTAGACCACCACACTCTAGGAGGAGCGTGAATATTATAGGTGCATGACTTATTACGGTTGTGGCAGGGAAAGGGGAAGGTGTCTACGTGTGTGTTAAATGGGTAGCCTACCACACTCAAATAATTCAAGCTAGACATATGGGAAAGGACGACTGAACACTATAACGCAGCCCTCTAATACAAAGCAAAAAGATTATGATAGTTTTGATTTACATGATTAGCTGTTTTCAATTGCGTAGGAAGATTCTCCATTATTTGTTTTTGGTTTTGATCGTACATCCCTTCCATGCAAGTAAAAGAAATAAGACAGAGAGAAGCTTATGGAAGACAACAAAATTAATATACATTCATGACAAAGAAAAAGAAGCAAAGAGAGGAAGACAGTCAATAAAACAGACAAAAGTGACAGTCTGGTTTTTATAGAAGAATCAACACTTTTCTGTGCTCTTTTTTTCTATTCCCAAGGGTGCTGGCAGTCCAAAGCCCGATTAGACCTGTTGGAAAAACAAAAGAGACCTTTCAAACACCAAACAACTGTAAAAAAAAGTGTGAATATCTCTTTAGGAATTGTCAACACTTATATTTTCTAGACACAAAATAAAAGAAAAATTCCTCCCTTAAGAATGGAAAGCGTTGTTTCTCTAATGGCATGCAACAGACACAAAAATATTACTGAGCTTATACTTTTAGTATATTTATATATGAATGCATGTGGAATTTCTATACAGCAAACCTACCAACCCCAGCAGGAAAAGACTAATCTTTGTAGTCAGATTGCAAATATATAATCACAGCATGGCAATTTTGAGAAAATATTCCTGAATCAATTAAGAAAACAAGGGATTCTAGTATAAAATCGTTAGGGATCTCCTAGAAGCAATTTATTTTTTCAGTTTTATACAGCACAGACTTTACTCTAAGGTACTGGGTTGATTTACATGAGCACTAGTTACATTACACAAGCACACATTAATTTTTGTTTTTTCTTAGGCATGGGGGGATTCAGTATGCTAGAGCATGCACAGAAATGGTGGTCGGTCTTCCATGGACCTTTTCAGAGTGCTGGGGGAGAAAGGAGTTAGCATCAAATTCACATACGCAATTCCGTGAAGCTCATATGGCTACACAAAAGGATCAAGACTCGGTATTGGAATGCAACAGGTTTTTCACAAATTAGTAATCATTCCAATATATGAGCATATCAAAAACAGATTATAATGATACAAAATCAGAATTGGCCAGCTGAAATGCTGAAACAAGTTCAGCCTCTTCAATTTAAAGCATATAAGAATTAGCAGTGAAAAAATTAAAAAATAAGAATTGTCATTCTATGAAAGAATTCAAGTATCTTCTATGCAGCAGGAAAAAGAAGAAAGACATCTAGTTAAATTCTAAACTGAATGGGGTTAGATTCAAATGTCTTGGGATAGAGCAAAGACAGGTGTCAGCATTGTAATACCTCAGTAGAGGTCTTCGGAGAGTAAACAAATCAGTGTTAGCATGATGTATTTCATTGTTTGGACAAGGGGTCTAAGAGGTCTGTACCTCTCGGAGTCTAAAATAATTCTACCATTCTCTAACAATGTGAGCACTAAATTAAATTGGAAAGTTCTAAGAGCATCCATCCTCATCTTCTGAACATATCATAAAAAAAACAATTATTTCTCCTCATGGAGTGCACTCACAACATGGAGTGGTTCTCCCATCCCACAGAACAATAACAAACAGATTGACCTTGATGTTCTTCTTCCCAGATAGACAATGAATAGTAGACACACCAAATTATCCTGACTGTGCCAAGATCTTCCAACTCAGCCTCTCTATCGCTAATGCACAATAATCTTTTCACTAGCTTAGTAACAAAGAATATGCACCTGCAAGGGAAAATTATGTACTGTAAAATAAAGAGAACACCTTTCACTCATTAAAAGGTAGGCCTGCGTATGCTAACTTAACAAGCCACAACTAACATGCAATTTTATTGAAACTGATAATATGTATTAAGCGCATGAATGCCAGAAGGCATCTTGGTGCTGGCATGTATCACATATAAAGCAAGGGGAGCTAATGAAGTCCATTAAGGCCTGCAAGACTGATTGATATATATGTATTTTTTTAAGGAGACGAACTGCTGTGTTCTGCAAAAGCTGAAGTTTATTTAAAAATTGCTGCTGAATGTCCTGATAAAGTGCATTACATTAGTCGAGTCTGGACAATACCAATGCAATCACCACAGATTTTTGCAAATCATGGGGAATGAAAGGATTACTTTTTCTCAAAGTCCTTAGGGGAATAAAACAGGCAGAGGTGAGATTATAAATCTGATCTCCAAAGGAGAGACTAGCATCAAAATCACTCCTAAGTTCTTAGCTTTTGAAACAGGAGTAGGAAGAAGGCCAAGAGACTGGTGCTACCAAGATGGGCTCCAAATGAAAGAGACCTTTCTAAAATGAAGGACCACCATTTTCTCTGAGTTTAACTTTAAACTGTTATATTTTAACCATTTGACAACTTCACACATGCAACTATTGAAATGGAAGACCTCCTCTACATTTCTGGAAATGGAAATAATGGTCTGGGTGTTGTAAGCGTGTAAAATTATCGAAAAACCAAATGATTGGATGAGTTTGGCTAAAAGGGCCACATAAACATTAACAAGTGTGGGGCTCAGTGATGACACTTGCGGAACACTGCAAGGCAGTGAGAAAGTGCTTTGATCTAAATTCTCCAAGGGAGACCTGCTGCTCTCTATCCCTGAGAAAAGATTGAAGGAAATTCAGAGCAGATCCACATACCCCTATATTGACCAGGTGGTCTAGGAGGACCGAATGACTCACTGTGTCGAAGGCTGCGGACAGATCTAAAAGGATTACCACAGCCTTCCCACCTGTGTCCATAATGGATCTTATCTCCTCTGTAGCCATTCCTGTACTATGATTTGTTCAAAAAACCATGTTGAGCTTTGTCCAGGATATAATTTTTGTTTAGGAATTCCAAGAGAGTGGTGCTTAGGTGTTTTTCAAGAATTTTCACCAGCATTGGCAAGCATGAGATTGGGCGATTGTTCTTTTCCCCATCAGAATTAAGAGATTTATTTTAACAACTGAAGTATGGAAACCTGTTTTCCATTCCATTAGAAACTGTCAGACTGTAATAATAGTGTGCACTAAAGAGGTAAGAAGAGCTGCTACCATCTCCTCTATGGCATGAAAGATGTTTGGAAGGCAAGGATCTGACAGAGCTCTAGATTTATTTTGAGCAATAAGCTCAAGCACACCTTTTTTAGTAGGAAGGGAGAACTCATGAAGCCCCTGTTTGCTTGACCCTAGTGATTCTTTTCCAACAATATCAATATAATTGTAGTAACTCTAGTCAAAATCACCATAAACTGCCTCAACCTTGCCTTTAAAAAAGTTGGCTAAATTATCACAAAGCAACTAACTGGGTGTCACTGAACTGGCTGAGCCAAAGCTGGATAGCATGTAAATTGTTTTTAAAAGTTTTCTTGAAGAGTTTTTAGCTAGATTAATTTTATCAGTAAAATACTGAGTTCACTCAGAGATTGTAAACTTTTTATAATACTGAATAAGTTGTTTATATTTAATTCTTTCAGTTAAATCATAGCTTCTTCTCCGCATCTTCTCATTTCTACGTAATTTCTGTCTAAAACCCCTAAGATTAAGAGAGACCCACAGTGCTGTTGGCTTAGATCTATGACTCTTAGTGAAACCTGCTTTGATAATGCTGAACTGATCCAATTAGCATACTTCTCTGCATCTATATTTGGATCATTCAACAAAGTGTGTTGAGAGGCCATTAAGATATCCGTAAGTTCATTTATATTGATTTTATGCCATGCCTGTGTTTTTATGATCTGCACTGTTTTGCTCGATGAGGAATTCGGGACAGCAGTCTTTAAACTGAAACACACAGCTTTATGGTCTGACCACATTAAGGGTAATATGGCCTTAGGATACACGTCAGGATGAATTGAAAAAATGCCAACCAGAACATGGTCAACCTTATGAGTAGCATCATTCACCAGTTGGCTAACAATAAAGCAGCTTAAATTATCCATAAATTGTTATGTATCTTTGTTGCTTAAATCTTCAAAAATAGAAGTTAGTCACCTGAGAGAGTATCATTTGCTTATTGCAATTAATTCACTTAGGGACCTTAAAACATTTGCCTTAGTGCGGGGAGCCTGTAGATAAAAGTTGAATTGTTTGACAGTTTACAACTAAAAGTGAGCACTTCACTGTCTGTGATGCTTATTAGCTCAAATAAAATCTTTAAATGACACCGGTGTACAAGTGCTAAGTTGCCTCCACTTTTAGCAATATGTCAACTCTAGTACTGGTGTAGCCCACTAGGACTGTGGAAATTCAATCTGGGTTTGATGCCACATCTGCCCAAGTCTCAGTTACAAGGGCTATATTTGGCACATAAATATCAAAATGATTGAAAAATTCATATTTGTGACTAATAAATGATCTAGCATTTCTTAGTACACAGCTCAGCATTTGTATGTCAGTGACTTGTGGCAAAACTGAATGGTTATCTTTGTTACATTCAGCAGCCAGGGGCCCAGTTTGACAAATAAAATAACAGTGTGCACAATGATAACTCTGTGCCCATGCTAATAATAATATTGTTACACACCAGTCACCTACCTTGAATACTGAGATGATGGAGATGTTCTTTGGAGTACTTCTGGAGTGAAAATTGAGCAGGTGTTCTGGCGCAAGTCACTGTCCAGGCACAGCCAAAAACAGGGTATCACCCTTCATCAGCCAGGATAGTTTGAATCTGTTGGCATAGCAAGCACTGGACACACGTCTCGGCATACCCTTCTCACTTGGGGTGACAAATGCAAAAGCAACAGATGATGGATGGAATGACGAGCAAATCAAACATTCACCCTCAGTCACAGATCTGGGTTTAATCCATCAGTTTTTTTGTGCTTGCCATGCCATTCCAGTTTGAGCCCAGCCATATGCAAATCAGTCTTGACCCTGTTCCCCATGGGAACAGTCCAGCCTGAACTACCAGGCCAGGTCTTCCCTAGACTGGAAACAAGCATCCTTGGACCGGTTTCAGGGTATCATCCTTTATCAGCCAGGCTAGATTGAATCTGGTGGCACAGCAAGCACAGGACCCATGTCTGGGTGCACCCTTCCCACTTGGGGTGACAAATGCAAAAACAACAGATGATGGATGGAATGCAGAGCAAATCAAACATTCACCCCTAGTCACAGATCTGGGTAAATCCATCTGTTTTTTTTGTTTGCCCTGCCATTCCAGTTTGGACACAGCCAGTGGAAATCAGTCTTGACCCTGTTCCCAATGGGAACAGTCCAGCCCAAACTGCCAGGCCAGTTCTTCACTGGACCAGAAACAAGCATACTTGGACCGGTTTCAGGGTATCGCCCTTCATCAGCCAGGTTAGTTTGAATCTGGTGGCATAGCAAGCACAGGACCCACGTCTGGGCATACTCTTTCCACTTGGGGCAACAAATGCAAAAACAACAGATGATGGACGGAATGCAGATCAAATTAAACATTCACCCCCAGTCACAGATCTAGGTTTGATCCATCAGTTTGTTTGCTTGCCAAGCCATTCCCGTTTAATCCCAGCCATATGCAAACCAGTCTTGACCCTGTTCCCCATGGGAACAGTTCAGTCCGAACTGCCTGGCCAGGTCTTCCCTGGACCAGAAACAAGCATCATGGAACCAGTTTCAGGGTATCACCTTTCATCAGCCAGGGTAGTTTGAATCTGGTGGCATAGCAAGCACAGGACCCCCGTCTGGGCACTCCCTTCCCACTTGGGGCGACAAATGCAAAAACAACAGATGATGGACGGAATGCAGATCAAATCAAACATTTACCCCCAGTGACAGATCTGGGTTTAACCCATACGTTTTTTTGCTTGCCATGCCATTCTAGTTTGGACCCAGGCATATGCAAATCAGTCTTGACCCTGTTCCCCATGGGAACAGTCCAGGCACAGTCAGGTACAGATGGGCTTTCCATTGGTGTGCCTTCGGCACACCTGCTGAGGACATCTGCTGCATGCCTGTGCATTGGCACTATTTTTATACTGAGTTGGGAACATAGCAGAGTCAACACTGAAATGCTCACCTGTTCTTGCCACCCAAAATGGCAGACAAAAGAGGGAAGACTCGATTTGCACACTGCTACAGAAAAGTGCATCTTAGTAAGCAAACGTGAACTCTAACAGGCTCTGTATAATTTCCCCAAATTAAACAAAGCATGCTTAGTTAAAAACCCCAGTATTATACAAAAATGTTTGAAAAACACCAAAATATTTAAAAACACACAAATAGCAGCAATTTCCAGATACAATACACTGATTAACGTTTGGCTGAGTGCAGACATCTAAAAACGATTGAGGGACAGCAAAAATGCATTTCATGAGCATGTCAAGCGCTCAAGAAATATCTGGTGCTTTTACCAGCACACCCACGCATCAGCCCTATTTTTATCCTGGGTTGGACACATAGCAGAATCAACACTGAAATGTTGAACTGCTCCTGCTCTTGGCCCACCCGAAATGGCCAACAAAAGATGGAAGATTTGATTCCCACCCTGCTAGAGAAAAGTGCTTCTGAGTAAGTAAACATGAGCTCAAACAGGATCCATACAATTGCCCCAAAATAACCAAATATGCTAAGTTAAAAACCCCACCATTATATAAAAATGTAAAAAAAAAAAAATATCAAAACACCAGAATTGAAGCAATTTCTAGATGCAATACAATGATTATCGTTGGCTAAGTGCAGAAATCTAAAAACTATTGAGAGACAGTGAAAATGCAATTAATGAGCATGTCAGGTGCTCAAGAGATATAGGGTGTTTTTTAAATATTCAGTTGCAATTTGATGTCATATAAATGCAAAGCATAAGCAATAAATCATGAACATATGACTATGGCTCCTTTTGATAAATGCAATATTTCAGAATACAAGTGTAAGTATGATTGATAATTACAACGTTTTGTTAAAGCTCAACATTAGCACACACACCTATAAATGAAAACACTAGTTTCGACAATGAATGCACTTTAAATAATGCAGTTTGGTGCTTAATTTTAAATTAATAAGATTAAGGCACACAGTGTATATGATATCAATTACATTGTTAGATTTCTTCAATAACATTTAGGGATGCAGCCGAAATTACACTGTTCCACTTCACCCTCTGACGATGAATCACGTCATCGTAACCTAGATAATCCCTTATCAGATGGGTGAATCATATCTTCATGAGTTTAATAATTGTTTATCTAGTTTCTTCTAACTATTTCATTTATTCCTAATATCTACACTGACTCTTCTCTAATTCAGTTTCTTCCCTCTTTCTCTTCACTCCCTTTTTTGCCTTTAGTCTCCTATACACCTTAAAAGTCACAACAAAAAATATTGCACACAGTAATTATCACAAGTGGTCTCAAGAGAGAACCTACTATTCCACTTCCCAAATTTCCAAACTATCTGCCAACGGCAGCAAACCGATTTGCAATACCTTCACATGCACATGTATGTACAACATTGTTTAACCTTTATTATCCTGCAGACTCCGTCCTCTTTGGCGAGCAGAATCCAACGCAAGACGATTCTGCAAAATCATCTCATATGGCTACTATCTCAGTCTCTCCAACCAACAAGGCTCCTTCTGTACTAGTGGACAGTTTATCAACTATGGTAGATATTTAAAATCCCATCTATGGAATCATTGCACCAAAGGTGTCTCCTACAACTTCTCCAGCACTAACACCTCGTGTAGGCCTAAAACTCGTTTCCCACACAGGATCATTAAAATGCTACACATGATATATCTTTGGGAAAACCATGCCTTGAAAACACACACCATATCATCCCTTGGGTAATTCAAAATAGGCATGCTCTCCACAAATAAACTAGATTCCAGGTGTAATGGGCTCTTCTGCACCCAGGAACAACCTTCACTCCTTTCCACAAACACTGTGCCAACTGTAGGCCCAGACGGAGTTTGCGTGGTTGCGATACACAGATCTACGCGAAGTGACAAAATAACTGCCGTTTGCGGAGTTCCACGAGTGGGGATGTTTCTTGTCCTGCCGTTTGCGTGAGATCTTACTTCAATGGCAACAAAAAAGTGCATTCTCTCGCTGGAAGTCTCACCCGAATGCCACCAGGTGGTTTGTATGGGCGTGGCCATCTTTGCTCTGTTATGGTGCTGGGGCCTACTTTGAATCCCTGATTAATCTTTTGGATCCTACATCTATAAAACGTATTTCCCCCCGTTTTTAGTTTTTATCTTACCTTTTGTCTTGATGTTGGTGTATTTTACGTTTTTCGAAATGTTTTGTGTGACTTTTGTATTTTTTTAATTCTCTGCTTTACTTTCTTATTTTTTTCCTTCCTTCCTTTTTTTATCTTTCTTCTCTCTTCCCCGCAGTGCTCAGTGCCATGGCAAAGTAGGGGAGTGGCAGCCCCGAACCACAACAACCAGCTGCCTTTCTTGTAGGCAGCATTGCTGCAAAGGGGTGCAGTGCCAATGCCATTTTCTCAAGATGGAGGTGGCAGCACTAGTTTTTCACAAGCAGCACCACCTACCCTCCACCCTTGCAGCAGGCAGCAGGCCTGAGAGTGGGTACGGCCTACGGGAGATGGTGCGCTGGGCTGTGTGATGCAGCTCTCAGGTCCGGCGCACCCAACAACAGCTGATGCACCAGTGGACCGACATCCAAAATATCAAGACATGGTGTGCCCCATTGGTTTGTTTGTGTAAAATATCAAGACACACCTGCTCAACCTGCTAGGCATGGAGGTTGCAGGGCTCAGTGAGTAACTAATAATTACTTCTTAGTTGTGTTCTATGCTAGTACTTCTTTCCCAAATTGCAAGCATGCTGCTCACACACAGGTAAGTTAAGTTTATGTTACAAATATTATGTAATTGTTATCTAGACAGGTGCTCAGTGCTACTTAATCGTTCTTGTTGGTGCTCGCATATGCTGATTATTTAGGAACTAATGCATATACTCCTGTGTCATATCACTAAGATAGTGTTAGTTATTAGTATTAGTGAGTTAGTGCGTTCTCTCACTTCTCTGTGCCTTTATTTTTTGTAGCTTGTACAGTGCCAATCGATTTCCCAGTGATTTTTTTTGCATGCATGCATTCATCTATTGAAAAATGCAGACTGAGTTGGCCTGTCAAAGTGGGTTGAGAGATTGAGAATGAGATGAGAAGCAAAGATTATTCATTGCAATTTATTAGTAATTCCAAAATGTAGTTTAGGAAATTGTGAATAGGGTTAGGTATAGGAAATTTGGAATAGGATGGTCCACGATACTAGCACTATACAGGCGATCTGATTTATAAAAGTTCAATGTTACCGCATTTGCCTTTTCCTGCCAAAAATATTTTTGAAGAGATTATTAACTGTGCCACTAATCTTTTTTAATTTTAATTTCTTTAGCTCTTACATCAGCATGCAAGGGGAAGAATAGGGCTGGTCAGGCGGGTGAGGGAGCTGGAGGTGCCCCCTCCACAAGTGCAGTAGCACATGGCTCTGCTGGCCCCAGCAAGTCCTCCTGATTCAAATATTAATATTGATTTTCCTAACTTTAACCTCCACATTTAGAATTATTTGTTACCTTTTTACTATGCCTGTCTCCTAATATATTTCCAACTCCTCTCCGATTTATCCAGTTTCCAAATTCTTCTTATCCCTGCATTATTCTATTTACTTATTTTCTATATTTCAAGTTCCTGTACTTTACTTCAAACTGTCTGTCTGTACTAGTCTGTCTGTAGCTTCCTTTCATCTGCTTTGTCTGTAAGATTTCCCTATCCCCTTATATATCTTGTGGACTGGTGGTACTGTAAGACTCAGAGAACCCATATTAGGTCAGGTACTCTACTGTGAAGATTGCATGCCCAAGTAAGGTTTTCTATGCATGTTTGTTGAAAAGGGTTTCTTTTTCTTGCTCCTGCTCAATCAGTAAAATTAGAGAATGGTCATGGTCATGTTGGACCCCCCATGTTGTGTATGTATTATTATTATAGTATACCAGCAGTTAATGACAGTGCATCATGGCTAGAAGTAGGAGGAGGATGGCCCGATTGTGTTTGCCAACCAAGACCAATTCTTTCACCCTTATTTTTCTCTCCAAAAACTCAGATTCATCAATAGTTCTGCCCTCCATTACAAAAAGTTTTTGTTCATCTTGATAACTTGGCTTTTCAAAAATTGTCAACCAACTAAATGCCCAACCTGATATTTTGAAGATACTGTAACCAAATTGTAGTGATGTATCGTGGTTGTATTTTGCTATTAACAAAAATAGGGAGAGGTGTATCTGGGATCTAAATTGTGTAATGTTTTTACTAGCCACACCGACCACCAGTGCTAGGGCCAGCAATGACAGCACCAGCACAGCAGACATGGCAGCTGTCAAAGGGGGTCTCAGTGGCAGCAGTGGTGGGTGGTGTCAAGTCACATTGCTTGCTTATTGATCATTAGTAATATTCTCACTGCAAGGGTGTACTAGGGTTGACACAGTCATGAACACCCCACTTTAGCAGTTACAGAGGGAGTTGATTATTTAATGGTCTCTTCTATCTGTAACTCAGCATGCAAAGGTTCATAATTAATTTCAACTATGATGGGTTGATGGAAAAGAGAAAGAAGGATAGAAGGAGAAAGGATCGGTGAAATATATTGTGAGTGAAAGGATGCATGGGCAAAAGGATGCATATAGGTGGGTGATAGGATGCACGGATGGGTGAAAGACTGATGAAAGGATAGATGGGTGAAAGGATGCCTGCCTCGGTGGGTAAAAGGGTATATGTGAAAGGATGTCTCCCTGGGTGGGTGAAAGGCATCCTCAGGTGGGTTGGATGGGTGAAAGGATGCATGGGTGAGTAAATCGATGTAGGTGAAAAGTTCATTGAGAGCAACATTTAGAATCTGGATGGATATATGAATGGATGGATTTCAACGATGAAAGACTGGATGAGAGAATGTAAAGCGTGTTCTTTGCTTGTGCCACACTTTTCTGGCTAAGTGATGGCTTCCATAACGGATTTATGTCTGTTCAAATTTTTACCTTTCAACATTTGCCAACCACAGTGACTCACTACTAGGCAAATCTTAGGCACATGATGATGATCAGTAAAACATCTACCTACCCTTTCTAACCCCTCTAACTTACCATGCAGTACAGAGAGTTAAGATTCCTTTCCTTACTGCCAAGCAAATGTATTTTGTTGGTAAAAAGTAATTACAAAGTGTGGTGGGGAGGAGGAGGCCAGGGAGTAAAGGGGGACTAAGCAAGTCCCTTGAGTTTTGCAGATGTGATAGTCTGAAAAAAGTGCCAAATATAGGGGGTCATTACAACCCTGGCGGACGGTGTTAAAGTGGCGGTAAAACCGCCAACAGACCGGTGGTAAAAAAATGGCAATTATGACCGTGGCGGAAACCGCCAACAAAGACAGCCACTTTAACACTCCGACCGCCACGGCGGTACAGACAAACAGCTTGGCGGATACCGCCAACAGACAGGCGGGACAATGTACCGCCCACAGTATCACAACCTACCAATCCGCCACCTTTTCCAGGGCGGATTCACCGCGGATAAAAACACGGCGGAAGCAGCCATTTAAAAGGGAAAAAGTTCACCTCTACACACTCCACGAGGAAGGAGGGCACCATGGAGCCGGAACTTCATATTCTTCCTGCACTAGTCTTCCTGCTCCTATACGACGATCATCAACACCGGCGGCGAAGACAACAGTAAGTACTGCACCTACGACATAGGGGAGGGGGAGGCAAAAGACAGGGACACACACACGCAACACCCCCACCCCCACCCGACCCTCAAACACACCAATGCATATCCAAACATTACAGTAACAACCCCAAACCCCCCCGGAAGAATGCAAAGACAAAAGGAAATGAGTGGAACCATTGTAATATATCAAAATACAGTAACCAAATATATACAGATATATATATACACATTCAACAAAATATACATCATGATTAGTAGTGCAGGTAATGCACCATTCATTGTCCATAGACCACTGGGCCCAAAATGCATGGGCGAGGCCCACACCAGATACCTGATCAAAACGGAGAGAACACTGCCGGGGCATCAAATAGAAATACAACAGGCACCTCAGGGGGAAGGGAAGGGGGGGCACCTCAGCCGGATGAGTGCACCATGCCAGATCCACGAGGGGGCTCCATGCCCATTGATGTATCCTGGGGAGTGCAAAGCCACAGTCTCTCAAGTCTCTACAGTGGGTGGTTTGCCCACTTGTCAATCCTGGGGAGTGCAAAGCCACAGTCTCTCAAGTCTCTACAGTGGGTGGGTTGCCCACTGTTCCATCCTGGGGAGTGCAAAGCCACAGTCTCTCAAGTGGATAACAGTCTCCACAGGTTCTGGAGGGGGACTGGTGCCCAGAGTGCTTCATCCTGTGAAGGACAGATGGAGTCGATACATGTCTCCACTGGTTCTGGAGGGGGACTGGTGGCCAGAGTGTTTCATCCTGTGAAGGACAGATGGAGTGGATGCATGTCTCCACTGGTTCTGGAGGGGGACTGGTGCCCAGAGTGCATCACTCACCCTGTGACAGTCCCAGTTGCGTCACTGCCCCTGCCACCCATGGGCTAGCGGTGCTTGCGTTGGCGGTCTTTGCCCTGTTCAGCGGTGCTTGCCCTGTTCAGCGGTGCTTGCCATGGCGGTCTTTGCCCTGTTCAGCGGTGCTTGAGTTTGCAGTTTCTGACCTGTTTGGCAGTCTTTGCCCTGTTCAGCGGTGCTTGCCATGGCGGTCTTTGCCCTGTTCAGCGGTGCTTGAGTTTGCAGTTTCTGACCTTTTCAGCGGTGCTTGCCCTGTTCAGCGGAGCTTGCCATGGCGGTCCTTCATTGTCCAGCTGGGCTGGGGCTGACGGTCCTTCAATGGGCAGCTGGGCTGTGGCTGCCGGGGCCCTCCTGGGCAGCTGGGCTGTGGCTGGCGGTGGCCTTCTGGCCAGTGACGATCGGGCTGCCCTCCTGGGCAGTGACTCTGGCAGTGGCCTCCTGGCCAGTGACGATCGGGCTGCCCTCCTGGGCAATGACTCTGGTGGTGGCCTCCTGGCCACTGATGATCGAGCTGCCCTCCTGGGCACTGACTCTGGCGGTGGCCTCCTGGCCAGTGACGATCGGGCTGCCCTCCTGGGCACAGACTCTGGCGGTGGCCTCCTGGCCAGTGACGATCGGGCTGCCCTACTGGGCACTGACTCTGGCGGTGGCCTCCTGGCCAGTGACGATCAGGCTGCCCTCCTGGGCACAGACTCTGGCGGTGGCCTACTGGCCAGTGATGATTGGGCTGCCGGTGGCATTCTGGGCAGCGGGGATGATGGCGGTCTTCTCCGCCGTGCTGCTCCTCCCAGACTTTGGAGATTTCTTCTGCCCCTTCCCCACCTTGGGAGGAGTCACAGCTGAATCGACACTCCCCCCGGAACCCTTGTGAGCGGCTTTGCTGGCTGGAGTCTTCACCCTCTCCCGCCGGGCACTGTCCAACTTCTGGTGCTTCACAGGGGGGGGACTGGCTGTGCTGTGGCTCTGTGTCACACTGGCTGTCCTGGTGGCCGGTGCACTCCACATACCTGTAACAACAGGCACCACTGGTCCCGGAGATTTTTTGTCTGAGGTGCTAGTACGGGACCTCTGATTGGGAGGGGGGGGGAGAGGTCAAGCTTGGTCAGGAAAATTTTCCTAGGAACACTGGGACGGGTAGCTGGAGGGGGTTTGGGAGTGGAGGAAGAGGTAGTGGTTGTAGGAAGTGTATGTTTGGTGACTTTGGATGAAGGTGCATGCACTGGAGGCTGTCGTGAGGTGGATGGCTGTTGGGTGGGTGTGTGCCTGCATTTGTGTATCTTGGGAGGGGGCGTCACAGACACACTGGGAGAGGACACAGGGGACGTGTAAATGGTAGTGGGGGTGTTGAATGCACGTGAGCGTGGTGTGGTGGTGGGTGTGCTGGTGCGGGACGTAGTGGCTGTAGAGGTAGTGCATGCAGGTGAGAGTGTAGACACACTGGGAGGGAGGAGGGAGACGACGAGGAGGGGGACACAGTGGAGGCAGTGGATGTTGGTGTGTCTGCATGTGTGTGATGCTTGCGTGAGTGCCTGTGGGATGTGTGGTGCTTATGTTTGCCTGAGCTTCCCTTGTGTGTTGACGTGTGTGCATGCTGGTCTGATGGTGTGCTTGGGATAGGCTGGGGTACAGGGGATTGGGTCTGGGTGGAAGAGGTTGGAGGGGGGAGGCTGGACACAGGGACAATGGCTGCCATCAGTGCACAGGCCAGAAGAGAAGGGGACAGGGGAAGAAGAGAAGTCATTACCAAGTGCATCGTCGAAGTGAGTGGCCCACATCCCTAGCCTTGCCATGTGGCACATGCATTCACAGTCCTTCATGCACGCAGAACTGTGCCCCCTTCCTTCTTACAACCAGCCCTCTCCACACAGGCATAGCCCATACAACGTGCTCCCTGTGTATTTACCTGTTGGTCTGGAGGACCGTAGAGTAGCGTGTACTGGGGGAGGACCCCGATCCACAAGCTTCTCCAACTCCCTCGCAGGGGCCCTTTCCCCAGACGCACGAGCCATTGTCTCTTCCAGACCGAGGTCACAGCAGCACTTGCAGTGTAGGTCCTCTCCTGTTGAAGATCAGGTATCGAGTGATTGAACAGCTAGAAAATGGCGGTCATGTCCGCAGCAGTCACGCCCGTGGCGGTGCGTACCATCACCGCCGGAGTACATCGTCATTTGCTCCTGGGACCCATAGGGTCCAATGTTAACCAATGCAGCATTGCGCCCCGGTCTCCGAACGCCTACCGCAACAGTGTACGGTGCCAGCGCAGTTACCTCACATCCCATTGTCCCACTTTAGAGGTCAGGCAGCCGCCATTTCAGGGGCCCACATGGCCTAATTACCAACTGCGTCACACAAACCTAGGCCTTGTCGCACAACACAAATACAGGCCAGATTCTGTGTATGAATGGTGATCTATTACATACCTCTGAGTTGTTTGACTCTGTGGTCGCTGTTGTCCTTCCTAAGCACCGTCCGCTGGGACATGTGAGGAGATGGCGGAATCCTCCGGTGTACCGACTGCTGGTGGACCTGTTGACAATGGAGGAGTGACATTTGATCATCATCTACAGGTTTGACCGTGCCACAATCCAGGAACTGTGTATCCAGTTGGAGCCAGACCTGATGTCAGCAATCCGCCATCCCACAGGGATCCCCCCTCAAGTGCAGGTGCTATCAGTGCTCCATTTCCTTGCAAGTGGCTCATTTCAAACAACAGTGGCCAAGGCATCAGGGATGTCCCAGCCTATGTTTTCCAACGTGTTGTCCAGAGTGTTGTCTGCCCTCTGAAACACATGCAGAGCTACATCATTTTCCCTCAGGTGGAGAATTTGGCTACAGTTAAAGGTGACTTCTATGCCCTTGGACATATCCCCAACTTCATAGGTGCCATTGATGGGACCCATGTAGCTCTGGTCCCCCCCCCCACAGGAGTGAACAGGTGCACAGGAACCGGAAGAGTTATCATTCCATGAATGTACAGAGGGTATGTTTGGCAGACCAGTACATCTCCCAGGTAAATGCTATGTTCCCTGGCTCTGTGCATGACGCCTACATCCTGCGGAATAGCAGCATCCCTTATGTGATGGGTCAACTCCAGAGGCACCGTGTGTGGCTATTAGGGGACTCTGGTTTACCCAACCTGTCATGGCTACTGAC
The DNA here is from genome assembly GCF_031143425.1 of Pleurodeles waltl. NCBI lineage: Eukaryota > Metazoa > Chordata > Amphibia > Caudata > Salamandridae > Pleurodeles > Pleurodeles waltl. Next base: position 525,611,067 of record NC_090442.1, read on the forward strand.
CCCATTGAGGAATCCCAGGACCAGGGCAGAGGAATGCTACATTGAGGCCCATGGGTGGACTAGGAGGGTGATCGAACGCACCTTCGGCCTCCTGAAGGCCAGGTTCAGGTGCCTCCATATGACAGGTGGTTCCCTATTCTACTCACCAAGGAAGGTGTGCCAGATCACCGTGTCCTGCTGTATGCTTCACAATCTGGCTTTGCGACGACAGGTGCCTTTTCTGCAGGAGGATGGTCCAGATGACGGTGTTGTGGCAGCTGTGGAGCCTGTGGACAGTGATGAGGAGGAACCAGAGGAAGAAGACATTGACAACAGGGACTCAGTTATCCAGCAATATTTCCAGTGACACACAGGTGAGAATACATTCCTGCCTATTACAAGTACTTTCACACTTCTACCTTTATCCTGTCTGTTGATTTCAACCAGTATATGGTAACTGAGTTGTACATTTCCATTACGGTTTCACAGGTGTTGTTACCAACGTGTGTCATCTGCTTACATTCCTCATGGACTTGAGATGTGTGACATAGGTATGTTGACATTACATTTGGGAACGGATTTTGTCACTGTCATTGCTAATACACATTTTCAAAATCACAGACTGACTCCAGATTGTTTTGTGCTTCAAGGGTGTTTATTGAAGTGCTAAATATTGGAGGGGAGTGGTAAAATGGTGAGAGGTGATGGTGGAGGAATGTCCATGGCAGAGTCCAGTCTATTAGTCTCACAGGTGCACTGCCCACATGGGATAGGAGGGGGAGCTGAGGCAGTTCTAATATGGACAGGGTTACAAAGGCGGGAAACGGGCGGCAAGGGGGAGACGCGGTGCGCAGGGAAACAGAGATTTAGGACCACAACCTGGGCAGAAAAAGGTGAGGGGAGCAGTACAAGGCAGCAAAAGGACGCAGGAATAAAGCAGCGGTCAGCGGTCTCACAGGGGCTGCGTGGCGGTGAGGGGAGCGACCTGCCTGGTAAACAGCCTCGAGCGGCTGGTGGTCCTGGAGGAGGAGGAGGCAGCTGCCAATGCCCAGGACCCCAGCCAGCCCCCAGCATCTCCAGCCTTTCAACACTGGTGCTGCAGCCCACCACCTTTCCATCGCTGCTACCCCCGCAGACTATGCATTTCAATGCTGCATCTTGTACAGGTTGGCACGGATAGAAGCCGGGCAGGCACATATGGAGGGGAACCTGAAAAAGCTCCTGGCCCACCATTAGTGCCCTCTTCTGCCCCTTTTCATCCTTTGTTTTGGTGGGTGGGACTTGTTGTTGGTGGGGAGGGTAAGAATGTATGATAGTTGGGACCTGGACAGTTGAACTTTGATAGACACTTGATTTTTTTTTAACATTGATTGGGCACATTGAGATTTATTTGGGGAGAGGTGTGTATGTGAGTTGTGGGTGGAAGGGGTGGGTTTTCTTATATTATTGTTATGGTTAATAAATATTTATTTTATGTTATTTATGCCTCAAAACTTGTTTGGGGTGTTTTACTTCGCATTGCTGCCTTTTAGCGCAACACGTTTTAAAAATCTGTTGATAAATGAGCTTGAACGCTCGGGTCACCGCTTTGGGCAGACTGGGGCATTGTCGGCGGCGGGGCGCCAGTGCCTGGCTGAATGAGGTTTGGAGGATGGAGGCACATCCTATGCTTCGGGATTATTCCTTTTATTCAGCTGCGACCAAGAAGTATGCACGGCTCAACCTTTTTCTGGCCTGGCAGGAGTTCCATGGATGTAGGCCGGGTGGGTTCTCCGGGCTGGCGCTTTAGGTATTCCTTGCTCCAGAGTGAGGCAACGGTGGAGTCGCTCCGGCGTGTGATCACGGATTATCTTAGTTTTAATGACGATGGGAGCACCTGTTTGGAGACTGTGTGGGAGGCTCTGAAGGCGGTGGTGAGGGGTGAGGTGAAGGCGCTGTCCGCTAGAGATAATAAGGCAAGGAGAGAGATGAGGGAAGAGCTGGAGCAGAGGGTGGCTGTACTGGAGCGTTCCCATAAATCCACTGGCGCACCTAAAATCTGGCGGGAACTGGAGAAAGTGAGGCAGCAGCTGAAACGGCTAGATTGGGACAGGGCGGAGTATGTGGTAGCGCGGCTCAAGCATGAATATTACATTGGGAGCAATAGGTGTGGGAAGCTTTTGGCGCACCGGTTGCAAGCACGGCGTGCAGCGTCGACGATAAAATTGGTCCGTTCCCCCTTGGGAAGGGAGGCGTGCACGAGTGATCAGATTGCAGAGGCGGTTGTGGAGTTTTATCGGGGGCTATACACGGCCGATGAGCGGGACAGTGTGGCTCTGGATTCTTTTCTGGAGGGCATAGCAATCACTCCTCTCGGCGAGAGCGAGGTATCTTCCCTGGCCCAACTGATAAGGGTGGAAGAGGTCATATCAGCGATTTCACACCTAAAGGTTGGGAAGTTCCCTGGCCCTGATGTTTTTACGGCACTTTTCTATAAGACCTTTTGCGTGGAACTCGTGCCGCTTTTGGTGCGGCTCTTCAACTCATTTTGGACATCGGGGGCCCTGGTGCCTAGTATGTTGGACGCTACCATTGTAGTTATCCATAAGCCGGGGAAGGACCCAGAGGAGTGCGCCTCATATAGGCCGATTTCGCTCCTGAATATAGATGCTAAGCTACTCACTGGATTTCTCGCCCATCGCCTTAATTTCTAAATGCTGGGTCTTGTCGATCCGGATCAGTCAGGTTTTATACCACACCGACAATGTAGTGACAATACGAAGTGTCTTCTGCACCTGTTAGACAAAATAGATAGATCCCGCAGGGAGGCACTTTTCCTTTCTATTGATGTAGAAAAGGCGTTCGATAGGGTTCACTGGCCGTATCTTTTCTGGGTACTGGAGCGTTGCGGACTGGGCCCCGGTTTTAGGTCTTGGATACAATGTATATATCGGTCTCCTAGGGCGGCAGTCCGGGTTAATGACATGCTTTCTTTGCCGTTTCCTATCAGGCGAGGGACTCGACAGGGATGCCCACTCTCTCCCCTCTTGTTTGCGCTATATATGGAACCCCTGGCGCAGCGTTTGCGGGACAGCCCCTTGGTCTCCGGTGTGAAGTTCGGCGGTGACCACCATCTCATTACCTTGTATGCAGATGATGTGATCCTTACCCTGGCGGAGCCCACGACTTCGCTGCCTGCGCTTATGGAGATAATTGCTGAGTTTGGCCAGGGTTCTGGATTCCGGGTGAATATGCAGAAGTCTCAGGTCCTTGGTTTGTCGGTAAGCTCAGAGCATGAGGAAGACTTGAGAGCTAGATACCCCTTTCTTTGGTCGTCTTCATGGCTTTCCTATCTAGGGGTTGATTTGGCGCCTTCCGCTTCAAAGATGGCGAGCTTGAATTACACAAAGTTAGTTTGTGAAGTGCAGCGAGACCTGGAGTCCTGGGGGAGACACAAACTGTCCTGGCTGGGTAGGGTGGCGGCGGTGAAAATGACAGTCTTGCCGCGTATACTTTATGTGTTCCAGGCACTTCCTCTGACTCCACCGCCTCGGACGATAGCGACTCTTCAATCGGCGGTTCTGAAATTTGTCTGGAAGGGTCGGCCGGCGCGTCTCCCGCGACGGGTTTTAGATCGCCCTAAGGGGGAGGGGGGGCTGGCTATTCCCTGCCTTTTGCGATATTTTCAGGCGACGCAGTTGCGTTTTCTTTTAGAGCCCACTTACTGAGAAACATTGGTGCTTTATGGATCAGGCAGTGGCGGGCTCTCATATATGGAAGGAGCCCTGGCTCCGGGGTCGGCACAGGGCAGGGGGACTCTACTCTTCACGGGAGCAAAGTTACGTATTTGGGACGCGGTGGCTTGTCGATCGGGGCTTACATCGTTTCCGTCTCCGATGACCCCCATAGGCGTGAATCCTGATTTTGAGCCTGGGCTCCATGTGGAAGGCTTGAGACGGTGGTACGAAGGGGGCTGCAAAAGGGTGGGGTGTCTCTTTGATGAGCAAGGAGTGATGTCCTTTGATCAGATGAGGGAGGCATATGGCTTGACAAAGGCGGATAGACAGATGTACTATCAGATTTGGCACTGGGCCCTGTTGCTGGCTAACAGCGCATTAATAGATAGGCCTCTTACGCCGTGCGAGAAATGGCTGTTGATGAAGAAGGATGATAAACGAGTAATTTCAGACCTTTACCGGCTTCTGCAGTGGGAGGGGCATCCACCTAAGTCCAAGGGGCAGTTGAGATGGGAGAGGGAGCTGGAGAGGGAACTTTCGGATGAGGAGTGGGACAGTATATTTTATAGAATACACCATATGGCCTATAATGCAGCAGGGATGGAGACAGCATGTAAGGTGGCCTCCTACTGGTATTATACCCCAGCAAGGATACACGCATGGGACCCCAGCAAGTCTAGCCTCTGTTGGGGAGGGTGTGGTGGCACAGGTATGCTTGTGCATTTACTTTGGCATTGCCCCAAGCTCAAGCGACATTGGGAGAGCATTTTAGATGATATTGATACAGCGTTCCATACTAAGATCCCTAGATTTCCATTGTACATCCTGCTGGGTTTGGCCAACCCCCTCACCTTTCCCCTGCGATCGCTAAAGGGGCGGCAGATGGCCCTGGCCCTCAATGCGGCACTGCAACTGATTCTAGCTTTGTGGGGTACAGATAGGGTACCGACATACGTGTCCTGGCTTTAGAAGCTGTGGTTTATCCTGGCAATGGAAAAGCTTACTTTGGCCTCTCAGCAGCGGGTGGATGATTTGGGCACACAGTGGAGGCCGTTCTTTTAGATTTTATCAACAGAATTTACAGAGTTGACATGCCCGGCTTATCTGAGAGTTTTGGGGCTGACTTGAACCTTGGTCAGAGTGCCTGTTTAGAGAGACTTTCGGGGGGACTGGGGCTATATGGGAGGGGTGGGGCAGGGGAGCGGAGAGACGAGAGGATGACATGGACTCTTGAAGGGAAGCACTGTTGGTGTGTTATTAGTTATATGTATGCTTGGTTTACCATGTACGGAGCTCGCAGCTTAAAAGATTTTTGTGCGTTAGCCATCTGCTCATTGGATCGCAAGGAGGAGGCTGGTGGCGAGGTCCCTTTGGGCATTAATCAGGGATTCAATGGAGGGACTCCTGTATGCCGATCTGGAGCTTCTCTGCCGCGGTGGTGCATTTTATCTGTCATGCTGCAATGTGCGGTACTTTATATGTTTATATGTTTAAATCAATAAACAGATTTGATCCATAAAACCTGTTGACTGTGTGTAACAATTGGTTATGTGGTGCCCTTATCCTACTACTGTCCTAGTCTCTGCACTGCAGTCTACAACTATGTTGACCCCCAAAGGAGTGGGGGGGAGGCTTGCCATTGCCTATTGGCTAAAAGTACAACAATGTTTCATAGTTCTCTTACCTGAATAGATGAAGCAAGGGCTGAATGGTGTCCCAAGGTGCCACAGTGGTGGTAGCAGCAGCATGCTGGAGCACTAACACTGAAAACATCAGAAGCAAGGCCCCACTCCCTCCTAGGTGACCTCAAACTGTAGGATTAACCAGAAGCACTATTCACCGCAGGTAACTGAACTGAAATAAAAACTTAGTTAGTGGATTACATATTAATATATCAAAGCTTTACAACCAAGTGAGACTAGCCTGCTACACAACAAAGAATATCTAATAGAGAATATATCATAAGCAAGGCTAAATTAAATTATTCCAAATAATGGTGAGCTAGTATTTCAATTAAAACCAAAGTAGCAAAATACTGGAATTGTGATTTGTGAAGTGGACTCAAACTCTGAAGTGGACAAATGTGAGCGTTTGTGCAACAGCAGCCCAGTCCCTGAAAGATAATGCTGGGAAATGATGTCCTTCAGAAAATATTGATCACTTTTTATGCATGGGTGGATACATGGGGCAAGTGTAGGTTATATATTGCTGAAGATCCTGCAGTGAGTTGGTGTTGTTTTCACCACATCCACCCCACCAAGTGTGTAATCAATTAATGGTGTTAATTATTAGGTCACACCTCAATAAATCACACGGCCCAGTAGAAGAGGGTTAGTTATTTGATGAATGGGAAAGGGTATTTAGGGAAAGGTGTGACAAAATTACAAACACTGCACAAACACAATATTCATCTGGGCAATGATCAGCAGCCTGGGAGGAAACACAGGAATGAGTATGACACAGTTAATTTGGATGCATTGCAAAAAGTCAGTCAGCCCCAGAGAGACCCAATTTATATATCTAAATGTTCTGTCACCTAGGTTTAAAAAATAGTAAATACAAATAATGTTGCAATGAAGCAAACACACATAGGACCTGATTACAACTTTGGAGGAGGTGTTAATCCGTCCCAAATGTGACGGATATACCACCAGCCGTATTACGAGTTCCATAGGATATAATGGACTCGTAATACGGCTGGTGGTATATCCGTCACTTTTGGGACGGATTAACACTTTCCTCCAAAGTTGTAATCAGGCCCATAGTTCTAAAAAAAGATTATTAAAAGAGAAATTATACTGTATTGCCAGATTGGGTGATACATCTGCATTCTTCTTGGATTTCCCTGTCAATCTTCAGTGCCTGCCTGGATGAAGTAGTCCGGTAAGGTAAGCATGAGTGTTTATGGGGATTTTGGCTTTTGTTCAGAAGAAGAGAAGGCCTGTGGATTGTAAAATAGAAATACTTTTCATGATATTGTAGAATCAAGAAGAAGGATATAAAGGAAGTTAAGCTTCATGAGGAGTAGTTTATCAAGAAGACTCAAAGGAGGCGAAGTAAGAGCATAGTACTTTGCAATCATTCATTTTATGACTGATGTGCGATCAATCAAGTGAGAGGAATTATAACAACCAACAATCAAAGACAAGTGGCTGCATATAGCGGGCTGATCAAACTTGCAATTGTCATGACGAGCATCAGAATAATAACTTTTAGCCTAGAGCATGTGTATAACATGAAGATGTGACATCATCACTTGTCTGCCTCCAGTTACCTCCAACAACAAGACAACAAACTATGTGACCCAACCACATAGTTTCAAATTTGAGCCAGCCAGCACACACACAAAGCAGCATTGCATTTCCCAAATCAAGTAATCAATGCACCTCTTACGGTCCACAGAGTTGAGTCGGTCTCTTAGAGTCATCATCATCACTATGTTGGTTTCTGCGAAGTTGACAACTTCCTTCTTCTGGCAATTGTTGAAGTTGTCAAGTAATGTCCTGAGTCCTTCCATCATCCTCCTGACTCCGAGTAAAGATTATGTTCATCTCCGTACCAACTCCTCGTGAGAGTCCCGACCCAATTGAGAGAGAGCGACTTGTAGTGCAATGCTGTGATGAACTACAAGAGAATCATTGAGTAATTTTTTGTGTAGACTAGATGTATGTGTGTTACCTAAATGGGCTGGTCAGGTCTTTGAGGAGTGTGAACCAGGAAACAAAGCAGTATGAAATCAGCAAACAATTCTTGCTAAGTGTTTAAGGGGAAGGAAAAAAATCGCCTTCAGGAAAACAATGATCACCCATTAGGCCACCAACATTGTAAATCAATCACAAACACAATCAAGCATTTTAACTATAGCTAAACAATAAATACCCACTCTCACTGTCTGTCACCACATGAATCATCTCAACATTGAAACAAGAATCACTCATATATCACTCACTGGTGTACAGCATTACTTACCTGCTCCAATCAAGCATGATAGTACATTGCTGATCCTCTTCGACTCACAGCACACACATTGGCAAGTCTAAGTTGTAAATTAAATATTCTGAGGCAGTCCTGCTCGGGGATAAAATAAAGAATAGGCATAGGATGGAGACAGGCATTGAATCTCACTGCACACTGCTCCAACTCTAATCCGTCTAAAACGATGGTGCTTCATTAGTCAGTGAGACACAAACAAACAAAATAATAAGGTTCACCTGGATAGCTATATTATTTGTTTACTTTTTTTTTTCAAAGCAGTTTGCCGATAGAAAGTTCCATGGTGGCCCAGGTCTACTCAGTAGTCAGGGAAGTAGAGTTTGTCCTCAAACTCAGGTGGTTTCCCTAGAAACTGGTCAGCTGACACACTACCATGACCTGAGTCTGACCAATCACTCTCACCCACCTTCGGCCATACTTCAGGTATGCTGTAATTCGGGCGTATAAAGTGCCGATTCATTTTGATCATGGTCAACCTCTCGAAATTTTGGGGTAAGAGACTGGTCCTTCTCACTGTGACAACTGCACCAGCTGCACTGGACACACACTCAGCAGACACAGTGGCTGCAGGGCAAGCCAGACACTTTATTGTCAGTCTTCTGAGCACTGGCCATTGGCGCCTCTTCCCATACAAATACACCAATGGGTTTTGATCCAGATAGGCCTCCATTTGGTCACACAGATAGGCCTGGATCATCCTCTCAATGGTCATTGGTGCTCCACCTTGCTCAACGTCGTTTGCCTTTGCCTCTGCATTGCACTTAAGCCCTGCTTTTAGAAACCAATCAAATGCAGATTTTGGGGCTGCTGCTCCTGTTCCTGTTGTTGCCGGTGTTGGTTTTGGCTGCTGTGAGCCAGCAGCAATGTCCATAGGCTCTATGGCAGTTGTAGGATGCATTCCAGAACTTCTGTCCGTGTGTGGGCCTCTAATTCGCAGACGTCCTTTCTCTAGGTCACTGGCTTGCTCAGCAATCTACGCCGTGTAGATAAAACATTCCTGTCTGAAAAAGGACTGAAAGTGGCCAGTAGTTGTTTGCATTATGGGTCACGAATTGTGGCACAGATGTAATGTTTGAATGACACAATGGCCCTCATTAAAACCCTGGCGGTCGGTGTTAAAGCGGCGGTAAGACCGCCAACAGGCCGGCAGTAAAAAAAATAGAATCACGACCATGGTGGAAACCGCCAACATAGACAGCCACTTTAACACTCCGACCGCCACGGTGGTACAAACAAACAGCATGGCGGTCACCGCCAACAGACAGGCGGAAGACAATGTACCACCCACACTATTATGAGAGGCCAATCCGCCACCTCTTCTGGGGCGTAACCAATGCAAAAAAAAAACACGGCAGAAACAGGACTTGGAAGGGGAAACACTCACCTCTACACAACCCACGAGGAACCAGGACGCCATGGAGCCAGAACTCCAAATCCTGCCTGCAATAGTTTTCCTGCTCCTTTACCAGGAGCACGAACGACAGGGGCGACGACCATGGTGAGTACTGCACCTACAACACAGGGGAGGGTGGAGAGAAAAGAGAGTGACACACACACGCAACACACAACACGCAACACCCCCACCCCCACCCCCACCCTCACCCACAACAACACACACACCAATACATGCTGCAACATTACATTTACATCCCCCAAAACCCCCCTGGAAGAACGCAATGACAAAAGGAAATTATTGTAACGATTGTAATCAATAAAAATCCATAAGTCAAAACTTGAAATACAGTATAAACAATTATGTACACCAACTATACAAGTCCGGATAGTGCACCATTCATAGTTTGTGGACCACTGGGCCCAAAATGCATGGGCGAGGCCCACACTCGGTACCAGACATCAAACGGAGAGAACACTGCTGGGGCATCAGATCGAAATGAAACAGGCACCTCAGGGAGAAGGGGGGGCACCTCAGCCGGATGAGTGCACGACGCCAGCTCCACGAGGGGGCTCCATGCCCATTGATGTATCCTGGGGAGTGCAAAACCACAGTCTCTCAAGTCTCTCCAGTGGGTGGGTTGCCCACTGCTTTATCCTGGGGAGTGCAAAGCCACAGTATCTCAAGTCTCTCCTGTGGGTGGGTTGCCCACTGCTTTATCCTTGGGAGTGCAAAGCCACAGTCTCTCAAGTCTCTCCAGTGGGTGGTTTGCCCACTACTTCTTTATCCTGGGGAGTTCAAAGCCACAGTCTCTCAAGTCTCTCCAGTGGGTGGGTTGCCCACTGCTTTATCCTGGGGAGTGCAAAGCCACAGTCTCTCAAGTGGATGCCTTTCTCCACTGGTTCTGGAGGGGGTTTTGTGCCCAAGTGCTTCATCCTGCCAAGGACTGAGGTACTGGATGTCTTTCTCCACTGGTTCTGGAGGGGGCTTTGTGCCCAGAGTGCTTCATCCTGCCAAGGACTGAGGTAGTGGATGTCTTTCTCTACTGGTTCTGGAGGGGGCTTTGTGCCCAGAGTGCTTCATCCTGCCAAGGACTGAGGCAGTGGATGTGAGTCTCCACTGGTTCTGGAGGGGGCTTTGTGCCCAGAGTGCTTCTTCCTGCCAAGGACTGAGGTAGTGGATGTGAATCTCCACTGATTCTGGAGGGGGCTTTGTGCCCAGAGTGCTTCATCCTGCCAAGGACTGAGGTAGTGGATGTGACACTCCACTGACGGTGGTGCAATATGCAAGCTGGCCAAGCTCCTGGAACTGACCACCAGCCTCATATGACTGACCACTGGGGATGGCAGCCATGTCTGCGGTGGTGCCACTGGCTCAGGATATCGCAGGGCTGCTGGAAGTGCTGGCGGCGGTGTCAGTAGCGGCGGTGCTTGCAGCAGACTCTGTGCCATCGGTGCTTGCGGCGGACTCTGTGGCATCGGTGCTGGCGGCGGGCTCTGTGGCATCGGTGCTGGTGACACTGGCAGCCCTGTTGCTTGGCGCACTCCAAAATCCCGCTATTGCTGGCACCCCTGTGCCCGGTGATGTGGTGGCTGAGGTGCTGGGTTGGGACCTGGAAAGGCGGGCCCTAAGGGACGGGAGGGAGGGGAGCTGTAGGGAAGAGGTCAATATTTGATAGGAAAAGCTTTTTAGACACACTGGGACGGGTAGATGGAGGGGGTTTGTGAGTGGAGGAAGAGGTAGTGGATGTAGGAGGTGTACGTTTGCTGACTTTGGGTGAAGGTGCATGGGCTGAAGGCTGTTGTGAGGTGGATAGCTGTTGGGTGGGTGTGTGACTGTGTTTGTATACTTTGGGAGGAGGGCTCACTGACACACTAGGAGAGGACACACGGGATGTATGAATGGTAGTGGGGGTGGTGAGTTCACGTGAGTGGTGTATGGTAATGGGCGTGCTGGTGATGGAGGTAGTGGCTGAAGATGTAGTGCATGCAGGTGTGAGTGGAGATAAGACAGGGAGGGAGGAGGGAGACGTGGAGGGGGGACACAGTGGAGGCAGTGGATGTTGGTATGTCTGCATGGGTATGATGCTTGTTTGAGTGCCTGTGGGTATTTGTGGTGCTTATGTTTGCCTGAGCCACCCTTGTGTGTTGAGGTGTGTGCATGCTGGTCTGATGGTGTGCTTGGGATAGGCTGAGGTACAGGGGATTGGGTCTGGGTGGAAGAGGTTGGAGGGGGGAGGCTGGACACAGGGACAATGGCTGCCATCAGTGCAGAGGCCAGAGCCTGAAATGCTTGCTGTTGGGCTGCCTGGCCAGAATGAATGCCCTCCAGGTATGCATTTGTTTGATGCAACTGCCTCTCTACACCCTGGATGGCATTCAGCATGGTAGACTGCCCAACAGCGAGGGATCTCAGGAGGTCAATAGCCTCCTCACTGAGGGCAGCAGGGCTGACTGGGGCAGGGCCTGAGGTGCCTGGGGCGAAGGAGATGGCCACCCTCCTGGGTGAGTGGCCACAGGACACATGCTGAGGGGCTGCTGGGAGGGCGGTGCTGGTAGGGGGGTGGCAGCTGTACCTGTAGATGCAGTGGGCACAGAGGGGCCCGCCACCGCAAGGGAGCTCCCATCAGAGGAGGAGTCAGTGTCGCTGGTCTCTGCTCCTGTCCCCACCGTGGAGCTCCCATCGCCCTCCGTCCCACTGGTGACTTCAGACTCCGTTGTCTCACCCTCCAGGGCCATGTGGGATGCAGCTCCTTTCTGCTCCGGTGGCACTGCTCCTCCGCCTGATGATGCTAATGCACACAAGAACAGGGAGAATACAAAAAGGGGGGGAAGAAAGAAGAAAGACATGTTTAGTGCATGCAATACCGCTACAGTTGGCAGACACTACAGACACAGCAGCCCTCTGCACTACGCCATGCACTTAGAGTACCCTAATTAATCACAGGGACATGGGGTACAAGGCCTATGCCCGATTGCTGCACACATCAATCAATCAATCAATCACTGCATTTGTAAAGCGCTCTACATACCCGCGAGGGTCTCAAGGTGCTGGGGGGGTGGGTGCTACTGGTCGAAGAGCCAGGTCTTGAGGAGTCTTCTGAAGGCTAGCAGGTCCTGGGTCTGTCGTAGTATGGTGGGGAGAGTGTTCCAGGTCTTGGCGGCGAGGTAGGAGAAGGATCTGCCGCCGGCTGTGGTTTTTCAGATGCGGGGGACTGTGGTGAGGTTGGCTGAGCGGAGGCTTCGGGTGGGGGTGTGGAAGCTGAGTCGGTTGTTGAGGTAGGTGGGTCTGGTGTTGTGCAGTGCTTTGTGAGCGTGGATCAGGAGCTTGAAGGTGATCCTTTTGTTGACGGGGAGCCAGTGCAGGCCTCTCAGGTGGAGTGTGATGTGGCTGCAGCAGGGGACATCGAGGATGAGTCGGGCCGAGGCGTTCTGGATGTGCTGGAGTCGTCTCAGGAGCTTGTTTGTAGTTCCTGAGTAGAGTGCGTTCCAGTAGTCGAGTCTGTTGGTGATGAGGGCCTGGGTAACGTTTTTTCTCGTGTCGAGGGGGATCCATTTGAAGATCCTGCGGAGCATACGGAGGGTGTTGAAGCAGGACGCGGAGACGGCGTTGACTTGCCTGGTCATGGAGAGAGTGGAGTCTAGGATGACCCCCAGGTTCCATGCGTGGTCCGTGGGTTCCGGGGCTGTGCCTAGTGACGTGGGCCACCAAGAGTCATCCCAGGCTGATGGGGTGGGTCCGAGAATAAGGACCTCCATCTTGTCTGAGTTCAGTTTCAGTCTGCTGTCCTTCATCCAGTCGGCTACGGCCTTTATTCCTCGGTGGAGGTTAGCTTTGGCGGTGTGGGGATCTTCGGTGAGGGATATGATCAGCTGGGTGTTGTCGGCGTAGGAGATGATGTTGAGGTTGTGTTGTCATGCGACGTGGGCGAGGGGGGCCATGTTGATATTGAACAGTGTCGGGCTGAGGGAGGATCCCTGTGGGAAGCCGCAGATGATCTCGGTGGTTTTGGAGCGGAAGGGTGGGAGGCGGACGCTCTGGGTTCTGCCGGAGAGGAAGGATGTGGTCCAGGCCAGGGCCTTCTCTTGGAGAATGAGGGCGGCTGTTTCTCCTTTGTCCATCAGGGTCCGGATGTCATCAGTGGCGGCGATGAGGGCGGTCTCGGTGCTGTGGTTACTGTGAAAACCGGATTGGGAAGGGTCCAGGATGTTGTTAACTTCGAGGTAGCGGGTCAGCTGTTTGTTGACAATCTTCTCGGTCACTTTTGCCGGGAAAGGGAGCAGGGAGATGGGCCGGAAGTTCTTGAGGTCCTTGGGGTCCGCCTTGGGCTTCTTCAGAAGGGCGTTGATCTCGGCGTGCTTCCAGCTTTCTGGGAAGGTTGCTGTCTCGAAGGAACAGTTGATTGTTTTCCGGAGGTGGGGCGTGATGGCTGCGCTGGCTTTGTTGAAGACGTGGTGAGGGCAGGGGTCCGATGGGGATCCGGAGTGAATGGAGTTCATGGTTTTGATGGTGTCTTCCAGACGGTCAGGCGACTGGTGCGAGTGGTAGTCGCAGGGGTGGTGGACTCGGTGGTGGGTGCGGGGGGTCGGGGTTGAAGCTGTCGTGGATGTCGGTGATCTTGCGGTGGAAGAAGGTGGCCAGGGAGTCGCACAGGTCTTGAGATGGCGGGATGTCGTTGGTGATGGATCTGGGGTTGGAGAGTTCTTTCACAATGCTGAAGAGCTCTTTGGTATTGTGTGCGTTGTTGGCTAGGCGGTCCTTGAAGGCGGTCTTCTTGGCAGTCCTGATGAGTTGGTGGTGTCTGCGGGTGGCGCTCTTGAGGGCTGTGTGGTTGACTGGTGTTTGGTCGTGGAGCCATTTCTTCTCCAGCTTCCGACAGGTGTGCTTGGAGATCCGGAGGTCCTCGGTGAACCAGGCGGCTTTCTTGTTGGTGTGGTTGGTCGTTGATCCACTGTGTGAGGTTGGTCGCAGCGGTGTCTGGGTCGGTGGGGTCGGTGGGTGGTCTCAGGGCAAGGGTGGTAGTCAGTTGGTCCTCGGTGACCCTGACCCAGCAGCGGCGGGGTAGCTGTTGGGTGCGGTGGTGTGTGGTGGGTTTAATGAAGGTGAAGTGGACGCATATGTGGTCTGGCCAGTGTGGTTCGGTGGTGTGGTTGAAGGAGACGTGGGGGCTTGTGGAGAAGATGGGGTCGAGCGTGTGTCCAGCGGTGTGAGTAGGTGTCGTTACGAGCTGTTTGAGTCTGAGGTTGGCGAGCTTGTCGATCAGGGCGGTGGAGTTGGCGTCGTTGTTGTTCCCGAGGTGGAAGTTCAGGTCCCTGAGGAGGATGTAGTCCGTGGAAGCGAGGACGTGGGTGCTGATGAGGTCGGCGATGGTGTCACTGAACTGTGGGCGGTGTCCGAGAGGCCTGTAGATGAGAGTTCCTCTGAGGGTGGTGTTGGGGTCGGTGTGGATCTGGAAGTGCATGTTCTCGGCGGTGGTGAGGGTGTCATCGGTGTTCGTTGAGATTTTGATGGAGTCTTTGTGGATGATGGCGATTCCTCCTCCCACTCCGTTGGTGCGGTCTCTGCGGGAGATCTTGTAGCCCTCTGGGATGGCTATGGCGATGTCTGGTGATGAGGTGGCGTTCAGTCAGGTCTCCGTCAGAAAGGCGACGTCGGGGCGGTGGAGTATAGGAGGTCCCAAAGTTCGATGGCGTGCTTGCGAGCGGAGCGGGTGTTGAGGAGGATGCAGCGGAGGTGGTTGGGTTCTCTGGCTGGTGGTGTGGAGGGTTGGATGCTGGTGAACCTGCAGTTCCGGCAGGTGAAAGGCCCCTGGGTGCGTTTCGGGGTGGCCCGGTAGCAGGGGTGATCTTGTCTGGTGTTGAGTGCGTGGAGGGTGCTTGCATCGTAGTGCAGTCTGGTGTTGCGGGGGGTGCGGGTTCCAGGGGTTCTGGTGCTGGGTGCGGTCCAGGCGCGGACGGGCCTCCATATGAGGGCAAAGGGAGGGAGGAGCACCTGGGAGGTGGGAGCGGGCGGCCAATGGGAGTGAAGGGGGCGGGCAGCAGGGGCTCAGCGGCGAGGGAAAAACCCGGGGAAAACCAGGGGAAAAAACGTCGGGAAAAGACGGCGGGAGAGGGACAACAGAGCACAGGGGTACAGAAAGCAAAACAGAGGGGTACAGAATGAAAAAACAAAGTGGCACAGAAGCCAAGCGCAGGGGTACAAAATAAAAAAGGGAGCGAGTAGTCAGGCGGCAAAAGCGGCAACCGAGGTTCAACCCACAGGGGGCTGCGTGGCAGATGGGGGGAGCGACCTGCCTGGTGACAGGGTCAACACATGACACATGGAAGTCACAGGAGCTTGACTAGGTGTAGATGGCTCTTACCAGTTGTGGTGCCACATAGCCTGCCTCACAAAGGGTCATTGCCTACAAAACTCGCCCTGGCCTAGGGTAACCCACTGCCCACCTCCCCCACCCAGACACCTCGTAATGCGTGCAGAGTCAGATGAATGTGACGGTACTCACCCCCTTGTGGCTGCTATGAAGGCCTAAAGCACCCATCCAACTCCGGATACGCCACCACCAGGATCCAGAACATCAGGGGTCATGGTGCGACGGACACCCTTCCCACGTTGGGAGGCCATCCCCAGCTGGGCCTCCACCGTCTTATTGCTCCAGCGGCGAATGTCCTCCCATCTTTTCCAGCAGTGGGTGCTCCATCTGTGGTGGACCCCCAGGGTCCGGACGTCCTTCGCGATGGAACGCCAAATATCCTTCTTCTGGTGGGCACTGACCTAGAGGAATAGTACAGGGGAAAAGGATGATCTTTAACCGTACGGACCGTCACAGTCATTGGCCCACATTCCCACCCTTGCCCTGACGCACATACACTAACCGTCCGCTCATGCAGGCCTCAGTCCCCCCCGTATCTTCCATCCACACCACTCCAAACAGGCATTGCCCATACAGCATGCTCACAGTGTACTCACCTGTTTGTCTGGAGGACCGTAGAGTAGCGTGTAATGGGGGAGGACCCCATCCACTAACTTCTCCAACTCCTCTGAAGTGAAAGCAGGGGCCGTTTCCCCAGACACATGAGCCATCGTTGCTTCCAGACTGAGGTCACAGCATCAATTGCAGTGTAGGTCCTCTCCTGTCGAAGGTCAGGTATCAAGTGAGTGAACAGACAGAAAATGTCCGTCACGTCCGCAGCAGTGTGTACCATCACCGCCGGCGTACATCGTCATTAGCTCCTGGGACCCATAGGGCCCAATGTTAACCAATGCAGGATTGCGCGTGGGCTTCGACCGCCTACCGCGATGGTGTACAACGCCAGCGCAGTTACCTCATATCCCCTTGTCCAACATTACAGGTCAGGCAGCCACCATTTCAGGTGGCCACATGGCATTATTCTTAAATGCGTCACACCTATCTTGGCCTTGCATACACACCGTGACAGGCACATTGCGGATTGACAAATGTGTGCAATAAATTCTTTTTTTACTACCTCAGTGTTGGCTGACTCTGTGCTGGCTGTTCTCATCCATAGGGCACGTCCACTGGGGCAGGTGAGGAGATGGCGGCATGCTCCGGTGTACAGACTGCTGGTGGACCTGTTGACAATGGAAGTCAGACACATCATTATCACCTACAGACTTGATCATTCCACAATCCAGGAACTGTGTGCCCAGTTGGAGCCAGACCTGATTTCAGCTATCTGCCATCCCACAGGAATCCCCCCTCTAGTGCAGGTCCTATCAGTACTCCATTTCCTGGCAAGTGGATCTTTTCAAACAACAGTGGCCATTGCATCAGGGATGTCCCAGCCTATGTTCTCAAACGTGTTGTCCAGAGTGTTGTCTGCCCTGCTGAAACACATGTGCAGCTACATTCGTTTTCCCTCAGGTGGAGGATTTGCCCAGAGTGAAAGGTGACTTCTATGCCATGGGACATATCCTCAACATAATAGGTGCAGTTGTTGGGACACATGTGGCCTTGGTACCCCCCCAAAGGAGTGAACAGTTGTACAGAAACAGGAAGAGCTACCATTCGATGAATGTGCAGATGGTGTGCTTGACTGACCAGTACATCTCCCATGTGTACGCCATGTTCCCTGGCTCAGTGCATGACGCTTACATTTTGAGGAATAGCAGCATCCCTTATGTGATGGGGCAACTCCAGAGGCACCGTGTGTGGCTAATAGGTGAGGACAAGGACCCTGTACCCTGTGAATGATTGTCTGGGGTTGTCCCTAAGGGTTAGTGTGTGTCTAACAGTTGTCCCTCGACATTTGCAGGTGACTCTGGGTACCCCAACCTGTCATGGCTACTGACCCCAGTGAGAAATTCCAGGACAAGGGCAGAGGACTGCTACAATGAGGCACATGGGCGAACTAGGAGAGTGATCAAAAGGACCTTCGGCCTCCATATGACAGGTGGTTCTCTCTACTACTCACCAAAGAAGGTGTGCCAGATCATCATGGCCTGCTGTATGCTGCACAACCTGGCTTTGCGATGACAGGTGCCTTTTCTGCAGGAGGATGGTCCTGAAGGAGGTGTTGTGGCAGCTGTGGAGTCTGTGGACAGTGAAGAAGAGGAGGCAGAAGAAGAGGATATCAACAACAGAAACAGCATGATCCAGCAATACCTCCAGTGAGACACAGGGAAGAAGACATCACTGCCTCCTACATCTCATACAATTGTTAGACCTATCATATGTCTGTCACTTTCACCCAGTGTATGGACCCTGACTTGTCACTTTGCCTTTCCATTTCACAGATGTGGGTCCCACTGTGTGACCTCTGCTATATTACCTCATGGACTAGAGCAGTGTGACATAGGTATGTTGACAATACAATGGACATTGCTATTTTCCTTAGTTATAGCAAATACACAGTTGTGAAAGCACAGACTGACTCCAGATTGTTTTGTGATTCAAGGGTGTTTATTTAAGTGCAAATTAGTGGAGGGGGTTGGGAAACGGTCAGTGGTGATGGAGGAGGAATGTCCATGGCAGAGTCCAATTATTTGTCTCAGAGGTGCATTGTCCAAGGATAGGAAGTGGAACTAGGGCAGTATAAGGATGGATAGGGTGACTAAGTGGGACAGAAGGATGACATTCAGGGTGGTCTAATTTCTTGACGGGGGTCTTGGCATTGTTCTCTGTCTTTGTCCTGGATCTCAGGGACCGTTTGCAGGGTGATTCTCCATCTGCAAGGGGTGGGGTGCTGGTGTGGTGGTCCTGTGGCAGTGCCTCCTATCCACTGGCGCCGGTGGAGGTGGTGGGCTGTTCATCATCGAGGCTACTGTCAGAGGCCCCTTGTTGTGCCACAGTGTCCCTCCTGGTGTTCACAAGGTCCTTCAGCACCCCTACAATGGTGACCAGGGTGGTGTTGATGGACTTGAGTTCCTCCCTGATCCCCAAATACTGTTCCTTCTGTAGCCACTGGGTCTCCTGAAACCTGGCCAGTACCGTTGCCATCGTCTCCTGGGAATGATTGTACGCTCCCATGATGTTGGAGAGGGCCTCGTGGAGAGTGGGTTCCCTGGGCCTGTCCTCCCCCTGTCACACAGCAGTCCTCCCAGTTCCCCTGTTTTCCTGTTCCTCTGTCCCCTGAACCGTGTGCCCACTGCCACTGCCCCCAGGTCCCTGATGCTCTTGGGTTTGTGGGTTTGCCTGGGTTCCCTGTAGTGTTGGACACACTTCTGCTTGACATGTCCTGGGGACAGAGGGATGGGCCTGCTGGGTGGGTGCAGTGCTGGTGTATCCTGAGGGGGGAGGCTCTGTGGTGGCATGTGCCGGTGTGTGGGGAACCGACTGTCCCGAGGTCCTAGATGGGCTGGGCTGGTCATCTAGATCCAGTCGGACAGAGCTGCTGTCATCACTGTGGGCCTCTTCTGTGGGGGGTGGACATGTCTGGCACCTCCTGTCCGGTGACGTTGGGTAGGGATCCTGCAGGTGTGTAAAGGCATGATTATTGCATCTGTGTGCGCCATTGTGTGCAATGGGTGGGTGACCCTGCACCCCAGTGCTTATATTCTTGTCTAGGACCTTGTGTGATATTTGGTTTGGGGATCTATGTGGGTATCTGTAGTAGACATGCTTTGGTGATGTGTGCCCATGCTTTGGTGTTGCATGCAGGGCTTGGGGTTGGGATGGGTGGTTTGTGATAGTGGGACATATGTGAGGTATTGGAGTGATGGGGGTGAGGGTGAGGGTGGGGTATGCGATAGCATGCAGGTAGGGTGGGAGATGTAATAGTTAAGATTTGACCTACCAGAGTCCATTCCTCCTGCTACTCCTGCAAGGCCCTCAGGATGCAGTATAGCCAAGACCTGCTCCTCCCATGTTGTTAGTTGTGGGGGAGGAGGTCCGCCGCCAGTCCTCTGAACTGCAATCTGGTGTGCTGAGACCACGGAACGCACCTTCCCCTCGGAGGTCGTTCCACCTCTTCCTGATGTCATCCCCTGTTCTTGGATGCTGTCCCACTGCGTTGACCCTGTCTACGATTCTGCGCCATAGCTCCATCTTCCTAGCAATGGAGGTGTGCTGCACCTGTGATCCGAATAGCTGTGGCTCTCCCTGGATGATTTCCTCCACCATGACCCTGAGCTCCTCCTCAGAGAACCTGGGGTGTCTTTGCGGTGCCATGGTGTGGTGTGGGTGATGTGTGAGTTGGTGTGTGTTGTGATGTGTGAGGGGATGTGTTTGTGTGTGTTCTGTGAGGTGCATGGATGTTGTGTGAGTGATGGTGTTGTGTGCCTGTGGATGCTAGTTTGTTGATGGTGGTGTCTCTGTCTGTGCTTCTTTCTCAATTTTTGTTCTAGGGGTTTGTGGGTGATGTGTGTATGTGTATCATATATTGGTTTGGGTGTGTGGGAGTGGTGTGTGTATGTGTATCAGGTGTGTGTATTTCGGTTTGTCCAATGTGGTTGTGTTTTGTATATGTGTGTGTATTTTGAGCATGGAGGTGTGTAACGTCAATGGAATACCACAGTTGAAAGACCGCCGCGTGGATTCGTGGGTTGTGATAGTGTGGGCATATTTCTGTTGGCGTGACGTGGAGGTTTTGTTATTGCCAGTTTATCACTGACCTTTGGTGTGGTGGACTTGTGTGGGTGTCTAGATTTTGGCGGATTCCGGCCTGTGGGTCGTAATAGCTGTAGCGGATTTCCGCGTCCGCAGCAGTGTGTTGGCGGTCCTCTGGACGGCAGTAAGCGGGATTTACGGCCACTGTTGTAATGAGGGCCAATGTCTCTTTGCAGCCTTGTATTAACAGATAAGCAAAGGATTAGGCTCTCTGCCAACTCCTGTTTTTTCATCCACACTGGACATTTCAGATACCTTCTTCAGCTGTTTCTACAGCATATGCAACAATGGTATAGCTTGCACTTCCCGTGTGAAAACTTCAGAAGGATGCAGCACCGAACAAGGAAGCGTTGAACAACTTCGATGTTCATGAGTTGTGGTTAAGGCTGCTTCTCCCTGTATGAATGCTTGAACTGGCATTCTATAATTATGCTTGAAAAACAGCTTCTGGACATTAAAAGAATGACTGAAATGAGTGCAGATTCTTCTACATGAGGACAGTAAGTTGCTGACTCAGTGTTTTATTTTTTTTAGAAAGTCCTACACAATGCTGTTGATGCAGTGTGCCAAACACAGGGCCCTTAAATAGCCACCATCTGACATTGCCTTAACTATATTACTGCCATTGTCCGTGGCAACAAATCCACTGTTAAGCCCTCTGGGTCACAGCCATTCAAAGATCTTGTTGTTAAAGTCATCCAAGATGTTTGTAGCTGCATGGGATTTCTCCATGGCGAACACGGCTACCACTGAATGCTTCTGAGCACCATTAAAAATTTCAACAGTGTCAACACCTGCAGATATCATTTCTCTAACCCCCCCACAAAAGATATCTTCTGTGCAGTGATGCACAAGTAATTGGTGGCTTGGCACCTGGTCCACATGTCTGTCATCAGGTGCACTGTGTGGACAGCACTCTGCTGCCATGCTTATATAATCAATACCAGACATCATGATGTAACCCTGGAACAGCAACTCTGGCAAAAATAGGTCCAGCTGGGGCCCTTCCATTTCAGGCAGATGACTGCCACAACTTCTAGAAAACCCACTCCTGACACAAAGAAAAAGGAAGAAGGTCCAGCGCTAACATTTTTGCCAGCTTCCTGTTGTACAAGGGTATCATTGGATGGTTGCATTCGTACTGCCCCTCCTGCCTAAATATGCCAGTAATAGCAACATGATTTTTTTTTCTTTACTGGTGCCACGGATACAGGTGACTTCTTGAAAGCAGATGGTGGTGGTAGGATCAATGTGTATCTCAGCTGGACAGCCACTGCATGTTCTTTCGGCCTGACTCTTGAGTCTGAATCTGAGTCCTGTGCCATTGCGATGTTGCTGATGTGGGTGATAATACTACTGTACTGCTGGGGACAGGGCTGATTTGTGTAACTAATATGTCACCCTCTTCTTTACCTTCACCTTCCACTATGATCAGATCAGATTCCCTGCTCTCACCACCTTCACCACCACCACTTTCAGTTTTTTGGCCACTAAGGTGCAGTTCCAAGCAGATTGCATGGTGTTGTCTCAAATGGGTTGTTTAGCTTCCAGTACCAAGGTTTGTACCAAGCTTACCCCGACTAATACTCGCTTTACAAATGGAGAATTTGCCAGTGTTCTGCTCCTTTTCACTAACCGTAAAGAAGTCCCAAACCGGGTAGGTCAACTTTCTAACACTGGTGCCACTGCTAATGTAGGAAGAATTGGCAGCAGGTTGATGTTTTGATGACATTTGCCTCTCTGCAGTGCCTACTTTTACTGAGGTGGCTGTGGATGTAGATCACAGCCTGGGCCTTGTAAATATGGAAGCTGTTGGAGGTGGTAGTGGTATCAGTGTCACATCCCTCAGAGCAGGTTGAGATGGGAAATTGTTGGACTCCATTGGGGCTGGGCTAACATCGGTGATGATTGGCTCATCATCATCCTCCTCTTCTTCATTCATAAATCTAAGGCTTTCAGGAACTTTCCTTTTCACTCCTTGCCTCTCCTGGAGTGTTTAAAATGTAGGTGGTATCCAAGTGGAGTCTTGATAGTCAGAAGGGGAGCTTAAGGAAGTAGATGGCAGAGTTCTGAAAGACAGTGGATCTTGTGAAACAGGGGCTCCGTCAACTTCCTCTGCAAGAAGGTCAATATCCTGAAGTGCTCCTACTTGGCGAGAACTACAATTGATGGCTGCAGCTGTTGTTGTCCACTGAGCTGAGTTTCTGGAAACAATTGGGTACTACTTTGAGAAACAGATATATCCAATTCTATGTCACTGCTTGTCTACATTGCCATGATTAGAGTGGCTGCCTCTGTGCCAGTCATGGACTTGGGCCTAGTTTGGAGTGGGGACGTTGAATGCGGTATTGCTGCTCCCAGCTTGCTTCCCAGACGCCAGTGTGGAAGGCACACATTTTTGCCTGAAAAAGGTCTGCGGCTGTCACGTAGGCTCTCATTATTCCAATGAGATTACTGGATTTGAGCGGCAGAATCGCCTGCAAGGTGGGGGACTGAGTCTAACCCACTACAGGTGACACCTGTCGGCCTAATCCAGGTTTTGCTACAGCTTACTAGCAGTGCCTCATCTCTATCCAAGAGCAGGGATGATTGGGCAGCTGAGTGCATGACACAATTGACTCCTCATGGAAATCATGGTCACATTAGTCTCAAATATCCAAGGACAAACAGAGGCAGTAAATGTTTCAATAAGGTTTTAATGAAGCAACTGCATCTCACACAATAAAGCGTGTACTGCAATAACCAGGACGATAAAGCATGACCGGATTAAAATTGTGTCAAGGAGAGTGAAGCATAGCAATAAGACTACCATATTGTCACTAGAGTCAATAGACTAATTCCTACCTAGGCTATATTAGAGCACAGCATGTTAAGCTCTAGCTTTGCCCTTCAGGTTCCCATGGGAAGACATCATCCTTAATACCTAAGCAATGCCTGAAGTCTGCATAAGCAGCTGTAGCGAAGCACTCAACAATCAGCATTCAGTCATGGTCATCTGGCTGGAATCTCTCTCCAACGTTGATGGGAAATGGAAGTGTTTTTATAATAAAACAACTGATGTTCTGAGAAAATGTTGCTATGTAAGGATGTGTATGTTTCTATGAATACCAGAGACAAAACGTTACCATGTTTTATAGGCAACCTATCTCACTGCAGCCTTGAGAAAAGCACAGAGTGCTTGTTTAAGAGCACAGTGCGACCTAAGCAAAGAACAGCTAGATAGAGACAATAAAACAAGACCACAAATGTGGCTATTGTTACAATAATAAACAAAGCTGAATAAAATATATCTAGGTTAAAGTGCGCAGCGGCAGGCCTAGTGTGCTAAAATAACGTGCATGGAGCTATAACTAAAATGGCTACACAACAGGGCAACATACCTGAGGTGGGACGCTCCTTCTTTTTACTGTCCCCTTTCTTGATAGAACCTTTATTTGGGGCCATCTGAAAGCTGTCAGTTGGCAGTAGCGTTTAGCTTCACAAGCTGAAGAGATGTCTGTGTCATGAGTGTGGTCACACGTCACATGATGCGCAAGCCTTCTGTCTGGCAGTACTGTGGGTGATGTCTGTCCTCTTGTGCACCTAAAAGCAAATAAGCAAGAAGAACATCAGTGAAACATGGCATTGTTGCAGCTGAATTCGTAGTACAAACAATATTATTTAGTGGTTACTTACATTATTAACAATAAACAATGCTGTGCATCCATTCGTAAAACCACACCAACATAAACTTTCATCATCATGTACACTAAGGAAGGATAAGAAAGAACAACAACATACAGATGGAACTGTTAGCTTTATGTGCCTCAAGTTGGTATGTGGCACTCAGGGAGGTGCTGGTGACAATGGAATAATCCATAGAATACTAATGCTGTTGTGCCTAGGCAGACATGGGGACGAAGGGGAAAATAGAGAAAAAAAAAAAACAATTAGAACAATTTAAAAGCATTTTTTTTTTTTAAACCAAATATGTTTTTCAGTTAAAAAACAAAAGATAAAAATATAAGAAAAAAATCTAAATTAAACAAAAAAAAATCAACAAAAAAAGTGTGAAAAGATTATTTTAAAAAATTATATATATATATATATATATATATATATATATATATATATATATATATATATTTGCTGATGTACTAGGAGAAGGGAATTACCATGAGAAACCAGTTGGATTTGAGAGGCGAGGAGTGATGCAGGTGAAAAACACAAAAATAATTATATAATATAATATAAAACACTGTTTTTACAGTACATTTATCATGAGCATTGAGCTACTAGACCTCAAGCATAACACACAAAATGGCCGCCAGCCACATGGTCAACAGCAACAACAACGAGCAAGGAGGCATGGCTACAATAAAGAACACCTGCATGCCTATGGCAAAAGCACACTGGCTGCCTGCAAAAAATGGACGCCAGCCACACAGTCAAACAACAAGCAGGATGAATGGAAAACAAAGAACACATTTACACCAATGACTATACAAATAAATGGCCCCTGGCCACATGGCATGGGGAATCAAAGACAAATGGTGGCCTATGGCAAGTACACACACACTGGCCAGACAAAGGAGGCATTGATAACACCAAACAAAACAGCATTATGTCAGCAATGCTGAAAATTAAAATTAAATGGGCTAAAAGTACATTTTACAACAACAACGAACACCATAAAAAGTCATCAAACAAATGACCCCACCATACACTGTTTTCAGGAAAAAAAGTGAAATGCCGCAAAACAACATCATGTAATTTAATTCAATACCATCCATGGTCTAAAGGATGTTTCATTTCAACAGACACCACAAAAACAGTTGTTTAATCATGCACCCATGAATTGTACTGGGCCTACCACTGGAAGGTCCCGTAGCAGACTAGGCTACATAGTGAATTAAATGAATATTGCAAATTTATTTAAAAAACACAGAGAAAATTTCCTGAACTGTGAAAAAATTTTTCTTTAAGGAAGACAAATTACAAGAAAAACAATAATTAGGCCCCAACTAAAACTGCAGGCCACCCACTATAATAAATTTTAAAAATCGAATAAAAGTACAAATAAATCCTGATGCATGCCCTCTATCAAACAAACAAGTTGTACAACACTCTTATACAAGAATTTTTTAACATGTGAAATCTCAAATACAAAGGGGGTCATTTTGACCTTGGCGGACGGCGGAGGGCGTCCGCCAAGGTACCGCCGCTGAATGACCGCACCGCGGTCAAAAGACCGCGGCGGCCATTCAGACATTTCCTCTGGAATGCCCCTGCAACGAGGACGCCGGCTCAGAATTGAGCCGGCGTAGTTGCAGGGTGCGACGGGTGCAGTTGCACCCGTCGCGTATTTCAGTGTCTGCTTTGCAGACACTGAAATACTTTGCGGGGCACTGCAGGGGCCCCCAGGGGCCCCGCGGCACCCCCTACCGCCATCCTGTTCCTGTCAGAATCCCCATGGCTGCGGAGCGCGCTCCGCAGCCATGGAGGATTCACAAGGGCAGACCGCCGGTTTACCCTTTCTGGCCGCGGCTGAACCGCCGCGGTCAGAATGCCCTCGGGAGCACCGCCAGCCTGTTGGCGGTGCTCCCGTGGTCGGTGACCCTGGCGGTCACCGGCCGCCAGGGTCAGAATGACCCCCAAAGAGCCTAATTGCGAGCTTGGCAGAGGGGATTACTCAATCACAAACGTAACAGAGTAATCCCTCTGCCAAAGTCGTAATCAGACCCAAAGTCCTTAAATCCAATTGTATATATGCTGTAGACAAGGAGAGTGATCCTTCCAGCTCCACATCCAAATCCAAATGAAAGTGGCCAAGCACTGGGAGGAGCCTACAGGACAGGAACAGAATGTTGGAGTCTCTGGGGCACTTCCCCTTTTTGAAAAAAAAGTAAAATTAAAAAGTACGTCTCCTCACACACAAAAAAATTTGAATGGTCCTTCGGAGAAGGTTTTTACCTCCAAATTGTCTTTTTGAGGAGATTGAGCTCCTTCTTGCAGAGAGAATCTTTTCCAGGTTGCAGCCGCGGAAGATCGTGCTAACTTCTGCTCGCCTACGACAAAAAAGAAGGGGCAGAAGTTGCTGCCATGGACTAAAGCAGCGCTAGCAAGTGCAAAATCTTGCAGGAGTTGGCAGTGCCTAGAAAATCTCATTTGCGCTCTTGAGTGCCCAGCATGTCTCTTGTCGCTCTTCCAGTATACGCGCAATGACATCAAGAGAGCACCAATGGAAAAAAAAAAACTCTGCTCCGATGCAGACTGAGGAGTTCATTGGTAACTCTGCATTCTCTGCAGAATGCAGAGTTGCCGAATTCCGCAAACTCCACAAGCAGACCACAGTTTCATACCCAGGCCTAGTCAACTGTAGATTTCTCTTTAAGTATACACAACTTCCCCTTATGTTTCCAGTCTAACGTCAAAGCATCTAGGTTTCCTGTAACTTGATGTTCAGTTTCCTCCTTAGCCTACCTATGCTGGCTCTTGAGATCTTTATTTGCTTTTGATTTACCTTCTAAATCTCTCCTTCTGTCTTCAACTAAGGTCAAGAACGTATTTTCAACATCTATTAAAATGCAAGTTAAATTGTTTTGATGTGCATAGAATGTATCTAATGTCGTAGCAGGTTTGAAGACCCTCATAACTACCCCTATCTCCTTTGGGGTACGGTCACAATTCAAATGCTCTAGTGAAGGAATCTTTGAAAGAACTAAATCATAATATGAAAAATAATATTGGAATTGTCCTATTTCAAAAAATAAGTTTAGCAAAAGACTACAGGAAACTCCTTATGTCAAAGGAATATAGTGATATGTAATGCCTTCTACAGCTGATGCAGGCACCTGTGTGCATACATAGCAGTCCCTTGCATCCATAGTGTTAATGTATTCATAAAGCAGATAGAAATAAGCGTTTGAAGAAACATCTCTTCCAGATGCATCTAAGTGTAAATCCTTTTCACTAAGCGAATAGTATCTACTATTATCTACGGGAGATGAAGATTTGAGGTTACCTTCAGATATGTCTAATACTATACTACATGTAGGTGACTATAACCCTACCAATAAACTAACTAATACTACAACTACAACTGTTAATATACCTACCAGCATATTTCTACATTTATTTTTGTTATCAGTTTCCATGACTTCTCTACAACCAAACAATTGAGTAGAATATAGCAGTAGCAGAATTTCTCTGTTGAGCTCCACCTGTGTAAACAGCAAAACAAAGTCTTTGTGAGACTTCCTTGGCGCTATTCTGTGTTCTTTTAAATGGCAATCCTATGCTCGTTTACCTATGCCTTGGGCCTCTGTATTCTTCTTATTTTCCTATCAAAGTTCAACTAAAGTCTGTAGTATATACACAGTTCAGAAATCACTGCAATAGCAAATCGAGCCAATTCATTCAGTGGCAAAGTAACTTCAACTCACAGTCCAGCCACAAAGTTCAGTTCACTGTTATTCTCAATGTCCAAAAACTAGCTTTCTTGGGCATCAGCAGCATTTCCACTCAGGTGAGGAGTATATCCAGCATGGTACTCTTACTTTTTTTGACCTCCTCAGTGCAGGTCCTTCATCTTCAGTGTCACACAAGCGAGAATCCTCAGTGTTGTCTTTAATAGTTTGAGGAATACGTCTTTCAGGAAGACTCATTCTTTCTCTCTCCTGCCTTTTTAACCAGACTTCTCCATCCCCCACTCACATTCTCACAGCAATATGTCTTTTGTCAGGGTCTGAATCTGACTCATCCACAGGACAGGGCTCTATTGTTTCAAGTTCAACTGTTGGCTCATTCAGACACCTTTCAGATCAATCATGTGTTGTTTCAGGTTCTGCTTGGTCCCGGACTGCTTGTCTAACCTGCTTCGTTTGTCTCTGTGTCGCCACTCATATTTCTAGAAAAGGGGCTGTCACATCATCAAGGGGACACTCAACTTTGTGAGTATGGAAAGCTGGGATCCAGTTAGGGAACCTCCACACTTGATGGCTGTAGTCAGACAAGGATAACTTGGAAAGGCCCACGCCAATGCTGTTCCATACAGGATTTACTCACATGTTTTTTTCACCAGGATCCAGTCGCCTGGACTTAGGTTGTGGTACAGCTCTTGATGCGGCAGAACTGTGGCTGCTTCAACCTAGTGAGACACAGAATGCACCACATCAGTCAGTCCTCTGCAGTAGTCAAGAATCATATCACCTGTAATGTTCATAAGTGCATTCACAGCTACAGCTGGCAGCCTCATTGCTTTGTGCATGATTATCTCATGGGGCGACAATCCTGTCCTCCAATCAGAAATGCTGTGAAAAGTCATCAACACAAGAGGCAAAGCATCTGGCGTTTCAAAGATGTTGAAGCACACACTTTAGTCATTCTAGGTTTTAGTGTCCCATTCACTTGCTCCACGAGGCCTGACGCCTCAGGACAATAGCTGCAATGCAATCTCTGCTCCACCTGTAATGCTGTACACAACAAATTCAAGCCTTCATTGTTGAAGGGGGTACCCCTTTCTGATTCCAAAGAAGATGGGAAGCCAAATCAGGGAATGAGTTCTCTTAACAACAACTTAGCTACTGCAAGGCTGTCATTTCTTCTGATTGTGTAAGCTTTGACACAACTCAAAAAGATGCACACAACCACAAAGACATATCTCAGCCCGTTTCACACAAGCATTTCAATGAAGTCCAATTGAATCCTAAAGAAAGGACCTCCTGATCTATGTGGCTTAGACCCTCATTACAACCCTGGCGGTAAAGGCCGCTGACCGCCGTGCTGACGGCCAACATACCATGGCCGCGGCAGAAATCCGCTACAGGTATTATAACCCACATCTAGAAATCCGCCACAATACAGACACCAACACAAGTCCACCACACCAAAGGTCAGTGATAAACTGGCGATAGCAAAACCCGCACAGTTACGCCAACAGGAATAAGCCCAGACTATCACGACCCACGAATCAACGCGGCGGTCTTTCAACCGCGGTAATCTATTGGCAGTACACACCGCTGCGCTCAAAATACACACACACTTACAAAACACAACCACATTGGACAATTCAAACTACACACACCTGACACACATACACACACCACACCCACACACTCACACCACTATAAAACACCCACCCACATTACACACAACCCCTCACTATGACATTTTTGGAAGAAGCAGAGAGAGAGAATAGCAAAGACAACACCAGCATCCAGAGGCACATAACACCATCACTCACACACCATCCACGCACCTCAAAGAACACACCCCAACACATCACCTCACACATCACATCAACCATCACCTCACACATCACCCACACCACATCATGGCACCTCAAAGACACCCCAGGTTTTCTGAGGAGGAGCTCAGGGTCATGGTGGAGGAAATCATCCGGGTAGAGCCACAGCTATTCGGATCACAGATGCAGAAGACGTCCATTTCAAGGAAGATGGAGCTATGGCGGAGAATTGTTGACAGGGTCAACGCAGTGGGACAGCACCAAAGAACACGAGATGACTTCAGGAAGAGGTGGAACGACCCACGGGGGAAGGCGCATTCCGTGGTATCCAGACACCAGGTAGCAGTACAGAGGACTGGCGGTGGACCCCCACCTCCTCCCCCACAACTAACAACATGGGAGGAGCAAGTCTGGGCGCTCATGCATCCTGAGGGCTCGTGGGAGTAGCTGGAGGACTGGACTCTGGTAAGGCAAATCTTTACTATTATATCCCCCACCCTACCTGCATGCCATCACAAACACCTACCCCTGCCCTCACACCCATCATCCCAACACCTCACAGATACCCCACTAGCACAACCCACACTTTCCAATAACAAGCCCTGCATGTCACAACAATGCATTGACACCCATCACAGACCTGCATGGACACCCATCACCAAAGCATGTCCAGTAGAGAGACTCAGCCAGGGCACACAATCACCACTCACACAAGGGCCAAGGCGATAATGTAAGTACAGGAGTAGAGGGAAACTCACCCATTGCACAAGATGGCACACACAGATACAATAACTATGAATTTACACCCCAACAGGACCCCTACCCAACGTCACCGGACAGGAGGTGCCAGCCATATCCAGTCGCCCCACAGAAGAGGCCCACAGTGACGACAGCAGCTCTGCATGCCTGGATCAAGATGACCAGCCCGGCCCATCAGGGACCTCTGGACAATCGGTTCCCCTGCCACAGTCCCAAACTACCACTGAACCACCCCCCTCAGGAAACACCACCACAGCACCCACCCAGCTGGCCCATGCCACTGTCCCCAGGACACTTCAATCAGCAGTGTGTCCACCAGTACAGGGACCCCAGGCAAACCCACTAACCCAGGACGATCAGGGACCTGGGGTCAGTGGCAGTGGCACACGGTTCAGGGGACAGAGGCACAGGACAACAGGGAAGCTGGGAGGACTGCTGTGTGACAGGGGGAGGACAGGCCCAGGGAACCCACTCTCCATGAGGCACTCTCCAACATCATGGGAGCATACCCCCATTCCCAGGAGACCATGGGCACGGTACTGGCCAAGTTTCAGGAGACCCAGCGGCTGCAGGAGGAACAGTACCTGGGGATCAGGGAGGACTTGAAGCCCATTCACACCACCCTGGTCACCATAGCAGGGGTGCTGGCAGACATGGCCAACACCATGAGGGAGACAGTGACACAACAAAGGGCACCTGACACCAGCCCGAACAATGAACAGCCCTCCACGTCTGTAGGCGCAAGTGGACAAGAGGTCCCGCCACAGGACCAACAGGCCACCAGCACCCCACCCCCTGCAGAAGGAGAACCACCCCGCAAACGGTCCCTGCGATCCAGCCACAAGACAGAGAACATTGCCAAGACCCCCGCCAGGAAATAAGACTCTCCTGATTGTCACCCTTCTCTCCCACTATGTCACCCTGACCACCCTGAACTGCCATTGCTCCACTTCCCATGCCCCTTGGACAATGCACCTGTGATACAAAGAGACTTGACTCTACCATGGATATTCCTCCACCATCACCCCAGCCCATTGCACATCCCTCTCCACTTATTAGCACTTAAATAAACACCCCTTAATCAAAAAACAATCTGGAGTCAGTCTGTACTTTCACAAATGTGTTATTACAACCTCTTTGACAAATCTCAATGTTAATGTTCATTTGCACATACCAAAGTATGACAGTTGTTGGGCAGCAGTGAACATAGCAGAAGGCAGACTGTGGTACACAGATCTGTGAAAAGGAAAGCCAAAGTGAACTGTCAGGGTCCATACACAGAGGTAAAAAGGCAGACTTATACAATGTCCTACAGTAGTCTCATATGAGAGGAGCAGTGCCAGTCTCTTACCTGTGTCTCACTGGAAGTACTGCATGATGATGTTGTTTTGGTTGTCAATATCTTCTTCTTCTGCCTCCTCTTCTTCACTGTCCACAGGCTTCACAGCTGCCACAAGACCAACATCAGGCCCATCCTCTTGCAGAAAAGGCACCTGGCATCGCAAAGCCAGGTTGTGCAACATACAGAATGCCACGATTATCTGGCACACCTTCTCCGGTGAGTAGTATAGGGAGCCACCTGTTAAATGGAGGCACCGGAATCTGGCCTTCAGGAGGCCGAAAGTCCGCTCTATAATCCTCCTAGTTCACCCATGTGCCTCATTGTAGCTTTCCTCTGCCCTTGTCCTCAGATTCCTCACTGGGGTCAGTAGCCATGACAGGTTTGGGGTAACCAGAGTCACCTGCAAATGTCGAGGGATAGCTGTTACACATACACCAACCCTTAGGGACTGTCCCATACCCAGACACCTACTCCTACCATATGGGGACTTTGGGCTCACCTATTAGCCCCACACGGAGTCTCTGGAGTTGGCCCATCACATAAGGGATGCTGCTATTCCTCAAAATGTAAGCGTCATGCACAAAGCCAGGATTCTTGGCATTCACATGAGATATGTACTGGCCTGCCAAACAAACCATCTGCCCATTCATGGAATGGTAGCTTTTATGATTTCTGTACACCTGTTCATTCCTGCGGGGGGGGGCAAATGCCATGTGTCCCATCAATGGCACCAATGATGTTGGGAATATGTCCCAGGGCATAGAAGTCACCTTTCACTGTGGGCAAATCTTCCACCTGGGGGAAAACGTAGCTGGGCATGTTTTTCAGCAGGGCAGTCAACACTCTGGACACCTTAGAGAACATTGGCTGTGACATCCCTGATGCCATGGCCACTGTTGTTTGAAAGGAACCACTGGCCAGGAAATGGAGCACTGACAGGACCTGCACTAGAGGGGGGGATACCTGTGGGATGGTGGATAGCTAAAATCAGGTCTGGCCCCAATTGGGCACACAGTTCTTGGAATGTGGCACGATCAATTCTGTAGGTGATAATGATGTGTCTGTCTTCCATTGTCGACAGGTCCACCAGGGGCCTGTACACCGGAGGATGATGCCATCTCATCATCTGCCCCAGCAGATGTGCCCTGTGGAGGAGAATTGTGAGCAGAGGGTCATGTACCACATAGGTTGCACAAGGGTGTTTTGAACTAATGTGATTTCATTGGTGTGGGGTGCTGTCTGTCCGTATTCCTGCCCAAATGTGCTGTGATGCAGTTAGGTGCCCTGCCATGTGCCCCCCTGAAATGACGGTTGCCTGACCCGTAAGGAGGGACAAGGGGAAATGAGGTAACTGCGCTGGCATTGTGCAGCATCACAGTAGGTGGTCGAAGACCGCCACACAATTCAGCATTGGTTATCATTGGGCCCTATGGGTTCCAGGAGCCAATGACGATGTACGCCGTCAGTGACGGTACGCATCACCGCGGACCTGACCGCCATTTTGTATCTGTTTACTCACTTGATACCTCACCTGCAACAGGAGAGGACCTACACTGCAAGTGTTGCTGTGACCTCAGTCTGGAAGCGACAATGGCTACAGTGTCTGGGGAAAGGGCCCCTGCCTTCACCGTGGAGGAGTTGGACAAACTGGTGGATGGGGTCTTCCTCCAGTACAGGCTACTCCACGGTCCTTCAGACAAACAGGTGAGTACACTGTGAGCATGATGGATGGGACATTAATGTATGGAGTGCTCTGGATGGAAGATACATGTTGTGGGGGGGACTGTAGCCTGCATGTGAGGATGGTCAGTATATGTGTTTCAAGGCATGGGTGGGAACTTGTGGCCAATGAGTAAGAAGAACTGGACGGGGGAGTACGTTCCATTATTACTTTACCTTTCCTCTAGGTCAGCGCCCACCAGAAGAAGGGTATTTGGCGTGCCATCACCAAGGAAGTGCAGGCCCTGGGGGTCGATCATAGACGGAACACCCACTGCCACAAGAGATGGGAGGACCTGCGCCGCTGGAGCAAGAAGACAGCGGAGGCCCAGCTGGGGATGGCCTCCCAACGTGGAAGGGGTGCTCGTCACACCATGACCCCCCTGATGTTCCGAATCCTGGCAGTGGCATATCCAGAGTTGGATGGGCGCTTGAGGGCATCACAGCAGCCACAAGGGGGTGAGTACAGTCTCATTCAGCTGACTTTGCACGCTTTACGAGGTGTCTGGGTGGGGGATATGGGCTGTGGGTTCCCCTAGGCCAGGGTGAACTTGGTAGGGTAGGTCCCTTGTTAGGCAGGTTCTGTGCCACTCCTACCCCAATAGTGGTAGTGGCCATCTACAATTAGTCAGGCTCCTGTGGGTTCCAGGTGTGCAGCAAATGGGGTTAGGCATAGTCCCCCATTGGCAGGTGATTTTCCTAAGAACTGTTATTGCATGGGCTAGTGCATAGGGCTGCTCCCTGTGTGTTGTGTCCGCCAACGGTAGTGGTGTTGCTGGCATTGACCATGTGTCTCCTCTGTCTTTCCCCCCTTTTTGTTTTGTCACCCTGTCCTTGTGTGCATTAGCATCATCTGGCAGAGGAGCAGTGGCACCGGAGCAGGAGGGAGCTGCAACCCACATGGCCCAGGAGGGTGAATGTACAGAGTCTGAAGGCACCAGTGGAACGGAGGTCGAGGGGAGCTCCACGACGGGGACAGGAAGGGACACCAGCGACAGCGACTCCTCCTCTGATGGGAGCTCCCTTGCAGTGCCGGGCACATCTGTGCCCACTGCAACAATAGGTACAGCCACCACCCCCCTACCAGCACGTCCTCCTATCAGCCCCTCAGCGTGTTTTCCGTGCCCGCTCACCCAGGAGGGTGGCCATCTCCTTCGCCCCAGGCACCTCAGGCCCTGCCCCGGTCAGTATTGACCTCCTGAGATCCCTCACTGTTGGGCAGTCAACCATTTTGAATGCCATCCAGGGTGTCGAGAGGCATTTGCAGCAAACAAACGCATACATGGAGCGCATTCATTCTGGCGTGGTGGCCCAACAGAGAACATTTCAGGCTCTGGCCTCAGCACTGATGGCAGCCATTGTCCCTGTGTCCAGCCTCCCCCTCCAACCTCCACTATCCAGACCCAATCCCCTCTACCTCAGCCTGTCCCAAGCACACCATCAGACCAGCATGCACACACATTAACACACAAAATTAGCTCAGGCAAACGTAAGCACCACACATCCCACAGGCACTCACACAAGCACCATCCCCATGCAGACACAGCAACATCCACTGCCTCCACTGTGTCCCCCTCCTCCAAGTCCTCCACCTCCCTCCCAGTCTCGTCTCCACTCAAATCTGCATGCACTACATCCTCAGCCACTACCTCCATCACCAGCACGCCCATCACCACACACCGCTCACGTGCAATCACCACCCCCCCTACCATTCAACGTCCCCAGTGTCCTCTCCCAGTGTGTCTGTGAGCCCTCCTCCCAAAGTACACAAACACCGGCACACACCCATTCAACAGCCATCCACCTCACAACAGCCTCCAACCCATGCACCTTCACTCAAACTCAGCAGACATACACCTACTACAGCCACTACCTCTTCCTCCACTCCCAAACCCCCTCCATCTTCCTGTCCCAGTGTGTCTAAGAAGCTTTTCCTGGCTAGCATTGACCTCTTCCCTACACCTCCCCCCTGTCCCTCCCCTAGGGCCAGGTTGTCTCGAGCCCTGTCCAGCACCTAAGCCACCAAATCCTCGTCCAGTGTGGTCCCTGCAAGTCCAGGAACATCAAAAGGGGCACCCTTCAGGGCTGCCAGTGTGCCACCTACTGAAGCCAAGGACCACCCTATTCCTCCACCTGCCAAGGTAAAGAAGGGGCCAGCATGCAGAAGGGAAAAGCCGCACCAACCATCCAGCAAGGCCTCTTCCAGAACCAAAGAGGACAGTGCCAAGGTCCCAGCAGTGACTTTCAAGGTGGGAAGGGACACAGGAGCAAAGGGATGGCAGCTCACAGCACGGAGCCTCCGGGTGAGGGACTGGTGTCACCCCTTTCGCAAGACAGCCCAGCAACCTGTACCGCGGTGGACACCACCGCAAAGACCGCCACCTCCACCGCCATCTGCCCCGCCACCTACACGGCAGCTGCCTCAACTACAGTGACCAGCATCATCCCCAGTGGGCAGCCTTCCGAGGCTGCAGGAGACGGCCTGGTGTCTCCCTCCACAAGTGCAGACACCTGCACCAACGGCAGCATCACCGCCGCAGACACCGCCGCAGCCACAGCCACCTGCCCCGTGACATGCCCAGGCAGTGCCACTACAGCGGACATCAGCACCATCCCCAGTGGGCAGGCGTCTGAGGCTGCAGGAGTCGCCCTGGACCCTGCACAAACTACATGAAACACCAGCACTGGCACTTCCAGCAGTTTGCAGCCTTAGTCGTCGCAAGGAGGAGTGTGGCTCTGCCTCCATGGAGTATCATGCTACCTGTTACCAGTATATCTTGTTGCTCAGACACCCATGTGAGGGAATGGGAACTGCCACAATGCTGGTGCAGCATCACTGAGCACTATGCCCCCTCCAGAACCAGTGGAGAACAGCATCCACTAACACAGTCCATGGCAGGATGAAGCACTCCGGGCACAAAAATCCCTCCAGAACCAGTGGAGAAAAGCATCCACTAACACAGTCCTTGGCAGGATGAAGCACTCTGGGCACCAACCCCCCTCCAGAACCAGTGGAACATGTCACCGATTTGAGAGACTTGGCTTTGCACTCCCCAGGAGCAGGCAGTGGGCAAACCACCCACTTTAGAGACTGTGGCTTTGTACTCCCCAGGAGCAGGAAGTGGGCAAACCACCCACTTGAGAGAATGTGGCTTTGTACTCCCCAGGAGGAAGCAGTGGGCAAACCACCCACTTGAGAGACTGTGGCTTTTCACTCCCCAGGAGCAGACAGTGGGAAAACCACCCACTTGAGAGACTGGTGTTTTCCACTCCCAGGAGCAAGCAGTGGGCAAACCACCCACTTGAGAGACTGTGGCTTTGCACTCCCCAGGAGCAAGCAGTGGGCAAACCACCCACTTGAGAGACTGTGGCTTTGTACTCCCCAGGAGCAGGCAGTGGGCAAACCACCCACTTGAGAGACTGTGGCTTTGCCCTCCCCAGGACCAGACAGTGGGCCCCCTCGAGGAGCAGTGGCATCGTCCCATCATCCGGCTGAGGTGCCCCCTCCCCTTCTCCCTGAGGGGCCTGTTTTTTTTTTTACCTGATGCCCCTGCAGTGTTTTCTCCGTTTTGAGGCAGGTGTCATGTGTGGGCTTCGCCCATGCTTTTTGGGACCACTGGTCCACGGACATTGAATGGGACAGTGTAGGGACTTGTGTACTTGCTGTAAATATTTGTATATACTGATGATTTCAAGTTATCTTGGGCTACCTGATTGTTCGATTATTACATTCGTTAAACTCATTTAATTTGGTCCTTGCATTTTTCCAGGGGGGGAAAAAGGGTGTATCTATGATGTTATTGGATGTGTGTGTGTGTATGTTGTTGTGGGTGGGGGGCGGGGGTGTTGCGTGTTGCGTGTGTGTGTCACTCTCTTTTTCCTCCCCCTGCCCTGTGTACTCACCGTCATCGTCGCCCTCGTCTTTGATGTTCCTGGTAGATGAGGAGGTAAACCAACATGGGCAGGATCTGTAACTCGGGCTCCATGGCATCCAGGTTCCTTTTTGAGTGTCGAGAGGTGAGTGGTTTCCCTTCCAAAGACTGTTTCTGACGTGCTTTTGATGGCGTTGGTACCACCCCGGAAAAGCTGGCTGATTGGTGCCTTTAATAGTGTGGGCGCTACATTGTCTTCCGCCTGTCTGTTGGTGGTTACTGCTGCGGTGTTTGTTTCTACCGCCAGGGCGGTCGGAGTGTTAATGTGGCTGTCTGTGTTGGCGGTTTCCGCCATAGTCGTGATTAATTTTTTTTTTACCGCCGACCTGTTGCCGGTATTACCGCCGCTTTATCACCGACCGCCAGGGTTGTAATGAGGGCCTTAGTGTTACTGCAATTCTCTTCTCTACATTCATCTGTCAACACATAACACATGTGTGACACAATCCTTCAGCCATCAGTCTAAGCCTAGGGTTAAACCACGTCTGACGAAATAAACAGACCACAGCATAATTTCCTATAGGGGAAGGCCCATTAAAATTACTAGCCATAACAGGTAACAAACTGTCTAGCAACACAGGTCTCCAATCCGCTGAAATCCAAATGTCATAATTTCTTTTAACACATCCTTCTCTGATCCAATCTTGTTGTTTTGCCTCTGGCACTTCCTCCTGCATCCTCTTACCTTCCTCCCAAATATCGGCTGTATTTAACAAAAGATTGTAATTGGTCTTATCTGTTGATTCATTGCAATATTCTCCACTGAAAGTACAAGCTCTATGAGCACAATATTTGACAACATGATCTGCATATCTGTCGCACACTGTCATATAGCTATCTGTATTGCGGTGCTCAGGGCACTTCACAGTGGCAATTTATGAAGGCAATTGTAAGGCTTCAAGAAATGTATGGAAGTACTCTCTATTCCTGATGGGAGGACCAGAGGAGGTAATGAAACCTTTCTGTGACTATGACTGTTGTCCGAAGTCATGGACCACACTAAAGCCTTACTGACTATTTGTGAAAATCATCACTCTTTGCTGCTCAGAAACACAGCATCCTCTAGTAAGAGCAACTAGCTCAGCCACTTGTGCGAAGAGAACTCCACAAAGCCAGGAAGGTTTGACTACACCTGAGACTGTACAGACTGTAAACGCAGCTCTTAGATTTCTTCCATGGCATCTCAGACAAGACCCATCCACAAACAATATGTAATATTACTGAGGTAGTGACTCATGTTGGATGTCTGTTCTTGGCTTGGTGCATAGTTCAGTGACATCTAGAGAAGTCAAACAACACTCCCTCAGCTTCAGGAAGGGGTAACAATGTAGCAGGATTCAAAGTGGTACAATGCTTGACCATTACATTTTGGCTGCCAAGATCAATTGTTTGTAACATTTTAAACTGCTATTTATCAAATGTTGGGTTTGAGTATGAGTCAACAGTTATACTTAATGGGACACAAAGATGGAAATGGGATGATCCATCACAATATTCTCATACTTTTCTATGCTGACACCTATTGCTGCCGCCGATTTTAGACATCCAGGCAGTGGTGCTGATACTTGGTCAAGTATAGCAGATAAGTATGCTACAGGCCTCCAGATGTTACTGTGCATCTACTATTATCTACGGGAGATGAAGATGTGGGGCTAACTTTAGATTTGTCTTCTACTGTACTACATGAAGGTGATTATAATCCTACCAATAAAATAAGTAATACTACAACTGTTAATATACTTACCAGTATATTTTTACATGTATTTGTGTTATCAGTTTCCATGACTTCTCTACAACCAAACAATTGAGTAGAATATAACAGCAGCAGAATTTCTCTGTCGGGTTCCACCTGTATAAACAGCAAAACAAAGTATTTGTAAGACTTCCCTGGTGCTATTCTGTGTTCTTCTAAATGGCAATACTATGCTCCTTTACCTATACCTCGGGCCTCTGTACTCTTCTTGTTTTCCTATCAAAGTTCATCTAAAGTCCTAGTATATACACAGTTCAGAAATCACTACAATAGCATATCAAGCCAATTCATTCAGTGGCAACGTAACTTAAATACACAGGCCAGCCACAAAGTTCAGTTCACTGTTATTCTCAATGTCTAAAAATTCACTTTCTTGGGCATCAGCAGCATATCCATTCAGGTGAGGAGTACCGCCAACATGGTACTCTTACCTTCATCTTCACTGTCACACGGGCAAGAATCCTCAGTATTATCTGTAATAGTTTGAGGCATACATCCTTTAGGCATGCTCAGTCAGGATTCAAAGTGGTACAATGCTTGGCCACCACATTTTTGAATGCCAAGATCAATTGTTTGTAAACATGTTAAACTGCTATTTGTCAAATGTTGGGTTTGAGTACAAGTCAATCATTCTACTGAATGGGGCACAAAGACAGAAATAGGATGACCCATCACAATATTCTTGCACTTTCTATGCTGACACCTGTCGCTGCCGCAGATTTTAGACATTAAGGTAACACTGCTGCTACTGGGTCAAGTGTAGCAGAAAAGTATGCTACAGGCCTACTGATTTTACTATGCACGTGTTAACACACTGAGAAAGCGCAGCCTCCTTCTCACTGCAAAAGAGAGCAAAATACTTGTTGTAGTCAGCCATTCCTATTGCCAGGGCATGACAGACACTTCCTTGCAGCTAAAGGGAGGCAGTCAAGCAACTGTTGTCCTAGGATACTGGATCAGATGCATCATTATGTGTCAGCCTCTATAAAGGGTTAGCCACTAGAGAAAAGGTGGGTCTCCACTTATGGCAAAAGCCACCATTCACAAAAACATCCTGACATCTCTCTGGGTAGTTGAAGGATTAATTTTCAGGGTTGCTGAATTTCTCTCTTGTGAAACCTTCCTTGCTCCTTTCCCAATGTGATGTCCAATGTACTGGACTTATTTTTGGCAGTACAGCAATATACGTGGTGACACTATCAGCTAGCTGGTTCAACAGGGCAATGGTGTCTTGCTTACTAACTTCCTGTGTATTCAACACAACCAATAGGCCATCAATATATTGGACTAGGACTGAAATGCAAGGCATGACTAGGGACTCCAGATTCTTTTTGAGAATCTGGCTGAAGACTGATGGACATTGGGTATAGTCCTGTGGGATTCAGCACCATGCCAAAACATGACGGATCATCTGAAACGCAAAAAGAAACTGTCCTTATTCAACAGTATGAAAATGAAGGCTTAGCCCAATCAATAACGGCGAACCACTCAGCCTCACTTGGAATCTAAAATAAAATCACAGCTGGAGATAGTACGACAGGACAACATGGAACAACGATGGTGTTCACCTAACTCAGATCCTGCACAATGCAATACTTATTTCTAGGCTTCTGTAATGGGGGAGTTACATGGACTTCCTCTTATCTCCTTTAGAATACTCTGTTTTATCATGGATTTAAAAACTGGGGTAATTCCTGCAATCATTTCAGGGGTCAAACTTTACTGTGGAGTTATTCAGTACTCAGCATGAAGTTTCACTTACATATCGATATGTTCAAACACCTTTGATGAGACCTATGTAACTTCCTGAAAAGTCTCAGACTACAGACTTCACTGTATTTCTGTGATCCAGTGGTAACTCATCAACTGTCTTCAAAGGGAACAAATCAACAGAAAGATCATATCTTACCATTTTAAAGGCAAAGCCCTCATCATGAGTCTGCAACACAATACCTCTTGGGGTAGAGTGAATGGAACAATTCAGTTTCCACAGAAGGTCTCTTTCCAAAAGACTCACTTGACTATAATTGCATGCCACAAACTGGTGACTTTCTGCAAAGGACACGATTTTAACAGGTATTTCTTCTGTTATTAGGCTTGTCATTTGTTTGTGGGCAACTCCCACAGCTTGGATTCTCTTTGCCAAGAGTGGTAGGTCTGCAACTTCCACTGTATTAACAGTAGAGCGGGTAGCACCAGTGACCTGATCAAACTTACTCTGGGACCATGTGTGTTCTGCTGTGGCATCGCTGCTATTTGGGGTACATTAACATTCTGCGCTCTCTATCTCTGCATATTCGGTGACTGTAATGGATTGTTATTCTGGGATCCTGTAAAACCCAAATTTACCCACTTCCAATGCCCTAGCTTATTGCAAAAATGACAAGGACTAATCTTTTTCAAAGTTGCCAAATCAGATCCACTACTTGGATCAATTGGAACACAGCGTCTCCTACCCTGCTGTGGGAACTCATTTTCACCTTGCATTATTGGAGTTCCCTGTTGATACACTCCTTATATAATACCGACATTACAGACAAATGGTTGACTCTGACTCCCTCGCTGTGCGGCTTTCATCTGTACCACCATTAATTTCTTTATTCATTTCTGCTTCATTTCTATTTGTTCAGTGCAGTACTTTGCATGCCTCAAAATCTCATGAACTAACTTATTCTGGCAACAAATCAGGTGCTTCTGGATCATCATACTAACCTCAGGTCTCACTCCTATCACAAACCTAAAGACAAAATGCCCCATGTTTTTAGGTTACCACAATGTTGAAGAATGTGTTCAAATCCACCCTCAAAATCTGCAAAATGTTATCAAATCACTCTACCTGCCTATACCATTCGCCAGGTTTATCTCTCAATTTGGGAAAATCATGGGTGATTAACACAAGATCAGTCCTACTCCAAGGCACATGGACATAACCTTTACTGGGTACATTTCTGAATGGGAAAGCTGAGGCACCTTCTCCATCCCTCAAGGATGGAGGCGTCTCACTCTTCGGTTTCTTTTGTTATTTCTTCTTCTTCCACCTACTTTTCCATTTATCCAACTCACTCCATTTTCGAATTGGCTTGATTAGTTCTCTAATTTGCATTTTCACTTTTTCTGTTCTCATACTACAAATATCATTCTCTTCAAAGCATGTACGCTAGCTTTTCTGCAATTACTTAGTTCAACTTTGGTTCACCTCATAAGTGTGGGCCAATTCCAACAGCTTATCGTGAGTTTGTCCTGCACGTTTTGTAATGTCCTTGCACATGATATGAGTTAATTCTCCCGATAATTGTCCAAATCAGATGTATCAAGATTCCCAGATATCATCTCATATAATTCTGACTTTACTCTAACCACATCCATTGTATTTTCCCTCACTAGAGTGTGAGCTATTTCTTGGCTTGATCCTGAACTTTCACCTTCTCCTAGGGACCCATTATGGAACCTAATCAAATTATCTAGGTCTTGAGAATTATTTCTATTTCACTTAAGAGAGGTACTGGGTATGACTCTTTCCCCAGAATTATTACTAACCACACTCAGAAGTGAACTCCAAATAGAACATTCAATGTTTTCAAATTCTGGAGTTGATCCTCCTAGGAGAACGCATTCTGTCTGATTTACATTTCACCTCTGAGGGGAAACATTGGGTGTATTTATCAGTGTCTGTACTAAGGGAGTTTCTCCTGTAAGAACTGTCAAGGTATGTGTGTGTTTCCTTTTGACTCAGGTTTGTACAATGGGACTGCAGGACCAATAGTGACTGTGACTATGATAGTAATTGCATCTGTGGCATTCTGAACTACAGGACTAGAAGGGACATTAACTCCTGAATTCCCTCCCATCGGTACTGGACTCACATATTTGCTGGTGCAGAAGATACTGCTAAACCTTTGTTTAAATCTGCACCACTAATTTCCCACATTGAGTTTCATTGTATGGGGGTAGTCGTGCTTACAACAGTGTATCTAAAATGTCATCACTGGAGTCACTGCTACTATTGCTGTCTATGTTTTCTATATCCTTTTCCCCGTACCTTTCTGTGCCCTTTCCTTTCTTCTTACCTGTCGCTTTGTTTGTTAATGCTGGGTACATTCTGATTCCCTATATCATGTCAGTTCACCACCTTTTCTGTTCTGCATCCCATCTAGCATCTGCACAAGTGTGCATCACATTTTGGGCTATTCCCTGAAGTTTCTCTCTCTGCTTGGCTTATGCTGCACATTCCCAAACATTAAGAGCTTTATACTGTGTGGGTCTAGGTCTTGGTTTTACTTCATACAGCCGCTCCTCAAGTTTACAATAATTCTCAAATTGAATGTGCTATAATGTGGAACACTCAATGCACCTTCCTTTTCTGTGATCTTATGCCATTGACTTAACCATAATACATATGTGAAGACCCACATTTATGGCCATCTAATGACCTGGCCATCTTTGGGTGGCGCCTCTTCAGCTTTCTGAACAGGTGTTTGCACATCTCTGTTGAATACATCTTTTACAGCTTCAAAATATTTCTGATTTCTCAACAACAGTTCCCAACAATTACAATGTGAAATAAATTCCCAATTAAATCTAGTGCTTCACCCACACTTCCTGTCTGACAGTAACAACCAATAGCAGTGTGGCACTCTATGACATAAAAAAGCAATAGCAGTGTGGCCCAACAGCAACTGACCAATACCAGCACAGTACACTATGATGTCAACCTCACTCCTTGTTACAGTGCACCCTCCTTTACAATTTTCAAAAATGGTCTCTTCTCAATGTTTAACATGCAAGCAAATTGCAAAGTAAATTCAATAAACAACTTTGTCTGATCCACTAAAGAAATTAGAGCAATCAACACACAAGAAATAGTTCGGAATGACACTTTCCAACCCACTCTGACTCACGCTCAAATGAAACCTCAATCAGCGGGGAATCTCCTGAAACGGTGTAGTGTTTTTCTGTGCACTAGGAATCTGCCACACCAATCACACCTCTCTTTCACACAAAAATAAATGTCCCTATCTCAATTGAATCAATCAACAATAAAGGGATGGGGA
The DNA here is from genome assembly GCF_031143425.1 of Pleurodeles waltl. NCBI lineage: Eukaryota > Metazoa > Chordata > Amphibia > Caudata > Salamandridae > Pleurodeles > Pleurodeles waltl. Next base: position 525,654,995 of record NC_090442.1, read on the forward strand.
GGAATAATGGTCCAGTGTATACCCTCCCTCTGAACTATGCTACAACAATAGAAAACAGTGTTCCAAAAAGGGGAGAAAGTGACAAGAGAAAGAGCAGAAGAGAGTCCTACTTTCAGGAGCAAGAGTCCTCACACACCGAAATGGGTGTCATGCTTCATCATCGGAGTTGCTCCTCGTCAGACCGGCGCTGCATCTCAATTGAGCCATCAGCGATGTCTCACGACAAGCACCACCAAACTTAGCAGACAATTACAATACAGTATCTTCTACACTTTTTAATAACATCCCTGGATTTTAGGCCACATCAGGCCTGATAACAACTTCAACTTCTCTTCATCAAGCACCACACTCACACAACAACTTAAACATTAGCACATCACACAACAGAATCCCCACAACACTGCAAGCTGCACATAAGCGACAACAGCATATGACCCTATTTATACTCAGTCCTCTCCTGCTACAATTCTCTCCTGAATGACTTACACTCCATCAAACTCAAACTCGAACCATGGGCTTCATGGTGTAAAAACTACGAAATAAGAATTGCCATTCTATGAAGGAATTCAAGTATCTTCTATACTGTAGGAATAAAAGGAAAGACATCTAGTTAAATTCTAAACTGAATGTGGTCAGATTAAAATGTCTCGGGATAGGGAAAAGACATGTGTCAGCACTGTAAAGACCTCAGTTAAGAGTAAAGGTATCAGTGTTGCCATGAAGCTAGCCACTGTATGGAAAGGGTCTAAGGAGTCTGTACCTCTCAGAGTCTGAAAGAAATCTGCCATTCTCTAACAGAGTGAGCACTAAATTAATGAAGAACGTTCCAGGAACACCCTTATCTTCTGAATACATCATCAAAACACTGATTATTTCTATTTCTCATGGAGCGCACTTGCAACATGAAGTGATTTTCCCATTCCAAAGAACACTAATGAACAGATCAACCATGATGTTCTTCTTCACTGATAGTCAATGAATAGTAGGCACACCAAATCATTCTGTCCGTGCCAAGGTCATCTCATTTAGCCTCTCTTTCTTTAACATACAATACTCCTTTTACTAGCTAAGCAACGAAGAACGTGCTTCTGCAAAGGAAAATCATGTAAAATAAAGAGATCACATTTCACACATTAAAATGTAGGCATGCTTATACTAACTTAAGACCCCACAACTAATATGCACTTTTAATCATTCAGTTATAATGATATGCCTAATACTAGATGAACGCAAAGCATGAGCAATAAATTAATAACATGTGAGCATCGCTCCTTTTGATAAATGCAATATTTAAGAATACTAATGCAAGTATGACCGAGAACTACAACATCACGTTAAAGCTAACCACTAGAACACACATGTATAAATTAAAACATTACTTTCAACAGTGAATGCACTTTCAATAATGCACTTTGAATACTTCACTTTACATTAATAAGTTTAAGGCAAACAGTATATATGGTATTGATTACATTGTTAGATTACTTTAGTAATATTTAGGGGTGCAACCAAAATTATGCTGCTCCAAGTATTTTGCCCAGAATTACAGGATGCTGATCCAATGCTGCTACTCAAACCTGGTTTCCCAGTTTCAAAGTCGGCAGCTCTGGACATTATGCCACATCTTCTCATTGTTGCAGAATCCTACATCCCCTGAACCAGTACTGTCCCATGACTATGCTAACTAAGAACCTGCCCAGCAGTCACGAGACTGTCTGCTTCAGCTACTGAGGTTTGGGCAGTGCCTTGTGCTTAGTCATTTACTTGACGAAGACATAGCAACCTGTGCACCTAAGAGACGACGACCATGCCATACTTGGAGAAGATCGCCTCCGCATCACTCTTCTTTGCCACTAGTGTCTTCAGGTTTCTAATGAAGACATTGATGGACAGACTGTCAATTTTGTTAGTGACATTTACTCTGCATCATGGTTTTCATAGGGGATGCAATTTTAAGGCCAGGGCTCTGTGGGGTTCCCATAGGACCTCAAGGCAGTACCTATCACTGTGACTGGAAGAGTTTACAGAGTCTGACATTTCCTGGTCCTGACGGTTAAAACATCTGGACAAATGGGAACCTGGGGCTATGCAGCATGTCAAAGTTCACTTGAAGTTCGCATTGGGAAGCATGAATGTGCCAGCCGTTGTCAGCAACCGAAGGGTGGGGGAAAGATGGAAAAGTGACAGCATTTATTTTTATCCCATCATCTGCTCTGGTGACAAACCACTGCTGCAGCGCTGCCTTTGTGAGTTGTCTCTGGGCATGGGTGCAACACTTACTGGCTTCCTCAACTTGGGCTGAAGAAGGAGAAAAAAACACCAGTGCTCATCCAAAAGGCGGCACACAAGCATACAGCTTGCAGCCATTTTAGTCAGCAGGGAAGTGAGACAAGGATGATCAATCATGGACATGGAGTCAGTGCAGCACTGGTGCGGCAAATGGCAAAGCGCGTTCAGAAGGCACAAGGAACTCTATATTCTAGCAGGCAGCATGCACTGTATTTCAAGGCCCCATAAGAAGGCTAATTGTGATGCTAGTTCATGCAGCACACAACTCCTGCACAATGAAATCATGTACTCCTTGTTCCCAATGTGTGGGTGGAGCCAAAGCCCTTCTACTAGTGGCTCTCACATAGGTGTCTGGTGACAGCTGCACTGTCAAGTCAGGCCATAAAAAGTATGAAGAGACTCATTATGCCATCCATGACTCTCAAATGAGTTTCAGACACTAATGTGGCACAGAACCTATATTAATGGATAGAGTAGGAACTCTCCACTCTTTGTAAATGAAGATCACTAAACACCTCAAATCCTCCTTGACCTCTATGATGTGCATGACACTACAGAACCACAAAAAAACTCCTCAGATATCAAAGAGACAAAGCAAGTGTAAATTAAATGAAAATTGAATGGAATGAATCCTTCTGATAGGACCTACAAACATATACCATAATTGTTTCAGACTACTATAATATATCAGGAATGTCCATGTAGTGTCCCACATGGATATTCCGAAGTAAAACTGTTGCTCAACATGTATATGTACTCCTTGCAGGTATCATCATGTTATAAATGTACAGCATTCAGATACAAAGCAAAAGAGGTGAGAGATCGTGGAATCAAAACAATGGCCTACATTTGATAAAGACTGCATGGGTGTTTATTCAATGTAATTTAATTAATCAATGTACATGCTAGCATTTACAATAGTAAGTAAATGTTATTTTTGTGTTGCATTGCTCAAGCAGCAATCGAAAGGTTCAATAAATGAGGGTCAATTGGTTTTAATTGTAGGTTAAACCTCATTTGCAAGCCCCTTGCACCATTGCTGCGCCATTTTATTTCAACGAAGTAGTGGAGCTAGCAGTGCACTACACTGCTCCATATTTACAAACTGAGGCATTGGGCCCAATGCATCAGTTTGTAAAGCCCTGTGTCACATTCTACCTGCATCAGGTATAAGGTATGCAGGGTAGGTGTTCCCACAGAAAAAGCCACACAGAACTGATGCAGTGAAATGTACAAAATTTCACTGTGTCATTCTATGACTTCACTGCATAGAAATGTTACTGCCTGCTCAGGGCAGGCATAAAATTGATGCAGGACTTTTCCCTATGGGAGAATCCTCGCATTGCTGGATCTGCATCAGTTTAACAATGCTACTCCAGCAATGCATACGTTTATCACCAACAGATGCGTCAGAATTTCTGACGCATCTTTGAAAACGTGTGCCATGGAGCTCTATATTGTAAATACAGTGTTAGGACGCGCCGCTGCACTTGAATTCCAGTAATGAAATCTAATTTTTGAGGTATGTGATTCAACCAATACTAGGCTATTTTAACTACTTCTTTGTAGCCCTCCTTAAACTGTTAATCTGTAGAGATTGGAAAGCAAAGTGAGGAGGTGTTGGGGAAACCACAAAAGGCACAGACAAATATGCACAGCCTTAAAAGAACTCCCCTGGCTCCCATTCAACAAAGAGTACAATTCTGAGCTCTTTATACTGTACATGGAATCTTATGGTACATGCCCCTAAAATACTTGCAGTCACTTGCACACTGTCCCATATAAAACCCGAGTTCTTTCACACCTCCGTCATTACCTGAAGAACTTGAGTCTGAAGAATCACATAGGTAGGGCAATCAGTGAATTTGGTCTAGGCTGCATGAGTATCCATTCACAGAATGCCAGGGGTAGTTGAAGTGACATCATACAGCCTTTGACATTAATGACATCACAGGAAGAGGCAGCAATGTGTCTATAAACCAAGATCTCTGTAAAATCTCAAAGGCAACCATACTTGACTCTTTGAATGTTAAAAAGGTCTGACACATACATATGCACTGAAAAAAAACAAAGGTCACAGGAGCATTGTAGTAACGCTCAGATTTTACACACACAAACCCATAGAAATTCAGAAGTTATAGTTATTTGAGCTAACTATACCCTCGCAGTGCACTGCTTATGACCTCACATATTACATCACTGATGGCATGGTCAGTGACATCACTGATGAATTCACTGATAACATTTGAAATAACAGCTCTTTCCTTAAGTGTTAGTGTGTGTGTGCATATATAGATCTAGATATAGATCTACATATAGATCTAGATATATATTCACTGAAAAAAACAAAGGTTACAGGGACGTTATAGTTAGGTTCTGAATTTACTCGCACAAACCATAGAAATTAATTAGTTATAGTTAGAGTTCTTACAAGTAACTATAACTGAAGCCCTAAGCTAACTATAACTTGTTCCCTTGCCATGCACAGTTTCTTATCAATGAGTTTCTTATCAATAATGTGATTGCAAATGTTGCAGTGATATCAAACATGCCATACAAGATCTCATCAATGACATAATATGTGGAATAATTAGCCTTGCATGGCGAAGGCGTGAGTTATAGTTACCTTAGAGAGCAAGTTATAGCTACTTGCAAGAATTCTAACTATAACTGCTGAATTTCCATGGTTTTGTATGGGTAAATTTAGAATCTAACTATAACTTCCCTGTAACTTTTGTTTTTTTCTGTGAATTTCTATGTTTTTTTTTAACGTTATTCCAACCCCCACCGCACACAGCTTTTGGCAGTGCCTGGCGAAGATGCCCTTGGAGCCAGGCCCTGCAGCCAAGCCCTTATACCCACCCAAATCCACGCCACAGGGCCTGTCTCTGTCAGTGGATGTGTGAGTGGGTACGTGAGTGTCTGAGTGTCTCTGAAAGTAGATGCGTGAGTCTATGAGTGGGTCTTAGTGGGTGCATGAGTGTCTGAGTGGGTGTGTGAGTGGACATCTGAGCCACTGAGTGCATGTATGAGTGAATGAATTAATGTATGAATGAGTCAGTGGTTTTTCTTTCACATTTTTCCATAATCGCAAATATTTTGCGAATAATTCACAGAAATTCACTAAAATTCATGATGTTTTGTGAATATTGCGCACCGTGATAAAAAATTATATTAAACCTATAATTTGGCTTTAAAACACACCAATATCACACCCCTGTGGTCAGGGTACCTCCGCCCTGACCCCTTGTGCCACTTTCAATTTGAATTTTCATCCCCAGGGACCGTGTTCCATGAAATAATTTGACAGTTGCAACTTTCTAGTCAGCCAATTGCAAAAGCTTTTTTTTGCACGTGAATTTTGTGAATTATTCACGGCCCGAGATATACAAATTAATTTGCCCTTAAATATCTCCTAAACTACTAAATGGCTTTACACCAAGTACCAGCAGCTAGCTTTCTGCCAAATGTGGTGTAATTCCGTCCAGTGGTTCAGGCTGTAGACGTGTTGACAGGTCCTATGGGAATTAACATGGGAAACGCAATGTTTTTTTAGCCCCATTTTACTCGACACTATATATATATATATATATATGTATATATAAAATTCACTAAAAAAGCTAAGGTTACAGGGACCTTATAGTTCAGATTTGACATACATAAAACTATAGAAATTCAGCTATAATAAGGAAGAGTTTTCAAGTAACTATGACTCGTTCCCCCACTGTGCACAGTTTTCTCATCAATAATTTTACTGCAAATGTTACAGTGATATTATCAATTATGTCATAGATGTCATGAGTGATGTAATATCTAGGGTAAATAGCAGTGCACGGAGAAGGCACGAGTTATAGTTGCCTTAGGGCACAAATTATAGTTACTTGAAATACTCTAACTATAACTGCTGAGTTTCTATCTAGCTGTGTGTGTAAAATCTGAACCTAAGTATAATGTCCCTGTAGCCTGTTTTTTTGTGAATTTTAAGGCTTTCTTATTTTATTTCCTAACTACAATGTTCCTGTTTTTTTCAGTGAAATTCTAGTTTTTTTTAACATTGAGTAAGATGCCACAGCAATGCGCTGTGGCGAGGGAGTTAGACGCAGGGTGTGGCCTGGCATTGTGCTGCCTCCACCCAAGCTTGTTGCTCCTGCCCCCACTCCTCCTTGCCATCTATTGTCCAAGTTCATGTCCCTGCTCTCTCATCACACCCCGGTGTTGGTGTTGTTCTGCCACTGCCCTTCCTACTTGCTCTGAACATTTAGCTTGCTGTCCCATCGACTTCCTCCCCACCGTCTGTTGTCGGAGACCATGCACCAGCCCCCTCCTTCCTGCCCTGCCTGGCTTGATGTGCTGCAACTGCCCTTCATTTAGCTTGATGCCCCTGCCCACTCCTCCTCAACTTTGTTGCCCAATTTCATGCCCCTTCATTGACCTGCTTAGCCTCTCTGCTTAGCTTGCTGCCCCTACCCTTCCCACCTGCCTAGCATGGTCAGATGGCTGCTGCCTGTCCCTGTCATATCTCTCCTGCCTATCTGAGTACAATGCCCCTAGTCACTCCCTCCTGTCCTCCAAGGTCCATTTTGCTGCCACTCCCATCTCCCTTCCATGCTCTGTTATGCAGCAACTGTTATTCCTGCTTGCCCAGTGTGTTCAGTTGTGAAGCTCCTTCCCCTGCCCTCTCTTGTCTGTGTACAGCCACTACCACTCCATTCTGTCCTCTATTGTACTTTGTGCATGTCTGTGGCCATGCTCTCTTGCCCACCATGATTGTTGTGCTACCACTACCCCTCCTGCCTACCATGCATGGTCTTCTCTCCTGCCATCGCCCGTCCCACCTACCTTGTGTAGTAAGCTGGCTGACCCTGACCCCCTCCTACCTTACCTGTTTGTCTGCACGTATTCCATTATGGTTTCACTGTTGCTCTTCAAAGTGTGTTGTACTTCCAGTGCCAATCCTGCCTTCCCTTAATGGTCACCTGGCTTCTCCTGTTTCCTTTCCCCTTGACCTCTGTTTTCCATGTGCAGGCCCCATTCCCTCCTGCCATGTCTGGTCCATTGTTGTGCTCCTGCCCCCTCCCTCCTTCCCTTCATGGTTTGTTATGCTGCAACTGTCCCTCTTGCCTGTCCGGTATATTTAACTTCCTGCCCTCGCCTCTTTCCCCTCTGCTCTCTGATGCCCATGTTCATGACCCTGTCCCCTTCCTTTTGCTTTTCATAGTCTCTTCTGCTGCACTGCTGTCCTGCTTACCCTGTGTGGTGGTATGGCCTGTTTGGTGCCCCTGCCCATCTCCCTCCTACCCTTCGTTATCCAAGTCCATTTCCATACCCCATTTCTACCACCCTCTGTGATCAATGAGGCATAATAGCCAATATTTTGAACTTGGCAATAATGGGATTTTGAAAAAGAAACCTGGGGAATTGATTTTCCAAAATGACTTACATAGACCAAAAGGACATGTTAGGGAGGAGACAGATAGGTCTGCCCTATATAAAACTGCAAAAAAAAAACAAGAAAATAAATTGTCCCTCATTTCAACCCTGGCAGTCGGTGTTAAAGCGGCGATAATACCGCCAATAGGCCGGCAGTAACAAAAATGGAATAACGACCACAGCGGAAACCGCCAACACATTCAGCCACTTTAACACTCTGACCTCCACAGCGTTAGCAACAAACACTGCTGCGGCAACCGCCAACAGACAGGCGGAAGCCAATGTAGCGCCCACCCCATCACAATCTGCCAATCTGCCAGCTTTTCCAGAGCAGTACCAACGCCATCAAAAGCACGGCGGAAGTAGTACTTGGAAGAGAAACCACTCACCTCTCCACACTCATAAAAGAACCAGGACACCATAGAGCACGAACTACAGGTGTTATCCATGCTGGTGTATCTTCTCATCTACCTGGAGTACCAACGGCGGTGGCGACAACCACGGTGAGTACTGCACCTACCACGTAGGGGAGGGGGGAGGAAAAAGAGAGTGACACACACATGCAACATGCAACATCCCCACCCCCTCCCTCACCCCCAACACCATACACACAAACACATGCATCAACATTACATATACACACTGTAACCCTCTGGAAGAACGCAAGGACAAAAGGAATGGAGTCAAATGAGTGTTATATCAGAAATATGTTATAATTCAAAAACAGTATTTACAAAATATACAATATGTACAAAAGGCAGTACAATGTCCACTCAAAATGTCCGTGGGCCACTGGGCCAAAACTCATAGGCCAAGTTCACACTTGACTCCTGCCTCACTATGGAGAGAACAGCGCAGGGGCATCAGGTCGAAAACACAGAGGCACCTCATGGGGACGGGGAGCACCTCAGCCAGAAGATGGGACAACGCCACTGCTCCTAGAGTGGGCTCCATGCCCACAGCGATGTCCTGGGGAGTGCAAGGCCATAGTCTCTCAAGTCTCTCAAGTGGGTGGTTTTCCCACTGCTTGGTCCTAGGGAGTGCAAAGCCACAATCTCTCAAGTGGATGCCTTTCTCGACTGGTTCTGGAAGGGGCTTTGTGCCCAGTATGCTTCATCCTGCCAAGGACAGGGTGATTGGATGCCTTCTCCACTGGTTCTGGAGGGGGCTTTGTGCCCAGTGTGCTTCATCCTTCCAAGGATAGGATGAGTGGATGCCTTTCTCCACTGGTTCTGGAGGAGGCTTTGTGCCCAGTGTGCTTCATCCTGCCAAGGATAGGGTGAGTGGATGATTTTCTCCACTGGTTTTGAAGGGGGCTTTGTGCCCAGTGTGCTTCATCCTGCCAAGGAAAGGGTAAGTGGATGGCTTTCTCCACTGGTTCTGGAGGAGGCTCTGTGCCCAGTGATGCAGCACTTGGGCAGTGGCAGGTCACAGTCCCTCAACTGGGTGTCCGAACCACGAGATTTGCAGTGTCCAGGATGCATGATAGTCCATGGAGGCAGGGCTAGAGTCCATCCGGCGGCGGCTACGGCTGCACAGTGGTGGTAGTGCCGGTGCTGGTGTGGGTGCTGCCAGTAGTGGGGGGAGGCCCCAGCCCTTCTCCTGCAGCCTCGGACGGCTGCCCACATCGGCTGCTGCTGCTGTCAGTGGTGCTACTGTCAGCGGTGCAGGTGGCAATGCTTGCGGCGGGGCTTGCGCAGTGCTTGCGGCGGTGCAGGTGGCGGTGCTGGCAGCGGTGCAGCTGTCGGTGCTGCCAGTGGTGGGGGGAGGCTCCAGCCCTTCCCTTGCAGCCTCGGACGGCTGCCCACTGGGGCTGCTGCTGCTGACAGTAGTGGTGCTTGCCGCGGTGCAGGTGGCGGTGCTGGCCGCAGTGGAGGTGGTGGTGCTGGCGGTTGTGCTGGTAGCCACCAGGCCTTCACCTGCAGGTTCTGATGGGTGAAGTGCATTGGCTGGTGGTTTGTGGCCCTTCCTGCCCTTGGCATATGGTGGTGTCACCTTGGGTCTGGCAGCTGGAGTCTTTGAGGTGGCCTTGCTGGGTGGTTGTGGATCCTTCCCCTTGCCGGATGCTGTCCCCTTCTTCACCTTGCCAGGTGGCGGAATGATCTTTGCCTTGGCAGGGGTTGGTGGCACACTGGCTGGGCTGACGGGTGCCCCCTTTGGGCCTCTGGCAGCTGCAGGAACCACAGCGGACGTGGACTTGGTGGCTTAGGTGCTGGGCTGGGTTTTCGCCACCCTGGCCCAAGAGGTAGGAAGGGGGGGTAGGGAAGAGGTCAATGTTTGCCAGAAAAACTTCTTAGGGACATTGGGACGGGAAGAGGGTGAAGGTTTGGGAGTGGAGGAATAGGGAGTGGTTGTAGGAGGTGTCAGTCTGCTGTGTTTGGGTGCAGGTGCATGAGCTGGGTGCTGTTGTGAGGTGGATGGCTGTTGGGTGGGTGTTTGCTTGCATTTGTGTACTTTGGGAGGAGGGCTCACAGACACACTGGGAGAGGACACAGGGGACGTGTGAATGGATGTGGGGGTGGTGACTGCCAGTGAGGGGCGTGCAGTGATGGGCGTGCTGGTGATGGAGGTAATGGATGAGGATGTAGTACATGCAGGTGTGAGTGGAGACGCTACTGGGAGGGAGGTGGACGACGACGACGAGGGGGACACAGTGGAGGCACTGGATGTTGGTGTGTCTGCATGGGGATGGTGCTTGTGTGAGTGCCTGTGAGATGAAGTGTGGTGCTTGTGTTTGCCAGAGCCACTTCAATGTGTTGATTTAGGTGAATGTTTGTCTGAAGGTATGCTTGGTATAGGTTGGGGTTGAGGGGATTGGGACTGGGTAGAGGAAGTTAGAGGGGGGAGGCTAGAGACAGGGACAATGGCTGCCATCAGTGCAGAGGCCAGAGCCTGAAATGCTTGCTGTTGGGCCGCCACGCCAGAGTGAATGCCCTCCTGGTATGCATTTGTTTGTTGCAAATGCCTCTCAACACCCTGGATGGCATTAAGAATGGTTGACTGCCCAACAGTGAGGGATCTCAAGAGGTCAATAGCCTCCTCACTGAGGGCAACAGGGCTGACTGGGGCAGGGCCTGAGGTGCCTGGGGCGAAGGAGATGCCCACCCTCCTGGGTGAGCGGGTATGGGAAACACGCTGAGGGGCTGCTGGGAGGGCCGTGATGGTATGGGGGGTGGTGGCTGTACCTGTTGTTGGGGTGGGCACTGAGGTGTCTGCCACCGCCTGGGAGCTTCCATCAGAGGAGGAGTCGCTGTCTGTAGTGTCCCCTGCTGTCTCCGTTGTGGTGCTCCCCTCGCCCTCCATCCCACTGGTGTCCTCACCGTCGGAGGATTCGGCCTCCAGGCCCATGTGGGATGCAGCTCCCTCCGTCACCAGTGCCTCTGCCAGATGATGTTAATGCACACAAGGACAGGATGACAAAACAAAACGGGGGGCATAGGATACACTTGGTCAATGCCAGAAACAACACTACCGTTGGCGTACACAACTCATAGGGAACAGCCCTATACATACCAGTTACAATGCTAGTCACCAGCCCCTGGGGTACAATGCCTAATGCCATCAGCTGCACACCTGAAACAAACAGGGCCCTGACCAGTAGTAGATGCCCACTAACACTATTGGGGTTGGAGTGCCTCAGAGCCTGCCCCAAAAGTAACCTACCCTGCCATGTTTGCCCTGGCCTAGGGGCACCCACATTCCACATGCCCACCCAGGTAAAACCTTAACATGTGCAAAGTCATGAATCTGAATTTGTACTCACCCCTTAGTGGCGGTTGTGATGCCCTCAAGCGCCCATCCAGCTCTGGATAGACCACCGCAAGGATGTGGAACATCAGGGGGGTCATGGTACGACGGGAACCCCTTCCTCGTTGGAGGCAAGCCCCAGCTGGGCCTCCACCATCTTCCTTGCCCAGCGGCGCAGGTCCTCCCACCATTTGTGGCAGTGGGTGCTCCGCCTGCCAAAGACCCCCAGTGTCTGCACCTCCTTGGCGATGGCACACCAAATACCCTTTTTCTGATGGGTGCTGACCTGCAGGAAAAATACAGCAGAAAAGGGATTAGTCATACCGTCCGGACCATCACAGTCATGGCCCGCCATATCCCTCCCGCACATATATTGACCACCATACGTGCAGCACTCTGGCCAGGACGCCTCTGCCCCCCCCACATGTGGCTTATACACATACCACTCCATACATTCATAGCCCACGCATCATGCTCACAGTGTACTCACCTGTTTGTCTGGAGGACTGTAGAGTAAAGTGTACTGGGGTAGGACCCCATCCATCAGTCTCTCCAACTCCTCCGCAGTGAAGGCAGGGGCCCTTTCCCCAGACATGTGAGCCATTGTCGCTTCCAGACACAGGTCACAGCAGCACTTGCATTGTAGGTCCTCTCCTGTTGTAGGTCAGGTAGCAAGTGAATGAATAGATAGAAAATGGCAGTCACGTCCGCGGCGGTGCATACGGTCACCGCCGGCGTACATCACCATTGGCTCCTGGAACCCATAGGGCCCAATGATAACCAATGCAAAGTTGTGTGGTTGTTGTTGACCGCCTACCGCAAAGGCGCACCACATAAGCGGAATTACCTAATTTCCACTTGTCCCTCCTCACAGGTCAGGCAGCCGGCCTTTCAGGAGGGCACAGGCCATGGCACTTAACTGCGTCACAGCAGACATTGGCACAGCAACTGACTCTCGGATACACATACTGGTTCTGTAAATGAAGAAATGCATCATTATTGCAATAGATGTGTGAATATGACCCTCTGCTCACCGTTTTCCTCCCTTGGCTTCAACCGCTGAGGATGAATATGAGATGGCGTCATCCTCCGGTGTACAGGCCCCTGGTGGACCTGTCGACAATGGAAGACAGACACATCATTATCACCTACAGAATTGATTGTGCCACAATCCAAGAACTGTGTGCTCAATTGGAGCCAGACCTGATTTTAGCTAGCCACCATCCCACAGGTATCCCCCCTCTAGTGCAGGTCCTGTCAGTGCTCCATTTTCTGGCAAGTGGTTTCTTCCAAACAACAGTGGCCATGGCATCAGGGATGTCTCAGCCAATGTTCTCCGGTAGGCGTCATTTACCGCCAGGGTTGTAATGAGGGCCTAAGTGCTTTGCACACTTCTTCCATTGGGCTGTACTTTGCCCACATTTGGATGATACTTGTGCTGTATTTGGTCTCTTTTTCCACTGGTGGCCATCTTGAGAGACTAGTTGTTATGAAACTCCCTACTCTTATTTACTGCAACAGCCTCAGTAGAAAATGCTTTCAGTTTTCAACTTCGATTCTATCAAGATGGCACTCAGGTGTGTCACACTTTTGGTATTAAGTCAGAATGTTAGCACTCTAGTTGCACATAAGAACTCTGTAGAGAAGCTGCTGATCACTATGGAGTTGACTGGCAGTCTGCTGCTGGTATTGAAGGTGCATGTTTCAGTCTGCATGTCAGAATGCTTTAATGACATAGAAGAGGAAGATATTTGAGAACTCACTTAAAACATGTCCTAATTTTTCTCTCTGCAGCACTAACCATAATTTCTATGACAAAATGAAACCTCTCATTTTGTTTTCTTTCTAAATAAACTGTTTAATGTTTTGCCAGTTGATTCAATCAAAATGCCTTCAGGTGTGTCACAATTTTGTCTTAAGTTAGAATGTTAGCGTTCTTGTTGTTCTTTAGAACACTCCACGAGGCTGTAGAAGAACACAAAGGGATCAATTGACAGACTACCAGTGTTGCCAGATTGGGCTAGACAATGCGCAATTGGAGTATATTTTTTCCAGTTATGTGGGAAAAATTGATTTGTGCGGGTTGTACCCTGCAAGAATGAGAGAAGGCATACAGTTCGCAACAGCAGCAATTCTGCACTTACCACTTCTGTAAGACAGTCCAGCCACAAATATCCATCTACTGCTCCATCTACTGCCCGTCACTGCCCAATCTTCATTAAAGTAGCAAAACTGGGCTACTTTGGGCTACTTTTTCTTTGGCTTTGGGCTAGCGGATGCTCTAAAAATCTGGCAACACTGCAGACTGGTCCTGCTGCAAGTCCATGTTTTACTGAGAAAGTCAGACTTCCTTCTCATATTGCTTAGAAAAATAGAGTGAATTTACAGAAAATATGCTCTCATTTTAGCTTCTGGGTCACCTTCCATAATGTCTATTGGAAAATCATGAGAATACAGTTTTCTCTCAAACATTATTCACGAAATCCCAGCAGAGTACCATCACCTTAGAACACACCACATTTCCTAAAATCAGTATGCTACCATCAAAAAATGATTTATACTGTGACTAAAATTTGATATAATCTTTCATATAATTTCCCTTTTGTGACCCTGAAAAACCTGCCATTCACTGAAATGTATTTCAATGGGGTGCTATCATGTATATTTGTCCCAAGATGGCTGCAATCACTTTCTGGTTGAAGTGCTGACAGCCAGACCGATCTCACCATGAGACCAGTGCTTAGACTCTGCTCAGATATACAAATTTGGATTGCCTTTAATATCTCAACAATTACTGAATGGATTTACACCAAATTACAAAAAGGGTGTTTTCTAGACCAAAAGTTAAATTTAGTGTAATTCTGCCCAGCAGTTTGGGCTGCAAGAGTGTCTAAAGACGCTATGGGAATTAACATGGGAAACACATTTTTTTTACTACCCCTTTTTCTCGTCCCTCGCTTGACGGATCATGCTGAAAGTTTCCATGCACAGGAAGACCCAAGAAGGCACTTTTTAAACAAGCGTTTGCAATGCAACGGGTCTCGCATTATGTTGAGTTTGAGCTATTATCGTTGTATACTCCTAACCGGACTTTTCGTGGCACATTAAAGGAAAAGAAAAAGAAAAAAACGCTGTAAAAACACAGCACGATCGCGCTGCGAAATAAAGAGAAAAAGTAGTCCAGAAACCATACAGAAAACACAGAGCCTCATATGTTTCCAGTAGTTTACCTGTGCTATAGAGGGAGGGCTAAACACCAGATACGGCATTACGTATGCATGCCTTTCATGAATGAAAACAAGTGGATTTTAAAAGGAAAGCCCATGAACCAATGAAATGTGACTGACATAACATGGGCGTGGTTAAAATCCCCCTAAAGAGAGATTGGAAGAGGGACGGAGTGCTTTGCGCTCACCCCTAAAAAAAACTGACTTTTAAACGCTGGCTCTAAACACAGAGCAAATGTGACAAGAACAAGATGTAAAGGTATCTTTATTGCTCCTTTACTTTTTCACTGAAAAGAACACCTGTTGTTTGTTAAACCAGAGGTGGCAAGTAGGTCCTAAAAACAGCTCAACCTGACAAAAAAAAAAATGACTTGCTATAGAGAGTGGGCGATTTTTTCAAGGACTGATCTTTCTGGTCACTAGTGGTGTTTTTTGGCGTCACATGGTATTTTCAACCTTCAGAATTTTGTTTGAATTTTCTCCTCAGGGACGCAAATGCTCAATTGTCCCCCCAGAAAACCCGCAATTGGATGGAACAAAAATATTATCTAAGTAGTCGACTGGTATTTCTTTTGTCAAAGATCATTAATGGAATAACAGTTAATGCCCAGAGAAGAACAAATATGGAGAGAGGCTAAAGGATTAGAACCAGCACTTCTGCTGAGCAGTGGCAGTTCAATCTAACACTGTAGGCCATCAGAAGCATAGAGCTACAGCGAGACAATTCTTAAACAATGAATGTGAGGGGATGCGGGCCAGTGTATAAGCCGCAGCCCTGGGAACATATGGAGCTTGACTCTAATCCTCGCCTCAGTACTTGACTGAAAATTGTGTGATTCTACACAAAGCACTTAGGCCCATATTTATACTTTTTTAGCGCTGCATTTGTGTCATTTTTTGATGCAAAAACAGTGCAAACTTGCAGAATACAATTGTATTTTGTAAATTTGCGCCGTTTTTGCACCAAAAGGTGGCGCATATGCGGCGCTAAAAAAGTATATATATGGCCCTTAATCTGCCTGGGCCTAACTTTCTAAGTATGCAAGATTGAATGTAATTCTGTAATTAAAATGTGTAAACCACCACTTGATTACGCAATTATGTATCATCTCCAAATGGTGCGCTTATTTAGTGATCACAGGGTAGGCATGCACTCTACCAATCCAGACATACAGTAAGAGGAGGCATGGGGACACGTGTGTGTGTGTGTGTGTAGAGAGAGTGGTAAAGAGTCAGATTGTGTGCATGTGTTTGCAACAGCATCTCCATCACTGTGAACAAATGAGTAGTTTATTTTTCTGTGGATTGTTGTGTTCAAGAGATCTGCATATGTGTTAGTGAATTTTAGAGAGAGAAAGTCTGTGTCTGTCTTAAGTTATGGTAATTTGGACATAAGATTGAGTTAGTTTATTGACCCATTGATTAAGCATCATAACGTTTCCAAGGCTACCATTAGAGAGCGGAAAAGTTCTGCTTGCCACAACATGTGACTGGCATTGTGTTCTGGATCTACTCTAGGTTAGGTCTCATTGACTTACTTATTGAACTAATACTGTATGACACTATTGTTTTTGCATTAAGTCTGCGGGTTTTACTGGTTACATATGTACTTTTTAGATAGCCAGACAAGCAAATTGCCTGGCGGTGGGCACGTGGAAAGTTGAGGGTGTACATATATTCTGAGTTTTTGCAGCAAGTTTGCTAGGATACTGTGGCAGGCAACTAAATGACCCATCTGATTCTTCTTGGCTGTGTGGTTGAGTTTCGTCTAATGTGTCCATGTGTGGCATATGGTAGAATGGCTGCAGTGAGCGTTGTGTTTAGTCCAATATGCCTCGTAGGAAGAAAGATTATCGTCTCTAAATGGGAAGTGCTGTAGAGAAGCATGCAGTAGATAGCTGTGTGGCACAGGTTGGGCTGCGCTGGATGCCTGCGATGTGTCTCTATAGTAAGTTCATCAGCATGTTGGAGTTTCCCGTAGGAACAAAGACGGTAAAAAAAGTAATGTTGATGACCTAAGAAGGCTGGCATTAAGCTATCATGAGCATGGAGTGAAAACAGGTCAAAAGG
Source organism: Pleurodeles waltl (assembly GCF_031143425.1). NCBI lineage: Eukaryota > Metazoa > Chordata > Amphibia > Caudata > Salamandridae > Pleurodeles > Pleurodeles waltl. Next base: position 525,671,758 of record NC_090442.1, read on the forward strand.
GTAAGAGAACTCCTACATTTGCCGAGGATTTTACTAATCATTGAAGTTTCTCTGTACAACCTATTTTTTTTTTTAACCAGACCAACTGCTAAAGTTAAAGTCAAATACTGCAAACCAGACAAGGCAAATATGTTCGCTAAATGATTTTACATATTTAAAGCATATTGTGACCACCATGCCTTCTCTTTGGCACTTTTTGTACTAAGACTATCCATATACACACACAATCCCAGTGATTACGTTTTGTGCCAGTGGTTATATGTGGTGGACAACTGTACTTCATGTTTGCGGAATGGGGATTAGTTTTCATCCTTAAACAGAGAGAAAGAAGGAGAAAAAGACAGATGGGAAGACAGTGAAAATGGATGGAAAAACGTGCAAGGCTGAGACAGAGACAGCAATTGTTGTGTGGTTCAAGAATGAGGTAAGATGTAAGCTATACATCCTTGGTATTCCGCGACCCTGGCATTCAGCAACAGGCTCCAAAGAAAAATTGGGGACTTTATAATTAAATAAATAATTAAAAAAACACTGAATGGCGTAACCTATCCCAGAGATATCAGATTTATGTACGATGAACTATAGATTCATAAGGATTGTTTTACCAGCACAGGCTTGTTTTGTTTATTTGTGGGGACCTCAGGCTTCCCTCTTAAGGAGCGACCGGTTTTATTATCTCTTCAGTCTAATGAAGGGTGACTGTGCCATCATCTTCTGCCAGTGCCACGACGAACATGAGGCACGTCTTACTTAGTTCAGCAGCATGGAATATTGTTATTACTCCTGTCAGTCCATCCAAACCCTCCATGGCAGTGAGTACCTCTGGCCTTTCAAGCTTCAAATTATCTACAAGGATTTATGTTTGTTATAATTTTACATCCGTTTTAAAAAAAAATCATGCGCCCTTTGGAAAATGACACCTGCAACTTCCTAACTGCCTGTTTCCTTCAACATTCCAATGTAACGTTGTCTGAATCCGAGGAAACAATAAAGGACAGATCTAGTGTTGTGCTCTGCAGCAGTAAGACGTTAACGGACCTTTTCATAACAGTTACAACGAATACCGAGCTCTCAAACCATTTGTCAGGGGTGAGTTCAGTAAGTCCCAGTAATAAATGTACTGCTATAGGTGAAATCAAGACGACATGTACCAGAATGCACGTCCAAAACCTCAACGTGTTACGTTATTTAGATGTGACAAGGAGCAACGAGCGATCTCTTAACAGCGTGGATGCTAGAATTACAAGCATTTACAATGCAACGGGTCTCGCGTTTGCTCATGTTAGAGCTGATCGCGTTATAAACTCCTAACCCGACTTTTCACCTATCGGGCAAAAGTGCATTTATGTACATAACCCGAAAAAGTGAAATTAACTATGTAAAGCGCTCGACTTCTGCCAAGGAAGATCGCGCTCGTAAATTAGAGAAAAAGAAGTCCACGATCCCGATGGAAAACAGCGAGCCTCGCATGTTTTCTGTACTTGGTCGCTGTGCTAGAGGAGGGCTAGCTACCGGAAAAGGCATGAGGTATATGTGCCTTCGACTAATGAAAGCAAGCAGATTTTATTAGTCAAGCCCACGAACCAATAAAAAACACTGACGTGAAGTTGACAGGGCTCCAAGCCCTTTTCTAAATACTAAAATGTCTCGCTGCGATACGCATGCGCGAGCGCATGCAACGCAGGCTCGACCCTAAAAACGTTTGTGAAGCTTCATTAAGCGGTGATAGAGATGTAGGCAAGTCAAAAAACACCTTTTCTATGGAAAGTATGTCTAACTACCTACTGATGACCACCAGTAGGATGGATCTATCTATCTATTTATCTATTTATCTATCTATCTATCTATCTATCTATCTATCTATCTATCTATCTATCTATCTATCTATCTATCTATCTATCTATCCATCTATCTATGTAGATATAGATATATAGATATAGCATCAAACACAAGTTCCCCAAAGCCAGTCACTTTAACCAAGCGGGCTGATGCGATATGCGGGAACGTGTACGTGTATCAACCATGATCAGGGTATTGCTGATTGTAGGCACTTTTTTAGGGACAAAGCTAGTTGCTAATATGACCATTCCATGATGTTATTGCACATGTTAAGATTCTGCCTGGAGAATAACATTTTTCTCTTTAATGACAGTTGGTACAGACAATGAATTGGGACTGGAATGGGGAGTTGGTTTGCTACCAGTTTTGTCGGGATTTTTATGGGTTGGTGTGAACAACAGGTTGTATGGACTGATGAAAATGAAAAATGGACCAAACATATTGGCCCTCATTACAACCCTGGCGGTCGGTGATAAAGTGGCGGTAATACTACCAACAGGCTGGCGGTAATTACCTCAAAATTATGACCATGGCAGTGAGAACTCAGATAGACAGCCACTTTACCACACCGACCGCCAGGGCAGATACAACAGCCACCACGGCAGTAGCCGCCTACAGCCAGACGGAAGTCAATGTTAAGCCCACCATATTAAGACCCTGGAAACCGCCACCTTCTCTGGGGCAGTACCAACGACATCAAAAGCCTGGCGGAAACACTGCACAGAAGGGAAAGGAGTCATGTTTGGAGACACAGGGAACTACCACGCCAACATTGAGCCTCAACTTCAAATATTCCAAATGATTTTCTACATCCTGCTCCACCATGGATACCAACGACGGCGAAGACGACCACGGTGAGTACAGCCGCCGAGCACACAGGGGAGGGAGGGAGGAAAAAAAGAGTGACAAACACACACACAACACACACCCCCAACACCATACACACAATCAGCTGCAGTAATAAAACAGATTTACCCTGTACCCCTGAGGAATAATTCAAGGACAACAGGATTGCGCAAAAGTGAGTGTAATAATAACAACACAGTAGAGATATGAAAGTGCAATGTAATGGTATATACATATGTACAGTTCAAGGGACACTGCCCAGTCCATATTGTGCGTGGGCCACAGGGCCGCAGGCTAATGTCCAAGGCCCCACTTGTCACCTGCACCAACACGGAGAGAACATTGCAGGGGCATCAGCTGGAAAATAGGCAGGCCGGGGGAGTGGGGAACGGGGGGCACCTCAGCTGGCAGATGGAACAACACCACTGGTTCTGGAGGGGGCAACATGCCCTGTGCTTGGTCCTGGGGAGTGCAAGGCTACAGTCTCTCAAGTGGGTGACTTGACCATTGGTTCTGGAAGGTGCAACATGCCCTGTGCTTATTTCTGGTGAGAGCAAGGCCACAGTCTCTCAAGTGGGTGACTTGCCCACTGGTGCTGGCAGGGGCAACATGCCCTGTGCTTGGTCCTGGGGAGTGCAAGGCCACAGTCTCTCAAGTGGGTGACTTGCCCACTGGCTCTGGAAGGGGCAACATGCCCTTTGCTTGGCCCTGGGGAGCGCAAGGCCACAGTCTCTCAAGTGGGTGACTTGCCCACTGGTTCTGAAGGGGGCATTGTGCCCTGTGCTTCTGATCCTGGGTAGGCTGGGGTTGGTGGGTGTCTTAACCACTGGTTCCGGAGGGGGCATCGTGCCCTGTGCTTCTGATCATGGGGAGGATGGGGTTGGTGGGTGTCTTACCCACTGGTTCTGGAGGGGGCATCGTGCCCTGTGTTTCTGATCCTGGAGAGGCTGGGGTTGGTGGGTGTATTATCTACTGGTTCTGGAGGGGGCATCGTGCCCTGTGCTCTTGATCCTAGGGAGTGCAAGGTCACAGTCTCTCAGCTGGGTGTCATACCCACAGGATTTGTAGGGGGCAGGCTGCACAGCAGCCCATGGAGGCAGGGCTACATACCGTCCATCGGCGGTGACGGCTGCTCAGTGGTGGTGCTGCTGCTGCTGCAGTCGCTGGTGGGGGGAGGCTCCAGCCCATCCCCTGCAGCCTCGGATGGCTGCCCACTGGTGCTGCTGCTGGTGGTGGTGGTGGTGGGGGAAGCTCCAGCCCATCCCCTGCTGCCTCGGATGGCTGCCCACTGGTGGTGGTGGTGCTGCTGCTGGTGGTGGGTGGGGCTCCAGCCCATCCCCTGCAGCCTCGGACGGCTGCCCACTGGTGCTGCTGCTGCTCCTGCTGCTGGTGGGTGGAAGCTTCAGCCCATCCCCTGCAGCCTCAGACAGCTGCCCACTAGTGGTGGTGGTGCTGCTGTTGGTGGTGGTGAGGGGAGGTTCGAGCCCATTCCCTGCAGCCTCGGGTGGCTGCAAACCATGGTTGGTGGTGGTTTCTCAGTTTGAGTCCCTACACAAGGCCCCTTGTCCTTCCTGCCTGTGGTGATGTCTCCTTGCCTTTCCTGGCAGCAGCTGGGGCAGGCACCTTACCCTTCCTGGCAGCAGCTGGGGATGGCTCCTTGCCCTTCGTGGCAGCAGCTGGGGATGGCTTCTTGCCCTTTCTGGTAGCAGCTGGGGATGGCTCCTTGCCGTTCCGAGCAGCAGCTGGGGATGGCTTCCTGCTCTTCCAGGCAGCAGCTGGGGCAGGCACCCTTTCCTTGAGGCTGCCTGATGTCCTGGATCCTTTCCCACCACGAGTGGGTGTGGAGACCACTGGGCCCTGGACTGGGTGGCTGAAGTGCTTGCCTGGGTTTTTGCCACCCTGGCCCGACGTAAAGGACGGGGGTAGGGGTAGGGAAGAGGTCAATGGTGGAGAGGAATAACTTCTTAGGGACATGAGGGCGGGAAGAGGGAGAAGGTTTGAGAGTGGAGGAAGAGGGAGTGGTTGTAGGAGGTGTCTGTCTACTGTGTTTGGGTGCAGGTGCATGTGCTGGATGCTGTTGTGAGGTGGATGCCTGTTGGGTGTCTGAGTGCTTGCGCTTGTGTACCTTTGGAGGGTGTGACAGACACAGTGGGAGAGGACACAGGGAACGTGTGCACCGCTGTTGTGGAGGTGTCTGCCAGTGAAGTGTGTGTTCTGCTTGGTGTGGTGGTGATGCTGGTATTGGATGAGGATGTAGTGCATGCAGGTGTGAGTGTAGGCGTAACTGGGAGGGAGGTGGAGGAGGAGGAGGGGGACACAGTGGAAATTGTGGATGTTTGTATGTCTGCATTTGGATGGGGTTTGTGTGAGTGCCTGTGGGATGAAGTGTGGTGCTTGTGTTTGTCTGTGCCACTCTTGTGTGTTGCCTTGTGTGCATGCTCGTCTGCCTGTGTGCTTGGGATAATTGGGGCTGAGGAGAATGGGATTGGGAAGAGGAAGTTGGAGGGGGGAGGGGGGAAACAGGGACAATGGCTGACATCAGAGAGCCAGAGCCTGTGTTGATCTCTGTTGGGCCGCCAAGCCACTGTGAATGCCCTCCAAGAATGCATTAGTCTGTTGCATTTGGGCTGCCAACCCCTGGATGGCATTCACAATGGTTGACTGCCCAACAGAGATGGATCTCAGGAGGTCAATAGCCTCCTCACTCAGGGCAGCAGGGCTCACTGGGGCAGAGCTTGAGGTGCCTGGGGCGAAGAAGATGCCCACCCTCCTGGTTGAGTGGGCACAGGCAACTTGAAGTGGGGCTGATGGGAGGGCGGTGCTGGTACGGGGGTGGCGGCTATACCTGTAGCTGAGGTGGCCACAGAGGTGTCTGCCACCACCAGGGAGCTTTTATTGGTGGAGGTATCTGTGTCCAAACTGTCCCCTCCTGTCTCCACTGTGGTGCTCCCCTCACCCTCAGTCCCACTGATGCCCTCAGCGTCGGTGGTCTCTGCCTTCTGGGTCCATTGGGATGCAGCTCCCTCCGTCGCCTGTGACTCTGCTTCTCCACCAGATAATGCTATTGCACAGAAAGACAGGATGACAAATCAAAAAGGGGGGGAGAGACAAAGGATACACTGGGTTAATGACTTCACCAACACCACCATTGGTGTACACACCACCGTCACACACATTGAACAGACCTACGCATTATGCATTGCACTACCACTGATAATGCTAGCCACCAAGGCATGGGGAGGGGCACATACCGCCAAATGCAGCACACCTGGGACCGACACAGCCCTGACCACTTGTGGATGCCTACGAGCTAGATAGCAGGATTATCACTTCAGGACCCAGACCAACATGGAACGTACTCTGCAATGTCAGCCCTGGCCTAGGGGCACCCACTGACACACATCTCGCACCCGGATACCACCCTACCATGCGTAAGTTGTAATGATGAGCACTGTACCCACTCCCTTGTGGCTGCTGTGATGCCCTCAAGCGCCAATCCAGCTCTGGAGAGGCCACCACCAGTATACAGGTCATCATGGGGGTCAGGGTTTGACGGGCACCCCTTCCTCGTTGGGAGGCCATCCCCAGCTGGGCCTCCACCATCTTACGTGCCCAGCGTCCCAGGTCTTCCCACCGTTTCCGACAGTGGGTGCTCGGCCTGCCGTATACCCTGAGGGTCCGCACGTCCTTGGCGATGGCACGCCGTATACCCTTCTTTTGATGGGCTCTGACCTGCAGAGAAATACACACAGGAAATGGTATCAGTCAGACCTTCCTGCCTGTTACACTTATGGCCCACCATAACCCTTTACATCTCCATTTACACACGTGGCCCAGCACACAGGCTGCACGCTGCCCAGGGGACATCCCCCCCCCTACATGAAGCCTTCACACACACACACCACTCCATGCATTCATGCCACATACATGGTGCTCACGGTGTATTCACTTGTTGGTCTGTAGGCCCATACAGCAGTCCGTACTGGGATAGGACCAAATCCACCAGTCGCTCCAACTCCGCCGAGGTGAAGGCAGGGGCCCTTTCCCCAGTAGGCTCCAGACACAGGTCACAGCAACACATGCAGTGTAGGTCCTCTCCTATGGAAGGTCAGATAGCAAGTGAGTGATCAGATAGAAAATGGCGATCACGTCTACGGCGGTGCATACCATCACCGCCGGCATACATCACCATTGGCCTCTGTACCCTATAGGGCCCAATGTTAACCAATGAGGAGTTGCACGGTGGTTCCCGACTGCAACGGTGCACAACGTTAGCGGAATTACCTCACTTCCACCTGTTCCTCCACACAGAGGAGGCAGATGCCATTTCATTGGGGAGGCAGGCCCGGGATAATAACTGCGTCACAGTTAAAAATTGGACATACAGGACAAATACCACTTACCCATTTCAAATCAACATCATGCATTGTACTGTTGTGGCTCTGATGTTTAGTTTGTGACCAGCTCCTCACTCTTTTGTCCCTTAGACTGCAACCGCTGCGGATGAATAGGAGATGGAGACATACCCCCATGTACAGACCCCTGGTGGACTTGGCAACAATGAAGGACAGGCACATTATCCTCACCTATTGACGGGACAGGGCCACAATCACAGAGCTGTGTGCCCAACTGGACCTGACATCTGCTATCCGTCAACCCACTGGGATCCCCCCTCTTGTGCAATTCCTATCTGTTCTCCATTTCTTGGCAACTGGTTGCTTCCAAGTGACAGTAGGCTGGCTTGGCAACAGGAATGTCACAGCCAATGTTCTCAATAGTGCTGACCAGAGTGTTGTCTGTCCTGATTAAAAACATGTGCAGCTACATTGTATTCCCCCAGGTGTAGGATTTGTCCACAGCGAAGGCTGATTTCTATGCAATGGGACATATCACCAACATAACTGGGGCAATTGATGGAAAACATATTGCATATGTTCCTCCCCCCGGGAAAATGAACAGCTGAACAGAAATCAAAAGAGTTTCCACTCCATGTATGTCCAGATGGAGTGCTTGGTGGACCAGTAGATCTCCTATATCAATGCTAAGTATCCTGGGTCGGTGCAGTATGCCTTTGTCCTGAGGAATAGCAGCATCCCAAATGTGATGGCCCAACTACAGATGCACCAAGTGTGGCTAATAGGTGAGCCCTGGTTCCCACCCAGTAGATGTTGGTGTATGGGTATGGTGTGGGTCATATAGGATAGTGTGTGACTAAATGTTGTCCCTCGATATTTGAAGGTGGCTCAGGTTACCCCAACCTTTCATGGCTACTAACCCCTGTGAGGAATGCCAGGATAAGGACAGAGGAACGTTACAATGAGGCACATGGGCGAACAAGGAGGATAATCGAATGTACCTTTGGCCTCCTGATGCCAGGTTCCGGTGCCTCCATCTAACTGGGGGATCCCTGTGCTACTCACCCAAGAAGGTCTGCCAGATAATCGTGGCATGCTGCATTTTGCACAACCTTGCCTTGAGACGCCTGCCTTTTCTGCAGGAGACTGAGGCTGGAGATGGCCGTGTGGCAGCAGCGGACCCTGTGGACAGTGAGGATGAGGAGGCAGAGGATGAGGACAACAGAACTGCAGTGATTAGACAATACTTCCAAAGACACACAGGTAAGACAGTGTTACTTCATATTTTATTGTCATTATTTAGATTATCTTTGGCACTGGCATGCTGTTATTTTCCACTTGGATGCCCACTCACTGTACCCTTTGGCAACTCATTTTGCAGATGCTGGTGCCCCACTATAGCTCCTAGTGTGATTACTGCAGACAACTACAGGTCTTTCCTATTTGAGCATTACTGTACATTTGAATTGCAATGTTTGAACCTGGTTAAACGAATGCATACTACAATAAGTTTGACATACTCCATACTTGCATTTTTTCAAAGGGTGTTTATATTTAAGTGCTAAAAAGGAGAGGGGCAAGTGCATTGGGATGGGGTGATGATGGAGGAAAGTCCAGGGCATTGTTCCAGTCTATTTGTAGCACATGTGCATTGTCCATGGGGACATAGGAAGGGGAGCAATGGCAGTTCAAGGTGGAAAGGGTGACTGTGTGGGACACAAGGGTGACAATCAGGAGAGTCTCATTTCCTGGCGGGGGTCTTGGCAATAGTCTCTGGCTTGTGGGTGGATCGCAGGGAACGTTTGCGGGGTGATTCACCTTCTGCAGGGTGAGGGGTGCTGGTGGCCTGTTGGTCCTGTAGCGGGCCTCCTGTCCACTAGCGGCAGCGGAGGAGGAAGGCAGTTCAGATGTCTGGCTAGTGGCAGGGGCCCGCTGTTGTGAGGCTGCCTCCCTCATAATGTTGGCCATGTCTGCCCGCACCCCTGATATGGAGACCAGGGTGGTGGTGATGGCCTGCAAGTCCTCCCTGATCCCCTGGTACTGTGCCTCCTGCAGCCACCTGTTCTCCTGCACGTTGTCCAGGATCTGGCCCAGTGTATCCTGGGGATGTTGGTAGGCTTTCAGGATCTCTGCAAGTGCCTCCTGGAGAGTCAGTTCCCTGGGCCTATCCTCCCCCTGGTGCACAGTTCGCCTCCCAGTTTCCCTGTTGTCCTTGTGAAAAAAAGAGAGTTTGGGGGTTGTCTGGGGTCCCTGTAGTGGTGGACACACTGCTGATTGACGTGTCCTGGGGACAGAGGTATGAGTACGCTGGGTGGGTACTGTGGTGGTGTTTCCAGATGGGGAGACTCTGTGGGTGCCTGGGTAACCGACTGTCTGCAGGTTCCTGATGTGCCAGGTTGGTCATCCAGATCCAGGCAACCAGAGCTGCTGTCATCACTGTGGGCCTTTTCAGTTGGGGGAATGGATATTTCTGGCATCTCTTCATCGCTAACATTGGCTGGGATACCTGTGGGGATGTAAATGCAGTGTTATTGTTTCTGTGTGTAACATATTGTGCATCGGTGTTGTGGGAAAACAGGGCTGATTGCAGAGGCCCCCTAACTTTTTTGCCCCCATTTTTCACTTTTTGCTGGTGTTTTCCTGACTCTGATGGTGCCCTGGGTATGCTAACCAGTCCCAAGACCTGTGCTCTGTGTAAAATGAGTATGCAAATTAGGCTATTTATAATTGGTTACATCAACCTACTTATAAGTCCCTAGCATATGGTAGGGCATGTAGATTTAGGGACACCAGCAAAGGTAGTGCCCCCATAGGTGCACTGCTGAGGTGCCCAGTGTCATTTTAAACGTAGGCCTGCCTTGCTGGCTGCTTTTAAATTAAAGTTACATGCAAATTCGACTTTGGAATTGTTAGAAATGGGGTCCTTGGTTGACAGTCAGGTTGCCCCCTGTTCAAGCAAAGACCCTCACTCTAGTCAGGGTAAAAGAGAATCACCCTCAGCTAACCCCTGCTTACCCCCTTGGTAGCTTGGCAGAGCAGTAGGCTTAACCTCAGAGTGCTAGGCGTAAAGTATTTGTACCAACACACACAGTAACTTAATGAAAACACTACAAATGACACAACACAGGTTTAGAAAAATAGGAAATATTTATCTAAACAAAACAAGACCAAAACGACAAAAATCCACCATACACAAGTCAAGTTATTAATTAAAAATCAAAAAGAGTCTTTAAGTAGTTTTAAAAACACACTAGCGCTGCTAGAGTGAAAATGTACCTGGTGTGCGTCAAAAATAACCCCGCACGGGCGGGCGTGCGTCGAAAATAACTCCGCACGGCGGTACTCGAGTCAAAAATCCAGCCGCACAATGAGTCGAAGGTCCAGCCGCGCAGGTTGCGATCTCCCAGCCTCCGTCAGCGATGCTGCGCGTCGTTTCTCCTGCTCCGTGCGTCGATTCTTCGGTCGCGTTTCCTGCGAGCGTCGTTTCTCAGCTGCGGAGTGGGCGGCGCGTCGTTTTTCAGCCGCAGATCGGATTCGCGTCGATCTTTTCCCCGCAAGGCGCTCTGTGCGTGGATTTTCTTGTCTTTAGGCTGCCAGCTTCTCCTTTCAGGGTCCCAGGAACTGGATGGGCACCACAGGGCAGAGTAGGAGTCTCTCCAGAGACTCCAGGTGCTGGCAGAGAGAAGTCTTTGCTGTCCCTGAGACTTCAAACAACAGGAGGCAAGCTCTAGATCAAGCCCTTGGAGATTTCTTCTCAAGATGGAAGGCACACAAAGTCCAGTCTTTGCCCTCTTACTCTGGCAGAAGCAGCACTGCAGGAAAGCTCCACAAAGCACAGTCACAGGCAGGGAAGCACTTCCTCCTCAGCTAACAGCACTTCTCCAGGCAGAGGTTCCTCTTGATTCCAGAAGTGTTTCTGAAGTCTGTAGATTTGGGTGCCCTTCTTATACCCATTTTAGCCTTTGAAGTCACCTTTCTTCAAAGGGGACTCACACCTACTTGTGAAATCCTGCCTTGCCCAGGCAAGGCCTCAGACACACACCAGGGGTTTGGAGCCGGCATTGTTAGAGGCAGGTACGGTCCTTTCAGATGAGAGTGACCACTCCACCCCTCCCTCCTAGCAGAGATGGCTAATCAGGAAATGCAGGTTACACCCCAGCTCCCTTTGTGTCACTGTCTGGGGTGAGGTGAAAAACAACCCAACTGTCAAACTGACCCAGACAGGGAATCCACAAACAAGGCAGAGTCACAGAATGGTTTAAGCAAGAAAATGCTCACTTTCTAAAAGTGGCATTTTCAAACGCACAATCTTAAAATCAACTTTACTAAAAGATGTATTTTTAAATTGTGAGTTCAGGGACCCCAAACTCCACATGTCCATCTACTCTCTAGGGGGATCTACGCTTTAATCATATTTAAAGGTAGCCCCCATATTATCCTATGAGAGAGACAGTCCTTGCAACAGTGAAAAACAAATTTAGCAGTATTTCACTGTCAGGACATATAAACCACATTACTATGGCCCTCATTCTGACCTTGGCGGGCGGCGGAGGCCGCCCGCCAAAGTCCCGCCGTCAGGTTACCGTTCCGCGGTCGAAAGACCGCGGCGGTAATTCTGACTTTCCCGCTGGGCTGGCGGGCGGTCGCCTTCAGACCGCCAGCCAGCCCAGCGGGAAAGAGGCTTCCACGATGAAGCCGGCTCGGAATCGAGCCGGCGGAGTGGAAGCTGTGCGACGGGTGCAGTTGCACCCGTCGCGTATTTCACTGTCTGCGCAGCAGACAGTGAAATACATGTAGGGGCCCTCTTACGGGGGCCCCTGCAATGCCCATGCCAGTGGCATGGGCACTGCAGGGGCCCCCAGGGGCCCCGCGACCCCCCCTACCGCCATCCGGATCTCGGCGGTCCGACCGCCGGGATCTGGATGGCGGTAGGGGGGGTCGGAATCCCCGCGGCGGTGCAGCAAGCTGCGCCGCCGCGGAGGATTCAATGGGGCCGCGGTACACTGGCGGGACCCCGCCAGTGGTGCCGGTCCGACCGCGGCTTTACCGCCGCGGTCGGAATCCCCATTGGAGCACCGCCGGCCTGTCGGCGGTGCTCCCGCGGTCCTCCACCCTGGCGGTTTCAAACTGCCAGGGTCGGAATGAGGGCCTATATGTCCTACCTTATCCATACACTGCACCCTGCCCTTGGGGCTACCTAGGGCCTACCTTAGGGGTGCCTTACATGTAAGAAAAGGGAAGGTTTAGGCCTGGCAAGTGGGTACACTTGCCAAGTCGAATTTACAGTGTAAAAATACACACACAGACACTGCAGTGGCAGGTCTGAGACATGATTACAGAGCTACTTATGTGGGTGGCACAACCAGTGCTGCAGGCCCACTAGTAGCATTTGATTTACAGGCCCTGGGCACCTCTAGTGCACTTTACTAGGGACTTAACAGTAAAACAAATATGCCAATCATGGAGAACCAATTACGTACACATTTTAAACAGGAGCACTTGCACTTTAGCACTGGTTAGCAGTGGTAAAGTGCCCAGAGTAACAAACACAATAAAATCAGAGTCCAGCACACATCAACAACCTGGGGAACAGAGGCAAAAAGTTAAGGGAGACCACGCCAAGGATGAAAAGTCTAACAGGAATTAAAAAAGTAGTTCCAAAATCTTAAAGAATCTTATTCTTACAAATAAGTCACTCCTAAGGTGTGCCCTTTGTGCCCCTAGGGCTGGGTGCCATATAACTATAAGCAGGGACCTTATAAAAATCCCTGATGAGGTAAAACAGCCCAAGTCGTTTTTCCCACATTGTAGTGAATGGTCTCCATAGGGTAGAATGGGGAGATTTATTTTAATTTTACAAATCCCCTTAAGTAACTGATACTACAAGTTTGGTATCAAATTAATTGTTATAATAAATCCCACAACTTCAAGTTGTTGGATTTAATATAACTTGCTCAGGTAAAGAGTTTTAAACTTTACCTGAAGAGTTGCCAACTTCAGCCCTGAAGTGTTTTTGCTGTTTTTCTCTGATTGGCCAGCCTCTGGCAGCCTGGCCAGGCTGCTTTGATGAGGTGTGAAGTGGCCTGGCTCAACACAAATAGACGTGCCAGGGGGAAGAGATCTCCCCTCAGCAGATGGGTGTAGGAGGCTGGCCTGGCTTGTAGTGGGTACCAGAGGTACTTACACCTTGTGCCAGGTCCAGTTAACCCTTATTATTGTAGAAGAGGTGTTTCTAGCAGCTTAGGCTAAAAGAAGGTAGCTATGGCAAAGCAGCTTAGGCTGAACTAGGAGACATGTAAAGCTCCTACTATACCACTGGTGTCATATGCACAATATCATAAGAAAACACAATACACAGAAGTACTAAAAATAAAGGTACTTTATTTTTATGACAATATGCCAAAAGTATCTCAGTGAGTACCCTCAGTATGAGGATAAGTTATATACACAAGATATATGTACACCAACCAAAATTATGCAGGTAATAGCAAGAAAAGTTATGCAAGCAGAGTAGATTTACAGTAGATTGCAAAAGGGGCACATAGGTATAGGGGCAACACAAACCATATACTCCAAAAGTGGAATGCGTACCACAAATGGACCCCAAACCTATGTGAGCTTGCAGAGGGTCGCTGGGACTGTAAGAAAACAGTGAGGGTTAGAAAAATAGCCCACCCCAAGACCCTGAAAAGTAGGTGTAAAGTGCACCTACTACCCCCAGAGAGAACAGAAGTCGTGATAGGGGGTTTCTGCAGGAAGAACAAACACCAGCAATGCAACAACAGTGGATTTCCGGACCTGAGTACCTGTAAGACAAGGGGACCAAGTCCAATAGTTGCAACAGTGTCGAGAGTGGGCAGGAGCACAGGAAATGCCAGCTGAGGGTGCAAGGAAGCTGCCACCAGATGGAAGAAGCTTGGAGTTCTGCAAGAAAAAAGAGAGCTAGGGACTTCTCCTTTGGAAGACGGATGTCCCACGTCGTGATGAAGCTTGCAGAGGTGTTCCCATGCAGAAAGACTGCAAACCAGCCTTGTTAGCTGCAAGAGTCATGGTAGAGGTTTTTGGGTGCTGCTGTGGCCCAGAAGGGACCAGGATGTCGCCACTTGGAGGAGGAAGGAGAGGGGGTGCCCAGCAACTCAGGGAGCCCTCACAGAAGCAGGCAGCACCCACAGAAGTACCTGAACAGGCACTTGGAAGAAAAGTGAACTGGAGTCCACCCGAAGTCACAAAAGGGAGTCCCACAACGCCGGAGGACAACTCAGAAGGTTGTGCACTGCAGGAAGGAGTGTTGGGGATCCAGGCTTGGCTGTGCACAAAGGAAATCCTGGAAGAGTGCACAGGGGCCGGAGCAGCTGCAAATCACACGGTACCCAGCAATGCAGTCTAGAGTGGGGAGGCAAGGACTTACCTCCACCAAACTTGGACTGAAGAGTTACAGGACTGTGGGAGTCACTTGGACAGAGTTGCTGAGTTCCAGGGACCAAGCTTGGCATGCTGAGAGGGGACCCAGAGGACCAGTGATGCAGTCTTTTGGTGCCTGTGGTTGCAGGGGGGAGATTCCGTCGACCCACGGGAGATTTCTTCAGAGCTCTGGTGTAGAGAGGAGGCAGGCTACCCCCAGAGCATGCACCACCTGGAAACAGTCGAGAAGCCGGCAGGATGAAGCAATACAAGGTTGCTAGTAGTCGTCTTGCTACTTTGTTGCAGTTTTGCAGGTGTCCTGAGCAGTCAGCGGTCGATCCTTTGGCAGAAGGTGAAGATGGAGATGCACAGAAACTCTGATGAGCTCTTGCATTCGTTATCTGGTGAGATCCCCAAAGCAGAGACCCTAAATAGCCAGAAAAGGAGGTTTGGCTACCTAGGAAGGAGGATTGGCTGCCAAGATAGAGAGGTAAGAGCCTATCAGAAGGAGCCTCTGACGTCACCTGCTGGCACTGGCCACTCAGAGCAGTCCAGTGTGCCACAGACACCTCTGTTTCCAAGATGGCAGAGGTCTGGGACACACTGGAGGAGCTCTGGGCACCTCCCCTGGGAGGTGCAGGTCAAGGGAGTGGTCACTCCCCTTTCCTTTGTCCAGTTTCGCGCCAGAGCAGGGCTGGCGGGTCCCTGAACCGGTATAGACTGGCTTATGCAGAGATGGGAACCATCTGTGCCCATCAAAGCATTTCCAGAGGCTGGGGGAGGCTACTCCTCCCCAGCCTTCACACCTATTTCCAAAGGGAGAGGGTGTTACACCCTCTCTCAGAGGAAGTCCTTTGTTCTGCCTTCCTGGGCCAGGGGTGCCTGGACCCCAGGAGGGTAGAAACCTGTCTGAGGGGTTGGCAGCAGCTGCAGTGGAAACCCCGGAAAGGCAGTTTGGCAGTACCCGGGTTCTGTGCTAGAGACCTGGGGGATCATGGAATTGTCCCCCCAATGCCAGAATGGCATTGGGGGGACAATTCCATGATCTTAGACAAGGTTACATGGCCATGTTCGGAGTTACCATTGTGACGCTGTACATAGGTAGTGACCAATGTACAGTGCACGCGTGTAATGGTGTCCCCACACTCACAAAATCCGGGGAATTTGCCCTGAACGATGTGGGGGCACCTTGGCTAGTGCCTGGGTGCCCACACACTAAGTAACTTTGCATCCAACCTTCACCAAGTGAAGGTTAGACATATAGGTGACTTATAAGTTACTTAAGTGCAGTGGTAAATGGCTGTGAAATAATGTGAACGTTATTTCACGCAGGCTGCAGTGGCAGGCCTGTGTAAGAATTGTCAGAGCTCACTATGGGTGGCAAAAGAAATGCTGCAGCCCACAGGGATCTCCTGAAACCCCAATACCCTGGGTACCTCAGTACCATATACTAGGGAATTATATTGGGTATACCAGTATGCCAATGTGAATTGGTAAATTTAGTCACTAGCCTGTTAGTGACAAATTTGGAAAGCAGAGAGAGCATAACCACTGAGGTTCTGGTTAGAAGAGCCTCAGTGAGACAGTTAGGCATCACATAGGGAACACATACAGGGCACATACTTATGAGCACTGGGGCCCTGCATGGCAGGGTCCCAGTGACACATAGACTAAAACAACATATATACAGTGTTCTAACTACATGCGGGTGTGTTGTACTGGGAGAGACCTAGGCGCTCTGGGTAACGAGGTAAATATCAACAAAAAGGGTCGAATCCCGAAATGGTGCACTCTTGGAAGACCACACCCAAAAAGTCTTGTTAAGTGCTAAAAGCACTATTGCAAACATAAAATACACTCAAGAGGCACTCATTGTAACATGAAAAATAATAGTACTCATAAGTCAGTGTACATAAGCAATGTTTTTTTCATATATTTCAGAGAATTAACAAGATTGTTTCCAACATAATCCTCAATTAAAGTATCAATGTCCAAATCCAAGTTAGTGAGATTAATAGATCTCTTGTTCCAAGTTTGTTACGATCCAAAATCCAGGTCCAGATTTCTCCAATCAAAGTTCAATCATATTCTTCAAAACAACGATACGGCTTTTTATTCAAACTTTAACAGCCGCATCCAAATTAACAGCCAACACGTGTTTCGTCCGGGAATTTCCCAATGACTTCATCAGGGCTGTAAATTATATAAGTATCTATTATTGCATGTGTATCCATACTTCCTGATTGTAAAGACCTCCACCAGTGTAAAAACATGTAAAAAAAAAGTGAGAAATTGTGAAAAAATGTGAAGAAAATGGTAGGATAGAGACATATGTTAGTTTACAGTGCACCTTAATTCCCAAAGTGTGAGCCTATTGTACCTATTGGTATGAAGCATTATATATTATTGTTAATTACTGTATCATCCATTCTTGAGTAAAACGTGAAACGGTGTTGAGATATAAAAATTTGTGAGTAAGTATCAAGAGGATGGTAAAGGATAAAAATGAATTAAGTTGCTCCTTTTTACTGTTTACAAGCTAACCCCGTACCCTGGTGATGTCCCTTGCTACTCAAAGATGTGTGCGAATGAGCCCATGCTCTTACCTAAACATATATGTAGATCCGTCCTATAGCTTAGGTATTCATTACAGACGAATCCCAGGATACTTCAGTTATGAAACTTATCTGTTATGTAAGAAAATTTATAAGACTACCAAACATGTCCAACCAAATTAGTATCATAGAACAAATTAGACCCATATTAAATCCTAGGATCCCATCTCTATATTTATCAAAATTAATATTAAAATTAACATTCCCTATGACATAAATTCTTCCACTAAAATAGACCAAGTATATAAGTATATCATAGTCTTATCTCTCACCCAAGTCCCTTCTCAAAAACATAACTACAATGTCCTATCCTTGAATCATGATTATACTAATACCTAAAACAAGTAGCTTACCTAATAATAGTTGTACTAGTGCACCTTCCAAAAAATCAATTCACGAAGCGCGAGTACGTGTGTGTATCGGCAAATATCAAAACACGAGTACTCGTGTCTGGGTCCCTTATATGAGAACACATAACTGTGCGTCCTGCAGATTAGCCGAAATCTTGCGCTGCCGGTAAACTAAAAATAAAAGAAGAAGACCAAGAATTGTGGCGGCCATCTTTAAAGTGAATCATGTCTAATAAATAGAACTATAGATAATAGCCATAAAGAAAGGACTACGATACTGGTGGCCATCTTGGTGGGAGTCTCACAAAGATCTATTACAGTAATCAAAAATAGAAAAAGGACTGCCATATATAGCGACCATTTTCAAATAGAACCATTTTACTCAAGAATGAATGATACAGTAATTAACAATAATATATAATGCTTCATACCAATAGGTACAATACGCTCACACTTTGGGAATTAAGGTGCACTGTAAACTAACATATGTCTCTATCCTACCATTTTCTTCACATTTTTTCACAATTTCTCACTTTGTTTTACATGTTTTTACACTGGTGGAGGTCTTTACAATCAGGAAGTATGGATACACATGCAATAATAGATACTTATATAATTTACAGCCCTGATGAAGTCATTGGGAAATTCCCGGACGAAACACGTGTTGGCTGTTAATTTGGATGCGGCTGTTAAAGTTTGAATAAAAAGCCGTATCGTTGTTTTGAAGAATATGATTGAACTTTGATTGGAGAAATCTGGACCTGGATTTTGGATCGTAACAAACTTGGAACAAGAGATCTATTAATCTCACTAACTTGGATTTGGACATTGATACTTTAATTGAGGATTATGTTGGAAACAATCTTGTTAATTCTCTGAAATATATGAAAAAAACATTGCTTATGTACACTGACTTATGAGTACTATTATTTTTCATGTTACAATGAGTGCCTCTTGAGTGTATTTTATGTTAACATATATACAGTGAAATATGGGGGTAACATGCTAGGCAAGATGGTACTTTAACAATGGGGAAGGAGGAAGGGGGAGGGCTGCCAAACTGGTCTGCAAAAGCAGAGAAGGACATTTGGAGAAACCCAGCAACACCCTCACATCCTGCAAACCCAGACAATTAGGTGCTGCCTTGATTAGATGAGGAGAGGGCAGGAGAGGGGTGTGTTTAGGATTTTTAGCCACACAAGTGGGTGGGCTCAGCCAGATGTAACCTCCAAAAATCACTTTGAGCCATGATGGATTTTTGAGGTATGTTGCTCCCTGGGATTGATTTTTGCCACACTTCCCAGGAAGTGGTCATCACAGGGGGAAGGACCCTGCCTGTGATTGGAGAACCAGGACCCCCCTGTTTTTCACCCAGGAGCAAGGATAAAACTGGCAGACCTGCACCCATGCCTCAGTTCCCTACCAGATCCCTACCAGGAAGAACTACAGAAGAAGAAGGACTGCCCTGCTGGACCCCTGACCTTCGCCTGGACACTGCACTCTGGAGGACTGCACCAGCTGCATCCTTGGGCTTCACCACAAGAAGGACTTTGCCTGACTTCAACTGGTTCAAGGAGGGACTCCATGTTTGCTACAGGTGAAAAATTTCTACTGAGAGTACCTGCACCACCTCCTGTCCAGTGGCCAAAAAGGAGTTAGTGCCAAGGTGCATTCTAGGAGTTGTAGTCCGCACCCTCAAGGAGCATCTCAGAGCTTCTGGAACCTTGGGGTGTGGACCTCAAAAAAACCTTAAAAGATAATCTGGAAGAAGATCCAGAAGTTTGGAGAAGTTTGAAGAACTTTTGAAAAAAAGCTCCATAGAGGGACCGATCCGCTGCAGCAACTCTAGCCTGCTTGCCTCAAACGTGACCCGGCCTGACTTGCAGATTCGTCCTGGTGAACCAAATCTCCAAAAATGAGACTAAGTCAAACATAGGAAGTTGACCAGGACCTCCCAGAAAGTGTATCTGAAGAGGGCTCCAAGGACGTTGGATCAAGATTCAGGTTTGCCCCGGTCGAAGGATTTTCACTGTGAAAAAACAAATAAGTCCGAAGATAAAAATCTCCACCGCGGGCTCCCACAACGCGTATCCGAGGAAGAGTTCCAGGAGCTCGGATTGGACTGGGAGGTTCATCCCACTGAAGAAAATCTTCAGAAAAACTACTATGTCCTAAGGTAAACTTTTGACCGAGGCCTCTGGTGTGCTGTAGCGGAGCTGGGCTCCATCGTGGTCAGCCTTAAACTTTGACTTTGCCCCGGTCGAGGTGCGACCAGATTGGTGCTTTTTGTTTCTATGCGCTAGACAGCAATATTTCTTTAAAAATTCATGTCTCCGGTTCCACTTATACGATTTTATTCGTTTTGGTGTCATTTTAAAGCTAAAAATATTTCCTATTTTGATAAATTGAATTTGGATTTTTAAACTGTTTCCTGTGTTTTATTTAATTACAGTTTTGCGATATTCTAATGTTTTACGCTTTGTCTCCTAAGTTAAACCTTGTTGCTCGTTGCCAAGCTACCAAGGGTTGAGCTGGGATTAATTTACTGAGACCTAACTGGACCTAAGTGGAGGTTAGTGGCCTATTGCTAAGTGTAGGTACTTACCTGCCCTTACCAATAACCCATTTTCCAACAGTTGAGTTGCCCTCTTTGTTTGTATTTGCCCTGGCAGCTTTCACTTGTGTACATTGGTGTGTGATGGGATGATTAGTTCTCTCTAATTTGCATGCTCTAGTGATAGGTGTCCATGCAGGTCTGTGAGTGGTGTCCATGCATTGTTATGGCATGCAGGGCTTGGCATTGGGATGAGTGAGATATGATGGTGTGTGGTGTGGGAGGTGGTGGAGTGATGGGTGGGAGGGTGGGGGTGGGGGTATGTGATAGCATGCTGGCAGGGGTGTGATGGTAGTATAGAGTTGATTTATCAGAGTCCAGTCTTCCTGCTACTCCGGCCAGGCCCTCAGGATGCATGATTGGCAAGACTTGCTCCTCCCATGCTGTTAGTTGTGGGGGAGGAGGTGGGAGTCCACCGCCAGTCCTCTGTACAGCAAGTTGGTGTCTTGCTGCAATGGAACGCACCTTCCCCCGTAGGTTGTTCCACCTCTTTCTGATGTAATCCCTTGTTCTGGGGTGATGTCCCACGGCATTGACCCTGTCCACGATCCTCTGCCATAGCTCCATCTTTCTAGCAATGGATATCTGCTGCACCTGTGCTCCAAATAGCTGTGGCTCTACCCTGATGATTTCCTCCACCATGATCCTTAGCTCCTCCTCTGAGAATCTGGGGTGTCTTTGTGGTGCCATGGGTGTTGTTTGAGTTGTGTAGGTGAGGGTGTGTAGGGTGATGTGTTGGGGTGTTTGATGTGGGGTGCGTGGGTGGTGTATAGGTGTAGGTGGTGTGTGGCTCTGGTTTTGTCTGAAGTCGTGGTGTCTGTCTCATGCCAATGGTTTGTAGTCGTAAAGAGTTGTGGGTAGTATGGGTGTGTGCTTTATAGTGGTATGGGTGTGTGGGTGTGGTGTGTGTATGGTTGTCAGGTGTGTGTTGTTTGAATTGTCAAATGTGGTGTTGTTTTGTTTGTGTGTGTCTGTATTTTGAGGGCAGCGGTATGTAACGCCAATGGCTTACCGCCATTGAATGTCCGCCGTGGTGATTCATGGGTCATAATGTGATGGGTGTTGTTCTGTTGGCGTAACAGTGTGGGTTTTGATTACGCCAGTTTACCGCTGACCTTTGGTGTGGCGGACTTGTGTCTGTGGCTGAATAGTGATGGATTGGTGTGTGTGTGTCATAATATGGTGAACAGATATCCGCCACGGCAGCGGTATGTTGGCGACAGTCAGCATGGCAGTAAGTGACATTTACCGTCAATGTCATAATGAGGGCCATTGTATTTTGGAGATTGATGATCTTTTTATTATATGGGACGGGACCAAAAATTCCTTCTGTGATTTCTTTCAGGATGTCTCAAGAAATTATTTACATTTATTTTTCACTTATAAAATTGAGAAGGAGCAAATAGAATTTTTGGATGTGTTAGTCCAAATCAAAGAAGGATCAGTCCATGCCTTCCTATACTGCAAACCAACAGCAGGAAATAGTATTTTACATGGGCAGAGTTATCACCGAAATGGAGTATCCGATATCGTGAGCTACGTAGAGCTAAACGAAATTGCAGCAGCACTGAGTCTTATCAGCTGGAGGAAACAAAGATGATTGAAAGTTTTAAAACCAGAGGGTACCCTTATAAGGTATTGCAGACTGCAATAGAGAAGGTTAGACTAAAATCTAGAGATGTTTTGTTGGTGGTAAAAAATAACAAGCATTTGCAATGCAATGGTTCTTGAGTTTAAGCTATTAGCGTTGTAAACTCCTAACTGGACTTTTCTTGCTACATAAACTGAAAAGTAAAACAGTTTCACATAAGCGAGCTGATGGCCATCATGAGCGCAAAGCAGACACAGAAAAGGAAACAGAATTCTGCTCCACTATGGCGGAGGAGCGTCGCCCTCTCCTGCCAGCAGCAAGAGCAGTAAAATGAAAAATTAAAATGATAGTAAACAGTGTTTATTATCGTTTTTGTTTTTCAGGGAGCGGGCCATGAGTGGTTACAGGGACGGAGGGGGAGTGCACAGCACTCTCCTCAGTGTGCATTTATGTTTAGCTGGCCGTCTCAGGCCGGCCAAACACACATGCACACTAGGCTCTGTCCAACTTGGCACTGTGTTGCAGGTTGGAGATAATAGGCAGATACTCCCACTCTGCCTTGGAGCGCCAAGCCAAGGCACTCCAGACAATCCTAATGCTGATCTCATGCAAGAGCAGCACCAGGATTGGTCGCTGGGCAGGCTGGGAGCCTGTGCCTGCAGCAAGTCGAGCAGGAGTCAGAAGAGTGGCAAGGCTGCAGCGGCAGAGGAGAATTTCTTTTTTTTTAATTCCTTTATGTTGTTGTGCCCCTGACTCACAGCTTTGCTCCTAAAGGAGCCACCCCTGACTGGCATATATTGTTAAAATACATCATATGAAAAGCAGATCTTATGAGAGTGGCTTAAGCGGCAGTGGAAAGAGAGAGCAGTGCAGATTAGTATGATTAATAAGTGAGAGGAGCATAACATTTTGTAAAATAATTAACATTTTTGTTTGCCTTCAAAACAGAGATGAGAGAGAGTTGTGTGCTTTGTCAGTGTGTGCGTGCATAAATCCCTGGTGAAACCAGACAGACATCTCACCATACCCAACCGAAAGCACCTGTATCTAACAATTCATCAGAATACACATTTATTAGTGGGAGTGTAACACCCAAATACCCCCCTGAAACTACACCCCTGAGTGGGAGTGAGGATGAGTAAATGAGAGAATGTGAGTTAGAGTGAGTGAGGTACCCAGCAATTTAGACCTGCAGCGAGACAGGAAGTGAAGAAGTAAACACAGCTGCCTTTTCCCAAGCACCCTTCATGAAGCAGAAGCAGGTCTAGAACCTGTAGGACACATTTTTAGTGTTCTACCGAAAAAAAGGCAAAGAGTGAAACAAAGCAGCATCTACTAAATTATCAAAGGGCTGCTCCACCTAAAACTGATAGCATGCCTGTGTACATGGACAAAGAACAGAGAAATACTCAATACAAATCCTGAAATGCTGGACTTGTTACAGGGTACAAAATATTATTTTACGAAAATGAAAGCATGTCTTTGCCTGGGCACAGAATGGCCTAACATAAGAATGGATGCAGGAAAGTGAAGCACTTGGTGTCCCTGCCACTTGAGAATGCTATAGTCATATTCATTCCCGGGCCTGGATGGGACTAATGGACAGGACAGGCCCATGCATTGTAAAGACCAATAGGACCACAATGGGACAGAGTGGAAGAGTCCTGATCCTCCAAAATTTGTACTGGTGGGCCGACTGGCACCCCCAGTGCAATGTAACCACAGGATTAGGGAGAGGGCACTGTATGGCCATAAAGATAGGGTGATGGGTAGTTATAAAGGAAGGTTTCCTTTCAAGGTATAGGTTAGAATAGGGCCAGTACGCTTACTCTTGAATCTATTTTACCCAATGTAGTGGTAATCTCAGAAGTGGTAATCTCAACAGTGGTAATTTCTGCAGTGGTAATCTCAGTGGTAGCAATCACAGTAGTGGTAATCACCGCTGTGGTAATCCCTACAGTGGTAATCTCAGAGGTAGTAATCACAGTAGTGGTTAAATCAATAGTGGTAATCTCAGTGGTAGTAATCCCAGTAATGGTAATCTCAGCAGTGGTAATCCCTGCAGTGATGATTTCAACTGTGGTAATCTCAACAGAGGTAATCCCTGCACTGGTAATGTCAGAGGTAGTAATCACAATGGTGGTAATTCAGCAGTGGTAATCCCTGCAGTGGTAATCTCAGCGATAGTAATCACAGAAATGGTAATCTGAGTAGTGGTAATCGCTGCAGTGGTACTCTCAGAGGTAATAATCACAGAAGAGGTCATCTCAGCAGTGTTAATCCCTGCCTGGGTGATCTCAGATGTAGTAATCACAGCAGTGGTAAACTCAGCAGTGGTAATCCCTGCAGTGGTACTCTCAGAGGTAGTAATCACAATAGTGGTAATTCAGCAGTGGTAATCCCTGCAGTGATAATCTCAGCGATAGTTATCACAGTAGTGGTAATCTGAGCAGTGGTAATCGCTGCAGTGGTAATTTCAAAGGCAGTAATTTCAGCGGAGGTAATGTTTGCACTGGTAATCTCAGAGGTAGTTATCACAGTAGTGGTAACCTCAGGAGTGGTAATCCCTGCAGTGGTAATCTCAAAGGGGCTAATTTCAATGTAGTAGATTCTATGTCACGGAATATGGACTCAGTTGTATTTTAGGCTGTGACATACAACTGTTCATGCTGGGTCCTTGGTCTGATATGTGTGTGAATAACGCTCAAACATGTTCTTATAAAGTGCTTCTCTGAAGAACATATTTTAAACCACTTCCTCCTCAGCGAGAAAAAAGACCTCTGAACTGAGTACAGCACAGAGCCTTCCTGAGGTGCACCATCCTCATCTAAAGATAAACATTTTCATTTGTTTAGTTTTTACTCAGCAGACTAGGGCCTTGTAAAACAATGGGACTCGGATAGAATCTATTTCACAAGTATTTGCAATACAATGGGTCTTGCATTTACTCGAGTTGAAGCTATTAGCGTTGTAAATTCCTAACTTTTCTTGCCACATAAACTGAAAAGTAAAACAGTTTTACGTAAGTGACCCAACGGCCACCATGAGCGCAAAGCAAACACACAAAAGGAAACAAGTCCGCTCGCATTGAAACTTATCCGCAAAAGTGCAATTATCCATGTAACCGCAAAAGTGCAACTATCAATGTAACAGGGTAGATGCTATGAAAAGCGCTCGACTTCTGCCCAGCGAGATCGCAACACCTACGAAATAAAGAGAAAAAATAGTGGAGAAACCATACGGAAAACATGGAGCATCATTTGTTTTCAGCAGCTGGCCGGTGTGCTTGAGGCGGGCTAAACACCGGAAGGGGCATGACGTATGCATGCATTCCACTAATGAAATTAAGGTAATTTTAACCCCTTCGCTGCCAGGTCTTTTCCCCTCCTGTGCCGAGTCTTTTTTTGGCTATTTGGGACAGTTTGCGCTTAGGTCCTCATGATGTTTGTCCACATAAGCTACCCATGCCAAATTTGCGTCCTTTTTTTCCAACATCCTAGGGATTCTAGCTGTACCCAGACTTTGTGGGTTCCCCTGAAGGAGACTAAGAAATTAGCCAAAGTACAGTGAAAATTTTGTTTTTAAAAACAAAATGGGAAAAAAGGGCTGCAGAAGAAGGCTTGTGTTTTTTCCCCTGAAAATGGCATCAACAAAGGGTTTGCGGTGCGAAAATCACCATCTTCCCAGCTTTCAGGAAAAGGCAAACTTGAATAAAAAAAAAGAAAATTTTTCAACACAATTTTGGCATTTTACTGGGACATACCCCATTTTTACTATTTTTGGTGCTTTCAGTCTCCTTCCAGTTAGTGACAGAAATGGGTGTGAAACCAATGCTGGATCCCAGAAAGATAAACATTTCTGAAAAGTAAACAAAATTCTGAATTCAGAAAGGGTTAATTTGTGTAGATCCTACAAGTGTTCCCTACGGAAAATAACAGCTGAAATAAAAAAAAAAATTGAAATTGAGGAGACAAAAAGTGCCATTTTCCTCCACGTTTTACTCAGATTTTTTAAAGCAATATACCGTTACGTCTGCTGGACTCTTCTGGTTGCAGGGATATATAGGGCTTGTAGGTTCATTAAGAACCCTAGGTACCCAGCGCCAATAAATGAGCTGCACCTTGCAATGGGATTTCATTCTATAACGGGTATACAGCAATTCATTTGCTGAAATATAAAAAGTGAAAAATAGGTATCAAATAAACCTTTGTACTTCCAAAATGGGCACAAGACAAGGTGTTGAGAAGCAGTGGTTATTTGCACATCTCTGAATTCGGGGGTGCCCATACTAGCATGTGAACTACAGGGCATTTCTCAAATAGACGTCTTTTTTACACACTGTCTTACATTTGGAAGGAAAAAAATGTAGAGAAAGACAAGGGGAAATAACACGCGTTTTGCTATTCTGTATTCCCCCAAGTCTCTCAATAAAAATGGTGCCTCACTTGCGTGAGTAGGCGTAATTCTCGCAACAGGAAACACAACATGGACACATCACTTTTTTACATTGAAATCTGACATGTTTTTTGCAAAGTGCCTAGCTGTATATTGTGGCCTCTCGCTCAGCCGGCACCTAGGAAAACCTAGCAAAAATGCAAATTTTTAAAACTAGACACCTAGGGGAATCCAAGATGGGGTGACTTGTGGGGCTCTCACCAGGTTCTGTTACCCAGAATCCTTTGCAAACCTCAAAATTTGGCCAAAAAACACTTTTTCCGCTCGTTTCAGAGACAGAAAGTTCTGGAATCTGAGAGGAGCCACAGACTTTCTTCCACCCAGCGTTCCCCAAAGTCTCTTTATAAAAATGGTACCTCACTTGTGTGGGTAGGCCTAGCGCCCGCAACAGGAAACACCCCAAAACACAACGTGGGCACATCACATTTTCCCAAAGAAAAAAGAGCTGTTTTTTAAAAAGTCCCAAGCTTTGGAATTTGGCCTCTAGCGCAGCCGGCACCTAGGGGAGCCTAGCAAACCTGTGCATTTTTGAAAAATAGACACATAGGGGAATATGGGCTCTGACCAGGTTCTGTTACCCAGAATCCTTTGCAAACCTAAAAATTTGGCACAAAAAAACACTTCTCCCTCTCATTTCGGTAACAGAAAGTTATGGAATCTCAGAGGAGCCACAAATTTCCTTCCACCCAGCGTTCCCCCAAGTCTCCCAACAAAACTGGTACCTCACTTGTGTGGGCAGGCCTGGCGCCCGTGACAGGAAGTGCCTCAAAACACAACGTGGACACATCACATTTTCCCAAAGAAAACCGAGCTCTTTCTGCACAGTGCCTAGATGTGGATTTTGGCCTCTAGCTCAGCCGGCACCTTAGGAAACCTACCAAACCTGCGCATTTTTTAAAACTAGACACCTAGGGGAATCCAAGATAGGGTGACTTGTGGGGCTCTGACCAGGTTCTGTTACCCAGAATCCTTTGTAAACCTCAAATCATGTCCAAAAAAACACTTTTTCCTCTCATTTCGGTGACAGAAAGTTCTGGAATCTGAGAGGAGCCAAAATGGTCCTTCCACCGAGCGTTCCCCCAAGTCTCCCAATAAAAATGGTATCTCACTTGTGTGGGTAGGCCTAGCGCCCACGACAGGAAATGCCCCAAAACACAATGTGGACACATCACATTTTCCCAAAGAAAACAGAGCTGTTTTTTGCAAAGGGCCTAGCTGTGGATTTTGGCCTCTAGCTCAGCCGGCACCTAGGGAAACCATCCAAACCTGTGCATTTTTTTAAACTATACATGTAGGGGAATCCAAGATAGGGTGACATGTGGGGCGCTGACCTGGTTCTGTTACCCAGAATCTTTTGCAAACCTCAAAATCTGGCCAAAAAAACACTTTTTCATTTCATTTCAGTAACAGAAAGTTCTGGAATCTGAGAGGAGCCACAAATTTCCATACACCCAGCTTTCCCCCAAGTCTCCTGATAAAACTGGTACCTCACTTGTGTAGGTAGGTCTAGCGCCCGCGACAGGAAGTGCCCCAAAACACAACATGGACACATCACATTTTACCGAAGAAAAAAGAGCGATTTTTTGCAAAGTGCCTAGCTGTGGATTTTGGCCTCTAGCTCAGCCGGCACCTAGGGAAACCTACCAATCCTGCACATCTTTTAAAACTAGACACCTTGAGGAATCTATGATGGGGTGACTTGTGGGGCTCTGACCAGGTTCTGTGACCCAGAATCCTTTGCAAACCTCAAAATGTGGCCATAAAAACACTTTTTTCTCTCATTTCGATGACAGAAAGTTCTGGAATGTGAGAGGAGCATACATTTCCTTCCACCCAGTGTTCCCCCAAGTCTCCCTATAAAAATGGAACCTCACTTGTGTGGGTAGGCCTAGCGCCCGCGACAGGAAATGCCCCAAAACACAACATGGACACATCACATTTTCCCAAAGAAAACAGACCTGTTGTTTAGAAAGTGCCTTGATGTGGATTTTGGCCTCTAGCTCAGCCGGCACCTAAGGAAACCTAGCAAACCTGTGCATTTTTTAAAACTAGACACCTAGGGGAATCCAATATGGGGTGACTTATGGGGCTCTGACCAGGTTCTGTTACCCAGAATACTTTGCACACCTCACAATTTGGTCAAAAAAACACATCTTCCACTAATTTTGGTGACAGAAAGTTCTGGGATCTGAGAGGAGCCACAAATTTCCTTCCACCCAGCATTTCCCCCAAGTCTTCCCATAAAAATGGTACCTCACTTGTGTGGGTAGGCCTAGCGCCCACGACAGGAAATGTCCCAAAACAAAACGTGGGCACATCACATTTGCCAAAAGAAAACAGAGCTGTTTTTTGCAAAGTGCTTAGCTGTGGATTTTGGCCTCTAGCTGAAGCGGCACCCAGGGAAACCTACCAAACCTGTGCATTTTAAAAAACTAGACACCTAGGCGAATCCAAGATAGGGTGACATGTGGGGCGCTGACCTGGTTCTGTTACTCAGAATCCTTTGCAAACCTCAAAATCTGGCCAAAAAAACACCTTTTCCTTTCATTCTGGTGACAGAAAGTTCTGGAATCTGAGAGGAGCCACACATATCCTTACACCCAGCTTTCCCACAAGTTTCCTGATAAAACTAGTACCTCACTTGTGTAAGTAGGCCTAGCGCCCACGACAGGAAGTGCCCCAAAACACAACATGGACACATCACATTTTACCGAAGAAAAAAGAGCGATTTTTTGCAAAGTACCTAGCTGTGGATTTTGTCCTCTAGCTCAGCCGGCTCCTAGGGAAACCTACCAAACCTGCACGTCTTTTAAAACTAGACACCTTGGGGAATCTATGATGGGGTGACTTGTGGGGCTCTCACCAGGTTGTGTTACCCAGAATCCTTTGCAAACCTCAAAATGTGGCCACAAAAACACTTTTTCCTCTCATTTCAGTGACAGAAAGTTCTGGAATCTGAGAGGAGCCATACATTTCCTTCCACTCAGTGTTACCCCAAGTCTCCCTATAAAAATGGAACCTCACTTGTGTGGGTAGGCTAGCGCCCGCGACAGGAAATACCCCAAAACACAACATGGACACATCACATTTTCCCAAAGAAAACAGACCTGTTGTTTGGAAAGTGCCTAGATGTGGATTTTGGCTTTTAGCTCAGCCGGCACCTAAGGAAACCTAGCAAACCTGTGCATTTTTAAAAACTAGACACCTATGGGAATCCAAGATGGGGTGACTTATGGGGCTCTGACCAGGTTCTGTTACCCAGAATACTTTGCACACCTCACAATTTGGCCAAAAAACACATCTTTCACTAATTTTGGTGACAGAAAGTTCTGGGATCTGAGAGGAGCCACACATTTCCTTCCACCCAGCATTCCCCCCAAGTCTCCCCATAAAAATGGTACGTCACTTGTGTGGGTAGGCCTACCGCTCACGACAGGAAATGTCCCAAAACAAAACATGAGCACATCACATTTGCCAAAAGAAAACAGACCTGTTTTTTGCAAAGTGCTTAGCTGTGGATTTTGGCCTCTAGCTGAAGCGGAACCTAAGGAAACCTACCAAACCTGCACATTTTTTAAAACTAGACACCTATGGGAATCCAAGATAGGGTGACTTGTGGGGCTCTCACCAGGTTCTGTTACCCAGAATCCTTTGAAAACCTCAAAATGTGGCCAAGAAAACACTTTTTCCTTTCATTTCGGTGACAAAAAGATCTGGAATGTGAGTGGAGCCACAAATTTCTTTCCACCCAGCGTTCCCCCAAGTATCCTGATAAAAATGGTACCTCACTTGTGTAGGTAGGCCTAGTGCCCGCTACAGGAAATGCCCCAAAACACAAGGCGGACACATCACATTTGCCCAATGAAAACAAAGCTATTTTTTGCAAAGTGCCTAGCTGTAGATTTTGGCCTCTAGCTCAGCCAGCACCTAAGGAAACCTACCAAACCTGCGCATTTGTGAAAGCTAGACACCTCGGGGAATCCAAAATGGAGTGCTTTGTGGGGCTCCGACCAGGTTCTGTTACCCAGAATCCTTTGGAAACCTAAAATCTGGCCCAAAAAACCCTTTTTCCTCTTATTTCGGTGACAGAATGTTCTGGAATCTGAGAGGAGCCAAAAATGTTCTTTCATCCAGCGTTCCGCCAAGGCTCTCAATAAAAATGGAACCTCACATGTGTGGGTAGGCCTAGTGCCCGCGACAGGAAATGCCCCAAAACACACGGTGGACACATCACTTTTTCCCGAAGAAAACAGAGCTGTTTTTTGCAAAGTGCCTTGCTGTGGATTTTGGGTTGTAGCTCAGCCGGCACAGAGGGAAACCTACCAATTCTGCACATTTTTTAAAACCATCCACCTAGGGGAATCCAAGATGGGGTGGCTTGTGGGGCTCTCACCAGGTTCTTTTACCCAGAATCCTTTGCAAACCTCAAACTTTGGCTGAACAAAACACATTTTCCGCTCATTTCGGTGACAGAAAGTTGTGGAATCTGAGAGGAGCCACAAATGTCCTTCCACCCAGCTTTCCCCCAAGTCTCCGATAAAACTGGTACGTCAATTGTGTATGTAGGTCTAGACCCCGCGACAAGAAATGCCCCAAAACGCAACATGGACGCATCACATTCTCCCAAAGAAAACAGAGCTGTTTTTTGCAAATTGCCTATCAGCGATTTTGGTCTCTAGCTCAGCCAGAACCTAGGGAAACCTACCAAACCTGCAAATTTTTGAAAAGTAGACACCTACGAAAATTTAAGATGGGATGACTTGTGGGGCTCTGACCTGCTTCTGTTACCCAGAATCCTTAGTAAACCTCAAAATGTGGATAAAAACACATTTTCCTTTCATTTCGGTGACAGAAAGTTCTGGAATCTGAGAGGAGCCACAAAATGCCTTCCAACCAGCATTCCCCATAGTCTCCCAATAAAAATGGTACCTCACTTGTATGGGTAGGCCTGGCGCCCGCGACAGGAAATGCCCCAAATAACAATGTGGACTCATCACATTTGCCCAAAGAAAACAGAGCTGTTTTTTGCAAAGTGCCTAGCTGTAGATTTTGGCCTCTAGCTCAGCCGGCACTTAAGGAAACCTACCAAACTTGTGCATTTTTGAAAACTAGACACCTATGGGAATCCAAGATGGGGTGACTTGTGGGGCTCTGATCAGGATCTGTTACCCAGAATCCTTTGCACACCTCACAATTTGGCCCAAAAAAACATCTTTCACTAATTTTGGTGACTGAAAGTTCTGGGATCTGAGAGGAGCCACAAATTTCCTTCCACCCAGCATTCCCCCAAGTCTCCCCAAAAAATGGTACCTCACTTGTGTGGGTAGGCCTGGCGCCCATGACAGGAAATGTCCCAAAACACAACGTGGACACATCACATTTTCCCAAAGAAAACAGAGCTCTTTTTGCAAAGTGCCTAGATGTGGATTTTGGCCTCTAGCTCAGCCGACACCAAAGGAATCCTACCAAACTTGCGCATTTTTTAAAACTAGACACCTCGGGAATCCAAGATGGGGTGACTTGTGGGGCTCCAACCAG
The DNA here is from genome assembly GCF_031143425.1 of Pleurodeles waltl. NCBI lineage: Eukaryota > Metazoa > Chordata > Amphibia > Caudata > Salamandridae > Pleurodeles > Pleurodeles waltl. The sequence goes on from NC_090442.1 coordinate 525,703,362, forward strand.
GTTCTGTTACCCAGAATCCTTTGCACACCTCAAAATGTGGCCAAAAAAACACTTTTTCCTCTGATTTTGGTGACAGAGAGTTCTGGAATCTGAAAGGAGCAAAAAATGTCCTTCCACCCAACATTCCCCCAAGTCTCTCAATAAAAATGGTACCTCACTTGTGTGGGTAGGATGAGCGCCTGGGACAGGAAATGCCCCAAAACACAAAGTGGACACATCAAATTTTCCCAAAGAAAACAGATCTGTTATTTGGAAAGTGTCTAGATGTGGATTTTGGCCTCTAGCTCTGCCGGCACCTAAGGTAACCTAGCAAACCTGCGCATTTTTAAAAACTAGACTCCTAGAAGAATCCAAGATGGGGTTAATTATGGGGCTCTGACCAGGTTCTGTTACCCAGAATCCCTTGAAAATCTCAAAATTTGGCCAAAAAAACACTTTTTCCACTAATTTTGGTGAAAGAAAGTTCTGGGATCTGAGAGGAGCCACAAATTTCCCTCCACCCAGCATTCCCCCAAGTCTCCTGATACAAACAGTACCTCACTTGTGTGGATAGGCCTAGCGCCCACAACAAGAAATATACCAAAACACAACGTGGACACATCACATTTGCCAAAAGAAAACAGAGCTTTTTTTTGCAAAGTGCTTAGCTGTGGATTTCGGCCTCTAGCTGAGCCGGCACCTAGGGAAACCTACCAAACCTGTACATTTTTTAAAACTAGACACCTAGGGGAACCCAAGATGGTGTGACTTGTGGGGCTCTCACCAGTTTCTGTTACCCAGAATCCCTTGCAAACCTCAAAATGTGGCCAAAAAACACTTTTTCCACTAATTTTGGTGAAAGAAAGTTCTGGGATCTGAGAGGAGCCACAAATTTCCTTCCACCCAGTGTTCCCCCCAAGTCTCCCGATAAAAATGGTACCTCAATTGTGTGGGTAGGCCTGGCGCCAGCAACAGGAAATGCCCCAAAACACAACGTGGACACATCACATTTTCCCCGAAGAAAACAGACCTGTTTTTTCCAAAGTGCCTAGATGTGGATTTTGGCCTCCAGGTCAGCCGGCATCGAAGGAAACCTACCAAACCTGAGCATTTTTAAAAACTACTCACCTAGGGGAATCCAAGATGGGGTGACGTATGGGGCTCTGACCAGTTTCTGTTACCCAGAATCCTTTGCAAACCTCAAAATGTGGCCAAAAAACACTTTTTCCACTCATATCAATGACAGAAAGTTCTGGAATCTGAGAGGAGCCTCACATTTCCTTCCACCCAGCATTCCCCAAAGTCTCCTGATAAAAATGGTACCTCAGTTGTGTGGGTAGGCCTAGCGGCCCCAACAGGAAATGTCCCAAAAGACAACATGAACACATCACATTTTCCCAAAGAAAACAGAGCTGTTTTTTAAAAAGTACTTAGCTGTGGATTTTGGCCTCTAGCTGATCCGGCACATAGGGAAAGCTACCAAACCTGCACATTTTTTAAAACTAGACACTTGGGGAATCCAAGATAGGGTGACTTGTGGGGCTCTCGCCAGGTTCTGTTACCCAGAATCCTTTGCAAACCTCAAAATTTGGCCAAAAAAACACATTTTCCGCTCATTTCGGTGACAGAAAGTTCTGGAATCTGAGAGGAGCCACAAATTTCCTTCCACCCAGCATTCCCTTAAGTCTCCTGATAAAAATGGTACCTCACTTGTGTAGGTAGGCCTAGTGCCCATGACAGGAAATGCCCCAAAACACAAGGTGGACAAATCACATTTGCTCAAAGAAAACAGAGCTGTTTTTTCCAAAGTGCCTAGCTGTAGATTTTGGTCTTTAGCTCAGCCGGCACCTAGGGAAACTTAGTGCCAGCCGTGACTAGTGCCCCAAAACAGAACGTGGACACAAAGAAAACAGAAATTCATTTAGGTGACAGAAAGTTCTGGAATCTGAGAGGAGCCACAAATTTCCTTCCACCTATCGTTCCCCCAAGTCTCCTGATAAAAATGGTACCTCACTTGTGTGGGTAGGCCTAGCGCCTGGAAAGGAAAATCCCCAAAACTCTATGTGCACACATCAAAATTATCAATTTCAAAACTAACTGTTTTTGCGGGGGTCGGGGGAACCTGCGTTTTTGGTCCTGGACTCAGCAGCCATATAGGGAAACCTACCAAACCCAAACACTTCTGAAAACTAGACACCCGAGGGAGTCCAGGGAGGTGTGACTTGCGTGGATCCCCCAGTGTTTTCTTACCCAGAATCCTTTGCAAACCTCAAAATTTGGCTAAAACACACTTTTTCCTCACATTTCAGTGACAGAAAGTTCTGGAATCTGAGAGGAGCCAAAGTCTCCCAATAAAAATGATACCTCACTTTTGTGGGTGGCCCAGGTGCCTGCAACAGAAAAATGCCAAAAACCTGTATAGATTGGGGGGAATAGCACAGTGAGTTGATAAGCACATACTTTTCTTTTATTCATCTTTTAGGCTGACTCCGCTTTGGGGACCCACACAAGTGAGGTATCATTTTACTGAGGGGAACGCTGGGTGGTAGGAAATTTGTTCCAGAGCGGTGATCCTACGAAGAAAAGTGAGGAAAATATGCATTTTTAAGCACATTTTGAGGTTTGCAGAGGAGTCTGGGTAAGAAGATGTTGGGGGATCCAGGCAAGCCACACCTCCTTGGAGTCCTTGGGGTGTCTATTTTTAAAAAATGTCTGGGTTTGGTAGGTTTCCCTAGATGTAGGCCGCACCTGGGACCAAAAACCCATAAACACAGGTAGTTTTGTAATAGATCATTTTGATGTGCCCACATACTGATGTGTTGCTCTAAACACTAAAATTGTGCAAAGAAATGTACTTAGGTTACGTTAAAAAAGACCCCTCACCCACCAACCAAGTTGGTGGCATGCTTCATCATCGGGGTCCCCCGTGACAAAGACCGCTCACCCACCAACCAAGTTGGTGGCATGCTTCATCATCGGGGTCCCCCGTGACACCTAGCGTGTCATGTGTGTGCTGCGACGACTGATTACATCGAAGCAGGTTTTGTCATTTTTACCACACATACAGGTTGGATTTGGCACAAGGGTGAGCAATGGTTCAGTAGATCAAATTTTATTAACAAGAGATTTCACAAAAATTAAATGCACTGTTAATAACTGAAAGGCCAAAAACCGGAACCAATGTCTCACAGCTCGTGAGCTGTAAAGCCACAACAAGGTACCAACCGCTCTACAGTCCATTCACACACCTTTTATACATGACATGCCCAAGACTATTCACGCCACCAACCACGGGCCCAGCACTTACATATGCCTACATGCCTGATAAAGCAATCACACCAGCTGATGGGACTGTGTGGACTCGCATTTGGCTGGCAGTGTGTTGCAGTAGCCAAAAGCAAGTCAATATTTACACCACCAGCCAAGCGCCACTCCACACACAATGGCATCCCTTTTAAAAAAAAAAACAAAGAAACCACAAACTAATTAGAAATAAGTACAAAACTACAAACACAAAAGCTCTAACTAAATACATGACAGAAATGCCAACCATGAATCTGAACACATGAAAATATAAAACAGGCTGTTTACACTCATTGTAGTTCCCAGTAATTCTTCTGGGTGTGGTAATTCCTGAAAGAGCCACCCACACACAGGCCAGGCTTTGAAGGACAATCTGGGTAGTACCTTTGAGTCTCCCTCCGGATACCTCTTTGAGCACAGACTCTACATTTCTTAGCTGGAAAGTTTTTTTGGGCGGGGAGGAATGTCCTCAGCCAAGTGGCGATCTTTCAATCTAGCCACATCCTCCACCACTGTTTCTCTAGGAACTCCTGCCTGTTCCACCACAATAAGGCTCTCTATCACTGACTCCTGATATTTCACAAATGTCATCTTTGACTCTGGAGACCTATCCTTGAACATAATAAAAGCATTAAAAGTTGCCAAGTGGAACAGGTGAATTGCTAACTTGTTATGCCAAACATAAGACTTACGAATAGCAGTATAAGATTCCAACCTCTGACCAACTCTATCTACACCTCCCTTGTGCTTATTATAATCTAAAATGCACACAGGTTTACGCACTTCAGCAACCTGGCCCCAAACAGTCATGACGGAAGTACTCTCATCATGGATGGTACTTTGCAAGTAGACACACCTCCTATCTGTAAATTTCAGAGCTAGCAGCTCATCATTCCGCAAGGCACTGCACTGTCCCCTCTCAAGTTTTTGACAGACAAGCTCCCTTGGGTGGCCTTTCCAGTTACAACGAATTGTGCCATAAGCAACAGTGTCCACTCTAAACAATCCCTTGAACAACTGCACTCCAGTGTAGAAGTTATCTACATACAAATGGTGACCTTTGTTAAACAGTCGTCTACCAAGTTACCACACAATTTTCTCAGTAACTCCAAAAGTGGGAGGACAACCGGGGGGTCAGTACTGGAATCCTTTCCAGTGTAGACCTGGAAATTATACACATATCCTGTACTACTTTCAGACAACATATACAATTTAATTCCATATTGTGCCCTCTTGCTAGGAATGTACTGCCTAAAAACCAAACGACCCTTGAAGAGGACCAAAGACTCGTCCACAGCTATTTTTTTGCCTGGAACATAGACCTCTGAAAAACGATCTACAAAATGATCAAGGACAGGCCTAATCTTAAAAAGACAGTCAGAATCAGGGTGATCTTGTGGCAAGGCTAAAGCATTGTCAACAAAATGCAGCATCCTAAGAAGAAGCAAATACCAATTACGACTCATGGTTGCAGGAAATATAGCCATTGCCATCATGGGACTAGTAGACCAATAAGAACCAGTGACAGCTTCCTTATCTATCCCATCAAAAGAGTCAAATCCAAAAACCTTTTCATCTCTTCCAAATTTGTGGGAATCTACTGGGTAGCTCTAGAGTGTGGCCTAAGTCTGGCAGTGCTGTCCCTCAATTACTGTTCCACATACAAATTAGTCTGCTCAACACTCTCTTCTAAAAACACATCATCCATAAATAACTCAAAGAAATTGACAGGCAAAAAGTTCTCCATATTGACTCTACACCCCGGGAGACCAGTAAAGGTAGGTAACTCTGGCTGTTCCATGTTTGGGGCAACCTAGAGTTCAGGTCTTCCAAAGGGAAACCTTTCAGCCCCAGGTTGCTGCACTATGGGCACATCAGTGTCCTCATCTAAAACAGTCCCTTCATCTGCACTGAGACTGGCTTCCTCATCAGAAGATTCCTCTCCGACAGAAAGTTCACTGCCAGAATCTCTCACTTCCTCCTCTGCCTCAGATGCAGAGTCAGTCTCATAATCATGATCAGACAATGACTCAAAAAGCATACCAACAACCTGCTGAGTGGTCATCCTGCGGCTAGCCATGATCCTTCCGATGAAAAGTAACTGGACAAATGCACCACCAACAACCAGCACTGTGTTAGATAATTAATAAACCAAGTGTGGTTTTATCACAGAAAGTTATGTACTGAAAAACTCTACCACTCACTTGCCGGAAAAACCTACTCACCAGCAACTACTCTGCACAGACACAGCAATCACCAATGATATCCCACTAAAAAGAAAGAAAGAAAAGCAAATTAGAAAAAAGACAACACAAATATCATTGTGCACAAATCTAAGGACAATTTCACACACAATCCTGCATTTAGTACACCACCTACAAACATGTCATTCATGCATGGCAGCAATACTCCTTTGGAGTAAATTGTTTTTACTTACCTAAAACATGCAACTATGCAAACCACAGGTCAACCACTACCAAAACCGCCAAGAGCCACAGCAAAGGAAGCAAAAGCTTTGAACTAGAACAAAAAGGAGAAAAAAACTGTTATAAACTCAACTGCAAATACTTCGCCAGTTGACAAACACCCCACCATTAAGCATTTAGAAATTGGTGCCTAAGTGGATTCTGCCCCCCCCATAGGGGCAGATGGACCTACTAAAAAAGAGGCCTATCTGCCCCAAGGGGGGGGCAGAAAATACCTTTAGTAGTGTGCCCCCATGGGGGGAGACCCTTGCCCAAGGGGCCACCCCAAACAAAAAAACCTCACACACACACTATCCCTGGTGCCTAAGTGGCTTCTGGCCCCCATGGGGGCAATAGGCCTAAAGAAATAGGCTGATCTGCCCCCAAGGGGGGCAGAAATGGCCAACCGGGGCTCCCCCACAGAAATAAACAAATTTAAAAAATCCCAGGCATTCCAGGGGTTTCGGCCCTCAGCCTAAAAATAATAGGCTGATCTGCCCCCAAGGGGGACAGATATGGCCATAAATAATATACCCCCCTAAGGGGAGTGACCCTCGCCCAAGGCGCTGCCCCCATCCAATAAATACACAAACTCACATTATCCCTGGTGCCTAAGAGGCTTCTGCCCCACCGGGGGCAGATAGGCCTAACAAAATAGGCTGATCTGCCCCCAAGGGGACAGAAATGGGCAACAGATCTATGTCCCCCTTGGGGGGGTGACCCTTGCCAAAGGGGGCGCCCCCCTCAGAAATAAACACATTTTTAAAATCCCTGGCGTTCCAGTGGTTCCTGCCCCCCTTGGGGGCAGATCAGCCTGAAAATAATAGGCCGATCTGCCCCCCAGGGGGGCAGACATGGCCATAAAATATATGCCCCCCAAAGGCGAGCTAGCTTAGGGCACTGCTCCCCGACACACACAAAGGTCATATATAACAAATAAATAAAATCCCTGGTGTTTAGTGGGCATTCCTGCTGCCCGATCGTGATGCGATCGGGCAGCAGGAATGCTCAAAGAGACATCTAGGGAAAGGAAAACCCTTTCCTTTCCCCCAATGCCTCTTTTTGGGAAATCCCCCACCCTGCCGGAGGAGAAACTTACTTGTTTCTCCAAAGACGCGCTGGAGGCTTCCAGCCCGACCGGCACCCTCTAATGACGATCGTGAGCTGACATCATTAGAAGGAGGTGAGGGGGTCGGGTGGAAGGTCTTCTCATTCCATCCCTGCCCTGGGGGGGTGGGAGGGAAGCCCACAGAGGGAGTGTTCCCTCCAAGCTTATGTGCCAGGACTTAATAGTTACGTCCTCTTCACAGGAGCACTGTGCCGGCGGATGTAACCATTCCGTCCCCGGCACAGAACGGGTTAAAAGGCAAGCCCACAAACCAACCAAACAGATGGGCTTGACGTGAGAGTGGTTAAAAGCCCACAGAGAGATTACACCAGGAACGGAGCTCTTGGAGCTCAATCCTAAAAAGAAGGACAATTTGAAACGAGTGAGACTGATTACAACATATAATGCAGAATCAGAATTAATTAGAAAAATGATTTGTATCACTTGATAACACTATTGGCTCTGAGTTATCACATTATCCATTATTAACTTATAGGAAACTGCCAACCCTAAGGGACAGAGTAGTACACAGTAATTTTACTTCACAGAAAGAGATTGGGAGCTGGTTGAAAGACCAGAAAGGATTTTACAAATGTGGACACAGTAAAGCCTGTAAACATAGTAACAATGTAAAAAGTTTCTTTCTCCCCAATGGTAAAACAATGAACATATACAAATGTCTTACATGTAGTAGTGATTATTGTGTCTATGTACTGATTTGCCCTTGTGTTTTTTTTATGTAGGGAGTATAGTTAGGTGCACTTTTTAAACATACAAAACCATAGAAATTCACCTGTTAGAGTTATCTCAAGTAACTACAGCTTGTGGCCTAAGGTAACTATAACTCGCACACTCACCATGCACAGTTTTTTCATCAAAAATGTTACTGCAAATAATACATTGATATTATCAATTATGTTATCAAAGATGTCATGAGTGCCGTCATTTGTGGGCTAATTGGCAGTGCATGGCGAGGCTGTGAGTTCTAGTTACCTAAGGGCACAAGTTATAGTTATTTGAGATAACTCTAACAGGTGAATTTCTATGGTTTTGTATGTTTAAATGTGAGCCCAACTCCAAGGGCCCTGTAACCTCCCTGTAACCTTTGGTTTATTAAGTGAAGTTCTATGAATTTTTTTATTCTATTTTCTAACTATAACGTCCCTGTAACCTTTGTTTTTTTCAGTGAATTTCTGTGGCATTTTTAACACAAAGTAATTTGTATTACTATATGTTAATCCAACCAGCACCACACACAGTCTTGAGCCTGCAGCCAGGCCCTATGGCCAACCCTCTATAACCACCTATCCTGTGGCCAATCCCCTTAACGCCCCTAACCACTCAACCCTGAGAGAGGGAGAGAGAGAGAGAGAAAGAACGTGAGAGATTGAGAGAGAGTTAATTAGGCTTTGATGAATGATATACTTAGAATGAGATGTTTCTAGATGAATTGAAAAGAGTAATGTTTTTGTGAATTGAAAAGAGTGAGATCACCTTTCAGTATGTAACTTAAATATTTATGGTTGAAAAGAAACTAAAGAAGGAAAGGACCACAGACACACATGCAAGCATTAGGCCTATCCATGCAAGTGAGGTACCATTTTTATCAGGAGACTTGGGAGAACACAGAATAGCAAAATAAGCTTTATTGCCCCTTGTCTTTCTCTACATTTTTTCCTTCCAAATGTAAGACAGTGTGTAAAAATGATGTCTATTTGAGAAATGCCCTGTAATTCACATGCTAGTATGGGCACCCCGGAATTCAGAGATGTGCAAATAACCACTGCTTTTCAACATCTTATCTTGTGCCCATTTTGGAAATACAAAGGCTTTCTTGATACCTATTTTTCACTCTTTATATTTCAGCAAATTAATTGCTGTATACCTGTAGAGAATGAAAACCCATTGCAAGGTGAATCTCATTTATTGGGTCTGGGTACCTAGGGTTCTTGATGAACATACAAGCCCTATGTAATCCCGCAACCAGAAGAGTCAAGCAGATTAAGATGCTTTCAAAAATCTGACATCGCGGGAAAAAGTTACAGAGTAAAACATGGAGAAAAATTGCAGTTATTTTACCTCAGTTTCAATATTTTTTTATTTCAGCTGTTATTTTCTGTAGGAAAACCTTGTAGGATCTACACAAATTACCCCTTGCTGAATTTAGAATTTTGTCTACCTTTAAGAAATGTTTATCTTTCTGGGATCCAACATTGGTTTCACACCCATTTCTGTCACTAACTGGAAGGAGTCTGAAAGCACAAAAAAATGTAAAAAATGGGTATGTCCCATTAAAAGGCCAAAATTGTGTTGAAAACTGTGGTTTTATGATTCAAGTCTGCCTGTTCCTGAAAGTTGGGAAGATGATGATTTTAGCACCACAAACCCTTTGTTGATGGCATTTTCAGGGAAAAAACCACAAGCCTTCTTCTGCAGCCCTTTTTCCCAATTATTTTGAAAAACAAAAACAAAAAGATTTTGGCTAATTTCTTAGTCTCCTTCAGGGGAACCCACCAACTCTGGGTACCTCTAGAATCCCTAGGATGTTTGAAAAAAAAGGACACAAATTTGGCGTGGGTAGCTTATGTGGACAAAATGTTATGAGGGCTAAGTGCGTAATGCCCCAAGTAGCCAAAAAAGGCTCGGCACCGGAGGGGAAAAGGCCTGGCAGTGAAGGGGCTAATCAAAGAGTGCTGTCTGTATTTTGCATGTTAGTAGGCCAGGCAGCACAGGTAAGTCTACCCCTCCTTTTGTGAATAATGTTCCCTCTGTCGGTTCACTGACATGGTCAGGCCACAACTGTGATCCCATCTGGAGATTTTCAAATGTATTTACTGCATGTGGTCCAGAGGTATTCTTTTTGTTTTTACAGCTGGTCTCCAGTTTGGTGTCCTTTATTTTGCTATTGTGGCACCAAGCCTTGTTGGGATCAAAGTGTTTTCCTTTGTACCTACCCTTAGACTGTAAGGAGTCGTGGGTCACACCCTCCTGAGTAGTTTTTTGGGACCCTGGGGAAGACTCTTTGTTTTTGTTTTGGTTCCAATCTTTCCGGGGGGGGGGGGCTTTTTGCCTCTTACTTTTGGCCTCCCCCACCAGTGGTAGTCTGGTTACCCTTGTCTTGGCCCAATGGTCTGCATTCTTCCCCAAAAGGAGGAGGAGAATGTGGAGCTAGGTCTACCAGGAACTGATGTAATTTCTCATTGTAACAGTTACTTAAAAGATGTTATTTTATAATTAAATTATAAAGCTCATGAAAATGTTGTACCGTGTTACCTTTTAACCAGCCACCAAGCATTTTTACTAAAAATCCACAAATTCTACCTAGGACTGACTCTGGGTTTTTGAGTTTCCCTGAACTTTATTCTGTATTCTTCAGTGGAAAGTCCAAAGCCCTCAATCAGGGTACCCTTCATGAGGTCATAGTACTTAGCATCTGCCTCATTCAATGTCAGGAGTCTATTCCTGAATCTACCTAATAGCAGTTCCCACAATAGAGAGTCCCAATCTTTCCTATCTTCTTTCCTGGCTCTGCAGGCTCTCTCATATGCAGAAAAACATTTGATGATATCATCACCTTCTGTGAAAGGGGAGAAACTCCTTTAGGGAGTTTTAGGTTAAAAGACTTCTCTTTCTCACTATTTATTTGTCTGCTGCCACCAGAGATGGGGCTTCGGCCCAACTCTCTTCTTTTAACTTCCATTTTCAAAAGTTGTTCTTCTAAAGCCATTCTTTCTGTCAACCTTTCTAGAGCCAAATCCTCTGCGGAAGGGCTTCTGCTTCTGAGTTAGAGGATCCTACCTCTTCTCTACCTCAGCATCATTGGAGCTTTCTTGATTTTCTCTTACTGCTGTTTCACCCTTATCCACTGAGTGTTCAGTCTCCTATTCTGCCACAAGCCTCCTAAGCTTTTCTGTGGTAGCGTGAGCACCATTGTGAATGTGGTAACCTTTGCAGAGAGCCCTTAGCTGAGTGTACTTCATTCCCATCTAAGGGGTCAGGTCGAGCTCCTGAGCCTGTTTCTCTGCATCAGACATTTTTTCTCACCAAAGTTGGGACCTTTTTAACTTTTTGAAAAACTTTTGGAAACTTTGGAAAACTTTTTCTAATGCCTAACTATTAGTAAAGGCTTTTAAATTTGAATCACTTTTTCAGGGACCTAACCAGGGCCCTAACAGTTAATTTAAAGATTTTGCTAAATAGTCCAATTAAAAAATACAATTAAGCTAAAGACAATTTTTAAAGTTATCCATGATATCACTTTGTGACACAGTAGTATCAGCAAATTCAAAGTCTTAGATCTCACCGCTGATCCATCAAATGTAGGAGGCTGGCTCTGTATATAATCTATGAAAATGACGTGCACTATGCAGAGAGTCCACACAACCCCTCTTTGATATCCAGAGGTAAAAAGCAGACCACCTAATGCTCTGTTTTTGTGGTAGTGTGGGCAGCATTTAGGCTAATCCATGAGATGTGCTAAGCATTTGTTGTACTCACAGTATCAATAAATGTGGACACACACTCAGAAGAATAACTTGAGACTAATTTGCAAAAATACTTCTGATTTTTATAAAATGTTTGTGACCAAGATGATCAATATACAGAAAGTGCTTTTTTAGTTATGATTTTTCAAAGTTTAGAAAATGTTTCTTTTCTGTGCATAATTACACACCAGAGGAATCGATGGGAAAACATTAAAAATCCATATAAAATGAGGCAATGCTTTCACAGATGTCATCCACATTTTTAGGTCAAGCTCATTAAAGTATTTAATGGGCCAGTCGGAGAATGTTGGGCGTTTCTCAGTTGAAGTGAGAGCAGCGGCTGAAGGTCTTGCAGCTGGTGCCCAAAGGAGAAGGGGACCCCTTGGAAACAAACTGCAAAGTTGGACTTGAAGGAAAGTCCATGGGTCACCTTGAAGGGTGGAGGACGCAAGGGGGTAGGGACCACTTAAGTACAGCTGGTTGGTCGAAGCAAGGGGAAGGGAGGCGAGGAGCACAGTGGACAGGTCAGCAAGGAATTGCGTGTCTTAGAGTCCTTGGAGTCAGGAGTAGGTCACTTGAAGGGTAAATTGGAGGTCAGCAGGGCCAGCCTGGGGATGGTTCTTGGGTTTTCTGAAGTTGTTCGATAGGTGCTTGCTTCTGGGATTTTTGGAGTCTAAAATGGACTTTGCTTCGGGCTGTTCAATATTGGAGCTCCAATACCCTGGGAAGTAGTACCCCACAGCCCTAGGGAGCCACAGTGTCACCAAACATGGCACGTGGGCAGGTCTTGTCCTCTAGGACTGTTGTACAGAATTTGGCTGGGCTGCTGGCTCTGGGTCAATGGTCAGCAGCAGGTCACTTTACCAGACTTTGCGGGTTCCTTGCCTGCTGGGTGCAGGGAGTGATCCCTTCACTCAAAGGGAGATTCTTGGTGATTTTGTAGAAGGCAAAACCTCTGTGATGATTGTCAAGTCTTTGGAGCAGCAGGCAGGGTTTGGTTCTTTTTTCTTTCTGCAGCCAGGCTTCAGTTCTCATGCCTTGGGTCTTCTTTGTCCTGGTCTTCTTTGTGTCCATTGAATCTAATCTCTTGGTCAAGGGATGCCCTCTAAATACTGCATTAAGGGGGCTTTAGAGGGAGTACCTCTAAAGCCCCCTGGTAGGGGTCAATGGGCCACTTATCATAGGGTGGCTACACTCACTATGTGACCACTTCCTGTGGGAAAGGGGTCACATCCCTAACCCTGATTGGTTGTTTTCCTGCCATCCAAGATGGAGAAAATTAAACGGAGTGGTCACTTTCCTGCCACACCTGAGAGGTGGTGCAGGTTGAGGATGGCCACTACTGTTCTTGCTATGTTTCCCATTGGTTTTCCTACCTAAAGTAGTGGAAAAACCATTGAAAAGCCATCTGCTTGTAGTAGCAGACACGGAGGTCAGATTTCAAAGGCGGCAAAGCCCTTCAAGCTGACTGCTAGTGTTGGGCAGCTTATCAGCTGCCTGGTCCCCTTTAATTAGGGAAGCGTGGTGGCTCCTGCACAGTGGAGTGATTGGCTCTAAGACTGCGTGCTGCACCGTGATAACTGCTCAATGTTTGTGACTTCCACCCTCACTCGTACCCACCTGGATCCTTTGATTTTGATGTTTTCTCTGAGCGCTCGGTGCCATGTTCACTCATCGGGTCATCTTTTCTCTTTCCTGCCTGATTAAGTTGCTTTCTGCTTGCATTTGGATCTTTTCCCCAAGGTTTCCTGCAACAATAGAGCTCAGGAAAGTGGAATTTGTGCTTATGTGGCAACTTTATCAAATTTTTTTTATTCAAACAAGGATTATTTACCTTATGGAACTTGACAACAAAGTGTGGTGAAGTCAACCATTGTTCTTTACATTCTGCTTTATCTAAAAGGAAAAGGTAAAGACAAGTTATTGGTTTTCGTACAAATAACATTTAAATACTATGTAAGTTTGTTAAACAGTCATGCTGAGATATTCTTAAGAAGCACATATTTCCATATTTTGTTATTAAGTGAAAGAGTCGTAAATGCTACCAAACACATTACAACTATAACTCCAGCGGAAAAAGCAATTGAAACTCTACAGAACTTGGTTTGTGATTATACACAGAACTGATGTTTTCTCTTCTAATTCACACTAGGGAATGTGAGGCATAAAATATGGGAATGTAAATATATTTGTAGTATATTGATGAATGTTACCTTATGAATTTGTTTCTTCTAGACGAAGCACACACACTACAGACAGTCCTTAGTAACCAGACTCTGAAAAGAAAGGGAGAAGGGACATAAGGCACATAAACAGGAAATACATTAAAATAAAAAAAAAGACATAGACCCTCATTACGGCCCTGGCGGTCGGTGATAAAGTGGCGGTAATACTGCCAACAGGCTGGCGGTAACTACCGCCAAATTATGACCATGGCAGAAAGATCTCCGAAAGACAGCCCATGTACCACACCAACCGCCAGGGCAGAAACAACAGCCACCATGGCGGTAGCCGCCAACAGCCAGGCGGAAGTCAATGTTCCGCCCACCATATTACAACAACACAATCCGCCACCTTTTCCGGGGCGGTACCAACAACATCAAAAGCCTGGCAGAAACTGATCTCAGAAGTGAAAGGACTCACCATTGGAGACACAGGGAAGAACTATGCCTCCATGGAATGAGAACTGCATGTTTTTCCTATGATATTCTACGTTCTGCTCCACCATGAACACCAACACCGGCGAAGTCGACGACGGTGAGTACAGCCGCCTAGCACACAAGGGGGGGGGGAGAGAGACACACGCACGCACAACAAACACCCCCCACACACACACACCATATACACAACTAGATGCATTTAAAAAAGAATTTGACCCCGTAACTCGGCTGAATGATGCAAGGACAAAACGATTTCACCAAAGTGTTTGTAATAAGATCAACACAGTAGAAATAATGTTAGGCAAGATAATAGATATATACATATGTACAGAAAAAGGGACACAGTCCTCAATTTTCGTGGGCCATATGGCCACAGGCCAAAGGCCAATGGCCAATGCCACACGTGTCACCAGTTTCAACACGGAGAGAACACTGCAGGGGCATGAGTTGGTAAATAGGCAGGCACTTCAGGGGGATGAGGGACAGGGGGGCACCTTATCTGGGAGATGTAACAAGACCACTGGTTCTGGAAGGGGCAGCATGCCCTGTGCTTGATCCTGGAGAGTGCAAGGTCCAAGTCTCTCAGATGGGTGTCATACCCACTAGTTCTGGTGGGGGAAACGCACCCTGTGTTTGATCCTGGGGAGTGATGGTCCACAGTCTCTCAGGTGAGTGTCATACCCACTGGTTCTGGAGGGGGCAACGTGCCCTGTGCTTGATCCTGGGAGTGAAGGTCACAGTCTCTCAGGAGGGTGTCAAGCCCACTCATTCTGGAGGGGGCAACGCGCCTGTGCTTGATCCTGGGGAGTGATGGGCCACAGTCACTCAGGTGGGTGTCATACCCACTGGTTCTTGAAGGGGCAACGTGCCCTGTGCTTGATCCTGGGAGATGATGGGCCACAGTCTCTCAGGTGTATGTCATACCCACTGGTTCTGGATGAAGCAACATGCCCTGTGCTTGATCCTGGGGAGTGATGGGCCACAGTCTCTCAGGCGGGTGTCATACCCACTGGTTCTGGAAAGGGCAACGTGCCCTGTGCTCGATCCTGGTGAGTGATGGGCCACAGTCTCTCAGGTGGGTGTCTTACCCACTGGTTCTGGAGGGGGCAACATGCCCTGTGCTTGATCCTGGGGAGTGCAAAGAGACAGTCTCTCAGGCGGGTGTCATACCCACTGGTTCTGGAGGGAGCAACGTGCCATGTGCTTGATCCCTGGGGAGTGATTGGCCACAGTCTCTCAGGTGGGTGTTATACCCACTGGTTCTGGAGGGGGGCAACATGTCTTGTGCTTGATCCTGGGGAGTGCAAGGTCACAGTCTTTCAGGTGGGTGTCATACCCACTGGTACTGGAATGGACAGGCCGCACAGCAGCCCATGGAGGCAGGATTACATTCAGTCTGCCGGCGGTGACGGATACACATTGTGATGCTGCTGGTGGGGGGAGGCTCCTGCCCATCCCCTGCAACCTCAGACTGCTGCACAGTGGTTGTACTGCTGGTGGGAAGAGGCTCCTGCTCATACCCTGCAACCTCGGATGGCTGCGCTGTGGTGGGGCGGCTGGTGGGGGGCGGCTCCTGCCCATCCCCTGCAACTCAGATGGCTGCACAGTGGTGGTGCTGCAGGTGGGAGGAGGCTCCTGCCCATCCCCTGCATCCTCAGACGGCTGCACAACCACGGCTGGTAGTGGGGGCTCCGTCACAGTTCCTGGTCCAGGCTCCTTGCCCTTCCTGCCTGCTGGTGCAGGCTCCTTGCTTTTCCTGCCTGCTGGTGCAGACTCCCTGCTCTTCCTGCCCGCTGGTGCAGTTTCCTTGCTCTTCCTGGCTGCTGGGGCAGACTCCTTGGCCTTTCATGTGGCAGGGGCAGGCTCCTTGCCCTTCTTGCTGGCTGGGACAATCGCGCTCCCCTTTAGGCTGGCTGGTGCAGGCTCTTTCCCTTTCAGTACATGTGGCCTGAATCCCTTTCCACCATGAGGGTGTGTGGTTAGGAATCGGCCCGTGGACTGTGTGGCTGAGGTGCTTGGCTGGGTTTGTGATACCATGCCCATACGTGCAGGACAGGGGGGAGGGGTAGGGAAGAGGTCAATGGTGGATAGGTAATGTTTTTAGGGATATTGGGGCAGAAAAAGGGAGAACGAATTGAAGTGGAGGATGAGGGAGTGGTTGTTGGAAGTGTCTGCCTTTGGGTGCAGGAGAATGAGGTGTATGCTGTTGTGAGGTGGATGGCTGTTGGGTGTCTGAGTGCTTGAGTTTATGTATCTTAGGAGGGGGGGCAGACACAGTGGGAGAGGACACAGGGTACGTGTGCGTGGCTGTCGTGGAGGTGTCTGCCAGTGAGGTGTGTGTTCTGCTTGGTGTGGTGATGCTTCTGGTAGTGCATGATGATGTAGTGCATGCAGGTGTGAGTGCAGACGTGGCTGGGACGGAGGTGGTGGAGGGGGAGACAGTAGAAATTGTGGATGTTGGTGTGTCTGCAACTGGATGGTGTTTGTGTGAGTGACTGTGGGATGAAATGTGGTGCTTGTGTTTGCCTGTGACACTCTTGGGTGTTGTCTTGTGTGCATACTCGTCTGTATCTGTGCTTAGGATAGGTTGGGGTTGAGGGGAATGGGACTGGGCAGTGGAAGTTGGAGGGGGGGCGGTAGAAACAGGGACAATGGCTGCCATCAGAGTAGAGGCCAGAGCCTGAATTTATCTCTGTTGGGCCGCCAATACAGTGTGAATGCCCTCCAGGAATGCATTAAATTGCTGCATTTGGGCTGCCAGACCCTGGATGGCATTCACAATAGTTGACTGCCCTACAGAGATGGATCACAGGAGGTCAATAGCCTCCTCACTCAAGGCAGCAGGGCTAACTGGGGAAGGGCCTGAGGTGCCTGGGGTGAAGGAGATGTCCACCATCCTGGGTGAGTGGGCATGGGCAACTCGATGAGGGGCTGCTGGGAAGGCGGTGCTGGTACGGAGGTGGCATCTGTACCTGTAGCTGGGGTGGTCACTGAAGTGTCCGCCACCACCAGGGAGCTTCCATCGGAGGAGGTATCTGTGTCAGAACTGTCCCTTCCAGTCTCTGCCATGGTGCTCCCCTCACCCTTTGTCCCACGGGTGCCCTCAGCATCGGTGGACTCTGATTCCTGGGTCCTGTGGGATGCAGCTCCCTCCATCGCCGGTGTCTCTGCTCCTCCACCAGCTAATGCTAATGCACATAAGGACAGAATAACAAAACAAGAAAAGGGGGGAAGAGACAAATGATACACTGGGGCGATGGCTGCACCAACACCACCGTTGGCGTACACAGCACACTCACACACAGGGAACAGGCCTATGCAATATGCATTGCACTAACTGAGAAATAGTTAGCCACCAAGGCATGGGGAGGGTCACACACTGCCAAATGCAGCACACCTGGAACCCACACAGCCCTGACCAGTAGTGGATGCCTACAAGCTAGGTAGCAAAATTTTCCCTTCTGAACCCTAGCCACCAGGGGACCTACACTGCAATGTCAGGCCTGGCCTAGGGACACCCACTGACACACATTCCCCACCCAGATACCACCCTACCATGCGTAAGTTGTAATGATGGGTACTGTACCCACCCCCTTGTAGCTGCTGTGATGCCCTCAAGCGCCCATACAGCTCTAGATAGGCCACTGCCAGTATGCAGGCCATCGGGGGTCAGGGTTCGACGGGCACCTCTTCCTCATTGGGAGGCCTTCTTCCGTGCCCAGTGTCTCAGGTCCTCCCACCGTTTCCGACAGTGGGTGCTCCACCTGCCATAGACCCCCAGGGTCCACACCTCCTTGGCGATGGCATGCCATATACCCTTCTTTTGATGGGCGCTGACCTGCAGAGGCAAAACACACAGGAAAATAGATTTAGACAAACAGTCCTGCCCGTTACACATATGGCCCACCATACCACTTCACATCACCATTTACACTCACATGGTCCAAAACACAACCTATACACCACCAAGAGGACATTCACTCCCCACATACACAAGCCCTTCACACACACAACTCCATGCATTCATGCCACATGCATCGTGCTCACAGTGTACTCACCTATTGGTCTGGAGGCCCATACAGTAGTCCGTACTGGGGTAGGACCCCATCCACCAGTTTCTCCAACTTCAAGTTTCTCCGAAGTGAAGGCTGGGGCCTTTTCCCCCATCACATGGGCCATGGTAGCTTCCAGACACAGGTCACAGCAGCACATGCAGCGAAGTTCCTCTCCTATGGAAGGTCAGGTAACAAGTGAGGAATCAGACAGAAAATGGCGGTCATGCCCGCGGCGGTGCATACTGTCACCGCAGGCGTAGATTATCATTGGCCACTGTAACCCATAGGGCCCAATGGTAACCAATGAGAAGTTGCACAGCGGTTCCCAACTGCGTCCCGCAAAGGCGCACAACGTCAGCGGAATTACCTCACTTTCACCTGTCCCTCCACACAGGACAGGCAGATGCCATTTCAGGGTGGGGGGGGGCAGTCCCTGGAATTAAGCTGCATCACAGAAGATATTAGTACATACTGGACAAATCAAAATGACCCATTTCATGTTTATAGGATGCAAAGCTCTGTTGTAGTTCCATTGTTCAGTTTGTGACTGGCTCCTCACTCTTTTGTCCCTTAGGTTCCTACCGCTGTGGATGAATAGGAGATAGCGACATACCCCCATGTACAGACCCCTGGTGGACTTGGCAATACTGGAGGAAAGGCACATTATCCTAACCTATAGACTTGACAGGGCCACAATCACAGAGCTTAGTGCCCAATTGGAACTTGACCTGATATCTGCTATACGTCACCCCACTGGGATCCCCCCCTCTTGTGCAAGTGCTATCTGTACTCCATTTCCTGGCAACTGGTTCTTTCCAAGTGACAGTGGGCTTGGCAGCAGGAATGTCACAGCCAATGTTCTCAATAGTGCTGACAAGAGTGTTGTCTACCCTTATAAAACACATGTGCAGCTACATTGTTTCCCCCAGGTTGAGGGTTTAGCCACAGTGAAGGCTGAGTTTTCCCCAACATAATTTGGGCACATTTTGCATTTAACCCCCCCCCCGCCAGAATGAACAAGTGTTCAGGAATTGTAAGAATTTCACTCTATGACTGTTCAGATGGTGTGCTTGGTGGACCAGTACATCTCCCACATCAATGCTAAGTATCCTGGGTCGGTGCATAATGTATTTGTCCTGCAGAATAGCAGCATCCCAAATGTGATGGGCCAACTACAGAGGCACAGGGTGTGGCCACTAGGTGAGCCCTGGTTCCCACCCAGTACATGTTGCCGTATGGGTATGGTGTGGGACATATAATATAGTGTGTGGCTAAATATTGTCCCTCAATATTTGCAGGTGACTCTGGTTACCCAAACCTATCATGGCTGTTGACCCCTGTGAGGAATGCCAGGAAAAGGGCATAAGAACGTTATAATGAGGCACATGGGCAAACCAGAAGGATCATTGAAAGGACCTTTGGCCTCCTGAAGGCCAGCTTCCGGTGCCTCCATCTAACGGGTGGATCCCTGTGCTACTCACCAGAGAAGGTCTGCCAGATAGTGGTGGCATGCTGCATGTTGCATAACCTGGCCCTCAGACGCCATTCCCCATTCCTGCAGGAGGAGGAGGAGGCTGCAGATGCCCGTGTGGCAGCAGTAGACCCTGTGGACAGTGAGGATGAGGAGGCAGAAGATGAGGATGAGGAAAACAGAACAAATGTGATCCAACAATACTTCCAATGACACACGGGTAGGACAGTGTTACTTCACATTTCAATTACATTTGTTTTAAATTGTGTGGCAATGGCATGATGATATTTTCAACTTCTATGCCCACTTACTGTTCCCTCTGGCATTTCATTTTGCAGATGTTGGTGACCTGATATATACTCCTGGTGTGATCACTACAGCCAGCTACAGGTCATTAATCTATGCTCATTCTCTGTACAGTTGATTTGCAATGTGTGTACCTGTTACAATGAATCCATATTTCATATAAATGGCATACTTCACAATGTTTTTTTCTTTCAAAGGGTGTTTATTGAAGTGCCAATATATGGAGGGGCAAGTGTCATGGGATGGGGTGATGATGGAGGAAAGTCCAGGGTATTGTTCCAGTCTCTTTGTAGCACAGGTGCATTTCCATGGGGACATAGGAAGGGGAGCAATGGCAGTTTAAGTTGGACAGGGTGATAGAGTAGGACACAAGGGTGACAATCTGGAGAGTCTCATTTCCTGGCAGGGGTCTTGGCAAGTGTCTCTGGCTTCTGTCTAGATCGTGGGGAACGTTTGCGGGGTGGTTCACATTCTGCAGGAGGAGGGGTGCTGGTGGCCTGTGAGTCCTGTGGTGGGGCCTCCTGACCACTAGTGGAAGTGGAAGGCTGTTCAGATGTCTGGCAAGAGGCAGGGGCCCACTGGTATGAGACTGCCTCCCTCATAATGTTGGATGTTGGCCATGTCTGCCAGCCCCCCTGCAAAGGAGATCAGGGTGTTGTTAATGGCCTGCAAATCCTCCTTTTTCCCCTGGTACTGTCACTTCTGCTGCCGCCTCTTCTCCTGCACATTGTCCAGGATCTGGCCCTCCCTGCAAGAGCCTCCTGGAGAGTAGGTTCCCAGGTCCTCTCCTCCCCCTGGCACACAGCATTCCTCCCAGTGTCCCTGTTGGCCTGTGTCTCTGTCCCCTGAACCGTGTGCCCACTGCCACTGACCCCAGGTCCCTGATTGTCTTGAGGGCGAGGTGTGCCCTGGGGTCCCTGTAGCGGTGGACACACTGCTGAATGACGTGTCCTGGGGACAGAGGTATGGGTACGCTGGGTGGGTGCTGCAGTGGTGTTTCCAGATGGGGGAGGCTCTGTGTTGGTGTGTGACTGGGCCTGGGTAACCGGCTTTCCAGTGGACCCTGATGGGCCTGGTAGGTCATCCAGATCCAGAAGACCAGAGTTGCTGTCATCACTGTGGGCCTCTTTAGTTGGGGGACTGGATATTGGTGGCAAATTATGAACCACCAGTCTGCCGCCAGTTCCGGGGCGGGAACCACCGCCACGCAAAGCCAGGCGGAAATGAACCAAATCCAATGAAACACTCACCGGAGGCCCTCACAGTGTGCCAAAGCAGCCATGTATTGAGAGCTGCAGATCATGCCAGCCCTGCTTCTTGTTATATCCCTCCACGACCGAGACCGCCGACAAAGACGACAACGGTAAGTACCGCAACCTACAAAACAAGGGAGGAAAGGACACAGTTATATACCCACCCACTCCACCCACCCAGCAACGCCCCCCAACCCTTCACAGCAGCACAAGTCATACACCCCACAGCAAGAGGTACTTACCCGACACAAGGCAAATCCAACTTGACCATAGTATATACAAATGCCCCACACCCATAAACAATTAAACGAAAAACCAGGGTTCAACATTGTGTCGCCAAAACACAGGCCACACAGAAATATTTTATTAAAGCTCACAGAGCCGAAAACTTCAAACAGGGCCAATGGCCAGTCCGTACGGCTACAATTGGGGTGGTCCTGCATGAGGGCATGGGAGGGGAGGCAGAGGCAGTGGATGTATGTGGTGTAGGGGTGCGTGTAGTGGGTGCAGGTGACTGGACAGTATGCTGTGTTGTGGTGGATGTGTGATGGGTGGGTGTCGGTGCATTTGTGTGTTTTTGAAAGAGGGGGGTGGACACAGTGGGAGAGGACAGGCAGCTAGTGTGGATGTATGTTGTGTGGGTGTCTGCAAGTCTGGTGAGTGTGCTGCATGTGCCAACTACAGTAGTTGTGGTAAGTGCAGGTGTGGTGTATGGGGTGCATGTATGGATGTCTGCTATTGTGGTGAGTGCAGTAAGAGGAGCAGCAACAGTGACTGAAGGTGCAGTGCATGAGGGTGTGGATGTAGAGGGGACAGACAGGGAGGCGGAAGAGGTGGGCACACTGGGGAAAGTGGATGTTGTTGTGTGTGCATGTGTCTGTTGGCTGTGTGAATGCTTGTGGTGGGAGGTGTGGTGCTTGTGTTTAGAAGTGTGCTTCTTGAGTGTTGATGTGCTTGACTGAGTGTCTGAATGTGTGCTTTGGACGGGTGAAGGGAGTGGGGTGCTGGAAGGGGTAGAGAAGGTTTGACAGGGAATGGAATGGCCAGGGAAAATGGCTGCCGTCCAAGAGGAGGCCAGAGCCTGAAAAGATCTCTGTAGGGAAGCTTTGATGCTAGCCCCTGGATGACATTGACAATGGTTGCCTGCCCTACAGAGATGGTTCTCAGGAGGTCAATAGCCCCCTCTGTGAGGGCAGCAGGGCTGACTGGGGCAGCGGAGGAGGTGCCTGGGGCAAAGGAGACACCCACCTTTCTGGGTGAGGGGGCACGGCAACTCAGTGGGGAGCAGAAGGGAGGGTGGTGATGGAATGGGGGGGTGGTGGAAGATGTCACTGTAGTGGTGTGGCCACTAGGGTCCGCCACTGCCTGGGAGCCCCCATAGGAGGAGGTCTCGGAGTCACTACCTCCAGTGGTAGTTGCCTCCCCCGTGGTACTCCCCTTGCACCTCCCACCCACTGGTGGTCTCTGCCTCCGAGGATCTGTGGGCCGCTGCTTCCCCACTTGCCGGTGCCTTAGCTCCCTCGCCAGAACTTGCTACTGTACTAAAGCAACACAAGAGAACAGGGATGGGGAGACAAAACAGGAGAGACACTTGTAAATAGGTGAATGGAGGTACATAATGGCCAGACATACACCCACCCAGAAGACATACCCAACAGGCAGCACCGTTCACAATGCCCATTGCCATGCCCCTGACTACTGACCAGAATACTGCTCTACACCCATCCCCTGGACTACCTAAGAAGGCGACGTGTGGGAGACCTGACAAAGACACCCCTATACCCTTTGGGGACCACAATGTACATGGACACCAGTCAGAGTCCCTGCCTCTAAGCAGCATGAACCCTAATGCACACACAGACATCCTTCCAGACTGAAGTCTTTGACATGAGTACTCACCCCCTTGTGACTACGGTGCAGCTTTCAAGCGCCCATCCAGGTCTGGGTACGCCACCGCCAGGATACGTCGCATGAGGGGGGTCAGTGCCCAACGGGCACCCCTTCCACGTTGGGAGGGCTTCCCCACCTGGGCTTCACAGATCTTACGCGGCCAGCACCACAGGACCTCCACCTCTTTCTGCAGTGGGTGCTCCGCTGGTTGTAGACCCCCAGGGTCCGCACATCCTTGGCGATGGCATGCCAAAGTGCTCTCTTCTGGTGGGCGCTGACCTAAAATGGTGACACAGATATGGAACACAGAGGTCAGGCACTTGCAAGTTAGGTACAGCTGGCTACTTGTTCACTATGGGATGGACAGTACTCTCAGACTTACAGGCCATTCGCACGCAGAATGCGTTGCACCACGGACCATGCAGGCTCAGAGGTGCAGACATATGTCCATTTAACACCATCCATTACACCCAAACAGTGCCCCCCAAATCCAGACTCACCTGTACCTCTGGCCGTCCGTACAGTTTTGCGTACAAGGGCAGGACCCCGTCCACTAGCCTCTCCAGTTCAACCAGGGTGAACGCCGGGGCCCTTTCCACTTCAACACGAGCCACATCTATTGCCAGAGGCAGGCCACAGCAGTACACACAGTGGAGTACCTGTCCGCACGAGCTCAGGGAGTCAAGTGAATAATAGATGGCGAAATTGCATACGTACCGCAGTGGTGTGCACTGTCACCGCCGGCGGCGATCATGATATGCCAGGATTCCCCATTGGCATCCATGTTAACCAATGATGGTGCGTACAGTGGTAACACTGCCTTATGCTGTGACGTCAACCGCTAACAGTATGAGGTCACTTCCACAACGAAAGGCCTGGATTACAGTGGGCAGACATTTTGGGAGTAACTAAGCATCTATAAATAATAATGGGCACAATGCAGGCCCTACTAGCCACATGAAGCACCTATGCATGTGACCATTCCGTAATATACCACACATGAAAAACACTGTTCCCTCATTGAGGTGTAGATGTAGATCTGTCAAGAAACAGTTAATGTTGAGTCACTACAATGAAATATGCAGTGCACAATTTATGACAATGTGTGCCTATGTATGTGTGTTCATCACACCTTTTTGATACCTCCCGTAGGTACCGACCCTTGTGGCTAGGAAGGGCACCGTCGGTTTACAGACCACTTGTGGATATGAGTACCATGGTGGAGCATTAGATCATAATCAATTACAGACTCACACGTGCAACAATTCAGGAACTTTGTGCCTTACTGGATCCTGCACTAACTCTGGGAAATCGTAATCAGCATGCCATCCCTACTGAAGTGCAGGTGCTCGCTGCACTCCATTTCCTGGCCACGGGCTCATTTCAAGTGACAGTGGGCATGGGTGCTGAATTTTCACAGCCAATATTCAGCATGGTACTGACAAGATTTCTAAATGCATTTGTATGACAGCTGCAGTCCTATGTGAGGTTTCCCCAAAGTACTGACCTCCCTTCCATCAAGTCTGAATTCTATGCCTTTGCCAACATAACCCCATGTGATAGGTGCCATTGATGGCACCCGCATTCCGATCATCACCCCAAGAGTCAGAGAACAGGTGTACAGAAACAGAAAGAACTTTCACTACATGAACATCCAATTGGTATGTACTGCAGACCAGTACATCTCACATGTGAATGCCATATTACCAGGTTCAGTCCATGATTGCTTTGTGTTAAGGAACAGTAGTGTGCCACAGAGGATGGAACAACTCCAAGAGGACAGACGTTTGATCATAGGTAAGTGTCTGTCACTAACTGACACATAACAGACAGCCAGCCTGTCTAACTAAGGGACTTAACAATGACTACTCTGTATTGCACCTTTTTCTAGGTGATTCTGGCTATCCAAACTTGCGCTGGCTCCTGACATCAGTGAGGAATCCTCGGACGGATGCAGAGAGAATTACAATGAGGCCCTGTAAGGGGTGGGTGTCCTCAAAGCCATCATGGTGGCAGCCTTGTTGGTAGTATAGATGGATCCGTCTTTTCTTACTTTAGTTCATATTGCCTCTTAGCAATGTGTGGTGGCTAATTGAGTGGGATGGTTGCTGGGCAGATTGTTGCTGAGTTACTTCTTGCAGGGGGCCTTGTTCTTTGCTGGGGTTCCAGTGCCATATCTTGGCCTGAGAGTCCGTTTGGGTGCCTGCTGTTGATCTTCAGGGGATGACATGGTATGCCCTTGGGTTTCCTGTGAGGGAAGTTCCTGGGATGTTTCTGCTGATGTTGTAATCTCATGGTGGGTGCCCGGTGCTGTAGTGGGGCCCTCCTGTCCTGTGTGGGTCTCAGACTGGGTTTGTACCAGCTGCAGCAGTGCTCCTGCTATAGTGGCCATTGTGGCATTGTGCTGTTTCCACTGCTCCATGGCCTGTTGGTGATGTTCCTGCTGCATCCCCTGACAGTGCTTCAAGGTGGACACTATCTCTGCCGAGCTGTCATGGGTATGCTGGAAGGCCCCCAATACCTCTGATATCACGTCCTGGGCTGCTGCATCCATACTGTGGCCTCCCCCCTTGCCCACTGACACCCTTGCACTTGCCCTAGCCCCCTGTGCCTGTGTCCCCTGCACAGGTCTGGCAGTACCACTTATACTGGGGCCCTCACCTTCTTGCATGTTGGGACTGTGAGACTGTGGCCTCTTTACCTTTGTTCCACCAGTCTGAGGCCTGCATACACTGGTGTGGGGACGCTTGCCCTGGGCTGCTGGTCTTGACTGGGTGGTAGGGGTGACAGTGGTTTCCTGGGTGGGGCTGCTGCATGCTGACAGTCCAGGACTGTGTGAGGGGCCTGCATGCTCATCAGTATCGAGGGATCCTTCACCAGTGTCCTGTGAGGTACCTCTGTCTCTCTGGGGGGCACTGGCACTCCTGTCCGTTAGGGTGGCATGGGTGGTGGTGTTCGTTGGGGGACATAGACATGTCTGTTACAGCTGCATGAACGTTTGGGGTGAACAGGACTGGGCTATTTTGTGCTGGGGTTACTTTCAGTGGCCTTACAGGGTGCCTTTGTGAGGTTGACACTGGATTTAGCTTCAACAGTGGGGTTGCATTGTGGTGGGGGTGTCATTCCATTGTGGGTACTTGCAGGGGTAGGTGTCTGTGCACAGGGGGAGGGATGTGGGCCTGTTAGTGGGTTTGGGGTCATACGGGGAGGTGGATTTAGTGGGTGTTGCCTGGGTGGGGTGTTGGTCCTGGTGGGTGTGGGTGGGGTGGGGTGGTGCATGCATTACATGTATGGTGTATATGTGGTATATGTTGATGACTTACCCAAGTCTATTTCTCCAGTGAGTCCAGAGAGTCCCTCAGGGTGCAGGATGGCCAGTACCTTTTCCTCCCAGTCTGTGTATTCAGGTGGTGTTGATGGCAGTCCTTCCCCAGTCTTTTGGACTGCAATGTGGTGCCTTGATGCCATGCCCCTGACCTTCCCCGGCAGGTCGTTCCATCTCTTCCGGATGTCATCCCCGGTGCATGGATGGTGTCCCACTGCATTGACCATGATCACAATGGTCTGCGATAGCTCCATCTTCCTTGCGATGGGTGTGCGCTGCACCTCGGCCCCGAATATTTGTGGCTCCACCTTCAGGATCTCGTCCGCCGTGGTCCTTAACTCCCTTTCTGTGAAGCGTGGATGTTTGGGGGTGACATGGTGTGTGTGGTGAATGGTGTTGGGGCTGGGAACACGGTGAGGGTGCTCTTCTGTGGGTCGGTGTGCGTCTCGTGTATGGTGGCTTTCATGTCTGCCTCTGGTGCTGTCCGTCTTCTTGGCCTGGTTTCATTGCAATGGATTGTGGGGTATGTCTAGGGGTGTTTTATGGGGTTGTGGATGTGTGTCAGGTGTGTGGGTTGCACGCTTATCCAATGTGTGCACTTTTTGTTGTTAAGTCCACTTGCCGCCCGTGGCGGTCGGAACCTCCAATGGTCGTCCAGCCTCCACTGTCCGCCAAGGAGATTTATGCATCATTATTTGGAGGGCAGGATGTGGGTGTGTTCGAAGGTGGCGGGGTGGGGAGGTCCGGGATTCCCGCCGACAGGGTCATGGCGGGAGTGGTGGTCTGGTGATCTTTGGCGGGGTTGGGATTTTTGTTCAATATATGGCGGTTTTCCATTCACCGCCAACGGCGGACTTCTGTTCACTGCCGCCACGGCGGTCGGCAGTTTTTCCCGCTGTGTTCATAATGACCGCCTGAGTTATTAAACCTAAAATGTAGTAAAGATTTATTAACCTATATTACTACCTTCAGTTGCTCAGTAGCAGAATCTGGGTGGCTAGAGAAAAAAAGAAGGTCCTTATTCTACAAAGGGTTGCGAGATGAATTGAAAGATTTACTGGCTCAAGTAGTTAATCCCCCTGAGAATTGTAGTGAGCATACAGACTTAGGCCCTCATTACAACTCTGGCGGTCGGTGTTAAAGCAGCGGTAGTACCGCCAACAGGCCAGCAGAAAAAAAGTGGAATCACAACCATGGCGGAAACCGCCAACATAGACAGCCACTTTAACACTCCGACTGCCACGGCGGTAGAAACAAACATCGCGGCGGTAACCGCAAACAGACAGGCGGAACACAAGGTTCCGCCCACTGTATTACAACACGCCTATCTGCCACCTTTTCCGGGGCCGTACCAACGCCATCAAAAGCACGGTGGAAACATGACTTCGAACGGAAACCACTCACCTTTCGACACTTTACGAACAACCAGGACGCCATAGAGCCCGAGTTACAGGTCCTACCGATGCTAGTCTACCTCCTCTTGTATCAGGAGCAGCAAAGATGCCGGCGACGATCCCAGTGAGTAGTTCACCTAGCTCACAGGGGAGGGGGGAGAGAAAAGAGAGTGACACACACACGCAACACGCAACCCCCTACCCCCACCCTCACCCACAACACCATACACACAAATACATGCAGCAACATTACATATACACCCTATCACCTCCTGGAAGAAGGCAAAGACAAAATGAAATGATTGTAACGAGTGTAATCATTGAAATATCAGATAGGCCAAATTCAAATATCAGCATATACAAATACCGTATTTATCGGCGTATAACACGCACTTTTTCTCCCTGAAAATAGGGGGCAAATGATGTGTGCGTGTTATACGCCGATATAATGTTACGTTTTTTTTCTTCTGAAATGTCCTCTTAAAATGAGGTGCGTGTTATACGCCGGTGCGTGTTATACGCCGATAAATACGGTATGTACACCAACTACACAAGTCCGGATATTAATGAAACCATTGTCTGTGGATCAGTGTCCCAAAATGCATGGACGAAGCCCACACAAGATACCTGACTCAAAAAGGAGAGAACACTGCAGGGGCATCAGATGGAAAATAAACAGGCACCTCAGGGGGAGGGGGAACAGGAGGGGAAGAGGGGGCACCTCAGCTGGATGAACGGACGACGCTACTGCTTCACAAGGGGGCTCTATGCCCACTGATTGGTCCTGGGGAGTGCAAAGCCACAGTCTCTCAAGTCTCTCCAGTGGGTGGTTTGCCCACTGCTTTATCATGGGGAGTGCAAAGCCACAGTCTCTCAAGTCTCTCCAGTGGGTGGGTTGCCCACTGCGTTATCCTGGGGAGTGCAAAGCCACAGTCTCTCAAGTCTCTCCAGTGGGTGGTTTGGCCACTGCTTTATCCTGGGGAGTGCAATGCCACAGTCTCTCAAGTCTCTCCAGTGGGTGGGTTGCCCACTGCTTTATCCTGGGGAGTGCAAAGCCACAATCTCTCAAGTCTCTCCAGTGGATGGGTTGCCCACTGCTTTATCCTGGCAAATGCAAAGCCACAGTCTCTCAAGTCTCTCCAGTGGGTGGGTTGCCCACTGCGTTATCCTGGGGAGTGCAAAGCCACAGTCTCTCAAGTCCCTCAAGTGGGGGGTTTGCCCACTGCTTGGTCTTGGGGAGTGCAAAGCCACAGTCTCTCAAGTCTCTCCAGTGGGTGGGTTGCCACTGCTTTATCCTGGGGAGTGCAAAGCCACAGTCTCTCAAGTCTCTCCAGTGGGTGGGTTGCCCACTGCTTTATCCTGTGGCGTGCTAAGCCACAGTCTCACAAGTGGATGCCTTTCTCCACTGGTTCTGGAGGGGGCTTTGTGTCCAGAGTGCTTCATCCTGGCAAGGACAAAGGTAGTGTATGTGAATCTCCACTGGTTCTGGAGGGGGCTTTGTGCCAAGAGTGCTTCATCCTGCCAAGGACTGAGGTAGTGGATGCCTTTCTCCACTGGTTCTGGAGGGGGCTTTGTGCCCAGAGTGCTTCATCCTGGCAAGGACAGAGGTAGTGGATGTGAATCTCCACTGGTTCTTGGGGGGGCTTTGTGCCCAGAGTGCTTCATCCTGCCAAGGACTGAGGTAGTGGATGTCTTTCTCCACTGGTTCTGGAGGGGGCTTTGTGTCCAGAGTGCTTCATCCTGGCAAGGGCAGAGGTAGTGGATGTGAATCTCCACTGGTTCTGGAGGGGGCTTCGTGCCCAGAGTGCTTCATCCTGCCAAGGACTGAGGTAGTGGATGTGAATCTCCACTGGTTCTGGAAGGGGCTTTGTGCCCAGAGTGCTTCACATGCAGTGTGGCAGGTCTCGTTCCCACAACTGGGTGTGTGTGCCATGTGATTGCCTGGGAACAGGTAGCATGATACTCCATGGAGGCAGAGCCACCCCTGCTGCGACTTTGCTTGCCACCTGCAGGTACAGACAGTGCTGGGAGTCATGCCTCATGTACACTGTGCAAGGTCCAGGACGTCTCCTGCAGCCTCTGACGGCTGGCCACTGGGGAGGATTGCCATGTCAGCTGTGGTGGCACTGTCTGAGCACGTCACAGGGCTGGTGGCAGTGGTTGGGGCGGTGTCTGTGGCAGAGGTGCTGGCGGTGGTGCATGTGTCTGCACCTGTTGAGGGACAAAGCAGGACGTCTCCTGCAGCCTCGTATGGCTGCCCACTGGGGATGATGCTGGGGACTGTTGCTGATGCAGCAGACGTGCAGGTGGAGGTGCAGGTGGCGGTGCAGGTGGCGGTGTCCACCGCCGTACAGGTTGATGTTGTGGTTGACCTAAGGGGTGACTCTGGTCCCTCAGCCGGAGCCTCCGTGCCCTGTCCTGACCTGCTCTTCGGCTTGTGTCCCTTCCCCACCCTTGATGTTGCTGCTGGTGCCTTGCCACTGTCCCCTTTAGGCTTGGAGGAGCCTTTGCTTGCTGGTAGGTGTGCCTTCTCCCTCCGGCATGTGGGCACCTTCTCCACCTTGGCAGGTGGCGGAATTGCCTGCTCCTTGGCCTCGCTAGGTGGCACACCGGCAGCCCTGATGGGTGCCACACGTGATGTGACCGGACTTGCTGAGACCACTCTGCTGGAGGATTTGGTGGCTGAGGTGATGGGCTGGGACCTGGACAGCCTGGTCCTAGGGGAAGGACGGGGGGAGGTGTAGGGAAGAGGTCACAATTTGCGAGGAAGAGTTTCTTAGACACACTTGGAAGGAAAGATGGAGGGGGTTTGGGAGTGGAGGAAGAGGTAGTGGTTGTAGGAGGTGTACATCTGCTGAATTTGGGTGAAGGTGCATGCGCTGGAGGCTGTTTTGAGGTGGATGGCTGTTGGGTGGGTGTGTGCCTGCGTTTGTGTAGTTTGGGAAGAGGGCTCACAGACACACTGGGAGAGGACACAGGGGATGTGTGAATAGTTGTGGGGGTGGTGACTGCACGTGATTGGTGTGTGGTGATGGGCGTGCTGGTGATGGAGGTAGTGGATGAAGATGTAGTGCATGCAGGTGTGAGTGGAGACGAGACAGGGAGGGAGGAGGAGGACGTGGAGGAGGGGGACACAGTGGAGGCAGAGGATGTTGGTGTGTCTGCATGGGGATGGTGCTTGTGTTAGTGCCTGTGGGATGTGTGGTGCTTATGTTTGTCATGTCCACTATTGTGTGTTGATGAATGTGCATGATGGTCTGATGGTGTGCTTGTGATAGGCTGAGGTATAGGGGATTCGGTCTGGGTAGAGGAAGTTGGAGGGGGGAGGCTGGACACAGGGACAATGGCTGCTGTCAGTGCTGAGGCCAGAGCCTGAAATGCTCTCTATTGGGCCGCCACGCCAGAATGAATGCCCTTCAGGTATGCAGTTGTTTGCTGCAAATGCCTCTCATCGCCCTGGATTGCATTCAAAATCGTTGATTGCCCAACAGTGAGGGATTTCAGGAGGTCAATAGCCTCCTCACTGAGGGCAGCAGGGCTGATTGGGGCAGAGGCTGAGGTGCCTGGGGCGAAGGAGATGCCCACCCTCCTGGGTGAGCGGGCACAGGAAACTCGATGAGGGGCTGCTGGGAGGGTGGTGTTGGTAGGGGGGTTGGCGGCTGTACCTGTTGATGCGGTGGGCACAGAGGTGCCCGCCACCGCAAGGGAGCTCCCATCAGAGGAGGAGTCACTGTTGCTGGTGTCTGCTCCTGTCCTCATTGTGGAGCACCTCTCGCCCTCTATCCCGCTGGTGCCTTCGGACTCCGTTACTTCACCCTCCAGGGCCATGTCGGATGCAGCTCACTCTTGCTCCAGTGCCACTGCTCCTCCGCCAGATGATGCTAATGCACACAAGGACAGGGTGACAAAACAAAAAGGGGGGGGGGAGACAGAAGAGACACATGGTCAATGCCTGCAACACCACTACAGTTGGCGGACACAACACACAGGGAGCAGCCCTATGCACTAAGCCATGCACTGACAGGGCAGGGGTAAAGCACATGCCCAAAGGGGACTCTGTCGAGAACCATTTTATGCACAGCTGGAAGCCATGGGAGAATGATTAGGTGTAGAGGGCAAATATCAACTTTGGGGTTGGACTGGGAATGAGGCTGCAAATCAATGGATCTACCTTTGCGCGTCTGACCTGGCCTAGGGGAACCCACAGCCCACCTCCCCCACCCAGACACCTTGTAAAGTGCACAGAGTTAGCTGAATGAGAGTGTACTCACCCCCTTGTGGCCGTTGTGATGCCCTCAAGCGCCCATCCAACTCTGGATATGCCACCGCCAGGATCCGGTACATCAGGGGGGGTCTTGGTCTGCGTTGGGAGGCCATCCCCAGCTGGACCTCCGCCATCTTCTTGGTCCAGCGGTGCAGGTCCTCTCATCTTTTCCGGCAGTGGGTGCTCCGTCTACAGTAGACCCCCAGGGTCCGCACTTCCTTGGCGATGGCACACCAAATACCCTTCTTCTGGTGGGCGCTGACCTAGAGGAAAAGTGAAGTAAAAATAGATGTTACTCCCCCGTACATTTCTTCTCACACATTGGCCACAAACCTCCCACCCTGGCCCGGAAATACATACACACACCATCCTCACATGTTGGCCTGTCACCCACCCCTGTCTCTTCTATCCACGACACTCCATATAATCATGTGCCATCCACCATGCACACAGTTTATTCACCTGTTTGTC
Organism: Pleurodeles waltl; assembly: GCF_031143425.1. Lineage (NCBI taxonomy): Eukaryota > Metazoa > Chordata > Amphibia > Caudata > Salamandridae > Pleurodeles > Pleurodeles waltl. The sequence continues at coordinate 525,735,790 of NC_090442.1, forward strand.
TGGAGGACCATACAGTTGCGTGTACTCGGGGAGGACCACATCCACTATCTGTCCAACTCCTCCACAGTGAAGGCAGGGGCCCTTTCCCCAGACACTCTAGACATTGTCGCTTTCAGACACAGGTCACAGCAGCACTTGCAGTGTAGGTCCTCTCCTGTTGAAGGTCAGGTATCAAGTGAGCGAACAGTTAGAAAATGGCAGTCACGTCCGGGCGGTGCGTACCGTCACCACCGGCGTACATCCTTATTGCCTCCTGGAACCCATAGGGCCCAATGATAACCAATGCTGAATTGTGTCGCGGTCTTCGACCACCTACTGCGACGGTGTACGCCAGCACAGTTACCTCATTTCCCCTTTTCCCACCTTACAGGTCAGGCAGCCGCCATTTCAGGGGGCCACATGGCAGGCCAACTAACTGCATCACACCTATTTAGGCCAGGAATACGGACAGACAACGGCACATAGAGAAAATTTAATGTTTGTGCTAAACAGCCTTGTGAAACCTATGTGTTGTATGACCCTAAGCTCACCGTTCTCCTCCAGAGGGTATGTCCGCTGGGGCAGGTGATGAGATGGTGGCATCCTCCGGTGGACAGACCCCTGGTGGGCCTGTCAACAATGGAAGACAGACACATAATTATCACTTACAGACTTGATCGTGCAACAATCCAGGAACTGTGTGCCCAGTTGGAGCCTGACCTGATGTCAGCTATCTGCCATCCCACAAGAATACCCCCTCTAGCGCAGGTCCTGTCAGTACTCCATTATCTAGCCAGTGGGTCTTTTCAAACAACAGTAGCCATGGTATTAGGGATGTCCCAGCCAATGTTCTCTAACGTGTTGTCCAGAGTGTTATCTGCCCTGCTGAAACACATGCACAGCTACATCGTTTTCCCTCAGTTGGAGGATCTGCCCACAGTGAAAGGTGACTTTTATGCCCTGGGACATATCCCCAACATCATTGGTGCCATTGATGGTACACATGCGGCATGTGTCCCCCCCGCAGGAATGAACAGGTGTACAGAAACCGGAAAAGCTACCATTCTATGAATGTGCAGATGGTGTGTTTGGCAGACCAGTACATCTCCCTTGTGAATGCCAAGTGTCTTGGCTCAGTGCATGATGCTTATATTTTGAGGAATAGCAGCATCTCTTATGTGATGGGGCAACTCTAGAGGCACTGTGTGTGGCTAATAGGGAGCCTAAAGTTCCCACACAGTTTCATTTGCTGTCTGGGTATAGGAGATTCCGTAATGTTTGGAGGATGTTTAACAATTGTCCCTCGATATTTGCAGGTGACCCTGGTTACCCCAACCTGTCATGGCTACTGACCCCAGTGAGGAATCCCTCTACAATGAGGCACATGGGCGAACTAGGAAGATAATAGAGCGCACCTTCGGCCTCCTGAGGCCAGATTCCGGTGCCTCCATCTGACAGGTGGATGCCTATACCACTCACTGAAGAAGGTGCGCCGGATCATCGTGGCCTGCTGTATGTTGCACAACCTGGCTTTGCGACGCCAGGTGCCTTTTCTGCAGGAGGATGGGCCTGATGGTGGTCTTGTGGCAGCTGTGGAGCCTGTGGACAGTGAAGAAGAGGAGGCAGAAGAAGAAGATGTAGACAATCGAAAGAACATCATCATGCACTACTTCCAGTGAGACACAGGTAGGAGGATGGAACTGCTTCCCACATCTCATACTATTGTAGGACCTAGCATAAATCGGCCTTTTTACCTCTCTGTATGGACCCTGACTTGTCACTTTGGCTTTCCATTTCACAGATCTGGGTCCCACTTTGTGCCCTCTGCTATGTTTACTGCTTGCCTAAAGCTGTGTAACATTGGTATGTGAACAAGTACCTTGACATTGCTATATTTCAGAGATGTTGCAATTACACATTTGTGAAAGCACAAACTGACTCCAGATTTTTTTATGATTCAAGGGTGTTTATTTCTGTGCTAATATGTGGAGGGGGTTGTGCAATGGGCTGGTGTGATGGTGGAGGATTGGCCATGGCAGAGTCCAGTCTCTTGGTCTCACAGGTTAATTGTCCAATGGGGCATAGGAAGGGGAGCAATGTCAGTTTAAGGTGGACAGGGTGACAAAATGGGACAGAAGGGTGACATTCAAGAGGGTCTTATTTCCTGAGGGGGGTCTTGGCAATTTTCTCTGTCTTGTTCCTGGATCTCAGGGACCGTTTGAGGGGGTGGTTCTCCTTCTGCAGGGGGTGGGTCGCTGGTGGCCTGTTGGTCCTGTGGCGGTGCCTCCTGTCCACTAGCGCCGGCGGAGGTGGAGGGCTGTTCATCATCCAGGCTAGTGTCAGAGGCCCGTTTGTGTCCCACTGTGTCCCTCATGGTGTTGACAAGGTCTGCCAGCACCCCTGCAATGGTGACCAGGGTGTTGTTGATGGACTTCCAGTCCTCACTGATCCCAAGGTAGTGATCCTCCTACAGCCGCCGAGTCTCCTGAAACTTGGCCAGTGCCGTGCCCATGGTCTCCTGGGAATGGTGGTATGCTCCCAAGGTGTTGGAGAGTGCCTCTTGGAGAGTGGGTTCCCTGGGCTGTTCCTCCCCCTGTCGCACAGCATTCCTCCCAGTTTCTCCTGTGCCTCTGTCCCCTGAACCGTGTGCCCACTTCCACTGACCCCAGGTCCCTGATTTTCTTGGGTTGGTGGGTTTGCCTGGGATCCCTGTAGTGGTGGACACACTGCTGATTGACGTGCCCTGGGAACAGAGGGATGGGCCCGCTGGGTGGGGGCTGTGGTGGTGGTTGTGTTTCCTTAGGGGGGAGGTTCTGTGGTGGCTTGTGACAGTGGCAGGGCAACCGACTGTCCAGAGGTCCCTGATGGGCCGGGCTGGTCATCTTGATCCAGGCGTGCAGATCTGCTGTCATCATTGTGGGCCTCTTCTGTGGGGGGGACTGGATATGTCTGGTACCTCCTGTCTGGTGACGTTGGGTACGGGTCCTGTTGGGGTGTAAATGCATAGTTTTAGTATCTGTGTGTGCCATCTTGTGCATTGGGTGAGGTACCCTCTAGTCCTGTGCTTGCATAATTGTGTTTGCCCTTTTGTGATAGTTGGTATGGGGTCTGTGTGAGTATCTGTACTGGACATGCTTTGGTGACGGTGGTCCATGCATAGGTGTTGCATGCAGGGCCTTGGTATTGGGATGTATGGGTTGTGATAGTGGGACATATGTGAGATGATGGAGTGATGGGACTGAGGGTAAGGGTGGGGGTGTGTGATGGCATGCAGGTGGGGTGGGGGATATAGTAGTAAAGATATGACTTACCAGAGTCCAGTCCTCCTGCTACTCCTACGAGGCCCTCAGGATGCAGTATAGCCAAGACTTCCCATGTTGTTAGTTGTGGGGGAGGAGGTGAGGGTCCGCCGCCAGTCCTCTGTACAGCAATATGGTATCTTGATACCACGGAACGCACCTTCCCCCGTAGGTCGTTCCACCTCTTCCTGATGTCATCCCGTGTTCTTGGATGCTGTCCCACTGCATTGACCCTGTTGACGATCCTCCGCCATAGCTCCCTCTTCCTTGCAATGGAGGTGTGCTGCACCTGTGATCCGAAAATCCGTGGCTCTACCCGGATGATTTACCAGAGTCCAGTCCTCCTGCTACTCCTACAAAGCCCTCAGGATGCAGTATAGCCAAGACTTCCCATGTTGTTAGTTGTGGGGGAGGAGGTGAGGGTCCGCTGCCAGTCCTCTGTACAGCAATATGGTGTCTTGATACCACGGAACGCACCTTCCCCTGTAGGTCGTTCCACCTCTTCCTGATGTCATCCCGTGTTCTTGGATGCTGTCCCACTGCATTGACCCTGTTGACGATCCTCCGCCATAGCTCCCTCTTCCTTGCAATGGAGGTGTGCTGCACCTGTGATCTGAAAATCTGTGGCTCTACCCGGATGATTTCCTCCACCATGACCCTGAGCTCCTCCTCTGAAAACCTTGGTTGTCTTTGAGGTGCCATGATGTGGTGTGGGTGATGTGTGAGGTGCTGTCTGTGTGATGTGTGGGGGGATGTGTTGGTGCGTGTTGTTTGAGGTGCGTGGATGTTGCATGAGTGATGGTGTTGTGTACCTGTGGATGCTGGTGTTGTGTTTGATAATCTCTCTCTCCGGGCTTCTTCCAAAATTGTTCGTTGTAAGGGGTTGTGGGTAATGTGGGGGGGTGTTTTATAGTGTTGTGGGTGTGTTGGTGTGGTGAGTGTATGTGTATCAGGTGTGTGTATTTTGAATTTTCCAATGTGGTTGTTTCTTGTAAATGTGTGTGTATTTTGAGCGCGACGGTGAGTACTGACAATGGTTTACCGCAGTTGTAAGACCGCCACGTTGGTTCGTGGGTCGTGATAGTGTGGGCGTATTCTTGTTGTTGTGACGGTGTAGGTTTTGGTATCACCAGTTTATCACTGACCTTTGGTGTGGCGGACTTGTGTGGGTGTCTGTATTGTGGCGGATTCCGAGATGAGGGTCGTCATACCTGTAGTGGAATTCTGCCGCAGCAACGGTATGTTGGCGGTCTTCAGCACGGTGGAAAGCTGGATTTACCACCAGGGTTGTAATGAGGGCTTTAGTGATTAAACTTGATCATCTTTTGCTGAACGTAGGTGGGATAAAGGCCGAATAGAATCGTGAATAACAGTATATAGAGAAAAGAAGGTAGAAACAGAGAAAAATGAAGAACAGGAACCCCTGAAGATTGGTACTCTAAGGGGGCCCTTAATTGAGGAAGAATAACAAAGATGAAGAACCTTAAGACTCTGGTGGTCATTACAACCCTAGCGGTCGGTGTTAAAGTGGCGGTAAAACCGGCAACAGGCCGGCGGGAAAAAAAATTGAATCACGACCATGGGGAAACCGCCAACAAAGACAGCCACTTTAACACTCCGACCTACACGGTGGTAGAAACAAACACCGCAGCGTAACCGCCAACAGACAGGCGGAAGACAATGTACCACCCACAGTATTACAACAGGCCAATCTGCCACCTTTTCCGGGGCAGATTCACCCCGAACAAAAACACGGCGGAAACAGGACTTGGAAGGGAAAACGTTCACTTCTACACACCCCACGAGGAACCAGGACGCCATGGAGCCGGAACTCCATATTCTCCCTGCCTTTGTCTTCCTGCTCCTCTACCAGGAGCATGAACGCCGGCGGCGAAGACCACGGTGAGTACTGCACCTACGACACAGGGGAGGGGGGAGGGAAAAGAGAGTGACACACACACGCAACACCCCCACCCTCATCCACCACAACACACATGCTAATACATGTTGATACATTACAGTTACACGCACCCAACCCCCCTGGAAGAATGCAAAGAAAAAAGGAAATGATTGTAACCATTGTAATCTATTAAAATCCAGTACTCAAAAATATATATACACTATAAACAAATATATACACCAAGAATACAAGTCCAGGTATTGCACCATTTAAGTCCGTGGACCACGGGGCCGAAAATGCATGGGCGAGGCCCACACTCAATACCCGATCAAAACGGAGAGAACACTGCTGGGGCATCAGCTAGAAATGCAACAGGCACCTCAGGGGGAAGGGAAGGAGGGGCACCTCAGCCGGATGAGTGCACGACGCCAGATCCACAAGGGAGCTCCATGCCCACTGCTGTATCCTGGGAGTGCAAAGCCACAGTCTCTCAAGTCTTTCCAGTGGGTGGTTTGCCTACTGCTTTATCCTGGGGAGTGCAAAGCCACAATCTCTCAAGTCTTTACAGTGGGTGGTTTGCCCACTGCTTTATCCTGGGGAGTGCAAAGCCACAGTCTCTCAAGTGGATATCAGTCTCCACTGGTTCTGGAGGGGGCTTTGTGCCCAGAGTGCTTCATCCTGCCAAGGACAGAGGTAGTGGATGTGAATCTCCACTGGTTCTGGAGGGGGCTTTGTGCCCAGAGTGCTTCATCCTGCCAAGGACAGAGGTAGTGGATGTGAATCTCCACTGGTTCTGGAGGGGGCTTTGTGCCCAGAGTGCTTCATCCTGCCAGGGACAGAGGTAGTGGATGTCTTTTTCCACTGGTTCTGGAAGGGGCTTTGTGCACAGAGTTTTTCATCCTGCTCGTGGCAGCCTCAGTAGCGGCGGTGCTTGCAGCGCTCGTGGGCCTGCGGTGCTGGTGGGTGGCTCAGTGAGCGTGGTGCTGGCGGCTATGTCCTTGGCTGCGGTGCTGGTGGCGGCAGTGTCCTTGGCAGCGGTGCTGGTGGCGGCGGTGTCCTTGGCAGCGGTGCTGGTGGCGGCGGTGTCCTGGGCAGCGGTGCTGGTAACGGTCTTGTCCGCCATGCAGGTTGGCGGCAACTTGCCTTTCTGTGCCTCTTCTCCACCTTGAATGGTGGTGCAGCTTTCTTCCCACTCCCAACTGTAGTCCTGGGAGTGCCCTTGGTGGCAGGTGTTTTACCCTTCTCCCTCCGGGCAGTGGCCAACTTCTTATGTTTCTGAAGTGGGGGACTGTCCGTGGTCTGGCTCCTTGGCACACTGGCTGCCCTGCTGCTTGGCGCACTCCAGAAGCCGGTTACTGCTCGCACCACTGTTCCCGCTGATGTGGTGGCTGAGGTGCTGGGTTGGGATCTGGAAAGGCGTGCTCTAGGGGACTGAAGAGGTGGGGGAGGTGAGGGGAAGAGGTCAAGGTTGGCCAGGAAAGGTTTTTTAGACACACTGGGATGGGTACATGGAGGGGGATTGGGAGTGGAGGAAGAGGTAGTGGTTGTAGGAGGTGTACGTTTGCTGACTTTGGGTGAAGGTGCGTGGGCTGGAGGCTGTCGTGAGGTGGATGGCTGTTGGGTGGGTGTGTGGCTGTGTTTGTGTACCTTGGGAGGTGGGCTCACAGACACACTGGGAGAGGACACAGGGGATGTGTGAATGGTAGTGGGGGTGGTGAGTGCATGTGTGCGGGGTGTGGTGATGGGCGTGCTGGTGATGGAGGCAGTGGCTGAGGATGTAGTGCATGCAGGTGTGAGTGGAGATGAGACAGGGAGAGAGGAGGAGGATGTGGAGGAGAGGGACACAGTGGAGGCAGTGGCTGTTGGTATGTCTGCATGGTTATGATGCTTGTGCGAGTACCTGTGGGATGTGTGGTGCTTATGTTTGCCAGAGCTAGGATAGGCTGAGGTACAGGGGTTTGGGTCTGGGTGGAGGAAGTTGGAGGGGGGGAGGCTGGACACAGGGACAATGGCTGCCATCAGTGCTGAGGCCAGAGTCTGAAAAGCTCGCTGTTGGGCTGCCTGACCAGAATGAATGCCCTCCAGGTATGCATTGGTCTGTTGCAACTGCCTCTCTACACCCTGGATGGCATTCAGAATGGTAGACTACCTAACAGTGAGGGATCTGAGGAGGTCAATGGCCTCCTCAGTGAGGGCAGCAGGGCTGACAGGGGCAGGAGCTGAGGTGCCTGGGGCGAATGAGATGCCCAGCCTCCTGGGTGAGTGGCTACGGGGCACACGCTAAGGGGCTGCTGGGAGGGCGGTGCTGGTAGGGAGGGTGGCGGCTGTACCTGTAGATGCGGGGGGCACAGTGGGGCCCACCACCGCAAGGGAGCTCACATCAGAGGAGTAGTCCGTGTCACTGGTCTCAGCTCCTGTCCCCGCCATGGAGCTCCCCTCGCCCTCCGTCCCGCTGGTGGCTTCAGGTTCCATTGTCTCGCCCTCCAGGGCCATGTGGGATGCAGCTCCCTCTTGCTCTGGTGCCACTGCTCCTCCGCCTGATGATGCTATTGCACACAAGAACAGGGAGACCAAAAAAAGGGGGGGAAGACTGAAGAAAGACATTTTGAATGCATGCAATACCACTACCGTTGGCGGACACTACAGACACAGAAGACCTCTGCACTACGCCGTGCACTTAGAGTTCCCTAAATATTCACAGCGACATAGGGTACAAGGCCTATGCCCGATTGATGCACACATGGATGTCACATGAGCCTTACTAGGTGTAGTTGCCTCTGAACACTGGTGGGGTGGGGTGCCACATGGTCTGCCTTATGAAGGGACCTTGCCTACTAAACTCGCCCTGGCCTAGGGGAACCCACAGCCCACCTACCCCACCCAGACACCTCGTAATGCATGCAGATTCAGCTGAATGAGATTGTACTCACCTCCTTGTGGCTGCTGTGATGCTCTCAAGTGCCCATCCAACTCCGGATACCTCACCTCCAGGATCCGAAACATCAGGGGGTCATGGTGCGACGGGCACCCCTCCCACTTTGGGAGGCCATCTCCAGCTGGGCCTCCGCCGTCTTCTTGCTCCAGCGGCGAATGTCCTCCCATCTTTTACGGCAGTGGGTGCTCCGTCTGTGGTAGACCCTCAGGGTCCATACTTCCTTGGCGATGGCACGCCAAATATCCTTCTTCTGGTGGGCGCTGACCTACAGGAATGGTACAGGGAAAAAGGAGGAGATATAACTGTCCGGACCGTCACAGTCATTGGCCCACGTTCCCACCCTTGCCCTGATGGACATGCACTCACCGTCGTTTCATGCACGTCTCATTCTCCCCCCCATCTTCCATCCACACCACTCCACACAGGCATTGCCCATACAGCATGCTCACTGTGTACTTACCTGTTTGTCTGGAGGACTGTAGAGTAGCGTGTACTTTGGGAGGACCCATCCACTAGTTTCTCTAACTCCTCCGTGGTGAAGGCAGGGGCCCTTTCCCCAGACTGAGGTCACTGCAGCACTTGCAGTGTAGGTCCTCTCCTGTAGAAAATCAGGTATCAAATGGCGGTCACGTCCGCGACGGTGCGTACCGTCACAGCCGGCGTACATCGTCATTGGCTCCTGGGACCCAAAGGGTCCAATGTTAACCAATGCAGGATTACTCTCTTTGTCTTCGACCGCCTACCGCGACGGTTTACAACGCCAGCGCAGTTACCTCATATCCCCTTGTTCCACCTTGCAGGACAGGCAGCCGCCATTTCAGGGTGCCACATGGCATTAATTTTAAATGCATCACACATATCTAGGCCTTGCAAACACATTACGACAGGAACACAGCGGATTGAAAAATGTGTGCAATAAAGTTGTGTTTTCGTACCTCAGTGTTGGCTGACCCTCTGCTCGCTTTTCTCGTCCATAGGGCACGTCCACTGGGGCAGGTGAGGAGATAGCGGCATCCTACAGTGTACAGACCACTGGTGGACCTGTCGACAATGGAAGAGCGACATGTAATTGTCACCTACAGACTGGACCGTGCCACAATCCTGGAACTGTGTACCCAGTTGGATCCGGACCTGATGTCAGCTATCCGCCATCCCACAGGAATCCCCCCTCTAGTGCAGGTGCTGTCAGTACTCCATCTCCTGGCAAGTGGGTATTTTCAAACTACAGTGGCCATAGCATCAGGGATGTCCCAGCCTATGTTCTCCAACGTGTTGTCCAGAGTGTTGTCTGCCCTGCTGAAACACATGCGCAGCTACATCGTGTTCCCTCAGGTGGAGGATTTCCCTACAGTGAAAGGTGACTTCTATGTCCTGGGACATATCCCCAACATCATAGGTGCCATTGATGGGACACATGTGGCCTTGGTCCCCCCCACGTAGGAGTGAACAGGTGTACAGAAAACTGAAGAGTTACCATTCAATGAATGTGCAGATGGTGTGTTTGGCCGACCAGTCCATCTCCCATGTGAACGTCAGGTTTCCTGGCTCAGTGCATGACGGTTACATTCTGAGGAATAGCAGCATCCCTTATGTGATGGGGCAACTCCAGAGGCACCGTGTGTGGCTATTAGGTGAGGGCATGGCCCCTTTACAGTGTCAATACTTGTCTGGGTCTGGGGTTGTCCCTAAGGGTTAGTGTGTGTCTAACAGTTGTCCCTCGACATTTGCAGGTGACTCTGGCTACCCCAACCTGTCATGGCTACTGACCCCAGTGAGGAATCCCATGACAAGTGCAGAGGAATGCTACAATGAGGCACATGGGCGAACTGGGAGAGTTATAGAGAGGACCTTCGGCCTCCTGAAGGCCAGGTTCAGGTGCCTCCATATGACAGGTGGTTCCCTATTCTACTCACCAAAGAAGGTGTGCCAGATCATCGTGGCCTGCTGTATGCTTCACAACTTGGCTTTGCGATGACAGGTGCCTTTTCTGCAGGAGGATGGTCCAGATGGAGGTCTTGTGGCAGCTGTGGAGCCTGTGGACAGTGAAGACAAGGAAGCAGAAGAAGAGGACATCGACAACAGAAACACAGTGATTCATCAATACTTCCAGTGAGACACAGGTAAGAAGACATCACTGCCTGCTACATCTGATACACTTGTTCTACCTCTCATCTGTCTGTCACTTTCACCCAGTGTATGAACACTGAGTTGTCACTTTCCCTTTCGATTTCACAGATGTGGGTCCCACGGTGTGACATCTACTTTGTTTCCTCACGGACAAGAGCTGTGTGACATAGGTATGTTGACAATACAATAGATATTGCATTTTTCCTCAGTTATTGCAAATACACATTTTCGAAAGCACAGACTGACTCCAGATAGTTTTGTGATTTAGGGGTGTTTATTTAAGTGCTAAATAGTGGAGGGGGTTGGAAAATGGTCAGGGTTGATGATGGAGAAATGTCCATGGCAGAATCCAGTCTATTAGTCTCACAGGTGCATTGTCCAAAGGGGCATAGGAAGTGGAGCTGGGGCAGTTGATGGATCGACAGGGTGACAAAGTGGGACAAAAGGATGACAATCAGGGTGGTCTAATTTCTTGGATGGAGTCTTGGCATTGTTCTCTGTCTTTGTCCTGGATCTCAGGGATCACTTGCAGGGTGGTTCTCCATCTGCAGGGGATGGGGTGCTGGTGTTGTGGTCCTGTGGCGGTGCCTCCTGTCCACTAGCGCCGGGGGAGGTGGTAGGCAGTTCTTCGTCCAGGCTAGTGTCAGGGGCCCCTTGTTGTGCCACAGTGTCCCCCTTGGTGTTGACGAGTTCCTTCAGCACCCCTACAATGGTGCCCAGGGTGGAATTGATGGCTTTGAATTCCTCCCTGAACCCCAAAAACTGTTCCTCCTGCAGCTGCTGGGTCTCCTGAAACTTGGCCAGTACCGTTGCCATCGTCTCCTGGGAATGGTGGTAGGCTCCCATGATGTTGGGGAGGGCCTCGTGGAGAGTGGGTTCCCTGGGCCTGTCCTCCCCCTGTCGCACAGCAGCCCTCCCAGTTCCCCTGTGTTCCTGGGCCTCTGTCCCATGAACCGTGTGCCCACTGCCACTGCCCCCAGGTCCCTGCTGTTGTTGGGGTGGTGGGTTAGCCTGGGTTCCCTCCAGTGGTGGACACACTGCTGCTTGACGTGTCCTGGGGACAGAGGTATGGGCCCGCTGGGCGGGTGCTGTTCTGGTGTTTCCAGAGGGGGGAGGCTCTGTTGTGGCTTGTGCCAGTGTGAGGGGAACCGACTGTCCCGAGGTCCCAGATGGGCCGGCTGGTCATCTAGATCCAGTTGGGCGGAGCTGCTGTCATCACTGTGGGCCTCTTCTGTGGGTGGAGTGGACATGTCTGGAACCTCCTGTCCAGTGATGTTGGGTAGAGGTCCTACAGGGGTGTAAAGGCATAGTTATTGCATCTGTGTGTGCCATGGTGTGCAATGGGTGGGTGACTGTATACCAGTGCTTGCATTCTTGTATAGGACCTTGTGTGATAACTGGTTTGGGGTCTGTGTGGGTATGTGTAGTGGCCATGCATTGGTGATGGGGGTCCATGCTTTGTTGTTGCATGCAGGGCTTGGTGTTGGGATGGGTGGGTTGTGATAGTGGGACATATGTGAGGAGTTGGAGTGATGGGGTGAGGGCGAGGGTGGGGGTATGTGATAGCATGCAGGTAGGGTGGGGGATGAAGTAGTGAAAGATTTGCCTTACCAGAGTCCATTCTTCCTGGTACTCCTGCGAGGCCCTCAGGATGCAGCATACCCAAGACCTGCTCCTCCCATGTTGTTAGTTGTGGGGGAGGAGATGGGGGTCCGCCTCCAGTCCTCTGCACATCAATGTGGTGTCTTGAGACCACGGTGCTGTCCAAACTGCGTGACCCTGTCCACGATTCTGCGCCATAGCTCCATCTTCCTAGCTATGGTGGTGTGCTGCACATGTGATCCGAATAGCTGTTGCTCTACCCAGATGATTTCCTCCACCATGACCCTGAGCTCCTCCTCAGAAAACCTTGGGTGTCTTTGGGGTGGTGTGGGTGATGTGTGAGGTGGTGTGTGTTGTGATGTGTGAGGGGATGTGTTTGTGTGTGTTGTGTGAGGTGCGTGGATGTTGTGTGAGTGATGGTGTTGAGTGCCTGTAGAGGCTAGTTTGTTGATGGTGGTGTCTCTCTCTGGCCTTCTGTCGCAATTGTGGTCATAGGGGTTTGTGGGTGATGTGGGTGTGTGTTTTATATTGGATTGGGTGTGTGGGCTTGGTGTGTGTATGTGTATCAGGTGTGTGTATTTTGATTTGTCCAATGTGGTAGTGTTTTGTAAGTGTGTGTGTATTTTGAGTGCGGCGGTGTGTACCGCCAATGGAATACCACGGTTGAAAAATAGTGTGGGCGTATTCCTGTTGGCGTGACAGTGTCGGTTTTGTTATCGCCAGTTTATCACTGACATTTGGTGTGGCGGACTTGTGTGGGTGTCTGGATTTTGGCGGATTCCGAGCTGTGGGTTGTAATAGTTGTGGTGGTATCCAGCTGCCGCGGCGGTGTGTTGGCGGTCTTCTGCACGGCGGTAAGTGGCATTTACTGCCAATGTTGTAATGAGGGCCTCTGTCTGTATTGTGGACATAAGGGACATTTCTTACGGGACTGTCCTAAGAAACCAAGAAAGAAAATAAGGGCGGGAAACTAGAACACCCGAAATCTGAAGAGGCAAGTATTTTGGGTGCATGGATTATTTCAGCCTCTCAAACCTATGACAAACATCTTGTATTCAACATTACAGTCATTTGTATATAACAGCTCAGTTGTCCTGGAATGGGTTTCTATTACTTTCCAGTTATTAGTTGGCTCAGGTGCCACAGGGAATTTTAGGATTTTAACCTGGCTGCTTGATATAGCAATCCTTGTGAATTACACAAGCATGATGAGGAAGCTAAAACAATAGATGGCAGGCCTTTAAAATCAGGCCCCATAACTCATGCCACTATTGCCTTGGGACTCAATATTCAGGGAACTCATTCTGAACAGATAAAGTTTGATTAGATGCAAGCACCCCAATTCCAAGCCATTTTAGGAATTCCATGGTTAGAGATGCACAATCCTGCTATTGATTGGAAGAAACATAGGATAACTTTCTGCTTGTTTTATTGTAAGGAGCACTATTTGCACTCTAGTTCTCAAAATGAATAAGACAGGATTCCTCTCTCAGAACCAGACAGGATGGCGCACTATCTACCAAAGCAGAAACTCCTCATTTCCCTCCATGTTGCCAAGACCTTGCAGATGTATTCCATAAAAAGAAAGCCACCTATCATCCTCCACATCACCCTTGTGATTGCCAAATAGATCTAAGTCCTGGAGCACATATATCATGTAGCAGGAAATATGCACTCACTGAAAAAAAGAATATCTATTTGGGTGAATATTTGGATGATATGTTACAGGTAGTGTGTATCAGGCCTTCCCATTCACCTGCTTCTTCTTCTTTATTTTTTGTACCCAAGAAAGGGGGCGATTTACATGCCTGCGTCGATTATAGAGCACTTAACAATGTTACTATTAAGAACCATTTCTCCTACCCCTTATTTCTAGTCTCATAGACCAGGTAAAAGAAGCCCGGGTGTTTACTAAGTTGGACCTGAGAGGAGCTTATCATTTGGTGAGAGTAAGGGAAGGAGACAAGTGGAAAACGGCTTTTTGTACTTTATTAGGAACGTATGAATACCTAGTGATGTCTTTTGGATTATGTGACGCCCCTGCTGCTTTCCACTTTTTTTTATAAATGAGGTTTTGAGAGATTATCTGGATGTGTGTGTGGTGGTGTATTTGGATTATATTGATATATTCCCCATCTATTTCAGATCATGAGGAGGATTTCAGAGGTGTGTTGCAAAGACTACATGAGAACAGGCTTTTTGTCAAACTGGAGAAATGTGAATTTCATGCTTCTGAAGTTACGTTTCTAGGTTATGTCCTTTCTTCATAAGTTGTTAGTATGGGCAAACAGAAGGTAGAAGCTATAGTGCAATGGAAGCCCCCTAAAACTGTTAAGGAGGTTCAGGGTTTCCTCAGGTTTGCTCATTTCTATAGGCAATGTATTCACCATTTTTCCACATTGGTATCCCCTATAACTCAATTACTGAAGAAAAAGTTGTATTTCATTGGTCTGAAGCTGCTGAACAGGCGTTATAGCAATTGAAAGAGATGTTTATTAAGGCCGCCTTTCTATAGCATGCCGATACCACACAACCTTTTGTGGTAGAGGCCAATGCTTCTCAAGTGGCAGCTGGAGGTTCTTATCCCAGAAGAATAAGGAGACAGGGGAATTACAGCCTGTAGCATATTATTCCCATTAATTTAGCCCTGCCAAAATTAGCTATTCTACTGGAGATAAAGAAATTGCTGGCAATGAATACAGCTTTTGAGGAGTGGCATAATTATTTAATGGATGCTTTGCACACCATGCCAGTTATCACTGATCATAGAATCCTTAAAAGTTCTCAATGCAGCTAAGGCCTTGTCTATGAGGCAGTTGTGTTGGACACAATTTTTCACAGCTTGTGATTTTGTCAGTCAGTTTCAAGCCGATCAGCAACATGGGAAAGTGGATGCTTTGTCTCATCATCATCAATTTGCTTTATTTGGTACAAAATAGACCATAAAAGACATCAAATAAATATAAACATACAAATTTCATAACCATTAAAATAATAAAACATTAATGGTACATATTTCGGATTTCGAAGCAGCATATTTAAAATTTAGCACAGCCTGTATTATGTATAAATTTCCCAAACTATGTAAATAAGAATAAGCGAGCTGGGTAGTTCTAATGCTTGTAGATAAAAATAACGGGCGTAAAAACCTTTTTCTTGGGATGTCATAAAAAGTGCAAAAGAGTATAAAGTGCAAGGTACTTTGAGATGTCTTTCCATCACAGCAACATGGTGGAAGATTCTTAAACCAGGTTCCACGTCTAGGAAATTCTACCAGGTAATGTGATGTATTCAGGCGTAGCCTGGTAAGTAAGAACCTATGTCGCTCATGGCTGATAATACTCAGATATAACATTGGATACGATTGCTGTATCTGATTCCTCACCTGTTTTCTATTCATAGCCAGAATTGGATCTAAATCATTCATTTTCTGCCAATATATTTCCTTTACCTTCTTGACATCCCACTTTGTCAGAAGGTCCGGCTTAGAAAAAAACTCCCCTAGTCCTAAAGAAAGAAGAGAGGAGTGGACATATCCAAGCCAAGGTATGTCCAATGGTCGCGATAATAAAAGACAATCCTGTATCACCATTCTACATAAAAAAGCTTCTGGTTTTGACCAAATTTTTATCCATAGTAATATGGGTTGAAGCTCTATATAGCTGGATTTACAACTCAGGCCTACTTCTTTGTGACAAAACGTTACTGAGGTTGATTGCGGAACTGATAATAGCCTTCTTAAAGATTTGTTTTCCACAATCTGGAGGCTCGAGCATTCTGCATACCTCCAATCCCCAGCTCCGAATGTCGCGATAGAGAGACATTTACTAGAAAAAACAGCCATCATCTCTTTTACAGGTTTGTGACGTATCCTTTTCGCAAATCTAAAAACTGCTTCTATGGCTTTCTGGAACTGTATTGAGCTTATGTTTACTAAAAGTTTCCAATTAAAATCTACATCAGTGGGAACCCCCAAGTACGTAAAATGTGGGACCTTAAGTATTTCTTCCCCATCCATAATTTATTTTTATTTTTTTGCTAACTTTGGCCCAGTCTTCATCACAAATGACTTAGATCTGTTAACTTTAAGACCAAGATTTCCCATGAATGTATTAAAAGCATTCAATAAGATCTGGAGACCATTTGCTGTCCTTGAAATGAGTACGGCATCATCCGCATACAATAATACTGGAATTGGGGAGTTATTAATAATTGGCAAATCCTTCCTCAATTCACAGAGAGATCTCTCTAGTCCAATTATATAAAGGAGAAAAAGAAAGGGGGCCAACACACAGCCCTGCCTTACCCCCTTTTGTGAAGGGAACTTCTCTGTTAAACCCCCCTCTTGAGAGTAGCAGACTCGGGCCGATGTGCAAGCGTAGAGTCTGCCAAGTAGGACAATTACTTCTTTGTCCACCCCCATATTTGACATAACTGTCCACAGTTTCTCTCTATTGACTGTGTCGAAAGCGCAAGACAAATCCATAAATGCCAAATGTACACACCCCTTAATGATTTTCGTATATTTCTGAACAATGAGAGTCAGGTTGAGTGTTTGTTCTACTCTACACAGCCCAGGTCGAAAGCCAAATTGCACTTCTGAGAGACAGTGAGATTCAGATGCCCAGTTTTCCAACTTGTTTAAAATCACTCGGCCTAAGATTTTAACTGAACTGTCCAACAGAGAAATAGGTTGGTAGCATAAAGGATCTGCCCTATCCCCCTTCTTAAAAATCAGGACAATAATCGCCTCTCTCCACGTGACTACTAATGGGCCTATCATAACGTATCTCAAAACATTGGTAAGCAATGGCCCCCAAAAATCTGGAAGGGCTTTATATAAATCAGCAGGTATTTTGTCTAGGCCAGGGGCTTTCTCACAAGGACAAGCTTGGATGGCCTGCATCAGGTCAGCTACACTTATAGTCTTACCAAAAGCCGCACTGATGGAAGCATTTCCTCTTGTCATGAGGCAATTCATATAATCTTGTTGAACATTGTTTTCCATTGCAAACATTTTTGAAAAATAGTCCACCCAGATTTGAGCTACAATGACAGTATCCACAGTCATCTCATGCTTATCATTCAACAATGGGGAATTGACCACTCGCCAAAATGCAATTGTATCTTTATTTTTACTTGCTTCGATCAGTTCCTCCCAGGCAGACTCGCTTAATTCAGCCTTCCTGATAGCCAGTGCTTCCTTATACTTCTTTCTTGCAATTTTAATTGCTTGTCGATCTTGAGGGGATGCATTCATTGTTTTCTTTAGGTTTTTTAAGGATAAGGTACATGCATGATTGAACCATCGAGGGCCTTGTATTTTATTAGAACCAGGGCACTGTAATTGTTCAGCCATATACTTTGTTAAAGAAGAAAATGCATGGACGATTTCATGGGGAGGCATGTCTTCACTCAAAGTTGTCATGACATCTGTCCATTTATTCAGAATTAAGAGGGTCATTACGACCCTGGCGGAAGGCGGAGAACCGGCGGTAAGACCGCCAACAGGCTGGCGGTCTCACCTTGTGGAATTATGACCATGGCGGTTACCGCCATGGTCATCCGCCGGTTCTCCGTTCCGCCCACCGGGCTGGAGACCTGGGTCTTTAGCCCGGCGGCCGTCACTATACCGCCGGCGGTATTTGGACCCGGCTTACCGCTGTGGATTTCCAGCGGTTTGAACTGCCATGAAATCCATGGCGGTAAGCACTATCAGTGCCAGGGAATTCCTTCCCTGGCACTGATAGGGGTCTCCCCCACCACCCACCCCCACCCCGACTCCCTCCCCTACACCCCCCACCACCCCTGCCACCCCCCAAAGGTGGCAGGGCCCCCCTCCCGAACCCCAACATCACATGACTCACACACACCCGACACGCATGCAGGCACCATCAACACACACATGCACACACACCGAGATACATGCCAACATCCACACACACAGTCAGACACGCACACCCACATTAAAACATACACGCACACATCCATACAGACAAACCCACAGACATACACGCACTCACTCCCAAACATGCATCACCCCCACAAGCATATCCATTATTACACAACTATTCTTTGTCAGTGTCTTGGTTAGTGGAGACTTTACATGGGGAGTCCTTTCTTCCCCCTCACCTCTCCCTATTCTCTCAAGGGATGACTCTAAAGTAGCTTCCACTCTTCCTATCTCCGACTCAATGACGCCCATCACGGAGGTAAGATAGGTAGTTATCAACCTGGGGGGGGCCTCCTGCAACGGCACCTTTTTCCCACAATCTCCTTTTCGTTTCCCCATCAGGGCAAGCAAATCCTTCATCAGAGAGAGAAGAAGCTAAATACCTTGTATTTTCCCCTTCCTTATAAAGTCCAATACCCAACTATAACCAAGAGTAGGGCTAAGCTTTGTACAGCTCCTATAAAGAAGGGCAGGGCTGGTCACAGCTTCCTGCCCCAAAGCAACTGAAAGTTATAATCCTGTAGCCCTCACCGTCTCCTGATGCACATATAAATCAGTAGGGTGCAAAGTGTCTAAAAAGAAAACGACTCAAGTACCTAAGGTGACTGAGGCTCCTCTTTCTCCTCCTGCTCCTTCTTCAATCGGTGTTATTATGTGATTCTATCCCATTCACCAGGGCCCCCAAAAGAAGAATTAAAGAGGGGGGGCCCAGCCTATTCCTGGCGATGATGGACAAAGGATGGGCCTGCCCTTGGCCCGGGCTTCGCCCAGGTGCCGCCCGCGCACGTCCCGCGAGGTGGGAGCACTAAACAATGTTTGAAGGGGCTCTTCCCACGCCCCCAGCAGCAGTGCAAACCAGTGCATCCTGCGAGGCGGGAGCGCTAAACAATGTTTGAAGGGGCTCTTCCTCAGCCCCCAGCAGCAGCAGCAAACCACCGCGTCCCGCGAGGCAAGAGCGCTAAACAATGTTTGAAGGGGCTCTTCCTCCGCCCCCAGCAGCAGGAGCAAATTAGCGCGTCCCATTTGGGTCATGCAATTGAGGAATATCAATCAGAAAACCCTTTCTTAATACCCCCAGACCAGGTGTTAGGGGCACTAACATCTGAAAAATCATTTTTGGCAGATGTAGCTGCTGCCCAGCTCAGTAGGGAAGCTCAATATGTCTTACAAGGACAATAAACTAAAGTTGTAAATAGTTTGCAACATGTACATGATAGATTGTTTATTCCTACTCCTGCCTTACAACAGCAAGCATTACACTGGTGTCATACTCATCTGATGACAGGACGCCCGGAGAAATGAAAACCTTAGAATTTTTTAGACAGTGTTGTTGGTGGTCCACATTGGTAATGGACACAAGGGGGCATATTTATACTCTGTTTGCGCCGAATTTGCGTCGTTTTTTTTGACGCAAATTCGGCGCAAAACTAACGCCATATTTATACTTTGGCGTTAGACGCGTCTAGCGCCAAAGTATGAGGAAAGAGCGTAATTTTTTTGCATGAACGCCTTCCTTGCGTTAATGAGATGCAAGGTAGGCGTTCCCGTCTAAAAAAATGACTGCGACGCAAATGCGTCGTATTTATACTCCCGGGCAAAAATCACGCCCGGGAGTGGGCGGGGCAAAAAACCCCGCATTTGCGCCGGATTTTAGCGCCTGGGTCAGGGCAGGCGTTAAGGGACCTGTGGGCTCAAAATGAGCCCACAGCTGCCCTCCCATGTCCCCCGGGACCCCCCCTGCCACCCTTGCCCACCCCAGGAGGACACCCAAGGATGGAGGGACCCATCCCAGGGACATTCAGGTAAGTTCAGGTAAGTATAATTTTTTATTTTTTTTATATTTTTTGGGGGCATAGGGGGGCCTGATTTGTGCCCCCCTACATGCCTCAATGCCCAATGAGCATGCCCAGGGGACATAAGTCCCCTGGGCATGGCCATTGGGCAAGGGGGCATGACTCCTGTCTTTACTAAGACAGGAGTCATGTAAATGGCGTCTGGGCGTCGTTAAAAATGGCGCAAATCGGGTGGAGGCGATTTTTGGGCGTCAACCTGACTTGCACCATTTTAAGACGCCCTAACGCCATTTTCCCCAACGCCGGTGCTGCCTGGTGTACGTGGTTTTTTTCCACGCACACCAGGCAGCACCGGTCTGCTAGCGCCGCCTAACGCCATTCAATAAATACGGCGCCCGCATGGCGCTTCAGAATGGCGTGAGCCGGCGCAAAACTTTTTGACGCTAAACTGCGTTAGCGCAGTTTAGCGTCAAAAAGTATAAATACGGGCCAAAGATGCTTGTACAAAGGTGTGGTATTTGCACTCAAAATAAGAATTTCATCAGGCTCCTGCTGGGTTATTATAACCTTTACCCACTCCTCCACATCCCTGGCATGCACTTTCTTTAGACTTTATAGTAGAACTACCCAAGACAGATCAAGGTTATACTACAATTTTGGTGGTAGTGGACATGTTTACTAAGATGGTTCATTTCACACCTTTAACTGGTTTACTTACATCCAAAACACTTGCAGATATCTTTTTGCAATTGATTGTCCATTTGCATGGTTTACCCTCTAGTGTTGTGTCCGATCAGGGCCCTCAATTTATTTTTGAGTTTTGGAGAGTCTTGTGCAATGTTTTGCAGATATAAATCCATCTATCAATGATCTATTAACTGGTTATCATCCACAGTAAGATGACCAGGCAGAGAGAGTCAACCAATGTTTGGTACAATATATTAGGTGTCAAGTACAAAGTGACTCTACTTAATGGGGTTACGACATTTGGGCTGCTGAATTTACTTATAACAATACACAACATAGCTCTACCAAAGTATTTCCTTTTCAATGTAACTCTGGTTTGCATCCTCCTTTCCCGTCATTGTCTTCTGCATTTAGCACTGATGTACTTGCTGTTGAAGACTACATGGATCAGTTACAAACTATTCAACAAGCAGCACATGATAATTTGGATCAAGCAAAATTGACATATAAGGCTAATCTGATTAGTCATCGCAGACCAAGTCCTGATTATAGTGTAGAAGATTAGGTTTTGTTATACCCCAAATTCTTGAAACTAATGAGACCACGGAAATTCCAGCCGTTTCCCTGGCCCTTACATGATTCGGAAATGTGTAAATGATGTTGCAATGAAAGTGGAGCTACCGTCCCACCTGCGATTGCATTCTGATTTTCATGTATCCTTGTTAAACCCTGTCTATCCTAGAACCACGGTACCAGCAAAACCCCTGCAATATTGTTAGATGCCGACTCGAAGTGATCCTGAATTCCAAATGAGTAAGACACAGGCTGTATTGTTTGATCCATTGAAACGGCTATGGACCTGAGAATCACACCTCAGAGCATGTGCACCCCCCCCCCTCTTGCTCCACTTTTTTCATCAGCGATATCCTGACAAACCCAAGCTGGAGGGTGGTGTTTTGGGGGGTGTACTGTTGGGCAGCTTATCAGCCTTTAAGCAGGGATGGGCTGTGGCTCATGTACGGTGGATCGTGTAGCCTTTAAGGCTGTGTGCTGCACCGTGACGACTGCTCATCGTCGGTGCCCTTTCCCCACACTCACCTGCATCCTTTGATTTTGGCATTTTCTCAGAGCTCTCGGCGTCTTGTTCACTCATCGGGTAGTCTTTTCTCTTTGCTGCCTGATTAAGTTGTTTTTTTGTTTACATTTGTATTTTTTCCCCACGGAGTCCTGCAACAACAAGACCAATTGAGTTCAGCAAAGTGGAATTTGTATTTATGTGGTAACATTATCAAATTCCTTTATGTTCGAACAAGGATTAATTCGCTGATGGAACTTCGCAACAAAATGTGGTAAAGTCAACCACTGTTCTTTACCTTCTGCTTTATCTAAAAAAAAATTAAAGTCAAGTTATTGATTTTCATACAGACAACATTTAATTACTATGTATGTTTATTAAAGTCTCACGCTGAGGTATTCTTAAGAAGCATATATTTACATTTTTTTTTTACTAAGTGAAAGGGTCCTGAATGCTACTAAACACATTGTAATTCTGATTCCAGGGGAAAAAGCAATTGAAACTCTACAGAACTTGGTTTGAAATTATACACAGAACTGATGTTTTCTCTTTCAGTTCACACAAGGGTACGTGCAGCATAAAATAAGGCAATTTTCATATAATTGTAGCATGTTGATGAATGTTACTTTATGAGTCTGTTTTATCTAGTTGAATCACACACTACAGAGAGTCCTTAGGAACCAGACCCTGAAAAGAAAGGGAGAAGGGCAGAAGGTACTTGGAAATACATTAAAATTAGATAAGACATAGTATTGTACACTGTGAGATATTTAAAGCTGCGCTCTGTTATATTTAGAAGACAAACTCAATATTGCCACGTGGAGTATTGGTCTATTCCTGGTTGCGTTTTCATTCCTTCAGTCTGGTAGAACAGGTGTTCATATTTTTGGGGACTGCTTGTCTCGCAGGGAAGCGGGGAATTACGTTTTGTCCATTTCACTCCTGCGGAAAAAGGTATGAGCCTGACAGCAGCTGGTGCAGGGTGCTTGCCTGGGGGAGAATATGTAAAACGTCCTTCCAGGAAATGCTTTGTGTTCTGGCACCTGAGAGCAAAAGGCTCTCACCCCAGCTCTCACCAGAAGGGTCTGGTGGTGGCAGTCTGGTTAGGACCACTCAGCAACCATGCCAGGGCTGTTGGGTTTTGCAGGGGGCACCTCTAAGGTACCCTCTGGGTACATTTTATAATAATTCCAGCACTGGCATTAGTGTGGGTTTATTATTGTGAATTTTTTTATACCAAACAACCCAGGGCTCAGAGATGCCATCATGTAGCTGGGGAACTCGTAATTACCAGTGTCCATTATATCCATTTGCTATGGCATTCCTGTACACTTACTGTGTCTAAGAATTTAGCAAAGACACAGTAGAGGTATATATGCTCATGCACACATATCCCTCGCATGCATAATAGTGCACCCTGCTTTAGGGCTGTAAGTTCTGCCAGAGGGGTGACTTGCCTATATTGCATGCAGCGTTAGTGGACGTGGTACTCTTGGTGAGTGCCATTACGAGTTTGCAACTTTCAATACACCTTGTCATGCACTTACAATGGCAGCCAGTATGAGGCTGGTGTGCGGACTCTCAGAGTGGCACAATTGCTGCTGCAGCTCTGGGGGCCCCTTTCAGTACTCATGCCCTAACTACCAGGGGTACCATTTGTACCATTTACTTACAAAGGTAGCTGAAGTGCCAAACATAGTACAGTTTTGGGGAAGAGATTTGGCCCTGCGAACATGTTTAGAAAGAGCCCAGGGTACTTACAGCTTGAAACCATATCATTTTGCAGTCAAAACATTGGGGGGCTACCATGTCAAAAGAAGCCCTTTCTCACATCTGGCATTATAAATTGTGGTGAACTTTAGGGTTGGCTCACACTACCTACATCTTACAACAGTTTTACTTATGTGATTGTACCAATGTTTCATTTAATATACATGCATTTCTAATAAGAACCGGATTAATTGGTTATGCATTAAGTTTTAGGACTATACCACATCACTTTAATTTTCTATTCCACAGTGAATGCATATTAATATAGGTTTTCAGAGCACTTTAGTTCTTTATTCTACAGTGAATGCACATTAATATATTGGCTTTCAGTGCACCACTTTACAATTAATGTATTAGTGTTTCAAATAAAATGCAAAGATTGTCACCTATACCTGATTACTGTGACATCAAAAGTAGCAATAACATTTCTGCTACATCAGCTGTAACAGCAATCTCCCTTTGAATTGATTATTCAGAAAACATCCACCAAGATTGGACAGGTATGCATTGCCTGCAAGGCTACATTAAACATAAATGTTACTTGTTCTACTAGCATATTCCATGGGCCGCTCCTACACAGGTATGATATTTGCTTATCATCCTTTACATAAATGCGGAGTAAGAGCACATATTGACTTTTCACGCCGATTTCCCTCGCACATTAAATTGATCGTTCTTTTCATGTTTGTAGATGGACGGCATGCACACCTTCTCGAAAATGAAAAGGGTGATTTCAATCTATCATCCTCGTAGAGTGTCTATGCCTTTGCCCACTTGAAATAGCCAGGAATGGCATGTCACTATTACCCAGACTGGTGTATGCTACCCAGCTATTCCAAGGTTGGCAGGCAAATCAAGGGCTTGCGAACGCCCCCACTCCCACGGTGGTTCTGTACATTTAACGAATTTTAGTGTCCCGTAATATAAACTATTGTTGCCTTCTATGTTCGTGAGAAATAAAAAGTGTCTTTTTCTCCAGCGTAAATGACTACATTTCTGGCTGGCTGATTCACCTTCTTTACACATATTTTATTTCTAATTGGTTTTTCTTTTTCTTGGGAAACCTCTCCCCACTGCTTTTTCTTTTAATTATTTTCGTGGGCGCTAATGTCTGCACCACATTTATCATGCCCCGTATTGTCACCGCGCGTGAATCACTCTAGGATGTTCTTGTATGACACGGGGAGTCTGCGTTGGGAAATTTACTAGGCAAAACGTCAGAGGCATTCGTTTACTTTTTGCTTTCACGTTCTCTTGCATGCTTGCATGCAATTAAGGCTCACGTCCTGTAAGGGGAGGGGCCGTAGCACCAGGGGGGCGTCAATTACCAAAGGAAACCATTGGTGCCTAGGGCTGTATTCCGATCTTAAAAAGACATTAACGCAAAAATGATTCTGATGAATGATACACGCAGAGGCCCTGTTCAAGCATCATGCTGCGATATCCATTTTGTATTTGCCATTCCAGAATTAAAGGATAAATTGCCCTTGTCACAGGTCACCCTCGCCTGGTCCCTTAACTCGCATTTCTTTGAGTAAGCAGAGTATTACGAGAGCGATTCTTATGTCGACAGCTGGCGCGCACCGCGGAAAGAGAGCTCCCTCGGAGTCTGGCGCACCTTTCACTCAAGATGAGATGGAGTGTGTAGTCAGTTACAAATGCTCTAAGGAGAGGAACGCTCGTTAAGTCAGAAGACAGGACTTAAACACCCTGCCTGGATGCCGAGCCGTTTTACAGGCCATTTACAAAAATCGGCAGGGATACAGGTTACTTCCGAGTAAGGCGAAAACAGAACCTTTATATTTTTTAGGAAATTCAGATACAAAATAATTTCTTCTGCAGTTCTGAGAAACAAAGAAACCGATTCGCACCAGGCATTAGAGGATAAGCAAGCAAGGATGTTTCCCTCAATTCAAGATTTTTGTCCACCTTATTGAAAGTGAAAAGTAAAACAGGTCTCCTAAAAAGAAAAATAATATTTAAATCACTGACCACACGACATAGTAAATATTCAATAAAATACCCAACTGGCCTGAGTGCAGAAAATAAATATTAACAGTATTAAAATGAACAAGAGAATATAAGCATTACAAACAAGCATTTGCAATGCAATGGGTCTCGCGTTTGCTCGAGCTAGAGCTATTCGCATTGTAAATTCCTAAATGGACTTTTCATGCCACATACATTGAAACTGAAAAGTAAAACAGTTGACATAAGCAAGCCGATTCAAAGTGCTAGGGCCGCCGTGAACATGAGTGCCAAGGAGAGACACAAAAGGAAAAAGAAAGTTCACTCACAGTCAAATGTATCGCAAACGTGCAATTATCCATGTCACAGGGTTGATGGCCAAGGTGGTAATGAAACCGCCCCAAGGAGGGACAAATGTAAAGCATTTACCAAAGATAACAAAGGATTTTTGAAAGGCAAGCCCATGAAAGAGTGATAGCCCTCGATAGATTACAACAGGCCAGAGCGCTTGAGCGCTCAACCTAAAAATGCACATGCTTATGTTAAAATAGGAAGTCACTAGCGAAACGCGTAGCATGCAAATATATCCAAGCCTAAAGTAGAATAGAAATTGTTAGTGCTGTAATGTAAAACCTTATCATGCGTCACTGGGAGTATACTCTGCTCCTGAGTACTCCTGATTAGTCTGAGCGCCTTTTAGGATTGTCATTTTGCTTTACTTGCATAATTTTGGAGGTGCCTGTCTACACTGCACCTAAGCTAGCTCAGTGAGCCTTTATTCATAATTTAACTTTGTGATTAACACTTACTTAATTTGTAATATTCCTTCCCCGGTAGTGCGGATGGCAAAGGAGCTTGCCACTCAGTGCCAGAGACACTGGGCTCCAGTTAAATTTTTAATTTTCCCTACCTTTTCAGTGTCACTCCATAAAGCTTGCTCTAGTTTGAAACTCTCCATGCACCCACGTTATTATTGTGTGTTATGACTATTGGTAGAGCACACATCTGACCCAGGAAGGTATTCAGGTGTTAGATGAGAAGGGAAATGAGCCCGCTGAGTCTGGGCAAATAACCATGGGGCATATTTACAAGTGACTTGCGCTGCCTGTGCCTCACTTTTTGGGTGCACCGGCAGTACAGTCTTCAGGCCCATATCTACAAGGCCACGCAAAGCCACTTTGTGTGACTTTACCTGGCCTTGTAGACATGAAGTAAGGCAACACAGTGCAAGATGCTGTGTTGTCTTACTCTGCGTCAAAGAGGAATTCCATGGGCATTGCAGTTGGTTTTACCATGCAACAGCCACGGATTTTGACACATTCCCAGATTTACAGGGATTTGCATTCTGCAGCACAGATAGAAGGAGGAAAACGCCTCAATTGATTGTTTTTATGTAGAAAGGTGACCCTTCCTGCACAAAAACAATCATTCCTACTATGCACCATGGTGAAAGGGTGCCTGAATTGGCACATGGCAGCAAACTGTGCACCAGCACAG
The DNA here is from genome assembly GCF_031143425.1 of Pleurodeles waltl. Taxonomy (NCBI): domain Eukaryota; kingdom Metazoa; phylum Chordata; class Amphibia; order Caudata; family Salamandridae; genus Pleurodeles; species Pleurodeles waltl. The sequence goes on from NC_090442.1 coordinate 525,762,375, forward strand.
TGGAAGAGGAGACAAATGACACCAGCACAGTGGAAGAGGAGACAAATGAACCATATCTTACAGATACAGCCCTTTTATTTTGATGCAGGGCAGCGTAGTGAGAAGCCTTGCGGCACTGCCCTGTCCAAAATAATATAATATGCCCCAACCTCTTTAGTTTCTTGTGAAATTCAGGGGAAGAGGAGGAGGCTCTGATGTGCAGGCAATAGTCATTTCAGACCTTGTGTGCAAAGTATGGGAAGGCATCATGACCTTCTTTGGCTCTGCAGTTGCGGGGGATGTGGTGAGCGGGAGATCAGCTGATTGTATGGTTCTGGTTGGCTGTGTTCTATATGACCTGCAGTCTTCTGGTCAGTTGGGCAGTTATGCTGACATAAAGGGCATTGCAGTATTCCAGTTTGCTGGTGACAAGGGCCTGGCTGATGTATCTGTATATGTTTATTGGGAGACACTTCAAGAGTTTTCTGAAGATAGTTAGGGCACATAAGCTGAAGGAGGCGACCATGTTAACTTGGCTGATCATCACAAGCTGGTTGTCCACCACTGTGCCCAGGTCTTGTCTTGATTGCAAAGCAAAGAGTTAGTCCAAGGTCTGATGCCACCAGGTAGAGTTCCATATGGCAGTGTTCATGCCAAAGACCACGTCTGTTGTGTTTGAGTTGGGGTTCAAACAGTTGTCTTTCATCCAGCTTGCAACTTCAGGCATGAAAGAGGTAAAGTTGGCCCGGGTGTTGGATGTTTCATCAGAGAGAGAGAGGATGATCTGGGTGTCATTGGCATGAGAGATGATGTGGGTTCTGTGTGATCACACAATAGATTCATATTTTAGACACCCTGGTTCACGTGTATGCAGCAGGATTCTCTGCAGAGACCACATCATGCACCAGAACCTATGGTTTGTTTGCCTAAGTCTCCTATTGTCAGTTGACTTTTTTTTCTGCTTCTCACTCAATGAATCACAAAGGTAAGCATCACAACTGTGCTAAACACCCAATTAACAACATTTAGGGACCAGCAATTTTCTTTGCATACCAATACATCCCAAGATATACCTACTGAGCCTAGCAATCACATTAAATCTCCTTCTACTACTTTTGTTCTACATAATATAATATCTCTGGTTAAGCACCAAACAGATGTAAGGGACTTTTTGATAAACACCAAGCTCGCTATTCCTGACTGAAACATGGTACAATAAATCCTCAATTCCTCACACCACTATTGTCATTCTGTCCATGCAGTCTATTGTCCATTGTGATCACCCTAACCACTGTGGCAGCAGGTTGGCAATCATATTTCATTCTCATTATGATGGTGCCACCAGTCATGTTCCCTCATTATAAGTGGTGGAAGCCTTGATATTCTCACCTAAATTATCACTGAGTTTTTCTCTCCAGAGCATTATTCCATCCTTTTCCAGTCCCTGAAGGTAGCTTATGTAATCCAACAGAGGCTACAACCCCCCATATACCTACATACTTAAATGTCATTGTACACAACCTAAACTATCATCTGGAAGACATGACACTCTCAGGCACTACTACTCTTATAAACACTCGATCCGCATTAGAGCTTGTCACCCATTTAGGATGACATCCTGGATTCAGTTTTCACAAATTCTAATAATCTAGGCTTCAGCACCACCACACCACTGCTGTAGTCTGATCATTTTGCCATTCAGATCAGTATTTGTATCTAGGCAGGCTTCAATATATCTTAAAGTTTTGACATAGCATGTAATCTGAAGATGCCAAACTATCGGAAGGAACAGCATTATTCACATATTAGAGTACTCTAATAGGTACTTTGATAGGCATTACAAAAGGTGAGCAATATATCTGTTGCTAGGCTACCCTAAGGTGCCCTAAGACAACTGTTTCAGCAAGGACAGCTAATCAGCTCAGGGGTTGGAAGAGTAAGTTAGTTCCTGGATGAACATATAGAGAAACATTAAGAACTTTAAGCTGCACTTGGACAAAGAAGTAACCTCAAAATCATAGCAACATGAGAGAATATAGAGGGTAAATAATACACACACTGAAAATAAGATTTTGAAGTTTGATTTAAAGAATTAACTAAGAGAGCAACATGGAATCCCTTTGTATGTCCCTGGCTTAGCATGGCACAAAATTGGGGTGAGGACAGCTTCCCCAGACAGTGGAAGTATATTGTCTGAATTCCTGTGACTGACACTGAAATTCAATTAAGACTTTGGGCATGATTTAGATCTTGTTGGTGTTACTGGCAAGCTGCCTCAACTGCAGCCCTAAAAAGACATTCAAGTCAACAGTGTTCCACCCACCGTACTTAGATATTACAGCTCTGTAAGCGAATTGACTGGCAAGGGATTTCTGACGGAGGAAAACAGCAGCAGAACCCAATAGACTTTGTACAATGGCAGGGGCTATGGAATAGAGGTAAGTGACACATACACACTGTCTCTTAGCGATATTTGTACCGCTGCAATACACACTACATACCATACCATATTCACAAATAACACATTGCCATTCCAACACAAAGCAACCCGTACATGCCAAAAACACATATTGACATACAACCATGACACAACATACACACACATTTGGCACTGCACCCATACATGACACAAACACAGCAACCAACACAACCACACAGTCAGCTCACAGACAAGCACAAGTTCACAAATCACAACAGACAGCCACACAACACCCCCCTGAATGTCAAACAGCAACACAAAATACACATCAGTCTCACATACAAGCCACACACATACAGACACAACCACATCACCCCCTCCAGTTCCCTCCTCCTCAAACATCCAATTAACACACACACACATGTACAACCTCAAGTACACAACAGATAGCACAAACTTATCTGCACAGATCCCCTGCACTGTGCACACCTGGATTCCATTGTCGAATGTGAGTGTATCATCAATGTGGTGCCAGCATTATTTTGCAATGAATGATGACACCACAAGACAGCTGTGTGTGTGTGCGATATGCGTGTTGTGCCAGTGTGTCCCCAGTCATGTGTGACATCATCATGTACTCCAAAAATGCATGTAACAGTAATTTTAGAAAATTACTGACATGTATATGCCTGAAGTTGTCCCAACCTCACATGCAGTCCCCACCCAACATACCCTGGCAATGTGGCATCCCTACCTTTGAGTCCAACAACATAGGGGTCATGTTATCTCAATGGGTCAATGCCAGCAGTGACAGCAGGTGTTGTCCAGTCAAAGACAGATGTGGAATGGGGAAAAAGGTGAGTTTTCACCCTTCCCCCAGTCCACTAACTCTGAAGTAGAGGTTGGACTGCAACTTTTTTCTTGGCGGTAAGGCACATCCAAATCTGCAAGGCCAGAAGAGTGTCTGGGTTCCTGCCACCAGCCACTTTTCCATCTCCCACTGTGTGGGGGTGTTTCTTGGCAGAGAAAGCAGTTTGAATGTGAGCTTTTTGGGACCACCAAGACCTAAATACAGTGGGCATACCGTCACTGCAATGGAAGGGTTTTCAGTCGAAAAGTTGGCAGTGGGACCATTACCACCAAGATTTAAATCAGGCTCTCTGCCCCCACAAACTTTGCAAAAAGGATGTTGAAAAGACAAAGCTCCAACTCTCATAAATACCTAGCTGAAGTCACTGCCACTATAAACGAAGACTTAAGAGTCACAGTCTGGAAATCTATACCCTCTAAAGGTTCAAAAGGTGAATCCATTAGAGCTTCTGGAATCAAATAAATATTCCAGGTAGAGAACTGCTTCCCAAGGGTAGGAAAACGATTGCTGAAACCCTTTAAGAGATGAAAAATAAATTCTTGCTCATCACAGAGGTTCTTACAACAACTTCAGACAACTTTGATTGCAGCCTAATGAAGTTTCAAAGTAGACTCTTTCAGCCCTCAAAAAGCCCCATCCAGGAGGAAAGACATTACTGAAAATAAATCCAAGGTAGTTTGACCTAACCGCTTAGATTGACACCATTTGCTAAAGGAAGACCAGTGTGTTAAATATGACCTAATAGTTGAAGATTACCCAGAAGCCTGAAGAGTAATAGCATGGGCCACTGGTACCCTTCTGTTCTGTAAGCCTAGCCTCTCAACCTTCAGGCCACTACATTAAACTTGGGTAGGACCTCTCACTTTAAAACTGGGAAAAGAAGGGGGGAGGGATTCAGGAGTAGCCTCTATTCTTGTGACTGGTTCATCACCACTAAAAGTGAAAAACAAGAGTTGTGGGCCATAATGGAGCTATCTTTATCACCAATGCCCTCTCCCTCTTTATTGTTAGCAAGAACCTAAGAATGAGTGGAAAAGCATACAGATGACCACAAGGCAATTGCATGAAAGAGCATCCACAGCCCAGGCATGCTCCTCCTTGCTCCTGGAATGAAATGTCTTCACTTTTGCGCTGAGAAAAGAAGTAAAGAGATCTATCACAGTAAGACCCCATATGTGAGTGAGCTCTACAAAAACTATCTGGTGGAGACAGAGATGCATAAAAGATGGCATGTCTCTGCTTAGATTGTCCATCAAAGTGTTGGATGTTCTTTGAGTCTGAATTGCATAGATAGAGATCAGTCTGAGTTCAGCCCAAAGAAACAGCTTTCTGCACTGCTTGACAGGGAAGGAGAACCTCCCCTCCCCATCCATCGGTTAACATAAGCTGTCGTAATATTTTCCTTTTTGATCAGAACCACTTTTCATTTCAAAAGATGAGAAAAGTACTTTAGAGATAGATGCACAGCCTCCAGCTGTTTCAAATTGGATGATCTCTTTCTCTGGGAGAGAATAGCAACCTTTGGTTTGGTGCACTTCCAGCCATGCCCCCAATCTGACAGACTGGCATCTGTTGTCACAATCCTTGGAGGTGGAAAAGCCAGTGGTTACCCTACAAAATGTGGTACCTATGTCACCCCGTAATTAAGTCTTCTTGTTCCTGAGGCAAATGAGGAATCTGAACAGACAGAGGCTGAGACAGGGGTCAAAATGAGTTAACATGTGCCCTATGTCTCCGTGCAGATGGAACCGGACCTAAGGAACAAGAAACAACCTTGGAGACAAATCTCTCTGTACTTGAAGCTATGCACATGCCACCAGAGCAGACAAAGTCAGAAGACCCCTCATGTGTGCATGAATCTTTGCCACTCTTTCTACTGACAACGTGACAATCCCCATTATGCAATCTTGCCTCAGTGAACCGTTGGTCTTATGTCGGAGTCAGAATGGACTTCTCCCAGCTGATGAAAAAGCCAATCATTTGTGGAGTCTAGAGGACTACATCTGCATGCTGCCGTACCAACACCTTGGATCTAGCATGAATCATCCAGTCATCTAGATATGGATGAAAGAAGACCCCTTGTTGATGAATCAATGCAATTAAGGGAGCTAGAATTTTGGTGAACACTCATGGAGCTGGCTTCAGCTATTTTTCCTTTTGTTCTTCTGATTTAAGTTGGAAACTGAGCTTATGCTAACGTAGCTTGTATTCACACTGTCTTCCATTTTGATAAGTCATAACACACCACATGATGAATACTGGTATTTTTTGTTCTTAATAAAGAAATGCACACTTTACACAAATAAAAGATGACTTCTCACCACACTGTGCTTAACCAAGGAATTTCCAACCTCTCTGGCTATTGTTTGTACAATGTATCAACTATAATGCTTGAAAAAACTGCAAGAATGACTAAATCCAACATTCAAATGCATTATGTGGTAAAATGTTTCTTCTTGCTTGTTACCCATTTGTGAATTTCCCAAAGGCATGTACATTACATGTGTAGCAATGTATGAAGACCATTTTCTGAAGCCATATAAAAGGATTCACTGTTCTCTGTAATCCCATTTTCCATTCTTATGTGACAAATCTATGCCATATTTTCCATAGAAGTTTACTGAGTTCTTCATACTTATGGTTTGAATGCTTTGGTGCCAAACTTATTGATGGCACATTTTATGTGTTTGCCTATTAATTCTTATGTAAACTTTTGAAACGTTGACCCATGTCTGTCATTCTCATAGAGAATGTTATTGCTCTGATTATTGAAAGTGTTTTTTTTATGGATTAGGGGTGGTTCCAATCAGGAGCAACAGAGTCTGTAAGAAGCTACTTCGCTCCTGGACCAAATTCACTAGCATGCTCTTGGCATGATTATCAAAGGTTGATTTGCAGAGCTGATGTTTATGATTAGATCCAACCAGCAATTGACAAAACCCAATTGACCACAGAACCAATCACTGCACCTTTATGGTCCAGATGGTTTTCCTTTGAGAGTCACATTGACCCAGTCTTGACCCGATCCTGGTACCAGGAGACGCGGTAGCTGAAGAAGGATGATATGAGTATCAAGGGGAATTTGCACTCATGTGAAGAATGAATGGGTCACAAGACAGTACATGTTGGGAATTGTAGTGGGTATACTGTGGCGGAATGCAATAGACAGATTTCAAGAGAAATTATTTAATAGCCACAGCTTTTAGATTTGTGGGTGTGATAGTTTTGCATTTGCACTTGGTGATATTCTTTGATTATTGATGGTGATGGATGTGCAAGTTGTTTTATGGATGATAGGTATGATATAAAGTTGAAGAGATTTCTCTCAAGTTAGAGAACTGAACTGTTAAACTCATCTGCTAAGGTGAGGTGTACTGTGAGGCGCTATCAGTCACACCATGATAGGTATGTAACCTTGTACAGGTGTATTAATTGAACTCAGTGGCAGTTAATCTTTGGTGTATGAAAGTGAGTGTGCTGAGTATGCCTTTGCATATAGAGTGTCTACTGTTGTGTGAAAGTAGGCATTATTCTTGTTGTTGTAGAGATTTCTGTTTAGTCAAAGTAGAGGAATGAAGAATTACTGAGATATGGTTCAGGAAATTCTGACGGTATTCAGGTGTTGTGTTATCAGGATGACTCTCAGGGATTGGCTAGTGGGCACCATGGCCACGCTGTGATAGGGTGACCTATGACAGAGACACACCAGTATTGTTAGGCAGATCTTGAACCCATTAGAATGAAGAGTGACATACGGCAGCGAAGAGTGATTGAGAACTTGTCAGTATGGGAAATCCCTTGTCAAAAAAAGAGAAAGATATAAACAAGGATCCTGCAGAAGACACACCATCTAAGGAGATGGTGGCCAAAAAAAGGCCGTACATGTGTATGTGGCTTTACAATTTGCACAAATATACATTGTTAGAAATTAAGTTTTTGGTTGACAGAGGCAACCTATCCAAGCAGGAATCACAATCCTAGTCAGGGTAAGTCATATACACACAAAAGTTAACTTGTGCTCACCCTTTAGTAACTTGGCACAGACTTAACAGGCTTAACTTAAGAGTTAATATTTAAAGTATTTGTAAAACACTTCAAAACAGTAAAACAGTGAAAAACCACACAAAAGGATACCAAAACTGCAAACATTCAAAAAATAGATGTAGAAATATACATGTTTAAAGATTAAATGTAAAATAGCTCTTTAAAGCCATAAGCACATCAGTGAGAGATCTGTTCATCTGGACCAGGACAAAGTTAAGAGTTCAGACCACCCGCGATGGAGCCCAGACTGCTTACAGGACCCAGCTGAGCAATGGTACCTTAATCTTTGTTGCAACATGAGGTGCACCGATGTTCCTCATGTAATTGGAGTGTTACAGCAGAATTTTCCATTCTGAAGTGGTGGCTCTGGGGTGATGCAACAGTTCTGAGTGCAATGTGCCAGTCTGGTCCCTGCAGCAGCAGTGACGTGTCGATTCATATACCTCAGCAGGCAATGCATTGGTTCCGATCGGCACAACAGCAGCGTTTCACAGGTTCTGGCAGGTGCAGCACTTTACACTCACTTCCAAGATCTCTGGACTGTGTTGACACCACTTGGCAAGAGCAAGACTTATAAAAGGAAAGTCCAGGTGCTGTTTGTAGAAGGAGGGGAAGTCTTTGATATCCCTGAGACTTTAGAACAGGCGGCAAGCAAGCAAGCCGTTGCAGTCACTTTGTTCTGGGATGGAGAGATGGAGGCCCAGTCCTTGTCACTCTCAGGCAAGAGGACAGCAGGCAGTAAGTCAGCTCAGCAAAGAAGGAGTCCAGCAGAGTAGCAGCTCAGCAGAGTAGCAGTCCTTCTTCATGGCAGAGTATCCACAGGTCTAGAAGTGTACTGTGTTGATAGTGTCAGAGGTCCAATACTTCTACCCAGTTGTGCCATTGAAGTAGGGGAGACTTCCAAGAAGGGTCTTTGAACTGCACCAAGTCCCTCCCATCCTACCCTGGCTCCAGACTCACTTAAGGGGGTATGCAGCTCTGTATGTGTTGCAGGACACTGCCCTTTCAAGTGTGTCAGCCCCTCCCACCCATCCTTCCCAGGATGGCCCATCAAGATGTTGATGGTTTATCAGTCACACCTACACTCCCTCTGTGTGTGGCTGTCTAGAAAGAATGCACAAGCCAAGCTGTCACCCCACCCCAGACGTGTATTGTGGAGTTGGTATCAAATGTCTAAGGTAAGAAAATGCCAACTTTCTAAAAGTGGCAATTTCAGAACTGCAATTTAAAACCTGACTCTACTATAAGATGTGATTTTAAATTGTGAGTTCAGTGGCATCAAACTTGGCCAACGTATCTCTTCTAGATTGGAAATCACACTCATAAGATGTAATAAGGTAATCCCATTGTTATCCCAAGGGAGAGATATGCCTTGCAATAGTGAAAAATGAATTTGGGAGTTTTTCACTACCGGGGCATATAAAACTCAAGCGTATGTGTCCTGCTTTTAAAAACATGGCACCCTGCCCTGGGGGTCATATAGGGCCCACCTTAGGGGTGACATATGTATAACAAGGGAAGGTTTAGGCCTGTAAAGAGGTTTAACTTGCCAGGCCAGCATGCCAGTTTAAACTGCACAGGCAGGCTCCGCTATGGCAGGCCTGCAACATGGTTAAGGGGCTACTTCAAAGGGTGGCACAATCAGTGCTGCAGGCCCACTAGTAGGATTTAATTTACATGCCCTGGACACATGTAGTTCAGTTTACTAGGGACTTATACGTAAATTAAATATGCCAATTGGGTATGAGCCAATGTTACCATGTTTTAGGTAGGGGTGGGCGAAATTTTCAAGTCCGCCGGTGGAACTGGAGGAATTTAGTAATTCCACATCACTCTTGTAATGCAAAATTACTAAATTCTACTGCCCCACTTTGCCAGTGGAATTATTCATGTAAGCAATCAGCACTAGTTAGCACTTAAGTGTCTACTGATGACTCACAGTTTAAGCCTAGTGTCAGGTCTCAGAGGGAGAAGCGTCTCACTGAAGGAACAGCATGTTAGTCTGCGTGCGTAGTGGGAGGATCAGCAGTATCCAGAAGAGCTTCTCCACGCTGGGACTGGCTCCTTTGAAGCCATTTTCTGTCCAACCAAACAGTTGATCTGAGGAGTGAACTGACCAGGGCTGCAGAGAGGTTTGCGCCTGACTTCAGCCAATGACTGCCGGCTGGGCCAAGGCGCTCCACTGAAGTAAATATCTGTCTGTGCTGGTTGTGTCTGAGCATTCTAAAGGAAGACATCAGGAATCCATTTGACTCACTGATCATGGCCTTACAAAAGGAAAACAAAAAGTAAAGCATAGTTCAGGATCTCTGGAAAATTAACCAAATTATGGTTCCATGTTATCCTGTGGTATGGAACCCTGCTAGATTTTGTTCCAAACTCCTCCATAGTCCAAATGGTTGATGGTCATTGACCTCTGTCAGACCTTTATCTCAGTCTACCTACATGAAGAGAACCTGTTTCTCTTCATTTTTCGGTTCCAAGAGAAGACTCTTGTGTGGTGTTGTGCTCCACAAGGGTATACTGAAAGTCCATTCCATTTGAATCAGATACTTAAAAACAGTCTAGAACCTCTGCAGTTACCATGCAGTTCAACCCTAATCCAGTACATTAATGATCTTTTGATTGCTTTGTGAACCAAGGAAACCTGCAGACAAGATACAATTGTTCTGCTCAACCACCTGGCTGAGAATATGCATGAAGGTTCCCCGGAGAAATTACAGTACTGTCAAAAATAGGTCATGTACCTTGGACACCAGAAAGAGAAGAGAGTGAGATGAGCATCCCATGAACTAATTGAAACAGTGCTTAAAATTAAGTTCATAACCACACAGAAAAAAGTGTGAATGTTTTTGGGCATGGCTGGCTAGTGCCTACAATGGATCCCAAATTTTCCCTTTGTGGAGAAGCCTCTACTGAGGCTAACAAACATTGCCATAAAAGATCTGGTACCAAAGGATGACATAAGCATGGAAGCGTTACAGGAGATCAAAAATTTACCTTGCAGCACACCTGCTCTTGCATCCACACAAGTAGCTGAATTAATTGCCCTTACTAGAGGCTATGGTACATCAGAAGGCCCACAAGTTACAATTTATACTGACAACAAATATGGGTTGGATGTTGTGCATCATTTTGGGCAGTTGTTGTCACAACGATGTTTCATAACCTCCGCTGGTTCCCTCATTATGAATGGATTGTATGCCTCCAATTTATTGGAACCCTTGCAATTGCTAAAGATAATCACAGTGGTGAACTGTTCTGCACACAAGAGTGACAATAATTTTGTCATCATAGACAATTATTATGCAGATGGACCTTGCCATTACTGCGCTTTTGAGTCCAGCACCTTTCACATGGTTGAGCCATGTAATGCAGAGGGAGAAACAGTTTCAAACGTGCTGCTAAATACTGTACACACCTTTAATGAACTGAGAGAATTGCAACACACTGCCTCTGAAATAGAGAAGGCTAATGACATTTGGTTGTCTAGTGATGGGATGCCAGTTTTCCCTGATTCTACGTTGCCTGCTATGGTATGGCACATGCAAGGCCCCACACATGTGGGAAGAGATGGGATGGTGTCAAGCTGTATTGGGACAATCCCCATTTCCGTCAACGGCAGAAAGTCTAAGTCAGTGACGTGCCACTAGTCAGAACCATGGTTGTGGTGACCATAAGCAATTTTGGAAAGTCTGATGGTCCCTTTGACCACTTCCAGATCGATTTTGTGGTGATGCCCCAATGTTACCAATGCAGCTATATCCTCATCATTGTGTGTTTATTCTCACAGTGGGTTGAGGCATGCCCCACCAGGAGATGTGACAGTCTGACAGTCACTAAACTATTGCTGCAGGAGTTAATACCACAATTCCGCATGCCAGATCATCTTGAATTGGATCAAGGAACTCACTCCAAAACTGAGATAATGCAATTGCTGTTTACAGCACTAGGGATTGACCAGAGATTCCATTGTAGTTATAGACCTGAGACTTCAAGCATTGTGGAGAGACTGAATGGGACAATCAAAGCTAAATTAGCCAAGGCCTGTGCCTACTTGTCACTTAAATTACTTGATGCTCTTCCTTTGGTACCGATGAGCACTCAAAGTACTCCTTATAAGCAGACAGGATTGTCTCCCCACGAGGTGTTGATGATAAGAGCAATGCAAATTCCTTATGTTCTGGTTCTTATGTACTGCAAGTGTTTAGCTGACGTGCTACCTTGTATCTACCATCAGAACAATGCTGCTACTTCAGCTGTCCTGGAATCTCCAGGGCGTGATTTGATCCCTGGCCATTGGGTTCACATGAGGCATGTTCACAAGTCCTGTCTGGATGAAAGCTAGAAAGGTCCTCATCTGGTGATCCTGGTCATCAACAGTGCTGTCAAGGGGGCTTGTCTGCTTAACTAGATACATGCCTACCAGACTGAGAGGGTAAGGTGAGAAGAAGGAGCAGAGCCAACATCTTCTAATTTTTAGAGCCACCCTAGATTTAACGTTTCTGAGGCTTCTGAAGAGGAAGAAGACCGATCTGTGGGGTCACAGTCGCCATCAGTAGAGCAGCTACAGGAACGAGAACCAGGTGAAGGTGTTGTCATCCCACCAACCCCTATGATACCAACCACTGGACCACGAATACACGTTCACCAAGACAGTGAAAACTCATGCAAACCTGCCAGCCAAGGTTGCAGAAGTCATAGAGTAGTGCGGTTCGGGTAAGTTCTACCTCTGAGAGTGAATCAGCTTAATCAGAGCCAGAAATCACAAGAAACCATAGGGATCGTGGTTTGACTGAAGAAGGCTGGCCAAAGACAGTCTGAAAGAGATTATTGATCACTAGGAAAAGACCAGAGATAATTAGGGAAGTTAGCAAGTTAGAAGAATCAGAGCTTACATTACTAACATTACACACATTATACACAAAACAACTGAATTGGAAGAGACAGGTGCCTGGAAAAGAATAGGTTTTATATTTAGATCTACTGGGAGAGGTTTTGTCATGATAGGACGACTCTTAGCTTGACACTGAAGGCAATCACCAACACCTGTGCCTCTACATCACACCTGTGAGTGATAACTATTACATATCATACATATACCACCTACTCTGCTCCCTCCTTAGCTCCAGGATGGCAGAGAGAGGATGGTTGCGGCTTTCCGAGCATGCCAGATACCATGAGTACTTTGACTAGTTCATACCTTATGTACCTTTCTCCACTAATTCAGTGCTCACTGTTACTTCTCTCTACTAATTTCCCTCTGCAACTAGTGCTGTCTCTGCCACCTTCTAGGGGGCCATTTACTTACTCAAATTGGGTAATCTCTACCACTTATGTAGGATTACACTACATTTTTGCAATAGTGGTTATCCACACTCCTATATGCATGTGTATCTTCATTGTATGCCACCCGTGTATCACCTGCTTGTTGACTTACCTGTTCTATTTATTCTTATATGTATATTCATGCTCACTGACAAGCGTGATTCCACCAGTGGCATGAAATTTCTACAATTGCCTAATGCATTGCTATGGGGTATGACCTACTGAATACCCTCCTTTTTTAATTCTCACTCTCTATATGTCTGTTTTCCATTGTAGGTCAGGTTAGATATCACACGGTATACCCTACACTTTGAGGCTGACTTTTTGAGATTGGCTATTGTTGCTAATTACCACTACTACAACTCCGGTCACTTGTAGGTTAGCTTACATGGTCCTAATAAAGTGGCCAAATCTGCAGGGACTTTACATGGTGCAAAACATGTTGACTGACTTTCTCACTTTTCTGTGAGCTGTACTGGATCATTTTCTCCAACACAGACACTCTATGTTTTTATTTCTAGCAAGAGCTCCTATGTGTTAAAAGAGTCTCTCTTAGTTATTTTTATACCACATTTACACCAATGTATACACACAGCACCTCCACTTACACATCATTACGATGCCTTATTTCTAAAGACCTCCGGTAAAGAGTCTCCTCGAGGGACCCGTTGGGCATTGCAGCGCCAACCCAAGGAGTAGTTGACCAATGATGAAGCATGACACCTGTGTGGGTGTGTGAAGGCTCTTGCTTCTAAGCAATCAGATAACCTGATCTGCTTGTTCAGACCCATCCTGACCTACTGCCTGTTTTGTTTCCTTTTCTGATTCTTTTATGTTCAGTCTGAAATTTTGAACAGAGTTGCAGAATGAAAGTACAAGATGATTTGCCTGCAATTATAGGGAAGATCGTAAGAGAAATAAAAAATATGACCTCGCCCCGAAATACAGCGTAGAGGGAAGAGTAGAGGACCTACATTGAACCTCAAGAACACTAATTGCCAATTAGGCACAGTGAGCAAGCAGCTATTGGTGACAGAAATAATACTAATCAAAAGTTAAAGAGAGAATAATTTAAGAACTTTTCCCAAGAGTAGGGTCGAATGGTTAACAGATAAATGTATTATATAACATGTCAAGAAAAGATTAAAAGATAAAGTTGGAGATGTCCAAGGGAGTTGTTTTGGTGATCTACTTTTGGCAAAATGCAGATTGCGGTAGACTCAAGAAACTGAGCTGAGATCATAATTGAGTCTGTTGAAAACAAGATGTTCAATGACTTTAGAAATGAAAAGAAGTTGGGATACTAATTTTGTCGTGTGCCTTCACAATCCTTGAAATTAGCGGGTAACTCAGTTACCATTTTGGGGTATATAGAGGGTGAAACCCCAGTGGAGTAGCACCATAAGGTAGCTGTGTAAAGGATAGTAGATCAGGAAGTAAGGGCGCCATTTACTCACATTCTCTCACCCTCCTTTAGAATTTAAAGTTGGGATACTAGTTGGAAGTTGGATAGGAAGGAGGTGTCAGCAACTGCTTTTTTTGAAAATTATTTTGTATTAGCATTTTTTTTAATTTTGTTATTGGATGCATGAGAAACAATCCATTACACCAAGGGAGGGGGGAAGGAGAACTCCAATACTATAGAAAAACGATACACTATGTTTAAGGATAAAGTGCTACATGCCTTAATATATACAGTTTAATACAGTATACTATATTAAGAATGAGAGTAAAGTACTTTTTGCCATAATACATACAATGCCATGCAATATACTGTGTTAAGAACAAAGTGCTTCATGACATAATACATACATATAAAAGAAAGAGTCACTGGTTATTTCACTAGTGGAGATAGCCGATTCACACAGATCCTTAGTAAAACAGAGCAAATAATAAAAAAAAAAGAACAGGCCCCTACGTCTATATAAATCACTATCTTTATACTTATTTGTTAACTTATTTATTTATTCATGCATTTATTTTATTTTTATTTTTTGTTCCCCACCTCAATTTATTCAGTGATTGCCAACTGCTTGGATCTGACCCAGTCTCCAAACAGCCCCCATATTACCTGGCCCTTTCATCTAACCTCCCTCCTCCTACGTTAATATTGTGCAATCTCTAGCTGATATATAAAGAGGAGGCATCCCAAACATTGCTGAAATGATGGGGGTTGTGGGTCCAGCCATGTGGACGCTATACATAATCGATAGGCAGCCATTGTCCTGCAGTCCCTGCCACCTCTGATACTTCTAAAACCATAATATCAGGAGTGAGGTCCACATGGTACTTTACAACCTCTTTTAAGAACTGTATAATCTCCCCTTTTAGTGAATCTGATCTTATACATGTAGCAAACATATGTATGAGATCTAACCCAAATGTCTGACATCTCAGGCAGTGTGTCCCCTCTGTCCTCCCCCACTTGACTATTTTAGATGGGGTGAATTGTAGGTCATTTACTGTTTTATAATGTTGTGTCTGAAGCGTTGATGACATCAGAATAGTGCAGCCTAGTTCCAGGGATTCATAAAATGTAGCGTCTTCAATATTTAAACAAGCTTCCCACTTCTTGCTTTATTTCTCAAGATCGTCAGGCTGTTCTGATATCAATGTTGAGTACAGTGAGCCTATTGACAGCCGAGCTCCACCTGTCATCATCTCCACAAGGGGACGCTTTGCGAACCCTGCAGGCCCACCAGTTTTTCTATATAGAAAATCTCTAACTTGCAGATATTTAAAAAAATCCCTTTGCTCAAGTCCATACCTCTCTTGGAGGTCCTCAAATGTTCTCATCCCAGTTCCTTCGATAAAATCTCATAACCTTTGAACCCGCTGTGAGCTCCATTTTGGTAAACATCTATTCCTAAATATCTCTGGGAGGGAGGAGTTATTATGTATTAGCATATACTGGTTAAATCTGCCTAGTCCGGGTTTCTTCCGCCAAGGGTTCCAACATTTAAAAGTGGCCTCTAACACCTCAAACCGCACTTTCTTATAGTAGCTGAGCTCTAACAATGACAACAATCCACCATTTGACATCGGGCCAATTAATAGTTCATAAATATTTGGTGAGTGTCCTGCCCCTACCATATTTACTCTACTTTTAATCAACGGGCGCATCTATTGAAGAGCGGCTGCCAGTTGATGAAGTTTTAAACTTGGTAGAGACCATCCCCCCTTCTCCCAGATATTTACTAGCTCTTCTGATCTTCCCATATGACCAAATAAATCTTATTATTAACTGATCCATTGCTGTGAACCATGATTTTTCAAAGTCCAGTGGGATTGCCTGGAATAGATACAAAACCGTGGGAATGAATAGCATTTTAATCATATTGCATTGCCTAATTATAGACATGTGCACATTGTTCCATCTACTAAAATCTTGTTTACCTTTCCCCCAATCTACGTTAAATTTGGATGCACTATTTGCTCCACATTGGAGCTAATGTCTATCCCTAGCTGCATGGTCCACCTCCAGGCGTCACATGTAGTGATATACTCATTAACCACCAACTGGGTTTCATCCCTATCCAATAAATACCTAGAGAACTCTGCAAAATTATATGCCTCCTTTTCAATTTCCCGCAAAGACTCATCCGGGTTAGCTGTTACAATAGCTACATCATCTGCATATGCTAGAATCTTGGTATCCCATCCATAGCGATTTAATGGTGTGATACCTGGATTCTTTTCTAGGTGTCAAAGCCAATAAATAGTGTGAACAATAATGGGAACATGGACACCCCTGTCTAGTGCCTCGTTCAATTTGTATGATGTTACATTGGCCTCCCATCAGTTGTATCCGGTCATTCGGATGCCTATATATAGCTTGGCCTGCAGTGATGAAATTACTTCCCAGTCCGTACACCCCCAACACTTTCTACAGATAATCCCAATTGACCCTGTCGAAAGCCTTTTCTGCATCCAATAGGGCCACTGCCATGGGTTACTTAGCGACGTTGGTTGCATCAAACAGTGTGATGACTCTTCTAATATGGTCAGTAGTATCTCTCCTTGGAACAAACCCATGTTAATGTGTGACTAATCTACAAATAACAGTAGATAGGCAAGATGCAAACATTTTAGACTAGATCTTGACATCACTATTTATTAATGTAATGGGCCTGTATGAGCTAGAATTTTGCAGAGTTTTCCCCTTTTTCAAAAATACTACTATATTAGTAGATGCCCAGGAAGGGGGAGATTTACCACCTTGTTGTACCTGAATAAAGAGTTCTAATATTACTGGCATAAAAAGAGTCTTAAATTGCTTATAAAGTTCCAGAGGAATTGCGTCCGTCCCTACCGCCTTTTTAGTGGGTAATCCTCCAGTCGCCTACTCGAGTTCCTCCATTGTGATCTTACCCCTAATCCCTCCTGTTTGTTCTGAGTAATTCTGCCAACCTCTACAGTGCTTAAAAACGTATTCATTGATTGCTTATCCACTAGTAGGGTTACCTCATAGAGTTCTGCATAATACATGCTGAAAGCTTCCCTGATATCCTCAAGATCAGAAACCAGCCGGCACCGCAGATCCCTGATTTCTCTAACAATACCGGCGGCTGCCTTCTGGCGAGCTCGAACTGCCAGTAGACACCCCACCTTTTTGCTACATTCATAACATTACTTACATCTTGTGAGGTATTTTTCAGACAACCTTTTTGCTCAATTTTCATTAGTTGCTGTTTTGGCAATCGCAATCTTCTGTAGAGCAGCATTAACATCCATGCCCCCCTCGATAACTAGTCAAAGTTGATTTTCTGCGTATGCTTCTTGGGTCTGATCTAGGGTATGCTTCTATCTATTTAGGCTGAAGCTTAAAGTTTCCCCCCGTAACCCTGCCTTTACAGTGACCCAGACAACTTCCATAAATAGGCGGACCCCTATTTATTTCAAGAAACTCCCTCAACCATATATTCACATGGTGCAGGTATCCTGGGTCATTCAGAAGTCCCCTCTCGAATGTCCAACTGCTCCTACTGCTTCTAATACCTTCCATTTTCATTTCTAATATTAATGGATCGTGGTCTTACATAAACCGTGGGTATAGTGTAATGCATGCCCCTGTTAACATTTCGGGGGAGATAAAAAATAATCCAGTCTAGTCAGTTTCCTGGGTGGAGCTGAATATCTGGTACCCTGTGTTTTGGCCAAACATCCACCAATCCTATTTCCTTTTGTAAGCTGTAGAGAGCTTTAAAGACTCTAGGTTTACGCCCAAGATAGCTATTAGAGTTAATGTTCATTAATTCTTTTAGACCATCCAAATAGCCGTTAAAATTAAAATCCGTGCATATTATATGGGGGACCAACCACTCCGCCAATTCAACTGATAAAAAGTCTAGCACTACTGGATCGTCCAACACTGGGCCATAAAGGGAGCATAGAGTAAAACATCCTTTGCTACGTTGGCACACTATTCCATATTGATTTGCAATTTGTCATGCAAACTCATATCTCCTACTGCTAGCTAGAATAGCAACCCCTTTAGTTTCAGCGTCTGTTCAGTGCATACCACTACCATCATCCCAAGGGTGTCTAATATGGATTTATTACAGTACTCTACATGTGTTTCTGGTAGGCAGTATATGTCTGCCCTTCATGTTTCCAAATCCTCAGCTATTTTCCTTCTCTTCTGTGGACTATTTAAACCACAGATGTTTATAGATGTGATCCGAAGTTTAGCTATTTATCCAGTACCGCTCAGATAATATCCAAAGACACCTAGGGCCGTATTTATACTTTTTGGCGCACAACTGCGCCAACGCAGTTGTGCGTCAAAAAATGTAACACCGGCTAACGCCATTCCAAAGCGCCATGCGGGCGCCTTATTTATGGAATGACGTTAGCCGGCGGAGCTGACTGGTGTGCGTAAAAAAAAATGACCCACACCAGGCAGCGCCGGCGTAGGGGAAAATGGAGCTTGGGCGTCAAAGAATGGGGCAAGTCGGTCTGAGGCAAAAAATCTGCCTCAACCCGATTTGCGCCATTTTTTTTTACTCCAACCCTCCATTGACATGACTCCTGTCTTAGCAAAGACAGGAGTCATGCCCCCTTGCCCAATGGCCATGCCCAGGGGACTTCTGGCCCCTGGGCATGTTCATTGGACATAGTGGCATGTAGGGGGGCACAAATCAGGCCCCCCTATGCCACAACAAAAAAAAAAAAAACTTTCCTGAACTTACCTTAAATTCCCTGGGATGGGTCCCTCCATCCTTGGGCGTACTCCTGGGGTGGGCAAGGGTGGCAGGGGGTGTCCCTGGGGGCATGGGAGGGCACCTCTGGGCTCCTTCCGAGCCCACAGGTCCCTTAATGCCTGCCCTGACCAGGCGCTAAAAAATTATGCAAAAGCGGCTGGACATCATTTTTTTTGACCCGCCCAGTCCCGTGCGCCATTTTTGCATGGGAGTTTAAATAAGGCGCACATGCCTTGGAGTAATTTTTTAGACGGGAACACCTACCTTGTATATCATTAACGCAAGGTAGGTGTCCACGCAAAAAAATTACGCTAACTCCAAGATCTTTGGCGCTAGACGGGTCTAACGACAAAGTATAAATATGGAGTTAGTTTTGCGTCGGATTTGCGTAAAAAAAAACGACGCAAATCTGGCGCAAACAGAGTATAAATATGCCCCCTAGATTCACAGATCATCACATTAAATCCCCTGCAGCCGCATATTTTACTAATTCTAACTGCCAACTTGTGCCTTGTTACTTCCCTTTTGTTTTGTTCCTGGCCATATCTTCTTTCCTTTTCATCCTCTGCAATAACCAATTCTCAATCATCCCTTTTCTCAAATGACTGCCATCCCCCCAATCCATCTTCCCTCCCGCTCTTCCCCACTTACCTACCCCTTTTGGCTCTCCTGCCCCCTACCCTTCTGCCACCCCCCCAACAATTGAATCAATCAGACCCCCACTGGTCTGAATGCTGGCCCCCTGGATGTCACCTACAGGCCACACCCCTCGGACTAGCTGTGCACAGACCAAAGGTAGGGGGGTAGAGGGTAAAAATTATTTTGAAGAATCACCAAGAGGAGGCCCTCCAATCTCCAATCTCAGATTAATTATCCTACCCAAGGGTAGGTCGCTCCCCCTGCCGTTGCAGCTCCTCCAGGTTCCTGAGTTCCTGAGTTCCTGAGACCCACCTCACAGTAAGTACCCCCCCTCCCAGCCCCTTGCTCTGCCCCGCGCTACTCACCCTCTCTCCTGCTCCTGCTTCTTTTCTTCTTTTCTTCTTCTCTGTTCTTCTGTTCTTCCTCCTCGCTCCTCGTCTGTAATCTTCTTCTGTACTCTTCTTTCCCCCGTCTTCACTCTTCTTCTCTTCTTCCTCATCTTCTTCTGTGGTCTTCTGCCCTCTGTTCTTCGTTTTTCTGTATCTTCTTCTGTGTTCTTCTGTGTTCTTCTGTGTTCTTCTGTGTTCTTCTATGTTCTTCTGTGTTCTTCCGGTCTTCCTTTCTTCTCTCCTTCCGGTCTTCTGATCTTCCTTTCTTCTCTCCTTCCGGTCTTCTGTTCTTCTGTTCTTCTGTTCTTCTGTTCTTCTTGTCTTCTGTTCTTCTTGTCTTCGGCTCTTCTGCCTCCTCCGTCCTCTTCTCCCCGCGCCTGCCCTCCTGCTCCTGCCTCATCCCCCTCCCCCACTCGCATCCCCCTCTCTATCTCTCCTATCTAACCCGTTCACTATCTACCTCCCTCACTCCTCCTATCTACCTATCTCTCTATCTCTCTATCCCACTATCTAACTCCCTCACTCTCCACCTCCTCCTATCTTCCTATCTCTCTATCTATTTCCCTATCTATCGATTTCCCTATTTATTTTCTCTATCTATTTCTCTATCTCTCCCCCCCTCACCCCCTCTATTACCTATCTTCCTATCTTCTCACTCTACCTCTCACCCTCACCCACCTCTACAACCCCCCCTCCCCTATCTTCTCAACCCTACTGCTATCTTTCTTCCTTATCTCCTAAACCTCATAACACTCAGCCCCCTCCACCCTTAAACCCCCCCTCCCCTAGCTCTTCTCACTCTACCTGTCCCCCCCTCCCTCGCGCTTTCCCGCCGTGACCTCCTGCACGCCCCCGCCCCAGCCCCCCAGCTCCCATTCGCCCCTACCTGACCCCTCCCCCCCCTCCTACCTCATATGGCGGCCGCTGCGCGACAGTGGTAGCGACCCTTGACCCAAGGGTAGGTCGCTCCCCCTGCCGCTGCAGCTCCTCCAGGTTCCTGAGTTCCTGAGACCCACCTCACAGTAAGTACCCCCCCCCTCCCAGCCCCTCGCTCTGCCCTGCGCTACTCACCCTCTCTCCTGCTCCTGCTTCTTTTCTTCTTCTCTGTTCTTCTGTTCTTCCTCCTCGCTCCTCGTCTGTAATCTTCTTCTGTACTCTTCTTTCCCCCGTCTTCACTCTTCTTCTCTTCTTCCTCATCTTCTTCTGTGGTCTTCTGCCCTCTGTTCTTCGTTTTTCTGTATCTTCTTCTGTGTTCTTCTGTGTTCTTCCGGTCTTCCTTTCTTCTCTCCTTCCGGTCTTCTGATCTTCCTTTCTTCTCTCCTTCCGGTCTTCTGTTCTTCTGTTCTTCTGTTCTTCTGTTCTTCTTGTCTTCTGTTCTTCTTGTCTTCGGCTCTTCTGCCTCCTCCGTCCTCTTCTCCCCGCACCTGCCCTCCTGCTCCTGCCTCATCCCCCTCCCCCACTCGCATCCCCCTCTCTATCTCTCCTATCTAACCCGTTCACTATCTACATCCCTCACTCCTCCTATCTACCTATCTCTCTATCTCTCTATCCCACTATCTAACTCCCTCACTCTCCACCTCCTCCTATCTTCCTATCTCTCTATCTATTTCCCTATCTATTGATTTCCCTATCTATTTTCTCTATCTATTTCTCTATCTCTCCCCCCCTCCCTCACCCCCTCTATTACCTATCTTCCTATCCTCTCACTCTACCTCTCACCCTCACCCACCTCTACAACCCCCCTCCCCTATCTTCTCAACCCTACTCCTATCTTTCTCCCTTATCTCCTAAACCTCCTAACACTCACCCCCCTCCACCCTTAAGCCCCCCTCCCCAGCTCTTCTCACTCTACCTGTCCCCACCTCCCTCGCGCTTTCCCGCCGCGACCTCCTGCACGCCCCCGCCCCCCAGCTCCCATTCGCCCCCACCTGACCCCTCCCCCCCCCACCTCATATGGCGGCCGCTGCGCGATTGCGCAGCGGGCGCACCACTGGCGTGCCAGAGGCGCGCCCGTCTGCGCCCGTCTGCGCCTGGCCCGCGCCCAGCGCCACGACCCCTGGTCCCCAGCTCTCCCAAGCCCCGCTGACCCACTACGACCCCACCACCCTCCACGCCCTCAACCCAGGACGCTCCAACACCTGCTTCCAAGCTCACCCCAAACGCACCCATGGACCCTTCGCCTGCAACTCCTGCAAACGCACCTTCCACAACGCAACAACCACGACCACAAGCCCACGCGCCATCAACCAGCTCAAGTGCATCCTAGTCAACGCTCGCTCCGTCCACAAACACGCCATTGAACTCTGGGACCTCCTGGACTCCATAGCACCGGACGTCGCCTTCATCACGGAGTCCTGGATGAACGCCTCCTCGGCCCCTGACATCACCACTGCCATCCCGAAGGCTACAAGATCTCCAGAAAAGACCGCACCAACCAGGTAGGAGGAGGTATCGCCATCGTCTTCAAAGACTCCATCAGCGTCACCACCTCCACCGAAGACACCCCTCTCGCCGCTGAACACCTGCATTTTCAGATTCGCACCGATCCGAGGACCACCCTCAGAGGATCCCTCGTCTACCGTCCTCCCGGCCCACGAGCCCCTTTCAGCGACGCCATCGTCGACTTCATCTCCCCGCACGCCCTCGCCTCGCCGGACTACATCCTCCTAGGTGACCTCAACTTCCATCTGGAACAAAACAACGACCCCAACACCACCACCCTGCTCGACAACCTCGCCAACCTCGGCCTCAAACAACTGGTGAACACCGCCACCCACATCGCCGGACACACACTTGACCCCATCTTCTCCGCCAGCAAACATGTCTTCTTCAGCCACGCCTCCGCCCTACACTGGACCGACCACAGCTGCATCCACTTCACATTCCGACGCGAGACCCGCCACCTCTGCACCCAACCCATCCCTCGTCGACAGTGGAACAAGATCCCCGAAGAGCAACTCTTCTCCGCACTCGCCGCCAACCAACCCACCCTCACCACCGACCCCAACGACGCAGCCCTCAACCTCACAAACTGGATCTCCAACTGAGCAGACATCCTTGCTCCCCTCAAACGCACGCATCGACAGACCAACACCAAAAAACCTCTCTGGTTCTCTGACACCCTCAAAGAATCAAAGAAAACTTGTTGCGCCCTTGAGAAAGCCTGGCGCAAGGACCGCACCGCTGACAACATGACCGCCCTCAAGAACGCTACCCGCGAACACCACCACCTGATCCGCGCTGCCAAAAGGAACTTTTTCACCGACAGACTGGACAAAAACAGACACAACAGCAGAGAACTCTTCAGCATCGTCAAGGAGTTCTCCAACCCCAGCGCCAACGCCGTCACGCCCTCACAGGATCTGTGCGAATCCCTCGCCACTTTCTTCCATCGCAAGATTAGCGACCTCCACGACAGCTTCGGACACCAGACCCAACCATACACCACCGAACCGGCATCCACGGCCATCACCCTCAACAACTGGTCCCACATCAACACGGAAGAAACCAAATCCATCATGAACTCTATCCACTCCGGCGCCCCTTCGGACCCCTGCCCGCACTTCATCTTTAACAAAGCCGACGACATCATCGCCCCGCACCTCCAGACCATCATCAACTCTTCTTTTTCTTCTGATACCTTCCCCGAATGCTGGAAACACGCCGAAGTCAACGCCCTACTAAAGAAACCTACGGCTGACCCGAGCGACCTAAAAAACTTCCGCCCCATCTCTCTTCTGCCTTTCCCAGCCAAAGTAATAGAGAAGACCGTCAACAAACAGCTGACCACCTTCCTGGAAGACAACAACCTGCTCGACCCCTCACAAACCGGATTCCGAACCAACCACAGCACTGAAACCGCCCTCATCTCAGTCACTGACGACATCAGAACCCTGATGGACAACGGTGAAACAGTCGCCCTCATTCTGCTCGACCTCTCGGCTGCCTTTGACACCGTCTGTCACAGCACCCTAATCACCCGCCTCCGCTCCACAGGGATCCAAGGCCAGGCCCTGGACTGGATCGCCTCCTTCCTCTCAAACCGTTCCCAAAGAGTTTACCTCCCTCCGTTTCGCTCAGAACCCACCGAGATCATCTGCGGCGTACCCCAAGGCTCATCACTCAGCCCGACACTCTTCAATGTCTACATGAGCCCCCTCGCCAACATCGTACGCAAGCACAACATCATCATCACCTCCTACGCCGACGACACCCAACTTATACTCTCCCTCACCAAGGACCCCGCCAGCGCCAAGACCAACCTACAAGAGGGTATGAAGGACGTCGCAGATTGGATGAGGCTCAGCCGCCTAAAGCTGAACTCTGAAAAAACGGAAGTCCTCATCCTCGGCAACACCCCGTCCGCCTGGGACGACTCCTGGTGGCCCACGGCCGTCGGCACGGCACCGACCCCCACAGACCACGCCCGCAACCTCGGCTTCATCTTGGACCCTCTTCTCACCATGACCAAGCAAGTCAACGCCGTGTCCTCCGCCTGCTTCCTCACCCTCCGCATGCTCCGCAAGATCTTCCGCTGGATCCCCGCCGACACCAGAAAAACCGTGACCCACGCCCTCGTCACGAGCCGCCTGGACTACGGCAACACCCTCTACGCCGGGACCACAGCCAAACTCCAAAATCGCCTGCAACGCATTCAAACCGCCTCGGCACGCCTCATCCTCAACATACCCCGCAGCAGCCACATCTCCGCACACCTGAGACACCTGCATTGGCTCCCTGTCAGCAAAAGGATCACCTTCCGACTTCTCACCCACGCACACAAAGCCCTCTACGACAAGGGACCGGAATACCTCAACAGACGCCTCAGCTTCTACGTCCCCACCCGCCTCCTCCGCTCCTCTGGCCTCGCACTCGCTGCTGTCCCTCGCATCCGCCGCTCCACGGCGGGTGGGAGATCTTTCTCCTTCCTGGCGGCCAAGACCTGGAACTCCCTCCCCACCAGCCTCAGGACCACCCAGGACAACTCCGCTTTCCGGAGACTCCGAAAGACCTGGCTGTTCGAACAGCGATAACCCCCCCCTTTTTCCCCTAGCGCCTTGAGACCCGCACGGGTGAGTAGCGCGCTTTATAAATGTTAATGATTTGATTTGATTTAACCAACCAACATAACCCCACAACCTAACACACAACCTAACACATATTCTTATTGTTATCTAGTCCCTTTTTTTGTCTCTGCGGAGTCTGTGAATTCAATTCGTTTAGATATTCTTTTGCCTGCGTCTCAGAGGTGAACACTCTGGTCCTTCCCTTAACTATAGTTTTCAGCCGTGCTGGGGCCAGCATCCTGGTAGGGCTTGATCAGTTGTCGTAATCTCCATCTGCCCTCTACAGTAACATGACAATAGTCTGTTTGAGTAAAAAAGGTGAAATTGTCCACACATCTTGGAGGGTCAGGGCGGGCTTTTTCAGAAATAACTTGTCCAATCAAGAAGTTACCAAAAAGAACAAAATAGCTCTCGGATGTTTAGTCTCGGGCCATGCTTTCTCACTTGCCTAACTGGGGAAACCAATGGACCCTTTGTACTTCCATCTCCCGGTCCCATTTTGTGAGTTCTGGAACGGCTTTTCAAAGTAGATCAGTCATAAAGATCCTGATATTGTTGCCCTCTGCCCCTTCTATGCCTAAAAAATGCAGATTACTCAACCTCTGCCAGTTTTCATAATCTTCCAGCTTCCACATGATATCAGTTAATTGCTCTCCTTGTGTTTCTGCCTGTTCCTTCAGTACCTCAACATCTGCTTCAATTGTAGAGGCTCTGCTCTCCACTGTGTTTAGCTTTTTCTTCCCCCAAGTATTAGCGACCTTCCGCACAGTGACATGTAACTGTTTAGTAGCCATCCAGGCTCTACGACGCTCTGTCTGAGTTTCAGTGTGCAGTTCCTTTACCCTATAATGTATCAATTGCAACATTGTTTTATCTGTACTGCCTGTCCTGCCTGTAGAGTCGTTCCTCTCTTCCCTTCTCCGATATCCTTGGGAAGTGTGAGAGTCTTAGAGCCCTTCTCTTGACTATAGAGTCTGATTCTGGAGTAATCCCATTTGAGGGTCGCTGCGCTGTGTCCTAAAGCAGCTCTTCCAGTTATTGATCCAGATCACGCCTTCATGCATCTACGCTGACACTGCTGCTATTTTACAGTGGGGCCTATGGCCGATGACAGGCTGGTCTGAAGGTCAGATGAAAAATGTTCTTCTTCCTCACTTTGTGTAAGCCACTGCTGATAACCTCTGAATCTTCTGTAAGTGAATAAAACGTATCCCCTGCTTCCTTACACCAGTCCGCATTCTTCCCATTCCCTACGATCATGTATTAGCATTTATTTCTAATGCATGTATGTTTCATTAAAATCTGAACAGACTAACAAAGCAGAAAAACAAAAGGCACAACATAGAGTACCCATCTTTTGATCAGACCAAAAGACTAACA
This sequence comes from Pleurodeles waltl, assembly GCF_031143425.1. Classification (NCBI taxonomy): domain Eukaryota; kingdom Metazoa; phylum Chordata; class Amphibia; order Caudata; family Salamandridae; genus Pleurodeles; species Pleurodeles waltl. Next base: position 525,788,693 of record NC_090442.1, read on the forward strand.
GTCACACATTAACATGTCTCTCAGATTCCCAGCTCCACCAGCTGACCCCAATTTCTACAATTCCTACATAGCTTGATCAGTGCCCTTAGCTGCCAAATTCACATTTCCAACGTGCTTCAACCAGTGCCCCAAATCTACTAATGTGTATGAGGACACAGTTTGACTTCACCTCAGCCCTGAAGTATGTTAAATATCAATAGGTTAGGATCTTTTCAACAAAAATGGCACTCACAGCCTCCAGGGTTGTAAGTATTTATATTACTCCCCAAGTTTCTGCAAGGATTCGGGAGAATTTCTTAGAAGCTTTTTATACAGACTTGAAATACCCTTTGTGTCTAACTGTTCTATCATATATGTGAACATTAATTTGTTTTTCAGCAGTAGACAGTGGTAGTATTGTGATTTATGGAGTTAATACTCCCTTGATAAATGCTCAAAAGTTAGGATGTAATTCAAAATCCTCATATCCCCAAATTAGGTATTCAGATTTAATCCCACGTACCGGAAACTTCCCAGCTGGGACATCCGATCTAGCCAAGTTCACTACAGAACCAGGGTTTCCTGTGTTAGCCAGTTGTACCAATCACTGCATTTTAACACCTCCTGCCAACATTAGAAAGGAATAGCAGTAGAGTTGTCAGTTATGATCTGTTGGCAGAATGAACCCTATCCCCAACAGCCAATCATTAATGGGAAAGAGATGAGTGACCCAGTAGTATAATTTCATTTCAACTATTCCCAACCTACCATCCAAGGGCGACTACACACACTTCCTGTAGGCTACCCTCAAAAGCCCACCCGCCCTCATGTAATTTATCAGGAAGGATTCCAATGTGGAGAAGAAATTGGTGGGGAGACTATACAGATCACTGTCTAGTGTCTAGAGCATCTCTGGGAGTACAACCATTTAAACATGCCCCTCTTTCCATTATGTTCAGAGGGAATCTACTTCAGGCAGCCCTGTGAGCTTTAACTTTTTTAAAAAGGAGGTTCTATACTAAGATTCCAGAAAGCCTGCCTATCAGACAAAATGTACATACCTAAGTATTTAAAATGTGTTGTGGTGTATTGTAATGTGGGGATCCCTATATATGGTAGTTCAGTCTCAACTTCAATCAATATTATGGTAATATTATCCCAGTTAAGCCTCACACAAGAGCACTTCCCATATATCTATAACATGTGCATTTACTTTGACTCTAATCTATGAGGAAGAGTATGGCAGTTTAAAATGAGAGCAAAAATATGGGCCAAGCAGGTCTTTTCATGGACCTGGTGGAGTGCATTCTACCAAGTTAAAGTCCTTCTTGAAGTCCACCATCAACCTAGTCGGCTCTGTAGTCTGCCCAAGACAATGACACCTGCAACCACCTCACACAGTGCCTGTACCCCTTTGAGGCCAAAAGCCATTTTGGCCTTTGGTGAATGGATCACCTTAACTAACTTGTTCTCTAGGGCCTTCACTATCAACCTCGCTTCAATATTTGTCAAAGAGATTGGTATATAAGATGTACACTATGGAACTGGTTTATCAGGATTAGATATCACCACATTGGAGCTTCGCAGCCTGCAGAGCCTACTTAAACAGAGCTAGAATATGAGGTACTAGTAAGAATGCAAATTTCTTAATGAGCTCATGGGGGAATCAATTGGGTCCAGACACCTTCCCTGTTGGCATTCCCTAAATGGACTCAATTAGCCCTTACTTGCTAATCAAGTGATCAAGGTCATGTTTGTTCTGTGCAGAAAGACTGGGCACCATTAACTCTTGTACCACAGGGTGTTTCCTTTTGGTCTCAACCAGCAGGCGTGAGACATATAAATCATAGAAATTTGCGAACACATTTGTAATGCTCAATGAGTCATAAACTGCCCCTTCCCCCAACTGGCCCCTAATCCAGAATATTTATTAATTTCAGGTTTCGTTATATGGCAGCCAAAGTATACATTTTCACATTTTTGTCCCCAAGCTAATGCAAATTATCTTGGATAGCAGTCCAGGCTCCCCTGGCCATGTCCGTCAGATGACGCTTTAATTTTGATCTAAACGCTGCCAACTGGCACAGGTTCTCTTCATCTGGAGATCATAAATATCCCCGCTCCCATTCTCTAGTTTTGGCAACTGCCATTGACCTCCCTGGAGACGTGCTCCTCACCTCTTGCAGCCCGGTTCCAGTTTTAGGTCTTAATCTATTTTGGAAGTTCATGTGGACACACTCAGATGTCATCGCAGTGCCACTGCCCCTTACACCAGCAGTTTATGGCTGTGCATGTATTGCCAGACACTCAGTAACCACCTTACTCTGCTGCGCAGCCTCCTCTACTGCTGAGGGCAGACAGCTCCACCTCCCTTTGCAACAAGCACTCCAGAATATCTGAAGCTGCTGGAGATGGTCCAGAGGACCAAGGATGGATTCCACAGTCTATTTCAGGCTTGTACAGAACAGGATCATGGAGGAATATTAGTCATTTTGTAGGTCAGCTCAAAGCTGAAATAAGCTGTGGCCACTACTTCGGGTCCTCCAGCCAAGCCCCCATTAATTGCTTTTTCCAATTGCAATAGCAGGTCACCAGTTCATTAGATGCAGTTATATAGGTCAGTGGTTCTTCACCCCTTCGCTGACAGACCTTTTCCCCCTCAGGTGCCAGGCTTTTCTTTGGCTACTTGGGGCAGTTCGCACTTAGGCCCTCATAACTTTTGATCCACATAAGCTACTCACACCAAATTTGTGTCCTTTTTTTCCAACATCCTAGGGATTCTATAGGTATCCAGAGTTTGTGTGTTCCCCTGAAGGAGACCAAGAAATTAGCCAAAATAAAGCAAAGATTTTGTTTTGTTTTTTTAATGGGAAAAAAGGGCTGCAGAAGAAGGCTTGTGTTTTTTCCCTGTAAATGGCATCAACAAAGGGTTTGTAGTGCTAAAATCACCAGCTTCCCTGGTTTCAGGAACAGGCAGACTTGAATCATCAGAAAACCACATTTTTACTATTTTTTGTGCTTTTCCCATCCTTCCAGTAACAGAAATGGGTGTAAAACCAGTGCTGGATCCAGAAAAGCTAAACATTTCTGAAAAGTAGACAAAATTCTAAATTCAGCAAGGGGTCATTTGAGTAGATCCTAAACGGTTTTCCTACAGAAAATAACAGCTGAAATAAAAAAATATTGAAATTGAGGTAAAAAAACAGCCATTTTTCTTCATTTTTTACTCCGTAACTTTTTACTGCGATGTCAGATTTTTGAAAGCAATATACAGTGACGTCTGCTGGACTCTTCTGGTAGTGGGGATATATAGGGCTTGTAGGTTCATCAAGAACCCTAGGTACCCATAGCCAATAAATGAGCTGCACCTTGCAATGGGTTTTCATTCCATACCGGGTACACAGCAATTAATTTGGTGAAACACAAAGAGTGAAAAATAGGTATCAAGAAAACCTTTGCGTTTCCAAAATGGGCGAAAGATAAGGTGTTGAGAAGCAGTGGTTATTTGCACATCTCTGAATTCTGGGGTCCCCATACTACCATGTGAATTACAGGGTATTTCTCAAATAGACATCTTTTCTACACACTGTCTTACATTTGGAAGGAAAAAATGTAGAGAAACGAAAGGGGCAATAACTCTTGTTTTGCTATTCTGTGTTCTCCCAAGTCTCCTGATAAAAATGATACCTAACTTGCGTGGGTAAACGTAGGAAAGTACCATCTTCCTGGGCATATTACCCCAATTTTTAGCTGTAGGTCAGTATGTTTTTGCCTGTCTCACTGGGACCCTTCTGGTTAGGACCCCAGTGCTCATAGTTTATGGCCTAATGTGTGTGTCAGTGTAGTGCTTAACTGTGTCACTGAGGCTCTGCTAATCAGAACCTCAGGGCTTATGCTCTCTCTGCTTTTAACTTTGTCACTCTAGGCTAGTGACTTAATTTACTAATTTCAAATGGCACACTGGACCCCCCTTATAAGTCCCTAGTATATGGTACCTAGGTACACAGGGCACTGGGGTTCCAGGAGATCCATTTGGGCTACAGCATTTCTTTTGCCACCCATAAGGAGCTCAGACAAACTCTTGCACAAGCCTGCCATTGCAGCCTGCGTGAAATAAAAACACACGTTATTTCACAGCAATTTTCACTGCACTTAAGTAACTTATAAGTCACCTATATGTCTAACCTTCACCGCTGAAGGTTAGGTGAAAAGTTACTGAGTGTGAGGGCACCCTTCCACTAGCAAAGGTGCCCCCACATAGTTCAGGGCCATTACCCGGGACTTTGTGAGTGTGGGGACGCTATTACACGTGTGCACTACATATAGGTCAATACCTATATGTAGCTTCACAATGGTAACTCCGAATATGGCTATATAACATGTCTAAGATCATGGAATTGTCCCCCATTCCAAATCTGGTATTGGGGAGCCAATTCCCTGCATCCTGGGGGCTCCCCATGGACCCCCAGTACTGCCAAACCAGCTCTCTGAGGCTTGCACTGTAGCTACATCTGCTGCCACCTCACAGACAGGGTTCTGCCCTCCTGGGGTCTGGGAAGCCCAGTCCCAGCAAGGCAGAACAAAGCATTTCCTCTGAGAGCCGTGTATTACACACTCTCTCTTTGCAAATAGTTGTTACAGGCTCGGGAGGGGTAGCCTCCCCCAGCCTCAGGAATGATTTGAAGGGCAAAGATGGTGCCCTCCTTGCATAAGCCAGTCTACACAGGTTCAGGGACCCCTTATCCCCTGCTCTGGTGCAAAACGGGACTAATGAAAGGGGAGTGACTACTCCCCTGTCCATCACCACCCTAGGGGTGGTGCCCAGAGCTCCTCCACTGTGTCCCAGACTTCAGCCATCTTGCTTTGGAAGGTGTAGGGGCACTCTGGAGGGTCTGAGTGGCCAGTGCCAGCAGGTGACTTCAGCGAACCCTCCTGATAGGTCCATCCCTGATAAGGTAGCCAATCTCCCTCTCAGGTCTATTTAGGGTCTCTCCTGTGGGTTCTCTTCAGATTCTGCTTGCAAGTTGCCTTCAGGAATCCTCTGCAACAACTTCATCATCCTCTGACCTCGGATCAACCGCAGCCTGCTCCAGGAACCGCTGTAACAGCAACAAAGTATCCACAAGGGATACTTTTCCTCTGCAACTTCAGCTCCAGCCAGCACCTGCAACAGTTTCCACGGTGTGCACGCTTTGAGGACACCCTGTCTTCATCCTGCACCAGAAGGACTGAAGAAATCTCCCGTGGGGTGACAGAGTCACTCCCCTGCTCCAGCAGGCACCTTCTAAAATGACAACTGGTACCCTTGGACTCCTCTCACCATGACGAGCATGCTCGTAAGGACACAGAGGTTGCACCCCTTTGACATAGACTGTCCTGAGGTCCTGCTGGCGCAATTTGGAGAAGGCAAGACCTTGCCTTCCCTGAGAGCAATGGTACCCCTGTGTACTGCATCTTCTTCACCTCTTGAGGCCTCTATGCACTATTTGCAAAATTCCTCAGTGCACAGCCTGGCCCAGGTCCCCAGCACTCCTTCCTGTGATGCTCAACTTACTGAGTTGTTCTCCGGCGGTGTGTAACCTTCCTTTGATATGCTGCACCAACTGTGCTTTGTACCTTCTTTGTCCCCATGTCCTGGGACTCCCGTGGGTGCTGCCTGGCATCCTGGGGGCTCTCTAAAGTGCTGAGAGCCCTCTCTTTGTCCTCAGACAGAGTTGAGGCCCCCAGGTCCCTCCTGGGTCCAGCCAGCACCACTTTGACGCAAAATGCACTTTTATCATAGCCAAGGCTTGTTGGCAAGTTCCAACAAGAAATCACGTCTGCATCCATCTTCACGTCGTGGGACATCCTTTGCATCATGCAGGAACCTGATGGCATCTTCCTAGGATGCATTTCTACAGTCTTTGACTAACTGTGGACTCTTCTTTTCCACCCTCTTCTGGGTTGGCAGGGGCTCCTGTCCTTCCTGGAACTTCTTTCGACTTCTGGACTTGGTCCCCTTCTTTTGAAGGTCTTCAGGTCCAGGAATCCAGCAGTTGTTGTTTGCAGACTTGGTTAGTTACTGCATAATCCCAACCAAGTGGTGTAGTGTGTCATAGGGAAACTTGCAGTTCTTTACTCCTACTTTTCTGGGCTCTGGGGTGGGTTAATTTACTTACCTTTACTGTATTCTTACTCTCCCAGTGATTCTGCACACACTACACTTGTCTAGGGGGGAATTTGTGATTCGCATTCCACTTTCTTAGTATATGGTTTGTGTTGCCCCTAGACTTATTTTCTCCCATTGCATTCTATAGCATTTCCTATTGTTTGCATTGTACTATGACTATTTACTTGTCTAATTTTTGTGTCTAGTGTATATATTGTGTATAATACTTACCTCCAGAAGGTGTATTGTCTCTAAGATATTTTTGGTACTGTGTCACCCAAATAAATACCTTTATTTTTGGTAACACTGAGTATTGTCTTTACTTTTGTATAAGTACTGTGTAAATGTAAGTGGTATTTCATGAGCTACGCATGTCTCCTAGGTAAGCCTAAGCTGCTCTGCTATAGCTACCTCTATCAGCCTAAGCTGCTAGAACACTACTACACCAATAAGGGATAACTGGACCTGGTATAAGGTGTAAACACCCAAGGTACCCACTACAAACCAGACCAGCCTCCTACATTGGTGGTGCAATGGTGGGATAAGTACTTGCAATTGCTTTACCATTTTGTTACCTGTGCTTTTCACAAGAAAAGCTTGCTAAAGTATTTAGAGCATATATAATATATACCTTGAAACAATTTTCTAACTTTCTAAAAAGTTCTTTAAACTTTGAAAAAGTTTTTACAAAGTCTTGAAAAACTTTCTTCTTTTCTCTAAAAAGTTAGCTCTGTTATTCTACTACGTTTTTACTCACTTTCCTAAACTTTTGTCTCTTTTAATATGTCTTCTGTAGAAGCTATTCCTAGAGTTGTCAAGACTACCTAGGGGAATCTAAACTTTAAAAGTTTGAGGGGTCTCTGCATTGAAAGAAGTTTAGCAATTGGGAAGAACCCCAATAAGGAGTTCCTCTTAAATTTTCTCCTCCAGGATGACCAGGGAACCAACACTGGTCCAGATCAGACAGGGGAAGAGGTAGAGGATGAGTCCAACCAGGAAGGTTCAGAGGAGCAGAATGACAATCCTGGGGAGGGTCCTTCCACGGACCTGTCTGTCAACAAGCCCCCTAGTATAACTGGTAGTGGGAAGGGTTCACACACAAGTAGGGCTCCCTTCACCCCTAGAAGCCAGTTCACTAGAGTGGCCCCTTTTAGAGATAGGTCTGCCTCTGCATACTCTCATTTTACCTCTGTTTCAGAGGCTTCACATAAAACTAACCCTGGGGACCAGTCCGTAGAAAGGGAACTCAGAAAGCTGAGGTTAGAGGAGACCAGACTGAGGCTAATTCAGCAACAGTTGGCCTCAGACAGGGAATCCCTTGCTGTGGAGAAAGAGAGACAGGGTTTGGGGTTAGTTCCCTATGGTGGCAGCAGCAGATTTAGAAATACAAATGTTAGGGAACCTTCATTTGATTCTAGAAATCTGCACAAAGTTGTCCCTCCTTACAAGGATGGTGATGACATCTATAAGTGGTTTGCTGCACTTGAGAGGGCCTGTAAAGTTCAGAGGGTCCCTCATGTACAGTTGACTGCTATCCTTTGGTTATCCTTCTCTGGCAAGGGGAGAGACAGACTTCTTAATGTCAGAGAGGATGATGGAGATAATTACCAAATTCTTAAAGGTGCACTCTTAGATGGTCTGGACTTAACCACTGAACAGTACAGACTTAAGTTCAGAACGACCAGAAAGGAGTCATCACAGGACTGGACAGACTTTGTAGACTGTTCTGTGAAGGCCCTAGAAAGTTGGTTAAATGGCAGTAAGGTGACTGACTATGAAAGCCTGTAAAACTTGATTCTGAGAGAGCATATCTTGAATAATTGTGAGTCTGACTTGTTGTATCAATATCTTGTGGACTCAGATCTGACCTCTCCCCAAGAATTGGGAAAGAAGGCAAACAAGTGGGTCAGAACAAGGGTGAGCAGAAAAGCTCATACAAGGATGGCAAGAAGAAGGATGGTAAGTCACATGACAAGGGTGGGGCTAAAGATAAAAAATTCACCAGAGTCTTCATCAGGCCCACAAAAATCCTTTGGGGGTGGTGGGTCCAAATCCTCTTATCACAAAGATAAGAAACCTTGGTGTTATATGTGTAAAGCCAAAGGTCATTGGGCAACTGACAGTCATTGACCAAAGAAAAACACCAAACCTCCCACTACCACAACCCCAACTGCAACCACTAGTGCCCCTAGTAATAGCAGTGGTGCTGGGAAGAACACTAGTAATAGCCAGTCAAAGGGTGTAGCTGGGCTCACCATTGGTAATGTAGTTGGGATTGGTCTAGTTAGGGAGATCACTGAGGCTGTTTTAGTCTTTGATGGTGGCATTTAGTTGCTTGTCACCTCAATATGGATAAGTACAATAGCTACACCTGATTAATGGTGTTCAGGTTGGGGCCTACAGGGACATAGGTGCCAGTGTCCCCATGGTGATGGAAACACTGGTTGCCCCTGAGGAGCACCTACTCAGTCACCAGTACCAAGTGACAGACGCCCATAGCAACACTGAAAGCCACCCCATGGCTGCTGTGAATCTCAACTGGGGGGGGGGGGGTTACTGCCCCAAAGAAAGTTGTGGTAGCTACTGAGGTACCTGTAGAATGTCTGCTCAGCAATGATTTGGAGACATCAGCTTGGGCTGAAGTGGAGTTGGAGGCTCATGCAGGAATGCTGGGAATTCCAGGGCACTTCTTTGCTCTTACCAGGGTTCAGGACAAGATGCAAAGAGGAAAGGGAAACTTGGGTCCTGGAACAATGGACCAAGTGCTCCCAAAAACGTGGGGTAAGAAGGGCAAACCCTTGTCCACTATCCCTCCCTCACTCCCTCCACAGATGATTCCCCTTTTGATGAAGAGAAATTCTCTCCCTGTATAGAACCTACGCCAGAGGAGCTGGAAGCTGACACAGCTGAGCTTTTGGGTGCAGGGGGGCCTGCCAGGGAAGACCTGAGTGTGGCACAGCAAACCTGTCCCACATTGAAGGGCCTCAGACAGCAAGCTGTCAAGCAGCAAAATGTAGATTTCACTGACACACACTGAGTTTACTGGGAGAATAATCTATTTTATATTGTAGCAAGGGACCCTAAACCTGGTGCCACCAGGATACTGGTCACCCCTCTTCAGTACAGGGAATTCCTCCTAACTCTGGCTCACGACATCCCTTTAGCTGGGCCTTTTAGGCCAGAGTAAAACAAGGGGCAAACTTGTTCCACATTTGCACTGCCCTATTTGTCAGAAGACACAAAGGAGTTTTGTTGCTCCTCTGTCACCTGCCAAGCCAGTGGCAAGAGCGATGGAACCCCAAAGGCCCCCTTAATGCCACTACCAGTGGTTGGGGTGACCTTTTAAAGGGTAGAGGTTGATATTGTTGGCCCCCTTGACCCTCCAAAAGCTTCTGGCAATAGATTTATCCTTGTGGTGGTAGACCATGCCACGAGGTAGCCAGAAGCTATCCTCTTAAGGACCACTACAGCTACTGCAGTGGCAAAGGCCCCCCTGGGAATAGTTTCCAGGGTTGGCTTCCCTAAGGAAGTGGTGTCAGACAGAGGTAGTAACTTCATGTCTGCATACCTCAAAGAAATGTGGAAGGAGTGTGGTGTTACCTATAAGTTCACCTCTCCTTATGATCCACAAACTAATGGACTGGTTGAGAGGTGTAATAAAGCTCTCAAAGGTATGATTATGGGACTCTCTAAAAAACACAGAAGGAGATGGGATGTTCTATTACCATGCCTCCTTTTCGCCTACCGGGAGGTACCCCAAAGAGGAGTGGGCTACAGCTCCTTTGAACTCCTATTTGGTCACCCTGTTAGGGGTCCCCTTGCTCTTGTTAAGGAGGTTTGGGAACAACCTTTAAAAGCTCCAAAACAAGACATAGGTGGTCATTACAACCCTGGCGGACGGTGTTAAAGCTGCGGAAATACCGCAAACAGGCCGGAGGACAAAAAAAGGGAATTATGACCCTGGCGGAAACCACCAACAAAGACAGCCACTTTAACACTCCGACCGCCACGGCGGTACAGACAAGCAGCGCGGCGGTTACCGCCAACAGACAGGCGGGAGACAATGTACCGCCCACACTATTACAACCCGCCAATCCGCCACCTTTTCCGGGGCGGATTCACCGTGGATAAAAACACGGTGGAAACAGCTTTTGCTATGGGAAAACGCTCACCTGAACACATCCCATGAGGAACGACGACCCGGAATTACAAATACTCCCTGCCCTTGTCTTTCTGTTCCTCAACGAACAACAGCTACGTAGGCGCAGAAGACACCGGTGAGTCCTGCACCTATGAAATGGGGGAGGCAAAAGTTAGGGCGAGGCCCACAAACGACACCTGACCACAATCGGAGAGAACACTGCCGGGGCATCAGATAGAAATACTACAGGCACCTCAGCCAGATGAATGCGAAGCCAGATCCACGACGGGGCACCATGCCCATTGATGTATCCTGGGGAGTGCAAAGCCACAGTCTCTCAAGTCTATACAGTGGGTGGTTTGCCCACTGTGCCATCCTGGGGAGTGCAAAGCTACAGTCTCTCAAGTAGATGCAGTTCTCTACTGGTACTGGGTGGGACTGGTGCCCATACTGGATGAGTCTCCATGTGAAAGTTCATGTCCTGTCACTGTCCCAGCTGCACATGGGATAAGGATGCCTGATGTGGCGGTCCATTCATTCCTACACGGTGCTTGCCCTGTTCAGCGGTGCTTTGCCATGGCGGTCTTTGCACTGTTCAGCAGGTCTTCACCATGGCGGTCTTTGCCCTGTTCAGCGGTGCTTTGCCATGGCGGTCTTTGCCCTGTTCAGCGGTGCTTTGCCATGGCGGTCTTTGCCCTGTTCAGCAGTGATTTGCCATGGCGGTCTTTACCCTGTTCAGCGATGCTTTGCCATGGCGGTTCTGGACTGTGCAGCAGCGCTTTGCCATGGCGGTATTTGCCCTGTTCAGCAGGTCTTCACCATGGCGGTCTTTGCCCTGTTCAGCAGTGCTTTGCCATGGCGGTCTTTGCCCTGTTCAGCGGTCCTTTGCCATGGCGGTTCTGGTACGGACATTGGTGTGTGGCATGACGTTCCCTACACTGGGCATTGGTGTGTGGCATGACGATCTCTACACTGGGCATTGGTGTGTGGCATGACGTTCCATCATTGCCCAGCGGGGCTGTGGCAGCCGGAGCCCTCCTGGGCTGTGACTCCGGCGGTGGTCTCTGGACCAGTGACGATACTTGGGCCCTCCTGGGCTGTGACTCTGGCAGTGGACTCTGGACCAGTGACGATACTTGGGCCCTCCTGGGCTGTGACTCTGGCGGTGGTCTCTGGACCAGTGACGACGGTGCTGGCGGTTGTGTCTGGACTGCCGGAAATGATGGCCCACTTCTCCGCCGTGACACTCACAACAGGCTGGCAAGACTTCCTCTGGACCTTCCCTACCTTTGGTGGAGTCACAGCTGACTCTCCAATCACCTTCGAACCCAGGTCAGTTGTTGTCCCACCAGGAGTCTTAACACGGTCCCATCGTCCACTCTCCAGTTTTAGAGCCTTTACAGGGGGTGGGCTGCCAGTGCCTTGGCTCCGGGTCCTACTGCCTGCCCTAGTGGCCGGTGCACTCCACAATCCCTGAACACGCACCACTGGTATTGGAGGCTTTTTGGCTGAGGCGCTACGACGGGACTGATGAATTGGAGGGGGGGTGGGGGCAAAAAGGTCAATTTTACACAGGGACAGTTTCTGACGAACACTGGGATGGGTAGCTGGAGGGGGTCTAGGAGTGGAGGAAGAGGAGGTGGTTGTAGGAGGTGTTACTTTAGCTGTTTTGGGTGCAGGTGCAGGTACAGGATGTTGTCGTGAGGTGGATGGATGTTGGGTGAGTGATTGCCGGCGTTTGTGTACTTTGGGAGGGGGCGTCACAGACACACTGGGAAAGGACACAGGGGATGTGTAAATGGCAGTGGAGGTGGTGAGTGCAGGTGAGTGGCTTGTGGTGCTGGGTGTCCTGGTGCGATTCCTGGTGCCTGTAGATGTGATGCATGCAGGTGTGTGTGTAGACGAGACTGGGAGGGAGGAGGGAGAAGAGGAGGAGGGGGTCACAGTGGAGACAGTGGATGTTGCTGTGTCTGTATGGGTGTGATGCTTGTGTGAGTGCCTGTGGGATGTGTGGTGCCTATGTTTGCTTGAGCTAGTTTTGGGTGTTGACTTGTGTGCATGCTCGTCTGTAGGTGTTCTTGGGATGGGCTGGGGTACAGGGGATTGGGTCTGGGTGGAGGAAGTTGGAGGGGGGAGGCTCGACACAGGGACAATGGCTGCCATCAGTGCTGAGGCCAGAGATTGCAGGGTTCGCTGAAGGACAGCCTGACCAGAATGAATGCCCTCCAGGAATGCATTACCGTGTTGTAACTCTCGTTCTACACCCTGGATGACATTCACAATGGTAGACTGCCCAACAGTGAGTGACCTGAGGAGGTCAATGGCCTCCTCACTGAGGGCAGCAGGGGTGACTGGGGAAGGGCATGAGGTGCCTGGGGTGAAGGTGATGCCCACCCTCCTGGGTGAGCGGGCACGGGGCGAACGCTGAGGGCTGCTGGGAGGGAGGTGCTGGAAGGGGAGGTGGCGGCTGTACCTGTAGAAGTGGTGCGCACAGATGGTGCTGCCACCACAGGGGATCTCCCATCGGCGGACGAGTTGGTGTCGCTGGTTGGTGATCCGGTGGCCGACATGAAGCTCCCCTCGCCCTCCATCCCACTGGTGCATTCAGAGTCCGTGGTGTGGCCCTCCATGGCCATGTGGGATGCAGCTCCCTTGTGCTCGGGTGCCACTGTACCTCCGCCTGTTGATGCTGATGTACAAAAGGACAGGGAGAGCAGGAAAAGGAGGGGAGACAGAAGAACGAGAGTTTTAGTGCATGGTATTCCGCTACCGTTGGCGGACAAGACAGACGCAGCAGCCCCCTGCATTACGCCGTGCTCCTGCACTCTGCACACGCAATTTCTGGGTTATGGCCTACATGGCAATGGTGGACATCTGCACACATGGATGCCAGAGGGGCAAATATACCTCGACTTGGCACTCTGCTGAGGTGGTGTTGAGCGCCACATGGCCTACATTATGGAGGGGCCTTGCCTACCTAACTCGCCCTGGCCTAGGGACACCCACAGCCCACCTCCCCCACCCAGACACCTCCACTGCACGCAAAGTCCGCAGAATGAGGTTGTACTCACCCCCTTGTGTCTGCTGTGATGTCCTCAAGCGCCCATCCAACTCCGGGTAGGCCACCGCCAGGATCCGGAACATCAGGGGGATCATGGTGCGACGGGCACCCCTCCCACATTGGGAGGCCATCCCCAGCTGAGCCGCCGCCGTCTTCTTGCTGCAGCGGCGAATATACTCCCATCTCTTCCGGCAGTGGGTGCCCCGTCTGTGGTGGGCCCCCAGGGTCCGGACCTCCTTGGCGATGGCACGCCAGATGTCCCTCTTCTGGTGGGCACTGGCCTACATGACATGCACAAGGGAAGAGGAACAGTCATTACCAAATGCACCGTCGTTGGGAGTGACCCTCTCCCTACTCTGGCCATGTGGCCCATTCATTCCCATGCATTAATGTTCAATCTGCCCACTTCCCTCTTCCACCCAGCCCTCTCCACCCAGGCCTAGCCCATACAACTTGCTCCCTGTGTTCTAACCTGTTGGTCTGGAGGACCGTAGAGTAGCGTGTACTGGGGGAGGACCCCATCCACAGGTTTCTTCAACTCCTGTGCAGTGAAGGCAGGGGCCCTTTCCCCAGACGCAGCAGCCATCGTCGCTTCCAGACCGAGGTCACAGCAGCACTAGCAGTGTAGGTCCTCTCCTGTCGAAGGTCAGGTATCTAGTGAGTGAACAGATAGAAAATGACGGTGACGTCCGCGGCGGTGACGTCCGCGGCGGTGCGCATCATCACCACCGGCGCACCTGTTCATTGGCTCCTGGGACCCATAGGGTCCACTGTTAACCAATGCAGCATTGCACCGCGGTCTACGACCGCCTACCGCAACGGTGTACAACGCCAGCGCAGTTACCCCACAATCCCATTGTCCCAGGGCAACTGACAGTCAGGTCAGGCAGCCGCCATTTCAGGGGCCCACATGGCTTCATTTACTACTGCGTCACACATAGCTAGGCCTACACTCAACAAACATACAGGAAGGGTTTTGTGAGTGGTGTCGTCTTGTGTGTAACTGTGGGTACATACCTGGAGGAATAGTGACTGGTTCTTCGCTGTTGTCCTTCGTAGGCACCGCCAGCTGGGACAGATGAGAAGATGGCGGAATCCTCCGGTGTACCGACCGCTGGTGGACCTGTTGACAATGGAAGAAAGACATATCATCGTCACCTACCGGTTTGACCGTGCCACTATCCAGGAACTATGTACCCAGTTGGAGCCAGACCTGATGTCACTGATCCGCCATCCGACTGGAATCCCCCGTGACGTGCAGGTGCTGTCAGTGCTCCATTTCCTTGCTAGTGGGTCTTTTCAGACAACAGTGGCCATGTCATCAGGGATGTCCCAGCCTATGTTTTCCAACGTGCTGTCCAGAGTGTTGTCTGCCCTGCTGAAACACGTAAGGAGATACATCATTTTCCCTCAGGTGGAGGATTTGCCTACAGTGAAAGGTGACTTCTATGCCCTTGGACATATCCCCAATGTCATAGGTGCCATTGATGGGACCCATGTAGCTCTGGTCCCCCTCCACAGGAGTGAACATGTGTACAGGAACTGGAAGAGTTATCATTCCATGAATGTCCAGATGGTCTGTTTGGCAGACCAGTACATCTTGCAGGTAAATGCTATGTTCCCTGGCTCAGTGCATGACGCCTACATCCTGCGGAATAGTAGCATCCCTGATATGAGGGGTCAACTCCAGAGGCACCGGATATGGCTATTGGGGGACTCTGGTTACCCCAACCTTTCGTGGCTATTGACCCCAGTGAGGAATCCCAGGGCAGCGGAACGGTACAATGATGCCCATGGGCGGACTAGGAGGGTGATCGAACGCACCTTCGGCCTCCTAAAGGCCAGGTTCAGGTGCCGCCATATGACAGGTGGATCCCTATTCTACTCACCGAAGAAGGTGTGCGACATCATCATCGCCTGCTCCATGCTCCATAATTTGGCCTTGCGACGCCAGGTGCCTTTTCTGCAGGAGGATGATCCAGATGACGGTGTTGTAGTAGGTGTGGAGTCTGTGGACAGTGATGAGGATGAAGCTGAGGAAGAAGAAAACGACAACAGGGAGTCAGTCATACAGCACTATTTCCAGTGAGACACAGGTGAGAACATTTTCTGGTTTGACATTACATTAACTTTCACACGTCTACCTCTATCCTGTTTGTCTATTTCAATCACTATTGGTTAACTGAGTTGTACCCTTCCATTACGGTTTCACAGGTGTGGTAACCTACGTGTCAACTGCTTGCATCCTTCAAGGGCTTGTGATGTGTGACATAGGTATGTTAGCCTTACAATGGTACAGCCATTATGACACTGTCATTGATAATACAAAGTACAAAATCATAGACTGACTCCGGATTGTTTTGTGTTTCAAGGGTGTTTATTTAACTGCTCAAAAAATGAAGGGGGGTTGTAAATTGGTGATGGGTGATGGTGGAGGAATGTCCATGGCAGAGTCCAGTCTATTAGTCTCACAGGTGCACTGCCCATCTGGGCATAGGAAGTGGAGCTGGGGCAGTTCGAATATGGACAGGGTAACAAAGTGGGACAGTGGGAGGACAATCAGGGTGGTCTTATTTCCTGGCGGGGTCTTGCCATCTTGCTCTGTCCTGTTCCTGGATCTCAGGGACCGCTTGCGTGGTGGTTGTCCATCTGCAGGGGGTGGGGTGCTGGTGTGGTGGTCCTGTGGTAGGGCGTCCTGTCCACTAGCGCCGGCGGAGGTGGTGGGCATTTCATCGTCCTGGCTAGTGTCAGGGGCCCCTTGGAGTGCCACAGTGTCCCTCAAGGTCTTCTGTATGTCCTTCAGCACCCCTACAATGGTGCCCAGGGTGGAGCTGATGGTTCTGAGCTCCTCCCTGAACCCCAAATACTGTTCCTCCTGCAGCCGCAGGGTCTCCTGCAACTCGTCCAGGACCGTCGCCATCGTCTCCTGGGAGTGGTGGTACGCTCCCATGATGGAGGAGAGGGCCTCGTGGAGAGTTGGTTCCCTTGGCCTGTCCTCCCTGTGTCGCACAGCAGCCCTCCCAGTTCCCCTATGTTCCTGTGCCTCCGTCCCCTGGACCGTGTGCCCACTACCACTGCCCCCAGGCCCCTGTTGTTGTTGGGAGGGTGGGTTACCCTGGGTGCCCTGTAGTGGTGGACACACTGCTGATTTACCTGTCCTGGGTAGGGAGGTTTGGGCCTGCTGGGTGGGTGCTGTGCTGGTGTTACCAGAGGGTGGAAGGTCGGTGTTGGGCTGTGCCTGTGCAAGGGGAACCGACTGTCCTGAGGCCCACGATGGTCCGGGCTGGTCATCAAGATCCAGTAGGGCAGAGCTGCTCTCGTCACTGTGGGCCTCTTCTGGGGGTGGAGTGGTGTTGTCTGGACCCTCTGGTGTGGTGATGGTCCTTCGGGTTCCTGCAGGGGCATAAGAGCATGATTATTGCATGTGTGTGTGCAATGGTGTGCAATGGGTGGCTGTGCGTGAACCCCAGTGCAAGCATTCCTGTGTGGGGGCTTGTGTGATGATGGTTGGGGGGTGTTCTGGATATGTGCAGTGAGCATGCTTTGGTGAGGGGTGACCATGCTTAGTTGTGTCATGCAGGGCTTGGTGTTGGGATGGGTGGTTTGTGTTATGGGTACATTAGTGATGAGCTGGAGTGATAGGGGAGGGTGTGAGGGTGGGGGTATGTGATAGCATGCAGATAGGGTGGGGGATCTGATAGTTGAGATTTGACTTACCAGTGTTCCATTCTCCACCGACTCCTCCGAGGCCCTCAGGATGCAGGATGGTCAAGACTTGCTCCTCCCATGTTGTTAGTTGTGGTGGAGGAGGTGGGGGTCTGCCGCCAGTCCGCTGTACCGCGATGTTGTGCTTGGAGACCGTGGAACGCACCTTCCCCCGTAGGTCGTTCCACCTCTTCCTGATGTCCTGCCGATTTCTTGGGTGCTGTCCCACAGCGTTGACCCTGTCGACTATTCTGCGCCATAGCTCCATCTTCCTGGCTATTGATGTGTGCTGTACCTGTGAGCCAAATAGCTGTGGCTCTACCCGTTCGATTTCCTCCACCATGACCCTGAGCTCCTCCTCGAAGAAGCGGGGGTGTCTTTGGCGTGCCATGGGGTGGTGTGGGTGATGTGTGGGGTGGTGTATGTGTTGATGAGTGTGGTGAGTGTAGTAGTGTGTGGTGTTTTGTGCATGGAAGTTGTGTGGGTGATGGTGTTGTGTGCCTCTGTGTGATGGGGTTGTCAATTGCTGTGCTGTCTCTCTGGCCTTCTTTCAGAATTTGTGGTCGTAGGGGTTTGTGGGTGATGTCGGTGAGTGTTTTATATTGTATTGGGTGTGTGGGAGTGTTGTTTGTATGTGTATCAGGTGTGTATTTTTCAAATTGTCCAATGTGACGGTGTTTTGTAGATGTGTGTGTATTTTGAGCGCGGCGGTGTGTACCGCCAATGGAATACCGCGGTTGAAAGACCGCCGAGTGGATTCGTGGGTCGTAATAGCATGGGCGTGTTTCTGTTGGCGTGGAGGATTTGTTTCCGCATGGTTATCGCTGACCTTTGGTGTGGCGGTGTTGTGTGGGTGTCTGAATTCCGGCAGATTCCGAGATGTGTGTCATAATAGCTGTGGCGGTCTACCGTGGCCGCGGCGGTGTATTGACGGTCTTCTGCACGGCGGTAAGGGACTTTTTCCGCCAATTTTGTAATGATCCCCATAGTGGACTATGTACTTGGCCTGAGAATTAGAATGGCTGAGTACATAAAAAAGTCCAGCAAAAACCTTCAGACCAGCCAAAAGCTCCAAAAGCAATGGTTTGACCAGAAGGCTGTCCTGACAGAGTACCACCCAGGACAGATGGTGTGGGTACTAGAGCCTGTGGCCGCAAGTACACTCCAGGACAAATGGAGTGGACCCCATCTAATTGTAGAGAAGAAAAGTGAGGTCACCTACTTGGTGGACCTGGGCACTGCCAGAAGCCCCCTTACGGTGCTTCATTTCAATCGCCTAAAGCCTTCATATGACAGGGCTGACTTAACCCTGCTCATGGCTACAGATGAGAGACAGGAAGAAGAGAGTGACCCTCTCCCTGATCTCTTCTCCACCACTGAAATTGATGGTTTAGTGGAGGGAGTAGTTCTGGCAAACTGCCTCACTGCTGAATAGTCTAGTGGGCTCTAGTAAGCTTCACTTGACCCGTGTGCCGCTTTCCGCCGTCCTGTAAGTGTTTTTCTAAATTTTCAGCGCCTTGCCTCCTTGCGCTTCTGCCCCTGTCGTGCCCCTTCTGACTGTGCCACTTTTCGCCATCCTGTAAGTGCTTTTCTATTTTTTTCAAGCGCCTTGCCTCCTGCGCATCTGCCCCCGTTGTGCCCCTCTGATTGCTGTACCCTGATTGTTATTTGTGCCATATTTGTATTTGTGCCTGTTTTTGCTGTTTTGTGCCTTGCTTTTTTCCCTGGTTTTCGCACCTTGGGCGCTCCCCCTTGCCGATCTCACCTTGCCGCTACCTCCCTGCGGCCCGCCCCCCTTGCGACCCCATTCGCCGCTCCCTCCCGCCTCCCGCCTCCCAGCTGCTCCTCCCTCCCCCCTCCCTTCTTAATGGCTGGTGCTGCGCGTCGCGAGTGAGCGACCTCTGACCTGCCTTAGGTCTAGAGCTCGCCCCCCACGTCTGCAGCACCAACCTGCTGTCTCCTGCCTCTGACCCCTGCCCACGCTGCTGCTAGCGTGTTCGAGGCCCTCCTCCACCCGCAGACATCCTCCTGCGCCTCATCCCTGGTGTCTAGTGGGCTCTAGTAAGCTTCACTTGACCCGTGTGCCGCTTTCCGCAGTCCTGTAAGTGTTTTTCTAAATTTTCAGCGCCTTGCCTCCTTGCGCTTCTGCCCCCGTCGTGCCCCTTCTGATTGTGCCACTTTTCGCCGTCCTGTAAGTGCTTTTCTATTGTTTTTCAAGCGCCTTGCCTCCTGCGCATCTGTCCCCGTTGTGCCCCTCTGATTTCTGTACCCCGATTGTTATTTGTGTCATATTTGTATTTGTGCCTGTTTTTGCTGTTTTGTGCCTTGCTTTTTTCTTTGGTTTTCGCCCCTTGGGCACTCCCCCTTGCCGATCTCACCTTGCCGCTGCCTCCCTGTGGCCCCGCCCCCCTTGCGACCCCATTCGCCGCTCCCTCCCGCCTCCCGCCTCCCAGCTGCTCCTCCCTCCCCCTCCCTTCTTAATGGCTGGCGCTGCTCATCCGCTCGCAGCGGGCTCGCCGCTGGCGCGCCAGAGGCGCGCCAGAGGCAAGCCCGTCTGCGCCTGTCCACGCCTGGACCGTGCCCAGCGCCACCCCCCCTGGTCCTCACGCCCCCCGCACCCCTTGCCTCCGATACTCGGCCAGCGAACTCCTCGCCCTCAACCCTGGACCCTCCACAGAGTGCTTCCAGGCCACCCCGAAGCACACCAAAGGACCTTTTTCCTGCCGCAGCTGCAACTTCTCCTGCAACAGAACAACGAAGCCAGCAACAACCAACACAAACCACCTGCACTGCATCCTCCTCAACACACGCTCCGCACGAAAACACGCCATAGAGCTCTGGGACCTGCTCGACACCACCGCCCCAGATGTGGCCTTCCTGACCGAAACCTGGTGGAACGACTCCTCGGCCCCTGACATCGCCATCGCCATCCCTGACGGATACAAGATCACCAGAAGAGATCGCGCCAACGGAATCGGCGGAGGAATAGCCATCGCCCACAAATCTACCCTCAAGATCCACACCCACAAGGACGACACCCTCAAGACAGCCGAACACCTCCACTTCCACACACGGACCCCAACACTACCCTCAGAGGAACCCTCATATACCGCCCTCCAGGACCAAGAGCCCCCTTCAGCGACACCGTCTCCGACCTCGCAAGCACCCACGCCCTCGCCTCTCCAGACTCCATCCTCCTGGGAGATCTAAACTTCCACCTGGAGAACAACAATGACGCCAACTGTGCATCACTGACCACCGACCTCTCCAACCTCGGACTCCATCAACTGGTCAACACTCCCACCCACATCGCCGGACACACCCTTGACCCACTCTTCACTTCAAGCAACCACATCTCATTCAGCCACACCTCCGAACTCCACTGGACCGACCATCACTGCGTACACTTCACCTTCAAGAAAAACACCGAACACCACCGCACCCCTCTACCGCCTCACCGCCGCTGGGGAAAAGTCACCGAAGATCAACTAGCCAGCACCCTCGCCAAAAACCCACCACCCGACCCCACCGACCCGGGGTCCGCCGCCATCAACCTCCACCAATGGATCCTCAACTGCGCCAACATCCTAGCTCCACTCAAGAGACCCACCGCCAACCAAGAAAAGAAAAAAACAGCCTGGTTCACAGACGAACTGACCACCTCCAAACGCACCTGCCAGAAACTCAAGAAAAAATTGATCCTCGAGCGCACACCCGACAACCTTGCTACCCTCAAGGAAGCCAACCGCGAACACCATCAACTGATCCGACTCGCCAAGCGATCCCACTTCACAGAACGCCACAACAACGCTCACGACTGCAAAGAACTCTTCTGCATAGTGAAGGAACTTTCCAACCCCAACGCCAACGTCAACGACGTCCCTCCTTCCCAGGAACTCTGCGACGATCTCTCCACCTTCTTCTACCAGAAAATCGCAGCCATCCACGACAGCTTCAACATCTCACCTCCACCAGACCCCACCCCCAACAACTCCTCCCACACCTACTGCATCACCTCCTGAACTCAAGTAGACGACGCCGAAACCCGAAAGACCATGAACTCCATTCACTCAGGATCTCCCGCTGACCCCTGCCCACATCACGTATTCAACAAAGCCGACGCCACCATCGCCCTCAAACTCCGCAAGATCATCAACTTCTCCTTCAACACCGCCACCTTCCCGGACAGCTGGAAGCACGCAGAAATCCAACCCCTCCTCAAGAAACCTAAGGCTGACCTCAACGATCTCAAAAACTTCCGACCGATCTCCCTCCTCCCTTTCCCAGCGAAAGTCATCGAGAAGATCGTCAACGCACAGCTCGCCCACTTCCTAGAAGACAACTCCATCCTAGACCCCTCTCAATCTGGTTTCAGACGAAACCACAGCACTGAGACCGCACTCCTCGCCGCCACAGATGACATCAGACAACAAATGGACAACGGAGAAACCTCAGCCCTGATCCTCTTAGACCTATCAGCCGCTTTCGATACAGTCTGCCACTGCACCCTACTAACCCGTCTCCACGAAGCCGGCATCCAAGACAAAGCCCTCAACTGGATCTCATCCTTTCTCTCCGGCAGAACCCAGAGAGTCCGACTCTCACCCTTCCGCTCCAAAGCCACCAACCTCATCTGCGGCGTCCCCCAAGGCTCCTCACTTAGCCCAACGTTGTTCAACGTCTACATGGCCCCCCTCGCACAACTGGCCCGCCAACACAACCTCAGCATCATCTCCTACGCAGACGACACCCAGCTCGTCCTCTCCCTGACCAAAGATCCTCTCACCGCCAAAACCAACCTCCATGAGGGACTGAAATCCATCGCCGAGTGGATGAGCAACAGCCGCCTGAAACTTAACTCCGACAAGACGGAAGTCCTCATACTCGGGCGCAACCCCTCGGCCTGGAACGACTCTTGGTGGCCCACCACCCTCGGCCCCCCACCCACCCCAGCCAGCCAAGCACGAAACCTCGGCTTCATCCTCGACTCCGCTCTCACCATGTCCAAACAGGTCAACGCTGTCTCCTCTTCCTGTTTTAACACCCTCCACATGCTCTGCAGGATCTTCAAGTGGATTCCAACAGGAACCAGAAAGACGGTGACCCAAGCCCTCGTCAGTAGCAGACTCGACTACGGCAATGCACTCTACACAGGAATCCCAACAAAAGACATCAAACGACTCCAACGCATCCAGAACGCATCCGCCCGCCTGATCCTCGACATACCACGCCGGTGTCACATCTCCCCCCACCTGAAGGACCTCCACTGGCTCCCCGTGGACAAGAGGATCACCTTTAAACTCCTCACCCACACACACAAGGCACTACACAACACCGGACCCACCTACCTGAACTCCAGACTCAATGTCTACGTTCCCTCACGCCAACTTCGCTCTGCCAACCTTGCCCTCGCCACCGTCCCCCGAATCCAGCGCAAGACCTCTGCCGTCAGATCCTTCTCCTACCTCGCCGCCAAGACCTGGAACTCTCTCCCCACCTCACTACGCCAGACCCAGGACCTCCTCACCTTCAGGAGACTCCTCAAGACATGGCTCTTCGAACGATAGCAGCAACTAAAGCCCCCCCCCCCAGCGCCTCGAAACCCTAACGGGTACATAGCGCGCTTTATAAATCTATTGATTGATTGATTGATTGAATAGAAGGAAGACTGTAAAAATCTCCTTGATCAGTTTTCTGAACTCTTAGCCCTCACACCTGGTACAACTACTTGGTGTGAACATACAATTGACATTAGAGACAGTTTATCTGTCAAAAGTAAAATGTACAGGCAACCTGACCATGTCAAAGATTGCATAAAAGCAGAGGTTCAGAAAATGTTAAACCTTGGAGATACTGAGCCTTCTGATGGCCCCTGGGCCAGCCCAGTGGCGCTTGTCCCCAAACCACATAGCAAAGAAGGAAAGAGAGAAATGCGGTTTTGTGTGTACTATAGGGGTCTCAATACAGTAACAAAAACAGATGGTCACCATATACCCAGGGCAGATGAGCTAATAGATACACTGGCATCTGCCAAATATCGAAGCACTTTTGACTTGACTGCAGGGTATTGGCAGATCAAGATGTCAGAAGATGCTAAAGCAAAAACTGCATTTTCTACCATAGAAGGGCATTATCACTTCACAGTGATGCCCTTTTTAAAAAAAATGCACCTGCCACTTTTCAGAGGCTGGTGAATACAGTCCTCCAAGGTTTGGAAGCTTTTAGTGCAGCATATTTGGACGATATTGCTGTCTCTAGCTCCACCTGGGATGATCACTTGGTCCACCTCTGGAAAGTTTTGGAGGCCCTGCAAAAGGCAGGGCTAACTATCAAGGCTCCAAAGTGCCAGATAGGGCAGGGGAAAGTGGTTTATCTGGGCCACCTGGTAGGTGGGGAACAGATCGCACCACTTCAGGGGAAGATTCAAACCATTATGGACTGGACTCCCCCTACAACTCAGACCCAGGTCAGAGCCTTCTAAGGTCTCATTGGGTATTACAGGAGGTTCATTAAGAACTATGGCTCCATTGCTGCACCTCTTAATGACTTCACCAGTAAAAAAATGCCCAAAAAAGTATTGTGGACTGCTATCTGTCAGAAAGCTTTTGAGGAGCTTAAGCAGGCAATGTGCTCTGCACCTGTCTTAAAGAGCCCAAACTACTCCAAAACAAATCATTGTTCAAAGAGATGCTTCTGAATTAGGGGTAGAGGCTGTACTATCACAACTAAACTCAGAGGGCCAGGATCAACCTGTTGCTTTCATTAGCAGGAGGTTGACCCCCTAGAGAAAAGCATTGGTCTGCCATAGAAAGTGAGGTCTTTGCTGTGGTCTGGGCACTGAAGAAGGTGAGACCCTACTTGTTTGAGACTCACTTCATTGTTCAGACAGACCACAAACCTCTATTATGGCTTAAACAAATGAAAGGTGAAAACCCTAAATTGTTGAGGTGGTCCATTTTCCTACAGGGAATGGACTATACAGTGGAACATAGACCTGGGAGTCCCCACTCCAATGCAGATGGACTCTCCAGATATTTCCACTTAGACAATGAAGACTCATCTGGGCAAGGTTAGCCTTATTGTCCCTTGTTTGGGGGGTTGTGTAGGAAAGTACCATCTTCCTTGTCATGTTGCCCCCATTTTTACCTGTATGTCAGTATGTTTTTGCCTGTCTCACTGGGATCCTGCTGGCCAGGACCCCAGTGCTCATAGTTTATGGCCTAATGTGTGTGTCTGTGTAGTGCTTAACTGTGTCACTGAGGCTCTGCTAATCAGAACCTCAGTGCTTATGCTCTCTCTGCTTTTAAATTTGTCACTCTAGGTTAGTGGCTTCATTTACTAATTTCAATTGGCATACTGGACCCCCCTTATAAGCCCCTAGTATATGGTACCTAGGTACCCAGGGCATTGGGGTTCCAGGAGATCCATATGGGCTGCAGCATTTCTTTTACCACCCATAGGGAGCTCAGACAAACCTTTGCACAGGCCTGCCATTGCAGCCTGCTTGAAATAAACACACACATTATTTCACAGCCATTTTCACTGCACTTAAGTAACTTTTAAGTCACCTATATGCCTAACCATGACATGCTAAAGGTTATGTGCAAAGTTACTAAGTGTGAGGGAACACTTGCACTAGTAAAGGTGCCCCCACATACTTCAGGGCCATTTCCCAGGACTTTGTGAGTGCGGGGATGCCATTACATGCGTGCACTACATATAGGTTAATACCTATATGTAGCTTCACATTGGTAACTCCGAATATGACCATGTAACATGTCTAAGATCATGGAATTGTCCCCCATTCCAAATCTGGTATTGGGGAGCCAATTCCATGCTTCCTGGGGGCTCCATCATGGACCCCCAGTACTGCTAAACCAGCTCTCTGAGGCATGCACTGCAGCTACAGCTGCTGCCACCTCACAGACAGGGTTCTGCCCTCCTGGGGTCTGGGCAGCCAAGTCCCAAAAAGGCAGAACAAAGTATTTTCTCTGAGTCAGAGTATTACACTCTCTCCCTTTGGAAATATGTGTTACAGGCGGGGGAATTGTAGCCTGCCCCAGCCTCTGGAAATGCTTTAAAGGGCACAGATGGTGCCCTCCTTGCATAAGCCAGTCTACACCCGTTCAAGGACCCCTTGTCCCCTGCTCTGGCATGAAACTGGACAAAGGAAAGGGAAGTGACTACTCCCCTGTCCATCACCACCCTAGAGGTGGTGCCCAGAGCTCCTTCAGTGTGTCCCAGACTTCAGCCATCTTGCTTTGCAAGGTGTGGGGGCACTCTGGAGGGCTCTGAGTGGCCAGTGCCAGCAGGTGACATCAGAGACCCCTCCTGATAGGTCCATACCGAATAAGGTAGCCAATCCCCCTCTCAGGGCTATTTAGGGTCTCTCCTGTGGGTTCTCTTCAGATTCTGCTTTCAAGTTTCATTCAGGAATCCTCTGCAACAACTTCATCATCCCCTGACCTCGGATCAACCGCAACCTGCTCCAGAAACCACTGTAACAGCAAAAAAGTATCCACAAGGGATACTTTTCCTCTGTAACTTCAGCTCCAGCCAGCAACCGCAAAAGTTTCCACAGTGTGCACACTCTGAGGACCCCCTGTCTTCATCCTGCACCAGAAGAACCTAAGAAATCTCCCATGGGGTGATGGAGTCACTCCCCTGCTCCAGCAGGCACCTTCTAAGACGACGACCGGTACCCTTGGACTCCTCTCACAGCGACAAGCATGCTCCTAAGGACACAGAGGGTGGACCCCTTTGACATAGACTGTCCTGAGGTCCTGCTGACACAATTTGGAGGAGGTAAGACTTTGCCTTCCCTGAGAGCAATGGGACCGCTGTGTACTGTGTCTTCTTTACCTCCTGAGGCCTCTGTGCACTATTTGAAAAGTTCTTTTATGCACAGCCTGGCCCATGTCCCCAGCACTCCATCCTGTGAAGCTCAACTCGCTCAGTTGTTCTCTGGCGGTGGTGGGGCCTTCCTTTGTTGTCCTGCACCAACTGCGTTTTACACCTTCTTTGTCCCTGTGTCCTGGGACTCCCGTGGGTGCTGCCCGACATACTGAGGGCTCTCTAAAGTGCTGAGAGCTCTCTCCTCCTCCTCACAGAGAGTTGAGGCCCCCAGGTCCCTCCTGGGTCCAGCCAGCGCCATTTTGATGCAAAACACACTTTTGTCATAGCCAAGGCTTTTTGGTGACTTCCAGCATGAAATCACATCTGCATCCATCTTCACATTGTGGGACATCCTTTGCATTATGCAGGAACCTGCTGGCATCTTCCTAGGGTGCATTTCTGCAGTCTTCAACTAACCGTGGACTCTTCTTTTGCACCGTCTTCTGGGTTGGCAGGGGCTCCTGTCCTTCCTGGAACTTCTTTTGACTTCTGGACTTGGTCCCCTTCTTTTGAAGGTCTTCAGATCCAGGAATCCAGCAGTTGCTTTTTGCAGACTTGGTTGGTTACTGCATAATCCCAACTACGAGGTGTAGTGTGTCCTTGGGAAACTTGCAGTACTTTACTCCTGCTTTTCTGGGCTCTGGGGTTCGGTAATTTACTCACCTTTACTGCATTCTTACCATCCCAGCGATTCTGCACACACTACACTTGTCTAGGGGGGAATTTGTGATTCGCATTCCATTTTCTTAGTATATGGTTTGTGTTGCCCCTAGACCTATTTTCTCCCATTGCATTCTATAGCATTTCCTATTGTTTGCATTGTTCTATGACTATTTACTTGTCTAATTTTGGTGTCTAGTGTAAATATTGTGTATAATACTTACCTCCAGAAGGACTATTGTCTCTAAGATATTTTTGGTACTGTGTCACCCAAGTAAATACCTTTATTTTTGGTAACGCTGAGTATTGTCTTTACTTGTGTATAAGTACTGTGTAACTATAAGTGGTATTGTATGAGCTTTGCATGTCTCCTAGTTCAGCTTAAGCTGCTCTGCTATAGCTACCTCTATCAGCCTAAGCTGCTAGAACACTACTATATTTCACTAATAAGGGATAACTGGACCTGATATAAGGTGTAAGTACCCAAGGTACCAACTACAAACCAGGCCATCCTCCTACAGTAGGCCTAATGCCCGCGACAGGAAACGCAACATGGACACATCACATTTTCCCAAAGAAAGCTGACGTGTTTTTTGGAAGTGCCTAGATGTGGATTTGGGCCTCTAGCTCAGCCGGCACCTAGGACAAGCCACCAAACCTGTGCATTTTTAAAATCTAGATACCTAGGGGAATCCAAGATGTGGTGACTTGTGGGGCTCTCACCAGGTTCTGTTACCCAGAATCCTTTGTAAACCTCACAATTTGGCCAAAAACACACTTTTTCCTCAAATTTCGGTGACAGAAAGTTCTTGAATCTGAGAGGAGCCACAAATTTCCTTCCACCCAATATTCCCCCAAGTCTCCCGATAAAAATGATACCTCACTTGTGTGGGTAGGCCTAGCGTCCGTGACAGGAAATGCCCCAAAACACAACATGGACACATCACATTTTCCCAAAGAAAACAGAGCTGTTTTTGGCAAAGTGCCAAGCTGTGGATATAGGCCTCTAGATCAGCTGGCACCTAGGCAAACCTACCAAATCTGTGCCTTTTTGAAAACTAGACACCTATTGGAATCCAGGATGGGGTGACTTGTGGCGTTCTCACCAGGTTCTGTTACCCAGAATCCTTTGCAAACCTCAAAATGTGGCCAAATAAACACTTTTACTCATATTTTGGTGGCAAAAAGTTCTGGAATCTGAGAGGAGCCAGAAATGTCCTTCCACCCAGTGTTCCCTCAATTGTCCCAATAAAAATGGTACCTCACTTGTGTGGGTAGGCCTACTGTCCACGAAAGGAAATGTCCCAAAACACTATGTGGACACATCAAAATTATCAAATACTAAACTACCTGTTTTTGCGGGGGACCTGCGTTTTTGGTCCTGGACTCAGCAGCCATATAGGAAACCTACCAAACCCAAACATTTCTGAAAACTAGACACCCGAGGGAATCCAGGGAGGTGTGACTTGCGTTGATCCCCCAATGTTTTCTTACCCAGAATCCTCAGCAAACCTCATATTTAGCTAAAAAAATCTAATTTTTTCCACATTTCTGTGTGGGATCACCGCACCGGGACATATTTCCTACCACCCAACGCTTCCCTCAGTCTCCCAGTAAAAACAATACCTCACTTGTGTAGGTGGTCCAAGTGTCTGTAACAGGGAAGAACGAAAAACATTTTGAAATTGAAGGGGGGAACCAAAGTGGGTCCAAAAGGGCAGTTTGAAAAAAAAAATTTTTAGGCTAACAAGAGGGGCAACATTTTTATTGGTATAGACGAGACAATGCTGGGCGGTAGGAATTTTGTGGATTCTTGCAGTTTCTGGAAGGTTCCATCACAAAAATGTGGGAAAAATGTGTAATTTCCAGCAAAGTTGGAGGTTTGCAGGGCATTGTGGGTAAGAAAATGGTGTGGGGTGCATGTGAAGCACACCACCCTGGAATCACCCAGATGTTTAGTTTTCAGATGTGTCTAGGTCTTGTGGATTTTTCTACATGGCAGCGTCCCAAAGTGCAAAAAGTGCAGCCCTCACCATTCCAAGTGGGACGATTTTGATAGTTAGCCAAGCTCTCATGGCCCAAATGTAAAACCAAAACCCCAAATAATCAAACGTCCTCTTGCTTGAGATGGGATAAGATGTTTTAGTGTGCGGGGGGAGAGCTGAAAGACGGTTACCCCCTTCAGTTGGGGTGGGGGTATAACCCATACTGGTTGGTAGCGATCACCCCAGTATTTTTTTTTTTAATTCCCTGGCATCAAGTGGGTGTGGATCAGGGGTAAATGCCCCTTCTGCCCGCTGGTAGGCAGAACAACTTTGGCCCCATTTATTTGGGGCAGGAGTATGACCATACCCCCAACCTCTGATTTTGAAAACAAATCTTCCCTAGTCTCTGGTGGGCCTTCTCCCCCCCTTGGGGGCAGATGAGCCTTCCAAAAATAGGCTGATCTGCCCATGGCCAACAGTAATGTGCCCCAATGGGGAGCGACCCTTGCCCAAGGGGCTGCCCCCCAAACAAAAGACACACATAACACACACACCAATCCCTAGTGCCTAAGTGGTTTCTGCCCCCCGCAGGGCAGATCGGCCTAATGAAAATAGGCCGATCTGCCCCCAAGGATAGCAGAAATGGCCTAAAATAAATTTGCCCACCCCCAGGGGAGCGACCCTTGCCTAAGTGGTCACTCTCCTTGTGTGAAATTGGCGCAAAAATAAAATCACCGGGGCCTAGTGGTTTCTGTCCCCCCTTGGGGGAAGATTGGCCTAATAAAAAATAGGCCGATCTGCCCCCAGGGCAGGCAGAAATGGCCTAAAATAAATGTGCCCCCCAGTGGAGCTACCCTTGCCTAAGTGGCCATTCCCCTTGCGTGGAATTGATGCAAAAAAATAAAAATACCTGGTGTCTAGTGTTTTCTGCCCCCCTTGGGTGCAGATTGGCCCACTAAAAATAGACCGATCTGCCTCCAAGGGGGGCAGAAATGGCCTAAAGACAATTTGTCCCCTAGGGGAGCGACCCTTGCCTAAGGGGTGCTTCCCACATATAAAAAAAATAAAATAAACAAAAGGAATCCCTGGAGTCTAGCGTTTTCTGCCCCCGGGGCAGATCAGCCTAGTTACAATAGGCTGATCTGCCCCCAAGGGGACAACAAATTTGCCCCTCCAGGGGAGCGACCCTTGCCTAAGGGATCGCTCCCTTGCAGTGAAACTGACAAAAAAAATCCCTGGTCACAAAATCTAGTGGTTGCTGCCTCCCTTGGAGGCAGATTGCCCTAATACAAATAGGCCAATCTGCCCCAAGGGGGACAGAAATGGCCTAAATACAATTTGCCCCCCAGGGGAGCGACCCTTGCCTAAGGACCCCATTAAAAAAAAAAAAAAAACATTCCTGGTTTCTAGGGGTTCCTGCCCCCCTGGGGGTAGATTGGTCTAATTATAATAGGGCGATCTGCCCCTGAAGGGGCAGAAAAGGCCTAAAAATATTTTGCCCCCCTTGGGAGCGGCCCTTGCCCAAGTGGCCGCTCCCCTTATGTATAAATATAAATTTTAAAAATGTCCCTGGCGTCTAATAGTTTCTGCCCTCTTTGGGGAAAGATTGGCCCAATAAAAATAGGTCGATCTGCCCCCAGGGGGGGGGGGGGGGGCGGAAATGGCCTAAAAGTAATTTTGCCCATTGGGGAGCGACCATTGCCTAAGGGGTTGCTCCCCTTATTCAATAATAAAAAAATATAAAAAATCCCTGGTGTCTAGTGTCATTTCTGCTGTCCGATCAGTCAGCAGAAATGCAGAGAGAGTCATCAAAAGAAAGGAAAGGCCTTTCCTTTCCTTTGATGCCTCTCTCATCCCCTCCACGTGATCGGAGGAGAAATGCTTTTGCATTTCTCCTCCGATCCACACTGGAAGCTCATTCCAGCACAGAGGGGTAGGCCTCTGATGAGGTCAGCGCACAATTGCACGCTGACATCAGACGCCATAGGGTGGGGGTGGAAGAGGAAGCAATTCCCCTCCTGTCCCTGCCCAGGTGAGTTGGGTGCGAGGCCCCTGGTGGGAGCGCTAGCGCTTCCCCCGAGGGCCCCTCCTTGGACGTAACAGTTACATCCTGGGCACCCAAGCAGTGCTGCCCAGGACGTAACTGTTACGTCCAGGGCACCGAGAGGTTAATCTGAAAATATTAATAAGGTGTATATAAACAAAGAAGCAGAATGTAAAACTGAACATTTTAAAAACATTCTGTATAATGTGAAGGAATTTGAAAGTGTTGGATAAAAGTTAAGTTAGTATCCTCAGACTGATTTGTTAATTTGTCGGAGCATAGCTAGTGCATCAAACCAGTTTTAGTATGGACAATGAGTGGCTTCAGTTGAATTTAGACAAGCTCCAACCTTCTGATTAAAATTTGAATGTTTTAAAATATTTTTGTTTGAATTACCTAAAAAATGTAATAATTTGTGTAGTTGTTTGATGAATGCTTGCTTCTGTTTTTTAGTATTTTTTTCGCATTTCAAATCATTGAGAAACCTTTGACGGGAGACCTCCGTTTCCACAAATTAATCAGTGAGGGTCCCTGGATTCAAATAATGATTCAATGAGGGTCCTCAGGTTCCAGTAATGGTTAAGTAGGGGTCTGTAGAAGTCAATAGGTTAAGAACCACTGCTATAGATATTAAGGAATATGGTGTGAGTACACAGGAGATAAAGGGTCACAAGATACACATGATGATGAGTTGGCAGAGAAGGGTCAGGGAGTAAATTCAGCATGGGGTACAGAGAGAGAGAGAGAGAGAAGTCTATTGGTCTATGTAAACAGAAGAGGAGAAGAACAGAAGTCACAATGGGAAGCACTGAGAATAGGGTGCACACTGTGTTTCTAATGTTTGAATTTTTGCAAGAAACGAATAGGGACATTTAGATACCATTTTAGGACCGGTGGCACTATTAAGAGATTCCTATTTATCTGGCAAGTTTCAGGTACCTGCTAGTGTCAAATCTGATGTGAATCCCTATTTTACTTCCTCCATTATGGCTTTTGCCAATAGAAGATCAGATTACCTAAAGAAAACACTAAGGAAGAGAAAAGCACACCACAGGCCCAGTACAACTTCTATCTAGGGCTTCATTGCCAGTACTTTGAAATTCAGGATGGGGAAGCCTTGCGTCACTGAAGGAACCAGAAAGGTAGGTATATCTGTGTGAAAGCACAGCCACTTCTAGACGAATATGACAGCATAGTATTAGTAATATCACAATAATGTAAGGAAGTTACACATGAAATATTACATCTGTGATTTTCATAGTTCTCCATTAAGTTGTGCTATGACAATTATAGAAGAATACTAGGAAACCTCCCATACAGAAAGGAAAGAGGAGAGACAGCAAGCTTCACAGTGGCTCATCAGTAGTAAATGGAACAGAGGAATACAAATATAAGTCTCTAATAGTAAGGTGTCAGTAATGTAAGGGAACAAGAAAAACACAACAAAAATGAAAATCTGGGGATAGTAGTGAGGGACTAAACAATAGGCAGACACCCATGAAGCATCTGTGCAGCAGTGTTGTGCTGTTGTTCCATCCATGGCCAATAAGGTGAGGACCTGTTAACCAAGAATTAACCCCAAGGCATAGCCTGTTGTGTGAATGCTAGATAACTAACTTCAAATACCCAAACGCCACCTTTCAATGTGTACTTCTATGCTCCAGGTCATTAGTTTGTATTTTCCAGAATCTTAGCAAAACTGGAATTGTGTGAGTGGGAACCAGCATGCTATTTGAACCGTCCTTGACCCAATGGGCCTAACAACAGAGATCTATGTGCCATGGGGAGAGCCATCACTGCAGTAACTTTGTTTACAGGACTGAACATTTTAAAGCGATTGCCATTTTTAAATGCCTCCTCAGCAAACTAATTTATATTGAAATACACAATCAAAGCATGAGTTTGCTTTCTGATAATTACCTTCTCTTCCTGCATGTGGGGGTCAAACTACTTGGCGGACACAGGCAGTGGCAATTTGTGACAGTTACCCCATTCTAAATTGGAAGAGATAGCTGTTATTTTTAGATAATGACCAGTTGGTGGGCAGACTGCTAAGTCAGAAGTCACTGAAGGCTTTGACAATATAAACCTGTCACTTTCTCAGATAAATGTGCAGCATGCATTTGAAGGGGGAGAGTGGGAGAACTACTGACTTTTGTCAGTCTTCTTGCGCTGATAAACTCTACATTAGACCTAGAAAGCATAAGATGTGAAGTTGGACAGAATAGTGATTGTGCACAAAGGCGGGAGGAGGAATTTGATAGAATGAGATAGTATAAGTGGATGTGATTTCACAGGGAAGATGAAGTGAGTGCAGTATTTTCAACTGTCATCATCAAGAACATTAGTCAGTGAAGAGCCTCATTATAAGATTCAAGATTCTCTTGGGGGTTGGATTTCTTCCACATGAGTAGCATTGTGAACATTTACATTTCAAGAATGCAAATAGTAGTTGGTATCCAAAGATTTCTGTATGAGAAGGATAGTTTCAGCTTTGCAAGAGATATTTAGAATTAAAAGTGGACCATACAGTATTGATAAAATGGTTGACTGAATTGTAATTTGTCGAGTTGACAGGCTATTGAGCAATTTGTAGAAAGAGGTAGGGAATGTATTTGCAGAGATCTTCTGTTTAAAGATAATTGGTATAGTATTTGGAGCTCTGAAGGTTGTTTCTTGGATTGTCATATATATCATGGGGCAGTTTGAAAGGGAAAAAGTGATACTGAAAGGACTAAACTAGGGATATTAATAAACTAACGAGGTCCTGTTACTTGTAGTAGGGAATAGGTAGATGTCTGAGAGTAAACAGATAAAGCTATTTGTAGAGGCTGGCTTGATCAAGATTCTGTAGGCCAAGACTATAGTCTGTGAGTGCCATGAGGATGGTGCATTGAGGTGCAGAGTTAAGTATGTCATTGATGTTCAAAGAGTCAATCAGTGGCTGTTGTAGGTCTTAAATGTCAGCCACCATCTGAATATGGCAAGGATTCTATTGACAACAAGAACATCAGGTGGCAGATATGACTCTGAGGGAGTGAAGGGTGTAAAAGAGTGAAATCTGTTTGAAAATGATTCCCACACCTGTGGGAATAAAACATGTGCTGTGTTCAGTTTCGAGTGAAGTCGACGGAGTTGTGTTTTGGTCATCCCACATTTTGTAGGGGGCTGTGAAGTTGAGGGGAGAACGTTTGCTGTTACAAAGATGATTTCTTGTGATGATAACAGAGACCTTCTTCCACCAGCAGAATATAGGTGGTCATTATGAACTTGGCGGTTCGGCCCGCCATGCCTGCAGTGGCGGCTAAAGCCACCAGCCGGCATGGCGGGCCGAACCGCCATATAAAGAACAGGGTGACGGCCGCCAGTGGCAGCCGTCACCCTCCGCCATGCTCCCGCCGCCAGGCAGCCTGGTGGCGGGATGAAACACCATCCGCCAGGGTAGCTGCGCTACCCTGCAGATAATGTTTCAAATGCCGCCAGCCTTTTCCTGGCACTTTGCATGGGCAGTGCAGAGGCCCCCGTGCAGGCACCCGGCGCGCATGCCACTGCCTGATTTACGGGCAGTGACATGCACGACAGGTGCTGCTGCACCCGCCACACAACAACACTGGTGGCGCCTCCTCATGCAGCCGCCCTCAATGTTGTGGCCATGTTCCCCGCCAGGCCGGTGGACGGAGACACTGTCTCCGCCCACCGGGCTGGCGGGGACTTCATTATATGGCCGGCGTGTTTTCCAGGAGGCTGGCGGTCGATGGAAAGACCGCCGTGTTCGTAATGAGGGCCTCAGTACTTGCTCCCATTTGAATGTTGAGAGGCAATTAATAGATAAGTACCAGATGTGGTCCTGTCATTTACTTATTGATGGTAAGAGGAGATGCAGGGTGGCTACATTGCTTGTCTGTATCTCTTGAAAGAGCAAAACTTGGCTGTGCCATTAGGCTTCACTGGTAGAAGGGTAATGAAGCACTCAATCTGTATATTGTGTGTAAACTATACCCATGTAAATGTGGCGCATTAAAGACCACAACGTTACAGTGCATCTATGAATAACATAAATGTTATATGTAAACTGCTTTTATGTAATGTTAATCAAATATGTTAATATTTTAGTACCTTAACAAATGACATTGAAAATAATTACTCTTCAGTTGTTGTGTTTAGGAGAATTGGAAGCATAAATGTATAATCAAAATATCCACTTTTAATTCTGTTGTTCAGACTGGAGTTAAAGACTACATGATTTCTGTGTTTAGTTTCAACAGAAAACTTGCTTCCTTTGTATATTATTTTCTTCCCTCTGCAGGTGTGACAGTACCTGTCATCGTAATGAGAAGCACATTATTAAGTATAGACAAGGAAGAATGAGATGGGCTTCCAAGGATGAGAACTAGTAGCACTTTAATAACAAACTCCCCTTCGGGGTTCCTGAACATGAGAGTAATCCAAGGTTGCGCAGATGTGTACTAGAGAGAGAGAAAAGGCTAATTGGATATAATTCACAAAGGTGCCATGTTAGTGGAAATTTCCTTGGTTATGATGTCAGCTACTGGAAAGTTTTGAGAATGATTATAGTGTGATTTTGTTAGACTGAGATTCAGATTCCCTTTTCCCTTTGACTGGAGCAGACCTCTTCTTTTTGTTAGACTAGGGCCCTCATTTTGAATTTGGTGGGCAGCGGAGGACGCCTGGCAAAGTCCCGTATCAGAATGACTGCATATGCAGCCATCCCTTCTATTACGAGTTTCCTGCTGTTTCCGCCCGCTGGCCCAGTGGGAAACACACCACAACATTGACACCAGCTTGTAATAGAGCCGACTGCAATGTTGTGGTGCGTCGGGTGCAACAGCACCCGTCCTGCTTTTCACTGCCCATAATTCGGGCAGTGAAAAGTTTGAGTGGGCTGTCCATGGGGGCTCCTGCACTGCCCATTCCAAGTACATGGGCAGTCCAGGGGCCCTCATGGTGCCCCCGGCAAATCCTTTCTGCCAGCTTTTGCATGGCAGTGGAACCGCCATGCAAAGGCTGGCGGAAACGCGGGTCGTAATCCGGAGGGCAGCACTGCTTGCCGCGCTGCCCTGATGAATTGATACCGCCGGCACCACCAGCCTGTCAGCTGGCGGCAACCTGGTGGTGCCGGCGGTCACACTGTGGTGGCTCCACAGTCATAATATTGCAGTCAGACTGTCCATGTCGGCGGAGGTCCAAGCACCACAGCAAGTCTAGTGGTCCATGGACCGCCAGACTCGTAATGAGGTCCTAAGTGTTTTTACGCTACTCATCTCTCTCTTGACAGAACTTCTACTGATGTTTCTAAATGCTGACATTTTTCCCTAAACTTATACTTAAATATTAGAATAGTCAGGAGTTTAGATCTAACAATTAGGCATGAAAACCTGAGCTTGAACTCAAAGCACCATATGCTTTTTTTTATTTACTGCATTGTTGCCATTGAAATATTGGTCCTTTACATGCTAGTGAAATTTGATGTAGTTTGACGTTTTGATTCTTCTTTGGTGATTCTCCACATTTATAGTATGGTTTTAAGACTCATTTATGTATGTTTAACTCTGAGCCTGTAATAAATCCAAATTTGAACTTAAAGTTTGTCTCTGAGATTGTCTCTGAGATTTTGGGCCTCATTATGAGCCCGCCGCCTGCCAAACTCATCATGCCACCATACTGCCATTGCGGGCTAAATACTGTTGGCCCTATTTTGAGTTTCCCGCTGGGCCGGCGGGTGGAAACAGTGCTTCCCCCCACCGGCCCATCAGGTAACAGGGCCGTGACATTGCAGCCGGCTCGTAATCGAGCCGGCTGCAATGTGGCGGTGCGGCGGGTGCAGCAGCACCCACTGCACATTCCACTGCCCATAATTTGAGCAGTGAAATGCGCAGCAGGGCTGTGCATGAGGGCCTCTGTACTGCCCATGCCAAGTACATGGGCAGTGCATGGGCCATGGGGGCCCCCAACTCCCCTATTCCGCCATGGAAAGGCTGGCGGATGGGGACTCATAATCCCCAGGGCAACATTGGTTGCAGCACTGCCCTGGTGGATTACAAGCATCAGACCCACCGGGACTTCCAGGCTGCAGGCTGGCAGCAGCCTGGTGGTGTCTGCGGTCGGACCGGGGCGGCTCCACCATGGTCATAATAGGGCGGTTGGACCGCCCTGTCTGCAGGGTCGGACCGCCATCGTGAGTGTGGCAGTCCTGAGACCGCCACACTCATAATGAGGGCCTTAATGTGTGACCAAATGGGTTACACTGTTAATTATTGAAGTGAGTAAATGTGTTTTCTCCTTGCCCCTTGGGACTCCTAAAAAGATTGGTCGAACTCAGAAGGTACGACAAATGATCAAATATGGATCACACTCATAAAGCTGATAAGACAAAGGTTCAGATCTGAATCTGGATCACTCTCATAAAGCAAAGGCCGGCTATCTAAATACAGAACAAGTGCATTTAGAGTCTAGTGCATTTACTCTACTTGGATACGGCCACTGGGCTTTGTGATTTGGGTTCAAGAATGTTCACATTCAAGAATATTGAGGAAAACCACAGTATTCTAAATATATTTAAAAAAATATTATTCTGTAGTTAAAATATCGTAGGCCCAAACTCTTTTGTACTATAACCGAGGAACATGAGGGCTGGGCGGAACTAAGAAATATAAAAAGAAAAGAGAATTTTCCTCCTGTGACGAACCATAAAGGTAATGTGCATGCAGACCACTGAGACAGAGGTAATTAAAAAGAAATACAGCTGGGAATTTGAAAAACATGTAAATTCAGGTCTTTCATTTTTAAGCAAGAAAATGAAAGAATTACCATTTCATCCCTTCTGCAATCAGCGTGAGTTCTGAACAGGTATAAAAATTAAAAATATCATATTCACTGAGGGATTTTGTTTTGATAAAAATGAATTTAGAATGTTTTCTGTTGTAGAAAGTCCATGCACTCTTAGAGAAAATATGTTACAAATATTGTGGCTTGCATTAGTGCCATGCACACAAATAGGATCTAATACAAGTATAAAAATGTACTTTGATGGTTTGTAAATGATTTGCCTGCTAACCGTAGAAAATAGGAGCAAATCTATACTTGGCCATTCGGCAAATTTTAATCTGTTGCTAATTTACAAAACATAAACAGATCGAAATGTAATAATGATGATAATTGTATTGTATTGTATTGTAATAGTATTTATATAGCGCTTACTACCCCTGACGAGGCGTCGAAGCGCTTTCCGGCGAATAGCACGCTACTCTGGAGCCCAAAAGGAATTACAGTATAGTATAGGGAAATACGAGTACAGTTTTAGTATTATTATGAGTTAATTTGAGCCGCGGATATGTGAGTTTGTTATTTGGATTGACTGGAGTAATGGAGGGGTGGAGGAGGGAAGAATCCAGAAGTGTTAAATGGGAGTTTATGGTAATAGGATTTAGGCTTGGGATGAGTAAAGGGGGGGGGGTGGAGGAGGGAAGAGTCTGTAGAAAGGGTTAGGGAGATCATAGTAGCAGGTTGAGATAAAGGAGGGAGAATTTAGTGGGGTTGTTTGGGAGATCATGGTAGTAAAGTGAGGTTTGGGTGAGTTAGATGTGGAAGAGGAGGGAAGAGCTTAGGTAGGTTTATTTAGGAGATGGAAGTAGTAGAATGGATTTGGGATGAGTCAAAGTGGGAATGGAGATTGATAGAGACGACATGTGGTGGTGGGTAGACAAAGTGTGACATAAAATGAGAGCAGGGATTCATAAGTATCTAATATAACAACTTATCTAGGAGCTATGCAATGACCTATGAACATATTAAGAATTGAATAACATATATATATATATATATATATATATATATATATATATATACACACACACGCATATACACACACACACGAATATACACACACACGAATACACACATGCACACATGTACATATTTAAACCATGAGTAAATATACATTAGTTAAACAGGTTTTAAGAGTATGTGTGTAGTTTATTGTTATGACATAGTAGCGATACATATTTTCTAAAGAACTATAGTATACACATAATCAGATAAAAAATATTTATCAACATAGGCATATGGAGTCCATAGCTGTTTGAATATGGTGGTTATGAAGGAAAGAGCCAACTCTTAAGTAGTTTTCTGAAGACAAGATTGTTATCTGTGGCTCTGTAGGTGTGTTAAATATTTTAACACTCTTGTATCCTTAGTTTTTTTCTTTAATAAGCCTCTTTTAAGACAATATAAGGAGTATTGATTCCACTTAGCAATGTGGCACTTTCTTGTTTGCTTTCAATCGTCTAAGAACAACCACTATATTCTCTGGTATTTTTAGATGACCAAATTCTAAGTCTTCAGGAGCCAGTCTGCCAGGCTTAAAGGCTCTGGTTCTGGGTGTAGCACACTTCCTTCTTCCATTGACAACAGGTCTTGTTATATTGGTAGTTTTAGAATGTTCCCTTGTGCCATTTCCATCAGCTCTGTAAACCAAGTCTGTCTTGCCTACTGAGGGGCAATTAGTATAAGTGTCATCTTGCTTCTCCTGCATTTCTTGATCACCCTGTGTTACAGTGGTATCAGCAGAAAAGCATATGCAAATATCCCCGGCCAGTCTATCGACAGGGCATTCCCTAGGGCTTGATGGTATGGTTTTCTGGAAGCAATATTTTGGCATTTTGCCTTCCCTAGGGTTGCAAATAGATCTATTTTTGGAGTTCCCCACCTCCTGAAAATGTTTTTGAATACTATTTTATTGCGTTCCTCTTTGTGAGAGCATGATGTTTGTCTGCTCCGCCTGTTCACTGTTATAAGAGACCATAGTGTCTGGGAGGACGAGCAACAATGAAATTAACTTTACACTACTTCAACGTCCATCTTTTCCCTACATGTGAGTAGATTCGGCAACAAGAGAAAGTACGGAACCTGACAGATCCAAGTGTACCAGGTCTGTAAATACTGCCAGAAGTAGCTGCATGGTAGAGCCCACTAATTACTGCCAGTAGTTGCTGCATGATAGCATCACTAATTATTTTAAATCACTACGGTCATCGTTGGCAGCAGCCTATGTGATCTCGATAGGAAAACAAACAATGAATTCTTCATTGAATCAGGTAACCAACCTTGCTCAAGGGACCTAGCACGGGCCTCAAATAACTTATCTAAGAGTATTTTAGAACATGTGTGGTAAAAATCCACAAGGATTCCATCCAACCTCGTAGCCCTTTCCTCTCCTCATACTTTTGAGTGAGGACTCTAACATCTGTTTAGTCAAGTGTTTATAAAATATTTGCCTGCGTTGGGGGATAGTTTCTGCAGCGCTGTTCTTTCTAGGTAAAGCTAAGGAGCATTTGTCTGTTTGGTGGTCCCTGGCTAGAATATAGGGTGTGTAAATCATTTGTGAAAACTATTACTGGGTAATTGTATACACTGTATAGTTCTACTTTGGTCACTGGATTTCCTGCACCAATGTAATATGAGCGCTGTGATCACTAAAATGTGTGAGTATTATGTTTTTGTAATTATTTAGTTCACATACATTCTAAGACACAGGCCTTCATTTTGAGTTTGGCTGGTGACCTGGTGTGCTGGGACCAGGGATTTGGGAGCAGAGGTAATAAGCCCGCTGTTCTGGCAGACTACAGCCACCATATTTATAGCCCCCTCGCCTCCCTGGCAGAGATTTCTGTGCCTTCAGAGGAGTTGCTTCCCTAGTGCCTCCTCTCAAGGCACAGAAGGTTAGTAGCTGTGTAACATCCATATTTTATGACGCAACTCAGAAAAACCAGAGGCCCAAAGAATCTACCCATCGATTATTCTGAAACTAACATTTCACCAATCCCCATTTGTTAGACCAGACAGCCTTAGGGTGGTCACCTCTAACTTTTTGCCTGCCTCCCTCCAATTTTTAAGTACTGTTTTTGCTGGTTTTCAGACTCTGTGCACTTTACCACTGCTGACCAGTGCAAAAGTGCATATGCTCTCTCCCTTTAAACATGGTAACATTGGATCATATGGAATACAGAGATAGTGGCTATGCAACTGGTTCACACTTCCCACGTGTATATTGTAGGAAAGTACCATCTTGCCTGGCATGTTACCCCCATATTTCACTGTATATATGTTGTTTTAGTTGTATGTGTCACTGGGACCCTGCCAGCCAGGGCCCCAGTGCTCATAAGTGTGCCCTGTATGTGTTACCTGTGTTATGACTAACTGTCTCACTGAGGCTCTGCTAATCAGAACCTCAGTGGTTATGCTCTCTCATTTCTTTCCAAATTGTCACTAACAGGCTAGTGACCAATTTTACCAATTTACATTGGCATACTGGAACACCCTTATAATTCCCTAGTATATGGTACTGAGGTACCCCGGGTATTGGGGTTCCAGGAGATCCCTATGGGCTGCAGCAGTTCTTTTGCCACCCATAGGGAGCTCTGACAATTCTTACTCAGGCCTGCCACTGCAGCCTGAGTGAAATAACGTCCACGTTATTTCACAGCCATTTACCACTGCACTTAAGTAACTTATAAGTCACCTATATGTCTAACCTTTATCTAGTAAAGGTTGGGTGCTAAGTTACTTAGTGTGTGGGCACCCTGGCACTAGCCAAGGTGCCCCCACATTGTTCAGGGCAAATTCCCCGGACTTTGTGAGTGCGGGGACACCATTACACGTGTGCACTATACATAGGTCACTACCTATGTATAGCTTCACAATGGTAACTCCGAACATGGCCATGTAACATGTCTAAGATCATGGAATTGCCCCCCCAATGCCATCCTGGTATTGGGGAGACAATCCCATGATCCCCCGGGTCTCTAGCACAGACCCAGGTACTGCCAAACTGCTTTCCTGGGGTGTCACTGCAGCTGCTGCTGCTGCTGCCGCCAACCCCTCAGACAGGTTTCTGCCCTCCTGGGGTCCAGCCAGGCTTGGACCAGGAAGGCAGAGCAAAGGACTTCCTCAGAGAGAGGGTGTTACACCCTCTCCCTTTGGAAAAAGGTGTCAGGGCTGGGGAGGAGTAGCCTCCCCCAGCCTCTGGAAATGCTTTGATGGGCACAGATGGTGCCCATCTCTGCATAAGCCAGTCTACACCAGTTCAGGGATCCCCCAGCCCTCCTGTGGCGCGAAACTGGACAAAGGAAAGGGGAGTGACCACTCCCCTGACCTGCACCTCCCCTGGGAGGTGCCCAGAGCTCCTCCAGTGTGCTCCAGACCTCTGCCATCTTGGAAACAGAGGTGCTGCTGGCACACTGGACTGCTCTGAGTGGCCAGGGCCAGCAGGTGACGTCAGAGACTCCTTCTGATAGGCTCCTCCATGTGTTGCTAGCCTAGCCTCTCTCCTAAGTAGCCAAACCTCCTTTTCTGGCTATTTAGGGTCTCTGCTTTGGGGAATTCTTTAGATAACGAATGCAAGAGCTCATCAGAGTTCCTCTGCATCTCTCTCTTCACCTTCTGCCAAGGAATCAACTGCTGACCGCGCTGGAAGCCTGCAAAACTGCAACAAAGTAGCAAAGACGACTACTGCGACCTTGTAACGCTGATCCTGCCACCTTCTCGACTGTTTTCCTGGTGGTGCATGCTGTGGGGGTAGTCTGCCTCCTCTCTGCACTAGAAGCTCCGAAGAAATCTCCCGTGGGTCGACGGAATCTTCCCCCCGCAACCGCAGGCACCAAAGAACTGCATCACCGGTCCTCTGGGTCTCCTCTCAGCACGACGAGCGAGGTCCCTTGAACTCAGCAACTCTGTCCAAGTGACTCCCACAGTCCAGTGACTCTTCAGTCCAAGTTTGGTGGAGGTAAGTCATTGCCTCCCCACGCTAGACTGCATTGCTGGGTACCGCGTGATTTGAAGCTGCTCCGGCTCCTGTGCACTCTTCCAGGATTTCCTTTGTGCACAGCCAAGCCTGGGTCCCGGCACTCCAACCTGCAGTGCACGACCTCCTGAGTTGTCCTCCGGCGTCGTGGGACCTTCTTTTGTGACTTCGGGTGAGCTCCGGTTCACTCCACTTCGTAGTGCCTGTTCCGGCACTTCTGCGGGTGCTGCTTGCTTCTGAGTGGGCTCTTTG
The DNA here is from genome assembly GCF_031143425.1 of Pleurodeles waltl. Classification (NCBI taxonomy): domain Eukaryota; kingdom Metazoa; phylum Chordata; class Amphibia; order Caudata; family Salamandridae; genus Pleurodeles; species Pleurodeles waltl. The sequence goes on from NC_090442.1 coordinate 525,831,381, forward strand.
TCTTGCTGGGCGCCCCCTTTGTCTCCTCACGCAATTGGCGACATCCTGGTCCCTCCTGGGCCACAGCAGCATCCAAAAACCCTAACAGCGACCCTTGCAGCTAGCAAGGCTTGTTTGCGGTCTTTCTCCACAAAAACACCTCTGCAAGCTTCTTCACGACGTGGGACATCCATCCTCCAAAGGGGAAGTTTCTAGCCCTCTTCGTTCTTGCAGAATCCTCAGCTTCTACCATCCGGTGGCAGCTTCTTTGCACCCACAGCTGACATTTCCTGGGCCTCTGCCCACTCCCTACTTGATCGTGACTCTTGGACTTGGTCCCCTTGTTCCACTTGATCGTGACTCTTGGACTTGGTCCCCTTATTCCACAGGTACTCTCGTCTGGAAATCCATTGTTGTTGCATTGCTGGTGTTGGTCTTTCTTGCAGAATTCCCCTATCACGAATTCTGTGCTCTCTGGGTAACTTAGGTGCACTTTGCACCCACTTTTCAGGGTCTTGGGGCGGGCTATTTTTCTAACCCCCACTGTTTTCTTACAGTCCCAGCGACCCTCTACAAGCTCACATAGGTTTGGGGTCCAGTCGTGGTTCGCATTCCACTTCTAGGGTATATGGTTTGTGTTGCCCCTATACCTATGTGCTCCCATTGCAATCTATTGTGACTATAAATTGCTTGCACTGTTTTCTATTGCTATTACTGCATAATTTTGGTATTGTGTACATATATCTTGTGTATATTTGCTATCCTCATACTGAGGATACTCACTGAGATACTTTTGGCATATTGTCATAAAAATAAAGTACCTTTATTTTTAGTATATCTGTGTATTGTGTTTTCTTATGATATTGTGCATATGACACCAGTGGTATAGTGGGAGCTTTGCATGTCTCCTAGTTCAGCCTCAGCTGCTCTGCTAAGCTACCATTTTCTATCAGCCTAAGCTGCTAGACACCTCTTCTACACTAATAAGGCATAACTGGACCTGGTGCAGAGTGTACTAGCTATTACTTGAGTGTAGCCTGTACTATCCTCTTGTGGTGAAGGCTTAGAGGGCAAGCAATCTGCATTATTGTCTGGAATGGGGTCTGTATCATAAAGATCCCATGGATCCACATTGTCCTGTTTCAAATCAAAAGAGTGCGATGGTGATTGCATAGGTGTAGGACTGGTAGGAGGAGAGATATGTAGATGTGGCGAGTGAGGAGGAGACTGAGGAGGAAAAAATTGAGGAGGTGGAGGTCTCGCCTTTGTTTTTGGCACTTAAGCTGGAGGCTGTGTAGTGTCCAACTCCTCCTGAAAGGCTAATTTCCCCTTTGGTTTTGGAGGAGGTGCAGTTAAAATCCTGCCAGTTTCTTTATGGATATGTATCCTGGCTTGCCTTTCTTTCATCCATTGCTTCCATGATTGGTTGCATCTGTGTGTCCTCCTCAGTAGATTTTTGTCTTTCTCTAAGGGCTTTTGAAAGTCCATGCTCCTCAGTATAACTAGTTTTTTTCAGCTCCAAAGCTGGCTTCTTCGGTATCGAAAAAGATGGGGTTGAAGATGGTCTCGGCTCCGAAAATGATTTTCGAGATTTAGACTTGGAAGAGCGGTGTTTGCTCGGTTCGGAGACGGTGCTTCGGCTCGAGTCCGATGGCTTCGGAGGGGTGGCCTTCTTCGGTGCTGAGCTGGTGGGTTGGTCACTGAGCGTTTTCTTTCGGGTCGAGCCATGGCCTTCCGCAGTGGCGTCCCCAAGGCCTTATGTTTGGGCTTAGATGACACAGGGGCAGGTGTACTCATGTGCTGTCCTGCCGTGACTGGTCTGTCCTCCTCAGAATCCTGGTCGGAGTCAGATTCTCGAACGGAGACTGCGGTCTGCATGATTTCTTCCTCTTTGATGTCGAGATGTTCAGTGCTTTTTGATGCCATCTACAGTCTCCGTGCTCTTGGTTCCCGGAGTGTATTTTTCGACTGGAAGGATCTGCAGGCCTTGCAATTTTCTTCCTGATGGTTGGGGGAAAGGCAGAGATTACAGACGAGGTGTTGTTTCATATAAGGGAATTTAGCGTGGCACCGAGGACAGAATCGGAATGGAGTCTGATCCATGAGGCTTCCACGCGGTCGGCCCGACCAGGCCCAAGTTGGGCACGCGCTCCTGAAAGGGCGATTAAAGATGTGTGTTTCAACGGTACGGAAGTGTCTCTCAAAGGTGTAACGCAATCTAAACAATACCGACGAACAATGAAGAGTTTTCAAGCTTTTCCAAATCAAACTATCGGAGTGAAAGGAAACACGTCCGAACCGGATGGTGGAAAGAAAACAATCTAACATGGAGTCGATGCCCATGCGCAATGGAGCCGAAGAGGAGGAGTCACTCGATCATGTGACTCGAAAACACTTCTTTGAAGAAAAACAACTTGTAACACTCCGAGCCCAACATTAGATGGCAGACGTATGCATAGGATGTGTATCTGCTGCTACACATGCCATTGTACATACTGATTACCTGTATTAAACCCGGAAGAGCCATGAAACAACTATGTTACTGTACATGAACTTCGAACCATACCCAAAAAAATAATCATCCCGTGGCTGCAGGTGGTGAATGCCCCTCTCGGTATGTGTGTGCAAATGTTCCTGTTCCATACATAAATTAGGCACATAGAGCATGTTATTGTGCAATTAGCTCAAGAAAATTAAGATGCACATCAACTTCACCCTTACTCACATCGCACATGTTAAAACTGAATATCAATGACCACCGTTATTAAGAGCATTGGTGATGGGCAAGCTGGGGGCTGCGTCAGGAGCTCCGGTCATGCTCCATGGCTAATTCGAGGCATCAGAGGCATCGGAAGAGAAGCGGGTAGTTAGAGGATGCATTATGGGAACCATCTGGCTGTTTGGCTCCTGTTTTTAGCTCCTGTGAGTTCGGAGGGAGCGTCTTCACAGGAGTAGAGGCACAATGGGCGATAAAGCGCAAAGGATTTCACAAGACTGTTTTGGCACCCAGAGGAGCCCTTGAACCCCCGTCCCCCAGCCTCAGAATCTGAATTAGTTTTTAATTTGGAATTGCAACAAGAAATCCTGAAAGCAACTTGAACCTTAACAATAAAGACCAGGCAGGAGTGAGTGAACCGCACCAATCAAACATTGTACAGCAGTAAGTAGACGGGGCGAGGTATCATGAAAAGCGCCAAAATCGAGTACCCCCCCAGAGAGGTTGGCATTAGGCCCTCTATAAGGGTCAGCACCAGTTTAGTGTGCTACGGAAGCGGGAAACACCCGGAAGAACGAGTCCGGAACCACAAGGTTGTGAAAAACGAAAGCGAAACGACGCTCTAGTTTTTCATGACTCCCTGGTTTTGGTACCTGAACCACACATGTCTGAACAATGTACATGCGTGGTTAAGGTACAGAATGGAGTCGGAGTGGACGCAGTGAAGGAGGAGGTAGGTTGGGCTGGGGCTGTTTTTGGGGGGCTGGGGGTGATTAGGGTTTGGGGAGCAGGGTTTAGGTTTTAGGGGTGTGGGGACTCGGGGTATTTTTAGTTTTTGGGGTGGGGAGGGGGCTGGGGGTGATTAGGGTTTGGGGGGTCAGGGTTTAGGTTTAAGGGGTGGGGTGGGGGGCTGGGGTGGAAGCATGCTGGGTCGTGAATGCTGATTGGTAATGCCTTTAACAGGAATGCGTTTACAATGCTAAAATCATTGTAAACGCATTAGTGGTAAAGGCATTAGTGTTTAGAACTAGGTCGTTGTTCCGACCTCGTTGTTGAGCCACGGGTGGTTTATGCATCCGTGGTTCCGACATATAACCTACGGAAGCGGCATACATAGGTGTGGGTGTGGTTTGAGGCATCTTAGCAGGTGCAAATATGCAAATAAGGGGGGGCCCTGTTATACATTGTGGTGAAATATACACAATATAATGAAAATGATTACGAGAGAATCAAAGCTTAAGGCATGCTCGGCTAGTAGGAAAATATTAAGGTGGTGTGAAATTTGAAGGTCAACCATCCCTCTTCAGTGGATAAAAGTTCCAGCCCAGGCTCAATCTTTTCAGTGGTACAACCCCCATCTCAAACACCTCCTTCTTCCTTCACTTCTCAAGCAATTTCTAAAGCAAATAATGCAGTCTTGGAACCCGAGTACAATAAGCTAGTAATTGGTAGCCAGACAAGGGGCAACCTACAGATCCTAATGGATAACCTTAGCTTGCCACAGTACTCGTGCCTTCCTGAGCAGATGAAGCGCAGGCTTGTAAGTACTCAGCAAAATAGGAATGGGCAACTACAGATTTATCTGCTATTTACCTCGGCCGGATCCAAGGATCTTAAAGAACCCCCTAAACTAGCACTTCCAGTGGAGCACTTAACAGACGGGGTGCAGGCCAGATGTAACTCAGTACCTATTCCGCAATCTCCATTGCCCTATAATCTACTGAATACTCCGCGATAATCAGACCCTTATATTTCTGCTGGGTCAACAGATTCTACACCCCCCTTAGTCTCAATCCAAATGGGGGCTACAGCAGAGCATCTGGAATTTGTTTAAATAGCGGGAAATATGGGCTGTTTGTCTTGTTCAGGTCTTGGGCACTCCGGGTTGGCTCTCCAGAACCAGAAGGGAGGCAAACAAGTGGGAGAAGGCTCTACATCTACAGATTGCCTGCTTCTTCAGATTCTTAGTGAACTTAAAGCTGTAAAATTGTCACAGGAAGAGGCAAATCGAAAGGCGGAAGCCCATATCAGTCTCTTAAACAACAACATGTATCAATTGAATACTTTTTCAAGGAAGCTGAACAATGGATGTCAGATTTAGAAGATGGTGGATCACATATGGAATCACTTTCCAATACCAGGCTGAATTGGCCGATTTGCAGATCCAGGTGGACGATGCTAAAAATCGATCTCGCCACTCTGACTTCAGATTCACAGGGATAACAGAATGGCAAGAGAATGGTCAGACGGTTATTAAATTAATCTCAGATCTGATAAAAGAATATGTTTCAATAGAGCCAGCTGACAGCAAGACAGATCTTACCATCACACGTGCCCAACAAGTTCCAACAGTCCAGCCCCACAGAGCAAAATATCCACGAACCATAGTGGTCAAAAGGATTACTCATTTAAAATCTTCTCTGACATATACGCACTTGCAGCACGGAGACGCAGAGAGTTCAAAGAGCTGATTCCAGATTTTCAGAAAGTGGGGGCACCAGCCAGTCTGGTCCAACAATCAAAACTGAAAGTTCTATTCATGGAATGGGCTAATATATTCCATATGGTGGAGGAGGCAAAAGCTCTCCTGAATTCCATACAGAAGGCAGATGGGAGGGAGTTGTAGTATCATTACATTTGGGGATTAAATGGCTAAGTAGACAGGTATCACCTGTTTGTGAGGGGATGGGAGGTGGGGTTTGGTGGTTTTGGGGGGCCAGACAGAAAATGGCTCTCAGGGTGACATTGGGAAATTTAAACATTCTGTGTACACTGTGGTACTAGAATTGTGAATTTAAATTTTCTGGTGAAGGGAAACCGGCAGGTCAAATGTCTATAGTTTACTAGCTTAGAAAATGGGAAAGACGACGATGCCTCCTGGATGTCTGGCCATCAACGGTGACAAGTCAAGGGACCACTTTAGGGGTAGTGGGGTGGGGTAGAGTAGGAGGCTAGTAGAGGACCACTTGGTGGGATTAAGGGAGGGGAGTGTTCTGAGAGTCCCTAGACAGGAGGGCCTCAGTTCTAGATCACTCAGGGATGGAGCTAAGGTATTGGGGTTGGGCCGGGGTTCAGGGGGGCAGTACATGGGGGGTAAAAGGTTGAGAAAATTCAGGTATGCACAAGAGGTAGCAGGCACTAGGATAGGCTGGATTAGGTCTAACAACAGGCTAATTAAAGGTCATGGTAAAACTTAATTCATTCAACCCCGAAGTCCTTTTATTTCAAGAAACCCATCTAAAAAGTAATGATCACACAGTATACATTCAAAAACAGTATTCAGTAGCTCTATTTGCATCTTCTGGGCTGGCAATAAGAGGGGTGGCAATATACTTAAGAAGTAGAGTTGATTGGACTATAAAAGTGGTTATTAGATACCCCAAAGGGATACGGCTCTGGATAAAGGTACTACTATCAGGAACTCAAATTAATCTGGTCAATTACTATGGGCCACTCATATATGAAGTAGAGCCATTAGTACAACTTTATTATATTACAATGAATGCCACAGGCCTCTTTCTTATTGAAGGAGATTTTAATTATATTCAAGATAAGATACCTCAAACCGGGGGAAGATATAACTAAAACCTAAAACAAAGAGAATTATGAATACAATAAAAAAACATTTTCAGGTTATAGATCCTTGGCGAGAAGAGCATCCTGCAGCCACCCAATATACTTGCTTTTCACATCACTATAAAACAGCTTCACTAATAGATTTTCTTTCTAGTCTCTCGTACATTGAAGGCTGATGGTTCATTTACAATGGCAAATGATTTTTCTGATCACTCAGCAGTCACGGTGGCAATAGAGTTAGAGGCACTTAGCAAGGAGGTATCCAGATGGCTGTTGGAAAGATCCTTACTTAGCAATCACAAGTGGGTTACAGACATGAGAAAATTCATACAGGAGTTCTGTCATTTAAATCAGTATACTGCATCTTTGTTTGACTTATGGGAGGCTGCAGCTAGGAGTTATAATATCTCTTTCAAAGCATCTCAGAATCAGCAGCGAGAGCTTGAATTTAAAAAGCTTCAGATGGTTATAGATCAGGTCACAGATGATTGTATGAAAGCAGGGGGACAGGACGAGGCAAGACACAATTTAGCTTGAACTAAGGGTAATTTAAAAGATATTTTTATCCTCGAGGAAGTAGCTAGCTCAAGGGCTTATCAGCAACAGGTATATGAGGAAAGTCAACAAATAGGTAAATACTTGATTTGGACTACTCTTATAAAGCAGGAAAAATAGACAATACATCAAATTCAGGATCCGGTGACAAGTTCAATTGTTACGCAGGTTGAGGCTATTGTCCGGGTATTTATGTTGCATTACTCCAGAATTTATGAGTTTATTTAGTCAGTTTTACCATCACAGATACTGCAGTATTATAAGCTAAATGCGCTACCAAGAATGCCATTATTCATTCAAAAAGATATAGCACAGAAGATTACGTCCTCTGAAATAAAGGAAGCTCTTCAGAAAATGCCACGTGCAAAAGCATGTGGTGGTGATGGCTTTCCTATAAAATTAAAAAATATCTTCAGTGGAGGAGGTAGTACCTTTTCTAACAGAATTATACAATGCAATACTTGAGGGTGAAGAAATATCCTCAAAATTTAAAGAATCAATATTAGTGAGTTTGGAAAAAAAAGATACAAATCTGCGGAAGCCAGATTCATATTGCTCAATCAGCCTGCACAATGCAGATTACAAAATCTTGACAAAGGTCTCGGCTACTAGGATCATATCGGCTGCTCAACAATTAATACATTGAGATCAAAATGGCTTTGTAACTAACATACTGATGGCATCCAATACAATTGTTTTAATACAGGTAGTACAGTATTTTTTGGTCAATACAGTGCCTGCGGTAATGGTAATGTTAGACGCAGAGAAAGCCTTTGATCTAGTGAACTGGGAAGCTTTAGCATATAGCTTGACCAAATTCGGTTTCCCTTCACAATTCACGTCGATGATAAGAGCGCTATATCAGGGTGCTCATGCCAGAATTGTCATCAACTCAAAGGTTAGAGGTACAATCCAGATCAAAAGGGGCACTAGACAGGGCTGTCCCCTATCACCTCTGGCTGATATAGTTCGCAGCTCGAAGGGAAATTTTGACACCTATAGCAGCCATGTCTAAAATAAAGCTTTTTGATATTATTTTATATCTAAAACAAGAGGTTGATAACATACAAAGAGTTCTGGATAGAATTAATGAGTTTACTCAAATAGGGGGCTACAAGATTAACAAAAGTAAAACAGGGCTTCTCTATTTTAATGCAGGAATAGAGAATCTGTCTCCCTGTTTGCAGCAGCAAGATAACTCGTCCAAACCCATTAGATATTAGAAATTTTTGTTATGAAGAATTATGGCCATTTGTTTAACCTAAATTATGTCACAATGCTAAAAAAAAGTACAAGCACTTTTGGAAAGATGGATGGTTCTCCCGTTGACTTAGATAGGGGGAGTTTCCCTAATCAAGATGCTTCCACTTTTTCTTTTTTTATTCAATAATGTACCAATAAGAATAAATAGCTCCTATTTTCGCAAATTGGTTTCCATGGTACGAGGTTTTATATGGAGGAAAAAAAAACACGGGTAAAGGCCCTCAATCGTGCAGCTGAACAAAACCCAAGGAGTCTTGGCACTTCCTAATTTTCAAATTTATTATCAGACAGCATTGCAGGATACATTGGCACCTTATTTGGATAGAAAAGATGCCCTGGAAATATTTTTGGTCGATGGAATGATTGCAGAATCAGCAATAAGTCTCCCAGCGTTTATTAAAACCACCAGTCTTCCAAAAAAAACTCAATATAATATATCCGTGATCTCATAAAGAGAGCAGTTATTTTAAGTAAAACATATCAGATGCCACCATGCTATATCTATCTAAAACTACAAGAGTGTAACTATTTTGGTCTCTCTGATGCTGCGATAGCCTCGTGGAATAGTACAGGTTTTAAAGGGATGAGTGATTTCCTAAAAAGAGGTACATATGTAACTTGGGAGGAGGTCTCAATAAGGGTGGAGAATAAGGGAAATAGACTCTTTTTGAGTTTTTTCAGATCTCCCATTTCCTATGTACTGATATACCAATAACAAGTATACAAGAACACAACATGGAGGGCTCTAATTAGGAGTAAGTTAGTTGGTATAGTAACAGTTATAGATTGTTAATAGATCACTCAGCCTGCAAATTAATTGCATATTTTAGGGAAAACATTTTCAAAACAACACAATGCGTAATGTCAAAAGAAGATTGGAGAATAATCTCAGAATTAGGGTATAAATCCTTGAGGGCAGCCAAGTATAAAAGAATGTCTTTCCTCTCCCGATGAATGGTATATTACACTCCTGAGGTGATTCATAGAATATTCCCATCAATTCCAGATCTATGTTTTCGTTGCCATTAGGAGCAGAAGGTGAATTTGCGCCATATTTTTTCAGACTGCCCCAAATTAACAACCTTCTGGTTGGAGATAAACAACGCAATAAATCATAGTTCGACTTCTCAGATTGAGGTAGAGCCAAGCTTAGTTCTGTTTAGAGTATTTAAAAAATCAGGGGAACTAGCCAAATGTGAACAATATTTTCTTGCTATTGCTTTCGCATTAGCTCGATCGCTAATACTGCAACATTGGTGGACTCAAACGGTTCCTCCACCACAGAACTAGTGGTATAAAATGCTAGGAACTAAAAAATACGAGGAAGTGTATACAAAAAGAGTTGGGAGTATAAAAAGGTTTTGCTGTCATATGGCAGCATTTTACAGAGTGGTAAGCCAATACAAAGCTATGCAACTAAGAAGAATACCAGGAGTCGAAGTAGGAGTTGTTCATCAAGACAAGTGCAATGTCCGTCAATACTATGTAAACATTACGTATAATGATTAGCTAAACAAGGTAATTCTTTCAAATCAGAAGGATAGATTAAAGGGCTGCCACAATTGTAATGCTGATTCTGTGGTTAAGACAAACGCAATGAGTGAGGATTCTATACAATATGATTAATCGACTTATATAAAGGGATAAGCACAAGTCATAACGATGCGTTCAGCCTATGTAATGAATTGCTATTATTGAATGCTACCTATGTATAGCTTTTTCCTGTAATATTTATACCTGAAACAATAAAAAAAAGAACATTAGTAATGATGGAGGCATGTGCCTGCCTTTCGCACCGTGATCCATTCTGTATATGGCACTGGAAGACCTTCATGTACTGATGTTTGAATACACACCTCTGCCCAGTAGTGCATGATTGGCCCGTTGACTTTTTAAGCGTAAGATGTATGACAAAAACATAGGCTGGAGAACAAGAAAAAAAACACACACAAAATAAGAAAAATGACAATGAGGACAATGAATAATAAAAAAAAAAATTATGGATTACTGAGGTGTTGGGGAGACTAAGAGGGCGACACGTGCTAGAGCCCAGCAATTTATCATTGACGGTTTTTAGAATGTAAAGATGGGCAAAAAGAAAAGAGACAGAATTTTAGGACTCTTTTTTTGTTATCAGGATTGGTTTTGTAAGCCCTACGTGCTGTGAGTAAAATTGTGGTTTTAACAGTCAGCATTTTCCTTACCTAAGTGTCTTCTTGGGACTTGAGGTTAGACATTTTGGCAATAGATGCCCTATGGAGGTTAGCGGTAGGGATTTTTATTTTAGCTGGTTGGCCTTCGTGCAACGAGTGAGAGAAGGTGCTCGAGGAGGCTTCTTAGCACTTCGTTTTTTTAAGACTGGGTGCTATGTGGACAGCCACGCATGGATTTTTAAAAAACTTTAACTCTTTATAACCAGAACTTATTGTATGGTGTTTAACGTCCTTTCTCCCAGTAAGTGAAATCTGTTCTTGTTCTTGGATAATACAATGAAGAACGAAGTAATCCATTCCTCATGACACAAAATAGCTACAGAGAGAGTATTAGGAGTGAAAGGAGACTAACCATTATCCATGAATAGTACCAACCGTGTAACATATGATGTCTTAAGAGGTGTAACCAACAGTAAGTGAGAGGAGGATCTAGGATTGCTCTTGACATGTAGTAAGTCAATCAGGAAGAGTCTGTACTTTCTCTTGCTACACTGTTCACCATTCCTTCAGTTTTTTGTCATGAGTCTGTACATTCTGATCGTAGTCCAGTTAGAAAATATTAGTTATTTCTCTGGTTTCAGTAAAGCAATATTGTTTCTGTTGAGTGCTCCAACTTTTCAAATGGTTTGATATATAAATGCTGAGCTGCAACGCACATCAAGAGGTTTTTTGCACTGCACAGTTGTATTTGTAGTCTGTGATATGCTGTCACCTCATTTTGCTTCCACGGTTTCCTTTTGTGAATCATTAACAGATTCTAGGCACTTTGATTTATTGCTGCGGTTCTAGAATTCAATCAGGCTATACCAAATCAAATCAAACCAGGGTTTATAAAGCTCAACCACTCACCCGTACGAGGCTCAAGGCACTAAGGGGGTTTGTCCTCTGAGCTTCAGTTGAAGAGCCCGGTTTTAAGGTCCTTCCTGAATTGAGGTAGCGACGATGACTGCCTAAGGTGCAGGGTGTTCCAGCTCTTTGCTGTGAGGTAGGTGAAGGATCTTCCACCAGCTGAGGCCTTCCATATGCAGGGTACGGTGGCTAGTGTTTTTTGGTTGGAGCAGCAGGGTGGGGGAGCAGAAGGTGATGTGGTGGTAGGGGTAGGCGGTTCCTAGGTCATTGAGGGCCTTGTAAGCATGGACGAGGAGCTTGAAGTTAATTCTTTTCTCGATGGGAAGCCAGTGGAGGCCTCTTGGGTGATTGGAGATATGTTTGCAGCGGGGAATGTCCAGGATGAGTCTGGCAGAGGCGTTTTGGATATGCTGTAATTTCTTCTGGTTCTTCTGGGTGGTACCAGCATAGCATTGCCATAGTTGAGTCTGCTGGTAACCAGGGCATGGGTCACAGTTTTGCTGCAATCCTTTGGGATACATTTGTAGATCTTCGGAGAAGTTGGAGTGTGTGACAGCAGGAGGATGCGACTGAGTTGACTTGGGGGTCTTGGTAAGCGATGAGTCCAGGATGAAGCCAAGGATGCGTGCGTGGTTTGTTGGGGAGGGGGAGGGTGCTAAGGGTGATGGCCACCAGGAGTCATCCCAGGCTGATATGGATGTTCCCAGATGAGGATCTTGGGTTTGTCAGAGTTGAGTTTGAGGCAGCTATCCTTCATCCAGGTGGCAATGGCTTCTATCCTGTTGTGGAAATTCTTCTTGGCCACAGTGGGGTTTTTAGTCAGTGAGATGATCAGCTGGGTATTGTCGGTGTAGGAGCCAATGTTCAGCCCATGGTCCCTGTTGATGGATGCATGGGGGTCCACGTAGATGTTGAAGAGTGTGAGGTTCAGGAAGGAGGCCTGTGGAACTCTGCAGATGATCTCCATTGGTTCTGACAGGTAAGGTGGGGGTCTGACTCTCTGAGTTCTGCCAGACAGGAAGGAGCGTATCTGTTGTAGGGCCTTTCCGTGGATGCCTGTTGCGTGGAGTCTGAAGCAGAGGGTGAGATGTGAGACTGTGTCAAAGTCGGCCAATAGGTCCAGTAGGATGAGGGCTGCAGTATGGCCGCGGTTGAAGAGCGTTGATGGCTTTTTCGATGACCTTGGCTGTGAATGGCAGCAGAGAGATGGGGCAGTAAATCTTGAGGTTCTGGTGGTCGGCCGTGGGTTGCTTCAAGAGCGGGCGGATCTAGGTGTGCTTTCAGTCCCCTGGGAAGGTTGCTGTCTCTATGGAGCAGTTGAGGGTGTGTCTGAGCTCAGGTGCCATGGATGTGTAGGCCTTGTTGAAAATGTGGTGAGGACAAGGATCCGTAGGGGCTCTGGAGTGGATGCTGCTCATGATAGTGCAGGCCTCTTCTGTGGTGAGGGTGGCAGGGTCTGTGGTGGTTTGATGGTTCAGATCTGGGAAGTTATTAGAGGGCTCAGAGGACCTTGGGATCTGAAGCTGTCATATAAGTCTTTGATTTGAATTTCTGGTGGAAGAGGTTGACTAGCCTGTTGCAGAGGTCTTGAGATGGAGGAATGCTTGCCGTTTCTGATTTAGGTTTGACAAACTCTTTGACCACGGCAAAGAGCTCTTTGGTGTTGTGAGCGGTGGCACAGATCCGGTCCTGCACTGCAGCTTTCCTGGTGATTTGGTGGCAGCTTTGAAGGCCTTGACGTCTTCTGGGGACTTGCTGTTCCTCCGTCCTTTCTCCAGCCATCTGCAGGTGTGCCTGGAGTCCTGGAGTGCAGGGGAGAACCAGGTGGTGTTTCATTGAGATGTGCTAGGGTGTTGGTGCATTTAGAGATCCAGTGGTGGAAGTTCCATGCTGAGATATTTGCGTCTGTGGTGGAGGGAGCAGGTGACTTGATGAGGGTGTTGGAGAGCTGTCCACTGTGATCCGGTTCCATTATCTGCTTGGGGTCGTAGTGTGTGAAGGTGGATGGTCAATGAGGTGATGGTGAAATTGATGCAGCGGTCGTCAGTCCAGTGAAGTGTGGAAGTGTTGTCAACGTGATGTTGTTGCTGGTGTAGAAGATGGCATCAACCATACGTGATTTGGAGTCCCAATGTCTCATTGATGCATTCCAAAGAGTCTAAGATCGCATGAACTGTTATAGGGTTCCAGCACTCATTGTCATACTGGGACAAAAGCTGGAATAATTGTGACACCTGGAGAAAACAGACTTCATTAAGCCCTTCAAGTGTGGGTGTTCCCAACTTTCAGATACATAAGGCATCCTATCTAAGAAGATTGTGATCTTGTTCCCCATCTCTGTGATTCTTTTTCACATGCTCAGTCTTATAGGAGTACTTAAATATTATCAGTGCTTACATTCTCCCTGGTTTTGTGTTGGTGCATTCTGACTCAGGGCCTGATTTGGATCTTGGCAGATGGGATTCTCCATCACATAAGTGATAGATATCCCGTCTGGTATATTACTATCTCCATGGAATATAATAGGATCTTTATATAGTGGATGAGATATCTGTCACTCATGTGATGGACTATTCCCCTCTGCCAATATCTAAATCAGTCCCTCCATTTTTTCAATGTTCTACCAAACTATGCCTATCCATGACAATAGGCTTTGATGTAAATCATGATTTGACAATCACAGTTGATAAAATCAAAGACACTATAATGGGTAATAGTCTGTTGATCTGCAAGATTGTTTACGGTTAGATTGTATATATGTATCACTTCTATTAAAATGTGACAAGATGGTGTTTGTCCCTTTATTGTTCTTGGAACACCACAATTCATAGGCTGTTCATGATTTCATTATTAAATCTATGTGGCTGTAGACATAGATAGGACCTAGGTATCCTTCTGTTCCACTCCTTGTTGCATTGTACAGTTAATATTTCTTGCTTTAACACTGATTACTGTTATTATTATGATGATTATTAGTATTATTATTATTAACAACAACAATAATAATAATAATAATAATAATAATAATAATAATAATAATAATAATAATAATAATAATATACTAATTTTATTGATTTCACATGTCCTTAAAAAACATGTTTTAACTTCTGCCTCACTCTTTGAAGCTGTATAATCTTTTGTTTGCATGTTGTCATGGCCTCACCTTGAGTGTTCTCTTCTCACTTCCTTAATTCTCACATTGGCCATCTTTGGCACCATGCTCAGCATTGTGTTGGCTGTCTTTCTGTCTCCCTTGAAACTCCTTGCAATCACCAATATGCTTCCCTTCCACACCCATTTCCAGGCATGTCAGCCAGAGTGCTGGATCACCAGAAACAAGACAAGGCAAGCACTGCCACCTTGGATCTAAATATAAAGTGCAGGGCCATTTCTCATTCTATTGACAATATCCAGATTGTTGACTTTTTTATGGTATTCCAGGTGTACATAGGGTCTCCATTGTTTACCTCCATTTTTGCCCCCCAGTGGCAAAATGTAAAATGATGACCTCGGCCCCCGCCCACAGAATGTGAAGATGGGCCCCTGAGTCCCCCATTTCTCTGTGATAGTCATTGGCCTTGGGCAGAATAGGTCCCCTCTGAAAGAGTTAGGACGTGGCTCTTTGACTGAAGCACAGAGGAAATACCCCCCCCCAACACCCCAGGCACCTTGAGACCCTATGAGTAAGTAGTCCCCACTACAAATTCTGACTGATTGATTGATTGATTGACCCTCCTGCATTGCAGAGGCCTGCATCATTCTCCAGAGCCCCCATCTTCATCTGAATTAGCTACATTGGAAGATAGATCAAACAAATAATGACTTAATTTCAGTTTCATGTAATCTGTTTTAGGATAAATACATAAATCTGACAACTTCCTGCTGTCCATAGTCTTAATTTGGTGTGAATGCTCCTCTCCTGAACACTGGTTTAAGTCTGGAAGCTTTGTAAAAATGCAATATTATTAAGCTATTAGCTAGCCACCGAACAACTAGCTACCCGTTCTTGCCTAGTTGATAGCCTGAGGTCAGTAAATACACTTTAGAAACACAAATATTTAATGACCTTTCTTTTTGATTGCTACGCTAATTAACATCCATGGGAGAGGATGTGGCATTATAGCCAGAGCTGATGACTTTGGAACTGGGAATCAGGTTTGAGTTCTTGCTCCAAGCCTAAAAAAGTGAATCTGACCTTGTGTAATGTAACTGGTACTCATGTAAAGCACTTCAATGCCCGTGGCTGAATTTGCCTGACAAAATAAAAAAATGCAAATGCATCATGCTAGATATTATTAAGTGATGTTGTAAGTGTAATACATCATGTTCTGTTTCTGATTCAAGGAGAATAAGAGAGAGAGATCCACATACAGAGTGAAGACAAGAGACACTTTCTTTTTTTAATAGTTTTTATTTATTCTAAATGAGTCACACAAAACCCAATAATAAAATGACAATGTGATTAAGAAAGAAGCTGAAAAAACATTAGTACATTTTCACATCTTAGAATATAAAATAGCATTGCATGAAAAGTGTGTAGAATGTCAGAAACTTGTTCTAGGGCCAACAAGAGTGTTCATTTCAGAGCAAGCAATTATAAAATGTAATAAGGACCCAAATATGTGTAGCAAGGTAAGGAGTATTGACAGATGTATTGAAACGTAAGAATGTGGTTTTAGGGAGGAGCTAGAGAGAAAAGAGTAAGAGAGGGTGTAAGGGAAGGGGGTGCCCATGGGTCAGTAGAAGTTCAACATAGCGAAAATGGTCAGAGATAATTAGACTGCCAATGGGTTATATTAAATTTGTATCTAGAACAGTGTATTTATCCAATGAATGCCAAACCATATTAGTGATTCTGGGATTGGCTAAGCATGTAGACTGAGAGCTATGAGCACTCCTGAGAAATGAGACTCATGCCCACCAGGTAGGGTGGGAAAGCTGATTAAAGGACTTTCACTCTGAGAGGATCACTTTCGCTGCAATAGATAGTAAGAGGTTGAGTAAGGACATATCACTGGCATTTAAGTTTACAGTGTGTCTGGATACCTAGGGGCCAACACTACTGTAGGGAAGTCAAGGACAATGGGTATCAAAAAAGTCTCTGATAGCTGTTTTTGAACTGAACCCAATAGGGAACTAGGGGTAGACACTGGAAAAACATGTGCTGGTGGATCCAGTCTCCCACTTACAATTCTAACACGTCTCATCTGCATGCAATTGTAATTTGTGAAATTTGGCTGGGGTCCAATGCATTGAGTAGAAATTAGATTGCAAGAGCAATGGCGCAATTGTGTTACGAAGAGTGAGTTTGCCACTCTCTTGCCAGGACTCATCAAGGATATGTTAATATACTTCAGGATCACAATGAGTGGCACATTTTGAGAAAAGTATCAAGGATTGTGTTTGTAATGTACTGGATAAGAAATTGTAAATTTTTGAAGCAATATGACCTGAGTGGAGCCATGAAGCCAATCAATGCAGGACAGGAGGATGCTGAAGATGGATGAACTTGGACATGTTTACTTTTCTTAAGAGCTTTGTAAGACATCCTCACCCTTTTGCCGCTCCATACGAATTTTAAGTGTAATTTTATCAATTTCATGAAAGAAAGAAGTATAAAGTTCTATGGGAAGCATGGCGGAAACAAAGTTCACAATTGTGGCAATCATCATTTTGAGCATTTGGAGCCTACCCCACCACATGATATGTTTAGGTGACCAAGAGGTGAACAAGTCTTTCACTTTGGAAATTGTTTGGGATTCATTGTACTGGAGAGCTTCAGAAAGATGATTACAAAACCAAATCCCAAGATATTTGAGCCATTTGGGTCGCCACTTAAAGCCTTAGTCACCTAAAAGTGAGGAGAAACAGTAGGCATTGAATGAAAAAAAAAACTCAGTCTTATCTTTGTTCAGGATATACCCCGATACCAATGAGAATTTCTGAATTATGTTAGTGATGCTTGGTATAGCACTCTCAAAGTCTTCTGTGAAAATTAGGATAACAACTCTTCTTAAGAGCTTTGTAAGACATCCTCACTCTTTTGCCGCTCAATAGGAATTTTAGGTGTAATTTTATCAATTTGATAAAACAAAGAAGCATAAAGTTCTATGGGAAGCATGGCAGAAACAAAGGTCACAATTGTGGCAATCATAATTTTGAGCATTTGGAGCCTACCCCACCACATGATATGTTTAGGTGACCAAGAGGTAAACAAGTCTTTCACTTTGAAAATTGTTTGGGATTCATTGTACTGGAGAGCTTCAGAAAGTTGATTACAAAACCAAATCCCAAGATATTTGAGCAATTTGGGTTGCCACTTAAAGCCTTAGTCACCTAAAAGTGAGGAGAAACAGTAGGCATTGAATAAAAAAAAACCTCAGTCTTATCTTTGTTCAGGATATACCCCGATACCAATGAAAATTTCTGAATTATGTTAGTGATGCTTGATTTAGCACTCTCAAAGTCTTCTGTGAAAATTAGGATATCAGCCACATACTGCAGTTTAGTAGACACTGTTACCATATTTTAGACCTTTAATGTCTGATAACAAGTTGGGCAGTTTCAGTAGGGGGTCAATCATGAGGAGAAAAAGCAGTGGGGAGAGGGGACACCCCTGTCTCATTCCTTTGTGCAGGTTAAAAGAAGTGGAGGAGGAGACAATTATTTTAATATTTGCCTTGGGATTGGCATACAGGGCCATGACCATTCTAATGAAATTGCTACCTAGGTTTTGGGACTCAAGAACAGTCTGTACAAAAGGCCATGAAACCTTATCAAAGGCCTTTTCGGCATCTAAAGCGATTGCAGCAGTCAGAGAAAAGGACAGGTGAGCCTATTCAATTACATGACAAAACATACGGATATTATCTCTAGGGAGGCTCCCTTTAACAAAGCCGAATTGGAATTTTGTGGAGGAGTTTGAGATAAAAGGTTCTAGCCTTTTTGGCAAGAGTTTCGGCAAACATCTTGGCTTCCATATTCAAGAGGAAAATGGGGCAGGTTATTTTGGAACTAAATGGTCTTTACCCTCTTTGGGGTTGACTACTTTTGCAGCATCTGAGGCCGTCCCAGATAGCCTACCACAAGTAGCAAAATGTTCATAGATGTTTTTAAGATGTTTGATAACCTGATCTATGAATGTTATGTAAAAGATTATAGGAAAGTCTTCAGGGCCCTGTGCTTGCTTGAATTATCTCATCTGTGGTTACTGGCCCACTTAAACTTGTTCTATCCAGATCAGAAACAGAAACAGTTGGTAGATATTTTAGAAGTTCCAGGCATTCTATCTTATCTTGTGTTATTTGAGAGGTGAAAGTTTTTCAGAAAAGTCTTTGGACATTTCAAGTTGTTCTTGTGTTTTAACTTTCTGTGACCTATCTTGTGCCTTAATGTGTGTAATTTGGTTATCCACATTTTTGGATTTTAGATAATTATCAAGAGTTTTACCTGCTCTATTGTGAAAGAGGAGTTGTTTGGGTTTTTTGGCCTGTACAAATAAATAGGCTTGTTTACTTACAATTGTATTATATGTGTATTTAAGCTGTTTGATTTCCTTTAGGAGGTTTTTATTGCTGGCATCTAAAGGCTTCCTCTTTGATCCTAATTTCAGCACCTAGGGACTGTAATGATTGTTTGATGGCACTATTTTTCTTAAACATTTGTTTAATGATTTGGCCTCTGATGACACATTTGAATGAATCACAAAGGGAAAAAGGAGAGCATACAGATTGTACATTCTTGCTAAAAAAGCTATCAGTTTTTTTTCTTCAATTGAGCAACATCAGAGTCACATTCTATAATGTCAGAATTTAAGCAGCAAATCCGGTTCTCATCTGGACCGACAGACATGGAAATGGAAATAGCAGCATGATCTGAGACTACTACTGGATGAATCATTGGGTCTGTGACATCTCGGAGTAAGGAGGCATCTACAAGGATATAATCAATATGAGAGACGCTCAAATGGGGAGGTGAGATGAAAGTAAAATCATTGTCCTTAGGATTGTGTAATCTCCACATATCTACCATGCAGTGGATGGAGCAAAGGTTCAGCATTTGTTTATGTGTCCTGTGCATTCTGTATTTGAAGGCTGAATAGCGATCCAGAATGGGATCCATTGGGAGGTTAAAATTACCTCTAAGAATTAATTTCGAGTTCTGTGGAATGTCAGTTAAATTTTAATGAGGGTGCGCCAAAACACTGGGTTGGTAATATTGGGGGCGTATATGTTCAAGACAAAGAAATCCCGAACTCCTAAATATAACCTATTCAGGAGCCATCGACCATTACTGTCATTTTCAGAAGCAACTGTTGTTAGACCTGACTTTTTGGTGAGTAGAGTGAGGACCCCATTCTTCTTCCCCTGTACTTCAGAGCAAGTAATATCATAAATCCAAAATTTTCTCATTAGCAAGGCTTCCTCTTAGCCTATCTTTATTTCTTGAAGAAGTATTATTTTGCACACTAAGGCCCTCATTACAACCCTGGTGGCCGGCGGAATTTTGGAGAAAGGTACTGCCAACAGGCTGACGGTACCTCTCCCCAAAATATGACATTGGCGGTTTGGCTCAAGCCAAACTTCCAATGTACCACTTCGTCCTCCAGGGCGGTAACAGCTGCTGGGCTGGAGACTTCAGTCTCCAGCCAGGTGGCCGTCACTGTCCCACCCGTGGGATTATGACCCCACCTACCACCATGGTTTTGGTGTCTTTCTTACCACCATGAAACCCATGGCGGTAGGCACTATCAGTGCCAGGGAATTCCTTCCCTGACACTGATAAGGGTCTCCCTCGCTCCCTCCCCCTCCGTCTCCCCAGAGTCCTCCCCCACCCTCACCCCCGTGCCCCCACGACATACATGCACCTTCACGCACCAACATACAAACGCATACACACACTCATACCCATTCACCCACGCATGCATACATACATTCACACACACTGACATACATACAAGCGCCCACGCATTCACACAACACAACATAAACGCACATTCACACCCATTCATGCACACACACATTCCACATGCCACACACCCGCATGTACGCACACACGAACATACACCCACACCCCCCGCACACACAACACCCCCGCCCCTGTTGGAGCACCCGACTTACCTGCTTGCAGGGAGTTCTCCGGCAGGAGACGGGATGTGGTGCTGCTGCCAGCAGCAGCATCCACCAGCAGAACACTGCCAGGCCGTATCATGGGTCATGAGATGGTCTGCGGAGGTCTACTGGTGTGGCACTGCTGCTGGCAGCATGACACCTTACTGTCACCCCCCGCCATGACCGTAGCTGGAATTCCACCAGCCTTCTGGTGGAATTCAGGCTACGGTCATAATATGGCAGACGGTAAGTAGCCGCGGTGTTTTGGCGGCCGTCACCACGGCGGTAGGCAGTCATTACCACCATTGACATAATGATGGCCTAAATCTTTACAATAATCAAAGATCCTAGACCTTTTAACAGGGTGGTTTAACTCCCTTGTATTAAGGGAGATAATATTTACTGAACGCATATGTGGGTGTATTGGGATGCTGAAGAGTTAACCAATTTGTAGAGCCTCAATGGGGTGGCAGTAATGTTCAAAATGCGAGATTCAGAAGAACCACTGATCTGGGAAACAAGGAGGAGATGGGAGTGGAGGAAAATCAGGGAGAGTAGAGAAAAAACGTGTGGGTCCACATGCATCCTAAAGAAATCAGAAACGTGCAAAAGAAAACTACTCACCAGGGGATGTCCATGAAAAACATTGTGCATGGGAGAATCATGGAGAAGCGCAGTACAGGCAGCATCATTGGCTGTAGAAAGACAAAAAAAGAGAAACCATGAATGGAAAGGTATAAGATTATGCAAAGATATCAAAGGGAGAAAGAGCCATGTTAATAATAGACATGCTGGTGACTGTTTTCCTGTAAAAACACAAGAGTTATGCTAAACAGTCTTAAATGTCGGAAATTCGGCTAGGAATACAACAAACACAATAAACCAGTGATGCAAAAACAGGAATATTTAATTCGAGGCATAGTTATATAACTACAGTGGTATGTATTAAGGTCTAGTCAGAACCTAGAGTACCTGTCCGATTTACGTGGAACTTTTCAAGGAGGACCCATCCAACGAACCAGACAGGGAACTCAATAACAATATGTCATTGTATGGCCGAAAGGCACGAAGTATATCTAGAGCCTAGCACGCATACAGCACTCAGTCTGCACACCTACGGCACACAGGCAATCCGCAGTCAGCACACAGTCAGTACAGCATCACTACTCAGCCAGCACATAAATTCAGCACACAAAGAGTACATAGTCAGAACTCAGTCAACACCCAATCTGTACACCGTCAGGAACCTTGGCCATGACTAAAGGGATTACAATAGAGACTTTCAGTTACTGGTTATTGGAGACATATATATGACCCAGTTAATGACAGAGTGAATGCTCCTGTCTAAAGTATCACTACAGATAAAACCAAAGTGCACTTTAGCATAAGATCTAGAATGTCCGCATCTGAGAGAGAAATTAAAACCAGGAAACAGTTCTAGGCTCCAGAGCCCTGAACTGTAAACTTCAATATCAACCGATATAAAACCTGATAACAATGAGTATGGAAAATTTTACAAAAAGAAGAAATCGACACCATTGGTAAAATACAGCAGAGATGCCCATATAAGAGTATTATTCTTGCAACTCATCTATATGAAAGTCATATAAGGGATATGCCTGTTGAAGGTCCTGGAACAGTGTACACATTTATTCGAGATTCTGATTTGTTATCAAGAAAAGTTGATAACTCAGCAGGGTCCAAAAAGATTTTTGTTTGACCATTAAATGTAATCCAGAACTTCGAGTGGCCTGAAAAGGAGAAAGGAATTTCCATATCTGTAAGTCTTTTATGTAATGCCAGAAAGGCTTTCCGGCATGTGACCATTTCTCTCTTAATCGAATTCTCCTCATCTGTGTCAATATTTGTTCCATGTGTTGGTGTCGAAGTGGTTTAAAGATCAGTGGACTTGGAGGGGACATGGACTTTGGTCTAAAGGTTGAAGCCCTATGAGCTCATTCAAACTCAAAGGGGCATATTTATACTCTGTTTTCGCCGGATTTGCGTCGTTTTTTTTTACGCAAATCTGACGCAAAGCTAACTCCATATTTATACTTTGGCGTTAGACCCATCTAGAGCCAAAGATCTTGGAGTTTGCGTCATTTTTTAGCGTGGACACCTACCTTGCGTTAATGATATGCAAGGTAGGCGTTCCCTTCTAAAAAAAATGACTCTAAGGCATGTGCGCCTTATTTAAACTCCCGTGCAAAAATTACGCACGGGAGTGGGCGGCCCTTAAAAAATGACGTCCAGCCGCTTTTGCGTCATTTTTTAACGCCTGGTCAGGGCAGGCGTTAAGGGACCTGTGGGCTCAGAAGGAGCCCAGAGGTGCCCTCCCATGCCCCAAGGGACACACCCTGCCACCCTTGCCCACCCCAGGAGGACGCCCAAGGATGGAGGGACCCATCCAGGGAACTTAAGGTAAGTTCAGGTAAGTATTTTTTGGGTTTTTTTTTTGTGGCATAGGGGGGCCTGATTTGTGCCCCCCTACATGCCACTATGCCCAATGACCATGCCCAGGGGTCATAAGTCCCCTGGGCATGGCCATTGGGCAAGGGGGCATGACTCCTGTCTGTGCTAAGACAGGAGTCATTTCAATGGAGGTTGGGAGTCAAAAAAAATGGCGCAAATCGGGTTGAGGCCAATATTTTGCCTCAGACCTGACTTGCCCCATTTTTTGACGCCCAAGCTCCATTTTCCCCTACGCCGGCGCTGCCTGGTGTGGGTCATTTTTTTTTACGCACACCAGTCAGCTGCGCCGGCTAACGTCATTCAATAAATAAGGCGCCTGCATGGCGCTTTGGAATGGCGTTAGCCGGCGTTAAAATATTTGACGCACAACTGCGTTGGTGCAGTTGTGCGTCAAAAAGTATAAATATGGCCCAAAGTCTTTTGAAAAGGTGACTTGGAGCACTTCTGGAATACATAAGATTAGAAAGTCAGATACCGAACCAGCAGAATGTTCTGTGCCCTCAGGTAGACCAAATAAACGTAGATTGCTCTTTTGGTTACAGTCTTACTGTTCCGTATGTTCCCTTTTTAGAAAGGATAAAGACCATTCCAGGCCAATACTTTGTTTAACTTGAGTGTTGGTGTAATGTTCAACTGAACTTATTCTATTTTCAGCATTAGAGATTTACATTGCTAAATGCTTTAAATTCTTGTGAATACCTGTAACTTTGGCCTGGAGTAGATCTGTGTTTGTCCTAATACTAATATATCGTGCACTGAGTTCACATTGAGGAGAATGGCTTCCAAGGTGGATGCAGATTCTGGGCTGCCCTTTATTGGGGACTCTAGAACTGATGGCGGGTGTTTGGACCGCTTGAAATTGGCCTTGGCCTCCCTCTCCTTCATGGTGCTATCACCAGAGTCTGACAGTTTGCAATAGGAATACCTACATACATTCCATTTAGATTACCCTGATGTGTGTGAGTTTGGGACTGGGCGTAGCAGGTTTACACATTGAATGTTGAATGTTCACTCAAAGTCCAACAATTAGCTACTGTCGGCTGTGACGAGACCGAGCCTGTAATGTTGCTCTTCTAGCGTAGTAATACAATTTAATAACCACAATTAATTGATGCTGCACAGTGAAATTGATAGACTGGTAATAGGTAGAGTGCCAATATGCGCATGTAAACCATAAATAGAGTCTGTAGAATACTGGATCGATGTCTCAGGGTAGATTAGTAGTATCATAGTAGCTCTCTAGGATAGGATACTAAGGCTGTGTAATAGTACAAAGTTCATCTGGATTTCAGCCTATTTAGCACAATGTGACAACCGCAGTGCAAAATGCTTAGAAGGCAGTGATGTAGATTATAAGAGTTGCCCCTGCATGCCCACTGTGGGGGTAAAACAGCCTTCTTATCTGGTGTCCCTGTTCTCAAAGTAGAGATGTAGGAGCTGAACAAAAAAAGGTGTGCAACTGCTGACTTCAGTGTGATGTTACGGCGAAGCAGAACATTTATTTCGAATTATGCATTTATCACTTGCATATATACATTGTGATAAGAACTAGAAGCTGTGTAGGAAGAACCTAGCTACGCGCTTGCTTCCCTAGCACTGTACAAGCAGGTAGGTGAACCGTGTGTATTCTGAGGAGATATATGGGTGCCGCCATTTTGTTAGAATCCAGAATGTGCTTATTCTTTATGGTACCTGAATGTGGCCTTAACAAGGTTGAGAAGGCTTGATGACTGACTTCAACGAGCCATAAGTGATATTGGACTACATCTGGAAGCAGACGTATGACGTAGGTAGCTGACGGGCAGTCAGGAGAGGTAGGCTGCTATATTTCAGTGAGCGCAGCCCGCCGACGCAAGATCAGGTCAGGGAAAATCAGACACTATTCATTCCCTTTAAGGTACAACCACATCTACCTCATGAATCTCAAGCTGTCTGCTGAGCAGGCGTCCGTCAACCCCCAAACACGCCAGAGGGCTCACGGAGCTCACACCAGAGCCGCCGTCTTCGGCGCGCCCCCTGAGAGACACATTCTTATCTGGATATTACTGATAATACCAGATAGTCAGGCAAATCTTTTTTCACAACGTTAGAAAACAAATATATTGACATGTAGGATAAAATATCTTGCTGAACCACAGAAATGGCGAACAGCTGCTTCCCTTGGCGCTCTTATAACCATACCCTCTGAAGGGCACTATCTTAAAGGATTTCCCACATATTATAGATCAATTTAATGTGATGGATGTACGGCACAATACAACAACATACAGAAGGATCCACAGAACTTTTACGAACCTGTACAAGTTCCATCCGACTGTAACATGCACTTTGCTTTGGAAAAATCTTTTTCTAAAGACTGCACAAATTGGTATGGGGCCCATCAATTTAAATGAAAAACTAGATATGGCATTCAGAAATGTACGCACAGGAAACTGGGATGATATAAAACTACTTTCTATCAGTAACTTCATGCAGAATGTTCAGGAATTATTATATTTAGTGTTTTCTTGATTAATATCTCTGTTGCATGCACACATATTAGCATAAGTACTGATTATGCATCTGTATCTAATGTGAAACGTATATTAATCCTCACCATTTCTTGACATAGTTGCTCATTTTTCTTCCCAGCCTCATCTTTCTAAAAGTTATAGAGCACACAAGAGAGAAATCCTGGAGAAGATGTATTAGAATTGAACATACACAGTAATTGCTCTTCTGAGTTTGGAGAAAAAAAGAGACAGCTAGCTGTTGCCATTTCTCTCTGCAATAGGAGAACAAAGGAAACATAAAGTGCTGCCCAGAAAGCAAAGCATGTTAGTTCTGATCAGACAGCATCAGAGTGCTTTCAGTTAAGACTACCTTCCACGGTTCTATTGCTCTCCATAAGAAGTCTGATTTCAGGTTAACTGAATGCACCTTGACGAATGTGATGGGCAGCATCCAGCTGTATTAGCGCTGGGGGGGTCGGATGGATTTCATCTCAGGCATTAATATAACTGGCCACGTTGCAGCCCTCTGCCGCTGTAAGATGTGGGTTTTAAAAGCACAATGGCTTGGCGATTACATTTTTGCATATAATGACAGTGTATTCCGCAGCAGTGCTCTCTGGGCAGGCACTATATTTCATGCTAATATTAGTTAATCTGTTATTCATTGCCACGGGCTCTAGATTCCAACAGTGAATTAGGACGCGGCCGATGAGTACCTGTCACTGTTCATCAAGTGACATTCCTCGTCCCTGTTTCTGCTCCCTCTTCCACGGGGCTTGCACCGCATATTCAGATGTTTATCAGCATATCACTCAGGGCGCCATTGCTAGGTAACTCAATCTAGCTTGTATCTGCGAAAGAAGGCACCCTCAATATAAACAATAAAGATGCTACGGATGTACATTCTGCAGATTGCTAAAGTAATGCACGCAGGGGGCCAGCACTCGAAGCTCCGAATGATCAACTGTTTTGTGGGAAAACATAGAAAAAAGTGTTGAGAAGTGGGTCATTCTGAGGGAGATATGGCAATACTTTCCTGTACAGTTGTGAAAGAGATGTGCAGTCACACAGTCTACTGTGATGCCACATAACGAGAGTTCCATCCAGTAAAATATGTTGAGCGTTTTATGCATTTGGGTGGGTGGCCCACCACCCGGGTGGCAGAGGGCATAGCCTCTGCCACCTCGGCTGAAGAAAGAAAGTCCTGTTGAAAGTTTCCCTGCTTATGGGCGAACCCTGTGCTGTGTCATAAGATGTGATTACAATGGCCCATTACCAGCACTGAAGGTCTGCTGAGTGCCCATCATTTTATAGCACTCAGTCAGCAAACTTTTCTGTTTTGAGAATGGAAACCTACAAAGCGGGGCTTGCGTTCTCATTTGCCAATGTCTGCAGTAGTTCGCATAATGAACATGGTCATAGAAAATGAGTGATGGTTCCCTGCCCTCATCTGGGCGACATGACCATCACTGTGATCCACCGCATCTCCAAAACATCTAAAAATATTTTTCTATGGCTATTTTCCCTACTTGTCCCATCTACTTCTCCAATACTGTTCCTTCTTTTGTGTACAACAATGTTTTGAATTCGTTTCTAAGATCCTTAAAACAGGGTGCAGCCAAATACATTTTGGCTCATTCCTTGTCATTCCAACAGGCAGCATTCTTCAGAGGTTCTCTAGGTTTCTTGCTTCTCAGTACATCCTTTTAAACAATTGACAATAGTCACTTTGAAAGCTCATTGAGTCCTTTGATAACATCTGTCCTTTTGGAATTGTCCATCACTCTTAATTCATTCACTAACGTGAGGACTCCATCATCCTCATCACATTCTGCGACTTATTTCCCAAACCAGATGCCCACTACTATTATTAGTCTTCTCTCAATGAGGGCTGGGTTATATTCACTTTCTATGCATTTTACAGTAACATTTTCAAAATAACTCCATTCCTTGCTTTTTTATAAGCACTACTCAATAAAAGTCATATCTCTTGCACAGTATATTGGAGGGTTTGCCTGAGCAAGCTCAAAGAAAATATTAGGTGAGAAAAGACTTTCAATAGAATAGAACCCCTGTAAGAGTTGATCCTTTGATAGCAAAAACGCCACGTGGCACATTAGGAATTCCTGATGATTTTCTGTTTTTATAGACTAGATCCATCCTCCAAAGTGACCCATTTTTGAATTACAGACACCAGCTTTATAAAAGATCAATTTTCCACAGAGCATATGTTGTCCAACGCCTCTTCCCTCAAAAATTCAACCTTATTCTTGAAACTGCGTGGATGTCCGAATTCAAAGTCCCAACCCACATAATAAAATTGTAACAACCACTAAAATGTTTTAAGAATGGATCTTCAACTTTGTCACTTGCCTGCAAATATCAGCTTTGCATGGTATCTGCAATCCCCCAGAGCACCGTTCCCTTCCTTTTATTGCTGTTTTCCCAAAGAATCATATATTTTTTATCTTGCAAAATGTCCTGTATCATTCCCTTCTCAATAGACAGTTTGTGCCCCGCCAAAACTAATAGTCGTCTATATTGTTTTGCTACTCTGGGACACCATTTCTGTCCAAACAGGATCCTGATTTTATCATCACAAGTTTCATGGTTGGTATGGTAACAGACGATTGCTGTAAGTGTTTTGAGGGCTCCTGCCTTGGCCACAGTCAACTCCTTTAACATTAGACCTAGTTTATAATAAGTGTATCATTTTCTAATGTATATGTTTGCTTCATTCTCTTTGTATATAATGTTAAGTTGCTTGCTGGTGCTTTTTCACTCAGCTTTTGCTTTCACCACCATAATGTCTGCCTGAAAGGATACCATAATTCCCAGAGGGATTGTCTCCAAACAAATTCATGATGAATTAATGCCATCACAGAATGATGGATTAATACGTTTAGCATTGAATACTGTGCTATGATGTCGTAATTTTGAGGCCGGGTCTACCAATGTGCACAGACTGTTTGTGGCATTCACATTTGGGATCAGAAGAGGAACAAGGCCCTTCCATCACTTTCCTGTTTTCGATGGATTTGCCTTCTATACTTATAAGCACTTTGAGACAGACACCCATCCTCCTTCTAAAAACACATATGCTTTGAGTGGGTCCAGCATCATGGAGTCTTCAATCACAGTCAAGAGTCATATGACAACTGTTGAGGTTGTACCTAAAAACAAACTTTTTTTTATTAATATGGTTTAACCCCCAGAATATCATGGAAACTAACCCCAGCCTCTACTTTACAACCATAACAACAACAGGGTGATTGATGAAATGCTTCAAATAGTCTCAGCCATTGGCAATCACTCAGGACCACATTTCAGTCCATCATTTTTGGCTCTCCATGTAACTCTAGACAAAGGCATGCCTTGTTCAAATCAGTACCAACCCTGCTCGTCAAGGGAACAGTACATCCCGTAATGCTTGTCAAAGACCCCTCTAGAAGGGACCACAAGCAACACCAGACCGTTATTGACCTACGTAAGTCTCATGAGTGAGATATAGCTTCAGTGTTGGGCACAGTGAGCACGGGACCCTTCTCTAACTATATCAGCCACACTTCGGAGGTAAACTGCAACAACAACAAGGTGATGGATGAAACACTCAAATTACTATCAGCCACTGGCAATCGCCCCAGTCCACATTCTAGTCCATTATCTTTCATTCAACATGCCACTCTAGACAAAGGGCCACCTTATGCAAATAAGTACTGTTAGAGATTTGAGTAGAAAATAAAATCCATTTAATGAAATAACACATATGAGTGAAAACTGTGCCCAACCAGAAGCCAAATTTAAATATGCACTTTTCTTTCTAAACTTTGCATAACCTGTCTTTGATTGACCTGTTTGTTTTGTTAATATTGACAAATTCCATCAAACTTTTGTTTAGTATAAATGTTTCTCTTGTAACTTTTGCATGGCCTATGCATGACACAAACGTCCTAAGCTAACAAAGAAAATTATATTATTTTATTCTTTCTAACTGCCTGACTTGCATTGCAATTCCATAACTTGCTAAACTAATCTGAAATGTGCTTCATTATGAATAGGCTTTAGTATGGGCATGTGTGGGAAAGGAATGATCTAAGTTTATTTGTACAAAATATTTAGGTGAGTGTTTTTTCTTTCAGAGACCAAGGTAAATGGGAAATTTGTCAATTTTGATTACTTGTGTAATTGTAACTTTTTGTACAACTTTATTGCTTTGATTAATCAAAATCATTACAAATGAGGAGCAATAATAAAGTAAGGCGGTGAGAATGTTTTATTGTTCATTGCTAAGTGTCCCGTTATGGTACTGATGCCTATTTTGAATGGGGAAACCGATGGCCATTTGACATGTTTAAGGATGTGAGAGGAGGGTTATGTGCTAAAAAAAGGGGGCCTGTGATGGTAGTAAATATAATTACAGCAAAGTGACAGAGCAGAGCCCCCATTATGGAGCAAGTGTTTTGGTTTTTGGGTGTGTGCTGACTGGCTGGTTGCTTTCTTTATTGCCTGGTCCACGCACTGTAGGTATTTTACTGTTTGAGATATTACACAAGGATCCAGGGGTTTAGACACTGGGGTTTGTCTGCAGCAGCAGCATATGCCTGCCTGGTTCCAAAAAGGTCCTAAGCCTGTGACACCACATTTTTACAGCTGAGCTGCAGAAGGTATAGATCGCATCTTCTTTTGATTGGGCACATACCCTGCAGGAGGTTTCACCTGCTTCCCTTAGCCAGGTTGCTGCATGTGTCTGTTATTTGGGTAGGCACTTAGGCAGTATTTTAGGAATGATCCCTTGATTCTACAGTTGACAGCTTCACATAGGTCTGCTTGTGGTTTTAGATGCATATAACTAATTAGTACCAGCCATGAGTGGGCGCGGTTCGCGAGGGAAGCCTTGTCCCATAATGATGAGACTAGTCTTGATATTCAGCCAGTTGTCTTTTTGAGTGACTTAGGTGTGGGAGTTGTGAACCATATCTGAGTGAGTGTAGGTTCGTCAATGGAATCTCAGAGAAATTTCTGAGCTGCTGAACGGGTTTCATTCATTTCCAGCCAGATGTTGTAGTTTACTGTTGTGTAGAAATGTTAATAATTGTATCTTGTAGAAGTACTCTAGTGTCCCAGGGAAAGAACAGATAGAGGAGGTTTTTGCCTGGTCTAGCCACTTGCTCTCAGACCCAGACTTTCTCTCTCTGAGCTCTTGACACAGACAGATTTGCTTTTTTTCCTAGATTATTCTCTACCAGTTTGTTACAATATTCTTTATGAGTACAGATAGCTTCACCGACTGCTTCTTAAACTCAATTGTTTTGCTTTTCATTGACAAAAGTGTTTTACTTTTACTGATTTAGAATACTAGAATAGGGATAGTTTGTGAGACACACATTATGCTATGTTCTGTAAAGTTAATTGACTAAGAAATAAAAACTTAAAATTTATGATGAAATAAACCTTTAAAAATGCAATTAAAACTCTCATTATTGACTCCTGAAAGAATGTTTTATCTCTGAAAATTGCAGCTTGCACCTAAAACCCATTCCAAAGTCTCTGTTTAGAATAGCACAGTGTGTGAAAAACAGAGGTCTTGAATGCAGCCCATAGGGAACACCAGCGGCTGAGATTAATTCAAGCATTTCTTCAGTTACCTTATCATTTGTGCAAAAGATACTCTAAGTGCAACTGGTATGCTAAAACATAGTCGCTGTTTTCACTTTGCCTTAGTACTCAAGGTATACCTCACGGATAACACATAAGTAGGATGAAACTCATCTGGGGTTGTTTTTGTTTCCATCTGTAGAAGGCCGTGTAGTTCCAGCTGGACTGTTGCCACTGGAGTAGGACCAGGACTGATTTGCATAAGGCAGGTCTCTGGAGAGGCACAGTGGTAAAAACCCGAATGCTTGGAATGCTGCAGAGAGCAACTGCTAGTGACTGAGATGAATTGAGGGATTCCTTTCATCACCTTGTTGCTTTTGCAGTGCATTTACAATTAGCAGTAACCTTTGGTCGTAAGAGCACTTAAATCTAAGTGGGATCAAAGTGTACTGGATTTAGGGCTAAGTAGGAAGACATATCAGCTTACTAATTGCCATCCTGCCTGGCATTCGAGTTCCAGTAGCCCCCTATTCTCAGGATTTCTTGCCTAAATGCATCAGTGCTCATGGCGCATGCAAAAACATATATAAAAATAGAGCACTGCAGTACTCTAAGCAAAACACTGGGAAGTTGCCCCACCCTTGATCACGCCTGGGTGCTTCTGAGTGTTCACTGTGGGTAAAGTACCTCCAGAATCCTTACGAAGAAGATATGCAATAGGAAAGATTTTAAAGAACACAATACATTTTTTTGTATCTTGATTCATGGAGTTGTTCTGTCTTATTGAGCGTTTGCATAAATTAGTAATGCAAAGTGCACTAATAAATAGCTTGGGGGAATAAAAGGACAGAGATTTGCAGCAGAAGTGGAAGTTCAGCCCCAGAAATGAGTGTAATTTAAATACAATTTTAGGATGGCTTAGACATCATTTCCAAGTTGTTTTGGGGAAACGGAGGATATAATGTGTACATTAAACAACACAAAAGCCATTTACATTGATAGAAAATGGATGTATTTTAACTGCAATTTTACAATGGCTTGTATGGACATTCTCTCTAAATTAGTTCTTTGGCATAAAGGGTGACAAGTTCTGCTTTTTAGGGTCGAGCCTGCGTTGCATGCACTCGTGCATGCGCATCGCAGCGAGACGCTTTAGTGTTTAGAAAAGGGCTCGGAGCCCTGTCAACGTCACGTCAGTGCTTTTTATTGGTTCGTGGGCTTGCCTAATAAAATCTGCTTGCTTTCATTAGTCGAAGGCACGCATACATCATGCCTTTTCCGGTGGCTAGCCCTCCTCGAGCGCAGCGACCAAGTACAAGAAACATGCGAGGCTCGCTGTTTTCCATCGGGCTCGCGGACTTCTTTTTCTCTAATTTACGAGCGCGATCTCGCTTGGCAGAAATCGAACACTTTACATAGTTAATTGCACTTTTTCGGGTTACGTATATAAATGTACTTTTGCCCGATAGGTGAAAAGTCGGGTTAGGAGTTTACAACGCTATCAGCTCTAAAATGAGCAAACGCGAGACTCGTTGCATTGCAAATGCTTGTTTTATATACTGTGACCAATATGATTTTACAAATATGTAAAAATATAAAACAGATGTTATGTTCTCCAACAAGTACTATTTTGCTAAATGCGTGACAACGGCTTATTTGAAAACATTTGATCAAAATCATCAATGAAAAAGTAATGGGTCCGAGAGGCAGATCTAACGGCATGGGACTACATGTAAAGGCACACTGACACATGCACACCTCTCATACTCACTGTCAGGCATTGCTGTATTGGCTTACATGGCTCCTCTAGAAAGGTTCTGCTGGGACAACCGACTTCATGAGAGGTAGACTGTGTAGACACCGGCTTTACAGGGTAGCACCGGCATGGTTCACATGACACAAGTATCCTTGTTGGTGGTTCCTGTATCCATAAACTATTTGCAGTAACAAGCAGGGGTAGGCAACTGTCTTGTTTTTTAACCAGGTCTAAGAACCAAGAGGCTCTTTTGTAGACAGTCAGTTTGATCTGGAGTCTTGCTAAATACTGAAGTTTCTGCCTCTTTGGTTGCTTGGTGTACTGCCTGTGGGAGGGTGGGAACTGCAGAAAGCAAATCTATTAGCAAATGTGGCACATGGTTCCAAGAAGAACACGATTTGACTTTCTTTTCACGAGGTACTCTGTCTGGCTTCATTCATGATGTCATGCTCTTTCCAGCTGCCTCTCCTTCTTTGAGTACACAGGAATTTGCTAGCCTGACTGGAGCACACTATTCTCTGTAACACCGCTGTAGAAATATCAGCTGTTGGACATGATGGACATGGAAAATGTGCACCTTTATTACCTACAATGGGTGACGTTTTCAACAAATGGTGAAGACATTACTGTTTACATTTTATTAATAACATGGCATCTCACTGTGCACAGCAATGAACAAAATACCTAATTAAAGAACAACATGGCAGACAACACTGCATTATAGCTTGTGCTGTGTGCATTCCTAAACATAACTGATAAAAGTAAGCACATTTGAGCCTAATACAGAACTTTTCTTTAACTGTTCTTTATGATTTACTTAATTTTGAACCCCTATTGGGCATAGCCTTTGGTCATGTGCAGCGGAGCCTGGAGCCAGATCCTAATCCCAGCCCCCCTTGGCCTTTCAATCCATGCTGCACATGGCCTTTGGCTGTCTGCTGCTAGGTTGGCTGCAGAGCTGGGCCCTGTGCCCAACTTCCATTGCGCATGACCTGCCAAGTAACCATTCTGCAATGTGCATGGCATCCAGCAGGCTGTGTGGCTAATCACCATCAACTTTGAGAGCAGGGATTGGTTTCATGGACTGTCTGGCCTTGCAATAATTTGCTAGCTGCAAATGTCATGCAGACTATGTGCACAGTGCAAAACTTCTTAGTGAATGAACTTAAAAAGCTTTTCTATTTATCTTTGCTCCCTAGATGGGTCTTATCAAAACCTGAAAAAACGAACTGTAAGTTGAACCTGCAGAACATCTGGCGCATTTTGTAGGTATTCATTCAAATTTATTAGCAGATGAACTTTAATTTTACCATCACCTTGAAATACCCTCCCCTCTTGCTGGCCTGCATGAGATTGAGAAGACCAAGAGTAGGATAACATGCTAAATCGCTGCCAAGTGTCATGGAGGTCCATCAGATGATGATACAGTTATCAGTCAATAAAAATGTTTTAACACCCTCTTTAACTCCTCTTCCCCAATAGATATGCACAAATTCTGAAATGCCAGCACTGGGTATAATGTGCTACCAGCCTGCCAGATTTGTTGCATATTCATCAACCATTGCTGAAGTTACAAGCCACTGTACATTTTATTGTCCCCCCTCAACTTTGTTCCCTTGATGGATTGGCACATACCTACACATACCAATCAGAAACCAAAGTTGCAAAACCTTTTCAGTTCCTTCAGTTGAGGTTGCAGGAGCATTTATAATAATGAAAATGTATGTAGTTAACATGTAGAAATAAGCATGTAGGCCTCCGAAGAAAAGCTGTATTTTAAACACAATTGAGAGCAGTAGGCATACACAGCTGCATGTATTTAGTTAGAAAGGCTGTATAATTAATTTTATCTTCTTTTTGCAAAACCCTGACTTAGGTCGGGACTGTGAGATGTTAAACTTTGCATAACGCAAATGTGGTGAGGTAGAATGATTTAATAGAAAATTGTCCTTCCCATATGCACAGTTTTCATAAAATATAATAATGTATTAAAATATTTAGTTTAAGTTCAGTTAAATGTTTCATATGAACAACACTATCTGTCAGTTTAGATGGTCTAGAAATCTATTACCTCATACTGTAATGTAGAGGCCTAACTATAAACTTTTTTTGTCTTGTAGTAAGTAAACACTAAGGGGGTTATTACAACTTTGGAGGAGGTGTTAATCCGTTCCAAAAGTGACGGTAAATTCACGGATATACCACCAGCCGTATTACGAGTCCATTATATCCTATGGAACAAGTAATACGGCTGGTGGTATACTTTACCGTCACTTTTGGGACGGAATAACACCACCACCAAAGTTGTAATAACCCCCTAAGAGTCTTACCTCGACTTGTAAAATGTACATCATATGCTTCTTTCTAAAAAGTTAAACTTCTCTGAGTCATTGCCTTTAGACGGTGGAAGCTTTCCTGTTCCCATGATGACATTGTGCACTGATTGGACGATACAAATGAGAACGGTTGCTATTTGTTGCAGGAGTTGATATAAAAACATATAAAATACAAGTTCCTGGAGTAGGCTACAACAGATGATTTTCCCTTTCCATACTTTCTGCAGAGCCCTTCTCAGACTCTTCTCCGATTCATCCTGAGAGACCTTTTATTTCCCTTGCCTGAATCTATGCTGCTCTGAGACTCTACTCAGTTGCTTGAACCTCTCTTCATGGGACGTTCTGCCTATGATCTGAAATGAAATGCTGTAAGCTTCATAATTTCACCTCTCAAATCTGAAGCTCTTTATTGGTTCTGACTTATGCTTTTCTCATGTTCTCCATAGTTGAGAATCGGACATTTCTTTTATGGAACACACTTAATGCAATTGTTCAGTTCTTAATGATTTGTATTGATTAATTGACTGATTTTTTTTCTGATGGTGATCAATAAAGAGTTACTTACTAAAAAAAATTAAGAAAGCTTTGAAACTCACCAACTCTCATAATTGACTCCAAAAGATTGAAAATGAAATTGTGATGAATGAATTGATTTGATTTGATCTACAGTTCCTGATTAATTCTTACTTATAGCTAATGTCCATCTGCCTTGGGCCCAGTAAGAATGAGGAATTTCATCTGGATGAGTTGGTAAGATTTATGCTGTAAACCAAGTAGTGATTCAAATTCCCTGCTCCACCAATAGTGTAGGTCAAGCACTGTTGGTCTTAGGGAACTCAATGTGGACTTAACTTTCATAACCGTACATGTTACTTTTCATGGGCAGCTCTCAATAAATTGACCTCTATGCCCACTGAGCCAATCTTTGGTTTCAGTGCTGTTATTGTATTAAATATTGCGCTTAATTTCAATTAACTTTGCATTATGGCCCACCAGCCTGGTTTCAACAAAGAGCAGAGAATCATAATACTTTTGGTCCATGTCTGAATGCATGGTCACCACATCTCTGGCTGGCAGCTCTTTGGGCATTTTCAGTTTGACCACTGTCCTAGGAGCAGATAAGTTGCAGTTCTAGTTCAACCAAATCAGAAGTCTTTCACCAACATTCAATAAAATTCTTATCTTATAGGCAGGGGTATATCTTATGACTAATGGCTTCCTTAGGCTGTCTAGGACCCATTCCAACACTCATACTAGTATGTCTTTGGTGAACACCTAGAATTTAGTGCAGGGTTCATGCTGAATAAAACCAATGTTACGTGTACCCTCATCTCTCCTGAGTCCTAACCCATGGGAGAACTCAGACAGCACACCAACAATGTTCCTCGGCCTTTCGGTTCACCTGGTAAGTAACTGTATATTATTAATTTTAGTACATTCTAAAAAATGACCCCACTGCCATCTGAGGTCTCTTATACACTAACCTGCTAGGCCAGGCCGAGGGCAGGAGTGCTACATGTCATGATCAGTCACCAATGATTTATATCAATCATAGTGCAACAGCAGCCGCTCAACTTCACAGCTTGTATTGTTGATCTCGCACAGTGACCACTCTCATTTTATTTCTTCTAGTGTAGGTTTGAATCACCTCTTCTTGGGACTCTGCCGCAATGTGCAATACTCGCAAGCTCCAAGGCAGTGCAACTGCACTTCCACCATTGCCTGGCACTTTCAAGGGACATACTCTACTCTGTCTCAGGGCCACCCAGGTCTTGGACATGGCCCACCACAACGCTGCTAGGTAGCTCCCAATCACCAATGCACTCAACTGGGTTTTATCAACCTTTACCCAGCAGTGTTTCAGGGCAGTTAGGGTCTCTCCGCTCAGCAGTGCAGTGCCATCTTTTTGAGTTGAAAGAGGCTGCATTGTGACTTCAGCTCACCCACAACTCACCCATTGTTGCCTCAGCTCTCAGACTTTGAGGGGATCAGTGGCCACTCCAGCAAGTTAGGGTGCAGAGGATGCCATTGCAACCAGCAGGATATCGGTTAGGGTAGAGGCCCCTGGGAGCAGCCCAAAAGAGTGTCCTTTCATATCTGGTGCAAGGCCAGATCTCCCAAGGGTTGGACGTGTTTGTAGCTCTTTGGCAGCTCCACCTGCTACTTCATCAAGTCTGTAGCTGTGAATTCGAGGAGGATAGCAAGCATATGTCTGTATGTCTCCTTTTAACATTGCCATTGATGCAGGATTAAATGGAGGCCCTCATGCAGATTTGTGGGCATTCCCATAAATGTTGCAATGCAAGATAAATTTGCAAAATTATGCTATATATGCAAATTGTCCAGGGGCTGGCATTGACATAGTACGTAGGGATGGCATCAGCCTCATAGGCCTCTATTGGGACAAGTGGGTTGACATTTGCCCTCTTTGCTTTGTGGTTGTGATGTAAAGTGTATATGTGGAAAAGCATTTTTGGGTTTGCTTATAACATTGGCACCATTTGATGAATCTTCATAAAACTTTAAAATGATAGTTTAAAAAAAAGTATCATCCACCCCAGCTCGAAATTTGACACAGCTACAGCCGAAATGGCTAAACAGAATTATACCAAATTTGGCAGAAAGCTAGATCATGGTCAAGAAAGTGTGCTTTTTAGATTTATTGTAAACCAATTCAGTAGTTTCTTGAGAAAGAAAGACTCAAAAACTTTCTATAGTTAACACTGCGGTGGATCCGTGGAGCCAGTAGATATGAAGACAAGATTAGATTAGCTGTCACTGCATCAACAAAGATGTCGCGGGAGCCATTGTAAGACTCAGGACTCAGTCCCCTGTCCTGATAATAAGGCAAAAAAATACAGGGGCAGAGTAGGAATACCCTACACCATCAGCCTGGTGGGAGCCGAAAACATGTTTTGTGGTAAAAAAAATAAAAAAAATGGTTATGACTTCACATATTACATCACTCGTGACATGTTCTATGGCATCAATGATAGAACCACTGCAACATCTCAGATTACAATATTGATGATAAAACTGTGAACAGGGACATAAGTTATTGTTACTTTAGGGCACAGGTAATAGTCACTTTAGAGTCACTATAAGTTTACTCTTACAAAAATTGGTGATCACATTAGTGCCTAAACTAATTGCATTTCTTAGGCAAGAGAATACCAGTAAAAAATAAGAACATTATATCTACTAAATGTGGGTGATTTAATTGATATTCCGGTTGTTCCTAAAGGCTATGCCCATTTATACTAAAGAGGTTATATTAAATTGGGCTTATGTCTAATTCACTGAAGAACTTCCAGCAAACTCTTGTATGTGTTGGATGATATCTTTAGTGATTTCACCACTGATATCATCAGTTATCTTATTTGAGATGTAATTAGTAAACTCATCAATGTTATCATTTAATATGTAATGAGTGATGTATTAATGTGAGGTTGTAAACAGTGAACAGCGTGGGCTCAAGTCATAGTTCAATGAACTATAACTGTTGAATTTCATTTTTTTCAGTTTTTAAATATTAGGTTGTGTTTGGCTTTGTCCCCTAACTATAACACCACTTTAACCATTGTTTTCAGTGATTTTTTTTAATGTAAGATCTTTTTCATACCTAACTATAATGTCACTTCATATTTTGTGTTTTTTCAGTGAATTTCTTTTTTTTTTCTTAGTGTAGGAGGCTAGCCCTCTATGTATCGTGCAAAGCCAGGCACACTGTGCAGGGGGGTCCAGGCAACCACAAATTGGTTTATAGAAGTAATAACTAGACCACCTAATGCTTTAATTTTTATGGTAGCTTGGTTGAGCAGTTAGGCTGATCTTGTAGAAGTGCAAAGCATTTGTTGTGCACATAGTATCAATAAATCAAGACACACAGAAGAATAACTTGAGACCAACTTTACAAAAATACTTCAGATTTTTACAAAATGTTTAAGACCAAGCTTATCCAGTTCAGGTAAGTACTTCTTGAGTTATGAATTTGTAGTTTTAATAAACTTAGGCCCTCATTATGACATTGGCGTTAAATCTGACTTACCTCCATGCTGACTGCTGCCAACATGCCGCCGCCGCATCGGATTACCGCCGCCTATATTATGAACCACACATAGCAATCCGTCACTATACAGCCACACACACAAGTCCTCCAGCCCAAAGGTCAGTGATAAACTGGCGGTACCATCACATTATGACCCATGAATCAGCGCAGGGGACATTCAAAGGCGCTAAACCATTGGCGGTACATACAGCCGTGCTCAAAATACACACACTCAAAATAAACAACACCACATTGGACAATTTGAATAACACACACCTGACACACATACACACACCAGACCTACACCCACACACTACTATAAAACACACACACACAATACCCACAACCCTTTACCATTACAAACAAGTGCTACAAGAGAGATAACAAAACCACAGACAAGACCACAGACAGACACCACCATCACCTATACACCATCCACACACCTTACATCACACATCCCAACACAGCACCTCACACACCCTCACACACACCACCCATAATACACCCATGACACCACAACAACACCCCAGGTTCTCTGAGGAGGAGCTAAGGGTCATGGTGGAGGAAATCATCCGGGTAGAGCCACAGCTATTTGGATCATGGGTGCAGTAGACGTCCATTGCAAGGAAGATGGAGCTATGGCGGCGAATCGTGGACAGGGTCAATGCAGTGGGACAGCACCCCAGAACAAGGGATGACATCAAGAAGAGGTAGAACAACCTATGGGGGAAGGTGCGTTCCACAGCAGCAAGACATCAACTAGCTGTACAGAGGACTGGCGGTGGATCCCATCTTCCTCCCCCACAACTAACATCATGGAAGGAGCAAGTCTTGGCAATCAAGGATCCTGAGGGCCTGGCAAGAGTAGGAGGAGGACTGGACTCTGGTAAGTCAAATCTCTATTACTATCACCATCCCTACCTGCATGCCATCACATACCCCTGCCCTTACCCTCACTCCCATCACTCCACCATCTCACACACACCCCACCATCACAACCCACTCCTCCCAATACCAAGCTCTGCATGTAAAACCAATACATGGACCCCCATCACAGACCTGCATGGACACCCATCACTAAAGTATGCACATTAGAGAGAATCACCCAGCCCACAAAATCACTACTCACACAAGGCAAAGCTGCCAGGGCAATAACAACCATACAGGGCAACACTCCCATGCACAAGATGATACACACTAAAACAATAACACTGCATTTACATCCCCCACAGGTCCTCCACCCAACATCACCGGAGAGGAAGTGCCAGCAACTTTCAGTCCACCCCCAGAAGAGGCCCACAGTGATGACAGCAGCTCTGGATGCCTGGATTTGGATGACCAACCTGGCCCATCAGGGATATCTGGACAGTCGGTAACCCAGGCACAGTCCCATACCACCACAGAGCCTCACTCCTCAGGAAACACCACCACAGTACCCACACAGCGGGCCCATACCTCTGTCCCCAGAACATGTCAATCAGCAGTGTGTCCACCACTACAGGGACCCCAGGCAACCCCACAAAAACAGGATGATCAGGGACCTGGGGTCAGTGGCGGTAGGCACATGGTTCAGGGGACAGAGGCACAGGACAACAGGGAAGCTGGGAGGACTGCTGTGCGACAGGGGGAGGACAAGCCCAGGGAACCGACTCTCCAAGAGGCACTCACCAACATCCTGGGAGTATACCACCACTCCCAGGAGACAATAGGCCAGATATTGGACAAGTTGCAGGAGACCCAGCGGCTGCAGGAGGGACAGTACCTGGGGATCAGAGAGGGCTTGAAGGACATCCACACCACCCTGGTCACCATGGCAGGGGTGCTGGCAGATATGGCCAACACCATGAGGGAGGCAGTGGCACACCACCGGGCCCTTGACACTAGCAAAAATGATGAACAGCCTTCCAACTCCGCTGCCGCTAATGGACAGGAGGCCCGGCACAGGAACAACAGGCCACCAGCACCCCACCTTCTGCAGAAGGAGAACCACTCCACAAACGGTCCCTGTGATTCATGCAGAAGCCAGAGAACATTGCCCAGATCCCTGCCAGGAAAAAAGACTCTCCTGAATGTCACCCTTTTGTCCCACTCTGTCACCCTGTCCACCTTGAACTGCCATTGCTCCACTTCCTATGCCCCCTTGGACAATGCAACTGTGATACAAATAGACTGGACTCTATCCTGGACTTTCCTCCATCATCCCCCCAGCCCATTGCACTTGTCTGTGTAAATTGTAATTACAGTGTCTTACCTGTGTGTCATTGGAAGTACTGTCTTATAATAGCACTTCTGTTGTCCTCATCCTCATCCTCTGCTTCCTCATCTTCACTGTCCAGAGGGTCCACAGCTGCCACACGCCCATCTCCAGCCTCCTCCTCCTGCAGAAAACGCACCTGGCTACGTAAGGCAAGGTTGTGCAACATACAGCGTACCATGATGATCTGGCACACCTTCTTGGGTGAGTAGTAGAGGGATCCACCTGTTAGATGGAGGCAACAAAACCTGGCCTTCAGGAGGCCGAATGTCCTTTGTATTATTCTTCGTGTTCGCCCATGTGCCTCACTTGAAAATATCTAGGGACAACTGTTAGACACACACTAACCCTTAGGGCCCACTCCATACCCATATACCAACACCTACTGTGTGGGAACCAGGGCTCACCTATTAGCCACACCCGGTGCCTCTGGAGTTGAGCCACCACATATGGGATGCTGCTATTCCTCAGGATAAAAGCATCATGCACAGACCCGGGATACTTTGCATTGACATGGGAGATGTACTGGTCCGGCAGGCACACTATCTGCACATTCATGGAGTGAAAGCTCTTTTGATTTCTGAACACCTCTTCATTTCTCTGGGGGGGGGACAAGTGCAATAAGTGTACCATCAATCACCCCAATTATGTTGGGGATATGTTCCATAGCATAGAACTCAGCTTTCACTGTGGCCAAATACTCCACCTGGAGGAAAACGATGCAGCTGCGCATGTGTTTAATCAGGGCAGACAACACTCTGGTCAGCACTATTGAGAACATTGGCTGAGACATTCCTGCTGCTAACCCCACTGTCACTTGGAAAGAGCCACTTGCCAGGAAATGGAGCATAGATAGGACTTGCACATGAGGGGGGATCCCGGTGGGCTGACGGATAGCAGATATCCGGATAGGTTCCAATTGGGCACACAGCTCTGTGATTGTGGCCCTGTCCAGTCTATAGGTGAGTATAATGTGCCTGTCTTCCATTGTTGCCAAGTCCACCAGGGGCCTGTACACAGGGAGATGTCTCCATCTCCTATTCATCCGCAGCGGTTGCAATCTAGGGGGGAAACGGTGAGTAGTTGGTCAGTATTCCATTTTTTCAAACACTACACTGCATTGCATGTTGTGACTGTAACACAATATTGTTGTATAGGCCCAAATTGTGCCTATGTGTACTGTAAGGCAGTTAGGTACCATCGAGGGACAAGTGGAAATGAGGTAATTCCGCTTCCGTTGTGCGCCGTTGTGGGAGGAGGTCAAAAACCGTTGTGCAACTCCTCATTGGATCCCATTGGGCCCTATGGGTTACAGTGGCCAATGGTGATGTTCGCCAGCGGTGACGGTACGCACAGCCACTGACGTGAACACCCTTTTCTCTCTGTTCACCCACTTGCTACCTGACCTTTAACAGGAGAGGACCTACACTGCAAGTGCTGCTTTGACCTGTGTCTGGAACTGACCACGGCTCGTGTCACTGAGGAAAGGGCCCCTGCCTTCACTGCTGCGGAGTTGGAGAGACTGGTGGATGGGGTCCTACCCCAGTACCAAATGCTGTATGGGCCTCCAGACCAACAGGTGAGTTCACTGTGAGCACGATACATGGGGCATGAATGCATGAAGTGCTGTGTGTGAGGTCTTCGTGTAGGGTGGGTGTTGGTGGAAGTGCCTTGAGCTGCATGCTGCATGTATGGTGGGCACTGTCTGTGCGTAAGGGTATGGCAGGGCTATGGCGGGACATGAGTGTAACAGGCTGGACGGTCTGACTGATACCTTTTGCTATGTGTATATTTCTGCATATCAGCGCCCATCAGAAAAAGGGTATATGGCGTGCCATCGCCAAGGACGTATAGACCCTGGGGGTCTATGGCATGCGGAGCACCCACTGTCGCAAACGGTGGGAGGACCTGAGACGCTGAGCAAGGAAGACGGCGGAGGCCCAGCTGGGGATGGCCTCCCAACAAGGAAGGGGTGCCTGTCGATCCCTGACCCCCCAATGGCCCGCACACTGGTAGTGGCCTATCTGGAGCTGGATTGAGGGCATCACAGCAGCCACAAAGGGGTGAGTACAGTTTCCCAATATACTACCTACGCCTGGTGGGGTGGTCTCCAGGTGGGGGATATGGGCCTATGGGTTCCCCTAGGC
Organism: Pleurodeles waltl; assembly: GCF_031143425.1. NCBI lineage: Eukaryota > Metazoa > Chordata > Amphibia > Caudata > Salamandridae > Pleurodeles > Pleurodeles waltl. Next base: position 525,874,742 of record NC_090442.1, read on the forward strand.
CAGGCCGGACATTGCAGGATAGATCCCAGGTTGGGCAGGGTATGATGTGAACCACCTCTAACCAAGCTAGTAGGCATCCACTACTGGGCAGGGGTCTGTGGGTCTCAGGTATGCTGTTATTGGTGTTAGGTATTACTGTCCATGGCTTGGTGACTAGCACTGTGACTGGTAGTGCATTGCCTAATGCATAGGGCTGTTCCCTGTGTGAGTGTGTGTGTGTGTCCTATACACCAACGGTGGTGTTGTTGCAGCAATTGACCAATGTAACCTTTGTCTCTTCCCCCACTTTTTGTTTTGTCACCCTGTCCTTCTGTGCATTAGCATCATCTGGCGGAGGAGCAGAGGCACCGGCAACGGAGGGAGCTGCATCCCACATGGCCCAGAAGGCTGAATCCAGCGACTTTGAGGGCACCAATGGGATGGAGGGTGAGGGAAGCACCACAGCAGAGACAGGAGGGGACAGTTTGGACAGTGATACCTCTTCCGATGGAATCTCCCTGGTGGTGGCGGACACCTCTGTGGCTACCCCAACTACAGGTACAGCTGCCACCCCTGTACCAGCACTGCCCTCCCAGTAGCCCCTCAGCATGTTTCCCGTGCCTGCGCACCCAGGAGGGTGGGCATCTCCTTCGCCCCAGGCACCTCAGGCCCTGCCCCAGTGAGCCCTGCTGCCCTGAGTGAGGAGGCTATTGACCTCCTGCGATCCATCTCTGTTGGGCAGTCAACCATTGTGAATGCCATCCAGGGGTTGGCAGGCCATTTGCAACAAACAAATGCATTCCTGGAGGGCATTCACTCTGGCATGGTTGCCCAACAGAGATCAATCCAGGCTCTGGCCTCATCTCTGATGGCAGCCATTGTCCCTGTTTCTAGCCTCCAACTTACTCTACCCAATCCCATTCCCCTCAACCCCAACCTATCCCAAGCACACAGGTGGACCAGCATGCACCCAGAACAACACACAGGAGTGGTTCAGGCAAACACAAGCACCACACATCATCCCACAGGCACTAACACAAACAACATCCAGATGCAGACATACCAACATCCACTGCCTCCACTGTTTCCCCCTCCTCCTTGCCGTCCACCTCCTTCCCAGTAGCGTCTACACTCACACCTGCATGCACTACATCCTCATCCACTACCTCCAACACCAGCACGCCTACCACTACACCCCCCCTCACTGGCAGTCACCACCCCCACATCCATGCACCTGTCCCCTGTGTCCTCTCCCACTGTGTCTGTGCCCCCTCCTCCCAAAGTACACAAACGCAAACACTCAGACATCCAACAGCCATCCACCTCACAACAGCATCCATCCCATGCACCTACACCCAAACACAGCAGACAGACGCCTCCTACAACCACTTCCTCTTCCTCCACTCCCAAACCTTCACCCACTTCCACCCCCAATATCCCTAAGAAGCTTTTCCTCTCCACCATTGACCTCTTCCCTATCTCCCACCCCGTCCTTCACGTCGGGTCTTCCGCACCAGCACCGCCACTGCCACCACTGAGCAGCCGTCACCTCCGGCAGACAGTGTGTAGCCCTGCCTCCATGGGCTGCTGTGCGTCCTTGCCCCAGCAAATCCTGTGGGTCTGATACCCAGGTCAGAGACTGTGACCTTGCACTCCCCAAGATCTGCATGACAGGGCACAATGCCTCCTCGAAAACCAGAGGAAGAAGCCATTTACTCACCCCATCCTTACCAGGATGAAGCACACTGGGCACAAGGCCCCCTACAGTACCAGTGGAAGAAGCCATACACTCAAGCCCATCTTTCCCAGGATGAAGCACACTGGGCACAAGGCCCCCTTCAGAACCAGAGGAGAAGCCACCCACTTGAGAGACTGTGGCCTTGCACTCCCCAGGACCAAGCAGTGGGCAACCCACCCACTTGAGAGACTGTGGCCTTGCACTCCCCAGGGCATCACACAGGGCATGTAGCCCCCTCCAGGACCAGTGGTGTTCTACCATCTTCCGACTGAGGTGCCCAACCATTCCCGTCCCCCTGAGGTGCCTGTCTATTTTCGACCTGATGCCCCTGCAGTGTTCTCTCTGTGTTGTTACAGGAGTGAGGTGGGGCCTTGGCCTATGTGATGTGGCCCTGTGGCCCACGGACATTGAGGACTGGGCAGTGTCCCTCCATTTGTAAATATGTATGTATGTTTGTATTTTGATGCACTTATTCCTAGTATTTTGTCGTATTACACTCACTTTTTTTCCAATCATTTTGTTCTTGCATTATTCCTGAGGAGTACCGGGTGAATATGTAATGTTTGTACATCTGGTTGTGTGTATGGTGTTGGGTGTGGGGGGTGTTGCGTGTTGCGTGTCACTCTCTTTTTCCTCCCCCCCACCCTTGTGTGCTAGGTGGCAGTACTCACCGTGGTCATCTTCGCCAACATTGCTGCTCATAATACAGGAAAAGGTAGACGAGCATTGGGAAGATGTGCAACTCGGGCTCCATGGGGTCGTGGTTGTTCCCTGAGTCTCTAGAGGTGAGGCCTTTGACTTCTGTGTTCTGTTTTGATGTCATTGGTACAGCCCCGGAAAAGATGACGGATAGGCATGTCATAATACAGTGGGCGGTACATTGTCCTCCTCCTGGCTGTTGGAGGTTACCGCCGTGGTGCTTGTTGCTACTGCTGTGGCGGTCGGTGTGTTAAAGTGTTTGCCTGTCTAAGCGGTTTCCGCCGTGGTCATAATTCCTTTTTTTTTTACTGCCGGCCTGTTGGTGGCATTACTGCCACTTTATCACCGACTGCCAAGGTTGTAATGAGGGCCTTCGAATTTTTGTGCATAATTACGCACCACAGGAATCAATGAAGAAATAGTTAGAAAATTACCAAAAATCAGGCAATGTGTTTACCAGTGTCACCTTTTGCAGGTACGTCAAGGTCATTGTTGGGTCCCATAGACCAGCTGGAAAAGTTTGGGGACTCCGGGTTCTGGTGGGAGCAGCTACAGAAAGTCGATGGAGCTGGTGCTAGGCCACTGCGGGGGACCACTTGGAAAAGCACTGCACAGATAGACATAAAGGTAAGTCCTATGGGTTCCCTTGGTGTGCCAAGGTTGCAAGGGGTAGGGGACCATTAGGGCACAGCTAGATCTTCGTACAGGGTAAAAGGCAACTGGGTGCAGAGGGAATTGGTGAGCCAGGTCACTTTGAGGGTTGCTTGCAGGTCAGCAGGGGCACTCTGGTTGGAGGTCCAGGTGGTACCTAAAGTCCCTTGGCAGGGGCTTTCTCCTGGTCCTTTTTCAGTCCAGAATGAACTGTCCTTCTGGGTGTCTGATGTGAGGTTACCAATACCCAGTTCTATTGCACGGTCTGGCCGCTGGAGGACACAGTGCCACCAAACTTGGCACACTGATAGGGTTTGTCCTCACAGTCTGACGGGCAAGGTTTGGTTTGGCTGTGGCATCTGGTTCCATGGTCAAAAGCCAGTCAGTGAAGTGGCCTTTAGTGGGGCTTTCACTCCGGAGAGAGTTCCTCAGTAATTTTAGAAGGGCGGAGGTCATCTGGGGGTTTCTAGAGTCTGTCTGATGTCTAAGCAACCCCTCAGCAGCAGTTGTCGAGTCCTGGGTGCAGCAGGCAGGGGTGGCACTTTCTCTTGGTGCAGCAGGACTTCAGTTCTCATGCCTCGGGTCTTCATTGTTGCTGGTCTTTTTTTGTCCTTAGAGTCTGATTTCTGGGTCCAGGGATGTCCACTAAATACTGTATTTAGTGGGTGTTTTAGGGGGTACCTCGTAGTGGCCAATGAGTCATCTACCGTAGGGTGGCTACACCCACTAAGTGACCACTTCTGTGGTCAGAGGTTACTTCCCTACACATGATTGGCTATTTTCCTTCCATGCAAGATGGAGGAAAATGAAATGGAGCGGTCACCTTGCATGAAACACGTTAGGGGTAGTGCAGGTTAGGATTGACCGCTCCTCCTGTCATTTGTCTGGTTTCCTGCCGTGAGTGGGGGTTTGCAACAGGGGCAGCCATCTGCTGCTAGCAGCAGGCCTGGGGGTTGAATTTCAAGGGTAGTATGCCCTTTGAAGTCCACCAGCAGGCAGTGCACATTCCTGAGGGAGGGGATGCTAGCACCTCCACCCAGGAAGGGCTTTGTTCTGAATCCCAGAGAGCAGGATCTCTCAACCAAGGAATTCAGAGTCTAGTGTGGTGGTGGCAGGCTGCTTGTGACCTGCCAGCAACCATGCAAGGGTAGTTAGCTTTTGCATTCTGTAACAAAGCCAATAATGGTAACAGTTTGGATTTATCATTCTGAGTTGTTTGATGCCAAACAACCCAGAGTTTGGGGTAGCCATCATGTAGCTGTGAAACTCGTCCGACCAGTGTCCAGCACATGCATTAAAATGGCTGCCCTGTTCACTTACTATGTCCCTGGTTTGAAAGAAACACAGTAAGGGCATATTGCTCATGCACCTATGCCCACACATCCCATATAGTGCTCCCTGCCTTAGGACTGGAAGGCCTGCCAAAGGGGTTGCTTACTTATAGTGCATGCAAGTTATAGTAGAGAGGGCACACAGGCTGTGTGCCATGTCATGTTTGCCTTTTAGGATTGCATCAGGACACCCAGCCTGCAATGGAAGTGCTGGGTGCTTCTGGATGCATGGCCCTAGACAGTGGCACAATCTGTGTTGCTGTCAACATTTTCTAAAAGTCTCTAAGAAGATTTGTTATGTTCTCATTGGGTGCTATTTCACCTTGTGGACTATTTCATCACTTGGGAGTACCCGTACGCAGTCAGCATTCCACACACTTCAAAGAAGTATTAGTCCTCATGGAAGCATGGTGAAAGAACCTAAGGATTATAAAAAATGCACAAAAGCTGTACACGTTAGTACGTCAACTGTAAGGAGCAGACACCATAGCTCACCACAGTGCGGACATCATTTTCTCTGCAGCTTCACTCAAATAGTTTTTAGAGAAAAGAGAAAAAAACTAAAGAAATATGTATACTTGCTTAAACTATCAGTAAACAGTAATTCACTTCTACATCAAAATAAGTACAGAACTGTAATTGCTTTCATCCATCTTGGGCTTAAAGATGACATAGAATTACAACATATTTAAAATATATATCACTGAAACTAGCTATTACTAACACTACTAGAGGTAGGCACAACTGGTGTAATTCTAGCTAGCGTTATTATTCATAATTACTGCTAAATTATTCGCAATTATGCAAAGTTGTGTAAGAAGCATAATCCAGTATTTAGCAATATTTTCTTAGTGCAAAATGCACCCTCGCATCCAAAATGGGCTTGAGGACCCATTCTGTGCTATGAAACTATCACTAAATGCTACAGGACAGGTGCAGCAGTAGCCAGCCGTCACCCGCTAACACCTAGGCGGTCATTACAAAATTGGCGGTAAAAGCCGCTTACTGCCGTGCAGAAGACCGCCAACACACCGCCGTGGTCGCGGAATTCCGCCACAGCTATTATGACCCACATTTCGGAATCTGCCAGAATTCAGACACCCACACAAGTCCGCCACACCAAAGGTCAGTGATAAACTGGCGAAAAGAAAACCGACACCGTCACGCCAACAGAAATACGCCCACACTATCACGACACACGAATCCACGCGGCGGTCTTTCAACCGCGGTATTTCATTGGCGGTACACACCGCTGCGCTCAAAATACACACACACATACAAAACACAGCCACATTGGACAATTCGAAATACACACACCTGATACACACACACCACTCCCACACACCCAATACAATATAAAACACATACCCACATCACCCACAAACCCCTACTACCAAAAATTGAGAACAAAGCACACAGAGAGACACCACCAGCAAGTACAACAGCATCCACAGGCACATAACACCATCAACCACACAACTTCCACGCACCTCACACAACACACCACTACATATCACCACACTTATCACCACACACACCACCCCACACATCACCCACACCACCCCATGGCACGGCAAAGACACCCCAGGTTCTCAGAGGAGGAGCTCAGGGTCATGGTGGAGGAAATCGTCCTGGTAGAGCCACAGCTATTTGGATCACAGGTTCAGCACACCTCAATTGCAAGGAAGATGGAGCTATGGCGAAGAATAGTCGACAGGGTCAACGCAGTGGGACATACCCAAGAAATCGGGAGGACATCAGGAAAAGGTGGAACGACCTACGGGGGAAGGTGCGTTCCGTGGTCTCAAGACACCACATGGCGGTTCAGCGGACTGGCGGCGGACCCCCACCTCCTCCCCCAAAACTAACAATATGGGAAGAGCAGGTCTTGGCGATTCTGTATCCTGAGGGCCTCGCAGGAGTTGGTGGAGGAATGGACTCTGGTAAGTCAAATATTAACTATCACATCCCCCACCCTACCTGCATGCTATCACATACCCCCACCCTCGCCCTCACCCCTATCACTCCAACTCCTCACAAATGCACCAATATCACAAACCACACATCCCAACACCAAGCCCTGCATGCAACAACAAAGCATGGACACCCATCACCAAAGCAAGCCCACTGCACATACCCATACAACCCCCTAAACCATCATCACACAAGGTCCCACACAAGAATGCTAGCACTGGGGTACACGGTCACCCACCCATTGCACACCATGACACACACAGATGAAATAATCATGCCTTTACACCCCTTCAGGACCACTACCCAACGTCACCAGACAGGAGGGTCCAGACATGTCCACTCCACCCACAGAAGAGGCCCACAGTGATGACAGCAGCTCTGTCCAACTGGATCTAGATGACCAGCTCGTACCATCGGGGACCTCTGGACAGTAGGTTTCCCTCACACAGGCACAGGCCACCACAGACCTTCCCCCCTCTGGAAACACCAGCACAGCACCCACCCAGCGGGCCCATACCTCCGTCCCCAGGACACGTCAATCAGCTGTGTGTCCACCACTACAGAGAACCCAGGATAACCCACCACCCCAACAACAACAGGGACCTGGGGGCAGTGGCAGTGGGCACACGGTCCAGGGGACGGAGGCCCAGGAACACAGGGGAACTGGGAGGGCTGCCGTGTGACAGGGGGCGGACAGACCAAGGGAACCCACTCTCCACGAGGCCCTCTCCTCCAGCATACCCCCCCCCACTCCCAGGAGACGATGGCAACGGTACTGGCCAAGTTTCAGGAGACCCAGCGCATGCTGGAGGAAAAGTATATGGGCTTCAGGGAGGAACTCAGAACCATCAGCTCCGCCCTGGGCACCATCGTAGGGGTGCTGAAGGAACTACTTAACACCAGGAGGGACACAGTGGCACTCCAAGGGGCCCCTGACACTGACACTTGCATGGACGATGAACTGCCCACCACCTCCGCCGGCGCTAGTGGACAGGACGCCCGCCCCAGGACCACCACACCAGCACCCCACCCCCTGCAGACCGAGAACCACCCCGCAAACTGTCCCTGAGATCCAGGAACAAGAAGGAGCACGATGCCAAGACCCCCGCCAAGAAATGAGACCACCCTGGTTGTCATCCCACTGTCCCACTTTGTCACCCTGCCCCAGCTCCACTTCCAATGCCCATATGGGCAATGGACCTGTGAGACTAATAGACTGGACTCTGCCATGGACACTCCTCCGCCATCACCCCTCACCATTTAACTTCCCCCTCCAATATTTTGCATTTAAATAAACACACTTAAAGCACAAAATGATCTGGAGTCTGTCTGTGATTTCAAAATTGTGTATTTGCAATTACAGTGACAAAATGTTCTTGAAATAGTAATGTCAACATACCTATGTCACACAGCTCTAGTCCATGAGGAATCTAAGCAGATGACACACGTTGGGACCCACATCTCTGAAACCGTAAGGGAAAGTGACAACTCAGTGACCATACACTGGGTGAAAACGACAGACAGTAGAGAGGTAGTAGTTGAAAAGTACATGTAGTAGGCAGGAATGTATTCTCACCTGTGTTTCACTGGAAATATTGCTGGATCACTGAGTCCCCGTTCTGCATGTCTTCTTCCTCTGCTTCATCCTCATCACTGTCCACAGGCTCCAAAGCTGCCACAACACCGCCATCTGGACCATCCTCCTGCAGAAAAGGGACCTGTCGTCGCAAAGCCAAGTTGTGAAGCATACAGCAGGCCACGATGATCTGGCACACCTTTTTTGGTGAGTAGAATAGGGATCCACCTGTCATATGCAGGCACCTGAACCTGGCCTTCAGGAGGCCGAACGTCCGCTCGATCACCCTCCTAGTTCGCCCATGGGCCTCATTGTAGCGTTCCTCTGCCCTGGTCCTGGGATTCCTCACTGGGGTCAGTAGCCATGACAAGTTGGGGTAACCAGAGTCACCTGCAAATAGCGAAGGACAACTGTTAGACACACACTAACCTGTAGGGATAACCCCAGACAACCATTCCCACTGTCTTCCTTCCAGGGGCTCACCTAATAGCCACACACGGTGCCTCTGGAGTTGACCCATCACACAAGGGATGCTGATATTCCACAGGATGTAGGCAACATGCACTGAGCCAGGGAACATGGTATTCACATGGGAGATGTACTGGTCGGCCAAACATACCATCTGTACATTCATGGAATGATATCTCTTCCGGTTTCTGTACACCTGTTCACTCCTGTGGGGGGGGACCAAAGCCACATGGGTCCCATCAATGGCACCTATGATGTTGGGGATATGTCAAAGGGCATAGAAGTCACCTTTCACTGTAGGCAAATCCTCCACCTGAGGGAAAACGATGTAGCTCCGCATGTGTTTCAGCAGGGCAGAAACACTCTGGACAATACGTTGGAAAACATAGGCTGGGACATCCCTGATGCCATGGCCACAGTTGTTTGAAAAGACCCACTTGCAAGGAAATGGAGCACTAATAGCACTTGAGGGGGGATTCCTGTGAGATTGCGGATTGCTGACATCAGGTCTGGCTCCAGCTGGGTACACAGTTCCTGGATTGTGGCACGGTCAAACCTGTAGGTGATTATCAAATGTCTTTCCTCCATTGTTGACAGGTACACCAGCGGTTGGTACACCGGAGGATTCCGCCATCTCCTCACATGTCCCAGCGGACGGTGCCTATGAAGGACAACAGCGACCACAGAGTCAAACAACTCAGAGGTACGTACCCACAGTTTACCCAGAACACCAATCATACACAATAGGTGGCATGTATGTGTGTTGAGACTAGGCCTAGGTATGTGTAACACAGTTAGAAATTAGCCATGTGGGCCCTTGAAATGGCAGCTGCCTGACCTATAAAGTGGGACAATGGGATATGAGGTAACTGCGCTGGCGTTGTACACCGTCACGGTAGGCGGTCAAAGACCGCAGCGCAATGCTGCATTGGTTAACATTGGACCCTATGGGTCCCAGGAGCCAATGACGATGTACGCCGGCGGTGATGGTACGCACCGCCGCGGACGTGACTGCCATTTTCTATCTGTTCAATCACTCGATACCTGATCTTCGACAGGAGAGGACCTACAATGCAAGTGCTGCTGTGACCTCGGTCTGGAAGAGACAATGGCTCGTGCGTCTGGGGAAAGGGCCCCTGCCTTCACATCGGAGGAGTTGGAGAAGCTCGTTGATGGGGTCCTCCCCCAGTACACACTACTCTATGGTCCTCCAGACAAACAGGTAAGTACACAGGGAGCATGTCGTATGGGCTACGCCTGTGTGGAGAGGGCTGGATGGAAGAAGGAAGGGGGCAGAGTTCTGCGTATATGAAAGACGGTGGGTGCATGTGCCACATGGCAAGGGTAGGGATGGGGGCCAATCACTTTGACGGTGCAGGGATGGCGGCCAATGACTTCTCTTCTTCCCCTGTACATTTCATGTAGGTCAGCGCCCACCAGAAGAAAGATATTTGGCGTGCCATCGCCAAGGACATCCGGACCCTGGGGGTCTACCACAGACAGAGCACCCACTGCTGGAAAAGATGGGAGGACATTCGCCGCTGAAGCAAGAAGACAGTGGAGGCTCAGCTGGGGATGGCCACCCAACGTGGGAGGGGTGCCCATCGAAATATGACCCCCCTGATGTGCAGGATCCTGGCGGTGGCCTACCAGGAGTTGGATGGGCGCTTGAGGGCATCACAGCAGACACAAGGGGGTGAGTACACTCTCATTCAGGTGACTTTGCACGCAGTGCAGTTGTCTGTGTGGGGGAGGAGGGCTGTGGGTTTCCCTAGGCCAGGGCGAGTTCCGTAGGCTAGGCCTCTCCGTAAGGCATGGCCCTGTGGCCCCCCACCCCACCTCTGTAGAGTGCCAAGTACAGCTATTCATGCCCCTGTGTCATCTATGTGTGCAGATGTCGTCCATAGCCTTGTAGGCCATTTCCCAGGAATTGCACTGTAGAGCCCAAGAGCGTGGCATAGTGCAGGGGGCATCTGTGTCTGTCTTGTCCGCCAACGGCAGCGGTAATCCATGCACTCAACATGTCTTTATTCTGTTCCCCACCCCTTTTTGTGGTTTCCCTGTTCTTGTGTGCATTAGCATCATCAGGTGGAGGAGCAGTGGCACCGGAGCACGAGGGAGCTGCATCCCACATGGCCATGGAGGCCCACACTACGGCCTCAGAATTCACCAGTGGGACGGAGGGCGAGGGGAGCTCCACGGCGGAGACAGGAGCTGACACCAGCGACACAAACTCGTCCACTGATGAGAGCTCCCTTGTGGTGGCGGCAACATCTGAGCCCCCCCACATCCACAGGTACAGCCGCCACCCCCCTACCAACACCGCCCTCCCAGCAGCCCCTCAGCCTTCACCCCGTGCCCGCTCACCCAGGATGGTGGGCATCACCTTCGCCCAGGCACCTCAGGCCCGGCCCCAGTCACCCCTGCTGCCCTCAGTGAGGAGGCCATTGACCTCCTCAGGTCACTCACTGTTGGGCAGTCTACCATTTTGAATGCCATCCAGGGTGTAGAAAGGCAGTTGCAAAAAACTAATGCATTCCTGGAGGGCATTCATTCTGGTCAGGAGGCCCTTCACCGATCCTTTCAAACTCTGGCCTCAGCACTGATGGCAGCCATTGTCCGTGTCTAGCCTCCCCCCTCCAACTTCCTCCACCCAGACCCAATCCCCTGTACCTCTGCCTATCTCAAGCACACCATCAGACCAGCCTGCACACACCTCACCACACAAGGGAAGCTCAGGCAAACATAAGCACCACACATCCCACAGGCACTCACGCAAGCATCACACACATGCAGACACACCAACATCCACTGGCTCCACTGTGTCCCGTCCTCGTCGTCTCCCTCCTCCCTCCCAGTCTCGTCTACACACACCTGCATGCACTACCTCTACAGCCACTATGTCCCTCACCAGCACACCCACCAGCACATCCCGCTCATGTGCAGTCACCACCCCACTACCATTCACACTTCCCCTGTGTCCTCTCCCAGTGTGTCTGTGACGCCCCCTCCCAAGATACACAAATGCAGGCACACACCCACCCAACAGCCATCCACCTCACAACAGCCTCCAGCGCATGCACCTTCACCCAAAGTCACCAAACGTACACCTCCTACAACCACCACCTCTTCCTCCACTCCCAAACCCCCTCCAGCTACCTGTCCCAGTGTGTCCAAAAAACTTTTCCTGTCCAGCCTTGACCTTTTTCCCACACCTCCCCCACCCCGTCCATCTCATAGGTCCCGAAGTAGCACCTCAGCCACAACATCTCCGGGACCAGTGGTGCCTGTAGTCACAGGTATGTGGAGTGCACCGGCCACCAGGACAGCCAGTGTGGCACGGAGCCACAGCACAGCCAGTCCACCCCATGAAGCATCAGCGGTTGGCCAGTGCCCGGCGGGAGAGGGGGAAGACTCCAGCCACCCAAGCCGCTCCCAGGGGTCCCGGTGGGAGTGTGGTCTCAGCTGTGACACCTCCCAAGGTGGGGAAGGGCCACAAGAAACCCGGCAAGTCTGGGAAGAGCAGCTCAGTGGAGAAGACCGCCATCATCCCCGCTGCCCAGGAGGGCCCCACCAGCCCCATCCCAGCTGCCCAGGAGGGCCCCGCCAGCCCCATCCCAGCTACCCAGGAGGGCCCCAGCAGCCCCAGCCCAGCTGCCCAGGAGGGCCCTGGCAGCCCTAGCCCAGCTGTCCAGGAGGGCCCCGCCAGCCCAGCTGCCCAGCAGGGCCCCGCCAGCCCCAGCCCAGCTGCCCAGGAGGGCCCCGCCAGCCCCAGCCTAGCTGCCCAGGAGGGCCCGCCAGCCCCAGCCCAGATGGGCCATGGAGGACTGTCAGCCCCAGCCCAGATGGGCCATGAAGTACCGCCAGCCCAGATGGGCAATGAAGGACCGCCAGCCCCAGCCCAGATGGGCCATGAAGGACCGCCAGCACAAGACCCGCTGGGCCATGAAGGACCGCCAACTCAAGCACCGCTGAACAGGGCACCGCCAACTCAAGCACAGCTGAACAGGGCACCGCCAATTCAAGCACCGCTGAACAAGGCACCGCCAACTCAAGAACTGTTGAACAGGGCACTGCCAACTCAAGCACTGCTGGACAGGGCACCGCCAACTCAAGCACCGTTGAACAGGGCACCGCCAACTCAAGCACCACTGAACAGGGCACTGCCAACTCAAGCACCGCTGAACAGGGCACCACCAACTCAAGCACCGCTGAACAGGGCACCGCCAACTCAAGCACCTCTAGCCCATGAGCGGCAGGGGCACGGACGCATCTGGGACCGTCACGGGGTGAGTGATGCACTCTGGGCACCAGTCCCCCTCCAGAACCAGTGGAGACATGCATCCACTACCTCTGTCCTTCACAGGATGAAGCACTCTGGGCACCAGTCCCCCTCCAGAACCAGTGGAGACATGCATCCACTACCTCTGTCCTTCACAGGATGAAGCACTCTGGGCACCAGTCCCCCTCCAGAACCAGTGGAGACTGTTATCCACTTGAGAGACTGTGGCTTTGCACTCCCCAGGATAAAGCAGTGAGCAACCCTCTCACTGTAGAGACTTGAGAGACTGTGGCTTTGCACTCCCCAGGATAATGCACTGGGCAAACCACCCACTGTAGAGACTTGAGAGACTGTGGCTTTGCACTCCCCAGGATAATGCAGTGGTCAAACCACCCACTGTAGAGACTTGAGAGACTGTGGCTTTGCACTCCCCAGGATAATGCAGCGGGCAACCCACCCACTGTAGAGACTTGAGAGACTGTGGCTTTGCACTCCCCAGGATAATGCAGTGGGCAAACCACCCACTGTAGCGACTTGAGAGACTGTGGCTTTGCACTCCCCAGGATTGAACAGTGGGCATTGAGCCCCCTCGTGGATCTGGCGTCGTGCACTCATCCGGCTGAGGTGCCCCCCCTTCCCTTCCCCCTGTGGTGCCTGTTGTTTTTCTATCTGATGCCCCTGCAGTGTTCTCTCTGTTTTGATCTGGTATCGAGTGTGTGTCTCGCCAATGCATTTTGGGCCCAGTGGTCCACGGACTATAAATGGGGCAATACCTGGACTATTATTCTTGGTGTATATTTTGTTAATAGTGTAAATATGTATATTTTTGCGTACTGCATTTTAACATATTACAATGTTTACACTAATTTTCCTTTGTCTTTGCATTCTTCCAGGGGGGTTGGGGGATGTAACAATAATGTATAGATATGTATTAGTGTGTGTGTTGTAGTGGGTGAGGGTGGGGGTGGGGGTGTTGCGTGTTCCGTGTCCCTGTTTCTTGTCTCCCTCCTACCCTGAGTCGTAGGTGCAATACTCACCGTGCTCTTCGCCGCCGGCGTTCGTGCTCCTGGTACAGGAGCAGGAAGACTATCACAGGTAAGATTTGGAGTTCCGGTTCCATGGTGTCCTCGTTCCTCGTGGAGTGTGATGAGGTGTGCCTTTTCCCTTCGAAATTCCTGTTTCCACCGTGTATTTATCCGCGGTGAATCCGCCCTGGAAAAGGTGGCGGATTGGCCTGTCATAATTGTGTGGGCGGTACATTGTCTCCCGCCTTTCTGTTGGCGGTGACTGCCGTGCTGTTTGTTTGTACCGCTGTGGCGGTCGGAGTGTTAAAGTGGATGTCTTTGTTGGCGTTTTCCGCCATGGTTGTAATTGCTAATTTTTTCCGCCGGCCTGTTGGCGGTCTTACCGCCGCTTTAACACCGTCCGCCAGGGTTGTAGTGACCACCTTAGTTCATTCTTCCTGTGCCCCCTGTGATATGAATTATGACCCAAATTACTCTTTATTACTCAAGCTCACATAATCACATAGTTCTGGTAATTTTCATCACATAAATAATTTGTATTTACTGAAATTACTCTAATTTCTCTGGCGTAACTAAAATTGTGCCCTGGCCTAAACACTATTATAAAACTACATGTTAAATTTTCAGAGAAATAATAGATATTATTTTGTATGTTCTTTGGTAACTTCTCATGGAATGTTAGTCAGTGTCATTCTGTGCAGTCCAACCTGACCTATAATGACCTCATATAATGCTCTCTCCTTCATGACAAATGATGCCAACACTAATCTCAGTTTTCATATCTATTGATATTTGGCCGTTTTTAAAGTCAATGTTTACTTTAGAGCTATCTAATTTGCATCCTCGCAACAGCAGAATTACATATTTCTACTATCCCTAGCAACTAAACCTGAAAGTAATTCTACTTCACAGTTTAGACATGTTTTATTTTGCAGAAAAACCTATCAAATAGCACTGAATCGCAGTCTGGTATGGTTTAGTACACAATTTACTCTCAATCAATGTCTGTTCTTGAAGAATGGTGCCAATTCACCCAACCATGACCTCAGGGATAGCTATATCCAAGGAATTCACTGTGTTAATTTTTAAAGAATTTTTAGAACGACCATGTGAAATCACTGTGCATCTTCTTTCAGAGTTTGAAGTCAATTGTACTGTACCTGCACATATGTCAACAGTGTTGCTAATATCTGTCAGAGAATGAGAGGCATATTTGTTAGCTCACACTGCCAGCAGTAGAGTTGACAGTGCTCTATCTAGTGACTTATTCGTGTTCTCCTTAATTGTGTGAGTGAGTGAATAAACTAAAAGATAACATTTACAATTATGTTACAGTAGCAGATTACTCCTTATAAATGAGAAAATTGACATACTTCCATATCTACTTCATCTCGTCCCATTGATGATGATCTGCCTTTGTGACTATTGTTTTTTTTGTTGGAAAATGCATGATTTTGTGGAAAGTGGCATTATTCTAGACGAGAAGCATACAAACGTCTTAATCGATTGTACTCTCTATTACATGAAATGCTGTGTTTACTTTGCTATCAACAAAACCAAGAAGGCACACTCGACAAAGTGGCCTAATGTGTAACAGTGCAGTGACAGTGCAGTGACAGTGCAACTTAAGACATTACTTCCTTAACCCCTTCGCTGCCAGGCCTTTTCCCCCTCAGTTGCCAGGCCTTTTTTTGGCTGTTTGGGGCAGTTTGCGCTTAGGCCCTCATAATGTTTTGTCCACATAAGCTACCCACGCAAAATTTGTGCCTTTTTTTCCAACATCCTAGAGATTCTAGAGGTACCCAGAGATTCTGGGTTCCCCTGAAGGAGACCAAGAAATTAGCCAAAATACAGCAATGGGAAAAAGGGCTTCAAAAGAAGGCTTGTGATTTTTTCCCTGAAAATGGCATCAACAATGGGCTTGCAGGGCTAAAATCTCCGTCTTCCCAGATTTCAGGAACAGGCAGAAGTGATTCAGAAAACCACATTTTTTAACACAATTTTGGCATTTTACTGGGATGTACCCCATTTTTACTATTTTTTGTGCTTTTACCCTCCTTCCAGTGAGTGACAGAAATAGGTGTGAAAGCAATACTGGATCCTGGAAAGCTAAACATTTCTGAAAAGTAGACAACATTTTGAAATCAGCAAGGGGTCATTTGTGTAGATCCTACAAGGTTTTCCTACAAAAAATAACACCTAAAATAAAAAAATATTGAAATTGAGGTGAAAAAAATGCCATTTTTCTCCACGTTTTACTTTGTAACTTTTTCCACAAAAGTCAGATTTTTTAAAGCAATGTACTGTTACGTCTACTGGACTCTTCTGGGCAATAACACTTGCTCTGCTATTCTGTGTTCCCTCAAGTTTCCCGATACAAATGGTACCTCACTTGCGTGGGTAGGCCTAATGCCCACTACAGGAAACTCAACATGGACACATCACATTTTTACATTGAAATCTGACGTGTTTTTGTGAAAGTGCCTAGCTGTGGATTGTGGCCTTTAGCTTAACCGGCACCTAGGGAAACCTAGCAAACCTATACATTTTTTAAAACTAGACAATTAGAGGAATTTAGAATGGTGTGACTTGTGGGGCTCTCACCAGGTTCTGTAACCCAGAATCCTTTGTAAACCTCAAAATTTGGCCCAAAAAACACTTTTTCCTCACATTTCAATGACAGAAAGTTCAGTAATCTGAGAGGAGCCACCCATTTTCTTCCACCCAGCATTCCCCCACGTCTCCCGATAAACATTTGTACCTTACTTGTGTTGGTAGACCTAGTGCCCGTGACAGGAAATGCCCCAAAACACAACATGGACACATCACATTTCCCAAAGAAAACAGCTATTTATTTGCTAAGTGCCTAGCTGTGGATTTTGGGCTCTAGTTCAGCCGGCACCTAGGGAAACCTAGCAAACCTGTGCATTTTTTTAAAACTAGACACGAAGGGGAATACAGGATGGGGTGACTTGTGGGGCTCTAACCATGTTCTGTTACCCAAAATCCTGGTGACAGAGAATTCTGGAATCTGATAAGAGCCACAAATTTCCTTCCACCCAGCGTTCATCCAAATCTCCTAATAAAAATGGTTCCTCACTTGTGTGGGTAGACCTAGTGCCTGTGACAAGAAATGCCCCAAAACACAACCCGGACACATCACATTATCATAAAGAAAAGAGAGCTGTTTTTTGCAAAGTGCCTAGCTGTGGATTTTGGTCTTTAGCTTAGCTGGAACATAGGGAAACCTACCAAACCTGTTCATTTTTTAAAACTAGACACCTAGGGGAATCCAGGATGGGGTGACTTGTGGGGCTCTCTCTTGGTTCTGTACCCAGAATCCTATGCAAACCTCAAAATTTGACCAAAAAACACTTTTTCCTCACATTTCGGTGACAGAAAGTTCTGGAATCTGAGAAGGGCCACAAATTTCCTTCCACCCAACATTCCCCCAAGTCTCCCGATAAAAATGGTACCTCACTTGTGTGGGTAGGCCTAGCGCCCGCAAAAGGAAATGCCCCAAACACTATGTGGACACATCAAAATTATCAAATATAAAACTACCTGTTTTTGCGGGGGGCACCTGCATTTTTGATCCTGGGCTCAGCAGCCATATAGGGAAACCTACCTAACCCAAACATTCCTGAAAACTAGACACCTGAGGGAGTCCAGGGAGGTGTGACTTGCGTGCATTCCCGCAGTGTTTTCTTACACAGAATCCTCAGCAAATCTCAAATTTAGCTAACAAATCACATTTTCCCACATTTCTGTGTGGAATCACTGCAACGGGACAAATTTCCTGCCATCCAACATTTCCCTCAGTCTCCTGGTAAAAATTATACCTCACTTGCATAGGTGGGCCAAGTGCCTGTCACAGGGAAGAGCCAAAAACATGTTGAAATTGAGGGGGAACCAAAGCTGGTCTAAATGGGCAGTTCAAAGAAAAACATTTTTAGGCTAACAAGTGGGGCAGAATTTTTATCAGTATAGATGTGAGAATGCTGGGTGATAGGAATTTTGTGGATTCCTGCAGATTCCAGAAGGTTCCGTCACAAATATGTGGGAAAAATGTGTGATTTCGAGCAAATTTGGAGGTTTTCAGGGCATTATGGGTGACAAAATGGTGTGTGGTGCATGTGAAGCTCACCATCCTGGATTCACCCCGATGTTTAGTCTAGGTCTTGTGGATTTTTCTACGTGGCAGAGTCCCAAAATCCAAAAAGTGCAGTCCTCAGCATTCCAAGTGGGACGATTTTGAGAGTAAGACAAGCTCTCATGGCAGATATGGCCAACAGTAATGTGCCCCCATGGGGAGCAACCCTTGCCCAAGGGGCCACCCCCGCAAACAAAACACACACACACCAGTCTCTGGTGCCTAAGTGGTTTCTGCCTCCCCGGGGGCAGATCGGCCTAATAAAAATAAGCTGATCTGCCCCCAATGTGGGGCAGATATGGCCTAAAGATAATTTTGCCCCCAGGAGAGTGACCCTTGCCTAATGGGCCACTCCCCACATATAAAAAAGTAAAACAAAAACAAGAGAAAAGATCCCTGGTGCCTAAAGGTTTTTGCCCCCAACGGTGGCTGACCAGTCTAATTACAATAGGCCAATCTTCCGCCAAGGGGGGGCAGAAATGGCCTAAAACAAATTTGCTCCCCTCACGTGAAACTGACCTAAAAAAAACTCCCTGGTGTCTAGTGGTTTCTGTCCTCCTTGGGGGCAGATTGGCCTCATAAAAATAGGCCGATCTGCCCCCAAGAGGGGCAGAAATGGCCTAAAGACAATTTGCCCCCCAGTGGAGCGACCCTTGCCTAAAATAAAGTAAACAAAAAAAATATATCCCTGGTGTGTAGGGGTTTCTGTCCCCCTGATTATAATAGGCCGACCTGCCCCTGCCTCTCCTTTCATGCCTGTCTCGCCCCCTCCACGTGATCGGAGGAGAAATGCTAAAGCTGAGCTTCCAGCACAGAGGGGGAAGCCTCTGATGACATCAGCACGCAGGTGCGCGCTGACGTCATCATATGCCAAATGGGGGTTGGGGGGTGGGGGTAAAAGGGGAGGCGATTCCCCTTCCATCCCTGCCCAGGGGAGGAGGGTGCTTGGCCATCGGCCCACAGCAGGATGAGCTGGTCTTGTCCACGGCACCGGAGCGCCGTGGCCTAGGAGAGACCAGCTCGTCCTAGGCACCCGAGGGGTTAAAAACCTTTTTATTTATATTTATAATTGCCACAATCCTTGTGATTTATATATTGTGGCAGCATTAGCTAAAATCAGCAGAAATTTGTTGTCTGCACACAATCAGACTCGTTCACTGACTGAAATCGGGCACTGCACCTACCTATGTGCTTAGTTATTTATGGTCAAGCCTCACATCAGGATATGTGGTGGAATCTACCACATTTCACATTGCTCTATGTTCACATTATGGTGCAAAACAATCCTTGAATTTCTACAGAGGCTTCACATATTTTCTAAACCAGGTGCAAGTGAATCTAACTGTTCAACGTCATCAAGGTTCTTCACCAATTTTGGACTTAGTAGTAAGTTTAATTATTGATGCTCCATCGTGTCTATTGAAATAAGCTAATAAATGTCATCCTTCTCTAAGTGTAACCTCTCTATGTTAAATTGTGCGCACTCATCCAACATTGGAATGGGCATCCAATTTGTTTGTAACTGTTTGGAGCGCCTCCATTAAACAAGGATGTATTTTGTTTTTTACAGACAGCAGCTAGTGTTAAATTGTGGAGTCACATTTTAGCTTCTTGAACCTTTTCTAAAGTTGACACTTTTTAAAAAGTTTCTCCGCATTCTTCCATACTTCACATCTATAGACTATCCCATGTTACTAGCTAATTCAGAGTATTGGAGTGTCAGCCATATATTCACATTTTCAATAGTACCTAAAGAGCAGCGTTTTGAATACTGGCTTACTTTTTACAGGAGTCAGCTTAATAAGGTCACTGAAGACTTTTACATGTTTTCCCCCAGTAAGTACATCATAATTTGTACTGCGAATTTCCTAGCTTGTCACATAAATGAAAGCTAGCATCAAATTTGTACCCATGCTAAAGTCATCAATAATAAAGACTTTAAATTAGGTAAAAAGCCCTATGAACATCATGACAAACATCACCAAATAACTTAAGATTGTCCAGTTTGTTTTGGTGTTCCATTGGCAATTTTAGAATGTGATACAAAGCTATACATTTTATGTTTTGTGCAGCCAGACCAGTTAGTGCTGTTACAAAACTAGAATGTTTGCAACCTATCTATTTTTGTGTGTATCTAGTAAGCACCTGCATAAGGAAACATTTCCCAGTGCCTGCCTGCCCCGTAAGATAGAGACGTGTAGGCACAAATGCATTGCAGTTATATTCACATTTCTCATGCAGAATTTCATGGTCAACAAACGCTGTTATATCACTTAAAATCTTGAACTAGTTTTCATTAAGTTGAGTTACAAGACTATCTGAATCACTGGACTTGCTTCTTACCTGATCCATGACATTTTCAACTTCATTCATAGCCATGGTTGCCTCAGTTTTCACAACAGACTGACTGAGCAGATCGTGACTATCTGTCCCTGAATGCTGTCTTTTCTGAGAACTATCTTGTGTGCTGTTAGCTGCTATTCTTTCTTTTTGTTGAATTTCATCATTCCAAATGTTCAGGTAAGTAGGAAAGACTGTACACTGAATATGATCTTTTACTGCATCAAAAGTATCTTCTTAGCAATCATGGTTGTCAAAATGTTCTTCCTCAATACACCAAGGTTTAAACTATTGTAAAAGAGCATTGTAAAAGAACAGTTTTCTTTTTCTTCACTTTGGCAACTTAGCCAATGATGATTAAAGAGACTCACTTTGTTGTTTCATACTAAACAGCTGTTGTAGCTTGAAACCGCTTCAATATGTTCCTGGTACCTTCTGAAGGAGGGCTTGCTTGGCAGTTTGGGATGGACTACTCCTGTGAAGAGCAAGGTGGGCGCTGATTTGCATAAGGTGGGACTTTGCCCAGAGTATCATAGTGGGTGAAAAACGACAGAGTGGCAGGAGGCCCAAGCAATTGCCAGTGGCTAAGATCAATTTAAGCACTCACCTTGTTGCTGTTGAACTCTATATTTTCCTCAACATTCTTTCTATGTCTGTAGAACTGAACTAATTCATACAGACATAAGTTCTCTAAACAAGCACTTCAATTGGGTCTCAGTACTATCTGGTTCTGAATGAATGAACTACTGCATGTTATTAGAGAACTTCAATACTGCTTTTCATATCGATGCATGACCTAAACTGACCCAATTGATATCCCTTCTCTTGCAGTATAAGTTAGAAGAACTTAGCAGATGTATGTTTCATACAAGCCAATGCGAAAGCATCTTTAGAGAGAAACTATGCAACCTCTTGAATAAAGATTTCTCTGCTGAGATCTTATCCCTTACCTCTTTGATTTTTGTCTTTTCAAGCTTTGTAATACAGGGTGCAATGTGTAGTGCAACAGTAATGGAATTGTCTGCAAAAACGGAATGTCTACATTTGCATTCCACATAGACAAAATTATGATGCTGTAATAATTTAACAAGTTTGGAATCCTTAGTTCTCTTAAAGATATATGTGTTTTTTTGGTGATTTGCCAGTGACATTATGACTGCAGACATGAAACTGATTACTCTTTCTTTGTAGGTAGGAGGGCTAGGTAAACCAAAGTGACCACTTTGAGTAGTATTTGCCTTGTGCTCTCTATCTGAGATGACAGTACTATTTACACTTATGGCAGTGAATTCGTAACAGTGATTTATTATGAGACTCGTTTGGAATCTCATACTGCTCGATAAATGAAAAACTGATTTGTCAATGCCCTTTCCATGTTTCTGTGCAATTTCTACCCACAGTAACATTTTTGAAATTGCAGTGTGCCACTTACTTGATACTACTTCCTCTAAAAGTGGTCAACTACCTCACCAAACATTTTTTTGTTCTATATGGAGCAAAGTATGGCTTGAAACCTATGATTAAAGTACATACAGACATTTGCTGGCTCTACGAAACACAGTTCTTCAGGTCCTTTAAAATTCATAACAGCAATTTTTTAACTGAGTGTTAAAAAACAGGTAGGTTCATCTAAATTATGCAACATTTACTTTAACTCAGCATGCCAACTGAATCAAGACTTATTTGCACCACATTGACATGCCATTATTAGTAGGGATCCAGACTTAGGACCCCTAGTTGACTCTAAGCCACTAGTCTCATACAAGAAAGCACCGAGCATGAAGGATATGATAGTAAAAAGTCATTTTGTTCTAGAAAAGGACCACAATTGGTTAGAGGAGAGACAAAAGGGATTCTTTAAATGTGATCAATGTAAGGCCTGCAAAATAGGGCAATCTTTGAAAAAGGTCATTTTTTCTAATGGACAAGAATTGATTATTAAGCATAAGATCACGTGTGAGATGAAATTTGTAGTATATGTTATTGAATGCCATTGTGGTCTCAATTATATTGGCAGCACAATCTGTGCACTAAAGAAAAGAATCTTAGAACACATTAGAGCAATAATTCACAAAGACTATACATACGCAACAGCTAGACATTTACACACACATACACAAAATGACTGGAGAACTTTGAGATATTATGGTATTGATCATATCCCGGAACATGAGAGAGGAGGTGACAGAGTTCAAAAATTAAGACGACTTGAGTCCAGGCGTATAATACAAATGAAAACTAGGACCCCTTTTGGGATTAATAATGATGAGGAACTTTATGTTCATTTGTAGGTTGAGTACCTCTAATCATACATAATATTTTCACTTTTCCTTCGCTACTACAATTTGGAATTAATCATTTAATAATTTATAGATTTGATTCTATCATGTTATATATACTTTACAGAATTGGTTTGACACGCTTATAATTGATTTATCATGTTTTGTCCTCCCGAATATATTGTCATATCAGGTAATCAATGTTTAAGGGTAGATCGATTTTTTGAGTTTGAAGTGGCAATATTATTAGAATTGCAAACATATAATAGAGAAATTAGTATACAAAATGAATATGAGAAAAACACTACTTGAACCAATGATTTTGTTTGATTGAATTAGATGATTGATGTATTTAATCATTAACACCTTTTGTTTTGTAATCTAGAAACTACGATTACCAGAATGCAGTGTAAATAGTAATGAGGGTAGTACTATAAATAGGATCCGTAATAGTAACAACATGTGAACTCGAAGAAGACCATCCCGTCGAAACGCGTTGTTCTTTTTGTTTTCAGTCTTTAAAGAGAAATAAAAACGAGATTTTTCTTTCCCCTCGATGGAGTGCACTGCTAATTCTTGGTACACATTAAATTCATATGGGATCGGCTCGCTCATAGCGGTAGCACCGGTATTGAGAGCGCGGTGCCTTTGAATTGGAGCCGCTTTGGTTTCGTTGTTCTTCTAGGCAATACGCGCCCGGCAAACAATTGAACCTGCAATTGAAAACACACGGCATGGAAACCAGTGCTCCGAATCGGAGTCGGAGGACGCCGGTAAGGAAACACACTGAGCGGAAGGTAAGCCCGTGAAGGAACCGGTTGTTTGTTTTGCGGTTCACAAAAAGGATATGTTAACTAACTTTTGCCGTAACAGCCCCTTTAGCGATTTTATCATATTTTGCTATAAATAAGTTGGGGCCTTCGAGGATATTCTCTGTAATTACTTTCAAAAAGACTCTTTTGGACTTGGAAACATTGTTACTTTTAAACTTGGTGAGTGCATTGGTCGCAATAATGGAGGACAGAAAAGCTAAAAGAGCTACGATAGCTGCAAAAATGTTTGATACGAGCAATGCAATTGTGGAGGAAAAGTCGATATCAGCAGACATTGACTCGAGGAAGGAACCCTCTTCACAAAAACAGTTTTTTGAACTAGGAAAATGTTATAAAAGAGAAATAAATAAAAGTTGGGAAATTTTGTCACTGGAGAAATATATTGAAGTTAAAAGGATTCCAAGGGGCTTGCGAATCTTTTTAATGCCAACATATACTGGCATCAAGCCGGAATTATTCACAGAATGGGCTGAGAATAACACACAATGTTCACTGAATATGATGAGAATTTTAATAAAACACGCCAAATTAGAATTGGAAGAAACGCAAGTTAAAATCAAAGAATTGGAAGACATTTTGAACAGTAAGAATGACCAAAATGACCATACTGCACTATGACAAGCAATGGAAAAACGGTTAAATAACTATGAAGATGAAGTTCAGGAAAGAAAAAAGAGTAAATTTCTTCGGGATGCGAAAGATTCTAAATTTGGGAGAGTTTACACATTTGCCAAAAGGTTTGATCATCTAAAGCAAAACTCGAAGCTTACAAAAATGCAACCGACTCATAGTGGAGAAGAAACCTCTACAGAATACGAAGTGGAATTGAGTGAAGGGGATAGCACTGACAATGGCAATACTTTTTTTAGAAGAGATGCAAGTACTTTACATGGATCAGAAATTATCAAGAGGAAGAGGCAGAACCAGGGGTCGTGGCTTTGGAACAAAGCCAAATCAGGTAGAATCAACAAAAGAAAATCAAGGAGAGCAAAAAGAATTAGGCAAAAGACAATACTCTCTCAGGAGCTTGAGGAAATAAGAAAATCTTTGAATTTGGTAGTCAATCTTTCTGACTACGAATTAACAAAGTTGGAATTACAAACCCTCAATAAAGGCTTATCTTTCTGCCCTGAAATTCATCATAATTTTGTAGATACCCGCATTGACATTTACAAATTTGTTAGAAAATAAAAATTGCTGAAAGTTCATGCACAGCAAAAGAAAAAAAACAGTTTTACTCTAGACAGTAACATCATAGAGGAATCGGAAGACACTCAATTAACGATTGATCAAGCTACAGATCTTAAAACTTTATTTGATTTGACTCATAATTTACAGGATGATGAATATACTGAAATGGAAGTTTTACAACAACTAAATGTCAATACCAAACGACACATATCATCTGGTCTGAAGGAGAAATCAAAGTTTTGTCCTTCTTTATCTCCAGGCAATAAAATAGATCTTTATTCGGAATTAGTTTTAGAAGATTTGGAACGCTTACAAAATAAAAGACGAGGAAAGAACTTGGAGAATTTAACAAAAAACAAACGCCTTGAACTGAAAACCTTGATGGGAAACAACCGGATTATCATCAAACCAGCAGATAAAGGAGGAAATGTAGTCATCCTGAACACATCTGATTACATGAGGGAAGCCTACAGGCAACTAAACAATCCAATCGAATACAGAAAGCTGATAAAAAATCTGATTAGAAAATTAACTTCTCTTTTGCATTCAAAATTGGACAGTTGGTATCAACAATTATTGCTTGATCGTGAGGAATATATTTTTCTAAGAAAGGAGAACCCAACTTTACCCACGATTTATTTATTGCCGAAAATTCACAAATCATTGACATCACCACCAGGAAGACCAATAGTCTCTGCATGTGATTCATTGTTTGAAAGAGTTTCTAATTATGTAGACACCTATTTAGCTCCCATTGTAAAAACCTTGAGTTCATACATGAAGGACTCTGGAGACCTTCTAAAAATTTTATTAGATTTAGACTGGAACCAAAGCTATTTATTGGCCACAATAGATGTAGTCTCTCTGTACACATCGATCAACCATGAAATTGGGTTGAATGCTTGTGAATATTTTCTGAAACAACGCAATATTTCAGAGTTAGAGCATTCTAAGATGTCATTAGACATGATTGATATGTGTTTAAAAAACAACATTTTTATCTTTAATTATGAGATTTATCATCAATTATGTGGCACTGCTATGGGAATTTCATTTTCACCAAACTATGCCAATTTGGTAATGGGTTAGTGGGAAAGAGAGATAGCGTGGAGTAAAAACAATGAGGAATTTGCTGGGAAAGCATTGCTTTGGGTTCGCTTTATAGATGATCTTTTTATTATTTGGAATGGATCAAGGGATGAATTCATGCAATATTTTAACATCCTTAATAATAATGAAGTAGGCCTTAAATTTACTTGTGACACAAGTCAAACATCGATTAATTTTCTGGATATCACGGTTTACATTGATAATGACAAAATTGAAACAACAGTATTTCATAAAGAAACTGCATGTAACAGCATATTACATGGTAAAAGTTTTCCCCCCAAATCTTTAATAAATAGTATTCCTTTGGGTGAATTTATTAGAATGAAAAGGAATTGTTCCAATGAAAAAGATTCTTTATCGAAATGTTATGAAACTTATGAAAGATTAAAAATTCGTGTATATAATGAGAACATTCTTAAGAAAAATCTAAATGTGATTCAGTCTAAAAATCGAGAGGACTTTTTGTTTCATAACAAACAAAAGAACTCAAAAGAAGCAGTTCGAATGGTAATGCAATATACCAAAGAGAGTTCTTTCATAAAAATTATTCTATGTAAACACTGGAAGATTATTAGTAGGGATCCAGATTTAGGACCCCTAGTTGGCTCTAAGCCACTAGTCTCATACAAGAAAGCACCGAGCATAAAGGATATGATAGTAAAAAGTCATTTTGTTCTAGAAAAGGACCACAATTGGTTAGAGGAGAGACAAAAGGGATTCTTTAAATGTAATCAATGTAAGGCCTGCAAAATAGGGCAATCTTTGAAAAAGGTCATTTTTTCTAATGGACAAGAATTGATTATTAAGCATAAGATCACCTGTGAGACGGAATTTGTAGTATATGTTATTGAATGCCATTGTGGTCTCAAATATATTGGCAGCACAATCTGTGCACTAAAGAAAAGAATCTTAGAACACATTAGAGCAATAACTCACAAAGACTATACATACGCAACAGCTAGACATTTACACACACATACACAAAATGATTGGAGAACTTTGAGATATTATGGTATTGATCATATCCCGGAACATGAGAGAGGAGGTGACAGAGTTCAAAAATTAAGACGACTTGAGTCCAGACGTATAATACAAATGAAAACTAGGACCCCTTTTGGGATTAATAATGATGAGGAACTTTATGTTCATTTGTAGGTTGAGTACCTCTAATCATACACAATATTTTCACTTTTCCTTCGCTAATACAATTTGGAATTAATCATTTAATAATTTATAGATTTGATTCTATCATGTTATACATACTTTACAGAATTGGTTTGACACACTTATAATTGATTTATCATGTTTTGTCCTCCCGAATATATTGTTATATCAGGTAATCAATGTTTAAGGGTAGATTGTTTTTTTGAGTTTGAAGTGGCAATATTATTAGAATTGCAAACATATAATAGAGAAATTAGTATACAAAATGAATATGAGAAAAACGCTACTTGAACCAATGATTTTGTTTGATTGATTTAGATGATTGATGTATTTAATCATTAACACCTTTTGTTTTGTAATCTAGAAACTACGATTACCAGAATGCAGTGTAATTAGTAATGAGGGTAGTACTATAAATAGGATCCGTAGTAGTAACAACATGTGAACTCGAAGAAGACCATACGGTCGAAATGCGTTGTTCTTTTTGTTTTCAGTCTTTAAAGGGAAATAAAAACGAGATTTTTCTTTCCCCTCGATGGAGTGCACTACTAATTCTTGGTACACATTAAATTCATATGGGTTCGGCTCACCCATAGCGGTAGCACCGGTATTGAGAGCGCGGTGCCTTTGAATTGGAGCCGCTTTGGTTTTGATTGATATATATATATATATATATATATATATATATATTAAACAACTGTATCAGATTTCTGTCTTCAGTTTTTGCGTTAATGTTTACCTTTTGCTGAGTGTTTTCTTATGTTTCCCTGTAAATTTAGTAATTTCATTCCTAAAACAGTGTGGCATTTACTCCAGTGATTCTTTCATTGCTAACCTCCACCACTACTTTGGTTTCCTCACTCTCTCCTTCTTGTCCAAAGTATGTCAATTGAATTCCCTAGGAAATGTTTGTCACATCAGAGCTACTTCCATGTAATAACACACTAGTCATGGCTTCTAGATGAACATTTGAGCTTTTCATAAAGGTACAACTTTCTAAATAGATTTCACATCTTTTTATGATTAACTGACAATGTTGGAATATGATAGATGGAATTTCCCATGCCTGCACGAATAAGCAACCCAAAGAATGCCTTTTTAAAATGTGAAAGTTTCCCAACTTTGGATAGACCAATGCTTTGTGGAAGTCTAAGTATTTGCTTTACAGTTCCTGTGCTATAATTATTTAGTAAAAAACCTAGTTTCTCAGTTGACTCATATCTTATGCTACAGATATTACTGCACTGCCACTCCTACAAAAGCTGGAAGATGTATTTACAGTACGTGATCCCTAACTATCTTTTCTGTTTCTTGACACTAGCATTTTCTTTGGGCCTGATGTACCTTCTTTGACTTCACACACATGTGCATTTCTGTCACCAGCAAAAAATCTAGGGTATGCTGCTGGAAACAGCTCTATTCATTAAAACCAACTTCTGTACTGTAAGTATGTTTCCAGTCGCACTCAAACACGGCACAAAAGTTTGGCTTGTTTATATGCTGCGTTTCGTGGCACAACTTCAATGAACTTGGTAACCTACCTAAAGTTATCATTCTACTAATAAGAATGAACAACTTCCTCTTTAAAGCACATGAGTTCTCTACTAGAGTTTCTAGAAAATAGAAAAAGTTTCTGCCTATGACTAGCAAATCTCCTCTTTACCTGCTTCATTGATGTGTCATGATGTGTGGTAATGTTATATCACTATAGATTTTAATTAATTAAAACACTTTAACCTGCCTATTATTCATCAGTGTGTTACGGGGTGAATGAATATATTCTCACGACTCGGAAATGATCACTCAGACTCCTCTTGGCTATTCCAAAGACAGTATTTACCAATTGTCGCAACAGGGAGAAAAACACTGTTGATTGCACCTCAGCTCTGCACAACCTGTCTCCTCAGATTTCCTCATTCACCTGTTCACAGACAGGCCCTTCTATAAAACTCAGTACAATACTTTATTACACATGATGACCAATAGATAACATGCAAGTTACAGATTAAAATGGAAAACACTCCAAAACATGTGTACCCTTAAACCCGAATTCCTAGGTTAAGACATTACTCGCCCTTAATTATACATTCAACAAAGGTTTATGACAGAGCATTCTTTGACCTATGAATGTGTATGTGCTCTTTTGTAAATCTAATGTGTTTGAACGGTGTGCTGACAGCATTGTGTGTCTGAGACTCCCAGGTGCTTCAAATTTGGTTTCTTCCTGGCACCCATTGTAATTCAAGCACCTGTGTGCTTTGGGCTAATTCAATTATATGCCCAGTGTCTAATCTGTTTCCAATCGGGGACTCATGTGCTTATGCCAAAAATACCAGCCGGATGGTCAGACATGAGTTGGCCTTTAGTAGATGACAGTCCCAACATCCAAAATGGCAGTGCTGAAAACCAACCACTAAACTAACTTATCTAGGGCACCCACTTCATCTATCATTTTAGTTTGTAAATTTTGCAGTGCCTATATTGCTTTTGACAAAGTTCCATTCTCTGCGTCACTGGCTGGAATAAACTAGCAGCATGCTACATATCTTTTTACAGACACCCCCTTGCATGTCCTTCATAAGGTCCAGTACATAACGGTATTGCAGCACCATTATCCTCAGGGCACCCAGTTCTTCCTTTATTGCATTGAAACCCTCATTCGTGGTGCTAATGACCTTGAAGAGTTCCCACCTTGTGATCTGGAGCCAATGAGCGGTTGTCTTAGCTTGGACAAATGGCAAGATGCCCCCAATGAAAACTACAGCATCATTAAACAAGCGTTATTCTTGTGGGATTTAATTCCAGGTGCTCTTGCCATAGTATTCTGCAGTTCTCTTCTTCCATCTGTGATGTAGCAAGGTCATTGGATGGCTCATGGGGTGCTTATACAAAGCGGATATGCTTACTCCAGATACTACTAAAACTGGAGCGTGCAAAGTTACCATGGAATAAATTCCTCCCCAGTTAGGTGGTAACTGGGTATGCAGTAGTTCTCCACACTGGCAGCAGTAGTCCATAAGGTTGGAGGTGCCCCCTTGCATGTCGGTGTGGAAGACTGTGACCTTGCAACTAATATTCCGTCTTACATCGACTGTCCCATTCCTCCTGAAACATAAGGAGATAGAGGTTGGTTTCATGACAGTCTGAGGAATTTCAATGATGTCAACCCAGGCATGGCGTGGAATAGTTTTACCCCAGACAGTTGTACATTTCCTTATAGCATCCCGGCTAACTTCACTGCCATTCCATAAAGACATGGCTATACAGGAAAATGTGATGTTCGAATGACTAAGAGCAAAGACTGACCCTCTGACCTGAATGCTGGCCTGCAGACAATCTGGGGGCAAGAGGTTTGCAAAATAGCTGTTAACTGTGTTTGGTGGGCATGTTACCCCTAGGAAATCTAGATCTAGGACCATCGGGGGCCAATCTACAGTGGTGGGGTGCCCTGTATTTCTCATGCATGTTATTTCCTCTATTATCTCTTGTCTGTCTATGAGGATGTGCAATACTTACGGTAACGTGTTTTATTTTGTGGCATTGACTAGGAAGCGAGCTATGTCTGGTGGTACTTCCTTTATGGAGTGCAGTATATCTGAACCAGTAGTATGGGAATTGAGGAGCACACAAAGCATGACTCATTTGTGAATTCAGCATCTATTTCTGACATGTGCTGATACCACATGTTGTCAGAGAGCTTAGCATGAGCGTTAGGAGTCATTTTGTTACTAGAGAGCTCTCGTCGAACAAAAAAGATGTTAGAACTTGAGGCTACTTTGTTAGCAAAGAGAACAAGCATTTGCAATGCAATGGGTCTCGCGTTTGCTTGACTTGGAGCTATAAGCTTTGTAAATTCCTAACTAGACTTTTCTTGCCACATAAATTGAACATGAAAGTAAAACAGTTGACATAAGGAAGTCAATTCAAAGTGACACGGCCACCATGAGCCCAAGAGTTATTGGCTCCCTGCATGAATGTCTAGAAAGGATCGCAACTGGGGTGAAAGGCAAACATAACCGGATGGCAAACAAAAATTTTCAATTAGTGAAATTGTCTGGGAGGGAACTCCGCACACAAAGGAGGGACATTTCACAAAATGCACCAATAAAAAAAAGCATTTAAAACAAGCACTCCAAAGAATGAATAGTAAGAGTGGGTGTGGTTAAAATCCCACAGACAGATTACAACAGGCCAGAGCGCTTGCACACTTAACCCTAAAACTGTGACATGAAACTAACTCTGGTGGAGAACCTTTGGCTCCTGTAAAATATAATGAATGGAAAAAACAAACAACTTTCTAGGCCTCCAGAAGAAACACAGCAAGGAGACCTGTTTATAATGAAGGTGAGCCCAAACCTACAGGCCTACTACTTATTTCAAATCCTGTTGATACTTTAAATCCTTCTAAAACCTACACATCACACTGCATGGTAGAAAGTGTGCCTTTCAGTCTTGATAACTGGCTTTTAACATCAGCAAATATTTGAACTAACACTGAATAAAATATGTTTAGGGAACAAAAGGATTACTCTTCATTAGTCTAACAACCATGTGCATTGCAGAATGCATAAGCAGATACACATAAGTACATACATATTACCAGCGGAGTACCAACATTCAAGCAGTCACAAAAAATTCCAGATTCACTGCCAGATAAAACTTAACAAATGAAAACAGGTTTTCTCCAACTCTTGAACCTTTCACATTGAATACTGATAAACATACGTGTTACTTTCAATTACACAAGTATGTAACTGTTCTGTTATACCATCTGATATACCTCTCTTGTTGCACAAACGTTAACCCGACCACTACTTTAAAGCTCAAAAAGGCCCACCTTTCCTTGCCGTACTCATATAGATTGCGTCTGTCATTTTCAAGCTCTCTAAATATCAGATGTTATTAATATTCAATTTAGGGTATTCAATCAATTCACCCACATCTTAAGGATGAAAGGGTGGAATTTGTACTCATGACATGCAAAACACTACATTTGATAGTCCGAACTTTCACTCACTGGGCTATCCATGCAGCCATAGCAGTCTAATATACATTTCCTTTCATTGCCCAAAATTAAGAGCGTGTAAAACGAACGCATTCCTTTCTCTGTCATATTTTTCAAGCTGTTATCACTAGGTTGCATATTATTTCTCATATACATTAAATATATTTTAGCACAAAAGGAGCAAGTACCTATTTTGACAGAAACTGACCTGTTGCCCCTATTAGCCTCTCGAAGGCTTGCGCTGTTTTCCAGGAAGCACCATCTTTACTCACAGAGCAAAGTAGGGAAACAACTGACCCGATGGAAGTTTCCATTCTACAAGTGACCATCCTGTTCATCTGTTCCATGAGCACAGTATGCAAAAATAATCTGTTTTTGAAGTGATTGTCAAAATTTGCTGGTTTTGGGCAGTACGTGCTAACTTTAGCAACAAGAGGTAAACACCAACAATTACTGAAACTAAAGCATAATAAATGCACATAGTGATGACTGTTCGGTTACGTTTTGCAAGTGGGTAGCAAAAAACAGGAATACAAATTGCTCCTAGACAGCTAGTATTGGCAAAGCCAATAGATCGCTCCTTAGTGATGTATTGGCTTTGCATATTCAGTGCAGCACCTGCAAAAAGAAAAGAAGCATTTGCAATTTTTAGACCTGACAGCCCTAGGGTGGTCACCCCTAACTTTTTGCCTGCCTCCCTCCACTTTTTGGAGACTGTTTTTGCTGATTTTAGGACTCTGCACAATTTGCCACTGCTAACCAGTGCTAAAGTGCATATGCTCTCTCCCTTAAAACATGGTGCCATTGGCTCAATACCCAATTGGCTTATTTAATCTACTTGTAAGTCCCCATTGAAGTGCACTACATGTGCCCAGGGCCTGTAGATTAAATGCTACTAGTGGGCTTGCAGCACTGATTGTGCCGCCTACCTAAGTAGCCCCTTAACCATGCCTCAGGCCTGCCACTGCAAGCCCTGTGTGTGCAGTTTCACTGCCACTTCGACTTGGCATTTAAAAGTACTTGCCAAGCATTAAACTCTCCATTTTCCACATATGAGTCACCCCTAAGGGAGGTAACTCATAGGGCAGGGTGCTGTGTTGGTAAAAGGCAAGACTTATACCTGTGTAGTTATATGTCCTGGTAGTGTAAACCTCCTAAATTAGTTTCACACTGCTGTGAGGCCTGCTCCTTTTATAGGCTAACATTAGGGCTACCCTCATATACCGTTTGAGTAGTAGATTCTGATCTGAAAGGAGTAACAGGGTCATACTTAGTGTGGCCAGAATGGTAATACAAAATCCTGCTGACTGGTGAAGGTGGATTTAATATTACTATTTGAGAAATGCCACTTTTAGAAAGTAAGCATTTCTCTGCACTGAAATACTTAATGTGTCTTACAATCCACCTCTGGCTGGGTTAGTTGACAGCTACCTTGTACATTTCACTCAGACAACCCCAAACATAGGATGCTCAGTCACAACTGCACACATCTGCATACTGACTGGGTCTTCCTGGGCTGGGAGGGTGGAGGGCCTGAGGCTTACATGTCAAAAGACAGTGGCCTACCCTCACACAATGGACTGCCAAACCTCCTACTGGAACCCTGGCAGACAGGATTGTACTGAAGGGGGACCTTGTGCACTTCTAAGCCACTCTTTGAAGTCTCCCCCTCTTGAAAGGCACATTTGGGTACATAAACTGGGTCCCTGACCCTACCAACTCAGACACTTCTTGACAAGATACCTACTGGGAAAGGAACTCTGAACCAGAACCTGCAACCTGCTACGAGAAGCGGCCTGGCTGCCCAAAGGACTCACCTGAATGCTTTGCTGTAAAGGACTTCTGCCTTGTTGTTGCCCTGCTGCCTTGCTGCCCTCTGACTCTGCGGAGAAGTGCTCTCCAAGGGCTTGGATTGAGCTTGCCTTCTGTTTCCTGAAGTCTCAGAGCCAAAAAGACTTGGTGAAAATCGACGCACAGCCTGCCAGATTTGACGCACAGCCTGCTCTGTGGTGATAATATCACTGCATAGCCAAACCGGAACAACGCAGCCCAGCTCCCCGAGTAGAGATTGGCGCAGCACAGGCGTTGTGACCGGTGCTTCGATGCAAGGCCCTCCGGATTGGCGCATTGCCGAGCCAGAATGACGCAACCGCACTTCTTGCGAGAAGAATTAACGCAGCGCCTGCCGGGCAGCAGAAATTTCCCTGCATTGCCCACCAGATCGATGCAGCTTCTGAGACTTCATCCTGCACACCCAGGATTTCTCTGCATCATCCCCGGGGCGTCCAAATACCCCACAACCCGAAGAGGACCCAAGTCTGCACACCAGAAATAATGCAAAGCTCTTGCTGCTTGGAAAAACATCAACACATCATCTGTGTGCACCCGGAGAAACCGACTCACACCTCCCCATTTTCCACGCATCTCCTCCTCTGTGGTCCTGTGTGAATAATTTTGACGCAAACCAGGTACTTTGTACTTGCAAGAGATGCTTATTGGTTTTTAAGAACTGAAGACTCTTTCATTACAAAAGTGATATTTCAGCTTGTATTTATGAAATCTTGATCATTTTGACCTTAATCTACTCAGATAAATGTTCTACATTTTGCTAAACCTGTGGTGTTTATACTGTGTTATTGCATGATTATTGCACAAATATTTTACACATTGCCTTTTAAGTTAAGCCTGACTGCTCAGTGCCAAGCGACCAGAGGGTGGGTACAGGATAATTTAGATTGTGTGTTACTTGCCCGGACTAGAGTGAGGGTCCTTGCTTGGACAGGGGGTAACCTGACTGCCAACCAAAAAAACAATTTCTAACAGCAACACAATCGATGTTGCGTTTGCTTAAGTTGGAGCTGTTAGCATTGTAAACTAGAGGATGCTTGGCAATGCATGTGTGCAGCAGCGGCCGACGCAAATCTCAAGAGGAGGGCGGGCGGGGTGTGGATTGCGATGGGGGAAATTTGCAAAAAAATCCAAACGCAATTGTGCGGTGTACAACCCAGCCAGATCGCGCTGAGTAGGAAATAAAAAGAAACGGTAGTCCAGAAACCATGCTGAAAATATGGAGACTCATGTGTTTTCAGTAGTTGGCCAGTGCGCTTGAGGAGGGGTAAACACCGGAAAAAGCATGACGTATGCATGCTTTTCACAAATGAAATCAAGCGATTTTTAAAAGACAAGAGCACAGACCAATGAAAGTGACGGGTGTGATATGGGCGTGGTGGAAAGCCCACAGAGAGATTACAACGGAGGCCAGAGCGCTTGCGCACTCGACCCTAAAAAAGGATAGATTAGGAGATAAAAGAGAAATACTAGAACAAAAATACATATCTCTGGTACTGTCCATTGAAAAGGTAGTAGAAAAATATAGTTGGAGGGGGCCCTTTTAGGGTATTCCTCAGGGAAAATAGTGCTATTGGCAAACAGCGTAGCCACTTTTTATTCAGGGTGGTGCACACCTTGCTGATCCTACTCTTCAAGAGGCCATTCAGGTGCTCTACAATTCCATTACTTTGTGGGTGGTATTCAGAGGACATTTTGGGGGTCATTCCGACCGCCCAGCGGGAAAGACCCAGCAACGATGAAGCCGGCCGAATGGAGCCGGCGGAGTTGCTGGGGTGCGACGGGTGCAGTGGCACCCGTCGCGATTTTCAGTGTCTGCAAAGCAGACACTGAAAATCATTATGGGGCCCTGTTAGGGGGCCCCTGCACTGCCCATGCCAGTGGCATGGGCAGTGCAGGGGCCCCCAGGGGCCCCATGACACCCGTTCCCGCCATCCTGTTCCTGGCGGTAACAACCGCCAGGAACAGGGTGGCGGGGAGGGGATCGGAATCCCAATGGCGGATTCCCTGGGCCAGGGGAAAACCGGCGGAAAACCGGCGGTTCCCCTTTTCTGACCGCGGCGGTCAGAATGGCCCAGGAAGCACCGCCAGCCTGTTGGCGGTGCTTCCGCGGTCGTTGGCCCTGGCGGTCGGTGACCGCCGGGGTCAGAATGACCCTCTTTGTGTTTTATCCCAAATTGCGCTGTCTGGTGTTCAAAAATTGTATTAGAAAAGTGAGTGCCATTGTCGGATATCATGGCTTCGGGTATTCTCATTCAGGGAATCACTTCTCAAACTAGGAATGTGGCTGTTGATTTGGCATCACAATCCAGCTAGAGAATGGGCAGCCCACCACTATGAGGTACCTGTAGTTGTTGCTTCCTTTCAATCATATCCAAAAAGTCCAAATGGAGGACCTTAAAGGGACCTTTTGTCATGGAGTAGTGGACATTATCACTTTTAGAATAGGATTAGGGGAATACTGTTGACAAACAGTACAGCTATGTAGATACATGGTCATTCTATAATGCAAATTGGGGACAAACAAGTCTTGATGTATTTGGTTTGCCAAATGGTCTCCAGAAGGGTGAGCTGGTAAATGAATCCGATCCAGGGTGATTTCAAGCAGAGCTGCTAGATCCGCCAGTGCATTACCCTGTGAAATGAAATTCCGTCCGTTTGTGTGTGCTGTGCACTTCACAACTTCCACTGCTTGCGGTAGTGCCGGTGTTTCTATTAGGGCCTCTAAGAATTCTCTGTGCATCACAGGACTAGCATCTGATTTACGGAACCCTCACCTGCTTCCTCTCATGATACTGGAGAGCACAATGGTTGTTACGTATGCCGAATCTGAGTATATTGTTACTATATCCCCTGCTCCTAACTTAAGGGCCGCTATCAGTGCTGTCAGCTTTGCTGCCTGCACTGAATAGTGTCCGGGGAGGGGCAATTGTTTTATGACCTGTAGTGTATACAAGGAGATATGTCACTGAGCCATGACTACAGCTGACCCTGTGTGTCTAATTCCTGTTTCTTGGTCACAATTGTGCAGGAACCATCCACAAAATAGACAACACAGTCTGATATAGGATCCTTTACGGCTGGACTGCATTTATTGAGACTATGTGTGACACAGTCGTGCTCGTCCTCCTCTGGGTTTAATATTGGGTGGGAGAAGAAGTTGCAGGATTGACCATACAACAACCTTCAAGGATGGTAGCGACATTATCACCTGAAATCCTGATACTCTCTGAGTAGTCAGAGTGGTTTTGGCCTTCTTGATGATAGCGAACACTGCATGTTCTGCGTAGAGAGTCAATGGTGCCCCCTATAACTATGGGGTTTTCTTCTGTACTGCAAATGCTGCAGTGATCGGACATTCTTCACAGGAATGGTGCTTTCATGACTGAGTCCAGCAGCCCACTGAAGTACATGATTGGTTTGAGTCCTAGTAGATACTTCTTTGTGAGGACGGCTGTCATCACCTGACCATTGCAATGGCAGAATAGGTGGAACTCCTTGGTATAATCTGGAGTTCCTAAGATGGGAGCATTTGTTTTATGGAAACCTTCCCTCACTTCTGGTGCCCAAATTATCTTATCATCCTTATCTGTTGCCTCCTTGATAGCCACTAACAATGGGTGCTATAGCGTGAATAGAGTGCTATAGTCAAATACTCATTGTCTCAAGTGGTTACAGAGGCCCAGAAACTTCTGCATTCCTCTGACTGTTTGTGGTTCCGATATTTGCCGAATGGAGGCTGCCCTTTCAGGTGTTACACGTCTACCCAATGCTGACAGTAATGGTCCCAAATATTGGACTTCTTCCTTGCAGTACTGAATTTTTCCCTTCTCTACTTTATATCCTCTTTGGGCAACAGTGGTAAGGAGAGATACAGGCCCTCATTATGATTTCGGTGGTCAAAACAGTTGACCGCTGAAGTCACGCTGCCCAGGAGACCGTCAGTGATGGCAGCTTTGAGACCACCATATCATGACTCCTGGCCACTCTCCCCCATAAATTGGCAGTCTAGTGGAGGTTGCTCCGCCCGCATCACCGCATCATCACAACAACGCATGCTGTATTACAACTTTGTAATCGGCGTGGTGGTGTTGCGGTGACGGGGCAGTGCCTGCAGAGCAGGCCCCATGGACCCCGTTCCCTCCCAGATGACCACTGCGAGCAGGTAAGGTGATCATCCGACAGAGGTGGAGAGAAAGGAGGGGAGGGGGGTGTTGTGTGCCTTAATGGGGTGTGAGTGTGTGTGAATGGAGAGGAGGGTGTTTGTGTACGTATGTGTGCATGTATCAGTGTGAATGTGTGAATGCATGTCAGAGGGGGTGGGGGTGTTGTGAACACGTGCATATGTGTGAATGTGTGTGTGTGGATGGGTGAGGGTGTGTGGTGTGTGCATGCGTGGATGAGGGGGCGGGGGTATTTACCGGGTTCAGGGGGACGGGGAGGGTGGTGTCTACAGGGTTCGGGGGCAGGAGGGGGGCTGTGGCTGTTCTATATGGCTGCTGCCACTACAGCACCTTCCATTGCTCCTTTCTTTGCTAGCTTCTGCTGCACCAACTTGGCTGCCACTTTCTTTGCTACTTCCTGTTTGCTTTTCTCCTTTCTCTGCTTCTTCTTGTAAAAATAGATGACGTGTGCTTCAATTTTTGTCTAGGGCTTGGCATGCACTGCCAATATGTTATCTAAGCTGTCCTGTATGTCAGAAGGCAATCTTTTCTGAACTACATTATAGAATAACTTAGAATTACCTCCTGTCACTTCCCAGTGCGGACCCACTTCCTGGGTCCACATCTGTTTCATTTTATGGATGGACTGTGTGGGATCCTCATTCAGTTGCATAGACTGAGTCATGAGTGACTGGTCTATCGGGGTGCATTCCCTCAGCTGATCCCACACCACAGATCTGACCAGGTTAAATGGTGATCCATCACACCTGGTCTCAGTGAGGATCACATTTCTAACTCCAGCCTTTTGAAATACTGTGTCCGTTTCGTCCCCAATGAGGGAACGAAGCAGACTTTTTACATCCCATACTGCCAGGGTGATTCCTGTAGTTTGCTTCTCAAATGCCCTGATCCATTTCCCTGTACCCTCTGTAAGCAGTGGCAACCATTTTCTGAGGTTTTCCTTGTCCATTTGTGGCCAAGGAACATAAGGTGGTGCCACAGGGCCCTTATATATCCTGGGCATCTGATGGGTGGTGGGGCACTGAGGATGATGCTGTTTGGCGTACTTCTGCCATATACACAGATATTTCCTCATGTGAGGGTTGTCCAAATCTGGGTCACCCTCGCCATACAGAATGTAGTCTTCAGCACATGCTATGTGGAGTGGGTCGAAGGACCCCTCTTCTGGCCAGGGGCTAATTTGTGAAGCTAACTGCTCCATCCAGTCTGCTACGTTTTCTATAAATGGTATAACAAAATATCAGCTATCCTCTCCTTCAGCAACAGTCTCACTGGGGGTGAGGCCTGTGCTGCGTGAACTTGCTTGGCCACTCATTTGGAAGGAGGGTCTATTGTGGAGAGTCATCCACCCCTATCCTTACTTGATCCCTTTCTGAAGTCTGTCTGACTGTCACATAGGCTCTCATTATTCTAATGAGACTACTGGATTTTGAGTGGCAGGATCGCCTGTGGTGTGGGAGACTGGGTCTGACCCATTACAGCTGACACCTCAATCAGGGTTTTGCTCCGGCTAACTAGCAGTGCCTCATCTCCACCCAAGGGCGGGATGATTGGGCAGCCAAGCGCATGACATAGTTGATTTCTCAGGGAAACCGTGGTCACTCAGTTCTCATCCGTTTCTCTCAATTACATTAGTCTCACATACACAATGACAAGTATATGTTTCAATAATATTTTAAGGAAGCGACTGCATCTTAGATAATAAAGCATGGGCTGCAATAATCAGGGTGATACAGCATGACAAGATTAAAATGGTGACAAGGAGAGTAAAGCATAGAAATAACGCTACCATATTGTCACTAGAGTCAATAGACTAATTCCTACCTAGGCTATAATAGAGCACAGGGTGTTAAGCTCTAATTCTGCCCTTCAGGTTCCCCTGGGAAGACATCATCCCCCATACATAAGCAGCTGTAGCGAAGCGCTTGGCAATCAGCATACAGTCGTGGTTCTCTGGCTGGAATCTCCCTCTAAAGTGTAAGGGACAAAGAAGTGTTTTTATTATAAAACAACTGATGTTCTAAGAAAATGTCCCTACATAAGGATGAGTGTTTTTCTATGAATGTCAGAGGCAAAACTTGTACCACATTCATCGGCAACCTATCTTACTACAGTCTTGAAAGAAGCATGGAGTGAGCAAGAATGTTTTGTTTGAGAACGTAATGCTGGCCTAGGCAAAAACAGCTATTTAGAGTAAAATAAAACAAGAATGCAAAAGTGGCTATTGTAAGATTAATAAAATGAAGCTGAATAAAATATATCTAGGTTAAAGTTCACAGTGGCAGGCTGTTATATCACTTAAAATCTTGAACTAGTTTTCATTAAGTTGAGTTACAAGACTATCTGAATCACTGGACTTGCTTCTTACCTGATCCATGACATTTTCAACTTCATTCATAGCCATGGTTGCCTCAGTTTTCACAACAGACTGACTGAGCAGATCGTGACTATCTGTCCCTGAATGCTGTCTTTTCTGAGAACTATCTTGTGTGCTGTTAGCTGCTATTCTTTCTTTTTGTTGAATTTCATCATTCCAAATGTTCAGGTAAGTAGGAAAGACTGTACACTGAATATGATCTTTTACTGCATCAAAAGTATCTTCTTAGCAATCATGGTTGTCAAAATGTTCTTCCTCAATACACCAAGGTATAAACTATTGTAAAAGAGCATTGTAAAAGAACAGTTTTCTTTTTCTTCACTTTGGCAACTTAGCCAATGATGATTAAAGAGACTCACTTTGTTGTTTCATACTAAACAGCTGTTGTAGCTTGAAACCGCTTCAATATGTTCCTGGTACCTTCTGAAGGAGGGCTTGCTTGGCAGTTTGGGATGGACTACTCCTGTGAAGAGCAAGGTGGGCGCTGATTTGCATAAGGTGGGACTTTGCCCAGAGTATCATAGTGGGTGAAAAACGACAGAGTGGCAGGAGGCCCAAGCAATTGCCAGTGGCTAAGATCAATTTAAGCACTCACCTTGTTGCTGTTGAACTCTATATTTTCCTCAACATTCTTTCTATGTCTGTAGAACTGAACTAATTCATACAGACATAAGTTCTCTAAACAAGCACTTCAATTGGGTCTCAGTACTATCTGGTTCTGAATGAATGAACTACTGCATGTTATTAGAGAACTTCAATACTGCTTTTCATATAGATGCATGACCTACACTGACCCAATTGATATCACTTCTCTTGCAGTATAAGTTAGAAGAACTTAGCAGATGTATGTTTCATACAAGCCAATGCGAAAGCATCTTTAGAGAGAAACTATGCAACCTCTTGAATAAAGATTTCTCTGCTGAGATCTTATCCCTTACCTCTTTGATTTTTGTCTTTTCAAGCTTTGTAATACAGGGTGCAATGTGTAGTGCAACAGTAATGGAATTGTCTGCAAAAACGGAATGTCTACATTTGCATTCCACATAGACAAAATTATGATGCTGTAATAATTTAACAAGTTTGGAATCCTTAGTTCTCTTAAAGATATATGTGTTTTTTTGGTGATTTGCCAGTGACATTATGACTGCAGACATGAAACTGATTACTCTTTCTTTGTAGGTAGGAGGGCTAGGTAAACCAAAGTGACCACTTTGAGTAGTATTTGCCTTGTGCTCTCTATCTGAGATGACAGTACTATTTACACTTATGGCAGTGAATTCGTAACAGTGATTTATTATGAGACTCGTTTGGAATCTCATACTGCTCGATAAATGAAAAACTGATTTGTCAATGCCCTTTCCATGTTTCTGTGCAATTTCTACCCACAGTAACATTTTTGAAATTGCAGTGTGCCACTTACTTGATACTACTTCCTCTAAAAGTGGTCAACTACCTCACCAAACATTTTTTTGTTCTATATGGAGCAAAGTATGGCTTGAAACCTATGATTAAAGTACATACAGACATTTGCTGGCTCTACGAAACACAGTTCTTCAGGTCCTTTAAAATTCATAACAGCAATTTTTTAACTGAGTGTTAAAAAACAGGTAGGTTCATTTAAATTATGCAACATTTACTTTAACTCAGCATGCCAACTGAATCAAGACTTATTTGCACCACATTGACATGCCATTATTAGTAGGGATCCAGACTTAGGACCCCTAGTTGACTCTAAGCCACTAGTCTCATACAAGAAAGCACCGAGCATGAAGGATATGATAGTAAAAAGTCATTTTGTTCTAGAAAAGGACCACAATTGGTTAGAGGAGAGACAAAAGGGATTCTTTAAATGTGATCAATGTAAGGCCTGCAAAATAGGGCAATCTTTGAAAAAGGTCATTTTTTCTAATGGACAAGAATTGATTATTAAGCATAAGATCACGTGTGAGATGAAATTTGTAGTATATGTTATTGAATGCCATTGTGGTCTCAAATATATTGGCAGCACAATCTGTGCACTAAAGAAAAGAATCTTAGACCACATTAGAGCAATAATTCACAAAGACTATACATACGCAACAGCTAGACATTTACACACACATACACAAAATGACTGGAGAACTTTGAGATATTATGGTATTGATCATATCCCGGAACATGAGAGAGGAGGTGACAGAGTTCAAAAATTAAGACGACTTGAGTCCAGGCGTATAATACAAATGAAAACTAGGACCCCTTTTGGGATTAATAATGATGAGGAACTTTATGTTCATTTGTAGGTTGAGTACCTCTAATCATACATAATATTTTCACTTTTCCTTCGCTACTACAATTTGGAATTAATCATTTAATAATTTATAGATTTGATTCTATCATGTTATATATACTTTACAGAATTGGTTTGACACGCTTATAATTGATTTATCATGTTTTGTCCTCCCGAATATATTGTCATATCAGGTAATCAATGTTTAAGGGTAGATCGATTTTTTGAGTTTGAAGTGGCAATATTATTAGAATTGCAAACATATAATAGAGAAATTAGTATACAAAATGAATATGAGAAAAACACTACTTGAACCAATGATTTTGTTTGATTGAATTAGATGATTGATGTATTTAATCATTAACACCTTTTGTTTTGTAATCTAGAAACTACGATTACCAGAATGCAGTGTAAATAGTAATGAGGGTAGTACTATAAATAGGATCCGTAATAGTAACAACATGTGAACTCGAAGAAGACCATCCCGTCGAAACGCGTTGTTCTTTTTGTTTTCAGTCTTTAAAGAGAAATAAAAACGAGATTTTTCTTTCCCCTCGATGGAGTGCACTGCTAATTCTTGGTACACATTAAATTCATATGGGATCGGCTCGCTCATAGCGGTAGCACCGGTATTGAGAGCGCGGTGCCTTTGAATTGGAGCCGCTTTGGTTTCGTTGTTCTTCTAGGCAATACGCGCCCGGCAAACAATTGAACCTGCAATTGAAAACACACGGCATGGAAACCAGTGCTCCGAATCGGAGTCGGAGGACGCCGGTAAGGAAACACACTGAGCGGAAGGTAAGCCCGTGAAGGAACCGGTTGTTTGTTTTGCGGTTCACAAAAAGGATATGTTAACTAACTTTTGCCGTAACAGCCCCTTTAGCGATTTTATCATATTTTGCTATAAATAAGTTGGGGCCTTCGAGGATATTCTCTGTAATTACTTTCAAAAAGACTCTTTTGGACTTGGAAACATTGTTACTATTAAACTTGGTGAGTGCATTGGTCGCAATAATGGAGGACAGAAAAGCTAAAAGAGCTACGATAGCTGCAAAAATGTTTGATACGAGCAATGCAATTGTGGAGGAAAAGTCGATATCAGCAGACATTGACTCGAGGAAGGAACCCTCTTCACAAAAACAGTTTTTTGAACTAGGAAAATGTTATAAAAGAGAAATAAATAAAAGTTGGGAAATTTTGTCACTGGAGAAATATATTGAAGTTAAAAGGATTCC
This sequence comes from Pleurodeles waltl, assembly GCF_031143425.1. Classification (NCBI taxonomy): domain Eukaryota; kingdom Metazoa; phylum Chordata; class Amphibia; order Caudata; family Salamandridae; genus Pleurodeles; species Pleurodeles waltl. Next base: position 525,918,450 of record NC_090442.1, read on the forward strand.
AAGGGGCTTGCGAATCTTTTTAATGCCAACATATACTGGCATCAAGCCGGAATTATTCACAGAATGGGCTGAGAATAACACACAATGTTCACTGAATATGATGAGAATTTTAATAAAACACGCCAAATTAGAATTGGAAGAAACGCAAGTTAAAATCAAAGAATTGGAAGACATTTTGAACAGTAAGAATGACCAAAATGACCATACTGCACTATGACAAGCAATGGAAAAACGGTTAAATAACTATGAAGATGAAGTTCAGGAAAGAAAAAAGAGTAAATTTCTTCGGGATGCGAAAGATTCTAAATTTGGGAGAGTTTACACATTTGCCAAAAGGTTTGATCATCTAAAGCAAAACTCGAAGCTTACAAAAATGCAACCGACTCATAGTGGAGAAGAAACCTCTACAGAATACGAAGTGGAATTGAGTGAAGGGGATAGCACTGACAATGGCAATACTTTTTTTAGAAGAGATGCAAGTACTTTACATGGATCAGAAATTATCAAGAGGAAGAGGCAGAACCAGGGGTCGTGGCTTTGGAACAGAGCCAAATCAGGTAGAATCAACAAAAGAAAATCAAGGAGAGCAAAAAGAATTAGGCAAAAGACAATACTCTCTCAGGAGCTTGAGGAAATAAGAAAATCTTTGAATTTGGTAGTCAATCTTTCTGACTACGAATTAACAAAGTTGGAATTACAAACCCTCAATAAAGGCTTATCTTTCTGCCCTGAAATTCATCATAATTTTGTAGATACCCGCATTGACATTTACAAATTTGTTAGAAAATAAAAATTGCTGAAAGTTCATGCACAGCAAAAGAAAAAAAACAGTTTTACTCTAGACAGTAACATCATAGAGGAATCGGAAGACACTCAATTAACGATTGATCAAGCTACAGATCTTAAAACTTTATTTGATTTGACTCATAATTTACAGGATGATGAATATACTGAAATGGAAGTTTTACAACAACTAAATGTCAATACCAAACGCCACATATCATCTGGTCTGAAGGAGAAATCAAAGTTTTGTCCTTCTTTATCTCCAGGCAATAAAATAGATCTTTATTCGGAATTAGTTTTAGAAGATTTGGAACGCTTACAAAATAAAAGACGAGGAAAGAACTTGGAGAATTTAACAAAAAACAAACGCCTTGAACTGAAAACCTTGATGGGAAACAACCGGATTATCATCAAACCAGCAGATAAAGGAGGAAATGTAGTCATCCTGAACACATCTGATTACATGAGGGAAGCCTACAGGCAACTAAACAATCCAATCGAATACAGAAAGCTGATAAAAAATCTGATTAGAAAATTAACTTCTCTTTTGCATTCAAAATTGGACAGTTGGTATCAACAATTATTGCTTGATCGTGAGGAATATATTTTTCTAAGAAAGGAGAACCCAACTTTACCCACGATTTATTTATTGCCGAAAATTCACAAATCATTGACATCACCACCAGGAAGACCAATAGTCTCTGCATGTGATTCATTGTTTGAAAGAGTTTCTAATTATGTAGACACCTATTTAGCTCCCATTGTAAAAACCTTGAGTTCATACATGAAGGACTCTGGAGACCTTCTAAAAATTTTATTAGATTTAGACTGGAACCAAAGCTATTTATTGGCCACAATAGATGTAGTCTCTCTGTACACATCGATCAACCATGAAATTGGGTTGAATGCTTGTGAATATTTTCTGAAACAACGCAATATTTCAGAGTTAGAGCATTCTAAGATGTCATTAGACATGATGGTATGTGTTTAAAAAACAACATTTTTATCTTTAATTATGAGATTTATCATCAATTATGTGGCACTGCTATGGGAATTTCATTTTCACCAAACTATGCCAATTTGGTAATGGGTTAGTGGGAAAGAGAGATAGCGTGGAGTAAAAACAATGAGGAATTTGCTGGGAAAGCATTGCTTTGGGTTCGCTTTATAGATGATCTTTTTATTATTTGGAATGGATCAAGGGATGAATTCATGCAATATTTTAACATCCTTAATAATAATGAAGTAGGCCTTAAATTTACTTGTGACACAAGTCAAACATCGATTAATTTTCTGGATATCACGGTTTACATTGATAATGACAAAATTGAAACAACAGTATTTCATAAAGAAACTGCATGTAACAGCATATTACATGGTAAAAGTTTTCACCCCAAATCTTTAATAAATAGTATTCCTTTGGGTGAATTTATTAGAATGAAAAGGAATTGTTCCAATGAAAAAGATTCTTTATCGAAATGTTATGAAACTTATGAAAGATTAAAAATTCGTGTATATAATGAGAACATTCTTAAGAAAAATCTAAATGTGATTCAGTCTAAAAATCGAGAGGACTTTTTGTTTCATAACAAACAAAAGAACTCAAAAGAAGCAGTTCGAATGGTAATGCAATATACCAAAGAGAGTTCTTTCATAAAAATTATTCTATGTAAACACTGGAAGATTATTAGTAGGGATCCAGATTTAGGACCCCTAGTTGGCTCTAAGCCACTAGTCTCATACAAGAAAGCACCGAGCATAAAGGATATGATAGTAAAAAGTCATTTTGTTCTAGAAAAGGACCACAATTGGTTAGAGGAGAGACAAAAGGGATTCTTTAAATGTAATCAATGTAAGGCCTGCAAAATAGGGCAATCTTTGAAAAAGGTCATTTTTTCTAATGGACAAGAATTGATTATTAAGCATAAGATCACCTGTGAGACGGAATTTGTAGTATATGTTATTGAATGCCATTGTGGTCTCAAATATATTGGCAGCACAATCTGTGCACTAAAGAAAAGAATCTTAGAACACATTAGAGCAATAACTCACAAAGACTATACATACGCAACAGCTAGACATTTACACACACATACACAAAATGATTGGAGAACTTTGAGATATTATGGTATTGATCATATCCCGGAACATGAGAGAGGAGGTGACAGAGTTCAAAAATTAAGACGACTTGAGTCCAGACGTATAATACAAATGAAAACTAGGACCCCTTTTGGGATTAATAATGATGAGGAACTTTATGTTCATTTGTAGGTTGAGTACCTCTAATCATACACAATATTTTCACTTTTCCTTCGCTAATACAATTTGGAATTAATCATTTAATAATTTATAGATTTGATTCTATCATGTTATACATACTTTACAGAATTGGTTTGACACACTTATAATTGATTTATCATGTTTTGTCCTCCCGAATATATTGTTATATCAGGTAATCAATGTTTAAGGGTAGATTGTTTTTTTGAGTTTGAAGTGGCAATATTATTAGAATTGCAAACATATAATAGAGAAATTAGTATACAAAATGAATATGAGAAAAACGTTACTTGAACCAATGATTTTGTTTGATTGATTTAGATGATTGATGTATTTAATCATTAACACCTTTTGTTTTGTAATCTAGAAACTACGATTACCAGAATGCAGTGTAATTAGTAATGAGGGTAGTACTATAAATAGGATCCGTAGTAGTAACAACATGTGAACTCGAAGAAGACCATACGGTCGAAATGCGTTGTTCTTTTTGTTTTCAGTCTTTAAAGGGAAATAAAAACGAGATTTTTCTTTCCCCTCGATGGAGTGCACTACTAATTCTTGGTACACATTAAATTCATATGGGTTCGGCTCACCCATAGCGGTAGCACCGGTATTGAGAGCGCGGTGCCTTTGAATTGGAGCCGCTTTGGTTTTGATATATATATATATATATATATATATATATATATATATATATATATATATATTAAACAACTGTATCAGATTTCTGTCTTCAGTTTTTGCGTTAATGTTTACCTTTTGCTGAGTGTTTTCTTATGTTTCCCTGTAAATTTAGTAATTTCATTCCTAAAACAGTGTGGCATTTACTCCAGTGATTCTTTCATTGCTAACCTCCACCACTACTTTGGTTTCCTCACTCTCTCCTTCTTGTCCAAAGTATGTCAATTGAATTCCCTAGGAAATGTTTGTCACATCAGAGCTACTTCCATGTAATAACACACTAGTCATGGCTTCTAGATGAACATTTGAGCTTTTCATAAAGGTACAACTTTCTAAATAGATTTCACATCTTTTTATGATTAACTGACAATGTTGGAATATGATAGATGGAATTTCCCATGCCTGCACGAATAAGCAACCCAAAGAATGCCTTTTTAAAATGTGAAAGTTTCCCAACTTTGGATAGACCAATGCTTTGTGGAAGTCTAAGTATTTGCTTTACAGTTCCTGTGCTATAATTATTTAGTAAAAAACCTAGTTTCTCAGTTGACTCATATCTTATGCTACAGATATTACTGCACTGCCACTCCTACAAAAGCTGGAAGATGTCTTTACAGTACGTGATCCCTAACTATCTTTTCTGTTTCTTGACACTAGCATTTTCTTTGGGCCTGATGTACCTTCTTTGACTTCACACACATGTGCATTTCTGTCACCAGCAAAAAATCTAGGGTATGCTGCTGGAAACAGCTCTATTCATTAAAACCAACTTCTGTACTGTAAGTATGTTTCCAGTCGCACTCAAACACGGCACAAAAGTTTGGCTTGTTTATATGCTGCGTTTCGTGGCACAACTTCAATGAACTTGGTAACCTACCTAAAGTTATCATTCTACTAATAAGAATGAACAACTTCCTCTTTAAAGCACATGAGTTCTCTACTAGAGTTTCTAGAAAATAGAAAAAGTTTCTGCCTATGACTAGCAAATCTCCTCTTTACCTGCTTCATTGATGTGTCATGATGTGTGGTAATGTTATATCACTATAGATTTTAATTAATTAAAACACTTTAACCTGCCTATTATTCATCAGTGTGTTACGGGGTGAATGAATATATTCTCACGACTCGGAAATGATCACTCAGACTCCTCTTGGCTATTCCAAAGACAGTATTTACCAATTGTCGCAACAGGGAGAAAAACACTGTCGATTGCACCTCAGCTCTGCACAACCTGTCTCCTCAGATTTCCTCATTCACCTGTTCACAGACAGGCCCTTCTATAAAACTCAGTACAATACTTTATTACACATGATGACCAATAGATAACATGCAAGTTACAGATTAAAATGGAAAACACTCCAAAACATGTGTACCCTTAAACCCGAATTCCTAGGTTAAGACATTACTCGCCCTTAATTATACATTCAACAAAGGTTTATGACAGAGCATTCTTTGACCTATGAATGTGTATGTGCTCTTTTGTAAATCTAATGTGTTTGAACGGTGTGCTGACAGCATTGTGTGTCTGAGACTCCCAGGTGCTTCAAATTTGGTTTCTTCCTGGCACCCATTGTAATTCAAGCACCTGTGTGCTTTGGGCTAATTCAATTATATGCCCAGTGTCTAATCTGTTTCCAATCGGGGACTCATGTGCTTATGCCAAAAATACCAGCCGGATGGTCAGACATGAGTTGGCCTTTAGTAGATGACAGTCCCAACATCCAAAATGGCAGTGCTGAAAACCAACCACTAAACTAACTTATCTAGGGCACCCACTTCATCTATCATTTTAGTTTGTAAATTTTGCAGTGCCTATATTGCTTTTGACAAAGTTCCATTCTCTGCGTCACTGGCTGGAATAAACTAGCAGCATGCTACATATCTTTTTACAGACACCCCCTTGCATGTCCTTCATAAGGTCCAGTACATAACGGTATTGCAGCACCATTATCCTCAGGGCACCCAGTTCTTCCTTTATTGCATTGAAACCCTCATTCGTGGTGCTAATGACCTTGAAGAGTTCCCACCTTGTGATCTGGAGCCAATGAGCGGTTGTCTTAGCTTGGACAAATGGCAAGATGCCCCCAATGAAAACTACAGCATCATTAAACAAGCGTTATTCTTGTGGGATTTAATTCCAGGTGCTCTTGCCATAGTATTCTGCAGTTCTCTTCTTCCATCTGTGATGTAGCAAGGTCATTGGATGGCTCATGGGGTGCTTATACAAAGCGGATATGCTTACTCCAGATACTACTAAAACTGGAGCGTGCAAAGTTACCATGGAATAAATTCCTCCCCAGTTAGGTGGTAACTGGGTATGCAGTAGTTCTCCACACTGGCAGCAGTAGTCCATAAGGTTGGAGGTGCCCCCTTGCATGTCGGTGTGGAAGACTGTGACCTTGCAACTAATATTCCGTCTTACATCGACTGTCCCATTCCTCCTGAAACATAAGGAGATAGAGGTTGGTTTCATGACAGTCTGAGGAATTTCAATGATGTCAACCCAGGCATGGCGTGGAATAGTTTTACCCCAGACAGTTGTACATTTCCTTATAGCATCCCGGCTAACTTCACTGCCATTCCATAAAGACATGGCTATACAGGAAAATGTGATGTTCGAATGACTAAGAGCAAAGACTGACCCTCTGACCTGAATGCTGGCCTGCAGACAATCTGGGGGCAAGAGGTTTGCAAAATAGCTGTTAACTGTGTTTGGTGGGCATGTTACCCCTAGGAAATCTAGATCTAGGACCATCGGGGGCCAATCTACAGTGGTGGGGTGCCCTGTATTTCTCATGCATGTTATTTCCTCTATTATCTCTTGTCTGTCTATGAGGATGTGCAATACTTACGGTAACGTGTTTTATTTTGTGGCATTGACTAGGAAGCGAGCTATGTCTGGTGGTACTTCCTTTATGGAGTGCAGTATATCTGAACCAGTAGTATGGGAATTGAGGAGCACACAAAGCATGACTCATTTGTGAATTCAGCATCTATTTCTGACATGTGCTGATACCACATGTTGTCAGAGAGCTTAGCATGAGCGTTAGGAGTCATTTTGTTACTAGAGAGCTCTCGTCGAACAAAAAAGATGTTAGAACTTGAGGCTACTTTGTTAGCAAAGAGAACAAGCATTTGCAATGCAATGGGTCTCGCGTTTGCTTGACTTGGAGCTATAAGCTTTGTAAATTCCTAACTAGACTTTTCTTGCCACATAAATTGAACATGAAAAGTAGAACAGTTGACATAAGGAAGTCAATTCAAAGTGACACGGCCACCATGAGCCCAAGAGTTATTGGCTCCCTGCATGAATGTCTAGAAAGGATCGCAACTGGGGTGAAAGGCAAACATAACCGGATGGCAAACAAAAATTTTCAATTAGTGAAATTGTCTGGGAGGGAACTCCGCACACAAAGGAGGGACATTTCACAAAATGCACCAATAAAAAAAAGCATTTAAAACAAGCACTCCAAAGAATGAATAGTAAGAGTGGGTGTGGTTAAAATCCCACAGACAGATTACAACAGGCTAGAGCGCTTGCACACTTAACCCTAAAACTGTGACATGAAACTAACTCTGGTGGAGAACCTTTGGCTCCTGTAAAATATAATGAATGGAAAAAACAAACAACTTTCTAGGCCTCCAGAAGAAACACAGCAAGGAGACCTGTTTATAATGAAGGTGAGCCCAAACCTACAGGCCTACTACTTATTTCAAATCCTGTTGATACTTTAAATCCTTCTAAAACCTACACATCACACTGCATGGTAGAAAGTGTGCCTTTCAGTCTTGATAACTGGCTTTTAACATCAGCAAATATTTGAACTAACACTGAATAAAATATGTTTAGGGAACAAAAGGATTACTCTTCATTAGTCTAACAACCATGTGCATTGCAGAATGCATAAGCAGATACACATAAGTACATACATATTACCAGCGGAGTACCAACATTCAAGCAGTCACAAAAAATTCCAGATTCACTGCCAGATAAAACTTAACAAATGAAAACAGGTTTTCTCCAACTCTTGAACCTTTCACATTGAATACTGATAAACATACGTGTTACTTTCAATTACACAAGTATGTAACTGTTCTGTTATACCATCTGATATACCTCTCTTGTTGCACAAACGTTAACCCGACCACTACTTTAAAGCTCAAAAAGGCCCACCTTTCCTTGCCGTACTCATATAGATTGCGTCTGTCATTTTCAAGCTCTCTAAATATCAGATGTTATTAATATTCAATTTAGGGTATTCAATCAATTCACCCACATCTTAAGGATGAAAGGGTGGAATTTGTACTCATGACATGCAAAACACTACATTTGATAGTCCGAACTTTCACTCACTGGGCTATCCATGCAGCCATAGCAGTCTAATATACATTTCCTTTCATTGCCCAAAATTAAGAGCGTGTAAAACGAACGCATTCCTTTCTCTGTCATATTTTTCAAGCTGTTATCACTAGGTTGCATATTATTTCTCATATACATTAAATATATTTTAGCACAAAAGGAGCAAGTACCTATTTTGACAGAAACTGACCTGTTGCCCCTATTAGCCTCTCGAAGGCTTGCGCTGTTTTCCAGGAAGCACCATCTTTACTCACAGAGCAAAGTAGGGAAACAACTGACCCGATGGAAGTTTCCATTCTACAAGTGACCATCCTGTTCATCTGTTCCATGAGCACAGTGTGCAAAAATAATCTGTTTTTGAAGTGATTGTCAAAATTTGCTGGTTTTGGGCAGTACGTGCTAACTTTAGCAACAAGAGGTAAACACCAACAATTACTGAAACTAAAGCATAATAAATGCACATAGTGATGACTGTTCGGTTACGTTTTGCAAGTGGGTAGCAAAAAACAGGAATACAAATTGCTCCTAGACAGCTAGTATTGGCAAAGCCAATAGATCGCTCCTTAGTGATGTATTGGCTTTGCATATTCAGTGCAGCACCTGCAAAAAGAAAAGAAGCATTTGCAATTTTTAGACCTGACAGCCCTAGGGTGGTCACCCCTAACTTTTTGCCTGCCTCCCTCCACTTTTTGGAGACTGTTTTTGCTGATTTTAGGACTCTGCACAATTTGCCACTGCTAACCAGTGCTAAAGTGCATATGCTCTCTCCCTTAAAACATGGTGCCATTGGCTCAATACCCAATTGGCTTATTTAATCTACTTGTAAGTCCCCATTGAAGTGCACTACATGTGCCCAGGGCCTGTAGATTAAATGCTACTAGTGGGCTTGCAGCACTGATTGTGCCGCCTACCTAAGTAGCCCCTTAACCATGCCTCAGGCCTGCCACTGCAAGCCCTGTGTGTGCAGTTTCACTGCCACTTCGACTTGGCATTTAAAAGTACTTGCCAAGCATTAAACTCTCCATTTTCCACATATGAGTCACCCCTAAGGGAGGTAACTCATAGGGCAGGGTGCTGTGTTGGTAAAAGGCAAGACTTATACCTGTGTAGTTATATGTCCTGGTAGTGTAAACCTCCTAAATTAGTTTCACACTGCTGTGAGGCCTGCTCCTTTTATAGGCTAACATTAGGGCTACCCTCATATACCGTTTGAGTAGTAGATTCTGATCTGAAAGGAGTAACAGGGTCATACTTAGTGTGGCCAGAATGGTAATACAAAATCCTGCTGACTGGTGAAGGTGGATTTAATATTACTATTTGAGAAATGCCACTTTTAGAAAGTAAGCATTTCTCTGCACTGAAATACTTAATGTGTCTTACAATCCACCTCTGGCTGGGTTAGTTGACAGCTACCTTGTACATTTCACTCAGACAACCCCAAACATAGGATGCTCAGTCACAACTGCACACATCTGCATACTGACTGGGTCTTCCTGGGCTGGGAGGGTGGAGGGCCTGAGGCTTACATGTCAAAAGACAGTGGCCTACCCTCACACAATGGACTGCCAAACCTCCTACTGGAACCCTGGCAGACAGGATTGTACTGAAGGGGGACCTTGTGCACTTCTAAGCCACTCTTTGAAGTCTCCCCCTCTTGAAAGGCACATTTGGGTACATAAACTGGGTCCCTGACCCTACCAACTCAGACACTTCTTGACAAGATACCTACTGGGAAAGGAACTCTGAACCAGAACCTGCAACCTGCTACGAGAAGCGGCCTGGCTGCCCAAAGGACTCACCTGAATGCTTTGCTGTAAAGGACTTCTGCCTTGTTGTTGCCCTGCTGCCTTGCTGCCCTCTGACTCTGCGGAGAAGTGCTCTCCAAGGGCTTGGATTGAGCTTGCCTTCTGTTTCCTGAAGTCTCAGAGCCAAAAAGACTTGGTGAAAATCGACGCACAGCCTGCCAGATTTGACGCACAGCCTGCTCTGTGGTGATAATATCACTGCATAGCCAAACCGGAACAACGCAGCCCAGCTCCCCGAGTAGAGATTGGCGCAGCACAGGCGTTGTGACCGGTGCTTCGATGCAAGGCCCTCCGGATTGGCGCATTGCCGAGCCAGAATGACGCAACCGCACTTCTTGCGAGAAGAATTAACGCAGCGCCTGCCGGGCAGCAGAAATTTCCCTGCATTGCCCACCAGATCGATGCAGCTTCTGAGACTTCATCCTGCACACCCAGGATTTCTCTGCATCATCCCCGGGGCGTCCAAATACCCCACAACCCGAAGAGGACCCAAGTCTGCACACCAGAAATAATGCAAAGCTCTTGCTGCTTGGAAAAACATCAACACATCATCTGTGTGCACCCGGAGAAACCGACTCACACCTCCCCATTTTCCACGCATCTCCTCCTCTGTGGTCCTGTGTGAATAATTTTGACGCAAACCAGGTACTTTGTACTTGCAAGAGATGCTTATTGGTTTTTAAGAACTGAAGACTCTTTCATTACAAAAGTGATATTTCAGCTTGTATTTATGAAATCTTGATCATTTTGACCTTAATCTACTCAGATAAATGTTCTACATTTTGCTAAACCTGTGGTGTTTATACTGTGTTATTGCATGATTATTGCACAAATATTTTACACATTGCCTTTTAAGTTAAGCCTGACTGCTCAGTGCCAAGCGACCAGAGGGTGGGTACAGGATAATTTAGATTGTGTGTTACTTGCCCGGACTACAGTGAGGGTCCTTGCTTGGACAGGGGGTAACCTGACTGCCAACCAAAAAAACAATTTCTAACAGCAACACAATCGATGTTGCGTTTGCTTAAGTTGGAGCTGTTAGCATTGTAAACTAGAGGATGCTTGGCAATGCATGTGTGCAGCAGCGGCCGACGCAAATCTCAAGAGGAGGGCGGGCGGGTTGTGGATTGCGATGGGGGAAATTTGCAAAAAAATCCAAACGCAATTGTGCGGTGTACAACCCAGCCAGATCGCGCTGAGTAGGAAATAAAAAGAAACGGTAGTCCAGAAACCATGCTGAAAATATGGAGACTCATGTGTTTTCAGTAGTTGGCCAGTGCGCTTGAGGAGGGGTAAACACCGGAAAAAGCATGACGTATGCATGCTTTTCACAAATGAAATCAAGCGATTTTTAAAAGACAAGAGCACAGACCAATGAAAGTGACGGGTGTGATATGGGCGTGGTGAAAAGCCCACAGAGAGATTACAACGGAGGCCAGAGCGCTTGCGCACTCGACCCTAAAAAAGGATAGATTAGGAGATAAAAGAGAAATACTAGAACAAAAATACATATCTCTGGTACTGTCCATTGAAAAGGTAGTAGAAAAATATAGTTGGAGGGGGCCCTTTTAGGGTATTCCTCAGGGAAAATAGTGCTATTGGCAAACAGCGTAGCCACTTTTTATTCAGGGTGGTGCACACCTTGCTGATCCTACTCTTCAAGAGGCCATTCAGGTGCTCTACAATTCCATTACTTTGTGGGTGGTATTCAGAGGACATTTTGGGGGTCATTCCGACCGCCCAGCGGGAAAGACCCAGCAACGATGAAGCCGGCCGAATGGAGCCGGCGGAGTTGCTGGGGTGCGACGGGTGCAGTGGCACCCGTCGCGATTTTCAGTGTCTGCAAAGCAGACACTGAAAATCATTATGGGGCCCTGTTAGGGGGCCCCTGCACTGCCCATGCCAGTGGCATGGGCAGTGCAGGGGCCCCCAGGGGCCCCATGACACCCGTTCCCGCCATCCTGTTCCTGGCGGTAACAACCGCCAGGAACAGGGTGGCGGGGAGGGGATCGGAATCCCAATGGCGGATTCCCTGGGCCAGGGGAAAACCGGCGGAAAACCGGCGGTTCCCCTTTTCTGACCGCGGCGGTCAGAATGGCCCAGGAAGCACCGCCAGCCTGTTGGCGGTGCTTCCGCGGTCGTTGGCCCTGGCGGTCGGTGACCGCCGGGGTCAGAATGACCCTCTTTGTGTTTTATCCCAAATTGCGCTGTCTGGTGTTCAAAAATTGTATTAGAAAAGTGAGTGCCATTGTCGGATATCATGGCTTCGGGTATTCTCATTCAGGGAATCACTTCTCAAACTAGGAATGTGGCTGTTGATTTGGCATCACAATCCAGCTAGAGAATGGGCAGCCCACCACTATGAGGTACCTGTAGTTGTTGCTTCCTTTCAATCATATCCAAAAAGTCCAAATGGAGGACCTTAAAGGGACCTTTTGTCATGGAGTAGTGGACATTATCACTTTTAGAATAGGATTAGGGGAATACTGTTGACAAACAGTACAGCTATGTAGATACATGGTCATTCTATAATGCAAATTGGGGACAAACAAGTCTTGATGTATTTGGTTTGCCAAATGGTCTCCAGAAGGGTGAGCTGGTAAATGAATCCGATCCAGGGTGATTTCAAGCAGAGCTGCTAGATCCGCCAGTGCATTACCCTGTGAAATGAAATTCCGTCCGTTTGTGTGTGCTGTGCACTTCACAACTTCCACTGCTTGCGGTAGTGCCGGTGTTTCTATTAGGGCCTCTAAGAATTCTCTGTGCATCACAGGACTAGCATCTGATTTACGGAACCCTCACCTGCTTCCTCTCATGATACTGGAGAGCACAATGGTTGTTACGTATGCCGAATCTGAGTATATTGTTACTATATCCCCTGCTCCTAACTTAAGGGCCGCTATAAGTGCTGTCAGCTTTGCTGCCTGCACTGAATAGTGTCCGGGGAGGGGCAATTGTTTTATGACCTGTAGTGTATACAAGGAGATATGTCACTGAGCCATGACTACAGCTGACCCTGTGTGTCTAATTCCTGTTTCTTGGTCACAATTGTGCAGGAACCATCCACAAAATAGACAACACAGTCTGATATAGGATCCTTTACGGCTGGACTGCATTTATTGAGACTCTGTGTGACACAGTCGTGCTCGTCCTCCTCTGGGTTTAATATTGGGTGGGAGAAGAAGTTGCAGGATTGACCATACAACAACCTTCAAGGATGGTAGCGACATTATCACCTGAAATCCTGATACTCTCTGAGTAGTCAGAGTGGTTTTGGCCTTCTTGATGATAGCGAACACTGCATGTTCTGCGTAGAGAGTCAATGGTGCCCCCTATAACTATGGGGTTTTCTTCTGTACTGCAAATGCTGCAGTGATCGGACATTCTTCACAGGAATGGTGCTTTCATGACTGAGTCCAGCAGCCCACTGAAGTACATGATTGGTTTGAGTCCTAGTAGATACTTCTTTGTGAGGACGGCTGTCATCACCTGACCATTGCAATGGCAGAATAGGTGGAACTCCTTGGTATAATCTGGAGTTCCTAAGATGGGAGCATTTGTTTTATGGAAACCTTCCCTCACTTCTGGTGCCCAAATTATCTTATCATCCTTATCTGTTGCCTCCTTGATAGCCACTAACAATGGGTGCTATAGCGTGAATAGAGTGCTATAGTCAAATACTCATTGTCTCAAGTGGTTACAGAGGCCCAGAAACTTCTGCATTCCTCTGACTGTTTGTGGTTCCGATATTTGCCGAATGGAGGCTGCCCTTTCAGGTGTTACACGTCTACCCAATGCTGACAGTAATGGTCCCAAATATTGGACTTCTTCCTTGCAGTACTGAATTTTTCCCTTCTCTACTTTATATCCTCTTTGGGCAACAGTGGTAAGGAGAGATACAGGCCCTCATTATGATTTCGGTGGTCAAAACAGTTGACCGCTGAAGTCACGCTGCCCAGGAGACCGTCAGTGATGGCAGCTTTGAGACCACCATATCATGACTCCTGGCCACTCTCCCCCATAAATTGGCAGTCTAGTGGAGGTTGCTCCGCCCGCATCACCGCATCATCACAACAACGCATGCTGTATTACAACTTTGTAATCGGCGTGGTGGTGTTGCGGTGACGGGGCAGTGCCTGCAGAGCAGGCCCCATGGACCCCGTTCCCTCCCAGATGACCACTGCGAGCAGGTAAGGTGATCATCCGACAGAGGTAGAGAGAAAGGAGGGGAGGGGGGTGTTGTGTGCCTTAATGGGGTGTGAGTGTGTGTGAATGGAGGGGAGGGTGTTTGTGTACGTATGTGTGCATGTATCAGTGTGAATGTGTGAATGCATGTCAGAGGGGGTGGGGGTGTTGTGAACACGTGCATATGTGTGAATGTGTGTGTGTGGATGGGTGAGGGTGTGTGGTGTGTGCATGCGTGGATGAGGGGGCGGGGGTATTTACCGGGTTCAGGGGGACGGGGAGGGTGGTGTCTACAGGGTTCGGGGGCAGGAGGGGGGCTGTGGCTGTTCTATATGGCTGCTGCCACTACAGCACCTTCCATTGCTCCTTTCTTTGCTAGCTTCTGCTGCACCAACTTGGCTGCCACTTTCTTTGCTACTTCCTGTTTGCTTTTCTCCTTTCTCTGCTTCTTCTTGTAAAAATAGATGACGTGTGCTTCAATTTTTGTCTAGGGCTTGGCATGCACTGCCAATATGTTATCTAAGCTGTCCTGTATGTCAGAAGGCAATCTTTTCTGAACTACATTATAGAATAACTTAGAATTACCTCCTGTCACTTCCCAGTGCGGACCCACTTCCTGGGTCCACATCTGTTTCATTTTATGGATGGACTGTGTGGGATCCTCATTCAGTTGCATAGACTGAGTCATGAGTGACTGGTCTATCGGGGTGCATTCCCTCAGCTGATCCCACACCACAGATCTGACCAGGTTAAATGGTGATCCATCACACCTGGTCTCAGTGAGGATCACATTTCTAACTCCAGCCTTTTGAAATACTGTGTCCGTTTCGTCCCCAATGAGGGAACGAAGCAGACTTTTTACATCCCATACTGCCAGGGTGATTCCTGTAGTTTGCTTCTCAAATGCCCTGATCCATTTCCCTGTACCCTCTGTAAGCAGTGGCAACCATTTTCTGAGGTTTTCCTTGTCCATTTGTGGCCAAGGAACATAAGGTGGTGCCACAGGGCCCTTATATATCCTGGGCATCTGATGGGTGGTGGGGCACTGAGGATGATGCTGTTTGGCGTACTTCTGCCATATACACAGATATTTCCTCATGTGAGGGTTGTCCAAATCTGGGTCACCCTCGCCATACAGAATGTAGTCTTCAGCACATGCTATGTGGAGTGGGTCGAAGGACCCCTCTTCTGGCCAGGGGCTAATTTGTGAAGCTAACTGCTCCATCCAGTCTGCTACGTTTTCTATAAATGGTATAACAAAATATCAGCTATCCTCTCCTTCAGCAACAGTCTCACTGGGGGTGAGGCCTGTGCTGCGTGAACTTGCTTGGCCACTCATTTGGAAGGAGGGTCTATTGTGGAGAGTCATCCACCCCTATCCTTACTTGATCCCTTTCTGAAGTCTGTCTGACTGTCACATAGGCTCTCATTATTCTAATGAGACTACTGGATTTTGAGTGGCAGGATCGCCTGTGGTGTGGGAGACTGGGTCTGACCCATTACAGCTGACACCTCAATCAGGGTTTTGCTCCGGCTAACTAGCAGTGCCTCATCTCCACCCAAGGGCGGGATGATTGGGCAGCCAAGCGCATGACATAGTTGATTTCTCAGGGAAACCGTGGTCACTCAGTTCTCATCCGTTTCTCTCAATTACATTAGTCTCACATACACAATGACAAGTATATGTTTCAATAATATTTTAAGGAAGCGACTGCATCTTAGATAATAAAGCATGGGCTGCAATAATCAGGGTGATACAGCATGACAAGATTAAAATGGTGACAAGGAGAGTAAAGCATAGAAATAACGCTACCATATTGTCACTAGCGTCAATAGACTAATTCCTACCTAGGCTATAATAGAGCACAGGGTGTTAAGCTCTAATTCTGCCCTTCAGGTTCCCCTGGGAAGACATCATCCCCCATACATAAGCAGCTGTAGCGAAGCGCTTGGCAATCAGCATACAGTCGTGGTTCTCTGGCTGGAATCTCCCTCTAAAGTGTAAGGGACAAAGAAGTGTTTTTATTATAAAACAACTGATGTTCTAAGAAAATGTCCCTACATAAGGATGAGTGTTTTTCTATGAATGTCAGAGGCAAAACTTGTACCACATTCATCGGCAACCTATCTTACTACAGTCTTGAAAGAAGCATGGAGTGAGCAAGAATGTTTTGTTTGAGAACGTAATGCTGGCCTAGGCAAAAACAGCTATTTAGAGTAAAATAAAACAAGAATGCAAAAGTGGCTATTGTAAGATTAATAAAATGAAGCTGAATAAAATATATCTAGGTTAAAGTTCACAGTGGCAGGCTGTTATATCACTTAAAATCTTGAACTAGTTTTCATTAAGTTGAGTTACAAGACTATCTGAATCACTGGACTTGCTTCTTACCTGATCCATGACATTTTCAACTTCATTCATAGCCATGGTTGCCTCAGTTTTCACAACAGACTGACTGAGCAGATCGTGACTATCTGTCCCTGAATGCTGTCTTTTCTGAGAACTATCTTGTGTGCTGTTAGCTGCTATTCTTTCTTTTTGTTGAATTTCATCATTCCAAATGTTCAGGTAAGTAGGAAAGACTGTACACTGAATATGATCTTTTACTGCATCAAAAGTATCTTCTTAGCAATCATGGTTGTCAAAATGTTCTTCCTCAATACACCAAGGTTTAAACTATTGTAAAAGAGCATTGTAAAAGAACAGTTTTCTTTTTCTTCACTTTGGCAACTTAGCCAATGATGATTAAAGAGACTCACTTTGTTGTTTCATACTAAACAGCTGTTGTAGCTTGAAACCGCTTCAATATGTTCCTGGTACCTTCTGAAGGAGGGCTTGCTTGGCAGTTTGGGATGGACTACTCCTGTGAAGAGCAAGGTGGGCGCTGATTTGCATAAGGTGGGACTTTGCCCAGAGTATCATAGTGGGTGAAAAACGACAGAGTGGCAGGAGGCCCAAGCAATTGCCAGTGGCTAAGATCAATTTAAGCACTCACCTTGTTGCTGTTGAACTCTATATTTTCCTCAACATTCTTTCTATGTCTGTAGAACTGAACTAATCCATACAGACATAAGTTCTCTAAACAAGCACTTCAATTGGGTCTCAGTACTATCTGGTTCTGAATGAATGAACTACTGCATGTTATTAGAGAACTTCAATACTGCTTTTCATATCGATGCATGACCTAAACTGACCCAATTGATATCCCTTCTCTTGCAGTATAAGTTAGAAGAACTTAGCAGATGTATGTTTCATACAAGCCAATGCGAAAGCATCTTTAGAGAGAAACTATGCAACCTCTTGAATAAAGATTTCTCTGCTGAGATCTTATCCCTTACCTCTTTGATTTTTGTCTTTTCAAGCTTTGTAATACAGGGTGCAATGTGTAGTGCAACAGTAATGGAATTGTCTGCAAAAACGGAATGTCTACATTTGCATTCCACATAGACAAAATTATGATGCTGTAATAATTTAACAAGTTTGGAATCCTTAGTTCTCTTAAAGATATATGTGTTTTTTTGGTGATTTGCCTGCAGACATGAAACTGATTACTCTTTCTTTGTAGGTAGGAGGGCTAGGTAAACCAAAGTGACCACTTTGAGTAGTATTTGCCTTGTGCTCTCTATCTGAGATGACAGTACTATTTACACTTATGGCAGTGAATTCGTAACAGTGATTTATTATGAGACTCGTTTGGAATCTCATACTGCTCGATAAATGAAAAACTGATTTGTCAATGCCCTTTCCATGTTTCTGTGCAATTTCTACCCACAGTAACATTTTTGAAATTGCAGTGTGCCACTTACTTGATACTACTTCCTCTAAAAGTGGTCAACTACCTCACCAAACATTTTTTTGTTCTATATGGAGCAAAGTATGGCTTGAAACCTATGATTAAAGTACATACAGACATTTGCTGGCTCTACGAAACACAGTTCTTCAGGTCCTTTAAAATTCATAACAGCAATTTTTTAACTGAGTGTTAAAAAACAGGTAGGTTCATCTAAATTATGCAACATTTACTTTAACTCAGCATGCCAACTGAATCAAGACTTATTTGCACCACATTGACATGCCATTATTAGTAGGGATCCAGACTTAGGACCCCTAGTTGACTCTAAGCCACTAGTCTCATACAAGAAAGCACCGAGCATGAAGGATATGATAGTAAAAAGTCATTTTGTTCTAGAAAAGGACCACAATTGGTTAGAGGAGAGACAAAAGGGATTCTTTAAATGTGATCAATGTAAGGCCTGCAAAATAGGGCAATCTTTGAAAAAGGTCATTTTTTCTAATGGACAAGAATTGATTATTAAGCATAAGATCACGTGTGAGATTAAATTTGTAGTATATGTTATTGAATGCCATTGTGGTCTCAAATATATTGGCAGCACAATCTGTGCACTAAAGAAAAGAATCTTAGAACACATTAGAGCAATAATTCACAAAGACTATACATACGCAACAGCTAGACATTTACACACACATACACAAAATGACTGGAGAACTTTGAGATATTATGGTATTGATCATATCCCGGAACATGAGAGAGGAGGTGACAGAGTTCAAAAATTAAGACGACTTGAGTCCAGGTGTATAATACAAATGAAAACTAGGACCCCTTTTGGGATTAATAATGATGAGGAACTTTATGTTCATTTGTAGGTTGAGTACCTCTAATCATACATAATATTTTCACTTTTCCTTCGCTACTACAATTTGGAATTAATCATTTAATAATTTATAGATTTGATTCTATCATGTTATATATACTTTACAGAATTGGTTTGACACGCTTATAATTGATTTATCATGTTTTGTCCTCCCGAATATATTGTCATATCAGGTAATCAATGTTTAAGGGTAGATCGATTTTTTGAGTTTGAAGTGGCAATATTATTAGAATTGCAAACATATAATAGAGAAATTAGTATACAAAATGAATATGAGAAAAACACTACTTGAACCAATGATTTTGTTTGATTGAATTAGATGATTGATGTATTTAATCATTAACACCTTTTGTTTTGTAATCTAGAAACTACGATTACCAGAATGCAGTGTAAATAGTAATGAGGGTAGTACTATAAATAGGATCCGTAATAGTAACAACATGTGAACTCGAAGAAGACCATCCCGTCGAAACGCGTTGTTCTTTTTGTTTTCAGTCTTTAAAGAGAAATAAAAACGAGATTTTTCTTTCCCCTCGATGGAGTGCACTGCTAATTCTTGGTACACATTAAATTCATATGGGATCGGCTCGCTCATAGCGGTAGCACCGGTATTGAGAGCGCGGTGCCTTTGAATTGGAGCCGCTTTGGTTTCGTTGTTCTTCTAGGCAATACGCGCCCGGCAAACAATTGAACCTGCAATTGAAAACACACGGCATGGAAACCAGTGCTCCGAATCGGAGTCGGAGGACGCCGGTAAGGAAACACACTGAGCGGAAGGTAAGCCCGTGAAGGAACCGGTTGTTTGTTTTGCGGTTCACAAAAAGGATATGTTAACTAACTTTTGCCGTAACAGCCCCTTTAGCGATTTTATCATATTTTGCTATAAATAAGTTGGGGCCTTCGAGGATATTCTCTGTAATTACTTTCAAAAAGGCTCTTTTGGACTTGGAAACATTGTTACTATTAAACTTGGTGAGTGCATTGGTCGCAATAATGGAGGACAGAAAAGCTAAAAGAGCTACGATAGCTGCAAAAATGTTTGATACGAGCAATGCAATTGTGGAGGAAAAGTCGATATCAGCAGACATTGACTCGAGGAAGGAACCCTCTTCACAAAAACAGTTTTTTGAACTAGGAAAATGTTATAAAAGAGAAATAAATAAAAGTTGGGAAATGTTGTCACTGGAGAAATATATTGAAGTTAAAAGGATTCCAAGGGGCTTGCGAATCTTTCTAATGCCAACATATACTGGCATCAAGCCGGAATTATTCACAGAATGGGCTGAGAATAACACACAATGTTCACTGAATATGATGAGAATTTTAATAAAACACACCAAATTAGAATTGGAAGAAACGCAAGTTAAAATCAAAGAATTGGAAGACATTTTGAACAGTAAGAATGACCAAAATGACCATACTGCACTATGACAAGCAATGGAAAAACGGTTAAATAACTATGAAGATGAAGTTCAGGAAAGAAAAAAGAGTAAATTTCTTCGGGATGCGAAAGATTCTAAATTTGGGAGAGTTTACACATTTGCCAAAAGGTTTGATCATCTAAAGCAAAACTCGAAGCTTACAAAAATGCAACCGACTCATAGTGGAGAAGAAACCTCTACAGAATACGAAGTGGAATTGAGTGAAGGGGATAGCACTGACAATGGCAATACTTTTTTTAGAAGAGATGCAAGTACTTTACATGGATCAGAAATTATCAAGAGGAAGAGGCAGAACCAGGGGTCGTGGCTTTGGAACAGAGCCAAATCAGGTAGAATCAACAAAAGAAAATCAAGGAGAGCAAAAAGAATTAGGCAAAAGACAATACTCTCTCAGGAGCTTGAGGAAATAAGAAAATCTTTGAATTTGGTAGTCAATCTTTCTGACTACGAATTAACAAAGTTGGAATTACAAACCCTCAATAAAGGCTTATCTTTCTGCCCTGAAATTCATCATAATTTTGTAGATACCCGCATTGACATTTACAAATTTGTTAGAAAATAAAAATTGCTGAAAGTTCATGCACAGCAAAAGAAAAAAAACAGTTTTACTCTAGACAGTAACATCATAGAGGAATCGGAAGACACTCAATTAACGATTGATCAAGCTACAGATCTTAAAACTTTATTTGATTTGACTCATAATTTACAGGATGATGAATATACTGAAATGGAAGTTTTACAACAACTAAATGTCAATACCAAACGCCACATATCATCTGGTCTGAAAGAGAAATCAAAGTTTTGTCCTTCTTTATCTCCAGGCAATAAAATAGATCTTTATTCGGAATTAGTTTTAGAAGATTTGGAACGCTTACAAAATAAAAGACGAGGAAAGAACTTGGAGAATTTAACAAAAAACAAACGCCTTGAACTGAAAACCTTGATGGGAAACAACCGGATTATCATCAAACCAGCAGATAAAGGAGGAAATGTAGTCATCCTGAACACATCTGATTACATGAGGGAAGCCTACAGGCAACTAAACAATCCAATCGAATACAGAAAGCTGATAAAAAATCTGATTAGAAAATTAACTTCTCTTTTGCATTCAAAATTGGACAGTTGGTATCAACAATTATTGCTTGATCGTGAGGAATATATTTTTCTAAGAAAGGAGAACCCAACTTTACCCACGATTTATTTATTGCCGAAAATTCACAAATCATTGACATCACCACCAGGAAGACCAATAGTCTCTGCATGTGATTCATTGTTTGAAAGAGTTTCTAATTATGTAGACACCTATTTAGCTCCCATTGTAAAAACCTTGAGTTCATACATGAAGGACTCTGGAGACCTTCTAAAAATGTTATTAGATTTAGACTGGAACCAAAGCTATTTATTGGCCACAATAGATGTAGTCTCTCTGTACACATCGATCAACCATGAAATTGGGTTGAATGCTTGTGAATATTTTCTGAAACAACGCAATATTTCAGAGTTAGAGCATTCTAAGATGTCATTAGACATGATTGATATGTGTTTAAAAAACAACATTTTTATCTTTAATTATGAGATTTATCATCAATTATGTGGCACTGCTATGGGAATTTCATTTTCACCAAACTATGCCAATTTGGTAATGGGTTAGTGGGAAAGAGAGATAGCGTGGAGTAAAAACAATGAGGAATTTGCTGGGAAAGCATTGCTTTGGGTTCGCTTTATAGATGATCTTTTTATTATTTGGAATGGATCAAGGGATGAATTCATGCAATATTTTAACATCCTTAATAATAATGAAGTAGGCCTTAAATTTACTTGTGACACAAGTCAAACATCGATTAATTTTCTGGATATCACGGTTTACATTGATAATGACAAAATTGAAACAACAGTATTTCATAAAGAAACTGCATGTAACAGCATATTACATGGTAAAAGTTTTCACCCCAAATCTTTAATAAATAGTATTCCTTTGGGTGAATTTATTAGAATGAAAAGGAATTGTTCCAATGAAAAAGATTCTTTATCGAAATGTTATGAAACTTATGAAAGATTAAAAATTCGTGTATATAATGAGAACATTCTTAAGAAAAATCTAAATGTGATTCAGTCTAAAAATCGAGAGGACTTTTTGTTTCATAACAAACAAAAGAACTCAAAAGAAGCAGTTCGAATGGTAATGCAATATACCAAAGAGAGTTCTTTCATAAAAATTATTCTATGTAAACACTGGAAGATTATTAGTAGGGATCCAGATTTAGAACCCCTAGTTGGCTCTAAGCCACTAGTCTCATACAAGAAAGCACCGAGCATAAAGGATATGATAGTAAAAAGTCATTTTGTTCTAGAAAAGGACCACAATTGGTTAGAGGAGAGACAAAAGGGATTCTTTAAATGTAATCAATGTAAGGCCTGCAAAATAGGGCAATCTTTGAAAAAGGTCATTTTTTCTAATGGACAAGAATTGATTATTAAGCATAAGATCACCTGTGAGACGGAATTTGTAGTATATGTTATTGAATGCCATTGTGGTCTCAAATATATTGGCAGCACAATCTGTGCACTAAAGAAAAGAATCTTAGAACACATTAGAGCAATAACTCACAAAGACTATACATACGCAACAGCTAGACATTTACACACACATACACAAAATGATTGGAGAACTTTGAGATATTATGGTATTGATCATATCCCGGAACATGAGAGAGGAGGTGACAGAGTTCAAAAATTAAGACGATTTGAGTCCAGACGTATAATACAAATGAAAACTAGGACCCCTTTTGGGATTAATAATGATGAGGAACTTTATGTTCATTTGTAGGTTGAGTACCTCTAATCATACACAATATTTTCACTTTTCCTTCGCTAATACAATTTGGAATTAATCATTTAATAATTTATAGATTTGATTCTATCATGTTATACATACTTTACAGAATTGGTTTGACACACTTATAATTGATTTATCATGTTTTGTCCTCCCGAATATATTGTTATATCAGGTAATCAATGTTTAAGGGTAGATTGTTTTTTTGAGTTTGAAGTGGCAATATTATTAGAATTGCAAACATATAATAGAGAAATTAGTATACAAAATGAATATGAGAAAAACGCTACTTGAACCAATGATTTTGTTTGATTGATTTAGATGATTGATGTATTTAATCATTAACACCTTTTGTTTTGTAATCTAGAAACTACGATTACCAGAATGCAGTGTAATTAGTAATGAGGGTAGTACTATAAATAGGATCCGTAGTAGTAACAACATGTGAACTCGAAGAAGACCATACGGTCGAAATGCGTTGTTCTTTTTGTTTTCAGTCTTTAAAGGGAAATAAAAACGAGATTTTTCTTTCCCCTCGATGGAGTGCACTACTAATTCTTGGTACACATTAAATTCATATGGGTTCGGCTCACCCATAGCGGTAGCACCGGTATTGAGAGCGCGGTGCCTTTGAATTGGAGCCGCTTTGGTTTTGATATATATATATATATATATATATATATATATATATATATATATATATATATATATATATATTAAACAACTGTATCAGATTTCTGTCTTCAGTTTTTGCGCTAATGTTTACCTTTTGCTGAGTGTTTTCTTATGTTTCCCTGTAAATTTAGTAATTTCATTCCTAAAACAGTGTGGCATTTACTCCAGTGATTCTTTCATTGCTAACCTCCACCACTACTTTGGTTTCCTCACTCTCTCCTTCTTGTCCAAAGTATGTCAATTGAATTCCCTAGGAAATGTTTGTCACATCAGAGCTACTTCCATGTAATAACACACTAGTCATGGCTTCTAGATGAACATTTGAGCTTTTCATAAAGGTACAACTTTCTAAATAGATTTCACATCTTTTTATGATTAACTGACAATGTTGGAATATGATAGATGGAATTTCCCATGCCTGCACGAATAAGCAACCCAAAGAATGCCTTTTTAAAATGTGAAAGTTTCCCAACTTTGGATAGACCAATGCTTTGTGGAAGTCTAAGTATTTGCTTTACAGTTCCTGTGCTATAATTATTTAGTAAAAAACCTAGTTTCTCAGTTGACTCATATCTTATGCTACAGATATTACTGCACTGCCACTCCTACAAAAGCTGGAAGATGTCTTTACAGTACGTGATCCCTAACTATCTTTTCTGTTTCTTGACACTAGCATTTTCTTTGGGCCTGATGTACCTTCTTTGACTTCACACACATGTGCATTTCTGTCACCAGCAAAAAATCTAGGGTATGCTGCTGGAAACAGCTCTATTCATTAAAACCAACTTCTGTACTGTAAGTATGTTTCCAGTCGCACTCAAACACAGCACAAAAGTTTGGCTTGTTTATATGCTGCGTTTCGTGGCACAACTTCAATGAACTTGGTAACCTACCTAAAGTTATCATTCTACTAATAAGAATGAACAACTTCCTCTTTAAAGCACATGAGTTCTCTACTAGAGTTTCTAGAAAATAGAAAAAGTTTCTGCCTATGACTAGCAAATCTCCTCTTTACCTGCTTCATTGATGTGTCATGATGTGTGGTAATGTTATATCACTATAGATTTTAATTAATTAAAACACTTTAACCTGCCTATTATTCATCAGTGTGTTACGGGGTGAATGAATATATTCTCACGACTCGGAAATGATCACTCAGACTCCTCTTGGCTATTCCAAAGACAGTATTTACCAATTGTCGCAACAGGGAGAAAAACACTGTCGATTGCACCTCAGCTCTGCACAACCTGTCTCCTCAGATTTCCTCATTCACCTGTTCACAGACAGGCCCTTCTATAAAACTCAGTACAATACTTTATTACACATGATGACCAATAGATAACATGCAAGTTACAGATTAAAATGGAAAACACTCCAAAACATGTGTACCCTTAAACCCGAATTCCTAGGTTAAGACATTACTCGCCCTTAATTATACATTCAACAAAGGTTTATGACAGAGCATTCTTTGACCTATGAATGTGTATGTGCTCTTTTGTAAATCTAATGTGTTTGAACGGTGTGCTGACAGCATTGTGTGTCTGAGACTCCCAGGTGCTTCAAATTTGGTTTCTTCCTGGCACCCATTGTAATTCAAGCACCTGTGTGCTTTGGGCTAATTCAATTATATGCCCAGTGTCTAATCTGTTTCCAATCGGGGACTCATGTGCTTATGCCAAAAATACCAGCCGGATGGTCAGACATGAGTTGGCCTTTAGTAGATGACAGTCCCAACATCCAAAATGGCAGTGCTGAAAACCAACCACTAAACTAACTTATCTAGGGCACCCACTTCATCTATCATTTTAGTTTGTAAATTTTGCAGTGCCTATATTGCTTTTGACAAAGTTCCATTCTCTGCGTCACTGGCTGGAATAAACTAGCAGCATGCTACATATCTTTTTACAGACACCCCCTTGCATGTCCTTCATAAGGTCCAGTACATAACGGTATTGCAGCACCATTATCCTCAGGGCACCCAGTTCTTCCTTTATTGCATTGAAACCCTCATTCGTGGTGCTAATGACCTTGAAGAGTTCCCACCTTGTGATCTGGAGCCAATGAGCGGTTGTCTTAGCTTGGACAAATGGCAAGATGCCCCCAATGAAAACTACAGCATCATTAAACAAGCGTTATTCTTGTGGGATTTAATTCCAGGTGCTCTTGCCATAGTATTCTGCAGTTCTCTTCTTCCATCTGTGATGTAGCAAGGTCATTGGATGGCTCATGGGGTGCTTATACAAAGCGGATATGCTTACTCCAGATACTACTAAAACTGGAGCGTGCAAAGTTACCATGGAATAAATTCCTCCCCAGTTAGGTGGTAACTGGGTATGCAGTAGTTCTCCACACTGGCAGCAGTAGTCCATAAGGTTGGAGGTGCCCCCTTGCATGTCGGTGTGGAAGACTGTGACCTTGCAACTAATATTCCGTCTTACATCGACTGTCCCATTCCTCCTGAAACATAAGGAGATAGAGGTTGGTTTCATGACAGTCTGAGGAATTTCAATGATGTCAACCCAGGCATGGCGTGGAATAGTTTTACCCCAGACAGTTGTACATTTCCTTATAGCATCCCGGCTAACTTCACTGCCATTCCATAAAGACATGGCTATACAGGAAAATGTGATGTTCGAATGACTAAGAGCAAAGACTGACCCTCTGACCTGAATGCTGGCCTGCAGACAATCTGGGGGCAAGAGGTTTGCAAAATAGCTGTTAACTGTGTTTGGTGGGCATGTTACCCCTAGGAAATCTAGATCTAGGACCATCGGGGGCCAATCTACAGTGGTGGGGTGCCCTGTATTTCTCATGCATGTTATTTCCTCTATTATCTCTTGTCTGTCTATGAGGATGTGCAATACTTACGGTAACGTGTTTTATTTTGTGGCATTGACTAGGAAGCGAGCTATGTCTGGTGGTACTTCCTTTATGGAGTGCAGTATATCTGAACCAGTAGTATGGGAATTGAGGAGCACACAAAGCATGACTCATTTGTGAATTCAGCATCTATTTCTGACATGTGCTGATACCACATGTTGTCAGAGAGCTTAGCATGAGCGTTAGGAGTCATTTTGTTACTAGAGAGCTCTCGTCAAACAAAAAAGATGTTAGAACTTGAGGCTACTTTGTTAGCAAAGAGAACAAGCATTTGCAATGCAATGGGTCTCGCGTTTGCTTGACTTGGAGCTATAAGCTTTGTAAATTCCTAACTAGACTTTTCTTGCCACATAAATTGAACATGAAAAGTAAAACAGTTGACATAAGGAAGTCAATTCAAAGTGACACGGCCACCATTAGCCCAAGAGTTATTGGCTCCCTGCATGAATGTCTAGAAAGGATCGCAACTGGGGTGAAAGGCAAACATAACCGGATGGCAAACAAAAATTTTCAATTAGTGAAATTGTCTGGGAGGGAACTCCGCACACAAAGGAGGGACATTTCACAAAATGCACCAATAAAAAAAAGCATTTAAAACAAGCACTCCAAAGAATGAATAGTAAGAGTGGGTGTGGTTAAAATCCCACAGACAGATTACAACAGGCCAGAGCGCTTGCACACTTAACCCTAAAACTGTGACATGAAACTAACTCTGGTGGAGAACCTTTGGCTCCTGTAAAATATAATGAATGGAAAAAACAAACAACTTTCTAGGCCTCCAGAAGAAACACAGCAAGGAGACCTGTTTATAATGAAGGTGAGCCCAAACCTACAGGCCTACTACTTATTTCAAATCCTGTTGATACTTTAAATCCTTCTAAAACCTACACATCACACTGCATGGTAGAAAGTGTGCCTTTCAGTCTTGATAACTGGCTTTTAACATCAGCAAATATTTGAACTAACACTGAATAAAATATGTTTAGGGAACAAAAGGATTACTCTTCATTAGTCTAACAACCATGTGCATTGCAGAATGCATAAGCAGATACACATAAGTACATACATATTACCAGCGGAGTACCAACATTCAAGCAGTCACAAAAAATTCCAGATTCACTGCCAGATAAAACTTAACAAATGAAAACAGGTTTTCTCCAACTCTTGAACCTTTCACATTGAATACTGATAAACATACGTGTTACTTTCAATTACACAAGTATGTAACTGTTCTGTTATACCATCTGATATACCTCTCTTGTTGCACAAACGTTAACCCGACCACTACTTTAAAGCTCAAAAAGGCCCACCTTTCCTTGCCGTACTCATATAGATTGCGTCTGTCATTTTCAAGCTCTCTAAATATCAGATGTTATTAATATTCAATTTAGGGTATTCAATCAATTCACCCACATCTTAAGGATGAAAGGGTGGAATTTGTACTCATGACATGCAAAACACTACATTTGATAGTCCGAACTTTCACTCACTGGGCTATCCATGCAGCCATAGCAGTCTAATATACATTTCCTTTCATTGCCCAAAATTAAGAGCGTGTAAAACGAACGCATTCCTTTCTCTGTCATATTTTTCAAGCTGTTATCACTAGGTTGCATATTATTTCTCATATACATTAAATATATTTTAGCACAAAAGGAGCAAGTACCTATTTTGACAGAAACTGACCTGTTGCCCCTATTAGCCTCTCGAAGGCTTGCGCTGTTTTCCAGGAAGCACCATCTTTACTCACAGAGCAAAGTAGGGAAACAACTGACCCGATGGAAGTTTCCATTCTACAAGTGACCATCCTGTTCATCTGTTCCATGAGCACAGTATGCAAAAATAATCTGTTTTTGAAGTGATTGTCAAAATTTGCTGGTTTTGGGCAGTACGTGCTAACTTTAGCAACAAGAGGTAAACACCAACAATTACTGAAACTAAAGCATAATAAATGCACATAGTGATGACTGTTCGGTTACGTTTTGCAAGTGGGTAGCAAAAAACAGGAATACAAATTGCTCCTAGACAGCTAGTATTGGCAAAGCCAATAGATCGCTCCTTAGTGATGTATTGGCTTTGCATATTCAGTGCAGCACCTGCAAAAAGAAAAGAAGCATTTGCAATTTTTAGACCTGACAGCCCTAGGGTGGTCACCCCTAACTTTTTGCCTGCCTCCCTCCACTTTTTGGAGACTGTTTTTGCTGATTTTAGGACTCTGCACAATTTGCCACTGCTAACCAGTGCTAAAGTGCATATGCTCTCTCCCTTAAAACATGGTGCCATTGGCTCAATACCCAATTGGCTTATTTAATCTACTTGTAAGTCCCCATTGAAGTGCACTACATGTGCCCAGGGCCTGTAGATTAAATGCTACTAGTGGGCTTGCAGCACTGATTGTGCCGCCTACCTAAGTAGCCCCTTAACCATGCCTCAGGCCTGCCACTGCAAGCCCTGTGTGTGCAGTTTCACTGCCACTTCGACTTGGCATTTAAAAGTACTTGCCAAGCATTAAACTCTCCATTTTCCACATATGAGTCACCCCTAAGGGAGGTAACTCATAGGGCAGGGTGCTGTGTTGGTAAAAGGCAAGACTTATACCTGTGTAGTTATATGTCCTGGTAGTGTAAACCTCCTAAATTAGTTTCACACTGCTGTGAGGCCTGCTCCTTTTATAGGCTAACATTAGGGCTACCCTCATATACCGTTTGAGTAGTAGATTCTGATCTGAAAGGAGTAACAGGGTCATACTTAGTGTGGCCAGAATGGTAATACAAAATCCTGCTGACTGGTGAAGGTGGATTTAATATTACTATTTGAGAAATGCCACTTTTAGAAAGTAAGCATTTCTCTGCACTGAAATACTTAATGTGTCTTACAATCCACCTCTGGCTGGGTTAGTTGACAGCTACCTTGTACATTTCACTCAGACAACCCCAAACATAGGATGCTCAGTCACAACTGCACACATCTGCATACTGACTGGGTCTTCCTGGGCTGGGAGGGTGGAGGGCCTGAGGCTTACATGTCAAAAGACAGTGGCCTACCCTCACACAATGGACTGCCAAACCTCCTACTGGAAACCTGGCAGACAGGATTGTACTGAAGGGGGACCTTGTGCACTTCTAAGCCACTCTTTGAAGTCTCCCCCTCTTGAAAGGCACATTTGGGTACATAAACTGGGTCCCTGACCCTACCAACTCAGACACTTCTTGACAAGATACCTACTGGGAAAGGAACTCTGAACCAGAACCTTCAACCTGCTACGAGAAGCGGCCTGGCTGCCCAAAGGACTCACCTGAATGCTTTGCTGTAAAGGACTTCTGCCTTGTTGTTGCCCTGCTGCCTTGCTGCCCTCTGACTCTGCGGAGAAGTGCTCTCCAAGGGCTTGGATTGAGCTTGCCTTCTGTTTCCTGAAGTCTCAGAGCCAAAAAGACTTGGTGAAAATCGACGCACAGCCTGCCAGATTTGACGCACAGCCTGCTCTGTGGTGATAATATCACTGCATAGCCAAACCGGAACAACGCAGCCCAACTCCCCGAGTAGAGATTGGCGCAGCACAGGCGTTGTGACCGGTGCTTCGATGCAAGGCCCTCCGGATTGGCGCATTGCCGAGCCAGAATGACGCAACCGCACTTCTTGCGAGAAGAATTAACGCAGCGCCTGCCAGGCAGCAGAAATTTCCCTGCATTGCCCACCAGATCGATGCAGCTTCTGAGACTTTATCCTGCACACCCAGGATTTCTCTGCATCATCCCCGGGGCGTCCAAATACCCCACAACCCGAAGAGGACCCAAGTCTGCACACCAGAAATAATGCAAAGCTCTTGCTGCTTGGAAAAACATCAACACATCATCTGTGTGCACCCGGAGAAACCGACTCACACCTCCCCATTTTCCACGCATCTCCTCCTCTGTGGTCCTGTGTGAATAATTTTGACGCAAACCAGGTACTTTGTACTTGCAAGAGATGCTTATTGGTTTTTAAGAACTGAAGACTCTTTCATTACAAAAGTGATATTTCAGCTTGTATTTATGAAATCTTGATCATTTTGACCTTAATCTACTCAGATAAATGTTCTACATTTTGCTAAACCTGTGGTGTTTATACTGTGTTATTGCATGATTATTGCACAAATATTTTACACATTGCCTTTTAAGTTAAGCCTGACTGCTCAGTGCCAAGCGACCAGAGGGTGGGTACAGGATAATTTAGATTGTGTGTTACTTGCCCGGACTACAGTGAGGGTCCTTGCTTGGACAGGGGGTAACCTGACTGCCAACCAAAAAAACAATTTCTAACAGCAACACAATCGATGTTGCGTTTGCTTAAGTTGGAGCTGTTAGCATTGTAAACTAGAGGATGCTTGGCAATGCATGTGTGCAGCAGCGGCCGACGCAAATCTCAAGAGGAGGGCGGGCGGGGTGTGGATTGCGATGGGGGAAATTTGCAAAAAAATCCAAACGCAATTGTGCGGTGTACAACCCAGCCAGATCGCGCTGAGTAGGAAATAAAAAGAAACGGTAGTCCAGAAACCATGCTGAAAATATGGAGACTCATGTGTTTTCATTAGTTGGCCAGTGCGCTTGAGGAGGGGTAAACACCGGAAAAAGCATGACGTATGCATGCTTTTCACAAATGAAATCAAGCGATTTTTAAAAGACAAGAGCACAGACCAATGAAAGTGACGGGTGTGATATGGGCGTGGTGAAAAGCCCACAGAGAGATTACAACGGAGGCCAGAGCGCTTGCGCACTCGACCCTAAAAAAGGATAGATTAGGAGATAAAAGAGAAATACTAGAACAAAAATACATATCTCTGGTACTGTCCATTGAAAAGGTAGTAGAAAAATATAGTTGGAGGGGGCCCTTTTAGGGTATTCCTCAGGGAAAATAGTGCTATTGGCAAACAGCGTAGCCACTTTTTATTCAGGGTGGTGCACACCTTGCTTATCCTACTCTTCAAGAGGCCATTCAGGTGCTCTACAATTCCATTACTTTGTGGGTGGTATTCAGAGGACATTTTGTGGGTCATTCCGACCGCCCAGCGGGAAAGACCCAGCAACGATGAAGCCGGCCGAATGGAGCCGGCGGAGTTGCTGGGGTGCGACGGGTGCAGTGGCACCCGTCGTGATTTTCAGTGTCTGCAAAGCAGACACTGAAAATCATTATGGGGCCCTGTTAGGGGGCCCCTGCACTGCCCATGCCAGTGGCATGGGCAGTGCAGGGGCCCCCAGGGGCCCCATGACACCCGTTCCCGCCATCCTGTTCCTGGTGGTAACAACCGCCAGGAACAGGGTGGCGGGGAGGGGATTGGAATCCCAATGGCGGATTCCCTGGGCCAGGGGAAAACCGGCGGAAAACCGGCAGTTCCCCTTTTCTGACCGCAGCGGTCAGAATGGCCCAGGAAGCACCGCCAGCCTGTTGGCGGTGCTTCCGCGGTCGTTGGCCCTGGCGGTCGGTGACCGCCGGGGTCAGAATGACCCTCTTTGTGTTTTATCCCAAATTGCGCTGTCTGGTGTTCAAAAATTGTATTAGAAAAGTGAGTGCCATTGTCGGATATCATGGCTTCGGGTATTCTCATTCAGGGAATCACTTCTCAAACTAGGAATGTGGCTGTTGATTTGGCATCACAATCCAGCTAGAGAATGGGCAGCCCACCACTATGAGGTACCTGTAGTTGTTGCTTCCTTTCAATCATATCCAAAAAGTCCAAATGGAGGACCTTAAAGGGACCTTTTGTCATGGAGTAGTGGACATTATCACTTTTAGAATAGGATTAGGGGAATACTGTTGACAAACAGTACAGCTATGTAGATACATGGTCATTCTATAATGCAAATTGGGGACAAACAAGTCTTGATGTATTTGGTTTGCCAAATGGTCTCCGGAAGGGTGAGCTGGTAAATGAATCCGATCCAGGGTGATTTCAAGGAGATCTGCTAGATCCGCCAGTGCATTACCCTGTGAAATGAAATTCCGTCCGTTTGTGTGTGCTGTGCACTTCACAACTTCCACTGCTTGCGGTAGTGCCGGTGTTTCTATTAGGGCCTCTAAGAATTCTCTGTGCATCACAGGACTAGCATCTGATTTACGGAACCCTCACCTGCTTCCTCTCATGATACTTGAGAGCACAATGGTTGTTACGTATGCCGAATCTGAGTATATTGTTACTATATCCCCTGCTCCTAACTTAAGGGCCGCTATCAGTGCTGTCAGCTTTGCTGCCTGCACTGAATAGTGTCCGGGGAGGGGCAATTGTTTTATGACCTGTAGTGTATACAAGGAGATATGTCACTGAGCCATGACTACAGCTGACCCTGTGTGTCTAATTCCTGTTTCTTGGTCACAATTGTGCAGGAACCATCCACAAAATAGACAACACAGTCTGATATAGGATCCTTTACGGCTGGACTGCATTTATTGAGACTATGTGTGACACAGTCGTGCTCGTCCTCCTCTGGGTTTAATATTGGGTGGGAGAAGAAGTTGCAGGATTGACCATACAACAACCTTCAAGGATGGTAGCGACATTATCACCTGAAATCCTGATACTCTCTGAGTAGTCAGAGTGGTTTTGGCCTTCTTGATGATAGCGAACACTGCATGTTCTGCGTAGAGAGTCAATGGTGCCCCCTATAACTATGGGGTTTTCTTCTGTACTGCAAATGCTGCAGTGATCGGACATTCTTCACAGGAATGGTGCTTTCATGACTGAGTCCAGCAGCCCACTGAAGTACATGATTGGTTTGAGTCCTAGTAGATACTTCTTTGTGAGGACGGCTGTCATCACCTGACCATTGCAATGGCAGAATAGGTGGAACTCCTTGGTATAATCTGGAGTTCCTAAGATGGGAGCATTTGTTTTATGGAAACCTTCCCTCACTTCTGGTGCCCAAATTATCTTATCATCCTTATCTGTTGCCTCCTTGATAGCCACTAACAATGGGTGCTATAGCGTGAATAGAGTGCTATAGTCAAATACTCATTGTCTCAAGTGGTTACAGAGGCCCAGAAACTTCTGCATTCCTCTGACTGTTTGTGGTTCCGATATTTGCCGAATGGAGGCTGCCCTTTCAGGTGTTACACGTCTACCCAATGCTGACAGTAATGGTCCCAAATATTGGACTTCTTCCTTGCAGTACTGAATTTTTCCCTTCTCTACTTTATATCCTCTTTGGGCAACAGTGGTAAGGAGAGATACAGGCCCTCATTATGATTTCGGTGGTCAAAACAGTTGACCGCTGAAGTCACGCTGCCCAGGAGACCGTCAGTGATGGCAGCTTTGAGACCACCATATCATGACTCCTGGCCACTCTCCCCCATAAATTGGCAGTTTAGTGGAGGTTGCTCCGCCCGCATCACCGCATCATCACAACAACGCATGCTGTATTACAACTTTGTAATCGGCGTGGTGGTGTTGCGGTGACGGGGCAGTGCCTGCAGAGCAGGCCCCATGGACCCCGTTCCCTCCCAGATGACCACTGCGAGCAGGTAAGGTGATCATCCGACAGAGGTGGAGAGAAAGGAGGGGAGGGGGGTGTTGTGTGCCTTAATGGGGTGTGAGTGTGTGTGAATGGAGGGGAGGGTGTTTGTGTACGTATGTGTGCATGTATCAGTGTGAATGTGTGAATGCATGTCAGAGGGGGTGGGGGTGTTGTGAACACGTGCATATGTGTGAATGTGTGTGTGTGGATGGGTGAGGGTGTGTGGTGTGTGCATGCGTGAATGAGGGGGCTGGGGTATTTACCGGGTTCAGGGGGACGGGGAGGGTGGTGTCTACAGGGTTCGGGGGCAGGAGGGGGGCTGTGGCTGTTCTATATGGCTGCTGCCACTACAGCACCTTCCATTGCTCCTTTCTTTGCTAGCTTCTGCTGCACCAACTTGGCTGCCACTTTCTTTGCTACTTCCTGTTTGCTTTTCTCCTTTCTCTGCTTCTTCTTGTAAAAATAGATGACGTGTGCTTCAATTTTTGTCTAGGGCTTGGCTTGCACTGCCAATATGTTATCTAAGCTGTCCTGTATGTCAGAAGGCAATCTTTTCTGAACTACATTATAGAATAACTTAGAATTACCTCCTGTCACTTCCCAGTGCGGACCCACTTCCTGGGTCCACATCTGTTTCATTTTATGGATGGACTGTGTGGGATCCTCATTCAGTTGCATAGACTGAGTCATGAGTGACTGGTCTATCGGGGTGCATTCCCTCAGCTGATCCCACACCACAGATCTGACCAGGTTAAATGGTGATCCATCACACCTGGTCTCAGTGAGGATCACATTTCTAACTCCAGCCTTTTGAAATACTGTGTCCGTTTCGTCCCCAATGAGGGAACGAAGCAGACTTTTTACATCCCATACTGCCAGGGTGATTCCTGTAGTTTGCTTCTCAAATGCCCTGATCCATTTCCCTGTACCCTCTGTAAGCAGTGGCAACCATTTTCTGAGGTTTTCCTTGTCCATTTGTGGCCAAGGAACATAAGGTGGTGCCACAGGGCCCTTATATATCCTGGGCATCTGATGGGTGGTGGGGCACTGAGGATGATGCTGTTTGGCGTACTTCTGCCATATACACAGATATTTCCTCATGTGAGGGTTGTCCAAATCTGGGTCACCCTCGCCATACAGAATGTAGTCTTCAGCACATGCTATGTGGAGTGGGTCGAAGGACCCCTCTTCTGGCCAGGGGCTAATTTGTGAAGCTAACTGCTCCATCCAGTCTGCTACGTTTTCTATAAATGGTATAACAAAATATCAGCTATCCTCTCCTTCAGCAACAGTCTCACTGGGGGTGAGGCCTGTGCTGCGTGAACTTGCTTGGCCACTCATTTGGAAGGAGGGTCTATTGTGGAGAGTCATCCACCCCTATCCTTACTTGATCCCTTTCTGAAGTCTGTCTGACTGTCACATAGGCTCTCATTATTCTAATGAGACTACTGGATTTTGAGTGGCAGGATCGCCTGTGGTGTGGGAGACTGGGTCTGACCCATTACAGCTGACACCTCAATCAGGGTTTTGCTCCGGCTAACTAGCAGTGCCTCATCTCCACCCAAGGGCGGGATGATTGGGCAGCCAAGCGCATGACATAGTTGATTTCTCAGGGAAACCGTGGTCACTCAGTTCTCATCCGTTTCTCTCAATTACATTAGTCTCACATACACAATGACATTATATGTTTCAATAATATTTTAAGGAAGCGACTGCATCTTAGATAATAAAGCATGGGCTGCAATAATCAGGGTGATACAGCATGACAAGATTAAAATGGTGACAAGGAGAGTAAAGCATAGAAATAACGCTACCATATTGTCACTAGAGTCAATAGACTAATTCCTACCTAGGCTATAATAGAGCACAGGGTGTTAAGCTCTAATTCTGCCCTTCAGGTTCCCCTGGGAAGACATCATCCCCCATACATAAGCAGCTGTAGCGAAGCGCTTGGCAATCAGCATACAGTCGTGGTTCTCTGGCTGGAATCTCCCTCTAAAGTGTAAGGGACAAAGAAGTGTTTTTATTATAAAACAACTGATGTTCTAAGAAAATGTCCCTACATAAGGATGAGTGTTTTTCTATGAATGTCAGAGGCAAAACTTGTACCACATTCATCGGCAACCTATCTTACTACAGTCTTGAAAGAAGCATGGAGTGAGCAAGAATGTTTTGTTTGAGAACGTAATGCTGGCCTAGGCAAAAACAGCTATTTAGAGTAAAATAAAACAAGAATGCAAAAGTGGCTATTGTAAGATTAATAAAATGAAGCTGAATAAAATATATCTAGGTTAAAGTTCACAGTGGCAGGCCTAGTATGCTAAAATAACGTGCATGGAGCTATGACTAAAATGGCTACACAACATGAACATGAGTGCTTTGTAATTGTAGCTGTTCAAGCTCTGTAGCTCGGGGCTTCCTGCTTCTAAGGAGCACATCTTGTTATCTTCCCCTTGCATCAATTTGGTTATGCAGTCTCCATGTGCCCCTTGTGCAATTTAGGTCAATGAGTAGTCTTTCTTGAAGACCGGAAATATGGTAACTTACTTCTTGGGTTGGAGGACTTCACCCATGCTCTCCACATGCTGGCACATGGATTCTATCTTGTCCACTAATTTCCCCAGGCTCCTCTGAGTTTGCTCTGTACAGTCATCATCATGCCCTTCTCTCCTTAATCCACTTGTCTCTCTCCTGTCCTCACTACCTGATAGCCAGTCCTACACACTCTCTGGTGAGACTACCACTTCTTCCTTCTCCTTCTGATAAGGTGGCAAACTACTTTCAGTTCTTCTTTGTTCCTGTTCCCTCCCTTGGGATACAAGTTGTCCTGTCATCTCTATAGTCACATGCACATAGTCGCTCCACTCTGCATTCTCTGCATCCCTTCGTTGTGGGGTAGACACTTGTTTCCTAATTACTCTACCTGAAGTGTCCCTTTTCTAAAGCAACCATGACATTGCTGATGAAATATGTGATTGGTCATCTCTGTCCTCTGAATTCTGCTCTTTGCTTTTCTCCTTTTGGGGGAAAGGTAGAGTCTAGATGCAGTATAAACCGTGCCTCTAATTGCCCTGAAAAATGTTGATCCCCTATTCTAGTTTGCTATCTAGGAGTGCTTGTCCTCTTTGTTTTTGGTATTTGTGGGATAACCTTATGGGTCTCTTTATGGGAGTGTGAAGAGGTTTAAATTTCAAAGTTTTTGAATTCTATTGTGGCTTTTTGCTGCTGCGCTAATGGGTAGATGCTGGGCACTGTGGGTTCTGAGCTTGTAGGGTCATATCGGGGGGGTGCAGATGGAGTGCTGGAGCTCTCTTCCTGTAAGGTATCTTTTGAATCCTCACACAATATTTTCCATAATGCTAAGATGGCTTCTCTTTTCTTTAATTTGGCTCCTGCATATTCACTTCAAAGGTAAGTGACAACATGCTTGATTGCTCTATCACTGAACGTTCCTTATTTTAGCCCAGAATATTTATGCTTTTGGTTGGTTCTAAACCACTCCTGGTTATACTTATGTAATTTATTTGTACCACTGGGGAATACCTTCTGAATATGTTGTAAGCGGGTGTCCATGTTCAGCTGTAAGTAATATTTTACTTTTTACCTTTTCTGCTATCAGATTTCAATAATGTTAAAGTAGACTTACACAGCTTTTCTGATGGGGAATCATTTTGTCTACGTTTTCTACTTTATCTTTTTTACAATAGGCTTTCAGTCTTTAGTTCTGTCTTCCGGGTCTTATGGCACACATTACAGTATACATTTTGGATTATATGCAATGTACATTAAGAAAAACAGTTTGCATATTTATACAATATCTCAGAACAACATCACCCTGTATCCACACTTCATTCTACTATAATTGGTCACCTTCAGTAATTCAACAAACCAAATGTCTAAAAAAACATATTGCATGCGGTACTCTTCTGGCCTTACTAATTCACAAAGACACATGTTAGAAATGGGGTCTTTGGTTGGCAGTCAGGTTACCTCCTGTCCAAGCAAGGACCCTCACTCTAGTCAGGGCAAGTCACACACAATCCAAATTATCCTGTGCCCACCCTCTGGTAGCTTGGCACTGAGCAGTCAGGCTTAACTTAGAAGGCAATGTGTAAAGTTTTTTTGCAATAAATAATACAATAACACAGTATAACACCACCAAAATACAGTACACAGTGTTTAGAAAAATGTATATGTATCTGATAAGATGCAGGTCAAAACGATTAAAATGCAATAAGTATATTTTAGGATATCACTGTAAAAGTGATATAAAGTGTCTTAAGTCTTTTAAAAGCAATAAATGTCTCTTTGAAGCACAAAGTACCTGGTTTGCGTGCAAAATCTCTGCAAAGAACCGCAGAGGAGGAGATGCGTGGAAACAAAGGGGTGTGTGTCGATTTCTTGGACCCCACACAGCAATGGGTCGTTTAGTTTTCACGCAGGGACGGCAGTGCGTCGCTTTCCAGTGCTCGGTCGCAGATCCTCTTTGGGTTTCAGGGTTTTCGGACACCCGGCAACGATGCGTGGATTTCCTGCACTGGCAGGATGAAGTCACAGGAGCTGCGTCGATTCAATGGGTTTTGCTTTGAAATTTCTACCGCACGGCAGGCGCTGCGTCGATTCCTCTCTGGAAGTCGGGCTGAGTTGTTCCGGCTATGCTGTGCATTGATCTAGTGGGCTGTGTGTCGAATTTCTGGTCACTAGGCTGGTGCTGCATCAATCTTCTTGATGCGCAGTCGGGCTGCGTCGTTCGGATTCGGCGTGTGGTTAAATTTTCACTGCAGTGCATGCTATGTGTTGTTTCTGGCAGGCTGGGCATCTAATTTCACTGCACAAGGAGGTCTTCTTGTTGAGATGAAGTCTTTTTGGTCCTGTGACTTCAGGTAACAGGAGGCAAGCTCTATCCAAGCCCTTGGAGAGCACTGCTCACCACAGCCAGAGAGCAACAAGAGAGCAGTGCAACAGCAAGGCAGCAGTCCTTCACAGAAAGCAGTCAGGTGAGTCCTTTGGGAAGCCAGGCAAGCCTTCTTGGCAGGATGCAGGTTCTAATTCTGGTTCTCTTCTCCAGGAAGTGTCTGAGTTGGTAGGGGCAGAAGCCCTGTTTGAATACCCAAATGTGCCTTTGAAGTGGGGGAGACTTCAAAGAGTGGCTTAGAAGTGCACAAGGTCCCCTTTCAGTTCAATCCTGTCTGCCAGGATCCCTTGTGTGAGGCCTGGCTTCAGTCCTATGACATGTAAGTGTCAGGCCCTCCACCCTCCCAGCCCAGGAAGACCCATTCAAAATGCAGATGTATACAAGTGAGGCTGAGTATCCTGTGTTTGGGGTGTGTCTGAGTGAATGCACAAGGGAGCTGTCAACTAAAACCAGCCAGATGTGGGTTGTAAGGCACTGAAGGATTTAAGTGCAGAGAAATGCTCACTTTCTAAAAGTGGCATTTCTAAAATAGTAATATTAAATCCAACTTCGCCAGTCAGCAGGATTTTGTATCACCATTCTGGCCATACTAAATATGACCTTCCTACTCCTTTCAGATCAGCAGCTACCACTCAAGCAAGATATGAGAGCAGCCACAATGTTAGCCTATGAAGGGAGCAGGCCTCACAGCAGTGTAAAAACAAATTTAGGCGTTTTACACTACCAGGACATGTAAACTACACAGGTGCGTGTCCTGCCCTTTGCCTACACAGCACCCTGCCCTATAGGTTACCTAGGGCATATATGTAGGGAAATGGGAGTCTCAGGCTTGGCAAGTACTTTTAAATGCCAATTTGAATTGGCAGTGAACCTGAACACACAGGCCTTGCAATGGCAGGCCTGAGACAAGGTTAAGGAGCTACTTGAGTGGGTGGCACAATCAGTGCTGCAGGCCCACTAGTAGCATTTAATCTACAGGCCTTGGGAACATCTAGTGTACTTTACTAGGGACTTATAAGTAAATTAAATGTTCCAGTTGAGTATTATCCAATGTGACCATGTTTAGCGGGAGA
This sequence comes from Pleurodeles waltl, assembly GCF_031143425.1. Lineage (NCBI taxonomy): Eukaryota > Metazoa > Chordata > Amphibia > Caudata > Salamandridae > Pleurodeles > Pleurodeles waltl. Next base: position 525,958,517 of record NC_090442.1, read on the forward strand.
GAGCATATGCACTTTAGCACTGGTTAGGAGTGGTAAAGTGTGCAGAGTCTTAAAACCAGCAAAAACAGTATCTAAAAAGTGGAGGGAGGCAGGCAAAACGTTAGGGGTGACCACCCTAGGGCTGTCAGGTCTAACAACATATATTTCTGCTGATTGTGCATGACACGTATGCAATCCTTCAACAATAAAAAAAGAACAAATTGCATGCGATACCTTTCCACCCTTAATAGATCATAAAGACATATATTTCTGCTAATTGCACAATACATGTACGCAAAACTTCAACAATAGAAAAAAAAAAAAAATTGCATGCTGTACCCTTCTGGCCTTACTAGTTCACAAACACATACATTTCTGCTGATTGCGCAACACATGTATGCAATCCTTCAACAACAAAAAAATACAACAAATTGCATGTGGTATACTTCCGACCTTACTAGTTCACAAAAACATATATTTCTGCTGATTGCACAGCACATGTACGCAATCCTTCACCAAGCAAAAAAAATTGCATGCGGTACCCTTCCCACCTTATTATATCACAAAGACATATATTTCTTCTGCTTGTGTAACGCATGTACGCAATTCTTCATCAATAAACAAACAACAATTTGCATGCGGTCCCCTTCCGGTCTTACAAGTTCACAAAGACAGATATTTCTTCTGATTGCACAATGCATATATGCAATCCTTCAACAATAAAAAAAAACTGTAAATCAAATGCGGTACCTCTCTAGTTCACAAAGACATATATTTCTGCTGTTTGCACAACACATGTACACAATCTTTCAACAATAAAAAAAAAAAAAACTTGCATGTATCACCCTTACGGCCACACTAGTTCACAAAGACATATATTTCTGCTAATTGAGCAACACATGTACGTAATTCTTCAACAATGAAGAAAAATTGTGAATCGGATGAGGTACCCTTTCGGCCACACTAATTCTCAAAGTCATATATTTATGCTTATTGCGCAACACATGCGTGCAATCCTTCAACAATAGATTTTTTTTTTTTTTTAAACAACAAACTACATGCAGTACCCTTCCGGCCTTACTAGTTCACAAAGACATTTATTTCTGCTGAGTGTGCAACACATGCATGCAATCCTCCAACAATAAAAAAATCAAATTGCATGTGGTACCCTTCCGGCCTTTCTAGTTCACAAAGACATATATTTCTGCTGATTGCACAACACATGCATGCAATCCTTCAGCAATAAAAAAATAACAACAAATCACATGCAGTGCCCTTCTGGCCTTACTAGTTCACAAAGACATATTTCTGCTGATTGCACAACACATGTACGCAATTCTTCAAGAATAAGGAAAAACAATAAATCGCATGCGGTACCCTTCCGGCCTTACTAATTCACACAGTCATATATTTATGCTGATTGCGCAACACATATATGCAATCCTTCAACAATAAAAAAACTGCAAATCGAATGCAGTGCCTTTCTGGCCTTGCTAGTTCACAAAGACATATATTTCTTCTGTTTGCGCAACACATGTACACAATCTTTCAACAATAAAAAAACAACAAATTGCATGTATTACCCTTCCGACCTTACTAGTTCACAAAGACATATATTTCTGCTAATTGAGAAACACATGTACGTAATTCTTCAACAATAAAGAAAAACAGTGAATCACATGAGGCACCCTTCCGGCCTTAATATTCACAAAGTCATATATGTATGCTGATTGCGCAACACATGCATGCAATCCTTCAACAATAAAAAAATTAAAACAACAAACTGCATGCGGTACCCTTCTGGCCTTACTAGTTCCCAAAGACATACATTTCTGCTAATTGAGCAACACATGTACGTAATCCTTCAACAATAAAGAAAAACACTGAATCACATGAGGTACCCTTCCAGCCTTACTATTCACAAAGACATATGTTTCTGCTGATTGTGCAACACATGTACGCAATCCTTCAACAATAAAAAAAACAACAGATTGCATGCGCTTATATTAGTGTTACCTCTGTGTTTAGTATAGTCAAGAGGAGAACGCTTATTTAGAAAGAGGATGTCAGAGTCACCAGATCCTCGGGGTCTGCGTCCATTCCCAACACGTCCATCACAATACAGCTCCAATACTATGATTAGAATGTCACAGAGTCTAAGAGAGTCCAAGTGGGGAAAAAGGGATTGGGTAGGGAACAGCTGGGAAGGAGACCTGTAGGAAGCAAAAAGGTTAAAGTTAAAACACACAATATCAAGATTATATCACATTGATCATTACTAGACTATGATTCTAAGCATTGTCATACTAGAAACATGGCTAACTTAGGCATGGACTAAATAGTTAGGCCTCAAGATGTCTGGTTACCTGTGAAGGCATCAAGAAGGATTAATACAACTGTTCAATGAACCGCTCAAATGAAATGTTACACATGGATTAGAAAACATCAGAACCTTCTAGAGTTACGTTTTCAAATTCATGCATAGTGTTTTGCATGAGGACAAGAAAATAATCTGAATGAATTCTATAACACCATAGGAAATGTACTTAAGGGACTTATTATGCACACACAATATAACATCTAGAATTCTAGCACTTTAGTTTCTTAGAATGCAGGAACATGAATTACTCACATTGCGGATTTCCACAAGAGTTTGTGAATGCCATGAAATGGTTACACACAATGAATAACATGAATTAAGCACAAGAATTGAATCGCCGTCTTGCCGATTCGAATGTCACCACGTAAATGCCAGGTAATGGTAACACATAATGAATATCATGAACTAAGCACAAGAAATGAATCGCGTGTCTTGCCAATTCGAAGGCCACCATGTGAATGCCATGAGATGGTAGCGTACAATGAAGAACATGAAATCAGCACAAGAAATGGATTGCGCTTTTTGCCAATTCGACTGCAACCATATGGATACCTTGAAATGATAGCATACAATGAATAACATGGATTACGCACAAGAAATGAATTGTGCGTCTTGCCGATTCGAATGCCACCATGTGAATGCCAGGAAATGGTAGCGCTCAATGAATAACATGAATTAGGCACAAGAAATTAATTGCACGTCTTGCCGATTCGAATGCCACCATGTGAATGTCATGAAATGGTAGCACACAATGAATAACATGAATTAAGCACAAGAAGTGAATCGCGCCTCTTGCCGATTCGAATGCTACCCTGTAAATGCCATAAAATGGTAGCGCACAATGAATATCAAGAGTTGTACACGAGCAATGAATCGCGCGTCTTGCCGATTCGAGCGTTCAGCATGTAAATGCCATTAAAACACCAAGCGCACATTCACACGCACAAGAACCAAAAATGTTTCATCATGCAAGTTAGTCCCAAGAACTCAAAAGCCTTCGAGAACGGGATCGGGGCCCCAGCCCGACCTCCATCTTCCCGCCCTGATCAAGAATCACCAACAAAGTGAAAAGGGCAAGGCCTGGAAGATCAAAGTAGGCCTCCGGAACAGGAGCTCGGGAAGTTGCTGCTGCTCTGCACCGGGACCTCTGAATAGTGAGCACGTGGAGCTGGGCTGGCTCCCTTATATAGAGTCTTGGCCCAGCCCACAAACCACACCCAGGCATGCTGCAGGGAAAGCTTCTAGAAAGCCCTGGAAAGGGACCACACCCTGACACACTCTGAAAGCCTGCAGCAATACATTGCAAATGAACAGTATTTATAAGCACCTTGAAAATAAGTCTTCAGGATTAAACTCTGCAGTGCAAAAGGTTAAACAACAGCATATCAGCACAATGCATAAATTACGTTATCTTGAAAGTGCTGGGTTTTTGCATTCTAGTAGCCCGTAGAGCGCGCACTGCCCTGATGTTGACAGAGGATCATGGTTTGCTTTGTCCTCACCTTTAAGGGGATGGCGGTCCCCGAAGCCTTCTTAACCCCTCGTGCACAGGCAGAACTTCAATTAACTTGGCTTCCCCTCACCTCATCAAGTTTGTGTGCACTGGTCTTTCTGCAGCAGGGGGAGGTGGTTTCCAGCTAGGCCTGGATGGAGTTCTCGGCATTCTGCAACGTGGAGCTCTGCGCAGTGCCCAAAAAACTCTGCCGCCCTACGCAGAGATCCACAAGTGGCAGAGTGTGTTGGTCGCTCCGTTCGCACTGACTTTTAGAGCCAGGTGTTTGTCCTACATTGAAAAATCAGTGCAAATGGCTCCCTGCACAGCGCAAGAGGGTGCTGCTTCTTTTCTGTTGCTCGAGTAGATTTTCTACTCGAGCAGCAGCTTCTTCAACGCGAACGAAAGGTTACTCAATGCGAGCGGTCTCAACCATCTGCGAATGCCCGCATTCAGAAATCTCACCAGGAAGTGGTCTTGAGTAAGATTTGCTTTGCTCATGCTCGCCAACTCAACGATTGAGAGCGCGAGCGAGGAAAAAACTCTGCACCTCTATGTGGAGTTTTTCAGAACTCTACACTCTAATCGGAGCGCGGAGTGGGAAAAACTCGACAAACTCCACGAGCGGAGCGGAGTTCACCACCCACCACTACTTCCGGTGCCAGCCGCCAGGTGGGGGTGCTAAGGAATCTTCTATGGTTGCTCACTAACTGTTATGGGGTAAACAAATATGCTCTCATGACTCAGAAATGACCATGCAAACTCTTCTTGGCAGTTCCAAAGACAGTATTTACTAACTGTTGCGACAGGGTGTAAAACACTGTGGACTGCACCTCAGCCCTGCACAATCTGCCACTGTAGTTTTTTTCATTCGCCTATTCACCGACAGGCCCTTTTATACAAATCTGGACTTAACTTTTTTACATATAATTAACAATAGATAGCTTGCAAGTTAGAGATTAGTGGGCAAAACACTCGAAAACATGTGACCACATAACCCCAAATTCCTAGGTTAAGACATTACTCACTCTTTATTATACATTTGACAAAGGTTTATGACTGAGCATTGTTTGACTTATGAATGCGTACGTGTTCTTTTGTAAATCTGATTTGTTTGAAGTGTGTGCTGACAGCATTGTTTGTCCAAGACACCCGGTAGCTCAGAATTTGGTTTCTTCCCTGCACCCACAGTAAATTGCACTGTATGATTTCAGCTAATTCAATTATGTGCCCAGTGTCTAATCCGTCAGTGATCTTAGATTTTTTTGGGCATGGACAGTGTACCGGGGACTCGTGCCTATGTCATAAATACCTGCGGGTTGGTTAGACATGAGTTGGTCTTTAACAGATGAACCTTTTGTGTTCCTTATTCCTCTACATCCTTACATGAACCTTTCATTTTACTTGTGTCAGTGCGGGGTGTGGCCTAACTGGTTTTTGATTGTGAACAGCAGTGTAGCCCCTATTGGTGCTGGATGTTGAGCGATGTCTTCACATTTCATGGTAACGGTTGTGCGCTTATATTTTACATTTCCTAGAACATGTGCTAAATAGCACTTTCTTCACAATTACTATTCCAAGAAATCAGCAAAGAAATGAGTACAGTGAAGAGACCAATAGAGACTTTGCTGTGATAACAGAGACACTGCTCTTGAAATGCTACTCCTGGATGCAGTGTAGCATGGTGTGCTGCAATACTTATACAGACTGTAGTGTGGTGTGTCGTTAACATCACATACAAACCAAATTATTGAGTTATAAAGCCCATCTCGTGGACTACATGGAAACATTTTTGTTTGCTTTGAGCTGCTTTCAGCTATTTGTTTTATTAGTCTGTGGTAGCAGGGGAATTGCGCTATCAATAACACACATGCTTTGCACTGAAGATGCGCTGCAGCAACATCCAGCGAGACGTCCAGGAATTCCAGTCACCATCATAGGTAGCGTCTCCTTTAAATAGCAGCCCCGCACTGCACCAAACACTTGCTATTGATGGTGTTCAGGGTATTCAGTCCTCAACGATTCCAGAGCTCCGTGTCCATGCTGTTTACTGTCAGCTCAGCCCCCACCGTATCAAGTCAGTGCTTCAGACTGCAGAACCATTGTAGTGTTGAATTTTGCTGCTAATGCAGATAGATTGTTGTTATTAACATTACAAAGAGATTATTTATGCCAACAGTGCAAGCAGAGTTTGTTCTTTTATCGCAAGGCCAGTGTTATTGCTAATATCACAGGGATTGTGTAACCTCATTACAAGTTCACAGAGAACTATAAACCTGATTCACTTTATGAACAATGGGATTGAACCTTGATTGTGGATTTTTATTCAATGCACTTATGTGATCCCTGGCCTTAAGTGCTGCTGCAGACCATAGCTCTTGCTTCAGTCTTTACCTTCACAGGTAAGACGTTTATATTAGCACCAGTATAAAGAATGAGATTGCCATAGACATATTGTGACTGTACATATACTAATATATAGTAAGATAACGTTGGCCAAGAAGATCAAGACAGCTTCAACCAAGACCTTGATCTTGTTCCAGATCTCCCTCTCTGCAGTACCCACCCTAAAACCCTTCCCCTCGTTTGGCCACTCCAAACCTCTGCTACCGTAGCTACAGAGTCAGTGCTGTCAGAAGTTGAGCATATTGAGGGTTCTGCTCACAAGGAGCTACCAATGCTGACAAGGAAAATATAATGGAATGCAATTTCACACGGAAAGAATAGAAGAAGGAAAGAGAGGAGAGATAAAATCATACATTTGGTATGGAATAGAATGGGAATGTGTAAGGCAAATAACACTGGAGCCACCAAAATGTTGTCCCTATATTGCAAACCTTTCACTACACTATAGTTTTACGACTTTTATAATTTGCTGCTGTGCTCAACTCCTGAGTCTCCCGGATCATTCAGTATTCCTATCCTGTACAAGCTTTGTTCCCGCTCTCATCTCTTGAGCTGCCTAGAACTTCCACGCTCTAGTCTCCTAAGCCTTCCTAGTGATCCCATGAACCTGGCTTCTGCAACTGTTCTGGTGTCAGCTCCTTGCACCAAGCCTCCTGCCGTCTTCGAATCCCAATTAAAATACTAGACAAGGCTAAGTACTTTCTATCAGGTTAGTGCACACTAATCCTTTTATAGTCATAAGCACGCCTGACTGTCATCCTATTCAAGACAATACACTTGTCTTCCGTTCCTTTTCCGCAGCGCTCTTTATTCATCCTCATCCTGAACCCTTCCTTCAACCTTGGCATTTGAACTCTGTTTGCTCATGGAGTAAAGACTTAGGGCATGATTTACATAATGGCGGTAATGGTTCCGCTGTTGATTTTTTTAAGGATTCTCCGCCTGCCCACTAGGAGGTACACCCACTCTATTTAGATGCTAGCGGTTCAATCGACAAAAGACCATCGGTGTGCCACCGACTCTGCCAGTTATGATCAGCTGGGTTGATGGCACAATAGGCGAAATTGGCTGTCGGAAGGTGGTCTACTGGGCCAATCACAATGTGCCACATCTGAGTTGTAGGTTTTAAAGGGATATAAGGCAGAAACTCACCATTTCTCACTTTCCCATTTACTTTTCTGTGATGGACCTGATCTTCCACGTACAGCCTCTGCTGCCTGAGGATGAACAAAATCAACACTGTTGTGGGCAGAATCAACAGTAAGCTTCACCTTCACCTTCTGACTTGTCTGCTAACATTTGCACTGGTCTCGTGCATCTTCAAATCTCTCTTACAAGCAATAGCATACCAATGTGCAATGAATATGTGTGTTGTGTTATGTTGACATCTAAGAAATTTAAAGAAGCACACCTCTATGATGACATTGCATTCCTAAATGTGGTGCAAGCTGACTTCAAACAAATGGACACACACAAAAAGGTAGTCACCATACAGGTGTGTTTGAAAAATGTTTTGAAAATCATCAAATGAAAAACATATGCATTACACAACATTGGGATAAGTGCAAAGTAACATAATGAAGACATTGCACTAGACAAGGTGTAGCCGGTACGTTATTAATTACCCGTCAAATAACTGTCAGTTTAAAATTTGAATCATTCAACATATCCATCCATGTAACATTTTACCTTGTCTAGTGCAAGTCCTGTATTGTATCCAAAGCCAATAGTCTCATTATTTTTTAAGGTGTAATGCGTATGTATTTATTCTAATCAGTAATCAAGGTGAAATATACGCACTTGTAATAACACATGTAATATGTGTTGCTGCAAGTGTCCAGTATCATGATGAATGGCTGCACCTAAATACAAGTCACTATCTCATACTATTTTAATCAATGTATGCAGTTAACAAAGTAACCATCAAAAAATATGTTGTTCTTCCTGCCATAATGGTAAATAAAAATATGAACTTCACATTTTAGTCAGAAACATTGCTAGGAATCAAGAATTGGCAAGGGCAATTGTCAGGACAAACTTGGTGGAATCAAAATAGTGGTTTATTAAACCAATGAGATATGTCTCTCAAATTAATGTTGAACAATAAACCTCTAGACCTAAAGAATGTCCAGTGCACTGTTGTGATGAATCACTAAGCTTGCCTCCCAAACAACTGCCAAGTGAAACCTCCTTAAAAAGAGGCGTCTAGTGAGCATAGAGCAGGCACCTCATTTATCTTTCTTGGGAGGGCGGGGTTTGGGAGGGGTATTTTGGCTTTGGAAGGGGTGGCTTTAACTTTGGGAGGGGTGGTTTGGGATTTGGAAGGGTCAATGCAAGGGTAAATTAAACATCTTCATGTGGAAAATAGGTAGGATGGTTGGAAGGGATTTGGCATTGGGAGAAAAAAGTGCATTTGGTGTATGTTGTGTACATTTGGGTGTATGTTTCCTCCTAGGTGTATTTTGTTTGAATGCGTTTGGCATTTGTGTTTTGTGGGTGTTGGTTCTTATGTGTGTGTGTGTGTGTGTGTGTGTGGATGGGTGTGCTGTTGAGGTGCAGGGTGTGGTTGTGGTATTTGTGGATCTGGTGGTGCATGTGGGTGTGGTATTGGGTGTGGTGTCTGTGGGTGTGCTGTAATGGTGGTGGTTGTGAACGTTGGTGTGGTGGTGGGTGTGGTGTCTGTGGTTGTGCTGGTGGTGGTGGTTGTGCATGTGGGTGTGGTGGTGGGTGTGATATTTGTGGGTGTGCTGGTGTTTGTAGTACATGTGGGTATGGTAGTGGGAGTGTCTGTGGTTGTACTGTTGGTGGTGGGTGTGGATGTGATATCTGTATGCTATTTGTGTATGTCCCTGTTGGGGGTGTCTGTTGATGTGTTGGTGGTGGCAGTGTTTGGTTTAGATGTAAAGTCTGCATGCTGTTTGTGTGTGTTCCTGTGTTTTGGTATGTTTATGTGGGTGGGTGCTGCTTGTGTGTGCTGGAGTGAGTGCATGCAAAGTAGTGCTTGGAATAGGGCTGAGAATAGGGAATTTGGATGGGGAAGGGGAAGGGGTGAGAGTTGGGGCACAAATTTGGGATGCTTGGGAAGGCGTGGCAGTGAGGAGGCTAGACTTAAAATGACCTCTGCAGGTCCGACACAGCACTGTGAATGCCTTCCAGGTATGCTATTATTTGATGCATATGGCAACTAAGTCCCTGGATGGCATTCAGGAGTGCAGTCTGGACTACAGAGATGTTCCATAGGAGTTCAACAGCCTCCTAACACAGCACAGCCAAGGAGACAGGGGCAGTGGGTGAGGTGCCTGCACCAAATGAGATGCCACCCCTTTCAGGGGGGTAGGTTTGGCCAACTAGAGGGGGAGGAAGAGGGAGAGTGGAGATGGGAAACTGGTGGCAGACAAGGATGTAGGTGGAACAGTTGCTGCAAGGTTTGCAATCAGTAGGCACTGGTCACTTGTGGGAGTGGTGGTGGGAATGGTGTCTGGGTGTGCTATAATGGTGGTGGTTGTGAATGTTGCTATGGTGGTTGGTTTGGTGTCTGTGGATATTCCGGTTCTGATGCTGCATGTTGTTGTGGTGGTGGGGGTGTCTGTGGGTATGCAAGTGATGGTGGGGGTGTCTGTGGGTATGCAAGTGATGGTGGTTGTGCATGGTGGTTGGTTGATGGGTGTGATATCTGTGGATGTGCTAGTGGTGGTGGTGGTAGTGCATGTGGTGTGATAGTGGAGTTGTCGGTGATTGTGCTGGTATTGATGATTGTGGATATGATGTCTGTATGCTGTTTGTGTGTGTCCCTGTTGTGGGTGTCAGTGGTTGTGCTGGTGGTGGCAGTGGTGGGTTAGGGTGTGATGTCTGTATGCTGTTTTTGTGTGTTTCCGTGTTTTTGGTATCTTTGTTTGTGTGTGTGTGTGTGCTGCTTTTGGGTGTTGGAGGAAGTGCGTGCAACTGAGTGCTTGGGAGAGGACTGAGAATAGGGAATTTGGATGGGGAAGGGGTGGGAGTTGGGGCACAAGGTTGGGATGCTTGGGAAGCCATGGCAGTGAGGAGGCTAGACTTTGAATGACCTCTGCAGGCCAGACACAGCACTGTGAAAGCTTTCCAGGTATGCTATTATTTGCTGCAAATGGCAACTAAGCCCCTGTATGGCATTCAGGAGTGCAGTCTGTCCTACAGAGATGTCCCCTAGGAGGTCAACAGCGTCCTCACACAGCACATTCAAGGGGACAGGGACAGTGGGTGAGGTGCCTGAAACAAATGAGATGCCACCCCTTTTAGGGGGGCAGGTTTAGCCAACTGGGGGGGGAGTAAGAGGGAAAATGGAGATGGTAATCTGGGCCGCAGACAGGGATGCAGGTGGAACAGTTGCTGTTTGGTCCTCAATCATTGGGGACTGGTCATTTGTGGAGGCCTACAAAGATGATGATGTTTAGCTGGAGGCCTGCAGTCCAGTCCCCTCACCCTCCGGGCCACTGGGTCACTTGGTGTGAGTTGTCTGAGGACCCGAATCACTGTGGCCAGCTGCTTCCCTGACTACGTGGCCAATTTTTCCTCTGCCTGCTCCTGATGATGCTGAAATGAGAAGTACAATAGTTTAATTGTATCTGTGTATATAGAACTGATGATAAACTTTGATCACAATTTTTTTTCCAAGTTTTCACATTTCACCTGGTACAAGGCTCCCAAATGTGGGTTCTTTATTATCATTGTCTCACACATGTATTATCAGAAACCATTTGGTCACAGTTGTGTAATTCTCCATGGCAGCTCCTAAATCATGTCTGACCTTGTCTATTATCCATTGTTATTCCTCTGCTGGAACTGTTTAACATCGCTGAACGTATGTCACCAAAAAGAAATAAACCAAAAATACTTTCATACAGAGTGTTTACAGAGCCCAAAATCTGCATTATTTTCAATTTCAAAAAGTAAAACATTAATCAGTGTGTGCCAACAAATACTGCAATTTTGTACCAATATTTGTGTCATCTGCAAGCCAGTTTCCTTTATTTAGGCATTTCACAACAGTAACACTTACTTCAAGTGACTAAAGTATATTTCAAATGTAAAAAATATTATATGGATTCTGTACTGGAGTAGCGTATCAATGTATCACACACTAAATAGATACCTATGCTGTTGACGAAATTAAGATATATAGGCCCATATTTATACTCTGTTTGTACTGAATAAGCATAATTTGTTATGCTAATTCGGCGCAAACCTAACTCCATATTTATACTTTGACGCTAGACCCATCTAGCATCAAAAATATGGAGATAACATAACTTTATGGATGCGTGAAACCACCTTGCATCAATGAGATGCAAGGTAGGCGTTGCCATCCCAAAAAATTACTCAAGGCCCTTAGCGCCATATTTATCCAACAGGGCAAAAATAATGCACTGGTGGGAGGCGGACCCAAAAAATGACGTTAACTCCGATTTGCATCAAATTTTAATTCCTGGGTCAGGGTTGGTGTTAAAATGAGGCAAACCCACCACTACTCAAGGAAAACACACACAAGCAACATCACAGACCAACAGGAAAACATGGAGTTGCTACTAATGCAGCTTGCAAGACAATGCTGAGCACAGGACCAACGGCATCAACCACCACCACCCCAACGCAGCCCACAAAGGCAACTCAGACGTCAGGAGAGACTTTTCAGAAACAGGACAACCCTCCATGGCCTCAGGGAACAGGACATCATTTAGAGCTATTGACTCAGCTGCCAAGCCATACTGCCGTGGCTGTGCCATTTTGAATACAACTAACAGCTAGCCTGCAGACACCACATAACATACCACCTGCGACCAAGCTGTTAGCTGTCTTGCATATGTTGGCAAGTGACTCCTTCCAGACAGCAGGTGCCCTGGTCGCTGGGGTATCACAGCTCTCATTCCCGGCTTTGCTGCCCAAGGTGTTAGATGCCATAATCTCCCTGACATCCCACCACATCAGCTTCCCCAACACCCAGCAGAAGCAGCAGGAGACAAAACAGGGGTTTCATCAAATCCATGGCTTCCCGCATCTGCTTGGTGCAATTGACTGTACCCATGTCCGGCTCGTCCCATGTGCAGCAACAGAGCAGTTATTCAGGAACAGAAAGCACATGCACTCTATCAAAGTGCACCCCATAGTCGACCACCAGGGACTGTTCACTAACATCTTGGCCAAGTATCCTGGGAGTGTCCATGACTCCTTCATATTCCTGGACAGCAGGATCAATGAGCACTTCCGGCACGGACAATATCGCAATGGCCTACTTGTCGGTAAGTCTCCAAACCTAGCAATGTACACACAACACAACAACCCTGTAGGACACACAAGACATACACCACTACATTGACACATGAGCAGGGTGACACTGGTAGTTATGTTGTACACTCTGACACAATGGGATACACACCCTTGGATAACTGTCGGCTGCCACAAACATTAGCTGCCACTCTGGAGCACCGAGGGACCAATGTTAAAGCGCACAGTGACAATGTCATGGCCTGCACTGTAAGTACAACTTGGAAGATGAACTACCTCCAATTACTTGAGGCCACATAGTCAATCGGCCACCCTCCCAAGCAGTATGTAGCATGGAAGGGGTGTTCAATGTGTGTTGCAGGAGGTCTAACACCATGAGACACATAGCATGATGATGCTGACTCAGATGTAGGTGACACGGAAATACTGAGGAAGTGCCAAAATCAAACACCACTCCAGGGGTGCCTTTGCAGGTTGCAATAAGGAAGTGAACTGTGCTATGAACACATACTAATGTCCCACCAATGCATACTGCACACTGCTGCACACACTGAAAGAGCCAATTGTCCATCAGAATAGCATATGTATAGGGAGGTGGCCCTTCCTGCACAGATACATCCACCTCCACAAGGCAATTTGCCAGGTTCCCTGGTGCAAGGACAGTAGTGTAGGTGCATGGCTGCACATGAGCAACTGGCAGAGGAACAACAAAGGATTGCCTAGAAACAAGTCATACATGGCACAATTGTGCATTGTCAATACTGAACAGGTCAGTGCTGCCAATTTTGGAGATATCTTGTGCATTGTCACCTACCCAATTCAAATGGCCTCAGTGTCACATTTCATCTGCAATGACACATGTCTAAATGGATGGGATGTCCAGGAGGCCATGTAGTGCAACCATGTTACCACCACATCTGAACCCATTGTGTGTGTGGATGTATCATGTCCCCTCCAGTGAAAGCACACTGGGACACTACACAATGCATGCTACATACATACTGACCAACAGTTAGGAAACCAAGTCATATATTCCAGGTCCTTGAGCCTACAATAGTTGTCATGTCCAACAACCCAGTGCTGAGAAGACCTTACAGAAGGTCAGGAACTCACATCATACCACAAACACATATGAGTCACAAACAACACACGATATCAACTGCCATGCTACATGACAATCCTGTCTGTTGTAAGCATTAACAAAATACTCACTCCTATAATCTTTTGCAGTGGATCAGGGTTATGGGATCCAGCCATGGATCATGACCCCATTCCCCAACCCAAGCACAGCAGCAGAGCGTGCCTATAATGAGGCACATCGGAGGACACACACCATTGTGGAAAGGACTTTGGGCATCCTGTAGTCCAGATTCAGGTGCCTGGACATCACAGGAGGCAGCCTCCTATATGTCCCACACATTGTTTGTAAAATTATACTGACCTGTGCTATCCTGCACAACATATGTAGGAGGATGAACATCACATTATGTGAACCAGACCAAGAGCTGCCTGAGGAGGAGGAGGAGGATGGTGGCATGGAAAAGGAGGGGTAACAGCAGAACACAGATGCTGGAATGCGCCGCAGACAGCAAATCATACACAACTTTTTCACCTTATAATCACTCTACACACATTGTTAATACATGTAAATAAACACCTTACTTGATCACACAATCCTGCTCTGGTTTCTTCATTCTCCATCACATGTACCTTAAGAATGTGAGTAGTACCTCAGAGAGCATGTCACAAATAGAAATCTGAAAACTTCTGCTGCAATATCACATGTGATGCGTATGATTGTAATGCAACCATCATACACAACACAAATAGACTCATCACTTGAATGTCACAAATGAAGGACACAATCAATGGACCACAATACACGAGTCACATCCACGTTGCCAACATGTACAACTGTAGCTCATGATACACAACTATAACATCTCCAATAATGAGGTAAACAAGGGCCCAAAACATGAGGCAGTGGGTGTAAAATATCAGAAGGACAAAAATGTATGAACAGACCACTTGGACTGGACACTTCTGTGGAATGCACATCAGAAATAATGAGAACATATGCAGCTAGGGCAGCAGGTCCACCACAACAACACAAGAAACAGAGCTAATTATAATGAGGTCAAACTGACATGTTCAAAACAATATATGGGTGGAATTTAGGAACAGTGTGTCAAACACAGCACATACCAAATATGTACACGTCAGACATTTGTGAAGTCCATACAAAAGTCACCATGAACTAATTACCAACATTTAGAGACAGTTGAAGAGTAACATATCCTACACAGCACTCACCATCATCAACAATGCCTGAGTTGTGTATGTCATCTTAAATGTAATGCCCTCTAAGTCAAACTACACACATCATATGAGTCAACACATTTCACAAACACATACCATGACTGTTGTAAATCACTGACTGCCATCAAATGTGGATTCACAGTTGTCACTCATTAATACATATGCATGACATACAAAGTTTTGCATGCCGTTCATTCAGAAACACAAACATCGGTGTAACAGACGACACTCACAAAGCACAAAGTTACATGGTCTACCACATGTGGCTATACACAATATTATACACTGCAGTCCATCCCATCCAATTTGCATGTTGATACAGGGTGCATCCATGGTCAATGGAACAAATTCACGCAATCACAAATAGAGTCAAAACATTTTACGCAAATGCGTTGAAAAGATCCGCAAACGCAAAGTTCCGAACCATGGCCACTACACTCATGCGGATATCCTGTGAAATCGAAGCCCACAAGTTGGATATTGCCGCAAACGTAGGTAATGCACTGGAAACAGTCACGCAAACATCTTTTGCGTAAAAAAATATAACCGCATGATATAAAACGTGATGCAAAGGTACAGGAAGTGAGGTATAAATTCACTTACACTTTACAGTCTGTGCATCTTTTGACTGTGTGGCTGTGTCTTGGTGTTGATGGTGTGTTTTAGGTGATTTTTGTATCTTGTGGTGTCTCACTTGTTGTGCCTGGTGTGAATTGTGACCAGTGTCTCTGATTTTGTGTAGTTTACTGAATTTCTCTTTGTACTTGTACTGTGGGGTGTCTGTCCGGGTATTGGATAGTTGGGTTAGTTGGGGTTAATAATCTTGGGCTGTAAGTCTACCTTTTTGTCAATTTTTTTTTTCCTACTTACTGTTTTACATTGTGCGTGAGGGACATGTCAGGAAGAGTGATGCTGACACAGATGGGGTAGGAGGAGCTTGGAGGCTTTGTTTGGCTGATGTGCAACTTCTTGCCAATGATGCTTGAGATGGGGGGGCAAAGTGATACAAGGGTATCAGATGGAGGTGGGGCGGCTGCGGTGGAGCAAGGTGCTCCACCACCTGAAGAGGGTGTACCATACCAGCCGTAACGAGAAGCAGCTGAAGCATATCTCGGGTGGTCTGGTAGCCAGAGAGCAGGATCTGCTAGACCATCTGGGTGTGGTGATAAATGGCACTGTTGGTGAGTATCCCATTGACATACGTTTACTGTAGAACACTCCTGAGTGACATTAGCAGATGTGTTGGCATGTGGCGTGCTGCATGCAAAGCTTGTGGACGGGTTGAACGCAAAAAGAACAAAGTGTAACTGTCCCAGTACTGAAATGGAGTTCACATGTCTATACATTTTAAAAATGTAGGTCAGAGGTTTGTTGAGTTATGTATGACTATCACTTAGTCCATGGTAACACCTGTGCATCTGCATTGTGTCAATGATGAGAAGGAAAGACACCGGCAGCATACCATATTTCACTGGATCCTGACAGCAAAGTGGGCAATCCATGTATAGCACTACATTGTCATCATTACACACACATGATCCCTGCCATTATGTTGGCAAAGAGGGCATACCTGCCTTTGGGGACACTGGCAATGGGGCATTTGTTACCAACATACGACTGTGCCACATCAGTCCTGGACCACTGCAAGCATGATAATTGAGCCCCTTGTCCATCAAACAGTGTGCCTTGAAGCACAAGCCACAATACATGAGTCACTTGTATTGCAGTGCACCAGGAAAGTGCCATGGATTTTTCACCCAAATCCAAATCATGCTATGGAGTACCATCTTAAATGCATTGCCCACATATGGTTGCTGTAGCGTATAGCCCTACATGAGTCTTAGGCCCAGTGCATGTGTGCAGAGGTGTGGCTCTCAATCACCAGAGTGTCAGTGTCAATGTGAGTTTGCAGTGGTATGTCTGATGTACTGTCTCCAAGCAGGATCACTAGCTCACTCCTCTAAAATGTTGCACACTGTGATATGTTGTCCAAGATTTCAGGACCCAGATATATCCAGTAAGTATGATAATGTCTGTCCTGTGTAGTGATTGTGGCTGTTGTGTGAGTGACTCTTGTGTGTTGCACTCAATGCTAGATATGATGAGCTGGCACATGATGAGATTTCAAAGTAAGCTGGATGGCGACACTGTGTCCCATGCAAGGGGTACCCATTCACAAGCAGAGAGTCATATCTTGGAAGTCTTGTGCTGTGCAATGGGCAGCAGCGTGTGAACAAGGTGATAACCAGCCACAAGTAGGCCCATATGTGACTTGGAAGTGCACCACTGTCAGTATATTGGCGCTGGGTCAAATCGTCATTCTCACAATACAGTGATGCACCAGTTTTCCAAACAAATTGGTGAATCCCTGTATTGTAAGGTAGTGTCCCCCAGCATGGTGCCCTATAAGTTGTACTCCATTTCCATGACACTTATGTGGGATATAATAGACGTGCATGCAGGTCAAGGCCAGACGTGTGCTGGCATCAATGTGGGTGTTTAGGGAATTGTGTTGGCAGATCAGGTGTTGATGGGTGTCCACACCTGGGCACATTAATGTAGATGTGAACTGCCTATGGATACCTGCTTCCTGGGTGGCAGCCCTCCTCACATGTGCTTCACTCCTTAACTCCATGTATAAGTGGACATGCCTTTAGTGGTTGACCTCAACAGTTGTGATGATGGATTGCATGCCCATTGCCCCTGAGGCATAGGGGTAGGGGCACAACATATTTGAAGCTAGATGTGATGGTCACAGTGTAGATGACAGTCATCTCAATCAGGCTTGCATGTGTCCCAATCAACACTGACCCCTTATGATTAGCAACTGCATACCATACTCCCAATGACATCTACTAGTTGCTGCTGTTGTGTGGTTTAAAGTTGACTCAGATGATGAAGATTAGTGTGCCTGGCCCATGTGAAGTTGTTGCTGCCTTTGCATTGTGACACATTGCACTAAATCAATGCACAGATTAATTTTTTCGGTTCCAACTCTTGTGCATTGCTTTGGAGTCAATGGCATGATGGGTAGGCACCGTTGCCGTTATATTCATCAGGGGCATTGTATTAAGTGGAATGTGATTTGGAGAGCATGTGCAAATCGAGGAAGAGTATCATCTGTACACACATCACACAATGCTGTCACTGATGGTTACCTGTCTCAATGTAACAGCTGCCAACCTGAACATTGAGGAATTCAGGGCGTTCCAGAAGACGGCAATGCGCTATTGTCACATATTGGATGTGGAGTCTGGGTACTGCAGGATGGCACAACGCCATAGAAAGGAGCGAGGCACTGGGGAATGGCAGACATTCAGCCAGGTGGGACCCACACTGCCCACAAAGAGTGAACTGAGCACCACAGCTAAACAGGGGGCCACAGTCACCACTGTCACTTTTGCCCCACCTGCAACACCCTCTACATCAGCACCACAGCCCATAATGCCTGCTGCCATGGACATTTCGGTAATCAAGGACCTACAGAGGGACATGAAACTGGTCCTCAAGAAGCTGGACAGCCTCAAGAAGGAAGTGGACCGCAACTCAAAGAGACTGGAGGCCATCAAGAGGACACTTAAGAGGGCCAACCTGTGAACTGATGCCTCCCATTCACCCCCAGTTCAGTGCCCTGCCTCCTCAGTCGTTATCGTATTTTGTAGTGGGTTTTAGGGGGTTAGTGATATGTTATATTAGGTTAGTTGTTTCGATAGGATAAGTAGGTTTGGGGGGTGGGTTTTCAAACTATTACATGTTAGTTTGTGGGTGGGGGTAATGTTGGGTCATTTATGTTTTTAAAAGCACAAAAAAAAACTTTACAAATATATATTTTATTTGTTTAGGATTTGGTAGTATATGTTTAGGTTAGTATATGTTGTCTTGCATGTGTCTCGTGATATAAGGGGGTTGGGGGCCGATGTTTAGAGTGTGTTGTTAAATGTCGTGAGTAAGTTTAGCATAGGATAGTTAGGGCCAGTTGCGGGTAATGTATAGGTAGATTAGATTAAGTTAGGATAGGCATTTTTCATAGTATTTAGTTCAGTTTTATACATATATAATAAACATTTGAGTACTCCCTTACTGCATATGTCATATGCTTGGGTCTCAGGGTCTTTCCATGAGTGTACAGTGAGAATTGTGTGTTGGCCTGGAGATTCCGTCCTGCATCCAGATCCCTCTTTTGACATGTTCATTCCCACTTACAACTGAGCTGTCACATTGAAGGCTACAACACATCTACTTGTCAATGCATCTGCCATCCAATGTACCCACCACTCAAGGTGACTATGTTTCCCATGTATTGGACAGATAGGTGTGGTTTTTAAGCTGTCATTGTTTGGATCCTGTGTCAGACATCTGACTACAGCGTGAAGTTCATGTCAACACTGCTAAACTGAGCAGTGCCAATCTGAAATTAGTTTAGTGTATCTTTTTCACACCAATGTGTTTCACTAGTACTCCCTGCTGACGTTATTGCCCGAGCACTCGTGCACAGCCATTCCTACCGTATGAAGTGGGTGAGGCATACATGTGTTCAACATATTTCACATACACAGTGACTTGCTCGTGGGGATGTGTCCAGCACTGACGTTCATCTTGTGCGTAGATATGTACCCCCAATATTTCTGCCCTGTTGTACTGACACTCTGTGACTATAGACATGTTACATGCATCACAAATCTACAGCAAGGAAGATGTGTCACATTACACAGAGACAATGTGGTTGTGCAGGTGCTATTTATTTACAAGTGCTGTAGTGCAATATTTACATTGTCCAGGTCTGTGACCCCATTACTGAAAACCATTCTATTGTGACACAACACAAGTCCAGGGTTCAGGGACATGTCATTGGGCATGCTTGGGTAAAGTGTTGTTCAGTGCAGGGGAACATGAGTTGCCAATTGAGTAGTGGGAGACAGTTGCAGTCCATAATGGAAAGGTTAACAGTGTGTCGGTGAAGAGTGCATGTCACCAACTGTAGCAACACTGACATGATGTCAAGCACAGGACAAAGGGAAATCACTGCACATGTGGCATGGGCTGGTGCTACTGGGTACTCCTACAAGTGAAGGTGATCTGTTCCACATCTTCTGCTGTGTGTGTTGTCTCCTCTGCCATTGATGGTGGTGGTGGTGGGGTAGAGGGGGCCACACACACTTCAGTGGTTGGAGAATTGGACACCAAATTCCTGGCAGCTGCCATCTGTGGAGCTGAATATGGCATCACTGCAGCAAGGAGGAGCTGCTGATTTATTAGTATGGCAGCAACATCTCTGTAGTAGCCAGCCATTTCTGCCCTGAGGGAGGCCAGTTCCCCATGCATGGAGTCCTGCTTGTTGTCATGCATGCTGCAGCAAGACTGGGAGGGCAGGTGTTGTGTCAACTCCCTCATGGCAGTTGTTAGGTATGTCAGACACTGCTGGACTCCATGCAGAGGGGATTGTGTGCCTTTGTTGGCTGGTGTCTGTTCAGTGGCTGTTATGATGCATGTGCGCATACCCTCAAGGCTGGCTACCATACTTTGCACCCCCACCCTCACCTACTTGGCCAGCTCCCGCTGGACTCCCACTACTGTCCTCTCAAAGGTGGTCCCTGTGTCCTCTGAGTCCTCAGTTGTGTTGGAGCTGGCAGGTCGTACTATTGGGGTGGTGCGTAGGGCCTCTTGGATGGCTACTACATGAATGCTCCTCTTTGCGACTGGAGGTGGTGTCTGAAGGGTTCTCAGGACATCTTGGAGGGTTTCCTGACTGATGGTTGTGAGCTGGTCATCCAGGTCATCAGGGTAATCCAGGACAGGCAGATCCACAGGAGAGCCATTGTCCTCTGCAGTGAGATATTGTACAATTAGTGTGTCTGTATTGTGGCAGTTGATATCTAATGTCACTGACTTCCTATTGGTAGCTCATTGTCATCTTGGTTCCTATACATTGTTCCTGTACTTAATGTTTGCAGTCTCTCAACCTTATGCCCCATCTGCATGTCACATGTAGGGAAGGACAGTTTGCACAATTGTCTGTGTCACATATTCTAAGTGTGAGTTATGTCTTCTTTGTGGCTTGGCACCTTCTTGTCCTCATCAACTCTCTCTCTATGCTTCCAGTTGCATGGTGAGGACTTGCAATATGTGTTGCTGTGCTGATGCCACAGCACCACACATGACACTATGGCCCTCTCCCAGTCTTTCATGTTACACATACACGTATGCAGTGCTCAAACCTCGCACCATCTCATGCATGGCATTGCCAAGACATTTCTCTTGTTACCATTGCTAGTTCTTCATGTTCATGTTTCTGTATGTGTGCTACATTGATTTGCGCTGATGGACCAGGCTGAGTTCTATTTCCTCTTTGAGTGTGCAGGTGTGTTGGCCTTCCTTACACACATATGTCCTCCCCCTCAATGTAGTCCTCCTTGCACTATGATACCTGAGATGCTGCATGGTGGCATTGCAGCTAATATGACACAGGCACAGGGGTAAACCCAGGGATGGCCAGCATGGATATGAGATTATTGCTGTGTACATCATTATGTATGTGACAGTGCCTGATGGTTATTGAGTCTACGGACATGACCAGTTGACAGGAGTTGCACTTGGATCAGGGCCTGATGCTACTTTGTTGGTGACTGATCACGTAGTCATTCTGAACTCTCATTTTGAGTGTGTTTCTCCTATGGGCACCTAACTGCCATTTCCTAAATGACCAGGGCCAACAGCACAGGTGGTAGTGGCAACTGTTGTCAATGGAGAATGCCCCTTGGGCCAATGGCCTGGCACTGGGCAGTGTCCTGCAGATTACATACTGGCAATACCAGTTGTTCTGTGGCACCAGATCAGTTTTACATTCAACGCTACCCTCTGGGTCTGTTTCAGCATTTCCACCAGCCATGGCATGTGTTGCGGAGTGCCCCTGGTGACCCTGCACAGCCCATGCACCTGGCGTGGGCAGTGCAAGGGGTCCCATGCCCTTTCCACTGCCTGATTTGCAGGGCTGACATGCATTGTGTGTAACCTATGTGCCTCCCCCTTCTTGTACTTGACATTATGGCATATTTTTCCCCCATGAAATTTACCCTGCATATGTGTTGTTTCCTCGTATTCTGCGCTGACCTGTCCTGCGATACCGGTGACCACTTCTTTTGGGATGACCGCTGCAACCATCTCCTCCATCTCGTCCAGGTCCTCTTGTGGTGCTGGACTCCAACGCCGGTCTGCAGTCCCATGGCCTTTCCACTGCCTGATTTGCAGGGCTGACATGGATTGTGTATAACCTATGTGCCTCCCCCTTCTTGCACTTGACATTTTGGCATATTTTTCCCCCATGCAACTTACCCTGCATATGTGTTGTTTCTTGGTATTCTGCACTGTCCTGTCCTGTGACACCAGTGACTAGTTCTTTCAGGATGACTGCTGCAACCATCTCCTCCATCCTGTCCAGGTCCTCTTGTGGTGCTGGACTCCCACCTCCTGTCTGCAGTGCTGTCTTCCTGTCCCTTGGCATTTTTTCCTTTGTTCTCCGCTTGCAGTCATGCCAGCGTTTCTTGCACTTAGTGACAATTCTCCTGACCGCTGCCACACTGTTAATCTTCTCCACTATCTGCTGCCAAATTGCCTCTCACCTTCCAAGTGGCAATTTTGAGGTGATGAAGAGTTGATGTTGGTGCTCCGTCACCTCCTTCACCTGTATTTCATGCTCCTCTGTGCTGAAACAACACTTCCTCTTTTTCTTCTCTCTCACCTGGGTCTTTGCAATGTCCTACTGGCTGGTTCCTGGTTGTCTGGAGTCTCCCTGGGGTCTCTCCTGGCTTTCTGGGTCCATCTTGCCTCTCCTTTGCACTGTTTACTCTGTTAGCATCTCTTTTTGATTCTATTATGATCAAAAATGGCGCTTTTCTGTTTTGCAACATGTCGTAAGCCTGATTAGAGTCACTTTTCCTCAGTTAACGCCATTTTGCCTTACGACAAGGTGCAATGGTTAGCGTCAGGAAAAATTACTCTAACCTAGTTTTAGCACCACCCAGCATCATAGTATAAATATGACACCTGGGTGGCTTTAAAAATGACGCTAGTCATTTCTAAACTTTTTGATGCAAAACTGCGTTAGTGTGGTTTTGCGTCAAAAATTATATAAATGGGCCATATTTTGTGGTGGTTTGAAAAATGACTTCTACAGCATAAGTAAATATATAGACCTTGATAAATTTCTAATCAACTTCAGTGCACAGCAAAACATTTTCACATTTGACTGTTAAATATCTACAGTTATTTGCAGTCTGTTTTACCATTGTGTGATTGATTTTAAAATATGTCGACTTTGGTAGAACATCGCAAAAAATATTACATACACTGATTCATATATTTTTTTTTCATCAAAGATTTACATGCAATTCACAATATGCTACAGATCACACCTTGATGCATTTCTACACTTTCAAAATGAGTCAAGATTTGGGCCTGATATCGAGTTTTCCAAATTGAATGCTCCAACATATATGTGATGTAACCTTTCATTGCAAAAGGCCCTTTAAGTGTCCCATTTTCCTCCATCATTGAGCTATCATCTGGACATACAGAGGACACTGTATAATGGTTTAGGGCATGTGGATCTCTGTCACCAATGTGTGCACATTCCTGTCAGTTTACACTAAGAATGTGTGCCTACGAAATTCATGTTAGTTGAAACAGACTGGTCTACATGCACAATTGTGAAGGAGTAAGACTCCATTTCCAATCTGCTACTGTCAACATGAACTGACTTAAATCTTGCAGTGTAATTATTTTTATCAAATGCCTTTTCTAAGAAATGTTGCCATTGTACTCATGTTCCTAGTCATGTTTGACCAGATGCTCAATATTGTTGGGTCATAATAACAATGTGAAGTTAGAAATATACAGTGTATCATAAGTGCATTGTATGTCATGTCACTTGTAACAGGGAAACATTGCCCATTTACAATTGTGATACAGTATCACACCTTACAGAATCCTCAAATGGGGCCTGTGTGATACCACTGTCCCTCATAACATAGACACAAACCAGGTACCTTTTTGTTCTTAGGCTGGCACGTGTCTGCTCAAAACAGTGCTGTGGTTATGATAAGTAATCTAGTGGCATCCTTTAACACAAATCAACACATAAACACATCATTGTACACTTTATGCAAAACTTACAGCTTCCAGATATCCTCTTGTGCCTTGGATGTGTGTCACCCTTTATGTTGATCCCATAAATCATTGCTGTAATAAAAGATAGTTAAGTGACAATGGGAACCCAATTCACTAACTTAGCCCTTTGATGCTTCTGTTGGGCTCTCAACTGCCCATCATGGTCAGGGTAGGCCACCACAAGAATGTGGGCCATTAGTGTGGCCAGGGTGCGGAGCACGCACTTCCCACATTGGGAGGACTGGCTAAGCCGGACTTCAGTTGACTTGCAAGTCCAGCATCGTAGGACCTCCTATTGCTTACAACAATGAAGGCTGCATGGCTTTTAGACCCCAGGGTCTGCACTTTCTTGGCAATGGTCTACCAGATCTCCTTTTTCTGATGGGCGTTGATCTGAATGCATACAAGAAATGAAAGAAAAAAAGTTTTTTTACTTGTTTGTATTGATGTAGCACAATTTCACTACATCAATCAAGAGTTTTTCATTTTGCAAAAATATGATAACATATTTTACTTTTGTGGTAACCAATCCCTAAATACAATAATCCAGGCCAGTGACATCCCCTAGGCCAGGGGCTTCCAACATTTTCTGTAATTAGAACTACTATGCATCAGTGAATATCACTGTGAAGTAACAAAGGCTAAACAACTTGTGCATTGTAACCAGATTCCCCCCCCAGGCCAAGTGACATTGACTTGAAGCCTAATGTCCATAGAGCTACATACAGTAGTTTAAACTAAACCCATGACTAAGGGCAGTATGAAAGGCTGCTATGTGTGTCAGTGAGAGCGTGCTGTTTGGGGATGTATGAACATGTGTGCGTATGACAGGGATATACTTGTATCAGTGAAAAGCTGTGAAATGTTAATTGTTTGTGTAATTAATTACTCTCCAATTCTTTTTTTTCCATTTAGAAGCATCATTTTGGTCACAACTCCAATTTAAAGTTGACAAGGATTTTTGTTTGAAGAGTCCAAGACCTCAGTGACTCAATTGTTCACCTCTGTCACTCAGCCCCAGCCCAGCCCATTAAACCGATGGGCACTAATCATTGTAAGGCCCTGCTATCTGCAGCCTTCCCTTAACGTTGAAATTAAAATATGACCTTGTGCTCATTTTAAAAATGACCCAAGGCTGTGACCTACCCAGTAGAATTCTGGGAGCTCCCAAATGACTGATTGGAGACACCTGATCTAGGCTGAGGGAGATGTGAGATAATTACACATAGAAAACAACATTTTGATTTGATATGTCAAAAATAATATACGTGTACAGTTGTAAATTATACATAATATTTTTTAAATTTTTACATGATGTGCAATTTCTACATTTAACACGAAATGCTTACATTACATATAGGCCCTCATTCTGACCTTGGCGGGCGGCGGAGGCCGACCGCCAAAGTCCCGCCGTCAGGTTACCGTTCCGCGGTCGAAAGACCGCGGCGGTAATTCTGACTTTCCCGCTGGGCTGGCGGGCGGTCGCCTTCAGACCGCCAGCCAGCCCAGCGGGAAAGAGGCTTCCACGATGAAGCCGGCTCGGAATCGAGCCGGCGGAGTGGAAGCTGTGCGACGGGTGCAGTTGCACCCGTCGCGTATTTCACTGTCTGCGCAGCAGACAGTGAAATACATGTAGGGGCCCTCTTACGGGGGCCCCTGCAATGCCCATGCCAGTGGCATGGGCACTGCAGGGGCCCCCAGGGGCCCCGCGACCCCCCCTACCGCCATCCGGATCTCGGCGGTCCGACCGCCGGGATCTGGATGGCGGTAGGGGGGGTCGGAATCCCCGCGGCGGTGCAGCAAGCTGCGCCGCCGCGGAGGATTCAATGGGGCCGCGGTACACTGGCGGGACCCCGCCAGTGGTGCCGGTCCGACCGCGGCTTTACCGCCGCGGTCGGAATCCCCATTGGAGCACCGCCGGCCTGTCGGCGGTGCTCCCGCGGTCCTCCGCCCTGGCGGTCAAAGACCGCCAGGGTCAGAATGACCACCATAGATCTCAATATACACATGAAATAAAATGTAGGCTTGCACATGCACCATGTACTAATGTTGTTGTTTTCTCTATTCATAAAATGCATACAAATTCACAGTATCACTTCTTTATGTAATGTAAATAAAGTAACACTTCACTGCAATCACTACACTTCACTCAGGAACTCAAAGGGATATTGTAGGCTGTGTTAAATAAAACGGGTTTACAAACATATATTTAAACATGTGCCTGTTCCTCTGGAGAGCTATAAGGCTGTCTGTAGAGGGACAGGACCTCTGCTGCCAGCAAATCCAGATCCCCAGTTAAGAAGGCGGGGTCCTGTCAACTGTCTTCCTGGGAATCCTGGCTCAGAGAGGTCAGAAACAGCAGCAAAAGTTGAAGAGGTCTTATTGGCTGCAGTGTTAGGAAGCCAGTGAGCTTTTTTTCAGAATGCTGCATACATGTATACGATGTATGCAATTGTCAACAGCAACATCCATAGCCATTGGCTTTCCTACGTTGCTTTGCCACACATTAGCCTATGGCAGTGTCCGTCATGGAGTTTCCCATCCACTACGTGGTCACCTTCCACCCCAGCCTTCTGATTCCAAATTTACTGACAGTGAGGTCAGGCAGCCAACATTTTAGATGATCGAACAGTGGTGTGAATGTTGAGTGCATCACCACCACTCAAAATGGTGGCTACTTTATTTACACATACAAAATGCTGATGTTACTAAATAATTTAAAAAAGATACATTTGTATGTAGTGCATTACTGTGACTTAATGCAATAGTTGTGCAATGTTGATTACACTTCCAAACAATCTAAAAATAAATTGTAAATAATACATTTTAAATGTATTATTTACACATTATTGTTTAAAAACAATAGACGTAAAAAATGACGATTGTGAAAAATAAAAAAAACTATTTTAATGCTGAGTTACAGTATGTTTAGAAACCATATATATCTTTGGAAAAACATGACATTTGTGTCATTTATCTAAAGAACATTTTGTACATGTAAATTTTTTATGCAGATATATAAAGCCAGGTAGAGTGAGGAGATGACAACCTCAGGTGTTCCGATCATTTCCAGACCTTGCCACCATGGAAGAACAGGATAGTATTTAAAAAAATCAGATTGAATAGGCAAACTAAACCAGATTTATGGCATCAGCTGGAGCCTGATCTTCTGCCTTACAATAGAAATCCCACATCTATGGCATCAATTGTCAAACTCATGATAGTACTTCATTTTGTGGCCACAGGAGTCTTCCAAAACACTGTGGCAGTATCTGGAAGCATGCCACAGCCAACTTTCATTGGTGTGCTACAAGAAGTCCTTTCTTCAGTGACAAGACACATCAACAGCTTCATACAGTTTCCACGTCATCAGGATTTTGCAAATGTGAAGGGAAATCTTTAAGCTTTGGGTGGCATGCTACATGTTGTTGGAGCAATTAATGGCACACATATTCCTTGGTGCCACCACGTGCCAGGGAACAGGTCTACTACAATCAAAGGAGCTTCCATCGAATCCGTGTGAAAGTTGTCTGCTTACCAGATTTGTACATCTCAAGCATATGTACCCATTTCACAGGGATTCCTTTACACTACGGAAGAGGAGAATAGTTCTGCAAATGTCACAACTTGGACCTGAGAGGGCCTGGCTTGTTGGTAAGTACAATAGGATACTTTCTTTTATAGTTTAGGAATGTTCACTGGGATGAGAATTTATTGCTTAATATATTTTTTAATTGCACATTGGAGACTCAGCTTATCCCAACCGACCATGGTTGCTGGCACTGCTACGGAATCCAACAACGCCAAGGGAAGTCTACTTCAACGATGCCCAGGGAAGAATACAGAGGCTGGTGGAGTTGGCTTTTGGGCCCCTGAAGGCCAGATTTCACTGTCTGGACAAGACGGGTGGAGCCCTCCTCCACTCACCCAATAATGTGTGCCAAATCAAGGTTGCCTGCTGCATGTTGTACAACATAGCACTGTGATGGAACATCCCATACATTGCAGATGATGGAGCCCATGAAGAGACACTGGGCGAGGATGTTGAATTGGCAAATTAAGATGACAGTGGTGAAGAGGAAGAAATTGACATATGTCAAGATGTTGTTGACAACTTCATCACCTGAGTGTACGTTTACCTTTAGATATCGTAACGTCAAATGTCAGAACAACTTGGAACATAGTGAACATATCAGTTTGTGATGATACATTGACTACTGTGTTTATTGGCATTGATTAGCATTACTTGTGCTAAGTATATGTTTCCTCCTAACTAATCATTTAAGTACATTTTCTTATGTGAACTCATTAATTTCACTTGTTAGTCTGCTTTATGAACCTTCACCATGTCATCTTCATTTAGACAATCAAAAGTTGTGAACTTTGCAGTGCTATGTCGCTGTTGGAAAGTACAAAGAGAACATGGGTTTATCCTGGAACAGACACACACTTTGTATGTAAAGATCTTGTACAGAGAAAACTTGCACAGTGATTGTATGGAAGTTCTTGAGACTGTATTATACTTGATTTCTGTTAAATGATGCCACCAAAGAAGGCAATATGTGCTGCTTAGATTACTGTAGCCACATGTCTGTGTCAAGCCATAGCATACTGACCTCCCTTTACATTGGCTAATACTTCATTTTGTGTCTAAGTATAAAAAGCAGTTGATGTGTCTTATCAAAGTAGAAAGCACTTTTTGTAGCACACCACAGAAAGGTGGTTGTGACATTCTTCCTGATACTGCCACAGTGTATTCAAATTATCCTGTGGCCACAAAATGTAGGGCTGCCATGATTTTGACTACTGGTGTAATTAATGTGAAATTCCTATTGTGAGGCAGGATGTTTGGCTCCAGCTGACAACATGAATTAATAATAGTCTGCCTATTCAATATTTTTATTTGGATTATTTCACGTTCTTCCGTGGTGTCAAGGTTTTGGAATGTAAAATTCGAAATGGCACAGACTATTTGGGTTATGCATAAGTTGTAAAAATTAACTACAATTTTGACAAAGATTTATTTTCTTACAAATTAATGACATCAACACATTGATATTTCTGCTTTATTATTTTTTTTAACCTTTTTTGAAATGGGAAACACAACTAATTGTAATGTCTTATTTTTTATAACTTCTTATTTATTCATGTGTTTTTAAATGATGGTGTAAGGAAGACAAAAAAAAGGAAACACCACAACAGTCTTTGACTTTGTGGTATATGAATTTAATTTAATAACACAATTTGAAATATGACACCAAAATAAAAAGAAAAAATAAATAAAGGTCCTCATTACAACCCTGGCGGTCGGTGTTAAAGCGGTGGTAATACTGCCAACAGGCCGGCGGTAACAAAAATGGAATCACAACCACAGTGGAAACCGCCAACACATACAGCCACTTTAACACTCTGAACGCCACGCCGGTAGCAACAAACACCGTAGGGGTAACTGCCAACAGACAGGCGGAAGCCAATGTACCGCCCACACCATTACAACTTGCATATCCGCCAGCTTTTCCGGGGCGGTACCAACGCCATCAAAAGCACAGCAGAAACAGTACTTGGAAGGGAAACCATTCACCTCTCGACACTCAACAAAGAACCAGGACACCATGGAACCCGAACTACAGGTGTTACCTATGCGGGTGTATCTTCTCATCTACTAGGAGTACCAACGGCGGCGGCGACGACTACAGTGAGTACTACACCTAGCACACAGGGGGGGGAAGAGAGTGACGCACACACGCAACACCCCCACCCAGACTATCACCCTCACCCCCAAAACCATACACACAAACACATGCATCAACATTACATATACACCCCATAACCCTCTGGAAGAACGCAAGGACAAAAGGAATGGAGTCAAATGAATGTTATATTAGCAATAGTCAGAAATACATTATAAATTCAAAAACAGTATTTACAAAATATACAATATGTACAAAAGGTGGTACAATGTCCACTCAAAATGTCCGTGGGCCACTGGGCCAAAACTCATAGGCCAAGTCCACACTTGACTCCTGCCTCAATACAGAGAGAACACTGCAGGAGCATCAGGTCGAAAACATATAGGCACCTCAGGGGGACGGAGAAGGGGGGCACCTCAGCCGGAAGATGCAACAACGCCACTGCTCCTGGAGGGGGCTCCATGCCCACAGCGATGTCCTGGGGAGTGCAAGGCCACAGTCTCTCAAGTCTCCCAGGTGGGTGGTTTGCCCTCTGCTTGGTCCTGGGGAGTGCAAAGCCACAGTCTCTCAAGTCTCTCAAGTGGATGGTTTGCCCACTGCTTGGTCCTGGGGAGTGCAAAGCCACAGTCTCTCAAGTGGGTGGTTTACCCACTGCTTGATCCCGGGGAGTGCAAAGCCACAGTCTCTCAAGTGAATGCCTTCCTCCACTGGTTCTGGAGGGGGCTTTGTGCCCAGTCTGCTTCCTCCTGCCAAGGATAGGGTGAGTGGATGCCTTTCTCCACTGGTTCTGGAGGGGGCTTTGTGCCCAGTCTGCTATATCCTGCCAAGGATAGGGTGAGTGGATGCCTTTCTCTACTGGGTCTGGAGGGGGATGTGTGCCCAGTCGGCTTCATCCTGCCAAGCATAGGGTGCGTGGATGCCTTTCTCCACTGGTTCTGGAGGGGGCTTTGTGTCCAGTCTGCTTCATCCTGCCAAGGATAGGGTGAGTGGATGCCTTTCTCCACTGGTTCTGGAGGCGGCTCTGTGCCCAGTGATTCAGCACTTGGGCGGTGGCAGGTCACAGTCCTTCACCTGGGTGTCCGAGCCACGAGATTTGCAGTGACCAGGATGCATGATAGTACATAGAGGCAGGGCTAGTGTCCATCCTGTGGCGGCTACGGCTGCACAGTGGTGGTAGTGCCGGTGCTGGTGGGGGTGCTGACAGTGGTGGGGGGAGGCTCCAGCCATTCTCCTGCAGCCTTGGACAGCTTCCCACTGGGGATGCTGCTGCTGGCAGTGGTGCTACTGTCAGCGGTGCAGGTGGCGGTGCTTGCAGCGGGGCTTGTGGCGGTGCTTGCAGCGGTGCAGTTGGCGGTGCTGGCCGCGGTGCAGGTGCCGATGCTGCCAGTGGTGGGGGGAGGCTCAAGCCCTTCTCCTGCCACCTCAGATGGCGGCCCACTAGGGCTGCTGCTGCTGACAGTAGTGGTGCTTGCAGCTGTGCAGGTGGTGGTGCAGGTGGAAGTGCTTGCGGCGGTGCTAGTGGCAGTGCTGCTGGCTGCAGTGCAGGTGGCAGTGCTGGCGGTTGTGCTGGTAGCCAACAGGCCTTCACCTGCAGGCTCGGACTGCTGAAGTGCCTTGGCTGGTGTTTTGTGCCCCTTCCTGCCCTTGGCTGATGGTGGTGTCACCTTGGGTCTGGCAGCTGGAGCCTTTGAGGTGGACTTGCTGGGTGGTTGTGGCTCCTTCCCCTTCCTGGATGCTGTCCCCTTCTTCACCTTGCCATGTGGCAGAATGGTCTTTGGCTTGGCAGGGGTTGATGGCACACTGGCTGGGCTGACGGGTGCCCCCTTTGAGCCTCTGGCAGTTGCAGGAACCACAGCGGATGTGGATTTGGGGGCTGAGGTGCTGGGCTGGGTTTTGGCCACTCTGCCGAGGGGAAGGACGAGGGGTGGGAGGGGTAGGGAATAGGTCAATGTTTGCCAGGAAAAGCTTCTTAGGGACATTGGGGTGGGAAGAGGGTGAAGGCTTGGGAATGGAGGAAGAGGGAGTGGTTGTAGGAGGTGTCAGTCTGCTGTGTTTGGGTGCAGGTGCATGAGCTGGATGCTGTTGTGAGGTGGATGGCTGTTGGTTGGGTGCTTGCGTTTGTGTAATTTGGGAGGAGGGGTCACAGACACAGTGGGAGAGGACACAGGGGACGTGTGCATGGATGTGGGGGTGGTGACTGCCAGTGAGGGGTGTGTAGTGATGGGCATGCTGGTGATGGAGGTAGTGGATGAGGATGTAGTGCATGCAGGTGTGAGTGGAGATGCTACTGGCAGGGAGGTGGATGACGAGGAGGAGGGGGACACAGTGGAGGCAGTGGATGTTAGTGTCTCTGCATGGGGATGGTACTTGTGTGAGTGCCTTTGAGAAGAAGTGTGGTGCTTGTGTTTGCCTGAGCCACTTCTGTGTGCTGATTTGGGTGAATGCTGGTCTGAAGGTGTGCTTGGGATAGGCTGGGGTTGAGGGGATTGAGACTGGGTAGAGGAAGTTGGAGGGGAGAGGCTAGAGACAGGGACAATGGCTGCCATCAGTGCGGAGGCCAGAGCCTGAAATGCTCTCTGTTGGGCTGCCACGCCAGAGTGAACGCCCTCCAGGTATTCATTTATTTGTTAAATGCCTCTCAACACCCTGGATGGCATTCAGAATGGTTGACTGCCCAACAGTGAGGGATCTCAGGAGGTTAATTGCCTCCTCACTGAGGGCAGCAGGGGTGACTGGGGCAGGGCCTGAGGTGCCTGGGGCTAACAAGATGAGGCCATGCGATGAGATGAGGGGCTGCTGGGAGGGCAGTGCTGGTATAGGGGGGTGGCGGCTGTACCTGTTGTTGGGGTGGGCATAGAGGTGTCCACCACCACCAGGGAGCTTCCATCGGAGGAGGAGTCGCTGTCTGTAGTGTCCCCTCCTGTCTCCGGCGTGGTGCTCCCCTCGCCCTCCATCCCACTGGTGCCCTCACCATTGGTGGATTCGGCCTCCAGGCCCTTGTTGGAAGCAGCTCCTTCCGTCGCCGGTGCCTCTGCTCCTCCGCCAGATGATGCTAATGCACACAAGGACAGGGTGACAAAACAAAAAAGGGGGAGAGACAGGGGATACTCTTGGTCAATGCCAGCAACAACACTACCGTTGGCGTACACAACACACAGGGAGCAGCCCTATGCACTAGGCCATGCACTACCAGTTACAGAGCTAGTCACCAGCCCATGGGGTACATAGCATAACACCATCAGCTGCACACCTGAAACAAACAGGGCCCTGACCAGTAGTAGATGCCCACTTACACCATTGGGGTTGGAGTGCTTCTGAGCTTGCCCAACAAGGGACCTACCCTGGCATGTTTGCCCTGGCCTAGGGACACCCACAGTCCCTATCCCCACCCAGGTATAACCTTAACACGCACTAAATCATGAATCTGAATTTGTACTCACCCCCATGTGGCTGCTGTGATACCCTCAAGGGCCCATCCAACTCTGGATAGGCCACCGCCAGGATGCGGAACATCAGGGGGGTCAAGGTACGACGGGCACCCCTTTCTCGTTGGGAGGCCAGCCCCAGCTGGGCCTCCGCTGTCTTCCTTGCCCAGCGGCACAGGTCCTACCACCGTTTGCGGAAGTGGGTGCTCTGCCTGTCAAAGACCCCCAGGGTCCGCACCTCCTTGGCGATGACACGCCAAATACCCTTTTTCTGATGGGCACTGACCTGCAGGAAAAATAGAGCAGAACAGGGATTAGTCATACCATCCAGACCGTCACACTCATGGCCCACCATATCCCTCCCATCCCCTAACGCACATTCTTTGACCACCATACATGCAGCACTCTGCCCAGGACACCTCAGCCCCCCCCACATGTGGCTTACACACAGCAGTCCATACATTCATGGCCCATGCATCATGGTCACAGTGAACTCACCTGTTTGTCTGGAGTACCGAAGAGTAAAGTGTACAGGGGTAGGACCCCATCCACCAGTCTCTCCAACTCCTCCGCAATGAAGGCAGGGGACCTTTCCCAAGACACATGAGCCATTCTCGCTTCCAGACACAGGTCACAGCAGCACTTTCAGTGTAGGTCCTCTCCTGTTGAAGGTCAGGTAGCAAGTGAGTGAATAGCTAGAAAATGGCAGCCACGTCCGTGATGGTGCGTACCGCCACCACCAACGTACATCTCCATTGGCTCCTGGAACCCATTCAAATTTGCACAGCGGTAATCGACCAACTACCGCAATGGTGCACAACGCCAGCGAAATGACCTCATTTCCACTTGTCCCTCCTCACAGGTCAGGCAGTCGCCATTTCAGGGGGGCACAGGCCATGGCACCTAACTGCGTCACAGCAGACATTGGCACAGCAACTGACTCTCGGATTCACATACTGGTTCTGTAAATGAAGAAATGCATCATTATTGCAATAGATGTGTGAATATCACCCTCTGCTCACCGTTTTCCTCCATAGGCTTCAACCGCTGAGGATGAATATGAGATGGAGACATCCTCCAGTGTAAAGACCCCTGGTGGACCTTGCGACAATGGAGGACAGACACATTATACTAACCTACAAACTTGATTCGGCAACAATCCAAGAACTGTGTGCCCGATTGGAGGCAGACCTGATGTCAGCTATCCGCCAGCCCACAGGTATCCCCCCTCTGAGTGCAGGTCCTGTCAGTTCTCCATTTCCTGGCAAGAGGTTACTTCCAAACAACAGTGGCCATGGCATCAGGGATGCCTCAGCCAATGTTCTCCAACGTGTTGACCAGAGTGTTGTCTGCCCTGCTGAAACACATGCGCAGCTACATAGTATTCCCCCAGGTGGAGGATTTGGCCACAATGAAAGCTGACCTTTATGCCCTGGGACATATCCCCAACATCATTGGTGCCATTGATGGTGCACATGTAGCAATTATCCCCCCGTACGAGTTCAGGAATAGAAAAATCTATTACTCTCTGAATGTGCAGATGGTGTGTTTGGCGGACCAGTACATCTCCCAAGTCAATGCCAAGTATCCTAGCTCTGTGCATGACGCCTTTATCTTGAGGAGTAGCAGCATCCCATATGTGATGGCACAACTGCAGAGGCACCGGGTGTGGCTAATAGGTGAGCCCAAGATCCCCACCCAGTATATGTTGGTGTCTGGGTGTGGGGTTGTCTCTAAGGGTTGGTGTGAGTCTAACAGGTATCCCTCGATATTTGTAGGTGACTCTGGTTACCCCAACCTCTCATGGCTACTGACCCCAGTGAGGAATGCCAGGACAAAGGCAGAGGAACATTACAATGAGGCACATGGGCGAACAAGGAGGATAATTGAGAGAACCTTCGGGCTCCTGAAGGCCAGGTTCCGGTGCCTCTATCTGACAGGTGGATCTGTGTACTACTCACCCAAGAAGGTGTGCCAGATCATCGTTGCATGTTGCACAACATGGCCTTGAGACGTCAGGTGCCTTCTCTGCAGTACGATGAGCCTGGAGATGGCCTTGTGGCAGTGGTGGAGCCTGTGGACAGTGATGAAGAGGAGGCAGAGGATGAAGATGTGGACAACAGAAGTACTATCATACAGCAGTACTTCCAGTGACACACAGGTAAGACACTGTATCTTCACTTATCATTTCTGTTGGACATTGGACATGGCAGCATGATTTCCCCATTGTCTAGCGCCACTTACTGTACACTTTGGCATCTCTATTTTCAGATCTCTGTGCCCCACTCTGGCTCCTGGTGTGTTTACTGCTGCCCACTACAGGTCATACCAATGTATATTTAACTGTACATATTAATTGAAATGTTTTCAGATTCTTGTATTAATACATATTTCAATCAATTCACAGACTCCAGATTTGTATTTGTTCCAAGGGCTTTTAATTAAGTGCTAATAAGTAGAGGGGTAGAGGGGGATGTGCAATGGGCTGGGGTGATGGTGGAGGTATGTCCAGTTAGAGTCCAGACTCTTGGTATCACAGGTGCATTGTCCAAGGGGGCATAGGAAGAGGATCAATTGCAGGTCAAGGTGGACAGGGTGACAGAGTGGGACAGAAGGGTGACAATCAGGAGAGTCTTATTTCCTGGTGGGGATCTTGGCAATGTTCTCTGGCTTCTGCCTGGATCGCAGGGACCATTTGCGGGTTGGTTTTCCTTCTGCAGGGGGTGGGGTGCTGGTGGCCTGTTGGTCCAGTGGCGGGGCCTCCTGTCCACTAGCGCCGGCAGAGGTGGAGGGCTGTTCATCGCTGTGGCTAGTGTGAGGGGCCTGTTGGTGTGAAACTGCCTCCCTCATGGTGTTGGCCATGTCAGCCAGCACCCCTGCAATGGTGACCAGGATGGTGTGGATGTGTTTAGGGTCCTCCCTGATCCCCAGGTACTGTTCCTCCTGCAGCCGCTGGGTCTCCTGCAACTTGGCCAGTATCTGGCCCAAGGTCTCCTGGGAATGTTGGTATGCTCCCAGTATCCCTGCAAGTGCTTCATGGAGAGTGGGTTCCCTTGGCCTGTCCTCCCCCTACCGCACAGCAGTCCTCTCAGCTTCCCTGTTGCCTGTGCCTCTCTCCCCTGAACCGTGTGCCAACTGCCACTGACCCCAGGTTTCTGATTGTCTTGGGTTTGTGGGGTTGCCTGGGGTCCCTGTAGTGGTGGACACACTGCTGATTAACGTATCTCAGGGACAGTTGTATGGGCCCGCTGGGTGGGTGCTGTGCTGGTGTCTCCTGAAGAGAGAGGGTCTGTGGTGGTATGGGACTGTGCCTGGTTACCCAACTGTCCAGAGGTCCCTGATGGGCCAGGTTGGTCATCGTGATCCAGGCGTGCAGAGCTGCTGTCATCACTGTGGGTCTCTTCTGTGGGGGGACTGGAGGCTGGTGGCACCTCCTCTCCGGTAACATTGAGTGGTGGTCCTGTGGGGATGTAAATGCAGGGTTATTGTATCTGCGTGTGCCATCTTGTGCATCAGGGTGTTTCCCTGCATGGTTGTGATAGCCATGTCAGCTTTGCCTTGTGTGCGTGGTGATTTTGTGTGCTCAGATGCTCAGATTGAGTGGGTGCTCCTGGCTTGTCTCTCTCTGTTTGCTATCTTTTTTTCATTTAAAGCGTTGTGGGTAATGTGGGTGTGTGTTTTATAGTGTTGTGGGTGTGGTGGGTGTATGTTTGTTAGGTGTGTGTAGTTTGAATTGTCCAATGTGGTGGAGTTTTGTTAGTGTGTATGTATTATGAGCGTGGCGGTGTGTACCACCAATGGTTTACCGCGGTTGAAGGACCGCTGCGGTGATTCGTGGGTCCTGATACTGTGGGAGTATTCCTGTTGGCATAACGGTGTGGGTTTTGGTACCACCAGTTTATCACTGATGTTTGGTCTGGTGGACTTGTGTGGGTGTCTGTATAGTGGCGGATTTCTCTGTGTGGGTCATAATACCTGTAGTGGTATTCCACCGCAGTCACGGTATGTTGGTGGCTGTCAGCACGGCGGTAGGGGGCATTTACCGCCAAGGTTGTAATGAGGGCCAGTGTATCTAGTGGCCTCACTTTGCTGGCCCACAGATTCCCTTTCCCTTCCACAATCCCCATCCTCACTACTCTGTGCCCTTGTGGCAGTGTGCCCCACCCCACTGGGTCCTGGCAGACCTGCAAGTGGTAGTGTTTGCTCAACAGCAGCCAGGACTGGGGGGGGGGGGTGCGCAAGATGGCTGTAGTATTCCCCTAGACACAGGAAATGGAGGTTTCCATTGGCTGAGGTGTTGTTGCAGCTGGGGTGGGATGTGTAGGTAAGGCTGAGTGAGACTCCCTTGAGCTGTCTGCTCAGACAGACCAACTGGACCAGGCAGCTCTATGTCATCCAGACTTGCAGGAGTGGTGCCCTCATTGAATGCTTGATCCTGGTCTGGAGTGGAGGTGTCTTCAGTGGCAGACAGCCATCCACTGGCCCTGGATGTTGGACCTAACATAAATTACAAACAATATGAAATTAAAAGTCTTGAATGTACCTCAAATGTGCTGTGCCTTCAGCTACAAATGAAGGAACCTATAAGTAAAAATTATGATTAAAGAAATGATTAGACCTTTGACTGATTTTCTTCAAATTACACATGCAGGTTCATTTACACAGATGCAAACTCCAATAAAAATATTGAAGAGAAGTGATTGATATTTGTATTAAACTTGTAATCACCAATCTGTTTTTACCTTAGGAGTGTCAGTAACCCCATCCTATGCACCAACTGTAACCTTGATTCTAACATAACTTGGAAGTCTTTCAAACTCCAGCCTAAGTATTGAGTGTAATCTTGGGAGTGCCAGTAACTCCAATCTATTTTCCGAGTTTACCCCAGCAGTGTCAGTAACTCCAATCCATGTACCAAGTGTAATCTTGGGAGTGTCAATAATTCCAACGTGTGTACCGAGTACTACCTTGGGAGTCTCATTAACTCCAACCCATGTTTCGATAGTAACCTTGGGACTATCAGTAACTCCAACTCATGTACCAAGCATAACCTTGTATCTAGCATACTGTGACGGTGTCTCAAACTCTAACCTGTATATCGAGTGTAACCTTGGGAAGCAATGCACTCTTTATTATGTAGATGCTTGCTAGTGTATCAGCGGTAATTGCCTCTTTCACGAAACCAGAGGTGCTGGTCCCGTAATCGTCCACCTTCGCCACCCCAGAAGGTCTCAGGAGCAATGCATTCGGTTAAGCAGTGTGATACCAACGCTGAGCAGATCCCGTACTGCAAATATATCTTTTTTTATTTTGTCCATTCCCTCCTTTCCCTTCAGAATGGTGCAGGATCTAAGAGTTAAGTACCTGCATTAAGTTGTGCATCATACTGAGAGGGATTAGAGGTCCAGCATCTGTTCCAGTGTCATCCTCGCAGTTGGGAACAGATGGTTGAGTGACAGAAGGTCAAGCCTTGTATGTTGCCACCACTCAGATGACATGGATGATGAGATGTATGTTTTGGACCTGACCCAGACCCCACTCAAGAATAGCCAGAAAGTTTTAGATCTAGACAGGGCTTTAGTAAATGTACAGTCTGAAGTTCACTCTGGTGATTTGAGAAATCAAGTAAATGCTTTTGCTATTGGAAGTATAAGTGTGTTCATATCATAGTTTTCACCCCAGTTCCAATGACTTTGGACCAGCTCAAACTAATTTGTGGAAATTGTCACAATTTTGATGCACTCCATTGTCAGTGTCAATTGCAGGTTCGTTGTGACATTGGAGCCTGTCTCTCTGATGTTGCTAGAATGACCTTAGATATGTCCTAGTTCAAAGGAGTCACAGTTATTTAGGCTAATCTACCCCATGAACATAATGGCCCAGCTTTACAAGAGCTTGGAAAGCCTAAAGAGATGATGCTTCAACTTTTGAATTTGCATACCCTTTTTTCGACCACTGATACCAAGTTGCTAAATCATCGCCATATCAGTAAGAACCTCCTTACAGGCATTACTGCTTTCATTAAACTAGTTTTGGGATCCCAGTGGCTGTAGAAACAAGAACTTCCTCCTTTTATAGGGGTTGAGAAGTGATTTAAAAATTTCCCCTACACACCTTGCAAACATACCTTCAGACTGTTCCAAGTTTATTGATTCAGTTGTCAGGTTTGACCATAAGATTATGGTGTCGCGTAGAATCCCATTATTCTAATGAGACTACTGGATTTTGGGCAGCAGAATCGCCCGCGGTGTGGGAGACCTAGTCTAGCCCACTGTGGGTGACACTTGTCACTCCAATCCGGGTTTTGCTCCGGCTAACTAGCAGTGCCTCATCCCCATCAAGGGATGGTGATAATTGGGCAGCCAAGCGCATGACATGCTTTGCTTCTCAGGGAAGTCGTGGTCACTCAATTCTAATCCTGTTCTCTCACTTGCAATTCAGTCTCATATATAAATGACAAACAAAAGCAGTATATGTTTCAATAATGAGTTTAATAAAACAACTGCATCTTAGATAGCAATGTGTGAGCTCCAATAACTAGGATGACACAACATGACAGTATTAAAATTGTGACGAGAAGAGTGAAGCATAAGAACAACACTATCATATTGTCACTATTTTCAATAGACTAATCTCTAACTAGGCTAGGATGGAGCACAGCATATTAAGCTCTAATTCTGCCCTTCAGGTTCCCATGGGAAGACATCAACCCCCATACCTGAGCAAAGGCCTGCGGTCTGCGTTAGCATCTGTAGCGAAGCATTCGGCAATCAGCAGAATCTCCCTCTAACGTGTAAGGGACAAGGAAGTGTTTTTATAATAACACAGCTGATAATCTGAGAAAGTGTCCCTCTGTAAGGATGTGTATTTTCTACAAATATTAAAGACTAAACTTCTACCACGTTCACCTCCAATGTACAGTGCTGTAGCCTTGGAAGAAGCACAGAGTGATCATGAATGTCTTGTTTGAGAAAAGAGTGCTGGCCTTGGCAAAAACAGTTAGATATACGGAAATAAAACAAGACCGTAAAAATGGTTATTGTAACAATAATAAGACGAAGCTGAATAAAATATATCTAGGTTAAAGTGCACAGCGGCCTAGTGTGTTAAAATAATGTGCATGGAGCTATAACTAAAATGGCTACACAACAATGGAATGTAGAAAGAAATTTGAGCTGTGTCTATTTCGTAGTGAAGCAGATCATTCTACACAAGAGTGGACTGCCAAACTGAAGGGAATTCAAAAGGTTAGCACCTTGACTTTGGACACGGTGCCGAAACGACATGAGTTCCCAGCTGACAAAGAGGTAAATCAGCTGGACATTAATCTTCAACCAAACTCTCCTTATCTGCCCGTTATTTCACATAAGGTATCCCAACCCACAATGATACCAGTCACCTGATTATTTTATCCCAACAGAGACACAGGTTATCTATGCTCGATGATTATGGGGCCACAGGGAATTTCCTAGATTTGACCTTAGCTAGTTCCTTAAAGGCCCCACAGGTTATTGAGAGTGAGCCTGAGCAGGGTAGAACCTTAATGGGTCAGAGATCTCTTCTGGGTTGATTGTATACCAAACTATTCCACTACTGTTAGTATGTGAGAAAGGGCAAACAGAGACCTTGACTTTTGATCCCACTGACATACCTACTTTTGGTGCTATACTAGGAATTCCTTGGCTTCAGCTGGACAATCCTACCATTGTCTGGTCTCTCTGTCTTTGGTCAATTTGGAATCCTATTACTGTCAAACCCATCTCTATGATAATGCACTGTTCTATAGTCAAGCTTACACTCCTCAGGTCCTGAGACAGAAAGTTCTCTTTTTACCAGACTGGGTAAAAGCACATTTCATGCTCAATCTGCTGAATTCCCAAAACCTATCTTGTTGTCAGAGGGTGTCACCATGAATATGAATAAGACTCCAGTATATAGATAATATTTAGGCCCAGTGCAGCATTATATTGTAGAAGCAAGTACCTAACAGACAGCAGTGGGAGGAGTACCTTTACAACATAACAGTATGATAGGTAATGTGACCCCAGTTTCCCCGTTTTAAAAAGAGATATTTCCAGCGGGACAGAGTCACATTAGTGAGGACAGTCAGGATCCAACTACCCAAAACACATTCCCCTCAGAACGCACTGAAAGTCACTGTGACCAGAAATTATTTTTTGGCAGAGAGTTAGCATAGAAGAAATCAACTCAGCAACTGGAAAAGAAATCACGTACCCAAGCAGTTCTCTTATCATGCTACCACTTCATCTACTCCTATGAAAGAAACCTTAATTGGGTGTCTTGACATTCCATTAATAGAGCTTCTGAGAATCCCAAGAGATCTTAATAGATTGTCAAATTTGGTTTGAGTGGTCCGCATAATCCAAGGATGTGCATGACTGCATTCAGAATTTTCCAGCACATTTTCAAGACAAGGCATCCCACTCCACCCCTCCAGGTGATTTGTGTCTTGATCCTACCTCTATATTCCTGGCATGCCATCAGCATGTAACGTATTACTGCTGCCCTAACTCCAACGGCTACATTATCATTTTGGTAGTAATTGATCTTTCCTCAAAGATGACATATTTTATTACTCTTAAAGAAATACCTACTGCCAAGAATCTTGCAATACTGTTTGTTCAACTCCCATGTTTGATTTTGAAGAAACCTGTTAGTGCTAATTACTGAAGAAATGCATTGTTAATATGTAGAAGCTTGCTAGTGTATCAATGGTAGTTTCCTCTTCTTATTGTTCCCGGTGTGTTGCATCTTCACAAAACCAGAGGGGCCGGTCCCATAATCATCCACCTTTGCATACCAAGAAGGCCTTAGGAGTGACACATCCTGTTAGTGTAGTACCGTCGCTTAGCAGATCCTGTATCGCAAGTGTTTTTTTTTCCTTATTTTGATCCTTCCTCATTCCCATTCGGGACGATGCAGGATCTAAGAGTTAAGTCTCTGGATCTTGCATCATACTGAGAGGAACTGGATATCCAGCATCAGCTGTAGTGTCATCTCTGCGGTTAGGACCATGTTTGTGCTTGAGAGAAGGCTAAGCCTTGCATGCTTCCACCGCTCAGATTGAATGGATGATCAGATGTACGTTTTGGACCTAGCCCAAACATAAAATACTAAACGGTGTAAATATCCTAGTAGGTGAGGTTAGCATACCCTCACCTACTGGGATACGCTTTCCTCTACTTTTAACCTAAGGGACATGACAGATTGATCGAACAAAGTAAGACCTCTACCCTCACCTACTGGGACATTTATACCCTTTGGTATTTTATGGTTTATATTGCACATTTGTATTGTATTGCAGTTGTTTTAATGGTTTGTACACCTTTGGTCACTTGCCTGATTTGCTGTTTGTATGAGCACTAATCACTTGACAGTGACTTTCGCGCTTTCAGCATGCTGTGTCTAGTGTGAGGACATATTATAATTGATAATCAACTAAACAACAAGGGATTGTCAACCTATATGTTGTCTAAGATGACACTCAATATGATATCATTCAGTTGTTCTATTTTTCTTTTCTAGGTTGGACCATACCACATAGAGGTATATATCTACTGTGGAAATACCTGCTATCAGACATTCCATAAGGTGTAGGGTAGGGATTCATCTTGTTCAAAGAAATGCCAGGAATCCGGCTGGACCTACAAGTGTGAAACATGTTGACCCTACATAAATCACTTTAAGGTTCATAGAGCCCTCGTGATAGTATTTTTTCTATTGTTTTTATCTCTGTCAAGAGGACCACTACATTTAAACCAATTAGGTTCCCTTTAGACAGTTTTAACTCACTTGACACTCCATCTGCACATACTCCATCCTCCACATGCTGCACCCTCACACACATATCCATTATGATGGTGAAAAAACAAACGTCCTACAAAACAGAGCCCTCTCACAGGGCCCGCTGAGCATTGTATCACCAGCCCAACGAGGAGGAAGTCCTATGATGAGACATGACACCCAATTGGGTGTGTGAGGGTACCTAATCTTGATCATAAGGATCCCCAATAGACCATAAGGTTCCAATCACCTTCAATTCATGTTCCCTCTATAGGAAAGTACCTTTGTGGCTAATTGATTATGATTCAGGAGCATGGCTGCGGGACCTTTATCAG
Source organism: Pleurodeles waltl (assembly GCF_031143425.1). NCBI lineage: Eukaryota > Metazoa > Chordata > Amphibia > Caudata > Salamandridae > Pleurodeles > Pleurodeles waltl. The sequence continues at coordinate 526,001,764 of NC_090442.1, forward strand.
TTCCCTGTCCCCCCTCTTGTGTTTAAATTTCTAATCATTTGTAGTCAAGCAAGCATGCCACTCCAGTTCCTTGTCCCCCCTCTTGTGTTGTACATTGCTTCTGCAAAATCTCTCCTATTTGTTTCACCTGAAGAGACCACCTGATGACATTCATGTTAGAGTATGTCATAAAACACTGCATATTTCACTATTGCGACTCTTATTGCTGTTTTAGTATATGAGTTGATGCTCTTTGCACTTATCATCTGTTGTACGTTCTCTCTGGTACACTCGGCCTGGGCAATCTCATTCGGGGTGCATCGATCTTAGGTGCTTCCATTCCTAGAAGTGCCCATGTAGTAGTGCCCAGGATGACCACTCTGAAACTCTTGATTGCACAAACTGCATGTCACATTCCGGGCATTAATTTTGTTTGCCCTGACTGAAGGGTGAAAAACTTCCACAAAACTGGTTCATTCTCAGGCCTTGTTGATGAAGGCACCACAATTACATCCTCACACTGGGATGATGACTGCTTCCACTGGTCAGTGGCTCCTTTGCCCCAGTTTTGTGAGATGCCATGATGGATGGGGATATAATCTCTTCCCACTGCTTCGAGCAAATTAAAATGGCAAATGGTACTGAGGAATTTTTCCCCGATTTTTTTCTACATGTGGACTTGTTTCAACTACCATTCAGATTCTGGCTAATCAAATGGCTACTTTAATTTTTGTTTCCCATATTGCTGTGACTGACTGTAAAACTACATTTCATTTGCTAAAGTCATCATTTTGATCCATTTGTGTGAAATCCCTGCCCTTGTACTGTTACTAGGAAGTGGCACCTCCGATAATCCATACCCTCTACAGGATTTTTGTATATTTGAAAAGGTTCTTTGGCACAGCAGACAACTAAACATAGTAAAAAGGAAAGCAAAGTGCTGAAACACGAGACCAGCTATTGGTTCCCCACCAGCAAATCTGCACAAAAAAATATGGGTTTTTTTTGGATCAAAAGTCTCTATGCCCTTCTTAAATCTGTTTTTTGTTCAATTCCAAATAAATATAGCCACAAAAAGAAAAAACGGTCCTTTTATAACTACCTTTATTAGTTTAAAAAAAAGAAAAAGTAATTTATGTTGTTTGCCATGTCTGCCTGTTAATGTTAATATACCCTTTTAGCCTGCAAAAGCATGCAAAACTGGCCGTTACAGCCCACTGTTACAGGTCCAACCTAAATGCAACTGTCTATAGCTGTTGGGTGTAGGACATTAATGGCCAATATAACCGCCTACAACTGGATAAAACATTATTAGCAACATCACAAAACAAAATAAAATGATGGACAGAGTGTTCAAACTTTTCAAACACTGACCCCCAGTCACAGATCTGGGTTTATTCCATTGTTATTTTGCTTGCCACGTCACCCCACTTTGGACCCAGCCATATGCAAATCAGTCTTGACCCTGTTCCCCATGGGAACAGTCCAGCCCGAACTGCTAGGCCAGGTCCTCCTTGGACAGGAAACAAGCATCCTGGGACTGGTGTCAGGGTATCACCCTTGATCAGCCAGGTTAGCTTGAATCCAGCGAACAAGGGATCCATATCTGGGTATACCCCTGCCACTTAGGGCGCACAAAGTAACATCACAAAACAAAATAAAATGATGGACGGAGTGTTGAAACATTTCAAACACTCACCCCCAGTCACAGATCAGGGTTTAATCCATCGTTATTCTGCTCACCACGTCACCCCAGTTTGGATCCAGCCAACGGGTGGATTAAATGATGGATTAAACCCAGATCTGTGACTGGGGGTTAGTGTTTGCATTGTTCAGCACTCCGTCCATCATCCTGCTGGACCAGTCCGCCACATTTGACAGTATCTCTCACAACTTCCTGATCAACAGACTCCACCACATCGGGATTCAAGGAAATGCCCTCAAATGGATTGCCTCATACCTCACCAGCAGAACCCAAAGGATCAGTATCCCACCATTCACCTCAGTGCCCAAGAAGATCATCTGTGGAGTCCCCCAAGGATCATCCCTCAGCCCGACCCCATTCAACACCCTCCCAAGGCTGTCACCATCAGATCACATGGACTCAACATCATTCCCTAGGCCGATGACACAGAGATCATCCTCTCACTGCCTACAGTTCTCTCCATCATAAAAGTTAACTTCCAAGAGACATGATGAGCACATCAGATTGGATGAAAGACAACTCTCTCAAACTCAAAACCAAAAAAGACAGAAGTTCTCATCTTTGGGAACAACACCTCGCCATTGACTGACAGAGCTTGACATCCCCCCGCCCCAACACATCACACCTTTCACCTCCGCATCATCCTGGATCACAAACTATCCATGAAGAAATATGTTGTTGCTGTCTCATTTACCGGCTTCCATAACCTTCGCATGCTGCACAAGATCTTCATGTGGCTCCCAGCAGACACCAGAAGGACCATCATGCAGGCCCTCATCACCAGCAGACTGGAATATGGAAACACGCTCTACAAAGGAAGCACAGCACGCCTCCTGAAAAGACTTCAGACAATACAGAACAACACTGGTTCCCGATTCAGAAGAGATGCCAGTTAAAGATGCTGACTCACACCAACAATAAATGCCTGAGGACGCTCCTTCTCCCACCTTGTAGCCAATGCCTCGAACAACCTCCTTCTGCACTTCTGGACCGCACTATCACTCCAGCGATTCAGAAGAGAACTAAAGGCCTGGATAGTCCCCCACACAGCAGCACACAGCTCCAGCACCTCGGGACCCTCATGGGTGATTTGTCAAGCTCTATAAATGTTTGATTGATTGATTGATTGATTGATGGGAGTACCAAAGTACTCACAACACAATTTTTTAATAATATTTTTAAGGCTTAGGTGGGGTCCATCTGGGCCCCTCCCATCAGTCCCCCCCCCCCACTTGCCACCCCCACCAGTGCCAGGGGGTCGGATTGTCCCTACTCTATCCCATTATATCTTATTTTTCATTAATTTTAGGACTTTGGGACTGGATCATTGAGTCTTGTAACGCTCCAAGTTGTGGCCAGCCAATCAGATCTCTGGGTATCGTGGAGCCACTACTGATCCCACTTTACCAAAAAGGTTGTTGGGAGAAAAATATCCCTCAACCAATTTAAACCTCATTTTTAAATTTAATGTACCATGGTACTAACAACCAAGCTATGTCCTCCTTTTTAATCCCTTAATAGCTTCCAAGAATACGTCTTTGAATACTAATTTCTTGAAAACAACTGAACACCTATAAAGCTAACAATGAAAAGCACATCATCTAACTTTCTGTCAAACTTAGGGCCATAATTATACTTTTCGACGCACAACTGCGCCAACGCAGTTGTGCGTCAAAAAGTCTAACGCCATTCTGAAGCGCCATGCGGGCGCCGTATTTATTCAATGACGTTAGCCGGCGGAGCTGCCTGGTGTGCGTGAAAAAAAATTACATACACCAGGCAGCGCCGGTGTAGGGGAATATGGAGCTTGGGCGCCAAAAAATGGGGCAAGTCAGGCTGAGGCAAAAGTTTAGCCTCAACCCGATTTGCGCCATTTTTTTTAACTCCCAACCCCCATTGAAATGACTCCTGTCTTAGCAAAGACAGAAGTCATGCCCCCTGGCCCAATGGCCATGCCCAGGGGACTTTTGTCCCCTGGGCATGGTCATTGGGCATAGTGGCATGTAGGGGGGCACAAATCAGGCCCCCCTATGCCACAATAAAAAATAAAAAAAATTACTTACCTGAACTTACCTTATGTTCCCTGGGATGGGTCCCTCCATCCTTAGGCGTCCTCCTGGGGTGGGCAAGGGTGACAGGGGGGGTCCCTGGGGGCATGGGAGGGCACCTCTGGGCTCCTTCCGAGCCCACAGGTCCCTTAACGCCTGCCCTGACCAGGCGCTAAAAAACAGCGCAAAAGCGGCTGGACGTCATTTTTTTTGACCCGCCCACTCCCGGGCCTGATTTTTGCCCGGGAGTGTAAATACGGCGCACATGCCTCGGAGTCAATTTTTTAGACGGGAATGCCTACTTTGCATATCATTAACGCAAAGTAGGTGTCCACGCTAAAAAGTGACACAAACTCCATGGACTTTGGCGCTAGACGCGTCTAACGCCAGAGTATAAATATGGAGTTAGTTTTGCGTCGAATTTGCGTAAAAAAAAACGACGCAAATCCGGCGCAAACGGAGTATAAATATGCCCCTAAGTGTAATTCTTTTCAGCAGTTTCTTTCTGTGTCTGTTCTCCAAATTTCTTATGTAACTCAATATAGGAAATCAACTATTTAGGACTCCCCTTTTTCTTGACCCACACTTGATGAATCACCCTGAAACTTACTAAAAAGGAAATGAGGTGGATTAACTTTGCTGTGTCATTCAGCATTGGAAACTGTAGTAGAGTGGTGAGGAGTGATGTATAACAGCCGTGCGTTGATTTATATATCTGACTTAAGTATTGCGTTTCCCATGCGACACCATGCATGATGCAGGGGTACAGCAATACAATTATACAGGCCTTAATTATACTTTGGACCATGGTATACCGTAGTAACCTTACGGTATACCTTGATATATGTAATGACAGGCGAGTATATAATTGTGTAATGTCTGTTTTTAGAAAATGTGTTCTGTGTTAGGACTTTAGATATTGGTAAGAAGGATTTATTGTAGTTTCCTACCGATTGCCACTTTATTAAAGTGGTAAGAGGTAGGGAAATTTATTGATGTACTTATATACTCCTTAATAAGTTTACGGAGTACTGCACTAGCACCTAGTAAGTACCACATTTTAAAAGATTTTTTAGATATTTCTGAGGTACTCTGAACATTTTTCTTACAGAATTATATATTTTAAAAATTGTAAATACACCGTACTTCACTATGTTTGTGAAATATAGTGTATTACAGTGTTTTCTAATGTAAAATATTTTGTAATTTTTTTTTTCAATTCCACACACAGTCCTTTTTTTATATTTAAAATATAAAACAAACACATAATTATTTTCCCTGCTTTTTACCACTTTATTTAAGGGGTAATAGCGAGGGGTGGGTGGTGAACTCTGCTAGGGTCACGGAGTTTGCAGAGTTTTTTCCATTCCGCGCTCTGCTTAGAGTGTGGAGTTCTGAAAAATTCCATTTAGGGGAGTGGAGTCTTTTCCTCATTCGAGCTCACCACTGTAAAGTTGCTGTGTGTGAGCGAGGAAAATCTTACTGCAGACCACCTCCCAGTGAGATTTCTCAATGCGGTCGGTCATGGATGATCGCTACTGCTCACATTGAGAAGCCTTCTGTTTGCATTGAGGAAACGGCCAACCTCTTGTGCTGCGCATGGTGCCATTGGTGCTGATTTTTCAGTGTGGGACAAACTCCTGACGCTAAAAATCAGTGCGAACGGCACGACCCAACGCACTCCACCATTTGCGGAACTCAGCCCAGCGTGGGGGAGTTTTTTGGTCACTGCAAATTCCGCCGAGGCCTAGTAATAGCTATGGAAAAATATAAAACCTAACACTTACCTCTGCCAAAGACCCTAAGCCAGAACACAAGCAAAGTGGCTTTGAAACAATATGACTGCCTTAAACCTTGTAAAGACGGTGATTACCCAATCAGATAATGACTTGTCATTGCCATGTATGTACCCCAGTTGTTTTGCAAAATTCCATAAAAGTACCACCGTCACAAATATCACTAAGTTGAAATGTCTTATAACTTAACAAACATTTACCCTACTTACCTGCAGTTTCCCTCAAAAAATCACCTGCGCACCACAATGTATAATGAGGCCAAATACAATGTAAATCATTCAGTCATTTTTGTGTTATGCCAAAAACAATAGTCTATTGAAAATGCATTGGTGGAAAACCCCATTTTGGGACCTCCTTAGAGATTTACCACAAAAATGTACAACATCACAAAATGTAGAAAATGCTATAGGTCTGGAATATTTGGGGTGATTCATCAAATGTGTGGAAAAGTATTAGGGAGCAGTAATCTAAGAAATTTGTATCTCTGGGAATCCTAACTATAGCCACAGAGCTACAATCAGATTTAATGTGATTTCTTTTTTAATCTATTGTATTTGTTATGTATTTGTTGATTGGCTTAAATAATCATATTACCATGAATGTGTATTCTACTTGTTGGTGAAGTAATTCAGCAATTTTACATATGCAGTCTAATTTATTTTTTATGTTTCCTTGCTACTTTTAGCAGTATTTTGTTAGACAGGAATCACTTAGATTTTGGTCCTTAAAACTTCATAACCACTTCATAACATCACTTGCAATAGCAAAAAGGATTATCCACATAGTCTAAATTACATTGCTGTGAAATTTCATTACTGTTCTGGTAAACCATTTTGCCACGGAATCCAGTACAAAAAGTCTATCTAAAATGCATTAATGTTAAAACCTTTTTTGGGACTCCCCTTTTTTCTTTGCGCCTCCTTAACCAAACGGTGTGAAACTATCCATCCTCCACCAATGTAAAGGGGCAATAGGTCTGAAAAGTTTTGCAGAGATTTATGAAACAGTGAATAGTTATAAAAGGTCAATATTCAGAGGAATTCCTATCTCTGGTAACCCTAAACTATAACTACTGAGTGGCATAGGAATTGCATTTATTGTGTTGCTAATTACTTTGGCGCCATTTGACGCATCTCCATTAAGCTTTCCAAAAAAAGTGCTTATTTTACCTAGTTTGTGCATGGAAAGTTTCATGGTATTTTATCAAGGAGGGGCCGAGAAAAAAGTGGGAGGTCTAAAAACCCATTTTACCCATTCATTTTCTCATAGGACCATTAGAAACAGCTACAGTCTAAACAGCTGAACAGAGTTACAGCAATTTTGGCAGAAAGTTGTGTTTTGATGTAAATCCATTCAGTAGTTTTTGGGCAAATAATGCTCAAATATTTGCATATCTAGTGAAGCTGAGATCTGATTGGCTGCCAGCAGCTCAACCAGGAATCGGTGGTAGCCATCTTAGGATGCAGGACTCAGTCCCAAGTCCTAAAAAAAAGTAAACAAAAAAAAAAAAACACATAAGGGAGCAAAATATGGATACCCTAACCATCTATGCCTTGGGTCAAAAATGTTGGTTTTCAATTTTCCAGGAATCTGCTGTGTTAGACTTTTCATCCTTGGCGTAGTCTCCCTTAACTTTTTGCCTCTGTTCCCCAGGTTATCGATGTGTGCTGGACTCTGATTTTGCTGTTTTTGTTACTCTGGGCACTTTACCACAGCTAACCAGTGCTAAAGTGCAAGTGCTCCTGTACAAAATGTGTATGTAATTGGCTTATCCCTGATTGGCATATTTGGTTCACTAGTAAGTCACTAGTAAAGTGCACTAGCGGTGCCAGCGCCTGTAAATCAAATGCTACTAATGGGCCTGCAGCACTGGTTGTGCCACCCACATAAGTAGCTCTGTAATCATTTCTCAGACCTGCCACTGCAGTGTCTGTGTGTGCAGTTTTAACTGTAAATTCGACTTGGCAAGTGTACCCACTTGCTAGGCCTAAACCTTCCCTTTTCTTACATGTCAGACACCCCTAAGGTAGGGCCTAGGTAGCCCCAAGGGCAGGGTGCACTGTATGGTGAAGGTAGGACAAATAGTAATTTGTTTTATATGTCTTGACAGTGAAATATTGCTAAATTTGTTTTTCACTGTTGCAAGTCCTGTCCCTCTCATAGGTTAACATGGGGGCTACCTTTAAATCTGATTAAAGTATAGATTCCCTTTGGGAGCAGATGGGCATGTGGAGTTTGGGGTCTCTGAGCTCACAATTTAAAAATACATCTTTTAGTAAAGTTGATTTTAAGATTGTGTGTTTGAAAATGCCACTTTTAGAAAGTGGTAATTTTCTTGCTTATACCATTTCTGTGACTCTGCCGGTTTGTGGATTCCCCGACTGGGTCAGTTTGACAGTTGGGCTGGTTGCACCTCACACTAGAGTGTGACACAATGGGAGATGGGGTGTAGCCTGCATATCCTGATGAGCCATCTGTGCTAGGAGGGAGGGGAGGAGTGGTAACTCACACCTGAAAGGGCTGTGCCTGCCCTCACACAATGCAGTCTCCAACCCCCTGGTGAGTGTCTGGGGCCTGGCCTGGGCAAGGCAGGATTTCACATTCAAAAGAGACTTTACTTTGAAGTAGGCCTACTTCAAAGGAGAAATTGGGTATAAGAAGGGCACCCAAAACCACAGACTTTAGAAACACTTCTGGAAACAAGAGGAACCTCTGCCTGGAGAAGAGCTGAAGAGCTGAGGAAGAAGAGCTGCCCTGCCTGTGACTGTGCTTTGTGGAGCTATCCTGCAGTTGCTGCTTCTGCCAGAGTAAGAGGACTTTGTGTGCCTTCCATCTTGAGGAGAAATCTACAAGGGCTTGATTTAGAGCTCGCCTCCTGTCATTTGAAGTCTCAGGGACAGGAAAGACTTCTCTCTGCCAGCACCTGGAGTTTCTGGAGAGACTCCTACTCTACCCTGTGGTGCCCATCCAGTTCCTGGGACCCTGAAAGGAGAAGCTGGCAGCCTAAAAAAAAGGAAATCCAAGCACAGAGTGCTGTGCAGGAAAAAGATCGACGCAACTCTGATCTGCGGCTGGAGAAATGACGCGCAGAAGGCTCCACAGCTGAAAATTGACACTCGCTGGAAACGCGACTGAAGAATCAATGCACGGAGCAGGAGAAACGATGCGCAGCATCACTGACGGAGGCTGGGAGATCGCAACCCGTGCTGCGTGGTTTTCGGATCATCGTGCGGCTGGATTTCCGACTCAAGTTCCGCTGGACGTGTAAAAACAACGCAAGGCCTGCCTGGACCCGAGAGTGCTGACCGGATCGACGCATCGCTCTCCTGCGGAGAGAAGAACTGACGCGCCGCGGCCCAGCGAAAGGAGAAACAACGCAAGATCCCACTCGTGAGTGGAATCAACGCACCGCAAGCCCTTTTGACACGCACTCGCCCGTGCGGGGTTATTTTTGACGCACCCAAGGTACATTTTCACACTAACAGTGTTAGTGTGTATTTGAAACTACTTAAAGACTCTTTTTGATTTTTAATTGATAACTGGACTTGTGTTTTGTGGATTTTGTCATTTTGGTCTTGTTTTGTTTAGATAAATATTTCCTATTTTTCTACACTGGTGTTGTGTCATTTTGTAGTGTTTTCATTAAGTTACTGTGTGTGTTGGTACAAATACTTTACATCTAGCACTCTGAAGTTAAGCATACTGCTCTGCCAAGCTACCAAGGGGTTAAGCAGGAGTTAGCTGAGGGTGATTCTCTTTTACCCTGACTAGAGTGAGGGTCCTTGCTTGAATAGGGGATAACCTGACTGTCAACCAAAGACCCCATTTCTAACATGCTGCAAAAAAAAAAAAACTGGCTCCCGCGGTTTCAGAAGAGGGGTTAATTTTTTGGTGGAGAGGCACATGCATGTCCCCATCTCCGCAGACCAGTTTCAGCCTGGGGACCTCATACACAGGGTCTGATATGAGGTTCAGGGGGAGGGGAGGCAAGCAGCACCTCCTCCCTGTGCAGTTTTCAGCCCCTAAGTCTGCATCGCTGGGGCCCAACTTATTTTTTAAGGGGAGGGGCCCTTCTCCCTGAGCCTCTGAAGGTCCTGGGGACCCCATCACCCATGGCTGTAAACTAAGTGAAAGGAAAGGGGCTGCACAGTATGCCTCTGTAAGCTGTTAATGGCTCTGGGGACCCCATGCCCCTGATGCGGCTCACAAGCAATGTCCAAGGGAGCCCACCCCTGGGACATGGTGGTTTCCTTGCTCACCCTGCGTTTGCTTTTGGTTGGTGGGAGCATTTATAAAACTCCTGCCAAGTGGGATCAAACACAAAGCCTGCTCTCAGAGGGCAGGAGTTTTGAAAATGCTCCAGCCTGCTGGGAGCAGACTTTTGCTCTGTTTCCCTAACCACACTGAAGTGGGCAGGGAAACAGATCAAAATAATGCTCTCGCCTGGAGAAAGCAGCATTAATAGCTGCTCCCTCCAGGTAGGAGCAATGCAGACTCCTGCTGCATGTGGGGAGCTGGCTGAGGTTGCGGGAACCTTCGGGATCCCCTGCATAGCCTTCAACAAGAGTATGGTGAGTGCACTGGGTGGACATCTACTTTTAAGTGTGAGAGTTTTGGGTGGGTGAGGCCGATATTTGATTGGGGAGGGGGTGAGCACAGTCCCCTTACCCTTTATTTAAAGGAGTGGCTCTGGGTGATCGGTTCCCCATGTCCTAACAAGGCTCAGGGAGGGCTCAATGTGGCACCCCTTTCCTTTAATGAAAAAGAACAGCCCTTGGGGCTGAGCTCTCCAGGTCCTAATAATGCTTGTGGAGGGGAGTTGTGCGGCTGCTTTTCCTTTTATTTTAAGTAATGACCCTGGTGGAAGGGGTCCCTAGGGCCTAACAAGGCTCGGGAAGGGAGCCATGTGGCCAACCTCCCCTTTAGTAAAAATGAAAGGCCCTGGGTGATGGGGTCCCCAGGCCATATTTAGGCTCAGGGAGGAGTGCTCAAGCGGCCTACTCCATTTCATTTTAAGTAGTAGTCCTGGGGGCTGGGATCCCCAGGGACTATTTAGGCTCAGGGAGGGGGCTTTGCAGCCCCCCTCCCCTTTAATTAAAAAAATGGGTCTGGGGAATGGAGTCCCCAGGGTCTATTAAGGCACGGGAGGGAAGGTCACACAGCCCCCTGGCCCTTAATAAAAAAAGGCCCTGGGGGATGGGTTCTCCACAACCTAATGAGGCTTGTGGAGGGGCCTAGCACCCCCTCCCCTTCAAAATAAATAGGACCCTGTGGTTGGATTTTCCAGGGGCCTAATGAGGCTTGGAAAGGGACTCCCCCTCCACTTGCTTTAAAATAAATATGGACCTGGGGGATGAGGTTCCCAGGGCCGCAATAGGCTCAGGGCGGGGCACCATGCACCCCCCTACAGCATAAAAAAACTGCCCTGGGGGATGGGGTCCCTGGGGTGAGGCCCTGTGGCCAACCCACCACGGGGCATAGCTGGGAGGTTTTTTGGAGAGTGGAACTGGCTGCCTTTGAGGGGGGATAGCCTTGTGGCTAAACCCCTACCATTTACAACTAAAGGCTGTGCAAGCGTGGAGTTGACCAACCCCTCCACTATGCATGACCAAAGGCCCTCCGCAGTGCAGGGTTGGCTGCCTTTATGGGAACTTGCCAAAGGACAGGCCTTGTGGCCAAACCCCCACTCCAGATGGCCAAAAGATGTGTGCAGCTTGGGGTTGGCTGCCTGCTGAGTGTTGACTGCAGGGCCTGACCATAGGTAACTCACATCCTCATCATACACTGATAATTACCCAACATATTCCAGCCCTCATGATGTCTTCTATGATATCATTTGATAATATCACTGCAACGTTTGCAGTGAAGTTATTGATGAGAAAACTGTACATGACGGGATGTCACTTATAGTTACATTAGCGAGTTATAGCTACTTTAGATAACTATAACTGGTGAATTTATGTGAGTTTTAGAGTTTATACCTCTACATTGTTACTGAACATTTCACCTAACTAGAACATTGCTTTAACCCTTGATATATATATATCCATCCCAGTGGCAGCCGCCATTTGCTAGTGTTCTAGTTTATAGTTAGGACAATTTTCCCATAGAAAAAGGTTTTTATGGTTTCCTAATAATTTTGGCACCATTTGATTCCTAATAACTTTGGTACCATTTGAAAGTTCTTTATGAAACTTTTCAGATCCTCCCTGGGAAGTTTTTAAGTTATCCGTTAAGCGGGGTTTAAGAAAAAGGGGGTTTGCAAAATGCAATTCCTCCATTTTTTTTTCCAGTAGGAAACCTGAACAACGAAAATGCACAAATGCCTGAATCAAATTATACCAAATTTGGCAGAAAGCTATATCTTGGTCCAGAATGTGTGCTTTTTTTTAATTGGGTGTAAATATGTTCAGCAATTTTTTAGAAATTAAGGTTAAAAACATTGTATATTTCACACCGCAAACATTCGCAGATCCATCATGGAGGTTCTTTGCATCCTGCAGATCTCCTATTGGTTGATCGCAACTATTCGTGAGGGATCCATGAATATGTGAGCCCAGGAGTGGGATCCTATTGGCTTACCTGCCATTTTAGGACCCAGCACTGAAGTCCATCAGTTATAGTTATCTCTGGCAAATGCAACTCGTCCCTTAAGGTAACAATAACTCACACAATCGCCATGCACAGCTAATTTTCCCACTTTCACATCACTTTTGACATGCCCTACAACACCGTTGATAACATCACTGCAACATTTGAAATGACATCATTTTTTACAAGACTGTGCATGGGGGCATGAGACTACATTACGAAGGAACTGCTTGACCACCTCACCTGACGGCTTGGCACTCCAACCAGGCCTGGTGCTTCCGTACCACACTTTCGCCTGCAACTCAAGACTGTGCACCCCAGACTCCTATTTCTGCTCCTGCCATCTTGCCTCTTTTACTCTTTTTTCCTGTTGTCCTTTTCTGCACCTTGTGCCTTTGTGCCGTTATTATACTTCGCCTCTTTTTCTCTGCACCGCCATGCATTTTTTGCTCATTTCCTTTTGCCTCTTTTCTGCACCTTTTTGCCTCTTTGTGCACCTTTTTCTCTCATCCCTTCAAACCTCTCTCTCTCAGCATTTCCTGTCTTTGTCACACTTCAAATTCGTGCACTCTGCCTCTTTGCAATGCTTTTTCCTCATTTTGCCTCCTTATGACTCATTTTCTCTTTCCTCATCTGCCCCTTGTTTTTTTTCCTTTTTCACCCCTTTGCCATCCGTTTTTTTGCCTATTTCCTCCTTTCAATTTTATTCCTCAGCTTTCTCATCATTTTGCCCTCTTCTTTCCTGCTTTGCCACCTTTTACAACCCCAGCACCGAGCACACACATGCTTCTTTCCGTCAGCTGCTTCTAACCTTTCACTCTCACCCCACCCCCAACGCAGCCAGCTCCTGCCACACCCAGCCCCACCCACTGCCTCCAGGATCTCCTCCCCCCTCCTGGACCTTTTTAATGGCGCACACAGCGAGCAGCTGCTGGTTAACCAGTGCTTGAAATGGCTAGGTACTATCCAGTACTGAGTACCTGCACTTCTTTCATTTGGAAGGGAGACTACCTGCACTTTCCAGCACTGCTATAATAATATTTAATAAATAGGAGATTACTGGCACTTCTCAAGAGCAAACAGGTACTCAGAAAATGGAGTAAATGCACTGCAGCGTTTCCATTTGATAACGCGTCTGAACCTTGATAATTTAACTTACAAGGGGATTCGTTTTAGGCCTATGAATCTTTTGACCACGTTTGGGGACTTCCAAGAACAAGATATCTGTTTCGCATTTCAATCAATAGATCAATAACCTAATCAATATTTACCATAACTAATCAATCAACCTAATCAATAACATTTAATAAGAATAAAACACACCATGATCTTCACCCATGAATAACCACACAAATCTAGTAAGATTTATGATATTTATTCCCTATTAGTTACACTCTAGTATCATAATTATAAGTCGCAATATCAATAAGCACATCAATACCACAATAACTTGTCAACTCGAGTAAGACCTTATCAAAGCATAGGTCATGAACATTAGAATAAAGCACAACATTAACATGAGTCAGCTTTAGCAGAGCATCATTAGTATATTATTCAACAAAGCAAGAATTCAGTCATTTGTCTATTTGCATTTGATATTAGTGAACTCCTTAACTACCCTCTGATTAGCATCAGCATGTTTGGCTTCATGCAAAACAATTTAGCAACATGAATTTGGAAAACATCTAACTATGGCCCCTATCAAAAGCGCAGTTGGTACCAAGAAAGAAAAGGCAAACAGACAATTACAATTTATCGTCAGATAGTTACCCCTCCGAATGAGTCAGCATGCAGGATCAGTCTTCATCCGCAGGACATCAGTCGATTCGCCATCAGCCAGGATAGAACAGGTAAGTCTCAGTAGGGCATAGCAAGAAAGACTCTTTCGTCATAAGGAGGAGAAGTGCATAACATGCTAGGGGTGGTATGAGGATGGTTTAAAGTATCAGACAGCTAAAGACAAAGGGGGTCATTACAACATTGGCGGTAAAAGCCGCTTACCGCCGTGCAGAAGACCGCCAATACACCGTTGCAGCCGTGGAATTCCGCCACAGCTATTATGATCCACAGCCCGGAATCCACCAAATCCAGACACCCACACAAGTCCGCCACACCAAAGGTCAGTGATAAACTGGTGATAACAAAACCTCCACCGTCACGCCAACAGGAATACGCCCACACTATAACGACCCACGAATCCACATAGCGGTCTTTCATCCGCAGTATTCCATTGGCGGTACACACCGCTAAGCTTAAAATACACACACATTTACAAAACACATCCACATTGGACAATTCCAAATACACACACCTGATACACATACACACACCACTCCCACACACCCAATACAATATAAAACACACACCCATATCACCCATAAACCCTTACAACCAGAATTGCGACCCCCGCCAAGAAATGAGACCACCCTGAATGTCATCCTTCTGTCCCACTTTGTCACCCTGCCCATCCTTAAACTGCCCCAGCTCCACTTCCTATGCCCCTTTGGACAATGCACCTGTGAGACTGATAGACTGGACTCTGCCATGGACATTCATCCACCATCACCCCTGACCATTTTACAACACCCTCCAATATTGAGCACTTAAATAAAAACCCTTAAATCACAAAACAATCAGGAGCCTGTCTGTGATTTCGAAATTGTGTATTAGCAATTACAGTGGCAAAATGCTATATCAAATGTAATGTCAACATACCTATGTCACACAGCTTTAGTCCATGCGGAAATAAAGCAGATGTCACACAGTGGGACCCACATCTGTGAAATCGTAAGGGAAAGTGACAACTCAGTGACCATACACTGGGTGAAAATGACAGACAGATGAGATATAGTAGAATGAAATCAGATGTAGCAGGCAGTGTTGTCTTCTTACCTGTGTCTCACTGGAAGTATTGCAGGGTCAGCGTGTTCCTGTTGTCTATGTCCTCTCCTTCTGCTTCCTCGTCTTCACTGTCCACAGGCTCCACAGCTGCCACAACACTGCCATCTGGACCATCCTCCTGCAGAAAAGGCACCTGTCGTCGAAAAGCCAAGTTGTGAAGCATACATCAGGCCATAATGATATGGCATGCCTTCTTTGGTGAGTAGAATAGGGAACCACCTGTCATATGGAGGCACCTGAACCTGGCCTTCAGGAGGCCAAAGGTCCGCTCTATAATCCTCCTAGTTCACCCATGGGCCTCATTGTAGCATTCCTCTGCCCTTGTCCTGGGATTCCGCACTGGGGTCAGTAGCCATGACAGGTTGGGGTAACCAGAGTCACCTGCAAATGTCGAGGGACAACTGTTAGACACACACTAACTCACAGGAACATCCCCAGACCCAGACAACTATTCACACTGTATTGGGTCCATGTCCTCACCTAATAGCCACACCCGGTGCCTCTGGAGTTGCCCCATCACATAAGGGATGCTGCTATTCCTCAGAATGCCAAACACACCACCTGCACATTCATTGAATGGTAACTTTTCCGGTTTCTGTACACCTGTTCACTCCTGCGTGGGGGACCAAGGCCACATGTGTCCCATCAATGGTACCTATGATGTTGGGGATATGTCCCAGGGCATAAAAATCACCTTTCACTGTAGGCAAATCCTCCACCTGAGGGAAAACGATGTAGCTCCGCATGTGTTTCAGCAGGGCAGACAACACTCTGGACAACACACTGGAAAACATAGGCTAGGACATCCCTGATGCTATGGCCACTGTAGTTTGAAATTACCCACTTGCTAGGAAATGGAGTACAGACAGCACCTGCACTTGAGGGGGGATTCCTGTGGGATGGCGGTTAGCTGACATCAGGTCTGGCTCCGACTGGGCACACAGGTCCTTGATTGTGGCACGATCAAGTCTGTAGGTGATGATCACATGTCGCTCCTCCATTGTCGACAGGTGCACCAGCGGTCTGTACACCGGAGGATGCCGCCATCTCCTCACATGCCCCAGTGGACGGTGCCTATGGAGGAGAACAGCGAGCAGAGAATCAACCAACTCTGAGGTACGTAAATACAGCTTACTCTGAAAATATTAGCAAATTTACATATGCCTGTATGAGTGTTTAGGCAAGGCCTAGATATGTGTGACGCAGTCTAAAATAATGCCATGTGGGCCCATGAAATGGCGGCTGCCTGACCTGTAAAGAGGGACAAGGGGATATGAGGTAACTGCGCTGGCGTTGTACACCGTTGCGGTAGGCGGTCGAAGACCGCGGTGCAATCCTGCATTGGTTAACATTGGACCCTATGGGTCCCAGGAGCAAATGACGATGTACACTGGCGGTGACGGTACGCACCGCCGCGGACGTGACCGCCATTTTCTCTCAGTTCAATCACTTGATACCTGATCTTCGACAGGAGAGGACCTACACTGCAAGTGCTGCTGTGACCTCAGTCTGGAAGAGACAATGGCTCGTGTGTCTGGGGAAAAGGCCCCTGCCTTCAGCACAGAGGAGTTGGAGAAACTCGTGGATGGGATCCTCCCCCAGTACACACTACTCTACGGTCCTCCAGACAAACAGGTAAGTACACTGTGAGCATGCTGTATGGGCAATGCCTGTGTGGAGTGGTGTGGATGAAAGATAGGGGGGGTGAGAATGAGGCGTGCATGAAACGATGGTGAGTGAATGTGCGTCATGGCAAGAGTAGGGATGCAGGCCAATGACTGTGACGGTGCGGATGGTAATAACTTCTATTTTTCCCCTGTACTATTCCTGTAGGTCAGCGCCCACCAGAAGAATGACATTTGGCATGCCATCGCCAAGGAAGTGCAGACCCTGGGAGTCTACCACAGACGGAGCACCCACTGCCGGAAAAGTTGGGAGGACATTCACTGCTGGAGCAAGAAGACGGCCGATGCCCAGCTGGGGATGGCCTCCCAATGTGGGAGGGGTGCCAGTCGCACCATGACCCCCCTGATGTTCAGGATCCTGGCTGTGGCATACCCAGAGTTGGATGGGCGCTTGAGGGCATCACAGCAGCCACAAGGGGGAGAATACACTCTCATTCTGCTGATTCAGCGTGCATTGTAGGTGTCTGGGTGGGGGAGGTGGGCTGTGGGTTCCCCTAGGCCAGGGCGAGTTTAGTAGGCAAGGACCCTTCTTAAGGCAGGCTCTGTGGCACCCCACCCCACCTGTGTACAGCGCCAACTACACCTAGTCAGACTCCTGTGACATCCATGTGTGCAGCAATTGGGCATAGCCTTGTGACCCATGTCCCTGGGATTGAATAGGGAACTCCAAGTGTGCGGCGTAGTGCAGGGGGCTTCTGTGTCTGTAGTGTCCGCCAACGGTAGCGGTATTGCATTCACTCAACATGTCTTTCTTCTGTGTCCCCCCCCCCTTTTTGTGGTCTCCCTGTTCTTGTGTGCATTAGCATCATCAGGCAGAGGAGCAGTGGCACCGGAGCAGGAGCGAGCTGCATCCCACATGGCCCTGGAGGGCAACACTACGGAGTCGGAATTCACCAGTGGGACGGAGGGCGAGGGGAGCTCCACGGCGGGGACAGGAGCTGACACCTGCGATACGGACTCCTCCTCTGATGGGAGCTCCCTTGCGGTGGCGGGCCCATCTGTTCCCCACGCATCTACAGGTACAGCCGCCACCCCCCCTACCAGCACCGCCCTCCCAGCAGCCCCTCAGCGTGTGTCCCGTGCCCACTCACCCAGGAGGGTGGGCATCTCCTTCGCCCCAGGCACCTCAGCCCCTGCCCCTGTCACCCCTGCTGCCCTCAGCGAGGAGGCCATTGACCTCCTCAGGTCCCTCACTGTTGGGCAGTATACCATTTTGAATGCCATCCAGGGTGTAGAGAGGCAGTTGCAACAAACCAATGCATACCTGGAGGGCATTCACTCTGGTCAGGCAGCCCATCATCGAGCTTTTCAGACTCTGACCTCAGCACTGATGACAACCATTGTCCCTGTCTCTAGTCTCCCACCTCCAAATTCCTCGACCCAGACCCAAACCCCTGTACCTCAGCCTATCCCAAGCACACCATCAAACCAGCATGCACACACCTCAACACACAAGGGAAGCTCTGGCAAACATAAGCACCACACATCCCACAGGCACTCACGCAAGCATCAGACACATGCAGACACACCAACATCTACTGCCTCCACTGTGTCCCCCTCCTCCTCGTCTCCCTCCTCCCTCCCTGTCTCGTCTCCACTCACACCTGCATGCACTACATCCTCAGCCACTACGTCCATCACCAGCACCACCACACCCCGCTCACGTGCAGTCACCACCCCCACTACCATTCACACGTCCCCTGTGTCCTCTCCCAGTGTGTCTGTGAGGCCACCTCCCAAGGTACACAAACGCAGCCACACACCCACTCAACAGCCATCCACCTCATGACAGCCTCCAGCCCATGCACCTTCACCCAAAGTCACCAAACGTACACCTCCTACAACCACTACCTCTTCCTCCACTCCCAAACCCCCTCCAGCTACCTGTCCCAGTGTTCCTAAGAAACTTTTCCTGTCCAACCTTGACCTCTTTCCCTCACCTCCCCCACCCCTTCAGTCTCCTAGGGCCCGACTCTCCAGGTCCCAACCCACCAGCCCAGCCACAACATCGGCGGGACCAGTGGTGCCAGTAGTAACCAGCTTCTGGAGTGCGCCAGGCAGCAGGCAGCCAGTGTTGCAAGGAGCCAGAGCACGGACAGTCCCCCACCTGTAAAGCATGAAAAGTTGTCCAGTGCCCGGCAGGAGAGGGGAAAGAAATCAGCCACCAAAGCCGCTCCCAGGGGTACAGTTGGGAGTGTGGAGACAGCTGCACCACGATCCAAGGTGGGGAAGGGGCACAGTAAAAATGGCAAGTCTGGGAATATCTGCACGGCGGACAAGACCGCCAACAGCCCCGCTGCCTAGGACACCGCCGCCACCAGCTCTGCTGCCCAGGACACTGCCACCACCAGCCCCGCTGCCCAGGACACCGCCGCCAGCACCACCGCAGGCCAGTGAGCACCAATGATTCCAACGATACTGAGGCCGCCACGGGCAGGATGAAGCACTCTGGACACAAGGCCCCCTCCCGAACCAGTGGAGAAAGTCATCCACTACCGCAGCCCTTGGCAGGATGAAGCGCTCTGGGCACAAAGCCCCCTACAGAACCAGTGGAGTATCACATACACTACCTCTGTCCTTGGCAGGATGAAGCACTCTGGGCACAAAGCCCCCTCCAGTAACCAGTGAAGAATGTTATCCACTTGAGAGACTGTGGCTTTGCACTCCCCAGGATGCGGCAATGGGCAACCCACCCACTGGAGAGACTTGAGAGACTGTGGCTTTGTACTCCCCAGGATGCAGCAGTGGGCAACCCACCCACTGGAGAGACTTGAGAGACTGTGGCTTTGCACTCCCCAGGATGCGGCAATGGGCAACCCACCCACTGGAGAGACTTGAGAGACTGTGGCTTTGCACTCCCCAGGATTGAACAGTGGGCAAACCACCTACTGTAGAGACTTGAGAGACTGTGGCTTTGCACTCCCCAGGATTGAACAGTGGGCAAACCACCCACTGTAGAGACTTGAGAGACTGTGGCTTTGCACTCCCCAGGATTGAACAGTGGGCATGTTGCCCCCTTGTGGATCTGGCATCGTGCACTCATCCAGCTGAGGTGCCACCCCTTACCTTTCCCCTGAGGTGCCTGTTTTATTTCTATCTGATGCCCCAGCAGTGTTCTCTCTGTCTTGTTCGGGTATTGAGTGTGGGCCTCTCCCATGCCTTTTGGGCCCAGTGGTCTACAGACTATGATAGTGGAATACCTTGGACTTGTATTCTTGGTGGATATATTTGTTTATAGTGTGAATATCTTTATATATGTATATATTTTTGATTACTGTCTTACAATCATTCGACTCATTTCCTTTTGTCCTTGCATTCTTCCAGGGGGGATTAGGGGGTGTAACTGTAATGTGTCATGATGTATTAGTGTGTGTGTTGTCGTGGGTGAGGGTGGGGGTGGGAGTGTTGCATGTTGCGTGTGTGTGTCACTGTTTTTTCACTCCCCCTACCCTGTGTCGTAGGTGCAGTACTCACCGTGGTCTTCGCCACCGGCGTTCATGCTCCTGGTAGAGGAGCAGGAAGATAAAGGCTGGAAGAATCTGAAATTCCGGTTCCATGGCGTCCTGGTTCCTCGTGGGATGTGTAGAGGTGAGCGTTTCCGCTTCCAAGTCCTGTTTCTGCCGTGTTTTTGTTTGCGGTGAATCTGCCCCGGAAAAGGTGGCGGATTGGGCTGTTGTAATTCTGTGGGCGGTACATTGTCTTCCGCCTGTCTGTTGGTGGTTACCGCTGCAGTGTTTATTTGTACCGCCTTGGTGGTCAGAGTGTTAAAGTGTCTGTCTATGTTGGCGGTTTCCGTCACGGCCCTAATCCCATTTTTTATTCCGACGGCCTGTTGGCGGTTTTACCGCCGCTTGAACACCGACCGCTAGGGTTGTAATGACCACCAAAGTCTCTCAGAATAGCAAAGGATGGCAAAGTAATGCGTCGGTGGAATGTCCGGTAATGTCTGATTTCTCCTTGGGTCACGCCGTTATATCTAAGTAGTCGAACAAGCCTGTAATTTCCCATTAGGCAATTTTTGGTGGATCGTTATCTCTGTCCAATAATCCGTCACACACCTTACTAGAATTTACACCTAAGACACTTCTCATGCAGTTGATTGGCTCCTGTGATTGACGTCTTCAACGGGTGGAATGTCAGGTAAGAAAAGTTACACTTGTCAGTCCAGTCAGTAGTTCCATTGTCTTCCCCTTGTCCAGGCAACCTTGCACCTGTTGCGAATTACACTGTTGCATTCGGCAAGAATGTCTCCTTGAGCAAGTCGGGTCTCATGAGAAAGAATTTACTACCACTACACACACATCTCTAATTTCTGGAAAAGTACAGCTTTGTGTCCTTCAGGAAAGCAGCACATTGCATGTTAGAAAACACAGTTAATATGAGACCAGGCAGCTAGGCCCAGACCCTTGCTAACTAAGGCCTAGTGAGTAATTTAGCATAACCCTAATACATAACTCTTAATGCTAATACAAAGTCATACATTAGTAACTTGTTAATTCATTATTTGTCAGTTTCATTAATCACAGTATACATTGGTGGCCACTCCCCGTGGGCACATTTCAAACGCGTGCATTGGTACTACATTAACACATTTTATTCGATTTCATTAGACATTACATTGCAAGCTTTTCATGTTAATATTGATTATAAAAGTCACACTCCAACAATCCCTCCTCTGATGACTCTTGTCATCACACAAACCTTTTCTCTACAATTTATCATTTTCAAAATTCTCTCATTTCAGTTTCTTCCCTCAACTTTGCCCCTTCTAATTTTGCTCTGAACATTTTCTCCCTTTTCTTTTCTTCCCTCCTCTTATTATTTTTTGCCATTTTCAATTGAATTCTTTTACTAATTTTCCATTACAGCCATAATCCAAATAAGCAAGCTAAAACAATCAATATTCCCTGTATTATTTTTGCCAATATCCCATGCCAAATATTACTAAACCAACTTCCCACTTTAGCAAGTCCCTTTCCAACCTTTTCCCAAACTCCAGGTTCTTTTAGCTCCTTCAAATCTGAATCTGAACTATCTTATTTTAGGTTAATAAGCATACTTCTAATCTCATTACTATTATCAGGTATATAGGCAAAACAATGTCGCTCATTAAGCACTTTACAAACTCCGCCATCTTTTGCTAAAAGAATGTCTAAAGCAAGCCTGTTTTGAAGAGTCATAGCCCTCTCCACAGCAAGTTCAGTATCCATCAGGAGTATAGCTCCTATAAAATTTGTCAGCATGTTATCCACAATAGTAGACAACTTCCGGATCTTTATGGAGTTCAGGATAACTCCCACTAAGGAATTATTGCTCCAAATATGTCTCCTACTACACCAGCAGCACTCTCTCTCCTTTGTCTAGTACGATGTAATTCAGACAATTTCGGAAACCTTTTCAAGTCCTCTAATTGATATATCTTCAGGGAAACTATCCTCAAATAACATGTCCCATACCATCCCTTTGGAAGACGGTAATAAGCATTAAATCCATATATATAATAGATCCCAGGGATCGCTGGATCCTGTCCATTTAACATGAATGTCCATTTACTCTGAAACAAAAACACATGCTTACATTCACTCGTTCCCACAAACACATTACCATAATATGACTTTGGTCGTGTTATCCAAAGCTTGCCTAGATGTAGTGCATCTAAAGCTAATTTCCCTTGTTCCCTAACTGCACTGTAACTCTCACTATTTACAAAAGCTCGCTGCTGCAATCCTTTCTCCAACTTTCCCTTCAATGATCTTCTTCTATCTTCCGTGTGATCTAAAAAGCTTTTCTCTACAGATGTAAGCAAACATGTCAGATTATTGCAGTGTGCATAAGATGTACTAATTGCTAATGTTGCTTCAAAGAACCCCTTAACTAATTTTATGTTATAGTATTGCGCTACACTATTTAAATCCTCTAAGATAGGCACATAAGAAAACACAAGATCATTGTTAGAATAAAAGTACTGTATCTCTTCCTGGTTATAGAATTGTGTTAGTAACAAACTACAGCTTATACCATACGTTAAAGGCAAACTATGGTAGGTAACTCCCTCTTGTACTGAAACAGGAATTTGTGTACACACATAACAATCTTTTGCATCCATAGTGTCAACATACTCTATCAGCAGGCAATAGAAAACATTAGTTGATAGTTCCCCTTTTGCATTAGTTCCCTCATGCAAAAATATTGTGTCCTGCTCGAACCTCTCCAGAGCTGTTAGTGTAGCAGCGGTCTCAGGAATTGTAGCATTGTTAGTTTCACTCTTATCCAACAATGGCATTCCCAAAATCAGAACTATAATGGATATCACGTGCACAACGCCCAAAGCAACACCCAAACATTTACAATGCCTACTCCTCCTATTATCATCTCTAGTGTTAGCCATGATCTGTAAAGAATCAGAAAGTGAAGTATTATAAGTTCAAACAACCACCAACAGAGGATGGTTAAAGCTTTTTTTTCTCTCTTTTTTTCTTCAGCAAGTTAAAGCAAGCGAAAGTCTTTCTTCAGCAAATATTTACAGCTTTCACATTCACTCCCAGGATCCTTGTCAATTCCAGTTAGCAGCTTGTCAAAATCAGTTTTTTTCAAAAGACAATTCAGGTTAACAATGTCACATCCGATAATTTATCAGTCTCTTTTCTCAGTTTTAATGCCCACACAGTGTCACTTAGCCAGACTCAGGTACCATAGTATTGACCTGGGACTTCTCGATCAAAACAGAATGCCAAGAACTCTTGTTGCCACTCAGCTGACATTGCATATGCCCATTCAGGACCTGCGTACCTTCTGTTTGCTACTCTCTTCCTTGTCAACTTGCGGTCACCTTGCAACTCTCCTTCATTTATATCTTCTTTCCTTGTTGTATCAACTTCTTCCTCTATTGCATCATCGACAACCACTCGTTCTTTTGTCACTTGCAATTCTGGCCACTTATCTCCTTTCAGTGTCTGTCTGGTCTATGATCTTCCTTGTGGCAGCTCGTCGCCCTCTTCTGACTCTATGGTGCTTTCTCTTGATGGACCTGCAATTTGCTCAGGAGGAGTCTGGACACTTTGACTCTCTTCCGCCTCAACTCCTTCGCCTTCTGGGTCTGTCAGGGGCTCTACTTCAATACTGCATCCGTCTGCTTCTGGGAGAACCTCTCTCTGGGTCGATCCTCCTGGCACCTCAGTTGAGATAGGCTCACAGTCACCCCTCTGGGTCTCTTTTCTTATTTGAGTGACCAAGCCATCCCCAAAGGGCTCTCCTTCTTTCTCAGTTCCCCTTTGATTACTCTCCCCGGCCCTGAGACTTCCTAGTCTGTAGCTGTTATTTTCGACAATTCAATTTCCTCATCAGTTGACACGTCACCTTTTTGTGTGACTGGCATGGATGCAGTTTGGAATTCCCGCACATTTCACAGCAGTAGGTGTGGTCAGTATTACTTGATACGGCCCCTTCCAACGTGGCTCCAAACACGACTTCCTCACGTGTTTCTTAATGACAACCCACTCACCAGCTTTCAGGTAGTGACCTGGATCACTTATCGGTGGCAGTGTGGTGGCTTCCACCTGGTGAGACGCCAGCCAGACTCTTGCAGTAGTCCAATACCATATCATCCGTGATAGTCACAAGCGCATTTGCAGGCACTGCGGGCAGTCTCATAGCTCGGCCCATGAGAATTTCATGAGGAGACAGTCCTGTTTTCTTGTTAGGTGTGTTTCTCATTGACATTAGCACTAAGGGCAATGCATCAGGCCATTTCACATTTGTAGCTGCACACATTTTTGCCATTCTTGACTTCAGGGTCCTGTTCATCTGCTCCACTAGTCCTGATGCTTCAGGGCGGTAACTACGATGCAACTTCTGCTCAATGTTCAATGCTGCAACAATAGCTTAACCACCTTTTGTTGAAGTGACTTCCCCTATCTGATTCTAAATAGATCGGAAACCCGAAACGTGGAATCAATTACCTAAGCAGCAGCTTCGCTACTGTGAGACTGTCATTTCTGCATGTAGGGTAAGCTTCAATCCAGTGACTAAAGACACACACAATCACCAACACGTATCTCAGCCCTCCACACACAGGCATCTCAATAAATTCCAATTGCATTCTGCTAAATGGACCTCCTGCTCTCCCAATGTGGCTAAAATTCACCACTGTCCCCTTTCCCACTTTTAGCTGCTGACAGATTATACAGTGATGACATACTGCCTCTGCTGCCTGCCTAAACTTAGGATTGAACCAGTCAATCTTGAACAATCGAGTCATGGCATCTCTCCCAATGTGAGCCTGTCCGTGGTAGTATCTGGCATTTGCAACAATAAACTATTTGGCAGGACCATCTGACCCTCCTCAGAAACCCAAATTTCATCAGATCTTTGGACACATTTCAGTTTTGACCAAAGTCATTTTTCTTCCTTGTCAGCATTATTTTGCAATGTTTTTAATTCTTCCAAAGTATCAAAATTTTCAATGCAAACCTTGTACATATATTTTCTTCTTCTGACATCAGTTCCCACTTTTTTTTAACAATATACACTTCAATGCGCAAAATCTTGCGACTTGACCGCATATCCATTTTCTAGTGAGATGTAATCCTGTGTCTTTTGATGTGCACTGCATTTCACCACTGCAATTTATTCAGGTAACTGCATTGCATAAAGTAATTCCCTTATTCTGTTGCCATTTTTTACTGGTGAACCGGTAGAGGTCAGGAAACCTCTTTCGACCAAAATTGACTAAAATCATGAACAATTCCAAATCTATATTGGCTATCCATATAGATAGTGACTCTCAGTCTAGCAGATTAATGGCACACTCTAGTAAGAGCTACCAATTCTGCTACTTGTGCAGAATACACTCCTCGAAGCCAAGAAGCTTCTAAAGTACCTGTAATCGTGCACACAGCATATCCTGCTCTCAGTGTTCCTGTACCATCTCTGAGACATGACCCATTGACAAAGGCAATTTGGTAATTTTCTTCCAAATGTGTATCTCTGATATCAGGTCTGGGTTTCATGCACAATTCAGTTACCTTAAGACAATCATGATCAATGTCTTCTTCCTTTTCTATTTCAACAGTATCACTTGGAAGCAATGTTGCCAGGTTCAGCACTGTACATCTTTTCAATGTTACATTTGGAGTGTTGTGTAGCCATTTAAGTTATAGCTCCATGCACATTATTTTAACATACTAGGTCGTTGTGCACTTTAACCTATATATATTTCATTCAGCTTCATCTTATTATTGTTACAATAACCATTTTTACGGTCTTATTATATTTTCCGTTTATCTAACTGTTTTTGCCTAGGCCAGCACTCAGTTCTCAAACAAGCACTCAGTTCTCAAACAAGACATTCTTGATCACTCTGTGCTTCTTCCAAGGCTACAGTGCGGTACATTGCCGGTGAACTTGGTAGACGTTTAGTCTCCAACATTCATAGAAAAGACACATCCTTACGTAGGGACATTTTCTCAGAACATCAGCTCTGTATTATAAAAACACTTCCTTGTCCCTTACACGTTAGAGGGAGATTCCAGCCAGAGAACCACGACTGTATGCTGATTGCTGAATGCTTTGCTACAGATGCTAACGCAGACTGCAGGCCTTTGCTCAGGTATGGGGGTTGATGTCTTACCAGGGGAACCTGAAGGGCAGAATTAGAGCTTAACATGCTGTTCTCTATCATAGCCTAGGTAGGAGCTAGTCCATTGATTATAGTTGCAATATGTTAGCATTGTTTTTATGCTTCACTCTTCTAGTCACAATTGTAATATTGTCATGCTGTGTCGTCCTGGTTATTGCAGCTCACGCTTTTCTATCTATGATGCAGTTGTTTTATTAAACTCATTATTGAAACAAATTACTGCTTCTGTTTGTCATTTATATATGAGACTAAATGTAACTGACAGAAACGGATGAGACCTGAGTAACCACGACTTCCCTCAGAAGCCAAGTATGTCATGTGCTCGACTGCCCAGTCATCCCTATCCTTGGGTAGAGATGAGGCACTGCTAGTTAGCCGGAGCAAAACTCAGATTGGAGCGTCAGGTGTCCCTCACAGTGGGTTAGACTTAGTCTCCCACACCGTGGGCGATTCTGCCAATCAAAATCCAGTAGTCTCATTAGAATAATGAGAGCCTACATGACAGGAGCACCTAGAATGCTTGTCTCATACCTTGTCAGTCTGGCACCAGTCAAATACTGCGTTTTCATCCTTGTAAGTAAGATCTCAACAGAGTGAGGTGCCATTACCGTCAAAAGGTGTCCCATCACCAGTCCCTCACACTGTGACAGGCTTTGACCAACTGCGGCAACCGCGCACAAACAACCTGGTAAGGCTTCTGCGACTGGGTCCAAGGTAGCTGAAAAATAGGCTACTGGGCGATAAGCACCTCCATGGACCTGTGTCAAGACAGACAAAGAACAAGCATCACGTTCATGACAAAACAATATGAATGGCTTCATGTAATCAGGCATTCCCATTACTTGAGCTCTGCACAAACTCTCTCTCAACTCAGTGAACATCTTCTTCTGATCCTGATCTAAGGTAATGGGATCTGTAACCTCTTTATGTGTCAGCTGCTGTAATGGTTTGGCAATCTCAGCAATTTTGGAATCCACTGACGACAATAACCTACCATTCCCAGAAACATTCTGACATCTCTCTGTGAAGTTGGAGGACTTCTCTGCAGTATCATTGTAATCCTTTCTCTGGAAATTCTCCTTGACCCTTTCTCAATTTGGTGTGCCAGGTATTTCACTGACTTCTGACAGTACTGCAATTTCAAAGGTGATACTTTATGTCCAAATCTTTCCAAATGGTTCAACAGGGCAATCGAGTCGTACTCACACTCGTTCCTTGTTTTGGATGCAATCAGTAAGTCATCAATGTACTGCACCAGAGTTGATTGGTACGGTAGTTTGAATGTTTCCAGATTCTTTTTCAAGATCTGGTTGAAAAGAGACGGTGACTCCGTGTATCCTTGAGGAAGCCTGCACCAGCTGTAGACTCTGCCTAGGAATTTGAAACTAAAAGAAACTGGCTATCCTCATGAAGAGGCACAGAAAAAAAAGCTTGTGACAAATCAACCACTGTGAACCAATCTGCATCGCATGGAATCTGAAACAATATTACTGCTGGGTTCGGCACTACAGGACAACACTTGACCACCAGGTCATTCACTTTTCGCAAATCTTGCCCAATTTGTACTTTCCCAAAGGGCTTCTTCAAGACCACTGTCGGTGAATTACATGGACTGCTCAACACTTCCTTTAAAATCCCTTGTTTCAGAAAATCTCCAATTTTCTGTGCCACTTTCATCAGAACATCCTGTGCCATGTTATATTGTGGAGCTGCGGAAACACTACATTTGGCTTCAATGTGATCTTAATCGGCTCCACTCACTTGATCAAACCCACTTCTTTACCCGTCAGGTCCCACACATTTTCCTGTACTGTTCCCTGCAAGTCTGCATGCAATTATTTCACAGTAAACATCAGGAAAAACTCAATCAATGGGTACTCTTCATTAATGGTTTAATTCTCAGTTTCAGGAGCTTGTTCTTTCTCATCATCACTATTTGTCTGAACCTCTATTCCAACAGTTGAACAACTAATCGAACATCTGGTCTTACAAAACAAGTCCCTTCCCAGTAGAGATACTGGACTTGAGTCACAAACTACAAACTTATGTAGTCCCTGGAGGTTGCCAATCTCAACCTGCACTGGATCTGTGATTGGATTTATCAATTGTCTGTTTGCTACCCCCACAACCTGAACCGTCCTGCCTGAAAGTGGTACCATCCCCTTTCCTTTCTCAAAAGGTCCTCTCTGATCTACCTCTAGGGATGCTGCAAGCATGCATGGCTCCTCATCCGAACTCTCACACATCCATTCGTTGTTTATTTTATTCTCACTATGTAATGGGAATTGGTGCACTGTGTCACTACTTCTGTTTTGTCTCTGACCTGTGACCTGCTGATTAAGCATCATCTGTTGCTGTTCCATCGGGGCTTGAGGTATCTGCAGTTGCTGTCTAGGTACCATAGGAATCTGCTGCTGTATTGGTTGCAACTGTGTCAATTGTGCACGAGGCATTTGCATCTGCTGCATGAGTTGAAAATTCTGCACTTGATTCACGTTATTCTGAAAATTCGGATTAAGTCCTCTCATTCTAGGGACTTTTACAGTTTGAAATGTATCAACATCACCACTTTGCTGAACAACACCATCCTGCACCATTATTGGACACTCCTGTTTCCGGTGTCCCACGTTTCAGCAAAGAGGACACAGTAACATCTTTTTCATCCCTTGCACATCATTCTGAACCAGTACAGTATTCAAATCCGGACCACAATTCACATTGATTCCACGACCCCTACCTCTCATCTGAGGTTGGAACATAACAGTTTCCTGCTGCTGCGGTATCTGTTGCACTAAAGCTCCCTGCACATCATTTTGAGCTGCCTTAATCTGCATCACCATCGCTTTCTCCTTCAACTTTTTCTGCTTCAACTCAATCTCATCACTACAGTATTTCGCATACTGCAATACCCCATCAATCGGTTTTGCTTGCCAACAAATCAAATGACTCTTAATCATCTGACCTATTTCAGGTCTCAAACCTTCCACAAACCTGAACACAAAGTGCAGCATGTCTTTTGGCTCAATCGCTTCCTTACCACTGTACTCCTTGAACGCCTTCAACAATCTCTCATAGTAAGTATCTATCGACTCCTTTACCTACTCCACTGTCCTCTCAATTCTCTGCCAATCAATATTTTTAGGTGAAATTACTCTTGCTAGTATCATCTTTCTCTTCTGACTCATCTTCCTCTGTGATAGCAGGAAACAACTTAACACCATGCAATGTCGCTATTCTCCACTTCTTCTGTTCCCAATCCCATCATGCCTCTGCTAAAGACTTCTTACCTTCTTACCTTCCTTATTCTCCTCTGGAATTTCATTGCTTGCTGTTGCCTTGCTATAAGCTCCCAAACTGCTTATGCCTCAAACTGTGCTGGTCTCGGAAGTGGCTTTGTCTCATATAATGTAATTTGCAATTGATCCAAAATACTCAAATTAAACGTTCCATGCTCTGGAAACGCTGAAGCTCCCTGTTTCTCTGTCAATTTGCACCACTGTTTTAACCAAAGACTTGGCCCGACACCTCGCTCCTCCATCCTAATAAATGCCAGAGAATTTTCCTGTGGGGTAGGCTCCCCCACTGTCACCTTAATGTAACTATCGCCCTTCATGGCACTCCTCAACGCTTTGAAAAACGTCATCTTTTCTATCTTTTATATATTCGATTCAATAATGAAATGACTTTTACTCCCAAGATTCCCTTCACCCGCGTTCTCAACCAATTGCCTCTCACGGACGGCTGCCAATCTGCTCGTGACTCTTCTCACTAACCAACCTAACCCAGCACGGCCCACTCTGACATCACACTCACACACTGCGGCTGACAAAGTCTTGCGGCTTGTCCTCCTAATCTTCAACTCACACATAACTAATGCAAAAATATTGCGAGCACTAACCAAAAAAAACAATAACCAAAAACAAACCTGCTGGTTTACTACAGGAAGGTACACAATTGCTTCAGAGACCTTATGGATTTTCACTGATGGCCCTTTTGCTCATGCAGCTATTCCTCTTTCTCAGTCTCCCACATTTGCAAGCAAAATTGACCTGCAAATTTCACTCTGATCAATAGGTCTGTCCTGGTGCGCATAGGACTCGCCAAATTTCAGTCTAAATTTTCTCTTATTCACTTAACTTACACACCGACTTGTTGACCACGCCCGATCAACCTACTAAACCAGACAGATTACAACATATAACCAAGTGTCTCCTACACTTGTTAATATACTCCAGAGTTTTAGACCATGCAGGGTCCATACATCACCAACAATCACGTAGACAATTTTTTTGCACAAAGTGCCACACACATATGAAGTTCAACGACTTCCCTACTCTCATATTGCGGAGTACGCACACTCCTACTAAACTTCGACTGGAGTACGCAGACTCCCTACTTTTCCTCACATACATCACAATTCACCTGCGATCTGCATGAGCCTTTGCAAGCACAAACTACCACTTTCACACTATCACAAAGACGCTGAGAACACACCCACCTTTACTAGCGGGACCCAGGATCTGGGAAAGTCATTTCTGGGCTGAAGGGGACATTATCTTTGCTACAATTGCCATTTCAGAAAAACAAAATTCAAATCACATGAAATGAATAACTAACCCTAATTTAAACTACCACCATAACCATCGGTCACCACATAACTAGTTCTCCAAGTAAACTGACCATCAAGCTGCTACCAAAAACTGCTAGTGTGCCTTGTCCTTAGTAAGTAAACTTACAAGGGGACGCATATAGGTCGATGAATCTTTTGATTCGCATGGAGTATCCTAGCTATGTACTAATAGATGACCATCAATAATCAATACACAAATCAATAATCAGTAAGCAAAACATTAATCATCAGTGAAATACGTCAACATCTCATGAATAACCAAAACTCAATTATACGTTTTATCAATTTTATTTCCCTATTTGTTACAATACTAAGTCATAGGATTAATTCAAACTTTATTCAATTCACTCAAGATTAATTAATTGCTGACCACCAATAACATAACCTAATCAGTACTTGAGAAAACATGTGTTTTAATGCCTCAACATAAGCCAACAAAGAAGAATATGTTAACATGAATAGCAGAGTTCAGCACATCAGTCCATCAATCATTTGTCACCGTATACGTCAACGTCTCAGGAACACTACCTAACCCAGATTAGCACTGGCATGTGGGACTTCATGCAAAAACAGTTCAGAACATGAATTTTGAAAATCATCTAGCTAGGAGAAAAACTATAAAACAGTGCAGTTGGTACCTAGAGAGAAAAGGCACAAAAGTAAATCAGTCACATTGTCATAGCTACCCATCCACGGTATGGATCAGCAACAAAGTCAGTCTTCATTTTCAGATCATCAATCGATCAGCAACACTTCAGGCTCTCAAGAGCTTGAGCCCAATGACAGAATCTCGAATCTCTTCTCCCCCAATATCGCATCAGTTTCGGAACAAGTTCTGAAGATTTTACCCTCTGTCACAGCATTATATTAGAGTTACCCAGTCTATCCCCTAAAACCTAATTGGACAGTTAGTCACCATATGTGATGCTAGCCAATGACTTTTATTTTACAAATCTATGAATTCTAATATTTCGTCGTTCTCAGGGTGTCTATTGGTTCACTGTACGATGTCCTCATCATTCGGCTCATCAGGTATCGAAAATGTTGCATCTTCTTCTCCAGTCAGTGTCTCTATTGTTCGAGTCCTGGGAAAGTACATCTTGTCTGCTTTACACTGAATTGGTTACATGCTCTAGGCCCTCATCTCCTGTCCGTCGGTTCATTGCAGAATATTCTAGCTAAGCAAATTTTATTAACACAAGGGGTTCAGGGGTCAGTTCAACGCATCAGCTCTTCTACATTGCATGATTATTGAGCTCCTGCATGAGGCCTGGCAAAACTAAGCCACAACTTGGGCTAAGTTAACTCTACAATATAATGCAAAACATACGTTCTATAGCTCAATATGACATATTACTACATTATCATTACACATTTTCAATATTCCACGCATTTTTTATGATTTTAGTATAACTCATGCAAGTTGTTAGCCACTCTTCGTGGGCACATTTTCAAGCGTGCACATTAATTTTCAACATTACTTTTCTCTACATTTTATTATTATTCAAAATGCATAAACACGCATTCATAATTTTAATTAACATATCTGCATCAGCACAGTCAATATCCGACTGTAAGCTTAGGAGCTTTGTACAGGTATGCAAAGATAGTACATGACCTGGCACTAGGTCATGAGGGAAATTACTAATCCTTCTGCCAAAGCCATAACTACAAGGCTGATAACAGAATAGACATAGGCATTAGGTAGAGTTTAGTCTATTTTTACAGATAGTAGAGATGCGTAATATAAACTATTTTGGGTCATTCTAATTTTCATCCTATATTATGGCTGCAGATATTGCAATAATTTTCGTCATTCGGATCCGCAAGGTTAGTGTGCTAATTGTACATAACAAATAAACAATTATTATAAAACATCACTGTTGTGTGCGTCTGCTGCATTCGGAGTCTTGCCCTTGCAGAATTAAGACTATCATTGCTATGTTGATAAAGATTTTAAAATATTTTCAGAAGAAGACAATGATAAATGGACAAGATAATTTGAAATATATGTGGGTGTTGAATATAGCTGTAAAATTGGAAGAATTGAACGTGAAAGCAAGGAAAGTGGAAATTTTCTAAATGAATGCAATGAATGTATTTTTAAAGTTAATGTGTAAGTCATTAGAAAATTCAAATGTCCTGTAATTAATAAATTGCTGCTTGCCTTCCTTAGGTTTCTTCATTAGCTTTGAGGCGGGGGTTGACTGATGACAGTCAGCAGGGGGATGAATGTTCCTGATAGAGTGTGTAAATGATAAGAACTAGAAAACGGGAAAGATTCCCCATGAGATTGGTACACTCACGAAAACAACTCATTGTATTCCTATTCAAAGAATTAACCATCTCATTGACCTCCCAATTAAATGCAAAATTACTCTAAAATACTCCCATCCTCCATTGCTGCGCTCAAGGGCAAGTCTCACCCTAGACACAATGAATTTCTTGTAACTTTGGCATGGCATTGGCTTTCTCCCAACTACATCACGCTAACATTTTAAGCCACCTTATCGATAGCCTCTTCCTTAGCAATGGCTACAGATTTTAGGAATTCGAATAGGACATTTATTATAACACCTTCTTCCTAAGGAGAATATTGGAAAATATTGGAAACCCCCCTTTATACTTCATACACGTCGCCACATTGTTCCATTCAAAACACATTCGGTCCCAATCTGTGCCTGAAGTATAATAACTTATGAATGTACAATTGCTTATGAAATAAAAATAATGCACACTTCTTTGTGGACTGCAAAACGATTTTAATAAAGTTAATCACATCATCAGCATTCAAGTGCACATAAATTTGAATTGTTTCCCCATTATAAAGTGCTTGCCTGTAAATTATTGCCGGCAAAGTCATTTTCAAGTTAATGCGCGAGTCATTAGAAAAAACAAAGGGCATTTTCATTAATTAGGTGCAGCTTGCCTTCTGCACATTTTATCATTACCTTTGTGGCCAGGAATCCGTTTACTGCTTAAATTTATTGGCGAGTAGGATTCAGCAACACTGTTTGTTCGGAAGGCGTCCCGTACCTGGTGGAATAAATTAATTAAGTTCGAATGAATAGAAATGCAGCCACCGTCTAAGATTAGTCATTGTGGCTCTCTGAACTCAATATGCACAGCACACTTGAAAACCCTAGTGATGATCACAGTTTATTGGCTTGCGTCCTGCTGCATGCGTAGTTTAGGATTAGTGAGCTTGGCTTTAGATCATGGTGTCAAAAGTGAGTGAAAATGGTTCCAACTCAACCCAGAATACCCTGAGTGCAGAGGACATGGTGTTTTTTTCCAGTTGCTGTTGGTTGAAATAACAGCAGGGAAGGCTTCCCGTCTTTATTCATTTTTTTAAATTCAGATCTTTTCCAAAAACCTTTTTCTTTACTATTGTATGAAATTATTAGTGCAGAATAAGGACATTTTGTAACTCGTGTGATGTAATTCTGTGAAACAAACATCTTATATATGGGAATAAGCACCCCCTATTGTACAATATAAGGATATTGCAAGTCACGAGAAGTTCCATGAAAATATAGAGGAATGAGGCCAAAGGCTGAGTTCCTTTATAAGGTTATGGAACTCTCACATGTCTTGCAATATCCTTATCATATACATCAAGGGGTACTTTATTCCCCATAATGCTTGGTCACACCTCCACGTTTCCCACAACCCACTTAATTACTTGGTGTGTAGCTTTCTCATATGAAAGAGAAAGCAGGTCTGAGAATCATAAAAAAAAAAAAAAAAAGAATTGCATTATCTTGGACCCTTAGAAACATGTTGTCAGGATACTTCAATTCGATTTCCTCAGAAGCAGAAGATAACTCCTCAGTCCTGACCCGAGCTACTCACAACGAATTTTAATCCTTCGTGCTGAGTACCCCGGAGGGGGAAAGGGGAATGGGATTGTAGAGAGACTGCCACAGAGATGATGAACGTCAGTACTCAGTCTGCCTCTTCACGTCTAAGATTGGATGCAGCACCTGCAAGAGTCACAGTCGCAATTACTAGGGACATACAACATCAGTTTTACACTTTCTACTCTTAACACTTAGGGGGTGATTCTGACCGCGGCGGACGGCGGTCGCCGCCCGCCAAGCGGTTCCCGCCGAAAGACCGCTCCGCGGTCAAAAGACCGCACCGGTCATTCTGGCTTTCCCACTGGGCTGGCGGGCGACCGCCGAAAGTCCGCCCGCCAGCCCAGCGGGAAACACCCTTCCCACGAGGAAGCCGGCTCAGAATGGAGCCGGAGGAGTGGGAAGGTGCGACGGGTGCAGTTGCACCCGTCGCGAATTTCAGTGTCTGCAAAGCAGACACTGAAATTCTTTGTGGGGCCCTCTTACGGGGGCCCCTGCAGTGCCCATGCCATTGGCATGGGCACTGCAGGGGCCCCCAGGGACCCCACGACACCCCATACCGCCATCCTGTTCCTGGCGGGTGAGCCGCCAGGAACAGGATGGCGGTATGGGCTGTCAGAATCCCCATGGCGGATTCCCATGGGCAGCGGAAAGTCGGCGGTACACCGCCGGCTTTCCGCTTCTGCCCGCGGCTGTACCGCCGCAGTCAGAATGCCCGGCGGAGCACCGCCAGCCTGTTGGCGGTGCTACCGCCAACCTCCGCCATGGCGGTAATTACTGCCAGGGTCAGAATGACCCCCTTAATTCTCTTTAATTCTATTATTTCTTCACTCACGCTGAGTTCTCTGTAGCCTTGCTTCTCTCTATGAATGATAAGCTCTTCTTAAAAATGCTTATTACTGATTCTGGAAGAACTTCTCAACCTTTGTTAGAGATTGGTTTTATGTTGCTATAAATATAGTCGGTGATAATGCGTTCTCCAAGTCAGCTGATGTTAGTTGGTTTCTACTTTACATTAGAGAGTTCAATTACGTTTATTGCATTGGTAATTCTTGCTTGTGAAAGTTTGTTTCTCCTGTCTTATTTTGACTTCTGTCAATACTTGTATTTGTAAATGCTTGTTTATTAAAGTTCGTTTCTTCTTTCTTACTTCTACATCTGTTGATAACTTGTATTTGTAAATGCTTGTTTATTAAAGTTAGTTTCTCCTTTCTTACTTCGACATCTGTCGATAACTTGTATTTGTAAATGCTTGTTTATTAAAGTTTGTTTCTCTTTTAAACTCTACTTTGGTTTATTACCGTTGCATTTGTAAATGCTTACTTGTTAACATTAATTTCTCTGTTAAACTCGGCCTTCGTTTATAACCTTGGTATTTGTAAATACTTGCTTGTTAAAGTTCGTTTTTCTTTTGACTTTGGTATCTTAAACAGGAACCTTGTAAACATAAGGTTTATTCATACATTAAACTCTGTAGCCTTGCCAAACCTCCACTGGAACGGTCTTCTATCAAACTCCTCGAATAAACCTTGACAATATTTATCATGTTTTCTGTAAAATAGTCTTCAAGGGTAATTTTACTTCACAGGAGTTTCTGCTCTGAAGCGCGCTCTCTCTCCACACAGCTGATTCCTGTCAGACCTCAGTTGAAGTGCGAAGCTTCCAGCTGGTGAGCTCGTAACCTAGCAACCATCCGATTGCAAGACTAGAACTGTAACTAACCTTCAGGACTCACGACAGCCACCATGAATCTTCTCTTCTTGATTCTTCCTTTGAAATAAGCGCAAGATTACTCTGCAAACCTTCTTCCAGTTTGGGCTTTGCTGTCTCCACTGAGGATATCTCTTTGCGTTTCTCAAGCATTTCTTTGATTTGATTTGTCAAGTTTGTGTGTTCATGACACTTGTAGAAAGATTCCACCTTTTCTATAATTACCTAATGTGTGCAATTCAATAAACATGTTGCCATAAGTATCAACTTTCTGCTTCTCACTGTACATCTAGGTATACAAAGCAGAAGAATAAAAAAACATGTTTTTGTTTTGTTTCTTTAAACAGCTACTTTAATGATTTATTCTCCATGAGCTGACCTGCCCTAGCTGATGGCTCTGTCAGCAGGCATTGTGATGTCAGAACTCAACTGTAATAAGCTACTACAGCTGAGTGGTTCAATAAATGTTTAATAGGAGACTGGTGTTACAAGTCACTTACTATAAAGAAATCAGAGATAGATTTATATACAGGGATTGCAGAATCCAGTGCGTTATAAAAATTTATTGTGCATCTAATAGCGGAAGTAACAGCCATTGAAAATGCCAGTGGGTTTTGGCGCATTGAAAAGATGTTCATCACATTCAATCAATCAATCAATCAAGGATTTATAGAGTGCACTAATCACCCGTTGGGGTCTCAAGGTGCTAGGGGGGAGCTACTGGTCGTAGAGCCATGTCTTGAGGCATTTCCTGAATGTCAAGAGGTCTTGGGTCAGGCAAAGGTGGAGCTGTAGAGAGTTCCAGGTCTTGGCGGCTAGGTGAGAGAAGGATCTTCCTCCGGTGGTGGTGCCATGGATGCGGGGGATGGAGGCGAGGGCGTAGCTGGCAGAGAGAAGATTGAGGGTGGGGGTGTGGAAGGTGAGTCTGTCATTGATGTAGGCTGGGCCTGTGTCGTGGAGGGCCTTGTGTGCGTGGATGAGTAGTTTGAAGGTGATCCTCTTTGATACTGGTAGCCAGTGAAGGTGTCTGAGGTGGGGGGAAATGTGGTCGCGGCGTGGCATGTCCAGAATGAGGCGGGTGGATGCGTTCTGGATTCTTTGCATCTTTGTTAGGAGTTTTGTTATTCCTGCATATAGGGCGTTTCCGTAGTCCAATTGGGTGCTGACCGGGCCGTGGGTGACAGTTTTCTTGGTTTCGACGGGAATCCACTTGAAGTTTTTGCGGAGCATGCAGAGAGTGTTGTAGCAGGAGTGAGTGTGGAGTCCAAGATGAAGCCTAGGTTGCGTGCATGGGTGGTGGGTAAGGGTGCGGTTCCTAGTGAGGTGGGCCACCAGGAGTCATTCCAAGCTGGGGGGTTGGTGCCAAAGATGAGGATTTGAAATTACAGAAGCAGAAGAAGATGGGCAGTTTTTTTACCACATACAGTGAAGCTTGCACTCCTGCTGCCAATTGCAGAACTAGATCAGATGTTATTTATGTCTGTTGAACCCTTTTCATTGTGCAAAAAACAAAATGATTGCCTGTATTGGGAATGTGGTGCGATAGGGCAGCACAATGACCTGAATGCTGGGGTGAGAGGCAGAGGCAAACAGAGGTCCAAATGGAGCAGGAGGTAAAGGACCAAGAGCAATGTAGGGTAAAGTGTAAAGTGCAAGGTTCAGGGGAGGGAGCAGAACAGATTTAAGGTGGAGAAGCACCATATGGCCTGGAGAGAGAAAAAGTGCAGGTTCAAATGCGGCATGAGAAGAGCAGGATTAAGGTGATATGGAGCACTGCTGAGAGCAGAGCATGGCCACTGAGAGGAGAGAACGCATAATGTGCAGAGGTGGGGAGTAACACAGGATCCATGGGCCTGACAGGGTCAGTTGGTAGCACTGCAGATTTTAGGATGAGGGCTGAGGTATCCAAGTGGGATCACTGCAGAATGCAGTGCTTGATTTGTAAATTAATAACTGCAGTGCCTGAAGCCCTTCTCAGAAGAATGAGGGTAGTGCTATTTTATATTGGCTCGCTGAATACCACCAAGGCTGCATTAATTGAATACTAGACATTCTCTGCTCCCTAATCTCACTCTGGCAAGTTCCTGCTGTCTCCCTTTGTGACAGTTTTTTTCTGTCTTTTTCTTTCGCCTTCTTTCACCTTTGTGTGTTTTCAACTTCACCTTTGTGTGTTTTCCCACAGTTCTAGTCCCCCAATGGGCTTTACCAGCTACCACCAGCTCAAATTAAGCACTGGTCTGCGGACAGGAGCCTGGGATGTGGATGAAGCGGCCCAGGATCCAGCAAGAACAGCACATGGTAAGGAGAAGGTGCGAAGGGCTGAGGGTGGAAAAGATCAGGAATTAAAAAAAAAGCAGTGAAGGTTCCAGAGCTTTGCTCAAGAAGCTATTGACTAAGCATTAGCAGTGAAATGTTACTTAAACAGGGAATCCAGGCAGAACAAATACAAGCATTTTTGCAGGATCCTCACACGAGAAGCGTATCTTTAACATAAAAGTTTATTAATCAGTAAAGTCAGCACTGACGTTCCAAGTGGCTGTCCAAGGCTCCGACAGTCAGCAAATGCCGTGAACCATCAAACCGCCTTTGGAACACCAGTACAAGAACAAAGGCAAACATTTCAATTGGCATAACATAACACGCACAACATCTGTTATTAACTCTCATCATAACACATCTTCCCCTCGACAATTGAAACAAGAATGTTACACCTTAAACTCACATATACATATAAAGCATTTCAAAATCCATTAAATACTTGGGCTTACTAACATTCCTTTTAGGTCTGACTATCTGTAAGAAGCTGGCTCTGTATATACTATACCAAAATGAGATATACTGTGCACAGAGTCCAGGGGTTCCCCCAGAGGCTTGACAGAGGCAACAATAGATAATACTATGCTCTATTTGTGGTAGTGTGGTTGAGCAGTTAGGTTTATCAGGAGGTAGTATTAAGCATTTCTTGTACACACAGAAGCAATAGAAGAAACACACACTCCATGATTTAATGCCAGACCAATAGGATTTTATATAGAAAAATATATTTTTGTTACTTTATTACTAGAACCACGGGATTCAGTTCAGAAGTAAATACTGTTGCAGGCCATTACTTACAATGTAACTTTGTTTCACTTTAGTCAAGTAAACAGTTTTTAAATAAACAGAGAATATCTATTTTGAAAGTGGACACTGCATTTGCAGAACAGTTCCTGAGGGAAGAAAATAAAGTACAGTTTTAGAGGTAAGTACATGACTTACAGTTCCAGTCTCTGGGTTATAGGTAGTCCACCCTTCAGGATTCAAGTCAACCCCAAACAACCACCATCAGCAACATGGGGCCGGCAGGGTGGAGAGGTCAAAGTTGAACGTGGGCTCCTATGGAGACAGCGGGTACTTGGAATTCGGTCTGCCAGCAGGAAAGTACCCGTGGCTCGGAGGGCAGACCAGGGAGGATTAGAGGAGCACTGGATGGGCCCCAAGTAGGCAGCAATCCCACACCCTCAGCGGCACTGGGGTGGCCGGGTGCAAACAAGGCATCTGGTTTCCAATGAAACTCTATGAGGGGAACCCGGGGGTCACTCAGGCGCTGCAGGCGAGGTCTTGGGGGGGGGTCTCAGACACACCACTGGTTGGACAGGGAAGAGGGCTGCCTGTTGATCGTCGCTTCACCGGATGTCGATTTCTTCAAGGCCTGGGGGCTCCGGGTGCAGTGGGTCCTTTGGCGTTGGTTTTCTTTGTCCGGGGCAGTCGCGTTCAGGGGGGTCCTCAGGATTCCCTCTGCAGGCGTTGTCATGTGGGGAATGGAGAGATTAACCCCACTTGGGCATTTGGTCGCCATTACCTGGGGGTCCTCTCTGGTCGGTTGGGCCACCTGGACTCAAGCCATGAGGGCTGCTGTCCACTGGAGTTCTTGATCCTCTGTGATGCAGGCAGTCCTCTGGAGGTTTTTCAGGGATCACTGGACCTGCAGGATGCGTCAATTTTCTTCTGCAAGTTCTTTGAAGCAGGAGACAGACCAGTAGGGCTGGGGCCAAGTCAATTGTTGTCTCCCTTCTTTCTCTGCTGGGGTTTCCGCTAAGCAGTCCTTCTTCTTCTTGTGAGGTCATCAGGAATCTGACTAACTTGGTTCAGGGAGCCCTTAAATACAAGAATTAGAGGTGTTTTTAGGGTTAGAGGGCAGTAGCCAATGGCTACTGTCCCTGAGGGTGGCTATACCCTCCTTGTGCCCACTCCCTCGGGGGGGGGCACATCCCTATCCCTATTGGTCCTACTCCTCCAAAGCAAGATGAAGGATTTCTCAAGGTGTGGGTCACTTCAGCTCTGGACACCTTAGGGGTGGTCCTGGCTGAGGGGGTGACTCCTCCTTGTTCTTCTCTTTATCCCTCTGGACCTGCTGTCAAAAGTGGGGGCTTCTCCAGGGGGCGGGCATCTCTACTAGTTGGAGTGCCCTGGAGGCATTGTAACACCAGGCCTGAGCCTCAGAGGCTCACCGCCAGGTGTTACAGTTCCTGCAGGGGGGAGGTGTGAAGCAGCACCTCCACTCAGTGCAGACTTTGTTTCTGGCCCCAGAGAGCACAAAGTCTCTCACCCCAGGGGGTCAGAAACTCCTCTTTCAGTGGCAGGCTGGCACAATCTGCTATGGCAGTGTGCATGTGTTCGATGAGGGGTCCCTTAGGGTGGCACAACACATGCTGCAGCCCTTAGGGACCTTCCTTGGTCACAGGGCCCTTGGTACCACTGGTACGTTTTACAAGGGACTTATCTGTGTGCCAGAGGTATGCCAATTGTGGAAACAATGGTACATTTTTAGTGAAAGAACACTGGTGCTGGGGCCTGGTTAGCAGGATGCCAACACACTCTCAGTCAAGTCAGTATCAATATCAGGTAAAAAGTGGTGGGGTAACTGCAACAAGGAGCCATTTTCCTACACTATCCTTTCCTTAAACCTTCTATTGTTACCAACTGCTTCATTATGAATCTGTACATTTTGTATACTAATTTTCCCAGATAATTCTTGAAAGTTTGCATTCAGTCTGTCAACAACTTCTGCACTAGAACCCTCCCCATGACCAGAATTTTGGACATGGTCTCTCTCTTGTATCCTTGGGTTCCCATTAATATTGAAATTTTCACCTTGTCCTCCACATTGTTCACTAACCTCTTCACCGGGTGTACAACTGGCAGAATGATCTAAATTAGTGCCCATCTCAAACATATATCCTTCTTTGCTATTACTATACATCTTTACTTTCCTTCCAACATTCCCAAGATCCATGCCCCCACCAGTTACTTTAGCAACATCTCTTTTATTCCACCATTTACCATTCTCCACCTTTACAGCATGTTTTTCTAAATTGTTTTTATTGGTTTTGTGATATAAACCTTATACATACATACAATGCATGTCAGCAATGTTGCATACAGTATTTCGACATCGGCATGGATTGTACTGAGGTCAAACCATTAAAAAATAGTATAAATTACCAGCATTTTGTACCTTATTAACTCTAAGCCTGGAGTTCGAAACATTTTCTATTCATGAGCCCCGTCCGACTCATCAACTTGCGTATTCGTATAGGCACTCCCAGGGATTGTAGGTCCCAACCAGTTGATTCCTATCTGGCGTCAGTGCGTCTTTCACCCCTCAATTATCCCTCCCCTTCAGAATCCTCCCTTGATATAGTGTCCTCCTGAGGGATCCTTCCCAGTAAATGAGCCCAGAGCTGAACGGCTGGATTTGCCCTTCTGTCTGCACATGACATATTCATTTGGATCTCCTCAGCTACCCCCATTTCAGCACATCCCTGAGCCAGTCTGTGAACATTGGTGCTGTGCGCTCATTCAGTCGATGGCCACTCTCCTGTTGGCCAGCAACAGCGCAAGCTGGATTATTCTACAATGGACATTCCAGAATGTAACATATTTTTCTAATCCCTGCAACACACTGTCCACATTTTGTAGAGCAGTGATTTGTGCTTGTTAATTTTTAGACCCGAAACCTCACCAAAGTCTTCCAATAACTGCACCAAGATAGGAATCGACACCTCAGGCGATCATATGTAGACCAATGTGTCATCAGCGTAGAGCGAGATCATATGGGCCGTACCTCCTATTTCAATATCCCACAGTGCCAGTTCTGCCATCTGCAACAGTGCAAGTGGCTCTATCGCCAAGGCAAACAACACGGGTGACAGGGTGAACCCCTGTCTAGTGCCTCTCTCCACCCGCCAGGCATCCGAGGTCCCACCTGAATGCAATCCGAGGGGTCCGTCTATAAGAGGCTTATCCAGGAGCAGAAGACAGGACCAAACCCCATACGTCACAGGACCACCCCAGGAAAGGACCACTCAACCGTATCAAATGCCTTTTCAAAGTCCAGAGATACCAACGCATACTCTCCACCCCGTTCAATCTTCTCATGGAGTATATGCGCCAGCCTGCGAAGACTGTGCATGGTACTGCATGCCGGCATAAAACCACATTGGCCCTCATGCACTAAGACCTGGATCACCCCAGTCAGGCGTGTTGCTAGTAGTTTGGAGACTATTTTAAGATCTGTGATTAACATTGTGAGAGGCCTATATGTAGCAGGATCCAGTACATCCCACCCTGGCTTCGGTATCAGGCATATCATCCCTTCCCCCATAGTCTGCAAGAAGACCCCGATCCGGCGCGCCTCATGGAAGACATCTAGCAGTTTGCCTCCCAATTTGGTCACAAAGGCTTTCTAGAGCTCTGCCGGGAAGCCGTCACTTCCTAGCGCTTTGGAAGCTCTGAGTGCTTTCATTGCATCGGTCACTTCTTTCAGGGATATGTACACCTCAAGGCCCTGAGCCACTTCCCCATTCAGATGAGGCAGTTTCGCCTGTGACAGAGATCCCTCCAACCGAGCTTCTTCAACCTGCGGTCCCCCCTCATACAATGCCTTAAAGTATTCCTGCAGCACCATTAAAATGTCACATCTCTGGGACAGGAGCTGTCCCCGCCCACTACGGATAGCTAAAATGGGGGTCACCTCCCTCTCCCTGCGAAGCAACCATGCCAGAAGTCTGCCTGATTTATCTACTTCTCTATAGAGCTTCTGACGATTTGCCTTAAGTCCAGTTTTTTCCAGTGTGTTCCAGTGCATGTGAATCATCCTGTGGGTGGCTAATATCTTGTCATGTATTTCTGCTGTGTGTGGTACTGTCCGCTGTAGCTCCGCTAATCGGTCCTCTTGTTTTGTCAGGTCTGCATTTTGGCATACATCTCTAATTTTGCCAATGCGTTCCCCTCTTACAACTGCCTTAAGGGCCTCTAGTGAGTTATAGCCTCTCCCAGGCCTGATCTGCAGACTGTGTCACTCAGCAGGTCCGATGGCATATGCCAGGGTTTCACTCCTCATGACTGCATGCTCCTTGCCAGTGTCAGCAGGACAGGGGAGTGGTCTGATAGATATCATTTCAAATGTTTTAAAGTTCCTTTTTTAACATTAGCCAAACCCTTCGGTAGGAAACAATCCAATCTGCTAAATGAATTATGGGTATCTGATCTCTATGTGTATTCCCTGCGCACCAGATGTAGCAGGCACCACCCGTCTATCAGTCCCAGATTGTCCATTGCACCTTGTAACGTTCCAGTCATATGAGGTTTGGTGCCAGCCCTGGGAGGGTCACAATCCCAGTCTCCATCGAGTATAGAATTAAAGTCCCCAGCCCATATCATGAGCACCCACGCGCTGTCCATTATGAGGTCCTGTAGTCTCACAAAGAACCCTCTATCATCAGTGTTCGGGGCATATGAGTTCAGGAGTGTAAGATCCATCCCATTCAGCAAACCCTGCAGTAGGACTTACGTTCCCTCCACATCTGCTTCACTATATGTAAATAAACGGTACCCGAGGGGCTACCCAGATTAGTACCCCTCTGGGATATGTAGAATACGAGGCTGCGTATAGCTGACCCCTCCATTTCTTACCCACTTTCTGTACCTCCTCTGTTCTCAGATGTGTCTCCTGTGGGCATGTAATCTGAATCTTGTGTCTTTTTTGAGAAAGGCATGTACTCTGTACCATTTAGTATAGCCCCGGAGCCCTCTGACGTTCCATGTTATTATATGTTTCTGCCATACATCCAATGCTACTCTTCTTCCATTGATTCCGTCACCCCTACAGCAGACCCTAAACCCTAGAGCCAA
Source organism: Pleurodeles waltl (assembly GCF_031143425.1). Taxonomy (NCBI): domain Eukaryota; kingdom Metazoa; phylum Chordata; class Amphibia; order Caudata; family Salamandridae; genus Pleurodeles; species Pleurodeles waltl. Next base: position 526,046,481 of record NC_090442.1, read on the forward strand.
ACACGCCGCAGTTACATGACATGCATTACAACATAAACAAGTGAAATCTCGAACACAGTTAGTAACTTCAAACAATCCACCATCCCCATACATACAGTATAATAACAACATTTCTACTGCAAATGCAATAAATTCATGCTGCCAGGACTCAGAGACTACCCACCCCTCCCAAACAAGGCCTAACAAACAATAAGAAGATTCTCCCCAACTGGCCTCTTACACTGTGTCTCAGCATTTACATTCTCTTTCTCAGATAATACATTATTGATCAGGCTGTCCACTTCAGGTTCATTAGCTAAGAACATGGCGTCTGTTACCTGCACACAGAACCATCGCCTGCGTTCAAGGCATCCACTGCCCCTTCACCCAGGGAAACCTCCCCCAAAACACTCTGGAGTTAATATGTGTCCAAAGTGATCAACACATGTCTTCTTCCACTCCGGATTCCCCCAGGGCCCGCAGCTCCTGGTTTATCGACACACCTGTAGGGGCTTCATCGCCCTGAACCGAAGCTGCCAATGCCATGGTGCCATCTGCCTGAATCTCCATTCCACCATCTTCCAACACCGTGGTTGACTGCTACGCAGGCGCTATGTGAGAACAACCCGCGCCACGGATCCCCCTCAAAGTCCATCCGTGCATCTCAGCTCTTCCCGCTTTAAACTGTTTCTTTGGTACTTTGTCCCACATTTCCAGCCACTGCCACACATCGTCCGGTGTCTCAAAAAAAAGGGGTTGTGCCGCCCACCCCGATTACCTTCAGATGGGCCGGATAAAGCAGCAGATGCCGGACACCCATATGCCTGACCTTGGCCTTAACTCACGTTTACAGCATGTTTAGATACACTCAAAATTGGGGTCTCTGGATAAAATTTTGATTCTGATCTATACCTACCCATAGGTCTCCTAATTCTTATTCTCTCTCCCACTGAAAATCGTACAACTTCCACACTTTTAAGGGTATCATACCATTTTTTGCTGGAAGCTTGCAATTTTTCCACTCTCAATTTCACCTGATCCATACTTGGAACACTTGTATTTACATTCATGTTCCTCACTACTCACATTGGAGCCAGCTCATTACAAGTCTGCCTTCCCTTCGACATTACAAAAGGGGTATAACCAGTAGTAGAATCTGGCGTATTGTGATAACACCATACTCTTTCTGCCACCACATCCTGCACCAATCTCCTTGCCACATTAGCAATCTGTATGGTTCCTTTAAACACTCTATTCACCCGCTCGACCATACCATTTCCTTGTGGACTACATAGTGCAGTAGTCAAGTGTTTAATATTCATACTTTTCAAAAACTCAACTATCAACTGTGAGACAAACTGTACTCCATTGTCTGTAACAAACAATTCAGGAATACCTTCACTATGGAACAATTCCTTTAAAAATTTGATCATGCTTCAGTATCACGTTCTCTTAAAAATGTATATGTGACCCATTTTGAATGATGGGCTGCAGCTATTCAGATGTATTTCTTGCATTCACGTAAACCTCCAATGGGTCCTATAAAATTCATCCCAATCTTTTCCCGAGGTCTCTCCGGAAACTGTAAAGGAGAGAATGGTACATTACAAGTTCTCATTCTTTTGTCTGCATGCTTACATTCCTCACAATTACTCACCAACATTTGAATTTCCCTGTCCGTCCCAGGCCACCAGTAATACAAACGCAAACATTTCCTGGTACCAGCTGCACCTACATATCCTTTTTGAGCTAGAGTGACCAATCTCCTTCTCAATTCACTAAGAGGATCCAAACACTATCCTCGTAACAACAATGTACCTTCCACCCCCAATTCCTCTTTTATCTTACAATATGGTTTTACTTCTTCAGCAAGTAAACCTTCTCTGGGCCATCCTTTGCAAATACATTCTAGAATACGTTTTTGACAATGATCTTTACTGGCAATTTCCTTCCGATGCTATTGTGAAATCACTTCTCCCATACAGATACCCCATCTATCATTCCAACAACTACCTCATCATCTTCAAGCCTCATTTGTTCTGTTATGCCAGTTACAGGACATCTGGACAAAAATCCGCTCTGCAGTTTCTTCCACCTGGAGCATGCTTCATCTTAATATTCAAATCATATAACTTAGACAATAATCTAGACAACCTAAGACTGGTCTTGCTAAATGTCTTATCATTCTATAAATAAACTAATGGTTTGTTATCAGTAATCATAACACTCTCGCCCCATAAAAAAGTCTCAAAATGCCAAGACCCCCCACACACTAGGGCTTCCCAATTAATGATGCTGTAATTCATCTCAGCCTTGGTTAAGAGGCCTAGAAGCAAATGCAATAGAGTAATACTCACACAGACTGAAAAATTACCTCAATTGATCTTTGTCAGTAGGTGATGGACATTTTTCAATTGCCATCACCAAATCTTCTTTGGGTAATATACCTGACTGTGAAATTTTATGTCCCAAATAATTCACTGAGTCCACCACAAACTTACATTTCTCCTTTTTTACAGTAATCCCATGTTTTATTAAAATGCCCAATACTCTATCCAATATCATTAAATGCTCTTGTCTTGACTTTGCATATATAAGTATATCATCCTGATATGCAAGCACACCACTAATATATCTCAACAGTTGATGCTTAAGCTTTTGAAACACAGATGCTGCTTAAGCTAATCCAAATGGCATCCGTAAATAAAAAAAAAGCTCCAAATGGTATAATAAATACCATCAAGGATCGAAATCTATCTGGTAGTAAGCAGCTTTAAGATCTATTGCAGAAAATATCTTAATTCTCCCTAACTGTGCTAACATATCTTGAATTTTAGGTAAAGGGAAACAATCTACTTGAATATTCTTGTTAAGGGATCTTAAATCCAGACACATCCTCAGATCATTACTTTTTTTAAGTGCCAATCCTATGGGGAATATTTTTGCACACACTGGCAAAATGACCTTGCTTTTTACATTTCAAGCATGTCTTTCCAATAGCCAGACAATTACTTGCATCGGCAACATGTAATCTGGGTTCACATTTATAACAGTTCAACATTTTGTTTGTTTTCTTGGTTTCACTCGTACTATTTACATTTTTTGACTTCAAGTTAATTGTGTTTACACTTTCCATTGGAACAACTTTCATCTTACTTAATTCTTTTGTTGCCATCACAGAGCACTCAATTCCTCTTGCTCAAGGCTCCGACAGTGAGCAACTGCTGTGAACCATCGAGCTGACTTTGGAACACCAGTACACGAACGAAGGCAAACATTCCAATTGGCATAACATTACATACACAATATGTGTTATTAACTCTTGTTAGAACAATTTTTCTTCCTCACAGAAACGGTACATCTGAGTCAGCACGAGAGCAAGGTTCCCTTTCTCAAAGATCAGACTTCTCTTCCTTCACTATCAGTGCTGCAGTAATGCAACATCCCTCCAGAGGCAGTATTCAGCTTTCAGAATGGCAGTGAAAGTAAGAGGAAGCTGCATCAGGGACACAATCAAGATATGAAGACAATGTTTCACTGTCACTGATCCCATTCATATCAGTCGAGAGATGTTGGGGGGGATGCAGGATCAGCCGTAGGGCACGGAAATTGACCTTTTGGCAAGGAGTAGGTCATAGGAAGTAAGCCAGAGCCACTCAGCAGTAATGGCACAGGGAGGAGCCTAGCCCCTGCAGCGCATAGTGGTAGGAGAAGAGATGGCAGATAGTAGGTGCTTGTGATTCAGTTATTGCCTGTTAAGAGAATTACACCAGCGATGTTGCTGTATAGCAGAGGTTAGGCTCCTCTGGACGTGGCAGAGTGGGATTAGCAGAATCAAGGAGGAGACAAAGGAGAGAGACACAGCCAGTGATGATAATGTGTCAAGACACAGGGAATAGAAAGAGTCAGACCTTGGGGCTGGAAGAGGGACAGAGTGCCAGCAATCATCCATAGATGCAGTAGGTTTGTGGCATCACTTCCAGTATTACTTCTGGCCACATCAACTTCTACATTTTGTTGTGCTTGGTAATGGTTTCCCTATAATTGCAAGAAGGCACACCAGCCATTTGCTAGAGTGGATTAACATGTTCTCACCAATCCAAATCTGTACATCACCATCCATCAATTAACATGGAGTTACTTCTTATATCAGGCACATCTCCAACTGCTGAGATGTGATGGAATGTGAATAATATGAACATAATTCACTAACTGCTTCCTTTGGAGCACATCAATTAATGAAAGATACAATCCAATAGTTTCTGGATAGTAAAGCTTAGAATGCCACTACAACAAGACTTAAAAATCACAAACAATATTTTGAAATCATTATTGTATTCTTAAATATTTTATTGGCTGGCCCAATCTACTATGGTTGAAATGTTGTTTTATGCAATACTTAATGTCGTTTATGTTAGATTACTCTGTCACATCAATTTTTGTTATATTTATGATTATGTTGTGGTTAAGTTGTTATAATTTATTAATGTTATGTTCTGCTATTTTATGATTGTTGTAAAGGACAATCATGTCCTACAAGAGGCTTCCAGGACTATCATCAGTGAAATGGAATTGCAGCAGGATAATTTGTCTACATTCAGCGCTGTTAGGAATCTGTGGTGTTACAGAAGAAGATGCAGATAGTTTTGCAATATACATTGCTAGGATGACTATTGTGCACATTTCATATCTCTCAATTCCATATAGGGCAATTCCTTATTTTACACTTGCACTGAAGCGATACTACTGATGCAGGTACCTAAGATCAAAGGCCCACTTGGAAACTGCTGACAGCTATTGCACCTCTTAGGGGTACACTAAGGGATGAGTCCCTAAATGTTTTAGGGGTCCTTCAGTGATCCCCAGTGCAGTCATAGACTGATCTTCCAGTTGTAGGGCCCCTGGCACCACTCACAATTCCAGCCAAAAGGCTGCAAAGACACAGTTCTGCAGGAATCATGCTATCATGTCTCTGTAAGTGCAGCATCCACACCAATGTCTTAAGGGAGAGGGTAGGTGTTAGCAGACCTGTGGTATCACTAGGGGGCGCCTGGTGGAGCTGGTGTCCATCCTTTATTTGTACTGGTTCTCCTTGTGCCCCACCACCAGGTAACAGAAGTAGCCATCAAAAACAGACATGTGCCTCTCAGCTTGGGAAAGGTGATGTTGTTCCATTGCACATCAAGTTTTACCTACTCTTGAATCTCCTAATAGTATGGTTTGTAGCAATGACTGACCACTTTGTAGTTCGATTGTGTGAAATTGAGAGATGTGGAAATCAGTGCCTCTCAGTGGTTCATAAAGGAGTTCACAATAAATATTCATCTAATCCTTGGCCTCTCTGCTGAGCGCATGGAGAAACGGTCAGATGTGGCAATTGTAAATGTGATTCTGTGTGAAAGTGTGTGAAGAAGCTATCAAAATATTACATAATGAAAGTTAAAGAAAAGGCAGAGCTTAAAATTTAGTGGGTGCATTGTGTCTGGATAACAGAGGGAAGGAGATGCAAGGACGTATAAGCAGTAGAGAGTGAAGAAAGGGTGCTAAAGAGGAAAGAGATGAGGTGGAAGATATGAAAATGGAGGTTGTTAGAAAGATATCAGGGGAAAAAGGTGTGTCTAACCAAGAGACCGCAGAAGAAAGTGGTGTGAGGAGAACCAGAGTGACTGAGAAACTCTGATGACCACTACCCCTTCCACAGACCAGTTAAATGTTTAATTCATAGCCTGCTTAAAAGGTTTAAATGACTTTGTATGTGTTTGTGAAATATATATATTAACTAGTGGCGGTTGCCACTAGGCAGTTATAGTTAGGACCTAGTTTCTATAGAAAAAGCATTTTTTTACTTACCTATATGTTTGGTGCGGGTTGAGGAATGTTCACAAATCTTTCCCCCAGAATTCACCAGTCACGTCTGCTTCTGTCTGGAATGTTTTGGAGTGATCTATCAAGCGGGGGCTGAGAAAAAGGGGGATCCCAAAACGTGTTTTCTCCATTCATTTACCATATGGATTTCAAACAGCCATAGCTCCGAAACCACTGAATGGAATTATACCAAATTTGACAGTAAGGTAGCTCTTGGGCCAGAAAGCAACCTTTTTGTTATTTGGTGTAAATCTATTCAGTAGTTTCAGAGGAATTAAGGAAAATCCACATTTGAATAAGTAAGGATGCAAAGGATTTGCGGCCCCTCCCGATCTCGTGCTGAGATCTGATTGGCTGCCAACACTTCAACAAGGAAGTGTTGGCAGCCATGTTGGGATTCGGCTTCAGCTGAGTACCACAAAAAAGCATTAAAAAAACAAAAGGGGCCAGGGTAGGGATACCCTGACCCCTTAGCTCTGCTGCTGGAGTCACAGACAGCCCCCTCAGGGCTAAAAATCACTTTAAAAAAAAATAATTTGCTGCAAAATCTTGATGGGGTCACAAATCTAGGGCAATAAAAAAAAACGAAGAGCAGCCTCCTGAGTTTCTTAACACCGAAGTCGTCGGGTAGGCCAAATCCCGGGGGCATTGATATTTGCAAGGTCAGAGGGGGACTAGCCCCAGAGACCACCACCCCCCTGGAGCACACAACCAATATCATGCAGGGTGGGCGTGCACCCCCCTGCTGCCCTGGGGCATACAAATATTATCATGTGGGGTGGGGGTGCGCCCCCCGCTGCCCTGGGTACCACCACCTCCCTTGGGCATTTAGTACATTAAATGTAGGGGAACCAAGCACCACCCCACCTCCCCGGGAATTCATTAAACTGTGTGTGGGAGGCCCCTGCTGCCCCGGGGACGGCCACCTATCCGGGGCACTGAAGAAAAACAATGCGGGGTTTGCGCAGACCCCCAACCCCCACAGCCCTGGGAACCACAGACTCTCAGAGGCATTTAGTACATTTTGTATGGGAGGGCAGTCTGGTCCCTGAGCCCTGGGGACTGCCACCTCCGTGGAGCACAAGAGTAATTTAATGCAGGAGTGGTGCCAGGACACCTCATAACCCCGGGGACCACCACATCCCCAGGGCTATACCAAAAGAGTGAAGGGAGTGTGTTTCAGACCCCCCGAAGCCCTAGGAACCACTGCCTTTCCAGGGCTATCCACACATGGCCCCCCTTGTGGAGACACTGATGGCCCGGGGGATCAACACTCCCCAGGGCTGGCGCTTGCTATGTCCTGGGGTGCCCACCCCCAGGACACAGCTGTTTGCCTTTGCTTGGTGGGAGCTTTGACAACAGTTGACATTCTGTCCAGCAGTTTGGGCTGTAGTCATGTTCAAAACTCCTACGGGAATCAACATGGGAAAAGCATGTTTTTTTACCTGCCCCCCTTTTTCTCAGCCCCCACTAAACTGATCACCCCAAAACCTCCAGAGAGCAACAAGAATGACCAGGAACACTTTTTTCTGAAACCCTTGGGAAGTTTCATCAAACCGTGGCAAAGATATAGGCAAGTCAAAAAATGTTTTTTCTTTAGAAACATGGTTCTAATTATAACTACCTAGGGGCAACTGCGTGCCCCCATCATGCACAGTTTTTTTCATCAAAAATATATGAAAAACCTACTAGCAGTTGCCAGTAGGTAGTTATAGTTAGAACCTAGTTTCCATTGAAAAAGTGTTTTTGACTTGGCTCTATCTTTAGCACGGTTTGATGAATCTTCACGAAAATTCCTAAAACCAATGTGTGCCCAAGAGTCCTGTTGTGCATAGAAAGTTTTGGGCTGATCCATGAAGCAGGGGCTGAGAAAAAGGGGGGCCAAAAAAGCGTGCTTCACATTTTAGTTTCCATAGGGGTTTTGAACACAACTACATCCCAAACTGTTGGATGGAATTACACCAAATTTGGCAGAAAGGTAGCTTTAGGTTCGCCGATCATGCTTTTTCTTATTTGGTGTGAATCTGTTCATTAGTTTGTGAGCTAATAGAGGGAAAATAGATCTGTATATATAGGGCAGAGGATCCAGGGAGATCTCTTGTTGAGATCTGATTGGCTGCCAAACCTTCAACCAGAAAGAGGTGAGAAGGGGCTCCTACCCTGAGGCCCTAGCTTTGGTCCAATGATTAAGGGAGCCCTTGGAACCCCCAGGGAACACCACCTCCACCAGTCACCATTAATGCAGTATGTGGGAGGCTGCGGGCCCTCCTTATGCCCTGGGGACCACCACCTCCCTGGCTCTGCATAATACAAATTTGTTGGGGTGGTGCACTGATCCCCCTCGCCCCAGGGACCACCTCCTCCTCAGTGTAACATTACCAATTAGGGAGGGGGTCTGCATGGACCCCCCAGCCCCGGGGACCACCACTTCCTCAGGACAAAACAGAGAATAAGAAAGAAGAAGGGGGCCCCCTCCTGGAGCCATTAATCACACTGGGGACCACCGCCCCTAGGGCCAGCTCTTCCTACCTCCCAAGATGCCCACCTTTAGGAGGCAGCTGTTTGTTTTGGCTTGGTGGGAGCTATAACAACTCCAGCCGAGCAAAAATAAACATAACTCTGCCCCAGCAAGCAGGAGAGTTAAAACTGCCCCCGCTTGCTGGGAGCTGCATTTTGAGCAGCTCCCTGAGTGCGGGAGCAATGCTGGCCCCCACAGGAGGCAGGGAGCCGGCTGGGACTGCAGGAGTCTTGAGGCTCCCCCAACAGTTCCCATCAAACACTTCTGTGTGCCCTGGGTGAAGCCAGGGCACCCAGAAAAACATGGCTAAAATTGGCCTATGGTGTCCCCCCCTCCTAGTTTCAATCATAAAAATGGGCCTGGGAGGGTGGTGGTCCCAGGGGGGTCCGCGCACCCCCTAAATATTTTACATTTGTTGTCCCTGGAGGATGGTGACCCCTGGGGCTGGGGCATCTGTGTGACCCTAAAAATATTTAGTTGGTAGCCTTGGGCAGGTGGTGGTGCCCAGGGCACATAGGGGTCCGCTTGGTCCCACTTATATTTATTTAATGTTGCCTCTGGAAGGTGATGGCCCCCAGAGCCCAGTGAGGGGTCTACGCAGCCCCCTAAAAATGATGGTATATTGCCCTAGGGAGATGGTAATCTTGAGAGGGGAACTATTTTTAATTTGTTGCCTCATGGAGGTGGTGGTCCCTGTGGCCTGGGGGTCCGCGTGTCCCCCAACATTTATTTTTAGGTAGCCCTGTGGGGGTGGTGGTAGCCAGGTCCCGGGGGGGCGTGTGGACCCCAACAATTTTTGTTAGGTAGTCCTGGGGAGATGCTGGTCCCTGGGACCAATGGGGGCCTATATGGCTCCCCTAAATATATATATTTAATGTTGCCTCCTTTAAACTTCAAACCCTGCACCGAGCATGGCCTTCTGAAATGCATGGCGTGGGGTTGGTGGCTTATAGGGTGCAAGCCACAGGGACTTGTGGTAAGCCAGGCTCTGCGGCCAACCCATGCTGTGCATGGCCTAAGGCTGTGCTTGGCGTGGGGTTTGAAGTGTAAAAGGGATTTACCGAAGGTCCATGTCTCAGGCCCTGCGCCCAACCACCCCCACCCTCAACCAAAGGTGTGGCACAGGGTGGTGTGGTTATAGAGGGTTGGCCACAGATAAGCATTGCTCTGCTGCCAACAAAGCCATAGAAATTCAACAGTAAGAGTTATTTCAAGTAACTATTAGGGGTGTACGGTGAACTCCAATTTGTGGCACTCTGCGCTCCGATTGGAGCGCAGAGTTTGGCTAAAAAATCCTCTAACCCCGGAGCGGAGGTCACCACACTAGTGTTATGGGCCAAAAAGCGCAAGCGCAGATTGTCTGCTCTTGCACTGGATGGTCCATAACTAGTCTGCACTCCAGTTATGGGCCACACAGCGCAAGCGCAGACAATCTCTGCTTGCGCTGTGTGGCACGTAACTGAGCTGCACTTTATTATGCTACTTTGTCAGCATGAAGCTGCTGCTGCTGAGGGGCTGCACCCGCACCAGTTCCGGATCCAGGCCTCCCTCCTTTCACTGTCTTCAGCAGCCCGGGGGGGGGCAGAGAGAGCAGAGTGTCAGGCCACTAGCATCAGGGACCTGGGACGCAGACAGCATTGACTTGAGACAGGTAAAGCTTGTTTCGGCTCATTTCACTTTCTCTTCTGTGTGCACACGTGGGCTATCAGTGGGCATGGACAGTATGGCCAAATGGTGGGTATTTGCTTAGAAAAAAGGAAATGTACAGTCAGAGCTCCACTTGAAAATAACCTGTCTCCCTAGTGGCCCTGGGAAAGGAAGTGGTGTTATGGGGTATGGATCTGAGGCTGCAGGGAGAGCTGGAGACCGGGGAGCATCAGTTGTTAAGTAGAAGTGTGGCAGCCCCTGCCAGATGTGTGTGGCCTGAGAGAGTGTCCTAGATCCCAGTGACAAGCAAGGCCAGGCACTTTGTAAAAAACAAAAAATACCAGGCTGCTGGTGGTGAGATGGTTTGCTGCTGAGTGTTGGGCCCTCAAGAAAGGGCAGTCTGAGGCTGTGTATAAGTGCAGAGGACGCGATTGCAAGACTGGTGCAAGACTCAGGGTGTGCTTGGCCCTCCGTAGCAAGTTTGTGAAGGATGGGACTTGATGAAAGGAAGTGTGCAGGTGGAGACTTGCACCTGATCTCGGAAGTGCTAAGCAGGGTTGGGCCACCCAACCCTGCTTTTCACTTCCGAGATCAGGCGCATAAGCCAGGTGTCAGTACTCCACACACGGAACTCCATGGAATTCTGCGGAGTAGAACTTCATGAGCTCTGCCTGGGCCTAGTAACTATAACTCGTACCCTAAGGTAACTATAACACGTGTCCTTGCCATGCACTGCTAATTACCCCATATATTACATCAGTCATGACACCTTCTGTGTCATCATTCAAATTATCACTGCAACTTTTGCAATAAAAATATTGGTAAGGAAACTGTGCATGGAATGTACCTAACCATAACTTGTTTCCCGCCATGCATTATGTACACAAAGCACTGTGTAGACGCAGCAGAGCTGTGCACAGGTCACTATTAAACATCCATGATGCACCTCATAAACACCCTCTGCACACATTGTAGAAGTAAAATGGCAGCCGCCTGTCCAGCATGCTCAGGAAAGATGGAAGTGAGCGAATTCCACTGGCATAAGACGTCATGGCAGTAGGCGGTCACAATTGCAATCGCCGTCAACTCCTCATTGGTTAACATGGTTGCCTATGGGAGACATGAACCAGTGGCGATCACCACTGGCGGTGATAGTGATGTCCGCGGCGGCCGTGACCGCCATTTCATGTGCTCATGTTCACTTGACTCCTGGCACTTGTGCTGAGTATACCTCCACTGCGTGTGCTGCTGTGTTCTGCCACTGGAAGCCAAGATTCCACGTGCTGCAGGAGATAAGGCCTCAGCCTTCTCACAGGAGGAACTTGAGAAGCTTGTGGAGGGTGTCCTACCCCTGTATGCCGAGCTGTATGAGGCACCAGGGCAGCAGGTGAGTGCACAATGATTAAACTATCTGTGGGTGGGACGAATGTGAATGGGGGCCTTGTGACAAGGATAAGTGACTTGTGGAAGGAGCTGGCTGAGGGCTGTGAGGACAACTGGAAGGTTGAAATGTGCATATGTTCAGGCGATTTGTTGTACCCAATGCAGTCCCTAAGATGCCACGCTACATGACTGTCTCTTTTTCTCCGTGTTATCCATGCAGGTGAGCGTCTATCAAAAGAAGGGGATCTGGCGTGCCATCGCCAAGCAAGTGCGGTGCCTGGGGATCCATGCCCGGCAGAGCACCCACTGCAGGAAGTGGTGGGAGGACCTGCGAAGCTGGGCAAGGAAGACCGGTGAGGCCCTGCTGGGGACGTCCTCCCAACGAGGGAGGGGTGCCCGTTGGACCCTGACCCCCCCCCTTTTGTCCCGCATTTTGGCAGTGGCATACCCTGAGGTGGATGGGTGCTTGAGGGCAGCACAGCAGCCAGAAGGGGGTGAGTTCACATTCGTACTTTGGTTATGTGGTGAGTGATAGGTGCAGCCTGTGCAGTGTGTGAAGGCTGTGGAATATGTGGAATATGTGCTATGTAGCTACTGTATGTCTAGGCTTGGGACACATTGATGCCAGATGTGCTACATACATGTGTTCATATGCTGTGCAGGATGTGAGTTGGGGGTGACTGTACTGCTAAGTGACATTGATGACAGGGCAACTGTGTGGTACATGAGCAGGGTCTTAGATGTGGACAGGGTTTCTGCTTCTGGAGGTCACACCCATTGTACTCCCAACTATCCAATCAGTGTTGCTGGGGCCAAATCCCTATCTGCTGTCTGCTGGCATGTGGTGTATGTGTAGTCTGCGAAGTTTGAGGTTTCACATCATACAGCTATATGTGCTTGGGTTATATGGCTGCGAAAGCATGCCTCCAAATGCCCGTAGAGTATACAGTTTGGGTCTAGTGATCATATAGAGCCATAAGCCAATGGGGTGGGTCAGACATGTGTTGAGGGTATGGCTTTCATCCTGTAAAGGATTGAATGTGTGTCAGCTTGTGTGAAACTCATGTGCATGACTGAGGTGGCACGCATGGCTGTCATTGCAGTGGCATGTGTGTGTGTGAAGGCATAGCATGTAATGATATGGCACCGGAGTATGCTGTAGTGACATGTATGTGGCTGTTGTGCTGGCATTGACCACTTGTTCCCTGTTTCTCTTTCTCCCTCCCTGTCTCTCACTGTCCCACCCTCCCTCCCTCTGCTCCTCTGTCTTAGCGTCAGCTTGCAAAGGAGAAAGGTCACCGCCAAATGGGGAAGCTGCATCCCACAGGACCCAGGAGGCTGATACCAGCAGAGCCAAGGGGACCAGTGGGATGGAGGGCGAGTGGAGCACCATGGGGGAGACAGGAACATCTACAGCATAAACTGATTCTTCTTCCAATGGTGACTCCCTGGTGGTGGCAGAACCTTCAGGCCCTATGCCTGCACCATCCTTTTCTGCCACCCCCCTTACCAGCACCGCCCTCCCTGTAGCTCCCAACCCAGTTGCCCGTTCCCAGCTCACCCAGGTGGGTGGGCATCTCCTTTGCCGCAGGCAACTCTGCCCCTGCCCCAGTCAGCTCTGCTGCCCTCAGTGAGGAGGCTATTGACCTCCTGAGGTCCATCTCTGTTGGGCAGAAAACCATTGTGAATGCCATCCGGGGACTGGCATCCCAGATGCAACAGTGAAATGCATTCCTGGAAGGCATTCACGGTGCCCTGTCTGCCCTTCAGAGATCGTTTCAGGCTCTGTAGCTACTGTATGTCTAGGCTTGGGACACATTGATGCCAGATGTGCTACATACATGTGTTCATATGCTGTGCAGGATGTGAGTTGGGGGTGACTGTACTGCTAAGTGACATTGATGACAGGGCAACTGTGTGGTACATGAGCAGGGTCTTAGATGTGGACAGGGTTTCTGCTTCTGGAGGTCACACCCATTGTACTCCCAACTATCCAATCAGTGTTGCTGGGGCCAAATCCCTATCTGCTGTCTGCTGGCATGTGGTGTATGTGTAGTCTGCGAAGTTTGAGGTTTCACATCATACAGCTATATGTGCTTGGGTTATATGGCTGCGAAAGCATGCCTCCAAATGCCCGTAGAGTATACAGTTTGGGTCTAGTGATCATATAGAGCCATAAGCCAATGGGGTGGGTCAGACATGTGTTGAGGGTATGGCTTTCATCCTGTAAAGGATTGAATGTGTGTCAGCTTGTGTGAAACTCATGTGCATGACTGAGGTGGCACGCATGGCTGTCATTGCAGTGGCATGTGTGTGTGTGAAGGCATAGCATGTAATGATATGGCACCGGAGTATGCTGTAGTGACATGTATGTGGCTGTTGTGCTGGCATTGACCACTTGTTCCCTGTTTCTCTTTCTCCCTCCCTGTCTCTCACTGTCCCACCCTCCCTCCCTCTGCTCCTCTGTCTTAGCGTCAGCTTGCAAAGGAGAAAGGTCACCGCCAAATGGGGAAGCTGCATCCCACAGGACCCAGGAGGCTGATACCAGCAGAGCCAAGGGGACCAGTGGGATGGAGGGCGAGTGGAGCACCATGGGGGAGACAGGAACATCTACAGCATAAACTGATTCTTCTTCCAATGGTGACTCCCTGGTGGTGGCAGAACCTTCAGGCCCTATGCCTGCACCATCCTTTTCTGCCACCCCCCTTACCAGCACCGCCCTCCCTGTAGCTCCCAACCCAGTTGCCCGTTCCCAGCTCACCCAGGTGGGTGGGCATCTCCTTTGCCGCAGGCAACTCTGCCCCTGCCCCAGTCAGCTCTGCTGCCCTCAGTGAGGAGGCTATTGACCTCCTGAGGTCCATCTCTGTTGGGCAGAAAACCATTGTGAATGCCATCCGGGGACTGGCATCCCAGATGCAACAGTGAAATGCATTCCTGGAAGGCATTCACGGTGCCCTGTCTGCCCTTCAGAGATCGTTTCAGGCTCTGGCATTCTCATTGACGGCAGCCAGTGTTCCTTCTTCTTCTGCCCCCCCCTAACTACCTGTTCCCACTCCCACATCCCTCTCCCATTTACCATCCAAAGCACACTTTCATACCAGTATGCATCCCCACCAACAGACCCAGAGCGCAAGGACATTCACATGCACCACAAACGCCACCACTGCCATGCACACACGTACCATTTAGACGCACACACACCAACATCCGCTACCTACCCTGACGCCCCCACGTGCTCCCCCTTCAAAGTCACATTCCCACTCACACATGCAGACACCACATCAGCAGTCCCAGGTCCAGACTCATGTCCTGTCACTGCCACAGTCACCACAACAGCTGACTCCCATGCATGCACCCCATTCACCACATTCTCACGCACCACAACAGTCAACACAATGACATGCAGCATATCTACCCTACCTGCACACACCACCCCAACATTCACTCACACATCCCCCTGCCATCTCCCTGTGTCTCCTCCACTTCTCCTCCCAGTACACTTTTACACCCACACTCATCCACCAACACACATCCATGCACCAGCACCCAAACCATATCCACGTACACACCTATCAACCATCCCCTCTCCCTCCACTCCCAAACGCCTAACCCATGACCTACCCAATGCCCCTAAAAAGAGATTCCTGCATGATTTTTCACTGTTCGCGTCCCCTGGTCAAGTCCCTGTTCCCCCCAAATGCCCTGCTACCCTTCCCAGAGCCCTGCCTTCCACTTCCCTGTCCTCCTCTGGGCTGAGCCATGCCCCGCAGTCAGCAGTACTGCCACAACAGGCACACCTGCCCCTCACACCTCCAGCCCTGGTAGCACTCCATCTGGGTCCCCTGCTGTGGTGGCCTCCACCGCCGTCCCACCTAAGAAGGCAGGTAAGAGGGGCAAGGCTAAGGCATCCCCCAAAAGCAGGACAGTAAGGGGGGAAAACCTGATAAGAAGAGGAAAGACTCCCCATCCAAACCCTGATCACACACCCCCAACGCCCCATCCCGGAGGTGCCTGCATGCCCCATTGATGCCCCTACCCTGTGGAGGTCTGCACATTGCAGTCAGGAGTCAAGTTGGGCAGTCCTCAGATGCCCAGTGCGCCCGGGACATTTGGACAGTGATGCACTGGCCCTTGTGGCATTCTGTAAATAGTTATTGTCATGACATTTTTGATACTTCCAATAATACTTATCTACAATGGCACCGTTGGTGTCGATGCTACACCGCTTGTCCTGGCTTTCCTTGTGTCTGTACGTATGGTAACTGTGTGTTTGTGCGTGTACTAATGTCCTTCCCTCCAGTGTGTGCTAGGATGGGATACTCACAGCCGGTGTCTATGTCAGTGTCGCTGGTCCTGAATGTCAATGGCCAGCAGGAGCATTGGAAAGACTTGCAATTTCCGTGCCATGGCGCCTACAGACATGCCTGTGTTCCAGAAGGTGGGTGCTTCCTTTTATGTTGTTCGTTTCTGCCATGGTTTTCCGCCCCGGAAGTCCTAACAGTGTGCAACCTCACAATACCGGGGGGCGGAAACTGTCTGCCCGCCGGCCTGAAGAGGCCTTCTGCCGGCAACAGCGGTCCTTTCACATTGGGAGTTCTGACGGAAACTGGACTGTGTTCTGCAGGTGCCTTTCCAGTACTTGTAATATGGCGGTTTATACCGCCAGTCCTGTGGCGGTGCAACCGACATATCCACAGAAGCAGTTCACTGACCGCCAAACTTGTAATGAGGGCCTTGGTGTTGGAGCAGAAGAGTTTGGAGACCTATTTCGTGCCTCAGCTCAAAAAGTTCTGCAAGGAGCTCAAATGTCCTACCGAAGGCCTCAATAGGAAGGAGGAGATATAAAATGCACTGAGGGCCTGGTTGGCAGCAAAGGAGGCTGGAGAATACCACTGTAGATAGAGAGGAGCAGAGCCTGAATGGTGATTTTGTGGATAATCAGGATCTGCCTGGGAGGAAGGCACCTTCCAGGGCACGCAGCAGTGTTTCCTCAAGATGTCTGTCCCAAGAGAACCTGCAGGACAGGCAGGAGGCTAGGAGGCTCTGACTGGAGCTGAGATAGCTCAAGCTGGAGCATAAAAGGGAGCAGCTATTTCTGATATTCCAGGAGGGAGAAATCTATTGATTGGTTTCCCTGAACACAACAGATCTCAAGTCTGCTCCCAGGAAGCAAGAACATTCTTAAAGCTACTACCCACTGGTAGCACACTTTATGTTTGCTCCCGTTTGGTGGGAGATTCAAAACTGCTCCCGCTTGGCAGGAGGAAACACAAGTTTCTATGCCCCTGCCAGTGCAGGCAGGGAAACCACAGTGTCTTAGGGGTGGGCTTCCAGGAACACAGCAAGTGAGCCAGCCTTGGGGCCATTAGAGACACAAGGAGGGGACCAAATTGTCCCTTCCCCTTAAACAATACTGTTGGACTCAGGGGATGGGGACCCTGGGGCTGACTACTGCTTGGGGCTGCACTCCCCTTCCCTAAATAATGGAATTGGGCTCTCAGGGATGGGGCTGAATATGGCTCAAGGAGGGGGACCACACAACCCATTTTTTGCTTTTTCGATCTGGCAGGAATCTGCAGCTAAAATTGCAGATTTTTTCAATTTTAGCCCTGTGGGGTCCCTCAGCCCCCCCATGGGGCCTATTGAGGCAGGGTATCTGAATTCTGTAATGGCTAGCAGCAACATTTTTTTGATGCTGCTGGCAGCCAATCAGGGCACTTGCTCCGAGTGGAGTCTGACTCCCACAAGAGCAAATAGGCTCAAGGGGAAAAAGCTCCTTGGGCTAATCAGAACACTGTATTTTAAAACTGGCACTCTCATAAGACTCTCAAGAAACTCTCCCAGACTCAACCACCCAGATATTCAAATATTTTTTTAATTAATTTAGCAAAACCTAATGAAGTGATTTACACCAGTTTCAGAAAATGCACAATTTGCGGACTAAGATCTAGCTTCCTGCCATGTGGTGTAGTTCCTTTCAGGACTTTTTGCAGTGGTGTTTCCTAAATAATTATATGGAAAATGCATGGGGATTTAGCATTTTGGACCCTCCCTTTATTCTCATTCCCCCCTTGACGGCTCACCCTGAATCTTTCCATGCACAAACTAGTCAAAAAGCAGCACCCTTAGGGAAAGTTTCATGGAGACTTGTCAAATAGGGCCAAAGTTATTAGCAATGCAAAAAACTAATTTCCAGTGGAAATGCTGACCTAACTATCGCCTGTAGCTACCCAGTGGTGACCTATGTATATATCTGTATAAATATATATATATATATATACATACATATATATGTATATATATATATGTATATATATCTATATATATAGATATATATACACACATGTATATATATTTATCTATCTCTACAGAAAGGAAGACTGCTTTGACCTGGAAGTGCAATAGAGCTATTATATCTAACAAGGGGTTGATTGGTGAAGACAGAATTATTGATTTTGGAGGTAATTTTGATTGTGTAAATTAAACTTGTGTAGAAATATAATTTAAGTAAGAAAACTGTATTAGAAAACATGGTATTTAAGGAGACGTGTTTGCTTAAAAATAAGGATTAGAGTAAATAGTGATTTAATTGTGAGATAGGGAAGATTGTGTTAAGGACATTGATAATGAAATACGTTAGAAAGTTAACAGCGCGAATTAAGCATCCATTTAACACAGAAAAATATATGTTTAACACTATGTTTATGACGGAATAAGCACATAATACAAGCTTTAAGATGGCCGCCGTATTATAAGGAAAGGCATGAGTCAGTTTTTAATGTTGTCAAAATTAGCGTAAGAATAAATGGAAAGTGAAGTATGGACTGTAATACACTCGGGATCAAGGGAGCTGCGACTACCGAAACGCGTAGAGTATTTTGTGTTTGTGGCCAAATTAAAGAAAGTGAAGACACCGTGTGGCAGAGGCGTCTTTCTGTTTGGAAGGCTGTTGGTATATATATATATATTCACATATATATATATATATCCACCAAGCAAGTCCCGAAATACTGAGGCTCAAAAAAGTGGTGGTCCGTCCATGGTTTCGGGAAAACCATTAATTAAATCAAACAGATTCTTGTTTTACTGTCACACAGAATTATCTGTGAACAAGGCTACGGCTAAAACGCGTTGGGAGGAAGAATCTGTGTGACAGTAAAACATTTACCTTCACTGGAAGTGTCCTGACCTTTCTTGTGGTTACACGAATCTGTTTGAGATATATATGAAAAATTTAAAGGTTACAGAGACGTTATAGTTAGGCTCATATTTTAAACATGCAAAACCATAGAAATTCACCTGTTGTAGCTAGAGTTATCTCAAGTAACTAAAAGTAGTGCCCTAAGGTAACTCTAACTCGCACCCTCGCCATGCATAGTTTTTTGGTAGGAACTTTTACTGGAGATATTACATTGATATTATCAGTGATGTTATCAAAGATGTCATGAGTGCTGTAATTTGTGTGGTGATTAGCAGTGCAGGGTTCTATGGGTTTTAAATTTCTATATCCAAACTATAACTTTGTTTTTTACAGTGAATTTCTTTTTTTATAACACATAGGCCCTCATTACAACCTTGGCGGTCGGACCAGAACCACCGCCAAGGCTGAACCGCCAGTCAGCTGCCCATGGGGCCGGAAACTCACTGGCCGCATTTAGACATCCCGCCGGCTCAGCGGGGATGTCGGCCATAACATTGCAGCCGGCTCCCAATGGAGTGCCAGGGTTGTAATGAGGCCCATAGTAATTGTCATTACTCTACATGAACCAACCACCGACGTGCAGGCCAACCCCCTATAAGCCCCCAAACCTTTTCTTGTGTATGGCAGGTGTTTCCCACAAGACCTGACCTGCAGCCAAACCCTGTGGCCAAACCCCATAACCACCCAACCCTTCTCTTCCCTTTGACAGTGGACAGTGGGAGTTGGCCTCAGCCTGTTTCTCTGGGTGTGAGAATAGGTGTATGAGGGTGTATGTGGGGGTGAGTGGCTGTGGGAGTCTCTGGGAATGAGAGTGCATGCACCAGTGTCTTAGTGGGTACATCACTGTCTGCACAGGTCTGTGACTGGGTGCATGAGGGTGTCAGTGGGTTTGTGAGTGGGTGTGTGAGAGTCTGAGTGGGTCTTTGATTGGGTGCATGAGTGTCTGAGTGGGTCTGTCAGTGGGTTTGTGAGGGTCTGAGTAGGGCTGTAAGAGGGTGAACGAGGGTCTGAGTGGGTCTGAGAGTAGGTGTGTGAGTGACAGAGTGGGTCTGTCACTGGGTGCGTAAGGGCCTGAGTAGGTATGTGAGTGGGAGAAAGAGATTGAAAGAGAAAAAAGAGAGAGAGAAAGAGAGGGAGAGGGAGAGAGATAGAGATTTTTAGGCTTTGAAGGATGCTGTACTTAGAAAGAGATACTTTTGGACAAACTGAAAAGAAAAAATTTGTTTATCAATTACAAGAGTGACATCACCTTACAGTATCATGCTTAAACTTTCGAAAAAGTTGAAAAGAAATTAAAAAGGGAAAATGATCTCGCACACACCTGCAGTAGAAACCTCAACTTTCAGTGTGAGGGTCTAAGACCTTAACCATAAGGCCACAAGTGTTTCTTTTTGTCCTTTACAGGCTATCTGGGACCACAGGGGGAGCCTCAAGGCCTTCCCTGTGGTCCCAGCAGATTTTTCCCCTTTTTTGCCCTTCATGGCTAATCTGGGACTGCAGGGAAGCCTCAAGGCCCCCACCACATCCCCAGCCGGCTCCCGCCTCCTGCAGGAGAAGGCATCGCTCCAGCAAGCAAGTAACTGCTTAACAGGGAAGACAGATGAAAACTCCACTTTTTAACAGCTGGATCTGTTTGACAGATCCCGCTGTCAGAAAGAGGAGTTATGTTTGCTTTTGTTTGGTGGGAGCAGTCAGCTCCCACCAAGGAAAAGCAAACAGCTATGTCTTGGGGGAGGGCACTCCGGGACATAGCAGGAGCTGTTGCTGGGGAGTGGCAGGCAATCAGTGGCTCCTTGAGGGGGGCTGTGTGCCCCCCCTCAAATGAATATAGCACCAGGGAGGTGATGGTCTCTGGGGCTTGGCAGTCTCACATGTACCCCTTTCATTGTTTTTTTTAAATCCCCAGGGAGGTGGTGGTCCCCTGGGTTGTGGGGGACCATGCAGTCCCCCGCACTTCTTTGTAGTTTGTGCCCCAGGGAAGTGGTGGTCCCCAGGGCTCCCCCACTTTATTTATACTGAATGCCCTGGGGAGGTGGCGGTCCTGGGGACTGCAAGGAGGCGTGTAGCCCTCCACACATATTTTATGTGTAGCCCCGGGGAGGTAGTGGTCTTACAATTTGAATCAAAAATGTAAAGCAAGTTATTTAATTGCAATCACTAAATATGACATTAGAAACAGTTTAAATGTGCATCTATTTCTCTGCACACATGTAACTCACGTTAATAAATTCATTCAAATCAACATAAGTATGATTGATTCATGTTCACCTAATACTCATAATATACTATGATTTCTAATATTTTCTAAGATCAATACTTTATATTAATTCTTGTAGCTCACTCAAATATAAATGCACAACATCCTTGATGGCAAAACACCATGTCAAATACGGACTGATGTCACAATGTTCGCCATGATTTAAACGTGCAAATTTTTACATTTCACATACATTTCTCTGTTAAGCTTTTTAATGAAAGTTTATAAGTCACCATATGCTAACTTCTATGCCACTAATGTATTAGTAAAATTTGATCTCTATCTATCTAATGGCAATTTGTGCCATCACAAAAGATCATTCTCATTTACAATAAGACAGTTAAAAGTGTTGTTGTATGATAACGCATAGGTCTAGGTCTATTGTAATTATCAATTCTCTTCATGGTCTTGTATTATCTGTTTCTCACATTCTCCATTTGACTCTCTTCCCTCCTCTTTTTATTCTTTGCATCTTTCAAAAATTGTAAGTCTTGTAGAATCCAAGTGCACAAATTATGCACACTGTCTCAATCAATAAAGGTTTCAGGATCATTCTCACAAATCCATTCCGTAAATCTCCAACCCAAAATCCTACTTTAACGAATGCTTCTTCTACTGTTTCCTAAACCAAATATTTATCTGTTTCAGGTCATTGAAGTCATTTTTCAGACTCATCAGATTAGAAAGTTATCTCTTTATCTCCTTACTGTTGTCAGGTATGTACATGCAACAATGTTGCATCTTCAAAACTTAACAGACTCTGCCTTCCTTTGTTAAAAGGATGTCTAACACAAGGCGATTCTGCAAAACCATTGATCTTACTGCAACCATTTCCGTGTCCATAAGGAGCATTGCACCTGCGAAATCAATTGACATCTTATCTACAATGTTTGATAACTTCCTTATCCTAATGTCATTTAGAATCGCACCTACTGAGGGAATAACTCCAAAAATATCTTGGCTAATTTCTGAACTACTTGTTCCTCTTTTAATCCTCATTTTAAGTCTCTAAATCCCTGCTAGATTGTCAAAATCATCTACTTTATATTTTTTCAGAACACCCACCCCTAAATAACATGTGCCATACCAACCTTTTACTAACCTATAATAAGAATTCTTTCCAAAAATGTAATATACACCGGGCATGGTGGGGTCTTGTCCATTTAACATAAAATCCCATACATTCTTAAACAAAAACACAAGTCTGCATTCACTACTCTCTACAAGCCTATTGTCAATGTTTGATTGTGGCCTATATATACAAACCTTCCTTATATGTTGCCAATCTAAAGCTAAGCATCCTTGTGTATCAGGTGTGGTCTGAGCGGATTTCTTTTTGTAATCACATGAAATTATGCCCTTATCTATCTTTTCTTTCATTGCTTTCCTCCTGTCATCAACTTGATTAATAAACTCTTTTTCTACTTGTGTGAGAGGACATGTTAGATTATTCCTGTGTGCATATGCTGTACCAAACATTAGTGTAGGTTCAAATAACCCACCTAATGTATCTATGTTTTTAGCCTTTGCAATGCTGCTCAAATGCTGATTAACTGGAACAAAAGAGAAAATAAAGTCAAAGTCTGAATAAAAATACTGACTGTACTCCTGATTGTACAAACATGGTAATGGTAAGCTGCAACTAATGCCATAAGTCAATGGTAAGCTGTGATATGTGATACCTTCTTGTACTGATGAAGGAATATGTGTGCACACTTAAAAGTCATAAATATTCATTGTATCCACATATTCATACAGCAGAGTATATTAAACAATGGAAGACAAATCTCCCTTTCTTTGTGTCATCTAAATGAAGCAATTCCTCGTCCTATGAAATTTATTTTGCTTAGATGGTGTTATTCCCTGCACTGTGGTTTTTGTGCCTATGCAAATCATTTTTCACTGAAAAACTCATTCTTGCAGTCAATAAAATGCACACAATCATACATACTGTATTAAACAAATGCACACATGTTTACATCTACCACATTTACCCTGTTCTCGGTTAATGGCTCCTGTAGAAACAAAGAAGAAAAGAAAAAGAAAATTCAAAAACAAAAGCAAACAAAAATCTAATTCAGAGCATGTTTTCAAAAAGTCTTTCTGTACTTTTTTACAACAGCTCTTGATCTTCTGCAACAGTTTCAACTAAAAAGGTTCTCCAAAATTGTTCAAAACTTTTCGTCTTTATTAATTCACAGTCTGATAATCACTTGTTATCATTTACAGTGTATAATGTCTCCGCTGCTCAATTGGCAAGATTATTTCAAAACTCAGTTCAAATGTGATTTCAAGTTCCAGAATGTTTAACAGAATTTTCAAGGTCAAAACCAAAGGCCAGAAACTCATTCTCCCATTCATGTGCAACAAAGTAGATCCATTCAGGTGAAGAGTATTAGCAGCTTGGCACTCTTTTTTCTTTTGTTCTCCTCACAGCACAAATTTTGTCTTTATTTTGATTCTATTCTTCAACTGCTTCTGGTATAGTTGGGAGTTTATCAGCAACTATTCAGGCCATTGATCTCCTTTTACAGGTCTCTTTTCAGGTGCAACTGGACTTACAACGTTTGCTGTGTTGGCAGGAGTTAGTTGGCTTTGACTTTGCTATCCTGCATCTTTATATGCAATCAGAATGCTTGCATTTTCACCCTCTTGCGCGGGTTCTGCTTCAGCCACTTGTTCAGTCCTCACAGCTTGGTTATTCTGAATCCCTTCTTCTTCTGCATTCACTCTTAGAGAATCAAACCCTTCTAGGGGACATGGAACTTTGTGTGTGTGGCTTGCATGAATCCTGTTCCGAAGACCAGCACACTTCACAGCTGTTGTCGTCACCAAGATGACTTGACACAGTCCTTTCCACCTTTGTTCTAGGCAAATCTTCCTCACATGTTTTATGATAAGCACCCATTCACCAGCATTCAAGCGGTGGCACTTTTCTTGGGCCGTTTGAACTGTTGCAGGTTCAACCTCATTAGATAAAGAGTGAACCACATCAGCCAGACCTTTGCAATTATCCAGCACTAAATCATCTGTTATGCTCACAAGTGCATTGGTAGGTACTGCTGGTAACCTCATTGCATGTCTCATGAGGATTTCATGTGGCAACAATCCTGTCTTCCTGTCAGCGGTGCTACGCATGCTCATCAGGACAAGTGGTAATGTATCAGGCCATTTCAACATTGTAGAGGCACAAACCTTTGCCAGTCGAGCTTTTAGTGTTCGATTCATATGTTCCACCAATTCAGAAGCCTCTGGTCTGTAACTTCAGTGCAGTTTTTGCTCAGTGTTCAGTGCTGCATACAACAATTTCATGATCCCATTGTTAAAATGAGTTTCTCTATCTGACTCCACAGATGTCGGCAAGCCAAACCTAGGTATCAGTTCCCTGAGCAGCAGCTTGGCTACAGTAAGACTATCATTCCTGCGTTGTGGATAGGCATCTGTCCAATGTGAAAACATGCACAGAACTACCAAAACATACTTCAACCCATTACAAGCAGACATTTCAACAAAATCAAGTTTCATTCTGTTAATTGGCCCTCCCAATCTGCCTATATGGCTCAACCTAACCAGAGTAGTGAGTTTTCCTACATTCATTTGTTGACATGTAACACATCTGTGGCATACTGCTTCTGCAATTAACCTAAATCTGGGCTGTACCATGTCTGTTTAAATCTGGAAATCATTGCATCTCAACCGAGATGAACTTGACTATGGTAATATCTAGCCATAGAGGTCAACAAACAATCTGGCAACATGACTTTCCATTCATTTGGAATCCAGACATCATCTTCCTCTCTTTGTACGCAACCTACTCTACCCCAACTTCCTCATTCTTCCTCTGTTGCCCCTTCCAGCAATCTCTTAATTTATTCCCAGGTATCAATCACTGGCATTAGGAATCTCTGGTCTGTCTCACGGGTGTCACTTCCTTCAACTCCCTCTTCACTGAAGTTGACGCAATGGAGTTCACAATCTCTGGCAATTTGGTCAGCATAGGCATTGCCCAACAAGATATAATCATTTGGAGTCTGATGTGTAGTACACTTTACAGCCAAAATCTTCTCAGGTAATTGTAATGGATTTAATGAACTGTGTATTCTTTCACCATTTCAAACGGGTGATCCTAAACAGTTGTTAAAACCTCTCTGGTGCCATAACTATCTGAAGATGTGTTTAACACCATAACCATATTGGCTATCTCTAAATATGGTCACTTTGAGATGTTCAGATACACAATATGCTCTTGTGAGGGCAACCAATTCAGCTACTTGGGCAGAAATGACTCCTTGAAGCCATAAACCTTTGACTACTCCTGAGAAGGTGCAAGATGGACTACCAGCTCTCAGAGTAACCTCATTGTCTCTTAAACAGGAGCCATCAACAAATACAACTTGATAATTCTCCTCTAAATGAGCATCCTGAATATCAGGGCTGGGATTGGTGCGTAGTTCAGTGACCTTGACGCAGTCATCTTCCATTTCTTTAGCATCATTTGGGAAATCAACATTAACAGGTAACAATGTAGCAGGGTTTAAAGTTAAACATCTTTTGATAGACATATTGGGAGAACCAAGAATTAATAACTCATAATGGGTAAGATGGACACTAGTCAAATATTGGGTTTTGGTTCGGGTCAAAAGGACCTCAACCAAATGTGGGACAAAAACAGTTAAAGGGTGTCTTATCACAATGCCTTCGCATTGACCAAGACTTACACCAATGGCAGCCACATTCTTTAAGCAGCCGGGCAAAACTCCACCGACAGGATCTAATGTGGCAGAAAAATATGCCACAGGTCTTTTTGTTCCTCCATGCAACTGTGTCAAAACAGAAAAAGCACATCCATCATGTTCATGACAAAACAGTGAAAAGCTTCTCCAAAAATCAGGCATACCCAAAGCTGGAAAATTGCACAAACCCTCCCTTATCTCAATGAACGCTTTCATGCATTCTTCATGAAATGGGACTGGGTCAGTAACATCTTTGTGTGTTAATTTCTGCAGTGGTCTGGAGTTTACTGAAATATGTGGGATCCATTGGCAACAGTAGCTCACCATACCCAAAAACATTCTGACAGCTGTCTGTGTAACTGGGGAATTTGTTTGCATAATAGTCGCACCGCTCTCTCAGGACACTTTCCTTGCACCTTTCTCAATCTGGTGACCCATATATTTTACTTCCTTCTGGCAATAATGTAATTTGGTAGAGAATACCTTATGTCTGTTTTTGCCCAAATGATTCAACAGTGTATAGTATCTTGTCTGCAAGCTTTGCGTGTATTGGATGCAACCATCAAATTATCAATGTATTGTACCAAAGCGGACTGAAATGGCATATTTGAGGACTCTAAGTTCTTTTTCAGGATCTAATTAAAAAGGGATGGTGATTCTGATAATCCCTGTGGAGTACAATACCACAAATACACATGGTTGACAAATTTAAATGAGAAAAGAATCTGACTATCTTCATGTAAGGGCACTGAGTAAAAGACATGGGACAACTCAATAACATAAAACCACTCTGCTTCACATGGAATCTGAAATAAAAATACAATTGGATTTGGCACCATGGGACAACAGGATACCACAAATTGTGTTCATCTTTCTGAAATCCTGGACTGTGCTGTATTTCCCACTTGGCTTTCGCAATCCTATAATTGGAGAATTACAAGGGTTACCCATTATATCTTTTAAAACTCCCTGCTCAACAAAGTCTGTAGTTATTGGAGTAATTTCCTCAATTACTTCTGGGGTCATGTGATACTATGGGGTTCTGGGAAAGACTGCATTGGTCTTTATGATCCTTTGACTGGCTTAACACCTCGTATGAGTCCAATATCTTTTCTGGAGAGATCTGAAACTCTCAACATTACTGTGCCTTGTAATTCATCAGGCAAGTCTCTGACTGTCATAATAGGAAACAATGAAATTAGAGGATACATCTCATCAATCTGGCTGGAATATTCATCATCACTGTTTGTTTGAATTGCTATCCTTTCATGAGTACAGATGATGGAGCATTTTAATTTGCAATGCAAATCATTTCCTAACAGACTCACAGGACTTGAATTGCAAACTACAAATTGGTGTAAGTCCTCAAATGTTCCAATTTTAACCAGGATGTACTCCGTAATGGGGTTTATTAAATTATGGTTTGCTACTCCGGCTACCTGAACTGTCCTTCCAGAAAGGGGAATATTAGGGACTTATGCACATCTGAAAGTGGAATGGGTTGCTCCAGTGTCAACCAGAAACGAAACATTGTGACCCATAACATTTACATTCACATAAGGCCAAACTGATGTACTTCCACTGAGCCAGCCAACACACATTCTTCCTCTTCTGAACTCTCACTCAGATGATCTTTACTCACTTCATTATCACTTAAATCCAGTAATGGGGATTGTGTGATTAACTGATTTACATCTGCATTTGCTCTTTGGTTTACGTTCTGCTGAGGAACCATTACCTGTTGCTGTGCCATTGGAGCTTTTGGAATCTGCATTTGCTGTGGGGCCTGAATTTGCTGTTGGGAAAATTTCATTTTTTGTTGGGGAGCTTGCATTAGTACTGCTCCAGTAGGAACATGTGTTGAGTTTGGGGCCTTTGAATTCTCTGATTTGGAATTGACTGTTGCCAACCATCTGTGCAACACCACCTTGCACCTAATTATTTACACCATTATATGGACACTACCATTTCCAATGTCTGATGTTCCTGCACATATGACAAGGAAGCATTCTCTTCATGTTTTGAACATCACTCACAATGACATTCTGCTCTACTTGAACTCCACGACCTCTATCTCTAAACTGTGGCACCACATTGCTCTGCTGTTGTGCTCCCTGCATTCCTCCTGCGTTCACCATTCGTTGTGATCCATGCTTACCAGCCGCTTGGGCAGATTTAATTTGCATCACCATCGCCTTCTCTTTTAATCTCTTCTGCTTTGCGTAATGCAGTACTTCAACAATCTGTTTACCCTGTCAGCAAATCAAATTATTCTGAATCAAATTGCTAATTTCGGGCTTTAATCCTTGAACAAATCTGAACACAAAATTAATCATATCTCTCTGTTCAATAATCTTTGTACCACTTTACTGTTTGAATGCTTTCAAAAATCTCTCATAAAAAGCATGAAGAGACTCTTTTGACTCCTGAGCTGTCTTCTCAATTCTCTATCAAGCAACATCTTTGGGGCAAACTCTAGTTTTAAAAAATTCAATCACCTTATAATAACTTTTTATCACCTCCACGGATGGCGCAGCTGTTACTGTATCCCTTGGCGGCTCATGAGTTAGCCAACCACCCCTCTGCTTACATTCGACCCACAAATCTGCTGGAACCACAATTTCAAATAAAGTGTTCAAATCTTCCCACAAACACTATGCAAGCTTAACGAACCTTTCTGTTTGCTGGTACCATTTCACTGGTTTCTCCCTCAACTTTGGGTAATCATTAGTAAATGACAAAATGTTACTTCTACTTCATGGAACATTAACAATATTCCCTCCTTGGATTTCTCTCATTGGTATCATTTTTACAGCTCCCTCAGCCTGCTGTATACCATTTGAAGATGCATTCAGCTTCTTCTTCTGGTCTCTTTTCTTTGCTCATCCATCTTCCGATTTATCCAATGCTCCCCGTATTTGGATGCTCTGAATCTATTCCTTAATATGAATTTTTATACCAGGTGATCTCATGTTTGCAATTTCTCTAGAATCAAATTCTAATCTGCAACTTCTTTTTAACTGCTTAGATTTACCCATCTCAGTTTCATATTTCTCTGCAAAATCAGCTAATTCCCATTGAGCTGTCCTGAACCATGTGTAAAATCCTTGCACACAAAGCACAACTAGTTTTCAAAGTAAGTATCCAATCCATCCAATTCAATAATTTCATTCAAGTCCAACTTTAGTCTAGCCAAGTTTAATATCCTTTCTCCCTCTGGTGTATTTCCTGAAACTGATACTCCACTTAAACTGTCTAACCACTCAGTTAGTTAATGAGCTGTCAGTCCTTGTAAACGAATAGTGTTACTATTATCTTGAGGTATAAGCTGTGAAATATTACATGAAGCTCTCATAGCTTGCCCTTGAAGCAGCACAGATGAACCCATTGAGCATGGGGGACATGTCATATCAATCAGTGAACCTACTTTATCACCTATTTAATTAGAACTAACAGAAATCATAGGGGTCATGGCTGGCACAGTAGTACTCAGTCTCTCGATTTTTACATTAGTTCCAAAAAGGAGAATGTACTGCTGATGCTGGATTTGGAAAACGAGAACCACTCTCATTATTACCCTGGGCATATAATGGGACACCAGCCCTTATTGTCATGGGAAGTGTCAATGCGTCTGGCCCTGACAAACTTGTTTGTCTTGACAGGGACACCATGGCCCTCATTCTGACCCTGGCGGTCGGCGGAGAGACGGCGGTCGGACCGCGAACAGACCGGCGGTATTAAAAATGGCATTCTGACCGCGGCGGTCCCCGCCGCGACCGACCGCCACTTCTCCACTCCGACCGCCGCGGCGGTCATGACCGCGGGGCTGGAGTTTGCGCACTCCGGCCCGGCGGCCGTCCCAAGACCGCCAAGGGTATTATGACCCTGCCTACCGCCGCGGTTTCTTGCGGGCGGGAACCGCCGTGCGAACCATGGCGGTAAGCACTATCGGGGCCAGGGAATTCCTTCCCTGGCACTGATAGGGGTCTCCCCCACCCCCCACTACCCACCCGAGTCCTCCCCCCACACCCTCCACCCCCCTGCCACCCCCCAGAGGTGGTACGAACCCCCTCCCCACCCCCACCCCGACATGCACATACATGCACCCCGACATGCACACACCCCCAACATGCACATATACACACCCCCTACACACACATACACAACGGGGACACATACCCGCACACATACATGCCGACATGCACACCCGCCGAACTAAACACATTGGCCATAGGCACAGCAGCACTCCCCGCCCGCATGCACGCACTCACACACCCCCTCTACACACTCACACGCACACCCCCATGCACGCACACATCACACAACACCCCCCCACCCCCTCCCCTCACGGACGATCAACTTACCTTGTGCGTTGGTCCTCCGGGAGGCGACGGGAGCCATAGGGACGTGTCCGCCAACAGAAGACCGCCAACAGAAGACCGCCACACAGAAATGTGGGTCGTAATTCTGGGGGCGGTGTTCTGCTGGCGTGGCGGTGGAG
The DNA here is from genome assembly GCF_031143425.1 of Pleurodeles waltl. Taxonomy (NCBI): domain Eukaryota; kingdom Metazoa; phylum Chordata; class Amphibia; order Caudata; family Salamandridae; genus Pleurodeles; species Pleurodeles waltl. Next base: position 526,076,565 of record NC_090442.1, read on the forward strand.
GTTGACCAGTCTCCACTTTCCCGCCGACCGCCAGTGTGGCTGCTGGCGGTATTCCGGCGGAACGCTCCCAGCGGTCGGAATACGCGCAGCGGCATACCGCCGCGGTCGGCAGTCTTTACCGCGGCGGTAACTCGGCGGTCTTGCGAAAAGACCGCCAAGGTCAGAATGAGGGCCCATTCCTTTATCTTGACCAGAAAATACTGTACCAAAAGTCTGATTTGGTGCAACATTCTGTGGTGTTGTTATTAGGGGATACATGGCATTGTTTGTCTCTGACTTACAACTTGTGCTGTTGTCTTTACATTATCATAGTCTCAAATTGAGTCATTACTGAACTCTTAATTAGCTGTGGCATAACTGGAACTGTGACATTCTGGGCTGTGTTAAGAATTGGAACTGTTGGGTAAACCGCTGGCACAAGTACTACAGTAGCAGTAGGTATATTGGGAGCAATTTCAACCTGTCTTTGAGCAACTGGGGCTGTGGCGATACTCAAGGCTTCATTCTGATTTACTGATTAAACTGCAAAAGCTGAGTTATGAATTCATCAGCAGAATTACTTTTGGTGGCTGTTGTGCTTTTGTGTTCATCTAATTTCTGCTCTAGATCTTCTACAGGTTTCTTTTTCACTTTAGATCTAACACTTCTATCACTTTCCTGTGTTATCGCTGGGAATAATTTCACTGCATGTAATGTATGAGCTCTCCAAATTATCTGCTCCTCATCCCATCTAGCTTCTGCCAATGTGTTTTCTCTTTCCTCATTCTCCTCTCAAATATCTGAGCCTCTTTCTGCCTCAAAACTAATTCCCAAATGGAATATACACCCAAAAAATCAAATATTGTGAGCACAAAAAGCAAACCTGTCTGCTCCCTACAGGTAGGACTCAAATGCTTTGAAAGCTGCAGAGTTACATTTCCGACTGTGGCTATCACACATACACAAGTATGATTTGACCTGCACTAAAGATTCACCTAATACCACCCAACAACTCACACACTCAAGGAATCTACTGATATTGTTGACACCGCACAATCAACCAACACCTCACTACAGACAAGAAGTTAACCAAGTGTTTCCATACACTTGTGGGGAACACTTTTTAGCACAAAGAACAACATTCACTTGGAGTACCCAAACTCCCCAGATATTTCATGCATTACACTTCACCTCAATTTACCCAAAAGCACTGCAAGCACAAACCCTACTCAAAACACACACTTGTAACACAATGCTGGAATTTCATCCACCCCTACATATCAACCAAGAACAACTAACGATGTGGGCAAAGTCCTACTCCCCACCTCAAAGGGCAAAACCAATACTGTGCTACCAAAACTGCTGGAGCACCCGCGGACGTCTTCTTCCTGTCTCGAGTTCAGAAACCGCATGCCCTCTGGTGAGACACCACAACTTATCCCACTTACACTAGAGGTCAACCAGATCTTTCGGCTCAGTGAGGAGTGTGGTAATCAGATTCATTTAACACAGATCAATAAGATGAAAAACCTAAATAAATTTAAACACCATGACCAATTTGACCACAAAAACAAACCCCAAACTGAATAAAGTTTCAAAGCTTTATTACAACCACAAAGTCAGTGTAACACAAATGGTGTGCAAAACTAAGTTATAAGCATACATGAAAATCATAGGCTGACCAAAACGGCAAAAGAGATTTAGCCTACTTAACATCAACAGAGCAACACAAATGAACAAGACTATAATATGCACATCAAAATCAGATTTCAAAGCAGATGATGATGACATCAGTAAATTATCAACATTCAATTAATAACAATAAGTTTTCAGGGCCATCCTTATCCCTACTACGAATTTGGACTTGCATATGTGGGAATGTACTAACACATGCCGGCAAAACAAAAGAAGAGACATAAATAATTTTATAAAATCATCTAACCAGGGTAACTCACTATAAAAATACATTGGTGTAATCATCTAAGCTGAAAAGGAAACGAGAAAGCACATGATAAATTATACCTCTCCTCATGGGACAGTAGACAGGATAGATTCATCGGGTCAGAGTGTTTAGAGCCTCTCAGCATCTGTAGATAGCAGAATCGAGGGCAGTGCAGAACACAAGCTGCACATATGGCAGATTAGCAATTCAGAATTCATTGGGCATATTACAACTGAACAGCACAAGTAACAGGGCATATAAAACTAATGGAAACTCACAATATAGGGGTCAAAAATGGCAGAAGGCTTGGAGGGGGACATGAGATGACAGCATGAACACCCAAGAGGAACTCTCTTCCCGTTTCAAAAGTCTTTCCCTAACTAGAAATGTTCACCAGTTTCTGATTGGTCCTCTGCGTGGGCTCATCTTGCGGAAATTAATCATTAGCCAATGGAAAACCATTGACGACATCAAGTTTGCAACTATTCTGGATTTTCTCAGGGAAGATGCAAAGTCATCTTTATGAATTCATACAGTTCCACCAAAATGTAATTTCTAACAAGGTTTTCCTTTCCCAATCTTCTACGAGATGATTCTAACAGTTCTCATGTGAATTTAACAAGGCTTCCTGTCTTGTTTTCAACAGCTTGAACAAATACTGTTACATTTGTTATTAGTTAAAACATGTTCTTTGTCTTTAATACAATAGGACATTCACCAACACATCAGCAACCTAGGAAATAATTCAGGTCAGAGGAAACAGAATGATTTAGTAATTTTCCTCTACTGCTGCAAAAATGAATCTTCAGGCCAAGACTAGCTAAGGAAACCTAAATACATTTAATGCAATAAATCCGATTGCACACCTTATAGTTTGAATCAAATATGCAAAGCAAATTAAATTTTTGCAATGATTATACCTGACATTAGAAACAGTTTAAATGTGCATCTATTTCTCTGCACCCATGTAACTCGTGTTAATAAATTAATTCAAAGCAATATAAGTACAATTAATTCATGTTCGTCTAATACTCATAATATAGTTTGATTTCGACTATTTTCTATGGATAACACTTTTCATGTCAGTAGTTCACTCAAAAATAAATTAACATCTTTTATGGCAAAACACGATGTCAAATACGAATGGAGGTCACAATGTCTGCCATTATTCAAACAACCCCATTTCTACATTTCATGTTAATTTCTCTGTTAGGCTTTTAAATAAAGGTTTAGAAGTCACCAGGTGCCACTAATGTATCAGTAAAATTTGATCTCTGTCAATATATATCCATATCTATATCTATCTACCTATATATATACATATTATATATATATATATATATATCTATATATATACATATAGATATATATATATATACCTATATATACACCTATATATAAATATATATATATTGATTAGAGAAAAACAATTTAACATATGATTAACTGGTGAATCTCAAAATCAGTCAACATTCTAGAGACGGAGAGAGTGATAATAGTGAAAGCGATGCATCTGCACAGTCTGAAGCTGGTGGAGTAAATAGCTAAATTTTAAAGGAATTCAACCTCATGGCCAAGGGAAGGCTAGCAGTGCAATCAGGAAGAGGAATAGGAAATCGCAGAGGTTGCGGTGAAGGAAAAGGTGCCAACAGAAAAGGCGAAAGAAGAGATTTAGTCGGAGGCCCATTGAGAGTGCAGACATGGAGTTAATCAGCAACAAAATGATGGACAGAATGAAAGTTGTAAATCTCTCTGATGTTTGTCTTACTGAGTCGGAGGTAGAGGTACTATCTTTAGGATTAGCTTTCTGTCCAATGGCACAGTTTGATTATACTCAGAGTTGAATTGATTTGTTTCATTTTAGTAGAAATTTTAAATTGAAAAAGTGGTATGCTGCAAAACCTAGTCAAATGCAGAAACAGAGCACGAGTATACCATCTACTCTGCAGATAAGTGATACTGAAATGCTACAAACAATATGTGAGCTAGACGAAAAAGTAACTTCAGTCTCTGATCTTTTTTTTACTTTAATTGATATTGGGATTGACATTGATTTAAGCTGCTCAACTGGATTCAAACCTAAGTCGATGTTCTTACCACCAGTGAACAATGTTGCTATCAATGTTTTTGAGAAGGTATAAAAAGAAATGAACAGAGACAGAGAGGCTATCAAATCATTGCAGAGCAACAAGGTAATTGTTATAAAGAAATCTGATAAGGGTGGTGATGTAGTTCTATCTAGAGTAATGTTTATGAAAGAGGGTTTAACGCAATTACAAGATACCATCAGTTATGAAATTTCAAGCAAGGGTGAAATGAGACAGGCCAAATTGATGTATTTAGAGAAAGTGGATGAATGGAGAGACAGAGATTTGATGAAGTGGGAGGAATATCAATTCCTTATATAGATTTTCCAAGACTTCAGCAATCTATTTCTTAACCAACTTTCATAAAGACCCAAAAATCCCCCACAGAGACCAATTGTCTCCTCTAGAGGCAACTTACTTGAGAACACCTCAGAATATGTAGATTTTTTTTGGACGCCCCTGTGTGGAAACATTGCCCTCATATATTAGGGACACCGGGGACTTTCTAAGGATCATCAAAGGGATTATTTGGTAATATGATTTTCTGCTTCTGAGTCTTGATGTTAACAATCTTTACACCTGTATATCCCACAATCAAGGGATTAGGGCCATTAGACATGTTGTGAGAGCTCGATCCCTGTCATAAATCTTGCATCCAGTAATGCTCCTGGATATGATCTATATATGTCCTTCAAATAATTTCTTCATCTTTGATAAGGCAGCATATTGTCAGACCCAGGGGATGACAATGGGCACTTATTTCACCCCCATTTTTGCTGGTTCGTACCTCGGCTGGTGAGAGGAACAGGTGGTCAGTAACATCGGGGAGTTCGAAGAACAAATGGTCTGTTATGTTAGGTACATCAACACTATCTTCTGCATTTGGAAAGGCAATGTAGAATCTGAACTGCAATTCATTACCTTTCTGAATGATAATTCCCATAATGGAAGCAATTGAGTTCCTGGATGTAAGAATTTACGTTGAAAAAGGAAAGCTAAAAAGTACGTTATTTAGGAGGAAATCGGCAGGGAATAGTTTATATAATGCCAGTAGTAGGCATTCTCGGAATCTGATAAATAGTATCCCCTGTGGGGAACTACTAAGATCTAAGAGAAACTGCAGTTCAGACGCAGCTTTTTTTAAGGAAACTGAAATTATGACAGAGAGATTTAGAGAAAGACGGTACCCTAAGTCTACTATTGAAAAAGCTTTGACCACAGTTAGTCAAGTTAATAGAGATTACTTGGTGATGGTTAGGAAGATGGGTACAAGGGAAAGTGAACTCATTAGATTTATTACAACTTACCACAACAAAAATAGGAAGGGCAAAAAGATGTTCCAGTAATGCTGACCTGTATTTCAAACAGACGAAACTTTGGCCAAAATTGTGGATGAGTATCCCAGATTCGCCTGTAGGAGAAGCATCTCTCTGAAAGATTAATTAGGTCAATGTTTAATACCACAAATTGAGTCAGGTAAACATATCAGTGGGTTTTTCATTTGTGGGAAATGTAAAGCTTGTAAACACAGTGGCACTTGTAAAGAGGTTAAGGGCCTGATTTCTGAAACGTTAGTGGTGCCTTTTTGTCATTTTTTGACACAAAAGCTGCTCAAAATTATAAACTACAAAAATATAATTATATTTTGTAAGTTTGTGCTGCTTTTGCACCAAATATATAATGTCTGATCCATATGTTATAAAAAAATGCATCTTACAGTATATGTGTTTTGTATTGTCCATGTAACAAGTTCTATGTAGGCAGTACAATTCGTGCAGCAAAAAAAACGAATGTTGGAGCATATGAGGGCAATTACACGGATGATAAGACATGTCCAATGGCAAAACATTTCAAAATGACCATGATCAGAATGTTAATTTGTTCAAATTTGTGGTCCTTGATAGACTACCATTGGGCAAGAGAGAGGAGGAAATAGAGCTCTGGATCTCTGGAGACTCGAGATGAGACTTATCATGAGTTTGAACACTTTACTTCCTTTACATCCTGTTGGATTGAATATAAACTAGGAATTGGCAGTCCATCTAGTTTAGGGAATGGAAGAACAGTGAGATGTAAATTTTTGATATATTTTGATTTCTACAATTAAGGCCCTCATTATGACATTGGCGGTAAATCCCGCTTACCGCCACGCTGACGGTGCCAACTTACTGCCGCAGCGGCGGATATCTGTTCACCATATTATGACACACATACACCAATCCAACAGAATACAGCCACATGCACAAATCCGCCAGTCCAAATGTCAGTGCTAAAGTGGCCGTATAAAAACCCACACTGTTACGCCAACAGAACAAAGCCCACCACATTATGACCCACGAATCACCACGGCGGACATTCAACGGTGGTAATCCATTGGTGGTACATACCATCGTCCTCACAATGGACACCCACAGACAAAAGAACTCCACATTGGCCAATTCAAACAACACACACCTGACACCCATACACACACCACGCCAACACACCCACACCACTATAAAACACCCACCCACATTACCCACAATCCTTTACGATTACAAATCTTTGCCGCCAGAGAGACACCAAGACCACTGAGACAACTATAGCCACACACCACTCACCCCCGTTTCACAGAGGAGGAGCTAAGGGTCATGGTGGAGGAAATTGTCAGGGTAGAGCCACAGTTATTTGGAGCACAGGTGCAGCAAATATCTATAGCTAGGAAGATGGAGCTATGTCGGAGAATCGTGGACAGGGTCATCACCGTGGGACAGCACCCCAGAACAAGGGATGACATCAGGAAGAGGTAGAACGACTTACGGGGGAAGGTAGGTTCCCTAGCAGCAAGACACCAGCTCACTATACAGAGGACTGGTGGTGGACCCCCACCTCCTCCCCCACAACTCACAGCAAGGGATGAGCAAATCTTGGCAATACTGCATCCTGAGGGGCTGGCCGGAGGAGGAGGAGGACTGGACTCTGGTAAGTAAACTCTCTATTATAATCACCCGCATACCTGCATGCCATCTCATACCCTCACTCTCATCAATCCACTGTATCCCACACACTCCACCATCACATCTCATTAATCCCAATGCCAAGCCCTGCATGGACACCCATCACTAAAGCATGCATAGCATAGAGAACTAACAATCCCACCATACACTAACAATCAAAAGTGAAAGCTGGCAGAGCAAAACCTACCAGAGAGGGGAAGCCAGGGACGTACAATATGTCATACACGTCAACCATAACACATCATTTACATCCCCTCAGGTACCCCAGCCAAGGTCAATGGAGAGGAGGTGCCAGCACTATCCAGTCCCCCAACTGAAGAGGCCCACAGTGATGACAGTAACTCTAGACTTCAGGATCTGGATGACCTACCTTGCCCATAAGGGACCACTGGACACCTGGTTAACCAAGCCCAGTCACAGACCACCACAGAGCCTCCCCCTTCAGGAAACACCACCACAGCACCCACCCAGCGTACCCACACCTCTGTCCCCAGGACACGTCAATCGCAGTGTGTCCACTTTTACAGGGACCCCAGGCCACACCTCGCACACAAGGCAATCAGGGACCTGAGGTCAGTGGCAGTGGGCACATGGTTCAGGGGACAGAGGCACAGGCCAACAGGGAAACTGGGAAGAGTGCTGTGCCCCAGGGGGAGGACAGGCTCAGGGAACTGACTCTCCAGGAGGCATTCTCCAAGATCCTGGGAGCCTACCAACATTCCCAGGACACGATGGGCCAGATCCTGGGCAACGTGCAGGAGGACAGGCGTCTGCAGGAGGGACAGTACCAGGGGATCAGGGAGGACTTGCAGGCCATCAACAACACCCTGAGCTCCATAACAGGGGTGCTGGCAGACATGGCCAACATTATGAGGGAGGCAGTGTCACACCAGCGGGCCCCTGCCACTAGCCAATCATCTGAAAAGCCATCCACTTCCGCTAGTGGCCAGGAGGCCCACCACAGGACTCACAGGCCACCAGTACCCCTCCTCCTGCAGAAGGTGAACCACCCCACAAACGTTCCCTGCGATCCAGACAGAAGCCAGAGACACTTGCCAAGAACCCCGCCAGGAAATGAGACTATCCTGATTGTCCCCCTTGTGTCCCACTCAGTCATCCTGTCCACCTTGAACTGCCATTGCTCCCCTTCCTCTGTCCCCTTGGACAATGCACCTGTGCTACAAACTGACTGGAACAATACCCTGGACTTTCCTCCATCATCACCCTATCCCACTGCACTTTTCCCCTATATGTTAGCACTTCAATAAACACCCTTTGACAAAAATTGATTTGAGTATGTCATGTATATCAAATATGTATTGTTTGAAACAGGTACAACCATTGCAAATGAACTGCACATAGAATGAGCATAGATTTCATGGCCTGTAGCTGGCTGTAGTGATCACACCAGGAGTATTTCTCACCAACATCTGCAAAATGAATATTCAGAGGGAACAGTAAGTGGGCATTGAATTGGTAACTACTAGCATGCCAATGCCACATAGAATACAACCAAAGTCATTACAATGCAAAGTTACACTGTCTCACCTGTGTGTCATTGGAAGTTCTGATGGATGACAGATGTTCTGTTGTCCTCATCTTCATCCCCTGCCTCCTCATCCTCACTGTCCACAGGGTCCACTGCTGCCTCCAGTTTCCTCCTCCTGCAGAAAACAGACATGTCATCTGAGGGCCAAGTTGTGCAACATGCAGCATGTCACCTCTATCTGGCAGACGTTCTTGGGTGAGTAGCACAGGGATCCACCTGTTAGATGGAGGCACCGAAACCTAGCCATCAAGAGGCTAAAGTTTCTCTCAATTATCCTTCTGGTTCACCCATGTACCTCATTATAATGTTCCTCTGCCCTTGTCCTAGCATTCCTCACAGGGGTCAGCAGCCATGATAGGTTTGGGTAACCAGAGTCACCTGCAATTATTGAGGGACCACGTTTAGCCACACACTATGCTATATGGCCCACACCTTACCCATATACCAACATGTACTGGGTGGGAACCAGGGCTCACCTGTAAGCCACACCCCGTACCTCTGTAGTTGGGCCATCACATCGGGTTGCTGCTATTCCTTAGGATAAAGGCATCATGCACCGACCTAGGATACTTAGCATTGACGTGGGAGAAGTACTGGTCCACCAAGCACACCATCTGCACATTCATGGAATGGAAACTCTTCCGATTCCTGAACACCTGTTCATTCTGGTGGAGCAATGCAATATGTGTTCCATCAATCGCCCCAATTATATTGAGGATATGTCCAATTGCATAAAACTTGGCCTTCACAGTGGCTAAATCCTCAACCTGGGGGAATGCAATGTAGCTGAACATGTGTTTTATCAGGCAGACAACACTCTTGTCAGCACTATTGAGAACATTGGCTGTGACATTCCTGCTGCCAAGCCCAGAGTCACTTGGAAAGAACCAGTTGCTAGGAAATGGGATATTGATAGCACTTGCACTAGAGGGGGGATCCCAGTGGGATGACGGATAGCAGATGTCAGGTCAGGATCCAATTGGGCACACAGCTCTGTGATTGTGGCCCTGTCCAGTCTATAGATGAGTATCATGTGCCTGTCCTCCAGTGTAGCCATGTCCATGAGGGATCTGTACACGGGGTATGTCTCCATCTCTATTCATCCGCAGTGGTAGGAATCTGTGGGACAAAAGAGTGAGGAGCCTGTCACAAACTGAACAATGGAGCCACAACAGTAGTTTGCATTCTGTGAACATGTAATGGGTCGGTGTGATTTGTCCAGTATGTGCTTATTTCTCCTGTGACGCAGCATTATTCCACAGGGCTCTCCCCGCTGATATGGCATCCGCCTGTCCTGTGTGGAGGGACAGGTGGAAGTGAGGTAATTCCGCTGACGTTGTGTGCCGTGGCGGGAGGCGCGTTGGAAACCGCCGTGCAAATCCTCATTGGTTAATATTGCTCCCTACGGGTTACAGTGGCCAATGGTGATCTACGCTGGGTGGTGATGGTATGCACCGCCACGGACTTAACCGGCATTTTCTATCATATTCCTCACTTGTTACCTGAACTTCCATAGGAGAGGACCTACACTCCATGTGCTGCTGTCACCTATGTCTGGAACCTACTATGGCCCGTGTGATTGGGGAAAGGGCCCCAGCCTTCACTTCGGAGGAGTTGGAGCGACTGGTGGATGGGGTCCCACCCCAGTACGGACAGCTGTATGGGCCTCCAGACCAACAGGTGAGTACAGTCTGGGCACGATGCATGTGGCATGGATGCAAGGAGATGTGTGTGAAGGTATTGTGTAAGGGGGCATTATCTGTTGGTGGTGTACATGTTGTAAGCTGGGCTATGTATGTGCCAAAAGTGATCGAAAGGGGTATGTTGGGCCGTGTGTGTGACAGGCTGGACTGTTTGTCTAATGGTGTTCTCCTGTCTGTATTGCCTCTGCAGGTCAGCGCCCATCAAAAGAAGGGTACATGGCGTGCCATCGCCAAGGAGGTGCGGACTCTGGGGTCTATGGCAGGCAGAGCACCACTGTCTCAAACGGTGGAAGGACCTGAGACGCTGGGCATGGAAGACTACAGAGGCCCAGGTGGGGATGGCCTCCCAACGAGGAAGGGGTGCCTGTCAAACCCTGACCCCCCTGATGGCCCGCATACTGGCTGTGGCCTACCTAGAGCTGGATGGGTGCTTGAGAGCAACACAGCAGCCACAAGGGGGTGTGTACAGTGGCTATCAGTATAGCATACGCCTGGTGGGGTGGTATCTGGGTGGTGGATGGGTGTCCTTGGGTGCCCCTAGGCCAGGCCAGAGATAGCTGCATATGTCCTCTGGTGGCTAGGGGTCTGAATGGAAAAGAATGGCTACCTAGCTTGTACCATCCACTACTGGGCAGGGCTGCGTGGGTCCCAGGTGTGCTGCAGTAGGCGGTGTGTGCTCCTCATCATGCCTTGGTGGCTAGCAATATCACTGGTAGTGCAATGCATAGTGTGTATGCCTGTTCCCTGTGTGTGAGGGTGCTGTGTACACCACCGTTGGTATCGGTGCAGTCATTGACCCAGTGTATCCTTTGTCTCTCTCCCCCCTTTCTTGTTTTGTCATCCTTTTCTTATGTGGATTAGCATCATCTGGCGGAGGAGCAGAGGCACTGGCGACGGAGGGAGCTGCATCCCACAGGACCCAGGAGGCAGAGTCTTCAACGCTGAGGGTACCAGTGGGACGGAGTGTGAGAGGAGCACCACAGCCGGGACTGGAGGGGACAATACAGACTCTGCTACCTCCTCCGATGGGAGCACCCTGGTGGTGGCAGACACTTCTGTGACCATTCCAGCTACAAGTACAGCCGCCACCCCCTATACCATCACCACCCTCCCAGCAGCCCCTCAGCGAGTTTCCTGTGCTCACTCACCCAGGAGGGTGGGTATCTCCTTTGTACCAGGCACTTCAGGCCCTGCCCCAGTAAGCCCTGCTGCCCTGAGCAAGGAGGCGATTGACCTCCTGAGATCCATCTCTGTAGGGCAGTCAACCATTGTGAATGCCATCCAGGGGCTGGCAGCCCAGGTGCAATAACTAATGCATTCCTGGAGGGCATTCACACTGGCTTGGCGGCCCCCTCCAACTTCCACTTGCCAGTCCCATCCTCCTCAACCCCAACCCAAGCACACAGCCAGACAAACATGCACATTGTGTTGTCATAATATGGTGGGCAGAACTTTGACTTCCACCTGGATGTAGGCGGCTACCGCTGTGGTGCCTGTTGTTTCCGCCCTGGTGGTCGGTGTGGTACATTGGCTGTCTTTCGGAGATCTTTCCGCCATGGTCATAATTTGGAGGTAGTTACCGGGAAGTAGTATGAAATTTGAGGTGATATAAGCATGTTGTGCTCACTTTTTAGCCCACTTGGGCTGGAATGTTACAAAATTGGTATGAGCTTGATTGTTTATTGCTAGAAAGTGTTGACTTTTAGCCCACTAGGGCTTGATGTTTAAAATGTCATTTCTTTTTCTTTTGTTATTTTTAATGCCATAGAAGATTATCAAAATATTTTTGGATGGTGCTTTAGTTTAGCCCACTGGGGCTCAATGTTACAATAATAACATGATTTATAATATTAATAATAATAATAATAATAATGATTATCAAACATGATGAAACAGATTGAAATAGATTGTTGGTGAGACTTGAATACCAATGGGGTTTAATAATAAGTATGGCAAATAGTGTACTTGTGAACTACATTCCAAGATGGCCAATCTGCTTACATAGGAAGCCCCAATGAGTGTCAATGTAGTCCGTTTTTTATGGTAGTATATTCATGATTGCACTGGTGTTTAAAAATGAAAAATGGTGGATAGGATGGCATTGGTTTGACCCATGATCAAAGAAACAGAGATTTCTGAAACACGTAGGGTGTTTTGCTGCCTTTTGTAAATAAACTTCACTTCACAAGACACATGTGGCCGTTCTTTCACACAGGACTCGAGATACAAAGAAGGGTCAATGTGGAAGCGAACTGTTGACAGGATTGAAGGGGATTGCAACCCGACCATGGCCTATTGTGATGGGGCTGGGGAAATGGCAAATTGAAAGGGTATATATATATATATATATATATATATATGCAAAAAAGAATAGAGAACTCTGGGTAGTTCCCAAGTTTAGGTGGAGAGCAGCTCTAGTAAGGAGCACCCTGCAACACCAGCGACACTCTAGATTTGCTCACCTCAAATGGCAAAAGACTTTGTCACTATCTAGCTCGGCGTGGATAGCACTGTGCTGATCCAATGCTTAAAAACTTTGCTAGATAAACAGATAAACTTGGGAACTACCCCGAGTTCTCTATTCTTTTTTGCATAATTTATGCGGCACTCTAACCCTGAAAGGGATTTGTTTTGACTTATACTGGGTGCTCCCTTGTGTCTGGACAAAACTAAACCTCTCTGATGAGCTCTAATGAGAGCGAAACACGTGTCAGGGGTTGCTTTTACTCATTCCAGGTTGGCTTGGATGGTATTTTACCAGTCCAAAGCTGTAATACCGTGCCAAGAGTGGTAAATGGCTTTTGTCATTTTACAGCTCGGCAAGGTTGACACTGTGTCAAACCTATGCTTAAAGACTTTGCTGTACAAATGGCAAAAGACTTTGTCACTATCTAGCTCGGCGTGGATAGCACTGTGCTGATCCAATGCTTAAAAACTTTGCTAGATAAACAGACATTTGAGGTGAGCAAATCTAGAGTGTCGCTGGTGTTGCAGGGTGCTCCTTACTAGAGCTGCTCTCCACCTAAACTTGGGAACTACCCAGAGTTCTCTATTCTTTTTTGCATAATTTATGCGGCACTCTAACCCTGAAAGGGATTTGTTTTTATATATATATATATATATATATATATATATATATATATATATCAGTAGTTACAGTTAGGGTGACCCAAGATAGGGATTTTTTTTATATTTGTCCCTTTAGAACTTTGCACCTGTTGGATGAATGCGCATGAAACTTTGCAGACCTGCTGCCCATCTTTCATTTTGAGAGGACTGAAAGTGTCAATGCATTTGGTCAAGGAAGTGCTAGGAAAAAAGAGGGGTCCCAAAACGGGTTTCACATACAATGCATTTACCATAGATATTTGTATTTTGCATAGTGCGAAAACCATGAACTAGAGTTTTGTGAAAAGTGGCAGTAGTACATATTAGGGGGTGCAGATGATGGGGAGTGGCTTGAGGGGCCAAGATAACAGACACTTTTTAACAAAGCTTCACATCATGCCCCTATCATCTGTGGTTTATCCAAAGACATTGCCTACCATCACCGTGTGAATCATGGTGTATGAATTCTATGTCTGCCATTGTGACTACAACTGATTGCCTGGCCATTAACACCAATTTGCCTACTTGGGGGATGCTGCTCTGACATTGGGACTATACTGCTTCACAACCCTGTCCTCACAGACTGACGTACGGTGCTATGCCTGTGGTCTCTCCCAACACACAAGGGACCTGCCCATTGGGGCCCGCTGTGGATTCTGACTGCCTGTACTGTATGCCCACAATGGGCAGCACTGTACTTACAGGCTGAACACATCAGCTGTTGCTCACCCCCTCCTCTCTTGCTAGGCATGCATACCTGCACCATATCTCTGATGGGAATCTGAGAAACTCCAAGGATCCGGCTGTTACAGAGAGTCCATGCTGCTTGTAGTTTCTGCAGGGAACATCCCACAAGTGGACTGCCTGATGATGAGAGCGGCCTATAGCCATTCCCTAGACAGCCCAGAGAGGGACCATCCCAAATTTAAATTTCTGTTTCCCCCCACACTGCAGCACATCTGTATTTGCCTCTGCTTCTGCATGGAGCAAAACACAGTAGACTGTACGGATGCTGGGGAAGTTCTCTGAGCCCTCGGAGTGGGCCCACTGGTCAACAGCAGGTGCACTGTGGCCCAGAGACAACCACCTTGCAATGCGCTGGGCCTTATAATCTTTCTGTCATTTGTCAATGAGTCACAGTGCCACCTGAATACGTACACAGTCCCCTACCTGCAACATCATGAAAACAGGCCTCCTGGATTTTAGCAACAGCAAATTCTTATGTCATCACTTGAACCAAATGGCATGGGTTGGCAACACTGCTGTATGCATAAACTACACAGCTGCTAGCCTTGACACACTGCACCATTCGATCGGAACACAGAAGAGGATGACTGAACAAGTCTGGTGCTGGCATATTCCAGAGAAGGAACCTGATGGTGCTGTCCCGACCAGACTCAATCAACATTCACACTTACATCTGAGGAGGCCCTTCTGCATGTAACCAGGCAGTGTAAGCCAAAAGCAGCCTTTAGCCCCCATGTCTACTTATTATCCGTTTTTATTGCACACCTCTAACTCATTAAAACATCCCACCCATCCCAAGCTGTGGTGTTCTGCTGTCCTGGGACCTTACTGAGGAGGAGCCCCAGCTATAACAATACTTACCTGTGTGGCGCTGCATGCGCTGCACATCCTTAGAGATGCAAGTGGGCCCAAATCACATCTGAACCCTTGCTGCCGCTGTGTCTAGCCAATGACCTAGTATTCCTGTACACCAATGTCATCGTCTTACCCCTCCTCCCAGTTGATCTGTCCTCATAGACTCAAGAGGTTCCATTCCCGCCTTCTTTTATTTTTGGGAGTGGTCATATTACTGTTTAACCTGAAACGTCCTGAACCAGCCAAGTGGGCTTACTCTCGACACCCTCCAGCACCTCAAGCACTTCACCCTGGCAGGCCAACACATTGATTGTGTGCACTCCAGCACCACTGGAGTGCCCCCACAGCAATCCTTTGTCTCTGGATCAATATGGATCCACCATCCCCTCAGATGGCACCTTGGCATTGGAGGTCAAACTTGACTTGGTTCTGGCTGCCATTGATCAATTGAAGATTTCACTAGAATACAAGATTGACACTATGGCCACTGACCTTACTCTTCTCCTTGCTGATCACCAAAAGCTGGTGGACAGGGCATGTGAAATGGGACAATCACTTGCTACCTTGCAACTGGAAGCACATGCAGTGAAAACCCAACTGCAGCAACAAACGGACCGAATATGTCTACTAGAGAAGAGGGCTGAAGACACCGGAGGGTGCTGAAGGTAAAACAATATTCGAGTGGTGGGCCTTTTGGAACACACTGAGGGTACAGATGCAGTTACTTAAATCTAACAGTGGATCTGGAAACTAGTCCCTTCAATGACCCTCTCCCTATTCTTCTCTGTTAAAAGGGCACACCATGTGCCTGCTCGGAAGCCTCTACCAAGAGCAAACTCTAGGCCATTAGTTTTCAAGGTGATACCGGGACCTTGTTCTCAGAGAAGCTTGTAAAACTACAGATCTCACTGTGTACACTGTTCAAGTAATGCTTTTCCCAGACTATACACTGGCAGTGCAGTGTAAGAAGAGCTCATTCCTATTGGTCAAATGCTGCCTATGCAACCAAGGTGTGCAATACTCTCTTCTTTTCCCGGCCAAACTCATGTTTCCTCTGGGCAGTAAAACACTTTTTGTTTTACTGACACTAAGGAGGCATGGAACTAGATTGACACCGACATCCCAACGTGCCTCCCAGTCTAGATTTGTGGCACTGGGACTCCCCCAAAGAGATTGCTGGCACATGAGGTGCTGAGGGGTGGAGCGCACTCCAAGTGTAAGGTCTATTCCAGATCTGGAACAGTCCAGACAAGAAAGATGCCATGCTCTGCAGATGGTAGCCAATATCGGAGGCAGTGCATCTGAATTAGATACTGATAAAGACTCAGTGGGGTCCTCAAGCGAAGACAGTTTGGTCGCTACTTGACTCTCCAAAACTGATGCATTGACACTGCCAGAAATCACACTGCAAATTGCAGACAGCATCATTTGAACTTATCACTTATAAGATGCTACTCCATGTATTGTGTTGTATAGTATTTATATAGCACTTACTACACCTGACGAGGAGGAAAGAAATCCAGAAGTGTTAATTGGGAGTATATCCCTCATTTACTCAACCCAAAGGCGGGAAGGAGGAGGGAAGAGTCTGTGGAAGGGTTAGGGAGATCATAGTAGTAGGGTGAGATAAATGAGGGAGAATTTAGTAGGGTTGTGTGGGAGGTCATGGTAGTAGAGTGAGGTTTGGTGAGTTAGATGTGGAAGCGGAGGGAAGAGCTTAGGCAGAGTTATTTAGGAGATGAAAGTAGTAGAAAGGATTTGGGATGAGTCAGAGTGGGAATGGAGGATAGTTTGATAGAGACATGACATATGTTGATGGGTACATAAGTGTGATAAGATGAGAGCAGGGATTCATAGATATCTAGTATAAAAACCCACCCAGGAGCCATGCAATGGCCCACGAACATGGCAAGCAAAAAAACCAACATATACACATACATAATACATATATATATATATATATATATATATATATATATATATATACATACACACATACACACACACATACAAACACACATGAATACACACACATATGCACACATATATGTACATACAATACATAATTAGAACCATGGGTAAATATACTTAGTCAAACAGGTTTAAAGAGTGTGTGTGTATTTTATTGTTATGACATAGTAGCGATACATATTTTCTAAAGAACTATACATAACTAGAAATAGACACATAATCACAAAAAATATTTATCAACATAGGCATATGCAGTCCATAGTTGTTTGAATATGATGGTTATGAAGGAAAGAGCCAACTCTTGAGTAGTTTTCTGAAGACAAGAAAGTTATCTGTGGCTCTTATAGTTGGGGGTAATGAATTCCATAGTTTGGCTGCTTGAACGGAGAAGGATGTACCACCTATAGTCTTTTTCTTATATGGTGGTGTTCTAAGGCGGGGTGCCAATCTTGAGCAGAGGTTTCTTTGTTGGATGTATTTGGTTATTTTGTTTCTGATAAAAAGCGGTCCGGTTCCATGTATAGCTTTGTGGGCGATACAAAGCAGCTTGAAAGTCTTCGGCAACGGGTAACCAGTGTAGTGCTCTCAAGGCAGGCGAGTTGTGGGCTTGCAGCTTTACATGTAATAGTAGCCTGGCTGCGGAGGTCTGGATACATTGTAGTTTCTTCATAATAGATAGAGATGATCCATGGTAGAGGCCGTTGGCATAATCCAGTTTGGATAGTACAAGCGAGATAGTAGCTTGCACCTTGTGTGGAAATCTGAGGTGGGGGAAGATGCGTTCTAAAGTCTTCAAGGTGATGAAGCTTGTTTGTGCTAATTTGTCCACTTGGGCATTCATAGTTAACTTAGAATCCATGGTGATTCCAAGGTTTTTAACTTCCTTGGATAATAGAGGAGGTGGTCCGAGATCGTCAGGCCAGACGCACAGAGGGTAATAACTTTTTCAGTCACCACATATGAGTATTTCTGTTTTGGAGGTAGTTAGTGTGAGATGGCTCCAGGTCATCCACTGATCAATGGCTCTGAGGCTACTGAAGATTAGTGAGTTTTCAATGTTTTTGGGACATTCTAATTTAAGTAGTATTTGTGTGTCATCTGCATAGTTGTAGCATGTGAGATGGAAATCATTGATCATTTCTGGTAAAGATATCATGTAGGCTCACAAAATGGAGGTGGGTGTCTTAGGCTTCCCTCCACAAACTTAAGGGGCCAGAGCAGGTGTGGGGGGAGGGCTCAGGTTCAACAGGGACTCAGAGAGCCAATCAGCTAAGTCCAGTCCCTGTGGGCAGGAAGGAGGCAGCTGGCCTTCCACTACCATGCACAACTGCAGCGGCAGAGTTGTGTTGAACTGCCTTACAACAGGTGCCTAATATGTTGGCAGATATAGAGTGGGAAGAGGACATGACTATTGTAACATTTGACATTGTAGCTTTGTATACAAATATTCTTCCTGATTTTGGGATCTAGGCAGTTAGATATTTTTTGATCAGAAGACCTGCTGAATTATACTTGCATACAGAAAAGTTGTTATCTGTGATTCATCTTATTTTGGAAAATAACATTTTTCTTATTTGATTGTAAATGGTACTACCAGATATGTGGTACAGTGATGGGCTCTAGATTAGCTCCTTCTTACACAAATCTTTTGATGGGCTGGCTTGAGAAGGTGCTGATCTGGGGCCCAGATGAAACTACATGGACACACCACATACACTATTGGGAGAGATTAACTGATGACATTTTGATGGTCTGGACAGGCTCTATAAATGAACTTGGGCAGGGCTACAATTGCTAGATGTGGAATTTTATGTTAATGATGACATCTTGTTGAGTCGCATGCACAGAAAGGAAACATCATGTAATGCTGTACTGCATGCTTCTAGTGCACATCCAAAACATCAAGTTAATGCTATCCCCTATGCTAAGATGGTCCGAGCTAGAAGAAACTGTAATGTTAATGAAGAATTTAAAGACAATGTAGAGGAGATCACAGAGCAAGTCTTGATTAGGGTTCTATGATAAAAGTACAGTGGCAAGCACTAGGAAAAGAGCATTAACACTAAGCAGGAATGATACTCTGAAAGAAGGTAAAGTTAGGACATCCTTTCTTGATGAGGAAATCAGACCAGTTCTTATACATGGTAGCGAAATTAATACATTATGCAGGATATTCAAGAGATATTGGTACCTATTACGGGACTATGATAAGCTTAGACCTTTGGTCAATACTAGGCCCTATATTTCTTTTTGGAAGGGGCAAACTATTAGGAATACGTTTAGTCCTAATTATCCCACTCAAATCAAGGCTGTAGCTGTCAGGAATCCCCAAGGTGCCTCCTGCATTATCTGTCAGCATCCCCAGGGATTAGGGTTAAATCATATCTCTGTTCTTGGTTGAACCTTCATGTTTCTAAGTAAACATAATGTGCTGTGTTACACAATTGGTTTTATCAATGCTTGTTTTACCAATGCTTGTTTGCTAATGTGAGCAGGTGTAGACATGTGCTTTTAATTGGGTGTGGTGTAGACGTGCTCTAATTGGGTGTGGTGACTCATCCACATGTGGAAACTCAATTGCTTTCCTGTTTGGCTATAAATAGCAGAGTGAAGCATGCCTCCCTGCTTGGCTTTGTTTTGCTTCCTGATCTCAGCATCTGATTTGGCAGTCCAGCCCCTGCTGTCATCCTCGTATTCAGGCAATTATTTTCTTCGTTCCTGCACCAGCTGACACCAGGTATTCCTCCAACACTCCAGAAAAGACGGCAGCTAAGTGATTTGTATTCTCCAGGAAATTTGTCCTTCAAGCGCCGCGCTTTCCTAGAACAGCTGGTGTATTTCAGATCTCGTATTTTGGCAGAGTGCTTATCTTGAAGAGACAAATGCATTTCTGAACATTCTACATTATTATTGCAGTTACTTGCCTAAATGTGCTTCAGGAAATCTGTTTGAGCTCAAGTACTTCAAAACGTGACACTGCAATTTTAAAACAGCATTTACGTGACTTTTCTTTCTCTAATAGCATAACTCTCGGATTTAAATTGTGTAATTCATGCCTGTGTTTCAGGTTTAAGGAATTTGCTTTTTGAAGGGTTTTTCACACACAGAGTGAAACCAAACCAAACGGTGCCACCCTAACTGTTTGAACCCAGAGTGGACATTTGTATTTTTTGGATTGTTTTTGTTCCTTTTAGTTTAACCCTATGCATGCAGGAAAGTTATATGTGATATAATTAATGCCCTTGTTTGATTTTCTTGCGCATGATAAGTGCAACCACAATTCTAATTTAGTGTGCAGCCCTAGTGTTGCAGTACTTATTGTTATGGTACTCAGTTTGGGTTTTTGGTAATGCAATGTTAGTAGTTTTGCCACCAGTTATAATTATCCAAGAAAAGTGCTGGAGCATCCCGGTGTTCTTCTATCACTCCCGTGCACATATCAGAAAGAGAGATTTAGTTTCAAGGAAGTTGAGTGCACAAACTCTACTATCACTCTGTCAACAACAACCTGCCCCCCTGAAGATGCAGGGTGTCTGGCTGGACCGGCAAGACGTGACAGTGTTTTGTCTCTTTCTCTTCCACTCCCCCTTTCCTTTTGGAACACCTGCTGGGGTTTCTGTGTCCACCAGGAAGTGCCGAGAGGTGTTCCAGGAGGTCGGGGGGATACCATCGCCCCTGCAGATGTCCTGCTTTTCAGGTGAGTGGCCCCATCTCAACAGTAACATGGCTTTGGGCAAAACTTTTCGCTTTTACAAATGTGGACAATGTGGGGTATGCAAAATGGCCATGGATAGGACCAGGTCATTCAGTTATAATGTCAGCTCCACTTACAAGGTATTGAGTAATATAAATTGTGTTAACATTTGTGAGCTATGTATTGGTTTGTAAATCTGATAAAATGTTTGTGGGTAGCACTATACTCTCACTGTGCAAATGAATAATAGACTATTGGAGGGCAGTGAAACATGGTGACGTGAGGTCACCATTTGATTCACATACACTACAATGGCAGGGACAGAATTCTAATTGCGGGTTCTCATTTCAAGGAATTGAGACAGTACTTGCAGACACCGGAGGGGGTAATCATGAATTGAAACTGAGAAGGCAAGAAACTTTATGAATCTTGAGATTTAGAGTAGTAGATATGAGGCTTAACATTGATTATGAACTCCATTATTTCTTGGGGGATTGAGTGAATATACATGAGAATGACATGAGGGGCTTTCATATTTCATATTTGTTACAACCAACGTACTATACAGAATATGTACGTTTTGAGAATTGTTGCGTATATAGGATTTTGTGACATGTTAACATTTTATTTATGAATATCGATTTGTGAGCCATTGTAGGCACATGATTTAATTTGTGTATCATAATCACACGAGTCCATGAACAGTTTCTCCTGTTTTCTGTTGATATGAGCTCACGCCCAATGTGGTGTTATGTTGATGTCATTGTCACTTGCCTAACTACTTTTGTGCTACTTCACTACTCACATTTACTTTGCATCGTCTATCTTACTTTTTGCATTACTAACAATGGATAATATCATGCATAATATTTTGCCTCTTAATTATTAACCAATCTTATATGCTTTATTCACATTGGTGATTACTTACATTAAATTGATGGATATATATTTAGCATAATATCTCCTCTCTATTACAGTCCCTAATTCTAAAATAGGGTTCTTATTTATATCTTTCTACTAAGTGTCTATAGTGTTATTAGTAATGCTCTGGCACAGAGAACTCACACTATGACATGATGCGAGCTCGTTACGTATATGGCTTGTCCTGACGAGATGTTACTCCTTAACTTTGATCATGGTGAAAGATACGCAATTGTTTGCCCCAGTGAGATGTTTGCTTGTTACTTTGATTGTGGAAACTGAGGCTCTTGGACAAATTGGAATGGTATACTTGTTCATTCATATTATTGTTTACTAAAACGTAATAGCTAGATGGGAGATTTATGATTTTGAAACACACTCTAAGATGGTGATTGTTCAATCGAAACAGTGACTTCTGGATTAGGCGGTTCCTTCGCACCAGTCCTATGTCGCTTATAGTGTTACGGAATGTTAGTATCAATAGGACATCCAATATGGTGGGTGCGCTACACGCTGCTGCACTTATTGTAAAACCCGGTAGATGCTGGAGTACTCTACGTGGTGAGTTTATTACATTTTGGGGACACAGGCTGAGTTTTAATCTTGAGTCAAAGGATTTGAAAAATTTGATTATTCTTTTGGAGATATTTTATATTGCCGGCAGTGACTTTGTTTTGCTCATTGGGGGTCATTACAACCCTGGCAGGCGGTGTTAAAGCAGCGGAAATACCGCAAACAGTCTGGAGGACAAAAAAAGGGAATTATGAGCCTGGCGGTAACCGCCAACAAAGACAGCCACTTTAACACTTCGCCCGCCACGGCGGTACAGACAAGCAGCACGGCGGTCACCGCCAACAGACAGGCAGAATACAATGTACCGCCCACACTATTACAACCCGCCAATCTGCCACCTTTTCTGGGGCGGATTCACCATGGATAAAAACACGGCGGAAACAGCTTTTGCTATGGGAAAACGCTCACCTTAACATATCCCACGAGGAACGAGGAATCCATGGAGCCAGAACTCCAAATACTCCCTGCCCTTGTGTTTCTGCTCTTCTACGACCAACAGCTACGTAGGCGCCGCAGACAACGGTGAGTACTGCACCTACGACATGGGGAAGGGGGGAGGCAAAAGTTAGGGGAACACACACCAAACACCCCCACCCCCACCCTCGCATATTACAACATACACACCAATGCATTCACAAAAATCACAGTAACAACCCACCATCCCCCCGGAAGAATGAATACACAAAGCAAAAATCGGTCAAACAATGTAATGTGCCAATATACATGTCATACAAAAATATACAGATATATATTTGAAAATCAGTCAGAATTATATACAAGACGAGAAATAGTGCAGATATGTACATAACAATGTCCGTGCACCATCAGTCCAAAAATACATGGGCGAGGCCCACAAACGATACCTGACCACAATCGGAGAGAACACTGCCGGGGCATCAGATAGAAATTCTACAGGCACCTCAGGGGGAAGGGAAGGGGGGGCACCTCAGCCGGATGACTGCAAAGCCAGAGCCACAACGGGGCTCCATGCCAATTCATGCCCTCCTGGGGAGTGCAAAGCCACAGTCTCTCAAGTCTATACAGTGGGTGGTTTGCCCACTGTGCCATCCTGGGGAGTGCAAAGCCACAGTCTCTCAAGTCTATACAGTGGGTGGGTTGCCCACTCTGCCATCCTGGGGAGTGCAAAGCCACAGTCTCTCAAGTCCATACAGTGGGTGGTTTGCCCACTGTGCCATCCTGGGGAGTGCAAAGCCACAGTCTCTCAAGTCTATACAGTGGGTGGGTTGCCCACTGTGCCATCCTGGGGAGTGCAAAGCCACAGTCTCTCAAGTCTATACAGTGGGTGGTTTGCCCACTGTACCATCTTGGGGAGTGCAAAGCCACAGTCTCTCAAGTCTATACAGTGGGTGGGTTGCCCACTCTGCCATCCTGGGGAGTGCAAAGCCACAGTCTCTCAAGTTGATGCAGCTCTCTACTGGTACTGGGGGGGACTGGTGCCCAGACTGGATGAGTCTCCCTGTGAAAGGGCGTGTCCTGTCACTTCCCAGCTGCACATGGGATAAGGATGCCTGATGTGGCGGGCCATTCATTCCTACCCGGTGCATTGCCCTGTTCAGCGGTGCTTTGCCATGGCGGTCTTTGCCCTGTTCAGCGGTGCTTTGCCATGGCGGTTCAGGACAGTTCAGCAGTGCTTTGCCATGGCAGTCTTTGCCCTGTTCAGCAGTGCTTTGACATGGCGGTTCAGGACAGTTCAGCGGTGCTTTGCAATGGCGGTCTTTGCCCTGTTCAGCGGTGCTTTGCCATGGCGGTTCAGGACAGTTCAGCGGTGCTTTGCCATGGCGGTTCAGGACAGTTCAGCGGTGCTTTGCCATGGCAGTTCAGGACAGTTCAGCGGTGCTTTGCCATGGCGGTTCAGGACAGTTCAGTGGTGCTTTGCAATGGCGGTTCAGGACAGTTCAGCAGTGCTTTGCCATGGCGGTCTTTGCCCTGTTCAGCGGTGCATTGACATGGCGGTCTTTGCCCTGTTCAGCGGTGCTTTGCCATGGCGGTTCTGATAAGGACATTGGTGTGTGGCATGACGTTTCATCATTGCCCAGCGGGGCTGTGGCAGCCGAGCCCTCCAGGGCACTGACTCCGGTGGTGGCGGTGGTCTCCTGACCAGTGACGATAGTGGGGCTCTCCAGTCTCCTGGGCTGTGACTCTGGCGGTGGTCTCCTGACCAGTGACGATACTTGGGCCCTCCTGGGCTGTGACTCTGGCGGTGGTCTCCTGACCAGTGACGATACTTGGGCCCTCCTGGGCTGTGACTCTGGCAGTGGTCTCCTGACCAGTGACGATACTTGGGCCCTCCTGGGCTGTGACTCTGGTGGTGGTCTCCTGACCAGTGATGATAGTGGGGCCCTCCTGGGCTGTGACTCTGGCGGTGGTCTCCTGACCAGTGACGATACTTGGGCCCTCCTGGGCTGTGACTCTGGCGGTGGTCTCCTGACCAGTGACAATACTTGGGCCCTCCTGGGCTGTGACTCTGGCAGTGGTCTCCTGACCTGTGACGATAGTGGGGCCCTCCTGGGCTGTGACTCTGGCGGTGGTCTCCTGACCAGTGACGATAGTGGGGCCCTCCTGGGCTGTGACTCTGGCGGTGGTCTCTGGACCAGTAACGACGATGCTGGCGGTTGTGTCTCGACCGCCGGAAATGATGGCGCACTTCTCCGCCGTGACACTCACAACAGGCTGGGCAGACTTCCTCTGGCCCCTCACCACCTTTGGTGGAGTCACAGCTGACTCTCCAATCCACTTGGAACCCATGTCAGTTGTTTTCCCACATGGAGTCTTAACACAGTCCCGTCGTCCACTCTCCAATTTTATTGCCTTTACAGGGGGTGGGCTGCCAGTCCCTTGGCTCCGGGTCCTACTGCCTGCCCTGGTGGCCGGTGCACTCCAAAACCCTTGAACAGGCACCACTGGTATTGGAGGCTTTTTGGCTGAGGTGCTACGACGGGTCTGATGAATTGGAGGGGTGTGGGGTGGGGGCAAAAAGGTCAACTTTACAGAGGGACAGTTTCTGACGAACACTGGGATGGGTAGCTGGAGGGGGTCTGGGAGTGGAGGAAGAGGTGGTGGTTGTCGGAGGTGTCACATTAGCTGTTTGGGTGCAGGTGCAGGTACTGGAGGATGTCGTGAGGTGGATGGATGTTGGGTGAGTGATTGCCGGCGTTTGTGTACTTTGGGAGGGGGCGTCACAGACACACTGGGAGAGGACACAGGGGACGTGTAAATGGCAGTGGAGGTGGTGAGTGCAGGTGAGCGGGGTGTGGTGCTGGGTGTACTGGTGCGAGTCCTAGTGGCTGTAGTTGTAGTGCATGCAGGTGAGAGTGTAGACGACACTGGGAGGGAGGAGGGAGAAGAGGAGGAGGGGGACACAGTGGAGGCAGTGGATGTTGTTGTGTCTGTATGTGGGTGAGGCTTGCGTGAGTGCTTGTGGTGTGTGTGGTGCCTATGTTTGCTTGAGCTACTTGTGTGTGTTGACTTGTGTGCATGCTGGTCTTTAGGTGTGCTTGGGATGGGCTGGGGTACAGGAGATTGGGTCTGGGTGGAGGAAGTTGGAGGGGGGAGGCTAGACACAGGGACAATTGCTGCCATCAGTGCTGAGGCCAAAGATTGCAGGGTTCGCTGAAGGACAGCCTGACCAGAATGAATGCCCTCCAGGAATGCATTACCGTGTTGCAACTCTCATTCTACACCCTGGATGGCATTCACAATGGTAGACCGCCCAACAGTGAGTGACATGAGGAGGTCAATGGCCTCCTCACTGAGGGCAGCAGGGGTGACTGGGGCAGGGCCTGAGGTGCCTGGGGCGAAGGTGATGCCCACCCTCCTGGGTGAGCGGGCACGGGGCGAACGCTGAGGGGCTGCTGGGAGGGCGGTGCTGGTAGGGGAGGTGGCGGCTGTACCTGTAGAGGTGGGGTGCACAGAAGGTGCCGCCACCACAAGGGAGCTCCCATCGTCGAACAAGTCCGTGTCGCTGCTTGGTGATCCGGTGGCCGACATGAAGCTCCCCTCGCCCTCCGTCCCACTGGTGCATTCAGAGTCTGTGGTGTGGCCCTCCATGGCCATGTGGGATGCAGCTCCCTCGTGCTCCGGTGCCACTGTACCTCCGCCTGTTGATGCTGATGTACAAAAGGACAGGGAGAGCAGACAAAGGGGGGGAGACAGAAGATAGAGGGTTTTAGTGCATGGCATACAGCTACCGTTGGCGGACAAGACAAACGCAGCAGCCCCCTGCATTACGCCGTGCTCCTGCCCTCTGCACATGCAATTTCTGGGAAATGGCCTATATGGCAATGGTGGACATCGGCGCACATGGATGCCACAGGGGCAACTATACCTCGACTTGGCACTCTGCTTAGGTGGGGTAGAGTGCCACATGGGCTACATTACGGAGGGGCCTTGCCTACCTAACTCGCACTGGCCTAGAGACACCCACAGCCCACCTCCCCCACCCAGACACCTCCACTGCACGCAAAGTCCGCAGAATGAGGTTGTACTCACCCCCTTGTGTCTGCTGTGATGCCCTCAAGTGCCCATCCAACTCCGGGTAGGCCACCGCCAGGATCCGGAACATCAGGGGGGTCATGGTGCGACGGGCACCCCTCCCACGTTGGGAGGCCATCCCCAGCTGAGCCTCCGCCGTCTTCTTGCTGCAGTGGCGAATGTCCTCCCATCTCTTACGGCAGTAGGTGCCCCGTCTCTGGTGGGCCCCCAGGGTCCGGACCTCCCTGGCGATGGCACGCCAAATGTCCCTCTTCTGGTGGGCGCTGACCTACATGACATGCACAGGGAAAGAGGAACAGTCATTACCAACTGCACCGTCATTGTGAGTGGCCCCCTCCCTACTCTGGCCATGTGGCCCATTCATTCCCATGCATTAATGTTCTATGGACTCTGCCCCCTTCCCTCTTCCACCCAGCCCTCTCCACCCAGGCCTAGCCCATACAACGTGCTCCCTGTGTACTAACCTGTTGGTCTGGAGGACCGTAGAGTAGCGTGTACTGGGGGAGGACCCCGTCTACCAGTTTCTCCAACTCCTGTGCAGTGAAGGCAGGGGCCCTTTCCCCAGACGCAGCAGCCATCGTTGCTTCCAGACCGAGGTCACAGCAGCACTTGCAGTGTAGGTCCTCTCCTGTCGAAGGTCAGGTATCTAGTGATTGAACAGATAGAAAATGGCGGTGACGTCCGCGGCGGTGACGTCCACGGCGGTGCGCATCATCACCGCCGGCGCACCAGTTCATTGGCTCCTGGGACCCATAGGGTCCAATGTTAACCAATGCAGCATTGCGCCGCAGTCCACGACTGCCTACCTCGACGGTGTGTAACGCCAGCGCAGTTACCCCACAATCCCATTGTCCCAGTTTAGAGGTCAGGCAGCTGCCATTTCAGGGGCCCACATGGCTTCATTTCATACTGTGTCACACATAGCTAGGCCTACACTCAACACACATACAGGAAGGGTTATGTTAGTGGTGTAGTCTTGTGTGTGACTGTGGGTACATACCTGGAGGACTAATGACTGGTTCTTCGCTGTTGTCCTTCGTAGGCACTGTCTGCTGGGACATATGAGAAGATGGCGGAATCCTCCGGTATACCGACCGCTGGTGGACCTGTTGACAATGGAAGAGCGACATGTCATCGTAGCCTACCGGTTTGACCGTGCCACAATCCAGGAACTATGTACCCAGTTGGAGACAGACCTGATGTCACCAATCCGCCATCCGACTGGAATCCCCCCTGACGTGCAGGTGCTATCAGTGCTCCATTTCCTTGCAAGTGGGTCTTTTCAGACAACAGTGGCTATGGCATCAGGGATGTCCCAGCCTATGTTTTCCAACGTGTTGTCCAGAGTGTTGTCTGCCCTGCTGAAACACGTAAGGAGATACATAATTTTCCCTGAGGTGGAGGATTTGCCTACAGTGAAAGGTGACTTCTATGCCCTTGGACATATCCCCAACGTCATAGGTGCTATTGATGGGACCCATGTAGCTCTGGTCCCCCCCCCACAGGAGTGAACAGGTGTACAGGAACAGGAAGAGTTATCATTCCATGAATGTACAGATGGTATGTTTGGCAGACCAGTACATCTCGCAGGTAAATGCTATGTTCCCTGGCTCAGTGCATGACGCCTACATCCTGCGGAATAGCAGCATCCCTGATATGATGGGTCAACTCCAGAGGCACCGTGTATGGCTTTTGGGGGACTCTGGTTACCCCAACCTTTCGTGGCTATTGACCCCAGTGACGAATCCCAGGACCAGGGCAGAGAAACGGTACAATGAGGCCCATGGGCGGACTAGGAGGGTGATCGAACGCACCTTCGGCCTCCTGAAGGCCAGGTTCAGGTGCCTCCATATGACAGGTGGATCCCTATTCTACTCACCGAAGAAGGTGTGTGACATCATCATCGCCTGCTCTATGCTCCATAATTTGGCATTGCGACACCAGGTGCCTTTTCTGCAGGAGGATGATCCAGATGACGGTGTTGTAGCAGCTGTGGAGCCTGTGGAGCCTGTGGACAGTGATGAGGATGAAGCTGATGAAGAAGACAACGACAACGGGGAGTCAGTCATACAGCAATATTTCCAGTGACACACAGGTGAGAAAATTTTCATTTTTAGCATTACATTTACTTTCACACGTCTACGTCTATCCTGTTTTTCGATTTAAGTCAACATTTGGTAACTGAGTTGTACCCTTCCATTACGGTTTCACAGGTGTGGTTACCTACGTGTCAACTGCTTGCATCCTTCAAGGGCTTGTGATGTGTGACATAGGTATGTTAGCTTTAGAATGGTACACCCATTATGACACTGTCATTGATAATACATTTTTACTAAATCACAGACTGACTCCAGATTGTTTTGTGTTTCAAGGGTGTTTATTGAAGTGCTCAGAAATGGGAGGGGGTTGTAAAATGAGGATGGGTGATGGTGAAGGAATGTCCATGGCAGAGTCCAGTCTATTAGTCTCACAGGTGCACTGCCCATCTGGGCATAGGAAGAGGAGCTGGGCCAGTTAAAGTATGGACAGGGTAACAAAGTGGGACAGTAGGAAGACAATCAGGGTGGTGTCATTTCCTGGCGGGGGTCTTGCCATCTTGCTCTGTCCTGTTCCTGGATCTCAGGGACCGCTTGCGTGGTGGTTGTCCGTCTGCAGGGGGTGGGGTGCTGGTGTGTTGGTCCTGTGGCGGGGCGTCCTGTGCACTAGCGCCGGCGGAGGTGGTGGGCATTTCATCGTCCTGGCTAGTGTCAGGGGCCCCTTGGAGTGCCACGGTGTCCCTCAAGGTCTGCTGTATGTCCTTCAGCACCCCTACAATGGTGCCCAGGGCTCAGCTGATGGTCCTGAGCTCCTCCCTGAATCCCAAATACAGTTCGTCCTGCAGGCGCAGGGTCTCCTGCAACTTGTCCAGAACCGTCGCCATAGTCTTCTGGGAGTGGTGGTATGCTCCCATGATGGAGGAGAGGGCCTCGTGGAGGGTGGGTTCCCTTGGCCTGTCCGCCCCCTGTCGCACAGCAGCCCTCCCAGTTCCCCTGTGTTCCTGTGCCTCCGTCCCCTGGACCGTGTGCCCACTACCACTGCCCCCAGGTCCCTGTTGTTGTTGGGGTGGTGGGTTAGCCTGGGTGCCCTGTAGTGGTGGACACACCGCTGATTGACTTGTCCTAGGTAGGGAGGTTTGGGCCCGCTGGGTGGGTGCTGTGCTGGTGTTACCAGAGGGTGGAAGGTCGGTGTTGGGCTGTGCCTGTGCAAGGGAAACCGACTGTCCCGAGGCCCACGATGGTCCGGGCTGGTCATCAGGATCCAGTAGGGCAGAGCTGCTCTCGTCACTGTGGGCCTCTTCTGGGGGTGGAGTGGTGTTGTCTGGACCCTCTTGTGTGGTGATGGTCCTTTGGGTTCCTGCAGGGGCATAAGAGCATGATTATTGCATGTGTGTGTGTAATAGTGTGCAATGGGTGGGTGTTTGTGTACCCCAGTGCATGCATTCCTGTGTGTGAGTTTGTGTGGTGATGGTTGGGGGGGTGTACTGGGTATGTGCAGTGGGCATGCTTTAGTGAGGGGTGTCCATGCTTAGTAGTGTCATGCAGGGCTTGCTGTTGGGATGGGTGGTTTGTGTCATGGGTACATTAGTGCGAAGTTGTAGTGATAGGGGAGGGGGAGAGGGAGGGGGGTGTGATAGCATGCAGGTAGGGTGGGGGATATGATAGTTAAGATTTGACTTACCAGTGTCCCATCCTCCACCGACTCCTGCGAGGCCCTCAGGATGCAAGATGGTCAAGACTTGCTCCTCCCATGTTGTTAGTTGTGGGGGAGGAGGTGGGGGTCCGCCGCCAGTCTGCTGTACCGCGATGTTGTGCCTGGAGACCGTTGAACGCACCTTCCCCCGTAGGTCGTTCCACCTCTTCCTGATGTCCTCCCTATTTCCTGGGTGCTGTCCCACGGCGTTCACCCTGTCCACTATTCTGCACCATAACTCCATTTTCCTGGCTATTGATGTGTGCTGTACCTGTGAGCCAAATAGCTGTGGCTCTACCCGGACGATTTCCTCCACCATGACCCTGAGCTCCTCCTCTGAGAAGCGGGGGTGTCTTTGGTGTGCCATGGGGTGGTGTGGTTGATGTGTGGGGTGGTGTATGTGGTGATGAGTGTGGTGAGTGTAGTGGTGTGTGGTGTTTTGTGCGTAGATGTTGTGTGGGTGATGGTGTTGTGTGCCTCTGTGTAGTGGGGTTGTCTATTCTGTGCTCTCTCTCTGTCGCCTTCGTGTCTAATTTCTGGTCGTAGGGGTTTGTGGGTGATGTGGGTGTGTGTTTTATATTGTGTTTGGTGTGTGGGAGTGTTGTTTGTATGTGTATCAGGTGTGTGTATTTTGAATTGTCCAATGTGGCGGTGTTTTGGAGATGTGTGTGTATTTTGAGCGCGGGGGTGTGTACCGCCAATGGAATACCGCGGTTGAAAGACCGCTGCGTGGATTCGTGGGTCGTAATAACATGGGCGTGTTTCTGTTGGCGTGGAGGTGGAGGATTTGTTTCTGCCAGTTTAGCACTGACCTTTGGTGTGGTGGTGTTGTGTGGGTGTCTGAATTTCGGTGGATTCCAAGATGTGTGTCATAATAGCTGTGGCGGAATGCCGCCGCGGTGTATTGGTGGTCTTCTGCACGGCGGTAAGCACCTTTTACCGCCAATGTTGCAATGACCCCCATTATTATAATTATTAGTATACTTCGACTCACATCAGGAGTTTCACAGTTTCACATGTATGATATGGTGACAGCTACTAAATTGATAATAATGAGTGTATTGGATTGCTGTATCTTAGATTTGATGATTGTTTAAGGGAGGATTTCACATCTTATAATATATATGTATATATATATACATATATATATATATATATCTTTACAGATTATACATAAATGACATTACAGGATGACTACATTTGGATCAAGTACTGTCTGATGGTTGATTCTGGTGAGCCTAAATAAGTTTGAGACACACCAATTAAGTTATTAGGGCTTGGGTTTGAGTTTATGAATACTAATTATATAACTGCTTGTAGGAAATAACTTTTTTTGAGACTCAATAACAATGTAATATATATTCCATGCATTTCCCTAGGTGAGATAATTATCCTAACAAATTTTGAGTGGATTAATTTGAGTCAATCTTTCTTCTAGGCTTTTTGAGAGATTTTCCTATTGGTACTATCTATGGCAACCTCTTTTCACATTGGACATGAGCCTTTATACTATCGCTTGGGCATGGGCATGCGGTGTTTGATCTTTCTGTCACCCATGGTGATGTTGGCGGTGGTTTGAGCAGTGACTCTTTTGATTATATATTGGTTGATTTAAATTTGGTATTGTAGCCCTGATGAAGTCTATCATGATACCTGCTTAACAGATGAAACACGTGTTGGCTTTTTGCTTGGAGGCTATGTGCTTGGATGCTGCTCGCTAATGACACCTGTGGAAATCTTGTCAGGTAAACAAGAAAAGTGACCCTATTGGAGGACTCACTTTGGTACTTTACCTTGGTGTAGGAGTGAAGTGCTTGAAATTATAAACTTATATTTGGTGGACTTTCAGGCTCCAGAGTAACAGGAGGCTCTCCTGTATTTGGAGCACTCATAAGCTTAGAGACGTAAGATATTTTATGAACTAATGAATGTACATTGGTAGTGTGTACGCCACTCTCCCAGTCACCTATGTTCTTTCTTACTTTCACTGCAGACACCACACTTACTTCTGTATGATGTATCTTTTTCTTATGCATGGGGGGGTCTCACTCACCTGCAACTCACACATTGATCTAACATATGTGGGTGATCCGTTCTTTATTGTGTGTGAAGTTAACTGGTTTGGATGGAAGGCTGTTACTATTCTGCCCTGATGTTATTTTTTGTCTGATTGTTTTAGTTTCCTTTTTCTTTTTTTCTTTTCATTATTATTAGATTTCAATGTTTGCACCAAGCCGACACATACATTGCACCTCCTATGACTTCTGCCTATTTGGTTGAGGCTGTGCCATGCGGCATCACCCTGCAAACACTGTGCCTGGCACTAATGTGATAACATGGAACATCAGGGGAATGGGCACCCCTGCCCGCAGATGCGCAGTGTACTTCTCCCTCCACAGACATAACACCCACATTGCTTTTCTGTAAGAATTACATTTAATCAGTGTTTGAAGTTACTAAACTATAGAAGCACTGGCATGGACAGGTATACTCTACTAATTTTTCTACATATGCCAGGGGATTAGTGGTGTGGGTCAGGGCTGAATTCCCCTTTCAGGTAGATGACACCAGAATAGACCCAGATGGCAGATACATCTTACTACGGGGTAAATTAGACAGCCAACCAGTGGTAGTTGGGAGTGTTTATGCCCCTAAACCAGACCAATGAATGTTCCTAAACAAATTATCTGCAATATTATCAGAATGGAGAGGCCTGCCCTGGCTACTGGAGAGACTTCATGTGCTGTGTACTGATTTAGATCGCTCATTCCCCCATCTCCTAAACAGGCTAGCTACAACAAATGCTCAACACTTGGAGACATGGCTCAGGCACGGGCAACTGGTTGACATTTGGTGAGTCCGAAATGCCAACATCAGAGTCTACTCCTTTTATTCCTGCCCTCGCACCTTATATATTTGCATTGTTAGTTCCCCTGCCTTTCACCCACCCATTACACTCATTGAATATCTAGGGCATACACATTCAGATCATATTCCTCAAATCTGCACTTTGACTGGGAACGTGCTCCTCCACCTGTCCCTATGTGGTGATTGCACCCGACTGCCCTAGAAGATCTTGTCCTCTGCACTTTCCTAGATACTGCCATTACTGAGTATTTCGAGATCAATGCTGATACTGCCTCGTCCCACCTGATGGAGTGGGATGCCTTTAGGGTGATGCTAAGAGGGCAGTGCATTGGTACTACTTGGAATATTCGCCTTCAGCTTGACAAAGATGTTATTAAAATTGAGTGTGACATGTTTAGACATGAAGCACTAGCAAAGCAGGACCCCCACACCGGGCTACCTAAAACGCTCACAGCATGAACACACTGCCCTATTGGTGAGACTCCAATGCCTTAATTCTGTGGCTCATTGTGCCAGAACACATGCCAGAAGCGATAAGTCAGGGTCCTTGTAAGCTTGGCTTATCCAACAAGAGCAGGCCAGATACCCGATCTTACAATTGCGAAAGGGGATATTTTCCGTACAAAGAGTGACATACACGTAGAGGTGACTAACCACTACTCACAATGTGTCAGTTGGCAAACATATCCGACACAGCAGATGTACACATTTTCTTTGGTGCAGTCACTGTTCCCCAGGTGACTCTCGAGCAGTACATGGATTTAGATGCCCCTCTCATGCCATTTGAGGTCCAGGAGGCCATTCGCTCTCTAGCTACTGACAAGACACAAAGATCTGATGGCCTACCCACTAAATTTTACAAGGCATAGGCACCTCTCCTAGCTCCTACCTATTGACACTTTATGATGATTTGCTCCAAGCCACTTGTTTACCATCTTCATTGTGTGACACGTTACTTGTATCTCTCTCAAAATTGGACAGGGACCCCACTGTGCTGGGATCTGACATGCCTTTTGCCCCTTTTAAAAACTGATTAGAAGATTCTAGCCAAGGTCCTTGGTGATTGTCTGATGCCTCAGGGGCCAACTTTGGTACACCCGGACCAAAACAGGTTTGTTTCGGCCCACAACACTTCCTAAAACTTACACAGATTCTTTATGGTGATGAAGTATGCCCCAGAACCTGGCTACAATCTAGCTGTATTGGATTAGGCTTGAAGAATGCTCATTGATTCCCTTAGGTGGCCTTTCCTTTTTGATGTCTTGCAATGCTACAGCCTAGGGCTTTGCTTCATTCATTTGGTTAAACTACTGTAAACACTCCCACTAGCTCGTGTAAAAACTGGTGTCCTTGTCTCTGAAACCATTTCATGAGCCATTGAATCACTGGTGCTCACGCTCCATGCCAGTGGACAAACCTGGGGAATCCCTTTGGGAAATGGCCTACATTCAGTGTCACTATATGCCTACAACCTCTATTATATCTTGAGGATCTTGCAACAATACCAGAGATAGTGGCCTCCAATTTTGACAGAATTGCTACCCTATCGGGTCGCAGCCTCAACTGGACCAAATCCTTTCTTTTTCCGTTTGACCCTACAATAGTAGAACTAAACTCCAGACTTAGTGGTGTCCGATTACCATGGCAATCTGGTATCTTCCGCTATTTGGGCATACATATCTATCACTTACCCATTGACCTTAATGATAGGAATAGCATGAGAGCACTGACATAGGTACATGTCCAGATGGGATTCTGGCAGTCCATCTCGCTTTCAGTGGCAGACACTTATAACAATTATTTTACCAAGATTTCTCTGTTATTTCACTAATCTTCCCTTATATTTCAGGAACCCTTCTTCACTACACTTGAGAAGCTGTAGTAGCGATCAATGATATGGCACAACACATGCTGTTGTACAGCGTTATAAAAAGTTTTTTTGACCATGCGCAGGGGTGGAATGAAGATCCTCAAACTTGAGCAATATTACTTGGCCTCCTAACTACAGTGGTTGGCCCGTTAGATGGCTGGTCTATATCTCACTGATTCAGCAACTGCTTCCCCAGCCTAGGACATATCAGCCTCAATTACTTATTCTACTTATTCTACCCCCTACTGTGACAAGGCACCTGCCCCTACACTATTACAGGTTGTTTACCGCTGTTACAAGTGGAGTTTTTTCATCACCAGAGTCATCCACCAATGAGCACTGGCGCGTCCCCTACTTGGTACTATACATGGAGAATTGATCACGTCACAAGCAGATATGACCACCTTGCTTGCCGCGGGGATCCACAGGCTTGGATACCTATATCAGGATAATGTCTTGATCCACCCTCATGACAGAAGAGGGCTTGCCTGCAGGTCCATTTCTCCTCCATACCTCAATGATTAGGGTATTGGGGAACAGCTTCGATGATATACAACAGGAGTGCCCCATGCACCTTACTATACAATACTTGCACATCATGAGCATGGGTACACATTTGACCCACAGGTTCACTTACTCTTTATGAACCCACACAGCAGTGTCACTACTTCCCCCGTGGGAAACTGACCTGGGTCGCCTGTGCACAGATGTGGAATGGGGCACAGCTATCTAAAGTCCTGTCAGGATCCTGTGAAATGCTTGCTTCCACCTCACACAGCATTGTGTTCTACACAGAGCCTACCTCCTCTCACAAAAGACCAACTAATATGATTTGCACACTGATACCGCTTGCCCCAGGTGTTATCACAATAGACATCGACTTCCTACACAACCTCTGGTCTTGCCCATCCCTGCTATTATACTGGCACACGATCACCACTCATTTGACAATGTGCACTGAATGCCCGGAGCTACATACTTGGGGGACTTGTATCCTTGTGCTGCAAAGCTATAGCAAAAAATATAGGGCCACAGAGAGGTTTTTGGATCTGGGTCATCTATAGGATAAGTAACTCATCACATATAAGTGGACATCTCCTACCCCTCTCATGCACATAGCCTGGGAACTTTCGATGCTCGCTTGGGCTCCGGCATAGAGCATCACCCCACATAGGGAGAATGCACTGAGGCTATGTAAATACCCATTAGCTGTCAACTGGGACACATAATTATGAACTTCCATACCTACGCTCCTTCATCATAGGACCCCTACTGAAGACTCCACCGCTACATATATTCCTGCCCAGAAATCATTTTTCTCCCTAGCATATCCCCCAGCACCCCTCCTTGGTTGTATTGTTCCATTCTCGATCACCTCCTATTTGACCTCTCCTCAAATGTGTTAGACCTTAGTCCACTTCCTCTTTTACAAAGTGATAGCTGACAGAAGAACAATTTGCTGTTTGTTGCACATCTGAACTGTCACTTTCATTACAAATTAAGACAATTGATTCCGTTTTTGCTGGTGTGGTTAATTGATGTATATTATGTGGTTGTTTTACGTGGTGACATTTCTTGTATCGCCTTTGTTTCACACATGTTCCATTACGCGCATATTTTGGCAATACATGTATGTACAGTGGTTGACTTTAGAACACTTGCACTCATCTATGACATACATCTGCAATGCACACCTGCAATATTGTCAAGTTGTTACTATTTGTGCTATATGTATGGAAATTATTGTATTGACAGAAGAATGGTTAAAAAATTTCAAAACTGTATTAAATAGATATAAACAAAGAATTACGGGGCACAGATGATTCTGTGAACTACTGCAGGTAAGTAAATGTTGTCGTAGGGTTTTTCAATGTAGGGATATCTTGTAGCAGAATGCTGCTAGAAGTAGCAAAGAATCCCAAATAATAGAAAAGACTGCATATGTAAAGCTTCAGATTTACCACATGAACAACTGAAAGACCCATTTATGGTCACATGCTAATGGAAACCTATAAACAAACGCACAAGGAATAAAATGCATCTTCATCTACATAGGTTTTCTTTGTGTGCTCTCTGGCTCACAAAATAAAACTGGCCCAATAAGTCAAAACAAACATCCTTCTTATGTACCATAGCAAATAATGAAAAAATTTCCCAGCAGTGAGCTACATAAAGTACTACCTGGAGGGCATAATAATTGTTCTCAAGAGAAAAATATT
Organism: Pleurodeles waltl; assembly: GCF_031143425.1. Classification (NCBI taxonomy): domain Eukaryota; kingdom Metazoa; phylum Chordata; class Amphibia; order Caudata; family Salamandridae; genus Pleurodeles; species Pleurodeles waltl. The sequence goes on from NC_090442.1 coordinate 526,113,888, forward strand.
ACTGTCCATTTTCATAACAGTCCATCATTTGTGTTTTGCTTTGCTTTTGCCGCCATAAGTGCGCTGGGTATGCCCAGACGTGGGTCCCGGGCTCACTATGCCACTGGATTCAAACTAGCCTGGCTGATGAAGGGTGAAACCCTAAAACCAGTCCCAGGATGCTTGTTTCCGGTCCAGGGAGGACATGGCCTGGCAGGTCGGGCTGGACTGTTCCCATGAGGAACAGGGTCAAGACTGATTTGCATATGGCTGGGTCTAAACTGGGGTGTCATGGTGAGCAAAAGAATGATGGATTAAACCCAGATCTGTGACTGGGCTGAATGTTTGATTGGTTCCGCATTCCGTCCATCATTTGTGTTTTGCCTTTCATTTTTATAACAGTAACAACAATTGCCCTTTGTTCACTTTGGCCTTCATATGTAGCACAATTCTACTAAAAGTAGCTAGGAAGCCCAAAAAATAAACTAGACTGCACATCAAAGTTTCAGATTCACTACATGAACAACGGAAAGACCCATTTACGGTCAGGTGCTATTGGAAACCTATAAATAAGTACATAACAAATAGAATGTACATAAATTTACTGTGCATGCTCTCTGGCTCCCAAATTAAAACTGTGCCCAGCAAGCCAAACAAAATACATCTTTCCTATATACTCCTGTGCAACAAACCTAAAAAGTGATCTACCAGTGAGCTACACACTACTGTATGGAGGACATGATAATTGGCCATTAGGAAAGAAATGATAATTTTAATTTTAATAACAACAAGGATTGGCTTTCATTCACTTTGGGATCCATATGTAGCACAATCCTACTAAAAGCAACAAGGACGCCCAAAATATAAATTAGACGGCATATGTAAAGTTCAGAATTACTATATTGACAACTAAAAGACACCTTTATGGTCACATGATTATGTATACCCATAAACAATTACATAACAAATATAATAGATAAAAAGAAATAAATCCCATTAAATCTGATTGCCACTCTGTAGTTATAATTAGTATTCCCAAAGGCAGAAATTCCGCATAAATAACCTACCTAATAACTTTCTTCTCTTTTGATGAATCATCACAAATCTTTCCAGACTCGTTAGCATTTTCTACATTTTGAGATGATGTACACTTTTGTGGTGACTCATTCAGGGGGTGCAAAGATAACAGGGGGTCCTAAAACATGTTTTTCCACCAATTCATTTTCCATAGACTATTATCTTTGATGTAGAGCAAAAACAGCTGAATGGATTTACATGACATTTGGCAGGATTATACATTATGGTGCAGAGATTATGATTTTTGGATACTACAGTTAATTGGGGTAAGTATTTTTTCAAGTTATAAGGCATTTAAACTTAGTGACATCTGTCACCTTGGTACTTTCACTGGAATTTCACTACATTTTGTGAAACTACTGTGGTACATAGCCATAAACGTATTTAACAATATATTAAAAATATAAATACATGTCTCTACCTATTATCTCTTTAATAAAGTAGTAGTAGGTAGGGAGCTAATACTTGCCTATATCTAAGGCCTTATCATGAACACAGCCAAAGAGTAGGAAAAACAATATAGCTGCCTTTTCATTCTAAAAAAAACAGCCATTACCCAATTATATTCTGGCTTGTTATCTTCATGTAACACGGTATACTGCAAAGTTATCAGAGTGTACTATGTCTCAAATTACAACTAAGGCCTAGCTGTATTATTGCATTGCGGTAAATTTGCATCACTCATGGTGTCACATGGGAAATGCAATACTTAAGTCAGATTTAGAAAGGAACACAAGCCCACTAAGCTTAGCACTGCAGTGTTTGGTGAATTTGGAGAACACAGCACAATTTGCTGTTTTGCGTTACTCTACACAGCATAATGTTCTTTGCTGATTGATTTCACATACATCCACATACATCCACATGCCATGCCACTGTAGCCACTCCACTATAAGCTATTCCACTATACGTTACTCCACTGTACGCCTCTCCACTGTACGAGACTCCACTCTACGACACTCCACTCTATCCTATTACACTGTTCACAACACCACTGTACCACTCTAGATTACATCACTCTACTATATGCCACTCCACTGGACACTACTCCAATATATGGTATACCACTCTATGCCACTCTAATGTACACCACTCTGCTCTACGCAACTCAATTCTACGCTCATCCATTGGATGCCACACTCCTGTATGCCACTGCACTACATGCTATTTCACTATACCCCAATCTACTGTACACTGTTCCAGTCTACACCACTCCACTGTATGCCACTCCACTCCACACTACGCTATTCTACTCTACTCTATTCTGCTTTACGCTATCCACACTACATTGGAAACAATCTTAGCCACTCTACTCTATGGTATTCAACCCTCTGCCACTCCACTGTATGCTACTACACTCAACCCCACTCCAAAATACACCTCTCCAGCCTAAACCACGTAACTGTATGCCACTCTACTGTATGCTATTACACTTTACTCTATTACACTTTATGCCACTCCACTGTAAGCTACTAGATTGTACCATATTACACTCTATGCCACTCCACTGTACACCACTCCAGTATATACTAATCCACTCTAAGCCAGTCTACTGTACATCACCCCACTCTATGTTATTCCTCTCTATGTGTTATGCACTCATCTTTTTCCAACCACGGAGATAATACTGGACCTCCAATCACAGCTGGGGTTGCCAAGTGAAACAAGTAACAACTGTCTGGTTCCAGAAACTGCTCACAGAGGGGTAACGGGGATGGGATAAAACAAGAAAAGATGATCTTCTGCCACTGAGGGAACATGTCGAGTGTCTTGGGCACTTTCTAGGAGTATCAGGACTCTTAGGACCTTGCATCCTCAATGGAGGTGTGATACACTAAAACAATAAGAGGCAATGTCACCCATAGGTTCCCAATTCAAAATGATCTATCAGTTTGTTACACTATTTGTACACCTGCTGACTTCATATGTTGCATGAGAGAGAGCAGAAACCATTTCAAGAATAAACTGGTGATTTTCTGGAACTCCAAAATATACAGGATTCTGATTGAAACTCCAATATGTTTCTCCCAAAATATTGGATACAACTTTTCAAGAAACACGATGGCAAACCTTCAGTTTGGGTACAACAGAGTTCAGAGTGCTGCAATGAAAAATGTCCAGAGCGCTCGGTTTCATGGGGGTGAATACCTAAGCAATCTCCATCATCCGAAAATGTGCTCATGCCTTCAAAGGATTCAGTCTTTGGATTATTTCCTATAATATGTATTAGTGCAATCTAACCTGAGGGGACAGTACTCAGTCATGACAGTACTCGAACTGGAATCTGAAGACGACAGGAGACTCAGTGCAAGAAGCTCAGGAGGAGGCCGTTTCATAGCTCATCAATGAAGACACTAAAGGCGTTGCAGATGCTTGGATCACTGAATCATCAGGAAAACGTGGGCACTGGAAGTTCCAGGAAACTCAGGAGCTGAGTGCAGGGAGGTTTCTTGATCAGGACTGGAATGAGGCCAAACACCGATGCAGGTTCTGAGATGGTATTTATATTGGAAGAACTGACGGTTGCAGAGAGGCATGTGCCCCATGTGGAAGCATGGAATATTACAATAAACATGAGGAAGATCACATGTTACATACCTTGCAGGTGGCTGGTACAAACAGTAATTGGCAGCAATAAACAAATACAATGGAATCCCAAGTTGATGATGGTACAAGTCAATGGTTCACAATGGAAATGTAAGTATTCTAAATAGACATGTGATATCTGCAGGTGCACATTAGACCAAACTTTCATAGCAATAGAACAGGAGGATCAATGGTTCAGGCTTCCTAGGAAGGAAATCATGTAGTGCTCGAGACTGGAAGGTGCCATAGGGAAAGTATGCCTCTGAATGCTCAGGGCAGTGAAGTGCCACAAAGGAAGGGTGACATGAGCCCAGCGAGTAAAACCAACTGCACATAGGGCACAAGATGGAGTTGTGACACTATGCTACTCCACTCTTCTACACTGCACTGTCCAGTATTCCACTGTACATTACTCCACTTTACGGTAATCCACTCTATGCCACTACAGTTTATGCCACTCAAGTCTATGCATCTCCACTGTATGACACTCTCCTACACCCTACATAACGCCCATCTATAAAAGTCTATCACACCTCATGGCACTCTACGACATTCCACTCCACTCTAGCCCTGTACACTCCACTATCCAACTCTATACTCCACTATATGGCAGTACACTCCAATGTACAACATTCTAATCCACTATATAACACTTTTCTATATGACACAACACTCCACTCTACTGTCTGAGACCTCAGTCCAATTTGTAACAGTTTACTACCTACACTACACCAGTACATTCCACTCCATGCCACTCTACTCTATGACACACCATTGTGCTATATTGTACTTTACTGCACACTATGCTCCACCACTCCAATCGACTCTCCTCCACTGTTTGAGACTTTACCTCACTCTTCTGTTGCAGCAGAAACCGAAGAACTCTTCATCCCAACTCAAAATCAGAAACTTCAGTTCTGCAGGTGAGACAACATCACAAAGCTCACTTTGGCCTTGATGAAGGAGGTAGTAGTCAGAAACATTCAATCACAAATCAACGAAATTATATCACAAACACCTTTAGACACCATGACTAATTCAACACTAAATCAAACTCCAAACTGAATACAGTTTCAAAGCTTTATTATAATCCCAAAAGCAATATCACATAAATGATGCACAAAACCAAGCTATAAACATACATGAAAACCATAGGCTGACCAAAGCGTCTGAAAAGATTCAACCGACTAAACATGAATACTGCTAAACACTCCAAAAGAATTATGTAAATTAGGAACAACACAATATGAACATTATTATCAGATTTCAAAGCAGATGATGGTGACATCAGTAACACATCAAAATACAGTTTTCACAACCAATTTCAGAGCTGGACCATTCCTAACACTAACCAGAACTGAGACTTGCCTGCTTGGGAGCGGGCTAACACATGCAAGCAAAAGCAAAAATAAAAGAAGACAAAAATAAATTGAAAAGCATCTAACTAAAATAACTCACTACAAAAATATGCTGGTGTAAATGACTAAGCTAAAAAGGAAAACAATAAATCACATTTAGTTATACCTCTCCCCATGGGACAGCAGACAGAGTTTATTCATCAGGACAAAGCGTCACCATCTTCTGACGTTGGTTGGCAGCAGCATCAGAATAGTGCAGAACATGAGCTGTACATAGGAGAAGTCAGCAGTTTAGAATTAGTTGGCCTTATTAGTACTGAAATCACATAGCAGAATAGGGCAATTAAGACAATGATGTGAAAACTCATCAGAGGACTCAGAGAAGACAGAATGTGAGAGCAAATTTTAACAGGATTCTGGAGAGCTACGAGGCAGGAGGAAAACAAACTCCAAGAAGGTTTGGAAGGGGTCTGACTTCTGTTCCAAAGTTCTTCACTTAGTAAAAAAACAAAATCCATACAATTGGTCCATTTGGTGGGCATACTCTGGGAATTGATTTCAGCATTCAATCATTATTGAGAGCACCCCAAGTTTTCAACTTTATGAAATCTTCTCAGGAAAAGTATGTTGTCATCTTCCTCCGATTACAGGGTTCTGCCAAAACATTACATTTTCTACAATTCTGTCGCAAATCCTTTCCCATGGCACACAATAAACTAAGCTAATATTCTTTCACATACGCTTCATGACTCTTCCTGGGCAATTCAGCAGCTAGAACAAATATAATTACATTAACTAAACATGAAACATGTTCTTCCCCTAGAATACAATAGAACATTCAACAGTACATTTGGGGCCCAACGTAATTTGCAGAATCTGCCCATTTGTGACTAGAACAATGCTTTTTGGGATGTACAAGGCCCAAACTGCGATTTGGTAACTTATTTTGCTATTCAGTTTTAGGAAGAGGCGTGTTCAGAGCGTCCCTTCCTAACACTGAATCTAAATGGTATGTGTGATTGTTTTGTGACCGTGAATGCGGTTGCAAAACAATCACAGTTAGCACCAATTTCAAATTGGTGCTAACCCACTTGCAAAGGGGAAGGGATCACAGAGGGTCCCCTTCCCCTTTGTGAATGAATGCAAAAACGTTTTTCGAAGAGCAGGCAGTGGTCCCAATGACAAATGCCTACTCTTCAAAAATGAAACTGAAATGTTTCATTTTCTTTCTTTAAAAGGAGCCTGTTTTCCTCTAAGGAAAACGGGCTGTGTTTAAAAAAAATATATATATATATGCTTTATTTAAAAGTAACCACAGGCATGATGGTCTGCTGACACCAGCGGGCCACCATCCCTGTGATTTTTGCCAAACCCGTTGGGTCGCAAATTGCGACCTACCTCATTAATATTAATGAGGCAGGTCTATTTTCAATCCACCGGGAGACACAAAAGAAACTCAGTGGAGTTTCTTCCATTTGGAATTGCGATTCCCTAATTGTGATACACATGGAATTGCAATTAGGAAATCACAAATCCAATTATTTGTACATGTGGGCCTTGGTGCCTAAGCAAAAGAATTCATGTTAAAGGGGAAAATAAACATGAATAAAATGTTCTACTGCTGCTTGTAAAATGAACCTTCAGGCCTAATCAAGGTAAGAAAGCCTAATGCACATTAATACAATTAATACATTAATAAACTTCTTTGTGCACCTTTTAATTCAGATCAAATCTACAAAGCAAATTATCTTATTAAACATTATTCATGTTATGTCAAAATAATTTTAAACGTGTATTTATTTTTCTAAACATCATGAGTACACTTAATTCGATTTTCATTTTAATACTCAAAATATCTTTCATTTCTACTATTTCTACCTCAAACTAATATTTCCAAGGTAATATTTATTATTAACTCACACAAATATAAATACAAAAGTGTTCAGGTAAAGCATGATTGCAGAATATGACTAGTAGGCACCAATGTCCACCATATTTCAAATGTGCATATTTTCAATTCTAAGTTGTTTTCTCTGTTATGCCTTTAAATATGCAAGTTTATCAGCTGCTATATGCCATGTCTATGCCACTCAGTTAATAAAACATGATCTCTCTCATTACGCAACTATACAATCAACTCTATGCAGCTGCACTGTTTCACACACTACTGTACTCTATGCAACTCTACTCTTCAGCACTCTACTAGTGAGCTGAAAAGAGCGTGTAACAAGGTCCTATAATTAAAATAATGTGAAGGTGGTTGATAAATTGTAAACCAATTTCTAACTATGGTTTGTGTAGTTTAAACACGGTTTGTATAGGGAAAATACGTTTTCCTAACTATCACTAAGCTTTAACCCTTTGTTTTTTCATTGAATATATATATATTACCTACTGGCAGCTGGCAGTAGGTGGTTATAGTTAGGACCTAGTTTCAACAGAAAAAGCGTTTTTTGCTTTGCTAATAACTTTCCACTGTTTGATGAATCTTCACAAACTTTTCCAAAAAAAATACAACACTCACTTCAGTGTCCATTTGGAACGTTTTGGGGTGATTCGTCAAACAGGTCAACAAAAACGGGGGGTCCCAAAATGCTTTTTCCACATTGATTTTACCATAGGGATTTTGAACAGGAATGGTCGCTGAACCACTGGACAGATTTACACCAAATTTGGCAGAAGGCTAGGTCCTGGTCCAGAAAATGACCTTTTTGTGATTTGGTGCGAATCCATTCAGTGATTTTCTAGTTATTCAATGAAAACCAAATTTGTATATCTAGGGACAGGTATCCTGACCCCATAGGACACAATAATTGGACTGCTAATGTTTCATTGATATTTTTAATGACATAATAAAAGTTGGCATTGGTGCCCTAATATCTCGGGTAATTCGCAGTGCATGCTGAGGGCACAGGTTACAGTTACCTTAGGGCATTACAGAACTTGTGGCCACATCTCCATCAAAGTACAAGACCAGTGTACCTTATAACTTCTGGTAATTCATTGGAATCACACAGCTGGATAGATTTGGTCAGTGTTGACTCCTTCAAGAAGAACCTGAGATTATTTCTGATAAAAAAATCCTACCTCTGGCTTATTCAGTGGGACTGGATGATTTAACTGAACAATTTACATGGAATGGTCACCTAGCCACAATAGATCAGGCCTTCATCTCTCAAAACGTTACCCTAATTTCTAACACCTCAATCTGTATGTAGCCCTTTGAAGTTGCTGAAAAGCAAAGTGGTCACTCTGAAGCATCACAATAAGAGTCATACAAAAGCTTTTTTTCATTCTGGATCCTCAAAGTGGAAAATAGTAGCCAATCTCACTGCTGTGCTTAAGAAGGCTGAACGTTATTTTGGTTTTAGGTGAGCCATGCAGCCAAAACAGCCACATAACAAACACTCTGTCATCATACAAGTTTCATTGTCTTGTGTGGCTGCATCAGTATACATGGTATAAAAATATATGTCTTTACATTCTCCAAAAAGAAGCTTCTGCCTTCATTGGTTGAGACAGCTTTGGTAGCTAATTGGATCATGTGTTTGATGACATTAGTTGAAGACATATTCAACTGCAAAAGAAAGCCTGCTCCCGACATTTTATCAATTAAATCTTGTGACCATCTCAGATTTGATCTTTTTACTTATAGATAGAGAGAAGTGGCATACTGTGTGAAGATTCAGTGATTCCTAGTTAAAATGTTTCCAGAAAATTACTATTCTGTTTTGCAAGTTCCATACAAAACAATGCTTCTGTTAGGAATACAGAGGTAGTGGAAGTATCTCTCCACTAGTTCTGGAGGGGGCCTTGTGCCCAGAGTGCTTCATCCTGCTCGTGATGGACTCAGTAGCGTCAGTGCCCTTGGCGCTCGTGGGCCAGCGGTGCTTGTTGCGGCGGTGTCCTTGGCAGCGGTGCTTGTGGTGGCGGGGTCCTTGGCAGTGACTCAGCTGCTGGCAGTCCTGTCTGGCCCAGCGGGGCTGGTGCTGGTGGTCCTGTCTGGCACAGCGGGGCTGGCGGTCCTGTCTGGCCCAGTGGGGCTGGCGGTCCTGTCTGGACCAGTGGGCCTGGTGCTGGCGGTCCTGTCCTGGGCAGCTGGGCTGGTGCTGGCTTCCTGGGCAGCTGGGCTGGTGCTGGCCTCCTGGGCAGCAGGGCTGGTGGCCTCCTGGGCAGCGGGGATGATGGCTGTGGCCTCCTGGGCAGCAGGAATGATGGTGGTGGCCTCCTGGGCAGCGGGGATGATGGCGGTGGCCTCCTGGGCAGCGGGGATGATGGCGGTCTTCTCCACTGTGCTGCTCTTCCCAGACTTGCTGACTTTCTTGTGGCCCTTCCCCACCTTGAAAGGTGTTGCAGCTGACTCCACACTCCCACCTGTACCCCTGGGAGCGGCTTTGGTGGCTGGAGTCTTCCCCCTCTCCCGCTGGGCAACGGGCCAACTTTTGATGCTTCACAGGTGGGGGGACTGTCTGTGCTGTGGCTCCGTGCCACACTGGCTGCCCTGCTGCCCGGTGCACTCCAGATTCTGGTGACTACAGGCACCACTGGTCCTGGAGATGTTGTGGCTGAGGTGCTGGGTTGGGACCTGGAGAGTCGGGCAATAGGAGACTGACGGGGTGGGGGAGGTGAGGGAAAGAGGTCAAGGTTGGACAGGAAAAGTTTCTTGGGAACACTGGACGGGTAGCTGGAGGGGGTTTGGGAGTGGAGGAAGAGGTTGTGGTTGTAGGAGGTGTTCGTTTGGTGACTTTGGGTGAAGGTGCATGCGCTGGAAGCTGTCGTGAGGTGGATGGCTGTTGGGTGGGTGTGTGCCTGCGTTTGTGTATCTTGGGAGGTGGCGTCACAGACACACTGGGAGAGGACACAGGGGACTTGTGAATGGAAGTGGGGGTGGTGACTGCACGTGAGCGGGGTGTGGTGGTGTGTGTGCTGGTGATGGAAGAAGTGGTTGTAGATGGAGTGCATGCAGGTGTGAGTGTAGACGAGACTGGGAGGGAGGAGGGAGACGAGGAGGAGGGGGACACAGTGGAGGCAGTGGATGTTGGTGTGTCTGCATGTGTGTAATACTTGCGTGAGTGCCTGTGGGATGTGTGGTGCTTATGTTTGCCAGAGCTTCCCTTGTGTGTTGACATGTGTGCATGCTGGTCTGAAGATGTGCTTGGGATAGACTGAGGTATAGGGGATTGGGTCTGGGTGGAGGAATCCCCCCTCAAGTGCAGGTGCTGTCAGTACTCCATTTCCTTGAAAGTGGGTCATTTCAAACAACAGTGGCCATAGCATCAGGGATGTTCCGGCCTATGTTTTCCAACGTGCTGTCCAGAGTGTTGTCTGCCCTGCTGAAACACATGCGGAGCTACATTGTTTTCCCTCAGGTGGAGGATTTGCCTACAGTGAAAGGTGACTTCTATGCCCTGACATATCCCCAACATCATAGGTGCCATTGATGGGACACATGTGGCTTTGGTACCCCCCGCAGGAGTGAACAGGTGTACAGAAACCGGAAGAGTTATCATTCCATGAATGTGCAGATGGTGTGTTTGGCCGACCAGTACATCTCCCATGTGAATGCCAAATTCCCTGGCTCAGTGCATGACGCTTAAATCCTGCGGAATATCAGCATCCCTTATGTGATGGGGCAACTCCAGATGCACCGTGTGTGGCTATTAGGTGAGCACCTGGAAGCAAGTCAGTGGGAATGGTTGTCTGGGTCTGGGGATATCCCTACAGGTTAGTGTGTGTCTAACAGTTGTCTCTCGCCATTTGCAGGTGACTCTGGTTACCCCAACCTGTCATGGCTACTGACCCCAGTGAGGAATCCCAGGACAAGGGCAGAGTAACGCTACAATGAGGCCCATGGGCGAACTTGGCGGATTATAGAGCGGACCTTCCGCCTCCTGAAGGCCAGGTTCAGGTGCCTCCATATGACAGGTGGATCCCTATTCTACTCACCAAAGAAGGTGTGCCAGATCATGGCGGCCTGCTGTATGCTTCACAACTTAGCTTTGTGACGACAGGTGCCTTTTCTGCAGGAGGATGGTCCAGATGGCAGTGTTGTTGCAGCTGTGGAGCCTGTGGACAGTGAAGACGAGGAAGCAGAAGAAGAGGACATTGACAACAGGAACTCAGTGATCCTGCAATATTTTCAGTGAGAACAGGTAAGAATACAAACCTACTTACTACATATACTTAAACACTACTACCTCTCAACTGTCTGTCGTTTTCACCCAGTGTATGGTCACTGAGTTGTCACTTTCCCTTACGATTTCACAGATGTGGGTCCCACTGTGTGACATCTGCTTTGTTTCCTCATGGACTAGAGCTGTGTGACATAGGTATGTTGACATCACATTTGAAAGAGCATTTTGACACTGTAATTGGTAATACACTGTTTCGAAATCACAGACTGACTCCAGATTGTTTTGTGTTTCAAGGGTGTTTATTTAAGTGCTCAATAGTGGAGGGGGTTGTAAAATGGTGAGGGTGATGGTGGAGGATTGTCCATGGCAGAGTCCAGTCTATTAGTCTCACAGGTGAATTGCCCAAATGGGCATAGGAAGTGGAGCTGGGGCAGTTTGAGGGTGGACAGGGTGATAAAGTGGGACAGAAGGATGACATTCAGGCTGGTCTCATTTCTTGGCGGGGGTCTTGGCATTGTTCTCTGTCTTTGTCCTGGATCTCAGGGACCGTTTGCAGGGTGGTTCACCCTCTGCAGGGAGTGGGGTGCTTGTGTGGTGGTCCTGTGGCGGTGCCTCCTGTCCATTAGCGCTGGCAGAGGTGGTGGGCACTTCATTGTCCAGGCTAGTGTCAGGGGCCCCTTGTTGTGCCACAGTGTCCCTCCTGGTGTTGAGGACTTCCTTCAGCACCCCTACGATGGTGCCCAGGGTGGAATTGATGGATCTGAGTTCCTCCCTGAAGCCCAAATACTCCTGCAGGCACTGGGTCTCCTGAAACTTGGCCAGTACCATTGCCATTGTCTCCTGGGAATGGTAGTAGGCTCCCATGATGTTGGAGAGGGCCTTGTGGAGAGTGGGTTCCCTTGGCCTGTCCTCCCCCTGTCACACAGCAGCCCTCCCAGTTCCCCTGTGTTCCTGGGCCTCCGTCCCCTGGACTGTGTGCCCACTGCCACTGCTCCCAGGTCCCTGTTGTTGTTGGGGTAGTGGGTTAGCCTGGTTTCCCTGTAGTGGTGGACACACTGCTGATTGACGTGTCCTGGGGACAGAGGTATGGGCCCGCTGGGTGGGTGCTGTGCTGGGGTTTCCAGAGGGGGGAAGCTTTGTGGTGGCCTGTGACTGTGTCAGGGGAACCGACTGCCCAGAGGTCCCTGATGGGCCGGGCTGGTCATCTAGATCCAGTTGGACAGAGCTGCTATCATCACTGTGGGCCTCTTCTGTTGGTGGTATGGACATGTGTGGACCCTCCTGTCCGGTGACGTTGGGCAGGGGTCCTGCAGGGGTATAAAAGGATGTTTATTACATCTGTGTGTGGCATGGTGTGCAATGGGTGGATGACCGTGTACACCAGTGCTTGCATTCTTGTGTGATGGTGGTTTAGGGGGGTGTATGGGTATGTGCAGTGGCCATGCTTTGGTGATGGGTGTCCATGCTTTATTGTTGCATGCAGGGCTTGGTGTTAGGATGTGTGGTTTGTGATGTTGGGACATTTGTGAGGAGTTGGAGTGATGGGGGTGAGGGTGAGGGTGGGATTATGTGATAGCATGCAAGTAGGGTGGGGGATGTAATAGTTAAGATTTGACTTACAGTGGTGTGTGTATGTGTATCAGGTGTGTGTATTTCGAATTGCCCAATGTGGTAGTGTTTTGTAAATGTGTGCGTATTTTGAGCGCGGCGGTGTGTACCGCCAATGGACTACCGCGGTTGAAAGACCGCTGCGTGGATTCGCGTGTCGTGATAGTGTGGGCGTATTTCTGTTAGCGTGACGGTGGAGGTTTTGTTTTCGCCAGTTTATCACTGACCATTGGTGTGGCGGACTTCTGTGGGTGTCTGAATTTTGGTGGATTCCGAGCAGCGGGTCATAATGACCGTGGCGGAATTCTGCTGCTGCGACGGTGTGTTGGCGGTCTTCTGCACGGTGGTAAGCGGCTTTTACCGCCAATGTTGTAATGAGGGCCATAATGTTTAGGCACAACAAATAATCAGTTCTTTCTGAAAACTAGAACCTACTAAGTATCTGAGTTTGGGATTTTTGTAATTTCATGATCCATTTTAGAACAGCACTAGTTAAGATTGCATTGTCCTGTACAATGCAGTACAATATAGCCTCAAACTGACAGTTGCATGTAAAAGTGTTTGTTGCTTCCGGGTAAATCTATGTGGTGGACTCACATTAGTTTCTGAATCTGAAAAAATATAATTGGTGTCAATATTTACCAGGGGATAAGGTAAACAAGGTTTATTTCAGAGTTTGGTGGAGCAAGGCCTCCTACATCAACAACCTTGTGGTTGTCCTGCTCTTCTTTAAGAAGGGCAAAATTTCGCCAGAGGGATAACTACAGGTGCAATTATGGCACACACAACTACAAGTGTGTCTTTTGCAAATGTATATAGCACAAAGGTATTGGAGCACAATTGTCCCATTAATAGATTGATACATAAAATCTTTATTGTGCAATTATTTAAAATTGTTATAATAAAGCATACATGCATAAATTCTTTCAATAAGATAATACTTGCCTTGACCACCTGATTGTGTTAAGAAAAATAGCTTTTAAAAATGCTTAACAGTTAAAAACAAAAGTTAAAAGTTCGAGCAGTCTAAAATGCAACTCTTTGACCCGAATGGGGTGCCAAACTAGCCTCAGTCTGAACTCGAGGCCTCGATGAGCCCTCGAGGCGAGCAGAAGTCTGATCAAAAGTGCAAGCTATAGTGTCTGTTGTATTTAGTGATAGGGCCCAGACCACTCTCAGGAACGTTATATATCTAGCGGTCTACAGTGAACACTCACTTTTCATGCATGCTTCTATGGTTGCGCTACAAGTACAGATATGTAAAGTGCGCCATATTGGTTGAAGCCAAAATACTCTGAGTGGGAGCAGCTTCTCATATACACAAAGGATATGGATTAGTGATTCTTTCTGCCTGGCACAGAATCTACAATGTCTGTCCTGGGCTTCAAGCTGTCTCCGGGCATACCCATATGTTTTTAGTGGAATTAGCCCCAGGCACACTCTCATTAACTCCTTCTTTAAGGCCACACTAAAAGTCATGGAAAGATACATCTGTAAAGCCCCGGGCTCATAAAGAGTGAATGCCCACCTGCAGTGAACGAATTTCTTGATTGTCTTACAATCCTGCTACCTGGTGAGTAACTTTGCCTGCTTAGTTATAGATCTAGAGACCATTGGCACTGGGAGACAACTTGCCCAGATCTCCCTAGCCTCAAGAGTGTCCAATGCTTGATTAAAATACTTATGCCATTTAGTCTGGAAGTTTGTTATAGTTTCATTGATTATACTTTTTAATGTGCCTTCCCTTTGCATCTTTAGCTTTCGTACAATGTAATAAAAATGTGGCTTTAAGAGTACAATGCTGGGAGATCAGACAAAATTCCTGACAGATTTGAGCATGCGCTGTGCAATTTGGTAGAGAGAATACCCACCATGTGTTATAGTTGTAAACAGTTTACAGCCCGTCACCTTTAAAAATGGTCTTAAGTCAGGGTTCACCAATGACTTCTGTAATTTATGAAAGGCCCACTCAAGTGAATTTGGTGTTGCTTGCTGGGCATGAATATGAGCTGAAGTGCAGCCCCTGTGATCAAACTAAACCCCCAGATATTTGTAGGCTTCCGCCATTTCCACTTAGCTCCCCTTAATGAACCAGGCCCCACGCTTTTTCAATTTTGATGAGATTATCAAGACCTTTGTTTTTGTGACATTTAGTTTTAGGCTGTTTTCCTGGCAAAAGTCCATGAGTGCATTAGTGAATAGCTGTAACCCAATGGGCACCTGGTCCAGGAACACAGTGTCATCGGCATATTGTAATGATTGTATTCTGGTGCCGGCCATTTTTGCAGGGAACGCCTCCTAGGTAAATTGACAGGTCAGCCAGGTACAAGTTAAATAACAGCGGTGCCAATATACATCCTTGTTTAAGGCCCTTGTCAGTCCTAATTTTAGCTGTGGTGGCCCATCTGGTGATAACTTTTATTTTCACCCACATTTCTCTATGGGGCACAATGATGGTATTTAGTAGGTTAGTTGGAATTACCAGGCCTGCCATTTTTCTCGGAGCCTCAATCTTGAAACACTGTAAAAAGCTGTTTAAACGTGGAGGAAGTCTGCATATAGAGCCCTTCCCTTTGTGGCCACAGTTGCTTCACTCAAGTGGGCCAGACAGAAAAAACTGTCCTCAATGTGATTTCCCTTTTGAAAGCCTCTTTGACTAGACAGTACTTTGAGGCTCCAGGCCCAAGCTTGGGGCTCCGCATTTAAAATGTTAGCAACGCACTTCCCTTCCATGTCAAGGAGCGCTATTAGCCTAGAATTTTAAGGAGATGACTGGGACCCCTTTTTGTGTGTTGGTAAAGTAGTGAGCCCCTCCGTGACTCGGGATGGCTGACCACAGCAAGAAAAGAGAGGCCATAATTGAGGCCCATCTCACTGGAATCTATTTATAGAATGCAGTCGGGATACCACTTAGACCAGGAGCGCCACCTGGGTGCATTCCTTTAATCGCCTTCATCACTTGCACCGATCTGAATATTAACTGTTCGACAGCTGCTGGACTTGATAATCTCGAGGACAAATGCAAGGTCTTGCCAGGGCTCACACTTTCACTTTCCCTTGAGGTAGTGACTTCCGCCTGTTCCCTGTATAAACTTGAGACATATAGTTCTCAGTCAGATGGGGCAATATTGCCACCTATCATCTGTGACTTTGGATTGAGGGTTTTATTAATCCTTCTCCAGAATTTCCTTTTAACCTTTGATTTTATTATTTGCTGTGAGTCAACCCATTTTCTTGTTTTCTCCTCCTTTTTTTGGATGTAACGGGCCTTTCTGTATTTTTTCTTTAACATGCAATCTGAGATCGCAGCCATTTGTTCTCCCCCTTGTTGTGGCTTCTGATCTTCAGGGCTTCATATTGTTGTTGTTTTAGGGCCTGTATTTGGTTTAAGCTGGTTCTTGGCAAGGTTAGCTGGAATGATTCTTTGAAGGCAGTATTTCTTGTTGGAGAGCCATCCTTCTCCTTTCAGAATGTGGCAAGGCGCCCCCAAAGGTTTTCATGGGGCTGTTCCTTGACCTTGATCAGAATCATCTCGAGGAATTCATCCACATGTGTTGCATACTCCTCTTGATTTTCCATATTCCATCTAACCCTATCTAACAGGATTGTGACTTCACAGATGAGAATAGCGTGATCACTAGCTAGAGTCATGCATACTCCAAATTAATAGTTAAGGTAAAAATGGGCTTCAGAGACCCAAATATAGTCAAGGGTAGCCATTCTGAAGGTAGAGGAGTGTGTGTAGGCCATTGGGATGTCCGGTGCTACTCTACCATTTATAATACGAAGGCCCAATTGATTTAAGTGTGATGCCAGCTTTCTACATTGCTTATCGCTCCTTTGATATTGGGGAATAAGAGGCTAAATATCCCAGAACTCATTGTTGAGACCCATCATGCTGGTATTCAAGTCCTCTTGCATTAAGCTGCAATTGAAGTCACTCATAATCATCCACATCTTATCTGGGTATGCAGTGCTTAGATCCCACAAAACTGGAAGCAGTATTATCAAAGTTGTGTCTCTTCTTAGCCTGGAGGGGTATAGATATATACTGCCAACAATTTTTACAATTTTTTAGCCTCATGCACCCACTACCACTGAGGGTTATTTTCACAATGATGTAGTTCCCTTTAATACCTAAGTTGTTGCCACTAGCTCATTTCTCACATAAATTAACACCCCACCGGAAGCATGCCCACCTGTTGTGAAACCATTGCGGGGGATTCATATACGGTGAAATCAGGCCAGGGGGAGATGTTTATTGCCCTTGTTTCTTGAAGAGCAATAATATCACATTTCCACAAATCATCAATAATTGTTTCCCTTAATGGCACAATCAGTTAGCTGTCTTATGTTCCATGAGCTTATTTTCAAGCCAGGCGCTCTTTGTCATCTTTTGTTCTTTTTCAATTTTGATGAGATTATCAAGACCTTTGTTTTTGTGACATTTAGTTTTAGGCTGTTTTCCTGGCAAAAGTCCATGAGTGCATTAGTGAATAGCTGTAACCCAATGGGCACCTGGTCCAGGAACACAGTGTCATCGGCATATTGTAATGATTGTATTCTGGTGCCGGCCATTTTTGGTGGGAACGCCTCCTAGGTAAATTGACAGGTCAGCCAGGTACAAGTTAAATAACAGCGGTGCCAATATACATCCTTGTTTAAGGCCCTTGTCAGTCCTAATTTTAGCTGTGGTGGCCCATCTGGTGATAACTTTTATTTTCACCCACATTTCTCTATAGAGCACAATGATGGTATTTAGTAGGTTAGTTGGAATTACCAGGCCTGCAATTTTTCTCGGAGCCTCAATCTTGAAACACTGTAAAAAGCTGTTTAAACGTGGAGGAAGTCTGCATATAGAGCCCTTCCCTTTGTGGCCACAGTTGCTTCACTCAAGTGGGCCAGACAGAAAAAACTGTCCTCAATGTGATTTCCCTTTTGAAAGCCTCTTTGACTAGACAGTACTTTGAGGCTCCAGGCCCAAGCTTGGGGCTCCGCATTTAAAATGTTAGCAACGCACTTCCCTTCCATGTCAAGGAGCGCTATTAGCCTAGAATTTTAAGGAGATGACTGGGACCCCTTTTTGTGTGTTGGTAAAGTAGTGAGCCCCTCCGTGACTCGGGATGGACCGCCGCAGCAATAAAAGAGAGGCCATAATTGAGGCCCATCTCACTGGAATCTATTTATAGAATGCAGTCGGGATACCACTTAGACCAGGAGCGCCACCTGGGTGCATTCCTTTAATCGCCTTCATCACTTGCACCGATCTGAATATTAACTGTTCGACAGCTGCTGGACTTGATAATCTCGAGGACAAATGCAAGGTCTTGCCAGGGCTCACACTTTCACTTTCCCTTGAGGTAGTGACTTCCGCCTGTTCCCTGTATAAACTTGAGACATATAGTTCTCAGTCAGATGGGGCAATATTGCCACCTATCATCTGTGACTTTGGAGTGAGGGTTTTATTAATCCTTCTCCAGAATTTCCTTTTAACCTTTGATTTTATTATTTGCTGTGAGTCAACCCATGTTCTTGTTTTCTCCTCCTTTTTTTGGATGTAACGGGCCTTTCTGTATTTTTTCTTTAACATGCAATCTGAGATCGCAGCCATTTGTTCTCCCCCTTGTTGTGGCTTCTGATCTTCAGGGCTTCATATTGTTGTTGTTTTAGGGCCTGTATTTGGTTTAAGCTGGTTCTTGGCAAGGTTAGCTGGAATGATTCTTTGAAGGCAGTATTTCTTGTTGGAGAGCCATCCTTCTCCTTTCAGAATGTGGCAAGGCGCCCCCAAAGGTTTTTATGGGGCTGTTCCTTGACCTTGATCAGAATCATCTCAAGGAATTCATCCACATGTGTTGCATACTCCTCTTGATTTTCCATATTCCATCTAACCCTATCTAACAGGATTGTGACTTCACAGATGAGAATAGCGTGATCACTAGCTAGAGTCATGCATACTCCAAATTAATAGTTAAGGTAAAAATGGGCTTCAGAGACCCAAATATAGTCAAGGGTAGCCATTCTGAAGGTAGAGGAGTGTGTGTAGGCCATTGGGATGTCCGGTGCTACTCTACCATTTATAATACGAAGGCCCAATTGATTTAAGTGTGATGCCAGCTTTCTACATTGCTTATCGCTCCTTTGATATTGGGGAATAAGAGGCTAAATATCCCAGAACTCATTGTTGAGACCCATCATGCTGGTATTCAAGTCCTCTTGCATTAAGCTGCAATTGAAGTCACTCATAATCATCCACATCTTATCTGGGTATGCAGTGCTTAGATCCCACAAAACTGGAAGCAGTATCATCAAAGTTGTGTCTCTTCTTAGCCTGGAGGGGTATAGATATATACTGCCAACAATTTTTACAATTTTTTAGCCTCATGCACCCACTACCACTGAGGGTTATTTTCACAATGATGCAGTTCCCTTTAATACCTAAGTTGTTGCCACTAGCTCATTTCTCACATAAATTAACACCCCACCGGAAGCATGCCCACCTGTTGTGAAACCATTGCGGGGGATTCATATACGGTGAAATCAGGCCAGGGGGAGATGTTTATTGCCCTTGTTTCTTGAAGAGCAATAATATCACATTTCCACAAATCATCAATAATTGTTTCCCTTAATGGCACAATCAGTTAGCTGTCTTATGTTCCATGAGCTTATTTTCAAGCCAGGCGCTCTTTGTCATCTTTTGTTCTTTTGGGACCCAGGGCTAAGGGTGAGAATGTAATGCACTTGACAGGCACGCCCACCTCATTGAAGCATGCTGGCGAACTATACATGGCCACCCTTCACCAGATTTCCCTGCCGTGAATATTAAGATTTTATCAGCAAATTCCAGAGGACAGCTTCCCCTTGCAGTGCCCTTTAATAATGAACCAGTAGCCAACGCATTTCAGATTTTTTAGTTACTCTCCTGGCCAGCTGCTTTATTTGAGCGGGCATCTGACTTAAAAAAGCATGCAGGGTATTTGCATATCACAGGCTCAGCGACCTTTACGCCCCAGTTTTCAAACTGCTTCTGGGATCTGGGCATTCCTGATCGAGCTTTCCTTGAAAATACTCTGCTAATTTAATCACTCTTTTTGTGGGCAGAGCCCACTCCTTGGTGGGTGTGCCAACCCCCTAATTCTTGATCCTGCCTGTTGAATCCCTCCAGTTTACCAATGGAGCGGGTTGTGGTGGCTGGTGGATGACTGACTCGCCTACGTTTCCCGGGCAGCCTTCTTCTCCCTGGCCTTCAATCACTGGTGTTTCCTGCATTGCTTGTGACCCTACTAAGGGCCTTGCTGAGGCATCCACATTTGTTGCTGTCTGCTGAATTGGTTAGATTTGTTGTCATAGTTGAGATTCAGAACTTTTTATGTTGGAACCCTCCAGCTTGCTAATGGAGTGGGTTGCGACTGCTGGTGGACAACTGGCTCACCTACGCTTCCCAGCCTTCATGTCCTAGGCCTTCAATCATAAATGTTGAGTGCATTGTTTTAGACCCTGCCGATGGCCTTCCAGGGACAGTTGAACTCATTGACCTTGGCTGCATTGCCTGAGTGTGTTGTCATAGTTGAAATTCAGAATCTTTATCTGATCAGTATATTATAGCGCTGTCTTCTCCTGAAATTACAGGCCCATTTAATATTTCTGTATACTCCAGTGGTTGCATTAGGGCAGGGCCTCTTGGGTCGGCACTGTTCACTTCTTGTGTGGATTTACCTTACTTTTTAACCTTTGGCATCTCTGTGGGTTCTGCTTGTAGCCATTGTAGGAAAGTTGATCTTCTATTGTTCTTACTTTGTTTAATTTCCTCAGTCTTTTCTTATTTTTCCTTGACGGGTGGTAACTGGTCCACTGATGACATTGAGTCATTCTTTAAGTCATTACTTTTTTGTTGTGGTGTCCCCTGAGTGAGACGGATTTGGTTCAGAATGCTTCCAGGCATGGGAGGGATATTTTCTATCATGGGGTAACCCTTGAGGGAAGCGACTGCACTTATCTTTCCTACTCCCCAGGTTGTTTGATCTGTGTTATTGTCTGCCTGTGTTTGCTCACAAGCTGGTAGGATTCCAAACTCCAAGGCTTTCGTGTCAGGCTGAGTCATTGCTATTATTCTGGAGAGTGGATGACTTTTTCAAGTTGTCAATAAATTAGGTCATTGCATGAGATGATGATTGTTCTATTATTAGTCCACAAGTGCACTGGTCTTGCTTTGATTCAATTCGAGCTGAGTATTTGGCTCTGATGATTTGGTTGTTTAAGGCATCCAATTTGCCATCAATCTTTGTGATTAACGTGGCGATCGTTTGCAGGATGGAAATCTGCACTTCTGACTTACCTAGGCCATAACTTCATGTGTGTTGTTGATGTCGATGATTGGCGTTATTTACTTCATGGTTTCTGGCTGCTGTCCTGCCCTTCTGCATACTTGCTCAGGATCCTGATGATGAGTGAAACATGAGCTTGAGAATTTGGAGCACCAGCTGGACAAAGAGCATTCTCAAGTCCAGTCTCACCAGCCTGAACTGCATACGCTTGTTGTCCAGGCGGCGTTTCTGTTGGTGTTGACCCGATTGTTACAGGAATATCTTGGGAGGAAAGATTTGGGTTTTCTCTGATGTTGTATTCCTTTATACTCCCAACTTCCCCAATGTCACCAATATAATTTCTATCTCCCATTTCTGTTGGATCTTTTTGTTGGCTGGCATGTATGTATGGAGATGCCAACTAGGGTGAATGGGTTGACTTAGGGGATCCTCTTGATCTCCTGTGGGTAAAAGGATTACATGTATCCCTCATGGGGCTCCTCATTTTGTTATTCATGAAGCACTTGCATTTAATCACCTGTATCTCTGGACTTAATGGTATTGCTCTTCCTGTTGCCTGGCCGCTTAAAACCATATAAAGTGCCTCCTGCTTAGGGACTTAGGGGGTTATTGCAACTTTGGAGGAGGTATTAATCCGTCCCAAAAGTGACGGATATACCACCAGCCGTATTACGAGTTCCATAGGATATAATGGACTCGTAATACGGCTGGTGGTATATCCGTCACTTTACCGTCACTTTTGGGACGGATTAACACCTCCTCCAAAGTTGTAATAACCCCCTTAGTCTTCTCTCCTTACAGTTATCTTTATAGGTGGAGAGGATCCCAAGTTCTGCATTCTCCTTTAGGCGAAGATAAGTTCTAGATTGTATGTGTAACGGTAGCCACTAGGTTGTCATTTACCATCGGATGCTGAGACGAAGTTGACAAATTAAGCAAGTTAGGCACAACTTCTTCAACCTTGATAGCACTAAATGGCTCCATATTGGACCCCCTTCGGCCAACTTTTCACTCCTGAGTTGGGCTTAAGTTTTCTAAGATTGGTGATTCTGGTTTTAAGTCCGGTTTGGTGTCTTGCACAAAGTACCCTATTATGTCAGTGCTAGACTTTCCCTGTAGGCAGTAAACCTTTACCCCTGTTTCTTTGTTGGTCTGTGACACTTCTTCCTTGTGTGAATCCAAAGCCTGGATCATCCTCGCCTACGTAGATCCTTGGAGACTTCTGGTTTCTTGCCTATTGGAGTGCAAGAGTTTCTCCTTATAGCGTTTTGCGGACTTATGAGATTTTGGTGTGCCTGGGAAAAGGCCAAGGTGGCACTACGGGTCTGCATTTGTTGTTGTGGCTCGGGAGCATGATGTGATTTGCAATTGTCCCCTCAGACCTACTCCAGATTTTCCAGCTTTTAATTCCCTGGGAAATCTGCGCCACCGCACCCATCAACCTGACTTTCCTTTACTACAAGGATGGGGGACATGCATGCCACACAGCACCACATGCCAATTGTGGGGTAGCTTACGCTTGCAGAATGTGCCTGGCTTCAGCCTTCAGGCTTTAGTTTTCCTTGCAAAGCAGAGCCACCACACCCCTCAGGCTTCCTTTGCTACGAATAGAGAGGGGCGTGAGCATGAGGAACACGCAGCACCTACTTCTTCTTCTTGATTTTTCTTAAATTCTGACGGGGGCTGAGGCCACTGTGAGCATCAGGAACTGTTAATTGTTCTTCACAAGGATGGGTAATAACTGCTTAGGCAGTAGCATGGCAGAGCTCCTGGTAAATGGTGACTAACTGGTGGCCAGTAACTGCTAGATTTCTAAGTTGCTGAGCTAGGCTCTCCTGGAGCCTGCTCTAGCCTGCTCCTCCCTCGCCGTGGCCAAAGAGTCCAGGGTGATCAGGGTGAGATGAGCACAAAGAGACGGGGGCCTTGGGGAGACTAGCACAAGCCCAGTGTGGGCGACAGAGGAGGGAACCAGCCCCAGAACCAGCATGCCGCCGAGACCGGACAAGGGGAAGAAGCAGAGGCAGCGTGGGTGAGCTAGGGCAGGCACTACCCTCTCACTCTACCTGCATAGCGCCTGCTGCCCGTTGCTGGATAATCGCTGGTGATTGCACTTGAAGTTCATGCCAGGGCTACACATCACTCCTCCTCTCTGCTCCTCCACGCCACCTACCTGCCTGCGCTGTCCGACACCGGAAACGGAAACACCACTGACTAAAGTCACATTAATGTCTTTTTAAGATTTTGATTTTGCCCACAATCACAGGAAGTCGAACTGACACCGAGACTCAAACATGGTTCCCCAATTCCAAAGTCATCAGCTCTGGCCGTAATGGCACATCATCTTCCATCATAATTCCATGCTCACAATTATTTGGTCTACAAACCAGGCCAGATAATTCTAGTTCCGGAGACACCTATCTTAAGGAAATGAACAGCGCTGCCCTGGCGAAATCTAAAGCAGCAGAGGGGGAATAGAAAATGCTCTCCATATAAAAGGATGAAGCTCACCCAGAATTCCTGGTCCCCAAGTCACACTTCCACCACCACAGCCCTTTTCCAAACACTTTCCACCTGCACAAAGCAGGCGGAAAATATCTGCAGTTTTCCCTCTAGAACCAGGGAAAATCACACAGAACAAAATCTTCGATTTCCATGTGCATGTGAACATTTCCCATTCCAGAATGAAATCTGCAGATTTTGGTGTGGGAACATCGGCTGGAATAGAGCACTCCAACCCTCAAATATCTAGACATCAAATTACACCAAACTTGAAATAAAAAGCCTTAGCGTTTGGGGAGGTGCCAGGTTTACCATGTCGATCATCTGCTAGCGCTGCCAGTGTAAACCTGTGACGACAGTCCACTCACCAAAAAGCTCCCACATCACGGTGATGGTCAATGGTGAGATTATCCTCACTGGTATAAATGCATTTGAGGCTCAGAAAATCAAGATTTGCACCCACACGCAGGTAGAAAACTCTATGTTATTCAGGGCAACTTGTTTTTTGTTTACACAAAACTCAATCTTTGTGTTTTTTTCACCTAAAAAAATGTTTAGTAAGTGGGGGCCAGATGTAGCAAAGGTTTTACGCGTTGTAAACCTGGTTACCGACTAGCAAAACGGGAATGCGAGTCGCAAATAGGAAGGGGTGTTCCCCTTCCTATTTGCGAGTCGCAGCACGATGCAAGATTGATTTGTGACCGCGAACGCGGTCACAAAGCAATCACAGTTACCACCAGTGTCACACTGGTGATAACCCATTCACAAAAGGGAAGGGGTCCCCATGGGACCCCTTCCCCTTTGTGAATGGCCTGGAAAATATTTTTTCAGAGCAGGCAGTGGTCCTATGGACCACTGCCTGTTCTGAAAAAATGAAACTGACACGTTTCATTTTACAATTTTGTAATGCATCTCGTTTTCCTTTAAGGAAAACGGGCTGCATTACAAAAAAAAAACCTGCTTTATTTAAAAGCAGTCACAGACATGGTGGTCTGCTGTCTCCAGCAGGCCACCATCCCTGTGAGTGCTGCGAGTCGCAAGGGGGTCGCAAATTGTGACCCACCTCATTAATATTAATGAGGAGGGCCTTTGCGACCCCCTTGTGAGTCGCAGATGGTGTCAGGGACACCATCCTGCACCCTGAATTGAGGAAATTCAGGATTTCCCTACATCTGGCCCTGGCTGCTTTAAACATGGTGCTTTCTCTCCAAACCTGCAGTGCAGCGAAAGGAACTACTGCAGTGGCAGTTTCCTTGGAGGTGTTGGTAGAGACTGGTTTCACAACATTAGAGGACTCTAAAGCAGACAAGAATAAACCGCATCTGAGTGTGCAGCAGCGATGGGACTATGAGCTGCAAATGAGAGAAGTGAGAAACAATAAGAAATGACCAGAGGACTGGCATCATGTAGGGTATGGTGGTAGTTTTGAAAATGTATAAGGGCGAGGTGGTCTAGGACCAACAATTCAACAAGGCACGGTATTTTCCTGGACATGGGGTGCAGTTAAATGTTCAGAACTCCTTGGTGTCTGATTTTTAGTGGATGAGATAAGTATCTCACCCGACAGGGCCAACCCATAATCAGGCATTACATGTAGAATTTATGAATTAAAATGTTATAGGTGTACGGGAAGGTCAAAGAGTGATCTTCCAGATTACTCACACTCAGGAGAGCTCACGCCACTTCCTTTGAATATATGCCACCCCGAACTCATCGTAGCAGGTGGCTATGACTATCTATACAAGGCTCACCAAAATGCAGTCATTATTATTAGAGGACTGACTGAAAACGTCCACGCTACCTCAAAGATTTTGAGACTCCAGCATGACTTGGTTGATGTGGTATCATTCGAATTAAATGTGTATAAGAAAGGGGAGTATGTGAATCTCTCCCCCAAATTGAGAGGAGGAGAAACAAATGCCTCCAGCTCTGTTTCTACTGGAGGCTAGAGGTGCTCGAACACTACTGGATGAAATAGCACCATACAGGGATAGCAATTTTGCCTTCTATGAGATAGTATAGTTCGGCTTGTGAAAACAGTCAATAGGCCGGAACAAACATGAGCATTGAGACATCTATTTTAAAAATCGGCACTAAGATGATATGTAAATGGAGTCTCGCCCCTGTCGCTGTGGTTTAGTTCGACCCCTTAAGCCAGTGAGAGTTTGTTATATAGCACCACCGTTGCCAATCGATAACAGCTACATCTACTGTAGCCTGAATAAAGGTTACGGAGAGACAATAAAGAATGCGAGTCTCCCAATCGTATTGTTAAGTTAAAATTTCGCCAATAAAAAATGCAGTCCGTCGCTATTCTCAAGACCTGAAGGCAGTAACAGAGAATGCATTTCTATGCTGCAATATTTCATGAAAACTAATGATTACTTCAAAGCGTCGCTTGCTTTCTCTCAAAGAAAATAAATTACATTTAAGTGGACGTTGCTTCCTTTTTAAGGCGTTTTCTCAGTTGATGATGTAGCATATCACCCTTTTTTATAACGAAATAAAATATTTTTGTGTGTGGAATGATGGCACATATTTTTTTTATTTCTGAAGCGTTTCTTCAAAATAGAAGAATGAAAAGACAATTCTAAGCGCGATCAATTTCCATTATTAATATTCGATCACCCCTTGAATTATCCCTGACACAGCAAGTGTTGAAAATGTGTTACAAAGCCTGTTCCAACATTTTCTTGCAAATGTGTACAGATATGCTTCGTTTAAATTAATCCCCCATTTCATTATAAGAAAGGATTTAGGTCTGTGGTCAAAGGGTTGGTGTACAGTTAATCTGATTTAACTCTGCATGTGAGAAATTAATTGAAATGCAGCTCTCCATAGTGTTCCCCACGAAGTAATTTCACACCAGCTCAGGATCAGCACGGCAACTGTTGACAATACGTTATTACCATGCCAGTTGAAAGACACAATGCTATTTTAAAAATAAAAATAAAATAGCCATTATTCCAACACTCTGAAAATTCTGTGGCAAAAGTATATTAAAAACACGTTTTTAAGCATGATGAACTGTTTCTTTAAAGAATAACTGTGCTACGACTATCTTGCGACCAGAATCTTGGCTCCCTCTCTGTTTTCCTGATCCAACAACTCCTCTTTAAGAGACTGAAATATGTCTCAAGGTTCTTGGTGTTCAAGGATACAAAACTATGCTGCAAGCTCGGCGCGAGCTGGTGATTGTGGTCTTCAGTTCAAGAAAATTTTGAATATCAAACACTCCAACCAGGCTGTCAACCAGGTCAAACCTTGATCAGTGAATACTCAAAGAATGCATCCTAGATTCTCCCTACTCATCTGACTGGACTCTAGAGTCCCTGATTACAGACCCTCTTCATTTTGTTATATTCTCTTTCTGCCCCTGCACTCTGGAGTGACCTTGCTCACCTTCAACACATTTCAGATGTCCTCAAAAAATACAAAGATAGAGGTGGCGGGGAGGTGGTTAGGGCTTGCTCAGAAACTTTCAGGAAATATCAGCCATACATAACCAGAGAATAGAAAAACATCTTATTTTAAAAGGGTAACCACGAGCTGTTCTTCGATGAAGTTAATGAAAGATGGTGCAAGACATCTGACATTGCATTATTTTGATAGAATGTTTCACAAAAAGCAAGATGATAATGTGTCTGTTGACTGTGACCACCTATCTAAAACAGAAACTTGACTGAATTAGTTTCAGAATTTACAGTCCTTCATAGTGACCACAGATTTCTACTTATGTAACATTTGTTCTTATACAACACAGGTCATATTGTTAAGTAGGAGATTTTAGGCCAGCCAAAAATATGCTAAGTTCTTGGGTGATATTGATATCATTTGTTAATAAAATTAATTAAGCACAACATCTCATTCAGAACACCATTCACAATGGAGTAACAGACAATTGTGCTCCAGAAATCAACTACCTCTCTTATCACCTGTTATAGCATAGAACTCCACTGTCTTTGGGTTAGGTTCACACTTTACATTACCACATACACATACTTTGTAAACTGGAAGTTGAGAGTTCTTTGTTGCCAATCAATCATGAGTTTGTTATTATTCAACCTTTGCGTCCCAAAATGTGGGGCATGAATGACAATACAGAACTTCTCCCTTGGGAGCTTCAGCAGAGCATAAGCAGTTATTGGATCTGTTTATAAATGGATTTATGAGTTGTTGTGGAACCTCTTATTGACAGGATGTTTTCATGGAGGTCTTTGCTATTATAGGTACATGATTGTGAACAGCAAAATGGGCATCTATGAAACACCACATGTCAATACTGTCCACAAAAGCTTTTACCCATAACAGGTAAGTTCACAATGACAAAGTGTAATCATGATATAGAAATGAAGAAAAGAGGGTCTTTGGACTGTAATGCAATTGTGAGGCATGGATCTGCCACATCATCTCCAGAACCTCTGGTTTTGCTGGTTTGCTAGTTCATTTTCAGACATGAATTCCATCCTTAGGCAGATATTTGTATCATGGTCCACTTCCTCACAATAGAAACACAATTATTTCCCTCTTATACGCTCTCATTCTTCAAGAGGGAGCAGGACTTTCACACTGTCTTGTTATATGGGCTCTATTTCACTATGTATGGTTTAATCTCACTTCCATGACATTCTTCTCTCTTGAAGAAAGGAAATAATGTATTCTCTCCCTTTCTTTCTCAAAGTCTCTTTCTTATGTTTGCGTCAGGTTAAAGTGACCTGTAATATCTTGAGGGAAGGAACTGCTTGTCTAGGGGCTCATGATAACTACTACGAAATGTCTTGGTAAAAGTGACTTGAGGATTGCTATCTCATTTATTAACTGTTAGCAGATACTTGAAATAGGTTGGTTATTCAACTTAGGGCAGCTCATGTTCCATGATTGATATCTTTAAATACATTCCAGATTTATTGTTTGAAATATCTTCAATTGAAATTTGTGCTGAATCCTAAAAAAAAATGCTCATAATGCTCTAACAAGGGAGCTGGCTTTAAACATGAGTGATAGCCAAGGCCGGACTGACCAAACCGGGAATCAGGCATTTCCCTAGGGGGCTGGAAGGGTGGGAGGCCACTTTTGTTACTAGGGGCCGGTTTTGTAGCTGTGCAGCAGTTTTAAAAGCACTGCAGAGCTCCTTGTATATCCAACAGTTTTCAAGCAACAATAAAGGTGCCAAGGTAACTCTGGCGATTAATGTACCTTCTGGAGAGAGATCAGGTTTCGTCTAGTGGCAGTTTTGACTCATGCAAGGTAGTGTAGAGGGTTAATATGCCTGCTGCAAAGAACAGTCAATATGCAGAAGACAGAACAGTATTTTATGCATAGCTCAGTGGGATACTGCTTTTGCCACAGACCTCCTTTTCTTTCTGTGCAGTTCATAAGTTACAATTATAACTTAGCACAGCGAGCTATGAACTGCCATCAAAAAGCTGAATGCAAACTGAATGGCACAAGTTGGAAAGTTATGTTTTTGCTAAGAGTTTCTTTGGATAGAAATAAACTGTTATTAATAAAGTCAACCCTAACCACTGTGTTACATTCTGAATGAGGAGTTTATGCTTGCCCATACTAATAACTCTTAAAAAATGCCTATATTATGGATGGCATGTGATTCCTACACCTTGTAGTCCCCTTTGTCAACATTTTCTATTTGCTGATTTGCACACATCTGATTAATTGTCTCTGTATGTGATGTAAAGTGCTCCAACACCCTACACTGATAAAAGAGGGGCTATAAAACAAATGAAATACATGTCAGAGAGGGGCTATGGAGAGATGAGACACACTATTAGAGGGTGTTGGTGAGGAAATGTTTGAAGAATCCCAATAAAGACTACTATATCCTAGTGCACTGTAAGGACATCATTTACTATGCTTTACACACTCATACAACTGAATATATAATGAAACATTTGTTGTAGATTGCACAGTTTTTGCCATTTTCCCCCCAAATTTCTTGGTGGGAGAACCCCTCAAGCCCCATTTCAGTGGTAAGGTTCACAAGTCAGGCTCTCTTGCTATGCACCCTATGAGGGCTGATCTGACAAAGTTCACCAGGGCTGTTTTGGGTACACAGTCCGGCCCTGGTGACAGCCCAAGATTTCTTCATCCTAGGTTCATCTGCAGAAAAAGAACTTAGGCTTTATTGGCAACATATTATTAGGTCAATTCAGATAATGTATCTGGCACTGCACCATGAATTTTGACAATTTGTGTGATTTTCTCATTTATCTCTTTGGCAGACATGGAGAGAGCAATTGAAAACCTACTCTGGAGTACATCACACTTAAAGACGAAGAAGCAACTGGGCCAAGAACCCAGACTCTAGCTGTTACTCTTGAGGGGGTGACTATACTGAGGCTTCTAGGACTTGTGAGCATGTGATCCTTCGATTACAGAGCTCCCACTCTTGATGAGACACAGCAAACTCTACCTGCAAGGCTTTAAAAGCTCTTTTCACCCTCTTCAAGTGGGGTTTGTGAGGTCTCAGCAATTTGTCTGGTCTGAAGTGCTGGAGAACCATCTGGACTAGATCAGAAAATCTCCATTGGGGAGAACTATTTACTATGGTTCAATAAATGGAGAGCAGACTCTCTCCCCAAGGGTCAAGAAAGGTACCATCTAAATTCCAAGGGCACTAAAATGAAACAAGGATGAGTATAATAGGTGTTGCTGGGTTATTGTTTTGATGTTATCTTGTTATGCCTTCCAAACTCTGTTGTACTCCACAGTCTATACCTATACCAGTGAATACAGATGCTTATGATCTGGTTGCCTCTACAAGAACTTTACTACAAAAGAAACAAAAATCATGACTCAGAGACTGAGGAATTTGGGAGGGTTTCCACTGCCAGAGTGATTATTGTCAGTCAGGAGTTTAGAGGAAAACTGCTTAGCAGCAGCAGTATTGGGAATCATCCACCACCACAGGTGGCTCAAGGAGAAGATGGAGGGCCTGATTTAGATCTTGATGAGATTTCTATTCTCACTTTGTGGCAGCGTTTTGAAGTACTCCATCAAGCTGACGGATTCCCGACTGCCATATTTAGGTGTATGGTGACTGAACCTCCGTTCGAGTCGACAAAGCGTATTCCGTTGTATAAGCGGTTTCCTGCTGCTGGCATGGCAGATGCCAATTCTGGCTAACAATACTTCATCACGGTCAAGATGGGGGGATAGCACCAACCATATTTGGATTTCACAGTTGTTCTGGCATTGTTCTAGTGGCGGATCCCTGATGGCCGGAGTCCATTGCAGGATGCGTTCAATGTTGTACTATGCCTTTGGCTATTGGATGGATGCTAGCAGCGCACACCTGATGTCTTTTGGCTAATTGTTAACATCTGCATACTAACTATAAAACACACTCCATTTCATACCATAATCCTTTTCCATTCCACTGCACAACACCATTTTGCTGCAGAAAGTGTCACACAGAAGTCAGGTTAACATTCTTTTTTTCTCCCTCTGTTTATTTTTCATTTGTTTGTTTTATACTTTAGCTTGTGGGTCCTTCATTTCATTTATTTTTATTCACTAATAATGGCAGTGAGGAGAAATCCCTGTTTTACAGAGAGAGAATTGTCAGTCATGGAGGATGAAATCATTAGAGCAGAGCCACAATTGTTTGGAGCACAAGTACAAAATGCAACCATAGCTCAGAAATGGCAATTGTGGTATAGAACAGTTGACAGAGTGAATACTGTAGCAAACCCCCTGCACACACAGGAGGAAACAAGGAAGTTGAAGAACAACCTGCAGGGTGGACTGTGTTCCCTGGCCTCCAAGCGTCACCTGCAGGCCTAGAGGACTGATAGTGGTTCTCCCAGCAACCCTTTACAACTTTTTCCCTTGGAGGAGAAGGTCTTGCAGATCCTACATCCTGAAGGCTTGACACGAAGCCCTGGTGGAGTGGAGACTGGTAAGTTATTAGCACCTTTGTAAAACATATAAACTCAAATTTAAAATTTCCAAATCTATTGTAGTAGCATTATGGTAGTAGCTCTCATTTAACTAATGGTCTATATGTGTTGTCAATATATGTGTTGTTCTTCATGAATTATCCTCCACATTTACCTTGGTTGGGTGTTTGAATGCACTTTATTGTAGTTAAGATAACATTTTCCAAGCTCCAATTTCAGTTGAAGGAATGGTGCTTGTAAGTGTTTTTGACCTATTAACATAATTCTCATATGAGTTTTTATATAGTGTGTTCGTCTTCACTGCACGTATTTTACTAAGTATTTTCAACTCAATTTTGCAAGTGTTGTTAATGTTGAATTGAAATGACTACAACTACCATAATGCCTTGTTTTTTATCTGGAAGATAATAGTGCAATGTGATGTTGGTTATTCTCTCTTTTCTTCCATATGTGCATGTATGTTAAAGTGTTATGCACTTGTCAATCTCCATTTTATGCTATGTATAAACATGTCATTGTTTTATTTCATTTTGTATTTTGTCATTGTCTTGTCATTTCACTGAATTTGTGTAATTGGTTTCACAAATCAAAGTATGTTGACTTAAAAAGTTTCATTTCTGTTGCACACTAAATATAAGTTTCATCAATAATAAAGGTATGTCACAATGTTTCAATGATGATCAATGCTATCAATCTTTCTAAACTGTATAATGTATAATTGTGAGCAGGAGGTCTGGTACCTGCTGATGACGTAAATCAAGAATAGTTTGCCTATTCAATCTGAATTTTTTGATAACCCATTCTTCCATGGTGACAAGGTCTGGAATTGGTCGAAAAACTTGAGCCTGTTGTTGTCTACCTCTGCCTGGGTTGATATGTCTGTATTTAAGAAAAATAAAAATATTTATTTAAATGTACAAACATTTCTTTGACACGTTACACAAATCTCATGTCTTTTTAAACATCTATTTGGTTTTGTAACATAGCTGTAAACAATATTTGTATTAGATTTTGTTATTTCAAATAACATTTTTGTTTATTATTGTTTTAAATAGTGTGTAAAAAATACATTCAAAATGTATTAGTCACACATTATTTTTTTATTTGTTGTTTTACAAAAATTCTGTCAATGAAAGTATAAACAAAACTGCCCAACTATTTAACTTAACCACAATAACTCACTACATGATACTGTTTTTTTAAAAAAAATATTAGTGCTTTGCACATTTTCTATATGTAAACAAACTAGCCACCATTTGAAGTGTTGGTGACGCACACACTTACCATTCACAAATACATTGTTTCACAATCTAAAATGGTGGGTGCCTGACTTTGCCATCAGGACATTTGCAATCAGACTGCTGTCGGTGGAAGCTGACCAGGTAGCGGGAGTAAAACTACATGACGGACACAGACATAGGCTAACCTGTGTGACAGCAACTTACGAAAGCCAATAAATGTGTCCATCTACATTGACTATTGCGCACATCGTGTGCATGGCGTATCAAAAACAGCTCATTTGACTCCTAATACTGCAGCCAACAAAACCTCCTCTACTTTTGCTGCGGTTTCTGGGCTTTGGAAGCCTCTGTGCCTGGAAAAGCATGTGACAGAGCTCCTAACTTCTCACCAGAGGAGCTCGATTTGCTGACTTCAGAGGTCCTGTCCCTGCACAGCCAGCTGTATGACTCACCAGAGGAACAGGTATATGTTTAAAAAGAAAATGTATTTCTCACTAACCTTTTTTTGAAACACAGGCTAAAATGTCCCTTTTAGTTCCTGAGTGAAGTGTAGTGATGGGAGTGAAGTCAACTCAGTATTGGAGCTGTGAACAAAATGATGCTTCTGAATGCTTTTACATGTCATAAAACTTAAATGAAAACTTACCTTGATGATTAAAGTAACTCTTCTTTTTTCATTTACTCACATTTCAAAGTTTTTCTTTTACAAATTGCATGCTCCTTACTCCCAGTGGTCAGTAGGCACTGCACCATAAGTATAAGTGAAAAGTATAGCCCTTTGTTCAAAGGAGACAAATGTAAACTGTACAAAAATGTATTAATGTCCTGCAGCTCTGCAAGGTTTCCTAAGTTCGTGTGTGATGTGCTGCTTCAGTTGAGTATTTAATTTGAATTCCTGGATTGTGGTTTTGTTTATTCCATTAGATAACAAGACTCCAAGTCCCAAATTTCAAAGGAAAAAATCTGTAGTGGAGCAGCATATCATGCACAGACCTGGGAATTTTAGCTGGTATGATAATGAACTTGTCTATAGAATAATTTTTTACACTTTGTATTTGTTCCATTTTCTAAATAATTAATGTTTGTAGTCTACATGTAACGTGCACATATGGCAAAAGGTATGGCCTGTGCTGCAAGTGCATATGACACAGTCTCTAAGTCAGCCATACAAATATATCCCAATCCTATGCGCACATGTTCATACATTCACAAAGACCGCGCTCTCACTGACATACATGGCAGCCCTTTCACAGTGCCCTTAGTCATAGTATATGGTTCAAACTATAGTGTCTAGCTCTAAAAACATTAGGCATTAAGTCAGTGAAACTGGGCATGGAGGCATGTGGTAACAATGTGCAAACTGTTTAGCTTTCTGTAGCTCACAATGTTTTTCACAGAAGTAGATCCCACCACAAAAGATGTTTCAGCCCCCTGGTCTAGATGTTATTCGTCATAAGGACTTGTAAAAGAAGGACATGAAAGGTTTAAGAGTACTCAACAGGTTACTACAAGTGTTTAGTTTCATGTAAGAAATACTTTTCAAAAAATATTCTGTAGTAACTTTTTAGAAATGCTTGTGATAGATTTATCAAAATTGGGTTACATCAAAACAAACAAATAAAACCTCACAAAACATTATTTTGTTTCTTTCATTTTTTGTATCCATTCAGGTCAATGGCCATCAGAAAAAACACCTGGAAGGCCATCAAGAAGAAGGTGCAGACTCTGAGGGTCTACAAGCGGGCAGCATCCATTGCCACAAGAGGTGGGAGATCCTATAACGCTGGACCAAGTAGTCAGCAGAAGTCCAGCTTGACTAGTCCTCCCAACATGGGAAGAATGTGCACCGCACCCTGACCCCTGTAATGGCTTGCATACGTGTGGTGGCCTATCCCCAGCTTAATGGGAAGTTGAGAGCCTAATAGCAGCATTAAGGGGGTACGTTATAAGTTCTTTTTAGGGTTATTATTATTAGATAACTATTTTTGTTACAGCAACAAATGTTGTCATCAACATGAAGGTTGACACACGTCCAACACACAAGAAGAGTTCTGGAAGGTGTAAGTTTTGAGCAAGGTGCATGATGATGCGTTTTGCATTTTTTTTAAATAACTTGATACATCTATGTTTCTGATCACTACCAAAGGTCTGTTTTGAGCAGATACATGGCTGCCTAAGACAAAAAGGTACATTAATTTGTTTGATATTATAAGGGGTGGTTTTACAATTTATAATTGTGTCAGGTGTGATGCTCCATCACAAATGTGAAAGAGGTTTCACTGGCCGAAATACAGGTGACATAGCATAAAATGGACTCATGATACAGTGGATGTTCCAAACATCAAATTGGTGAGTTGGTATCATAGAGAGGCATAGTGAACATGTGAGCCAAAATGACTAGAAAGATGAGAACAATGGCAAAGTTTTTTTAGTAAAACATGTAACACATATGCTTTCACTAAAAAACACAAGTTTATGTTAAAAGTTTCAGATTGGCATCATGCCTTACCCCTTCGCAAGTGTGCATGTAAGCCAATCTGTTTTTCAAACATGATTTTGATCATAAAGGCATACATTACTGAATGAAACAGCCAAGAATGTGTACACATTGATGACAGAGTAACACCTACACAAAACCACCTTTTATGTCTTTTGTTGTGCCCAGATGATAAATCAATATTTAAGAAATTGTATTAGTGAAAGGGACTTTTGCAGACAGACAATATACATGTTTTTTCTGCTAGATATTGATTTTTATAGAATGGTTTGACTATTCAAGTCAACAAATCTGTATAATTCAGATGTGTTGAACAATTGCTGGAGAAAAGTCAAAATGATGATGAGAAATGATCCAAAATTAAATGGGATTCATGATGGGATACTACTAAACTGTGAGCAAGTGGGTACTGAAGATGTTCCCTACATGGATGAGGTTTTGGTAAAATATGCTTATTTTTGAAAACCTTGAAACTGGTAAAATATGAAAATTAGGAAATGTTTTTTAAAATACCTCATGATAATTTTTATTTACACAGATACAATAAAAATGTTGTATATGTCTTTTCAGCATCTTCAGAAGCAGGCGACACACTGATACTACTCTCACAGGCACTACAACCCTCACCACAGCTACCACCACACCCAAAACCACCATAACCACCACCACACCCACGAGCACACCACCACACCCACCACCTAAGACACAAACACCTCAACCACCACTACAACCACAACTGCCACACCCACAAGAACCAGCATACCCACAATCACCACAACAACCAGCACACCCACAACCACACCCACAAGCACCGCAACCACAACATTCACCTAAACAGAACACCATCCAAACACACTCACAAAAATGCACACCTATCTGCAAAACATCACCCACCAAACCCAAATGTATACACTCACCCAAACACCTGCTAAACCTTACACATCTAAACATACACCAGAGAAACATACAGCTGCAAAACATACAAACACACAAACCACAGCCACGCCATCCACATTGACAGCACACTCATCCAAACACACTCACATAAAAGCACACACTAACCAAACCAAAGTGCAAACACTCTCCCAAACACCAAACAACTTACAAGACACACACACCCAAACATATGCCATATACACCAGACCCACATGCAATTGCAAAACAGACAGACACACATTACCCACTCCAGCTCTCTATACCACCCAAACCCAATCCTCTCTCACCCCTCCTGTGTGTACTCCTCCACCAAATTCACTTCCTACCTGTCCCTCACCCCTGTGAAACCCAAAGTCATCCCTCCCAAAACAGATCCTTGATGTGCTTTCTCTGTGCCCACTAGATGCCCTTTCCTGAGAAGATTTTCCCGTGGCAGTATATTTAGGAGGCATGCTCTGGGCCAAAAACCCTCAAGTTGATACTGTATGTCATGTTTGTTTTCAAGTATTGTTTTTTTTAATGTTAACATTTTTGAGAGAGGTACCTAATTTCTGAAGAAAAATAATTTTCTTTTCACAAAGTCTGTCCTGACATTATTATTTCTTTATAGCAATTGATTATTGACAATGTGAAATATGAAAATGTATAATACATGAAATTACTTTCAGTTATGATAGTAAACACACATTTGTTTTAAATAACCTATTTGTACAGTGCATACATTAGTGGTAAACATTTGTTTTGTACATGGTATTTTGGAGCAATCATTTATCATGATAATGGGCACTTACATCAAAATTAAGCATTTTTTATTTTTTTGCACGTTAATACAGGTGTTACACATTAAAGACATTAGAGTTAATTCAAATATAATGATATACAGAAAATGCATTAGACAAGGGGAAATGTAACTTCAATAGATATATAAGATGTTTTAATTTTAGAAGTAACATTGAATTTACATTTCCTGTGAACAAATGTTTTACCTTGTCTAGTGCAAAGTCCATATTTTATTAAATGTATGTTGTTCCAAATTTAGTAATGCATATGTATCTGATTTGATAGTACAGTAAAAATTATTTAGACACACCTGTATGGACACATTTTGATTTCGGGATTAATGTGACTTTTTGTGTAGGTGTGCATTAGCATGAAGGGAGCTTGCACCATATTTGAAAATGTAAATAAAGTATACAGGTGTGTTTCTTTAAATTTCTTAGACAACCACATTACACACTATGCATCGCATGTTATTATACTATTGCTTGTAAGCGTGACTTAAAACTGCAGAGCTAATGTAAACAGTCAATTCGAATGGTAACAGGAAAAAATATCACTTACCTTTGTTTCAGGAGACAAAGGGGTTGATTTGTGTTGTGGTCAAGTAGCAGCAGCAAAGGAAGAGAAAAAGGTAGGTTTCAAGCTTATATCCCCCTTCCAATGCGCCAACTCAGGTGTGGAGGTTTAGACCCCACAGTTCCATCAACAAAAGGGCACATCGTGATTGGCCCAGCAGTAAAACTGGCTGTGGTCCCATTGACAGATGCTTTTGTCTATGGTACCATCGATGTGGGTATAAAATTCTGGTGGTGACAGCGGATCACCAACAGATATTTGTCTAGGGACCCGCCAGCATCTAAATAGAGTGGGCAGACTGCCTAGTTGGCAGATGCATTATCCGAAGGAAGAGCAACAGCAGGACCAATTCTGCCAAGTTCTAAATCAGGCCAGGTCTGTAGAATTTGTTATTTAGCAAAACAGTTGCTGAGAGACCGCCCAGCCAGTACTCTGGCTTTGCATACCCACACCCATAGTATCTCCACCTTTCTGCTTGATCACTTTGTTGCTCATTTGTGTCCTGCATCATGCATGCCTCTGAGTGAAGCCTGGTGTCCAATCTGCCACACTTTGTGGTGCAGGTGTGCCTCACATGGTTCATCTTGCGGTAGAGGGGCAGGTATGGCAGACCCTGCAGCTGACTGGCTTCCAGCCATGGCAGCACCAGATAAATCAGTGTGGGGCTCAGAGACAGTTAAATCCACTTCCCAGTTGGCAACAGCATCCATCATGGTGTCCAGCTCCCAATTCTTTTGCACCCACCACAGCTTTGCTCCTAGCCCATGCAGGTAAGTAGAGACTTGAGCAAAGATGTGAGGAGGTATTAGGGACAGTGTGCAGGGATAGGCTGCAGGAATAGTGTGCAGCACTAACCTGGGGGATTCACCTCAGACTCTAGAGAATCCCATTTAACTGTGGGAATCCAATCAAGTAGGATGATGGCACTGTCAATGCATGAGGCAGTGGCCATATTAGAGTGATTTGTACAGGCAGTGCAAGCTTGCATGCATGATATGAGGGGAATCTGGCAGAAGGTAGACAGTCCACAGAGGATTAGGTGTTGACACAATGAGAATTTCTCAGTTGGGAGCAAGATTGTGCATACCATTGCTTTCTTTGGCATCTGGCTGTTCAGATACTGGAGTTCTTGCAGGTGCTACAGACTTTCTCAGACAAAAACACTTTCCTAATAAGTGTTATGTTGTTCAGCACTCTAATGGGCTGATCTAAAACTGAAAAACACTTCAATTAAGCATTGCTTAAGGTGGCTGACCTACTTTGCACCCCCACCCCAACTTTGTTGTTTGGGGTTGCCTTCCTTGGTTAGTGTACCCTTGCCCCCTTAAATTGCAACAGTGAAACAAGTGTAGAGAGAAAGGTATTGGGCTCACAGACACCAAATTGTCAGAAGGAGCCACTCACCTGAACTTCAGGCAGTTTGAAGGGGGGGATGTCATACCTCCTATAGTGCCCAAGCACTATCTCAGCTCCAGATGGTGAGCACTGTACTGGTGATAGTACTTAAAGGGAAGTGGGGTTGGGAATGACAAAGAAAGATCGAATATCTGTGATGGGCATTCTTCTCCTAATCACTGATCTGATACTTTGCCACTGAGAATGTTGTTGAGTGCAGCACAGGGTATCTACCAAGTTTAATAACAATTAGTACAGTTATATGCGTCAGGCATTCATATCATTTTACAGAGCATCAATTCATGTGTCCCTTATCTACATAATACACCAGCAAGATCTTGAGATTGGCCGTATTATCAAATTATTACATTCCAACACAGGATCAACTGATATCAGGTAACAATAATCATGGCAGTATCAGGGTACAAACATATGCAGTAGGTCTGACCGCAACTTGTACACATCAATAAATCTCAACAGTTCCCTTGAAATTAGGTCACTTGCTATCAGTGAATTTGCTATTAGTTCATGTGCAATCAGTTCAATGCAATTAGTTTACATATAACAGATCAACCTATAATTAGTTAGTTTGCAATTCATTTGCATTTCAGTTAGGAATTGTCTTCCAATCTCAGGTAAGCCAAATGACTCTGGATTTGCTGGAAAGCAATTAGTAATATATAGTGTGTGTCACACTGCGCTCCATGCAGGTATCAAACCTCATGTATCTTGTTTTTCTTTTCCATTCTGCAGGTGCTGTGCTGGAAGCAGAGGTGTCATTAAGGATGAGAGCTGACGGGTGTGGGAAAATGCCAGAGATACAGATCAATGCTGGAGGTCATCACATGAGGAGCCAGTAGTAGGTGAGTCTCCTAACAGCAAGTCCAAACATACCTCATGTCTGGGTACTGTTTGAATAGCTGCATGCCCAAAATGTTTACCACAACATGTGCAGCTGTCAGAGCATGTGCAAATGTGGCGTGCCACCTCACCACATGTGAGCTGGTCCCGTTGCACTCTGTGCAACCTACCATTGTCTCCAGACATTCAGGACTCAGTTTGGTGACCATAAATTGCTTAGTACTATCAGATAGGCCTACCACTACCACCAGGTATAAAAAACAGTGCAGTACTGTTTACAGACCTAGCACTACCACTGGGAAAACAGTGTGATACACCACAATACCATCAGAAACAAGTATAAATATTTACAATATTGTGTGAAAAACCGTAGAGGTGCATAATGCTATAAAGAAATACATGCAGTGTGGGGCAGGCTGTGGAAACAGTGGGGGTTGTGACAGTACACCCCCCTAAAGGCCGCATAACCAGGTGGAGTTTGTGGGGACAGAGGGCATGGAAGCAGCAGGCCAACTGGGGAGCATGGACAAAGGAGGTAGGTTCCCAGAATCGTTCTGCAGGACTATGACCCTCATTATAATATTGACAGTATATACTGTCCACCGCCGAGGGGACATCTGCCAAAAGACCATCGCCGCGGCTACCAGTCGTCAGCCGTATTATTACCACAGCCGGATTTCTGCCAGAAAGATGGCAGAAATCCAGCTGTGGCCATGCCAGCGGATGGTGGTAAGGTGGCGCTGCTGCCAGCAGCGCCACGCCAGTAGACCGCTGCATACCATATCATGACCCATGATACGGCCTGGCAGTGTTCTGCTGGTGGACGCTGCTGCTGGCAGCAGCACCCCGTCCCGTCTCATGCCGGAGGACTCCCTCACAAAAGGTAAGTCAGGTGCTCTGACGGGAGGGGTGTTGTGTGTGGGGGGGTGTGTTTATGTGCATGAATTCGGGTGTGTGTTGCGTGTAGTATTTGTGTGCCTGTATGGATGTGTGAGTGCGTGTATGTTGTGTGAATGAGTGTGTGCTTGTAAGTAGGTAAGTGTGTGTGAATGGATGTCGGCATACGTGTTTGAATGTGGGAATGAGTGTCTGTGTGCTTGTGTGAATGAAGGTGCATGAATGAAGGGGGGATCTGGAGAGGGGGAGGGGGCGGGGAAGACCCCTATCAGTGACAGGGAAGGGATTCCCTGTCACTCATAGTGCCTACCACCATGATTTTTGTGGCGGTAAGGAAGCCACGAAAACCATGATGGTAGGCGGGGTCATAATCCCGCAGGCAGGCTACTGACGGCTGCCAGGCTGGAGATTGAAGTCTCCAGCCCGGCGGTCGTTACCACCGTGGTGGACGGTGTGGTACATTGGCAGTTTGACGTGAGCCAAACCGCCAATGTCTTAATATGGAAAAAAGTACCGCCAGCCTGTTGGCAGTACTTTCCTCCATATTAACGCCATCGGCCGGGGACATAATGACCCCCTATATCATTTTCAGTCAATCAAATAGTGTAAACACCCCTGAATGCACTTGGATTCCAAGATGTGTCGAACCTCATATTCTAAATGACCCTGAATGGAGATTGGAGGGGGTGGAGCATCAGGCCTTGCATGACACACACATTCTTCTAGTGGGAGGGCTTGATCCCATTGACTGGTAACCAAAGATAACAGACAACAAAC
The DNA here is from genome assembly GCF_031143425.1 of Pleurodeles waltl. Classification (NCBI taxonomy): domain Eukaryota; kingdom Metazoa; phylum Chordata; class Amphibia; order Caudata; family Salamandridae; genus Pleurodeles; species Pleurodeles waltl. Next base: position 526,155,329 of record NC_090442.1, read on the forward strand.
AAGCCTAGTGAGAGGAATGAAATCAGCCATTTTGGACAACAGATCCACCACATTTAACACTGTTGTATATTTGTTTGTTGGGAGTAAGTGAGTAATGAAGTCTAGGCAGATGGTATGCCAAAGAACAGGGGGTAGGGCTGGGGTAACACGAGGGGCCTGGTATGGGAAGCTTTATTTCTGGCACACACTCAGCAGGTTGAAACGTACACCTAGAAATCTCTTAGCAGAAGTGTTTTTTTGCAACTGGCCAGCATGAGAAATTGGGTGGTTGGTAGACTGGGGAATGAGCCATGGTCAAGCAAAAGCCACAATACCTTGCAGGGTGAACCACAAAAAGTCAGTACTTTACCCAGTGCTTAACCCTGGGTAGATTGGCACAAAAAGCAGTCAGAATAAACTTAGAGGCAATTTGTTAACTATTTATGCAGTGACCAAACAGCAATAGAGTGAAAACACAACACAATACAAATCCCAAACCAATTTAGAAAAATAGAGTACATTGTAATAGATTATTTGACACAAGAAACTTCAAAATCCAATTGGTTGAACCCGAGTTATGATTTTTAAAGGATTAGGTTCAAAATAGCAATTCTTCAGTTTTAGAAAATGGCTATTTGGGCATCATTAGCACCAAACACAAGGGCCAGGGAGTGGATGGCGACAACTTGGGGATTCAGGATTCACTCAGGGTGGTTCCAGGTGTGAGTTTGAGATTGTGAGAGCCTGATATGTTCATGTGGCTCTGAACATGAGGCCAGCTAAATTAGCCCTTGGAGTCACTTCTGAAGTCCTGGCTGCAGGTGAAGATGCAGGGCTTTACAGCAGGGCTGGCCTCCGAATGTTCAAGGCAGGCTCCAAGCAGCAAAGAGGTCCTTCCAGGTACAGCAGCAGTCTGGTAGAATGCACAGCAGGTCACAGGCATGACACTGCATTCAGGCTGCAATGGCCTGCGTGGGTCATGTTTTAAAGTGCTACTTATGTGGTTGGCACAATATGTGCTGCAGGCCCACTGATAGCATTTAATTTACAAGCCCTGGGCATATGGTATAACACTCTAGAGGAGACTTACATGTAAATTAAATATGCCAATCAGGTATGTGCAATTCAAACTGTGATTGGGGGAGTGAGCACAAGCACTTTAGCACTGGTTAGCAGTGGTGAAGTGCACAGAGCCCTAAGGCCAAGAAGCAAAAATCCAGCAAAAAGAAGAAGAAGGAATGCAAAATGTTTTGGGGTGATCCTGTAGTAACAACCATTTCCAACAGCCAGACTTCTTTGAATTCCATGATGTCCAGCTAGAGCTGTATCAAGGTTCTACTCTGAAACCTGTTGGACAAGCTCAGCAGTGGAAGCAAACAAACATTGCTTCTGATAAACTAACTAGTTCGCCACAGAATGAGCTGGATCAAGAACCCATTCTTCAGCACCCAACTTACTTAGTTCATTTTTAACCTTTGTCAAAAAAGTGTTTGTGCTACATTCAACTACTATTTTTTCTTGTGGAATGATACTGGGAGAATCAATCTCTTTCATACTAGGAGAAGCATACCCAAATCTAGATAGAACATCACATTGTAGCTGTTTGGGACCTCCTAGGTATGTTATGAGAAAATCAAATTTGCTAAAAAAGTGTAGCCATCACATCTGTCTTCGTGTTAGAGCTTTCACTGAGATAAAGAATTGTAGATTGTAGATTCTTATGATCAAATTAGGTTGTGACCATGTATTTAGCTCCTTAGAGATGGTGTCTCCATTCTGAAAAAAACACTTTGATTGCCAAAAGCTCCCTCTCAGCAATGGTATACTTCTGTTCCACATGCAACAATATTCTGGAGTAAAATGCTAAAGGATGTAAATGGATTGACTCCGGATCTCTCTGGGATAAGTCCCCACCCACTGCTACTTGAGAAGCATCTACTTCTATAAAGTAGGGTTGATCAGCATCTGAGTGCTGTAACACGAGCATCTGTGATGTCTGTTTTAAAGTCTGAAAAGCCTGGTCAGCCACCTCTGAACATTGGAAGGTTTTCCCTTTTTTGAGTAGCTGGGTAATGGGGTCACTACGTTAGAAAAGTGGGTAATTAATCTTCTATAGAAGTTCACAAAGTCTAACTGTCTTTGCACTACTGTGGTTGGGACAGGCCAGGTCAGTACTGCGTCAACCTTCCTGGGATCCATGGTGATTTTTAGGAATTCTACTGACCTAACCTGGAATAAACATTTTTTCAACTTGGTAAACAGATTGTTTTCCCTGAGCCTTTCTGGGATTGCTTGCACATGTCAAACATGCTCCTTGGTTGTTGAAATATTAGAACGCCACCGGGGCATTAAACAAACCAAATGGTATAACAGTGTATATAAACATTCCGAATTTTGTCCGAAAGGCAGTTTTCCATTAGTCATCTACTTTACTTGAATGAGGTGATGTGCACGTTGTAAGTCCAATTTTGTATAACTGATAGAATGACATGCTTGGTCTAATAAGCCTGACATCAGAGGAAGGGGGTATCAATTCTTAATGTTGGCCTTATTTACTGCTCTGTAATTGATACAGACCCGTAATTCCACCATTCTATTGGGCAAAAAGAAGAGTGGGGAGGAAACAGGTATGGTGGAATGCTGGATGAACCTCGTATCTAACAGTTCCTCCAAATGCCTTTATAGATACTCCAGTCAAAACAAGGTTTGTACCAGGTATGAAGTCGATGTTGCAATCAAATATGAGGTGGGGTGGTAGTTGTTTTGTCCTTTGTGGGTCAAACACATCATGAAACTCTTCATAGACTGCTGTTAATTAAGCTTCTTCAGAGCCATGAATTAAAGTGCAAAGTATAGGTGTTGTTAAATCTGAGACATCTTGATAAAAGGTTTGAGAATCTAATGTAACTGTCCTAAGTCTCCAATCAATCTTCAGGTTATGGTACTCCAACCAAAGAACCACTAAAGTAACCCAAAAAGTGGGAGTGCCTATCAGATCAAAAATCAACTACTTGATATGGCCATTACCACAAACCACTGTTGTGGGTTCATTGTAGCATTTTGCTTGGACAAACTGATTTTAGCTTTAGGCCTGCACCCTGTCCCCTTTTAACTAGTCCATTTTCACTTACTTCTTTGTATTTTTTACCATGGCTTTTTTTTAGGAGGGATGTTTTACTATTTATATCATTTGCCTCTCCAAGCAGGAATTGTTATTAGTTCTGTTGCACAATATTTAATCTTGTGCCTCTGCTCAAGGCTGTGCATAATAATTTACCAAGTATTGCCTGGTCAAGAGAATGCGGTCAACCTTACACAGAATGATGCATTGTCTTGTCAGGCCAGCTGTTAGAAAACAATGTTTTATTATAAAATCTTCGTTCTACTGTTTCTGGCCTGTTTTTGTTGGCTTTAGGACTCAGGGCACTTTACCAATGCCTACCAGTGCTAAAGTACAAGTCCTCTCTATCTAAATTGCATTGGTGAATGGTTTATCCATGATTGACCTATTTGATTTACTTTGCAGCTCCCTAGTATAGTGCACCAGGTGTGCACAGGGCCTGTAACGCAAAAGCTACTAGTGGGCTACTAGTGGGCCAGCAGCACTGATTGTGGCACCCACATGAGTAGCCCTGTAAACATGGCTCAGACCTGCCATGGCAGTGTCAGTAGTTTTCAACTGCCATTTTGACATGCAAGTGCACCCACTTGCCAGGCCAAAAACTTCCCTTTTACTACATGGAAGTCACCCCTAAGGTAGGGCCGGGGCAGCCCCATGGGCAGGGTGCAGTGTATTTAAAAGGTAGGACATTTACTGGTGTGTTTTACATGTCCTGACTTTTGTTACTACTGCAAGGACTATCCCTCTCAAAGGATAACATGGGGATTGCCTTGAAATTTCTTTTTAGCGTAATTTCCCAATAGAAGCAAATAGAGATATGGAGTTTGGGGTCTCTGAACTCACAATTTAAAACTACATATTTTGGTTAAGCTGGTTTTTAAACTGTAAAATTGAAAATGTTTTAGAAAGTGGGATTTTCTTGCTTAACCATTCTATGCCTCCCCCTGTCTGTGGAATACACGTCTGGGTCAGGATGACAGTTGAGCTGTTTGTGAATTTTCTCTGGACAGTCACATAAAGGGAGCTGGTGTGTGCCCTGCATATCCTAATGGGTCTTCCTGGGCTGGAGTGGAGGGAGGAGCTGACACCTGCACATGAATAGGGCTGTGCCTGTCCTTACACAAAACAGCCTCCAACCCCCTGGAGTGTGTCTGGTACCAGGGCAAGGAAAAACAGGGTCTTGTGTACTACAACAACTTCTATTTGAAGTTTGCCTACTTCAAAGATAGAAATGGGTATAAGTACTGAACCTCTGACAGCACAAAGTTGGAACAATTCTGGTCTGAGGACATTCTGCCAGGAAGAAGAGCTGGATGCTGTAGGAAGGACTGCCACTCTGCTGCTTGCTGCTTCTGTCCTGGAAGTGGAAGGACTGGACTTTTGCTTTCTATATCCTGGGTTCTCCAAGGGTTTGAGTTGAGTTTGCCTCCTGTATAAAAATCTCAGGGACATCAAAGACTTCATCTGCTAGCACAGGGCTCCTCTGCTAAGAGCACTGTGCTGCCAAGTGATCCCAAATCCAGTCTTGGCCCATAAAAGAGGTTTTTGGTGCTACAAGGAGAAAAAACACATATCGACTCACTGCGGCATTCGGAACCAATGCATAACTGCAAGGATTTGATGCATCGCTGCTGCCCACACTGGAGCACGGTCCCTGATCAACACAACTACCACGGTTTTCCATGCAGGCCCTAGCTTTCTAGTTCTGCATGTCAGAAGAACCACTGATGCATGATTTTCAAGCACTGCATCACTGAAGTCCGTGACACACAGCCCTGACTCTGATGCAGCGCCTGCTTCATCACTGTAAGAGTGACACATAGTAGCTTGACTTAGGATGCATCACTGATGCATCGTCCCTGGGTGCTATTTTATTCATTGACACCGCATCAATGCTACATGTCACAAATGATGCATCACATCTCTGTGGCAGGAAGCAGGTGATGCATCACCTTCCCAGCCTGGCAGTAAGGCACTGGCGCATCATCTCCCCTGCAACAGGAAGGAGCTGACACATCTCTTGCTCTTTTGACTCATCACCTCCCCTGTACCTCACATCATATTTGCTTTTGATGAGTCTTAGGTACTTTGCCCCTGTCAAGCGCTCCATTGATTTCAACGAACTACAATTACATTTAATCTTGTAAAAGTGATAACTTTGCTTGCGTATGTTGGATATTTGTCGTGTTGGTCATGTTTTACTCAGAAAAATATTGGATATTTTTCTAAACTTGTGGGGAGTAATTTTTTGGTGTTTTCATTGTGCTATTGTGTGTGCATACATGTACTTCACAGATTGCTTCTGAGATAAGCCTGACTGCTCGGGCCAAGCTACCAAGGGGTTATCTTAGCTGTGTGATTCCCTTACCCTGTCTAGAGAGTGAAGTTTCCTACTTGGACAGGGAGGAAACCAGTGCCAACTACAGGCCCCGTTTCTAACAAGTGTAGTGCACAATAAATAGAAAACCTTGGATATTTTCAAATTTTTTTGCTGCTAACATCTAGTACCTGAAAAAAAAGGATTTAAGTGTCTTCACTGCGCTTGGCTTACAGAGTAAATTTTGTCATATCCCGCAATGGTATAAGAAGAGTCCAGGATTGTACTCAGCCCATGTAACATCAATATTACATGATATTGACCCCAAGGCATTGTCTAATGTGGATAACATCTATTTCAGAGATGGATACCACAACACATATTTGGTCCGGGGGGATCACAGATATGAATGATCAGATGAGGGAAAGAGCCTGGCACCCCACATTCTAGAAACATTTGTGCAATTGCAACCTCCTAATATCATCAAAAAGCTACAGCCATTGGTGGGCTTTTTTAACTTAGGCAGAACCTATATTTCAGAATATGCTCAATGCAGAAAACCTTCTTTTGACGTAATTCATCCAGACATTAGACACCTGAACATATATGCATTCTCAGAGTATTACAACTAGACTTGCTTGAAGCTAAACACTCACACAGATGTGAAAACAAAACAAACTTGGTGTTAGAAATGGGGTCTTTGGTTGGCAGTCAAGTTACCCCCTGTCCAAGCAAGAAACCTCACTCCACTCAGGGTAAACGAGAATCACCCTCAGTTAACCCTTGCTCACCCACTTGGAAGCTCAGCACAAGCAGGCAGGTTTAACTTCAGAAGCAAGGTGCAAAGTATTTGTACCAACACACACAGTAACTCAGTGAAAACACTACAAAATGACACAACACAGGTTTAGAAAAATAGATACAATTTATCTAAACAAAACGACCAAAACAACAAATATCCAACATACACAAGTCAAGATATGATTTTTTAAAAGAGGAAGAGTCTTAATCCTTAGAAAACAGTGGGTATGATGTTATTTCACAAAAGTACCTGGGTAGCGTCAAAATAAACCTGCACGGGCGAGTGTGCACCGAAAAAAGCCAGTGATGTGTTGATTTCTCACTCGCAAGCGAGACCGTGTATCGTTCCTCCTCCGGTCGGGTTGGAGTACGCCATTTCTTCTCTCCCACAAGAGACTGATGCATCGATCCGGACAGGCACCTCTAGTCCGGGCAGGCTTTGCATTTATTTTCCATGGCCAGCAATGTTGCGCTGAAAATCCGGTCGCATGGTATTACAAAACCGCACTTCGTGGGGTTTGCATCATTATCAGCCTCTGTTAGCGGATGTTGCGCATCGTTTCTCCAGCTGCGTAGCATCGATCTTCCAGCCATGATGCAGGTGGAGCGTTGATTTTGTCCATGAACCTGGCGGCGTGTCGTTTATCAGCCACATCACAGAAGGTGCATCAAAAATTTCCCCTTACTGGGGTCTGTGTGTGGATTTTCAGTTCTTGTCTGCCATCTTCACCTTTCAAGGGCCCAGGATCTGGATAGGGCAAGACTTGGCAGGGCAGGAGTCTCAGCAGAGAGTCCAGGTGCTGGCAGGGGAAGTCTTTGATGGACCAGAGACTTCAACAACAGGAGGCAAGCTCAGTTCAAGCCCTTGGAGATTCTTCTCAAACAGGAATGCATAACAAAGGCCAGTCTTTGGGGGTCATTCTGACCTCGGCGGTAAAAGCCGCTTACCGCCGGTCAGAAGGCCGCCACAATACCGCCGCGGCCGCGGTCAGCCGCCACGGACATTCTGACCCACAACTGCAAAACCTCCAAAAATCCGCCCTCCACTGCAGTCCGCCACATCAGCGGCCAGCGGTAAACTGGAGAAGACCAAACCTCCACCGCCACGCCAACAGAAATACGCCCATCCCATTATGACCCGCAAATCCACGCGGCGGTCATTCAACCGCGGTATTCCATTGGCGGTACACACCGCCGCGGTCAAAATACACACACCTTTACAAACCCCTACCACATTGGACTATTTGAAAGGCACACACCTGAAACACATACATACACCACTCCCACACATCCAATACCATATAAAACACACACCCACATCCCCCACAAACCCCTACCAACAAAAACCAGAGACGAAGGAGAGAGAGACACATCAGAGAATAGAGAGCCAGACACACAGAGGCACACCACAACATCACACACACCACATAGAAGCACAAAGCACCACACACCAACACACACATCATCACATACACCACCCCACACCTCATACACACCACCCCATGGCACCACAAAGGCACCCACGCTTTTCGGACCAAGAACTCCGGGTCATGGTGGAGGAAATTATAAGAGTTGAACCCCAGCTCTTCGGCACACAGGTGCAGCACACCACGATAGCTAGGAAGGCGGAGCTCTGGCAGCGGATCGTGGACAGGGTCAACGCGGTGGGACAGCATCCCAGAAATAGGGACGACATCCGCAAACGATGGAACGACCTACGGGGGAAGGTGCGATCGATGGTCTCGCGACACAACATCGCAGTGCAGAAGACTGGCGGGGGACCCCCACCCACTCCACCCGAATTCACAGCATGGGAGCAAGAGGTACTAAACATCCTGCATCCTGATGGCCTCGCTGGAGTACACGGAGGAATGGACTCTGGTAAGTACAAGCCCAACCACTTCACCCCCCCCAGCATGCTAATCCCCACCCTCACCCCCAACCCCCCAGCACACATCCTCCCTGAGAATGTCTCTCCAGCACAACCCACCCAACACCAACCCCTGCATGCCATCCCCAAACTATGGACACCCATCACCTAAGCATGACCACTGCACATACCCACCCCCCCCCACAAAACACCCTCACAACACCTCCCCCAAGGGAATGCCAGCACTGGGGGACAAGGGCACCCATAAAACGCAAGCTAATGCACACACAGAAACAATAACCATACCCTCTTACCCCATGCAGGACCCGAACGACAACACACCGGTCAGGAGGGACCAGAAATGTCCATCCCACCCCCGGAACAGGCCCCTAGTGATGACAGCAGCTCTGTCGACCTGGACCCTGATGACCAGCCTGGACCATCGGGGACCTCTGGGCAGTCGGTTCCCCTCACCCAGACACAGGCCACTGCAGACCCAACCCCCTCTGGGAACAACAGCACAGCTCCCACCCAGCGGGCCCATGCCTCTGTCTCTAGGACAGGTCAAGCAGCGGTGTGTCTACCACTGCAGGGCACCCAGGGTAACCCACCAACCCAACAACAACAGGGACCTGGGGGCAGTGGGAGTGGGCACACCGTCCAGGGGACAGAGGCCCAGGGAAACAGGGCAACTCGGAGGGCTGCTGTGCGACAGGGGGGGGAGGAGAGGCCCAGGGAACCCACTCTCCAAGAGGCCCTCACCACCATCATGGCAGCCTACCACCACTCACAAGAGACGATGGCGACGGTACTGGCCAGGTTCCAGGAGATCAAGGCACAGCAGGAGCAACGCTACATGGGGTTCAGCGACCAACTCACCAACATCTCAACCGCTATGGGGAGCATAGTCCAGGCCCTGAACCGTATAGAGGACATGTTTCGGGACCATGTGGCATCACACAGGGCCCCTGTCACTAGCCAGGAACAGGAACAGCCTACCACCTCCGCCGGCGCTAGTGGACAGGAGGCCCCACCACAACGACAGCCCACCAGAACCCCACCTCCTGCTGAACAACAACCACCCCGCAAAAGGAGCCTGAGATCAAAAAAACCGACAGAGTAGGATGTCAAGACCCCCGCCAGCATCACATACCCCCTGAAGTCCTCCCACTGTTCAACATTGCCACCCTGTCAAACCTTGAACTGCCCCTGCTCCATCCTGCCACAGGCATATGGACAATGCACCTGTCAGACTGAGAACTGGACTCTGCCATGGACATTACTCCACCCCCACCCATCACTGTTTCACTATCATGTACCAATATCTATGCACTAATAATAAATCACACATTGCACTGAAATCAATCAGGACTCAGCCTGTCTTATTTATAAATGTATGACACATTACATATCAATTACGTATTTTTAACATTGTGAATTACACATACCGAGGTGGTATGGGCCAACCAAGCCGAGGTCACGCAGTGGCTCATACAGCACAGAAAAGGGAAGGGAAAATCAAACATCATGTTTATAGTTCTGGGGGGAAATCGACAAAGTTGAGATGCAGGAGGCTTTCAGGAAATGTAAAATGGCATGGGTGATTATTACCTGTGTGCTACTGAAAATACTGTTCTATTACTCTGTCCCTGTTGTCTGTGTCGTCCTCTGAGTCTTCCTCCTCTTCACTCTCCGCAGGCTCCACAGCTGCTTCAACACCACCATCTGCACCATCCTCCTGCAGGAAAGGAACCTGACGTCGCAATGCCAGATTGTGAAGCATACAGCAGGCCACGATGATATGGCACACCTTCTTTGGTGAGTACATCAGGGATCCCCCTGTCATATGCAGGCACCTAAACCTGGCCTTCAGGAGGCCAAAGGTCCTTTCGATGATCCTCCTAGTTCACCCATCGGCCTCATTGTACCGTTCCTCTGCCCTGGTCCGGGGATTCCTCACTGGGGTCAGTAGCCAAGGCAGGTTGGGGTAACCAGAGTCACCAATTAGCCACACACGTTGTCTCTGTAGCTGCTCCATCACATAGGGGATGCTGCTATTTCGCATAACATACGCGTCATGCACTGACCCTGGGAACTTGGCATTTACATGGGAGATGTACTGGTCAGCCAAACAGACCACCTGCACATTCATCGAATGATAATTTTTCCTGTTTCTGTACACCTGCTCATCGTCTTTTGGGGGTACCAAAGCCACATGGGTCCCATCAATGGCACCAATGATGTTGGGGATATGTCCAAGGGCATAGAAATCACCCTTCACTGTAGGCAAGTCACCCTCCTCTGGGAAAATGATGTAGCTCCGCATGAGTTTCATCAGGGCAGACAACACTCTGCTCAAAATCTTTGAAAACATAGGCTGAGACATTCCAGATGACATGGCCACTGTTGTCTGGAATGACCCACTTGCCAAAAAATGGAGGACTGACAAAACCTGCACCAGAGGGGGAATCCCTGTGGGTTGGCGGATGGGGGACATCAGGGCTGGCTCCAGCTGGGCACACAGTTCATGGATAGTGGCACGGTCAAGTCTGTATCGAAGTATTATATGGCGTTCTTCCATTGTCGACAGGTCCACCAGCGGTCGGTACACGCGAGGATTCGTCCTTCTCCTCGCAAGTCCCAGCGGACGGTGCCTAGGAAGGACAACATGGAGCACAGAGTCAGGCAAACCACAGGTACGTACAGACAGCTTGCACAGTTAAAGAATGGCAATGGGTTGAAAGGCGTGTATGTGTGGCAATGCAAGGCCTAGGCCTGTGTGTCGCAGTCAAAATTAAGCCATGTAGGCCCTTGAAATGGCGGCTGCCTGACCTGTGAAGTGGGACAATGGGATGTGAGGTCAATGCGCTGGCGGGGCACACCGTGGCGGTAGGCGGTCGAAGACCGCGGCGCAAAGCCGCATTGGTTAACATTGAACCCTATGGGTTTCAGGAGCCAATGACGATGTGCGCCGGCGGTCGCGTTACGCACCGCCGCGGTACGCACCGCCGCGGGCGTGACCGCCATTTCCTAGCTGATTGATCACTCGAGACCTGATCATCCACAGGAGAGGACCTATACTGCAAGTGCTGCTGTGACCTCGGTCTGGAAGTGACAATGGCTGCTGCGACTGGGGAAAGGGCCCCTGCCTTCACGTCTGAAGAGTTGGAGAAGCTCGTGGATGGGGTCCCCCAGTATGCGCTACTCTACGGTCCTCCAGACCAACAAGTGAGTACACCGGGTGCACATGGAATGGGCTATGCCTGTGTGGATTGGGGTGGATGTAAGTTGGTGGGGTGGGGGCGAATGAGGAGTGCAACGCACGACAGATGAGAGCATGTGCCATATGGCAAAGTTGGTGGGGGGGGCCAATCACATCTAACATGCAGGTCATTGATGATTTCCTCCTTTCCACCCTGTACATGTCAAATAGGTCAGCGCCCATCAGAAGATCGAGATTTGGCGTGCCATCGCCAAGGAAGTCCGGAACTTGGGGGTCCACAACAGACGGGGCACCCACTGCCGCAAGAGGTGGGAGGACATCCGCCGCGGAACAAGGAAGACCGCAGAAACACTGCTGGGGATGGCCTCCCAACCTAGGAGGGGTGCCAGTCGCACCATGACCCCCCTGATGTCCCGGATCCTGGCGGTGGCCTACCCTGAATTGGATGGGCGCTTTAAGACATCACAGCAGACACAAGGGGGTGAGTATCAGCACATTCTCCTATCTTTCTGCGCAGTGGAGGCGTCTGGGTGGGGGAGGAGGGCTGTGGGTGACATTAGGCCAGGGCGCTTTCTGTAGTGTAGTCCTCTCCCTTAGGCATGGCCCTGTGCCCCCGGCCCCCACCTCTGTAGGGTGACAAGTACAGCCATTGATGGTCCAGCATCACCCATGTGCGCGTTTGACGTCTCTTGGCCTGTTGTCCTAGTCAGTAGTACTGAGTAGTGTACCCCGAATGCGCGGATTAGTGCATGAGGCTCCTGTGTCTGTCCTCTCCGCCAACGGTGTTGACATTGCATGCACTCAACCTGGTCTTCTTTTTTTCTCCCCCCACCCTTTCTCTTCATCTTCTTGTGCATGTGTGCATTAGCATCATCAGGCGGAGGAGATTTGGCATCGGAGCACGAGGGAGCTGCAGGACACAAGGCCCCGGTGGGCCCAGGAACAGACACCGAGGGCACCAGTGATCCGGAGGGCGAGGGGAGCACCACAACGGGGACCGGTGGTGAGACCAGCGACTCAGACACGTCCTCGGCGCAGCGCACCAGCACCGCCCTCCCAGCAGCCCCTCAGCCTACACTCCGTGCCCGCTCGCCCAGGAAGGCGAGCGTCTCCTTTGCCCCAGGCACCTCAGCCCCTGCCCCTGTTGCCCCTGCTGCCCTCAGTGCGGAGCTCATTGACCTGGTGAGGACGCTCATTGTTGGGCAGACTACCCTTTTGAATGCCATCCAGGGTGTGCAAAGGGAGGTGCAACAGAGCAATGCGTACCTGGAGGGCATTCATTCGGGTCAGGCTGCCCATCATCAAGCGTTCACTGCTCTGGCCTCAGCACTGACGGCAGCCATTGTCCCTGTTTCCAGCCTCCCTCTTCTGACTGCCTCCAGCCTGTCTCTGTCTCCTGTTCCTCAGCCTATCCCATCCACACCATCAGACCAGCCTGCACACACCTCAACACCCAAGAGCAGCTCATCCAGACACAAGCACCACAGATCCCACAAACACTCACCCAAGCAACACCCAGATGCAGACATTCCAGCAGTCACTACCACCTCTGTGTCCCCCTCCTCCTCGTCTCCCTCCTCCCTCCCTGTGACGTCTACACTCACACCTGCATGCACCCCAACATCAGCCAGTGCTTCCATCACCACCTCACCCTCCACTACAGTCCACACTCGTGCAGTCACCACCCCCACTGCCATGTACATGTCCCCTGTGTCCTCTCCCACTGTGTCTGTAACCCCCTCTTCCAAGACACACAAACGCAGGCAGCCACCCACCCAACAGCCATCCACCTCACGTCAGCCTACAGCACCAGCACCTTCACCCAATGACAGCACACCTGACTCTCCTACAACCACATCCTCTTCCTCCACTCCCATCACCACTTCTCCTACCCTTTACCTTGGACCTAAAAAGCTTTTCCTGGCTAATCTTAACCTCTTTCCCTCCGATGAGCTCCCCCCTCCATCTGCAAAGAGTCCCAAGAGCACAGCAGCCACCACCAGCCCAGCTTCGAGTGTCACTGTTGTGCATGGGTTCTGGAGTCCACCCTTTGCCAGCAGTGACACATCGATCAGCAGCAAGGACAAGTCCAGCCCCCCCCCCCGGCAAGAGGACCCGCAAAAACAAGGGCCGCCGTGCGAGGACTGACAGGGCTGCCCCCAAGGAGCAATGTGCGGCCACTTCACCAGCCACACCATCTAGGGGAGGCAAGGGCCCGAGAGCCCCATCAAAGGAGCTGAAGGGCAGCAGGAGCGCGGAGAAGGTGGACCCCACATGTCACATCCCAGCTGGGAAGGAGGACACTAAAGAGGCCAGGAGTCCGTCCCCGAAGGGTCCAGAAACGTCACGGTCCGAGGGCGACTGAGCAGGGAGTGCAGCACAGGTCTGGCTCCCTTGACCTGCTGGATGAGCACCGCTGAAGAGGGCCCGCGGTGCAGAAGAGCACCGCTGAACAGGGCCCGCCGTGCAGAAGAGCACCGCTGAACAGGGCCCGCCGTGCAGAAGAGCACCGCTGAAGAGGGCCCCGCCGAGAAGATAGGCACCGCTGAAGAGGGCCCGCCGTGCAGAAGAGCACCGCTGAACAGGGCCCGCCGTGCAGAAGAGCACCGCTGAACAGGGCCCGCCGTGCAGAAGAGCACCGCTGAAGAGGGCCCCGCCGTGAAGATAGGCACCGCTGAAGAGGGCCCGCCGTGCAGAAGAGCACCGCTGAACAGGGCCCGCCGTGCAGAAGAGCACCGCTGAACAGGGCCCGCCGTGAAGATAGAGCACCGCTGAAGAGGGCCCCGCCGTGAAGATAGGCACCGCTGAAGAGGGCCCGCAGTGCAGAAGAGCACCGCTGAACAGGGCCCGCCGTGCAGAAGAGCACCGCTGAACAGGGCCCGCCGTGAAGATAGGCACCGCTGAAGAGGGCCCGCCGTGCAGAAGAGCACCGCTGAACAGGGCCCGCCGTGCAGAAGAGCACCGCTGAAGAGGGCCCGCCGTGAAGATAGGCACCGCTGAAGAGGGCCCGCCGTGCGGAAGAGCACCACTGAACAGGGCCGGCCGTGAAGATAGGCACCGCTGAAGAGGGCCCGCCGTGCAGAAGAGCACCGCTGAACAGGGCCCGCCGTGCAGAAGAGCACCGCTGAAGAGGGCCCCGCCGTGAAGATAGGCACCGCTGAAGAGGGCCCGCGGTGCAGAAGAGCACCGCTGAACAGGGCCCGCCGTGCAGAAGAGCACCGCTGAACAGGGCCCGCCGTGAAGATAGGCACCGCTGAAGAGGGCCCGCCGTGCAGAAGAGCACCGCTGAACAGGGCCCGCCGTGCAGAAGAGCACCGCTGAAGAGGGCCCGCCGTGAAGATAGGCACCGCTGAAGAGGGCCCGCCGTGCAGAAGAGCATCGCTGAACAGGGCCCGCCGTGCAGAAGAGCACCGCTGAAGAGGGCCCGCGGTGCAGAAGAGCACCGCTGAACAGGGCCCGCCGTGCAGAAGAGCACCGCTGAAGAGGGCCCCGCCGTGAAGATAGGCACCGCTGAAGAGGGCCCCGCCGTCTCAAGCACCGCTCCGCTGGGCCCTTCTTCTCAAGCACCGCTCCGCTGGGCCCTTCTTCTCAAGCACCGCTCCGCTGGGCACCGCCATCTCAAGCACCGCTCCGCTGGGCCCCGCCGTCTCAAGCACCGCTCCGCTGGGCACCGCCGTCTCAAGCACCGCTCCGCTGGGCCCTTCTTCTCAAGCACCGCTCCCCTGGGCCCTTCTTCTCAAGCACCGCTCCGCTGGGCACCGCCATCTCAAGCACCGCTCCGCTGGGCACCGCCGTCTCAAGCACCGCTCCGCTGGGCCCTTCTTCTCAAGCACCGCTCCGCTGGGCACCGCCGTCTCAAGCACCGCTCCGCTGGGCACCGCCGTCTCAAGCACCGCTCCGCTGGGCCCTTCTTCTCAAGCACCGCTCCGCTGGGCCCTTCTTCTCAAGCACCGCTCCGCTGGGCACCGCCATCTCAAGCACCACTCCGCTGGGCACCGCCGTCTCAAGCACCGCTCCGCTGGGCCCTTCTTCTCAAGCACCGCTGCGCTGGGCACCGCCGTCTCAAGCACCGCTCCGCTGGGCACCACCGTCTCAAGCACTGCTCCGCTGGGCCCTTCTTCTCAAGCACCGCTCCGCTGGGCACCGCCATCTCAAGCACCGCTCCGCTGGGCACCGCCGTCTCAAGCACCGCTCCGCTGGGCCCTTCTTCTCAAGCACCGCTCCGCTGGGCACCGCCGTCTCAAGCACTGCTCCGCTGGGCACCGCCGTCTCAAGCACCGCTCCGCTGGGCCCTTCTTCTCAAGCACCGCTCCCCTGGGCCCTTCTTCTCAAGCACCGCTCCGCTGGGCACCGCCATCTCAAGCACCGCTCCGTTGGGCACCGCCGTCTCAAGCACCGCTCCACTGGGCCCTTCTTCTCAAGCACCGCTCCGCTGGGCACCGCCGTCTCAAGCACCGCTCCGCTGGGCACCGCCGTCTCAAGCACCGCTCCGCTGGGCCCTTCTTCTCAAGCACCGCTCCGCTGGGCCCTTCTTCTCAAGCACCGCTCCGCTGGGCACCGCCATCTCAAGCACCGCTCCGCTGGGCACCGCCGTCTCAAGCACCGCTCCGCTGGGCCCTTCTTCTCAAGCACCGCTCCGCTGGGCACCGCCGTCTCAAGCACCGCTCCGCTGGGCCCTTCTTCTCAAGCACCGCTCCACTGGGCACCGCCATCTCAAGCACCGCTCCGCTGGGCACCGCCGTCTCAAGCACCGCTCCGCTGGGCCCTTCTTCTCAAGCACCGCTCCGCTGGGCAGCGCCGTCTCAAGCACCGCTCCGCTGGGCACCGCCGTCTCAAGCACCGCTCCGCTGGGCACCGCCGTCTCAAGCACCGCTCCGCTGGGCCCTTCTTCTCAAGCACCGCTCCGCTGGGCCCTTCTTCTCAAGCACCGCTCCGCTGGGCACCGCCATCTCAAGCACCGCTCCGCAGGGCCCTTCTTCTCAAGCACCGCTCCGCTGGGCACCGCCGTCTCAAGCACCGCTCCGCTGGGCCCTTCTTCTCAAGCACCGCTCCGCTGGGCACCGCCGTCTCAAGCACCGCTCCGCTGGGCACCGCCGTCTCAAGCACCGCTCCGCTGGGCCCTTCTTCTCAAGCACCGCTCTGCTGGGCACCGCCGTCTCAAGCACCGCTCCGCTGGGCACCGCCGCTGCAAGCACCGCTCCGCTGGGCACCGCCGTCTCAAGCACCGCTCCGCTGGGCACCGCCGTCTCAAGCACTGTTTATGGTTCACTGTGCCCACCATGCCTCCTCCTTGACCAGTGGAGACTGTCATCCACCTGATGGACTGTGGCTTTGCACTCCCAAGGATGGTACAGTGGGCAGCCTACCCACTGTAGAGACATTGAGAGACTGTGGCTTGGCACTCCCCAGGATGGTACAGTGGGCAGCCCACCCACTGTAGAGACATTGAGAGACTGTGGCTTGGCACTCCCCAGGATGGTACAGTGGGCAGCCCACTCACTGTAGAGACATTGAGAGACTGTGGCTTTGCACTCACCAGGATGGTACAGTGGGCAGCCCACCCACTGTAGAGACATT
The DNA here is from genome assembly GCF_031143425.1 of Pleurodeles waltl. Taxonomy (NCBI): domain Eukaryota; kingdom Metazoa; phylum Chordata; class Amphibia; order Caudata; family Salamandridae; genus Pleurodeles; species Pleurodeles waltl. The sequence continues at coordinate 526,172,217 of NC_090442.1, forward strand.
GAGAGACTGTGGCTTTGCACTCCCCAGGATGGTACAGTGGGCATGGTGGCTCCTCGTGGATCTGGCGTCGTGGACTCATGTGGCTGTGGTGCCCCCCCCTTCCCTTCCCCCTGAGGTGCCTGTAGTTTTTACATCTGATGCCCCTGCAGTGTTCTCTCCAAAGGACTCAGGTCTGCTGTGTGGGCTTTGCCCTTGTTTCTCAAAACTTTGGCCCACGGACATGATGAATTCGTAGGATGTGCAGGACTTGTTACTTCAGTTATACACTGATGTGTATATCATTTGTTTTCTTGTAAATATCTTTCATGGTTGTACGATAATTTTCAGGAGCTTTTTTGTACATAAATATTCATTCCAAATTTGATTATGTCATAGCATTTTTCAGGGGTGTTTGGGTGGTGTCACTGTGACTTGTTGCTCTGCATTGGTGTGTACATAGTTGGGGGTGGGGGGGTCGCATATGTGTGTGGCCGTAACCTTTCGTCCTCCCCCTCCCGTGTGTCGTAGGTGCAGTACTCACCGTTGTCGTCTGCGCCGGACTTCGTACTCGTGGTAGATGAGAAGGTAGACGAGAGCAGGTAGGATGTTTAATTCGGGTTCCATGCTGTCCTCCTTCCTCGTGGAGTGCGTAGTGGTGTGCGTTTTCCCGTTCGTAGTCTGTTTCCGCCGTGTTTTTATCGGCGGTGCTCCCGCCCCGGAAAAGGTGGCGGATTGGTGAGTTGTGATAGTGTGGGCGGTACATTGTCTGCCGCCTGCCTGTTGGCGGTGACCGCCGCGCTGTTTGTTTGTACCGCCGTGGCGGTCGGAGTGTTAAAGTGGCTGTCTGTGTTGGCGGTTCCCGCCAGGGTCAGAATTCCATTTTTTGGACCGCCAGCCTGTTGGCGGGTTGGCCGCCGCTTTAACACCGACCGCCAGGGTTAGAATCACCCCCTTTGTCCCCTTTCACACACAGAAGCTGCAACTGCATGATAGTCCAACAAAGCACAGTCACAGGCAGGGGCAGCACTTCTCCTCAGCTCTTCAGCTCTTCTCCTTGGTAGAGGTTCCTCTTGATTCCAGAAGTGATTTAATTTTCAGGGGGGTTGGGTGCTCCTCTTATACCCTTTTCTGCCTTTGAAGAAAGAAGAAAAGTCTCTGTTGTTTTCAATATCGTGCCTTGCCCAGGCCAGGCACCAGTCACACACCAGGGGGTTGGAGAATGCATTGTGTGAGGGACGGCACAGCCTTTGGGTGTAAGTGACTACTCCTCCCCTCCCTTCAGCCCAGATGGCCCATCAGGATATGCAGGCTACCCCCCAGCTCCCTTTGTGTCACTGTCTAGAGGAGAGGTACAAACAGCCCAACTGTCAAACTGACCCAGACTGGGAATCCACAAACAAGCAGAGTCACAGAATGGTTTAAGCAGGAAAATGCCTACTTTCTAAAAGTGGCATTTTCAAACACACAATCTAAAAACCAACTTCACTAAAATATGTATTTTTAAATTGTGAGTTCAGAGACCCCAAACTCCATGTCTATCTGCTCCCAAAAGGGAATCTGCACTTTAATCATATTTAAAGGCAGCCCCCATGTTAACCTATGAGATAGATAGGCTGTGCAACAGTGAAAACCGAATTTAGCAGTATTTCACTGTCAGGACATGTAAAACACACAAGTACATGTTCCACCTTTAACATACACTGCACCCTGCCCTTGCGGCTACCTAGGGCCTACTTTAGGGGTGCCATACATGTATAAAAAGGGAAGATTTAGGCCTGGCAAGTGGGTACACTTGCCAAGTCGAATTGGCAGTTTAAAACTGCACTCACATACACTGCTGTGTCAGGTCTGAGCCATGTTTACAGGGCTTCTCATGTGGTTGGCACAATCAGTGCTGCAGGACCACTAGTAGCATTTAATTTACAGGCCCTAAGCACCTCTAGTGCACTTTATTAGGGACCTCCTAGTAAATCAAATGTGCCAATAATGGAAAAGCCAATTACATACACAATGTACAAAGGGAGTACTTGCACTTTAGCACTGGTCAGCAGTGGTAAAGTGCCCAGAGAACCAAAAACAGAGGCCAGTACGCAGTCAAAAACACAGGAAGCAGAGGTAAAAAGACAGAGGAGACTATGTCAAGGATGTCAGGTCTAACAGTGATGTTTTTGTATGACAGGTGCAAGAAAAGAGACTAAATGCACAACATCCTGCCCTTGATCAATCTGACATTTCTGATCCTCTTTACCACTGTCCTCTCTCCTTTAAATGTTCTGGTAAGCCTTTTAGACAGTGCGCAGAGCAGCTTGCCTCAAGTGAAAATCTCTTCATAACTATTTTGAACGTGGGCTGCGCCTTGTGAAATTCACCCTGAAGTGTTTGAAGATATTGCTTTCCTTGAAAACTCAACGGAACCTTTGTACAACTTCTCCATCTGAGGGGCAGTTTGAGTCACATGAAGGGTGTGACAAGAGTTACCCTGTCTGGCCTGTGTGAATTATCACTATTTCCTTCAATGAACCATTCATAATGCACTGCTGACTTGTTGTAGCCATTGGAGACAAATGTAATATTTTCTTATTGTTTCAATGTTCCTCTTTCCCAATTCTAATACTATTGATCAATTTCATTTTTGCGGTAACTGAAGATTTCTTGATTGTATCCTGATAAGTTTTAGGGGTAGGCAAAGAATTACGCTCACCCGGCGGAGTTCACAGAGTTTTGCCATCTCTGCCCTCTGCTTGGAGAGTGGAGTTCTGAAAAACTCAGCGAAGCAAGTTTTTTCTCTTGTATGGCTCAACAACATTAAGTTGGTGAGCGCAAGCAAGAGAAATCAGAATGTTGGCTAGCAAGATTTCTGAAAAAGGGGGGATCGGCAGGTCACACCCGCACGCAATAAAAAAGCTACTGGTCGCATTGATGAAGTTGCCAATCGAGTAGAAATTCTACTCGAGCGGCAGAAAGAAGTTAGCACCCTCTGGCACTCCGCACTCCGCATGATGCAGTTTGCACTTATTTTACAACCCTGGAGAAACTTCTAGCATTGAAAATAAGCATGAACAGTGTGACTTACCCCCAACTCCACCGCTTGCATAACTCAGCGTAGCACGGCAGAGTTTTTTCAGCACTTATGGAGTACAGCATAGCAGAACTCCGCCCAGGCCTAATATTTTTTAGGAAGTGTGTTTACTACAGTCTTATTGGTTTAAATATTATTTGTCTAGTACTTTCAGTACAATATTTATGCAATGTATTTATAGATGATCTGAGTGTTCTTTGCACTTTTTGCATTTTTTTTACATTTTTATGTGTGTATTGCTTAACCCTGTCCTGGTTACCAAAGGTGAGCTAAGGAACCCTACTGGAATCAGATTTATCTCTTTTGACTGGACTGCTGGACACAACCAAACATACATCTTTCTCAATCAAAGAAGATGACTACCCCTACGTGCACCCATCATCTTAGAGGTCTTTGAGATATGCAGGAAAGGCACAATGGAAGGAATAGGACATTTCCAACAGAGCAGGACAACATTAAATGCCTGAACATTACTCTCCCTACTCAACGGTGAGCCCTAAGATGATAGGCAATATATGACTACCAGTCAAATAGCAACTGCCATGTAGAATTAAGATGGAAGCCGAATACAGATGTTACACGATCTAGATAACATCAAGGTGACAGATATAAAAAATGAGAAATAATGAAATTACTTTTAGGAAAGCACACAGAATAAAGAAACTGTTTACAAGTAAATATGTTTAAGTAAGGAAAGCAACTGTATTAAAAATAACAACATAAATATATAAAACTAGGTAACACCAAGTAAACAATAATACAAATTATTTGATAAGATATCCTTTATGAAAGTTACAATTCTATTAAGGACATGAAGGCAAGGAGCATGTTTTATCATGCTATAATGTAAAGTACAGCAGCCTTCACAATGACATAACAATCAATACATATTCTGGGACAACTATTGCAATAAACTACAAATCATCTATGTCACTCCGAGAACTTATCTAGGGTTAAGCAGCATCGGTCCTGACTGCAGATGAGGAACATAGAAGAGAAAACAAAATAAATACTTATGTTCTGGAAGAAAAGAAGCAAGACTAGAAGAGGAGACAGAAAAAGAAAGAGGGAAAAGACAACAGGATGGAAGTCAACAGGGTGGCTATAACTGATGAAACCCAAGTAGGACAACATGCCAGATAGGAGAGAGGCTGCGATTCCAGAGGAGAAAAGGCAGAAATGGGATTTCGGAGCAACATGGGATGAAAAGTTGCAAAATATGCTACACGACTACTGAAGGAGTCCCAGAAAGATGACAGTGCTGGAAAGGCACATTCCAGGACAGGAGCAGTGCAAAGTTTTGTTTTAAACTGGACGGTATTCAGGGAAAATATAACTCTTTCCAGGACCTACATAATGGAGGCTGCAGTGTGAACTCATTAAGCAGGTCCCTGACCCAGCTCCCCCTTGCTATCCGAAAAGCAGGTCTTGTGCCTCTGCTGCACCTGTCATTTTTACCTGCCATCACGCTTTGCATTTCCTGTACTGTAGAGTGTTTTTTCTCTCTTATTGTCTGTCATATTGTCCGTATGACCTAGTCCTTATTGTATCTTTTTCCCTCATTTGCCTCGTTTTTTGTGTGCCTGTCCTTCCTGCTATTCCTTTTCCATTACTTTTATTGTGTATTTTCTGTTCGTGCCCAGTCTTTCTTATTGCCTGGCTTTATTTTGTTACCTCACGCTTGTTTCTGTCATTTCTCCTGTTTCACTTCTCCCCTCCTGCCAGCCCCATCCATTGCCATCCAGCGCCCCTCAGTCCTCCCAGGACCTACTGAATGGAAGACACAGCACAGCCATGCCACTGAGAAAGGCAAGCCTGTCTGTGCCCATTCAAGCCTGGACAGTGCTTAGTGCCAAGACCATGGTTCTCCCACCTCACGCTAATACACCACTGTTACAGACCCAGCAACAACAACTGCTGCCGCACCTCCCCATGCTCAACAGTAGGAGCATTTTTTGCCGCCACTGTCTTCTTCTTCTGCAACACATAAGCACCTGCATGCACAACCACCACTGCGCTGACAACACCATCCACAACAGCTTCAGAACAACTTCAGTGCCTCCTGCTTAGCGCAAAATCACTCTGCAAGCAAGCCACCAAGATCTGGGGCACCCTCACTTCCCTCACCCCTGTATTGTCTTCCTCATCAAAACCTGGATTAACCCTGCAGCCACTCCTGACATGGCCTAAGCAACACCAGATGGCTGCAAAATAGCATACCAGGACCATATCAACAAACATGGAGTTGGGGGGCGTGGCCTGCAGCCGATGAAGCTGCACACTTAGTGCGACGCTCCAGGGCCGAGAACGTGGCCCAGCCCATTTAATAACTGTAAAAATAGCTCTGCACTGACAGCGATCTACAGCCCCGATGTTGGAAAGCTGCCTGGTTAAAGAGGAGCCGACGCCGGCAAAATTCGACCGGTGATCAAGGAGAATTCGGCGTGTTCTCTCCGTGACCGCCGAGAACCAAGATGGCGCCCGCGCCCGAGTGCCGGCTCTGTTGAAGCGGCGGAGCAGGAAGAATGGACGCTCCGCAACCGCGGAAATCGTATCCCTGCCCTCCGGAGTGACCCCTCAGCAGCGGCGGGCCCCCTACTTACCCCGGAGGAGGCCGGTGAGTGGAAGAGTGGGCAAAAGACGAGCGGCGCAGTGGTGCAGGCGGGAGAGGGCGGAACAACCCGCCCGATCGTAGCCGGGGAGACACGGCCAATTCCCCGGCTCGTGGCTCCGCTGTTGTGAGGAGCTGCGGCGGCATAAGAGGTTCCCCCACGAAGCTTGGTCGGGGCTCCCCATGCACACCCCTCAGGGAAGAGTCACCCTGAGGAATATTAGCTCCCTTGAAGAGGAGGGAGGAACAAGTTTACTGCCCACTAATTGTCCAGCGCTGGACAGTTCCACAAAAGACACAAAAGCACACGAGATCCTGGCCCTTCCCCCGCCCACCCTGGAATACCGGACACCTGACCGACGCCCAAATAAAACAGAAGGAGGGGAGAGACCTGGTCCCCCCTTGAAGTAATAAAACCCCCACGACCCTGGTGAATGGCGGTGAACTTTGGGGGCAACAGGAAGATTCGCCAGGCGGAAATTTCAGGACAGAGAGCTCCTGAACTCATCAGACAAGATCATTTCCCTACTTGAATATAAAACTGGTCCAACAATGGGTAAACCCAAAAAGCGCGAGGAGCAGAACCAAGATGACGCCACAACTACCAAACTACCTGGTCAATCCCCAAATTCAAATTCCCAAGACGGTTCGACACAACAGGAGACAACACTGGACACGGTCATTCAAGCCATCAGGGAATCCCGCGAAGCACTCGAACAAAAAAGACATAACCGTGGACCTCTAATTATTGCGGGACGACCACCGTAAGCTAACAGAGAGAGTGGGAACGAATGAAAAGACTCTCACTCTAGTGACATCAATGCAGAAATCCTCATCCACGGAACTTATGGAACTCACAACCCGGATCAAAACCTTGGAAACCAGAGCGGAAGACGCTGAAAACCGCGCCCGTAGGAGTAACCTTAGACTGGTTGGCGTACCGAAAGGGGCGGAATCCTCGGCAGCAAATATGGAATCCTTCCTGGAAAACTGGCTCAGAGAAACAGTGGCCCGAGGGCCTCTCGGCATTTTTTGCGATAGAAAGAGCCCACATGGTACCTAGCAGACCTCTTCCCCCCGGAACAAGACCACGACCAATAGTGGCGAAACTGTTACACTATAAAGACAGAGATTACATACTATCGCAATCCTGCCTACAAGGTGAAATTACGTTAAATAACCAGCGAGTTATGATCTTTCCGGATTTCACTAAAGGAACACAAGCACAAAGTGGCCTCCTTCAATGAACCTATGCGCATCCTACGGCGCAATGGTATAAAGTACGCAATGCTTTTCCCGGCCAAACTCAGAGTGGAGTATGACAGCAAAACGCATTTCTTTTTATCACTGCAACTGGTAGGTGAATGGCTGGAATTCCTGAATATAACCAACTTAGCCCTCTGCCCCAGAGCCCCCTGCACACCTTGCAGAAAACGCAGCAGATCTACCAAACGAGTCACAGAAGCCGCCCCTCAAGACACCAAACTCTCCAAGAAATGTGGGATGCCGTGGACGCTGCGGCAGCACTGAGCAGAGGAGTTTGCCCCCTGCCCAGAGCTCTGGTAACATCTCGGATCCTGACTCGTGGGGGCTCTTCAATATCATCACGGGACACCCTCATCAGTTTACCAAAAGTGACCCCAAGAACAGCTGAAGAAATTATTTGACCCCTCACTGAGCGGACTGAATAGACTGTGAGTATTGATCCGAAAATATTCAACTCGTAATAGTTAGCAGATGAAGAAATCACTAAAACGGCTGACAATGACACATCTTGAGTAAAACATCATGGGCTGTGGATACAATTTTGCTGGGTCCCGGGAACGGTCTGGAGCGCAGGCTCTTGGTCTCTGGCACGCCACCCACCTATAGGACACTAAATAAGAAAAGTTATAATGGTTTGGACGGAGAGAAAGTTATGGTCACCGGTCCTGGGGAGTGAGAGTTGGGAGTTGAGTTAGTTAATCCAGTAAAGGGGGTAACCTGTGCACTTGTCCTTAATGAAGTAGACAATTCTCAACCTAGAACCTCATCATTTAAACATAAATCCAAACTCCGCAACACGCATATCCATCCTAGCCGCCACAAACAAAAAAAACTAGATCATGTCCACAAAATATAAAATAATAACTTGGAATATTAGAGGCTTAAATAATATGTCCAAGCGGTACAGACTATATAGCCATCTCAAACGCAGAGGGATACACATAGCTCTACTTCAGGAAACCCACTTAGTAGAGCAAGAAGTTAACGGTCTTAAAAAAAGAGGCCAAATATTTGCCACTAATTATTCAGCATTTGCAAGGGGAGTGCTACTGTGGATCCGCCCTGGGGTGCCCTTCCAAGCACTACACAAGACCATAGACAAGGAAGGGAGATATGTAGTGGTCTCTGGGAGATTAGAGGGAAAAGCAGTAACCATCAGTGGCATATATGCGCTGAACCAAGACCAAGGGAAATTTTTTGGCAAGTTATCCCGTGAGATAGGCCCACTCCTCACAGGCCCAAAAATAATTGGTGGTGACTTTAATTGTATGCCAACATCAACCTGGACAGGTCACATCCACCCCTATCACAATCCCAAACCCTAAAAAAACGCCAAATCCTTTACAGACTGGCAACAACACTGGCAACTAAAAGACTGCTGGAGGCAACTCAACCCTCACAACAGGGTTAACTCAAATTACTCAACAGTACACGATTTGCATGTTAGGCTTGTAACTTTTTTGGTATCCCCTGAAATTCAAAACAATGTGACAACAGCCGAATACCTTAGCCGCACCATATCAGACCATAACCCCTTGATAATCTCGCTGACCTGGAGTAGAGAGAGGCCAACGATCCCAATGTGGTGCCTTGGAAACACTCAAAGACGAAGCATTCAAACACCTTCTACATTCAACCATTGTCGAATATTTCAAACAAAACACAGGGACAGCGTCCTCTAGGTCCCTCGAGTGGGAAACATTCAAAATAGTAACCAGGGGCATATGTATCAGTGAGAATATTGGAGTTCGGAAATCAATGGAAACCGGGCTCAGGAGACTTGAGGACTCCCTTAGGGACATCGAGCGTAGGCGCCCTACACATCCTGACTTGACCCCCCTGCTGAACGAAACCAGAACTAAGATAACTGAAGCGAATACTAGATTATCTTGCTTCGATTATAAGCAGTACTTAATCAAACAACATACGGAAGGGGACAAGGCAGGCGCCCTGCTAGCCTGGCTTGCTAGGCTACCTAAACAACAAACAATTATAGTTGAAATTGAGGAAACCCCAGGTAATAGCGTATATAATCAAAAGAAGATAAATGCTAGCTTTTCTAAATACTATTCCACATTATATGTGCCCCCCACCGAAACAATAAGTAACTCCCAGATACAAGAGTTGGAGGATCTCACCCTCCCCAAACTGGGAGCTGAGGAAGGCACGGCCCTGGCGACACCAGTATCAATCACAGAAATCAAAACTGCAATCCAAAGCATGGCAAGGGGCAAAGTTCCAGGAACGGACGGACTCCCAATGGAGTTCTATCTCCTATACCAACACCTATTGGCTCCAAATCTTTGCACAATGTACGCAGAAGCATGGAACGATAATAGCTTACCTCAATCAACTAACAAAGCCATAATGATACCCCTACTAAAACCTGATAGACCTCCTTCTGGTGTCCATGCTTAACTTAGATTACAAAATATTAAGCCAGGTATTGGCTAACAGACTCTTACCTCATATGTGCTCACTGATTCACCAAGACCAGTCGGGCTTTATCCCACAGCGCAGCACGGCTCAAAATATTAGACGCCTGGTGTCGGTGCTCCACTCCATACCCCTAGCAAAGGCACAAACGGCGATTATATCAGTGGACATCGAGAAAGCCTTTGACAGCCTGAGATGGGACTATCTAGAGCAGGTCACGCTAAAGTTAGGACATGGAGAGGGATTTGTACGTTGGACAAAACTACTATACACCAATCCCACTGCGAGAGTGCGAGCAGGTAGTACTATATCTGACCCTTTCCCAGTTTTCAGAGGTACCAGACAGGGCTGTCCATTATCACCCCTTCTTTTTGCTGTAGCAGTGGAACCGCTAGCTCAAAGGGCCAGATCCGGGAGGTTCTTTGATGGTATCTCAATTAATAATTGGACACATCATATTGCCCTCTATGCAGATGACATGCTACTTTTCCTCAGGAACCTGGAAGTAGACCTACCGGGAGCAATGGAAATGTTGGAGAACTACGGAGTAGCCTCCGGACTCCGAATCAACTGTAGAAAATCCTCAATTTTTCCAATGATCTAAGGCACCACTGAACCTATTGACACAAGAGGCCTGCCCTGGTCCCCGAACACATTGAAATATTTAGGGGATAATATATACCACAAAATGGAAAACCTGCTGGAAGGGAACATACATGGAGCACTCAGAGACATTAGAGCTAGTATGCGTTACCCCTAACGGTCTCTGGAAGAATTGCCTTGCTCAAAATTATAGTGTTGCCTAGACTGCTATACTACTTCTCCACTATCCCACCCTTAATCCCGAAAGCAGTGTTCAGAGGCATAGAATCCATGACCGCAAGTTTTATATAGGGATCGAGTAGGCACAGAATCGCACTACACACCCTCCAGAGACCCACTACAGAGGGAGGGTTGGCTGCCCCAGATCTAGAGATATACTACTGGGCATGGCAACTACAATGGCTAGCAAAATTAATTAATGAACCCCCAGTTGCAAATGAATTACAGATCCCCCTGACTTGCCCACTTGAAAAAATCCTGAGTATATTACTGAACCCCAAGAAGCCTAAACAACAATTACCATTAGCGTGGGAATCAAGGAGATATTGTTGGGAGCAATACCTAAAACGTACCCTCACAAAGACTCCATACGCACCAGAGGCCCCCCTAACCTGCTTGAAACATATTACAGGAGACCAAATCGTAATGGACATTAGTAAATTAGTGACTCATAACATTATACAACTGGGAGATCTATCTAGCAACGGGAAGCTTCGCACATATACAGAATTACAAGATCAGTTTGCTCTCCCATCTGGATTGTTCCTTACCTATAGCGCAATTACCAGAATCATTCAAAAGACATGGGGAACGAGAACACTTGAGCCGCCAACCCACGGGGGCTGTAGCCTTCTCTGCTCAATAGGGGAACAGAAGGGGGTGATTTCAGGAATGTATAAATCCTTACAGAACAGCACATGCTTACCTCTAAATAAACTCAAAACCAAGTGGCAGACAGAGTTAGACACCACCATTGACGAATCACAGTGGGCTAGGATCACCTCCCACATTTACTCAGTGTCTAGAAACGCAAGATTCAAACTAATAAATTTTTATATTTACCATAGAGCCTAATTAACCCCGCAAATGATAACTAAAATATACAGAGCAAACAACTCAGGCTGCCCCGATGCGCTGAACCAGCAGCAGGACTTGTACAGTTGCCCTCAGCTCGGTTCATACTTGATAGAAATCTTCAGGAAAATTTCCTCCAGCACTGAAAGGACACTATCTCCATCCCCAATAGTGGCATTATTGGGGGACTTTCCTCGCCCTTCAGCTCTTAAAACATCCAACAGGTTCATCGACCTAGCTCTGGTCCTAACTAAAAGAGAAATAACCTCGCATTGGAAGGACCCAATGAGCCCCCAAGTGAACAGATGGCAAAACACATTGGAGAAATGGGCGGAAATCGAGGGAACGGTACTACTAAAAGAGGCTCTACAGGATCAAAGACCTAGAGACAATGCCACACAGTGGGACTCAATACTGGAGAACATGAGGACCCTGGACGCTCCCACGTCAGGAAATGACACTACTACCTCAGACTCCGAATCCGAGCAGAACTCCACGCCCACAACACAGAATGTTGCGTGTTTGTGAGACTCTGTTTATCTTAGGAGAATTGTCGACTCAAGAACATTATACAACGAATTATGTGCAAGAATGGGGGGAGGGGGTTCAGTGAACACCGTTGGGGATTTACTGTAGTAATACCATTATTATTGACATGATTAAAAAATACAGTAAATGCAATAACCCCTTCTGTGCCCAGGACGTAATGGTTACGTCCTGAGGCACAGTGCTCGTGTGCCCAGGACGTAACCATTACATCCTGTGCACAGAGCATAGAGGGAGCGCTAGCACTCCCTCTGTGGGGTTCCCCCTACCCCCCCAAGGCAGGGATGGAAGGGGAAGAACTTCCCCTTCCACCCCAACCCCCCCACACACCCCTGTGACGTCAGCGCGCGATCGCGTGCTGATTGTCACAGAGGCCTCCTCCCATCGCGCTGGAAGCTCAGCTTCCAGCACGATAGCAAGAGAAATGCAAAGCATTTCTCTTCCGGTCATGTGGGGGAGGCCAGAGAGGCTTCAAAGGGAAGGAAAGGAATTTCCTTCCCTTTGAAGTCTCTCTCTGCGTTTCAAAAGCCGGATTCTAAAGCAATCCGGCTTTTGAAACGCCCACTAGACACCAGGGATTTATTTTTTAAATGAAACTGGCATGAGGGGAGAGACCCCTTCGGCAAGGGTCGCTCCCGGGGATGCATTTTTTTAAGGCCTTTTCTGCCCCCCCCCCCCTATTATTAGGCCGATCTGCCTCCAGGGGGGGGCAGAAACCTCTAGGCACCAGGGATAAAAAAAAATTGTTTGTTTTTGTTTTGTTTTTGATTTTAGAGGTGGGGAGCGACCCCTTAGGCAGATTGGCCTATTTTTATGAGGCCAATCTGCCCCCAAGGGGGACAGAGACCACTAGACACCAGGGAGTTTTTTGTTGTTGTTGTTTTACAGATGGGGAGCGACCCCTTAGGCAAGGGTCGCTCCCCTGGGGGGGCAAATTGTATTTAGGCCATTTCTGCCCCCAAGAGGGGCAGAAACCACTAGGCACCGGGGATTTTTGTTGTTGTTGTTGTTTTACAGATGGGGAGCGACCCCTTAGGCAAGGGTCGCTCCCCTGGAGGGGCAAATTGTATTTAGGTCATTTCTGCCCGCTTTGGGGGCAGATCGACCTATTTTAGGTCAATCTGCCCCCAAGGGGGGCAGAAACCATTAGGCATCAGGGATCATTTTATTGCGCCATCACGCAAGGGGAGCAACCCCGTAGGCAAGGGTCGCTCCCCAGGGTGGTAGGGGGGAAAACTTTATTTTAGGCCATTTCTGCCCCCCCGGGGGCAGATCGGCCTATTGTTATTAGGCCGATCTGCCCCTAGGGGTGGCAGAAACCTCTAGGCGCCAGGGCAAATTGTTTTTGTGTTTTTTTTTGTTTGTTTGTTTTTTTAGAGATGCTGAGCGACCCATTAGGCAAGGGTCGCTCCCCTGGGGGGCAAATTGTATCTCGACCATTTCTGCCCCCCCTCTGGGGCAGATCGGCTGATTTTAGGTCAATCTGCCCCCAAGGGGGGCAGAAACCACTAGGCACCGAGGATCTTGTTCTTTGCGCCAATGTCACGCAGGGGGAGCGACCCCGTAGGCAAGGGTCGCTCCTATGGGGGTTGGGGGGGGCAAATTTATTTTAGGTCATTTCTGCCCCCCCTGGGTCCGGCTGAGCTAGAGGCCAAAATCCACAGGTAGGCACTTTGCAAAAAACACCTCTGTTTTCTGTGAAAAAATGTGATGTGTCCACGTTGTGTTTTGGGCCATTTCCTTTCGTGGGCGCTAGGCCTACCCACACAAGTGAGGTACCATTTTTATCGGGAGACTTGGGGGAACGCTGGGTTGAAGGAAATTTGTGGCTCCCACCGAAATGAGAGGAAAAAGTGTTTTTTTTGGTCAAATTTTGAGGTTTGCAAAGGATTCTGGTAACAGAACCTGGTCAGAGCCCCACAAGTCACCCCATCTTGGATTCCCCTAGGTGTCTAGTTTTAAAAAATGAGCTGGTTCGCTAGGTTTCTCCAGGTGCCAGCTGAGCCAGAGGCCAAAATCCACAGGTAGGCACTTTGTAAAAAACACCTCTGTTTTCTGTGAAAAAATGTGATGTGTCCACGTTGTGTTTTGGGCCATTTCTTTTCGTGGGCGCTAGGCCTACCCACACAAGTGAGGTAACCTTATTATCGGGAGACTTGGGGGAACGCTGGGTGGAAGGAAATTTGTGGCTCCTCTCAGATTTCAGAACTTTCTGTCACCGAAATGAGAGGAAAAAGTTTTTTTTTTGTAAAATTTTGAGGTTTGCAAAGGATTCTGTGTAACAGAACCTGGTCAGAGCCCCACGAGTCACCCCATTTTGGATTCCCCTAGGTGTCTAGTTTTCAAAAATGCGCTGGTTTGCTAGGTTTCCCCAGGTGCCAGCTGAGCTAGAGGCCAAAATCCACAGGTAGGCACTTTGTAAAAAACACCTCTGTTTTCTGTCAAAACATGTGATGTGTCCACGTTGTGTTTTGGGGCATTTCCTTTCGTGGGCACTAGGCCTACCCACACAAGTGAGGTACCCTTTTTATCGGGAGACTTGGGGGAACGCTGGGTGGAAGGAAATTTGTGGCTCCTCTCAGATTCCAGAACTTTCTGTCACCGAAATGAGAGGAAAAAGTGTTTTTTGGGTCACATTTTGAGGTTTGCAAAGGATTCTGGCTAACAGAACCTGGTCAGATCCCCACAAGTCACCCCATCTTGGATTTCCCTAGGTGTCTAGTTTTCAAAAATGCGCTGGTTTGCTAGATTTGCCCAGGTGCCGACTGAGCTAGAGGCCAAAATCCACAGGTAGGCACTTTGCAAAAAACACCTCTGTTTTCTGTGAAAAAATTTGATGTGTCCACGTTGTGTTTTGAGCCATTTCCTTTCGTGGGTGCTAGGCCTACCCACACAAGTGAGGTACAATTTTCATCGGGAGACTTGGAGGAACACAGAATAGCAAAACAAGTGTTATTGCCCATTGTCTTTCTCTACATTTTTTCCTTCCAAATGTAAGGCAGTTTGTAAAAAAGACGTCTATTTGAGAAAGGCCCTGTAATTCACATGCTAATATGGGCACCCCGGAATTCAGAGATGTGCACATAACCACTGCTTCTCAACACCTTATCTTGTGGCCATTTTGGAAATACAAAGGTTTTCTTGATACCTATTTTTCACTTTTTATATTTCAGCAAATGAATTGCTGTATACCCGGTATAGAATAAAAACCCATTGTAAGGTGCATCTCATTTATTGGCTCTGGGTACCTACAAGCCCTATATATCCCCGCAACCAGAAGAGTCTAGCTGACGTAACGGTATATTGCTTTAAAAAATCTGACATCGCAGGAAAAAGTTACATAGTAAAACGTGGAGAAAAATGGCTGTTTTTTTCACCTCAATTTCAATATTTCTTTATTTCAGCTTTTATTTTCTGTAGGAAACACTTGTAGGATCTACACAAATGACCCCTTGCTGAATTCAGAATTTTGTCTACTTTTCAGAAATGTTTAGCTCTCTGGGATCCAGCATTGGTTTCTTACCCATTTTGGTCACTGACTGGAAGGAGGCTGAAAGCGCAAAAAATAGTAAAAATGGGGTATGTCCCAGTAAAATGTCAAAATTGTATTGAAAAATTGTGTTTTCCAATTCAAGTCTGCCTGTTCCTGAAAGCTGGGAAGATGGTGATCTTGCCACCGCAAACCCTTTGTTGGTGCCATTTTCAGGGAAAAAACCACGAGCTGCCTTCTGCAGCCCTTTTTCCCATTTTTTTGAAAAAAACAAAATTTTCACTGGATTTTGGCTAATTTCTTGGTCTCCTTCAGGGGAACCCACAAAGTCTGGGTACCTCTAGAATCCCTAGGATGTTGGAAAAAAAGGACGCAAATTTGGTGTTGGTAGCTTATGTGAACAAAAAGTTATGAGAGCCTAAGCGCGAACTCCCCCAAATAGCCAAAAAAAGGCTCGGCACAGGAGGGGGAGAAGGCCTGGCAGCGAAGGGGATAAAAGATATATTAAAAAAAAAAAAAATGGAGGTGGAATCGCCATCATCCACAAAGCAATCATCCACTGCACTACTGCTGCAGATGACACCATGCTGATCATGGAACACCTCAATTTCCATCTCCAAATTGATGTCAAAACCACCAGTGGAGGCAACCTCGCCTACAGACTGCCAGGACAACACCATACTTTCTGCGACACTATCCCCGTACTCATCGCCTCACTGTGCATCGACTCCAAACACTACATCTTCCTCCAAGACCTCAATTTTCACCTCAATGAATTCAATGATGACAACACTGCCAACCTCTTTGAAACTGAGAGAGATCCAATTGTATTAATAAATTAGTGGAATAAACGTTAGCATGTGGTGTTGGATTAACCAGCATTCAAAAGCTTAACAAAGAAAATAACATAGAAATGAAAACATGCATGTTTAAATTTCATGAGCCAGGTGGCCACCATCCGTATTTTGGCACCACATTTAACAGGAAAATATTGTACATTCATAAATGTGTGAATTAAAGTATTTTTAGGTAGAAACAGGAGAAATAAAATGTATTCTGAGTATCAAATTAATATGAATTGAACACACCTGTAATGAATTAAATGAATTCCATTAACATGCAAAGAAAAATAAATATATGTTTAAAATTGTTTTGAAATAACATGAATAATGTTTGAAATTAAATAATTTGCTTTGCATATTGCTTTGCATATTTGATTTGAACTGTAAGGTGAGCAATATGTTTATTAATGCATTAATGTGTATTAAGGCTTCTTTAACTTGACTAGGCCTAAAGAAGAACATTAATTTTGCTGCAGTTATGGAAAATCACTTGTTTATCCTGTCACCTTGCCCTGACTTCTTTCCTAGGCAGTTGATATAATGTTGAATGTTTATTCTATTGCAGGAGAAGAGCATGTTTCAGATTTAGTTAATGTAACAGTATTTGTTCTAGCTGTTGAACCGAACAGGAAATTCTAAGTGTTCATGTGAAAGAATATTAGTTTAGTTTATTGTGAGTCGTGAGAAAGGAACTGTATGTAACAAATTATTAGAAAATGTAATATTTTGGTGGAATTGTATGATCTCATGAAGCAAACAGCACACTGTTGCTGAGAAGATTCTTGAAAGTATAAGAATTAGTGGTGCCATCTGCAATGATTGGATACTGAAACTGATGCCCAGAGTGTGCCCACCTGAAGAACCAATGAATGAACTGTGCAATCATCCTATATGCTGTATAGAGAGGTTGAACTAAATGTGATTTCTTGCTTCCTTTTTAGCTTAGTCACTTACACAAGCACATTTTTAAAGTTAGTTGCCATAGTTAGAAGTTTTTCAAATCTTTTTCTTTTCTTTTTAGTTTTGTTTTTTCCTGCATGTCTCAGCCCGTTCCCACATATACTAGTCTCAGTTTCTGTTAGTGACAAGGATGGTCCAGCCATGAAAATTGATTGTTAAAACTGTATTTTCATGATTTACTGATGTCACCATCATCTGGTTTGAATGTTAATAATCATGTGCACATTCCACTGTTGCTAAGCTATTTTATTCTTTTGGAGTGTATAACAGTATTGATATTTAGTAGGTTGAATCTTTTCAGGCGTTTTAGTCATTGAAATTGATTTTGGGATTGTAATAAAGCTTTGGAACTTTACTCAGTTTGGAATCTGATTTAGTATTTAAATTGATATGGTGTCTAGTATTGTTTGTGATATATTGCCATTGATTTGTTGTTGAATGATTCTGACCACTACACTCTTTACCAACCCTAAAGATTCAGTCAACCTCAATAGGTGAGATAAAGTGATGGTTTCTCACCCAAGTGCTGGTGGCTGTTGAGCCCGGAACTGGAAGGTAGGATTTTCCGGGGCCCCAGTGCACCAGCAGTTTTGGTAACAGAGCTATGGTTTTGTCTTGTGAGGTGGAGAGTCAGAATTTTCCCACATTGTGAATTGTTCTTGGTGTATTATAAGGGTTGATGAAATTCCAGCATTGTTTTACAAGTGTACGGTGTGTTTTGAGTAGGGTTTGTGCGTGCAATGCTTTGGCAAATCTCAGTGAAGTGTGATGTATGAATGAAGTAGGGAGTGTGCATACTCCAAGTTAATTGAGTAGGGAGTGTGCGTACTCAAAATAAGAGAGTGGTGAGTTGGTATACTCCAAGTGAATACTGTGCTTTGTACTCCAAAATTGCCCACGTGGTTGTTGTTGTAATGGGTCCTGTGAGGCCTAAGACTCCAGAGTATTGTACAAGTATATGGAGACACTTTGTTAATTTATTGTCTGCAGGTGAAGGTTTTGGTCGATTGAGCACTGTCAACTACGCCAATAGATTTCCCTTGAGTGTGTGTGTGTTATAGGTTGGTATTAGGAGAATCCTGAGTGCACATGGAGGATCTGTACCAATTGGAGTGAGGTTTGCAGGTCAAATCTTACTTGCATTTGTGAGACAGACACAGCTGGAAGAGTAGCTGTTTGTGTGAAAGGCCACAGTCGAAATGTCTCTACAGTTTCTGAAGTGTTTGAGTCCTACTGGTAGTGAGCAGACAGGTTTTGGTTTTTGTGCTCACAATATTTGCATTTAGGTTTTGCGTGAGTGGTGTATGATACGCTCTGAAGTGAGTCTCAGCTGCTGAGTGAAGTGAGTGTGACGTCATTTGGCCTACGCTGGGGTAGATCAGTTGATGAGAAAGGCTGTGCATGGATTGGTGGACAAGACGGCGCTTTTATAGGTTGAGAACAGCTCATGAACAGGATTGTGGGATTGAAAATTACTTCCTGGTTTCATAGATTTTGTGTTTGTGAATTAGATTTGTGTAAAATGACGTTTTTCAAAGCTTTAATGTGTATTGAGAGGAGATGTTTTTATTCCAGTTCGGGAGGGTGAACCTACTTCACCTGAGGATACACCAGCATTCTTGGTAATGGAAGAATGAGAGTTTGAGCAGGTCTTTGGGTAAATTAATGGTGCAAAATAACTGAGAAGGAAGGCACCTTAGCTTTTCTTAGATATGGAACCTTAAATTTGTGAATTTTGGAGAATCTCAGCAGGGTGTGGTATGAATCAAATCCCCTTCCTAGACCTGCACAATTTGAAGCATTTGCTATTTGGGAATTAGTTGGGAGACAAAAGACAAAAAGAGGCTCAGAAATTTGAAAGGAGAATGAGGAAAGCAGAAAAGATGCTAGCAGAAGCAAGGTGGGATGCAGACCAGAGAATGTGGAGAGCAGATACATTATATGTAGTGAAGCTATTTCCAACAATTACTCAGGGAAGTGAGGGAAGTGTTAAGCCTGAAGCCAAAAAGAAATCTGAGGAAGATACAGAACAGAAATTGAGTGAAAATAAAAGGGTAGCAGATGTTGGGAGTGATTCAGAGGATGAGTTTTTAACTCAGTTATTGCAAAATCGCACCCCACCGTACAATGCAGTTGAATCAGTATATCAGAATGTAGTCCCAAGTGTTGCCACTGCTCCAGTTGCAGAAAGACAGGTTCAAATAGATCCAAACATGCCTATTGCTAATGTTGCATAGGTGCCAGTGATTTATCCAACAGTTCCAAATGTTAACACAGTTCAGAGTGTTCCAGTTCCGGTTATGCCCCAGCCATTTCAGAATGCAGGAATGACTCAGTTTGAGTGCACACCTAATGTACAGGCACCTGCACATGTCATGAACCAGAGACAGACATTGTCTATGTATTCTCCAATAATGACACCAAAGAATGTTGACAAGAATCAGCTAAATCACTTTTTTGGCACAGCATTAACTGAACAGAGTAACAAATTTGACAGGACCAGAAGCATTAACAGTCCCTGTAACTATAAGTCCAGTAGCCCTGTTATGTGCCCAGGGTAATAATGAGAATGGTCCCCAGATTTCAAATCCAGTATCGGCAATGAATTCACCTTTTGGAACTAATGCAGAAATGGAGAGAAGCCCAGCAATTGACTGAATGGTTAGATAATTTGAGTGGAACTTCAGCTTCAGGAAATACGTAGGGTGTGTGGGGAGCTCTGCTCCGCTGATGGAGCTAATGGAGTTTTTGGAACTCCACACTCCACTTGGAGCGTGTAGTTACCCAAAAAACTCTGCTAGCCCTGCCAGCTGACCGGAGCTCACCCGGTGACCCGGCAGACAGTCTGTGCTTGTGCTGTGCAGCCCATAACTGGGCTGCATGTGCACCAGGGCAGCGGAGGGAGGCAGCTGCTGGAGAGGACTCGTCGTCATAATCAGATGATGGGCAGAGGAGGACCCTTGGGAAGACCCAGGTAAGTCCTCATCTTTTTCTTTGCTTTGCCATTGTTTGTGCACACTGATGCTCAAACAAGGACTGAAATGGCAGCTTGTGCTGCCTACGGCCCTGGCCTGAATTCAGGCCAGGGCAATAGGCAGCAAAAGAAAGCAAGAACAGAACACAGGACAGACCAGTGCACAAGAGGCCTGGAATGGGAGCTTTCACTGCCTATGGCCCTCCTGAATGCACCTGTCTCAGAAGCGCTAAGAAGGGTCAGACCTGGCTGACCAGGCATGACACTGTTTAGCACTTCCAAGATGGGCGCATTCAGGAGGACTCCGTGGGGCATGGAACTCCGGCTTTGTGGAATTCCACAGGTTTTTTTTCAACTCCTTGGAATTCCACAAAGCAGGACTACGTTGACTCCGCCTAACCCTAGAAATATGTCTGCTGTAGAAAGGACATTAAACATGGCTAGATTAACATTGGATTTAAATTAAATGATCGAGGGAACCATTGAGTTGGACAGATTCGATTCTTAAAATGAGAATGAATTACGCCTCAGGTGCAAAGATGTTACACTTTGTGTAGGACAGGTGTATGAAAAATTTGTTAATTTGACTGAGAAATGTGAAACTGAAATTAATAAATCCAAATAGTTGAAGAAGAGTTACAGATTAGAATTTGATGCGAGAGACATTGCAAACATGAGATCACCTGGAATGAAAATTCACATTAAGGAGTTGATTCAAAGCATTCAAACATGGGGAGCATTAGATAAATGGGAAGGCAGATGGGCAAAGAAAAGAGATCAGAAGAAGAAACTGACTGCATCTTCAAATGATGTACAGTAGGCTGGAGGAGCTGTAAAAATGATGCCAATGAGAGAAATTCTGGGAGGGAATTTTGTTCATATCCCTTAGAATAGAAGTGACATATTGTCATTTACAAATGATTACCCAAAGTTGAGGGAGACACCAGTGGAATGGTACCAGCAAACAAAGAGGTTTGACAAACTTGCAAAGTTTGTTGAAGATCTGAACACTATTTGAAATTGTGGTTCCAGCAGATTTTTGGGCTGAGAGTAAGAGGAACATTGATTGGCCAACGCGTGAGCCGGCGAGAGATGCAGTAACAAGTGTCCCGTCTGAAGAGGCTATGAAAGCTTATTACAAGGTGATTGAGTTTTTGAAAATTAGAGTTTGCCCCAAAGATATTGATTGACAAAGGATTGACAGGACATCAGAGGGGACAAAGGAGTCAGTTCATGCATAATATGAGAGGTTGCTGAAGGCATTCAGACAATACAGTGGCACAGAAATTATTGAGCCCAGATACATTATTAATTTTGTGTTTAGATACGTTCAAGGGTTGAAGTCTGAAGTTAACAACATGATTAAGAATCATTTGATTTGTTGGCAAGGAAAGCCGGTTGATGTTGAAATACATAAAATACTGTAGTGATGAGAAAGATCTGAACAACAAAAGGTTGAAGAAAAAGGCAATGGTGATGCAGATTAAATCTGCCTAAGCAGCAGGTATGCAGAGTTCACAGGGGATGGTGAATGCAGGAAGAATGCAGAGAACAGAGCAGCAGGGAAGTATGGTGCCTCAGTATTGAGGTACAGGTCATGGGATTTGAGTAAATCCAAATGCCAATATGGCTGATGTTCATAACATGAGGAAAATGCTGCCTTGTCATGTGTATGGTGGTGTCGGACAGTGGAAGCAGGAGAGTCTTTTAGTACTGTAAATAATTAGGTGCAAGGTGGTGGTGTTGTGCAGATGGTTGACTGACTTCAATTTCAAAATGCAAGAGTTCAAAGGACCCAAAATCAAAACATGAATATCCCTAAAGGAGCAGTCCAAATGCAGGGTCTCCAGCAACAAGTACAATTACCCCAACAGAAAATTCATGTCCCACAACAGATTCCGATACCACAAGCTCCGATGGCACAGCAACTGTTGAGGGTTCCTCAGGAGAACATGAACCAAAGAGTACATACAAATGCAAACAACCTAGGGCCAGATGTACGACACAGAGTTTAGCGACTCGCAATTTGCGACTCATTTGCGAGTCGCAAAACCTTATGTACAACGGTGTACTTTACACTGTTTGTGATTCGCAAAGGGTCGCAAATGACATTCCTCATGAATATTCATGAGGTAGGTCACAATTTGGGACCCCATTCAGAATGGCTGCCTTCACAGGGATGGTGGCCTGCTGGAGACAGCAGATCAGCATGTCTGTGACTGCTTATAAATAAAGCATTTTTTTTTTTTTTAAATGCAGCCCGTTTTCCTTAAAGGAAAATGAGATGCATATAAAAAAAAAAAAATGTTTTCACTGGCTGCTCTGAAAAACTATTTTCTCTGCCATTCACAAAGGGGAGGGGGTCCCATTTGCGAATGGGTTAGCACCAGTTTGAAACTGGTGCTAAGTACGATTATTTTGTGACTGCATTCACAGTCACAAAATAATGCTACATCATGCTGCGACCCGCAATTAGGAAGGGAACGCCCCTTCCTAATTGTGACTCGCAAGCCTATTTTGTGATTCGGTAACTAGATTACGGAATCGCAAAATAGGCTCTGTACATACCAAAATGATTTTTTCCTGTCGCAAACGGTCCAACAGGAAAAATGGTACCTACATGTGCCCCCTAATCACACAAAACCCATTGATTGATTTCAGTAACGATGAAATGAGTGATGAATGCATGAACAAAAGTTCAAGGGAAGAAGAATATTTGTTAGCTGCCTCATTGGAGGTAGATCAGCAAGGTCCTTATGTGAATGCGAGTGTTATGGGTCATAATGTTTCTTTCCTGGTTGACACTGGAGCAACTTGTTCCACTGTCAGATCTGCAGAAGTCCCAAATGTCCCCCTGTCAGGAAGGACAGTTCAGGTTGTAGGTGTAGCAAACCAGTATTTGGTAAACCCCATTACAGAGCTGACTACAGTCAAATTAGGAACATTTGAAGGACTGCATCAATTTGTGTTTAGATTCAAGTCAAGTGTGTTCCATCACATGTACACAAGAAGGGACAGAAATTCAAACCAATAGTGATGATGAGCCCTATAGTCAAACTTTTCAAATGTATTGTCTCATTGAATTGTTTCCTTCCATGACAGTTAAGGATTTGCCGGACAAATTATAAGACACAGTAATGTTGAGAGTTTGGGCTCTCTCTAGAAAAGATATATTAGACTTAATGGAGGTGTTGATTCAGCTAAAGTAACTGTGAAGCCAAATGCAGTTTTCCCCAGAACACCACAGTATCATGACTCCAGAAGTGATTAAAGGAATTACTGCAGTAATTGTAGATTTTGTTGAGCAGGGTGTGTTAAAAGAAGTGATGGGAAGCCCATGTAATTCACCAATTATGGGTCTGCAAAAGCAGTGGGAAATATCGCATAGTACAGGATTTGAGAAAAGTGAACAAAATTGTAGCATCCTGTTGTCCCATAGTGCCAAATCCAGAAGTGATTCTATTTCAGATTCCATGAGAAGCAGAATGGTTTTCCATTTATGTTTTGTCACAAGCATTTTTCTCAGTGCCTTTGCACGAGGATAGTCATTTCCTCTTTTGTTTCCGATTCGGCAACAGTGTGTATTCATGATGTCGCACTCCGGGGGTTTTCGGAACCTCTGTCCATTTTTAATCAGATCCTGAAGAAGAACTTAGAGTCCTTAAATATGCGATTACAGTCTGCTTTAGTGCAATACATTGATGACCTATGGTTGCATCCAATACACGTGAACCATGCAAACAAGACACCAAACCATTATTGAATCATTTGGGTGAAAACAGACACAAGGTTTCCCCCGCTAAGTTACAGTACTGTCAGAAAGAAGTAACACATTTGGGACACCAAATTGAGAAATATGCGAAGAATGTTTCCTGAGAAAGAGTTGCAGCAATTATGCAAATGAATCTCCCCATTACACAGAGAGATGTCAGGATGTTTTTGGGCATAGTGAGCTACTGCCAATGGATCACAATTTTTTTCAGTAATTTCCAAACCTTTGCAAAAATTAAGACACAAGGAAGTTGCCAATCCGGTCCCTTTCAATGAAGAGTGCATGAAAGCTTTCACTGAGTTGAAAGAGATTTTGGCCCTCATTACAACCCTGGCGGTCAGTGTTAAAGCGGCGGTAATACCGCCAACAGTCCAGTGGAAAAAAAAATGGAATCACGACCATTGCGGAAACCGCTAACACAGACAGCCACTTTAACACACCGACCGCCACGGCGGTAGAAACAAACACTGTGGCGATAACCGCCAACAGACAGGCGGAAGACAATGGACCGCCCACTGTATTACAAGGCACCAATCTGCCAGCTTTTCCAGGGTGGTACCAATGCCATCAAAAGCACGGCGGAAACAGTACTTGGCACGGAAACCACTCACCTCTCCACACCCAACGAGGAACCAGGACGCCATGGAGCCCGACCTACTGGTGTTACCAATGTTGGTTTACCTCCTCTTCTACCAGGAACATCAAAGCCGGCAGCGATGACTACGGTGAGTACTGCACCTAGCACACAGGGGAGGGGGGAGGAAAAAGAGCGTGACACACACGCAACATGCAACTCCTCCACCCCCACCCTCACCCCCAACACCATACACACAAATACATGCATGAACATTACATATACACCCCGTAACACTCTGGGAGAACGCAAGGACCAAATGAAATTATTGTAACAAGTGTAATCATCGAAAATCCAGATAGGGCAACAGGTCTGTAAAAGATCAATATATACAAATATGTACAGCAACAACACAAGTCCTGATAGTGTTCCATTCATTGTCTGTGGACCAGTGGTCCCAAAATGCATGGGCGAAGGCCACACATGATGCCTTCCTCAAAACGAAGAGAACACTGCTGGGGCATCTGGTCAAAAAAACAGGCACCTCAGAGGGAAGGGGACGGGGGGCTCCTCAGCTGGATGATAGGACAATGCCACTGCTCCACGAGGGGGCCCCATGCCCACTGATTGCTCCTGGGGAGTGCAATGCCACAGTCTCACTAGTCTCTCAAGTGGGTGGTTTGCCCACTGATTGGTCCTGGGGAATGCAAAGCCACAGTCTCTCAAGTCTCTCAAGTGGGTAGTTTGCCCACTGATTGCTCCTGGGAAGTGCAATGCCACAGTCTCTCAAGTCTCTCAAGTGGGTGGTTTGCCCACTCCTTGGTCCTGGGGAGTGCAAGGCCACAGTCTCTCTAGTGGATGCTTTTCTCCACTGGTTCTGGAGGGGGCTTTGTGCCCAGAGTGCTTCATCCTGCCGAGGACTGGGTTAGTGGATGCTTTTCTCCACTGGTTCTGGAGGGGGCTTGGTGCCCAGAGTGCTGCACATGGTGTGTGGCAGTTCCCATTCCCTCACCTGGGTGTCAGAGCCACAAGATTTTCTGGGAACAGGTAGCATGATACTCCATGGAGGCAGAGACACACTCCACCCTGCGGCGACTTTGCCTGCCAACTGCTGGTACTGCCAGTGCTGGTTGTGGTACCTCATGTAGTGTGCGCAGGGTCCAGGACGTCTCCTGCAGCCTCGGATGACTGTCCACTGGGGATGATGTTCATGTCGGCTGTGGTGGCACTGTCTGAGCACATTGCAGGGCAGGTGGCGGTGGTTGCGGCGGTGTCTGCGGCAGAGATGCTGCTGTGGTGCATGTTTCAGCACCTGTGGAGGGAGACAGCAGGACGTCTCCTGCAGCCTCCGATGGCTGCACACTGGGGATGATGCTGGGGACTGTAGCAGAGGCAGTAGACGTGCAGGTGGCGGAGCAGGTGGTGGTGGCCACCGCCGTACAGGTTGCTGTTCTGCTTTGCAGACAGGGTGACACCAGTCCCTCACCCGGAGGCTCCGTGCCCTGAGCGGACTTCCGTTTAGCCTTGTGTCCATTCCGCACCTTTGAAGTCGCTGCTGGGACCTTGGCACTATCCTCTGTTGTCTTGGAGGAGGCCTTCCTGGGTGGTTGGTGTGGCTTTTCCCTATGGCATGTGGGCCCCATCTTCACCTTGGCAGGTGACGGAATAGGGTGATCCTTGGCTTCACTAGGTGGCACACTGGCAGCCCGGATGGGTGCCGCCCGCAATGTTACTGGACTTGCAGGGACCACAGTGCTCGAGGATTTCGTGGCTGAGGTGCTGGGCTGGGATCTGGACATCCTGGCCCTAGGAGAAGTACGGGGGAGTGAGGTGTAGGGAAGAGGTCAATGTTAGCGAGGAAAAGTTTTTTAGAGACACTGGGACGGGAAGATGGAGGGGGTTTGGGAGTGGAGGAAGATGTAGTGGTTGTAGGAGGTGTACATCTGCTGAGTTTGGGTAAGGGTGCATGGGCTGGAGGCTGTTGTGAGGTGGATGGCTGTTCAGTGGGTGTGTGCCTGCATTTGTGTACTTTGGAAGGGGGGCTCACATACACACTGGGAGAGGACACAGGGGACGTGTGAATGGTAGTGGGGGTGGTGATTGCACGTGAGCGGTGTGTGGTGATGGGCGTGCTGGTGATGGAGGCAGTGGCTGAGGATGCAGTGCATGCAGGTGTGAGTGGAGACGAGACAGGGATGGAGGAGGACGACGTGGAGGAGGGTGACACAGTGGAGGCAGTGGATGTTGGTTTGTCTGCATGGGGATGGTGCTTGTGTGGGTGCCTATGGGATGTGTGGTGCTTATGTTTGCCATGTCCACTCTTGTGTGTTGATGAGTGTGCATGCTGGTCCGATGGTGTGCTTGGGCTAGGCTGAGGTTGACGGGATTGGGTCTGGGTAGTGGAAGTTGGAGGGGGGAGGCTTGACACAGGGACAATGGCTGCCATCAGTGTTGAGGCCAGAGCATGAAATGCTCTGTCTGGCTGCCTGGCCAGAATGAATGCCCTCCAGGTATGCATTTGTTTGCTGCAAATGCCCCTCGACACCCTGGATGGCATTCAGAATGGTTGATTGCCAACAGTGAGAGATCTCAAGCGGTCAATAGCCTCCTCACTGAGCGCAGCAGGGCTTACTGGAGCAGGGCCTGAGGTGCCTGGGGAGAAGGAGATGCCCACCCTCCTGGGTGAGTGGGCACGGAAAACACGCTGAGGGGCTGCTGGGAGGGCGTTGCTGGTAGGGGGGGTGGCGGCTGTACTTGTTGACCCTTGACCCAAGGGTAGGTCGCTCCCCCTGCCGCTGCAACTCCTCCAGCTCCTCCAGGTTCCTGAGACCCACCTCGCAGTAAGTACCCCCCACCTCCCAGCCCCTCGCCCTGCCCCGCGCTACTCACCCTCTCTCCTGCTCCTGCTACTTTTCTTCCTCTCTGTTCTTCCTCCTCGCTCCTCTTCTGTAATCTTCTTCTGTACTCTTCTATTCCCCGTCTTCTCTCTTCTTCTGTGTGCTTCTCAGCCTCTCCTGTCGCCTCTCTTCTTCTTCATCTTCTTCTGTGGTCTTCTGCCTTCTGTTCTTCGTCTTCTGTATCTTCTTCTGTGATCCTCTGTCTTCTGCCCCTTCGTCTTCTGCCCCTTCGTCTTCTGTTCTTCTGTTCTTCTGTTCTTCTGTCTTCTGTCTTCTGACTTCTGTCTTCTGTCTTCTGTCTTCTGTTCTTCTGTTCTTCTGTTCTTCTGTCTTCTGTTCTTCTGTTCTTCTGCTCTTCTGTTCTTCTGTTCTTCTGCTTTCTCCGTCCTCCGTCTTCTGTTTCTTCCCGCGCCTGCCCTCCTGCTCCTGCCTCATCCCCCTCCCTCACTCGCCTCCCCCTCTCTATCACCCCTATCTACCCTGTTCGCTATCTGCCTCCCTCCCTCACTCCTCCTATCTACCAATCTACCTATCTCTCTATCTCACTATCTAACTCCCTCACTCACCACCTCCTCCTATCTACCTATTTTTCTATCTCTCCACCTATTTCTCCATCTATCTATTTCTCTATCTCTCCCCCCTTCCCGCCACCCCCTCTGTTACCTATCTTCCTATCCTCTCACTCTACCTCTCACCCTCACCCACCTCTACAACCCCCCTCCCCTTTCTTCCCAACCCTACTCCTATCTCTCTCCCTAATCTCCTAAACCTCCTAACACTCACCCCCCTCCACCCTTAAACCCCCCTCCCCTGGCTCTTCTCACTCTACCTGTCCGCCCCTCCCTCGCGCTTTCCCGCCGCAACCTCCTGCACGCCCCGCCCCCCAGCTCCCATTTGCCCCGAGCTGACCCCTCCCCCCCCTCCTCCCTCTTATGGCGGCCGCTGCGCGACAGTGGTAGCGACCCTTGACCCAAGGGTAGGTCGCTCCCCCTGCCGCTGCAGCTCCTCCAGCTCCTCCAGGTTCCTGAGACCCACCCCGCAGTAAGTACCCCCCACCTCCCAGCCCCTCGCCCTGCCCCGCGCTACTCACCCTCTCTCCTGCTCCTGCTTCTTTTCTTCCTGTCTGTTCTTCCTCCTCACTCCTCTTCTGTAATCTTCTTCTGTACTCTTCTATTCCCCGTCTTCTCTCTTCTTCTGTGTGCTTCTCAGCCTCTCCTGTCGCCTCTCTTCTTCTTCATCTTCTTCTGTGGTCTTCTGCCTTCTGTTCTTCGTCTTCTGTATCTTCTTCTGTGATCCTCTGTCTTCTGCCCCTTCGTCTTCTGCCCCTTCGTCTTCTGGTCTTCTGTTCTTCTGTTCTTCTGTTCTTCTGTCTTCTGTTCTTCTGTTCTTCTGCTCTTCTGTTCTTCTGTTCTTCTGCTTTCTCCGTCCTCCGTCTTCTGTTTCTTCCTGTGCCTGCCCTCCTGCTCCTGCCTCATCCCCCTCCCTCACTCGCCTCCCCCTCTCTATCACCCCTATCTACCCTGTTCGCTATCTGCCTCCCTCACTCCTCCTATCTACCAATCTACCTATTTCTCTATCTCACTATCTAACTCCCTCACTCACCACCTCCTCCTATCTACCTATTTTTCTATCTCTCCACCTATTTCTCCATCTATCTATTTCTCTATCTCTCCCCCCCTTCCCGCCACCCCCTCTGTTACCTATCTTCCTATCCTCTCACTCTACCTCTCACCCTCACCCACCTCTACAACCCTTTCTCCCCTTTCTTCCCAACCCTACTCCTATCTCTCTCCCTAATCTCCTAAACCTCCTAACACTCACCCCCTTCCACCCTTAAACCCCCCTCCCCCAGCTCTTCTCAATCTACCTGTCCCCCCTCCCTCGCGCTTTCCCGCCGCGACCTCCTGCATGCCCCCGCCCCCGCCCCCGCCCCCCAGCTCCCATTCGCCCCAGCTGACCCCTCCCCCCCTCCCTCTTATGGCGGCCGCTGCGCAACAGTGGTAGCGACCCTTGACCCAAGGGTAGGTCGCTCCCCCTGCCGCTGCAGCTCCTCCAGGTTCCTGAGACCCACCTCGCAGTAAGTACCCCCCACCTCCCAGCCCCTCGCCCTGCCCCGCGCTACTCACCCTCTCTCCTGCTCCTGCTTCTTTTCTTCCTCTCTGTTCTTCCTCCTCGCTCCTCTTCTGTAATCTTCTTCTGTACTCTTCTATTCCCCGTCTTCTCTCTTCTTCTGTGTGCTTCTCAGCCTCTCCTGTCGCCTCTCTTCTTCTTCATCTTCTTCTGTGGTCTTCTTCCTTCTGTTCTACGTCTTCTGTATCTTCTTCTGTGATCCTCTGTCTTCTGCCCCTTCGTCTTCTGTTCTTCTGTTCTTCTGTTCTTCTGTCTTCTGCTCTTCTGTCTTCTGCTCTTCTGTCTTCTGTTCTTCTGTTCTTCTGTTCTTCTGTTCTTCTGTCTTCTGCTCTTCTGTCTTCTGTCTTCTGTTCTTCTGCTTTCTCCGTCCTCCGTCTTCTGTTTCTTCCTGCGCCTGCCCTCCTGCTCCTGCCTCATCCCCCTCCCTCACTCGCCTCCCCCTCTCCATCACCCCTATCTACCCCGTTCGCTATCTGCCTCCCTCACTCCTCCTATCTACCAATCTACATATCTCTCTATCTCACTATCTAACTCCCTCACTCACCACCTCCTCCTATCTACCTATTTTTCTATCTCTCCACCTATTTCTCCATCTATCTATTTCTCTATCTCTCTCCCCCTTCCCCCCACCCCCTCTGTTACCTATCTTCCTATCCTCTCACTCTACCTCTCACCCTCACCCACCTCTCCAACCCCCCTCCCCTTTCTTCCCAACCCTACTCCTATCTCTCTCCCTAATCTCCTAAACCTCCTAACACTCACCCCCCTCCACCCTTAAACCCCCCTCCCCTGGCTCTTCTCACTCTACCTGTCCCCCCCTCCCTCGCGCTTTCCCACCGCGACCTCCTGCACGCCCCCACCCCCCAGCTCCCATTCACCCCCAGCTGACCCCTCCTCCCTCTTATGGCGGCCGCTGCGTGAACGCGCAGCAGGCACGCCGCTGGCGTGCCAGAGGCACGCCAGAGGTAAACCCGTCTGCGCCCGTCCGCGCCTGGCCCGCGCCCAGCGCCACGACCCCTGGTCCTCAGCTCTCCCAAGCCCCGCTGATCCACTACGACCCCACCACCCTCCACTCCCTCAACCCAGGGCACTCCAACACCTGCTTCCAAGCTCACCCCAAACGCACCCATGGACCCTTCGCCTGCAACTCCTGCAAACGCATCTTCCACCATGCAACTACCACGACCACCAGTCCACGCGCCATCAACCACCTCAAGTGCATCCTGGTCAACGCTCGTTCTGTCCACAAGCACGCCGTTGAACTCTGGGACCTCCTGGACTCCACAGCACCGGACGTCGCCTTCATCACGGAGACCTGGATGAACGCCTCTTCGGCCCCAGACATCGCCACTGCCATCCCCGAAGGCTACAAGATCTCCAGAAAAGACTGCACCAACCAAGTAGGAGGAGGTATCGCCATCGTCTTCAAAGACTCCATCAGCGTCACCACCTCCACCGAAGACACCCCTCTCGCCGCTGAACATCTGCATTTTCAGATTCGCACCGACCCCAGGACCACCCTCAGAGGATCCCTCGTCTACCGTCCCCCCGGACCGCGCGCCCCTTTCAGCGACTCCATCGCCGACTTCATCTCCCCGCACGCCGTCGCCTCGCCGGACTACATCCTCCTAGGCGACCTCAACTTCCATCTGGAACAAAACAACGACCCCAACACCACCGCCCTGCTCGACAACCTCGCCAACCTCGGCCTCAGGCAACTGGTGAACACCGCCACCCACATCGCCGGACACACGCTTGACCCTATCTTCTACGCCAGCAAACACGTCTTCTTTAGCCACACCTCTGCTCTACACTGGACTGACCACAGCTGTGTCCATTTCACATTCCAACGCGAGACTCGCCACCTCCGGACCCAACCCATCCCTCGTCGACAGTGGAACAAAATCCCCGAAGAGCAACTCTTCTCTGCACTCGTCGTCAACCAACCCACCCTCACCACCGACCCCAACGACGCAGCCCTCAGCCTCTCGAACTGGATCTCCAGCTGCGCAGACAACCTTGCTCCCCTCAGACGCACGCATCAACAGGCCATCACCAAAAAACCTCTCTGGTTCTCTGACACCCTCAAAGAATCGAAGAAAACTTGTTGCGCCCTCGAGAAGGCCTGGCACAAGGACCACACCGCCGACAACATGACCGCCCTCAAAAATGCAACCCGCGAACACCACCACCTGATCCGCGCTGCCAAAAGGAACTTTTTCACCAACAGACTGGACTAAAACAGCCACAACAGCAGAGAACGTTTTAGCACCGTCAAAGAGTTCTCCAACCCCAATGCCAACGCCGTCACGCCCTCACAAGACTTGTGCAACTCCCTCGCCACCTTCTTTCATCGCAAGATCTGCGACCTCCACGACAGCTTCAGACACCAGACCCAACCAAGCATCACCGAACCCACACCCCCGACCATCACCCTCAACGACTGGACCCACATCAACACCGAAGAAACCAAAACCACCATGAACTATATCCACTCCGGCACCCCATCGGACCCCTGCCCTCACTTCATCTTCAATAAAGCCGACGACATCATCGCCCCGCACCTCCAGGCTGTCATCAACTCTTCGTTTTCTTCTGCTACCTTCCCCGAATGCTGGAAACACGCCGAAGTCAACGCCCTACTAAAGAAACCTACGGCTGACCCGAGCGACCTGAAAAACTTCCGCCCCATCTCGCTCCTCCCCTTCCCCGCCAAGGTAATAGAGAAGACCGTCAACAAACAGCTGACCACCATCCTGGAAGACAACAACCTGCTCGACCCTTCACAAACCGGATTCCGAACCAACCACAGCACTGAAACCACCCTCATCTCAGTCACAGACGACATCAGAACCTTGATGGACAACAGTGAAACAGTCGCCCTCATCCTCCTCGACCTCTCGGCTGCCTTCGACACCGTCTGTCACCGCACCCTAATTACCCGGCTCCACTCCACCGGGATCCAAGGCCAGGCCCTGGACTGGATCGTCTCCTTCCTCTCAAACCGATCTCAAAGAGTTTACCTCCCACCGTTTCGCTCAGACCCCACCGAGATCATCTGCGGCGTACCTCAAGGCTCATCGCTCAGCCCGACATTCTTCAATGTCTACATGAGCCCCCTCGCCGACATCGTACGCAAGCACGACATCATCATCACCTCCTACGCCGACGACACCCAACTTATACTCTCCCTCACCAAGGACCCCGCCAGCGCCAAGACCAACCTACAAGAGGGCATGAAGGACGTCACAGATTGGATGAGGCTCAGCCGCCTAAAGCTGAACTCTGACAAAACGGAAGTCCTCATCCTCGGCAACACCCCTTCCGCTTGGGACGACTCCTGGTGGCCGACGGCCCTCGGCACCGCACCGACCCCCACAGACCACGCCCGCAACCTCGGCTTCATCTTGGACCCTCTTCTCACCATGACCAAGCAAGTCAACGCCGTGTCCTCCGCCTGCTTCCTCACCCTCCGCATGCTCCGCAAGATCTTCCGCTGGATCCCCGCCGACACTAGAAAAACCGTGACCCACGCCCTCGTCACGAGCCGCCTGGACTACGGCAACACCCTCTATGCTGGGACCACCGCCAAACTCCAAAAACGCCTGCAACGTATTCAAAACGCCTCGGCCCGCCTCATCCTCGACGTACCCCGCAACAGCCACATCTCCGCACACCTGAGACACCTGCATTGGCTCCCAGTCAGCAAAAGGATCACCTTCCGACTTCTCACCCACGCACACAAAGCCCTCCACAACAAGGGACCGGAATACCTCCGTCGCCTCAGCTTCTACGCCCCCACCCGTCTCCTCCGTTCCTCTGGCCTCACGCTCGCTGCCGTCCCTCGCATCCGCCGCTCCACGGCGGGTGGGAGGTCCTTCTCCTTCCTGGCAGCCAAGACCTGGAACACCCTCCCCGCCAGCCTCAGGACTACCCAGGACCACTCCACATTCCGGAGACTCCTCAAAACCTGGCTTTTCGAGCAGCAGTAACCCCCCTTCCCCCTAGCGCCTTGAGACCCGCACGGGTGAGTAGCGCACTTTATAAATGTTAATGATTTGATTTGATTTGATTTAATTTGATTTGTTGATGCGGTGGGCACAGAGGTGCCCTCCACCTCAAGGGAGCTCCCATCAGAAGAGGAGTCGATGTCACTGGTGTCTCCTCCTGTCCCTGTCATGGAGCTCCCTTCGCCCTCCGTCCCACTGGTGCCTTCATACTCCGTGCATTCACCCTCCTGGGCCATGTGGGTTGCAGCTCCCTCCTGCATTGGTGCCAATGCTCCTCCACCAGATGATGCTAAGGCACACAAGGACCGGGTGACAAAACAAAAAGGGGAGGAATGACAGAAGAGACACATGGTCAATGCCTCCAACAACACCACCGTTGGCGGACACAACACACAGGGAGCAGCCCTATGCACTAGGCCATGCACTAACAGTTCAGGGGAAAATCACATGCCCATGGGGGACGGTGCCTATACCCATTTGATGCACACCTGGAACCAACAGGAGCCTGACTAGGTGTAGATGGCCACTACCACTTTTGGGGTTGGAGTGCCACTGAGACTGCCTAAAAATGGATCTACCCTGGCACGTTTGCCGTGGCGTAGGGGAACCCACAGCCCACTTTCCCCACCCAGAAACCTCATAAAGCGTGTAGAGTCAGCTGAATGAGACTGTACTCACCCCCTTGCGGCTGCTGTGATGCCCTCAAGCGCCCATCCAACCCAGGATGTCACCGCCAGTATCCGGTACATCAGGGGGGTCATGGTGCAACGGGCACCCCTTCCACGTTGGGAGGCCATCCCCAGCTGGGCTTCCGCCGTCTTCTTGCTCCAGCGGCGCAGGTCCTCTCATCTTTTGCGGCAGTGGGTGCTCTGTCTATGATAGACCCCCAGGGTCCGCACTTCCTTGGCGATAGCACACCAAATACCCTTCTTCTCGCTGACCTAGAGGAAAAGTGAAGTAAGAATGGATTTTACTCCCCTGTCCGGTTCTTCTTACTCATTGGCCACAACTTCCCACCCTGGCCCAGAAACACATACACTGACCATCCTCACATGCTGGCCTCTGACCACCCCCCTCCTGTATCTTCCATTCACGCCACTCCATACATTCATGTCCCATCCATCATGCTCACAGTGTACTCACCTGTTTGTCTGGAGGACCGTAGAGTAGCGTGTACTGGGGGAGGACCCCAGCCACCGGGTTGTCCAACTCCTCAGCAGTGAAGGCAGGGGCCCTTTCCCCAGGCACTGTAGCCATTGTCGCTTCGAGGCTCAGGTCACAGCAGCACTTGCAGTGTAGGTCCTCTCCTGCTGAAGGTCAGGTATCAAGTGAGTGAACAGATATAAAATGGCGGTCACGTCCGCGCCGGTGCGTACCATCACCGCTGGCGTACATCATCATTGGCTCCTGGAACCCATAGGGGCCAATGATAACCAATGCTGAATTGCGCCGCGGTCTTCGTCCGCCTACTGCGACGCTGCACAACGCCAGCGCTGTTACCTCATTTCCCCTTGTCCCTCCTTACAGGTCAGGCAGCTGCCATTTCAGCGGGCCACATGGCAGGGCAACTAACTGCATCACATCACTTTTGTGCAGGAATATGGACAGACAGTGCAACACACCGATTACATCACAATTGTTCAAAACTCCCTTGTGAAACCTATATGGTGTATGACCCTTTGCTCACCCTTCTCCTCCATAGGGCACGTCCGCTGGGGCAGATGATGAGATGGCGTCATCCTCCGGTATACAGACCCCCGGTGGACCTGTCGACAATGGAAGACAGACACATCATTATCACCTACAGACTTGATCATGCCACAATCCATGAACTGTGTGCCCAGTTGGAGCCAGACCTGATGTCAGCTATCCGCCATCCCACAGGAATCCCCCCTCTAGTGCACGTCCTGTCAGTACTCCATTTCCTGGCCAGTGGATCCTTTCAAACAACAGTGGCCATGGCATTGGGATGTCACAGTCAAGGATCTCTAACGTGTTGTCCAGAGTGTTGTCTGCCCTGCTGAAACACATGCGCAGCTACATCGTTTTCCCTCAGGTGGAGGATTTTCCCACAGTGAAAGGTGACTTCTATGCCCTGGGACATATCTCCAACATCATTGGTGCAATTGATGGTACACATGTGGCATTTGTCCCCCCACGCAGGAATGAACAAGTGTACAGAAACCACAAAAGCTACCATTCCAGGAATGTGCAGATGGTTTGTTTGGCAGACCAGTACATCTCCCATGTGCATGCCAAGTATCCTAGCTCTGTGCATGACGCTTACATTTTGAGGATTAGCAGCATCCCTTATGTGATGGGGCAACTCCAGAGGCACTGTGTGTGGCTAATAGGCGAGCCCAAGTTCCCCACACAGTTTAAATAGGTGTCTGGGTATGGGAGAGTCCCTAAGGGTTGGTGTGTGTCTAACAGTTGTCCCTCTATATTTGCAGGTGACTCTGGTTACCCCAACCTGTCATGGCTACTGACCCCAGTGAGGAATCCCAGGACAAGGGCAGAGGAACGCTACAATGAGGCACATGGGCGAACTAGGAGGATAATAGAGCGGACTTTCGGCCTCCTAGGCTACTGACCCCAGTGAGGAATCCCAGGACAAGGGCAGAGGAACGCTACAATGAGGCACATGGGCGAACTAGGAGGATAATAGAGCGGACTTTCGGCCTCCTGAAGGCCAGGTTCTGGTGCCTCCATTTAACAGGTGGCTCCCTATACTACTCACCGAAGAAAGTGTGCCAGATCATCTTGGCATGCTGTATGTTGCACAACCTGGCTTTGCGATGCCAGGTGCCTTTTCTGCAGGAGGATGGGCACAGGTAAGAGACTGGCACTGCTGCTCTCATATCAGACTACAGTAGGACATTGCATGATTCTGCCTTTTTGCCTCTGTGTATAGTCCCTGACAGTTCACTTTGGCTTTCCATTTCACAGATCTGGGTTCCACTTTCTGCCTTCTGCTATGTTTACTGCTGCCCAACAACTGTCGAACATTGGTATGTGAAAATGAACATTGGCATTGCTATTTTTCTGAGAGGTTGCAATAACACATTTGTGAAAGTACAGACTGATTCCAGATTGATTTGTAATTCAAGGGTGTTTATTTCTGTGCTAATAAGTGGATGGGGCTGTGCAATGGAATGGGGTGATGGTGGAGGAATGTCCATGGTGGAGTTCAGTCTATTGGTATCACAGGTGCATTGTCCAAGGGGGCATAGGAAGTGGAGTAATGGCAGTTCAAGGTTGTCAGGGTGACATAGTGGTACAGAAGGGTGACAATCAGGAGAGTCTTATTTCCTGGTGGGGGTCTTGGCAATGTTCTCTGTCTTGTTCCTGGATCTCATGGACCGTTTGCGGGCTAGTTCTCCTTCTGCAGGGGGTGGGGTGCTGGTGGCCTGTTGGTCCTGTGGCGGGACCTCCTGTCCACTAGCGCCGGCGGAGGTGGAGGGCTATTCATCGTTCAGGCTGGTGTCAGGGGCCCACAGGTGTGCCACTGTGTCCCTCATGGTGTTGGCCATGTCTGCCAGCACCCCTGCAATGGTGACCAGGGTGATGTTAATGGACTTCAAGTCCTCGCTGATCCCAAGGTACTGTTCCTCCTGCAGCCGCTGGGTCTCCTGAAACTTCGCCAGTACTGTGCCCATGGTCTCCTGGTACTGGTGGTATGCTCCCATGATGTTGGAGAGTGCCTTGTGGAGAGTGGGTTCCCTGGGCCTGTCCTCCCCCTGTCGCACAGCAGTCCTCCCAGCTTCCCTGTTATCCTGTGCCTCTATCTCCTGAACCATGTGCCCAGTGCCACTGACCCCAGGTCCCTGATTGTCTTGGATTAGTGGGTTTGCCTGGGGTCCCTGTAGTGGTGGACACACTGCTGATTCACGTGTCCTGAGGACAGAGGGATGGGTCCGCTTGGTGGGTGCTGTGGTGGTGGTTCCTGAGGGGGGAGGTTCAGTGGTGGTTTGTGACACTGGCAGGGGAACCGACTGTCCAGAGGTCCCTGATGGGCCGGGCTGGTGTGCAGAGCTGCTGTCGTCACTGTGGGCCTCTTCTGTGGGGGGGCTGGATATATCTGGCACCTCCTGTCCGGTGACGTTGGAGTTTGTGATAGCATGCAGGTAGGGTGGGGGATATAGTAGTAAAGATATGACTTACCAGAGTCCAGTCCTCCTGCTACTCCTGCGAGGCCCTCAGGATGCATGATCGCCAAGACTTTCTCCTCCCATGTTGTTAGTTGTGGGGGAGGAGGTTGGGGTCCACCGCCAGTCCTTTGAACTGCTACCTGGTGTCTGGATACCACGGAACGCACCTTCTCCCGTAGGTCGTTCCACCTCTTCCTGATATCATCCCGTGTTCTTGGATGCTGTCCCACTGCAGTGACCCTGTCGACAATTCTCTGCCATAGCTCCATCTTCCTTGCAATGGATGTCTGCTGCACCTGTGATCCGAATAGCTGTGGCTCTACCTGGATGAGTTCCTCCACCATGACTCTGAGCTCCTCCTCAGAAAACCTGGGGTGTCTTTCAGGTGCCATAATGTGGTGTGGGTGATGTGTGAGGTGATGTTTGTTGTGCTGTGTGATGTGTTGTGTTGGTGTGTGTTCTTTGAGGTGCTTGGATGTTGTATAAGTGATGGTGTTGTGTGCCTCTGGATGCTGGTGTTGTGTTTGCTATTCTCTCTCTATCTGCTTCTTCCAAAAAATTCATTGTAAGGGGTTGTGGGTAATGTGGGTGTGTGTTTTATAGTGGTGTGAGTGTGTGGGTGTGGTGTGTGTATGTGCATCAAGTGTGTGTATTTTGAATTCTCCAATGTGGTTGTGTTTTGTAAATGTGTGTGTATTTTGAGCGTGGCGGTGTGTACAGCCAATGGATTACCACGGTTGAATGACCGCCGCGTTGATCCGTGGGTCGTGATAGTGTGGGCGTATTCCTGTTGGCGTGATGGTGTAGGTTTTGTTATCGCCAGATTATCACTGACCTTTGGTGTGGCGGACTTGTGTGGGTGTCTGTATTGTGGTGGATTACGAGATGTGGGTCGTAATACCTGTAGCGGATTTCCGCCGCGGCCACGGTATCTTGACGGCCGTCAGCACGGAGGTAAGTGGGATTTACCTCCAAGGTTGTAATGAGGGCCTTTGTGCAGAGCTCCAACTATGGAAATGCCTGATTACACGAAAGTTTCACACTGTTTTGTCATGAACATGATGGTTGTGCTCTTTCTGTTTTGACCAAGTGACATGGAGGAACAAACAGGCCAAGGGCATATTTTTCCACCACATTGGTTCTTGTCACTGCTGTTTTGCTTGGCTGCCTTAAAGCCATGGCCTTTGCTGTGTAAGTATCTGTCAATGTGAAGGCATTGTGATGGGACATTCTTCAACTGTTTATGTCCCACACTCAGTCGAAGTACTCCTGATCAGGTAGAAGACCCAATATTTGTCCAATGCCCATCTTACCCCTTATGAGTTATTGATCCTTGGATCTGCAAATATAACAGTCAATAGGTGTGCGGTCTTAAATCCTGCCACATTAATGCCTGTAAATGCTGATGATTCAGATGATTTTGATGAAATGGAACATGACTGCCTTGATGTCACTGAACTGTGCAGCAAATCCAGACCTGATTTTCAGCATACTCCTTTAGAGGAGAATGACTAAGTTGTCTTTGTTGATTGCTCCTGTTTAAGAGACAGTGGAGGTATTGGGAGACCAGGCTATGCAGTTTGCACCCTCTCAGGAGTGGTCAAAGCCTCATCACTTCAAGGATTAGTTGCTGCCCAAGTAGCCAAATTGATTGCTCTTGCAAGAGCATGCTGCATATCAGAGCAGCTTAAAGTGACAATATTCACATAAAATCAAAATAGATTAGGTGTTGTGCATGATTTTGGGCAGTTATGGCACCAGAGAGGTTACATGACCTCACCTGGATCACCAATGCGAAATGGTGAAATAATTCATGATTTGTGAAATGCTTTACAGTTACCTGAGAAGATTGCAGTTGTCAAGTGTGTGGCTCACCAGAGGTCAAATGACTATGTATAATTGGGCAATGGCTATGCTGACCAGATTGCCACATTTTGTGCACTCCATTGTGTCACCTTCTATGAAGAGTGGAGTAATGAAAGTGACACCAGTGCGACAAATCAACATTTCTTGATGCCAGTGGTTGATACCTGGGATGAAACTAAAAGACTGCAGGGAGAGGCAACAGAGGAAGAACACACAGGTTGGAAAAAACATGATAGTCTCAATGAATTGGCTTACGTTAGACATTCGTTTAGCAAAAGAGGGAGGAGTCTGCTGAGTTTTGAAATGACAAAACTTGCACTTATATACCTAATACCAGGAAGAGGTGGAACGACCTACGGGGGATGGTGTGTTCCATAGCAGCAAGACACCAACTCGCTGTACAGAGGACTGGTGGTGGACCCCCATCTACTCCCCCACAACTAACAACATGGTAGGAGAAAGTCTTGGCAATCATGCATCCTGAGGGCCTGGCAGGAGTAGCAGAAGCCCTGCATGCACCACCAATGCATGGACACCACTCACAGACCTGCATGGACACTTATCACTAAAGTATGCACACTGGAGAGAATCAGCTAGCCCACCACATACCAACATGCACATGTTAAAGCTGCCAGGGCAAATATAACCTAAGAAGGGAACCCACCCATGCACAAAATGTCACACACAGAAACAATAACACTGCATCCCCACAGGTATCCCAGCCAATGTCACCAGAGAAGAGGTGCCAGCACTAGCCAGTCCCCCAAGAGAAGAGGCCCACAGTGATGACGGCGACTCAGCTTGCATGGATCTGGATGACCAACCTGGCCCCTCAGGGTCCTCCGGACAGTCGGTCACCCAGGCACAGTCACACAGCCTCCCCCATCTGGAAACACCACCACAGCACACACCCAGCGTACCCATACCTCTGTCCCCATGACACGTCAATTAACAGTGTGTCCACCACTACAGGGACCCCAGGGCACACCTCACCTCCAAGACAATCAGGGACCTAGGGTCAGTGGCAGTGGGCACACGGTTCAGGCGCCAGAGGCACAGGACAACAGGGAGTCTGGGAGGACTGCTGTGCGCCAGGGGGAAGACAGGCCCAGGGAACTGACTTCCCAGGAGGCACTCACTGAGTTCCTGGGAGCATACCAACATTCTCAGGATATGCTGGGCCAGATTCTGGCCAACGTGCATGAGAACAGGCGGCTGCAGGATGGACAGTACCAGGGGATCAGGGAGGACTTGCAGGCCATTAACACCACCCTGGTCTCCTTTGCAGGGGTGCTGGCAGACATGGCCAACATTATGAGGGAGGCAGCCTCACAACAGCGGGCCCCTGCCACTAGCCAGACAATTGAACAACCTTCCACCTCCGCTGCCGCAAGTGGACAGGAGGCCCCACCACAGGACCAACAGGCCACTAGCACCCCTACCCCCGCAGAAGGAGAACCACCATGCAGATGTTCCCTGTGATCTAGGCAGAAGCCAGAGACTATTGCCAAGACCCCCGCCAGGAAATAAGACTCTCCTGAGTGTTACTCTTGTGTCCCACTCTGTCACCCTGTCCACCTTGAACTGCCATTGCTCCCCTTCCCATGCCTCCTTGGACACTTGTGCTACAAATAGACTCGAACAATACCCTGGACTTTCCAACATCATCTCCACAGCCCATTGCACTGCCCCCTTTTCTTCTTAGCACTGCAATAAACACAATTTGAAAAAATACAAGTATGGAGTATGTCAAATGATTTAAACGACTCCTGGTGGCCCACAGCCCTCGGCAACGCACCGACCCCCACAGACCACGCCCGCAACCTCGGCTTCATCTTGGACCCTCTTCTCACCATGACCAAGCTAGTCAACGCCGTGTCCTCCGCCTGCTTCCTCACCCTCCGCATGCTCCGCAAGATCTTCCGCTGGATCCCCGCCGACACCAGAAAAACCGTGACCCACGCCCTCGTCACGAGCCGCCTGGACTACGGCAACACCCTCTACGCCGGGACCACAGCTAAACTCCAAAATCGCCTGCAACGCATTCAAAACGCCTCGGCCCGCCTCATCCTCGACATACCCCGCAGCAGCCACATCTCCGCACACCTGAGACACCTGCACTGGCTCCCAGTCAGCAAAACGATCACCTTCTGACTTCTCACCCACGCACACAAGGCCCTCCACGACAAGGGACCGGAATACCTCAACAGATGCCTCAGCTTCTACGTCCCCACCCGCCTCCTCCGCTCCTCTGGCCTCGCACTCGCTGCTGTCCCTCGCATCCGCCGCTCCACGGCGGGTGGGAGATCTTTCTCCTTCCTGGCGGCCAAGACCTGGAACTCCCTCCCCACCAGCCTCAGGATCACCCAGGACCACTCCGCTTTCCGGAGACTCCTAAAGACCTGGCTGTTCGAGCAGCGATAACCCCCCCCCCTTTTCCCCTAGCGCCTTGAGACCCGCACGGGTGAGTAGCGCGCTTTATAAATGTTAATGATTTGATTTGATTTGAAGTATGTATTTGTTTTACAAGGTTCAAACATTGCAATTCAACTGTACAGTAATGTGCACATAGGAGAGACCTGTAGTTGGCTGCAGTGAACACACTAGGAGTGATAGTGGGGCGCCAACATCTGCAAAAAGAGTTACCAAATGGTACAGTGAGTGGGCATGGAAATGGGAAATCACAGCCTGCCAGTGACAATCTCAAACAATAAAATGACAATGAAATGTGAAGTACCACTGTCTTACCTGTGTGTCATTGGAAATAATGTCGAATCACTGCAGTTCTGTTGTCCTCGACCTTATCCTCTGCCCCCTCATTTTCACTGTCCACAGGGTCCACTGCTGCCACACGGCCATCTCCAGCCTCCTCATCCTGCAGAAAAGGCACATGGCGCCTCAAGGCAAGGTTATACAACATGCAGCATGTCACGATTATCTGGCAGACCTTCTTGGGTGAGTAACACAGGGATCCACCTGTTAGATGGAGGCACCGAAACCTGGCCTTCAGAAGGCCAAAGGTACATTCAATGATCCTTCTTGTTCGCCCATGTGTCTCATTGTAACATTCCTCTGCCCTTGTCCTGGGATTCCTCACAAGGGTCAGTAGCCATGATAGGTTGGGGTAACCAGAGTCACCTGCAAATATCGAGGAACAACATTTAGCCACACATCATCCCTTCTGGCCCACACCATACCCATACACCAACATCCACTGGGTGGGAACCAGGGCTCACCTATTAGCTACACACGGTGCCTCTGTAGTTGGGCCATCACATTTGGGATGCTGCTATTCTTAAGGAAAAAGGCATCATGCACAGACCCAGGATACTTCGCATTGATCTGGGAGATGTACTGGTCCCCCAGGCACACCATCTGGACATTCATTGTTTGAAAACTCTTTCGATTTCTGTAGACCTGTTCATTATGCTGGGGGGGGACAAATGCAATATGTATTCCATCAATTGCACCAATTATGTTGGGGATAGAAGTCAGCCTTCACTGTGGCCAAATCATCCACTTGGGGGAAAACAATGTAGCTGCACATGTGTTTAACCAGGGCTGACAACACTATTGAGAACATTGGCTGTGACATTCCTGCTGCCAAGCCCACTGTCACTTGGAAAGAACCATTTGCCAGGAAATGGAGCAGAGATAGGACTTGCACAAGAGGGGGTATCCCAGTGGGGTTATGGATACCA
This sequence comes from Pleurodeles waltl, assembly GCF_031143425.1. Classification (NCBI taxonomy): domain Eukaryota; kingdom Metazoa; phylum Chordata; class Amphibia; order Caudata; family Salamandridae; genus Pleurodeles; species Pleurodeles waltl. The sequence continues at coordinate 526,215,178 of NC_090442.1, forward strand.
GCTATCAGGTCAGGCTCCATTTGGGCCCACAGCTCCATGATTGTGGCCCTGTCAAGTCTGTAGGTGAGGATAATGTGCCTGTCCTCCACTGTTGCCAAGTCTACCAGGGGTCTGTAATCGGGGGTATGTCTACATCTCCTATTCATCCACAGCGGTTGCAATCTAGGGGACAAAAGAGTGAGGAGCCGGTCATAAACTGCACATTGTAGCCACAACAGTACAATGCATGATGTTATTTTGAAATGTATATGTGGCATTTGTCCAGATTGTACAGTTGTGAACTGTGACGCAGTTGTAATCCAGGGCCTGCCCCCCCTCCTGAAATGGCGTCCGCCTGTCCTATGTGGATGGACAGGTGGAAGTGAGGTAATTCCGCTGACGTTGTGCGCTGTTGCGGGAGGTGGTCGGGAACCACTGTGCAACGCCTCATAGGATAATATTGGCCCCTATGGGATATAGTGGCCGTTGGTGATGTACCCCGGCGGTGACAGTATGCACAGCCGCGAACGTCACCGCCATTTTCTATCTGTTCACTCACTTGCTACCTGATCTTCAAAAGGAAAGGACCTACACTGCAGGTGCTGCTGTGACCTGTGTCTGCAACCTACCATGGCTCGTGTGACTGGGGAAAGAGCCCTTGCCTTCAACTCGGCAGAGTTGGAGAAACTGGTGGATGGGTTCCTACCAAGTATGGACTCCTGTATGGGCCTCCAGACCAACAGGTGAGTACACTGTGAGCACTATGCATGGGGCATGAATGCATGGAGTGGTGTGTGTGAAGGCCTCGTGTGGAGGAGTTGGTAGATGTCCCCTGGGCAATGTGCAGCTTGTGTGCTAGGCCATGTCTGTGCAAATGAGGATGGAAAAGGGTATGGTGGGCCATGAGTGTAACAGGCAGGACGGTCTAAGTAATACCTTTCCCTGTGTGTATTTTTTCTGCAGGTCAGCAACCATCAAAAGAAGGGTATATGGCGTGCCATCACCAATGACGTGTGGACCCTGGGGGTCTATGGCAGGCGGAGCACCCACTGTCAGAAACGGTGGGAGAACCTGAGACACTGGGCACGTAAGACGGCAGAGGCCCAGCTGGGGATGGCCCCCCAATGAAGGAGGGGTGCCCATCGAACCCTGACCCCCCTGATGGCCCGCATACTGGTGGTGGCGTATCCGGAGTTGGATGGGCACTTGAGGGCATCACAGCAGCCACAAGGAGGTGAGTACATTGTCCATCATTACAACTTATGCATGGTGGGGTGTATCCTGGTGGGGGATGTGTGTCTGTCGGTGCCCCTAGGCCAGGCCTGACATCACAGAGTAGGTCCCATGTTGGACAGGGTTCAGATGTGCTATTCATCCTACCTAGCTAGTAGGCATCCACTACTGGGCAGGGCTGTGTGGGTCCCAGGTATGCTGCAGTTGGCGGTATGTGTCCCTCCCCAGGCCCTGGTGACTAGCATTGTTACTGGTAGTGCGCTGCATAGTGCGTAGGGCTGTTCCCTGTGTGTGAGTGTGCTGTGTATGCCAAAGGTGGTGTTGGTGCAGCCATTGACCAAGCGTTTCCTTTGTCTCTTCTCCCCCTTTTTGTTTTGTCTTTATGTGCATTAGCATCATCTGGCGGAGGAGCAGAGGCACCGGTGACGGAGGGAGCTGCTTCCCACAGGACCCAGGAGGCAGAGTCCAGCGACGGTGAGGGCACCAGTGGGGCGGAGGGTGAGGGGAGTACCACAGCAGAGACTGGAGGGGACAGTTCGGACACAGATACCTCCTCCATTGCAAGCTCCCTGGTGGTGGTGGACACCTCTGTGACCATCCCAGCTACAGGTACAGCCGCCACCCCGTACCAGCACCGCCCTCCCAACAGCCCCTCAGCGAGTTGCCCGTGCCCGCTCACCCAGGAGGGTGGGCATCTACTTCGCCCCAGGCATCTCCGGCCCTGCCCCAGTTAGCCCTGAGTGAGGAGGCTACTGACCTCCTGAGATCTATCTCTGTTGGGCAGTCAACCATTGTGAATGCCATCCAGGGGCTGGCAGCCCAAATGCAAGAAACCAATGCATTTGTGGAGGGCATTCACACTGGCTTGGCGGCCACCCAGAGATCAATCCAGGCTCTGGCTTCCTCTCTGATGGCAGCCATTGTCCCTGTTTCCACCTTCCACCCTCCAACTCCCTCTACCCAATCCCATTCCCCTCAAATCCAACTTATCCCAAGCACACAGGCAGACCAGCATGCACACAAAACAACACACAAGAGTGTTTCAGGCAAACACAAGCACTTCACTTCATCCCACAGGCACTCACACAAACACCATCAAGATGCAAGAATACCAACATCCACTGCCTCTACTGTGTCCCCCTCCTCCTACACCTCTCTCGCAGTTTTGTCTACACTCACACCTGCATTCACTACATCCTCATCCACTACCTCCATCACCACCAACAACACACCCCTTACTGGCAGACACCACCCCGAAACTCCGCTGCGCGGCTCTGCGGCGCTTTATGCGCACCACTTGTCATCCCCTCTTGTTCCAAAGGTGACCATCAGCGTCGTCTGCCCTGTGGCAAAGCTCATAGAGCTGCAGGTTCAGGACATTGGTGAACAAGATGCACTTATCAGTGCTACTCTATGAAGGGACAGCAATTCTCATGTTTTTAGAGGCAGCAGCCGCCTTGGGGTTTGGCAGGCCTATAAAGTCCAGCCACACCCAGGCACGTTGCTCACTATTTTGAAGACTTCGATGCAGCCAGACCTCTTGGGGGTTTCTCTGGAGAAGAACAGAGTTCCTGAATGGCAGAGTGTCCTCCAACCAAAGTATCCTTGTTCCCATGGTGCATTCTAAAACGAGTAGGTCGTACTCGTAGCGGTAAGGCCTTGCTGAATCCAAGTTTGGAGGAAGTAATTACTTCCAAAAGATAAAGCGCCCCTTAGCATAACGAGCAGAGCATTTCCAGTTTCTAGAGTGCAGCGACCTTGGCGCAACGATCAAAGGCATTTTAGATCACAGATGTAAAGCGCTCTTTTGCACAACAATTCAAAACATTTTGTTCACAGATGTAAAGCGCTCTTGGCACAGCAATTAAAGCGCTTCAGTTCACAGAGATAACGCGCTCTTGGCACGACAATTCAGGCACTTCAGTTCATAGAGGTAAAGCGATCTTGGCACGACAATCAAGGCGCTTCAGTTCATAGATGTAAAGCGCTCTTGGCACGACAATTTGAGCGCTTCAGTTCACAGATGTAAAGCACTCTTGGCACAACAATTCAAGCGCTTCAGTTCACAGATGTAAAGCGCTCTTGGCATAGCAATTCAAGTGCTTCAGTCCTTAGGTTTAAAGCGCTCTTGGCATGACAATCAAAGCACTTCAATTCACAGGAGTAAAATGTTCTTGGCACAACAATCTAAGTGATTCAGGCTACTTGAGTAAAAGTGCTTCCTGGTGTTATTAAGTAAAGCGCTTCAATTCACAGGAGTAAAAGGTTCTTGGCACAACAATCTAAGTGATTCAGGCTACTTGAGTAAAAGTGCTTCCTGGTGTTATTAAGTAAAGCGCGTCAAGTTCAATGAGTAAAACTTTTTGGCATTTATTGTTGTGAATGTGAAAGCATTTCGTGAGTTAAGCAAATCATAGTTTTCATTGTTCTTTGAAAAGCTTAAGATGTGAAAAGCATATTTAATTCTTTGAGATTTTCTAGGTCATGATCAAAGTTTTATGTTGTGAATTAAGAGATGTTACAGGATTGATATTCTGAGTGTAATCATAGTCCAAAGCTCTTGCCATCTCTTGTTTCTGAGGTCGTAGTTTATTCTTGTTCCATGTTTCAAAGAAGGGGCTTTGCCCTCATTTCAGAAGGGGTCTCCATCTGATATCTCGGAGAAGCATTTTGTCAAGAGTCTATTGATAAGTTGCATTTTTATGAATGAATAAATGCATTGTTGTTTTAATCTTTTTACTTTTCAGATCTCGCTCTCTGCTGTTCCCTACCCTAATTCCCTTCCCCCCGACTGGCTTCACCATAACTCTGTGCTATAATAGCTTTCTGAGTTGGTAACACCAGAAGATGGGCCTTTTGTTCAGCGACGTGCAGATCCCAAGGAAAGGACACTGTGACACTTCCCGGCCCAATGTCCCTAAAAGGTTTTTCCTCTCCACCATTGTCTTCTTCTCTACCCCTCCCTCGTCCTTCACATCTGGCCAGGGTGGGTAAAATCGCAGCAAGCACCTCAGCCACCCAGTCCACAGGCCCATCAGTGTCCACAGCAACTTGCGGTGGTAAAGGATCCAGGCCACCAGCCAGCCTCACAGAGAGGCTGCCTGCCCGAAGTGCTGCCTGGAAGGGCAAGGAGCCATCCCCAGCTGCTGCCAGGAAGGGCAAGGGGCCTGTACCAGCAGGCAGGAAGGAGAGACAAGTGGGGTCTTGGACTTTGTAATGTGGCCCTATGGCCCACGCACCTTGAGGACTGGGCAGTGTCCCTTGATTTGTACATATGTGTTTACTTTTAGATTGGATGTACATATTTTTGATGTATTTATATTATTACACTCACTTTCATCTATTTGTGTTGTCCTTGCATTATTCCTGAGTGGTACGGGGAATTTAATTTTTATTATTGCATCCAATTGTGTTTATGGTATTGTGTGTGTGTGTGTGTGTGTGTGTGTTGTGCGTGTGTGTGTCACTCTCTTTTTCCTCCACCCCTCCCCTGTGTGCTAGGCAGCTGTACTGATTTTTCTTTTGCACCCCTATGTGAAGACATGCCTGCATTTACGGTCTCTCATAAGTGGATGTGTTCATGGTAAATACTCATACACGTTACTGCCACAGTGTAGTATTGTATTATAGTATCAAGGACAGGATATTGTGCACAAGCAAGAAATGAATGCTCACGATAATGGCACATTTCTGCCTGGCCTTGTGAAAAGGAATTGTTTTTCAATAACTTAGGGCCAGATGTAGCAACTTTGCAAATTGCGAATTGCAATTTGCGAGTCCGAGCGACTCGCAAATTGCAACTCGCAATTTGCAATGCAAAACGGTGTCTCAGACACCGTCTGCGAGTCGCTATGGGGTCGCAAAGACCCACCTCATTAATATTAATGAGGTGGGTCGCATTTTGCGACCCCATAGCGACTATGGGCACTCACGGGTATGGAGGCCTGCTGGGACCAGCAGACCTCCATGTCCGTGACTGCTTTGAAATAAAGCAGTTTTTTCTTTTTTTTTCAAGTCTAGCCCGTTTTCCTTAAAGGAAAACGAGCTGCACTTAAAAAAAAAAACGAAACCTTTAGTTTTGGATTTTTTCAGGGCAGGTAGTGGTCCCTTGGACCACTGCCTACTCTGAAAAAATATTGGTGGGTCCACTCACAAAGGGGAAGGGGTCCCATGGGGACCCCTTCCAATATGCGAGTGGGTTACCATCCACTTCAAGTGGATGGTAACTGCGACTCCATGGAGTTGCATACCACTGCAAGTCGCAAATAGGAAGGGAACACCCCTTCCTATTTGCGACTCTGAAATGCATTTTACGAGTCGGTCCCGACTCGCAAAATGCATTTCTGCATAGCTAACTCTGGTTTGCGACTCGCAAACGGCGATTTTTGCCGTTTGCGAGTCGCAAACTGGTTGCTACATCTGGCCCTTAATCTTTTAAAATCAAGTCATCCTTTCGGCTATGCTGATCCTTTTTCGCAGAGAAATTCCACCAGACATTTAGGACCTCACTACGAACTTGGTGGTCTCATGATTGCCAGGTTCGCGGATGGCGGCTGGACAGAGGCCAATGCAGCGGTCTGAGCACCATATTACGACCATGCCGGTTGTGGAACGGTTGGACCGCCAGCACCGCCAGGATTAGTCGTCCTGGCGGGCAAGCAGCGCTGCCCTAGGGAGTACGACTTTGTTCTTCGCCAGCGAATTCATGATCGTAACAGCATCATGAAAAGGCAGGCAGAGAACAGGTGCAGGGGGCCCAAGGGGGCCTTTGCATTGCCCATGCACTTGGCATGGGCAGTGTAGGGGTCCCCATGGCCAGCACCGTCCCAATGTTCACTGTCTGCTGAACATTGCAAGGGTGCTGGTGCACCATGCATCCTACAGCATTGTCGCCCGCTCGTTAACGAGACAGAGACAATGCTATAGGGTGTTTCCCACTAGGCCGGCAGGAGTAAACTCAGGTTTCCACCTGCCGACCTCGCAGGAAACTCGTAATGGGCCTGACAGGGAGGTAGCCAGAATGGCGGCAACCTCCCTGTTGGAATTTTGGTGGACGGGTAAAACCGTCCACCAAAATCATAATCAGGCCCTTAATTTGCTTCTCATTTGCAGCTGAAACCCATGCAAGCAATTTGCTGTGGACTGAAAGAATTTATTTTATCCCCTCAACAGTATAATATGTTCAATGCTTTATTGGTTGTAGAAATATTTCTGAAAGAAAAAACAAGTTTACCTGTTCTTTAGTCACATTATTTTGGTGAATGTATGCTGCTAACAGCTACCTTATTAATGATGTAATTGTCTAAAAGACTTTGATCTCTATAATAAACACTGCCAAGCTATTTACAAACCTTTGACCTTGACATTAACAGTATCATACCTTTAGATGCTTGGCAAGTATTATTCAGTCTATCCAATGGCTTCTAAGATATGTTATCAAAAGGAATTCTAGGAACCATTTGCATAACAAATTCTATTAAGACCCATTCCCACATAGAATCCTTATTGAATATTATTTTTTTATACTTTAAGTTTCAACAGATTGACACGCTAACCAATAATGATGAGTATAGCAAAACAGAACACAAGGTCTAAGTCAAGCTCCTCCTTCCACTTATCTGGAACTGGTCCTCTGACCAGTGTAGGCCCTTCCGTACCTGGCCATGCACCTCGAGTATCCTGCCTTGTTTCCTCAGCTGTATCTGCTGTCTCTCCTCTCACACTCTCAAGTGCCCAGTTTTGCTTCTCGCTCTTCCTGTGCCCTCTTTAGTTTAGGCCCCCTCTCTCTCCTTTTGCCCCTTTCTTCACTTCTTTGCATGCCACTCTTAGGCTTCCCCTCAGCACCTTTTTCACTAATCATATTTTTCAGCTTCTGTTTGCCCTTTTAGTGCTATGTGTGCCACTTTTCTCGTGCCAGGCTTTAACCTTTTGCTCTTCCCCAGCCTTCTTTCACTCAATACTTTTGCTCTTTCTGTGCTTCTTTTGTTCTCCTTTTGCTGCCTTTCAGGCCCCCTCATCCCCACACTCCCCTCCTGCCTCCTACCTCTCCTTACTTGTGTTGTGTTGCAATGCCCACACCCAAAGGACCACACAAGAGACTAGTAGGGATGTAGTTTTCTTTATTTCATTTTACCAAACAAGTAGGTGTGCTAACAGGCACGTCTGTCCCTATGAGGTGCTGGCCAGTTGTCCCGGCACTCCGCCTCCCTCTGGAACGCCTCTCAGTCCCTAGTGACTGGATGTGGTGTCCAGTGACCACACATACACCTGGTATACGTGTGGGTCTAGTGCCCCATGTGCTCATCGTGCTGACAGCTCGCTTCCTGTTCTTTTCTTTCTTCCTCCATCTAATCTATCCCTCCAATGTCTTCTACCTGCCCTCTGTAGCCCCACCCACCGCCCCATGATCCTCCTCCTCCCAAAACCTACTTATTGGTGCCGCTTCATGACCCTATTGAGCAGGTGCCTAGGCCCAGCTTCCTCTCCCACTTACCTGGAGCTGGTCCTCCAGCAAGTCTAGACTCTTCCAGATCTTACTGTGTGCCTTGAGGCTCCTGCTGCCTCAGCTATATCCGCGCTCTCTCACTTGTGCTCTCCTCTCACACTCTCTCATGTGCCCACTTCTGCTTTTCTCTCCTCCTGTGACCTCTCTATTTAGGGCCCTCTTTCTCTCATCACATCTCTTTTTCACCTCCTTGGGTGCCTCTCTTAGGCTTCTTCCTTTTGTGCCATTTCCACTGTTCCCACTTTTCAGCCTCTTTTTTTCCTCTTTCTCTGCCTATGTTTGCCCTCTTTGTGTGCCGCTTTTCTATTGCCATGCCCTAATTTTTCTTTCTTTCACAGCCTTTGTTCTTTCTATACTTTTGCTCTTATTTGGTCTCTTTTGTTTTCCTTGAGCAGCCTTTCATGACCCCTCAACCCCACCACCTGCCTCCTGCCTCCCACCTCCCACCTCCCCTCACTCCTTACCTGCTTCCCACTTCTTTGTTCTCACATGTTTTCTCTTTAGCAACAGTGTCTTCTTCCCTCCTCTGTAACTCACCCACCACACTCCTCCTGCCTTACATGATCTTCCTAATTGTGGATGCTGCACAACTGTATGGCGGTGTGCTGCTGGCATGCCAAAGACACACCTGTCCACACCCGGACCATGCCTAGTGCGATGACCCCTAGTCCAATCAACCCGCCACTATTCAGCAGCTACCCTACGCTCACTAGGCCTAGGACCCCAATCCACCTCCTGCTTCAGCACAGCATGGTAGGAGCGCTCTCATGCTTCCACTGCTGCTACACTTGCAACATAATGCTCAAACTTCTACTCCAAACTCCTACACCTATGCCACTCTCTCACCAAACGACACACAACACTTAGACCCTCAGCAAATACTCGCATGCATGCTTCTCAACCTCCGCTCCCTCATGAAAAAGCACAATCACAATCTGCAACTTCCTCAACAACAGTGCACCTGACCTCCTCTTCCTGACTGAAAGCTCAATGAACCCTACTTTATCTTCCGACATCAATGCAGCCATCCCAGCAGAATACAAGATTGCAGACAAGGCGTGCCTTTACAAACCTGAAGGTAGATTTGCTGTCATATACAAAGACACCATCAAATGTGTAACAACCACAGACCCTTACACTGGCTTCTTAGAACACATGGACATCAGCCTACAAACAAACAGCTCCACCCTGAAGGGCACCTGAGCATACAGACAACCCGGGCCACGATACAACTTCAGCAGTCTCATCTCAGTCTTCATTGGCCCCATCGCTATCAACTCTATAGACTTTATACTTCTCTGCTACTTCAATCTGCACCTGAAAGTCCTCACAACCACTGCTCCACTGACCTCCTAAAGGGTATGCACAACAAAGGGCTTTACCAGCTCATCACGGACTTAGTGCACATCATAGGAGACACTCTAGATGCATTCTTCACCTCTGGCAGCAACATTAAAAACAACTCTACCTCACCAATCACATGGACTGACCACTCCATCATTCATTTCAAAATCTCCACTCTGCAAGCCAAGTCACCCACCAGCATCAACCTGCCTATCTGAAACTGGATCAGACTAATAGAAATTGACTGTCACAGTGCACTTCAAACAGACCCACCCAGCATCATCGACACCCTGGTCAAGGCTATCGCCAACTTCAACCAGTAGATCACGAACTGTGCAGATCTACCAACTAGGCTGTACTCAGGCTCTACCACCAACTTCTAAGAGACACAAAGAGAAGATTCCTCATGGATCAGATTGAAACTAGCTCCAAGAACTGCAAAGATATTTTTATCACCCTGAAGAAGAAGCAACAGCCAACTCCATCACTCCTTCTCAGGAACTCTGTGACAGCCTCTCAAACTTCTTTCACAGCAAAGTCAAAAAGATCTACAATAACTTAAGAAAACAAGTAAACCCCAAGGATCCCATCACCAACTTGCCTAACATCTACCTGGACTCCTACGTAATCAACTGGAGAACACACACCAACGAAGACACCATGACAATCATGAAAACTGTCTAATTCGGAGCCCCAAAAGAACCCTGTCCACATAGCTCTAGCTTAGAAGGACTTCTGATCAGGAAATACCTTACACACATCATCAACTCCTCTATTGAATTCGCCATCTTCCTCGAAGACTGGAAACACGCAGCAGTCACAGTCTTCCTCAAGAAACCTTCAGCTGATCCCAGCGACATGAGCCACTTCCGCCCTATTTCCCTGCTTCTGTGCTCAGCCAAAGTGATAGCAAAGTCAATTAACCAACAACTCACCAACCACCTGGAACTCCACAACATACTTGACCACACTCAGCCTGGTTCTCTAAACAACTAAAGCACAGAAACAGCACTCATCGCTGCCACAGATAAGATCCTCACCTTACTGGGGTATTGAGAAACCACCACCCTCATAGTGCTGGACCTCTCTGTTGCACTCAACACCATGCCTCACTCCAGCCTCATCAAAAGACTACACAAAAAGTGCATCCAAGGACCAGCCATCAAATGGATATGCTTCTTCCTCACAGGAAGAACACAGAGAGTCTGACTCACAACCTACACATTAGAGCCCAAAGACTTGATCTGTGGAGTTGATTTGATTTTAATTTATAAAGCGTGATGTAGGCCTGAAAGCGTCTCAGTACTATACTTCAGCAGCAGGTCCTCAAAATAGCATGCCAGAGTAGAATGTAACTGGGAAGGATGAAAAGCCAAGTTTTAAGCTGTTTTTGAACGTTCTGCAGGTTAGGTTGGCATCTCAGCTGCTCAGGCATAGAGTTCCAAAGTTTTGAAGTGTGATACACAAAACCTCTGACGCCCAAGAGGCCTTGTGGATCCTTGGTATAGCTACTTTCTTTTCAGCTGCAGAATGCAGGTCCCTTTTAAATGAATACCAGTAAAATATTTTCTTCAGATATTCAGGGCCTGTCAAGTAAAGAACTTTATGGGAAATGCAGAGGACTTTAAAGGCTACCCTTTTCTTAACAGGGAGCAAATGAAGATCAATTAGAGTAGTCAAGACTGAGTCATACTCCTTAATATTTCAGATCAGCCTGCCGCTGCATTCTGAATTCTCTGCAATTTTTTAAACAGCCCTTGCTGCATGTCCAAATAAAAAGTGTTACAATAATCCAAATGCAGAAAAAATCAAAGAGATACAAACAGTCTTCCTAAGATTGAGATGAATAAAATGAAGGATCTTCTTTAGAATTTTTAACACATAGAAGCATGATGACATAAATTGCTTTGGCTGATCCAAAGAAGAAAGTTTGGAATCAAAAATAATTCCCAGGTTTCTTACTGATAGAACAGGAGTGGGCAAAAAGACCAGATCTTGAGGCCACCATGCTTTGTCCCAGAAGGTTGTATACTTGCCAATGATCAACACCTCAGCTTTATTAGAATTAAGCTTCAGACAATGTGTGTTCATCCAGTTCACTATGACTCTCATGCAGTTGTTGAAACACTCTGTTACTTCCACAATGTTGTTGGTAACAGAAACCACTATTTGGATATTTTGGGTATTGTCACATAGGATATAGTGGAAAAGCCATAGGATCTAATAAATTTAGCAAAAGGAGCCAGGTAGAGATTGAATAAGGTGGGGCCTAATGATAATTCCTGTGGGACACCACACGCAAAGTGACGGATGCAGATGTAAACTCTCCTAAGGTAAGTGGTTGTTTCCTATCATCAAGGAAAGAGCAAAGAAGATCAACAGCTGCCCCTCCAATTCTTACTTCAGTCATCCAATGTTTTAACAATGAGTGTCTAACAGTGTCAAAGGCTGAAACCAGGTCTAAAAGCACCACTGTAGCCTTTCCACCTTTATCAATTGCATCACAAATCTCCTCCATGGCTACCACCAAGGCTGACTCCATGGTATTGACTTTCCTGAACCCAAACTGGGCTTCATCCAAGATCTTATTTTGTTCCATAAAGTCTGAGATCGCTAAATTTAAGTGTCTCTCTGCAATTTTAGCTGTAAAAGGCAGTCGCAAAATTGGGCGATATTTCTTCTCTTCTTAAGAATTTAAAGAAGCTTTTTGTAGTAGCAAGAAATGTGATGCTTCTTTCCATTTCTAGGGAAAGATTCCCCAAAGTTCATCACTCAGCCCAACCCTGTTCAACATTTACATGACAACACTCACAGATGTCATTAGAGCACATTACATCTCAATCATTCCCTATGCTGATGACACCCTGCTCATCCTATCAATATCCAAGAAATCCATCACCACCAGAATCAACTTTACTGAATGCTTGATCCACATACCAGAGTGGATGAAAATCAACTGCCTAAAACTCAACTCTGACAAGACAGAAGTGCTGATCTTCAGAAACAGGAATTTTCCCTGGGTCTCCTCTTGGTGGCTGTCAGAGCTTGGTCCCACACCAACACCCACCAACCACGCAAGAAACCTGTGAATCATCTTAGATGAAAAACTCCACATGGCAACAAAGTCAGCTCCTATTGCTTTCATACACTCTGTACCCTCAGAAAAATCTTTAAATGGATCCCCCGAAAAACCAGACGTGCCATCACAAGCAGACCAGGCTATGGCAATGTGTTCTACATCTGAATCTTCAACTACCTCCTCCATTGACTTCAGACCATCCAGAAGACCATAAAAAGACTCATCCTAGACCTCCTAGGTCACAGCCACATCACACCATACCTTAGCGAACTTCACTGGCTGCCAATGCTCAAATGCTGCTATTTCAAATACTTCATATGCATACAGGACACTGCACAAATTAAGGCCAGCATACAGCAGCCACCAGACACCTGCGCTCAGCCTCACTCTATCTCTCATACACACCCCGTATCCAAAGAAGCGGAAAGAAGGCCAGGCCTTCTCCTACATCTCACTCAAAACATTGAACGGCCTCCCTCTATGGGCTTCCATGTCACTTGTTGAATTCCGCAAGAGGCTGAAGATATGGCTCTTCAATTAACCCCCACAGACTCTCGTACCTATATACCTGCTTGATTGCCTGGATAACTGGCATCTGCTGCATAGTTGTATTTGTGCTTCCCCAGCACTTCGTCTGTCCAACAAAAGTGCTCTAGCCATGAGTGACCGGATCTAAGCCAGAACATCTTTTATGGAGGCAAGACGGGATGAGCAAGGTGGAAGGGATTCGTTTTCCCACTCGAGAACACATCCTTCCATTACATTAGCAGCCAGGCTCAAGTCTGTGCATGATACAGGGACTCAGCCTCTGGTTAGTGATGCATAGTGCATCACTAACTAGAAGTTTTAATTGGGTATAATGGACCGTATGGAGAAATTTATAGTGTGAGCCTATGTCTTTCATCCATTGAAATAGCAGCATGCTTCTATGAGCAACAAAACAACCACTGGTCATCAGTTACATCCCAGATCTTTTCTTATTTGCAGGGACTACGCCTAGGTCTTCAGTGTTCATAATAGTATGTATATCCACAGCACCAAGAAGCGAGAGGCAGATTTATTTTAAAAGAAAAGTACTCAGACTGCAGCATATTTCTATCCTTGAAGTACCAAAATTGTTGTGACATTGTCAACCCAACTGCCTTAAATTGATCCAATGTCAAAAAGCCACCTTCAAGAAAATGATCTTTCATTGTTCTCAGTCCTAGGGTTCGCAGCTGTCTATATGCATTGGGCTCAGAAACTACTGGGAGCATCCAATTGTTCCTCAATGGCAATTACATTATTTATTTACAGCTGCCTATAGGTGCCAGATCCAATGAATGTAAGCTACTGTATTCACTTGTGTTCCTGGCCTTCATATCGGGTCAGCTAGCACCGCTGCAAATGAAATGGGTCAAGTCACGTCTTGGAGTCGAATAGTACCAGTTTGAAGTATATGTACCTGGGGAGTGTTGAAATATATTGCTGAGCCAGGGGCTATGAACCCCACTTTGGAGAAGTACCTTTTTAATCAGTGCAATTTGCCTCACCATGGAGACAGGCAACATAGTTCATACATCTACCTGATTTTGATTCAGAACTATTACAGCCCATAATTATCAGAGATCTGTTTGCATGTTATGGTGTATCTATATGCCGAGGTAGTGTACGAACGTGCTTCACCACTGAAGAGGCAAATCAAGTGTGCAGTGGGTCATCTCTGGTGTGCTTCCATTCATGCTGACAATGGGTCACAGGTATTAAATACAACAGGGATATCCACTTTAATAGATCCTCACCTAATCTCATCCTCCAGAGCACTCCAAATATGTAGCGTTATTCAAAAAAGTTGAATGCCTTTTCAGTGTCTAAAAACACTGCTTCTGCTGAGAGATCAAGTTGCATCTGGTGCAAAACAGAAAAAACAGCTCATGAATTGTGATGGGTCAAGTGCCCCAGGATTAATAGCACCCGGTCTGAGAGTAGAAGGCCTGGTAGCCGAGGGGAAAGCCCTCTTGTACCATTGTCAGAATTTCGGTATCAGGGCTGAATAAAGCAAAAGGCATATCTGAAGAACATTGAAACATTTTTTCCAGTCTCAGCATGGGTATTTGTAGGAAAATGGATTATCAGTAGGTGGAGGTATGCACCTTCAGCTAGTAATAGCAAAACAATCACTAATAAGGTCCAGTCAAGTCTCAGTGAATTAATCCTTGCTCAGCCCTGGGTAGCTTGTCATCAAGCAGCCAGGCTTAACCTAGGAGGCAGGCAAGTGTAAAGCATTTAATATCACCAAAACAGTAAATAAGTAAAAGACACAACACAACACAAATCCAACTTCAATTTATAAGAATAGAGAATATTTTCATCTTTAAAATGACACCAAAACACAAAAATCCAATGTAGGGAACTGAAGATATGAATTTTCAAATACAAAATTAAACAAATTGCATTATAATGTCAAAAACCATAAAGTGTGACTCCCAGCTACCTGGTCACACTGGACCGGGAAAAGGTCAAAGTTTTAGGCTGACCACGAATGACTAAGAGTAGGATAGGGTGTACTCTAGGTCCCTGTCTAGATTTAGCCTTCGCACTTAGGCACTCCTCAGGTTCCTTGGATCCGGAGCTGGCTTTGAAGATGGTGGCCTGCTGCGGTGCTGTGCTTCGGTGAGCCCTGGATGTCTTTGACATTGACAGCAAGGAGCTCTGGAGCTTTCAGCAGAACAAACCAGAACGGTCAGGCTGGATTGCGGTTCGATGCCGGCAGCTTGACTCTCGATGTCTAGTTGGTCTTCTTCTGGAGCTTTTACCAAAACTCTGCCAAAAGTTCCCAAACTTTCAGAACTTTATTTGAGTGGTTTTATTTGTGTTGAAAGGTGTCCAACAGCACCAGCCATGGGTTTAGCACATCTGGTTTGCCTCTAGAGGTCTGGGACTCAATCTCCCAAAAAGCACTTGATCAGTCCAGGAAAATCCAGTTGTAGCTGGTCAGCTGGAGTAGTCCTCTCTTTGGATGTTGCAGGTGGCTTCTCCCAGCACTTGTCTACCGTTACTGATCAGAGAGCCCACTCCTTTTTCTAGCAGGCTTAGTCCTTTCTTTGTGGAGCCTTGAGAGTGCAGCAGGTGCAAGCCTTCTTTAATGCAGCTGAAGGGTCCAGCAGGGCAGTCCTTCTTCTTCCGATGTTCCAGGCAGTGATCTGAGGAGCTCTTGTAGCTCTGCCATATTTATTCTTCATTCTGGGCTGGCAGAAGGGGGGTACTTCAACCAATGAGGGTCAAGTTACTCCCTCTGCAATGCCTATTTTCTGCAAAGTGTAGCATATTTGCGACCCACAATGTAATGTTCCCACAAAGTTCAAAATGGAGAAATTAGCTCCTTGGATTATGTGCCTGTATAACCCAACCCAGAGGTGTGGCTAACATCTGATTACACATTCCTTCTAGCCTCTAGCCTATCCCCAGCCAGCCAGGGCTCTTAGCTGGCTGGGGATAAAGGAAGTGGGGGCTGGCTTGGGTCCTGTGACCTCTGCAC
This sequence comes from Pleurodeles waltl, assembly GCF_031143425.1. Classification (NCBI taxonomy): domain Eukaryota; kingdom Metazoa; phylum Chordata; class Amphibia; order Caudata; family Salamandridae; genus Pleurodeles; species Pleurodeles waltl. Next base: position 526,230,835 of record NC_090442.1, read on the forward strand.
TTCTGCCTTTGAAGTCCAGTTTATCTCCATAGCCCCCTTCCTTCTACAGGAAACAAATCTCTTTCCAGCCGATGGCTGTTCAGGTAGCAGCTTGGCTCAGGCTTTACAATGCTGAAGAATCAAACTAACTAAGAAATATGGACTATACTCATTTTCTCAACAAGTAAAAGTAAATGCTAGACAAAGTTTTTGAGTTGAAGTGAGGAACAAATAATACGCTCCCTCCTGTTATAGAGTTTTTCAGTGTATTCGTTCTTACTCTATACCAATTCTTATACATATATATATATATATATATTCCTTACAGATTTGAGCAGGATGGTGTTTAACACTCTCATCTGGACCACTTCCTGCTTAAGTCCAGTTTCAAACTCTAACTTCTGGTGTGCCATCTCTAGGCTAATCAACCTGTCACTAGTGGACCTGAATACATCGGATTGATTTGTAATACATACGCCTCTAATTTAGGCTTTAAATGCTTCAGTAGTGTTCCAGCTCAAGTCACTGATCCCAAATGTATTCTCAGCCTCAATGATTTATTTCACAGCTGGCCTCAACATTGTATTAAGATGTGCTTCGGGTAGCACACACTATCTACCCCTCCTGATCAACCCTGTAGGAAGTCTAACCTATGCTACCACTGGAGACTGGTCAGAAAGTGTTCTGGGCAATATATCCAACTGTGACTCCCAAGCGTACCTGGTCAGTAATTAATAGGCAAAAAGCAAATGACCATAGCGCACAGATGAGTAAAATATATTTGCCATTAATTGAGGGTTCTTGTTCCCCAGATACCTATTAGACAGTAAATTAAGCGATCTGCATTTAGAGAACACCTTGAAACTTAATTTGTAGTCTTGGGCTTTTTGATATATTTATTACCATTTATAATGAAAATTAAGGAAAAGGCCCTTTTATAAAGTTGACTTTTTCCTGCAGAAAGTCTCTAAAGACTAATTTGCATTAGCCTCCAGCTGCAGCCCTCTGAGTGCTCAAGTCCCAAATTAGGTGTGGAAATTGCTCCCAGGACAGAGACAAAGGCCTTGGTGGGAGGTGGTAGAGTTCTGTTCCTCTGGCTGAATGACCATTTCATTTAGACAGTTCCCAGAAACCCAATCAACTTGCATAGATCTCTTCTTTGTTCTCCGAGTCAGGCAGTTCCAATCCCAGTGGGGAGAGTTCTATCTCAAGAACTGGTTTAATGTGACCACAGAGGAGGGGCTGCTCATTTCCCTGGCCAAACCTCTGAGGTGGGCACACAGGATGTGCACAATGGGAGAATGGTTTCCCTATCTTTTGAGAGAGGGGCCCTATGGGATCATTTGCAGTAGGGTAATCAATAACTGCTGCAAAAAAGAGTAGGGTTACCTTTATGAACTTTTTCTCTATTGGTGAGGAAGGGATCATGAGTCACCTCCACACACAAGCTTGTTGAAGGCATAAATGTGGCATCCCCAGGTACCATTTTTTGAACACTTTGGACCCATAGAAGAACTGAAAATCAGCATCTACTGTCTGAGCCATGTGAGGATATGTGAAGGTGCTAAATCTTCTCCCACTTGTACCCAGGAAAAAAAGTGCAATCCAAGGTCCAGTTGGCTGTGCTTTTATGTAAACTACAGTGCCACAACAAGTTGCAAGAAGTCTTTCCTCAAAGAACTCAGCTGACTAGTAACAAATAGACCTGACCTGGACCCTTCTGGTGGCCTCGGTTGGAGTGAGTCTTGACCTCCAAGCGCTGCCTCAGAGATTTTGGGACCCTTAGCTGTGCCAAACTGTACTCCTGCTAATATCCCTGAAAATCCTGGTATAGGAAAGTTCTTGTTTTTACCCTGGTTATCCCTAAACTTGACTGAAGCTGGAGGTTACAGACTGACTGTGCTAACCAGTCCCTGAACCACTGCTCTGTATAAAATGGATTATGCAAATTGTGCTAATTATAATTGGCTGTACTAACCTACCTATATGTCCCTTGTACATTGTAGGGCATGTATGTTTAGGGGACCTAGTATACATAGTACACCCGTAGGTGCACTGTTGTGGTACCCAGTGTCATTTTAAAAGCAAACCTGCCAGGCTGGCTGCTTTCAAGTTAAAGGTAAGCCCAAATTCGACTTTAGAATTAAAAGTACTTATATAGTCCTATGCTACCTTCTTTTTACATATAAGTCACCCCTAAGGTGTGCCCTAAGCGCCCCCAGGTTGGGTGCAGTGTAGCTATAAGCAGGGACTTTATAAAAATGTTTTTGTTAGCCCTGGAAAGGGACAAATAGCCAAATTTGTTTTTCCCAAATTGTAATGAATGGGGTCCATAGGCTAACATGGAGTGACTTTATTTTAAAATACCAAAGTCCTTTTATTCATAGAAAGGAGCTAAATATAGCAAGTTTGGTAGCAAAGTAAAAATCCTAATAAATCCAACAACTTGCCACTGTTGAATTTAATACATCTTGGCCAGGGAAAGAGTTTTAGAACTCTTGTTAAAAGATACCAACTTAGGCCCTCATTACAACCCTGGCGGTCGGTGATAAAGCAGCGGTAATACCGCCAACAGGCCGGCGGTAAAACAAATGGAATCACGACCATGGCGGAAACCGCCAACACAGACAGCCACTTTAACACTCCGACTGCTACAGCGGTAGCAACAAACACTGCGGCGGAAACTGTCAACAGACAGGCGGAAGACAATGTACCACCCACTGTATTATGACACACCAATCCACCAGCTTTTCCGGGATGGTACCAATGCCATCAAAAGCACGGCGGAAACAGTACTTGGAACGGAAACCACTCACCTCTCGACACCCAACGAGGAAACAGGATGCCATGGAGCCCGAGTTACAGGTGTTACCAATGTTGGTTTACCTCCTCTTCTACCTGGAACATCAAAGACGGCGGCGCCGACCACGATGAGTACTGCACCTAGCACACAGGGGAGGGGAGAGGAAAAGGAGAGTGACACACATGCAACACACAACACCCCCACCCTCACTCACAACAACACACACATAAACACATGCAGCAACATTAAATTGACACCCTGTAATCCCCTGGAAGAACACAAGGACCAAATGAAATGATTGTAACAAGTGTTATCATCAAAATCCAGATAGGCCAACATAAATTTAAAAGATCAGTATATATAAATATTCACAGTAAGTACACAAGCCCGGATACCGTTCCATTAAATGTCCGTGGACCAGTGGTCCCAAAAAGCATGGGCGAAGCCCACACATGACATCTGCCTCAAAACGGAGAGAACACTTCTGGGGTATCAGGTCAAAAAAAACACAGGCACCTCAGGGGGAAGGGGAGTGGGACACCTCAGCCGGATGATGGGACGACGCCACTGCTCCACGAGGGGGCTACATGCCCACTGCTTTATCCTGGGGAGTGCAAAGCCACAGTCTCTCAAGTCTCTCAAGTGGGTGGTTTGCCCACTGCTTTATCCTGGGAGTGGAAAGCCACAGTCTCTCTAGTCTCTCAAGTGGGTGGTTTGCCCACTGCTTGGCCAAGGGGAGTGCAAAGCCACAGTCTCTCAAGTCTCTCAAGTAGGTGGTTTGCCCACTGCTTTATCCTGGGGAGTGCAAGGCCACAGTCTCTCAAGTGGATGCTGTTCGCCACTGGTTCTGGGGGGGGGGGTTTGTGCCCAGAGTGCTTTATCCTGCCAAGGACTGGGATAGTGGATGCTGTTCTCCACTGGTTCTGGAGGGGGCTTTGTGCCCACAGTGCTTCATCCTGCCAAGGACTGGGGTAGTGAATGCTGTTATCCACTGGTTCTGGAGGGGGCTTTGTGCCCAGAGTACTTCATCCTGCCAAGGACTGGGGTAGTGGATGTTGTTCTCCACTGGTTCTGGAGGGGGCATGCTGCCCAGAGAGCTTCATCCTGCCAAGGACTGGGGTAGTGGATGTTGTTCTCCACTGGTTCTGGAGGAGGCCTGGTGCCCAGAGTGCCTCATCCTGCCAAGGACTGGGGAGGTGGATGCTGTTCTCCACTGGTTTTTGAGGGGGCTTTGTGCCCAGAGTGCTGCAAGTGGGGTGTGGCAGTTCCCATTCCATCACCTGGGTGTCTGAGCCACGAGAGTTTCTGTGAACAGGTAGCATGATACTCTATGGCAGCAGAGACACACTCCTCCCTGCAGCTACTTAGCCTGCCAACTGCTGGTACTGCCAGTGCTGGTTGTGGTGCCTCATGTAGTGTGTGAGGGTCCAGGACGTCTCCTGCAGCCTCGGACGACTGCCCACTAGGAATGATGCTGATGTCGGCTGTGGTGGCACTGGCTGGGCACGTCACGGGACAGGTGGCGGTGGCTGCGGCGGTGTCTGCGGCGGAGATACTGCCGATGGTGCTGGTGTCAGCACCTGTGGAGGGAGACAGCAGGACGTCTCCTGCAGGCTCGGACGGCTACCCACTCGGGATGATGCTGGGGACTGTAGCAGAGGCAGCAGACGTGCAGGTGCCGGTGCAGGTGACGGTGGCCACCGCCGTACACGTTGCTGTTCTGTCTTGCAGAATGGGTGACACCAGTCCCTCACCCGGAGGCTCCGTGCCCTGAGCTGACTTCTCTTTGGCCTTGTGCCCTTCCACCTTGGAAGTCGCTGCTGGGACCTTGGCACTGTCCTTTTTTGTTTTGGAGGATGCCTTGCTGGGTGGTTGGTGCGGCTTTTCCCTACTGCATATGGGCCCTTCTTCACCTTGGCAGGTGGCGGAATAGGGTGGCACACTGGCAGCCCTGATGGGTGCTGCCCATGATGTTGCTGGACTTGCAGGGACCACAGTGCTCGAGGATTTTGTGGCTGAGGTGCTGGGCTGGGATCTGGACATCCTAGCCCTAGGGGAAGGAGGGGGGGAGGTGTAGGGAAGAGGTCAATGTTAGCCAGGAAAAATTTCTTTGACACACTGGGACGGGAAGATGGAGGGGGCTTGGGAGTGGAGGAAGAGGCAGTGTTTGTAGAAGGTGTACGTCTGCTGAGTTTGGGTGAGGGTGCATGGGCTGGAGGCTGTTGTGAGGTGGATGGCTGTTAAGTGGGTGTGTGCCCCCATGGTAGTGGGGGTGGTGATTGCACGTGAGCGGTGTGTGGTGATGGGCGTAGTGTCTGAGGATGTAGTGCATGCAAGTGTGAGTGGAGACGAGACTGGGAGGGAGGTAGAGGACATGAAGGAGACGGACACAGCGGAGGCTGTGGATTTTGTTGTGTCTGCATGGGTATGGTGTTTGTTTGAGTGCTTGTGGGATGTGTGGTGCTTATGTTTGCCTGAGCCACTTTTGTGTGTTGATGAGCGTGCATGCTGGTCTGATGGTGTGCTTGGGATAGGCTGAGGTAGAGGGGATTGGGTATGGGTAGTGGAAGTTGGAGGGGGGAGGCTGGACACAGGGACAATGGCTGCCAGAAGTGCGGAGGCCAGAGCCTGAAATGCTCTCTGTTGGGCTGCCACGCCAGAATGAATGCCCTCCAGGTATGCATTTGTTTGTTGCAAATGACTCTCGACACCCTGGATGGCATTCAAAATGGTTGACTTCCCAACTGTGAGGGATCTAAGGAGGTCAATAGCCTCCTCACTGAGGGCAGCAGGGCAGCAGGGCAGACTGGGGCAGGACCTGAGGTGCCTTGGGCAAGGAGATGCCCACCCTCCTGGGTGAGTGGGCACTGGAAACACCCTGAGGGGCTGCTGGGAGGGCGGTGCTGGTAGGGGGGGTGGCAGCTGTTCCTGTTGTTGCGGTGGGCACAGAGGTGCCCGCCACCGCAACGGAGCTCCCATCAGAGGAGGAGTCGCTGTCGCTGGTGTCTCCTCCTGTCCCCGTCGTGGAGCTCCCCTCACCCTCCGTCCCACTGGTGCCTTCCGACTCCGTAAATTCACCCTCCTGGGCCATGTGGGTTGCATCTCCCTCCTGCTCCTGTGCCAATTCTCCTCCACCAGATGATGCTAATGCACACAAGGACAGGGTGACAAAACAAAAAGGGGGGAAAGACAGAGGAGACACATGGTCAATGCCAGCAACAACATCACCGTTGGCGGACACAACACACAGGGAGCAGCCCTATGCACTAGGTCATGCACTAACTGAACTCACCTGCCCATGGGGGACTGTGCCTAAGCCCATTTGATGCACACCTGGAACCCACAGGAGCCTGACTAGGTGTAGATGGCCACTACCACTTTTGGGGTTGGAGTGCCACAGAGCCTGCCTAACAATAGACCTACCCTAGCAAGTTTGCCCTGGCCTAGGCGAGCCCACTTCCCCCACCCAGACACCTCATAAAGTGCGCAGAGTCAGCTGAATGTGACTGCACTCACCCCCTTGTGGCTGCTGTGATGCCCTCAAGTGCCCATCCAACTCAGGATATGCCACCACCAGGATTCGGTACATCAGGGGGGTCATGGTGCGATGGGCACCCCTTCCACTTTGGAAGGCCATCCCCAGCTGGGCCTAGGCCGTCTTCTTGCTCCAGCGGCGCATGTCCTCCCATCTTTTGCGGCAGTGGGTGCTCCGTCTATGATAGACCCCCAGGGTCCGCACTTCCTTGGCGATGGCACACCAAATTCCCTTCTTCTGGTAGGCGCTGACCTGGAGGAAAAGTGAAGTCAGAATGGATTTTACTTCCCCGTCCAGTTCTTCTTACTCATTGGCCACAACTTCCCACCCTGGCCCAGAAACACATACACTGACCATCCTCACATGCTGACCTCAGCTCACCCGCCCATATCTTCCATTCACCCCACTCCATACATTCATGTCCCTTCCATCATGCTCACAGTGTACTCACCTGTTTGTCTGGAGGACCGTAGAGTAGCGTGTACTGGGGGAGGACCCCAGCCACCCAGTTGTCCAACTCCTAGCAGTGAAGGCAGGGGCCCTTTCCCCAGACACTGTAGCCATTGTCACTTCCAGACTCAGGTCACAGCAGCACTTGCAGTGTAGGTCCTCTCCTGTTGAAGGTCAGGTATCAAGTGAGTGAAGAGATTGAAAATGGCGGTTACGACCGCGGCGGTGCGTACGGTCACCGCTGGCATAAATCGACATTGGCTTCTGGAACGCATAGGGCCCAATGATAACCAATGCTGAATTGCGCCGCGATTTTCGTCCGCCTACCGTGACGCTGCACAACGCCAGCGCAGTTACCTCATTTCCCCTTGTCCCTCCTTACAGGTCAGGCAGCTACCATTTCAGGGAGCCACATGGCAGGGCAACTAACTGCGTCACAGCACTTTTGGGCAGGAATACGGACAGACAGCGCCACACACCGATTACATAACAATTGTTCAAACCTCCCTTGTGCAAGCTATGTGGTGTCTGACCCTCTGCTCACCCTTCTCTTCCATAGGGCACATCCGCTGGGGCAGATGATGAGATGGCATCATCCTCTGGTATACAGACCCCTGGTGGACCTGTTGACAATGGAAGACAGACACATCATTATCACCTACAGACTTGATCGTGCCACAATCCAGGAACTGTGTGCCCAGTTGGAGCCAGACCTGATGTCAGCTATCCCACAGGAATCCCCCCTCTAGTGCAGGTCCTGTTAGTACTCCATTTCCTGGCCAGTGGGTCCTTTCAAACAACAGTGGCCATGGCCATCAGGGATGTCACAGCCAATGTTCTCTAACGTGTTGTCCAGAGTGTTGTCTGCCCTGCTGAAACACATGTGCAGCTACATCGTTTTCCCTCAGGTGGAGGATTTGCCACAGTGAAAGGTGACTTCTATGCCCTGGGACATATCCCCACCATCATTAGTGCCATTGATGGTACACATGTGGCATTTGTCCCACCCCACAGGAATGAACAGGTGTACAGAAACCACAAAAACTACCATTCCATGAATGTGCAGATTGTGTGTTTGGCAGACCAGGACATCTCCCATGTGAATGCCAGGTATCCTGGCTCTGTGCATGACGCTTACATTTTGAGGAATAGCAGCATCCCTCATGTGATGGGCCAACTCCAGAGGCACCGTGTGTGGCTAATAGGTGAGCCCAAGGTCCCAACACAGTTTGAATAGGTGTCTGGGTATGGGAGAGTTCCTAAGGGTTGGTGTGTGTTTAACAGTTGTCCCTTGATATTTGCAGGTGACTCTGGTTACTCCAACCTGTCATGGCTACTGACCCCATTCAGGAATCCCAGGACAAGGGCAGAGGAATGCTACAATGAGGCACAGGGGTGAACTAGGAGGATATTAGAGCGGACATTCGGCCTCCTGAAGGCCAGGTTCTGATGCCTCCATCTGACTGGTGGATCCCTAGACTACTCACCGAAGAAGGTGTGCCATATCATCGTGGCATGCTGTATGTTTGCGACGCCAGGTGCCTTTTCTGCAGGAGGATGGGCCTGATGGTGATCTTGTGGCAGCTGTGGAGCCTGTGGACAGTGAGGAAGAAGAAGATATAGACAACCCAAACAACATCATCATGCAGTACTTCCAGTGAGACACAGGTAAGAGACTGGCACTGCTCCTCTCATATCATACTACTGTAGGACATTGCATGATTCTGCCTTTTTACCTCTGTGTATGGACCCTGACAGTTCACTTTGGCTTTCCATTTCACAGATCTGGGTACCACTTTCCTCCTTCTGCTATGTTTACTGCTGCCCAACAACTGTCGAACATTGGTATGTGAAAATGAACATCGACATTGCTATTTGTCAGAGAGGTTGAAATAACACACTTGTGAAAGTACAGACTGACTCCAGATCGTTTTGTGATTCAAGGGTGTTTATTTAAGTGCTATTCAGTGGAGGGGCATGTGCAATGGGCTTGGATGATGGAGGAGGAATGTCCATGGTGGAGTCCAGTCTATTGGTATCACAGGTGCATTGTCCAAGTGGGCATTGGAGGTGGAGTAATGGCAGCTCAAGGTTGTCAGGGTGACATAGTGGGACAGAAGGGTGACAATCAGGAGAGTCTTATTTCCTGGCGGGGTCTGTCCTGCCATTGATTAAGTTTGACCAATGACTTTGTGTTTCACTACTGCGCATATTAGTTGCTTAATGTTCACCAGTAGCACATTGTATGTTTTGTTCAGCCTAGCCGCCTATTGGCTTTGACATGGCATTAGCCATTACTTTCTGTATTCAGTTTAGCCGCCTATTGGCTTTGACATTGCATTAGCCATTACATTCTGTATTCTGCCTATTGGCTTTGACATGATGTATTCAGTTTAGCTGCCTATTGGCTTTGACATGCTATTAGATATTACATTTTGTATCCAGCTTAGCTGCCTATTGGCTTTGACATGATATTATACATTGCATTTTGTATTCAGCTCAGCTACCTATTGGCTTTGACATGATATTAGACATTGCATTTTGTATTCAGCTTAGCTGCCTATTGGCTTTGACATGATATTATATATTACATTTTGTATTCAGCTTAGCTGCCTACAGGCTTTGACATGACACTAGATATTGCATTTGATATTTAGGTTAGCTGCCTATTGCCTTTAACGTGGAGCTAGACATTGCAGTTGAGAATCCAAGCTGTATTTTTCCAAGCTGTGTTTTTGCACAAGATGAACCAAGATGTTTTTCTCACACCAGACTAGACCTGATAAGAGAGAGTACAGGTGGTGTTTTTCCTTTCGGCTCAAGCCTGGGAAGAGGAGCAGTCTAGGAGATCTGGCCAATCTCCAAAGGCTTGCGTAGTTTTCCCGAGTCTGAGAGGAGGGGGCACACCTTTGTAACGGATGACACAGGCTTCAGAGAATTAGATTCGAATCTGCCTGACTTCGTGCTGGAACTTGGCGCCAGTTGCCAGCCTCCCGTGTGGGTAGATAAATCTCTTTCTCGCAGCTGACAGGAGTCATCAGCTTGCAGACCCTAGAAAGATGAAGCTGTAAATAGTTTCTCACACGGTGAAGTATTTGTTTTGCTTTGCATTCAATATCTTATAAATATAACCTGCTGTGTATATTGCAAACTGTGTTTTCATTGAAAGTGTGCTTGAGATCTACTAATTCGTCACTTACGAAATTGCGGTTGGGGAAGAATTAACAACAATAAAAGTCTTCTTTGAACTCAGAAGTGCATTCTTGATATGTTATGTAAGTGCTGAAAACGAGATAAGAACAGATGCACTACAGGGTCTTGGCAATGTTCTCTGTCTTGTGCCTGGATCTCAGGGACCGTTTGCGGGGTGGTTCTCCTTCTGCAGGGGGTGGGGTGCTGGTGGCCTGTTGGTCCTGTGGCAGAACCTCCTGTCCACTAGCGCCGGCAGAGGTGGAGGGCTGTTCATTGTTCAGGCTAGTGTCAGGGTCCCGGTGGTGTGCCACTGCCTCCCTCATGGTGTTGGCCATGTCTGCCAGCACCCCTGCAAAGGTGACCAGGGTGGTGTTAATGGACTTCAAGTCCTCCCTGATCCCCAGGTACTGTCCCTCCTGCAGCCACTGGGTCTCCTGAAACTTGGCCAGTATCGTGCCCATGGTCTCCTGGGAATAATGGTATGCTCCCATGATGTTGGAGAGTGCCTCGTGGAGAGTGGGTTCCCTGGGCCAGTCCTCCCCCTGTTGCACAGCAGTCCTCCCAGCTTCCCTGTTATCCTGTGCCTCTGTCCCCTGAACCGTGTGCCCACTGCCACTGACCCCAGGTCCCTGATTGTCTTGGGTTAGTGGGGTTGCCTGGGGTCCCTGTAATGGTGGACACACTGCTGATTGACGTGTCCTGGGGACAGAGGGATGGGCCCGTTGGGTGGGTGCTGTGGTGGTTTTTCCTGAGGGGGGAGGTTCAGTGGTGGTTTGTGACTGGCAGGGGAACCGACTGTCCCGAGGTCCCTGATGGGCCGGGCTGGTCATCTTGATCTTCAGTGGGGGGACTGGATGTGGCTGGCAGCTCCTGTCCGGTGACATTGGGTAGGGGTCCTGTTGGGGTGTAAATGCATAGTTATTGTATCTGTGTGTGCCATCTTGTGCAATGGGTGAGTTACCGTCTACTTCTGTGCTTTCATTATTGTCTTGGCCCTTGTGTGATTGGTGATTTTATTGCCTGGGTGAGTCTCTTGGCTGGACATGCTTTGGTGATGGGTGTCCATACATTGGTGTTACATGCATGGGTTGTTATTGGGATTTGTGGGTTGTGATAGTGGGGTATCTGTGGGGTGTTGGGGTGATGGGTGTGAGGGTAGGGGTAGGAGTTTGTGATGGCATGCAGGTAAGGTGCGGGGATATAATAGTAACGCTTTGACTTACCAGAGTCCAGTCCTCCTGCTACCCCTGCGAGGCTCTCAGGATGCATTATTGCCAAGACTTGCTCCTCCAATGTTGTTAGTTGTGGGGGAGGGGGTGGTGGTCCACCGCCAGTCCTCTGTACAGCTACCTGGTGTCTGGAAAGCACAGAACGCACCTTTCCCTGTAGGTTGTTCCACCGCTTCCTGATGTCATCCCTTGTTCCGGGGTGCTGTCCCACTGCGTTGACCCTGTCGACAATTCTCCGCCATAGCTCCATCTTCCTTGCAATGGAGGTCTGCTGCACCTGTGATCCGAATAGCTGTGGCTCTATCTGGATGATTTCCTCCACCATGACCCTGAGCTCCTCCTCAGAAAACCTGGGGTGTCTTTGAGGTGCCATAATATGGTGTGGGTGATGTGTGAGGTGATGTTTGTTGTGCTGTGTGATGTGTTGTGTTAGTGTGTGTTCTTTGAGGTGCGTAGATGTTGTATGAGTGATGGTGCTTTATGCCTGTGGATGCTGGTGTTGTGTTTGCTATTCTCTCTTTCTGAGCTTCTTCCAAAAATGTTTTTGTGAGGGGTTGTGGGTAATGTGTGTGTGTGTTTTATAGTGCTGTGGGTGTGTGGGTGTGTGTATGTGTATCAGGTGTGTGTGTTTCGATTTGTCCAATGTATTTGTGTTTTGTACATGTGTGTGTATTTTGAGTGCGGCGGTGTGTACTGCCAATGGTTTACCACGTTTGAATGACCGCCGCGTTGATTCGTGGGTTGTGATAGTGTGGGCGTATTCTTGTTGGCATGATGGTGTGGGTTTTGATATCGCCAGTTTATCACTGACCTTTGGTGTGGCAGACTTTGTGGGTGTCTGTATTGTGGTGGATTAAGAGATGTGGGTCGTAATACCTGTAGCGGATTTCCACCATGGTATCGTGACGGCCGTCAGCACGGCGGTAAGCGGGATTTACCACCAGGACTGTAATGAGGGCCTTAGCCCTGTAGTGCACTTTTCTGATTGGTCAGCCTCCTGCAGCCTTGAGCCAGGCTGCCTTGATGAGGTGTAAAGTGTCCTGGGCTGAAACAAAGGAAGCATTTGCTGGGAGGAGAACTGCCCCAGCAGATGGTAGAACAGGATGGGGGCTGGAGCAGCCAAACTGGACTTCAAATGAGAGAAGGACATTTGGGACAGCAACTGGGCCTCCCTCATTTCCTGCAGCATCACAGCCAGGTGCCCCCCATTAGATTAAGAGAGGGGATAGAAGGGGTGTAGATGAACTCGTCTCTAAGATTGAATTTTTGCCATCTTAGATTTTGGAGGATTGTTGCTCCCTGGGATTGATTTTTGACACACTTTCCAGGAAGTGGTCACACAAGAAGGTAGTGGCCTGCACGTGATTGGACAGGAGCATTCCCCTGCTTTCCACCTCGGGCGCAAGGATAAATATGGCAGAGCTGTCCCTCACTTGAGATCCATGCTGGAAGAAGAGCCAAGAAGCAAAATAAATGCTCTGCTGGATGCCTGTCCTGCACCTGGTCCCTACACTCAGAAGGACTGCACCAGCTGCACTCTTTGGGCTTCACCAAGATAAGAACATTGCCTTACTCCTACAACCCCAGGAAGGGACTCCCTGTAAACAACAGGTACAAAGGAGCTGAATAGAGTCTCCTGCATTACATCATGCAAGAATAGCCCAGCTGACGAGTTTCCAGTGGCCTTCTAATGAGTTTGACCAGGTGCAGTCCCAACCTCCAAGGAGCAACTCAGAGCTTCTGGAACCTTGGAGTAAGTTTGTGGCCACTTTGAGGACACAAAAGGACTTCTGGGAGAAGATCTAGAAGTTTGGAGAAGTTTGAAGCAACTTTGGAAAAAAGCTTCATAAGTAGTCCGACCTGACGTCGAGAGTCAAGCCGGCTGACGTTGAGAATAAAGCCGGAAACATCAACCACGATCCGGCCTGACTTGCACATTTGTGCCGCTGAAAAGCCCCCGACTTCCCGGATTTGACCGGGGTCTTGTGGAAAGGCAATCCGATGGTGTTGCATTGAAATCGGCTTGCTGAGGAGGATCGCTGAATGTCATGGAAGAAAAGATCTGAAAAAGTTTCCAAGTTTGAAGGTAAAAGTTTGACGGAGGCCTCCTGTGCAGTGTATCCGAGGAGGGCTCCATCGCAGTCGGCCTCAAATTGTGATTTCGCCCTGGTCAGAGGAAAATCTTCAAGAAATGTTCTGAGTGTGAAGGTAAAACTTTAAATGAGGTCTCCCGCTCAGTGTAGCCGAGCAGGGATCCATCGCGGTCGGCCTCAAATTTTGACTTTGCCCACGTCAAGTGTGACCAGATGTCCCAGAGTGACGATTTCTTTTTTAGGCATTAGAAAACACTTGGGCCCTCATTATGACTTTGGTGGTAAATTCCGAATACCACCACGGTGACAGTCAACATACCACCGCAGAAGGGAACATGCGTCTGCCAGATTATGACATACTCATAAAACTGACAGAATGCAGCCACAGCCACAAATCCGCCAGACCCAACGAACGCGATAAACTGTCGGAACTAGCACCCATACCGTTATGCCACCAAAACAACGCCCTCCAAATAATGACCCACAAATCACCACAGTGGACATTCAATGGTGGTAAACCATTGGCGGTGCACACCATTGTGCAAAACAAAAAACCCACACTTGACACAGATACACACACCCCACACACCCACCAACAGCATCATAAAACACTCTGCCACATCATCCACAAACCTTTGCAAACACGAGAAGACCACTACACTTTGCAACCCCAATCCCAGAGACAAAGGCACACACACACCACAACTATCCATTCATCTGCCACACACCACACACCCTCCCACATTACTCAACACCCTCTGCATAACACACACACAACACCCATGTCCTCACAAAGGCACCCCTGTTTCACTGATGAGGAGTTGCGGTGATGGTGGAGGGAATAGTAAGGGTTGAGCTACAGCTGTTTGGAGCACAGGTACAGAAGATCTCCATTGCCAGGAAGATGGAGCTATGGCGGAGGATCCTGGACAGGTGAAAGCCATGGGACAGCATCCACGCACAAGGAACGACATTCGAAGAGCTGAAACGACCTACAGCAAGCAAACTACCATTGCAGCAAGGTACCAGCTTGCCATCAGGAGGTCTGGCGGTGGACCCCCACCTCCATCCCCAGAGCTGACAGCATGGGAGGAGCAAGTCTTGGCAATACTGCATCCTGAGGGCCTCACTGCAGTAGCCAGAGAATTGGACACTGGTGAGTCACCATTACCAACCTACCACTACCCCATACCTGCGTGCCATGTCACTCCCTCATCCTGACTCCCTTCACCCCACTCCATTTCACACAGTGCACCACCCCAATTACCACACATAAAAGTGTACCCCTGCATGCCATACACACTGCAAGCACATCCCTCCCAGCTCAGCATGCACACCAACCAGCAATGCATGGACAGCATGGAGAACTACCAATCCCACAATTCATCACCATACATTACCAAAGGTGGGAGGACAACACCAATATCATTGGGGAAGGTAGAAATGAGCAATATAGGACAGACAATTACCCTAATTAAGCACTCACATCCCACAGGTGCCCCAGCCAATGTCAGCGGCGAGGAGGTGCCACAGCAACCCAGTCCCCCAACAGAAGATCCCCTCAGTGATGACAGCAACTCTGGAGGTCTTGATCTGGATGAACTCCCTGGCCCATCTGGGACCACAAATCATTCAGCTACTACATCCCACAGCCAGTCCACCACAGGGCCACCCCATTCAGTCTCACACACCATAGCAGCCAGCCAACGCCACCAAACCTCTGTCCCCAGGACATGTCAATCAGTAGTGTGCCCCCCTGTACAGGGACCTGAGTCGACACTACACAGGCAAGACGATGAAGGTCCTGATGTCAGTGGGAGTGGGCACACCGTTCAGGGGACACAGGTACAGGGGGCTGGGGACAGTCAGGGGATAGCTAGGTGCCAGGGGGAGGACAGGCCCGGGGAACTGACTGCCCAGGAGGCACTCTGAAATGTCCTGGGGGCATACCAACAATCCCAAGACAGGATGGGTCAGGTGTTAAACATCATGCAGGTGAACCTGTGGCTGCAGGGGGAACACTCGACCAGGAGGTCATGCAATAATTGCAGTCCTTGAATACCACCATGACCTCCATTGCAGGGGTGCTTAGTGACTTGGCGAGAGTACACAGCACACCAGTGGGCCCCTACCTCTAGCCAGTGTACTGACCAGCCCTCCACATCTGCTGCAGCTAATGGACAGGAGGCCCTGCCACAGGACTCACAGGCCACCGGTACTCCTCCCCCTGCAGATGGTGAACCACCCAGCAAACGTTCCCTCGGACCCAGACAGACACCAGAGACAGTTGCCAAGACCATGACCACTGCAAGGAAATGAGCCCCTCAAGAATGTCCCTCTTGTGTTCCACTGAGTCACCTTATTCACTTTGGACTGCCATTGCTCCTCTTCCTATGGCCCCTTGGACACTGGACCTGTGCTACAAACAGACAGGCCCACTACACTGTACTGTTCCCAAGCATCACCCCACTCAATTGCACTTTCCATTGTTTTTATTATTCAAATAAACATCCTTGAACACAACTTGAGTTATAGTGCTTTATAAGATAGAAATGTGCAATGTATTGAACTGTATTGTATTGCATTATCCTGTGCAAATGTCCTTTAATGTGTCAATCCATCCAACAAATGTGTATCAGCAGTCTGTAGTCATGACATCAGTATGCTGTTGTAACCACAGCATGTACACAAAAGGAGAGCAATGGGAGTGTTGCTAGCCCACACCGCCTCCCTACAGAAATGATATCATCACTAATGGTGTGGGGTAGTAGGAACTGAAGGTAAGACTAGGTCAGTCTTTTTTCAGTGGTGTTGGTAAGGTCACTGTAGATCCTCAGGTCGGGAAGTCATGGTTGGAAAAATGTCCAAACTACGGGGTGCTGTGTTGCCTACAGGGGGATGGGGGATTTCCCTTACGGACTAGGTGGTCTCACACACATAATAGTGTCTTGCTTCATCATATGACCACCTAGCCCCACCCAAGTAAGATGATACTACTTGGGCGGACTCCTCGTTAGAGGGGACCAACGAGCCTTTCCCCTCTAGTTTTAGGTTTACCAGCATGCACCTTTATTAAAATTACCAGAAGCTACTGGCGACATGCTTGGTAATTTTAATATTCACCCCTTCTGGATCAATGTAACTACCAGCCAGTTTAATTTCAGCACTCCCTCGGGTTCTTTTAACCACGAGGTTGAGTCCGCCCAAGTAGTATCATCTTACTTGGGTGGGGCTAGGTGGTCATATGATGAAGTAAGACACTATTATGTGTGTGAGACCACCTAGTCCGTAAGGGAAATCCCCCATCCCCCTGTAGGCAACACAGCACCGCGTAGTTTGGACATTTTTCCAACCATGACTTCCCGACCTGAGGATCTACAGTGACCTTACCAACACCACTGAAAAAAGACTGACCTAGTCTTACCTTCGTTGTAACCACAGCAACATCTGCAATAAGGGAAGGCATAGGTGAAAGTCAATTGTGATGCAAAGGTAGTGACTGGCACAACACTACAGCCACACAGCACTTTACTAAAATTGAGACATGTATAGATCAACAGTCTTACCTGAATGTCATTGGAAGTACTGCTGAATGATATGTGTCCTGTTGTCCACGTTCCCCTACTCTTCCTCCTCACTGTCCTCACTGTCCACTGCTGCCACAGGTCCATTGTCACCCCCTCCTCCTGCAGATAGGACACATGGTGTCTGAGGGCCAAATTGTGCAGCATGAAGCAGACCACCACAATCTTGCAGACATTCTCGGGAAAGTAGCATAGGGGTCCACCTGTCAAATGGAGGGACCGGAACCTGGCTTTTAAGAGACCAAAATTGTGTTCCACAATCCTCCTGGTACGCCATGTGCTTCATTGTACCGATTTTCAGCCCCTGTTCTCAGATTCCTAACAGGGGTCAAGAGCCAGGACAGGTTTGGGTAGCCGGAGTCACCTGGAAGAAGTGAGGGACACACATTAGCCATGCACAATGGCATGTGTTATGACTCCAGTAGACATACACTGACATACATTGGGTGGGAACTCAAGCTCACCTATAAGCTACACTCTGTGCCTCTGTAGTCATGCCATCACCTGTAGGACGCTGCTATTCCTCAAGACATAGGCATCAACCACCGATCCAGGATACTTGGCAGTGACGTGGGAGATGTACTGGTCAGCAAGGCACACCATCAGGACATTGAGAGAGTGGAAACTCTTCCTCTTCCTATTCCTGTATACCTGTTCAGTTGCCCTGGGTGGTACGACGGCAATATCGGTCCCGTCAATGGCCCCAATCATGTGGTATGTGTCCCATTGCGAAGATTCCAGCCTTTACAGTGGGCAAATCTTCACTCTGGGGGAAGGAGATGTAGCTGCACATGTTTGAGCATGGCAGCCAAAAACCTTCCTAGCACAATCGAGAACATTGGCTGTGACATTCCTGCAGCAAAGCCCACAGTCACCTGGAGAGAACCAGTTGCCAGGAAATGGAGCACTTACAGTACCTGCACAAGAGGGAGAAATACTTTGGTGGAACGGAGAGCAGGTAGCAGATCAGGCTCCAATTGTGCACACAGCTCTGTGATTGTGGCCCTGTCCAGACGATAGGTGAGTATGATATGCTGGTCCTCCAGTGTAGCCAAGTCCACAAGGGGTCTGTACACGGGTGCTTGCCTCCTCCTATTTCTCCACAGTGGTCGGTATCTAAGTGAGCCAAAAGTAAAATGGGGTGACTACAGGACCTATGGACACACAACATCATGGTACACAGAGCACGTAAGTATGTAGGACACTAGAATTGTCTAGGTGTGCACAGTCAACACGAATGACGCACATATAAGTTCCAAACATGAGTACTTGCAATAGGAAATGGCAACTGCCTGTTCTGTATACAGGGACAGGTGGAAGTGACCTCACTCCACTGGCGTTAGGCGTCATGGCGGATGACAGTTTGCACCGCCGTGCAATTCCTCATTGCCTAAGATGGGGCTCTATGGAGTACAGGAGCCAATGATGTTCACCGCCTCGGACGTGACCGCCATTTTCTTTCTACCACTTTACTTGATTCCTGACTTTTCACTGAATGAAATCTCCACTGCATGTGCTGCTGTCACCTGTGTCTGGAACCTGTTATGGCCCGTGTTACAGGGGAAAGGGCCCCAGCCTTCACGTCAAAGAAGTTGGAGAGGCTTGTGGATGTGGTCCTACCCCTGTATGAGCAGTTGAATGGGCCTCCAGACCAACAAGTGAGTACATCATAGGTATGCTGCATGCGACATGGCTACATGTAGATGTATATGTCTGCTAGCAGTGCGTCATTTGGGGGTAAGGCTGCAGGCTATGTGAATGCAGAGGTACGGGTCATGTGTGTACTTGATTAGAGTCAATTGCAGTATGTGAGCCATTTGTTTGACAGGCTGGATTGTCTGGTTCATGGTGTCCCTCTGACTGTTTTTCCTCTGCAGGTCAGCTCCCATCAGAAGAAGGGGTTGTGGCGTGCCATCGGCAAGGACTTGCGGCCCCTTGTGGTCCATAGCCGGTGGAGCACCTACTGCAGGAAACGGTGGGAGGACCTGAGACGCTGGGCCCGGAAGACCGTGGAGGCCCAGCTGGGGAACGCCTCCCAACATTTGAGGGGTGCCCTTCTGAGCCTGCCTCCTAATGGCCCACATTCTGGCGGTGGCCAATCCTGAGTTGGACGGGCACTTGAGGGCAGCAAAGCAGCCTCAAGGGTGTGAGTACAGTGTGCGTGGTATTCACTTTTTTGTTGCCTCCCATGGGATTTGGGTGCAAGGTTCTAGTCAGTGGATGCCCTAATATGTTGGTTTGGCCATTCCTGCATGATCCTGCTTATCTATGTAGGGTGGTATCCATTTTTGGTACTGCTGGATAGCTAGCATGCCAAGTCAGACAGGGCTTAGTTGGTCCCAATAGGTGTGCAGATGGTAGTGTTAAGGTTCCTTCCTGCTGTAGTACCTAGGCAATGGTTTGTCACTGTGGTCCAGTCTGCGTACTCTAAGTCTCAGGGAGTGATTGTGATGTGTATGCCATCTCTGCTGTTGGTACTGTGATTAAACCTGTGCTCACTTTCTTTCTCCCCCCCTCTCCTTTTGTCATCCTGTCAAGGTATGCATTAGCATCATCTGGCTAAGGAGCATGGGCAACTGGTGAGTGAGGGAGCTGAAGCCCACGGGACCCAGGAGGCAGGGTCCACTGATGCTGAGGGGGCCAGTGGGACAGAGGGCGAGGGGAGCACCATGGGGAAGACTGGAGCTGATGCTATCCTCCTCCCATGGAAGCTCCCTGATGGTGGCAGACCCCTCTGGAACCACCCCAGCTACAACATCTTCCACCACCCCCTACTAGCACAGCCCTCCCAGTAGCCCCCCACCCAGTTGCCTTTGCCCGCTAACCCAGGAGGGTGGGCATCTCCTTCACCCCAGGCACCTCAGGCCCTGCCCCAGTCAGCCCTGCTGCCCTCAGTGAGGAGGCTATTGACCTTGGTTGAGACCTTTACTGGGCCAAGTGGGGGTTTGTGGCCTCTTGCTAAGTGTAGGTACCTACTTGCCCTTACCAATAATCCACTTTCCAACACCTGGGACTTACAACATTTTTGGATTAAATACTTTTGAAAGATCTGAACAAACTTGTCAAATTGATCCATCAAAGGTGCTTTGCTGCTGGGCTGAAAATTGTTCCCCTGCTTGGACATTCTCTGCAGCAGCAAATCTGATTCCCTGCGATCTTGCTGAGAGGGAATCCAGCTTCGTAGAGTCCTCTTGAGATACAGCCTGCTGCATTGCCAAGTGGAAGGATTTTGAGGGGACTGCTCCATCAGAAATGTGATGGATATCCCATCCACCATATTAATATACCATCATGTCCTATGGAGATCGTAATACAGCAGACAGAATATCCGTCTCATTTGTGGCAGAGTATTCCATTCAATACATTCTAAATCAGGCCCCAAGTCCCAAGGTAAAACCTCTGACCAGGTCGAACCAGGTTGGTTTAGCTCACTCATGTTCCATTGTGGGTGGCCTGAAATCGTGCCTAGGTCCTGGTCTCCCGAGAACCATTGACTACCATTGGCACTTTGCACTTTTTTGTGCTTTTTTTCCTATTTTGGTGTCATTTTGTTCATTAAATTATTCTTTACTTTTTCACTTTGGGGAGGGAATATTGTAGTGCTGTGTTTTCATTTGTTTGAACTGTTATGGTACTTCTAAATGCTTTAGATATTTTCTTGAGGAAAGCTTCCTGTTCTATGCTATAGCTAGGAGGGTTTGAGCTCAAGGGTAAATTGCTAAAACCTTTAGGTGGACCTAATAGGATAGTGACCTTATTACTGTGGTGGTCTACGAACCACCCCAATTGTTTATTCACTTTCTCACACCCACTTAAATTGAAATTACATTGAAATTGGTCTCATTATTGTCTTGAATTTGTCCAGTTGTCACCCTAAAATACAGTAATGTTGTGCAATCATACAAATTTTCATTGTCTCACAGAGAACACAGGTCGTCCGAGTTTGGCCCATAAGTCATCACTATTGTGAAGTAAATGTCATTGAAGAATTCCAAGATATCTACCCTTCTCATAATCCAGTGCAATCAATATGGCCGCCCATGTGACTGTAGCACAGGCTGCCTTTGTTATTAACAATAAATGAGTCTCCTATAGCAATGTTACATTACTTCTATTTGTATCCTATGCCTAATCAAATAAATAAGGATGTTCTTCTTTTTGCCTATAGGATTAAGAAATTGAAAATCCAGGTCAAAATCCTAATCTTTGGCAACTGCATATTCCCATTCCTCTCCTGCCTAATCGCAACATGATTTGAGCCTGCGGATATGCTATTCTTCTTGTGATATGAACCAATGAGGATATTTTGCTGGGGTTAGTGACAGTGAGCGATTGTTATCACTGGGTATCCTCATCCCATCGCATGACTTGTCAGCTCAGGCTGACCTGTCAGAAGGCCAGTTCCTTACCTTCGAGACACTTATCTGCACTTTTTGTGAACTGTGGGGCATGGGCAAAGAGGAACCTAAGAACCACATTGTTCTCCAATTACTACTGATGATGGGCTCAGGTAGCCACCTGATTCTGTGGTTCTACAGTGCAGTAAACACCATGGACAGAAAGCCCCCTGAATGCCCTTAGGGCTCACTGGTCTATAGAGCTGAGGCAAGACATATGTGACCCTGAATGGGGGAATTATACTGGCATCCCCATTGAAGGTTTTTTGCAAATCACACCTCATGTACATTCAATTCAACTACACACACTTGACCTACACAAGATCAAGGCCATTTATTGGATTTAAATCCAGAAAATGTCCCCAATGTGCAACCCTAGACACAGACTTCAGATTCATGACATGGCGGTGTGCCAGGCTTCAGGTATTTTGGGGGATTGTCTTGTTGAAGCTAAATGCAACCCTGAACTGAACCGTTGAGAATGCCTTTGAAGTGTGTGTCTTGGGGGCCTTCCCCAGACCTCAATCCAAGAAGGTCAGGAACAGGTTGTTTGACCTAGCATTAATACTGGTGAAGAGGTGCATAGGAAAAACTTGGAGGTCTACTGCAGGGCCTAATGCAGAGTATTGGATCAGAGATGTGACTATGGGGGCCCAGGCAGAGGAGAGAGCACTACAGAGGGAGAAGCCCCGAGGAGGGCATAGGAGACCGGTAGCAGACTGTGGTCGGAGGTGGTTGATGAGTGGGAGCGGACCTTGGACTTCGGGGACCTAGAATCACAATGCCCCCAAGACAGTAGTTTGTTAGTTCTAGGATTGGTTAGTTCTTTTACAGTGTGGCAAATCCAGTACACCCCAGGCTAACATGAACTCATAGATTGGCAACAAACTGCACTTTTGATGGGAACTAAGCCCTGCAATACCTATTTGGAGTGCACTCAGGTACCTCTAGCCAGGCCTGTCTGACACTCAACTCAAATGACAGGTGGAAGGACCTGGTACATACTTGCAAGACTTACAGACACTAAGAGGGGTCCGAGATATGGGTTTGGTATCACAGAGAAAAAATTGCATTATATCTCAAAGTTTCTGCAATGTATCTCTGGGAATAAGTAGACATGCATATTTGTTAAATGCCAATGAATATATGTGTTTGAAAAAATAGCATATTTCGCTGCACGAGTGTGCCTGCAATGGGCTATGGTAGCCTTCACCTTTGTGTCAGCAACACATTCAACAGGGATAGTGATGCAGTCATATGTAACAAATAAACAGGGTAACCCAATATTCCCCACAGAACTGGGTAATCTAAACTGTAAGGCACACAATGTTCATGGAGGAATCATTTTCATACAAATATTTCATCAATATCAAATACTATTAATGTTATAATTAATCATAGATCAAATTCCATAACTGAATAAATCTTCAAACAGCGTGTAATTCGTTTCTGAAAAAATTAGGATTTTTTATATATTCACTAATAATCAGTCATATGTAAAGCAGGTGTTCAAGGACATTGATGTTGCAGTATTTAGAAGGGGTAGCCAGTAGTGGGCAAAGACTGGGAACCACTTGTTGAAGGCCAAGTTCTGCTGCATGAGGCACAATACCAGTAGATCATACATTCTCAGCATCCCTGCTAGTCGTCTGCATATGCCCTGATGCAGGTTAATACATCTCTGAGCACCCAGGTGAGCTATGTCTTTAGACTCGCACTCACTTGCTGCTTCTTTGTTCCCTGTCTGTTAATATCAGCAGGTGTGTCTTCAGGGAGCATAAATGTCACCTACGAGTGGAAGTGGAAATCAGTGGTAGGGCTATTGTGTACCTAAACACCATTGGGGTTCTGTGGTCTATTCACCTAGCATGATATCTGACATTTTTGCATTCATTTTAGGACTGTGGCATTCAGGAAACCAGCATCAAGTCAGGAATCTGATAAGTATTTAAATAAAGTAATAAAATATGTTATGGTTTGTTATGTTTTATTATAACTAGTTAATAGAGCACAGTCTTGGCTCTAACGTAAAATGCTAAATAGCAGGACAGACTATTTACATCTCCAATTAGAGTCCAAAAGCCTGTTTAAGTAACCTGGTCTTTAAGTAAGTGTTATTCCTGCAAGGCAAAATATCCAAAGCTTCGCGGACTGTCCATGGCAGAGTTCCACGCCACAGGAGTTAACACTGCGAAGCTCCTGCCCTTCTGAAATATGGGAACAGTAAATAAATTAGAGTAGGCAGATCTTAGATTATAGGATAATCTTGTCTGTCACAAAATTTGGAGCTAAATCATATATATTTTTGAAAATTAAACATCAAAGTTTAAAATCAACCCTTTGTTTTACTGAAAGCCAATGTAGCTTTTTCAACATAGGTGTGAGAGAGGTATGTCTAGAAACCCAGAAAGTTAGTAGAGCCACCTCATTCAGTAGCACAAGTTTATGCAAAAGATTACTAGGCAGACTGGTTAAAATCACATTGGCATAGTCTAACCTAAATAAATCAGAAGACATTGATATTATTTTTTGACAGCACATGCCAAGGTGTATTCTATTTCTACTATATTTTTGGATGCTGAAGTAGATGAAGGAGCTAAATATTCATACTCAGTCACATCCATGGTAAATGGGAAGACACTGTTGTCATTGAAGTCCACCTACACATGTCAAAACTCCTGTGGTGTCCAGATGAAGGTGATATGACATGTCAAATGGGGTGTAAGAACATCCTTTGTCATACAGCCTTAAAGGCAAATGGTTATAGAACTGTTTGAAAGAACAACTCTTCAACAGGAGCAATGAATGTTTCCACTTCTCTCTGAATCCACTGCTATCCATACACATAATAATATGTTGTATAGAAGTAGGCCCAGGGAATAGGGAATGGGATCAGAGAAAAAACTGAGACACTGCATATTGCTACACTGATTTAACATTTAGTTGTTTACTGCTTATCACTGGAGCAGCGTTGATGTCTAAAGATACTAAAGATATGAAGAGGCCTTTAGTGTCTCATTAATCTTCCTATAACACCTAGTTTCTAATACTGCACTATGTATCTTCAGAACATCTCTGTATTTCAAAGCATGATTAAACTCTCAGTCTTCCTAGAGCTGAAACACAGTTATTGCGTATGAAAAACATGTCAAATGTATTTAAAGCTATTCTGATTTTCTCATTTAAGGTAAAAACCTTTCTGTATTTAAGAAGATGCTCAATGAGTCAAGGTATTTGCAAAGTGACATTAATTGTAATATTACACACACATTAGGATTATAAATTTTACCTGACCGTGAGGAACAACTTTGCCCACTTATAGGAATAACTTAATATGTGGGACAATAAGATATATGTGAACAAATGAGGATTATTTCTGTTCCTCATGTGGAATACTAAGGTGAGTGCAATAATGTAAATATACTGTTAGCCTATTCCTGATGCCTGCATTGAAGTCACTGCCTAAACCTGAAATAAGATTCTAAGATGGAACACCATGAAGTGAACCAGCGAGGGAGGAGTGTGGACAGTGGTGAAGAACAGACTGTGGAGAAGTTCCAGCATGTTTGTTCATGTTTGTTCCCTACAACTGAGTAGCTCTTGTATTTTGAATAATCATATTTATTTCACTCATGACACGTCTCTGGCACTACAAAAGTATTTGGTGACAACTTGAGCTACTGCGAGCAAACCTGTGCTATCAACTATTTCAGTTTTTAAGGGATGCCTACTTCTATTCCACATCATACCTGTGATTCCATCGTTTACATCTCCTCACAGTCATTCCTGTTGTGGTGATTTAATGCTTCAGCAAAGCATAAATCTGAAGGGTGAGAGTGTGGCAGAACTGTCATCTTCTCCTTCGATGTGTCCCTGTGACCACTTCTCCCTTCCATTGTCTGCTATATCAGAGAGTTTTTCTGTTGCTTCCTTAATGTGAAACAGGATTTCCTGTGCCACTCCTATGTGGTGTTGCTCATTGCGATGATACTTGGAAGTGCACCGTTGTGTGTTATTTTCATTAATATGTGGCTACTGCTATGTCTCTGGTCGAACTATGCCACCTATTGAAGAAGCTTTAAAGTATCCACCACCTTAATAAACATTTTGTTTATAGTCCATGCCAGTGTCCTACGGCATTCAAATTTGTGGATCACAGTTGCTACAGCTCTAGTGGTGCTTGTTGCTGGCAGCATTAGTTTGGAAACTATTCTTTTTTGGATAATACAGATTCTACAGATTTTTGTCAAAGTCCAGTCTTTTACATTGTGTTTTCAACTGTTTGTACTCACGGTGGCACGCAGACCTTTTATTGTAATTCGATCCAAAAAAGTGTGTAAGCTCACGGTGAGAAACACACCTGCATTCCTGTTCATTGATGTTACATTATTATTTTTAAATTATTTATCGCACAGTTTTTTTTTCTTTTGGAAGCGTCTCTGGGCCTTACCATACTGTTGCTTAACAACCAGAACAAATGCAAGGTGTCAGTTAGAGGATATTTACCCTGCGTGGCATCACTATAGGGCTTGGTTTATTCAGCCCATAGAAGTAACATACTTCACGCCCTGTGCATCGGTGATGCACACACTATTTCAATTAATATTGTGTTCATTTTTTTGGTGATAGGCACACTTTTATTGACTATTAATGTGTTAAAGAAATTATAATTTAGAAATATGTTATCTTTACCTGTACATGGAATATAAGTACATGATTTGTGCGATACCAGCACAAGTTTTACAATTTCTAATGTTTATTTTATGTAGGAACAGTGTTCTCAAGGGATGGCTCAGCCGTGATTTTGTATATATATTTTTTTCTTTTATTCCCAATATTAATTGCTAAAAATTCTTTCAAAGTAATCAGTTGCTCCTCCTCCCGCATTTTTAGAAACACTAGGTGAGCCACTAGTTAAGTGGGGTGTGGTTTGGGACTTATTTAGGTGCCTTTGGAGCTTCCAGGTTTAGGGCTGAGAGGAAGAAATGTCTATTATTACACTCATTAGGTTTTGTAGGAAGATCAATCTACAAGTACCTACTGTGAGAGCTCAACCACTCACCTGAAAAGCAGGTTTGCAGGGGCTATGACGATTCCCCCCGTCCTTCCAGGACACCTCTTGGCACTGTCAATCTTAACATGGGAGTCCCGGCAGGTGTCCCCAAAGGGAGGGGGATTTGGATGCACAGAGAGAGTGAAAGAGAGAGAGATACTGCCACTGCTACCTGGTCCAGCTGGACCCCTACTCTTGAGGGTGCAGGTGGTTGGTGTCACTGCATTGCTGTGGAGTCAGGCTCTGTACGAGAAAGGAACAGATATGAGTGATGTGCTGCCCACAAAGCAACTAATGCTCATGAACTCACTCAGACCGCTAGATAATCGCCTGTCACTCAACTTGCTTCCTTGTACTTTCTCTCCACTCCGTAGGGCTGGCAGGAATGCGCCACTATTGCCTGGGACCTCTCTCTGTCCAATATTGTGTTAAGTTATCACTCTGGACATTGTTGCACACAGTAAACATAACTTACATTAAACACACAAAACAGGAATATTTTCTTCCCACATGCAAATATATTTAAGCACTGGTTGAACAATAAAGCTCAGAAAACTTTCAAAACATGATTGCCCCATGTTACTTTTTGTGACAATAATTGACATTGAGTATGGGTCAACGCTGGAAATGATTTGTAGGAATTTGTGATTTTGTTAGTAACAGGCGGCACACCAACATTAATGAGGGTTATATTCTTACAACACGGTTTTAGATGTGTCACTTTCTTTTACAGGTCCCAAGTTAAAGACAACAAGTGATTGGATAAGAGTAACAATAAAAATAATCAAGGCTAAACAGTCTTTCAAACATTCTTGCTAATCACCTTGAATGTCTCTCTTTCTGAAATGAAAGTAACCAAGGTCTTTTTTTTTTTAAATACACAAAGGATTAGTTCAAAAACATTCACACTCCTGTGAGTGCCTTTTATTTTGTCACTTAGCTTTACTGGAAGAAGATCTGGATCCTGGTTGCCAAGCAACAGTGAGAAAGCCTTGGGGAATTCTCTGCTGGGCTGGCTCTCAAACTTAGCTTAGTCCTTTCCCTGGTTGCCGGGCAATAGTGAATAAGCTTGGAGGAGTTGGCTTACCCTCTTAACCTGAGCTCTGCACAAACAGGAAACAAAGCCAAGCACTGCCTGACCCATGTGAGGCTATTTATAGTCTTTTTTTAAAGAAGTCACTGTAGCACATGGCAAACAGAAGAGCAGGAGGGTGTTGCCAAGCAGCCAGGACAGCAGCTGTCTAGAAATGTGCAGAGGCTCTGGTGTTTACAAACCAGCCTTGTGAGAGCACAATAAAGCAGAATAAACAAGACTTGGCAATGGCAACTGTGCACATTAACAGCAACAAGTAACAAGCCTTGATTAAACCCAGCAATGAAAATTCAATGCAGTTAACGGCATTTATTATTTAATGTGACAATGATCAAGCCAGCACCCTTGGGGTAGCTGGCTGCACACAACACAAAAGCTAGACCTAGACAAGGGAATCACAACACCTACCTGATTTGCCGCAGAATGAAAATGAAGACAATGACAAATATTGGAAGTCTGTAAAAGAACTCAAATTGCGTTTTGACAAGCAGCCTAGTTTGATGGTTCTGTGACACAAATTTGCTAAACATAAACAAGGAACTGAGGAGGATGTTGATGCATACATTTCTGTGCTGTGCAGATTAATTGCAGAATGCCAATTTGAGAACTACACTCATCAGCTAATTAGGGACCAGTTTGTGTATCACTGTAAGAACAAACAAATTAGACAGAAATTTCTGTGATTAGGTAACCCCTCATGTGATGAGGCTAGCAAAGTGGCCAAAAGCATTGAGACATCAAGAAAAAGAAATGGATGGTAGGTCCAATGAAACTGTGAATGTGGTACATTTATGGAAAGCTCACCAGAAAACAGATTGTAGAAAAAAGGCAAGGCTCCAAATAGTATGAAAGATGAAAATCATCCTCAATTGGATGCAAAGTTTTGTTTTAGGTGTGGGAATCCACCACATATGAAGGGTGGTAGGTGTCTAGTCATAAATGTGACGTGTAACTTTTGTAAAAAAAAAGAATTTGTCACTTTGCAAAAGTTTGTTTGAAGTGGAAAAACTCAAAAAGGTCAGTTACTTGCTTGGGTGATTCTGATCCTGCCCCTATCATGATGGTTTGGGAATAGAAGATATTGTCCTAGCTATTGGCATTGATGCTAAAGAACTTATAACAGGTGACCCATCCAAGTGTGCAGATCCTTTGCCGACATTTGTGATGGAGACAAAGTACTGAAGCTCCTAGTTGATTCAGGAGCCACAATCACCATTTATACTCCGTCCTTGTACACTGAAATGTGGGGTGACATATCGTTACTTCCACCTGACTGTCCTTCGGTCTCTTATGAGGGACGGAGGATAGAGTTATTAGGCTATATTGAGGAGGTAATGAAATTCAAAAGGAGGAGGATTGAAGGGAAAATATACGCGGCAGTTAAAGGTCTGAACAAACTAGGATTGTTTGGAATGCTCCTTAGACTGGGGGCCAAAGAACAAATTATGGTACTTGACAATGAGGATGTGGCATGCGAGTGGAACAAAAGGCTTCCCACTATGTTTGGAGAAGAACTCACTAAAATTCAAGGATTCAAACACAAAATCAGAGTAAAGGAAGGGGCCATTCCAGTGAAACACAAACTGAGGGATGTCCTTTTCAGTGTTAGAGATGACCTTGAAAAGGAACTGAAAAACCTGTGTGAAAAGGGAATCAAAAAGCCAGCTGAATCCTCTCTTTGGCTATCTCCATTGGTTGTGGCACTTAAAAAGGTGTGGCCAATTGTGTGTTTGTGTAGAGCTTGGATCACTCAAGAAAGAAATTTGGGTGGATTCCCATTTGCTGCCCAAAATGTCTGATTTATTTGCGTGTACTACAAGTGCCCCTTTATATATTTCTAAACTTGATCTTGCTAGTGCATACCACCAAATAGAACTATGTCTGTCTTCCAGGCATTTGAGTGTTATTTCCCATACTGGCCTTTTTCAATACTTCAGGATGCCGTTTAGCCTGGCTTCTGTGTTTCAATGGGTCATGTATAATCTTTTGTAAAATGTTGAAGAAGTGCAGGCTTTCAAGGATGATGTGTTAATTTATGCAAAGAATGTTAAAGAGCACAATGTCATACTGGAACATGTATGAGTATTTTTTAAATACATGTAACAGTTTTAAAAAGAGAAAAATGTAAAATCTTTGTAGTGAAGTGGAATATTTGGGACATGAAATTTCTAAGGATGGTCTGAATCCCAAACGGTCTTTAGTCAAATCCATACTTAGAGTTCCACCTCCCACTGACAGGGCAGGTGTTAAATCCTTTTTAGGAATGTGTGAATTTTGTTTGTGTTTTATTCCTCACTTTGCTTCCAAATTAAGATCCATCTGTGATCTTCTAAAGAAAGGGACATAATTTGCCTGGTGTGGCAAGTGTGATGTGGTATTCCAACAAATCAAATTGGATTTCAGCCAAAGTGAAGCTCCTAAACCTTTTGACCCAAGTTTGTCTTTATTATATCACTGTAGATGCCATACAGGTGGGTCGTAGTGCCTGCTTACACAAATTGATAGGAACAAGGAACTTTCATTAGCCTTTGCTTCAAGCGTACTGAGGGAGGCAGAATTACAACATTCTGTGATCAAGAGTGAGCTGCCTGCATGTTTCTGGGCAACTGAGAAATTCCACACATATGTGTGGGGAAGACATTTTAGGTTAGAAACCAAACCTTTAGTTAACATTTTGAGTGGGGGAGATAGCAAGGTTTGTTCTCCACGTGCATTAAGACTACCTTCCAAACTCATGAAATACAATTTTGATATCACATACATTCCTGGCATAAGGAATGCTAGAGCAAATTTAATTTCCCGCTTTCCGTGCAAAAACAAAGAGGAAGGTGACGGTGAAGTGAAACTGTCTGACTTGTTAGAAGAAGATTTTGAAGACTGCCTGGTGGCTTCTCTTGAAATTCCTGACTTAAGATGTGTTCTGGCGAGGCATGGAGGGAAGCAATGTCAGGAGATCAAGTGTCGCTGTAGATAATAGACCTGGTCAAATGAGGTTCTCCCAGGGAGAAATTTCTATCACTGTTAGTACAGCCATACTGTAAAGTCAGTGATGAGATGTCTGTTGAGGATGGTATGGGTTTAAGATCAGATAAGTTAATTTCACCAAATGCAAGGAGAAGAAACAATATTGCCAATGCTCATGTGGGTCATCTGGGGGCGTCTCTAACTAAGACACAGATTTGTGAGTCGTTTTGGTGGCCATGTATGGACAATGAAGTTGACAAAGTGGTGAAGAATTGTGTAATTTGTAAATCAGCAGACAAAAGTCTGAAAGTGTCTACTTCTCCTCTCATGTCTATAGAATGTCCTGATGGTCCATCAGGTTAAACTAGACATAGGCATTATGGGGCCATATGATTCTTTGCCAGGTGGGTCGAGACTTATAGTGGTTCTCATGGATTACTGTTCAAAGTGGCCATAATTAAAAAGACAAGGCTTTCCTGAATACATGGTTTCTGACAATGTTACACAATTTGTATTTATGAAAATGGAGAATTTCCTTCAAGAGTGTAGTATCAAATATCTTAGGAGTTCTTTGTATCACCCTCAAACAAATGGACTTGTTGAGAGGATCAATAGAAGGGAGGTATATCAGATGGGCCAAATACTCTAATGTTGCCGTTGTGAAAGCAGTACGTAGTATGTTACAGGACAACACGTCTTTCTACCACAAAAATGTATCCATTTGAATTTCTGAAGGGAAGAAAACTAAATACCAGTTTCTGTCTTGCATGGATGTTGAAATGGATGAAAGATTAATCTATTGTGGAGCAGTTGATAAAATTGGTGAAAGAAAATGACAAAATCTCTCAAGATATGTAAAAGATATTGTATGACAAAAGAAAAATTAACAAAGAGGTTGAGGTCAAGATTGCTGATTTGGTAGGTGTAAAATTATCTGTTCATGTCCAGAAAAGAAAAGGTAAATTCAGCGAACTGGTCAGAGTGGAAATAAATGGTGGGAATGCCATTAAAGTTAGTGGGGGTCATTGGTAGAGTCTCGCTAAGGTAGTTAAAGTTGGAAAGAGAATGCCAGACAATGATGGTGGAATCAAATCAAATCAAAAACATTTATAAAGCGCGCTCCTCACCCGTGAGGGTCTCAAGGCGCTAGGGGGAGGGGGTTACTGCTGCTCGAAGAGCCAGGTCTTGAGTTGCCTCCGGAATTCGAGGTGGTCCTGGGTGGTCCTGAGGTTGGTGGGGAGGGAATTCCATGTCTTGGCCGCCAGGTAGGAGAAGGATTTCCCACCTGCCGTGGTGCGGCCGATGCGAGGGACGGCGGCGAGTGCGAGGTTGGCGGAGCGAAGATGACGGGTGGGCGAGTAGAAACTGAGGCGACGGTTGAGGTATTCGGGTCCCTTGTTGTGGAGGGCTTTGTGTGCGTGGGTGAGGAGCCGGAAGGTGATCCTTTTGTTGACGGGAAGCCAGTGCAGGTGTCTCAGGTGGGCGGAGATGTGGCTGTTGCGGGGTATGTCGAGGAAGAGGCGGGCGGAGGCGTTTTGTATTCGCTGCAGACGTTTCTGGAGTTTAGCGGTGGTTCCTGCGTATAGGGTGTTACCGTAGTCCAGGCGGCTCGTGACGAGGGCGTGGGTCACAGTCTTTCTGGTGTCGGCGGGGATCCAACGGAAGATCTTTCGGAGCATGCGGAGGGTGAGGAAGCAGGAGGATGATACGGCGTTGACTTGTTTGGTCATGGTGAGAAGTGGGTCCAGGATGAATCCGAGGTTGCGTGCGGTGCCAAGGGCCGTGGGCCACCATGAGTCGTCCCAGGCGGACGGGGTGTTTCCGAGGATAAGGACTTCTGTTTTGTCTGAGTTCAGTTTCAGACGGCTGAGTTTCATCCATTCTGCGACGTCTTTCATTCCATCTTGCAGGTTGGTCTTGGCGCTGGTGGGGTCCTTGGTGCGGGAAAGTATCAGCTGAGTGTCATCGGTGTAGGAGGTGATGTTGATGTTGTGTTTGCGTACGATGTCGGCGAGGGGGCTCATGTAGACATTGAAGAGAGTCGGGCTGAGCGAGGAGCCTTGTGGGAGGCCGCAGATGATCTCGGTGGGGTCTGAGCGGAACAGTGGGAAGTAGACTCTTTGGGAGCAGTTGGAGAGGAAGGAGGTGATCCAGTCCAGGGCCTGTCCTTGGATACCGGTGGAGCGGAGGCGGCATATTAGGGTTCGGTGGCAGACGGTGTTGAAGGCAGCCGAGAGGTCGAGGAGGATGAGGGCGAC
Organism: Pleurodeles waltl; assembly: GCF_031143425.1. Taxonomy (NCBI): domain Eukaryota; kingdom Metazoa; phylum Chordata; class Amphibia; order Caudata; family Salamandridae; genus Pleurodeles; species Pleurodeles waltl. The sequence goes on from NC_090442.1 coordinate 526,263,465, forward strand.
TGTTTCTCCATTGTCCATCAGAGTTCTGATGTCGTCTGTGACTGAGATGAGGGCGGTTTCTGTGCTGTGATTGGCTCGGAATCCGGACTGAGAGGGGTCGAGTAGGTTGTTGTCTTCAAGGAAGTTGGTAAGTTGCTTGTTGACGGTCTTCTCTATGACTTTGGCAGGGAAGGGGAGGAGCGAGATGGGGCGAAAGTTCTTCAGGTCGCTGGGGTCTCCCGTAGGTTTCTTCAGTAGGGCGTTGACTTCTGCGTGTTTCCAGCTCTCGGGGAAGGTGGCAGAAGCAAACGAGCTGTTGATGATGGTCTGGAGATGCGGGGCGATGATGTCGTCGGCTTTGTTGAAGATGAAGTGTGGGCAGGGGTCCGAGGGGGCACCGGAGTGGATGGAGTTCATGGTAGCTTTGGTCTCTTCCGTGCTGATGTGAGTCCAGGCGTTGAGGGTGATGGCTGGGGTTGTAGGTTCTGTGGTGGTTGGCTGGGTCTGGTGTCCGAAGCTGTCGTGTAGGTCGGTGATCTTACGATGGAAGAAGGTGGAGAGGGAGTTGCAGAGGTCTTGTGAGGGCGTGATGGCGTTGGCGTTGGGATTGGAGAGCTCTTTGACAATGTTGAAGAGTTCTTTGCTGTTGTGAGTGTTCTTGTCCAGTCTATCTATGAAGGAAGTTCTTTTGGTGGCGCGGATCAGTTGGTGGTGTTCGCGGGTGGCGTTTTTGAGGGCAGACATGTTTTCTGCGGTGTGGTCCTTGCGCCAGGCTTTCTCGAGGGTGTAGCAGTTTTTTTTAGATTCCTTGAGGGTGTCTGTGAACCAAAGAGGTTTCCTGGTGTTGGTCTGTCTTGGGAGGCGTCTGAGGGGTGCGAGGTTGTCTGAGCAGTTGGTGATCCAATGCGTGAGGCGGAGGGCTGCGTCGTTGGGGTCGGTGGAGAAGGTGGGTTGGTTGTCGCTGAGAGTGGAGAGAAGCTGTTCCGCGGGGATTTTGTTCCAATGTCTGCGTGGGATGGATTGTGTGCGGAGGTGGTGAGTCTCGCGTCGGAAGGTGAAGTTGACACATCTGTGGTCGGTCCAGTGTATTATGGAGGAGTGGCTGAAGGATACGTGGTTGCTGGTGGAGAAGATGGGGTCGAGCGTGTGTCCGGCGATGTGGGTGGGGGTGTTCACCAGTTGCTTGAGACCGAGGTTGGCGAGGTTGTCGAGCAGGGCGGTGGTGTTGGGGTCGTTGTTATGTTCCAGGTGGAAGTTGAGGTCACCGAGGAGGATGTAGTCCGGCGAGGCAAGGGCGTGCGGGGTGATGAAGTCAGTGATAGAGTCGCTGGTAGAGGTCTTTAAGCTGAAGAAATTGGTCACAAGAAAAGTTAGTACAATTTGATTTTGAGAATTAAGCTGTAGATCCAGGCTATAGAATGGAATACATGGTCAGTTTTCTGTTGATTCATCTAAAGATAATTACAGAATAAGCAAAAGTAGTAGAACCATAGTCAAACTTATTAGGTTTTGCACCTAATTTGTATGACAAAATAGGAATTGAAAATGGGTTGGAATTATGGTTTGCCATGAAAGTTTTACAGTTGGATGTTGAGAAATGTATATTATTACTAGTATTCCTAATGTTCTTTGTTATTTGCTTTCTATATTGTTTTGTTATGAAAGAAAGTAAGATAAGTAATAATGTATACATACTGTTAGCTAATTCTTGATGCCTGCATTAGGGTCACTGTTTAAACCTGATATAAGATTCCAAGTTGGAACACCATGAAGTGAACCGACGATAAAGGAGTGGGGATGTGGTGAAGAATGGAGTGTGGGGAAGTTCCTGCATGTTCATTCCCCGCAACCGAGTTGCTCTTGTATTTTGAAATAAACTTATATTTATTTCACTTGTGACATGTCTCTGTCACAACAGTGTGCAAAAATAGGAGTTCTTAATCTTTAAAAGACAGCACCTGAAACAGTATTTAAAAATGCAGTCTAAATCCTTGGATATGAATTGTTGTCTAGAATACATCACTAGATCTCAAAAACAATTGCCAACACTCTTTGAGGTTTCTCTTGATTGGGGCAACAATGTCCTGGCTGCAGCAATTAAGCACCAAATGCTTAGCAATGACCATGAAGAGCTTATATTCTCTGAGGTCAAACAGCCTGCTGACAACTCAAAATCTCATAAGAGGTCTGCGGCTTCATGGTACATTTCGTTTCCTTGACTGAACTTTTATGTCTCAGATAGTGTGTCTAGCGAGCACACAAAGCCTCTCTCCAAGATTATTGCCTAGATCTCAGATGCTTTAGATCTTGTTCTTCCTTTGTACCAAAGACAAGCCCTTAGATCCCAGCCCTCAGAACCGTGGTAAAGCCCAGTTCTAAGGAAATCCAAACTACATTGGATAAAACACAAAAGGACCTAGAGAATGAACTACACCTAAAAGTACAAAATCGTATTAAAGACTGATATGAAAGACAAGGCTTAATACAGAAGATTAAACCTGAATTCATTTCCACCAAAATCACTTTTGCTAGGACTTAATTGAGGGATCTATTTATAATAGTCAATTCTCTTGCTCAGCCTGGGTGTATCTCCAGTGCAATTCCACTTTCTCAGGCTCTCTGCAAAAAGCTGTCTGCTTTTTTCTTTCTGAAATTCAAATGATTTGTTAATATTTTTATGATCTTTCCCACTGAGGTCCATTATACCCTGCTGGTGCACCCTCTGGCCCTGTTTCAACAGAATTATCGACCTTCTGTTCCTGCCTTTCTCAATGTTAGGAAATCCACCTTTTAGGGCTATCCTCTTGATCCCATCTCCTCAACCCCTAAAGCTTTTTTGAGGGACAACCCAGATAAGATATAATCTTCTTCACCTGTACGATTCCTCAATTCCATCTGACCACAGTTCCAGATATCTAGAAACATAAGATGGTCATTCTTCACTGGAGACCCTGAGATTATCAGCAATGTCTGCCCCATCTCCCTTCTTCCCTTGCCTATTAAAACCCTGGGAAAAGTGGTGAATTTCAAACTTTCAGGAGGTGCACAACCTATTGACCCCTCTCAATCTGACTTTTGTCCATAACACAGAAATGAATCAGTGGTGGCCCTAGCTGATCTCAGAATGCTGACAGACCACAGTAAGATGCCTGTCATGGTCCTCCTGGACCTGTTCACTTCATTCTATAAAATCTTGCACATGGTTCTACTTGAACACTTCGCTGAGACAAGTATTCAAAGTCTGGCACTTTCATGGATCAGTTGCTACTTGGGCCATAGAGCGCAAGCAGTGTACCTGTTCCCTTTAATGTCTGAATGTAAACCTTTGTGAAATAGGGTTCTCCAATGACCTGCCCTGAGTCCAACTTTATTTAACATCAACATGTACCCTTTGACTTGGAGTATCCATTCATTAGGTCTACAAGGGCTGAGTTACATCAAAGATACCCACATTCTTTTCTCTTGTGGCAGTGTGGATCAGATCAACATTGTATATCGGTGGTAACAAAGACAAAAATGACAATTTGATATTTGCATGTGTCAAGTCACAACAGGTGTTACCCCCTCCTTCTGGTCCCTGAATCTTGGTCCTCGTCCAACCTGGACTGTTGTTGTTAATGATCTGGGCTTGCTCCTTGGCAACTAAGGTCTCCAAAATATCCTCTACCTCCTGGGTACTCGCAAACATTTTCCAAGGGACCACAAGGTTTGGTCTGTGGTGTGATCAAATGCTGCATTGATGGCAGCAGGGTGGCAGTTTGGTTGACTGTAAGGGAAGAGAAGCATGTACATCTAGTGGCTGAATTGCACAATGAGGAAACAGAAACCCGGAGCTCAATCCCAGCTTCCCCACTTGACCAAATTGTGTAATTCTAGGCAAATGTTGTATTTCACTTTCCATCCTCTTTCTTCATTATCACATTTTAGAGGACCTCCAAATACATGACTTAAGGATATGAATTGTATAACACCTTCTCCTGTGTTTGATTTAATAATCTTTAATGTTGTTCATGTATAATAGCAACCCAGGCCATTTGAAAGGGAGCACAGAATAATTGACTTACCTCTTAGTTCTCTGTTGACAATGTCAGAGTGTGGAGAAGCATGGATGCTTCTAAATTCATGTTTGAAAACTGTTACTTTTTGAAAAATACTTCTCAATGCATTCTACTCATATAATCTGATGTAATAAGGTGAAATGGTTATGCATTTTTTAATTTTTTAATTATGAAGATACTTTATCATATTTTTATACGTTTGCTGCTTTGAAAATGAAGGTATTCATAAAGTTAAGTGGGGCTAGTTACTTCCTTTGGTTAACATCAATTAACCTTTAAATACAAGCTTGCCAGATTATTTAATATATTTTTAATATTAGAGCTGAGCCATGTAAACAGCAGCCTGTGCTGCTGTTGAGCAGGGGGCTGTATATTAAGGTCAATATGGATGCATGCGGACCCGGGGCCTTACTTTGAGTATCACTGTTCTACCTGCTTCCTCCAAATGAACTTTCATTATATTCTCAGCTATCTTCCGTCTAATCTTTTTACACATTGTTGCCACCATTCTGTGTAAATTATGGAAATGCACCTTTCTAAGACTTGCCCAAATACTTGATACGCAGACTTCAGTTCATTCAAAATTCCACTCTCAGGTTAATTGTACCACAGTTCCCTCATGCTCTGGCTCCTTGGCCCTAAAAAGACAACACTGGCTTTCAATGGTGTAATGAACTCTTTTCAAAGTCATGTGCCTCACATTTTAGGCTGTCTGCGGTGCTCATCAAAGCTCCCTGAAAGAAAAAATCATTCATTATGTACCTTCCCATACTCTCCGGTCTGCAGGCTGTCACCTCTTAGCAGTACCTAGATATCGATATACCAGGTGTGGGGGAATAGCTTTCATCAATCTGCCATCTAAACTTTGGAATTCTTTGCCTGACCATGTGAGACTTCAGGATCATCTTTTGAAGACCTGTGTCTTCCTGTCAGAGTCTTTTTTTTCAACTTTAATTATTATTTTGCAATAATTTAACATTCTGATCCCATCCAGATTGGTGGGTACAGGTCAACCATGGTACATAGTGCACAAGTCAATCAGTCTAATAGCGATAACACATCAATGGTGGCATTACACACTAGGCTTCTTAGTAATTCTTCCATATTCTATCACAAATCGCACCCTTGCCTATCATCACCCCAGGCAGTCGCCTCCATTACCCTCAGCCATCAAACACATATCATAAAAAACACAAGGAGCAATTACAGAAGAGTCATACTGACATGAGATATAACACAGTATCTACATTTGGGTACTCTGAACAGTCAATATGGGCCTCATGATAGCTCAATCTGTGTTCCTGTCCGTGCTCCGTTCCATGAGTCATGCACAGTAGGACGATGATTTGTACTAGTAGAAGTGGTAGTGTCCGGACGCAGCATTAGATGGTTGTGCAGAAGGTCACAAATATCTCTCAGCCTGGAGTTTAGGGGCAAGGTTTCGGCATATAATGTTAGTTGTTCATTGCTATACACTAGTTCAAGTAGCAATTCCTTGAACTTGGGAGCCCGCCCTCTTTCCCAGCGACATGCAGCTTTATGTTTTGCTAATGGTAAGGTCATTGCAACAAACTTTTTATAGCAAGGTTCGGTCTGTGAGGCATATCCTAACAGAGCAAGGAGAGGCTTGAGTGTAAAAGTGGGGCCTACCATTTCCCTCAGTGCACTTTCCACTTCTTGCCAATGCGATTGAACAACACCACATGCCCATGCCAGGTGGAGAATTTAGGATCCCTCATTGTGACAATGCAGGCATCTGTTGTCTTCCCGCAACCCATATTATTATAGTCTATGTGGACTGTAGTGCACTCTATGCAGGAATTTGTAATGTGCAATACGAAAACGACTGCTAGAGGTGACATTTCCTGTGTGAGCACAGCATGTAGTCCAAATGTCCTCTGTTAGTTCCACATTCAATTATATTGTGTGTGAGTCGTGTATATATACATGTACACATATAATGGAGAGCATGTGTCCTCTGCAAACAGCTGCTCTTGTGTTTTAAGTATGTCATTTTCATACAAACTGCCCCAATTACGACAATGCAGATGCTATAGAAGTTTCAGGCATGCTGTTTCATGAGTGATCGGTAACAGGGGATTATAGGGAAGTGGAAGTAATGGTGAATATAGTACCGATTTCCCTGCATGTAGCACTAACCCATGCCAGGCGGCTGTAGTGCATGCTACTGTAGAGTCAATCACATTAGGAAAAGGCAGCAAGGCCCCTAGGTAGGATGTAGGTGGGAGTGGGGACACATAGCCTTCTTCTATGGCCAGGTACAGTAAGTATGGTGTGGGTTTATACCAGTATATAGCATAATGGGCTTGTGCTCAATAGTAGTAGAGCTCCAAATCCACCCCGAGAGAAGGAGAAGATAAGTACATCCCAGCTGATGCGAAGTTTTTTCCCCACTCATGCTAGCCTGATCATTTGGGTGCAGAGTGCCTGAAAGAAAGCACGCCTGGGCATGTAAAATATATTTTAAAAGAGATACAGAAGCTTGGGGAGGACAATCATTTTCATTAAGACTATGCGGCTGGCCAGGTATAGCGGCAAATAAGTCCATCTTGTGACACTCTCTGTAATGTTTGAAAGTACTGCCCTGTAGTTTGCCTTAAGTATTTCTTTCTTAATTAGGGCAATTGTTATTTCTAAATCATTTAATTCCAAAGTGCACCATTGTAGAGGATAGTCAGGTGTAAATGACGTCATGCAAGAAGTTAGGAGAAAAATCTGTGACTTCCCCCAATTGATTTGTATGCCTGGTAGTGCACCAAATGGATGAATTCCCTAAGTACTGTGTTCATACTACGTTTCAGTTCCCTTATGTACAATGTAATATCATCTGTATAAAGTAAAACTAACAAGTGTCTAGAGGGGTATCTAATAGTGAACCCTCTGTGTTTCTACCTGGAGCTTGGCAGCAAGGGCTCCACTGTGAGCACAAGGAGGAGGGGCGACAGTGGACACCTCTGCCTAGTACCCCAAAAGATCCGTATTGGTTCGGAGAGTAAGCCATTTATTCGTACTCTTGGGCTGTGGCGGGTATATAAGAGAGCTATCCAGGCTAGGAATTTGTCAGGGAGACCTATTAAAGACCTGGGTGGCGTCCAAAAAGATCACCACTGCATCAAGATTTGGGTCTATGCCTTGGATAAAGTGTTATCAAGTAATGGGATGTTGATCGGCCTGGAACAAATCCAGAGTGGTCAGGCCTTACGAAGAATGGGAGAAGCAAAGAGAGGCGATTGGCTGGTATTTTTGCTAAGATTTTGAAATCGCAATATATAAGTGACAGCGGCCTGTAGGAATTGGAGTCAGAGGGTGGCTTGCGCAGTTTCGGCAGGGCAAGGCTCATTGCTTCTCGCATTGAGGGTGGCAGTATGGCTTAATCTCTAGATTCCTGGAACACTTTGACAAGTATTGGTATCAAGAAGTCAGCATATGCTTTATGAAAATCTGCCAGGAAGCCATCAAGGTCGGGCGCTTTACCCAACTGTAGTTTCATAATCACCTCCCTGATTTCATGCTCTGTGAAATCTGCTGATAAAAATTCTCGCTGAGCGTCAGTGATCCAGCCCAACACTACCTCATCTAGGAAAGATGTACATTTGGCTGGTGCCGCCCTTCAGGAGCAATATGGGTCCTCATAAAAGGGCGCAAAGATTTGTAAGATCGCCGATATATCTCTATAGGTGCATTCTTCAGGGGTCTGCAGTTTGAAAAGGCCACTTGCTGCCGTCGCCTTGCAGGGTAGCCATGGTCTGGCTCAGTCTTTCACCTTTGCCATAGGCGCGGGCTGTAGCATATTTCCCCCTATATCTTTGCTTCCTCTCTGCCACTTCCTCATACTCTTATAGGGTGCTCCCTATGGCGACTAGTGTGTGAGGTGCTGCTGGAGCACCCTGGATGGTCTCCAACCATTTAAGCTCCTGCTCCACGTTCTGGAGGTCAGTTTAGAGGGTGTGCAGCCCTCTGCAGCTCCTCACAATGTAGAAGCCTTGGATAGTAACTTTAAAAAACCTCCCAAATTATGCAGATAGAGGGAACTGAGTCTGCCCAGGAAGTCCACCACCTCCTGACGAAGCTCCTCGTGGAACAGAGCATCAAGGAGAACTTCAGGATTCGTCCTCCAAATACAGACAACATTGGCTCTGGTCGGCATCGCCGTCAGGAAAGATGAAAGGTCAGAATAGGTTCTCGCAAGGTGCCAGACCTCCTGTACCCAGCGGCTCAGCCTCTTAGAAATAAGCCCGTAATCTATTTGAGACCAGCTGTTATGGATCCAAGAGTAATATGTGCCCTCTTGGAATTCTTGGTTAACCTGTCTCCAGCCACCAAAAAGGAAGTTTTTTTTCATAATTGCCCTGTATGTTTTGCAGCTACTCCACGTAATGTATGAGTGGAACCCCATCTATCCTCGGTGGCATTTAGCACTAGATTGATGTCCCCTCCCCACAGAATAGGGCATGGGCCAATGTCAGCTACAAGTCCCTACAGCTTATGAAAGAATGTATGATTGTCTGTATTAGGACCGTAACAATTTACAATAATGACCATTTGGGACCACATCCTGCCCAAGACTACAGTATAACACCACTGGTCATCATTTAGGCAACTTGTAGTTGGAATACCACTTCTCTATGGATAATGATAACTGTTCCCTGAGCATATGTGGAGTAGGTAGAGTATTGCTTACATGTGGCCCATCTTTCAGCAAAGGTCACCTGTGTTGAGGGAGAAACGTGTGTTTCTTGTACGAGAGCTATATGAATGTTATGGCTGTCCAGGCAGGCTATAATGTGTCTGCGTTTGCGTGGATCCCTAAGCCCCTGAACATTCCATGTCAGACACCTTAGAAGCTCCCGTGTGGAGGTCTTATGTATTTCTGTGGTGGGATGTCTGCCTACATCAGGCATGAGAGGGCCAATATTCTACATGGAAGTGTGTGTAATGCAAGCTTAGCCTCTGAACTCTTTGATTTGACTGAATCAAAACATAATAAAATTTACAGAACTTATCTAAGTTCCCAAACTCCACCCTCCTCCTACTCTGACGGCCCAATCCTATCACGGATACATAAACCCTTCCTGTACAAATGTACTGCCCCAGGAACCAAACTTATACCAAACAGTAGTCTAAATAAAACTGGGATAACCTGCTGGGGTTTTTCCAGGTTTTCCTTCCTCCATTGAAGAGGGTGCCTAGGGGTAGAACAATGGTTTTAGCATTCCGTATCCGAACATTATGGAAGGTGCACCTACCAGATATTCTTCTTGTCCTTGGGGCTAAAGGAGGAGGGCATGGGCTTCTCCCAGCACCCTCCTGCTGTGAACACTCTGTAGTTGACACCTCAGAAGTCATTGGTTCAGTAGGAAAGTCGATGTTGGACGTGGGCGACCCTGCCCCCATCGGAGCTCCCTGGCATTTCTTCTCTGCGGGCCAATGCTGTGCTTGTGTAGGAGTTCCTCAACTTACTGAGGGTTTGAAAACTCTCAGTCCTTCACCTTATAGCTGAGTCGCAATCAGGATGGGTACAGCATTGCATACGGGATCTGTTCTTGATGTAGTTTCTGTTTGATGGCGACAATTTTTTTACGGGCTATCTACACCATGATAGTAAAGTCAGGGCAGATAGACACTGGGTTAATGTCGAAGTTCAACGTTTGTATCTCCCTTGCCAGCCTAAGGACTGTGTTCCGGTCTTTGTGATTTAATACCTGGTCGATGATTGGGTGCGCTGCCACACCTAGATGTGGGCAAAAAGCCATAAGTGATCTATGGGCTCTCTCAACAATAAACACTTTGGAAAAGGAGTAGCATTTTTTTCAACGTATTCCTCCATTTTCCCAGTATTAATAGAGTTGGGTATTCCCATGATGCACAGGTTGTTGCACCTTGAGCACTCTTCCAGATTTTTGCTTTTAGCTGCTATGAGTTTGAGAACCTTGCCATGGTCAGTATCTGAATGCCACAGGTAGCTGTAAGATTTTCAATGTTGGAGATCCTCTGCTCCGCCTCCTGTATTCGCCCATCATGCTTGTCTAGCTTCTGAGCTATGGAGTCTAATCTAACACACATGGAACCCATCTTGGTCTCAGTGGATGCCAGGCTGCTTCTCCTGGCAAATAATAACCTTTTCATGTCCATGTCCTTTTGCAAATCGTCTGTCATTCTCTCACTCTCTCCTGAGGTCCACCAGCGTCCTCTGTTTGTTTTGCCAGACGTTTGGATTCAAATTGCAACTTTTACTGTTTGCCTTCAGTTCTGCCCAATTTGTCAGTGTGGTGAATCACAGCTATTTTGGTTGTACTTTTGGGACTCTCATGCCTGGTCTCCCTGCTCGACAGAGTGTGTTAGATCCCTGTGCCAGGATCTACATGAAGACTCGGGCCTTCGAAGGTAAGGCCTACTACACCCCCGGTATTAAAGAACACACACCAGATGCAGGTATTATGTTAGTGGCAACACCGCTCTGACTGACGCGCCCGACCTTCCAGCCCTTTTTATTTTGCCTGCCAAACACTTGCATGGCTAAACCATTCCCCGTCAGTACTGAGGGGTGTTCTGCGACAGTGCACTGGGTGCCTCTCGCAAACCCCCTCGCCACTGACAAGTGAATGGTATGGACATAACATTCCTCCAAAACTTTAAACAAAATTAAACAAACAATGATTATCATCGAATGACCTGTACCTGTTCTGATCATGGAGAAAACAAAGTACACACCAGAAAAACACAGTGTACTCAGTCTCTACGTGCAGACATAATCCTGGAGCCTGACCGGGGCAGCTGGTCTTGGATGCAGGTTACATCTAGCTCCTCCTTCTGTCCCTCGAATGCCAGTCACAACACCATAATCAGACGAACTGGATGAGTTGTCATGGGCCTCCTAAGTCCCTTCAATCAACACCGGCACTTCTGGCGACCCTGCCTTTTCCTGAGAGGACCACTGTGGTTCTCGCCTGTCTCTCTCAACCGGAATCTCCATCTGTCTGAATCTTCCTCTTCCAAGGGTGTTAACCTGGTCTCGGTGGCTGGAGTCGCTGGCTCTGGGGGTCTGTTTTAAGGCTTGAAATGAGAAATGTTCCTCGTCACACTTTCCATACCTCGTCGAGCTGTCACCATTGTGCCGGTCACTTTGATCCCTGTCCATGGCACTGACTCAAATGGTAGTTTGAATTTACCACCTGAAAACCTGTTCTTTACCAGCACGCCATCTCCCACTCGTAATTCCCTCACGCGGGCTTGTCTCCTGTGGGACACTCTGTCATTCTGGGCTTTGCGATGGCGTAGCCAAACTGCCACTCGATCATGCATCCAGGAGGCTTCAGTGACCTGCGGGAGCATATCCCTTATACAGCGAAACATGCAGACCTCACTGGGAGCCACTCATGTTGAGACATGATGAGTCACCCAGTACTCCAATTCAAACAGAGCATGTTCCAAATTTCTCCCTTGAGACACCGCAATGCACATCACCTTGTACAGTGTCCTCATGAAGCGTTCAGCTTCCCCATTGGCTTGAGGCCACCTGGGAGTGATCTTCCAGTGGCGAATGGCATGAGATGCCAGGTACAAGGCAAACTCATTGCTGGAGAATGGGGGGCCATTATCAGTTCTCAGCTCTTGAAGAATCCCATGGGTAGCCATTACCTTCTCCGGGCAAGGCACCACCTTCTCTGTGGTAGTCGAGTCCAACACCTCCACCTCCGGATACTTTGAGAAGTCATCAATAACTACCAGCATGTGGCGCCCATCTGGGAGACTCCCAAGATCAGCACTGACTCTATACCATGGAATCAATGGGATAGGTTCTGTTATAATTGGAGCTGATGAGTCAGCTGGACTGAGCGTTTGGCATACGTGGCAGTGCTGGATGGTCTGCTCTACTCGCGCATCAAGGCCTGGAAACCACACTTTGCTTTGCAGTCTTGCCTTAGCCTTCACAATTCCTTGATATGCCGCATGAGCAAGATTAATCGTTCTCTGCTGTAGCGCCATTGGAATCACTAGGCGCCGGCCTCGTAACAGACATTCTTCGGAGGATACAGCCAGTTCTTGGCATACACTGTGCAGAGATGACAGCATGAGGCTTGCTTCTGCTGTTCTTCATGCCATGTCGTGTTTTAGCCGATGCCACTTGCCATCCCGAACACATGAGATTACCAGCTGTAAGACCTCATCTCCCCTGGTGGCTGCTTGGATTTCTTGCACTGACATGGGAAGGGGCCGGGACCACTCCACCACCAACCTCATGTACTCTTCCACCTTCAGATTCCTCTTCCTCTTTAGTGGTAGGTGGTCTTGTGTGTCTTGATAGGTATTCAGCTGGGTTCTGTGCACCTGGCCGATATGCCACCGAGAATTGATAGCCCTGCAGTTGCAAGATCCATTTTTTGATTCTGGGTGGTGACTGGGATTCAGGTTTGTTAAATAGTGGTGTAAGCGGCTTGTGATCCGTATGCGCCACGAACGGATGGCCATATATGTATAGGTGGAAATGACGACAACTCCAGTGCACTGCCAACGCTTCTTTTTCAATGTGGGAGTACCTTTGTTCCGTTGCTGTTAACGCTCGGCTGGCGTATGTAACTGCCGTCCACTCTCCGTCTCCACTTTTCTGGGATAGGACAGCTCCCAAACCCACTGGGCTGGCATCTACAGAGATTTCCGTGTTTTTCAAGGGATCAAAATACACCAGAGTTGTGTCCGCTGACAGGGCCTGTTTGATTGCAAGGAACGCCTGTTCATGAGCTGAAGTTCACTCCCACAGACTGTGAGCCTTCGTGAGTTCCCTGAGAGGAGCCGCAAGTGACATTAGATTGCTGATTAATCTCCCGCAATATGTGACCATGCCCAAAAAACTGCGTACACCTGTCACCTGAGGTAGGTGGGGGCGCTGATTGAATGTCTGCCACTTTCTCCGGGTTCGGCTGAACCCCTCTCTCTGAAAAGAGATATCCAAAAAAAGCAATCTCTTGTTTTAGAAACTCACATTTCCCGTGATGAAGTGTTAACCCATTGTGATGAAGCCTGTTAAAACGTGGCGCAAAGTCTTGTGCGGTGCTCTTATATGGTCGGAGCATGCACCAGAATGTCATCGCTTACATTGATGACTCCTTCGAGTCCCGCCAGCCTCTCTGATCGTGTCTTGAAACACTTCTGCAGCACTGGCAATGCCGAAACTTAGACGTTTGTACCTCCTTAGTCTGACGTGAGTGGAAAAAGTGGTGATTGCTCTTGATTCTGGTGCTAGCATGAGTTGGTGGTAACCAGCTCAGAGATCCATTTTAGAGAACTACCTTGACCCGCTGACCTCCGCCACAATGTCATCCACGGTGGGGGTGAAATGACGTTCTCTCCATGTGGCCATGTTTGGTGGTCTCATATTCACGCAAATGCGCACTTTAACAGTCTGTTTTGGTTTACTGGTAACCACAATTGGCGATTCCCACGGTGTCGGGCCTTCCACCTTTTCAATTATTTCAGCCTCTTCTAACTTGGCTAGTTCGAGTTCAACTTTGGGTCGAAGATGGAACGCAATGCGTCTGTGTTTCAGCGCCACTGGCTTGATGGACTTGTCGATATGCAGTTTTATTTGTCGTTCCTTCAGGCAGCCGATTCATTTGAACAGCTCAGAGTGCTCTTCTTTCAGATTCTCAAGGGTTTCTATGTGTATGCTGAGAGCAAACTTGATGAGCTCAAGTTCTTCTGCCGTGCGACAGCTCAACAGCATTCCAGTTCCGATCTTTGCGTCATATATTTTCGCTCATGTCGTGATGTCTCCGTGTGTGATGTCGGTCATGAACATCCCTGCAAGCGGAATGGGCATGGTTGATCCAAATGCGAACACCCCTACCGTGGTGGGGCAAAGTTGAGGACAACCAGGAATTTGATTAAAGACCGATTGTGCTAGAATGTTTATCGAGGCTCTTGTGTCAATGAGAGCTGTTACTTGATGTCCTGCCACAGATACTCGACATCTCGGGATCTGTCGCCGGGGTACGTTTCCTGGGTGAGTGGCATGTATGACATATACAGTTCCTTCCGGCTCGTCATAGTCGCCCATGCCTTGCGAGTCCTCCTGTTGTTGGACTACTTGCGATTCGTGAGTCATCTTGGTTCCTGCTGGTTTTGTCTTTGAGGTAGAACGGCAGACCTTAACAAAGTGATTTAGACGGTGACAGTTGGTGCATTGTTTTCCAGCCGCTGGGCACTTCCCTTGGTGTGGATATCCTCCACCACACATGTAGCAGGTACGGTTCCCACTTGCTCCTCTGTTTTTATCTTTCCGTTTCACCGGTGTCTCAGCAACCACTGCATTGACTGGCTCCACCTTGACTGTCTTCAAGAGCGCTGACTCCATGTGCGCCGCCCGGACCCGAGACAGCTCCTTAGATCTTCCCATTGTTAGCATGTCCGCCATTGTCATGCCGGGGACTTGCAAAATGTGTTCACGTAGCTTCGTAGAATGACATCCTTGAATGAATTGCGCACGTATCTCATCCCCTAGGTTGGGTAACGTGCATGTGCTTGCTAATTCTCTTAACCTGGCGTAGAAAGCATCAACAGATTCCTCGGGGAGCTGTCTCGCTTGCCTCAGGAGGAAACGTTCATAATCAGGGTTCGCCAGGGGCTCAAAATAGGCTGTGATTGCTTGTGTCAGTGTCTGATATGAAAATGGTGGGCCGTCCTCCACCACGGACTTGCTGATTTTATGGATCTCAGGACCCCCAGATGCAGAAGCATAGGCCATTTTCTGTCCTGTTCTATGGCCATTGCAGTAAAATAATTCTCCAGTATTTCTACCCATTGTTTCCATTTCGCTGCATGCGCTGATGGGGGCCCCTCCACCAAGAATGGTTCCAGCGCTGGAAACATGGCCATGCTAACAAGTGATGATCTGGAGTCCACAAAAATTACCAAAATATGTCCACAACACAGGATTGACTCCTCCTGTGTCTACTATGGGCCTGTCTATAAGAACCCTCCTTGGTACCCCGTGGGGCAAACAGCGAGCTGGGTAGTGGCGTGTGGCGCAGTGCGTGATGTTGTTCAGTAAGCAGAGATGGCAGAGGAAGAAACAGATGCAATGGCGATGGCCCATGGGCGTGCCCTTATTGGTTGAATGTCTTTGCTCTGCCGTTGGATGAAGCTGTCCTATACCCTTATTATTTGTGATTACCTTGTTAATGGGCATGGACACGTGCCTCCCACGATGTTTCCACTCACCCACAACTCTCCTGGTGGCTAGCACAGGCCGGTGGGGGCTTGGCTACACTCCGCGGCACTCGCGTGAGGCATGCAAGGCCATCCGTTGATGTGCCGGTTCACGGCAGACGCACTCCGGCTTGCGGATATAGCAGCCGGCCTCAGCGCGCTCTCGGCAGCGCCGACACAGGAAAACAGATTGCGATGTTCCGACCTCGTTCCTCGTCGCCAGTTTGTTAGATCCCTGTGCTGGGATCTATATGAAGACTCGGGCCTTTGAAGGTAAGGCCTACTCCACCCCCGGTATTAAAGAACACACACCAGACGCAGGTATTATGTTAGTGGCAACGCCACTCTGACTGATGCCCCCGAGCTTCCAGCCCTTTTTATTTTGCCCGCCAAACACTTGCAGGGCTAAACCATTCCCCATCAGTACCGAAGGGTGTTCCGCGATAGTGCGCTGGGTGCTTCTCGCAAACCCCCTCGCCACTGACAAGTGAATGGTCTGGACATAACAGAGTGCAGACAGCTGAGATGCGACTGTGCACCTGAGCAGACCACCAAGCACTACATGCGCTCCTAACTAGGCAGCTGAAAGGTTCCACTACCGCCTTCCCTCACGTGTCTTGCAAAGTGAAATGCGCATGCGTTTTAATATGCCTCGTACAGATCTCTGGCGCTTTCACAGTTAGTTGCGCAAGCCTGTCAGCTAGTATTTACGGGAGGTGAAGGTTTATTTTCCCTTTTGTTTTTACTTTTTAATTACCTCTCTTGGCTCCATTTGTTGGCATGGAGCAATGTACGTGCATATTTCCGAGGGCTCTTCTGTCCTGCACCTAGCAGGGCAGTGGCACAGCATCAGTGTATTTCTTTGAATGCTGTGAGTCTCCAAATGACATCTGCACTCTGTTGGCCGGTAGGTCAGTACTGCAAAGGGCCACAAGATGACTCAGGTACCATCAACTCGTGCCTGGAGTGCAGCTCCTCATTTATTTGGTTTTCGCAGCTAAACTCATGTTGCCAGGGCATCTCTGCACTCACCTCTCTACACTGGGGCTGTCCACCACATAGCGTGATGTGTGAGCTGCCCCTGCCCAGGCTGCCACTCCGCTCACCATCACCCGCCTGCACAGGGCCCCGGTTCTAGTCTCCGATCTCACACCAGTCATGCCTCCGCCATTGCCGATCTCTCCACGGTCACCAACAGGTATGTTCCCCAGCGCGATCACCGCCCATCACAGGTGCTATGTTTAAGGGCTCCGACCATCCGGGGACCAGCAGCGATCCGCTATATTTTTCCGTCGTCGTCCCCTAATACCTCCTCCACCTCGACTACCAGGGTTCAGCAGACTGCATTCCCTCAGTCAGGGGCCTGGATCCGCCCGAAACGCTGCTTTAATGCTTCATATTGCCCCCAGGCGGCAGGAGCCTCACAGAAGTGCAGCCATCTTGTGCACCTGCTCTCTGACGCACTTCCCGTCTGAGTCTTTGTAGATGCTTACCTACTCTTCCCTATACTTGACTAGTGCCAGGACACAGTTTGGTAATTCGTTGTGCAGCGCTATACAAAATGATTAACATTACATTATAGTTCAGAGTATTGCGCTGGTCGAGCACAGATAACAGTGCCGCTGCTAACTCTGCATGAAACAAGAGGTATGGTAGCACGGTCCACAAAGCAAAGTTGATTCTGCGGTCAAGGAGTAAGGCCTTTTGCTCATGGATGTCAGATTCTGCACAATGAGGTGTAGGAGATCACTCGCTGTGCTGTTATCGAGTCCTAGAGAGTGGTACTACACCAGAGCCTTAATTTCTTGTGTTTTATCCTCCTGACGTTTCGCCTGGTTTGCATGCCAGGTGCAATTGCATTTCAGTGTAGTTTAAGGCCTTCCTGCTGCTTCTGCACATCACCATATTCAATGGTGCACAACTTTTCCCCTTATTTTGCACGAATAAGGGCTCAGAATTTTGATTTTGTAGTTGTTGCAAGTGTGTATCAAAAGGTGTAGCACATCTTATGAACTGTTTTGGTGATTAGGAAGACGTCTTCAATTATAATTGTAGGTACCCCCTTTCAATTATGCATTGTCTCGTATGTTTTTGTGTATCAAAGACTGAAGAAACATTTGGCACCATGTTTCTTTGTGCACTGCTACAGTTACTTTGTAGATCAACATTTGTGTGTGTATTATTGTTCGTGGGTATGTAAACATGTGTGTGTGATTCTGTAGCTCTCTCCGTCTATATATAGTTGTGTAATTCTTGTGTTGGGGCATTCTGTTCAGTGTTAACTTTTTGTGTTCAATATGGTGATGCAAATGTTATGGTACAAACGGTATTTTCTGTCTCGTTTATTCTGATGAAGATAGTGTAATTGTAAGTACTTTGGTTCCACGATTGACATGAACTTTGCTTTCAGTTGAGACTAATTTGTGGTTAAATGGCACACCCATCTCCATTTCTCGAGAAGCCCTATTTTCATGTTATATTACTAACAATATGCATGGATACATTTTACAAGGTATTTCTTTAGGAACATAATTTTCAATGAAATAGAGTATTGATTGGCTCAATTGTCTAGGTGGAAAGTTTCGAATAATCAGTCAAATAAATATTGATAATTCAGTAGAAGTGAAAAGTGGCAAAGACAAAATACATTGCCTCTCAATTTTATCATCCATTTACAAGTATTCATCATCATTTTAGCAGGCTTTATGCAAACAATTATAAGCCATATCACAATAGATTGAATGTAAATTCCTACAATTTTCTTTTACTTTTTAACACGCTAGTTTCACGTGATTGCCATTACCGACCCACGCACCCTGTTTTCATGAATCAGAACACCCACAAAAGCTTGCATTTACAAGCATTACATCTATTGTCTGGGAACCAAACAAATTATTATTTTTTCGTGCAGGCGAATTGTCGCTCCCCGGGGGGGGGGCTAGGGGGGTAGGGGGAGGGAGGCAAATTTATTTTAGGCAATTTCTGCCCCCCCTGGGGGCAGATCGGCCTATTGTTATTAGGCCGATCTGCCCCCGGGGGGGGCAGAAACCTCTAGGCGCCAGAGCTAAATTTTTTTGTGGTTTTTTTTGTTTGTTTGTTTTTTTAGAGATTGCCATTAGGCAAGGGTCACTCCCCTGGAGGGGCAAATCGTATTTAGGCCATTTCTGCCCCCTTTGGGGGCAGATCGGCCAATTTAGGTCAATCTGCCCCCAAAGGTGGCAGAAACCACTAGGCACTGAGGATCTTTTTTTTTTGCACCAATGTCACGCAAGGGGAGCGACCCCATAGGCAAGGGTCGCTCCCCGGAGGGGTGGGGGGAGGGCGGGGGGCAAATTTATTTTAGGCCGATATGCTCCCAGGGGGGGCAGAAACCTCTAGGCGCCAGGGCTAGTTTTTTTGTGTGTTTTTTTTTTTTTTTTTTTTTTTTTTAGAGATGGGGAGCGACCCATTAGGCAAGGGTCTCTCCCTTGGCAGATTGGTCGATTTTAGGTCAATCTGCCCCCAAGGGGGGCAGAAACCACTAGGCACCGGGTATCTTTTTTTCTGCGCCAATGTCACGCAAGGGGTGCAACACCATAGGCAAGGGTCGCTCCCCGGCGGACTGGAGGGGGGCAGGGGACAAATTTATTTTAGGCCATTTCTGCCCCCCCTGGAGGCAGATCGGCCTATCGATCTTAGGCCAATCTGCCCCCAGGGGGGGCAGAAACCTCTGGGCGCCAAGGCACATTTTTTTTTGGTGATTTTTGGTTTGTTTTTTTTGGAGATGGGGAGCGACCCATTAGGCAAGGGTCGCTCCCCTGGGGGGAAAATTGTATTTAGACCATTTCTGCCCCCCTGGGGGGCAGATTGGCCAATTTTAGGTCAATCTGCCCCCAAGGGGGGCAGAAACCACTAGGCACTGTGGATCTTTTATTTTACGCCAATGTCACGCAAGGGGAGCGACCCGGTAGGCAAGGGTCGCTCCCCGGTGGGTTGGGGGGGACAGGAGGCAGGGTGGCAAATATATTTTAGGCCATTTCTGCCCCCGAGGGCAGATCGGCCTATTTTTATTAGGCTGATCTGCCCCCCGGGGGCAGAAGTCTCTAGGTGCCAGGGATACATTTTTGGGGGATTTTTCTTTTTTTTTTGTTTTGTTTTTTAGAGGTGGGGAGTGACCCCTTAGGCAAAGGTCACTCGCCGAGGGAGGTGGGGTCAAATTTATTTTAGGCCTTTTCTGCCCCCCCCGGGGGCAGATCGGTCTATTGTTATTAGGCCGATCTTCCCCCAGGTGTAGCAGAAACCTCTAGGCGCCAGGGATAAAAATAAATGATTTTTTTTTTTTTTTTTTTTTAGAGGTGGGGGCAAATTGTATTAAGACCGTTTCTGCCCCACTTGGGGGCAGATCGGCCGATTTTTGTTAGGCCAATCTGCCCCCATGGGGGCACAAATCACTTAGGCACCAGGGATTGGTGTATGTGTATGCATGTGTTTTCTTTAGGGGGGCAGCCCCTTGGGTAGGGTCGCTCCCCATGGGGGCACATTACTGTTGGCCATATCTGCCCCCCCATTGGGGGCAGATGGGCCTATTTTCAGAAGGCCCATCTGCCCCCAAGAGGGGGCAGAAAGCCCACCAGAGGTCAGGGACGTTTTTTTTCAAAAATAAGAGGGTGGGGGTATGGCCATACCCCCACCCCAAATAAATGGGGCTAAAGTTGTTCTGCCCACCAGTGGGCAGATGGGTCAATTACCCCTGATCCACAACCCGGGGGGCAGAAAGTCTACTAGATGCCAGGGAATTAAAAAATATATATATATATTGGGATGGTGGCTACCAACCAGTATGGGCCTGGTTACGCCCCCACCTCAACTGAAGGGGGTAACAGTCTTTCAGCTATCCCCCGCACTCTAAAACATCCTATCCCACAGCAAGCAAGAAGACGTTTGATTATTTTGGGTTTTAGTTTTACATTTGGCTTACTCTCAAAATCGTCCCACTTGGAATGGTGAGGGCTGCACTTTATAAACTTTGGGACGCTGCCATGTAGAAAAATCCACAAGATATAGACACATCTGAAAACTAAACATCTGGGTGATGCCAGGGTGGTGTGTTTCACATGCACCCCGCACCATTTTTGTACCCACAATCCCCTGCAAACCTCCAACTTTGCTGGAAATCACACATTTTTCCCACGTTTTTGTGATGGAACCTTCCGGAATCCGCAGGAATCCACAAAATTCCTGCTACCCAGCATTGTCTCATCTATACCGATAAAAATTCTGCTGCACATGTCAGCCTAAAAATGTTTTTTTGCAATCTGCCCTTTTGGACCTCCTTTGTTCCCCCTCAATATCGACATGTTTTTGGCTCTTCCCTTTCACAAGCACTTGGCCCACCTTCACAAATGAGGTATTATTTTTACCGGGAGACTGAGGGGAACATTGGGTGGTATGAAATGTGTCCCAGTGCGGTGATCCCTCACAGAAATGTGGGAAAAATGTGATTTTTTAGCTAAATTTGAGGTTTGCTGAGGATTCTGGGTATGAAAACATTGGTGGATCCACGCAAGTCACACCTCACTGGACTCCCTCGGGTGTCTAGTTTTCAGAAATGTCTGGGTTTGGTAGGTTTCCCTAGAAGGCTGCTGAGCCCAGGACCTAAAACGCAGGTGTCCTCCTGCAAAAACAGGTCATTTTGAATTTGATCATTTTGATGTGTCCAGATAGTGTTTTGGGGCATTTCCTTTCGCGGGCAGTAGGCCCACCCACAAAAGTGAGGTACCATTTTTATCTGGAGACTTGGGGGAACACAGGGTGGAAGGAAATTTGTGGCTCCTCTCAGATTCCAGAACTTTCTGTCACTGAAATGAGAGGAAAAAGTGTTTTTTTGGCCAAATTTTGAGGTTTGCAAAGGATTCTAGGTAACAGAACCTGTTCAGAGGCCCACAAGTCAACCCATTTTGGATTCCACTAGGTATCTAGTTTTCAAAAATGCGCTGGTTTGCTAGGTTTCCCCTGGTGCCGGCTGAAATAGAGGCCACAATCCACAGGTAGGCACTTTGTAAAAAACACCTCTGTTTTCTGTGGAAAAATCTGATGTGTCCACGTTGTGTTTTGGGGCATCTCCTTTTGCGGGCGCTAGGCCTACCCCCACAAGTGAGGTACCATTTTTATCGGGAGACTTGGGCGAACGCTGGGTGGAAGGAAATTTGTGGCTCCTCTCAGATTCCAGCACTTTCTGTCACCAGAATGAGAGGAAAAAGTGTTTTCTTTGTGAAAATGTGATGTGTCCACGTTGTGTTTTGGGGCATTTCCTGTCGCAGGTGCTAGGCCTCTCCACGCAAGAGAGGTACCATTTTTATCAGGAGACGTGGGGGAACACAGAATAGCAAAACAAATGTTATTTCCCCTTGTCTTTCTCTACATTTTTTCCTTCCAAATGTAAGACAGTTTGTAAAAAAAAGTCTATTTGAGAAATGCCCTGTAATTCACATGCCAGTATGGGGCACCCCGGAATTCAGAGATGTGCAAATAACCATTGCTTCTCAACACCATATCTTGTGGCCATTTTGGAAATACAAAGGTTTTCTTGATACCTATTTTTCACTTTTTATATTTCAGCAAATGAATTGCTTTATACCCGGTATAGAATAAAAACCCATTGCAAGGTGCAGCTCATTTATTGGCTCTGGGTACCTAGGGTTCTTGATGAACCTACAAGCCCTATATATCTCCGCAACCAGAAGAGTCCAGCGGACGTAACGGTATATTGCTTTCAAAAATCTGACATCGCAGGAAAAAGTTACAGAGTTAAACGTGGAGAACAATGGCTGTTTTTTTACCTCAATCTCAATATTTTTTATTTCAGCTGTTATTTTCTGTAGGAAACACTTGTAGGATCTACACAATGACCTCTTGCTGAATTCAGATTATTTTCTACTTTTTCAGAAATGTTTAGCGTTCTGGGATCCAGCATTGGTTTCTCACCCATTTCGGTCACTAACTGGAAGGAGGCTGAAAGCACAAAAAATAGTTAAAATGGGGTATGTCCCAGTAAAATGTCAAAATTGTATTGAAAACTTGGGTTTTCTAATTCAAGTCTGCCTGTTCCTGAAAGCTGGGAAGAGAGTGATCTTGTGGTGATCTTGCCACCGCAAACCCTTTGTTGATGCCATTTTCAGGGAAAAAACCACGAGCCGCCTTCTGCAGCCCTTTTTCCCCATTTAAAAAAAAACATAAAACTTTTCACTGTATTTTGCCTAATTTCCTGGTCTCCTTCAGGGGAATCTACAAAGTGTGGGTACCTCTAGAATCCCTAGGATGTTGGAAATAAAGAACGCAAATTTGGCTTGGGTAGCTTATGTGAACAAAAAGTTATGAGGGCCTAAGCGCAAACTGCCACAAATAGCCAAATAAAGGCTTGGCACAGGAGGGGGAAAAGGCCTGGCAGCGAAGGGGTTAAAGCACAACAGTAGAAAGAAACAAGTTCAAATCGAGTTTGTTCCTCAAGCACAACAGAATGCAGACGAAATGGGACAGTTTGCTGACCCCACTCCAACAGGCTCTGATGCAAAATGTACAGAATCAAAGGAAACTCCATATGAATATGCCTGCAGCTCCAGTGTTACAGAAAACATAGGAAATACAATGCCACAGAATTTAGGTATTCAGTTCTTTGATCTTCATAAATGATTTTCCCCAATTTACACCAAATGTGACCAATTTGAAGCGACCGTGGTTGAGGGGGGGGAAGGATTGCATGATTGGTGCAGTCCTAGAGGTAGAACAGTGGCCCAAATGTAGATGGTGAAGTGAATGGCCACCTGCATAATTTTCAATCGATAGTGGTGCTATCCGCTCCATGGTTTGTTCATGGAGGTTCCAAATATATCCATCAGGGAAAATAGTCCAAGTTGTGAGAATATGCAATAAACAAGTTACAAATCAGATTTCAGTAAATGTCCTGTTAATTTACTTGGCAGGGAATTGTTCTGTTAGACGAATTGCATGATTTACTGTAGGCTGGATGGTGTCTCAATCAGACTGAAGATGAGGATTCAGTATTAAAAATAAAATGTCAAGAGTTTATGGTTCAATCATTCCCATTCGTCACAAACGATGACCTTCCTCTTGATTTAAGACATAGTGAAATAATCGAAATGGGATTTTGCAGATAAAGAGACTGGATTAATAAAGACTGCAGAGCTAGTAATAATCACAGTACAACTAGATGCAAGTTACCCCAAGTCTGAATGGGGAGGTGTTGCCTAAAGACACTTTTATGTGGTCCAGGGCCGTAACACCTACCTTTTCAATTGTGGAAACAGCATACATGTAGGGCTTATCTTCTGCATGAATACGAACACAATATCAACAGAGACCTTGCAAGTGGAGCTAAGGTTCTCCCTTACAACCTGTCTTCTTCTGTCTTTCCATTGTGATCAGGGTTTCTATGACTAGCAGTGAGATAATCAATTTGGCCTTAATCAGGCCATGTTATGAGTGTCCTGTTTTTGTACCATGATTGTATCCCCAGGGTTATCAGTAATAGGTGCGTTGGTAACTTCAGTGGGGGGGAAGGGGAATACCAGTGATAACGAGGTGTACCATGAGGACTTTCCTCTGGAACCTGTAATTCTGCACCTGCTATCCTTCTTGGTTTCCCCTGCCTTTCATCCGAGGATTTCACCTGTTTTCCGCAGGTGAAGTCCCCTGGTAAACAAAACTCTCAATCTCAGGAGTTACCACTGATCTCACACTTCAGATGGGGTACTGCTAATAAAGTGTACAAATTAAAATATTCTCATCCTCTTTCGATGCGAACATTTTTGATTCGCAAAAAGGGCTGATGCATTTCTCTCTTAAATCAAAAGGGCTGATGCATTACTCTCTTAAATCCTTAGAATAAGTACCCCTGCCATTCCAAAAATGTCACACCTTACTTATGGGGTCAGGCATTCTCGAATGCAGCTCCTGCTGTGTAGAACAAACCCCAACCTGCACTTAGTTTATTCAGCATCGAGTTATTCCATGCTACGAACTTTACAATTTTTAATTGCGTACTATCACAAGTTCTGAATTGTGTCGGCAAATACGTTATCACACGTATTGATGTTATTTAAAATTACCAAATGCTTATAAATGGCAGTTACCTTTAAAGGGGACCTTTTTGTCATTGACACTAAATATGGCTCTCTAGTCCCTCTTGAACGTATCTATTCATTGAAAAGGAGGGCAGCAGCTGATATTACAGTAATGTCTAGAATTCTCTGAAGACCATCATCCGCCATAAAATGATATAATCTCACAATTCAGTTGCGAAAATGCCCCACCAGCTTCCCCTAATTGGTCCTTCCAGGTGCCTCGGGACGGAAGAAAGCAGCGGCGGAGATGAAAACGAGGCATTCTTTACCGAGCAGAAGGCGAGCACCCATGAGCTGAAACCCCTTCTAGGATAATGAAATTTCATGTGTAGTATTTGGTGCTCTGGGATTCCGAAAGGTTATCAGCCAGGCGTTTATAATAAAAGTTCTTCATGGCGTTTCGTAGCAAGTAATGGGAAGATGGGAGTGCTATCAGTTTGACATTTCTGTCAGAACTGGTATTTGAACCAGTGGATGATTCTGACAAATGCCATCGCTGTCACATGTTCGGTTTTAATTATACCTGACTGAAGCTTTCAATGGGCGCGAGTGGGAACTTAATTAGCTGGCGAAAAGCCGGGTATTTTCTGTGCTCGATGAAGGCTGAAAACCCAAACAGCCTCTCTATACTGATTTTTCATCTTTTTCATCTATATAACGCAGCTCATATGAAATCAATTCATAAAAATGTTTTCTCTGAATTAATTCAAAACAAGCAACGTCGGCAAAAGGCCGTTGTTTGTTCTTTTCGCACACAAAAACACAAATTGCATATAGGCGTCTGCGTTCGAGTTTGCTTTGGTTGACAGCCGATCTCTAGTCTTAGTGGTCAAACAGGTATTGGAGTGGGAACACAATAGCTACTTTGTACCAACGGCGTGTTATTTGTATATGTGAAAGGTAGGAATTACGCATTCACGCTTATATTTTTTGCATAGTAACAATAATATGCAATTCTGTTTATAACAAATGCAAAGTATGAATTTAACCGCTCAGAGGACACGGATTTTCTCCAGTATATCACAGAAAGATTTTATTCTGCAGAAAAAATGTAATTAGTAAATATGATTTTTTTTTCTACAATTCATAATAATCGTTCAAGACGGCGCTCCAAAGAATAAACTTCAACAATGGGAAGACTAAATAGCTGCTTTAATTGTACAGGTCTGATATAATAAACATTACCAATTCTCTAGGAAAAATGCCTTGCAAAACGAAATACTTCACTAAATGTTATATCACTCAAAAAATCCACCCACCGGTGAAAAAAATCCCCTCTTTATAACCTTCTACCCTTCACACACCCATGCCTGACCTACTACTCCTGTATCCCTTGATGTCACATTCGCTCCAGTGTCACCGTTGTGCAATCCATCCACCTTGCTCCCTGATGACAGCCCAAACCTCAGAGGTCTGTGCTCCTCCACCATGTGATTCCCTCCCCCAATAACAACACTTGTCCTGTTGACATCATCAATGAGGAAAACCCAAAGGCGATGGATTTTGTTTTGATTTGAGATCCTCACATATCAATCAATCAATCAATCAATCACCTTTGTAAAGCGCAACTACTCACCTGTGAGGGTCTCAAGGCGCTGGTGGTGGGTCTTGGCCTCAGTCGAAGAGCTATGTTTTGAGGTTCTTCCTAAAGATGGTGAGAGATGGGCTTTGTCTGAGGTGCATGGACAAGTTGTTCCAGCTTTTAGCTGCAAGGTATGCACAAGATCTTTCTCCGGTGGTGGTTTTCCAGGTGTTTGGGACCGTAGCTAGTGCCTGCTAGGCGGAGCGGAGGGGTCTGTCAGGGTTATGGAAGGAGATGCGATGGTTCAGGTAGGCTGGTCCGATGTTGTGCAGGACCTTGTAGGTGTGGGAGAGTAATTTCAAATTGATCCGCTTCTCTACTGGGAGTCAATGGAGGGTCCCCAGGTTTTAGAAGATGTGTTCTTGTCGGGGGAGGTTCAGGACGAGTCTTGTGGTGGCGTTTTGGATAAATTGTAGTTTCCTGAAGTTCTTTGTTGAGGTGCAGTGGCAGAGTGCGTTGTTGTAGTCAAGTTTGCTAGTGACTAGGGTGTGGTTGATTATTTTGTGACCATTGACTGGGATCTATTTGAAGATTTTGCAGAGTTGGCGGAGGGTGTGCCAGCAGTAAGAGGTGACTGCGTTTACCTGTCGGGTCATTGATAGGGAGGAGTCGAGGATGATTCCTAGGTTGTGGGCGTGGTCAGTCAATGTAGGTGGTGCGTTGAGCAATGTTGGTCACCAGGAGTCATCCCAGGCTGAGGTGGAGTTTCCGAAGATGATGAGATCGGTCTTGTCTGAGTTGAACTTGAGGCAGCTCTCCTTCATCTAGGCAGCAATGGCTTTCATCCTGGTGTGAAAGGTCCTCTTAGCTTTGTCTGGGTCTTCAGTGAGGGATTTGATGAGTTGTGTGTCATCGGTGTATGACACAATGTTAATTTCGTGGTCTCTGACGATGGCTGCCAGCGGGGTCATGTATCTGTTGAAGAGCACTGGGTTGAGGGAGGATCCCCGTGGGGCTCCGCAGCTGACTTCTGTTGGTTTGGATATGAAGGGTCATACCCTGACTCTTCTTCCGGTGAGGAAAGAGTGGCTCCATTGTAAGGCTTTTCCGTGGATTCCTGCATTGTGGAGTCGGGAGCATAAGGTGCTGTTGGAGACTGTGTCGAAGACTGCTGAGAGGTCCAGGAGAATGAGTGCTGTGGTGTGTCTGCAGTCGAGAAATGCGCGGATGTCATCGGTGGCTGTAAGAAGAGCTGTCTCCGTGCTGTGGTTGCTCCGGAATCCAGACTGAGAGGTATCCAGAAATTTGTTGTCCTTGAGGAATTGTTGCAGCTGTGAGTTTACGGCTTTTCCAGGACTTTGGTGGGGTAGGGTAGCAGCGAGATGGGTCAGAAGTTCATGCGCTCTGATGGGTCAGCTGTGGGTGTCTTGGAAGGGGGCGGACTTCGGCCTGTTTCAAATCTTCAGGGAAGGTGGGTGTTGTGATGGAGCAGTTCAGCATCTTGCGTGGTGAGGAAAGGGGTCTGTTAGAGCTCCAGAGTGATTGCTGTTCATGATGATTTTAGTCTCTTCTGTGGGGAGCGTGGACCAGCTGAGGATGGTATGGGTGGGTTCTGAGGGGCTGGGTTGTTTGTAGGTTCTGATGCTGGGTGGGTTCTGCAGGAGGAAGTTGTCACAGATGTCCTTAATCTTGCGGTGAAAGAAAGTGGACAGTTTGTCGCAGAGGACTTGCGATGGGGGGGATGTTGGTGGTTTCATAGGGAGGATTGGTGAATTCATTGAGTACTGTGAAGAGCTCTCTCGTGTCGTGCAGCTTTTTTTGTGTTCTTGATGCGCTGGCAATCGGTGGCACTGGCGGCTCTGAAAGAGGTGAGGTCTTTGCTGGTTTTGCTGTTTCTCCATGTCTTCTCTAGGCGCCTGCAGGTGGGTTTGGATTCTTGGAGTTCAGCGTGAACCAGCTGGCTTTTTTTGGGACGCGCTTGAGAAAAGTTGATCGGAGGGGGCTAAGGAGTTAGAGCATTCGGTAATCCAGGAGATGAGGTTGTGTGCTGGTGCATTGGCGTCGTTGGTGGGGGGCAAGGGTGATTTGAGAAGGGTCGTGGTGAGTTGCTTGTCGATGATTCCATTCCATTTCCTGTGGGGGTCCCTGGGGACGCAGAGGCGGCTGTTGGTTGCGGTGATGACAGAGTGTATGCAGTGATGGTCGGTCCAGTCTGGAGTGGGGGTATTTTTTACGGTGATCCAGTTGCTTGAGGTGAAAATGGGGTATAGTGTGTGTCCTGCGGCATGCGTGTGCACAGTGATCAGTTGCTTGATGACGGGGGCGGCAAGATTGTCGAGTAGGGAAGTGGTGTTTCGGTTGTTGTGGTCCTCCAGGTGGAAATTCAAGTCGCCCAGGAGGAGGTATTCAGTGGACGCCAGGGCGTGAGGGCTAGCAATGTCTACAATGGCATTGATGAAGGCTGGCAGGGGCCAGGTGGTCTGCAGACCAAGGTGCCATGGAGGGAGGAGTTGTGAGTGGCATGGATCCGGAAGTGCAGGTGTTCAATTGTGGTACTGTGTTCCTCCGTGTTAACCGTGATGCAGAGGGAGGCTGTAGGAAGGTAGCCTCTTTCTAACCTTGTTACCCTCACTGTTTGTGAGCATATGTCAGGGTGATTTTACTGTCTCACTGGGACCCTGCTAGCCAGGACCCCAGTGCTCATAGTGAAAACCCTGTTTGTCAGTGTGTTTTATATGTCTCACTGGGATCCTGCTAGCCAGGACCCCAGTGCTCATAGTTGTGGCCTAAATGTATGAGCCTCAGTGCTTATGCTCTCTCTGCTTTCAAAATTGTCACTGCAGGCTAGTGACAATTTTTTCCAATTCTGATTGGCACACTGGAACACCCTTATAATTCCCTAATATATGGTACCTAGGTACCCAGGGTATTGGAGTTCCAGGAGATCCCAATGGGCTGCAGCATTTCTTTTGCCACCCATAGGGAGCTCAGACAATTCTTACACAGGACTCCCACTGCAGCCTGAGTGCAATAACGTCCACGTTATTTCCCAGTAATTTTACACTGCACTTAAGTAACTTCTAAGTCACCTATATGTCTAGCACTCACTTGGTGAAGGTTAGGTGCAAAGTTACTAAGTGTGAGGGCACTCCGGCACTAGCCAGGGTGCCCCCACATAGTTCAGGGCAATTTCCCCGGACTTTGTGAGGGTGGGGGCACTATTACACGCGTGCACTACAGATAGGTCAATACCTATATGTAGTTTCACAACAGTAACTCCGAATATGGCAATGTAATATGTCTAAGATCATGGAATTGTCCCCCCATGCCAAATCTGGTATTGGGGCACCAATCGCATGCATCCCCGGGGCTCCAGCATGGACCCCGGGTACTGCCAAACCAGCTCTCTGGGGTTTTCACTGCAGCTTCCGCTGCTGCCAACCCACAGACAGGCTTCTGCCCTCCTGGGGTCTGGGCAGCCCAGTCCCAGGAAGGCAGAACAAAGGATTTCCTCGGAGAGAGGGTGTTACACCCTCTCCCTTTGAAAATAGGTGTTAAGGGCCTGAGAGGAGTAGCCTCTCCTGGCCTCGGGGCAAGCTTTGAAGGGTACAGATGGTGCCCTCCTTGCATAAACCAGTCTACACCCATTCAGGGATCCCCCAGCCCCTTCTCTGGCGCGAAACTGGACAAAGGAAAGGGAAGTGACCCCTCCCCTATCCATCACCACCCCAGGGGTGGTGCCCAGAGCTCCTCCAGTGTGTCTCAGACCTCTGCCATCTTGAATGCAGAGGTGTGAGGGCACAATAGAGGCCTCTGAGTGGCCAGTGCCAACAGGTGACGTCAGTGACCCCTCTTGAGAAGTGCTTGCCTGACTAGGTGGCCAATCCTCCTCTGAGGGCTATTTAGGGTCTCTCCTGTGGGCTTCCCTTCAGATAACGAATGCAAGAGCTCACCAGAGATCCTCTGCATCTCCCTCTTCGACTTCTGCCAAGGATCGACCGCTGACTGCTCCAGGACGCCTGCAAAACTGCAAAAAAGTAGCAAGAAGACTACCAGTGACATTGTAGAGCCTAATCCTGCTGGCTTTCTCGACTGTTTCCTGGTGGTGCATGCTCTGGGGGCTGTCTGCCTTCACCTTGCACTGGAAGCCAAGACAAAATCTCCTGTGAGTCGACTGAATCTTCCCCTTGCTAACACAGGCACCAAACTTCTGCTTCCCCAGTCCTCTGGGTCCCCTCTCATCATGACGAGCATGGTCCCTGGAACACAGGAGCTGTATCCAAGTGACCCCGACAGTCCAGTGGTCCATCTGTCCAAATTTGGTGGAGGTGAGTCCTTGCCTCCCCACGCCAGACAATAATCCTGTGTAATGCATGAACTGCAGCTGCTAGGGCTTCTAAGCACTTTTGCAAGGAATCCTTTGTGCACAACACAGCCCAGGTCCCCAGCACTCTGTCCTGCATTGCTCAACTCACTGAGTTGACCACCGGCTTCGTGGGACTCTCCTTTGTAGTGTTGAGATGACTGCCATGCTCAGTTTTCTTGAACCTGTGTTCAAGTACTTCTGTGGGTGCTGCCTGCTTTTGCATGAGCTCTCTATGTTGCTGAGTGCCCCCTCTGTCTCCTCCTTTAAGGGGCAACCTCCTAGTCCTTCCTGGGCCCGGGCAGCACCCATTTTCTTTAACAGTGACCTTTGCAGTTAGCAAGGCTTGTTTGTGGTATTTCTGCATGAAAACAACTCTGCATCCTCCAGCACGCCGTGGGACATCTTCTGTGCAAAGGAGAAGTTCCTGGCGTCTTCCGTTGTTGCAGAATCTTCAGCTTCTTCCACCCAGAGGCACTCATTTTGCACCTTCATCCGGGGTTTAGTGGGCTCCTGCCCCCCCTGGACACTTTTGTGACTCTTGAACTTGCTCCTCTTCCTTTGCAGGTCCCCAGGTCCAGGAATCCATCTTCAGTGCTTTACAGTCAGTTGTGGTCTTTGCGGAATCCCCTATCACGACTTTAGTGTGTTTCTGGGGAAGTACGGTAACTTTACTCCTACTTTTCAGGGTCTTGGGGTGGGGTATCTTGGACACCCTTGGTGTTTTCTTACACTCCCAGTGACGCTCTACACACTACACTAGGCCAGGGGTCCCTAAGTAGTTTGCATTCCACTTTCTTAGTATATGGTTTGTGTTGCTCCTAGGCCTATTGCATCCTATTGTATTCTACAGTGTGTGCACTACTTTTCTAACAGTTTGCTTACCTGATTTTTGTTTGTGTGTATATTTTGTGTATTTTACTTACCTCCTAAGGGAGTATATCCTCTGAGATATTTTTGGCACATTAAGGGGGTCATTACAACCCTGGCGGACGGTGTTAAAGCGGCGGTAAGACCGCCAACAGGCCAGCGGTAAACATTTTGGAATTACGACCGTGGCGGAAACCACCAACAAAGACAGCCACTTTAACACTCCGACCGCCATGGCGGTACAAACAAACAGCTCGGCGGTCACCGCCAACAGACAGGCGGAGGACAATGTACCGCCCACACTATTATGACAGGCCAATCCGTCACCTTTTCCGTGGCGGATTCACCGCGGATAAAAACACAGCGGAAACAGGAATTTCGAAGGAAAAATGCTCACCTCTACACACTCCACGAGGAAGAAGGACACCATGGAGCCGGAACCCCATATTCTTCGTGCGATAGTCTTCCTGCTCCTGTACCAGGAGCACCAGCGCCGGCGGCGAAGACCACGGTGAGTACTGCACCTACGACACAGGGGAGGTGGGGAGGCAAAAAACAGGGACACACACACGCAACACACCCACCCCCACCCCCACCCCCACCCTCACCCACTACAACACACACACCAATGCATATCTATACATTACATTTACAGCCCCCCAAACCCCCCAGAAGAATGCAAAGACTAAAGGAAATGAGTGTAACCATTGTAATATATCAAAATTCAGTAAGCAAAAATATACATATATACACTATTAACAAAATATACACCAAGATTAGTTGTCCAGGTATTGCACCATTTATAGTCCGTGGACCACTGGGCCCAAAATGCATGGGCAAGGCCCACACAGGATACCAGATTCAAACAGAGAGAACACTGCAGGGGCATCAGATAGACATACAACAGGCACCTCAGGGGGAAAGGAAGGGGGGGGCACCTCAGCCGGATGAGTGCACAACGCCAGATCCACGAGGGGGCTCCATGCCCATTGATGTATCCTGGGGAGTGCAAAGCCACAGTCTCTCAAGTCTCTACAGTGGGTGG
Organism: Pleurodeles waltl; assembly: GCF_031143425.1. Classification (NCBI taxonomy): domain Eukaryota; kingdom Metazoa; phylum Chordata; class Amphibia; order Caudata; family Salamandridae; genus Pleurodeles; species Pleurodeles waltl. The sequence goes on from NC_090442.1 coordinate 526,295,647, forward strand.
GTTGCCCATTGTTCAATCCTGGGGAGTGCAGAGCCACAGTCTCTCAAGTCTCTACAGTGGGTGGTTTGCCCACTGTTTAATCCTGGGGAGTGCAAAGCCACAGTCTCTCAAGTCTCTACAGTGGGTGGTTTGCCCACTGTTCAATCCTGGGGAGTGCAAAGTCACAGTCTCTCAAGTCTCTACAGTGGGTGGTTTGCCCACTGCAGCATCCTGGGGAGTGCAAAGCCACAGTCTCTCAAGTCTCTACAGTGGGCGGTTTGCCCACTGCTGCATCCTGGGGAGTGCAAAGCCACAGTCTCTCAAGTCTATACAGTGGGTGTTTTGCCCACTGCTGCATCCTGGGGAGTGCAAAGCCACAGTCTCTCAAGTCTCTACAGTGGGTGGTTTGCACACTGCTGCATCCTGGGGAGTGCAAAGCCACAGTCTCTCAAGTGGATGCATGTTTCCACTGGTTCTGGAGGAGGACTGGTGCCCAGAGTGCATCACTCACCCCGTGACGGTCCCTGTTGCGTCAGTGCCCCTGCCGCTCATGGGCTAGCGGTGCTTGAGTTGGCGGTCCTTGCCCTGTTCAGCGGTGCTTGCCCTGTTCAGCGATGCTTGAGTTGGCGGTCCTTGCCCTGTTCAGCGGTGCTTGCCCTGTTCAGCGGTGCTTGACTTGGCGGTCCTTGCCCTGTTCAGCGGTGCTTGCCCTGTGCAGCGGTGCTTGACTTGGCAGTCCTTGCCCTGTTCAGCGGTGCTTGCCCTGTGCAGCGGTGCTTGAGTTGGCAGTCCTTGCCCTGTTCAGCGGTGCTTGCCCTGTTCAGCAGTGCTTGACTTGGCGGTCCTTGCCCTGTTCAGCGGTGCTTGACTTGGCGGTCCTTGCCCTGTTCAGCGGTGCTTGCCCTGTGCAGCGGTGCTTGAGTTGGCAGTCCTTGCCCTGTTCAGCGGTGCTTGCCCTGTTCAGCGGTGCTTGAGTTGGCGGTCCTTGCCCTGTTCAGCTGTGCTTGCCCTGTGCAGCGGTGCTTGACTTGGCAGTCTTTGCCCTGTTCAGCGGTGCTTGACTTGGCAGTCCTTCATTGCCCAGCTGGGCTGGGGCTGGCGGTCCTTCATTGGTCAGCTGGGCTGTGGCTGGCGGAGCCCTCCTGGGCAGCTGGGCTGTGGCTGGCGGGGTCCTCCTGGGCAGCGACGATGGGGCTGGCGGTGTCCTCCTGGGCAGTGAAGATGGGGCTGGCTGTGTCCTCCTGGGCAGTGACGCTGGGGCTGGCGGTGTCCTCCTGGGCAGCGACGATGGGGCTGGCGGTGGCCTCCTGGGCAGCGACGATGGGGCTGGCGGTGGCCTCCTGGGCAGCGATGATAGTGCTGGCGGTGGCCTCCTGGGCAGCGACGATGGGGCTAGCGGGGCCCTCCTGGCCAGCGGGGATGATGGCGGTCTTCTCCGCCGTGCTGCTCCTCCCAGACTTGACGGGTTTCTTCTGGCCCTTCCCCACCTTGGGAGGAGTCACACCTGAGTCCACACTCCCACCGGGACCCCTGGGAGCGGCTTGGGTGGCTGGAGTCTTCCCCCTTTCCCGCCGGGCACTGACCAACTTCTGGTGCTTCACGGGGGGGACTGGCTGTGCTGTGGCTCCGTGACACACTGGCTGTCCTGGTGGCCGGTGCCCTCCACATACCTGTGACAACAGGCACCACTGGTCCCGGAGAGTTTGTGGCTGAGGTACTAGTTCGGGACCTATGAGTTGGACGGGAGGGTTGTGGTGGGAAATAAGTTAAGGGTGGACAGGAAAACTTGTTTGGAGACACTGGGACGGGTAGCTGGAGGGGGTTTGGGAGTAGAGGAAGAGGTGATGGTTGTAGGAGGTGTAAGTTTTGTGGCTTTGGGTGTAGGTGCATGCGCTGGAGGCTGTTGTGAGGTGGATGTATGTTGGGTGGGTGTGTGCCTGCGTTTGTGTATCTTCGGAGGGGGCATCACAGACACACTGGGAGAGGACACAGGGGACGTGTGAATGGTAGTGGGGGTGGTGAGTGCACGTGAGCGGGATGTGGTGGTGGGTGTGCTGGTGCGGGATGTAGTGGCTGTAGTGGTAGTGCATTCAGGTGTGAGTGTAGACGAGACTGGGAGGGAGGAGGGAGACGAGGAGGAGGGGGACACAGTTGAGGCAGTGGATGTTGGTGTGTCTGTATGTGTGTGATGCTTGCATGAGTGCCTGTGGGATGTGTGGTGCTTATGTTTGCCTGAGCTTCCCTTGTGTGGTGAGGTGTGTGCAGGCTGGTCTGATGGTGTGCTTGGGATAGCCAGAGGTACAGGGGATTGGGTCTGGGTGGAGGAAGTTGGAGGGGGAGGCTAGACACAGGGACAATGGCTGCCATCAGTGCTGAGGCCAGAGTTTGAAACGTTCGGTGACGGGCCACCTGACCACAATGAATGCCCTCCAGGAATGCATTGGTTTGTTGCAACTCCCTTTCTACTCCCTGGATGGCATTCAAAATGGTAGACTGCCCAACAGTGAGGGATCTGAGGAGGTCAATGGCATCCTCACTGAGAGCAGCAGAAGTAACGGAGCAGGGGCTGAGGTGCCTGGGGCGAAGGTGATGCCCACCCTCCTGGGTGAGCCGGCACGGGCAAAGGCTGAGGGGCTGCTGGGAGGGCAGTGCTGGTAGGGGGGGTGGCGGCTGTACCTGTAGTAGTGGGGGGCACAGATGTTGCCGCCACCACAAGGGAGCTCCCATCGGAGGACGAGTCCGTGTCGCTGGTTTCAGCTCCTGTCACCGCCGTGGTGCTCCCCTCGCCCTCCGTCCCACTGGTGTATTCAGAGTCCGTAGTGTGGCCCTCCATGGCCATGTCGGGTGCAGCTTCCTCGTGCTCCGGTGCCACTGCTCCTCCGCCTGATGATGCTAATGCACACAAGAACAGGGAGACCGCAAAGAAAGGGGGGGGAAACAGAAGAAAGACATGTTGAGTGCATGGCTTACCGCTACCATTGGCGGACAAGACAGACACAGCAGCCCCCTGCACTACGTTGTGCTGTTGGGCTCTACAGTGCAATTCCTGGGAAATGGCCTACAAGGCTATGGACGACATATGCACACATAGATGACACAGGTGCATGAATAGCTGTACTTGGCACTCTACAGAGGAGGGGTGGGGGGCCACAGGGCCATGCCTAACGAAGGGGCCTAGCCTACGGAACTCGCCCTGGCCTAGGGAAACCCACAGCCCTCCTCCCCCACCCAGACCCCTCCACTGCGCGCAAAGTAAGCTGAATGACAGTGTACTCACCCCCTTGTGTCTGCTGTGATGCCCTCAAGCGCCCATCCAACTCCGGGTAGGCCACCGCCAGGATCCAGAACATCAGGGGGGTCATGGTTTGACGGACACCCCTCCCACATTGGGAGGCCATCCCCAGCTGAGCCTCCACCATCTTCTTGCTCCAGCGGCGAATGTCCTCCCATCTTTTCCGGCAGTGGGTGCTCCGTCTGTGGTGGACCCCCAGGGTCCGGACGTCCTTGGCGATGGCACGCCAAATATCCTAATTCTGGTGGGCGTTGACCTACATGAAATGTACAGGGGAAGAAGAGAAGTCATTACCAACTGCGCTGTCAAAGTGAGTGGCCCCCATCCTTACCCTTGCCATGTGGCACATGCACCCACCATCTTTCATGCACTCAGAACTCTGCCCCCGTCCTTCTTACAACCAGCCCCCTCCACACAGGCATAGCCCATGCAACATGCTCCCTGTGTACTTACCTGTTGGTCTGGAGGACCGTAGAGTAGCGTGTACTGGGGGAGGACCCCATCGACGAGCTTCTCCAACTCCTCCGATGTGAAGGCAGGGGCCCTTTCCCCAGATGCATGAGCCATTGTCTCTTCCAGACCGAGGTCACAGCAGCACTTGCAGTGTAGGTCCTCTCCTGTCGAAGATCAGGTATCGAGTGATTGAACAGATAGAAAATGGCGGTCACGTCCGCGGCGGTCACGTCCCCGGAGGTGCGTACCATCACCGCCGGCGTACATCGTCATTAGCTCCTGGGACCCATAGGGTCCAATGTTAACCAATGCAGCATTGCGCTGCGGTCTTCGACCGCCTACCGCGATGGTGTACAGCGCCAGCGCAGTTACCTCACATCCCATTGTCTCACTTTAAAGGTCAGGCAGCCGCCATTTCAGGGGCCCACATGGCCTAATTACCAACTGCATCACACATACCTAGGCCTACTCTCAACACACATACAGGCCAGATTTTGTGTATGAATGGTGTTCAGTGTAGACTGTGGGTACATACCTCTGAGTTGTTTGACTCTGTGCTCGCTGTTGACCTTCATGGGCACCGTCCGCTGGGACATGTGAGGAGATGGCGGAATCCTCCTGTGTACAGACCGCTGGTGGACCTGTCGGCAATGGAGGAAAGAAATTTGATTATCACATACAGGTTTGACCGTGCCACAATCCAGGAACTGTGTACACAGTTGGAGCCTGACCTGATTCAGCTATCCGTCATCCCACAGGAATCCTCCCTCAAGTGCAGGTGCTATCAGTGCTCCATTTCCTTTCAAGTGGGTCTTTTCAAACAACTGTGGCCATGGCATCAGGGACGTCCCAGCCTATGTTTCCCAACGTATTGTCCAGAGTGTTGTCTGCCCTGCTGAAACACATGCGGAGCTACTTCGTTTTCCCTCAGGTGGAGGATTTGCCTACAGTGAAAGGTGACTTCTATGCCCTTGGAGATATCCCCTACATCATAGGTGCCATTGATGGGACCCATGTGGCTTTGGTCCCCCCACAGGAGTGAACAGGTGTACAGGAACCGGAAGAGTTATCATTCCATGAATGTACAGATGGTATGTTTGGCAAACCAGTACATCTCCTGTGTGAATGCCATGTTCCCTGGCTCAGTGCATGACTCCTACATCATGCGGAATAGCAGCATCCCTTATGTGATGGGTCAACTCCAGAGGCACCGTGTGTGGCTATTAGGTGACTCTGGTTACCCCAACCTGTCATGGCTACTGACCCCAGTGAGGAATCCCAGGACAAGGGCAGAGGAACGCTACAATGATGCCCATGGGCGAACTAGGAGAGTGATCGAGCGGACTTTCGGCCTCCTGAAGGCCAGGTTCAGGTGCCTCCATATGACAGGTGGATCCCTATTCTACTTACCAAAGAAGGTGCGCCAGATCATCGTGGCCTGCTGTATGCTTCATAACTTGGCTTTGCGACAACAGGTGCCTCTTCTGCAGGAGGATGTTCCAGATGGCGGTGTTGTGGCAGCTGTGGAGCCTGTGGACAGTGATGAGGAGGAAGCAGAGGAAGAAGACATGCAGAACAGGGACTCAGTCATCCAGCAATATTTCCAGTGAAACACAGGTGAGAATACATTCCTGCCTACTACATGTACTTTTACACTTCTACCTCTATCCTGTCTGTCGATTTCACCCAGTGTCTGGTCACTGAGTTGTCACTTTCCCTTAAGGTTTCACAGGTGTGGGTCCCAACGTGTGTCATCTGCTTAGATTCCTCATGGACTAGAGCTGTGTGACATAGGTAGGTTGACATTACTATTTCCTGAAAAGTTTGTCACTGTAATTGCAAAAACACTATTTCGAAATCACAGACAGACGCCAGATCTTTTGGTGCTTTAGGTGTGTTTATTTACATACAAAATATTGGAGGGGGAAGTTAAATGGTGAGGGGTCATGGCGGAGGAGTGTCCATGGCAGAGTCCAGTCTATTAGTCTCACAGGTGCATTGCCCATATTGGCATAGGAAGTGGAGCTGGGGCAGTTACAATATGGACAGGGTGACAAAGTGGGACAGTGGGATGACAATCAGGGTGGTCTCATTTCTTGGCGGGGGTCTTGGCATCGTGCTCTGTCTTGTTCCTGGATCTCAGGGACCGTTTGCGGGGTGGTTCTCCGTCTGCAGGGGGTGTGGTGCTGGTCCTGTGGCGGTGCCTCCTGTCCACTAGCGCCGGTGAAGGTGGTGGGCAGTTCATCGTCCATGCTAGTGTCAGGGGCCCCTTGTAGTGCCACAGTGTCCCTCCTGGTGTTGAGTACTTCCTTCAGCACCCCTACGATGGTGCCCAGGGTGGAGCTGATGGTTCCGAGTTCCTCCCTGAACCCCAAATACTGTTCCTCCTGCATGCGCTGGGTCTCCTGAAACTTGGCCAGTACCATTGCCATCGTCTCCTGGGAGTGGTGGTATGCTCCCATGATGGAGGAGAGGGCCTCGTGGAGAGTGGGTTCCCTTGGCCTGTCCGTCCCCTGTCGCACAGCAGCCCTCCCAGTTCCCCTGTGTTCCTGGGCCTCCGTCCCCTGAACCGTGTGCCCACTGCCACTGCCCCCAGGTCCCTGTTGTTGTTGGGGTGGTGGGTTATCCTGGGTTCCCTGTAGTGGTGGACACACAGCTGATTGACGTGTCCTGGGGACGGAGGTATGGGCCCACTGGGTGGGTGCTGTGCTGGTGTTACCAGAGGGGGGAAGGTCTGTGGTGGCCTGTGCCTATGTGAGAGGAACCGACTGTCCCGAGGCCCACAATGGTCCGGGCTGGTCATCTAGATCCAGGTGGACAGAGGTGCTGTCATCACTGTGGGCCTCTTCTGTGGGTGGAGTGTAGATGTCAGGACCTTCCTGTCTGGTGACGTTGGGTAGTGGTCCTGCAGGGGTGGAAAGGCATGATTATTGCAACTGTGTGTGTCATGGTGTAAATTGGGTGGGTGAACGTGTACCCCAGTGCTGGCATTCCTGTCTGGGGGCATGTGTGATGATGGTTTAGGGGGGTGTATGGGTATGTGCAGTGGGCATGCTTTAGTGATGGGTGTCCATGCGTTGGTGTTGCATGCAGGGCTTGGTGTTGGGATGGGTGGTTTGTGATATTGGTACATTTGTGAGGAGTTGGACTGATAGGGGTGGGGGCGAGGGTGGGGGTATGTGATTGCATGCAGGTAGGGTGGGGGATATGGTAGTTAAAGGTTTGACTTACCGGAGTCCATTCCTAAAATAAGAAAAAGGAGTAAAAACAGAGGTAAAAGGCAGAAGTAAAAAGCAGGAGTAAGGAGAGACAGAGAGAGACGGAAGACCCTTACTTGTAGATGGCCATTAGGGCACCAGGGATGAGGCACAGACAGGAGCCTGCGGGTGGAGGAGGGCCTCAAACTGAGAGTCAGGCAAGCTCTCAGTTCATTCCCTGAGGCAGAGGCAGCATCAGCAGCAGCAGCAGCAGGTGCTGGGCAGGGAAACAGACGATGGCCAGGAGGTCAGTGGAGTCACCCTCTCACAACACTGCGGTTGGCATTAAGAAGGGGGAGGGAGGTGGAGGGTCCGGTCATCTGGGAGGCGGGAGGGTGGGAAAAGCACTTCACAAGGGGGCAGGGGTGCAGGGCTGCAGGGGCAGCAGTGGCACAGAATGAGATGGGAACAGGAAGACAGAAAAAACAAAAATAAACTAAGCAAAAACAGAGGTAAAAGGCAGAAGTGAAAAGCAAGAGTAAAGAGAGACAGAGCGAGACACAATATACTTACTGGTAGATGGCCAAAAGGCCACCAGGGATGAGGTGCAGACAGGGATCTGCTGGTGGAGAAGGGGCTCGGATTGAGAGTCAGTTAGTTCCCTGAGGCAGAGGCAGCAGGAGCATCTGGGGAGGGCAACAGACTCTGGCTTGGAGGTCAGTAGAGTCGTCTTAATTGCGTAACGCTTCATCATCGGTTTTCATCCTGGTCTCTAAAAACCAGGATGGGCTCAACCATATTCCAGAGAGCACTTTGAATAATTTCATGCCGGGGTCTCTAAAATAAAAATACCTCAGAAGACCGAGGTATAGCTTTATTCTTGGTCTACCTGGTATGATTAAAATGTAAAGAAGGGGGTGCCTATGGAAGTTATGGTCCTACAACCTATATGGAAGTCAACATGTTTCAGCCCAAAGCAATAAGGCCAAATGGTCTAGGGCTTTCATCAGGACTAAATAAATTGGGTGCCCCATTGTAATGTCAAATTTAGTTATCCGTCAACCTAACTTCAGTTCACTCAGGACACACATGATATACAAAGAGATAGAATATTCAAGAGGCTAGCTCACCCTTTCCTATGAAAGGGCCTCTTCTTGGGCCCTATAAAAAAGAAAAGGTAAAGGACTTGTGTAGGATCAGCATGTTTTAATACTGACCACATCGGACAAGTTTACATGTTTGTTTTAAATATCAACTTTTCAGTTTTGTAGTCTGGCTACACACAGAATAGCTACGTCTGAGTAGCTTGAGAGCTACTAGTAGTTCATGAGCTACCCTGGTATGAACCATTGCTAGTGTGGCACGTAAACGAGGATGTGGATTTTGGTTATCTCATTATCTATAATTACTAAACTGTGAAAGTCCTGGAATGTGTGTCCTGACTGAATTGAAATTAGGTTGATAGATGACTTCATTTGACATTACACCACAGCACCAAATTTATATTTTCCTGATTAAAGCCACCATATGTGTTCCCACCCAAACCTGATGAGTGACAAATCTGCTTACATTGCTTTATGCAACTCTTTTTTACAGAATGTTTTATCAGTTTTTTGTTGCCCAATAAGTCCGGACATCATTAACCTGAAATTAACTTGGATAAAGTACCCAGGAGCTCACCCCATAACATGCCACTCTTCCACCACGAAGAGACTACACAAGCTCCATCCAGACCAAACCGGCTTTTCAAAGCCCTGCTTGCCCCCCCACTGAACAAACGAAAGACCAACAAACCAACCAGCAGTGTATCCCTAAATGAGCCGGCCACACAAGAAACATCAGAAAAATTGTAAACAGAAATAATCAACACAAAGTCTTTATTCATCCTAATATATCATTTATGGCAAGCAGATGTCCATCTGCCAAAAGCTTTCAACCTCTCTTCCGAAAATCCTGACCTTCTCACCTCAGTTGCTGCCCCAGTCTTGAAGGAATGAATGTTACAAGCATTACCAGCCAAACTCAAAGCCGACAATGCAAACCTTAGGACTCTTAAAACTTGGAAATCCAACATGCATGTTCCATCTGCATGTGTAAAAATCGGTCCAACAAGTTCACCTGATATCAGTATGAAATCAAAGCATCTTAACAAATGACAACAAATAAAATCACCTGATTTCAACAAAAACACCTCCTGATTTTTGTCCAATTGATCAGTCTTCTCTTTTTTAATTAAAGCCGCACCTTATTCTTGGATGACACCACCTATTCAATCTCGAACATGAACCACTTTATGTGCCCCAAAACTCAGAAATCCAAATCATCATCATAAAGCCACACCAGGTAAAGAGAAAACAGAGCAACTTCTACTCTGATCTACAAATCTGTCAAATTGCTGATGATATCGCCCAGCAATTTCAAGGAAATAGGCCTCTTTTGGTATACTCACACACCCCTTTTCTTGCCCATCCAGCAAAGCTCCTCCTACACATTTGTCCTGCCATGGGGCCATAACCCCAGAAACATTTCCCCAAAAACAAAACACTTGTACATTACTTGTACAGAAATCCCAACCACTGATAGACCTTTGCTTATTTAGCCCATTATGAAATTTGCCAAGTTCTTCTTTCTAGTCACCATTTGATTAATTACCTCATCCCACTTTCTGGGCTTTCCCATTATAAATTCCTGCCATACAATCGGATAGTCTTTTCTACTGGATGATGCCACTGCTACTGATTTTTAATCAGATGAAGGATTCTCATCTTCCCAGGTCTCAAAGGAACCTCTGTCCCTGTGAATGAGATTATTCACCTCTGATGTTATCATCAATCCCAAGCACATATATACCCTCTCTTCTTCTGCCTTTTGTGAATTCAGTGCCACCACCGCCTGACTGTCTACATTAAACTTGACATTCTTGTTAGCAACCAGCTTTCCCACAAACACTCTACCACAAGGAGAAAAAAGATCCAAAAATGCAATGCTCCTTTTCACTCCCATTGAACCCTCAGGCCATGGATCTGCCTCCCATCTCAAAAAGGACAAAATCATAGGAACCTGCATCACTTACCCTGAAGTGACATGGTCACACAATTAAAATCCTTTTAAAAATGTGAATCATAAGTCATAGATGTAAACCATCTCTGCATCTTTCTTTCATCCACACACTGTGCTGAGATAATCTAACACAAGGCACAAAAAGCCTAGTCTCCTGCAAAAGGCCTGTCATGCTCTAGCCACCCAACAAACAAAATTCAAGGGGCCCAAAAGACATTGCACCTTCCTCAATTCCAGCTTTCTCAAAACAACCACTTCCTGCAACAACTGTTACAATACCTGAACACTCTGACTCAAACGCAGTACCAAAATACATCAAAGTATTCAATAGTTCCGCTATTTTTTCCAGAGCCAAAGGAACTCCAACCTCAGCCATGACCACCTGAAAAGCTGCTAGGTCTTCATCACAGTCTCCAGAGTCTGCCTTACCCACAAACAAAAAATAATCTAAGTAGTAGGTTACTCCTTTGAAACTGCCCATAAACTGGAAAAACACTGTTCAAAGGTGCTACATTTCGAATAAAGAGCAAGAAACCGAACAACCTGTCTGCAACAGTCTGTCAATATAGACACAGTCATCAAACAGCAGCCCCAACAATTAAAAATTATTAGAAAGGGGGTCTTTGGTTGGCAGAGATATGCACCCTGTCCAGTCCCAGTAGGGACCACAATCCTAGTCAAGGTAAGTCGCAACACACTGTAAATGAACCTGTTCTCACTTTCTGGTAGCTTGGCACACAGCAGTCAGACTTACCTTAAGAGACAATGTACAAAGTATTTGTGCAACACTTCAAACAGTAAAACAGTGAAAACACCACACACAAATAATCCATACCAGGGTAGGAAAATAGAGCTTAATGTAATGAGGAAAGCAAGACCAAAATGACCATAATCCATTAAGTTGAGATGTGAATTTTCAAAGAAGTAATAAAACTGTAGTGCTTAGTAGCAGAAATCGCCAACTGGGACTATCTGGTGACACTAAACCAGACCAAAGTCAAAGATTCAGGCCAACTGCGATGAAGCGAAGTATGGCTACAAGACCCACATAGGGCCTGTTAAGCAAGAGCACTTTGGTCCTTGAGATGTGTCGGTTCCAGTCTGTATAGAGATGTTGATGCATCGGTTTTGGGTCCATGCTGAAGAAAGCAGTGAAATGATGTGTCGCTGTCGATCCAGAGAATGAAGACAATGCTTCAATTCTGGGCCACACAGAGAGGACAATGTGCCACGAAGCCGCAATGCAGTGCTCTGATTCTCACAGCAGCGGCACAGTGCCATCAACAGTGATGCAATATCTGTGATCCTGGCAGCAGTGGCGATGTGGTAGTTTAGCATCAACAGTGAAGTTGATACAATTCCCTTGCAGACTCATTAGAACTCTGGTTCAGTTCCCTTGCAGACGTCAAAAACAAAAGCTCAGAGGCAGAAGTGTCAACCCAGAATTCTGACTTGGTGGGTATGGCTAAGTGGGCACACCAGAAATGTGGACACCTGGGAGAAAAAGCCACTTATATGTGGGCAGAGATTAGAGGGATGCACATTCCCCTGCATTTGATAAAAACTGTAATTTTGCAATGGCCTGTTTGTCAGCACACACAACAGAGATCTGTCCCGCAAACCATTAAAGGTCAGTTGGGGAGAGGAAAGTTACCAGGACAGATATGGCAAATTGATTACATTGGACCACTATCGATTAGTTGCGGGTGTCAATACACCTGTACCATAGTGGACACTTATTCTGGATACTTGATTGCTGTCCCTTGCAAACGTGCTACTCAGCACAATACTATCAGAACTCTGGACTTGGTAATGTTATACTATGGAGTACCACTCCAGATCCAGAGTGACAATGGGTCACACTTCAAAGGCAAATTGGTACATGACTACTGTTCTCAGCACAATATTTAGAGGATACATCATATTCCTTATTATCCACAGGCCTCAGGACTGACTGAGAGAATGAATGGTTTACTGAAAGCTCAATTGCGAAAATTATCTGATGGAACTTTGAAAAACTGGAGAGAGCATTTAAATGAAGCCCTCCAGATTCTGAGCAATAGACCATTAACAAACGTTGAAACGCCTTTGATGCGGATGTTAGCTTCAGCTTTGCAAATACAACCACATGTGACCACCATTACCATCACATACTGGGAAATAAAACCTGGAGTGTTAGCTCCTTACAGAGCCACACCTGAATCTGCAGGTCTTGACTTACATGCTTTACAAGCTTACAGACTAAAACCCCTAGACATAGCGTTGTGTGAAACAGGTGTTGGAATACAGATTCCCCCAGAGCATTTTGGATTGATTGCTCCCAGATCTGGGTTGGCCCTTAAAGGTATTCAGGTTTTAGGGGGAGTGATTGATGCAGATTACCAAGGAGACATCAAAGTTATTCAGTTAAATAGTGGAGAAGTTGACTTATTTATTCAAACTGGAGACAGAATTGCCCAACTTGTCATAAGTGCAGTGTATGGAGGTTTGGTAAGGAAAGGGACTGCCCCAGCCCTTCTTACAGTGCAAAGAAAGGGAAGTTCAGCAGATAAAAACCTCAGTGCTAAGGTGTGGGTTGAATCCCCATATGGCCCTCCAGAACCTGCAGAAATTATGGCAAAGGGCCCCAATAACGTACTGCTGAATATAAAACATGAAAACAAAAAAGGAGAGCACATTTCAGATGACATATGTGATTTGCAAGAAAAGTCATACTTGTTTCTTTTACAGATCCTACACCAACTTGCCACTGACCATAAGTGTTCTGTGTGGTCTCCCTTCAGGCGTTTGTGTGTGGGGTCAGGGGAGGGACCGCACCCACAACCTGAACCTGATTGATAACCTTTGTGCAACGCTCCTGTTGCTTTTAAAGTACAAAACCTATGGATCCATTTTGCGCAAATTGTGCTTCACAGATCAAAGCTCTGCATGGATCAATGCAGAGTACCATGGATGTTCTGTCAACTTGTTTGATTACATTTTTCCACTGGAACTAACCCATGGCTTGTTAACATCTGATGACTGCTGCCAGTCTCATTAAGCAAAATTGCTAGTTGGCTGGCTGTTTTCGATGTGGAAACCTGACTTTCACATTCCCGCAAGCCTTTCAGGTGGACCGTGTACCTTTACATGATTAGAACTCATGATGGGTCCAAAGTGGGGGTGACTTCAAAGAAGGTTCTTTGAAGTGCACAGAAGCCCGTTCTTGTCAGCCCTGGCTCCAGACTATCAGTAGGGGGTAATCAGCCATTTGTGTTGGGACAGTCACTGCCTATTCATGCATGTTAGTTCTCCTGTTCCTTTCTTGCCAAGAAAGAGCCTTCAGAATGCAGATAAATGCTCAGATATACCTAAACTTCCATTGTTTGCGGCTGTCTAGAGGGAATGCACAAAGTGTAGCTATCACCCACCACACAGGTGTATTAGAGGCAGGCTCCAGGCACACAGAGCTGTAAGAGCTGAGTAATGTCCACTTTATAAAAGTGGCATTTCTAAAATAGTAATGTTAAATCCTACTGTGATGGAAGGCATGCTAGTAACAGGACTCACCCAGGGCCCGCCTTGAAGGACCTTGGATGGAGTGGTGAGTCGACATCGAGGAGGCGATACGAAGGCGATGCGTCAGTCCTGATCTGCACAGTCCAAGGGATTTGTCATTGTCGAGCCGCTCATTCGTTGAAGCTGTGTCCTCAAAGGGCGGCATCTAACTTCTTGCGATGGTGGCGATGTGCTGTCGTCGAGCCTTGCAGTGAAGGCGATGCACTGGAGCCGGAGGGGGTGCTTCGATTCTCAGCCACGCAGTCCATGTTGTGGAATCCTTGACCTCAGTGGCAGCAGGGATGTGTCAGGATGAAGGGAGGATGCAGTGGTTCCGATATGTGCAATGGCGTTGATGTGTCTGTTTTTTGCAGAAAAGCAGCTGCAGAGTCCCCTTTCAAGACCCAGAACTGGATTGGCACCCCTTGGCAGGACAGGACTCACAGTTGGCAGAGTCCAGCAGCTGCAGCAGAGTTAGGGGAAGTCTTTGATGGCCCTGAGACTTCAGAACCAGAGGAAGGCAGGCACAACCTTGGAGTCACAGGGTTCTTGTTAAGATGTAGAGAGTTAAGCGCAGTCCTTCTCCCTCCCAGGCAAGAGGCAGCAGGTCCACACAGCAAAGCAGTTCATCAGGTTGGCAGTCCCTCAAGGCAGAATAGCAGTCGTTCATCACAGAATGTCGTCAGATCCAGAAGTGTACTGATTTGTAGCGGTTTGAAGTACTGCACGTATACCCAGTTGAACCTTTGAAGTGGGGAAGACTTCAAAGAGAGGCCTTGGAAATGCACAAGGTTCCTGCTCTTCCTTCCCTGGCTCCAGACACTCTACAGAAGTTGTCCAGCTCTTTGTGTGGGGACAGGCACAACCCTATTCAGATGTCTGTGTCAGCGCCTCCCTCCCATCCAGCCTAGGAAGGCCCATTGGGGAAACATCCTTTTTTACGACTTTTTTTTTCCGAAAGTCGTGGTTAATGAAAGCGCAACAACGCTTTTTTTAACCACGACTCTGGTTTTTTGTGCCTTAACTACGTATGTTCTGAACAACAAACATGCGTGGTTAAGGTACAAAGAAGGGAGTTGGCGAAGGTAAGTGGTGGGTTTAGGTTTTGGGGAGGGGGTGGGGGGTTTTAGGTTTTGGGGTGTGGTTGGGGGGGTGGGGCGTTTTTGGTTTTGGGGAGTGGGTGGGGGGTTAGGGGGATTTAGGTTTTTGGGTGGGGTTGGGGGGGTGGGGCGTTTTTGGTTTTGGGGAGGGGGTGGGGGGGTCAGGGGCTTTTAGGTTTTGGGGTGGGGTTGGGGGGGTGTGGCGTTTTTGGTTTTGGGGAGGGGGTGGGTTTAGGGGGTTTTAGGTTTTGGGGTGGGGTTGGGGGGGTGAGGCGTTTTTGGTTTTGGGGAGGGGGTGGGGGGTCAGGGGGTTTTAGGTTTTGGGGTGGGGTTGGGGGGGTGGGGCATTTTTGGTTTTGGGGACGGGGTGGGGGTTAGGGGGTTTTAGGTTTTGGGGTGGGGTTGTGGGGGTGGGGCGTTTTTGGTTTTGGGGAGGGGGTGGGGGGTCAGGGGGTTTTAGGTTTTGGGGTGGGGTTGGGGGGGTGGGGTGTTTTTGGTTGTGGTGAGGGGGTGGGGGGTTAGGGGGTTTTAGGTTTTGGGGTGGGGTTGGGGGGGTGAGGCGTTTTTGGTTTTGGGGAGGGGGTGGGGGGTCGGGGGTTTTAGGTTTTGGGGTGGGGTTGGGGGGGTGGGGTGAGGGATGTAGGGTGAATGGTGCCTATTACTAATGCTTTTATCAGGAATGCCTTTACAATGAAATATCGTTGTTAAGGCATTCGTGGTAAAATCATTAGTAGTAGCAACGAGGTCGGTGTTCCGACCTCGTTGTTAAGGCAGTAGTTGTTTTTTAAGCCGTTGTTCCGTCGTACAATCGGCCCATTGGTCTGGTGATGTGCCATCAGGATGTAAAGGTGGCACCACAGCTCCTTTTGTGTGTAAATGTCTCTATGGAATGCACAAAACCCAGCTGTCCCCCACCCTAGATGTGTATTCAGAAACAGTCAGAGGCACAGAATGATGAAAGTAAGGAAATGTCAACTTTCTAAAAGTAGCATTTTCAGAGTTACAATTCAAAATCCAACTTCACCATAAGTTGTGATTTTAAATTGTGAGTCCAGAGACACAAAACTCCAATGTTCTATCTTTTCCCAATTGGAAGTTACACTTAAAGGCTGCTTCAAAGTAACCCCCATGTTAACCTATCGGAGAGAAAGGCCTTGCAGCAGTGAAAAAGTAATGGAATAGTCTTTCACTTCCAGGACATGTTAAACTTAAAACTATATATACATCTTTTTAAATACACTGCACCCTGCCCTGGAAGCTAACTAGGGCCTACCGTAGGGGTGACGTGTAATAAAATGGAAGGTTTGGGCCTGCCAAGTGAGTGTACTTCCTAGGTTGAAATGGCAGGTTAAAACTTCACTCACTGCTCTGGAGTGGCATGCTTAAGACATGAGCCACTGTAGTGGATGGCACAACCAGTGCTGCAGGCCCACTAGTAGCAGGCCCTGGGCACATATAGTGCACTTTACTATGGACTTACAAGTATATTAAATATGGCAATTGTGGTTAGGCCAATGTCGCCATGCTTAGAGTATAGAGCACCTGCACTTTAGCACTGGCCAGCAGTGCTCAGAATCCTAAAGCCAGCAGAAATGAATTCAGCAAAAAGTGTAGGGGAAAAAGTAAAAAGTTGGGGGATGACCATGTAGAAACAGCCAAGTCTAACAGCAGGCCAGAGTCATGGTTAGGGGGCTACTGGAGTAGGTGACACAATAATTGCTGCAGGCCCACTAGTAGCATTTAGTCTGCAGGCCCAGGGCACAAGCAGTGCACTTTACGAGGGACTGATAAGTAAATTAAACATACCAATTGGGGTCAGGCTAATGTTACCATGATTTAGGAGAGAGAGCAGTGGTAAATTGCACAGAGTCCTAAAACCAGCTAAATGAGTTAGAAAATGGAGAGAGACAGGCAAAAAGTTGGGGGGGAACCACCAGAAGGCTGTCAGGTCTCACAAAAATCTTCTAAGTGCACCAAAAAGAGCATGAACATGTAATTTTATGTTTGACTTTGCCAATTCTACACCTTTTCCACAACTTCTTACCAAAGCAATGGCATCATCAACAGAGGCATATTTCATACCAGAATCCTCACCCACTACAAAGTCATTGATAGGCTCACTGTGCGGCTAAGATAAATGATGGATTAGCCAGAACTACGCACAGTGAGGAAATGGTATGATTCCCCATTCAGCAAAATGACCCAATATTCTACCTCCCTTTACTTCTTTTCACAATTTTTCCCTCACCACCTCCACATAGGAGTTAGTCAATTTCAAGTTATCAGCCACCTGTGCAACCTTGGCCCTTGATAACACAACTTGAAACCTTCTTTGAAATTCCAATAAAGAAAGCTAGCTTCCAAACTCTCTGGGTAAAAGTGCAACCAATAACTCAGTGCTTCAAAATTAACTGAAGTAGGCTTGTTTCATTCTCGCCAACATTCTGTTTATGTCTGCCCCCGCCAATTGTGCAGGAACTGTCCCTTGCACTACATAACCTGATGCCATTCTCCACAGTTGGAACAGTCGTGCCTAAATTTACATCACACTTGGTGGCGCCTGCTACACCCAGAGGGCAGTGAGTACACATGCACATCAGATACACACAACACATTTAGCCGATTTGATCGCTTCCTACTGGGGGGTCTGGATAACGTTCAAATAGAAGCTCTAAAGCACATGGCACGACATCTGTCAGACCACTCTCCTGTCCTGCTGACACTAACATGGAGTGTGCAGATACGAGGAGTGAAAACCTAGCATATGCCATTGGACCTGCTGAGCGACACAGCCTGCAGATCAAGATTGGGAGATGTAATAACGCAGTACATGGCCACAAACTGGGCAATGATGAATATCAGGGTGGTCACGTTGGAGGCTCTTAAGGCATTAGTAAGAGGAGAGTGCATTGGCAAAATTAGTGGGGCACACCGAACACTCCTGGCAGACGTGACAACACAAGAGGACCGATTAGCGGACCTTCAGGGGGAGGTGCCAGACACAGCGGAAATACATGAGGAGATTCTATCCACCCACAGGCCGATTCACATGACTGGGACACACAGGAAAAAACTGGACTTATGGCATATCGTCAGAAGCTACATAGACAAGGAGATAAATCAGGCAGACTTTTGGCATGGTTGCTTCATTGGGAGAAGGAGGTGACCACAATTTTAGCTATCCGTAATAGTCAGGGACAGCTCTTGTTTCGGTGGTGCGACATCTAACTGGCGCTGCAGGAATACTTTGGGACAGTGTATAAAGCAGGACCGCAGTTGATGAGGCTAGGTCGGAGGGATTTCTGGCACGGGCGAGACTGCCTCATCTGAATGGGGAAGAGGTTCAAAGCCTTGAAGAGAACATATCTATGAAAGAGGTGAACGATGCCATAAAAACGCTCACAGCTTCCAAAGCGCCGGGAGGCAATGGCTTCCCGACAGAGTTCTATAAAGCTTTGGCGACCACAATCGAGACAAACTGCTGGAGGTCTTCCGTGAGGCATGCCGGATCGGGGTTCTCCCGCAGACCATGAGGGAAGGGGTGATATGCCTGATGCCTAAGCCAGGGGGTGATTTACTGTATCCTGCTGCATATAGGCCTCTCACCATGTTAAATACAGATCTTAAAATACCCTGCAAAATACTAGCAACAAGACTGACCGGAGTGATTCAGGGATTAGTGCATGAGACCCAATGTGGTTTTATGCCGGCACGCTGCACCACACACAATCTTTGTAGGCTGACACATATACTCCATGAGACGATAGAACAAAGTGGAGTGCACGCGTTGGTCTCACTGGACCTTGAAAAGGCATTTGATATGGTTGAGTGGGCCTTCTTGAAGACAGTGCTACAAAGTATGGGGTTTGGTCCTGTTTTCTGCTCATGGATAGGCCTCTTATACACAGTCCCATCAGTCCGCATTAAGGTGGGGGATACCTCGCATGCCTGGCTAGTGGGGGGAGGCACTAGGCATGCTTCGATGAGGTGATAACACAGTGTCGTGATGGAGTTGTTCTAACAATCTTATGCCAGTGGTGCCGGGGAGGGAGTCACTCAGACCCTCAGGTTAAGTACCTCTGTAAACTGTGAAAACAAGTCGGGACGCGAAGTCAGGGACCGTGGCGTCACTGGATCCGAGGCGGCGTTGGTTCCGGAGCTGCAGGGTGAAGGAGCGGAGGCTTCACAAAGAGGTGTCATGTCCTTACTGCGGAGAGGTGGAGGTGAGGCGGTGCGAAGACTTGAATCTGCACACTTTGAGCGGTGTCAGTCACAACGTGGTGCGACGACTTCCACAGAGTCGCGGACTTCGGCAGGGCTACAGCCTACTAGAGTTGTCGCACTCCAGTGAGGGCCACAGAGTCGGTTGCAGGTGGCGTCACTGGATTCGGCAGCGGCGTCAGCCCGGAGTCATCCAAAGTCGGTTTTCTTGGATTTTCACCAGCTTCTCATTTCAAGGGCCCAGAGACTTGATGGGGCACCACTTGTCAGGGCAGGAGTCACAGCAGAGAGTCCAGGTGCTGGTAGAGGAAGTCTTTGATGGCCCTGAGACTTCAGAACAGAGGGCAAGCTCAGTCCAAGCCCTTGGAGATTATTCTCAAGCAGGAATATACCACAAAGTCCAGTCTTTGCCCCTTTTCACAGGCAGAAGCAGCAACTGCAGGATAGTTCCACAAAGCACAGTCACAGGCAGGGCTCCACTTCTCCTCAGCTCTTCAGCTCTTCTGCTTGGGAGAGGTTCCTCTTGATTCCAGAATGATCTGATTTTCAGGGGCTTGGGTGCTCCTCTTATACCCATTTCTGCATTTAAAGTAGGCCGACTATAAAGAGAAGTCTCTGTTGTTTTCAAGATCCTGCCTTCCCCAGGCCAGACCCCAGACACACACCAGGGGGTTGGACAATGCATTGTGTGAGGGCAGGCACAGCTCTTTCAGGTGTAAGTGAACACTCCTCCCCTCAGCCCAGATGGCCCATCAGGATATGCCCCCAGCTCCCTTTGTGTAACTGTCTAGAGGAGATGTGCAAATAGCCCAACTGTCAAACTGACCCAGACAGAGAATCCACAAGCAAGCAGAGTCACAGAATGGTTTAAGCAAGTAAATGCCTACTTTCTAAAAGTGGACTTTTCAAACACACAATCTAAAAACCAACTTCAGTAAAACATGTATTTTTAAATTGTGAGTTCAAATATGCCAATCATGGATAAGCCACTCAACAATACAATTTACACAGAGAGCATTTGCACTTTAGCACTGAGAAGCACTGGTAAAGTACCTAGAGTCCTAAAGCCAACAAAAACAGGTCAGAAAAAATAGGAGGAAGGAGGCAAAAAGATTGGAGGTGACCATTCAAGCAGGGCCAAGACCAACAGCTAGAATATGGAGGAACGTGGTGCATAGGTTCATACAGGCAGCTCTCTTTAGCAGAAAGCTAAATTGCAGTGTGTCAAAAGGGAGATCTGAATGGGATTCCCAGCTACTCCTAAAGCCTCTGCTGTGTTGGAGGGGCTCATTGACTGGGGAGAGGGGAGACATCTAATAAGTCTGCATTTTACAAAGCCATTCAAACTGATGAGATGCCGTACCAGTACCCTGCACGAAGCATGTGGGAGAGTGATCTGGGTCTACCTGTCTCGGATGCACTGGCGTTGGTTTGCAAAATATCCTGTAATAGTAGGTTCAAACTTCTGCATTTTCACTACTTGCATAGTACATATGTCACCTCACAGCGACTAAACAAAATAGATACCACCAAACAAACCTCCTGCCCATGATGCGGTATGGCTGACGCTGATTTCATGCATATGCCATGGAGCTGTACCCTGGTGCGGGCTTATTGGGGACACATTGTGGAGCGTATAGAATTAGCCACAGAGATGCAAGTTCCGCAGACACCATTTGTTTGTCTTCTGGGAGTGCTGCAATGTCCCAGGGGATTCAAGGTTCATTGTAGAATAATCCAACTTGCTTTGTTGCTGGCCATAAAGAGAGTGGCCATCGGTTAGATGAGCACACAGGCACTACTGTTCTCAGACTTGCTCAGAGACATACTGGAATGGGGGTAGCCAAGGAGATACATATGAAAATGTCACGCACAGATAGGGGGGCAGCTGCAGCCATTCAGCTCTGGGCTAATTTACTGGGAAGGTTCCCAGAGGAGGACACTACATCAGGGAAGGACTCTGAAGGGAAGGGATTCTGGTTGGGTGAGATGTGCACCGACACCAGACATGGAATCACCTGGATAGGACTTGCAAACTCCGGAAGTGGCCTCACGGTTGCAAAGGTTGGCGAGTTTGGTGGGGCTAATAAATAGAAAATGTTTCAAACTCTACAGTCAGAAATATTAAGATACAAGATGCTGGTGATTGATACTATCTTTATTTGGCTTGACCTCAGTACAACCCATGCTGATGTCAAAATATTGTATGCAAAGTTGGTGACGTGCACTGTATGTATGTATAAGGTTTATCTTACAGAAACCAAGAAAAACAGTTAAAAAATAATAATTTACATCACACTCTTGTGCAATTCCTATAAACCACTATCAGGTGCCATTCTGTTCCTGAGAAGCCCACCCCAAAATGGGTGGGAATCTTAATAAGGCTTATGAGGTATTGGTGCCTCATTCACTGTAAGAACCAGGAGTACAGGGGTAGCAGGCCCTATCAACTGAATCCTCAGCTTATTATACACCTGTCCCCTTTGCTTGTAAAAATTTACAGCTAACCATGCCCGAAACTCCTCACCATATCTGAACCATGTAAAACCACTGTAATTTATTTGCACCCTGTGCACCACATCCAGATATTAAAAGTGTGACTCATCGCTCCAGATAGTGTTCACAATAAACCCTTGCATATATGAGAAGTGCACAGGTACACTTTTCAAGTGTTGTGGGAATCCTGGTCTCTGCAAGTTCTCTCTCTTCTTTCTTGGACCTTTTGTTCACTTTCACTTAAGTACATTCACACATTCTCTCTTCCAAATTATTCCCTTTGTTGCCAGTCCCTAACAACATTGAAATATTCAAATATGGGAATTACTTATTCTATATGTTTTCCCCCACTTTCTGTTTACTCACAGAACCCTCCATTCCTTTGCAGTCAGGGCCTGCATCATATACTTGCCATCACCTAAACTTTCTAATAGCTCAACACACTCCCTTTCAGTACTCTTCTTACCTACTTCACCATCCAGTTCCTTCTCTTTTTATGGACTGTTACCAACCCCCACTGACACCATCCGTAATACCTTCAACTACCACATACTCTCCTACCTTACTTTTTCACGCCTTACATCTCTCTGTACCTGGCTGCAAGGTCTTTCTCACAAAGTGCTGCAAAACTTTAGCATTCCTCTTCATGAACAACTCTTCCGGCTCTTGATTCCTGTCCCACCTTCACACTTCTCACTGTTTCGCCATCTCTTATTTCATCTTCTTCAAATGACTGATCCTCAAAATTCATCTCCACCCCACATTTTCCACTCCATGCTCCCAAACAAACATGGATTCCTGTACTCAAGATCTCCCCATCATCAACTCCCCCATCATCAAAGTGCAAATTGCAGAGCGTCTTCTTGCTCAGGGAGTCACCCTGGACCTCTTCCTCCCTTCAGACTGGTGCTCACACATTGCTCCAGACGTGACCAGTGACAGAACCCAACCACCGAAATCCTGCTCCAGCATTGCCTGACAAACCCTCTCTGCACTGACCTTTTTGCCTCAAAGAATGTGATGTTAGCATTACAACTGCCATGTGGTCCTGTCTATGCGGTATTAAATGTACCACTTCTGTCAGTGTAACTGCTCTATTTTCCACCTTCCACCTCTGAACTTTATTCAGCAAGGGGCTAACATATAACCCAACCAGAGGCATGTGCTTGTCAGTAATTCCTGCAGACATTTTATGTTTCACCGCTGTAATTTTTTGAATGTCTTTGTAATGTCCAGCCTTCTTCTGTGTCACTTCAAACTTTATCAACATTCTCTCTTCAATTTCTGAGTCCAATTTCAACATTGGCTCAAAAGACTCTTCCCTGGATGCAACAATGTTGAACGCTGCCAATGGCCTTTCCTTTAGTGTGTGATGTGCATTCATGACCACTGCCAGTCCACCTGCCCTCTCCTGGTCATAATACACACTAAGCCCTCCTGGCACATTAGCAACCACCCCCACAACCCCCCCCCAGGAACACTCCCCTTCTGTGCACTGTCTACCCTGCAGCCTGCACCAATAGGTCATTAACTTGTGATAAAAAGCCCTGAATATTTGGTGCAATCTTGTTTGACTCCCCTATGCTCAGCATCCTTGCCGAACCTCTTGGTCTTGCATTTTCCAGACTTGCTCTGTGGCAGTGAACATCCAATTTTTGCCGCAGCCACTCTCTAAGCAGACACTTGTTTTGAGCATTGCAAGTCCACCAAATACTGCTCCTACATGCCTTCTTTTAATAGGTACTCTCGACCCCCATCTTGCAATACTATTAATGCTTCAGCTACCTTACCAACCCCTACCATATTGACCAATAAAGTCAATAGATACTATACTATACTAAACCAAAAAAGTCAAGAGATACTAAAACCTTGATAGACAATCTGACCTATCTTAATCTTTCCCAACGTGTCTGCTACACATTCTGTTGGACATACTCTGGACGGCATTTTTAAAAACCATCCAGATTTATAGATGGAAGATATCCTTCACTTCACATGGTCAGATGATAAGGTGGTGTGGTTCAGCATTAATTTACATTCAGGCAAACCCACCACCAAAAATCTAGGGCAGACATAATTTGTACAGACTTGGAATAAAATAAACTTGTGAGTTTAGTCACATCTTGGAGAAGAACCCAATGTAGCCGCCGCTGAATATAAGGAATTGATTAACTTAGCAGCTAATAAAATAGCTCTAGCTAAATCCATTGAATGCTCTAGATCACGACTGACTGCACCTTTTTATCTCAGAGAAAGGGAAAAAGCTGTAGGAAACTGGAAGGAGCAATTACAAAAAAATACAAAAAACTGATTTTTAATTATAAAACAATGATTAAAGATGAAAAAAAAACTTTTATATGGAAACAATTAATAGGGCAAAGCACTTGCCTTAAAAATTCTTTAAGACAGTTAAGAAACTTACATGTCCACCTCCTAATAGTAAGTTAACTCCTAGCCAAAACTGTTGCAATAGTTTAGCAGACTCTTTCAAAGACAAATTTGAGTGTATATACAGAGATTTTAACACAACCTCAAATTCCGTCACCGTTTATGTTGAGAGCAAACTGGCATAGTGGAACCATCCTAAGCTCCTCAACTTTCACTCTCACTCCAGTGAGAAAGTGCTAGATCTGAATAAACAAACCAAGGGCCTGGTTAGAACCCTGGCTGTCTTGAGACTGCCAGGGCCGCTGTGGGTGGTCAGAACGCTGCCAATGGGGCACTCCAACAGCCACAGTACGACCGTGGCAGTTGCACTATGGTCGGACCACCAGCACTGCCAGTTTTCCTCCACAGGAGGGGCTGGCAGTGTTGGTGGTCCTAATCTGCCAGGGCAGCGCTGCCCTGGGGATTACGAGTCCCCTCTACGCCGGCATTTACATTGCAGTAGCCCCTCCATGTAAAGGCTGGCAGAGACAGATTGCAGGGGGCCTAAAAAAACTGCATGGGCAGTGCAGGGCCCCCACTGGTCAGCCCTTTTGCAATGTTCACTGTCTGCTTTGCACCCTACACAACACATTGGCACCGGCTCTATTATGAGCACTGGTGGCAACCTGCCCATTGGGACTTCGGCAGACGGGCTTTTCCACCCGCCAAAGTCATAACGACCCCCTAAATCTGGTGCCCCCTCTAATCTCTGTCCACCTAAAATACTTCTGGAGATAACATATATAGGCCCTCATTACGACCTCAACGGTCTTTTCCAAAGACTGACGAGGAACCGCCGTGCTGAAGACCGCCACTGCAGGTGGTTTTCCGCGCGGTGTATTATGACTGCTGGCAGCCCTCTGTCCTTTTTCGGATGGAGAGCTGCCAGCAGCCATACTGGCGTCGGCGGGGAAGTGGCGGTTGCTCCACCTCCACCGCCCTGTCATCAGAACACCGCCCACCAAATCACGTCCCATGATTCGGTGTGGTGGTGTTCTGGTGACGGGGAGCTGGCGGTGGAGCAGCCCCCATGGATCCCGTCCCCTCCCTGGAGGATCAACGGACAAGGTAAGTTGATCGTCCATAAGGGGAGGGGGGTGTTGTGTGTTGTGTGCGTGCATGGGGGTGTGAGTATGTAGAGGGGGTGTGAGAGTGCGTGTATGCATGCCGGGGTGTTGTGTGTATGGGAAATATGTGAGGGTTGGTCTGTGTGCATTTCTGTGTGTATGTGTGCGGGTGTGTGTTGTTGCAGTGTATGTGTGCGTGTAGGGGTGTGTGTCTGTGCAGGTGGGGGTGGGGAGGGGGTGTGTGTCTGTGCATGTTGGGGGTAGGGGTGGGGAGGGAGTCCTGCCACCTTTGGGGGGTGGCAAGGGGGCAGGGGGTGTGGGGGGAGGACTCGGGTGGGGGAGGAGGGTGTTTGAGACCCCTATCAGTGCCAGGGAAGGAATTGTGCCTACCGCCATGGATTTCATGGCGGTTCCAAACCACCCGAAATCCATGGCAGTATGCAGGGTCGTGATACCGCCGGCCGTCTGGTGACACCCGCCGGGCTGTAAACCGAAGTCTCCAGCCCAGCAGTCATCACCGCCCTGGCGGTCGGAGTGGAGAAGTGGCGGATGAACATAATTTAAAAAAATTCTGCCGGCCTGTTGGCGGTATTACCGCTACTTCTCCCCTGTCCGCCAGGGTTGTAATGAGGGCCATAGTGTTCCTTTATCTTACTTCATTACTTAATCTGATTATTAATATGGGAATCTTCCCAATAGAGTGGAAAAAAGCCAACATCCTGCCACTGCTAAAAAATCAATACTGGATCCTACTGGAGTTATCAGCAAACTGTCAAGGTGCCAAGAATTCACACTACCTCATGGG
Source organism: Pleurodeles waltl (assembly GCF_031143425.1). Classification (NCBI taxonomy): domain Eukaryota; kingdom Metazoa; phylum Chordata; class Amphibia; order Caudata; family Salamandridae; genus Pleurodeles; species Pleurodeles waltl. Next base: position 526,321,281 of record NC_090442.1, read on the forward strand.
TTAGGAGACGTTTTGTATATTCAACCTGTAATTTTTGGAATCTGCCTCCATGGTACCTTAGAAGCCAATCAAATCTACTCACTTTTAGGAACTTCTTAAAACATGGCTATTCCCACTACCTATGTAGCTATGAATTACTCTCTCATTGCAGAACTCTCTTTCATGTAGACACTAGTGCCAAGACGCATCCAGGCTTACGCTGCGCTTTATAAAAATAAACATCAAATACCAATACATTTCCTATCACCAAAACCTGCCTACTTCTCCTAAAACCCTCCTCTTAGCCTACTCTAGGGTAGATGTCTGACACTAACGTGCCCGTAGGCCTGAGGACAGCCAAAAAGGTCATTTTACACCAAAAACACCACCTAAAACTACCACTACTGCTCCTCCCCATTGTCCACCAGCCAATTAGGTAAGAGCATTACAGGAAAATCTCCCGGGGGGAGACCAGGCACGCTCAACCTCTCAGAGGCCCCCAATGGAAGATATCCAGGTTTCTAAACCTTTAAAATATAAATATGAACGTTTGAGGCAACATGCTTCATTTCTCATTAAATTGTAAGTTTTGCAAAAGTAGACCTTTCAGTTTCATTAACATATTCTTCATCAATCATGCTTTTCGTTAACAACTGTATGGCACACCTAAACTGATGTATAGCCATGCATTACCAGTTTTCTAACAACTGTACCACAAATATGCTGTTCTACATAGCCTACACAGAGAGCCTTCAGCATGAATACCGGATTCTAAATTCAGATAGTCACCGCTTTGATGTAGTAACACTGGAAAAAAAGTCACCCAGGTCCAAAGAGGCTCAAGCAAAGCAGTGGAATGAGGAATACGCACTGATCAGTGCTGATGGATGTTGAGGCTGCTCCGACAGCTACTCTCTCACAGTGAAAAAGGTGGATGAGCAGCTGTCACTAACAGACTTGGTTTCCTCATCAGGGTTCATGCTCATTGCTTGTTTGACATCTGTTAGACCCCCTCTGTGGAAAACAACCCAGCCGCTAGCACCTATACATCCATCATTTGCAATGTCTTCTTGTTTGTCCTGTTGCACAAATATTTATATGACATGGGCTAGGGAACACTCTGTTCAGCTGCCCCTTACAGAAAAGGCAAAAATTATGTACAGAAGTATTTACTCAATTTTTGCACAACATTAAAAGTCATGTAAACTGGCCCAGTGATATCTGCAGACCACACATTCCATTTAAATTGCAGAAGACCATCAAAAAAGACTACAAATGGGAGAGTACATAGCCCCAAAAGGTATCAGTTTTCCATAATCCATGCAGATTGGATACACAATTTTTAAGTTCTGTTGCATTTCATTTTTCCTTCTTACTTTCTTTTTTCTTTAGGATATAGTTGAGGATTGTTAATTATCATGTTTGTGTTTAATAGCAGTGTAAGTAGTGCAGACTGTTCTTTGCTTGCCCAATGTTTCTGAGAATATTTGACTCTATTAGCACGCTTTTCTCGGCTAGCGAGTTTTGTCCTTAGTAAGTAAACTTACAAGGGGACGCAGATAGGTCGATGAATCTTTTGGATCGCATAGGGTATCCTAGTCAAGTTTAGTGAGTAAAAGACATCCACAACAAATCAATCCAATTAACTTAAAATACCATGAACTAATCTAATCAGAAACTACCATCACTCATATGGATGTTAGTTCGTTTTATTCCCTATTAGTTACAATTTTAATCAAAAACCTTTATTTAGCAAAACCATGATTTCCAAACTTTATTAGCAACATGAGCAATGAATTCTCAGCACTTTATTAATATGCAACCAACGTTAAGCAAAGCATAGCAATTCATGAGCAATTGAATAATCCAGCAATATAAGTCAGTCAGTCAAAGTCACCCTAAGTCAACCTTGTCAGCGTACCTATCTCCAATTAGCATCCGCATGTGGGTCTTCATGCAAAAATTATTTAGACAAAAATCATTAATTTGGAAAGATCTAACTAAAAGAGAAAAACATTTTAAAAAAGCGCAGTTGTACCTAGAAAGAAAAAGCATTAATTAGTCAGTCAGGTTATAGCTACCTATCCAAGATAGATCAGCAATGAGTCAGTCTTTGTCCCCAGGTCATCAGTCATCAGCAAGACTCGGGCTCACAGGAAGCAAGCCCAAGTTTCAGCACTTCGGACAGCGTCTCCTGACGTCATCAATTTTGCCTCTCCATTCTGATTTCTCCCCTTATGTCATGACTTTTTATTAGGGTCTCTCAGTCCGTCCCACAATTTGCCCATTGGTCAACCTTATCAGGGGTTATGACTCTAAAATATAGTTTTTGTTCACCACTTGTCTATGTTATTTTGAGAGTCAAGTTCCATTAACATGATTGGTCCTCTTGTCGATGAGTACATCATCCGGTTCTTCAGGTAACAAAATTGTTGCTCCCAGTTCAAGGTCCTTTTCTCCAGTTCCAGTCTGCAGCAGCTCATCCCATTCAACATGAACTTCCATTTACTCTGAAACAAAAACACATGCCTACATTCACTTGTTCCCACAAATAAAGTGTCAGTGCGTGATTTTGTCCTATATACAAAGCTTCCCTACGTGTATTGCGTCTAAAGCTAACTTCCCTTGTGTTTAATAGCAGTGTAAGCATAATCATTTCTGTAAGTCCTTTTCTCTAATCCTTTTTCTAATTTTTCTTTCAATGCTTTTCTCCTATCGTCAGTATGCCCAATAAAGCTCTTATGCGTGGGAGTTAATAAGCAAGTCAAATTGTTACGATGCGCACAAGCCGTGCCAAACGTTAGCGTAGGCTCAAAGATTCCTCTAACTAATACTATATCATACTCTTTAGCTATCTTACTTAAATATCTAATTATAGGAACAAAAGAAAATACTAAGTCGTAATTTGAATAAAAGTACTGAACGTACTCCTGGTTATAGAAGCGTGTTAGTAACAAACTACAAGTTATACCATAAGTCAGAGGGAGACTATGATAAGTAACCCCTTTTTCCACAGATGAAGGTATTTGCGTGCACACAAGACAATCCTTTGCATCCATTGTTTCCCCATACTTACTCAATAGACGATAGAAGACGTTAGAAGACAACTCTCCCTTTGCATTAGTATAATCATGCAAGTATCGCTCATCTAATTTAAACTTATCTGTAGCTGTTAATGTAGTAGCTTCATGCACAAATGTAACCCTTGCTTCTTTCATCTCATAAATTGACATACCCACAATCATTATCACAAACAATATTCCACACACAATCGCCATTCCTACACTCAAATATCTACAATACCTAATATGCCTCAGGTTATTATCTAGATTAGCCATGATCTGTAAAGAATCAGAAAGCAGAGTCTTCAACTCTTAATTAATATGCAACACAAAAATCTAAAAAATCTAAAATATATTTCTTTCTTCACAATTTTAACTTCACACGACAAGACCTCTTCTTCCTTTGTCAAAATCGGTTAGCACCTGGTCAACTCCAGGTTTTAAATGTCTCTTCAGGCTATCAATGTCTTCTCCGGTAAATCATTAATCTCCATCTCTTTCCTTATTCAGCAACATAGTCTGTTGTTTCTTTCCTTCAAGTTGCATCAAAATACTGATTTGGAACTTCTCTGTCAAAACAAAAGGACATAAAGTTGTTTATTACCAAGTCCTTTTTCTTGTCTATTTGTAACTCAGGCCAGTAATCCCCTTTTCTCACACCTTCTGTCAACAATCTCTTTAAGATCGGATTTTTCTCTTTCACCTTGTCTGGTGTGCCCTCCTTTGATGGGCCTGCATCGGGTTCAGGAGGAGTCAGATCACTTTTGCTTTGACCTGCCTCAACTCTTTTCCCCTCAGGCTCTGGCACTGAATCTCCTTGTTTTTCAGTCCCTTTTGTTTGCGTCAGCACTTCTCCTGTGCATGGATCTCTTAACGCCTCTTCTGCCTTGTCTGCACATACTGCCTCTTGATTTTCCGCACCCTCGTCTCATACTGGGGTGATTGATCTTTCTTCCGTCAGTTCTGGGTCTATTTCCGGCTCGACTTGTTCCGGCTCTGGTTCAGGCAGAATTATTCGCTTCGCTGCTGCTGGTGTTCTCAGCAACACTTCTTCATGATCGTGTGGACTCACCAACTTTTTGGTATGGTTTACATTTATCCAATTGGGCAATCCTGCACACTTTACAGCTGTGGTAGTTGTCAACACCACTTGATATGGACCTCTCCAACGCGGCTCTAGGCAGGTTTTTCGCACATGCTTTTTGATCATGACCCAATCTCTGGCTCTCAGGTTGTGACCTGGGTCATGGACAGGTGGCAGGGTAACAGCTTGTACCTGCTGAGAAAAAGATCGACCCACATCACCTTTGCAGTAGTCTAACACCATATAATCTGTGATATTGACAAGAGCATTGGCTGGTATTGCTGGCAGTCTCATTGCTCTTCCCATGAGAATCTCGTGTGGGAACAATCCTGTCTTCCTGTCAGGTACATTTCTCATTGACATCAATACTAAAGGTAATGCATCTGGCCATTTCAAATTTGTGGCTGCGCACATTTTGGCGATTCTTGATTTCAGGGTACCATTAATTTGTTCTACCAATCCTGATGCTTCTGGACGATAGCTGCAATGTAGCTTCTGTTCAATGTTTAGTGCTGCACATAAGAGTTTAATCACTTTGTTATTGAAGTGCGTTCCCCTGTCTGATTCTAAAGAGATCGGAAATCCGAACCTTGGTATCAGCTCTCTAAGCAGTAGCTTTGCAACTGTGAGACTGTCATTTCTACGTGTGGGGTATGCTTCAATCCAATTACTAAACACACATACAATCACCAACACGTACTTCAGTTACCACATGCAGGCATTTCAATGAAATCCAATTGCATTCTGCTGAATGGTCTTCCTGCTCTTCGAATGTGGCTCAAATTTACCACTGTCCCTTTTCCCACGTTCAACTGCTGGCAAATCACACATCTATGGCACACTGCCTCAGCTGCTTGTCTAAATTTCGGATTGAACCAATCAGCCTTTAACAACCTAATCATGGCATTCCTTCCAATGTGTGCCTGACCATGGTAATACCGAGCCATCTGAGACAACAGACAATTCGGTAGCACCATCTGGCCCTCCTCTGATACACAGATTTCATCTGATCTTTGTATACATTTCAGTTTTGCCCACAGCTTTTTGTCATTTTCTTGCAACATTTTCAATTCCTCTAAGGTGTCAATTACTTTTAGAGCAAAATTTGCACAACTGGTCTCTTCTTCTTGCATTAGTTCCACTTATTCTTGAACGATATACAGTTCAGGGCGCAACATCTTGCTACCTGATCCGCATATCCATTTCCTAAGGAAATGTAGTCTGGTGTTTTCTGATGTGCACTGCATTTTACTACAGCAATTTCTTCAGGTAACTGTATTGCGTACAATAACTCTTTTATCCTGTCACCATTTCATACTGGGGTTCCGCTGGAAGTCATGAACCCTCTTTGAGACCACAATTGACCAAAATCATGAACAATTCCAAATCTGTATTGGCTATCTGTGTATATTGTCACTCTCAGCCTGGTAGAGACGTGACATGCCCTAGTGAGAGCCACCAATTCTGCCACTTGTGCTGAATATACACCAGGGAACCAAGATGCTTCCAGGGTCCCTGTAATTGTACACACAGCATACCCTGCTCTCAATGTGCCTATCCCATCTCTAAGGCATGAACCATAAACAAAAACAATTTGATTATTTTCTTCCAGTCGAGTGTCTCTAATATCAGGTCTAGGCTTTGTACAGAGATCTGTAACTTCAAGACAATCATGCTCTATATCTTCCTCTTTTTCGACTTCAACAGTATCACTTGGCAGTAATGTTGCTGGATTCAACACTGTACATCTTTTCAAAGTAACATTTGGAGCTCCCAATATACTCGTCTCATACCTTGTCAGTCGGGCCCCCGACAAATGTTGTGTTTTTGTTCTTGTCAGCAAAATTTCAACGGAATGTGGCACCATTACCGCCACTGGGTATCCCATGACTACCCCTTCACATTGGGAAAGACTTTGACCAACTGCGACTACTGCTCTCAGACAACCTGGTAAAGCTGCTGCAACCAGGTCCAAGGTAGCTGAAAAATAGGCTACTGGGCGATAAGCACCTCCATGGACCTGTGTCAAGACAGACAAAGAACAAGCATCACGTTCATGACAAAACAGTGTGAAAGGCTTTGTGTAATCAGGCATTCCCAATGCCAGAGCTCTGCACAAACTCTCTCTTAATTCAGTGAAGGCCCTCATCTGGTCTTCATCTAAAGTGATGGTGTCTGTAACTCCCTTGTGTGTCAATTGTTGTAAAGGTTTGGCAATCTCAGAAAAATTTGGGATCCATCGTCTACAGTTTCCTACCATTCCCAGAAACATGCGTACATCCTTCTGGGAAGTTGGTGGATTTCTCTGCAAAATCATTGTAATCCTTTCTCTGGAAATTCTCCTCAACCCTTTCTCAATCTGATGTCCCAAATATTTGACAGATTTCTGACAGTATTGCAGTTTGGCAGGTGAAACCTGATGACCAAAGTCTCCCAGATGATTCAATAGGAAAATCGAATCATGTTTACACTTGTCCCTTGTTCCGGATGCAATCAATAAGTCATCAATGTACTGTACAAGAGTCGAATGGCAAGGTAATTCCAATGATTCCAGGTTCTTTTTCAGGATTTGATTAAACAAGGATGGTGACTCCGTATACCCTTGTGGAAGCCTGCACCAACTGTAGCATTTATCTAGGAATTTGAAACTGAAAAGAAACTGACTGTCCTCGTGAAGTGGTACTGAAAAGAAAGCTTTTGACAGATTGACTACTGTGAACCACTCTGCCTCGCATGGAATCTGAAACAGTATCACTGCTGGATTGGGCACAATCGGGCAACACTTAACCACCATGTCATTCACTTTTCGCAAATCCCACAAGGCAAATCCCACAAGGCATTTTCAATCCCATTATCGGTGAATTACATGGACTGCTCAACACTTCCTTCAAAACAACCTGCTTCAAGAAATCCCCAATTATTTGCGCCACCTTCATCAACACATCCTGTGGCATATTGTACTGTGGACGTTTTGGAAACTCGACATTCAGCTTCAAGGTGATTTTAATTGGCTCCACATCTTTGATCAAACCCACTTCTTTCCCTGTCAAGTTCCAAACCTTCTACTTCACTGTTCCCTGTAAATCTGCATGCAACTCCTTCAAAGTGAACGTTGGAAAAATCTCAATCAAAGGGTACTCTTCAAATGCTTCATTAAGAACCATGGCTGATGCTTGCTCTTCCTCATCATCACTGTCTGTCTGGACTTCTATTCCTGCATCTGTACAATTTATGGAACATTTGGTGTTGCACAATAAGTCTCTGCCTAACAAAGATACAGGACTTGAGTCGCACACCACAAATCTATGCAGTCCTGTATAGTTCCCAATTTCAATCTGTGCTTGTTCTGTGATAGGATTTGTTAATTGCCTATTCTCCACTCCTACAACCTGCACTGTTCTTCCGGAAAGGGGAAAATCTGGTACTTCTGCACTCTTTACTGTGGAACGCGTAGCTCCAGTGTCAACCAAGAATGAAACTTTATGTCCCATTACCTTTCCCTTCACAAAAGGCCCTCTCTGATCTACCTCTAAGGATGCGGCAAGCATACAGGCTCCTTCATCAGAACTGTCACTCATCCATTCATCGTTTATTTCATCCGCACTGTGAAATGGGAATTGGTGTACTATATTGTTACTGTTATCTGATCTCTGACCATTGACCTGCTGAGTAAGCATAACTTGTTGCTGATCCATAGGGGCTTGAGGTATGTACATTAGCTGTCTAGGCATCAGAGAAATCTGCTGCTGTACCTGTGCTAAAGGAGTAAATTGTGCTCATGGCACCTGCATCTGTTGTACTGGTAAAAAGTTTTGACCTCGAGTTTGAACATTCGGGACTTGGCCCCTCACTCTGGGGACTCTCACTGTCTGTACTGTACTGACATCACCTTGTTGAATCATTCCTTCCTGCACCATCAACGGGCACTCCCGCTTCCAGTGTCCCACGTTTCTGCACAGGTGACATGGCAACATCCTTTTCATCAATAAATTAAGGTCTAAACTCCCCTAAAAAAGTAAGAAATAAGTGTCAGTAGTTATCACTAATTCCCTAAATTTAGAGTATAGTGAAGTAGATACAGGATCCCCTGTAATACTCTTAAATCATGGTCAACATGTTTCTCGCTTAATAGTCCTAATGATCTGGAGCGATTCGTCAGGACCAATACACCTACCTAATCCTTAGAAAAATAACACATATTTGGGGGAATTATATTTAGCAGGAACCCTCCTCATAATAGTGGATGGACCACCCAAGCTTGCGTGGTCCAATATGGTTTGGATTAAACCACGATTAGCGGTACCGGGAGTTTCAAGCTGAAGTAGGTGTAACTTACTATTTTAGGGGAGTTTAGACCTTAATTTATTGTCTCCCCCCACTCCTGTTTTTAATCATAACAGAGGTCAGATATCATAATAAATCATGTTTTACCTTTAGTCATTTTTAACAGCACCCTTTTTTCATACCAATCCAATATCACTACACTTTTTGACCGGCTGGTTACTTTTACAAAAGATCTCCGGCAAAGAGCCCCCTTGTGGGGCCCATCAGGCATTGCAGTGCCGGCCTGACGAGGAGCACAGCCCTGTGTTGAAGGATGTCACCAGATGGTGAGTGAGGGCTCTTGCTTCAAATATTTGAACATCCAGGAACCTGTGAACCATTGACTCATACCCGTGTAGTGGAACTGTGTATAAACATTTTTGTTTTACCTGTTTGATGTTAGTACTATACACAGGACCAGGATTTAATTGCTGAACCTCCCACTTCATTTTAGCCCCTCTCTTCTTTGTTGTTGGCTGTCATTTTGAACAACCACTGTATTCAGATCCGGACCACGCATCACGTCCATACCACATCCTCTACCCCTCACTTGAGGCTGGAACACAATAGCTCTCTGTTGCAGCGGCATTGGCGGCACTAAAGCTCCTTGCACTCCTGATTCTGCTGCCTTAATCTGCATCACCATTGCCTTTTCCTTCAACTTCTTTTGCTTTGATTCAATCTCATCACTATAATATTTAGCATACTGCAGCACTTCATCAATCGGCTTTGCTTGCCAAGAAATAAAATGATTCTTAATCATATGACCTACTTCAGGTCTCAACCCTTCAACAAATCTAAACACAAAATGTAACATGCCCTTTGGTTTAACTGCTTCCTTACCACTGTACTCCTTGAAAGCCTTTAACAATCTTTCGTAGTGAGTGTATATTGAAACTTTGGTTTCCTGAACCGTCCTGTCAATTCTCTGTCAATCAATGTTTTTCGCTGAAATCCTAGTTTTCAGAAACTCAATCACCTTGTAATAATTTTTCATTACCTCAGGTGACGGTGAGCCTGTAATTTTGTGCCTCTCAGGGTCGTTTGTTTGCCAATCTACTGCCCTTTTGCACTCGACCCATAAGTCAACTGGTACGACTATCTCAAACAAGGTGTTCAATTCTTCCCATAAACATTTGGAAAGTTTCACAAACCTCTCTGTCTGCTGGAACCATTTAAGTGGCTTCTCCCTCAATTTAGGATAATCATTGGTAAAAGACAGTATGTCACTTCGATGCCAAGGAACATGAACAAACTACCCTCCTGGAATTTCCCTTATCAGTAGCATTTTGACTGCTTCTCCCTTCTCTGTTCCCTCTGTTTCCCCTTCTGAATCTTGTTTTCGTTTTTCTTTTCTTTACGCCCATCTGCCTTCCCACTTTTCTAATGCTCCCCAAATCTGCACACTCTGCAGCAAATCTCTCAAATGTGTTTTCATTCCTGCTGACCTCATGTGTTCAAAATCTTTTGCCTCGAAATCTAATCTGTAGCTTCGTCTCAAATGTTTCGTTGTCTTAAGACCAATGTCATGCTTCTCTGCTACTTCTGCTAATTTCTGGTGTATTTTCCCAACTTCCTTTGTAATCCTCAGACACAGATACCTCAGCTCTTCTTCAGTATAGGATTCTAACCGGTTCAATCCTATTGTTCCTTCAACCAATTCATTTGCCTCAATATTTAGTCCTACTCAATTCAGTTGCTCTTCCCCCTTTGAGGCGCCTTGCAAAGAATTTAAACTATCCAGCCAACTAGTTAACCGCTAACATGCTCGCATTAGTTGCTGGCAGCTGTTGTATCCCTATTCCTGAAACTTGTGGTGTCAAGAGTCTCAGACTTTGATTAGCATCTGGCAATGCCACAAGAGGGCTAAATCCCACTGGAGATTTAAGCTCACCCAGGCAAGTACTTGATGATGAAGTTGACTGTACTAAGTCTCCCGTTCCCCTTCTCCCCAAGTTCTGTGATATCTCAATTTGTCCCCCTGCCTCTGATTTCTTCTGAGCATATAAGGGTACCACTGGACCAACAGTAATAGGTAGCAATATTCCATCTGAAGCTGCACTGGAACCTGCACTTTGTGGTACTCCCATTGTCTGATTCATAACTGGTGCGTGATCCACTGATGTCCCTGTTATCTGATTAAACTTCAGCATATTCTGTATCTGTGCTGGCGGCAGTAACATTGGAGTCGGGTCAGTCTGTACTGGCATTGGCTGCGGATGCACCTGCTCCCTTGGCACCACAATATTTGAAACAGTCTCAAGAGTTGGTACATTCGGGTAAATCAATGGTGCTTAAGGTGTAGGCACCTGCACTTGAGCTTCCGCTCTCGTTCCTGCAACTGGGGTACTCTGCACTACCCCTGGTATCCATCCTCCTTCTGTTTGTTCAGCACTTGCGGCTCCCTGGCATGTCCCAGGAGTAGCAGGAGGTGCTGTAGAAATATTCCCTGAACCCCCTGCATAAGTCGCCATAGGCAGAGGTCTATCTCTCAGTAACTGCGCAATATAATCCTCAACATCAGAATCGTCATCATCTACATAGGACTTTTTCCCTTTTCTTTTTTCCTCATTCTCCTTTTCCTTGTTATCTTCTCCCTTGTCTGAATCGTCACCTTCCCTGATTGCAGGGAACATCTTAATCTCCTTCATGGTTGCCATTCTCCATCTTTTTTGTTCCGAATCCCACCTAGCTTCGGCTAATGACTTTTCTATCTTCTTTATCCTTCTATTAGTCTTTTGCTCGTGCTGCTGTCTGGCCACCAGCTCCCAAACTACTAAAGCCTCAAACTGTGCCAGTAACGGTCTCATTTCATACAATGATAATCACAATTGGTCTAGAACCCTTAAATTAAACGTTCCATGCTCTGGGAATGCTAGGGTTCCTTGATTCTTACTCAATGCACTCCATTGCTTCAACCAAAGACAAGAAGCTATGCCCTTTTCTGTCATTACGAGATGGGCTTGACTATCCTCCGGGAGGAGGGGATTGGTTCCCCTACTGAAGCCTTAATGTAAGATTCACCCTTCATCGCACTAAATGCTTTGAAAAATGTCATTTTGCCTGTTTTATGTATTACAATTCAATAATGAAATGACTTTTACTCCCAAGATTCCCTTCACCCGTTCACTCAACCAATTGCCTCAATGGGTGGCTGCCAATCCGGTTGTGGCTTTTCTCTGTAACTAACCTATTCCAGCCCGGCACACACTGAAGTCACACTAACACACAGAGGCTGACAAAGTCTTGCGGCTTCGCCTCCCTCAACTCAAATTCATTCAACTAATGCAATTATATTGCAAGCGTCTTCACCAAATAATAACTAAAACAAATCCGCTGGTTTACTACAGGAAGGGACACAATCGCTTCAGGGACCTTACAGATTTTTACTAAAAGGCACTCTCTGGGACCTTAGCTATTCTTCTTTCTCAGTCCCCAACGTCCGCAAGTAAAATTTGACCCGCAAACTTTACTCTCAACTGATCTTTGGGTCTGTTCTGGTGCACATAGAACTTGCCAAATTTCAGTTGAAGCTTCTTTTATTCAACGTACATTCATTCAGACTTGTTGACCACGCCCGATCAACCTATTACACCAGACAGATTACAACATATACCCAAGTGTTTCCTACACTTGTCAATAATACTCCGTAGGCTTAGACTACGCAGTGTCCATACATCACCAACAACCATGTGGACAATTTTTTAGCACAAAGCGCAACATACATATGAAGTTCGATGACTTCCCTACTCTTACACCATTTAGGAGTACACACACTCCTACTAACTCTAAACTGGAGTACGCAAACTCCCTACTGTTTACCTCATATACATCACAATTCACCTGCGATCTGCTTAAGCTTCTGCAAGCATGATCCTACCACTCTCATACTAACTCAAATACGCCAGGAACATACCCAACCTTACTTACGGGATCCAGGATCTGGGAAAGTCATTTCTGGACTTAAGGAAACATCATCTTTGCTACCATTATCATTTAAAAAAAACAAAATTCAAACCTCAAAATCTAAACAACTATACTCAATTTTAAACTACCACCATAACCTTTACTCAGCACTTAACTAGTTCCCTAAGGAAACTAACCATCAAGCTGCTACCAAAAACTGCTAGCGCGCTTTGTCCTTAGTAAGTAAACTTACAAGGGGATGCGTATAGGTCGATGAATCTTTTCGATCGCATAGGGTATCCTAGTCAAGTATAGTGAGTAAAAGACATCCACAACAAATCAATCCAATTAATTTAAAATACTGTGAACTTATCTAATCAGAAACCACCATCACTCATATGGAAGTTAGTTTGTTTTATTCCCTATTGGTTACAATTCTAATCAAAAACATTTATTCAGCAAAACCATGATTTCCAAACTTTATTAGCAACATGAGCAATGAATTCTCAGCACTTTATTCATATGCAACCAACGTTAAGCAAAGCATAGTAATTCATGAGCAATTGAATAACTCAGCAATATAAGCCAGTCAGTCAAAGTCACCCTAAGTCACCCTTGTCAGCCTACGTATCTCCAATTAGCATCAGCATGTGGGTCTTCATGCAAAAATAATTTTTTCAAAAATCATTAATTTGGAAAGATGTAACTAAAGAGAAAAACATTTTAAAACAGCGCAGTTGGTACCTAGAAAGAAAAGGCATTCATTAGTCAGTCAGGTTATAGCTACCTATCCAAGATAGATCAGCAACGAGTCAAACTTTGTCCCCAGGTCATCAGTCATCAGCAAGACTCGGGCTCACAGGAAGCAAGCCCAAGTTTCAGCACTTCGGACAGCGTCTCCTGACGTCATCAACTTTCGCCTCTCCGTTCTGATTTCTCCCCTCATGTCATGACTTTTTATTAGGGTCTCTCAGTCCGTCCCACAATTTGCCCATTGGTCAACCTTATCAGGGGTTATGACTCTAACCTATAGTTTTTACCACTTGTCTACGTTATTTTGAGAGTCAAGTTCCATTAACATAATTGGTCCTCTTGTCGATGAGTACATCATCCGGTTCTTCAGGTAACAAAATTGTTGCCCCCAGCTCTTAGTCTGCAGCTCCATTGTTCAAGTCCTGGGAATGTACATTTTGCCTACTCTACACATAATTGTATCAATTTGTTCTGATCGTCTCATGTCCACTGGTAAGTTTGCATATTTTTCTGGCAGTGTTTCATGGTGAACTCTGTACAGTTTAAGGTCCTTTTCTCCAGTTCCAGTCTGCGGCAGCTCATCGCGTCTCCACATTTAAGCAAGCAAGACCCAATGCCGACTAGGTCTCTGGTGTAGCTAATTTAAGAATATGAAGCATCATAACATACATTTATATCTCTTATTATAGCATATTAGTACAGATATTAAACTTTCACATTATTTAGTACTGTTAACACAGACAGCGACCACTCCCCATGGGCACATTTGGCACATTACACGTTATTTTCTATTACTGTTAATCAAATGTCAAATTTTCTCATTAGTAAATATATGAAAATCATTAGCATCTTCTCATATTAGCATATCAACTGCAACATCTCCTTCCTGACTCAACCCTTCTCTGCTTGGGTTCTGGCCTCCTGTCTGTGCTATCAGGCCTCTCTGTATGTTCCTGTAACATTGATCCCTTGGTTTGCTTCATACTCCCTGCAATACCTACCTCCTTGACCTGGAAAAGTGTCCAGTTCTCAGAGAGTGAGTTCCAAGGATGAATCTGCAAGCTCACCGGGAAGGAACTTAGTAGGGGCAATAACCTCAATAGAGCACAAAATAGCCCTGCATCTCAGTAGCACGATTCTGAATTTGCCTTTTTTGTTTTTTGATTCTTCCTTTCATTTTTCTTCTGAATGCAATGGCAAATTGTACATGTTTTGTGAACAGTCATGTCTGCTCTTTTCTTTGTTTGCTCGAAGTTTCTGTTTGATACTATTGCCACCATTTTTAACTCGATCCTCTACAACGCTTCCTCCCTTCAAGCACGGGAAACCTGTGCAAGCATCTGTTTTTGGTGGTAGCAGACATGCATGCACGCAGACGCACACAAGCATAAATTAACACAAAGTTCCACCTTCCAAAAATACATTGTATGTGCTTGTCTTGACAAAGCATTGATCAATGCACTGAATTAAAGTCAGACTAGCATACAGAACTGGTCTACCTACAGGCATAAACAAAATACCCTTACACACATGTACAAGAACAAACAGTTCTCTGACAAATAAAACATCCATACACACATATTCATATTCATAGCCAAGGATAACCGCACAGAAATCAACACACCTACAGACCATCTTTACAATGAAATGTATGATTTAATTCATATATATATATATATATATACAGAAACACACACAGACGTAACACATAATGTAATTTACTCAAAGATTTATATACTCATACATAGTCCCAGGTAAAGTGGCATGCTTGAAAAGTTTAAAGACAAATTTCACTTTTAGCAGCCCCTAGTTAGCTTTTTCATCATTTCGTCAGACTAATTACTAATCACTTTAAGTCACAACCACCAAAATCACAACCAGTATATATATTGCTAACAGTCCTTTCTCCTGGGAGTTACACACACACTGGGGACTTTGTTGACCACATATGTCTTGTGCATTTACAGGACAAGTGAATTACATTACATTGTAAAGGATAGTCTCACACACCTCCCTGGGTGTTATGCTTCATCACTGACCATACTGACTTGTCAGAGAATCCTTTAGTGGCAGTTGGCTCCCTGTGCTTTCAGGGAGTACTTCTAGAAAGGAGCGAGGACCAAGATCCAGTATTAAAGTGTTATAATCCCAAATGCCTTCCCCAGTAAACGATCTTTTTAAATAATGGAGAGCACAGAGATTGGAAAAAATATGTGGTATCCATGGGAGTTGGATATTGCCCTACCATCTATTGGCTGAACATGTTTCAGACTTTTCTGTAGGCCCAAAGAGGTCCCCTGCCTTTTGGCAAGGCCAGGAACCTTGCTAATCCTGGCTAAGTGCCTATCTGCATTCATACAAAACCAGCGTGCATTCATATAGAACTATTGTTGTGATTCTGCTAGAAAAGTATGTTGCTTATTCTTCAAGGTTCTTGAAGTTCCTTACCTATTTGGAAAAATGACCTATGGAGGAGCTTCACAAGAGGAACATTGTACTCACCTTTGGCGAAAGGTCTCAACCTGCCATTGCACCTGAATAAGTATCTGCCATTGCATCTGAATAAGTTTCAAACTCTTCCCACTGTATTGTGATATTTGCTGTAAATCAGGATTGATTTTCTTTCTTCCTAATTTTGTTTTGTCAATGTTTAGTATTTTGATTTACTGTTCCGATAAGGTACTTCATGAACAGTGCAATGCCATCAACTTCTAAAAAAAGAAAGAAGATCAGGCATGACATTGACAACAACAAGCCTGCTTAATCTCTTATGCGCTCTGTGTGAAAATCCCCTTTTTGCATCAGACCTCCATTTTTTGCTTAATTTTATTGCTGTTTCTAGACTCTACACAATGAACCACTGTTCTCCAGTGCCCAGTGTATATGTTTTGAAACCTAATACATGTAGAAATTGACTAATTCCTGAATAAATGGAAAGTTAAAATATCCCCTGTGAACTGCAGTATTTATTGTGCCACACACTGGTGTGACTCAAGAAAACATGGTATTAAGCCTACTATTGGTACCTGACTAGTGCGGTTTAAACCTGCAGTTCGACCTGTCAAACTAACCCCTTTAAAAGGAGAGAAAGCTCTTCTTTTTAAATATTAATACATCATTCTTATATAGTGCTTGTGGCCTACATGCCTGGTACTTAAAAGTGGGACATGTAGCAATGTATATGTGCCCCCAATGCTATTTTCACTGTGGAAGGTGCTGGCTGTCCTATGGGAAAACTACAGTACAGATTAAAATATATATTCTGCTATCTTAGGTTTCAGAGCAGCTAGCTAAATGATTGAACCATTTTCTACAATATTTAATAAAAATCAAATCTAATGATAGAATTGTAATACATATTTAGGAATGGTAACTTTTAAAAAGTTACCTTTTCTGCCTGAAGGTCAGGGAGGCTAATTTGCATTAGTTCTTCAGCAGCTGCTCCCTGAACATAGACAATGGCCTGGACCTGAAGTGTATTTCTTCCGCTGGAAGGAAGACAAGTTAGGTTGGGTCCAGGAACTTCATTAACAAGCAAAGGATCTGCTCTTTCACAAATAAATGTAAGATGAGACCTGGGGGAGTGCTAACATTTGCCCTCCAGGCCCACGATTCAGGATGCCTCTGAGCACAGTGTGATGGAAGCTACCCCAATTTTGAGTAATTACAGAGGGCGGGCTGCTTATTTCTCTAGCCATACATCTGGGTGGGCAAAAAGGCACTGTACATGTGAAGAAGTGTTTCCCCATCTTGGAATTTAGAAACAGGTGCACTGTGAGATTGTTTGCAGTAGGGGAAACAGGAATGTCTGGAGAAGTGGGTAGGGTTGCTCCAGGGAACTTTTACACCCTTGGTTAGCAAGGAGCCAGAAGCAACCCCCACCCACTAGCTAGTGCCAACCATTAATGTGGCACCCCAAGAAACTCTACTCAGAACTCATTCTGGACCTGGCCTGTGGAAGAACATAAGAAGGCCTGCACCTGTTGTTTAAGAGCTGTGGGGAGACCTGATAGGCTGGACCTGCTCTCATTTTTAACCAGGACAAAGAATCAAGGCTTGGCTGACCATGCGTGTGGCCACAGGGACACAACAAGCTACAAGATGCCTTTTTCCTGAAGTGGCCACCTGATCAATTACAACTGGACCCGGGCTGGACCCTCGTAGTAGCCCCTGCTGGAGTGAGTTTTGACTCCTAAGTGCTGTCTCTGATGTACTAGGACCTTTGGCTGTGTCTAAATGTAGTTCTCAGAAAAACTCTGCAAAATGGGACTCTTTGTACTTCCAGCCATTAGAGGACCAAGACAACCGACCTGAGCTACTTCTCAACTTTACTGGCATGGAGAAACCAGTTCTTCCCACTTAGAACTTTTCTGCAGGAGCAAGCCCATTTTAGCGGGCACACATAGAAAATGATTCTGGCCTCCTGGAACCCAACATTAGATACAGCCTGCAGGCTTGCCCTGCTAAAGGATTCTGAGCTCTGAAAAGGAAACTCAAAAAAATATCAAACATGAACGTTTTAACTAGAGGAAGGCAGAAAAAGTATTTATCCAATGCGCAGACGTCTCTGTGTGCAAATGTTGAACTTTCCCCTCGCAATGCTTTTCCTAGTAAACCCAATAGCTTTAGTGGGACCCTATATGACAGCTATATGCTTCTATAGGAATACTGTAGATACACCCTGCAACCTTGCCCCACTGGACGATTTTGGCTTCCATTTCCAAGACTAAGGGGGTCATTCTGACCCTGGCGGTCATGGACCGCCAGGGCCAACGACCGCGGGAGCACCGCCAACAGGCTGGCGGGGCTCCCATGGGCATTCTGACCGCGGCGGTACAGCCGCGGTCAGATACGGGAAACCGGCGGTGTCCCGCCGGTTTCCCGCTGCCCAAGGGAATCCTCCATGGCGGCGCTGCAGGCAGCGCCGCCATGGGGATTCCGACCCCCTTACCGCCAGCCTGGTTCTGGCGGTTTTGACCGCCAGAACCTGGCTGGCGGTAACGGGTGTTGTGGGGCCCCCTAACAGGGCCCCACTAAGATTTTCTGCACCCGTCGCACCCCTTCCACTCCGCCGGCTCCATTCAGAGCCGGCATCCTCATGGAAGGGGGTTTCCCGCTGGGCTGGCGGGCGGACTTCTGGCGGTCGCCCGCCAGCCCAGCGGGAAAGCCAGAATGGCCGCCGCGGTCATTTGACCACAGTGCGGTCATTCGGCGGCTCCCGCCGGCCCTGCGGTTACCGCGGCCGGCGGGAGTCAGAATGACCCCCTAAAAGCTATTTTTACTGGAGCAAGAGGGACTGTCTCCATAGAAAAACCCCAGATTACATTATTCCACGTTATAATGCTCCTTTGGGTTATTAGGAACTAAATAAACATTTGAAGGACACTTCTTAATAGTTAGACAATATCCAATGAAATGTTAGGTTTGAATTTAATCTAACTATTTAGCAAAAACTTACTTTAGAAAAATTACCTTTTCACCTGCCTAAAGCTTCCAAAGCCTTTTCTGTCAGTATTCCAAATGTTACCTAGCAGCTGATGCTTCCCCTGTAGTGAGGTGTGAGTTGCTTGCAAGAAAGAGACAAATGGCCCTGAGTATGTTGTCCTTCCTTTGAAAGGATGGCCTAGATGCTGTGCTCTGGCACTTGATTAACTTCAAAGGAAGCTTACCATGTCACAGGCGGATGTAGCTCTCACCTAGGCCTGCCACCCCTATTGTCCTTCCAGTCAAGCTGACACCAATCCCTGTGGGTGGGGGAACTGCCTCAGAACTGCAAATGTGGGTAGGGTCACCCCTCATTAGTTTTACCCCATTTGTTAGGGTGTGGCCAGGAGATGCCTCACCCACAAGTTGGTACAAGGCATAAATGTGGTATCCTCAGTGCCCTCTCATGATACTGCTGGATCTGAGAAAGATCCAGAAGAGATGTTCCCTCCTGTCTGGAGACCTGCAAAGACTTGACTTGCTTTCCTTGTACCCAGGAGCCCAGAAGTGACTCTAATAGCCATTATGCTAGCCTCCTGTTTGAACTACAGGGACATAACAAGCCTTAAGAGACCATTTTCCTACATTTGCAGCCCACCAGTTGCAACAGAAGCTGCCCTGGACCCTGCTACTGGCCTCTGCTGGAATAAGTCTTAACCCCTAAGTACTGTCCCCAAGGTCCTGGACTCTTGGCTGGTATCAAAAGGTTCCCTCCTTGTTAACCCTAAAACTTTGGAAACTTTTTGCCAACTTTTGCCTGGAGAACCGCTGAGAGATGACCCCTTTCCTGTCAAGCCGATCTGATGGTGCATCACCTCTGGCCCTAAGTTCACCATACTGTAAGTTCTTCTCTGCAGCAGCAAATCCTGTTCGACAGGACCTCCCGGGGCTGAAATCCATTGGCATAGAACCCTCTTTGCCTCAAGCCTGCAGATTTGCCCCACTTAGAAAATTTGGGGTCCAGAAATATTTCCATTTCTGAAAGTAGAAAGCTTCTCTGGTGCTGCCATTAAAGGTGATCCCATCAAGGTTTAGGACTTATTTGGTACTGTCATGAAATAGGTTCTTCTTTAAACATGCATTCTTCTCTCTGCAGGTTTGCGGAGGTAGCATGGACTATTCAGTCCCTCATGCCCAAAAAACCCTTGCTAGAACCATTGCACATGTCGATGGAATGATGAGCCCAAGGGAAAGGAGTTTGAACTACACAGCAAACTAAAATAAAGAAGACAAAAAAAGAAACAACTGGTTCCGTGTCTCTATGTAAAAGAAACAATTTGAGGTCACCACTTTTTTAGAGTGACTTTTTTAAAGTCCTATTTACTGTGTTTGTGGTTAACGTACATGGATATGGGAGCGTTCAAGTTTTTGGACCTAATACCAACATATGGCCCTTTTCAAAATGAAGGCTCTTTTTCAAGTACTGCAGGTCCCACCTAAGAGTAATTTCAAGGTGAATGCCCTTTTCTGCAAACTGTTTACTCCTGCTCTATTCCCACCCTCAAAGAATCTCTCCTCACCGGCTTAGTCTTCTGGGAGTTGCCTATTTCTACATTGCTGGTTTCATTTGCTCTGGCCTTACTCGTGCAATGTTGATGCATAAACCTCAAACGTTTGCCATGTCTTGTGTTAAGTGTTGCACCACATCTAATCAACTCTAGCGTCACACATACACAAGGCTGTTAACCTGTACTATTCTCTTTGTCTCCAGTTTCAGCGTTCATTCATTAATCATGAACCTCTTCCTCAAACATCCTGGTGGATTGCTTGGTCAGTAAGATTGGGGGGGGGTGAGCTTCAGGTTTCCCAAAAATCACACTGGCACATCTTGCTAACATACTTTATCTGAGAAGCAGGACATGAGGTGGATTTAGGGGGCAGTAGAAACAGAGAGCAGTGTAGATTGTTAGCGATACTTAAAACAGAATATTTTGTAAATAATTTAGCTTTTTTACAAACCTCAAAAGAGAGAGGAGAAGTGTGTGTTTGTAAAAATCCTAGATGATATACCTCACCATGCACGATTTAAAGCACCTGTTCCCATCTATTTACCACATGATACATTAGGTGGGTTTAACACCCCAAACACCACCACTGAATCTACAACCCTGCAAACATCCGCATTCTCTGCCACAGTTTAACTTCATCAGTTCGCAAAGTCAGAGTTTGTGCAATTTTTATGATTGTTGTTGTTTTCCAATTATCAATCACTGGTTTCACATTTGGTTGTCCAAATATGCACATTTTTCCCAAATAAAACATCAAACAGTGCTCATCATTTTTGAAGTGCACACGTATATATGGCTTTTCTCAGAATTAAACAGCAAACAGTGATAACTACCTGACTATTATTGAGCCCACACTCTTAACCAAACAATAATCAGAATACTTCAGTGATCCAAGCTCGTTTCATTCCAGAGGGCTGTGCTGATCTAAAATTGCCACTTACCTATAGTATTCTATGGAGGCTTCATGCTGTTTCTTGTTGCAGCATGCAGTCCTGGAACTGTTTCCAGGGAGTTCTCAATACAAAGCATCAAAAAGGGAGGGGTGCAGTATTGATATTCTCAATTTGGCTGCTGAGACTTTGAAATCATGCTAGAGCATCAAATCTCATGAGACCTCCCATGTTTAAGCATGAGTGGTGCTTAACTTTTGTAAATCTATTCTAGCTATAAAAAACAATGTGTTCCTGCAGGGCCCTAGAAAACCTTAAATATGTGAGTGTGTGACCGCCCATTCAGTTGCTCGATCTGCTGCGGATATCTAAGCACACCGTAGTTAAAGAAAACATGATAAAAGTGTTTGTTATTTGGACATTGATTTATCTACTGCTGTTGTGTTGACCATTTCTGGTGCCCTAGATTACTCCAAGAGAGGGAAATTCCTGTAGTAGTCTTTAATGAGTTGTTCTGCATCCACATTGTTGGAGTCATGGTCCTTAGGAGGCAATGCAGAGTCCTGACAGGTGCAAAACCTGAACTTTGCCTGCTCTGAGCTTTTTTAAACCTTTTTCAAAAGTTTCACCAAGACCTCATACTCCCGCAATCGGTCATCGGCCAGCTCCTCAAAAGACTTTCTACTTTCATAATAGTTTCTAAGTGCAAAGCTAACTTTTTGACTGCTCTCTGTATCTGACCTGCACACTTTCACAGTAGGCCTTATTTTTCACAATAGGACCGGTCAAGCACAACCAGATGACGACGCTGTCACACAATGCTTTTTAGCGCTATTTAATTCACACCTAAAAAAATAATTTCTCTGGTTCTCTTTATTGCATTTTTGTTGCATGGGTTTAATTTTGATTAAAATGTTCTCTATTTTTCTAACTTCGTTTGGGTTTTTCTTGGGTTGCGTTTTTACTTTATCACTTTGTCAGTGCTACATAAATACTTTACACATTGCCTCTAAAGATAAGCCTGTTTGCTCTTGTCATAGTTGCTAGAGAGATGAGCTCAGGCTTATTTAGTGACTTTTTTGGTTCATCCTGACATAGACTATGATTATTACTTCAGTTCTAACCTGTTGCAGTTGGGTGCCACCCATTGTGGACCATGGATTCTTTGCTTTTTAGATCACTCGGTTTTGGACTTTTTACTGTAGGTGAGTCTCATACACAGTTATCACATGGTAAATGGACTGCCGGTTTCCACCTTTAAGATAAGGCGGCTGCCAGGCAGCAAGGGTAAGGGACACTTAGCTGGTCACAAGTGAACACTTGTGCAAATGTTTGCGCACAAGTGTGCGCACATGTGTGGGGGCCGCGCTTGGGAGATTTCTGTTGTGCACAGCCTACTATCTGCACACAGGTAGCCTGGTGTAATGGGGACTCTGCAGGATTAGCTATTGACCGGGGTAGGCCTTCTAGTGCTAGTGTACACTAATAGGGAAAGTCAGTGTGATTTACTGTTTTGTCTGTAATGACACTGCATTATTCACATAGGGAGGGAACTGACTTAGAGTGCAGTTTTGCTTTCCTTTGGCCCACAGAGACCATTGACATATTGATTTGGGATGTAACCTCGGCGGGGGAATCAATTCTCTATTTTTCAAAATGATATCTGTGGACTTAATGGGTTAACCAAAATTGTCATATTGTTGTGCCCTGTTAAGTAGATTTCTCTCCAGCAGCATTTGACGATTGCATTTAAGTACACAGGGATAATTTGAACATGTGTTTTTTGTTCTTGACCAAGGCAACAGACTTGCCTTACATGTTTGTATGACCCCTTTATGGGCTCAAGTACAACTATACAACGTCATGCATAGTGTTTTCCATCTGCCAAAGTATATATTTGTAAATTGCTGTATGGTATTTAGTAATGTGTGTATAATAAATGTACTTCTCATTTTTCTAAAGAAAGAATACTGACTGGACAATCATTTATTGAGTGTTATTGTTGCGTGCCAGTGAACAGTAATTAATAGCCCATTTCACCTTCACAGTCTTGAACTGCTCTGCCTTGCTAACCAGTGAGAGTCAAACTCTACAATGGGGTCCCTGATCCCCAATAATTTGAATTGTGGGCCTATTAGTTGTGCAGGCCACACAACTAATAACCCAATTTATTACATAACCCAATTTCATACAAATTTCATCCATTTCAATTCACAATTCACTTTCTTACAGCCGCCACTTCCTGTGGAATCTTCAAACCCCAATCTCTTGCAGATCTTACCAACATACGCAAATCCCTCAAAGCCACTTCCTAAAGTGATTGTTTTATTCACTCTTCATGAAAACTATAAATGGGGATGCTCTTTTACCCCTACTCGTCATTATTGAAAACCGAATTGTAATGAGGGATTGCTGGTGTACTTTGTGCGAAATAATTGGTTAGGTGGAAATCTGGTATCTAAAATGGGTAATTTGTGGGTTTTTTTTCTAGCCACACATACCACCAGTGATACAGCCAGCACCAGCAGTGAGGCAGAGAGTGGGATGGAGGAAAAATAGGTGGTCGGAGGGGAGCAGTCACAGGAGTGGCAGAGACAAATGGTAAATCATCTGCCTGCATATTGACAATACTGTATTTTTTTAAGTGAGGCAGATACCCCACCCATCATTTCCCCCATGCCCATGGCATTTTGCCGACTAATGGCAGCATGGTTCAATTAGGCACTGCAGTGTAGGCTGTGCAATGCGCATCTGCTTCAGTTAACAGTGATTCATTACGAGGTTTACATTACAAACCGAAAACAAGGTGTGTCCCACTGCTCACTCAGTCACCTACTAATAGTATTACACCTCATCATTCTTTCCAATTCTTGGCAAATACACATTTGTTTCTGCCCAAGTGACTTTTATTTCATAGTCTCCATGATGCATTTTTGCCTGTTCCAATTTTTTCCTTTCATTACTCGTCAACCAAAGTGACTGACTAAGCAAAAGTGCAGTACATGATCAGTAACACCCCACTATTTTACAGCTAAACTTCTACCTAGCTTAAACCCTCTAATTTACCTTTCAGTAGAGTAACTTTCCATGCTCCCAAGTGAAAGTATATGTTGAAAATAGTTTGTGGTTGAGGGTGAGGCCAGGGTGTAATGTGGAACAAAGTATCTGATTTAGAGTTTGGTGGATGTGGTACTCAGTGACAAATATGCCAAATAAAATATATTGTGTTCCCTTACCTGTACCGCAGTGCATTATTTATAATCTGCACGTTCTCTACTTACGGTGGACGGTATATCAGTTATATGTCACATGTATGATGGAGTATTCAATCTGCGTTTTCTAAGTTTGGAGCTATGGTAGAATTGATGAGGCATATGGAGAAGAGCAGGATGGGAGGAATTATTTATAATAAGTTAATAAAGTATCCATTACAGGTGCCCCAAAACCATGCAGCAGAGTACCAGACCTGCTAGCATCCCTCCAGTAATCTTTCATATACTATCAATTATACTATAATTTGTGCAACATATATGCCTAACCCATTAATGAGAGGTAATGTACACACAAAGTGCCTGTTTAGTTTCACTACAAAATCCTTTAAACAAATAAATACTTTTTGATTATTGTGGTATTCTGGTTTAATTCTGGTGGCCTTGGAGGAGGAGGCACATATCTCCAGTTCCCCCCATCAGCCTGGCCCACCTCCATCCTGGCCACACCAACACCACCGCAGTCAGCAGTCAAGGTCCACTGCACCCCCCTCCTCATCATTAACATTGATGACAGACCACATCACCCACAGCACCCTACATGAGCTGGTGCTCCTTTGGTGTGGCCAGCAGAACCTGGCTCAGGAAGTGGCCCACGTACATACCCATAGGGATTCCTTCTGAGCCCTTTTTTAAATAGACTTTTTTTGGTGTGAGGGGCTGTGTTATGCATGAAGAGGGTGGTAATAAGGAAGGGAATTTGGGGAAAGGGTCGGACATGATAGAACATCTGGGGGTATTTGTGTGTTAATAGGGTGGAAAGGGTGTGTTTTCTTTCTTTTTTTTATTTTTATTTTTCTTTCTAAAGCATATCACCCGCAATATGTCTTTTGTCTTTTCACTGCAGCATTGTGATTTTTATTGATTTAAAGATTCCTACATAGTCTACATTGACCTTCCTCCCTAGACTTTCCCTACCTGAAGTCCCTTGCCATATATTTTGTTGCTAGGTTACTTCACTTACATCTTCTTCCTGGAGTCCAGTATACCCAATACCCTACTACCAGAGTGGGAACAACAGACTAGATCTGTTTCACTTATTGCTTGATGAGGTATTGCCATTTCTGGGGCACCTAGGCACTTATCAAAGTATATACTAGTTAGTTAATAATACCCTTGTACTCTTAGCCTCTGTAACTATTGACCACTAGGGGAGTATGCCTATCCCTACAACATACACACAGATCTTAATCTTACTTATCTAACCCTGCTTGCTGAAAAAATAACTTCAGTATAAGTTCCTAACTAGTTCACTTCTTAGTTGTCTTAGACAATGGTTGCTACCTCTCTCAGTCTTCCAGAACCTTTTTGCAGGGTTTCTCAAAGGGCATTCTTAATGGTGGTACTAGCAGTGGGCTATAACTAACAGGGAAGACACCACAAGCAATGTTCCACTCGCACCTATTCCAAATTAGGTGAACTCCAGCTGTAGGATTATTCAAAAGGATTATCCATCTCAGGCAACTAGTCTGAAGGAAAACACTGAGTTAGTGGGCAATTGTCATAACTTATAAAAAACTGAGAACAGACCAGCACCACAACAACATTTCATATTACAGAAATGTGCAGTAGTAAATTCTAAGCAACCTGGGGAGCTAGTATTTAATTTATTAGACTAATTAAAACCAAACTTATGAAACCCTCAAGTCCATACTCAGAAAAAGGCCAAGCATTTGAAGCAACACAAGGTCTGATTCAGAAAGGTAAAGTATGTTACATTTTTAGTGTTAGTATACTCTTTCAGTGCAAGTTTACAACTAATACATTTTCCATCAGTTACTGTACAAGTACTAACTTTGTGAGTAGTAAGCAGTTTCTATCACTTTAAAATTAAATACTATTACTTACTACTAGTTAGATAGTTACTACTACTAAGGTTATTACTAAAGTTATAGTTAGTTACTAGTAGGGTTACTTACTACTCATAAGGTTGTGGATAGTTCAGTTAAACTGCAAGACTGAACTTACACCAAAAGTGTAACTTTAACTTTGTGAATCAGGCCTTAGAGTGCAAACTAGTACTACCTATTGTGGAGACAAACATTGTTCAGCTAAGACTCAGCAACACAATAATGATGTTGTCCCTTCCATGCCTGGGTGGGTAAGTGGAGCTGGCATGGACTATTTTATTGTTTAGGTAGGAAGATCCCACAGTGAGCTGGTATCACTTTTACCACATCCGCCCCGCCAAGTAGGTGATCCATTTATGGTGTAAATTCATAAGTCACAACTCAATACATCACACAACCTAGGAGAAGAGGGTCAAAAACATTTATCAGATTGATGAGCAGCACATAATTATCAAATCCGCTGTGGGAGGAAATGAAGGAATGAGACAGTTCAGTTAATAAATGGATTGGAAACAGTCCTTCAGCCCCAGAGTCCCAAGTAATTATCTATTTGTTCTGTCAACTAGGTTTGAAAAATACAAATTAGGAAGGTCCCACACAATTCTAAAAATTATGATTAAGAAAATAAAAATGATACTTTATATAAATGTCAAAATGGGTGGTGTACCTGCATTCTTCTTCTTGGAATGTCCATCTTGGGTGTATGGCTGAAGTGATCCAGTAAGGTAAGCAGGAGTGTTATGGCGCCTTCGTGTAGAAGAAGAGAAGGCCAGTGGATTGGAAAACAGTAAATGTTGTAGAGTGAAGGAGAAGGTAAGCTCCATCTTAGATTAGGACCCAGAGGGCAGAGCAGGAGCATAGGCTGGTTCCGTCATGACTTGTGTGTTTAATTGAGAAGTATTTTACAACCAATCCCAGACAAGTAGCTGCATGTATCTAGGTGATTAATCTGAAAACTGTTTTAACGTTTAGCCTAGTGTGCCCATCATGTCATGGGTCTCCAGTTACAGTCCCCACCCCCAAACACAACCACTTACTTAGAAGAGTTTGACAGATTTGAGCCAGTACAGTATTTGGAATTTCACAAATCAATAGACCTCTCTCCAGTCTACAGGGCTAAGTAGGCCTCTTTGAGTCACGCTGGTTTCTCTTTGAAGCAGACACACATTGTTCATAACGTCATTCTTCTGGCTGTTGCATTAGGCCTGCCCTGAGTCCTTACTCCAAGTCCTGACTTCTGACCCAAATGAGATAGGGAGAGATAGATCTGTAATGCACTGATGCTGATGAAGAAGAAGAACAAAGTAATTTGAGCATTTTGTGTTGTTTTGTTAAGAAAACTGACTGGTCTGGTCTCTGAATAACCTGAAAAAATGGACCATTCAAATAAATCTAGCCACGTATGAAAGGGGCAAGCACATGCAGGGAGAATCACCCA
This sequence comes from Pleurodeles waltl, assembly GCF_031143425.1. Classification (NCBI taxonomy): domain Eukaryota; kingdom Metazoa; phylum Chordata; class Amphibia; order Caudata; family Salamandridae; genus Pleurodeles; species Pleurodeles waltl. The sequence goes on from NC_090442.1 coordinate 526,348,827, forward strand.
TTGGAACCCAAACGCTGCAAATTGAAATCAAATTTATAAATGAGCTGAGCATTCCCTTCACTGTCTGCCACCACGTGGATCATCACCACTCACTCAATATATCACTAATTGGTTGATAGCTACCTGTTCCAAGCATGGTGGTACACATATGTCTATTGTATCTCATCTTTTCCGATGGAAGCAACAAACAATGGCTGTTTTGCAAATTAATGATCATTACTGGGGCAGCACAGCTTGAGAAGAGAAAACAGAAGGATAGGGATAGGAGGGAATGTCTTCATGTCCTTTATGTGAATAGGGATGCTTCTTCTGTGCATATTGGTCCAACTCCAATCCAATCCATACACATGAATAAATGGTAGAAATGTTTTTTTTTTTGCAAAGCCCTTTGATGATAATGTGAACGTTCTATTGTGGTCTACTCAGTCATTAAAGTAGAATTTGTCTTGAAACTCAGGGGGTTCGTTCATAAGTGGGCCAGCTAACCCACTTGAGTCTGACCAATCACACTCATTCTCATCTTGTGCTGTTTCAGGAACAGTGTAATCGTGAGATATGTAGTGTTGTTTCATTTTAATCAAAGTCAATCTCACCACATTTGGAGGCAAGAGGATGCTCCTTCTGACTGTGACAACAACACCAGCTGCACTGAACATATGCTCAGAAGACACAGTGGCTACTAGACAAGCCTGATACTTTATTGCCAGCCTGCTGAGCTCTGACCATTAGCACAACTTCCCATATCAATAGACCAAAGGGATTTGATCCAGTAGACCTCTTTTGGGTCATCCATATAGTCTTGGACCATCTTATGAAAGGTAATTGGTGCTGCCATTTGTTTTACCTCTGTTACCTTTGCCCATGTGCTTGACGTAAGCACTACCACTTAGGGTTAGGCCTGATTCTTCTGTTGCTGGTGGTGGCTGCTGTGAGACAATAACACTGCCCTCTCTGGAGGTTGAAAGTTGCATGCTAGAACGTCTGCACGGAGATCTAAACTGCAGTAATTTTTCTTCTAGGTCTCTCGCTTAGTCAACAATCTATGTCTTGTATTGTGAAACATCCCATACTTTTTGTACCGTGGATAAGGTATTGTGGCACATATGTACTCTTTGGTGGACATGATCTCTCTTTGCAGCCTTGTATTAACAGCCAAGTGAAGAAGTAAGCTCGGAACCAACTCATATGCTTCTTCTTTCAGACCACCTTTTTTTAAGTAGTCCTGTAGGAGATGTAACAAAGGCCTTGTTTGGCTCATCATACTGACCTCCTTGCTGACTTCCCATGTGAAAACATCACAAGGAAGTAGTATTTGAGTCAGGCATTTGACTCGCCCCCATTTGTCTTTCTCCATGGTCATACTTTTCCCAGTTGTATCCCGTCCTGTTTGAAGGACTTAGGCCCTCATTCCGACCCTGGCGGTCTAAGACCGCCAGGGCCACGGGCAACGGAAGCACCGCTAACAGGCTGGCGGTGCTTCAGTGCCCATTCTGACCGCGGCGGTAAAGCCGCGGTCAGAAAAGGGGATCCGGCGTTTCCCGCCGGATTTCCCCTGGCTGGGCTGAACCTCCATGGCGGCGCTGCAAGCAGCGCCGCCAATGGGATTCCGACCCCATTCCCGCCAGGAACAGGATGGCGGGAACGGGTGTCGTGGGGACCCTGGAGGCCCCTGCACTGCCCATGCCACTGGCATGGGCAGTGCAGGGGGCCCCTAACAGGGCCCCAGCATGATTTTCACTGTCTGCATAGCAGACAGTGAAAATCGCGACGGGTGCAACTGCACCCGTCGCACCCCTGCAACACCGCCGGCTCCATTCGGAGCCGGCCTCTGTGTTGCAGGGCCTTTCCCGCTGGGCCGGCGGGTGCTCCCTTGGCGTGAATGACCCCCTTAGTCCGTGATCATTTTTATAGCTCAAACAGACGTTGTAGAATGCAGTAGGTTGAGTTCCAATGTGTTGGTACCTCCTCTCTGAAGGCTTTAACTGAATGACTGAAATGAATGTAGATTCTTCTGCAGGTGATCACTATTTTGCTGACTAAGTCTTCTTTTCTGAGAAAGTCCTGCAGAATCAGGTTGATGCAAAGCACCAAATACAGGGGCCCTTAAATACCCACCATTTGCTATTGCCTTGACTTTATTCCTGCCATTGTCCATGGGGATAAATCCAATTCTGAGACCTCTGTGTTGAAGCCATCCAAACATTTTGCTGTTAAGGTCTTCCAAAATACCTTTAAAACTTTCTTCAACACTAAGACCTGCAGATATATGTGGCATAACCCCCTCAAAAGAGATCCAGTATGCAGTGATACACATGTAATCAGTTGCTTGACAATTGGTCCACATGTGTGTTGTCAGTTGGATAGTGTGAACAGTACTCTGCTGCATAGCTTGGCCAACCAATTGCAGCACATCATGATGGAGAACTGGAGTAGCAACTCAGGTAAAGTAGGTCCAGCTGGTAGCCTTCCATTTTAGGCAGGTGGCTGCCATAAATTATAAAACTCCACTCCTTCCACAAAAGAAAAAGAAAGGAGGTCCAGCTTCTCATTTAGCCAGCTTTCCATTGTACAAACATGCAGTTTCGTGGTTGTGTTCATAGGGCCCCTCCTGTCTAAACATGCTCATAATAGTAGCTTGGATTTTTTTCATTTGTGGTGCCACTGACACGGGTGCATTCTGGAGAGAACTAGGAGGTGGTAGACTTAGTGTGCATTTTAAGGGAGTCAGTATGTACAGTGGTGTCTGTATCTCAGTTATGTGCCATTTGGAGGTTGCTGATGTGGGTAATACTGGCACACTGCAGGGGACAGGGCTGCTTTGTGTAAAACTGCGATCCTCTTCTTCCTCATCACCTCCTTCTATCACTGTGATCAGAGCTATTTCCACTCTCTAGCATCTACCATTTTAAGGTGCTCCTCGCACTGGATTACATTAGTTTTCTTTCAAGTGGGACGTTTGGCCTCTAGTACTGTAGTATGAACCTGACTTACCTTGCAAACTCTCATGTGGCAAATGGAGCATACTACAATTATTCTCCTGCTTGCTAATCATAAAGAAGTCCCAAATTGGAAGGTGAACTTCTATCAGTATGCGACTGCCAATGCCTGAAGAACTGGAGGTAGCGAGGGCTGTCATTTGCTTCTCTGCAGTACATATTTCAACTGAGATAGTGGTGGATGTAGATCTCAATGGGGCCTAGCAAATATGGAACCCAGTGGTGGTGGAACCAGTGCCACATCCCTCTAAGCAGACCGAATAAGATGGGTCATCTCAGTGTCCTCTGGGCCACCCTGCCTACTGACAATCACTGGCTTGTCTTCATCACTGTCACTTTCCATAATTCTAAGGCTTTCAGGAATTTTCCTTTTCACTTGCCTCTTGTGGCAGACCTCGGACTCAGCTAAGGTTCAATCGATGTCCAGATTCTCAGAAGGGGGACTTGGAGATGGTGGTGGAGTAACCTTTCTTTATCTTGCTGGAGATCATAATGCCAATGGTTCAAGAGCTACATCTTGCCCAGTAGAAAGTTCAATCTCCTGTTCTGTTCCTACTTCAGAATGAAATGTTGCTGGCTGCGGCTTCTATTCTCAACTTTGCTCAGTTTCTTGTGATGATTGGGTACTTTGCAACTGAGAGATCCAGGTCATATTCACTGCTCGCCTCCAGAACTACGATGACTGTATCACTGAAAGACATGGAATTGGGCTTAGGTTGGGCTGGTGCATCTGATGCAGGAGTGCTGCTCCCAGCTTCTTGCTGCCCAGAGGACAGTGTGGCAGGCACATCACATTTCCAGAAAAAGGTGAAGGGCAGCACACCAGTGGTGACAGTCTCCTTCTTCTTCTCCTCCTAACTGGTCACTTCCTTGACAGTAACATCTTTCTTTGGGGCCGTCTTCAAGCTCTGTCAGTTGGCATGTGGAACTAGAGAAGGATGCAGGTGGTATATCGTCACTTTGTACTGGCCGTCTGCCTCGCAATACTGTGGGTGATGTTCTTGTGCACGTAAAAACAAACACACAAGAAAAACATTTAGTGAAATGTGTCACTTTTGCAGTTTGAATTATTCAAGCAGAGAATATATTTTAGTGAGGTTATCCCAACTAATTAGCAAATGCGTATCCCTTCCAATCCAAACCATAATATAATATTTCAAAGGCCTATGAGACACATGTGGCAGGCAGGGGGTACAGGGGAAATGGAAGAATCATTAAAAAATGAATGCTATTGTACATCTATGTCAGGCTGGGGGTGCAGGCAAAAGTAAAATAGTCCTTAAAAATGAATGCTGATGTTCACCTATGGCCTAATAGACCAATGTCAGACAGGGCATGCAAGTAAAATGGAATAATCCTTAAAAATGAGGGTGTGTACCTATTTCCTAAGAGACCTATGGCAGGCAGAGGGTGCAAGGGAAAATTGAATAACTCTTAAAAAATGAATTCCGGTGTATGCCTCTGACAGGCAGGGGGTGCAGGGGAAAATGAAAGAGTGCTTAAAAAAATAATGCTGGTGTGTGTCTATGGCATAAGAGACCTATGGCATGCAGCAGGTGGAGAGAAACACTTAATAATCCTTTAAAAATTAAAGCCAGAGTGCATCTATGGCCTAAGAGACCTATGTCAGTGCGAGAAAGTGCCTTGTTTGACCATGGTTATCCCCCTACTTTTTGCCTGGAAAGTGATGTGGTTTCAAACTGAAAGTGCCTTGTCCCCCCGCTAAACAGGTTTCCAGGGTCAGATCTCTTTTTCTAAAACTGAATTATGATTAGCACTTCAGCCACCATTGCAATTCCCTAGTAAATGATACCCCTGGTACCCAGGGCATGGGTACTGCTGAGGGCCCCCCAGAGCTGCAGCACCAATTGTGCCACTCTGAGAAGTGCCACACCAGCCTCATACAGACTGCCATTGCAAGTGCATGATAAGGTGTACTCAAAGTTGCAAACTCAACATAGCAAGAGTGCCATGTCCACTAACACCGTATGCAGTATAGGTAAGTCTCCCCTCTGGCAGGCCTTACAGCCCTAAGGCAGGGTGCACTATAGTGCATATGAGGGCATACTTTCGCATGAGCAAATTTGCCCCTACACAGTTTTTTCCAATTTTTAGACATAGTAAGTGCACAGGGAAGCCATAGCAAATGCATATGCTGGACACTGGTCATTACGAGTTCCCCAGCTACATGATAGCCTCTCTGAACCCTGGGCTGTTTGGTATCAAACAACACACAATAATAAACACACACTTATGTCAGTACCGGATGTATTTGCAAAATGTACCCAGAGGGCCCTGGCATGGTTGCTGACTGGTTGTAACCAGCCCGCCACCACCTGACACAATTATGGACTCCTTGGATAAGAGCTTCTGCTCTCAGGAAGCAGAACACAAAGCTTTTCCACTGTGGAGGTGTCACACCTCCTCCCCCAGACAGGTACTCTGCACCAGCAGTCAGCTTCAAAGGCATTGCCGCCTTTGAAACTTGCCCCCACCTCTACTGCTAGCAGCAGATGGAAGCCCAATGGTTTTACCCCCACTTTAGGTGGGAAAACCATCAGGAAACATAGGAAGTCTAGGGAGAGTGGCCATACCCTCAGCCTGCACCACCGCTTAGGTGTGGCAAGTGAGGTGACCACTCCATTTCATTTTCCTCCATCTTGGATGGTAGGTAAAATAGCCAATCGGGGTCAGGTATGTGCCCCCTTCACACAGGAAGTGGTAATTTAGTGGGTGTAGTCACCCTAAAGTAGATGGCCCATTTGCCACTATGAGGTACTCCCCTAATGCCCCCTAATGCAGTATTTAGAGAGCATCCCCTGACCAAGACCCCAGATTTGACAGACACAAAGAAGTTCAGGACAAAGAAGACCCAAGGCATGAGAACTGAAGCCCTGCCGTACAAAGAAAAAGGCACCAAAGTCTGCTCCTGCTTCAAGGACTCAACCATAATCGCTGACTTGTCACCTGGAAACCTGAAGGACTCTACAAAACCCCAGAACACATCCAGCTGTCTAAAAAATTCCAAATACCTCCGTTTGAGTGAAGGCATCACTCACCTGTACACTGCAGGCAAGGAAACCATGAAGTGCAATTTACTGACCTGCTGCTGGCCAATGACACGGACCTAGCAGCCCAGCCAAAATCTATTCAACAGCTCTAGAGGACATTTCCTGCGACCATACGAAGTTTAGTGGTACTAGGATTTTCTAAGGCTGTGGCGTACCACTTCCCAGGAAACCAGACCCTCTATGTAGGAAACCCAGAAGAGTCCAATCTGAACTCCCAAAAGCACAGGTGTAAGCACCAGTTGAGAGACTTCAGGACACCTGAGATCCACCCACTAAGTGACCCAGCTGACCTGCAATCAGCCCTCAAAGACACCTGACCGCGAGGACTCCAAGGCGCACAATACCTGGCTGATCTATCTGCACTGCACCCGGCCTCCATGGCCCCTGCATCAAGCAACCAGCTGTGCTTTAGAGGTCCCCATGCCCTTGCGACTTCCTTTCTCCAAGGGGACCCAGTGGACTTTCTTGTAGTTCCTTCTGTGCAGTGTGTTTTGAAGTGGCCCCCTTCTCCTTTCTGCGTCAGTTCTAAGACCTTCACCCTCTGCTCCTGCTTGAACTGGGAACAGTCCAATCTTCTGGCTGGCCCTTAAGACCTCTCGACAACCTTGAACTAAAACCAGAAGTTGATACTTCTTAGAACATTACCTGATTTTTTATGGATTTTTAAAGTTTTTACCATTGATTCCTATGGTGCATAAATTATGAACAAAAACAAGACATTTTCTAAACTTTGAAGAATCATAACAAAAGAAGTACTTACTGTATATTAGTGACCTTGGTCTTAAATGGTTTGTAAAAACTTGAAGTGTTTTCATAAATTACTCTCCAGTTATTCTTCAGAGTGTGTGTCTTCATTTGTTAATACCACAAAAACAGAGCATAAGGCGGTTTGCTTTTGTCCTCTGGATACCAAAGGGGGGTTGGGCTCTGCACAGGGCACATCATTTTCGTACACTATATAGAGAGCCAGCCTCCTACAGGCGTGGTGCAGGGAAAAATGTAAAAACAAAGTAATAGCTGGTGTCCCACTAGGGACGATGAGAAATCCTTTGGGAGGCATGGAGGTGCTAGGAAAATGGAAAAAAATGCATCTACTATTATTTAAACACAGTCCGTACATACTACAATCATTCTCAAGCACATTAAACTGATATCAGACAAAAAAGTCAAAAAATGACAAAAAGGCATAGCCCTCTCCCATCAATGTCCTTAGAAAATAGCTTTGAAAACTGGAAAAAAAGGATTTAGCACACACGATGCCTACACAAAATCACTGTTGGCCAAATGTTCAAACAACAAGAAGCAAGTAGTTCAAACAACAATGAGCAAGAAGGCATGGACAACAAACAACACATGGTAACCAAAGAACACATGGTAACCAAAGAAGAAAATATTACCATGAATTCAGCAATGCCAAAAACAAAAATTAAGCCAGCTATAGAAATGTCCCAACAACACACATTCTCTCAAACTATTACCCCTCCAAGCTACACTTTTGGCAGAAAGAAGTAAAACACAAAAAAAACACATTTTGCATTTAAACCAATGCCATCCCTAAGTCATAGATGTTTTAAAACATATACCGCTGAAACAGTTGCTTCATTACACCCAATGCTTAGTACTGGCTGGACGGCCTGTGGGACTAATCCACAAGTTAAAGAAATTAATAGTGCAAATTTGAGGAATTTGGAACAAAACTACTTAACTATGCAACCGTTTTTCCTTATGAAAGCTAAAACGATTAATTAAAAAGTAGGCCCCTACTACAACTCCAGGCCACCCATCACACCCACAATCAAATTTAAAAATGAATAAAAGGCACAAATATATACTGGTGTGTGCCCTTTTTCAAATAACCTTATCCAAAAGTTTTATAACTTAATTGTGATGTCACAAAAAACAATGTCCTTAAAATCCAATGGCATATGCAGAAGGAATAGCGGACCAAGAGAGTGATTGTTTCACCTTGAAATCCAAATGGAAAGTGACCAAGAGATGGACAAACCACTTGGAGTAGCCTTTTGAAAAGGAAGAGGAAGTTGGAGTCTCTGTGCCACTTCATTACTGATAAAAAAAGTAAAATATAAAAAGTGCAGTTTTAGCTAAAAAACAAAACAAAAAAAAACTATCCAACACATCAGTTCGAGTCAATTATTCACTTGAAAAATTATTTTTCTGTGGATTTAGCTGCATCTTGAGTAGAAAATCTAATTGAGAAGCAGCCCTGACTGTTTGTGATCACTGGTGTTCCAAAATAGCTAGCAAATTTCACTTGCAAGTGCATGTTGATGGAGCCTTGAATCATTTGGAGGAATTTTGCAGGAACTCAACGTTACAAGGGTATTGCAGAGTTGTCAAGTTCCTCCAGGCCTACTCATGAACCATTGACCCATCACTCACCCAGTTCAATTGGCAAGATCATTGACAAATTAGTCTATGTTCATCTTCAAGATCACATTAATACTAACCATCTCCTGCATAACTATCAGTCTAGCTTCAGATCATGTAGCACCAAAGAGGCCCCTACTTTACGCATCATAGACGTTGCCCCCGGACCAAAGAAGTAGATGACCCCAGCTTTCTGTATTGCCGGAACTATCAGCTGCCTTTGGCACAGTCGGTCATCCTACTCGCACACACGCCCCATAGCCTTGAATGGGTGTTAGAAATGGCGTCTGTAGTTTGCAGTGGTTTATACCGTGTCCAAGTAGGGACCCCTAATCTAGTCAGAGTAAGGAAGTCATGCAGCTAAGCTACAGCTAACATAATCCCTGCTCACCCCCATCGTAGCTTGGTGCAAGCAGTCAGGCTTAACTCAGAGTTAATGTGGAAAGTATTTGTACACACACACACAAACACAGTAACACAGAAAAACACCACACAAATAACCAATATTTATCTGAGTAAAACAAGACCAATTCGACAAAAAAACAACATACACAAGTAAAGATACATATTTCTCAAGACTAAATCTTAGTAAAGTGCTAAGAAACACAATAGCTCCAACTGGGGCTATCACAGCATCTTGATCGTGTCGTTATCAACAGTCTGACGCCACTCACGAGGGAGTACGGGATAGTCCCGGAGTTGGACAGACCCCAGGCACAGTACTGTTGAAAATGATGAGGAAACAAAGACATTGCACGTTGTCCGGAAGGTGAGGCATTGCTGAAGCTGGTGTGACATTGGTTCCTTATTGCAACTGGGGAGGTGAGGTGTCGGTTTCTTACTGCTAGGCAGGGGAGGTGAGGCATCGGTTCCTTACAGTTGCAGGGGAGGTGATGTGGAGTTGGTGTCAAGTTATACGTTACTTATGACCCAGCGGGGCGATGAATTCAGCAGGTCACGATGCGAGGTGTCGACTTTGCAGTGTTGCAATCACACCACAGGGCTACAGGTGCTTCACTGAGTCAGAGCCGGGTGCCACGGATGTCAGTGCTATAGTGCTCTGGACTGACAATGGGGCAGGAATTCAGAGGCGCTCTGTTGGCGTTGGGCCTCTGGTGTCAGTCCTGATAATTGCACTCAGTGAGGACCACGGCTCCCGTACAGGCTGCAGCTCAGATTTGGACAGCGGCAACGGTTCCAAAGTCGCTCTGGAGTCAATGTACTTGGTTTCTTCTTGGTTGCACTAGAACTCACTCCCAAGGGCCCGGGAACTGTATTTGGCACCACTTGGCAAGTCAGAACTCTCAACCAGAAAGCCCAGATCCTGGCAGATGAAGTCTTTGATGTCCTGACACTTTTTAACTGGAGGAAATCTCAGTCCAAGCCCTGAAAATACCTTTGGAAGCATTATGTAGAAAGTATAATCTGGTCCTTGCACTCCAAGGAAAGAAGCAGCAAGCAGCAGATTAGCAGAGCAAAGCAACAGGGATAGTGGCAGTGCCTCCTACAGCATCCAGCCCTTCTTCCTGGCAGAATGTCCTCAGTTCATAAGGATTATAACTTTGTGGGGTCAGAAGTCCAGTCCTTATACCCATTTCTATCTTGAAGTAGATACACTTCAAAGACACACCTTTGTAGTGCACAAGACCGTGTCTTTCCTGCCCTGGACCCAGACACACTCAAGGGGGTTGGAGACTGCTTTGTGTAAGGACAGGCACAGCCCTATTCAGTTTAAAGTGTCAGCTCCTTCCACCACTCTAGCTCAGGAAGGCCCATCAGGATATGCAGGGCATACCTCAGCTCCCTTTGTGTGACCGTCTGGAGTAAATTCACAAACAGCCCAAATGTCATCTTGATCCAGACGTATATTCCACAGACAGGCAGAGGCATAGAATGGCTAAGCAAGAAAATGCCCACTTTCTAAAAGTGGCATTTTCAAACTTACAATTTAAAATACAACTTCACCAAAAGATGTATTCTTACATTGTGAGTTCAGAGACTCTAACCTCCACACCTCTATCTGCTCCCAAAGGGAAATCATAATTCAAAGATATTTGAAGGTAATCCCCATTTTACTCCATGGGAGAGATGTGTTTCACTATCAGGACATGTAAAGCACACCAGTACATGTCCTATCTTTTAAATACACTGCTCTCTGCCCATGGGGCTGCCTTAGGCCTACTTGAGGGGTGACTTACATGTAGTAGAAGGGAAGGTTTGGGTCTGGCAAGTGGGGGCACTTGCCAGGTTGAGATGGCAATTTAAAACTGCACACACAGACACTGCAATGGCAGGCCTGAGATGTTTGCAGGACTACTGATGTGGGTGGCACAGTCAGTGCTGCAGGCCCACTAGTAGCCTTTGGTTTACATGCTCTGGGCACACCTGGTGCATTATACTAAGGACTTACTAGTAAGTCAGATATGACAATCATAGAGAAATCAATTACCAATGCATTTTGGACAGAGAGCATATGCAATTTAGAACTGTTTAGCAGTGGTAAAGTGCTCAGAGTCCTAAAGCCAACAAAAACAGGTCAGAAAAAATAGGAGGAAGGCGGCAAAAAGTTTGGGGAAACCCTGCAAAAATTGCCAGATCCAACAATAGGATTCATCAGCAGTGTCCTACTCCTATCTTTTCAATCAACACCACTTTGTTCATATGGTCACGTAGAGGTCCCAAAAGGAACCTGTCACTTGAGGGTTATACACTGTACCCAGTCATCTTCAACCTCTAGATGAAGCACTTTAGTGCTCTACTCACAGATAACTATATAAAATAAGTGGTTTTCTTCAGCACTGATTTAACCTGTAGGCAGTTAAACTCAATAATTCATAAACCATAATTGGCTTATCATTTAAATCCTTATTTCTAATATTAATGTATAGCACATTGTACCTGCCTTTCCAAAGAGCAAATTTTTTATGAAATCCAATGCAAACATTGCTGAGCATGTTATTCACAAAATAGCTTAGCTCTTATCATTAATTTTGCAATGTGTATATATATATATATATATATATATATATATATATATATATATAAGCATATTGAGTATTGCTTTCCCATAGCCATATAGTAATTCTAGTTTACATCAATAGTGCAAGTCTATAAAATGTAGCGATTTCACCATATCTAGGGCCTTTTCACTCTAAAATTTGTGAAATCACTGCACCTTATGCACGTGAACTATTTACATAAACAAGACTTACCATTTGGCTATAAGATTGCAATGCATAATGTTTTCATGTGAATAAATTGTGCATTGGATGAGAAGAGCTATTTTGTAAATAATATGCCCAGATGTGATTCCTTTGGTTTTCATGACAAATAGTTTTATTTGTAATGGTATTTATAGAGTGCTTAATACCCCGGATGAGGCGTTGAAGTTTTTAGTTGGTAGCACGCTACTCTGGAACCCTAAAGGTTTAGTGGTGGATTATTATAGGGAAATATGGGTTCATTTGAGGGGTGGACATGTGAGTCTGTTTGTTGCATTGGATAGAATAATGGAGGGATAGAAAAAGGAAGAATCTAGCAAATGTTAATTGGGAGATCATAGCTGTAAGATGAGGTGTGGGAGGAGTAAAAAGAGAGATGAAAGAGGGAAAAGCCGGTAGAAAGGAATTAGGGAGATCATAGTAGTAAAATGAGGTTTGGGGTGAGTCAAAGGAGAGATACACAAGGTAATAATTTAGTACGTTGTTTGGGAGATCATAGTAGTAAATGAAGGTTTGGGGTGAACCAGGAAGAATAGACGAGGGAAGAGTCTAGCAAGGGTTATTTTGGTGCTCATACTATTAGAATGAGATTTGGGATGAGTCAGAGTGGAGTAAAGGAAGGACTGAGAAAGGTACAGGATGAGACACAGTATTACATTGAAGGGTGTTTTTTTTTTTCTCTTGTACAGTAGGAGTAAAGTAATAAATATATACATATACATAATTACATAGAAACGGAATATATGTATAAGGAAGATAATATATTGAGATTTAAAGTTGTATTGTATAAACACAGACTTTCAAGTGCTGCAGTATTTGAAGGTAATGTATTTTTTTTTTCATAACTCAGCTTTTGTTTATTTTATCGTTTTCCTCAATATTTCAATAATGTGCTTGTAGATAAATAGCTAAGATAATAGCATCTAATCAAACAATTTATATAAAAACTATGCAGTGACTTATGAACATGTTAAGCGTAGAATTATATATATATAGGTAGTTATAGATAGGACCTAGTTTTCAGAGAGCATTTTTTGTTTTGCCAATAACTTTGGCGCAGCTTAACAAATCTTCATGAAATTTTCAAAACTTATACTTTGGTCAGCTCAGCTGCTGTCTTTAAAGTTTTGGGTGATCCGTCAAGCGGGGTTGAGAAAAAGGGGGGTTCCAAAGTGAGATTTCCCCATTCATTTTTCCATAGAGTCTTTAGACACGCCTAAAGCCCAAACTGCTGAAGGGAATTACACCAAATTTGGTAGGAAGGTGGATGCTGCTCTGCAGATTATGCTTTTTTATGGTTTGGAATAAATCCGTTCAGTAGTTTTGGAGTAATTTAAGGCCAAAAAATGTAGATATATATTATATTACTGCCTACACTTCAACAAGGAAGTGTTGTCAGCCATCTTGGGACTTAGTTTCAGCAGTGCCCCAGGGAAAATAAAAGAGGCCAGGGTAGGGACACCCTGACCTCTTAGCTCTGGTGCTGGCTTCCCAGAGGGACCTCATCCAGGCTTAAAAAAATCCACAGGTTTTACTGATGTTTTAAAAAAAAATGCTCTATGTGAATCATCCGGGTGGGCCAAGTCCCGGGCGCTTGAGGAAGGAAGTGGTGTGCACAGGGTCCCCCTCCTGGGCTTGCCACAGCCCCGGGGACCACCTCCCACCCCAGAGCACCAATTAACTTTGATGCACAGGGCCCGTAGCCCCGGGGACCACCAGTTTCCCAGGGCTATCATGAAATATTCAGGGGGTGGTCTGTTTTGGATCCCTCCACAGCCCTGGGGACCACCACCTCCCCAGGGCTTCATGTTAATTGAATGCGGGGTGGGAGGTGACAGCTCCCACCAAGCAAAATCAAACACAGTCCGCTTTCTGCAATTGAGAGCTGTCAAAAAGCTCTCACTTGCAGAAAGCGGAGTTTCATCTTTCTTCCCTGTATGCAAACATGCGCACAGGGAAGACATATGAAAACATTGCTACTGCAAGCAGGGAGTTGCTATTAAAAGCAACTTCCTGCTTGTGGGAGCAATGCTGGCTCCCACAGAATGTGCGGAGCCAGCTCGGACCGCACGGCTCCCCCCACGGTGCTGTCACTCTCTCTCTCTCTCTCTCTCTTCCATCCCGTAAAGGGATGGAAGAATAAGATAGAGAAATTGTCATTGCAATGGTCTCTCCATACAATTACTTCAAGGAGTTAATTAGCAAGATGTTTTGTACGAATGTCGAAGTTATGCTTAGATGCAGAGCAGAACTGAGTCACTTCCGGGCCAATGGCCACAGTCTTGTACTCTCACTCAATAGGCTGAAGGTTCAAACCCTAGTATCTCTTGGCACTTTGTTTGTTTATTTGCTGGTGTTTTGACTGTTTAACCTTCCTAGTGATGTAACAATCACATTTCTTTCCAATCACATGCATGGGTTGGCTGTTGTAGGTATGGCTGGAAGCATCACAGTATGCAGTCACCTATGGCTAAAAGTTAAGGTCACAGATCATCTCGCTGGAAGTTGAGAGTTCTAATCCAGGTGTGCCCGTGATCTTTTTCCTTCTTTAATTTCCTTAAAACCTCAAAAGTTTACTGTTCATACTGAAAGGTGATCTCACTCACTCATGTTTTTCATGCATGTTTATTTCTATTTGTCCAGAAACATCTCTTTCTAAGTATATCATTCATCAAAGTCTAAAAAGCTCTCTAGCTCTCTCCCTCTCACTCTGTTTCTCTTTCTCTGATACACACATGCACAACACACACCATTCACACACACACCATACACAGAACCAGCTGCAGAATAAAACGAATATCACAGGACCCACGAGCAAATAATGCAAGGACTACAATTCTGAAGTACTAACACTTTAATTTGCTGCCAACAGCCACCATAAAGAAAAAGGAAATGAAAATGCAGACGTCAATGTCCAGTCCAAAGTTCCACTACTTCCGGACTCCACTGTTCAGTGGCATCATGTTGGAAATGGGCAGGACCTCAGGTGGAAGGGGCGCTCAGGGGGCACCTCAACTTGAGTGGGTAACATGCCCACTGGTTCTGGAGGGGCTCCTTGCCCAACAGTCTCTGGAGGGGAGTGAAAGGCCACAGTATCTGTAGGGGTTAACATGCCCTCTGGTTCTGGAGGGGGCTCCTTGCCCAACAGTCTCTAGAGGGGAGTGAAAGGCCACAGTCTCTGGAGTAAGTAACATGCCCACTGGTTCTGGAGGGGGATCCTTGCCCAACTCTCTCTGTAGGGGAGTGAAAGGCCATAGTCTCTGGAGTGGGTAACATGCCCACTGTTACTGGAGGGGGCTCCTTGTCCTTCTTTGGTAATGAAGGGGAATCCTTGGGCTTCTTTGGTGGTGGAGGGGGTCCTTGTGTTCCCTCTCGTGATGGGACCCATTGGCCTCTGTCATGTGACTTGTGTCCTTTCCTCCAGGTTTAGGAGGTGCCGCCACTGACCCCATCCTCCCTTTCTGAGGCAGAGGTGTGGACTTACTAGGAGTGGCTGCCGTGACACTCAGCGGCACCTTTGTGCCGGCACCTGATTTTTTGGTGGGAGCAGTGGCAGACTGTTTGGCTGAGTTGCTCGGCTGGGTCATTGGAATCCTGCTCTTATGGGCAGGATGGGGGGGGGGGTTGAGAGGGAGGGAAGAGATCCAGTTGGGCATGAAAAACATCTTAGGGATGTTGGGACAACATGTGTGAGAAGGGATGGGGTGGAGGTAGAGGAAGTGGTTGTAGGAGGTGTACATCTGCTGGACTTGGATGCAGATGCATGGATAGTGTGCGTGTGTGAGGTGGATGGCTGTTGGGTGTCTGAGTTTGATTGTTTGTGTCTCTTAGGGGGGTATACAGGGTGGCAGAGGACAAACAGGACTTGTGGATGTATGTTGTGGAGGTGTCTGCAAGTGAGGTGGGTGTGCTGCATGAGGTGGTGATGGTGGTGGTGGCTGTTGATGCAGTGCATGCAGGTGTGAGTGCGGCTGTGACTGTGAGGGAGGAGAAGGAGGTGAGGGAGACAGTGGAGGCAGTGGATAATGTTATGAGTGCAACTGTCTGTTGTTTGTGTGAGTGCTTGTGGCTTGACGTTTGCTGCTCTTGTTTGTCTGTGCCACTCTTGTGTGATGTTTTGTGTGCATGATTGTCTGTATGTGTGCATAGGATTAGTTGGGGTTGAGGAGACTGGGACTGGGAAGTGGTAGTTGGTGGGGGGACTGTAGGACCAGGGACACTGGCTGCCATCAGAGAGGAGGCCAGAGCCTGAAACGATCTCTGTAAGGCCGCCAAGCCACTGTGGATGCCCTCCAGGTAGGCATTGCATTGATGTATCTGGGATGCCAGCCCCTGGACTACCTTACAGAGATGGATCTCAAGAGGTCAATAGCCTCCTTACTGAGGGCATCAGGGCTCAATGGGGCAGGGCCTGAGGTGCCTGGGGCAAAGGAGATGCCCACCCTCAAGGACAACTCGTGGGGGGGGGCTACTGGGAGGGCGGTGCTGGTACGGGGTGGCAAGTGTTCCTTTTTGCTGGAGTGCTACTGGAGGTGTCCACCACCACCACCAGGGAGCTCCCTTCAGAGGAGGAATCAGTCAGTGTTGTCACCTCCTGTCTCTGCTGTGGTGCTCCCCTCGCCCTCCGTCCCACTGGTCTCCTCGGCGTCAGTGGACTCTGCCTCCTGGGTCCTGTGGGCTGCAGCTCCCTCACTCGCCAGTGCCCCTGCTCCTCCGCCAGATGATGATAATGCACATATGGACAGGATGACAGAAGAAAATGGGGGGGACAGAAAGGGAGCACTGGGTCAATTACAGCACCAACACCACGGATGGCATACACATTACCATCACACACAGGGATCAAGATTGAGCACTATGCACTGCACTGGCATTCCATTGGCTACGTACCACAGCAAGATGAGAGCCAACCACCACCATCTGCACCCGTCCTGGGATCTACTAAGCCCTGTCTGACATGGAATGCCACCTAGCCAGCTAACACGATCTTGCTATTCACCCATTTACCCTAAGCTGGACCATGCAGCAATGTATGAGCTGGCATGAAGGGGCACCCACTTACTGAAACCCACCACCAGCATCCTATGCCAGGCAACAAAGATGGGTGTTACACACACTGTACTCACCCCCTTGTGGCTGCTGTTCTGCCCTCAAGCACCCATCCAGCTCTGGGTAGGCCACCGCCAGTATGCAGGCCATCGGGGGGTCAGGTTCTGACGGGCACCCCTCCCTCATTAGGAGGCCATCCCCAGCTTGGCCTCCGTGGTCTCCCGGGCCCAGCTCTCAGGTCCTCCCACCGTTTCCTGCAGTGGGTGCTCCGCCTGCTATAGACCCCCAGGGTGTGCACATCCTTGGCAATGGCACACCACAATCCCTTCTTCCGATGGGCACTGACCTGAAGAACACAGACAGGAGAACACCATTAACCAAAGAATCCATCAAATGGCACACACATCACCTGCAGCCCTACATGTACACTACCAACAGACAAACCCACATCCAAATGACACAATGCCAGCACACACACATCTCCATTCAACCTTATTGCATGCATCGTCCCTATGTTGTTCTCACCTGTTGGTCTGGAGGCCCATACAGCTGTCCATACAGGGGTAGGACCTCATCCATCAGGCGCTCCAACTCCTCTTAAGTGAAGGAAGGGGTCCTTTCCCCTGTCACCCAGGCCATGGCAGGTTTCAGACTCAGGTCACACCAGCACGTGCAGTGGAGGTGTTGTTCTGTGGAAAATCAGGAATCAAGTAAGGTTATAGTCAGAAAATTGCAGTCACGTCTGCGGCGGTTTACACCATCACTGGTGACCCTCATTGGACACAGTACTCCATAGAGCCCCATGTAGGCCAATGAGGAATAGCACTACGGTGCAAGACCGCCTTCCGCCATGATGCCCAACGCCGGCGGAGTTACATCACTTCCACCTGTCCCTACTTACAGGACAGGCAGTCGCCATTTTATGGTGCAGGTCAACATTCTTACATTGAAAATTGCGTCATTACTGTTAATTGTACGTACATTGCCATTTACATTGTCCAGTAGTATACATGGCCAATGTACACTGAAGTGGTGGTTCCATTGTTCAGTTTGTCACTCCCTTCTCACTAGTGTCCCTTAGGTACCTACCACTGAGGAGGAATAGGAGGAGAAGGAGGCAAGCCCCTGTATACAGACCCCTTGTGGACTTGGCTACACTGGAGGACAGGCACATAATACTAACCTATAGACTGGACAGGGCCACAATCACAGAGTTGTGTGCTCAATTGGAGCCTGATCTGATGTCAGATATCCGTCATCCCATTGGGATCCTATCTCTTGTGCAGGTCCTATCAGTGCTCCATTTCCTGGGAACTGGCTCTTTCCAAGTGACAGTAGGCTTGGCTGCAGGAATGTCACAGTTAATGTTCTCAATAGTGCTGGCAAGGGTTTTGGCTGCCATTCTCAAACACATGTGCAGCTACATCGCTTTCCCCCAAGTAGATGATTTCGCCAATGTGAAGGCTGCTTTCTATGCAATGGGACATATTCCAAATGTAAGTGGGGACATTGATGGAACACATATAGCATTTGTTCCCCCGGCAAAATGAACAGGTTTTCAGGAATTGGGAGAGTTTCACTCACTCAATGTGCAAATGGTGTGCCTGGCTAAGCAGTACATCTCCCATGTCACTGCCAAGTATTCTGGGTCAGTGCATGACGTCTTCATTTTGAGGAATAGCAGCATCCCACATGTGATGGCACAACTACAGAGGCACAGGGTGTGGCTAATAGGTGAGCCAGAGTCCCCACTCAATGCATGTCAGTGTATGGCTTCAGGAGTCATCCCCCATACCATTGTGCAAGGCTAATGTTTGTCTCTCACTTCTTGCAGGTGACTCTGGCTACCCAAACCTGTCGGGTCTCTTGACCCCTGTAAGGAATGCCAGGACAGGTGCTGAGAATAGGTATAATGATGCTCATGGGCGAACCAGGAGGATAATTTAGAGGACCTTCAGCATCCTGAAGGCCAGATTCAGATGCCTCCATCTGACAGGTGGATCCCTCTGCTACTCCCCTGAGAAGGTCTGGCAGATAGTTGTTGTATGCTGCATGTTTCACAACCTGCCCATCAGATGACATGTGCCATATCTTCAGGAGGAGGAGGATGGAAATGCTTCTGTGGCAGCAGTGGACCCTGAGGACAGCGAGGATGAGGAGGCACAGGATGAGGATGTGGACAACAGGACATCAGTCATACGGCAGTACTTCCAATGACACACAGGTAAGACAGTGGAACTGACCATTGCTCTGATTATTTATCTTTTCTGTACGGCTGTAGCATTATGGCAGTCACTTCCTTAGCATCCCAACTGACTGTCACCAATGGCTTCCCATTTTGAAGATGTTGGTGTGGTTACAACTGTATACAGATGTGATGACTACAGACAGCTACAGGCCATTTTTTGTATGGAATCACAAAGTTCTGG
Organism: Pleurodeles waltl; assembly: GCF_031143425.1. Classification (NCBI taxonomy): domain Eukaryota; kingdom Metazoa; phylum Chordata; class Amphibia; order Caudata; family Salamandridae; genus Pleurodeles; species Pleurodeles waltl. Next base: position 526,367,981 of record NC_090442.1, read on the forward strand.
ACAATTACACCAGATGAAACTGTTAAACTATTGCACATGTTTGTCACATAAAGCACTATCACTCAAGTTATGTTCAAGGGTGTTTATTAAAATGTGAAAAATATAGGAGGAAGGGTGCAATGGAATGGGGTGATGGTAGAGGAAAGTCCAGGGCACTAGTCCAGTCTGTTTGTAGCACAGGTCAAGTGTCCAAGGGGCCATAGGAAAGGGACTTAAGGGGGATATTCAGGAGGGTCTCATTTCCTGGCAGTGGTCTTGGCAAGTGTTCCTGGTGTCTGTCTGGGTCACAGGGAACGTTTGTGGGGCGGTTCACCTTCTGCAGGGGGAGGGGTGCTGGTGGCCAGTGGGTCCTGTGGCAGGGTCACCTGTCAACTAGCTGCAGTAGATGTGGAGGGCTGTGCAGTTGAATGGCTAGTGGAAGGGGCCTGCTGGTGTGCTGTGTAGTCCCTCATGATGTTGGCCATATCACCCAGCACCCCTGCTGTAGAGACTATGGTGGTGTTGAGGGCCTGCAATTCTTTCCTGATCTCCTGGTGGTGTTCCTCCTGCAGCCGCTGGTTCTCCAGCATGGTGTTTAACATCTGACCCATCTTGTACTGGGATTGTTGGTAAGCCCCCAGGACATCAGCAAGTGCCTCCTGGGTCTGTCCTCCCCCCGGTGCACAGCTGTCCTCCGAGTGTCCCTGTCCCCCTGTGCCTGTGTCCCCTGAACTGTGTGCCCACTGCCACTGACCCCAGGACTCTGATTGTCTTGGCTGTGAGGTGTGGACTGGGGTCCGTGTGCAAGTGGGCACACTGCTGATTGACATGTCCTGGGACAGAGGTGTGGGGACGTTGGGTGGCTGCTGTGATGTTAGATACTGATGGGGAGGCTCTGTGGTGGTGTGAGTGTGGGCTGGGGTATCCCACTGACCAGTGGTCCCTGATGGGCAAGGGAGTTCATCCAGATCCATAAGTCCAAAGTTACTGTCTGTACTGGGGGCATCTTCTGATGGGGAACTGGGTAGCTGTGGCACCTCCTCACCACTGGGATTGGTTGGGGCACCTGTGGGGATGTAAGTGGTGTATTATGTTACATGTCTGTGACATATTCTACATCCCTAGCTTCCCTTATAGTGTTGTTGTTGCCCTGCCACCTTTGTTTGTGCATGGTGATGTATTGTGAGATTGTTAGTTCTTCATGCTGTGCATGCATTGGTGGTGGCTGTACATGCAGGGCTGGGAGGGATGTTCATGCAGTGAGTACGGCATGCAGGGCTTGGCATTCAGGGTAGTATATTGTGGTGGTGCAATGTGGGGGGGAATCGAGTGAAGTGATTGGTGTCAGGGTGAGGGGTGGTGGTGACATGCAGGTGTGTGGGGGATAGGTAGTAAATATTGACTCACCAATGCACTGTGGGGGGGAATTGAGTGAAGTGATGGGTGTCAGGGTGAGGGGTGGCGGTGACAAGCAGGTATGTGGGGGATAGGTAGTAAATATTGACTCACCAGTGTCCAGTCCTCTGGCAACTCCAGTGAGTCCCTCAGGAGGCAGGATTGCCAAGACTTGCTCCTCCCATGCTGTCAGCTGTGGGGGAGGCAGTGGCGGTCCACTGCCAGTCCTCTGTATGGCGAGCTGGTGCCTTGCTGCCATGGAACGTACCTTCCCCCTTATGTCTTTCCACCTCTTCCTGATGTCATCCCTTGTTCTTGGATGCTGTCACACGGTGTTCGCCCAGTCCACGATTCTCCCCCATAGCTCCATCTTCCTTGCAAAGGAGATTTGCTGTACCTGTGCTCCAAACAGCTGTGGCTCTTCCCTGACTATTTCCTCCACCATGACCCGCAACTCATCATCAGTAAAACTGGGGTGCCTTTGTGGGGACATGGGTGTTGTGTGGTGTGTGTTGTGCAGTGGGTGTTTAGTAATGTGGTGGGGCGTGGGGTGCGTGACGGATGAATGGGTGTTTGTGGTGTGTGTGTAGTTGTGTCTATGATTTGCGTGTCTATCTCTCGGCTATTTTTTGTGTTCGTAAAAGGGTTGTGGGCAATATGGGTGTGGGTTTTATAGTGCCGTGGGTGGGTGGGTGTGGTGTGTGTATCAGTGTCATGTGTGTGATTTTAGTTTTGGCCAATGTTGTGTTTTTTTGTATTTGGGTGGCCATTCTGACCGTGCTGGTGTGTACCGTCAATAGTTTACCGCAGTTGAATGTCCGCTGTGGACATTCATGGGTTATAATGTGGAGTGTGTTGTTTTGTTGGCATGACGGTTTGGGTGTTCGTACCAACAGTTTTACACTTACCTTTGGTCTGGCGGAAATGTGTTTGTGGCAGTATTCTGTCGGTTTAGTGTGTGTGTGTCATACTACGGCGAATGGATGTTCATCTCCGTGATGGTATTTTGGTGGCCGCCACCACAATGTTAAGCCGGATTTACTGCCAATGTCATAATGGGGGCCATAGTGATAAAAATTACTATACATAGAAAAATAGAAATTCACTGAAAAAAAAAAAAACGGTTACAGAGACAGTATAGTTAGGAAATAGAATGAAAAAATACCTTAGAAAGTCACTTAAAAAACCAAAGGTTACAGGGACGTTATAATTAGGCTCACAGTTTGAAAGTACAAAACCATAGAAATTCACGTGTCATTGCTAATTACCCCACAAATTACGGCTCTCTTGACATCTTTGATAACATCATTGATCATATCAATGTAATATTTGAGGTAAAATGTTTGATGAAAAACTGTGCATGGGGGGCCGCAAGTTATAGTTACCTTAGGGCACGAGTTATAGTTACCTGAGAAACTATAACATGTGAATTTCTATAGTTTTGTACATTTTAAATGTGAGCCTAACTATAACGTCCCTCTAACCTCTGGCTCCCTTTTTTGGAAATTTTTGTGAAGATCCATTAAACAGCACCAAAGATATAGGCAAGTCAAAAAGCGGTTTTCCTATGATAAAATAGTCCTAACAATAACTACCTACTTGCTACTGCCAATAGGTAACAAATATATATTTAAATATACAGACGCATGTGTTACCTACTAGAGATTTTCCTATGAAAACATGATCCTAAAAAATGTATATGAACATTCACTGAAGACAAGTAGCCTCTTGGTGGCATATGCCAATATACTAATTTATCCAGACATGTGGCTGAGGACAGTAATCCATCACTTCCTGTACATTCGCCTGTAACACTGAGGAGTAGTGGTCTGTTGCATACAATTTACAACCACTACGACAGCAAACAGTACTTAATTGATCAATGTACACAGCCATATGTTGTCCCTGGCGAGCAAATTGTTTGTGAATTGTACCCAGTTGTGTCTTACGTCCCTGGGCCAAAAGGCAAGGCACATCAGTATGCACCACATTACATATCTACACAAACAGTCACTCATCTACTGTGTCACACATGGCCCACCCCTAATTGTCAGGGGGCGATGTCAGAACCTAACACATCAACATGGCAATGTGACAAGCAAGATTATGCCCTGTACTCACCCCCTTGTGGTTGCCGTGCTCCCCGCAAACTCCCATAAAGGTCTGAGTACGCCACCACCAGGATGCATGACATTATGGGGTTCATGGTGCAGCGTGCACCCCACCCACTTTTGGAAGACAGCCCCAGCTGGACCTCCACGATCTTCCAGGCCCAGCGCCACTAGTCCTCCCACCTCTTGTGAAGGTAGATGCTCCACCAGCTGTGGACCCCCGGGTCCACACCTTCTGGGCAAAGGGTCTCCATATCTCTTTTGTCAGATAGGAGTTGACATTCATGGATGCAAAAGACAAATCAAGAGATAACAATCATGAGTTGTCGCACAAATGGTTGAGTGACACACATGTCAGAAACACCAAGCTAGAAATCTTCAATTTGTTAACACACCATAAGTTTAAAGCACACAGGGCAATAAGTACAGGGACATAACTAGACATGATCATATCCATTTGCAGACTAACCCACTACCCTATTAAGGGCCTGCAATGACTAAGCAAGCCTACTCACATCAGGTAGTCCTTGCTCCAGCAACATGCACTGTGTTGTGAGCCACAATGGAACACTACATACTTATGTGACTTGGAAGGTATAACATCACAAAATAAAATAATGGGTGGAGTGTTGAAACTTCACAAACACTCACCCTCAGTCACAGATCTGGGTTTAATCCATTGTTATTTTGCTTGCCATGTCACCCCAGTTCGGACACAGCAGTATGCAAATCAGTCTTGACCCTGCTCCCTATGGGAGCAGTCAAGCCCGAACTGTCAAGCCAGGTGCTCCCTGGACAGGATTCAAGCATCCTGGAAACAGTGGGCCCCGTAGTCAATGTGCCACTGGATTTAAGCTAGCCTGGCTGATGAAGGGTGATACCCTGAAACCGGTCCCATGATGCTTGTTTCCAGTCCAGCTGGGACCTGGCCTGGCAGTTTGGGCTGGACTGTTCCTACGGGTAGCAGGGTCAATACTGATTTACATATGGCTGTGTCCTAACTGAGGTGGCATGGTGAGCAAAATAACAATGGATTAAACTCAGATCTGTGACTGGGGGTGAGTGCTTGAAAAGTTTCAGCACTCCATCCATCATCCTTTTGTGTTTCTACTCCTGAGGCATAACTGGACCAACACATTTACACTCTGTGAGATTGGATTGACTCACTGCATACAGTCCCTTCAGACAACTGTCATAGTACAGATTTCACCCTTGCATTTGGGTGACAATGAAGGGGATGGCATGGTGGGTACAGAAAGTGTCTTCTTTATACATATGTGGACATGTGGCCTACCAAATGCAGACTTATGACACTTCAGGAGGTGGGTACTGTGGTATATCTGTACCACAGACAACTAGTTTGGACATATTTTTCTATCCCCCAGATAGATTGCATTGCATTGTGCAATTTCTGCCATAAGACCAAGGTACTGACACATATGTCACGGCCTCCCAGGAATCAACACACTTTCTGCACTGTGGGACTGTTTTAAGTGCAGTAAGCCTGTACAGGACAAGTAGGACTTCTGTCAAGGTGTCAACAGTGCTGTGGGAGTAAGGGATCTGCCATAAGTCAAAGACATACATTAACAATGATGCTAAATGCACATATGGATTAGTTTATGGATTAACCTCAGTACCCATTCCTAATCTAGTGAATGGACTGAGGTACTCAGGACAAGTTTTACCACTAGAGCCTCATATTGGCCACATGACAGAATCTGCTGGTGTACAGGGAGTGGGCACAGTGCCATAGTTGCATAGCAACAGTGACTCTACCACAGTCTGGATTGTGTCCCATACTGGGAGATATATCACTTAAATGCATGACAGTACATCATGTGGCCATCAGCAATTTGGCATGTGGTGTGTGTGGTGACCTGAAGGACAGAGTGACGTGAGTCAGGATTTGCCTTCTAGACTACAGTTTGGCGAGGCCAGATTTGAGGAGAAAGATCAGTGGTACTATACCCATTGCTTATAAGATCCTCAAATGACTCATACAAAATGCATACAGAGCTCATGCTGACATGCACATACATGTTGTCAAGTATTTACAAACATTGTACAGAAAAGGATATCAGTGAATGGCAGTAAAGTCTCCTTACCTAGTTATGTGCATCCAACTAAAGGAGGATCTAGGACCCCAAAGACCTCACACAACATAATGTGACTGAACTTAACATATGTTAGTGGCTACCAATACCTGCACCATGTACATCTCATTGATGCCACACAGACGGCAGTACCAGGCACACAAGAAGTCTAATTGGCACACAGGGGCACATTGTAGCCTGTGAGGAGGGAAAGAATGGTGTCGAACAGTATCAGTTGCGCCTATGAGATTCTTACTTGCTTCTCTGGTGAGCCACAGAACTGTCCATATTGTCTAAGACCTCATTTACATGCCTCTCCAGATCCTCTGTAGAGAAGACAGGGGCCCTATCACCTGCTGGATGTGGCATGATTGCTACCAGAGGTGGCATACAGCAGCTCAGGCCGTGGAGGTTTTGCTGGAAGCAGTGTCAGGAGTCAAGTGAGTGAAAGTGCACAACATGGTAGTCACGTCCGCCATGTACGCGGACGTCTCCACCAGCGGCCACAGCCATTGGGCCATGACCACCACAGGCAACAACATTAGCCTATGGCTGTGTCCCCCGCAGTTGCAACTGTCTACCACCCTGACAATTTCTCCCAGCGGTCGCGGGTGGCTCCTAATGTCCAGTGGAGTAGGTCATTTTAGTGGCCTGAAATACAGTATTAGGCTTTAAACACTGTGTCATACCTACAATATATGTTTAGTCACATCACAAACATGCTTAATTTGTCTTGTCATAAAGGTCCTTCTACTCAACCACCACTTTAGTTTGTTGCAGGGCACATGTGGCATTTAACAGTGGTACAGGGACCAAAACCATCGTCAGAATATACAGTCACATTTCGAGGGGAAATTGTGTAGTACATCTTTGAGTTTCATCCAAATCCATATTGGGCACACGTCTTGAAAACCATTTGGGTCACATGTGACCCATGTGTAGTTGCGAGCTGGGATGTGTACTGGGTATCATGTCCATCCAGTCAGAAATGCTTTGTCACATGATATTGTTGGCATGGATCGTGAATGTTGCTGTGGACACACTGACTGTTACAAATCATGTCATGTCTCACATAGGTACCCTGGGAGAGGGAAGATGCGACAACCTCCTGTCTACTGTCCACTGCCAGACCTTCAGACCATGGAAGGATGCCATGTCATACAGCTCTGCAGTCTGAATAGGTAAACAATGATGGACTTATGCCCTCAGTTGGAGTCAGATCTGATGCCAGCTATTAGTTCTCAAACCTGCATACCATCCAATGTACAAGTCACGTCAGTATTGAACTTCCTAGCCACAGGGTCCTTCCAACATACATTGGCCCTATCTGCTAATATGTCCCAACCTATGTTCAGTCTGGTGTTGAAGCATTTCCTCTCAGCAATGGTGAAATACATTGACAGCTAAATCAGGTCCCCCCTATGTGAGGACTTAGCCAATGTGAAGGCTGACTTTTATGGTTTTGGCTGCCTCTCACATGTGGTGGAGGCCATTGATGGCACACCGCAGGCTAATTGCTAATTGCAACAGAAAGAACTTACATTCCATCAACATGCAAGCTGTCTGATTGGGGGATCTCTACATCTCACATGTGTGTGCCCGTTATTCAGGTTCAGCCCATGATTCCTTCCTAATGCAGAACAACACCATACCCCAGCTATGTCACAACTGCACCCAGAATTGTCCTGGCTTTCTGGTAAGTCACATCTGTCCTGATTGTGTGTGTGCAATATCAGGTGCTACAATCATGAAATGAGTGATCATTGTTGCATTTATGTCACATTCCTTGACAGGAGACTCAAAATATCCAAATCGTCCATGGTTGTTGATGCCACTGAGGAATCCAACTATGCTAGGGGAAGTCCACTTCAATGAAGCCCATGGAAGAACATTGTGGCTTCAGGAGCAGGCTCCTGAAGGCCAGATTCCTCAGCCTGCACCCGACTGGTAGAGCCCTCTTCTAATCACCCTGGAAAGTGTGTCAGATCACTGTGGCATGCTGCATGCTCCACACCATTGCCCTGCAGAGGAATATTTCATACATCCCAGAGGAGGGGGAGCCTGCGGTGCCACCAGTGAAATGCCAAGGAAGGATGACAGAGGTGAAGAGGAAACAGCTGAAGTGCGGGAAGATCTAATGAACAGCTACTTTTCATAAGTGTATGTCATGTGATGTCATGACTGTGACTGCACAATGAACTGTAGTTGTGAGAATGAGTGGAGCTGAGTGTTTTGGAAACAGCTAGGGAGCTTATACTCTGCAATATTCAGTCAAAGGCTGCTCTATAAGATAGCCTATGACACATCCCCACCTTGATGATGTTGCTTTGTATGTGTCAGTTTCCTTGCAATGTACCTTATTTTCCATTTGCTTGCTATGTGACTTTTGGCAAAGATAGGGTTTCAGACCTATACTCCTTGTTTTGTTCTTTATACAAGTAGTCTTCACCATGATATCTTCATGTGGGCATTTCAGAGTTGTGACATTGGTAGGTATCTGATGCTGTTCTGAAATATCAAGTGGGCATGGACTGTTCCAGGTAAGGTAAGTCACATAGTTTGGATGTATGAGACCTGTACAAAGGCAGTTTGCACAGTGTTTGGGTGGAGGTACAGAAGTGCACATTGCACTTGTTTTGTGTCTTGTGGTGGACCTGATGCATCATTTGTGTTATCATGTGGTCTGAAAATATGTAGACTGACTAAACACTCTTTTTGTATGACCTGTATATAGCTGTAGATATGTTTTACCATTGCAGGCCACAGTGCCTTTGCCACAACACTGACATATGGTTGTGTCATACCACAATGGGGATTGAATTATGATAGGCCTGTGATCAGGGACTGTAGTGCCACCTGCCTGTACCTTGGATTATGTGATGTTGGATTACTTTGATCTGGTATGTGAAAAGGTTCAAGCTGCTGACATCAGCCACTTTAATGTTTGCCTATTCTGCAGGACACTGTCTGACAAAGCCCTTGCTTCTGGGGCCTGGGGGTCTGTACCTTGAAATATGTACTTTGACTCAGAATGAGTCAAACATTCTTGTTCCTAAGAGTCCAGACATATTGACAGTATATGTGCTGTACACTAGAATACAAGTTTTTGTGTGACCTGACACTAAAACTAATGTTTTGATATGTAATGTATGTCTTGTGATGGACATTGTGTACCTGGAACATATTCCTGTTTGCACATGCAGATTGTGACTTCATCATATGGTTTGCATGGTCTCACATCTCTACATAGCAGAATGTGAAAATGCAATCAGACAATGAATTTGTGATGGGTGAATTTATTACAATGCTAAATCTGAAAATACAATTTGGACAGAAAGAAACAAAAGATGTAGAGTGATGGGATCAATCATGGTGAATGAAATCATTGGAGTATATGTTACACCATTGGGAGTCCAAATTCCAGAATACTCCTCCCATTGAAACTGGTAGGTGGTTAAGGATCAGTCAACAGACCAAATGTGTGGCACACAAAAGAGGTCCTTCAGGAAGAGGTCACTTGCCGGCAGTGGTGAGTGTCTTGCCATCTGCACCTCCTGGATTCTTTGCTGGATGTCCCTGCTTGTGGGGTCGGGGATCTGCTGCTACGGAGGCAGGGGTGACTGGGGCTGGTTCTTCCACTGGCAGGACCTCCCTTCCAGTGTGCTGACACCAATGTTGATGTGCTTGGTGTTAATGGGCCAAAAGAAGGGGTAGATTGGTGTTGGAAAGCCCAGCTCAGGGTGGTATTAATGTCCCTCAGCACCTCTGTTAGGGAGGCCATCTTGGTATTGTGGGCCTCCATCTGTTCCTGCATGTCTCTGTGCATGTCCCTCTGTAGCTGCTTGATTTCCCTTAGTTCAGTCAACCCCTGGACCTACCACACCTTGAGACTCCTGATAGACCCCAAAGATGTGGCTGATGGTGTTCTGGCTAAGATCAGCCACAGTGGCCTCACCCTGCTGGCCCACAGCATCCCTCCCAAGCACCCTACCACCATGGGCCTCTGCCTTTGCCACAGAGTGCCCTCTCCAACTTGTTCCTGGATCCTCATTGTAGGAAGAGTTGAGCTACAACTCAGGATCCAGGACTGGGGGTCACAAAATGGTAGACACTGTGCTCGGGACACAGGTTAGGTACGAATGGCTGCCTGTGATGTTCAGGCAACCGGGCTGGGAGGTGACATAGTGGCCACAGTGAGGCTCACTGATGCCTTCTGACCAGGTTGCCCAGATGGGACAGAATGGTCCTCCACATCCAAACTACCCAGGAGTGTCTTCTTCACTGAGGACTTCATCCAGAGGGGTAGTGCCATTCTGTTCTGTGACCTCTGCATGCCTAGTGACAGCACCACCTGTTGATGTAAAAAATACAATGTTACTGGGTGTATTGTGGCATCTACCTCCAAAGGATTCATGTTACAGTAAACAGAGAACTTGCGCAAAGTTAAGTTGCAGTGAAACCTATTGTGGCAAGTAATCATGGTATTGGGTGTATTGACATGTCATTTATGAAGCATGCCAATTCATACTGACTCAAACTGCTGCTGAAATGTGCAGATCATTAGCACTTGGGAGGATGGCCTGAAAATGACATCTTACCACCAGTGCAGACAAAACAGTGGCTAGTAAAGATATGGCTTTGCCCATTAGGAGGCCTAGTTGAGTGTGATGCAGGCAGACTCAGGACTTTGTTGTAAATGTGACTGGAGTCATCATGTGCCTTGTGCAGTGTGAATGTGTCTGCTACCAATACCAATCTGGTGATGTATCTAAAGGCCTTAGGAATACTTGTTATACACAGTGGGTAAGATGTAATTCCTGTCCTCCAATATTTCATCTTGGGTTAGCAAGTCAAGATGGAGCAATGTTGACAGATCTGTCAGTGATTTCGGCATGATCTGTGCTTGATCATTCCCAGATCAGTATACTGGATTTGAGAGTTGACAAACAAGGGTATTTGGACAAGTGGTAAATGTGCTGGTGTTTGGATTTAGAGTTACATGGCCTGTTGGTCTTTGTAATCATGTCACTCCCTCCACTTTCCAACACTTATAAAGAAAAGTACCATCTTGCCTGGCATGTTACCCCCATTTTTCACATGTATGTAAGTTTGTTTTTGCCTGCGTCACTGGGATCCTGCTAGCCAGGACCCCAGTGCTCATAGTTTGTGGCCTGAATGTGTGTATCTGTGTATTGACTAACTGTGTCACTGAGGCTCTGCTAACCAGAACCTCAGTGCTTATGCTCTCTCTGCCTATAAAATTGTCACTATAGGCTAGTGACCATTTTCACCAATTCTAATTGGCACACTGGAACACCCTTATAATTCCCTAGTATATGGTACCTAGGTACCCAGGGTATTGGGGTTCCAGGAGATCCCTATGGGCTGCAGCATTTCTTTTGCCACCCATAGGGAGCTCAGACAAATCTTACACAGGACTGCCACTGCAGCCTGAGTGAAATAACGCACATGTTATTTCACAGCTATTTTACACTGCACTTAAGTAACTTATAGGTCGCCTATACGTCTAACATTCACTTAGTGAAGGTTAGGTGCAAAGTTACTAAGTGTGAGGGCACCCTGGCACTAGCCATGTTGACCCACACAGTTCAGGGCAATTTTCCCAGACTTTGTGTGTGCAGGGACACCATTACATGCGTGCACTACATATAGGTCAATACCTATACGTAGCTTCACAATGGTAACTACGAATATGGCCATGTAACATGTCTAAGATCATGGAATTGTCCCCCTTTGTCAAATCTGGTTTTGGGGTGCCAATCTCATGCATCCCCGGGGCTCCAGCATGGACCCTGGGTACTGCCAAACCAGCTCTCTGGGGTTTTCTCTGGGGTTTTCTCTGCAGCTACCGCTGCGGCCAACCCACAGATAGGGTTCTACCCTCCTGGGGTCTGGGCAGCCCAGTCCCAGGAAGGCAGAACAAAAAATTTCCTCTGAGAAAGGGTGTTACACCCTCTCCCTTTGGAAATAGGTGTTAAGGGTTAGGAAGGAGAAGCCTCCCCCAGCCTCTGGAAATGCTTTAAAGGGCACAGATGGTGCCCTCCTTGCATAAGCCAGTCTACACCGGTTCAGGGAACCCCCAATACGTGCTCTGGCATGACAATGGACAAAGAAAAGGAGAGTGACCACTCCCCTGTCCATCACCACCCCAGGGGTGGTTCCCAGAGCTCCTACAGTGTGTCCCAGACCTCTGCCATCTTGAATCCAGAGGTGTGCTGGCACAATGGAGGCCTCTGAGTGGCCAGTGCCAGCAGGTGACGTCAGAGACCCCTTCTGATAGGTGATTACCTCTCTAGGCGGCCAATCATCCTCTGAGGGCTATTTAGGGTCTCTCCTGTGGGCTTTTCCTCAGATAACGACTTGCAAGAATTCACCAGAGTTCCTCTGCATCTCCCTCTTCGACGTCTGCCAAGGTTCGACCGCTGACTGCTCCAGGATGCCTGCAAAACTGCAACAAAGTAGCAAGAAGACTACCAGTGACATTGTACCACCTAATCCTGCCGGCTTTCTCGACTGTTCCTGGTGGTGCATGCTCTGGGGGCTGTCTGCCTTCACCCTGCAATGGAAGCAAAGAAGAAATCTCCTGTGGGTCGACGGAATCTCTCCCCTGCTCCAGCAGCCACCAAACGTCGGCATCACCAGTAATCTGGGACCCCTCTCATCCTGACGAGCGTGGCCCCTGGAACACAGGTGGTGGAGCCAAGTGACCCAGACTGTCCAGTGGTCCAACTGTCCAAATTTGGAGGAGGTAAGTCCTTGCCTCCCCTCTCCAGACAGTAATCCTGTGTACTGTGTGAACTGCAACTGCTAGGGCTTCTGTGCACTTTTGCAAGGAATCCTTTGTGCACAGCATAGCCCAGGTCCACGGCACTCTGTCCTGCACTGCTCAACTCGCTGAGTTGAACACCGGCTTCGTGGGACCCTCTTTTGAAGTGTTGAGATGACCGCCATGCTCAGTTTCCATGTTCAAGTACTTCTGCGGGTGCTGCCCTCTGTGTGTGGGCTCTCTGTGTTGCTGAGGGCCCCCTCTGTCTCCTCTTCCAAGTGGCGATCTCCTGGCCCTTCCTGGGCCTGGGCAGCACCCTTTTTCTTCAACTGTGACCTTTGCAGCTAGCAAGGCTTGTTTGTGGTCTTTCTCCAAAGAAACAGCTCTGCATCCTCCAGCACTCCATGGGACATCTTCCGCACAAAGGAGAAGTTCCTGGCACCTTTTGTTGTTGCAGACTCTTCAGCTTCTTCCATCCGGAGGCAGCCATTTTGCACCTTCATCCGGGGTTTAGTGGGCTCCTGCCCCCCTGGACACTTTCGTGACTCTTGGACTTGGTCTCCTTCCTTTACAGGTCCTCAGGTCCAGGAATCCGTCTTCAGTGCTTTGTAGTCTGTTGTGGTTTTTGCAGAATCTCCTATCACGAGTTTAGTGTGTTTCTGGGGAAGTAGTATCACTTTACACCTACTTTTCAGGGTCTTGCGGCGGGGTATCTTGGACACCCTTCGTTTTTTCTAACACTCCCAGCAACCCTCTACACACTACCCTAGGCCAGGGGTCCCTAAGTGGTTAGCATTCCACTTTCTTAGTATATAGTTTGTGTTGCCCCTAGGCCTAGTGCATCCTATTGTATTCTACAGTGTGTGCACTACTTTTCTAACTGTTTACTTAGCTGATTTTGGTTTGTGTGTATATTTTGTGTATTTTACTTACCTCCTAAGGGAGTATATCCTCTGAGAACTTTTAGCTCATTATCACTAAAATAAAGTACATTTATTTTTAGTAACTCTGAGTATTGTGATTCTTATGATATAGTGCTATATGATATATGTGGTATAGTAGGAGCTTTGCATGTCTCCTGGTTCAGCCTAAGCTGCTCTGCTATAGCTACCTCTATAAGCCTAAACTGCTAGAATACTACTAATCTACTAATAGGGATAACTGGAACTGGCATAAGGTGTAAGTACCATCAGGTACCTACTATAAGCCAGGCCAGTATCCTACAACTTAGCAAATGGTATCATCTCCGGTGAGTAGAGTTCAATTGAGACAATTGAAACAGAGGTATGTGGACAAGTGAACACTGGTCTGGTGTTTGGAGTCAAAGAAAGATAAAGAGTGCCTCCTGGGAGTTGCAGCAAGGTATTCCCTCTACTTCACACACTTGACAAATAGTATCCTCCCAGGTGAGTACACTTCATTTGTGGCTTATCAAACAATGGGTTTTGGACAAGAGAACACTGGTCTGGTGAGTGGAGTAACAGTAACGAGCCTCCCGACCTCAGCAGTCATGTACTGCACACACTATACAAATGTGATTTCCCCAGTTGAGTACACTTCAATTGAGAGTTCCCAAACAGGGGTATTTGGACAAGAGAACACTGGGCTGGTGGTTGGAGTTGATGAAACAGTTCCTCCTAGGAGTTGCAGTTGGGTCACTTTCTCGTCTCTCTACTACACACAGTTGAACAATGTTCTACCCCCAGGTGTGTAAACTTCATTTGAGAGTTTACTAACAGATGTATTGGGTCAAGTAACCACTGGTCTGTGGTGTAGAGTTGGTGAAACAATGCCTCTTCGAAGTAGCAGCATGGTCATTCTCTCTAGTACACACACTATACAAATCTTATCCTCCCAGGTGAGTACTCTTTAATTGAGAGTTACCAAACAGGGGTATTTGGGCAAGTGTCCCCTAGGCTGGTGGTTGGATTTACAGATACAGGGCCTTCCTGGCCTTAGTAGTGATGTCACTCCCTCTACTTGGCAAATAGTATCCTCCCAGGCGAGTACACATCAATTGAGAGTTATCAAACAGGGGTGTGTGTACAAGTGAACAGTGGTCTGGTGCTTGGAGTTGCTGTAACAGTGCCTCCTGGGAGATGCAGCCAGGTCACTTTCTCTACTTCCCACAACTGACAAACAGTATCCTCCCAGGTGAGTGAAGTTCATTTGTGATTTTCCTAACAGGAGTCTTTGGACAAGTGACCACTGGTCTTGTGTTTGGAGTTATAGAAACATTGCCTCATGTGAGTTGCAGTCAGGTAACACTCTATACTACAGATACTATACAAAAGTTGTATATTACATGTCTGTATGCAGACTGCATTTGGGTTTGGGCATACATTTATTTACCTGTTGATACATACCATGATTCCTGTTGTTATTTTTTTATATTGAAAAACTTACATGCCCCATTAGGATATATGGCATGTGATGGGCCTTGGTAGCTGTGCTGTTGGGTCCAACAATGCAGATTGACAGTATTTAGAGTCAGATACTCTGAATATTGAATGTTGCTAAGGCACATGAACAAGCCAGTGGAAGTGATAGTTGTAACTTACCAGACTGCACTCCCCCAGGTATTCCTGTCAAGCCCTCAGAATGCAGGATTGTCATGGCCTTCTACTCCCAGGTAAAAAGACGTAATATGGCATTGGGAGGGCCACCAGCAGTCTTCTTAGCCTGCAGCTGGTGCCTCGACCTTTCTTCCTGATGTCCTCCTTTGTGCACAAGGTGGTGTCCACAGCATTGACTCTTTCGACTATCCTGTCTCACATTTCCATTTTCCTACTGAGAGGAGTATGCTGGACTTGTGCTCCAAACAATTGTGGCTCTACTCTTATGATTTGGTCCACCATGACTCAACTCATCTTCTGAAAAACGTGGCATGGTGGAACAAATAAAAACTGGTGACAGTGACATACTAAACAGGGGAAGTGCAAAAGGGTGTGAATGGACAAAAGTGGGTGCAGGGTGTTCTATGGGATGGTGAAAAAAGGATGCCTGAGCTATGAAGCAGAAATAAGGTGTTCTGGCGTCTGTGTCTGGCTGTGTAAATGCAAAGGATTGTCATCTGTGAAGGACTGTGTTTTATATTGTCCTTTGCAGGTGTGGCAATGTGTGTCAGCTGCGTTGTTTTCAAATTCATCCACTGTGCAGTTGTCTATTACTTTGCTGACCATGAACTGCGATCGTTTGGACCACCATTGGCTGCCCACCATGAAGGGTCTGCCATGGCGACTAAGTGCTTGTAATTTGCTCGGTGGTTGGCCATGGTGCTGTCGGCGCTGGAGGTTGGACCACCTATTTCCAGATTCCCGTGTCGCTGGCGGTCTGCCTTTTTTGCCTGGCGGTTGGCGGTCCTGCCTGTGTAACTCATAATAGGGCGGTCTGTAAGACGGCCAGCATGGCAGTCCTTTCAGGACCACCAACAAGGCAGTCTGGCGGTCCGACAGTCAAACCCGTAATGAGGCCCTGAGTACGCACATAGAACTCTTCATGGGACTTTGTCCAGCTGCTGCCTGACAATGATGCCTCTGCCTCAGCCTCAGACACCGCCTGCAGCCTTGCCCCGCGGAACTTTACCTTCTCAGACACACAGCACAATACATCACCCCACAATTCCTCACACATATGACTCACACCACATCCACGGCACCCCAAAGACACCTCAGGTTTTCAGAGGAGGAGCTAAGGGTCATGGTGGAGGAAATCATCCAGGTAGAGCCACAGCTATTCGGATCACAGGTGCAGTAGACATCCATTGCAAGGAAGATGGAGCTATGGTGGAGAGTCATGGTCAGGGTCAACGTCGTGGGAAAGCACCCCACAACGAGGGATGACATCAGGAAGAGGTGGAATGACCTACGGGGGAAGGTGCGTTCCGTGGTTGCAAGACACCAGGTAGACGTACAGAGGACTGGTGTTGGACCCCCACCTCCTCCCTCACAACTAACAACATGGGAGTAACAAGTCTTGGCGATCATGCTTCCTGAGGGCCTCGCAGGAGTAGCAGGAGGATTGGCCTCTGGTAAGCAAATATTTACTACTATATACCCCACCCTACCTGCATGCCATCACAAACTCCTACCACTACCCTCACCCCAATCACTCCACCACCTCACATATACCCCACTATCACAACCCACCCATCCCAATACCAAGCCCTGCATGCAACAACAATGCACGGACACCCATCACAGACCTGCATGGACACCCATCACTAAAGCTTGCCCATTAGAGAGAATCACCTAGCCCACAAATTCACCATGCACAAAAGGCAAAGCTGACAGGGCAATCACAACCATACAGGGAAACACACCCATGCACAAGATGGCACACACAGATACAATAACACTGCATTTACATCGCCACAGGATCCCCACTGAATGTCACTGGAGAGGAGGTGTCACCACCGTCCAGTCCCCCCACAGAAGAGGCCCACAGTGATGACAGCAGCTCTGCACGCCTGGATCACGATGACCAACCTGGCCCATCAGGGACCTCTGGACAGTCTGTTACCATGCCACAGTCCCATACCACCACAGAGCCTCCCTCCTCAGGAAACACCAGCACAGTACCCACCCAGTGGGCCCATACAACTTTCCCCAGGACATATCAATCAGCAGTGTGTCCACCACTACGGGGACCCCAGGCAGCCCCACAAACCCAAGGCAATCAGGGCCCTGGGGTCAGTTGCAGTGGGTACACGGTTCAGGGGACAGAGGCACAGGACAACAGGGAAGCTGGGAGGACTGCTGTGCGACAGGGGGGAACAGGCCCAGGGAACCCACTCTCCACGAGGCACTTGTAGGGATCCTGGGAGCATACCACCATTCCCAGGAAACCTTGGGCCAGATACTGGCCAAGTTGCAGGAGACCCAGCGGCTGCAGGAGGGACAGTACCTGGGGATCAGGGAGGATCTCAAACACATCCACACCATCCTGGTTACCATTGCAGGCGTGCTGGCTGACATGGTCAACACAATGAGGGAGGCAGTGGCACACCAACGGGCCCCTGACACTAGCCACACCAAAGAACAGCCCTCACCTCCGCTGGCGCTAGTGGACAGGAGGCCCCGTCACTGGACCAACAGGCCACCTGCACCCCACCCCCTGCCGAAGGAGAACCAGCCCGCAAACAGTCCCTGCGATCCAGGCAGAAGCCTGACAACATTGCCAAGACCCCCACCAGGAAATAAGTCTCTCCTGATTGTCACCCTTCTGTCCCACTCTGTTACCCTGTCCACCTTGAACTGCCATTGCTCCTTTTCCTATGCCCCATTGGGCAACGCGCCTGTGATTCTAAAAGACTGGACTCTATCCTGGACTTTCCTCCACAATCACCCCCAGCCCATTGCACATTCGCCTCAACCTCTTAGCTCTTAAATAAACACCCTTGGAACAAATACAAGTCTGGAGTCTGTCAATTGATTGAAATATGTATAAGTTCAATATTCTGTAAACATTGCAATTCATATGTACAGTTATATATACATTGGTATGACCTGTAGTGGGCAGCAGTAAACACACCAAGAGCCAGAGTGGGGAACAGAGATCTGGAAATAGAGATGCCAAAGGGTACAGTAAGTGGCCATAGATATAGGGAAATCATTCTGCCATGTCCAATGTCCAACAGAATACTGAAATGTAAAGTGAAGTTACAGTGTCTTACCTGTGTGTCACTGGAAGTACTGTTGTATGAGAGAACCTCTGTTGTCCACATCTCCATCCTCTGCCTCCTCTTTCTCACTGCCCACAGGCTCCACCGCTGCCACAAGACCATCTCCAGGCTCATCCTCCTGCAGAAAAGGCACCTGGAGTCTCAAGGCCAGGTTGTGCAACGTGCAACATGCAACATGCAATGATGATCTGGCACACCTTCTTGGGTGAGTAGTACAGGGATCCACCTGTCAGATGGGAGCACCTGAACCTGTTCTTCAGGAGGCTGAAGGTTCTCTCAATTATCCTCCTTGTTCGCCCATGTGCCTCATTGTAAAGTTCCTCTGCCCTTGTCCTGGCATTCCTCACTGGGGTCAGTAGCCATGAGAGGTTGGGGTAACCAGAGGCACCTGCAAATATTGAGTAACAACTGTTAGACACACACTCACCCTTAGGGACAACCCCATACCCATACACCAACATATACTGGATGGGGACCTTGGGCTCACCTATTAGCCACACCCGGTGCCTCTGGAGTTGAGCCATCACATATGGGATGCTGCTATACCTCAAGATAAAGGTGTCATGCACAGAGCCAGGATACTTGGCATTCACATGGGAGATGTACTGGTCCGCCAAGCACACCATCTACACATTCAGAGAGTGATAGCTTTTTCTATTCCTGAACACTTATTCATTTATCTGGGGGGGGCAAATGCTACATGTGTACCATCAATGGCACCAATGATGTTGGGGATATATTCCAGGGCATAAAAGTCAGCTTTCACTGTGGCCAAATCCTCCACCTGCGGGAATAAGATGTAGCTGCACATGTGTTTCAGCAGGGCAGACAACACTCTGGTCAACACGTTGGAGAACATTGGCTGAGACATCCCTGATGCTATGGCCACTGTTGTTTGGAAGGAACAACTTGCCAGGAAATGGAGCACTGACAGGACCTGCACTAGAGGGGGGATAACTGTGGGCTGGCGGATAGCTGAAATCAGGTGTGGCTCCAAAGGGAAACACAGTTCTTGGAATGTGGCCCGAGCAAGACTGTAGGTTAGGATAATGTGTCTGTCCTCCAATGTCGCAAGGTCCACCAGCGGTCTGTACACTGGAGGATGTCTCCATCTCATATTCATCCTCAGCAATTGAAGTCTAGGGAGGAAAACAGTGAGCAGAGGGTGATATTCACACATATATTGAAATAAGGATCCGTCTCTTCATTTACAGAACCAATATGTGAATTTGAGAGTCAGTTGATGTACAAATGTCTGCTGTGACGCAGTTAGGTGTCATGGCCTGTGCCCCCTGAAATGGCAGCTGCCTGACATGTGAGGAAGGACAAGTGGAAATGAGGTAATTCAGCTGACGTTGTGCGCCGACCGCAGCGCAACTTCACATTGGTGAACGTTAGGCCCTATGGGTTCCAGGAGCCAATGCCGATGTACGCCGGCGGTGATGGTACACACCGCCGTGGACGTGACCGCCTTTTTCTATCTATTCACTCACTTGCTACCTGACCTTCAACAGGAGAGGACCTACACTGCAAGTGCTGCTGTGACCTGTGTCTGGAAGCGACAATGGCTCATGTGTCTGGGGAAAGGGCCCCTGCCTTCACTTCGGAGGAGTTGGAGAGACTGGTGCATGGGGTCCTACCCCAGTACACTTTACTCTATGGCCCTCCAGATGAAAAGGTGAGTACACTGTGAGCATGATGCGTGGACCATGAATGTATGGAGTGCAGTGTGAAAGCCACATGTGAGGGGGGGGCTGAGGTGTCCTGGGCAGAGTGCTGCATGTATGGTGGTCAATGTATGTACTTAAGGGGATGGGAGGGATATGGTGGGGCATGAGTATGACAGTCCGGACGTATGACTAATCCCTTTTCTGCTGTATTTTTCCTGCAGTTCAGCGCCCATCAGAAAAAGGGTATTTGGCGTGCCATCACCAAGGTGGTGCAGACTTGGGGGTCTTTGACAGACTGACCACCCACTGCCGCAAACGGTGGGAGTACCTGCGCTGCTGGGCAAGGAAGGCGGCGGAGGCCCGGCTGGGGCCTGCCTCCCAATGAGGAAGGGGTGCCCGTCATACCCTGACCCCCCCCGATGTTCTGCATCCTGGCGGTGGCCTATCCGGAGTTGGATGGGCACTTGAGGGCATCACAGCAGCCACAGGGGGTGAGTACAAATTCAGATTCATTACTTTGCGCGCATTAAGTTTTTACCTGGGTGGAGATGTGGACTGTGGGTTCCCCTAGGCCAGGGCGAACATGGCAGGGTAGGTCCATTTTTGGGCTAGCTCTGAAGTACTCCAACCCCAATGGTGTTGTTAGAAATGGGGTATTTGGTTGACAGTCAGGTTACCCCCTGTTCAAGCAAGGACCCTCACTCAAGTCAGGGTAAAAGAGAATCACCCTCAGCTATCCCCTACTTACCCCCTTGGTAGCTTGGCAGAGCAGAAGGCTTAACTTCAGAGTGCTAGGTGTAAAGTATTTGTACCAACACACATAGGCCCTCATAATGACCTCGGCGGTAAAAGGCGCCTACCGCCGGTCAGAAATCCTCCATAATCCCGCCGCGGTCGCGGAAACCCGCCACGGTCATTCTGACCCGCAGAAGGCAAACCTCCGAAAATCCGACCGCCACAACAGACCGCCAGACCAGCGGTCGGCGGAAAAGTGGAGGTGACAAAACCTCCACCGTCACGCCAACAGAAATACGCCCATGCCATTACGACCCACGAATCCACGCGGCGGTCATTCAAACGCGGTATTCCATTGGCGGGACACACCGCCGCGGTCAGAATACACACAAACGAACAAAACTCAGCCACATTGGACGATTTGAATCCCACACACCTGATACACATACACACACCACTCCCACACACACAATACAATATAAAACACACACCCACATCACCCACAAACCCCTACGCTAAAAAATTCTGAAAGAAGGCCAGAGCGAGACACCAGCATCCACAAACTAACAGCCACAGCCACTCAACACCATCACCCACACACTATCCACACACAAAACAACACACACCACCACACTCAACTCACTTAAATACACATACTCCACCCCACACATCATACACACCACCCCATGGCACCCCAAAGACAACCCCGCTTCACAGACGAAGAACTCAGGGTCAAGGTGGAGGAAATCGTTCGGGTAGAGCCCCAGCTGTTCGGCACACAGATACAATACACCAGCATTGCCCGGAGGACGGAGCTATGGCAGAGGATTGTCGACAGGGTCAACGCAGTGGGACAGCACCCCAGAAATCGGGAAGACATCAGGAAGCGATGGAACGACCTACGGGGGAAGGTGCGTTCCATGGTATCCAGGCACAACATCGCCGTGCAGAAGACTCGCGGAGGACCCCCACCTCAACACCCACAATTCACATCATGGGAGGAGGAAGTCTTGAACATCCTGCATCCTGACGGCCTCGCAGGAGTCGGCGGAGGAATGGATACTGGTAAGTTGAAGCTTCAATACTGCTTCCCCCCCACCTGCATGCCAAATCATACCCCAACCCTCACCCCCATCCTCACACCCCACCCTCACCCCCACCCCCATCCTCACCCCCACCCTCACCCCCACCACCATCCTCACCCCCACCACCATCCTCACCCCCACCCCCAGCACACCTATTCCCCGCCAATGTCTCACCATCACAACCCACACATCCCAAAACCTAGGCCTGCATGCGTCCACTAAGCATGGACACCCATCACCAAAGCATGCCCAATGCATATACACATCCCCCCCACAAGCCACCCTCACCAAAGCCCCCACACACGAATGCCAGCACTTGGGGACACGAGAACCCATAGATACACCCATATGCCACACATTGAAACTATAACCATACCTCTATACCCCTGCAGGACCCGACCGTCAACACACCGCGGCGGAGGGGCCAGAATTCTCCACACCCCCCACCCAAGAGGCCGTCAGCGATGACAGCAGCTCTGTCGACCTGGACACCGATGACCAGCCCGGACCATCGGGGACCTCTGGACAGTCGGTTCCCCTCACACAGGCACAGGCCACTACAGACCCAAACCCCTCTGGGAACACCAGCACAGCTCCCACCCAGCGGGCCCATGCCTCTGTCTCCAGGGCGCGTCAATCTGCGGTGTGTCTACCACTACAGGGCACCCAGGATAACCCACCACCCCAACAACAACAGGGACCTGGGGGCAGTGGTAGTGGGCACACCGGCCAGGGGGCAGAGGCCCAGGGAAACAGGGCAACTCGGAGGGCAGCTGTGCGACAGGGGGGGGAGGAGAGGCCCAGGGAACCCACTCTCCACGAGGTCCTCACCACCATCATGGGAGCATACAACCGCTCCCAGGAGACGATGGCGACGGTACTGGCCCGGTTCCAGGAGATCCAGGTACTGCAGGAGGAACACTATCGGGGGTACAGGTAGGACATCAGAGCCCTCAACACCACCCTGGTTACCATGGTAGGGCTGCTGCAGGACCTCGTCAACACCAGGGCGGACACTCAACAACACCCAAGGGCCCCTGCCACTAGCCTGGACCAAGAACAGCCAACCACCTCCGCCGGCGCTAGTGGACAGGAGGCCCCCACACAGCAGCAGCCCACCAGACCCCCACCTCCTGCAGGAGAAGAACCACCCCGCAAGAGGGCCCTGAGATCTCGCAAGAAGACAGAGTAGGATGTCAAGACCCCCGCCAGCAATGGATACCACCTGATGTCATCCCACTGTCCCACATTGTCACCCTGTCCATCCTTGAACTGCCCATGCTCCATCTCTCCACAGGCCTCTGGACAATGCACCTGTGTGACTGTTACTCTGGACTCTGCCATGGACATTCCTTCACCATAGCCCCCACCCACTTGAAACCACCCATCCCATTTTGAGCACTTAAATAAACACCTATTTTGCACCAAAATATCTGGAGTCTGGCTGTGATTTCAATATATTGTAATTGACATGACAGTGCAAATATGTCCTTGTACATGGTGAAGTCAACAAACAGCTGCCACAAAGCTGTAGTCCATGGGGAAACGAAGCACAGGACTCGTAGTGGGGACCCCAGATCTGAAATAGGGAGGGAAAAGCCAAAACTCAGTCATCATACACTGGGGCAAATAGACAGGCAGCAGAGATGCAGGAGAGTAGTTAACATTTACTAAATTATCTTTGAAATGTTACCTGTGTCCTATTGGAAGTACTGTTCAATGATTCTGTCCCTGTTGTCTGTTTCAGCCCCGTCGTCTTCCTCCTCGTCACTCTCCTCAGGTTCCACCGCTGCCACAACACCACCGTCTCGACCATCCTCCTGCAGGAAAGGCACCTGGCGGCGCAAAGCCAGGTTGTGAAGCATGCAGCAGGCCACGATGATGTGACACACCTTCTTAGGTGAGTACATTAGGGATCCACTTGTCATATGCAGGCACCTAAACCTGGCCTTTAGGAGGCCAAAGGTGCGTTTGATCACCCTCCTAGTACGCCCATGGGCCTCATTGTACCGTTCCTCTGCCCTGGTCCGGGGATTCCTTACTGGGGTCAGTAGCCACGACAGGTTGGGGTACCCAGAGTCCCCCACTAGCCATACACGGTGTCTCTGTAGCTGTTCCATCACGTAAGGGATGCTGCTATTCCTGAGGATGTAGGCGTCATGCACTGACCCTGGGAATTTGGCATTTACATGCGAGATGTACTGGTCAGCCAAACACACCACCTGGATGTTCATTGAATGGTAATTTTTTCTGTTCCTGTACACCTGCTCCCTGTCTCTTGGGGGAACCAAAGCCACATGGGTCCCATCAATGGCACCAATTACGTTGGGAATATGTCCAAGGGCGTAGAAATCACCCTTCACTGTAGCCAATTCGCCCACCTCAGGGAAAATGATGTAGCTCCTCACGGATTTCATCAGGGCAGACAACACTCTGGATAACACCTTCGAAAACATGGGCTGAGACATCCCAGAAGCAATTCCCACGGTTGTCTGAAATGACCCACTTGCCAAGAAATGGAGTACTGACATGACCTGCACCAGAGGGGGAATCCCTGTGGGTTGGCGGATGGGGGACATCAGGTCGGGCTCCAGCTGGGCACACAGTTCATGGATAGTGGCACGGTTAAGACGGTAGGTCAGGATAATGTGGCATTCTTCCATTGTCGACAGGTCCACCAGCGGTCGGTACACGGGAGGATTCATCCGTCTCCTCGCCCAACCCAGCGGACGGTGCCTAGGAAGGACAACATGGAGCACACAGTCAAGCAACCCACAGGTACGTACTCACAGCTAGCACAGTAAACGATTCTCTATGCATTGAATGGCGTGTCTGAGTGGCTATGCAAGGCCTAGGCCTGTGTGACGCAGTTGAAATTGAGCCATGTGGGCCCTGGAAATGGCGGCTGCCTGACCTGTGAAGTGTGACAATGGGATGTGAGGTCAATGCGCTGGCGTGGCACACCGCGGCGGGCGGCGGTCGAAGACCGCGGCGCGAAGCCGCATTGGTTAACATTGAAGCCTATGGGTTTCAGGAGCCAATGGCGAAGGGCGCCGGCGGTGGCGGGACGCACCGCCGCGGTACGCACCGCCGCGGACGTGACCGCCATTTTCTATCTACTTATCCACTTGCGACTTGAACTTTCACAGGAGAGGACCTATACTGCAAGTGTTGCTGTGACCTCGGTCTGGAAGGGACAATGGCTGCTGCGACTGGGGAAAGGGCCCCTGCCTTCACTGGAGAGGAGTTGGAGAAACTTGTGGATGGGGTCCTCCCCCAGTATGCGCTACTCTACGGTCCTCCAGACCAACAAGTGAGTTTAATTCAATCTGGATTTGGGGCCACTGGCTGGCTTGGGGGCCTGGCGGGGGGCCTGGCGGGGATGGGGGGCATGTTGGGCCTGGCGGGGGGCATGGCGGGGGGCCTGGCGGGGATGGGGGGCATGTTGGGCCTGGCGGGGGGCATGGCGGGGGGCCTGGCGGGGATGGGGGGCATGTTGGGCCTGGCGGGGGGCATGGCGGGGATGGGGGGCATGTTGGGCATGGCGGGGGGCCTGGCGGGGATGGGGGGCATGTTGGGCCTGGCGGGGGGCATGGCGGGGATGGGGGGCATGTTGGGCCTGGCGGGGGGCATGGCGGGGGGCCTGGTGGGGATGGGGGGAATGTTGGGCCTGGCGGGGGGCATGGCGGGGGCCTGGCGGGGATGGGGGGCATGTTGGGCCTGGCGGGGGGCATGGTGGGGGGCCTGGCGGGGATGGGGGCGTTGGGCCACTGGCAAGGAAAATGCTGACAAACTTGAACGTGGTATTTCTCCCTCCCTGTACGTGTCACATAGGTCCGCGCCCATGAGAAGATCGGGATTTGGCGTGCCATCGCCAAGGAAGTCCGGACCCTGGGGGTCCACCATCGAAGGGGCACCCACTGCCGCAAGAGGTGGGAGGACATCCGCCGCGGGACCAAGAAGACCGCCGAGTCTCTGCTGGGGATGGCCTCCCAACGTAGGCGGGGTGCCTGCCGTCAACTGAGCCCCCTGATGTTCCGGATCCTGGCGGTGGCCTACCCTGATTTGGATGGGCGCGTGAGGGCAGCACAGCAGACACAAGGGGGTGAGTACAAACATTATCTACTCTGTTGTCGCGCAGTGGAGGTGTCTGGGTGGGGGAGGAGGGCTGGGGGTCCCCCTAGGCCAGGGCGATATCTGTAGGCTGGTCACCCCCGTAAGCCCCTGTGTCCCCAGCCACCACCCTCAGTAGTTTGTCAGTACAGCCATCCCTGGGCCGTGTCATCCATGGGTGCAGTTGTCAACTCTAGGCGTGTAGGGCATGTTCCACGGAATGCGTAGCGGACCCCAAGTGCGCAACTTAGTGCAGGGGGCATCTGTGTCTGTCATGTCCGCTAACTGTACCGGAGATCCATGTAATCAATATCCCTTTATTTCTCTCTCCCCCCCCCTTTTTGTTTGTCTTTCTGTGCTTGTGTGCATCAGCATCATCAGGCGGAGGAGAAGTGGCATCGGGGCAGGAGGGAGCTGCATCTCACATGGCCCAGGAGGGCCATGCCACAGAGTCAGACTGGACCAGTGAGACGGAGGGCGAGGGGAGCTCCACGACGGGGACGACTGGACCCTGCAGCGACACGGACACGTCCTCGGAAGGGGGCTCCCTTGCGGGGGTGGCACCATCCGTGCCCCCCGCCATTACAGGTACAGCCGCCACCCAGCGCACCATCTCCGCCCTCCCAGCAGCCCCTCAGCGTTCGCCCTGTGCCCGCTCTGCCAGGAAGCCGGGCATCTCCTTCGCCCCAGGCACCTCAGGCCCTGCCCCTGTTACCCCCGCTGCCCTCAGTGAGGAGGTCATTGACCTCCTCCGAACGCTCATTGTTGGGCAGACTACCCTTTTGAATGCCATCCAGGGGGTGGAGAGGGAGGTTCATCGCAGCAATGCGTACCTGGAGGGCATTCATTCGGGTCAGGCTGCCCATCAGCGATCGTTCCAGGCTCTGGCCTCAGCACTGACGGCAGCCATTGTCCCTGTCTCCTGCCTGCCTCTACTAACTCCCTCCTCCCAGTCTCCTGTTCCTCTGCCTGTCCCACCCACACCATCAGACCAGCCTGCACACACCTCAACACCCAAGAGAAGCTCATCCAAACATAAGCACCACAGATCACGCAGACATTCACACACGCAACATTCCGATGCAGACATGCCAACAGTCACTACCACCTCTGTGACCCCCACCTCCTCGTCTCCCTCCTCCCTCCCTGTGACGTCTACACTCACACCTCCATTCACCTCACCATCAGCCAGTGTTTCCATCACCAGCACACCCTCCACTCCAGTCCGCACATGTGCAGTCACCACCCCCACTGCCATTTACACGTCCCCTGTGTCCTCTCCCACTGTGTCTGTCACCCCCTCTTCCACACCACACAAACGCAGCCACCCACCCACCCAACAGCCATCCACCTCACGACAGCCTATCCCTCCTGCACCTGCACCCAAAGACAGCAAACGTGACTCACCTACAACCACATCCTCTCCCTCCACTCCCATTCCCACTGTACCTACCACTCTCCATTGTCCCAAGAAGCTCTTCCTCGCCACTACTAACTTCTTTCCTGACCCTGAGCCCCCCCCTCCTTCTCGTCGGGGTAAGAAGAGCACCTCAGCCACCACCAGCCCTGCAGCCCCCTTGACAAGGGTGCAGGGGTATTGGAGCCCGCCAGCCCGCATGTCTGGATCTTCGCCCAGCAGCAAGGGGACAGCCAGCCCACCCCCTGGGAAGAGGAGCAGAAGGCGGAAGGGGCGCCGCAGGAGCCCGCCTTCTACATCCCCCCCGGACACCACCCAGAGACAGTCACCAGCCACAGCTCCAAAGGGAGGAAAGGGCCACAGGCCCACGACTAAGGAGGGCAAGGGCAGCAAGTCGGAGAGGTCAGGCAGCAGGCCTGCTGCCCAGGAGGAGCCCACAACCCCCACAGCCGCTGCCCCGGGAGGAACCGGCACAGCTGCCCCGGGAGAGCCCACCACCCCCATAGCCGCTGCCCAGGGAGGACCCAGCCCAGCTGGCCAGGAGGGCCC
Organism: Pleurodeles waltl; assembly: GCF_031143425.1. Taxonomy (NCBI): domain Eukaryota; kingdom Metazoa; phylum Chordata; class Amphibia; order Caudata; family Salamandridae; genus Pleurodeles; species Pleurodeles waltl. The sequence continues at coordinate 526,395,601 of NC_090442.1, forward strand.
CACCACCCACAGCCCAGGTGGGCATTGAAGGAGCACCATCCCCGCTGCCCAGGAGGGCACCACCAGGCAATTAGCAGTTGGACATAGACCGGCCGCCGTCTCCAGAACCGCTGAACTGGGCCCCGCCGTCTCAAGCACCGCTCCGCTGGGCCCCGCCGTCTCAAGAACCGCTGAACTGGGCCCGCCGTCTCAAGCACCGCTCCGCTGGGCCCCGCCGTCTCAAGAACCGCTGAACTGGGCCCTTCAAGGCAAGGAACGCTGAACTGGGCCCCGCCGTCTCAAGCACCGCTCCGCTGGGCCCCGCCGTCTCCAGAACCACTGAACTGGGCCCCGCCGTCTCAAGCACCGCTCCGCTGGGCCCCGCCGTCTCAAGAACCGCTGAACTGGGCCCCGCCGTCTCAAGCACCGCTCCGCTGGGCCCCGCCGTCTCAAGAACCGCTGAACTGGGCCCTTCAAGGCAAGGAGCGCTGAACTGGGCCCCGCCGTCTCAAGCACCGCTCCGCTGGGCCCCGCCGTCTCAAGAACCGCTGAACTGGGCCCTTCAAGGCAAGGAGCGCTGAACTGGGCCCCGCCGTCTCAAGCACCGCTCCGCTGGGCCCCGCCGTCTCCAGAACCGCTGAACTGGGCCCCGCCGTCTCAAGCACCGCTCCGCTGGGCCCCGCCGTCTCCAGAACCGCTGAACTGGGCCCCGCCGTCTCAAGCACCGCTCCGCTGGGCCCCGCCGTCTCCAGAACCGCTGAACTGGGCCCCGCCGTCTCAAGCACCGCTCCGCTGGGCCCCGCCGTCTCAAGAACCGCTGAACTGGGCCCTTCAAGGCAAGGAGCGCTGAACTGGGCCCCGCCGTCTCAAGCACCGCTCCGCTGGGCCCCGCCGTCTCAAGCACCGCTGAACTGGGCCCTTCAAGGCAAGGAGCGCTGAACTGGGCCCCGCCGTCTCAAGCACCGCTCCGCTGGGCCCCGCCGTCTCCAGAACCGCTGAACTGGGCCCCGCCGTCTCAAGCACCGCTCCGCTGGGCCCCGCCGTCTCAAGAACCGCTGAACTGGGCCCCGCCGTCTCAAGCACCGCTCCGCTGGGCCCCGCCGTCTCAAGAACCGCTGAACTGGGCCCTTCAAGGCAAGGAGCGCTGAACTGGGCCCCGCCGTCTCAAGCACCGCTCCGCTGGGCCCCGCCGTCTCCAGAACCGCTGAACTGGGCCCCGCCGTCTCAAGCACCGCTCCGCTGGGCCCCGCCGTCTCAAGAACCGCTGAACTGGGCCCCGCCGTCTCACGCACCGCTCCGCTGGGCCCCGCCGTCTCAAGCACCGCTGAACTGGGCCCTTCAAGGCAAGGAGCGCTGAACTGGGCCCCGCCGTCTCCAGAACCGCTGAACTGGGCCCCGCCGTCTCACGCACCGCTCCGCTGGGCCCCGCCGTCTCAGGAACCGCTGAACTGGGCCCTTCAAGGCAAGAACCGCTGGCCCTTTGGCAGACGTGGCAGGGCAGGATCTATCTCGGGCAGGGCTGCAGGATGTCCTCTGGCCAACTTGCCTCCTCCAGTGGCAGTGGGGTCTGTTATGGACTGTATGGACTGTGGCTTTGCTCTCCCCAGGATGGCCCAGTGGGTAGGCCACCCACTGTATGGACTGTATGGACTGTGGCTTTGCTCTCCCCAGGATGGCCCAGTGGGCAGGCCACCCACTGTATGGACTGTGGCTTTGCTCTCCCCAGGATGGGCCAGTGGGCAGGCCACCCACTGTATGGACTGTTTGGACTGTGGCTTTGCTCTCCCCAGGATGGCCCAGTGGGCAGGCCACCCACTGTATGGACTGTTTGGACTGTGGCTTTGCTCTCCCCAGGATGGCCCAGTGGGCAGGCCACCCACTGTATGGACTGTTTGGACTGTGGCTTTGCTCTCCCCAGGATGGGCCAGTGGGCAGGCCACCCACTGTATGGACTGTTTGGACTGTGGCTTTGCTCTCCCCAGGATGGCCCAGTGGGCAGGCCACCCACTGTATGGACTGTTTGGACTGTGGCTTTGCTCTCCCCAGGATGGCCCAGTGGGCAGGCCACCCACTGTATGGACTGTATGGACTGTGGCTTTGCTCTCCCCAGGATGGGCCAGTGGTCATGGAGTCCCCTCGTGGATCTGGCGTCGTGTACTCAAGTGGCTGAGGTGCCCCCCCTTCCCTTCCCCCTGAGGTGCCTGTCCTATTTTCTTTCTGATGCCCCTGCAGTGTTCTCTCCGTGGAGTTCTTGTCGTGGGACTGAGCCTTGCCCCTTTGCACAGGACCCCTGTGATCCACGGACAGTGGTTGGACTACATTTAGTAGCTGTATATATTTTGTACATAGTTTATTTATTTATTGGGATTACTGGTGTACATATTTCAATATATCTGCCCGTTTATGATCTCTTCTTTTGGTCTTTGCATTATTTCGGTGGGGGGTGGTTTGTGGGTTGTGACAGTGATCTGTGGGAATGCATTGATGTGTGTGTTGTAGTGGGTGTGGGTGGGTGGGTGTGTGCCGGTAATCTTTTCCCTCCCCTGTGTCGTAGGTGCAGTACTCACCGATGTCTTCCGCGCCGCCGGGCGTGCTCCTGGTATATGAGCAGGTATAGGAGTGCGGGGATGACCTGCAACTCTGGTTCCATACTGCCGGAATCTCGCGTGGAGTGCGTAGAGGTGAGCGTTTTCCCGTTCGTAGTCTGTTTCCGCCGTGTTCTTATCGCGGTGCTCCCGCCCCGGAAAAGGTGGCGGATTGGTGGGTCGTAATAGGGTGGGCGGTACATTGTCTGCCGCCTGGCTGTTGGCGGGAACCGCCGCGCTGTTTGTTTGTACCGCCGTGGCGGGCGGAGTGTTAAGTTGGCGGACTGTGTTGGCGGTTCCCGCCAGGGTCAGAATTGCATATTTTAGACCGCCGGCCTGTTGGCGGCTTGGCCGCCGCTTTATCACCGACCGCCAGGGTCAGAATGAGGGCCATAGTAACTTAATGAAACACTACAAAATGACACAACACAGGTTTAGAAAAATAGGAAATATTTATCTAAACAAAACAAGACCAAAACGACAAAAATCCGACATACACAAGTCAAGTTATGAATTTTTAAAGACGAAATTCAAAAATAGCGCTTAGAAACACAAAATGCTTGGATGACGTGTTAACACGGCGTCGTGGCAGAGTCGTTACCAACAATACGACACCAGCTACGCTGGTCACGGTATCACGTGGACCTCCAAGTACAGTACAGTTGGTGAAGAATGAAAATAAGCTGTTACGTGAAGTCGGGGATCGCGGCGTCCTTGCGGAATGTTCAATCCGCGCACTTCGAGCAGCATCGGTCACGAAGTGGTGCGGCGACTTCCACGAAGTCACGGACTTCCGCTGGGCTGCAGCGGTGTCGGGCCTGTGACACAATCCTAAATCAACTTTACTAAAAGATGTATTTTTAAATTGTGAGCTCAGAGACCCCAAACTCCACATGTCCATCCACTCCCAAAGGGAATCTACACTTTAATCAGATTAAAAGGTAGTTCCCATATTAAACTATGAGAGGGACAGGCCTTGCAACAGTGAAAAACAAATTTAGCAATATTTCACTGTCAGGACATATAAAACACATCACTATATGCCCTACCTTAACCATACACTGCACCCTGCCCTTGGGGCTACCTAGGGCCTACCTTAGGGGTGTCTTACATGTAAGAAAAGGGAAGGTTTAGGCCTGGCAAGTGGGTACACGTGCCAAGTCGAGTTTACAGGTAAAAACTGCACACACAGACACTTCAGTGGCAGTTCTGAGACATGATTACAGAGCTACTTATGTGGGTGGCACAACCAGTGCTGCAGGCCCCCTAGTAGCATTTGATTTACGGCCCTGGGCAGCTCTAGTGCATTTTACTAGGGACTTACTAGTAAATCAAATATGCCAATCATGGATAAACCAATCAACAATACAATTTACACAGAGAGCATATGCACATTAGCACTGGTTAGCAGTGGTAAAGAGTCAGAGTTCAAATGCCAAAAGCAACATGTCAGAAAAATAGGAGGCAGGAGGCAAAAAGATTGGGGATGATCCTGTATAAGCAAAAAAGTCCAACAGGTGTTAGTGGGCATCTACCACTGGTCAGGGCCCTGTTTGTTTCAGGTGTGCAGCTGATGGCATTATGCTATGTACCCCATGGGCTGGTGACTGTCTTTGTAACTGGTAGTGCATGGCCTAGTGCATAGGGCTGTTCCCTGTGTGTTGTGTACGCCAACAGTAGTGTTGTTGCTGGCATTGACCAAGTGTATCCTCTGTCTCTCCCCCCTTTTTGTTTTGTCACCCTGTCCTTGTGTGCATTAGCATCATCTGGTGGAGGAGCAGAGGTACCGGCGACGGAGGGAGCTGCATCCCACATGGGCCTAGAGGCCGAATCCACTGAGGGTGAGGGCACCAGTGGGACGGAGGTCGAGGGGAGCACCACGACGGAGATAGGAGGGGACACTACAGACAGCGACTCCTCCTCTGATGGAAGCTCCCTGGCGGTGGCGGACACCTCTGTGCCCACCCCAACAACAGGTACTGCCGCCATCCCCCCTACCAGCACCGTCCTCCCAGCAGCCCCTCAGCATGTTTCCCGTGCCCGCTCACCCAGGAGGGTGGTGTAAAGATGAGGACACACGTAATCTTGTATTTCTTAAGTTTATTTTCTCAAGCTGGTCCACACATCCTTTCTCAACCGTCTCCCACATCAGAATGCCTCAACCTCCAACCCCCAGGTTCCATCTCCCCACATTCTACATTCCACCCCTCAACCTTCCACTATACTTAAACATACAACACACTTTCCCTCCTTAAACAAAACTAACAAAAGAAATATAAACATTAAAATACATATAACAACAGAATAAAGAAAATGTATTGTAAATCAAAACATAATGTAAACACCATACTTTTTTCTAAACAAAGTCTTTTAGCTTTGCAGGCTGTCGTCTCGTCCTGACATAGGACTTTACACGTGACGCAACAGAATTATAATTCACAGGATGATAATTCACAACAGAATGATCATCCATAGTAACATTACCATTACTGTCACCCAACTCCATATTAGCCTCTCCTTCACAAGAACCATTCTCCATGACTTCCTGTTGTTCACAACTTGCCCCTTTTTTTATACAAACACCAGATTGCATCCCACTTCCAAACATCACTAACGGATCAGTTCCACAATTTCCGTCATGATACTCAAAATTACCAGCACATTTTGCCAATCTGCTCACATTCCACACTTTACCATCCTGTGTAACAACACTTTTTTTTAACACTTTTACAACCTTCAAAGCCCTGCCAAACTTAGATGCACCTTTCCTCAAAAAACCTGGCTCACGCACCTTTACCCAATCACCAACCGAAAAACTAGGTTCCCTCACCTTCCACTTGTCATCATATCTCTTCTTAAATTTCTCTTGTTTCCCCCTCACCCTCTCTCTAACTTCCTCCACTGAGATATCCTCACAGTCCTTACTCAGTTTCTTCTTAAACCATCACGGACACAATTTAGACACAGGATGTCATCCTTTCAGTAATTTGAATGGACTCACTTCCGTGGTACTTTGCGGGGTAATGCGATAATACCACAACTTCTCCCTTAATTTCTCTTTCCACATTCCCCCAAATCCTCTTGCCCAGCAAATACTATCCTTAAGAACTCGATTGAATCTCTCTACTTGACCATTCCCTTGAGGATCATACAGAGGTGTAGTAACATGTTTGATATTACTATACTTAAAAAAACTTTGCATTTCACCAGAAGTCAGTTGGACGCCATTATCCGAAATCATCACCTCCGGATATCCTTCCCTAGCAAATACATCCTTGAAAAACTCAATAATAGCTGCAGATGTCGCCTGAGCAACCAACTTCACCTCTGGCCATTTGGAAAAATAGTCCATTAACACCAAAGCATAACGTGTATCTGTTGGAAGAGAAAAAAATGGGCCAGAAACATCAAAACCTAACTTCTGCCACGGACAATTCGGCCAGGGAATAGGTTCAAGGGGAGCAGGTACTGTTCTCAGCATTTTCTCTGCATTTACACACACACAACACTCCCTCACAACCCGATCTGCCATTTTGTCTAAACCAGGCCACCAAAAAAAAGTGCGTATCAATCTTTTCATAGAAGACATTCCAGGATGACCACGATGTGCCAGTTTCAAAATCACATCTCGCATATCCTTGGGTGGAATGCACCTCCCATTCTTAAACAACAACCCACTCTCTATATGCAATTCATCCCTAACTTTGCCATATGGTTCTAACTCAGCAGCTATACAATTCCTTCCTGGCCAACCGTCCCTCACATATCTCTTAACCTCTTGGAAAACTAAATCCTCCTCATCATACTTCATCCACTCATCTTCATGTATACTACCAAACTCGGCAGACATGTATCCAGACACAGAAGATACCACATCCCTTTCCACAATACTCACACCTTTCCCTTCATCCTGTGGAAGACGCGACAAACAATCCGCTACAGCATTACTTCTACCCGGCACATACTCCATTTGAAAACAATACTCTTGCAACCTGGAAACAAGTCTGGCAATACGGGCAGTGGCATTCCAACCTCCCCCAGGAGATAAAATACCTACAAAAGGCTTATGATCTGTCTGCAGAATGAAATTGGACCCCCAAATATAGTCCCGAAAGTGCTCCACAGCCCAAATGCATGCTAGCAATTCCTTCTCAATTACTGCATACCTTCTTTCTGCATCCGTCAATGTGCGAGAAGCAAACGTAACATTCCATTTGTCTCTCCCACATCTCTGAGATAAAACCCCACCAATCCCATACATGCTTGCATCAACAGTAACTATGCATTGTGCCCCCACACAAAAAGGTCTCAAAGTAGGCGCCTGTTTTATCTCTTTCTTAATCCTCTCAAATGCATTACTCTGTTTTTCTGTCCATACATATTGGACTCCTTTTCGCGTAAGCTCCCTCAAAGGCTCCATTTTTGTAGCAAAATTCTCAATAAATTTGCTATAATATTCACACAAGCCAGTGAATGATAATAATTTTTCACGATCATCAGGAGCAGGAGCATTTACTATTGCTTCCACTAGGGATCGTTTTGGTACAACACCTTCTCCCGAAATTGTATGACCTAGGTACTCAACAGATTTCAAGAAGAATTTGCACTTCTTCTCCCTTAAAGTCAAACCATTCACACTCAACACTTTACAAACATTTTCTACATGCAGTTTGTGTTCAACTTCATCTTTTGAGAAAATTAAAACATCATCCTGAAAACACTTCACATATTTGTCCATGTCTTTAAACAAATGAAACATCGCTCTCTGGAAGACTGACGCTGCTGACGCCAATCCAAACAGCATCCTCTTAAATTGGTATAACCCTTGCGGGGTGATAAACGCCATGAGATGTCTAGAATCTTCCGTTAATTCAATTTGGTGATACGCTGATCTCAAATCCAATGTGGAAAAAATATTCGCCCCCTCCAACATACTAATGACCTCATTTATCTTGGGTAAAGGATGGCAATTCACAATGATGTTAACATTTACAGCTTTCAGATCCACACACAGGGGGTCATTCTGACCCTGGCGGTCATGGACCGCCAGGGCCAACGACCGCGGGAGCACCGCCAACAGGCTGGCGGTGCTCCCATGGGCATTCTGACCGCGGCGGTACAGCCGCGGTCAGAAACGGGAAACCGGCGGTGTCCCACCGGTTTCCCGCTGCCCAAGGGAATCCTCCATGGCGGCGCTGCAGGCAGCGCCGCCATGGGGATTCCGACCCCCTTACCGCCAGCCTGGCTCTGCCGGTTTTGACCGCCAGAACCTGGCTGGCGGTAACGGGTGTCGTGGGACCCCTAACAGGGCCCCACCAAGATTTTCAGTGTCTGCAAAGCAGACACTGAAAATCGCGACGGGTGCAACTGCACCCGTCGCACCCCTTCCACTCCGCCGGCTCCATTCGGAGCCGGCATCCTCATGGAAGGGGGTTTCCCGCTGGGCTGGCGGGCGGCCTTCTGGCGGTCGCCCGCCAGCCCAGCGGGAAACTCAGAATGACCGCCGCGGTCTTTCGACTGCGGTACGGTCTTCTGGCGGTTCCCACCAGGCGGGCGGCTTCCGCCGCCCGCGGAGGTCAGAATGACCCCCACAGTCTCAAAGAATTGTCAGATTTTCATGCTAAAACGATCAGAGAAACCCACTCAGAGGATTCAATCTCTTCTATCACACCCTCATTCACAATCTCTGACAAGATCTTCTTTAATTCATCTCTGACACTAATGGGAACATTCCTAAGTTTCTGAATTACAGGTTTGGCATTAGCCTTGACTTTAATTCTGTGGCTGTAGTTGATCAATTTGCCCAATTTACTAGTGAAAACTTGTGGAAACTTAGAAGTAATCCACTCTGTTGCCTCCCTGGACTCTATCACTAATACAGGTTCACTACACCGGGGATTCAAAATTACACCCAATTTTCCTTGGTCCCTCCATCCTAGGACATTAACCCCCTTAACTGCAACATACAATTTAATATTGGCACGTCTCTCTTTAAAAGTGATTCCAGTTTCAACAAAACCAGTCACATCAATAGTCCTCCCTTCAAAACTTTCAGCAATAATATCTGGTTCCTTCAAATCGGTCAAATCCCAAATTCCCTCAAAGACTTGCTTAAAATAATCTTGTGTAACAATTGTCCAAGGTGACCCCGAGTCTGCCATTAACTCCAGCCTCCTCCCAGCAATTTGTACCTCACATCTAGGTCGTTTTATCTGTTCGCACCGTATTTCATCCCCATGCTTGAGTGACAACACCATGCCCTTTTGCTCATTATTACCCTTCAGCCAATCATGACCATCTTTACCACTACTAACACACGCCATCTTCCCTTTGGCTACATAGTTACTTTTCTTGAAATCTTTACATACCCGAGCAAATGTCCCAACCTTCCACATTTCAAACATTCTTTTCCAACTGCCGGACATTGGGGCGACGATGCAAGATGGTTCACACTACCACAACAGAAACAGGATAGTTTCTCCATCCTATCTTGTCTCACCCATTTCTTACCCACACCAGTATTCTTGAAACCAGGATTACCACTCGAATTACTACCCATCATTGCACCCACCACCTCAGATTCTATATTATTAACTTTATCGACATCCTGTACAGATCTCATCCACTTCTCAGATTGCTCTAGAGCTTTCGCAGTAGAGATTACATCTTGCAATTTAGGATCCCCCATAACCCACAGATGTTCTTGGATCTTCCTGCTTTTCACATGCACTATAATTTGATCCCGAATCATCTCATCAGTCATATCACTAAAATTGCAATGTATAGATAATCCTCGTAGTGCTGTTAAAAACTCATCAAATGTCTCATCAGAATGCTGTGCCCTAGTATAAAACTTGAATCTATTTAATGCCAGACTTGCAGTAGGTTTGAATCTCTTCTCCAATCTCATTAGCGCTTCCTTGAAAACGTCCACTTCTCCCTCCGTATGATCTGGTAACAGTACTGGTGGTAAAGTTCTGAAAACCATCTGCCCCTCAGAGCCTAAACAATGTAATAAAATATTTTTCTTCCTATCTTGTGACATTTCGTCATCATCAATAGCTTTCATATAAGTCAAAAACTCTTCCTTCCACCTAGTCCAATGCAATGGTGGTTCTCCCTTGTTCTGTAAAAACTTTGCAGGAGGTTCAAACTGCATCTTTTCTCCCTTTTCCTTTTAATAAGTATATTTATATATAAAAAGGGGGAAGAAAAAAAATATGAAAAAAATAAATAAATAAATAAAAAGAAATTTATGTAAGTGACTTTAGTTGTTCATAAAGTCAATGAATATTTGTCACAAAGATGTTCCTTTTCCGCATTTTTCCTTTAAAGACCTTCTTTAATGACAATAATAGAAGAAACCATCCGATAGTCCTCTGTTTATGTCTAGAAGACAAAGCCCCGGCTCCGCCCAGAACAATATGCAGAGAACAGCATAGACAGCAGGAACAGCAAGAAACAGGTGTACTCCAACACAGGGCTGCGCAAACAAGTAAGGTATATTGCTAATGTAATCCTCATGTAATCCTCAACACGGCAGTCTTCCACTTAAATTCAATCCGGTACGATGCGAAGATTCGCTACTGCGCGTAGAGCACAGTATATACAGCACGCTCTAGGATCCAGAAAAGGATGTCGCGCGGCGCGTTGTTTAAATTAGGCCGCGCGACCAAACCCACAACGGCATTTCAAACGGGCAGGCAAAGGCAGCGAAGAAGGAGGAACAGAAAGCACCAAAATAAAATAAAAACTGAAAGCCCACCTTTACTGCCGTGCCTCCATATCGCACACCCGTTCAATTCATGTGTTTCCTTCTGTTGAAATTGCGTGAAGTACTACTCCTTCACCTCCTCCGTAGTGTGCGCCTGGAGTACATCTTGTCAAACCTTTAAAAGTCCACTACTTCTTTCATTGAATCTTCCTTTCCCTCGTCGCCAAAATGTAAAGATGAGGACACACGTAATCTTGTATTTCTTAAGTTTATTTTCTCAAGCTGGTCCACACATCCTTTCTCAACCGTCTCCCACATCAGAATGCCTCAACCTCCAACCCCCAGGTTCCATCTCCCCACATTCTACATTCCACCCCTCAACCTTCCACTATACTTAAACATACAACAGGTGGGTATCTCCTTCGCCCCAGGCACCTCAGGCCCTGCCCCATTCAGCCCTGCTGCCCTCAGTGAGGAGGCAATTGACCTCCTGAGATCCCTCGCTGTTGGGCATGCAACCGTTCTGAATGCCATCCAGGGTGTCAAGAGGAATTTGCAAACAAACAAATGCTTACCTGAAGGGCATTCACTCTAGCGTGGCGGCCCAACAGAAAGCATTTCAGGCTCTGGCCTCTGCACTGATGGCAGTCATTGTCCCTGTGTCCAGCCTCCCCCCTCCAACTTCCTCTACCCAGTCCCAATCCCCTCAACCCCAGCCTATCGCAAGCACACCTTTAGACCAGCATTCACCCAAATCAACACACAGAAGTTGCTCAGGCAAATACAAGCACCACACTTCATCTCACAGGCAATCATACAAGCACCATCCCCATGCAGACACACCAACATCCACTGCCTCCACTGTGTCCCCCTCCTCCTCCTCATCTACCTCCCTCCCAGTAGCATCTCCACTCACACCTGCATGCACTACATCCTCATCCACTACCTCCATCACCAGCACGCCCATCACTACACCCCTCACTGGCAGTCACCACCCCCACATCCATGCACACGTCCCCTGTGTCCTCTCCCACTGTGCCTGTGACCCCTCCTCCCAAATTACACAAACGCAAGCACACACACACCCAACAGCCATCTGCCTCACAACAGCATCCAGCTCATGTACCTGCACCCAAACACAGCAGACTGACACCTCCTACAAGCACTCCCTCTTCCTCCACTCCCTAACCTTCACCCTCTTCCTGCCCCAATGTCCCAATTTTCCTAGCAAACATTGACCTCTTCCATACCACTCCTCCCCCCCGTCCTTCACCACGGGCCAGGGTAGCCAAAACCCAGCCCAGCACCTCAGCCACCAAGTCCATGTCCTCTGTGGTTTCTGCTGCTGCCAGAGGCTCAAAGGGGGCACCCGTCAGACCAGCCAGTGTGCCACCAACACCTGCCCAGGCCAAGAACATTCGGCCACCTGGCAAGGTGAAGAAGGGGACAGCATCCAGCAAGAGGAAGGAGCCATAACCACCTTGAAGACTCCAGCTGCCAGACCCAAGGTGACACCACCATCTGCCAAGGGCAGGAAGGGGCACAAAACACCAGCCAAGGCACTTCAGCCGTCCGAGCTTGCAGGTGAGGGCCTGGTGGCTACCAGCACAACTGCCAGCACCGCCACCTGCACTGCGCCCAGCACCGCCACCTGCACCGCCGCAAGCACCGCCGCAAACACCGCCATCTGCACCGCCACAAGCACCACTACTGTCAGCAGCAGAAGCCCCAGTGGGCAGCTGTCCGAGGCTGCAGGAGAAGGACTGGAGCCTCCCCCCACCACTGGCAGCACCAGCACCTGTACCGTGGTCAGCACCGCCACCTGCACCGCCGCAAGCACCACCGCAAGCACCACCGCAAGCCCTGCCACCTGCACCGCTGACAGTAGCACCACTGCGAACAGCAGCAGCCCCAGTGGGCAGCCATCCGAGGCTGCAGGAGAAGGGTTGGAGCCACCCCCCACCACTGGCAGCACCCCCACCAGCACCGGCACTACCACCACTGTGCAGCCGTAGCCGCCAGCGGATGGACTGGAGCCCTTCCTCCATGGACTGTCATGCATCCTGGTCAGTGAAAATCTCATGGCTCTGACACCCAGGTGAGGGACTGTGACCTGGCACCCCCCAAGTGCTGCATCAGTGGGCACAAAGCCTCCTCCAGACCCAGTGGAGAAAGGCATTCACTCATCCTATCCTTGGCAGGATGAAGCACACTGCGCACAAAGTCCCCTCCAGAACCAGTGGAGAAAGGCATCCATTCACCCTATCCTTGGCAGGATGAAGCACACTGGGCACTAAGCCCCCTCCAGAACCAGTGGAGAAAGGCATCCACTCACCCTATCTTTGGCAGCATCAAGCACACAGGGCACAAAGCCCCCTCCAGACCCAGTGGAAAAAGGCATCCACTCACCCTATCCTTGGCAGGATGAACCACACTAGGCACAAAGCCCCTTCCAAAACCAGTGAAGAAAGACATCCACTCACCCTATCCTTGGCAGGATGAAGCACACTGGGCACAAAGCCCCCTCCAGAACCAGTGGGAGAAGTCACCCACTGGAGAGACTGTGGCCTTGCACTCCCCATGACCAAGCAGTGGGCAAACCACCCACTTGAGAGGCTGTGTCCTTGGACTCCCCAGGACCAAGCAGTGGGCAAACCACCCACTTGAAAGACTGTGGCTTTGCACTTCCAGGACCAAGCAGTGGGCAAACCACCCACTTGAGAGACTGTGGCTTTGCACTCCCCAGGACCAAGCAGTGAGCAAACTGACCACTTGAGAGACTGTGGCCTTGCACGCCCCATGACCACCACTGGGCGAACCACCCATTTGAGAGACTGTGGATTTGCACTCCCCAAGACCAAGCAGTGGGCAAACCACCCACTTGAGAGACTGTGGCTTTGCACTCCCCAGGACCAAGCAGTGGGCATACCACCCACTTGAGAGACTTGAGAGACTGTGGCTTTGCACTCCCCAGGAACAAGCAGGGGGCAAACCACCCACTTGAGAGACTGTGGCCTTGAACTCCCAGGACCAAGCAGTGGGCAAACCACCCACTTGAGAGACTGTGGTTTTGCACTCCCCAGGACCAATCAGTGGGCAAACCACCCACTTGAGAGACTGTGGATTTGTACTCCCCAGGACCAAGCAGTGGGCAAACCATCCACTTGAGAGACTGTGGCTTTGCACTCCCCAGGACCAAGCAGTGGGCAAACCACCCACTTGAGAGACTTGAGAGACCGTGGCTTTGCACTCCCTAGGACCAAGCAGTGGGTAGACCACCCACTTGAGAGACTGTGGCCTTGCACTCCCCAGGACCAAGCAGTGGGCAAACCACCCACTTGAGAGACTGTGGCTTTGCACTCCCCAGGACCAAGCAGTGGGCAACCCACCCACTTGAGAGACTGTGGCTTTGCACTCCCCAGGACCAAGCAGTGGGCAAACCACCCACTTGAGAGACTGCAGCCTTGCACTCCCCAGGACCAAGCAGTGGGCAAACCACCCACTTGAGAGCCTATGGCCTTGGACTCCCTGGGACCAAGCAGTGGGCAAAGCACCCACTTGAGAGACTTGAGAGACTGTGGCTTTGCACTCCCCAGAACATCACTGTGGGCATGGAGCCCCCTCCAGGAGCAATGCCGTTGTACCATCTTCCGGCTGAGGTGACCCCCCTTTCCTGTCCCCCTGAGGTGCCTGTGTGTTTTCAACTTGATGCCTCTGCAGTGTTTTCTCCGTATTGAGGCAGGAGTCAAGTGTGGGCTTGGCCTATGTGTTTTGGCCCAGTGGGCCACGGACATTTTGAGTGGACATTGTCCCGCCTTTTGTACATATTGTATATTTTGTCAATACGGTTTTTGAGTTATTAACGTATTTCTGACTATTTCGAATATAACACTCGTTTGACTCAATTCCTTTTGTCCTTGTGTTATTCCAGAGCGTTACGGCGTGTAGATGTAATGTTGTTGCATGTGTTTGTGTGTATGGTGTTGAGAGTGAGGGTGGGGGTGTTGCGTGTGTGTGTCACTCTCTTTTTCCTCCCCCCTCCACTATGCATTAGGTGCAGTACTCACCGTGGTCGTCACCGCCGCTGGCACTCCTGGTATATGAGCAGAAACACCAGCATGGGGATGACCTGCAGCTCGGGCTCTATGGCATCCTGGTTCTTCCTTGAGTGTCGAGAGGTGAGTGGTTTCCCTTCAAAGTACTGTTTCCGCCGTGCTTTTGATGGCATTGGTACTGCCCCAGAAAATCTGGCGGATGGGCGGGTTGTAATGGGGTGGGCGGTACATTGTCTTCCGCCTGGCTGTTGGCGGTTACCACTGCCGTGTTTGTTGCTACCATTGTGGCGGTTGGAGTGTTAAAGTGGCTGTCTGTGTTAGCGGTTTCCGCCGTGGTCATGATTCTATTTTTGTTACTGCTGGCCTGTTGGCGGTATTACCGCCACTTTAACACCGACCGCCAGGGTTGTAATGAGGGCCTCAGTCTCTACCTTCCAGCCACTACTCAAATATTAACTTTCTAGTAAGCTCCATTAATATGACTGTTTTAGGTATGGCTTTGGTCAAGACTTTTTGATTTTACTAAAATTATATGTATAATATTCCTACCTAAAGTGGCTTTCCACCACCTCTCTTCATCCATTGGTCAGCTATTGTCTCATTCACATTTTACTCTGTCATAAAGCATGCGGCAATAGGTCAGCCTACTTCAGCCACTGGCTTACTTCACCTTAAGTGACTGCATTTAGCCTTTCCCAAGGAGTAAATCAGCACACAAGGTAGTTCCTTTCTGTGCCAATGTTTTTGTTTTTACTTTATTATTACTTTAGTGTAGCCTTTATAGAGCCTCATGTGATAGTTTTATGCTTTCTACCAGAGAGATCACTAGACACATTCTAGATTTAACAGTTTGTGTCTCCTGCCAGTGCTGTTGTAAATTCCTATAGGAATGTCCTTTTTTTAGCTGACTGCTGCTGTTTTACAGCATAAGAGAGTGCATCCATTTGAAACTGTTCTGTATTGTTATCATGTTTTCCAATGCATGGAGTACACAAACCAAAAGCGTCAATATTATACATTTTAATTCATAGGCAAACAATTCTTCAAAGCATGTTTATCCTGGATTAAATTTCACCAATCGCTCTTCAATAAACTTTGGCCAGGACGATACCAGCATGTATCATGTTTAATTTGCAAAACTTTTTTATTTTATTTATTTATTCCTTCTTTCTTTCTTTCCTTTCTTTTTTCTTTGTTTCTTTCTTGTCATCTCTCTTGTCTTTTTTCCTCCTTTTCGTTTCTTTCTTTCATTCTTTTTTCTTCCTTTCCATTGTTTCCTTCCTTCTTTCTTTTCTTTTTTTCTATCCTTTCATTTTTGCTTTCTTTCCATTTGTGTTTTATTTAATTTCTTCCTTCCTTCATTCCTTCTTTCTTTTCTCTTTTTTCATTCTTTGTTTCTGTCCTTCCTTCTTTTTTGTCTTTTTATCCTTCTTTCTTTTTCCCTTTTCCCTCCTTCTTTCCTTCTTTCTTCCTTACTTTCCTTCTTTCTTTCCGGCATTCCTCCTATCTTTTTTTATCTTTCTTTCCTGTTTTATTTCTATCTTTCCTTCTTTCTGTTTTCTTTCCTGGCTTTATATCCTTTTTTTTTCTTAATTTTCTTCTTTCATTCTTCAATACTTCCTTGATTTTTTCTTTCCTACTTTCATGCTATCTTGGATTATTTTCTGCTTTCTTTCCTTCTTTTTTGCTTCTTTTTTCCTTCTCTCTAACCTTTTCCATCTTTCCATCCCTTCTTTCCTTTATTCCTTCCTTCCTCTTCTTCGTTCTTGCCTTCTTTCTCTCTTTCCTTATTTCTCTCTATCCTTCTTTTTCAAAGGCAAGAGGCTGGCAGCCAACGGAAGAACGACCAACTATTTTGTAGGTCTGCAGTAGTCAAGGCCCTCTGATTTTACTAAAATCATGTCTATGACATAGTTACTTATTGGGGGTTTCAGACACAGGTAATCCATTTGTCTTTGGTTGTGTCATTCACATTTTCCCCAACCCACTCAAGCATGTGTGAGAGTGTAAATTTTCTAATATGTTTATTAATGATTTTCATATTAAATGTGTAATGAACTAACGTGTACAACGAGAACATTCTGAAATGTCTGTTTTTCTGTTCTTGGCTAAGCAAAATTATGTTCAAACGCTGTGTTTTTTTTCCATAATTAAAGCTTTCTTAATAAGTGTTTTCAAAGCCTGTGTAGACGTACCCGCAGCTACCCCTAATGGGGTGCAGCGTTGTGTCTTACAAGGTTGTGTATCGACCAAGCATTGCATAAGTTGAAATGTCCAATTGTTTGGAAAAGTTACTAATATCTGGTCTTTCCTCGAGGATGGAAGTAAAAAAAACTGTAAAAGTTTCTTCCTGAGAACAAGATACTTGAGAGGTGATGCGACAATGGAGTTACAGCCGAGACGGAAGAAGTAAAGATACATCAGAAGAAAATGTTATAGTTACCGTAGATTTGTTAAGTTTAGGTCATTAATTTAGTTCTCGATTGGCTGATATGAAGCCACCCTCATAGACTGACCAATCAGGAGTTAATTAGAATTTAGTATAACAACCTGGGTAGAATGATTAGAGGGGGGTTCCTTCTTCTAGAGTGATTCTTGGAGAGCAGACGAGATTCGAGACTAGCTGTCACTAGGACCAAATCTTTTGATGATATAACTGATGGTGTCCTCAAGCTGAAGCTGATCATTTGCTGTTACTACCTTTGCGGTAATGTATGTTATTAAATGGGAATTGTTTCTCTCTTGTCTTTCAGATACCAGCTGCAACTAATGATTGTATTGCTGCACATTAATAGTTTTTTTATAACATAATTAAGTTAGGAGTTTTTCTAAATTTGTGTTACTAAATTCTTTTTACATGAAGTCGAACATGTCACTGCGAATTTGTGGTTAGTTAGGGAATTAATCTTGATATGCTCATAGTTTATTTTAAGATCATTTGATGCTGAACTAATGTATACTGTGCCATTATTACCAGTTTTATATTATCAATAAGTGTGATTCTTTTGGAGATAATTTGTTTAATTGTATTAATTAAATTGAGATATATACATCGTTTTAACCAACCGCTATTGATCTTACATGCTTATCATCTGTGTTTAAGAGTTATTTTCATGACATTAGCAATGTTAATATAGGGAAATAAATCTATGACCTTTAATTACTAAACTGGTGTAGTTATTGACTGAAGTTTTATTATATTGAATGTTGTTGCTATTGATGGTCCTAACATATCACATTGGTGACATCCTCTCAAACCTATGTCGCTTCAATCCATCGTCCTCTAGCGCTGAATCCACTATGCAGTATTGATAATAGCTAAGATTTTGTGGCGCATTAGCACATGCATCAAGGGGTAACGTGTCAGCCCACTTCAGCCACTGGATTACTTCAATATGAGGTACAGCATGCTTCCCTTCCACATTGAGCACATCCACAAACGTAAAATAGTTCCCTTCGGTGCCAAGGTTGAGTCCAAACACATTTAGGTCTTTAGTCAATGTTTTTTTAGATTGACAAACACCCAGCAGCTTTCTGGACAATAACGTTTTGCAAAAAACCATGAGAAAACAAAGCGAGAATTCTGAAAAGTCGAGCTTCCTTTCGAGCACTTGTTAAACTTTTCAGTGTACGAGCCGAGCGATATTTAGCTTAAAAAACTTGTTGGGGAACTAGGTTTGAAAAGGACTGTGGCTGTTTTGTAGCAGGATTCCCCTGCTCTACTGACAGCTGGTGATGCTCTCTGGGTATCAGAGTGATTTAGAACGATGTTTCGAGATTTTGACACAGCCTGCATGCTTACTTTTGTATCCTGTTTATTCTCTGAATTTTTTGTACTCCCGTGTACATCAAATTACGCAATGGGTAAAATTTCGCCCACAATAAAGGAAAGCATTTTATATAAAATCGTACATGTGGGGAAATTTGAAAATTGTTTAAAATAAATGTACAGTCTTTCCAATTTACCTGGGAGATGAATTAGTAATGTGAAATGAGGGTTGCATTTTACATTTTTAGTTAATTTGTTGGATTTAATGCACAATTATGAATAAAACTAAATCAACATTCTCGGGTGCGTACGCAGTAACTTCATGTTTTCTCTTCCTGGCAATGTGAAATTCAGACCTAATGCAAAACTGGGCGATGACATTAGCTGTACCCTCATTCACACCTTTGACATCAATCTTAAGTATGCAAGTGCCATTAAAAGCTTCGGATCATGCATGTGTAAAAATCACGAGTGATTTACCAAATTCTTCGATGGTGTAGGCTCATAACTAATGGGCATATCTAGCTGCTTAACAGACGACGTATCAGAAAAAATATGGAAATTTGAATATTTTAATAAATTTCTATATGGGAGATGATGAGGCTGCCTAAATGATTAAGGAGAAGATATGTTATAATGAGCTGAAGCCACTCGAGCATGAGGTAATTTTAATTCAAATCTCCATCTGCTTATGTATAATTAAGACTCATTTAACAAGTTAATGTCTAACAGAGAAAACTGATAAGTTTGGGATTACAAAAGTATATTAAACTGTCAACCCTGAGTTGTTCCTTACCTTTCGTTTCCTACTCATAGACCAAAATCATGAGATCGGTTTAGATCTCTTTCTTGCACTGGTGTAGGAAACGTTATTAAAAAGGAACTAAGGGATGGGAGAAAGAGTACATGAACGAGAGAGTGTCAGGGAGTGACTCAGAAGAAAAGATGTCAAGATAATGAGTGATCAAGAAATTGCAATACAAAAGGGAAGAAGAGAATGGGAACGAGAGAAAAACTTAGAAAAGAAAAAATAAACAGTCAACTGTCACTCAGATAATTGTATTTAATTCCGTGTGTACTTAATCAGTCATTTTAATACGTAGGCAGCGTTGTTATTTTTACATACCTCAGGAAACTAATGAAAACATAATGAAATATTTTGGTACATGTCTTTGATTGTATAGGAAGGATCTTGAATAACGTATTAAAAACGCTATTTCGAAATGCAGAAGAAAATGCGACTCTCGTGAATCTCTGGAATTGTCTCTTGTCTTTGGCAACTGAACTATATTTATTCATGTTTGCAAACACTCATTTGAGAGAAGTCACGAGTGAACACAAGAGGAAGGGCCAGAACTCATTCAAGAGCCTCAGTAGTAGTACCACAGGAATACTCGTTTACTTACTCTTACATGTGTTTGTGAATTGACTCCCAAAAGACCAAAGCTCTATCAATAAACGTACAACAAGGGCAGCAGGATCCTTTCATTTGTAGTCCCACCTATGTTAAATCAATAATCTCTTACTTCTCTACACAACATAATTTCTAGTGGTTGTGTGGCAAGAACAAACAGCAGAGGCAACTGAGTTCTCTGCCTCATGCCTCTCCCTTTGCTCAACTAACTGAAATATACTAGTTTGGTCCCTTGCTCTAAACTTCCTTCTACAAAGCTCAAAGAATACAGATGACTGAGTCAAAGTTAAATGCCAGTAGTAACTCGAATAGATACTATCAACCAACAGTATCAAGTGTATTTTCTTTATCCAAGTCCTCATACTGTTCACCCTCAAAGATTACAGAACATGTGCCTGTTTTCACATGTTTATATCTAGGTCTAATATGAAACAAGTCTAGATTGACCCAGGTGGTTCATTGAGACGTCATCCCAAGGAGTTGATTTGCAATAGCGTATCATCACATTAATAACCAACTATTACTTTTAAAACACCTAGATACACACTTCATGTAGGTCCTCTGATAAAACTTGCAAGGCTACCTCATACAACCCAACATGAATCCCTTTCAGTCCTTTTCCCTTACCCATGGTCATTCACTCAAGTGAGAACTTCCGTTCTTCTTTCTCAAGTGAAAAATTCAATTTGTTGTTTTGTTCTGCTGATTATGCAGGTAGCACTAGGCCATCTAAATATGCCTTAATACGGTGTTTTAGTTAGAGGGCTTCCTGAGAATGCAACCAACAAAAGAACTACCTGCATGCCCTGCAGTTACCATCGATTATGCAACACTTGAAGAAAAAAAAATTTAAAAAACTTTTTTTATTTCTTTACTAGCCATGACGGTAGTTGTCCCACTTTTTCTCCTTTTTTGTCAAAACATCTGAAAGAAAGAACTGTTATTTCCAGGTCTAAAATCTCAGCTTCAAACTTAGTGATGTCGCTCTTCAGTTGCACACCATACAGTTGTCCTAACCGCTCAATCCTCAACCTTATCTTCATCACTTTCCATTCCACTGACCTCCTGGAATCTTTACTGCTCTTAGTTTCAAAGTAGTGTCTCAGGTCCTCATATATTTCCCTTTGAAAGCCGAAGTTGGAAAGGGCATTTCACTTGAACCATAAAATGGAGACATCGCTAAGTACCAACCAATCATATAAAGAAATGAACAGTGAAAGGTCAGATACAGTTATATCTAAAAACTCCATCTCTACACCCAGGTCTCCACTAACAAATGAATAATCAATGCTGCCACATAACCCCTGAGGCAGAAAGCATACAGCATCTGAGTGCTGGACACTCCATACATCAGTAAAGGAGTCCTGGGATAGGGTATCCGTTAACTGCATCATAATCTTTGTGTCTCATGCCTGCAGTGGGGATTAATTGGCCCTCTCCAATATTCCTGATAAAATACAATTAAAATCTCCCGCTCATACTGTTGGATATGCGCACAGAGATTCACTGCTGTGCTTGGTTGAGGTCAGCCAGTTCCGGCTATTGGACCTATACTCAGCATAGCTAAATCCCACCAACTTGGGACCTAAAATGAAGACAAATATACCTTCTTGGACATTTCGTGGTACCCATATTGCTACACCTCTGGTGTAGGAGGAATAGGAGGTCAAGAACAGTTGCCCCCTCCACTTATTACAAAGATTGTCAATTTACCAGTGTGTAAGTGAATCTATTGGAAGAAGGCCACTTTCACTGCCCTCCTTTTTAAAACTGAGAACACTGTCTCTTTGTACAGTTGTTCAGTTCTGGAAATCTCAGTTCATCATCTCAATATTTCTTGCTATAGTTTATTAAAGCACTTACTATTTCTTTGTCTATTCATAGCTAATCTTTATTGCATCTGCCTGCATAAAGCATCAAACTGAATACCAACAAAGAAACAATCTCAGCACTCACCTGGACCTGGATGAATGTAGTGACACTTGTTCAGAACTATCCCATAGATTCAAACCATCTTTATTCTACTGATTGGGTGTATAAGCAGTGTCATCCTCCAAAAATGAATGCTGCACTCACCCCACCACCCCAATACCCTCCTCCACCCACATTAGATACGTTTGTCATCAAAAATCATCATAACAACAGGAAAATATAGTAATTGCAGAGAACGGTGACCAATCAGGTCCAGATAGATACTCCATTTCTGGGAGCAAGGTAAGATTAGGATTAGGGTTAGGGATGAAAGTAAAAACAAGAGGTAGAGTTATATTAAACTAGGTTTAGCATAAGGGCTAGCCATGAGTTTTGGCCTTAATTTGATTGAATGTTTTTATCAAACTTCTAAATTAACCTTTTAAATTTGGCTTTATTTGGGTCCGTCATGCTTGTCAACATGGACATTTTTATCTCCTTTTATGCACCTTTTAGCTTGCTTTTAATACAAATTGTTGTAGGCATAGTGATGTTAGCAATAGGTTATATTTATTAGACCTCAGCACTCTCGAACTGACCATGAGGAGGATGTTGTGAGGTTATTTTAGCATTTATATAAGCACATTTATTTTAGCTTGGGTCTGAGGTCTGTGCCCTCTCACCTAGTCATTTTATTCCTTTTATTATTTTAACAAGGCTTCATTCTACTGGCAATGTTTTATTATTTTTATCAGTTGCCTGTCCATGCACAATTTGTTGTTCATTTCTTTACACAACATTTCATCCTGTGCTCACTCCAAGGCTGTACATAATAGTTTACCCGGTATTGCGGGCCAGAGAGTACAATGCCTACCCTACACAGAAAATATGTGTTGTTATATCAGACCAGTTCTCAGTACAAGATGTTTTATGATAAAACAACATTTTGCCCCCACCAGTGTAGAGGGGACATGCCAGCCAGCCAGTGTTATGCTTTTAATTGTGTTTGACCAATGACTTTGTGTTTCACCACTGTGCATATTAGTTGCTCAATGTTCACCAGTAGCACATTATTCAGTTTAGCTGCCTAATGGTTTTAACATGGCATTAGGCATTACATTTGGCATTTAGGTTAGCTGCCTATTGGCTTTAACGTGAAGTTAGACATTGCAGTTGAGACATTGCAGATGAGCTGTGTTTTTCCAAGCTGTGTTTTTCCACATGATAGACCAAGCTGTGTTTTTCACACCAAACCCTAGCTGATAAGAGAGCGTAGATTTTGTGTTTACCTCTCAATCCAGTCTGGGAACAAGTGAAGTTTGGAGAATTGGCCACTCTCCAAGTTTATTCAGTTCTCACACTGAGTTTGCTTTTAACGATGGCCTTGGGCAACAGCGAGGGGGAGAAAGATCTTGACTTCAGACAGGAACGGACGTCAGTTGCCTGTCTCCCGTTTGGGTAGAAAATCTCTTTCTCGCAGTTGAACCGGAGTCCTCAACTTGCAGACCTCGGAAAGATGAAGCGGAGTGATAGGCCCTACAGTGATGCAATTTTGACTTTTATGCTTTGCTTTGAAGTTATACTATAATATAATCACATGTATTTGCTGTGTACATTGCAACTGAGAAGTACTTTGATATATTTTGCTTTCATTGCTACGATCACTTTTAAACGTGTGCTTCCAACCTACTAATTTCGTCTTTCAGGAACCTCGTGGTGAAGTAATAATAACAATAAATGTCTTCTTTAAACTAAGAAGTGTATTCCAGAGAAGTTTTATAAGCTCGGTCATAAGATAAGAGAAGGAAAGAATAACAGCCAGCCAGGCAGCCATCTCATGCTGCATGTTGTCACAGTTTCTGCTGAAACTCCATGCTATCCTCTTTGTATATGGGGGGACTCCCAACAAACTAACAGATCTCTTCTTCACCTCTGAAAATGGGTATGGGGATTGGGCTTCTTTCCCGGTACTAGATGGGCAGATTAGGGCTGCCACTGCTATTTGCTCTCATGAAGAAACTTAGTAGTGTAGGTAGGGATGTTAGACATGCTATTCTGACAATATGGTGGGACTCTTCCTGTGTTTCACTTTCCTGGTCACTTCTGTAATAGTGCTGTGTTTCATTATCCTCATAATCGCAATTTATGCCTTTTTACATAGAACGCAGTTGCTTCAGTAAACCAATTGAACCATATCCTGCTTCTGTTTGCCTTTGCATGTATAAGACTTGTATAACTGAGAGAAAGGAGTATGATCTGTTCTACCATGACTTCCCTGTGGAGTCTTACAGTGTCATGCAATAGGCTTCCACAAATCACTTTTACCTCTGATACTGGTGAGGTGCTTCTAGCTAGCGGGAAGGCTTGCTGTCACATGGTGTGGGATTAGACTCAGTCTCCCACGCTCAGTGGTTCTGCCACCCAAAATCCAGAAGTCTTGTTGCTACAATTGGAGTCCTATGACAGGGATGTGTTGGGATCTGGCATGGTGTTATTTTCACCATTACAAAATTATTTATCCTGTCGTCAGAACAATGCTGCATGAAAAGCTTGTCATTATTACTTTTTCATTTTCTGTTTGTTTGTATATTTTTCAATATGATGTTTTTCATTTTAACATAGAACCAATGGCTGATGTTACCCTGCTTACTATTCAGGTCAATTGACATTTTAGACAGTATTACCCTATAAATGGAAAGGGATGCTAGTTTTAATCAGTTGAAGGAGATGAAAATCAAACTTTTACCCTCGAGCAAGATGCATCAGGCAAGCACCTTAAGTCTGTATGCATTTTTAAAATGGAGCTCAATATACAGAATTTCATTTTGTGGCACAAACCAAAGTGGTGCTTTTGATAGAAGTAATCTTATATACAGACTAAAAGTAAAGGTCATAGATAGAAATGCATGAATTAATCGTTACCTTTTAGAGTTCCTCCGGATATACTTTCTTCCAACATTTGCTTGTCTATGCTATTATTGAAGGAGCAACACACATGTAAATTCATTTGTTAGTCCTCATTTACAAAAAGGAGAGGTAGGACCACAGGTGTACACAATAGATGCCTTTTTTTACCACAGCTACCAGGCAGCTGATTCCCAGTGCCTGGTCCATATCCTCTTACAGCCATCAACAAAAGATAACTCTTGCTCGCCCTCGTGCTTCTCCTTTTACAAATTGCTTTCTTTTTGTAATCATTGGACCCAAGTTTGATATTTCTTTGTGCTCTTAAACAGCAGTGTGCCCCTTCTTATACCATTGCTCCAATGATTCCCACATCTCATGCCTCTTACTCAAAAGGCAACTACAATCCAACACTTCTTTAGTTGGGCAGAAATTACCCAGTTCGTATATAGTGGGGGTATGGAGGACACCCATTTCAAACAGATCTCTCTTCGTGTGAGAAGAATTAATATGAATAATAGTGAAGCCTGCTTTCTCCGTAACTTTGGCAAAGACTCAGTGCCATCTAGCAACCCAAAAATCACCTCTATTTCTTTTCCAAACATTTTGGTTAGGACCTTACCCACTTCTTGCCAAAACTTCTCAATTGCGAGACACTGCCAGAACATATGGAGATCATCTGCCCTCTCCATACCACATCTCAGGCAAGCCTTCGTTTCCTGACCTCCTAGGCTTGATACATTCTTCACTATCCAATACTCCCTGTGCACTGTAAATGAATGGCTTGTCCTGAGAGGTGTTGATTTTACTGTAGACCATATAATAGACATAGATACTTGCCATATATATGTCAACTTGAACATCAGAAAGTCCCTCTTCGATATTGCCCCTGGCAAGGTAAAATCTTCGTCCTCGCCCTTCATTACCATCATGTCCAATTTGGAGACTACTCTTCTTTGAGGAGGACTTCCTTGTAGTTTTTATTCTCAGTACCTATTGCCTATTCGATCTTTGCACAATCCATGTGCCCAGCTTGCCAGCTGAAAACAAACTTGAATTTAGATAGTCTATTGTTCGTGATCATGGACAAACAGTCCCAAGAAATTAAGGAGTTCTTCACAATCACTTGGCCCCACTTATTGTTGCCCCCATCGATTAACATCTAACCTGAAACCAAAACTTACAGGCTACAACCAAGATCCTCAGGCTGACCTTTCTAAAATAATTTGGATGGCCAAATTTGAAAATAAACAAGTCACCTACCTGAGGCAGATCTCTCGATAGAACTTTAAATAGAGGAGGAAAAGGCATTTCACTGGATAGCAGAATTCTTAAATTTTTCAGTTGGAAAGCCCAGCAATACGGCCAGAAATCTGGGGCTTCTATACCTCCTTTATCTTATTCATATTGGACTTTCCTTTTAATAAAAGTGGAAGACAGACCCATGATTTCAATAGTTTCCTGGTTCCTATCATTATTATATTGAAATGAATCTGGGCCATTTTATCCAAGTCTTGTACCATGGGAACTCTAAGGGGCATATTTATACTCCGTTTGCCCCGAGTGTGCGTCAAAAATTTTGCCACACAATCGGCGCAAACCATGCACCATATTTAAACTTTGACGCACGAGCGTGTGAACACCAAAATTCCTCCGTGTGCATCATTTTCTGGATGCGGGAAACCGCCTTGCGTTAATGACATGCAAGGTAGGCGTTCCCGTCCAAAAAAATGACTCCAACTCCTGTGCGCCTTATTTATGCTACCGCACAAAAATGACGCACGGCTGGGACGCGGAGTCGGAAAATGACGCACAGCCCGATTTGCGTAAAAAAACAATGCCTGGGTCAGGGCAGGCGTTAAACTGGGGCAAACACACCTGTACTTAAGGAAAACACACAGAAGCAACAGCAGAGCTCCAAAAGGAAGACATGGAGGTGCTTCTCATCCAGCATGCACTCAGACGCAGAGCACAGGACCAACAACAGCAGCTTTCACAACACCAGCAGGGACCCCAAAGGCAACGCAGAAGGCAGGAGAGGATATTCTGCACCAGGACAACCCTTATGGGACTCCGCCAACAAGACATCATTCAAAGGTACAGGCTCAACTGGCAAGTCATTCAGCAGCTGCTGCACAACATTGAGCCACAGTTGGCACCCAGCTTGCAGACACCCCACACCATTCCACCAGAAACCAAGCTGCTAGCTGTACTACACATGTTGGCAAGTGACTCCTTTCAAACCACTGGTGCCCTGGTTGCCGGGATCTCACAGCCATCATTCTCCGCCTTCCTACCCAAGGTACTGGATGCTATCATCTCCCTCACACCCCGCCACATCTGCTTCCCCAACACACAGCAGAAGCAGCAGGAGACAAAACAGGGGTTTTACCAAATTAACGGCTTCCCACACGTCCTTGGTGCCATTGACTGCACATATGTACGCCTTGTGCCACCTGCTGCAACTGAACATCTATACTGCAACAGGAAGCACACACACTCCATCAATGTGCAGGCCATTGTCGATCACCGGGGATTGATCACCAACATTGTGACTAAGTATCCTGGGAGTGTACATGATTCATTCATCTTCTGTCACTGCACCATCAATCAACACTTCCAGGATGGACGATATGGAAATTGACTACTTGTTGGTAAGTACAGAAGCCTACTTATATACACACTGCACAGCAACCCTCAAGGACACACAACACATACACCATGACATCGACACGTGGACAGGAAGACAATGAGGTTGTGACACCGCTAGGCATGTTTGAGATCTACACCCAATTGGATACACACCTAGGGACAAATGACAATTCCAAATAACAACTAATGCCACTCCACAGACACAAGGGGACAATTTAAAACAACACAATGACAAAGACATGGCCCCAACTGCCAGTACAATTTGGAAGATTAATCTTTCAATATCACAACAATAACACTCAATCAAACACCCTTCCAAACAATACATACTGTGTAAGGGGTGTGTAATGTGTTTTGCTGCAGGTCAAACACCATTACACACATAGCCTGATGACGATGACTCTAATGAATGGGACATGGAAGCCTTAAGGCAGTACCAACATCTCACATCACTCCTGGGGTGACATTGCCCACTACCAATAAGCAAGTGGACTGTGCGAAGAACACATCTTCATGGGACAAAATTGAAAGTGCACATTCCTACACATACGCATTGTAACAAATAAACACACACACAACAGATGTACAGGCATACGGACCATCTGAAACTCAAAATGACAACCTCACAACCAAGTTAGCCAGCTGAACTAGAACATGTGCAGACGTATAGGTACACGTTACAGTCGACTTGGCAAGGGCAGAGAAATAGGTCTGCAGTGAACTTGTCACACATGTGAAATTAGTGCATAGTGAATTGTCAACACGTCAGTGCAGACAACGTACGGAGATGTGTTGCACATTGTCTCCTTGCTAATTCGAAGGGTCTCACTGATGTTATATAATTCTAGTGCATATGTGAAATTGGATGGGATGTCCAGGGTATATAGATGCAACCGTCTTACCACCACTGTGGAATTGATTCAGTGTATGGAAGTATCATCTCAACCCCAGGTAAGACACAGAGACACCTATTTCACATGACACAATGCAAGGGAGTATACACTGTACTGCAAATCTACCAAAATACTGCTGACATCCAGTCAACAGCCAAACACCAGTTCAGATAAGGAAACAACCCAATGCTGATGGTACATCCTAGAAGCTTAGGATTCCACAAAATAACACAAACGAGTCACAGACGACACAAGAGAACAACTGCCATGTAAAGTGATAATCATGTTGCAAGGTACCTCAACATGTTGTCACTCATTTTCTCTTTCAGCTGATCAGGGGTATGGGATCCAGCCGTGGATCATGACCCCATTTGCAAACCCAGGCACTGTAGCAGAGCGTGCCTATAATGAGGCACATAGGAGGACACACACCATAGTCAAGAGGACCTTTGGCATCCTGAAGTCAAGATTCAGGTGCCCCGACATCACTGGAGGCAGCCTCCTTTACTCACCAGAAATGGTGTGCAAAATAATTTTAACCTGTGCCACCCTGCACAACATATGTGTAAGAAGGAACATTCCCCTATATGAGCCAGAACCACAAATGCCTGAAGAGGAGGAAGAGGAGGATGCTGTCCATCAACATGAGGGGGACCATCCAAACACAGCTGCAGGATTGAGTCGGCGCCAACATGTTGTCCACAATTTCTTTTGACTCTATTCACCATCACCACTGTTTTACCATATGTCAATAAACACCTATTCTCTTCACCATATCATGGTCTGGGTAATCATTTTTGCATAACATTATCTCTAACTAACAGAGTGTAGCCTCATGGAGCATTGGTGAAATACAGATTAGGACACAGGAAATTCCAAATCTATTGTGATGCATATGAATCTAAAGCCACATTCACACACACTGTAAATGACATATATCATGTACATTTCACATTTGAAGGGCAATACCAGAGGAAAACACCTATTTCACACATACAAGTTGGCTACATGGTTTATCGCAGTATATGGCACACAACTAAGACACCATCAGTCAATAAGGGCAAAAAATGGCTCATGCATGAGGCAGTGGATGTGCTATTGCATTGGTGACAAGACGGTATGACCAGACCCTTGACAGCAGTAAGTTTCACATTAGCTATCTTTGCAAGGAGTATGTGTGACAAGATTTCCATATAAGCAGCAAATAAATAGCACAAGTGCCCCAGGTATGACTAGCATTGCTAACATGACATCTCCTGCACATGGCAGCCCATGTCCTAAGTCCAGCTACACCCATGTTCCCTGTTTCAGCCCACCCTTCTTCAGAGGTCCCTAGAATGGGAATATGTGTCCCCAGATAATCCCTCCTCTACACACACCCAGACTCACAGTGTTAATCCAGTGTGCCTCCCCCTTTAGTATGGTATGCCATAGTCATTGTACTTCTGTCTGCATGGACGTCAGGTTAAATAAGGCACTGCCTTGTAGTCTGTAGGACCTGTAATCACCTGTACATTGCTTCCCATGTGAAAGGTACTGTAGGCCCTTTGACCTTGAATCTCACTTACAGGACTTGTGAGAGACTGATGCTGCACACACCTGTGAACACCTACAGGGAGACCAGCAATTTGAACATGCACTGCCCTTGCAGCTGCCTGGTACAGCATAGAAGCTGCCATTTAATCTGTAACTCAGTTAGGCATTGCCATAAAAATCAGCTGTGTAACCCAGCCCTTGGGTTAATGTGTTACATTCCAACACACAGGAGAAACACAGTTGTCAGTTTCCACAGTGTTGTTCCACCTTTGACTAGTCTGAGTCTGACCACTGTGTATTTACCTAGTCAAATGATGGGATCCTGATTGCCCTGCATCCTGCTAGCCTGACTGGCTCCTGTCTTTGCGTTACCCTAAAGGTTCCTTGTGACTACATTTGTATCATAGTTGCTTTCCCAACCCTCACATTCCTCCTGGGGTATTGTGGCAGGTGGGTCTAAAATGCATACTCCAGTACATTGTATAGCATATTCAGTTGATTTATCGTACCATGGGGGGGAACTTGTCTCCAAATAGACCAATTATGGCTTATCCCTTGTCTGGGTTTCATGTATGCATGAGTGACAAATAGTGACAGTGTACCATGGCTGTACGCATGGATTGGGTATGGTGCCTCCAGAACAACAAACAACGTCAGATAATGTGCATGAAATGTCTACACATGTTAGGACCCTGACAGTCCACACGCTGATGCACATTGCTCCCAACATCTTGATGGGGCTTGTGTGGTGAATAGCTGTGAGATTAATCAGCACAGAGGCAATGATGTTCCCAGATGCAGTGGGATTTTTAGAGGCCAACCTGGGTACAAATCTTGTGAGGACACCTGCCGGTATCACAATCCTGACACAGCACATTGGCCAGCACACCAAGGTTGCCCTGTTGACAGTCTCATAACACGTCTACAGTAACAGTGCAGGACCATCCCCATGTGTGTTCTCAATTCCTCATTGGCTTTCTTCTATTGATCTGTGAAGGATACTCTGTAGATACCGGAAATAGCTCCACAGAAGCATGACTAGACCTGCATGTAACTGTGACAACATAGACCCTAAAAATGATACAGGTTAAACATGGGCCCACACACATGAACCAGACACCTCTGTGCCTTTTACCACTGGAAATATGTGAACACGTGCTGCTTAGTCTGCTGGTCCTCCACTGCCACAGGAGAGACATGGCTCAGTTATATGACTCCAACTGTGGCGTAACATTACAATTGTGTATTATATTTCGGACGCGGTGTCACTAACATGGTACCCACATAGCATTAACCCATGCCTGACTCATGGTGGGTAAATAAACAAGTGACTAGGAAGTAGCATCCAACATTCCAGGACATGTGATGGCTAAGTTTTGGAACCTTGCCATGAACAACCGTCTGCCATCAATTCTGAGCATGCTTTGTACTTGGTGGTGCTTATGTTCCCAAAAATCATGGAAGTGCACTCAGCAGTTGTTGCTACATGTATGACTAACACATGTCCTCTCTCATTTCCACACTGACTAGCATCTGAGGCTTGGACACATTGACTCCACATGCATACAAGCAGATTTTCAAACATGCATCTTGTGATGGTCTCACAGTGGGACAACAACAATAGTAGTAGGCAAATCACAACCATTGACCCCTAGGCATTGAGTTACTGTATTGATTTGCGTCGGCTTGCCATCCTCTCTTGACGCCAAACCGGGTAATACCTAATTGTATCCCACACGCTTGGCCATCTATTGCGTCAGTGAAGAGTGCAAATCCGGTACAACAACTAGAGGATCATGGTCCGCAGTTGTATGATCTGTCACATGTGCCCATACACCGTAATGCCCAATTTGGGTGCAATCAGCCTAACTCTGTATTGTCACAACTATCCGGTGCAATTACAAATAAGAAATGACTCAAACCCAGTTAAAGGCAGAAATTTTGATGCATACGCATCAAAAAATGACGCACATGCTTAAAAAATTACGCATATGCGTCGAAATATGACACACATTGACAGGAAACATCCATTGGCCTTTATCGGTAATTCCCACACTGTATCACCAGAAATTGGTTAGGTATGAGACATATTTTTAAAAAAATGATGCACAGACTGGAAGCATCATAATATTTTGACGCATAACAATAAGAACGCACCGCATTTGAGGCAGGATGTGATGTAATAGGATATCCTGTTTACAGATTTGGTATAGTGGGTGTACTTTCACTTTCACTTTGCAGTCTGTGATATTTCCTGACTGTGTGGCCGTGTTTAGACTTGTCTCTCTGTGGATTTTGTGATTTTGTCTCCAGTGTGGTCTTTCAATTGACCTTTTTGTGTTTCATAACTGTCTGTGTTTTTTTTTTTGGTCTTTTGTGTTGTAAACATTTGTCTTTGTTGTGTTGGGAGTCTGTTGTGGGTAGTGGTAGTTTGGGTATAGTTGGGCTGTGTTGTGAGGTATTTTGCATTTTCCTGTCCTACTTTCCCTCTATTCTCCTTTGTGCCCCTTTATCCCCTCTTTTTTTTGGTGCAATAATGTTGGGTAGGCCTCGTCTTGACAGGATCGGAGAGGAGGAGCTGGGTGGGTTAATTTGGTTGGTGTGCCACTTCCTACCCTTGATGATCGAGGCAGGTGGGTGTGTGATCCAAGGATATCACACAGAGGCAAGGAGGCTCCGGTGGGCAAAGGTGCTGCACCATCTGCAGAGAATATATCACACACCGCGCAATGACCACCAGCTGAAGCACCGCTGGGCTGACCTTGTCTCCAGGGAGCAAGACCTGCTGGACCACCTGGGGATTGTGATTGGTGGGCCTGTTGGTGAGTACAAATCAGAGTAATGTGCATATTTAAATGCTTTGTAGTGACAGTAGCAGATTTTTTCATATATGGGCCACAGTTGCCTGTGAGGTATACAATTTTACTACACATTACCGTAATTTGTGGACGCAACAGCTAGACTAACTTTCAAAACACAACAGGAGCCTGTAAATTAGTGCTGGCTTCATGTCAACTGATGATGCCAATGTGGCTGTAACATATGTTTACTGTTTGGTCTGTGAGTGTATCAGGAAACATATGTCTTAAATCCAGTTTTTTACTATTAATATTGTGACCCTCAATTGTTTTCGGATACATGTCTGAACTGGATTCTGACACATACGTAACAAGTTATAGCTTAACTCAAGTAACATCTTGAGTTTGTAGTGCCACATTTAAATTAGGGATGGATGGCAAAAGCTATGCACATGGGTTCATATCTCTATGGTTGGTGCAACTTACCATAGCTGTGCCACATCAAATGAAGAAAATGATACAAATTGAGGGGGTAACAACTGTCCAATGCTCTCTGTACATTGTACCTGTGTGTCTTAAATTGGTCCTAGTCACAATGTCTGGGTGACTGGTATTGCAGTCCTCACAGAAGGTGGCTTTGCATGTCTCACATGGATCCACATGATGAGAGGAATACACACCAAGATTATTTCTGCTAACTAATGAAGGAGCATGTTTGCCACCACATGATAGTCAGGGCCACTGCATGTGTGCAGATATGTGTGTCTCACTCATTGGAGTCCCCGGCTCTGTGCATGTTTGCAGTGGTATGTAGGATGCAGTATCATCATGTCTGAGAGGCTTGTCTTTTTGAGTTAATCTTACACATAGCATTTGTATTTTGAAGTGTCGTATAGTGCACAGACATTCGCACATTTCTCCCTTCCATCCCTTACAGCTGGACTGGCCCCCTACACTATCGGAGAGGTGTCTCGATTTGCGGACCCCGACATCTACAGTAAGTGTTGATATTTCTGTTCTGTGTTGTGTTTGCTGATGATGTGTGATTGACTCCTGTGTGTTGGACACATAGCAAGGTGTGATGCGCTGGTCAATGATCGGATATGTTCCTTGAGTGGAGGATCGTTTTTTCCACCTCTTGGAGTTGGCCATTCATTAGCGTATTGTCATAATTTTGGATTATATGTCAGTCCTGTAGGTACGGCCATGGGAATAGGGATGAGTTATGTGGATAAAACGTAAACTCAGAAAATGTAGCAGAGGACCATATTAGTGATTTAGTCAGCAAGTCAGACCCTGCTTCTCCAAGAATAGGGATGCCAAAGTCTTACCCACAGACTTCTGCTTCCATAATCACTAATGAACATGTTTGACTTAGGGGCATATTTATACTGTGTTTGCGCCGGATTTGCGTTGTTTTTTTTACGCAAATCCGACGCAAAGCTAACTCCATATTTAAACTTTGCCGTTAGACCCGTCTAGCGCCAAAGATCTTGGAGTTTGCGTCATTTTTTAGCGTGGACACCTACCTTGCGTTAATGATATGCAAGGTAGGCGTTCCCTTCTAAAAAATGACTCCAAGGCATGTGCGCCTTATTTAAACTCCTGTGCAAAAATGACGCACGGGAGTGGGCGGACCTTAAAAAATGACGTCCAGCCGCTTTTGCGTCATTTTTTAACGCCTGGTCAGGGCAGGCGTTAAGGGACCTGTGGGCTCGGAAGGAGCCCAGAGGTGCCCTCCCATGCCCCCAGGGACACCCCCTGCCACCCTTGCCCACCCCAGGAGGACGCCCAAGGATGGAGGGACCCATCCCAGGGAACTTAAGGTAAGTTCAGGTAAGTATTTCTTTTTTTTTGTGGCATAGGGGGGCCTGATTTGTGCCCCCCTACATGCCACTATGCCCAATGGGCATGGCCATTGGGCAAGGGGGCATGACTCCTGTCTGTGCTAAGACAGGAGTCATTTCAATGGGGGTTGGGAGTAAAAAAAAATGGCGAAAATCGGGTTGAGGCCAATATTTTGCCTCAGACCTGACTTGCCCCATTTTTTGACGCCCAAGCTCCATTTTCCCCTACGCGGGCGCTGCCTTGTATGGGTCATTTTTTTTGACGCACACCAGTCATCTGCGCCGGCTAACGTCATTCAATAAATAAGGAGCCCGCATGGCGCTTTAGAATGGCATTAGCCGGCGTTAAAATTTTTGACGCACAACTGCGTTGGCGCAGTTGTGCGTCAAAAGTATAAATATGGCCCTGTATGTTTAACTTCCTAGCAGCATGTAGCTCCTCATGTTTTGCTACGAGTATGAGGCACTTGAGTACAATGGCCTAGGTGTGCATGCAGCTCATGTCCAGAGGTGTTCTTGCATCTATCTGTTTGTTGTAAGTCATGGGTTAATGGTATGAAATGATGTTGACAATGGTCTGCATTTCCAAAGATAAGTGTTGATGGGATTGTCCAAGGTTTGGGTGTATCCTATTTGGAGTTCCTCCTTACCTGTGGTGTGCTGGCCAAACCCATGTACAGCTTTCAAAAGCTTCCTGGGTGTCCTTGTTAGAAGTTATTATTTGCTTGTCCCCCCGCCCGAGGCACAGGCGTAGGGTTGTGAATAATGTACCTAGGACTTATGATCCAAGTTTGGTACACAGACATGTAAATCTGTAAATCACTTGTCCAAACCTAGGATACCCACTCATGATTAGCACCTGCATTCTATACTGGCAATTCCATTTACTACTTGCAGATCTTGTGGCCCTAGATTGCCATCCAGGACATTGAAATTTGTTGGCCTGTCAGTGGTGGATGATTTGCAGCATGGTTTTTAACTGACAAGTGGATGAACAATGATGCCAAAGTCATTCCAGTTGTTACCCATCTTTTAGGGTTTGGATGTGCTGTTTGATGATAGGACATGTGTAGGCTGGCTTGCCATGTACTTATTTAGGGACAATCAGTGATCTGTATGATGATATGGGCTGTTTCATGGACATTCGATGTATTGTCTGATTTACTTTTTGAGCCATTTCACACAATGAAGTACCTAATGTTTGGTTTTCTATTTGTCTTAACAGCTGCCAATATGACTCCCATCCAGATTCAAGAGTTTCAGCACAGGGCAATGTGTTACCGCCACATTCTGGATGTGGAGTCGGGGTACCGCAACATGGCAAGACGTTATCGCCATGAAAGAGCCTCTGGAGTGTGGAGGGTATTTGCCCAAGCGGGCCCTTCCATGTCCACCACAGCCACCACCACCAGCACCACCACTACCACCCAGGTGGCACCAACAGTAGCAGGGACCTTTGCTGGACCATCAACTTCGACAGCTCCAGGACCTGTCACAGCCCCACCTGCACCTCAGCCTACGGACATGGCACCAACCAGGGCCTATACTTCCTCCACTGGCACCCAGACCACCCCTGCTGCAGTCATAGACCCTGCAGACCCTGCAGCTTTTGTCGTGATGCAATGGAACTTGGAACGTGTGCTACGGAAGATGACCAGACTGCAGCAGGAGGTGGCACAAGTCAATAGGAGGGTGCATGCCATCAAAAGGACCCTGCGGAGGGCCAACTTGTAGGCTGAGACTCAACCATGATTCCCTCCCCTCCCTCCTCTTTCCTGGTTCATTAAATTAGTGGGGTTAGGGGGCTTAGTGTTAGGTTAGTATAGGCTGTTAGTTTAGTTAGTAGTAGTGGGTGGGGGATCATACTTTTTACAACTGTTTTTTATTATGTGTGTTGGACGATGTTGGGGTATTGGTGTTTAAAAAATATATATATATATATATATATATATATATATATATATATATATTTGTCTAGTGTAAGAAAGTATGTGTTTAGGTTAGTATATGTTGTCCTCCATGTGTCCCGTCTTAAAAGGGGGGTGGTGGGTTGATGGTTAGATCATTTCGTTAAATGTGATAAGTAGATTTAGCTTAGGTTAGTTAGGGACAGTTGTGGGTAACATGTGTAGTTAGAGTAGTTTAGGTTAGGTAAGGTGTTTCCCCTGGTTTTAGCTTCTGTTTTTACTGTTGAATAAATATCTAGGTAACCCTTTACAGTATGTGTCAGATGCTTGTAGATCAGGGCCTTGCCATGAGTGAACAGTGTCTTGTTTGTATTAGCTTTTGTGTCCCGTGCTGCAACCTAATCCTGACTGAGCTGTTACATTGGCAGCTACACCAAAGCTACTTTGCTAAGATTCTGCCATCCATTGCACCCACCACTCAAGGTTACTATGGATCCCAAAGTGTTGTTGATTTGTGAAGAATGTTTTCATTCTTACTTACTTTGCAACCAGATTTGTAATTGAGGACACTGTGTTAGGTCTGCCTGCAGCCTGATGTCCAAGCGAAGCCTTATAAGGTGAGTGGTAGTATTCTCTCATGTAGTATGGTATACATAACTCCCAGCTATCATTTGATACAATGTTCAGCCCGGTGACTCATTTGTATGGAAACTCATACACATCCCTTCATGCTGTATGTTGTGTGTTAGTTGAAAATTGGGGCAAATGTCACATACGTTAGTTTTGGCTTGGAGCAAACATTTGAAGGCACTATTTTCTGGCTTAGTCATCCCGTGAGGAAGCGTTATTCTGTCCAACACAGCATTATGGTGTATATTTTCTATTTTCCTCAGAAATAACCCTCATGGAGGGCAGATGATGGTACAATCCAGACCACAGTGCATAGTTATCAGCCAACATTCGTTCAGGTCAGGTGTGTTGACAATCAATAATCATTGACCGGAGGTAAACATCACTGATCTCCCTCACGGTTGATGTGTCACATTACACAGAGACCAAGTTGTTGTGTAAGTGCTATTTATTTGAAAGTGCTGCAGTGCTATATCTGTACATAGTCCATGATTGTGAGTCCATTGGTGTGACATCTTCCATTGTGATCAGACACATGTGCAAAAGGAAATGTCAATGGACATGCTGGGGTGAAGTGTCAGACAGTGCATAGGGACAGGATTTGCCTATGAGTTAGTGAGAGACAATCACAGGGCAGGGTGACAAGATAAACAGTGGGCTGAAGAACAGTGCTTGAGTCTAGTTGTTGCAAGACTGGCATGTTACAAAGCACAGGACCTTGGCAACAGGGGGCCATGTGGCAGGGACTAGTGCTACCAGGTACTCTTACAGGTGAAGGTGATCTGTTCCATGTCTTCATCTTCTGCTGTGTGTGTAGTCTCCTCTGCCCTTGGTGGTGGTGGTCTTGAAGGGGCAACACACACCTCAGTGTTTGAAGACGTGGAGTCAGACATCCCTGTAGCTGCTAACTGTGGGGCTCTGAAGGGCAGAACTGTTGCAAGGAGGAGCTGCTGGTTCTTAAACATAGCAGCCACATCACTGTGGTAGGCAGCCAGGTCGGCCCTGAGGGGTTCAATGTTGCATTCAGGCACGCGTTGACAGGATTGTTACTGTAGGTGTTGTGTCAACTCTCTTACAGCTGTGCTGATTTCCTTCAACCTTTTTCCTGTTCTTGCAAGATAGATGTTAGCCCTTGCATGGCTGCTGCCTGTTCTACAGTTGACATCATGCATGAACGCACCCCCTCTAGGCTGGCGGCCATATTTTGCATCCTCACCCGCACCTCCTTGACCAGCTCCCGATGTACTCCAACTACAGTTCTCTCAAAGCTTGTGCCAGTGTTGTCAGAGTCCTCAGCTGTGTTGGAGCTGGCAGGTCATACAATTGGGGTGGTGGGTGGGTCCTCTGTGATGGCTGCTAGTTCTGTGCTCCTCCTTGTGACTGAAGGTGGGGTCTGGAGGGTTCCAAGGACATCTTGGAGGGTCTGCTGGCTGATGTTTGTCATCTCGTCATCCATTTCATCAGGGAAGTCCAGGACAGGCTTATCCGCAGGAGAGCCATTGTCCTCTGCAATGAGATATGGTACAATTAGTGTGTCTGTGTGGTGGCATTTGTAATGTGTCATGCCTGCCTTCCAATTATTTTCACATTGTGATCTTGGTTCCTGTTCATAGTTCCTGTCTTTCATAGTGCCATTCTCCCTGGCCTATGCCCCACCTGCATGTCACATGTATTGTGGTCCGTTTGTGGACTTGTCAGCATCACATCCTCTAGGTGTTGGTTCAGGCCAAATTGTGAATTGCCACCTTCATGTCCTGCTCAACCCTCCGTTTACTTCCATTCTCATTGTGAGGCCTTTCACTGGCTGTGGGTGTTCTGATGGCACTAGCACCACACTTAACATTCTGTAACTGCCCCAGTCTCTGATCTTTCACATCCACCTATATGTTGCTGAGATCTAGCATATACTATGTATAGCATTAGTATGGCACGATACAGATGTCAGCATTGGTAGTGTGTACTTCTGATGTTGGGATATGTGTGCTACATTGGTTTGCACAGATTGTCCTAGCAGTGTTCCATTTCCTCCTCTAACTGTGCAGGTGTATTTCTGTGACCAGTTACATATGTCCTCCCCCACAATGCTGTTGTATGAGCAGTATGACATTTGGGATGTTGCATTGTGACCCAGGCACAGGGTGGACCCTGACTTGTGCAGCATGGGTATGACATTGGTGCTGTGTACCTCCTAATGTTTATGACAATGGCTGATGTTTGTAGCAACTATGGACATTCACATTTGACAGGTTTGGGACATTTGTATTGATTACATGGGATTTATAACATTGTCATCCTGAACCCTCTAATTTGTGTGTGTTTGATCCATGGGGACGTTACTGCCATTAGCTACTTGACCTGCACACACAGCAGAGATGGTAATGGCAACTGTTGTCTATGTTATAGTCCACTTGCAGATATGGCCATAGGTTGTTAATTGGGCCCTAGTTCATGTAGGGAGAATACTGCCTGATATGTGATGGGCTGTCAGCCTTACATTGTACCCTACTCTCCTGGCTTTACCTTTCCAACATCCTTAGCATGGCAGCATACCCCCATGCAAAGGTTGTTGGTGTAGTGTAGTACTGTGCCCCAGGTTTTCTCCGTACAGCCCATGCCGTGCCCTTTTACCCATGCCACTCCCTGAATATCATAACTTACATGCATTGTGTAGTAGGTATGTCCCCCCAACTGGTTGCAGTTTACATTTGTGCATTTTAGTTCCCCATGCAACTTACCCTGCATGTGTGTTGTCTCCTGGTAGTCTGTGCTGTCCTGTCCTTGAATTCCTGTGACAATCTCCTTAGGGATGACAGCTGCAACCATCTCCTCCATGTGGTCCAGGGGCTCCTGCGGTGCTGGACTTCCACCTCCAGTCTGCAGTGCTGCCTTCCTGTTCCTTACCATCTTTTCCTTGGTCCTGCGCTTGCAGTCATGCCAGTGTTTCTTGCACTCGATGACTGTTCTCCGTACTTCTGCCACACTGTTAATCTTGTCAACTAATTGGCAACTTTGAGGTGACAAACAGTTAGCGCTGGTGTTCCGTCACCTCTTTCACCAGAATTTTGTGCTCCTCTGCACTGAAGCTACACTTTGTTTTCTTCTTCTCCCTCTCCTGGATGTTCTGTGGGTCCTCCTGGCTGGTTCCTGGTCTGTTGTCATCTTCGTGGGGTCTGTGCAGGCATCTGGGATCCATTTTGACTCTCCTTAGCAAATTTTTCTGTGTTTGCGCCGCTTTTTGACGCAATTGTGTCAAAAAACGGCGCACATCCAGTTTGCGACGTTGTAAACCGGCTCACAGTTATTTTCGCCACATTAACGCCGTTTTTCTTTACGACGGGACGCATTGGTTTGCGTTAAAAAAATGACTCAGACCAGTTGTTTAACTATTGAATAAGGGTGTTGTTTGTTTGCTTGGGAATGCCCCAGTATTTCTTTGTACTTTAATCTGATTTTACAATTTGTGTAGTGGCGGGTGGCCTGGAGATTAAGTATGGGCCTAGCTATTATTTTGCATTTCATTGATTTTTCATCTTTTGTAAAGGAAAACTGTTGCACAGCTCAGTACCTTTTCCAGATGTTTGTAACATTTGCCATATTATTTTACTATGTGGCCTAGATATCCAATGAGCCACCTAGCCAGTAGGCCCAGTACTAATAGTCATCAGTGTATGACATAAATGTTTCAGTAATATATGTTTTAAAACTTCATTTAGGGTAGGGGTGGCACTGGAATAAATTGAAAATGAGTGCTATTTTTTGCATTTAATTTTTTTGCAAAACGTGGATATGATGTGTGGTAATATTTGATAGCATAGGAGGATGTGTGAGTTGTTGTGAAATTTTTATAGCTGAATTAATGTTCATGTTTTGCATTGCTGAATTAATGTTAGTGTTTTCTTCATTGTTATGGCAAGTTTGAGTGTGTATGTGTGTCTGTCTATGTGTGTGTGTTTGTGATCGTCTACCATGTGTCTTTGTTCTCCATGCCGTATGGCCAGGGGCCATCTTGTATAGTCTATGAAATAGGCTTACATGTGTTCTCTGTTCCCCATGCCTCACTGTTAGCAGTTGTTGTATGGCCATGTGGCTGGTGGCCATTTTGTGCATCCAGCTACTGTGTCTTTGCCAAAGGCTTGCTTGTGTTCTTTGATTTCATTGCTCCTTGTTGTTGTTTGCAGCCAATGTGCCTTTTCCATAGTCTTTCATGTGTTCTTTGTTCCCCAGGCCTCCTTGCTACTTGTTGTTGCTTGACCATGTGGCTGACGGCCATTTTCTGCATCCAGCCAGTGTGCCTTTACCATAGGCTTGCATGTGTTCTTTGTTTGCCAGGCCTGCTTGCTCCATGTTGTTGTTTGACCATGTGGCTGGCAGCCATTTTGTGCATCCTGTCAGTGCGCCTTTGCCAGAGGCTTGCATGTGTTTTTTGTTCCACATGCCTCCTTGCTCCTTCTTGTTATTGTTTAAGCATGTGGCTGACAGCCATTTTGTGCAACCAGCCAGTGTGCCCCGGTGTACCCTTTAAAACAGATGGAAATAAAGCAAAGAGCTTTATCTGCATGTTGTGCTGCCTGATTTGAAATGAAATATTATGGTGTGGTGGTGTGATTTGACTTTAAAATGATTGATTAAATTGGAATTTATTACATAAGTAACCAACCTCACTAAGATTGCATTTGTAGGTACTACTTTAACGTGCATCTATGCCATGGTTCACTAACTATGTCTGTCTTGCTTGGTAGCTTTTAGATGCACAAGAGAAGAGACCTCACATCACCCGCACTAGTGCCAAAGAGAAGGCCTTACATTTACTTTGGTCCTCCGAACTTTTCCACTTGTGCATCTTAGTGGCACTGACAACTTAAAGATGAAGATGGCCATAAAGAAAGTTGTTCCCAAGAAAGTGGCCAGTGAGAAAGTTGCCAGTGAGAAGAAGCAGCTTTCCACCAGTGGCTTACCAACTGCAACCTTCTTTGTGAGATGTGTGCCTGCCACACTGGCATCCAGAGAGCAGCACTCCTGCATACA
The DNA here is from genome assembly GCF_031143425.1 of Pleurodeles waltl. NCBI lineage: Eukaryota > Metazoa > Chordata > Amphibia > Caudata > Salamandridae > Pleurodeles > Pleurodeles waltl. The sequence continues at coordinate 526,437,220 of NC_090442.1, forward strand.
CAGCACCACCCAGCCTAAGCCCAAGACCATGTCTGTCAGTGAGGCAGCCACTCAATCATGGTGATGCCGACAAGCAGTGACATTGAATTGGATTTGTCTCTTTCACAAAGTAGTACCCAATCATTTCAGGAAACAGAGCAAAGTGGACAGCAGCCGCAGTCAGCAATAGTGGATCTTCCCGAAGTTGGAGCAGAAAAGGAGGTCGGGCTTCCTGTCGAGCAAGAACCTTCTCTTTTAGAATCAATGGCTCCCAGATCTCCAGCAGGAAAAAGGAAGGATACTACTCCACCATCCTCTCCAAGCACCACTTTTGATGATAATGATAGACACATGGAGTGAACCCCGGCAGAGTCCGGGAGATGCCAAGAGAGGCAAGGGAAAACAAAAGTTCCACAAAGCCCTAGATTCATGACCCATATTTGTAAGACTCCAGCAGAGACCTGCACCAACCCATAACTGAATAGAAGTATGCACTGCAGAGAGGCAATCCACACACCCACCTACCTCCAGTTCTTCTTCAGGCATTGGCAGTGGCCCAGTAAGAAAGTACTCCAAACCAGTTGGGACTTTTTTATGATTAGCAAACAGGAGGAGAACATTGCCATATGCTCCTTCTGCCTGCAAATGTTCTTCGAGGTAAGCCTTGTTCACATTATGATACTGGAGGCCAGACAACCCATATGAAAAAACATCAAGCAATCTGGTGGGAGGAGCACCTTAAAAAATGCCTGAATGTGTTGTGGTGGTGAACATTAGGAGAGCAGGGAAACATCAGCTACAACTGGTCAAATCACATTGGAAGATGAGGAAGGAGAAGGTGACATCTTCACACAAAGTAGCCTTGTTCCCAGCGTGTGCCAGAACCAAATGTCTCAGCCTTCTACAATGGCACAGGAAGACACAGTAGGATGGAGACATCATGGCATATGGTGACTGCATCACGATGCACATTGAGTCTGCCACCACCTATATCTCAAATGTTGCCTGCGTCAGTGGTCCCACAAAAGAAGAAAATCTAGGCTACAATTACAGGCATGTCTAGGAAAGAGGGGCTCTACAACCCCAACCACCCAATGGCACATTTGTACAATTGGAAGATGGCAAAAATGTTAGCGCTGGACCTCCTCCCTTATTCTGGAGAAGCACGTGAACCTGCAATTGACCAGGCATCTTGAGAGGCACGATCATTTACATCCTTCTCAAATGGGTTTCAGAACCCATCACAATACAGAATCGGCACTCCTTACTGTAACTGAATCTGCTCGGCAACTTCTAGATCAAGGTGGTCATGCTGCTATTATCCTCCTTGATGTTAGTGCAGCATTTGACACTGTCGATCATACTCTTCTCCTTGATGGACTTTCCAAGATAGGGTTAGGAGGTCCAGCCCTTGCCTGGCTCTCCTCCTTCCTCACGGGAAGATCCTTTCAAGTTTTGGATCGCTCTTTTTTGTCTGACGTCAGGTCTCTATCTTGTGGAGTCCCGCAGGGTTCATCTTTAAGCCCCACCTTGTTTAACATCTATCTGTCATCCTTGGCCACAGTAGTCGCTCCTTATAACCTCTCTATGGTCACTTATGCTGATGACACGCAATTGGTGGTTTCCCTCTCTAGTAGTAGGGACTCCCCCTCTGCAACCCTGGCCGACTGCATGAAAGATATTGGGGACTGGATGACCCTGTCGAAACTGAAATTTAATGACAGCAAATCAGAGGTAATGATTATAGGTAATGGCGCCCCTACCGCCCCTCTGGCTATGTACTCTGAGGATTTTAACAGCCTGCCTCCTCCAATAACACAAGTAAAAAGCCTCAACTTTCTGCTTGACCCACGCTTAACTATGGAGCCACAAGCTAAAAGAATCTCCTCGATCTGCTTCGGCTTAATTAGAAGTGTCAGGAAGATTCTTGGACTTCTGCCATTCGCTGCCAGAAGAATTCTTGTACAAGCCCTAGTTCTCTCCCACCTGGACTACGGGAACTCTCTATATCTTAGTTCTCCAGATTATGTAATAAAGAGGCTGCAGGTTACGCAGAACGCGGCAGCTAGACTTCTCATGAATACCCCAAAGCATCTTTCCACTAAACCAGCACTTGCAGCTCTTCATTGGCTCCCGATTAAGCAGCGCATTCAGTTTAAAGCTCTGTGTCTTGTTCACAGAGCCTTACAAAATAAGGGTCCCCTTTCCCTTAGAAAACAGATCTTTCTTTACTCGCCCCTTAGACCTCTTAGATCTCGTTCTTCTCGACAGGTTTACATCCCTTCGGTCAAGAGATCATGGGGAGGTAATTTGTTCTCCATCGGAGCTGCTCGGCTCTGGAATGCCCTGCCCTTTGAATGCCGTCAGGAATCCTCTGAACTTCTCTTTAGGAGGAAGTTGAAAACCATTCTCTTTCCCAGTTAATCTGCTTCCCCTGGCTCTTCCGACATTCATGGTGTACTTTAGCTCTGGGATGCCCCCGGGTAGCCATGCGCTCTACAAATCTATAAACTAAACTAAACTAAACAACAACTCCACCCTCAGAGGTACACTAATCTACAGACCACCCGGACCACGCCCCGCCTTCTGCGACACCATCGCCGACAGCATCAGCTCGCAAGCCCTCACCTCCACAGACTACATCATCCTCAGTGATTTCAACTTTCACTTAGAAAACCCACAAGACCACAACACTACCTCCCTCATAGACAACCTCACCAACCTCGGACTCAAACAACTGGTCACCGCACCCACCCACTCAGCAGGACACATGCCCAATGCAATTTTCACCTCAAGCCAACACATAGCCTACACCCACACCACCGAACTCCTCTGGACTGACCACCGCTGCGTCCACTTCTCCTTCACCAAACCCCCCACACACTACCATCAACACACCACACCCTACCACATGTGGGACAAGCTCCCCACAGAATGACTAAACTCCCAACTGGCCCATAACCCCCCCACACCAACGACCCCAACACAGGAGCACACAACCTCTCCAAATGGATCACTACCTGCGCAGACACACTAGCCCCCCCTCAGAAAACACATCGCCACCCGCAACATCAAGAACGCCCCATGGTTTACCCCTGAACTCCAAGACTCCAAGCGCAAATGCCGCCAAGCTGTGAAAATATGGAGACTAGAAGCTTCCACAACCAACTTCTCCACCCTCAAAACCACCATTCGCACCCATCACCAACTCATACGCACCGCCAAAAGAGATCACTACAAGACATGCCTTGACAACAACTCCCAAAACAGCAAAGAACTCTTCACCATCATCAATGAACTTGCCAAACCCAAAGCCTGCAACATAGACCCCACACACACACAGCCCCTATGTGACGCCCTCTCCAACCACTTCCTCCACAAAATCCTGGACATCCACAACAGCTTCATACCACACACACCCACCACACATACCCCTCACTCACCCAACACAACCCCCACTCAGGACCCCTCCACCACACTCTCCACATGGAACCCCACCACACACGAAGAAACCGAAAAAACCATGAACTCCATCCACTCCGGTTCCCCCTCCGACCCCTGTCTACAACAAAGCTAGCCCTACCATCGCCCCCAGACTCTACAACATAATCAACTCCTCCTTTGACTCCGCCACCTACCCTAACCCCTGGAAGCAAGCGGAAATCACCGCTCTCCCAAAAAAAAAACAAGCCGACCCGGAGATCCTCTCCAACTACCGCCCCATCTCCCTCCTCCCTTTCTCCACAAAGGTTGCAGAGAAATTAGTCAACACCCGCCTATCCCACTTCCTCGAAGCAAACAACACTCTTGACCCCTCACAATCTGGGTTCCGCAAGAACCACAGCACGGAAACCTCCGTCATCGCATGCACTGACGATAGTCGACAAAGGCGAGACCGTCGCACTCATCCTCCTAGACCTCTCCGCAGCCTTTGACACCGTCTGCCACCACACACTCCGCACACGCCTCCACAGCATAGGAATTCGCCACAAAGCCTTAAATGTAAAATGTAAAATGTAAATTAGCACTTGTATAGCGCACTACTCACCCGTTAGGTTCTCAAGGCGCTGTACTCATACCGCTATGGAACCCCTCCTGGCTTTTCCCTGTGAGGCGCCCACTCCTGAGCACCCCCAGGGTGAAGCCAGGCATCCAAGCGCTGTTGGGGCCGTTGTGGAGATTAAGCAAGCTATTGCCCAGAGTTGCAGAGTGGGACCCATGAATTAGATTAGGCACCGAGGCGAGAATTATCTGGTCAAGGGGAATTGAGCCCAAGACCTGCCGAAGTGGGACTTGAACCCTGGTCTTGAGCCAGATCTCTGCTTCAGGGTCTGCCGCTCTAACCATTGAGCCACACTTCTCCACTTAGACTGGCTCACCTCCTTCCTCACCGACCGGACCCTGAGAGTCCGCCTTCCTCCCTTCCACTCCAACACTACCAAGATCACCTGCGGAGTCCCCCAAGTGTCCTCCCTCAGCCCCACACTCTTCAACATCTACATGATCCCCCTAGCCAACATCCTCCGAGCACACGGAATCACTATCCTCTCCTATGCAGATGACACCAAATTATCCTCTCCCTCACCGCAACCCCACTACTGCCAAAACCAACCTACATGCCGCTCTCCTCGACATTGCCAACTGGATGACCACTAACCACCTCAATCTCAACTCAAACAAAACCGAGATCATCATCTTCAGCCCCAACAAAACCACATGGGACGACTCCTAGTGGCCCACCGCCCTAGGCCCCGCACCCAACCCCGCAACCCACGCACGCAACCACAGCATCATCCCCGACCCCTCCCTCTCCATGACACAGCAAATCAATGCACTAACCTCCTCCTGCTTCCACACACTCCGCACTCTAAAAAAATCCTTCAAATGGATTCCCCCAGAAACCAGAAAGACAGTCACCCACGCACTCATCAGCAGCAGACTGGACTACGGTAACGCCCTCTATGCCGGCACCACACTCAAACTCAAACGCAAACTCCAAAGAATCCAGAACACAGATGCACGCCTCGTACTTGGCCTCCCCCACCACAAACAAATCTCACCACACCTCAAATCCCTTCACTGGCTCCCCATAGACAAAATAATCACATTCAAGATCCTCATCCACGCACAGAAATCCCTCCACAACACCGGCCCAACCTACCTCAATGAAAGAGTTAACTTCCACACTCCCACACGCAACCTCCGATCAGCCGACCTCGCCCTAGCCACAGTCCCCCGCATCCAACGCACCACCACAGGATGCTGGTCTTTCTCCTACCTCACCCCCAAAACCTGGAACTCCCTCCCCACCGACCTTCGCAAAACCAAAGACCTACTGGTCTTCAGAAAGAACCTCAAGACATGGTTGTTCGATCAGTGACCCTCCCTGACCCCCGTTTCCCCTCCCCCAGTGCCTTGAGACCCTCACGGGTGAGTAGCGCACTCTACAAATGTTTTGATTGATTGATTGATTGATCCCTTTTGTGGGGGTAAAGCAAAAGTTATCTACAGGTCTTGGGCCTGGAGAAGGTTTTAAGCACGTTCGGCGGCATGCAACCCATAGCCATGTTCGCCATGCAGAAATCATACACAGCTGCAAACATCTTGGAGGAATTTAACCGCAAGTGTCTGTATTGCTTCAACCCAGAGGTCCCCGAATTGCATTTGTTGCCATCGACAATGGCAGTAACATAGTCAAGGCTGTGCCAGATGGGGGTCATTTCAGGGTCCTGTGTTTGGTGCACTGCATCAACCTGATTGTGCAAGACTTCTTAGAAAAGAAGACATAGTCAGCAACATACTTACCACCTGCAGACAAATCTATACTCATTTCAGCCATTCTTTTAAAGTCCAGAAACAGTTATGGATTATTCAGCATGGTAACAGCGTATGAGTTAAAGCCCTGATAGAGGAGTTGGCAACACATTGGAACTCAACCTATTCTAAGTTGCAACGTCTGTTTGAGCAGTACAGACAGATCAATGACCATGTCATTCTAAGAGGAGGGGATGCAATTGGGAAAGCTATGACCATGGAAGTAGACAAATTGGGCCCAGTCAAATGTTGCTCCCTTTTGAAGTTTTTACGAGGGAAGATAGCAAGGAGGACAGTGCAATTGGCCAAGCTATTCCGTTGTTGCATCTGCTACAGGACCAACTAAAGAAGGTGTCTGAAAGGTTCGCCCTCAGAGGTGTGAGCGAAAACCCACATGACTTGGTTGAGAGCCTAAGCTATCACTTGACTTGTAATGCAATGCTGCAAAATGGCATTATCTCGACCAAAAAGTAAATCTGTGCCACCCTACCTGATCCACCCTACAGAAAAATTATTTCCTCTTTTATAACTTTTTCTGAAGGGGATGTTTCAAAATACAAGGGATGGATTGTTGGTCAAGCCAGAGGAACTGAAAGAAGAATGGCTGCCACTTAGAATCTTACTCCGAGGTTCTGGGGTGCCGCCTTTAACTTCCAGAGAGAGCAGTCTTGTCTCACAGCAGCCTACACCAGCATCAAGAACACCAGCAACAACAGCATCAGAAGAATTGGACCCAAGCTCTGCATTGGCTTGGTTTCAAGTGGTACGTCTTAAGTCCAGTGTAGAGGCAGGGGCAAAAGAGGCTGAGCAAGTGATAGCACCAATAACACTTAAGGATGTTGCAGGAGTATCTGGATGACACAAAAGAGGTGTATGTTGATCAAAACCCATTGGTGTATTGGCATAGAAAGATGCGCCAATGGTCAGAGCTTAACAGACCAGCAATAAAGCATCTGTCTTGTCTTGTAGCCAGTGATTCGGCTGAACTGAGTGTTCAGTGCAGCTGGTGCAGTTGTAATAGTGAGATGGATAAGTCTCTCATTTCAAAATGTGGAGATATTAACCATGATCACATTGAACCAGCATTTTACACCACCTTATTACACTGTTCCCTAAATACCAAAGGAGGAGGAAGAGGATGATTGGTCAGAATCAAGTGTGTTAGCTAACCAACTTCTGGTTGAACCTCCTGAGTTTGAGGATGAACTCTAATTTCCAGACTGAGTGTGCTAGTGCCACCAGTGAACTTTTTATTTATTTCTTGTTGAAGTTCTTTCTTTGCAAAAAAATAAATAATTGCTAATGGAACATTATGTTTGATTCAGATGTATGCTGTCCCACCATTATGAGTCACATATTATTATAATATGGCTGGATTGGAGTTGGACCCGTGTGCAGTGAAGAAACCCCTACATTCCCTTCAGGACATTGGGGATTATGTCTCCAATCACCTAACTGTGCTGCCCCAGAAAATCATTGATTACAGACTGCCAGTACCAGTGCAAAATTCCAATGTGTTACTACTTGCTTCCAATGGAGCAGATCATGGTATGCTGAACCACATACTTGGATTGGTAGAGGTAAGTACTATCGCACCAATGTGTGGTGAAGTGATTGTGAGCGCTGATTGATGATGTATGTGGTGGTTGACAGTGGGGGAGGGAGTTCAACAAAATTGTAAACCCGATTCTTATGATTTGCAATGTTTGAGGGCTGATGAGTGATAATTTGTTCCTGAAAGTGATTGGTCTTTCGAACTTAGTGAAATGTACCTGCTGGGTCCACTCTTTTTTTCCTGGTTCAACAGACCAGACCAGATATTTAGTTACCAAACACAACTCTACACAAAATACTCCACATCTGTTTCTCTATTTGTTCTTCAACAGCAGTGCAATTGACCACACAGATCTACCTCGCTCTGTTTGGGACTAGGACTGAGTTCCTCAGAATCAGAAACAGGAGGATAGAAGGACTCATTGTAGCATTACCTCAACAGCTAGAAGAAGAAAGTTAAGAACTTCAAAGACATACCATGATGATGGCGAAGACTCTGGGCCTAGTGCTCACTTTGTGGACTGGAGAAAGGTGCATTGATTTGGGAAATGCTGTAGTCTGTGAGTTTGCTGCATTGCTGGCTCAAATATGAAAATCCTCTTTATGTTCTTGCTCTTCCTCTGAGTGTTCTTGGACCACTCTGACTTCAAGAAACCTTGCTTCCAATCAATTTGTCCTTCTCCTTTACTCTAGAATAGTTTTGTTTTCAATACGGAGGCCTTCTCTAAGTCATCCACGAAACAAATTGAACAAAATTGAACACTCAAGACTCCAGTCTACTTACCAGACAGGTTGAGTCAGGCACCCAAGAATGACAGACATTTCAAGAATGGAGATGCATTGTTCAATTTGGCAATACAGTATAATTTTCCTTTTAACAATCATACTTTTCAGAACTGGATGGGTTAACTTCAATAACCTATCATTTGTATTTTTCAGCCCTAGAAGACATAACATTTAGAGATATACTATTTTGGGGCTCTCTGGGGTAGAAGGACTGTTTGCAATGCATTTAAGTGAACTGTGTCATACTTATCCCTTCATCGTTTCCTTCCACAACAGATTGGTGATGGTGTGCTGCTTGGAACAAAAATTTGTATTGTCATGGTTTCTTATGCAGAGTGTTTGTTTTTGTCATGCTTTTCCTCAAATCACCTTTCCCACCCATTCACAGAGCCCCCCGACACTCTTCCCCTGGGCTGTGTGATTTATTGAGGTGTGACTTAATTTTACACCACAAATGGATCACAAATTTGCTGGGGTGGAAGTGGTGAAAGCAGCACCAAATCACTGCATGACTTTTATATTACCTGAGCAATATTCCACACCGGCACCATCAACATCATCATTAAGTGTGAGACACTGGCACCCTGTTGCACTGCTCCCCACTTTTTGCCTGGTTTCTGGGGGCAACTTGGACTGGAGTACACTGGGATCCTCTTGACCAGGCCCCCAGTGCCAATGTCCTTTCCCTAAAATTGCAAAGGTATTGATACAATTGGCAACACCTTTAGCTGGCACTATAAGTCCTTAGTAAATGGTACTTAGGCACCCAATGCATCTAAGGGCAGCCCCTGAGGGCAGCAGCACATTTTGTGCCACCCTCAAGGACCATGAATCCACATCTACCCAGCACTGCCATTGCAGACTGAGGCGGTCATTCTGACCTTGGCGGACGGCGGAGGCCGTCCGCCAAGGTACCGCCGTCGGAACACCGCACCGCGGTCGAAAGACCGCGGCGGTGATTCTGACATTTGCCCTGGGCTGGCGGGCGGCCGCCAAAAGGCCGCCCGCCAGCCCAGGGCAAATCAACCTTCCCACTAGGATGCCGGCTCAGAATTGAGCCGGCGGAGTGGGAAGGTGCGACGGGTGCAGTTGCACCCGTCGCGTATTTCAGTGTCTGCTGGGCAGACACTGAAATACTTTTTGGGGCCCCCAAGGGCCCCGCAGCACCCCCTACCGCCATCCTGTTCATGGCGGGAGAGCCGCCATGAACAAGATGGTGGTAGGGGGTGTCTGAATCCCCATGGCGGCGGAGCGCGCTCCCCCGCCATGGAGGATTCAGACGGGCAGCGGAAAGTCGGCGGTAGCCCGCCGGCTTTCCGCTTCTGGCCGCGGCTGTACCGCCACGGTCAGAATGCCCGGCGGAGCACCGCCAGCCTGTTGGCGGTGCTACCGCCGACCTCCGCCCTGGCGGTAATTACCGCCAGGGTGAGAATGAGGCCCTGAGTGCCCTGGTGCAATCCCAAAATGCAAACTTGTCATGACACACAGCCTGTTTGCCCTGTCCACTATAAACTGTGTGCAATATAGGTAAGTCACCCCTCTGGCAGGTCTTCTAGCCCTATGCAGGGTGCACTGTACTGTATGTGAAGGCATAGCTGCATGAGCAATATGCCCTTACTGTGTCCTTGCCAAACCTTGATCATAGTAAGTGAACAGAGCAGCCATTTTAAATGCATGTGCTGGATGCTCATCAGTACGAGTTTCCGAGCTAAATGATGGCTACTCTGAACCCTGGGTTGTTTGCAATCAAACAACTCTGAATGATAAATCCAAACTGGCACCAGTATTTGATTTATTACAAAATGTACCCAGGGGTCACCTTAAAGGTGCCCCCTGCAAAAGCTAACTACCCTGGCATAGTTGCAGGCCAGTCCAACCAGTCTGCCACCACCAGACAGGATCCTGTACCCCTGGGCAGGGGGCCTTTGCTTTCTGGGGCCCAGAACAAAGCCCTTCCCAAACAGAGGTCCTACCCTACCTCTCCCAGAAATGTGCACAGTCCTGCCTAAGAGCCTCAAGGGGCTTACTGGCCTTGAAACATGACCCCCAAGCATAACTCTAACAGTGGATGCCCTCCCCTATTGCAAACCCCCACTTTTGTTGGGAACAACGACAAGAAAACACATAAAGGACAGGAGGACTGGTTGCTTGCACCACCCCTAAACTGCTGCATGTGAGGTCACCTCTCCATTTCATTTTCCTACATCTTGCATGAAAGGAAAGTAGACAATCAGGTGTACGGAAGTGTCCTCTGTCACAGGAAGTGGTCACTTAGTGGGTGTAGCAACCCTAAGGTAAATGACCCATTGGTCACTACTTGGTACTCCCTAAAACTCCTACTCAATACAGCGTTTAGTGGGCATCTCTAGACCAAGAAATCAGTTTCTAAGGACACAAAAGGGCCAGCAACAATGAAAACCAAATGCTCGAGAACTGCAGACCTACTGCACAAAGAAAAGGCATCAAAACTTGCCTGCTGCACCCAGGACTCGACAATGGCCTCTGAGAGGTTCCTGATGGACTCTAGAAATCCCCAGGAGACCTCTACTCTTTGAAAATCGCCAAAGACCTCCCTCCAGGTTGAAGGCATCACTCTCCAGCAACAAGGCACCAACAAGCCAATGAAGTCCACTTCACTGACCGGCTGCTGACCAAGGAACCGGATGCCATAACCAGGCCACACTCCACTTGACAGACCATGAGGACAATCCCTGCCAGTGTTCTAAATTTTATGCCACTGCGCCCTCCATCGGATGAACCGTATCATTGCCCTGGGTAGTGGTCACCTAACATCAGACACCAAAAAGGACAGTCCACTCTGGACTTTAAAGGACTAGGAGGAAGCCCCAGTTGAGGGACTCCAGAAAAAACCAGGACCTCCCACCAAACTGCCCCTACAGACCTGCAAGTGACCCTCAAGGTGACCAACCTCCTGCATCCAACGGCATCTTTGCACATAGCTCCTGGCTCACCAGTTCGCTCTGCACCCAGCTGCGCTGTACCCTGTACCAAAGATCCAGCTGTGCTTTAAGGGTCCCCCACCACTTGCGACCTCAACACTCCAAGGGGGCCCACCGGATTTGCCTTTAAGTCCACCTGGGCAGTGTTCTTCCAACTGGTCCCCGCTGTGTCCTGGCACCAGCTCCAGAGACCTTTTCCTGTTGTTCCGCAGGAACCAGGAGCAACCCACTTCCTCCAGCTGGCCTATAGTGCCCATTGACGACCTCAACATACCTGCAAAAGGAGATATTGTTAAACACACTATTTTTACATTGATTCCTATGGTGAATAATTAAGCTCAAAAAGACTATTTCTGCTAATCTTCTAAAATGTATAACTTAAAAGGCACTTACCCTATTTTGATGATCTTGGTCTTAAAATCTTTATAACAATCTGAAGTATTTTTGTAACTTGGTCTCGAGTTATTCTTTTGAGTGTGTGCCTTGCTATATTGATACTGTGAGTACAACAAATGATTTGCACTTCTCCAAGACTAGCCTAACTTCTCAACCAAGCTACCATAAAAATTAGAGCATTAGGTGGTCTAGTTTTTACCCCTGTAAACCAATGTGTGGCTGTCCGGCCCTTCTGTACAGTGTTCCTAGCTTTGCACACTACATAGAGGGACAGTTTCATAAGGCCTGTTGTTTTGTGTGTGTGTAAACGCTTAAACTTGTCCAACCACTCTTTACTCTGAGCCCACTTCTCCTGACTCCATGATTTCATTTCCTAGGTTTAGTTTTTCAATACTAGCTCCCCAACGTTGCTCAGAAGAAGCAGATATAAGGTCTTCTTTATTGTGTGTCAAATTCTGTCATTGTTGTAGTCTAGTCTCAGCCTACTTAAATTTATAATGTAATATGATGACCCAGCAACTCTCTGTTTTCTTTCAATCTAGCTATCCATTATGCATAATCCAATGATTAATCGTGCAGTTGGAGTTTGCATGGGTGAGAGTGGCACATTCGTAAGCCTGCTACTTCTACTGCCTAACACCCCCTTTAGATGCCGTCTTCGAAAAACCCTGCAGCAAGAAGACTCCCTTGCTTCATCTATTCAAGTAAAAGAAGAACTATGTATTGGGGGTAACTTGTTTGGTTAATAATTAACTTCTACTAAAGACGATGTTGTCTTACTTGTCTATGAGTATCTAGTTTTTTGTAGGCAAAATAGGCAATGGCAATCATCCTCTAGTGGTCAATATAGTTTCAGAGGGTAATAGAGCAAGGGTATAAGCAAATGACATACACTTTTTTTAGCAGATTTAAAAAACAGGCTACACTAAAAGACAGCAGTGCAAACTAAAACACCAAAATAAGCATTTGAGGCATAAATCAAGTTAAATAATGTATCCCTTTTTATTTTAAACAAATACAAAAACCCACCCTTTTCACCCCCAAACAAATAGCCATATACCAATAAGTCAAACAAAAAGTCTAGTATGTACAGTTCTTGAAACATCCCGCCCCAACTCCCTACCCATCCTCACCTCCCACAGGTGCCCCTCCCAGCAAAACAAAAAATTAAAAAAAGAGTCTAAAGAGGGCGTTCTAGACACAGGTCCGGAGATCTTTGAGGCTTTCCTCTATGTATGCCACCCAGCAGTCCAGGCGCACAAGGTGCTGCAGGCCGTGGCTTTGGAAGATGTGATCCAACTGTGAAGGGGGGCAGCAGTGGTGGAATGGGGAGAGGCTGATGCCAGCTGGTGGGTGTGAGGGCAGAGCCGCTGGGAGGCTAGAGGCGCTGGCGACTGGTTGGTGGAGCTAGGGCCGGTGGCCATATTGACTGCTGCCTTGGCCTAATCCTCCTCATCCTCCTGAAAGGCCACCAGCAACCAATATTTATTGTGGATGCCATCCAGCCTCTGCTGCTGCAGCTGGGCTGCTATTTCCTGGTGAGTTGGATGATGTTGACCAGGAGTACCTATATCAGAAAAGAAAAAAGAAAATAACAAATTATAAACCATGCTCTGTGCAAAAAATAATTTTAAAAAGTAGATTGGCACAGTAGCGGTACACTGCTGGTTCTCTAGGGCAATTGGAATTTGATGTGGCTGATTATGATGAGTCATAGGGCCATTATTCTCCCTACACATGCCTCACTGTAGTTGACGAATATCAAAAGGGTAAAAATTTGAGCTGGCACGAAAAGTGTTATGGAAGCCATTAAATATGAATCAAATATACATAATGAAGTGCATGCCAAAAGGGATTTTTCAATTTTTTTTCGTGGATTGGACAAAACTTTTAAAAGAATAAAGGACTGAAATAGTAGAAGGTGACAGAGTGAGCACTGGGAGGGAAGGGGGAAATACCTTTCAAGTTTGCAATTCACTGACAACTTTGTAAATGCTGCATTAACTGAAGCAGATGCAAACTGCACAGAAAACACTAATGTACTGCTGTATTGAACCACACTGCAGTTACGTCAAAATAGCGTTGGTGACTAATGGGGAGGGAGGTTTGATGATGGGTAGAAGGATACATATCCGCCTTGCTTCAACTACAGTGAGTTAAGGGAGAACACAAGAAATTAAAGTACCCCCACTTTGAACCAAAGCTTTGATAACCATGCAAACCAACAAAGTAGGTGAACAGCAGACAACTCCCTCTCTACAACAGCTCCTTTATTTCTTAACTGCAAGCAATTATACATTCATCTTTTCATTCATCTATTCTATTCACCCTTTGATACTCACCATTTAAGCTTTATACTCTCTAGTCCAATCTTTCACCTTTCCAATGCAGCCACCCATATTAACCCACCCGTCCATCCATACACTCACCTATTTAATATTCACTCTTTCAAACACACTGCTTTCACTTACCCATTTACCCATGTATCGTTAGATACCATCGACTCATTCCTTAGCCAAGCATTGGCTTTTACCCATCCAACCTTCACCCACTGAGGCATCCTTTTACTTTTTCCAATCACCCTTTCACCCACCCATGCATCTCCTATCACTCACCTATGCATCTTTTCCTTTTACCCACACATCGTCTCACTCATATATCATTTCACCCATTCCTTCTTATAGCCATCCATCCTTTGTTCACTTTTGCATCAAGCCATAATTTATAGCATCTATTCATTATGAGCTCTCTTCTGCTGATTTGCAGAGAGAAGAGGCCATTAAGAACTCAACCCCCACTGCAGCTGCTATACCAGGGGCTTCTCAAGCAACGCCGTTGCAGTGAGTATATTAGTAACTGTCAATGAGCAAGAGCAATATAACTTACCAGTGATCATCCCTGCTACTGTCAGTTCCCCCCTCCGACCACTGCCACGTCCGGCACACTCGTGCTGCTGCTGGCCCCTGCAGAGGTGGTCGGTGCGGATGGCAAAAACATTACACATTTCGGTTCCAACAAAAAACAACCTCAATAGATCATTACAGTTCTGTCTTCCTCTATCTTTCACTTTAGGGATTTTGTTGGTTGTTAGAAAAGCCAGGTATACAAATCACCATGACCTTTTTGTATTGGAGGGACAGAGCTAAGTCACTAAGGTACAATAAAGTGGTATAATACTTTAGTCAATCCAGGATAACCTATGGTGAGGTCTTGGTTTGCAAATGCAATGGAAATGAGCAAGGCAAGGAAAACCTTCACAAAAAGGTCGAAAAGCTGACTTGGGCATGGAATCTTGTTAGTAGAGTACCTGTCCTAAAAATCTGTCCTCTTAGAATTAAGGGCCAGTCCACAACCTATATAAGGGGAAGCTACTAAAAAAGCACAAGAAAGCTAGTACAGACAGGAGGATGTCAGGTTCGGAAACATGAAAAATAGATAAATGCAGGGATAATAAGAATTTAATAAAGTTTACATAGAACACAAATAAGAACAATAAAGGTAGACAGGCTCAGTAAAACTAAAAGAAAAATTATTCGAAATGAGGAGAGGTGAAAATTAGGACAATAATAATAATAATGCAGGAAGACTTACTGAGGCCAGAAGATCCACCAGCATCCGCATTAGTGGTGGCACTAGCAACCTGTTCTCCTCCTGGACTGGCCGCCGATGTTGCCCTCTTCTTCCCCTTGGGTGATGAGATGAGAAATAAAGAAGATAAAAAAAAGTTTACCTCCCCCAAAAAATATTTTGACAAGCAGAGGCAAACACAGTAAAGTTGTACTTTTCTAAATCAGATTGCCTATTCTGATGAACTCAACTCAAGATGACCAATGACTTCTACTTTCCTAATTCCTGCACCTAAGCCCGACACCAAATTTCCTAAGCTACAGGTCACATTTACAAACGTTTGATGTAGTGCAGTGCCACAAGCCCTCTTGCAGAGCTGCCCTGTGTCAAAAGAAAAAGGCAGGAATGTGCCATATCTACAGCTATATGGCCCATTCCTGTCCTTTTCCCCTGCACTGGTGCACAATGGGATACCATGAGCGAATGCAGACACTCCTGCACCATGCTGCAAGGGTGCCTTCGTTGAGGGGATCATTGTTTTTGTGCAGGAAGGGACACCTTCCTGCATAAAAACAATTACAAGATGAGTTTTCCTTTTTCTATGGGTGCTGCAGAAAAAGGAAAGAACGAGGAGAAATAAAGGTATTTCCCTTCATTTTATCTCCCTTACGCCTCCCTGGGGGAGGCATAGGCTTTTGACGCATTCACAGGTGTACAAAACCTAGTAAATCTAGGAACACCCACTGTAAAACTCATGGCACGCCTCCCTCTTGCAGGGTGATTCAACGCAGTGACTTGTGCTGAGTTCACTCAGTCCACATTTACAAGACCATAAAGAGCCACACAGGGTGACCTTATGTGGCCAAATATGGCCCTGCAGTGTGCACCGCCGGACCATCACTAAATGTGACTTCCGGTGGCGCAAAGGGCATTGCAAATAAATATGGTCCTCTAGTTACAACTAAGTAACACAAACAATGCATTCATATTGAAACAATTGATTTTTGCTTCTCAACCACCTTTGATGGGGCGACTCAGCCTCCACTTTTTTCAATGCATAGATGCATACATACTATGATGATATCATACTAAACATCACAAGGAAGTTGCGATTGAGAGGGACTACACAAGCTGCATAAAGAAAGGCACAGACAAGGGAATGCTAACTCACTGATATTACTTATTATTGCAACCACTATCTTACAGTTAGGTACTGCTGTCTTGCCAGTTGGCTCAAACTGGATCAAATAATAAATAAACGCAGCCTTAATATACCTCTGAGTGTCAGTACTGCTATTAGAAAAGAGGTAGCATTGTGGAACACGCAAAATAAATAAATATTACTCACCGAGCCCTGACACCCCGATGCCCAGTAGGTCAAGCAGGTCCTGTTCATGGTCGATTATGTCCACCTAGAGGTGCATCAACTGCTGCTGGGTTTACTGGAATCCAGTGAGCCGACAAACCAACTGGCCCACCCTCTCCATAGTAGTCTATGCTCTAGAAGGTTATAACCAGTCACAGGCCTGCTGCCTGCATGGAGGGGAGGTGGCACTACAGAAAAAAGACAAGCACTGCCACCCCGTGGCAGTGCCAACACCCACAAGGTAAATGGCTAGCAGCAAGATCAGTACTGCTATCCCCTCTGCCGCCCTGTGCTCTGGCACTGGGTGAGAAAAAGAAAGGGGAAGAAACAACAAAGTATTCAAAAGTCACAAAAACACTTCAAACAAATGACAGAAACACAAAGACACACACTGATGAAATAAAGGAAAATGAGGGTAGATAATTTAGAAATTCGTGGGATGGTAAAGAATGAGTGGATTAAAAAGTTAGGCCCAGCACCATGCACAGAGACAGAGAAAACAAAATGGCCATGCCCATGCAAACTGCGTGGTGTCGATCGCACACGATATTTGAAATGCTAGAACGCAACTCTCGCTCCCAAACTTGAAAAACGTAGTGCAAACGGGCACACCAAGCAACTCTGCCCACTGGCGGAATTCCGCAGAGCTCTCAGAGTTTTTTTAAACCACTTCACGGAATTCCACATAGTGGGACTCCACGAGCTCTGACCACCCCTAGTTATGACTAATACGAGATGAGTCTACAGAACTAGTGATTTATATTACAAATATTTTTGACTGATTTTGACAAATATGAACAAAATATTCTGAAAAATTATAACTACATGTAAGTTTCATCTTATAACGTTTTATGCACATAGATCAAGGAGGGCATTTTAGGTTGGTCACAATACTTGTGGTCTCATTCTAATTCCATGAGTGGTAAAACAGGTAAATGTGATATGTCTTTCTAAGATGTAATTTGCCAGTTCATACCAAACATAGACCAGACACAATCAGGGTGAAAGCAGACATTGGTAGAACAATATAAATTATTATTTATAGGTATGTTGTTGCACACTTGTACACTTATATTCCAATTTACCCAACCACTTTAGAACAACATTTACAATTTTACAATTTGTGTGCAATCTCAGTATTTCATTTTTCATTAATATGAGCACTTTTGAAACAGCAATATAATCTCTGGGTGTCATGAGACTTCTAAATACACACATAACACATTCTAGATCATGGTATAATAACTTACCTTAAAGCAAATGTAGAAGATCATCCATGTAATATAAAACCAACAAAAAATGCTTGAAAAAGTAATGAGTAAGTTAATGGAAATGAACAGAAAATACATATGCATGTCTCAACATTTCAGAAACTGATTGGTTTCCCTCTTCTCTTTCCACTCTATGTAGATGAGCCTAAATTGTTGACATTCATCTCTTTCATGTCAGTGTTTGCATCATATAGATTCAGTAGCAGCTGATAAGCTTTGAAACTGGTGGGGTGCAAGCCTAAATCCTAACTTGGCTGTGCTAGCAAACCTGGGTGTCCCGATTAGGAGGGGCATGCCTCACCATAAGAATTTGCTTTCTAAAAATAGAGTTTAATGATGCATTTTCCAGCTCAAGCACATTCCACCAAGTCACAGCTGCTGACAATCATGAGAAGCATCTACCGGTGGCTCTGGTTTGTTTTGAGTGGGGAGGGGGTCTATGGTACTCTGAAAGTTGTTGTGAGGCCTGCCATGCCTGTAGATTGTCTGTTAAGCAATGACCTGGGGCATACTACCTGGAGGAAGAGATCAGGTCTCTCTTGGAAATGATTGCCTGAGTGGGCCTGTATGACCACATGGTCCATGGCTGTCCAGGAAGTCAGTCAAGACTGTCTGGAGTCTAGAGTAATGGCCCAGCCAGCTGCCTAGGAGAGAGGCAAGGGGCATGAGAAACCAATCCCCGAAGTTCCCGTGGTGGAGGTTGACAAGGTCCCTGAGGAGAAGGCCCCTGAGCCAACCAGGAAGGACATTGCCGCCATAGGTGACCTTGCTGAGCTTGCTGACTATCAAGTTAAGGGTGGGCCCACCAGGGAGGAATTTTGCAAAGTGAAGAGAGACTATCCCGCTCTTGAGGGCTTGAGGTAACAGGCCTCAGCCCATGCAGCAGGTAAAGCCTCTGGGGATCACATAATCTACTGAGAGAATGATCTCCTCTTAGCGAGCCTAAGGCCAGGCCAGTGGGAAGTCAGGGAAAAAGCTGAAAGTTCTCCTGATCCCAGTTCTCATCATTGGCACCCCCCTTTGAAAGGGTAGGCATCAATGTCATTGGTGCATTGAACCCCAAGACAGCCCTAGGCACCAGGTTCATCCTGGTCTTGATGGGCCATGCCACACACTACCCCTAGGCAATCCCTCAGAGGTTGGTGACTGCACCTGTGGTGACCAGAACTCTGATGAGGATCTTTACCTATGTGGGGTTACAGAAATAGTGCTTGACCAAGGCACTAATTTCATGTCTGCAAACATGAAGTCTATATGGGTGTTGCGTGTGTTGTAACTTATGAGTTCACTACACCCTATCTCCCCCCAATTCAATCGCCTAGTTGAAAGGTTCAACAAGATCTTTAAAGGCATGATTGCAGGCCTACCTGAGGCCATGTGATGTAAGTGGGACATCCTCTTGCAATCCCTTCTCTTTGCCTACTGGGAGGTGACACAGAAAGGAGTAGGGTTCCATCCCTTTGAACTCCTCCAAGGAAAACCCTGTTAGGGGAACTCTGAGTATTGTAAAGAAGGGGTAGGAAAATGCTCCCAGAACCACCCCCCCCACACAAGGATGTGGTCAGCTACATGTTGGCCCTCCGGAACCAGATGCACCACTTCTTGAAAAAGGTCAAGAGCAACCTCTAAGCCAGCCAAGAGGTAATGAAATACTAGCATGGCCAGAAGGCCACACTGGTGGAGTTTCAGCCTCACCAAAAAGTATAGGTCATGGAATCAGTGCGGCCCAGAGCACTCCAGGACAGATAGACTGGCCCACATGAGATCAAGGACCATAAGGAGGCGGCAATTTATTTAGTGGACCTACTGGCCATTTGGAACCTCCTAAAGGTGCTCCATGTCTCTAGACTCAAGCCTCACTTTGAGAGGTCTGAAGTGAGCATGGTCCTTGTGACAGATGGGGTTATGGAGGAGAGGGATCCTTTCCCTGACCTCTCTGCACAAGAAAACAGTGGGTCAGTTAAGGGTGTCAACCTCTTTGCCACCCTGACCCCAGAGCAGCAAGGCGGCTGTTACCATTTGCTAGGACAGTTTGCCTCACTGTTTTCTCTCAACCCCTGGTCTCACACATCTGTGTATACATGATGTTGACACAGGAGACAGTCCCACTGAAAAAAAAACAAAATGTACAAGTTGTCAGACAGGGTGAGAGTCAGCTTCTAGGAGGACGTCCTCAAGATGCTTCCCTTAGGGGTGATTGAGCCCTTTAGCGGTCCACCCCCGTGATGTTGGTACCAAAGGCCACCCCATTGGGCGACAAACCAGAACTCTGGTTCTGCATAGAGTATAGAGGCCTCAATTTCATCGCCAAGACTGATGCACACCCCATCCCCATAGCTGATGAGCTCACTGACAGGCTAGGCGCTGCCAAATTCCTTAGTACCTTTGACTTAACAACAGGTTACTGGCAGATCGCCTTGTCTAAGGATCAAAAGAGAGGTCAGCATTCTTAACCCCTGAGGGCCATTACGAATTCTGGGTGATGCCCTTTGGCTTGAAGAATGCCCCTGCTGCATTCCAACAGATGATTAACAGGGTTGTGGCTTGCAAGTAGGCTTTCTGTGCCACCTAAATAGACAACATTGCCGTCTACAGCGCCACCAGCGAGGAACACCTGCATCACCTCCAAGAGGGGCTTCCGGCCCTGCAACAGGCAGGACTGCCAATCATGGCCAGCAAGTGCCAGACTGGGCAGTGATTCTGTGGTGTATTTGGGAGACCTGGAAGGTGGCGGCAAGGTGTAGCTCCTCCAGGCCAAGATTGAAACCATCACGGCCTGGCATCCACCTAAAACCCAAACCAAAGTGAGTGCCTTCATAGGACTCACTGGCTACAACAGAAGATTTGTTTAGGGATATGGCACCATTGTTCCCCCCTTAACTGAACTGACTCCTAAGAAGCAGCCCAGATTGGGGATCTGGACAAAGACTTGTCAGAAAGCCTTTGATTCTCTCAAGGAAGCCAAGTGCACAATAGTGGTGCTCAGGGCCCCTGATTACTCCAAGGAATTAATCGTGCAGATGGACACTTCAGAGCATGGCATGGGACAGTCTTAGCACAGCTAAATGGGGAGGGCCTAGACCAACCAGTAGCCTTCATTAGCAGGAGGTTACTTTCAATGTAACAAAAGTAGAGTGCCATTGAAAGAGAAGCTTTTGCTGTGGTCTGGGCACTGAAGAAGCTGAGACCATACCTGTTTGGGATTCACTTTTAGGTTCAGAAAGACCGCAGTCCCCTCAAATGGTTATTTTTGACACATCCCAGGTACTGTGTATGAAAAGGATACAATCACTTATTCGTATACATTAAGACATATTTAAACCTTCAAAAGTGATATCTTTACTTGTGCATATTGGATTTTTGTTGATTTGGTCTTATTTTATTAAGATAAATATTATCTATTTTCCTAAACTGGTTTGGTGTACCTTTTGGGGGTGTTTTCACTGTGTTACTATGGGCCAGATGTAGCAAGGTCCGAATTTGCTATTCGGAAATTGCGAGTCGGTGCGACTCGCAATTTCCGAATCGCAAATTCGGATGCAGAACGGTGTCTCAGACACGTCTGCGACTCGCTACGGGGTCGCAAAGACCCACCTCATTAGTATTAATGAGGTGGGTCGCATTTTGCGACCCCATAGCGAGTCCCTGCACTCACAGGGATGGTGGCCTGCTGAAGTCAGCAGACCTCCATGTCTGTGACTGCTTTTTCAATAAAGCAGTTTTTTATTTTTATTTTGCAGCCCATTTTCCTTAAAGGAAAACGAGTTGCAAAATACAAAAAATAACGAAACCATTTGGTTTTGTTTATTCAGTGTAGGCAGTGGTCCATTGGACCACTGCCTGCTCTGAAAAAACCTTTTTGCCCACATTCACAAAGGGGAAGGGGTCCCATGGGGACCCCTTCCCTTTTGAGAATGAGTTACCACCAGTGTGACACTGGTGGTAACTGCGAATTGCTTTGCGACCACATTCGCGGTCACAAAGCAATTCTGCATTGCGATGCGAGTCGCAAATAGGAAGGGGACACCCCTTCCTATTTGCGAGTCGCATTCACAATTTGCGAGTCGGTACCGACTCGCAAATTGTGAATGTGCATCGCAGAAGGCTGTTTGCATGGCTTAAACTGCGATTTTGGCAGTTTGCACCATGCAAACGGCTTCCTACATCTGGCCCTATATGAGTTATAGCACAAGTACTTTACACATTGCCTCCTAAGCTAAGCCTGCCTGCTCTGTGCTATGCTACCAGAGGGTGAGCACAGGATAATTTAGGTTGTGTTGTGACTTACCCTGACTAGGATTGTGGTCCCTATTTGGACAGGGTGCATACCTCTGCAAACTAGATGCCCAATTTCTAACACCAACACAATCATTGACTTTGTTGTCCCATAACTAGCCAGTCAGTGCCTTACTGGAGTAATTAAGGTCATCAGCCCAGGACTGGTTAGAAAGCTTCTGCATGTCCCTAAATCTTTGGCATGTTAGACTTGCCAGCCTTTGGGTGATCTTCCCCCAACGTTTTGCCTGCTGCCGTCATTTTTCTGATCTCGTGTTTGCTGGTTTTAGGACTCTGCATGCTGTACCACCGCTGACCAGCACTAAAGTGCTTGTGCTCTTTCCCCTAAACATTGTAACATTTACTCCTACCCAACTGGCATATTTAATTTACCTATAAGTTCCTAGTAAAGCTCACAATATGTGCCCTGGGCCTGTGAAATTAAATGCTACTAGTGGGCCTGCAGTTTTGACTGTGCCACCCACAAACGTAGCCTCTAAACCATGTCTCAGGCCTGCCATTGCAAGGCCTGGGTATGCAGTTTCACTGCCACTTCGACTTGGCATTTACAACTACTTGCCAAGCCTTAATACACATAGGTCACCCATGGTAGCCCATGGGGCAAAGGCAGGTCATGTACTTATATGTTTTCCATGTCCTGGTAGTGAAAAACTGCCAAAGTCATCTTCCACTTGGACAGGGGGCACACTTCTGCCTATTAGAGAACCAATTTCTAACATTGGAGACAGAGGTGGGATCACAAGTGGAGCTGTTAACCAGCACAGACCAGACGTGGATTGCAGATAGGCGGTAAGGCACAGAGAGCATAAGTGCAGAAATGCATACTTTCTAAAAGTGGCATTTTTAAAAGAGTAATGTTAAATCCAACTTCACCAGTAAGCAGGATTTCTCACCACCATTCCAATAATACCAAACATGACAATGACACTCCTTTCAGATCAGAAATTACCACTTTAAAGTATATAAGGGAAGTTCCAATGGAGGCCTATGAGAGAAGCAGGCTTCGCAATAGTGGAAAACGACTTTGGAAGTTGGTCTTTGGTGCATCAGGCTATTGAGCATTCTGAGCACTGTCAGGATGACTATGTATGTGTGTTTAAAAGGCTTTTCCAAGTTGAAAGCAATTCATGGATTAAAAAGCCTCTGTGTCTAAAAGACTTCTCACATACTCATGAGTGTCCCTTCAAACAGCACCCTATGGCTGCACATGTGACGATCCCCAAGCGTTGGGACTGCAGGGAGATTATACACATACCATAGGCCTGCTCAAGAGCTTGAAGGTTTGTTGCAGGGATGAGAGCGGAGACTGCAGTAAAGTACACCTGACTTAATCTCTCTATACATGCAATGCATACTTAAAGAAAATGTTGCAGAGTGTCCTTTGTATTTTACAATGTTAGTCAGACTATCTTTGCATAGTTTGCATATTATTCAATCACAAATTACTTACTGAATCTGGTGCTTAATGGGACTTCATATTCATGAGGTGTGTACATACAGGAAAGAAAAATGCAGAAAGTGCCAGGGTAGACACTTTTACCAGTTCCTTTTATATTACTTCCTAAATTCAATAGTGATGGCCCCAGCCCACAAGAAAAACGCTCTTCCTTGAGGCATGACCAGTGCGACGCTGCTGGGTGGTGTCAGTGATTCCACACCACAATTGATGCAAGAGGATGGAGTGTGAATTCCCTTAATTAACATGTAGCCTCTGAACCTCAGAGATGAAGCCTGAAACGCCCAGGCTGACATTAGGTGCAAAACTTCGCCATGGAATTTCTGGGTCTTGCTGGGCTGATGACCTCACAGGCTCCAAATGAGTGAGATCATCAGCCCAGCAAAATGTGACTCAGGAGGCTGGTGCAAGCGCACCAGCACATGGAATCTGCCTGCCTAACACTGGCCTGGGACTGCTACCTGACCAACACTCAGAGCAATGATCAATTCAACAGACACACAGCCATGGTAGGCAGGCTATTGGCATCTGTTTTATAGGCACTACAGTACCTAGAAGCAAAATCGAGGCAGCAAACAGAGAAGGCACAGCCCCAGTACCCTAGGGAAAGAACCCTTCAATATAGATTGCTTTTCACAATAAAGAAGAACAAATGTCAATATGTACAATGATGATTTGCTTATCTTTAGAAAAATGTGATGAAACTTGTGTTAATGAATCTTTTCTTTAACTTTTCTATGATGGAGACATTAGGAATATTATACTATTGAAATAGTTTTTTACAACTGTGAGTAAAGGATCCTTTTTGCATGGTCAGCCTATTTGCTGCTGAATTTTATTGCTGATATTTATACTTTGCTCAATTGGGTACTGCTGTCCTGTGCTCAGTGTATGTGCTTTGATTCATAAAACATGTAGCAATTGATTATCCATGATTTGCCTATTTAAAACTCCTATAAAGCCATAGTGTATGGTGTAGAATCTGCACTCATGGCACAGAAAGTAAAATATCACCTGTGGACTGCTGCCCTTTTTGTGCTATCCACAAGCGTGAAAAGGAAAATATGGTGTCAGACCTACCATTGTAGCTTGATGACTGCAGTTTACGTCTGCAGGGTGACCCATTAAAATAACACCCCTGACAGTTAAAGATCTCCCTTTAAATATCAGTAAGTCATCCCATGTAGTCCTTGTAGGACACAAGGTAGGGTGAATAATATATAAATGTAGGACATGTAGAATATTAATGTTAACATGCCCTTAGAGTGACAAGGTACTAAAAGCTATTTTCACTGAGGAAGGCCTAGGTGACCTATATAGAAAATGTGACAGATTATAGTACTGATACTGAATTTTTAGAATGGGAGCAGATAGATAAATAATAGATATTAGGGAATATTACTTTCAGAAAATTACATTTTCCCTGGCTGAAGTTCCTGAAGGTTATTGTGTATTAACTCTCCAGCTTGACCCAACCTATACTTGGCTTGAATGTGGTGTTAATAAGAAGTGAAATTCCTCCCGGGAGCACATAACAGGTTGGCCTGAATGGGCAGGCTTGCCTCCTCCAAGCTCAATAGAATATGCAGGGTGGATTCTGCAGGCATTCTGTTGACATCTCAGTGTAATCCTGCCCCAAATGTCTGTTGAACTACATGTAACCCTATGGCGTATTTTAAAGTAAGAGAAGAAGATACCAGGATAATTCTTGGGTATCCTCTGTGTGGTTGCTGGAGGCCTTTGTCCTATTAAACTTCTGTCTCTGGGTGTGTTGTGGATACAGAACCTGCTACAAATAGATTTTAGTGTTTGAAGTTGGTGAACACTAGGATGACCATAACACATCCTCACTCACACCCTTAGTCTAAGAGCCCAAGTTTAGTGTAGTTGAAGACTGTCACCATCTTGGATACGCTCTGACACATTGGATTTTGGTCTTGTTTACAGTAAAGCAAACATAAACTATTGTAAAAGTAGGTATGCCAGGGCCTGGGAGCCTTAACTCCATTGGACAAAGAGGAACTAGGATTTTCTTAGGTTGACCCTCACCCACAGACTAATGAACATTACAAAGCTGGAGCCTTTATCATAACACTGCTGGCTTTGTGAAAGGATACCAGGTGGAATGAATCTGCTGTGTGGGGCAACTTTGACCTGCAAGAAGGATGTGAGGAGTTTGGACCTCCTTATACCTGAAAACCAAGGACAAAAATATCTCTGAGAATCATAAGGCTGATCCCCTACATGGCTATAGGAGCATAAAAAAGCTTCCTGTGAGGAATCCCAACTGATTATTTGCAACTGACGTCTGGAATGAACGTAGCTGCTTGACATGCTGAAATGCTCTTTGTGCTCCTCTTGAGATCCTGGAGACCTTTGAAATGTATCCCTGTCTTTTTTTGTTCACCAAATAAAGTTTGGGAACTTTTCAAAACATTTGCTCCAGAGATTCGAGGGGAGGAATAATAGTGAAAAGTATCCAACCAGCAGTCTACAGCATTGGATTGAATGTCACATTTGACCTGTGTGCAGAACAGTTTGCCTCAGAAAAATGATAAAGTCCTTTTAAGATTGAGACTTAGATTTTTTTTCAAACTTCCAGGGCTTTGTTGGTTTAACTGACCAGTGCTCCTTTGCAGTTGACCTGAAATTAGGTGTGGATCCCGATCTATCACAGCCATTCTTAGGGCATTTACCACTTAAATCATTAACAATTCATATATCAAGTTCTGCTTATTGGATTTATTTCATTTTGGTGTGATTTTGCCTAGTAAAATGTTCTCTCTTTTTATGGTCGAGCGCGCAGGAGCTCTGGACTATGTTGTAATCTCTATGTGGGCTTCTAACCACGCACATGTCACACCCGTCACTTTCATTCGTTCGTGGGCTTGCCTTTCAAAAGTCGATTGATTACATTTGTGAAAGGCGTACATACGTCATGCCTTTTCCGGTGTTTAGCCCTCCTCGAGCGCACCGGTAAACTACTGAAAACATAGAGGCTCTGTGTTTTCAGCTGGTTTCTGGACTACTTTATCTTTTTATTTCCTGCACAGTGCGATCTCACTGGGCGGAAGTCTAGCGCTTTGCATGACATTGACCCTGTTACATGAATAATTGCACGTTTGCTGGTTACATGGATGATTGCACTTTTGAAGATAACATGGATAATTGCACTTTTACTGATATGTTTCACTGGGAGCAAACTTCTGCTTCCTTTTCTGTGTCTCCTTCACACTCATTGGCTCGCACATGTGAAGCTGTTTTACTTTTTATTATGAGTTTATGTGACAAGAAAAATCTAGTTAGGACTTTACAACGCTAACAGCTCTAACGCAAGCAAACGCGAGACCCGTTGCATTGCAAATGCTTGATATAAATTGGAGTGGGATTTTTTATTGTGCCATGTTTTTCATGTTTTAACTATTGTGGTACTTTCTAAATGCTTTACACATTTTCTCTAAGGTAAACATGTATGTTGTATGCCACAATGACCAGAGTTTGAGCTCACGTTTAAGTTAGTGAAACTTTTGACTGAACCTAACAAGATAGTAACGTTACTACTTGTGATGGTCACCCTGACACTCAAAATAATAAACTCCTTCCTAACAACATCTATTTGAATCATTGTTTTAATTATTTAAGAAAGTTAACTATGCATGTGTCTGTAGTATTCGTGCCATGTTTAAGTTTAGTGTAATGTGTACAAAGCATAGCTCAAAAAAATGGAAAGGTGCTGATATTGTTTTAAATCTCAATGAAATAAATCTGTAGATAGTCTTTTAAGGTAAGAAATAATTTATTTCTCATCTATCTTCACAGTTACCATACATTGCCTAGGTACATGACGACTGCCACTACACAGCAGGGCACCATTGCCCACTTATGCTTTACTTGGATGAATACAATTGTAATTTACAGGTTAAATGTACAACGTCATTAAAAAAATTAGGCCATATGATGATATGCGGTACATGATTTATTGACAGTGCAATATGAGACATTGATTATTAATTGCTGGGTATGCCAATAAGCAAGCATATAAAAATTATCTATTATTAATAATCAAGTAGAAAAAAGAAAAGTAGAGAAATAAATCAAGAGCTTAATTACAATAAATACATTAGGTCAGTAAAGTAACTTCTCTTTTTTTAGTTTTTACATTTTGTAGAAATAGCTCCTATATGCGCATACTGCAGGGTAAATAAAGTTGTCAGCTAAAGAAGATACCGTTGTATGAAAAACAGAATGGAAAATTATCAAATAACTTTGTATACAAAAAGTAAAACTATAAAGAGCCACAAAAAATATAAAAATGCCACATTGAACGAGGCAATCGTACTCTACCCAAACCGGTAGTATGCTATATTAAAAGCCATATTCATACAGTAGTAACTGACAAAAAGGCATTGTGGACTTTTGTGCCCTCTGGGGACTTGGCACCATGTGTCATGAGTTCTTGGATTGTCATCCAGTTGTCCAAAATTTTCTTGTTCCGTTTTTTCATCATTTTTTTGTGACTGAGTTCAATAATGTTAATTTCCTTTTTGCCTTCACTGCCACTCTGTGGGCTTTCTTTCAGACATTCTAATCTGCTGCGCATCATAAACTCTCGCCGCCTCCTCTGCTCCTTTGCTCGCAACAAGTGTTGTTTTCTTTCTTCTTTGCTCCAGTAGCGGCCCATCTTCAGTTCGCTCATCGTGTCGTCATCCGTTGTCATTCCACTTCGCTCCTCCTTTATCTTTAGAGCGCGCTCTTTTAGCAATTTGTCTCTTACAGGTCTTTTTGTGATATATCGTGTCCCGTCGCTCCTCATTTTTACTTTCCATTCCATCCTGGGCTCTGTTAGCTTCTGGGGGTCTTTGCACACACTTACGAGGCTCAGCTGACTTTGAGCGTACTCCACTGCAGACTTCTGTTGGATTAGATGCATATAACTCTGATACTGTCTCGCATGTATAGGTATATTACCTTGTCTATATGCTGCACTGTGGTAAGGAGACAGATAGGGGATGTGCTCTGCACTTAGTGACTCGTGTTCTGTTCTTTTACTGCATTCAAAAACATTATCTCTCCTTTGGACAGCAATGCTCTGCTCTGTGATTTTGGTTTTGCTTGGTGTGGTCTCAATACTACAATGCCCAGAAGACAACTGATTTGACACTAGTGTGCTTCTCATATTTTTCCTGTTGGTAATGCTGATCATTCTCTGCAAAGAGCTGTCTGGCGATCGCTCGATGGTTAGTGGTGTACTGCGGCAGCTTTCTGCGGTGTTATAAGCACTAGAGCTGTCTTTGTCAGATTTCTCTGGCTGTTCCACACTGTTATCCACTGTATGTGTCTGCATGCCCCCAGCAGCCTTGCATTCGTCTTCATGAACTGACCAGATATTGCTATATTGATGACTTATCTTTTGAAGTCTATGAGCATGCATAATACTTTGGCACTCCAGTTCAATATTTCTAAGTTCCTCGTTAAGTGCTTCGAGCTCGTGTGCAACACCCTCTTTCTCACCTCTGCTACATTCTATTGTACTTCTTGAATAATACAGGTCATACTCTCCACGGTTTCTGATTTTGCATTTGAGCTCTAATAACTGACGAAACCTTTCGCATTCGTCATCCTGGTTTCCTGTAACATCAGAGTCAACCAGCTCTCTGGAAACAAAACGTTCATTGCACTGGAGTTCAGTGCTTCCTAAAGTGTCTTGGCTCTGCCCCGGATCTTGCTTGTCCTGCAAGCATGTATTGTTGGGCTCCTCAGGCGCGTTCTCCGGTTCTGAGCTCTCCTCATTGCGTAAACTCTCGTCTGTAGGTCCCACTCCACTGTCCTTCTCATGGTTGTTGGGTGAAGGTGTTGCAGTGTCTGTTGTGCCATCGTCTTCCTCTGTTTTCTTTGGCTAAGGGTCAAGAGACAACAAAAGTTAGGACAGATAAGGACATGCTGTTTATGGTGCAAGTTGCATGGCTGATTTAACATATATTAAAAGTCTTTAAACTAGCATGGTTGATTGAATGTAGTTTACAGCTATGAAATAATTTAATGCAGAACTTTTCACACAAAGAATATTCTTGTTCAGGACTTGACGCAAAGGTGCTTGTGTCTCGCCATGATGTAATTATGGGAGTGCCTCCTGTCTGGAAGAAAATATTCGGACTCTTCCTCAGCTTGAGTTTTATAGTACTAAATTCGTAGAAATGGCGTTGATAAATATTTGACATATGTCACAAAACGACAACTGATTGGTCAAGTGGGACCTTACTGTAACACAGAACCGACAGGGTACATAAAACGTAAGAAAAGTTCAATGGACAAAGTTTCATAAATATGCAACGGTCTGACTGAAAAGCCAGTTTTTTCAAGATATTTCAAGGAGATGCTCGTTTTTTCTAAGGTATTGTAAGTAAATGCAATAAACAGATTATAGTTTGAATATGGTTATTATAGTGATCCAGAAGGAGGACGCAAAATGACCATAATGTCAGGTGTGAATTATTTCGCAAAGCGAAGGATGAGAAATTGGATAACGCTTTCAGAGGTCTTTTCCAGAGATGTTTTTTTTTTCTTTAAAATAATCAGGGTCGGTGCTTCCTACAGACCCTTCTATAGCAGATGGCCCTACATTGTTGCTCTTTCATTGTAATATTGTTAAACTTGCACCATGGAAAACCAGAAGTGACAGTAAGTAGTTTCTGTTTTTATTTAGTAACTTTCATATACTGATATTTCGAATAATGAGGAGTCACTGCTCTGCAGGAACTGGTTGTAGAATTAGGCCAGGGTGTGGTATGCACAAATATTTCAAAGGATGGCCCTAGGGATGAGCGCAGGTATCATTGCTTTTGTCACTGAAGTGTTCTCAGGCACATGCTGGTTCCAGAGAGCCTTTGATTGGCAGATGCACAGTGGTCAGCGGAGGGGATAGTGGATGTATGTTAGAATATCGCTTGAAGAAATATCTTCTGACATAAACGTAATGAATATTGTTTATAAAATTAGTGTAACGTTGGGAGTTAATTTTATGTTATTAACTTCAACAGGACACTATTTTTGTAGAAAATATTTTTAAAATGATATTTAAGTCAAAAAATATTCTGACAGGTGATTCTGAATGAGGGCAGCAAATTGTTTCAGTACTCCGCTATGATGCCGTAGTAGATAATGCAAAAGTCTTTTAATTAGATGTGGGATATGTGGGGGACATTTGTAAGTATAAGGGTATGGCAACATGTGATCTCCATGGGGCATGGCTGCTCAGTAATTTAGCTGTTAGCTGTGGTTTTAGATTTGCTGTACAGCCTGCAGTCTATCTCTGAGCAAGCTACGAAAAGAGATTTAGATTAGTGCCAGTATAACAGCCCATGTGGCAATCTAAATGCGATCTTTAAAATGTAGTATTCAGTTCACGTAGTAATTTTTGCATGCCACATCAAGGGCAGTGGTTTAATCTGTGGTGTGAAAACAAAGGACCTTGCTGGATCTTTAGGAATTACACACACCACACAAGCACCAGCAATGCCTACACTCCAACCCTACAGCATGCGACACAGCAAACCCGTACATGACCACCTACTCGCATGCATGTTTCTCAACACATGATCACTAAGTAAACACACAATAGAAATATTGGGTCTTCTGAGCAGCGACGCACCCAGCATCCTTTTCATCAGAGAGACCTGGCTTAACCCGGCATCAGCTCTGACATCACTACAGCAATCCCAGTAGGCTACAAGGTTGCATCTGGACCATGAGCCACCTTTACCAACCTCATCACCAACTTTGTCACTTCGCTCACCATTGACTCATGAGCCTACATTCATCTAGGTGAACTCAAGTTTCACCTAGAAGACTGATGTTGCTCAAGCTTTCCAGGAGTGCTGTGAAGCGGGATAATTTCTGACTAACCCAGCTCATCACAGTACCACCACACACTGCAGGAACACAATGGACCTCATCTTAACCACAAGCAACAGCATCAAATACAACTTCACCACACAGCTCATATCCAGGACTCACTCCATCATCTACTTCCAAATCAACACACCTCAAGTCAATAGCCCTACCAGGTTCAGCACTCTAAGCCACAACTGGGCAAAATAACAGAAGCAGGCTTGCTTAACACCCTCAACACAGATCAGTCTAGCCCCACTGACAACCTTGACAAGGACATCAAAGACTTGAACAACTGGATCAGGAACTGCACAGACTCCCTCACACCCATCAACCCCAACAAGCAGTGTAGAGCAAACAAGCAGGTCAGTGGTACACAGAAGACCTCGGAGACAGTAAATGGAGAGCCAGTCATGACACCACTGACAGAACTGCTATGAAGGCTGCTCTAAGGCACTATCACCAACAAATTAGAGGCACTAAGAAAAAAGCACTAGTGGAAAGCTTTGAAGGAAGCTCCAACAGCTGCAAGGTGATCTTGATCATCAAGGATTTCACATCGCCCTCAGCCACTGTCAACAACATTACTGGCTCCCAACAACCTTTCCATCTTCTTCCACAGCAACATTGTGAACACCTACAGCAGCTTTACATCCCAACCCAAACCCAGAGAACTCATTGCTAACCTACCCACCACCAACCAAGACACCCACCTGACCGAATGGACAACCTTCACCAGAAAGAACACAGTGGCAATCGTGCAGACCATCTACTCAGGGGTCTGGATGGGCCCATGCTGACACCACATCTATAACAGGGAAACATTACCAATCAGTAACACCCTGACCCACGTCATCGACATCTCCATCATGTCTGCCACTTACCCAGATGAATGGAAACTTGCTGAAATCTACACCCTCCTCAAGAAGCCCACAGCTGACCCAAATCAACTGAGCAACTTTGGACCCATCTCCTTGCTCCCCTACCCAGCTAAAGTGATTGAGAAGGCCATTAGCAAGCACCTCACAACCCACCACGAACGTTACTATCTTCTAGACGACACATCGGACTCACCCATCTCAACATCAGAATTCAGAAAGAACCATAGCACCAAAACAGCACTCAATGCGGACACCAAAAACAATTAAAACATCCTGGACTGAGGATAAACAGTGGCCCTCTTCCTGCTTGACCTCTCTGTGGCCTTTGACACTGTCTCCCAGAGTGCCATTGTCTGAAGACTCTACAAGATTGGCATGTAAGCATCTGCTCTCAAATGGATCTGCTTCTTCCTCGTGGAGAGAACCCAAAGAAACAGGCTGCCACTCTTCATATCAGAAACCAAGAAACTGATATGCAGTGCCCCATAGAGACCGTCCCTTAGACCCACTTTTTTCAACATATATATGACACCGCTCGAAAACATCATCCAATAACAATCATCTCCTACGCCAATGACACCCAACTCATCCTCTTCCTGAGTAACAAGATGAACACCATCAGAACTAGTTTCACCAACTGCATGACCATGGTAGCAAATTGAATGCGAACCAACTGCCTGAAGCTCAACTCTGACAAGACAGAAGGACTGGTCTTTGGCACAAATACCTCCCCATGGGATTCTGTTTGGTGGCCATTGGAGTTATGACCAACACCCACAGACAACACAAGAAATCTAAGGAGTATCCTAGATGACAGGCTCAAGATAAGGGCTCAAGTCAAAGCAATGTGCACCTCCTGCTTCTACATTCTATGCATGCTGAGAAAGATCTTCAAATGTTTGCCTCAGAACACCAGACAGACCATCACAAAAGCACTCATCACCAGCAGAATGGAATACAGCAACACGCTCTACACCAAAATCTCTGAACAACTCCTGCCCAGACTGCAGAACATAGCTGCAAGACTCATACTCGAGTTCTCATGCCACACCCAGATCACACTGCACCACAGGAAGCTTCACTGGCTACCCATTCACAGAAACAGCCAATTCAAATGTCTCACTTGCACATACATAGCCCTACACAAACACAGGACCAGAATACCTGAACAGCCACATACACTTTCACTAACCTATCAGATACCCATGCTCTGCCAAACTCTCATTTGCACACCCTTCCCACATTCTCAAGAACAAAAGTGGAGATTGCTTATTCTCCTCCATCACACCCAGAAATGGAACAACTTCCCTCAACACATAAGAGCCTCTTTCTCACTTCATGAGTTCCACAAGAAGCTGAAGACCTGGTTTTTCATATAAGCACCTTGGGACCACACACCTACACACCTTTCCTGAGTGCCTGGATACCCTCCTGGGTGATTAGTGCACTATACAAATCAACATAACATAACATAGAAACACAGACCGATTTTCTAACCCAGTCATGTAGTACACTGCAAGACAGGTTGGGATTTGGAAAAAAATGTAAAGGAGAGAGGGCAGAAGAGACGGTCATGACTGTGAACAGGTCTGGGAAGGACGTCATGCCAGGGAGCAGGATAGTGAGGAGAGAAAACATTACTCACCTTGATATTGTCATGCACCTATCTAGTAGTTTAAATGGGTTGATTCCACCTCACTGAACTGACCCCAGTATCAATATTTCATCATTTCTAGTCCTGTATCTAATGAGATTGTGAAATGAGAAACTATGCAACTCTGGCAATAAATAAAATTATCTATCATTGGTTACACATAGCAGTAATTACACTCTTGTATACAGGATGGATTACAATTCCCAGTGTGCTTTTGTTACAAATTACTTTCTGGGAAACTGAGTCATTTTCAAGCAATGGGCTTTATTAAACACACGACAGTGTCCATTACTGATATAATTACCGGGGGGAGCATGAGATGGTAGCTTTATGGGAATAAGATGATTGACGGAGGGACCTGTGATTGGACTAGTAATATGCTTTTTTTTAAATCTGCTACATATAAACGTTACACAGATCCTACTAACTTGAAGAATTTCACAGGATGGCGATTGTACTGCATATCTATATCACCGTGATATTTATATCTCTAGGTGCCTTCTGTCCCCATCCATAATCCATATAATTTACTCTATATGCTAATCAGTTAAAGCAAGGTGGGCTAAGACATCTGATTACCTGTTTGATTATAATTACGGTTACAGGTTTCTCCCTCCCTATCTTCACTCAGCATCAACCTTGTTTAAGAATTTCTACATAGCCTGAGACCACTACTTAGTGTAAAATATATTTTCTGAAAATAGTACCTAACACCGCATGCCTAAACTTATGAAGGCCCAAGAGTGTGGTTATGCTGCCATAGGTTTCATAACCACTAGTCTTACTAGACCAACGAGTGGCTGACAAGGTGGTTCTGCGTGACATTTGAAGTGTATTCTCGAGCATACGGAATACATACTCTGTTCTCACATCGACTTGCACTGTCTCTGGTTCATTTAAGAGTTGATTTGCCGGCCCCAACAGAGAAGCACCTCATTATAGAGGTCGCTGATTACAGCGCAGCTCAGTTATTAGGAACTACAGATGCACATCCTTCCTATGTTAATTCTGTTATCCTTACCTGCGCCACCTCATTGGTTGTGTACGGCACCCCTTCGTCTTGTTGTTCTTCTAGCATTTCCATATTTAACTCCTCCAGATATTCGCTCCTTTCATCATCCAGCCACCCTTCATCCAGCTGCAAGGAATACATTATTAGTACATTGCATTACATGACATTAGTATTAACTCATGCTAATGGGAGGGAGGCCTAGATCGGCCGTGGCTGGCGAGGTTCTTTCATCATAATGATTCTTTTTTGAAAACATGCTTTTGTATTTTGCCTTACAGGGGGAAAAGAGGGATAATAAATTGGACCCTGGTGCCTTTTATCCTTTCATTAAACAAAACGATGGATTCTCTCGTAGCCCGCTGGATCTCGCGGCTCAGTACATTACTCCTTTTCAAAAATCCATAAAAGCGAAGCTCGATAATTCTGAAGCTGTCATGTCTATTACTCCGATACCAGGAGGGTTAAAAGAACTCGAGTGATGGTAATAGGTCCATATAACAACTGAACACCCTCCTGCAAGAGACCCAATCAGCGCTCACTCCATTTATCGTCTTTAGTGTTTCAGGTGGTGGTACCTGAAGCAACAAAGGGGAGCGGATGCACATAGGAGGAGACCGAAAAGCTTGAACCGAAAAAGCCTCTACAGCTTACTTGGTTTTGCATTAAACCTATGCATGTAAAACACTATTCGAGTAAAATAGAGTGCGTAGGATGAAAACTCATCTTAGGTTTTTCTAGGTTAAAGAACGCATGCATGGACAGACGGAATTATGCATTCTACAGTGACAATTCAGTCAGACAGAGGGAAACATCATCGGTATAAAGAGGTCTTTTGAGGTGGCTGAGACATATGTAAAGAGCCCGGGCCATGCTTTCTGCCAGTAAAAACCATGGCGGTCACAAGGCATGGCGGCCATGTGATCCTGCAATCCCCTCAATCTACAATACTGCATTTACAGTGAACAACTTTTCCAATACAACCAACTGTAAACATTTGAAGATCATCTGTGATGTACACAATGGCTGTAATGACTGCCAAATGCTTAGCAGGATACTCTCCTCTCTCTGGTATTTAAATACATAAAAGTGGATTCAAGGTAAGACGGGGTCGGGATAAAAGTACATTTTAAAAGTGGCCAGCACTTTGTGACAGAACGTAAATCCACCATGTAGGTGCTGTGGTCAAATCAACATTTAAATGTACATACATTCTCATCAACCTCTCCCTGACTACCAATAGGAATAGGCACACAAGCTACCAATAAATTGTTCCAAAACAGCTCTGCAAGTGCAACAAATAATCTAGTGTGACCCATAATTCAACACAGAAATGTACATCTGATGTAAAATATGTATTTGCGGGGTAAGACATGCTCTACTACAAGACGTTGGATAAAAGAGAGACCAATTTTTCCTTTTACTAACAAAAACAGAGCTAAATACTTTTTTTGTTCCAAGTGTCAGAATTTCTTTTTATTTCCATAATGGAACCTAAAACACTTA
The DNA here is from genome assembly GCF_031143425.1 of Pleurodeles waltl. Taxonomy (NCBI): domain Eukaryota; kingdom Metazoa; phylum Chordata; class Amphibia; order Caudata; family Salamandridae; genus Pleurodeles; species Pleurodeles waltl. Next base: position 526,473,602 of record NC_090442.1, read on the forward strand.
AATCATACGTATTCTTTGATTTTTCTTTAATGCTCTTTAGCATGCATCAATACAACCAGAAGAGCTTGGCAAACTCGTTTAAAAAACATCTGTTCATACAACCCTCCATGGTTTTGACTATCAAGCTCCCCCGGCCTGATATAATTTTTCAATTTGCAAACCAGAGATGTGCAATTTGCAATGAGATTGCAAATGGGAATGTATTTTGCGATGCAACCCATGTGCCAATAGGTCGTATCGAAAATTGTTCACTCCCAAGAGGAGCAAAGCTGAATTAATATGAAGTAGGCAAGTCGCAATGCGTTACCCCATATGATTGGCTAAGAATGCAGGGATGGGAAGGAACAGCAGATATGCATTTCTGCATTTACGTTTCAAAACAGGATTTTTTTTTTAAAGCAAACTTTATCAATATAGGGGCTGCTGCTTTTATAAAAAAAATGTTTACATTGGAAGCACCATGGGAGGAGCTGTCAACGGTCCCCTAGGCCACAGTCCACTCTCCTCAAGGCCCACTGGAGCAGTGAATCATTTACCAACTGAGAGTCTGTAACTGGTCAACGGTTTGTGACTGCAATAGTGAACACAAACTATTGTTACATTTTGTCCTAAATAGGAGAGGTACACATCTTTAATGCCCCACCCTATTCGCAATCTATAATTGATAGCATAAGCCCTCTTAGGAGTTTGAAAAACTTCCAACTTGTACAAAAGCTATAATAAATCATAACAACAAGTTTTGGGGTAGCAAATCCTTTATTTTTGGGGATCACGCGCTTCACAACTCCTTTGTACATGAGCCTTCTAAATGATAACTTCAGAGTATAGTGAGAGAGGAAGATATTTTTTTAAAGCTTCGTTTCTTCAACTCTGAACTTGTTTAACGGAGATCTATTCTTGGGATGCAGCAGTGGCGGTCTGTCCTTTAGGGCAGAGGGCCCTCCGCCCCCCCCCCCCCCACCTTTTGCCCCCCATGAAGAGCGTCTGTCAGGCTGAAAAAAGGTCAGCCTGACAGACACTCTTCATGTTCAGGTCAGGCAGCCAGGAGCAGACATGTGCGATTTGCGCAGACTCCTGGCTGCCTGAGCTGAACTTTTCTGGGTTGAGATCAAGCTCCTATGGGCGTGACTTCCTCTGCCCAGCAAAGGTGCCTAAAGGCCCTCCCCTGGGTGACGAGGAAAGCGTCACCAATGGACACTCTCCCTGGGCGCTTCAGTTTAAGCCCTGAAGTGCCATGGGCGAGTGTCAATCAGTGACACTTCGTCACAGAGTGGGGTGGAGTCAGCAGTCTCACTGACCCCCATCCCACTCTGTGACGAGGCTGGAACTGCTGCCTTCCCTCATTGGCTGACCTAAGGTCAGCCAATGAGGGAAGGCAGCAGTCCCAACCCTCCTGGGACCTGGAGGCCAAAGGTAGGTGTGTGTGTATGTGTGTGATGTTTCAAATTGGATGTTTGGTGCGTGCGTGAATGTTTGAATGGTATGAATGTTGTTAATGGATGTGCGTGCGTGTGTGAAAGAATGAGTGTGTGTGATGTTTTAAAATGAATGTTTGGTGCATGCGTGCATGTTTGAATGGTATGAGTGTTGTTAATGGATGTGCGTGCGTGTCTGTGTGTGAAAGAATGAGTGTGTGTGTGTGTGCCCCGCCCGCCCCCTCCCTCCTAAAGCTGCCGGCCGCCACTGGGATGCAGTGCGCCTTTGCTAATTAAAAACACTAGCTCAACCCTCAGAAAGGTCTTGTGGACCACATACTGCACCTTAAACTTCACATATTACCACTGCAGCAATCAGTACAAGCTTGATACACTTGAGACATCTGTTGGCACTTTTTGTTTTCAGTACAGCTGAAACTATAAGTCTAACCAGTATGCTGCATTGTAGCGCTAGCAACATCTTTCACTAATCTCCTGCACTAGAGAACAAGCTAGTGTAATCAGTGGACAGTCTGCCATCCAGGAATCCGCATACCATCATAACAGAACCTACATTTTAACAGAATACAGCAGTATTACTGAGAAATCCTTCTATTTTACCTACTTCCCAGTATTCACACAAGCGTTGGCAAAGCGGACAGGACTCACCTTTGGGACCTGTTTGCTTTGATAATGCCTTTTGGTCATGCTGTAAAGCATTGGCAAGACGGTGAGAAACATTTCCAAAAAGACAAGCAAAATCAAGGAAAAAAGATGAGATGATGATGTATGCCTGTGTGAGACAACAACTAGGAGCAGATATTTGGTGGTAGCAGAGGGTAGAAGCACAGAAGCTGGAAAACGCATCCATTTTCAAAGAGTGCTTAAGCAAAATACAACGTTTTCTAAAAGTGTGCAGTAAGCAGTGAAAGGATAGAATCCAACCAATCAGGGATACACTATAGGGGATATGCTCCAGGGGATGGATAAACATACGATGATCAAGAAGCAAGCAAATTAGAGTGACAAAGAAATGGACTGGCTTTAGTCTCCTGTAGGTATTTAGTAAGTCCACAACAGGACTTTTTGAAAGCACACAGCATCCGCTGTTTGGTAGGCTCGACCTCAAAATGAAGAATTCCTTCCTTGCATGGATATGCAATTCTTTTCACTGTTGGTAGAGTTGTATTTTGTATGAATTGTGATTAACACTTCTAATTTATTTTAATTAATTATTTCATTGCATAATAAAAGGTAACATTTATGCTAGTTCTAAACTTAATGTTTTTGACACTGAGAAAAGTGAGATCAGCCAGCAGATGTCATGTTAAAGCCACATAGGGCTTAAGTACAGTTATCAGTATTGCCTTATTGATGAGGAAAATCAATTATCAAATGACACCCTATTTTTATGCTGGTGCACTGATTTAAAAGGATTGACAACTAGCATTTAGTACAAATTAAAGGTTGTGATCATAAGTTAATTATACTGTGGTTCAGTGCTCCACTGTATGTATAGTTGCCTATTGGATTTGGGAAATGTTTGAACCTTGAAAGAAGGGGAAAACATTAAATACGTGACAGAACGTGTAAATAGTTTTGATGGGTCTGTTCATCTCTTTGACATACGTAAAGCTCAACAAAGAACACTTGAGCTATCAATCATTCTCTTACAGTAAGTCAGTCAATATAGGATTACACAGATAAGCATGTCTGCTTTACTGAATGACAAGAGATCAAAAATAAATGATGTATAAAACAACACCCGAAATCAACAAATGAGAAATGTTTTCATAAAAAAGTAAATGCCTCTTTTGTAGAGACAAAAATAATATGAGGGATAGTTTTGTGGATGCTCACGCATTTGATTTCTAATACATACACCGTAAACTTTAATTATTGGCCTTTTGGTAATCATTTTAGTTGATTCCGAAATGTACACAAACCCTTGGCCAACAAGATAAACGCTTAGGGTACATCTGCATGTAACAGCACGTGGTTGAAACCTTTAAAAAATAGGGTTCTACATCAGACACTCTAAAATCAATTTACAGATGATGTGAAAGCAATGTTGTTACTGTAATCTCAGTTAATAGCCTTAATTGTAGATGAAAGCTAGCATTTTACTTTGGCAGGTAGAGTAATATTATTCGAAAAAGATATGTCATCAAGCACCTGGAAGTGAGTGCTGCCTGTGCAAGCATTGATGTAGAAAAATATTAAAGAATATGCCTCATTGCAGAGTATGGGTGATGGCAGGGTCTAGTTAAGAGACAAGATTTGCAGCATGTGAAAGAATGGACGGCTTTAGTATGAGCAGGGGCAAGCCTGGTTGTCACCATGGAGTAGGTCATTTTGAAGCTATTCTCCAGTTTCTTCAGATAATGAAAGTGGAAAAATGCTTCTTTATGCTTTTAAAATTTCCACTGCTGAATCTATTGCTGCTGTGCCAACAACCAATAATTTCCATGTTTAGCCTAGAAGCAGTAGTGTATTGCCCGTTGGAAATGGGGGTAGTGAAATGATTCAGATTAGCAATAGAAACATTGTTGAGGATGGTCCAAGATGACAGCGTATTTTCTTTCAGTTTTATACAGTGCAAACTTGACTCAAAGGTATTGGAGCACTTAACATGAGCACCAGTTGCATTATACAAGGACACATTCATTTTATGAGGACAAAGAGAGAATAAGTGATTTGCCCAGAATCACAGGATGTTGAGCTGACGTCGAGACTTGAACCTGGTACCTCAGTTCCAAAGTTGGCAGCTTTTGTCGTTAAGCCACATTCACTCCTGTTGCAATCATATACCAGGAGATTACGGTACAGAAGAAGATCATTGAAAGAAATGTTGCAAGTGACTAAAAACACTATGCAGGAAAAAGGGAGGGAGAGCAATATCCAGGCATTGATTGGTTATTACGGAACAAGGGAGTAGGAGGTTTTAGAAGACAATTGTGAGATGCAGTAGATTAGTTTCCTTATGACACTACCAGGAATAAGCAAGATGTTTTAGATCTTAGTTTGGTCCTAGGATGCAGCAGCGAAGAATTATGATTTGCTTTGCTGAAGGATTATGGTAGGTAGGCCTGTTGTGACTGGGGCACCAAGACTCTAGACTGAATCGAGGACATGGGGTGGAACGTTCAGTGCAATGTTGGAAGTGACAGTGTTTAGGACAAACAAATCACTAAGAAGGTCTCTAGCAACTTTCAACGTAGCATTGTCACTTCCTGACTTTGTTTGCTCACATTTTGACCTTCACCTATTTTGTTTCCCGACTGTTGCCTGCTCTAAGGTCATAATTAATGGTTGTGTTTTGGCTTTGTTTCAATTTGCCTTATTCCTTTTATCCACTTTAATCCCAGGATTGCTAGAGGCATGGGCTGCTAGCGTCTGTTACATCAGTTTCCTCGTACATTGATGCTTTGGTTTGCAGCAGACAGCCATTCGAAAGCAGGTTCGCACATCCTGGGATATCCACTTAATAAACATGCATTTATGTCCATTTATAATGTTAAAGATATCTGTGCTTCATTTGCATTTTAGTGTGTGCCTAAAGTACTTGGGAACGCCAGTCTGTGGAGCATCTCTTGTGGACGATCTGAAACGAGTTGTACTATTCTTCTGTCCCTTTAGTGTTTAGTTCTTCTTCTAATATTTCACTGTCTACTAGCAGAACGACATGCTGGTGAACAGAAAGGATGTCATCAGGCTCTGCCCGAAACACTTGCGAAATCTGACAGACACCAATAAATCCAACATCAACCCTCCGCATAAAAACATGTCCGGAAATGATAATGTTGGAATTTTTCAGAATAAATTTAATCTTAGTATCTTGGCAGTGAGGTCGGTGGATATAATGTCAAGGGTTTCGCCACCATTGACTCTTCCTGATCACAGATTTTTTTCTTTCCAGGTGAAAAGCTGGGGCCAGATGGTAGCATCATCATCCTCACCTTCATCCCTATTAGGATGGTGTGCAATTGTTGCAGATTGAACAGCAGCTCATCATCCCTGAAACAGATATTTCTAACATCTGCAATCTAAAGTAAACTCCTGTAATGTACCATAAAAAGTCCTTCTCCTGCGTGTGGTGGGAAATCTGTGGTGAAAGACTGCGACATGCCAACCTTGGCGTTATCCACATTTTTGAAGACCTTTTTTCAATAAATGAATGTTTCCTCTTTTGCATGGGCCATTGGTCATGCCCCCATGCAAAAGAGTGCATGACCCCTTTGGGTTGTGCCAGCTGTACATGTGCTGTGCTCTGGCATGATCTGTAGTACAGATAGAGACATGCAAGCATCTGTGGCTCCTTCTGCTAAAGTGCCTCTGGGGTCCAAAAAGAGGGCACATGTGCCTTTTGCAGCCCTGGAGCTCTTTTAATAATACACCCCCAGGTAGCTAGCCTGCAATGGGTTGCAGCCAGTATTAATGATCCAAAGTATAAGTGCAGTTGCAGCTATGCATATGGATAAAAGATACAACCCACCATGTACAGAATGGGGAATGAACATGCTCGTTTGTCTACTCTACTTGACTCAACATTGGCACTACATTTATTATGTCCAAAATATGATAGCCATAGTTAAAATGTGAATGATATGTATATACATAATTTTGCTGGTGGAACTTGTGGCTGTCAAATGACTAAGCGTCTGGATTTTATGGCTTCATCTATTCACCAACTGAAATAAATATTTACATTGCATGAATCTGCTACTACCATTCTGCCCCCTTAGCTGTAGCTAATGTTGCTCCTCAAAGTGTGAGGTCAATATGTATCCTCAACACCTTCCTCTTCCACAACTTATCCAGAATCTTTGCGTTTTTGTTTGGAGTCAGATCATAGTGGCATGAGGAACTTGCATCCGCACTATTTGCATTGGTGGTTTTGGCTAGTACTTGATTTCTCACTTGCCACTACTTTATCTCAAATACTCTTAAAGCCTTGGACTAACCAGTACCTGCTCTTCTCTCACTGGATACCGTGGTGTTACATCATTGCAATTGAGGGTGTGCAAAATCATACAGAGAATGTGCAAAGCCCTTAATTGCAGCATGTATACCGTATGAGCTTAGTCCAAGTTATCACTGTCTGGAACTAATTACAGTTGTTTTATCTGCTTTCCAGGATCAGAAGCTGAGACGTGAAGCAGAGAGAGAAGGGGGAGGCGGTTGTTTATTTGCCTGTGATGGGTGAGAGCAGGCAAAGGGTTGCAAATGGCCAGAATGTCTGCCAGCTGTCAGATGTTAACATATGTTAACTGTTCCATTCCAATATTATGTGCCTTTGGGAACACACAAACACTAATTTCTCCACAGCTAAAGTTATGTTATAAATTAAATTTGTTATTTATGGTTAGCCCCCCAAACCATACCTCGCACAACACCCAAGTAAACCATAACTCTCACGCCAAATGCAATGCTTACCTATGTGACCAATGCAATAATTACTTAAATGGTACAGATCAGATTACTTATCACAATAGCAAAAACACCAACAATTATATAATTTATTGTTTGAGTATTTTTTATAACATAATAATGCTCAGCTGTGAGGTGTTGTTGCTTATTGGTATACATTTTGAGAGGTCATAAACATTGCATTGTGTGTGTGAGCTTCAATGGATATTGTTATAGTTATGATTTGTAAGGCTAACCATAATTGGGGAATTACAGTGGTTTTTAGGTTTTAACTTGTACCATAAATGTGCTGTAACTGTGTTTTTAATTAGATTTCAGAGTTTATTTAAGTATACATTAAGGTTTATAACTAAATCCAACCATAACTTTCCCTTTAATTGGGCCTTTTCCTATAATTCCGTTTTTTAAATGATACTTTTAACCAGTGTGGTTTGCCAACTCCAGTGTGCATGGCTTGGGCCTTATGCAACGGGAGTTTGCTGCAGGATCTGCCCTTCAGGCTAGCTACCACATGGAGCCAACTCCTGCTGCACATGATGACCTTCAGCTATGTACAGTTGGATTAGTTGCATGGCCTGGCCTTTGCCCAGGCCCTGTGCTCAACTCACCATGATTGGTCAAACCAAGCTGAGCACAGCTTTGACCCATGTGGGGGTCGCTCCACCCAATCCACCATGGCAACCAAACAGACCTGGTTATAACTTTGATCTACACATCCGAAGTACGCTGCAAAGCCTGGCCTTGATCCATGTCCTGTGCTTAACCCAACACAGGTGGCCTTGAAGGACCAATCAGTTAACAGAGACGAATTCTGATTGAATTTTATTGGTGGTTCTCAACAGAACTGTTTTTCTGTTTTTGTTTTAACTTTTGATTCCGTTTTTTCTGACGTTGTGTTTGTTGTATTTTTTCTGAATTCCTTGTGACTGCGGTGGCAAATAACCACTTTGAAATGTCGATTAATGGAGTTTTTGTAGCTTCTCATTTCTAATCCTCGGATTCTTGTTCACTTCAGATATTGGATTTGTGCTCTACGAAATAAAATAAAATAAAATATGCTGCAGGTTGGATTGTTCTCTCCCATTCCTGAAGCCAGCACCTCTTCTGAAACATTGCCCATTCAGCATCCTGGCTTGATAGTGATTGATTGTTTCAGTTCTTCCAGGAACTCGACATGCTCTGTGCATGTTTTGACTTCTTTACTCATATAAGGCCAGAACTAGAGTTTGCTAGGGGTGAGGTGCACTGAAACATTTTTTTAATGTACAGATAACGTTGTTGATTCATGTATAAAACGAATTTGTTCATTGTTAAACATATCAATATGATTATATAATCATTAAAACACTACCTCAAACATTTTTATAGGGGACTCATTGGGTTATAATATTTTAAGCCATAACTGGCCCAAAGATTGATTACTACATGTAATTTTTATAAGGCTGTGGAAAAAACTTTAATGAAACTCAAAAACATTCAAAGAGCAACGGTAAGGGCATAATCATCAATTCCAAGATGTATACACATACCACCAACCTTGCAAAGTGGTTTACCAAAAAACAAAATTCAGTGGTTTAACTACTATTTACTATGACTATGCTTACCATTGTTAGGTGTGAAAACATTATCTATTCAGACCCAGAAAATGTCTATCCATTATTCACTTCCTACTGACTTGTATAGCTGGCAAGATGACACCGGGAACTGAATTCATACCACTGACATTATATCTGACTGTCAGTTTATGAGCTTGAATCTAAACAGTTCCAATTGAGTTGTACATCCTTCAAAGGTAGATACATTGGTGAACCCCTTGGGTGCCCGGGACGTAATGGTTACGTCCTCGGGTGCCGACGATGTAACCATTATGTCCTGCACCTGGGACATGGGGGGGGAGCGCTAGCGCTCCCCATTTGAATCCCATTCCCCTCCCCTGGGCAGGGATGGAAAGGGAACTGCTTCCCCTTCCACCCTCGATCGCAGGCTGACCTCATCAGAGGTTGCCCCCATCATACTGGAAGCTCTGCTTCCTGCGCGACCGAGGAGAAACAGATTAGTTTCTTCTCAGTACGGGGGTTGGGGGCGGTCAGAGAGGCATCCTTTTGTCCAAAGTCTCTCTGAGCATTTCTACAGCACGAAATGCCCACTAGACACCAGGGACTTTGTTGTTTGAATCGCTCTCCATGGGGGGCATTTATTACTTGCCCATTTCTGCCCCCTTTGGGGGCACATCGGCCTACACTAAAAAGGCCCATGTGCCCCCAAGAGGCGGGTGGGCGGGGGCAGGAACCTCTAGACCTCAGGGATTATTTACTTTTGGTTTTTTTTACTAGAGGGGAGCGGCCCATTAGGCAAGGGTCGCTCCCCTGTGGGGCAATTTTATTTTAGGCCATTTCTGCCTACCCTGGGGGCATATCAGCCTATTTTTATTAGACCAATCTGCCCCTAAGGGAGGCAGAAACCACTAGACACCAGGGATTTCTTTTTGTGACAATTTCACGCAAGGGGAGTGACCCACTAGGCAAGAGTCGCTCCCTTGGGGGGCAATATCATTTAAGGCCATTTCTGTCCCCCTTGGGGGCAGATCAGCCTACTTTTATTAGGCCAATCTGCCCCCAAGGGTGGCAGAAACCACTAGACACCAGGAAATTTGGTTTATGTTTTACAGATGGGGAGCGACCCATTTGGCAAGGGTCGCTCCCCTGTGGGGACAATTTTCTTTTAGGCCATTTCTGCCCCCTTAGGGGCATATCGGCCTATTTCGATTAGGCCCATCTGCACCCAAGGGGGGCAGAAACCACTTAGGCACTAGGGATTGGTGTGTGTGTGTGTCTTTTGTTTGGGGGGGGGCAGCCCCTTGGGTAAGGGTTGCTCCCCATGAGGGCACATTACTGTTGACATCAGCTTATTTCTGTAAGGCCTATCTGCCCCCAAGAGAGGCAGAAAGCCCACTAGACACCAGGGAAGATTCTTTTTAAAAAAAAGAGGGTGGGGCTATGGCCACACCCTCACCCCAAATAAATGGGGACAAAGTTGTTCTGCCCACCGGTGGGCAGATAGGGCAATTACCCCCAAACCACTCACTGGGGGGCAGAAAGCCTACTAGATGCCAGGGAATTAAAAAAAATAGTGGGGTGGTGGCTACCAACCAGTATGGGCATGGTTATGCCCTCACCCCACCCACTGAAGGGGGTAACAGTGTTTCAGCTCTCCCCCCCGAACACTAAAAGATCTTATCCCAATGGCAAGCAAGAGGACATTTGATTATTTGGTGTTTTGATTTTACATTTGGGCCACGAGAGCTTCGCTAACTCTCAAAATCGTCCCACTTGGAATGGTGAGGGTTGCACTTTTTTGGACTTTGGGACGCTGCCATCTAGAAAATCTACGAGACCTAGACACATCTGAAAAATAAAAATCTCGGTGATTCCAGGGTGGTATGCTTCACGTGCACCCGCACTATTTTCTTACCCACAATGTCCTGCAAACCTCCAACTTTGCTTGAAATCCCACATTTTCTCCACATTTTTGTGATGGAGGCTTCCGGAATCTGCAGGAATCCACAAAATTCCTATCAGCCAGCATTGTTGCATCTATACTGATACAAATTCTGTCCCACTTGTCAGCTTAACAACGTTTATTTTCCCAAACTGCCATTTTGGATCTGCTTTGGTTCCCCCTCAATTTCAACATATTTTTGGCTCTTCCCTGTCACAGGCATTTGGCCCACCTACACAAGTGAGGTATCATTTTTATTGGGAGACCGAGGGGAATGTTGGGTGCTATGAAATTTGTGCTGGTGTGGTGATGCCACACAGAAATGTGGGGAAAACTAGATTTATTTTATCTAAATTTGAGGTTTTCTGAGGATTCTGTTTAAGAAAACAGTGGGGGATCCATATAATTCACACATCCCTGGACTCCCTCTTGTGTCTAATTTTCAGAAATTTCTGGGTTTGGTACGTTTCCCTAGATGGCTGCTGAGCCCAGGACCAAAAACGCAGGTGGAAGGAATTTTGTGGCTCCTCTCAGATTCCAGAACTTTACAGCACCGAAATGTGAGGGAAAAGTGATTTTTAGACACATTTTGAGGTTTGCAAAGAATTCAGGGTGCCAGAACATGGTGAGTGCCCCATAAGTCACCCCATCATAAACTCCCATAGGAGTCTAGTTTTCGAAAAAAATGCACATGTTTGGTAGGGTTCCCTAGGTGCCAGCTGAGATGGAAGCCAAATCCACCTCTAGGCACATTGCAAAAAAAATGGTCACTTTTCTTGGGAAAATGTGATGTGTCTATGTTGCGTTTCCTGTCAAGGGCACTAGGCCTACCCACACAAGTGAGGTACCATTTTCATCGGAAAACTATGGGAAAATACAGAATACAAGAACAAGTGATATTGTCCCTTGTCTTTCTCTACATTTTTTCCTTCCAAATGTAGGACAGTGTGTAAAGAAGAAGTCTTTTGATAAATGCCCTGTAATTCACATGCTAGTATGGGGACCCCAGAATTTAGAGATGTGCAAATAACCACTGTTTCTCAGCACTTTATCTTGTGTGAAACACAAAGGTTTCCTTGATACCTAATTTTAACTCTTTATATTTCACCAAATGTATTGCTGTATACCCGGTATACAATGAAAGCCCATTGTAAGATGCAGCGTATTTATTGACTCTGGGTACCTAGAGTTCTTGATTAACCTACAAGCCCTATATATCCCCACAACCAGAAGAGTCCTGCAGATGTAACAGTATGTTGCTTTTAAAAATCTGTCATAGCTGGAAAAAGTTATAGAAGAAAACGTGGACAGAAATGGCTCTTTTTTTACCTCAATTTCAATATTTTTTGTTTTAGCTGTTATTTTCCATAGGAAAACTTTGAAGGATCTACACAAAAGACCCCTTGTGGAATTCAGAATTTTGTTTGCTTTTCAGAAATGTTTAGCTGTCCGGGATCCAGCACTGGTTTCACATCTATTGCTGTCACTAATTGGAAGGATTTTGAAAAAATGGGGCAAACCAGGACCCTCGGACCTGGGTAAGTGAATAATATAACAGAAAAATGTTTTGGTCCCTCCGAGGGAAGGATATGACTTAACTTCCACGACAGTGGTTGAACCATAAAGAACTTTCTGTAATGATGAAGATTGTGAGTAATATATCACATTTATTAGAAACTTAAATTCCACAAATTCCACAATTTAAAGTAAAGTAGTCAAGGTGCTCCTGTATAACAGTGCAGTGTGAGTGAATTATGTGTTAGTATAAGTGTTGCAGTGCTATTTACATGAAAACTAAAACCAAACTGTGGTTAAAAGCATGAGGTCTCAGATTAGCACCAATAACAATAGGTACTGTAAGCCTGCTGAATTTTTCAAAAGCCAATCCACATTTTCAAATACAATGTCAATGTTTCAACCCCAAAAAAAGACATTAATTCAGGCGGGTCATCATCAGGACAGAATATTGAAACAGGAAGCACCCCTATTTGATAGCAATCAGACACATCCTGGTCATCTTAACGCTAAAACTTTGCCAATCGGTCTTCCATTTCATGTAGCCCTAGTGTGTTATCAATAATACCACTTTCTTACTTTACCATCTAATGGCTTGAGGAAGGTCATAAATCATTCCATGAAAATGAGCAAATTGTATAAAGGTCCTTTTTAAAACATGTTGGGAGGGTCCTATGTTAAAATTAACGATCTGCAGTCCTGATTTAATCAGGATAAATGCTTTGACTCGTAATAAAGCAGCACAGTGAATCCGTGGAATTTAAGTTTCCAATAAATGTGATATATTACTCACAAACTTCATCAGCACAACCACTGTCGTGGAAGTTAATTCATATCCTTCCCCCAAAAGGACCAAAACATTTTTCTGTTGCATTATTTACTAGAAGGAGGCTAAAAGCACAAAAATTGTAAAGATGGGGTCTGTCCCAGTAAAATGCCAAAACTGTGTTGAAAAATGTTGTTTACTGATTCAAGTCTGCCTGTTCCTGAAAGCTGGCAAGATGGTGATTTTAGGCTCACATTTCGTTGATGCCATTTTCAGGAAAAAATCACATGCTTTCTTCTACAGCACTTTTTTCCCAAGTTTAGCTGTATTTTGGTGAATTTCCTGGTCTTCTCCAAGGAAACTCACAAACTCTGGGTACATCTAGAATCCCTAGAATGTTGAAAAAAAAGTTGCAAATTTGGTGCGAGTAGCATATGTGGACAAAAAGTTATGAGGGCCTAAGCGCGAACTACCCCAAATAGCCAAAAAAAGCCTTGGCACCTGAGGGGGAAAAGGCCTGGCAGCAAAGGGGTTAATGTAACATAATATTTAGAGTCGTTAAAGATGGTAAAACTACAATATTAAGCACCAGACAATGCCCAGACTAAACAGTTTCAGAGCAGTGGCAGGCTATTCACCATGTCGACAGGCAAGTTTTAAAAAAACGCAGCCTGAAATATTGTCCCGAAATTGAGCTTATTCTCCCACTCAGGAAACAGATCGATAGTATTACCACTAGGATTACCTTTTTAGTTTAGGTTTGAACTTTACAAAGAACCTAACGGTGTTAACGATTCAGCTGCTGATTATGACAATACACTTTTAATAAAATCCTTTTCAGTTGAAGCATTGTAGACATGTATCTCAAATTTTCTTAACCTAGGAGCACTATGTGATCACCTACTAATCAGAAATCTGTACAAAACTGAGCAATCTGAGCATGCCCATAATTTAATAGGATCTTGAAATGTGGGAACTCAGAAAACCTGTAAAAGAGTCACAGCCCTTTCAGTGACCATCGTGAAATGTTTTTTAATCAAGGTGCACAGTATGATCCTTCCCATGGCTCACAACATCCTGCTTCCACCATCACTAGTAAATATCACCCAATCAGAATGTCTTGCACCCTCTCTTCAATATACGACCAAAATCATTTAGGAGAGAACCAGACTTTCGTGATGGTCAGATCAGGACTGCTCATTTTTCTAAACACTATCTCATCCATATAGAGTTACTAACACATTGTAATGGGGAAATGTAACAAAATCTGAAGCAGCAGCAAGCGAGAATGTATGTCAGAGCACCTAAATAAATAAACAAATAAATATGATAAGAGGACTGAGCACTATATTATGATTACTCCAAAATTTGTGTTTTTCACTTTTAATGACTCGTTCATGGACGAGTGAGCAGCATACTCTTGCAGCCCCACCTTACTGTGGGTTGTCTGGAATATACACAGCTATGCATCATCAAAGTCCTGCAGTACGCGATGCTTAGAGTGGCCTTGTTTTTGAAAGTCCATCTATGTAGCACATCTGGGCCTGTATTATGTAATGGGTGCACTTTCCCTGTTTTCCAGATGCAAACAGGGACAGTGCACCCTGTTACAATTAATGTGCTGCCCCCAGGGCACCTGCAAAGTTGCAACTGCCCTGGGATCAGCACATTTAGTGAACTATGCAACAGCTGCTTAGAAGCCACTCTGTGTTTCACAAAGCAGGTGGCAGGTGGTTGCATGTTAAAGAGGGGACAGAATCACCTGGCAGGCAAATGCAATGAGTGACTGAACCCACCTGCAGGGGTGGGTGTCTGGGGGTCCATGAGACCCCCTTTCGCCACTCATCAAGGCTGTCTTTAGAAGACACAATGACAGTGCACCTTCTTTTTGTGGCACACCAACAGTGGGCCTCCTACTGGCCTGTTTGCCTCTGCAACCCATCTATAATAGGGCGCAGGTGCAGAGGTCAAGTGATTCCCTCATTTGTGTGGGGCTACACCTCCAGGCAGACAAGAAAACACCCTTTTAAGACAGTGCTTCATCCTTACAAGATAGTGCTAGCGCATGTGCCACAGAGCTATCATCATTACAGAATGAGCTGCACAAGCGTTTGCAGCCCATTCTGTAAGACCACAGTGTCCCGGAGGTGCACAAAGTGGGCTCACATGCCTGTTGAGACCCCAGGACACAATGCTTAATACTGCCCTGTAATATCCACTGCTGCTACCATATTGAGTATCCTAATATTAGAGTTCAGGCATGCAACTCTTGATTCAGAAAAAGCTTTTCATGTGATTATCAGTAAAAACATTTACCCTGAGATTTATCATCAAGCCCTTAACACTGTGCCTTGTGCCATGGTCTGTATCATGCATTATTCCGATAGCATCTTTCAAGAATGTCACACGGTTTCTTTTCTTCTGACTTTGGTCACATGATGCTCCATAATTGAAAAATAAGTTAGGGCCTGATTTAGATATTGGTGGACGGGTTACTCCATCACAATGGTGACAGATATCCGATCTGCCGAAATCTAAATTCCATTGGACCAGTGTTTAATTTGTACTGGTGGTTTCCGGTGCTTAGCAAAGGCACTTATTGAACAGGCTTTTGAATTTTTCTCCCCTATGTGATTGGCCCAGTAATTATTAAAAATATATGTACCTACCTGTCCTCTCTTCCTCCTTCAGTTCATATACCTGTTCTGCAACTCACAGGCATTGTCTGCATTTCATGGTGGGGTCAGAACACTTTCAGTTTACTGTGTTCCCCTTTTTCTGGCCGTGGATTAAAGTGGCCTGAGGTGGATTTAGAACCACGATACGTGGTACTTGGGGCAGAGCAGCGCTTTGAGCACCAGTACTTATTATCCTACAAATTAAACACTGCATAGGACATAACGGGGTTTAGATTTCGACAGATGGGATATCCATCACTGTTGTGACTAAGTAACCCGTTCGCTAATGTCTAAATCAGGCCCTCAGTTTTTAAGAAACCTTCAAAACTATTTGTGATAATGCCCATTCCTACAGTTAGATCGAGTTCATACTCAGTAACTACACAAGCCTCAAAATACAAAGAATGACAAGTGTGTTGAAACAAGATTGTCTCAATCTTTGCGCCACATAAATTCCAACAAAATGTCACAGCAACATAACACTGCCAACGTGATGCAATATTATCGAGAGAGAGCATGGCCTCTTCCTTTATCGCAGTGAAGGGTTGATTCAGTATGGCGCTGAATTACATTTCCTCTCTGTAATTTACAGGGAACACGTGCCTGCCAAATCTGTTAGATAGTGAATCAATAGTATGTATGATAAATGGCAATAAAAGCAATTTTTACTTCAGCTGTTGACAGACTGAGATAAGTGACAATGTAATGTCCCTTTCTGCAGTTTGCCTGAACATAAACACGGATATAAAAAGAAGTACAAATAGTGCTTGTCTTCCACTATTGCCCTTCCTTTACTTTGATGACCAGGATGACATCTCCCTCAGAGGAGATATAAAAAACTCTCTTTGTTCCGGAACCATTTCTGCCGAAGACAGATATTTCTGTCACACAACTTTAAAAGAAAATCTCACGTGAAATGACTAGGACATCCTGTTTGACAAGACACATTGATAGTTCGTGTGCTGTGTTTAGAGTCGGTCGTGACCAGTGTTTTACAAAGAGAATGCCTAGCACTGTACTTCATACTTCAAGTACTAATGCAGTTTGAAGACGTAAAGTATTTTTGCTATTTCTATGACTGCGATTAAACCAATACACCCACTGTATTTTAGACACAACCGATATGTGGCTGGTTAGCGTTCTCTGTCAGCATATGTGTCTGTGATCTGGCCTCAGTTCAACGCTGTATTTATATTTCACCCGGATGGCCTCCTTTCTGTTTATTTTTCTGTCTGCTTGAAAGGTTGCCTGTCTGCTCACCTATTTCTGAGGTTTTCTTTTTTTTCTCTTTCTCTCTCTCTCAAAGTTACCCTTTCGATCGCTCTGACTGTTGGGGATCTATTGTTTTGCCGCTGGTCTATTTTCAAGCATCTGTTCTCCCTAGAGCAGATGGTGTCGAGTTTGAGCATTTACGAATCTACTGCTCATGAATACCTGTCACAGACCAGCTAGAAGACTTTGGTTGTGCTAAATAAATTTGTTTTTATGGGACAGGTTTAATAAATCCACAGCACTGACGTCTCTGTTGTAATTGGTGCAGTACAAAGATTTTGAAGCTGGAGGCAAAGTGGTATTTTGCCCTTGTCACTTTTTTGACGAACACTGCCCTTATGAACACAGAGTACATTTCTGTTCACCAAGTACAAATGGTGAGGCGAGAAGGTTGTCTTCAAAGACTGCTCAAAGGAAGTATCAAATGTTACAGAGTGTAGAAACAGCATTTGTTAGTGTCATCACAGTATTTGATGCGTGTCACCCGTGTGGCAGCCTGCACTGCATAAGGATGTGAGATGAGGCATAGGCAATGTGTGAGACTTTCATTTATCACTGATTTTTAGCAAACCTTTAGCATAATGCAGGTTTCAGGGTTGAACAGGGGGCTGTAAAGCTACACTTAAGAAACTAAAAGGTAAAAGTTTTTTTTGTTTTTTTTTAAATCAAAGTCCTGCTTACCACCAAATAGCTAGGAAAAGCTTGGTCTGCAGAGGAAATACTGGGAGGCTTAAGCAGGATAGGTTATTTATCAGATACTGGATGGCACTAAATTGCCTCTTTCGCCCAACAACATTCTTCCATTTATTTGATTTATTTTAGATTTTTAAAGAGCACATACATGACCCGAGGGTATCAGAGCACTGCTAACACAAATCATGAATAAAACATAAAAGTGCTGCTTACTTAGAATATGTACAGGTAAGAGTTACTAATACAGAGATACTTAGTAAAATGTATAGATGTTACTTTCTTATGCTATGAACAGGTGACATAAGGAAGTGTAACCCTTAGACCTTGACCATACATATATAAGAGTAATTGCATTGTGGGTCATAGTGTTAGATTTTGTTTGTCTGAGAGTGGTCAGGTGCTGGTCAGTGATGAAGAACTAAGGACTTTTTCAAGCAGAATTGCTTTCACATTCCTCTTGAAGAAGTATTTGGAGGGGTTACTTCTTATTTCTGGTGGGAGTTCCAGATTTGTTATAGATTTTAGAAAAATGATTAATACGTGATCTTTCTTTCTTGTATCTGGGCAGTTCCAGAAGCATCAAGTAAGTACTGCACAGACTGAGTGTTGACATCCAACTTCATCAAGATTTGGGCTATAAACCTTGGCAAAGACTTTGAGAGCCCATTAAGGATCTTCTGTTAGATCACTTCCAAGACCAATGCCAAACTCCACTACTTCTATCTCATACACAATATCAATGATTTCCAAGAATACTTATCAGTACCCTTATGCAATAGTAACTAGACTAATGCAATGACATTCTGTTTCCTCTAATCTGTTCTCTTGTCAAAATACTTAACTTTGACACTAGAGTCTTGTTCAACCTGTTCCATTCCACATCCACATCATCTTAACGGTCCCAGGAGAACTGGCCCATATCTCACAATAGAATATGATACTGACAAAAATGTCTTTCTCTGTCCACACCACGTCTCAACACCTAAATGCCATCAATGCAGGAGTGGCTTGTGGTGCTTTGCAGGGGGTGGGGCGGCGCGCGGGGGGATTAATGAAAAAATACAGTTACCTTCACTGGCCGTTGCCGCCACCACTACCACCATCTCTCCTCTACTGCAGGCTGCAGGCACAGGCTCCCAGCCTGCCCTACAGCCAATCCTGAGGCTGCGACCAGCATAAGGGTTGGATGGGAGTGCCCAGCCAGGGCGCTCTCAGGCAGACTGGGCACCTGTGCCTGCTCTCTCCAGCCTGGCAACACAGTGCCAGGCTGGAGAGAGCACAGTGTGCATGTGTGTTTGGTCGGCCTGAGATGGCTGGCCAAACACACATGCGCAATGAGGGGGAATGCTGTGCACTCCCCCTCAGTGCTTGTCACAGCCAGTGCACCAGGCATAAAGCTTTAAACTTGATTCTTGCATCAACAGGTAACCAGTGAAGCCTTCTTAAAGCCTTCTTAACTGGTTCTCGGCTTGGAAGTTTAAGCAGTAGTCTGGCTGCCGTATTTTGGACCGTCTGAAGTTTTCTCAAGACATATTTTGAAGAGCCTAAGAACAGTGAATTTCTATAATCTAGTTGGGAGACCACTAATGATTGAATCACCTTTTTTTGGACTTTTCTGGAATGAGAGCCAATATTTTCTGAATTTTTCAGTGCAGCCCAGAGCAAGTTGCTGCACGTTTATTTGCCTTGACTTCCATGGATAAAGACTGGTCCAGCCACATTCCCAGACTCTTTATTGTGGTGCTGAGGACTGGGGGGTGATCCATACATCTGGGCCAATTGATTATGGGTCAAAGGGGGCTATTGTTCCCCACAAACATTAACTTTTTCTTCTCCCCGTTTATTCCAGTCTGCCCCTTTCTGCAAACAGAGCCCAAAAAGGTGATTTTCCAAGTTAGAGCTATTTACAAAAGAGACCACCAGTTGGGCATCATCTGCATATGAGACTAAGGATAGCCCCAATTCTTGTACGATGTTGGTAACTGGATGCATATAGATGTTAAACATGGTGGGACTCAGAGAAGAGCCCTGTGGGACTCCACACTGAGAAGGTATTATATCTGAAAAATACATATTTTCCATTACTTAGAAAGTTCTATTTTCGAAAAAGGAAGACTGCCACCCCAGGGCTTTGTCTTGGATCCCCACTTCTTTGAGCCTTCCTACCATGGTTCTATGTTCAACAGTGACAAATGCAGCACTTAGATCTAAAAAAAGAAAGGCTGCAGAGCCTCCTTGATCGAGTAAGGTTTTAAGCTCCTTGTCACTACTAAGAGTGCTGATTCTGTGCTGTGTTGAGCACATAAACCAATTTGAGTGGGGTGTAGCATGCGGTTGTCTTCTAAAAAGCCTGACAGCGTATGGTTCACATGCTTTTCCAGCAATTTCCCTATCCTTGGTAAAAGGGAAATAGGTCAATTGTTGCCTGGTATGGATGGATCAAGATGAGCCTTCTTCAACAGAGGTCTTATCACTGCATGTTTCCATTTTTTTGTGACAGTCTCCATTGTTAATGATAAATTTATCAAAGTAGCTATGGAGGGAAGTAATACTTTCAGACCCTTAGGTAGCATGTTAGAGGGAGAGGGTCTATGGGGGATCCTGATTTAGCTTTACTGATCAGTACACATGCAGTTTCCTCATTTACCTTCGGAAAGTGAGAAAGGACAAAGGAATAATGAATTAAATTGATCCACCAACTATCTAGACATAAAAATTTGCATTATTTAAGATGGAATGTGTTATGGATAAGAAAGTACGTGTTAAAAAGAAGCGATCATGGTGAATATGCTAGAGATGGTAACATCTCAGATGAACGAAAGGTATGATGCAAAAGGATTAATAATTCTCAAACATCATACCTGTGGGGTCTGTAGTTTTGATGGGAGGGTGAAAGCAGGTTAAATAATGTTGTAGAAAAAAGTCACTCTAAGATTTGAAGGGTGGAAGTAAACATTTTGGAGGCTTTATTTATAAGGGAAAACAGAAATAGTGCACTGGACCATCTGGTAAGAAGCAACAAAGGAATACATAATTTTAAAGTCTTCTGCAAAACACCAAAGGTAGAAGACAAGAGAGGAAGCACAACAGCTAAATAGATACTAGGAATAAAAATGATGGGGAACTCTTCATAAACACCAGAAGAAACATGTCAAGAAGGATAAATGAACGGCAAACATAAACTGTATTTCTCTAAAATATATGATATAAAGTATCTCATGAAATGGGTGTTTTGTTCATACACAGATAACATTAGTTAGTTCCAACTCCATATCCCATAGTGATACCTTGATTCCATACGCATTCCATTGACATGGCCACCATTGGTAAACTGTGTTGTACAGCATAACATACAGAAAGTGCATCAACTGAACACACAGATGCACTGTATCACTTATGCACAGGCAATGAATCACCATTGGCTGATTTATGAGAGGGCATCCATAGATGGCAGATAAGGAAGAGGTATTTGTGCCTTCTATTATGACATGGAAACAGTATTCAGCACTGTTAGTCAGAACACCTTAATTAGCAGGCAATGGTTGAAGTGCCACCCAGGAACAAAGGGCTTGATTCACTGAGTGTTCGCTCACACTGTTACAGTCTATATTTATGTCTTCTTAGGTCCACAATAAAACACATTCACAGTTATCTCAGCTATGTGAGGTATTCACTAGCATGCATGCAAGTATCCAATGTGTGACCTCTTCCAAAGTCTTAGTAGTGAGTTCAATAATATATGATAATGACACACAGATACATTTCAAAATGTATAAGAATCATACAGAGGAGAGGACAAAACATACCACTGGCTCGTGGGCATACAGCACTGGTTCTTCAGATGGTCTAATTTCAAGTGTGTTATTTTAGTGTCCTAATTATGCATAAATATATTTAATAGTTGATTTGCAAATACATACAATGGTTCCCTTGTCACAATGAGAACAATTTTTTATTGTTTGGACTGTTGTTGTGCCTCTAGAGGCACATATTACCAGCACATTGCACCAGTTCCTGGTTAACACTTTTTTGCTCTGGAGTCGATGTAGTCCTAATAAAGGGATTTGTGTTGATGTTGGCCCTGTTAAAGCGCTAACCTAGATAGGGAGCAGTGGAGCGCTGAACGAGTTTCTCTGTAGTTTCCATGGGGAAGTCAAACCACATATCTCTAAAATGGTGCTTTTCTTGACTCTCAGTAGCGATGTTCTGATTCACTACTGATTACAGTTAACATGGAAAGACACTCGAACCCTATAAATGCTTAGTGTACAAAACAATACCCTAAAACAATTAAAGTCAAAGAGAAATGGTGGTTTTCCTGATCTAAAGTCTCCAGAATCATTAAGGTATTGTTTCTTCACCAAATTTACATTGTGTCTACAAAATCTATACCATAGTGATGTAAACGCAAGTGGCCTTATTACTATTTATCATAGAAGCACATATTACCTGTCAATATACAATTGCAAACTAAATAAGACAAAGCCCACCAACACTCACACAAAAACCTGGATAAAATGGACAGCTTGATTAAAAATATGGACCTACTAAGAAGTATCTCAGAAGTAGTATAGGTCAGAGTAGTGATGGGTAAAGTCTACAGGCCTGGCATGAAATTATTTGATAAACAATAGAAATTGTGGATGCAAGAGATTTTTGCAAAGAACAGTGGGAGAAGATTATAGAAGCTGTAAGGTTTGAGAGTTCAATGCAGTAGTTTGAGATTGATCTCTTTCTTTGCCCTGCTTTCTCTCTGGGAGCTTTCAGAATTGCAACCTTACAAAAATGTCACTGTATAAACACAAATTCGACCAACATTTGAATCATTCATCCATCCAAACTCACCTTTCAAATATTTTAAGTCTAGGTTTACTGGTCTAACTCTAGTACCAGAGTAGTAGGAATCAAGTGATCAATAAGGGTATAAACTGCAGGTCTAAATTATCTATGTAAAGTTGTGATTTAAATAAACTTTGTTCTTGAACCAAGGAGATCCATATACTATGAGCCATTTGCAAACCAGGATGTGCAATTTGGCCACAGACTGATTTGTGAATTTGTAGGCAATTTGTGATGTGACCAACAGACTAATTAGTCACATTGTAAACTACACATTCACAGCAAAACAATCTGCCTAATGAATATTATTAAGTTAGGTGTGTCATGCCACAGGTGGTTCATAAACCTGTGGTGTTACATTTCCGACCTGTGGTGAGGTCGGCAATCCTGTTCCCGGTCCGTCAGACATACCGCAGGCCGTCCACTTGGCTGCAACATCTCCCTTCTGGCGTGAGGTGAGGTCGGGTGGTCCGGGGTTGGCATGCGGATCTTGCCGTGGTCAAAACACAGCACAGTGTTGCATCGTGGGCTCCCCCTGCGATGCTCACATAATTCTTACCTTTCTGTCCTGGAGTACTTCGGGGATCTGTTATTCTTTTCTTCTTTTTTTCTTCTTTCTGGGCTTCGGGCTGTGTTCTTTCCTCCCATAAGTCAATTACCTCCCAGCATGCATTGCTGTTTTTCTTTGCCCGTTTCCAAGATGTTGTCCTTTCCAGTTTTCTTCAAGGTATATTCTCAATCCAGGAAGGTGCTTTTCCTTTTTCCTATTTGTCACTTCCTGTTCTTCATCATATAAGGAGCCTGTGTTCTTTACTTCCTTGTGTTGCAACACTCTCTGTTTGGTGGTGGATCCTTCCTCCTACTGGCTGTTCCTGTGGAGTATTTCCTGTTATTTCTCCTGTGATTTCGCAGCAGTTCTATTCCTTGAAGTCCTGGTATCCTGACGCTCTCTCTCTCTGTCCTCTCCTTTGGAGAGGTTTTTGCCCTTTGGGGTTTTTCTTCTGGGACTCCATCTGGAGAGCACAGACTGCCTTGGCATCTACCTTGTCAGCAGCACGGTGGCTATCGGAAAGGGACGTTCCTACCTCGGCCAGACCAGAACGTGCAAGATCCAAAGACGCACTCCAGTTCCACCCGACAAGGACAGTAAGAGAAGGGCGGAATGTGACAAGGTCAAAGTTTTGAAATATGAAAACTTCTTTTGTTTAAAAAAAAAACGCCTGTTTCCATGAAGAGCACAGGTGTTGCTTTCACACGAAAACAGTTTTCCATTTGGGAACACACCATAGAGAGCATGCAATGATCCCATACACCACTGCAGGTTTCCTGCCCTGAGGCTGTCCGACATGATTTCCAAAAGGGAAGCTATCATTTTTCGATGTTTTGAAACTGCAATTAAGGTTGCAACCAACTGATGCATAGAAATGCAAAGTGCAACTGGGAGTGAATGTCCCTTTCACACACCCTGCTAAGTAAGATTTTGAATGACTTAGAAAACACAACTTGTGTGTGTCCGGTAGGCTTTTCTGACTCACAAAAGGATTTTTAATGCACGACACAATGTGATTGTGAAGATACAAACCCTGCAAATTGCACGGTTTGTAGCTACAAAATGTTTTAATACATCTGGCTGTATATTTTGTAAGCAACATTTATACAGTCGGCTTTCATGGGCTCCCCCTTTAAGTATCATCTTCTTGTTCCACAGCTCATTTACAAGTGTTACACCCCAGAAGCTCAAAGAATACTACAGAACCAAGGCGAATTCAGCAACAAACATGTCCACCACAAAGATTTAATTTTGATGCATGTGGAAGGCTTATTTTTTTACAAGTAGTCACATGGTCAGCATTCATTGTTTTTCTGAAGTTAAAACATAACCTTGAATTTAAATGCTAGGAGATATTTTCAACTTTTGGTTGACGCACTAAACGATAAAGAACCGAGTTCCAAACTTATACTTTCTTCTTCTCACAATTCACACTGGTCTTTGATTTTGGGGAGCAGAGAGTAGAACTTCTTTTGATATAGAACGCATCTGGACTCCTTGAGAGCACACTTTGCTGAGAACTTATCAATATTCTGGATATCTTCTGAACTAATCCTCTGACACTCATTCTTATTTCCCATTATTTCCCTTTTCTCTTTGAACATCAGCTTACATAACCTTCATTAACATGCCTGAAATCGTCACATACCTCTAAGTTCAGGCTAACATCAGAAAAGACTTGTCATGGGCAGCTACGGCCCACAAGTGGAAATCTTTCCACGGCCCCAGGAAGCCTCTCATTTGTGACTGTCACCCACAGGCTCACCAAGGATGACCAAATATGAAGTTTGTAAATTGGGGATTGTTGTGACCCACCTTTGGAATTCTTATCATGACGCCCTACTCACTGGTGTCACAAACACAGCTAAAGCTGTTAGAGAATCCGCCTCCTTCCCCTAATTGCCTTACAAGACTCGCCTCCTCCTTGCACTGACATGCTTAAATGACTGCGAGAGGTACAAAACTACACATCCCACCTCATCTGTCGTTTATAATATCTGGAACAACTTTCCTGAATATAAAAGTTCTTCCAATGGTTACTGTTAAAGGAACACACTGAATTCAAGACGTTTTGCCAGACTCACAAAAGTGCCTTTACACCATGCATTCACATCTTACCAGCCCATTCCGTCTTGTAGGATCAAACTAATTGGCTAAGATGGACCACAGAACCTACTAGCTATGCTCTGTCCAACACACAAGACATCTTTCTGTATTCCAAAGGCTCTTTCCTCAGGAACTATCTTTCACACCACATGGGAAACAGTTTATTGAAAGTTCAGAGAAGTCCCAGAGAAGATACATTATCTGCCCACATCAGGTGATAGCAGAGAGAGCATACTACAAACAGAAATATGGGAAGATAAGTTGGGAAACAATGGGTACTGAGATAGTGCCGTACTTAACAAATAACGTACTGACTCTTGTTGTTATTAATATTTTAATTGTGAGGTGTTGTTAGTATTTCCTTTCCATTAAGGTGTACATTTCCACTTCTTAGTGCAATACATTGGCTATTACCCAACTGGCATTCATCGCCTCAGGCTCACTCTCCTTTTAGAAGATTCCTATTTAAATGGTTCACAAATCTCTTCTTGGCTGTGATATTATTAGAGTACGTTGACTGTGGTTTATGATTCTGAGGGCCTCTTATGGCAATGTCGAAATAAACTCATAAAAGAAATAGAACAAGATGTGGCGGGAAAAGACTGATGCAATCGCAATCATCAGCTGCGTCGTAGGTCACCACGTAATTACGCTCTGGAAACTAATCCAATTACATCCACGTAATTTGCATTACAGTAGGAGGTGACAGGCGTACGGTCAGGAAGGAGCCACCAGCTGATTGCAGGCAACACTGCGCATTAAATGCGCTGGAAATGTTATGCTTACAACTCAGTAAATCAGAAATAAATTGGAAACTGGCACAAAACAGTTTAACAACCTTGGATGGTCACCGTTTTTATTAGATAGTAAGTATTAGTAGCCCCCTATGGTTTATTTATGTGAGTGAAGAGAAAACAAAGAAGTTCTAACAGCACCAGCATTGACAACATATATATGTTTAGTGTGACGGCCACTCCTCTGCTTCCACCTGTCTTGTGAATGTAGGCAGAATTAGAATACTCAATACGCATGAACTGAGAGTCTTGGGTTGAAGTATGCAGTGCTCCTTGCTGCGGTACATAAGTAACCTCTTATGTGCAGTCAGTGCATTGAAAAAATATACAGGCAATGGAGCTATCAATTATGTATGACCTTTCGTAGTCCAGCCTCTAAACTATGGACCAATTGATCAAGTTTGGTGGTCACTACAAAGGGCCAAGGCTATGGAGTCGGAAATTCTACTTTTAGGGACTCTGACTCCTGACAACTTACACTGTGTATGTAGGTTGGGAATAATTATTACCACATAAGGTGCATTATCACCCAATGTAACTCCATTAGCTCAGGGCGTTTTTCTCCAATACATAGTCAACTTCATGGCTTCAATCATTTTGTGGAATTTAAAGTGCTTTTGTAGTGTGCTTGTATTGTCTTATAATATATGTGATAATTTTTATGTACAATAAAAAGCATTCTCTACATTATAGATCCTTTCTGATAGTGATCCCTATTCAATTTTCCATATGTCGCCTCTAATTTTTACTGTCACATTTCTCTAGGGCTTTCTCTCATCAATCATTAAGTATACCTTTCTCATACCTCCTCCATTCTTAGTAAATTAAAACATATACACTTCCACGTAGCTAATTCATAGATATTTTCTAAGATTAAATGTTGGACATGGCCCTTTCAGCAGGGTAATTCCTAAACTTTTTGCCTTATCCTCCCACTTTTTGCTGAATTTGTTTGTTTATGCCTTAGGCCTCTGTGCACATTACCATTGCTAGCCAGTGCTAAGGTGCTTGTGCTCTCTTCTCAAAACATCACAAAATTGGCTTACCCCCAGTTGGAATATTTAATTTACTTGTAAGTCCCTAATAAAGTGTTCTACATCTGCCCAGGGCCTCTAATCCTAATGCTACTAGTGGACCTGCAGCACTGATTGAACTACCAAATTAAGAGTGGAGTTTAAACTGCCATTTCGACCTGGCAGAGTAAACTTTTTGCCAGGCACAAATCTTCTATTTTAATACACATACATCATCCCTAGAGTAGACCCTAGACAACCCAGAGTGCAGGATGCAATGCATTTAAAAAGTTGGACACATACTTTTACGTTTTACATGTTCTAGTAGTGATGACCTCTTAAATATGATGATTTTCACTAATGTAATGACTTTCTCTCCCAAGGGATAACATTGGAGTTGCCTTTTATAAGTGCACTTTCCAAATGGGAAGAGATCACCAGTTCAAGTTTAAATCACAATTTAAAAACCTAACTTATGGTGACGTTGGATTTTAAATTGCAATTCACAAAATGACCCTTTTAGAAAGTGGACATTTTCTTGTCTTAGCCATTTGGTGGCTGTTGCCTGTCTCTGGTAACAGGACTGGGTGTAGCTGACAGTTGAGCTAAGTGTTATCTTCCTAGACAGCCACACACAATGGGAGCTTCGGTGTGACTGGATGGGCCATCACTGGCAGAATGGGAGGAGGAGGTGGGCTGCCACCCTTCTGGACTGCTGCTCTAAAGGAACTGTTGCCCTGCTCTGCTGACCTGCTGACCGCCATTCTGGCGAAAAAGAACTGGGCCTGCAACTTCATCTTGAACCCAAGGTGTTAGAGGGACTCCGAGGTCTAGACTGCTGGCCTCTTGATCTGGGTCTCAGGGACTTAAAAGGCTCCACTACCAGCTGCTGGACCCAGCTGCACTGAGTTCCTGTCCCCCAAGTGGTGCCTCTCAGGTCCCGGACCATTGGTGTGGCTTATGGGCTTTTGAAAGCAAGCCTTTGGACTCTTTGGAAACATGATTTGGTCCGTTCACATCAGAACTGCGCCACTCACATCAAAATTCAGCATGTGCCACCGCCAGCCCATCTCTTCACACAGCAAGCACTGATCGTCCATGGAGGACCACCAACATGAAGCAACAGCCCACCCATGTTGGACTCCCAGGTCTGCTCTTCGTGCCACACTGACCACTGCCCGCAACACTCTCTTTGCTCCCCATGACTCTCTCCAATGCGAATGGGACTCTTGGCACAAAACTTGACTAGGTAAACCTTCTGCAGGGCTGATTTAGGACCATATCTGACCTGCGTTCTATCATGGTCAGCCTGAACTTTTGACTTTGACCCAATCCAACGCAACCAGATGGGCATGGTTGAAGCCTTCTGATTTTAGTGCCTATTTTACAGTTTGTACTTTATAACTCATAACTCCAGTTCTACTGATTGGATTTTTGTCGTTTTGGTCTTTACTAAATTTTGCTCTCTTTTTCTAACCTAGTGTGGATCTTTTGTGTTGTGTTTTCGCTGTTACTGCTTCAAGTGTTGCACAAGTACTTTACACATTGCCTCTAGGTTAAGCCTAACTGCTCTGTGCCTGGCTACCAGAGAGCTGAGCACAGGTTAATTTGCGGTTTGCTTGTGCTTTGCCCTGACTAGGATTGTGGTTGCTGCTTGAGCCGGACCCACACCCCTGTCAACCAGTAACCCAATTTCTAACTGTATATTTTGCAACCTTACAGAGATGCTTTGCCAGAGAACACATACTTAATTTTCATTTTGCTGAGATGCTTAGTTGAGCATAATACTTCTATTGAACATCACAACACAAGATTAGAAAGGACACTTTGACATCATGACGAGACACAGAAGTTTATGGTGGCAGGTCTGGATGTTGAGTTCTGTAAATATGAAGCTTTTAAAGATTTAGCATTTGGGGTAATGGGAGTGTGGGTTTCCCTGCCGTTTGTAATATCCTTTGATGTGACGCTCCGATGTCAACAGACAAGACAGAAAAAATCCCTATGTTATGGATTACAAATGGTGCAAGTGTGAAAGAGGAGCAGCGAAGTGATTAAATTAAGGAGAGAGCACAATGTTACCAATTGTATGTACCGGAAAGTTGATATCTTGCAAAATATTTGCAAATAGTACTGCCACAAAACATTGCCCACTGGAAGAGTCTTAGTTACAACTACTGCTTTACAGGTGCTCAAACCAACGCACGTCTGTCTGTTTCCATCTACCTGGCAAAATAATTATGTATCTATAGGTTCATAGTCATGATATAACAAGTCAAAAGGAGAAGTAGATAGGAAGGCGACAGTTCTAACTAATATCATTTTGAAACAATGGAAATTTAGAAACTGAACAATGTAGTTTTGTGAAACAAAGTATTTCAATGAGCTTGTGAAGGTGATGGCTATGCCTTGAACAGTCGATTCCTCCACTTGCAATCTTTGCACAAATGCAACTGACTTTCCAGGTAAGAATTATTTTTCTCTAATGTGGGATTCTAGTCACTGAGCTAAGGGATCAATGCGGGTCCTAGAGTAGTATTTGTGAAATATTTCCTTTGTCTTGTGCCTAGGTGTGGAGTTGATTGTTAGAGAGGAGGAACAGGGGTCCACCTGTCAGATATCGATCTTTTGTGTTCCACGCCATATGTTTGGCATTACAACAACGTGGGGAATATAATACAGGAAAGAAATAGTCACCAATGAGGGGTATGCACTATATCAAATCAAACGTGGCTATTGTTTGCGTTCAGCATACTCTGACATCAAAAGAGAGGTGGTTATAAAGACTAAATCAGCTCTGGGTGGATGTATGTGCTCTTTATGTATCAGGGACATTTAGGTCAAAAAAATATTTCTCTATTTTCTGGTGGCTGCTGAAGGCCAGATGCACTCCATTAAAGTGGATTTGTTTGTGATATTTCTGCAATAGAGGCCCATAGTTTTATGATTGCTTCATCGCAGGCCAATAATGAGCGCATCAAAGTGCCCCTGGCCCCATGCTCTCATTTCTTCATACTGACCTGCATCTCAGGTCGTGCAACCAGCAACACAATTTTTTTGCACTCGTCGCTGGTGAGCAGTGCCAACGCCTCCTCGCGATTCTGGACATCTTGACCATTTATCTAGAAAACAAATGGAAACGGCGCATTAGTATATGTTTCCGCTACGCAATGTGCAGTAAAGGGCAAGCCAAGCTCATTTGAGGCAAATGTATGGACAATGAAGCTCGCACAATGGGCTCCTCTTCGGCCCCTCGGTGGTAAGTGCCTTCACTCAATTATGCGCTTACTGTAAGAGCCGCATCGATCGCTGAAGAATGGCGGACATCAGAGGAAGCAGTTATGTTCATAAATGTCCAACCTGCGACCTGGCAACATACATCTAGCAACACAATTAACCAGCCTCTGACAGGTGACGTCCATCTTTCTCCGTTCAGAGTAATGGAAGTGTCAGCCTGAGATAATAGTGCTGGTAGAAGCAAGACTGGTAACACAGCAGCAGAGATCAGTCAAACTCTCCCTTGCAGGGAGCCAATTAGAGGGCTGGAACATTATCTCTCACAGGGCACTACTTTCAGACTGCTTCTCGTTATTCTGTTTACTATTATTCTGTTTGTTTACATTTCACTACTAGGATAGGCCCACAGAAATCCCTTTTTAGGTAATAAGATTACAGACAGGGCAAAGATTAGCAATTACATTTACCACAAAATACATATCTTAAAGAGGCTGAAGCGTTATTACAAAACACAAAGAATTGGGTCATTTCAATAAATAACACCGTAGTAGGTCAGACGCCAAACACTGTATTACAGGCACCGTGTCTATACAAAGAAAGAACGCCTTTGTTTTGCTCTTGAAGGTAGACAACTACCTAGCTGCGACTCTGATATTTGTCCATTGTTTAGCGCTCTGACGCCTGATGCAACCTTGGTCCACGCTATGTGAAACCGCAAAATAAATAAACCAAATTTGCGAAGTTGCTGTTCACATAGTCCACGGCGCTTGGCGTGCTGTTTTGGGCATAATGAATTTCGCACTGTTCACAGAAAATGAGTCCTTTTTATTTCTTGAATTTATTTTGAAGAGCAAATGGAAACTTTTGCAGTGGAATCTCAACCATTTTAATCCGGAGCCAGGAAGCCACATGCATATTTGGATATAAAAAAATCTTTAGTAACATATACTGTACCTCGATTGTTTCTGTAAGTCTTTAACAGGGCAGACTGCACAAAAACGTGTTTCCGTATGTTTCGTCCTGACAACCAACAAAAACACTAACCTGCAATCAAGTCAATAAATAAAATATCTCCTGTGATATCTTAGCAATTGCATCTGCTTTCACACTTTCCAGGCTCCTCCACTCAGCCGGAATCCTAGTTGCAGAAATCCCATGCATAGGTCAAGACATATCTGGTGGTCGAGCCTTCACCTACATCATTCCTAAAGCGTGGAAGGATCTGCTGCTACACATAAAAGCCTCCTAGCCACTTCTTCAATTCTTCAAGAATCTGAAGCCCTCGTTTTTCGAGTAGTCCCACTAGGCCCAGGGGTGGCTACATTCACACCTGCTCAATTACAGGATACACTCCTGTTCGATAGTGCACTCTATTGATCTGCACAACATAACTGGTAAGAGTAAACATCATATCATGGAGAAGTTTGTGCAGAAAAGAAAGCAATGTCCTCATCCATATGGAATCTGAGCTCTGCCCCGGAATTTGACATCAATTAAAAAATGAACCTGCTCTAACAGGGGAA
Source organism: Pleurodeles waltl (assembly GCF_031143425.1). Classification (NCBI taxonomy): domain Eukaryota; kingdom Metazoa; phylum Chordata; class Amphibia; order Caudata; family Salamandridae; genus Pleurodeles; species Pleurodeles waltl. Next base: position 526,504,931 of record NC_090442.1, read on the forward strand.
GTATAGAATTTACCGTGCATGCTTAGGTGCCTAGACACTAAGGGGGTCATTCTGACCCTGGCGGTCCGAGACCGCCAGGGCTATAATGACTGAAAGCACCGCCAACAGGCTGGCGGTGCTTTCTCCCCTATTCTGACCGCGGCGGTAAAGCCACGGTCGCACCGCCGGGGCCGGCGGTTTTCCGCCGTTTCTGCCCCGGCGGTGATAATCCGCCAGGGCAGCGCTGCAAGCAGCGCTGCCCTGGAGATTATGACCCCCTTACCGCCAGCCTGTTTCTGGCGGTTTTCACCACCAGGAAGAGGCTGGCGGTAAGGGGTGTCCTGGGGCCCCCTAACAGGGCCCCGGCCAGCTTTTCACTGTCTGCACAGCAGACAGTGAAAAGCGCGACGGGTGCAACTGCAACCGTCGCACGGCCGCAACACCGCCGGCTCCATTCGGAGCCGGCTCCTGTGTTGCGGCCTCCTTCCCGCTGGGCTGGTGGGCGCAAACTTGGTTTGCGCCCACCGGCCCAGCGGGAATGTCAGAATGGGGGCCGCATGAGTGCGGCCGCATTGGCGGCTGCATGGCGGTTTCCGCCTGGCGCAAGGTCAGAATGACCCCCGATGTAATCCATCCAGCAGTGAGAAAATAAGATTTGTCTTTTATTAATGAACCTTTGCACATCTTATCCATTTTTTAAAAAGAATATGCGGCAGATAAGCAACCTTTTGTGAGAATGTATGTCTGTAATGCACAAAGTTGTATCAATTGCACTATTGTATATTACTTAAGTGATGACCAAAAGCCGTCCATGATTACAGAGGGACTTTCACCTCACTTGCAAACTGTTACCAAATTCACCCCAATATTGTACCCAAATTAAGAACAATAGCAGATATTTCTTGTTTGTGTCTGGCGCTGCGGTTGCAACTAGCACGCAGATGTGACCAAGCCCATTGCTCATGGAAGCCATTTGCAAAGATGAAGCAGTTCATCTTACTCCCATCTGCTCTCACTCTTGTCGAGACATGGGACTAAAACAAAGTACCTACCCTTATACCATATGTTGTATTTTTTTATTTACCATGTTCTACATGATTCAACCTGCCACCCCCCTCCAATCTCTGCTTGAAATGGTAGCGCAAATGGGAGTGGGATACAGGAATTCAAACAAATAGCAGTGATGTGTTCCATTCTCATTTTCACAAGGTTAGGTGAACAAGAGATATAGATAGGTAGGGTCTATAAGTCTTGAAGAAACCCCCAGGGCACTTGGAACACCACTACCAGACTCAAACATGTTGACCTTAGCTTGACTGGGAGTAAGGTGGTGGTATTATTATTATTATTATTATTATTATTATTACTACTATTGTTATTATGATGACGATTATTATTATTCAGATTTATAAAGTGCATGGTTACTTCAGGGGGTTTCCCCACATTGGTACAACAGAAGGGACGAAAGTAGAAAGATTTGAACAGCCTTGTGTTCTGGAGTTTCTTAACCTTATCCAATGACTTATAGCTTCTAAGCGAAACAGGCAGAGACTTCCACAATGTGGGGTCCAAGTAAGAAAAGGTGCGACCAACTTGACTCACCTTGCAAAACCTAGGGAAAACTACAAAAGTTCAGATTGATGGTGTGGAGAGACTGATTGGGACGATATGCCAAGACCAGTGACCTAAGGTAGAGTGGTTGAGAACTGGGCAGGGCTTTAAACATACTGCATAATGCCTTAAACTAGACCAATTGAGAGCCAATGTAGGTCCTGAAGAAGATGCAAGACTGAGGAATGCTTAGAAAGATGATATAGCAGACAAGCCACTGCATTCTGAATGACTTGTAGCTGCCTATTTGCAGTTTTCGACTCACCCAAATAAAGAATGTTGCCATCATCAAGACTAGAAATGATCAGTGCCTGTCCGACCGTCCATTGGGCTGAAGTAGGAAGGAGCCAAAGTATTTTTCTTAGCAATCTCAAGACACCAAAACAGGAGGAATCTACTTTAGTGATTTGCTGGTCCATCGTGAGCTTGTCATCAAACCAGAGGTCCAAGGTTTTAACAACCCCAGCAGGAGTGGCCCCCAAATCACCAGGGAAACAGTATGGGCCCGAAAGATGCAGTTAAATACAGACCAGTAGAATTTCAGACTTATTCTCATTTAACTTTAGGGAACTACTATTCATCCAAGGCACCACACTAGTAAAGCAGGTGTTAAGAGTGGCTGAGTTAAGATCTTCACCTGAAGGTATGATCATACTACCCAGTTTCACCTACCCCTACTCTTTTTTGTTTTTGGGGTGGGGTCTATGAGAATTAATTAATAACATTGATTCTGATTTAACCCATCTCAATGCATATTTAGCAGTTACACAGAAGATGCTTTAGAAGCTTCACATTATTCTTGCTCACCAAATCTCTCAGAATAGACTTCACGAGGACTGATATGAGTCACCTAACACAGTGGCATAGCGTGGGGGGTACAGGGGAGGCAGGCCGCACTGGGCGCAACATCTTGGAAGAGACTCGAGTGCTAAAATCCACGGGTTAGGGGGCGCAAATTATTTGCCTTGCCCCGGGTTAGGGAGCGCAAATTACTTGCCTTGCCCCGGGTGCTGACAACCCACGCTACGCCACTGACCTAACACTAGGATGGTGCTGGCAGAGGAGAAACACCCATGCCACCTAGTGTGGATGAGGGGTCACATCCTTTTTTGAGGAATATCTCCTCCTCTGTGGTCACTCAAGTGTCATCACTAGGAACATTTACACATGAACTGAGACAACAGGATTACAGAAGGTCATTGCTGTCCAGTCTATTGTAGTAATAACCACAATCCAGTGTTGCTCAATCGGCGAGAAGGGATATCATGTATTCATCACATTTTCTTTCCACACCAAGACTAAGCTGAATTGAAAGATATTTCTAAAGATCCGCCATATACTTTTTGCACCTTAAGCCCTGCATCAGGCAGCACTACATGCAGGCGAGCACAATGATCCACAATGCATTTTATAATGGAAAGCAGTTTATGTTGCATTCAAAATATGGAGCTGCAGACCATGGATTCTGCAACTCATTGTGATCTTCAGTTGCAGCTTTCCTCAAACATCTCCAGGTCCTAACAGCAGGAATCAAAGCTAAGCAAATAGTGTGGCAGGTTAGGAAAGATAAACTGTTAGAAAGATGCCAGATAAAGTCAGTAAGAGCCAGGTATCAATGTTTACAAACCAACTCACTGAGAGTGTTACACACAGTCAACAAATGTACGGGTAAACATACAGACCAACAGACCAACAGAAAGGCAGCTATGGGAATACAGCACACCTTGAGGAAAAAATGCAGGTAGAGGGGTGTGCTGAGTAAATTGAGGGATGGATGGGTGTATGACTGCAGTATTCACGCCTACTTAATATTTAGGCTCATTGATAATAAAATAAAATCTGAGTCAGAGGAGAGATTAAAATCAATACCTAATCATTCCTTGCTCTTTTTCTCGAGAAATAACTTTTACTACCCAATGGAACTATCATATACTATGCTGAGGGATTACTTGAATTTTCTATAGTTTCCCTCTAATAAATAAAGAAAGAAAGAGGAAGAAGCTATAATAGCTATTATAGCTAAATCTGTTAAGTCAGGATCTCCTTTAGCTCTGGGTCCCATAGGTATCTTAGTCAAGGGGTGGCGATGTCATGCTGACAGCATTGACAGATTAGTTTAATCTATCATTGGAGAGTGGCTGTGCTCCAAATGACTGGAAACATGCTATTATTCACCCCCTTCTAAAGAAACCTTTGCTAGACCCTCTAGCAGTTGAGAGCTATCGACCAATATCCCTCCTCCCAGATCCAAGCAAGTTCTTGAAAAAGATTATTAACAGTAAACTGACAGATCTTTTGGAATCCAGTCAGAGCCTTCACCCAACCCAGACAGGTTTTCAGTCAGATCACAGTACAGAAACCACACTCCTGAGGGCAAAAGAGGACCTGAAACAAACTCTGAATGTAAGGGGCTCAGCACCTCTCATTCTTTTCAATTTGTTTGCAACCTTTGACACTGTTTCGCATGAGGTACTTTTGGAGCGTATAGAGAGTGCGGTGATCTCAAGCTTGGCTCTAAGTTGGATGGCTTCTTTCCTTGGTGGGTGGAGCTTTCAAGTCTGAAAGGGATTCTGCTACTCCTCAGTCCATCAGTTGAAGTGTGGAGTTCCACAGGACTCTTCATTGAGCCCAGGCTGTTTAATATTTATGTGGGGCCACTGACAGATATCATTGCAGCATGTGGACTTTCAATGGTATCTTATGCTGAGAATACACAACATATTGTTACTTTATCTCAGGACACTGCGGTTACGTCTTCCATACTTAATAGTTGTTTGTCTAAGGTTGCAAAATGGATGGGAGAGTGCTGCCTTAAGATGAATGGAGAAAAAACTTGGGTAATGATAGTGGGCAACAAGCCATACCTCTAGCAACAAATAAGTTGCCCGCTGGCACCCTTGACCAAGAAATGAAGTGAAAAGTCAGGGTGTTATTTTAGATCTGGGTAAACAGTCCGGGGGCTATTTGCCTGTGTGACTCCATGGTCACACAGGCAAATAGAATCTCAGTCACCTGTTTCGGCCTTCCGGGATCCCTTTGCAAAATTTTAAAATGTCTCCTGTTTGAAGTGAGAAGTACTGATTTCATCTTGTTTAAACTATGGGAATGTAGTTTATCTAGTCAATCCTAAAATGGTTATTAGGAAGCTTCAAATAGTTCAAAATGCTGTGGCTTGTATTCTTTTAGGAATTCCAAATTGTCAGTCAGCTAGGGATGCCTTTCAATTGCTGCACTGACTACCCATAAGTTGCAGAATTCAGTATAGGCACTATGGTGGTCATTTTGACATTGGCGGTAAAAACCGCCTACCGCCGCGGTGACAGAAGCCAAAATGCCCTCACCGCTGCTACCATCCGTCCGTCATATTATGATCACTGCCGGACTTCTGCCATAAGAAGGGCAGAAATCCGGCAGTGATCATGCTGGCAGACGGTGGATAAGCTGGTGATGCTACCATCAGCACCGCCACGCCAGTAGAACACCGCCAGACGTATTATGACCATTAATACGGCCTGGCGGTGTTCTGCTGGTGGGGCGCTGCTGGCGGTAGCAGTGCCCTTACCCGTTCCCTGCTGGAAGGCCTCCTCACCGACAAGGTAAGCCGGGCGTCTGTCAGGGGAGCAGGTTGGGGGTGTTGGGTGTGTGTCTGAGTGTGTGAGTGCGTGTGTGAATGCGTCTGAGTGTGTTGAGTAGTTTGCAGGTTTGTATGCGTGTGAGTGAATGCGTGTAAGAATGGTGAAGTGAGTGTGTGTCTGCATGTCAGTGTGATTGTGTAACAATGTGAGCCAGTATGTCTGTAAGTATGCGTGCATGCAGTTGTGTATGAATGCGTGTATGGAAGTGTTAGTGAATGGGTGTATGCGTGGTACATGTGAGTGTCTGTGTGCGTGTATGCAGGGAGGGGGGTGTAGAGTGAGGGGCATTTTGACTGGTGGGGTGGGGGAGGGGGTTGATGTGTGCATGTTTGGCTGTGGGGTCAGTTGTGTGGTGTGTGCGTGTCTGTGGATGTGTGCATGTATGGGGTGTGTTTGTGGATCGGAGGGGGCGGGGGTGTGTGTTGATCGTTGGGAGTGGGGGAGTTTGGATGGAGGGGGGTGGGGGAAGAATTTAGATGGAGGGTGGTGGGGGGCATCTGGTGAGTGTTGGGGGGGTGAGGGAGCAGCCTACTGGTGACAGGGAAGGTATTCCCTGTCACCCGTAGGGTCTACCACCATGGTTTTCGTGGCATTGCAAACACCACAAAAACCATGGTGGTAGGCAGGCTCATGATGCCGCCAGAAGTACTGTGCCGGCCACTGGGCTGGAGATTGACATCTCCGGCCCGGCAACTGATACAGCCATGGCGGTATGAGTGGAGAAGTAACGAGTTGGCTGCAGCCAACCCACCATTCTCATAATGTGGCGGTATGTACCGCCAGCCTGTTGGCGGCAGTACTGCCACATTAACACTCACTCCTGGGGTCATAATGACCCCCTCTGTTTGGGACATCATGACAAATATAAACATAAATATAAATCCTCTATAGTTTTATTGCCCCATATCTCCCCAGTAGGGATTTGGGACTCAGCCCTTTGGAACTTCTTGGCATACCTAGGATAAAAAGATCTAGGGATGGTGGGCGGTCCTTCACTTATTTAGCCCCTAAGTTGTGGAACTCTCTCCCAATGTACTTGAGAAGTGAAAATAATCTTTGTGTTTTCGTAAGCAATTAAAAACATATCTTTTTTCCAAGTAAAACTGCGTATATCTTACTGGCGCTCTTTAGCGCTGGGAGGTCCGGTTTTCGGGAAGCCATGCACTTTATAAATCTGGAAATAACAATAATGGAACACTAAAGTCTCTCTGTCTTACTCAGTCAGAACACTCTTCAGAATCTTAACTTGTAAATCATTAAGCAGTGCTCTCTCCATGCCCACTCTATCCTTTCTGTTTCTTCTATATTCATCTACATCAATCTTTGTAGCACGTATTCTCAAAGTCAGTTGTAAATTTGCACCCAGAGAATTACATTCTCAGATGGGAGCAGATTTAGGCAGCTGTTCCATGTTTCCACACATCCTCCATGAAACCATTGGTAAATTCTATTTTCTCAGATGAAAAGATGTGAGTACAGATTTTGAAATAGGAAAATATGCAATAATAGTGAAAATGCAATGACTACAGATATCATTTATTTTTCTTCCCAAAAAAGATACCTAAATATATGGCTAATATTCAGTTAATAAAAGAAGGTCTTTTGCAGGCTCAGGGTTTTCTATTTTTCTGGGAATTAAGCATATCATGTTCTTGATGAAACCTGGGGTGTTTACCTGTCAATACAAACAACTCACATCCCAATTCCAAGAGAAGTGACTTCTCCATTTGTATTCAGGCACCCTGAAGTACTGATACTTCATGAATCAGTACTAATGATACCAAGCCATTATGAGAGTTTAAATCACACATGGTGAGTATATGCAGTATTTCTTCACAAATTCCAGCATTTTTGTTTCCTCACCACTGACCTTTTTTTCAACCACACACTTTGTCAACTATTGGCCTACTTTTACCAGGGGAAAAGCCAAGGCAAAAAAGTATTGGACAAGCCAATGAGTCTTGCTTTTTAAACATAATGGGGATTGGTTTTGCTTGTGCTCTTTTGCTGACAAAAGAAGACGATATGTATACATGTAATGAGACATGAACACATGCATCATGATCCTACTGTGGCCCAGTGTGGTGATGCATATGTGTGCATGCATCACAACACATGCATATGAATACAATATGACAGCTGCCTTTTTGTTATTTTTCTACTTAAAGTACCATGATGACAGACCCTTTTATTAGGTAGCAAATCAAAAATGAATAAAATGTGCATGAAAGTGCATATAAAGAAAGGAGCAGTTAACAGCAAAATTACAGCTGTCGTGCTCTATAAAAAAAAGTAAAAACAGAAAAAAATAAGGTAACTGAGTAATGGGGCAACAGGAGAGCAACAGAAGGTAAAGCATCTGGGAGGTGGAGAGGTTAAATGTAAAGAAAAATTTACCCAGTGGAGTGAACAACACCAAGAGCGTGGAGGAGAACTTGATGGGGGAAGCAGCACACATGAAGAGAGCAACAAGAGAATATATGCACTCCCACGGAGTGTTAGAAGAAAAAGAAAAAAGTAGTACCCTGAAAGCAAGCAGTGGAAGGACATAAGGCATCCAATCAGAGAACAGTGAAGACGAAATTCTCCAGAGGTGGGACACACAAAGAGAGCGAGAGTCATCAAAAGAGATTGAAAGAAAATTAGATAGACAAGACAGTCACCCAGACAAAAGTAAGGGACTGATCCAAAGCTCCATATATGTCTATTTTTTTATGTGTTAGTGCCAATAAGTTTTCCACAACAGACATCTAAAAACAGATTCTTTTTCAGCAATACTTGCACACAATAATTTGGCAGGTAACGTCTGTTACCGGCTGTATCAATAATTATGGGCCACTCACAATAACAGCCTCAGTATGCTAACTATCGTTTTTTTCCTTCTTATTCGTTGACTAATTGTATATTTATTTCTCGATATCGTATTGCATAATGTGACTTCGGGTCATAATTACAAACGCTATTCATGACTTTTTAGTTTAACAGCAACCCAAATCTTCTCATGCAGCTCCTTTTCCGTTATCAAGTCACTGGCAAAACTGTGTGTTGACCGAAGACAATAACCCTCCTGATCCTTTAGATTTATTTAGCACATTGTGCAGTTCTTGCTTTATGATTTGTAGTCCATACCGAGCTGAATAGCACTTGATTGCCTTTTCCTCATATCCACTAACGTAATGCTTTTTATATGCACCTGATCAATTATATTATAAACATCTAAGAAATATCTTGCACAGGTGGGCGATGGCTGTATAAACACTACCAAGAGGGCTGTTACTATGCACACAACATAAAATATGTATAATGCTTACTCAAATGCTGCAATTTAACTGGATGCTGGTGATGACTCGCTTATAAGGGGATCAGTTTACATTTGCTGTGATCAAAGGTAAATGACCTGTAATTACTAACATTAGCCACCAGAATCCTACTACAGATCAATGGTAACTTTTAAGAAATGGTCACTATAATGACTCAATGCAAATTTAATTACATGTACTCACTCTTGCTATATGGCCTACAAGGGTTTTAATAGGAGTGTCAAACTTAAGGCAACTGCTAACAGCCCTATAATGTGTGCTATTATCATTGCTATCAATACGTTTGACTCTTTCTCTCTCAGGGCTCAAGTCCTCCGTCATTAGAGCACTTAGCCACTGCCAGTCAGAGACGTGGCGTAAAATGACAAAGTAACAAATTGATGTTCAGACTAGCAAACACTGACTGAATGAAGGGCAACTTCTCCATCCTTCTTGCCCAGTGCTTCAAGGAGCTTTCATCTGGAATATTCGATACCGCAGGAAAATTACCAAACAAAAGCCTGTGACTTCGGCTCTTACCCAAATCAATGCCAATCACATCTCGCCAAGTCCTGGCCCTTGGGATATTCAGCAGACAGCAAACCTGGGCATCTGGTAAGGGTAATATTGGATTTTAGTAGTTCTGTCAACCTACGCTGGTGACAAATCATTCTGGTCCTGAAATGCTTCAGTGTCTAGAGTGAATCATTATGAAAGGTCTTCATGGAAATGGGAGAAAGGCTATGGGTGGTTGATACAATTAAGTGTGAAGGAGAAAGCGTAGAACTGACAGGACTCCGCTCCGCCCATCTGTCAACGTAATACACTGCATTCTCTCCTTTGAATTTCACTACTGTACCGCCAGTATTGGGGTATAATGTAACATTAAAACTCTACAAGACTGGCATAAGCATTGGTTTATTTAGATAAAAAGCATGAATCTCAACGTGGTCTAAGAGTCAATAATCTCAGAGGTGGAATTACTGTGATGACAACGCAGATTTGTGTCTCAACACTGCAGGAAAAGAAGTTGGCATGTTGGCTGCCACCATTTTTATTTTGTTCCGTCTGTGTTCTGGTAGGCTGCGTAAAACAAGCCATGTCCCCTTTCCTCTAGCGGCAGCTATTTGGAAGCTTTTGGACAGGTGGCCGTTGCCAGTATGACCTTAGAATGACGAGTTGGGGTCTGTTGTTTTGTGCATACCCAGTTTGCGGAAGTGAATATCGGTTTGTGCTGTCTAAAATGTGAGATGGTTGACTTGGCCTGATGGATTTGGACGTTGACAGGGGAGATGCATGGCTGCACTTTCTTCATTTAGGAAGAAGGGGGATGTGGATGTTACACCTGTCATGACGACTAGAGTAACAAAGTACTCTCACCTAGAATGTTAGGGGCATGAGTTCAGCTAGTAAACAATCCAAAATCCTGGCGTTCTTGAAACACAGGTGCGTTGATGTGGCTTTACTCCCGGTGGCACACCTGGCCAGAGAGGAAGTGTTTAAACTGAAGCAGAAGTGGACAGGGCAGATTTATGCTATGTGGTACTCCTCATTCTCTAGGAGGGCATTATTCTGGGTGAATCCTCGGATAGCCTTGGAGGTCATGAGGATCCCCAGTTACAGTGAGGGTCACTAAGTCATCCTGTCCGTAAGGCTCAAAAGGTTGCAGATAACAACATGAAGCACTTATGCCCAAATGTGGGAAAGGTGCACTTCTTCAATATGCTTACAAACGTCCTCTCAGAAGACCATCACATCCCATGATTACTTGGGGAGACTATAATTATATCACAAATACCACTCTCGAGAAGGTGGTTCCTCCTCATGCAGACACCCCAACACCCCCCATTACATGACCCTGAGGCACTAAACATGTTGATCGAGAGCCAAAAGGTGTTTGACGCATGGTAGTGGGATTATTTGAGAGCAGTCATGAATAGGATGGCACTGTGTGAGGGGTAAAACAAATGAGTCACTCTGTTTTAAATGAACATCCAGGCAGGAGTCTACATAGGCCAGTGCATATCAGACCCCTTTACAATCGAAGGATGTGACAGGGTTGCACACCGGATTCAAGGTAGCTTGGCCGATGTGGAGTGATACCCCAAAACCAGTCCCAGGTTGCTTGCTTCTGGTCTAGGGAGGACTTGGCCTTTCAGTTCGGGCTGGACTGCAAGTCCATGGGGATCAGGGTCAAGACTGATTTTCATATGTCTGGGTCTAAACTGGGATGGCGTGGTGAGCAAAAGAATTGATGGATTTAACCCAGATCTGTGACTGGTGGTGAATGTTTGATTTGTTTCGCATTCCGTCCATCATTTGGTTTGTTTGCTTTTGTCGCCCTAAGTGCGCCCGGTATGCCCAGACCATGGGTCCCTTGCTCACTGTGCCACTGGATTTAAGTTAGCTTGGCTAATGAGGGGTGATACCCTGGAACCGGTTCCAGGATGCTTGTTTCTGGCCTAGGGAGGACCTGGCCTGGTAGTTCAGGCTGGACTGTTCCCATGATTAACAGGGTCAAGATTGATTTGCATATGGTTGAGACCAAACTGGGGTGGCATGGTGAGCAAAAGAAAAGATGGATGTGTTGACATGAACAAATCCAGTTGCACAAAAGAGGGTATGTAGTCCTGCTATATGCAGATAACATGCTCTTATATCTCAAAGAAGCCAGAATGTGGATTAAGTGGTGTGGGCTCCTGGAAGAGCGAGGAAGCCTGTCTGGGCTGTGTACCTACTGGATGAAGACATGTGCATTCCTGTTGTTTTTGAAGCTGCTGGACCCTGAATAGCCTGCACAGCACCTGGGCAACCAGTGGGAGCCCAGAGTCTTCAAATACCAGTGCAATATGGATATCAGACAGGGTAACCTGGGATGCACATTGCACAGCGTGAAGGGAAACATGATCATAGTGCACCAAGGCCTCTACCACTTCACAAATCTCCCATTCACAATTCAGAGACTTGCTTCAATTTAGAAATTCAGGCTACAGGAACTGATATGGGACAGGTGGCACAACCATGTGTTGTTACACACTTTCCAAAGGCCCACATATAGGGGGGCCTTGGAGTCCCTGACTATGTGATATACTACTCTGCAGCGTAGCTACAGTGGCCCACTAGATGGCTGGCAGGAGCTGGTCTTACTGAGTTGAGAGAGTTTGTAAAGCCCCATAAGGAGGGTACCCTAATACCACTGTTCTCTGGAGAGAAATTGACAATCACCTTCTCACCTTATTATTGTATAAACATGGAATGTCAAACACTATCCAATGGGTCGTCCATGGACCCCCATGGTATGTTAGACCTGGCATCTATTTAAACACATGGAGATTAAAAGCACAATTTGTGGTGTTCGCATTCAGGGGTAGGGGGGCTTTCTACCTATGATTACACTATAGGAAGTGATGGCCCACCATTACAATTCATATGATTGAGTAAAATTGCCAATGATTACAGGCTACAGACAGTAAAGCATGTGGTTCTTGATGATATAACACAATACTAAGTTGGTTACATAGTTGCACATTAATCTCCCCTACGGCTGTGCAATTTGGATATGAGATGCAAGCATTATCACCCACAATTCAGAGTCTTTAATATGATTTATCCATTTGATTTAGTTGGGATTCAGAAGTCAACTACCATTATCCACCCCTGGACATAAACAATGTTGCTTGGAGGTAGATTATGTACTATTAAAAATGTTTCATTAAAATAAATACATCTGATGCAGATCATACATTAGCCTCTATATTCCTGCCCAGACAGGTGTTGTGCCAGATAACACATTTTGTCCTGAAGATACCGTAGTAAATTACACATAGGGTCAAAACATCGACAATTTTAAAGGGACCACTTACTTAATTAAATTGTTGGCAGGAATCAGCAAATACATTTCAGACTGTTGTGTGTCTGTGGAATATTGAGACATCCCTTTTGTACATATGTTTCATTTTAAATGTTGCACACCATTGCACTTTTGAGAATTGCACCATCTGCACTAAGTTTATTCAAGGGAGTAGCTTCAAGGGGGTGTTTGGGGTGTTACACCCTCCTAATAAATGTATTTTCTGATGAACAGTTGGGTGCAGGTGCTTTCACTCGGGTATGGTGAGATGTTTGTCGAATATCACCAGGAATGTTTGTGTACACACAGACAAAAACGCACACACACTCTCTTCCTCTCCATTTTCAAAAGTTCTCAAAAATACTGGATATTTTACAAAATATTGTGTTTTTTTTTAGTACTCCTACCAATCCACATTCCTCTCCCTTCCCACTTTCCCTTAAGCCCAACTCAGGCACCTGGCTTGTCCTGTAATGTATTTAAACATTATGGCCCTCATTACAACCCTGACGGTCGGTGATAAAGCGTCAGTAATACCGCCAACAGGCCAGCGGTAAAAAAAATGGAATTACGACCATGGCGGAAACCGCCAACACAGACAGCCACTTTAACACACCGACCGCCACGGCGGTAGAAACAAACACTGCAGTGGTAACCGCCAACAGACAGGCGGAAGACAATGTACCGCCCCCACTATTACAAGGCACCAATGCGCCAGCTTTTCAGGGGCGGTACCTACACCATCAAAAGCACAGCGAAAACAGTCTTTGGAGGGGAAACCACTCACCTCTCGACACCTAACGAGGAACCAGGACGCCATGGAGCCCGAACTACAGGTGTTACCAATGTTGGTGTATCTTCTCATCTACCAGGAGTACGAAGGACGGCGACGGCGACCACAGTGAGTACTGCGCCTAGCACACAGGAGTGGGCAGGAGGTAAAAGAGAGGGACACACACATGCAACACCCCCACCCACAACAACACACACACATATCCAATCTCATCACAGATACACCCCGTCAGCCCCTGGAAGAACCAAAGACCAAACAAAATTAGTTTAACTAGTGTAATATTTGAACAATCAGATAGGCCAAGAGCACAGTAAATAATCAGTATATACAAATATATACAGCAAGTACACAAGTCCGTACACTATCCCATTACATGTCCGTGGAGCAGTGGTCCCAAAAAGCATGCGTGAAGCCCACACATGACACCTGCCTCAAAACGGACAGAACACTGCAGGGGCATCAGGTAAAAAAAAACAGGCACCTAAGGGGGAAGCCGAGGGGGGGGCACCTCAGCCCGATGATGGGACGACGCCACTGATCCTCGAGGGGGCTCCATGCCCACTGCCTGGGGAGTGCAAAGCCACAGTCTCTCAAGTGGGTGGTTTGCCCACTTCTTGCTCCTGGGGAGTGCAAAGCCACAGTCCCTCTAGTGGGTAGTTTGCCCACTGCTTGCTCCTGGGGAGTACAAAGCCACAGTCTCTCAAGTGGGTGGTTTGCCCACTGCTTGCTCCTGGGGAGTGCAAAGCCACAGTCTCTCAAGTGGGTGGTTTGCCCACTGCTTGCTCCTGGGGAGTACAAAGCCACAGTCTCTCAAGTTGGTGACATGTTCCACTGGTTCTGGAGGGGGCTTGGTGCCCAGAGTGCTTCATCCTGCCAAGGACTGTGTTAGTGGATGCTTTTCTCCACTGGTTCTGAAGGGGGCTTGGTGCCCAGAGTGCTTCACCCTGCCAAGGACTGTGTTAATGGATGCTTTTCTCCACTGGTTCTGGAGGGGGCTTGGTGCCCAGAGTGCTTCATCCTTCCAAGGTCTGTGTTAGTGGATGCTTTTCTTCACTGGTTCTGGAGGAGGCTTGGTGCCCAGCGATGCTGCGCCTGGGGTGTGGTAGTTCCCATTCCCTGACCTTGGTGTCTGAGCCACAAGATTTCCAGGGAACAGGTAGCATGATACTCCATGGAGGCAGAGCCACACTCCACCTTGCGGCGACTTAGGCTGCAAACTGCTGGTAGTGCCAGTGCTGGTGGTGGTGCCTCATGTAGTGTGTGCAGGGTCCAGGATGTCTCCTGCAGCCTAAGACGGCTGCCCACTGGGGATTCTGCTGATGTCCGCTGTAGTGGCACTGGCGGGGCATGTCGTGGTGCAGGTGTCGGTGGCTGCGGCGGTGTCTGCTGGCGGTGCTGCCCGTGGTGTAGGTGTCTGTAGTAGTAGAGGGAGACACCAGGCCGTCTCCTGCAGCCTTCACTGTGGCAAAATCCTCCACCTGGGGGAATACGATGTAGCTGTGCATGTGTTTCAGCAAGGCAGACAACACTCTGGTCAGCACGTTAGAGAACATTGTCTGAGACACCCCTGATGACATAGCCACTGTCGCTTGGAAGGAACCACTTGCCCGAAAATGGAGCACTGACAGGACCTGCACTAGAGGGGGGATACCTGTGGGTTTGCGGATAGCTGAAATCAAGTCTGGCTCTAATCGGGTACACAGTTCTTGGATTGTGCCCCTATGAAGTCTGTAGGTCAGGATAATGTGCCTGTCCTCCATAATCGCCAGGTCCACCAGGGGTCTGTACAAGGGGCATGTCTCCATCTCCTATTCATCCTCAGCGGTTAAACTCTAGGGTGAAAAACGGTGAGCAGAGGGTCATATTCACACATATGTTAAGATAAATCTGTATTTTTACCTTTACAGAAACAGTATGTGAATTCGAGAGTCAGTTGATGTGCCAATGTCTGCTGTGACGCAGTTAGGTGCCATGGCCTGTGTCCCCCTGAAATGGCGGCTGCCTGACCTCTGAGGAGAAACAAGTGGAAATTAGATAATTCCGCTGGCGTTGTGTGCCGTTGGGGTCGGCAGTCGATGACCGCCCGCAACTTCACTTTGGTTATCATTGGTCCCTATGGGTTCCAGGAGCCAATGGCGATGCACGCCTTCACCGCCGCAGACGTGACTGCCATTTTCTATCTGTTCACTCACTTGCTACCTGACCTTCAACTAGAGAGGACTTACACTGCAAGTGCTGCTGTGACCTGTGCCTGGAAGTGACATTGGCTCGAGTGTCTGGGGAAAGTGCCCCCGCCTTCACTTTGGGGGAGTTGGATAAACTGGTGGATGGGGTCCTACCGCAGTACACTTTACTCTATGATCCTTCAGACAAACAGGTGAGTACACTGTGAGTATGATGTGTGGGCCATGAATGTATGGATTGCTGTGTGTGTAAGCCTCGTGTATGGGGGACTGAGGGGTCCTGGGCAGAGTGCTGCATATCTGGTGGTCAATGTCTGTGCATAAAGGGATTGGAGGGATATGGTGGCCCATGAGTATGACGGACGGTATGACTAATACCTTTTCTATTCTATTTTTTCTGCAGGTCAGCGCCCATAAGAAAAAGGGTATTTGGCGTACCACGACAAGGAGGTGCGTACCCTGGGAGTCCTTGATAAGCAGAGCACGCACTGCCGCATACGGTGGGAGGACCTGCGCTGCTGGGCAAGGAAGACGGCAGAGGCCCAGCTGGGACTGGACTCCCAACGAGGAAGGGATGCCCGTCGTGCCCTGACCCCTCTGATGTTCTGCATCAAGGCAGTGGCCTATCCGGAGTTGGATGGGCGCTTGAAGGCATCACAGCAGCCACAAGGGGGTGAGTACAGATTCAGAATCATGACTTTGTGCACGTTAAGGTTTTACTTGGGTGGGGGATGTGGGCTGTGAGTGCCCCGAGGCCAGGGCGAACTGGCAGGGTAGGTCCCTTGTTGGTCAGGCTCTGAAGCACTCCAAACCCCAATGGTGTTAGTGGGCATTTACTACTGGGCAGGAACCTGTGGGTTTCAGGTGTGCAGCTAATGGCGTTAAGCAATGCACCCCATGGGCTGGTGACTAGCTTTGTAACTGGTAGTGCATGGCCTAGTGCATAGAGCTGTTCCCAGTGTGTTGTGTACACCAACGGTAGTGTTGTTGCTGGCATTGACCAAATGTATCCTCTGTCTCTCCCCCACTTCTTGTTTTGTCACCTTATCTTTGTGTGCATTAGCATCATCTGGAGGAGGAAGAGAGGCACCGGCGACAGAGGGAGCTGCATCCCACATGCGTGTTTCCCGTGCCCGCTCACCCAGGAGGGTGGGCATCTCCTTTGCCCCAGGCACCTCAGTCCCTGCCCCAGTCAGCCCTGCTGCCGTCAGTGAGGAGGCTATTGACCTCCTGAGATCCCTCATTGTTGGGCAGTCAACCATACTGAATGCCATCCATGGTGTTGAAAGGCATTTGCAACAAACAAATGCGTACCTGGAGGGCGTGGCGTCCCAACAGAGAGCCTTTCAGGCTCTGGCCTCTGCACTGATGGCAGCCATTGTCCCTGTCTCCAGCCTCCCCCTCCAACTTCCTCTACCCATTCCCAATCCCCTCAACTCCAGCCTATCTCAAACACACCTTCAGACCAGCAATCACCCAAATCAACACACAGAAGTGGCTCAGGCAAACACAAACACAAGCACCACACTTCATCTCACAGGCACTCACACAAGCACCATCCCCATGCAGACACACCAACATCCACTGCCTCCACTGTGTACCCCTCCTTCTTATCGTCCACCTCCCTCCCAGTTGCCTCTCCACTCACACCTGCTTTCACTACACCCTCATCCACTACCTCCATCACCATCACGCCTATCACTACATGCCCCTCACTGGCAGTCACCACCCCCACATCCATGCACATGTCCCCTGTGTCCTCTCCCACTGTCTGTGACCTCTCCTCCCAAAGTACACAAACACAAGCACACACCCACTCAACAGCCATCCACCTCACAACAGCATCCAGCTCATGCACCTGCATCCAAACACAGCAGACTGACACCTCCTACAACCACTCCCTCTTCCTCCAATTCCAAACCTTCACCCTCTTCCCGCCCCAGTGTCCCTAAGAAGCTTTTCGTCACCAACATTGACCTCTTCCCTACCCCTCCTACTCCCCGTCCTTCACCTCGGGCCAGGGTGGCCAGAACCCAGCCCAGCACCTCAGCCACCCAGTCCACGTCCGCTGTGGTTTCTGCAGCTGTGAGAGGCTCCAAGGAGGCACCTGTCAGCCCAGCCAGTGTGCCACCAACACCTGCCAAGGCCAAGAAAGTTCCGCCACCTGGCAAGGGCACGAAGGGGACAGCATCCAGCAAGGGGAAGGAGGCACAACCAGCCAGCAAGGCCAAGTCAAAGACTTCAGCTGGCAGAAGCAAGGAGGCACCACCATCTGCCAAGGGCAGGAAGGGGCACAGAACACCAGCCATGGCACTTCAGCTGTCCGAAGCTGCTGGTGAAGGCCTGGACGGTACCACCACAACCACAAGCACCGCCAACTGCACCGCGGCCAGCACCTTGGCCAGCACCGTCACCTGCACTGCCGCAAGCAGCACCACTGGCAGCAGCAGCAGCCCCAGTGGGCAGCTGTCCGAGGCTGCTGGTGAAGGCCTGGAGGCTACCACCACCACTGCCAGCACCGCCACCTGCAGCGCAACTGCGTTTCACTGAGCAGCCGTCACCGCTAGTGAGCAATGTGTAGTGGTGATTACATGGGCTGCAGTGCGTTCTGGCCCCTGCAACACCTGTCGGTGTGACACCCAGGTGAGAGACTGTGACCTTGCCCCATCCAGGATGAAGTACACTGGGCACAAAGGCCCCTCCAGAACCAGTGGAATAAGCCATCCACTCAGCCCCTCCTTGCCAGGATGAAGCACACTGGGCACAAAGGCCCCTCCAGAACCAGTGGAAGAAGCCATCCACTCAGCCCCTCCTTGCCAGGATGAAGCACACTGGGCACAAAGGCCCCTCCAGAACCAGTGGAAGAAGCCATCCACTCAGCCCCTCCTGGCCAGGATGAAGCACACTGGGCACAAAGCCCACTCCAGAACCAGTGGAAGAAGGCATCCACTCAAAAGACTGGCTTTGCACTCCCCAGGACCAAGCAGCGGGCAAACCACCCACTTGAGAGACTGTGGCCTTGCACTCCCCAGGACCAAGCAGTGGGCAAACCACCCACTTGAGAGACTGTGGCCTTGCACTCCCAGGACCAAGCAATGGGCAAACCACCCACTTAAGAGACTGTGGCTCTGCACTCCCCAGGACCAAGCAGTGGGCAAACCACCCACTTGAGAGACTGTGGCCTTGCACTCCCCAGGACCAAGCAGTGGGCATGGAGCCCCCTCCAGGAGCAGTGGCGTAGTACCATCTTCCGACTGAGGTGCCCCCCCAACCCCTCTCTCCCTGAGGTGCCTGTGTGTTTTCGACCTGATGCCCCTGCAGTGTTCTCTCCGTATTGAGGCAGGAGTCAAGTGTGGGCTTGGCCTATGTGTTTTGGCCCTGTGGGCCACGGACAATTTTTGTGTGGACATTGTTCCGCCTTTTGTGTATATTGCATATATTGTACATACTGTTTTTGCTGAACGTATTTCTAAGTATTACTAATATTATACTCATTTGACTCCATTTCTTTTGTCCTTGCGTTATTCCAGAGGGTTACGGGGTGTATATGTAATGTTGTTGCATGTGTTTGTGGGTATGGTGTTGTGAGTGAGGGAAGGGGTGGGTGTGTTGCGTGTGTGTGTCGCTCTCTTTTTCCTCCCCCCCTCCCTTGTGTGCTATGTGCAGTACTCACTGTGGTCGTCGTCGCCGGCGTTGGTGTTCCTGGTGTATGAGAAGATACACCAGCATGGGGAAAACCTGCAGCTCGGCCTCCATGGCGTCCTGGTTCTTCCTTGAGTGTCGAGAGGTGAGTTGTTTCCCTTCAGAGTCCTGTTTCGGCCGTACTTTTGATGGCATTGGTACCGCCCTGAAAAAGCTGGCGGATGGGCGTGCTGTAATGCAGTGGGCGGTATATTGTCTTTCGCCTGGCTGTTGGCGGTTACCACCACGGTGTTGTTGCTACCGCCGCGGCGGTCGGAGTGTTAAAGTGGCTGTATGTGTTGGTGGTTTCCGCCGTGGTAATGATTTCAATTTTTTACTGCCGGCCTGTTGGCGGTGTTACCACCGCTTCATTACCGACCGCCAGGGTTGTAATGAGGGCCATAGTGTTTTAAACTGAAATTTACCAGTGATAGTTGACTCAAGTAACTATAAACCACGCCTTCTCTATCCACAGTTTTATCATAGTTTTTTTTACTTTAAAATGTTACACTTTGACATTTTCACATAACTATAATGTCACTATAAACTTTGTTTTTTCATTGAATTTCTAGGTTTTTTTAATGTAATTTAATATAATATTACCTTACCTTAATATTGCACCACTTAAACCTTTGGTTTTTTTCAGTGATTTTTATTTTTAAACTAAAGTAAGATATTATTACCATTCCTAAGTATGCCATCTTCATGTCATGCCTGGCCTTCTGTCTGCAGACTGGTTCTAAGCCTATGCTCAGTGATTTGACAAACCCTGGCATACATGCTCTTTAGCCATGCACAGCTGAGGGTTCACTGCAGGACCAGGCTTGCAGCCAAGCCCTGTTCCCAGACCCCACAGGCAGCCAAACTATGCACCACCAATAGTGTCATTTTAAATAATGCAAGTCTACTGGCTTTCTCAAGGGGTCAAAACACCAATATGTAAATGGCAAGTTTATTAGCTGAGTCAAGAGGTGACCTCATCAATATACAAAGCTAGCCTATTTGTTTTGTGAAGGTGTCATATACAAGTCAAGCCCATTGACTGTCAAGGGGTCATCACATCATTATACAAACCAGGCCTATTGGCTTTGTTAAAGGATGACCACCTAATTATACAAGGCAGGCCTACTGGTTTTGACAAGGGCTCACTACATAATTTCATGAAGTCAAGCTTATATGCTTTGTCAACAACAATTAAACGCCACCATAGTCTTTTCTTACACTCTTCAGGCCACACAATGTAGCCATAACAACAACTGCAAGGGGTCCCTGCAGTCCTCAGCACTACTTCCAGCCCAATACTACTCTCTTCTAACATGTTAGTGGCACCCCTTGCCAGAATGGGTCACCAAAAAGCATTAAAAAGTATGCAAATTAGCCAAAGAAGGGGCACTTCTGCCCGGGATATAATAAAGTAGCAGCTTTGGTCACTGATTTATTATTCTTTTTGTAGACTTCAAATTTTTGACACTGATTTCTGTCCTGGGGTGGTGTCTCCAGAATAGAAATGTGTCAGGCCCTGGGGGCTGGAGTTTTAGGAGTTGAAAGGCAGCTTAGGAAGGGGCTGGCAAATACATGCTCCCTCCCAATCTTAAAAAAAACAAAAACAAAAAAAAAGTCGACATCCAAGCCTGAGGCCTCCCCAGAGGTTCTTAAAAACAAAATGTAGCTTCCTGCATTTTTTTATTTTATTATGTCCGCTGATCCCACATTACTCCTATGGGACCCCACAACAAATTAAAAAATATATATATATTTTTAGGACAGGGCTACAAAACCTAGTAGGTCAAGGTCTCCCTACCCTGTACCCTTATCTCAATTCAGCACAGGGCACTAAGCCCCCAAGTACTGTAATGGCTGCTGGAACACTTCTCACCATGTTGCAATCAATCAATCACACTGCTCACTCTGAAAAAGCCCCCCTGGCCAATCAGAAGGCTTGCATTTTTAATTTCAGCCCAGTTGAGATACTGAATGGAATAAACCACATCACAAAAAGCACACTTTCTGGGTATAGATATACCTGTCTGCCATATTTGCTGTAATTCTGTTCAGCCTTTTTTTGCTGTAGCAGTCTCTAAAATTACTTATGAAAGCTGCATGAGGAATTTGCATTTTGGGATTTCTACTTTTCCTCAGCCCTCACTTGATGGATCACTCCCAAAACTTTCCAAGAAGAAGCTGACATGAATGTACTTCTTTTGGAACATTTTGTTAAGATTCTTCCACTGGTACCAAAGGTAAAGCAAACAAAAAATCAATTTCCAAAAGTAAATAGGTCTCTCTGTAACTACACAGTGGCAACCTCCACCGTGTAATAAATACACACACACCCAAACACTCTTTTTGGTTTTCCTCTCCTGTGCGAATGATATCTTTGTACTTCCTGCAATATGTGGCAAACATGATCAGTCATAGATCTGACTCCTCGTTTGTCTGAAGAACTGAAGATGCTTTAATCTTCCTGCTCCTGACTTTGACACTCCAGAATACTTGATTTAATGTAAAGCACATATGTGTTCACTCATGCCAGTAGTAGAAAATTAGCATAGGCCAGGGTTTCCAATCTGCAGCACTTGGTCTCATAGTTTGGATGTCCATTTCATGCATACACTGTTGTCTCCCTTTGTGAGGAGGAAGTATTTCCAAGAAAGTGACTCGCTTTCTGGGTTTTCAGGGGCCTTAGAAGCTTAAAGAATTTCAATAACACTTTATTTTTTCTCAACTCATGGTGGAGGCTGTGTGTTTTGATTCTGGCTGGGTATTAACTTAATTTGATATATTCCTTCTTGTGGAAAAGATGTATGTGCTGATGATATTCTGCTCTGCGGTGAGTAGAATACACATGAAATGGGGTTTTAGAAAAGTCTCCTTTTCTTCAGTAGGCAATAGCCTTGCTTTTGGAAAGTGTGGTGTAAGATGCCTCCTTTAATATTTTGTTTTTGGTGTTCACGAATGTGCATGTACTGGGAGAATCCACCAATAGAAGCACAAACAGTAAAACAGAACACAAGTAATTTTCTTCATGTGAGACTTAATAGTTTCTCATTCTCTGCCTTTCCCTGGCAACTATCCTAAGCAATCATTTCACTCCTCATTGTTAATTTATATGCCTCCCAAATGTTTTCTGGTGATGAAAAACATCTATTAAGCAAAATGAAAGTTGAGTTCTGTACCTCATCTCTTTCAAAAACTCCTCTATTAGGGCTTTATTAAAAGACCATCTGTTTATAGAGGTGGTTATGGATGTCATCAGGATCTGAAAAACAGTTAGGGACATACAACGTCTCTCTACATTTGGCAAAGAATTGGAGGTAAGAAAAAAACCTATCCTTGAGGCCATCTGAAACCGGACAGAGAAAAACATATATTGTTTTATGCCATAGTTCGATCTCTGCTGGGGTCAAAAAAGACTATCTCGCCCTTTAACCTATTTATGACTTGCACTACTCTTGGTTTCCTTTGTTTAGCCTTGTGGTTGCTCTGGTTCAGCTGTGGGATTTAGGCACAATTAAAATCTCCCCCAATTACAATGTTTTTTTCAGAAATTGGGCAAGATGAAGAATCAAATCATACATAGGCTGCGGCTCATCAACAACCGAGCATTATATAGAGACTAATGTAAATGGCACCTGCTCAATTAGCATCTCCACAATCACCAATCTCCCGTTCTCACCCACTGATTCAATAATCTCACCACTAAACCCCCCACTTGCTAAAACTGCAACCTCTCTGCGCACTGCAAAAGCAGCACAATGCAACAGAAGCTGGAATGCCTCCCCTGTGGTTTGCCACTCTATCACCTTATTAATTTGTGTCTCCTGTAAGAATACAAAAGTTGCTTTCTGTTTCTCCAGCCAATTAAAAATGGCCTAAATTATCTTCTGGTTATTGAATCCATTCACATTCATAGACAAAATGCTAAGCTTATACCCATCTATAGAACTCTGCTATTGCTCTGCCTCCTAAAAGATCTTAAAGAACAGCACCCTTAGTCTTGCTGGCTGCAATAGTATAGCCTGAGCCCCCTCTTCTTTAAATGAAGAAATCAGCAATCTTAGTGCCTTCTGGCGCCTTCATATCTCAAAAGTCATATCTGGAAAGTCGTTGGAACTAATGCCCTATGGAGACTTAAAACTCTGCTGTATTATTGCTTGTGAAAGGCCCTTTTCTCAAATTGCAGTCTCCAAAGTTCACGAGCAGTGTGCGTGGTGGTGCAGTATTACTATATTCTGTGAATTGAACACGATGCAGTCTCATAATCGTGATATCTTCTTTAAACCCCTTGCAACATGGGATATAATTAGGCTTTTATGTGTTATACTGGTGAAGAAACCAATTCTTTTCTATCAGGGATACCCATAAAATGCTGATTCAATCTCCTTAAGCAGTTCTGCAGTTGCAGTTTAATTCACAAAACTCACTGACTAGTGAAGTATTTGCTGACATAAGATCTCCCTGGGTGTTTTCCAAAGTAGAGACCCGCATTATTTCACTTCCTCCAATTGAGCCAAGTAAGAATTGATTTTCTTCTCAATTTCCTCCACTTTACTACTCAAGGACTGAGCCAGAGACTTTTGATTTTGTTTTATCTCCTGTATCTCCCCTAATATAGTAATGTCTCAGTGTGGGGAGTCAGGCTCCTGTATAAGCAGGAGTCTCAGCAGAGTTGGCCATATCTTTTGCAACAGTGATTGGTCCTGAAGTTATGGCAGATACTTGAGGCATATTCCACAATTGATGTAATACAGATACTTGAGGTGAGCTAGGTACTGATTGAAGCACTGAACAATCCCAATTGCTGGCATTGCTGAGGCCTTGGGTAAGCTGTCTATCATCCCTCCCTGCGCTACCACATGAGTTCAACTCTAGCAACTGTGAGTTGGGAGAGGCTCCTCTGATTTTAGCAGGGCTTACACCTCCTGTTACACCTGTGTTCCAGCAAAGATCTGCCAACCTCTTAACCACAGGAGCACTACTGCCCCCCACCCCACGTATTATTTTTATCCCAGTCCTGGCCTGCCAGACCACTTTTTGCCACCTTGCTGTTGAAGACTGAATACAATCTGGTGCCACCCTCTTCCATTTCTTTCTATGAAATTGACAGCATGGCAAGGGATTGAGTCTGTTCTTGGTTAGCCTCAGTTCCCTCTGCCAAATGATCCTGCATGCCTGCACTCTCCTAGGCTGGCTGCTCTTCCAGGCCTACCAGGTCTTCTACAGCTGATGGTGGGGCTGGTTGTGGAACTGACTCCAATTCAATGGAAGACAGTCTATGATGACATACTTTAGTCTTGTCTGTTTGTGCACCTGTTATATTGTATGTTCTTGTTATTCAGAATCTTACTGCGTTATGATGTTGGAACGTGACTGTGTCAGAGGGGGGTTGGAATGTTGTGGTTTGAAAGAGCGTACGATGCGGAATCTGGTGTGAGGAAGAGAGTAGCTGTTGGAGTAACCGAGGCTGGGATGTTTCTTTTGGATTAACTTGAAGATGTTAAACTGATAATAAAAGAACAGTTTCCGTCGTTATCCACTAATGGCCTCTTGTGGACTTTCTTCTTCGTGACACTTCATGTGGAGGTTTAACCTTTATAACACTGGCGACGAGCTCATCTACGAACCCAGGCTATTTCAGGAGAACATCCCAACTCCAGATAAGTTTGTTTTTTATTTCGGAAAGCAACTCATTTCTCGGTTTAAATATTTTATTATTTTTTCTCTATTGGATTACTTCGACCGATTTTTTTCAGTTCGGCCTTTCAAGGTATCCTGGCAACGCTTCAGCGCTGCGGCATTTTTCAACATTGCCGTTGCTGTATCCTAGCAACGTTTTCGGCGCGGGCGGCGCGGATTTATTGGAATAAAAACTCGCTCTAATTCGCTCGCTGTTCTTCTCCAATTCATCGTGCGCGCTGCCACCAACCAACTCACGATTGTATATATTTTCACACCGCTGGTGTCGGCACATCGCATCTCGGGTGATTTCATGCTGTCAGAGTGAGTTTTACTCTCAGTTTTGTCAAAATTTGGCGCGTTTGGTGAAAGTAGCATCAATCATCCAGCCTGCTACACTTTCATTCTGCAAATAGCTCACACGAGTTTTGAATCTACATAACAAACAATACTTCATGGTGAAATCTCTTCTTTTGTACTTTGTACTGTGATAGTCACTGTGAACATTCACCATGCAAAATGTGGCTGCTCCTCCTTTTTTCCTCCCTACTCCTGGTGAACCTCTAATCAAATGGGGGAAATGGAAAAAAGTGTTTGAACGTTATGCCAGAGTTTGCGGAACGTCCTTGAGCACAGAAAGAAGAACTGATCTACTGTTACACTGCTTAGGAACTGAGGGTCAAGAAGTTTTTGACCACTTACCTGATGTACCTGACAATGAGGCAGTTAACCTAAATGAGTATGAAATTTGTATCAGAAAACTGGACTTACATTACTTACCTAAAGTCAGTACTATTTTGGAACGTTATTACTTTGGCCAAAGACGACAAACTAATGGTGAATCTGTTGAAAATTATGTCACTGACTTAAGACGTTTAGCTTCATCTTGCAAATTTGGGCCTTCCACAGATGAAAGAATTCGAGATCAATTTATGCAAGGCTGTGTTATTGATAAAGTGCGAGATGAGTTGTGGTTATTAGATGATCCTCACCTTGATGAGGTCATTTCTTTAGCTAAACGCATTGAAAACTCCTTGAAATGTATTGATGTTATAAAAAAGAATGGGCATAATGATGTGTCTTTAGTAAAAGATGTGGCTATAGTAAGAGATAGCAAATCAAAAGATTATAGGATTGGCACAAATCCTGGTTCTCAAAATGCGAAGAGAAAAAAAAAATGTTACAGATGTGGAAAGGAAGGTCATTTTGCGAATGATAGTTTGTGTCCAGCTATCAATGGTATCTGTCTGTTCTGTAAAAAAAGGGGGCATTTCTCAATTGTATGTAATCAACGTAAGTTCAAGGAAAGTGTGAATGCAGTTGATTCTCATATCACTAATGATGATTTTGGTAGTAAGTCACAATGTGATCCAATAGTGCTGCAGGTGTCGGACTCTAAACCCAGTGGCCCTCTGGATTATATTGCGATTGAAGGTAAACATACCAAAGTACTTTTTGATTCGGGTGCAAAAATTACTATAGTTTCCAACCAGTTTTATCAAGAACAACTCAGAGGATCTGTTGAGTTGTTGAAACCTGACATTAGTCCTTGTGCATATGGTGGTGATCCTATTCATTTACATGGATATTTCATAGGATTAATTGAGTACAATCAGCGGTACACCTCTGGGAAGGTTTATGTCTCTAAAAAAGGAGACAGTATTATTAGTTGGTGGCACCAGAAAGACTTAGGAGTGATACTGGATCCCAATAGTGTTCCCCCTATTATATTGAAAGATAAAACAACTGTTGAGTTGGTTGACACCTACAAAGTTTCGGATTTGGAGAAATCTCTCCGCCGGGACTTTACCGAGGTTTTTTCTGACAAAATTGGATGTATGAAAAGTTACTTACACAAAATCAAGTTGATTTCTGGGTCTGTCCCGTACTGCAGTAAAGTTCGTAATGTTCCTTTTGCGGTAAGAACTCAACTTAAAGATGAATTGGGAAAACTGTTAGATCAAGGAATTATTGAGGAGGTAGAAGGAACAGAATGGTTGGCTCCGATAGTCATTGCAAGGAAACCCAATGGCAAGATAAGACTATGTGTTGACCTTCGCAGACTCAACAAGTGTGTTGCAGTTGACAAATATCCTCTTCCCAACATCTCTGAGCTACTAACAAGGGTATCAGGTGCCAAGCTCTTTTCTACTATTGATCTAACCTCAGCGTATCACCAGGTAATGTTGGATGATTCTAGTAGAAGTTTAACAGCATTCATTACACCTTTTGGAACATTCAGGTTCATTCGTTTACCATTTGGTTTAGTTTCAGCAGCCTCTGTGTTTCAGAGGTTAATGGAACGCATGCTGAAGGGTCTGGAGGGCGTATGCATTTATCAAGATGACATCTTAATTTATGGTAAAGATTCCATCCAGCATGATATAAGATTAAGGGAAGTTCTAAGAAAAATTTCTGAACATGGCTTAACAATTAAACCAGAGAAATGTAAATTTGCAGTCAAGTCTATAGACTATTTAGGTCATACCATAACTAGTGATGGTCACACACCGAAGAAAGAACTAGTTGACACCATTCAGGGTCTAGCTTCTCCCACATCTAAAGAAGAGTTATTGAAATTTATGGGTATGGCAGAATTTTATAACAAGTTCATCAGAGATTTTGCGAGTTCATGTTATCACATGAGGGGTTTATTAAAGAAAGGAGTGGAATTCATATGGAACCAAGAATGTGAGAAAGAATTTTGTGATATCAAGAAATCTCTTTCTTGTGCTCCGGCTTTGAAAGAGTTTGACCCAAATGCACAGTTATTCCTAACTACAGATGCGAGTGGTAAGGGTTTAGGAGCAGTGTTACAACAAGGTAATTGTGCTCCTGAAAACACTATTGTGTTCATCTCCAGGAGCCTTAAAGGAGCAGAAACCAAGTATTCTGTTATTGAAAGAGAGGCGTTAGCGGTATTTTGGGCCATAAAGAAATTGAAGAAGTTCTTATGGGGAAGTTCCTTTATTGTAAGGACGGATCACAAACCCCTATGTGAGGTTCTTTGTTCAAAAGGGATCGACTCGGTGTCAGGTAGGATTACTAAATGGATTGTTGCATTGCAAGAATATGATTTTGTTGTGAGATATGTCCCTGGTGCTGACAACTTACCTGCTGATGTTTTATCTAGGCTAGTTACATCCAACTCTCACCTTCAAGATGATGAGTCAGTAAATAATGACACAGAAAATCTCGAATGGGTGTGTGAGGTAGATTGTGAAATAATTTCTGAGGATAGGTGGTGTGAAGAATCTTCATCTGACAAGGTTCTAACAGAAATAATAGAATTAGTAAGGAATGGTTGGAGGAGTATACATCAGGGTAGCATTGAGAGTAAGAGTTTTTGGAATGTTAGGAATGAACTAGCAGTGGGTAAAGATCTTCTGTTTAGAGGTACAAGATTGGTTCCTCCTGTTAAGCTTAGAGATCGACTAATGAGCCAAGCTCATAACAGTCACATGGGCATTTCCAAGACCAAAGAAAGGTTGCGTTCCTCATATTGGTGGCCTGGTATGGATACCCAAGTAGAACGCCTAGTGAGAGAGTGTGTACAATGTGCGGTTAGTGAAAAGGCTATGAAACCCAGAGTACAACCAATGATAATTCGAGAAAATCCTGAGGGTCCGTGGAACGGATATAGCATTTGATATTTTAGGACCTATTCATAGTGATAGTTCGGTGGATTACATAATGGTGGTGGTGGATATGTTCTCAAGATGGCCAGAAGTGTGTTTTACTAAGAACATTGAGACGTGGAAAGTCATTGATTTTCTGAAAGATTTGATAACTAAGGAGGGGATTCCTTCGAATCTTCTCACAGACAATGGGGTACAGCTAGTATCAAGAGAAATGAATGATTTTTTGAGTGGGTGTGGCATAAAACATAAACTTTGTGCATTATATCATCCAGAATGTAATGGAATGGTAGAGAGATTTAATAGAGTCATTAAAGAAACTATCTCTATAGCTAAAAGCAATCAATTAAACTGGAAGCAGGAAGTGTTGAAGAAAGTTTATGTATATAGACACACTCCTCATTCCACTACTGGTCAAACACCATTTTCACTTTTCCGTGGGAGACGTGGTAATACTATTTTGGAACCAAAATGGGTTAATGATCTGTTGGACAGAAAGGGAAGAAAGGTGATAAAGAGTGATTGGAGACTTAAAGAACAAGAAAAACTGTTAAAGAGTAAAATGAATTTTGACAGAACAAACTGTACAAAGAAAACACTCGTGGAGATTGGTGATTGGGTTATGATTAAACAACCTTTTTCAAAAGGAAGCGGGAAAAAATTATCCTCTCCTATTAAAGTTACGAAACTTTTTACCAATGCTGTTAAGACTCAAGATAACAGAATATGGAATTTAAATAGGGTTGTCAAATGTACTGGAGTTGCTGGTTATGCTAAGGATGAGGAAACAGGGAAAAATGAGAGTTGTACAAAAGAAACGTTTTCAAGAGGGTTGGGATCCTCCATGAAGTATCCCAGTGTGAGGAGGTCTAACAGAAATGTCAAGCTGCCCATGTATCTTAAGTATTATAATCTAGAGTGAAACTATAATGTTTACTTCTTTTATATTTTACTTTACTTCGTTTAATCTGTGTATTGCAATATCAATGAGTTTTTAAGTATATATAGAGGGGAGGGAGAGGTGTTATATTGTATGTTCTTGTTATTCAGAATCTTACTGCGTCATGATGTTGGAACGTGACTGTGTCAGAGGGGGGTTGGAATGTTGTGGTTTGAAAGAGCGTACGATGCAGAATCTGGTGTGAGGAAGAGAGTAGCTGTTGGAGTAACCGAGGCTGGGATGTTTCTTTTGGATTAACTTGAAGATGTTAAACTGATAATAAAAGAACAGTTTCCGTCGTTATCCACTAATGGCCTCTTGTGGAATTTCTTCTTTGTGACACTTCATGTGGAGGTTTAACTCCAAGTCAATGGAAGACAGTCTATGATGACATACTTTAGTCTTGTCTGTTTGTGCACCCCCACTTGTCATCTGCTCTGCTAGTGACCTTAGTTCTTCCAGGGAAAATTGCTTTAGTCTTTCCATCAAATGCCTTGTGAGTGTCCCCTCATTCTATTCCTTTCAGGATATCCTGGACCCATTCTTGGGGGTGGGGAGATTTTTTTTTATTCTTCGGCATTGGCTACTCTTAAGTATCTCTTATTGTCCAACTGTTTGCCTGGTTAGTGGCTCAAGCCAATCCCAAAGATGTACAATTTAAACTTCATCACTTCGTCTTTGCACTTATTCTCCACTTCACATAGTGTCCCAGTACCAGTCATTACAGGTCACCAAACCAGCTAAATCCAGCACCTATTATATCTTTTCAGTCTTGAATCCCCCCTCCAAGCTGCCAATGTCTCTTGGTACACGTGATCCTTCTCTCTCCCTCTCATAAAACGCAAAGGCAGCAAAACAGTACCCAGCGTCTTTCTTATACTAGCATACCGTCAAATCTTTAACCGTGTCAAACTTTGCCCAGAATACTGAGTCTCATTTCCACCAGCCGAGAATACCTCCACAAAACATTTTCCTTTTTTTCCTTTTTTTTTGGTTGAGGGGGAGAAAGGATAATACAACGGGCTGTTTCTCCACTCTTGGCAACGACAGAGAACTAATTAATCCACAGTGTCCCGTCCGTCCTTCAATTACTCAGAGAGGGTGGTTAGAGGCTGTTCAGAAGGGCGGAGTGCTTTTGCTCAGCATGGGATTGTATGGATACAGACTGCGCACTCACTCTCTATGCGAGAGTCTCTGCGACTATTGCTGCCGTTGTAGCAGCCATGCTGGCTGAAGGAGTGGCTTCAGTGTAGAGGGGCGCTAGGCAAAGTTGTGCATCATCCCCTGGCCTTGCACTGATATTATCAATAGTTCCATAGAAGATGTCATAAGTGAGGTAATATGTGGGGTAATTAGCAGTGCATGGCGAGGGTGTGATTTATAGTTTCCTTAGAGCATGAGTTTTAGTTATCAGAGCTAATTATAACTGGTGAATTTCAATAGTTTTTTTTTATATTTAAAACATTACCTTTACAATGAAATTCCCACCTAACAATAATGTTACTTCAGTGAATTTCAGTGAATTTCTAGGGTTGTTCCATTGTAAAGTAATATTTTGTTACCGTACATAAAATCTACACCCCACCATGTATGGCCTTCGGACTTGCGCAGTGGGGTGTTGGCTGCAGGGTCTTGCTCACAGCCAAACCCTGCTTCCAACCGCCTGCAGACAGCTTACCTCACACTATGCACAGCTTTTCACTGTGAGCGGTATTAGGTTGGCTGCAGCACCTTGCCACAGGCCCGGCCTGGCCAACCCTCCTGAGGGCAGCCAACCCCACACTGTGCATGACATTTGGTCATGCATAGTGGGGAAATGGGTGTCCAGACTAGGACCTGTGGCCAACGCCCCCAAACATAGTCCCCACAGGCTGCCAACCCCATGCTGCACACAGCCTTTGGTATGTGTGGCGTAGCTTTGGCCTTAAGGCTCCAGGGACCCGATCCCCCAGGGCCAGAAGATACATATATTAAGACGTGGGACATACAGCCTGACTTCCTGAGCCTTAATTGGTCCCACGGACCCCATCCCCTGGGGCCAAATTCCATTAAAAAAGGTGGAGGAACCGGGTGACCCCCCCAAGCCTATTGAGGCCCTAGGGAACCCATCTCCTGGGGCCTCCCTAAATTATAGGTAGGTGCCCCAGTGCCCATCCAGTAGACCCACCAAGCATCAAATTTTAAGGGGAAGGAGCCATGCAGTTCATTCCAGAGCCATAATAGGCAATGGGAACCCATCCCCTGATGCTGAATTATACTAAAAAGAGTGGAGGGGCTGTGCGGATGCCCTCCCCGAGCACTCGTAGGCCCCGGAGACTCCATAGCTAACCTCCCCAACCCTTATCAGGTCTTGGGGACCCCATCCTGGGGATGCCTAAATGACTAGTTAAGGGGAGAGAGTGCATGGCCCTGCTGCACATTTAACAATATTGTTAAATGTGGAGCAGGGCTATGACTCAGAGAGGCAGGTTTCAAGTGTCTCATGATGTTCTTTCCCTCCCTCAACAAAAGTAATAAAAAGCATGTTATAATCTGTACAACCGCATATATGGTTCAGACCATATCATTTGTTTGAAGACATTTATTTTATCAATGGTATTTAACCAAAACAATGACGCGATGAGTTACATTTGGGCAGTAAGGTAAAATAACATTTATGATGTCTCTTCTCTGTTGGGTGAGTAATTTAGTTTTTCCCCTTGTGTGAAGTCACTGCAACATGTGGTCTATGAGAAACAAAGCAGTGTTTTCTCTTGTTGATTTTGTTGTAAACTGGCAATAAACCAGAATTTAGCCTTTGTCATATAATCAGGGCCACTGGAATTATGCAACAGTAGGGGGGCAAATTCTGCAGCAGGTTGATGACATGATGCTGCATAATGCAGCCCATTTTGAAATAGCATTATTTCATTAGTTAATCATTTTTAAACTTGGTAACACTTTGTGCCTTAAATGCACCTCATAAGCACCAGTTTAACACCCCAATATAGGCATAAGCAACAGAAAGGTGACCACTCCAGCTTTGCAAAGGGACGTTCACTGTGCAACAACATCTGTTGCAGCATTTTTAGTAACTGTTGAACTGTCTGAGGTAGACATATTTTTTTGTTAAAATCTGCAGATTATGCAGCAGATGATAGATAATGTGTCAAATGTGCCAAATCTATAAGTATGTAAATTCAATCGCAGCCGCACAATTGCTTAATTCCAGTGGTCATGTCTTTAATAATAACAAATGTATGATAATTAACTAATATGGTCAAATGTTGCCATTAGGTGATTCTAGCCACATCATAAACTACTAAACCGAAAGCTGAGTGAATGATAAATGTCATTTGGACCATTTTACTCCCCGTAGCCAATTATGTAATTTCTAAATTCCATGTTTATTTTGGGATTGTTAGCTTGAAAAAGCTATTGTCTTCGATTGGAATTAGAATATTCAGGGTTTGTTTGACTTTCTCGAACAAATTATTAATAAAATAACAGTCAACAATGGAAATCAGTAGATTTAGGCGATTCTGTGGCTGCAGTATTTATGGATTTAATGCATTTGCCACATAAATTCAAAACTTTGCAAATTTCAACAAAACATTTTGCTTTTATCTCAAATTGATGAAAATAATAGTAACAGAAAATATGCTGCATAATTTGCATTTCTTCCGCATAATTTATAAAACCTTGCTGCATAATTTGGTCTTCCAAGTCACATAACCCTAGTAGCTCTCACAATGTGAAAGCTCTACAGAGTAGATTGGAGGTGGGCATTATGATAGTGATATCTGTATTTCACAAACAACCATGAAATATTTCCCATATTTCATGGTTATCTGTGAAATATGGATTTTTCATACACTGCAGTCTAATAAAAGCACCAAAACAATAAAAATCCTGCTTAAAACCTTACATCTGACAGGACTAATGACATGTTAAATGCCATCATTAATTAGTTGCACGACCAGGCTTCATGTCCAAACCTCTGTGAATGAACAACCAGCACTGAGTCAGGTGCATTAAGTGTTGCCATCAAAGTCTCACCTTTGGCAAGGCTCTGCAGCCAACGCCCAATACTCATAGCCTTTAGAATAGTCCAGGCCATATACCCCTACCATTCAAAAGTGATCAATCCCAGTTGCAAACAACATTCAGCTATGTGCAGTGGAGAGTGTAAGCAGGACTTGGCCAACCCTGTTGCATTTCTGATCAGCTTGTCCCCAACTTACTGCCTCTTGAGAAAGTCAAAGGCTTTAAAGGTGCTATTAGGAATGCAACACATATTTGACTGTTTTAAGTTTATCATCAAATGATAAAGTTTAATGTCTCTTGAAATGGAGTAAAGACCCCTTCTTTATCCTGCCAATCATTTAAATTGATCGGGTTAATCTTTATGTACATTTTGGCCACTACAGGGGTATTTTTAATCCCTTTCTTGAACACAAAATACCCTGTAGGTAATAATAACAAGCAAAAATAATGACAACCCCATGGATATAAAAATGCATCAAGGGCCTATATTATCAAATGTGCCCTAAAGGCACAGTTTGCGTGTGTGCCAGATTCTTGGCGTATTGTGCTTGTGTGATCATGAGGGGGTATTCCCTCATTTGCATGGAAGTGTGGCCACTGCAAATGAGGGAGCACTGTGCCTTTGGACCAGAACCATATCACAAATGCAGGCACAGAAGCAAAGAGACTATCCAGAGGCACACTGACTGTGCACCACATAGATGTGATGCATTCAATGCACCTCCTCCAAAGGTGCCCATCTGATGGGGGACAAAGGTTTCCTTAATGCCTCAGACACCTTCCTGCAGGCAGCTGCAGTCACTCACTGCACGCACCTGCAGTGGTCTTCCCCCTTTTCAATTGCAGAAGGGTTACTGCATGCACAGTAAAAGGTGGATTTTAAGCTTTTTTTTCCAAATGTATATACTGCAGACTTAGCCTAAGAATATTGAAGCACTTTACATGAGCACCAGATTAAGTCACACAGGGGCGGGGTCATTTAAAAAAAAAAAAGCAGGGAAATTAAATGATTTGCACAAAATCACAGAATGTTGAGGTGGGACACCAAAGTCAGCAGCTCTGACCATTAGGCCACATGTCCTTTCAAATAGCTCTCCTGTCTTTAAAAACTCTGCTGTACCAGAGCACGTGCAAACGTTTGGCTCTGAGGGGGGACAGCCCAATTACTGTAATATAGTGCACAATCTTGGTTTATGCCTGGTGAACCCAGTAAAAAATGCAAAGCAGCGCAGGCCAGGGTAGTGTGCCCTTTATATAATACATGCACAACTCATATGTAATGGTATTACAGGCTTTTGCCACAAAGAAAATAGATCCTAGGAGCGAAAACACCTTCATTTCTTAATCTGTATTCCACAGTAGGGTGGAGTGGAATTACAACTGAAAATGCAGATCTGCACTCTCCAATACTGCACTTTATTTTTGCATGATGAGTTAGCTGCACAGATTACATGTTAAGAAAAGGAATTACCAAATGTTCCAGTAACCCATCATTAAATTAATTGCTTTAAATGGGCTGGTACTCACCGGTATTGAGTAGAAGCACTTTTTAATTTCCTTCCCTCGAGTACTGGCACTTTTCCTAGAACAAACAGAGCACCGGTAGTCATAGGGGGCCTGGCTTTAATGCAGGCAGTGATCCCTCCATCAGTGTAGTGGTACCTCAGCAGCACCTTCAATATGCACTACACAGATTTAATCACGTTGAAAGCCTGGTCTGAGCTGGTGCACGAGTGCCAGAACAGCAGATATTGTCGCCAGGACACAGCGTGTTCTTCTCTGGAAGTCATCAAAGCCAGAGTGTGGCTGAAGGGTGATTAGATTATCCTTTGATCTTTCACAGTTGAGGCAAAGAGGGGCCCATAAGATTTAATGGGATGGTTTGGGGATGTACTGTTCAGAATAGTGTCAATATGCCTTGGACAGAACAAAAGAACGTTTACCATTGCTTTCACCATCCCTAACCATCAATCCACAGCTGAATTAAATTTGCATTGTTACCAAACTCGCTGATTGCTATTTTATCAACCTTGGATGGAAGAGAAGGTAAGTCCAGTGGAAAAATGTGACATGCTCTTTAAACAGAGATGTTTGCAGCCAGTTCAAAACCACGTGGGCTTCCCTGCCACACAAGCGCACACGGCTGTATTTGTATCAAATGGCAATAATGTGTTGCATGACTAGATATGTGTATGTTATTCACACTCATGGGTGCAATATGTTGCACAATGTGAAGGAACTCTAAATGCATGAAAACAGATATTCTTCATCTGTTTTCCACCCCACGTGGTCATCGGTACAAGACATTTTGGTACAAGCACAGAAAACATATTTAATATGTAATAAGTTTCATCTCCTGAACGAGACTTCATTTTTATGGTCATATTTCGATTCAGAAGGACCATCTTGCCATTTGTAATGTAATGTAATGTGAAAGCCTGTTCCTTTTCTTTTTAATATGTATTTGATCAACAATTGCAAATGCAAGAATACATTTGACATTTAGTATAGTAAGTCTATGAGGCATTTAATATAAATTATTATCAGAATTAACACATGTGGTCTTGCCATAAATACTGCAACATAACATCAACAACAGATTATAAAGCAATTTGAATAATCCAACTGAAACATTTTTTCATCATGTGTGCTGTTACAGATCTTGGTGTGTGTTAGACCTGGCAGCCTTAGGGTGGTCACCCTAACTTTTTGCCTGCCTCCCTCACCTTTTGGACACTGTTTTTGCTGGTTTTTAGACTCTGCACATTTTACCACTGCTTAACAGTGCTAAAGTGCATATGCTCTCTCCCTTTAAACATGGTAACATTGGATCATACCCAATTGGACTATTTAATGTACTTATAAGTCCCTAGTAGTGTGCACTATATGTGCCCAGGGCCTCTATATTAAATGCTACTAGTGGGCCTACAGCACTGATTGTGCCACCCACTTAAGTAGCCCCTTTACCTGGTCTCGGGCTTGCCATTGCAAGGCCTGTGTGTGCAGTTTCACTGCCAATTCGACTTGGCATTTAAAAGTACTTGCCAAGCCTAAAACTCCCCTTTTTCTACATATAAGACACCCCTAAGGTATGCCCTAGGTAACACATAGGGCAGGGTGCTGTGTAGGCAAAAGGCATGTACCTATGTAGTTTACATGTCCTGGTAGTGTGAAACTCCCAAATTCGCTTTTACACTGCTGTGAGGCCTGCTCCCTTCATAGGCTAACATTGGGGCTGCCCTCATACATTTTTTGAGTGGTAGCTGCTGATCTGGAAGGAGTAGGAAGGTCATATTTAGTATGGCCAGCATGTTGATATAAAATCCTGCTAATTGGTGAAGTTGGATTTAATATTACTATTTTAGAAATGCCACTTTTAGAAAGTGGGCATTTCTCTGCACTTAAATCTTTCTGTGCCTTACATTCCATGACTGGCTGGGTTTAGTTGACAGCTCCTTGTGTATTCACTCGGACACACCCCAAACACAGGATACTCAGCCTCACTTGCATCCATCTGCATTTTGAATGGGTCTTCCTGGGCTAAGAGGGTGGAGGGCCTGCTCTCACACAAAGGACTGCCACACCCCCTACTGGGACCCTGGCAGACAGAATTGAACTGAAAGGGGAACTGGTGCACTTCTAAGCCACTCTTTGAAGTCTCCCCCACTTCAAAGGCACATTTGGGTATATAAACAGGGCCTCTGCCCCTTCCAACTCGGACACTTCCTGGAGAAGATAACTGGAACCATAACCTGCATCCTGCCGAGAAGAACTGCCTGGCTGCCCAAAGGACTCACCTGACTGCTTTCTGTGAAGGACTTCTGCCTTGCTGTTGGCCTGCTGCCTTGCTGCTCCCTGGCTGTGGTGAAGAAGTGCTTTCCAACGGATTGGAGAGAGCTTGCCTCCTGTTCCTTGAAGTCTCAGGACCAAAAAGACTTCCCTTTTGCAATTGGACTCCTTGTGCTTCAAAAATTCGACGCACAGCTTGCTAAAACCAACGCACAGCCTGCCCGCGGTGAGAAATTCCCCGCATGCCGAACTGGAACGACGCAGCGTAAATTTGCAAGGAGAAGATCGACGCGGCGCCTGCGTTGCGACCGCAACTTCGACAAACGGCCCACCGGATCGACGCACAGCCGACCTGGGATGACGCAGCCCGACTTCCAGAGGAGAAATTGACATAGCGCCTGCCGTGCGGGAGAAACTTCCACGGAACGCCCACCAGATTGACGCAGCGCTTGTATATTTGCTCCACAAGCCCAGGATTCCACGCACAGACCCCGGGGCATCTGAAAACCCTGCAACCCTAAACGGATCCACGACCGAGCGCCAGAAATCGATGCACAGCCGTCCCTGCGTGGAAACTAAATGACGCATCGATGTATGCGGCCTGAGAAATCAACGCACACCCCTTTGTTTCCTCGCTTCTCCTCCTCTGCGGCCCTTTGCAAGATTTTTCATGCAAAACAGGTACTTTGTGCTTGAAAGAGACTTTGTTTGCTTTAAAAAGACTTAAGACACTTTATATCACTTTTCAGTGATATCTCTACATTTACTTATTGCATCTTTGATCATTTTGACCTGCAAATATCCTGATAAATATTATATATTTTTCTAAACACTGTGTGGTGTATTTTTGTCGTGCTATATTGTGTTATTGTATGATTTATTGCACAAATTCTTTGCACATTGCCTTCTAAATTAAGCCTGACTGCTCAGTGCCAAGCTACCAGAGGGTGGTCACAGGATAATTTGGATTGTGTGTGACTTACCCTGACTAGATTGAGGGTCCTTGCTTGGACAGGGGGTAACCTGACTGCCAACCAAAGACTCCATTTCCAACAGTGTGTATTTTAATTACACAGATTGCAGCCAGATCAGTCTAGTAGATATCTTATTCTTTCTAATATATCACATCTGCAGCGTGTTTATTTCGTTCACCACTCCTTTTCAGCCAAATAAAATGGAATGTTAAAAGGCTAAGTCTGGCAGTGTAACAAAGGCCTCACAGCCCCTGAGGTGTGTGTGTGTGGGGGGGGCGGTGGCAAGCAATAGGCGGCTCCCTCAGCACAGTACTCTGGCCTCAGAGCTCCTGCGTGAATATAGAGATGGGCCACTCCACATAGTCTGCAGGGGGGCCTCATCAAGTTTCATTACACCATCACCAACAGCAATATCGCCAGTGTCTGTATGTCAACATTTCTCATCCAGTGGCAGTGTGAGAGAGAGAGGATATGCTGCTCACTAAAGTTATACGAAGTATGTCCCTTGGAAAGCAACTCCGGTTTCCAGGTTTGAAAGAAACACCCACTAGTGAAAAGAATAGAAAGAGTACCAACAAATTGCTCGCTTTTTTGCAGCTGTGCATTTACTATTCATGAGGAACAGGAAGCTGGGGGCTTTCCCTTAAGTAAGCAAGCTTGGGCATCATAAGTAGCAATAAAGTGCGTAACTCAGGTGGTTAATCCACTTCCTAGAAAGATCTGTGTACATGCAAATCAAAGGTCCAACTCACCATAAAGATGCATAGAAGACTATTGTGTCTGCTGTAAAGCACAGCGTGTAACATTTAGATCACAGATTTGATTATTTTTATGTAGATAGCTCAGTTGACTGCTGATTTCGATGCATAAAGGCTTATGTTCCCTGCATGTGAATAGTTAACATCCTTGATATAGCTTAGTCAGTTATTACCCTGCAGCAAGGACCTGCATGCAAACAACAAAGTATATATTTAGAATCTCACTGTTTTTTCCTCAATCTTTTCTTAGTTTAGGGTTGCTAGAAAATCATTACTTTGGATAGTAATAAACACTTATTAGTAAGTGCTATATAAATAATTATTAGTGTGATAACTAATGGAGAGATGCATCTGACATTCTAACAATGCATGCAGATTTCTTGCATACAAAGCCTGGCAAGGTCAAAAACCTAGCACCCAGCCCTCGTTTCA
Source organism: Pleurodeles waltl (assembly GCF_031143425.1). Classification (NCBI taxonomy): domain Eukaryota; kingdom Metazoa; phylum Chordata; class Amphibia; order Caudata; family Salamandridae; genus Pleurodeles; species Pleurodeles waltl. The sequence goes on from NC_090442.1 coordinate 526,544,195, forward strand.
ACTTTAGCACTTGTATTGTGCCCACCCCAAACTCCACCCCAGTACACTGTTAGTGAGTACCTGCACTTATGTTTTTTTCCATTTATAGCACTGATACAGTTCAAAGCAGCCCTTGACATGCAAGGCCCTACACCATCACAGGCACGCCCCATTGGGCATACATGGGCCTCCTATATACTCACTGAAAGTTCCTTGGTGAGTCAACACCTTACATTTCACTCCACTCTTTTGTTCATGTTTTCAGAGTCTTAAAACTGTGTGGATTGCCCAACTATCCTAGTATTCTTCTAAAATGCTATAATGGGATTATCAAGCTTGTTGGTTTGTGGTATATCAACTCTGTATGATTTTGTGCTTCCATAGATTAAATCCTAGCTAGACTATAGGAATGCCGTATAATAAGTGTTTCAGGAAATGCCAGGGGCATGGCATCAGAGGACAAAAAAATACAGTGGTCTGTGTGATTATTTGACTCAATAAAATGCATTGAGTTTCATATATTAGAATATCCATTACTGGCTGAGAGTAAGTGGCAGAGTGAATTTTAAAATTCTCTGACTTGTGTTAAATTGTATTAATGAGATTAACACTCTTACAAAGTGCAGGAGTATCTCTTGGCATCGACCCATAGAATTGTTGCAATCTGCGACCTATCTCTTCATGTGGTTCTCCGAATGAAATGCAAGCTACTTTGGGCTCAATTATATGTTCCCCCTTATCTCCACGAGAAAACAGTGGGGAGGGAATGTACAATACTAACTGTATCCCTCTGTGAGATAACGGGGGTCACCAGTGGTTTACCTTGAAATGGGGAATAAAATGTAGACTATGGAACACCTGGTCCGATGCTGCATGTTTGTCCCCAACAGGCCCATATCCTCAGCCCTTTACCACCTACTTAGAGAGCAGGTGATAAACGGTTGGAGGCCTTTTCCCTATGACCCTGGGAGAGTTGTGGGGGTGAGGTGCAGCAGGAGGGCAGGTTGATGTTTTCCTTTATCCGGGGGATATTCTTCTTGAAGGATACGTGTAGGGAGCCCTGTGCATCCTTCAACACCCCTTAGCCTGGCAGGTGTTTCCGCACATGTATTTAACCGATGTGGAGTTTCTGGACCTGACAATTCTCTTTCCGACCACACCGGAATACACAAAGTTGCCCCGAGCAGTTGTACCCTCCCCATGAGGATACCGCTCCGTAAACACGTAAAGGAGCCCTGTATGTTGGGGGGTTGCAGCAGGGGTACCAACATTCTGCCGCTACGTATTTTGAAGGCACTTGCTGCTATCTTTCTAAACATCCATAAAGAAACCGTTTTTCGGTTAATCGTGGTGGTGGTACTGTTTTCCTAGCACCTACACGTGGCGTTGGGAAGAGTTTATCGCGTACATTACTTTAATAGTTTTATATCAAACAGCCTTCCATGTTTTCCTTGTTAAACGTCCAGTATAACGAATGGCTCATCACGCTTAATTAGAAAGCTGACTGGAAGTCAGCGTGTATGGATTGAAAATAATTGAATCAGAGGCTAGACTGTCCCGCGAATATCCTCCTCATATTTATATCAGCAAATTGTTTTTCTTTTAGCACTTCTGCCCGAATCAGTAAAACTTGGGAAAATGCTTTGCAAGACGCCGGGGCCTTTTCACGTTACTGGCAGATAGCACAGCTCGGCGCTAGACACGTTTTTATAGTCCTGGGCCACACAGACAGCGAGATAAAAAAGCCGCCTCGCAAAGCTCGGCACTAAAACCTAACTTATTGCTTCTCTCAAGGTCAGGCCACGACGGCCATCCACCTGCAGGCCCAAGTGCACTCTAGAGATTACAGCTTGATTTCTTGATCTGATCTTGCTGAAGGAGAAAATACAACTATTGTTTTTGGCAGTGATGTTTCCCGAGGAAATGAAACGACTGAAGGGATAAAATTAGATTGATCCTGAAAGATTCATCTGGCTCCTGCCTCTGAATTAATAGTTGGCAGATAAGAGAGATGCTCGGTAGAACAAGCATGCCATTACGGCCGAGAACTACTGGAGGCGCAGATGACAAATGAATAAAATATGCTAAAGGGCGGCAGGGCAGGGGGCGAATTAAAACAGTTTTGAGGAAATCGCGCCATTCTTTTAAGCACGCTTCTAAATGGCCTGCATAGTTAGCATTGGAGGCGCTGCAATGGGCAAAAGCGAGCCCCTTTTTTTCTTTTGTTTTTACTGGCAGTTTAGCAAGAAACTGACGAAAAATCAGTACCAGTTTTCAGGCAATAAATTGTGGTACGCTATTTAAGCACATGTTCAATCCATTTGAGAGCTACAGTGTTACTTTCGATCTACTGGAGAACAATGAAGTTGTACATGTCAGACTAATGCAGTACAACAGCGCTATATTGGAATGACATGAGTTCCCAGGTGTTGCCAGAGGTTTAAGAATTTATGGGTGTCTGCAACAGTTTTGGTTAAGGTTTTTTTGTTGTTGATGGTCCTTAGGCTGACAAGTACTCAGCTGTGTTTTCTTACAGCTTTGGGACTTCCTGCAGCAAACATGTGAATTTTGTACTTCCTTTTAAGCCCTTGTCAGTCACTAGCATTATTATTAAGGAAGGTAATGAACTCTAGCATGAGTTCCTCACTGCCTGTCCAGACCATTAAGATATCGTCAATATACCTCCCCCAATACACCACCTGGTTCATGATTTCTGGTAGGCATTTGGACCAGATGTAAAATTTCTCCAGCCACCCCAGAGATAGGTTTGCAAAGGAAGGGGAAAATTTAGATCCCATTTCCACGCCCTGGCTCTGTCGAAACCAAGCACCATTGTGGATAAATACTTTTTTGTCCAATACTTAATAGACCATTTCAATTAGCATTTAGCATTAGCAATTAGCATTAGCTCCAGTAAGTTTGCATCCCTCAAAGCGAGCATATGTTGCATGACCTGAATACCTAAAGTCTTCAGAATGGAAGTGTAGAGGGAACATATGTCTAAAGTCACAAATCAACATTTCTCACTCCTTTTGTTTTCCTTCCCCTCCGAGCCCACAATAGCTGATTTTTATTTGAATGTAACCCCTTTACAGTGCCTTGGGGGACTTAGCGTGGTTCCCCCAACGTTATGCACCTTCTACTACTTTAAGTGAGATACCTTACTACCAATATACCAGGTATGAGTTTCATCTTACTTTTCACATATTTTCTTGTTTTCATTACTGTTTACAATAATTGGAACATTTATTTCCCCCCACTTTTATGTACTTTTTCTTTTTCGCCACGAACATTACAACAAGCTGACGAGGGTCACTATTCTTGACATTACAATCCGTCCTGTACATGATTTTAGGAACATTACTATTAAACACCAGATCTGAGTCTCTTTTTACTCCCTAGACATTATCTTGTTTTTCTACTAGATTCTGTATGGAGTTATGATGCTTACTTTCCTCTCTTTTTTTTACTTATATCTTTTGTCTCCCTTACTTTATGACAACCTGACAGAGGTCCTTATCAACGATTTTGTGATCCTTTTTTGCACTGTGTTTTCTCGGAAATGTTTATGCGATTGCTTATTTCATGTTTTGAGGTTCGTGGCATGACGTGAACATACAGGTACAACATTCAAATTTAACATTTTACTACTGGGTCCAGGTCTCTAGCTTCACTTACGTTCTGCATTACTTTTTTTCATCTTCGCCTTTATGTGACCAATGGGCATGAGCCCTCTGACTCATATCCCCGTCACTTTTCCATTTCCTTTTTACTGTATTTGCTTCTCACATTCACTTCATTTTCACATGTGTTTCTTCTATTTTATTTATGGTGTCCTTGTCTTTGTGCAACACTGGTATAAGTGATTACCTCGGGTTGTTTTGCACATATATTTTGTTTTTGAGATTTCGCTAAGTGTACACTTAGGTGCAGATAACATTATATTTGTGTCAAACGTTTACTTGTAGACTAAACTGTTGTATATACTGTTGAACTTGCAGCCTTGAAAATGTTGTCTATGACAAAACATGTGTCAACAAGTGTTGGCAGCTTTCTGCTTTTGGAGAATACATATGTGATGTTAGACCACTGAATTTTTCGTTTCCATCAATAAATGGATCTACACTTCGACGTATACTGTGACTTTTTTATGCACCAGTTGGAATTATTATATGATACAGATATCTGAGAGGTTTTATCACATACATAAGTCACTATTTTTGTTAGCATAGTGTCTCCACCTGTAGAACAACTCCTTACTTAGTATCAGTGCTTAATTTGTAAATAAAAACGTGCCGGTGCCCAAAGCCCTTCCCTTAAACATGCGGCTCCTGCAATTAAATGTGCCAGCACAGAATACTGAGACAGCAGAATCCTGAAGCCATCTCGGGCCTCTTTGATCCATTTAAACCCACTCCCTGCCTCTTCAGCTCACTCTGGCAGCTTTCTGCTTTTTACCTTTGTGACGTTTTTTCATTTTTCTCTTCCACAGTCTTTCCCATATGTGTCTTTTGCTCACAGCAAATGCTTGAGGCAGAAGAATAAGCGCTGGCCCTCAAAAATAAGTGCCGGTGCTCAGCCCCGGAAACAACAAGCACAAATTAAGCACTGCTTTGTAACCATTATACCTGCCCTAGCCTGTGGGAAGTGCAACATTTTTCTATACCACTGCTACCAGATCTTTGTTGTTTATCAACTACCAAAATATCACAAGGATAAATGCAAATAAGCAGATAGAGGTTTCAAATAAATAGCTCCACATATATGTGCCTTGATTCACAGTACATATTAAAGGTACCTGAATGTACAGTTAATAATATACTTGCCTATATATGCTTAGCTTCACAATATTTTAATTGCTAATATTTTGACCACAATACTATTTTAGGAAGGTATTTCTGTCCTTAATATTCTGACCTACAACTTCCAAAAAGATATGATCTTGTTCTGTCAACTTAAAAATGAGTGTGGATAGCCTATGCTGTGCTTTTTGTAATGTGTCCAATTCCATTACGAGTCCTGCATATACTAAACTTTCAGAGTCCAGCCTGGCTAGGATTAGTGACCTGATTGAAGTTGTCCACAAGAAATGGCATAATGTTCCTACCAAGTTTCTTCACCACTTCACTAAAATGTTTGTTCATTGAGAGTTTACATTAAGAAAATACAATTCTCATGTTTTGTTATTTAGACCTCTAACCCTTGTCATGAACACAGCTGATTGGCTAGCCACGTAAATGTAACTTTTTTTGCTAAGGTGCCATTTTTCACTTAATGCCAAAATCAATTTGCAAACATGTCTTCTCTCTCTTGATGATATGGAATTCAGGGCAAAATTTACATGCACTAATTTTTCCATTTATATATCTCATGTTGCCTTTAGAAGTTATGACATTAGGTTACATTAGTGTTTCCCAAACTGTGGGTCAGGACCCACTGGTTGGTCATGAGCCAATGTTTGTTGGGTTTCAAAATATCTGGTTTATACGTAAGTAAAATTAAAAATGATTACCAGGTTTGTGCACAAGTGCAAAGGTGCTGAACAATGTCTTTATGTCCAGTTATAAAACAAACCTTTGCAAGTATTCCCAAGCATTACTCCCGGTGAACCTTCCAGTATTTGTTGCTGCTGTTTTTTTTTTTACTTCACAAAGCAATGTTTACAGTATATGTGCTCATTATATGTGATTATACACAGCCATCTCACTTGTGTATGGCCTTCACACATAAATTGGGGAATATGGATGTGGCCTGAAGGCCAGAGCTGTCGACTTTGGATCTGGGTAACCAGATTTGAGCCCTGGCATTGGCTTGACATCCTTTGATTCTAGGCAAATCACTTCATCTACACTGTTTATAATAAAATGATTCTGACCTTGTGTAATGTAATCTGGTGCTTAAGTACAGTTCCCTAAGCCCTTACGCTGTGTTCACGCTACATAAAACTGATACACAGTCCAAACTACACCACTTGACCTCGTATTAACTCATAAATTGTTATGAGCCCCATACTTTGCTGCAGAAGGAGTCTCTCACATTTGCTAAAATCACTGGTATCAACACCAAGATTTTTCAGAAGCCTTGTGATTTTAATGAATGGATGCCACAGGCCAGCACCCTACTCTGAAAAGTGTTCCAGTTTCCGAATACAGTGCAGTTCACCAACTGCCCTTTTATGAGCAGATCAATATTTTGGCCACATTCCTATATCGAAGTCCAAGGTAAAGGTCATGACATTAACAATTGCTGTTATTGCATTGACACCTGCACCTCCGGTCCATTAAAGTTAGGTGGATTGTGAAAGTTTGGTGTCATAAAACTCGGGTTGTGTTTCTAAAACATTAGGGAAACACTTGGCTATCTTACTGTGCCTAAACAAACAGAGGTTTCATATACCTAGCTCCACATGTATGTGCCTTGATTCACTTCTGAACGTAGAGAAATGGGTGTGACTCAGAGGTGAAGTTGATGGACCTATTTTGAATTCACAAAAGTTTAGATGTTTCTTATTGCTCTTTCAAAAGAGACCCATACAATGCATCAAACCACTTGCAGTACTACCAAGTGTGGCTTTGCCTTAGGCAGGACAAGGCGTTGATAATGCTATCCAAGTGAGGGTAGGCTCCCTTGGTTTCTCTATTGATTAAGCATGAATGATACATCCTACATCCACCATGCCATCAAGATTTCACTCTTTATGCTCAGGCCCACATCTGGCTTACAACCGGGACCACACAAAATGCATTGTTTGGAACAGGGTTTGCGGCAAACAGGATTTTTTTGTCTTATTTGTGTTAGAAAAGTCAGTTGCCAGTTCTTCTAGTGGGGAAGATAGGATCAAATCCTGGCAAGACAGTCTTAGGCTTCCATCCTTTCAAGCTTGGCAAATTCAGTAGCATAAACCTGTTAATGGTAGCACCTGTTATTTTCGATGTTAAAAAATTATGAAGTTATATAAAAAAAACAAATTATTGTTACAAAGCAAAAATATTGTTGCAAAGGAAATTATTGTTACAAAGCACTGCCACACTTCATTGAGTCATGCAGTAATAAAAGCCTTGCCCCCACCAAATTCTTTCTGTCGACCCCCACGGCATGTTCTTAAGGCCCCATATGACAATTAGTCTATTTACATAAAACCACTAACAAATTCCCTCATTATGTTTGGCCCTTTTTTGCAACACAGGTTGAGCAGGTCTGTATAAAGATTTCCATTCACCAAACCATACGTTTCTAAGAGAAAACCCACAGAAAGAAGCTGGGCATGCTTACTTGCAGTATGCGATCTCCTTCTCGGATCCGACCATCTCTGGCAGCAATACTGTTCGGATCAACCTACAAAGAACAGTAAATCAACACAGAATTTAGTGTTTGAACAAACCTCAAGACGGTCTTTTTACAAGGCCCTAATACATTTTTGCTTTGCACAAATTAAGAATAAGGCTAGTTAGTTGATACAATCAGCCTATTTTGAAGACTGTTAGCACAAATGCATTAAGAAACACTATCGGCCTGATTTAGAGTTTGACGGACGGGTTAATCCATCACAAAAGTGACGGATATCCTGTCCACCGTATTATGATCTACATAGGCTATAATGAGATTGTTATACAGCGGATGGGATATGTCACGTTTGTGACTAAGTAACGCCCACACCAAAGTAAAACAAGCCCTCAGTTTTTTTCTTGAACAACATGCATTCCAATTAGAGATATTTGTCTTGGTTTTTGCATTCATTTCATCACTCGACCTAGAGTAAATTTCGTTTCTGATTTTGGGTTAGCAGAATTGAATTTGATGACATCACAGGCAGTGACATAAAATAACTGTTTGCCCAGATGACTTTCTATTGTACTTTCTTATAAAACTAATCTCTATTGCAATGTAATGATGCACTGATTGATAAACATTTGCTACTTAATGCCAAGATCCCAGAAGGGGTGAGCATGCATTTGTAGGCACTGGAAGCCAGGGCTCTTGTGTACAAAACCCTCAACATAGCCATGCTGGAGTTTAGAAGGTGAATAAGCAATAATGATGCACTTAAAATTTGCTTTCAACTGGTAACATTTGTTGTGCTTCGGAGGTCAAATGTAAGGCAATGGCTTCTGACAAATGGCCACTTATTCTTTTAACATGGAGAATGGTGTTTACTTTGACTACAAAGTGAAAGGGTTTGTAAAGGGAACTATGTGGCAATTTTGCAGGAGTGCAGGGAGTGTGAATGCAAAGGCTGTTAGATGTCATTTTTTCCCCACACAATAAAATGTCAATAGCTGTAAATGAACTGTACAAATGCTTCAGAATATATAGGCAGTTTGGAAAGTACAACAAATCACATTTTTTGTAGCCCTGAAGTGTAATGGAAACCAATATTTTAAAAAGAACAAAACAAATCCAGACACTTTAGTTATTTCCTGATACCTGATTTCCACACATTATGGTTTGTGCATGCATTTTTCATCAGTAGAATTGTATGACTGAGCAAACATAGTGGCCATTTCGAAAGCAGAAAATGTGCTGTCTGTAAATTACACTGCAATACTACACCATGGTTTTGTAATATATTTGCAACAGTGTTCTGTGAAAGGCATCACCAACTACATACTAAACTCTTACCACTCTACTCCTGCTACACTTGTTTTTTTGTTAGGTTTGGATTTTTCACAGTCTCTATAACTTCAGTGATATACCATTAATGGCAGAACCCTCACTCTGAGAATTGTACCATCTCTACTACAGGTGCTTCACAAATGCAATTTATTACATCTCAGGAGTCAGAACCAAGCATCAATTTACGCTAGCAAAGGTAACTGACATAATTCATTTAAAAACATATGTAGACAGATTGGGTAAACTGTACAGTTGCACAGGTAACAGGGCTTGTGAGTAGTTTCAGAGGTTAACATTTCTAACTCCAGCTTTACATTCTTGGGAAAATAATGTCCGGTCCTTTTTTATTGTCAACCCACTTGTGAGAATCTGCTTTTGTTAAGTTTTCTGCCTTTAACCAAGACCCTTAATAGTGGTATGAAATGCTATTTAACTGTAATTTGTGTTATACTCAGTAATCAGTGAGCACAATCTTGTGTTATTGTCATTATGTATTTACAGGTATTTGCATTGTGCAGTTGGCTAATGTCAGATGTGCTCGAGTTAAGGGGTTCCCATTTTCACACTTGGCAATACCAAATCTGTTAGTTACTAATAACCAGTATCGCCCTAGCCAGAAGGAATATGTTTGCTTGCGAATGGGCATTCTCTACTTTTGCGATTCTCAAAATTATGCATTTAATTGACACTGGTTGGGTACTCTGGAGTATTAAGAGGCTTAGCAATGAACATGCCTGTTCGTGGCTCCCTATTCTAATGACTTGTGTCTAAGGATTTCACTTAGCCTTAAATTGACTTAAGCTAAATAAATGTTTAGAGCTCTATTAACAGTTCATAAGAGTCACACTACCGCAGCTTTGAATAATGGTTTTCCACTCACAAGGGCACTGCTATCTATCACCTTGCACGTGATGGTTATCTCATGCAATTTGTATTGCTTTGTCGCCAGATGCTATTCTTCAGCACAGATATCTTAAGTGCCATAGCAGGTTCACAAGTGATGTCCTTCTCAAATGACTAATAACATTTATCTCACAAAACCAAGATGCTGACGTGATTCATGTAAATGGACTAGGGATTAGAGAAAATTAAAAAATTCCAGCATTTGATTTGATGAGCAAAAACATTAATACATTCCTTCGACACTGATTTCTGTAAACGGTGCTTTGATTATTGAGGTACCTAAAGGGAAGGTAACTGGTTCTAACTTATGTGTTAAAATGATTTTAGTTGTTTGTTATAAATGTTTTTTATGCTATAATCACTTGTCTACTTTGTAACATTCAATTAGTTCTGGGTGCAGGGTTTTTGATTTGATAATACAACATGAAAAAATCAATGCTTATTTTGAAACATTTTCTTACTTGAAATTGCACTTTTGCTCTATTTCCATATTTTATTTTGATCTCATAGACATTGGGTGCGACTCCTTTGGGTAAAATAAATGTATTAAAAAAACTCCACGGCCTCCCTATGGTCGCTAGTGTTGGTCTGGTCCCGGATCACCATTATCCACTGGAGTTTATTTGTAGATTTATTGTACTGTGACTGGATGGATTAGGCTTTTCCTTCAGTTCCAATTTTCAAAGGCCGGATATGGCTGGGCTAGCACTGTTGCATTTGATTATTATTGTGCCTCTCTGGTAATGATTTCAACTGTTCAAAAAATAAATACATCATCTAATTTGATTATCCACTGGAGCTGAAGGTTTCACAGAACTGGCGTGAGGTGGCCAGGTGACAAATTAGAGTTTTTTTACACTCAAGGCAGAATGATCGGTTTTTTGCAATATCTTTTCTGGGGTCACATGGTAAGCAACACTGTGTAAGAGGTAAAATGTGAAGGTCCATTTAAACACAGTGCCTAAGAATATTAATGTTTGGTTTCTACTTGCCCGCAGTTGTAGGTACTTTCAGCTGTAATTTCCCTATCAGAATTCCCAATTCACTTGTTTGTAATGGATCCAGTTTTGGCAAATAGGTTTATCGACAATGGGCTCTATGGGGGTTTAATGTAAAAAATCAGAGAAAGTTGTAATGTGTACTGCACTCACACCAGGTGCATTCAAGGGTAAGGTACCCATTCTGAAAAATGTGGCAAGCATATTTGTAAATGTTTGTAGGCACATTGGTCCTTGTGAATCATGCAATTTTAAGCATAAATAACTGGCAGTTTTTTTTTCCAGGCAATAGCCAGCACCTTTGTGAATCACACCATAAATGCAGAGGAATAGAATATGGTACTTAAATACAAACACAAATTGAAATCTAAAGATATTATTGACCACTATTGCCAGTTTAAACATAGAAATGAAATCATCTAAAATTGTTTACATAGCAGTTCAGTAAATGGTCCAAACTTCAAAGCCAGCAAATTGACCTAATTGAAACTTTGTTCTAACAGGCCAATTGAACTTTCGAGCAGGGATGGTAAGTTAAACACCTATTGCTGAGAAATGCTTTCAAACTAAGTATGAAATGCCCTATAACGTTGCGTGAAGCCCCATTTTAGGTTTATTGTTGTTCAAATAGGGTGTTCTGTGACAAAACAGAGGTTTAAATGATTACATTTTGTCACTATATACTGAGATACACACCCACAAGCTAGCATCAAATTAGATCAAAGTTAAAAAGAAAAAAATATAAAAAGTAGATTGTCAGGATAGAAAGAGCTTTAAAATGCTTCTTGCCATTTCCCGATTAGTTATAGCAACATGCTTGTGTAAGAACAGTATCTCCAAATCATGCAAGGTGATCGGGCACTGTGCAAATACCATAGGGCAAACAGGATGGAGTTTTACTTTTTGCCTTGCGAAGAATTTGACAAATGCACCAAGAATACCGCAAGTGCAGACAATGTGATTTGTAAAAACAAAATACAGAACTTTATAAATCTGATGCTTAGCCGTTTTCTGCCTTCAATGAATGGATCAGTTTACAAGAGGGACAGGATGCAAGATTCAGAAGGCAGCCATTAACTGGTATGAACATGTCCATGGACTATTAAATTCCAATTGTATTAGGAAACACATTAGAGAGGTGCGCCTATAAACCAAGCTAACCAAAGAAATCATCCTATTCATTCCGTGATTGTTCTGTTATTTCAGAAATGCTTTATACTCTATAGCTGTATTTATATGGCTCTATTGATTTTTGTTTGAGATGCAACCTTGTAGCTTTTGCTCAAAGGAGACAAGCTAGGCCAGAAAATAATAATAATCAACAAGCTTTCAAGCTTCATCACAAGAAGATATCTTGAGAGAAAATATGTGCCAAACACATTCAGAGTGACCAAGTTCAAGAAAGGTCTCCAGCCATACTAGAAGGGTTGGTAAACTTTGCAGAAGTGAGGCACTAAAAAGTGCCTGACTATAACCACAGTTTAAAAAAATTATTTAACAATGTGTCTTTTTGCAGATTTGATGGTCAATATGACATAAAACGTGTGTTAACAACTACGCGAGTTCACTCGAGATGCCCAAACAACTTGGCTATTTTAAGGTATTAATTTGGTCTTTTTTATTCCATAATATTGTTGGTAGGTAGGGGCAAACTGAAAGAATATGCCCAGGGACATGTATGCAGTAAGGGAACTTCATGAAGTGCCAAGTACCTGGACTTTGCCAAGGTGTAGCTTTACTTAACCCTGCTTTCTCCCTACAAACAGATGAGCCACCCAACATGAGTGTGCAAACAGCACTTTGGTGCATCAGAATTCCTCAGACACTAGGATCAGTCATTGATGAACTAGGAGGTAATGATTTAGCCTTATATTTGGAAAGGGAGTGTGAGAAACCTTCCATATGTATCATGGCCACAAAATAGGCACATTTTAGTAGAGTACACAAGCAAGTCGTTGAGAGACTACACCTGGGTGGATAGAGAGGACTATGTTATGGTAGATGTTGAAGGAATCTGAGTATATGAATATTCATTTAACATTTGAAGTTTTATAAGGCACAGTTGTTGGTGCTTGTAACAGAAGCCCCACAACGATTTAAACTGCTGTTAGGTAATCATCTAACCGGGTTTTGATATCCACTTTACAAACTGATAACGTCTAGGAGAATGCTTACTTTCGTTTAGGTTTTCTTTTTTATTGCACTATACCATTTTGGAATTGCCTCCACAACTTTGAGATACAAAGGCACGCAGTAATAAAGCACACTCCCTTCAATGGTTCACATTGCATCCCTGGGCAAGGAAAAGATGCATCAAGGGGATTGCCATAAGTAAGGCAGACCTCCCAATGCATGAATAATAGTGACCTATTATCAAACAGACCACTTCCTTTGAATGGCCAGTGGTTCCCTCACTCTGGGAGAACTGCCAATTTGTGAAACTCTGTTGCTTTTACATACTTTTTTTACACTACCTTTTTTTTCTCTCCTCACATTGGATCGCTGCCAGAATTACAGCTTACTTTTTCATTTAAGTATTTGTTTCTATTTATTTAGTTTTGTCCTTGTAAGGAACGTAAGTTCAGGTACCCAAAACCTTCGCTATTGACCACTGCCTGCCTACCACTTACGTTCCAAGTCCATGTCTCAGTCCCATTCTCATGTTCTCTTTATTTACCTCACTTTGATTTTTCTCTCACCACTCAGTGCCACTGTTGTTTCTCTGGGCCTGCATCTCTGCCATGCATGACCTGCATGTATGTATCTAAACAACTGGCATTCTGTCTCTACTGGGACTGGCATGTCTTTTTCTTACACCACGCAACCTGATGAAGTGCAAACAGTACACTCATAACAGTGAAAAGCAAAGTCTAAGATTTGGAAAATAGCATACTAACTACCGGGATATTTGCATATCAAAGGAAATTGGTCAGATGTTGTTGATTAGAAGAACACCAACATCCAAACAAGCCCTCTTCTGGTTTGGAGTATAAAGAAAATATGTCAAACTGTGCAGTTACTGTCAATGCTCGTCTGTACAGCAAATGTCTGGTGTGAAAAACATGTGAACATAGCAACACTTTCTATATTCACTCATTTTGACTCAAGGAAATCCTCAATGTAGCAGCAAGACTGATAAGTGGCCCAAGACATTTTGATCACATTGCCCCTTTTCTAAAGTTTCCCAACTGGCTCCAACTCGAAGTTAGGACTCAACTAAAAACGGTTTACCTAACTCACAAAGCCCTGCACTATGGTGAACCTAGGTACCTAAATGAAAAGATCAAAATATAAGGGAGAAATCACCACATGAGGAGTGTGCACTCACCCGTGCTGGAACCTCCCAGATTTAAAAAACAACAGTCCTATTGTTAGAAGTTGGACTTCTGGATGACAGAGGTACGCACCCTGTCCAAGCAGGAACCACAACCCTAGTCAGGGCAAGTCAGATGCACACCATAAATTAACCTGTGCTTATCCTCTGGTAGCTTGACACAGAGCAGGCAGGATTAACTTAAGAGGCTCCATGGCCAAAGTTGAAGGAGGGGAGCATCATCACACTCCCCATGAAACAGGACTGTGAAGAAGGGGCCCTGGGCTCCATACTTGGGCCCCCATGGCCAAAGAATGGAGGGGAGATTGCTGTTGCACTTCTCTGTGTGGCCAGGACGTCCGCCGCCAGAATTGCGTCTGCACATATGAGAGGGCAGACAGAAGTTAAACGTGGGGGAGTGCCTGCATGCCTCCCTCATGCAGCCTCCTCCTCAGGGTCTGCCTGCTGGAGCTCGTGGACTGGTCTGCATCACCCAAGTGCCGGCTCCTGTGGCCACACATGAGTTTGCTCTCCCCAACAAACCATACCTAGTGTGGGGATATCTGGGTGGGCCCAGACATCCCCGAAGATGAGTGTACCAGGGAGCGAGGCCACCAATGAACAAGGACACCAGGCGGCTGTCTTCAGTACAGGGGGAGAGCTGCTCATCAATATGCACACTCCTTGAGGAGCGCCCCATAATGTCCTGCGGATACTGGCCCAAATTCTTACTAAATCCACTCGTTTTGGCATGGTGGTGACTCTTGGATAGTGGGATCATCATCAAAAGGATCACCCAGTGAGGGGGGAGCTGCAGGAGGAGGGCAGCCTCTCCCCAAGAAGTTATCAAATGTCCTTACCTCAGTTTCAGGGGACTTGGAAATGATAAACTCTCAAGGGTTCTAATGTGTTTTCAAGCCTAGACCCAGCTGGAACTTTTGTTCAAAGTGATGGAACTGCACCCTCTAGGGGTGAAGATCATGGCTGTAGTCCTTGTGGCCTGAATGGATTGTTATAATGTTGAACACACACTAGAGGTGAAAGGCTGCAATTACAGGTGTTTTTACAGAAATTGAGCCCGTTAGTGGCTATGGTTAAAGTGCAGCTCGTGGTGCTGGGTGTGCTTAAAAATGTATGGCTATAGCATTGTGGCCAATGATGTGACATGTGTATGGTCATATGAAAAAATACCCTCTAAGGGTGAAAGGTGGTATTACACAACTTTTAACAACCAAATGAGGTCCTTTAGGGACTTTGTCACTATGCATAATTTTTATGTTGAATGCTTCAATTTGGAATATAATGAACCTTTGCCGACACCGTTTAGGGGTGGGGTTAGACTGTATACATCATGCTGACAGTGATCGTAATAGCACAATCATTCCATCATGGCTATATATGTTTCTTGGTAATCATTTATTTGAGTAATGAGACTTACAGGCACTAGCGATAAAAGGTAGATGTACTTTATTGCCTCTTAGGTGCTCTCACTCCAGGTTACCATCAGATATTGCATTGGAATACAAGTGAATGTTTTGCCATGTGGGTTATTGTTTTATGTCATGCGTTGGGAAAGACAAGAAAGATTACACAATGCCATCCAAAAGTAATCCGATCAGCTTGTGTATAAAAAATGTACTGTTACTTTATCAAAAGAAAAATCACAGACTGGACAATCATTTATTGAGTGTTATTCTTCTGTGTTTGTGAATGGCGATTACTAGCCCACATCACCTCCCTTGAGTAAGCTTTGACTACTCTGCAAAGCTACCATATGAGAGTCAAGCGTTACAATGGGTGTTTGGATCCCAGTGGTGATCAATTGTGGACCAATTACTTGTGCAGGCCACACAGGTAATGACCCACCCACCAACAATGAGTCAATGTGTAAAGAATGTGTACAACACTTCAAACAGTAACATGGTGAAAACAGCACAAAAGACACAATACCAAGTTAGAAAAATAGATTATATTTTATTAGCAAAATAAGTCCAAATGACAAAAATCCAATAAACAGAAGTCGAGGGAAGAAGTTTTAAAAAAGAAACTTAAATGTGGTGCTTAAAATCATAAAGAGCCAACCGGTGCTATCTGGTCATGCCAGAAGCATTAAGTCCATATTTTGAGGCAGACCGCAACCGAGCGTGGGTCAGATACAGTCCCGGACAAGTCCCGCTGAAGTTCTACCTTCCCAAGAATACATCCAAGAGTCCAGTTCGTGGGAAAGAAGTTCACCAGGAGCGAGGAGAGCGTTGATGGTGGTGGTCCACAGGCATGAAGAGTCGGCAGGGTGTTGCAGATGGCGGACTGGAGCCTTGCGGTTATAAGCAGTTATACTTGCTGCATGAAGAGATGAACTTGCGGCAGCTTGACCTAATTTATCAGGCAAGCAGCGCAGCTATAGAGCGAAGGACCCCTTGCAGTCGGGAAGAGCCTAAAAGCTTGACTTGAAGAGCAGAAAAAACACTTCCAAGGACCCAGGATTGGATGAGTGCCTCTTGGGGGTCAACTGCTTGTTGACAACGGGTCCATGAGATGTAGCAGGTGAGTTGGAAGTTTTTTGTGTCCCTGCAACTTCAGATGAAAAGGAGACAAGCCAGCAAGCCCTTGGAGTTACTCTGGGTTCAAATTAGATGGGTCCAGTCCTTCCTCAGCAGGGCAGAGGGAAGCAAGTCAGCGCAGCAGAAAAGCAGTTCTTCTAGAGCAGCAGTTCAGCAGATTAGCAGTTCTTGTAGCAGCACAGCAGGCTTTCTTCTTGGCACACTATCGATAGGCCCAGAAATGTACTGAGTTGGTAGGGTCAGAGGTCCAGTACTTATACCCAGTTGTGTCTTTGAAGCAGGGTGACTTCAAAGAAAGGTCTTCGAAGTGCACTGAGGTCCTTTTCTGCTGCCCTGGCTCCAGACTCACTACAGAGCAGTAGGAAGCCTTTTGGGTTGAAGCAGGACACTGCTTATTCAGGTGTAATTATCAGCTCCTCCCTCATGTCCTGCCCAAGATGGCCAATCAAGATGTTGACGACCCTTCATTCACACTTAAGCTCCTTTTGTGAGTGGCTGTTTAGAGGGAATGCACAAAGTCCAGTTCTCATCCAGACAGGCTGCAGGCATATAGGGCTAAAAGCAAGAAAATTCTAACTTTCTAAAAGTGGTATTCTTAAAATTGTATCAATAAATCAGACTCTACCATTAAAGAAGATTTATTATTACAGTTCCATAGGTACTAAACATGATATATCTACCCCTTCTCAATTAGGAATTATAGATTATTAAATGTAATTAAGAAACCCCCAATGTTAACCTATGAGAGGGGTATGTCTCACAGTAGTGAAAAATGAATTTGATGTTTTTTCACTGCCAGGACATGTAAAACTTAAAAGTACATGCCCTACCTTTTAGTTACATATCACACTGCCCTATGGGCTACTTAGGGCCTACCTTAGGTGTGACCTATATGTAATTAAAGGGGAGTTTAACCCCTACGGTGCCTTGGACGAGGTGATCTCGTCCAAGGCACCGGTTTCCGGGTGCCTTGGATGAGATCACCTCGTCCTGCACCCGGGAACCAGGGGGAGCGCTAGCGCTCCCCCCATGTGCCCCCCACCCACACCCCCCGGTCGTAGATGGAAGGGGAATCCCTTCCCCTTCCACCCCGACCCCCCCATGACGTCAGCGCGCATCGTGCGCTGATTGTCACTGAGGCCTCCTCCTGTGCTTCCGAGCTTCCAGCGCGATCACGTGGAGGAGGCCGAGAGAGGCTTCAAAGGGAAGGAAATGTATTTCCTTCCCTTTGAAGTCTCTCTCAGCGTTTTAAAAGCCGGATTGTAAAGCAATCCGGCTTTTGAAATGCCCACTAGACATCAGGGATTTATTTTGGAAACGGAAATTGGCATAAGGGAGCGACCCCTTGGGCAAGGGTCGCTCCCAGGGGGGGGCATTTTTTTTTAGGCCCTTTTCTGCCACCCTTGGGGGCAGAAACCTCTAGGCACCAGGGATCATTTATTTTTTTTGTTTTTGTTTTTTTAAATTTTTTTTTTAGGTGGGGAGCGACCCCTTAGGCAAGGGTCGCTCCCCTAGGGGGCAAATTACATTTAGGCCATTTCTGCC
The DNA here is from genome assembly GCF_031143425.1 of Pleurodeles waltl. Taxonomy (NCBI): domain Eukaryota; kingdom Metazoa; phylum Chordata; class Amphibia; order Caudata; family Salamandridae; genus Pleurodeles; species Pleurodeles waltl. The sequence goes on from NC_090442.1 coordinate 526,562,107, forward strand.
CCCCTTGGCGGCAGATTGGCCTATTTTTATGATGCCAATCTGCCCCCAAGGGGGACTGAAACCACTAGACACCAGGGAGTTTTTTTTATTTTATTTGGACATTGGCATAAGGGAGCGACCCCTTGGGCAAGGGTCGCTCCCAGGGGGGGCATTTTTTTTTTAAGGCCTTTTCTGCCCCCCCGGGGGCAGATCAGCCTATTATTAGGCCGATCTGCCCCCAGGGGGGGCAGAAACCTCTAGGCACCAGGGATCTTTTTATTTTTTTTATTTTTTATTTTTTAAGAGGTGGGGAGCCACCCCCTAGGCAAGGGTCACTCCCCTAGGGGGCAAATTACATTTAGGCCATTTCTGCCCCCCTTGGGGGCAGATTGGCCTATTTTTATGAAGCTGATCTGCCCCCAAGGGAGACAGAAACCACTAGACACCAGGGATTTTTTTGTTTGTTGATTTCAGGTGGTGAGCGACCCTTTAGGCCATTTCTGCCGCCATTGGGGGCAGATCGGCCGATTTCAGGTCAATCTGCCCCCAAAGGGGGCAGAAACCACTAGGCACCAGGGATCTTTTTTTTTTGCCCCAATGTCACGCAAGGGGAGCGACCCCGTAGGCAAGGGTCGTTCCCCTGGGGGAGCAAATTTATTTTAGGCCATTTCTGCCCCCCTGGGGGAGCAGATCAGCCTATTTTAATTAGGCCGATCTGCCCCCAAGGGGGGCAGAAACCACTAGGTACCGGAGATTTTTTTTGTTTTTTTTTGTTTTTCAGATGGTGAGCGACCCCTTAGGCAAGGGTCGCTCCCCTGGAGGGGCAAATTGTATTAAGCCATTTCTGCCGCCTTTGGGGGCAGATCGGCCGATTTTAGGTCAATCTGCCCCCAACCACTAGGCACCGGGGATCTTTTTTTTTTAGCCAATGTCACGCAAGGGGAGCGACCCCGTAGGCAAGGGTCACTCCCGGGGGGAGTTTGAGGGAGTGGGGGGGCAAATTTATTTTAGGCCATTTCTGCCCCCCCCGGGGGCCGATCGGCTTATTGTTACTAGGTCGATCTGACCCCGGGGGGGCAGAAACCTCTAGGCGCCATGGCAATTTTTTTTTCGGTGTTTTTTTTTGTTTGTTTGTTTTTTTTTAGATGGGGAGCCTATTGTTATTAGGCCGATCTGCCCCCGGGGGGCAGAAACCTCTAGGTGCCAGAGCAATTTTTTTTTTTGTGCTTTTTTTTTTTTTTTGTTTTTGTTTTTTTTTGTTTTAGATGGGGAGTGACCCATTAGGCAGGGGTCGCTCCCCTGGGGGGAAATTGTATTTAGACCATTTTTGCCCCCTTTGGGGGCAGATTGGCTGATTTTAGGTCAATCTTCCCCCAAGGGGGGCAGAAACCACTAGGCACCGGGGATTTTTTTTTTGCGCCAATGTCACGCAAGGGGAGCGACCCCGTAGGCAAGGGTCGCTTCCGGGGGGGCAAATTTATTTTAGGCCATTTCAGCCCCCCCGTGGGCAGATCGGCTTATTGTTACTAGGTCGATCTGCCCCCGGGGGGGCAGAAACCTCTAGGCGCCATGGCAAATTTTTTTTCTGTGTTTTTTTTTGTTTGTTTGTTTTTTTAGAGATGGGGAGCGACCCTTTAGGCAACGGTCGCTCCCCTGGGGGCAAATTGTATTTAGACCATTTCTGCCCCCCTTGGGGGCAAATCAGCTGATTTTACGTCAATCTGCCCCCAAGGGGGGCAGAAACAACTTGGCACTGGGGATCTTTTTTTTTTGCGGCAATGTCACGCAGGGGGAGTGATCCCGTAGGCAAGGGTCGCTCCCCGGGGGGGTTGGGGGGCATATTTATTTTAGGCCATTTCTGCCCCCCCCGGGGCCGGCTGAGCTAGAGGCCAAAATCCCGAGGTAGGCACTTTGTAAAAAAACACCTCTGTTTTCTGTGAAAAAATTTGATGTGTCCACGTTGTGTTTTGGGGCATTTCCATTTGTGGGCGCTAGGCCTACCCACACAAGTGAGGTATCATTTTTATCGGGAGACTTGGGGGAACGCTGGGTGGAGGAAAATTGGTGGCCCCTCTCAGATTCCAGAACTTTCTGTCACCGAAATGTGAGGAAAGCATGTTTTTTTAGCCAATTTTTGAGGTTTGCAAAGGATTCTGGGTAACAGAACCTGGTCAGAGCCCCACAAGTCACCCCATCTTGGATTCCCCTAGGTCTCTAGTTTTCACAAATGCACAGGTTTGGTAAGTTTCCTTAGGTGCCGGCTGAGCTAGAGGCCAAAATCTACAGGTAGGCACTTTACAAAAAACAGCGCTGTTTTCCGTCAAAAAATGTGATGTGTCCACGTTGTGTTTAGGGGCATTTCCTGTTGCGGGCGCTAGGCCTACCCACACAATTGAGGTATCATTTGTATCGGGAGACTTGGGGGAACGCTGGGTGGAAGGAAATTTGTGGCTCCACTCAGATTCCAGAACTTTCGGACACCGAAATGTGAGGAAAATGTGTTTGTTTAGCCAAATTTTGAGGTTTGCAAAGGATTCTGGGTAACAGAACCTGGTCAGAGCCCCACAAGTCACCCCATCTTGGATTTCCCTAGGTCTCTAGTTTTCAAAAATGCAAAGGTTTGGTAGGTTTCCCTAGGTGCTGGCTGAGCTAGAGGCCAAAATCTACAGGTAGGCACTTTGCAAAAAACACCTCTGTTTTCCGTCAAAAAATGTGATGTGTCCACGTTGTGTTTTGGGGCATTTCCTGTTGCGGGCGCTAGGCCTACCCACACAAGTGAGTTATCATTTGTATCGGGAGACTTGGGGGAATGCTGGGTGGAAGGAAATTGGTGGCTCCTCTCAGATTCCAGAACTTTCTGTCACCGAAATGTGAGGAAAACATGTTTTTTTAGCCAATTTTTGAGGTTTGCAAAGGATTCTGGGTAACAGAACCTGGTCAGAGCCCCACAAGTCACCCCATCTTGGATTCCCCTAGGTCTCTAGTTTTCACAAATGCACAGGTTTGGTAAGTTTCCTTAGGTGCCGGCTGAGCTAGAGGCCAAAATCTACAGGTAGGCACTTTGCAAAAAACACCTCTGTTTTCCGTCACAAAATGTGATGTGTCCACGTTGTGTTTTGGGGCATTTCCTGTTGCGGGCGCTAGGCCTACCCACACAAGTGAGTTATCATTTGTATCGGGAGACTTGGGGGAATGCTGGGTGGAAGGAAATTGGTGGCTCCTCTCAGATTCCAGAACTTTCTGTCACCGAAATGTGAGGAAAACAATTTTTTTAGCCAATTTTTGAGGTTTGCAAAGGATTTTGGGTAACAGAACCTGGTCAGAGCCCCACAAGTCACCCCATCTTGGATTCCCCTAGGTCTCTAGTTTTCACAAATGCACAGGTTTGGTAAGTTTCCTTAGGTGCCGGCTGAGCTAGAGGCCAAAATCTACAGGTAGGCACTTTGCAAAAAACACCTCTGTTTTCCGTCAAAAAATGTGATGTGTCCATGTTGTGTTTTGGGGCATTTCCTGTTGCGGGCACTAGGCCTACCCACACAAGTGAGGTATCATTTGTATCGGGAGACTTGGGGGAACGCTGGGTGGAAGGAAATTTGTGGCTCCACTCAGATTCCAGAACTTTCGGACACCGAAATGTGAGGAAAATGTGTTTTTTTAGCCAATGTTTGAGGTTTGCAAAGGATTCTGGGTAATAGAACCTGGTCAGAGCCCCAGAAGTCACCCCATCTTGGATTTCCCTAGGTCTCTAGTTTTAAAAAATGCAAGGGTTTGGTAGGTTTCCCTAGGTGCTGGCTGAGCTAGAGGCCAAAATCTACAGGTAGGCACTTTGCAAAAAACACCTCTGTTTTCCGTCAAAAAATGTGATGTGTCCACGTTGTGTTTTGGGGCATTTCCTGTTGCGGGCGCTAGGCCTACCCACACAAGTGAGTTATCATTTGTATCGGGAGACTTGGGGGAATGCTGGGTGGAAGGAAATTTGTGGCTCAACTCAGATTCCAGAACTTTCGGACACCGAAATGTGAGGAAAATGTGTTTTTTTAGCCAAATTTTGAGGTTTGCAAAGGATTCTGGGTAACAGAACCTGGTCAGAGCCCCACAAGTCACTCCCATCTTGGATTCCCCTAGGTCTCTAGTTTTCACAAATGCACAGGTTTGGTAAGTTTCCTTAGGTGCCGGCTGAGCTAAAGGCCAAAATCTACAGGTAGGCACTTTGCAAAAAACACCTCTGTTTTCCGTCAAAAAATTTGATGTGTCCACGTTGTGTTTTGGGGCATTTCCTGTTGCGGGCGCTAGGCCTACCCACACAAGTGAGGTATCATTTGTATCGGGAGACTTGGGGGAACGCTGGGTGGAAGGAAATTTGTGGCTCCACTCAGATTGCAGAACTTTCGGACACCGAAATGTGAGGAAAATGTGTTTGTTTAGCCAAATTTTGAGGTTTGCAAAGGATTCTGGGTAATAGAAACTGGTCAGAGGCCCACAAGTCAGCCCATCTTGGATTCCCCTAGGTCTCTAGTTTTCAAAAATGCACACGTTTGGTAGGTTTCCCTAGGTGCTGGCTGAGCTAGAGGCCAAAATCTACAGGTAGGCACTTTGCAAAAAACACCTCTGTTTTCTGTCAAAAAATGTGGTGTCCACGTTGTGTTTTGGGGCATTTCCTGTTGCGGGCGCTAGGCCTACCCACACAAGTGAGGTAGCATTTTTATTGGGAGACTCGGGGGAAAACAGAATAGCAAAACAAGTGTTATTTACCCTTGTCTTTCTCTACATTTTTTCCTTCCAAATATAAGAGAGTGTGTAAAAAAGATGTCTATTTGAGAAATGCCCTGTAATTCACATGCTAGTATGGGCAGCCCGGAATTCAGAGATGTGCAAAGAACCACTGCTCCTCAACACCTTATCTTGTGCCCATGTTGGAAATACAAAGGGTTTCTTGATAGCTATTTTTCACTCTTTATATTTCAGCAAATGAATTGCTGTATACCGGGTATAGAATGAAAACCCACTGCAGGGTGCAGCTCATTTATTGGCTCTGGTACCTAGGGTTCTTGATGAACCTACAAGCCCTATATATCCCTGCAACAAGAAGAGTCCAGCAGACGTAACGGTATATTGCTTTAAAAAATCTGACATTGCAGGAAAAAGTTACAGAGTAAAACGTAGAGAAAAACTGCTGTTTTTTTCACCTCAATTTCAATATTTTTGTTTTTCAGTTGTTATTTTCTGTAGGAAACCCTTGTAGGATCTACACAAATTACCCCTTGCTGAATTCAGAATTTTGTCTACTTTTCAGAAATGTTTAGGTTTCTGGGATCCAGCATTGGTTTCACACCCATTTCTGTCACTGACTAGAAGGTGGCTGAAAGCACAAAAAATCGTAAAAATGGGGTATGTCCCAGTAAAATGCCAAAGTTGTGTTGAAAAATTGGGTTTTCTGATTCAAGTCTGCCTGTTCCTGAAAGCTGGGAAGCTGGTGATTTTAGCACCACAAACCCTTTGTTGATGCCATTTTCAGGGGAAAAACCACAAGCCTTCTTCTGCAGCCCCTTTTTTCCCATTTTTTTTTTTAAAAACGAAATTTTCACTGTATTTTGGCTAATTTCTTGGCCTCCTTCAGGGGAACCCACAAAGTCTCGGTACCTCTGAAATCCCTAGGATGTTGGATGAAAAGGACGCAAATTTGGCTTGGCTAGCTTATGTGGACAAAACGTTATGAGGGCCTAAGCGCGAACTGCCCCAAATAGCCAAAAAAAGGCTCGGCACAGGAGGGGGAAAAGGCCTGGCAGCGAAGGGGTTAAGGCTTGGCAAGAGTGTTTCAAATGCCAAGTCAATATGGCAGTATAACACTTCTTTCAGGCTGCAATGGCAGGCTTTGGACATGTTTTAACTTGCTACTTATGTGGGTGGCTGCAGGCCCACTAGTAGCATTTAATTTAAAGGCCCTGGACACACATAGTGTACTACACTAAGGCAATAAAAGTAAATTGAATATGCCAATTAGGTATGTGCCAATCAAACCAAGGTTTAGGGAGACAGCACAAGCAATTTAACACTGGTTAGCAGTGGTAAAATGCACAGAACCTTAAGGCCAACAAAAACAAATTTAGTTAAAAGGGAAGGAGGAAGTAAAATGTTTGGGGGTAGCCCTGCAGAGATGGCAATTTCCAACACCGATGCATGCTTTTTCTCAGGATCTGGTCTGAAGATATATGGAACTCTCTCTCACCAGAAATCTCGTAGGACCCATCAACCTCCATGTTCAAAGGAAAGGATATAAGAATTCTAATAAACAGATTCCTACTATAACAATGAGAACCAGAGAAGAACACCAGACAGCCTGACTTCCACAATGACTATCTTGCCTAATCTCAGACTACAAGAATAGCAAGAGCACCCCTCACCCAGAAGAAAGACCATGAATGAGGAGTATTTGGTTGCATTAGCACCTGATCATCACTGGCCTCCAGGAGAACAACCATAGTGGATCCACATGATAGCTGGGGAGTCTTGACTGAGACATGGCTGTATTAAGAATATTGGTAATGTGAGAATATTTGTAATGTAATGGGCTATGGTTATGTTTATGGTTTTGCCTGTGTACAGTTGTCTGATACCCTGGCATCATGTTCTCGCTTTATAAAGCTATTTAAATAAAATAAAAATATTTTAAAATATAATTGATCTTCTTTTATGGGAATGTATACCAGACACCTTTTTGTACTTGATAGGACCATGACCTCTGCAGAGCTGTGGCTTGGAGAGTCCAAACGCCATGGGTGATGATCTAACTGTTTCAGAATCTAATAGGGTAGGAACATACTTTTCCATTTACTTATTTAAGAAAATCAAGGACAGGAAAAAGAATGCTGGTCTCTGGGATTGTTCTGCCACAATCTCATTCCATCGCCTAAGCTCAGAAGGGTGTTTTCCTCATGCTGAGAGGGCTCACTTGCTCTTATGTGTGTGAATGGTGGCAATCAGCTGGTTTCTTTTTATCAGGGCCGGACAGGTCTTTCATTCCATTGGTAATTTTACCAGTGGGTTGGAGCCCTTGGAGACCACTTTTGAAAGTCCTTAGCTGCTGTTGGTGTCTTTGTAACCTTCTCCACCTCCCCAAGGTTAAGTGCATCAGGTACCTGTTGGCATGCACACCCTTGCAGTTTCAGAGGAGGGGGTGGGGCATTGTTGGTCTTGGCCCTCTCTGCAGGGTCACCCCCAAATGTCTCCTGTTTTGCTGAATTAATTTTTGTTGGCCATAGGACTTTGTACAATTTACCACTGCTAACCAGATCACTTCCTAAAAATGGCAACATTGAGTTTCACATGATTGGCATATTTAATTTACATGGAAGTCCCTAGTAAAGTAATATACCATATTCCCATGGCTGGTAAATTAAATGCTACTTGTAGGCTTGCAGTACTTTTTATGACATCCACTTAAGTAGCCCTTCAAAATGCCTCACTTCTTCATTGCAGCCTGTATGCAGTTTTAACCTGAAAATTTGACTTGGCAAAACAAACATTTTACCAAGCCTAAAAGACCCCTTTCCATATATATGCCCAAAATGGGTAAGGTTGGTGAAAGAAACTTTTATCCCATTGATTAGGTCGTGCCCAGGAGTCATTCCCACCCACTCATTCGTGCGAGGAACAAATCTGGAATCTCCAAGGACTAACTTCAAAACACGTTCAGAACCTGAGAAACAACAGAAGAGGCAGGACCTACAGGCTGCCTTTCCTGTAACTGCTCAGCTGTCCACTGTTAACAGTACCTGGACTGAACCCTGCTGTTGGTCTATGCCGAACACTGTGAGTCTCCAATAGCCTCCCCTGAGGTCCTGTAGGGCTATAGAAGTGTACTCCAGTGGTGCACTGGGACTTAAAGGACTAAAGTAAGAAAGTAATATCTTTGACCAGTATAAACCTGGTTGGTGTATCCGACCCGCGCTCCATTGAAATCAGCGTCTTTGGCATTTTGTGCTTTTTATTGCTATTTCTATTGAAACTTAAAAAAAAATCATATCTCTGGTTTCCCCTTTTGGATTTTTGTCATTTTAGTGTAGTTTTGTTTACTAAATATTACTCTGTTTTTCTAATTCAGTTTAGTTTGGTATTTTGACTCTATTACTGTTTTGATACTACATAAATAACCTGTGTTAGGCCTTGCTTCTCTGTGCTCTTGTTAACAGGGAATGGAGCTCAAGTTAATTTAGTGACTTTAATGGTTCATACCGACAAGGGTTGTGATTATTCCTGGAGGTAGCTATTGACCCACCCCAATTAATAATCTAATTTCTTACAAAATTTCACTCCCTCAGTTTGCAATTTTAAATAACATTGTTGTAGTTAAAACTGAAGTCACTTTCATATTCCAACACCACCATTAAATAATAACACACTACTAAAAAGAGAATGTATTACTTCTACTACATATGTGAGAATATGGGGTGGCCAACATTTTTATCTAGTCAGCTTCTCAATTAAAGAGTATCACCAATAAAAGAGCTGAAGGATTTGATTACATCACCTTATCTAGAATGACAGACCACCAATGTGTTGCTCCTTTGGCCTGCTTCCATCCAAAACCTACTGCATGAACTGAAAGGCACTAATTACCAATACAACAGGAAAAGTAACCCAAGACAGGTGGGGGCAGGCTACACCCTTCGGCTCTTAAACACTCTTCTGCATAGATCAGACCCCTGCATCTTTCCCCCACTTTGTAAAGGTGATAAATACATATCTCATCAAGGTCCAGTTGTTTTTCACTGGTAAGAACCTCCTGGCACCGGAACCAGCACGCAGACAGAACTGTCCCCCATCCCCACCCACTATCATATACACGGCATTGAATCGCCTCCTACCCTACGCTGTTGACAGGGCTCGATTGCTTCGCACTTTAGAACTTAAAATACACACACATCACCGCCAGCCTCTTCAGTTATGAAGCTGCAATTGTAGGAGAAATATTTTTCGCATATAAAATCTTACGCCCCACTGGAACATTTTCACAAAATAAATACACTGTGATTTATAACAGTTAGTGCAGCAGGATGAGGGTTTTCCGTGGGCGGTGCAATATGTTCACAACACCCCACTTTGTTGAGTTCTCAGTGCGTATTTGTCGTTTTGTTTCAGAAAATGTTTCCACTCCTTTTCAGACCTGTGATTTTAGATTCACAGGGGACAAATTAAAGCACGGTATTAATGGGTATATTATTTGGGTAACAGGATTCAGAGGGCTAATTGAAAATAAAGGGCGCTGGCATACAGACATTTCTGGAAAGCTGCCTTCGCAACACACTGGTTTATACTTTTCCCACTTACTATAATATTTCATAGGATTTACCTCGCTGACATAGATGCCTGTGTCCTCCTCATCGTCAGTTCTGTAACAAACAGTCAGACCCAGCTTCTCTTGGCTGCTGACCCGGCACAGCTCAACCTCCTGCAACAAAAAGCATACACAGGGTGGGATGAGTAATCACGGCAATAATAATAACAACACACTAATAATCATTAATAACAGTAATAATAATAGTGCTACCTTTTAATATAAAAGCTACACATAGTACTTCTACTATTTCTAATACATATAAATTACAGATACTCCTATTTCCCACTTTATTGGCACTAAATGTACCGGCTCTGAAGAATACAAGGCAGAGAGTTGGGCTAGCCTTTGACATGTAGATCACCAGGTATCTCAGGTGAGGGAGGCGTCACCTCTCTGAAATTCTACTAGATCGTTGAGATAAGCGTTAATAATTCCACTGACAGTGACATCTTTCACCAAAACTATTGGTATAGCAGATAGGGCCTTACAGGAGCTTTTTGCCACCCAGCGGCACCACTGGAGGAAATATAAAAATAACTTTGTTTACCCCCAATCATGTCTGAAAAGTCGAAACTGCAGCAGGCTAGTAAACAAGGACTAGTAAAGGCACACTTTGACAGTTGCTGAAACGTGAACGCTAAAGGCATACTTGTTTTATAACATCGGTTAGTCAAATTGTATGTGTATGGTCATTCTATAGTGAGAACCTAGCCAAAAAGTGGAGTAGCATTGTACAGTTTTAAAAACGGGTATAAAATAAACAAGTGATAGGAGAGGTTGCTGGGGTCGGATGGTTAATGCATTGTAATGTCGTTTTCTTTAAAGAGGCGAGTCCTCAGCTGTTTCCCAAAACAGCATTGGGGCTGTCCAGATAGCGATTCTGGCTGCATAAATGGGAAAGACCTGCATTTTTTCTTTTTTACAGTTCTTGGTCTGTAGGCTCATGGTGGACCGGCCTGCGGGTATCCAGAGAGCTACCATGAGATAGAGAGAATGCTTGGAAATATGTAGAAATGATAGCTATGATATTTGTCAATTCAAATGGATTGCAAACTGATCCAGAGGGACTGAAGAGTGACTACTGGCTGCACCTAATTCAAGACTATGCCCATTCGATGGAAATCCCCACTTTCCGAAACATGTGCAATCATGAAATAAGGTATTAATTAATATTGAATTAAGGAATCTTATAAGTGATTTAAAACTATAAAATTACAGACAAAACAATTAAAAATTGAACTGGACTTTGAAACAAAGTATTTAAATACACTGCTCACGCTGCTTCCACTATGTTAAATGAAGAAAGGGGTTGCACTATATTGTGTAAGCAGACATTACTACTCACAGCCTTCAGTGCATCAACCGCCCCTCTATTGTCTATGTGTTAAACATTAGCATGGGTTCCTTTATGCATGTTTAGAACAGGCGGAGTCTTACTTGTGGAAAAACTGGTCTGATTGAGGAAGTCCTCTCACGTTTTGCACTCATACTGGTGTGTTTTTTTGACTCTGATGGTGCCCTGGGCACTGCTAAACAGTTCCAGGGCAAATTAGGCTAAATATATTTGGCTATGTCAACCTATCTATAACTCCCTAGTATGTGGTAGGGCATGTAGGTTCACGGACCCCAGCATAGGTAGTGCACCCAGAGGTGCACTGCTTTGGTACCCAGAATCATTTTAAAGGCTGGCCTGCCTTGCTGGTTGCTTTTAAATTAAAGTCAACCCCAAATTCGACTTTGAAATTAAAAGAACTTCCAAAGTCCTAAGTTACTTTATTTTACATATAAGTCACCCCTATGGTGTACCCTAAGTGCCCTAGGGTTGGGTGCAGTGTAACTATACACAGAGACTTTATAAAACATGTTTTATAAGCCCTGGTGAGGGAAAAATAGCTAAATGTTGTTTTCCCCCATTGTAGTGAATGGGATCCTTAGGCTAACATGCAGAGACGTTATGTTAAAATAATAAAGTCTTATTTTCCATAGAAGGAGCTAAATATGGCATGTTTAGTACCAAATTAAAAGTTATAATAAATCCAATAACTTGCCACTGTTGAACTTAATATAACTTGTACCTAGAAAGAGTTTTAGAACTCTTCCTAAAAGTTACCAGTTTCAGATCTGTAGTTGCCCTTCTCTGAGTGACCATCCTCTGGCAGCCTGGCCAGGCTGCCTCAATGAGGTGTGAAGTGGTCTGGTCTGAACACAAAGGAAGTGCCTGGGGGGGGGGAAACATCCCAAGCAGATGGTGAAACAAGATGGAGGGAGAGCAGCCAAACTGTACTTCAAAGGAGGGAAGGACATTTGAGCCAGCATGTGGACCTCCTCCATTTCCTGTAAAACCAGACAGTCAGGTCCCCCCTAATTAGATTAAGAGAGGGCTGGAAAGTGGTGTGTTAAGGGAAACCTAGCCACACCAATGGGTGGGCTCAGCCAGACCTTACCCCATGAGACTGAATTTTTGCCATCTTAGATTTTGGGAGAATGTTGCTCACTGGGATTGATTTTTGCCACACTTCCCAGGAAGTGGTCACTCAAGAGGGTGGTGGCCTGCGTGTGATTAGTCAAGAGGCCCCCCCTGCTTTCCACCCCAGGAGCAAGGATAAAATTGGTAAAGCTGCACCCCCACCTCAAATCCCTACAAGGAACAAGAAGAAGAAGGACTGCCCTGCTGGACCCCTGATCTGCACCTGAACACTGTCATCTGAAAGGCTGCACACTTAGGCTTTACCACTAAAAGGACTTTGCCTGTCTTCACCCATTTCAAGAAGGGACTCCCTGTTTTCTACAGGTAGAAAATAGCTGACCAGAGTCCCCTGCATCAAGCCCTGAAGAAACTGACCAGTGGCCATTTTTGTATTTGAGCCAAGTGCACTCTGGGAGTTGGAGTCCTAACCCTCAAGGAACAACTAGGAGATTCTGAAACCTTGGGGTGAGTTGTGGACTCCTAAAGGGCATTCAAAGACCTTTTGGAAGAAGATTCAGAAGTTTGGAGAAGTTTGGAGCAACTTTGGTGAAAGGTCCATAAGTATACTGACCCGACCCGAGGCAGTAAGTCAAGCCGGCTTACATCGACCGCGACTCAGCCTGACTTGCAGGTTCGTCCTGCTGAAAAGCTCCAGAGCCCCAGACTTCCAGGATTTCACCAACGGCTCGTGGAAAGGCAATCCGATGATGTTGACTTGAAATTCGCTTGCTGGAGAGGGTCGTCCAACATCAGAGAGAAAAAGCTTCAAATAGTTTCAAAGTCCGAACAAAAAATGTTGACCAAGGCTTCCTGCTCAGCGTATCCATGGAGGACTCCAGGGAGGTCAGCTTCAAGTTCGTCCCGGATAAAGATTTCCCTCACGAAAAATCATCTAAGTCTGAACGTAAAATTCTTCACTGAGGCCTCCTGCGACGTGTATCCGAAAAGGGCTCTAGGGAGGTTGGATCCGACTTGTGAGTTTGTCCTGATGAGAAAAATCTCATGCCAAACATACACAATGCTGCCTGGCCCACCGATGCGGTCGCACCGTCACGACCAGCGGTGAGCAGCCTGCCGGACGGATTACCGGGCTGCAGACCACCAGGCTTTCTGTGGCGGTCACCCCCTCATGAAAACCCTGGCGGAGACGCACCTGGTGACAGGAATCCCCATTCCTGTCACCAGGATACGTACCCCCACATGTTCACACACATGCAGACACCCCCCCACCCGTCCAAACACTTACAAACACCCCCCAACCCCTTCACGCATGCATGCATTCATATACACAACCCTCAGCAATGCATACATTCACACAGACACCCCCACGCACTCACATACATCCAGACACACACCCCCATTTACTTGCATACATGCAGACACAACCCCCATTCACTCGCATAGAAGCAGACACACCCCCATTCACACGCACATTCATGCACACAAACATTCACATTCAATCACATACACGCACGCATTCACCACCCCTCTCCCCATACTTACACTCACACATGCAGATACAGACACACAGACACCCCTCTGCACCACATACACGCACCCACAAACACCGCCCCAACCGTACACTTCCATTTACACACCCGCACTCACACATACGCACCCCCCTCATCCGCACACTTGCACACAAACACCCCCCCACCCACTCGCTCACACACATTCATACACTCCCATTTGCACACATATATGCACACACCACACACATAAGCCCAACACTCCCTCCCCTCACTCCCCTTCAGGATGATCACTTGCCTTCTCTGTCAAGGAGGTCATCCGGGAGGGGATGAGTCCTGGCGGTCTTGCATCACCAGCACCACCAAGCCAGCAAGACTCCGACAAGCTGTATTACGGCTTGTAATACAGTGGGTGTAGTCTTGCTGCTGTGGTGGTGCTGGCAATGCAACCGCCTCTTCGGAGTTGGACTGCTGCCCATAAATGAGCGGAAGTCCTCCAATGACTCCTAATATGGCAGTCTGTTGGCTGCAGCGGCTTCGATGGTCTTTCAAAAAGACTGCTGAAGTAAAAATAAAGACCTAAGTCCGAAGGCCTCCCGCTCACTGTAGAGAATCAGGGCTAGATTGTGGTCGGCCTCAAATTTTGACTTTGCCTCAGTCAAGTGCAACCAGATGTCTAGATTGCGCTTTTAGTTTCTTGCGCTAAAAACATTTAGGGCCAGATGTATCAAATTATTTTGCACTCGCAAACTGCGAAATCGGCCGTTTGCGAGTGCAAAATCGTGGTCTGCAATGCATCAAAGGCATTCGCATACCACAAAATGAAAATCGCAAAAATTGCGATTTTCTGCGTTGCGACCTGGATTTTGCGAATCGCAATTTGCGATTCGCAAAATCCAGGTTGTAAGGCAATTCTGCAAAAAATCGCAAATTGCTATTTTTCGCAGAATGGTATTTTGCACATGCAAAATACCATTGTCTGCAACCAGGTGGTAACCTGGTGCAAAATTTAAAAATGCAGTAAAACTGCATTTTTAAATTTAATCTGTAAAGCACACATGCCCTTTTGGCATGTGTGTACTTTACATGGTAAAAAAAAAAAAAATTGGGGTGCAGGAGAGGGGGCCTTAGGCCCCCAGCACCCCGGCCTTTTGCATTTCCCAAATTGCGATTTCTGGTTCAGAAATCGCAATTTAGGAAATGCAAAAAATTTGCAGCTATGGGCCTGTGAATGGGGCCAGTATCGTAATTTGCGATTCGGTAATTGCATTTGCGATTTTTAAGAAATCGCAATTACCGAATCGCAAATGTGATACATGGCCCTGTGCGAGTCGGTAATTGCGATTTCTTAAAAATCACAATTACCGAATCGCAATGGGCCAGAATCATACATCTGGCCCTTAATGTTTAAAAATTCATATCTCCGGTTCCCCATACTGGATTTTTGTTGTTTTAGTGTCAATTTAGAGATAAAATGTCATCTATTTTTATAGATTGATGTTGTATTTTTATTGTGTTTTGTGTTTTATTTATTTACCGATTTGTGATTTTTCAATTCTTTACACACCTGTCTCCTAAGTTAAGCCTAACTGTTCATTGCCAAGCTACCAAGGGTTGGGCTAGAATTGATTTATTGAGATCTGACTTGTCCTAGTGGGGTTAGTTACCTATTGCTAAGTTTAGGTATTTACCCGCCCTTACCAACAATCCATTTTCCAACATTACTGAAGTAAGAATCAATTACCTGAACACTTTGCTAGATGTAAGCTGATACATGCCAGTGCAACGTATTACCAGGAGTGATGTGCTGTGGGCTTATGTCACCTTTTAACTAAAATACATTTCCCTCAATTCATATCTCAGTGCCTCTGCTTTCATGCAATGTCCCTGGAATGGTGCAGCAGGAGATCCACTGACTTCCAGCTGTACTCTTGCTCTGCCAGACTCTAAATTATGCACTGAAACATCAAGAATCTGCCTGTAGAAATTTACACGCAGCAAACTCCATCTTTGTTAGACACTTTGTTAGACACTGGGAAATTTGTTCTATGATTAGGAAGTCTTTACTTGTTCATACTAGAAAGGTTGGCTGTATTGTGCATTCTAATAATCTGTTGAGTACGCTTTCTAAATGTTTTACAACCCATTTCTGTGACGTCAACCTGATTTTATTTAAATTCTGGTACATGAATTGCACCAGTAGTATTGTTTCACAGTTACATCTGTCACAATTTTCCATGAGTACTTTTTGGATTCTATTTGCCTGACTCACAAAAGCTCAGAAGTTTGTTTCTATACTTTTACTGCTAAGTTTTTAACAAATATCTGTTGTGTCATTGACTATAGTAAGACACAACAGGGCGATGGCAGTCAGAGATCTTTTAATCACTTTTCCTAGTTCCTAATTTCCAGATCGAGACAGCCAAAAGCTACACCTCATCTGCCTCTAAAACTCCCTTTCCCTTTCCTGTTCCCTTTATTACCACCCATATCCTGCCTCCGGTTCACACCATGATGACAGAGCCAGCTAAGCGAGCCTGACTCTACACCTGCCCCCATTTAAAACAAGTCCCAACATTCTTACAAAGTTAGATGTCTTTAATGAGTCTGCGAGATCTAGACACCACTCAGCCAGACTGGGAGACCAGCGATAGAAGCATGAGCTTGGTATATTTTTGGTCATTGAGGACAGGAACTGGCACATCCAGTATTGTTGTCGTGGTTGAGAGGACATAAGGGTCTTGGCTGTGTTCAGTGGACTGCAAGTGTGATGCATTTCAAGTAACAGACTATCCAGGGTGAGATACTGTGACCAAGTCCCCTTTAACCTCTGTTACTTGCAATGGTTAGGTATTGAAAGGGGTGTCCGCTTCTGCTTTCTTCTGTTGCTTTAGCTTGGCTACTACCCAGTCACCTAGTTCAAAAAGTGCCTCTTGTGCCCTTCTCCTAATATCAGCATGGTCCTTCATCTCCTTTTTCGTTGCTTAGTCTGTAGTACAGACTGCAGAGTATATGTACCACTCTGACATTCGCTGTAGAAGCTTGTTGGTGTGCACGGATCATCCAAACATAAGTGTGGCTGGACTTTTCCTCATTGTTGAGTGTGGGGTGGTCCTGTATGCCCTCAGAACCTGACAAAGAGCATCTTCCAGCACAAGTCCCTCTTCAGTGGCTCTTATAGTTTTTTTGAGAGTTCCCATAAATCGTTTCATGATTCCGTTGGCTTGAGGCCACAGGGGAATTATGCATTGGTGTTTGATATCCAGGCATTTCAGGACTTTTCTGAATTCTCCGCTGGTGAATGGTGGCCCATTGTCCGATTTCAAAACTAAGTTGCAAAAACTTAATTGAGGACTTTGAGGACCTTAGTTGCACTGGAGGAGGAGACTGTCTTGACCAATAGGAACTTGGAGTATTTGAAGATTATTACCAGGTATTCGCCAGATTCTAGTGGGCCAAAATCAACCCTCTTCTTCCACACACCTTCAGGTATTTCTGACATTTCTAGTGGCAAGCAGGTGCAAAGGTGGCATTTTTTAAGTTCCGTTTCTACCATGACATTAAAAGAGATCAGATTTTAATAATAAGTTAGTGGCAAAGAAGTTGCATATGGCAGCTAATAAATCTATAGTTTTAAAGGCCTAATAGTGAAAAATAACATAGAAATGAAAATGTGCATCTTTAAATTGTGATGGACATCTGTGCCTACCAGTCATATCTTGACATCACGTTTAACATGAAGACATGTATTTATATTTGAGTGAATTATTAATAAAAATGAACATAAAAAGCATTATTTTTAGGAAATGAAATGGCATTATGAAGATTAACTAAATATAAATTAAACAAACACATTGAAATAAATGGATTTCATAATGGATTATATGTTTAGAAAATAAGTATACATTTAAACATTATTTTGACATGACATGAATAACGTTTAGCAAAATAAATTGCTAGGGATATTTGAGTTGAATTTAAAGTGTGCAATAGGTTTATTATTATATTAATTGCATTAATGTGCATTAGGTTTTCTTGGCGTGACTAGGCCTGGAAGGTTAATTTTGCAAGCAGCAATAGAAAAATGTTGGTTTATTTTGTCTCCTCTGACCTGAATTTTTTCCCCTAGCCTGCAAATGTAATGTTGAATGTTCTGTTGTATGGCAGGACAAGAGCATGTTTCAAATTTAACTAATGTAACAATATTTGTTCAAACTGCTGAATTACACAGGAAGGTTCATGAAACCTATGTGAAAGAGTATTAGTTTAGTTTATTGTGGATTGTTTGAAAGGAACTGCAAGTACCAGATTATTAGAGAATGTAATATTTTGGCAGAACCATGTGACAGAAGAAAATGACAATGCACCTTTTGCTGAGATTATTCATGTATGTATTAGAACTTGGTGGTGCCATCTACAATGATTGGATGATAAAATCAATGCCCAGTATATGCCCACCTCAAGAATCAATCAAAAAGATTTGGTTATTTTACTAAGTGAAGAACTTTTGAACTGAAGACAGTCCAACGGCAGCTTGTCTGAGAATAAGTTCTGTGCTTGCTTAGTCTGCTCTCTCACATTTCTACTCTGATTTTCATCATGAATTTTCTCAACATAGTCTTAACTGCTCTATTCTGTTATGTGGTTCAATACTAATAAGACCAACTAATTTTTGAACTGCTGATTTGTCCTATATGGAGCTCATGTCTTAGGGATCACTATCCATAACCCTCTCAGGGTCAATCCTTCACAAGTAACTGCTAGTCCATCGCTGATGTGGTAGCATGCCCTGATTTCCTCAGAGCCACCACTTGACTCCTTTCTGAGCTTCCACTTCTTTTGTTCGATGAGATGCCATAAGAGAGTCAGAGGGCTGTCGGTTCTCAGGGCTCCTGCTATTTGAAGAATTGAGAGGGTGTCAGGAATGCATGTACTGACTATGATTTGGGGGAATTCCTCAGCCATGGATGAATGTCTTTTTGGCAAATCTTGAGGCTGCCGGGAGAAGTAGTCAGCTGGATTGTTCTCCTTGCCAGGCCTGTGAGTGATGGTGTAGTCGTATTCTTGGAGGCGTGTTCCTCATTGTTCATTCCTGGGAAGCATCTTGGCTATAGGATTCCCAAGAATGGTTGGAAGGGCCTGGTGGTCTATGATGATAGTAAACTTCTTACCATATAGAAAGATGTGAAAGTGTTCACAGGCCCATAATACCCCAAGACTTTCCTTCTCAGTTTGGGAGTAGGTCTTTCCAGTATCTGACAGGCTTCTGCTGGCATATATGACTGTGGGGCATTGAGCTTCTGGGGTTCCAAAGTTTTAAGCTAAAATAGTGCCAAGTCCTACTTGGCTCACATCTACTGTCACTTCAGTATGCAGTTCGGGTTTGAAATAGGCCATGACAGGGGTCTTGGCTAGAGCAGACTTAATTTGATGGAAGCTCTGCTGACAGTCTGAAGACCACTGGTAGGGCATCTCATAAGGTGTCGAAGGGAGGCACTGATGGTAGCATAATGTCTGATGTATCTGCCGTGGTAGCTGACCATGCCCAGGAAGGAGGAGAGCATGAGGACATAACTTGGTGGGCTGGCAGACGTGAGTGCAGCAACCTTGTCTTGGTCGGGTGTCATGCCCTTTTCTGAGAAGAGATGTCCAAAGAATTTTAGTTTGGTCTTGTGCAATTCACATTTGCCTGAGTTGAGGGTCAGACCAGCATGACAGAGGAGATGGCAAATTTTGTTTGGGGCATCATCATGCACTTCACGGTTGGCTCCTAAAACAAGAATGTCATCACTGTAGTTGAGTGCATTGTGCACGGGCTGAATGATTTTGTGGATGACTTCTTAAAAAATGCCAGCTGCGGATGAGATGCCAAAATTCAGTCTCTTGTAGCGGAACAAACCTAAGCGAGTGGTTAATGGTGTGATATACCTGCACCTTTCCTCCATCTCAAGCTGTTGGTAGTCTTTGTTGAGGTCTAGTTTGGAGAAAAGTCTGGAGCCATTGATTTGGGTGATCATATCCACAATGTGTGGACCTAGATGGCGATTGTTGTCTGGTTTTATTTGGCTAGAGCATGTCTACACATATTTGGACAGCTCCTGGATTATCCTTATTCTGGATGACCACAATGGGCGAAACCCATGGCGTTGGGCCCTCAAATGGTTTGATGATGTTGTGGCTAACAAGATTGCCAATTATTCTTTCCACTGCTTCCTGGAGATGGAATGCAAATTCAAGAGCGACAGCCCAAACAAATACAAAACTTTAGGTAAAAATAAAAAATGTTATAACATGGCTACAGCCTACTATAGTCAAATGTAGATTATCTATTCCCTGAAAATCGTTTTTTGCCTACCAAATAACCGGTGCTAAATTGACTTCCACTATCTGATCTACATCAGCAGCAGCAATGATACCCAGATACACAGTTTTCTCAACAGCCTCTGTGTCAGTAAATTGGGTATGTCTATTAATCACCAATTGGATTTTACTCTGATTCAAAGAATATCCAGAGAATTTTCCAAAAACCAGATCCTCCATTTCAATCTCCCTTAGTGCTACTCCAGGATTGGAAGTGATGACTACCAGGTCATCCGCATAAGCAAGAACTTTAGTATCCCAGCCTTGAAATTGCATGGGTGCTATTAATCTATGGGAGTCTAGCTTTCTGATCAGAGGATCACTATACAGGGCGAAGAGCAGAGGGGAACAGGGACACCCCTGTCTTATACTTCTCTGTATTAGGCCAGACTGCTCCCCCATAATCTGAAGTCTGGCAGTAGGTCTATGATAAACTGCTCACACTGCATTAATAAAGCAAGGCCCAATCCCATGCCAGCTCATAACGGACCATAACTACCTCCAGGAGGCCCTATTTAATGCTTTTCTGAATCTAGTAGAATCAAAGTCATAGGGTCCCCTGAAACGGCTGCAGCATCAAAGAGTGTTATAACCCGCCGGATGTGATCTGTGGTCACCTTCCCTAGAGTAAAGCCATAGTCTGCAAGAGACCAATTTGCAAATAATTTGACTTAACTGCATAGCCATCACCTTAGAATATAATTCAGTGTTACTATTGATTACGGTAATTAGTCTATAAGACCCGTGCTCATGTGCGGTTTTCCATTTTTTTTTTTTTTTACAAACATCACAATGTTTGCTGAGGACCATGACTCTGAAGCCGGCTGCCCTTTTTTGCATTTGCAAGAATGTCTAAACAAGATCGGGGACCTATAAGAAAGAAAAAAACCTTTATATAATTCTATCAGAATGTTGACAGCTCCTACCACTTTTCTGGATGCCAGACCTTTGAGGGCAGCAAGAATTTCCTTCCCTGACATAGGGGCATCAAAGCGGTCCCGATCTTTAACACCTATGTTGCTTAAAGAGCATGACTCCAAATACTGCTATATATTTTCTACTTTCTGTTCTTTTTCCCAATATAGCCCATCATAATACCCCCAAAACACCTCTCAATTTTTTTTTCTGGATCAATAGCAATGTCACCCCGGTCATCCCTGACTTCAACTATCCCCCCTTGAGTCACTTTCTGTCTGGTGCAGACTTCCAGGTGGTGCCTCATCCGTTCACTGTACTCCTAACAATAGCGCCTCCAGGCAAGACACCTATCTGCTGCTTTTTTTGATGGAACGTCATTAATTGCAGCCTTAGCTAAAACCACCTTGTATTGAGCTCTCTCAATCTCTGCCCCCTCAGAGGCTGCCAAAATTAACTGAGCCTCAGCTCCCCCCAGAACCATATACAATCCCATCATCCCTTAGTTCTGTCCTATTTGCTGATTCAGGCTAAAACAAAGTGTCTCTCCCCTTACACCAGCCTAAAGGCATCCCACACTACCCCAACTGAGGCACCCCTCTATTATATTTTAAAAAATCAGGTATCCAGTTATTCATATACCTAATATAATTTTCATCGATGAGCAACACTCTCTCAAATGACCATTTATCTTGCATCCTGCCTTGACCCGCAACTCAAATCTCTATAACATATGGGTTATGATCAGACATGACCCGTGGGAATTTTTCAATCTTGCAGCCTTGGAGTAAGCTATGGGAGATAAGAAAATAATCAAGCTGAGCCTTTTTATATATGAAGGGCAGGAAAATAGGCATAGCTGAATCCGAGGCCTTGATCCTATGACAGGCATCAAATAGTCCATGATCCCTCACCAGATGACACAAAGATCTAAATACTTTGGGCTTCCAGCCAGAATAAGATTTAATCCTTGCATCAAAAAAACCGCTTGCCACATTAATATTGAAGTTCCAGAAATTTAAATTATACTTGCCCATAGTGCCAGTCCTATGGCCAACCAATCAAAAATTGCAGGGTCATCTACTATTGTGCCACACACAGAATATAATGTAAACGTGTTTCTAAAGTTATGACATTCATTGATATCCCACCACCCACATTTATCAGCAAGGCAGCATTTGAAGCTCCAAACCTTTCTCCATGCCAAAATTGCAACCTCACTTGTCCTAGTACCTTGGGTTGTACCGACTACTAATGAAAAGCCTAAGGATTCCTGTAGGTTTCTCCTTGCTCCCTCAATATGTGTCTCCTGTAAGCAGAGAACATTCGGACAGAAATCTTTTAAATCTTAGGCCACCTTCCGTCTTTTGGCACTATTGGTCAGCCAGCAAATATTCCCCATCACAATGCGAAGTTGAGCCATAGCTGAAAGCTAAGGAAAGCTACCTACCAGGATGTCCTGCCCTTCACAACCAAACATCTCCAGATCATGCTGAGACCTAGCCTGGATAGCACACTAGATTCCATTCTCCTTTTGGGTTGTGTCCCCCTTCCTACCAAACCCACGCACTGAACACCCTCCCCCAGCCAAACTAACCCTCCCCTGAGCCACGCCCCTTCCCTCTTCCTCATCTCCCCCACCAGACCCCTGGTCCCCCAATCCATCACCAAAATCTTGAAGCAATCAAACCTTTCAAAGCCTGACCGATGGCTCTCAAGATCACCCTCTGTGACCTCCCACCCAGCTGCTCAGCATAAATGAAGAAAAAATGAAAACAGAAGGAGACCCAAACTAATAATCATACAGTACTGACAAGCTAGGCATACCCAATGAACATGAACAAGGATCTGCCACTGGCAGTCCAAAACAGCAGCAGATTCAACCTAATACAAAAAAATTATTTCAGGAAAGACAGTTATTCATTACATTTTAGAGGTGCCAGATTAAGAGAACCTTTAACTCTCAGTTGAGAGCTTATTCCCCAGGCCTTGCCCTTAGTGTTAAAAATGCTTCACCCCCAAAATCTTGAAATGGCTTTATAAGTTGCCTCAGCCACCATCTCCTTTCCACTGTAACATGGCAAAAGCAAGGCAGCATGAAGAAAGTGCCCCTATTAAACCCTGGGTTGGCGTCGGGCAGGCCTTTTCAAAAATAGCTTGTCTAAGGAAATAATTCCCAAATAACACTAAAACAGCTCTAGGTCTATCAGCCATCTCTTCTCGAGCCGGCCCCTGTTTCTTGGGCATCAAAGGAAAATGATGCACTCTCTGAACCTCCATATCTCAGTTCCATGAGGTGAACTTTGTAAAGGCCCCCTTGAAGAGATTCAGCATGAAAGCCCTGATGTCACTGCCTTTCACCCCTCCTATCCCCAAAAATCTCAGGTTGTTCCGCCTCTGCCTGATCTCATAGTCCTCAATTTTCCACAGCATATCAGTTAATTGGGACTCATGAACTTTGGCTTGGCCAATAAGTGCTTCCACATCTGTTTCCAGTGCTTTGGTGCATTCTTCCATTGAGGATATCCTTTTGTCTATCTCTACATATGTTTTGTTAACATTTCCAAACACATCTTGCGTTTTGTTTGCCACTGCCCATGCCCTACGACTATCATTGCAGGTTTCTTCCTGATGCTGTTTTATTGAATTATACATGAGTCTCAGCAATGGGTCTTCTGATCCTATATCCAGGATTGTATGTCTGCCATTCAGGGGCCACAGTGTCAGTTGCTGGTCTTGAACTTCAGTATATACCTATTGCGTTGTAGAGTAGTCCCAATTCAAAGCTAGAGGAACATGGGACCCATGCTCAGCTTCATTCAAGCCAGCCTGGCTAACCTTTTAGCTTTTTCTTTTGTTTTGTTCACCCGGCTGCGACACCTGGATCCTCAGATGCACTACTAGAACTGGCACCTGAAGCAGATGTATGCAGATCATCCAGGGCAGTAGGGCGTGGATTAGAGGAGTCTGAACCGCCACTGAGAGAGAAGAATTTATCCCTAGGGTCGGTGGGAGGTTGTCCTTCATTTTAGGGGCTCTAACCCTTTCACACAGGAACAAAGATCTATATTTGGGGTAGGCTCGATCTCACAGGGTACTGGGGAGCCTCTCTCGATTCATTACACTCTCCCGCCTAATGGGCACCTGGAATGGAAGGGGCCACCTAGAGGGCTTCTGTGATGACTGCCGCTATACCCCTCTTGAGCCTTTCTTGTGTGATTAATCATTGAGGCAGGCAGCCTACTGCACCGTCCAACACTACATCCCTACCTGTCCTTCCAGGACCCTGGAAGCACCTCTCACCCACTAAATAATCACGACTGACTTGCATGATGGTCACAGAATCTAGTCAATGAGGACCTTCGAATGAGCCGAGAGGCAAATCACTTGAACCCCACCTGAAAAAGGATGAGCAGAGGCACCCACGATTGGGACCATTCCAGAGCTCAGACCAGCAGTAGTAAAATCTGAGTCGATCAGTTCAGCCATCAATCATTTGTCCACAGAACATACTATCCCCCAGCTGACAAAGAAGCTCCAGGAGCTGGAGCCGTGACTAAAAAATCCACAATTGATGACTGCAGTTTGGCCGCAGAGATCCGCAGTCCCCGCTACTGGCTTTCTTTGCTGAGACCCTTCTTTTCTGCTGCACCTAGGGTCTTGAGTTTCTCACCAGCATTCAGCTTATGTTTCTTTATCCCAGAGCTGCTGCTGTGATCGACTTTCTGGCAGGTCTGTCCTGCAGTGAGCAGCTGAGGTGCGTCGCTCACTGCCCTATCCATGGCTAGCCTTGCCCCTTTCAATGGGATGTTCCTTACCCCTGTATGCGACAGACTGTGGTCAAGCTCTGGGTACCTCCTCTGTCCAGAGTCACGGTCGGGCACACCAACCATTCATCGAGTAGCACGGGAGACGACAAATATCACCAGCATCAGCTCCCAGACTTCCACCCTGCCATTGATCAGCCGTTTTCCTCTCAGCCTCCACCGCAAGCCACTCTGCATACCACGCCACTGGATAACATCCTTCTCTCATTACGATACCGACAAACCAAAGCTGAGACTGGGCTAGAGAGGAACAGCTCGCAAAGCATGTTACGCAGTCACCATCTTACTTTCCCACACGTTCTTCCTTGTAGCACATGAATGGGAGCCATGATTGATTTCTTGACATGGGACAAGGTTTCAGTGAAGGAGCAACAGCTGTGTAATGGCTTGGATTCAGCAGCACAGGTATAGACTTTCACAGACAAGTGTTTGAGTTGAGGCATAGGGTCAAGCGTGGTGAATTGATCATAAGACATGACATTGATCAATGCTCCACTTTCAATGATGAAAGTTGTGGATTGCTCATCCAGGAGTATGTGGATGATTGTGCGGGTACTCAAAATGTTTGTAAAGTGAATCTGGTGAATGATTTTGGAAATGCGTCCCAGTCTGGTGGCAATATCCAGACAGAGAACCCTAGGGACGGTTACTCGACAGTTTGGAATGTAGAAAGTAGCACTGCTGCTTCACTTGTAGTATGTGAGGGTTGTGAACTTCCCAAGGCAGCATAAGGGCATATCTTCACTGCAGAATCGTATCCTCCTTCAAGTATCAACCAACTGTACACAGCCTTGGAGAGTGACGCGTCCTTGTCTACTAATGGAGGCACCACTGTTAACAATGAAGTATGCCCATTCAGGGAGAGGACGATGGTAGGCCACTAGAGTGTAGGTCTGGGCATCGACATTATCAGAGGTATCCATCTTCCTCACTATCACTAGTTGGAGACGTGTTGCAGTGAGAGGACGGTGATATGAGCGCTTGGGCTTTGGGCATGGTAACAACAGTTTGCAAGTGGTCGTGTGGTTTGTCACCTGATTTGGGGCAACGGCAATGCTCGCTGCTTAGTTTGCATTGGCATCTGCTGAAATCGGAGGAGCGATATTGTGATAGTGCACTTCAGACAGGTTTCAAGTGATTCTCTTTGCCACAGCCTTTGAACACTTGTCTGATCGCTGGGCATTTTCCAGACCACACCGGTAGTAGAATTTCTGAGTATTTGGCTGTTGTGTCTTTGGTTTATCTCTGTGTACGCATTCGTTGCCTGTACAGACTTCACAGTGCTTGCACCAGCTTCCATGTCTGCTGCCTGTTTCTTGGCACGGTTCTGTGAGGGCTGGTGTTGAGCATCCTGGTCAAAGAGAGTTTTTCCCAAAGCATTCTCCTCCTGAAAGCTTGCTGTTAATGATCCTGAGGTGCATGGTTTCTTCGTTGGAGAATTCAGAGAAGCGAAGTGTTTGAGTAGGGTTTTCAGACTCTCGCAAAGCCATCCATGGATCCCTCTGGTTGTTGTTGAGCTTTGCCAACATATGTTGTTCTCAGTCTACATTGAAGGCAGGCTGCAATTGTTCAGTGAGTTTGTCTTTGAGCTTGCAGTAGGGGTTGGCTTCTTCTTTGGGAATTTTCTTGATGGCCTTCCTGATGCCATCCCTGCCAGATGTTTGAGATATAGGATGAACTATGTGTCATCAGAATCAACTAGGCCCTCAATGAGGTTGCAAAATTTCTCAATCCTGTCAATCCCAAGTGCCCACCAGATTTCCAAAGGGGTCCAGGACACTGATGTCAGTGTAGCAAATTTGTAGCAGTCACTTTGGGCCACACAAGTACAGTGGATGAGTTTGCATCGTAGGATGCTTGTGCAGGCGATAAACTCTCAGAGAGCTGTGCGAGACAAGGAAGAGATGCGGCCCCCAAATGCAGGTACACTGCTCTCTGGGTGGGGAACAGCTGAAGTCAGAGTGCAGCAAATGCTTGATGCAGGCAGCAGGGTCAGAGCGCAGCGTGCGCAATGGGACTGAGAACACAGACCACTGGGTAGGAGATACACCGCTCACTGATGAAGGCAAGTAGAAAGGGTTGGAGTGCAGCATGCTCAATTACAGTAAGGAGATGGGCCGCTGGGAAGGAAATGCCCCATCCTCTGTAGAATGCCCCTGGGCTGGACGGTGTGAAGCATGCTGGGAGAGCCGCACAGGCGTGAGCTGACCTCCTCATTGCTTATTGTCATGTCATTGACAATAATAAGACAAGACACGAGGATGGCGGTCAGAGATGTTTTATTCACTTCTCCTAGTTCCTAATTTCCAGGTGAAGATAGCCATGTGCTATACCTCGTCTTGTCCATCTCTAAAACTCCCCTTCTCTTTCCTGTTCCCTTTATTACCACTCACCTCCCACCTCGGTCCGTGATGACACAGCCAGTCGGTCGCAGAGTCAGGGTCCTAGCGAGCCTGACTATACAATATCAGGTGAGCAACTGTATGACTTTGATGGCATACAAAAAGAATCACAGGAGTTCTCCTGTAATAGTTGTCAGGTGTAGTTCTGCAGGTGTGCTAGGAAATGTATGTATTCTGCAGGTGAAAAGATTTGCAGCAGGAACTCTGACAACAAAGTGGATTTGCACATTTAACTTTTTTTTTTTGTTTAGTGGTGAACACCAATAACCCGTTCACCAAATGAAGCCTGTTGTCGGACTGAATACGGCAGCGTTAGCACGCGCTGTCGATCGCGCACACACACTGGTGTGCAGTTTCCCGGAATCTGGGGAAACACGGCTCAACTTATACAGACTGGTTTTACCAAGGCCGCATTCAGAGTGTTCTTCCTACTACGGACACACTCTACATGATAGCTTGCTAGCTTCCTAAAACAATACTCGTTTCTTGAATATAAAGGGACCTTGTCACTATGATGGAGAACCCTTCGGTCTCCCTGAATTCTCACGTGGAACTCCAACGGAAACATTTTGATTCCCATTTACAGTTTAGTTCATGAGCCTTGAAGAAGTCCGTTGAGGACGAAACACGTGTTGGCTGTTACCGAATTTTCATGCATTTATCAGAACATATGGACACTATTATTACTGTATAAATATTAAGTTATAACCAAGGAGGTTTACTAATAAATTCCTCTGTTAATCTACGTATCTCGGTTCCATGACTTAGGAGTGCCCTGGTTGCCTTTTTTCCCTTACATTTTGTCTATTACAGCGCGGGACATAAGTGCCTCTCTTGCAGTGCCACCAGTGTCTCTGTGCACTCTGAAACCCGTGGTGGTTGGGTTTATCTACCAGGTCGGCACCCTCCACATGACTACATTTCTTTATATTTGATATTCTGACTTACCTATATCGGATGTGCGACGCTCAACATCAACCACCTGATGGAATACTTTGATTGTCACCAAATGAAATATAAAGGCACCCAGGAATGCATTTACTCTGGCCTTTAACTGCAATACATGGCTGTACATTACAAGGTAAATTAACTACAAAGAGTATGGCCCTCATTACAAGTGCAACGGTCCAAGTCCACCACACTCGCGGTGACAGTCAGACCACTGCACTCCAGGCGGTCCGACTGCTACATTACAACCCTTGCGGGGGACCCACCTGAAGACCACCCTCCCTGCCAGGAACATGGTTCCCAACGTGGTGACGGAAGTTGGGGGTTGTACTCGGCCAGGGGGTCACTGCACTCAATGCCGCCTGGCTGATTACAACCCCGCTTACCACCAGCCTTTCCATGGCATTTGCACTGCCATGAAAAGGCTGTCAGTAAACCACTGCTGGGGGCCACAGGATAGCCCATGCACTGACCATGCCAGCGGCATGGGCAGTGCAGGGGCCCTGTGCCCAGCACCCTTGGAACGCGCACTGTCTGCTTTGCAGTGTGCATTCCGAAGGTCTTGGAGTGCTAGGATATTGGCCTCAGCTCTCTTAGGGGAGCCAAGACTAATATTGTAGCACTGTACCCACCGGGCAGTCCGAAGGGACAGTACACTACAATGCTTCCGCCGGTCAGCCCCACAGGAGCAATGTAATATGTTTGGGGGGGGACGTCATCGCAATGATGGTGGCATCCTCCTTTCTGCGGGACCACCAAACCCATAATGAGGGCCTTTGTCTATATGAACCCAATGAGCTTTTGCATGTACCTTGATTTCAAAGTAAACACACTCAGGAATGTTCTTAAATCTACCCTCAGTTTAACCTTGCAACTGTAGAAATTTCACAGTACCTGTACATTTCTTGCAATCACAAACTCTATTTGTAAGCATAACTCTGTATCAGACTTGAATGAACCGGACACCAAAGTTCAACGTAGATGGCCAACGATTTTGCAATATTAGGATCCTAAGAATGCATTGAAAAGTCAGAAATTTGCTCCAGTCTTATAAACAGACAGAGTCCATTTCCGAATTTCAAAGATGGTACAATGTGAATCATCCAGAGGACAATCTATTGCATGTTTGTGAGCCTCATCCTTATTCTTGTATGAATACTGTAAAGCTTCATTTGATGCTCTAAAGCTTGATGAAGTAGATTCAGAGGCTCTTGAAAGTGTCGGCAAGACTGCTGGATGCACCCAGTCATCTTAGTTGTATGGCCTCGGTCTGGTTGTTGCCAATGCCTACCATGATTTAAGAAAATAAAGTTTAAAAAACAAATGACAGAAGAGTGGGATATCCTGATAAAATGTGCTGTGTTCTCCCAGAACGTGCATAAAGGTATGAACAGTGGGCACTTCAGCTCAATACAGTGTCCCTGTAACCATAGAAGTAAATAGAAAGTAAATAGAATTTTGCACAGGTTTTCACTCCTGTAAACAATGCTTCCAAATCAGACTCAAATTACCTACTTCAAGCAAAGGCTGTAAGGTACCCCAAAGGTAGTTTAGGGTGTTCAGGTATGTGTTGCCATTACAGTTCCTTGTATTTGCACTCCTGCATTTTCAATCCATTTTCAAATGAAAGAATCTATTTTCACGTGTAGAAAAGTGTATTTTTGATGGAGAACAGTGCATTCTTTTTTGTATGATTACAATCTACCTGTGTGCAGTTGTAATAATTAAACATGTTTTAATTAATAATGTTAATTGTTTCTTTAACAGAGTTACATGGGATCCTCCCACATACATATTTGCGACTATTGTGCTGTTTCTTTGCTATCTACTATTTGTACAGATTCACCATTTATATTTATGACTTTCCATAGTTTTAAATGCTATATCATAGGTTCACAATACTGTAGTGTATCATAAAAGAAACAAAACAGTTTAACCATTTTTTCAACAGGCAAAACCATGATTATCAAGTTTCATAATTATTCACTTTTTTCAGAATAATCCCTAAATGCAGTGCAACAGCTCCTTAAATAATATGTGAATGTTGGCTTTTGCCTCTAAATGGGCTTAGTGGGATATGGAAATCCATCATCAATGTCTTCTTAAATACGCAAGCTGACCTTGTTCTCAGTAAATGATAGGACAACTCTAGCAGCTCATAACTGGCTCAATGTCCTAAAAAAAGCTTAGCAGACCAGTGTAACTAGGAGGTTAACACCTTAGTGGATTTCGTGTGAGGTACTGAGGGAATGTGCTTAGCTCTACTATTGTGCTCCAGGTGTAGTGGCATGGCTGCAGTACATTGTGACCCAGCCATACAGGTCAGTGGGCCTCAGATATCACATTAAAATGATCAAGCTGGACAAAGACGTTTCCCCAACAGGAGAGCCAAGGGATTTCGAGGTTGTAGTTGGAGGAAGGGTGGTGACAGGATGTCCTGACCTGTCACAGGTCTCTGAGAGAAACTTCTTAAGAAAAAAAGGGCCTGATTTAGATCTCGGAATAGGGGTTACTCCATTGCAACAGTGACGGATATCCAGTCTGGTGAAATCTAAATACGATTGTTTTCTATGGTATTTAGATTTCTGGGGACAGGATATCCGTCACTGTTGCAACGGAGTAACCCCTCCGCCGATATCTAAATCAGGCCCTAAGTCAGTGTAACACTTGCCTTAATGCATTAAATCGGTCCTACCATGACAGTCATATGAGGGGTCCCATACTCTTGGAGTCATACGTAACCCAGATTAACCTACGTACCACTGCTGGAACTTTGAACCATGGTTTGTTGGCTAAAAGGCTCATAAGAAGTGCAACGATCTCAAAGAGCTTCCTGTTGTGAAATTGGTGACTGGCGGCATGTAGAACTGATAAATGAGAGTTGAATTAAATTTGTGCTAGCAGGAATCCAGGATGCCTCTACATAATTACAGAGTAGGTCAGATATCAGTTCCATGAAACATGTTGACCATTTTGGACATGAGGACACATTTTGCACTAACAAAGTGTAAGGAACATAAACACCACAAACCACAGCCACTCATGTTTTGGTCATTTGTGTAGTTCCTGCATGCTCACATTAAATCTTTAGTACGAGCCGTGCGTAAAGACATGATGTTATAGTATAATTTTGGGAACTTCACTTAAAAAGCACAATGCAAAATTACTTAAAATACATGAGATTATGTCAGTGTAACAAATTTTGCTCAGGCCTACTCATGGATGTTGATTCATTAAAATGCCAGGGGTAGCGGACGTGACATCACACACTTTGACACACCCCTTATGGCATCACAGGAAGTGACATCATGACACTCAACACTGGTTGTCTGTCCAGGAAGCAACAGTATTGTTCTTGAGAGGCCTACAATAAAAGCAAGTTACCATGATAATAGAAAAGGCACAAAAGTAGATAACACTATTTACGTTTTCACCCATATACAGGGAGTGCAGAATTATTAGGCAAGTTGTATTTTTGAGGATTAATTTTATTATTGAACAACAACCATGTTCTCAATGAACCCAAAAAACTCATTAATATCAAAGCTGAATATTTTTGGAAGTAGTTTTTAGTTTGTTTTTAGTTTTAGCTATGTTAGGGGGATATCTGTGTGTGCAGGTGACTATTACTGTGCATAATTATTAGGCAACTTAACAAAAAACAAATATATACCCATTTCAATTATTTATTATTACCAGTGAAACCAATATAACATCTCAACATTCACAAATATACATTTCTGACATTCAAAAACAAAACAAAAACAAATCGGTGACCAATATAGCCACCTTACTTTGCAAGGACACTCAAAAGCCTGCCATCCATGGATTCTGTCAGTGTTTTGATCTGTTCACCATCAACATTGCGTGCAGCAGCCACCACAGCCTCACAGACACTGTTCAGAGAGGTGTACTGTTTTCCCTCCTTGTAAATCTCACATTTGATGATGGACCACAGGTTCTCAATGGGGTTCAGATCAGGTGAACAAGGAGGCCATGTCATTAGATTTCCTTCTTTTATACCCTTTCTTGCCAGCCACGCTGTGGAGTACTTGGACGCGTGTGATGGAGCATTGTCCTGCATGAAAATCATGTTTTTCTCGAAGGATGCAGACTTCTTCCTGTACCACTGCTTGAAGAAGGTGTCTTCCAGGAACTGGCAGTAGGACTGGGAGTTGAGCTTGACTCCATCCTCAACCCGAAAAGGCCCCACAAGCTCATCTTTGATGATACCAGCCCAAACCAGTACTCCACCTCCACCTTGCTGGCGTCTGAGTCGGACTGGAGCTCTCTGCCCTTTACCAATCCAGCCACGGGCCCATCCATCTGGCCCATCAAGACTCACTCTCATTTCATCAGTCCATAAAACCTTAGAAAAATCAGTTTTGAGATATTTCTTGGCCCAGTCTTGACGTTTCAGCTTGTGTGTCTTGTTCAGTGGTGGTCATCTTTCAGCCTTTCTTACCTTTGCCATGTCTCTGAGTATTGCACACCTTGTGCTTTTGGGCACTCCAGTGATGTTGCAGCTCTGAAATATGGCCAAACTGGTGGCAAGTGGCATAGTGGCAGCTGCACGCTTGACTTTTCTCAGTTCATGGGCAGTTATTTTGCGCCTTGGTTTTTCCACACGCTTCTTGCGACCCTGTTGACTATTTTGAATGAAACGCTTGATTGTTCGATGATCACGCTTCAGAAGCTTTGCAATTTTAAGAGTGCTGCATCCCTCTGCAAGATATCTCACTATTTTTGACTTTTCTGAGCCTGTCAAGTCCTTCTTTTGACCCATTTTGCCAAAGGAAAGGAAGTTGCCTAATAATTATGCACACCTGATATAGGGTGTTGATGTCATTAGACCACACCCCTTCTCATTACAGAGATGCACATCACCTAATATGCTTAATTGGTAGTAGGCTTTCGAGCCTATACAGCTTGGAGTAAGACAACATGCATAAAGAGGATGATGTGGTCAAAATACTCATTTGCCTAATAATTCTGCACTCCCTGTATAAAGGTTGCTACATTGTATGCCTAAGGTCCAACAGTGAGCAGCAAAGGGGCATGCCATCATAGGCACAACAATCTAATGCTCAAGTACAATCATCATATTCTCAAATGTCCAGACATAAAATCTAATGTGCCCAGGCACAACTTTCATATATTCAGCCAGAACCTCCTTTTTCCCAGACTCGACACCTATTTGACCAGGTATAACCTGGCATGCCCTGTAACAGCCTCATAAAAGCATATGGACAGACAGTTCTCTGTTTCAAAACCAGTGTGTACACAGACTTCATGGACGCAAACAATGGATACAAATATTATTATTATGATGATGATTATTGCTTTGATGGTGATGATGATGATAATTATTATTGTTATTATTACTATTACTACTTGCAATAATAATAAAAAGCCACAGTGGAAAAGCGTGTCACAAGTGTTTTCTGGATCAGTTTGCGTTTTTGGTGATTTTCGGACAAGTGTAGGTAGCATATTTGTAGAATTATTTTTGTTTCCAGGTATGAAGATCTGCGTTTAAACAAGTTATTATTATTATTATTACAATATAATATGATATATACATACTACTACTAATAATAATAACTTGTTTTTTTATACAGCATTTCACATCACACTTGTGCAATTTCTAAGCACTGTAAACTACAGCTTTTACTGTTTTCAGGTCATGGTAATAACGTTTTTATTCAGTTAATACTTAAGAGGCTGAAAGTATGTCTTCCAGTTATTTTTTAATGTGATCTATTTTCTGAACAAAATGATAAACTCTTCTTTTAAGGACTAAGAGCCTGTTCATGCGTTTGGCGGTCTGCAAACCTGACTGCCAGAATGTGGTGAGGAGACCCTCGCAGTGCTGGCAGTCTCCCCACCTGGTCTATTACAACTTTCCCACTGGGCTGATGGACGGGAACCAAGATTCCCACTTGTCAGCCCAGTGGGAAAGGTGCGGCAGCATTGTTCTCGGGTCAACTATAAATGAGTCGGCGGCAGTGCTGCAGCATGCAGGGTGCACCAGCACCCTTGAAATGCACACTGCCTGCATGGGAAGGGGCCCCCTTGTGACCCCCTGCATTTGTTTTCCACCAGCCTTTTCATGGCGGTCAGACTATTATGAAAAGGCTGGCGGAGAACAAGGTCCCGGGTCAACTATAATTCAGTCGGCGGCAATGCTTCCGCATGCAGGGTGCACCAGCATCCTTGAAATGCGCTCTGCCTGCATGGGAAGGGGCCCCCTTGTGGCCCCCTGCATTTGTTTTCCACCAGCCTTTTCATGGCGGTCAGACCACTATTAAAAGGCTGGCGGAGAACAAGGTTATAATCAGCAGGGCGGCACATCCTTTAGCGCGGATCTGGCTGATTACAACCAAGACTACTGTCAGCCCATCGGGATCATGGATCCTGGCGATGACGGCGAATGGTTGGCGGGTCTGCCTGACATCCTTGGAATGTGGCAGTTGGACCGCCACAGCCATGGTGGTCTGACCGCCACAGCGAGGACTGCCAGCCTCATAATCAGTCCCTAAGTAAATTGCATTTTTACCAGTCTTAAGGGATGCCCTCAATAGTTGTCCTTTTTTGCTTTAAAAAATAAAAGCACGCATCCTGTTTACTAACCTGAATGAGAACCCATATATCTTTTGCTGCAGTAACTTTTGAAGTCTTTTATAGTTTGGTCAGCAGCACTAACCTTTCAGCATATACACTGAGAGACCCACCTCTGTGGGGCCAGGCTCCAGATAAGGATCTTCCTACTTACCTGTCAGTTGATTGCTTTTTGCAACTTTTCATGCTGGCTGAAAACAAAACTGAAAGCTAACATTGTAATGTTTGTCAGGAGCCATAGCTTTGTTCAGTGCTTTCAACAGGAGCAGGCCACACACTACAGTGAAGTTTTTGTTTTTCTATTTTCAGAAATTAAATATGACACAGGGACTCTGTCAGGGGTAGCAAAGAGCAAGTCAGGGTTTGCTGTTGCGACCCCTGGCGACCCTAATTGACTCATTGGCTACTCAAGGGCCCCATCAACACCAGGTGGTGCTGGGGTGAAAACAGGCGGAAGCTATTTGTTCAGTTGGGCTTTGCCATCCGCTATACACATGCAAAAAAGGTGCAACAATTCTCCATGTTTTACAGAAATTGCCAAATCATGTGGGAATCCCGGAACCCCAGGAAAACAGCATTTGCTTTGAAAACCTTTCCTTTCTGATTTAGATCCTACAATTAAGCACTCACTAAATCTAATTACATAGAACCATCATTTACATACTAGTTAAGTGAAACATATTAGTAGACATTTTCCCTTGTATGAAAATGAAGAGAGCAGGGGGAAGAAGGTTCAGATTTTAAATGAATACAACACAATAGTGTATATGACACAAAAACGCAAACTTAGTGGAAGAAGATGTACCTAAAGTGTTGAATTGAGAATAAGAAGGAGAACTCATAACCAAGGGATATCCACGGCCTTAAGAATCAAACGAAGCAGTTGCATAGCAGAATCAAGCACAGTAGACGTTAAGACACTGACACGAGAAACTGAGTTTCCATTCTATAGAGCTGCTATACCATGTGTAAAACCTTTTTAACATCTATTTTTGGCACGCACCTTAGTCCACCAAAATGCAATTTTAGTGATTGGCAAATGATAAGCAAATTAGAGCTCTTCTATTTTGTTAGCTCCAAAACAAGTATTGTGCACAGTGCCATCAGTAGCGGTAGGACGATGTATATCATAATAACTATATTCCGCAGGTGCAAGTGAACATTTGTGAAAAGGCTAGAATTAGTGCATTTAAGGTTCTTTCTGGATGGTTTTTCGTGATGGAAAGTGTGCCCGTAATTGTACTAAATAAGGCTGCCATGGAAGAAATGTCATAGCTAGTTACAAATAGTTTCTTCTCCTGGTACTAGCCCATAGGGGTTCGACATCTGATTAATACATTTAGGAATAGCACAGTTAATTCCAGGTGCACCTCATAATTGGTTATTAATACATCATGGTGGGTCTGATTTGTTATTTAACATCACACTATTTATTTTCCCTACTGGATAGACAAAGTCTAATGCCTCAACCCAA
The DNA here is from genome assembly GCF_031143425.1 of Pleurodeles waltl. Lineage (NCBI taxonomy): Eukaryota > Metazoa > Chordata > Amphibia > Caudata > Salamandridae > Pleurodeles > Pleurodeles waltl. The sequence goes on from NC_090442.1 coordinate 526,597,906, forward strand.
ATACTTCCACCTGATGCAGGAGAAGCCATTTACCACTGGCTAGCTGGGATTTGCAACCGAAGCTTCAAGGTGCAGCACAGGCCACAATTCCACAGGCAGAGCTCTGTTGTGATGTTACAGAACTACTAGTGAGCTAGAAGCCTTTCTTTTATTTTCTTGTTTTTCATCCATAACAGGAAAACGAATAGGTCTAACGATTATTCAATTTTGAAAATATTTCGTATAGTTCAGGGAATTCATACTGATGCTTAAAATTAGGTTTTCACCACAAGGTTTATTGGGGTTTACAAACAATATGTGTACATGTCGTACTCACTATTATTTAAGTGTGCCAGTATTCCCAAGATCAAGAACGACACTCATTGAAACATAATAACCTGATACAGTAACTTAAGACTTCTGAACTGGGTCCCATGGTGTCTTGCGGGTTCAGTCCTAGTGATCAACAAGAGAGCTACAATCTGAATAAGTTCTTCAGGCACAGGAGATAGTAAGAGGAAGGGAGAGTGGAGAAGAGGGACCCAGAAGGTTTCAGAAAAGTGGGGGAAACGGAGAGAGCAAAACACACCACAAGTTCCAAAAAACAAAATACTATTCTTGTTGTCGTTGATCCATCCTCAAATGAGCAGGAGCAGCAGTGCTTTTTCTGAGGGCCCCATTTCAGTAGTATACCACTCTGGCTTGGCAGCCATGGTGCTAGCAGCATCGGTGCTGGGAGTAGTGTCAAGTCCTTGATTCAATCGTTCTTGCAGTACTGTGCAGAAAGATCTGTCCCTCCCAGTGTGATACCAGGGTCAAAGTCATTGTCACAGGGGTCACAGATAAAACCACTCCATGTCTCCCTGAATTGTTCAGTTGATCATTCAAACTAGTGATAATATGTCTGTAAGATGCTACTTTGCACATCTCCCTAAGGCCAGGCACCAAGTGCTGCGCGGAGCTCGATTTTTAAGTAAAACATCAATAACCTTTTAGACATACACCATTGGTGCCCACTTCATTCCGAGGGTGCCAGTGAGTGCAGTTACTGGCCCCGTTGGAATCATGAGGTCCACAAAAACATTTGCTATCACCCAGATTAAAGTCTGATGAGCTGCCAGGGACTCAGAATTCCTCAATGCCCCTTGCAATTCCTAATTTCTAAGCGGACCCTGGGGATACAGCTAGTAAATGGCTGGATTTTCCCCATCCCCAGAGTTATAAGTACCTCGGTAACAGTAACTCTTTTGGGTTAAGAAATACTGGCCCATTTACCAGGCAACTTGTACTAACGGACAAAATAGTTAAAAAACATTATTCAAAATAGAACCCGACTAGCAATAAAACCAGCCTTCAACGAAATCTAATGTATATTTAATCGATTTTCTCTGTATTTGGAAAAATAAAACTGAAATGCTGTATTTCCTGCCCCAGATTCCAAGGCACCCCATAGAATGATCAGCAGTAGGCTATTATGTCAGAGCAATACTATTATACATTAGTAGTACTGATCTGGTGTCGATTTTTAGATAATACAGTTGTGATGCCATGCCTGTGCTGCTATAAATTTGTCATAGCTCTCTAGATAAAAGGATATATGTAGGGGTGTAGTATTACATTTGAATAAAGAATACAACTATGCTTCTAATTCATATAAAATTACTGTCAGAGTTTACGTTTTAGAAAGCAAAAAATATCATACACAATCGTAAAATACTACAGTGACAAAGAAAAAATGTTGTCCTGGAAGAATAACATTGATACAACAGAAAATTGTAGACCAATTAGGAACCAGTGGGGAACAATAAACAGAGAAATTAATTGGGAGACAGGGCATGATACATGAGGATACTGCGGATACATGAGGATATTGCGGATATGGGTTGTAGGAGATCTGTCTCTGCATAGGAAGGATAAGGTTCTCAGAGTAATAAAGATCACATTGATATCCACTTTACTTATTGAATTTAACTGTTTAACAAACGCTTTATTTTGTGAGAACCACGTGTGATTAGTTAATTAATCAATGTATTGTGTTGCGCAGTCATAACATTACCATTTTGAAATTCTATCAATTAAATTAACTCTTCAGGCACCGTTCATAAGAAAAATTTGAAAAATACATGGAAATATATGCTATGTATACTAATAAACTTAATATCAAACACATAAGAAATGCCACATCAAATACGCACGCATTCACACACAGAATATCAGTGTTCCCCAGTACTCCATATATTATTTCGGGGCATTTTTACGAAAGAATGTATGAGTATGCGAAGTAGTAGTGCACAAATACTGCTACAAATACTCATAAATGCTTTTATAAATGCGTTATATAATCTGTAATATGATGGCCTTCTTTTTTTAATAATCACACTTTTGGCATGTATGAAAACAGTTTTTTATACTCACTTACATCTCAAACAATGGGGTCATTTCACAAAGCATTCATGAATACACGAAGCAGTACTACAGGAGTACCACTTCAGGTGATCCTAAACGCCTTCATGAATTAGGCCCACTGTTTTTTTTTTTTTTTTATGCAACCGAATTACCTACCTCTCGGAATGAAAAGCTCGCTAAACTTAGCAACACTATATTGGACAAATTATATTTATAAATTAAGAATGCAATGTTAGTGAACTCCGTGATATTAAAGTGACTGGTTGCCATGTACTTTGGCACAACAAAGAACCTTTCAATCTACAGAAGATATTTGGAGCAGGATTTGCAGGGCTGCTATCACTCACTTTTTGCCACATACAGCAATGCATTCCTTTAGTATTAATTTGTTAGGAATTACACCAACCTATTTACAAGTATCCGTTTTAAAACAATAATTGCATTAAATTGAAAATCAGAAGATGAAAACGAAATAGGTAAAGCTGTATGGTAGTATTGCCTCCTACACTAGTTGCCAGGAGACAGTTTTGCTAATGGTGGGAGGACGGGATTCTGACAGGATCTAAATCCAGCCTCTTTTTTGAAGGGTAAGTAGAACTGCAGTGGCTTCAGTTTATGGCTGCATAATATCAAAGTATAAAGAGCTGTTAAGAACCAATATTAAAACCACAATAGTAAAGATAATTGAATACAGAATGATGCAAATCACCATTACAAGTACTTGAAGGACAAACACATTCAGGCTGGTATAAAGTGGAACAGAATAGTGTAAAATATATCAAACTTGCCCTATATGGCACTGCAGATGAAATGCAAAGATTGGTTTCAGACAGTGTCAGATGTGTAATGAGATTCAAATTAAAACATAGAAATCTATATATCACCAATACGACCAGCTATCCCCACCACGTTAAGAATATATTAAACAGTGACCAGAAAAGATGAAAAGGAAGCTAAATAATGGAAAGGTAAGAAATGATGTTGCATTAAAAATGCAGTCACGGGTAGCCTTAATTAGAGCTCTTAAAGTTGAGGAAACAGTTTTAGTTGAAGTGCTCATCAAATGACGAAAGATTTTCTATATTTTGTTTTAATTTCTACCATGCTATGACAACCCGAATGCACCAATCTCATGTGATTATTATTTATCAGCGTTTTTGTCAATAATTTCCTAGTGTTGTCAGTGCTGCTCGTAGTTTATGGAAAAATTGAGTCGAAGAATGCCCTACATGACACTAGTACGTCATGGGTGATTCAGAAACATCCAACTAAAATAGAAACAGAATGACAGTTAAGAGAATGGGGACCCCCATTATTTCTCCGTCAGTGCCTCCCATGTACACTAATGCCATCAATCAAGATCTTCTGTCATCCAGGCAATAGGAACGTGGCAGATTTGTCATCTTCTCTGATCTCTTTACCCGGCAATCTAAATAGACTCCTGTAGATTGTTTGTTATCGCATGTTATTGGGCTAAAAGAGCAAAGCGCCATAGCATTGAAGATAGGTGTCTACAAACTTACAGACTCCTACACGGACATGCTGTTGGTGTAAGAGGAGTAAGACACGTTGATTTGTCTGGTCTGAAAGTTCAGGAAATGAAGCGTCAAGCAAGGGTCTGTAGAGAGATCTACACTATTGATGGTTACTGTTATCCACACATCAAGTAGCCAGTAGGGGTCATCCGATCATAAAATAGTATCCCTGACTGATGCGATAAAGAAGTCAGTAAACACCCCGCTCAAAAACCTTTAAGCAACAAAATAATGTGAAGTGACAAAGAAGGTCAGAGCACTATACTAGCGAGCATGAATATGAAGCCAAAAACACCAGGTGCCAAAAAAGACTTATGTGTGCAGCAGTGCTCAGGATATATAAATTCTGTTTAGGAGAGTAAAGTCTTGCATAGACATGCCTGGTCCATCTCAAACTGCCCCCTTAACTGTGTTCTTTCCTTGTACGTCGGAGCCTCGGTCTTCTGACCAATAGTTGCCTGGACCTTTTGGACCTCTTTTAATTCGCCTCTCATTTCATGTATTATTTCCCTGTATGATCATCCTCCTGCAGTTGCCTGGTCTAGTTATTAACTTTGTTTCACATTTTGTGATTTTAGCTCTCCATTTACAGACCAACCCTCTTGCTCTATTGGTGGCTGGTTCCTGGTACTGGCTCCACTCGCCTTCTGTTTGTAGAAGACCAGCCCCCCCCCCCACACACCCTTCCCGGGGAACTTAAAATGGTAGCCACATCGTGGATGCACTCAGCGTCTGTGCTAAAAGGCAAGCCTGGCTGTGCCTGACTGTGCCCAGATTGCACCTTCCATCCATAACTCTTGATTCACCTCTGCTCCAGCATGAGTTAAAGCTAAGCCACTCTGCTCCAACCACGTGCAAGCCCAACCCTGGTTTCTTTTCTCCTTTCTGCAATAAATATTCCCTCCTCATAGTGGATGGTGTCTTCTGCTGATACCATTGCTGATTCACCTACAACCTCTCTTCCTACATGCAGCAACTTAGTACAGCGGACCCCCTAACAACAACATCTGCCACCCTGCCTGCCATGTGTGCCACCACTACCCATTCTAATAAAATCCTAACTAGAAACGGGCTTAACTGCCTCAATTTCAATGCCCACTCTCTGGAAACACACACTCTAGGAATATAGAACCTTATTGATACTAGGGTCCTGCAATTCTTTTTCTAACAGAAACTCTTCTGAACCCCTCTGTTCTACCATTCTAACAGGCTACAAAATTCTTAAGCAGGAAAGATCACAATGTTGCTGATCTGACTTCATTTACTGCTTGTTCTTCAAATGCTTAATATGTACAACGATCGGATTGAACACCTTATGCTAAATCTCAGTTGTCCTATTCACCCTGCCTTTGGTGAGGTTCTAGTCTACCATTTCCTTGGCTTCAGGAAAAATGTCAGTACTAACCTTATGGAGCTTTTTTCCGCAACTGTGCTCTATTTCTAATATTTTATCGTCTTAAGGGACTTGAACTTCTATTTAGATGAAACTACTACCATATACTCCATTAACCTCAAGGATAACTTTAAAGTGCTTAGGGGGTCATTCACAAGACCGCCGCGGGTATTCTGGGTTTCCAACTGGGCTGGCGGGCGACCGCCAGAAGGCCACCCGCCAGTCCAGCGGGAAACACCCTTCCACAAGGATGCCGGCTCCGAATGGAGCCGGCGGAGTGGAAGGGGTTCAACGGGTGCAGTTGCACCCGTCGGGATTTTCAGTGTCTGCATGGCAGACACTGAAAATCAGGGTGGGGCCCTGTTACGGGGGCCCCTGCAGTGCCCATGCCATTGGCCAAAGCCGCCAGGAACAGGATGGCGGTATGGGGGTCGGAATCCCCATGGCGGCGCAGCTGCATTCCCCAGGGCAGCGGAAAACCGGCGGTACACTGCCGGTTTTCCGTTTCTGACCGCGGCTGTACCGCTGCGGTCAGAATGCCCTTGGGAGCACCGCCAGCCTGTTGGCGGTGCTCCCGCGGTCCGCGGTATCCGCAGGGCCGGCGGGAGCCGCCAGAATACCACTGCGCGGTCACAAGACGGCCGCGGGTATTCTGGGTTTCCCGCTGGGCTGGCGGGCGACCGCCAGAAGGCCGCCCGCCAGCCCAGCGGGAAACACCCTTCCACAAGGATGCCGGCTCCGAATGGAGCCGGCGGAGTGGAAGGGGTGCGACGGGTGCAGTTGCAGGGCAGCGGAAAACCGGCGGTACACTGCCGGTTTTTCGTTTCTGACCGCGGCTGTACCGCCGCGTTCAGAATGCCCTTGGGAGCACTGCCAGCCTGTTGGCGGTGCTCCCGCGGTCCCCGGCCCTGGCGGTCCATGACCGTCAGGGTCGGAATGACCGCCTTAGTCTCTTCCAACAGGTATAGGGGACCAATCACCAAGCTGGGTGTTTGAAATTTGGCCTATAGTTGGCAGAGACATACATCCTGTTCAAACAGGGACCACAATCCTAGTCAGGATAAGTCAGTTACACACCATAAAGTAACCTGTGCTCACCCACTGGTAGCTTGGCACAGAGCAGGCAGGCTGAACTTAGGAGGCAATGTGTAAAGTTTTTGTGCAACACTTAAAGTAGTAAAACAGTCAAAACCACCACACAAAAATAATCCACACCAGGCTAGAAACATAGATCTTAATATAATAGACAGAACAAGTCTGAAATTTCAAACATTCAATAAGTAAAAGTCGAGATATTACTTTTTAAAGAATTTCTGCAATTGTGGAGCCTAGAAGCTTAAAGCACCAACCGGGGCTTTCTGGTTGTGCTAGACAGGGTAATTCCCAAGTTCAGGCTGACCACAATGGAGTGTGGGCTGGCTACAGGGACCGACCTTGTCCTGCTAAAGCAGTACCATTGATGAAGGGTTGTGTCAACATCAAGGATCCGATATGAGGAGCAGGAGAGGCTATGAGTTGATTCCGATCCCCGCCATCCAGGGATGTGTCAGGGTCCAACCACACAGCCGTCGGTCCTCAAGCAGTAATGTGGCAGCGGGCTTCTCTGCAATGAAGGTGTGAGACATCATCGAGCTGCACAGCCAGCAATGTGAAGGGGATGCACCTGGGCCGATGAAGATGCGTTGATCCGGAGCCGTGCAGTCAGCGAGACAAAGTCCTCTTTCTCAGCAGCAGTGGCGATGTCTCACATCGAGGAGAGATGCAGCACAGAAGAACCTACTTCAAAGGGTCCAGCACTGGATTGGCACAACTTGGAAGAGCAGAACTCAGAGATGGCAGAGTCCAGGTGCTGTGGGTAAGATGCAAGCAGTCTCTGATGTCCCTGAGACTGCAGAACAGGAGGCAAGCCAGCAAGCAGTTAGATTGACTTGGTTCTGGGGATGAAGAGAGATAGGTCCAGTCCTTCTCACTCCCAGGAAAGGAGGGCAGGAGGCAGCAGGGCAGGCACAGCAAAGCAGGAGTCCAGCAAAGTCAAGCAGAGTTCCAACAGACTGGCAAGCCTTTCAGCAGCACAACAGCCCTTTTTCCTGCAAGAGTATCCTCAGGTCCAGAAATGTACTGATTTGGTAGGAGCATAAGTCTAGTACTTATACCCAGTGGTGCCTTTGATGTGGGGGTGACTTCAAAGAGGGGCTTTGAAGTGTACACAAGCCCTTTCTTTCCTGCCCTGGCACCAGACACACTACAGCGGGTTATGCAGCTCTTTGTATGGGGACATACACTATTCTATTCAGGTGCAAGTGTCAGCTCCTCTCTCCAGCTAGCTCAGGAAGACCGATCAGCCTGGTGATGGGCCATCAGGATGTACATGGCACACATTAGCTCCCTTTGTGTGTGACTGTCTAGAGGGAATGCACAAAGATCAGCTGTCACCCAACCCAGAAGTGTATTGGAGGCAGGCAGCAGGGCCACAGTGCTTAGGAGCAGAAAAATGCCAACTTTCTAAAAGTGGCATTTTTAAAGTTGTAATCACAAATCCAACTTTAAAATTAAAGAGTTGTTTTTATTACAAGTCCATAGGTACCAAGCATGACAGCCCTACAACTTCTCAATCAGTAATTACACTTAATAAATGTATGAAGGAATCCCCAATGCTATCCTATGAGAAGGGTAGGCCTCACAGTAGTGAAAAGAGAATTTGAGAGTGTGTCTCTACCAGAACATGTAAAACTAAGAAGGATATGCCCTGCCCTTTACCTACACAGCACCCTGCCCTATTGGCTACCTAGGGCCTACCTTAGGAGTGTCTTATGTATAATAAAAGGGTAGTTTGAGACTTGGCAAGAGGTTTTAAATGCCATGTCAACATGGCAGTGAAACTACACACACAGGCTCTGCAGTGGCAGGCTTGAGACATGGTCTAAGGGATACTTAAGTGCTTGGCCCAATCAGTGCTGCAGGCCCACTAGTAGCATTTAACTTACCAGCCTTAAGCACATAAAGTGCACTTTACTAGGGATTTATAAGTAAATTAAATATGCCAATTGTGGCTACACCAGTGTACCCATGTTTTAGGGGAGTGAGCACATGCACTTAAGCACTGGTTAGCAATGGTAAAGTGCTCAGAGTCCTAAGGCCAACAAAAACAAATATGGAAAAGTGAATAAAAGCAGGCAAAACGTTTCGGGGAAGACCACCCTAAGGCTGTCAGGTCTGACAATAAGATTCACTTGATCCAATCATTATGCACAACACTGACATGAAGATGGAAACCAGCCTACTAGTAGCGTGCTGTGACCAGCACCCACTAGTCTCTTATTTCCTTCTGTCTTTACCTAAAGCCATGCCATCTCATAGTACTGCTTCTTTTCTCTGGAATGTGGTATCTAGCAACTGCTGGAACTCTGAGCTCTCTAAAAATCCCAACACCTGGGCACAGACATGAGGAGAGCCACAGACAGTTTCAACTCTTGAATACTTAATGCTGCTGATAATCTCCCCCTTTCGAAACTCCCTTGACCTCTAGGTGCACTACACAGGCCCGCTGGTTTATAGACAAAAACAGACAACTTACAAGCCACTGTAAACAGTTAGAGCTCTGTTTGACGCTCATCCACTCCCTGATGACAGGGCCACTTTCAAATCAGCCCTCAACAAATACCACTACAACATGCAACAACCCTGGCACTTGTCCTTAGGCTCTTGCATACAGGAGAGCAGCAACTAGTCAAAGAAATCTTCATTATTATAAAGGAATTCACATAACTTCTCACCTCCTCACAACCCACCACACTTTGCAAATACTTTCATGATAAGATCAAACTTATTTACCATAACTTTTAACATTAACTCTCTCCGGATTCCCTTGACCTCATCAACTCAGCCTCCAGTAGCCCTACCAGGACTTACTTGTCTACCCTTTCTCCACTCCAGGACAAGGATGTCTCCAGGGTCATGTTGTCAATCACATCATCTCACTCAATGACCACTGTCCACATCACATTTTCGCACCAGGACTCAAATGTATATCACTACTCATTTCAGTCTGTTTGTCTCTTCCACAGAATGTAAACATGCTGCGGTTCTGCCCCTCATTTAAAAACCATCAGCGAACCCCCAATGTTCTGGCTCAATTTAGACCACTCTCCCTCCTCTCCTAACCAGCCAAAGCCTTTTAAAAACAGTCTTAGATCATGTTTTAGAGGCAATTTCAGCACTGAAATGGCCCACATTGCAGGCACAGATATAATCAGTCTTATCACGGATAAGGGATTTATCACTGCCCTGATTCCCTTTGATCTATAGAAAGCATTCCATAAGCTCTCCCATGCTATTCTTCTTTGGTGCCTCCATGACATTAGTATCTGCTTGCCAGCCCTCCAATGGTTCCATTCTTTTCTCCCCCACCCCTCTCAGTCAGTCCTCCTTCTCCTCCCTTTTTATTCAGGCACAGTAAAAACTATGTGTGGTGTCCCACAGGGCCCTTTTCTTAGCCCCACCCTTTTTAACATTTACATAGAGCCTCTAGCAGTCATAGTCAGATCTTGTGGATTCCCCATAATATCATATCTAACAACACACTGATCCTCTCTCTTACAGAGGACTCAGCAAGTACCCATACTAGCTTTGTCTACTGCATATCAATGGTAGCCAAGTGGATGAGCAATATTTGTCTAAGATTCAATGGCGATAAAACTGAACTAGTTCTGTTTGACAAGGACACATCCCTGTGGTCTAAGGTATGTTGCCCCACAATCCCAGGTCCCCGCTCACCTGACAAAATCTACCAAAATTCTGGCATCGTTTTGGACTGCTGGCTCACATTGGCAGATTAGGTGACTCAGGTGTTAACCTGATGTTTCAGCATCCTTAAAATGCTTAGAAAAATGTATTTTCCAATTGCTGTGCCTTGATTCTAGAAAACCTATCACACAAGTATCAATAGCAAGCTAGATTACAGAAAGGCCACATTCATAGGCATCAAAGCCCACCTCCTCAAGAAGCATAAAATGGCACAGAACACAGTGGGCAGGCTAGTGTTGAATGTTCTTCACTGTGTCTTAGTCTCCAACCACATGTGAAACTTACATTAGCTACCCATTCACAAGCGTGTAGCCTTTACACTCCTGTCACACTTACAAAACACTTTAACACCTAGGATCCTCTTGAGTTAGTATACACATTCACTTTCAGACTCCATCCAAATTTATCTGCTCAGTCTTTCCTTCGGGGGCCAGCACGCCACATATCTACTGTTCCAAACACAGAGGTTGCTTCTTTTCTTATCGTGCATGCACAACCTGGAACAAGCTTCCCCAAACCATCCACTCTCTGCAGGACTTCAAGAAAGAGCTAAAAACGTGACTATTCTAATTTCAAGCAAACAAGTCCCCTAGACAGCTTTCAGCCCATTTGCGGAAAGATACATGCACCTGCAAGTATGTCTAACACAACATAGAAAGGGAAACACTAGGGCACCATTTTATGAGCTGACTCGCGAAGAATTTGAGGTCTACAAAAGCCGCATTAGATGCTCTGCTCAAAAGTTTTATTAAATATTCTTTATAAGGTTAGCTTTGGAAGCAATAATAAAAGTGCTGAATGAATGGGTTCATGAACCGGTCAACACAGAGAGATAAAGGTATAACCAGTGACAGAAACAAGGGGAGAGCATTGGCAGCTCAATCTAGAGAAAAAGGTTTCATTATTACCACTTAAAGTGCCTTTCCACAAAACTCCTGTCTTTCAAAACATAAAATCAAACATAAATAAAATCAGCTCTCTAGCCATCGCCTTTCCTGTGTGGCCTCCACTGTTATTTTCTCCTTTTTAATGGACCGTTTTTTGCTTGCATTTTGACTCAGTGCACTGTGACATTAATTTACAGCTTCACAGTGATTGCGGTTTGTCTCTATAAAGTAAGGTTAAATTGACTGCACCAATTGGATTAGTTAACTGTGCAGCAAAATAATGTTGAGTGGTGAAGGAAATGCCCAAGTAGCACTGAAGTTAAATGTCACATGTGGGTTGCTGTGTACATTTACACGAACTACATGTATGAATGAAAAACACGGCTCCAGGTTAGTAAATGTGGACTGTCTGGCCATGGCTTCAAACTACAGAAACACCAGGAAAATATGTCAGCGAATGATGGCCGCCGTGCCGACAACCCTACTTTACACAATCCATAATTCACTTATAAGAGGGCCTGAGAGCTCACAGAACACGTTGCTTAATCTATAAAAGTACTGTGTAACAATGGTTCTTGGAAGTAGTAAACAGGCAAAAAGGCACAATAATTTACATAGTTTGCAGAAGTATGATCAATTATCCTAAAATAACGTACAAAATAAATTACTATTAGTTGTTGACGAAAATACTAATGAACAATTATGTGCTTCACTGCATCCTGTAAGGAGAAGCCTTTGGCCCATAGGGAAAATATACAGAGTGGCAGAATACACTCTGGCGGCTGCTGGAGGTCTCTCAACCAGGTAATAGTGTCCAGCAAAGAATCATTAAGTATTTCCCCCGATTTTGATTCGAGACATGAAAAAACTGTGTTAACTTCCGCAGGGGGTTGTTAGCTCTATGGCTACTTCTCCAAATGTTAGCTCTACAGAGGCGGGTAAAAGAGGGGGCAGCCGCCCAGGAGAGAGTGATGTAACTGCACCGCAGGCTGGCCATAATTTGGAGACCGCATCAAAGACAAATAAGAGGCTAAAGGAATACCCACCATTGGCAGGTATTTGAAAGGTGGGGGGAATTTCGGAGGTCCCAAAGGCTCTCCCAGGGCTGCTACCCAGAGAGGTGGCAGTATCTGAAGAGGAAAGTTGGGCTATCCGTGATCGATCCCTGATTCGCCTCGTAACAAACAATCCTCCAAGCAGCCACAACCAAGTTTTGGATCTGCCATTAACAGTGCAATTGACTGAATCACAGAGCATTAAGGAAAACCAGCTCCCTGAACTTACCGAAGAAGCTCAAGACTAACACCTGTTGCAGCTCAATGGTGACAGTACTCGGATTATTGGATCTAAAAGACAGTCAAAACTTAAGGTTTTGTTTAAAAGTCAATTTTATTTATGTACATCTCGCGAAAAGGCACAAAGCTGATTGCAAAAGATGCAAAGTTGAAGGGCTATGTTTTTTTCTTTTCTCCCTTTGTTTTGTTTTTCAGTGAATGAAGGTAGTAGGAAGGGAGCGGGGTTCCCTTCCCTTGGAGTGTAGCATGGCGCAGCAACACTGCATCCAACAATATTGTGGGTGTTAGGGAGTATGGTGGGCAATTCCCCCTCTCATTTCGGGCAGGTCGCTAAGTGTGCAATTTGCACTTATGGTGTGGGACTGTCAGGACTGTTGGAATGGGCTATAGGGGATGGTCAGTGAGGGGTCGCAGGAAAGGATAAAAAAGAGCAGGCTCATCAGGAAGAGATTAGTCCTATACATATGGAAAACAGGTGAGATCGTTCAGTTTATGTGGCCAATGCAGTTGGTTTTGACTTCTGATTGATAGATGCAGTGGAGGAGTTAAGCCAACAAATATTGCGATTGTTTAATGGTCAGCAATGTTAGAGTAATTTTGTGGAATGCCAATGGTGTCTTAAATAGGCAAAAATATGGGGTAATTTTGAATTGGCTGTCCTCATTCAACCTGGAAATCATCTTATTACAAGAGACCCATCTTAAAGATAATAATCCTGGGAGCCCTAGAGAGCCGGTGAGCAGGATGGCCGCACCTCTATGAGGCTCCTGCAGCCCAGGACATATAACCAACATAGTCCTCCCTCAGACGAAGCGTGGATCCCTGATTTTGTCTCCACAGTTCTCCAAAGCCACATACGTTCATTTCTGTGCACAGCTTTGCTCAAAACCACTAAGTCCTTGACGCATCTGACGGATAGCCCGAGGCAGAGACACAATAAAAATGGCACAGACACGAACCCTAGTGCGTGGGAGCCTACCTGCATGCTCGAATTACATTGACCTATGGTCCGGGGGCATCCTGCCTCCTCATACCACAGATAGAGAATGGAACGATAGTAAACACATACAAACGGTGAGTGGTAGGCAGCTGGCGGATGGGGCTGCTGTGAAATCGGCTGCAGCACTGTTGGGCCAGAGCCCGGAGGAAGACAGAAACTGGGCAAAGGCTATGCATGGCTTGCGGTGCTGCAGGGATCCAGAGAATGCTGCATTCATGACTGGGCCCTGGGCTAGCAGATGCAAAGCTGCACAGGGCCTGACCGACCGTGTACGGCTGCCCTTCTTCAATACTCCACCTTGGTCCGGCTGAGTGGGTATCGGCCTCATGATCACCGCACCCGAGTGAAGGCTGTGGTGCAAGCTGTGTCCACCCCACATATCCCAGGAGAAGGTACTTATTATGCGCTACGCATTTCAGACTGCCTAACCGGTTTTCACTAATATCGCCCCCACTCATTTGCGATTCCTGACCAGCCTGGAGACATGCTGGCATCTGCAACCTCAGCTGCCTAAGGAGCGAGCAAGCAACAGTCTTTTTACCTAACGGCTTCATAAGAGATATCTTAGCACTGTGAATAAGCCATTATCAGCCGTACCACTCTTCTGAATATGAACATAATTTATAAACTGCCTATTGCAAGTTCCTGGTGACGCTGAGATGTGCTACTGTGCACTGCAGCCCGCATTGAGATAGGCCGCGCTAGGCCAAATGTGAAGACGGAGATCCTCAGGGGCCTCTAGTGCTGAGACAGGCAGGGAACCCCACCCTGTGCGTGGGCCTGCTGCAGGGAACTGCATATTGCCATCAATTGGATCTGTTAATGCCCCTCTGATTAAGGCATGGCGGGACCAGCAATGGACGAGTGCCACCATGGCCTGATCTGGGTCCCTAGTGGAACCGGCTGTGCATCTGGCCTGCCCACATCTATTAGCTACTATGTGATTACAGCAACCTGCAATAGGGAAAAACGGAAGCCAGACAAACAAAACTCCAGTTTGTCGCCAGAAGGGCCACTAGATCGCAGGGAAGCAGTGCTGACCAGGAGTCACAGGGGCAGCAGATGGCAGAAGACGCCTCGGACGCTGGTGATATGAAGTCTCTTTTATTGGCCATGCAACACAGCCTGACCTCTATTAACAGTAAAATGGACAATATGGTGGTCATTCTGACCCTGGCGGTCTTTGACCGCCAGGGCGGAGGACCGTGGGAGCACCGCCGACAGGCCGGCGGTGCTCCAATGGGGATTCCGACCGCGGCGGTAAAGCCGCGGTCGGACCGGCACCACTGGCGGGGTCCCGCCAGTGTACCGCGGCCCCATTGAATCCTCCGCGGCGGCGCAGCTTGCTGCACCGCCGCGGGGATTCCGACCCCCCCTACCGCCATCCAGATCCCGGCGGTCGGACCGCCGAGATCCGGATGGCGGTAGGGGGGGTCGCGGGGCCCCTGGGGGCCCCTGCAGTGCCCATGCCACTGGCATGGGCATTGCAGGGGCCCCCGTAAGAGGGCCCCTACATGTATTTCACTGTCTGCTGCGCAGACAGTGAAATACGCGACGGGTGCAACTGCACCCGTCGCACAGCTTCCACTCCGCCGGCTCGATTCCGAGCCGGCTTCATCGTGGAAGCCTCTTTCCCGCTGGGCTGGCTGGCGGTCTGAAGGCGACCGCCCGCCAGCAAAGCAGGAAAGTCAGAATTACCGCCGCGGTCTTTCGACCGCGGAACGGTAACCTGACGGCGGGACTTTGGCGGGCGGCCTCCGCCGCCCGCCAAGGTCAGAATGAGGGCCTATGTGTGCTAGGATGGACTCCCTTACCAATAAACTGGAACAGTAGGCTGGGGGCCTAACTGAAGCTGAGCACAGGATCTCAACTGTAGAAGACACCTTGAACACTAGGAGCGGGCAACTTTTGCAAATGGAAAGTCCTGTGGCTTATAGAGGTCAAAAATGAAGATCTTCAAGCTAGATCCAGGAGACACTATATACGTATAGTGGGAATTCCAGAATCCAACAACACTGGCCGATTGGAAAAGTTCATTGATTGCTTCTTTATAACACTGTTTGGCATGGACTCCTTCTGCTGATTGTGGAAAGGACTCGAAGATTGCTAGTCGCAAGACTGCAGCTGGGCGCTCCCCCTTGACCGATAATAGCCAGCCTTCTGCACTACAGAGATAAGGATGTTGCCCTCAGAATGGTGCAGGAGCAACATGCACTGCAATTTGAAGGAAATGAGCTATCTGTCTATCCGGATTTCACTATGGCAGTGCAGGAGGCCCACAGAAAGTTGTCTGGTGTCAACCAGAAATTGAACCAGGAAAACATCCTCTACGCTATGTTATGCCCAACTTATGGATCACCCATGGAGGCGTGAACCATATTTTCACCTCCTCACAGCAGGCTGGAGAAAATCTGAAACGGGGTTCTCTACACACTCGCTAGCGAACCGTTAGCCCACTAACTCCAGACCTTCCTCGCCCATGTCAGACCAGGACTGATTAATTGCAGGCACAAATTTCCACTGGCCAATGGCTGTGTCCATGTCTGCTAAATGGCCATGACTATGATCTATCAGGCCTATCTCGCTCTGCAAAAATTGATCTAACACCGCTATCAAAGTTGAGATTCACCAATGTGCAAACAGTCTATATTACAGTTGTAATAAATGGAGACTCAGTCCTGATGAATTCCACTGGGGCAATTGTGGACCTCCCCAGGCACCCTCACACTACTGAGGGGTATCTGACCAGCTGTCCATATGACCTCCCCAGGGGACACACCTTTGTTATTTGAATACGGTGCTATATCCAGAATGCATTTTTATGGCTTCAAGCCTCACTGACTGTCATTGCAGCTTCTTCATGCTACACAATAGCTTGTATGTTTTGGGTTTCAATGGGTTGGGTGATTCTTGATGGGACTAGGGTAACAGTGTGGGTAGAGGAGGAATCGGACAGTTTTGGTTATTTACCTGCACACACCTGCATACACTGACTAGACGCTGATGCCACAGATCAGTCCTAAGCATTGCTCCATACAAATCCTCAGGCTATCCTACTTATCAGTAGACACCACCAGACATGCCTGATCACCAATAGGCTCTGGCTGTAGGCTTAATTGTCTCAGATGGAACGTGAGAGGACTAGGCGACGCACATAAAAGGAGACATAGCCTTGCATACCTTGAAAGGCACAACATACATTTGGCACTACCGCAAGAAACTCACTTCACTGCTAGCGAACATGCCTCATTTGCAACGCGCTAGGCCACTTATCGCCAATTCGGCACCTACTCTTCATATTTACAGGACACTGCTATATTGGTGCGCAAAGGCATGCCGTATACATCGCAGGGGGGCAGAAATGACCCACAGGGACAATATATAATTATATGGGGCAAATTGGCACAATCCTCTATCTCTAATGTGAATTGTTATGGCCCTAACACAGATGATTCTTCCTTCTTCAATAGCCTTTGGGGCACATTACAGATATTGGGTCCACACACACTCTGGGGTGGAGAAAATTCAACTTAATACTAAATACCACCCTAGATAAGATGACAAGAGCCTCTGTATCCCGTGGCATGGTGGCTAATCACCTATGCGCCACAATGAGTGATCATGATCTCCTGGATGGCTGGGGTTGGCTCCATCCACAGAGTAGGGAAAGCACCTTTTATTCTGAATACATGCAAGTTGGTCCCGGTTAGATTATTGGCTCAACACCCCTGCCTCGTGTCCCTGATATTCTCAGGGTGTTCGTGTCATATTATGAACATCTTTACACATCCGCCAGGGAATAGCTGTCAGATGTTGGCGGCTACCTGGAGAATGTTGCATTGGGCTGGCTCAGTGATGTGAAGTATACATTTCTAGCAGTGGATATTGAGCATGAAATACTGGAAGCCATAAGTCCGGAAAAGCCCCAGGCCCTGTCGGCCTACTGGCTGAATTTTATAAGGCATATGTGGGCACTCTTGTGCCACTGCTAAAAGAAGTCTACTCTGAGACCAAGCAAGACAGACTCCTTGTGCCCTTTCTGAGGGAGGTCCTGACCATTACACTACTTAAACCAAATAAATTAGCTACCAGCTGCAATTCATATAGACCATTATCTTTCATAAGCTGCAGTGTCAAACTTTTGGTGAAAATCTTGGCTAACCGACTCAGCCTCTTAATGACATTTTTTTTCGAGACCAGACCAATGAGGGTTCATCCCTGGTAGGGCCACCTCACACAACTGCCTCACGTTCTTTGCACTCCCACAACGCATTGACCCAGACCTTTCTACAGCAGCTTTTGTTTAGATGCCAGTAAGGCATTTGATTTACTGGAGTGGGATTTCCTGTTGGTTATATTGAGGTGGATGGGTTTCCCACCAGCATTCATTTCGTGGATAACATTGCTCTACACTAACCCCTTGGTGCTGATTCAGGTTTTACATCACCTGGGGGATGCGGCAGGGTTGCCCTTTGTCACCCTTGCTGCTCGCACTTGTGATGGAGCCCCTGGCTGATAAACTGCACCAACATCTCAGGCAATACACGGTTAGCACACCTAGCAGACACATTCTTATTTCGCTCTATGCGGATGATGTTACATTATACCTCAGGGATCAGGCAGGCAACCTCAATGCAGTGCTGCAGGAATTTTCCCGATTAGGTCGCCTATTAACCATTTGAATGAACTAGGAGGAATCTCATATCTTCCAGTTGACTATAAGTACACAACCATTTCAACCAGACTACCCTTTGAACTGGTGTGGCTCTAGCCTTCGCTATTTAGGCAAAGAAGTGTTGCATGATAAAGAAGGAGTAATGCATGCAAATAATGTCAATGCATTGGAAACCATCACGGCCAGTGTCACTGCCAGGATTTCATTACCCCTGTCATTAGTGAGCTGTATTTCCCTTATGAAAATGGTTATACTGCCTAAACTATTATATTTGTTTCTTAACATCCCGTACACACTGAGCCGCCACTTCTTTACTATGCTCAAAACACAACTGATCAGTCTTGCCTGGGCCGGTAAACAGCTGTGGCTGAAATGGGAACTCCTTACCCAGCCCTTTGATTGGGGGGGGCATCAAACCTCCTGATATGGAAGTATACCATGCCTGTGCACAGGCTCACTTTGCAATATACTGGTAGCGCCCTCCACCTTACATGCCACACATAGTCATCGAACAGGGATACATGAATCAGACTCTGTCTCCTGCTTATTTGGGCCCTGGTTCATGCAACACAACACCCTCTGATTCTGCTGTGGCCTGTACACAAGCAGCGTGGAGCAAGCTGACTAAACGAGTGTGTAAACACCCACTGTACTCGCCGGCTATGCCTCTCCTCCACCAGGCCACTTTTCCAGTTACCTGTGAGACAGCAGGCAGAAACATGCTGACAAGGGCCGGGGTGCCCACGTAGTGATCTTTATAGAGAAGGTCAATTGGTAGACTGTGATACACTACTGCCCACTTCATTACAGGCACCTTTAGATATCTTTCTCTTCATTCGTCTTAAGCACGATGTAAAGGCTGTTACACCAGACTTTCCCAAAAAATGCACCGCAGTTAACACCTCACATAGGAACGTCCAAGTCATTTGGTGTCAATCCTGTATTGGGTGGCAGAGTGAGAGCAGGCAGTGCTGAGGATCAGAGCTCAAGAGGGCTGGGATGGGGAACTGCTGGTTCTGCTGACAAATAAACAGTGGATATATTGCTGTCAGCAAAAGGGTTGCATTGCTTCAAGCAGCAGGTTGTGTCTTAATCATTACAAATTTCTATACATATTATACTATACCCCAGTGAGCCTCCATAAAAATGGAATGCACTCAGATGATATCTGCTTGCGGTGCAGGGCAGAGCAGGCAGATTTCTTGCATTTGGCTTGGGCATGCTCCCAGGTGCCGCTTTACTGGAGGGAGGACAAATCTGCCCTGTCCCTAATGATTTCCACATCGCTCAACCTCACCCCATTGATGGCACTGTTAGGATACACTGGGGACATGGACGCAGGAGACTGTAGATATAATTCCCTCAGCCGATTGCTTGCCAAGAGGAGAGTGGCCTGTAGATGGGGTAGGGGATGGGCACTCAAATTTAAAGAATGGCTATGTGACTTGATATATTGTAAAGCTCAACTTGCAGTTTATGCTGAACTGTTCCCTCCCAACTCTAGTCCTAGAGACATATGGGGGCCTCTGGAGGCGTACTAGCTTAATCATCCACTGGACATTATGGTGGGAGCCACCTGATCCTCTGTTATTGGCATATGATATTTTTTCCTTGCTGTGCTGAATCGTTAAAGTTCTTCATGAGATGTCAGGTGGCCATTATGACCCTGTCTTGCGAGGGGGGAACAGATTTACATAATGCCCAAGTGAAGAAGTTGGAGGGGGGTGGTGGGATTGTGATAGCCAGACTGTGAGACACGTATAGGGTTGCAAAAAAGCAGGCAGATACTGTTAACCCTGTTAGTTATCTTTAACACTGGTACGTGTATAAACATATGTTCATTATGATATGATAATGTGCCATGTTTATGACAGAAATTATTCTTTATTAAAACTTATAAATAAAAAAAGACAGAGAATAATCCCAGTCTTACTATACAGAGGAAAAACTTGCATGCATATTTTGCATCTGCTGGGGGTGCCATGCGTGGAGTAGCAGCATGGATCTGGCTAGATCTATAGACTGGGAGGTGACCGAGGCAATAAGAGATAAGCAGGGCAGTTGTATTTGGCTATAGGCATGAGTACAAGCTGTTTCCTTCAATTTAATGAATTAATATGGTCCATTATTAGATGTTGTAAGACCCCTGAAGGACCTTTACAATATAGCCATGGGGGCTAAAGGGCCTATGATGAAGCAACTTCAAATGTATTCAAGACTTGAAGCTAGATAACTCTTACAAAACAGAAAAGCAACTAAAACCTAACTTTGCCTCAATTCTTGCCCTAATGAAACAGGATTTTAACCTGGATGATCCTTGGAGAGTGGATCATCCAGGTACGATGCAATATGCATGGTTCTCTTGTCAATTTAATTCTGCATCATGGCTTGACATTTTTTAATTGACACAGACTCTTGGTTTGCAGAATATGGGCATACTAGCCAATGCTTTCTCAGAACATTCTATCATATGTATTCTCTTGGAGTTCATAGAGTTAAGTACTGCTAAATCAAGGTGGCAGTTTGACAAAATTCTTCTTGCAGATCAGGTTTGGCTGTTGGAGATGCATACATTTATGAGGGAATTGAATCAAAAAAAGGCCCAGTCTTTTCAGTGTGGGAGGCCTTCAAGGCAATGTTTCGTGGCCAGGTGATCAAGTACAAGTTGAAACAGAATAAAGACTATAACTCCAGAATACAAGAGTTACAGTCAGCAGCAGCTATAGCTTAAGATGCACTAGGTAGTGCAAGATTGGAGGAAAGTGTGAGGATAAAAGCATAGCTCACACTGGCTAAGTGTAATATAAGAAAATTATTCATCCTTGAGGAAATCAATAACTCAAGGACTTTTCAGCAAAAACAATATGAAGAAAGCCAGCTGATGGGTAGGCTCCTTGCACAAATTAAACAGGACTTGCAACGTATCACAAAAAACGAAAATCCTGTCTCTAACCTAATTCAGATGGAAGATAAAGAAATTGCAGAAGCATTCCTGCAACATTACAAGAATATTTGTGAAAGAGCCCACGCTGATTCTACACTGAGGCTTGAAGGGTTTTTCAGGTCAATTAGGCTCCCACAATTGTCGATCAATCAGAAAGAAAAACTATTAGAATAAACCTCAGAGCAGGAAGTGGCAGCAGCCCTACATAAAATGTCTAACGTCAAACCTAATGGTAGTGATGGAATACTGACCAAGATGTATAAGGCATTTTCGAAAGAACTTCTCCCATTCCTGATGGACTTTTTTAATTCAGTCAGAGAAGGCATGGCTATACCATCCACCTTCAAAGAGTCAATGATAGGCAGCTTTTTAAAGAAAGACAAGTCACCTCTGATAACATATTCTTATAGCCCAATAGGTGTGCTAAATGCAGATTATAAGCTGTTTGCAAATGTGTGGGCATCGAGAATCATTACTACAGGGCAAACCCTGATCCATAAATACCAGAATGGCTTTTTGCCTAGTAGATTGATGGTGGCAAATACTCATTTTCTGATTCAGGAAATAGATTTTTCTCCAATCGTAAAGATGAAGCTGCCATTAAAAAGTTTGACACCAAAAAGCCATTTGATTTGGTCAATTGGGATGATTATTATTTATTTATTTTTACTTTGGGCAAGTTCTGGTTTCCAGATTTAATTGTTAAAATGCTTCAGAATTTATATCAGGGTCAGAGGCATGAGTTATTATAAATGCAAAAGAGGTCAGAGCTGTTAATATCAATAGAGGTGCCCGTCAGGGGTTCCCGATGTCACTTATCCTTTTCACCTTGTTCATTGAGCCCCTCTCAGCCAGAATCCATAGTGCAGAATCCATTGTTCCCCTGACAGAATGGATCCCCAAGATACAACTTTTGGCTGATGATATGATTCTTTATTTGAAAGCAGAAAAGTCAAATATCGATGGAACCATAAATATAATTCAGGAATATACAAAGGTAGGGGGCTACCTAAGTAAAAGAGAGTCACTTTTATTCAATGTCCCACCTACAATATTGCCCTTAGATTTGCAGGGTCAGTATAACATGCAACTACTTATTAATTATTTTGGTTTATGTAACAAACACATATTCTGAACTTTTCCTTTTGAATTATAAAGCCATGTTAGACAAGTTAAAGCTCAGGGGCTCTTCTTCCACTGAAATTAATTGGCAGAGTTTATTTAATCAAAATATTTAGTTTGCCCTTATTTGTATTTCTTTTCTCTAATCTCCCTATTAAAATTATTAAGCTATTCTTTATGAACTAGACTGTTTTATCAGTAGGTTTGTGTGGAATGGCAAAATCTCAAGTGTAAAATAGTCCATTCTTCTGCTAGATAGGGACCAGGGTGGATTGGAATTACCTGAGCTTTTCTCTTATTACCAGGCCGCAAGGGTGGATATCAAAGTTGGCAGGGGGGAGGATTCTGGTGGGCTCGATAATTCTTTATTAGCTAGAAGGGTTCAAGAATCGGAAACTGACTTATGAGCTTTTTAAAGATACCTAGGCTACCAAAAAGAACAAGGTACAAGGTGCTAGTTGAAATAGAAAACAGCTTAAAGTGTTTTTTAAAGCAAGACATGTGCCTTTCTGCCATAGATTTGTACAGCTCCAGGCCTGCAAGGCTCTAGGCTTATATATTTCCAAATCAGGGCTTAGTTTCAAGAATTCCCGAGGGTATCGAGTAATAGGTGACTTTTATTGGAAACAGGATGTTAACTTGGGAGGAAATGAAACAGGGTTCATTGTTACTGGCACAGTTTCTTGAAGATCTCAGGATTGTTGACAAGTAACTATCAGGAAATGATTGAATTGACTCAGGCTCTAGTGAAGTTAATAATGAAAACAAAATTGACAGGGAAAGAGGGAGAGACAACTGGTGCAGAATCCTGAGGAAATTTTCTAACTCTCAGTAT
Organism: Pleurodeles waltl; assembly: GCF_031143425.1. Classification (NCBI taxonomy): domain Eukaryota; kingdom Metazoa; phylum Chordata; class Amphibia; order Caudata; family Salamandridae; genus Pleurodeles; species Pleurodeles waltl. The sequence goes on from NC_090442.1 coordinate 526,620,780, forward strand.
TAGTAGCTGGGCTAGTCAATGCTGTTTAACCAGGTCACTACTAAAGGTCCATCAGCAGGCCAAAGAGAGACTGTGAGGACGTAGGGCCTGATTTAGATCTTGGTGGTAATTGTCCAGCCATCGATTTTTTGACATAAAACTGGTCCATCTACGAGGCGGTCCACCCACCTGATTTAGATGTTGGCGGTCCCATAGCCGAGAGTCTGCCCGAGTCCCGTCAACTCCGCCACAACTTCCCAACAGCACTGGCAGTGCTAAAGGAGAAAGTGGCTGATGTGGGACTCCAGCCACTGTTCCCACGAGCAGAATTGGATGTTCCTTACTCCCAAGCTAACTGTGGTGGTACAACCTCCACACCTGTGTTGGGGGAGAAATGAGGTAAAAACTATACCTTTTTCCCAATTCCACTTCCGTTCTCAACTGGACATGACTTGACAAGACCTTCTATCAATGCTGTAACTGGACCACAGAGAAAACACAACCCCCCAGTTGTCAGACTCAAAGGTAGGAATCTGTTTTGCCCTGTCTACAATGTGTAGTCACTGCACATGAGCTCGGGACCACGGCAGTAATACACATGTCACAGTAATTTTTTGAAGTGTGTCTTTCTCTTTGATGACTTGCGAGAGGGCAATCTACTCTTCATTGTGGTCATGTTAGTCCTCACCGGGATTGGGGAATTGTCATTGTCCCATAGGAACACCTGGAATTCAGGTGAGTTGCTCGCACAGAACACGCACACATACACAGACATCATTTTGGTGTCAATATTAATTGCCAAATGAATGCTGGCACCACAATAACGTAACATTCACACTTGCCAACCATGTCCATGTGTGCAGACAGCAAGGAGACCTTTACCTGTGATGTTGTGCTTCCAGTTGTGTATGTGAGTCAGTATGTCTATATGTGTGTGTGTGTGATTGGATTGGCTTATTGACGTGGAAGGAGCTGGTGTGGGTGATGCAGTTGTGTCTGACTGTGTGCTACTTTCATATGGTTCTGATGTTGTTGTGTACGTTTGGTGTGTGCAACATTCAGGTGAGTGTTGTGTGGTGGTTGTTGTAATGTGCATAGCTGTTGTGTGAGTGTGTTTGTGTGGATAAGCGCGCAGTTGTGTTTGTTGTCATGGTTGTGTCGTGTGTGGGTGTAGTGTCAATAGTGTGTGTATGTTGTGTCATGGATGTATGGCAATATGTGTTTCCAGCATGTAAGTTTTGTGTTGTGATGGAATGGCACTGCACAATGGTTTGTTGATGGTGTGTTGTGTAGTGTGTAGTGCAATGAGACACATATGGCTAAGGTATAGTGTGTGTATGTGACTTACCTCTCTTAGATAGCTACTACCATTGTCTGATGTCCACTGTGTTCCAGGATGGCCTCCCTCCATCAACAATCTGCCGCCAGTACACTGTTGTTGCTGTGTGTAACATTCAGGTGAGTGTCGTTGTTGTATGGTGGTTGTTTTAATGATGTGTGTAGCTGTTGTGTGACTGTGTTTTTGTAGATAAGTGTGTAGTTGTGTTGGTTGTCATGGTTGTGTTGTGTGTGGGTGTAGTATAAATGGTGTGTAAATGCTGTGTCATGGATGTATGGCAAAGTGTGTTTCCAGCATGTACATGTTGTGTTGTGGGGGAATGGCACTGGATAATGGTGTGTTGATGGTGTATTTTGTAGTGTGTAGTGCAGGGGGACACATATGGCTAAGGTACAGTGTGTGTGTGTGAGACTTACCACTCTTCCATAGCCACTGTCATTGTACGATGTCCATTGTGTTCCGCAATAGTATCCCTCCGTCAGAAATCCGCCGTCAGTACACTGGCCGCAGGACTGTAACATCTAAATATGGTTGACGGGAACACGCCAGCCTGAAGGCTCAGAAGGGCACTCCATTGTGGCTGTTGGTGACTCGGTCACAATACATCTAAATATGGCAGTCAGAACACTGTCTACTTGACAATGTACTTGGGTCTGCCGCTGCGATAGATTGCTAGTAACATTGCCATGACCTAAATCAGGTCCAAAATGAAGCAGGGCAAGGGATAATGTAATTATCAAGCTGCCGAACAGCCAATCCTGAACAGAAATTATTTGGGGGACCTCTACTGAATATCAAGCATTAAAAGTATTTAGCAAATATCGCATCTAAGCTTGTCATTGCACCATTTTGCACTTTAAATACTTAGTTATTATGATTAAATGGTGCTTAACAGTACATTCTTTATTAAATATTAGTAGTCAGAAGGTTATACCTTTGCTAGTCAAATAAATTATTGTAACAAATTGCTAAGTCCATGAAATATTGTTGCATAGTTTTTTAAAGGCCTAGGTTTCATAGAGGTTTGTAGTGCAGCTTCTGTTTCTGTCACTTTAATGCATGCTAGTGGGATATGCAAAATGTTAAAAACAATATCCATCTAGACTAAACAATACATAATGCTTCTTTCAAAGTATAAGTAAAAGTTGTCTTTTTCAATGAAAATGTCTGTTCATGATTAAAAGTATATGCAGGAAATCCACTTTTTCAGAATGGTTACGCCTTTTCCTGGACCCTATAAATGTGCAGACTTTAGAACTCTGTGAACTTTACCCCCTAACTAGACATATATAACTTGTGTAAGTCCCCAGTATATGACATTGCTTGACCTGACAGCATTAGGGTGGTCTTCCCTCACCTTTTTGCATACCTTCTCCATTTTTATGACCTTGTTTTTGTTGGTTTTAGGACTCTGTACACTTTACCACTGCTAACCAGTGCTAAAGTGCTTCTGCTCCCACTCCTAAACATGGAACATTGGCGCCTACCCACTTGGCATGTTTAATTTACCTATTAGCCCCTAGTAAAGTGAACTATATGTAAATTAAATGCTACTAATGGGCCTTCAGCACTGATTGTGCCACCCTCTTAACCATGTCTCATTCCTGCCATTGCAAAGCCTGTACGTGCAGTTTCACTGCCACTTTGACTTGGCATTTAAAACTACTTGCCAAGCCTTAAACTCCCCTTTTATTACATATAAGTCACCCCTAAGGTAGACTCTAGGTAGCTCACAAGGGCCAGGTGCTATGTAAGTAAAAGCCAGGACATGTACTTGTATGTTTTACATGCCCTAGTAGCAAAAAACTCCCAAAGTCATTTTTCACTATTATGAAGCCTGCTCCTCAAATAGGCTAGCATTGGAAATTCCCTTATAAACTTCTACGTGGTAATTTCTGATCTGAAAGGAGTGGCATTGTCATGTTTGGTGTGGTTGGAATGGTAGTGAGAAATCCTGCTTACTGGTGAAGCTGGGCTCAACAGTACTGTTTTAGAAGCGCCACTTTTAGAAAGTAGGCATTTCTCTGACTTGCTGCTCTCTGTACCTTACAGTCTGTCTCCAATCTATGTCTGGTCTGCTCTGGTTGACAGCTCCCCTTGTGCATTCCACCCAGACAGTCAGAAACACAAGACAGTCAGCTGTATCTGCAGCTGGGCAGGAAGGGTGGAGGAGCTCTCACACTTCAAAGGCTAGTGGTCTGGTCTCAAACAAAGGACTGATACCCCCCACAAATCACCTGCCAGACATAACTGTGTTAAAGAGGACCTTGTTAACTTCAGAACCACTTTTTGAGGTTTCCTCCACTTCAAAGGTACCTTTGGGTATAGATACTGGATCTCTGACCTACCACCCCACCCAAATCAGACACTTCTGGACCTACAACTGGACTCTGTCAGATGGACTGCCATGCTGCCTTACTGACTCATCTGGACTGCTTTTTTGGAAGTACGACTGTCCTGCTTGTTGCCGTGCTCCCCCTGACTCTGCTGGAAGGACTTTGCCTTCCCCAACAAGTGATTTCCAATGGTTTGGACTGCTCTTGCCTTCTGTTAAGGAGTCCCAGGGCCATCAAAGACTTAATCTGAGGAAACAATCCACTGCACGGGAAAACCAGCGCCACCCCTGTAAAAATCGACAAAGGGCCTGTCTTGAGGCTGAAAAATCACTGCATCACCTGCTTCTTCACCACAGCGCATTTTGGATTTCCCACACATCGTCTCTGGGCGTCAAAGTTTCCCTGCACCTCAGTGAGGAACCAAGGCTCTGCACCCAGAAATCAACACATCACATAGCCCATGAGGAAAGAATTGATGCATCACTTCCGCCGTGCTGGAAAAAACTGATGCATCGCCTCGTCTGCGGCCCTCTGCGTCATTATTTTTTATGTATCCCAGGTACTGTGTATTTAAAAGATATATCCATTGAGTCCTATAGATTAAGACCCATCTGCACCTTTAAAAAGTGATATCTTGACCTGTGCATATTGTCATTTTGGTCTTGTTTTAATCTCATAAATATTATCTATTTTTCTAAACTTTTGTGGGGTACTATTTGTGGTGTTTTTGCTCAGTTACTGCATTATTTATTGCACAAATACTATAAACACTGCCTTCTAAGTAAAGCCTGCTTTTGTTGTGCAAAGCTACCAGAGGGTGAGCACAAGATAATTTAAGTTGTAACTTACTCTGACTAGGATTGTGGTCCCTACTTGCACAGGATGCATACCCCTGCCAACTGGAGATCCAATTTCTAACAGGTACAAAGTGTACCTAGGTCCTGGAATAAAATGTCACTAGTGGATATTGTGCCGTCCACTACATTGGCAGTGCAAACATGGCTTCAGGCCTACCATTGTAGCCTGATTATTGAAAAGTACAAACTGCAATTTGATCCATCCAACCCCCTTCACACATTAATCAGTCAGCCATATGTAAGAAGCATGGTATTTAAAAGTATGACATGTAGAAATATGATGTTCACATATCCTTAAAGTGGCTAGCAGCTAAAAGCTCTTTTCAAAGTGACAGGTCTATTTATCCTATGCAGGAAACCAGAGTACATGTAAATAAACCAAAATAAATAAATAATAATAATAATAATGATAATAATAATAATAATGATGATGATAAATAATAATAACAATAATAATAATGTCATCATCATCTTTGCAATTTGACCAGTTAGACAAATAATTAAATAGCTATTTTTTAAAGTTATTAATAATCCAATTCAATGGTGAAGTCAGATTGTTAATAAATATTTAACACAAAGTCACTTTTAGGAAGTAACTTTTTACGTGCCTGGGCCTTCAGAAAGCTAATTAACATTAGCCTCTGATAACTGGTCAGCCTATACTTGGTGTGCATGATGTATGAAATTCTTCTCACACACTACACAATTAGTCAGTTTGATTGGCAGGTCAACTGCGCTATGGAAGGGGACTGGCTAACAATTGCTGTGCATCTCCTGTCTGGTCACAGTGGGACCCTGCTTTGTTTTACTATATGTATTACTCGTGTTTTGTTGTGGTTCCAGGACCTGCTTCAAATTGGATTGTAGTGTTAGATGTAGGAGCACCCAAGTGATTTTCCTATGACACTCCCTCTGAGCCCAAATTTAGTGTGACTGGAGACATTGGCTTTCTTGGCTTTTCTCTGGCACTTGGCATTTTGAGTCTTTTTGCAGTAAGGCATTCAGGAGCTACTGAAAATGTGAGTAGGGCTGCCCTAAGAAACCAGTTGGTTAGGGAGTGCCCAGGAGTCACTCCCACCCATGAGCTATTGTTAACCATGAACAGGGCACCCAAAGGCAGCATCATTAGAACATTTAATAGATGTGTAGCAGATCAGAGGAGGACTGCAACTGCTGTCTGTGACCTGAGTGGAGCCCTAAGTAACTGAACCTGCTTCCTCTTGAACAGAGGACAAAGAAGTGGACTCCAGGTCTCAGTTGCCTGACTTCCTGTGTGGCTACAGTGACACAGCAAGCTACAAGTGTCCCTTTCCTGCAACTGCTGATGTGCTCTGCCTTACACTCTGTGAGTCTGTAAGGGCCTTCTGCTGAGGACCTCGGGGCCTTAGCACAGTACTCCTGTGGTTGTTCGGGCATCAGAGGAAAGTTCGGAAACTTTTCAAAACTTTCCCTCCAAAGCTTCAGAGAGACATACCAGAAAAAGTATCCGACCTTCAGTTCCATTGCATCAGATTTTGTTTCAGGTTCAGTGCAAGTTAAGCTTTCCAAACCAAGCCCTGGCCCCCACCAGTCCGAACTGTCTCATTAAGAGGCAGTGGCACACAGTAAATTGGAACAGAAATCTGATGTCTGCACAGGATACGGTTTGCACGTTAGCAGGAAATGTGCTTAGTGTAGGCAGAGCTGCAGCCATGGATGTGGAAAAAGTACCACACACCACTTAATTTAGTGTCCATATCAGCATAAAAATGGTGGAGGTAAGTGCTCCTGAAAACAGTATAAAAATGGGCTGTCTTTTCGTCAAGCCGCAGAATGCCTCAATTTTTCAAACCACATATAACTATGTAGAAAAGTACAAAGTCAACAGGAAATTATAAATTTTTTGCCTACCTTGGGAGGTCTTACTACGTTACTCTTGGGTTGCAAATCTATAGTGTCAATGGCAAGTGTTTTTAAATCTGCTAAGTATTGGCTCAAAGAAAAGATAACACACCCTACTGTTGTTTGTGGACTCTATCAAGAGTAACAAATACATTCAATCGAAAAACAGACAAAACTCCAAAGGCAAATCCTGCAGCAACAACATACAGGGGGTTATTCCAACTTTGGAGGAAGTGGTAATCCGTCCCAAAAGTGACGGTAAAGTGACAGATATACCACCAGCCGTATTACGAGTCCATTATATCCTATGGAACTCGTAATACGGCTGGTGGTAAATCCGTCACATTTGGGACGGATTACCACCTCCTCCAAAGTTGGAATAACCCCCATAGTGTGCAGTAAAAGAAAACACATGCACTTGACACAAGCTTAAGAACAATATAAACTGTTAATGCTTCCAGAAGGATACCATTGAGCATTAGCAAGAATTAAATGAACGATATGCTTTCAATTACAGCAATATGGTACACATTTAGACATAAAGGCTACTCTGGTTCCGATAAGCCCTATAGTGAAGCCTAAATGAACCATAAAAGGAGAGAACTGGGGACTTTAAATCACTTTAAATTAGATGTTTTGCATGAACTGAAAGAATTGACTTTCAGTGTCCTGCCAAAATCCCTAACTCCTTGAGCTAAAGATGCATGGGGGCACCCTAAAAAGAAAAGCTGTACATTCCCATTTACACTGATTACTTAAGTTTGCAGTAAACCCTGCTAACAGTGAGTTTTATACTTCAGGGATCACTCAGCATGAATGATCTGTATTCTACAACTACCTAACAGATTTACTACAGAATGTGCTGTAGACATCTGGAATAGTTAAAGCAAAATATAAAACACATCAATTAATTGTAGTGGTTTTTTCAACTAGGTAGTTTGCCCTATTACAGTATGAAGTACACGAAAGGAATACAATGGTAATTATTATAAAATAAGAACGGTAGACAAGTGTATATCACCTGACCTTGTACTCTTAAAATGTTTGGTAGATCAGCCAGATTGATGATATGAAAGTGCCCCGACGTCACAGATTGAGACAGATGTGTCACTCTACCTGATCCAATGATCAATGCAACATGAGGCTAGGGTGGGGAATGCCAGGGTTTTTCAACATTAGTCAAATCGTCATTTGCTGTCAATATTCCCTAGCAATTGGGCAAGTTATTGGGCAGGGAAATGCAGCATTAGATAGCTTCCTGACCAGGCACCCACTGCAAATAGCAGTAGTGTGCCACTAGTCACACCACGGTCAGGAGCCAAGGGGGGAGTTCCTCGTCTGCTCTGCCACGAAGGAGAGTCGTCTGTGACATCATCGGGTGGCACCTGGAACTGCAGCTCATAAGGCATCGCAAGGCAAAGGATCAGCCTCTTTTCTTTGCGCCGCACACCAGGATCCATATACTGCATCACGCACCCACCCCGGGAGGAAGGCAGAATTGACTGAACTTCTTGCAGCAGAAAAAGGGGGCTATCCAAAAATGTGGACTGATTTACTGAACTTACACTTTGGAAGGGTGTTGATTTGAGTGGGCACTGGGCAGGCAGGGGGTGGAGGGGCTGACCTATGGTTTGTTGTGGACCTTTATGCCTGGAGTTGAACATTTTGGGGATTTGCCTAGTGACAGGACAGGGCAGGGATGGGGTGCCCTGGAGTGTGTTGGTTTGGAACTGCGGGTATTGCCAGTCCCTCCATGTGATGAAGGAGGCGTTGCTACTAGAGTATCCCCTTGGATGAGGGTGTGGTCGATGGATGAAGAAAGATGCCTTCTGGCACTTCTGTATTCTGAAGTGCTGCGCTGTAATGAAAGGAGGCGACATCTGTTGTATTGATTGCGCAATATTGCTGTTTTTCTGATCTTATGTCCTGTATTCTCATAGCAACAATGTTTGCCTAAATATGGTGATCATTTCTCTTGGATACTATGTGACTTAACAAATTAAAGGCACAACCATGGGTGAACCACCTTAATTGCAATTGTTTATCTCCTTGGGAATTGTTTCAGTGGGGGGCAGTGACTTGCATGTTGTGAGCGCACTAAACTGAGAGTCACCCTGCTTGCGATGCAGGCAGCCACATTTGCATCTATTAGAAGACAGGATTTATTTGGAACCTGGCGTCTATGCCTAAGGTTAGGGTTCACTGAAGCTTTAACTGATACAGAAGTCCCTAAAAGGAACAATAGGAAAGCCTGGTAATGGTGTACCGCAGGAGCTGTGAGACAGTTCAGCTTACGCCAAGGGAGCCAGGTATCCCAGGCATTCTTGGCCAAAAGAGAAATCCCATACTTAGCCGACATTAAGCAACAACTCATATTGCACTCAACGCATAAGGACTAATGACTCCAATGACCGATTAGCAATAGCGTTGAATTAGGCTTCCTGCTTTGCTAACGGTTTTAGAAACTGGTACAGTATGAACCAATTTAATGCTAAACCAGCTTTGCAGGGGCCAACATACTCTTTCAGAAAGAAACTTGATCGCAGAAGCAATGAGGGCGAGTGTAAACAGTGAGGGTTTGTCAACATGTGAAATTAAAAGCGCAAGCTGCAACCCAGCACTAATTGGTTGTACAAACAACAGTGCGACATCAAATAAAGCCAATTACAGCAAGCTTTTTCTCACAGATAATTAAATCCCAGATTGGTTTTAAATAATTAACCTTCAGCATTCATTCTGTTTACTATCGTTTTTCACCACTCAGAAATCAAAAGACCTTTTTAGTTTTTTACTTTTTTTCCAGTTAAATCTTAACCTGATATTCAATAGCGGTGCCATGAAATGCTGTCTGCAGGCGTCTGATTTCCCCGCAGAGGTTGTATATTAAGCAGGATCATTAGGTTCAGGAAGTGCAGGCTAATTGTAAGGCTTTTTGTTTACTTAGCCTGTTTATGTTACTGGTTTTCCGTGAGCTCGTCGGCGGCCTGTTTTTGCTGCATCAGAAGTTGACAATAACCTATTTCAAACATTATATTACAATGAGTTTACTAAAAATTGTTAAAACAAAGGGAATGTCAAACCGTAGTTCCATCAGGTTGCTAATTATTATTTACACCCAGGATGCATAAACGAAATCGAAAGTACACTTTGAAGTTCGGTATAACTAACAATTAGTCATCAAATATCAAAAAAGGGAGGTAAGGGTTTATTGGGGTGTTAACTGTGTCACACCCTAGGCATCTATGTCTACATTAGAAAGTCTATCACTCCAAAACATGATTGCTGTAGCCCTATTTCCAACCTCTTGCGTTAGGAACTTTCTACCTTGTTTTCTCAGATCCTCATCCACACAATAACCTTGTGTCATTGTGTGGGTGAGCCCAATGTAACTGTATCCACTGGGTGGAGTCAACCTCACTCCTAGAGGGAGCACTTTGATATTACCAAGTGAAAATTTCCTTTCATGGAAAAACAATTCTCACAGGGATCCTGGGAGGACAGCTAAAATATCCCAACACTCTTTATTCCAGGGTACCCTTGTCAGATTAAAACCAAAAATGATGCATCAAAAGCCTAGATTATGCTTCCTCACATATTTTAGTCAGTTTTCATTTATGCAACTGTCCTCAAGACCAACAAGATCCCACTTATATATCTTGTCTTCTAAGGTTAATGTCTTTGATATGTGTACATCCGATTCACTCCATGCACACACTCAGGCACTGTTCATCTCAATATATGGGGAGTGCAGGGAGCCATCTGCTCCCCAAATATTGGGATTGGGATGGGTAACATATGAGTGTTGGGGTATATTACCCTTAGGCAATTTTAACCATCCTCTTCAGATGGACCATGTCACATGGTTATCATGAGGGTCCAAGAAAATATGGAAGACATTTTCTGATAGATAGTCAAGAGATAGAGCCCAATTTAAACTTTAGGGGGCAGGGTACTCCTTTGCAAATGTGATAAAGTACAATGTCCACTAAACTCTCGGTCTGCAAACCTTATTTAGAGACGGGTGGACTATAAGCTTACCTTATTGGCTCAGTTGACAGAACATTTCCTCCACCTGGCCAATGGAGTAGGCTAGACTGGCTGGAGTATTTAGAAACCTCCCAGGGTGTGGGGTCTCTAGTTTTTGTTTCTAAAAAACAAACTCCTGCATTTGGAGGCCATCAAATTTGAGAGTGGCCTTCCACCAAATGTTTTGTACTTTGAAGTGAACAGCCATGATGGCAGTTCCATTCAAGGTACAGAGAGGACTGGGTCAGTGGTCACCTCTAAATCTGTCAGATGGTACTCCACTTGTGTTGCAGAGGTAATGCCCTCTGGCACTCTGACAGATGGAGTACCATCTGACAAAGCTAAATCAGCGCCTTAGTTGTGTATTGGCTAAGGGGAACTTGCAAACTTGCATGTAGGAATAATGCTCATATTTTGATTGAAACATAAATGTTTTCACACAAATTGTTATGCCAAACCCAAATTACACGTTAAAGGTGCTAATGTTTTGAGACACCACTACATGTGCATTTTATAAGCAATCATATGCCCAAGTTATTACTCACATTGTTTATACCAGAATGTTTTTCTTTATCAAACACACTCCTAGTAAGTTTATTTCCAATACAAAGGAAAACTGAGTTCAAGCAGAATGGTGAGAGCAGAGGTGCACTTTCCAATAAGGATGTTATATAAGAGTTTGTAAAAAATATTACACTTAAAAATATTACATGAAGATTTTAAACAGAAATTTGGATTAGTTATGTGACTGAAAAAAATGAACAAAATCAAAGGGGATCATTAAAATGTGTTTTATTTCACGGACATAATGGTAATTAACCAACACATTTAGACCTACTAGTCTGTCACTGCTCCTTCCGACAGGCAGTTCATACAACTTGAGTGGCAACCCTGCGGGTGAATGTGAGAATGAAAAATATGGTGTGTCTGTGCTTCAGTGGCTGCACTCGAGTGCATTCAACATTAGCTAAGGCCCGCCCCACTGCACAAAGAGTATGCTAAATGCACATTGTGGTAATCTTTAAACCCTCTTGGCATTACAAGTGACATTTGACCTTATAGTTATGTATGGTAATATTAGCTTAGTTTGCATTTAAAAATACCATGTGTAGCATGCATTTGGCCTGTGACCAGGCAGTTCGCCCAACCCCCTGCAGGTGGACACTCCACGGCATATGCACAGTGAAGAGTTAGCCGCAGGGCTTGACTTGCAGCCAAGACGTGCACCCAACCTACTGTGGGCAGCCACCCTCTCCTTCTAATGGCTTTTGGCCTGTATGGTGTGGGCTTTGCCGCAGGGCCTGGCCCAAACCTTATGGTCAGCCACCCCACCTTTGGTGGTGCATACCATGTATTAGCCAGTGGACCAGCCCACCACAGACTCTCACAACCCCTCATGTTTTTTTATTGTTTTCCAATCCCACTGGCGTCAGCAGAGCCTCTGACCTTGTGTGGGACTCCAACAGAAATAGGGGAGTCCTGCTGGTCCCCACGGGAGTCCTGCAGGATCACACAAACCCAAAATTGTCTTTTCTATATTTGGTGCTGGGTGGCACCCTTTGGGACCTGCCACAATGTCCAGGGGATCATGGTACCCCTATCCTGCCCCCTGATAGCTGATGTGCTTGAACATTTTCAGGGCATGGAGACTGAGTTCCTGTGCTCTGAAATAGTGGCTGCATCATTTCTCCTCATGTTGCAGCTAGCTAATCATAGCTCAAGCTCTTGGGGGAATGAGATTACTGATGAGGAAACAAAGCCTTCTCGGGCAATTGGATAGCTATATTATTTAAAGTTGTGTGTTCAGGGGACTCTCACCCAGCTGTCCAGATATACATACATTTTGAACCTTAATTTATCTAAAACTACTCAACCAATTTACATCAAAATGACAAGAAGCAACCTTTCTGGGTAAAGATCTAGCTTTCTACCCAATTTGGTGTTCAGTGTTTGGGCTATAGCATTGCTCAAAAATCACAATGGAAAGTGCATGAGAAAGCTGCATTTTGGGACCCCTTTTTTCTTGGCCTCTGCTTGACAGATTACTTCAAATTTTCCAAAATGGAGACGAGTTGACTGAGCTTTATTTTGGAAATTTTCGAGAAACTGTCTATGATAACTAGGTCCTATTTATAACTACACAGTGGTGTGTGTATATATATATATATATATATATATATATATATATATATATATATATATATATATATATTTATTTTTTCACTTAAAAAACGCTTAAAGGGTTGCATAATTGGGTGAAAATGTCAGTTAAAAAGTTAAAACATACAATTTTAAACTAACAAACCACTGAAATTCCCCAGTTATAGTTATCTCAAGTAACTGTAACTTGTTCCAAAGACGTTTTAAGGCATGGGCAACTCCCCAATGTTTTAGAGGGTCTGATAAAAACAAGCTCTGTTCTGCCCTGATGACCTTGAATAATTCTTAAACAGATTGTTTTAATTACTGTTTTCTTTACATTTATTTTATTGTAGGTGATGTATGTGTCACAGACATTTTGCAGATAATTGTTTGGTTTTACACAGCATGCAACAGTCATAAATATTTTAATTTGAGATCAAAACAGGATCTCACATATAAGAAATGAGTGGGCTTTTAAAAGATGTTTTCAATAATATTAGTGAGTTGCTGCTGTATTATAATATTGAAAACCCACATCACTATCCATTAAATATTAGAAGTAAACACATTTACAATTTGCACCAGTGTGTCAGCGACCTCCTCAAGGAGGGCATGAAAATGCTGAATTTAGATAATAAATTCAAACCTGTTCCCAAGAGGGCCCAAATTACATTTGGCCCAAGGCCACAAAAATCCTTAAGATGCCCCTGACTCATTCTTTAATGTGACTATAACTCGTGCCCCCACATGCTTCTCATCAATGATGTCATTTCAAATGTTGCAGTAGTGTCTTCAATGATGTCATATAACATGCCATGAGTGATGTGTGTGGTTATTAGCAGTAGATGGCTGGGGCACGAGTTACACTTACTTCAGGGTACAAGTTATAGTTAATTGAAGTAACAATAACTGGTGAATTTCTGTGCTTTTGTTAATTAAAAATTGTATGTTTTAATTGCCATTTTCTTCTAAGTATAATGTCCCTTTAACCTTTGATTTTTTCAGTGAATTTTCTAGTTTTTATTTAATATACAGTAACATTTTATTACAATATCTAATGCCAACCCCACTCCACATATAGCCTTTGGCCATGCACAGTATGGGGTTGGTCGCAAGGTCTGGTCTGTGGCCAGGCCCTGCACCCAACCCCTTACAAGCACCCTACCTCCTGCAGCACATTCCCTTCTGGAATGCTCAGAATGTGGTTGGCTTTGCAGTTTCTGGTCCCTCTCAGCCAGACTTACTGACTTTGCCAAAGAGTCACAACACCAAAATATAAAAAGTGAGCCTATTTTTGTACAAAGATGATATATCTGCTTTATATATATTGATATGTTCACCCCATGATAAAGCCTATCAAGGGATGAGCATATCAATATATATATAAATCAGATCTATCATCTTTTTACAAAAAACACCAATATTTTTTATCAAATGTATATTTTAATAGTTCACACAATGCAACATTTTATAATAGTGACTATTATATAAAAAAAGTTTGAAGAAGTTTTAATAAAAAAAAAAATCAAAGTGTCTGTGAGTCTTTCATATAAGAGTTTGATGATTGCGTTTTGCGGGCTGAAGTATGTTAAAAGGAAGACTCACAGCAAGTTTTTTTTCCTTTTTAAATGAAACCAACATGGCTCTGAGCCTTCCTTTCAACATTTTTTAGACTACAAAACATAATCATAAAAACAAATGCAAGAGGGCTTTGCATTCCAGCTGAGGGGCATTAAGCTCCACCTAAGAGTGTTTTTGAAAAATATGGTCAGTTGTCCTGGGGTCATGGATTTATCGAACCAGGAGACTTAGGGGGTCATTCTAACTCCCGCCGGCCGCGGTAACCGCGGTGCCGGCGGGAGCCGCCAGAATACCGCTGCGCGGTTAGAAGACCGCCGCGGTTATTCTGTGTTTCCCGCTGGGCGGGCGGGCGACCGCCAGAAGGCCGCCCGCCCGCCCAGCGGGAAACCCCTTTCCACGAGGATGCCGGCTCCGAATGGAGCCGGCGGAGTGGAAAGGGTGCGACGGGTGCAGTTGCACCCGTCGCGAATTTCAGTGTCTGCTATGCAGACACTGAAATTCTAAGTGGGGCCCTGTTACGGGGGCCCCTGCAGTGCCCATGCCGTTGGCATGGGCACTGCAGGGGCCCCCAGGGGCCCCACGACACCCCATACCGCCATCCTGTTCCTGGCGGCCAAAGCCGCCAGGAACAGGATGGCGGTATGGGGGTCGGAATCCCCATGCGCCGCCATGGAGGATTCCCCAGGGCAGCGGAAAACCGGCAGTACACCGCCGGTTTTCCGTTTCTGACCGCGGGTCAGAATGCCCTTGGGAGCACCGCCAGCCTGTTGGCGGTGCTCCCGCGGTCCCCGGCCCTGGCGGTCCATGACCGCCAGGGTCGGAATGACCGCCTTACTGTTTTTACATTGCTGGAGAGCTACTGCACTCTCTATAGCTCCCCTACAATGTTTAAAGAAAAATCTTTTTAGTGCTTCCTTCTAGGGACATCACCAAGCTGCATGAAAAAGTGTAAAGAGTCCTAGCAGGACATTATGGGGCGCTCCTTTAATGAACTCTGAATAATGAATAAGCTACTCTATTATTCACTTTTTCTAAAATACTTTGATTGTCATCCTGGTGCCCCCCCGGGACACCCAGATTTTAGATTTTGTTTGATTACAGTGGGGGGGGCATGGTCCCAGCTGGCTCCCCAGTCAGCACCAATAAGGGGTACAGGTGGGAGCCGGCATTTTCTTTTATGTGGGTGCCCCAGTGCCCACTGGCATCACCCATAGCTCAACTTTATGGGGGAGCTGCAGGGTGGGAGTCCCAGGGTCCCCACAGCCTCAGTCAGCTTCCCTGGTGGGAGCTGACCCTTTTTAACATTCTGCTGGGACCATTGGGGGGGAAGCAGGAGGAGCCCCATGGTCCCAACTAGTTTCCCAGACAGCACCAATTGTGTACAGGCTGGATCCTGCACCTTTCTTTTGCTCCCATCTGGGTGGGAGCATCATTTCTTTAATGGCCTCTGTAGGTGGGAGCAAACTTCTGTTCCCTGCCCGAGAGAGTTCAGGAAGGCTATACCTGCACTCTTCTGGGCAGGGAACAACAGTGTGTAAGGGGTAAGCTCCTTGTGACACTGTAAAGTTTCAGTTTTTGGTGGATGGGGTCCCCAGAGCTGATATTGGCTCAGGGAGGGGGGCCCTTGGCCTTCATGACCTTTTAAAATAAATTCAGCACTGGGGTATGGAGCTCCAGGGGACTGAACATGCTCGGGGAGGAGGACAATTTGCCCCCCCATGCCAATACGATGACTTGTGCCAACCCACTGGGCCCTGGCTCACCCAGAGGGGGTGGGGTTAATTTTTGTTAAATGCGTGGGTACCCTATATCAGTTTTTATATTCTTTTTCTAGGACTCATTGCTGAGTCCCGAGTCCCAACATGCCTGTCACAACATCTTTGCTGATCCACTGCGGCATGAAGTATACCATTTTTTTTCAGACCTAAAAATAATGGATGTATTCACACAAAATCACAGTAAGGCAGGCTTTTCTGTGTCTCTATATTGTGGAGTTTGGTTAGATTGATTAAATACTAGAAGTTCCTAAATTGTTGCCTTCACCAAGCCCCAAGATTACACAGTGGGGAAAAAGCAAATGAAAAGGAATATCCCAAAAAAAAGTGATTTGCAAATTAAACTAAAGAAACACCTTGGTGATCAAAAGAGTCTGTGTTCCACCTGGTCAGTTTCCTTTTTTGACGCTCGCCCGCCTTCCCCAGCCCTGTACCCAGCCGCACATCTGCGTGAGCCACACTTCTCCCGGAGAGCACCTGAAGCAATCAGCATGCAGGTGGGGTTACTACTAAAAGTAGCAAGAAAGCCCCAAAAATAAACTAGACTGCATATGTACAGATTCAGATTTACTACAGGTACTGAATGACCCATTAATAGTCACATGCTAATGGAAATCTACAAATAAATGCATAATGCATAGAATACACCTAAACCTACATAAACGTTCTTTGCATGCTCTCTGGCTCATAAAATAAAAGTGTGCCCAATAATCCAAACAAAAACCATTGCCCTTATGTACTCCTGTGCAACAAAACGGAAAAGTGACCTGGCACTAGGCTACACAAACTAGTATATGGAGAACATGATAAATGGCCATTAGGAAAAAATCATCTTAATTTTTGTAACAACAATTCACTTTGGGCTTCATATGTAGCACAATCCTAGTAAAAGTAGCTAAAAAGCCAAAAACAATTGTTAAAGGAACATCTAAGAGACACATTTATGGTCACATAATTATATGAACAAATAAACAAAATACACAACAAATACAATAGATAAATAGAAAGAAATCATAATAAATCTGATTGTTATTCTGTAGTTATAGTTAGCGTTATAGTTACCATTCCTAAAGATAGAAATCAGTTGGATATTAGCTTCCTAATAACTTTCCACCCATTTGATAAATCACCACAAGCTTTCCATACTGATGGCATTTCCACATTTTGAGATGATGTAAATTTTTGTGATATTTCGGTAAGGGGTTGCAAAGATAAAAGGGAGTCCCAAAATGCATTTTTGCACCAATGCATTTTCCATAGACAATTGTATTTGACATAGTGCTAAAATGGTGAATGGATGTACATGAAATTTGGCAGGATTGTACATTATGGTGCAGATGAACGAGTTACTTACCTTCGGTAACGACTTTTCTGGTGGATACATTAGCTACCTGTGGATTCCTCACCTAATGAGGAATCCCATGGCGCCAGCATTCGACGGAAATCTTCTTTCTAGCTTCTGCACGTCGACGAGGATGTCACATTAGCCACGCGACGCCGTCTGACGTCATACCAACATTTTTTACGTGCATGAGAACAATAACCCAATGCAATGAAAGAGCAAGGCAACATCCCATAACATTGTAAATCACACAACATTGCAATAAAATGGCTATAGATTTAATATAACTCTCTTTTTTTTTTTTTTTTTTAAACAATCAAATATATACTAATTATGTATATACACAAAGATATATATATATATATATATATATATATATATATATATACATAAATATCCATATATACAAAATCTATTGCAGTCTTGAAGACCAATAGGAGCGCACTCAAGGATTACTTGGTAAGACCAAAAAGGCAACGGGGAGGCGGGTGGGACCGTGAGGAATCCACAGGTAGCTAATGTATCCACCAGAAAAGTCGTTACCGGAGGTAAGTAACTCGTTCTTCTGATGGATACAACTACCTGTGGATTCCTCACCTAATGAATAGAGTCCCAAAGCAGTACCACGCCCGGTGGTGGGTGCCTAAATGGTCAAACCAAGAAATCCTGCAGCACTGACCGTGCAAAATGGCCGTCCCTTCTGACCTCAGAGTCCAAACAGTAATGCTTCGTAAAAGTGTGAAGGGACGACCAAGTTGCGGCCTTGCAGATGTCGACCACAGGAACACCTCTGGCCAAGGCCGAAGTGGCCGACTTAGCTCTGGTGGAATGAGCTCTAATGCCATCAGGAGGATCCTTCTTTGCTAAAGAGTAACAGATTTTAATGCAAAGAACAAACCACCTGGAGAGTGTTCTCTTGTGGACTGCCTTTCCTCTCCTCTTGCCCACGTATCCGATGAACAGCTGATCCTCCAGCCTGAAGTCCTTTGTTCTATCAATGTAGAAGCTTAACGCCCTCTTTGGGTCCAAGCGATGTAGTCTCTCTTCCTCCTTTGAAGGATGAGGCGGAGGATAGAACGTGGACAAATTAATTGTCTGGGCCAAATGGAAGGGTGAAACAACCTTCGGGAGGAAAGCAGCCTTGGTCCTCAACACCACCTTATCCCCATAAAAGTTTGTATAAGGGGTTTTACCGATAAGGCCTGCAACTCACTCACTCTCCTTGCAGATGCTATAGCCACCAAGAAGACTGTCTTAATAACTAAATACCTTAAGGGGCAAGAATGCATAGGTTCAAAAGGGGACCCCATAAGGAAAGTCAGGACCAAGGACAAATCCCATTGAGGCATAACGAATGGTTTTGGAGGATATTTATTTAGAAGACCTTTCAAGAATCTGAGAACAATAGGGGATTTAAATAACGATGGTTGGTCTGGAAGACAAATGAAGGCTGACAAGGCAGACAAATACCCTTTAATGGTAGCCACTGCACAACCTTTCTGAGCTAGAGACAGAGCAAAAGACAAAACATCTGACAGATGAGCATGTAAGGGATCAATCTGTCTCTCTCCACACCACATAACAAATTTAGACCACCTATTAGCGTAGATAGATTTAGTGGAGTGTCGCCTGGCCGCTAATATAACATCCACTACATCAGGCGGGAGAGAGAAGGAACTCAGGTTGCCCCGCTCAATCTCCAGGCATGTAGGTGCAGACTCTGGAGGTTGGGGTGTAAAACCTGCCCGTGCGACTGCGAGAGGAGGTCTGCCCTGAGAGGGAGACGGAGCGGAGGGCACAGTGAGAGTTGGAGAAGGTCGGAGTACCACACCCTCCTTGGCCAATCCGGAGCTATTAAGATGACTTGGGCCCGGTCTTGGCGAATTTTCCTCAACACCCGAGGAATCAAGGGTATGGGGGGAAACGCGTAAAGGAACTGGCCGCACCAGGTTATCTGAAACGCGCCCCCCAATGCTCCCTGCATCGGATACTGGAGGCTGCAGAATAACGGACAATGCGCGTTCTCCAGAGTGGCAAACAAATCTATCCGAGGAAACCCCCACATCTGGAAGATTAAACGGACTTGATCTGGATGGAGACGCCACTCGTGGTCGGCCGAGAAATGGCGACTGAGACTGTCCGCACGTACATTTAAGACCCCGGCCAGATGATTTGCTACCAAGCAAATCTGATGGTCCTTTGCCCAGGACCATAGTCGAAGAGCTTCTCTGCAGAGAAGGTACGACCCTACTTCTCCCTGTTTGTTTATGTACCACATCGCGGTAGTATTGTCCGTCAGGACCTGTACCGACTGACCACGAAGGGAAGGGAGGAAGGCCTTGAGAGCCTGACGTACAGCCCGCAACTCCAACAGATTGATATGAAAAATCTGTTCCTCTGGAGACCAAAGCCCTTTGATCTCCAGATCCCCCAGATGAGCCCTCCACCCTAGAGTGGAAGCATCCGTTATGACCGTGGTCACTGGTGGTGACTGCGTGAACGGCTTTCCTTGTGAAAGATTGTTGCCCGCAATCCACCACTTCAAATCCACAGCAGCATCTCCGGAGATCTTGACAGCACCTTCTAGATCTCCTTTGTGTTGAGACCACTGCCTTCGGAGGCACCACTGAAGAGCCCTCATATGCCAGCGAGCATGCGTGACCAACAGTATGAAGGAGGCAAACAGACCGAGCAGACGAAGGACCTTGAGGACTGGAACTACCGCTCCATTTCGAAACATTGGAACCAACTCCTGAATATCTTGAATCCGCTGAGGCGGAGGAAAGGCTCGATTCAATGTTGTATCCAGTACTGCCCCTATGAACAGGAGGCACTGAGAGGGCTCCAGGTGAGATTTGGGCACGTTCACCGAAAAGCCCAGGTCGAACAACAACTGGGTTGTTGACTGCAGATGATGCGACACAAGCTCCGGAGACTTGGCTTTGATCAACCAGTCGTCCAAGTAAGGGAATACTGCTATCCCCTTCCTTCTGAGCTCTGCCGCAACCACTGACATCACCTTCGTGAAGACTCGAGGTGCTGAAGTAAGACCAAACGGGAGGACCGCAAACTGATAGTGCTGCGACCCTACCACAAACCGGAGATACTTCCTGTGCGACTTGAGTATCGGGATATGAAAATAAGCATCCTGCAAGTCGACAGACGCCATCCAATCTTCTTTGTTCAACGCCAAAAGCACCTGAGCTAGGGTTAGCATCTTGAACTTTTCCTGTTTGAGGAAACAATTCAAGATCCTCAGATCCAGGATTGGTCTCAACCGACCATCCTTCTTGGGAATCAGGAAGTACCTTGAGTAACAACCTCGACCCCTTTCCTGCTCTGGGACTAACTCCACCGCGCCCTTTGAAAGGAGGACTTGAACCTCCTGTTCTAACAATAGGAGGTGTTCTTCTGAACAATAAGATGGGCGGGGCGGGATGGGGGGCGGAAACTCCCGAAAGGGAAGGGTGTAGCCTTTTCCCACAATACTGATAACCTAAGTGTCCGATGTAATAGTCTCCCACTTGTGGAGAAAATGCCGTAACCTCCCCCCTACAGGAGAGGAGTGAGTGGGAAATGGTGGAAGCCTAAGGCTGCTTTCCCTGCTGCACCCTTCGAGAGGACGAGGAAGAGGCAGAGTGCTGCTGAGAGGCTCCTCTGGTGCGGGCCCTACCCCTCCCTCTAAATGATCTATAGGGGAGGGAAGAGGTGGGTTGCTGGAATCTCCCCCGAAAGGAAGAGGAGGAAGAGCCACGCCCAAATCCACGAAACCTCCTGAAAAATCTGGAGGAGGCAGAAGAAGAAGGGGCTTGCAGCCCTAATGATTTGGCTGTGGCCCTGCTTTCTTTAAATCTCTCCAAGGCCGAATCTGCTTTGGCTCCAAACAGTTTGTCCCCATCAAACGGGAGGTCCAACAGGGTCGACTGCACTTCCGCAGAAAACCCTGAGTTACGGAGCCAGGCCTGCCTCCTTGCCATCACAGCCGTGCCCATTGCCCTAGCCACCGAGTCGGTCGTGTCCAGCCCAGACTGGATAATCTGGGTTGCGGCAGCCTGGGCATCCGAGACAACATTCAAGAGTCCCTGGGGAAGCTCCGTAAATGAAGATGAAATATCGTCCATGAGAGCATGGATGTATCTCCCCAGAATGCAAGTCGCGTTGATGGCCTTCAACGCCAAACTACAAGAGGAAAATATCTTCTTGGATTGTGCATCCAGCTTTTTAGAGTCTCTGTCTCCTGGTACCGTCGGGAAAGATCCAGGCGCTGATCTAGAGGAACAGGAGGCTTGCACCACCAAGCTCTCCGGCATAGGGTGTCTAGACAGAAAGCCAGGGTCAGATGGTGCAGCTCGATATCTCCTGGCCACAGCCCTATGAACAGCCGAGGAAGATACTGGCTTCTTCCACACCTCTAACACCGGATCAAGCAAAGCCTCATTAAATGGCAAGAGAGGCTCCGCTGCAGCAGAGGCCGGATGCAGTACCTCAGTCAGTAAATTCTGCTTTGCCTCTGCCACCGGCAAAGGCAGGTCCAGAAAGTTAGCCGCCTTCCTCACCACAGCGTGAAAGGTAGCAGCCTCCTCCGTATATTCCCCTTGAGATGAAAGGTCCCACTCAGGGGAAGTATCCAGCCCACTGGCTGTATCCAGACCATGCAGTCCATCACCAGAGTCCTCAACCTCTCCTTCCTCCAAGACTCGTTGGTATTCCTGCTCTTCCAAAAGACGGAGAGCACGCCTCCTCGAATGTAGTCTTTCCTCGATACGCGGAGTCGACATGGCCTCTGCCGAAGTCGAAGATCGGCGCCGATCTCCAGAACCATCCGACGCCGCGTCCAGCGCCACAGGCAGCTTCGGCGCCGAGGAAGGAGCCGGACGAAGAAATCTTGGAGTCTCCGATGGACCCGCCGGAGTCACAGAACGAAATCCTGATGTTGACGGGATGGAAACCTACGGGGCCAAAACCTCTGGAGCCACCGGAGCAGCCACCGGTGCCGACACCGGCGCCGAGCCCACATTCCCTAAAGGGAGAAAGGGCATAAAGGGTGCCGGCCGTAGAGGTGCAGGATCACCCAATGAAAAGGCCAAGGGCCCCGAAGGACCAGCCGGAGCACCTCCTGGAGCCATCTGTTGAAAGATGGTATACATCGCATTCAGAAATGCGGTATTATCGGCTCCAGGGGCGGGAAAAGCTGGATACTGGGGTGCCTGGACCGAAGGCGACCCCGACGCCAGACTCGACGTCCACGACGCCGGAGACATCACAAGAGGCTGCATCACCTCAACCACAGACGCCTGTCCAGGCGAAGTCGGTGACGTCGGAGAGGGCAACGGCGTCGATGGATGTGGCGTGACCGTGGGACTGACCTCCCAAGTCTTCTGACGCCGAGCCGAAGGCGACCTCGAACGAGACTCCTTGCTGGAATGACGCCGTGAATCCCTACGGCGCCGGGAGTCTCGATGACGCCGATGAGACCTTGGCGAAGAAGACTTCTTATGATGTTTCTTCTCCTTTCTCTTCGACTTCGCCATGAATAGTTTAGCCTCACGTTCTTTCAGGGCCTTCGGATTCATGTGCTGACATGAATCACAAGTTGCGACGTCGTGGTCAGAGCTTAAACACCATAGACAGTCGGAGTGAGGATCAGTAACGGACATCTTGCCGCCACACTCTCGACAGGGCTTGAAACCTGACTTCCTCTGAGACATTATTACCGCAGAGAAAATCCACACAGCAGAAAATACACTGTAACTATGAAAGTAACAGTAGCTCCCTCGAAGATAACCGTTTCGAATGCACGGAAAAAAGTGAACTGACGTCGGCGAGGACCTCTTATTGCCTGTATGACGTCAGACGGCGTCGCGTGGGCTAATGTGACGTCCTCGTCGACGTGCAGAAGCTAGGAAGAAGATTTCCGTCGAATGCTGGCGCCATGGGAGTATTCATTAGGTGAGGAATCCACAGGTAGTTGTATCCATCAGAAAATGCTTTTTGGTACTGCAGTTGAGTAGGTTAACCATTTTTAAGTGATAAGGCATTTACTCACAGTGATATTTGTTAGTGCGGTTCTTTTGCAGAATTTCACAAAATTTTGTGAAACTATTGTGGTACATGGCTGTAAACTTATTGAAAAGTATATTTAAAAAAATGAATTTCCCTACCTATTACCACTTGAATAAAGTAGTAATAGGTAGGGACCTACTTGCCTATATCTAAGGCCCTACCACTGTCCACAGCCACATTGTAGTGAAAACAATATGGCTGCCTTTTCATTCTCTAAAAACAGCCATTACCCATTTACAGACTAATTTGTCATTAGCATATACCATTGCATACTGTAAAATAATTTTGGTATACCATGGCCCAAACTATAACTAAGACCTAGCTGTATTATTGGATTGTGGTACCCTTGCGTCACTCACGGTTTTGCATGGGCCATGCAATATTTAAGTCAGATTTACAAAGGAATGCGAAACCGTCATGCATGGTTGGTACATTTGGAGAAATGCAAGACAGGGCAAATCACTGTTTTGCGTTACTCTGCACACCATAATCTAAATTGTTGCTAAGTTTCAAATACATCCAAATGCCACTCCACTATAGCTATTCTACGATAGGCTATTCCACTCTACGCCACTCCACTCTACGTTATTACACTGTATGCAACACCATTGTGTGCCACTCCAGGCTACGTCACTCCACTGTACGCCACTCCAGTGGACGCTACTCCACGATGTGTTATTTTACTCCATGCCGTTCTACTGTATGCCACTCCACTCTAAAAAACTCCACTGTACACTATTTCGCGGTATGCCACTTCACAGTATGCTACTTCCCTCTACGCTGCTCCAATGTATGGCACTCAAGTCTACGCCACTTCATTTTACACTATTCGATTGGACTCCGCTCCAATGTATGCTATTACACTCTACCCAACGCCACTGTACAGCACTCCAGTCTACACTACTCCATTACATATCACTGCAGTATATGCTACTCCACTATACATTATTCCTCTCTATGTCACTCTACTGTTCAACACTCTGCTCTACGCCACTTAACTCTATGCTATTACACTGTACACAACTGCACTCTATGCCAGTCCACTTTATGATATTACACTGTATGCAACTCCACTTTCCGCCTCTTCAGTGTACGCCATTTCACTGTTTGCCACTTCGCTATAAGCTGCTCCACTATCTACTATTCAACTCTACACCATGCCACTCCACTATATGCTGTTCCACTGTATGCCACTACACTGTATGTTACTTCACTCTACACCACTTCAGTGTCTACCACTCAACTCTACCCTACTCCATTTTGCACTAATATATTGAATGCTACTCCACTCCACTCCACACCACTCTACTGTATGCTATTCCACTCTACCCCATTCCAGTGTACCCCACTCCAATCTACACCACTTCACTATATGCTACTCCATTATACTCTATGCCAGCCTATGCCACACTACTGTACACCACTCCACTCTAGGCTGTTCTACTGTATGCCACTCCATTACATGCTACTCCACTCTACTCCACTGTATACCAATCCACTCTATCCCATTCCATTGGATGCCACTCCACCCTACGCCATTCCACTATATGCTATTTCACTGTACCCCACTCCACTGTAGTCTACTCTAGTCTATACCACTCCATGCCACTACACTCTATGCTATTCCACTCTATGCTATTCTACGCCACTCCACTGTACACCATTCTACGCTACTCCACTGTACGCCACTCCACTGTACGCTATTACAATATATCTAACTTCACTCTTTGCCTCTCTTTTGCATGGTATTCCACTCTGCCTATTTCCACTGTATGCCACTCAACTGCATGTTATTACAATCTACCCTACCCCATAATACACCACTCCAGTCTAAACCACTTCACTGAATGCAACTCCAGACTAAGTTACTTTATTATACTCTATTTCACTTTATGCCACTCCACTGTACTCTCCTCTACTCCATCTAACTCTAGTCTACAAAACTCTACTACACTCTGTGCCACTCTATAAGACTCAACTCCACTCTATCCCCATACACTCCACTGTACACATTTGCACTCAACTCTATGCCCATACACTCTATTGTACAATAATCCACTCTACAACAGTTTCCCACTCTGTACAACACAGCACTCCACTTTACCGTATGAGATGCCACTTCAATCTATAACAGTTTCCACAACTCCACATCATGCTACTTCAATATATGCCACCCCACACTACGCTAATCCACTGTACTCTAGTCCACTCTATGCCACTCCACTGTACACCACTCCACTCTACGTTATTCCACTCCATTCTTCTACACGAAATTATAGTTTCCACTGTATGCTACTCCACTTTATGGTAATTTACTCCACGCCACTACAGGGTACACCATTTCACACTACACTGCTATGTTGTATAACACTTTCCTCCAATCTATATAACTCTACCGTATAAAAGTCCACGACATTCTACCCCACTCTATTCCCGTACACTCCAATGAACAACACTCTATTCCACTATACAGCACTTCTGAATATGACACAGCACTCCCCTCTACTGTACAAGACCCCACTCCAATTTATAACAGTTCACTACCTATGTTATGAAAGTACACTCTACGCCATTCTACTCTATGACACACCAATACACTCTATTGTACTTTACTCCACACTATGTTACACCACTCCAGGACTCTACTCCACTATATGACACTTTGCCTCTCTCTACGCTACTATACAACAATCCAACTGATTCGGCTCCACTCTTTCACACACTACTGTGCTCTATGCAACTCCACCCTACAACACTAAGCTACAATGTATACAACTCTCCAACACTTTACTCTTATCTATATCCCTTCTCTCCACTGCACAACACTGCACTATACTGTATGCCACTGTACAACACTATATTGCACTCTACAATACTCTAGTCAATTTTATTACACTATACGCAACTCTTTGTATGCCACTGCACCCAAATTATTCCACTCTAAAGACACACTACTCCACTGTACTCCCCTACTCCACTGTACACCACTCCACTCTTGGCTGCTCATTGCCATTGTACTCTATAACACTGTATGCAAATCTACTGTACCACACTCGACAACACTGTACTGTACACCACTCCACTCTACAAAATTCCAACTAGACTGTATAGCACTCTACTGTAGTCTACACCACTTTCCACTACTGTATGACATCCCAATACAATCTAGAGTACATGACACTTTACTCAACTGCATGCTATGCCACTCCACTCTACTGCACTTCATGCCACTATAGTCTGACATGCCACTCCACTCAATGGCATTTTACTCCACTCTATATTACTCCACTCCAGTGTACTCCACTCCACTACACTTTATCCCATTCTAACCTGCTGTACTATACTCCACTTTGCATTACTACTCTGTCTGACGCGCTACTCTATAGTATGCAACTCTACTCTACAAAACGGTACTGCACACTCTGCCACTCTACACCATTCTATGCCCATCCACTCCACACCACTGTATGAGACCCAATTCAACTTCTCTCTATGATACGCCACTCCACTTTATGACACAACACTTCACTCTACAACACTCTCCTCCTCTGTACTCTACGAGATGCCACTTGAGGATACTCCAATCTATGACACTCTACTTCACCCTACTCCACTCTAAAACACTCTATTCCACTCTATAACAGTCTATGACCCGCCATTAAACTGTACACCTCGCTGCTTCAGTCTACAACACTTGACTCCACTCTATGAGGCACCATTCCACTACACTATGTAACACATTACTACACTATAAGAGTACACTACTATATGCTACTCTACTCCATTCGATTCCAATCTAAAATACTCCAGTCTATGACAATATACTTTACAACACTCTCCTCCACTATACTGTACAAAACTCCACATAACAGCTCCCTTCTTGTAATACTGGCCTCTACGATATGAAACACAGTTTTATTAAAAGTTTTAAAAAAAACATTTATATTTTAAGAAAAAAACACTGGTTAAAGCTTAGTTACAGTTTGGAAAACGTATTTCCCATACACAAACCAAGGTTAAACTACACAAACTTTAATAATTTTAACGTTATAGTCATAACTTTAAGTTACAATTTATTCACCACCTTCAAATTATTCTAAGTAGTGGACCTCATTACGCACTCTGGTTAGGGAGCTGAAAGGTTTGGCTGTTTTTTTCATTCAATATATACACACACACCCCTCGGTCCCCTGTGACTCCTCTTGCAGCCAGACCTCACATGAGTGGTGTGTGTTATGAGTAAGGGTGCCCATCATCCATTTGTAGAAGTTCATGCTTTTATTCATCAAAATGTGACCACACATTCAAATTGTTGGTAAATTATTGTTGGTTACCTATACCAAGGTATATATGAATATATGTGTGTATATATGTGTGAGTGTGTGTGTGTGTGTATATATATATATATACATATATATGCATATAATAAAATATTTCCTGAAAACCAATTCACAGAACGTTTTTTCAAAATTGACTTTTATAAGATTATAGCGCCATTTATAATTTTTATATTTATATTGAACCTTGGCATTCTATAGTGATTTGTCTACAATGATTACACACATTCTTTATCTATTTATCCCATACATTATTTTCCCTGTATACATTCTTTATCACTTCACCCTTTTCCCTTCTCACATCATGTCACTAGTTAGAGTTAAAGTGTAAAACAAAGTAGACCAGTGATTGAAAGCATTCCTCCCATCACTCTTTGATGTACCACCCTAAGAGGTAAGGGTATAACAAGATGTGATCCCATGTTCAGTGTGCCACTGGACTGAAGCTACACCTGATTGATGAGCCCCAAGCAGGGCAAAACCTGTCTTGGGTTGTGATGTAATCTATGTCATGTAGAACCATGGTACCTCAATCTTCCAAGTTATGCTTAGTGGTACCATGGTGACAGTAGAATGTGGACAGGTAGTTGCCAGCTGATGGTTGAGAGAACTGGAGATGGGGCTGAATTGTGCAATATATGCTAGTGGAACTAAAGAAGATTTAACCCTGAAACGTGTCTTAAGATCATGTAAGATTTAACCCTGAACAGTGTTGCTTGAAATGGGATCTTTGGTTGGTGGTTGGTTTGCACCCTGTCCAAGTAGGGACCCTCACTCTAGTCAGGATAAGGGAGATAAACAGCTCAGATAACCCCTGGTACCACCTTGGTAGCTTGGCACGAGCAGTCAAGCATATTTCAAAATCAATGTGTAAAGCATTTGCACATGACACACAGTAACACTGTGAAAACACGACAAAAGGACATGACAGCAGTTTTAGAAAAATAGCCAATATTTATCAATATAAAACAAGATGAAATACAATAAAAATCCAACATGCACTAATAGATATATGAATTCTGCAAGATTTACTCAAAAATACAGTTCCTGGAAGTTGATAGCTCCACCAGGGACTATCACAGCGTCGTGATCAACAAAGCTAACAGTTCAGGCCGGCCATGGCATCACGTGCCAGCTAAGGTCGCAGGAAGACCCGCAAACAGTACCTTTGGAATTGCAGGGCGTCGTGATCCTCGCGGTGAGCTCCGGAGATCGGCTCCACTGAGTCGGTTCCGGAGTCGGTGCTGGAGTTGTTGGGCCCTTGAAGTCACATGCATTGCGGCTCAAACACTGGGCTGATGAAGTCAGGAGCGCTGGTGTGGATGGCTTCAGGGCTGCGGTGCGAAGCAGGACAATGCGACGTGCGGTGCACACAGGTCAGAGGGCAGGCAGCTTCTTGGTGGTGGTGTCCAGCGGTGTCGGAGAAACCAGGCTCCGGTCTGAAGTGAGGCAGAGCGACATGCGGTGTCACCAGGTCATGGTACAGGCAGCGGCATCATCGTTGCTGAAGTGCTATCATCAGTAGGCCCAAGCCAGCGGTGCGGGGCCGGATAGGGATTTGTGACCCTCACAAGCGGTATCCACAGGCCATGGTGCAGGCAGGGATGCCTGGTGACGATGCTGGAGTCAATGGTGCTGGCGTTGGTGGACCGGGGCTGCGGTGCGGGAAGGGACGGTGCTTCATGTACCTCACAAGCGATGTCCACAGGCCACGGTGCAAGCAGCGGCACCGGTGTCAGCAGGAGCAGTCTGTTCGGGGATTCCCAGGCTGGGGTGTGAGCAAGGCGTAGCTGGAATGCGCAGCCCACAGGCCGCAGTGCAAGCAGCTGCTTGGTGAAGTCGTCCGATGACGGCATCGGTGAGACCATGGTCGCGGTGCGAAGCGGGGCAGTGCGGCTCATTGCAGCGTAGGCAGGTCACGGTGCAGGCCAGCACCGTTTTTGGAGGCGTCACAGTGGTTTCTCCTCTTGAATAACAGAAAACACACACCTCTCAGTGCTGCAGATTGAGGAAACTGAAATCTTTGGTGTCCCTAAGACTTTTAACAGGTGGCAAGCTCTACTCAAAACCCTTGGAGAACTTTCTCAAGCAGGACACACAGCAAAGTTCACCCTTTGCACTCTTTTAAGGCAGAAGCAGCAACTGCAGGCCAGTCCAGCAAAGCAACACAGCAAAGGGACAGTACTCCTCCTTCAGCTCTTCTCCTTGGCAGAGGTTCCTCTTGATTCCAGAAAGATTCTAAAAGTCTGGGGTTTTGGGTCCAATACTTATACCCCTTTCTGCCTTTGAAGTTGCCAAACTTCAAAGCAAAGTCTCAAGTATTTGCAAGGGTCTTCCTTGTCCAGGCCAGGCCCCAGACACACACCAGGGGGTTGGAGACTGCATTGTGTGAGGGCAGGCACAGTCCTTTCAGGTGTAAGTGACCACTCCTCCCTCCACTTTAGCTTAGATGGCTCATCAGGATATGCAGGCTACACCCCAGCTTCCTTTGTGTCACTGTCTAGAGGAGAGGTGTAAACAACCCAACTGTCAAACTGACCCAGACGAGGAATCCACAAACAGGCAGAGTCATGGAATGATTGAAGCAAGAAAATGCCTACTTTCTAAAAGTGGCATTTTCACACTCACAATCTAAAAACCAACTTCACTAAAAGATGTATTTGTAAATTGTGAGTTCAGAGACCCCAAACTCAATTTTTCTATCTGCCCTCAAAGAGAATTTGATCTTTAAAGTTATTTAAAGGCGGACCCCATGTTAACCTAGGAGGAAGATAGGCCTTGCAACGGTGAAAACCGAATTTGGCAGTATTTCACTGTTAGGACATGAAAACACACCAGTACATGATCTATCTTTGAAATACACTGCACTCTGCCCATGGGACTACTTAGGGCCTACCATAGCGATGCCTTACATGTACCAAAAGGGACTGCATAAGGCAATCAAAACCGAACATATAACATGATGAAGGTAACAACCATGTTCAAAACTACTTACCAGCAAAGAAGAGTAAACATGAAAAAAGGAACTCAACTGCAAACTGAATTAATGGAATCCTTTGAATCTGTTTTATAGTTATGTCCTCAGGAGAAACCCAGTACATGAGAAATATACCTGAGAGTCCACAAAAGTAAGTCTGCATTTTGATAATATTTGTCCATAAAGTGCACAAACTATTCAGGCTGACATCCAACTGAATACCTTAAAACTTTGGGACAGCAACGGAAGAACTTACTTCCAGGTAAACTCTCATCACCATATGTCACGTTCATTTGATCATTTGAGTGCATTACAAAAACAGCAAATAAAAAATAAAAATGTTCAGTTAAACTCTCGAGTGCTTGAAGTACAGCAAAGACAATGTGCATAACTGAATACTTTCAAATACGCCCTGCCACCGGCCCTTGCCTCTTTTCACCTCACAGCCAACACTTCACATGGCCTTTGAGATCTTAGACTTACGGACTTTTCTGTACTGGGACCCAAACACAACTTCCCAATGCATCACGATCGGTGTTCCCATTTCTACTAACTTTTTCCCCCTATTTCTTTGCTAGAAAACTTAATGTGCATTTCTTCTCATAAAGATTTGTCCTTGTTTTACTACTTACGTTTGCATGTTACCATTCAGGAGCTGGTTGATAATGCATGTAACCCTAACTGGGCACACACAACCTTTTAATACAATGCTTAAGATGCATCTGAGTTTGGTTTAGAGAAAGTCAAGTACAGAAACTCATACCAACCTGATGGCTGACCACGGCCTGAAATGAACTCAAATTCCCTTCTCACTTCTGGTGTTCTTTCAACTAACTCCTGTGCCCCACACTCTATATACTACACGTCAGTGCTTGATAGACTGAGATTTCCAGTGCTGTACAAAGGGGTCTGTTTATGTGTTCAATATACGGAATACAACATATATTAAACTCACAAATGCCTAAGGCAATCTTTAAGTATGCTCTGCCTTGATATAATAAAGTGTTTGATTATGTATTCTACATTTTCTATCTTTTCCATATGGATCACCTCCAGTGTTTCACTGTGTATAAATACTTTTGTAAGAGAATCCTACTGAATCCTAAAAAATACTTTCAGGCTCTGTTTAGCCTTCATCAAAAAGCCATAAGTAGGTTGTATGTCACTTATTGCCCATTTGTATGTTTCATTGTTTCTGTTTCTTCAAATGTTTCGTTGTCAGTTTCTGAAAAAATGCTCTTGGAATGGAGTAGATTATTACTTGAACAGGTTGGTTAATGGTAAACGTCGGAGGTAAGAAGTGTCTATGACTTCAAAGGTTTATGAAATATATTATCTTGGCATTTGATTTTCTGTTAGCTCATGAAAAGCATATTTCACTCTGATTTTAATTTGTTCCTCACATAAACAGACTCTGATGTTTTATTCAACCAACCATACCTAGTATGTTTGGAAGCGGTCACGGATCATAATCAACGTAACAGAGGCTTAGCTCTCAGAGAATGTGTGTGAGGAAGTCCTTCGGCTACCTGCCCTGCAAAAAGCCTTAGGGAACATAAATAAACTCGAAGAAAACTTGTTCTAGGCATAAAATGGCAGAGTGCTAGCAATTAAACTGCTGACATTGAGCTCAATGAATGGATCAGCCAAAAGGCCCTTGGCTTCCATAAGAGGGAGATACCCCATTTGCCTAATCTCCCGTACTCTTTTGTCACAGTTTTACTCATTAAGACCGGACTAGAACATAACATTTAACCAAAGCTCCAGCTCCTTTGAAACCTCACTGGTGACAACATTCTTAACAGCTGTCTCTGCTAGAACAGGCACAGCTCTAACTGTCCGCTATCCACACAGGTTAGCAACACCTTAGCTCATTGCTCGGCTGAACCCAGCACAGGAGCAGCAAGTGTGCAAGACTGTGAGGCTTTGCACCGACAGGTCCCTATACTTCATAGGGAGAAGCAGCACCACAAGCGTGCAGGGAACCGTGAAACACAAGGGTGGGTGGACAGGGAAAGAGTGTAGAAACGTAGCAAAGAACACCGAAAGGGTGCTCTCTGAGTTTTCTGCTGTAATTCAAGGCAAACACTGTCTTTTGCTTAGTGGCCATGCACACGTTGAGACATCCACACAGACACACATAACCTACTCACCACCCAATTGTAAGCAAGCACTGGCAAAGCCAATAGGTCTGGCATCGGCCACCAGTCTTTTAGCAATTCTTGTTTTGTTTTGTCACGGTTTTTGCAGCACTTTAATGCTCAGGATGCTGTTGACCCCTCATTAAAAGTAAAAACAAAAAGAAATGGCTAAAGGCAAAAATGTTTGTTTGGTCTCAGAAAGTACACATTGCCATAGTACTCTCTGCCACTAAAGGGAACTACTTAAAACGGATTTGTTCCTTGTGAAAGGGCATCATGCTGCAACTAATAGTGAAGTCAGTCAATGGCTGAAGTGGGCTGACACATTGCATCTTGATGCATGCTGGTAGTGGAAGTAATATGTGAATGACACAATCACAGACTGACTGATGAATTCTGGCTGAACCCTTCCCTCCCTGCATCAGTAACTATGTTAGACATCATTTTAGTAAAATAAAAAGGTCTTGGCTAACAAGGACTGAAAAAAATTAATCAATCTGCCATTGGCTGCCAGCGTCTTGAGAAAGAAGTTAAGGAAGAGAAAAAAGAAGGGAAGAAAGAAAGAAATTAAGCAAGAAAGTAACACAGGCAAAAGGAAGAAAGAAAGGCAAAACATGAAGGAAGGAATAAAGGCAGGCAAAAAGGAAGGAAGGCAAAAAATGAAGGATGAAAGAAGGAAAGAAAAATAAATCAGGAAAACAAGAAAGAAGGAAAGAACAAGGAAAGAAGAGATAGAAAGAGGGAAAGAAAATGGAAAGAAGAAAAAAAATAAACAAGGAAAGAAAAAGGAAATAAGGAAAGAGAAAGAACAAATGAAGGCAGAAATGAAGGAAAGGAAGAAGAAAATACATAAGGAAAGAAAGAAAGAAAGAAAGAAGCAAAGAAAGAAAAGAAAGAAAGAAAGAAAAGAAAGAAAGAAAGAAAGAAAGAAAGAAAGAAAGAAAGAAAGAAAGAAAGAAAGAAAGAAAGAATGAAAAAAGAAAGGAAAGAAGGCAAGAAGACTGAACTAAAGAGAATGAAAGAAGGCAAAAAAGCAAGAAGGAGGGAAAGAAGAAAAGGAAGGAGGAAGAATTAAAGAAAAAAGGAAGAAGGCAAAAAAGAAAAAATGAAAGAAATAAGGAAGTGAAGAAAAAATGAAAGGAAAAGGACAGTAGGAAAAAATAAAGAAAGAAGGAATGGAGGACACACCCAAACAAGAAAGGAAAGAAAAGAAAAGAAAGAAGGCAAAAAAGACATGGAAATTAGCACAAAAAAATGGCAAAAAGTAAAAAAGAAGGAAAGAGAAAAGGAAAGAAGGCAAGAAAAGAAACAATAAAAGAAAGAAAAAAGAAAAAAGGAAATAACGCAAAAAAGAAGGAAATAAAGATGGTTGGCAGGAAAAAGAAAGAAAGAAAGAAAGAAAGAAAGAAGAAAGAAGGAAAGAAAGAGGGCAAAAAGAAAGAAGGCAGAAAGAGATGCAAAGCAACAATTCAAAATGAGAGAATGGAAATAAGTTAAAGCAAAAAGAAGGAAAGTAATACACCCAAATGTAAAGAAAGAAGGCAAAAATGAAAGAAGGAATGCAGAAGGAAATAAAGAAAGGAATAAAGGAGAAAAGAAAAAGGAAAGAAGGAAAAAGAAAGAAGTAAAGAAAAGAACGAAAAATGGCAAAAGGAAATAAGAAAGGAAAGAAGGAAATAAAGTAGGAAGGAAAGTAGAAGGATAGAATTAAAGAAGGAAAATCAAAATGAAAATGAGGCGAAAAAAGAAATAAGGAAATAAGTAATAAAAGTGAAAAAATAAAATTAAGAAGCAAAGGAAGAACATGGAAAGTGAAAAGGAAAGAGGGTTCACAGTATAAAATATTTGATAATAAACAGAAATTACACCACAACTATGTTTAAATAAAAGTATTTGAAGTGCGATAAATCAAGTATTTTTCTGGGCAAAGTTTATTTCAGAACCATTGGTGAAACCTAGTCCAGGAATACACTACGGTATGCTTAAAATAGCAGCAGTCAAATAAAAAATGCCAATGCAAAAGGAATTTACAAAACAACAGAATTGTCAGGACACAGGAACTGAAAATATATATAGTGCGTGTGCTCAATTCAAAGATGTCATTCTATCACATAAGGCAATATTAAAGTAATAAAATGTATTATTATTTTTTTAAACTGCCACTTAAAGGAACTACCTTGTGTGCGGATGTCCACATTATGAAAGAGCAAAATTCAGTCACTCAAAGTGAAGTTAACCAGTGTCTTAACTAGTGTGATCCAAAACTTTCAAAAAAGGAAATTATAGAAAAATATCCCATGTAGGTATTCCTAAGACTTAACAGTCCAACAGAAAACCTACATTTGTAGTTAAGTAAACAGATGAGGTGAATACTTGTTAAAAAAAACACCAAGGCTAACCTAGACAGCTAAATGAACAAGAACAAAGGTTTTCGATTATTTCAAGTGTCTTGGAAATAGGACAGGTAGACAAATATAAAATAATAAAAACAGCGTAGATGACTTGTCCATTTCTCATGATGCCCTTGAGGAAGATGAACGTGTAAAACAAGTGAAAGGCTGCAATTACACTCAGCAGCTAAACCACATACACAATGAAGGACTACAATTGAGCAATATTTGCAACAAAAAAACATTCTGAAGCTGAGGAGAATTTTTTACGAGTGCTGAGAAAAGACCAACAAAATTGCAATCTAGAAAAGAGAACACAAAGTGCCCCCTATGTGTATAGGGAACTGCTACCCATCTTTTGATCAATTCAGTTACTAACAGTCTCCCATAACACGCTCTTTCAAAGAGAGGTGTCTAAAAAACGACCACTAACAGGACAACAGACACAAATTCCCGAGGTGGTCAGAGCATCTTCATCAGGTGCCTCAGCTAATGAAAAAACAGGGAGACTGAATATGGAGGACTATGTTAAAACATGTTTAGGAATTGATGCACCAGAAGGAACAAGATTACTTGGAGATGAACAGCCCCAGTCTTGTGAGCTTTGATGGCGCTCTCACAATGCTAAAGTTGAATGGTGTGCCTTGGTAACCGTTGTTGAGGTGCAGGGTTTCCCTTAGAGAAAATGCACGTGGGAAATAAAAAGCAACATCGAACACAACACTACAGTTAAGAAAAAACATGATAAATTCACAGACCAATTTCATTAGAAATTAAACACTTTAATGGTTAAAATTTGGGGAGGGCATAACTCACAGAATTCCATGTAGCGTAATCAAATTCCACAAGTTTATGCATTTACCGCTATTTTCGCTACGCAAAAATACCCCCTTGCCATTTTGCACTAAGAAATATTGTCATGTGTAACAGAACATGAAGAGCTACATGAGAAGTTACTCGCGCTCACTGAATGTGCACTTGGAATAGGATTTTCCACCAACTTAATCCCAGCATTTAACGCTAGTCTCTTAGGGGCCAGATGTAGGAAGGCTTTTGCGCCTCGCAAACGGAGAAAAATGCCGTTTGCGAGGCACAAAAGCCCTTATGCGATGCAGAAACACATTTTGCGAGTCGGTACCAACTCGCAAAATGTGTTTCAGACTCGCAAATAGGAAGGGGGGTTCCCTTCCTATTTGCGAGTCGCACCGCGATGTAGAGTTGATTTGTGACCGCGAAAGCGGTCGCAAATCAACTCGCGGTTACCATCTACTTGAAGTGGATGGTAACTCATTCGTAAACGGGAAGGGGTCCCCATGGGACCCCTTCCCCTTTGCGAATGCTCACAAAAATATTTTTTCAGAGCAGGCAGTGGTCCTATGGACCACTGCCTGCTCTGAAAAAAACCGAAACTAAAAGGTTTCGGTATTTTTTCTATTTGCAGCTCGTTTTCCTTTAAGGAAAACGGGCTGCAAAGAGAAAAAAAATACTTCTTTATTAAAAAGCAGTCACGGACATGGTGGTCTGCTGTCTCCAGCAGGCCACCATCCTCGTGAGTGCCTAGACTCGCTATGGGGTCGCAAACTGCGACCCACCTCATAAACATTTATGAGGTGGGTCTTTGCTACCCAATAGCGAGTCGCAGAAGGTGTCTGAGACACCTTTCTGCATCGCGAATTGCGAGTTGCAATTTGCGAGTCGCTCTGACTCGCAAATTGCAAATCGCAATTTGGCACATACCTACATCTGGCCCTAAGTGCAAAATGCACCCTTGTGTCCAAAATGGACTCGAGGATGCATTTTGCTTAGCAGTGTGTGCAGCCGTTTCCCTTTCTTTAACGTGCTCTCATTGTAGGATTATTTCCTCCAAATTTCTGCTGATTATTCGACTGGGCGTAATCGCCTTATTATCAGTAGTTTCATGTAAAAAAGGAACAGAGAATTACCAACTTTGCTCTGATTACTCTGGCATAGTTTTAATTTTGCCTAGGCCTAGTTTAAATGGTTCAACAATGAAAAAGATTTAATGGGGAAGCCAGAAATAGGCAAAATACAATGATTACATTTATTTGCATTTAAAGCACATCCTGATGTATGATTTCCATTACCACAGTACCTTGGGAGCAGTTTTTCAAAAACAATCACTAGAGGGCATTAATCTGTAGGTCTCGTTTACCAGACAGCACAAATTGTTTGAGAAAGAGTTATTGTGGGCCTAGAGCCCGCCTATTGCTTGCCATTTGTCGGCTTTAGTGTCTCTCTTATTTGCTTGCTTCTTATTCAGTGGCCTTTCTTTCCCAATCTTCTGTTTGTTCTTTCACTGGAGCATACAATTGTTATTTTTAGGGAACAACTTTTTACTCTTTTGCCAAGAACTCCATGAGAGGACATGTGTTTTCCACTGCTCTCCCTCATGTATTTCTCCCTTCTACCAAATATTCACCCATGCTGTCCGTGTTGCTTTCTCCCTCATATGATTTTCAGTCTTTCTAGTGTGATTCTCCAAGTGTCCCCGGTGAAGCATACTGCTTTTTTCCTTTCCTTCTGCCCCACCCTGTTTTGCCCTCTCTCTTGTGTTCTGCTTTTCTCCTCCTCCTCAAACCCGGCTTTATTTTTTTTCTCTCTCCCACCCACTCCCTTTTACTTCCTCCGTTCAGCTCCTCTGTCCCCCATGCTGGCCCCTCCCAAAGAAACCCTCCACTGACCCAGCAGATCTTAAGAACTACAGGACCATCTCCCTGCTCCTCTACTAGCAAAGGTTCTTGAGAAGAACATCAACCAGCAACTCACTGCACACCTGGCACACAACACCATCCTGGACCCCTCTCAATCAGGATTCTGGGCCAACCACAGCACTGAAAACACCCTGAGCACAGCCTTGGATGACGTCAGGGTCCCCATGGACCATGGAGAAATGACAGACTTCATCATCCTGGATCTTTCAGCTACATTTGACGTCTCTCACTACATCCTGATCAACAGACTCCACCAAATCAGAATCCATGGAGATACCCACAAAAGGACTGTCTCATACCTAACCAGAGGAACCCAGGGAATCAGTCTCTCACCGTACACCTTGGAACCCAAGAACATCATCTGCAGCGTACCCCAAGGATCGTCCCTCAACCCCACCCTCATCAGGACGCAATAACTCCCCTAGCCAACACCATCAGAACACATGGACTCAATGTCATATCTTATGCTGACAACACCCAGCTCATCCTCTTGCTGTCAGAAGATCCCCCTTCCCTGACAACAAAGCCAGCTTCCACAGATGCATGATGAAAGTCGGAGAATGGATGAAGGACAACTGTCTCAAGCTCAACACGGACAAGATGAAGTCCTCATCTTCTGGAACAGTACCTCACCATGGAATGACACTTTGTGGCCCGTGGAGCTCAGCTTACTCCTATTGACCATGCCTGCAACCTCGCCATCATACTGGACAGCAAACTCTCTATGAAGAATCAAGTCAAATCAGTCTCATCTGCCTGATTCTACATGCTACATATGCTCTGAAAGATCTTTAGATGGCTCACAGTCCACACTAAAGGGACCATCATGCAATCTCTTGTCACTATCAGACTGGACTACAGAATACACTCTACGTAGGAATCACTGACCGCCTCCTGAAAAGGCTACAGACAATAAAGAAAGCAGTGGCTAGACTCATCCTTGACCTCCCCCAAATGCACCCACATCACATCACACCTCAGGAAACTTCACTGGTTCCTGATACAGAAGAGTTGTCTGTCAAGATGCTGACCCACGCATACAAGGCCCTGCACGATGAAAGACCAGCATACATCAGCAAACACATAACCTTCCACTGACGGACCAGACACCTGTGATCTGCCACCTTCTTCACCGCTGAATCCTCCTGGATCTGCTTTAGCAACAGCAAAGGATGCTCTTTCTCACACCTGACTGTCAAGGCTTGAGCAGCCTCCCCCTCTACCTTAGGGCCACCTCATCACTCCATGAATTCCAGAAGGGACTCAAGACCTGGCTGTTCGAATGAGCAGCATAAAAACAAAGCAACCTACACTCTCCAGCACTTTGAAACCCTCAGGGGTGATGTGCCAAGCTCTATAAATCCTCAATTTATTGATTGATTGCTTTTAACTAAATAAATTGGGGGGCACCACAGAAAATTGCTGATGGCCCATCTGCATTACAAAAAAGTGCTCCATCTTGGATCAACAAATAAAAATAATGGCACTGCATCTTTTCATAGGTGTGTGCATGAGTCATCACAAACACAGGCGACTACATAATGACAAAATCTTGAGTAGTAGCTGCCTCGTTTGGTCTTTTTTTAACTTTATTTCCTGTGTTTTGCCCAATGCAGCACAGAACCAGCAAGAAAATGGTGTTTCACATGACATACAGCATCACCAAAAGGCAATGGCAAAGCCAAAAGGTCCGCAAAGATGAGACCTACTGGCTTTGCCCATGCATGTTTCAGCACTGAAACCCAGAAAAGTCCTGCAGTGAGGTAGCTTTATGAATTTCAAGACCCCCAGCTTCTAGACCCTTGAGAATTCAAGTCCTCACTTCTTCCTAAGGTAAACAAGGGTATCCCGATAGCAATCTTTTCATTCTTGTCATGAATAAATTCAAGAAGTGTTCTAATTTCCAAGTGCTGAACAGTCTATGTTTTTGATGTAACTCTATAGTTTTGGTGATGCACCTCAAGTGAATCACTATGAGTGTATTAATTAATATGTTCTCCACAACACTAATTTTAAGCATTACTGAAACCATTTCTTTCCCAAAACAGTGAAGGGGCATCCAATTGCTCAGTTTTCTGGGCTCCCATAGTCATGCCTTTGGTCTGGTCATTTCTAATTAGATGTGTCTTTCCGTCTCAAAGCAAACTTCTACTTCAGATATTCTGACCCCCTTTTGTACCTTCCCAAGGTGGCTGGGGAGCGAACTACATCCTCATTCTTTTTCTAGTGGGCCGGGTCATGGTAATGTATAGGAGGGTGCCAACTCAGCCGGCCTATCTTTGGCCAATGATTGCCCTCTGGACCCATTTCTCACAACAGGATTATTATCTTTCCATCACAATCCTTTTACAATCATTCCTGTATCTCTTGAAGGCTAGTGTTCTAGTTTGTTGGTAACACTGTGTACATACACAGCAGGAGATAATAGGGCTGTGTTGCCTGGGGGTTGTAACTCCTACTTTATGAAGCATACATAACATGTTTCCTAGAGTTCATAGTCATGACACTGATACTACAAATCTAAATCCCTCCATGGAATAGAAGTGTGCTGTGTAGTAGTTTTACAAAGATGGAGTTCGGCCTGAACCCACACTGTAGCCCCTATTGGACAGTCAACATTTATGCTACTTGTGCACATACGTTTGAACCTATTTTCTGTGGATTTACCTAAAAGTCAAATATACCAAATGGTGTTTGTAAATTATATGCCAACCTGCATTCACTTCACCACATTCTAACACTCACGTCATCACTCTATGGAATCTTTCAGAAGCCAAAAGGGTTATGAATGAACCTTTACTTTTCAAGGCTTTCAAAGCAATCCATGTGCACACTTGAGTTTTCGATGGTGCCAGCCGTGACAATGAAGATAGTTATATTAAATTATTATTATATTTCTCCTCAGGCATAATGTTTATCAACGCTCCACTGTTGATGATGAAAGGTAGTGAACAACCGTTTATTTTCAGTGTAATAGTCAGACAATGTTTGAATGACTTGGGTGCTTTTTTTTGTTGATTTTTCCTTGACTGGTCTTTTTATTGATTTGCACATTTTTTCTAAGGTAAACTTCGACAGTGCACAAACATCTTCTTCACAAACTTTTCGACTATGATTTAGATGATCATCAACTTCATTTGGTGTTGATTTGTTTCAAATGATGTTGTTGCTTGGCCTTGTGGGCGTGTGTTCAGCATTGCTTATGGAACGTTCGGTCGACCATTTTGGCTTCTCACGGTGATGCACTTACTTTTTCTTTTGCCTTGCAAACCGTTACAAAGTGGTTATCTTTACCACAACCTTTGCATCTCTGTCAAATGGTGGGACATTTACCTTTGTGTGGAAACAATAAACCACATCTGAAACACAACTTTGTGTTTCAGCGTGCTTTTCATTTTCATGACTGCCTCACTTTGGGCACCTCCGGCCACAATGTCAGCAGCTTGTTGATCAGCATGCTCTGGTAGCCATGTGAACTTGCTCCAGACCAATAGCTTCTCTCAGCATTCTTTATCTGAAAGAATCTGACAGGCATCCATCAATAACTCTGTGGTGTATTGCTTCTTTGTCATTAAATGAATTAGGTCTGCAGTGGTTAAGGAGTGTATCGAGTCTCTCAACAAATGTATCTATAGTTTCACCAAATCTGTGATGCTTTTGACTGAAAATGTACCTTTCGTAATCTACATTTGGCATTGGATTCAACTTGAGATTCAAGGTTTCTTTAATTTGACAGTACATAACTTCATCAGCTCGCAGTATTTTTTGTATGACTTCTTTTACATCATTACCAGCAAGATGCCTCAGGTACTTGATATTTTTTTGTTATCTGATTCTTCAAGCAATTCAATGATATCATCAAACGTCTCTATCTAAGCAGTCCATCTGTTGCCAATATTTTGCTTTTTGGCAGTACCAAAGGGTGGCGGTGGTTTTAAGAAGGTGGCATCATTATAACTGTTCAGAGGATTGACTGACACTGCGACTGGAGTCCTCTCTGACTCCATGAGGCGGTCTTGGTGTATTTGTTCATGCACACCATATCTAAGGTCTTGTGAGCTGCTGGACTCATGGTCATCTTGGACAGTCTGTGGAACTGTGACCTCTTTCTTATTCTCCATTGGAGTACTTCACTTTCTGGAGACTTTTGGAGTTGTTCTAAGCTGCCACCTGGCAGATTTGGTGGTGTGCAGCTTCAGGTGTAGGACAGCTTAGTAAGCACAACCCCTGTGCTTCTTCTTGGGTCACTTCCAGCAGCAGAATGATGATGCTCTTTATTTGGTCCTGGTAAGAGGATGACCTTTCCTTGTATCAAATTGCTTTGTTTTCAGGCATTCTTTTGTGCTTTTGGCACCTGGTTAATCACTGCCTTGCAGTGCTTCTTATTGCAGCGAACGCATGTAATTTGCTGTTGCTATTTGCTGCACTTTCAAAATCTGGTTGTATCTGTCTGCAGCAGTAGCG
Source organism: Pleurodeles waltl (assembly GCF_031143425.1). Taxonomy (NCBI): domain Eukaryota; kingdom Metazoa; phylum Chordata; class Amphibia; order Caudata; family Salamandridae; genus Pleurodeles; species Pleurodeles waltl. The sequence continues at coordinate 526,663,142 of NC_090442.1, forward strand.
CTCCGTATACTGTATAGCTTTATGCTGCATATTAGCATGATACCTTTTGATATGGCCTTGCTAGGAGTTTCTTGGCCAATGACACGTATGCTTTTCAGTGAAGCTTTCTTTATCTTCAAATGCTTCACACTGGCTGGAGTTGCGCTTTGACTCCGCATACGCCAAACAATAATTCTGCATTTGATGAAGACACATGTGGCACGTACGAGCAGTTTGCTTGGACCCAGGCAAATTCTCTAGGAGAGCACTGACGGTCTTTGGGTTACCTATGCCCTATTTGTTTTACAGAAACTCTTAAAACAAGCATTTGTTTATGTAAAACAAGGAATACATGGCATTTGTAGGAAGTTCTCTTCTAGAGAGTGGGAGCCATTGGTGCAGCCTTTAATGTACTTCCATGCCTGAGACCGCCATACTTGGCAGGGAAATCAATTGATGGGCATACCACCCTAAATATTGCAGGTCTACTGTCACTATGACCTGGTGGCCCAGTGCTATTTGAGCTGAAAAGAAGGAATTCCACTAGCAGAGTCTGCAGAGGATACCCTTTACTTCATTTACTTCGCTGTGGTGCTCCCTCTTTGCCAAACTCTAAACGGCCCCATACAATTCTTTGGTCCAGGGATATATGGTATCACCCAAAATAGAGAATGTTCCTTTCAATGGCTACCAGCTCACCTGTAGCACAGGAAACTATCCTCTGTTGTAACAAACCATTTTCAAGTCTACACTGCATCCTTACATACTTACATCTCAGTGCCATAAAAGAGGGAACCTAAATTAGAACCATACCTTTATTTCTTAATAATAAATCAGGCATCCAATTGTATTACCCTTTCATATTGGCCTGAGCTGCTTATTTTCATAGATGTATTGATGATTTTGTATGTATTTGTTAGAAATGGAGTCTCTGGTTAGGAGTGGTTTGCACTCTGGCTAAGTAGGGACCCTCACTCTAGCAAAGGTAAGGCAGTCACGGCTAAGATAACCCCTGCTCACCCCTTTGTTAGCTTGGCTCAAGTAGTTAGGCCTATCTCAGAGGCAATTTGTAAAGTATGTGTACACACACAGACAGTAGCACAGTAAAAACATCACAAAAGTACTCCACGCCAGTTTAGAGAAATAGTCAACATTTGTCTCAGTAAAACAAGACCAAAACAAAAAAAATCCAACATACACAAGTAAAGATACACATTTTCAAAGATTAAATGTAGTATGATGCTTAGAAACACTATAGCTCCAACTAGGGTTATCACGACGGCTTGACGGAACCCAGTTACAGTACCTTGAAAAACAATGAGGAAAAATAGATGTTGCATGGAGTCGCGGTGGTGAGACATCACTGGAGCCGGTGCAATGTTGGTTCCTTACTGCTAGGCAGGGGAGGCGTTGTTCCTTACGGTTGCATATGACTTGATCTGCTGTTTGCGGCAAGACGTTGGTTCTTTATGACAAGGCGGGGTTGATGAATCCAGCAGGTCAAAATGCTAGGCATCAACTTTGCGGTGTCGCGATCATACAACGGGGCCGCAGGTACTGTGGCAGAGTCGGAGTTAAATGTCACAGACGTTCATGACACCGCACCCTGGACCCATACTGTGTCAGGACTTTGGAGGTGCTGTGGCAGCATCAGGCCTGCATTGTAGGTTGCAGTCATTGCAATCAGGGGGGTCCACAGCTCCAGTGCAGTCAGAGGCACGGGGTTAGACAGCGGCACCAGTTCCAAAGTTGTTCTGGAAGTCAATGCACTAGTTTCTTCCTTGTTGCACCAGAACTCACTGGACCCTGGAACTGAATGTGGCACCACTTGGCAAGTCAGGACCCTCAAAAAGAGAGCCCAGGAGCTGGCAGGTGAAGTCTTTGATGTCCCTGAGACTTTTTAACAGGAAGCAAGCTGGAGAAACTTTGGAAGCAGGATGTAGCAAGCCAAGTCGGGTCCTTTCACTATCAGGACAGAAGCAGCAGGCCAGCACAACAAGGCAGAGTGGCAGTTCCTCCTATAGGATCCAGCTCTTTTTCTGGCAGAATTTCCTCAGTTCAGAAGGTTTCTAACTATGTGGTGTCAGAGGTGCAGTACTTATACCCATTTCTGATTTGAAGTACGCAAACTTCAAAAAGAAGTCTATATAGTGCACAAAACCCAGCTTTTCCCTGCCCTGGCCTAAGACACACTCCATGGGGTTGGAGACTGCTTTCTGTGAGAACAGGCACAGCCCTATTCAGGTGCAAGTATCAGCCCCTCCCACCACTGTCGCTCAGGAAGACCCACTAGTATGGTGATGGGCCATCAGGATATTCAGGGCACACCTCAGCTCCCTTTGTGTGACTGTCTGGAGTAGAGGCCCAAACAATTGTTGACTATTTCTCTAAACTGGCGTGGAGTACTTTTGTGATGTTTTTACTGTGCTAGACAGCGATTTTGGAAGGTGCATTTGCAAGGTAGCAGTAGCTGTGAGGGGATTGTCCTCAAAGCCTGGACACCAATGAATTCTGAGAGGAGGAAGTGATGGAGTTTGCTCCACTTTTGTGCCCTATGATGCACTACTCCTCACTACAGGTCTAACAGAGATTCATTTTCAAATAAATGGACAGTCTGAAAAAGGCCATGTGTGAGTGTTTTTCAATGTAAAATGCCCTCAGTCATTCTGACTTCAGATTTCACCTCAGATACCAGTGAAACCCTATTTGCATCCCCAATCAGTCATTAAGGCAAACATTTTTCAAATTAAAACCCTTCTTCCAAGTCCTTTTCACAAGAAATAATTGTGAACAGGTGAGACTTATGAGTGCCCTATATATGTTTGCATGTATAACTTCTGTTTTCCGTATACAGAAAATCCAGTTGATGACGTGCCCTTCATGTGCAATTATATTGTGAATGAAGCACTCAAAGTAACAAAGAACAAAGACATCAAAACTACTGAAAATGAGTTTACCTCTAGTGTTTGTCACAGTAAAAATGGAGCGATTCAGGAGGGGAAATGCAATTATGTTTTTAACAACAAATCTATAAAAGATGTAGTCAGTAAGTGTGATAAATAATGCCAAAAATGCTGAGAAAAGGAATACCAAGGTCTAGAGTAAAAATGTACAAGTCCACATTTGAAAATAATGTTTTTTAATATGCTGGTTTGATTGTAGTTAGGAGAGAAAGTTAACGTTATCGGGAGGCCCCAATAATTTCCTCTCCATTTTGCGATGGCCCTTTTTAAAGATAAGAATCACTGGTAAACAGGGAGGGGCAAAACATAAAAATTTAAAACACCATTAAAACTATAACTAAGTTATTCCTTTTGCAAGAGACTTATTCAGCACACATCCTACATCTATGACTTGAAAAGGAGTCTATCACATTGTGAAGATTTGGCTACACAACAGAGGTGGCTCCTTTGTAATGGCAAAGGAGCATCACTAACCCCTCTCGGCTAAGCCAAGAGCTGAAAAATAAAACTATGTATCAGTGAGTCCTGGGTCATCAGAAGAAGAGTAGAGGAGCGAGGAGGAGGCGACGGGAACCGGTAAGTTTTTTTTTTATAATTATTTTTTTACTCCCACCCTTATCCCTGCCCCTCCCCTTGAGATTTGCAGCGGCCACCACTGCTAGACAATCTACAAAACTCATAAATGGAGTTTAACATTAAGGCTTGATCTATAAATGGACTATGGCGAGTTTTTAGTGTCCATGCTAGTGTCTCTTTATCATAGAAATAAACAGGATGGGGAAATGGGGAGATGAGGGGATGGGGAATGGTGGGTGAGGGAATCGGAGGAGTATCGGGGACGGGTGTGGGGGATATGGGGATGGGGATGTGTGATATCCTGGCACAGAAAAGCAGGGCCATGCGTGGGTCCTTGCTCAAGAGCCATGTCTTCAGTTTCTTGTGGAAGTAAAGTACTGAGGAGGTGGCTCTAAAATGTAGCGACTGGTCATTCACTGCTTTGGGAGGAAGACCTAAGAAATCACGATTGCCGGCTCTGGTATGTTGGGGATGTGTGCAAGCAGGAGTCAGACTAAGCATAGGTGTCTGGTTAGTGTGGGAAAGTTGAGGCGACTGTTAAGGTAAGTGTGGCCAATGTTGTGCAGGACTTTGTATGTATATGTGTATGCCAGGAGTTTGAAGCGTATGTGTTTGTGAACGTGGCTTAAGAATGCAACTCCTAAGTTTTAGATGGGAGATATTTTCAACTCTTTATCCAGAATGAGAAATAAAGAATAAACACTTTTTAGATCTAATAAGTGCTCGATTTTAACCAGGATATATGGAATGGGAAACGGGGGCTGAAAGTGGAGAAAAACAAAATGCCTACTTCTTGCAAATCTACCAATGGTCACCCCCTGCCCCACCCCCAAAAGCAAACAACATTATTTTTCTGGATCCTCATGCTAACTGGGCTGATTTCATTGCCAAATGCAGTGAATGAAAGAAAAACTGTTTGATTATTATTTTGCTTTGTCAGTGCTCAAATGTGAGCACTGTGTGCTCCTTCTGTAAGTGTTATGCGGAGTTAAGCAGTGCTTATCCAACATGTATGAGAACGCAACATCAGGAGAAGGAGCGAGTGGTCAGTTGCAAGAGACATGAGGAGATGTGGCTAATGCATGCTGGGCACCAAATCTTACTTTTTGGTGTGTGCCAGCTTTTTCGTTCATCAGTGCATGCATGGTTTGCGGAGGTGTGGCCGATGTGTAATGAATGCCAGCATCTGGTGTAGTCTGTTTACTTGCACATAGTCTGATTTCTGTAGATTGTGGAGGAGATATTCCACATGGCCTTGTGCCTAAATAAACTTCATTTGGGATTTTACCTGTGTTTTGTTACTCTCGCTAGTTTGCTTATTTTTCAGATGGCTCACCAGCAATGCCTAGTGGCTTAGACTGAAAATACTGGGAGGGTTTCTCCATATATTTTATCAGCAATGATCTTTCTGATCAATTAAAATGGAGGACCTTTCGAGGTCACCCAAGATAGCACATGCATAGTCACTTAAAAAACATTTTTCTTGCTTACTGGGGGCTTAGAGCCAGCCCATTGCTAACTATTAGTTCATTCTTGTAGTCTCTTTTTCTTGATTCCCTTTGGTCAGTGTGTGCCATCTTTAATTCCTCTTCCTGTGTGTGTCCTTACCCAGGAGCATGGAAATACTGCTTCCTCAACCATTGAGTGTTCTCCTACTGTGCGCATTTCCTGAGCTACTTTTTTAATTGTTTAGTCTATGATGCTACATGAATGTTCATCATCAATAGCGTCCCAGTGACTCTCACTTCATGATGGGGGCACCATTAGTTTAGTACACTAAGCAAGGGTATTTGCACCTGGCTGCCTTGAATTGATGCTCCCTCTTTATAATCCTCTGTTATGTTATTGCCCTGCTCATACCATATCTTTTCCCTCCCCCTCTCCAGTCCACCATGAGCTTGGTGATGACATGTACACTAATAGCTGGTGCAGTTTTAGAGGTGCAACTTTGCACCAATTGATATTTTACCTACTTTCATATCTGTAGTAAGTGGTTAGTGTGTGCATACTCAAAACCATGCTGTGTTGTGACTGGCATATGCATATTCGGTGCTGTGACGTGGTTACAAATACACACTGCCTCCAGTGAGGGTCACTTTCTGAAGTTGGCCTTGGATTCTGTTTTTGTTCATTAATTAGGAATTTGTGCATGTATATTATTAGAGAGAAGTCTTACACAACAGGCTTTCTATATAGACACCACTGTTACTTTAGCAGAAACAAAAATGGTAACAGCAGTTGCCATAATGCTATGTGCAAAGGTTCACAGTGTGTCAAGTCTGAGCTTGGACTGTAAGTGAAGCCTAACCCCAAACGAAGGTAATTAAATCAATGTTTAGTATTTACATCTTAATTTTGTACAATTTGTTTTTCCTTTCACCATTTCTTTCCTTTTTCCTTTTCTGTGGTGTCTCATTCCCCACCCACCAAACCCCCGCACACACACTCAACCCCCACACCTCTTAATGATCAGCATTGTCCTGAATGGGTAGATTTGCATTTGTCTGTTGGGGGTCAATGTATCCAGAGTTAAGAGTTTGCCATTCACTTTGTATGTCCTGCTCGCTGTTTGCCGACAGCGATGTTGGGCCAGATGTACGACCTTTTGTTTTGTGACTCACAATCTGCGGTCCATTTGGGAATCAGAAATTGCGAGTCACAAAACACTAAGTACACTGCGATTCCCAAAGGTGTTACGAATGACCTATCTTATCAATATTCATTAGGTAGGTCACAATTTGTGACCCCATTGGGAATGGCTGCACTGACAGGGATGGTTGCCTGCTGGGAACAGCAGAACTCCACATCTGCTTTTTAAATAAAGCAGTTTCATTTTCAAGTGCAGCTCTGCGAATCGGCCCGTTTGTGACTAGAAAATGGTTTGTACATGTGGCCCATAGTGCGCTGTGTTACATTGCTTTGCAGTACAGCCAGAAGGGTAATAGTGTGGAAGAAGACATGCTGTTTTGGGGTTTGCGACAAATGTGACTGATGACCAGTTGCTTTTCGCAGTATTCAGCATTGGTCTCAATTTTTAACTGGTCAGTTTCACGCATCTTTACAAAGTCAAACAAATTCAGTTTGAGAAATTGTGATCTCAAAGCGTTGTATTCTTTTCAGAAATGCTTGACTTTCATTATGTTTCTTGGTACATGTTGCACGAATATTTTTTCTGCAATTACATTTTTTCAGTAGTGTCCTCTGGGAAACAAAGTGACGTTAGAGTCAGAGTTGCTGACTTTGAAACTAGGCGAACCCAGGTTTGAGCATGGCATCGGCTCAACATCCTGCGATACCTGGCAAATAATGTAATCTCCCTATGCCTATAAAAACAAAAACAAAAAAGTGAAGGTGACCTTGTGCAATGCAACTGGTGCTCATGCAATGCACTCCAATGCCCTTCCTTCAAGTTTAGGATATATTTTAAACTGCAGAAACAAAAATAACCATTAGCAAATCCAGTAAGACGCAACTATTCCAGATATTGGCTGTGCCATTGTTTTTAGCCAAGTTGTACAGCAACAGGGCTGCTGTGATGGCTTTTAGTTTAAAACAGGAATTGGCAAAGCCAATTGGTCTGGATTACCACAGCTGTTAACGCTGAAGTAAATATTCACATATTTTGAATGTTAAATCTACTTAGGGAATGAGTTCATAAAGAAAATGAATACACAATTATGAAAATGTGCCTACTTGAGTGACCACCAATGATCACAAAGTGTACTTATTAACAGCTTCTTAATGTAAAATGTTGGTGCTCATGTTTGGAATAATGTAGTAGTATGTCATATTAATGGTTATGTATTATGTATTTGCTTTATTAATCATAGCCCTTCATTTAGCGAGGTCTTGGCCTAGTTGCACGGCATCATGTTAAGTTACATTGCTTAGACGAATCATAAAATGGCTGCTTAGAGAATTAAATTGTAACTTTCCATTGTGTTGACCAAATACTAGAAGTTGAAATTCTTTCCCATGAGAACTGCTTGCTAGAAAATGTTGTACTAGCTATAGATACTTTGTATAACTTACTGTGTGTAAAGGTGAGGTTCCCAGGAGCGGACAATGGAAGCAATGACTGGAGTATAAGCTGATAATTTTTTTTTTACCTGATGAGCACAACAATGGGAACAGGAGACGAGGTGCCAGTCATTGACATGTGAACAATAGTTTAGATAATTAGTAGATTTGAGGTTCTACTTTCATTGGACTAAAAGTAAACGTACAATTCTTTGAACAATAGCAACATGGGAAGTTGCTTTAGGGAATCTAACTTAGCAAGACTGCACAGAGAGGAGAAGGCCATTCCTCACTTTCTTTCTTGACCGTCCTGAAAGGAGATGTGTTTAACATTTCCCTAACTGTGTTGCTGAGAAGCGACATTCTATTATGCCCGTCCTTGAGACATTTCTATCTTGAACTCTATTGCAGAATTCCGATGCTTTGCTGACTGAACCTATGTCCAATTGATGAAGATTGTTACCGCTTGCTGAATCAAACTAAGGCAAGGTATAAGACGATGTTACTGATTACTATGTCTATTTGCTTTTGTTTTTAGGTACCAACCACTAATTTTGCTAGAACCATGGTTAGATGTTTCCCAAATTTGTGTTGACTAAATTGTTTTGCATGAAGCCCAAACATGCTATTCCAATCCGAAGTTGATGCTTGCTAAATATTAGCAACTGTTGATGTCTTTTCTTTGCTGAAACTAAATGTGTGTCATTTCTATTGCACAGTTATTCTTGCTTTTAATTTGTACTGTAACTCTAGAATGTATAATGATCCATGCTTTGATTAAATTGAGATTCTTTAGAAGAGTTGGTCAACCAGTGTTGTTCTGTATGCTTATCATTTGATTTTGAGATTAAGTTATGTGATATTAGCATTGTTAAAATAGGGATATAAACATTCTAACTTTTACCTAACAGCTCATCGTGCGTGGAAATTATTGACTCCCAAGATTATTGATGTTATGGATTGGTATTAGTATTGATTTGTATTGAAACTGAGTCTTATGGGGGGAACAACTCTAAGCGAAGTCAAAAGGTCTATCGAACCTCTGACGCGTCCCCCTTATAATCTAACAATAAGAAACCAAATAGGCTCAGACGTGCTAACAGAGATAATGGCTTTGTCAATTTTTTTTTTTGCCATGTTGCACAGCAGAGCAGCTGTTGGACACCAGGGCTGAAAGATTTCTAAAAATGCTCTATGAAGCAGCTGTCTCACCTCAGGGCCGGCCTGATCATACAGCAAGGCGCCCCCAATCACCCATCTTTGCCTAGCTCTTATCAGTAAGTTTTACATAGCATGTCTTATCAGTAAGTTTATTTCAAATCTGTTTTATATAGCATCTCTTATCTGTAAATGTATTTCAAATCTGTTTTACAGAGCATAAAGTGGACCACATTCTAGGGTGGTCTAGAAATTAATGTTTATTGTAGCAGAGTATTTATTTAGGTTTCTAATTAGTCACAAGTTTTTTCTTCAACTTTCTATTTTAGGTTTAACTGAAAATTCTCTGGAATGTTGCCACACAGCACGAACACGATTGTTCTTAAAAACCTTTTCAATTGGCATCAATATAGTTCGAATGGGAATTTATTTCATTTTTCGATTTTCATGCGAGGCGTGTAATGTTTACCTTCATATGCTCACTGCGCAAGCAAAGTTTATTGTGAAAAAGATACATCATGTTTTCCCAAGATAGGGAGTATGATAATCTGGAGAGCACTTATCAACAGCAACACCTGAGTGAAAAAGAATAGATGGTAATTGGACACATGCTTTTTTGAATCTCTAATGCATTCTTTCTGCAACAAAATAACCAGCACAGTCTAGCTTTGCGCCTGATGTGCATCAGAGGGTATTAAATACATTGATTTTTCTTACAGAATTTGATTAGACGGTTCCTTTTTATAATGACATCAAGGGATAATCTTAATTAGTAAACATAATCAGAATTAACTTCAGAAGTGATCAGCGACTCTCGCTCCAGCAGTGCACCTCGCTCGGTACAGCAGCGTGTTCTTTCTGTAACAGAACTGAGACTGAATTACGATCATTTAGCTCTCTCTGTTATCTCCAGAGCTGCTGATGTTTACCACATGCAAAATCGATGATCCACATCTGTCCGTTTCACGGACTTCTAGACAGACTGACGCCTGATGGAACAATAAACTCGTGGTGTGGCAACATCCGCTTGGCATTGGAAGTTAAGAATCTTACTTTTGCCTGCACGTTTTCTCATCATCAAGCAATGTCAAAAGAGACGTGCAGAAACTAAGGTCCAGATTACAAGGGGGCTGGGTGGGTGGTTGTTTCATCGCCAAACTGGTTTGAGATATTTAATGGACGTCAGACATGTCTTTAGGCTTAAGGAACGGGTCAATGCAGGGTGCTTTTAGATAAACCTAAATTCTTTAAGACACTAGGCAAACATTGGAGAGCCCATCTTGGTAGCTCGCCACGCCTAAAAAGAGCTTGTCACTGTGAAAGAGCTCAACCTTGACTATGTGACAGTCAATGGAGTTTGGTCGCTGCACAGCCCAGTCATTTCATATCTAATTTTTTTATGGTACCCACAAAAATGTTCCTTGTTTGTCTACAACCAATGGGCAGAGCTATCACTAGGGCAGCAGGAACACCAAAGTCCAGGACTATATGGGGCCCACTGCATCCAAAGTATGGCTGTCTATGACTATATGGCGTGTATTATGGCCAGTGGCCGCATTTCTAAACCACTATGTAGAACAGTCTTATTAATATGTTTTTCCTTCAGACACAGAATGCATACAGTCTAAATTTAGCACCAGCCACTAATGTGCCAGGTCAAAATCATTAATCTCTTGTTTCAGAAAGTCCATTTAGAAAGTGCTTCAGCACCTCGCTAGGGGTCAAAAGCACTATATAAATGCAATTTCAATACAGTACAAACATATTCCTTTTACAGTCAGATTTGTACTTCTTTACCCTCAGCATCATGATAATGATCATATAATACATTAGAGTCTGCAATCATTGTATAAAAGTCTGTCTAAAATGTCCTTATTACAGTAGAGTTGTGCCACCTGTAATAAGAAAATGGCAAGTTGTGGCAACATCTCCACGCCAGAGTGCATTACAGGACAGATCGAATCGCTGTATGTTTTTAAATATTTTGAGTTATATTTTTGCTTTTATTCTGATTGACAATAAACTGATTTGAACACTTTTTGCAATGCATTACTAAATGATTTTTGGTGTATTCAATTTCACACTGCAGATTTTACCATTATTCTCTGTGTCTGCAAACATACTTTCTCTTCAAACGAAAAGTTTAAACGGTTTTATGAGAAGGATGATGTTGTGATCATGTATTATAGGGAATAAAATACTCACACCTGTGTATTGAAAGGATATCGGAAGTCAACTTGGAGCTGTATGACATCATGAAGGAACTCAGTCTTCGGCCTCATTCCTCCGTATTGTCATAGAACTTCTAGTGACTTGCAATATCCATTTAATGTAATGCAGAGGGTACTTTGGAAAATGTATCTTCTATACTCTTACATCTCAAATGCATATTTGCTTTTGCAGTCCTAAGCACGGGACAATTGCAACATTAAACGCCTAAGAACTTGTTAAATGGACCATTCTTAATAGTAACAGAGCTGCAAGGGAGAACAACAAATGTTAGTAGTGGACGTACAGACGTCTTAGTATGATTCAGTCTGGCTGCATCAAGCAAGCAAAAGTTTAGGTTCTACTTGAGATTTGAAACCAGGGTACAGAATTGTCACTCAATGTGGTTTTGTTTTACTTCTGAGTACAGCATACATCGCATTAACAGAATTTAACATCAAACTCTTTTTCTGTGGTACATTTTTAACCTCACTTCTACAAAAATCAAGAATTTTAAAATTTGCGAAATACTGCACGTGGGGCGCCCATTCAAGGCTGCGAGAAACATGCTGCATCCCCAATAACTGATATCTTGCAATATATCGAGTGCGATGTACCTGAGTGATGCTTCCGTTTTTCGTTCTTATTGTATTCTGAACTATGTAATCTTGGGCAGGTTTAACGCAGATTTTCAAATTTGGATGCCAAGTTCAGATTTCACTTTGTATGTATTGGTACCCTCGCCTTGCCCCTCAGAAACGATCTCAATTGTGTCAAAGATGATGGGAGCAGATTGGTATTCATCAGACAAAATGAATATTTTATGACCACTTCCCTCCGAACAAGAGTGCCATGTCCTTTTTTCACGCCCAGCTTTCCGATGGTGCTGGAGTTATTTGGCGCAAGTTACCAGATACAAGCACTATTGGAAGGTTTTACATAATAGGACATATCTGCGCTTCAAGTAAATAGGAGGAATTATGAAAACTTCTGGTGAAAGCTATGAATTTGTTCTCAAACTTGTCTCTCTTTACAGAAGAGATATGGGGCCAGATGTATCATCAATTACAATAGCCATTACCAAATTGCGATTTTTTGCAAATCGCAATTAAGTAATCGCTATTGGAAAGTATGAAACTCCAGGAGTTTCATATTGTGATTTGCAAGGGATCGCAAATGGACCTACCTCATTAATATTCATGAGGTAGGTCGCAATTTGCGACCCATTGCGAATGGCTACAATCACAGGGATGGTGGCCTGCTGGGCTCAGCAGACCATATCTGTGATTGCTTTTAAATAAAGCAATTCTGTTTTTTTAAATGCATCCTTGGGGGACTCCTTACCCTTTGCGAATGGTTTACCACTAATTTGAAATTGGTAGTAACTGCATTCACGGTCACAAATAAATTGTACATAGCTCTGTGATTTGGTATTAGTAAGGGACGCCCATGACACGCCGCTTCCTAATACCGAATCGGTAAGTAGTCGGAAAGCCAAACAAGTTACTGAATCGCAAATTGGACTTGATACATCCCAAAATGCATTTTTGTGATTGTAAAAATGTTTAATACATCTGGCCCATGGAGTAAGTTGAATTGTTTCTTTGTAGATTTCCCTGGCGGACAGATTGTTTTTTGGATTGATGCATTTATATCAGAGACTTTGTGTATATATTTCATATCACAAGTTTTATTTTCACCAGTGCATACTCAAGTTAGTAAATTAAAAAGCTTTCAGTAGGGTTGTTAGAAATTGGGTCTCTAGTTGGCAGAGGTATGCAGATGACAATTCTAGTCAGGGTAAGTTAGATACACAGCTTAAATTAACCGGTGCTCACCCTCAGATAGCTTGGCACAGACCACTTAGGCTTAACTTAGGAGGCAAAGTTTAAAGTATTTGTGCAACACTTAATTGCAGTAACACAGTAAAAGACACCACAAAAGACTTCACACAAGTTTAGAAAAATAGATAATATTTATTTGAATAAAACAAGACCAAAATGACAAAAACCCAATGAGTACTTCTTAAGTTAGAAAGGTGGATTTAAATATATGCAGTAAATACACAGTGCCTAACGATAGAAGTGTTTAAAAATAGTCCATGCGTAAATTAATTATGATCCCCTGGGCCGGGTTACAATGGTAAGATCCCTGCAGGGAAAGGTAATCCTTTGAGGGTGCGATGACTCAGAGGGCCGTGACCCTCCAATGGTTAGTGTGAAAAGATTCTTAAAAAGGGCCTCTTTGGACCAGCACACCTAACAATCTCAGCGCTTACAAGTGAGAGTGCAGTACAGCCACCATGACCGCTCAGGCCCTTACTTTACAGTACCTTCCTCCGCATGAGATGAACTTGAGTTGCCGCTCAGTGATAATGTTGCTGCAGGGCATCGGAGCAGTGCTCTCCTCCTTCGAGTCCACGTTGGAACCGCACTGAGACGCACTTGTGTGACAGCCTTTTATTGTGGTTGAAGGTGGGCCACACTGTTGCTCCGGCAACATCTCAAACTGGAAGGTGCTGGTGTAAGGTGATGCTGTTGCTCCAACAACACCTCAAGCTGGGAGATGTGGGTGGAAGGTGACACGCTGTTCTTACTTGGGACTTTCCCTCACTTGGCAATTGATGAAAATTAACAGCGCACTGAGCCCAGCTTATGATCGGGCAGCCCTGGCTTCCCCAAACACGATGATCTTGACTTTCACAAAGCAGGGCACTGGTTGCCTCAGAATGGGCAATGTTGATAGTCCAGGGAAAGCTTTAGTGAAGTCTTTGATGGCCCTTAGACTTTGAGAACAGAGGGGCAAGCCAACAAGCCCTTGGAGAACTTTAGTTGCAAGGATGCAGAGAGCGAGTTCAGTCTCCCCTCACTCCAGGCCAGAAATAGCAGGGAGCAGGCAAATACTGTAAAGCACATGGTAAAGTGGCAATCCCTCCTACGGCACAGCACACAGCACGCAGTAGGCCAACAGGCCAAAACAACAATGCAGTTGCAGAGTGGCAGTCCCTCCTGGCAGCACAGTAGTCCTTCTTCCTGGCAGAATATCCTTGGTCCAGTAGAGTTCTGATTTGGTGGGGTTTGGTGTCCAGTACTTATACCCAAATGTGCCTTTGAAGTTTATGACGATCACAAGGTTCCTGAAATTCCTTCCTTGACATCTGGTGTAGAATATCTTTCTACAGGGGGGTATGCAGGCCTTTGTATCAGGTGTGTCAGCTCCTCCCACCCATCTACCTGGTGATGCCACACCAAGGATGCCAGGTCTAACAAGGGTGATGTTGAGCTTGTTATGCATTACAGGTTTTAAGTTGGGTGGACAGCTCAAACAATTAAAACACATTGTTGCTATTCTATTTTGAATACCACAGGCAGTACTGGATATAGTGGCTTCGACCAAATACCCTTAGGGCTCCATTTCAAAATATGTTTTTTGGCAGTTTTATATAGCGCAAACTTGAAGGTATTCAAGCATTTTACTTGAGCACCAGTTACATTACACGAGGACACCTTAGTTTTTGGTAGGCACGGGGAGATAAAGTGAATTGCCCAGAATCACAAGAAGTTCAGCCCGCACCGAAACTCTAACCTGGTTCCCAAGTTCCAAGCAGGACAGCTCTGGCCGATACGCCACATCCTGTCTCAAATCTTCTTTCAATGTCTTTGTCCACTGTTCAACTGCTGACACTTTCTTTATTCTCACTCCTAATGCCTGATCCCCAAACCAAATTATTCATTAACCTCATTAGGTGCACTTTGTTGTGAAAAAAACAACACACTGATCTCCCCCTTTTGAACTCCTTCAACCCTGCCCTGCTACAGAGAACATTACCTTATGATGCGGAGGAAAGGACTGCAAACACTCCTTTTCCACTCTTCCAGTGAGTTTTAATGACAGTTCATGCAGCCTGAAAGCAGTTGCCAGAAGCACCAATAAGGCCTGTGAAATTCATTTAGGGACATTGAATCTATCTGAAATATGTCATATCTCATCATGTGAAACCACTCATAACTACGCTTACACTGCCCACAATCCTTCCCATCACAATAAAAGCTCCTTGAAGAGAACTGGCCCTGATGTTTGTTCAGTTTATGTGAAAGCAACCAAGGCAAAAATTGATTAAGGTCAACACCTGGAAAGTATGTCAGTCAATTTATGTCCCAAAGTAATATTCCTACAGAGGAAAACAGAATGGGGCATAGTAACATTCCATCCGTACACAAGACAATGGAGCAGAATTAGGAGTGGATTAAGTGCAACTGTCATCCCCAAAGCTAAGCCTAGTCCGTAAACTTGGCCCTTTGCAATCGTGGGAAAAATAGAAACTGCCCGACTATCCTGTCACAAGATGGGCCATCTGCGAAGGGTGTAGTATCATGTGGCATGAAATTGTGGCTGAGCTTTTGCCAGCAATTACTAAAGGTAAATGGTGCTGGGCAGTTTTGTGCAGTGGGTGATGCCAGTAGGTGAAAATGCTGAGCATAGGATGGTGCTAGGGGAGTACTCCACGCAAGGAATAGTGCAAGGATATTTTCTTGTGATTATTGCACCTCCCACAATTTTCCACTGACCTTTTGAAATGAATTGCAACAATAAAGGTGAAACATGAAGTTGAGTAAAGTTTATATCAATATTTTATATGCTATGCCTCCTTCTGACCAAGAAAATTCAGAATAGGAAGTATACCCCACACAGAGTAAATGTATTTACTTGGTGTGCTAAATATTAGCTTCCAATCACATCTATTCAGAATCATTGTCAACGAATATACTTGAAATGTGTCAGGTGTGGCTTGTGGGTTAAGGACCTAACACTAATGGATCCTTTTCAATCTTTACAATTATAGGATTTATAGATTGGGACAGTAAAGTAGATTTCTTCAAAGTCATTGTTGGTGCACAACATTTACACAGCTAACTGATAACACCATGAGACCAATAGAATGTTAGGTAATTTCAATCAGATTTAATCAAGAATTTCAAGAATTTCAATTCAGCTTCCTATAAAAAAAATACCACTCCTAAAATTCAGGGAGGAATTATTTCCCCCAGCCCTAACCTATGTGACCTCTCAGAAGGATTCAGTCCTACTTAGTATGATGTCTTCCTCAGTTAAATGGCAAGATCTTAAGTCATATGTGGAACATGGCTGAAAAAGTTAATATGCTTCAGGTAAAGCCCCTTCTTTTAAAGACCTCAAGCATCACATGTGGGGTGCCCTAGAAATCTGCTTTCTGACTAAGGACCCAATTTAGATCTTGGCGGAGGGAAATACTCTGTCACGAACATGATGGATATCACATCCACTATATTATGATCCCATTATTCCTATGGGATCGTAATGCAGTGGATGGGATATCTGTCATGTTTGTGATGGAGAAACCCCTCTGTGGAAATCTAAATCAGGTTCTAAGCCTCTTCAATGCCTACGTAGCCCCACTCTCTCACGTCCTTGACACTCAGAAGACTGGTCATCCTATGTAGGTAGATGGCACTATGATTTATATAAAATCAGAAAACAATTTTAAGAATTCTACAAATTAGTCATACGCTAATTACAAGTACATCAGTGTCTGCATCAAAATTGTCATTGACTAAATTATGACATATCTGACATTTTGTTTATTGCCCTTGAAATTCCATACACTTTTCCCTTTACAAGACACAGTTCCACAAGGAAAAGCTCTCTAGACCACATTTAACAGGCACATCACTACTTTGAAATAGCCTTACTAGTCCAGGCAGTAACATCTTATTTTGATTATTGTTGGTATATATGAGGTTTTCCAAGAAGGTCACTCTCAAAACTCCAAAGAGCCAATAACCACACTGTCCATCTCTTCTTTCAGGTGAAATGCTTCAATTATATAATGCCAGAACTGAATTACCTCAAATGCCTACTAATAAAAGGAAGATCTAATTATAAGATATTCTGTCTAGTGCACAAGGTATTACATGGCATTGTGGAACTCTTTATCAGCAAACGTTATGCTACTCGTATACAACCATTCATATTGCCCTGCCAGTCAGATATCTAAGTACAGTTTTATATAAATGTAAGACAACCTGTGGTTCATGAACTCCAAAAGTAAGAGCTCCACACTCCATGATTGTGCTTGTGTTAACTTTGTCAGAAGAGTAACAATATCTATGTTTGACATTATGTAGTTAAAACAACTGAAACACCTTCACCCTACTTAAGGGGCTGTTGCTGGAAATAGAATGACTTTTGACTCCAAGTCGAATGGTATTAGCAGGATTCTTTATTAATTCCAATTAACGCACAATATATATATGATGTCACAATTTGACAGCTACAATTTTCATGGACGTTTTATGGCATGGGCAAGGCAGTCTCTGGCCCAGTGCCCCAGCCTTTCAGTGGGCCCCCTTGGAGCCAGCTCTGTTCTGCAGTTTTGCTCTGATGACCTTTAGTAATTCCTAAATTAATTCATTTTTAATGTGGGTGATATGTGAGAGCTTATTACAGACGTTTTGCAGAGAAATGTTGTCTTTATGTTTTATGCAACATCAAAATAGGATTCACGTATGAGAAATGGGAGACTGTAACAGAGATTATTTGCAGTGATATATAAGTGAGCTTCTCCTTTGTTATAGAAAGCACACATCCTGTGTTGAAAGCACACATCACTATCCCTGAATATTAGAAGTAAACACATTTATAATATCAGAGTGTGTCTGCGCACTGTTAGTGACCTAACCAAAGAGCGCATGAAAGATCTGAAATTGGTTTGTTAATTCAAAGCTGTTCTGAACAGGGACCCCAAAAATATGCGTGGTCCAGGGCCTCCAAAACCCTTATAATGTCTCTGACAATGTTATCTAAAAGAGCTTTCCATAGGAGAGGACCATTCAAGTTTTCTGCGTGGTGTTGACGCAGATATGCTAATTAGAAATTCATAATAAATGCTTATATGTTGTGGTTTATAAAAGATCATAGAGAAATCAATTGTAGAGAAAAACGAACGTGTAAGTTTTGAAAATGTGCCCACGGGGTATGTCAGCCACTTATACGAACTTGTACTAAAAGAATTAAAGAAATGTGTGAAATAATGAAAATGTATAAGAATAATGTAGTACTGTGCTATATTGAGAAGTATAACCTATGTTTTGCATTATATCGTAGAAGCTAACTTAGCCGAAGTCATGGCCTACTTGTCAGGCCTCATGCAGAAGCAGAATTTAATAAACAAATGATGTAGAAGTTACTGGTGCCTATGAACTGACCATGAACTGTGTGCTTAGCTAGAATTTTCTGCAATGTACTGATGAACAAGAGATGATGAAGTCAATTTGATACAATTAAGGGTAGAGTAGGCTGAATGTACTCTCCCAGGACCTGAACAATAGAAGCACTGACTGAAGAGGAACATGTAATATTTTTGATACCTGAAAAGCCGGATGATGAAGACATCGTACAGTGGGCCAATCCATGAACTGAAAAAGATGAAATATTAGAACTCATAGATATGTAGAATAAAATGTATTGGGTAACATCAAATATGGAGGACAAATTGACCAATTGGGAATTAGGGGGATGGACTGAAAAACTATAATAAAAAGTCATGACAAGGGCTAAAACTTTAGATGAGAGGGGAGAAATGCTGAGTACCGGAGGACGTGATTCGAGATTCTGTCATTGGGCTCATGCTCTTGAGAGCCTGATGTGTTGCTGATCGATTGATGACCTGAGGACGAAGACTGACTTTGTTGCTGATCCATTTCGTGGATAGGTAGCTATGACAATGTGACTGATTAACCTTTATGCTTTTCTTTCTAGGTACCAACTGCGCTGTTTTATAGTTTTCTTTTAGCTAGATGTTTTCCAAATTCTTGTTTTCTAAATTGTTTTTGCATGAAGTCCCACATGCTAAATGCTAATTTGGGTTAGGTAAGGGTCCTTTGGGTGACGCTGACAGTGACAAATGATTGACGGACTGATTGCTGAACTCTGCTAATAATGCTGTTATATTCATCTTGGTTGGCTTATGCTGAATTACTCAAGCATATATTTTCTCAAGTTCTGATTAGATGATGTTATTGGTTGTCATTAATAAACTAATTCTGAGTTGACTGAATAAAGTTTGATCTAACCTGATGACTTAGTATTGTAACTAATAGGGAAATAAAATTTATAAAACGTATAATTGAGTTGTGGTTATTTATAAAATGTTGATTTATTGTCTCATACCTAATGATTCTCTTAGTGATTGTCGATTGATTACATTGATAATTGATGTTCATCGATTACTACATAGCTAGGATACTTCATGCGATCCAAAAGGTTCATCTGCCTGTGCGCGTCCCGTTGTAAGTTTACTTACTAAGGACCAGGTGTGCTTGCAATGGGATATGGAACATGGCACTGAAAAAATGGCATTCATCTACAGTACAGTTCCAGGTGTCATCTCTTTGAACAAGCTTTATCTTATTGGAGGTGAGAGGACCTTGAAGCTTCTTAATGTTAAATTCAAACCAAAGGCAAAATAAACTCTCTGATAAACAAGATACAAGCCTGAGCTGGGAGAAGAACTGCAATTTAACCATCTAAAAAAAGGAGCAAACATTTTTCATACAAACTCTTCGGCGTACTATAGTAAATAGTTGAATGTAAAGATGATATAGGTGTTAGTTGTTTTGTAGCAGTCCTTAGTTTAGTTATCACGTTAGGACATGAAAGCCAACAATAACTAAAAACATACACACTTGATTTAAAGAAAGGCAAATACGCTGACAGTGAGTATAAACTATAAACAATGATCATCCGCCTATAAATGTACACACCTCTTACCTACCCTCTCATCGTACAGTACTATAGAGACATACATAGGTTATGTGTAAGTCTTATGGGAAAAGTGATGTAAAAATCTGTGGGTGACCAATGGAACAATGCTAGGACAAAATAAATGTCTGCTTCAACTTAACAACTGTCAATAGTAAAGAGTCACAGCCATTGACCAAACGACAAATATGGCAGAGTGGTAGTTGGTCAAAAGAAAGATGGGATTCTAGAGAAAGTTATTCTAAGTTAGAATTCTGCGACATTCTCAGTGACACTTTGACAGTGCTACAGAAGTGTAGCACTCTCAAAGTGTACAAATATGTGGAAAGAAAATATTGGACTGCTCGGTCTCAAACAGCCACCCCAACAAATCCTGCAAACCCACGTATCAATATACTAAAGAATATTTTACCAAGCCTCATATATATTGTTTAACACAGTACTTCCAGTAGCACACAACATGCTTCAGAAAAACATCTTTGCTAAAAAAAATTGGCAAGAGTTTATCATTGACATAACAGTGTATTATTTTTCATACAAGATGGGAAGAAGAAATTGCAGTGTAAAAAGTAACTAACAAAAATGAATGTTAAAGCTACAGAAGATAAACGACTCAGTAGGTAATAGTGAAATGCTGTGATGTGCTAGACAGTGAGCCCACTAGATAGCATACAACCTTTGAAAGGTACAAAAGTCAGTGAGCCGGATTATACAAAGTGAGTACTGCAAGTGCTAATTTTATATATGATCTACGCCCATATTTCGCTCAGTGATGTCTTACATACCTACATAGCTGGTGCAGTGTTATGTTACAATCATAGAGAGTAGAAAGTGGTTATTTGTAACCAGAAGTTTAAAGGAATGTATTGCTTATGGAAAGTAATATAGAAGAATTTGGAGGTGGCTAAAAAAAACTACTGAACACAATAGGAGACAATAACCTAATCTGTGGCTGATGACAGAGGTGCTGGACTTGCAGCAGCAATTGTTGGCATCACTCAATTTGGAAGCAGAAACCTTAACAACCCTGACTGTTGTCCCATTTAACACAATTTGTAAATTTGGAACATTGTCTGGTGCAACATGTCACTTGCAGTGCATGTGGTGAGGCTTGACACTGCATCTAGATACCTTTTAAGCATGCCAACTATGTTAGAACACATGCAGTCATAGCACTGAGATTGGACTCTGGCAGCATGCATCTACACCTACAAAGTGGTGGAAGAAGATGTGCCAGGCTGAGATGAAGCAGCCACACCATATTATGGAGAAAGAAGATGGTGCTAGACCTTCTACTTTTGTTGCAGCTTCCATAGGTCTAAATGCACAGCTGGTGGACAAGAGTGGGGAATCTTTTGTCCTAAACAAGTGACATCTGTACAGTTGGCTTCAATGTCACTGCATTATTGTTGTTCGGCATCTGTTGAGCTATGTCATAGTTTGGTGCAAAGGGTGTTGATGTTGTGTGGGAGAATATCATCTTCAAACACTGGAACTAAATTATATGTAGGTGTGCAGCCCATTTTTCCACCATGGCAAAGGAGTAAATGACTCCATCACCCTGACAGAGGTGCTGTCCACCAAATGTAGAAATGTCCGCTTGGTGAGTGGACAATTCTGGCATTGATAGGAATTGCCTTCACAATGGTTCTTGCCAATGCATTGCAAGTTTGATGGATGGCTCAGTCAACATGACAGAGCCATACAGCAAACTTAGAACTTTTTTTTATTTTCAAAAAGAAAATCCCAATGCAGCTTCCTCCCATGGCGAGGGGGGCATTGCGCACTTTCCAATTCCTGTTACTACCAGGTCTTTCCTGGTAGTGACGGACCTTGATAATTGTCTGTAAGTCCGCCCATCTAAGTTAGGTGGGTGGACATACAGCCAAATGTCCAGTGGCCCTTACTTCGCACGGCTGTCAGAGGGGAGTGGCCACGTTCTGTTGGAGATGGAGTAGTCTTTACTGTTGTAAAGCCTATGGTCTGTCCAAACCTAAATCAGGCGAGTGGACCATAATGTTGGCAGGGATGTTCCCTCTCCTCAAAAATATAAATTGGGCCCATAGTCATTTAATGTCAAATGAGGAGTGACAGTGAGTGAAGGAGATATTTTCTTGGACTATATTCACACTACAGTTTCTACCCCATTCCACTGTTGCACCGCCAAGGTCTTTCAGGACCATCAATTTGTTTAGGAATAAATGAAATGTTTAATTTTAAACTTTTGTGGTTTTGTGTGTGGTTCAATGCTTGTGAACATGTCAATATTTTGGCGAGAAATTACCTTCTGTGTAATGTGTGTGCCTTGCATTTTGCCCATTTATTTTTATTTTTGTATCTTATAAAGCACCCAACTTCCCAGGTGAGTTTCCTGGTGCTGAGCCATAAAAAGTGAAGCACCTATACTCTAAACCCACTAAAAATCCAGGTCTTTAAGTTTTTGCAAAATGCTGTCAAATACTGACTATTGGGCAATGTCTCTCACAGATCATTCACAATTTGGGGCCTACATAAGCAAATGAACCACCCTCCCCCCCAAACATGCTCAATGAATTCTTGGCACTTTACATAGGGACTGCAAGGCCGAGCGAAGCAAGCGGGAGGGCTGTTATGGAATCACCAGATCTTGTAAATATTGAATGTCAGAGCCAGATCTGAACCTGTACATATAGCAGAAAGCTTTCAACTGTATGTGCTTGTTTATGGGCAGCCAGTGAGGTTCCTGAAACAAATGCAATACTGATGCATTTTTTGGTAACTGAAAGAGTAGTCTGGCTGCCACTGTCTGTGCTATTTGCAAGTGCCGGATTACAGACTTTTCATCCCCCAGGTTTAGGATATTACCATAATCAACTCTAGCTAATTTCAGAGCTTGGATCACAATTGTCTGAGCAAAAAGTGGTAACATGCCCACAATATTTTTGACCCATCTCAAGGCTGCCAAGCAGGTAGAAGCCACCTTGTTTACCCTGGTTTTCACTGTGAGCTCTGCATCCAACCAGAATCCAAGGTTTGTTACCTGCTTGAGAGGTCTGGAAGGTGGCCTAAAGCATTGAGCTTCTTCCCCAATACTATGACCTCCATCTTTTCTTCATTTAACTTGAGAGAATCCTGATCCATCCATGCAGAAATTCTACTCAAACCTAACTTTAGGGTGCTCATGATGTTTCCCTGCCCAGCTGGCAAAGGAAAGATAATTTGGGGGTCATCCGCATATGAGAACAGGGTCAAGTCACAGCAAGGGACTCAATGCTGAGCCTTTTGGAACACCTTGTTTCAGTGCATGGACACTTGGATCTTGCACTACAGGAAAAGTCTTGGAAGAGGTGGTTCTCCAAAAAAGAGGCAAGCCAAGCTAGTGCCTTACTTTGCATTCCCAGCATCGCAAGCCTTTCCCAAAGGCTTGAATGCCACACTAAGATTGAGACAAGTCAGAGCCACCATACCACCCTCATCAAGGACCTGTCTCAGATGTTCAGTGACCCCTGAGAGAGTGGATTTGGAACTGTGTCCCACCCTGAAGCCTGACTGCGACGGTTGTAAGTCATTATTATGATTTTCCAGAAAGTCTGTGAGCTGAGCATTAACATGTTTTTCCAGGACCTTTGCAAGGATGGGCAGCATGGAAAT
Organism: Pleurodeles waltl; assembly: GCF_031143425.1. NCBI lineage: Eukaryota > Metazoa > Chordata > Amphibia > Caudata > Salamandridae > Pleurodeles > Pleurodeles waltl. Next base: position 526,686,475 of record NC_090442.1, read on the forward strand.
AGGTCTAAAGTTATCCCAGGTAGTAGGATGAAGGCTGGATGTTTTCAAGAGGGGGAGAATCATAGCATGTTTCCACGCATATGGCATACATCCCGTCTCTCCAGTGAGGTATTAAGTACTCCCACCAACCTTTGCAGCACTCCCGAGTCTAAGAGACTTAACTTGAAGGGATAGAAGGGATCCAAAAGAGAGGTTAAGAACTGAGGAAGGTCCAGCAGGGTCAAATGTTCCAACTCCTGACCCACCAGCCAGGACTCAATATAATGATTAATCCCTCCTGTACTCAATTTTTCCCTCACTGTACTTGCGGTAGGTTCAGTGGCCAATCTAGTAGCCTCCGGGTTTACTGCAAGACTGGACATAATATTAGTCACCTTTTTAAGGAAGAGGTTGGCTAATTCTACACAAGTTTCAGCCAACATCACTGGTGCCGGTGTTGTCTTTCTGGAGTCTGCAAGGACCCTAACCACAATGAATAAAGTTTTAAAACAGTATTGAGCCTTTACAACCTTATCCGAATAGAACGCTGCTCTGGCCACTTTCCTAGCCCACGATATTCTTTAGGGCAGATTTATAAACTGCCTTGTGGTCTTCACTATATGATTTCCTCCATTCTCTTTATAACCCTTTGCTACACTTTTTTCCAAGCGTCAAAGTGTGGAGGATAAGTTCTTCATGAGGATTTTAGCCTAGCTGGTAGCACTACATCGAATGCATTCCTGAGCCATTCATCCACCCAATGTTGCTCTAAATCTATTGATGGGTTCGGAGCCGGAATAGCATCCTGAAATTGTGCATTGAGAGGGCCAGTGTCTAATTTCTCCCAGGTTCTGACCATGTCTTGAGCTAAGCCCAGTTTAAGACCTGCTTTGTTCTGGCATTTGATTAGGAAAGGTACCACTAAATGACCAGACCACACAAGAGGCAAAGGAGACTCAGAGGTCAACGCCTCCAAATTAGAACAAGTGACCTGCCATATGAGAAATTAGACAGCGTCAGATTGTTCATGAACACCGACAATGGAGCAACGTGGTTAGTTATAATGTGACACTCTGTATGCCCAAGTGAGGCTGTGTGTGTCTCAAAGAAACTGTGATTTTGTAAGCTGTCTGATTTATTGAATAAGTAGCTAGTATCGAGGCTCTAATCTCAGGATTATCTTGGAGAAAAGCATGCATTTTGATGCAAAGGTGCAGTATCTGAATTTGTTAGATAGTGAGATGCTTCATGTGTCTCTCTGGTTGATAAACTCATCTCTAGTTGCTCTCGGAACACCCAGAGCTAGGACACCATAAGACTGGTGATAATTTCAGAAAAGAAATAAACAAGGCAACATGCCTTCTCTAGCTATTTACTCAGGATCTGGAATGGCACTCCCACATTCATTAGGATTGCCCCAAACCTGCTTCAATGTAGCAAACCCTGAAGGCAGATCTCTTTAAAGAACACAACATCATGTTGTAGTATCAGTCCACAATGTCAGGATCTAGCTACCCCTCAAATCACATGGAAGGGTAGATTATTTGCTTTTGGCCCTACAGTGTTCCTCTGCCTTTTAGCTTGGTTCTCAGTCTACAAATACCAGATACATTCGAACATGTCAGTTTACAATCTGCTATACAGCTGGCCCAAACAGTCTTGAGGCAAAGGAACAACTGGGACAGGATAACAACCAAAATGATTATGAGCAAATACTATTTTCTTCATCACAGATTTTAAATATGAGCAGTACATATTACACCCATTAGTATTCAAAGGCATGGGCACAGTACAAAATACAGATATAATCAAGGCAGTACCGAGTAACAGTTGACAGTATGAATCAAGCGGAATTGTATAAAATTGCTTCTTTTGTCCTCCCTGCTATGTGAATTATAACCACTAGGGTATCTACTTTCTCCTATTTGCCAAATTAAATCCACTCGATGATTGATGTTAAGTGAAGTAGCAAACAAATACTATTCATCTAAGGGTGATTTACTGTCAACTGATAATAGCTAAGTTTGTCAACTACAATTTCCTTCTATAAAACTAGCAATTTTGCTAAATGAAACTACAGAACCCTTAGTTGCCTCATAAAGAAATATACATATTAATCATTACTGACAACGCATAAAGTTGAAACCTGTCACATCGCTTTTCGGTTCAGATTTTTATTTGTGAAATGGGTATGATTTCCAGCATATTTAATCCCAAAAGGCAGATAGTTATTGCCCACATTTTGACTAACCAGAAATACATTAGTGTAATAAGTCTTGAGCAATAAAATATCTCACTCCCAGTAATATTGTCAACCTCGTTGACAGGGAAGCTTCTGAAGGTGACCTAAAGACAAACAAGTAGAAACACATACAACTGAAGGCAGAGGGTGTTAGCATGAAAATAATAATAATAGCTCGCTGGCTGGAAAACTATAGTTAAGCATGGCAGATATCTATAAAAAGTGAATAGCAAATGGAACTGAATCTAAAGGGTGCATGGATGGCTTTAGAAGTTTTTAATAAAGGAGGTCTTTAATTTTTAAAAGTGACAAGCTGCAAACAATAAATCAAGTGGAAACAACATGCAAGAAATAAATAAATAAAAAATGTAATCAGTGGATTGCAAGGTAGTGGAATGCTTTTCATTGTCCTCTACAAGCTTTGCAAGCAGTGTTCTTCGCCAGACATGCTGCATGTATATTACTCCACAGAGTTGGACATTTGACAAACTTAAGTCCTGATTTATATGTTGGTGGAAAGGGTTTTCCATCTCCCCTGCGACAGAGTACCCTTCCCGCCAACATAATTGCCTGTCAGATTTAAAATCTGGCAGACATTTAGTGTAACCACAGTGGAGATTTCTCCATTTCTGCCACAGTTAAACCCCTCTAGCTACCCCACGGATCTCTGCTGCATAATTTAGATGGGTGGACATATGGGTCAGATTTCACTGCCAGGAAAACCCTCGTGGAAAGGAACAGTAAAAACTGCAAAATGCCTCCCTTTCCATGGGAGACAACTCTTATGGTGAGGTTTTTTTTGTTTTATTAATTATTATTATTTAATCCAAAAAATACTTTACTATATGGCTTGGTCATATTTGACAGAACTATACAGAAAATGTACAATGCAATGATAGGACCCGCCTTGACCATGGCTCCTATCACGCATTAAATGCCTACCAGTTGTGCAGTCCTTTATAAATTTGGTCATCAGGACCTCAGCCAGGGTGACAGAAAAACCTACTCTACCACCTTAGTAGGGGACAACCCAACCTCTAAAATATAAATCAGGTGGGTGCCCAAGACAGATATAATTTTTCCTCTAAAGTGACTGTTTCTTCCTAACAATATTCACTGGATTTGATTCCTGGTCTTTTTATGGCCATACACGCATCCTTTGTTAAGGAAATGATGACACTGTGTGAGTTGAGTGTAGTGTCTCATTATCTCAACACACGTAGGAGTGAAGAGTAATACTTTATCATTTCAAAAATGTTTTGGGGATTTGGGTCCTCTAGGTGAAAGCCTTTGTGGTTGAGAGGAAGGTGGTCAGCTGAAAATTGGTGCAAGTAATTTCTGCCCTTCTATGATTTAGAGAGGAATGTGACAGACTGTGTGGCAGGGCCTCCATGAACTCTGGCATCAGGTTTACTATCAGACAGAGGTGATACAGCTAAGCTTAAAGGCTGATAGACTGTGCAATATATGGTGACAGGTCAGTCTCCATGTACTTTGGCATCACTTCTTTTGAAGACCACCATTTGAGCCATGGTGTTCATGCCCAGAAAACATTATAACTGACCTTAACATATAGGAAGAAAACTCTCAGTATGCAAGGACATTTCAAATACAGTTTCTGGAACGTACCTCAAGTTTGATGGTGTGTTTGCAGGATAACATGATGCCAGTGGTAGCAGCAGAAGAAGGCTGAGCAGTAGAGTGGAGCCATGAGGGGAGGCACTGGATTCTGGAACTACTGATGGCTGAGTCAAGGGCATGTGTCAAAGTAATTGGGGTAGATATGTGCAAACCGAATTCATGGGCAAACAGAGTTCAGTAAGCTGCTGTCAAGGACAGCCTCAAAGTAGTTCCCACCCCTCCTTGAGGCTGTTCATACCGACTAAATTCTAGAATGTGATTAGCCTCAAACTGTGCAAAGCTAAGTTGCAACACAAGTAGGTATGGTTGAAAACGTCTACCTAAGCTGAATAATGGAGAATATTCATTTCCGCAACCATCAGCATGCATGCACAAACTACATTCACATATTGCTGGACCACAAAATTCGCATGTAAACAGCATATTCAATGGCATCTATGGATTTGTTGTGGTAAATGGAGACATTGTAGAAGTTCTCTATTAACCTCCTGAACCAGGAGCGAAAGGTGTTAACATATGTTCCCTTAGTTAATGTACATGCAACTTCCAGGTGCAATAACTAGGTAAAGCATATGTCAGTATTTTGACCACGTGGGAATGTTTTCGGGGACAACTGATTCTCATGGAATGTTAAATAATATGCGGTTGTCTACCCATCAAAAGTTAGATATTTAGAACACCATCAAAATACAAAGTGGGAAAGACAGAGTGATCAATTACCCACTGATTAACCCTAATTTGTATTTTAAGGAAAATGCACAGATGCACAACCAAAAACAAGGATATTACTGCTTAATGCCATTTCAGGAAATCAGGTTAACTGAGTGCACATATCAGCAACATACTGTACATAAAGAGTGTATACATATTCATTATTGAAGTCATGTCGGGCGAACCACGGGTTGTTTGAGCATCATGTATGTATAGTGCTTAACTATTGCCTATTCCAAACACGTGCACTGACAAATTACAAGGCGCAAGAGAACAGAAATGTTTATGAACAATAAAAACATCCAACCTATTACTGAATAATATGTCACTGTGTTGCCAGAAGGGCAGAAGTAATTGTCAATCCATAAAAGTAATTATCCATAATTTCAAAACATTCTTGATTTATGAAAAAGGAAGAAGCAAATTAACCTTTATGGAAACACTAAAATGGATGCCCCACTAATTTCACTAAGAGATAATCATGTTTCCCATGGCTTTCATTTCTATGATTTATATACTCCTTTTTACGACTATCATAAAAATACTGCCCTTCCTGTAACATCTTGTAGATGCTCATGAAGAAAATACATATTCTATGAAGCACGCAGTGTCTTCTATTTAAATTGTGTGGACATCGCAGGCATCAACAATACCCCAGAGGCAGCTTTCTGTTTTGCTGAACCGGGTATGAAGCAAGAGAAGAAAGTGGACTGAAAAAGTTAATCTGTTCAACATGGTTTAAGGTATATACGCAAATGCCTGAACAGCACCTCTACATGGAATCACTCTGTCCCAAACACCCAAGACTCTCCCACACAACATTTTCTCTCCTTGCTAAGCTCCTTACTATTCCATTCCTTTACGCTGGAAAGAGAAGGATTATTATTAACTTTGTTCACCCAACAAATGCAGAAATGCACACACAAGCACACTCACTCATAAAACCTGGCTTATATCAAAAGACAGGCTCTTTAAATTATACTACTAACATCTGCTTCAACTTTCCTGATAAATAGCCATTTTCTTTCCACCAGGTCTCTATAAACACCACACTCCCATCTCAATGTTTGACTATCCGACAATGCTATCATAATCCTTTTAACACTGACTACATCCATTGGGTCCAAACATGTTGCTATTCATTTCTTGACAGCCCTGAACTGAACACAAACAACCAACCAACCAACACAAATTATTTGTAAGTAGAGACTATGTTGCAATGAAAAGATGCTTTGTAAGTCTTGCACTGTACAGCATCCTCCAAAGTCCCCATGAAAGGACGGTCCAAAAAAGTTAACTCAATACAACTTATGTTCTGAACTTCCTCTAGTTAGCAAGGGCCACTATCTTTCTTTGCAATATGGTGCAATAGTCATGTTTGCATGAATGTTTGTGCCATTTGTCTACTGCAAACCTAGCATAAAGGAAGTGGGACACTGTATACCTATGTTCAATTGTACATTACCTTCCATATCCGTGAGTGTCATTATTAAATGTGTTATCGGTAATGACTCTTCTCAGCACTTTCTAGTCATGAATGACAGTCTTATAAACGATGCCCCAATCTTGTTTATATATTCACCCATGCTCTCTCTTTCACTTATTTGTAGTGATGATCAATCAATGTCAATATACAACAGTTCCTTTCCTCTTCTATTTAAATGCCAGAAAATTCAAATCCTATTTGGCTATTTTTTTCTGGAACATCTACAGCCAACAGAGAACTTTTCACACTATATTCACTTTGCCACTAAGACCTTTGACTCTTGCTCTCTCTGTCAATCCATTCCCAGTCACCATATTCCTGTGATACACATTTCTTTCATAAGACCTGTCCCCATATTTCCATTTGGAGCTAAAGAAAAAATAATTTCTATCAACTCACTGGAAAGAAGGGAGGAAGCACTTTGTCCTCCCCAGACAACTTCTCTCTCACAATATTAAACACGTTTTTTACATTGGGAACTTCCTTATTCACAACATTTTGTCTATAGACTCCCAATCAAATGTGGACTTTTGCCTATTTTGCACTATGCTGAACTTCATCAGAAACCTCATTCCTTACAGTTGGTACGCAAACTTGGGGAAACAATCTATAGGTATATTTCAGGGACTCCTCAAGTAATTCACTTTTACCTTAACTTTATATAAACCATGCATTTACTGTGAAAACAAACTGTGGGTTTGGTACTGCAGTGCCACAGGTGACAACGCCTTCTACCCTCTTAGTCATGAAAAGTGGAAGGAAAGCAGACCTCTGGGAATGGTTGTATCAGAAATGTGTATACAGTGCAATCTGGGAGGTGTGGTCCAAGCACCCCAGTACTTGAATTCTGAGACCTTTCATTAGGGTGTGCAAGAATGCTAATGTTTAATTGTGTTTCTTTTGTAGATATTATATTTCATATCATTTTCCACAGTGTGGACAACACTGAGGTAATGGCTTAGTCGTGATACTTTTTTTTAAAAACATTTATCGTTTGTGAGCAAACAGAATTAAGTTTTTGTTCACTACATCACTTATACAATTAAATATGCCTTGTACATATTCCCAAAGAAGTCAATTATTTCTGAAAATCATTGATTTCAAATGCTGTCACAAATAGCTATTTTAAAATGCCGAACATTTGAAATCATAAATTGTTTGCTTATTATACTTTTTTGCTGAACATATGGGTGAAAATGGAAAGGAAAACATTGTTGAAATGTAAAAAACATTATACCTGACAGTCAAAAATAGTTTCCTAGGTGATTGCATTGGTCAGACTTTGTGTATTTCCACAGAAAAAGAGTGCTTTTATTGCACAGGTTATGCTCGATATAGTAAGTTGCAGATGAATATTGGAACGAGCCAATGATCAAGCCTATGGCATGATTGATTCATTAAGAAATGTTTTGTCTGATGTCACAGGTTTGATTTTTTATGTAGTGTTTTATTGTTTTATTGTGAAAAGTACATGTTAAAAAAAATAGGCTGTTATGTGTGATTGTAGATATACTGTTAAAGTTTGGTGATTGGTATTTTGTTACATAGAATCTTACACTGTACCATTGTAGGCATCAATTTTAGTATTTGTAATCCCATCTCCCACACCCAGAAGATAGAAGCTCTGGAGTGTCATAATCCTGCTTAAGCACTCTTTGGAGACATAATACTTTGTTTTGCCAATTCTAATTTTATGTCTGTATGTCTCATAGCTGTCTTGTGGGAAAGTTTATGCTCAAAATTGTAGGTCTGATTTGGTTTTGGTGACAAGATGAGTCTAAAAGACTGATTGGTTTATTGGAAAATGTTTTGCAAAATTAAAACGGTCGGATCTGTTTATTATGAAAAGATTGAGACAAACGTATTTGGTCCCACATACCTACGGTGAAAAGCATTTGTTAAAGGCAACAGGCCTTTAAAGGTGGATTGGTAATCTAATTTGTTAAATCTGGTAGATAGAATTTTGTAACATGGAATCTCACAGATTACTGTAAGAGGTAAGACTTTTGGTGTTGGTTATCCCCTCTGACAAACCTGGTGGTAGAAGTTTTATATTGGGATTATCCATGTTAAGCTGCCTCACAAGGGGTGTGTATTATTTTGCCAATTGTAATTTTTTACGTTTGTAATTTAAGACTTCCTGCTTGGGGGATGAATTGTGGGAAAATCAATGCTCAATACAGAAGCCCATGAGCTGGTTATGATGACATGCCAATGACAAGGGTTATAGGACTCATAAGTTTATTGGAACAAGTTATGCCACGTGTGATCTGTTTAAGGCCTGGCTAATTTGCTACAAAGAACATATGTTAAAGGCAACAGGTGCCCGACGGTGGGTTATTTCACTGTGTTCAAGCCTGTTGACAGTGAATTTGTTAAATCTTAGAAATTAACATATGAAGCATGGGTTTTGGTGCTGGTTACTGTTCTCTTACAAACTATGCCCTGTGATAATCCTTTTTAGGACATCTTAGAAGGGTTGCATATTGTTGTGTCAACTCTAATTTTGTACATATTTGTAATTATATGAGCGGTATTTAGCTTTGTGCAGGAACATACTTTTTAGATCAGGTTTGACAGATTTAGCTGTCTGCCAGGCTCTGTCACAACCTACTTCCACCCCAGGCATCCATTAATAAGGGGAAATTGTCTTGCTCACACCAGTCTTTGATGCTATTTACCCATGAGTATGTGATCTGACCCAATGTCACACCTGCCTTAACAAAATTGGACTTTTAGCAAAGGCTGGTGGGTCAGTCCTTAAGTTTTACATTTTCTCCATGTATATGCCCCTTTCATTTTTTTCCTTTAGTTTTTTTTTTTTTTTGAGCTCTGAGCAGTAACCTATGCAGTGCTATGGGCTGCTTGCTTGCTGCTCATTTCATTTATACTGTACCACATCCCAAGCAACCTTTGCTTCTAAACCATGCAGTCACTATGGAATGGCATTGTTCAGAGTGTATTATTGTTTTACCATTCCAAGATGGCTAATAACTCTCTTCTAAACACAGAAGCCTTGTTGGAACTTTAAAACAGTGATGCACTATGCACAATACTATTCTGAGATGTGTGCCCACTACTAGGTTTCCTTTTACACATATCCATGACACATTAAGGTTGTGCCATTTTTCTTCTATTCTTTCAATTTTGATTTTTCTCGCTTATGCTTGCTGAGTTTGAGCATGTGTTTTACTAAGGAAGGTGAGAGGTTCAATGCAAGACTGAGTTAATGTGTAGATGTACTGGTGTATTCGTTCAAGGATGAGCCACATAATGTATGCATGATAAGCTGAGGCAGTGCATTTAGTGAGAGGAGGCTTGTTCCGTTATAAACCAAACCTGTTGGCATTCATAATGATTGCTGAACGTGTATTGTGCTTTAGATCACCTTTGTACTGTGCACATTTATAGATGCAATAACACAGGCTGTGGATTTCAGGAGTACTGTGTTTGTTCTATGCACGTTTCATTATTTTTTCAAAAATGAAATTAGGCTTATTGAGAGAATTGTGCCTCTGTTGTTTATTATATGGAAAGTAGAGTTCCTTGTTCTCTTTAAGGATTTCGGAAGTATTACTGCAAACTATAGCAAATTAACTGCAACGGCATCCGCACTCAATTAACACTGATGCAAAACCTCGTTACAGCACTTCCAGAGACAGACTAAAAACCTAACAGGATAAAGACAACATAAGTTAAAGGAACCGCACTGGAGTAACTAGGACAACAAGCACGGTACAATTGAGAATGTTTTTGACTTAGATATACAACTGGCAAAAATTAAAAATACATTTGTTGTATCATGTGTCTACTCAAGCATCGCACAACGTATGACCAAAAAATGGAATAACCCTGCCACCAAACTGCGTATGTTATTTGGCTCTGCATGTACACCAACAAAATGTTTAAGACAATCGAAAAATTATACAGGTTTTAAGCACATGTTCCTTGCTGGTATCCACGGGACGTAGATGGTGCACTAAAGCGTCTATATCCCTGCTGGCAGTAGAGATTTCATAGATGGCTCTTTTTAGCGCTGAGAGTCTCATGGACTGTAAAGATGGACACATAGGTCGCTAGCTAAAGCACAGGTTTTGAAATTGTAACCCTACTGCCCCTCATTGGTACTTCTGCTCAACACTACAGTTTAGGTGTTGCTGCATGCCTGTAGATGCATTGACTATGCTCGTACAGGCGTGTCACCCACTTTGTAAACAAACAGGACAATCAATTGTTGAAACGCTGCTTATTCGTTTTCTTAAGGGTTGACACTAAAATTTAACACCTTGACCTTTTCATTGCTCTTCCTCTATCAAACGTGATGTTAAAGAGGCCATTCAGTGAATGATGTGACAAAAGGTCTCAAATGCCCCCAGGAGACATCATGAAACAAGGGGCATTCTAGAACTCATATTTGTGGCTGTCAGCAATGAGACGACAGGCCAAACAGGGCCCAAAAAATAAAAGTGACTTTTGAAATGCCCCATGGCCACCGTGTGGCAGAATGACAAAGCAGGGTAATGAGTTCAATATTCATGAGTATACATATGTATAAGAGGGGGAAATACCACTTGCCATGGTACAAGTGTTCCAGAGATAAAGTAGCACCATTACAGCATGTCATTCTGTATGGGGCGGCCCCTCAGCTAAGGTGAAGTAGTGTCGTCCCACTGCTGAAAGCGGAAAAATAAAGTGATAATAAATGTATTTTATTATTATCACTTTATTTTTCCACTTTCTTAGGATGGGCCAGGGCCTGTATCCTCTGTGTTAGCACAGGTAGGAGTGGTATGTGCACTTCTAAGTGTGCATGTCAGTTTGGCTGGCCATCTGCGGCTTGCCAAACTGACGTGCACTTAGAACTCTCCACCCGGCTGTGTTGCACAGCCAGACGGAGACCAAGCACAGTCCCCCACCCCCTCCCTGAGCGGCATTTTAGCCCGCTCAGGCCAATCCCAGTGCTTCTATCATGCTGGGTAACAGCATGAGAGAAGCATCGGAATTGGGTGATGAGGGCAGAAGAAGAGAAGATTTAACCGAGATGCCAGGAGTGGTGGAAAACCAGGGCAGCAGGAAAGTTTTATTTTTGTACCCCCCACCCTGTGTACTACCCCATCCCACCCCTTCCTTGCAGCAGCCGCAACTGCATTCAGCATGAACCAGGTTTGACAAGTGGGGGGAGGTGGCAAAAGAAGATGTTGGGCACTCCAAATAAACAATCAAAATGTTGCACTGTGTCCTTTTTGGAGTCTTTTATGTACTCAGTTTGCACTTTGGATAACTTCAGGTCTGTGCCTTGCATACCGTTATTGACAGCACCAGCATAATTTCCTGTTGCTGTTCCCTATTTAACTTGACATTATGGAAGTCAATCCAATTGCTTTCTACATGAAATTTAATAGCATCTTTCAGGCCTACATTAACTTGTCTCCTTGCGATGGAAGCGCACAAGAGTATTTCATACATAATTTGTTGTGTGTCTAATCTCATCATGTAATTACCTGAGATGAAGCACACACTACCCACTTGAATCTTCAACAGAATATTATGTAAAATATTGTTTTTATGAGACTGCCTTACAAAAATGAGACGTACGTTTGGCTGCGAGCTGACTGCTTGCAACATTGATGAAAATGGAAATCGATCTAGCCAGACCGCACACCAGTCACTATACTTCCGGTAAATGTAGGCAACACAAAGCTTGCGGCGTACATGTACATGATGTGGCTTAAAATATCACATATACACTGTGTGAGCAAGTCTGAGAAAGTGAATTAACTCTTAAGTTTTTTCCAGAGAAAGTGAAAATAAGTGCTTCCTTTCTCTACTTAAGTGAGTGGATGGCAAAATGTGTATGCCTAGCTCCACATACTATGAATGAGGTAATACTGATCGCACCTCATTTAAAACGTGCAGAGTGTAGTCTAGCTGAAATCATATATCATCACGTCAAACTTCAAATGTTTGTTGATTTTATGATTAACTGTTTCCAGAGGTGTTTAATGATTTTGAAGACTTCTGTCCAAATCAATTATTTCTGGCAAGACAAATAATTCGAGATATTGATTATGAATGGCATTTATCAGGTTGAGAACATGAACCGAATGAGATACATTTCCTAACGAAAATCAACAATTAAACGCGTTTTCCTATTTTGACTTTCCCATTTGCCTTTTTTCCAAGAGATGTTAAAAGCAATTCCGTCAGCGACCCTCCAGTTTGTTGCTGTACTTTGCCACTTTTAAATATACCCCGTTCACTCCTGCATTTTGAAATAAACACATTTTTGTTCTGCCTCACCTTGCTATTGTTCCTATTCTGCAGTTTTCCCACTAAACCTCTCACTCTTAACTCTTCCTTCCTTGCTCTATATCGGTTCTCTACCCCTACCCTTCCTCCTTCCTTTTGTTTCCTTTTTAATATTTAAATATCCCATTACGAATCTAATTCATACCTTGCATGTTTTATCCTTTTTTTCTTGTTTTCCTCTTTCTACCTCCTCCACTGCCTTGATTTTCAGTTTCCCCCCCCTTCACATTTGTTTGTAACTTAATTTAATGTGGAAGAGGGGGGTAGGAATGTTCATGTTTTTTTCACCCCAAAACAAGAGTGTCTTTGATTGTTTTCTTTAATCATTATTTTAAGATGGGTGGATGATTCATGTTCTTAGTTACACAATGAATTAAACGTGTCACAAACATCATCCAATTTAGTATCTACATAATTAGAACATTATGAGGGCTCCTGTCTCTCTTTTCAAATTATAAAAATGAGAAAACATCGCTGAGTTTTCACAATGATCTATGAACAACACATCATAGTCTTCACCTTCGTTTGAAACATACTGATCATCAATGCTTTCATTGCAAAGAATGTGAAAAAAAATTAACAACCCATCGGAATTTGTCTCAGGTGACTAAAATTAGGAGGCAGGTCAACTGTAATATCTAAATAACCTATGCCATATCCATTTTATTATACTCTGTTCTTTTCACTCTATGAATTTGTAAACCTTAGTAAATGCCAAGGTGTGCCTGACTTCTCATTTGATGTGCTACTTTTTCCAAACTCCTTTAAAAAAATGTTTGTGTGGTACATGATTCACACACTTTACACATTGATACATCACACTCATTTGTACAGTAGATCTACTCTGGACTCATGTTCACATTGTGCTGGTGCACATTACATTTACAAAGTATTGTGGAGGTTGGTCTACTTTAGTCCAGGAAAGAGCTTTCTTAACAGTCCCTTCCTATCTTCATCACTTAAACCAGTCTATCAGGCAGGAAAATGAATGTCTGGGGATTCTAGTTGAGATAAAACATAATATTCTCTGAGAACATTTTTGTTATCTGTGCCTCCTTTTATTTCCTCATGAGGAAAACTTCACTGAGATCACTCAATCTGCAAGCGTTCAGAAAGCAACAATGACAGTGCATAATTTTAGACTGGAACGAGTGCAATTCAGATGATACCAGTAAGACATAAATTAATTTATGATTGCTCTCCAACAAGTGCATATGATGTAGGTGAGGCATTATTTTTATAATGATCTCTTGAAGTTTTGAGATCTCAAAATTTAGATGCAACATCTTCCCAAACAACACACTGTGGAAAGAGGGTGTGTGAAATTGGTATATTTGTTTTCGAGTTATTATGCACAATTTTGCAAAAATACGTGAAATTATGTGTAAGAATCCAAAATGCAAATCTATCATTCTGCACTATATTTTAGTGTGAAAAGCATCCTTGCATCAATTTGTGGTGCAAGGACTGATTTAATAAAATCACTACTAACAAAATTCACTCACATTTCTCTAAATATGTGAATTATGCAGCGTAATTTAAATTTTGCCCAGGCCTAATTGTGGATGCACTATGTAGCTCTTGCAAAGAAAATGGAACAGGTCGATCAGGTTTCTCTAATGTTAGAAGGTGCCAGTTTAAACAAATTTTGGATCTTAATTAGATCCATTTCTGGTAAATCTGTGTGAGGTTCTATGTGATAAATTTTAGCTATTCTGAGGTGACATAAAACTAATCTGTCACAATAGTATAATAATTGCTGATTGCTAAAGAAAACTATGTACCACCATATTTGAAACATGTCTGTTACTCTAAGGTTCAGTGGAAATCTGGAAAAAATGCTCTTTTTAAAACCAATTAATCAAATCTGTAAAAGCTTTATAAAATGAACATAAAGCCAAGAATTAAACACTGTGCATGACTGTTTAAAACTATACTAAAACATAATCCTGAAACGTTCTGTGAGCATGTCAGAACAGAATTAGAATCTGCACATAAAGATAGAGAAGACACATTGAATAAACATATTAGAGTGCCTAATTTTGTAAGTTAATGTTCTACTGCTCCTATGGTGATCTGTGCTCTTTTCCCACTCATTAAATCCACTGAATGCACTGGGCAAGTTTTGGTAATTAGGAAGAATCTCATCTGGTCCGTTTTTTAAAATAAGGTTAGAAACTAGCCTACAGTTTTGATTTTCAGGGCTATAACCACCAAATGTGGGTCTATTGTTGAAAAACAAAAAATCAATATCCCTAAGGTGCTTGGAGTTTTTCTCAAACTGCTTCAGGGACATGAATGCAGGGTATATTCAGAAAGGTAAATATACATGTGTTTAATTATTAATGTACATATTTACTACTACAACTAGTTAATTCATATTTTTACTGTTCATCATTTCCAATTTTAATGTACAATATAAATGTAAATGTTAAGTATTTAACATAGAACTAATAAAATAAAATGTTACAGCACAATAACTCAAATTAAATGTGTACTACATAATTAATTTAAATATATTAATTTAATGTATAGGTAATTAATGTTTAAACAATAATTTAAAACAGCCCATCACTAGCATTTTCATGTTTATGTGTATGAAATATGTACCTCATTTTGTTAAAAAGTCTGTTTAATTTAAATTGTTAATTTTTAAAGTTTAATTTTTAATTTTAACTTTTGCAATACTTATTTCAACATGATATGTATTTTTTTAAATAAAAATGTGTACATATATATATATATATATATAGTTACAAATGGCACTTGTTTTTCTGACAGCAAAACTCCTTTAAGGAATGGGTGCTTCCTTACATGTAAGTGGCTTGCATGTGTTAATGTCCAAACAAAAGGCTCAACCAGGAAACCAAAAGGAGCCCTCTCCAGATTTCAAGATATCCAGCATGGCACGTTTCGGCTTGTGCGCCTTTCTCAAACACTGGTTTCAAAGTGAGAGACATTCTCATACTGCTCTTTAAATACATTTCATTAACAAGGTGGTAGTTATCAAAGTAGGACTGCATTCCCACCAAACACAGTCCGTCTCTCAGTGCTGCCATAGTAGTGTATGTTAGCTCTTATTACTCCACTGTTTCTTAAGTAGATGTTATAATGCCCCAAAATTTCCGACTCGTCACGCATATATTAATTTGCAGCGCTTTTAATTCTCATCTCTAATATTTCCACCAAACACATAAGTTAATGTCACAAGTTTAAAAACATTATCAAATCCTCTCGTCAACCCGCAAATTTGCCCCTCTTTGAAAAATACCTGAAGGCATCAGTCTAAGTGACTCACGTCAATCCATGTAGTCATGTCCTAATTAGTTTAGCTAGTATCTGCAAGTCTTTCCAGGCTGTGGAGGTTCAGGCAGTACAAATTTAATCCAGTTACAAATACCACTTGTTGTTCTGACTGCCGAACTCCTTTAAGGGACGGGTGCTTCCTTACATGTGAGTGGCTTGCACGTGTTAATGTCCAAACAAAAGGCTCCACAAGGAAACCAAAAGGAGCACTCTCTGGATTTCAAGATATCCAGCATGACGTGTTTCAGCTTAATAGCCTTTTTCAAATGCTGGTTTCAAAGTGAGAGACATTCTCATACTGCTCTTTAAATAGAGTTCATTAACAACATGGTAGTTATCATAGTAGGATATATATATATATATATATATAAATGTTGAAGTGATTTAATTATTATAAAATTAGTTCCTATGTTCTTTTATTTCTCAGCCTCAATTGTTTTCTAACGGAGTGTGTTGTAAGACCAGTGAGTGACCGTGTGTGGTAACTGAATTAAAATAAACTGGGCTCAAGTACATTTACACCTGCTTTGAATCCTTTCGGGATATAGTAACTTTAGAAGTGTAGTTTGCGAACAACAATGATATTTGTAAGTAAGTGCCCCTTTTTCTGTGGTCACCCCAATTATTTGGACTGACAGTGCAGGTTGTGTGGCTCTGCACTGGGACAGTGATCTCAGGTTCCAGTGCATGACTTCTGACCTGTAAATTCTAGTCAAATTAGCTAACTCCTAAATGAAGTATTTAACTTTCCTATAAAGCCATAATATGTGTATATGCTGCAGAAATACACTGATGTCATAGAAAGTTACATATCAGCTGTGGACTTTAGCACCTCCTATGCTATTCACTAGTCTTGCAAAGGAAACCTGGCTTTAGGCCTACCATCATAGCCTGACTGTTGCAGTTTAAACTTGTAGTCCAACCTCTTAATTTAACCCTTTCAACAGGGAAAATCTTACTTTTAAATATTAAATAAGTCAACGGTATGTCAGCCCTGTGGCCCACAAGGTAGGGTGCAAACTCCCACTGTAGAAAGGCCTGGCAGTTCTATGAGGAAAATTAGAGTGTTGATTAATATTTTATTTTTGCTAACTCTAGTTTGGATTTATAAACATTAGAAATCTAATTTGATGGTTAAAGTTTATTTTTTTAATACATATTTAGGAAACACAACAATAGCTGGTAGGCTATTCTGCATTAGCCTACCAGCAGTTTGCCCAGGATTTTGGCCTTCATGAGGTATGAAAACTGCTCTTAGAACATGGCAATAACTTAGGCCTGATGGAAGGATGGGCAGGGTGTGAGCACATGACACCTATCTGCTCAGGAAGGATAGCTGGGGAGGTTCTAGGAATGTCATTAACTTGAGAGAAGCAGATGTGAGGTCTGCCCCTTTTAGCTTAATGGAAGGAGAGACTGAGGAGGGGGAACTCTTTGATTCCAGAACACATGGCAGTGAGCCTGGCTCTGTCCCATTTGTAGGAGGGACTGGTCCCAGAAACAGGTTTGGTGTAGCTTAGAAGGAGGGGATGCTAATGTCCCTTGACAAGCACACAGGCTCCCTTCAAGGACAGAAGGTCAGTGCTATTTTGGATGTCTTTTATAGTAGTGCACTCTAGGATAGTTTACAACAAAAACAACAGGATGTGCTTCAAAGGTGAGCAGGGTTGCACTCGCCACCCACTGACTATTTAAACAAATGGACCTCATCATCAGCTCCTCAAAGCACATTCTGGACCTGCAAAAGGGCAGAAGAGAGACTGCATCTGCTGTTTGAGATATGTGAGGAGACCTGAAGGTCTGAACCTATGCCCACTCATACCCAGGTCAAGTAAGTGGAATCCAAAATTCAGTTGGTTGACCTGTGTGGATAAAGGCACATCTCAATCTGCAGGATGCCTTTTTCTGCAATGAGCAATTGACAAGTTACCAGTGGACCTGGCCTGGACCCTGCTGTTGGCCTCTACTGGAGTACGTCCTGACCCCCAATTGCTGTGCCAGAGGTCAAGGGACGGTTGGCTGTGTCCAGCTGGAGTTCTCCAACAAACTCTGAAGAGTTGCTAAGTTTGGACTTCTAAGACTTATGGAAGCAGAGGGACCTTGTGGCAAAGATGTCTGACTGTGACATGACTTTTTCAGACACATCTTCATATTTGCCATGTTGGAGGATTTGGAGCTTCATAAAAAAAGACTGGGTCCAAAGACTGAAAGATGGAGCAACAATTATCTGCCCCAAGCAGGGACTTAGTCGGATCCAAAATTAGAATTTCTCCCTCTCAGAGCTTATCCCTTCTAAAAACCAGTGGGCTCAGCGGAACATTGCCCTGCATCTATCTGACTTCTAAAGGACTTTGGTGGCTTGTGCTTAGAGCCCCACTGAAAAAAATAGATTTTCATTTCATAGACTACGGTAGTCATTCTGACTCCGGTGGTCTTTACCGAAGACCGCTGTGTAAGCGGGTGCGAAAAACCACCAGTGATGGCTGTATAAAGACTGCCGTATTCCGAGTCACCAACACAACACCGGCAAAAAAATACCAAAAAACTGACAGCATCGGCCTGAACAATGGTGTGAAAGAGGTGTCTGCACCACCAGCACCGCCACACCAACAGCATCCTGCCCTCCAAATCACAAATTACAAATCAGCATCACGGTCTTAGCACGGTAGAAATCCATTGGCGGTCCGAACCGCCGCAGAAAAAGCACCTCAACCAGAACAATGCACCACATTGGACAATACTAATACCCCACACCTGATACACATACACACACCACTACAAAACACCCCACCACACATACCCAGAATCCTTTGCCCCAGAAAGTCTGACATAGCGAGGCAAAAGCACACTGACAGAAGGTACTGCACCTACGTATCGCAGGCACCAACACACTGATCACGCATCACACAACACACAAAATCAAGAGCAACACAACACACACATAACCACTGCACACAAACACCACAAACCACATGCACATCCTATCACTTAAACTCACACCAACAAACAGCACGCCCAGCATCCCTGGACATCACACACCCCACCAACCACAACACAACCACTGTGACACCACAAAAAAAACCACGATTCACAGACGAGAAGCTGAGGTTCATGGTTGACGAAATCGTCAGAGTGGAGGTGCAACTTTTTGGAGCACAGGTCCAGCAAACATCCAGAGCCCAGAAAACTGACTTATGGCAGAGGATTGTCGTCAGGGTAACCACAGTAGGAAACCATCTACGTACAAGGCATGACATTAGGAAGAGGTGGAATGACCTATGGGGGAAGGTGCGGGTCATGGCATCACAACACCAAATCGCCATTATGAAGACTGGTGATGGGCCCCCACCACCTCCCCCAGAATTATCATTGTCCACCCAGTCCATTGATTCCCCACACTGCAGCAAGTACTACAACTACCACAATGCAACACACCCTACCCTTGTATGACTGCTAAATCCACTTCACATCTGTGCACCTGCATGTAAAAAAAGTCACCCCTTCACCAACAAAAAACTGGAATGCACATCAGAACATGGCAATGACAGTAGCAAGTCCAATACCAATTATTGATCAAAATAGGACCATAGCAACATTCTACCAACGTAAACACAAGCAGTAGTCTAGTAACTGTTAATGCCATTACTGCCCTGCAAATCCAGACAATGATGGCATACAACCATGTGTACCACTTGTACAATACCATCATGTGACACAATATCCCTCATTCCACAGGTCTCCCAAGTATTGCCACACGGCAGAGGATGCCAGTGACAGAAAGTCCAGCCCTGGAAGCAGGTTAAATAGAGGAGGAATCCCCTGGATGTCCAGATAGGGATGATGTACCTGGCCCATCAGGCATGAATGGTCAGTCCACCACCACTAGCCTTACCCTGCCCACAACTGAAACCACCTCCACTGTGGCATCCATTGTACAGCAGAGCCCACCTTCCCAAACCTGTGTCCCAAGGTCACATCAAACATCAGTGTGCCCCACAGTACAGAGGCATGAGTCAACATTGCAATCCCAAGACAATGATGGTCCTGGATTCAGTGGGAGAGGGCACACTGCACCAAGGGCACTGTAACAGGGGGCAAGGGCCAGTAGGAGGGCAATCGTGGGCCAAAGGACGAGACAGCAACAGGACTCCACTGGCCAGGAGGCCATCTCCAGAGTCCTGGGAGCCTACCAGCAATCCCAGGACAAGATAGGCCAGATACTCACCACCTTGAGGAGACTCAAAGGCTGCAGGGGGAATACCACCAGGAGGCCATGCAGCAGTGGCAGGTACTCAATGCCACCCTGGTCTCCATGTTAGAGGAGTTCAAAGAACTCAACAACATCCTGCGTACATCCTCCACCCAACAGCAGGCCCCATCCAGTAGTCACACAACACAAAGTGCCCTCCACATCAGCACCTGCTACTGGAATGGCCCAGCAGGAGGACCCACAGGCCACCAGCACCCCTACCCTGCATCTGAGGGACCCCCTGTAAAAGAGGTCGGCCATCCAGACATCCTGCATGACCTGAGACAAAGAGCAATCCCCTCACCAGGAAGTGTTCCCTCTCCTGAACTGTCACCCTTGTGTGTCACTGTTACACCCTGTTGGCTATCCAATGACAAGTTCCCATCATCCCAAGGCTAATGGATACGGGACCTGTGAAACATACAGCTGGACCACCCACTCTGATCTTCACCTAAGCCAAATCCCCACTCCTCTGGACTGTGATGTGAAACACTCAATAAACACCAATTAGCACAAGTAATGGTGCATGTGTCTTCATTGTTTGAATCAGTATTTCTGTTTACAAGCAGGCAATGCCACAAAATGGCATACCTGTGACAAGGGACGTGTACAGGACATGTAGTGATATATTAACAAAGACTTTTCATGTGATCCACCATACGGATTGTCAATACAAACATATGTAGTGACAAGTGCAGTGAGGTCACCTGACACTCACTGCATTTGTGATTGTTCACAAAATGTAGCCTACGTGAATCATTTTGTGACGATATCGAGGTAATGACGCAGTCTGAACCAAGGACAGTCATGTAACATACTAAAATGGCATCTTTCTGTCCTGCATACATAGGACATATGGAAGTGACCTCATTCCACCGGTGGCAGTCGTCATGGCGGAAGGTGGTCGGAACCGCAATGCAACTCGTCATTGGTTAACATTGACATCTATGGGAAACTGGGACCAATTACGATTATCCACCCGCGATGATGGTCATGACCGCTGCAGTAGTGACTGCCATTTTGTGTGGGCAAGCTCACTTGACTCCTGGCATTCGAGCAAGGAAGACCTCCACTTTATGTGCTGCTGTGTCCTAAATCTTGGAGCCATGATGGCATGCACTGCAGGGGTTAGGGCCCCAGCCCTCACAGCTGAGGAGCTCGATAAACTGGTGGAAGGGGTCCTACCCCTGTATGGGCCGTTGTGTGGGGCTCCAGGGAAACAGGTCAGTACAACGTCCTCTGTACCACATTTTGGGTGGTGTTTGACGGCAAATGTGTTTTTCATCCTGTCATGACTGACATGTAGTTGGGTATGTTCATGGATTAAATTGTTGGATTAGTCAATTAGACAGTTGACAGGCAAGCAGGAGTTTTCAATCAGGTGTCTAGGCTGCAAGGATGAGATAATCAGTGATAAGTTTGAATATGACTTGCAGGACTCTATTGTTCATGACTGCAATATAGGTCATTGTTTTCCTGACAGGGGCAAATGTGTGTATTGTTTGTATGTGAAGTGGATGTGTACATTTTTACCATTTCCTCCCTTTCTTTTACTCTCACCCTCCTTCTCTGTCCACCTCTGCCTATGTGTGCATTAGCATCATCTGGCGAAGGAGGAAGGGCACCGGCGTGTGGGGATGCAGCAGCCCATGGGACCCAGGGGGCTGGCACCATTGAAGCTGAGGGGACCAGTGGCATGGAGGGCGAGGGGAGCAACACGGGGAGACTAGAGCTACCATGACATCTGATTCAGATTCCTCCTGTGACGGCAGTTCCCTGGTGGTGGCGGACCAATCTGGGACCACCCCAGCACCATCCTTGTCCGCCACCTCCCTTACCAGCACTGCCCTCCCTGTTGCTCCCCACTCAGTAGCCTGTGCCCACTCACCCAGGAGGGTGGGTGTCTCCTTCACCGTAGGCACCTCTGCCCCTGCCCCAGTCAGCCCTGCTACCCTCAATTATGAGGCTATTGACCTCCTGAAGTCCATCTCTGTGGATATGTGGACAGTTCTGCACATTGGACTTGCCATTTGGCACCCTCTGTTTATAGTTGATATTTGTTCTTTTTCTATTACATCTGCCCACAATGCTGTGGTTGGCAAGATGAGATGCTTGTCCTGGTTTCCTTCTACATGGTGGTGTGACATCTGTGTGCAACGATGTGTGAGGTTTGTTTATGGGTTGTGTCTGTGTTGTTGCATGTGCTGTGTAGATGAGTTGTGCCATGTGCATGTTGTAATGTGTCTGCCTTCTTGTG
The DNA here is from genome assembly GCF_031143425.1 of Pleurodeles waltl. NCBI lineage: Eukaryota > Metazoa > Chordata > Amphibia > Caudata > Salamandridae > Pleurodeles > Pleurodeles waltl. Next base: position 526,708,655 of record NC_090442.1, read on the forward strand.
GGATTGTATGGGGTGTTGTCTGCATCGGTGTGTATGGTGCTGCATCTGTGGATTTCTTTGTATGTTGGTTGTACGTGACGTGTCACCTATGTCAAAGTTTGAATGTGTGTTCACTGATATTGGTTGTGTGTCATTGCTACATAAAGCTTTTTGTGTGTGTGGATGTGTGGTGTTTCACAGCGTGCCTGTCTATGACTGTGTTGAAGTGTTTTTGGTCTAATTGTCTTTGTGTGGTAATGGGGTATTGTCTATGGATGTGTATGACTGTGTTGGTGCTGTTTGTGTGCGTTGTGCTATGAGTTTGGCACATACCTGCTTGGCTTTGTGTGTTTATTGGTTACTTGTCTTTTTCGTATTTTGTGTGTGTGTGTATATGTGTGTGCTGGTATGGGACATTTGTATACGTGTGTGTGGCCTTCGCTGTCCGTGCCAGGAGTGTGTGTTCTGTGTGGGTGTGTATCACTGCCATTTCCTCCACTATGTGCTAGGTGTACTTAAGTTTGTCACCTTTGCCATTGTCTTTGGCCCTGAAGGTGTATGGTGAGATACAACGCTGGGAGGACTTGCAGTTCGTATGCCATGGCGGCCGCGGATGCGTCTGTGTACCTGGAGGTGAGTGTCTCCTTTTGTACTTTCTGTTTCTGCCAAGATTTTCTTTATGGTCGGCCCTCCCCAGATATCCTGTCAGTCTGGTAACTCGTAAGATGGTGGGCGAGACATTGATTCCCCCCAACCTGAAGTTGGCTACTGCTGTCGGCTGCTGCTCGTCAGTGGTGGCGGTACTGGCGGTAAGTTGTCTGTGTTGCGTTGGGTTCACCGCCTTAGACGTCATATGGCGGTCTGCACCGCCACCCTGGCGACGGTCTCATTGCCACAGTTGGCATGGTGGTCTGGTAACCGCCAAAATCAGAATGACCACCTAAGTTCGAAGGTAAAATAGTTGACTGGGACAAACCTTCTTGGCATATCCAACTAATCTTCCATTGTTAGACCTGGCATTCTTGGCATGGTTTCCCTCTGACTTTTTGCCTTCATACCTCCTGTTTTGCTGACTTTGTTTTTGGTGGCCTTATGATTCTGCAACCCTTACACTGCTAACCAGTGCTAATGTGCTTAGGCTCTTCCCCTAAAATGTGGTGGCATTGGTTTATACCCTATTGGCATATTTAGCTTATAAATCCCTTATAAAGTGCACTATATGGCACAGACTGTAAATTAAATGCTGCTAGTTTGCCTGCACCACTGACTGTGCCACCTACTTAAGTAGCCCTTTAAATATTGCTCAGGCCTGCCACTGCAGAACCTGTGTGCATATTTCAACTGGCATGTCAGCAGTAAAGATACTAGAAAAATCCTGCATAAAACGTTGCTAGCTTCAGTGGAGTCAACAAACTAATATTGAAATATAAAACTGGCTTTAGCTGGAAATCATTTAGGCCCTCATTTTGAGATTGGCGGTAAATGCCACCTACCGCTGTGGTGACGGCTGCCAACAGACCGTTGCCATGGCTAACATCCATCCGCCAAATTATGACTACAGCCGGATTTCTGCCACAAGAAGTGCGGAAATCCGGCTGTGGCCATACTGGCGGATGGTGTTAAGGTGGCACTGCTACCACCAGCAGCACCACCCGAGTAGACCGCAGCCAGCCGTATTATGACAAATAATATGGCCTGGCTGTGTTCTGCTGGTGGGTGCTGCTGGCGGTAGCAGCGCCCCGTCCCATCCCCTGCAGGAAGACCTCCTGGATGCAAGTAAGTTGGGTTTCCGACAGGGGAGAGGGTGTCGTGTGTGTGTGGGAGGGGGTGCGTGAATGCAAATGTGTGAGTAGTGTTGTTTGCGTGAGTGTGTGCATGTGTGAGAATGTGTGTATGAATGGAAATGTGAATGTTTGTCTGCATGTCAGTGTGAATGTGGTACGGATGTGTGCAAGAATGAATGGATGCATGCGTGTATGTCTGTGTGAGTGAGTGTGTGTATGCTTGGTGCATGTCTGCGAGTGTGCGTTTATGAGGGGTGGGGGATTGGAAGGGGGGAGCGTGGATGGATGAGGGGGTAGGGGCGCCTGTGGAGTGTTAGGGGGGTGGGTGTCCCACCTACCAGTTACAAATGACACGAAAACCATGGTGGTTGGCACGGTCAAAATGCTTCCGGCGGTACATTAGCGGCTGCCGGGCTGGAGATTGCTATCTCTGGCCCGGCGTCTGCTACTGACATGGCAGTCGGAGTGCCCACCAATGTCATAATGTGGGGGTATGTACCCCCAGCCTTTTGGCGGTACTACCGCCACATTATCACCGACCGCCAGGGTCATAATGACCCCCTTAGTACAGCCGTTTTGGCATAAAGGGTTGTTCACAAATTGATTGTTCCTCTTTAATGTAGCTACATTGTTTTTATCCCAGTGTTTGACAGTGTTGATTATTCTATACTAACGGCCAAATTAGACCAATTCCCCCAACTTTATATGATTTATATGATAGTGGTGCTTTTATCCAAAATATAGAAATCACTATAACAAAATGTTTTTCCTTATACAGAGGAAGGGAATGTGGGGTGAAATAAATCAAGGGAATACTTCCTCCAAACAATCACTAAATCATAATTATGTTCTTTGCTGAACATTACGTAAGTGGGGGGTACATTACTAAAAGAATATGGAATTTATTACTAAAACACCTTTAAGCGGCATGCCTGATCATTTGGCTCCTCCTTCCATCAGCACTGTGAATTCTGGCACAAGCTACTACCCTCATGGAGGTAAGCTCTTGAGGTGTTTTGCTGAGACAGGTCCAATTGACAGCTGAGTAAACAAAGGGAAACCCCTGAGCCTTGTGCACAGATCATTGCACGGTACATCCTAAGGCTACCTCTCCAAATTATTCACTCACTATTACTCAACCAGACACCTAAATTTGGCATTCACAGACATCACACATTGGCGGAAAATTGGTCTGTGTTGTTGGTTTCCCAAGGAGGCACATCACTAATAGGGCTGCAATGGTCTTCCTTAAACTCTAGTGCCATTACCTGCTGGTTATTGATAACAACACTCCTGTATCCCACATGGAAATAGCTTAGGAGAAAATGTCTGCACTTTCAAGGGACATCCCTCTGGAATGTTCTTTCACAGTATCAGTGCAACTGCAAGTGTTTACCCTTGAATGACTTATTCCTCTTGACAACCTTCCCCCTCTTCCCTGATGTTCTGTAGTGTCTTTTGACTGCCTTATAAAAACGCTTGGATAAAAAAATTACTGCTGAACAATAGAAAAGCACTCCTGATTAATAAGTATCTTGGCATTTCCCATGTGACATTAGTTATCTTATTAGACATCGTAAAATGTTGGAGGTTAAATGGCATTCATTAAATAGCTGGCTAGTACAGTATGTTACATTTTTGTACCTAATCTTTTGAACTTGGGTGCCAGTAAGTCAATTGTGTCAATAGGTACTTTTAAATACATTTCAAATTGCTAGTGAAGAAGTCAACTGCATTGTGGGGCAAAAACACTGCTATTTAGGATATTCTCATTAAAGCAGTGTGCAGGATTTTGGTCTGAGAGCAAGAATACATTTCTTAGATTTTCAATTGACCGTCATCATACATGGGCTTTATATGGGGTTGAGTGTAGCATGGTACGAAAAGTAGGGTCTACATACTTTGACTTTCTGGTCAAGCTATAACAAAATATTCAACCTTTTAAAAATATTGTGGTTACTGATTGTACTTGCAGACTAAGGGCCTGAATTAGAGTTTGGTGGAAGGGTTACTCAGTCACAAACATGATGGATATCCCATTCGCTGTATTACAACTCCCATAGGATATAATGGGATCGTATTAAGGCGGACTGGATAGCTGTCATGATTGTGAGGAAGTAACCCCCTCCACCAAACTCTAAATCAGGCCCTATGTGTTGCAGGTGAAAGTAGTCTACCAGTCCAACAATTAATTAATGAAAAGAGGTTTATATGTCATGCAAAGTCGTAAGGATCTAACAATAGCTTCCCCTGACAGACCACATCAAACACTCTTCTCCAACTGGCACCTTTACCAACATTCCACCCATAATTATTCACAGCATAATATCCCATAACATAAAAACAAGCACCAAGTTATGCACAGGAATATGGAGTGCAATTATAAGTATAAAACATAAAAATCATATATACATAAAAAAGTACTAAAACTAAAAAAAAGATTTATTGGCACAAAAGTACAACAGTCATATAAGACAAAGAATATTTACACAACATAATCCCCCAAATTTGAAGGACATTCACAATACTGTGCACTTCTCCTAACTTTCTGCATGTTATCATTAAGACTTCAGCCTTTGACCAGACAACTTGATATATTACAGATGATCCACCAAACACATCCATTTAGACAAATTTAGAAACACATTATTTTTGTTCTTGCTGTAATCAAACCCTTCCCTGCCTTGATGCTTACTTCTCTTGAACACAAAGATATCCTACGGAAATTCCATACAGTGCCATCATGATCCCAGTCAATTGTACAATATTAGACTATTGTGCTGTTTCTTTCCCAGAATCAATAACGTTTACCTTTCTTTACCAAATGTTTACTGCATAATCGATTCATGCTGTCCAAAGAAAATCTCATTCTACAGCTTTTCTGACACAGCAATAATAAGTGGAGTTCTACAGCTTTTCTGACACAACAGTACTCAATCTCAAAATCTCTGTCACATTTATTATTTAACCACAAAGGGACCAACTTAGAACCTGCTTTGTGTCCCCCCAAAAGTTCAGAGTCAAAGGAGAAATAGAATTAGGTGTGATCCTGTAAGTAATGTGGCTTCTAAAGATTTCTTCCAATTAATCCACTCATAGTGGCTAACTAAGTAGACCCCTAATAATGTTGTTAAATCTTTTAACTTGACCATTATCCTTTGGAAGGAAAACAGAGATCCATCTATACTGAGTCCCAAACTTAGCTAACATTTCCCTAATTAAACTGCTTAGAAATTGTGCACCATTATATGATACAATTATGTCAGAAGCACAGTCTCTGCAGAATAACTCATCATAGAATTCTATGACAATCTCTGATGTAACTATGCCCACCTTTTTTTACTTCTGGTCATTTAGAAAATTAGCCATTTACAACTATCCCATATGACTCTTGTTTGGGAATGACAGAGAATGGGACCACAATACCAATACTAGGGTTGTGAGAAATCCATATAATTTGTTTTGGTGCAATTGCACAAACTTTCAGAAAAAGAATGTAAAAGTATGCAACTATACAAAATGCAATATATTATCACAAAATGTGTTCTGTCAATTTGTAGCGTGAGGACACATTGAAACAAAACCACAGTGAATAACAGCCACTCACATTTCCATGTATTTGCTGTACATTTTTTTTTACTACAAATGGTGCCATTCTTGGTAAAAATGTTACCACAAAGGCACGTAATTACATCAAGTGCCTAATGGTGTGATATTTCCTGCAAAAAGTGTAATGCAAAATTCCAGAAATTATGCAAATTATGCCTGCATGAATTCTGCTAAGGTTTTAATCAATGCCTAATATTCTGCATGGGTGTTTTAGCTATTCCACAGGGTTTAGACTCAATTACAATAGCATTAGCTGATTTATCACTGCCAGAACACAATTTACATGCCAGGACTCATTTACGTATGTATGTATGCAAATAGTATTTCTATAGCAAGAACCTAGCTGAAAGGCAGTAGCACTAAACATGGTCAAAGTGACATCTTAACTAGGCCACCATGACATCTAAACCAGGCCATTAACACGGTTCACGCAAACGTCTGCTGATAATCCTGGAAAGCCACTGGTCCTGGAATGCCTTCCATGGTCTCTGCCATCCATCTTTGAAAACAGAAGCTTCACTAGCTAAATCAAAAGGCATTCTGGTGTAACACATGTAGTCAAATACCTGGAGTCATCAGCCAAAGCTGCCTGATGATATGCTCCAGTTGATCGAACATCAAAAAACAGACGTAACAGCCAAAGTGGTGATTATCTCAGGCAAAGTTGATAAAGGATGAGAGTCCACATAGATTTCTTCATTGAGACCATGAAGATCTATGCATAGCCTCATTTCTACTGACCCCTTAATGCAAATTACAACTGTGACACACATGGAGAAGATTCTATAGGTTTAATTATATTTTTCTCACATACATCTGATAACGATTCTTTCAATGTGCTTTTGTAAGTAAGAGGTACATTTCTTACCCACTGTTTGACAGGTACAACATCGAAAAAAATGATATGATATTTGAAGCATTTATATTCACCTAATTTGTCACAGAACCCCAAGCTAGACATTTTCTTTAAGTTATTTTCATACTTATCTGACTCAGAAGTAACATAAATGAGAAAATGGGATATTGGCTGGGGGAAGTGTAAACCCTTCTCATGCAACTCAGGCAACTGCAAAAGTCCCTAAATTAACTTTATCTTAACCCTCTGGTAGCTTGGCACAAAAACACTCCGACTTAACTTAAAGGCAATGTGGGAAGTATTTATGTAGCCTACTAAGAGTCATAAGGTGAAAACACAACACAAGAAAATTCCCAAAATAATTTTGAAAATGAGATTACCTTTCAATAGGGAATTTGACACCAAACCACCACAAATCCAATCAGTAGTATTGAAGACATGCAATTTTAAACGTTTAAGTAAAAATAGCGCCAAGAAGCAGAAAGCACTTACTGTTGGATTCCAGTCATGCTAGAACGGAACAAAGTCACAAGTTCATGCCAACCACGATGGAGTGCAGGCTGGATATAGGGACGAGGCTAGTCCTGCTGAAAAATGTACTTTCTCAAAGTCTGGAGCACATATTTCAGAATGTGAGGATTTCAAGGATGAGCTCAAGTGATGCTGAACGAGGGTCCAGGACCTAGGGAGGCACTTTTTTTTAAGGGAGGGCAGAAACTCACTCTTGCAGAGGTCAGCAGGGCTCAGTCAGGTCCAGTTTAAGGTCTGGGCAGGGTCCGTTGCAGCAGGCCAGCTGGGCAGTTGAAGGGAGGCCTCTGAAGCTCGTTGTGTCCCTGTAGCTCAGAATAGAAGATTAGCCAACTGACCCTTGGAATCACTCTTGTAGTCCTGAGTTCAAGGAGATGGTCTTCTTTTAATCGAGCCTCAAGGAAGGCCTTAAGCAGCAGGGCAGTCCTCTGAAGAACAAGGCAGGCCTTAAGAAGCAGTGCAGTCTTCTGGTAGCAATACAGCAGTCTTCCGAGAAACAAGGTATACCTAAAGCAGCAGAGAAGTCCTCTGAGAAACAAGGCAGGCTTCAGGTTGCAAGATAGCCCTCTGCAGTACAAGGGAATTTGTTCCGTAATCTTCCACAGGAGTGTAATGAAGAATGGGCCTGAGGGTTCACTATTTATACCTGGTGCCAGCGTTGAAGTGGAATAAACTTCTGGAGTTTTCCCCTCACATATTGTTCTGCAATTTTCTTCCTCCCTGCCCAGATACCAAGATTTCTGGGGTGACAGAAGCCTGGTATCAAGTTCCTTGTGAGTGTGCAGAAAGCAGCACGTTTGAAATGTAAGTGGGTCAAGGAACAACTCTCCCCCCTACTCTGGCAGATACACCCAGGTCCTACTGTTCACTGGCTGGGCCAATTTTGCATTTCTGAGGAGGGAGCAAGTTACAGACCATGGCAGCAGGAAACTCCTGAAAGGACTCAGAAACTAGATGGCAGAAAAATGCCAGCTTTCTAAAAGTATCATTGACAAAATGGTACTCTAACATTCAACTTTAACATTAAAGATGTTTTTACATTACAATTCATTTAAGTCCATTCTACCTGCTCCCAATCAAAAGTTAGCACTTATTAATGTAATAATGTAACTCAATGTTATCCTATGGCAGAGGTATGTCTCACAGTACTTAAAAAAAGAAATGTAGGAGTTTTTCACTATCAAGACTTGCAAACATCAAATGTACATGTCCAGATTTTCAAATACAATGCACCCTTCCCTATGGGCTATTTAGGGCCTACCTTAGGGGGCACTTATATGGATTAAACAGAACAGTTTGGGCCTGGTAAGAGGACTTTTTGCCAAGTTCAACTGGTAGTTTAAAACTGCACATAGGCTGCAATTGTAGGTATTATACACGTCTTAAAGGGCTGCTTAAGTGGGTGGCACAAAACGTACTACAGGCCAACTACTTGCATGTAATTTACAGGCCCTGAGTACATGCTATGCCCCTTTACTAGGGACCTATAAGTATATTATATGTACCAGACTGGTGTAAGACAATTGTTCAAGTGTTAGAGGGGGAGCATAATCACAATTGCACCTATTCGCAGCAGGAAAGGGCACACACTCCTAAAAGCCAACAAAAACTGATCAAGAAAGCAGCAGGGGTGAAGGCAAAAGGTTTGGGTGGACCCTCCAGAGAGGCCTAAGTCCAACACTTTAGAATCTGTAGTATTCACAATTAAAATGGGAGGATTGGCTCTGTATCTTGTTTAATCCCTATTCCTTTCCTTTTTGGTGAAGCCAGTCCAATAACGATTGTCCAGGCACGTATCCAAGATGCCCAAAGCAGCCAAGAAATAACCAATCACATTCATTTTGTGGTCAGTATAATCCCCAAGAGAAACATAAGGCAAGTGTAATTTCCAATTCACCCAGTTTTCCTCAATTACATCTTTCCCAAAATAGTAAACCAACCACACGGGTTCACAAAATAAGTGCTTGGTTTCCCATCCACTTTTATCACACAAAAACTCTTGAACAAAATGTTCTGAATGTTCTACAACTTTGGCTATATTAAGGGCTGCATCAAATGATATATCCGATCCACCCACTTTTTTTTGGTCTTCATTAAAATGTAATACTTGTTTATAAGCAATAGGTACAAAATCACATGTAGATGCTAATGATCCTAATACAGATGCGTACTCTTTAAATGAATTAATTTACCCCGGGTGTTTTAGAACAGAATTTATACCTTTAAATTACTATACTGATTTTCCTTGCATAATGCACACACATTTGTTTTATCTGCATATTCATATACATCGATTTTGCCAGGTCTTTCTAAACAAGGAAGTTTGTAAATTCCTTTTGAACAAATTCTCCAAGACACTATTTTAAAAGTTATAATTTCCTTTTAGGTGAGCAAGAATCTACTTCAGGCACTTCCCCATATGCTTAGAAAACAGCTTCCTTTATTTCCCAATCCATGGGTTCTCCTTGTGATGGTAAAAAACATATAAAGGAACAATACTGGACATTTTGAAGAAAGGACAAAGTTGACAATTATGTGTCAGGGTAACTGGGAAAGTAAAGAACGTTGCAATCATTGTGCATAATGCCATGGATAGGAAACTACACCTCTATATATTCTGTAGAAGTCAATCTTTATGTTAAATCTTAAGTTGTCAATTCTGGAAATTGTAAAACTTGAAGCCAAGAATGTAGATTCGGACATTCGATAGAGCAAATGTGATATAGGAACAAGTCAAAAATTCATCACTGGAGTAGCATGCTTCATTAAGTGAAGCGTTAGTAGTCCTACAATTTCAAAATGACACTGAACTGGATGCAAAATAGAATTTAAAAAAAATGGCTTTGGACAGCCAGATGATGCTTTAAACATGCAGGAAAGCCTGAACCAATCCAAAAGGGTCTATATGGCCACGAAATGATGAGGGTATTCACGTGGTTTCAAGCATGTCATGCGATGATGTACAAGACACAACTGATGTAGGGTGCAGCACAAGCCTCCCGATGTGTGAATCTCCCCATTCACCATACAAGTTGCTATCCTGTTCGTCTGTATTTTCATTTCTACCAATTTTCTAGCCACGCAAGGCTTCAAATGCACCTCACATGGAGGGAATTACATTCTTCAATGCCCCAACGCTTAAAACGTCAAGCACGTTCTTGAACAAAAAGCACTTACAGACCGTCCTTTGCAAGTAAAAGGCATCACAAAACTCAGGTTGAGTGTTCCTTGCATGTCTCTAGTTTTCAGATGTAAGCAGTCTATCACTACAACAAGCAATAAATCATATGAGGTTTATTTATCAGGTAAAGCCATGGGTATACAAGAGGAGCTTCCCCTCACAAAGCACACCAAACCCTCTTCTCCACCTGACACATTTACCAAAATTGCACTCATAATTTTTCACTGCATTCCATTCCATGCTGAGACAGAAAGTTCAAAGTTATTCACACATGCACACACAAGGAACATTGGGTGAGAGGGGTGCAGTATAGACGACTGACCATTTAAAATTGTGTGGGAAAGGTCGCTTTATTGAAACAGGTGCACATCACAAACTACTAGGGCAAACCACCTTACAAAACTACCACCTCACTAAACATCAATTTAAATAACAATCTCCCCTCTCTCCTATAGTCCCACCCACATGCCCCACTGTAATGCATTTCAACAGTTTCAAACTTTGACTTTTTCCTTACTGCCTTTGACTGCATGAAACAACCTCTAAGCAATCAAACTTCTTCTACTTAAACTTGCATTTCCTGCCTGCCCTCTCTTAACACATGCTTTATCAACTGGCAATGTCATCAAAACTTCTGTAAAGTCATGCAAAACTTTCCAGGCCAAACCTAAGCACCTGTTTCAATCGACAACAGTACACACATACCCCTTCCGCACCTGCTTTGATAACGGAACCCTAGAAGGACCAAAACCCCATACAGAAGACCACCCCATAAGCTAGCAACAAGGGGGGTGGGAGGATAGGGTAAGGAAGAAGTCAAGCTATCTCCCTGCCACTAGTCACCAGTACCCCAAATTTGGGCAAGGAGAGCCCAAATTAGCCACTTATATTTTGTTGGGCTGTATATGTTATGTGTGTAGCCCAATTATAAAATGGCAGTCCTAGATTGCACCAGCCTCCCAAACTGCTCGTGGCTGACCTCCCTGCAGCTGGCTACTGCCTAAACCCTCCTTGGGACGGAGGGGTGCAGCACAGCCCACTGACCTTTTTAAGTTGTGTGGAAAAGGCCGCTTTATTGAAACAAGTGCATATCACAGATTTTACCTGGGCAAACTGCCTCACAAAACTACCACCTCATTAAAAATCAAGTGAAATAGCAATCTCCCCCAATCCCCCGTGGTCCTGCCCACATGGCCCACCTGCAACTACCTCATTTGAATTGTAATGCATTGCAGCAGTTTTAAGCTCTAACCTTTTTCTTACTGCATATGATTGCATAAAACAACCTCTAAGCAACTAACCATCTTCTACTTAAAATTGAATTTCCTGCCTGCCCTCTCTTAGAACGTGCTTCACCGACTGGCAATTCCAACCAAATTTCTGTACGCTCATGTAAAACTTTCCAGGCCGCCGCCATCCAGAAAAAGGGAGCCTGCTAACTTTTTCTACCCCACAACCCCAACTGACTAGCTATACCCCTGTTTTAACTTTTGATGTTGAGGGTCCTCACCAGCACGTCCCTTAGCTTCAACAAATACAGCTCCATTCCTACCAGGAACAGATGAACCCCATCACCCCTGAAAAATTCCTTGTTGACATATTTAATGGCTGCATGGCAAATACGCCCAAAACCAATTTCCCTGTGAAACCTGACCATCTCTCTATTCACTTTCCTATGAGCCCTATCTATGGCTGCGGGCTTACTGGTTCCCCTCCAAACCCTCCTTGGTATGAACTCCATCCACAGAATAAATCAGCCTGCCCACTGGGTCTTAATTTGCAACAAATCCTTTTTCATTGCTCTCATAAACATCACTTATTCTTCCCTCACCAGGTCATTCTCACCCAAATGGAGAACCAACATGTCAGGGCATCTACTGCTATCTAACATCTGATTCGAAGATTGTAGCAATTCACACCTATCCATGCCCCCTTTTCCCCACCACATATTCAGACAGAAGTGCTTATCAAACCCCAAATTAACCCCAACCCCATCTGAGTAGCTTGTCTCTCCGCACACTTGATGAACAAGTGGCCTGCCACCCAAATGGCCAAATCATCCACTGTCAGACCCGCCATGGAACCTGCAATCAGACAAAAAGCAGTAAGAATTCAAGAAACATGCCCTAGCACACTTTCTACGTCGCCCAATGCCCGCACTTATCACCTGTAGCAATTAGAAATTCAACACCCTAGTTTCATGACATCTTCATGCGCCCAGCCCGTTCTCTGCCTCAGTCACTGTACCAATGCAAAAAGAATGTGTATCATATTCTGTCTGTGTGGCCCCCACTGCCATTAGCACTTCACAGAGAACAGCTTAAAAGCTGAAACCTTCACCCCAGAGGGATGTTTGAAAACTGCTCCCTTGATCACCCCACCTTAATTTGCCCACCTGTCACCTCACTCCACCTGGCACTGACCCAGCGACTCAATTGTGTACAGTCTCATAGGCTACCACTGATCTCTCTGATCTGTTTTTGAGCTCTGGAGCCATATGTCCCACCTACCTTCTCTTCTTTCACGTCTTCCAACCTAAACAGCCCCTGCCCCGGAAATTCGGACACGCCAAACATGCCATAAAGCATCCAGGATATAAGGGAAGAGAATAAGCAAGTCTCCTTGGAATTTCAGCACATGGCCAGCAGCTGTTGCAAGACTGAACAGAACAACTTCCATGTCAATGGCTTCCTAATCCACCCCAAGCATTCTTGTTCTCTTGCCCAGCCCTCAAGCATCCTTTGACGAATTCACCTGCAGATGGGGCATACCCACACATTGGTTTCCCCATAAAGGATATCCCTGCCAGCTTACCTGCAATGGTCACTTGTGACAAGACCTTCTCCACTAAGATAAACTGAATGACATTTACTACTTGAAACCACTCTCCCCCTGTGCTGTGCCCCTGATGCCAAGAATTCCTTCCATGCCTGACCATAAGCCCTCTGAGTCGATTTTGTCAGGACCTCTACCACCAGCTACATCTTCCTGTATTTCTTATTGACCACAATTCTTTTGGCATGGGCTTCTTGAGTCTGTCTACATCCTTGTCCAACCCACGGAATTTCCCCCACTGTGAACGAGACAAAGCATCCGCAATGCCTTGCATATGCCGCAGACATCCAAACATGAAAACTCTCAACAATTTTAAACAGCTGCCTTTCTTTTGCTAACTGTCTGTTCACCACTACCATGTTGTTGACCCTGAAAAGCACCCTTCGATGCACCAGCTCCTTGCCCCACAATGTGACCACCACACCAAGGGGAACAGATCCAAAAACACAATGCTTTACCCACTACTCTCTACTGTTCTGGCCACTCTTCTGCAAACCACCTGCCTTTCCAATATAGACCAAAACCCTGACCAAAACCCTGACCACCTGCCACATCTGCAAATATCTGCACATCCCAATCCATATCTTTCAGTCTTGCCAGAGGAATTCCATTGAAATACTGTAAAAAGAAACACCACATCCTCAAATCTTCTTTGAACCCTACTGACAGTCGTACATGGTGATGATGCAGAGAGAAACCCAAAAGTGTTAAGCCTAACCTCCTACAGAATGTCTTCCCTGCTCTGACCACCCTACACCCAAATTTTAGGTGACCCAGCAAAATCTGAATGTCCCTAACTTTTACATTATCCTTCAACAGCATGCCCCCTAACAATGCCTGCATTGTCTCCTGTTTTTCCTGAGGCAATCTTGCCTTGATTTCCAATGAATCAATCTCAATGCCTAGAAATGTTAACACTGTGCTTGGGCGCCAGAGGAACCCCGAGGTCACCATGAGCTCTTGGAATCTTCCCAACAATCACTGGCAGTACAGGGAGCTGGACTCCCCCACAAAGAAGAAATTGTCCAAATAATGCATCACCAGCTGATGGCACGTATTCCATGTAAATAACAATTTTAGAAACGAACTGAAGCATTCAAACAATTTGCATGATAAGGAGCAACCCACTGGCAGTGCCTTGCCCACCTACCACTGATTTTCAAAATGCATACCGAGCAGCTGAAACTAATCCGGGTGAACTGTAAGCAGTCAAAAAGCTGACTTTGTATTACACTTCCACAAAGCTGTCTTCATTATAACCAACCAGCGTGATGCCCAATGGGTCCTCCACTCTGGCCCAACTGGCATGCGTACCTGGTATTTGTGGAGACAGTTACACTTTTGTCCAATGTGGGGCTACATGTCATGTCCAGGTGGGCTGAAGAGACCCCTCTGTACCACACTGCTGATGCCACCCTCCTGTCCATTGCGTTGTGTTGGCCAGAGAGCAACCTAGACCTACCTGCCAGTGGGGCAGATAAGACCGTTCCACACCTTCGTCTGTTCACCTCCTGAGCTCTCCCAATGACCTCTGGTGAAAAGAACATGACCCAGCCATCTCTTCACCTTGGTACACTCGAGCGTCCCTCAGCTCTACTGAGTTTGGAAACCTGCACTGCTCCTTTTCCTGTAAAAAAGACAACAGGTCTGGTGTACTGCTCCCTGTGCCTGTTGCAGCTGGCCCAACTTAACTGCTGGTCCCAAACACCAAAACCTATGTCTGATCCCTCACCTTCCTCAGTACCCCAGGCCCCCAATTTTTCCTGAGTCCAGCTGCACAGCCACTCCCACTAACCCCTCTGCCCCTGGATCTTTATCCCTCTTCCTCATCCCCGCTCCATTCTAATATGGCTGCCACCAGAGGAGACGGGGGCCCCTGGCCTGTTTTGCGTTCTTATATATCTCCTCTCCCTGTCTGTCATCCCCCTCTTGTGGGACCCACAGCTCACCACCCCCTCTTTTTGCCCTCCCCCCAAGGGCCCACCGCTGCCCACCATGACTGGAGCTCTTCTGGGGCCTGTTGCAGCCACCCCGCTTCCCCAGGCATGAATCCTGCTCGCTCCATGTAGCCTGCCCCCTTCATTCTAGTCACCCCACTCCTTGAGGGTCCCCCAAGGATGGGGCCCCAAACACATCTTGTGCAAGGCTGGTTCTCCTGCCAAGGCCCCAATGTCCAGCTTGTAACCAGTCCCCCCGAAGCCAAGTATCTCCATTATCAATCCCTCAGTTTTAAAGGGGCTCCAGGGACACTGCCCATTGTCTCGTGGTATTTGGGCCACCCCCACCCTGCTCATGCAACACAGCTCCGGTCAAGCCTCCCCTTCCCCCAAACAAGCAGGTCTTTCCAACCTTTGCGCCCTTATGGGTGGCTCTGCAGGCACCGCTCGCATCATCAGCATCCATTTTACAGCAGCTGCAGACATGGGCCTCTCTTGCTGTTGGGCCTCTGTCTTCATTAGGGATGTGCCGCTTGCCTCCATTAGGGCAGTCTTGTCGGTGAATCCTCCCCAACTCCGCTCGCTTGCGCCCCTTGCAGTTGCATGGGCTGCATGGGTTGGATCTGGCACAATGTCCTGACACGCCCCTCTCCCAGCCCATCCCTGTCTCCCAACACCATGGGGGCTGCTCTCTTGCCACAAAGAGCAGCCCCTGGCACTTACCTGTTAGGCCACCAATGCTGCACACCATTTCCTCAGTGGTGAACATGCTACAAGAGCTTTGACTACCCTCCTGGATGCCCAAAGAGCTGGGTGTGCTGCACTCGCAATAATGCCATCAAACCCCACCAAATCAAGGAGCCCAGCCTCCCAGAGAAGCCTCATTGCCTCAGCTACTGTTGCCTTCGAATCCGCCATGACAACACTAAGGTGAGTGCAACTAACTTTCTACCAGTCTGCTACTACTGCAAAACTCTGCAAAAAAGGCTACAATGAGGAAGCCAAACTATCTCTCTGCCACCAGTCACCAGGTCACCTGTAGTTAAAATGGTGGCAGGGGGCCCAACTTAGCCCCTTATATATCATTGGGTTATATGTCCTATGTATGTAGTCCAATTATAAAATGGCAGTCCTGGACTGCACTACCCTCCCAAACTGCCCGGGAGGGGAAGCCTGACCTCCCTGTAGTCGACTGTCCCTCAAACCCCTATATACATAGTGCAGTAGGAAATCCTTTCCAGAAAAGAAATGTGAGTCTACATTCATAACCCAGAGTGCCCAGAAAGTGTCATATCTGTGGTTCTAGCTTTATTCACCATCTTACTAGCATCCTAGCATTAACAGTTGTCATGATATTCAGTTTCAGCAACACAACTAAAAAGATTCCTACACATTGGAGGATTCATTTAATTTTCAATTTAGCAAAATAAACACACATTTCCATCTTCCAGTTTAGTTACTGCATACATGAGGGGAGAGAAATGAAACACATTTCAGATGTAGTGCATGCTGGGATCGTGGTCTGCACTGTTTGAATTACAGCTGCCATTGCAGTCCATGTCTAATGCAAACTTTGAGGAACTTCTGCATTTGTCTTGTTCAGTTATTTTTCCCTGTCTGCTGTTGTGGGACAGGCAACTGGAGTTATATTGCACAGCTCTTAAAAGCTTGACCATGGCTATTCTTACCATGATCATGTTTATATCAGCTTCATTTACAAGACTGTAAGATCAAATTACCTGCAGACCACTGGCTGAAAATAGAACTGTTGTAGATCTATGTGAAAATAAGGAAACCCAATTGCTTAATCTGAGCTGGTGGTTTCCAATGCTCAGCACTGGCACTTAATTATCAGCTCTGGCACTTATGACAGTCTGCCACATGGTGGTGCTGTCTGCCTAATGTAGGTATAAACACAACAACAGCTGTTTATTAATTCAACACACACGTAAAGTGACTAATACCTGAGTCCCATGCAATTCCTACAGCTTTGGGGGTCTAGAGTAGTCTGAATAGTCATACTTGTAGGAGTGTAATGGTTAGTTGTTTTGTTGGTAGTCATTAGCAGGGCTGGCAGGGACAATTGATGGTGATAGCTGCAGTGTCCTCCAGACGAGAGTCCTGGCACGTATTTTATTCCATTTTTTTCTGTTTTTACAAATTAAGAAACTGAGAACCTCTTTCAACACTACATAATTATGCCAATATAAGCACAGAACTATTTTCTGTAGTGAAAATGATGCATGAAGAGGAACAAAATGCTTGTTCACTAACAGCAGTGAACACTTCTGAATAACCTTTTCACTGGGAACAGAAGATCTATTACAAATCATGCTTGGGTCTTTTCAACATTCATGAACTGGTTTAAGTGTTGCTTGCAACAATCCTCTTTTAATGTTATGTTGGATTTGCAGTAAGATAAACAGGATGTGGTGCGAAAGTGGGAAAGGGTGCTCCCAGGAACTTTCTCCTCGTCAGTTAGTCAGTAAGGTCCAGGAGTCACCCCTATTCTGTGGCTAGTGAAAACCTACCAAGCTGACACAGCACTCAAAGCTCCTGAAAACATTCTCTGAATCTGTGGAAGATCAGAGAAGAAAAGGACCTGCTGTCTGCGACCTGTGTGGAGTCCGGAGCGGCTGGCCCTGTTCTTGTACCTAGGATTGAGTAGTGGAGGATCAGTTGGTTGACCTCTTGTGTTTCAACAGGGACAGAATAAGGTGCAAGAGGCGTTTTTTCATGAAGGACCACTTGATTGTAACAACAAGACCTGGACTGGACCCTGCTGGTGACCTCTGCTAGAATAAGGTCTGGCCCTCAAGTGTTATCCTGGAAGTCATAAAAGTGACCTAGAAGAGCTGCTCCAGAAGCTATGACATTTGGATTTCCAACACGTCAAGAGTGTCAGTGGGAAGTTACAGAAACAAAGCCCAATATCGATGCATGTTAATTTGATAAAATTTCTGACTTGCCGCACTGGAGTATTTTCATCTTCTTAAAAAGACTAAAGGCCTGATTCCCAGTCTGGGAGACAGGTTACTCCGTCACAAACATGACAGATATCCCATCTGCCGTATTACAATTTTCATAGGATATAATGGAATAATAATAATACGGCAGCCAGGATATCCATCATATTTGTGACAGAGTAACCCCATCTGCCAAACTCTAAATCAGGTCCTAAGCCAGAGGGTAAAATCTTCGGCTAGCACAAACCCACTTGGAGTATCAAACCCTTGCTCCATTACAGTGACCCTTAAATTGTGCCCAGGCCCCAGACCACTATGCCCATAGAGTATCACTGGCACTTAGCGCATGCTCACTTAAATCTAGAAAAATGAATGTCGCTGGATGCACTTTATTGGATTTTTTGTCATTTCAATGTCATTTTATTAAATGAAACTGTACTCTATTATTAAATTAGCTAAGGGATTTTTTTATTATTTGGTGTTTGCAATGTTGTCAGATTTGCAATGCCATAAATACTTTACAAATTGCCAGCCTGTTCTGTGCCATGGATACCAGGGGATTGAGTTTAGGTCAATTTAGAGACTTTTGGGGTTCACTGTGATGACGTAGTGTTAATATTCCTTGGGGTGGGTGAAGTGGTGTAACAAAACTTGGGGGTGTCCCCCAGGTACATGGAGGGGTCCACCTTCCAAACTCAGTCAGGAGCTGTCAGGCCTGGGTACTGTGTTAAGGGAAACCCATGGAGCTCGAAGGCCCTACTGCAATGCAGGGGCCTACGTAATGCCACTGGGTGGGTGACTGCCCAATCCAAATAGTAATCCACTTTCTTACAAGCACCTACCATGAGACCTATGTCATTTTCTCTAGAAAACATATTGGCTCAGCCAGCGCAGTTATAATGGTTGTCACACGGACTTTGGTCAGGGACTTAGGGCCATATGTACAAACACATTTTCCCATAGACACAGAATGGGTAAAAACCTTTGCTACATCTGGCCCTTACTTTCTACCCTAAACTTGAAAATCATTTTAAAAGTAGGTTTAAATATTTAGTACTGTGCAGATAAGATCTACATAGCAATACCACATTTCAGCCCAGAGTCCTGCCCTCTGCTTTTCCAATTTAGGTTCATGACAGTTTGCTGTTAGGCACTCTGTAGTCATAACTGGCAGAAGGATGAAGATCAGAAGGGCCAGGAACGTTCAGGCAATGAAAAACAATAGAACATCATCAGCCAAAAGGCCAATGCTATTGCTTCTTTTTTGGGGAAAATACCATTCCAAAAGCAGCCTTGGAGTTCCATAACTTTATAGTGGAACTTTTCAGTGACTTCCACTATCATTGTAATTTACAGCAGGGGGTATTTATCCCATGTCTATTTGTGAAATTCAGACACCTCCCAGAATACTGAATAGCTTAACAGAATGAAAGTGCGTATTATATTCCAGTGCCAAAACCCCAGGGTGCTAATTCCTCCTTGAAGAGGCGTTTAGCGTGTATCATGGCAAAAAAGCTGCTGATTTGTGATTGACAAATTAAAAGAATTGTTAAAACCTGAACTGAAAATCTAATGAAGGGCAACATGAATAATGACATGTTATCATTCTGGGAAGCTGCAGACTGTCACATCTTCAGTGGTTTGGAAACACATTCCTTTTTGCCATTACACATAGAAATGATATATGCAGACAACCTAAGTACTGAGCAGTACAATTAATTTCCAATTCAGTAACTTTTGCTTTAAGAATGATTAGCCCTCAGCCTAAGAAATGACAACTGGAACGGTTTCAAACTACTGCAGAGGGGAAGGTGGCCAAACGTAAAAGTTATTTTGTGCCTTCAAAGGAATTAATGCAACAATTTAAAACAATTGGACATCTGCTCACATTTACAGCATATGCCCCTGCTGTGTGGTTGTTACAGGCTATGTCGTCGGAAATCTTTAGCTGGAAGCCTTTCCAACAGAAGAATGGCTACACTATTTTATGGCGGTCCTTCCAAAGCATATTTTTCATATATGGAAGGACCAGGTAAACCATAGTCTTAGAGAACATTAAAAGGCAATACATCTTCTTTAAAGATATTGCTTCTTTAATTTACAGAAACAATCTCCTGCTTTTGCGATTTGTTTCTGAAAATCAAAACAGTCGCCAGACAGCCGACATGAAGGTGGCTAATTATGATTTAAATTTTGTCAAATGTGCTCTTGTCGCGGTGGCACGGTGGCACCACCACTTTCAGTAAAATAATAGCCCTGGGCATAATTTTAATTATACTAGAAAAAATTCCAAATTTCATCAATGGCACATTACTGGAAATCTGCAAAACGTCTCAAAAAAATGTATTAGGCGATTTTGCTTAATTTTTCCTTGGGTGAGGGTTATTTGCGCTGGAAATGTCGCACTGAGGGCCATATTTATACTTTTTGACGCAAAACTGCGCTAACGCAGTTTTGCGTCAAAAAAATTAGCGCCGGCTAACGCCATTCTGAAGCACCATGCGGGCGCCGTATTTAATCAATGACGTTAGCCGGTGTTAGCCGCCGGCGCTGCCTGGTGTGCGAGGAAAAAAACGACGTACACCAGGCAGCGCCGGCGTAGGGGGATATGGAGATTGTACGCCAAAAAATGGGCCAAGTCAGGCTGAGGCAAATTTTTCGCCTCAACCCGATTTGCGCCATTTTTTTCGACTCCCAACCCCCATAGAAATGACTCCTGTCTTAGCAAAGACAGGAGTCATGCCACCTTGCCCAATGGCCATGCCCAGGGGACTTCTGTCCCCTGGGCATGGTCATTGGGCATAGTGGCATGTAGGGGGGCACAAATCAGGCCCCCCTATGCCACAAAAAAAATAAAAATAAAAACTTACCTGAACTTACCTTAATGTCCCTGGGATGGGTCCCTCCAGCCTTGGGTGTCCTCCTGGGGTGGGCAAGGGTGACAGGGGGGTGTCCCTGGGGGCATGGGAGGGCACCTCTGGGCTCCTTCCGAGCCCACAGGTCCCTTAACGCCTGCCTTGTCCAGGCGCTAAAAAACAGTGCAAAAGCGGCCGCACGTCATTTTATTTGACCCGCCCACTCCCGGGCGTGAATTTTGCCCGGGAGTGTAAATACGGCGCACATGCCTCGGAGTCACTTTTTTAGATGGGAACGCCTACCTTGCATATCATTAACGCAAGGTAGGTGTCCACGCTAAAAACTCCATGGACTTTGGCGCTCGACGCGTCTAACGCCAAAGTATAAATATGGAGTTAGTTTTGCGTCGGAATTGCGTCAAAAAAAACGACGCAATTACGGCGCAAACAGAGTTTAAATATGCCCCTGAATGTCTCCTGCTAGTGTGATTTATCTATGTAAAGTATGTCCTTCCTTTAAAAAAATATTCAGAAAATCACATAAGATACCGGAAAACCACATTTCAACTTAAAATGTGAAATTTACCAAATTGCCGGAGAAGTTTCATGAAATTTCGGCATAATTTCCTACCTCAGTGGGAGTCATCTCTAACTATGGTGGTGGCTTACGGCTTGGCCAGCAGAGGCACGGCTCTATGGGCCCAGTTGATTGAACAAAACATCAGTTAAAGTAAAAAATTAAAAAAATAACCCCGAGGTCATTTAATCGGTTATTTTCCAGAATGAAGAACTTTAGGCATTTTACCAAATACTCCTTTTGTTATACTGTCTCAGCTTCAAGCTTAATTTGCTGAAACGGATGCTCTAGTTATTAACTTTCAATGTATCTTCCTCATCTAATATTTGCTCTCAGTATCGTCCTGCTTTAAATGATGTTCTATGGCAGAAAAATATTTTATTAACTGCATCTAACACCAGCATTCTACTGCCAGGATTCTAAACTATGAGCACAATTTAGACGCTTAATAACATCCCGTTGTTTATCCAGTAGTAATTCTATATGTTTTCTGTTTAAGCATTACTATAATAACCATAGTTATCCGTTTTTTTGTTGTTGTTTTTTTTTACATATTACTTGGAATAGGACTTGTATGCTATTAAAATAAAGCAATTATGACATTTAGCCAGCAGATTATAAAATGTCAATCATAAATGACATTAGTATTGCTTACATACGCATTCACACCAAAGGACATCTGAGCTGGGCACAAATGAAACAGAAATATTTAAAATGAGGAACAGAGCCATCTATTTAGTAAAGCCTCATAGTATGCAAGCGTAATCCATCACAACGGGTTATAGGGGCCTCTTTCATAGGCATAAATGGAGGCAATCTGCGGTGGAAAGTACTTTAAAGATCATTTGATATTGAACTGGGTGCTAAACAACTGACAATCTTACCTCGTATTCAAAGTCCTCTGTTCTATCTGCGTCAGTAGGCATGCTGGACAGATAGTCATTACCATCATACAATTCATGTTCCGCTGGGTGGAGAGAATGGCAGCTGGAGACAAAACAGAAACAAATGAAATGTGCTTGTTTAATTAAAGAATAATACAAAATGTATGTGTCACATTGTTCACACTGTTTACTGACTTACTACATACTATAGGATAATTAATTGAGGCTACGGTCAAATATTAGATTAAGCAGATTTTGTAATTTAAGATATGCACAAATAATTGAAGATTTTGTATTTTGTACTGTGAAAGGGAAACTCACTGAAAGAATAAAATGGCTACATTATTCTGTCAAGTGGTTTAGAGGAAAAAAGAGTATTTGCTTCACTCTTTACTCCATCAAACACATTTATACGGCCAAATGAAATGATTATTGATTACATATTCCCTGTTGTAATAAGTGTAGAATTCAAATCGTGCAAAATAAAGCTAGACCCTGTTTCCAAAAGAGGAACAAGCTGATACAGTCTAAAAGAGAGTGTTAAATTATACATACTATCTTTGGACGCTAGTTAAAAATCTAATATACAGGGAGTGCAGAATTATTAGGCAAGTAGTATTTTTGAGGATTAATTTTATTATTGAACAACAACCATGTTCTCAATGAACCCAAAAAACTCATTAATATCAAAGCTGAATATTTTTGGAAGTAGTTTGTAGTTTGTTTTTAGTTTTAGCTATGTTAGGGGGATATCTGTGTGTGCAGGTGACTATTACTGTGCATAATTATTAGGCAACTTAACAAAAAAAAATATATACCCATTTCAATTATTTATTATTACCAGTGAAACCAATATAACATCTCAACATTCACAAATATACATTTCTGACATTCAAAAACAAAACAAAAACAAATCAGTGACCAATATAGCCACCTTTCTTTGCAAGGACACTCAAAAGCCTGCCATCCATGGATTCTGTCAGTGTTTTGATCTGATCACCATCAACATTGCGTGCAGCAGCAACCACAGCCTCCCAGACACTGTTCAGAGAGGTGTACTGTTTTCCCTCCTTGTAAATCTCACATTTGATGATGGACCACAGGTTCTCAATGGGGTTCAGATCAGGTGACCAAGGAGGCCATGTCATTAGATTTCCTTCTTTTATACCCTTTCTTGCCAGCCACGCTGTGGAGTACTTGGACGTGTGTGATGGAGCATTGTCCTGCATGAAAATCATGTTTTTCTTGAAGGATGCAGACTTCTTCCTGTACCACTGCTTGAAGAAGGTGTCTTCCAGGAACTGGCAGTAGGACTGGGAGTTGAGCTTGACTCCATCCTCAACCCGAAAAGGCCCCATAAGCTCATCTTTGATGATACCAGCCCAAACCAGTACTCCACCTCCACCTTGCTGGCGTCTTGAGTCGGACTGGAGCTCTCTGCCCTTTACCAATCCAGCCACGGGCCCATCCATCTGGCCCATCAAGACTCACTCTCATTTCATCAGTCCATAAAACCTTAGAAAAATCAGTCTTGAGATATTTATTGGCCCAGTCTTGACGTTTCAGCTTGTGTGTCTTGTTCAGTGGTGGTCGTCTTTCAGCCTTTCTTACCTTGGCCATGTCTCTGAGTATTGCACACCTTGTGCTTTTGGGCACTCCAGTGATGTTGCAGCTCTGAAATATGGCCAAACTGGTGGCAAGTGGCATCGTGGCAGCTGCACGCTTGACTTTTCTCAGTTCATGGGCAGTTATTTTGCGCCTTGGTTTTTCCACACGCTTCTTGCGACCCTGTTGACTATTTTGAATGAAACGCTTGATTGTTCGATGATCACGCTTCAGAAGCTTTGCAATTTTAAGAGTGCTGCATCCCTCTGCAAGATATCTCACTATTTTTGACTTTTCTGAGCCTGTCAAGTCCTTCTTTTGACCCATTTTGCCAAAGGAAAGGAAGTTGCCTAATAATTATGCACACCTGATATAGGGTGTTGATGTCATTAGACCACACCCCTTCTCATTACAGAGATGCACATCACCTAATATGCTTAATTGGTAGTAGGCTTTCGAGCCTATACAGCTTGGAGTAAGACAACATGCATAAAGAGGATGATGTGGTCAAAATACTCATTTGCCTAATAATTCTGCACTCCCTGTATTGTAGACTAATGAAAACACAATGCTCTAAATATAAATTGACTTAAAAACACTCCTTCATGCAAAACGATTCATTTTCACAGTTTCAGATTTGTGCAAATGAAGGCATATGAAGATAACCTGAAACAGGTAGCACACATGCAAACATTTTAAGAATAGGAGGAGCTTGGATCTTTCTTCCATTGTAGCTGAAATATGATCATATCCGGGAATGCTACTTTATTTTGATAACCTGCTTTTTATTACAGTGTGCTGTGAATAAAATGTATGAGAAACAGATAATCCACAGGTTTGCCATTATTAAAAGGGTGTTTGTTAACCTGCAATTTTAAAGCACTCATGGCCCTATGTGCAAAACTATTTTGTGATTGCTAAATCTGTGATTTGATACTAAATCCTTTTCAACTCCAAATCGAAAAAGTATGAAAGTTACTCTGCGAGTCTGAAAAGCTTTTCTGCGTCACAAAGTAAGGACATGTTGAGAAATGCAAATAGGAGCGGGTGGTTGCGATTCATATTGGTATGTATCAAAGGTTTGCAGGTGCATGGCTTGGCAGCCAAACATGGCGGAAGCGTAGCTCCCTGGCTCCATTCCGTCCCATGGTAAATCCTGCAGTATTCGACACCTGGGATACCTTTGACCCAAGGACTGACTGGCTGTAGACTGTGGAGACTCTGAGAGGGCTCCTAGGTGGTGTGAGGAGCTGTTGCAGTCTGCGGTGGGCCAGAGAACCGGAGCGGTGACCGATTTCCTCAGCAAAATGGAGACAGTGGGTCCCGAAGCAATGCACTGACAGTGGTGGTCAGGGTCAATCTCTGGGATTGGGGTGGCTCCTGCTAGCATGGAACAACCCCCGTGTGCCCTGGGGCTAATGAGTGGTGGGGGACCACAGCCAATGGTGACCCTGGATGCCTAGAGGGACAGCCACCCAGTCTGAGGCACTGAAAGACATGGTCTGTGGCCTGAACTGGTGCTGCTGATGGTGGGCTGCATGCCTTGGGGAATCACTCTGGATTACTGGTGCTGCCTTTTCCTGGCCTGTGAAGAGAGGGTGACACTGAGCCCCAAGTCAACACTGTGGCCGGGAGCACCAAGGCCTGCCTGAGGGGCCATGTGGTGATACTGCAGACCGGAGGCAAATAGTCTACACCAGGCGGCACCACCCACCTACTTCACTGCTTGCCCTTCCAGTGAGGAGCTATACCCACTCGCTCCACACCTACACTGCAGGGGAAACAAATGCTTCTTCCACAGATCTGTGGACCTGCTCGACAATGCGCTGGCTTTGGGCACCCTCAAGCTTTGAAATCACCTTACCTCCTGGTGGGCCATAGCGGCTGGTGGCCTGGTCTTGATCTATTGCCCCCCAGGGCCTTGCTGCAGGTGCTAGGTGACTGAATGAGCCCAAAGGCAGTGTCACAGATGGACCACTAATGGCAGGCCAACGTGGTGGCCAGGGTTGGCCTCCCGGTATCGGGGCTGCATCGGTGCCTGGTGTAGAGCCCCCACTTTGAGCTGGGTACGCAGGAACGAGGGGCGTTGGTCACAGATGGCAGGGCTTCTGATGATAGCAGCAGTTGGCAAACCTGGTAGTGCTATATGGCCCCTGGTGAAGGAGTGCTGGATGACCTATAACCCAGATACGCATACCACGAGCTCCAGATCAGAGCCTACTCTCTGGTATGCCAATTATTGATCCCTAAAAGACTTACCCAATGGGCTGCTTACTATCCTTGACACATGGGCCTTTATATGCCTGCAAAACTAGAATATCTGCCCTGGAGTGGCCTGAAGAGTTGTTGACCTTGCTTTTGGACATTGGGGATAGGTTCAGAGCCCGCCAGACCCAAAAAGGATACCCTCTGCCCCAGATCATGAGGAAGGCACCTGTGCGACACTTGGAAGCAGTGGTGGACTGACCTGGATGTGCAGACAAGGGTGTAGACCCTGTGAACTTTGCTCTGTCAGTCACAGCTTTGTTGCCAGTAGGGGAGATCCCCATGATAATGGGGAAACCAAGGGCTAGGCCGCCTGGCACATGAGGGGGCCCCAGAGACTCCTCCCAGCCTGCGCCAGAGGAAGTGGATGGGACCGAGCCCATTCTACCTCCTGTACATCTTTAACTGTATAAGATCCTTGCAGCCATAGCTGATACTAAATGAACCCTTTAGTAAGACATAAGTGCTGTCTTAGTTGGCCTGGGACTCCTGAAAGCATACCACCACAAGTTGGCAAGTAGGGTAAAGTATGTGGAGACAGTGTTCGACGAGCTGTGCCATGACCACTTGGCACTGACTTGACAGGTGACAGAATTGAGCAATAAGATACACACCCTCAAACATCCAGCTGAAGATGCTGAGTGTCACAATTGACAGAACAATGTACAAATTGCGGGGCTCCCTGAAGACACAGAAGACCGAGACAAGGTATCTTACCTCGAACAATAGCTCAGGACAGAAGTTGCCCCAAATCACCTGCCGCCCTTCTTTGCCCTAGTGCAAACACATAGGGTCCTGTTGTGACCAGGCTACTTCATTTCAGGGACATGGACTTGATCCTGCAGATGGTATGGGCTAGGGGCCCATTCGCTATTGGTAATGGAATGTTGTCCCTGTTCCTAGACTTTACAACTGCAGTACTGGTCAAGACGGCCTCCTTCTTGGAGGTGAAGGGGGCACTCTGGGAGGAGGGTCTACAGTACTCACTAATGTTCCCAGCATAACTAAAAGTTATGCTGACTGGCACCATGCACTTCTGTGAAGATCCTAAATCGGTGTGGGAATGTCTGAATGACAACAGAGCAGGGTCTGCCCCGCCAGCTCCTCGGATCATAGGGGGTGAGACCAAACATCAACCTAGGAAACGCACTGGAGGAGCTACTAGAAGTGAGGCACTAACAAAACCATTGAGTTCAGATGCAGAGAAAGACAGAGTGGCCACGCTTCAAGCACTGGAGGAGATCACAGAACCATGTGTGTCAGACTTTGAGCCTGGTTCACCATTCTGTGGAATCGGAATCTCTGGGTTAGTTGGTGGATGGTGGGGGTTTCCTAGAGGTAATCCCACAGTCGGCTGATGACCTGATCTGAACTGCTGCACCTCAAATGTGTTTGTTTACTAGATATGCCCCTCTCTGACATCTCCACCTTCTGGCACATGGTTGCTGGAGGCACCGGCTCTTACCACTTGCATCATGGTAGACATGCAGCCCTCTGCCTCAGGGCGGTTTACAGAGCACGTGGGGGATGCTTTGGCTGAGGGCCAGAGACAGGAAGGTGGAAGTTGCACGGGTGTCCTCATTAGAGTCCCAATAAATCCCTGGGTGGCACGCTATGTTGTGGCTTGAGCAATGCCCATGGAACTGAACTGCTTGGACTTGCCCCTCAACAATTGGCTGCTACCAGGAAGCTGGATGAGTCAGGCTTATGACAATGTTCTTCATTATATGTTTAGGTGGCTGGCCATTGCTGTGCTGCTCTTGGATTGGGAAGATCAGACTTAAAAGTGTGTGTTTTTTGTCTCGGCAGGTTGAGCCAATACGCTACCCATTCAGAATATCATGGTCACACACTCTCTGACCATAGCCCATTGCTGCTGGGGTTCCAGACGATTGACGATCACCCAGTAATCCTGGTGTGGAGGCTTAACACGACGTCCTTGAAGATGCATACTATGGGAATTCTCTCCACAATGTCATCTTGGGGTATTTTAAGGTTAGTAGGGGCTCAGCCACCAATGGGCTCATGGAGTGGAAGGAATTCAAGGTGGTGATCCGCAGCCACTGCTTGAATCAATCAGTGGGGGTCAGGAAGGCATAGATAGAAAGCTATGAACACTAGATGGCATGCTGCACACATTAGATATTGCATAGGCTAACATCCTTCTCCATCATTTTCAACAACAAAGAGATATTCTACATAGGCCAATAAACTTTGAGGTCATGTAAATAATACATCAATTCTTTCTTCAGAAGAGGAGCCAGCCAGGTTCTTTCAAGAATGCTAGAATCAAGCCCTCACAGGAGGAGCTGTTAATCATGTACTGTAGATATATTTCTGCACAGTGATCTATCATACTTATATTTGGACATGGATGCTAATGATACATTGTGGGTTTCCAATTTGACTTACACCTACAGGATTTTTCAAAACGATTTCTCTAAATGAGAAAGTGAACAGAGGGCTCACTACAAGTCATCTCCTAGTAAACCCAAATTGACTTGGTTTGTGTTAGCAATTGGGTTTCTCGTTGGAAGAGGTATGCACCCTATCCAAGCAGGAACCACAAACATAGTCAGGGTAAGTCAGATACACTCTAAAATGTAACCAGTGCTCACCCTCTGGTAGCTTGGCAAAGAGCAGTGAGGCTTAATTTAGGAGGTAATGTGTAAAGTATTTGTGTAATACTTGAAACAGTAACCCAGTGAAAGCACCACAAAAGGTTAGATAAAGAGATAATATTTTTATGAGCAAAGCAAGACCTAAACAATGAAAATCCAATAAACATAAACAGAAGTTAAGGTTTGAACTTTTAAAGAATAAATGTGCAAGGAGCACTTAGAAGCAATAAGCATCTTTTGGGATATCTAGTTGCGATGGACGGGGACAAAGTCAAGACTTCATGTCACTGACAATGGAGCATGGGCCAGCTATAGGACCCATGCACGACCCACAGAGCAAAACTATCTTAATCCTTGTCATAGCACAAGATGTATTGATGATCCCAATGCAGTTGGGATGTTGCGAAGGATATCCCCATACATGTGCAGCCATGCATGGGTTCAGAGTGCGATGTGCCAGTTCAGAGTGGTTCCAAATGTGATGCACTGGGTGAATCCACAATGGAGGAGTGCTGTGTCGATCTTGTCCATGCAGTGGTGCAGATGCGCTGGTTTCCAAGCAGTGTTTTTGGAGGTGAGGCGGTGGTTCCAAGTGCGATGCGCTGGTCCAGTGCCTGCAGCAGCAGTGCTGTGCTAATTCCTATCTCGCAACAGGTGAAGCATTGGGTCTGACTGGGTCAATGGCAGTGGTGCACAGATTCTGGCAGATGCAGTGCTTCCAAGGGCCGTTGGCTCGGTTCGTACCACTTGGCTGAGCAAGTCTTACAGTAAGCAAAGTCCAGGTTCTGTTCGTAGATGGAAGGTAAGTCTTTGGTGTCCGTGAAACTTCAGAGCAGGAGGCAAGCTAGCAAGCCCTTGGAGTCACTTTGGTTCTGGGTTGGAGAGATAGAGGTCCAGTCCTCCCTCTCCCAGGCAAGAAGGGCAGCAGACAGCAGGTCAGCACAGCATAGCAAGAGTCCAGCAGAGTTACAGTCCTTTCAGCAGCACAGCGGTCCTCCTTGCTGGCAGAATGTCCTCAGATCAAGAAGTAGTGAATTGGTGGAGGTCAGAGGTCCAGTACCTATACCCAGTTGTGCCTTTGAAATATGGGAGCCTTCAAAGAAGGGTCTTTGAAGTGCACAGAGGCCCTCCCTTTTTTCTCTGGCTCTAGACTCATTACGGGGGATATAAAGCTCGCTGTGTGTGGCAGGACACTGCCCTTTCACGTGTGTCAGCCCCTCCCGGCCATCCTACCCAGGATAGTCCATAAGGATGTTGATGACTTATCAGTCACACCTAAACTCTTTTTGTGTGTGGCTGTCTAAAGGGAATGTGCAAGTCCAGATATCACTCCACCCCGGACGTGTATTGGAGACAGGCAGTAGGCACCAAATGGCTAAAGTAATTAAATGCCAACTTTCTAAAAGTATCTCTTCCAAATTGTGAATTATTAGGTTGTAATAAGGTAATCCCAATGCTATCCTATGGGAGATATAGGCTTTGCAGTAGTGAAAAATGCATTTAGGAGTTTTTCACTACAGGGCACTTAAAACTTAAAAGTACATGTCCTGCATTTTAAATACATTACACTTTGACCTGTGGGTCACATAGGGCCTACCTTAGGGTGACTTATAGTTATAAAAAGGGAAGGTGTAGGCCTGGCAAGAGTGTTTATCTTGCCAGGTCGAAATGGCAGTGCAAAGCTCAATACATAGGCTCTGCAGTGTCAGGCCTGAGACATGATTAATGGGTTACTTAAGTGGGTGGCACAATCAGTGCTGCAGGCCCTCTAGTAGAATTTAATTTACAGGCCTTGGGCACATGAAGTGCACTTTACTAGGGACTTTTTTAAGTCAATTAAATATGCCACCTGAGTATGAGCCAATTTTACCATGTTTTAGGGGGCGAGAGCACACGCACTTTAACACTGGTTAGTCCTAAAGCTAGCAAAACAAAGTTAGAAAATGGAGAGAAGCAGGCACAAATTCGAGAGAAAGACCATCTAATGCTGTCAGGTCTAACAGTTGGGTATAGAGGAACAGACACAGAGGAGCTAATTTTGAAATTAGCCATGGTTGGTGTTATACCATTATTTAGGTATTTTAGCAGAGCGACCAACATGGATAATGAGGGATGAGCAATTTTCCTTTTAATGTGTAACAGATTTCTGAATTAGTTGAAGATTGCCACCTTGTCCTCTTCTTTAACGTCCTTCAGTGTAGCTAATTTAGCCCCAGTATTAGGCTTTTTCCATGCCCTCTCAATGCACGTAAGCATCCACTGTAACAATTTAAGTTCCTCTGTGAACCAATTTTGAGGGTTAGTTAATTTATTTCTAGAAGTAATTTCCAAGGGTAATGCTCTTCCACAAGTGTTGAGGTATATCATTTTAACCTGTCTGTAGGGGTGCAAAGTGGTAATGATAAGGGTCCTCAGACACGGAGTGAAAGTTTCCAGGTTGAGTTTTTAATAAGGGTCCATGGCAGGCACAACACGACCTTACAGCCTGAAGTACAAAACTGAACTGCCTCCCGTTAGATCGAGAACCCAAAGATAAGTTCTACCCGTGTAACGGTGAAGAACTCACAAACCTGAAAGTAAACAGTAGTAAGTAAGCATTGGTAGATAACAAATACAGAGTGAAGCATACTACATACTACAAGGCCGGTTTGTCTCCTGTCCAGAATTTTGATAAAACTCACAATAAATAAAAATGTAATAAAAAACAAAGCATAAAACTGCTCTTTAACATTAACACAACTCACAATTGAACTAAAGCCGGAAGAACGTCATGACCCCAAGGCGAAAGTGTGTGCTGCTGTGCAACTAAGCAGCCTCTAAATTACCTCAGTCATTTGGCAATGAAGCATTCCCAAGTCAGACCTCGGCGCCAAGGAAGTACAAGACAGGAGTTGTAGAGCACAGCAATCAAAAAGAACACATGGCAGCTCGATGAGACACAACTGCTGCCCTTGTGCATCTGTGGGCCCAGCCCTTGAATGTCCAGGATACAAAAACTCACTTCCAGCTATCAGAGATCACCCCAACACAAGGTAACAGCATAATAATGCCCCAAATTTTCAATAAAACGCACAATAAGTAATTATTGAAAGAATAAACAAAGAATGGAGCTGCACTTTAAACTTAGCCCGTGAGTTAACAAAGTGGACAGTAACAGGGACCCACGCTTTGGAGGACTAGGAAAACAACCATCTATTCTGGGGACTGTTAACGGCCGCCAACAACTTTCTATACACTGCCCATAACGCTGTGGGTCCAGTACAGTTGGCCAGCTTGAGGCAAACTCTTTCCGGTTACGAGGGCAAAGACTAGAGCAGTTTGCAAGCAAAACTGTGAAATGTGTACCTGTCTGACAGAAGAAAGGGGCAGATATCCGGTACCGGAGGAGTAGATGGTCTCAGCTTAGCCAGCGCCATGATGTGCTCAAAGGTGATATCCGTTTGGGTGCTAACAGTGACGTGCTGCGCTTCTTGAGAGGTTCCATGAGCTCTGGGCGCGCGCCGTAAAACCTGCACAACAATCGGATCTTTGGCACTGCGGAATGCTTCAACGGCCTCCTCATGGGTGGCTTTCGTAAGATCCTTTCCGTTGACCTGAAGGATACAAAAGTAAATGTCAAAAACGACTGGTAACTTTTATTCACAAAATGTCTCACTGTTCATCCCATCAGTTAATACGTTATGAATAATTCATTCAACTCCACAGTATAATGAACTGTTAGTTAAGGGCCAGCCAAGCGCACATGATAAGGATTTGGCTCAGAACCTAATGCTTTGTGCTATGGTAAAATAAAAAGAAATCGCGGTAAGAAACCAATTTAAACATTTACAGCTTAGAATAGTGTTTCTGCTGTTTATCAAAAATTGCAAATACATTGAATTAGTACAGTCAGAATTTGATTGCCAACTTTTCATTTGGCATGGAGTGTGAGCACATACTCTAAATGTTTATCCCTGAACTTCATATTTTATTCAGAAATGAAAGGTTTAAACTGTTCTGCTGGAACATAATAGCTAGACTTAGCGAAAGTCTCCGAGAGGATTCAGTGTTTAATCAACAAAATGGTTTTCCAAGCTGCCAATTAATAGTGCTGGCATTGAGGCGTTTTTTTTGGTTACTTCTTGGGAATGTAACATTGCTGCTCTTTTATGTGCCTTTTGCATCTATGACTTGTGAGTCTCACCCTTTAACATAGCTGAGACAAACAGATTTTGATAGAACTATAAGAAACAGTAAAAACGTAAAGCAAAGTCATGTTTTTTTAGATTAGGGGATGTTTTTCAAAGTAAAATGGCAAAAGTGTTCTCAATGTTTACATTGGTTGATACATACCAAGCTATTTGTTTTTTTAGAACATAGATTATTTTAGGCTGCTTCACATGGAGGTAAATTGTGCAAAAGCCATATGTGTTGCATATATATTCCCACAGCATCAGAGGCGTATTAAGGCATAGGCAAAGTGGGCTTTTTCCCAGGGCCCCAACCTTTAAGGAGGACCTCTGAGAGCCAATTCTATTGTGCAGAGTCTTGCCCTGATGATCGTTAATAATTCTTAACCAGGTTTTTTTTAGATACTGCTTTCCTTTAATTTCGTTTTAATGTGAGAGATATGTGAGAGCCTATTACAGAAGTTTTGCAGAGAAATGTTGTGTTTATATTTCATGCAAGATCCATAAAAAAGTTTCTTTTAGATCAAAACAGGATTCGTATGGGAAGTGGGAGAGTGTAATAGAGAGTTTTTGCAGTAATATATATTAGTGACCTGCTCCTGTCTTACAATATTGAAAGCACACATCATTAACCCAGAATATTAGATGTAAACACATTTAGAGTTTGGGTCTGGGTGCCTTTGTACTGTCAGTGACCTAGCCAACAAGCCATGACAGATCTGAAATTGGATCATAAATTCAAAGCTGTTCGAACAGGGGCCCCCAAATATGCTTGGTCCAGGGCCCCCCAAATCCTTAAGATGTTCCTGCACTGCAGGTGAAATGCAGGTCATGTTTTAACTTTTAAACCTGCACTTCACTCAGCACATCACATACGTACCCCAATGAATGGCTTTTTTTTAACTTACTTGAAAGTTGAATACGAATAAGATATTTTGAAGAAACACGTTTGTGTGAAAACAAACCTAAGCTATCTTTGCAGTGCTTATTCATTATGACACTGCCAGTAGATCACGCTTTAGAACAGATTTCACACTAGTTATGTAGCATTTCCATTTTGAGTGGTTGCTTAGTATTAGGGCTCAAGACACACCTCTACTTTAATTCATTTGGGTTCATTCTAGAGCACCAACTATTAATGAACTGGGGGGCTGGTGGCCTAGGTCTGTGAGATGAAAAATAACCCATTACCTCCTTGTCCATCTTCCACGATCCAGTCCTTGCACATGAGATTCCATGTCCTCCTGTTAGACCTTATTCTCTAGCTAACTCGCAATGCTTCCCCCAGCATGGCCACCATCACCCAGGCGCCATTGCAAAGGGGAAGTAGACACACCACACATCCTGTAGAACCAAGCAAACCCCAGAAAAAAGTACCACGTATAATCAAAAACCAAGGAATGGAAGGGGGAATCCCAGGACTGTATAGGGGAAGACTTGGACTTGGAGAAATTAAGATTAAGGCAAGAAACCGGAGCATCAGGTTAGGCTGAGTTTCAATACAATCTGAGGTTTGTCAAGTCTGCAGTGTTTCAAGGCCCTAGAATGCATGTTCTTTTGAAAGATGAGTCTTGAGCTGTTTTCTGAATTGTAACTGGAAGGGGGTGAGCCCATTTTCGAGGCTGGCACTGAGTTGCTGTCTGGGGCACAGGCTGAAAAGTGTGCTACACAATGTATTTATTTATGGCAATTTAGTAGTTCTCGTTAGAAGAGTTATTGGCCTCAGGTGTTGGCGTTAAATTTGGAGGTAGTGCGTTTCCTCCAGCATAACTGCTTTATTCGTGATGCTATAGCAGTCTTGTCAGAAGCTTTGGTGTGTCCAGGACAATAATTTTGCAGGGTCCATTCTTGTTAAATAACAAATACGTTTTGTAACAGAGGGGGGGGGAGGGGCTCCATTAAGAATGGGCTTGGAGCAAAGAGACCTGTCTGCTTGTGACACCCTTGTGCTGCAGGAGGTGAAAGGAAAGCCAGTGAAGTCTGACCAGCTTTGGAGCTGAGGGCTTGCATGTCAGAATAACATTAGCAGAATATTGTGTGATGGAAATGCAGTAATTTAAATATAGTTTACAAAACTATCACCCCAGTCACTATTGATGTTCTATTATGAACTCCAATGGGGTGACAATTTTGTAACCCATATTTAGAACACAACATGTCTGTCAAGCACATTGAGGTGACAATGTACATTCGCAGAATGTAGTATGCCTTTCAGAGTAGCTACAGGTAAGTCGTGAATGCCACTAATTAAAGCAGAAGAAATAACCAAAGAGTACAGGATTAGGGCCTCGAGGTTTCCTTGAAAGTTTAAGTCATGTAAGCAAGGTTTATGTTACAGACTGAGCACAGTTTAGCATCACTGATGACAAGCTGAGTAATTTGGTTCACAGGGTGATTCAGGAGGAAATCCTTCAAGGTTAATGACTGTGAGATGTCTTTAGATGTAGAGTTGGGTGGTCATGTCTGTGGGGAGTACCAGCTATGCAATTGTAGGGGTGGATTTCAGCTTGGAATCCATATTTAGAGGATGAAGTAGCATGCTTATGATACTTTACATAGATTTGTGTATCATTACCACACTAGTGATTGAGGACTTTGTTGACACCAAGGAGGTGCTCATAATATTCCAGAAAAAGAATGAAAATTGTTGATGAGAGAAGAAAATGTTGAGTGCCTCATTGTTGATGGATACGAACAAGAACATGGAATGATCCTTTAGGAAAATGTATGTTGGTTGCTCAGGAATATTAAACAAATAATTTTGAGAACTTTTCCACATTCACATGTGAGAAGAGAGAGTATTGCTTCCATTTTCTTACGATAATGGCATTACTCCTAGTCCTACTCCCTCGCCTTCCTTTTAAACCAATGAGGCCTCCCGCCTCCCCCCTAGACCCTCCCTTCCCCTTTTAAAACCGCCCCCCACCCTTATCTCCTCCTGTACAAAAACCAAGCCAAGCAGCAACTCGGACAGTCCGTACCGGGAGGGCGGGAGGGAACGGAAAAGGAAGGCGAGGGAGTAGGACTAGGAGTAATGCCATTATCGTAAGAAAATGGAAGCATTACCTCCCGTCCCTCCCTCGCCTTCCTTTTAAACCAATGAGACATAGCAAGAAAAACACAGGAGACGGACACTGAGTTGCAAGAACTATTATTCATATCCTGCACCAAGGACACCAAAACACCCTACCCCTATTATCTCATAGAGGATAAGACACGGTGACCAAAAAACCGACTCCAAATTACCCAAGTCCGAAAACCTATAATGACGCACAAACGTCAAAGGAGAAGCCCAAGCGGCGGCCCTGCAAATTTCCACCCCGGAAGTCCCCTGAAGGTCGGCCACCGTAGCCGCCATACCTCTGGTAGACCGACCCTGAATCCCTTGAGGAGGAACCACCCCTTTCAAGGAATAGGCCAACAAAATCAAAGATCTCACCCACCGACTCAAGGAAGCCGTGGAAGGTTTCTCACCTTCACGTGCCGGACCGAAAGTAACAAAAAGGGAAACCCCCATACGAAAAGGAGCCACCACCCGTAGGTACTCCAATAGAGCCCTGCGTACATCCAACGAATGCAAACGGACCTCCTCCCCAGAGGAGGGCTCTGGACAAAATGAAGGAAGAATAACCACCTGACGGGAATGGAACGAAGAATTGATCTTTGGAAGAAAGGAAGGCACCGGACGATCCGAAGTAAAGGCTACCAAAAAGAACGTCTACAAGGACAGATGGCGCCAATCACAGTCCCCCAATGGCTCAAATGGGGCCACCGTCAAAACATCCAAAACCAAAGAAAGATCCCATGAAGGAAAAGAACGTACCGGGCGAGGAAACAAATTAACCAGACCTTGAAAAAATCTAGGCATCAAGTGCCCTTCATCCTCAAGAATACGCCATGGACCTCTGAATGCCGGAATCGCCGCCCACTGTACCCTCAGAGATGCTACCGACAAACCCAATTGTGCACCGTCCTGCAGGAACTGCATCACTTCCAAGATAGACGCGCAGGTAGGATCCAACACATGAGTCAAACACCAAGAAGAAAAAACTCGCCACTGTCTACCAAAGGAAAGTAAAGTGGAACGTCGCCTGGAAGCCAGCAATGGAGAACACAAAGCTACCGGTACCCCCAGACCCGTCAAGCCACGTCGTACAACTTCCAGGCCGTCAAGTGCAACCTCCTCAACGACACCGCTGGGAGGCAGGGGAACTCCAGGGGAGACGGACAAAGAGGGAGAGGCCACATCCTCCCTTCTGCCATCAGCCCTAACAACAGGAACCAATTCGCCCGTGGCCAAAGAGGCGCAATCAGGATAACCCTGGAACCCAGATCCCTCACCCTCAACAGAAACGCCCTGAGAAGTTGAAATGGAGGGAATGCATACAAAAGACCCCTCGGCCAAGGACATGACATCCCGTCCACCTCCCAGGCCCGGGG
Organism: Pleurodeles waltl; assembly: GCF_031143425.1. Taxonomy (NCBI): domain Eukaryota; kingdom Metazoa; phylum Chordata; class Amphibia; order Caudata; family Salamandridae; genus Pleurodeles; species Pleurodeles waltl. The sequence continues at coordinate 526,745,746 of NC_090442.1, forward strand.
ACACCGAAAACGGGAGCAGAAGCGAGCCAACTTTGCATACTCTGCTGACGCAAACACACCCAGCACTGGAAGCCCCCAAAGCCGAACCAGATGCAGAAACAGAGACTTCCGGAGGGAGAAAAGTTGAGAGGAAGGAATCACCCAGCACAGTAGATCCGGCCATTGCAAATCTCTGTGAAACACTCCGGACCCCTGAACCCTGTCCTTCAGAGAAACGGACCCCGGCGCCCACCTTCTCCAGAACCACGTCATCAAGCACAGGAGACGGAAACGCGCCCAAGGAACCAGAAATATTACCGACGCCAAAGGACCCTGCAGACGAAACCATAGAAGAGCTCGTGGTGCGGTCATGAATACAACCAACTCTACCAAGGACGATAGTACACCCAACCTCTTCTCTGACACCGTCACTAAGCCTAGAAGAGTCCGAAATCGAGTCCCCAGAAAAACCAGATCCCGGGACGGAACTAAATCTGACTTCTCCCAGTCGATTAAAAACCCCTGGATTTGCAGGACCCCCAGAACCCGGGCCACCTGCCTCTGCAACAGGACCCGTGACCGGGCATGAATCAAGATGTCGTCCAGATATGGATGAATAAACACCCCCCTGAATGCAGCAAAGCCACCAGGGGGGCCAGCACCTTCGTAAAAATTCGAGGAGAAGATATTAGACCGAAAGGTAGAACGCAAAACAGGTAGAGTTCCTGATCCACAGCAAACCTCAGGAAACTCTGAGAAGACCTCGCCACAGGCACGTGCAGGTAAGCATCCTGCAGATCCAGCGACACTAGAAAATCCCCATGCCTGACCAAAGGAAATATAGTCTGAATAGACAGCATGCGGAAATGCACCGTCCTGATCCAAGCATTCACATCTATCCGATTGAGCACTGGACGAAATCCCCCTGAAACTTTCTGCACAAGAAACAAGACCGAATAAGTGCCCTGACCCCGTTCCTCCAGCAGAACACGGGAAATGGCCCCCTTAGACCAGCAAGTCCCGAACTCCGTCCAACAATGCTCTCCTCCGTGACCCCACTGAAGGTAGAGGGGTGGGACGTCCCCCTGAATCTGGAGGTACTACCCCAAAATCGATGACATAACCATTGTCCACAATGTCTAGCACCCAACGATCGTCGACACTCTCCACCCAAGCAGAAAGAAAGTGACTTAGCCTTCCCCCAACCGGCCCTATGCTAGGCCCACAGTGAATGACAGGACCCCTACTGAATCCACCCAGGATCGTAGGAGCCGACTTCTTAGGGGGAAAACATGGCTGAAAACGCCGTCATCTAAATGAAAAGGAGTGGGAACCCATATTCGGAGAAGAACGGGAATGTTTCTTCCACCCCTCACTGGAAGAAGAAACCCCTTTATAAGGCAAAGCATGCTTCCTTGCTCTAAATGCCTTGGAAAGCCTGGATGGCAACTGCACCCCAAACAGGCTACGACCTTCAAACGGCAGTCTCAGCAAGGCCGCCTTTTCCCCTGGGTCAGCTTCCCATGAACGCAACCAGAGGGACCTACGAGCCCCAATCAAAGCACCAGAGGCCAGAGCCGAAGTACGGACCCCATCCGATGACACATCCGCCAACAATCTGGCCTGCTGCACCAAACCAGCCAGGAGCTCTGAACATTCAGCCCCTTCCTGAACAGCCACCGCCAGCATATCAAAGTCTTGCACCAACGACTGGGCCGCATAAGCCGAATATATACCAGCCCTTAGCGCCAGATTCTCAGCGGCAAACGCCCTTTAAAGACCAGAATCCACCTTACGGTCCGAGGCATCCGTCGGCACACAATCCTCCGGATTCACTGCCGTCTTGCCAATCAGGGTAGCCAGAATTCAATCCAGGTGGACCGAAGGAGGTAACACCTCCTCCCCCTCAAGCAAATATAGTTTCTGCAGGAAGTGTGGAACCTGAACTTTATCCACATCCTTCCATTCTTGAAATACCATATCCTTCACAGGTCCCTGAAAAGGCATGGCAAACATGGCAGGCGTCTGATATTGTGGAAACAAACGAGAATCCGAGTTCGAAGGTTGAAACACTGGGAAACCCAAATTGTCCCGAACAAGTGCCATCACCTCCCACATTTCTTCACTGGATACATATTTACCCCCAGATGACGTAGAAGGGGTCTCATCACCCACACTATCTGATGAGGACTTCCGTGCAGCAGCCGATGTATGAGAATTTATAGACTGACCAGTCCCGGCCACCCCTGCGTGAAGAGCCCTGGTAACCGCCACCACAATCATCTCCTGCACTTCAACTCCAGACATGAGGGGAGTACCCCTATCCGGTAATTGTGACCCCCCAGGAGTGGAAACTCCAGCAGCACCCTCCTCCTCCTAGGAGGAAGAGGAGACAATCCTCCGTCTCTCTGCCAGACCCATAAAATGCATACTCCCCATGTAGAGATCTTCCTAGGAATCCACCAAACCTCTAAAAGGTCAAACATAACTGTCGAAGAGCCCTGGCCATAAAACAGCGGGCAGAACGCCCGTCCTACCTGAACCTCGTCCAAAAATCGCCATTCCGCAGTTCCCCGCCGCTCTGCAGCACGGAAACCCGGAAATCGACGCCCCAGCCACAGAGGGCCGGCAGACCCCGTCAGCCGGCCCCCAATCCGCGTCTTCCCGAGCAGCCCGGCTGCTCGTCACAGGACGCGACCAGCTGCAGCACTCCTCGCGGAGCTCCGCGTCCCGAGGAGTGCCTCCATCGTAGACCTCCAGGCCCCGCCGTGCAGGTAAGGGAAAAGAAAACGTCTAGCGTGGGCTAGACAAAAGAAACAGGAGGAGATAAGGGTGGGGGGCGGTTTTAAAAGGGGAAGGGAGGGTCCAGGGGGGAGGCGGGAGGCCTCATTGGTTTAAAAGGAAGGCGAGGGAGGGACGGGAGGTAATGATAAGTGTTTTGTTGTCTTGGTGTTCATGGCTGTGAGGAAGGAGTAATCCCCATAAAGAGAAGGGTGTTGTTGCCACCTTGGAAGGTAGCAATTTCTCTGATGCTGCAGGTCCTGAAGTCAGACAAAGAGGGTTGCAAGCGGAAATATTTGTTATTGTGAGCATGATGAATTGCCTCTGCAGCACTTCTCAAGGAATATGTGGTAAAGGACAGGGTGATAATTATTGAGATACTCTGATGTAAGGAACTAAAGCAATTATTTGATTAGTTCTCAGCCATGATGGGATGTTTTGAAGTTTCTCAGGGTGCATGTGGCATCAGCATGTAATGGAGGACACAAGTATATTACATGTGTATGAGGCTGCTTTCAGTGATGCAAGGACATTCCATTTCAAATGTTCTAGGAGAGGTATATTGGAAGTGAGCTAGTGATTTAGGCTCCTTACTCAACTTAAAGCCGAATTTTGTAGAAAACATTGTTGCTGACATTAGATTTTTCTATAGGATGCAGTAATGCAGGTTTGCACGTGGGATTGTCTGCCATCAGTTTTTGATTAAACAATGATTGATAGGTAGGGGCTGACTTTGCTACAGGTGATTTTATTGTTCTTGGTTAGTGCATTTTCTATTTGCATATATGCCATTTTCTGTTAAAACTGAAAGAAACCACAAATGAAAAAGTACATTTGATAGCAATTGTGCAATATATTTAAACTTGAGACTGGTGCAGCTTTCAAAGCTTACTTCTGCCAATGCTTGTGAATTCCAAAAAGTAGAAAATGTGCACCCATTCAAGGACTACATCTGTACGTACAGATTTACTACATTTTTGTTAAAGTGGTCCCTAATTATATTTAAGATTCTAATCTAAAAATGAAAAATGAAAAACCTCTTAGTGAAATGAGAAAGATGAGAAATAATGACACGGACACTGCAAACCTGCCTCGGGGCATCCAGAATCAACTACAAACCAAGAATGCATTCGAAAGGAGTTACACCCCAAACACCCTGCTGAAGCTATGTTGCTGCATGCCTCACCTAGGCCTGGTAGTTCTCCATGTGAACTCATAGCTACAGTCAAATTCAACAGAATGGGCTGGAGTCCCTGCCCTGGATCACTTATTTCAAATGTATTTTCACTGCATTCATTTTTTGTCTCTGCTAAGAAGCATGTTTTTAGTTTTCATCTTTAACAAATCATTTTATAAAGTGACTGACAGCTTCATGTACTAAGCCAGAGTCACAAAGAAAGGCATGCAGGCAAATTAAGAGGACGAGTGGAGCCAGAGCCAGGCCATGGGCTTGATTTCATGCTATGAGTCTGTCCATGAGACGAGCTATGAAAACAGATTGGCATGTATATTGTGCAACAAAAATAATGTAACAATATGATACAATCTCTTAAAAATTAAAAAAAAGTGCATTTCCTTGACATACAAAACGTTTTACCTTGGTACATCAAATTATATTGCTACATAGGAAGACATTTATTAAAATTGATTGTTTTTCAAACCATTCATGGTTCACACCCAACGACGATGTGGCCTATATTCTTATTAGAGATGGAGCAATGTTTATTAAAGCCCAAAATATGAGGTGCTTGTACATTGCACATCCTGGACTCAACTATTTAAAACTATTTAAAAGTGTGCTCACATGGATAACATAGAATAAGGAGGCTCTATGAAATAAAATATTTTCCTAGGAGGATACAATGTGGACACACAGGGAAGCCTGCATTTTGAAATTCAGCCACCACATGGATATCACTGTCTCTCCCATTTATATGAGATGAGACAAACAGTCACAGGGATAGAAGATCTGACTCGGGCCCTCTGACCCAACTACCAAGGCAAGAATGCATTTATTTGGGGTAGTCATGCCCCGAATACCTTTCTACATACCTTATGTCAGATATACATGAGGCTGAAGTGAATTTGTAGAAAAAAGTAAGGTATCTACATGCATTTCTATAGTTTATAATATACATATCGCATTACATTTTCTCAGAATCTTTATGGAACAGTAGATTTGTCTTTGCATACTAGGTCATACTGTGAGAATGATTCATTTAGCTACAACCTTATTTTCAATGAATTGTCAATGATTGCAGGGATATAATGTATGCATTATGTAGACAATGATTGTCGATTAATTGGTTATCATAATCACACGAACAGGGACAGATCTACAAAAATTGTTTTTTCACACGAAAGAAACAATGCCTTCAACAATATGCATTGGTAAGATGATCTTGGTCATGATCCTTCGCGATGACTGCCACCTTATCGTCAGCATCGCTTTCCTTGGGCAAATGACACATACTGAAATCATTGCAAGGTGTTCTTGGTGGAGTGGAAAACCAGACAACTTAAAGCTATATACGCCTGTAATTTCAGTTAGCTATGTATTAAATCCATCTGTTAAGAACCAGGAATAAGGATCAACAATGGCCATCAATTAATGTACAGACCACTGCTACTAACACCTACATTTTTTAACTGTGCTACCTCCCTTGTGATGTATTAATCCGCCGTATGGCCTTTTTTCGATATATAGTTACAGAAACCTGGTTGATGTCAGTGCTTACAGCTAACATTTACAACTGGTGGCCAGCTCTAGTTCTTCCTAGGACTCTAACCCAATTACCTTGGACATAGAGTTTCATACTACATTTTCATTCTGGACGAGCCACTTGCTCTAAATGGTAAATATGCACTTCCAGTATTCAGTACAATCAAAACCCTTGTGAGCACTGAAACAAGAGCAACTGTTAATGTTTTTATAAACACAGTAGCGATTTAATAACTGCATGAGTGATCGGAGTAATTAAACAGATTTCTGGGGCGTCCAGTCGTAGCGAAAACCACACACGTTTTTAAATAGTTGAGAACACTTAAAATAAAACGTGGTCACCCCTATTTAATGAAGCAAAAACATCTACAAGTACCAGCGTACATGGAAAAATTGAGGCAGTTTAAGGACCTGTACAGTTGTTACCTTCTGCTTAGTCTGTCTTTCACTCACTAATTTTTTTGTAGTCTTTATTTCAAATTTTCAACAAACAATAATAATACATATCAGATGCTCTCTTTCTCGAGGTACATAGCACAGGAACGGGAACAGGAGAGGAAACCATGAGAGCAAATAACACTCTGGGGGGGATGTAAATCCTGTTCCAGATCCAGCACTCCCAGTCCAATGAATCAACACAAAAGGGGGAGGGAGGAAAGAAAGAAAGGTGAGAGGGGTAGGATGCAGAAGGGACCAAGGGGCCCCTAGACCCTGCCACCCAAAGGCCAGCACAGTGGCAGCATGATGAGCGGAGCTAGCATGAATGGTGGAAAAGATGGCAACAAACACGACAGAGGCAGCTGCAGCGCCTGGCACTGTGTCCAAACTTAGGTCTATTCCAGTGCCTAAACCCCATCACCACCCGACTTGTCCTCAAGGAACAGGGCCCACACCTGGAGGTAACGTCCAGTTTATCATGGAAAGCGTACACAATCCATTCATAGGACGCCATTTTAAATGTAAACATTTCCATCAGCCATTCTGTATGTATGGGTATATGCAGACATCAGAGCTGTAACCAGAAACCAACGCTTATGTTGGGAGAGCTACGGCGCAGCAGACATATCATGCAAGAGTATGGTGGGGCGGGAAAATGGGGAAGGGAGAGGAGCAGTGTGGGCCAAATGTGGTCTAAACCGCAGTCCAGAACCCAAAGAGGCCAGGTCAATCAACAAGGACATGCAATTTTTCACTCACACATAAGTGTGACATTGTTTTTAACCTCCTACAAATGTTTACGTTGCTTTGTACAGGCATCGTCTTCTCTTAGTGACGTATTTTGATGCTTATTTGGGATGGTCTGGGATATTTATTTTAAATACTATAATGCGTGGCAATTTTCAGCAGTCGTGTAGTTTGTACTTACCATTTTCATTACCTGTTTTGCCACATCATAGAACCCAAATTAGCTCTACATACCCTCTCTATGGGAGAGGACCCCAAACAGATTTTGTGGTACCTCTGGCTCACCTAGCTTGACCACGGGGGCCTATATAACAACCTCAACAAGTTTGTGTTTCTGGAAACATAAACAGCATTTAATCAATGTTCAGACGTCACTGTTAAAATGAGTGCCGTCATTTATACCTCATGGTATGTACATGGGCACATTGATTTCTACTGAAAGTTTATGCATATGCTTCAGTCATGTGGACTCCCTAGGTCTGAAACCATGTGCTCTTTCTAATTAAGCACATGGAGGACAAATTACATTTCTTTCTCTTTAATGTTTGTTTGCCTTTGTGCTGGGCTAGCACGGTTAGACTGAGATAAGGAATACCTTTATGAAAGTATATACAATTTTATGTCAAACTTCCTCATTTAGAATAAAGATGGTGATATCTGCCTTGCCTGAATTTTATATTTAGCAGATGATAAAATATTACTTTATTTGAGTCAGATGCAACATACTATGCCATGTATGAGTTCCCATGAGCTTTCTCACAAAAGTAATTTAGATGATACATATTTTTGGAGTTGACTTCAAGATCAAGCTCAGCTTCATACTCACTGTGAACACTATTGCTTAGTGCACTTTCCTTTGCACTTGATCAAGGACATCCACCCATTCCTCCTGTTTCTTCAACAGATCGGATTGGACCTTGTTATACTGTTTCCTTGTCCGATCTACCACAACAGCATCCTCATGGGCTACTCAAGAGAGCTCTCTACAAGCTGCAAAGGGTTGGAAATCATTTAGTTGTCCGTCTTGTGTGTCAAGAGTCAGCAACCATATCACACTGCCTCTCTGATCATTCCACTATCTTTTGAGCAAAGACAGCTTTCACGCAGAAACCAAGTGCTTTGTCAATGAGTCCATTCATGGCTGTGCTTCAGGATGGTTAACTACGGTTCTGATTATGTTGCTTGTGTTACACACACTGCAGAAGAAAACATGGCCAAAAGTTATTAAGATAAGTAAACTACCTTTACAACAGCAGTAAATAAATAAACAACAAACAAGTATAACATTAACAATGTCCCGAACCAATTGTTTTAGTTTTTAATGTCAGAGAGGCATAGGTGAAACAATTAGACAAAGGGAAATAGAATAAGTAATAAGTGGATGGGAATAGTGACGGGGAGGGTTACAAAATAATTGATTTGCCTTGGTAAGTACTTTTTGGGGCAGAGACTCATCTGTCATCATATTATGTTTGTATCTGGATTTGAGGGTGATGATGAGACATTCTTTTGGTGAGAATACATAGTATTCTGGTGCATTATGCACACTTTTGAATGTGATTCCTTCTTCTAATGAGAGTCACTGTATGCTTTGGTGGTGTGTTGCTACTGATGAATGTTTTAGGCCAAATATCAGTCTTCCAGATGTTTTTTGTATTTTTTTCAATCTTTTTGGCTTGTTATGCTAGTGAATGTTAGTACAAGCCATTACACCAGCTTATTTCTTTCAACTTGATTTTATTTTAACACTAAGAATATGAAATAATATCATTCCTTTGCTCTCATGTGATCTTTAGAAAACAGTAATCCAGTCAATTATTCCTTCTTGTCTACAATATCATAGCGTTCTTTATCTGGAGCTCCTTCTGCTATGGCTCCAGAGGATTAAAAACTCACCATATCATCTGGTCTTAGCACTTAAGGATCAATATTTTGACTTGTCTGAAGACATTCACTGGCTTTCCCAGAAAGAAAGGTTTGTTAAAATCACTATGCATCTGAGATGTTGCCTTTTAGTGATCTATGTCTAGCTATCCTAAAAGGTGTGAGGGAATTTCTTTCAAAAGACAGCACATTTCTCTGGGTTCCTGAGGTTCACCAGGCCAGATTAGGAGGCCAGGGTATTTCCGTACTATCTGCTACAGCAAGTAATTTTGCAAGGTGGTGAAACATAAGTTGCCCTTGCCTTAGTTCAGGTTCAGTTATGGTGTGCCCAGTTCACCAGTGCCATGACACCCTACAACAAGGTAATCAAAATCTCTGGACATCATATCTCAAATGAAATCAAATTTAGACTTCAGTTAACCAGGTTCCCAACTATTAGAGGGAGGTCTTGAGTGGGAATATATTGGAGCATCTTCTTCAAGGGGTTGATTTGGTTCAATGATGTTTGACAGCTGCCCTCACTTACAAATTCATCCAGAAATGTTCACCCCATATCACTCACAAATTGTGTAAGTTAGTTCTGATGTAATTCTTCCACGCTAACAAAGAGGGCCAATGAGAAAGCCCAGTGCAAGCCTATTAGTTAAATAAAGGCACACATTGAAAAGCTTTGGTGGCAGATATTTTCAAATTCAGGGCTCCAACATCTGGGAGACCAATTCACTCCATAGGGACTGGAAAACGCTTTTTAAAGTTAGTAGACCAAAAAACATGTATTTTCTGCTCTACACACAACTTAACCTTTCTGAGCTTAGGCCAAGGACATAGATATAGACTAACACACTTTGGCTAAGCTTGTGCCCACCCACAGATGGTACATCTCACACACAGCAAGATGAGCAATGTCAACATCAACCCACATGCAGGATCATCACACACAGAAGAAAAATGTAATGTTTACCCAAAAAAGACTGGACCACAACCTGAACACAGCTGCCAGAAAAACCTGCAACATTCATCTACTCAGAACATGACAACACAGCAATAACATTCAGCACTCAAATAAATACAAAGAACTCAAAATATAATTTGATGACTTACAACAAACAAGCTCAATAATAAGATTCATTTGATCCTTATTCAACAAATACCAGAAATATTAGAACTAGATGATGAATAACATCTTCATCACAATGCACAATTATAAATTCTGCCATTAAAATAAGAATTAATGAAATAAGTGCTACAAATACAACTTTCAAACTTTAATGCTGCCAAGTTCTCAAACAATCATTATGGTCACAGGGTTAAGAAATAAGAGAAATGGAGGAAATATCTCTGTGTTCCCTTTTCTTTTCATGAAAAAACTATTTACAATGAAAAGCATTTTCTCCTATCACACTTTGGTACACACTTTCTATGAATTTGGTAGCACTGTGTTTTAGGTCAACAAACTTTTACAATATAAGATGTTTTCAGTAATCTCAAACATGACCATTCTGTTTCCCAGGGAATTTGTGGAAACAGAACTAACCCTTTCATTTGTCACTTATGCACGCCCAATGTGTCACAAAGAAAAGATACTAACATTCATTATCAGATATTTATTGAAACATGAGCACATGAAAACATAAGCTGTGATTGTGATGATGAGATACATTGTTACAATGGTGAAAAATACAAACAATTCAACCATGTTAATTGTCCCTAATACTACTCTTATCTATCACCAGCATCTATATATTAGAGAGAGCATAGTGGGAGTCCCCTTCTTCTAGACTTGTTGGAATAATCTAATCCCATACCTTGGCTTTAGGTGTGAGGTAACAAATGCACCAATCTGAATGTGCAGCCTGCTCATTTCTCCTACATGGGTATCTTCCTTCTCGTAGTGCAGGTCAGGTTGGGCCAGCAGGACTGCATCTCAGTCAAAGTAGTTACATGATACCTTCAGGGTGAAGTGCCACTTGCCAAATTCAGCACAGGTGCTCTTTCAATAATAAAGCACTTTCCTCATTGTATTGTGCCAGATGTTCAGAACAGAGTCTTTAGTTAGCCTTGAGAAAAACAGTTGTCTCCTACAAGCACAAAAATATAACAAGGGCATCTTGTTTTAAATGTGTGACCCTGGAACGAAATGTTCAGACTATAGGGGGACAATGCCTACCAGGAATATGTGCGTGTATGGCACATTCTAGTGTTTAGGGAAAAATGTGCAAATCACCATTTAGAAGAGGATGCTAAGTTAAAAAAAGAAAACTGAAATAGAGGTTAAATGTACGCCCTACAACAACATCCTACTGCAATTTGAAGCACCTTCTCACACTTACTGCATCATTATGGGTGGGTCAACCAGATTGAGGCACAGGAAACTGTGTGAAATTGCAGAGTAACATGTTCATATTGCATTTGAGTATGGAGAAACAGTAGTCTTCCCAATGAGATATGTTTCAGTGTTCAAAAATTGTTTTAAAAGTTTTTTCTGAAATTTAATGTACAACACTAGAAGTTTCACAGTGCAGAAATTCCACATTCAAGGGATTATGTGGCCCAGGTAAAAACCAGGAAAGTAAAACAAGTATTATTGTTTCCTGGAGTTTATTTGAGCCTTTATCAATTAAATGAAATGGCTCTTATAAAGTGCACTCTGAGGAGTATCATGGTGTTCTGCACTCACAGTTATCTGTCCTGCAGCAGCAGACTGGTATGCCTGATTAAAGAGCCATGTTTTTAGCTTTTTTTCTGAACTGAGCTATGTCTGAGATGGAATGCAACTTCAGGGGCAAAATGTTCCATGCTTTAGGCCCGAAAAAGGAGAAGGACGTGCCACCAGACTTAGAACATCTCACCCTATGAATATGGACCAAAAAACCATTAGGTGATTGTAAACATCTGGAGGGGACATAGAAACTGATCCTAGCCCTGAGGTATGCTGTGCCTGACTGATGAAGGGTGGAAGCCAATGGAGTTCTCTAAGATTGGGAGGGGGGCGTGCTCTCAGAGGTAAGCCCGGGAAAGTACAGGCTGCTATGTTTTGGACTGCCTGTAGTTTGTTAAAGAAATATTCAGGGAAGCCCAGATACATGGCAATACCATAATCCAGCATAGATATTGTTAATACCTGTATGACTAGTTTCCTGGTGGACAATGTAAGGAAGTGTAAACACTTCCTTAACATGCTTAGCAGGCCACAACACGTCCCTACTACATAGGTAATCTGTGGTACAAATGGCAGGCAATCATCCAAACTGATGGCCAATTTTTTTTTTTACTGAGTTTGCCTTCCTCCCAGGAGGAGGGGCATCAGCAGACCAAATGGTCTGCCATGTCTCTTGGGCTTCCATACCAAAGAGAAGCAGCTCTATCTTCTCTGCAATGCATTTGAGCTGGTGTTAGGTGAGCCATTTGAAGACAGCTGATTGGCATCCTCTAATCTTCTATCCCAGGAACCTGACACTTCTATCCCAGGAAAAAATGTGTCATCAGCATATGAATTATTTTTGCTCCCAAGGTCTCAGTGAGATGTGCCAGTGAGTGAGACAGATATTAAATAATGTGGGGCTCAAGGCAGAGCCCTGAGGAACTTCCACTTGTAGATCCCGTGACCCCGATCAGAAAGGTGAAATCCAGGCCTCTAGACCACATCCCTCCAGGAACGAGGTCAGCCAATCCAGAGCATGTCCCACAATCCCAACTGATTGCAGACAAGTTAGAAGTGTGCCGTGGGGTACCTTGTCGAAGGCTGCAGAGAGATCTAACATTATTAGCACTGCCCTTCCTCCGGTATCTAGAGTACCCCTGATGAAGTCTGCAACCTCGATTAGCGCTGACTCTGTGCTGAAACGTGACTGAAAGTCCGACTGGCTAGGATGCAAAAGATCTTTGCTTTCAAGATATTGAGAAGGTTGATGGTTAACATGTTTTTCAAGAACTTTAGATAAAGCTGGAAGCAGGGATATAGGTCTGGAGTTGGATTGTTTACCTTGGTCTGCCCGGGGTTTCTTCAACAGGGGTAGTATTTTAGCCTGCTTCCAGACATGAGGTACCAAGGTGGCTGATAAAGAGTTGTTTAATAGTTTGTTGGTCACGGGGTTAATGACACTCTCCCCAAGCGCCAAGATTTTGAGAGGCCACGGTCCTCCAGTGGGGGAATGTGTCATGACCGGAGTCTTTCCAGCCTAGGCACTTCCAATTGCATACTAGAGAAGAGGGTGACCTGAATGCTGATGACCTTGGTGATCTTGTTCAATCAGATTTTAGGTTGTAAACGTAAACATAAATGGGCAGAGATTCTGCAGCTGCATTCTCTTATCAATGGACTCACACCATGTCTCCTCACAAAGGTAAAGACATTGTTGGCCTTTTTCATGAGACAGCGCCATTTCAATATTACCATTTATGTAAGTGTTCTGTTTACATACATGCTTTATAACTTTCGCATGAAATTTAATGAAACGTTGTTAATAAAACATGCTCGTTTTTGCATCATATAAATTGTCAACGCAAAAAAGTGCAGAAAGACAACTTTTTCTAAAAGATACAAGACAAATAATATCTTACTGAAGCTACTTTAATAACGTGTCAAGGACGGTTTTATTTTATACTTTTATGAGATTATATTTTTCTCCTAAGAACACCGAGAAGTGCTCAATAGAAGTGTATAATTTCCTTTGTTTGAAGTTGGCAGGAGGAGGACTTCTTCTTTCTCAGAACGGAAATCTATGACCTTTAAAATAACTCGGCATTTTCTGACAATTTAATAGGCTATAACAGTGTATGACACAAAACACTTTTTCCAATCGAAGCCCATACACATACTGTTCATTAGTGTACCTAAAGGTCACCATTTTACACATTATGGCTTTCACTGTGGGGAAATAGCTTAATTGCTCTCTGTTGGCAGCTGTCTTAGATGTTTGCGTTCATTAGCCCCTAAGGGGATAGAGCGCATCTTAAAACACCAATGGAAATGACAGTGATTGTATGTTCGCAGTATTTCCTTGGGTTTACAAGGATCCTTTGTGCTTTTTTGATAGCTGGTCTGCTAGTTTTCAGCTAACGCTTGGATAGCCCCATCCAAGACAACGGATTTAAGCTGCATCTTGCAATGGGAACAACTTTGCTATTTTAAAACCGGCTAAATTGCCCTTTCTTAATACGACCCACATATACCTTATTTTTACTAATCATCGCGCTATACGTTTTGCAAAACTAATAGCAAGTGAAATTGGTTTAAAATTCTAAATTCCATGAGCCAATAAAGTCCTCCGCATTCATTGAGGATGTTTCCTGTGGAGCAGGTGGTGAACAGACCTATTACAATAGGAGCATAAGGTATTACTGTAAAAGGGTCGATATCCCCAACTTTGAAAAGGAGGAGAAATAATACACCCGAGGTGACCAGAGGGTGTTTCCCGTAAAATACAATTATTTCTGAACTTGTTATCTCATTGTTACGAAATTACCAGATAGCAGCTTTAAACTAATGACTGGGGTTCAGGAATTAAAGTATCATTTTAGCACAGTCCCCTGTGTCTTGGTGTATGGATTGAGACTAAACCACCCACAGATTTATTTTTAGTTGTAATCTGTCATTTTTTTCGAGGTAAATCCAGTACTCTGAGTTTATTGTACCTTGCTCCAGTCATTACTCAGTGTGAAGAGAGACCAAGATTGTGCTGTCCTACTTCCCTTTTGTATACATAGAGAATTAAAAAAAGTTCTCCCCACTCCCCAAGTGAATAAAGAGACTAGTCAATTGGAATACAACATGTAACTTTTCTTGCTCTCAACATATATGGTCTGTAATTACTAATCACATCATGTCCCTAATGACTGGAACGTGGAGTAACAATAATAGAACTGCATAACTAGTTGAGATGTTACATCCTTTTCCACATTCATGTCCCATTTATGCTCATCGAGGAATACCAATGCTACTACAGAGCAGCTGGGGCCAACTCTAAGCACTGATACACAATAATCAAATGGAAGATGGATTGATGCAACAACTGTGCAAGCTTTATTTACTGCCAGAGAAACATTGCCTATTCTACCACATAGTTGAAAGAACTCTGAATCCAAAATCACCACATCACATATCCCCACACTGAATACAATCATGTTTTACAAAACACAAAAGAACTGCCCGAGTATCAGACCTACAAATGTCAAAAGGATGCACAATCAATCTCATTCAATGATGCAGATATGCTTTTGCATGGTTTCCCTTGAACCCCGCAACAAGGTCGTCGGCTTTCTTTGGGAACCAAAAAAACAGCAGAACGAAACCAATGGCTTAAGGGAGTAAACGATTTCAAACCTCTACTAAAAGAACCAAAACTCACAAAGAATCCACCCTCTTGACATAAGCCACATGTTAGACATATATCTTACTGATTTTTTCTCACCCAAAAAATGTAAAGCTTCCAGTTCTAGTCTAGCAGGGTTAGGCATGAATTCAGACAAGATCACCTCCTGATCCAGATGGGAGAAATAATTCATACTGGGAAAGAAAGATGTCAAGACCACCCTATTCAGAAATATGCTTAGAAGGGGAGGTTTACAAGAAAGGGGGCCCCAATTCACCCAACTGTGTAGCAGACATTATGGCTACACGAATTAATACTTTCCAGGTCAGAAAATTGAAGACAAACGCAGTCTAATGATTCAAAAGAATATGTGTGACTGAGGTGCACATAAAACGAACAACAGCTCCAAGTTGTGGACCGATCTCTTCAATGAAGGGTGAGAGAGTGAGAAAAGTTCTTAAGTGACCTGGAAACATAATAATGTACCTTTCCAGGTTTTTCTGGAGGTCTTAATGGCTGACAACTTTAAGTCTCAATGTAGCAACAGCTAAACCCAAAAGAAAACCATCCTTAGAAAAAAGGATATTTATTTCACCACATGATAAAGGACCAACTTCTTCCTTTCCTACCATTTCTGAAAAGTAGACCAGTGATGGGAGTAAGATCACAAAATTGAAGGTCTCCTAGAAGCCTATACAGCTACCTCCAGTTCTCAAGACATTCTCTTCCACTGAAATCTTACCTTTCAATTTACAATCGATCAGACAAAGGTGTGACAGTACAGCCTGGCTCAAAATGGGGTACAGTAGATGTGACAAATCGGAAAGACCCACTCTAGAACTGTCACCATCAGACGAAGAAGAGGAAACCAGGATGAGCAAGGCTAAAAAGGACAATCATGATTACCTGAGTTTTTCCCTTCTGATGTTTGTCAGAACTACTGGAATGGAAAGCAAAGGCGGAAACACAGTCATGACAGAACATATACCACCTAGTCAACCTTTCTCTGGCCCTGGAGCACCTATTGACAACACGATTTAATATTCGCCATCGTCACTTCTAGCAGATCACTCCAAAACTCAGATGACAGAGACACTACATTTGGGAGGAATGAAATATCTTTCTGAGTTTGAGTGCAGCAGTGTGGTCAACTCCACTGACATGAATTGCTGAAAAAACAACCAACAAAGGCTGTCTGATCAATTGGAAGATCATAAATGATAATGTTGGCTTGGTCCTGGACCAAATCCTACTTTTATATTTATATAGGTCTTGACACTAATATCTGCAGTCATTATCAGAACTGAAGTCCCCTGAACGTTAGAAGGACAAATTATAACAGCTCTACTGATGGCTTCAAACACTATTTCTAGTTCAAAGAATGTGGTTTGAACTTCTGAGACCTACTTTTCACTTAAATCATTAATGTTGCATATCCCTAGGTCTTTGAATCAGATTTTAGTCATTTTAAGGCCTGATTTAGATCTAGGGGCAGGGAATACTCCATCTCAAATGTGACTGATATCCCACCCACCGTATTATGATCCCCACAGGATATAATGAGCATTCCCCTCCGCCCAGACCTTAATCAGGTGCTTGGACTTGTTTTATTTAATAATTTGATGGAAGATCCTTTTTGTGCAGTATTTTCATTTTGTTACTGTTTCAAAAATACTTTTCACCTTGCCTCTCAGTTAAACCTGACTGCTCTGTGCCAAGCTAACAGAAAGTTTATTTTGGGGATTTGCTTGTGACGTCTCCCTGACAAGGACTGCGGTTGCTGCTTGAATAGGGTTTCACTCCCCCCTCAACTAGTAACCCAATTTCTTACAGACTTAAAACCCACATTTTTCCATTAAAAAGAAGTGGCAGAATCACAGTCTTTTACTTTAAATCTGATAAAGGTCAAAAAGAGAATGCTCCTAATTCTTTCCCATTCTTCCAACCATCCGAAATATGAATCCTCACCTTACAATATATGAATAAAATGTAATTGCTCACTACAACAGAGTTCATGAAGAAAGAAATACAGCCCATCTATAGCTTCCTTCTGTTTACCTCTGCTCCATCCAACCTGAAAGAAGAAACGCAAGAACCACCTACCCATCTTCGAAGCCTCACATCCCTCCTTTGATACTACCAACAGGAGTTATTAGTATGTTCCACAATGTCTCTAATGTTTAATGTGCACCACCCCCACTGTTGATGCTGTGTCGGGAAGCAGTTGATGACTCGCCTGCAGAGCCAGAAACCATGCTACCATATTCCTTTATGTCTGAATATAAGCAACTTAGAGATACAAAACAAATTATTTATTTTTCTAATAAAATATATGCCACAGCCTAAATTGTAAAATGAATCACTTGTAAAGGTAAGAACTAATACAAACAAGCAAAATAAAGAACGAGCCCTAGCAACACAGAAAAAATGGACCAGGGGTTCCTGCCTCAAAGAAGGCATTTCCTCTTGGTGGGTAGTCATTTTATCCACCTCCTGGTTGGGAAAATATTGTTTGATTTTCTGTGTTTATAAAAGGGAAGTAGGACAACATAATTTCTATTTGAGGAACTGGGCTCTCCTCAATGAGTAATGACTGGAATGACGAAACGGATGAGGAGGTAATTTTTGTATAGCACCGAGGCAGAGTCATTATAGGTGGAGAAACAAGAGTTCCATGGATCTCAATCCAAGCACAAAAGATGCCTCTTGATGTGCCAAGGTAGAGTAGTAAAACTAACACAGCAGTATTTAGGGTGCAGTGGCCCTGGTCATGATGCCACTGCATCTACAGCGCTATTGGTCTTTCAGCAATAACACAAGGGTATGCAAAAAAACAAGAAAGTTCACTCACTTGCCCACTGACTCTTTTTTTTTTGCCCTTAGGATACAAATGTGTCTTATTCCATTCACAAGGTCTCCCTCACCTGTGCACAGAACAGAATCTCATCATATTCTGGTGTAACTCCGATTTCTATTCTCGGATTTCATGCGAGAATCAATTATCAAGGACTACAGCTGAGATACAGGAATGGACAGCAGAAGGTTTCAGACTCTATATATGATTACCAGGGGAGCCATACTCTACAAGAAACTTTCTCTCTAGGTCTGTGAACCAAATTTGTGTCCAAGGCGGTGGCTTATCCACACTTGAAAGGTCTCCACAGCCAAGGATCATTTGACTATAGATGTACGGTGGTCGAGACAGGGAAGTACATGAAATGCATTTCTCTGCTCTTGCGTTGCCCCACACTCAGAAATACACATTTACAAATCCAAGCAGGCTTGGGACATATGGATCGATTAAGGGAGTAACTGTGCTGCTTCTGGGTGCTTACATTACCTGTCACTAACATGAGAGAAGTCAGCATACCCTTTTTAGTTAAATGAAACGCATTATGTTATTAGATGCTTGTTATACACTTTCATCCTGCACAACGCAGTGACTTCACTCGCATGGCACATAAAACTCATTGATATAAAGACATTCATTCTTTGTGTCAGAAACTCTCGTTGTTTTATCTGGTGTCCTGAAGAGGTGAAAAGGCCAACTGGTAAATACATCACTTTCGATGTGATAATACATCAAGATGAAAGCAAGGAAACTGACTTTCCTGACCTGCACTCTCAAATCGCAGCAGTGTCAAGGTGCACGAATCCAATATTTTTGAGCTACATTCTGTGTTGGCTTAGGTAGTAACTAAAGGGAATTAAGTTAAATCAGATTTTGATTATAAGTGATCGTCCTTTTTTCCCTTTCATTCTGTTCTTTTCTACTGCAAGAGGGACTTTTAAACTGGTAATCAGACATTCTAATGTTTTCACGCATTGTCCGAAAGAGAGTGGCCATGGTGAAGGTAACTTCTGTACCTATGATCTACAAAAGATGAAACAAAGGTTGTTTAATTGCAGATGCTTAAAACAGAAATCACATTTTCCCATTCTATCTGAAAATTTGCTGTTTGTTGGTGCATTGTGCTGCGGCACTGGGGCCCAAGTGAACGTTTCCTTCTCCCAAGGTTCCAGTTGGTAAACCACAAGCGCTTGAGTGGGATACCATCACCAATCTCACCCATATAGAGGTCGATCGAACCTTTGGACTTGGAGAAGAGTGTAGTAGTAAGAATCACTCAATCACAAATGAACATTGTTACACTTTTCATCCTTGGTGTGGTCTCCCTTAACTTTTTGCCTCTGTTTACCAGGTGGTTGATGTGTACTGGACTCTGATTTTGCTGTTTCTGTTACTCTGGACACTTTACCACTGCTAACCAGTGCTAAAGTGCAAGTGCTCCTTTACAAAATGTGTATGTAATTGGCTTATCCATGATTGGCATATTTGATTTATTAGTAAGTCCATAGTACAGTGGACTAGAGGTGCCCAGGGCCTGTAAATCAAATGCTACTAGTGGGCCTGCAGCACTGGTTGTGCCACCCACATACGTAGCTCTATAATCACGTCTCAGACCTGCCACTGCAGTGTCTGTGTGTGCAGTATTAACTGCAAATCCAACTTGGCAAGTGTATCCACTTGCCAGGCCTAAACCTTCACTTTTCCTAAATGTAAAGCACCCCTAAGGTAGGCCCTAGGTACCCCCAGTGGCAGGGTGCAGTGTATGGTTAAGGTAGGACATATAGTAAGGTATATGTCCTGACAGTGAAATATTGCTGAATTCGTTTTTCACTGTTGCAAGGCCTGTCCCTCTCATAGGTTAACATGGGGGCTACCTTTAAATCTTTTTAAAGTGTAGATTCCCTTTGGGAGCGGATGGACATGTGGAGTTTGGGGTCTCAATTTAAAAATACATCTTTTAGTAAAGTTGATTTTGAGATTGTGTGTTTGAAAATGCCACTTTTAGAAAGTGAGCATTTTCTTGCTTATACCATTTCTGTGACTCTGCCTGTTTGTGGATTCCCTGTCTGGGTCAGTTTGACAGTTGGGCTGGTTGCACCTCACACTAGACAGTGACACAAAGGGAGCTGGGGTGTAGTCTGCATTTCCTGATGAGCCATCTGTGCTAGGAGGGAGGGGAGGAGTGGTCACTCACACCTGAAAGGGCTGTGCCTGTCCTCACACAATGCAGTCTCCAACCCCCTGGTGAGTGTCTGGGGCCTGGCCTGGGCAAGGCAGTACTTCACATTCAAGAGAGACTTTGCTTTGAAGTAGGCCTACTTCAAAGGAGAAATGAGGTATAAGAAGGGCACACAAAACCACAGACTTTAGAACACTTCTGGAAACAAGAGGAACTTCTCCCTGGAGAAGCGCTGAGGAAGAAGAACTGCCCTGCCTGTGACTGTGCTTTGTGGAGCTATCCTGCGGTTGTTGCTTCTGCCAGAGTAAAAGGGCAAAGACTGGACTTTGTGTGCCTTCCATCTTCTGAAGATGTCCAAGGGCTTGATTTAGAGCTTGCCTCCTGTTGTTTGAAGTCTCAGGGACAGCAAAGACTTTTCTCTGCCAGCACCTGGAGTCTCTGGAGAGACTCTTACTCTGCCCTGTGGTGTCCATCCAGTTCCTGGGACCCTGAGAGGAGAAGCCGGCAGCCTAAGAGGAAGAAATCCACGCACAGAATGCCGTGCGTGGAAAAAGATCGATGCGACTCCGATCTGCAGCTGAAGAAACAGTGTGCCGCCAGATTCGCGGCTGAAAATCGATGCTCGCCTTTAACGCGAGCGAAGAATCGATGCACGCAGCTGGAGAAACGACACGCAGCATCGCTGATGGAGGCTGGTGAGATTGCAACCTGCGCTGCGTGGTTTTCGGATCATCGTGCGGCTGGATTTCCGATGCAAGTATCGCTGGGCATGTAAAAACTAGACAAGGCCTGCCCGGACCGGAGAGCGCTGACCAGATCGACGCATCGCTCGCCTGCAGAGAGAAGAAACAATGCGCCCGACCCGCCGAAAAGAGAAACAAAGCAAGATCTCGCTCGTGAGTAAAAAAGACGCATCGTAAGCCCTTTTTGACGCACACTCGCACGTGTGGGGTTATTTTTGACGCACCCAAGGTACATTTTCACGCTAACAGTATTAGGGTGTGTTTGAAACTACATAAGGACTCTTTTGCTTTTTAATTGATAACTTGACTTGTGTATTGTGGATTTTTTTTCGTTTTGATCTTGTTTTGTTTAGATACAAATTCTCTATTTTTCTATAACTGTGATGTGTCATTTTGTAGTGTTTTCATTAAGTTACTCTGCGTGTTGGTACAAATACTTTACACCTAGCACTCTGAAGTTAAGCCTGCTGCTCTGCCAAGCTACCAAGGGGGTAAGCAGGGGTTAGCTGAGGGTGATTCTCTTTTACCCTGACTAGAGTGAGGGCCCTTGCTTGAACAGGGGGTAACCTGGCTGTCAACCAAAGACTTCATTTCTAACAAACATTATACCATAAATAATACTAAACACCATAAACAATTTTAAACACCAAATCAGACTCCAAACTGAATAAGTTTCAAAGCTTTATTACAATCCCAAATTCAATGTCACATATATGGTGCGCAAAACTAAGTTATAAAAGTACATGAAAAATATAGGCTGACAGAAACGTCTGAAAAGATTCAACCTACTAAACATCAACACTGTTAAACACTCCAAAAGAATCATGTAAATCAGCAACAATACAATACGCACACTGTTGTTAGAATTCAAAGTAAATGATGGTGACATCAGTAGTAAATCATCAAAATACAGTTTAACAAACTTTCAGATTTAAGGTTTCAAAGCTAGGCCATTTCCATCACTAACGTGGGAACAGGCTAACACGTGCAGCCAAAAGCAAAACAAAGAAAGAAAGACAAAATAATTTGTAAAACCATCTAACTAGGGTAACCCACTACAGAAATATGCTGGTGTAAGTAACTAACTGAAAAGGAAACAAGAAAACACACTTAGTTATACCTCTCCTCATGGGACAGCATACAGTAGCAATTCGTCAAGTAGAACGTTGACCGCCTTCTGGCGTCAGTTGATAGCAGCATCAAGATGATGAACAACATGAGCTGCACACAGGACAAAATCAGCAGTTTGAACTAGTTGGCCTTATCAGTACTGAACCACACATCAGAATAGGGAAGTTAAGACTACGATGAGGAAACTCATCAGGGAACTTTAATAAACAGAGAATGACACCCCATTTAAACAAGAGTAAGCAAAACTTTGACAGAGTACTAAATAGCACCAGGGCAGATGAGAAGACAGAGGGAGTCTGACCTCAATTCCAAAGTTCTTCAGTAATTAAAAGTATGCATGTCATTGGTCCTTCAGGTGGGCATGTTTCGGACACCAGTTTCAACATCCAATCACTGCGGATGGCACCACCAGATTTGCAACTTTCAGAAATGTTTGCAGCAATAGTGTGTTGTCATCGAACAATTTTACACATCTCTAACCAAATATTACATTTTCTAATAATTTGTTACTTCCAGTTCCTTTCTCACCACCCACAATAAACTAAACTAATTCATTTCACATGAGAACTACAGATTTCCAGCTAGAAGATATAGGGCCAGATGTAGGTACAAAGCAAATTGCGAGTTGCAATTTGCGAGTCCGAGCGACTCACAAATTGAAACTCGCAATTTGCTATGCAGAAAGGTGTCTCAGACACCTTCTGCAACTTGCAATGGGGTCGCAAAGACCCACCTCATTTATATTAATGAGGTGGGTCGCAGTTTGCGACCCCATTGCGAGTATGGGCACTCACGGGATGGTGGCCTGCTGGAGACAGCAGACCACCATGTCCGTGACTGCTTTTTAATAAAGCAGTTTTTTTTTTTCTATCTGCAGCCTGTTTTCCTTAAAGGAAAACGAGCTGCACTTAGAAAAAAAACCGAAACCTTTTGTTTCGGTATTTTTCAGAGCAGGCAGTGGTCCATAGGACCACTGCCTGCTCTGAAAAATTGTTTTTGTGATCATTCACAAAGGGGAAGGGGTCCCATGGGGACCCCTTCCCGTTTGCGAATGGGTTACCATCCACTGCAAGTGGATGGTAACTGCGATTTCATTTGCGAATGCAAATGAAATCTGACTCGCAAAATGCATTTCTGCATCGCTGAGAGGCTTTTGTGCCTCGCAAACGGCGTTTTTCACCGTTGGCGAATCGCAAAACCCTTGCTACATCTGGCTCATAGTGTTACATTATTGCATCTAAAACATGTCTCTTGCCTACAATACAATGGGACATTCAACATTAACAGCCTAAGGAAAGTATTTAGGTCAGAGGAGACAGAAGTGATTTTCCCTTATTGCGGCAAAATTCATTTCCTTCAGGCATAGTTGGGCCAAGGAAGCCTTAATATGCATTAATACTTTTAATGCATTAACAAACATACTGCACACCTTACAATTCATATGTGCAAACCAAATTATTTATTTGCAAACATTATTCATAACATGTTAGGACTAATTTAAATTAGGATTTATTTTTTCCACACATGTATAACTGGCAATAATAAAAATCATTCATACCAATATAAGTACTATTGATTCACATTCTTTTAATACTTGAATAACACTTTTAATATTAATTGACATTAGTACTTTACTTGATATGAATTCAAAAACTCATGTTAAAATGTGGTTCACTAGGTGAAAGGAGGCCACATGGTTCACCATATTTCAAACGAGCACATTTTACAACTCATGTTAATTTCTCTGTTAGGTTTTTAAACAGATGTTAGTTAATCACCATATGCCAACTTCTGTGCCAATAATGTATTAATAAAACTTGTCTTGGTCAACTGCCTTACACAAACACTTATTATTTCATGTATTACTTCCAATTTCTGCGCCCATTTACAAGTGAAGAGCTCATTCTTTCAAGAAGGATTCAAGCATCAGAGATTGTCTATTATGAACTCACATTTGATTATTGTTTAATTTGTTATTTTTTAAGGTTCTCAACAGAATTAAGCATTTCTCTCAGAGAATCAGCCAACCTAATAGCCCAAATGATGCCTGTAACACAATACTCATGGCATGAAACGTTTTCTGTGTCGGCACCAAATAGATGCTGTTCACACATGCACACTACCACAAGCCTTTTAAATGTAAACACATTTAAATTTAAACATAGGTAAAATTAAAGCAATGTAATTTAACATAGGATCCCTAAAGAGTGTTTTAAAAAACCATCCAAGCAGTCACTCAAAATCATGCAGACCATCTGGGGGCTACAATAAATCTTCCACCAAACTGATCACTCATTCTCAGCATGATCCGACAAAGCCCGGCATACTGTATGAGGATTGAAGAACTTCAGTGAAGGAGCTGACCACATTGGCTCCATTTTCTAACTTTATTTAAACGTCCTATTTTCTTCCACAAAGACTGAAAATATTGATCATGTGATGATGGAACCAAAGTTGAAATCTAAATCACCTGGCATGAACCTGTCCTCTTTAGGTTTTTAGGGTCGAGCCTGCGTTGCATGCGCTCGCACATGCGTATCGCAGCAAGACTCTTTAGTAGTTAGAAAAGGGCTCGGAGCACTGTCGACGTCACGTCAGTGTGTTTCATTGGTTCGTGGGCTTGCCTAGTAAAATCTGCTTGCTTTCATTAGTGGAAGACATGCACACGTCATGCCTTTTCTGGTGGTTAGCCCTCCTCGAGCGCAGCGAACAAGCACAGAAAACATGCGAGGCTCGCTGTTTTCTGTCGGATCGTGGACTACTTTTTCTCTTTTTTCCTAGCGCGATTTCGCTTGGCAGAAGTCGAGCGCTTTACACAGTTAATTTCACTTTTTCGGGTTAGATAGATGAAAAATCGGGTTAGGAGTTTACAACGCGATCAGCTCTAACGTGAGCAAACGCGAGACCCGTTGCATTGCAAATGCTTGTTTGTTCTAACCAACATGTAATCAGTGATCACTAAAATAATGTTGATGGAAAACGTTTATGTCAAATACCCTAGTGATGCTTGGATTTCATCATAGTGAATAAATTAGCATGTTTTCTCTGCCATTCAAAATTGGAATGTCTAAAAATGTTTCCTGATCAAATCGTCTTACAGCAATCATGAACTGCTACCCATGGTATCCATCTTTATAAAGAGAGGCGTTCAGTGCTTAGAACCTAGCAACTAACATTCATTGAATGAAAAAAAAAAATTGAAACAAGAAAAATCAAGAAACATGTTGCAGTAAAACAATAGAAATAGATATAGTTCTTAGTCATTGAGTTTCTGGCTCCTTGGGGTCAATTCAAATATTCTGACTTTCAGATCAAATTAGCGTACAGTTCTACAGTGCTCTAGGATGCCAGTAGCAAGAGGCATTTTTTTCTATTTTTGATTTGAGCACACAAAGAGACCTCACAAATTTTAATTATCCTGCAAATAGGTAAGAAGTGATAATTGTATGCTCATAAACTTAAATAGAAATCTTTCAAGGTAGGTATTACTCTTTTCCAAGCTCTTTCTTTTGATTGGCATACTAAGCCATTGTAAAACAACGTAGGTGCATTATCTCTATCCACATTCTCATAATGTACTATTCTTACAACTACCCAAATAAAACAAATGGTTGGAAATTGACCATTTCAGAAAAAAATCAATATAGGGTTGCTATTACAATAGAGTGACAAATATGGCTTAATAACTGCCCCTGAGAATCCGTTAGAACTGGCTAGGTTGCCATCTTATGAACACCATGAGCATCCTTTATTCAAGATCTCGGTCCTAGATGGTAAAAAGGGTTGATAAGAAAAAAATTATTTTGTCTTGTTATACACACAGATTGACAGACAAGCATGGTCATGGGCAGACAATAAGGAAATTAGGCGATATAGGGATATCATTAAAAAAGTTAAACCAACATGGAGGCAAAGTGTGCAAATATATTGTCTAAAACTACCTGAGAGTCAGAAATGTTAATGTACAAATAAAATGTCACCTGAGCTACTGCAAGAACATGAAATCTGTTATAACTCGATATGAACTTAAAATATAATGTCTACCTAAATGACTATGTTAATAACAAGTCATGGTCACCATATGCATAAACTGTCTCCAAAATATACTGGCTTCTATTTGAGTCTTCACACTTCTCAACAGTAAATATGTTAAGGTAGCTATATATTAAGTATTTGGATACTGTAGACTGCACATCAGTGCTATGTCTAAGTGCCAGATGTCTTCATTTCCTGTATATAAAGTTAGTGTGTACATGAGTATTACGTCAAACTCAAACCAATAATAGCATTGAAACTAGTCTGCATCAACTTGGCATATACGTTACTGATTTAAAAACAATTTTGGAAATTAATTAAGTGTGCCAGAAGACACCATACTACTGGGGTCCTCTACATTAACAAACCTTTTTCCTGCTTACCTGTATGACGCATCAACTTACATCCTCTCAAGAAAAGAGCAAATTGCTGGCACCCTTTATATGTTTTCATCATTGACTCAAATTTGACTGGCCACCCCATCAAAATGCAACGTTCTGGGTCACCCCTTCAATTATACTTTATTTATGGAGATCATATCCGCAAGCTAGTGCACATTAGCTAGTACCAAATCTGGCTTTCCAAAAGACCCAGGACTTTCATTTAAAGGATCAGTTAGCTATCACTGCCCATACTGTTGCTGGAGTTACACCTACTTACTGTGACATGCTGTACTTTGTGACAATGCAAATACTGATTCAAGAAAATAAAGCAGTCAAAATTCTGCAGCAAGGATTCAAACTTGGACCAATACATGTCACTTTCAACTCTATTCTGAGGTGGCTATATGGGTCCCACTGCTCACAGGCCTACATTTCAAGTGAGTAAACATTTCCTTGGGAATACCCTTTCCAAATTGAAGAACAAAATCTAAAAAAACAGCTCATACAACCCTTCTGCTTATTTTAGGAGCTGTCCCTCATTGTTACTGAAACTAGAAGGCATCCATGGGGACCAAATTATTCACATTTCTACAATCTTCTCATCCTACTCCTGCTCCATGAAGAAGTAGATCTACCCAACATCAAGAACAAATTTAAGGCACTCTTTTATGACCACTCTGCTCTTATACATTCTCGTCTACATCTACTCTTGATCCTGCCTGCCCCCAATGACATCCCTAGATAATGGTAAATCTGCCTAGTGCTCGTCTACAATTGGGTGTCATAAAAGTAATAAATATGATCTTTTCTGAATCTAATAAATTAATAATTTTCTACTTAAGGTAGGGATGGGTTGCAGCAGTGACGGCCACATAACTCAGAGGAGGGGCCGGGGGGACGGAAACGAGATAAATATTTAAAAAAAATAAAAAGCACTTACCTTGACTCCTGCCGTGTTGCCCTCCTCTTCCTCTGGTGGCACAGCATTCACCGCTGGGACACCAGAACACGTTCCCCAGCAATCCTGGCACTGCTTGCATGCAAAACCTAGCATAAAAGCAGAGCCAGGATTCATCTGAGCGGCAGTGACTGCCACTGAGACATAGCACTGGGGTCTGTGCAGTTTCTCCAGCCTGGCTGTTAAATACAACCGGGCTGGATAAACCTAAGTGTGCATGTGTGTTTGGCTGGCCTCAGATGGCCAGCCAAACACACAGGTGCGCTTAGGTGCACTCTCTCCCCCAGATCCTCCCACCTCCCTTGACCCAGCCCCACCCCTCCCTGCACTGCTGGCTGTGCCACAAGCAGAAAAATAAAATGATAGTAAACTATGGTTTTATTTTTCTGTTTCTGGCTCAGCCAGTCGGGTGACGCTCCCTCGCCATAGTAAAGGAGCAGCCCCTGGTGGGTTGGTATTACAGGTTCAGGGCAGTTATCTGACATTGCATTAACTATGTGTTTCTTTCACTACAAGTATTTTGTGAAAACCATTCCAATACAACTCCTTTAATGCAGCACCAGGTCCAGTCACGATTAGGAAGCCCTGATGATTTTTCTATGCTCCTGAATCAGAGTGTTATAATTTAAGCTAGCTGTAACATGCACAGCATATGGTAACTCGCCCAGGGCTTACTTTTATCACGAGACTGCAGCATATTGGCTTAATTATTGTAAACTTTCAGTATGTGAGTTGAGTGTTGGGTTCTGAGTACATCTCTCATGGGAATATGTCAGGGACACATATCTGTGTTGTTTGCAAATCAATGATGCCCTAAAGCAGAGCTTCCTCGTCCCAATGCACATTCGCCTTGTAAACTTCATCGCTAGGCCTACTCTGCAATAAAACCACACATATTGGAACATAAACTGAAGCGTTCAGTTTTCAGGAACAGGCCTCTAAATCGGTAATTGCTATTAAACTTTCATTAGATGAAATTAGAGGCATATTGTAATCATTTACAATTCATGAAGAACAAAGAGCAAAGCAGAAAGCTTGATTTCATTGCTTCCTGGATGATTTGTTTCATTTTCACAGTCTTTCTGCAAGAAAAAGTCCACGCACTTCACATGAATTTGCTGCCCTTTGGAAAAAAATATATATAAACCCGTCTGCCAAGATTGCAGTTCTCGGCAGAAGAGTACACTTGTCACTGTCACAACAATTCATCCGGTGACACAGGCTTGCTCTGCTCCAAACGCAATGCTTTAGAAAGATAGACGCCTGCCTTCTGGCTAATTGTGGAAGTTCTTTCATTACTACAAAAGACCTTTTTATCTCTCAAGTGACTTAATAAGCAGTGAATAATGAGCTGAGAAGTACTCTGAACGGACTGCATGATCCAATTGGAGGGCAGCTTATGTGATCGGTGACCTTTTCTTCGGCGAGCCTCTGCTAGACGGTGGCAGCTGTTGTCACATTATTGCATTTCTCTCAGTAAGGAGTATGTTCTCTTTTTTATTACCTGCGGGACATCCGGAAACGCTCCCTGAGAAGGGGTGGATGGCTGAACTGTTTAGCCCATATTGAGAGATCCTTTCACAGGCTGTCAGATCAGAGCCACTCCAGCTACATATAAATAGAGGATCTTCACCACAGGGCAGAGGGTTGGCCTCCCTTGTGAAACTCTTTGTGCCTTCAGCCTATCCCCCAATGTGGGTGGCCTGTTTATCACAAAACGGCAACATCACACAGGACAGACTGTACGCTGCAGCTAGTCAGGAATGGGAAAAGAGAAGATATGGTTTGAAAAGGTTTGATAACCTGTGTGCTGTCTTTTGATGGTTCATCAGGAGAAGGAAATTGAGAAGTTAGAGTGCTGGCTTTGGTTGTGAAGTTGTCTGGGTATTGCGCTCTAGAGTTGTGGCCTTCATCAAAAAGGCCTAATCTTCAGGAGTGAATATGGAACCAATGAAGTGAAGTCCCTTATACCCACCAATGCATTGCAACTTGATCAGCTTGTTCATAGACAGACAGACGGTCAATACTTAGAATGGGGCACGTGCCATCTTCTGCTGCTCTTCTCTACAGCGAGGGTAGCAACTGCATTTTTAGATCTTTGTTGCTGAGTAATCCAATACCACATAAATCTCAGATAAAAATATATTGCATTAATCTAATGGGAGACGTCACCAGGCAGTACTTTGATTTACGTTGCCAGGGAGGTCTTGTTGTAGGATTCAACTGATAGTGACAAGGTGGACATCATTTTGGTGTAAAAGGACAAATCTTCATTTAGCTAAAAGACTAGATTTCACAACAATCATGCCTACACGTGCTATCAGCTTACATTGGAGGAGGAAGGTGGGCAAGTTGTTCATACAAACCAGCAGTGTGATGTGTATTGACTGAGGGATTAGGTGGGCTACAATATCAAACAATGTTGTTAACACCTGTGTCCAACAGATATATATTGGGAGGCAGTGCCATGCTAAATGAAAGAAGCCTGTGTCAGTCAAGCTGCATCGGAAGCAGCACAAGTAAGACCACAAGCCCATAAGAAGTAAGGAAGGAAGCAAGTGCATAATACATTTTGTCGAGAAATTTGATGTGTGTTAGGTGCAGCTTGTAGCTGGGTGGGAGTACCCCAGTTAGCTTCATGCTAAATTTCCATCATGTGTCTTTCAGGGAAGTTGTAATATCCATTGACCATTTGGGTCTAATGTTAGCCTGGTACCACAAGTGTTATCTTGCATTCCCCTATAGAGTCTAGATGCCAAACTCTCTTGTGTCATTTTGGTCAAAAGCTTTTCTAACGGGGCTAGAGTTGGTGGAGGGGCTAGGAAATGCTCATGAGCAACTTTGCAAGCCACTAAGAACCTAAAGTACAGAAAGGCGTCTAGAGGAGTGCGGTCTCTTTAACACTTTGTTTCTAGTGATATGAAACTGTTGCTACGGAAAGTAATACTTTTAAATGAGAACTTGGGATATTTGTCCAACAAGTCTAGATGAATTCCAATGACAACCATAAGGTGCACTGCTGACAGTTTTGGAAGGATAACAGCTTTTGGAATAGTATTGGCCTAGTGAAGTGAGATCATCTAGAGTATAATCTGGAGTATAATCTGTGACTCTGGGTGGCCTGAATCCTGGTTGCTGAACCAGGAGCATTGCTTTTGGTCTTCTAAGCTGATGTATGATGGTGCCACCTATGATATTGCTCCAAATGTGAGGCTTGATATAGGATTAATAGTTGGACCTCATTTTTTTCTTTCCATCACTAGAGTAGCTATGTTATGTTTGAGGTTCAAATGGAATGAGGCAAGTTGACGATATATATATCTCCCCAGTACATGCAGCTAAAGCATCAAGTTGACCATTCTCAGCCAAAGCCAAAGAGGGTTTCATTGGGGGCAAGAGTGTTGTAGACATTCCTTCTACATGGAGCTATAGGTGGTCAAAGATCTCTAGTTCAGTGGTGGTTTGATGAAGTCATCTGGGGGACTTATCAAGTTTTTGAAGGATGGCACATCACATTTTCTCTGTTTTACCTTACAACTCAAAGCAAATATCTGCAGTGTTGGGTAACACATATGCAGTGTTCCTGGCTGGTGACAATTCACTAGCACCTCAAAGGAGGTTGAACATTTCACTGTTTTGTCGGAGGTGCCATCAGTGTGCTTGGCATAGTGATGCTCTGCTTTATGGACAGTCTTGGTCTATGATACCATGTGGATTTTGCAGCAGTTCTTACCAAATGTTTCTGGTTTTATTTTTCTAGCATTGCTTTAGGTTGTGTCACAGTCCATTTGTTGGATACCCTGTCCATCGCTTCAAACTTTTTCACAGAATTTGAGCTTTTGGATCAGGAATTTGAATGCAAAGTATATGTATAAGTTGTTTAAAGAATGCTTTCTTTTAAGTGGTTGAAAGTGGTTTCTTTCAAAAGACTGCATGAATATGATGATGTGATTTCTGCTTGTGATCAAGTAGAACGAATTTGTTAGATAAAAGAGAATCACCTGATCAGCACTTATGTTATACTATCAGACTTAGTGCTTAAAGTCTAACGGAGAATCTTAAATTCAATGTGTTGTGAGTTCCAAATGTCAACATTGTAATTTACTGGATGAGCCCCTAATGCTCACGTTCTTGACTATTTCTAACTCTTGTTTCCTGTGTGGTATGTCCACCCAGAAATTCAAATTTCTCATCTTTAGGAGGTATTGTAACATGGATGAACATGAATGGGCTAGGTCAGATATTATTTTGAAAATGTTTGCTTCTGGAAATTACATATACAAAGGAGAAAGTGCTCTCATTTGTAGAACATTGTGTTGAAACATGATCAAAAGAGATGAAGTTAGAGTCAATTATATCACTGTGGGTAATTTTCTCTCAGTAAATCACCACAACTGTGCTACGTCGGGAAGTACTGTTCTTTTGTACCTCAATGGAAGCTACTTTCAAATGGTGGAGAGATTTGTGATATACCAGGATTCTGTGACTTCAGATGTGTAGAAGAGTACCTCCTCAAACAAGTGATGCAATTCTAGTGTGTGTTTAGATGTTCACTGTGAATCACCTAGCTCTATCTTGAAAGTGTGATGATAAAGACTGGAGGATGCAGTTAAGCAGGAGATTATGGGTATTATCGATCAGCTGAGGTAATAGAGTCCGCAGAAAGCTGTCAGTTTAGTCTTAATGTGAGGTAGGTTGTCAAAGAGACTTGTGTCCATTGAGTGGCCCTAGTACCTCTGTAGATTTTACATTATAGAATGGACTGGTGATGTTGGAAGAAGAGTTTGTTGGTCTATCTTCTTCTCTAACACATGTAGGATCTGTTGAAAGTGGCAATTACTTTGTTGTCTCCAGTGGGTTGAGTGGTAGACAAGCTCATTTTGTGAGCTTTCAGGTGTTAGACGTTGGAATTAAAGAAAGTCATGGTTTCGTTTCAGTCTTCTTTTCATGATGGTACCTGGGTCAAAAATGCTGATAGCATAGTTCACTTTGCAGGATTATTTTCCTTTTATAGTCAATTTCAGGAGTCTTACAGTTTTCGATTTCTATAGGGAGACTGAATAGCGACTGTGTGCACTGTGGTGTGCGAGCTGCAGAAGAACTTGATGTAGCACGTTTTTATTTTATTTTGAATTACTATGGGGTTTATTACTAATTATGGTTTTAGGATTCTGATATATGGACTTCAGAAGGTAGATTAAGATGATTCGTTTACAGAACTGTAATACACAAATCTATTCATTCAATTATTTATTTACTAGGACCATGCACATTACCACTTTTCGGTTTAATGCATCTTTCAAGGGTTGTAGAAACCATGCGTGCAAGACTGCCTCATCAGAGAGCACTACAATGTCATGTCCTCCTGGTACCCGGTAGGTGAATAATTTCCCAAGCTCTCAGTTGAACAAAGTTCACAAGAGTCTACGTTCATAGAACAAACACGGAAAAAGGCACCCAAAATAAGAACCCACGAACTGTTAAGAAAGAGAGGCTTTTGAAAGTCTTAACATGCTTTTAACACAAAAAAATTCCATTTTGAATTTTGGGTTATCTATTTCTGTTTACAACAGTGACACAGAAATATGATAGGCCGCCCTGAAGAATATGGTGAGCTTAAAGGCCTGCCAAATGGTGGGGGCCTCTTCCATCATAAGTGCTACCTTAAGTCCCTGATTTAGAATCGCCATGTGTGCCAAGTTACCACTTTCCTTGAACACAACAACGAATAATTATTGAGAGCTGGCTTGCATCCTTTCTGGATTTTAAAAGAGCATTTTTATATGCAAGGATTCTTTTTTACGTTCAGTTGTAACATTCCAATGGTGTTAAGTAAGCATCTAAACTTTGTGCATATTTTCAAAGTTTGGCTGGGTAAATGTTTTGGCACAAACTCTCCAGTGGGTAGAAAAGCACTGCTAATGGATTGTGATTTGTTTACGGTGCGCATGGTTCACACAATTTTTTTTCTGAGGATCACAAGTCTGGATAAAAATAAACTAGCAAACAAAAAGGTAAGCCTGTTCTTGGCGTAAAAAATCATGCTGGTTCCTTGTTTTGCTCTACGGAACGACAGCTTGTATTCACCTCCACCAGTTTAGAGCTTTAAAGAAAACTGGTTTACTTACTACATTACAAGATGTTACGTTTACACGCATAAAGAGTAGAGTGACTGAAAGCCGCATCTTTGACAGTACTGCTTGGAACAACCTGCGTAAATGGTGCCTTCGACCTTGAACTGACGTGCCGTGTACTTCTCAATTCCTGGCTGCTTGTAAACTATAAATACACACAGGCGTACGCCTGGCGTTCCTCTTACTTTATAAGCTTCTCTCTCAAGACTACGAGGCTGAATTATGTCGCAGCGCTTATGCAGTATGTTCTGAAATCGTACAAGTATGGAAGTAGGACCGAGAGTGAAATGCCATTATGGGCGAGCGGGGAATGCCTAGCGGCAGGTTTAAATGACAGAAGAGAATCCGAACATACATTCCTTTCCCGAGGAAAGTCTGAAGTATATAAATCATTCTTGACAATCAATTTCGATCTTTGAATTTGCACTGACACCTGTTGGGCACGTTCACTGACATGGAACTGTGGCAAAAGGCCATGCCACCGGGGAAATTTGGCATGTCCTCAAGAAACAGAGACAGCAGCCGGCGCAATCAGCAAAGCCGCTTGCAAACATGGAATGCTTTACAATAGGAAGTAAAGGTGCGCAAAAACAGGTGCATCCGATTTTTGATAACCACTTCGCTGCCAAGCCTTTTCCCCGTCAGGTGCGGAGCCTTTTTTTGGCTATTTGGGGTAGCTCACACTTAGGTCCTCATAACGTTTTGTCCACATAATCTACACAAGCCAAATATGCATCCTTTTTTTCGAACATCCTAGGGGTTCTAGAGGTACCCAGAGTTTGTGGGTACCCCTGGAGGAGACTAAGAAATTATCCAAAATACAGGAAAAAAATAGTTTTAAAAAAAAGGGAAAAAAGGGCTGCAGAAGAAGGCTTGTGTTTTCTTTTCCCTGAAAATGGAATCAACAAAGGGTTTGCGGTTCTAAAATCACCATCTTCCCAGCATTCAGGAACAGGCAGACTTGAATCAGAAAAACACAGTATTTAAAACAATGTTGGCATTTTTCTGGGACTATTTTCTACTATTTTTTTGTGCTTTTAGCCTCCTTCCAGTGAGTGACAGAAATGGTTGTAAAACCAATACTGGATCCCGGAAAGCAAAACATTTCTGAAAAGTAGACAAAGTTCTGAATTCAGCAAGGGGTCATTTGTGTAGATCCAACAAGGTTTTCCTACAGAAAATAACAGCTAAAATAAAAAAAATATTGAAATTGAGGTGAAAAAAACCCAGCCATTTCTCTCCACGTTTTACTCTGTAACTTTTTCCATCGATGTCAGATTTTTGAAAGCATTATACCATTACATATGCTGGACTCTTCTGGTTGAGGGGATATAAAGGGCTTGCAGGTTCATCAAGAACCCTAGGTATCCAGAGCCAATAAATGAGCCGCACGTTGCAATGGGTTTTCATTCTATACCGGGTGTACAGCAATTTATTTGATGAAATATAAAGAATGAAAAATAGGTATCAAGGAAATCTTTGCATTTCCAAAATGGGCACAAGATAAGGTGTTGAGAAGCAGTGGTTATTTGCACATCTCTGAATCCCGGGTCCCCATACTAGCATGTGAATTACAGGTCATTTCTCAAATAGATGTCTTTTTTACACACTGTCTTACATTTGAAAGGAAAACATGTAGAGAAAGGCAAGGGGCAATAACACTTGTTCTTCTATTCTGTGTTCTCCTAGGTCTCCCAACAAAAATGGTACCTCACTTGCGTGGGTAGGCCTAATGCCCGCCACAGGAAACGCACATGGACACATCTCATTTTTACATTGAAATCTGATGTATTTTTTGGAAAGTGCATAGCTGTGGATTTTGGTCTCTAGCTCAGCCGGCACCTAGGAAAACCTACCAAACCGTGCATTTTTAAAAACTAGACAACTAGGGGAATCCAGGATGGGGTGACTTGTGGGACTCTCACCAGGTTCTGTTACCCAGAATCCTTTGCAAACCTCAAAATATGGCAAAAAAACACTTTTTCCTCATATTTCAGTGATAGAAAGTTCTGGAATCTAAGAGGAGCCACACATTTCCTTCTACCCAGCATTCCCCCAAGTCTCCCAATAAAAACTGTAACTCACTTGTGTGGGCAGGCATAATGCCCGTGACAGGGAATGCCCCAAAGCACAACCTGGACACATCACATTTTCCTAAAGAAAATTTACTTGTTTTTAGCAAAGTGCCTAGCTGTGGATTTTGGTCTCTAGCTCATCCGGCACCTAGGAAAACATAGCAAACCTATACATCTTTGGAAACTAGACACCTAGGGGAATTCAGAATGGGATGACTTGTGGGGCTCTCACAAGGTTCTGTTACCCAGAATCTTTTGCAGACCTCAAAACTTGGCAAAAAAACACATGTTTTCCTCATATTTAGGTGCTGCCAAGTTCTGAAATCTGAGGGGAGCCACAAACTTCGTTCAACCCAGCGTTCCCCCAGGTCTCCCTATATAAGTGGTACCTCACTTATGTGGGTAGGCCTAGGGTCCACGACAGGAAATGCCCCAAAACACACTTTGGACACATCAAAATTATCAAAGTCA
Source organism: Pleurodeles waltl (assembly GCF_031143425.1). Taxonomy (NCBI): domain Eukaryota; kingdom Metazoa; phylum Chordata; class Amphibia; order Caudata; family Salamandridae; genus Pleurodeles; species Pleurodeles waltl. The sequence continues at coordinate 526,781,568 of NC_090442.1, forward strand.
AAACTACCTATTTTTGCAGGGGAGGGGGACACACCTGCATTTTTGGTCCTGGGCTCAGCAGCCATCTAGGAAAACCTACCAAACCCAAACATTTCTAAAAACTAGACACCCGAGGGAGTCCAGGGAGGTGTGACTTCCGTCGATCCCCCACTGTTTTCTTATCCAGAATCCTCAGCAAACCTCAAATTTAGCTACATAATTCAAATTTTTCCCACGTTTCTGTGTGGGATCAGCACACCTTCACAAATTTCCTACCACCCAACGTTCCCCTCAGCCTCCCGGTAACAATGATACCTCACTTCTGTAGGTGGGCCATGTGCCTGTGACAGGGAAGAGCCAAAAACATTTAAAAAATGATGGGGAACCAAAGCAGGTCCAAAAGGGCAGTTTGTAAAAAAACATTTTTAGGCTGAAAAGGGGGGCAGTTTTTTTTATCTGTATAGATGTGAAAATACTGGGTGGTAGAAATTTTGTGGATTCCTGCAGATTCCGGAAGGTTCTATCGCAAAAATGTGGGGAGAATGTGTGATTTCCAGCAAAGGTGGAGGTTTGCAGGGCATTGTAGGTAATATTACGGTGTGAGGTGCATGTGAAGCACACTGCCCTGGACTCACCTAGATGTTTAGTTTTCAGATGTGTCTAGGTCTTGTGGATTTTTCTATATGGCAGTATCCCAATGTCCAAAAAGTGCAGTCCTCACCATTCCAAGAGGGACAGTTTTTCAGAGTTAGACAAGCTCTCATGGCCAAAATGTAAAACCAAAACCCAAAATAATCAAATGTCATCTTGGTTGCCATGGGATAAGATGTTTTAGTGTGCAGGGGGGAGCTGAAAGACTGTTACCCCCTTCAGTTCGGGTGGGGGCATAACCATGCCTATACTGGTTGGGAGCCACCACCCCACTATTTTTTCAGATCAGCAGCACAACTTTGTCCCCATTTATTTGGGGTGGAGGTAGTACCATACCCCAACCGTCATTAGTTGAAAAACAAATCTTCCCTGGTCTCAGGTGGGCTTTCAGCCCCCCCCACCCCCCCAGGGGCAGAAGGGCCTTACAAAAATAGGCGATCAGAAATGTACCCCCATGGGGAGCGACCCTTGCCCAAGGGGCTGCCCCCCAAACAAAACACACACACACACACACCAATCCCTGGTGCCTAAGTGGTTTCTGCCCCCCCCCCCGGGGGCAGATGGGCCTAATAGAAATAGAAATAGAAATACGCCGATCTGTCCCCAAGGGGGGAAGAAATGGCCTAAAATAAATGTTCCCTCCCAGGGGAGCGACCGTTGCCTAAGGGATCACTCCCCTTGCGCGTAATTGACATAAAGAAATAATCCCTGGTGTCCAGTGGTTAAAAATAGGCCGGTCTGCCCTCAAGGGGGGCAGGAATGGCCTAAAAACAATTTGCCCCCCAGGGGAGCAACCTTTGCCTCCCCACGTGCTCCCCAAGTGTAAAACATAAAATAAATAAAAAATAAAAAAAGATCCCTGGTGTCTAGAGGTTTCTGCCCCCCCGGGGTGGCAGAAACGGCTGTAAAATATTTGCCCCCCTGACGACCGGCTCTGGCCCTTGCCCAAGGGGCCACTCCCCTATGCCAATTACATACATACAAACATAAAAACACAAAACCCTGGTGTCTAGTGTGCAGAGAGAGATGTCAAAGGAAAGGAAAGGCCTTTCCTTTCCTTTGATGCCTCTCTCACCCACTCCATGGGATCGGAGGAGAAATGCTTTTGCATTTCTCCTCGTATCCGTGCTGGAAGCTCAGCTTCCAGCACGGAGCGGGCAGTCTCTGATGAGGTCAGCACTCAATCGTGCACTGACGTCATCATATGCCACAGAGGGGTTCTAGGAGGGCGTGAGTGGAAGGGGAAGTCATTCGCCATCCATTCCTTCCCAGGGAGGGGGGTGCTTGGACATCAGGGGGAGCGCTAGCTCTCCCCCGAGGTCCCATAGCACGACGTAACAGTTACGTCCTCGGCACCCGAGTGGTGCAATCAAGGACGTAACCATTACATCCTAGGCAACCGAGGGGTTGAGATACTTACAAGGTATAAGTCCACTTTTATCTGCAAAGCCTATTCATTCACTCCTTAAAATAATAATACAAAATATATATTTTTAGAAAAGTCTCCATGCTACTGAACTATTCCCTATTATTTGTCATATTTCTGCACTTTGACATGAAAATGGCCCGCACATTTTGATATAGAATTTCTGTGCCCTTTAAATTGTACACCTGTTTGAGAATTAGCCCATTATTGGGAGTCAGAGCCAAAACCACCCCCTTCAGGAATCCATGGTTCTCAGTTCCCTAACCCGGGAACGACAGAGCCAAAGTCGAAGGACAAGATAAAAAATAAAAAAAATAAAAAATGGAATGATCAGAGGTTGGTGGACAGTCTATAGCCTTGATCACTGCTCCAGAAAATTTCATTGACAAAATTAGGATTAATTTTATTTGCACTCCACTGTTCACTTCTAGGGATATATTAGATTGAGTTTCTTATGTTCTTGATCTCTGAGTCCTGATGTAGTGTGTGGCAGATAGGTTACTCCGTCCAAACAAAATGAATATCCTGCCCACCATATTAAAGATGTCTGGATATCTGTCATATTTTGGTGGGTTAACCCATCCGCCAAACTCTAAATCAGTTCCTTAACATTCAGCCATAGTTTGTCCAACTCAACATATACCATTTGCAGTATGTGGACGGCTCTTTAGGCACGTCTCTGGAGAATGCTTTGCCTTGATTAGATACTTGCTGTTGGTATTCAACTCTCAAATAATTACTGTGGTTAACAAATACCGATTTCCTTCACATATTATAGACAATAATCCTTTAACTTCTCTAGCTACCACATCACATTGAACAAACAAGGTCATTGGTGGTATTGAGACACGATTAGCAGGACATTGTATAATTCAGAGCCTTGAAGAGTGGGATTTACAAAATCAAGCATCCAGACTTTGCTTCAAACAGATTCAATCATGTCTTCAATGATTTCAAAGGGAACAGAGAGCAACATACTAAACTCCCTGTATTGCCTTCAAAGTTTAGCAGGGCTTTGGCATGAAATATTTAAAGTCTTTTTACTTCTTAAAACCACAACCGTGGCCAGAGATCAAGCAAGACAAACCAAATCAAACATGACAGTTTTCCACTATTGAAACATAGAGGCACATGTATCATTGAGCTAGGCAACAAAATCTGGAATATTATGCAAATGGGGACTTCTGTATTTGTCTTACTCTGACTTCATTAAAAAAAAAAAAAAAAAAAAAAACTATTAACAAGTCTATTCAAAGAGGATTTTCCAGTTTACATTAAGATCACAATTGCCCCTATCTCTTTAATGGACACAACTTGAAGGGTGCGCCTCAAAACTTCATGAGAAACATATTTGAGTAATATTCGGATGATCACAATCAACTAGACAATGATCATTCTTTGCTAGTTAAAGGAATAGAGTTTATCAAAAACTTCATTTTAGTTTTCTAATAGTACTAGAATTGAATTCTGTTAAATTTATCTAAATTAAAAAAATATATAATATGCACATGGTGATTCACCCACAGATTTAATCTATTTTCAACTTTTTGAGGTTGTGACGTGTTTTGACAGAATCATTTTAACCTTTTCTTACATATTTATAATTATGTTTTCAATTGAGCATATGCAATGCTTCTTTCTTCATAGTCACAAAGGACCATATGTACTATTGTTCTGCTTGCAAAAAGAGGTCACAATTTGCAGGAAGTCCTTTGGCCACCAGATATAGCAATTTATATTGGCAAGGCTAGGTTGCACATTTCAGCTCAAGCCTGTAAGAAATTGGGTTACTGGTTGACTGGGGTGTCAACCCTGAGCCAGCAGCAACCACAATCTTTGTCAGGGTAAGGCACAAGCAAACCCCAAATTAACCTGAGCTTAACTCCCTGGTAGCTTAGCACAGAGCAATCAGGCTTAACTTAGAAGTAATGTGTAAAGTATCTGTGTATCACTTCAAACAATAACAGAGTGAAATCACACCACAAAGAGAACCCACAACAGAGATAGAATAAGACAGTAGTAGTACTTAATAAATATAACAAGATCAAAACCATAAAAATCCAATTAATAGAACGGGAGATATAGAATTTTAAATTTTTTAGAAAAAATAGCACTGAAAGGTGTAAAACGCCAACTCTGGATATCTGGTTGCGGCAGACCGGGACAGAGTCACAATTTCACGGCAACCATAATGCAGTGCAGGCCAACTACAGTGACCTAGTTAGGCCTGCTGAACAGAGTACCTTAAAACATGGTTTGAGGAGCGCTGTGTGTATCTTCTAACAGCCAAAGCGATGTGTCGGTTCAGAGATGCAGTGAGGCCGTGGGGTGAGGTTCTTCTGCATCTGTCAATCAATCAATCAATCAATCAATAATTTATAAAGCGCGCTATGTACCCATTAGGGTTTCGAGGCGCTAGGGGGGGGGTGGTGCTGCTATCGTTCGAAGAGCCATGTCTTGAGGAGTCTCCTGAAGGTGAGGAGGTCCTGGGTCTGGCGTAGTGAGGTTGGGAGTGCGTTCCAGGTCTTGGCGGCGAGGTAGGAGAAGGATCTGCCGCCAGAGGTCTTGCGCTGGATTCGGGGGACGATGGCGAGGGCAAGGTTGGCAGAGCGTAGTTGACGTGAGGGAACGTAGAAGTTGAGTCTGGTGTTCAGGTAGGTGGGTCCGGTGTCGTGTAGAGCCTTGTGTGCGTGGGTGAGGAGTTTAAAGGTGATCCTCTTGACCACGGGGAGCCAGTGGAGGTCCCTCAGGTGAGGGGAGATGTGACATTGGCGGGGTATGTTGAGGATCAGGCGGGCGGCTGCGTTCTGGATGCGTTGGAGTCGTTTGATGTCTTTTGTTGGGATGCCTGTGTAGAGTGCGTTGCCGTAGTCGAGTCTGCTACTGACGAGGGCTTGGGTTACCGTCTTTCTGGTTCCTGTTGGAATCCACTTGAAGATCCTGCGGAGCATACAGAGGGTGTTTGTTGGACTTTTGCTTATGCAGGGTCACCCCCAGTCTTTTTTTTTGCCTCCTGCCTCCTAATTTTTTCGGACCTGTTGCTGTTGGCTTTTCAACTCTGAGCACTTTACCACTGCTAACCAGTGCTAAAGTGCATATGCTCTCCTGTTTAAATTGTATGTAAGTGGTTTATCCATGATTGGCATATTTGATTTACTAGTAAGTCCCTAGTAAGGGGCACTAGAGGTGCCAGGGCCTGTAAATCAAATGCTACTAGTGGGCCTGCAGCACTGGTTGTGCCACCCACATAAGTAGCTCTGTAATCATGTCTCAGACCTGCCACTGCAGTGTCTGTATGTGTATTTTTACACTGTAAATTCGACTTGGCAAGTGTACCCACTTGCCAGGCCTAAACCTTCCCTTTCCTTACATGTAAGGCACCCCTAAGGTAGGCCCTAGGTAGCCCCAAGGGCAGGGTGCAGTGTATGGATAAGGTAGGACATATAGTAATGTGGTTTATATGTCCTGACAGTGAAATACTGCCAATTTCGTTTTCACTGTTGCAAGGTCTGTCTCTCTCTCATAGGATAATATGGGGGCTACCTTTAAATATGATTAAAATGTAGATTCCCCTAGAGAGTAGATGGACATGTGGAGTTTGGGATCCCTGAACTCACAATTTAAAAATACATCTTTTAGTAAAGTTGATTTTGAGATTGTGCGTTTGGAAATGCCACTTTTTGAAAGTGAGCATTTTCTTGCTTAAACCATTCTGTGACTTTGCCTTGTTTGTGGATTCCCTGTCTGGGTCAGTTTGACAGCTGGGTTGTTTTTCACCTCACACCAGACAGTGACACAAAGGGAGCTGGGGTGTGATCTGCATTTCCTGATTAGCTATCTCTGCTAGGAGGGAGGGGTGGAGTGGTCACTCTCATCTGAAAGGACTGTGCCTGCCTCTGACAATGCTGTCTCCAGCCCCCTGGTGTGTGTCTGGGGCCTTGCCTGGGCAAGGCAGGATTTCACAAGAAGGTGTGAGTCCCCTTTGAAGAAAGGTGACTTCAAAGACTAAAATGGGTATAAGAAGGGCACCCAAACTTACAAACTTTAGAAACACTTCTGGAATCAAGAGGAACCTCTGCCTGGAGAAGAGCTGATCGCTGAGGAACAAGTGCTGCCCTGCCTGTGACTGTGCTTTGTGGAGCTTTCCTGCAGTGCTGCTTCTGCCTGAGTAAGAGGGCAAAGACTGGACTTTGTGTGCCTTCCATCTTGAAGAAGAAATCTCCAAGGGCTTGATGTAGAGCTTGCCTCCTGTTGTTGAAGTCTCAGGGATAGCAAAGACTTCTTCCTGCCAGCACCTGGAGTCTCTGGAGAGACCCCTACTCTGCTCTGTGGTGCCCTTCCAGTTCCTGGGACCCTGAAAGGAGAGGCTGGCAGCCTAAGGACAAAAATACACGCACCGAGCACCATGCGGAGAAAAGATCGACGCGAATCCGATCGCGGCTGAGAAATCGACGCGACGCCGGTTCCGCAGCTGAGAAACGACGCCGCAGGAAACGCGACCGAAAAACCGACGCCCGGAGCAGGAGAAACGACGCGCAGCATCGCTGACGGAGGCTGAGAGATCGCACCCTGCGCCGCGGGACTTTCGGATCGTCGTGTGGCTGGCTTTTTCAACGCGCACCGCCGTGCCGAGTTGTTTTCGACGCACACAGCCGTGCAGGGTTACTTTCGACGCACACCGCCCGTGCGGGGTTATTTTTGACGCAAACCAGGTACATTTTCACGCTAGCAGCGCTAGTGTGGTGTTACAACTACCTAAAGACTCTTTTTATTTTAAACCTTTAAAAAATCATAACTTGACTTGTGTATGTTGGATTTTTGTCGTTTTGGTCTTGTTTTGTCTAGATAAATATTTCCTATTTTTCTAAACTGGTGTTGTGTCATTTTGTAGTGTTTTCATTAAGTTACTGTGTGTGTTGGTACAAATACTTTACGCCCAGCACTCTGAGGTTAAGCCTACTGCTCTGCCAAGCTACCAAGGGGGTAAGCAGGGGTTAGCTGAGGGTGATTCTCTTTTATCCTAACTAGAGTGAGGGTCCTTGCTTGAACAGGGGGTAACCTGACTGTCAACCAAAGACCCCATTTCTAACATTGGTGACCAGCGGTCGGGATTTGGACTTGTATTTGTACTTGACATACAGTAATTAAGTGTACACTACTGTTTTGATCTCAGACCACTACGTGACCACATACTACTTGTCTTGTGATTCTGCTTTTTGTTCTCTGATGTCCTCCTGGAAGTATTGATGATATTTTTGGACTTGGTTTTTTGGTTGTGAAGCCTTTGCAGAAATGGAAGTCAATTTCTGGCACCTATCTATGTATAAAAAGTGGCAGCTTAAAGCATTCTGCATGGAAAGGGGACTGGCTGTGAACAAGGAATCCAGAAGGGAGGATCTTGAGTCAGCCCTGTTTCAGGATGAATTGAAACGTTGTCAGGCAACACCACCAAATGAGTCTGAGGAGGATAACTACTCTGAGGAGGAGGACTACTCCAAAGAGGAGGGCAGTGGCCCTGAGGACGGAACAGAAAGAGATGATAGGCTCCTAGCTCGAATCCGGAGTCTGGAAGAGCTTAAGAGGGCCGAGGAGAAGAGAGCCTTAGTCCTGGCAGAAAAGAGGAGGGACTTAGAGATTAAAAAAATGATTTATGCTTACGAGCTTAAATTGAAAGAGCTGGAAGTCATGAGGGCTGAGTCCAGCTGGAATGGTGGCAGCAACAATTGTATATCCAGTGATGCTGCAGAAGTGCACATGCCCAGAGAGGTGGTGCCCTACTTGAAGGAGGGAGTTAACACACGCCAGGAGGTTCAGGGGTATGAGGTAGCTCCAGTGATGCACAGGGTCCCTGAGGTGGATTGGGGAACGGGCATGGGGAGTCATATTCCTACTGGTGGGAGGGACACTCTACTGACTCTAGGTGAGAGTGACAGGGAGAGGGGTTCCCCCCAGGTAGAAGTCTTGGTTATGGAGTGTGAAAACATCCCAGAAGAGTGTGAGTTGAGTGTCAGGGACAGTCAGGTACTGTCTCACCAGTCTCAGGAGGGTGATGTGGGGTGCTTTGTCAAAGCCGAGTCACTGGATGGTTGGGTGAAGGGTACTTTGGTTAATTCATGTGAGGGGCTGAGTGATGTAATTGCTGGAGAGCATATGTCTAGTCCTTATTTTCCAGAGCTATGCCAACACCAGGTGGAGTGTGAGTTCTCTGACCCCAGGGAGCTTACAATGGAGGCAGACTTCTGGGTGAGTACCAGAGAGTCTGAAGAGGCATTTGGGGGTGCTCCTGAGAGGAGTGGTCTAGGTAGTTCCCAACCAGGTGAGGTAGGGAAGGATTGTAGTGTCCCAGGTAGGTCCCAGTGTAGTGGGATGGGTGAGGGACCCCATGTCCAGTCTCAGAGGAGAGGGAATGGGGATGGGTTGAGGCCCAAGGTGCCCGAGATCCGGTCCCAGGTCCAGGAGGGTTCCCTGCGGGAACACCAGGAGGGGAGCCTAGCCTGTACCATAGGGCCATCTGTTGAGAGAGACCCCACAGTGTCAGGAGGACTTGGGGGGGCGGCTGTAGCCAGCATCCCACCAGTTCTGGTGTCTGGCAGTACCACTCCTAGTGAGGGGGTGCAGAAGTCCAGACAGAGGGTTGAGAGGGGGTTGCGGACCCCAGTGGAGAACCTGGAGGGTCAGGGGTCAGCTCTGAGAGCAGAGCCCCCCATGAATGACCTTGGTGAGACCATTTCTGGGCTGGGGGGAATCCAGACTCTGTCAGATGGGCAGAGGTCAGGAGACCTGCGCCAGCCAGACTCTTGTGTGGCCCTTCGGGACAGTGTGTCCCTTGAGGGGGGTAAGTGTGCCCCCCTGGAAGTCCTGGTGTGCCAGGCAGTGGTTCAACCGCAGGGTGGTGACCCTGGGTTGGATGACCAGGTTCAGAGGGTAAACTCTGACCTGGTGGGGGGTAGGTATGCCCCCCAGGAAGCCCTGGTTTGCCAGGCAGTGATCCAGTCTGTGGGTACAGACCCTGGATTGGGAGGCCAGGTTAAGGGTGTCCCCCCTGACCTGGAGGAAGGGGCTACTGTTAACAGTGCCCCTACCATGTTGTCTTCTGGGGGGGCCACTCCTAGTTGGGTGGTTCAGGACCCCAGAAGAGAGGGCAGGGGGAGGGAAGCCTCACCCCTGGCCCTGGTCCAACCTGAAGGTACAGACCCCAGGTTGGAGGATCAGTTGCAGGTTAACATCCCTGCACTGATGGAAGAATTGTGCAGGACTGCTTCTACAAGCACCCTGACAGTTTTTGACTCTGGGGGTGCCGCTTCTGCAGGGAGGGTACAGAGCCCCAGAGGGGAGGACCAGGGTCAGGTTGTCATCCCTGACCTGGTGGAAGAGAGAGTGGTCAAAGGGTGCCAGGCACCTGGGGCTACCACCCCCCACTCTCCACAGTCACAGTGGTTAGAGAGGCCTGAGGTCGGGCTCTCATCCCTGACAGTTGTCTGGGGCCACTGTGGCTTGCTGTCCTGGTGGACAGAGTTGCCCCTGGGGGGGGGAGGACGAGAGTCACACCCCGGGGGTGGAGTGGGCAACACCACTGTGTTGGCCCTGGTGGTACTATCTGCCCATTGCAATACACCTGTGAGCAAAGTAAAGTTAGGTGTTGCACAGATGGTGTCTGTAGATGTGGAGAAGGGTTCCCCATGGGTTAGCTTAGTGGGCCCTGAGAGTATGGACAGAGGGATCCAACTGGAGTCAGGAAGGCGTAGAACTGGAACATGCCCCTGCTGTTGTGGGCCTGGGTCCCTGTTCTATCGCCCCAATCAGGGAAGTACATCAAGGTATTGATTGTTCTCCCCTGGCTTTAGGCTGGTAGGGGGTCGTGTTGGACTTTTGCTTATGCAGGGTCATCCCCAGTCTTTTTTTTTGCCTCCTGCCTCCTAATTTTTTCGGACCTGTTGCTGTTGGCTTTTCAACTCTGAGCACTTTACCACTGCTAACCAGTGCTAAAGTGCATATGCTCTCCTGTTTAAATTGTATGTAAGTGGTTTATCCATGATTGGCATATTTGATTTACTAGTAAGTCCCTAGTAAGGGGCACTAGAGGTGCCAGGGCCTGTAAATCAAATGCTACTAGTGGGCCTGCAGCACTGGTTGTGCCACCCACATAAGTAGCTCTGTAATCATGTCTCAGACCTGCCACTGCAGTGTCTGTATGTGTATTTTTACACTGTAAATTCGACTTGGCAAGTGTACCCACTTGCCAGGCCTAAACCTTCCCTTTCCTTACATGTAAGGCACCCCTAAGGTAGGCCCTAGGTAGCCCCAAGGGCAGGGTGCAGTGTATGGATAAGGTAGGACATATAGTAATGTGGTTTATATGTCCTGACAGTGAAATACTGCCAATTTCGTTTTCACTGTTGCAAGGTCTGTCTCTCTCTCATAGGATAATATGGGGGCTACCTTTAAATATGATTAAAATGTAGATTCCCCTAGAGAGTAGATGGACATGTGGAGTTTGGGATCCCTGAACTCACAATTTAAAAATACATCTTTTAGTAAAGTTGATTTTGAGATTGTGCGTTTGGAAATGCCACTTTTTGAAAGTGAGCATTTTCTTGCTTAAACCATTCTGTGACTTTGCCTTGTTTGTGGATTCCCTGTCTGGGTCAGTTTGACAGCTGGGTTGTTTTTCACCTCACACCAGACAGTGACACAAAGGGAGCTGGGGTGTGATCTGCATTTCCTGATTAGCTATCTCTGCTAGGAGGGAGGGGTGGAGTGGTCACTCTCATCTGAAAGGACTGTGCCTGCCTCTGACAATGCTGTCTCCAGCCCCCTGGTGTGTGTCTGGGGCCTTGCCTGGGCAAGGCAGGATTTCACAAGAAGGTGTGAGTCCCCTTTGAAGAAAGGTGACTTCAAAGACTAAAATGGGTATAAGAAGGGCACCCAAACTTACAAACTTTAGAAACACTTCTGGAATCAAGAGGAACCTCTGCCTGGAGAAGAGCTGATCGCTGAGGAACAAGTGCTGCCCTGCCTGTGACTGTGCTTTGTGGAGCTTTCCTGCAGTGCTGCTTCTGCCTGAGTAAGAGGGCAAAGACTGGACTTTGTGTGCCTTCCATCTTGAAGAAGAAATCTCCAAGGGCTTGATGTAGAGCTTGCCTCCTGTTGTTGAAGTCTCAGGGATAGCAAAGACTTCTTCCTGCCAGCACCTGGAGTCTCTGGAGAGACCCCTACTCTGCTCTGTGGTGCCCTTCCAGTTCCTGGGACCCTGAAAGGAGAGGCTGGCAGCCTAAGGACAAAAATACACGCACCGAGCACCATGCGGAGAAAAGATCGACGCGAATCCGATCGCGGCTGAGAAATCGACGCGACGCCGGTTCCGCAGCTGAGAAACGACGCCGCAGGAAACGCGACCGAAAAACCGACGCCCGGAGCAGGAGAAACGACGCGCAGCATCGCTGACGGAGGCTGAGAGATCGCACCCTGCGCCGCGGGACTTTCGGATCGTCGTGTGGCTGGCTTTTTCAACGCGCACCGCCGTGCCGAGTTGTTTTCGACGTACACAGCCGTGCAGGGTTACTTTCGACGCACACCGCCCGTGCGGGGTTATTTTTTACGCAAACCAGGTACATTTTCACGCTAGCAGCGCTAGTGTGGTGTTACAACTACCTAAAGACTCTTTTTATTTTAAACCTTTAAAAAATCATAACTTGACTTGTGTATGTTGGATTTTTGTCGTTTTGGTCTTGTTTTGTCTAGATAAATATTTCCTATTTTTCTAAACTGGTGTTGTGTCATTTTGTAGTGTTTTCATTAAGTTACTGTGTGTGTTGGTACAAATACTTTACGCCCAGCACTCTGAGGTTAAGCCTACTGCTCTGCCAAGCTACCAAGGGGGTAAGCAGGGGTTAGCTGAGGGTGATTCTCTTTTATCCTAACTAGAGTGAGGGTCCTTGCTTGAACAGGGGGTAACCTGACTGTCAACCAAAGACCCCATTTCTAACATTGGTGACCAGCGGTCGGGATTTGGACTTGTATTTGTACTTGACATACAGTAATTAAGTGTACACTACTGTTTTGATCTCAGACCACTACGTGACCACATACTACTTGTCTTGTGATTCTGCTTTTTGTTCTCTGATGTCCTCCTGGAAGTATTGATGATATTTTTGGACTTGGTTTTTTGGTTGTGAAGCCTTTGCAGAAATGGAAGTCAATTTCTGGCACCTATCTATGTATAAAAAGTGGCAGCTTAAAGCATTCTGCATGGAAAGGGGACTGGCTGTGAACAAGGAATCCAGAAGGGAGGATCTTGAGTCAGCCCTGTTTCAGGATGAATTGAAACGTTGTCAGGCAACACCACCAAATGAGTCTGAGGAGGATAACTACTCTGAGGAGGAGGACTACTCCAAAGAGGAGGGCAGTGGCCCTGAGGACGGAACAGAAAGAGATGATAGGCTCCTAGCTCGAATCCGGAGTCTGGAAGAGCTTAAGAGGGCCGAGGAGAAGAGAGCCTTAGTCCTGGCAGAAAAGAGGAGGGACTTAGAGATTAAAAAAATGATTTATGCTTACGAGCTTAAATTGAAAGAGCTGGAAGTCATGAGGGCTGAGTCCAGCTGGAATGGTGGCAGCAACAATTGTATATCCAGTGATGCTGCAGAAGTGCACATGCCCAGAGAGGTGGTGCCCTACTTGAAGGAGGGAGTTAACACACGCCAGGAGGTTCAGGGGTATGAGGTAGCTCCAGTGATGCACAGGGTCCCTGAGGTGGATTGGGGAACGGGCATGGGGAGTCATATTCCTACTGGTGGGAGGGACACTCTACTGACTCTAGGTGAGAGTGACAGGGAGAGGGGTTCCCCCCAGGTAGAAGTCTTGGTTATGGAGTGTGAAAACATCCCAGAAGAGTGTGAGTTGAGTGTCAGGGACAGTCAGGTACTGTCTCACCAGTCTCAGGAGGGTGATGTGGGGTGCTTTGTCAAAGCCGAGTCACTGGATGGTTGGGTGAAGGGTACTTTGGTTAATTCATGTGAGGGGCTGAGTGATGTAATTGCTGGAGAGCATATGTCTAGTCCTTATTTTCCAGAGCTATGCCAACACCAGGTGGAGTGTGAGTTCTCTGACCCCAGGGAGCTTACAATGGAGGCAGACTTCTGGGTGAGTACCAGAGAGTCTGAAGAGGCATTTGGGGGTGCTCCTGAGAGGAGTGGTCTAGGTAGTTCCCAACCAGGTGAGGTAGGGAAGGATTGTAGTGTCCCAGGTAGGTCCCAGTGTAGTGGGATGGGTGAGGGACCCCATGTCCAGTCTCAGAGGAGAGGGAATGGGGATGGGTTGAGGCCCAAGGTGCCCGAGATCCGGTCCCAGGTCCAGGAGGGTTCCCTGCGGGAACACCAGGAGGGGAGCCTAGCCTGTACCATAGGGCCATCTGTTGAGAGAGACCCCACAGTGTCAGGAGGACTTGGGGGGGCGGCTGTAGCCAGCATCCCACCAGTTCTGGTGTCTGGCAGTACCACTCCTAGTGAGGGGGTGCAGAAGTCCAGACAGAGGGTTGAGAGGGGGTTGCGGACCCCAGTGGAGAACCTGGAGGGTCAGGGGTCAGCTCTGAGAGCAGAGCCCCCCATGAATGACCTTGGTGAGACCATTTCTGGGCTGGGGGGAATCCAGACTCTGTCAGATGGGCAGAGGTCAGGAGACCTGCGCCAGCCAGACTCTTGTGTGGCCCTTCGGGACAGTGTGTCCCTTGAGGGGGGTAAGTGTGCCCCCCTGGAAGTCCTGGTGTGCCAGGCAGTGGTTCAACCGCAGGGTGGTGACCCTGGGTTGGATGACCAGGTTCAGAGGGTAAACTCTGACCTGGTGGGGGGTAGGTATGCCCCCCAGGAAGCCCTGGTTTGCCAGGCAGTGATCCAGTCTGTGGGTACAGACCCTGGATTGGGAGGCCAGGTTAAGGGTGTCCCCCCTGACCTGGAGGAAGGGGCTACTGTTAACAGTGCCCCTACCATGTTGTCTTCTGGGGGGGCCACTCCTAGTTGGGTGGTTCAGGACCCCAGAAGAGAGGGCAGGGGGAGGGAAGCCTCACCCCTGGCCCTGGTCCAACCTGAAGGTACAGACCCCAGGTTGGAGGATCAGTTGCAGGTTAACATCCCTGCACTGATGGAAGAATTGTGCAGGACTGCTTCTACAAGCACCCTGACAGTTTTTGACTCTGGGGGTGCCGCTTCTGCAGGGAGGGTACAGAGCCCCAGAGGGGAGGACCAGGGTCAGGTTGTCATCCCTGACCTGGTGGAAGAGAGAGTGGTCAAAGGGTGCCAGGCACCTGGGGCTACCACCCCCCACTCTCCACAGTCACAGTGGTTAGAGAGGCCTGAGGTCGGGCTCTCATCCCTGACAGTTGTCTGGGGCCACTGTGGCTTGCTGTCCTGGTGGACAGAGTTGCCCCTGGGGGGGGGAGGACGAGAGTCACACCCCGGGGGTGGAGTGGGCAACACCACTGTGTTGGCCCTGGTGGTACTATCTGCCCATTGCAATACACCTGTGAGCAAAGTAAAGTTAGGTGTTGCACAGATGGTGTCTGTAGATGTGGAGAAGGGTTCCCCATGGGTTAGCTTAGTGGGCCCTGAGAGTATGGACAGAGGGATCCAACTGGAGTCAGGAAGGCGTAGAACTGGAACATGCCCCTGCTGTTGTGGGCCTGGGTCCCTGTTCTATCGCCCCAATCAGGGAAGTACATCAAGGTATTGATTGTTCTCCCCTGGCTTTAGGCTGGTAGGGGGTTGTGTTGGACTTTTGCTTATGCAGGGTCATCCCCAGTCTTTTTTTTTGCCTCCTGCCTCCTAATTTTTTCGGACCTGTTGCTGTTGGCTTTTCAACTCTGAGCACTTTACCACTGCTAACCAGTGCTAAAGTGCATATGCTCTCCTGTTTAAATTGTATGTAAGTGGTTTATCCATGATTGGCATATTTGATTTACTAGTAAGTCCCTAGTAAGGGGCACTAGAGGTGCCAGGGCCTGTAAATCAAATGCTACTAGTGGGCCTGCAGCACTGGTTGTGCCACCCACATAAGTAGCTCTGTAATCATGTCTCAGACCTGCCACTGCAGTGTCTGTATGTGTATTTTTACACTGTAAATTCGACTTGGCAAGTGTACCCACTTGCCAGGCCTAAACCTTCCCTTTCCTTACATGTAAGGCACCCCTAAGGTAGGCCCTAGGTAGCCCCAAGGGCAGGGTGCAGTGTATGGATAAGGTAGGACATATAGTAATGTGGTTTATATGTCCTGACAGTGAAATACTGCCAATTTCGTTTTCACTGTTGCAAGGTCTGTCTCTCTCTCATAGGATAATATGGGGGCTACCTTTAAATATGATTAAAATGTAGATTCCCCTAGAGAGTAGATGGACATGTGGAGTTTGGGATCCCTGAACTCACAATTTAAAAATACATCTTTTAGTAAAGTTGATTTTGAGATTGTGCGTTTGGAAATGCCACTTTTTGAAAGTGAGCATTTTCTTGCTTAAACCATTCTGTGACTTTGCCTTGTTTGTGGATTCCCTGTCTGGGTCAGTTTGACAGCTGGGTTGTTTTTCACCTCACACCAGACAGTGACACAAAGGGAGCTGGGGTGTGATCTGCATTTCCTGATTAGCTATCTCTGCTAGGAGGGAGGGGTGGAGTGGTCACTCTCATCTGAAAGGACTGTGCCTGCCTCTGACAATGCTGTCTCCAGCCCCCTGGTGTGTGTCTGGGGCCTTGCCTGGGCAAGGCAGGATTTCACAAGAAGGTGTGAGTCCCCTTTGAAGAAAGGTGACTTCAAAGACTAAAATGGGTATAAGAAGGGCACCCAAACTTACAAACTTTAGAAACACTTCTGGAATCAAGAGGAACCTCTGCCTGGAGAAGAGCTGATCGCTGAGGAACAAGTGCTGCCCTGCCTGTGACTGTGCTTTGTGGAGCTTTCCTGCAGTGCTGCTTCTGCCTGAGTAAGAGGGCAAAGACTGGACTTTGTGTGCCTTCCATCTTGAAGAAGAAATCTCCAAGGGCTTGATGTAGAGCTTGCCTCCTGTTGTTGAAGTCTCAGGGATAGCAAAGACTTCTTCCTGCCAGCACCTGGAGTCTCTGGAGAGACCCCTACTCTGCTCTGTGGTGCCCTTCCAGTTCCTGGGACCCTGAAAGGAGAGGCTGGCAGCCTAAGGACAAAAATACACGCACCGAGCACCATGCGGAGAAAAGATCGACGCGAATCCGATCGCGGCTGAGAAATCGACGCGACGCCGGTTCCGCAGCTGAGAAACGACGCCGCAGGAAACGCGACCGAAAAACCGACGCCCGGAGCAGGAGAAACGACGCGCAGCATCGCTGACGGAGGCTGAGAGATCGCACCCTGCGCCGCGGGACTTTCGGATCGTCGTGTGGCTGGCTTTTTCAACGCGCACCGCCGTGCCGAGTTGTTTTCGACGCACACAGCCGTGCAGGGTTACTTTCGACGCACACCGCCCGTGCGGGGTTATTTTTGACGCAAACCAGGTACATTTTCACGCTAGCAGCGCTAGTGTGGTGTTACAACTACCTAAAGACTCTATTTATTTTAAACCTTTAAAAAATCATAACTTGACTTGTGTATGTTGGATTTTTGTCGTTTTGGTCTTGTTTTGTCTAGATAAATATTTCCTATTTTTCTAAACTGGTGTTGTGTCATTTTGTAGTGTTTTCATTAAGTTACTGTGTGTGTTGGTACAAATACTTTACGCCCAGCACTCTGAGGTTAAGCCTACTGCTCTGCCAAGCTACCAAGGGGGTAAGCAGGGGTTAGCTGAGGGTGATTCTCTTTTATCCTAACTAGAGTGAGGGTCCTTGCTTGAACAGGGGGTAACCTGACTGTCAACCAAAGACCCCATTTCTAACAGTGTTAAAACAGGAGGATGAGACTGCGTTGACCTGTTTGGACATGGTGAGGGCGGAGTCAAGGATGAAGCCGAGATTTCGTGCGTGGTTGGCTGGGGTGGGTGGAGGGCCCAGGGCAGTGGGCCACCACGAGTCGTTCCAGGCCGAGGGGGTGCGCCCGAGGATGAGGACTTCCGTCTTGTCGGAGTTAAGTTTTAGGCGGCTGTTGCTCATCCATTCGGCGATGGATTTCAGTCCCTCGTGAAGGTTGGCTTTGGCGGTGTGAGGATCTTTGGTCAGGGAGAGGACGAGCTGGGTGTCGTCGGCGTAGGAGAGGATGCTGAGGTTGTGCTGGCGGGCCAGTTGTGCGAGGGGGGCCATGTAGACGTTGAATAGCGTTGGGCTTAGTGAGGAGCCTTGGGGGACGCCGCAGATGAGGTTGGTGGCTTTGGAGTGGAAAGGTGAGAGTCGGACCCTCTGGGTTCTGCCGGAGAGAAAGGAGGAGATCCAGTTGAGGGCTTTGTCTTGGATGCCGGCTTCGTGTAGACGGGTTAGTAGGGTGCGGTGGCAGACTGTATCGAAGGTGGCTGATAGGTCTAAGAGGATCAGGGCTGAGGTTTTGCCGTTGTCCATTTGTAGACTGATGTCATCTGTGGCGGCGAGGAGAGCAGTCTCTGTGCTGTGGTTTCGTCTGAACCCGGATTGGGAGGGGTCTAGGATGGAGTTGTCTTCAAGGTAGTGGGCGAGCTGTGTGTTGACGATCTTCTCGATGACTTTCGCTGGGAAAGGGAGGAGGGAGATTGGTCGGAAATTTTTGAGATCGTTGAGGTCAGCCTTAGGTTTCTTGAGGAGAGGTTGGATTTCTGCGTGCTTCCAGCTGTCCGGGAAGGTAGCGGTGTTGAAGGAAAGGTTGATGATCTTGCGGAGTATGGGGGCTTGTGATGCAGAGTCCTGAGTCAGGGATGCATATTACAGTTGGGGCGATGCGTTGATTCTGCAATGCTTCGATGCAGAGTCTAGCGTCATCATTGGGGCTGCTGTTGATGGGATATGCGAAGGCCTGCGCCTAGTATGTGTTATGCAGTGTTGGTTCTGAAGGCAATGTGGCCAGCAGTGAGAGTCTTTGCGATGGGTCCAATCCACACAGTAGCATAGATGTGTTGGTCCTTCTCTGGGTTGCGCTGCACAGCAGAGGAGATGCGTCCATTCAGCTTGATCCACAGAGACTGGCAAAGCACCTTAAACCCACTTCCAAGGATCCAGGACTGGGGTGGTCCCATGTGGGAGGGTAGACTCATTGATGGCAGAGTCCAGGTGCAGATGAAAGGTTGCTGGAAGCCAGTTATATCCCTGAGATTTCATATTATGAGACCAACCAGTTAGTCTAGTTAGTCCTTGTAGTCACTCTGGGTTTGCAAGATACGCGGCCAGACCTTCTCACCCAGAGAGGAGGCACCAGGTCACCTCAGAAAAGCAGGAGTCCAGCAGAATGGCAGTCTTTCAGCAGCAAAGCAGTCCTCCTTCCTGGCAGAGTAACCACAGTGCCAGAAGTGTACTGAAGAGTTGGTGTCTGAGGTCCTTCTTTTATACATATTTGTGCCTTTGAAGTGGAGAGAAGCATCTAGAAGCATGCTTTTGAAGTGCCCATATGTACTGCCATCCCTTCCTTGGCTCCTAACTACAGGGGGTATACAGACCTTTTGTGGAGACAGGACACAGCCTATTTAGGAATAAGTGAGTCTTGGCTCAGCTCCTCACTCCCATTCTGACAGAGATGGCCCCTCCAGTCACACCTAAGCTCCCATTGTGTGTGGATGTCTAGGAGGAAAACACAAAGCCCAATTGTCCACAACAACCAGTCATGTGATTAGAGGCAGGCTGCAGGCATCACATGGCTAAGGCAATAAAATGACAACTTTCCAAAAGTAGCATTTTCAGAATTGTAATTTAAAATCCAAAGTCACTTTAAAATAGGATTCTAGATTAGGATTCCAGAGGCACCAAGCACGAATCAATTATATTTTCCCATTTGGAAATTATACTTATAAATTTTAATAATACAACTCCAATGTCATCCTATGAGAGAGACAACCCTTGCAGTAGTGAAAACACATTCAAGAGTGTTCCCCTACCAGGACATGTAAAACCTAAAAGTACAAATCCAGCTTTTTAAATGCATTGCACCTTGTCCTAAAGGCTGTCCAGGGCCTACAATAGGGTTCACTTGAATGTATTTAAAAGGAAGGTTTGGGCCTGGCAAGAGGTTCATTTAGCCAGTTCAAAATAGCAGTTTAAACTGCACACACTGCACACAAAATGACAGGCCTGAGACATGTTTAAAGTGCTACTTAAGTTGGTGGTCCAATCATTGCTGCAGATCCACTACTAGCATTTAATTTTCAGGCCCTGTGCACATGTAGTGCCATCTTACTAGGGACATATAAGTACATTAATTATGCCAGTTGGGCATAAGCCAATGTTATCATGTTCAGAGAAGAGAGCACACATGCTGGTTAGCAGTGGTAATATGTACAGAGTCCTAAGGCCAACAAAAACAAATTCAGCAAATATGGAGCAGCGAAGGTAAAAAGTTTGGGGATGACCATGCAGGAAGGGCCAAGTCCAACAATGCTCATTGGTCGAAATCACTGGGATGGTGGCTTGCAAGAGCAAGCAGGCCACAATGTCTGTGACGAATTTAACTAAAGATGTTTAAGCTTTTTGTATTAAAAGCAGACACATTTCAGCAAAGGCTTTTGTTTTCAAGAAAAAAAGCCCAAAACCAGAAGCCTTTTCCTGAAAGCAAAAAATAACAATGGCTCTGGAGTTTTTCCACTGCACACTGGCAGATTCTTTTGACTGCCCTACCTAGGACCACCATGCCCTCACATGGTAGACATAGGAAGTAAAATCTAGTGACATCACCAACTTTTATTAAAAACATACTTGAAGCCCTCATTTGTTAGTCTCCTGTCCCATCTCATAGGCAACGTATTTATTAAAGATTTTAAACCATATCATTACTGGAGAGCTTCAGCATATCTGAAAAGACTTGCCATCCCAAGAGGTGATGGGCTATACATTCAGCAAGGTCTTTACAAAGTAGAAATGAATTCCATTTTTCTCTCAAATATGATAGAGATACCATAGTATGATCTGATTCAGATTCGTTTGTAGTCACATGTGAAGAGGTTCTCTATAATTGTAATGCTTTTCTAAAAGCTGACATAGGGCTTCTCTCTAATTTCGAGACAAACCAGATATGGCTCACCTTCAGAACTGGTCCTTTTTATACTAAAAAACACAGCGGAAATCTCATAGCATAAAATAAATTCAATGTTTAATATATCAGCCATTCACACTGCAGGAATATGCAAAACCACTGAACTAAAATAAATAATAATTAAAATGTCAGAAAATGTGACAGTACAAATCAAACTGCGCACAAACAGTGACAAACCCAAACAATAGATAGGCCAACTAAAAGACGGAAAAGAAAGACCTTGAAGAGTTACATTTGGAAGTAAAGCTTCCTCCAGCGTTCTTTAAGAGCACGTATCAACACACAGTATGTAATTAGTGCCCATTTTTCTTTGTGCACAAGAAAACATGGAGTTGGGATTAATGGGAAAAATCTTTTACCACATAGTCTTTCCCCCATGCATGACTTAACCACTGATGGTAAGTATAGGTGAGGTGAGTATTTTATAGGTGAGGGTATTTTTTGTAATAATTTTAGGGTTTAGGGGAGGATAGTAGTAAAAGGAGGTAGTGGTCATTTTTAGTGCTTTAGGTGGAAAGTGGTAAAGAGAGGTAATATTAACTTTAGGATTTAGGGGTGGGTAGTGGTAAAGGGAGGAACATTTAATTTTAGGGTTCAGCAAAGGGTAGAAAAGGGAGGAAAGGTTAATTTTAAAGTTTTAGGGGATGGTTAGTAGTAAAAGGAGGTTACGTGTAAAGGGGGAAATTGGGGGTTTCCCTACCAGAAAAAAGATAGATAGATAGATAGATAGATAGATAGATAGATAGATAGATAGATAGATAGATAAATAGAGGGATAGATAGTGCATGGAAAAGGTATGAGTTGTAATGTCATACATTTGGCTTAATTTGGGCCTAGTTTGGCCATCCACAAAAAAATCATGTTCTAGAGACAATGAAATCGTTCTAAGTACAAAATGTGCATTGTTTACTAATTAAAATGATCTCTCACAATACAATAAGGTTTTGTTCAAGATGATAGCCAAGGTATGGCTTTATAAACGTTTAGCACATAGACCACTAGATGCAGTCCAACTGTATCAGCCTCATGTAATCCAAGATTATTATTTTTTGTGATTAAGTGCAAAACAAAACCGTCTATCTTTAAGTGTGTAATGCTAGGATTGTTACATTAAGACCAATAGGCTGAGAGTCAATACCGATCAATGCAAGAATAGACTGCTTAAACTTTATTTAATTCTTACTGTACTTACCTTGGAGAAGGAATACATGTTTATCAAATAACACTCCCAGTGTCTTCACTTTTGGCCAGGACTAAGGCGTCCCCAGGAAGAGGCAGATAAGGAGAAGGATTCGATTCACTCCATTGTCGTGTCCCAGTTTTAGTTATCTACAAATTATATTCGTTCAGGTTTTTCACTAGGTGGAAAACCGGCACGAAAAGCACATGGAAACTTGTGCATTCATGCAATTAAATGTTTACTCTTCTCTAAGTTGAAAACCTTTTAACCGTGGAGAAACCACTTTATCCCATGACTCTAATAATCAAGGGAATTATCCTTGCCATCCTGGAAACATGCTGTATCCTACTTTTTACAGGAGTCTATTTTCATGCACTGCCCAGGTGAAATCTACCGGCATGCCAACATGTGCGTTGTCTTTTCTTCATTTACTTCCGCATGATTATCCACCCTAAAAGCCTTATATCCCTTTCCTAAATATTTGAATGTGCGCAACAAGCAAAACTGATCCATAATGCATTCTTAATTCCAAGAAGTGAAAAAAACAATGATTCTTACAATAGTTTTCTGGCACACATACCACATAAGTGTAATGTAAATGCACGAAAAAATGTTGTTAATCGAGCTGGGTATGCGCAACTAAACAAAGAGTCATGTAGAGAGTCGAAGGAAAAAAAATAGTTTATATTTATGAACGCCGATAATTTAAACGTTTTTTTTAATGTGACAGGGATCTTTTTTAGCTACAGTAAACTGTTAATATTGCATACGCAGTTACACTGTAAATCTTCTAATTACGTTATTTTTGTCCTTCTTACATTTGCCTAAAGTGACCCCATCCTTTCCTAAAAAAAACAAAAAAAGTATCTAGAAAATTGTTTACTGCAATGTAGCCTTAGGTTTTAAGTTCAGTTTGATTAAACATATTGGGGGTTATTACAACTTTGGAGGAGGTGTTAATCCATCCCAAAAGTGTAAAGTGACGGATATACCACCAGCCGTATTACGAGTCCATTATATCCTATGGAACTCGTCACTTTAGGTGTTTTGGGTGCAGGTGCAGGTACAGGAGGCTGTTGTGAGGTGGATGGATTTTGGGTGTGTGGTTGCTGGCGTTTGTGTACTTTGGGAGGGGGTGTCACAGACACACTGGGAGAGGACACAGGGGACGTGTAAATGGCAGTGGAGGTGGTGAGTGCAGGTGAGCGGCTTGTAGTGCTGGGTGTCCTGGTGCGATTCCTGGTGCCTGTAGATGTGGTGCATGCAGGTGTGTGTGTAGACGAGACTGGGAGGGAGGAGGGAGAAGAGGAGGAGGAGGACACAGTGGAGGCAGTGGATGTTGCTGTGTCTGTATGTATGTGGGTGAGGCTTGCGGGAGTGCCTGTGGGTTGTGTGGTGCCTATGTTTGCTTGAGCTACTTGTGTGTGCTGACTTGTGTGCATGCTGGTCTGTAGGTGTGCTTGGGGTGGGCTGGGGTACAGGGGATTGGGTCTGGGTGGAGGAGGTTGGAGGGGGGAGGCTAGACACAGGGACAATGGCTACCATCAGTGATGAGGCCAGAGATTGCAGGGTTCGCTGAAGGACAGCCTGACCAGAATGAATGCCCTCCAGGAATGCATTACCGTGTTGCAACTCTCTTTCTACACCCTGGATGGCATTCACAATGGCAGACTGCCCAACAGTGAGTGACCTGAGGAGGTCAATGGCCTCCTCACTGAGGGCAGCAGGGGTGACTGGGGCAGGGCCTGAGGTGCCTGGGGCGAAGGTGATGCCCACCCTCCTGGGTGAGCGGGCACGGGGCGAACGCTGAGGGGCTGCTGGGAGGGTGGTGCTGGTAGGGGAGGTGGCGGCTATACCTGTAGAAGTGGGGCGCACAGATGGTGCCGCCACCACAAGGGAGCCCCCATCGGCGGACCAGTCCGTGTCGCTGGTTGGTGATCCGGTGGCTGACGTGAAGCTCCCCTCGCCCTCCGTCCCACTGGTGCATTCTGAGTCCGTGGTGTGGCCCTCCATGGCCATGTGGGATGCAGCTCCCTCGTGCTCCGATGCCACTGTACCTCCGCCTAATGATGCTGATGCACAAAAGAACAGGGAGAGCACAAAAAGGGTGGGGAAGACAAAAGAAGAACAGGTTGAGTGCATGGCATACCGCTACCGTTGGCGGACAAGACAGACACAGCAGCCCCCTGCATTACGCCGTGCTCCTGGCCTCTGCATATGCAATTCCTGGGATATGGCCTACATCGCTATGGTGGACATCTGCACACATGGATGCCACAGGGGCATGACTAGGTGTACTTGGCACTGTACTGAGGTGGGGTAGAGTGCCACATGGGCTGCATTACAGAGGGGCCTAGTCTACGCATTTCTGGATGGCCTAGGTACACCCACAGCCCTCCTCCCCCACCCAGACCCCTCTACTGTGCAAAAAGTCAGCAGAATGAGGTTGTACTCACCCCCTTGTGTCTGCTGTGATGTCCTCAAGCGCCCATCCAACTCCGGGTAGGCCACCGCCAGATTCCGGAATATCAGGGGGGTCATAGTGCGACGGGCACCCCTCCCACGTTGGGAGGCCATCCCCAGCTGAGCCTCCGCCGTCTTCTTGCTGCAGCGGCGAATGTCCTCCCATCTTTTACGGCAGTGGGTGCCCCGTCTCTGGTGGGCCCCCAGGGTCCGAACGTCCTTGGCGATGGCACGCCAAATGTCCCTCTTCTGGTGGGCACCTACATGACATGCACAAAGGAAGAAGAGAAGTCATTACCAACTGCACCGTCGATGTGAGTGGCCCCCTCCCTACTCTAGCCATGTGGCCCATTCATTGACATGCATTAATGTTCCCTGAACTCTGCCCCCTTCCCTCTTCCATCCAGCCCTCTCCACCCAGGCCTAGCCCATACAACGTGCTCCCCGTGTACTAACCTGTTGGTCTGGAGGACCGTAGAGTAGCGTGTACTGGGGGAGGACCCCGTCTACCAGTTTCTCCAACTCCTGAGCAGTGAAGGCAGGGGCCCTTTCCTCAGACGCAGCAGCCATCGTCGCTTCCAGACCGAGGTCACAGCAACACTTGCAGTGTAGGTCCTCTCCTGTCGAAGGTCAGGTATCTAGTGATTGAACAGATATAAAATGGCGGTGACGTCTGCGGCGGTGCGTATCATCACCGCCGGCACACCTGTTCATTGGCTCCTGGGACCTATAGGGTCCTATGTGAACCAATGCAGCATTGTGCCGCGGTCTACTACCGCCTACCGCGACGGTGTGCAACGCCAGCGCAGTTACCCCACAATCCCATTGTCCCAGTGTAGAGGTCAGGCAGCCGCCATTTCAGGGGCCCACTTGGCTTCATTTAATTCTGCGTCACACATAGCTAGGCCTACACTCAGCACACATACAGGAAGGGTTTTGTGTGTGGTGTCGTGTTCTGTGTAACTGTGGGTACATACCTGGATGAAAATTGACTTTATCGTCGCTCTTGTCCTTCGTAGGCGCCGTCAGCTGGGACATGTGAGAAGATGGCGGAATCCTCCGGTGTACCGACCGCTGGTGGACCTGTTGACAATGGAAGAGCGACATGTCATCGTCACCTACAGGTTTGACCGTGCCACAATCCAGGAACTATGTACCCAGTTGGAGCCAGACCTGATGTCAGCTATCCGCCATCCCACAGGAATCCCCCCTGATGTGCAGGTGCTGTCAGTGCTCCATTTCCTTGCAAGTGGCTCTTTTCAGACAACAGTGGCCATGGCATCAGGGATGTCCCAGCCTATGTTTTCCAACGTCTTGTCCAGAGTGTTGTCTGCCCTGCTGAAACACGTAAGGAGATACATCATTTTCCCTAGGTGGAGGATTTGCCTACAGTTAAAGGTGACTTCTATGCCCTTGGACATATCCCCAACGTCATAGGTGCCATTGATGGGACCCATGTAGCTCTGGTTCCCCCCCCCCAGAGGAGTGAACAGGAGTACAGAAACAGGAAGAGTTATTATTCTATGAATGTACAGATGGTCTGTTTGGCAGACCAGTACATCTCCCAGGTTAATGCTATGTTCCCTGGCTCTGTGCATGACGCCTACATCCTGTGGAATAGCAACATCCCTGATATGATGGGTCAACTCCAGATGCACCGTGTATGGCTATTAGGGGACTCTGGTTACCCCAACCTTTCCTGGCTACTGACCCCAGTGAGGAATCCCAGGACCAGGGCAGAGAAACGCTACAATGAGGCCCATGGGCGGACTAGGAGGGTGATCGAACGCACCTTCGGCCTCCTGAAGGCTAGGTTCAGGTGCCTCCATATGACAGGTGGTTCCCTATTCTACTCACCGAAGAAGGTGTGCCAGATCATCATCGTCTGCTCGATGCTTCATAATTTGGCTTTACGACGCCAGGTACCTTTTCTGCAGGAGGATGGTCCAGATGACGGTGTGGCGCCAGCTGTGGAGCCTGTGGACAGTGATGAGGAGGAAGCTGAGGAAGAAGACAACGACAACAGGGAGTCAGTCATACAGCAATATTTCCAGTGACACACAGGTGAGAACATTTTCAGATTTTACATTACTTTCACTGTCACATGTCTTCCTCTATCCTGTGTGTAATTACTTGTGATTATTTAGTAATTGAGTTGTTTCTTTCCATTACGGTTTCACAGGCGTGGTTACCAACGTGTGTCATCTACTTGCATCCTTCAAGGGCTTTTGATGTGTGACATTGGTATGTTGCTTTTACATCTCACAACGCATTTTCACACTGTCATTGATATTACATTTTAACAAATCATAGACTGACTCCAGATTGTTTTGTGTTTCAAGGATGTTTATTGCAGTTCTCAGAATTGGGAGGGGGTTGTTAAATGGTGATGGGTGATGGCGGAGGAATGTCCATGTCAGAGTCCAGTCTATTAGTCTCACAGGTGCACTGCCCATCTGGGCATAGGAAGAGGAGCTGGGGCAGTTCAAGTATGGACAGGGTAACAAAGTGGGGCAGTGGGGGACAATCAGGGTGGTCTCATTTCCTGGCAGGGGTCTTGCCATCTTGCTCTGTCCTGTTCCTGGATCTCAGGGACCGCTTGTGTGGTGGTTGTCCGTCTGCAGGGGGTGGGGTGCTGGTGTGGTGGTCCTGTGGCGGGGCGTCCTGTCCACTAGCGCCGGCGAAGGTGGTGGGCAGTTCATCGTCCATGCTAGTGTCAGGGGCCCTTTGGAGTGCCACGGTGTCCCTCAGGGTCTGCTGTATGTCCTTCAGCACCCCTACGATGGTGCCCAGGGCGGAGCTGATGGTCCTGAGCTCCTCCCTGAACCCCAAATACTGGTCCTCCTGCAGGTGCTGGGTCTCCTGAAACTTGACCAGGACCGTGGCCATCGTCTCCTGGGAGTGATGGTATGCTCCCATGATGGAGGTGAGGGCCTCGTGGAGAGTGGGTTCCCTTGGCCTGTCCACCCCCTGTCGCACAGCAGCCCTCCCAGTTTCCCTGTGTTCCTGTACCTCCGTCCCCTGGACCGTGTGCACACTACCACTGCCCCCAGGTCCCTGTTGTTGTTGGGGTGGTGGGTTAGGCTGGGTTCCCTGTAGTGGTGGACACACCGCTGATTGACCTGTCCTGGGTAGGGAGGTTGGGGCCCGCTGGGTGGATGCTGTGCTGGTGTTACCAGAGGGTGGAAGGTCAGTGTTGGGCTGTGCCTGTGCGAGGGGAACCGACTGTCCTGAGGCCCACGATGGTCCGGGCTGGTCATCAGGCTCCAGTAGGGCAGAGCTGCTATCGTCACTGTGGGCCTCTTCTGGGGGTGGAGTGGTGTTGTCTGGACGCTCTGGTGTGGTGACGGTCCTTCGTGCTCCTGCAGGGGCATAAGAGCATGATTATTGCATGTGTGTGTGTCATGTTGCGCAATGGGTGGGTGACCGTGTACCCCAGTGCTAGCATTCCTGTGTGGGGGCTTGTGTGATGATGGTTAGGGGGTTGTTCTGGGTATATGCAGTGGGCATGCTTAGGTGATAGGTGTCCATGCTTCGTTGTGTCATGCAGGGCTTGGTGTTGGGATGTGTAGTTTGTGTTATTAGTACATTAGTGAGGATTTGGGGTGATAGGGGAGGGTGTGAAGGTGGGGTTGTGTGATAGCATGCAGGTAGGGTGGGGGATATGTTAGTTAAGATTTGACTTACCAGTGTCCCATCCTCCACCGACTCCTCCGAGGCCCTCTAGATGCATGATGGTCAAGACTTGCTCCTCCCATGTTGTTAGTTGTGGGGGAGGAGGTGGGGGTCCGCCGCCAGTCCGCTGAACCGCGATGTTGTGCCTGGAGACCGTTGAACGCACCTTCCCCCGTAGGTCGTTCCACCTCTTCCTGATGTCCTCCCTATTTCTTGGGTGCTGTCCCACAGCGTTGACCCTGTCCACTATTCTTCGCCATAGCTCCATCTTCCTGGCTATTGATGTGTGCTGTACCTGTGAGCCAAATAGCTGTGGCTCTACCCGGACAAGTTCCTCCACCATGACCCGGAGCTCCTCCTCGGAAAAGCGGGGGTGTCTTTGGCGTGCCATGGAGTGGTGTGTGTGATGTGTGGTGTTTTGTGCGTGGATGTTGTGTTGGTAATGGTGTTGTGTGCCTCTGCGTGGTGGGATTGTCTGATCTGTGCTGTGTCTCTGGCCTTCATGATAGATTTTTGGTCGTAGGGGTTTGTGGGTGATGTGGGTGTGTGTTTTATATCGCGTTGGGTGTGTGGGAGTGTTGTTTGTATGTGTGTCAGGTGTGTGTATTTGGAATTGTCCAATGTGGCGGTGTTTTGGAGATGTGTGTGTATTTTGAGCGCAGCGGTGTGTACTGCCAATGGAATACCACGGTTGAAAGACCGCCGCGTGGATTCGTGGGTCGTAATAGCATGGGCGTGTTTCTGTTGGCGTGGAGGTGGAGGTTTTGTTTTCGCCAGTTTATCACTGACCTTTGGTGTGGCAGACTTGTGTGGGTGTCTGAATTTCGGCGGTTTCCGAGATGTGTGTCATAATAGCTGTGGCGGAATTCCACGGCCGCGGCGGTGTATTGGCGGTCTTCTGCACGGCGGTAAGCGCCTTTTACCGCCAATGTTGTAATGACCCCCATTATCTTAGAACAAGTGTGCATGGGACACCTCCTTCCTTCTATTCCTTCTGTTCCTTCTGTTCCATTTGTTTATGTGTTTAGATACTTTCCACGACTCTTCTATAATTGCTTTTTACACTCATAGCACTGGCAATAAAAACTTTTAGTCCTGAATCACAATGGGGAGGGAATACCATTCTGGGAAGAAACTGCTCGACATGTACAATAACTTGAGCAAGTTGTTTCCTATTATCAAGTACTGAGGTTGCACTCAGGTGCAAATTAAGCACCTGCTAATTTTCTATTCAATGTTTGCATATTTAGTCAGTCAATAACTCAAAAACATTCATCTGCACAGATGAATGAAAACCTTTAGCTTTGGGTGAACACTATAGAACAGCTTAATGACTCGGCTATGCTTGCACACTATGTACAATTGCGTCTCGCACACAGTAACAACACACACAGAAAATTAAGCATGTTAAAAAGCTCCCATTGGTCAATGTATTCGCAAATGAAAGAGCAGGATATTAAATTACAAAGGAAATGGTTAAAATGTGTTTGTTCTGATTTCGTCAAAATTGATTACAGTAACTAACATACAGTATATAAAAGCTGGAGACAATATTGAACATGTACGTATGATGCAGTGTCAGGCATCTTGTATTGGGAAGTTGTGAGTACAAACATATGTATTCCAAATACACACATGTTAAAGTTCTTTTCTATAATGAGAGCTAGTTATATTAAGCAAAATCACCTTGAGCACCTAACACAAATTATCAGTGTTACAATAGTGCAGCGGTGTAAGGAAACTTGAAGGGGCCACCATGCAAATTACACGGTGTGGCCCCCCTCTCAGACTCCGTCAGGAACTCTCAGACCAGGGTACTCGGTTGAGGGACCCCCTGGAGCTCGGGTTCCACCCCCCACACTGTGAGGGATGCAGGGACCAATGTTATGCCACTGCAATAGTGACCACTTCAGACAAGATTCCATTAGTGGCCACTGGATTCAGGAGTACCAGCAGTGACCACCCTTATACATCAGGAGAGGTCACCAGCAATACTGTTAAAAAAAGCTTTAAACTTTGAACACCTTTACATGTCATAGCAGTCATGTATGCAATATACCCTGGTACCTAAGAAAGAACACCAGTAATAAGATACCCCAGCACAGCATGAATTACTATTTCAATGTCAGTCTTAAATGCACTTGTTTTTGCAAACATCAGCTTATCAGTTCTGAAAATACAAACATTTTATTTTCAAATGCATTTTGTGAAATTTTGGAAACATACCCCAGTAACCAAAATAAAGCTTTTCATTTACTCGGATGGGCTACACATAAGGGAGCTACTCAGAGGTATCAGGAGAGCTACCAGTTCCTGCCAAGCTAGCCTAGATGCTACAGAATTCTACAAAAACTGTCACCTTCAAATTCAGCATGATATTTGAATTGGTTACTGGGAAGGACTTTTCTGCAATTCCATTTCGCATTCATTTAGAACATGACTTTCAAATCCTTTTACCTCTTTTGCTACCTAGGATTTAAGTGGAACACTCTGCACATAGTCACCCATCATTTTATAGATTGCAGTTTGTCAATGTTCACCCTAAACTTACTGTCCATTGACCCCATTGTTTATGACTCCATTTGTGAGCCTCATAAGATCAGAAAATGCCATTGGAAAGAAATTGTGTTATTGAAGGAAACATCATGCAGGTCTTCTGGTATTGTGTTTGTAAATGTGCATTGCGCCCCTATTTGTCAAACATATTTCACATAAAAGGTGCCTAGCTCCAAGAAACAGCAGATCATGTTACAGAGAATATTTTATAGCAGCAATATACCTCACGCTTGAGGTATGGCACATAGAATATTATTATGTACTTGCTGAAACAGTTGAACCAGGTATAAAGGAACTAGAATGTAACAAGTGTGGATCTGAATGTAATTGAGACTGCACTCAAAAGTACATTTACTTTTTACACCACACATTTATTTTACTTTACATATATTTGCATTATAGTCACAGTGAGAAAAAGTGATATACCGAGATCCACAATATTTGACATCCCCCTTGTATGGACCATATGCAGCTAGGTAGTAGACTAAAACTCTATTCTTAACCCACCATAAGACAATTCCAGAACCCATCTCTACTGCTGTCATTAATGGTCAAGTTGCTAAATTTAAACCACCGGGCTGTTCTCCACACCAACATATACTAGTTCTTAACTTATGGATGGACTCAGAGTAAGTTTAAATAAGGCACTGGTCATATAAATGAGGGTAAATATAATGATGTATCTCAGGTAGAGGCCACCTAGTTGAAAGACAAACGTCTGTACACAAGAGGACAAGAGCAAAAACCAAATCCCAATTGCTTATAGAAGTCTAGAAAGTAGAGAAATCCATAAACGATATTCTGTCTAACGCCAATTTTCTGTAAATTTCTTTCTGAGGAGCTCAGGCTTAATTCTAACCTGCCCTCATTCCGGAGAAACCTGAAAATCAATCTATTCATCCTATCTTGAAGATCAATTTTACCACTGGAACCTCATGACTTGCATTAAACCCCTCTAACAATGTTTTCATTATTATTCTTCTATAGCCTATATATTTTCCAATATATTTCTTGTTGCATGTTGCCAAGTCCGCACAATACAAATATATGAAAAACACAAACAAATAAAACTCAATGCAAACACTGAGTGAAATACTCAAGCATGCCAGAAATTACATCCACAGCAAAATCTAACTGTAAACTTCCACTGTCATCATATGTATGTCTTAACATTATTTTGTCTAACTGGGCTATTCCAGAAACTAAAACTTTTGATCTTGAAGCAATAATAATAGATGTTCAAACAATATATTCCAGTGCTTCTACTGTAATTCGATCTATAAAAGCATTATTGACACTATTAAGTCATGAAAGTTGCAAAGAACTCAATTGGAAGGAACATAGCCATATTTAGAAGTATAGATCATGCCTTCTCAACAAAGAATAAACTACACCGGCTCTGGTTAACAATCATAGTTGGACTGGCCATTCTGCTAAGCTGGCAAACCACTAAGATGCGTGTGGTCCTAAAGTTGTCACACAAGAGCAAAGCAATCACTACAACAATGCAGAGCTGCAGGGTTTTATAAGTACAGGGTTTTATAAGTATTGGCTTTTATGCCCTGTTTGCCGACACATTTGTACAGAGTAAAAGTGACTACATTGTTGCCTCATGTTTGTCCAGGGAACCTATCAGAACCTGCTGAAATTTAGTGGTGATTTAGCTACTAAACATCTACTAGATCACTGTGAGTCTGCCCTATGGGAGATCTGTAGAGCTGGCTTTTGTGCCTGGTACGTCTTGATCTGCGGTGTGCCTGGGATTGGGAGTGAAAAATCATCTGTCTATTTGTAAGAAGTTAATTGGGAGAAGATTACGTAGCACAGAAAGAAAGGAAGGGAACAGAAGAGGTGCTGAGGTGTATGTGGATCCGCTAGTATAGCCATGCTTTCCCCTTC
Organism: Pleurodeles waltl; assembly: GCF_031143425.1. Lineage (NCBI taxonomy): Eukaryota > Metazoa > Chordata > Amphibia > Caudata > Salamandridae > Pleurodeles > Pleurodeles waltl. The sequence continues at coordinate 526,813,541 of NC_090442.1, forward strand.
TACATCCAAACTAAATGGGACATGCTCGGTATGCCTGTAAATACCAGGTACCTCATTTGGAAAACAATCCATGAAATAATTCAAAGTAATTGTAAGTGCTTTGTATGTTGTTTAGGGGTATCATGAAGAGGAAGGCTAATTGTAGTCTGATGCATGGCTTGGAAGGTTAATGTGGCTGCTAGAGCCTGTGACAAAACTTTAAATGAAGTCAATAACATGATTAATGCTTGATTGGAAAATGGTGATACTAGCAATGCCATCTGCTTTTATACAGCACACCACAAACTATTAGTTGCCTTCTTTTTACCAAATTGTGTTGAACTTTGATCTCTTTCCTGCAGGTTACATATTAGAAATGCATATAAGTAAAGGCATGCAAAACACTAAACTATCACAATAACTGCTATTTGCTCTCCTGTGACCTATCCATGCACAGGTTGCAATACATGGCTGCACCCAATAACTTTTCTGATCTTTGTAGTTGTTTGGCTTTGGCTATGAGGCACTGTTTTGATTTAACTATGTAGGGATGTAGTATTTGTATAGCATGAATGTGACTAAAAGGCAGCGTTGTACTATAAACAGTCGAAGGTAATGATACAGTTAACAGTGATTTGAGAGGCAGCTGGTTTGAGGCCTATAACCATGTCATGGTGTAAGGATCTTTAAAAGGGTGTGTCTTCAACCTTTTCATGAATTGGAGCAGGATTGAGGCAGTTTGCATAAATACAGGTATGCTGTTCAAGATTTGGATTTATGGAGCAGAGGTGACTTTCAAGTATAGTTCACGAGAAGCATATTGGTGAATTTTTATACTGCGATTGGTGAGTACAGCCCCAAGGTGTTGCATGTAGAGGATGAAGATAACTTGGGGACAGTATGGAACTCCAGGTGAATCTGCAGGTAACATGGATTTTCTGGGACATTGAGATCCACTTGAGAACAAACTGATGTTGGTTGGAAAGGTAGGAGGAGAACCATTGAATTATGTTGTCAGTGAAATCTAATTTAAGACCTCAGGGTGTGAATGAGCATAGGATGGTAAGTGGAATTGAAGGAAGTTGAAAGGTCAAACAATATCAGAATCTCTTTTCCTCTGTGGTCAAGAAGAGCCATCTATGATGTTCAAGATAGCGGTATCTGTACTGCAATGGCTCATGAATGTTATTTCAGCAAAATGCCAGGATTAGAGGAAATGACACCATGTGCCCTTTGGTCCAATGATGGCATCAGAGGAAGTGGCAATGCATGATCTATGACCCTGTTGAAATCACAGGTGAAGTCACAATTCCTCCAAAACTAGTGACATTTCCAGATAAAAAAAACACACAATAAGTGCACAATGAAATAAAAAGTGCAACATTAATAAAATAAATATGTTTTTAAAATAAATTATATCCTTTGTTAGTTATGGAGCAAATATTATGTAGGCAGAAATAATTGCAGGACATTGCATATCTAATTCCAGCCATCTTATACTACATACAGACCTGATATGCCAAAGCACAGCACAAATGCTCAGTCACAGTTCAAGTACCCAGGCACAACTAGCATTTCTATTTCAAGTATCCTTAGCTACACAGATCAATTAGTCACAACCACACACACACAGACAGAAAAACATACACAGTCGATACAGGATGGGCAACATTAGTGCTAGTACCTATCCTAGTGCCTTGACTAAAGCTAGCATTTTGTGTGTGCCCTGTTTCCCACATAAAGAAGAAATTTCTCCATGCACAAATTTCAATAGGACCAGAAAGTATAACAGCACACTGCCTCAGAAACCTCAAAGTAAGTCATTTGGAGAAAGGCAACCCATCATTAACTTACAATGTCAAACTCTTATTAGCTTGACAATCCTTCTTCAATTCTAAAGGGCTAATTCCTGTTGGTCAACCCACTAAATTACACCACTAACTCACACACACAACATCACAGATCAATATTGCCTGCAACTTTCAGTCTAGAAAAATTCCTTCCTCCCTGAACATAGAAGGTCTCGGGTAGTCTGCAATTATACTTTCATGGGGATATGTGAGCTAAAATAACCATACTAACTCCACAATTACTCCAAGAGAGGAATTGTACTATGTTACCATATGTTCTACTCTAATTTTCTCAATTTTGATTTTTAAAGTCCTTTGAATGTGCGTTGATCTGTATGGTGCACCACTGCATGGCTTTTTCTGTGAAGTATAGTTCCATATTGACCATGACATGTTCATCAGACAAGGAGTTACAGGAAGTGACATATCCGTGGATGAATGAAATTTTAAAGCATTTCTAAACTTTATTTAAAAAAAAGGTAAATATCCTTGGTGAGGTTATGTGAATATAGATTTTGTTTCTGAAAAAAAAGCCTATAGTTAGGCCTAATTGTTTCCAGGTGGTGAAACTGTTATTACTAATACTTAATGTAATGGTGTTCAAGGTATGGAAGTAAGAAGCATAAAAGAAAGTAGGCTATGGTAGCATTAGTGCATTAACCCCTGTTTTATTTCTTACCAGGTCTGTTGGCAGCCATTTTTAAGGAGGTTTTGGTCAAACAATATACATCAATGTAATTACTCAAACGAACAACACATGATCATCGTTGCACCTCTGCTTGAGTCCTTCAGAAGACATCGAAAGCTGGATTTTGTTTTAACTTGGTTAGAATTATGTGGTCCAATCAATCAATATTTTGAAAAAGTGTACCAAATTTAATTTGTTGAATATCACAAACTGTCTCTGAAATCATTTGGAAATATTCAACTGTTCAAAGTAATAGTTATGATGTTTTTTGTTTTCGAAAATTAACATCAGTTTTGAAATCTATATCTTTTACACAACAAATGAATATTAATAATGGGGGAGGTATTTATTAATAAGGTATGCCACCAAGAAATATGCAGAAGTACTTCCTCAGCTTTGTGCAATTAAGGACTACCCCACCTCAGTTTGATGTGGGCTAAAATTGCAGTGATGTCCAATAGCTTGACCTTGATTTAGAAGTATAGGTGCCTGTGCAGAGACTTTTCCTCCCTCTACTAGTCCTAGTAATGTTCAGAAAGGAGGAGAAAGGAAAGAGAAGGAGAAGAAAGGAAAAAGGGATAAAGTGTGGACTAACGTCTGACCTTGTAATTGAGGAACCATGCTTAAGTTCTGGCCTCAGCTCAACATCCTGTGATTGTTGCAGATCAAGTAATCTCCTTGTGAATAAACATGTGTAACATACTCTGCTGCTCATGTAAGGCATTCAGGCCCTCACTACAACTGAGTGATTGTGTGCAAGTCTGCAAGTGAATGGGGGTGTTTGTGTGCAAGTTTGCGAGTGAGTGGGGGTGCATGTGTGCAAGTATGCAGATGAGGGGGTGCAAGTGTGCATATGCAGAGGCAGGAGTATGTTAATGTTTGTGTGAGTGGAGGGGGTGGGGGTGTGCATGAATGCAGAGGGGGTGGGGGAGTGAATTATTGTGGATGGGGTGCGTGTATGAGCTCTCTGTTTGAGAGCAATACACAAAGTGCAACTGCCAGCTACACCTAGTCATGTGACCCAGGAATAGGCTGCAGGCACCAAATAGTTAGTACAGAAAAATGTCAACTTTCTAAAAGTGGCATTTTCAGAATTGTGATTAAAAATCTGACTTTATCACTTAAGAGGTATTTTCATTACAATTCCATAAACAGCAAACTCAACTTCCCCATCTGCTCCCAACTGAAGCGTATGTCTTATTAAATGTAAGAAGAAAACTCAATGTTATCCTACGGGAGAGGTAGTCCTCTCAGTAGTGAAAAGCAAAATTAAGAGTTTTCACTGTCTATTTGAAACTTAAAAGTACATGTCCAACTTTTTAAATACACTGCACCCTGCTCCGTGGGCTGGGTAGGACCTGCCCTAAGGGTGACTTATATATATTAAAAAGAAAGGTTTGGGCCTGACAAAAAGTTTATTTAGCTAGGTTTAAATGGCAGTTAACAGAGGTGAGATGCACAGAGACCTGAGGCCAAGAAAACTTAATTGGGCAAAAAAGTGAGAGAAAAGGCAGAATGTTTGGGGATGACCTTGTAGAGAGAGCCAGGTCCACTAGTCACTTATTGTTACATAACCTTGCAGCTTCCATTTAGTGAAAATATTACACCTCTGAATTGAATTTAAAGGTACTTTATGTCTCTATGTACAAGCTGAGGGAATACTTTTGTAATTAAATATAAAGAGATTGACCTCAATCACTAATGTTTTCCTGGGGCAAATTCATTTTTTTCTCCTGAACCAAGATATATTTACTGATAGTCCCAGTTTTGTGAAAGTGGCCATTATTTATAGGGGAGTCTATTCTTATGGGATGGATTCAGAGGTTCCATTCCTGGTGGGTAATCTATAAGTGCTTATCTTTCCTTTGTATTTATTAATAATGAATTCACACATAAACCTCATATTGGACAGTCAGAACTATGAATCAGCATACCCATATCTCTGTTTTTCAATACAAAAACAATTATACAAGACTAAGAGTAGTGCATGACTAAATATTTGTGAGGGTACTTTATGTTGAATAAGTTTACAATCTCATTTCAGCTATAACCACCATAACACTTTAGAAGCATGTGTGAAAAAAACATGAGACAAGTCTTGCCTGTCCCACAGGGGTATGTAAAGTCCATAACACCTTAAATTTGGTTATTTAGTTTAAAAAAATAAAATAAATAAATATATCTTTGCATTGGGTTTCTAATGAAGAATAAAACAAAAAGAATCAAGTAGAAGCAATTCACTTTTGATACTTCTTTACAACAAAGTGATGTTATGCAATTCACAATTCTATTAATAAAGTCAAAGGGTCAAAGTTCTGGAGAGGTCATAGCACAACTTGTGAATAATCCCACAATTGGCATCATATGTTGGTGTGCTTTTTAATATGCCTATTCATTTCTATAACAGCTCCTCTATTTTTTGCACAAACGTCCATACCCATGATCTACATAGCAAGAGTGGCAGTGATTTCCTATCGCTAGTGGCGCGTTGTCTCTTTTGGCTATCACTATGTCAGTAGAGATGAAAGCACGGGTGTGACACAGAACGCGCTGGCCTTCTTTAAGGCCTAACAACAACATGCCAGGGTCCAAGCCTATAGTTCTTTCCACCACATCTTCCCAAAATGTTACTTATTTTGTGCCAATATACGGCCACTGGATGGTAGTTCCAAATCATATGGAAGTTAATGTCTGGAGAGGATTTACACCATGTCCTAGCTATCTTCCAGAGCTATGTTTGATTGTAGAAGTATTTATGTAAGTTTTTAAATTGAATAATTCAATGTACGGAGGAAATAGCCAGAGTCCTCCTTGCCATCTTAGTCACAGTCCATGCTTCATTGTCAAGTTTTCTGAGGTCCAGTTTCCATGTTTCTCTCATGTTTAGTTATGGGTCAGGTGAGTTACTCACTAATGATCTATATATTCGCAATATGCCTTTCTGACCCAGGTTGTCTATTGCAAGTTTTGCCTCCAGGTGTTTAAAGCTGGGGACTACATTCAGCTTGTCACATTAGCTTTCTAAGCTGTATTTCAACTGCGGCTATTGCTGGAACACAGTTCTGCATAGTAGGAAGTCTGTAGTCACATCATCAAAGGACTTGTTTTGATTATGGCACCAGACGTTACCAAGACTCTAGATCTCAAACAAGTTCCATTGATGGAACCCAGTCGATCTTACTGTCTGATTGAGCCATATGCATTTTTTTAAACTTTTCTAGCTTTCTGAACTGCTAAGCTCATGAAGGCCATATTCAGCAACCTTTTGCGGCAGTCGAAAACAATTCCTAGTGGACTTCTGCCACTCAGAGGCTATCCCCTTTCAGAACCATGAAACAGCACCTTTCACCACTGAACTCATCGCCTTCTATCATGGCTCTTCCGCAAGGTCCCCATATCGATTGACTGGCTCCTGCTCCAGCCTTTTCACAAGCCAACCTCTTTTGCCCATTTTATTTTACAGCATCAGCATAGAGGGTTTTCCCACTCACAGTATGCCTTGCCCTTCAACGATGGGATATCCTGTGGGAGGAGGAAATAGCCTAATTGTACAGGTCTGTACAGGCCTGAGGGTGACAAAAATTTCCATTATTTAATTCAGGGGAAGCTAGAAACAAATCAGACAGAAAGTTTCCAAATTCGCACTACTAAACCTATAATCTTGAACCAGTGGACTCTCTGGGAGAGTTGCTTATTCTGCAAGATATATTCCGAAATATTCGAAAAATACCATCAAAACCTCATGAGGGTACAGCGATAATTAGACATAGCATTGCAAATACGTACATCTTTGAAATAGCCTCATCATAAATTGCAAACTCAGGAAAATATTTGAAAAACAGGAATTTTGAAAGATAATTAAACGCTGTTGCATGAAAGAAAGTATTCTTTCTGTCATCAGATTGTGCATCTGGAATTAAACTTTTGTTTAAAAAAAGGTGCCTACTTTAATATAATGACAGTAACCAAACAACAAAGTCTATATTTTAGCACTGAGCTGTTAGTCTTTAGGGTTGAGCGCGCAAAGTGCTATGTCCCTGTTGTTATCTCTCCATGGACTTGTAACCACGCCCATCAGTATGCTGGTTCGTGGGCCTGCCTTTTAAAATGCGCTTGATTTGTTTAGTGAAAGGCATGCATACGTAATGCCTTTTACGATGTTTAGCCCTCCTCGAGCGCACCGGCCAACTACTGAAAACATACGAGGCTCCATGTTTTCCATATGGTTTCTGGACTACTTTTTCTCTTTGCTTCGTAGGTAGTGTGATCTCGATGGGCAGTAGTCATGCGCTTTGCATGATATCGATCCTGTTACATAGATAATTGCACTTTTGCCGGTGACATGGATAATTGCACTTTTGTAGGTAACATGGATAACTGCACTTTTGCTGATACATTTCACTGCAAACTAACTTCCGTTTCCTTTTGTGTGTTTGCCTCGCAGCCGTCAGCTCGCTTATGTGAAACTGTTTATATTTTTATTTTCAGTTTATGTGGCAAGAAAAGTACATTTAGGAGTTTACAACGCTAATAGCTCTAACTCGAGCAAACGCTAGGACCATTGCATTGCAAATGCTTGATTTTTGTGTTTTCACACCGTCTACCTATTTTTTTTTTATTTAGTTCTCTTGATCCGTCACAATTCATTAGTCTACATCAACAAACATGCTTATTTTACGGACCACATGGTAGCCAACTTAGATTCCGGGTGGCAAGCTGGCATTTCCAATTATTACTATTAAAAACGCATCTGCTGTAATCAGGCCAGTTTTAAAACTTTAAAAGGCATATTAATTTAACAAAATATGACAAGTTGCTCCTTGCACATGATAACCTGCTATATTTTCGTGAACGGATGGTAGAACAAGAAGTGTGAACAAGTCTTCATATTAACGAGCATTTCGTGTGCAAAATGATAAAGTCATGCAACATTTGATGCTTCACGGAGAAACACTCATTTCTATATCTCAAGATTAAGCGAATGCACCATTAATGCTAGTAGCTAGCAATGATGCGCGAGAAGGATGCTGGCGGGGTTCAGCTGGAAGAAGGCACAATGTTCAACGTCAGATTTGTACCACTGAATACAAGAAGAGACTGCAGACTTGACATTCTCTCACCTGTCATCTTCCAGCTAACGATGAAGATACTGATTAATTCAACGCCTGCAATAGAGCTAGGCATATCCTGTTTTGGTGTCCCCTCCCCTGGCTATTGTATTCTTGTGCTAAGAATTCCCTTCATTCAGAATAGCGTGAGCAAACATTTGTTTCCTTTCCTAGTTTTGCAGAATTCCGGCTATACCTGAGGGTGCCTTGTTTAATACCTTTACTCCGTCAAATCAATTAACATCTGTGCCCTCATGAAATTACCTCCACTAAAGCAATAATCATGTCAGAGATTGGGGAAAAAAACTGCCAATGTTCCATGCCGACACAAATTACTAAACATTTCAGGGAGTTTTATGTACATTTAATCAGTAAAGATTAATTAGATGACATATGGAAACCGATAACACACTGAAGAGCCATCTTCAGCTTATGTGCACATATTGCAAATTGTGGGCTTCTGAACAGTTTAATTAAAATTACAAGGAGAACCAACCAACTGTAAATATTAAGAGCTTTGGTGGTTATTGGGAGAGGGGCTTAGTACAGCAAAGTAATAGTACATTTCATCAATACAGCTTTCGGCTACTCTAAATATTAATCTATTTTTTTAAAGAAATGACGTAAGAAGTTTTATGAAAAAAAAGGTGTTTTAATTAGAAAAGACGAATGTAAAAGAAAGATACTGGAAAACAATCGGGACCTGATTTAGACCTCGGCGGAGGGGTTACTCTGTCACAACGGTGACCGATATCCTGTCCAGCAAGTTCGAAATCAGGCCCTTAATCTCAGTCCCAAACTGTAGAATAGGGGATTGCTTTTCATTTGTGAAATTACAGTTTCTGTTCCATTTATATACAACGTCCAGTAGCTTTGTGCACTCATGGTAAAGAGGTATGGTGAATTCAGAGGTGCAGATAAAAGTCCGCTACAAAACAAATGTGCACCAAAAAAGCAGCAACATAAGTTGAAACTCCAAAAAAGCCACACATGGTTGAAAAATAATCGTCCCCTATTTGAAAATCAGTGCTTTTTCCCTCGACCAACACTTTATTAGATTATTTTACCTAACCCACTGATACCTCGCAAGGTCACAAATTGTCTTCATTCATTGGTTAAAATAATTAACTTGAGAAAGTAGAATATTTACACAAGAAAAGACTGCCTATGATGACTCCTGCCACAAAAGAGTGGGTGAGGTTTCCTTATCCATAATCTCTGGATCCTCTGGGACTGACAGTCCCCATTGTGACAGTGTTTAGATGGGGAGATTGTGTGGTTGTTTGCTAGATATCCTCTCTCTCACATATCTGTGTAATATACACAATTAAATATCAGCAGAGAATGTGTATTTTTGTAAATAAGCATCTTCAGATGATTATATAGGTACCTGGATACCTGGATATGAATTACAATACATAGGAACTATGCTTTGGCCACTGCAGTACATAGACATCAAGGAGACCCAGCCACTTCCAACCATCCTCATATGTGCATTTGACCTCACTTTGAATATAGACTTTTTAGTAAGTATTTAACAAAACTTAAAATATTATAGACAACTTCTATTCTAACCTTCCCCCTCCCTTTTTGTAGCTATCACTGAGACCTCAATTTATCAAAAAGGGAGCAGCACATGCAGCTCTCCACACTTACAACAACACATTCTCTTAACCCCCACACGTCGCGATCCATGGTGGTTCAATCAGCATACAAAAATGTCTTTAATGACTACTTCTGCCTTCTACCCAATGCCTTCCCCAAAACATATTGTGATCTATGACCTTGCTCTCTTCGAGACACGGATCAAGGTACAATACTGCATCCTGCATCAATCAGATGTTTGTTTAAAATCGTGTTACAACCTTAAACTCACTCGCTGATTATTATGGCAGAGTTCAAAATATACTTGTAAAATCACAAAAGATCATTTTCAATCACCTTGTTGTGACCACTCCCTGACTCCCACTACACCTGTCTTAAAAACATTTCCTCCTCTCCAAAACACTACTCTCAGTTAACACATCCTAACTGAGCACAACCTCATCCACATGGCAATTACATGCCCCTTGCCTTCTTGCACTTTAACTAAACATAAAATTAGGACAAACCCAGCACAATGGTGAATGCCTTCTCAACAGTAACTCTGGCCATGACTTCAACAAAACTCTTCAAAACACTATGAAAGCCCGCTACAAGCCTGACAAGCCATTTGGCATGTATTAGTAGTTGTTTTTAATATACCTTTTAACATGTAGATACAACTTTTAAGTGGGCAACAGAGCACTGCATTCAACTCAAATGGGCACATTTGGAGTGGTGGGTTACTTAGAGTTTATCATATTAACTGGAGGATTGCATACACATCTCATATAAAACGTAGTATACAATGGAGGTGCCGGGTAGCATGTAAATGTTGATGGTGCAATGTTTATGTTAATGTACATAAGAATTTGCGGAGCTGGGGCAGGTGCTGTAGTATGCAATGAATTTTAGGTTACACTCTAAAATGTCATCTGACCATAATAGGAATTGTGGTTCTAAAGCACCAACATTGAGTAGTACAAACTGGATGGGATGTACTGTTATTGAATTAAGTCAAACTAGGGTACAATTAGATTATACGTATGGGGGTAGAGAATGTAAGGTAGATTGCAAGTCTTTAACAACTCCTGACTAGGTATTCAAAACTCAATATCAAATTCCATTTGTTCAATTAGCGCTCCACTCATTAATCAATAAGAGCTCAAACATTCCCAGGAGAATCATGTTCATTGTTTGCTGAACCTGTCAAAGATGAGCTGGTTAACTCCATATCCCTGAGTATCTTAAGGGCAGGTGTACTATAGTGTGGACAAAGGAAAACGCTACACTTGGCCAAAAAAAATAGATATGTTTCCTTATACTTTAGTACACACATGGAAAGTGATGATAGATTTGAAAGAACATATTATTGCTTAGAATGTTTGCAGAGAGCGTCCAACAGGGATTTATGGTTCCCTCTATCCAAATTGCAATCAGGGAAGGGAGGTAAATGCGTTCACCAAAGGGAGCATCCTCAGCAACAGAAGACAATACAAGACTAAAGGGCAAGGTGCACTAATCAGTAAATATTCTAACAAGAATTCGTTTATATTTAAAATATGTTGCATGTATAGTTGGAAGAAGAACAATTGTTTGCTGACTCTTAAAGTAAAACCTAAGATGTCAGATTGTAATTTTGTTTCTGCTGATTTTACTAAAGATTTCACAGCAGAAACGTATGGGTTGATACAGGCTACTGGGCTAGAATAAACATTCACCTTTTTGCAATAACCAGAGGGCCTGGATCATCATTCAAGATCAGAACAAAACGTTCTAGTAGGTGATGTGGCGCAGACCTCATGTTAATCCAGATGGTCTTGGAAGAGTGAGTACTTACTTGGTGAGGGCCCAGCTGCAACACTGACATAGGGGTATCTAGCAGGCTATAACAGTGCAGAACCACAACAAATAATTGTTTATGTGGAAAACAACTAATGGAATTAAGTAGAGAATAGGCTTTACTTTGTTAAGAAATCAGAAAGTAGTGGGCATAAATAATGCCATTTGGAGGTCCAATAAACACAGGAATTCCAGTGCCTTGTGCTCTGGCATTCCCAGTAAGGACAGAAACATGATCGTTTTGGCTGAGGTTTGCAATAATAATTGCATGGAACATAATTAAACACTTCCGGAGGAAAGGGAGAGTCCCGTAGGGTCTCCGTGAACAGGTCAAATGGCGGCAGAGAGGGGCAAAGAAATAAACAAGGATTGGAATAAAAGTAAATGAGGCACAGAACACTTCCATTTGAAACATTCAAAAAGGAAAATATAACATGTACATCACTATTTAAAGTGAAATACGTTCAATTAATGAAAATAGTACTAAAACACTGTCAGATGCCTAAATGAGTATACTACACTTGAAGAACCGACTAGGAACATTGAGGTTTAACACATTTACAAAAACCCACACAAGACAGCCCAGCACGTGAGATCTCAGAAGCAGCAATCACTGTGTAGAAATTACACTGCACACTTAAAAGTCGGGTGGGATGAGGAATCAGAGCACCAGAGGGATCCTCTGTCATTGTGGCATCGTTTTGCAGACACAAACAGAAATAAAACTGAACAACCCAACAGGTATTTCGTTTATCCTACTCCCATTTTATGAACTTGGGAAAGGCGGGAAACTGAGATGACAAACCAGAATTATTTCTGATAACTTTCAGATTATGCAACAATGCTTAACAATTTAACAAATGATGGATTAGTAACTGACTTATCACGCTATCATATAGAGTACAAATTATTATTAAAATATATCTTAACAGAAAATGTTATGCTCTCATTTTACTGGTCCTGCATGACGCATTTATAGGCGTATTAAGGCTTTAAAAAGTTGTTGATGGTCAAGTATTGTACAATATCTCATTCAATGCCATACAACAAATTCTCTGTGCAGTTTAGGTGACATTTCCAAAGTTCATCATTGTATAGCAGTGATAAAGTCGAAATTGTGCTGATATACAGAAGTAAATAATTCGGATCACTACTGATTATCTAGCACAAACAAAGCAGTTTATGTAATTGCATGTACACCTAGCGCCTAACAAAACAAGAGCTGAGAGAAAGGCTGCCAGACTTCTAAACAGCTTGACGCTGCACAGGAACGTTTTTTAATTTAGATTTCGGATACGAAGTTGGATTATATGACTAGCTCCAAAGGGATTTTATTTACTCAAGGTTAATCTCAATTCCCACGATAGATAAAGAATCCAAAGGTAGGTGGCGAATAAAATTAAGAGTCTCAAATATTTAAAAAATTCTTACTTTCCAAAATCAATCAGGCTGGGTGATGAAGACAGGCCTTGGGCAAGAGGAGAACGATCTAAGGTAACTCAGCAATGCACATGGTGAAGAGCCAAAGCCTGGACTATGGTCTGAAAGAGGGTGATTAGACGAAGGCCCTTGAAGCTACTCAACAGGTTAAGCTAAACTGTTTTTTTGGTTCACTTGGATGAAAAGGTGAACGGTAACGGTGATAGAGTATGGCTTAGCAAACCCCAGAGGAGAAGTGACAATAACTTATCGTCCATTGCCTTTGGCACCATGCTTGCTCTTTCCAGATTGTCTATGCTTAGTCTCTCTGTACCTTGTTTCTTCTTTAAAAAATAAATAACTCAATGAAATACTTGCTACAACAGTCTTCCCTCCCCTCGTAACTGCTCTACATGTGATAAGCAAAATTAGGCAAGCCATGGAGGTACTGGCGATTTCCACTAATGCATGCCTAATTGAATACATGTGGCTAGTTGTTGGGTCTTTATCTTGACTGCATGTAAACATAGGCTATATCTACGCAGTGCATGCCTACTTATGCCGATCGAACGAAGACCAAGCAACAAGACTCCAAAAACTACATCAAATGGTATAATACACCTATAAATGGGCCTTTAATAGTTTTTCAAGAATTCTATACCACAAAATGTCTGAGATGATGGCCCTAAGACAAATAGTGAGTCTAAATTGTGCAGGATAGAAGAAAGCACGTCAACATCTGTCTAGTGGTGATTGTATTAAAACCTTCATAGCAGAGTGACACCTTTGTGCTTACTTTCAAATACAATGGAAATAGCTCTGTTATGTTTAGAAAAAAGCGCTAAGATCCATTCACTGATTGACAATTTCTCCTCTTGTCAGATTATCCTTCATGTGTTCACTCTACTTAGTCTTTAATGTGCTGGATGTTTTTTCTCTGCCTGAAGACCATTGAAGAGGAGAAAGGTGTAGAACCCTCCTCCAAGGCTTACCCTCAGATTCAGGATACATATGTTTTTCACCTACCAGTGATGCAAGATTCTTGAGTTCCTATCTTATCTTTTATGGTTATAGCTAATCTTTTCTCTTATCTCAGTTGCATTGAAAGAGGGCAACCACTGCAATAACAGAATGGTAGTTATGGTTCTTTATTAATAATCAATGTTAAATTAAATAGGAGAAGGGCTCTTAAAAAAACACAGCAGTTCTCAAACACTATTAGAATAGCTGAAGGACACTGAACCATTCAGAAGAGGACATGGTGACCAGTCATGTTGGCCATGGCAGCTAACCTTGACCTGAAAGAACCTAAAAGGAAATGCTGTACAAGTGACAGAAAAGTTACCAAAGGTTTCATTGTGATAATCAATTGTAATGAAGAGTTCTAAGTGCTGATAATTTAATGAATTGTCTTTTAGTTAAGGCATTATGAACTGCAAGCTGTTGCCCACATTTTCCACAGGTGTTGGTATTGTGTCACCTTCTTAGTGGCAGCAGGTTAATCATGTCTGTTTTGTCACTACTAGTTTCTCTGCCTTTTACCACATTATGAACAAGCGTCATATATGTTAACTAGATTGGCACAGACTGCTTTTCCATAAGAAGGGTAGTCTTGTTTGTTCCTGTCTAGAGACAGACTAGCACTTATGTTTTCCACCAATAAAAAGGAGGGTCTTTAGGTCTCCTGGTGATGTCGAAGCAAGCAGATCCAAATGTGTTAATATTTGATGAAAAGTATACATGCTGTAGTTCATGAAACCTTTTAACAGACCAAAGAAAAAAGTAGAAATTTACCACAGTTTCTTGCTACCTAAGCCATAACTTTGCATTGTGTGATCTCATTAGTTAATGTAATTATGATATTCATGCTTCTTTTCTTAGCTAGTATAAAGGATCATTTTCTACAACCTAAGCAATCCTTTTGGGACTAACACAGGAATAAATAGTTTTTTTTACATCTATAAAATGTATCTATCAACCCCATCTCCAGCTATTCGACAAGGTATATCTTTTAGAAAGGGCTTAACAACTGAGAGACCTCGAGGATTACACATTGTCACAAGTGCTCTAATAGTTGAAAAGAAACACAGAAACTGAAAATATTGTGACTCGCTAAAAGTGGAACAAAATGCACTTGAAGTAAGTGATGCCAGCTACACTTGTTTGCTAGTCAAACAACTTTAAACAGGAAACTGCACATTTTCTGCATGAAATCTCCAGTGGTGTATTTGAGCTTCATCAGACTTCAGTAAACTGGCATGAGGTATGCAGACACCATGCCCAATATCTTAAACCAAGGAGACAGGCACTAGCCATTCATGTGTTATAACATTGACTTCTTAGGTCAATGGACAACAAAATTATTCTAAAGCACCTTCCATTTAAAGAAACAGCTTTGTTTAAGAAGATCAGTGTTGGTGCATTGATAGGGCAGATCCCCAAGATTGGGGTGATTTGAGTCTCTACAGATGAGGATCCAACAAAAATTAAGTAAACCCATGCAGGACAACATTCAAAACACAGACTATGAAAATGTATTCACAATTAACAATCATTACAGAAAGCAAAAATTAATCAGTTCAAATCACCATCATAAGCCAAGAGGAAAAGTCTTATTACAGAGTTAGTAAGAGGACCAACATAGTCTGCCTCTGGAGAAAACAAGTATAAATGTAAAGAGTTTGCCTTCATTAAAGTGAGATGAAAATCTAGCATTGAAAAATATTCTAAGTACAGAGTTAAATAGAAAACTGTCATTTAGACTGCTCAGTTTAAGACAATTAAAGTATACCATACATTCTAGAAGAAGCCCATTTTATAGGTGCAGAAGTGTAGAAAACCACACTCTTTGCATTATGTTAAGTTGCACCATGGACCATACTTTAAAAGATGACAAAAACCAATTAACATTTCAGAACTTGTGTTGTGTGTAGAAACCCGCCTAAAATGAGTAGTAAAGTATCCCCTTTAATCTACATACCAGGGTAATGGCATTACACTTCTTAATAGTAAATCACTTAAATGAATAAACAAACAATTGTGGCTGCAGCACTAAGAGCCTTTGTTATTTGCAACATTAAGAGAGCATCTCCAACATGGCTTCCTTCAAAGCACAAAATAGTTAGAATAACAAAGCTTTTCCATTTATATGAAATGTATTATTCATATTGATGAAATATTATTAATAGTGAATTTATAAATTGCATATAACAAGCTTTCACTAAAACATATCAATTATTTGCATTTTATATTTCTCTTGTGTTAGCCAGAATTAGGTCTGTTGAAGCTTGTAATTTGTGATTGTGTTATCAATGCTGATTCTATTCCTAACATGAATTTTCTTCTAGGTAATGTTCTCATAAAAAGCTTAGCTAGTTGGTAATAGATTCATGTGGTTTTAAGGATAGAGAAATGTAGCTTAGTGTCCTTGGCGGAAGAACAGTGTGAAACATGGACTGGTTTTGTATACAATGTCTCAAATGAGCGTGGAGTCACAGGGATGGAAGTTGTTCCTATGACAGGCCTAAGAAGAAATTAGACTGTTTCAATTTGGAGTTATGTGATTAATTCCCATTGGATGAAGCCCATTCGACGTAACATGAACTGATTGATACCTTTGACGAATCAGAATGGTTTGTGAATTCTTAAATATCAATGGATAATTGAACTTTGGAGCAGTCCGAGCAGTCCTTTGAAGACTCCTGATTCTTTGCTGATGAAGAGCCCTTGAATGCTGTACCCATGGAGAGGTATCTTCCCCTCTTCTATTGCCCTTTGAAATGCCCTCTTAGGTATAGAAATCTTTTTAATGTTCCCATTCAGAAGACTCTTGACTGACCTTCTGGGATGCTGATGCTTTCCCTTTTTATTTAGCTTTTGTCAAAGTTAGTACAAGCAGCCTGAGATTATCTTTTTCCAAATTACTTTTGCCCTTTTTATGCTTTTTGTTTTTTGCCCCATGTGCTCCTCCCCACACATATTTCCCTGATTTGGTTAGTTATAGGGTTGACCTGTGCCCAGCCAAATAAGATGACTCTGCTAATTTGAATTTAATGATGATTGTTAACTCTGAGAAACGCCTTATCTCAGCGTCTCAGACAGTCTTATTGATGTTATGCATTCTTCTTCTTGAATGCCTAGTTTTATTAATGTTAATTTGCCTGAATCAATTTCAGTGCCTGGACAGCCCTTGGTGAATATGTATTGGTAAAAAGTGGTTTTGTGCATTCTCTACATGACTTTGAGCATGTGTTTGTAATGAATCTTTTAACTTTATTCCTGATTGGAGCTGTCCTTCCATGCCCACATTGGTCAGGGTGTTTAAATCGACTGGGTGGTATTGAAATTTTGTTGATGGTTCTACCATACTACTTACGTCTACCTCGGTGAGCATTTGACTCCTGCAAAGGATGAAAAATGCTACATCAGATCTGGTAGAAGAGTTATGGTTTCTTACCATTAGAGGGGAAAGCCATATTTTTGTCTAGGATAGGGAGTTAGGATTGATCTCATGTTATTGCCCAGTCACAAAATTGCCCACCCTGTTATTCGTCCCGTGGCCCGTTCCAGAGATTGAAGTCCCAGAGTCTACAAGTGATGTGTTGTGTGAGTATTGATAGGGTTCTTTGCAATGCTTTGGCTTGAAGTTTGCAGTGAAGTGTGATGCAGTGAATTGTTTTGCTAAGTCATTGAGGTGATTGTGGCACTTTTTTGCTAAAAAATGTCCACAGTTGTTGTTGTTGATCCTGGGATAACACACAAGTGTAAAAGATACTAGGTTAATTTATTGTCTGCAGTGAGGTACTTGTCATGAGACATTGTTGACAGTGCCAGTACTTTTCCTTGAATGAGTGTGAGTTGTTGGTCAACATTCAGTGAATCCTGAGTGCACATGGAGGATCTACCGGAGTGAAAATAGCTGGTCAAGTCCCACTCGGTGTGTAATTGTGAAAGCTACAGTCAGAAGTGTAGTCTGTACAGCTTTCGTACAGCAACACTCGTAGTGTGCAGACAGGTTTTTGTTTTTTGCTTTCAATATTTTGCATTAGTGAATGAATGATTGATTGTGTATGAAGTGGCAATTGTGAAGTGACTGCTGCTGTGAAAAGTGAGTGACACGTCACTTTGTGCCGTGCTGGCATAGGTTGGTTAGTGTGAAGTCGCGCTGGTATTGGTGGATAGTATCATGTTATTATTGGTTAAAAGCAGTTTGTGAAAAGGATTGTGGGGTTGAAATTATTTCCTGATTCTACTGAAACTTATTGTAGCTAATTGAATCTGAGTAAAAAATGAAATTTTTGAAGGCATTAAGAAGTGCACTAAGAGGAGAGGTGTTTATTCCAGTTATAGATGGTGCAGAAGCCCTACACCGAAGGAACCCCAGCTTATCATGTGGCATTAATAAAAGGAGTTTCTACATGTTTGTGGTTAGAACAGTGGTGTAAAATGACTAAGAAAGAGGGTGCTTTACCTTTTCCCCATTGTGGAGCATTTAATTTGAGAAGATTAGACAATATGAGGAGAATATTGTATGAATCTAAGTCTCCCCCAAGATCCACACATTTTGAAGCCCCTAGTATTTGGGAACGTATTGCAAGACAGAGAACAATGACAAAATGTGAGAATAGAATGCAGAAAGCAATTAAAACATTAGCAGAAGCTAGATGGGATGCAGAACAAAAAATATGGAAAGCAGACAAATTAGATAGAGTGAGAATGTTCCCAGGTACTGCAGAGGAAGGTGATGGGGGTACAAAACCTAAGACTCAAAAGAAACAGGCAACAAAGGCAGAGCAGACAGCAGAAGATGAGATTCAAAAGACAGTCACTTATGAAAGTGATTCAGAAGATGAGTTAAGAAATCAGCTATTGATGAATTGTCCCCAACCGTATCATGCAGTTGAGACAGGGAAGAGAAGTGGAGCAGTGCCCAGTGTAGTCCCAAATGTGCTGACTGTGTCAGTTAGGCAAACCCAGAATCAGATAGTTCTAAGTACACCTGCTAATACAGTGACACACGTGCCTGAGGTTCATCCGCCAAATCTGACTGTTAATACTGCACAGTTCATGTCACGTCCAGTTGTAAATCAAGGAGTACCAAGCCCAGTTATGAATAAGGTAATGCCGAGACCTAATGTGAATCAGACAGTGCAGACACCTAGTGTGACTACACCTGTGCAGAATTTTAATCAGAATCAGCCTATGCCTATGTTTACGCCAGAGAAGGCAGTGTCAAATGCTACCCTGAATCACAAAGGACAGACTTTCAGTAATGTTTTAACATGTCACAGTGCTTTAATGACACTTCAGAATCAGACAATTCTTATGGGTCCTGATGCGTTAACAGTTCCATAACTATAGGTCCAGTTGGTCCTTTGTATGTTTCAGGTAATTATGGAAGTAATGCTCACTCACTAAATGTCTTGACAGTTCCTAAAACACCATCTATATCTGATGGGATATCACCAATTGGTATGCAAAGATCAGTCCATTCAAACAACTCAGAGATCGAGATCAGCTTTTCTTGTTCCACCTTTGACCCCTGCACTAATTACAGAACCTAACTAGATGTTAAATCAGGCAGGGCCAGTTGTTGATGCAATATTTCCTCAGGGAAACCAATTCCTTACATTCACACACATGATCAGATTACAAGCCTACATTGCAGTACCCAGCAAGTGGGTGTGCCCCTGAGAAATTATATAAATTTGCAAGGTCTTTCAACACAACAGTTGATGGATGATTGCAAAGTGAAAAAGGTGCGACAAATGTCAATGCTAGATCTGAAGAGACACCAGAGAGAGACAGGAAAGTGAATGTGCCCAGATTGAAATTAGAATTGAATTAATTAATTTTGGCAACATTAGACATGGATTAATTGGCAACGCACACAGAAGATGACCTGCGATTCATGTGCAAGGCCGTTACTCAATGAGCAGGACAGGCTTATGAAAAGATTGCAGAATTGGCTGAGAAAAATTAAGTGGATTTTGAAAACTCTAAACCTCTAAAGTGAAGTTACATATTAGAGTTCAGCACCAAAGACATTATTAACATGAGATAACCAGGAATGAGAATTCACATAAAAAATGTATTACATACATTCACACGTGGGGAGCATTAGATAAGTGGGGAAGTAGATGTGCAAAGAAAACAGATCAGAAGAAAGCTAAGCAGAATGTGACTCCGGCAGAAGCAAATCAAACTGAGGACAATTTAAAAATGATGCCTATACGAGAAATACCAGGTGGAGGTTATGTGCATGTGCCCTGGAGTTTGAGTGATATATTCTCATTCACTAATGATTACCCGAGATTGAGACAGAAGTCAGAGGAATGGTACAAGCAGACAGAAAAGTTTGTGAAACTTTTAAAATGTCTTTAGGAAGATTTGAACACTTTGTTTGACATTGTGGTTCACGCTTACTTGTGGACTGAGTACAAAAGAAGAGGTGATTGACCAGATTGTGAACCTCTGAGCGGTCCAGCAACAGGTGCGCCATCTGAAGAGGTGATGAAAAAGTATTATAAGTAAATGAATTCCTGAAGAACAAAGTATCTATAGTAATTGGCAGAAAATTGAGAGGACATCACAAGAAACCAAAAAGTCTATTCAAGCTTATTATAAGAGATGGCTACAAGCTTTCAAACAGCATAGCGGGACAGAGAACATAGAGAACATAGAGCCAAAGGACATGGGTCATTCTGTGTTTAAGTTTGTGCAGGGATTGAAGCCAGACAGTGAAATGATTCAGCAGCACCTTATTTGTCAGTAGAACAAACCCACTGATGAGATATTGTGGTGTGCAAGGTACTGCAGGGATGAAATTAAATTGAAGCAGAAAAAGTTGATGCAGAAGTTGATGGTTATGCAATTGAAGTCTGCACATAAAGGTAATCAGAGCCCACAGATTATGGTGAACACAAGTGGAATGCAAGGTGTGCAATGGCAGGTTAGCAATGTGGGTCAGCCTAGAGGTAGAGGACATGGTGTGCAGGAAGAATAGAGTGTAAATGTGGTTGACATTCAGTCCCTTAAGAAAACGATTCCTTGCCAGGCTTGCGGAAATTTGGGTCATTGACGGAGGGAATGTCCCTATAATAATGTGAATAATTTGATACAAAATGGTGGTGCTGCTCAGCCTCAAAAAAGTAATCAGGTTTAATTTCAGACAATTCAAAGACCCCCAGTGCAAAACATGATTGCTTTCACAGGACAGCAGATGCAGGTGCCACAAGTACCTATGGTACTGCAACAGCGGGTGAATGCTCCTCAGCAGCAGTTGAATCAGGTCGCATATGCAAACCCAAATTCAGTAGCATCTCATTTCCCCTTAATAGATTTGAGTGAAGATGAGTTATCAGATGTCCTTTCACAGAATATTTGTGATGATGAGAAGTGCAAGTCAGCTGCAACCTTAGAGGTAGATCAGCATGGTCCCTATGTAAATGCCAACATTATATGACACGATCGGTTGACATTTTCTGGTTGACACTGGAGCTACATGTTCCACTTTTAGAACCGCAGAAGTGCCAAACTTGCCCCTATCAGAAAGGAGAATTCAGGTTCTAGGAGTAGCAAATAAACAGTTGACAAATCCTGTTACAGAACATGTCCCAGTAAAAATAGTTCATTTAAAGATAAGCACCAATTTGTGTTCTGCAATTTATGCCTAGTAAGCCTATTAGGATGCGACCTGTTGTGTGAACTAAACTGTTCCATTAGCTGCACACCTTGAGGAGCAGAAATACAAACAAATGAGGAAGATGTCCCCTGTAAAATTGTAGAACAGTAGCCACTTGTCTCACTGTATCCAGTGATGACATGCAATGATTTGCCTGAAGAATTGCAGGAGACTGTTTTTCCTGAGGTTTGGGATTTTTCAGGAAAGGGTATGGGACTCATAAAAGGAGTTGAACCAGTCAAAATAATAGTGAAGCCAAACACATTGTATACAAGGATACCACCGTACAATATGATACCTGAGACAATTACAGGAACACCACCCTTGGTTGATAGCTTGAGTGAACAGCATGTTCTAAAGGAGATTTTGGGAAGCCATTGTAATTCCCCTATTTTAGGATTGAGGAAGTCCAATGATAAATACTGCATACTTCAGAAACTGAGAATTGTGAACAAGATTGTCGTTCCATATTGTCCAATGGTACCAAATCCAGCAGTGATTTTGTTTCAGATCCCGTGTGAAGCAGAGTGGTTTACGGTCAGTAACTTATATCAGGCTTTCCTTTACATTCCCCTTCATGAAAATAGGCAGTTCCTTTTTGCATTTCAATTTGAGAGTTGTATTTTAACATGGTGTCATACTCCACAAGGGTATACAGAGTTGGCAGCAATTTTTAATCAGATTTTGAAGAAGACATTTTAAACCCTAAAAATGCTTTCAGTTCTAGTGCAGTATATTGACGCCCTTTTGATTGCATCAAAAACTTGTGAAGCTTGCAGAAGAAATACCATAGCTCTCTTGAATCATTTAGAAGAAAATGGACATAAAGTTTTCCCAGCAAAATTGCAGTGCTGAGAGAAGAAAGATAGGTCATCGCATGGAAAAGGGTAAAAGGAAGGTGTCCCAGGAGAGAATTTCAGCAGTCATGTAAATGAATCCCCCAGTTAATTCCAAACTTTTCTCTTTTGCCCAAGCACTTACAGAGTCTGACACACAAGAATGTGTCTTATCTGGTACCATTCAATGACGAATGCATGTGTGCCTTTACTGAGCTGAGAGGAAGCTTGTGCTGAACCCCAGCTCTGGGAATGCCCAATTACAATGTTTTTCTTTGTTTTCCTGTGAGAGGGATGGATGTGCTCTCAAAGTTTTGATACAGTTGCATGGAAATACAAACAAACCTGTGGCATATTTTCCAGCCATACTTGATCCTGTAGCGGCAGCGTCGCCGGGTTGTTTAAGGGCTGTGGCCGCTCAGCATGAAACAGTACAAATGCATTGTTATGGGCCACCCACTGAACATTTTTATTCCCATTCAGGGGAGATTCTGTTAACCTGCACCACGACTCAATGCCTTACTAATGCACGTTTGACCTGTTGTGAGCAAGTCATATTGGGTTCCTCAAATGTCAATATAAAAAGATGCAATGTATTGAACTTAGCCACCATTTTGACAAATGCAGTTGGAAATGCAAGTGACTGCGAAGATGAGGTTGAGCATGACCGTCTCAATGTGACTGAACTGTGCACCAAACCTAGGCCTGATATTCAAGATGTCTACGTGGACGAAAATGACTATGTCATATTCAGCGCCTTCAGATCCTCACGGGTGAGTAGTGTGTTTTACAAATTCTCAGATTGATTAATTGATTGATATTTGTTGATGGTTCCTGTTTAAGAGACCCTGATAGAAATCTTAGAGCTGGTTATGCAGTCTGCAGGTGTGATAGATGCTTCTTGGCTTCAAGGTGCCTTGTCTGCCCAAATAGCTGATATGATTACTTGTACCAGCGTATGCTGTGTTTCTGAACAGCTCAAAGTGACCATTTTCCCTGACAGCTAGTATGGGTTTGGTGTCGTTCATGACTTTGGACAGTTAGTGTCCCAGAGAGATTTCATGACCTTTTCTGGAACACCTATCCAAAATGGTGACGACGTTTATCAGTTGTTGAAAGATTACAGTTACATATGAAAATTGCAGTAGTAAAATGTGCAGCTCACCAAAAGTAAAATGATTATGTATCTTCGGGCAATACCCATGCAGACGAGTAGTGATTGTGCCCTGACCTGCACTTTCTTTAAAGAAAGAAGTGACAGAGGAATAAAAGCACGACTGGTTTACAGCAGGGTGTGTCCAGAGAAGTGAAGATGATGTTTAAGTGTTGAGTGATGGGAAAGCAGTGTTGCCAAATAGCTTATTGTCTCCAATGGCAAGATATTACTATGGACAGTCACACACAGGTAGAGATGGGATGATCAGAACATACAGGCAAACATGGTAAACCCCATATTTACATTGGTTGCAGACGCAGTGCGTCACAGATGTATATCATGTCAGCAGATTAATGTAGGGGAATGTACTGTTGTTACCCTGAGTCACATAGGCAGATCAGGGGGACCTTTCAAAACAGTGCAGCTTGATTTTTCTGAACTGCCAGTGTGCAATGGGCTGAGGTACATTTTAGTTGTATTGTGTGTGTTCTTCCACTGGGTAGAAACTTACCCAATTCAAAGGAATGGTAGCCTCACGTTTGCAAAGCTATTTTTGAGGGACCTGATACCTCAATTCGAATTTCAGCCTTCTCTGGAATTAGAGTGAGGAACTCGTAACAGTGAGATTCTAAAATTATTGTGTGCGGCATTACAAGTTGCGCAAAGATTGCATTTCAGTTACAGACTAGAGGCTTCAGGACTGGTAGAGCAGATTAATGGAACACTGAAGCTTTGATTGGCAAAGGTATGTGCATCTACAACACTGAAATAGCCAGACGCCTTTCCTCTTGTCCTGATGAGCATGAGCAGCACACCTGATAGGAAGACAGGCTTGTCACCTCATGCGATCATCATGTGGCATTATGAGATTGCCAGAAGTACCTACAAATGCTCTTGTGAACAATACAGTTCACTTGGTACTGGATTATTGTAAAGGGCTGGCTGTTGTGGTTCGTTCTTTGTCTCATAAGGGTTGGAGAAGCAACATAACTTTGCCATGACCTGAGTCCTGGTACTTGTATGATGGTGAAAAAGCATGTAAGAAAGACTTACTTGGAACCACATTACAAGGGGTCATATCAGGTTATTCTAGTAACAACAACAGCTGTGAAGTGTGCTGGTCTTCCAAACTGGGTTCATGCACACCACATGCGCAAAGTTTCATGTCCTCTTGATGAAACAATGCCAGTTTGTAAAAGTCAGTTACAGTGAAAGAGAGAGTTCAGTTTAGTCAAGCTGTGTGGACTGAACAAATAGCTAATGCAGAGCACGCATGGTCTGGTGAACTTCTGAGCAAGCCAACAGCAGCTGAAGGTACAGAAGGGTAGGGACAGAGTCAGGTGACTCCTGCTAGCTAAGATCACGTTGAATTCCCAGTAGTGACAGAGAAAAGAGCTGTACCCAAAGATTAGTGACCCGAGAAAAGCCCAGAGCCAGTGATAAAAGGGCCTCCTACCATTGCTGAAGTAACTGAAGAATGAGATCAAAGTGACAGTGAAACTGAAGGTCATGCAACGAGGAGGTCAAAGAGAAAAAGAGTGCCAAAACAAAGATATTTGGTTCCGCAGTGGACTTATTTCACAGCCAATGACTGGGAGAAGGAGTTTGCTCCCTTTTGTATTAACAATTGGACTCCAGCTGAACATTTAGGAAATTTAAAGTGGTTTGGAACTGAACTTTGAAATCTCATTGCCGTTTTAAGAACAAAGACGTAATTTGTTGGCAGGGATTGTTAGTGGTTATCAATTGCTTTATTATTAGAGACATTTGAACTTTTTAGAAGAACCATTTGAACATTTGAATAGAAAAGCTCTTAATTATTTTTTGGGGAAGATCAACGAGCTTTGTGAACAATTTAGCAATCTTTATTTTTGTTTTTAAAGAAACTGTTTTTGATCTTGCTTTGCTCAAACAAAGAAAAGACTGAAAAGAGACAGTGAAATTATTAAAAGCCGTTTAGCATTTTAGATTTTTTTAGATTTTGATTTTTAGTTTTGAATAAGGAGAATAATGTGGTCTGAGTCTAGACAAGCAGTGAAACTTAATCAAAGTAAAAGGAATAAATGTAAGTATGTGTGTGTGTAGTTTTAGCAATAGTATGTGCAATTGTGATTATTATGATGATTGTTCAATTGAGTTTGCCGGTTGACTAAGATATTGAAAAAACCTTAGTCAGAAGTGCTCCAAATTTAGAAGATTTGTTCACAGATCAAGATCTTCTGCATGAGGATGAGAGACCTTTGCATACTGATAGTTCTAAGGGCAATTTGACATCAAATGTGTATTACAAATTGTTATACGAATAAATTAACACTATGGACTTTTATAACTGCAAGGTATGCACATAAATCCCTTCATCAGTGCAAGTCAGTTACTAACATTATTATATGAGCAGCAGTATTTTCAATACTCCTACTCCAATTATGCCTATTATAAAGCACCTGAGTAGCACTGCTAAAGCAAAAAACGTTGACACAGTGGGAGGATTCTTTGAACCTATCCTGATCTTTGAAACAGTATACACGCACAAGGATAATTTGACTTCCATACTTAGCCCAGTAGAAAAGGACTTCATTGCACAAGTTGAGGAAAGAAGGAGGGTGATGAAAGACAAATTGGAAAAGGGAGTTGGAATATTAGATTGGGAGAGAGACCTTGCACATGCCACAATGAATAGTCAAGGGTTATTTGCCTTAGATTGCCGCCATGTAGGGAAATTATGTGTACACAGACCGCAATCAAAGGGAGACACTCATTTTGTAGAAATTAGTGAATGTAAAGATGTTTTTCTGTTCAGAAACACACACAACACATTATGTTTAATGGACAGGATCCCACCATACCAGGTGTTACCTTCACATGTGGGGAAAAATACTATTTTTGCAAGCTACCTAAAGGCTGGTATGGAACATGCTACCTAGGAGTAGTCTTTCCAAGAATACATCATGTGGACAATATTAATGATCCAGTCTGGGATAAGAGATCAATCGTCAGAGTTAAAAGAGGGGCAAGTGCCTCAGAGATAGTGGGAGATATTTTTGGTGTCATAATTCCATCAGTGGGAGTAATCTTGAATGATTTCAAAATTAGGAAGTTATCAACAATAGTAGACAAACTATCTACTGACAATGCATGTTCACGGACATGGAGATGGTTGCTGTGAGATCAATGGTTTTGCAAAATTGCTTTGCTTTAGACATTTTGCTAGCAAAGGAAGGATGAGTCTGTAAAAAGTTACATGTGCAACATTGTTGCACATAAAAAAGAATTGACAGCCACTGGTGCATAGGAGGCTATTGGAAGCAGTTTTTCAGCCATTGGTAAATGGTTTGGAAACATGGGAAAGGGAATAGTGGGAACCATCATGAGACCTTTGTTGACTGTGGGTTTGTAATTCATAGTTACACTTGGACTTTACAAACTATACAAGATATAAAAGAGAGAACAGCCAAGAGTAGGCAGGGGGAAAAAAGAGGGACTGCTAGAGCTTAAAATTTTGTGATGTCCTTTGTGTCACAAAAGTCATCAGGACGTGAAAGATTATGAAAGTAAAAGAGTGAAAACCTAACGTAGAAAGCTGCACTGACATGCAATTTAAATGTGCAATTGGTTGTATTTCAGAGTTTGACTTAGGTGCCTTTTGAATTAAGACACATTAGAAGGATAAAACTGATGTTAAAAATGTAATTTAGACTTTAGACGAGCAGTACATATAGAAATATTATTACATTTTTAGTGAATTTCGTGATTAGTAAATAATTAATGAGTTTAAAAAATATGTGCAAGAAAGAGAAATGCAGTTTTCTGTTGTACTCACTAAAATGCAGTAATAAAGCTTTTCCATTTATATGATATGCATTATTTATATTAATGAACTATTATTATTGGTGAAATTCTAATTCGCATATAATGTATGTTTTACTAAAACGTATTAATTGAATGCATTTTATATTTCTCTTGCATTAGCATGGGTGAGGCCTGTTAAAGCTTGTAATTTGTGATTGTTTTATAAATGCTGATTCATTTACTAATATGAACATTCTTCTTGGTTATGTTCTCATGAGAAGCTTAGCTAGTTGGTAATAGATTCTATTGTTTAAGGATAGAGCAATAGCTATCTTAGCTTAGTGTCCTTGATGGATGAACAGTGTGAAACATGGAATGGTTTCATATACAATTGTTTCAAACTTACGTGAGTCACACGGGTGGAAGATGTTCCCATGACAGACTTGGGAAGAAATTGGACACTTCAATTTGGAGTCATAAGATTAATTCCCATTGGATGATACTCATGCTATGTGACATGAACTGATAACTTTGGCAAGTCAGAATGGCTTCTGAATTCTAACCTATTGACAGACAATTGAACTTTGGAGCAGGCCTGAGCAGACCATATTGCCTTTTTGATCCTGATACTTTGCTGATGAAGATTGCTTGAATGCTATACCCTTGGAGAGGTATCTTCCTCTCAGCCATTGCCCTCTGAAATGTCCTCTTAGGTATAGAAATATTTTTTACTTTCCCATTTAGAAGACTCTTGATTGAGCTTCTGAGATGATGATGCTTTCCCTTTTTATTTTTATTTTTTCAACTTAGTGACCTGCAGTGTGATATTATCCTTTTCCAAATTATTTTTGCCCTTTTTATGCTTTTTTGTTTTTTGCCTGCATGTGTTCCTCCATTCCTTTCCTGATTTGTTTACTTATAGGGTTGACCTGTGCCCAGCCAAAGATGTTTTATTCTGCTAATTTGAATTGTTTGTTAACTTAACTCTGAGCAATGCCTTATATCAGTGTCTCAGATATTCTAATTAATGTTATGCATTATACATCTTGAATACCTAGATTTATTAATGTTAGTTTGCCTGAAACTATTTCCACGACTTGGACAACCCTTGGTGATTATGTATCTTAATAACTTGGTTTTGTGCACTGTCTACATGACTTTGAGATTGTGTTTGTAATAAATCTTTTAACTTTATTCCGTGACCACATTGGTCATGTTGTTTAAATTGTTTGGGTGGTATAGAAGTTTTGTTGATGGTTCTACCACACTACTTACTGGGTCAAAAGGTTCATCGACTTCGGTGAGCATTTTATTCCTGCAAAGGATGAAAAATGCTACAGCACACTCAAACATAGTATTGCCTAATAATGGGGTAAATTAAAGGTAACCCTTGAAAATATGTTTTTTTTTGCATTGTTCTAGTAACAGAAACATCCATATTCAGGACCCAGTCATGTAAGTAAAACTCTGTAACACAATGGGCAGAAAATAAAGATATACATGGCTTTTCTCCTTGCCCAGTGAACGTGAAAAGATATTTATTGAAAATCCATTCCACAGACGAGGAAGGAAAGCCCAAACTAGCTTCTACGCCATACTGTTTGCTATTGCAAAGTAGTTTTGAAGGGCCTGGCAAGTAAGAAAAAGGCTCCAGAAAATGGAAAAGGAGATGCTAGGGTCTGGGAAGGAGAAATCAATAAATACCATAGAGGCAGATTAGGTCTGTCTGTACTATTTCTACTTAAATTTGATGAAGATGTTTTAGGAGTGCTGGTACTGTGCTGAATACTATTTGTGTTATTTAATGTAATATTGTATCGAAGGTAACTATGTTTAAAAATGAACATACAGGTCTAAGAAAGTTAGAGAAAATGTGTTCAGGAGGCTGGTGGCTGACCCAATGGGCTACTATTCATCATATAAACACACTAGATCAATTAATACAGAAAAGCCCTATTCATTGTCACAGCTAAGAGATGTTTATTGTTATTATGTTACTATTACATAAGAATATGTTTTTAATATTTATAGGTTTCACGGATTTCAGATCTGAGCCTGTATAAAATCTTGATAATGGTGCTTACATTTTATCCTCGTCATTCTGAACTGCGTCCAGTAATATCACCAGAATACTCATGTCACTCTAGCTTACCTAAAGCTTCACGTCCTTTGCCCAGGGAGCCTTGAAAACTGACTCAGGGATAGCGCTGCAGCAAAGGATCAATTTTCGGTTCTATGGTGGCCATGCCAAAGCCACTCACGAATCTATTTTGAATCACGCTATTACCACAGAATTGGGCAGCATCCCTCAAATGACAACCATCTACAGTATCCCTGGCCTCTCACGTTTTAGAAGTAAACTTTCAAATATTTTGGAAAGTTAAATACCAGTTTCTCCTAGGAGAACATCAGGACACTTTCTTCACGGTCTTTATCAAGTATAAATGATCAATAATCCCTACGTATATTGGTAGAGGAAAAAACACGCCCAGATGATTCTAAATAGAATTGCAACCAAATGACAAGATTTGGGAGGCCAAAGAGTGTTAGCGCACATCTCAGGGCTAGTTTACGGGGAATAAAACATGAGAGCACAGGGAAAAGCTTCGAATAACATAATACTGGTGACTGAAATCCATGCTCTCCACAGAAAGGCAGGTGGTAATCTTAATAGAGGCCAAATTAAATGGAGTTTACACATATATTTGTAGGACTGGCTGTGTTATATAACTCGCAATGAGCATCTCAGGTGATGGTTTGAAGAAGACAGAAAATACCGAAGGCTTGTGGCAGCCCCTTTTGAAGTATGCCCTGTCAAGACTGTGATCGTTTTTCCCAGTCCATTCACTACCTGTCTTGCCCAGAGTTGAGGTCAAGGGATGGTTTTGCTAACTGCAAAATGTATTTAAGACCATGAGCCAGATAGTCCAGCAGAATCTATGTCAACTCATGATAATGTGTAATGGGAGGTAGAGAGAGGTGATTTTATAGCACCTGCCTTTTTAATTATAGATATAGGACGATGTGTCAGTGATGATGAAGAAATTATTTATGCAGGAGTTTTTTTAAATTGCTCCATGTTGTCCTTTGATTACCTCAGCGCTCCATAGTGCTTGGAAAGTACGGTTAGCGTAAGGTAGCGCAAATCGGATGAGAAGTGTCCATATCAGTAGATCCCGTTGTGAGTTCAATCAAATAGCAAAGCTTATTTATTTATGATACTTTTATAGGACAGACCATGCCATTGTGGCAAGGGAGTGATTTACTTAGCGGTAGAATAAAACAGAGCAGTTTTGAAGGGATGGAGGATGGACAACAGCTCAGCAACAGAGCAGATATACAATAAATGGTAAAACGTTAAAAAATCCGGGCAATTCAGCAAGATATCACCTTGAGTGAGGAAAATAAATGAAAGGAGGTGTGCAGGGTTTGCCATTATGTATGTTATAAACAAATATGTTTCTTTCAAAAAGACAGTAAAATGGATTTGAATCTGTGCTCAAAATCAGGCTGTTTCCGATTAGTAGGCCTACCAGTCTGGTCCAACAAGTAGGATTATAATGGAGGAGCATGTTGTTTCAAGAACAAGAGAAGATGTGAAGTTGGGGATTGGTTAGAGGAAACGATAAGTGGGGATACATGTGTTTTTATGATTTACATCTTTTTATTGTTTTGAGACTTACAGAAACCATCACCCACACCTAAATGACCAACGAGGGGCTAAGCTTGCTTACCCCACTACTTATGTAACTTAAAATAACTACCAACAAAATTGAAACCTTCCCCATCCATCCACCCACCCTCCCAGAGTCAACAAATTCTTACACGTGGGTAATTTAATCAATAGAAGAACTCACAGCCAATGGTCTTCAGAGATTCATCATCATCAGATCTTAACTAGCAGTATGAGCTTATATGTCTTTAATAAGTCTAAATGTTTCGGGATATTTAGGGTGAGTAAGCTCTCTCTACTCCCTTGATAATATTGTTGTAAATGGGGCTTCCTCATATGATCCGAGTCTATGTTAAGCAGTGATAAGTATTTCCCTATGGCTAATATACCCCAGAAGGTCAAAGACCAGTCTCTTGGTGATGGTGTTGAGGCCCCAGTGGGATACCATTGCTTGTAATGTCACATCGATAGCTATGGCGATTAGCTTGCCTTTAGAAGGTCGCCCTTTTGAATATGGGTACCCTAGTAGGATCACTTTGGGGTCTCGCTGATTCTGGGACTCAAATACTAATGAGTTATTTTGAAAGCTTGCTCCAGAATGTAATTAGTTTGAGGCACCATCATGATAAATGTGTACATTTTTCTGTCATTGCAACTTCTTCAGCAAGCGTTAGTTTCAGCAGTGTCCTATCTAGCGACTTTGCCCTGTTTATGATGCCAGTATGTTTAGATTTTGTAACAGGTTTCAATTAGTTGCACACAGTGTTCAGAAATGCAGGCGTTTCTCAGACATACATTCCCAGCTCTTGATGGTAATGGGTTTGCCTAGTTTATCCTCTCATGATGCTCAAGAAATGCATGCTGGAGAGCATTATTAAGGCATCCCCAAGTGTGATTTTCTGACACAGGCGAGTGGTCAGGTGTCTGCTTTCTGCAAAATCAACTTGAAAAGCCATGCACTCTTGCACAGCCCCTGGTACCATTAGTGCTGATTTTTCAGTGCTGTTCACGCTACCTGTGCTATTCTGCAGAATTCGGCAGTGATATTCTGCGAGTTCCTCCCAGCCCTAGGTTTGAGCATTAAGGGGAAGTTGTTTATTTTGATTATGGCTGTTCTACCCATCCACAAGCAATGTTTCTTTAGCCAGTTTAGAAAGTCTTGCTTAATGTCATTTCCACTGCTCATGGGGAAGGAAATATTACACCATTGACCCCTTAACTGAGCCAGAAGGGAGCAGAAGCTCACCAGTGCCCATTTGAGAAAGTGCTGCCCAAAGCCCCTCTTATGTAGCACCATACAGGGCCAGTCAACTCTATTAAAAGCCTTCTCATAATTAAGCAATAATACGAGGGTGTTTCTCTTGCTTCCCTGTGTGTGTTGTAGGATGTGAGTAATTTTCTTTGTAATAGTAACCTGGAATAAAGCCAGATTGGTCTAGTGCTAATAACTACTGCAGCACTGCATCCAATGTTGATGCTATTGAAACATTTACGGTCCAGGTTCAGGAGGAAGATTGGTTTATAGGACAAACACAAGGATGGATCTGCACTTGATGTGTAGGATTACTGTAAATGTTCCTTCTCTTATAAAAATCTGGAAATTTCAACTGTGGGGATGAATTTATTAATACTGCTAGATAATACTGAGGGTAATTTACAACAAAACATTTCATAGACAGTAGTCAAATACTCACCTGGACCCAGAGCTTTACATACATTGAGTCTATTAATGCCTTAATCGCCTCTTACTTACTTATAGCTTCATCCAGAGATTCAGCGCACATATTGTTTGGTTGTGGTGGGGATATGCGTTATGATAGCTCTCTATCCTGTTTAATGGAAATGGCTATTCTGTGCACAATGTTTGATAAAAGTTTTAAAAGGGGGCCTCTATGTGTCTGTCTTCAGCGGCTAATTCATCAATAACAGTCAGAATCGGTTTAGCTGCATCTTGGTTAGGTGTTGTCCACAACTGAGCTGCTAAAAGTTTCCCAGCTGTATTTCCAGGATAGTAGTATTGCTATTTAGTTCTCAACTAGGTATGTTCTGCCTTGTCGAGATTCAAGGCCCTCACCTCTCGTGTTAATGCACATAACTGCTTTGCATCACTACGGAGGCTGTCGGTGACAGGCTCCTGTGTGATAAGAAGGGATCTAGAGCTTTCTTTGTGTGCATTATGTTATCTTTGAAGGTGCACATGGGAGTGTACATCTACAATTTTGTGGCATAGCTTGCTCGAGCTGGGTCACATATGATTAGACTCCATTTCCTGTAATTGTAGCTGTAAAGATTCTCTAGCTTCCCTTGCAGTTTAATTGTGTAATGTTGCAGAAATTAGTGTTACTCTTATGATTTATTTAAGGGCATCCCATAGAGAAGAAATGTAGTCCTTTTTGTTTTACTTTCTCTGACATATAATTGACTATAAAATTATGGATTTTCTCCTGCACCGCATACTAGTGTAATATATATCAACTGAGTTTCCATGTTCTGTCTCTGTCAACCTTTAAAAGTCATTCAGGATTTGTGTAATGGGCACATGGTCAGATAAAGCTAAGTTACCTAAGTTTGCTGTATCAACATGAGCTAGTAAACTCAAACCTGCTAGAAAATGGTTGAGGAAATCATACAACTTTAATGCAATTGAGTGTATTAAGAATAGTTTATGTCCCCTTTGTGCAGTCTCTGCCAAAGATCAACTAGTTCCATGTGCCCTTGCCATTCTTTGAGCTTGGTGGAGGCCAACACCCCTGCCTCCAACTATATCTCTGTTCGGACATGTTCCCGTGACCATCCATCACCTAATTAATGTCCCCACCAATGATCATCTCTCTTTCAGTATACGTAAAAACTGTTGAGTTGGCTGGCTTCAGAAACCTGGTTAGGTGCATATATGGATGTTGCTATGTAGGTGGTACCAGCTGTCTGCAATATTATGCCCAGCAGTCTCCCAGATTTTTCCAGGATCTCTTTTTTATTTACACTAAGGCTGAATGTGCACCTAAGGCAAGGTTGTCTGTGCCTGTCCATGTCCAGATAGCGCTGAGAGCGGAACCCATGCCAGTTTTGGGACCCACTCTCTGACTAGGAAATGTTATAACAGGGATCAACTGATAGCACTTAACCTAGAAGGTAAGCTAGCTGCTTGCCATTAGATCTTAAAGTCAATAACTCTGTTGCTCAGATTTTCTGTCAAATCTGTGGTTTCTCGACAAATATTGGGTCAGGAAGTCAGCTTCAATCAGAGCAGCAGCCCATAAGTAAGTATATCACCTCAACTCCCTATTTAGCAACAACAATGAGAAAAAACTCAGATGTGCTCTAATTAACGCTAGATCACTAGTCAAACACAAACACGAAGTGGCTGACTTCTTAGAGGCACATTAAATAGGCATTACGTTCATCTCAGAAACCTGGGAAGATGCATCTTCTGGCTCAGATATAGTTTCAGCCATCCCACCACGGTATATCTATTGGGTAGATAGATCAGATAAAAGGGAAGGTGGGCTAGCTATTATATACCAGACCAACATGTCAGCCAGCTTTCAGAAAGTGACTGTTGCTCGCTGCGAAGCACTTGTCACCTTCTTTAAAGTAGCAATGGAGCAATCATACAATGGTCTTTGGATCTACCATCTGCCTGGCGCCAGACACACCTAATTGCAGGCTATGAACATGTATTGCCAATGATTTCACAATTCTTGGACACTTCAAACATTACATAGAAAAGCCTACAGATAAGATTATAATAACTTTATTCAACCTAATATCTATTGCTGGTCTCAACCAGAATCTTGTAGGGCCTACTCATTCAACAGGGAACTGCTTGGATGGGATTTTCATGAATAATCATTAGTTAAAAAATGCCAGCACTAAACCATTAACATAGTCCGACATAGTCCGACCACTATGCAGTAATCTTCAACACTGACTTGTCCTTCAAGCCCCAAACAGGTGATAGCCCTTTCAACACTGTTACTACGTTCCATTGGAACATGATTTTCCCTGACCAATTGAACCAGGTCATGCTGAAGTCTAAGTTCTTGATAACTTAGGACCTAGAAAAATTTGGGGTCAACTATTTACAGTGGATTCACTCTCTGGAGGCCACATTGGCTCCACAAAAAAGTCCCACACTAACAGCCACAAACCTTCCGCACTGTGGTTCAATGAAAACTTTAGATTGCAAAAACAATATTGCAGAAGACAGGAATAAAAGTAGCCAATACGAAAAATAAATTTATAAACTGTATATTGCTGAGAATAAAACACTGTGGATAAGTGAGAAAACATGTTACTTTACGCACAAATTCAAAGTGGCAAGAAACTCAGCAAAATAACTTTATCTTATTGTTAATAAATCTATATCCATTCCCAGCAGTAGCCAGTAGCCAAACATTTTGCAATAAACTGGCAAATATTTTTCAAAACAAAGTCGAAGAGATATATAGCAATTTCTCTTCCACAAAACTTCAACCGTGCAGTCTCTACTCTGCCACAAATTGACTGGTTCCTTTGGGAAATTCTCTATGCCATCTATTAAGCAGGTCATTTCACTCATTAAAGCCTTAAAGTCTGGGCCTCCATTGGACCCGTGCCTTCCATCGCCATTGCTGCCAACTTAATAGCTATTTTCAACATCATGTTTGAGACCGGTTATTTCCCTCTACCTTGGATGACTGCATCAATAGTACACTTTTAAAGAAGGCCAACCTTAACTCTACTGACCCAAACAGCTATCGCTCCATCTCTCATCTGTAATTGCCTGCCAAAGTGTTTGACAAGATTATGAACCACCAGCTGGCAAATTACATTCTGGGGAACAATGTGTGATGGACCCTTCTCAGTACGGCTTCAGAAGTGACCACAGAATGAGACGGCCCTGAATATGGGCATGGAAGAAATCAGAGAAGTGATAGATCAGGAGGGAGGAGAGGGCAGCCCTTTTTCTCTTAGATCTTTCAAGACCTTTTTTTACTGTTAATCACAAGTTGCTAATCAGCCACTTCCACTCCATTGGAGTCAATGGAGTAGACCTTGCCCTCCTTAGACCCTTTCTCTCGCACTGAGAAACAATCAATGCTTCTCAATGAATTCACATCAGAAACAATTTATTTTTCCTGTGGGGTGACTCAGAATTCTTTGCTAAGCCCGACATTGTTAAACGTCTATGTCACCAACTTCATTGCATTCTACACAGATGATACCCAAATTGTGGTATCCCTAACTAAAAATTTACAAAGCCTTGGCTCCGGACTATGCAATTGTATGCAGGCAGTCAGTGGCTAAATGGCCCAGAACTGCTTGAAGCTTAACTATGGTAAAACAGAGGTTGTACTGTTTGGGAATCACAATGCCTTTTGGTCCCCTTCTTGTTTGCCGCAGGAACAGGGTGCCTTCCCAGCCTCAGTTAGGAACGTTCGCAACCTGGCAATACAGGTTGATGATAAACTGACTTTTGGGGCTCAAGTAGACGTGGTCACATCCGCTTCTTTCTACACCCTTACAACCTTGAAGAAAATTGTGCTGTACATCCCTGCTGATCTACAGAAGACAGTAGTCACCTCATTGGTCCTGTCAAGAATTAACTATTGTTACAGCCTTTATATAAATATGCAAAATCAACATCTAAACAAACTGCAAACTCTGCAAAATGCAGCAGCATGTTTGTTGCTTGGAATATCAAAGTTTCAGTCAGCTCCTAATGCACTATAAAATTGTACTGGCTGCCAGTCAGACAGAGAATTATATTTAAGGCACTTTATATCACTTTCAAGGCCTTCATGGGATTGAGCCAGAATACTTGAAAAGAAAATTTGAATGGTATACACTTTCTAGGACACTAGGCTCCTTCACTTTTAGAAATGTTGTAGTTGCAAGATTCAGACTCTCCTTGTGGGGAGAAACAAGCTTTGTAACATCAGCTTCCAAAACCTGGAACTTTCTACCAATTCAGATCAAATCAATTGATACCTTGTTCCCTTTTAGGAAAGCTCTAAAAACCTTTCTTTTCAGTTCTGAAGCTAGTGCCTAGACACATCTGGTTACACATGTGCTTTAGAAATAACTATAACTTAACTATTGAAAGTGCACATGCAAAGGCCTACCACCCGAATGTTTTGGTATTGTGTGAAGAAAGTTTTTGGAGTGGAAAGAACTTATAGTTAAATCTTGGCCAGTCCTTTTTCAGGAAGTGTGTTTCCTGTATTAGGGATAAGTCTCAATTTGATTATTTCAGCAAATTGAGCAGTTCTCTGCATGTGACTAGGGAATGTAATCCTTTTAATATGAAATAATTTACTTTCACCATCAGACCAGTGTAATCCTATCAGTGTTACCTCTGAAATT
Source organism: Pleurodeles waltl (assembly GCF_031143425.1). Lineage (NCBI taxonomy): Eukaryota > Metazoa > Chordata > Amphibia > Caudata > Salamandridae > Pleurodeles > Pleurodeles waltl. The sequence goes on from NC_090442.1 coordinate 526,850,490, forward strand.
ATGGTGTGACTGGCTTGAACCGTTCTCCCATTTGCTTAGGACTTTCAGACTGGGCCGACTCTAATAGTTAGTGTGTTGCTGCATAAGTCCACCCTCAGGCCCATGAATTTAGGGTTCCCAACCTCTTTTAATAGTACATGCATAACATGTGCCTACATAAATGTTGAGTCAATTTCTCTTTGTTCCCAAACCACTAGCTTGCAATAATACCTCCTCCCCCCCTAAAAAATCCACAAACATATAGGCCCTCATTCTGACCTTGGCGGTCTTTTCGCAAGACCGCCGAGTTACCGCCGCGGTAAAGACCGCCGACCGCGGCGGTATGCCGCTGCGCGTATTCCGACCGCTGGGAGCGTTCCGCCGGAATACCGCCAGCAGCCACACTGGCGGTCGGCGGGAAAGTGGAGACTGGTCAACCTCCACCGCCACACCAGCAGAACACCGCCCCCAGAATTACGACCCACTTTTCTGTGTGGCGGTCTTCTGTTGGCGGTCTTCTGTTGGCGGTCACGTCCCTATGGCTCCCGTCGCCTCCCGGAGGACCAACGCACAAGGTAAGTTGATCGTCCGTGAGGGGAGGGGGTGGGGGGGTGTTGTGTGATGTGTGCGTGCATGGGGGTGTGCGTGTGAGTGTGTAGAGGGGGTGTGTGAGTGCGTGCATGCGGGCGGGGAGTGCTGCTGTGCCTATGGGCAATGTGTGTAGTTCGGCGGGTGCGCATGTCGGCATGTATGTGTGCGGGTATGTGTCCCCGTTGTGTATGTGTGTGTGTAGGGGGTGTGTATATGTGCATGTTGGGGGTGTGTGCATGTCGGGGTGCGTGTATGTGCATGTCGGGGTGGGGGTGGGGAGGGGGTTCGTACCACCTCTGGGGGGTGGCAGGGGGGTGGAGGGTGTGAGGGGAGGACTCGGGGGGCAGTGGGGGGTGGGGGAGACCCCTATCAGTGCCAGGGAAGGAATTCCCTGGCCCCGATAGTGCCTACCGCCATGGTTCGCATGGCGGTTCCCGAACGCCAGAAACCGCGGCGGTAAGCAGGGTCATGATACCGTTGGCGGTCTTGGGTCGACCGCCGGACCGGAGTGCGCAGACTCCAGCCCGTCGGTCATGACCGCCGTGGCTGTCGGAGTGGGGAAGTGGCGGTCGGTCGCGGCGGTGACCGCCGCGGTCAGAATGCCATTTTTAATACCGCCGGTCTGTTCGCGGTCCGACCGCCGCCTCTCCGCCGACCGCCAAGGTCAGAATGAGGGCCATAGTGACAATTCCCACAGAAGATAAAAGTCCCCTCCTTGGTGCTCTTGTGGTCATTCAATTGAATCTTCTACTAAGAGCCTCTTCTCCCAACTCTGATAAATGTTAGCCACTCCTTCTGGGAAGGTTCAAGGTCATGACAAACTCATGGTGTGTCTCCTAGGACTATCAGTGCTATCGCTGTGGACATCTCATTTGGATGCTGTGTATGTTCTATGGACTGAAACCTTTCCACATACTTCAAAGCTGCATGCTTGGTTTTGTTAATTTCCGTCCTTCAAGAAGAAAGGCTGTTTCAACCTCAGTCAGATGCACACAATTTTCTTTTGCTCTCTTTCATTGTTTGATCTGTTTGTCTGTCTTGGGCAGAATCAATGTCATTACCTAGGACATCATGTGCCTCCTCCAATGTTTTAATTAAATGTTTGGTTCCCTTCTAAGTGGAAATTATTATAAATGTGTGTCTTCATTACTACGATGTGTCCCGTTTGTGTAGGAAGACAGTGACCAGTGCAAATTATTTTCTCTGTCTTAGAGTCCAGGTTGAGAGGTCACTGTAGAGCCAAAGATAGTAGTGTACTAAAATTAGGACATCTGGGGGTGCCTCACACCATTGTCCTCCTTTTTCTAGTCTATGGGTGTGGTATTACTGGACCAATTTTTCTCTAAGTTCTTTGTGTAATCAAGAAAGTCTTGGGAAATGACAGCTGGTTTATCAATCATAGAGTCTTGTTAAGAGAATAGTCTGGTAGACAGGCACCCTTTATGATTTCTCCCCGGTATTTGCTTTGGAGGCCAACATTTCCTTCATGGTGAAAATCTCTCTAACCTTTATTGGCTGCCACATTAATGCTAAACTCTCAAGGAGGTGGTAATCACCTAGGCCATTCATTTTTTTGTGTTAATACACATAACTGCTTGACAACGCTGCAGATGTTGTTGGTGGCAGGTTTAGCTTTCTGTGTGCGCATTATGTTATCTTTCAAGGAGCAGCAGTCCTGGCTATTAATTGCCCTCAGATATGCAGATCATGCTAGTTTGGTAATTATTCCTCCCACATATAGGGAGCTATTCCAGACCCACATCAGGGAGAGTGGTGGGGTTCACTCCGATTGGTTCTGCTTCTGATAAGGTTTAGAATTTGAGTGTACTGTCAGTGCTTAATTTGTAAAAGAATAAGTACTAGGACCCAAAGTTGTGCTCAGAAGCCCATGCTAAAATATTATAGACTTGCTGAATACTAAGGCTGTCTAGAATTGATTCCACCTCACCACACACTTCCTGCCCCCTTTGTCTCACTCTTGCATGTTCTTTTTCATCCCTACTTTAACCCTTTGTCACATTTTTCTTTCGCTTCCTGTTCCTTTCCCCCTTTTCTGCCTCTCTCTCTTTCCAAAGTCTGATGATGAAAAATAAGCCCCAGTCTCCAAACATGAGTGCTGTTGGCCCCACCTGCGTCCACCAGCTCAAACTAAGTGCTGGGTACTGTCCTTGAAAGTCATCCTCGAAGGGGGACTCAGGCTTCTTTACCCTCTTTTATTTCCCACTCTTCCATCGTTGATGGATTGTCCCAGACTGGGATTTTGTGTACCTGCTACCGATAGGTATTTAGCAGGTTCAAAGTGTCCAGTGCCCACACCGAAATACAGCTTTCCACAGGCTTATTGTGTGGGCCCAAACATCTTCAGCACTAAGCTGGTGGGTTGGTGGCAACTCTATTGGGCGTGCTTTGGAAGGGTAAGTCTACCTTGCCAGCTCATAGTCATGACCCACAGAACACTGCAAATGAGTTTTTAGCTCACTTAGCTATCCTGCCAGCTTCAAATAATAGTCACGGGGCTATGATAGTCTAGCCGGTGTGATTAACAGTGACTTGACCGAGTTGAGGTGATAGGTTGATAAATATTTTAGCAGGTGGAGATAGTATGTAGAGAGAGTGATAAAGATGAAGAGGCAAAACAACTGTTTAAAGGGAGCCTGGCACATTTAAAAAAGAAATAATTAATGCTTATTGTTAGTGAAACAAGGTAGGGAATTATTTTTGTTCATGTTCACTGAACAGCTTTTCCAAGTGTAGTGAAGTGGCGATTTGTGGCACGAGCAGGAGTCTGGAATGTGATGATGCCCTTGCATTGACTGAGAGGGTAAACAGTGAAAGAATATCAGGGGGGCGTCATGCAAATATTGGTGAGCTTACCGTGATCCTTCATATTTAAGGATTTTGTGATTTCTGAGAGGAAAATGTGACTTGCTGGGTTTTTAGAACGTTAGCTTTAGCAAATGTTGTAAAAAAAAAAAAGCGATTTACGTGGGAAAGCGGGCGGAAAAGGTATGAGACGGTGGCGTGGAATACGTTAGCCACAATCAACTGTAAGTTAAACCCTCAGTGTAACGAGTAATAAATAAGGAAGGTCTCCGTTTTAGCCTCGATCTTGTGGCTCCAATGGTGATGCTGCAGCCAGATCACTTGGACACGGGCGTAACGAAACTGGAGAGCCCCTCCTCCCCCCGCAAAACACATGGAGGGGCACCCCTCCGGACTCACTCAGGTCAGGTTCTGTGCTGAGGGGGGGGCAGGGGGGGACTGGAGCTCGAGGCACCCCGCACAGTGGGGGCTGTGGTGTCCTTTGTTATGCCACTCCTTGGACACATTTCTGTATCGAGAGTACAGAACAACGCTGCTACCTTTGATGCCCGGCGTAGATCATTTGCCCCTCCCATGAACAGATGCGAATGGTCTTTGCAGGCCTCTAGTGGCGCTCAAAAGATATCAGTTGCATACTGAAAAATAATACAAATTCCAAAGAGTGTCTACGGATCTCTGATGTTTATATTATCAACTCCAGTGTTATCAGTGTATTTGTAAGACATCAATGCAACTCACAGTTTTTTGTTTGATGTTTTATTTGCGATCTAGCTCGTGCAGCTCTATAGCAAAAAGAAAGTGCATAATAGTTTGTTTTGTGTACAAAAACTGTGGCAAGCTTCTCTGCTAATTGTTTATATCTAATGGAATAACAACGCATACAGCCAGTCGTTTTTCTAACTGGAGTCCAAAACTGAAAATCCTAAATGCAAGCGCTCTGAAGCTGGTGAATGATTGTGCTACGCTGTGAAACTGATGCTGATATTTAGACACAATAGGTCATATTTACAGACCTATTTTCAGACATTACAGTTCTTTTACGGTCGAAATGGCTGGAATTCAAACTGCTAAGCATGCTCAAAATGTGACCTAGCAGTGGTAAATCCATTTACTTCAGCATAATTTTACACTACACCCATAGGCGCTGGAGATAGTGGCGCAGAGGATCCTGCAACATCCCGAAAATAACTCTGCTGAAGTTCACAAGATGAATGAGCAATAGAGAGTCCTTTACATTTTCTTTTGATCTTGTAGCATTTGTTATGCCAAAGGCAGAGGTCAAGTGTCAGGCTATGCCTTATAACAAATTACTCCTTCTTTTTTTAACATGGAGACTGGTGTTTACTTTTCTTTTCTTTCTCTGACTGCAAAGTGGCAGGATTTCATAAAGTGAACTTTGTGAGAATCATGGTATGGTGAAGGGATTGTCAAAGGAAAGGTTGTAGGATGTAAATGTTATTCTAACACACAACATTTATGTACCTGTAAATGAACTCCAAAAATATTTTAAAATATATATGCCATTCAGGAAGCACATGTAAGGCACATTTTTGTCATTCTGAACTGTGATGGAAACAAATATTTTAAAAGGATCAAAAACAATCAAAGCAATTTTCTTGATGATGTGCAAATGATAATTATTTGCTAAAACCCAATTTCAACACAGTTGTGTAAGAAATTTATTTTTAGCATGTCTGTGGCAATTTAGTGACAATTTCCATGGAAAATGTGCTATCTGTAAACAACAGTGCGCAACCACATCAAGCTTTAGCATTGGTCACAGTGTTCTCTAAAATGCACTCCACCAGTACCACTCTCCTGCTGAATGACAGTGGCACATTTGCTATACTTTTTCCTTGTGTGACACTTGAGTATTTCACACTGCCTATGACTTCAGTGATGTAACATTGATGACAGTAACCTGTTCTGGTCACAGATTTAGAAAGATTTGACCACACCACAATAATTCTCATGATCTCTACTGACTACCATTACTTTCAAGAATCAGGGTTAAACTCTGCTGCTTCACTTTTAAAGCCTACGTTACGGACAAACTCATGCACCAAGGCAATCACCTCCACATTGCAAGTGACTAAAGGGAACTTCATAGCCAAAAACCTGTGCTATTTGAGATTTCCCAGCCAAAAATCTATTTTGCTCTGGAACAGTGCTTCACAAGTGATGCTACTTCTGCATAGAACTCTTTACCCTTGATCATACGCAAACTTTTACTCTACTCGTTTAGAAAACACCATAAAGCACACCTCTTCTGAGGACACTTGAGGGTACTTAAATGAACCTATTTTCACTAGACCAGAATTTGCAAGTGATCTATGTCCCAATCTTCCGTGACAGTTGTATAACTTGCCCAAGGACTATTCCTAACATTACTGTATCGCTCTTCTACAGTTATACTTTTGTTGTGAGATACTTTAATCTAGTTTATTGAAAAGCACCCTAGTGCTCGCTTCTTGTGGTGCAGGTACACTATGTTAAACAGTTAAATAGAATAATATGTACATTTGCATGGCCTGTCTTTTTTATTGCAAGGTCTCTAAATGAATAGTTTTGTAAATGTAGGAGTAGTGCAAAGCTCTTTTGAGCGCACATATTGTTGCAACACTAGAAAACTGTTTGTGTATCAAGACTAGGTTACTAACAATAAAGTTCATTTCTTATTCTGATGTACTCCAGTTCATAATAACCTTCCACGTCTATTCAAATATTTGTTCTGGGGTTTAGCCCGAACTTTTAATCTTTTAATAGTACCATTTAATGTCATCTCACCATCTTTAGCCCAGTACACGAACAACCAGTATGTGTCTCTTCTAAGGAGTGTCATGCCTAAAGCTTTAAATCTTTACACTGTTTGTTAGCTGCTGCTGAACAAAACATGTGTCTTGTTGTTTGGATTATAATCGGTTCTGCAGGATTGGTTTGTTTGACAAAAAATAACGAGAACATTGTGTTCCTCAACAGCATAATTCTCTCTTTAATACAGATCCTATTTACTGTATCTCCAATGCCAAAGCAAATGTTTCACCACATATTTTGAATTCTAATTGTATAGCAAAGTTCCGATTTAATAAAGTCTCACCATTTTGCAAGAAAACAATTTTGTAAATAGCCAGCCTTAGTCAAAAGACTACATTTTATTGTTTGATGAAGCAGAAGGCAATGTGATGTGTGTGAGCAGAGTCTTGGAGAAGGAGTACAGAAGCGGTTTCCAAATTTTCAATAGATACATTAAACAAGGATGAGGTTTACAGCAGAGAATTTACATCTAGAAAATTGATAAATATAGTTCATATGCAATCGATCTTTCTTGCCTCTCTCTCCCCCTCATATTACATGTTCACTCCCTTCCTTCAGAATCCAGTTTTCTACTTACAAAATACCCTCATTGCTGGAACGCTGGATAGAAGGAAATAACTGCACTCCTTAGAGACACTAACTGTGTAGAAATAGATATGCAGCTTTTGTGGGACCCCTAGCCCCAGCTGATACTATACCACATATTTTAATTCAATTACAGTTTGACAGCATTCGGGCTAAATAAAGCAATGCATGAGATGGCAGACACATATGTGCAACAAATAGATTCCCAGGACTGGTGAGTTTGAAGGAGTTGGCCTGATTAAAGTAACCCATGTACAAAGTATTGCAGGGTTTTATCACGATTACATTTAAGTCTGATTTTTATTTATTTATCTGCAGTTTTATATAGTGTGACTGAGACCCATCAGAGTGGCAAAGCGCTTTACAAATGCAGAGGTGAAAATGGAACGATTAAGGCATTATTTGAATAAACAATACTAGGATATAAAGTTTAGTGACAGGGAGAAATAGATCCATTCATTTTAAAAGAGAGTAGTTAATGGGAGAACCTCAAGGTGGAGGTATGTACTTAGGATCAATACTCTCCCACAATGTGGCCACAGTAATGACTTAAGAGGTTACTCCGGGAGTAGAGCCAGTGTTAGACTTTGTCACAGTAACATTTCTTTTTTGTGGCTGAATGATCATTCTTATTGTATGTGGAACTGTCTTTGAAAATACAGGAATTTAATCACTTTCTTGAAGGAGATGCAAAAGGGTTTGGTTCTTAGAGCAGGTCGACTAGAGTTTGGTAGTTTGGGAGCACTTCTAAGAGCGACTGTTTCAGGATGTGAGTTTTTGCTTGATAAAGTTTTACTGGGACACACCAGATATGACAAGTTTATGAGTGAAATAGTTTGTTGGCCCTCTATTTAAAACTTTGTGTGCTACAAAGGTCAACTTGAATAAACATCTGACTCCCTACAGAGGCCAATTCAGAATGATCAGAATTGGTGTAATTTAACCAATGTAACTATAATTTGTGCCCTCACCATGCACTGGTTGTACTCTCACATATTACGTCACTCCTGAGATGTTCAATGGCTGCATTGATAACATTCCTAATGACATCATTGATAACACTGCATGACGAGGATGAATGCTATAGTTACTTTAGGGCACAAGTTACAGTTACCTAAGATAACTATAAATGCTGAATTTGAGTGGTTATATTAAAAAGTTAAGTTGTAACTGACTTTTTCAACCAGCTAAAACATCCCTTTAACCTTTGTTTTTTCAGTGAATTTATACACACACAGACAAAATGAACTCATTGATCTCTAAGGTAATGCAACAAAGCACTGAGGATCTTGTATAGAAAATAACGCAAGTTGCCAATTCTATGAAAAAATAAAAAAAGTATAGAGCAATCCAAAACCACACTAGCATGAAAAAAGACATTGCCATCCCTAAAAATCTAGTAATTGAAAATTTAGAAGTTGTACGTCTTACTTAAACTTTAGGTACACTAGTCATCCAGTCTTCAATGGCAAGTATTTCAGGACAAATAAAAGTTCCCTTACCTAAAACAAACAAAAAGAAAATATATTAATTTGATGATTTTACTTTGTCACAAGGTGTTACACAGCCATCGGATGTAGCAAAATAGAAAGGCCTCAATACACATGTACATGTCAGAAAGACTAGCAAAGTATTTTTTTCTGTTATTTTCTCGTCATCTGTCACAATGCAACAAGAAATAGAACAGTTAGGGCAGACTTGCTTTTCTAAAAGACAATAAACACAAACATTATGTCATTATTTCAAATTAAGTTAGAAGGGTAAGAAAGACCTACTTCTGTGACACGGAGGAAAGATATGTTAAAATTATTTGAGATAAAACAAAGGGTTTTGCCTTATTCATCCTCATGACTCTTTCAAGTGACATTGTGCCAATATCCCTGGTAAATACATGCCACTCCCTCTGCTCCTGAGGATGTGCCCACTAATGACCATAATGAAGCATTCTCTGTGTGAGAGCCTGTTCATTTATTTTCATTCCCGTGAGTGCCCTCGGAGACCTGTACTGCAATCATGGATACTTACTATTTAATTCCTGGGCAAATTTATGGTCAAATTGAAAAATGGATCCAGGCAGTTTGATGCGGAATGCTTATGTCTGGCCTGTCCGTGTGGAATCATTATACTTACATTAGGTTTTAATCTGCAATTGAAAAAAACAGTAAAAAATAGCGGAAAACAGATGCAGAGAAAATGCTCTCCTTTACACATCTATATGGAGGTGGGAGGGGTAGCAATTAATGTGGAATTGATCACCGGGTTCTGGTTCAATAAAAACGTATTTCATCTACTAGAACTGTGCCAATGGCAGCTTTATAGCACCAGTATCACAACTGCACCTTATAAGGAGTACTGCATGGTAAAATTGTAGGAACAGGGATCTGTTTGCCAGATTAAAACCAGGTATAACAACTTTGAAATACATCGAATGAAATTGAAGCAGAAAACACAACCTTCTAAGAGGCTGCTGCTGTTCAGTTGCAGGCCCTGCATCCTTCCCCAGCAAATGCTTAATTGGAAACCGAAGCTGCCAGGCAGGGAATTGGGCTTCGGTCATTAACAGGTAGCTCGAAGCCATTAAAATGATCATGCTTGTCAATCACCCTCTCCTGAAAGATAATCATGGATTACTTCCGACGCTGTCACCAGAATTGTATTCAAAGCCCTAAATCCGAACACGCTCAAATGTTATATTTCATAGTCTGAAGTATTCAATGGTGGATCCTAATTCAATGAGTGGATACATTACTTGTGTTCCTAGCGTTACTGTAATATTAGAACAGGATCGAGAGGGGATAAAAAGAAAGGATCGGCAGATGGGTGTCTGTTTTAGAATGAAGGATAATTCTAAAATTAGATCTTGTTATCAGATAAAGGTTGAAACAGCTGTGCACATGTTTTATTAACTTCTGTTAGCCTATTCCACCAAGGTAGGAGCATGTTCTGTGACTGAGCAAACGTTTAAGAATTTTCCTATAATAACGCGTAGTTTATTACACAACGATCCCAACAGGAGTCAGAGCTTATATGGATTTAATAAAAGAAAAAAGGAAAAATAATGAATATTATGTCATTCATATTTGAACAGGAGCAAATGAAAGGAATCACGCATTATCTGCTAACGCCCTGTTTAATGGAATTCTGAACACTGTGAATAACACGGCATCAGATGTTCTGGTACAGAACTAAACCACTGTTCTGCCTTTTAACGCAACATTCCTTCTGATTTAACACAGGAATATTACATGCCTCTGTATAACGCACCCACTACTGTGTAGTTATAGTTAGGTCAGAGTTTCCATAGGAAGAGCGCTTTTTGTATCACCTCAGCTTCTTTGTCGAACATTTTGGGATGATCCATCAATCAGAGGCCAAAAAAGGGGGTGAGGGGCTTCCAAAGATTGCTAATTCCCATAGGAAATTTTGGGAAGGGATACAGGAAAAAACTGCTAAATGGAACTACACCAAATTTGACAAAAAGTTTGAACCCTACTCCGAAAGCGTGCTTCTCTGTCTAGCCATTTTAAAAGCAACTTGTGTTTAAAGGGGTACTCAGAGTGGCCACAAAGGGGTTAAAATGTTAGCGATACATGGATAGTTGTTCCTGCGGGAGTCCCACAGTAGTCCAGTGGTAATGCAACTTTAAAAAATAAGGGCTTTTGACTGGCTGAGTGAGATATATGTGGAGCGGGGCCTGTGGGGGGATTGAAGCCTACCAGGTATTGGGCACAGGGCTTGCACAGAAGCAACCCCCTGTGTCCAACCCCTGTCATGCATGACTGAAGACCTTTGCAGTATGACTGAAATGCCTCTGGCAGTTTGGCAGCAAGACCTTCCATCACACCAGACTCTGTGGCCAAATCCACACTGCAGAGGGCTAAGGTTCTGTACAAAGGGGTGGATTGGGCACCCATAGAGGACTGGCAAAAGGCCAGGCCCTGTGGCCACCCCCAATAATGCATTGCCTTTGGCTGTGAGCATTGTGGGGCTTGGGTACCCAGAAGCGTTGGGCACAGGGTCTGGCTTCAGGCCATGCCCTGCGGCCAACCCCACGTCACAGACAGCCAAAAGCCATGAGCAGTGGGGGTTGGCAGCAGAGTGTGCCCACCACAAGGTTTGGGAACCTAGCAGCCAACCCCATGTTGCACACAAAGGCCACCTGGGGAGTGTCAGATACAAGGGCAAAGGCCAGGCTTTGCAGCCAATGCCCCACTGTGAATGGCCTTTGGCTGTGGGACGCAGGTTGTTGGCCTCTATGATCAGATGTCATCAATGATGTCATCAAATATGTCATTTAACTTTAATAAGTGACATAATATGTGAGGCCATAAGCAGCGACTGTCCGGTGCACAAGCTATAGTCAGTTCAGTGAATTATAAGTGGTAAATTCAATTTCAATTTCATTCAATGTTTTTCTCATTTCTAAATGCAAATGGTTGTGTTATTTCAACACCTAACCATAAAGTCACTTTTAACCTTTGGTTTAAGCCCCTTTTCTCCATCAGTATCGCACACAGTCTTGGATGTGTTCAACTTTGTCAATAGGGAAGGAGATTGGTGAGTTCCCTGTTGTTCTCACAGCAACATACATATCTACAGCTTAGTGGCACTGTGATCCTGATATGTGGCACATTATCTACCAAATGTAGTAAATCAATAATTATGTAGTTGATGCTGCAGCTATAGAATCGCATAAATCCAAGCCCTTCACGACTTGCTATTGTTTTTATTAACAAGTTATCAACAAATGTAAAAAAGCCTAAACATTCTAATTCCAATCTGTGTCCACTGATAGCTGCAATTTGAAGAAAACTGATTTTTTTTTCAAGCTGTAGTATCTTACGCACCCTGGGTGCCCGCCAATAAATATGCCACACACTGAGCTATATATTACATGTTTTCATTCTTCAGCCTGTAATTGCAAATTCAACATTCTAGCCCTGCATTCACTTCAGCAATGTTCTAACTGCCCATGTCATCCCGGTAAGGAGTCCTTCAGGATACGAAAAGGTTTCATCATACATACTCACTAGACATGACACAAGCTAACTACACCACAGTTAATTTAGTCCTACAGTGTATTCTCTGGATTCTGGTGGTATTTACAAACCACTCAGCCTTTGCCTTTCGATTTATGATGTAATCAAAACCCCGTGGTTAAAATATTGGAGCATATAACACAGATACACATTCTGATTTCTCTTTATTTATTTTGTATTTGTGTATTTAAACCAGGGCCAGAGAAAATGCATGTTGCTCAATAACGTTATTTAGAGCAACCAGCTAAATGTTAAACAAAAACATTTCATTCATTCATTTATTTCAATAGCAAAGCAAACATCATGAGAAAAAAAATGTTCACTGTCTTGCACATTGTGTGGTACAATGACTTAACAAAGGGGAATAACTTTTGTGATGGTCAGGAGGGCACCTTAATATGAGTTTACCTTATTGCACTGCATCCCGGTTATGTTTAAATCCCTTTATACATTTTTTTTAATGAAAAATGCCATGACGAACCAGAAATGTAAATGCACTAAATATAAACAGTATTTAGTACTATTGCTGGACGGTGGGGTGAAGCAACTGAAGCATTCATATCTCACCAGTGGTAGTATTACTTATGTATATATGCAATGCGCCCTATTCAAGAACATAGGAGTATGGGTGAAGACTTACATCTCTGTTTCAAAACCTCCTATTGAGAAGTGTTCCCAGTAATATACCTGGAAATTTGCTACAGCCGCATGTTTCCAGGTGTAAACCCATTGTTATATAGCTTAATATAATAAGACTTGGCTAGTTTGCAAGAAACAGCGAGGGCTATGATTTGTAAAGCTTAGCAGGCACTTAAAACTGGCAAAATATTTTTGGGGGTAGAGGGAGAGCAACAACACACCTACCTACCTGTTCAGGGATGAGATAATCAAATATAGTAGATGTGTTTGGCTGTCCAAGGATGCAGAAAGGGGATTACGGGTGATGCGCACCAAAGGGTTTAGTAAAGAGGCATACAAACGTACACAGGATAGTGTCGAAAAAAGTTGCACAGTTTAACTTTTTTTTTAAAAAGTTTGTAAAAGGGAAGTTTCAGCAGCGAAAACACATTCTGCTAATGTGAAGGTGAACTGGTCTGGTGCCTTCTGGCAGCCATTCCCCATCAGAGCTCTCACCCACAAGACTTCTCCTGCTCCACCTGTACCCTCCACAAAGTTCCATGTTTTTTTAACCAGCAACCTTCTGCTTCTCAATAAGGTCAAGGTTTACAGACTAATCCTCACAACATTCAAAGTCTTGAGCTCCACCGCATCTCAAACCCATCTCGCACAATACATCTGAGTCTTTTACAGTCACCAGATTTCTTGATCTTAATGTGAGGGGGGGCTATTTGTGAACTACATGACTTTCCTCAAGAAAGCATGACTTCACTCTAAAAAGTAAGCCCTTTACCTGCCCCTAATTGGGAAACCTAAAAGGGAGAGTGTTAGAAATGGGGTCTTTAGTTGGCAGTCAGGTTACTCCCTGTCCAAGCAAGGACCTTCACTCTAGTCAGGATAAAGGAGAATCACACTCAGTTAACCCCCGCTGACCCCCTTGCTAGCTTGGCACGAGTAGGCAGGCTTATCTCAGAGATAATGTGTTAAGTATTTGTACAAAGACACACAGCAATACAGCGAACCACTACAAAATGACAAAACACCAGTTCAGAAAAATAGTTATTGTTTTATCTAAAAAGGCAAGACCAAATTCAATAAAAATCCACAATACAGAGTTAAAAATATGAATTTAGCACTTAAAAGAACAAAAATAGTGCCTAGTAGCACAAATACTGCAAGTTGGTAATAAGCAGCATTGTGATGGAGTCGTTTCATACAATGTGACGCCAATGGTGCCGTTTACAGAGTTGTTCGACCCCCAGGTACAGTACCTTAGCAAACGAGTAGAAAAGAGGCTGGTGCACGGAGTCGGGGAGAGCGTCGTCATTGGATCCGATGCGGCGTCGGTTCCAGTGTTACAGTGCAGAAGGGCAGAGGCGTTGTGCAGCAGCATCGGGTCCTTCCTGCAGAGGGGTGGAGGTGAAGCAGCGTCGATTGCGAAGTTGGTCCTGTGGTTCCAGTAGGCACAAAGTCCGGCGAAGTCACGATGCTGCGGGGCGACCTCATGGGGTCGCAATGATGTCACAGGGCTGCAGGCACTGCAAAGGCGTCAGATGTCACGGACATCAAACTTACGACACTCCGAAGTTAGCCAAGTCGGGCGGGATCAGTGGCTGCACCGATGCGAAGCCTACAGGCTCATCAGGGTCATCGGTCCTCTGCGAGATCCACAGCCTGGAGGGCAGACGGTGTCACAGTTCTGGGCAGTGGCGTCCTTTGCGAAGTCGCACAGCATCATCCAGCACCGTTAGACAGGATTTTCTCCAGGAATTCATTTCCAGGGGCCAGGAACTGGAATGGCACTCTCTGGCAACCTAAAGTCCCCAGCATGCAGATTCAGAACTGGGTGGTGAAGCCTTTGGTGTTCCTGAGGATTCAAAACAGGAGGCAAGCTCTACTCCAAGCCCTTGGAAACACCTCTCAAGCAGGAATTCACAATAAAGTCCAGTCTCTGTCCCCTTGTACAGGCAGAAGCAACAACTTCAGGATAGCCCAACACAGCAAAGACCAGGGCAGCACTTCTTATCAGCTCTTCTCCAGGCAGAGATTCCTCTTGAATCATTGAAGTAATCTGATTTGCAGGGGTTTGGGGTCCCACACTTATCCCCTTTTAGTCTCTCTTATTTGCAAGATTCTGCCTTGCCCAGGCCAGGCCCCAGACAAACACCAGGGGGCTGGAGACTGCATTGTGTGAGGGCAGGCACTGCCCTTTTAGGTGTGTGTGACCACTCCTCCCTCCCACTGATGGCTCATCGGGATATACAGGCTATACCCAGCTCCCTTTGTGTCACTGTCTAGAGTAGAGGTGCAAACAGTCCAGCTGTCAAACTGACCCACACAGGGAATCCACCTACAGTCACAGAATGGTTTAGGCAAGAAAAGGCCTACTTTCTAAAAGTGGCATGTGCAAACTCACAATCCAAAAACAAACTTCACTAAAAGATGTATTTTTAAATTGTGAGCTCAGAGACCCCAAACTCCATATTTTCGATCTGCTCTCAAAGGGAATCTGCATTTTAATAATATTTAAACCACATGTTAACCTATGAGAGTGATAGGCCTTGCAACAGTGAAAACCGAATTTGGCAGTTAGGACATGTAAAACACATCAGTACGTGTCCCACCTTTAACATACACTGCACCCTGCCCATGTGGCTACCTAGGCCCTACCTTAGGAGCGCCTTACAAGTTTAAAAAGGGAAGGTTCAGGCCTGGCAAGTGGGTATACTTGCCAATTCGAACTGGCAGTTTAAAAATGCACACAAAGACACTGCAGTGGCAGGTCTGAGCTATGTTACAGGGCTACTAATGTGGGTTGCACAACCAGTGCTGCACGCCCACTAGTAGCATTTGAATTAGAGGCCCTGGGCACCTCTAGTGCACTCTACTAGAGACTTACTAGTAAATCAGTTATGTCAATCATGGATAGACAATTATACATACATTTTTACACAGGAGCACTTACATTGTAGTACTGGTTATCAGTGGTAGAGTGCCCAGGGTCCAGCACACATCAACAACCAGGGAAAAAGAAACAATAATGTAGGGGAGACCATGCCAAGGATGCCAAGTTTAACGCAAATGAACTGGCCAACAGTAGGAAATTGCAGCCACTGAACCTGATATGAGAATGAAGAATTATTGAATAAATGTGAAAGATCATACAGGAAAAGTACACTTAACTACAGATAACAGTAGTGTTGGCTGGAGAGGAGGCCGATCATTACCCGTATTTACAAGGTGATATTAAAGACAGGCAAGTGGGTAACACACTGCCAGCAGATCAGCTAAATTTTACCAAGTTATGACGCTACATGCAAGTTCCTATTTTTTTATTATAAGTAAGTGTTTATTGCATCATTATTGGTACAGCCCATCCTATTTGCATTCCTGGACACATTTCTGGGTTGTTGCTCGACTTTGACAGGAAGTAGCAGTCATGTTGGAGTGCTTGAAGTGCTGACTTAGTTTGTAAGGTGAATTACCACTCATAAGTGTGCATGTGCATGTCATTGAGGCTTGTCAATCCTAAGACTCATAAGAAGCCCAACAGCCAAGCGAGGCGGACTGCATGACTGGAAGTGACTGAAATCACTATGAACTGCAGTCAGTGCATCTGGGAGAACTAGTGCTATTATGTCAGCAGTGTGCTTCCTAATCATATTCATATGAAAAGGTGAGAAATGTTTTCGGCAGAGAGATACTGACAACAATAAAGGTGAAACAGAGGAGGGGCAGAATATGTTGAATGGCTCCCATAACTGCTGTACTGTGTAAAATGAGCTGTAAAAACAATATTGTATTTACTTTAAACTTTGGAAAACAATATATCACAATGTATCATTGTGCATGAAATGTGTGAATTATGTTCAAAGTATAAACTTGCATTGTACCAGTGAGCCAATACACGGATGCAGCCATCACCAACTGCCAACACTTTGTCCACTCATTCAGGGTTAGGGAGTGGTCTATTGATTCTTCCTATAAGTTTCAAACAAGGCTAGTAATCTTGGCAGAATCAAGGTTCTTGGCTCACTATAGACCTATGATAGATAGAGTTATGGTGTTTTTCTAGCCATCTTCTGGACCAGAGATTGCTTGTATAAGCAATTTGACTGAAGCAGTAACAGCATGTGTACACTAATATTGCCTCAAATTATGTCTGAGAACCTGATGGTATACCAAACACTGCAAAGCCAATAGGTTTCACCTTGGATGCCCAATGGAATTGCCAAGGTGCCAATGCTGTGTGCTGATTATGAGCAACTACAGTTCTTCTCAGGGTAAGGCCAAAGCAAACCTCAAATTAGCCTGTGCTCACCGTCTGGTAGCTTGGCACAGAGTAGTCAGGCTTAACTTGAAGGCAATGTGTAAAGTCTTTGTACAACACTTCAACCAGTAAACCAGTGAAAACACCACAAAAAAGGATCCCTCAGCAGGTTAGAAAAATAGAACTAAATTTAATACATAAAACAAGACCAAAACGAATAAAATCCAATAAGTCAAATTTGAGTTATAAGTTTTGAAAGAAAAAAACTAAAACAGGGCTTAGAATTCAAAAGTGCCAACTGGGGATATCTGGTCACAGCGGACTGGCATAAACTCAAAAGTTCAGGCTGACTGCGATGGAGTGCAGGATGGCCACAGGGAACCAGGTGAGCCTGTTGAACCAAAGTACCTTAAATTTGGGTTGTGGAGTAATATGCCGGTTCCAAACCATGCGGTGGGGGGATGTGTCAATTTAGCCCAATCAACAGCAGCGATGCATCGGTTCAAAAATTTGGCAAGTGTTCCTAATGCATTGACACCGAGGACCCAAGCGCTGGAGCTTGCAGTGCAAAGGCCAGTATCAAAGATGTATTGGGCAGTCGAGGCGATGCGTCAGTTCCGCTGAGGGGAATCAAGGACCTTGCACGGAGAAAAGCGCTGCAGTGTTGGTTCTGAAGGCAATGTGCTGGTTTCAAGCTGTGAGGTACAGCAGCGATGAGAGTCTGGTTGTGCCAGTTTGGACCCACACAGTAGCAGTGATGTGTGGATTTTCTCCACGCAACAGTAGTGCTGTGTCAACTCTGCTCCCGCAGCAGAGGGTGTGGTGGTTCTACTGGAGCAAGCACCTTAGGTCCACTTCCAAGGGTCTGAGACTGGGGTGGCACCACTTGGCAGGACAGCCTCACAAATGGCAGAGTCCAGGTGCAGGAGTGGGGTAATTGTAAATCTGTTATTGGAGGAGGCTGGCTCTCTGTGTATTTTACAAAAATGCTGTGCACCATGCAGACAGTCCAAACAACCGCACCTTGGTTTACAGAGGCAAAAAATAAACCATCTAATGCTCTAATTTTTAATAGTAGCTTGGACGTGCAATTAGTGTTTTTGTGCACAATTACGCACCATAGGAATCAACAGGAGAAAACGTAAACAATTCATATAAAATCAGACAATGTGTTTACCAATGTGTCCTTTAATTTTTAGGTCGAGGTCGTCAAAATGTCATGTGGGCCAGCGGGAGAAGTTCTGGTGGCTCCCGGTTCTGGCAGGAGCAGTGGCTGAAAAGTCCTTCTAGCTGGTGCAGGACCACTGCCGGGGAACCACTTGGTAAAGCACTGCACAGGCAGACTTCAAGGTGAGTCAGGTGGGTCCCCCTGGAGTGTAGAGGTTGCAAAGGGTGGGGGACCTATAGAGCATAGCTGGTTCTCTGGTGCAGGGAATAGGAAGGCCGGGTGCAGATCAGATAAGTAAGCCAAGAGCTGTATGAAAAGGTGCTGTTGGAAGCAGGAGGCAGGTCACTTTAGGGTGGAGTAGAGGTCAGCAGGGCTACTCTGGGGGCTACTATGTGTCCTGAAGTCCCTCAATGGGAGCTTGCTTCTGGTCCTTGGAGGGTCCAGAATGGACTTTTCTTCTAGGTGTCCGATGATGGGGGTCCAGTACCTCTGGCTTTTGCATGGTCAGCCACTGGAGATCGCAGTGCCACCAAACTTAGCACACTTTCAGAGTTTGTCCTCTGGGTCTGTTGGGTGGAATTTGAGCTGGCTGCTATATCCAGTTCCTTAGTCAGTGGCCAGTCAGTGAACTGGACTTCACTGGTCTTTTGCTTCTTTGTTGCTGGGAGTGATACCTCCACTCTGGAGGGAGGTCCTTGGCAATTTTCAGAAGGATGGAGGTCTTCTGGGGATTTGTAGAGTCTGTCCGATATCCAGTCAACCATGTAGAGGCAATTGTCGAGTCCTGTGTGCAGCAGGCAGGGTTTGGCGCTTTTTTCTTTGTTCAGCACAGCTTTTTTTCTCAAGCCTTGGATCTTCTTGGTTGCTGGCCTTCATGTGTTCTCAAAATCTTATCTTCAGGTCTAGGGATGCCCACTAAACACTGCAATTAGTTGTCATTTAAGGGGGTTCCTAGTAGAGACCAATGGGTCATCTATCTTAGGTGACTACACCCACTATGAGACCACTTCCTGTGGGTAGAGGTCACCCCCTACCCTTGATTGACTATTTCCCTACCATGCAAGATGGAGAAAAATGAAATGGAGGGGTCACCACTGCTAAACAGTGCTAATGTGCATGTGCTCTCTCCTTAAAAAAAAAAAATCACTAGTGCAAATCACTTTTGAAGCTCTTTTTAAAAGGTGAAGGGACTGGCAGCAACCTGCTGTCAGGCTCTCCAAGAACAAAAAGAAGCCAGGGGGGTTTGGGGAGCAATGGAAGTATTTGAGAGGACAGAGGAAAAGCAGAACACGGGTGCAATGTGGGGAACGGGGAGAAGCACACAAGTTAGAGAGTAACACCAAGCATAGCAATAGAGGTGTTTGACCTGGAAACAGCAAAATGGTTACAGGAGGGGGAAGTTTGTTGGGGGAGGAGCACATGAGAGGAGAGCAAGCAACACACAAGGAAGAGAACAACATGAAGCACGGAGTGGGTATTTGGCACGAGGAAAAACACAAGGGTGAGCATTGGATAACAAATGTACCTACATGAAGTGCTTAATCAAAAAGAAAAAAATAGCCCCCTAATGTGAGCAATGGGAGGCCACGAGTCAGTCAATCAAAGGTATGGTAAAGAGTCTACGCTCACGGGGAGGGACAAACACAAGAAGAGGAAGGCAAGCCATCGAATAAGAAGCATGCAAGTGAGAGTGAGAATAAAGCCAAGCAATGGCTGGATTGTAAGCCCACTGTAAGTTTTATTAAATCCACAAAAGGTTGTTCGCAACCAGATCATTGGTAACAGAGACCTAAAAAATAAGATAAGAAAATATTCCATTTGTCCTAGAGAGTGGTGAAGGATTTGGATTTTGCACTAGTATATGAATCTTAAACAAATAGAGAACAAGTATGCTTCCTTGTTCCAACCATCTTTGCAATGGAGAAGACTATTGGATTACTACAAATTGGAATATATTATAGAAAGGTATTAAGTACTTAAAGAGACCTTGTGACATTATAAGAGAAGGGACCCAGGCGGTCCTTTAAAATATGTCACATGGCAAGAAATCAGATATTCAAGTAGTTTTAGAGAGTACTGGTGCATAATCCCCTTTGTGAATAATTATTGTTAGAACATCAGTACTGAATCATGTGGCCATCATGCTCAAACAGAGAGGTCTAATAAAATTTAAACTTGGGACTTTGCCTGAATGTATATGGCCACTCTTCAAACTTAAGAATCATCTTTAGTCCGGGGGACTGGCCAAGGATTACACAAGGGATCTTCTAGCATATGTGAAAAAAGAATATATTGGAGGAACATCGTTGTGATTATGCCAATGTGGCACACGGGTTAAGTAGGGAGGTTCTTCCAGAAGAATATTTTCTTTAGCAGTTTATCAGGGACCTCAGAGGTTTAGCACAAATTGTATCATTCTATGTACTCCCATTTGCCACATTTAGATCACAGATAAGTTTGACCTGGATTCTTCTACTGCTTTGGCAAGCGTGAGTAGCTCAGGCAAGGTCCAGTTTATTGTACGGATGTCCTGCCTGTCATATTCCCGATAGTAAGTGAGAAACAGTGGCTGGGTCAGAGACCGAATTATTCATTCTCAGCATTGACTGGAATACTGTCATCAACTTGGCCTTTTCTATTTACAATCCATGGTGTTCTCATGCAAAATTATACACAACAGCAACTATCATTGTAACAAAAAGAACAGAACGTGGAGGGAACTCTGCCTGGTAGCTCTTTGGACTTAGCAGACATTGCTGCATATTACAACCAGGACATAAAAATGTAGAAAACCCCAAAGCCCCTGGCATTGAGAATGTTTAACATGATTTTCAAGTTCTAGCAATCACACACTTTATTACCATCTAAATGTCAGCAGATGTGGATTTAGGGTGGTTTCTATTGTGAAGATCATAAGAAGCAGATCGGATTAGAATGAAGCCAAACTGGTCTGTAGAGAATGGTTAGGACACGGTGTAACCCATGTGCCTAAAAGGCTACAGATATTTAACGTGCATACTGATAGAGTGGGTTGATCTGATTTGTATTGGATAATTGTGTTTTAGCTAGTTTTAATATGATAATTACCTTGGACTGGAGTTTGGCATGATGGAACATGTCATAGTTAAGTATGGTGGGTCAGTCGGCATCAAGCAAGCAGCACTCTAGATGTCTGCTGTCTGCATCTAGGGATTTAATTTTACACAACATAGATCATGAATTTCAAGGTCCACTTTAAGTGTAATAGTGTAGTATCTCTTATATGTCCACTTAATCCTTCGAAAGTCCTGCTGTGTATATTAGCTTGCAGCAGAAAATGTAGTAGTAATCATTAATTTCAAATTGCAGTGAGGTACAAAGTCCCTGTGGCATACATACACCGAGAATGAAAGTGGTTCATTTTTCCTTGTTGAGGAGCCAGGCTAGTACTCTTTTGAGTCTGTCCTCCTCTGCAACTTGATGAGTTTTGAAGTTATGGTAGCTCAGATTACTTTCACTAAGTATGATGATGTCAAGTCAGAATTTATTCCATCTGGCTGGAGATTGGAGGTATCAATGAGTATTTCCAACAGAACTTCTAGAATGTATTTACAATTGCACTTCATATACTCTAATCACAGGAAAGACAAATTGATGGAATGTAACCCATAAAAAATCTACCATTCAATAATCTACTGCATGCTGACAGATTCTCTGATGTGAAATACTTCTCCATAGATTTGTGGGATGACTCCTACTATGCAAATGCTAGGTCGGATCCTCTATTTGAGACACCTGAGTTACAAAGATGGACACTACAGCCTGAAGGATATGAGTGAGTGGGCTGACCCATTCATGCCATAGACTCAGGGGTAGAAGTTGAGTTTCTTTTAAGAAGTTCAACAATTACTATGTGCTGATGGACAAAGGATATAAAAAAAATTCTCCTGACTGAGAGATTAGACACACAGAATTTTGCACTTAATTCGAAGCACCCAATCATGCACCACATATTACAATGTAAACCAAAAAAATATAATGATATGTCTTTATAGCTATGAATGGCCTGACACAAAGCTTAAACCTGTGATTAGGCTACGTTTGCAAGCAAATCTATGTGACAGTGGTCATGTAGTGGATTCAGGTGTCTTCTAACACATTGGGGGTCATTCCGACTCCCGCCGGCGGCGGTAACCGCACGCCCGGCGGGAGCCGCCGAATGACCGCACCGCGGTCAAATGACTGCGGCGGCCATTCTGGGTTTCCCGCTGGGCTGGCGGGCAACTGCCAGAAGGCCGCCCGCCGGCCCAGCGGGAAAGCGCCTTCAACGAGGAAGCCGGCTCCGAATGGAGCAGGCGGAGTTGAAGGCGTGCGACGGGTGCAGTGGCACCCGTCGCGATTTTCAGTGTCTGCTTGGCAGACACTGAAAATCAATGTGGGGCCCTGTTAGGGGGCCCCACGACACCCATTACCGCCATCCTGTTCCTGGCGGCAAAAGCCGCCAGGAACAGGATGGCGGTAAGGGGGTCGGAATCCCCATGGCGGCGCTGCTTGCAGCGCCGCCGTGGAGGATTCCCTGGGGCAGCGGGAAACCGGCGGGACACCGCCGGTTTCCCGTTTCTGACCGCAGCTGTACCGCCGCGGTCAGAATGCCCATGGAAGCACTGCCAGCCTGTTGGCGGTGCTTCCGCGGTCGTTGGCCCTGGCGGTCGGTGACCGCCAGGGTCAGAATGACCCCCATTATCTTTTAAACTCTCCGAGCACCCCTCCATTTGTTTAGAAGTCACCATGCAAAGTCATACAAATGTTAGCCTTTTGGCCCTTTCATAGGTCCCCATGAGATCTTTCTTTTAATTTCTAGTATCTACACAGGTAAACACACACTGGAGTATCTAGGAGTAGGGATTCAAAAGCTCTTAGTGAGATTTCCAACATGTCAGTGCTCGTCAGAGGGAGGCTAGTTTATTTTGTGGCGAAAGGTGGGAACATTCAGTGGTCTGTTTCCTGCTTCATCTGCTGGCCACAAAGATAAAGATGCATTAACATTTTTATCGTCCTCTACCGATTCTATACTTGTGGTTTAAAAGCTGTGCGTGGAAGCCAACACGCTCTTGACTTTAAGGTACTACAGTTTGCATGGTGTATAAATTCTAAACAAGGACATGTTCATATTTGCAAATGAAGACGTACTCCAATGGCAACACATGTTAGTTATTGCAAGGTTAAAGTTAGACAAACAGCGTATAATACATAAATCAAAAGAAAAAAATCACAGCATGCGGTAACATTAAGGTATTTGTCCAAAAACATTTAAATAAACTGAACAAATATTAATTGAATTACAATATTGGTTTCAGATTAATGTCAGAAATTGCAAGCAATGCAGCAGTGAAAACAGCCATGTGGACTTATCTCACCATCAAAACGTTTGCTGATAATAGTACCCATCTTGCATCATATTACATTACAATGACATAGTCACTGAAGTCACTAATGACTCACAATTACAAGGGGAGCCTGACTCACTAGAGCTGCGTCCTCAAGGCTTATTGTAGGAGGCTGGACTGGCTTGTAGTGAGTACCAAGGGGTACTTGCACCTTGCACCAGGCCCAGTTATCCCTTATTAGTGTATAGGGTGTCTAGCAGCTTAGGCTGATAGATAATGGTAGCTTAGCAGAGCAGCTTAGGCTGAACTAGGAGAAGTGTGAAGCTACTACAGTACCACTTAGTGTCATATGCACAATATCATAAGAAAACACAATACACAGTTATACTAAAAATAAAGGTACTTTATTTTTATGACAATATGCCAAAGTATCTTAGAGTGTACCGTCAGTGAGAGGATAGGAAATATACACAAGATATATATACACAATAGCAAAAATATGCAGTATAGTCTTAGAAAACAGTGCAAACAATGTATAGTTACAATAGGATGCAATGGGGAAACATAGGGATAGGGGCAACACAAACCATATACTCCAAAAGTGGAATGCGAACCACGAATGGACCCCAAACCTATGTGACCTTGTAGAGGGTCGCTGGGACTATTAGAAAATAGTGAGAGTTAGAAAAATAACCCTCCCCAAGACCCCGAAAAGTGAGTGCAAAGTGCACTAAAGTTCCCCTAAGGACAAAGAAGTCGTGTTAGAGGAATAATGCAGGAAAGACACAAACCAACAATGCAACAACTGTGGATTTCCAATCTAGGGTACCTGTGGAACAAGGGGACCAAGTCCAAAAGTCACAAGCAAGTCGGAGATGGGCAGATGCCCAGGAAATGCCAGCTGCGGGTGCAAAGAAGCTTCTACTGGACAGAAGAAGCTGAAGTTTCTGCAGGAACAAAAAGGGCTAGAGACTTCCCCTTTGGTGGACGGATCCGTCTCGCCATGGAAAGTCGTGCAGAAGTGTTTTCCCGCCGAAAGAATGCCAACAAGCCTTGCTAGCTGCAAATTGTGCGGTTAACGTTTTTGGACGCTGCTGTGGCCCTGGAGGGACCAGGAGGTCGCAAATTGGACCAGGAGAGAGAGGGGACGTCGAGCAAGACAAGGAGCCCTCTCAGCAGCAGGTAGCACCCGGAGAAGTGCCAGAAACAGGCACTACAAGGATGCGTGAAACGGTGCTCACCCGAAGTCGCACAAAGAAGTCCCACGTCGCCGGAGAACAACTTAGGAGGTTGTGCAATGCAGGTTAGAGTGCCGTGGACCCAGGCTGGACTGTGCACAAAGGATTTCTGCCGGAAGTGCACGGAGGCCGGAGTAGCTGCAAAAGTCACGGTTCCCAGCAATGCAGTCTAGCGAGGTGAGGCAAGGACTTACCTCCACCAAACTTGGACTGAAGAGTCACTGGACTGTGGGGGCCACTTGGATAGAGTTGCTGGATTCGAGGGACCTCGCTCGTTGTGCTGAGAGGAGACCCAAGGGACCGGTAATGCAGCTTTTTGGTGCCTGCGGTTGCAGGGGGAAGATTCCGTCGACCCACAGGAGATTTCTTCGGAGCTTCTGGTGCAGAGAGGAGGCAGACTACCCCCACAGCATGCACAAACAGGAAAACAGTCGAGAAGGCGGCAGGATCAGCGTTACAGAGTTGCAGTAGTCGTCTTTGCTACTTTGTTGCAGTGTTGCAGGCTTCCAGCGCGGTCAGCAGTCGATTCCTTGGCAGAAGGTGAAGAGAGAGATGCAGAGGAACTCGGATGAGCTCTTGCATTTGTTATCTAAAGTTTCCCCAGAGACAGAGACCCTAAATAGCCAGAAAAGAGGGTTTGGCTACCTAGGAGAGAGGATAGGCTAGCAACACCTGAAGGAGCCTATCACAAGGAGTCTCTGACGTCACCTGGTGGCACTGGCCACTCAGAGCAGTCCAGTGTGCCAGCAGCACCTCTGTTTCCAAGATGGCAGAGGTCTGGAGCACACTGGAGGAGCTCTGGACACCTCCCAGGGGAGGTGCAGGTCAGGGGAGTGGTCACTCCCCTTTCCTTTGTCCAGTTTCGCGCCAGAGCAGGGCTAAGGGGTCCCCTGAACCGGTGTAGACTGGCTTATGCAGAATTGGGCACATCTGTGCCCAACAAAGCATTTCCAGAGGCTGGGGGAGGCTACTCCTCCCCTGCCTTCACACCATTTTCCAAAGGGAGAGGGTGTCACACCCTCTCTCAGAGGAAGTTCTTTGTTCTGCCATCCTGGGCCAGGCCTGGCTGGACCCCAGGAGGGCAGATGCCTGTCTGAGGGGTTGGCAGCAGCAGCAGCTGCAGTGAAACCCCAGGAAGGGCAGTTTGGCAGTACCAGGGTCTGTGCTACAGACCACTGGGATCATGGGATTGTGCCAACTATGCCAGGATGGCATAGAGGGGGCAATTCCATGATCATAGACATGTTACATGGCCATATTCGGAGTTACCATTGTGAAGCTACATATAGGTAGTGACCTATATGTAGTGCACGCGTGTAATGGTGTCCACGCACTCACAAAGTTCAGGGAATTGGCTCTGAACAATGTGGGGGCACCTTGGCTAGTGCCAGGGTGCCCTCACACTAAGTAACTTTGCACCTAACCTTTACCAGGTAAAGGTTAGACATATAGGTGACTTATAAGTTACTTAAGTGCAGTGTAAAATGGCTGTGAAATAACGTGGACGTTATTTCACTCAGGCTGCAGTGGCAGGCCTGTGTAAGAATTGTCAGAGCTCCCTATGGGTGGCAAAAGAAATGCTGCAGCCCATAGGGATCTCCTGGAACCCCAATACCCTGGGTACCTCAGTACCATATACTAGGGAATTATAAGGGTGTTCCAGTAAGCCAATGTAAATTGGTAAAAATGGTCACTAGCCAGTTAGTGACAATTTGGAAAGAAATGAGAGAGCATAACCACTGAGGTTCTGATTAGCAGAGCCTCAGTGAGACAGTTAGTCACTACACAGGTAACACATTCAGGCACACTTATGAGCACTGGGGCCCTGGGTTACCAGGGTCCCAGTGACACATACAACTAAAACAACATATATACAGTGAAAGATGGGGGTAACATGCCAGGCAAGATGGTACTTTCCTACACTTATGAACCATCCTATTAATTGTGAAATATAAGAAGATAAAATATGTATGGACAAAGGAACGCATGTATTACATACAGGTACATGATCTTCAGTGTGAGCCATGAACTACCTCATTAGGTTAGCCGTATAGGCGATGCATATATGAATCTCCACCTTTCCTCTTTCTTAATTACTGCCATTCTTTATTACTATACTGAGATACTTTACTGTTTCCGTTTCAAAAATGAGTTATACAATTAACTTGTCTTGAAGCGCTATTTAGACCGTGAACGATACGATACCATGCACGATCATATTAAAGTGTCCACCGGCCAGGCCCACATCACTCGCAGCAGAAGCCAGAAGCCCACGCCCTTCATCTTTGTGTGTCATCTGCTTGGTAGTCGCATACTATCAGAGAGGTGGGTTCAGATCCACCCCCTGAATAGTCATATTGCAGCTTCTCCACACTTTCTAGAGTTGCTTTGGGCTCCACAATATGGAGAGACAGTTTCATTCTTCAGACAGGACCCCTGTTCCTGAAGGCCCTCAGACATCCATCACAGGCATTAAGGCAGATGTGCAAGCACGTGAACATGTAGCAGCAGCTCTGCTCATAACTCCAAAAATGTGACCCGGAACCTCAGGCTATCATTTGGCAGGGGTTTGATGCTCCTACCAGTGGGACTGCAGTCAGTAAGTGCATTCCCATGGAGAGGGGCCAGGAGCGGTTGTCTCGGTCCCTTGTCAAAGTCCCTTTCTTGGGGGATGCATAAGAAACCATCCCTCAAACAAGCTACCATCTGCACTCCCCGAGGAAAAGAACTGTCACCGGTACAGCACATGCAAATGCGAATATGGGAGTGGGCTGTTTACTCATTCACATGGAGCGAGCCCCCTGCCACATAACGAGCACTTCCGTCAGCGATGAGCTGGGACACCATCTACATTCCTGCATCTAAGATATCCGACTGCTATGATCGCGCAATCGAATTACAAACTGTATGATGTCTAAAACACCAAGCTGCCCTACAGCCACAACTGTGCCTAGAAGACTTTCATGAAATGGCTAAAAACGTTTTGCAATACCAACAAGCAATTTTTGAAGTTTTACACGATATGTTTTTGTACAAAACAATCACTCACTGTAAACTTTCAAAGTACCCTAACTAAGGTTGTCCAACACAACATGGAAACATCTCATCAGAAAAACTAAAGTTAACGCCTGCTAAAATGTAAATATGTATAGCCATGTACTTACAAACCTTAACATCGAAATAAAGTCTTAAATTATAATTTAAGAAGGGATGCAAACTCGAATATGAGTTGTGTGACAAACAGACTGTGCGTATATTACGCCTTGAAAAAAAAAATCCAATATTAGGTTATTATGACTACTTCTAAAACAACATTGACTAGTTCCAAACTTCAAAGTGTAAACGCTAATATTAATTTGTGTATTTATTAACCAGATGCATATGATAACTTTATATCGCTAATAGATTTTGGCATTTGTTAGGGGGGCACTTTTAAGTCGCTGATGGTTAATTTAGCTGATCTCACCCGCAACAACATAGAGAAAAAAACAATGTTTTGATGAGCTAGAGAGCACTACATTTTTTTGGGCGAGCACAAAGTGCTCTGTCCATTCTGTAATCTCTCTTTGGGCTTCAAACTACACCCATGCCACATCAGTCACTTTCATTGGTTCCTGGGCTTGCCTTTTAAAATCCGCTTGCTTTCATTTGTGAAAGGCATGTATACGTCATGCCTTTTCCACTGTTTAGCCCACCTACACAGCACCGGTAAAGTACCAAAAACATACGAGGCTCAATGTTTTCAGACTGGAGTCCGGACTACTTTATCTGTTTATTTTACACGCAGCGCGATCGTGCTGCATTTTACATAGCGCGATCGTGCAGCTTTTTTTTTTGCTTTACAACGCTAATAGCTCTAACTCGAACAAATGCGGGACCCATTGCATTGAAAATGCTTGTTTAATGTATGTTGGATGCATGAACACATGAGAACTTATTTTAACACATGAGAGCTGGGTGAAAGTAAATAACAAATGGTTGAGGGCCTCATAATACCCAGCTACACAGTTTCCAGCATTGAAAAATGTGGAGGGAGTCTTTCTTCTTTTAATGTGTATGCTGCTGTAAGAAAGACGGACAGACGGAGGCCTATGTGTTTACCACATAGGATGGAGCAAACCATCTTTAAACTTTGCATACTGCCCTGTCCTCTTCGGGGATGTATGTGAACGCTTGCAACAAACAGCATCCTTCAAATCTTAGTGCTGCTTGCGAACATCTTTGAAATGATCCCAGAGCGGCTGATCGTAAGGTATGCAGTGTTGCCTGTGGCTGCAGAGTTATTTTGTAGGCTGCGATGCAAATGGATGCATTCATCAAATGAGCTTTGTTAGTTATTCATTGTGTTCCTTATCACTGCTTGCCAAAGCCCCGGTGCCTGTGCAGGGAGCGCAGAGGTGTGTCAGCGGCAGCATCAGCCACTGTCACGCGCGGCCTTATCAGACGGAGCAGGGTGCACGGGGAATGACCTGCCAAGTCTCAGCGCTCCCTCTTGGCTTCTAATTCCTTTGTGCGAAGTGCAGCTCTTTGTCCTCATTATATGATCTGTCTTCCAATCCTGTACGGAGTGCAGGGTCCTTTCCCACATCTGGAAGAGGCCTTTGAAATGGAAAGATTCGCCAGAGTCTTCCAATATTCCCCTCCTTATTCTGCTATTGGAGCCCTGTAAAACGAGAGTCTCTGTCCAAAATGAGCTGCTGTTCTTGTCTTCAATGTGCCGTACTAAGGTTGGGCACAATTTCAGCAGCCCCGAATGATGCATGAGGAAAAGGTCGATCTGTAAAATGGAACTGGCAAGTGTAGGAATAGCTAATAAATGCTCCGATGCAGTATTTGCGGATCTACTTCCATTGCATCATAGGTTGTTCAGTGCAGCGGCAGCCGGTGCGTCATTCTGCCCTGTGGACGGAGGCAGCTTTTCAACCTGGTGGTAGATGTTGACCCGTCTCCTCATAGGCTGCAGTGAATAACAGCGGTTTCGCCCGCAATACTAGATGCAGAAATGACTTTCATAAAATTTAGATAGTCAGCTCTGGTACTGTAATATTTGCCATACCCTAGACGATATTAGCAGAAAACCTACTGAATAAGACCCATGGCATGCAATCAGAATTCAGTAGTGCAAAGGCCCAGGGATTTAGCCCATATCCCAGAGTTAATTCCAAACTCATTTGAGACTCTGGGCCTGATTCTAACTTTGGAGGACGGTGTTAAACCGTCCCAAAAGTGGCGGATATACCACCTACCGTATTACGAGTCCATTATATCCTATGGAACTCGTAATACGGTAGGTGGTATATCCGCCACTTTTGGGACGGTTTAACACCGTCCTCCAAAGTTAGAATCAGGCCCTCTGTCTTAGAATTCTTTAGTGTAAAGTGCAGGAAAGAAATGCATTTTTAGTGAATCCGTTTTTTTTATTCCAACCAGAAACCCATTTGGGTCCATGCAAGCTTTCTTGCTACAGCTTGATGGTTAAACCCGTGTTGCACAATAGGCTGAGAAATAAGAAGAAGGTGATGAAAGGATTTCATGAATGAATCCCAGCCATTCGTGATCTCTCTGAGCTGGAGTTTAGTCCATCTTCTTTTCGCCTACTATGGCATGCTAAACCAAGACCAGCAGTATGCAAATTAGTCTTGGCCTTGATCTACTAGGAAAGTCAAGCACAAACTACCAGGACCAGACACTCCTCACTAGGACACAAGAAACCCAGGCCAGTTTAGGACTACTCAGGCCTAATCAATGAGATATAGCTTGAGTTCTGTGGCACAATGTGCACGGGATCTATTTCTGGCCTTAAATGCCATACTAACGATGTCTACTGTAACAATAATAGAGCAATAAAAGGAATTCTAGAAATAATCTCACCCAATGTCGATCACTCAGGGCCACACTCCCCACCACTGTTTTTCAAGCACTATGCCATTCCAGACAGACAAGCCATATGCAAATCAATTGTGGTCCTGCTCTAATAGTACCAGCACAGCCCAGTCAGTGAGGTACAGCATGAGGTTTTGCTGGTGCCACCTAGAACTGAAAAGGGAAATATCTGTGCTGATAATGCAAGTCAATATGTGCTCCCCAAATTAAGATGGCACCTTTGATTTTAAGAGCATGACATAACCACCACACTGCCCCAGCAGGAGACTGCTATTCCAGTGCTGACCTGCAGGGTCTTGAGTCACCCTCTGTTGCAAGCAGTCATGTGAACTCATGCTTCTTCCCCACAGTAGTGTCCACCCCTGTACTGCTCACATCAGCGTAGAGTGAAAATTTGCCTACAGAGCCAACAGTGCATTTCTTCTGGGAATTCTGTGACTGCATTAGTTTTGCCTCTTTGTCTCATTTCCAATGTAGGGAGCCTGGAGCTTGCAGGATTCACTTTGTATCACTTCAGTCCTTGAGATGGGAGCTCACAGATGCAAAAAAAAAAAAGGATGAGCTTGGCAGAGAAGACAATGTGATGCTGTCTAATTCCCTTCCAGTGGATTAGCAGAGATGCTTGGAGACTTACATTGAAACTGGTTTGTTTTTATTATCTTACCAATTGTCGTCTAATGAATAACCCACTTTCTGATTAAAGGTTTTCAAGGAGGATGATAAATATATTTTCCTGAAACTATGCTATCTCTGAAAATCTACATCCCATAAAAAGATTTTGAATTGAGACACATGCAAGGAGTTATAACAGGTTTCTTCTGCAACCACCAATGACCAGGTCCCAGCAGCATCTGCCTCACCAGGAACCTTCACCCAGTAACAATCCATTGAAAGTAGGCAACATCAACATTCCATAATACCCAACACAGCCCTTTTCCTGTACAAAAAACATGTAGCTTAAGAGTAAACGAGGACAGAAATAACGAATCAAATAGAATTGAATGATCACACTATCAACATGAATTTACAAAACCTGCAAAATATTAAAACAATCTACAATCAAATGACAATATTGACTGAATACAACAATACAACTCTGTTTACTAACAATTATACAGCTATTGCAGAACGTAATCCTTACATTTTACAGGACATGTTCTCACTCTAAAAATGACCTATGTTGCCTCTGGTCATATACTTTTGCTTTATGCTCCCTTGTGTTAACACCCAACTTTTCACACACATATGAGGACATGGCGACAGGAACAATTTACACCAAGTTTGTTTTCCATATTTTTCCATTCTTGAGAACAACAACATATTCCTTCATTTCTCTCATTTGAACTGGCTTTGAAAACTAAGAAAATTCCTTTCAGATATGACACAGTTTCTTAATTCTCACCAGGTTACCTGTCTTGACTGGCAATTTGTTGTGACTTTCACCAACAGTAACATACTTCGTTTGTACTTCACAACTCGCAGCAACTAAAACACCTGATCTTTACAGCATCTACAACTTTACTGCCCATCCATTCTTTATTCAGTTTAGGCTAAGCAGTCCTACCTCTTAACAAGGTAAATGGTGACTCTCCTCTGCTCATGTGAGCTGTAGTCCTCATGGCTCAAATCATGTCCCTGACCACAGACTTCCATTCCAACCATTACTGCAGTTAACCTTTAATGACACAATGGCCCTCATTCTGACCTTGGCGGTCTTTTCGCAAGACCGCTGAGTTACCGCCGCGGTGAAGACCGCCGACCGCGGCGGTGTGCCGCTGTGCGCATTCTGACCGCTGGGAGCGTTCCGCCGGAAAACCGCCAGCAGCCACACTGGCGGTCGGCGGGAAAGTGGAGACTGGTCAACCTCCACCGCCACGCCAGCAGAACACCGCCCACAGAATTACGACCCACATTTCTGTGTGGCGGTCTTCTGTTGGCGGTCTTCTGTTGGCGGTCACGTCCCTATGGCTCCCGTCGCCTCCCGGAGGACCAACGCACAAGGTAAGTTGATCGTCCGTGAGGGGAGGGGGTGGGGGGGTGTTGTGTGATGTGGGCGTGCATGGGGGTGTGCGTGTGAGTGTGTAGAGGGAGTGTGTGAGTGCGTGTATGCGGGCGGGGGGTGCTGCTGTGTCTATGGGTAATGTGTGCTGTTCGGCAGGTGCGCATGTCGGCATGTATGTGTGCGGGTATGTGTCCCCGTTGTGTATGTGTGTGTAGGGGGTGTGTATATGTGCATGTTGGGGGTGTGTGCATGTCGGGGTACATGTATGTGCATGTCGGGGTGGGGGTGGGGAGGGGGTTCGTACCACCTCTGGGGGGTGGCAGGGGGGTGGAGGGTGTGGGGGGAGGACTCGGGTGGGTAGTGGGGGGTGGGGGAGACCCCTATCAGTGCCAGGGAAGGAATTCCCTGGCCCCGATAGTGCTTACCGCCATGGTTCGCACGGCGGTTCCCGCCCGCAAGAAACCGCGGCGGTAGGCAGGGTCATAATACCCTTGGCGGTCTTGGGACGACCGCCGGGCCGGAGTGCGCAAACTCCAGCCCCGCGGTCATGACCGCCGTGGCGGTCGGAGTGGAGAAGTAGCGGTCGGTCGCGGCGGGGACCGCCGCGGTCAGAATGCCATTTTTAATACCGCCGGTCTGTTCGCGGTCCGACCGCCGTCTCTCCGCCGACCGCCAGGGTCAGAATGAGGGCCAATGTGTTCTGCCCAACAACCTATTACTGCAAGGATGATGTAAAGATGATCCTATGTGCTTAATGCCAGTGAATTAAAATAAAATCTCTCATCTTCCTAGATACCAACTGGGTACCCTTGTCCAACACTAATTCTACAGAATACCCCTCCCTCAGAAATCCTTGAAGAAATTATTGACCGCATTGGAATTCACACTCTCAACAAAATTAATCTCAGGCCATGCTGTAAAAAAATCAATAAAAACAAACTGTCATATAGCCATGATACATCACAAAATAACTTACACAATGGCAAGTTAGACATGTCAATGGGAATGGCAGGACTCGGCTAGTAAGTTGCATTTTGTCACTAAGAACAGATACACAATTATGGACAAAATGTTCCATGGCCATGTCGACTCCAGGCCATCAAACATCTTCCCTAAGTCTGTGCTTCATGGCACAAATATCAATATGACCTTCATGAAATAGAGTTAACACTAGGCCTGGATGGAACTCATGCAAATGTACTCTACTGAATCACGTGGAGTTACATAAAAACATCTGTGAGATTCTGCAGAGTTCCACAAAATGACAGAAAGTGCAAACTGGACTGCTCACAATTTTTCGGACCGGTAGCGCGTCTTGCACTGAAAAATCAGCAAAAATGACAACATTATATTTTTGAGTTGATTTTCCTGCTGCTCAAGTAGAAAATCTACTCTGGAAGTAGCCTTCTAATGCGACTGCCTGCATTCATTAAATCTCTCCAAAAGTCCTCATAGCCATCGGAAATCGCAATAGGGGACGTCAAATCTCATTCTGAAGCTTTGTGTTGTTCCTTTTGTCATCATGTTGCTCAAATGGGAAAAACATTAAATCGCACTGTGAGTGCAAGAATTTGGCTGGATCTCTAGGTTATAACAGTACCACGGAGTCAACAAAATCTCTATTTCTACATGTGGAATTGAAATTCTGCCTGGCTAACACTTTGCCTCAAAAGTTTAAAGGAACAACTCAAAGTCCACATCTGCATTAGGCACCAAAAAATCTTCTGAAACTCGTTGATAGGGAACAAGATTTTCTTGAATTTCTTTTGCAGCAGGCCAATGGCTGGTTACAGATTGCATAACACTTTGTAACTCATTGTCACTTGCTAACACTTCTATCCACTCTCCTTCATAGAGTGCACCATTCTTAGCGACCTTGACAGAACATACTGCACACACTATTTCCAGCTCATCGTTCATCTCACACAGTGTACCTCACACAACAGCAAACTTGACAATCTGCAACCAAATTTCTTTGCACCAACCATATACTCCAGCTTGTAATGAAAATCTTGTAGTCTGTACTGCTGTTTACCAATTTGAGGAGTGACTCTTCCTCTACCACTTGTAGTGAATACGTTCACCAATGGCGTGTGGTCTATTCTTAAAATAAACTTGTTGCCCTAAAAAATTTTTTTAATATTGCACACCCCACCACAAACCAATAGCCTCTTTTTCTATCGTGGAATAGGTGGCCTTCTCACCCCTCAAAACCCAGGAAGCAAATGCAATCATCTTCTCACAACCATTGATTCGTCATTACATGAGTACAACACCAAGGCCCAAATTGCAGGCATTGGTAGAAACGATACAAAAGTCTTTGATGTCAAAAGGTTTGAGAGGGCGAATGGCAACAACTTCCTGTTTAATTGGCTCAAAAACATTGTCAAACTCCCTACCCCACACATACTTAACATGTTTCTGAAGCAACTTCCATAAACACACTGTTTTATTTGCAAAGTTTCCTACACATTTAGCACAGTATTCTATAAAACCCAAGATTATCAAAGCATTTTTTCATTGGTAGTTTATGTGCCCTTTAAATTGCTTCCAAACATTTGGCCCTGGGTTCTGCCCCTTGTTTGGACACATGATGTGCCCCCATGTGCTGAGACTTTTTTTTTGGCTATTTGGGGTAGTTCACGCTTATTCCCCCTTAATTGTCTGTAAACATAAGCTATCCACACCAAAGGTGTGTCCTTTTTTTTTTTTACAACATACTGGGTATTCTAAAGGTACCTAAAGTTTGTGAGTTCCCCTGGAGTATACCAACAAATTAGCCAAAATACATCTAACATTTGTGTTATTTGGGGAACATTTTGGAAAAAGAGCTGCAGAAGAACACTTCTGTTTTTTTCCCTGCAAATGGGATCTACAAAGCGTTTGTGGTGATAAAATCATCATCTTCCCAGCTTTCAGGAACAGATAGACTTGAATCAGAAATACAACTTTCTCAACACAGTTTTGGCATTTTACTGGGACAAAACTAATTTTTACAATTTTTTGTGCCTTCAGCCTCCTTCCAGTTAGTGACAGAAATGGGTGTGAAACCAATGATGGATCCCAGACAGCTAAAAACTTCTGAAAAGTAGAAAAAAATCTGAATTTAGCAATGGGTCATTTGTGTGTCTCCTTCAAGATTTTCCTACATAAAGTAACAGTTGAAATAAAAAAAATATTGGCATTGAATTGAAAAAAAACAGCCCTTTCTGACTATGTTTTCTTCCGTACCTTTTTCCAGCGATGATAGATTTTTTAAAGCAATATACCCTTATGTTTGCTTGACCCTCCTGGCTGCAGGGGATATAGGTCTTTTAGGTTCATCATGAACCCAAGCTACACAGAACCAATAAATGAGCTGCACCTTGCAATGGTTTTTCATTGTATACCGGGTATACAGCAATTCATTTGGTAAAATATAAAGAGTGAAAAATAGGTATCAAGGAAACCTATGTATTTCTGAAATAGGCACAAGCTAAGGAGTTTAGAAACAGTGATTATTTGCACATCTCTGAAATCGAGGGTCCCATACTAGAATGTGAATTACAGGTCATTTCACAAAATGACTTCTTTCATTCACACTGCCTTACACTTGGAAAGTAAAAATGTAGAGAAAGACAATTACCAATAACACTTGTTCTTCTAGTTGGTGTTCCCCCAAGTCTCCCGATAAAAATGGTACCTCACTTGTGTGAATAGGCCTAGTGCCCGCGACAAGAAACGCCCCAAAACGCAACATGGACACATCACATTTTTCCATTGAAAAATGATGTGTTTTTTCAAAGTGCCTAGCTGTGGGCTTTGGGCTGTAGCTCAGCTGGCACCTAAGGTAACCTACCAAGCCTATATATTTATGAAAAGTAGACACGTAGGGGAATCCAGGATATGGTGACTTGTGAGGCTCTCACTGGGTTCTGTCACCCAGAATCCTTTGCAAACCTCATAATTAAGCTAAAAAACACTATTTCCTCACATTTTGGTGCTGCAAATTCTGGAATCTGAGGGAAGCCACAAACATCTTCCCCCCGGGGCATTCCCCCAAGTCTCTCGATAAACATGGTACCTCACTTGTGTGGGTAGGCCTAGTGCCCGTGACAGGAAACGCCCCAAAACGCAACGTGGACACATCAGATTTTTCCATTGAAAAATCATGTGTTTTTTTGTAAAGTGCCTAGCTGTGGATTTTAGGCTGTAGCTGTGCTGGCACCTAGAAAAACCCACCAAACCTATACATTTGTGGAAAGTAGCCACCTAGGGGAATCCAGGATGGGATGACTTGTGGGGCTCTTACTGGGTTCTGTCACCTAGAATCCTTTGCAAACCTCAAAATTGGGCTAAAAAACACTCTTTCCTCACATTTTGGTGCTCCAAATTCTGGAAACTGAGGGGAGCCACAAACTCACCCCTTCTAGCATTCCTCCAAGTATCCCAATAAAAATGGCACCTCACCAGTGCAATCGGCCTAGTTCCCTCAGCAGGAAATGCCCCAAAACACAACATGGACACATGACATTTTTTTAATGGAAACAAACACATTTTTTGCCAAGTGCCTAGCTGTGGATTTTGGCCTCTAGCTCAGCCGGCACCTAGGGAAACATACCAAACCTATACATTTATGGAAAGTAGACACCTAGGAAAATCCAGAATGGAGTGATTTGTGGGGCTCTCACTGGGTTCTGTCACCCAAAACCCTTTGCAAACTCAAAATTGGGCTAAAAGCACATTTCCGTCACATTTCGGTACTGCAAAGTTCTGGAATCTGAGGGGAGCCACACACTTCCTTCCACCTGGCATTCCCCCAAGTCTCCCGATAAAAATGGTACCTCACTTGTGTGGGTAGGCCTAGTGCCCATGACAGGAAATGCCCCAAAACACAACATGGACACATCACATTTTTCTAAAGAAAACGGATGCGTTTTTTGCAAAGTGCCTAGCTGTGGATTGTGGTCTCTAGCTCAGCCGGCACCTAGGGAAAACTACCAAATCTATATATTTATGGAAAGTATACATCTAGGGGAATCCAGAATGGGGTGACTTGTGGGGCTCTCACCAGGTTCTGTCACCCAGAATCCTTTGCAAACCTCAAAGTTTGGCTAAAAAACAAGTTTGCTGCATATATCGGCAATAGAAAATTCTGGAATCTGATGGGAGCCACAAACTTCCTTCCACCCAGCAATCTCCCAAGTCTCCCGATAAAAATGGCACCTCTCTTGAGTGGATAGGCCTAGTGCCTGTGACAGGAATGGATCACATAACGGTCAATGTTAGTCCTTACATGAGGGCAACTGTTGACCATGGGGTGATCCATTCCTGATGCAGGCACTGAAGTGAGGTAGTGTTTTTATCAGGACAGGCGGGGAAACACTGAGTGGTAGGAATTTTGTGGATCCCAGCATATTCCTGTAGTTTGTGTGTCAGAAATGAAAGAAAAAATAGAGTTTTTATTCAACATTTCACATATGCAGGGTATTCTGGGTAAGAAAACTCTGGAGAATCCTTACAAGTCACACCTTTGTGGACTCCCACAGGTGTCTAGTTTCTAGAAATGTTTGGGTTTGGTAGGTTTCCCTGTTTGGCCGCCGAGCCCAGGACCACAGACGCAGGTGCCTGTATTACAAAAACAGGTTGTTTTGTGATAGATAATTTTGATATCTTCAAAATATGATTTGGGAGGTGGAATTTGGGGCTGAACTAAATTGGGGTGCTCCTAAGAGAGCACTATCTCTGTGCTTGCTGCCGCATGCATCTGCTCTTTGGGTTGGGCTAACCCGCTATTGTTCCACTGCAAAGACTGTGCTTGTGAAGGGACAGCATGACTGTCCTCATCACCTCCCTCAGAATCATGTGGAAGAGGAGCTGTCAGGTGGGACTCCTCCAACTGAAAAATCACTCTCAGAGTCTGCTCTATTGTCCTATCCCTCCGACGCTGTCTCAGTATCTGCTGTCTCTGATCCTACCTCAGAGCTGTCCACCATAAACCGAGTTAGGGCTTGAGCAGCAGTCATCCAATGAGACGCCATCTCTGC
Source organism: Pleurodeles waltl (assembly GCF_031143425.1). Taxonomy (NCBI): domain Eukaryota; kingdom Metazoa; phylum Chordata; class Amphibia; order Caudata; family Salamandridae; genus Pleurodeles; species Pleurodeles waltl. The sequence goes on from NC_090442.1 coordinate 526,888,892, forward strand.
TGCTGGCGAAACTGTCCCTCTAAAACACTAGCCTACGTAGACAGTCACAAAATTGCCGGTGGGTGTGTGTGACGCGTGCAACTGTTAAGGTCAGTCACCTTACCTTTGCTTTTTCCCTCAATCATTATGTTCTCTTAAGACACTCAAAAACAAAAAAGACACACTGTTACTTCACCTTGTCACATACCCATCATCACAGTTTTTAGCGCCTGTGGCACCCAGTCCGACTATCATTATTGGTGCTCCCATGACCTCCTCCTCGGATTCCCTCACTACCACCCATCAAAAGTGCCCTTCATCTCTCAATTGCTCCCCTCGCACATACCTTTCATTTTTGTAATAGCGCAGGTAATAGTTGGCTTTACTAATCAACTCAGCTATTTGCAAAAAATACAGATTTGATCTTTGCAGCAGGCATGTAAAACTTCTGCACTATTTTATAAGATCAAAACTGCCACTCGACAAAAGTCCAATTCTTCTCTAGCAGAAAAATAATCACAAGAGTTAGCCTGACTTTTTCATTGCTGCCTAAAAACTACGGTTGAAATGCGTTGTTTGGAGTATGTGCATCACTTTGAAGACACGCGCTGGAAGACAAGCGGTAGAGAAAATGTATGTAAAGAGACCACTTTTCTATGTGGGTGTGGTTTCCCTGGGGGACGATCTCAGCCCCCAGGGAAACCACACATGCATTGAAAAAAGTGATCTTATATATATATAATATATATATATGTAGAGATATATAGATATATAGCTATATATGTATAGTTCTATCTACATAGACATATCTATAAATATCTATCTATCTATATATATATAATAAAACAACTGTCCCCACAAGGGGTCAGCCCTGCTCAAGGGCGACCCCCTATCAGTTTAATTTTTTTATTTACATTTTTAACCCCTGGGGGGCACGATCGCCCACCTTCCCCCCTGGGGTAAACTAATGTTTTTTTTTTTTTTTTTTAAGTATGTTCCCGGGGGTGGAGCCCATATACAGAGGGGGCTGACCCCCCCTCCCAAGCATAATCCCTGATGTCTAGTCGGGTTTTCTGGCCGTAGATTGCTGAGCAGCTGAGATCCATGGTCAAGAAACCATTTTAGAAAGGCCTTGTTTGTAAGGGGAGAATTTCCCCTTTTGAACGAGGCCTTCCTGAAGGCTGGGGAGGCCTTTTCTGGCCCGTTTTTCCCACTGGAACAGAAAGCGGCCTTACCTGCTTACACGTCTTAACCTCTCATCATGCTCACATTTATCTTTCACATATATTAAGATGTCGTCTTGAAAATCGGTGACACCTGATATGCCCTCGAATAAATTACCCATGTATCTCTGGAAAACTGATGATGCTGATGCTAATCCAAATGGCATTCATAAATAGCAATACATACAGTTCTTGCGTCACAAATGGCATAATGTGCCTAAAGTCCAGACACAACTCAATCTGGGTATAAGCAGCTGACTTATCCAATGATGTACAATAAACTGCCCCTCTAAGGGTAGCTAACACTTTGTTGATTTTGGCAAAAAGATTGGCGATCAGCTCATATATTAGAATTTAGATCAATTCATGAACTCATAAATTTGTCTGCCTTAGGTGCACCTCAAAAGCAAGCTATTCAGAGCCCTTCATTGGTTCAATAATTCCCAACTTGAATAACTTTGCAAGTTTCTGCTCTCAGTCACCTTATAAACACAAGGATCCCGTGTTTGCCTTATGCACAACTGCTCGGGTATTGTTGTTTATGTGGTTGGAAACCATATAAATGATATGTGGTTGGAAACACTTCAATTTACCCAACAGTTAATTGAGCACATCTGAATACCCACCTAACCACTCATTCTTGCTCAGTTGGCACAATGAAAAAAAAGAGGATAATTCCGTTTTTTTTCCATTTAATTACTATGTCAGTATGGTTTGGGTCATTTATTATATCCGAATCCCCTTGTTTGTTACATCCTAACAGATTGGAGCCACTTTTTGCAACATAAACTAATCCCATTATCAAATCGTCCTCTAATTTTAATGTGTAATTTTACCTTCCACCTTAAATAAAATGTTTTTACTGCCATTCACAAAGGGGAAGGGGTCCCATGGGGACCTCTTCCCGTTTGTGAATGGGTTAGCACCAGCGTGACACTGGTGCTAACTGCGATTATTTAACGACCGCATTCGCGGTCACAAAACCATCATATATGGGACTGCGACTCGCAATTAGGAAGGGGACACCCCTTCCTAATTGCGACTCGCAAACCCTTTTTGCGATTCGGTAAATAGTTTACCGAATCACAAAAATGGGTCTGAACATCCCAAGGCTCATTTTGCATGTCGCAAATGGCCCAATTCGCTGCTTGTGACGTACACGTAGCCCTTTCTCCAGTGAAAAACACACATAAAATATATTTCTACAACTTTTCACAGCCCTGCTCTGCTGAAGACATCAGTATGCAACTATCATCATCAGAAGAAACATCCTCAAATGACTACCATAATGGAAGTACACAGGTGTTAGTCCATATGCTGATTTGCACACATGAGCAAAATGACCTTTCTTTCCACACTTAAAGGAAGTCTGATTAATATCAGTACAAATCTTGGCATTACTTAAGTGTAATTTACTGCCACAACGGAAACACAACACATCCTTTATTTCAAGGTTACACTTTGTGTTGAGATTTACTTGCTTCTGTGAAAGCTTTTTAATTTGACATGTAAGTTGACAAATGTTCAGATTGTTTCAAAAATGTGTTTCATCTCACACTGTCTGGTGATATTGTTAATTTTGTTCATACAATGTACTGAGTGTTCAATGCCTCTAGCAAATGCAAAAGCTGTTTTCAAGTCTGAATCCCCTGTGGCTAAGTGTCTTTCTTGAAACTTCTTATTGTTGGTCCCTTCTATGAACTGATCACAAATAATTTAATCCTGAAAGTCTTGATAATTGCACATGGATGCCAGTGTTCTTAATATAGACATGAAATTATCAATGGACTCACCAGGCAGTTGTGAACATTGTAAAACTTATGATGCTCTAGAACAGTGATTTTCTAGGGCTAAATCTTTTATCAAGGGTTTTGATAATGGACATGCATTTGTCTATTGCATCATTGGTGTCTCCACCCTTACCCAGACATGCTGCAGATGCTTATCCCTACCAGGAAAAAGAGCAGACTTGGTGCTGGTGGCAAATCGTCACCACTAAAGATAAGACACATGCAAGAAGATAGAACAGGTTTATTCTCCAATCACCAACGACCACTTCCCGTCAGCAACAGCCTCACCAGTAAACTTCATCCCAAAATGTTGGAATGTTGGGATGAAGTTTACTGTATGGATTGCTGATGATGCCTAAGTATCATAAATATTCCAAAATACCTAACAGGTTCTCAATAAAGTTTTGAACACTCAGTGAATTAGCCTGGGTTTACACCATTTCTGTAGCTAAAGTTTGGAAATAAACGCATATAAACAACACTCAAAAGTAGGCTGCATTTTGTAGTAGAATTCACCCCACAAAAAAGGCTTTATGGGGAAATTTACTCGCAGGAGAGGAGATGACATGCAAAGTACAAACATCTTGGCAATTTCCACAATGTTAATTGTTTGGGAACTTGGTATAACTCCTTGGTAGAATCTAAAAACCTGCACAGCTCTATTCTCTTTATGGGAACCGTGAAAGGCTCAAAAAGAGGAAATGACGTTTATCAATTTTATATAATATATTTGGGCAATTAAGTGTTATTAGACTTCAGTTCACCTTCGCAAAACTATTCTAAAGCTTAATTTGGAGGAAGACCAATAAATGGTGCTTGCATTCTCATAGTGATAGTATAATTTTTTCTCCTCTCTCCCCCAATCTTAAGGGTGTTGTGAAGCTAAAGACAGATTGAAGTTTAGGCAGGCCACCGAGGATAGCAGTAGAACAGCTAATACCTCCAATACCACGGGAGATTGGCACCTACATATATCTTTACTTTGGCTACAGGGACTGGAGATATTGGTGTATCACACATGCGGTATTTCTCAAAATTTCTAAGGCCTGGTTAATATTTGAATACCAGATATAAAATAACATTTCTACCACAAAATAAACATATTCACTCCAGTGACCACCTACGTTACATTAAACTGGATTTTACTGTGTTAAAATAATCAAGTAGTTTCGTCTTTCACTACTTCCTACTATACTTAAAATGGGACACCATCAGTCTTAGAAATTCTAATATTGTCATTGGCCCAATAAGACTTGAATAGATTTGCAATGATGGACTTTGCTTCGTCCTTTGCGACATATTATAAAGGGGCAATGGCTTGGGATTCTTTTTTGTATACCTCTCATAATTCCAAATATTAAAATACCTCAATAATATACCTCAAGCCAGAATTGCCGAAAAGCCACATTTGTGAGCACCATCTTTATTTTTTAATGCATTCAAGGTTTTGTTGTAGTCAGACACAAGTCATGCACAAATCCACTTGCATATCAGTTTAACAAGAAAGGATATGCTGGCCCCAGACTATTGTTGTGAATGACTGACTGACTAAACTGCTGGTCGTTAGCAAGAAAAATGGCTTGACTGCATCACTAGACATATATAGGAATAATTATGGCAAATAATGAATGTGGTGCCTATACTTCAGAAAGGCCAGCAAGGACCCAAGCAAAAACATGAAAGAGGACAAAGCATGCTATACAAGGAAAAAACTACAAAATTGAAGTAGAAATGTTGAGGAAATTGATGAAAAATGAGAAATAAACTGAAGCAATATAAAATGATAAGAAGAGACTAAAAAGAATACACAAGAAAGTGGCAGGGTGTTTACAAAGGTGCTTTGCCACTTCCTGGATTAGTATGAATGGACCAGACGCAGCAGCCCATTACATAAAATGTGTAAATGTCCCAACAGAGAGAGTACTAAATTCACTGTTGAAGTATTTTACTATCTGGATCATGTAGTTTGTGGGTTCAAGTTCTTCTATTGAATCACCATAGCAAATTAACCAGTATTTAGTCTGGTGAAAATAATGGTCCAGCGACAATTCAATGTTTTCACAGCAGCATGTTGCAAGATATAGGCCCTCATTTTGACTTTGGCGGAAAGAAAAGCCCGTCTGCCGAAGTCCCAACAGGTTGGATGCTGCCAGTGTGTTCTCTTCCCTGCCGGCCTCATTATGAGTTTCCCACTGGATCGTGTTGACGGAAAGTGGTGGTGCTGGCCCAATGGGAAACAGCCTACAGCATTGTCTCCTGCTCGTAATAGAGCCAGCAGCAATGCTGAGCTGTAGTGCGTAGAGTGCTACCGCCATTAAACCGTTGGTGGAGAAGGGAGTCATAATCCCCAGGGCAACGCTGCTTGCAGCACAGCCCTGGTGCGGTCGTAATGTGGCGGCCGGATCGCTGCATTGATGACAGTCCAACTGCCACCCCAACGCTGGCAGTCATTGGAACGCCAGGGTTAAAATAAGGCCCATAGTTACTAAGCACCATGCAGAAGCTTCGGTTTTGGGTTATGGAAATCCTTGCCACAACTGATTAGCACAAGGACTGATAAAATGTATTTTGTCATTGTCGGATTTTCTTCTTCATTAAAAAAATGCACTTCTGACAAGCATGCTGAACTATTTGACTGGTTTTAAGTCAGGGAGGGCTAACTTTTAGGGCCGGGAGCGATAAACAAATAACATTGCCCATTCATGCACATGACCCAAGATAATGAGTTATGAATCCGCCACTGGGCATTACTACATGTTTTCTCCCAACTCAACTGTTCATGACTTACACCACATTCAATATTTATGCAATAACTGACTGTGGGCTCCATTTACATTGTGCTTCTATAGAGCTAGAGCAGAAAGAATTTATGGTAACTGGGTTACCATATAGTTGCTAGACATTGTCAACTCCTCAGACAACAAAGGTATGACAGTAGTATTGAGCACATCCCAGTCAGTTTTGCAAATGCCTAAATTAAAGTAAGGTTTTGCTGTGAGAATGTGGATGCGAAAATGACCGGTCGTAACAATGTTACTGCTGGTGATTCTTCAGCTTTGACAGACAGCTTCTAATTACAGCTATACTAGCAGCCCACGCTGCTAATGGTTCTGCAGCCATTACCTCTGTATTTACCGAAAATTCTAAGTAGGGGCGATGAATGCTGATGGCGTTCCGAATCACAGTGATAGACACAGCACTTGCAAACTGATGTAAAAGGTTTTATTCTGAAAGGCTAAATGGAAGTCACAAGCACATTCACCTTGATGTACCTCAGAGATGAAAAAATCCGAGGTTTACAAAACCGCTGTAATGAAACACAATTTGTAAAACAGGATTTTAAAAACTGCTTTGGTTATCACATGTGAAGACTGGACGTCATTTAAAACTGGTTAGAACAAGTGAACTGACAATCTGGAAGGCCATCCACCATGCCAATGCTGTGTTTCTCCCACCTAATTTTAGGGTGGAAGAACTGAGGAGTGTTCACTGGCAAATCCTTAGCTGGCTCTGCCAGTGGAAATGAAACACACGATAATGGGAGTACGCTTGCAATTTTTCAAACCATTGGCGACAGCCCGAGGTTGGAGCTCATCTGGGGTTTCTTAAGAGAGTTTCGCCCTGTTTTATGCACTGAGGAACATGCCCGTCTTGGAGAAATACATTAGCTTTCAACAGACAGTGTTCAATAAAATACGTCTTGTCAGAAGGAAAAGGAAATTATTTTGCCAGTAGATGCAGAGGACTTTTTTTTTTATCTGCAGAGATTTTTATGCATATGCCTTTTAAGACTAAAGGTAAGTCCTTCATGGTTGTAATATTTTGAGGAGTGGTGTGTTGGTTTAAAATTGAATTACTTAAGTTAGTGAATTCATCTTTCTTTCGATTTTTCTAAAGAAAAGGTACGCAAAATTGTTGCATTTAGATCGATCTAGACTCTGGCATTTGTTGATTAATATTTCTTAATAGTTTTTGGATCTATGTTTAGTTCCATTTAAATCGATGTTTAAGTAGGAAACTTTGGCAGCAAGGTCAATCTTTTGTATATTTTCACCTTTTTCTTAAATTGCATTTACTTTGATTGAAATTTGGAAAGACCCATTTGGATAATTTATTTTTGTCGAGTTGGGCAAGATCAGTGGAAATACCTTTAAGAGTAGTGTTGCAAGCCTGAAAGAGGGATTCAGTTATTATACCTTATCTGTGAGTGAGAAGCATGGGGAGGAGGACATCCTGGAGATAGGCAGTTCTTTATTCACATTTGTGAAATTTCTCTACCATGTATACTAATTCAGTGAGGTTCAGTAGTGTCTGACAACTGTACCATGTTTTATTTAGCAATTGTAAAGTTGAATATAGATCCTCTAATGTGTGGGGAATGTTTGCAATGTTATGTGAAAGAGTTCACTAGGAGAAAAGGAGTGAGCTCAGAGACAAGGGCATTTGAGATGTTGTTCCATCTGATGTTGAAGTAACCTATGAAAATTGTGGGTGTAGAGATGTGAAGGTGAGAGGTAAAAAAAATCCGTACCCTAATTTATGAGAAAACATTGGCAGAAGTGTTATTACCAAAGGGTGATACAAGGTGGGAAATGTAAGAACCTTATTTAGATTTTGGAGGATGGAATACTCTGTCACAATTGTAGTGGATGATTTGTGCTTGATATTAAAAGTGCCTTATAGCTTATGGCACTTATAATATAGTAGGCATGATATCTGCCATCTATTGACAACGTACCCCATTCTTCAAACTCTAAAGATCTAAGTTCAAAAACAGAGAAAGTCATTCCCTCATCTTGACGATTTAAAAAAAAATATCAAACCTCAGCAGGAATGATGGACTATGGGAGTCTGTTTAGGATATCTGGACTGCCTCCACACTTGTCCTTGCAGTTTTTCATTAGGATCAAGAAGATTGGTGGTAGAATGTGAAAGAGAGAAAGAGAGGTCTGATTCTGCCAAGCCTCATAGACACAGAGAAAGTCTATTATATGGCCACAGGCAACGCCTGCAATTTTGGTACAAATGCAGCTGCAGCGCTACAGTTTAGGAGTTTACAGTTAGCATTTAATGAGGGAGATTGGGTTGTGTTCTGAGGGTAGAGCTGTGGTTGATATACCCAATACAATAAGGCTACTGTGTCAAGGTCGTCTCTGCGTTCCTTTGGTCTGTCTAAGGGGATGGATGGCTGAATTGCGCTGCCTCACTGTGTGGGGATGCTTAGTCCCGTGATTAGTCTTCTGTGTGGGAGTTCAGAATTGACAGTTCCATAGAGATAGAGTTTAGTTTTACTGCTAGGGATTTCTTGGTTAGTGAAATCTGCTTTGGCAGTGTTGTCTGTGGTAGATCGGCCTGTCGTACAGCTGTCTGTGGTTGAAGGTTGTTGAAGAGGTGGGCCCTGCAGTTGCCTCCCAGCATTCTCCTATCCCTAGTGAGAAAGTGATAGTTCGTTCAAGGCCTTGCCGAGCTAGGAGTCCAAGCATTTAAAATCTTCCTTATTACAAGCTCACTGTAAAGTACTGTATCTTTTGGCTGTCCAGTCCGGCTGTGGTTTAGCACCCAGAAGTATAAATATGCTAGCATTAAAACAAATAAACACATATCACTATAATACAAATGCAAAAAGGCATGAGAACACGAACATAACACTTTGAATAGCAGAGGACTAAAACTCCTTTCCAGAGTGATCATAATATTTTAGAAGAGTGTATCGCACTTCTTTTTAAAATATATTTGTATATGTGCAGTCCACACTACTCCCGGGGGACCGTGCTATTTAACTATGTGGAGAGCTTGCCGCGTGTTAAGTTTTTAGAACGTGGCCCAGTTCTGCTACTTATTAATGTTGCAGTAGCCAGTCTCTAACATCTTTCAAAATTAAAGCAGCTATTTCTCCTCAGGATTGAATGAGCTGAAAAACTACAAGATGAAAGAAGAATATTTGTATGTGTGTACTCGGATTCCATATTGAATATTAACAGGCTTTTGACGGAGTATTCGTTTTAAAAATGTTTCACTTTGCAGCAGCCTCAAAGATGAGATAGTCCTGTTGCAACCTGTCTTGCATAAAGTGGGTCTGCTTCTCTCCTGCGCAAATCAAAGGGCGCATGCTTCGGCCACGTCCTGAGAAGTCCTAGTGTGGACCAAGAATTCATAATTAGCAACATTTAATACATAATCTGTAAACGTGGGAGGATGAATGCACCCAGGAAGCGTAGCAAGTATTCACTAAAGGCGATGTATAGAGAGAAGCATGGCACGACCATTAACTGGACCTATGGGGCACAGAGGAGAGCAGAACATGCATCCTGGCGTGTTACCGCTCGAGGGCCTTCTACTCCGAGCTCATTCATTCCTGTGGAAAGGGCTGCATTCACAACCACAGTGCCAGGCATGACTATGGTTTTACCCTGAAATGTAATTACTACAAAACATTCATTTATGTTGTTCTTAAACTAATGCCAATATAATGGGCATTGCATTCGCAGTCTACAATGTGGGTCACGAAGGGCACTGCTGTAAGAAATCCCAGTACTCAATCACCCATGTGGTGCAGTTCTAAAACATATTTATTGTTCCAGAAAAAAGTTAATATTTGTGATGAATATTACAAGTACGTGCCTAGAAGGAGAGGTTCTTGCTTCCTGAGTGTGGCATGGGCCATAATGCAAAGAAGGAAATAGACACCCTGGCTGTTGTTTGGTTTATTTGTGCAGCTGTAATCAGGGGCAGTGGGCTCCTCAGGCTGATGGGTCAACGGTGCCACTGCACTCGCTGCACCAATGGAATTCTCACGTCCCTGCTTCTGTGTATGATGTTTGCACGGGTAATGGGAGCACTTCTGGCCAGGTCTGCTGAAGTGGCTAGCATCTATACCAAGAACAGAGTTTTGGTCAGCGAAGCAGCGGCTGCTCCCCAGCAGGCCACAGACATGTTTCAGGAGGAGCGTTTGTTACCGGCCGTTTGACGTAGAAGAGTGACTCCAGACTGGAGTGTTTTGCAGTTGGGAAGTGGCAGCGCTACAGGTAGGAGTCATCACTGGATTTCTGCAGAGATGTTCCAAGAACTCTGTCTTTGGCCGCCTCCCCTTTTCTAGTACCTGGGAGTGAGGGTTGTTTCTGCCGTGCCCTCTGGATCCTACTGCTAGTCCCAGAGAGGCGGAAGATGACCCCTGTTTGTGCCAGGTGTAATTGTGGAGAGGCTGTGTCTTGTTTTCGTCATTCCCTCTTCCCTCTTGTTACTGACCTTCTTAACATGGAATGGGACTTGTTTTTGTTTGCACTAGATCAGTGGTAGCAGCCATACCTGTACCAGTTCAATCCCCAGAGTGTGGCTGAAATGCCTCAAAAATGGTTTCTTTCCAGACGGCAGCGAGAGGCTGTTTCTAGCAGATGCTTCGTGGTTTTATGGAGTGATGGAGAGGGCCTCGGCGTGTGCATTGGAACTATTTCCGGAGGCAGCAGGATTGTTAGCAAGGCTGCAGCAGGGCCCCAGCAGTCCTGCTCAGATGTGGACAGAAGTGAGCTTGTTTTATGTGCTGTTACGTGTCATATATGATAACATCCTCTGATCTGAAAACACTCTGCCGAGAGCAGTGCTCATCTGTGCCACTGGCATTATAGAAAATCCACAGGACAGGAGCTTTTCTATGCCTCACCTCCTAGTCTTGACAAGTACAGGACAATCAATCCTCACTGGCAGTCGAAGTGCACTAAAAAGTGTGGGAACTGAGATGCTGCGCCAATGGGGATGGAGCCAGTGATAGTGGTGTGGTGGCAGCAGTGCTTAATTTGTAAATAAAAAGGTGCCGGTGCCCAATGCCCTCCTCTTAAACACACGGGTGCTGCAATTAAATGTGCTAACACGGAATACTGAGGCAACATAATCTTGAAGCCATCTCGGGCCCCTACAATCCATTTAAAGTCACACGCTGCCCCTTTAGCTCACTCTTGCAGCTTTCTGCTTTCTCCCATTGTGACGCTTTTTTGTTTTTCTTTTCCTCCGTCTTTCCCATATGTGTCTTTTTCTTGCAGTAAATGCGTGAGACAAAAAAATAAGTGCCAGACCTAAAAAATAAGTGCTGGTGCTCCGCACCGGAAACAACAAGCACAAATTAAGCACTGGGTGGCGCGGTCAAAGGTGTGGTAAAAAAATAAAATATTCTGTAAGTGTTTTTGGTCTTTCACCTTCAGGTAGCTACATATACAATAGTGCACAGCTTAAGCGAGTAATAAATAAAAAAAAGTTCAGTTAATCAGCAGAAAATGCAGTGACTACATTATGAAACCTCTATTAGTTAATGCACTGCATAGGTCTGGGGGTAACCAGAAAGGCACACACTTAACTTGGTTGGTGCAGTGGAGAATACTGACTTCTATTTTTAGCGCTGCAAGTTCCAAGCCTATGACAAAAAGCACTGTGACTATGCAAGTCATTATTTTAAACTTGCTTTACAAACAGGGTAAGAAAGACTGCTACAAAATGCGCAAAAAGATAAAATGGTGCTTCGAAAAAATAGATTTTAATAATACCCAGATTGCACCTGATTAATTTTTTATATAGCTGTCCCTTAAAAGCAAGCACTTCACGGCTCGTATGGTAAGTTCTTTGCACTACCAATCAAAAAGAGCAAAATGTTTGTAATCCCAAAGTTTAAGTGATTCCATCAATTAAAGCCAGTACTGACTCTAAAGCACCCTTTACATTTGTAGATTAACCAGTTGCACATGTGCATTTTTTTCAGTCAGGCAGACATCCTGGCAAAAAGGCTTGTTTATTGTAAAGCACCGTCCCAGCAAGTTTGACTTTGAAAACAAAAAGATGTTTTTTGATAAATGAAAAATGTATGGCACTGATCGCACCCACTTTGACCACTGATTCCCGCAAGTAGAAAAAGGAGTGGTCCTCCATCAACAACCGCTTTAGTGCCTTTGTCTGTCTTTTATTTACATGACATGCAAATGAAAGACAGACAATGATGCTCAATGTGGAGGCTTTAGGACAATCCAATCACTGTTGCTTGAAGGGCAAATAGTTCCCCCCATTTCAGTCATACCACGCTAAAGCTGTCATTGGCCACTACCCTGGGCAAGAAGAAAATTACCAACAACTCTCAGAAAGCTGGGCAGTATTCTCAAATTCATGCATCAGAGTACCTGGATGTGCTAGTGAGGGGAAGGCTGCTTGCAGTGCTCAAAGTCCACTTGTTTATTTCTAATGATGCTATCTGGGCCAAAATTCACACAGTCATTTCCTCCGTCCTGTTGAACCATAATCAGGCCAAATGTTGTGTAGTGTTATTTTCAGTGATTTTATAATTGGTCTGATTAGTCATTTTGAGATCTAAAACTCTTACTCCCATATATGCCACCATTTTAGAAATAATCGGGAGAATATACTTGCCCCTTTTACTTATGTTGAAGCTGAGGAAATTTCCATCGGGAGACAGCCAAAATAAAGGAATTTATTTGCTTCAAAAATCGGGTCTCTCCTGACTGAATCGGATCTATTGGCACGTATGTACTGCTTTATGGTCACCGAAGGGGCAGGGGATTATGAAAATCAACTTAAATGGTACAACTAACTGGAAGCTTAATTCAGCTCAGGAAGAAAAACAATTGTGCAGTAACAAATATCCCACCATAAACATTGATGATTTAATTGTTGTGTCATTTATGATGTCTTGTGGTAAATCACGAACAATGCATCGAAGAAATTATAGTAGTGGAGTACATATTAACTATAACTTGGCTAAGCAATGTGAATATATACATGTCAAGGCATGCGGCGAAGTCTGGTAGAAACTAGTTACATGGCATTTTTTGGCTATGCACTGTGCTCACTACACACAAACTACCACCAGGGCATGGCTTAGCAAGTCAGGGTGCTCTGTGGTCATAGGGCATTCCCTTCATCTAAAACCTATGAGTAATCCTTCTGCTACCAACACCTGCAAGGTACATGTGTGCAATACCTTCCCAAGCATTTGTAGGTTGTGAACTGGGGACATACATAGCAGGCACTAAGGCAAAGTGTTTGGTGTTCAGCTTTGCAGCAGTAAACGCAGGACATAGAAGTCAGACCTGCTCAGTGGCCATGTTGCTAGCTTGAGTTCATGGTCATCTCTGGTGGGCAAAATCTGTAAACGTGGACTTCCCAGCTCATGAGCCTTGTGGCCAAAATTTGATTTTATTTTAAAACACCAGACCCTTACCCTCTACCTGCCATGCTATGCTATGCTATGGTCTTCACTGTGACGATGTGAGGCTGTCATAATTTCACATGACCCCACAAAAATATTTTTCTAAGATTCCTTTATGCATTTGGACTCTGGACAAAATTTAACCTTGTAAAATCATGAGTTACCATGTAACAGCCTTTTAAATATTAGCATTTATTTACCCTTCAGACAGATTTACACACAAATAAAAAAGTGAGTGCTTTTGTTTAAGCTCCTCCTTCATGCCAGAATATCCAGTGTGCTCCCTATCTTATGACAAATGTTTTCTAAGTTATTTTGAAGGGGAGCTTCAACTTTTGAGACCCCTCTGACCAACAACATGACACCCTGAAAGATCAAACATGAGCAGAATGTATGTTTTTTTAATTCATTCAATGCAGCCAAAGGCAGAGGCAAAAAACATATTTTGGTAATAAATGAGACTTGATCATAGTTACAGTGTGGCTATGACCAACACTGTAATGGATACTGTTGGACTTGGAACTTTCTGCAGGACAATCCTCAACCTGACTTCACCCTCCTGTTTTCTGAAACTGTTTTGCTGACTTGTAGGACTCTGCATACTTTACCACTGCTAACAAGTGCTAAAATGCTTGTGCTCTCACCCTAAAACATAGAAGAATTGCATTATACCAAATTGGCACTTAATTTACTTGTAAGTCCCTAGAAAAGTAGCATTGCAGGTATGTAGGGCCCGTAAATTGAATGCTACTAATGGGCCAGCCGCCCACTTATGTAGCCTTAGAACCAAGTCTTGTTGTAGGCATGCCATTACAGACTGTGTGTGCTGTTTTAAAATAATTTGCCATGCCCAAACCTTCCTTTTCTATACATTTAAGTCACCCCAGGACACAGCCCAGTGGGCAGGGAGCAGTTTTTTTTAAAAGTTCATTTTGTACGTTATATTTTACATGTCCTGCTAAGGAAAACCTCTTAAATTTGTTTTTCACTGCTGTGAGGCCTACCTCTACCATAGGATGACATTGGAGTTATCTTATTACGTTTAATAAGCTGTAACTTCCATATGGGAACGCGTACCCGGTGCATGCTTGGTGTCTTTGGAATTATAATGAAAAATCCCTTCGTATGGTATAGCCAGACTTTGAATTACAATTTTGAAAGTGCCACTTTTAGAAAGTTGGCATTTTCCTGTCTTATCCATTTAGTGTGCCTGCAGCCTGTCTCTGGGACACACAACTGGGTCTAACGGATAGAAGGACTTTGTGTATTCCTCCTAGACAGCCAAATACAATTGAAAGCTTAGGTGTGCCTGGCTGGGCCATCAATGGCAGGATGGGAGAGTGGAGCTGGGCACAGCCTTACTTACACTTTACCAGTCTGTGTCCTGCCCCCACATAGAAGGCTGCATATCCCATGTAGTTAGTGTAAAGGTAGGGCAGGGGAGGCAGGAGACCTGTGCACTTCAAAGGGAAATTTCTGGAATCTTCTCCCACTTCAAAGGAGACACCTGGTGTAAATACTGGACTTCAGACACCAACACTTCAGTACCCTTCTAGGCCTGTGGAAACTCTGCCAGGAAGGAGGACTGCTATGTACTCCTGAAAGGACTGCCACTCTGCTGGACTGCTGTGCTGCTGGACCACTGCCTTGCTGGATTGCTGCTCTGATGCCTTCCTACCCACCTGCCTGAATCAGAGGGGTTGGACCAGCACCTGCAACCAGTAATCCCAGAGTAACTCAAAGGGCTAGCCTGCTACCTCCTGTTCAGAGCCACAAGTACATAACAAGCTCCCAACCACTTGAACCAGCGCCTAGAGCAAGGACCTGACTCCCAAGTGGTGCCCCTCAGGTTGTGGACTGTTGGTGTGGCCTCAGAGAGGCTCAATTGATGTTTTTGGTCTCTTCGTGACCATGAATGGGCCTGTTGGTACAATAAACTTGTCACTTGCGCACACACAAAGTTCCATCAGCTGACTCCGCTCACTACAGCATCGACCACTCACAGGGAGTTCCACCTTAAAGCTCCATCCCATCGCTCATGGCAACAACAGGACATTTGCACTACAGCAATGACGTCCGCAACACCAGGCCATCCACGATGCTCTCTGCCCTTCACAGCCCCTTCCACCATAAACTGGATCTTTGTGCTGGACTGAGAAGGCAACTTTTCTGTTTGACTAGCATGGTCCCTGTATCCTACCCGTGTCCCATCATGGTTGGCCTAAACTTGTGACTTTCTCCTGGTCTTGCACAACCAGATAACTGCAAGTTGCGCTTTGAGCTTTTTGGTGGCATCTTTATTTAAATCTTTAAAATTGCATATCTCTGGTCCTAATGATTGGATTTTTGTAATTTTGGTCTTGATTTCTTAATTAAATTCTGCTCTATTTTCTCTAAATTGGTGTCTTTGTCCTGGTCCAGTGAAACCAGGTAAGCACAATTGACTATTTCTGCTTTCTGGTGCTTTGTTCACTTAAATCTTTAAAAATGTGTATCTCTGGTTATACTTTTTATAATTTTTTGTTGTTTTGGTGTCAAATTATTTATTAGATTTTACTCTATTTTTCTAAATTGGTGTGGGAATTTTCATGTGTTGTGCTTTCACTTTATTACTGTTTGAAGTGCTGCATAAATACTTTACACTATCTCTCTATGCCTGACTGCTCTGTGCCAAGCTACCAGAGGATTGAGCACAGGTTAATTTGGGGTTTGCTTGTGCCTCACCCTGACAAGGGTTGGGGCGGCTGTTTGAATAGGATTTCACACCCCTCAACCAGTAACCCAATTTCTCACACATACCTTTAGTTTTAAAGCCAAAAAGCAAAAAACTACATTTTGCTGACTGTGTTACAATGATAAATGTAATTTCTAGTAAAAGGGACATTGCTTATCCATCTGAATATGCCAGCTCTCCAGATAGGTCTCGAGCCTTTTCGTAGCAATTAAGGTAAAGGAATGGGTATGTGACTTACGTTCTATCACAGTTTTGAAGGTGTATCTTTAGAAACATTTCACAAATGTACTTGTTTCAAAAGTGTGACTGTAGAACTGGATGCAGGGGATCTCAGACATAATGTGCCTGTAAATATTCGGAAAGTAAGCACTACCTAGGATTTCACAAGCGCACAGGATCTTGTCTATAAGCCCTCAGAGCGCTTTGTACCATGCTTTGCATAAAATCCTTTCTCAAGAAAGTGCCTTTCCCCAGACCCAGATGTTAAGCAAATATCATGTTTACAGCACAGTTCCTTGCTGTTAATGGCTAGAAAGTGGGTCTTCGACATGTGCACCCTAAAGCCCTTCTGCGGCATTTTCAAGTGTGAAATAACATGTTAAACACACACGGATGAACCAATAAAACCAGCGTCCATAAATAAATGCAAGGAGATGGGGTTGCTTGACATTTTCAGGTGATCATTTCAGTGATATGTGTATCTGCCAGGAGTTCCATAAAAGTAAGGTCAGTAAGACAACAAAGAAAAATCCAATAGGTGTAGTCATCAGACAAATATGTGAATTCAATTTAGGGGAAAGGGAAGCCAGAATGGAAATGCTGGCAGATGCAATGCCACAGGCGAGCGAATTACCTAGATGGAAATATACATCACTTGGTAATACGACGAGCAGACAACATGAGAGATAAACACGGAATACAAATCAGTGCTGTGAGCAGGTCTGGAAACAGGAGGGATGACGAGTAGGAGGGGTTAATAAAGCAAGCTAATTAATGAAGTTAATAAATAAATATCAGCTCTGCCTCTCCTGTGGATACCGGTGGATCTCGCCTGCTCCTTTGGAGACACAATCAATTGAAGGGCACATTTTTCTTCCCTTTGTTCTTTTCCATCAATGTAAATGGGCGCAGAGCATCATTCACGTAAAATGTAATGGGACAAGAAGATGGATGAGTACACGCGGAGCCGCTAGTCAAGAGACAGAACACATCCCGGCGAGGTGACACTCGACGGCTCGGGTTCAACAACAGCCGCCACACATTTCCTCGAGAGTTAAATTCATGGACAGTGACTGTGATTGTGTGTGCGTGTGTCTGGCGATACATCAGTCCATAGCTTTGTTTCACTCCTCCTACCGCCGTGGCAGGTAAGACTTCCACGTGCATTTCTCCATAACATGACCACGTGCCATTTTTAATTCAGGAAAATTAGTCAAGTGGGTAACAGCAAGGTCACTCGAAGAAAAATGATGTCACCTACCAAGGGAGCGCATATGCAAAATCGAAGAGAAAGTTCAATGTTCTAGTTAATCCATCAAAGGGTACGCTGGGAAGCAGATGTGTTAACCGGGGGCAGGAGAACGAGGATTGTACTTTGCACACAGGGGCTCTTGCTGGGGTAAAAAAGAAAATAACACACAGAATAGCACCAGAATCTCTTCTCATCAACACAAGGACATCAACACCGGCCACATCATTTTCATTGATCTTAATAACTGGAGAGCCTGTGGAGCCTGTGGAGCCTGTGGAGCCTGGCTTCGAAGGCACCAGAAGCATTACTACACATTTGGGCAACTGCTCACAAATAGTGGAGTATTCATCAGGCAGATGAGTATACAATGCCAATATACACTGTTCTTAGGTGCTGTCAGTCACTTAATCACCGTACATGTGAATAAACCGAACTTTTTAATTAATTTAATATATGAATTTAAAACACTTAACAGTGTGATCTTGTGGTGTGTTGAAGGAGATATTTTCTAACAATATTTTCAAGTAAACGACGATCACACATGGCGTTCAGATTTGCACTCCATTGTATCTAGCTCTATTCGTTTCAGTCGAACATAAGAAATATTATAAAATATATGCTCACAGACCAAAATGTTATTCCCTTGAAGGTCAGCGGTCGTATGTCAGTCGGTCACTCCCCATTACACTACTTGGCCAACATAGCTTCTTTCGGGCCATGAATATTTGTGCTTTTAATTCCATCTGGGTGAGACACTTGCAAAGCATTGATCACCGTGTGCCCACAAGACTGGTCTTCACTGCACTACCCCTGACCTATTACCTGACAGCAGCAGTGAGCCGAGGGCAAGAGAGGCCTGCATCTTGAAAATTAGCCCAACTGTAATCTTTGTAAAACCACAGAATGTGAAGCCAGTGTGTGAAGATGAAGACACTAATTGCAATTTCTTTAGTCCTATTTATGTCCTTTGAAATGAGAAGGATGCCTGTGAGATTAACTTACTAATGTTAGGATGCTCTTAGGACATTTTTAGAGGTCACATTCATAAAATTACAGGTATATACCAATGAAATTTGCTTTCACTCTCATAGGGTAAAAATACTTGGGGGGCTTGAATTCCTAAATCTGATCTCATACCTATATCAGTTTTTGGTATAGCAGAAAATGTCTGAAGAGAAACTTCTTTACATTTTGCGGAAACTGACTGAGCTGCGCATCTCAGGGTATATGTGCTTGGCAACCACAATAAGAACATAAATATTCTAGCATTAAAAATGCTTCAAAGAGGTTCTGTCCAAATAGTAACCAATCGTGAATATGTGAATGTGAATGCAAGGAACACTGGTTTTGCTCCAGTACGGCAGACTGGTGTGTGAGGAATAATTATGGTGCTGGAAGATTCCAATGGGTTAGGAGAGGCACAGCCAGCACCAGTTGAGGAGGCGGTGGTAGACTTGCTGTGCTCAGGCTCATTGGTTCTTGTGGCGTGTGTTTTTCCTCAGTCCGAGGAACAAATTCACCAACCAGACAAGATAATTTCCAACCACAGGTTGCAACTGTGAGTTCTTAGGTCTTAGTGCAAGCCTCTCACCAGTGTGGTTCTCCTCTGACACTCTTGGTTTCTCATTCAGGGAGATTGCAGTCCATTCTCTCCACGCTGCCTGGCTTCTTGGCTCTTAATCTTGCAACAAAACTTACCTGAACACACGTTCCTCTGTATCCTCCATTCATAGAGTACACAGTCTCACTCCCACTGCAGGGTCACTTTGGGATCTCGAGGTCTCACTCACAAATTAGTGCTGGCCCTTCCCTGGTGCAGCACTGGATGTCTTCGGCTTATGCTGCCTCAGCCCCCTTATGACACCTTCTCTGTTTCAGCAGCATCAACTTTTTCCTAGCAGAAGCTAAATTCTGGAACAGCTTTCTCTCTGAAATCAATCCTCTCTTCTCCAGTTCGGAAAAGCATTTAAAACGTTCCTATTTCATATGAATTTGACATTCTACTCCTCAGAACTTTCTGTATTTCTCAGGTTTGCACTAAGAAACCTCATGGTGTGCATTGCACTCGCTGAATAACCTAATCCCCGCATGATCATCATGTGTGCTGAGCAGGAGGCCAAAAATCTATAGCTTGCAATATTGTGCTCAAGGCAGGCATGCATGCTCTGTAGAGCCATGTAAGACACTTTCTCTGTCCTAGCAGTCAACTTAATAGTGCCCCTTTGAGAAATAACCTTGAAAATATTGCTCCTTCTAACCCACCAAATTCAGTTATAACTGGCATTTTCTGAAAGCCTGAAGTATCTAAGAACTAGAAACCACAAACCATCAGTGCCCTTACCTGAGATAACACTATAAAAGGTATTGCCAGGGACACTGAAATTACGCAATTATGTGGCATTTTCTACGTAGTTATGGGTTTGCTGCATTTGCCCATAACTCATCTGCTGATGCATAATTTGCATATTTTAATACAAAAATATACAAAAGTTACTAAAAAAACATGTTGTTGCACAGTGGGAAGCCCTTCACAAAGATTTAATGGTCACCAGTCTGTTGCTCATTGCTCTACTTGAGGTCCTCCAAACTGTTATTACTGTTATTAATGAGGTGAAACCTTTGCCTAGACTGTTTTTACATAGGTAACAAGCATTTGAAATGCAATGTGTCTTGCATCTGCTCGGGTTAGAGCTATTAGCGTTGTAAATTCCTAACAGGACTTTTATTGCCACTTAAATTGGAAAATGAAACGTAAAACAGTTGACATAAGCGAGCCTATTCAAAGTGCCATGGCCAGCATGAGCGCAAAGGAGAGACGCAAAAAGAAAAAGAAATTTGCTCACAGTCAAACGTATTGGTAATCATGCAATTGTCCATGTAACAGGGGCATTCTGCAAGGTGGTAACAAAACTGCCCCAAAGAGAGACAAACATAAAGCATTTACCAATGACAACAAAGGAGTTTTGAAAGGCAAGCCCAGGAACAAGTGAAAGTGATTGGTGTGCAGTGGGCGTTCAAAGCGCTTGCACGCTCAACCTAATAATGACAAATACAGAAGTAACACTAGCACAAAAATCTCAGTTTGTTGAATTTACCTTATCTTTCAACATAATTTAGTCAACTAAGTTGTATAACTTGGTTCTCCACTGTCCATAATTGCAACGGCTCTGGTTAGCCCCAAGAGTGAATAGTTATAATCAAGCACGGTGTTGAGTGGGATTACATCCAAGATATGGAGCTTCTCTTCTAACCAATGATGAAGAATACAAATGCAGGCACCCTTCCTATCATATTGTCTGAATGCAACATTTTCAGGGACATCGGGACTTAGGTTGATCTCTTAGTTTTAAAATACACCTAGAAGATTCAATTTAAAAATATATATATATATGGCCACCAAAACTTGATTGCATTTTGAAAAGTGAAAGAACTGTCTTGCTTTTTTTGTAAAATGGTTTTTCTGCACATTTTTTCTATAGGTGACCCGTCAACCATACGCTTCCCTTTCATAGTAACCTATCATTTCACCTCTGGCATTTCACTCTGGCGGTGTATCCTATTGCAGCAAATAGACATTTTTATGGATGAAACTGGAAAAAGTTAATAATCTGTTTGAATATCTCTTAACTGCACTACTGAATAGAGTCCAAAAATGTACGGGTGACAGTCGGTTCGGCTGAACTTAAATTGCGTTCCTTTTAATCTAAGTGGCACCGAATCTCACTCGTCCCAGGAAAACACTCACCACGCTCAGACCCAGTCTGAACTCAGAGGACAAAGGCATCTGCAGTGACAACAACAGCGGGATGACTCCACACTTTATCATAGATTTTTAAAAGCAGGGAGGGATCAGAGGAATTGTAGGGATGGCAACGTAGGCGAACCATGCAGCCAGCAACCTCCACTACTGTTTTGTAATTTACATATTTTTTTCTGATTTGGTGCCCAATGGGCTTTGCGTTCCAGTCAATTACCTACATTGTCTACATGGACAAACGCACAAATGCAGGACTCATTAGAGCTCTAGGTCTATTTAACATAAAGTGAGCATGAAAAGTGCTGATCTAAGACACTCCTCGCCGTGGTTTTAGACTGCTTTGTTTCAAATGCAATGCCACAGCTGTACTGGCGCTATGTTCGGCACTCGTAAATGAGCACTGCTCCTGTGCGGGATGCTGAATGCCTGACTACCCGCGGCAGATTGTTGGGCACAGACCTCTTGTACCAAGGCTACAAAGTAATGTTTGATTAAACAATAAAAGAAGTATCAAACAAATTTTTGAAGAGTAAATGCCACATGCATGTGAATACATTTCTCGTTTGATATACCCACTTTCATGCATGTCTATAAAAGTTGGGCACACCGTCTTAGGTTTGTCTCTAGCCTCTGAGTTACATTTCTAACTAAGCTCCTGCAACAAGACCCAGAAATTGAACGAAACGAATTTTGCAGGTGCGAAACGCAGGTCCCTAGATCACAGGGGGGTCCCAACCCCTCAAGGGGCCCCCTATTCAGTCCAAGGCCAAATAGAAAATTCAAATAACTCAGATTCTCAGGGGGAGAGTCATTTTGCTTTCCACCGGGGGGCTATGCCTGATAGAGTGGTACACAGAATGTAAACCAACCTCTGCACCGTGTACCTCCCAAGACATGCAATACCACTCACTATAAAATGTCTTGTGACTTGACCCCTAGGGTTTGCAACACAGATGGTAAAAAAATGGAATGTTCAGAAGTTCATAAACTTTGGAAGGACCTCTGTTCTGCCTCTGTAAAGAGTGAGAGGCCGTTATAGAAGTTGGCATTATCGGGAGGCTTCCGCTTTTGATCTATCCTTCTCTGTTAATAAGCTCTGTCCCAAGGGTAGGCGCATGATCTTTCCTTACAACTGGCAGAACTAGGCGGTGGCCCGAAGATCACTCACTAGACTGGCCACACACTGCGCGTTGGTCGGGATATGGGTCGGGTGACATTCCTGTACGTGAGTAGGAATCACTTTCTAAACGTAGGTGTCCCAGTATTTAAATATTAATGGGCAACACAAATCTCTGCTAAAAAGCTAAACCTGGCCCTATGAGCAAATGCCCTTTTGAAATCAATGGGCAAAATACGTATGTGAGCATTTATAATTTGTGAACATGTATTGCAAGTGTAGGATTAGAAAATGTCTCAATATGCGGATACTCCTTTGAGCATGTCATTTCAGGAACAGTGACCTCAACTTTAAAGAACAAGAAAATGATGTTATCCAATTGTAAACATATGCACACTTATTTAATCTCATAAACCACAGGGATGATAACAATACAACTGTTGTATCCTAGTATCTGTTGACATTGGCATGTGAACATATTTCAGTAGCTGAGGACCAATGACCAATCTATTAAGCTAAAAAAGTCACCTTGCTGATATCATCAACACTGAATACTAGTGTGCATAAGAAACATTAGCATGAGAAGTAGGAAAACAAACTAAACTAAAGCTCCACTCATTCTTATAGGTGAATAACACTACCTGCACTAGTTTAGTCCACATTTCAAACAATTTAGTGATAACATGAAGTGAGTCAATCATTGTGGTCAGGCCTTTTCTGAACTTTAAATCACTAGAAAAGTGGATGCAAGACACTCCAAGACCAATAAAAAACTGCACCCAGGTTCTCTAGGAAACTATCGGATGGCAGAAGGTCAATTCCAGACAACTATAAGCCATGGGAAGGTACCTTTCTAAATCGGAGTTGGACAATGCACATAGTTTTAAAGAAGACTTTCTAGCCAGGTAGTAGATAATGAAGACCGCAGAGTAGAAGAGGCAGATCTACTAATGCCTCAAGAAAGTTACTGCCTTCTGTATTAGCTGCAGGCAGGAAAGAAAATCAAATCTTTTTGTGTCTAAGTGTGAGGATTGTTTGTTTAATCAATTCTGAACTTTACCAGTGTTGTGACAGCAGAAAACGTTCTAGTCTCATTCTGAAAAAAAATGCTGTAGCTGCTCTCGATGCGAGAAACATGCTTTCACTACACTGGAAATCGCAATGTTTAATTTCAAGTGAATATTCATAAACACCTGTGGGCTCCAAATGCCTTGGAGCAGAAGGCCCCAGGACCTCGCTGCTGCCAAACACAATCACTCTGGTTTTGTCCATGTTTACAATGGAACACTTTGTCATGTTAATGGAGATGTGTAGAGCACCATCTTGCTTTTAGTATATGCTCACAGGGCCGTCTAATTCAGGTACCTTAACACTATTTTCTCAAAGATTCAGTCGCATATATTCTGTTTCAGTTGGATCATAGGTAGTGTGAGAGTGGTTAATATGTTGCATATAAGTTTGGGAATGTGTTGTACTGGTGTGGGTGTGGGTTTTTTTGTGTGTCGATCTTTACCAGAGCAGGTATGTGCAATCTGAAGGATTGGCGTGTGCATTACCTAGTTTTGGGTATGAGTAAGAGGTACCTGTAACAATCATATTTTGTAAGGGTCCACAGTATCCCCCTCAATTATCCTGGGTCTGTGGTGTTAGGTGGGTGCTGGTTTGGTCTGCTATACAGAATACACTGCTGAAACTTGCTTATCCGTAACGACATCTTCAGAGCAGACCATCCTGCCCACAAACACAACCAAACGAACTTCGTATCGGACATCATTCCGTTCATTAAAACACATTGCCATTAGTGTGTTGCAACATGGTGATATGGGATCCAAAGAAGAGTACGCCAAATAAACTATCATGGACAATGCAATGTGTTCAATGACACAAACCTGAGAAGGGCACACTCAAATTGCAGACTACAAAGTGATGCACACAGGGTGCATACAAGTTTCACAAACTACACTTTCAGGCAAAGTTCCTTAGCTATCTGGCATCATAGAGGACCATCATGAATGCCACACAAAGCAACAGAGCATGGTTGTAGCGGTTTATAACATCTCATACAGGATACCATGAGAAAAGGCCACATAAAATTCACAATGTTGAATAAGCACATTGCCATTCACGAGGTAGATGATGCACCATATAAATAAAGAGTCTGGAAAACATTGTCAAGGCAGAACTGACATGATGCCAGGGCATACACCCAGCTTGGGCCAAGGGAAGTTACTTCTAGGGACAGGATGCTTTAAGCATGGTGCAATAGGGTTGCACTTCCAGATTCTTATTTGTAAGTATGTATTTTCCTGTGTATTTAGTCCTAGTAATGGTTCTCTAGGGGTACGCCACATTTTCTTCTCTATGTGCAGGAGATCTTGATTGCTGATGCCAAAATATGATTGCCCCACTTCAACTTCATTTCAATTTTAGCATATGTTAGTGTGGCAGCTTGGAGTCACACTGACTCCCAAAGCTGCTAGGAGTGAACATATAAATAAGTATCACAAATAATAGTTTGCAAAGTTTTAACCCCTTAGCTGCTAGGCTTTCCCTTCTGTCCCCGTGCTGAGCCCTTTTTGGCTATTTGAAGTAGTTTGCGCTTAGGGTTTCATAACTTTTTGTCCATATAAGCCATTCACGCCAAATTTGTGTCCTTTTTTCCCAAAATCCTAGGGATTCTAAAGGTACCCAGAGTTTATGGGTTCCCCTGCAGGAGACCAAGAAATTAGCCAAAATAAAGCAAACATTTTGATTTTTTCAGAAAAATGGGAAAAAAGTCTGCAGAAGAAAGCCTGTGTTTTTTTCTCTGAAAATGGCACCAACAAAGGGTTTGCAGAGCTAAAATTACTATCTTCCCAGCTTTCAGGAACATGCAGACTTGAATCAGAAAACCACATTTTTCAACACAATTTTGGAATTTTACTGCGACATACCCAATTTTTAAAAATTTTCGTGCCTTTAGCCTCCTTCCAGTTAGTGACAGAAATGGGCGTGAAACCAAATGCTGGATCCTGGACAGCTAAACATTTCTAAAAAAGTAGATAAAACTCTGGATTCAGCAAGGGGTCATTTGTGTAAATCCTACAACGTTTTCCTACAGAAAATAACAGCCATTTTTCTCCACATTTTGCTCTGTAACCTTTTCCTGCGATGTCATATTTTCAAAAATAATATACCGTTACGTCTGCTGGACTATTCTGGTTGCAGGATATAGAGGGCTCATAGGTTCATCAAGATCCCCAGGTATTCAGAGCCAATAAAGGAGCTGCACCTTGCAATGGGTTTTCATTGTATACTGGGTGTACAGCAATTTATTTGATGAAATATAAAGAGTGAAAAATAGGTATTAAGGAAACTTTTGTATTTCCAAAATGGGCACAAGATGAGGTGTTGAGAAGCAGTTGTTATTTACACATCTCTGAAATTTGGGGTGCCCATACTAGCATGTTAATTACAGGGCATTTCTCAAATAGACATCTTTTTTACATACTGTCTTACATTTGGAAGGAAAAAATGTAGAGAAAGACAAGGGGCAATAGCACTTGTTCTGCTATTCTGTGTTCCCCCAAGTCTTCCAATAAGAATGGTACCTCACTTGCATGGGTAGGCCTAATGCCTGCGACAGGAAACGCAACATAGGCACATCACATTTTTACATTGAAATCTGAAGTGTTTTTTGGAAAGTGCCTAGCTGTGGATTTTGGCCTCTAGTTCAGCCGGCACCTAGGGAAACCTACCAAACCTGTATGTGTTTTAAAACTAGACACCTGGGGGAATCCAGAATGGGGTGACTTGTTGGGGTCTCACCAGGTTCTGTTACCCAGAATCCTTTGGAAACCTCAAAATATGGAGAAAAAAAAACACTTTTCCCTCAGATTTCAGTATTGCAAAGTTCTGGAATCTGAGAAGAGTCGCACACTTCCTTCCACCCAGCATTCCCTCAAGTCTCCTGATAAAAACGGTACCCCACTTGTGTGGGTAAGCCTAGTGCCCGCGACAGGAAATGCACCAAAACACAACGTGGACACATCCCATTTTTGCAAAGAAAACTGACGTGTTTTTTGCAAAGTGCCTAGTTGTGGATTTTGGCCTCTAGCTCAGCCGGTACCTCAGGAAACCTTGAAACCTATATATTTTTTGAAACTAGACACCTAGGGCAATTCAGAATGCGGTATCTTGTGGGGCTCTCACCAGGTTCTGTTACCCAGAATCCTTTGCAAACTTCAAAATTTGGCAAAAACGCACGCTTCCCTCAGATTTCGGTGCTGCAAAGTTCTGGAATCTGAGAGGAGCCACAAATTGTCTTCCACGCCGCACTCCCCCAAGTCTCCCAATAAAAATGGTACCTCACTTGTGTGGGTAGGACTAGTGCCCGCAACAGGAAATGCCCCAAAACACAGCATGGACACATCTCATTTTCCCAAATACAACTAAGCTGTTTTTTGCAAAGTGCCTAGTGGTGGTCTTTGACCCTTAACTTAGCCGGCACCAAGGAAAACCTAACAAATCTCTATATTTTTATAAAATAGACATCTAGGGTAATTCATAATGGGGTGACTTGTGGATCTCTCAACAAGTGCTATTACTCAGAATCCTTTGCAAACCTCAAAATGTGGCAAAAAAAACCACTTTTTCCTCACATTTCAGTGATGGAAAGTTCAGGAATCCGAGAGGAGCCACAAATTTACTTCCACCCAGCATTCCTCCAAGTCTCCCTCTAAAAATGTCACCTTACTTGTGTGGGTAGGCCTAGTGTCCGCGACACAAAATGTCCCAAAATGCAACATGGACACATCAAATTTTTACATTGAAAACTGACATGTTTTTTGGAAAGTACCTAGCTGTGGATTTTGGTCTCTAGCTCAGCCAGTAACTAGGAAAACCTACTAAACCTGTGCACTTTTGAAAACTAGACACCTAGGGGAACCCAATATGGGGAAACTTGTGGCGCTTTCACCAGGTCCTGTTACCCAAACCTCAATATTTGAAAAAAAAAACACCTTTTCATCACATTTGGGTGATAGAAAATTCTGGTATCTGAGAGGAGCCACAAATGTCCTTCCATCCAGTATTCCCCCAAGTCTCTTGATAAAAATGGTACCTTACTTGTGTGGGTAGGCCTAGTGCCCGCGACAGGGATAGGTCACACAACGGTCTATGTCGGTCCTTACATGAGGGCAACTGTTGACCCTGGGGTGATACATTCCTGATGGAGGCACTCAAGTGGGGTAGCGTCAGGAGGGGAAACACTGGGTGGTAGGAATTTTGTGGATCCCAGCATATTCCTGTAGTTAGTGTGACAAAAATGCAAGAAAAAATTGAGTTTTTATTCAACATTTCACCTTTGCAGGGTATTCTGGGTAAGACAACTTTGGGGAATCCACACAAGTCTCACCTCTGTGGATGTTTAGTTTCCAAAAATGTCTGGGTTTGGTAGGTTGCCCTATATTGCTGCAGATCCCAGGACCAAAGACGCAGGTGCCTGCCTTACAAAACCAGGTTCTTTTGTGATAGATCATTTTGATGTCTCCACAATACGAATTGGGCGGTGGAATTTGGGGCTGAACTAAATTGGGGAGCTCCCAAGAGAGCACTCTCTCTGTGCTTGCCGCCACATGCACCTGCTGTCAAGGTTGGCTAACCCGGTATTTGTCCCGCTGCACAGACTGTGCTTGCGAAGGGACAGCAGGACTGTTCTCATCAGCTCCGTCATAGTCAATGGAAGAGGAGTTATCAAATGGGACCCCTCAGACTGAAAAATCACTTCCAGAGTCTGCGCCATTGTCCTATCCCTCAGATGCTGTCTCAGTCTCCGATCCTGCGTTAGTGCTGTCCTCTATAACCCGAGTGAGGGCTTGAGCAGCAGTCATCCAACGAGATGCCATCTCTGCTTCTGGCTAAACTGTTGCTCTTAAACACTAGCCTACGTAGACAGTCACAAAATTGCTAGTGGGTGTGTGTGTGCGATAGGTGCAACAGTAGTTGTCACCTTACCTTCGCTTCTTCCCTCAATAAGCACATTTTTTCAAGACACCCCAAAAAAAGACACACTATTACTTCACCTTGTCACACACCAATCGTCACAGTCTTTAGCACCTCTAGCGCCCAGTCCAACAATCATTATTTGTGCTCCCACTCCTATGACCTCCTCCTCAGACTCCCTCACTACCACCCAGCAAAAGTGCCTTTCATCTCTCCATAACCCCCCGTACATACATTTCATTTGTATTATAGCGCAGGTAATGGCGGACTATACTAATCTACTCAGCTATTTACATAAAATACAGATTTGATCTTTGCAGTAGACATATAAAGCTTCTGCGCTACTTTATGGCATCAAAACTGCCACTAGACAAAAGTCGGAACCTTTTGTAGCAGAAACATAATCACAAGACTTACTTGACTTTTTTATTGCTGCCTAAAAGCTACAGTTGAAACGCGTCAGTTGAAGTATGTGCAGTGCTTTGAAGATGCAAGCTGCAACTGCAAGAGAACTGGTGGCGAATATATGCATATATATTTATTTATTTATATATAGAGAGATCACTTTTATATGTTGGTGTGGTTTTCCTGGGGCCGATTGCAGCCCCCGGGGAAACCACACATGCGTTGACAAAAGTAAATGGTGGGTGCTGTGGGTGGCAACAAGGGCACCAACCTTAAAAAAAAATGCAGGCCCCAGGGGATGGAGTCCCTGGAGCCTATAGTGGCTCGGGGAGGAAGACTGCATAGCTCCCTCCCCATTTTGTAAAATTTCAGCCACAGGGGTGGGGGACTGCATGGGGCCTTTAGAGGCTCAGGGAGGGGTGGCTGCATGGTCAGATTTCCCATATAAATGACAAAATGAGGGCACTGGGAGGGGGGCGCAGAGCCCCCCTTCCCTTTATTGATATCAGTGGCCCTGAGGGTTGGGGCCCTCAGGAACTAACAAGGATATGGGAGGAGAGTGTGTGTGTCCCCTCCCCTTTATTTTTAGTAATTGCTCTGGGGGATGGGGTCAACAGGCCCTAACAAGGCTCCGGGAGGTGGGGGTCACGACACCCATCCCCCTTATTTTTAGTAATGGCCCTGGGGGATGGGGTCCCTAGGGTGTAATAAGGCTTGAGGAGGGAGGACATGCAGCCCGCTCACTTATATTTTTAGTAATGCCCCTGAGGGATGGAGTCCTAAGGGTCTTACAAGGTTTGGGGTGGGAGACTGAATGGCTTCCCTCCTCTTCATTGAAATGAGTGGCCTTGGGGGGATTGGGTCCCCAGGGTGTAACAAACCTTGAAGAGGGGGGCTGAGCCGACCCCTCCCTGACAATTTCACCTAACAATAATGTTACTTCAACCTTTGCTTTTTTTCTGTGAATTGCTACATTTTTCTTTTTTTGTTTTTTTTACAAAAACAGATCGATTTATCACACCTAACTATAACGTTACCTTTGTTTTTTCAGTGAATATTTAGGTAAGTAAGTAGGTAGACATACAGATAGAAAGATAGTTTTTATACTAAATAGCAACGTACAGCTATTTAATGATGTCAGAGGAGAAATTATGGTAGTCATACACAGTGTGGCAGTGTAGCTCATTTAGAGCTAGAGGAAAAATCTTGAACCAATGGCAGAGCGTCTGCTGACTCTGCCATAGGAATGGCTTATAAAGGGACCATCAGTCACCAGGCTACTGGTTTTAAAACATCGGGCTGCCAGAAACATTTTTTTTTTGCAACTTCCATATAAACAACGTTTCTTGCAGCAGAAAAAGAAAACAATGAAATTCCCCCAACCAATGCAAGTCAGAGCGTTCACTTTTTGGCTTTGCAGAAAGAAATATGATTTGACTATTGGTTTCTGAAAAAAACAACAAATATAAGTTTGTCGCCATAGCATGGTGTTTGCTAGTGTTATGGGGAGTTCCTCCTGCCTTGCCAGTCTACAAAAGCCCCAACATACCTTCTGTGCTATCCCCTTCTGCTACAATCTGAATCCAAGCTGTCCACTTTCTCTCGCCTCTTTGCATCTTGCGCCTACATCAGGTGAGTTGTAGGCCACCTTGATTTCTTACCATAGGATCTCCGACCCAGTAGACATGCTGAGGCAGGACATGAACACAAAGAGAGTCCTGGGTGGGTTAAACTTCACCTCTGCCGAAGCTGGAATATTTCACCCGCTTTCACCAAGGATAAAGTGTTCATCTTTCGACCGACTTTGTGGGTGCTGTATATATGTTTGCCTGCCCCCGCCTCACACATTAACTAAGTTAGAAATCATTTCAATGGACATCTTTCTAGATCCTTGTTTACATTCGTATATTGCAAGGCAGGGTGATTAGAGGGCAATCAGTTCGGTATATCTGTTTCTCTGAAACCAACAGAAATTACAGCCACCACTCACAAAGGACAGTGACAAACAGGCCATGTAATGAGGAAGCAGAAGGGATTGCTGACATCCACCCAGAATGAAATGACTATTCAAAGAGAAAGAGAGTGAAGTATCCCTGCCCAAAGCCTTTCGAGGACTGTGAGAACCCAATAAACATTGACTGGGGAACTGGGCTGTGTGCAATTAATCAGAATACACATATCTTTATATTATTTAATTTGAATTCAGATTTTGAAGATATATAAGCAATAGACATGCCTACATAGACACCCATCTCTGTATTAAAGACGTGTCAGTGGAATGGTTCTGCAATTGATATCGTGTCTGTCGTTGAATTCAAACCCATGCAGGCGTGAGCATTAGACACATTAATAGGCCATAGTGATTTATATTCATCACCTTATAATGCCCCATGACATGTTGAAAAAACAACTTTTAATTTAGTGTTACACATCACTTGACACCCTAAAACATTCGGGGCAGTCGGTAGCCTAGCCCTAGGCCCTGGGCCCCAGTGAAAGGAAGTAAATGGACTTCCGGGCTGCTTGCTGTTCGAATTATAAAATGCAACAATAATCAGGGTTCAGTGGGACCCCAGGCCTCTACGCCCTGGCGCCACTGCACCTGCTGCACGTACACCTCTGGGGAGAGTTTTAGTATGGGCGGTACACAGATATGAGTGACAGAACAAAAGGGATCCTGCTGCTGGGACACAATGCTTATGTACACACGATTCCCGAGCAAGAAATGCATGATGCTCCAGACAGTGACAGCTGTCGGATGCGCAGGGCAGAGGATTCGCAGGTGAAGGTCTAAAGTCTGCCGATAGCGCCACAAATAGAGAGGTTTCTAGCTGCAGCAAGACACAGGAAAGATGGCCTATACGACCTTCACCAATTGTTTGAATGGGTTCTATTGCTCCATAGTGAGGGAAATCAGTAAATCACCTAGATAAGCGAAGCACGAAAGCCATTGAGATAAGTGCTGTGGCAGAGTCTAGAAGTGTTGGAAGATTAATGGGCACGTATGTATCATGCTGGTAGAATGTCATAAGGTGCTCACGATATTCTGGCGATGTTTCTGTGAGGAGAAATGTGCCTTCATGAGCCACTGAGACGGCAAAGATTTTTGTGGAAAAAAGTAAACCGGACCCAGGTTTAAATGCCAGATCCGAAGTAAAGGAAAAACAAAACATTTTAAATACATTTATTCTTACAATTCCAAACATTTTAAGTATTGGGTGAATGAATATAGTTAATAAAATAGAAAAGGATTAAAGAGAATTAGGTTCATGGTAGTTTTTTTAATTTGCAACGTGACCCAAAAAGGAAAACAATAAGAAGATGGAAACAGGAGACAAAGCAAAAAAAGGTGAGTTAAACAAGAGGGAGAGGAAAGAGTAAGTGGGAAAGTGCAGGGTGGAAGAAATACCCCCACTATAAAAACAATAGGCACAGTGGGCAAGTGAAAGATGAGGAGGAAGTGTGGAAGGAGCACAGTGCATTTACTTTAAGTTAGAAAGGGCAGGGAAGTGTGAAAAGGGAAAAATGGTTCAGGTCAAGAATTAAAAAAATGAAGAACAAAATAATTTGAACAATATTTTTAACAAGTGGACCGTTCACCAGCTTGGTTCCCTCAGCATCGTGAATGCCATTCAAGGCGGAAATTTTATGGAAACCAGTTTAATGAAAATGGGTCATCAAAACAGGCTGCCACAAGTTTGTTTTTCGTCACCAATACATGAAACCATGCTACCCTGCATCTACGTAGGCAATAGAAGATGTCTTCTCCTCTCATTCTCAATGTAAACCAGTCTCCATGTGAGCTGGCTAGGTCATGCTTTAGCATTCAGTGGCAGCAATCAGGATAGTTTTTGAGGTAAATACTTTTCTTTGTTATTCAGTCAGTAATCTGAGGAAAATGTGCACAATCTCCAATCTACATCAAAGAACTAACATTTCCTCTAAGTGAGTGCACCCTCCTTTGGTCATCAACACTTCGAGTATGACGATCATGTGGTGCCTGCCTCACATACCCCTTGCCTGAGTATCTGTGATTGTTGATCTGGTAGATCTGTAGATGTAATTATGGGCGGAGAGTGCTATTCTTACTTTCTTATTGTGCAACAGGAGCCAAACTTTTAGCAGGTTTCAGCAAATACACATGGTTCTGGCAGATTGAGAAAGGACATGAATAATAGTTTTTAAACCAAAATGGCTCTTCAAATAGAGTATCTTATTTAGATGTATACTCGACTGTATCTCCTTTATACTCTGGTGCCCAGGCTGTAATGAAACACCATCAAGCTCATCTTTAATAGATATTTGCTGAAACATGTTGATGACAGTGCTGGCGTTGCGGACCTATGTGCATGGAATCAGGAGCAGCTTGCGGTGGTTAATAGGGGGAGTGGCACGCGCAGGGGTTAATTAAAAAAACAACTTACCTGTGTCGACGCCGATGCCGTCACCACCACGCCGCTCCTCTGCTGCAGGCAGGCTGCAGGCACAAGTGGCCTGGCGGCCAATTCTAATGCTGCTAAGAGCAGCATTAGGATTGGCTGGGAGCACCCAGCGAGGGTGCTCCCAAGCAGACTCAGAGCCTGTGCCTGCTCCCTCCAGCCCGCGGCCAAACATGCATGCGCAATGAGGGGGCGTGTTGTGCACTCCCCCTCAGTACGCGCCACAGTCTGTGGCCCCACCCCTTTTATTAAAAACCAATAATAAACATAGTTATTATAGTTTTTTAGTTAAAGGTTTGCAGCTGCTGCTGCCGGGAGGGGGTGGGCCACGCTCCTCCACCCTAGCAGAGGAGGCACGCCTGCATGGAATGTGTCATGCATATGTCAAAATGTAACTAACCTTAGAGACCCCAATTTCTGTATCTGTGTCTTTCTGTATGTTTGGTTTGGGCACTACTGACATGCACAACTGACTGCATGATCATTGACATAATGGTTAGGCCTTGAAGTATGTTATGAAATATCAATGGGCATCACATAGGAACTTCATACTGAGATGTGTGTGTATCCTTTGTGTTTGTGGTAGGAGGGGCATTGGTGTGCCACTTAGATAACAGGTTATGTGCAGTCAATAGTTCCTATGATTAGGGTAAGTTGTTATTTCATATAATACTCCTTTGGCTTGTCTGGTAAGTAGTAGGGAAAGAAGGCATAAAGTGCCAAATGAGGTATGTGTGAATGTGGCTGTGACATGCAGTTATTTATTTGTGAATTTTCAAGTGCGCTTCTCTAGGGGACATTTGTGGTATACTACTGTGGTGGTTTCATTTCAGCTAGCATGCACGGTGTGGGGTATTTAAGGAGGAAAAATGTGTAGTTTTGCCATGTGTAGCACCTTGTTGACGATGCCCTTCATTAGCTGTCAGCTACAGATAACCTCATTCCGTGAAGTCAGTATGTGTTCTATTTGATTGAAATCTTGTTCTCGTGTGTGGTCTCCTTTTTAGGCCAGATGAAGTGACATGCTTAGGATGTGCAGCTCTCCATGCAGCTTGTCTGCATCACGATAGTCCTTCATGCAGGGCCTTTTACTAATGTTTGCACAGACATGGACATACTGGTTTACATAAAGAGAAATGTTGCAAATGTGTCTCTCTAATAAAGGACTGGTATTTTCATTATCAGACCCCATATGTGCTGTTGCAGACATTTCTATTATAAATTATAATGCTGTGGCATTTTATTTAGTTGTGATCACTTATTTGCTATGCATTTTTATGTGCTATGGTTTCCGAATCCTTTGTGAAAAAGCAGTGGTGTTGGCTTGTACATATGGATAGTTCCAGTGTTTCTTTTTAATATTTATTGTGTATTTTTAGTGCTCATTTTGCCTGGGTGTGCTCAGTAAGCATGTTTTTGCCACCACTGAACATTTGTAACTCCCAGGAAGACCTTTAGGGTCATTTAGACCCTGGCAGACCACATGCATTCCTTCCAGGTGCCAGAATGCTGTGGCCACCACTGGCAAAGAACCACTTAATCAATGGCAAAACAACGACTGGTGCAGTGGTTAAATCTAAGGCAGAAAAGTTTGTAGAGTGGGTGACAGGCTTATTGTGCTTGATTGTCATACTTTTTTGCTTTCAAGAGTAGAATCTCAATAGTGTTGGGAGGTTGTTCCTAAAAAACACAAAAAAAGAACTAGCATTTGCAAAGCAAACATTCACGCATTTGCTAGAGTTAGAACTATAAGCGTTTTAAACTCCTAACTGGACATTTCTTGCCACATAAAATGAAAATGAAAAGTAAAATAGTTTCACATAAGCGAGCCGACGGCCACCATGATCGCGAGGCAGACACACAAAAGGAAACAAATGTTCACTGGCAGTGAAAGGTATCGGCAAAAATGCAATTATCCATGTAACAGGGTCGATGTCATGCAAAGCGCTCTACTACTGTCCAGTGAGATCACGCTGCCTACGAAATAAAGAGAAAAAGTAGTCCAGCAACCATATGGAAAACATGGAGCCTGGTATGTTTTCAGTAGTTGGCTGGTGCGCTCGAAGATGGCAAAACACTGGAAAAGGCATGACGAATGCATGCCTTTCACTAATTAAATCAATTACATTTTAAAAGGCAAGCCTACGAGCCAACCAAACTGATGGGTGTAACATGGGCATGGTTACAAGCCCATAGAGAGATTACAACAGGGACAGAGCGCTTTGCACGCTCAACCCTAAAAAACAGTCGCCTGATGTACAAAGAGTTTTCTCTGTGTGTGTGGGCCATTAGGTATGCCCAGGACCACCATGCCTTGCATGAAGGTTTCAGGCACAGAAATCTAGTGACAGTCAGTCTACCCTAAATAGAACGAGGTGACCATCACTGTGACCTGCTGACCCCTGTAGTGAACGATCCTTCAGGTCAAATGTTTCTGACAACAGAGCAAACTGATGCTCTGTCAAACAAATCTCTGCAGTTTTCCCACCTCTAAACGGGGAGTAGGAATCATGAGTTTGTCAGGGCAGGAGCATCATGATTTACAGTGCTGATCCCACTACGTTAAATAAAAAAAAAAATCCTTAGTCTAGTTATACGATAGGTGAACACCATGTAAACACTACCTTGATTTGCAAATACACAATAATGTCCTTATGTAGACTGTGGTGAAAACTCTCCTACTGAACCCACCCAGACAGAAAGAAGCATAAAAAAGCGATAAACTTCCAACAGAGACGGTGCAAAGAAACAGGAAACTGCATAGTAAACCAGTTTATACAGGCAACAAAATGCCACAGTTCTATAACAGAAACATCTGCAACACTGAACCAAGATCAGGGACGTAGCTTCATGGGGGTGGTGTTACACCCCCCTAGTAAATGTATTTTGTGATAAATAGTTGGGTACAGGTGCTTTCAGTCAGGTATGGGAAGGTACCTGTTGCATTTCAAGAGGAAATGCACACCGACAAAAACGCATGCACACACTCTTTCCCCCTCTCTGTTTGCAAAGACTTCACAAATGTTGGTTATTTCATAAAATAGTGTTGTTTCTCTCTCTTAGAACCTCTGCCAATCATATTCCTCTCCTTTTCCACTGCCCCTTAAGCCTCTCTCATGCACCCTGCTTGTCCTATAATGTATTTTGACATTTTGTGCCAGTGTGATTGTTGGGAAATCTGAAGTTCACCCCCCATCTTACTGACCAAGGTATGCCCCTGATATAGCGGTGTGCTACTGAAGACACACAATTGTAAATTGTCCACTAAAAAAAAAAGTATATATATATATATATATATATATTTCAACAACACACCTCCATCGTCGGGCCCCCAACCCTGCAGGGCGGCTTCAGATAGGCAGGGACGGAGCATCCTGCCCATTAAATCACACGAAGAGAAAAAATATAGAAGCCCCATTTCAGAGTCTCTCAGGCATTTAATGAAAATACAGCGTGCACATCCTATATATATATATATATATCTATATATATATATATATATATACATACATATATATACATATTTAAAAAAAAATCCATAGACAGAGCATTTTTTGTTTTGGCAATAACTTTGGCATTGTTTGACGAATCTTCATGAAATTTTCAAAACTTACACTTCAGTGGGTTCAGCTGCTGTATTGAAACTTTCAGGGTGATCTGTTCAGCATTAGCCACAAAACACTTTTCCCCCATTCTGCGCCAATGGGATTTTGCAAATCGTTGAACACGACTACAGCCCAAACCACTGAACGGACTCACACCAAATTTGGTAGAAAGGTAGCTCTTGGTCCAGAAAGCACTTTTTTTTGTTTGGTGTAAATCCATTCAGTAGTTTTAAATTAATTAGAGTTTAAAAAATATAGATATCTAGGCACTTGGATAATCCTCAAATCAAACTGTCCCCGGCATGATATCTGACTGGGTGCTAACCCTTCAACAAGGAAGCGTTGGCAGCAATCATGGGACTCAGCTTCAGCCAAGTCCCACAAAAAAAGATTTAAAGAAAGAAAAGGGCCATGGTAGGGTCACACCATGTGCCCGTAGTCTTGGTCTAGGGGCCCCCCACAGAGCATTTTTTTTAAAACAAAACCAGAAAAATCAGAAGATGGACGTGCTGATTTTTCCTAGATTTTTTTTTTTTTTTTCAAAGGAGGTCTCCCGCCCTTTTCTTTGATTTTGCCCCT
Organism: Pleurodeles waltl; assembly: GCF_031143425.1. Lineage (NCBI taxonomy): Eukaryota > Metazoa > Chordata > Amphibia > Caudata > Salamandridae > Pleurodeles > Pleurodeles waltl. Next base: position 526,926,174 of record NC_090442.1, read on the forward strand.
GGCTGGGCCAAGTCCAGTGGACAGTAGAGATTTTAAAAAGGAGGGGGCATATGTGGCCTCCCTTGTAGGGCTTGTATTAGCCCCAAGGAGTGCCACCTTCCTGGGTGATCACAGACAAATATATGGAAAATAAAACGGTATTGGCTAATGCAAGATCTAAAAACTCAGAGAAGGGGGGGGGGTTTCGATCATTAGCGTTTGCTCACACAGCTACACGCCTCCTATATCCAGTAATCCCTCTAAATCGCTCATGTCTACTGGCAAGCTCTATTTTGTTGTTTTTCCCATGAGTAAGACATTACCATGGTCTTACAGCAGCTTTGGCATTGTTCATTATGAAGCTGCTTGGAATCCTTAGCCTAAGGTTCATCAGCACCACATTGCTTAGTGGTGTATTAGGACATTAATTACTATCCAGCATGTAAATGGCTTGTTGGAATGATCACCCCCTAACTCCATCTTTATCTGCAGTCAACTATCAAGCTTGTCTTCTAGCCTTACTTGCTTGGTTGCTTTAAATCTCCTGCTAGCACTCTCTTATGTAGGACTGGATTATTTCTTGTACTCACAACCCTATTCATCACTCATTTAAAACCAAAGATTGGCTTTGTGTATGTTTAGGCTCTTCTTCATTTAATTCATTTGGCCTTGTTACTTCACAACATTTCCACTGTAAAGTGAGGGCTATGAGCCCCATTCTCTCAGTTTTCTATTCTCTCACTGGGAGATGAATCTGTATTTTTTCCTTTATACTGCTGACCTCGCAGAAAGAGTTTATTTTACCAGCTTATGTTTTACCTGATAACCTGGAAGACAAATGCATCAGATTTGCTGGATTTATCCCTGAATAGGTCACAATTATAATAAAATAGGAGTACAGAGACACAGCGGAGTAATTACCAATACTGGATCATAATCTGCTAAAAACACCTTTGCCTCGCCGGACTAAGCCCTGTGATAAAAGAGCAAGGGGGAATGTCTTCTATAATGCTTATGACCGAACGATGAATAGGAAGAAATGCGACCCAGTGAAAGGTACTAGAACAGCTGCAGGGAGGTGATTTATTGTCAAGCGTGACAATGATGTATTATATTTTGGAGAATATGGATTTAACTCAATCATCAGATTGACCAACATGGCGCATGGTAGTGCTTTTAAAAATGTAGGCATGATAGTGCTTATAGAAATTATTGCGCAACTAGACAGAAATTCAAGTTTAAAGTTGGTACCACAAAAGTGAAGAGTGATAGGATGAATCACAAAACTCAAGGACTACGTTTTACCCTATTCAAAGAGCAAATAACACTTGTGCATTCTTGCATTTATGATTTACTACTGTTGTTAGATGTTAAGTGCAATTGTTGTTAGTACACAACTCAAATACATTATGTACAAATAGGTTATAGTATTCGCATATATAATGGTGATTATTCCTACCCTGGTATATTGTAAGGTATAAACTGCACATGAGCGGGGTTAGGGAAACACACTAATTTCTGAATTGTTTTACTTTCAGCATTATTATTTTCCCATACACCTCAGACGTCTTTTAAATGGTGTACTGATTGACGCACCTCACTTGACTTTGTGTACAACTTACACCATGCTCATTAATGTTCCCTTTAGCGGCTCAATTTTACATTACATTTCCTTGGCCACTCCGCTGACATTGCCTCAGGGGTGCTAACTGGTGCCAGCAGATTTCCTGTTATGTTGCTGGGCTTTAAATGGGCTGGTACTTTCCGGTACTGAGCACCTGCACTTCTTTAATTTAAAAGGGAGAGTCCCTGCACTTCTCAGCACTGCTGTAATACATTTAATTTAAACAGGTACTCTAAATAGTGAGGACCTGCACGTCTATATTTTAATTTAAAGCACAAGTTATGTGTGCCTATTAAAGTACATTAAGCACACATGTTACTTTGGTTTGAAATAGAGAGCAGCATAGACGGCAGTTTGATAAAATGCCACGCATAGTGAAACTGACGTCATGCATGCTTGCTGAGACATAACAAAGTTGACCACTAATACCTTACTTGGTCCAACAACAGTTTCCGATTTGCAGCTGAGGTCATATAAGAAGTACAGAAAAATGTGTTTATTTTCTGTTGCTGAAACTGCTTTCTTCACACCTTAGGCCAAATGTAGCAAGAGTAATCCCAGGGGTGCCCAAGGGCAAGTCAGGCCCAGTAGCTGCTTCCCTTGGCGACCAGTGAGGTCCATTGTGAGAAGTTTACAAATTATTAAACTGAAACATTTTATAGGAGCAGATTCATCTTGTGTATGGATAAACTATATGGATGAGCTCTTAAAAGGGTATATTGAGCTTTACACTATTCCCATGAAAGGTCTTTCTGCTCAAAGTGTCAAGACAAAGCTCAGTCCATGCCCAGTCTGCACTTGAAGAAGACCTCAGATCACACCATGTGCACCATATCAAACTACACCCTATATCACCTAACAATATAGCTCACAATTCACTGCCACGGCATGCCATCTTGTGCCTTTCTCACTATATTCAGTAGTCCATATAGCATGGCCTTTAAGATATAACAGAAGAACTTACACAAAACACATCATCACCAATTACACCATACATCACTTCCCACTCACTGTTCCTAAAGACTACACATAGACGCACGCAAGACACAACATCACACAACCCCGTATCTGCAATTATGAGCCTTCAGATGGTTCATCTATATCTGATGTGCTTTACAAATGGTGAATCTTAATAAAGTACAGTCAATGACAGAAAACTTTCTAAGCTAAACACTGCCTACTAAACTTCACTTATTAGAGAAGTCAATTCATGCCATTGAGACAAATCATTCATGGCCCTGAACTGCAACCATACCCCCTACTAACAGACTATTCACACACATACACCTAGGTAGTGCAACACAAAATGATGCCCCCCAGAAGAATGTGATGAGGGCCCCTGAGTAGCTCATAGCTCACAGATATTCATTGACGATTGCCTGAATGGGGCCCCCATAAGGTTTGGGGGACCTGCAAAAGGACTGAGGCCCGCCTGCACCACATGGGCTTGTGTTACACCCTTGATGCACTGGCTATGAGACCACAACCCGATTTTCAGGATGATTGCACGGCGCAGCACCGTCCTATTTAGAGCTCCTCCAACAGGACTTCTGATATTATACAATCCAGCAAATCTCACACGTGAAGGCCCGGCAGCAGCACACATACCACCAACCCGCAGCCAGGCATAAATGTGTGTGGTTTGGTGGATGATCTCTAGACTCACCTACTTCTGCAACACCCTATATTGTGACCATCTATGACAGCACACAGACCAGTTAGTCTTCGCACATTGGCTTCATCACTGAATGTATTCTGAGCCTGGTTGCAAACGAATTACTGAGTGCAGAAGAAAATCTCACACAACATCATAACAGCAGTAGCAGGCCAAGAAACTGGCGAGCAATGTGATATATAAAAAAAAAAAAAAAAAAACATAGCATAGTAGAGGACTTGCTGATATTGTTAAATTGCACACTGCAACTCTGCTATTTGCCTGTATAGTGGTGTAAAGCAGGACCTGGAGGCCCGTCGGAGCAAAGGGGACAATATTTAGCCTATGTCCAACTAATACTTTCAGATAGGGGAGACTAAGGAGCCCCTCATCACATTATGTCTAGTCATTTCGAGTTAAGCCACCGGGTCTGACACTTACAAACAGCAGAAGTGCGGTATGTAGCGCTTTCTTGAAAATAAACTAGTTATTCTTACACTTGTTTTCTAAGAGAAAGCTATGTAAGTATGTATACAAGGAGGAGTGAAAAAGAGAGGCTGTGCATGAATGAATGAAAACCGAGGCGAACCCCAGAGTTGCTTAATGAATTGCGCGCCTGTCTCATGCCTCTGTGGTTTTGAAATGGATGTCATGAAGGCAGATCAAGCATTGAGAAAGAGGGTGAGGCGGGGTGGATAGCGCGTCGCGAGGGACTGGCTGGAGACGAATATCAGACAAAAAGTGACAACAGGGTGCCAGACAAAGACGGCTTGACAGGGATATAGTCAGCGAGAGGCACAAAGAGCACGGGCACGTGTGTGGGACAGTGCCGGGATAAAGATGGAGAGGGAGAGAGCTGAAATGAGCGAAAGGGGGTGGGGTCTGGAAGGGGTGAGTAGTTAAGCCAGAATGAGATAGAGAAAGGGGGGGGTGGTATCATAGAAAGGGCCGAATATTAGTAAACACTGTGGATAGAATTACACGTTGGAGCGGAAAATAAGCGTTTGCTGATTCTGAGACCAGGAAACTTGACTTGCAATCCTAGCACTTCCCTGGCTCAATCGCGAGATCCACATTATCAACCTGTGTCTCAGTTCCTGTATGTGCCGCAATTGGGAGTTTCTTGTAACAGATGAATATCCACTATTGTGAACATTATATATGTATTCCAATAAACAGAGGGAAACAGGACATCCTCTAAGCAAATGACCCGTCGGATTTTAATGAGGCTTAATTATCACCGTAATGAGCGTTACGATCAATTGAAGTCTTTGTTCAGTTAGTCCTAGATTGTATTTTCGTTCTGTTCTCAGATTTTAGCTAGGGTGGCAAACTTTACTTGTAAAATAAAGTTACAAAATACAAGGAGAGCCAGTTGCTATTTGAAACATTCCAGCACTGCACTGGCTTGTTCTACAAACGAAAAGGTTTTGTGATGTGAAACACGAATGTCCTTTAGAACTAGGTTAAAGGTCAGGTCGCAGGAGTCTCCACAGAATTCAAATGCGGCTCAGCAAAGGGGAAAGGCCAGTGCCGGCGACCTTCTGTATAATGACTTCTGTTAGTGAAACTAAACAAAAGAGTGCGAACTCACACTGAATGTGCATTAGAATAGTTTACGGTGCTGTGCTAAAACTAAAATGTCAATCATGCGCACAATATGACTGCCCTGCGCTTTTAAACGAGCAGGGTATTTACGCAGTGCCTACCACAGCTGAATTGCATGCACTGGTTTAATAAAAACGAGTGCCATGATTGTTCAACACAGCTTTCCCTGTAGGCCTCAGAATGAAGAATGATGAATGAAAGGTGGTTCTGTCGAGATTTCAACCGATGTGCTGCGGGGTGTTCAAAGCCCTCCGCAGCAATCACCCTACCCACCGAGGTATCCCGAGAGTGTTATGTATTACTCCACTGTATAGAATCGATGGCAAGTCATCCAGTTACGGAATCACGAATAGGGAGTGCATTTTGTAAATATCTGAGGCAAATTTAGCTCGAAAACATGGTTTGATTTATTCATGTTTCGATTGCACCACGAGTGATGAACAGTAGCTCTGGTGTACTTAAGACTGACACGAGGTCGGGCATGTGAGACCTTGTATAGCACGACTCAAAAGTCATGCTTTTAGCCCGAAGGCAGCTTTAAAGTGTTTACCAATTCTGCGTGGTCGGCGGTACAATAGTCTCTCTGTTTATAATAGACAGCGTTAGAGGTGGGAGGAGGGTCTGTTTAGGGGCACTAAACTGTACGAGCCACCGTGCTAATAGCGTACATTCCGATTCCTCTTTCCTAGATGTCGTCTCGGTGTCAAGAGGCGCAGACGTTTCCTTGAGCACGTCGGCTCGGTGCCTTACTGCCGGCTATTCTGAAAGCGCGCTCTGTTCTTCTAGCTGGTACCCACACTCCAGAACTACACTCGCAGCCCCAGGAGTGCTCTACTGCATGAATATAAACGAGCCCCATAGAGTCAGATATGTTTGGCAAGGTCCTCTAATCTTCAGTTGTCCTCTCGCTCCGATAGAGCCTTGCCACCCGTTCTTCAGGCACCGCCTAGCCAGGCCTGTGGTCGTGATAACAACAGAGCATAACATTAAAAGGGGATTTGGCCGAGTCAAGTGTTAATGTTTGAAGACGCTAATTCGGATTATTGTATCCGAGTCAGTGAATGGATGCCGGCTTCCGGGTCTGCTGACAGGGCAGACACCCGGGTGACAGCTGCTGTTTCCTGGTGCTACACCTGGCTGGCTCCGGTCACGTGCGCTGCGTACTCGGCACTGCGCGAGACCGAAGCCAGAAACGGGCGTGCGCGCGGACGCACCGGGGGCGGGAACTATGGCATGCACAGGTGCTCTTTCACTCTTTATCTGCGATACAAGCCCAACAAACCAGGTACTGAGGCCGATGGGGCAGCCACCACATATAAACCGCAGGGAAAACGCCTCGCTTCTCCCAGGAATTAAGGCAGAGGATTCATTTAATGCTGGATTTGTTTTTCAAATTGAATGCATTGGCACAGATGGAAACTGGGCAGTAAAAGCAATAATTGTAGAGCCGTTGGGCCCTCGCGCCCCGGCGCCAATGTACCTGCTGCACTAAAGGTAGCGGCCGCCACGCGCCGATGTTAAGAATGTTTTCACACGCCTAGGTGCCCTGTGGGAGCTTGACATCCGCGGCATTGTGATCAGTGAGGGGATTTTTTTTCGCATTTTGCAACATAGCTCTTGCGGTCTAGGAGCGGGGACTGTGATGGTTAAGATCACATGTTGCTACTCAAGCTATGAGAGCAGCATGGAACAGGCGAATTTCCAAACTGTAAACAAACACTCTGCTTTGTCCTCGCCTGCTCCACGCAAGAGCAGCAACAGCATAAATGATCCCTTTCCCCCGTGGAGCCGCGGGGAGTCTGTGTGCAGGACTGCGACCGATGCCCCTGCTAATGCGACCTGAGCTTAGGGGTAGGCCCTACACCTGTCCCGCACACGTATGAAACGCAAAACCGTCCCTCGCATCTCTGCGCACACACCAATACACATTCAGGCGTTTATTTTAACTGGGGGCGATGTTACAGCTTTATATGTGGGGATAGCGAAATTCGGGTATGTTTTCTCCCCGTTGTATATGTTCCATCCTAAACACACATACCCTGACTTTGATCTCGCATAGTTGGTGGAGGGCACACCTCTCTCAGCTCCCATTAGTTACTACGTAAGGACTATGAGAGGTAGACGGGAAAGGAGGTAATGCTTGTCCACCGGCGCTCGGAAGCACTGCTGAGAAGCGGGCACTTTACCAGCCCTGGGCCAGAGGACCACCAACATTGAGAGGGGCTCCCCGCAACGCGCCTGTCACCGGCAGCGCCTCTGGAAGGCGGCGCGTTCAGTCTCTGTCAACATGTATCTGTCAGCCCTCTCTGACAGATGCATGCAGAGAGACGGGTCCCCAAGGCATGTCCCCCTCATACAGAAAAGGCGGCTGGCTATTCCTAACGCACATACTCAACCGGATCAAGGCGGGAAGGCGCCGTGAACATATTACATAGAAGCACACGTGTTCTCCATGGTTCGGCGCCCACACACAGTACATGCCAGTGTGTTCACCAAAGTGATACCTTGCAGAAATTCTTTTCACGGACCAAGATACCCATACTACGCACGGAGCGGAGTGCAGCACACAAGCTATTTGGTCATCACAACCTGCTGTCATCGCTTGGATATCGCTGTACTATATTGTACTACACACAAAAATATACACAATAACAAGAAGCGCTGGCACAATGCCGACTATCGACAGAGCATCATTCATCTACTAGGATTAGGAAATTAAGTTTTCATATTTTAGAAAGATCTGCGACTATCCAAGTGTAAACCGTAAATGCTATCAACATATGCACGAGCATCCCTCAATACACTCCAGAGCCTTATCACATCCCAACCCATCTCTTAAACCACATACTCTGCCCCAAATTTAATGCTGCAGCCTGCAGATGAACTTAGTGTTTGCACGAATTTCACAAGTTCGTACCCAAAAAGGGAGAGTAAAGAACTCAATACGCTTAGTAGATAACTTTGCAAGCCCATCACCACATCGCTCACGCCTGATCGCAGGGCATGCAGCGTCCACACACTCTCACCTGTGCGACTTCGTAGAGCAGCTTGTAGTGTTCCTCCCTCTTCTGAAAAGTACACAGGTTGCAGCCCATTCTAGCACACCACGGAAGAGCCGGGCTCCCCTCTCCCCCAGCACAGGATGGCAGACGCACTGACAGGGAATCACCCTCCGGACTCGACTACACTTTGTCATCAGTCACTCCAGCGTGGAGACACCGGCACTCCACTGTGAGATGGAGGCATGCACCGAGGCGGTGTGCGATGCGGCGCGCCGGGGAGCAGCATGCCCGTCTCCTCTTCCCTAAGTATCTCTCATCTTCGCATCCACACACGCCGAGTTACCACTCAGTTCATGACAACACTCCCCCCGTCTCTGCACCAGCGCACATGACTACACAGATTCCAGCTCATGAATATTAATGCCGCCTCATTGATTATTTATGACACAACGTGTTAGCGGGAGGGGTGTCATAGCTGCTGCCGATGACAGATGAATATTTACTAATTAAGAAACAATTGGAGTGTGGTTAAACAAAACTCACCGGGGGCAGTGCGATCTCCTTTTTATGCAGGCAGGGCGGATCGCCCGTCAAGCTCTGCATAGAGAAGCACCACATGATTGTCCCTTCATTTCACCCGTGCACGTCTGCCTCCAGTTGATATTAAAGCATTTCTGGTGCACAAACACTGAAGCATAGATAGAGGGAAAGTGCTTAAATTCGTTTTCTCTTCTAAAAAGTGCACCTCTTGTAATGAAAATAGGTCATAGTCACATCAGCCAAACATGGACAGTATAGATGTCTGCCCTTTGACAGCTTCTGCAACAAAAGACATGGAGCTGTAAACCTGCACCCCCTCCCCCCACCACCACGCCATTAGTGGTAAGAACTTAGGTGAAAAAATGGATCATTTTATTCACATGAGATTTTAAGGCACATCATACACCGAGGTACAGTATAGTGTTATACTGAATCATATATACATCGGTTACTACACTATGTGGGGCATTAAATTGCTTACCTACCTTTGAAGCAAGCTATGTCAGGTAGTGTGTGGTTAGACAAAGACTGTACGTCGCGATGTGCACAATTTATGTATACAATGGTCACAGGTTACAAGTGTTTTACTGATTTCGAAACATTTCCAACCAATGTGCTAAGTATCCAAGTTGTATTCTACACACGTAAGGGCAAGATATTGAAGTGCATTTCAGTCTAACACTACAACTATAAACCGAACACATACATTGGGACATTAGCTTACATTTTGTATAACAGAAATAACTTTCCACCAAAAACCCTGCACAATCTGTATATATAATGGCTAAATTTGCACCACTTCCAACACTTTCTGAACCAAGGAAAGGGTCTCGGCAAAGTGGGCTCCAAGAGGCACAGGAAGCTGCTTCGGGACAACATCCAGGGCATCACCAAGCCTGCTATTCACCGCCTAGCACGCGGAGGTGGAGTCAAGCGCATCTCCGGCCTCACCTTTGAGGAGACTCATGGTGTGCTCAAGGTCTTTCTGGAAAATGTAATACAGGACGCTGTCACCTACACCGAACCAGCCAAGGGGAAGACTGCCACCACCACGGATGTGGTGTAGGCCCATAAGTGCCAGGGGCGCGAACACTACAAATTAGGCGGCTAAATACGCTTACTCCCACAACATACTCTACGTACTTATACCTTGCCCACTCAGATGCAAGTTAGATGTGCAGACAATTCACTGATAATGTTTGCGAATACCTACAAAGTTAAGTCTGTGTAGGTCTGCTTCTCGTGGCATTTGAGTATGTCTTAATACTCACAATATGTGAGCGTAGTGCACACGTGTAGCATGCAGGGTGATCATGTATCCAATAGATTGCATGCAAATATGAACTGTGTACCTTATATATATATATAACTACAATAAATTGATTTCAATTTACCTATACTGATACGCTTGACTGGCCAGATGTGAAATCATCCAGTTAGTCAAGACAACATTTAAACCTAGTGTTTAAGCGTTATGTTTTTTTTTTATTTAAAATTTGTAATACTTTGCAGCTTTAATAGTATGTCAGCTATAGATTTTAAATATATTTTCTTTCTTAAGAATATATCTATTAGGGTTGTGCAAAATTCTCTAAATTTTCATCTGTGTAATTAAGGAAAAATCGACAAAAATACACGAAATTATGTGACATTTTAGTGCTGTATTTGAGCAAGAAGTGAATCCTTGTCTTCCTTTTGGACATGAGAACATCTTTTGGTTCATACAATAGTGCAAAAACACACTTGCTGAGAACAACAACCTGTCACATTGTCAATAATTACTTCAAGTAGCATAATGGTGTCATTTCTGCAATTAGATGTAGAAAGCATTACATGAAATTATATGAGGTTATGCTGGTGTAATTGAGATAGATATATATATTACCTACTGGAGATAGCCAGTAGGTAGTTGCAGTTAGGACCAACTTTCCCGTAGAGAAAGCATTTTTTTGTTTTGAAAATAACTTTGGCGCAGTCTGACAAATCTTCCCAAAATTTTCAAAGGAGTGCCCAAGTTAGTTCAGCTGCGGTCTGAAAAGTTTTGGGGAGATTCATCAAGCAGGGGCTGAGTAAAAAGGGGGTAGGGGGTGGTCCGAAAATGCTTTTTTCCAATGTAATGTCTATGGGGATTTTGCTATTTTAGACACAGCTACAGCCCGAACCACTGAACCGAATAACACCAAATTTGGCAGAAAGCTGGATCTTGGTCAAGAATAAGATTTTTTTTGTAATTTGGTGTAAATCTGTTGAGTAGTTTTGGCATTATTAAAGGAAACAAATATAGATATCTAGGGACTTGGATTCACCACAGATCCACCCACGGGGGATCCGCAGACCCAGGTGAAAAGCAAGGCCCTGTTTCGCTGGCCACAAACTGACCCAACCATAACAACCTAGTGGCAACCTCTACTGATATATATATATATGTATATATATATATGTAACCCAGTGGCGGTTGCAAATGGGTAGTTATAGTTAGAATTGTGTTTACATACGAAATGCTTTTGGCCCCAGGGATCCTATCCCCAGGGCCTGGTTGTATATTAAAGAGGACACACAGCTCTCCTTCCTGGGCTGATTTAAGCCCCTGGGACACCATCCCCTGGGGCCTGGGTGTATTTGAAAATGGGCAGGGGGGCTTGCAGCCACCCTCCTGGGGCCAATTTTTGCCCTGGGGACCGCTTTCTTTGCCTTATCCCTGTGATACCCTGGGGCCTGGGCATATTTGAAAAGGGAGGGCATGCAGCCACCCTCCCCGGGTCAATTTCGGCCCTGGGGACCGCTTCCTTTGCCTTCTCCCTGTCAGCATCACATATCAAGCCTTGGAGCTGCGGAATGCTGCTTTATTTCTCTTTTACCTTTTGCTGTACTGTTACAATTATGTGCATCATTATGGGCTAGTCACTGTGTAATGATCTAGATATGGCTTTTTGCCTGCTTCCAGTAAATCAACTCTATATTTCTGTGTTAGGTTAATGCCTACTGTGTCATGTAATTTTTTTGATAATTCTGTGCAAATAGTGGCATAACAGGTGTGACATGTCTTCGGCTAGTGTGTATTTGGTCTCTGCCCCAATGACATACATATTTTCATGCATTCACAATATTATCATATTGTCTTGTCATTAGGGTGATTAGGATACTGTGGTGAGGGATACTATGCAGGTTACACTTTGTCTCAGAAATATTCTTTTACAGGTACAAAGATAGACCTGCCAACCATATACCTCCATTTCCCTACTGTCACGTCACTTTTCTTCCCGAAATATACCTCAAAACACCATTCCACTTCCTTTATCTTCTGCCTTACCCTTCCTTTACACATTATTTCTCAGATCATTAACCTAATTTTCGAAGAAACCTCAAAGGTCAAATACCTAATTACCTTAATTTAAAAGACCCTGCTTGTTGACGGCTAAAATAATTCAGCTACTTGTTAATGATAAACCATTTGTAACAGGAGTTCAATTAAAATCTGAAATATTTCTAATTTCAGCGGAATTCAAGTTACATTGAAACCAAACTTCTAACAGTGTTAAAATGACATGTGCAGTGTCCTAGCTGCTGTTAATATTTGTATGGATTCTCCACTCCGGCATGCAACCCCCCCTCAGTTAAACCAACCGACCTTACCACAATGTAGCATGCGAGGGTGGTATAATAATACAAAGGCCAATGGTCTACAATTTCAGGAACATGAGTCTATGTCATCTAAAGTTACACTTAACTGGGAAGAACTTTTTAAAACACAAGCAATTACACCTCCCATTAAAAATAAAACATAGCCTCTATGTTAAAACACATATTCACAATTTTCAGCTCATAGGAGCCGACAGTCGATCCGAAAAAATCCCCACCTTGTTGTGCCCTTTTGTTTTGTTGGCATTTGGTGTAATTTGTGCTTATGCTCCTATAGCTTTCTCCTAAAACGATTTCCAGGACACATTTTCATCCATTTTTCCTACATATTGGAGATTATAATGATTCTCAGGTATTGTGATTTAGATCACGGGGCTTGATAAAATCATCAAAACATGGCAAAAGTTTGTTATTCTTCAAAATATGGAAATGTCTTCCGGGCAAAATAGTGTGTTTGTGCTTGGTTAATTTTTCCCAAAAATGACATTCTGTGAATGAATATTCGAGGTAAATCAGAAGTTAGTAGGCTTCAATTGTTACAACTATAGTTAATTTCCAGAGGTGTCATAGGGACACCCTACTATATATTTGACCACGAACAAAAACAAGAATATCAACTACTCCCCATTAGCACTTGCCTCTCAAAATAATTAATAAATTCAGCCCAGGACTTACACAAGGTGTGGTTTGGACAAGGATCTCATTACACACTAAGAAATACCCAAGTATAGCTCCTACTTTAGTCAGTGATTTGCTTTGTAAACTACAATTATTTTTTGAATACAAAACTAAATACTACCCATAAAATGAAGCTGAACAAAGAAAAACAGACTCCAGAACCACCCTACTAGCTACAGAGATGAGAATAAAAGCATTTATGGCAGTTCAGTGTTGAGTGTAACGTCTTTTACAAGTTAGGTCAAGAGCAAGGCGTTTTCATTGGTTTGCAGGAGTACCGGGTCCATGGTCCTTAACACAGTATGTGGATCCTGACAGTCGAAAGAACATGCTCAAGCATAATTCTCTCATATACACTTCAGCAGTCATGTGATCTGGTCATTACATTTCAAAGGGGGACTCTTTCAGAATGTTTCACTGAGCAGTGGTTATGCAGCACTTCAAAGCTTGACAGTTGTGAGAAATCCATGGTGGCAGTGAGAAATTGCTCAGGCCCATCTTGAAACCTACCACCAAAATTGGTCCACGTAGGTTTGGAAACACTGATTAGGAAGTAAAGGGGAAATGAGGAGCCAAAATCCATCAAGCAATTTCCATGGACATTACTTTCTATGGGAATCCATAATTCTTGAGGACTATAGGTGGCCCCAGTGCCCATACACCATGTTGCATGCATTTCAATAGAAAATACAATATCTCTGCAAATGCGAATATAGTTGGATTTTTCCTATACTAGTGGTGACTTTAGACAAGAGATGCAACTTTTGAAATCACCAGTCAAGCTTGACTTTTTCCCACCCTTCGGGGCTGGGGCGGAGGGGTTAGGCGGGGTGGGGATGGGAGCTGGTTTTCAGAAGTTATGGTACATTAAATTAAGTGGACACTGGATAAACACAATTTACGAGCTGGTGAGTCAAGTTTTGATATTTCAGCAACCTCGCAACATATTTATTTGCAATTTTCAGCTTTGGGTTCAGATAGTTTTGTTACTTCTTCTGTTTATATAGGCCAGGAGAGGAGACAAAGGTATGGATGAAGCAAATAGGGACAATGGCATGTTTATTGTCACACTGTCAGGATCAGGGACTGATTGGGCTCACAACAATATGTTATAGGAAATTATCTTTTTTCCTAGGTCTTAGGAATACAGTGTGGTTCATAATTTCTTACCTGCAGACCAGCTGTGCAACATCTTGTCCTGAGGTAATGCCAGCCTCACAAAGGCTCCGAAAGGTCCTAAAAAAGCTGGGTAGACAAACGATTTCAGTCGAACTCTCATATGTAGGGTGGACTCAAATTACATTATCTCCTATCACTCAGGATTTCCATGGGTCTTTAGTTTTTAGAAATGCCAGGGTTGGTAGGCTCCCTCAGTGCCAGCCAACACCAGCCACAAATATCGATGTGGTCCCCCTTGTGATGCACACAAGCTACGTACGTCAGAATAGCTTTCCCTGAGGATCTTATTTTCAAAAGTGTCTGAGGTGGGTAGGGTTCCCCGGGCAACAGAAGAAATCAGGATCAAAAACTCCAGGCACTACTTGTCAAATCTCATTGTTGAAATTCACATGCAAAATTCTCAAAACCTACATACAGTTTTGTCTGTTCCTCTCCTCTGTGGTATGACCAGTGAGTAAACTTTGAATGAATAAGTGCTGGGGCACAAAGGTTTGCTTAGACACCCATGGCCTTCAGTATCGAAGGTCAGGGTGCCAAATATCAAGGCGGCATAGCCTTGATTCCACATCATGCCTCTTGATTCCACATCATGCCTCTTCATTCCATCGCCAAACACTCATGGCCTCTTAATCTTTATCTCACTCGTAAAGGTTATTTTTCCTTGCTGCCTTTCCCCTTTGTCACTGTGTTTATATAATTCTTTCATCTTTTTTCACCCATTTGTGTATTTCTTTCTCTTGTTCTGGATCAAAGTTAGGCATGAACGTAAGTCAGTGCCCTTCCCCAAACATAAGTATTCATGGGCCCACCTACAACCACGAGCTCAAATTAAGCACTGGTTATGACCACCCATAGATGCTACCAACTAATTGTAAATGACAGAAGGGTGGAAAAGATTAGCAAGTTGGTGCAATGGAGCTAGGGGGGCAGCTCCAGTTTGTTCTCCATATGCTGAAAATGAACTATCACTTGTGGTTAGTGGGCCTCTGTTCCCCTACGGCATAGGTAGTGGGTCGGAGTAGTGGGCTAAGTCCATTGGCAACTCCACCAGGAAATCTGACATGAAGATGATGGTTCAGGCCTAAAAGAGGCATGATTCATGCCAAGATGACCATCAGATCAGACAGAGATCCTTGTACTCGATTCCACCCCCTCCACCTGGGATGACTCCTGGTGGCCAGCCACACTAGGAAATGCCCCCACCCCCACCGACCACATGCGCAACCTGAGCATCATCTTGGACTCCACACTTTCCATGATCCATCAAGTCAACGCTGTCCCATCAGACGGCTTCCACTTTGGAAGATCTTCAAGTGATTCCCACAGAGACTAGAAGGACAGTCACCCACACCCTGGTCAGTAGCAAATTGGACTACAGCAATGCACTCTACGCCAGCATCACAAAGAAGCTACAAGCAAGGCTACAGAGAATCCACAACGCAGCAGCCAGAGTCATCCCGGACATCCCACACCACAGCCATATCTCTGCCCACCTCAGACACTTCCACAGGCTCCAGATTGACAAACACATTGCCTTTAAGCTACTGGCTCACACCTACAAGGCACTTCACAACCTAGGACCAGACTACCACAACCACCGCCTACCCGACCTTCTACACCCTCTACAGACAACTCCAATCCTCCCATCTTGTTCTCACCACCATTCCCAGAATCAGAAAAAGCACGGACGGTGGCAGATCCTTCTTCTACCTCATAGCCCAGACATGGAATGCTCTACCACTCAACCTCAGACAGACCACTTCACTGAAGCAATTCAGGAAGGAGCTCAAGACCTGGCTATTCGAGAGATCAGCACACCCATAGCACTGCATTGAGACCCCACAGGTGATAAGCCGTGCTCTACAAGTACTGATTGATTGTTTGATTGATGGATTGATTGAGAACCCACAGACAGCCACAATCTGCAAGCAGCAGCACTATATTAAAAATAGAAAATAGTAAGCACAGGCGGATCCTCCTATGCCCTTGGTATTATGCCAAAGCAGATTACCTAGTGGGATTGTTTTAATTTTTCAGCTGCTGGCTTGTAGCCAGTGGGACGATGCTCCATTGCCATTGCAGAGGAACCGCCCCTGCTCTAAGCCCTTTACTGCACAGAACAGAGTCTCGCAAGTCAGATGCTTGCACATGCACTCACAGGCTCAACCCTAAAAAAGGAATGCAGCAGGGACACCGGTCATTTCACTAAATCAAAGGCCTGCAGTTATATCCCTGTGCCACTGTCTCCTTACTTTCATTACTCACACTGTGTGGCTCTCCATCGCAACCTACTTTTCAGTACTCAGGGAAAACAAAGTAATAGGACGTTTGTGTGTAACAGTAGTAAATGAGGATTTACAAACTCTGCATGAGTAAAAACAAGATACTCATTTATGCATGCAATACTACATTAAAACACAAACAAAACTAAATTAACTATAAATGTCAACCTAAAGCGTTAAATATTTCTCGATTTTAGGTCGGGACTTTTGAAGGAGTCAGCCAAGAATGCCACAAGTAGTAAGGGGGTAGATCTGTGATTTACATTTACAATCTTCCACACTAGGACAACAAAGCAATAAACGTAAAATAGGGAATGGGAGGGCAGTTATTACCTTTGTCAAAGACCCAAACAAATGCTGCATATTTAAAACAATCGCTTCTGAAATCAAGAAGGTAAGATTGCTTTGAAACACCAGGTTCTTAAGTCAGGACATGATTTTTAGGGGCGAACGCAAAGCGGTCCGTCCCCTGCAGTAATCTCTCTTTGGGCTTCTAACCAAGTCTATGTCACGTCATTCACTTTCATTGGTTCGTGGGCTTGCCTTTTAAGATCTGCTTGCTTTCATTCGTGAAAGGCATGCATACGTCATGCCTTTTCCAGTGTTTAGCCCACCTACACAGCACCTGTAATACGAAGCTCCATGTTTTCAGCATGGTTGCTGGACTACTTTTCCTTTTATTTTCCACGCGGCGTCATCGCGATGGGGTTTACATAGCGATATCATGCTCTGTTTTTCCATTTTCAATTTCAGCACGATTGCGCTTTGTTTTTTTCTTTTTAATTTGTGTGGCAAGAAATGTCCGGTTAGGAGTTTACAATGCCAATAGCTCTAACTCGAGCAAATGTGAGACCCGTTGCATTGCACATGCTTGTTTTCTTTGCTGCCCATTTTTAAGACAAAGACACAAGATATTTATTTTAGTGGGCATACACAGCTGCTGCATTTGGAGGCAGAGAGGAGAAGGCAGTCTTAGTCTTAAAAATCTTTCTTTCGGCACTATCACTATAGGCCATAAAAGCACAAAAATTTACATTTTTTTTTAAAAACATCCACAACATTTAAGTAATATCATCTCCGGCTAGCATTTTGGGATCCATAGAAGCTTGATGATACACTAGCATAAAGTGCTTTGCATATACAATTTATAACATTATAACAAATAACTAATTACTCATATATAAAAACAAGCATTTGCAATGCAATGGGTCTCACATTTGCTCGAGTTAGAGCTATTAGCATTTTAAACTCCTAACTGGACTTTTCTTGAAACACAAATTACAAGAAAAAAAAGCAGCACGATCGCTCTA
Organism: Pleurodeles waltl; assembly: GCF_031143425.1. Taxonomy (NCBI): domain Eukaryota; kingdom Metazoa; phylum Chordata; class Amphibia; order Caudata; family Salamandridae; genus Pleurodeles; species Pleurodeles waltl. The sequence continues at coordinate 526,943,669 of NC_090442.1, forward strand.
TGTAAAATGCAGCGCGATCACGCTGAAATTGAAGCGAGCGCGATTGCGCTATGTAAACCCCAGCACGATCGCGCTGCATGGAAAATAAAAAGATAAAGTAGTCCGGAAACCATGCTGAAAACATTGTGCCTCAAATGGTTTCAGTAGTTTACCGGTGCAGTGTAGGTGGGCTAAACACAGGAAAAGACATGATGTATGCATGCCTTTCACAAATGAAAGCAAGTGGATTTTAAAAGGCAAGCCCACAAACCAATGAAAGTGACTGACATGACATGGGCATGGTTAGAAGCCCAAAGAGAGATTACAGCATGGGACAGAGTGCTTTGCGCTCACCCATAAAAACGAGAGTCAGCTTCATATCCCAGTACTATACATAATCATAAAATACCGAAAATTGTAAATACCTTAACCAATATTATAGCAAAAAATGCAGTGCAAATGACCTACAAAAACCCATTGCCCAAGCATATGTTGGCAGAGATCTCCTTATATACGATTACATTTAAACAACTACCTCATTTGTTTCCTGATATAAAGTGCAGTACAAATATAGAATGCTACATAGAAACAGATAATTGGTGATTCTAGCGAAATCAAAAAGTGCAAGGCAACTTTATAATTACTAATATTGTGTTCCAGAAAAATAGGTTTTAGAAAATGAACGTTTGGGAGGAGTAAAACCGACAAAATAGCATAAAGTGCAAAGTGCTTTGTCCTGAAGTTCCATTACATTGGCATGGAGTAGCCTGTATCTTCATTTGTTTTAGAGTAGGTATTGCCACGAGATGGTGTATAATGCCCAACCTTAATTTAGGCAACACAAAGCGATGTTGAGCATTTGTGACCTATGTTAAATGGGAGTGAAGGCACTTGCAAGATTCATAGAGTTATATGTTGCCACTGTTTGCTTTGCCTCATCTTTTATGGCTCTTTCCCTTGTCCCATTCTCTAACATTGTAGCTTTAATAAAGGGTTTCACTAGTGAGAGCATATCATCCGGTTTTTGGACCCCTGAAAAACCAAAGGTCGTTCTAAGGATTTTTTCAATATATAGCAGCCATAGTATTTTCAACAGGGAGTCCAAGTTTAAACAGTCCAGAATAATGGCATTTGTGAGCTTAGTCTCCTGTTTTGCCGTATGGAGCGCCACAAGGCCATTGGCCTAAATGACAAGATGTCTTCCTCGTAGTGCAAACCAACTTCCTAGTGAAGAATGGAGGTCCCAGATTGTTGGACCTGGCTTTTTGACAGGGTCATCCCTAAACTTTTTGCCTCCTTCCTCCTATTTATTCTGACCTGTTGTTGTTGTTTTTTGAACTCTGGGCACTTTACCATTGCTAACCAGTGCTAAAGGGCAAATGCTCTCTGTGTAAATTGTACTATTGATTGGTTTATCCATGATTGGCTATTTAATTTACTTGTAAGTCCCTAGTAGAGTGCACTATATGTGCCTAGGGCCTGTAGATTAAATGCTACTAGTGGGCCTGCAGCACTGGTTGTGCCACCCACTTCAGTAGCCCCTTAACCTTGTCTCAGGCCTGCCATTGCAAGGCCTGTGTGTGCAGTTTCACTGCCACTTCGACTTGGCATTTAAAAGTACTTGCCAAGCCTAGAACTCCCCTTTTTCTACATATAAGTCACCCCTAATGTGTGCCCTAGGTAACCCCTAGAGCAGGGTGCTGTGTGGGTAAAAGGCAGGACATGTACCGGTGTAAGTTTATATGTCCTGGTAGTGTAAAACTCCTAAATTCGTTTTTACACTACTGTGAGGCCTGCTCCCTTCATAGGCTAACATTGGGGCTGCCCTCATACATTGTTGAAGTGGCAGCTGCTGATCTGAAAGGAGCAGGAAGGTCATATTTAGTATAGCCAGAATGGTAATACAAAATCCTGCTAACTGGTGAAGACAGATTTAATATTACTATTCTAGAAATGCCACTTTTAGAAAGTGAGCATTTCTTTGCAATTAAATCTTTCTGTGCCTTTCAATCCACATCTGGCTAGGTTTAGTTGACAGCTCCTTGTGCATTCACTCAGACACACCCCAAACACAGGGTACTCAGCCCCACTTGCATACATCTGCATTTTGAATGGGTCTTCCTGGGCGGGGAGGGTGGAGGCCCTGCCCTCACACAAAGGACTGCCACACCCCTTACTGGGACCCTGGCAGACAGGATTGAACTGAAAGGGGACCTGGTGCATTTCTTAGCCACTCTTTGAAGTCACCCCCACTTCAAAGGCACAATTTAGTATAAAACAGGGCCTCTGCCCTACCTCATCAGACACTTGCTGGAGTAGAAACCTGAACCAGAAACTACATCCTCTCAAGAAGAACTGCCTGGCTGCTCAAGGGACTCACCTGTCTGCTTTCTGAAAAGGACTGCTGCCTTGCTGTTGGCCTGCTGCCTTGCTGAACTCTTGTCTGGCTGTGAAAGTGCTCTCCAAGGGCTTGGTTAGAGCTTGCCTCCTGTTCCCTGAAGTCTCAGGACCAAAAAGACTTCTCTTTTTCATTTGGACTCTTCGTGCACCGAAAATTTCGACACACAGCTTGCTCCACGGCGAGAAAATCACTGCACACTGACGCTGCTCGACGCGACACCTACGGGGCGGCCGGAACTTTGACGCACGGCCTCGCATGGACAACACCACCCGACTTCCAGGGGGGAAATCGACGCGACGCCTGCCGCGAGAAAGAAAATTCCACGCACAGCCTCGTGGAACGACGCACAGCCGGAAAACAAGCTGAAGAATCCACGCACAAACCCTAGGACATCTGGTAATCCCGCGATCCATAGAAGGAAACGGTCCTCGTACCGGAAAACAACGCACGTCTTCCCCGAGTGAAAAATAACGACGCAAGTCCGTGAGTGAAGGGGTGCAACCAACGCACACACCATTTTTCCTCCCGTAGAACGACGCACGTCTCCCTGTGTGAAAAATAATGACGCAAGTCAGTGTGTGAAGGGGCGTAACCGACGCACACACCATTTTTCCACACATCTCCTCTTCTGCGGCCCTCTGCTGAGATTTTCCACTCCAAACCAGGTACTTTGTGCTTGAAAGAGACTTTGTTTGCTTTTTAAAGACTTAAGACACTTCATATCACATTTTAGTGATATCTTTACAAATTCATATTGCATCTTTGATCGTTTTGACCTGCAAATACCCAGTTAAATATTATATATTTTTCTAAACACTGTGTGGTGTATTTTTGTAGTGCTATATTATGTTATTGTATGATTTATTGCACAAATGCTTTACACATTGCCTTCTAAGTTAAGCCTGACTGCTTGTGCCAAGCTACCAAAGGGTGGGCACAGGATAATTTGGATTGTGTGTGACTTACCCTGACTAGAGTGAGGGTTCTTGCTTGGACAGAGGGTAACCTGACTGCCAACCAAAAACCCCATTTCTAACATTGGTGATCAGCGGTGAGGATAGGACTTGTGTTTGTGCAGTGACATACAATAGCTAAGTATTTCAATACCTACCCACAGTTGAAGGTCAACTTGATTTTTCATCTTTTTGATTTTGGTTCTCTGATGTCCTCCTGGATATATTATTGATATTTTGGACTTTGGATTTTGTTTTTTGCCTGTGATACCTTATCAGATTGAGAATGGGTATCTACCGTGTGTCATACATTGTGCCTACTGAATCCCTCACTAAGGCTGACCTAAGGAGGCTTTGCAGAAAATGGGGACTTCCTATATCAAGGAGATCCACTAAGATGGAACTGCTAGATATCTACATAACCTGGGGGGAAGACAGATGGGCAGAGGAAGAGGCAGCAAAAAAACAAATGACTAAGGACTCCTCAGATGAGGAGGAGGACTGCTCAGATGAGGAGGAAGACTACTCAGATGAGGAAAGAGAACCAGTGAAAAATGAATGGATCCTAGAGGCAGAGCAGTGGAGAGAGGAGCTAGATGACTTTATTGAAAGGGCTGAGGTGGCAAGAGCTTTAGCCCAGGAAAAAGAAAGGATTGCAGCTCAGGAGCTGAGCTGGGAAGAGCTGAAACTGGATGCCGGAAGGGCTGAGTCCAGTTCAGAAGGTGGCAGCAAAAATCTTGCATCCAGTACTGCTGAAGAAGGGCACAAGCCCAGAGATGTGGTGCCCAACTTGAAGAAGGGAGTTGACACACCCCAGGCGGTTCAAGAGTATGAGGTAGTTCCCGTTAAGCACAGGGTCCCTGAGAAGGATTGGGGAACTGGCACAGGGAGTCATATTCCTACTGGGGGGAGGGACACTTTACTGGCTCTAGAAGAGAGTGACAGGGAAAAGGGTTCCCCCCTGGTGGACGTCCTGGATACAGAGTGTGGAGACATCCCAGAAGAGTATGGGTTGAGTGTCAGGGACAGTCAGATACTGTCTCACCAGTCTCAGGAGGGTGATGTAGAGTGCTTTCTCAAGGCTGAGTCACTGGATGGTTGGGTGAAGGGTACTGTGGTTAATACATGTGAAGGGCAGAGTGAGGTAATTGCTAGAAAGCATATGTCTGGTCCTTATTTTCCATAGCTACGCCAACACCAGGTGGAGTGTGAGTTCTCTGACACCAGGGTGCTTATAATGGAGGCAGACTTCTGGATGAGTACCAGAGAGTCTGAAATGGCATTTGGGGGTGCTGCAGAAGGGAGTGGTCTAGGTGTTTCCCAACCAAGTGAGGTGCAAGAGGATTGTAGTGTCCCAGGTAGGTCCCAGGTCCAAGAGGGTTCCATGAGGGAACGCCAGGAGGGAAGCCTAGCCTGTACCGTAGGGCCACCTGTTGAGGGAGATCCCGCAGTGTCAGAAGAACTTGGGGGGTGACTGTAGCCAGCATCCCACCAGTTCTGGTGTCTAGCAGTACCACTCCTGGTGAGGGGGTGCAGAAGTCCAGACAGAGGGTTGAGAGGGGGTTGCGGACCCCAGTGGAGGCCCTGGAGAGTCAGCGGTCAGCTCTGAGAGCAAAGCCCCCCAGGAATGACCCAGGTGAAACCGTTTCTGGTTTGGGGGAGATCCAGACTCTACCAGATGGGCAGAGGTCAGGAGACATGCACCAGCCAGACTCTTGTGTGGCCCTTGGGGACGGTGTGTCCCTTGTGGGGGGTGAGCGTGCCCCCCAGGAAGTCCTGGCGTGCCAGGCAATTGTTCAACCTCAGGGTGGTGACTCTGGGTTGGATGACCAGGTTCAGGGGTTAAACTCTGACCAGGTGGGGGGTAGGCGTGCCCCCCAAGAAGTCCTGGGGTGCCAGGCAATTGTTCAACCTCAGGGTGGTGACTCTGGGTTGGATGGCCAGGTTCAGAGGTTAAACTCTGACCTGGTGGTGGGTAGGTGTGCCCCCCAGAAAGTCCTGGTTTGTCAGGCAGTGATCCAGTCTGAGGGTACAGACCCTGGGCTGGAAGATCAGGTTCAGGGTGTCCCCCCGGACCTGGAGGGAGGGGCTACTGATAACAGTGCCCCTACCATGTTGTCTTCTGAGGAGGCCACTCCAAGTTGGAGGTAGCTGGACCCCAGAAGGGAGGGCAGGGGATGGAAGCCTCACCCCAGGCCCTAGTCGAACCTGAAGGTACAGACCCCAGGTTGGTGGGCCAGTTGCAGGCTAACAGCCCTGCACTGATGGAGGAATGGTACAGGGTGGCTTCTATAAGCACCCTGACCATGTTGGACTCTAGGGGTACCGCTCCAGGAGGGAGGGTACAGAGCCCCAGAGGGAAGGACCAGGTTCAGGCTGCCATCCCTGACCTGGTGGAACGGAGAGTGGTTAAAGGGTGCCCAGCACCTGGGGCTACCGCCCCCCACTCTCCACAGCCACAGTGGTGGGAGAGCTTTGAGAGGCCTGGGGCCTGGCTCTCATCCCTGACAGCTGTCAGTAACCACTGTGGCTTGCTGTCCGGGTGGACAGAGTTATCCCTGGGGAGGGGACAAGTGTCACACCCCGGGGGTATAGTGGGCACCACCACTATGTTGGTCCTGGTGGTACTATCCTGCTCCTGGGATACGTCTGTGAGCAAAGTAAGGTTAGGTGCTGTACAGATGGTATCCGCAGGTAAGGAGAAAGGTTCCCCATGGGTTGGCTTAGTGGGCCCTGAGAGTGTGGACAGAGGGATCCAATTGGAGTCAGGTAGGCGAAGAACTGGAGCATGCCCCTGCTGTTGTGGGCCTGGGTCCTTGTTCTGTCGCCTCAAACAGGGAAGTACATCAGAATAGTGATTGTTCTCCCCTGGCTTTAAGCTGGTGGGGGGTCATGTTGGACCTGGCTTTTTGACAGGGTCATCCCATTTTTTTTTACTCCTTCCTCCTATTTTTTCAGACCTGTTGCTGTTGGTTTTTGAATTCTGGGCACTTTACCACTGCTAACCAGTGCTAAAGTGCATATGAACTCTGTGTAAATTGTACTATTGATTGGTCTATCCATGATTGGCTATTTAATTTACTTGTAAGTCCCTAGTAGAGTGCACTATCTGTGCCTAGGGCCTGTAGATTAAATGCTACTAGTGGGCCTGCAGCACTAGTTGTGCCACCCACTTCAGTAGCCCCTTAACCGTGTCTCAGGCCTGCCATTGCAAGGCCTGTGTGTGTAGTTTCACTGCCACTTCGACTTGGCATTTAAAAGTACTTGCCAAGCCTAGAACTCCCCTTTTTCTACATATAAGTCACCCCTAATGTGTGCCCTAGGTAACCCCTAGAGCAGGGTGCTGTGTGGGTAAAAGGCAGGACATGTACCAATGTAAGTTTATATGTCCTGGTAGTGTAAAACTCCTAAATTTGTTTTTACACTACTGTGAGGCCTGCTCCCTTCATAGGCTAACATTGGGGCTGCCCTCATACACTGTTGAAGTGGCAGCTGCTGATCTGAAAGGAGCAGGAAGGTCATATTTAGTATGGCCAGAATAGCAATACAGAATCCTACTGACTGGTGAAGTCGGATTTAATATTACTATTCTAGAAATGCCACTTTTAGAAAGTGAGCATTTCTTTGCACTTAAATCCTTCTGTGCCTTACAATCCACGTCTGGCTGGGCTTGGTTGACAGGCCCTTGTGCATTCACTCAGACACACCCCAAACTCAGGGTACTCAACCTCACTTGCATACATCTGCATTTTGAATGGGTCTTCCTAGGCTGGGAGGGTGGAGGGCCTGCCCTCACACAAAGGACTGCCACACCCCATACTGGGACCCTGGCAGACAGGATTGAACCGAAAAGGGACCTGGTGCACTTCTTAGCCACTCTTTGAAGTCTCCCCCACTTCAAAGGCACATTTGGGTATAAAACAGGGCCTCTGCCCTACCTCATCAGACACTTGCTGGAGAAGAAACCTGAACCAGAAACTACATCCTGCCAAGAAGAACTGCTTGGCTGCTCAAAGGACTCACCTGTCTGCTTTCTACAAAGGACTGCTGCCTTGCTGTTGCCCTGCTGCCTTGCTGAACTCTTGTCTGGCTGTGAAAGTGCTCTCCAAGGGCTTGGATAGAGCTTGCCTCCTGTTCCTTGAAGTCTCAGGACCAAAAAGACTTCTCTCTTTTACTTGGACGCTCCGTGCGCAGAAAATTTCGACGCACAGCTTGTTTCGCGGCGAGAAAAACGCCGCACTCCGACGCTGATCGACGCGACGCTCTTGGGACGATCGAAGATCCGACGCACGGCCTCGCAAGGACAACGCCACCCGACCTCTAGAGGAGAAATCAACGCGACGCCTGCCGTGAGATCGTAATTTCAACGTGCAGCCCCGCAGATCGAAGTCTAGAGGAGAAATCGACGCGACGCCTGCCGTGAGATCGTAATTTCGACGCGCAGCCGGAGAACAAGCAGGAAAATCCACGCACAGACCCGGGACATCTGGTAATCCCCGCGATCCACAGAAAGAGACTGTCCGCGCACCGGAAAACGACACCCGACTTCCCCGCGTGGAAAATAACGACGCAAGTCCGTGTGTGCTGGGGAGAAATCGACGCACACACCCTTTTTCCACGCATCTCTTCTCTTGTGGCCCTATGAGGAGATTCTTCCACTCCCAACCAGGTACTTGTGCTTGAAAGAGACTTTGTTTATATTCTAAAGACTTTAAGACACTTTATATCACTTTTCCGTGATATTTCTACAATTTTCCATTGCAACTTTATTCTTTTTGACCTACAATTATCCTAATAAATATTATATATTTTTCTAAACACTGTGTGGTGTATTTTTGTGGTGCTATATGGTGGTATTGTATGATTTATTGCACAAATATTTTACACATTGCCTTCTAAGTTAAGCCTGACTGCTCGTGCCAAGCTACCAGAGGGTGGGCACAGGATAATCTTGGATTGTGTGTGACTTACCCTGACTAGAGTGAGGGCTTTTGCTTGGACAGGGGGTAACCTGACTGCCAACCAAAAACCCCATTTCTAACATTGGTGATCAGCGGTGAGGATAGGACTTGCATTTGTGCAGTGACATACAGTAGCTAAGTATTTCACTATCTACCCACAGTTGAAGGTCAACTTGGTTTTTATCTCTTTTTGAAAACCCGATTTTTTCCTGACAATTTTCAAAAACTAAATCCTCTCTCACCATGTCTCTGACTGGGTCTCAGACAGGGGACTTTGACCTAGTCCAGTTGGATGCATATACGGTCAAACAACTAAGAGGATTCTGCTGGGCATTGAGGGTACCCACCCAAGAGGCCTCCAGAAAGGAGGACTTTCAAGTGGCGCTGAGGGCCTGGGCAGAAGCCCATTTAGAGGATGATGAGGAAGAGGATCCAGAACATGGCCCCTCAGAGGAATTTTCACTATCGGTGGATGGTGTTACCACTGCAATTGTGCCCCCTTCCAGACCAGGGAGCAGTGTCTCTATGCAAAGCCTGACCGCAGAGGAAAGGAGAGAAGAAAGGGAGTTCCAATTGCAAATGGCAAAACTGAAAATTGAGGCTCAACAGGAGGAGAGGAGGGCAGAGAGAGAAGCCAAACAAGCTGAGGCTGAAATAGCAGCCAAACAGATTGAAGCTGAAAGAACAGCCAAACAGATTCAAGCAGAAGCTGAAAGGGCAGCCAAACAAGCGGAAGCTGAAAGAGCAGCCAAACAGGTGGAAGCTGAAAGAGCTTTGGCTGAAAAGAAACTATTGTTGGCTCATGAACTGAGTCTCAAGGAGCTGGAGTTCAAGGCAAGACAGTCTGAATCCAGCAATAATGGTGGCAGCATACAGACAGGACCTGCTGGAGAAAAGAAGGTTCGTATACCCAAAAATGTGGTGCCCAGTTTTATGGTGGGAGATGACATAGATAAATGGTTAGCTGCTTATGAAGTTGCACTAAGGGCTCATGAGGTTCCTGAAGGGCAATGGGGGGTAGCTTTGTGGGGTTATGTGCCGCCATTGGGGAGGGACACACTTCTCACATTGGATCAACCTGATCAAAACACATACCCACTTCAGAAGCCACTTTACTTGCCAAGTTTGGGCTGACCCTGAGGGATACCGTCAGAGGTTCAGGGACAGCACCAAACAAACCACAAAAACATGGGTAGATTTCTTTGATTTCTCCAGTAAGGCACTGAATGGATGGGTGCGGGGCAACAAAGTAGCAGATTATAAAGGTTTATATGACTTGATTCTGAGAGAGCATATGCTTAATACTACTTATACAGAGTTGCGCCAGCACCTAGTGGATAGTAAGCTGACTGATCCCAGGAAGCTTGCTGAGGAGGCGGACCTCTGGGTTAGCACCAGAGTGTCCAAGAAGGTACCTGGGGGGGACACCCACAAAGGTGGTCAGGGTTCCCAACAGAAGAAAGAGGGGGGAGATAAACTTGCAGATAAGGAACTCTCCAAAGGCCATCAAAAGAATTCCCAGGGAGTAGGTGGCAACCCTTCCTTTTCCAAATTTGGGAAAAAGCCAGGGACATATGACAAGTCAGGGAGATCTAGCCCCAAATGCATGGAGTGTTACCAGTATGGTCACTACAAAGGCGATCCACAGTGCCCCAAGAGGGCACCGTCCACTACCGGACAAGCACCTGGGTTGACTAGTGTAGCGCTCGGGGGGGAGATGGACCCAAGTAGCTTTGGGGAGCAGGTAGAGATTTCCCTAGTGTCCCTGGGAGAAGGAGAAATGGTGCCCAAGGCCCACATGCCCAAAAATACTTCCAAGTACCGGCAGTGGGTCACCATTGATGGGCAGAAGGTGGAGGCTCTGCGTGACACAGGAGCCAGTATGACTACTATCAAGAGTCAGCTGGTGTCAACAGAGCAGATAGTCCCTAATACATTCCACCAGGTCATAGTCGCTGACAATCGCGAGAGTCACCTACCGGTGGCTCTGGTTCCCTTTGAGTGGGGGGGGGTCTCTGGTACTCTGAAAGTAGCTGTGAGTCCTGCCATGCCTGTAAATTGTCTGTTAGGCAATGATCTTGAGCACACTGCTTGGAAAGAAGTGGAGCTCAGGTATCACCTGGAGATGTTAGGGTTACCTGAGTGGGTCTGCATGACCACACGGTCCATGGCTGACCGAGAGGGAAGTCAAGGGCATCTGGAGCCTGGAACGATGGCCCAGAGAGCTGCCAGGAGGAGGGACCAGGGGCGCGGGAAACCGGCCCCAGAAGTTCCTGCAGTGGCTGACGGGGCTCCTGAGGAGGAGGCTCCCGAGCCAACTGGGGAAGACATTGCCACCCTAGGTGACTTACCTGAGCTTGCTGGCTGGCAAGTTGAGGGTGGACCCACCAGAGTGGAATTCTGCAAGGCGCAGAAAGAATGTCCCACTCTGGAAGGTTTGAGGAAACAAGCCTCAAACCAGGCAGCAGGTGACGCCTCTGGCAATCACCACCTATATTGGGAGAATGATCTCCTCTACAGTGAGCCTAAGGTTCCGGCCTTTGGGGCAGCATGTATGCTGGTGGTCCCCCAATGTTACCGAACCTTCCTACTGGGTCTGGCTCACGACATTCCCCTGGCAGGACATTTGGGGCAGGGCAAGACCTTTAACAGGCTTGTCACCCACTTTTATTGGCCCAAAATGAGGACACACTCAGATAAGTTCTGCAGATCTTGTCCTACCTGCCAGGCCAGTGGTAAAGCAGGAAAAAGGGTTAAAACCCCCCTGATTCCACTTCCTGTCGTTGGCACCCCCTTTGAAAGGGTGGGCATCGACATTGTTGGTCCCTTGGACCCCAAAACTGCCTTAGGCAACAGGTTCATCCTGGTTTTGGTGGACCATGCCACCCGTTACCCAGAGGCAATCCCTCTGAGGACTGTAACCGCACCGGTGGTGACCAGAACTCTGATGGGGATATTTACCCGTGTGGGGTTCCCCAAGGAGATAGTGTCTGACAGAGGCACTAACTTCATGTCTGCATACATGAAGTCTCTATGGGATGCGTGTGGTGTAACCTACAAGTTCACCACACCCTATCACCCCCAGTCTAATGGTCTTGTGGAGAGATTCAACAAGACCCTGAAAGGCATGATTGGTGGCCTCCCTGAGGCCATGAGGCGTAAGTGGGACGTCCTCTTACCATGCCTTCTCTTTGCCTACAGAGAGGTCCCCCAGAGGGGGGTAGGGTTCAGTCCCTTTGAGCTACTCTACGGGTACCCTGTCAGGGGACCCTTAAGCATTGTCAAGGAGGGATTGGAGAAAGCTCCAAAGACACCCCCTCAGGATGTGGTCAGCTACATGTTGGCCCTCCGCAACCAGATGACCCGCTTCTGGAAAGAGGCCCAAAGTAACCTTGAGGCCAGTCAAGAGGTAATGAAACACTGGTATGACCAGAATGCCACCCTGGTAGAGTTTCAACCTGGAGACAAAGTGTGGGTAATGGAGCCAGTAGAGCCCAGAGCTCTCCAGGACCGCTGGTCTGGCCCATTTGAAATAAAGGAGCGGAAAGGGGAGGCCACTTACCTAGTGGACCTCCAAACCCCTAGGAATCCCCTAAGGGTGCTCCATGTGAACCGACTAAAAGCTCATTTTGAGAGGTCGGAGATCAACATGCTTCTGGTCACAGATGAAGGAATGGAAGAGGAGAGTGAACCTCTCCCCGACCTCCTCTCTGCCCAGGAAGGTGATGGGTCAGTAAGCGGGGTCATTCTGTCTGACGCCCTGACTCTAAACCAGAAAGGAGACTGCTATGAGCTGTTGGAGCAGTTCTCCCCCCTGTTCTCCCTTACTCCTGGACTGACCCACCTCTGTGTTCATGATATTGACACTGGTGACAGTCTCCCTGTGAAGAACAAAATTTACAGGTTGTCGGATAAGGTGAAGGCCAGCATCAAGGAGGAGGTCTCCAAGATGTTGACTCTAGGGGTTATCGAGAAATCCAGTAGTCCCTGGGCCAGCCCAGTGGTGTTGGTCCCTAAGGCTACTGCCCCAGGTGCGAAGCCAGAACTCCGGTTCTGTGTGGACTACCGGGGTCTCAACTCAGTCACACGGACTGATGCTCACCCCATCCCCCGAGCTGATGAGCTCGTGGACAGGCTAGGCGCTGCCAAGTTCCTGAGTACGTTTGATCTTACTTCAGGGTACTGGCAGATCGCCCTGACTGAGGGGGCTAAGGAAAGATCCGTCTTTTCAACCCCTGATGGCCATTACCAGTTCCGGGTGATGCCGTTTGGGTTGAAAAATGCCCCCGCTACCTTCCAACGGTTGGTCAAGGGGGTCCTAGCTGGCAAGGATGCCTTCTGTGCAGCCTACCTGGATGACATAGCTGTCTACAGTTCCAGCTGGGAGGAACACCTGCTTCACCTCAAGGAGGTGCTTCAGGCCCTGCAACAGGCAGGCCTGACCATCAAGGCTAGTAAGTGCCAGATTGGGCAGGGTTCCGTGGTGTACTTGGGACACCTAGTGGGTGGTGGCAAGGTGCAGCCACTCCAGGCCAAGATTGAAACTATCAAGGCCTGGCAACCACCGCGAACGCAGACTGAGGTGAGAGCCTTTCTAGGCCTCACAGGATACTACCGCAGATTTGTCAAGGGCTATGGTACCATTGTAACACCCTTGACAGAACTCACTTCCAAGAAACAACCTAGGTTGGTGAATTGGACAGAGGCTTGTCAGAAAGCCTTTGACGCCCTGAAGGAAGCCATGTGCACGGCCCCCGTACTCATGGCCCCTGACTACTCCCAGGAATTTATTGTGCAGACAGATGCTTCAGAGCATGGCATAGGGGCAGTCCTAGCACAGCTGAATGAGGAGGGCAGAGATCAACCAGTAGTCTTTATTAGCAGAAGGCTATTACCACGGGAACAGAGGTGGAGTGCTATTGAGAGAGAAGCTTTTGCTGTGGTCTGGGCACTGAAGAAGCTAAGACCCTACCTGTTTGGGACTCACTTCCGGGTTCAGACAGACCACAGGCCCCTCAGATGGCTCATGCAGATGAGAGGTGAGAATCCAAAACTCTTGAGGTGGTCCATTTCCCTACAGGGGATGGACTTTACGGTGGAACATCGCCCAGGGGTTGACCACGCCAATGCTGATGGTCTCTCCAGGTACTTCCGCCTTAGCGATGAGAGCTCCCAGGAGGTCGGGTAGCTCTCCCCACTTTCAGCTGGGGGGGACACATGTTAGACCTGACAGCCTTAGGGTAGTCACCCCTAACTTTTTGCCTGCCTCCCTCCACTTTTTGGACACTGTTTTTGCTGGTTTATAGACTCTGCGCACTTTACCCCTGCTAACCGGGGCTAAAGTGCATATGCTCTCTCCCCTAAAACATGGTAACCTGGAATCATACCTGATTGGACTATTAATTTACTTATAAGTCCCTAGTAAGGTGCACTTTATGTGCATAGGGCTGGTAAATTAAATGCTACTAGTGGGCCAGCAGCACTGGTTGTGCCACCCACTTAAGTAGCCCCTTTTCCTTGTCTCAGGCCTGCCATTTCAAGGCCTGTGTGTGCAGTTTCACTGCCACATCGACTTGGCATTTAAAAGTTCTTGCCAAGCCTAGAACTCCCCTTTTTTCTACATATAAGTCACCCTTAATGTGTGCCATAGGTAACCCCTAAGGCAGGGTGCTGTGTAGGTAAAAGGAAGGACATGTACCTGTGTAGTTATATGTCCTGGTAGTGTAAAACTCCTAAATTCGTTTTCACACTACTGTGAGGCCTGCTCCCTTCATAGGCTAACATTGGGGCTGCCCTCATACACTGTTGAAGTGGCAGCTGCTGATCTGAAAGGAGCAGGAAGGTCATATTTAGTATGGCCAGAATAGCAATACAGAATCCTACTGACTGGTGAAGTCGGATTTAATATTACTATTCTAGAAATGCCACTTTTAGAAAGTGAGCATTTCTTTGCACTTAAATCCTTCTGTGCCTTACAATCCACGTCTGGCTGGGCTTGGTTGACAGGCCCTTGTGCATTCACTCAGACACACCCCAAACACAGGGTACTCAACCTCACTTGCATACATCTTCATTTTGAATGGGTCTTCCTGGGCTGGGAGGGTGGAGGGCCTGCCCTCACACAAAGGACTGCCACACCCCCTACTGGGACCCTGGCAGACAGGATTGAACTGAAAAGGGACCTGGTGCACTTCTTAGCCACTCTTTGAAGTCTCCCCCACTTCAAAGGCACATTTGGGTATAAAACAGGGCCTCTGCCCTACCTCATCAGACACTTGCTGGAGAAGAAACCTGAACCAGAAACTACATTCTGCCAAGAAGAACTGCCTGGCTGCTCAAAGGACTCACCTGTCTGCTTTCTACAAAGGACTGCTGCCTTGCTGTTGCCCTGCTGCCTTGCTGAACTCTTGTCTGGCTGTGAAAGTGCTCTCCAAGGGCTGCCGTGAGATCGTAATTTCGACGCGCAGCCGGAGAACAAGCAGGAAAATCCACGCACAGACCCGGGACATCTGGTAATCCCCGCGATCCACAGAAAGAGACTGTCCGCGCGCCGGAAAACGACGCCCGACTTCCCCGCGTGGAAAATAACGACGCAAGTCCGTGTGTGCTGGGGAGAAATCGACGCACACACCCTTTTTCCACGCATCTCTTCTCTTGTGGCCCTCTGAGGAGATTCTTCCACTCCCAACCAGGTACTTGTGCTTGAAAGAGACTTTGTTTATATTCTAAAGACTTTAAGACACTTTATATCACTTTTCCGTGATATTTCTACAATTTTCCATTGCAACTTTATTCTTTTTGACCTACAATTATCCTGATAAATATTATATATTTTTCTAAACACTGTGTGGTGTATTTTTGTGGTGCTATATGGTGGTATTGTATGATTTATTGCACAAATACTTTACACATTGCCTTCTAAGTTAAGCCTGACTGCTCGTGCCAAGCTACCAGAGGGTGGGCACAGGATAATCTTGGATTGTGTGTGACTTACCCTGACTAGAGTGAGGGCTTTTGCTTGGACAGGGGGTAACCTGACTGCCAACCAAAAACCCCATTTCTAACACTGTCCATGTCCAGTGCCACCACCTGTGTGCACAGAAGTGAAAGCAAAACAAGGGTCTTACCTGGCTCAATGCTGGATGTAGTCCTGTTTATCTGCGGCCTGGCTGTCCGCCTTCCTCTGCCTCTTGCTCCCGGGTTGCTGAGGACAGTGAAATGAGGGAAGCCTGGATCCAGAGCTGGTGCAGCCAACCAACATCGGGCTGAGTGTGCACTGCAGCCCAGTAATGGGCCACACAGCGCAAGCGCAGACTGGCTGTGCTTGTGCTTTGTGGGTCACAACTGGGCTGCAGTGCCCATGCGGTGAGCTCGGACTGCCAAAAACACCATTAACTCCACCAGCCGAGCACAGCTCACTGCCCACCCCTAGCAGAAAGTAGTGTTCTAGAATGTAGCCAATGCAGCACCTTATAATTCAGCTAGGCTGATGTCTCCTCAACTCCTTTTAACATTGGAGAAACATTTGCCATGACCACCACATATGGGCAGCAAGCCAGCAGCAAATTAATTATGTCCCTATTTGTCGCACCGGACCCCACTAATGATATCCAGCCTACTACTACCCTCAATTGGCACTGGCCCCCTCTATTTAGACTTACATTCGGCTAGCCACTGCCAGCAGCATCTGACCCCATTACTTCCTTAAAATCAGGGCATGACAAATCGTGTCTACTGTTCAATTGCCTACGATTTGGGTGGCGTGCGCATTTTGGTCCATTCCTTGCATTATCGAATTCACACTTTCTGTCCTTGTAGGTTGTTATATGCTCACAATTCTGCAGTTGGTTGGGCAGAGTCAAAAAGGTTGGCAATGGCTGTTTGCATGATTTACAGACCTTAGGATTCACCGGGTCAGCATTAATGGGAATTAATTCTCTATTTCTTTCTAAATCCCTTTTCCCATGCTGAGAACAAGAAGGTTCTTTTTCATGATGTAGGAGCACTCTTGTACTAAGGTCATTTAACAAATTTTGTTAGTGTCCAATCTGCGATACACGGGGGCTATCAAATCAGAAATTGCTTCTGTGATTTTCCCCATGAATGCGCGCTCAAACGTGTCTAATTTCATATTTAGTTGCTTCTCGCTTAACACCAAGGGGTCAGGAAGCATTGTTGCATGACCGGGTAGTGGGAGAGCAATTGAAGCAAGCTCCCGTTGAACCTGGCATCTTTTCCTTTTTGCTGGAGGACCATTGTTGCTATTATTACTGTGCGGGACAGTACCTGGATCAACCATCATCGGGCTGGAAACTGTTGGGGGATGTCCTCACTGACCGTAGTGTGTTCTGGCCTTTGCGTCTGCACCATATTTGTAGATTTCTCCAGCAGTTAACTCCCCAGAGGGAAAGGTACATATCTCCATAACCAATGAGTCTAAAAGGCGATGCTGAACTTGCTCAATTTCTTTATCTAAAGCTCCCGTCACCTGTTTAATGAAGCCATCCAGTTAAGTTGCAGAAGGCTTAGTCGACTTAACTGAGGCAGTTAATTAACACTGTACCAGTGACGATGAATAAAACTAAACAATACTGTAATACCGGCCCTCTTAATGCTTCTCAATCAACACTTCCAGTGCTGTCCGCTATAGACTAAAAAAGAAAAAAACAATAAAACATAATTACTAAGTATTTAAAACAATATAATACATAAATATACCAAAAACGAGGTAAAAGGAAAATAAGTGTCTCATCGAAGAAATCTCAATAATTGGCCAGGTGCTGAAGCCAATATCTGCTAATACCTGCTATAAGATGCCTGCTTATGGGGTGCCCCGTCTTGCGTACTTTTGGACATCCAAGTCTTTACCCAAGTCTGATGGGGTATGTACTGCACAGTGTCTGGTTTTAAAAAAAGACCTCAAGATAAAACAATTGAGACCAGTGATAACAGTACCTTGTCCCGAAGCTCAAAGCGGGTGGCCCCGCCTAGCCATGTTTAGGTATGGACAGGTGCAGACGGGCCTGCCCTTGGGCCAGGCTTTCCCTGGGCAGGTCCTGCATTGGTTGCTGGGGGATGTAGATTGTGCCCCTCCGGCTGCTCGATGGTCACTCCCAAGTCATCTAGTGACAATTGCTAAGCCAAGACACTGGCCCAAATCAAATCAAACAATACCAGAAGGTATTACAGTTATCCTTTTGGTTGGTGAATGTTACATGTTTTTTTAATTGTATTCCAATTTGAAACATAATAGTCTAGTTTTCACAGAAAGTTTGGCTAAGATCTGCTAATGGTTTGCCTGCCTGAGACCTTGTAATGTATTTAGCTAAATAAAGTAGTGCCTGCAGGAGAAACAGAGCTCAAACGCAGGCGGAGTTGTTGAGTAACTTGGTGTTGGCAGCACACTATGGTGGTCATTCCAAGTTTGGCGGGCGGCGGTTGCCGCCCGCCAAACTTACGCCGCCACTTGGCCGCTCCGCGGTCAAAAGACCGTGGGGGCCATTCAGACTTTCCCGCTGGGCTGGCGGGCGCCCGCCAAGGGAGCGCCCGCTGGCCCAGCGGGAATGGCCCTGCAACACAGAAGCCGGCTCCGAATGGAGCCGGCGGTGTTGCAGGGGTGCGACGGGTGCAGTTGCACCCGTCGCGATTTTCACTGTCTGCCATTGGCATGGGCAGTGCAGGGGCCAGGGGCCCCAAGACACCTGTTCCCGCCATCCAGTTCCTGGCGGTAAAAACCGCCAGAAACAGCCTGGCGGGAAGGGGGTCGGAATCCCCATGGCGGCGCTGCTTGCAGCGCCACCATGGAGGTTCAGCCCAGCCAGGGGAAATCTGGCGGGAAACCGCCGGATCCCCTTTTCTGACCGCGGCTTTACCGCCGCGGTCAGAATGGGCAGGAAAGCACCGCCAGCCTGTTGGCGGTGCTTTCCGTCGTTCACGGCCCTGGCGGGTTTTACCGCCAGGGTCGGAATGACCCCCTATGTTTCCAGTGATGGACTTTTATTTAATGTATCCTTTCTGTTCATTAAGTCGACTAACTCTGCAAGGGTGGAATTACACAGGTAAACGAGGGCATGCATAGCCCCTTCGTAATAGGTACTGAACAGGCACAACGTGTATTTGGTGTGGTCTCATTTGCTTGTTCCCTTTTTGATATTATGATTTTGCATTTCAGTTTTACGGACTGAGCTACCCGATTGAGGGGAACACAGAACTTTGTGTAATTAGGGCCATGAGATGAGGGCACCATTTGGGGGCTGTTCAATGAACAGACCCTTTAGTCACACCAACCTTTTGCCTTAACCACGGATGTACCTCAAAGGGATATTTATCTATTTTCACCCCATTTGGCTCCCACTGTCGTCTTTCTGATGCTTCCATAGGTTAAGAATAGTCAGTTATTCCTACCCGGTCAGTATCAACTCCTGTAGCAGAAGAAGAGTTCTTGCATGTTTTCATTTGGGCAATTTCCTGTTGGTCTGGCAACGTGATAGGAAAGAAATCCTGACATTACTCTTTTTTATGCCTTTCTCCCTCACCTCTGATCTTAATTCTAAGTACTTCTTTCTCAACACAAGATTACATTTTAACACCTCTCATCAGTTGCGCCCAGGTTTGCGGGTTACGCTGTCTCCTCCTGTGGGTAGTTCCAATTGACCCACTACTGTGGTTTCTGTAGCTTTCCATTGAGTGCACTAGTTATCATGAGGACCTACTGCAATACACTTTCCAAAGAATCACTACCGAGGTGTCCATAGATTTTTCCTTGAATTGCATCATCATCGTTTTGGTGGGCCCCACAGGCTCATCAATATAATGTCTTTGGTTTATCATTGCATTGAATCATCTTCAGTACATAGTGGAAGCCACAAACCCACTACACTGGTGTCTGTGGTTTATGTTTGGGTTGCATTATCTTCACATCTGGGAGGGGGGCTGTGGTCATGAGCCCAATATGGTCGGCACCCTGGTGTGAAGCTCTCATCAACCACACAAGGAACTGGTCACTTTTTCCAGCATCCCAGGCCCATCTATGCCTTCAGATGCCGTGGATGGCCTGCTGAGTCGACTAGTTACCCAGAAGTAGAGTATGGAGAAGGAGAGTTGTGGCCACCACCTGAGCCTCAGCAGCTGATCCTCCTGCTCCAGAGGACAGACTATGTCAGATGTCTCTGGTGCCTGAGGGGCTTTCACACTTCAGTACCCGGCCATAAAGGTGGAGAGTGTGTGGGCCCCAGGAGTGGTTCTCCCTTCTCCTGGCTGGGGCTGCACTCCTCCTCTCCTGCTGCAGTGGCCACCACAACAGCCTTGATTGCTTTACTGTAACGTGTGACATCTGGGTCTGGGCAGTGATGAAGGTAAATCTTCTAGTCACAGATACGAATGGTACCTGCTGACTTCCTGGGTTTCACTTTTTATGGATGGACCAACTACTTTTCCCATATTAGCTTAACTGGTTTCCAGAAAATGTGCATATATATGCACATCTCACATATCTCCTAAGTTTATGCTGTGCTTATCCAAAGCTCCAAGTTTGTTGCAACAAGTTTGGAGCACATCTTTAAGACTCACAAATAACACCAAAATACCTTCCACAAAGATCATTTTCAAAATCAGTGCTACGAACTATGTACAAAATGTGAAGTAGCATCTTACTCTACCACCCAAAAAACCCTTTGGGCCTCTTAAGGGACAAGAAAATGGTATGCAAATGCTGTGAAAAAATACAATACTCTCACAATGTTCCTACATTGCATTCTGGCTTCCCTATGCAACTCCTTGCTTTCATAGCCTCTGTTACGATCATTGTCACTACTCTGTTGAGCTTTTATTGTACCTATTGGGAACCCTTTCTGCTTGGTTACCCAGAATTTCACCTTTTTATGGGCCCTGCTTTGCTGGTATTATGACATGAAGACAGTTGTATGTTGTTGCAGAAACTGCACCAGTGGTGTGGAAATTAAATGTCAACTGTGGGCTGCAGTGTGTATTCCACCCACATATAAGACAAAATATATGGCTACTGAGAAAATCATTGTGCACAGGCTGAGATATAGTTTAGAATTTGCTGCAACGACATCTGGCAAGGAAAAGTGCCTTTACATGTAGAACCACCTTTATATATTAGCTAAGTCACTCCTAAAGTGTGCCTTGTTATCCCACATGGCTGGTTGCTAGAAAGTGACACATGCTAGATATAGGAAAATGTATGCCCATGGTGAACACTCACAAAAAGTTGTTTGTTCCTATGTAGGTAAATCTATATTTTCCCCTTGAACAGACAGAGCTATGAATAAGCATACTTTTCCTATTTTGGCTTGAGAAATACTAGAATAGTCATCAAAAATAATTTCCATTTGATTTGAGCATTCACCTGGGAATGGATGGCTACTGACCAGACATAGTAAACCAACAGGTAACAACTGCCTTTGCTGGTTAGTTGCCTTGCAGTCAGAACTGGGCCTTGCTTCAGGATGTAGATTTGACATAAGATGCAAAATGGGCCAGAGAGTCGGCTGGGATTGCATTAAGGTTGGTAAGGAGGATGGAGGGAACATAAAAAGAAGAGATTGCACGCTGACCAATTACAAGAAGAAAAACAGAGGATAAAGCTACATAAAGCTGCAAAATCTACCAATCGTCACCCCTTTGTGGGTGCTGATGCATGGGATAATGAACCCAAAGAACCAACAAAAGCATGGAACATCACAGCAGCATCCTGGTGTAGGAGGCTGGGCTGGCTTATAGTAGGTACCAGATGGAACTTACACCTTGTGCCAGGTCCAGTTATCCCTTATTAGTAGATTAGTAGTGTTCTAGCAGCTTAGGCTGATAGAGGTAGCTATAGCAGAGTAGCTTAGGCTGAACTAGGAGACATGCAAAGCTCCTACTATACCACTTATATCATATAGCCCTATATCATAAGAAACACAATACTCAGAGTTATTAAAGATCAAGGTACTTTATTTTAGTGACAATATGCCAAAAGTATCTCACAGAATATACTCCCTTAGGAGGTAAGTAAAATACATAAAATATACACACAAACCAAAATCAGGTAAGTAAACAGTTAGAAATGTAGTGCAAACACTGTAGAATACAATAGGATGCAATAGGACACAATAGGTCTAGGGGCAACACAAACCATACACTCCAAAAGCGGAATGAGAACCACGAATGGACCCCAGGCCTAGTGTAGTGTGTAGAGGGTCACTGGGAGTGTAAGAAAACACTAAGGGTGTCCAAGATACCCCACCCCAAGACCCTGAAAAGTAGGAGTAAAGTTACCCTACTACACCAGAAAGACAGTAAAGTCGAGATAGGGGATTCTGCAAAGGCAACAACTGACTGTAAATCACTGAAGGTGGATTCCTGGACCTGAGGACCTGCAAAGGAAGGGGACCAAGTCCAAGAGTCACGCAAGTGTCCGGGGGGGCAGGAGCCCACTAAACCCCAGATGAAGGTGCAAAAGGGCTGCCTCCGGGTGGAAGAAGCCAAAGATTCTGCAACAACAGAGGGTGTCAGTAACTTCTCCTTTGCTAAGAAGATGTCCCACGGTGTGCTGGAGGATGCAGAGTTGTTTTCATGCAGAAAGACCACAAACAAGCCTTGCTAGCTGCAAGAGTCACGGTTGAAGATAATGGGTGCTGCCCGGGCCCAAGGAGGACCAGGAGGTCGCCCCTTCGAGGAGGAGACAGAAGGGACATTCAGCAATAGAGAGAGCCCATGCAGAAGCACGCAGCACCCGCAGAAGCACTTGAACAGGCGTTCAAGAAATCTGAGCATGGCAGTCATCTCAACACAACAAAAGAGGGTCCCACGGAGCCGGTGGTCAACTCAGTGAGTTGAGCAAAGCAGGACGGAGTGCTGGGGACCTCGGCTGTGCTGTGCACGCAGGAATCATTGCAAAAGTGCACAGAAGCCCTAGCAGCTGCAGATTACGCAGTACACAGGATTACTGTCTGGCGTGGGGAGGCAAGGACTTACCTCCACCAAATTTGGACAGAAGGACCACTGGACTGTCGGGGTCACTTGGATCTAGCTCCTGTGTTCCAGGGACCATGCTCATCAAGATGAGAGGGGACCCAGAAGACCAGTGATGCAGAAGTTTGGTGCCTGCATTAGCAGGGGGAAGATTCTGTCGACCCACAAAAGATTTGTTCTTGGATTCCAGTGCAGGGTGAAGACAAACAGCCCTCAGAGCATGCACCACCAGGAAACAGTTGAGAAAGCCAGCAGGATTAGGCGCTACAATGTTGCTGGTAGTGGTCTTGCTACTTTGTTGTGGTTTTGCAGGTGTCCTGGAGCAGTCAGCAGTCGATCCTTGGCAGAAGTCGAAGAGGGAGATGCAGAGGAACTCTGGTGAGCTCTTGCATTCGTTATCTGAAGAGAAACCCACAGGAGAGACCCTAAATAGCCCTCAGAGGAGGATTGGCTACCTAACCAGGTAAGAGCCTATCAGGAGGGGTCTCTGACGTCACCTGCTGGCACTGGCCACTCAGAGGTCTCCATTGTGCCCTCACACCTCTGCATTCAAGATGGCAGAGGTCTGGGACACACTGGAGGAGCTCTGGGCACCACCCCTGGGGTGGTGATGGACAGGGGAGTGGTCACTCCCCTTTCCTTTGTCCAGTTTCACACCAGAGCAGGGGCTGAGGGATCCCTGAACTGGTGTAGACTGTATTATGCAAGGAGGGCACCATCTGTGCCCTTCAAAGCATTTCCAGAGGCTGGGGGAGGCTACTCCTCCCCAGCCCTTAACAACTATTTCCAAAGGGAGAGGGTGTAACACCCTCTCTCAGAGAAAATCCTTTGTTCTGCCTTCTTGGTACTGGGCTGCCCAGACCCCAGGAGGGCAGAAACCTGTCTGAGGGTTGGCAGCAGCGGTAGCTGCAGAGAAAACCCCACAGAGCTAGTTTGGCAGTACCCGGGGTCCATGCTGGAGCCCTGGGGATGCATGGGATTGGCACCCCAATACCAGATTTGGCTTGGGGGGGCAATACCATGATCTTAGACATGTTACATGGCCATGTTCGGAGTTACCATTGTGAAGCTACATATAGGTATGGACCTATATGTAGTTCACGCGTGTAACGGTGTCCCTGCACTCACAACGTCCTGGGAAATTGCCCTC
Source organism: Pleurodeles waltl (assembly GCF_031143425.1). Lineage (NCBI taxonomy): Eukaryota > Metazoa > Chordata > Amphibia > Caudata > Salamandridae > Pleurodeles > Pleurodeles waltl. The sequence goes on from NC_090442.1 coordinate 526,967,093, forward strand.
AACAATGTGGGAGCACCTTGGCTAGTGCCAGGGTTCCCTCACACTTAGTAACTTTGCACCTAACCTTCACTAAGTGAGGGTTAGACATATAGGTGACTTATAAGTTACTTAAGTGCAGTGTAATATGGCTGTGAAATAACGTGGACGTTATTTCACTCAGTCTGCGGTGGCAGTCCTGTGTAAGAATTGTCTGAGCTCCCTATGGGTGGCAAAAGAAATGCTGCAGCCCATAGGGACCTCCTGGAACCCCAATACCGTGGGTACCTAGGTACCATATACTAGGGAATTATAAGGGTGTTCCAGTGTGGCAATAAAAATTGGTGAAAATGGTGACTAGCCTGCAGTGACAATTTTAAAAGCAGAGAGAGCATAAACACTGAGGTTCTGGTTTGCAGAGCCTCAGTGATACAGTTAGGCACCACACAGGAAACAGATATAGGCCCCAAACTATGAACACTGGGGTCCTGGCTAGCAGGATCCCAGTGACACAGGCAAAAACAAACTGACACACAAGTAAAAATGGGGGTAACATGCCAGGCAAGATGGTACTTTCCTACACCTGGTCAACTTACAAGGCCAAATTGGACGGGATCAATCAACACGTGGAACCAAAAAGCCTTTTCTATATAGTGGAGCACTCTAGTGCCCTATCTCCGGATCTCCAACGGCCTACTCTCTAAGTAGTACACATGACCATAGGGCCAATGTGGCAGTCAGGTGCACCAAGAATAAATGGCTTCCCAGCTAGAATTTTCAAAGCAGTAAGTACGGAATGGGCAGAGATGATATAATCATTATTCATTTAATGCCGGATGTATAACTTCATTCCAGAGAGCTGATGAGGTTCGGTCCTGGTTCCTATACATAAAAAGGCATCTTGTGATAACACCGCCAACTATAAATTAATAGCTTTGGTGGACATTGACAGTAAGGTATATGCTAAGATCGTACTTCAAGAATTGAAAAAGTAGGCCATGCAAAAATATATAATAGCTTTGACCCAGACAGTCTTTCGTAGTGGATGCGGGACAGAAGATAATTTAATGGCACTGATCTGCTTGTCAGACATGGCCATGAAGAAGGACACCATTTGCTTCATTTATTGATTTTACTACAGCTTTTGATTGAATGAACTTGGAAAGGCTGTAGCACAAACTTCATATGTGGGGTTACCAGCCACCCTACTAAATGCAATTATTAGTCTCTATTATGACACGTGGGTAAGAGTGCGGATTATAACCAATTGGGGTACATCGGATAAAATTCTGACCTTGAGGGGGTTTAAACAAGGGTGTATCATGGCCCAGCTTCTTTTTAACTGGTACCTTGCAGACATTAATAATCATCTAGCTACCACGGGTGCCTTTCCACCAAAGCTAGCAGAGGCCAAGATCTATCTTCTTCAATATGCTCAAGATACCATCAATTTTGTTGCAACCCAAATAGGCTTACAGCGCTCTTTGAATGCTCTAAATGAGTATTGTCAAAAGAATAAGATTGAAATCAATTGTGGAAAAACTAAAATCTTAGTGATTTATAGGAACAACATCAGAAAACGGTCATAGCACCTAGGCACCAAAAAATCTGAAACATTCCCAATGATCAAATACCTGGGAGTTCATTCCAAACGGTGAGGCAGCCATAAAGACCATTTGGCCTCTCAGAAGGATGTTTGCTTAACAGTAATGGGCTTGTTTTGCAACTTGATACACAAGATGAATGGGCCAAAGGTAACAGCACTGTGCTGAGTGATAAACTCTAAATGAATGCCATCTTTAAATATGGCACCTTTACCTTTAAAGACTACTTAGAGGTTTGGCTAGATCGCGTCCTGAACCAATGTTATCGTGCAGTGTTCTCATTGCCTAACTGTACACCATCAGCATGCCTGTGCCTCAAATTCAACTTGCCCAGACAAGTTTAATATTAAAATCTTGCTTCATTGCTTATTGAGCAAAGGCAAGAAATACTGAGACTGGCACAATGAGACATATGATTTGGCAGTCAATTTCAGTAAAAGATTTGAAGTGGCATCAATATCTTGTATCTGCTGTACACGCCTTACCAGCAGAAGAAATTTGGGACAGTAACATTCCCCCAAACCTTATGCCCAGAGTCTTGTCAAAGCAAGTCAGATTAATTTCTAGATCAATGGACATTGAAGCCATCTCTGCCAGGGAGCGACCAGGAATCCTACTCTCCAACTACAACGAACCTGGAGTTTTGGGGTTTTATGATTTGCCCTGGAAAATGTCAATGAAGCAAAGTCTATTGCATTTAACGTGTGGGGTGATTCCATTGAAAGAATGTCACTTAATGCAAATTAAAGGTACAACTGAATGGTCATGTGGACTTTGTGGAATGGAGTCTCAGTCTCTAGTGGACATAATTTGTATCTGTCCCCTTCTAATGTCACTTAGAAGCTATTGGCTTTGGCCAGTTGTCTTGTAACTAAATTTGAGAACTTGTAAAAATTCAATTGCTACCTGCCAATCTAGGAAATTTCTCCAATTGCCAGCCCTCTATTTGAAATGTATGTGTCAGGAAGTTAAGCAACTGAATGAGAAGTCCCTGTAAGAAGAACAGCTCTGCTCATGACTCAGGTTGTTTGTTAATATCGAAAGTACAAATGGAACCATCAATCAATGATGACATTATAAACTACATAACAATTGTACTCCATGCATTAGAATTAACAGATTTTTTAAAATTTATTGTATTTATTGAGTTTTAGGTACAAGTGCTAGTTATTCAAGCTAAAAACAGGTGTTTCCATTGGACTGTTATGAATTCCGGCTCTGAAATGAGGGATAGTAGTATACAGACAATGAGATAATTTCTAATTTCTGTCTTCTGTTTTTATTATCCTTTTTATCACTTTCTTTTTTATTTGATTTGTAAAGATTTTAATTAAATGGAACACAAAGATTTATTCATTCTTTTTTTGGCCATTGTTGTACTGGGATGCATCTACGAGTAGGCTCGGATTAATCTTGAACATGCACTCGACAGATGACATGATTAGCTACTAGGGCAGAAATAGAGAGAGGGCCGGTACGTCCAGAGGGGCATGGAGCAGACATGTGCCACTGCAGAAGCAACAAATTGTCATTATTCTATTATCCTATCAGAAAAACCTATCAAGAAATGTATTAATCTCCCTGGGTTCCAGCTTGACTGTGTAGGGTATTCACCTTTTCTGCATGGCTACTCTGGTCCTGTCTGTTTATGGACTGTCTTTGCTGGTTTTATGCCCCTAAATGCCACAGTAGTGCACTTTCCATAAAACAGTACTGTCAAATTGTTTTCACCCAACAGGATTATTGAACATACCAGAAAGACAGGTATTTTTGTGAAAAAATGACACTAGTTTTGTGAATGTTAAATGGCATATGTAGACTGCAGTATCTATTTGCATCACCGACAGGGTGACAAATATGTCTGGCTCCATAAACGTACAGGAGTGACATATGGAAAAGAAAATCCCATTTATCATGTAGAAAACCCTAGTTTTAGATTTTAGTTATTTCACCTTAGAAATGTGGTGTGTAGTCCCACATGCCTGGGTGTTTGATATATAAAGGGTGGGCATGCCAGATGTTGGGAAAACTATACCCAAACAGTTATATAAAAGCTGTTCCTCGCTGTGTAGACAAATCTTTATTTTTCCTGACCAGGTCTAGTTATGAATAAAATCACTGTTTTCTATGTTGGCTTGGAAAAATATTGGAGATATTAACAAAAGTTATTTTTTTATTTGTTTCAAAATCTAATTCATTGATGAAAGTAGATGTTTGATAATGTTGGTGACAAATTATCCTTAAAATAAGCATACTTTTTGTGGTTTGCAAGAGTAAACTTGTTTAGTGCTGGCTTGACTGAGAGTCCTGCTGCAAATGCTAAATACACATCCCAAGCTGGTTCTTAACGATCCTCTCCTGAGAGACAAAGACTGGCTTTTGGTAGCAGAAAGGCAAGAGCAATGCTAGCAGTGGCATCTTATCAGGAATTAGCCATCTGAGAGGGGGGTCATTATTATTAGCTCTTATTTTAACGTAGAAATCCAAACTAGTTCAGTCAGGGCCTGCAACCATCAATTGTTGGTATCACTTGTGAGGTCCACACTCTATTTCCTGTCTGTGCATGCACAAGGAGGAAAAACAGTTCCAGCACTGACAGAGTAAAGGACATCTCATATCCCCCTGTGTTGGGAGGGGTTGAATGGGACAGTGCATAGGAGAAGGGAGATGGCCCCTGTAGCTAGAAGGCAGCATGGGCCATTTTGGTTTAGAAAGTCTTGGAAGATGTTCATTGAATTGAGAAAGGAAGTGATTAAAAAGAAGTGGGAAATCTGTGAAAAAGTAGTTGGGATTGGGTGTAGTGAATTCTCCACCCACTGGTTTCTGCATAGAATCGGACTGCCGCCTAGGTACCACAGCCTCAGAATATTCCTGGATCTGGAAAAAAAAAAAACATTTTGAAAGAAGTTGACTCTGTCAGAAAGCTGGAAGAAAGAGGACACATTGTCTCCTGACACCTACTGGTGAAGATGGACTGGAATTGCTCTCCAAGGGTCAAGTGGTTGGTCCACTGTAGCTTGTCACAAGGACACACAAATCAGAATAACTCCAGACTCCAAGAAGTCTCAGGTGACCACATGGACAAAACCCTATTGGAATCCAGTGCTTATAACCCTGCCCTGAGGTCACAAAACCTGCACAACTGATCAGGAGTACCTTTTGCAGATGGTAGATAAATCTGCTACTATTAGAAACTGGAGTCTCTAGTTGGCAGAAGTATTCATTTGTCCAAGTAGGGACCACAATCCTAGTCAGGGTAAGTCATAACACAGCCTACATTATCCTGTGCTCACCCTCTGATAGCTTGGCACAGAGCAGGCAGGCTTAACTTAGAAGGCAATGTGTAAAGTATTTGTACAATAACTCATACAGTAACACTGTGAAAAACACACAAAAAGTCCACTCCACACCAGTTTAGAAAAAGAGATAATATTTATCTGAATAAAAGAAGACCAAAATGAGCACAATACAATATGCACAAGTCAACTTACCACTTTGAAGGTGTTCGGGTAACTCTTAATCCACAGGAATCAATGGATGTATCTTTTTAGCACAAAGTACAAGGGATGAGTAAAAATGACGACATTAGGGGCTGCAGAGGAGGTTATGCGTCAGAAAGTAAAGCAATGCATCAATTTTACTGGTGCGGCAGAGGTGATGCATTGATTTTTTCCTTGTAGGCAAGGTGATGCGTCGTTTTCTGGGGCAGTAGCCTGGGTCCTTACTGCAGTGCAGGGATATTTTGATTCACAAGGACGATGCATGGAAAGTGCGGCGACCCAGTAGGCACAGTGGCAATTTTTCAGCCATGAGACAGGTGCTGCAGCGATTCTGCATGCAATACACTAGTTTTTGCATGCATTGCATCGATTTTCAAACATAGTGGATTTTCTCTCTCTCTGGTGAAATATTTGATGGCCATGAGACTTCTTAACAGGAGGCAAGGTCAGTCCAAACCCTTGGAGATCGCTTGTGGGGGAAGGCAATGTCATTCCAGCAGAGTAAGGGAGCAGCAGGCTGCATTGCAACAAGCAAGAGAGCAGTCCTTCAAGAAAAGCAGTCTACATGAGTCCTTTGGGCAGCAATGCAGTCCTTCTGACAGAGTTCAGTTGTAAGTTCAGAAGTGTCTGATTTTAGAGGTTCACAGAGCCAGTATATATATAAACCCAAATGTGCCTTTAAAGTGGGGGGAACTTCAAAGAGTTGTTTCGAAGTACACCAATTCCCCTTTTCAACCCAGTCCTGTCTGCCAGGAGGTCTATGGTGAGGGTATCAGTCCTTTGTGTGGGGTCAGGTCACTATCCTTTGAAGTGTAAATGAGAGCCCTTCCACCCTTCCTGCCCAGGAAGACCCATGAGCATGCAGATGCAGCTGAGTGTCCTGCGTTTATGGCTGTCTGGGTGGAATGCACAAGGGGAGCTCTCAACCAGCACAGACCAGATGTAGATTGGAGACAGGCTGTAAGGCCCAGAGAGCAGTACGTGCAGGGAAATGCCTACTTTTTTAAAAGTTATTCTACCAAATGAGGCAAACCCAAGTAACCCTTGGACCTGGGTAATTAAATCAAATATCAAAATTCTTCGGTCCTCGGGGAGAAGTATAAGCCTACACTTCCACAGCACCTTTTAACTTTCTGTTAGGAGGTTATTTATAACCAAACATACCATCATTAAATCATTAAATCAATATACCAATGCAGTGCAGTGATAATAGTGATAATTTAAGTGAAAAAGTGTTTGATACAATATTTACAATAATGTGGTTAAAAACCAAGACAAAACAGTGAATTTAAAAAAGACCCCTTCATTCCAGGTGTCTTGAAGTCACGTTGTATGCTAAACCACATTTAGTAGTCAATGTTTTGACCCTATATAGAATTAATTAAAGGGTCATCTTCAGGACTAAAAGTTTTTTATGTTGGTCGCACCTAGGTGAAGACAAACATAGAACTGTTTTCAATATTTTCTCCTTTGATATGATCTGTTCTTTTTACTTTTTAATTGTGAGTCAAAAGACACCACTTGCCTATATTTGTAAGGTTTTTCTCTTTAATTCCAATGATTTCTTCAAGTAAATGACATTTTTCTAGAAATATAATAATATAATAAAATTATATCTCATTCTACTTTCAACTATTGCGCAATTTAATCTTTTTATAGTCTCAATTTATTTACTTCTTAATCTTTTCTGTCATCTGATGACTAGTAACTTGATATATTAAATTATCTTTCAATACCTCTTACCTACATGATTTTCACCGTGTTGAATAAAATAATCTGATCATCTAGTTATCCACTGTTGTGGCGCAGAATCATATATGCCCTAGTTTCCTTTTTGGAGCACTCTGCAAAAAAAACGAATAAAACTCCATATTTAACTTTCAACTTCCTCTATTGTTTCCAAAAATTAATCATTTTATTCATAAATTTAAACAACATTTATTGATGTAGCACCCACCAAATTGGTGGATTCCGTACAAGAAAAAATAGCCAAATTAGAAAGGATAAGGAAATAATTGGTAAGGACGCAGATACATGGTCATCTTATGAGAGAATACCTGAGATCCAATGTTATTCCAGTGGGGCTACAAGTAAGAAATGAGCCAGCGATATTTGTAGAAGATCCAAAATATAGAAATAATTTCAGCTTTGTAGCCAATCAATGTTCAGGGCACTGGAGGGTCTTGGGCATTGACAAGGCAATTGAACATATTAAAAAACTGGAAAAAGAGATTGCTGAGTTGACTAGGGAAATAATTGATGACACTGCACTAACGAATGCAAGGAAGGCTTTAGAAGCTTTGGAAAAAACAACTAATTAATTTACATTCATAACACAACGAAAAAATTGGATAAACTGGCTAAAGATCTAACTAAATACAATAAAGATATAACATATCCATATCTACATGAAGACTATTACAAACAAGATGAATCGGGAAAGTATATTAATAGAGGAAAAAGTGGCTATAGAAGATATACCACTTTTTCGGAAACATCAGCTTCAGACAGTTCAGATAATAAACTGCCAGGGACAAGTACAACATCTAATATAGAAGGTTTTGAACCTTTTTTAGGGAAAGGCCGAGGGGAAGGAGACAGAATGAGAGGGAGGAGGAATCGTGCAGAGGAAGGAACAGGGGCAGAGTATATTTTCAAGCGCCCGTAAGGGAAAGACAAACAAGACGACAACAATATTCCTGGTGAGAGAGGATATACCGGTTTTGTAAGTTAAAACTCAGGTGATTGGTGCTGAGATGAGTGGCCCCCCCGATGACCGACCCTTCACCTTTGTGTAAACAACAGACTATTGGTGATCTCCAAATCCCTATTGTAGGGACTATGACAAATACTGCACCTATATTTAATCTCTCCAAACATAGATTAACATCAGATGAATTGTCGGTACTGACTAAGGGCCTTTCCTTTGTGCCTATTACACGTACAAAAATGTTTTTGAGATCAAGATAGAGTTACATAGATTTTTTAGAAGACTGCGACTTGACAATTTCTATAAGAAATTACCGAATAGAAACCAATTTGATGTGACAGGTCTACGACACCCCTTTTCTTTTACGCCGCCGTCTCATTCAAGGCCTATTGAGGTATTAATGTTTGAGAAAATTGTCCTAAAGGATATAGATGCCTTAAGTAAGGTGCGTAAATATTTGAAATATAATCTCACATATAATGAGTGTTTGGCACTGAAAGGGTTGAAAAAGAAACAGGACATAGTAGTAAAAGCAGCTGATAAGGGAGGTGGTATAGTCCTGCAGGATATAGCTAACTACAGAAGAGAAATTTTGAATCAATTTAGCGACATCAACTGCTATCATAAAGATCAGGGGAGACTATACAGAGCAGCTGAAGTCGAGGATTTTACGATTCACAACTGTAGGTTTAGAACAGGGATATTTAAGTAAAAACTAATACCAATTCTTGAATAAGAAACATCCCAGATACCTGTTCTTTATACTCTACCTAAGATACACAAGAGATTGGATATTCCCCCAGGGAGGCCCATTGTATCTGGTTGTGGTTCTATTTTAGAACCTTTGTGCCAATATTTGGATTTTTTTCTTAAACCTTTTGTCCCTCCGACTAGATCCTATGTGAGGGATAGTATGCATCTAATTATCATGGTTGAGGATGAGGAATTCTTGAAGGATGTAGATATCTTGGTTATAATGGACATACAGTCCTTGTACACAAATATCCCTCAACAAGAAGCACATAGGGTTATAGCGGATATATTAAATTCCCGTCCACAACCTGTTTTGGTACCAACTGATTTTTTGATTTCCCTAATGGAAATAGCTATGGGAAGCAACTATTTCCAACTTGATGATGCCTTTTATTAGAAAGTGAAGGGTGTAGCTATGGGGGCAAGCTTTGCAACAAATCTAGTGAATCTTTTTATGGCTGCTTATGATACACACAATGTGTGCAATTTGGTGAATCCAGATCTAAAACACATAAGGAAATGGTGTAGATATATCAACGATGTTTTTTTGTATTTGGTGTGGATCTAATGTAGAACTACATGCCTTTTGGACTTGGCTCAACACAAGATCAGCTGATATACAGTTCACCTTGGAATATAATAGAGACAGCATTCCATTTTTGGATTTGTTGGGTCATGCTGAAGATGATAAGCTATTTGTTTCTCTCTATAGGAAGCCAACAGAAAGAAATACATTATTGCATTATAAGAGTAATCACCTAAGAAATCTGAGGGATAATCTTCCTTTTGGTCAGTTCCTTCGAATTTGGAGAAATTGTAGAAGGAGGGTAGATTATTTCAAAGAGTCAGACAAGTTGATAACAAAATTAATTGAGAGAGGCTATCCTAAGAGGTTGGTGAAAAGAGCAAGGAAGAGAGCCTGGTATAACCATAGAGAAAATTTAATGGGCCCTAAACCAGTGAAAGATAATAACAAAAGATATATTGTGTCCCCACTTTTAGTCTAGCCAGTACAGACATCAAGAAAATCATTAAACACCATTGGGAGGTAATAAAGGACCATCTCTCCTTCCAAGACCTTCCGCTTTTTTCATTCAAGAGAGGAAGAAATTTAAAAGATACATTAGTGAGGGCTACTTTACCTTGCAAACCGAATGGGGGATTTAATACACTTTGGGGTCTCCCGATGGCACAGGACCACTACAAATGTGGATGTTGTGTAGCATGTAAACACAGTCTTAATACAATGGAGTTTTGCTATGGTGACATTGTTTACAAATTGACTTCTTTTTTGAAATGTAATACACAAGATGTAATTTATGTAATTTGGTGTCCTTGCAATTGGATCTAAGTGGGACAAACAACACAGAAAATAAAATGTAGGATTTTGCAGCATAAAAGCCGAATTAAATGGAAAACAGCTGGAGCCCCGATGGTTGAACACTTTGAAAAATTTCAACATAACGTTGAGGAAATCAGATGGCAAGTCATAGAACAAGTGCACTTAAGTCCCAGAGGAGGAGACAAAAGTAAACTTCTGTTACGGCGTGAATTATTTTGGATGGAGAAATGTGATACAATAAATAATGGATTGAATAATCTAGAGGAGTGGAAAGAAGCTTCATCGTTTTGAATGAATTATGGACTTTATACATATCAAAGTTGTATTTAAATAGGCTAAATGAGAAATTTCTGTGTCTTATTCAATATGTTTTGTTAATAATGGACAATGCAGTTTGTTAACATGTTTTATAGATAATATTAACCTTATTGTTTACCACTTTGTGAATAATTCTAAATATGAATAGTGATCTTATGTAAACAATCGATTTCTTAATGTATTCTTTTTGTTTTGATGGGAATCGATTTAACAGGAAATGGTGTTGATTAGTCTACATTTCCAGGACCTCAGGTTGGGTGTCAGACCAAAACAAACAAACAGTAAGGCTCCATTCCCTTTAAACCGAAGCATGGGGAAAGAGAATGACACGTGTCACGTGGTTCAGTGTTTACTTAAACCAAGCACGTAGACACGCTCGGCAGACGAGAGGTGACTGTACTAAGACACACACGGCAAAGAATAAAACAAGTAAGTAGGACTCTGGATGCTTTTTAGTTTCCGGGAAACATGACTGAGTTTTAATCGGTTACAGAGCATCAGCGTATAAGCGCTGGAGTTCTGGATGGACGCATTTAACTTTAAACTAAATACCTTGATATACTATTTCAGAGTTTCCTATTGTAATAGAAAGTTGTTACATTGTTGCAAGAATACTTTGTTATATTCTATAAAGAAAAATTTCAAGTGGAATACAAAATTGTTCCCTTTTATTATTAAAATGAGGCATTATGCTCTTGTTGAAATATATTTGAATAAAACAATTAATTAATGTTTGGAAACAATAGAGGAAGTTGAAAGTTGAATATGGAGTTTTATTCAGTTTTTTTGCAGAGTGCTCCAAAAAGGAAACTAGGGCATATATGATTCTGCGTCATGACAGTGGATAACTAGATGATCAGATTCTTTTATTCAACACTTGAAAATCATGTGAGTAAGAGGTATTTATACATAATTTAATATTTCAAGTTACTAGTCATGAGATGACAGAAAAGATTAATAAATAAATAAGTTGAGACTATAAAAAGATTAAATTGCGCATTAATTGAAAGTAGAATGAGATATAATTTTATTATATTATTATTTTTCTAGAAAAATGTCATTTACTTGAAGAAATCATTGGAATTAAAGAGAAAACCCTTACAAATATAGGTGAGTGATGTCTTTTGACTCACAATTAAAAAGTAAAAAGAACAGATCATATCAAAGCAGAAAGTATTGAAAACAGTTCTATGTTTGTCTTCACCTAGGTGCGACTGACATAAAAAACTTTTAGTCCTGAAGACGACCCTTTAATTAATTCTATATAGGGTCGAAACGTTGACTACTAAATGTGGTTTAGCATACAACGTGACTTCAAGACAACTGGAATGAAGGGGTCTTTTCGAAGTTCACTGTTTTGTCTTGATTTTTAACCACATTATTGTAACTATTGTATCAAACACTTTTTCACTTAAATTATCACTATTATCACTGCACTGCGTTGTTATATATTGGGAGCACCGGAGGTTTATGATCTAGAAATGGAATATTTTCTTATAACTGAAAAATGGTTTTGTCAAGAATAATAAAAATAAAAAGTAATGTATATTGATTTAATGATTTAATGATGGTATGTTTAGTTATATATAACCTCCTAACAGAATGTTAAACGGTGCTGTGGAAGTGTAGTCTTATACTTCTCACTGAGGACCGCAGAATTTTGATATTTACTTTTTAAAAGTGACATTTTTAAAATAGTGATGTTAAATCCAACTTCACCTATCATTCCAACCAAACCAAACAGGACAATGCCACTCCTTTCAGATCAGAAATTACCTCTTAAACGTATATAAGGGAATTTCCAATGCTGGCCTATGAGAGGAGCAAGCGTCACAATAGTGAAAAATGACTTTGGGTGTTTTTCACTACCAGGACATGTAAAACGTACAAATACATGCCCTGCCTTTTAATTACATGGCACCCTGCCCTGTGGGCTACCTAGGGTCTACCTTAGTGGTGGTTTACATGTAATAAAAGGGGAGTTTTAAGGCTTGACAAGTAGTTTTAAATGCTAAGTCGAAGTGGCAGTGAAACTGCATACACAGACCTTGCAATGACAGGCCTGAAACATGGTTAAGGGGTTACGTATATGCGTGGCACAATCAGTGCTGAAGGCCCACTAGTAGCATTCAATTTATAGGCCCTGGGCACATATAGTGCACTTTTTAGGGACTTATATGCAAATTGAATGTGTAAGTTTGGTATGAACCAATCATACCATGTTTATGGGAGAGAGCACAAGCACTTTAGCACTGGTCAGCAGTGGTAAATTGTGCAGAGTCCTAAAACCAGCATAAATGAGATCAGAAAAATGAAGGGAGGCAGACAGGAAAAACGTGGGGGGGGGAGACGACCCTTAGGCTGTCAGGTCTAACAGCTACTTAGTAATTTTTCACTTTGAGAAGACTGGCTAAAGGTGCCAAGGTTTCCTCAGAAAATGTGCATCCATAGTAGGCAAGAAATAGTGCATAGAGCTTTTAACCATGAAGAAAAATACTTCAGCAGCATGTTGAAGGTGGCTTTGCTTGTGGAGTCCTGCTTGGCAAAAACTTCCAACCTTGCTCCACTGGATGATTTTGAGAAAAAAAACGAATTCCGAAGGAAAAGCCTTGGACCAGGGTGAGGTGGCAAATCTACCACAGCAGCAAAGCAACTTCAGAAGCTACAGAAATCAAATCCTGCTTTGTCTCACCTGAGCACTTGGCAGCAAAACCAAAAACATCAGTGTGAGCTTGATGATGACATATTCAACATTATTGGATTCTTATCAACTACAGCTTCTTTGCCTGCCCCACTGGAAGACTTGCAATTCATTCTGAGGTCCCAGTCATACATAAAAGTGAAAAAGTGAAAAAGTGAAGTTCTGGTTGGCACTATAATTTCTGGCATGTCTTTACCATACATTCTCATATCTGGTCCCTCTCATACGCTTTTCATTATTTTGATATATTTTACCTTGCTAATGTTGTTTTGAGTTTTCTAAATTGGTTTGGAAGTTTTATTATGTTTTCATCACTTTAAAATTGTTTGGTACCGTGTGAACTTACCAAATATTACTCTGGGAATTGCCTCCTGACTTTGTCTTTGTCACTGGGGATTGAAAAGATATTGGCCCTCATTATGACTGTTGTGGTCCGTGCTGGTTGACACCAAAAGACCGAAGTGGTGGCGTTAATCCACCTGCCCAATTACGACACACAAAAACAAAACCACCAGAACACAGCCACAAAGCTGACACCGGCAGCCAAACAATGACGGCAGAGAGGCGGACCCACCACCCACACCGCTAGAGCAGAAATACACCCCACCCCCCAATACTACCCACAAATCAGCACATCGGTCATAGTGCAGCGGTAATCTATTGGCAGTCGGGACCATGGTGGCTGAAATGGAACCTCCACTACATCACAACACCTCATAGGCCAATCCGAATACCCCACACCTGAAACACATACACACACCCCGCCACACCCCCTATAAAATACACACAACTCGCAACCTCTTGCTACGACAAACAACTGACATAGATCGCACTGCACACAGACATCACAGACACCTGCACACCTCTCACGCAAACTACACTTAAAATATTTTACACTTACACACACATCACACTCACCATGTCCCGACAAAAGCACCCCTGTTTCACTGATGATGAATTAAGGACTATAGTGGATGAAATCATCAGGGTAGAGCCACAGCTGTTCAGGACACGAGTCCAGCAAACTTCAATGGCAAGAAGATGAAGTTAGGGCAGAGGATCATCGACAAGGTGAACTCAGTGAGAATCCACCCACGCTCAAAGTACGGCATACGGAAGAGGTGGAATGAACGCAGGGGGAAGGTCTTGTTCATGGCATCCAGACACCAAATCGCCCTCATGAAGACTGGCGATGGGCCTCACCTCCTCCCGTGGAGCTGACATCATGGGAGGAGAAGGTCTTGACGATCCTGCACCCTCAGGTGGAATCCCCGGAGGACTGGAGACTGGTAAGTCACCTATAATCCACCTGCATGAAGTATACCTGTAATGCATGCCCCCCTCCCCACTAACACCAATCCCAAATTCCACACTCCAAAATGCACCCAATGCATATACAGCATGAAGCACTATGACTCCCACAATGCATCACCCTTTAACCACTTAACAATGCACATTCCCCTCGCATAACTACACCTGAATAATGAGGCATGACACATAGCACTCACACTCCCTGTAAAGTACATCAGGCAGATGTGAATAACAATCCCTGTCATCCACAGGTGCCACTGAGAATGTTGTCAGACAACCATTGCCATGTCAGCCAGTCCCTCACCTGATGAAAACCCCAGTGATGACAGTGACACGGGATGTCTGGAACTGGAAGATCTACCTGGCCCATCTGGGTTCTCTGGGCAGTCCGCCCCCACCAGCCTCACCCAGGATACCATGGAGCCCCCCACAACCTCTGCCACCACAAGACCTGTCGCACAAAGCCCCCTCACCAGTGTCTCAAGGCCACTTCAATCCATAGTGTGCCCACCTGTACAGGGACCTAAGTAAGCACCCACCACACAAGACAATGAACATCCTTGTGTAAGTGGGAGTAGGCACACCGAGCTGGAGACACAGGAAGAGGGGGCTAGGGCCAGTGGGAGGGCACCTAGGGGGCACAGGGCAGGGCAACCCAGAGAGCCACCTGCTCATGAGGTTATATCACAAGTCCTGGGAGCAAACAACCTATCCCAGGACAAGATGGGCCAGACAGTAGACCTACTGGGGGAAACCCTGAGAGGGAGTATCACCAGGAGGCCATGCAGGAGTGGCATGCCCTAAGTGTATTTTGTGACTGTTTTTAAATTGTGCCCGACTTTTCTGTGCCTTGTTTTCCTGGTTTTCGCCCCTTGTGCGCTCCCCCTTGCAGTTCTCTCCCTGCCGCTGCCTCCCTGTGGCCCGCCCCCCTCGCGCCCCCATTCGCCGCTCTCTCCCGCCTCCCGCCTCAGAGCTGCTTCTCCCTCCCCCCTCCCTCCTTAATGGCTGGCGCTGCGCGTCACGAGTGAGCGACCTCTGACCTGTTTTAGGTCTAGAGCTCGCCCCCTACGTCCGCAGCACCACCTTGCTGTCTCGTGCCCCTGACCCCCGCCCACGCTGCTGCTAGCGTGTTCGAGCCCCCAGAGCGTGTCTAGTGGGCTCTGCTAAGCTTCGCTAGACCCGTGTGCTCTCTGACGCTTTTCGCCGTATTTGTAAGTGTTTTTCAACTTTTCAGCGCATTGCCTCCTTGCGCTCTTGCCCCCATTTGTGCCCCTTCTGATTGCTGTACTCCGATTGTATTTTGTGCCATTACTGTATTGTGTGACTGTTTTTAAATTGGGCCCGACTTTTCTGTGCCTTGTTTTCCTGGTTTTCGCCCCTTGTGCGCTCCCCCTTGCAGTTCTCTCCCTGCGGCCCACCCCGCTCGCGCCCCCATTCGCCGCTCCCTCCCGCCTCCCGCCTCCCAGCTGCTCCTCCCTCCCCCCTCCCTTCTTAATGGCTGGCGCTGCGCGTCACGAGTGAGCGACCTCTGACCTGTTTTAGGTCTAGAGCTCGCCCCCTACGTCCGCAGCACCACCTTGCTGTCTCGTGCCCCTGACCCCCGCCCACGCTGCTGCTAGCGTGTTCGAGCCCCCAGAGCGTGTCTAGTGGGCTCTGCTAAGCTTCGCTAGACTCGTGTGCTCTCTGACGCTTTTCGCCGTATTTGTAAGTGTTTTTCAACTTTTCAGCGCATTGCCTCCTTGCGCTCTTGCCCCCATTTGTGCCCCTTCTGATTGCTGTACTCCGATTGTATTTTGTGCCATTACTGTATTTTGTGACTGTTTTTAAATTGTGTACGACTTTTCTGTGCCTTGTTTTACTGGTTTTCGCCCCTTGTGCGCTCCCCCTTGCAGTTCTCTCTCTGCCGCTGCCTCCCTGCGGCCCCGCCCCCTCGCGCCCCCATTCGCCGCTCCCTCCCGCCTCCCGCCTCCCGCCTCCCAGTTGCTCCTCCCTCCCCCCTCCCTTCTTAATGGCTGGCGCTGCGCGTTCGTGCTGCTGGTCCGCCGGAGGCGCGCCAGAGGCAAGTCCGTCTGCGCCCGTCTGCACCTGGACCGCACCCAGCACCCCCCCCCTGGACCGCACGCCCCCGCACAACCAGCCTTCGCTACTCTGCCAGCGAACTACTCGCCCTTAACCCTGGCTCCTCCACAACCTGCTTCCAGGCCACCCCGAAGCACACCAAAGGACCCTTCTCCTGCCGCACCTGCAATTTCACCTGCAACAGAACAACGAAGCCTACAACAACCGACACCAACCACCGGCACTGCATCCTCCTCAACACACGCTCCACACGAAAGCACGCAATCGAGCTCTGGGACCTGCTCGACACCACCGCCCCAGACGTAGCCTTCCTTACCGAAACCTGGTGGAACGACTCCTCGGCCCCAGACATCTCCATTGCCATCCCTGACGGCTACAAGATCACCAGAAGAGATCGCACCAACGGAACTGGTGGAGGAATAGCCATCGTCCACAAATCCACCCTCAAGATCCACATCCATACAGACGACACCCTCAAGACAGCTGAACACCTTCACTTCCAGATCCACACGGACCCCAACACTACCCTCAGAGGAACTCTCATATACCGACCACCAGGACCAAGACCCCCCTTCAGTGACACCATTTCCGACCTCGCCAGCACCCACGCCCTCGCCTCAACGGACTACATCCTCCTTGGAGACCTCAACTTCCACCTGGAGAACAACAACGACGCCAACACCGCATCACTGACCACCAACCTCTTCAACTTCGGACTCAGACAACTGGTCAACACACCCACCCACATCGCCGGTCACACCCTAGACCCACTCTTCACTGCAAGCAACCACATCTCTTTCAACCACACCACCGAACTCCACTGGACCGACCACCACTGCGTCCATTTCACATTCAAGAAAAACACCGAACATCACCGCACCCACTACCACCACACCGCAGCTGGGGAAAAGTCACCGCAGACCAACTAACCTGCACCCTCGCCAAGAACCCGCCGACCGACCCCACCAACCCGGACTCCGCCGCCATCAACCTCCAACAGTGGCTCCTCAACTGCGCCAACACCCTCGCACTACTCAAGAGGCCCACGGTCAACCAAGAAAAGAAAAAAGCAGCATGGTTCACAGACGAACTCATCACCTCCATACACTCCTGCAAGAAACTCAAGAAAAAATGGCTGCTCGAACGCACACCCGACAGCCTAGCAGCCCACAAGGAAGCCACCCACAAGCACCACCAACTTATCCAACTCGCCAAACGCTCCCACTTCACAGAACGCCTTAACAACAACACGCACGACAGCAAGGAACTCTTCTGCATCGTGAAGGAGCTCTCCAACCCCAGCGCCAACGTCAACGACATCCCACCATCCCAGAAACTCTGCGACGCACTCTCTACTTTTTTCTACCAGAAAATCGCTGCCATCCACAACAGCCTCAACTCCACACCTCCGCCAGACCCCACCCCCGACAACTCCTCCTACGCCAACCGCCTCACCACCTGGACCCACGTAGATGATGCCGAAAGCCGAAAGACCATGAACTCCATCCACTCAGGATCCCCATCAGACCCCTGCCCACACCACGTCTACAACAAAGCCGACTCCACCATCGCCCCCCAACTTCGTAAAATCATCAACCTTTCCTTCGACACCGCCACCGTCCCGGACAGCTGGAAGCACGCCGACATTCAAGCCCTCCTCAAGAAACCAAAGGATGACCTCAACGACCTCAAAAACTTCCGCCCGATCTCCCTCCTCCCCTTCCCAGCGAAGGTCATCAAGAAAATCGTCAACACCCAGCTCACCCACTACCTCGAAGACAACTCCATCCTAGACCCCTCCCAATCCGGATTCAGACGCAACCACAGCACTGAGACTGCACTCCTCGCCGCCACAGATGACATCAGACAGCAAATGGACAACGGCGAAACTTCAGTCCTCATCCTCCTAGACCTATCTGCCGCCTTTGATACGGTCTGCCACCGCACCCTACTAACTCGTTTCCACGAAGCCGGAATACAAGACAAAGCCCTCAACTGGATCTCCCCTTTTCTCCGGCAGAACCCAGAGAGTCCGACTCTCATCCTTCCGCTCCAAAGCCACCAACCTCATCTGCGGAGTCCCCCAAGGCTCCTCGCTAAGCCCAACGCTATTCAACGTCTACATGGCACCCCTCGCTCAACTGGCCCGGCAGCACAACCTCAGTATCCTCTCCTACGCCGACGACACCCAGCTCATCCTCTCCCTTACTAAAGATCCATACACCACCAAAGCCAACCTCCACGAGGGACTAAAATCCATCGCCGAATGGATGAGAAACAGCCGCCTGAAGCTAAACTCAGATAAGACGGAAGTCCTCATCCTCGGACGCTCCCCCTCGGCCTGGGACGACACCTGGTGGCCCACCGCACTGGGACCCCCACCTACTCCAGCCAACCACGCACGCAACCTCGGCTTCATCCTCGACTCCACCCTCACCATGTCCAAACAGGTCAACGCAGTCTCCTCCTCCTGCTTCAACACCCTCTGCATGCTCCGTAGAATCTACGAGTGGATCCTGACGGAAACCAGAAATACGGTGACCCAGGCCCTCGTCAGTAGCAGACTAGACTACGGCAACGCACACTACACAGGCATCCCAGCAAAAGACATCCAACGACTCCAACGCATCCAGAACGCATCCGCCCGTCTGATCCTAGACATACCCCGCCGATGCCACATCTCCCACCACCTGAAGGACCTCCACTGGCGCCCCGTGGACAAGAGGATCACCTTTAAACTCCTCACCCACGCGCACAAAGCCCTACACAACGCCTGACCCGCCTACCTGAACAACAGACTCAACTTCTACGACCCCTCCCGCCAACTCCGCTCTGCCAACCTCTCCCTCGCCATCGTTACCCGAATTCAACGCAAGACCGCCGGCGGCAGATCCTTCTCCTACCTCGCCGCCAAGACCTGGAACTCACTCCCGACCTCCCTGCGCCAGACCCAGGACCTCCTCACCTTCAGGAGACTCCTCAAGACATGGCTCTTCGACCAATAGCAGCTGCCCCCCCTCCCCCACCCCCCCAGCGCCTTGAAACCCTAACAGTTACATAGTGCGCTTTATAAATTTAATGATTGATTGATAATGATTGAGTGCAACCATGGCCTCCATGAAAGGCTTGATGCAGGAGCTAGTCACAGTCCTGCGTGAGTCCTCCACCACCAGGCCCCTTCCACTAGCCAACCTACTGACCAGCCCTCTACATCTGCTGCGGCTAGTGGGATGGTGGTCATGCCTGAGTACTCACAATGCACTACTGAGCCACCCCCTGTTGCTGAGGAACAACCACGGAAATGTGGTCACAGACCCAGACATCCTGCAGGGGCAGAAACCGAGACCAACCCCACTGCCAGGAAATGAGCCTCTAAAGGCCTGTCTCCCTTGTGTGCCACTGAGACACCTTGTTGACTTCCTACTGCCATAGCCCCATTTCCAAATCCCACATGGATACTTGACCTGTGCTACCAACTGCTTGACCTTACAGACTGATGGAATTGAACACCATGGTTCCACTGCTTTGCTCCTATCCACCGTTTGGTATACTCAATAAATACACCTAAGCACAAGTTATGGTGTTATGTGTTTACTCATAATAGTGCAACAAATGTGCGACATGTCACAGAAATTGTGTCATAAAACACAGTAAAGATGTGTTTGTATCATACTGTCGTCAGTTTTCCTGCAGCAAAGTCAGTCTCTACACATCCCTGGGTTCTTAGGTATCAGACTGGGAAGAGTGGTGAAACATCATCCATAGATTATATCTGCAATTGATAACACAGAATGTACATCACATATTATTTTCACTGTTGCCAACAGTATGTACCTGCGCATCATGATGGTTAAACGATTTACACTGTAGGTTTACACAGTGATAGACAATCCAATGTTATTGCACACATGACCACAACCCTGTTCAGGTACGATGAGACAATATAATCATTGCATCTAACAGTAATGACCTGAGTATTGGACACTCATTGTAGTTGTACTACATAGTTCACACCCTTGGATGCCAAGTATTTACATCACTTGAAATCACAAGAAGCAGCAAACTATGCCAATGAACATGTGATACCAGAATGTAGAAATCACAAATGTGTGAAGAAGTAGCTAGGATGTCTGAACTATAAGCAACACAGACAGAAGAACTAGCCATCATCAAAGTGGGACTGTTGACCTACTTTTCAGACCACTCTTGTATCCACTAATCTGATCCCCAAATGGGGTCAACACCTACGCATATCAGGAATCTATAAGGAAGTACACCCAATCTGTACACCAACATGTGGCATGTTAAACATAGAAAAGTACCTACCAGAAGCTTAGCTGAAGTACTGTTGGATGAGATCTGTCCTTGTGCCTACATCTTCCTCATCCCCATCTTTGGCACTCATATTTCCTCCCTACTCTGCCATCGGCTTGTCCCCTACTCCTACCTCCTCCAGCAATGGGTTATTCCTCCTTAGTGCCAGATTGTGGAGCATGCAGCAGGCCACCACAATCAGGCACACCTTCTATGGTGAGTACTGCAGGTAACCCCCAGGGATCTGAAGACATCTGAACCTTGCCTTCAACAGACCGAATGTACTTTCGATCACCCTTCTTGTCCTCCCATGATCCTCATTGTACTGTTATTCAGTCCTGGCCCTGGGATTCCTCACCGGTGTCAGTAGCCAGGAGAGATTGGAATAACCTAAATCACCTGTGGGTAGGGTAAACTAACATTTACAATCCACTATGTCACATACAGACTGAGTAGGAAGACTGGGATAACAGTAATTACATATACACTCTTCATCCTCACCGATGAGGTAGGCCCTCACTCTGTACAGGCGCCATCAACCGTGGGACACTGCTATTACTGAGGATGTACGAATCATAGACAGGCCCTGGAAACCTTCCCTAGCACTTCCTTCCTCACAGTCACATCACCACTCACACCTGCCAGCACTGCATCCCCACTCCCAGGTCCTGTCACCACTTTGCCCTTAGTCACCACAGCAGCAGACACTCATACATGCACCCCATGCACAACATCCGCACTCACCACAACCACCATCACTGACATATGCAGCACACCCACCTTACATGGAGACACCACCCCAACATACATCCACATGACCTTATCTGTCCTCTCCCAGCCTCTCGTCTCACCTCCTCTGACAACACATAAATGCCGGCACTCAAACACTCAACATTCCTCCACCTCACACATACATACTCTGCATACATCTGCACCCATATCCAGCACACCTACATGTCCTACTATTACTCCCTCTACCTCCACTCCCAAACCAGTTTACCAATCCATCCCCCTTGTTCCTAAGAAGCTTTCCCTTGCCTGCCTTGACCTGTTCCCTGAACCTGTCCCACTCCGTGTTGCCCCTCGCCGTCATGGTTCCTTCCCCAAGCCAAGTCCCTCCACCTCCAAGCACTCCCATGTCCCCCCTTCTACCTCTGCTGCCCCTCCACCCACAAAAAGCCTTCCCCTGTCCCCCCCAAAAACCTGCCCTAATACATGGATCCAAAGCCCCTGCCCCTCCATTCAGAGGAAAGGGGAAACCCCCACCTCCTCCCAGACCAATGTCAAAAGACCCCCCTCCCAAGCCAAAGCCCAAGGACCCCTCTCCCAAACCCAAACCCCCACCCGTAGACCCTTGAGGTGCCTGCCTGCCCCATTGATGCCCCTACCTTTTGGAGGCCATTAAGATGTCAGGAGTCAAGTTGGGCCTTTGACAGGCACAGTTGTGCCAATTAGACATTGGACTGGCCAACAGGTCTTGGTGCTTTGTGTTGCACATTTACATTGCATTTGTTATTAATATATTTGCACAACAGGATTACTGTTGGTTTCCTTACCATTCAGTTGTTGAGTCTTTTTGTTTACTGGTGAGTTTCCATCCACCTATCATGTGCTGTACAATGTGCATTTCTAGGCATTTTTTCATTCAGATTCACTGTACTTTCTTATATTTGGGCATGGTATGTAGTGTTGTGTCTTTGTATTGGTATGTGTCTCTCTGCTTGTTGGTGCTATTGGTGTGGTTATGTAGTTATGATCTGGGGTGTGTGTATGTGATGTAGGCGTGTGTGTCTCGGTACGGGTGTTGTTTTGTGTGTGTGAACGTGTGTGCGTGTTGGAGTCTAAGCATGGTGTGTATGCTGTGTCTGGGTGTGTCACTCTCCCCTTCCCCCATTGTGTGCTCTGCAGGTGTACTCACAGATGGCGTTGGCATCAGTGGTCATAGAGGAGGAAGGCGAGGAAGAGAGCTGGGAAGATTTCAAGGTGGAGTTCCATGGCTTCCGCTGATTCGTCTGTGTCCCTGGAGGTGAGTGGGTCTTTTTCTACTTGCCGTTTCCACCGGAAATCGTGGCGGTCTGCAGTGTCGTAATAAGGTGGGTGGTGCAGTGGCTACTGCCAGCCTGGGATGATAACCGCTATCAAGAGCGGTCTGCACGCACTGGCGGTACTATCAGCAAACTGGCTTTGTTTCAGTGGGGTGACCGCTGTAGTCGTAATATGGCAGTCTGCACCGCCGGCTTTGCAGCAATCCGACTGCCATCACCGCAATGGCGGGACCATTATCGCCAATGTCATAATGAGGGCTATTGTCTTAGAATTGTGTTGCATTTGAGTTGTTAGGGGGGACTACCTCTCAAATCTATTAACTGAAGGCAACTCCACATAAAACAGACTGATTCTCGCAAATTAATGCTTACAAATTTATTAGCGCAGGTGGGTGCAGAATTACACATTTTTAGAATTAGCAAAGCTTTTATGTCACACCTGGAATCATGTGCCAGTTGCAGCTTTTCAGCCTTGATACTGGTAATGTTTGGAGGATTCCATTTTCCCAAGAGACCATAAATAATTTTTTTTTCTCATGAGAAATCATAGTTTGACAAATGCGCTTTTTTCTTTTTTTGTTTTCATGGGTAAACACGTTTACCTATGGAGAGAGACCTTCCCATACACCCTCTCAAGGAATGGGTGTCTTCCCCTTTCCTTCCAACCACGGAAATAATTTACTTCTTTTCTTAACAGAAGTAACTATCCAACCCTTTCCAGTATGGCAAGGAGTCAAAGATAAATTTATGACTACCAATAAACATGTAAATGGTGGTGTCTATTTGATGATTAGAGAGGTGGGTAGTAAATTCCTCGGTGTGGCAGAAGCTAAACTGTTGAACGTCCTTCCCCTATCGGTGTGCCTCCTTTTAGACTTTTTACATTTAAGGCCATATTCAAAATACATTTATTTACCGGGCAATGTGTTGTGTGCTATAGTTATTGTGATGACGGTCACGCACATCATGAACTGCTATATACATTTCGGTTGACCAAAAACCCCTGGTTATTATGGGCTGTTACCCGCCCTAGATTTTTGTGTAAAAACCAAATGCATTCTGGATGTGATAGTCTTAGATGTATGTTTATTGATCCAATCAACTATCACATCTTATATTTGTAAGTAAAACGTCTGTAATTTGTAGGTAAAACGTTCATCACTGAAAACAGTGTCTGCAATGACTTGGAATGAGGTGATCACCTTATATGCGAACTACATATGAACAGTACCTGGGGATATTTAAAGGCGTTTTATTCTGTTGTATTTATTTATTATTTGTGTGACTTCTATTGTGGTCGTATGTTAGCACCTTGAAAATAGACTGGTGCAGCACTGTGAGATATGTAATCAATAAATTCAATCTTTTGTAATACATACAATCATGAAAAAATACACAATATTGCTAGCTCCTGTTCTGATACGTTTTGTTTGTTCTTCTAGTATGTATTATAATAGCCACAGTTACATCTTTATTTCCCTTAGCTTTTACAGTGAGTGAGTGTGTATAAATAAGGAGAGTGGAGTGTGTATAAATAAGGAGAGTGGGGTGTGAAGGTTTGAGACCTAGTACGGGTGTCCCAAGGTCAATAGAAGATTACCAGGCTCTAATTGTGACAAATGAATCAAATTTCCAATGGTGTTCTGGGGTTAATGCTCAATTGAACCCCAAACTGGATTCTCAATACTCTGCTTTTTGCACTAAATTCTCAGATTAGTGAAGCAGAGCAAACCAATACTTATTGAAGAATGTGGTGTCTGCTAGAACATAGAATACAATAAATTTAGCAAATTATACCTTTATAACTGAATTTTCAGTCGTTGTTTTATTTTTCCAAAAAAGAAAACACATTAAACTACACAAAATATGGGTCACAAATAAATTCATGTTTACAACGAAAACTAGAATTCTCCAGACCCGAGTCCAAATGCTATCACAATGCTTAGGCACTGATCAGTTGATTTGCTCTCTATAGTAAGTCTAAAGCAATATCTTTTTACAATAATGGACACAAACAATGGATCTGCAGTCCTAAACGCAATCCGTGACTGCAGCTGTCATATGCTGATGTACAAGCTCAGTTCGGATTAGGTACAATATAGAAGCGACCCTCTCAGATCGATAGCTCTTCAAATGAAATATATTGGTGCATTTCAGTCATCTGAAAAATAATGTTGTGAAGTTTCTATATCGTCACAGACAAGTTACTTAACCCCCATCCAATGCCCACCAGTTGAAAATGAATAGAACAGCCCATCCACACTTGGCAATGGAGAGCAAACAAATAAGAAGGGGTGTGAGTTGATGGGGCCAGCACTTAATTCCAATGCTGCATTTGGCTCTATTGGTGAACAGTGCTTTACATTATTGGGAGAGTGAAGATGATTCCACCACCCAACTGCTGGATTTTCATTGGTTTTGAAAGCTACAATAGACCGCACTAATACTTTAAAACTGCTCCAGGAGCAAAAACTATGTTTTGGAGGATTGGCCCACCAAAAATAATGGGTACCATTTTTATCTAGAAAAGAGTGGGAACCCTAGGTGGTTGGACTGTTGCCGTTCACCGCAAATTCCAGTGCGTTCTGTCACAAAATATGGACAAAATAGCCAAAGTTTGTGTTTGCTGGGCAGTCTGTGTAGTAAATACTTGTGGAATCCATTAAAGGTACACTTTGTTGAATTTCCACCTGATTCGGAGCTTTCAGAAATGTTCCCTGGGTTCTGCCTAAGCCCTGGCACAAACACCTTAGTCACCCGCATTCCAATAACCATTGTTTTTCAAACTAACATGGGAGCCCATTACATTGTCATTTTTTTAGGCCTTTTGTTGCCCAGGCAGCCAGTCCACCTACATTTGGAGTACTACCTTTATCAGGAGATATGTGCTAATTCACAGGGTTGGGCATTTGCTGTTTCTCATAAATTCCAGCTCTTTCTATCACAGAAATATAAGGAAATTCTTTTACTAATGTTTGCATTGCATAGCAGTCTAAGTAAGAAAAAGTGGTGGGTTCCACTCAAACCATGCCTCCTCAACCACCCTGGGTCTCTACTGTTCAGCCATGGATGGGATTTGTTGATATCCCTAGGTGTCAACAGATTTCTGGCCCAAATTCCGCAGCTACTGTAATACCAAAAATCAATTTATTTCAACGCACTTAAAATACCTTTTGAGATAACTGCCTTCTGGGACCTTTTTCTTATTTGGTGACCAGTCCATCAACATGTGCGATTCTGTTTTTATTAGGAGAAAATTGGAATTGTTGCATGGTAAGGCATTTGCAATTAGGTATCACTTTCCTATATATTTCCGTTGGGGAAAATTGGGTTACTGGTTGAAGGGGCAAAACCCTTCTTGAGCAACAATCAAAATCTCTGTCAGGGTGAATCACAAAAAGTCACTAAATTAACCTACGCTTTAACCGTTTGGTAGCTTGGCACAAATGTGGTCAGGCATATCTTTGAGGCAATGCATTGAGTTTTTATTCAGCACTCAAATTGTAAGAAAGTGAAAACACTGCGTAAGGGAAAATCCCACACAAATCTAAAAACTAGAGCAAAATGTAATATATAAAATTATTTCAGAATAGACAAAATCCAATCAGTAATACTGGTGACTTGCAATTTCAAAATCTTACAAGAAAGTATAACCAAAAACACAAAGTGCCAACTGGTGTTATCTGGTCACACTGGATGTCAAAAGTTCAAGATGACCATGATGGAGCACGGGCCGGGTACAGGACTGAGTTCAGCCTGCTGTCCAGTGTATCTGGTTGTACTTGAACAGAGGTATGAGGTCCTGTGCTGCACTGTGTTGAGTTGCGCCTGTTCCACTGGGACTGCTGATCAGGAGCTGCGAGGTGCTGTGTTGAGATGCGTCACACCATGTTGGTTCCGAAGAGCCTGACGGTCAGGAGTTTAGAGGTGTTGCTATGATAGGGTCTGCATCAAGAACAGTGCACTGTGTCGGTTTTGATGAAACCGCCAATCAAGAGATATGAGGCTCTGAGTCGTACTGCATAGAATTGTGTCATGCTGCGTTGATTTTGCGGGAACTCACAGTTGAGCCAGCAGGAGTATACTCTAACGCCAGCCAAGGGTCTAGGACATGAAGGTCAAATCTTGGGGATCAGGACTCACTCCAGAAAAGTCCAACAGCAGGACACAGGCAGGTACAGTTGAGTCTAGGCAGCTGGGCAGATACAGGGAAGGTCTCCGGAGCTTGTAATGTCCCTGTAGCTCAGGACAGGTGGCGAGTCAGCTACCACTTGGAGTCACTCTGGTGGTTCTGGGTTCAAGGAGCAGGTCCAATCTTCTTTCCTCAGGCCCAGGGCTGTCCTCCTTGCAGCAGGGCAGTCCTTCCAGCAGCAGGGCAGTCCTTCCAGCATCAGGGCAGCAGAGCGGTCTTTCTTCAAAGTGTTCCTCCCTCACCTGGTTCTGAAATTTCTTTTCTTACTCTGGCCTGGATCCGATGTGTCTAGAGTGACAACATATTAATGTGAAGTCCTTTGTGAGTATGCTAGGGCAGTCCCTTTGAAGTGCAAAGTTGGTAGATGACAGCTCCGCCCCTCCTATCATGACAATGAAGCCCATCCGAACAACACCTAGCACCAAAATGTATCAATGTTAGGAAGTAATACACAAAGGCCAACTACACCTACTCATTTGAACCAGAATATAGGCACCAAATAGTCAGGACAAGAAAATGCCAATTTTCTAAAACTAGCATTTTCCGAATTGTGACTTAAAATCCAACTTTACCATTAAAGGGGGTTTAAAATTACAATTATTTGAAACCAAACTCAACATTTCTACCTGCTTCCAATCAAACGGTATCATTTAGTAAATGTAATAAGGTAACCAAAGTTATCCTATGGGACAGGCAGGCTTTGCAGTAGTGAAAAAACAAATATAAGAGTTACCAATACATGTGTAATTTTAAAAGTACATGTCCACCTTTTAAATACACTGCACCTTCCCCTATCAGATGTTTAGGGCCAACTTAGGGGTGATATATGTACTAAAAAGTAAGTTTGATGCCTGCCCAAAGGGTTATTTTGCCAGGTCAAAAAGGCAATTTAAAACTGCACGCAGGCTGCAATGGCAGGCCTGAGACATCTTTCAAAGGGCTACTTCAGTGGGTTGTACAATAAGTGCAGAAGGCCCACGAGTAGCTTTTATTTACCGGCCCTGGATACATGTAGTCCCTCTAGGTTAAATCACAACCCCATTGGGACATTTTAAATCCTCAGTACTTTGGGAAAAGTATGCAAATTTGATGTGGGGAGCAGTTGAAGAAGAGGGGTGTAAAAAAAGGCTTAAGCACAAACTGAAATGAGTGCACAGAGAGAGAAAATTGACCAAGAGGTGCTGAATAGGAGTGCAATAACCTTACCTACAGCCCCACCCCCACCACCACAGGCATAGTCCAACGTTCCAAACTTTAACAACAAAAACAATCAAAGCCTGGTAGAAGTATTGATTTTGGGTAGGCATACCAAGATCCCTCTAGTAACAAAAAGGCAGCAGCAGTGGGTGAAACAGAGAAATAACTGAAAACAGGGTGTCTACCAACACTAGTTAATTAATTCTAGTTTCAATAGTCTAAGGAACAGAGTAGACAAGATTGCTAAAGGGGTTGTTGGTACTGGAAAGATCAGTGACACCCTAGAAGGAGAATCCCTTGGTGGAGAGATGTTATGATCACAAAAAAAACAATGTCTAGCCCATAGTCAACAGGATAGCTTTATGTAAAATTTCACAAACTCCTTGAACCATTACAAAAGTATAAACACAGAGAATAATACTTAAATGGGAAACCATCCCCTTCCCGTCCCACTGCGTCCCTCACCAACTTAAATTGCAAACTAGGTATAAAATAGAGCAAAGAACGTGACCTAAGCAGATGGTGCAGTTTCTGCAATCAAAGTCAAGCTGAAATTTCTAGCACCTCATAAGACTATTCAAAGATCTATGAATTAATTTAGAACCCTCAAGGAAAAACAATGCAAACAACTCATCAAGCCACAAGTGGGAGGTTCAATAGACCAGGGACAGAGGATACAATTAGGGCTTTGTGAGCTGTGTCTTCGGAGACAATCCTGCAGGGAGCCCTGGAGTCTCTAAAACCACAAGGATCAAATAATACAGAATCACCTTGCATACTTTTTGACCCACTGACAACAGAGAGTTTTAAAAAAACCTGTCATTAACCAAATCACATTATGTCAAAGGGATGCATACAGCTTTGTTAGTCCAAATGACAGAAGCTATGGAATAAACCCAAAGGCCCATGGCGGAAAACATAAATGACAAAGTGGGGGGACCCTGGATAAGAACTTAAGAAAATTAAGCAGAACAGTACCATAGCCCAAGTACATCAAGAGGAACAACAAAAAACCCTGGTTCATTCTAATAAGCAAGGATCACATAAAATAAAAGTACTTCACAGACTTAGAAGAAAAATAAAAATACATCTGGGGATGTGTTTAAGAATTAATTCAAACAGTTATCTCCATACCTATGTCTTTCAGACAGAGGTGACCCACTTCTCAGGAAAGCCATGCTTAAATCAAGCGGCACACACCAGCAGCACTGTACTACCCAGTATTAGAAGGAGCTCACAGAATCTTGTATGACACAATGCTGAATGGGTGTAAGAAACTGGATTATTATATGGGGTGGATGACTACACACCTCAAGGAATTATCACACCCCTGTTAAGGTGAACCCTCAGAGTCACAAAATTACCCTGACCTCAGACCCCTAGTAGCTATTGCACAGAACATACAAGCTTAACTTACTAGGGCAATGTGTAAAGTATTTGTGCAGTACCAAAACAGTAATAAAGTAATAAAATCTCAAACCTAAGTAGAAAAATAAAGTGAAATGTATTAAACAAAACAACACCAAGATGACAAAATTCCAATGATAGGAACCAGACATTTTTTTTTAAATTTTTAAGCAGAAATAGAACCAAAAAGCACAAAACGGCAATGATAGTTAATGGTTGTGGTGGACTGGGAACTAGGAGCAATTTTTCATGTGACTGCGATGGAGTGTGGGTGGGGTACACCAACCAGGTTCCTCCTGGTCAAAGATTTCACCTTCAGACTTTGGGCCTGATTTAGATCTTGGCAGTTACACCTCCAAACCGCATTGACGACGGACCCGAAAAGACCGAAAAGCCAACTGTGTTCCGCCAGCCATATTTAGATCTTACAGTTCAGTAAGTGGGTTGAATAACAACAGATTGCTGAGGGAGAGAGACTGCAGAGAATCCCAATGGACTTCGTACAATGGCATGGGCAATGGAAGAGAGGTAAGTGACACATGCACACTGTCCCTTTGCCATATATGTAACCCTGCACTACAAACTACACATCACACCACATTCACTCAATAACACATTGCCATTCCAACACAACATAACCTGTACAAGCAAAAAACACACATTGACAAACATCCCATCAACCCATCAATAAAGAACTCACCAAGGTCCTCAACTCCTTAATCACCACCACCCACTTCCCCCAGAATTGGAAGCACGCCGATGTGAAGCCACTGCTGAAGAAATCTTCCGGAAACCCAGAGGAACCTAAGAATTACTGATCTTTCTCCCTCCTCCCTTTCCTAGCCAATGTAATTGTGAAAGCCATCAATATCCAGCTCACCACACACTTGGAGAACCACAACCTTCTGGACTCCTCCTAATCAGGTTTCAGAGCAAACCATAGCACAGAGACAGCCCTACTCACAGCCACAGACGACATCAGAATTCTATTGAACCACAGAGAAATGGCAGCCCTCATCCTCCTTGACCTCTCAGCAGCCTTTGACACCGTAATCCACCACACACTGCTAAACAGACTCCACTAGATTGGTAACCCAGGAGCAACCCTCAAGTGGATTACATCCTATTTCACAGATTGAACACAGAAGGTCATCCTCCCGCCTTACTCCTCGCTTCCCAAGAACATCACCTGTGGTACACCCCAAGACTCATCCCTCAGCCCAACCCACTTCAACATATAGATGACACCACTGGCAAACATTATCAAGAGTCACAGACTTAACATCATCCCCTACGTGGACGCCAACCAACTCATCCTCCTGACCAACGACCCCATGACCACCAAGAAAATTTCCAAAGATGCATGAAAGCTATGACCGCCTGGATGAACAACAATTGTCTCAAACTCAACACTGACAATACAGAAGTACTAATCTTCGGGAAAGGCAAGGACACACTTGGTAGCCACCTGATCTGGGCCCAACCCACAAACCCATCGAACATGCCTGCAACGTTGCCATCACCCTCAACAGCCACGTGTCCATGAAGAAGCAGGTCAACGCCGTCTCCTCCGCTTGCTTTCTCATCCTCTGAATGCTCAGGAAGATCTTCAGATGGCTCCCACCCAACACCTGACGAACAGTTACACAAGCTCTCATCACAAGCAGACTAGACTACAGCAGCTCCCTCTACATCGGAACTACCCCCAAACTCATGGCAAAAAACTCCAGATTATCCAAAACACTACATCTAGACTCATCCTCAACCTCCCCAGATGGACTTGCATCAGCCCTCACCTCAGGAAACTCCACTGGCCATCAGTCATGAGGAGATGACAGTTCAAGCTTTTCACCCACGCTTACAAGGTACTACACAACAAAGGACCAGCGTACCTCAACACTTGAGTGAACTCCCACCAACCTACCAGGAAACTCCGCTCTGATTCCCTCTGCCTGGCAACCACACGTCGCATCCACCAGGCGAACACTGGTGGATGCGATGTTCTCCCACCTAGTGGCTAAGACCTGGAAAGACCTTCCCCTGCACCTCAGAGCCTTACCATCACTCTGGCAGTTCAGGAAGGACCTCAAGACTTGGATGTTCAACCAAGACAAGAACTGGCAGTTCATCCAGCCAGCGCCTCAAGTCACTCACAGGTGATCCAGTTGGGCTCTACAAATTTGATTGATTGATCCATGATACAACACACACACAACATTGACATTGCACCCACACACGACACAACCTACACAACTTCACATTCAGCTACACAAACATACTTGCATGCACGCAGAACTACACACATCATGACAACATCAACCACACAACAATCACACTCACCTGAATGCATCACATGGCAACACAACATTCACAATATCAGGCTCACATGCAAGTGACACATATGCAGACATGATCACCCACTCCAGCTCCCTCCACCTCAACCAGACAATCATATTGCACACACACATACCTGTACTGCGATACACACACAACTCACAGCACAATATGACAGGTAAAGGTCACCTGGCAATGTGTACACATGGACACAGTTGGCAGGTGTGAATGGACCGGCATTGTGGTGCCAGAATTCATTTGCCCATGAATATTGGCACCATAATGACAGTTGTGTATGTGTACGATATGTTTTGTGTACCAGTATGTCCACATCCATGTCTGACCCACTCATGACCCTGACATATGCATGTCACTGCGATTAAACAATGTACTGTGGCATATATATGTCTGCAATGGTCCCGACCTCATGTGCAGTGCCCACCCAACACACCCTGGCAATGCGGCGTCCCTATCTTTGAGTCCAGTGATAGGGGGGGTTGTGTTTTCTTCATGGGTCGGTGGCAGCAGCGATGGCAGGTGTTGTTAAGTTGCGTCCAGTTAATGACGGGTGTGGAATGTTGAAAAAAGGTGTGTTTTCACCCTCTTCCACAACCAATCCGCCAAATCAAACATGGAGGTCAGACCACAACTTTTTTCATGGCAGTAAGTTGCATCCAAATCTCTATTGTGGGAAGGGTGTCGGGGTTCCACCATCAGCCACTTTTCCTTATTTCGGCATAGATGCGGGCAGACTTTCTTGGCGGAGCCAGCAGTTCGAATGTGGACTTTCGCCAACATCTAAATAAGGCTGACAGACCGCTGCAGCAGTGTATGGGTTTTCTGTTGAAAAGTCAACAGCGGGACAGTTACCGACAACATCTAAATCTAGCCCTTTGTCTAAGTGCCAATCAACTGCAAGAGTACACTTCTAGAGCCCGCGACTTCAGGAGAGGTACTTGGAGACTCATTGGGTATCAGGCATAGGCCAACAGTTGGGTCTATTCCAGATCCAGTAGCCACTGGTCAGATGGGTGCTTCCAGAAAAAGGCCTCTTGATACTTGTTGTCTCTGTGTAGCCACATAGGTGCCAAATGATGCTACGAGTCCACTTCTATGTCCTGGGTACAAATGGAGCATTTCCAGTCAACCAAGGCTTTTTTCACGTCACAGACATCATGTTCAGTCCCTGTTCTGAAGTGGGTGTCTGGAGGTCTCAAATGTATGCCTGGAGCCAGCTAGGGTCACAGGGTGATTCCTGGACAAGTCCTTACCAATGTGGTTTAAAAGTTCCTAGGGCCAAACCTACCAACTTTTTCAGTAGTCCCTGTTTGCCTTACTGCAAACAGCCCAAATGTCATGTGTCAGGGCATTTTCAAGGAGGTGAAAGTCTTCTGTCACCACAAATTTAGGCTTTGGGGAATGAGTGTGTGTGTGGAGGAGTGTATTATGGAAATCCTATTGTTCTCCAAGTCTAACGCTAAAATCCAGTTTGCAGCAGACACTGCACCCACAACAAAGCCAGAGACAGAGGTCTGGTAGGACAAACACAGGGTCTTCCAGCAACCAGATAATGGATACACAAGAAGTGCCTTGGAATTCTGTTCTCTTCATTTCAAGTATGCCCCAATTGTTACATGCGGCACAACAGACCTGTCAAGCAGGATTGACACTGTAATGTCAAAAATGATATCAACAGCCCTCACCCTCATATATTCTGTGGAGTTGAGAGAAGCTATCTCTTTCCCATCAAGTCAGCCTACTGTCGGTCACATGGCAGGTTTGTACTGTAACAGTCAGGCTACACAGTGTAAGCCTGAAGCCATGTTTTCAATGGCACTATAATGAATGGCACAATAGATACTGCCGTCCATAAATGGCTTTAAATTCCAGGCTGTAGGTACATTTTATACCATATACTAGGGACTTACATAGGCAAGCTATACCAGTTACAAATACACCAATTCTACTATTCCTAAAGGAGGGAGCAAAGGCACTTTAATACTGGTTAGCAGGGGTCAAATTCACAGAGTTCTAAAGTCAGCAAAAGGCAAAAACTCCAGGGTGATCACACAGTAAAGGTAGAATTCCGACACAGGTTAGGAGCTTACACCCAAGTTTTGGTCAGCATGGCTATCAGATAAGATGGATACAGAATACAGGGATAAAGATGAAAACTAACTTGTGTTTTGCCAATTCCTAAACTACAATACTACAATAAAGCAATTGTGATGTAAACTGATGAAGAACAAGAGTAGGCATGACCTTAAATCATAGAAATACCCTCAGGAAATTGTGGCAGGGGATTGAGATCCTATCAAAGCTACTAGTGAATATATTAGAAAAGAGGGAGTCTGACATCAGAAAGAAATGTATTTTTAAGAAGAGCCCTCCCAGGTTCAGGAATGTTCTGAGGTGGTGCTGGTGGAGTTCCCAGATTTATCATTTGCACTAACCAGTAGGTTGAGGAATTCTACCCCAAGCCCTAATGATTGTCTTGCAATTCCGCACCACCTTTTCCAGCCCTTCTTCTTTGCCTTACTGTACAGGTACCCAGTAACCCCTATTCCAAGATGGTGGGACCCAGCTGCCAACAGGCAGGCCTTTCTAAAGCTTCTTGACCACTTCCATACCCGAAAGAGTCAAAGCTAATTTTCCCTCATATTATGGCTGGAGCCTAGCTGTCAAGGAGGGCCCTGGGGATTAATAAAAAAAAAGCTGCCATTAACATCTGCAAGTCAAAAGAGGTTCTGCTAAAGTTGCCCTTTGTTATACAAACTGTTTATGTCCACTCCTAGACAGCTAATCCATTCTAAGTGTTTAGCAGTTAAAATACATTGGCCTTTCTTGGGTCCTAATGCAAGCCACTGTGCTCGAGCCAGGGTTGTTAAGTCTCCCAGCCTGGCATGTTGTTTTCCAGCTGTGGAGAGGTGACAATTGGCAGAAATGGTTTTAAGCCAGTTGTGGCAAAGGCCACCTAAAATACACTTTTACAAATTTACTTTTCTGCCAATTTATCAAAAATCTGATTGTATTAT
The DNA here is from genome assembly GCF_031143425.1 of Pleurodeles waltl. Lineage (NCBI taxonomy): Eukaryota > Metazoa > Chordata > Amphibia > Caudata > Salamandridae > Pleurodeles > Pleurodeles waltl. The sequence continues at coordinate 527,001,911 of NC_090442.1, forward strand.
TAAGGAATAACTTTGAAGCATTTTTAACCCATTCATATGCAGAGGTGTAAAATAAAGATAGTAAGTCAACCTGTGCCTATTGGGAATAATCAAATCAAGCCTACAGAGTGAAATAGCTTTTGATTTATTTTTTCACTGTGAGGGCACACTGACACTGTTAGACTTGGCATCCTCGGCGTGGTCTCCCCTAACTTTTTGCTTCTGTTTCCCAGGATGTCGATGTGTGCTGGACTCTGTTTTTGCTGTTTTTGTTACTCTGGGCTCTTTACCACTTCTGTCCAGTGCTAAAGTGCAAGTGCTCCTAGGTAAAATGTATGTGTAATTAGATTTCCATGATGGGCATATTTGATTTACTGGTAAGTCCATAGTAGAGTGCACTAGAGGTACCTAGGGCCAGTAAATCAAATTCTAATAGTGGGCCTGCAGCACTTGTCATGCCACCCACATGAGTAGCCCTGAAATCATGTCTCAGACCTGCCCACTTGCCAGGCCTACATCTTCCTTTTTCTTACATGCAAGACACCCCTTAGGTAAGCCCTAGGTAGCCCCATGGGCAGGGCGCAGTGTATGTTTAAGGTGGGACATATACTAATGTGTTTTATATGTCCTGACAGTGAAATACTGCTGAATTCGTTTTTCACTGTTGCAAGACCTATCTCTCTCATATGTTAACATGGGGACTGCCTTTAAAAATGATTAAAGCGTAGATTCCCTTTGGGAGCAGATAGACATGTGGAATTTGGGGTCTCTGAACTCACAAATTAAAAATATATCTTTTAGTAAAGTTGGTTTTGAGATTGTGTGTTTGAGAATGCCACTTTTCGAAAGTAGGTATTTTCTTGCTTAAACCATTCTGTGACTCTGCCTTTTTGTGGATTCCCTGTCTCAGTTAGTTTGACAGTTGGGCTGGTTGCACCTCTCTCTAGACAGTGACACAAAGGGAGATGGGGTGTAGCCTGCATATCCTGATGAGCCATGTGTGCCAGGAGGGAGGGGAGAAGAGGTCAGTCATACCTGAAACGGCTGTGCCTGCCCTCACACAATGCAGTCTCCAACCCCCTGATGTGTGTCTGGGGCCTGGGCTGGGCAAGAAGGATCTCACAAACAAGAGAGACTTTCCTTTGAAGTAGGCCTACTTCGAAGACAGAAAGGGGTATAAGAAGAGCACCCACAGCACTGAAAATTAGATCACTTCTGGAATCAAGGAGAAGAGCTGAAAAGCTGAGGAGAAGTGCTGCTCTGCCTGTGATTTGTGGAGCTATCCTGCAGTTGCTGCTTCTGCCTGTGAAAAGGGACAAAGACTGGACTTTGTTGTGAATTCCTGCTTGTGAAGAATCTCTAAGGGCTTGAACTGAGCTTGCCTCCTGTTGTTGAAGTCTCAGGGCCATAAAAGACTTCCCCCTGCCAGCAACTGGACTCTCTGCTGAGACTCCTACCTTTTTTGATTGTTGGAGACTCCTGCTCTGCCAAGTGGTCCCCTATTCAGTTCCTGGGCCCTTGAAAGGTAAAGCTGGCAGACCAAGTCTGAAAATCCATGTACAGTACACTGTGCGGAGAAATTTTCGACGCACCTTTCTTAATGCAGCTGAGAAACGACACACCACAGGCTTCGCGGCTGAAATCAACGATCCACCTGCATCACAGCTGGAAGACTGACGCAACGCGGCTGGAGAAACACCGCCCAACACCCGCTAACAGAGGCTGATAACAACGCAAACCCCACATAGCACAGTTTTGTGATACCGTGCGACTGGATTTTCAACGCAACATTGCTGGGTGTGGAATAACAACTCAAAGCCTGACTGGACCCGAGGTGCCTGTCCAGATCGATGCATCGCTCCCTTACGAGAGCAGAAAAACGATGCACGCTGAACCGACCGGAGAAGGAACGATGCACGGTCTCGCTTGCGAGTGAGAAATAGACGCATTGCTGGCTTTTTCGACGCACACTTGCCTGCGCAGTGTTATTTTGACGCTACCCAGGTACTTTTGCACGCTAACAGTGTTCTCACTGTTCCCTAAAGGATTTAAGACTCTTAGGGCCTGATTACAACTTTGGAGGAGGTGTTAATCCGTCCCAAAAGTGACGGTAAAGTGACGGATATACCACAAGCCGTATTACGAGTCCATTATATCCTATGGAACTCGTAATACGGCTGGTGGTATATCCGTCACATTTGGGACGGATTAACACCTCCTCCAAAGTTGTAATCAGGCCCTTATTCTTTAAAAATACATAACTTGACTTGTGTATGTTGGATTTTTGTCGTTTTGATCTTGTTTTGTTTAGATAAATATTATCTATTTTTCTAAACCTGTGCTGTGTCATTTTGTAGTGTTTTCACTGAGTTTCTGTGTGTGTTGGTAAAAATACTTTACTCCTTGCTTCTGAAGTTAAGCCTGCCAGCTTGTGCCAAGCTACCACAGGGGTGAGCAGTGGTTAACGGAGGGTGATTCTCCTTTACCCTGACTAGAGTGAGGGTCCTTGCATGGACAGAGGGTAACCAGACTGCCAACCAAAGACCCCATTTTTAACATACACCAAAAAGTAGTGTGCCCTCTTCTTTATATTAGCACTCTGCCCTAGGGGCATAAAAATCACACATTTAGGGGTGACCTGTGAATACATAAATATAGGCTTTTCCTATATAGCAAAGACATTTCCCCTTACAGGAATGTTAAATGGGCCAAATAGGGATAACCAATGTACAGTATATGATTAAGAGGCAGTGTTTAGCAGTGATAAATTGCACTGGGTCCTAAAACCAGCAAAATATGGTCAAGAAAGAGGCACAAACAAGAGGAATGTAGGCTTGACCAGGTACAGATCTCCAGTGACCACCTCATAGGAAAATAACCAGAGTATTTCACTGTTGGCAGCGAAAGCCATGTGGAATGCTTAAATATCAAATATAAATTGTTGGATGAGCAAAATCCAATTTAGGGTTTTATACTCTAATGAAAGAAACCTTGACTATCTTATGTCGGCATACATAACACCAGGAAACTGAGAGGCAGCGACACCCTTCTTTTGCATCTGCCAAAATAGTATAGTAAGTGAGACTTAGGTTGTAATCAAACTCAAACAGCTATTTTAATTTTGAATACCAAATATTGAAATAAACACATAAATCAGTTGAAATTCTAACTCAGACACATGAAGCTCACACATAAAGGAAGTGAATACTATTTTAACTGAATTAATATTCTAACATAAGAAAGTAAGCATTCTATGAAAAACAATTCACTGAAATAATCATGTAAAGAAGACCAGCTATGAAAAACCCAGGCAAAACACTGGTTGGTGGGGGTAGAGTTGGGGCCTTAAGGAGTTGTCCCCACCCCTGTGAAACATTTCAGCTCGAACAAACGTTTTGATAAAAGAAAGCTATGCTGTGGGCATAACCTTAAGCAAGCAGGAAATGATGCAAGCTACAAGTGACCCCATAATCAGAATCTACACGAGGTTATGCTAGCAAAATAAGACCGTACTCAGCCCTAGTACTGACTTTAACTGCAGCATCAAAAATAAAGAACTTGCCATAGACAGGAAAAGCTTAAGTAGTATCTGGTGTGTTAAGAGTGGTGGACTTGAGGACGATTCCTTCACCCCAGGTCTTCTGAATTTGCATTTTTATGCTCAATTGCATATTTTGTCTTCTGGAAGGAAAAGCAGTCCATAGTCAGCGGTCTTGCCATGAAATTAATTGTGATATCTCCTTCCAATATCCACAAAATTGTGTAAAGGTAGCTATTGCCTAGTACTAGCTGCATTCACGTGGACAATGTTAAAAAAAACCAGGCTAACCAAACTCCATACATCCAAGATACTACACCATTACCTCCCGTCCCTCCCTCGCCTTCCTTTTAACCAATGAGGCCTCCTGCCTCCCCCCTAGACCCTCCCTTCCCCTTTCAAAAACCCCCCCCACCCTTATCCCCTCCTGTTCTTTTGTCTAGCCCACGCTAGACGGTTTTCTTTCCCTTTCTTACCTGCACGGCGGGGCCTGGAGGTCGTCGATGGAGGCACTCCTCGGGACGCGGTGCTCCGCGAGGAGTGCTACGGCTGGGTCACGTCTTGAGCGAACGGCATGGCTGCTCGAGAGGCGTGTACTGGGGGCTGGCTGACGGGGTCAGCCGGCCCTCTGTGGCTGGGGCGTTAGTTTCCGGGTTTCCGCGCCGCGGAGCCGCGAGGACCGAGGAACTTCAATTTTTGGATGCTGGTCAGGTAGGACGGGCGTTCTGCCCGTGGTTTTTTGGATTTTTACAAGGATTGTGACCTTTTTAGGGTTTGGTGGAGCCCTGTTAGGGAGGACCAGGGTCCTATATGTAGGGTAGTGTTTTGGAATGAAAGGCAGTGTTATTTTGGTTACCATGCCTAAAGCTCCAGCAAAGAGACGTGGTTGTCTCTTCTTCCTCCTCGGAGGTGGGAGGGGAGGGTAGCATTGCTCTTCCTGAGAACCCACAGGTACCTGGCAGGGGTACTCCCCTCATGTCTAGTGAGGAAGTGCAGGATATGGGTGAAATGGCTGTCACCAGGGCACTGCAAGCTGGCGTGGCCAGGACTGATCAGTCTAAGCGTGCGCACTCATCGGTAGCGGCAAGGAAATCCTCATCGGAGAGTGAGGATGAGGCCCCATCAACGTCATCTGGGGGGAAATAGGTTTCCAGAAGAGGTAATGTGTGAAGTGATGACACATGTTCGGGACAGTTTGGTTTCCCTGTGTTTCAACCTACAAACTCAGAGTCTCATTTATTTCCTCAAATATCAGACGCCTTTTATGTTTGCCATGCCTTTCCAGGGACCTGTGAAGGATATGGTGTTTCGTGAGTGGAAGGATGTGGAGAAGGCTCAGGTTCCACGATTCCTTCAGAAACTTTACTTACTTGAGGGTGAGGGGGTTTTTCCTCCTTCAATACGCCTGGACTCTATTCTGGCTACTCTAATTGGCAAAACGGCAGTCAATCCGGAGGATTGTGTGCCTACGTATGCCACAGACCGTAAAGTGGATTCAGGTCTTAAGAGGGCTTTTGCGGCGGAGAATCTGGCGCTGAAGGCAGGGATTTATTCTGCTTATGCGTCACAATCATTGGTTCAAGGCTTTGATAAACTGGCGGTGGCTGTACAGGAAGGGGCGGAGTGTTCGGAGCTCCTGGCTGGTATGGAACAGCTGGCCAGATTATTGGCGGATGTGTCTTCAGATATAGTCCGTACTTCGGCTCTGGCATCTGGGTCTTTGATTGGGGCTCGTAGGTCCCTCTGGTTGCGTTCATGGAAGGCTGATCCAGGGGAAACGGCGGCCTTGTTGAGACTGCCGTTTGAGGGTTGTATCTTGTTTGGAGAACTATTACCATCCATACTTTCCAAGGCGTTTAAGGAGCGGAAGCATGCCTTACCTTATAAAGGGGTTTCTTCTTCGGGTAAAGGGTGGAAGAAGCATTCCAGATCTTCTCCTACTAGGGTTGCTAAATCCTTTTCGTTTAGGAGACGGCGTTTTCATCCGCGTTTTTCACCTAAGAAGTCTACTCCTGAGACCCGGGGTGGTTTCAAGAAGGGGTCCTGGCATTCGCTGTGGGCCTGGCAGAGGGCCGGTTGGGGGATGACTGTGTCACTTTCTTTCAGCTTGGGAGGACAGTGTAACCGATCATTGGGTACTAGACATGGTGACCAATGGTTATGTCATAGATTTTGTGGCGGTTCCTCCAGATTCTGGGGTGCATCCCACACCTCTGCCTTCAGAGGGGTCTTGGAGTGGAGCATTATTGGACAGAGTGCGGGACTTACTGGTCATGGGGGCCATTTCCCATGTTCCGCTAGACGACCGAGGTCAGGGCACTTATGCGGTCTTGTTTCTTGTGCGGAAAGTTTCAGGGGGATTTTCAACCGGTGCTCAATCTGAAGGAGGTGAATACCTGGATCAGGACAGTGCATTTCCGCATGCTGTCCATTCGGACTATTTTTCCATTGGTCAGGCAAGGGGATTTTCTGGTGTCACTGGATCTGCCGGATGCTTACCCACACGTACCGGGGGCATGGTCCTCTCAAAAGTTCCTGAGGTTTGCTGTGGGGCAGGATCATTTCCAGTTTTGCGTTCTGCCTTTCGGTCTGAAATCTTCTCCCCGAATTTTCAGGAATATGCTGGCTCCTCTAGTGGCTTTGCTTCATTCAGAAGGGGTGTTTCTGCACCCTTATCTAGTCGACATTTTGATTCATGCCCATTCACGAGACCTTTTGCAGAGGCAGGTGGCCCAAGTTCTGGGGGTCCTGCAATAACACGGGTTTTTGATCAATTGGGTGTAATCAGACTTTGTGCCGTCCCAGGATCTGGTTTTTCTAGGGGCTCGGTTTCAGCCTATTCCAGGGTTGGTGACTGTGTCCGAAAAGAGGTTGGATGCTCTCCAGGCTTTGGTAAGGAAGGTATGGTTACTGTCTGCTCCCCGAGCTCTTCTATGGTTGCGACTGCACATTTGGCGTCAGTGATATTTTGGGTTCTTGGGCACATTTCCATCCCCTGTGCTTGATGACGTGGTTCTTGAGTAGGTGGGATCCAGGGTCCGGTTCTCTGAAGGACGGGGTTCCAGGGTCCGGATTGTTTCACAGAGAGTTGCAATGGTGGTTGGATGCAGACCACCTGAGGGTAGGGGTGTCTTTGTCACCTCTGAGACCCGTGGTGGTGACGACGGATGCCAGCCTCTCCGGTTGGGGGGCATGGATGGGGTCAGCTCAGATTCGGGGGTTTTGGTCCCCTCGGGAGGCGAGTCGGTCATCTAATTGGCGAGAATTGCGGGCTATATTCCTGGCTCGGGTCCATTTCCAGGATTCCCTGAGGGGGTTGGCGGTTCTGGTTCGCACAGACGACTTAGTGGCCGAGGCTTATGTCATTCGGCGAGAGTGGTAAATGTTCGGGCGGATCTACTGAGCAGAGTGATTCCTTCCTCTCAACTTTTCTCTCTCCGGAGGTCTCTGTTTCGGCATCTGGTTCGGCTTTGGGGTCTTCCAGTGCTGGATGTGTTTGCGTCAGTAGAGAATGCGATAGTGGAGTGCTTCTGCTCCCGGTTTCGGTGTCCCCAAGCATGGGAGGTGGACGGGATGTCATGTCCTTGGCCGCAGGGCCTTTTATATGCGTTCCCTCCGTTTCAACTATTCAGGGCGTTTCTGTTAGGTGCCAGTGGCTTTGAGTTCTACCTTGCTGGCTTCATGGAGACGTTCAACTTTGCTTTCTTATGGTAGACAGTGGAAGGTGTTTTCGTCTTGGTGCTTAAGTCGTGAGTTGGATCCTTCCTGCGCTTCTCTCTTTGAGGTGATGCAGTTCCTGCAGGACGGTGCTCGTTTAGGGTTGTCAGTGGCTTCTCTTCGGGTACAGTGGGCGGCTATTCAGGCATTTAGGGACCATGGCGTAATCTTCAAGTTGAAGGGCGATTGATGCCTGGATTTTTTCAGGGGCTTATTAATTTATTTCCTCGCCCGGTACGTTCTTTTCCCTCATGGGATCTGTCCTTGGTTTTGGATGTGTTGACGGGGGCCCCTTTTGACCCATTGGGGGACTATGATTTGCGACGTCTATCTTTGAAGACGTTCTTTTTGGTCGCCATTACTTCGGCTCGTCGGTTGGGGGAATTGGGGACATTGGCATGTTCCTTTCCTTTTTTGTAAGATTTTTCCCGATAGGGTGGTTCTGGTTCCGGTGCCTTCCTTTATTCCAAAAGTCAATTCTTCGTTCCATTCCAGGCAGGCGGTCATCCTTCCTTCATTTTGTCCGGATCCCTCATCTGGGGAGGAGGTCCGTTTGCATTTGTTGGATGTACCTAGGGTTTTGTTGGAGTATCTGCGGGTGGTGGCTCCTTTTCGTACAGGGGATTCACTGTTTGTTACTTTTGGTCCGGCGCGCTAAGGTGAGAAACCTTCCACGGCTTCCTTGAGTCGGTGGGTTCGATCTTTGATTCTGTTGGCCTATTCCTTGAAAGAGGTGGTTCCTCCTCTAGGGATTCAGGGGAGGTCTTCCAGAGGCATGGCGGCGACGGTGGCAGAGCTTCAGGGGACTTCAGTGGTGGAGATTTGCAGGGCCGCCACTTGGGCTTCTCCTTCGGCGTTTGTGCGTCATTATAGGCTATCGGACTTGGGTGGTTTGGAGTCGGTGTTTGGTCACCGGGTCTTATCCTCTATGAGATAATGTTTGGGATGTTCTTGGTGCAGGATATTAACTAAGGGTCTTGCAACTCGATGTCCGTCTCCTGTGTGTTTTTCTTGCTATGTCTCATTGGTTAAAAGGAAGGCGAGGGAGGGACGGGAGGTAATGCTTCCATTTTCTTACGATAATGGCATTACTCCTAGTCCTACTCCCTCGCCTTCCTTTTCCGTTCCCTCCCACCCTCCCGGTACGGACTGTCCGAGTTGCGGCTTGGGCTTGGTTTTTGTACAGGAGGGGATAAGGGTGGGGGGGGGTTTTGAAAGGGGAAGGGAGGGTCTAGGGGGGAGGCAGGAGGCCTCATTGGTTAAAAGGAAGGCGAGGGAGTAGGACTAGGAGTAATGCCATTATCGTAAGAAAATGGAAGCATTATACATTCAGAAAACCCGGGGGCCTTTAGAAAATTGATATGACAGTTAATTCAATAAGTGTGATTCAAAGCTGGTGAGCCCTAACAAGTATTATGGCAGCCTCCTTCCCTGTCATGTTGCCTTGCTTCTTTTTAGCACTAAATATGAGCGTAAACTACGTCATGTGTGTTTGTTTACATATATATCATCCCATTAAACCATCGTGAGCTACTGTCGATGCTCCATGAAGGCTCCTATACAGGTGAAACAGGTGCAGTGAAAAATAAGCGTTCATTTACGATCTACTGCTGGAAAAGTAAAGGTCTATTTTAGTCTTCAAAATAGTAGCCTAGCTAGTATGGCAAAGAAAAGACGTGCATTTGTTATTGTTTATTTTTCCATTCTGTCTATCTTGTCTGAGACTTAAACATGTCCCCGAGTGAAAACCTTGCTCTACTGCATATTTAAGCTGGACACATTGGCAGGGGCTCTCCGAAGCAAAACGAATTAATTCGAAATGATGAAGGATGGTAAGATTGAACATGGATTTTGAGTATTTGTTATCTGTTTTCATGCAAACAAAAGCGTTTCTTTTTCCTAGACATTAGGGTCTGGACCATGTTGCAAGTCGATGACAGGAAATGATCCTAATAGGAACTAATTGTTAACAAATTACCTTTACGTGTATAGCAGCACTTCAACAACACCAACGCAGACAATCAAGCAGATACAGTCAGTCACCTGCTGCTCAGCAGGGCCCCGTGGGAGGCGCTAATCCAATTAAGTGGGCCTGCATTATACTTAACTGGCTGGAAAACAGCCAAACAGCCACCTGGCGAAAAACAGCATCACTGTGGCAAGCACTGCGCATCAGTTCACAAAGACCACTCTCCAAATTAAAAGCTGCTACTGTACCATGCCAAGGCCTTTAGGAAAAAATAAGAGACTCTATTTAGTGAACCCCTTGTTTTTTCAGACCAGTTACCTTTACTACTGTTATGAACAATTGCAACGCCAGTTTTGAATCATCTCAAGTTCTAGAATCTTCTTACCGCTTCCCTCCGATGGAAAGACCCCTTTATGGAAGTTGGAAGGCAAGGAGACAGGCTCCTCTCTCTGCCTTTGAACTGTCTGCACAGAGGGGCTGTGAGGGGATTCTCAGATGTGTAAATTCTGAACTTGAAAATCAGATCAAGGAATTAGACAGCAGTCGCTGGGACCGACAGTGCCATCTTTCAGCGAACGTGTTTCTTCCCCCTCCAGTAAAGGGATCGCTTGGTTCTTTAGTTGACATGCCAAGTCTGCCGAATGGCGAGCACAAAATGTACTAATGAAAGGAGCCCTTACACACAGAGCTCGCTTACTACGGCTGGCAATTATTTTTAAGTCGGCATTACAATAAAGCTTTTTTCCAAAGTACAAGCTACATGAAAATTCACTTGAAAAGAAAAATCTTGAATCCTGAGGCTTATTTCCGTTTGTTTTTCTTGCTGCGGTCTTTCTCATTGTCATCACGGCTGCTGTTCTTATGTTTCGTCGTTCGGTAACAGGTCTCTGTGTGGCTTTCTCTGCTTATTTATCAAGTTTCTGTCCTGTAGCCATGTGATCTGGAAAGGTTTACTTACCGCCTGTTTCTTTATTCCTCTTGTCGGAGCTGCTTTCGCTGAAAACTGTGCCTCAAGCATTGCCGCATGCAGTTAATAGGATTAATCCTATTAATAGGCGTTCAAGTATTATTAATAATTGTTGCACTTTCACTTATATTCCTTCTAACTACCAGGACAATCCAGCATGTTTCCTTTCAAATGTGTGCACGTAGGTACAAAGGAAAATAAATCCAGCAACAATTAGAAAATGTGTGGGCATGCCTTGCCATCATTAAGGGAGGGTACAAGGGCTGTTAATTCTTCTCAGGTACGCAAGTTAATTCTGTATTATCATCCTCTTTTATTGAACATCACATTCTGCCTGACCACTGCCTCGCTTGGCACTATAATGCAGAAAGCAGATTTGGGACACCAGTTCAATATAAATACAACGAGCAGTAATGTAAGGAAAACTTAGTGGGGATCCTTAAAGGAATGGTGAGGGGGGCCTTTGCAATACCCATACCTTGTTAGCGCACCTGGTCCTTAGTCAGTAACCTTACAAGGGGACGCGTATAGGTCGATGAACCTTTTGATTCGCATGGAGTATCCTAGCTAGGCTAATGGTAGTCACACTAATGATTAATACGCAATTCAATAAACATCAGTCATCACCATCAATAAATCAAAACATAACACCCCATGACCCTCCAGTCATGAATAACCACAACTCACTATACGTTTTAGTAGTTTTTATACTCTATTAGTTACAATACTAATTCATGAAAATTAGTTCAGACTTTATTTGAATCAACAAATCCGTATTAATTCATTAGAAGGCGCTAAAAACATAGCCTAATCAAAACTTGCATCAGAGTACATTCTAAAGCAGTAGCATAGGTCAATAATCGAATCAGGAATCAATAAGTCAACATAAGTAGCAGAGTTCAGCAAATCAGTTTGTCAATCAATTGTCTCTGTGTTTGTCAATGTCATAAGGTAAGAACCTCACATAACCCAGATTAGTAGGACTTCATGCAAAAACAGTTTAGAAAATGACTTTGGAAAAACACCTAGCTAAGAGAAAACTATTTAAACAGCGCAGTTGGTACCTAGAAAGAAAAGGCACAAAGTTAATTCAATCACATTGTCATATCTACCTATCCTCGGTATGGCTCAGCAACAAGTCAGTCTTCTTCCTCAGGTCATCAATCGATCAGCATCACAACAGGCTCTCAAGAGCATGAGCTTAATGACAGAATCTTGAATCTTCTTGACATCTCTCTCCATCTGTTTCATCATCTGCCGTTTTCCCCCTTTGTCACAGCATTATATCAAAGTCACCTAGACTATCCCCCAATTCCTAATTGGCCAATTAATCACATGGTTTTAATCTAACCAATAGTTTTTACAATTCAAATCTCTGAATTCTAATATTACACAGTTCTCAGATTGTTGATTGGTTCACTTTGCGATGTTCTCATCATCCGGCTCGTCAGGTATCGAAAATGTTGCATCTTCTTCTCCAGTCAGTGTCTCTATTGTTCGAGTCCTAGGAAAGTACGCTCTGAGCGCTTTACACAGTAGTTGATAAATTCTAGTTCCATCGTCTCCTGTCAGTCGGTTCATACAAATGTTTCAGCTAAGCTAATTTTATTAAACAATAAGCATTTCACGGTTAGTCTGATTTGTCAGCATCTTTTCATTGAACGTTAATATTCAGCTTCTGCACGAGGCCTGGCAAAACTAGGCCACGACTTTGGCTAAGTTAAGCTCTACAATATAATGCAAAACATAAGTTATATCTCTCAATATGACATACTACTATGTTATTCTAATACATTTTCAATATTTCACGTTAGTCGTTCTTTTAATAAAATTCATGAATCTTAGCGGCCACTCTCCGAGGTCACAAATTTCAAACGTGCACATTATTTTTCTACGTTTACTATTTTCTATGTTTTTCATTATTCAGAATACATATTCATTAATAATTTCTAATTAAGACATTTGCATTAACAATCCCTCCTCTGATGACTAAATATGTCATCACACTACTTTTACCACCAACAGTTTCACAGCTCGGTTTCTTCAGCATTTTACCTTCTCCTCAAATCTTCCCTATAGATTCTTTCTCTATTTCGTTCTTCCCTTCTCTGATTATTTTTAGACCTTCTCATTTTAATCTTTTGACACAATTTACATAATCCCCATATTCCTAATATGCAAGCAATTACAATTAATATTCCCTGCATGATTTTTAGTAATACCCCAATCCAAAAGTTACTGAGCCAATTTCCCACTGAAGCAAATCCTTTTCCTACTTTTTCCCATACACCTGGTTCCTTTAATTCCTTCAAATCACTACTTGAGTTAGTCAGGTTAGTAAGTAAGTCTCTTAGGGCTAGATGTAGCAAGCCGTTTGCATGGCTTGTAAATTGGCATGTCTTGAACATTGGCATGAAGTGTTTGAAATTGGCAAATTTGAAGCCCTGACCAGGATTGGCTACCATCAGGCCTGTAACACGAGAATTTGAATCAGGAAATTATAACCTAGAATTGGCTGTTATTATGTTGAAATTTATACAATCCAAACTACAACGCATAATTGTAGCATCAAAGCAGTAACTTTATTGTGCGGTTCAAATATCCTCTCATGTATGAGGAGGTTGTAAATTTGTATGTATACTATTTTGTGATTTTGTTGGTTCTGTGTTATTTGTTTATTTTTGCGTATTCACTGGTATGTTATTTATGTTTTCATATATGTATGTTTCATTTAGGGTAGGAGGTTGTATTATATTTTTTTGGTTGATTCTATGGTGATTATATTATGTGCGAACTGAATGTTTAATTAGCTATAATAAATATCTAAATTGAAATATAATGTATGTTGTATATTTGAATTTAAGATTTCCATTCCTATGTTTGCTATGTTAATGGAGAGTAAACTACGTTATACTCATAAAAACGCAGTTTGTGCCATGCAAACGGCCACACGCGATGCTCATTCCCAAATTGCGAGCCGGTACCGACTCGCAATTTGGGAATGCGACTCGCAAATAGGAAGGGGTGTCACACTGGTGGTAACTCAGTCGCAAAAGGGAAGGGGTCCCCATGGGACCCCTTCCCCTTTGTGAATGTCGAAAAAAATATTTTTTCAGAGTAGGCAGTGGTCCTATGGACCACTGCCTACTCTGAAAAAAACGAAACTAAATGGTTTCGGTATTTTTTTCATTTTGTAACTCGTTTTCCTTTAAGGAAAACAGGCTGCAAAATGAAAAAAACAAAACTGCTTTATTTACATGGAGGTCTGCTGACTACAGCAGGCCACCATCCCTGTGAGTGCAGGGACTCGCTATGGGGTCGCAAAATGCGACCCACCTCATGAATATTGATGAGGTGGGTCTTTGCGACCCCATAGCGAGTCGCAGAAGGTGTCTGAGACACCATTCTGCATCAGATTTTGCGACTTGCAAATTGCGACTTGCTGAGACTCGCAATTTGCAGGTCGCAAAACCGTTTTTTGCTACATCTGGCCCTTATTTCCTTACTATTGTTAGGGATGTCTGAACAGCAATGCCTAGAGTTAATCATTTTACAGACTCCACCGTCCTTCACTAGAAGGATGTCTAAAGTAAGACGATTTTGAAGAGTCATAGCTCTATCCGCAGCCAATTCCGTATCTATCAGGAGTATTGCCCCTGTAAAAAATTTCAGCATGTTATCCACAATAGTGGACAACGTTCAAATCTTGATCGAATTCAAGATGACTCCCAATGAAGGAATCACTGCACAAAATATATCTCCCACTATCACAGAAGTCTCTTATGATGTAGTTCAGTCAATTTCGGAAAGTTGTTCAAATCCACTATCTGGTACATCTTTGGGAACACTATTCCCAAATAACATGTCCCATACCATCCTCTTTGAAGACGGTAATAAGCATTGAGTCCACAAATATAGTAAATACCTGGAATCGCAGGGTCCTGTCCATTCAACATAAAAGTCCATTTACTCTGAAACAAAAACACATGCCTACATTCACTTGTTTCCACAAATAAAGTGTCAGTGCGCGAAATTGGCCTATATATACAGAGCTTCCCTACATGTAATGCATCTAAAGCTAATTTCCCTTACGTCTTAATTGCAGTATAAGCATAATCATTCTTGTAAGTCCTCTTCTCTAAGCCTTTTTCTAATTTCTCTTTTAGCGCCTTTCTCCTATCATCAGTATGACCTATGAACCTCTTCTCTAAAGGTATAAGCAAACATGTGAGATTGTTCCTGTGTGCAAATGCCGTTCCAAATGTTAATGTAGGCTCAAAGAATCCTCTAACGAATACTATATCATGATTCTTAGCTACTCTACTCAGGTACCCAATGATAGAATCAAAAGAAAACACTACATCGTAATTAGAGTAAAAATACTGTATATACTCTTGATCATAGAACCTTGTTAGTAGCAGACTACAACTTATCCCGTAGGTTAGTGGAAGGCTGTGGTATGTAACTCCTTCCTCTACAGATGAAGGAATTTGCGTACACACAAGACAATCGACATACTCACTCAACAACCGAAAGAAGACATTAGAAGAAAGTTCTCCTTGAGCATTAGTATAGTCATGCAAATATTTCTCATCTGACTTAAGCTTCTCCTAAGCTGATAGTGTAGTAGTTTCAAAAGCAGTAGTATGGATGGCTCCTTTCGCATCAAGAACAGACATACCCACAATCACTACAATAAACAAAATCCCACACAAAATTGCCAATCCAATGCTCAGGTATTTACAGCACTTAGCATTCCTTACTTGATTATTGAACTCAGCCATGATCTGCAAAGAATCAGAAAGCAGAAGTAACTTAGAAAAGTGCAGTGAAAAAATAAAATAAATAAAAATATTCTTCTTTCAACAGTTCAGTTTCACATCCAGAAACCCTTATCCTTGGCAATGTCGATTAGCAGCTTGTCACATCCGGTTTTCAATGTCAAATCAGGTTATCAATGTCTTTTCCAATTATATTTCAACAGTCTCTTTTCTCAAAATGTTTTCAGATTGTTTCAACAGTTCAGCTACTTGATCTCCTTCAGGTTACATCAAAATACTGACTCAGAACCTTTCTATCAAAACAAAAAGACAAACTTGTGCTGCCATTCATTTGTAGCTACGTATGCCCATTCAGGACCTGCGTATCTTCAACTTGCTATTATCTTTCTTTTCAACTTTCTATCACCAATCAATTCTCCTTCACTTAATTCTTCTTTTCTTGTGGCATCTACTTCTTCCTATATTGTTTCATTTATGACCATTTTCTTTCTTTTCTATATTCGTGACTCAGGCCAATTATCTCCGTTCCTCAAACCTTCTGTCAGTATTTTTCTCAGGATTGGACTTTTCTCCTTTTCCTTTTCTAAAGTGTTTTCTCTTGATGGACCTGCAACCAGCTCAGGAGGAGTTAAATCACCTTGACTTTGATCCAACTCTACTCCCTCCCCCTCCTTGGTCTGGCACTTGCTCTGTTTGTCTCTCAGAACCGTGTGCTTCTGGGAGAACCCCTGCTGAGCTAGGCTCTCCTGCTGTGTCCGTTGAGATTGACTCTCCAGCACCCTCCTCTAATTCTTCACTTTCGTCTCTTACATGGGTGACTGAACCATCTTCCACGAGCTCTTGATCAATATCAGGCTCTCTTTGTCCTTTTTCTGGTTCAGGTGCTGCAACTTGTTTCGCAATTGTTGGTGCTCTCAATAATGCTTCTTCATGAGCCAGTGGACATGCCACTTTCTTCGTGTGACTTGTGTGAATCCAGATCGGAAATCCTGCACACTTTACAGATGTTGTGGTTGTCCGGATCACCTGGTAGGGTCCCCGCCAATGAGACTCCAAACACGTCTTGCGCACGTGCTTGCGGACCACAACCCAATCGCCAGCTCTCAGGTTGTGCCCAGGATCGTGAATTGGTGGCAGTGTGGTGGCCTCCACCTGCTGAGAGAAAGAACGTACCACATCAGCCAGACCCTTGCAGTAGTCCAACACCATATCATCTGTAATATTGACAAGTGCATTGGCTGCAACTGCTGGTAATCTCATTACCCTGTCCATGAGAATCTCGTGGGGCGACAGTCCTGTCTTTCTGTCGGGTGCATTTCTCATTGACATCAACACCAAAGGCAATGCATCTGGCCATTTCAGATTTGTAGCTGCACACATCTTGGTAATTCTTGATTTCAGAGTACTATTCATCTTCTCCACTAGTGCTGATGCTTCAGGGCGATAGCAACAATGCAATTTCTGCTCAATGTTTAGTGCTGCACACAAAAGTTTAATCACTTCGTTATTGAAGTGTGCTCCCCTATCTGATTCTAAAGAGATCGGAAATCCAAACCGCGGTATCAACTCTCCAAGCAACAGCTTTGCTACTGTGAGGCTATCATTCCTTCTTGTAGGGTACGCTTCAATCCAATGACAAAAAATGTACACAATCACCAACACGTATTTCAAACCTCCACACACAGGCATTTCAAGGAAATGCAATTGCATTCTGCTGAATGGACCTCCTGCTCTTTCAATGTCACTCAAACTTACCACTTCCCCTTTTCCGGCATTTAACTGCTGACAAATAACACAGCAATGACATACTGCTTCTGCGGCTTATCTAAACTTAGAGTTAACCCAATCGATTTTGAACAAACAAACCATGGCATCCCTTCCAATGTGTGCCTGGCCATGGTAATATCTGGCCATTTGTGATAGGAAAATATTTGGCAGAACCATTTGACCCTCTTCTGATACCCATTCCTCCTCCTGTCTCTGCGTGCATTTCATCTTTAACCACCCTCTTTTCTCCTCTTTGTCAACATTACTCTGCAAATTTTTCAATTCTTCCATTATGTCAATCACTTTTAATGGGTAACTTGTACATGTGGTGTCTTCTTCAGACATCAGTTCCCATTTGTCTTTGAATGATATACAGTTCAATGCGCAAAACCTTGCGACTTGATCCGCATATCCATTTCCCAGTGATACGTAGTCCTGTGATTTTAGATGTGCACTGCATTTTACCACGGCAAGTGTATTGCATACAGTAATTCTTTAATTCTGTTGCCATTTCTCACTGGTGAACCAGTAGAGGTCAGGAAACCTCTTTGTGACCACAATTGACCAAAATCATGAACAATTCCAAATCTGTATTGGCTATCTGTATAGATAGTAACTCTTAATCTTGCAGACACATGGCACGCTCTAGTAAGAGCAACCAGTTGTGCCACTTGTGCAGAATATATGCCTCGAAGCCAAGAAGCTTCTAAAGTACCTGTAATTGTGCACATGGCATAGCCTGCTCTCAATGTCCCTGTACCATCTGTGAGACATGAACCATCAACAAAAACAATTTGATCATTTTCTTCCAATCAAGTATCTCTGATGTCAGGTCTTGGTTTTGTGCACAACTCAGTTACCTCAAAACAATCATGCTCAATGTCTTCTTCCTTTTCAATTTCAACAGTATCACTTGGATGTAAGGCTGCCGGGTTCAGCACTGTACACCTTTTCAATGTTACATTTGGAGCACCTAAGATGCTCGTCTCATACCTTGTCAGTCTGGCACCAGTCAAATATTGTGTTTTCATCCTTGTCAATAAAATCTCAACTGAGTGAGGGACCATTACCGTCAGGGGATTTCCCATCACTAATCCCTCACATTGTGAAAGGATTTGACCAACTGCGGAAACTGCATGCAAACAACTGGGTAAGGTTGCTGCAACTGGGTGCAAGGTAGCTGAAAAATAGGCTACTGGACGATAAGCACCTCCATGGACCTGTGTCAAGATAGACAAAGAACAATCATCACGGTCATGACAAAACAATGTGAATAGCATAGTGTAATCAGGCATTCCCGACGCTGGAGTTCTGCACAAACTCTCTCTCAACTCAGTGAATGCTTTCATCTGGTTTTGGTCTAACGTTATGGGATCAGTAACATCCTTATGAGTCAGCTGTTGCAATGGCTTTGAAATCTCAGCAAAATTTGGAATCCATTGATGACAATAGCCTACCATTCAAAAAAACATCCTGACATCTCTCTGTGAAGTCGGGGGACTTCTCTGCAATATCATTGTAATTCTTTCTCTGGAAATCCTCCTTGACCCTTTCTCAATTTGACGACCCAGATATTTCACCGACTTCTGACAGTACTGTAATTTCAATGGTGACACTTTATGACCAAATTTTCCTAAATGATTCAACAGGGCAATCCAGTCGTACTTACACTCGTCCCTTGTTTTGGAGGCAATGAGTAAGTCATCAATGTATTGTACCAGAGTCGAATGATATGGCAATTTCAATGACTCCAGATTCTTTTTCAGGATTTGTTAAACAAGGATGGTGACTGAGTACCTTTGAGGAAGCCTGCACCAGCTGTAGACTCTGTCTAAGAATTTGAAACTAAAGAGAAACTGACTATCCTCATGAAGAGGCACAGAAAAGAAAGCTTGCGACAAGTCAACCGTGGTAAACCATTCTGCATCACATAGAATCTGGAACATTATTACTGCTGGATTTGGCACCACAGGACAACACTTGAGCACTATGTCATTTATTTTTCACTGATCCTGCGCAATTTGCACCTTTCTACACAGCTTTTTCAAACCCATTATCGGTTAATTACATGGGCTGCTTAGCACTTCTTTGAAAACTCCCTGCTTCACAAAATCTCCAATTATCTGTGCTACTTTCATCAAGATGTCTTGTGGCATGTTATACTGTGGAAGCTGCAGAAACACTACATCCGGCCTCAAAGTAACCTTAATCGGCTCCACTCCCTTGATCAAACACACTTCTTTGCCTGTTAGATCCCACACATTTTCCTGTACTATTCCCTGCAAATCTGAATGAAGCTCCTTTACTGTAAACATTGGAAAAAGCTCAATCAAAGGGTATTCTTCAGTGGTATTGTCTTTTTCCTTTTCCAGAGTTAGTTCTTCTTCATCGTCACTATTTGTCTGAATCTCTATCCCAGCAGTTGAGCAAGAGATCGAACACTTAGTTTTGCATAGTAAGTCCCTTCCCAGTAGGGATACTGGACTGGAATCGCAGACTACATATTTATGCAATCCCTTAAAGTTGCCAATCTCAACTTGTACTGGATCTGTGATCCGGTTTGTCAAATGCTTATTCGCCACCCCCACAACCTGAACTGTTCTCCCTGAAAGAGGTACATTCGGAACTTCTACACTCCTCACTGTGGAACGTATAGCTCCTGTGTCCACCAGAAATGATACCTTATGACCCATTATTTTTCCTGCTTCTGCTTCACAAAAGGTCCTCTCTGTCCTCTCTAGGGACGCTGCAAGCATTTATGGCTCCTCATCTGAACTATCACTCAACCAGTCACTGTTTATTTCATTCTCACTATGCAGTGGAAATTGGTGCATGGTGTTACTACTTCTGTCTTGTCTCTGACCCGTGACCTGTTGAGTAAGCACCACATGTTGCTGCTCCATCGGGGCTTGAGGTATTTGCATTTGCTTTCTAGGTACCATGGGAACCTGCTGCTGCACTGGTTGTAACTGTGTCAACTGTGTACGTGGCATTTGCACCTGCTGCAGGGGCTGAAAATTCTGCATTTGATTTGCATTATTCTGAAACTTTGGATTAAGTCCTCTCAATCTTGGGACTTTCACATTTTGAAATGTATTGACATCACCACTTTGCTGAACAACACCATCCTGCACCATCATTGGACACTCCAGCTTCAATTGTCCCACATTTCCGCAAAGGTGACACGGTAACATCTTCTTCTTCCCTTGCACATCATTTTGAACCACTACAGTGCTCAAATCCGGACCACCATTCATATTGACTCCATGACCCCTATATCTCATCTGAGGCTAGAACATGACAGTTCCCTGCTGCTGCAGTATCTGCTGAACCAAAGTCCCTTGTACTCCTGTTTGTGCTGTCTTAATCTGCATCACCATTGCTTTCTCCTTCAGCTTTTTCTGCTTCAACTCAATCTCATCACTACAGTATTTTGCATGCTGCAACACCTCATCAATCCGCTTCACTTGCCAGCAAATCAAGTGACTTTTAATCATCTGACCTATTTCAGGTTTCAATCCCTCCACGAACCTGAACACAAAATGGAACATGTCTTTTGGCTCGATCACTTCCTTGCCACTGTACTCCTTGAACGCTTTCAACAATCTTTCATGGTACGCATGTATCGACTCCTTTACCTCCTGCACTGTCCTGTCAATTCTCTGCCAATCAATATTTTAAGGCGAAATTCTCGTCTTGAGGAATTTAATTACCTTATAATGATGCTTCATCAATTCAGGAGATGGTACACCTGTAGTCGTATCCCTTTCTGGTTCACTCGTTGGCCAATCTACAGCTCTTATGCATTCCACCCATAAATCAGCTGGAACCACTATTTCTAGTAAAGTATTCAGGTCTTCCCACAGACATTTTGAAAGCTTCACAAATCTATCTGTCTGCTGGAACCATTCACCCGGTTTCTCCTTCAGCTTTGGATAATCATTTGTGAATGACAGAATATCACTCCTATGCCAAGGAACATGGACAAATTGCCCTCCTGGAATTTCTTTCATTGGTAACATTTTCACTGGATCCTTTTCTTTCTGAACACTTTCAGACCCTTCTTGTGAATCTCGTTTCCGTTTATCTTTCTTCTTTGCCCATCTGCCTTCTCACTTTTCGAATGCTCCCCTTATCCGAGCACTCTGCAATAGTTGTTTAAGATGCACTTTCATTCCAGCTGACCTCATGTGTTCAAAATCCTTTGCCTCAAAATCTAACCAGTAACTTTGTTTCAAATGTTTTGTCTTTCTATTTTCAACATCATGCTTTTCTGCTAAACCTGCCAATCTCTGATGTATCTAACCCACTTCTCTCATGATTCTTGGGCATAAGTATCTCAGCTCTTCTTTTGTATAGGATTCCAACCTATTCACTCACATTGTCCCTTCGATTAGTTCTGTTACTTCTGTACTCAACCTAACGCGATCAATATGCTCATCACTCTTGGACATATTCTGTGGAGTAATCAAACTATCTAACCACTCATTCAGCTGCTGTGCAGTCAATCCGTGTAACGTAATGTTACTCGCATTTGGTGATGACACCTGCTGCGCAACTGCACCTGGAGGTTGCGGTGACAAGAGCTTCAAGCTCTGACTTGCATTTGGACCATTTGCCATATTGGGAAGCGCGACTAGTGGACTAAGATCCTGACCTGGATCCATCAAAAGTCTGACCCATGGAAGAAATTACCTGCACATGTACTCTTACCCCATTCCTCAGGAGGTTCTGTGACATTTCACCCTGTTCTCCAGTGGTTGATTTCTGCTGCGCAAACAATGGTACCGCTGGACCAACAGTAATTGGCGGAGATATTGCATCTGGGGATGCTCTATCACCCATATTCTGTGGAGGGGTTACTCCCATACTCTGATTCATCACTGGAGTCACATCTGACTGTGTGTCTGTCATGGGTGTAAACCTCAGCATACCCTGTGGCTGTGCCTGGGGCATCAGTATCAGAGTTGGCTCAGTCTGTACCAGTAATGGTCTTGGAACCACTTGTTCTGTAGGTACCACTAAATTTAAGGTTGTCTCAAGAATTGGTACTTCAGGATAAATTCTCTGTATCGGTGGCAGATGCATCTGCGCTTGGACCACCGAAGCTGATAATGCATTAGGAGTACTCTGTACTACCCCTTGTACCTGTCCGTTATATAACTGCATTAGTTCCGCTGTCCCCGACACTTATGCTGGGGCAGTTGGAACAGAACTTGTACTCGGGCCTCCCTCATGCACTGCATATGGTGGAGGTCGGTCTCTCAGCACCTGAGTAATAAGACCCTCAACATCTGAATCTTCCTCTTCAATATAAGTCTTTTTCTTCTTTTTACTCCCTGACAAACTCTTATCACTTTTGCTAGTCTCCTCTTTCCCTCCTGCCTCATCTTCCTCTGTGATAGTACGAAACAACTTAACGTCCTGTAACGTCACTGTTCTTCACTTCTTCTGTTCCCAATCCCATCTCGCTTCTGCTGAAGACTTCTCCACCTTTCTTATTCTCCTCTGAAACTTTATCTCTTGCTATAGTCTCGCTATCAGTTTCCAAACTGCTAATGCCTCGAACTGTGCTGGTCTCGGAAGAGGTCTTGTATCATACAACGTCATCTGTAACTGGTCCAAGACTCTCAAATTAAACGATCCATGCTCTGGAAATGTTAAAACTCCCTCTCTCTCTGTCAATTTGCACCATTGCTTTAACCAAAGACATGGTGCAACACCTCACTCCTCCATCACAATATAAGCCGGAGAACCCTCCAGTGGGGTAGGCTCCCCTACAGTCGCCTTAATATATGTATCTTCCTTCAGGGCACTCTTAGACGCTTTGAAAAACGTCATCTTCTCTACTTTTTGGATATTTGAATCAAATCAGATAATTACTTTTATTCCCAAGATTCCCTTCACCTGCTTTCTCAACGAATTGCCTCTCACGGACGGCTGCCAATCCGCTTGCGACCATTCTCACTAACCAACCTATCCCAGCTCAGCTCCAATGACGTCACACTCACACACACTGCGGCTGACAAAGTCTTGCAGCTCGTCCTCCTAAAATTCAATTCACACAAAACTAATGCAAATTATTAGAGCACTAACCAAAAACCAATGACCAAAACAAATCCGCTGGTTTACTACAGGAAGGTAACACAATCGCTTCAGAGACCTTACGGATTTTCACTGATGGCCCTTTCACTAATGCAGCTATTCCTCTTTCTCAGTCTCCCACATTCGCAAATAAAATTCGACCTGAAAATGTTACTCTCAAATGATCAATGGGTATGTCCTGGTGCACATAGGACTCGCCAAATCTTAGTCGAAAAATGTATCTTATTCTTTTAACTCGCACACCGCCTTATTGACCACGTCCGATCAACCTACTAAACCAAACAGATTACAACATATAACCAAGTGTCTCCTACACCTGTCAATATACTCCGGAGTCTTAGACCACCCAGGGTCCGTGCATCAACAACAACCACATAGACAAATTTTGAGCACAAAGCGCCACACAGATATGAAGTTTGACAACTTCCCTACTCTCATACTGCAGAGTATGCACACACCTACTAAACTTCAACTGGAGTACACAGACTCCCTACTTGCCTCACACACGTCACAATTCACCTGCAATTTGCATGAGCTGTGCAAGCGCAACTTATCACTTTCACACTATCACTAAAACGTCGAGAACATGCCCAACTCTACTTGCACGATCCAAGATCTGGGAATGTCATTTCTGGGCTTAAGGGGACATCATCTTTGCTACAATTGCCATTTCAGGAAACAAAATCCAAAATCTCAAAAATGAATAACTAACCAACCTTAAACTACTACCATAATCGCCAACTAGTTCTCCAAGGAAACTAATCATCAAGCTGCTACCAAAAACTGTTAGTGCGCCTGGTCCTTAGTAAGTAAACTTACAAGGCGACACGTATAGGTCGATGAATCTTTTGATTCGCATGGAGTATCCTAGCTAGGCTAATGGTAGTCACACTAATGATTAAAATGCAATTCAATAAACATCAGTCATCACCATCAAATCAAAACATAACACACAATGACCCTCCAGTCATGAATAACCACAACTCACTATAGGTTTTAGTAGTTTTTATACTCTATTAGTTACAATACTAATTCATGAAAATTAGTTCAAACTTTATTCGAATCAACAAATCTGTATTAATTCATTAGAAGACGCCTAAGACATAGCCTTATCAAAACTTGCATCAGAGTACATTCTAAAGCAGTAGCATAGGTCTATAATCGAATCAGGAATTAATAAGTCAACATAAGTGGAAGAGTTCAGCAAATCAGTTTGTCAATCAATTGTCTCTGTGTTTGTCAATGTCATAAGGTAAGAACCTCACATAACCCAGAATAGCATCAGCATGTGGGACTTCATGCGAAAACAGTTTAGAACATGAATTTGGAAAAACATCCAGCTAAGAGAAAACTATTTAAACAGCGCAGTTGTTACCTAGAAAGAGAAGGCACAAAGTTAATTCAGTCACATTGTCATATCTACCTAACCTCTGTATGGATCAGCAACAAGTCAGTCTTCGTCCTCAGGTCATCCATCGATCAGCATCACATCAGGCTCCCAAGATCATGAGCCCAATGACAGAACCTCGAATCTTCTTGACATCTCTCTCCATCCATGTCATCATCTGCCGTTTTCCCCCTTTGTCACAGCATTATATCAAAGTCACCTAGACTATTCCCCAATTCCTAATTGGTCAATTAATCACTCGATTTTACTCTAACCAATCATTTTTACAATTCAAATCTCTGAATTCTAATATTACACAGTTCTCAGATTGTTGATTGGTTCACTTTGCGATGTTCTCATAATCAGGCTCGTCAGGTATCGAAAATGTTGCATTTTCTTCTACAGTCAGTGTCACTATTTTCGAGTCCTGGGAAAGTACGCTCTGAGCACTTTACACAGTAGTTGATACATTCTAGTTCCATCGTCTCCGGTCCATCGGTTCATGCAAAGGTTTCAGCTGAGCAAATTTTATTAAACAATAAGCAGTTCACGGTTAGTCTGATTTGTCAGCATCTTTTCATTGAATGTTAATATTCAGCTTCTGCACGAGGCCTGGCAAAACTAGGCCACAACTTTGGCTACGTTAAGCTCTACAATATAATGCAAAACATAAGTTATATCTCTCAATATGACATACTACTACGTTATTCTAATACATTTTCAATATTCCACATATGTTAGTCGTTCTTTTAATAACATTTGTGAATCTTGGCGACCACTCTCCGAGGTCACAAATTTCAAACATGCACATTAATTTTCAACGTTAACTATTTTCTACATTATTCAGAATACATAAACATTCACTAATAATTCCTAATTAAGACATTTGCGTTAACACCCTCGAGCTGACAAGCTGAGTGGCTCCCCTTTATGTATGGAAGACTGGGCCGCTGAGGTGTCAGATATACCACAGACAAGGAGGACTTGTGAAGGGGGCCTCCACTGCTACTTGGCTGACCTTTTTACAAAGGCTCTAAATAAGTGCTAATGGCAACACAGGCAAGCTGATTATTGCATATACCCCGGGGACCCTGACCAGGATGTGCAAAGGTAGAATGTTGCCTAAGTGTCTGGCCCGTGCACTCTGACCATTGCAAGAAAGAGATGGTTAGAGGAGCAGATATGTAGAAGCAGATTAAAGAGTTTTACCCTCCCACACCAGACAAATAATGTGCAGTGCCAAGCCATCCTGTTTTCAAAACCAGTTGAAAGGCCAGCACTTGCATTCAGGGGCTTAGCCTTGGAAAGCTATCCAATAGCTACATTGGTGGCCTAATTTTGGCTATCTGTCACTCTACTAGCCAGTCACCTCTGCAGCTGCTGAATATAAGGAGGGACAGCCAGGAATAGGGGGTCACATGATATAGGGGACCAGTGTCACTGGGGAAACGGCCTTAACAACGCAGGCAGAGCCTTGTGTGCTGTCTCCCTGCAAGCACAACAACGCTTGCCTCAACAAGGATTCTGTCTTAACCATGCATGTGCCTGAACCACGCATATGTGTGGTTAAGGCAGAGAGAGCATTCTAGCTGTGTGGGCGGAACAGGAAGGAGCAGAGAGTGGTCTAGTTGGAAGGAACAGATGAGGTAAGTGGGGCTGGGGCCGCATTTGGGAGGGTTGGGGTAGTTTTAAGGGCAGAACGGGGTTTGTTTTAAGATTCGGGGGTTTGGGGTAGTTTTAAGGACAGTGAGCGGTTTTAGGCCTTATTTGGTGGGGTCAGGACAGTTTTTAGAACAGGGTGGGGTCGGTTTTAGGGTTCAGGGCAGGGGTGGTTGTGGTAGTTTTAAAGGCAGCGACTGGGTTTTAGGGTTCAGGGTGCGGGCCGTCAGGGTAGTTTTAAGGGCAGGATGAGGTTACTGGCTGGAAGGAACAGAAGAGGTAAGTGGGGCTGGGTCGAGGTTTGGGGGGTAGTTTTAAGGGTGGGAGGCCATTTTAGGGTTCAGGGTGGGTGGGGGTTGGGGTAGTTTTAAGGGTAGGACGGGGTCTGTTTCAGGGTTCAATGTGGGGGGGTTGGGGTAGTTTTGCGGACAGTGCTAATTTTTTAGGCCTCAGGACATGGGGGTCGGGGTAGTTTTTAGGAAAAGGCGGGGTCGGCTTTAGGGTTCAGGGCAGGGGGTTAAGGGTAGTTTTAGGGGAAGGTGGGGGTTACTTTCAGGGGGCTTTTATTTTTAGCTTTAGACACTTCCAGACATCTATTGGTCAATTTCTAGCAAAGGTATGGGTGCCTACGATTGGATGTTTTACTATTTTGAAGATTATCTAGGTGTTAGCTTAGTTGTAACCGGAGAGATGTAAGGGTATGGGAGAGGGCTAAGGTAGGCATTGAAAAGATGTGGTGCAGTGGTACAGCATTGGGAGTGACTGTGCCAGTGAAGAATGGGGTGGACAGGAGAGGATGAAGGGATAGTATAGGAGCTCTCATTGAGAGGTCCAGTGACATCTTTTCCAGTGTAGTGCCCTGTACTATGTTATTGCCCCAATTCTGTGGTACTATAGGTTGGTGTATTTCGTAGCAAGGGCCCAGGAGAGCAGAAAAAATGAGTTAGAGGGGAGCAGCACACCTATTTGAATCAACAGATGTTTTTGAGGTCATCTCGATTGTAGTTGAGGATGTTTCTAATGCCGCAGCTGGAGCAGAATCCTGTTTTAGTAATCTGTTAGTAAACTGCTTCTTTGAAAAAGAATGTTGCATGAAGTAAACTGGATGAGTTTACCCAAGAAGGATCCTTCTGCATTTAGCTGATTTTTTTACTTCTAGTGTGTCAAGGCATTGTTTCCAGAGAATAGGTTTGATGTAGGACGTCCTGAGATCTCTGGGGAAGGATTGGGAGTTGAAAATGTCTTTGACTGGGCATAGTGAGGATGTGGATGGGAATTTGTTTTTGATGATGTGTATGGTGTGGGGGGTCCACAAGTCAGCCACCAGTGCAATTGGCTTCTTAACGGTTATCAATTTGGAGAGCGTAGACTGTAATAAAGAAAACTAGGCAGGTGGGAAAAGGTGCAGAGGGGCACAGGGGCAGAGGTGCACTGTGAGTACTTAAATTTGTTGATATTTTTTTTAAATAGAGCTCTCTGAACTGGAAGGTAATTTTGGTCATATGTGTTTTGGTATCTCATATTTCCTGATGATGGCTTTGTAAATCTCAAGTAGAGTTGGAAACAAAGCTTGTCATTCTTTTTTGTACGGCTTTATCCCAGACTAATTTGAGGGCTCTGTTTTTCTCACATTCAGTTCTTTGAGCATCAGCCAGCTACATTTGTTTCTAGAGACTAAAGAGACTTTTGTGGGATAAGAATGTCAAAGGCAATTTTAGCCAGTGTTCAAAAGTCTTTTGTTTTGTCCAAGGTTCACTAGCCATTTCAAATGATTAAAAGTTGAGTTTCTTCTAAGGTTTTATATCAATTTTATATAGAGCATAGGTTGTAGGAGTTGTCCATCCAGTTGGTTGGTTAAGATGAAAGGTGATGATGAGGTAGTCACCTAGGATGAGAGAATGGCTATCTGTGATAGTTACAGTTCTTGGTGGAGCAAAGATTGTGTCCTAAGTGGCCCTGGGCTTGCTTCCATCTTCACCTGTCTTTGAATGCATTCTTATTCTTTTTTTTAAAACAGAGAAACAAGGCATCCTTTTGTTTTATATCTGTATATTTTAACATTGAGTTGGGAAGGTTTGTACCTTACAGTAGGCTAAATCTGCTACAAAGACAAATGAACTGATGCTGCTGTTTTTAGATGCACAGCCATTTTCAAACCAGGCTGCAGAGTCGACTGTCACTTGAACATGGGCAAGAGTGTGTTCTTCCTTTTACGGAGCATAGCATGGTATAGTGTGGAGTGACTGGACTCCATTAGTGCCCATAGGTTCTGGCTGCCTAGTAATCAGGGAGTTTGGTTGCTCATGTAGGGGACTGTGGTAGAGTCCTTGGACCAATCAGATTTGGGACCAGTGGGTCAGATAACCAAGCTGTCTGGCTGTTGTCACTTGTAGCCACTGATTGACAGACGTGAGAGGTGGACAAAAGAGACTGCATGTTGGTCACCAAGGACTGAATATACAGGGCAGGCCTAGACACAGCACCTCATTGTATCGGGCAGTGAGGACTGATGATGTGTGTTATGAGTGTGAGTGAGTGAGGGTCTGAGTACCCAAAGCCAAAGGATGAACTGCTGTGGCCAACCCAATCAGTCAACAAAGAAGCAGGAAGGCCAAGGTCTTGTTTAAAATGTGTCAAAGAGGGTCTGCTGGAGGAATCACTGCTACCCCTGTTTCTGGGTTTGCTGGGCTCAAATCTGGCAGAGGGTGAGCAGTTTGGGGGGGGGAGTCCTCAACTAGCCAAATGCTGCGGATGCTGAAGCAGAGAGTAGGGGTCTGTCAGGACCTCCGTTCCTGGAAGGAACGGATTGTACGGTCACCGTCATAGCTGTCAGTCAAAGAGTGGGGGGTACTGGCTGCAGGAAGGCCATAGGACACACCCTGATGGTAAAGCGTGAGACTGCTTAAAAACCGGAATCACAATCTCCTGGTGAATCCCGTTTGTGCTCTAAGGGACAGCACTCTGCCCAGACCACTAGGGATGCGATTACCGGTAATATGCACGTACATAAACAGTCACAAGATAAACTTGATGAAATACTGATTATATCTATGGTGGACCTCAGTCTGATGGTTACTGTAAATTAGTGGATTTAATTAAGCAAAATGAAGGTCTGTTAGGGGAGGCCGGAGTGCACAGAATCCCAGAAGCTGCGTAAGTTGGTGAAGGAGCTGCTAGACCATATCTGCTTCATGGAAGGCAAAGAACAAGATCTGAGTGTTTTTTTATGTAACTAAAAATATAAATCATAATTAACCAAACTAGTCAAGACAACATAATATTTTTATATTTTGAGTCACATAAAAATTGTGGAATTGAAGCCAGGTAAAAACAGCATAACCCAAAACATAGAGATACAATATAATTTGGGGCTATATAATGAACCAAAATATGACAACACTACTTTGCCTACACCATTAAAAACCTAACTTTCCTTACAGTATAGAACACCATGGCCCTATACTGAGAAGACACTCCATGATAACCAGGGTATGAACACGTGGACATCCCCTCAGGGACACAGACAACCAAAAATGGTTATCCTTAGGCTCCTATACGTAGAGAAGGAAACTAGCTTCACTTATGTAAACCACCGACCAACATGGGAACACCTTTTTTAAAAAAAAAATATATTCCTAGGGCTTAAAGATATATACTTGTTTGGGACATTGGACTGCTTTTGAAAACTATGGTACAGGATTAGAACGGAGAACAATGTGAATGCAAACTTGATTCAGGTTAATAATTGAGAGTAATGTGAATACATCCAATTTCTTTTACACACTCTTGTAGCACATTGGTGAGGGTTTATTTCATCCAGTTTATAATCATAAGAAATAAAAAATCACCTGAAAAACAAAGATGTTTACAAGTGATATTTCAAATATCAACGTTAAAAATGCCCCATCGTCAGGGAGGAGCCAAGATGGCGCCGTAGTCGGACGCGTCTTGTGGAGCTCCAAGACAGTCTCCGACAAAAAAGATCCTGAAAGCAGCTGCTGCCCCTCCGGGACTGCCTGTGGAGAGGGAGGAAGGTCCTCATGCCCTCGGACCCCTTCGGATCCTGCGAGGTCGGCCGAGAAACTAAAATACGGCCCTCGCAGCGGACGGGGAAAAAGACAGAACGGGCCCGTGAGGGAAAAATCCACCTAGAGAGGCGAGGGCGGAGCAGGAGAGCACGAACGTGGCCTGAGGAAGTGCCGGCCGGTCCCAGAGGCCCTGGGTCCAGGACTCCAGATCGGGCGCGGTCTGGACTGGGGCTCTGCCGCTCCGGAGCGTCGCGCCACAGCCCCGGAGGTGAGGGAAAGAAACGACGTGCCTGGCGCAGCACAGATCCCGGCCCAGCACAGATCCCGGCCCCTGCGGCGCTGCAGGGCCAAGAAGCGAGACCAGCCCTGGGGCCTGGGAGCTGTGGAGGGCCCTGGGATTGAGGAGTCTGAGAAGGGCCCCGCCGGGGCGACTGCGGAAAGACCGCCCCCTCTGACCGGTGAGCCCAGGTGCCGCCGCTGCAGTGCCGGCCGGGCCCGGAGGCCCTGGGTGCGGAACTCCCGGTCGAGGGAGATTGAGAGTCACTCGAACTCGGATGTCGCACAGCGGCCCCGGTGGTGAGGAGAAGTGGCTGCGAGTCGGTGGGGCGGTGGCCACAGCCCCGGCGGCGTCTAGGGGCAGAGAAGAAGGACCCACACAGGAGACCCAGGAGGTCAAGGTGGGCCCGAAACGTACATGGATTGAAGCGGGGTGCCCTGGATTGGACAGGAGGGGTGTCACCTCCCTAGTTTGACCGGTGCCTGTTCCATGGGAATGTGCGGTGCGAGCTCCCAATTGGGGCTATCTGACTGATCGGCTTGTAAGCTGGACCTCACTGAAAAAAAAAAGGGTGAGTTTGCCAGGGACCCCCCATGACAATGCTCGGCCGGGACATTTGAGAAAGGTGGATTTTGAGGTTGTAATTTTAATACGGACTCCCCCCTCCCACTGAGAGGCATGGCCTGAGAAGGCCCCCAGGAGTACGAGAGCGGAGTGTGAGATAAACACTGTAAAGATCGCTGAGGTCCGGAGGCCCCGGCTGGGACAGTCCCAGTGGTGTTCGGTCTGGATTGGACCGGAAGATTGCTCTGGTGAAGGATATACGATCTGCGGAACAGGAAAATCCCACGGAAGGTGGCAGCAGACCCTGGATGGCGCGAGACAAAAATACCAAACCACCCCGCCAGGGCAAAATGGATAGATACACTAAAGTGGTTACCCCACCAATCTCGGCCATAGAGGCTATGCCTGCTCCGGACAACAACGCGCTCTTACTGGCGATACAGGCCTCCAGGGGTGCCCTTGAGGAGCGGATGGGTGAAGTGCATTCAGAGGTAACACTGCTCAGACAGGACCTACGGAAGGTAGCAGAGAGGGTTACATCAGCAGAGGTGCGCATATCAGAAGTAGAAGACACAGTAAGAAACCTAAGGAAGGAGGTATCGGAGCTCAAAGTAATTATTAAAGACGTAACTTGGCGCCTGGAAGACGCAGAAAATAGAGCACGCCGTAATAATCTCCGCTTTGTGGGATTTGCTGAAGGGATAGAAGGAACAAACATGAATGGTTTCCTCACGACATGGCTAAAACGGATCCTACTGCCGGAAAAGTTATTGAAATGCTTCATAATAGAGAGAGCCCTCAGGTCTCTGGGCGGGAGACCGCCCCCGGGTGCCCCCCCCAGGCCAGTGATAGCTCGCTTTCTCAACTACCAGGACAGAGACATGATTCTAATGGAGTTCCGTAAGATGGGAGAGATCAGGCATGAAAACTCTAAGATCCTAGTCTTTCTGGATTATACTAGAGAAGTGCAAAAACAAAGGCGCGCTTTTGACTCTGTCAAGGCCAGGCTTCGTGGCCTCCAGCTTGGATACATGCTCCTCTTCCCGGCCAAGCTGACAGTTATGTTCCAGGGGAAAACCTTCTTCTTTCAGTCCCCCAAAGAAGCCTGGGATTGGATAGAGGAATGACCCCGGCTTGATAAGGTAGAACAGGAGAATCCGACAAGATATCTAGAGAAACAGAGGGGGCAAGGCCCAAGGAGTGGTCCCTCCCGGTGCGTAGAGGCAGAAGAAGACAGAAAATGGGAAGAGGTACACCCTGGAGAAATCCTAAAAGAGCAGAAGGGAGAACAGACACTACAGACTCGGAGGGAATCTACGATGGGAGGGCCCGGTCCCGGAATGAACAGCCTGAGGCCGATCCACAGACCCCTAGCGGGGGCCCGGCCCGGGGGGGGGTTCCCCTCACCCATTGCTGGAAGCCATAGACAGAATGGAGGTTGAGAGAGACTCACAGACCCTCTGAGACTCGGAGGGGCACCTGCAAGATTGAAGACGTAAGAAGATGGCAAGCCGTCTTTGTCCTTCCACGTACATATAAAAGGACAACTCCCCCTTCATTCAAGGGAGGTCTGAACATTTTTCATTGTTATACAAGGTAGAGAGAAGTAAGGGGGGGAGGGGTGGGGCTACAGACCTCCGGACTCTAGTGGGGTTGGGACATGAAGGAACAAGCTCACAGGGTCCCTTGGGAGGTAGGGTGGGGGGAGAAAGGGGTATTAAGTGTTCAACCGTTGTTTCCCATATTGTTTATGTTAAGTTACACAACTAACCAACAGATACAGGCACATACAGCTCAAATTCAAGGGAAGAGAGAGAAACCCTCCGGACCACATGGTGGTGACACCTGGGTCTCCAATTGGCTGAGCACTTATAATGGAAAGCCTCAGCATTCAAGATGGCCCCCAGACATATGAGTAGGGAGACACTCCCCGTGAGTGAGGAGGGGTTTAAAGTGCTCTCATGGAACGTGAATGGACTAGGTGATAAGGTCAAGAGGGGTCTAGTCTCCCAATATATCAAGCAACAGAAACCAGACATAGTGCTCCTACAAGAAACTCACCTGAAGCAGTACTTGCACATGCGGAGTACACGTCAGTCTCTAGAGGGGTAGCAATACTGATCCGTAAGACCCCCCCATTTAGAGTTACTCGTAGATGGGAGGACACGGACGGGCGCTTTGTAGGAGTCGAAGGCTTCTGGGGACGAAGAGAAATCCTACTCCTAAGCGCATATGCCCCCCCGAGACAGCAGGCCCATCTCCTTGAATAGATTGCAAAGCTCCTATTAATATCTTCGGCCTCCCTACACATCCTGGGAGGAGATTTTAATGATGTAATGGACCTAACACTTGATAGATCAGGCGAGAGGCAGACAATAGGTCAGAGCACCTCATTACATGACTTTGCAACCTCCCTGGGACTAACAGATGTGTGGAGAAGGAGACACCCGGAGGGAAAAAATACTCATATTTTTCAGGGGCCCATAGGGTCTTCTCTCGCTTGGACTACATTTTTGCGCCAGCGGGGGAGACAGGTAAGATACAAGGGGCGGAATACCTCGCAAGAGGCTTCTCAGATCACTCACCCATGTTGGTTAATTTAGGTAGGAAGTCAGAGAAACGAAGGGGCTGGAGGCTGAACCCATGGGACATGCAAGATGGAGAAGTGGCAAGAGGTTTAAGATTGGACACTGACCTATACTTTAAGGAAAACGAGGAGTCAATGAGGTCGGCAGTGATTCTATGGGAGGCCTACAAGACAGTGCTTAGAGACAGTGCGCAAAATCTAGTTGCCCAAAAAAGACGTAGAGATAATAAACAACTAGAAGACATAGAGGCCAAACTCCTAGAGCTAGAAAAGGAAACGATACATACGCCCACACGCTCACTATTGCGACAACTTGAGGTTATGAAAGCCGAATATAGGGAGATAGCAGAAAAAGAAGCGAAGACCCGCCTCAGAGCGACGCAATATAGACTATATGAAACTGGGGACAAAGCTGGAAAACTTCTTGCATGGCTTGGTGTTGGACTTTTTTGCTTATGCAGGGTCATCCCCAATCTTTTTGCCTCCTGCCTCCTATTTTTTCTGACCTGTTGCTGTTGGTTTTTGAACTCTGAGCACTTTACTACTGCTAACCAGTGCTAAAGTGCATATGCTCTCTGTGTAAATTGTATTGTTGATTGGTTTATCCATGATTGGCATATTTGATTTATTAGTAAGTCCCTAGTAAAGTGCACTAGAGGTGCCAGGCCTGTAAATCAAATGCTACTAGTGGGCCTGCAGCACTGGTTGTGCCACCCACATAAGTAGCTCTGTAATCATGTCTCAGACCTGCCACTGCAGTGTCTGTGTGTGTATTTTTACACTGTAAATTCGACTTGGCAAGTGTACCCACTTGCCAGGCCTAAACCTTCCCTTTTCTTACATGTAAGGCACCCCTAAGGTAGGCCCTAGGTAGCCCCAAGGGCAGGGTGCAGTGTATGGATAAGGTAGGACATATAGTAATGTGGTTTATATGTCCTGACAGTGAAATACTGCCAACTTCGTTTTTCACTGTTGCAAGGCCTGTCTCTCTCATAGGATAACATGGGGGCTACCTTTAAATATGATTAAAGTGTAGATTCCCCTAGAGAGTAGATGGACATGTGGAGTTTGGGGTCCCTGAACTCACAATTTAAAAATACATCTTTTAGTAAAGTTGATTTTAAGATTGTTCGTTTGAAAATGCCACTTTTAGAAAGTGAGCATTTTCTTGCTTAAACCATTCTGTGACTCTGCCTTGTTTGTGGATTCCCTGTCTGGGTCAGTTTGACAGTTGGGTTGTTTTTCACCACGCACTAGACAGTGACACAAAGGGGGCTGGGGTGTAACCTGCATTTCCTGATTAGCTATCTCTGCTAGGAGGGAGGGGTGGAGTGGTCACTCTCATCTGAAAGGACTGTGCCTGCCTCTGACAATGCCGGCTCCAACCCCCTGGTGTGTGTCTGAGGCCTTGCCTGGGCAAGGCAGGATTTCACAAGTAGGTGTGAGTCCCCTTTGAAGAAAGGTGACTTCAAAGACTAAAATGGGTATAAGAAGGGCACCCAAATCTACAGACTTTAGAAACACTTCTGGAACCAAGAGGAACCTCTGCCTGGAGAAGAGCTGATAGTTGAGGAAGAAGTGCTGCCCTGCCTGTGACTGTGCTTTGTGGAGCTTTCCTGCAGTGCTGCTTCTGCCAGAGTAAGAGGGCAAAGACTGGACTTTGTGTGCCTTCCATCTTGTGAAGAAATATCCCAGGGCTTGATTAGAGCTTGCCTCCTGTTGTTTGAAGTCTCAGGGACAGCAAAGTCTTCTCTCTGCCAGCACCTGGAGTCTCTGGAGAGACTCCTGCTCTGACAAGTGGTGCCCTATCCAGTTCCTGGGCCCTTGAAAGGAAAGCTGGTGGAAATCCAAGGAAATCGACTTCGGACGACTCCGGACCGACGCCGCTGCTGAATCCGGTAACGCCGCCTGCACCCAACGCCGTGACCTTCGCTGGAACGCGACGCTCTTCGCATGCCCGATGCCACAGCAGCCCCGCTGAAGTCCGCCACTCCGTGGAAGTCGCTGCACCACGTCGTGACCGACGCCGCTTGAAGTGCACGGATTCAACGTTTCGCACAGACGCCGCGATCCCCGACTTCGCGCATCGGCTTCTTTTCACTCTTCACCAAAGGTACTGTACTTGGGGGTCTACACGACTCCGTGTTTGGCACCGCTGGTGTCGGCTTGTTGGGAACGACTCCGTCACGACGCCATGTTAACATCTCATCGAAGCATTTTTGTTTCTAAGTGCTATTTTTGGAGTTTAATCTTTAAAAATTCTTAACTTGACTTGTGTATGTTGGATTTTTGTCGTTTTAGTCTTGTTTTGTTTAGATAAATATTTCCTATTTTTCTAAACTGGTGTTGTGTCATTTTGTAGTATTTTCATTAATTTACTGTGTGTGTTGGTACAAATACTTTACATCTAGCGCTCTGAAGTTAAGCCTACTGCTCTGCCAAGCTACCAAGGGGGTATGCAGGGGTTAGCTGAGGGTGATTCTCTTTTACCCTGACTAGAGTGAGGGTCCTTGCTTGAACAGGGGGTAACCTGACTGTCAACCAAAGACCCCATTTCTAACACTTGGAAAGAAAGAAAGGGAAGCGAGATGGGTGCAAGAAATAGAGACACAAAGCGGGATGAGAGTTACTGAAGATAATGACATTGCGGAAACATTTGCAGATTATTATAGAGAATTCTATAGGGCAAGACCAATGGAAGGGGTGGATCCTATCACTAAATATTTGAATGAGATAGACATACCTGTATTAGACCCAGTGGACAGAGAAGAGATAGAGGGAGATCTCACAGTGGAGGAGATATCGGCTGCCCTTGCGCGACTCAGACCAGGCAAGGCACCGGGTCCGAATGGCTTTCCGGCCGAGATTTTTAAAAGCTTCCGAGGAATACTGGCCCCTCACTTATTAAATATGTATCTAGAGGCTCGAGAGCAAGGGGTCCTCCCCCCAGACTTACGAAGGGCAGAGATTGCAGTAATACACAAAGAGGGAAGACCCAAAGACAGATGTGCCTCATACAGGCCGATATCCTTGTTAAATGTGGAGGTCAAGGCTTTGGCCGGTGTGCTGGCATCCCGGATGCTTGGAGTCATTTCTTCATTAGTACACATGGACCAGACCAGCTGTATACCCGGAAGGTCCACAAGACATAACTTAAGAAGACCGCATATATGGCTTGCCACAGTGATGAATCGCCCAGAGCCCCATTTATTTCTGGCTTTAGATGCGGGGAAGGCTTTTGACGCAGTGCATTGGCCATTCCTGGAGGCGACACTGAGACAATTTGGGTTAGCCCAAACTATATCAAGTGGGTACAATTGCTCTACACACGGCCTATGGCCGTGGTTAGGGTGAACGGAGTCGTCTCCTTGGAGTTCCCCATAGAGAGGGGAACAAGGCAGGGATGCCCACTGTCCCCCCTACTGTTCGTCCTCACGCTGGAATCACTAGCGTGCAAGATCAGAAACTCAGATGACATAACTGGCTTTAGACTGAAACCGGAGGAAGAGGAGGAGGAGCGCATCTCCCTATACGCGGATGACGTCCTCCTCTACATCGCTCGTCCTGAGATTACACTACCAAGATTGTTTCTCCTGATAGAGGAGTATGGTAGGCACTCGCGATATCGCATTAACTGGCAAAAATCGATTTTATATACACCACAGCAGGAGATATCTCTCCCACCTCTGCCGATGCAATTGCAAAGCACAAGGGAGGGATTCCAGTACCTAGGAATATACGTCACCCATAAAGCTGACAGATGCCTTGGGCGTAATGTCCGGAGGATAGCAAGAGAATGTAGTAGGGACTTTGATAGATGGAAAACACTTCCCCTGACATTAATGGGCCGAGTGGCAATGGTAAAAATGATCTCCTTACCAAAGTTCCTATACGCTTTACAAAACACATACTACCAAATTCCCAACAGCCATTTTGGAGCCATAGACAGGGACATCAGACTTTTCATATGGGAAGGAAAACATCCATGAATAGCCCTAGCTACGCTACAACGCTTCCAGTATGCGGGTGGTCTGTCCTTACCTGATATCGAGGCATATTATTGGGCGGCTCACTTAATTAATGTTAATGACTGGATATACGCCGCAGATAAACACCCCACATTCCGGCTGGAACGGCTACAATGGGAGGGTAGGTCCTGTAGACAACTTCTATATGAGGGCATTGGAACTGGACATCTCACGCCAGCCACGAGAGTGACCTTGCTGGCCTGGAAAAGAGCCAATAAGAAGATAGGATGGTACAGGCGCCCCACTATGGAAACTCCGTTATGGGAGGGAAGCTGGTTAAAGGAAATCAAGAAGCTTAAGGGCTTCAGGGGCTGGGACACGATTGGGATTTCCAAAATTGGAGATTTGATGCTGAATGGCGGTCTCATGCCCTTTGAGACTCTACAACAAGAATATGCCCTAAGCGGAACGCGATATTTTCAATATATAAGATTGAGACATGCGTGGGGGAAGGAGGGTCTCATGGGACATATAATCGTAGAATATTCCCCCCTAGAGAACCGCTTATTAACTAACAAAATAATGGAGAAAGCAACATTGGCGGTATACAAGACCATTATGTAGTGTATTATGACCCACACAGACTGTACATAATGGGGAGGGCCAGACACCCAAATTGTGCCAGAGGCTGTAGTGAGACCGGCTCCTTTTTGCACGTTATGTGGGACTGCCCAGTGATCAGGGAGTTCTGGAACAGGGTATTGGAAGAGCTTCCAGGGGTACTGAACGAGCGGATCCCCCCAGATCCCAAATACATACTGCTAGGTATACCAAATGATATAGATCTACCCAGGAGGAAACTTATGCTATTTGGACTTGGACTGATGGTAGCGAAAAGACATAGCCCGACAATGGGGAGCCCGGACCCGACCAACTCTGAGTGCCTGGAGAAAGGGTATGGACGGTTTTATGATGGGGGGAAAAAACTACATACACAAATAGAGGATGCCCACAGGAATTTCAAAAGATATGGGGGGACTGGATTACATACTATTCACTTGCGATATAGCCAAAAGGAGACCATGGACTATAGGATGTCCAAGATAGACACATGACCAATTAACACACTCAGGGGGCTTCCCAGATAGAACCGATTGGAGAGACAGAGGGAATGTATCACAGGAAGGGACCACTCAAGGGCTGTCGGTGCCATATAAGATGTTGGGGGGTGGTGGGAGGTGAGGGAGGTTGGTATCTGTACTTAACACATATGTATGCTCTGTATGTGATTGAGAGTTATTGCCTGAGTTTATTTTATCTCTCCGGATCTGTTGTGTCCGGGTTTAAAAACCAAATAAAAAAAAGTAAAAATAAAAAAATGTCCCATCGAAAAGGCTGCTCATTCTCCATTTCTATTTCTAATACACTTTGTGTAGGTTCCGTAGCTTTAAGAAATGTTATCTGGTTGCAAGCCATGAGTCTATGCACCTTTCCACACCCCTCCTCGTGGAAACCAGTCAGGCATGTAAATTGCACTTCCATTTTCTTTTCTGAATCATGTGTACTTCGTGTAAGTTTGTGTTTTTGACGGCATACGTCTTTTTTTGACTCAGAAAAGTGATTTGTGAACCGCCCCTCAATGTGGTATAATCATGTTAGGATGAATAGATGAATATCATAGCATGCCATGCCTGGAGGGTTCTTCATTACATAAATCCATAAAGAATCTGCTTCAGACGGGAAAGTTAAACCTGCTGTGAATTTAGCAATCTCTCTAAAATCTACAATAGATATCTTGTCATCGTTGTTTTAGTGGTGATTATTAAGCACATGCTGATTTTATGAGCGCACAAATCACAGACTTTCTCGCCTACTTGTCAGTTTTTCATTGAATTGCTCACTGTTACATCTGCCCAGGGTCTGGGGTGTTGGGGGAATGATTTTCGTTTTCTAGTTTTATAGATCTATAACTATGTCCCTTTGTCGCCGTAAAAAGGAAATGAAGAAATGAGCACTACTGTTTTAGACAACGGGCTTTCCAGCTATTAAATACGGCGATCTAAGGGCAGAGCGGGTTTCAAACAGAGAAGAAACCGAGGCAGTGTCTATACTTTTACAGCCTGCAAGCTG
Organism: Pleurodeles waltl; assembly: GCF_031143425.1. Taxonomy (NCBI): domain Eukaryota; kingdom Metazoa; phylum Chordata; class Amphibia; order Caudata; family Salamandridae; genus Pleurodeles; species Pleurodeles waltl. The sequence goes on from NC_090442.1 coordinate 527,041,334, forward strand.
ACTTTCAGGTTTAAAATTACAGTTTGAGCAGAAATTCACTCGTTTCGTGAGTCATTACCAAGAGCCATAAAATATCATTAATTCCGCTGCAGTCAGCACGATGTTTTGCAGTGACCTTGTACTAATGCGCCCCCACCCTTCCGTGTTTACTAACAATGGCAGCCAGCGCACCTGGTTCGCAGAACATCATTAGGTAGAACTCCCAGCCTGGTGCAATCAGCCTGACGCTTAGCTACCCCACCTTCTGCTCTGGAAGAGAAGCAGTGCAATTAGATGCAGTTTTTGCACTGCACAGACCAGTATTTAGTTACTACGCCAGCTGCCGGAGAGGTGCTTAGGCCTGTCCTGTGCTGACCCAGCTTTCTGCCTGGGTGTAGCCCAGGTGCCCACGTGCTGTTTACACCCAAGTGCGAGCGCTACCAGCTGTTGCGCCTCTTCACAGGCACACCGAAGCGTGGCAGCGCACTTGTCCCCGAACCAGACCCTTTGAAACATGAACACTGCGCATGAAAGTCAAGAACAAGCGTCTATGGGACGAGACTCTGCAAACACTGAACTCGCAATCCGCTTTTCTCCCCGTCAGCTTCCTTCTGAACATCACATGCATTAGTGCAGCAAATCCTTCCTTGTCTTGAACGTGGATTAGAAACCAGCTAATCAGGGGTCGTCCTGCCATGGAACAAAGGCCCGATCGGAGCATGTCCGTGTGTAAGAAAGATCGGTCACATCTCAGTGGTTTTCGGGTGGAGTTCGATTGCTGTAGATGGCGGCAGCTCAGCTGACATCTGCCTCAAGCAGCTGCCTGTTATTGTTCTCAACTCCTGGTTCACTGTTGCATATGCACACGACTACAAACACACAAAAGGATATTCTCTCAAGAAGAGACCGCCACACGTAAAAACCCGGCAAACAGAAACGTACAACTATTCAAATTATGCAGGATTACGGTATACAATTTAGGATAAACGGAATACTTCGAAAAAGATGATCAGAGGCTGTGCGTGGCGTGGCACGTAACTGTAAACGTGGAAGGGAAATAAAACTGCACTAATCTTTTGAGGATAATGCATAGTCATGCAGGCGTTGAGGGTTGTAACCTGGCACCTGGATGAGGCAGCAGAAAAATAGGGCGAAGAATAGCGTCCCACACATTTAAAAGGACATTGTCAAAATGAGCTGGTCGTCTATAGTTCTGCCCGATGTCACAGATACAGACTATAACAAGGGTGACTCGGCATTTTCTTCTGAAGTCAATGAACTGAATGCCACTGATGTGGGTATTAAAAAATAACCATCAGTTTATCAAAAAGGACCATTTCAGTTTGTGCTGCATGCAGCGTTGGTCATCAGAACACTCTTGTTCTTAATAATATTTCTTTCTAATTCATTTTGTTATCTTTCAAACAGTGATGATAATATTTGTGCAGTGATAAGGTCTGCACAATATCTCTGATTGCATGCAGTGGCCCTGGGCTTGCTTCCATCTTCACATGTCTTTGATTGCATTCTTATTTAATTTTTTTTAAATCAGAGAAACAAGGCATCCTTTTGTTTTATATCTGTATATTTTAAGATTGAGTTGGGAAGGTTTGTACCTTACAGCAGCAGGCTGAATCTGCTACAAAGACAAAAGAACTGATGCTGCTGTTTTTAGATGCACAGCCATTTGCAAACCAGGCTGCAGAGTCGACTGTCACTTGAACATGAGCAAGAGTGTGTTCTTCCTTTTACGGAGCATGGTATTCAGCACATGTTCATGGACGTTTGCAAAGGGAGTTTGACCTATCTGTCCACCACACTGATTCCATATGTATAGCCATACAACTGTGTTTTAGCACAACTGGACAAGACTAAGAGGGGTAGAAGCTTCTTTGAGGAGCTCCCTGGCATCCCATTTCCAGGACCCCTTTTGTTCCCGGACGTACCACCCCAGACCACAATTTGACTCCTTGACCTGTCTGGGCAATTGCCTGCTGTCATTCAAAGAGCATATCAACCATGGGATTGCAGGTTTACTAATGGGGCTCCAACGTCAATAGAAGTGGGTACAGCAGACCAGGATGGACGGAGCAGTTGAAGTGAGACTCAGCTTTTTCCCTCTCCACTTGGTCTCCGTTGAATCTCTTTATGGTGTGTGTGCTGGAGCAAACGTATGTGCAAGAGAGCTGGATCCAAGCCAGACTTTCAGGGTGATCACCCTTTAAATTTAGATTTCTTTCATACAAATTATTCATATATGGATATATTGAAAATTGGACATGGATTTGGCTATCAGGACCCATGTTGAACGCCCCGTGCTTCAGTACTGAAGAATATTTTCATACTGCTATTATCAGTGCCCTCTTTCTTTCTTTGCTTAGGTATTGTTATCAAATAAAGACCAGTCCTATCTCTCTACATAACATTTGGTGGTGTTCTATAAGCATCTTCACCACTAGGACTACATGTATTTCATTTGTGAAACTGCAAGCCATACAGTTCACTTTTTTAAGAAGCATTGGATGTCAAATTGTATGCTTTGTAAAACTGCTTCCTAACTTAGTCTCATTCAATCAGGCTGCGGGCACATAAAGCTAATTGGAAAACCTATTGTGATCAATTCTTGAAAAATGTACAATGAAAGAAGTAGAGTGATGGAGTGGTTTTGGGTCAGCTTCATTGAACCATTGTCTTTTTCCTGGTTTGCCATTGTTCAAATGGCTCTTTGTCATGGCATTTCTTGAATGATTCATTTGTCCTACATATGTTACAATTAGGTTTTGCTTATGTAGCATCTAGCAGTCATCTCGTTAGACTACAAATACAACATGTCTTATAACTTGTCATTGAGGCTAATACATGTTCTTTGATATGTTTACTTTGCCGAAACAACATTTTATTGCCGATTTATGCTTTTCTGTTTAGGAACTTCGTGTATTTGGTGCCTTAACTATCATAAAATCACAGTTCTATTCACTAACCATTGTTGTATGCTTGTTTCTTTAACTTTAATACTGTGATAACATGTTGGATTTAGTGTATAGGTGGTCACACAAAGAGCTTCTTAAAGATTCAACTAAAATGCTGTCTCTGTCGAACTTATCTGCTATACAATATTTTCACTGTATGCCTTTTATGTTCACCATTTTTAATGCAAACCTCATCTTCTTACTTCGTTTGTAACATTTCTCTTTGGAGGTGCAACTTAAATATCCTAATGTGGTCTGTCCAGTAAAAGGGCACCACTCACAGCTTCAATATGGTTATAACCAAAGACATTCCGTCATTATCAGTTTTTCTTTTGAGGACAACTTCAGAAAACACAGACAAAATCACTGAATGGTTACCGAACACTTCTCTAATAAAAGGTCAGACCTGCTGGCTTTGTCATTTATTTTGAATGCCTATGTCGATCAGATTGGCAACAGTGACCTGTGACAATTAGGACTTCTTCTGACAGTGTGTGGACCCAAGGATTGTGTTATTACATGTTGAATACAATGCATATTAATGACATTAATTCAGTTCATAAATTGAATGCCCAGTAAATAAAAATTAGCTGCACTGCATTTTATAAATGAGAGCCAAGCCAACTGGCAAGTGCTCATTTAAGTGTAGTATGCACTTTTCTCAAATTTTGCAGTTAAGATTGTTGTATTATAATGATGTCAAAATGTGAAAGAAGGAGACTTATAATTTAAAAGGGAAGAATCAGCTATCAAAACAGTAGTTAACATAGATGTAGGTAATTTACAATCATAATTTATTAAAAATGTTGTAGATATTGATACAGCAGGTCCCATCATCATAGTTGAGTACTAACCTGTTTTTTTTAACAGAGCAAATATTAAACCAAATATTTCAATGTCCACCCTACTATCAGCAGAGACAACTACATTATGTCAGAAAATGTAATCTATTATCGTGTTACCCACACAGCTAGAGTAGCAACATTGGATGCCTTGCAGATTCAATTTGCAAGCTGTGAAGGACCCCTTTGCCAGTGAGGAGATCTAAGGATATCTTAGGAGACGGGAAAGGGCCACATTGTTGCCGATCCAAAGAGAGAGGCAGTCAAGTGTTATAGCTCAAAAAGAGTTCTACAAGCTAGCTCTCCACAGGATCTATTCTCTAGTCTAAGCTTGCAGAACATTTTTCCACTGTACTTGGGGCTTGTTCGCTTCTCTTAGATCTGTGACATAGCAACATTGAAGGACCTAAAAATAAAGTTAGAGCAGCAGAACGTATATTGTGTGGGACCTTAGCTTGCCTGAAGTGGGTGGAAAGATCTAAGGAGGGTTTAGAACTGACGATAAAAGAGCAATTCACATTGTTTTGAAAGATTATCTATTGTTAAGTCAACAAAGAGCACGGTCCAAGGCACCATATAGGCCCTGGAGGAAAAAATGTGAGCCTGACTGTCTTTTCTGATGTGGAATGAGAAGGTGAAATATGCAGTACTCAAGGCTATGAAGAAGGAAAGAAAACTGCTTAGCCCCACTGCATATTTTGGAGGTATCCTCTTTGTTAGAAAGGGATAACTTTTCTTCACCTTTTGTCATGTCTGTGGAAGGTTATTTTCACCAGAATAGCAACAAGGTAGTTTAGCAGATGGATTACTCGGTCACGAATGTACAAGATATCCTGTCTGTCTTATTACAAGAGCATTATGTTCTATGACACTAGTAATAAGGTGGATGGGACATCCATCACAATCGTGATTAAGTAACCTGTCAGCCAGACTCTAACTCAGGCCTTCAGTTGTTTCTCTTGACAATTTAAGACAAATCCTTTTGGGAACTCAAGCATAATAGAGTTTCCTCAGTGTGCCATGAGGCATCACAGTTATTTTCAAGCCTTTTGTTGTGATTCCTTCACTCTTCTGCCTTAGGACACCTTAAGGATGTGCTGGATATTCCAGTCAAGCAGAAAATAAGACTCTCAGCACTCTGTCTTTATACAGAATGTGCTGCTGGACAATGGATTTCCATGGTATAAGTGGACCCCATTGTGTACAATTCAGGCAGTGCTGCCTCTTAAATTAATGACCAGCTAAAGGTTCTTGATGCATTTTGCTTTATAGTAGAGGATTTGTTTTCCATATCTCTAATAGCAACATGTGTTGGTTTGACAAAAACCTGTGCAATCTGATGGAATTTTGTTTTGCCCATTTCTAGAAGGTACAAATTATGCAAGCCAGCTGCCCATTTTCTATTTTCAGGTCGAGTGCGCAAGCACTTTGATCTGTTATAAGTATTGCAGGCTTTTAACCATGCCCATCTCATGCCCAGCACTTTCATTTGTTCCAGGGCTTGCCTTTAAAAAATCACTTGATTTCATTGGTAAATGCTTTACATTTGTCCCACCATGAGGCTGTTTTTGTCACGCCTTGCAGAATGCCCCTGTTACATGAATTATTCGCGATTGCTGACATACTTCAGCCTGGGAAAACTATTTTTTCTTTTGTCTCTTACCTTTGTGCTGCATGATGACCATGGCACGTACAGCTCGAACAGGCACAACAGCATGAACTCGATCAACTGTATTGGAGCGCTGGTCACATTCTTCACAGTTACCTAATAAGAGTTATTTCTTGTGACTCTCCCCTTAATACACTTGAAATTGATAAGCGCTTTACATAAAACAGAAATCCTCAAAGTGAAAGCGGCTCTCCTGGTACAGCGGGATAGTCAATACTGCAATAATCACAGCACTCGGAAAACTCACCCCATCATGCTTTGCATGCATTACTTTTACAAAACATTTGTGCTCATAACTCAACCTGTGGTGGTCCTAGTCCAATGGGACTACCACCAAAACATTAAGCACAACACAGTCTTTTTGTCGAGGTCATCTCTGAGCCCCCACAGCAGGTTAGTGGGGACCCTAAAATAATAACCCCTCCCACCAGTCAGTGTCTTTTTAAGAACTTTCATGGCTGGAACTTTTATTTTACAGCTGTGAATAGCTTGTTTTTTAGGGGCCTTGTTTGTAATATCATTGCTATAGGCCTGCTACCCCTGAAAATATGTAATGTACTATGCCCCTTAGGGACTAAGTATATGGTTACACTGCATTATTTATTGCCATTTTCTTTTCGTGTGGTTTTGCCTTCTACAGGATAACTATATTGTTACATGACAATGTTTCTTACAAAAGCTATTTTCATTGGGGTGTCTTCTAGGGACTGTTCTAAGCATTACAGTCATATCAACATACTAAAATATTATTGACACATAAACTTGCCCCATGACGCTATGGGTTCCCACACTATATTAGTGGGGACTCCAAAACAATAACCCCTACCACCATTCATTATCTTTTTAAGCTCTCTCATGACTGGAACTTTTGTTGTAGAGCAGGGAGAAGTTATGTTTTATAGGCATTGTTTGTAATATTGAAATAGACCTGCTAGCCTTGAAGATGTATAATGCACTATGCTCTCTAGTGGCTACATGTATGGTTACACTGCATTACTCTCTCTCATTCTTTTTTCATGTGGTTATGCTCTCTAAGGGCTGACTGTATGGTTCCATTACCATGTTTCTTCCAACTGTTTTTTTATTGTGAAGTCCTCTAGGGGTTGTTCTGAGCACTGTAGTCAACATACTATGATATTTGAGGCACAAAAACTCGACCCCATAATGCTTTTCAGGGCATCACCTTTACAAAACATTTTTGCTCATAACTCAGTCTCTGGTGGTCCTAGGGCAATGAGACCACCTTCAAAACATTCTGTCTACATCATCTCTGGGTCTCCACACTTTGTCAGTGGGGACCCAAAAATAATAACCCCTCCTACCATTCATTGTCTTTTAAACATCCTCATGGCTATTACTTTTGTTTTACAGCTGTGAGAAGTTTTGTTCTAAAGGCCTTGTTTGTAATATCATTGCAGTAGGCCCACTATCCCTAAAAATGCCCGCTAGGGGCTAATTATATGGTTATACTGCATTGCTTTCTCCTGTTTCATTCATGGAGTTATGACCTCTAGGGGCTAACAATAGGGTTGCATGACAAAGTTTCTTACAAATTATATTTTTTTATGGTGCCCTCTAAGGGCTGTTTTGAACATTGCAGTCTAATAACAAAAGTTTATTTTTGATAAAGGTTGAAATGATAATTGAATATGTTTTAATAATCTCCCCTTCTTACAATTATGACTATGATTCAGGCCAACTTAATATCCTTATTACACTATGACTGGACACTCTTGATATGTTTGGGTGACCCTTCTAGTTTATTTCTCCTCTGTGGCTGTCTTGTGTTTTTTTGGGGGAAATTGTGTTAGCCAGCAAGCAACTCTGATGATGGGGAGGTGAAAGTGGTATTCTATTTCAATTAGTATGGCAGATTTAAATTAAGATGCTAAATGGCAAAATTTTAATTTCTTGCTGCAGATAGAGGAAGAAGGTAAATGGAAGTGCCTTTGTTATATGCAGGGTCACTGGAACTATAGGGCAGGGAAATTATGAGGCAGGGTTGACCAATTTATGTGGCAAGAAAAGTCCAGATAGGAATTTACGACACCAAACGCTCTAACTCAAGCAAATGCGAGACCTATTGCAAGTTGTGCTGTGTGCTAAAGTAGATTTTGCAAAACAATTCTGTGCAGGGCAAGAACATAGTGCATGTGCAACACGAAATATATGTAAATGAAAAATAAAAATCACATTTTTCCCACGGAGCAGGTTCCTCTTCAGCATGTTTTATCTTGCACATTACTTTTTTTCAACTTCTTTTATACATTTTAAATATTTGGATAACAAAATGAATTATTTTCACGCTATAGTTCCTGCACTGCCATTCCCTGCTCTTCTCCGCTAATCTAAAAAGGAACACGTGTTCTTTTCACGCTATAGTTCCTGCACTGCCATTCCCTGCTCTTCTCCGCTAATCTAAAAAGGAACACGTGTTCTCTTCAAGAACCTGCGCACTACTGTGCTTACCACTTACCACATTTTATTGGTTTACAGTCTTTTTTTGCCTGCGTCTCGTTACACTTTCACTAGTTTCATTTTTAGTTATTTCTGCATAGTTGCAGGTTGAGCAGACAAGTTGTATTCAGGGTTAGTTAGTAAAATCTGTCTATTTAGCTTTCCTTCTCTTTGCAATGTTTGACTGTAAGCTATAAACCCCTGTGAGGAGAAGTGCAAATCTGTCAAATTTGCTCATGCTTTTTTTTTTTACAAAACTTTATTTGACTTTTTGTGGTACACAAATATATGATAGTGAGATCAGTGTGCTAAACTTCAGTTGGCACCAATCACAACATTTATAAGAACAGAGGTACAGACATGACAATAATAGTTTTGAGTGTCCACAGCACTAACACTACCTAGAAAATAGATTATTAGTGGTGCCATCTAGTTAAGAACATAAATGGGTAGGTATTCACTTGGAGATGAGGATTAGAAAGGGAATCTAGGATGATACATACTCAATCTATAGAACACCACAGTTGCAATCTGCTTTTTCATTACATAGATTGACTACAGTATGAAGCTCTACATATTCAAGTGGAGAGTGGGAGTTAGGCATCTTCTAGGAATGTGCGAAGTTTAGTCATGCAGTCATATGCCAGTAATATATGCAGGAGGAGTCTTCCAGTTAAGGTGTTAAGTGGGAACTCAGTACTGTCCCCTGTGTACTTTGATAATAAAATCCAAGGACTAGGGACATAGCAAGTCAGTGATATTTGGGGGGTGGAGGGAAGTGCAGATCTCAAATTTCTCAACTAAAAATGCAGTGGGCAGTAAGGTAGAGGGGCAAGATGACCAAGGTTTAAGACCAGATAGGCTGTTTCCATGAGAAACAGGGTCAGTACTAGCCTGCATTAGGTGGAGGTCTGTCTAGAGTGGCACGATGGGCTGCAAAAAAACTTTGGTTGGAAGGCTACCCAAAGTGATTGCCACTGGTTAGACTATTTGCATACATTAATTTCATCACCTCTTGGGTGCTTGATTGCATGTGTTATGTCTGGAAACTTGAGACTGGTGCAGCTTTTCAAGCCTACTACGCCAATTTTCGAAAATTCTTAAAAGGTGTAAATTTGGACAAATTCAAGTACTTCTAAGTCTACAGATTTGCTACTTTTTTTGTAAGCCAGTCACTATATACTTTTAAGATCCGGATCCAGAAAAAGAACAAGATAAAACCTCTTAGTGAAATAAGAACAAGAAAATAGACAATTTGGACATAGCAGACCGGACCCAGGGCTCCAGACCCAACTACTAAACCAAAAATGCTTTTGAGGTGCGTCACACACCAAACATCCACACTGAAACTGAGCCCTTGCCCGTCCCACTTGGGTCTGGTAGTTCACCCTGGGAACTCATGACTATCTTTATGTACAACACAAAGGCCTGGAGCCTCTGCCCTGGAATCACTTATTTTAAATGTTTTTCATTGCACAAACTCTTCTTCATCTAATCTGCAAGAAGTTGTCTATCAGTATATGTGCATAAAGAACAGATGATGTGTGGAATGCGGAACAAATCAAGCATTCACTAAGGGTGGGTGGAATTCGTGGAGTTGTACTCCGTGGAATTCCACGGAGTTAAATAAAAACTCTGTGTGATTCTGCGTAGTTCCGCCCACTGGCCTTGTAACAAGGTACGTTGGGTCCTATGTCATACTTCATGAATAAACCACCATAAGTATCTAAAAGAGTGTCTTAACGCTGAGTCTTCACTAATAACTACACTCTGTTATGCTACCAATGAGATAACGCTTCTCCTATCTAACCCGTCAGTCACATTCTTTGCTCCTCACAAGGTCAAATCAGCCCTTAGCCGTCTAAGGTTCATAAAATAAACACACTAAATTCTGATACCACACAACAATGACCATATTATTTCTATGATAAGTTCCAGAAGTTACATAGACTGTAAGGCAACCCCTTCCCAATAGAGAATGGAAGGCCAGGACTCATGCATTCACCATCTTAGCATAACATGTACATGTCTGCACCAGACTTTTCTTCTTCCTGCAGGCCAAATTGACTAAACATTTCATTGAATTAGAACATACAACTGACGACCTGTGATGGGTTGTATTGGAACGCATTACAAACACTAGAGACTGTACCAAGAGACTCGTTGAGAGAGAACAACGCTGGGTGTTTAGGTTAGGAACACATTGGACTGGACTAAATGATGATATACCCTTGTTGGAATTTACTAATCGATAGTCACAGGGTTCGATCTTTCCACTATGGAGATATCACAATCAGTATATAGTTTTTTTAATGGCAGCCTCCAATATGCTTGGATCCACGAATATACAACCATTTCTGAGGTTCATCATTTTATGATTGTGTTACCACAACTGATTCTATCATGACTCCCTCTGTCGTCAATGGCTGCATAGTGCACCTTCCAACACTGTTTATGCCCCCTTGATGGCAACTTTCATTTCAGTAAGGTTGGAATATTTTCTATTTTCTATTATCTTTCTACAAACAGTCCTTTGGGATTACCATTTTGGGGGTACAGCTATTGGTTGCCACCCTCGTTTGACCACAGGTATTCCACTACAATATGGCTGCCATTTTTTTGTTACAAAAACATCGCTACAATATGGCCGCCACGATTTCCTATTCCTAACCCCATTACAAAATGGCTGCCACTCTTTTACTGTTAGGGAATTCCTTCAAGATGGCCGCCGCTTTTCTCCAGTCCTCTTTCTAGCTTGATGCCCCACCACCACTTATAAACCCCTCTCCGGCTATGTCTCACTTTTTCTGGGATGCGGAGCAGGCGTAGGTTATTCACCCGGTGGCCACACGAGCGGGGTAAGTCCTATGTTACCTTTCTTTAAGGAGCAGAAGAGTAACTATCTATATTGCAGACCACTTTCTTTGCCCCTTCTTGATCCTTGGTGGGAGCTGTCATTAAACATTGGACACTACTATGACCCTGTGTCCTTTTTATTAATACTATTGGTGTACATTATTGGACTGGCGATTGTCTACACTATACACATTTTTTGGACATGTTTGACTCGTGATTTAAGATTATTTTGACAATTTGAATTGACTAACAATATTCCACATAGTTATGGTGATTACCTGTGTCCTCATACTTAGGACTTTCTGTTATTGGACATGTTTGAGCCATGATTTAAGTTTGTCCTGAATAGTTTGAATGGATTTATAATCCTTGAGATATTTATACTTGTTATGTATGACATGTCATCTATATCTATACTTAGTTGACTATACAAGCCTGGACCACTGATGCTTATCGCTATCCCGATGGGGCCCATCCTTTAATACAAGGAGGGTAAGGATTCATCCTCTGAATTGAGAGGAGTCTGTTTGATTTATATTTCACCGTGTGATACACTGCACATTAGGGTTTCTCACCGGAATTAGCTCACTGTGCACATTGTTATATTTGTATTTTGAGTCTGTTTTTTTGCTCTTTGTAGGTTTTTGTGGTACGATGAAATCCCGTATTGGGTTATAACATGTGGATTAGGTATGTTTTTTGGTCCTGGCGAATCGCACCAATCTTAACAGACATTTTTTGCGAGAAACATGTTGACCCGAATGATAGAAGTATAGTTAGTTCTGTACTCTAACTCTCCACATTCCCTCAATTCAGGGACTGACAGTTTTTTTGTTTCTGAGGATGGACTAGACATTACTTCTAATCCTTACCCACACTCTGTTTTTAATCATGACAGGGGTCTGGGTTGATTAAATACAATATTTCCAGACCTCTAGCCATTTTTATTTTCACATACTCATATACCAATCCCACATACTAGCACTCAGCTACCAGCATTCTTTACACTCAAAAGATCTCCGGCAAAAACCCCCCACGAGGGGCCCGTCAGGCATTGCAGTGCCGGCCTGACGAGGAGCAAAAGCCTGTTGATGAAGCATGTCACCATTTGGTGAGTGAGGGCTCTTGTTCTAATGAGAGCAGACTCATAGACTCTATTACTTATTGTATACATTTGTACTAGTCTATTGGCTGGAACTGTGTACGTTTGGTTTTTTGGTCAAACTCCAGACCATGCCAGTTATACAACCAAGTTCTTGTTTTTCTAAGCACGCATTCCAAAATGTGTGCGAGTAACTGATGTGAATTGGAATGCCTCATGCCTCCTAAGGCGATATGCAGCACTACATACATTCATCAGTCACAAAGAAGATTACAGAGGTGCTAGGGCTGGTACTAAGAAGAGCACAGAGGTGCCAGGGCCTGTACTAAGTGGAGTACTGAGGTGCTGGGGCTGGTAGTGGGAGTAGTACGGAGGTGTTGCACATGTTTTCAAATCACATCAGGGTTACAGTCAGTATACAAAAAAGAAGCCTAGTGACAAGGACTCACCCTGGGTGCTGCTCAGTGGCTCCAGTGCTGATGTGTGCCCTGCAGCTGCTGAGCCAACGGGGAGGACAGTGGATTCTGGGGCCCAGCCGGCATGCTGATAATGATCATACCGCTCAGGTGGGGGCAGGTAGTGGAGCGAGAAGGACAGCAAGCAGGGTCTGCATGATGTATTCTGCTGCAGCACTCCTCTGGCCCCTGCTGGCTCTCTGCCTATTTCTTCTCTGCACTAAGCATGGCAGAAGAGGGAGCCATCGCTGGGGACAATGGAGGCTGCAGCTCAGGGACTGCTGGTGGTGGTTCCCTCTCCTTTACCACAAGGATGGCCGGAGGGTCCTCACTTCCTCCATGTCTCATGGCTTCATTCTGCCCCTGGGCGGTAATAGGCAGCCATCAGAACACATGCATGCCTCTCCCTAGCTAGACAACAACAGGACAGACATGTTGCTGTCACTGTCCTCAAGCAATGATTGGGCAGTAAACTCTGTTACACGGCATGGGCGGAGTGTGTGCCAAACTCCATGTTCCAAGCGGAACATGGAGTGGCAAAACTCTGTGAACTCTGTCGGCAGAGTGGAGTTTACCGCCCACACTAGAATTCACACCCAGTCACAGATTTAGGTTGAATTCATAATTATTATTTTTTTGCACGCCATGCCATTCTAGTTTGGACCCAGCCATTTGCAAGCCAGTCTTGACCCTGCTCCCAAAGGGAACAGTCCAGCCTGAGCTGCCAGGCCAGGTCATCCCTGGACCACAAATAAGCATCCTGTGACCAGTTTTAGAGTATCACCCCTCATCAGCCAGGCTAGGTTGAATCTGCTGGCACTGCAAGCAAGGGACCTATGTCTGGGTATACCCTTCCCACTTAGGGCAACAAATACATAAAGAACAGAAGATGGGTGGAATGCAGAACAAATCAAGCATTCAACCCAGTCACAGATCTAGGTTTACTGCATATTTTTTTGGCTTCCCATGCCATTTGAGTTTGGAACCAGCCATTTGCAAGTCATTCTTGACCCTGCTCCCGATGGGAACATGTTATCCTGAACTGCCAGACCAGGTCTTCACTGGACCAGAAACAAGCATCCTGGGACCGGTTTCGGAGTATCACCCCTTATCAGCCAGGCTAGCTTGAATCTGCAGGCATAGCGAGAACAAGCCCCTCATCTGGGGATACCCTTCCTACATAGGGCAACAAATGAATAAAGGACAGATGATGGACGGGTTGCGGAAGAAATCAAACATTCACCCTAGTCACAGATCTGGGATTAATCCATCATTTTTTTTGCTCGCCATGCCATTCCAGTTTGGGCCCAGCCATATGCAAATCAGTCTTGACCCGGCTCCCATGGGAACAGTCCAGCCTGATCTGCCAGGCCATGACTCCCTGGACCAGAAACAAGCATCCTCGGACCGGTTTTGGATTATCACCCCTCATCAGCATGGCTAGCTTGAAAATACTGGCACAGCGTGAACAGGACCCACGTCTGGACATACCCTTCCCACCTAAGGCAAGCAACAAATGCATAAAGGACAGGTGATGGACAAAATGTGGAACAAATCAAGCATTCACCCCTATTCACAGATCTGGGTTTAATCCATCAGTTTTGTGGCTTGCATGCCATTCCAGTTTGAACCCAGCCATTTGCACATCAATCTTGACCCTGCTCCCTATGGGTACAGTCCACTCTGACCTGTCCAACCCAGTCCTCCCTGGACCAGAAACAAGTACCCTGGGATCAGTTTCGGAGTATCAACCCTCATCAGCCAGGCTAGCTTGAATCTGCTGGCATAGTGAGAAAAGGACCCAGGTCCGGGCATACCTTTTCCACTTAGGGCAACAAATGCATAAAGAACAGATGATGGATGGAACGTGGAACAAATCAAGCATTTATCCCCAGTCACAGATCTGGGATTAATCCAAAGTTATTTTTTGCTCACCATGTCATTCCAGTTTGGACACTGCCATATGCAAATCTTTCTTGACCTTGCTCCTCATTGGAGCAGTCCAGTCTGAACTGCCTGGCCAAGATTTCTCTGGATCAGAAACAAGCATCCTTGGACCAGTTTCGGAGTATCACCCATCATCAGCCAGGCTAGCTTGAATCTGCTTGCCTATCGTCTGGGCATACCCTTCCAACTTGGGACAACAACAAATGCATAAAGAACAGATATTTTTTGTTTTTTGCATTAATCGATATATGTGGATAGGGCACCATGTTTCTAGCACTCGTCTTTAAAAAAAAAAAAGAATTATCAAATGACTGACAGCCCTATCTACTAAGCCTGAGTCATAAATACAGGAAGGGATGAAGGCAAATTTAAAGGGTGAGCTGAGACAGGACTAAGCCTTGGGTCTGGCTTACCTCTAATAATGGTTGCAAGAGTCGAGCCATGAAAATGTTTAGCATGTACATCATGCTACAAATATAATTTAAATAGGCTTCAATGTCTATAAACTTCATTAAAGTGTAAATATTTGCAACTGGGAACTTTTTTACCTTAGTACATTGGATTATATCACTGCATAGACAGCCTTTTATTAAAAGTGATAGTTTTTAGAAACATTCATGACTCTCTCCCGACAGTGATATTAGTGAATTAAGAGGAAAGGCAATAGTCATGTAAACTTTAAACATGGCCTAGATTCTTAATAAGAATTCTTGTACAGGGCACATCCTGAATTCCGGTATTTAAAAGTGCGCTCATGTGAGATAATAAAGAAAAAATAGTAATATCTCTTGTGTAGTGCACATCCTGAACTACAGAATTTAAAAGGCCTGATCTGAGATAGTAATTGTTTACAAAAATATTTGTACAGAGATAAACAACCAGCATATGTGTGCCAATATGGCCCTCCCCTAACACCACTTCTTGCGGTCTTCTGCATATTGAAACACAGCATAATGTCTCAGAGGCTTTAGGTACGATTTAGAACAATCTTCCAGTCATTTTATGTTGGGATCATATTTATGTTGAGCTGTCTGCTACTAATTGTTCAACTAGAATTCACCATTGATTTCTATGCCCAATTTCTCTCTACCAATGGTACATCTATAAAGGCTTAGGAGATATTCCTAAATTGCCCAGGAGTCTAGACATAGAGGATATACCATACTTAGTATATTGCCTCCCCAGCTGAAATTGAATAGGGGTTGTTTCTGGTCACCACTGTTTTTCTCTCTCTCTGCCCAGCCTAGTGGATTAATTAGAGTGGCTATCTACCTTCATGGTGCCAGATTTGTTAGAATGATTCAAGTGACCTGCCCTCCCTTTTTCAAACAGATCTTCTAGTACCTTTTCTGGGCAGTGCAACCAATTTCTGAACTCCTTGTCTTGCTGCCTCAGTGGGAAATCAGGATGTATTGAGTAGGCATTACGGAGATTGCAAGATGTTGACACCTCCTCTGCTGCCAACAATATTGAGGGTTGTAACATGGAAGTGGTCTTCCTCTCCCCTAGAGTGTGTAGGTAGCTATGTTAGCACATAAAAGGGCTTATTCGAATATTCTTTTATTGGCCTGAACCAAGAGCTTTCGGCTTTGAGATTATCAACATCTATTAAAGGTCTTAGTTGTGTTGCTTGTGCATAGCATTCTTCTTATGGAAAAGCCAGGCCTCCCTCGTCAGTGCATTTGAATAGTGGGTCTTAATATAATTTGGAGGTCTTATTGCCCCATGTAAAGGAGATAAGTTGAGGTTGCATCCCCTTCAGCATGATTATTGTCAATGCTAGATGCAGTGATTAGAGGAGATATAACAAAAGTTCATGTTTATACATGCTAGACGACTGAACTAAGAGATTTCTAGTTTCACCCACTTTTGACTTGAAATCTTTGACTAGAGAATCCAGCAGAGGAGGGTATTTTGTATTCATAAAGGTGATTCAAGATAGAAGGTAATCACACCCTTAGGTACTTGGGTTAGGGGGCAAATCAATAGACAGAGCAAATCTCTGGGTGTGTTGTACTTCTGAGTAAGGTGGGGGGCTTACTGTAACCCCTAAACCAACAAATTTGAAGCAATTTAAAATCCTGATACTCAGAAGGACTGCAATACCCTCACTAGGTTTAGTATCGACCATAAGGGGTGAAACATAAAACATAGCGCATGTTCTGCAAAAAGTGACAATGTAAAATAAGATGAATCAAACTTCACTCATGAATCCTTGGGTTAAATTCATCTTCTGCACTTGAGGATCCATTACTAGAGTGACAAAGATAGAGGCTAGTGAGCACCCTGTCTCATGCTCACCGTAAGGGTTACATATAACTTTTTGATGTTGATAACCCTAATTGTGATGGAGGAGTGTGCAAAATTCAATAGGTTATACGATTGAATGTTGAGCCCTAAGGATCTCTTTTCAAGTGTCTTCCAAAGGAGCGAACAATCATCTCTGTCAAACGCATTCTCCACAGTTAGCAAGAAAAGGAGGATGTTGGTACTTTTGTATGGAAGGTCTGATGGATGCTATCTATAGCCTAATTTTTCTATACAAAACCTGATTGGACTTGGTGTATTAATATTGGCCATATACTTTCAAGGCGTGTGATTACTAGTTTTGTGTATATTTTAACATCATTTTTAGGAGTGCAGTTAGCCTATATGACCTACAAGACTCGGGGTCCTTTTTGAGTTTGAGAAGTAAAGTCAGCTTAGATTTATTTGTTGTCTCTGATGCTGCATGTGAGAGTGTAATACAATCACTTGGGGTGCCATTAAAAGGTCATTGAATGGTTGTAAAATTAAGCTCTGAAGAAATAAGGACCCCGGGAACATTTTGGAAGATAATTTCTTGTTGGCTTCCAGAACTTCAGCCGAGGTGATGGCTTACTCCAGACTTTCTAGCATAAAGATCAGAATAATCAAAAAATGGTTTCCATTTATCTTCTCAAGCTGTTATTTTCGTACTTTCCCCTGTGACCTGACATTTAATCTAATTGAGAGTCTGTAGCTTTTTTAGTCCCTAAGCCAGCAGTCCATTAGCTTTCTCCCTCTCTTGTAATAGAGCACTTTGTGCAAAGCAATGACTTAGCAGAAATTTGCTTCAACTTTCTTCTGGCTTTCACCAACTCTTTATGTAGTATATGAGAGCATGTGTGCTCTTGTCTGGACTTAGGTTGTTGAATGCACTGCTCAAAGTCGGTCTTCTTGGCCCTCTGTACTGTAAAGAAGGCAGTGGAGTTAAATATGAATATATTTCTGATAGCTATTTTTGCAGCATCCAAAATAGTACTCCATGATATTTCATCAGTTATACTTTCTGAAAATAGTGTCCCAAGGCCTTTCTTATTGAATCACTCAATACTGGATGCAATGTTGTTCATCCATCACTGGTAGGGAGCCTGAGCCTTAGCTACAGCCAAGAAATAAGACATTATACCTGAATCTATTCTTGAGGATGGCCTCTGTGCTTTGGAATAAAAAGTAATTTCTCTGACATCAAATGGTAGAGTCTCCACACATCAATCAAATCTAGGTCTTCTATAACCTTTGTAAAGTGGGTTATGGTTGCACTGAATCACAAATAAGGTAAAATAGCCTTTAAGTGGAATCCAATGCTACATTGAAGTCTTTACCTATCACTAAATTGCCCCTAATAAAGTTTGCTTTGAAAGGAAATATTTCAAGGAGCAAATACTCTTTGTTTTCCTTTGGGGCATAAATTCAAATCAGGGCCAGCAGCTTAACCTCAAGCCAATCCCTAATGCACTAGTGCTTATGGCATGAGCGGTTCTCATGCAGATGGGGAGCAGCTTTGGAAGGATACCGAAATGTGTGTAAAAGTAGGATTCAAAGCATCCCAACCATTTCTTGGCAAAATCTATCAGTTTATTACATCGGAGCATGTTGAACAGTGTCACTTGAGACATGATCTTCATTTGTTTGCTTTTGGCTTAAACTCATACCCAAATATGTAAAAAATACAAGATGAAATGTACTTAATGCCATTATAGAAAAATGCCCAGTTGTGAACAATCTCCATTATTTTCGTAACATATTTTTTTAAACTTAATATGGGAATTTATAAGAAATCTTAATGATGTCAAGATTGTTTAGCTGCATTGTTAAGCATGACTATAGCCTGCTGGAAAGCATGGATTGATCCTATTGGCTACGTGTTCACATAACAAATAGATGTTTCTCCCGATCGGTGCACTGTCATCCACATGGAGAAGACTAGATGCACTGTAGCCTTAGTACGCGGTCATCAGTCTGCCATCTGGAAGGAAGAAAATACTTTGTAGCTCCTTCTGTTAGAGTGCATATTTACATGCTGGGCAGTCTTTTCTATTTAAGTGGTTTGTTTTGCGCACTGCATAATTTAATGAAGCGATATAAGGCAACACCTTGGGTGAGTCATTCAGTCGTTACTTTCCCCGATTTCCTGGACTTTCAGATTATTTAGTAATCTGTTTAATTTATTTATTTTTAGTCCTTATGAATGTGATTCGTGATACATCAAAGACACACACATTATTATTTATATTATGAGAGTTATGATATTTCATATAATCTGGCATTATACTTTCCTTTGTGGAGCACCACTGTTAGTGATGGTCTCTCATATTTGTCTGTAGGCTGATCCTCCGAGGGCCCATCGAGTGACTATGTCATTTTTAAAAACAGTATGTCCAAATGATACATTCACTTTATCCCGTATTATCTTTTGAGCAAGTTTGGCATAACTTGTTTACAGTTAATTAATCAGGTGTCTTTTACTATTCAACCTGGTGGGGCATGTATTTACCACCAAGGCTTGGTGAATCACAGCCCATCATCATCTATATAAGAGCGTTATGGTGGTCTTTCCCCCTAACCTTTTGCCTCTCCTCCTCGATTTTGCTAAGCTTATTTTTGTTGGCCTTTAGACTCTGTGCACTTTACCACTGCTAACCAGTACTAAAGTACTTGTGCTCAGTTCCCTATAACATGGTTAAATTGGCTTATACCAAATTGGCATATTTAATTTGCTTATAAGTACCTTGTAGAGTGGTATTGCTTATTCCCAAGACCTGCAAATGAAATGCTCTCAGTGGGCCTGCAGCACTTATTGTCCCACCCACTTAGGTAGCACTTTAAAATGTGTCCCAGGCCTGACACTGCACGCTGAATGCAGTTTTAAAATGCCATGTCGATTTGGCAATGAAACCCACTTGCCAAGCTTTAAACTCCTCATTTATCATTTACACATTACCCTGAAGGTAGGCCATAGGTACCCCATTTGGTAGGGAGCATTGCAATTGAAAGGTTGGACATGTATGTTTGTATTTTTTAGTTTTACATGTCCTGTTAGTGAAACACTCCTAAATTTGTTTTTCACTACTGTGAGGCCTATCCCTCTCAATGGACAACATTGGTGATTACATTTAATAGGCTGTAAATGCCAAATCGAAGCAGGTAGCTACTTCATGCTTGATGTCTTCGGAATTTAATTTAATGAAAAACCTCTTTTAATGGTAAAGTTGGGGTTTTGATTGCAATTTAGAAAATGCCACTTTTAGAAAATTAGCATTTTTCTCCTCTTAGCCCTTTTGTGCCTGCAGTCTGGCCTGTGTCACATGACTAGGTGTGATTGACAGACTTTGTGAATTCTTCTTAGACAGTCACACAATATAGGGATTAGGTGTGCCTGAATGGGCCATCTACTGGCAGGGTGAAGGGGGTGGAGCTGAGCACAGGTCCACTTGCAACAGAATATGGAGTGCTCTGCCTTCACACAAATGACCTATCACCTCCAAATTGTCACTGCAGCCAGCCTGGAGCCAGGGTAGGAGAGTCAGGAAATTCCATGCAATTCTAAGCCACCGTCTAGAAGCTTCTCCCATGTCCCTGAAGGAGGTCACCAGGGTATAAAAATAGGACCTAAGACACCAAATCTTCAGTTCACTTCTGAACCTTTGGACTCAGAGGACTGTCTGCTGCTGTGACAGGCTGTGCACTCTGTAAGACAGCCTTGCTGTTCCTGGAAGGACTGCTTTGTTGCCAGGTGCCTGCATTGAACCCTCAAAGGCCAACCCTGCTGGTGAGCCCTGCATCTCCACCTGAACTCAGGACTAACAGAGTGAAACAAAGGGCTAGCTTGCAGACCTCCTGTTGAGAGCCACAGCAATATAAAAGACTTCCACCATCTTGAACCCACACTCAGTGCGTCCTGCACCCCCAAGTGATGACCCAGTAGTCCTGGACCCTTGGTTGTGGTGCTACAGTGCCCAGATGACCACATTTCAAAACTGAGGACTTTAAAAATGTTTGGCCAAAATCTGCTTTGTAAACCAGAAAGAGACCAGGACTAACCTACTCACCTATTAGCCAAAGGAGCACCACTTTGTGGCTTCTCCCACTGTGTGTCCTGTTCAGCTGTCCTTCTCTAAATTGTTATCCAGCCTTGTGGATTTGTCTTCTGCTACAGCCCTCTGCCTCATCCCACTAGAGATATTTGACTTCCAAAAAAAGACTCTTCACCATGGTTTTGATCAAAATCTCCCCAATGATAACACTCCCTCCTTGGACACCGCCTGCAGCCATGCCTCACTAAACTTTACTTTCTCAGAACATTTTTCTCAAAATGTCTTATACATCCAAAGGTAAGCACTGGCTGGCCCCAATCCTCCTATTGTATCTGACCTATGCTCTATCACTATTGGCCATATATATCGACTTTCACCTGGTCTCACGCAACTAGATTTCTGCAGTTGGATCTTTAATCTTTTTGGTTCTAGGTATAACTTAAACCTTACAAAATACATAACTCTGGTTCTATTGATTGGATTTTTGACAATTTGGTGTCAAATAATTTATTGAAACTTACTCTATGTTTCTAAATTGGTGTGAGATTTTTCTTGTGCTGTGTTTTCACTTTATTACTGTTTATATGCTGCATAAATACTTTACACATTGCCTCTATGTTAAGGCTGACTGCTTTTTGTGCCAAGCTGTCCAGGGTTAGGCACAGGTTAATTTAGTGTATTTTTGTGGTTCACCCGCAAAGGAATCATGGCTGTGGCTTGACCAGTGCTCATACCCCTGTCAACCAGCATCCCAATTTCTCACATTGATTATCTACCTAGGTCCTGAGGAACACAGGGTATGTCCATTAGATATTACATATTTACAAGAATACAAGCACTGGGGTGAATATTAAGTTTTGTCTGTTGTTTGACTGTTAGGTTTTGAACTTTTGCTACTCACACTACCTCCCTGAAAAACCTGTGACTGCTCGCACCCAGAATCCTGAAAGTCAATTGCTAAAAGGTTTGTATTTGGCTAGTTGTGCGAATCCATAGATGGCTAGATCTCCAAAGACACCAGTGGCAAACAACTTCGATAACTACAGCTTGGGTCCTGTAGTAACTGTCTGCCTTGCAGCCCCTCAAATTGGGGTTTAATAATATAACATATATATTATAGGGAGTGGAACCTGAAATCTTCCTCCCAGATAGTAGAATAGGCATTTTGAAGAATTCTGAGGTCAACACTGACCTCTCACCAGGTGGAGTACAATGAAGTGAGAAGGCAATATAACAGGTGTTTGAAGTCCCACATAGAAACACTTCATTGTGGGGGAGGGTCTCATATTTGGTGTCATTATTTGGACCAATAACTAGAATGGGTTACTAGCAAAACCCCAGCACCCAGGTCTGTACTATTGACCCATAATGTACCAAATGTCTCACCCACCTCTGACTGTCAGTCTGAATACTCCAACTTTAGCCCTAGCCAAGAGTAGTGTTCGGATGTGTTCACCCTCCCTGGTCATCAGTTATATCTCTCAGTGGTCTTTGCAGAGGGTGAATGAGGTGGATCTCACACTGCTGGTTCTAAGTACCTGCATCAGATCCTGTTGTCTGGTCATGCTTTTGTGTTCACCACCTACATATGACATGATTAGTGGTGTAGGTCCTCGAGTGTAAATGTGTACTTTCTGCAAAAAAATAAATGTATTGATTTTTGTGAAGGTGGTGCAAAATCAAAGAGAAACTGTGTGGGCTTCCGTGTAGCTTATTTTTGAAGGGTTGGCTTCTCAAATTCAGTAAATTAAAATAGTAATAGTGAGCAGGCTGCCCTCAAGTGTGGCTAGCTTATCCTACTCCCACTTCTTAAGGGGCAGGGAGAGAACATGCTGGACCCCGGGCCTGCGTGGTATGGTCACAACAGACCTCTCCTATGTATGGGAAATTGAAAACTGTGGGTTTTGTGGATACTGATGCTTGGGTAATGCACTCCAATGCAGCTCCAGAGATCCATGAGTCCTGGCTAGAGGAGGTGAACACAGTGCAAGCTTTATAAGGACTGAAAACTGATGGTAAGCTTCATGTATCCATGTTGGACCACTTGCAGGCTTTGTAAGTCTGACGCATGTCAGAAGTCTGTGCGCTGCAGGCACTGGGCACCCATGGTGGGTTGAGAACAGTGTCTGGCTGTAAACAAGGCACTGCAACAAACACCTGCTGCAAAATTGGAAGACCTTCAATTGTCACCAATTATTAACACATCACAAGTGATGTCGTATGAAAGGTCATAAGCACAGGTATAAAACCCACATTTCACATGGAGGCATGACATACAGAAATCTTTCACAGTTCATCCTCATTACAACAACAGCTCCCCAAACCACATTTTCAGAGCCTTACCGTTGTCAGAGCTGCTAGGATTGTGAAGCATAAATGACTAAATTATGTGGAAAGGTTTTATAAATTTAGCATACAAAAAATGCAATTTAGGCAGAACATTCTTAGGAAGTATTGTTTTTATTCAGTTGAGCCTGAAACATTTTTTTAATATGCAAATTATGTGGAATATATCGTAAATTCACAATTAAGAGGTAAAAATCTGCTGCCTCAAAATCACACACATTTTCTGGTCTCTACAACTGCTCATTGTTTTTTCAACAATTTATTCAAGAAAGGTAAACAAAATCTGGCCACTCAAATTCTAATCACTGTCCACTGTTAGCTACACTTTAAAGAAACCAGATTTTCAAGCTAACTACCCCAAGATAAACATGTAATAAAAAATACTAGTGGGTATCATGGGTAATATTGTTCTTTATTGCCATTGGCCTTGTAGTATATGATGTCACCAGAATCCCTCAATTGCAGTATTGGAATATATTAGACAACTACGCATTATTTGTTCTGCCTAGCTCTCCATAAAAAGACAGATACATATATAAATCATTTGAAAGGTCCACCATACATAGTAACATCACCGGATTCTGGTGATAAAATGTCATGAGGCCAAGTGCTGAGCAGTTGGTAAATGTCAACAATACTTCGAGATGGTAGGATAATACCAATTTTCACGTAACCCGTTATGTATTTTATTATTACAAGGTTAACTTTGGGCAGTTAGAATGAAATGGGTCTTTATTTATTGAAAACAAGTGAAAACCTCTACAGTTTGGCTTGTAAAAGTAAGTTGTATTTAAGAATATAGAATTTTAGAAAAAAATGCAATAAAAGCACCCATATGTGTAATATATATTAAGGATATACGCAAACAAGCAGAGTAATATGTTACTTTTTACTACTGTTAAGTGTTACAATGGGTCATGACTCAGGAGAGGCGAAGCTTCAATGGGTCATGATGGCCCTCTGACCCTTAACAATGATAATACAGGTTACACTCTGTGTATCTGTTAATATGGCTTTTGACATGAAGCCTTAATATGTATCTGCTTTAGGGAGAAGAATTTAGCCACAACCGGATACCAAGGGGTTCAATTCGTACAGAGGTAAAAGCACATTGAAGAAGCTGGTGACTAGCAGCAGAGCTGTTCTTTTTGCAGAGTCATTGTAACATGCAACCTGCATCAATATGTATGTTGGTGATTAGTTGTTGATAATAAAGGGCGCAATTCTGTCAAGATTTTGATGAGCTGACAGTAAAATCTACCCTGAGTGTCACAGGCGTACATGTTCCTGGAGCTTCTGACGTGTAGACGTATAGGAGGACAGCTTTTAACAACGTTAAAGGTTGCTATGGCAAAATCTGCTTTCATATACAGCTTTTGTTAAAAAATAAAAGACAGTACGTTTCTCATTGTTCGAAAATTGACTGTCAGACAGTCACATTTCAGTGCTCTGAAATCATTGGATCAAAACATGCTGAGCGACAAGACATTTATTTATTTATTATTTAGCAGATGATGTTACAATCCCGGCAATGAGACTTTCAGTGTTGAAAGGCACATATTGCGACACGTGGGTTGCTGATCCATCCACAATGAAATTAAAAGCTCTGTGTCACAAATTACATTGATTTTCAGTCTTTTGATCTCCTGCAGAAATCAAGCTGATCAATATCCTATCACTCTGCTTGGCGAAGGATTTACTGAAGTAAACCAAAAGCACAAAATGGCCTCTTCGACAGATAAGAATCATAGGAGGTAACTAACCCAAACATTCAGCTCAGGCAGTTTCCATGTGCCTTGTAGGCATGGCCGATATTTCACAGTTTTTCCATGAAATTTTGAACAGCACATGAAAATATTTCACAATTCACTGGTATTTCATGTGAACTTTTCACCTGCATCTCATGTGTAAAAAATAATTTCAGATATAATTACTGGAGACTGGATTGGCTTGCAAATGTTTCTCAGACAGACATTTTTTGCAAAAATTACAGGATGCACAATTATGAGGAATTTCGTGTAACACAGAATTCAATGACTTTGCCTGCATAATTTGAATTTGACTCAGGTCAACCTATTGGGATGGTTACCGATCTTGATCATGGGTAAAAGCAGTTTAAGTGAATTTCAATACATTTCTGTAAATCTTTACAATTGGGAAACACTGGAATTCCACCACCTGGCTTAGTGTAGTGAAAGAAGGGACAGGAAAAACAATGTGCATGCTCCTATCACAGCCCTGGCAAGCTCCAATCCTTTCCATCTTCAAGGGGTGACAGGAAATAGCCCTAAGTGGCAAATGCTGGTGGAGAAGGTACAAGACTCAGTCAATAAATAAAACATGCATCTATAATCTCAATAACTGATTCCCTGAATTTCAGACAAAGTAAGTGTCAGACTCCCCATAAGAAATAATGGAAACTGCTGATCTTGTGCAACAGAGAGCGATCTAAACAAATGATTACAGTTCCTCACCATTCTGCCCAGATAGATTGAATAAATTCAATTGAGTACTACTGCAGAAAGGAAATACTCATTTGTACACACAAACCATAAATTACTCCTGCCACTCTCAAAGTCTGCTGGGGTGGAAAGAATATGCAGGACCCTTTCATTTCACTTTTGCTGCCTTCAATAAATACCCGTGATGCTTTTTAAACCGACAACCACCACTTCAGCTTACTACTCTTCATTTGCTTTATCAGACTTTATAAGAACAGCACAGTAATGCAACAAACGACCTGCCGGAGTCCAGAAGTTGAGACTACCCCTTTTCAACATAGCAGATGAACTTGCGTGGCCTATCTGGCCCTCCTGCAAGGCACTTCGCAGAGGCCGTGGTTATTAAAACATGAAAAAACATGAAAACCAAGAATAACCCAAAGAAACTATTTTCACAAGACCACAGGGAAATCATATTTTACAGCACCCAAAATGCACCGCATTTTCGGATTTAGATTAAAAAAAAAACACTTTGGGTTTGTGACTTTTGTTAAGTTAATGTTTGGAAAGGAAGCAATTCTGTTGCATGTCCTGTCACAGTAGGTTCACAGTACCCCAGTATGCTTGCTCCAGATGCCTAGGCACAGTTCTTCTGTCGGAACTGAGAAAGAACGAGAAGAAAATCCAGCCTGCCACTCAATAGAACATGAAGACAGAACAAGGGATGCTTCAAGATGTGCAATTTAAAGAATCAGAAAATGAGGCTTTAGAATGTATTCTGCAAACTGCCCAAATGTAGGTCACATAGGACAGCATGACGTAATACGATTGAGGCCTTTTTATTCTTATATGGTGTGATAAAACCAAACACATTTTATCAAAATGCGTGTTTTGCTATTAAAGAGCCTGTTATGTGGCCATTTCCTGTGGTAAATAGTATTCGGGCCATTAACTACACTGTGTAATACAGACACAGGGTCAGATCACATTTTTCACCTGAGTTATTACATTTTCTCGGTGCCAGTAAGGCAGTGCTTGGTGTAAACACATTTATCACTGTACTATGAAAGCGGACGTGGGGAAAGTAGTAATGAGTGACACGAATATTGTTTGCTTTTTGTTGTTATGGTGACTTGCTCTCTTGTTGTTTGTGTTGTTGGATTTTTGTGCTGCTTTACTCGTATTGTTTTATCATTGTATTGTACTGTTGTGTTCTGTTTCAACTGCTCTGTTGTCTTGTGCCATAGTCCTTCTATTGTGCTTGGGTTGTTATTGAGTTGTGTTCTGTTGAGCCTTACCTGTATGTCAATAAACGTGGCTACACTGCCAGCTAGAAGCACCACACTTCTTTTACCTTGCAGAGATATAGAACTCTTTACCATTAAGAAGGTGCTAAAATACTGCTGCTCCAGCTCTTCAACTATTTGACACCCGTCAGCCCCATAATCAGTCACTGTTAATCCAGTATAAAGGTCAAGCTCTTTTTGTGGAAGCTTTCCACTGTGCAATGACCCAGCTCAGACACAAATGCCCACATATAGGAAACATATTTGCAAACTACTTGAAGTCACCTCAGATTTAGAGCCTCATTACGAATTTGGCGTTCTCAGGACCGCCATGTTAGCAGTGGCGGTTGACCAACCACAGGATGGCGGAGAAGACCGCCAAATTATGACATTGGCAGCATTCAGTACAGAACACAGCCAAAGCACCACTGGCACCACCACTGCAGTCTGGCTGCCACGGATGACGGTAGCTACCTCCAGGCTGGTGGAGACCATGTTTCTGCTGGACAGATTACAAGGTTACACACCGCCAAGGTTTCTGCCACGATCGTACCACCGCGGAAACCCAGGCAGAAACCAACTGCATAAGAGGATACACCCACCTTCAGGAAGACATACTCATCCGGAGCCACCATGGAACCTGAACTAGATGTCTTCCCGCTGCTCCTGCTCACCCTAAGACTTCAGAATCTGTGGCAACGACAGCAATCGTAAGTACACACACGTACCTGTCACTGTTTTAGATTGTAAATTTTTGTACGTTCACAACATACATTTGGGAAGGGGTGCGAGGGCGACACTCACTTTAACAGCACACTAACACACACACTCACATACAGCCACGCACACACTCTCATATACACAACAACCTCGCAATTGCCACCAAACACACACACACACACATAAATATATATACCTGTATATAGATATATATATATATATGTATATATATACAGGTCACAAACAAGTTTGCATGGAAACACTGCACAGGCCCTCACTCACACAATACCCTGCAACACGTCACAACCACACCATCTCCAATCTCTTGGCAGGGACACATAGGGGACACTACCCAGGGACACATCACACATACATCACAAGGTAACACCAACAGGCAAAAAAGTACACACAAATACACAGCCATACTACTTACTGATCGACCATCGTACCTAACATACCATGCACAAAACGCGCACACAGTCAAAGCACACAAAGCCACATAACACACCAACAAATACATCTCAACACAAACACTCAACACCAACACTACAAATAATCTTTAACACACAATTGCCCAACACACAACACACACCCTACCACTTATAGACAAAAACACTGCACAAAACCTCACATACTGGCTAAGCTACACAGGTAGCCCAAGCAGCACACAAACACAATTGTCAGCCAGGAACAACTCCATACTTAGCAAAGAAATACATGACAAAGACTTAAGCAGTAAACCAACAACAGGTTGGCTTAAATTATTATTATAATTCAAAATATTGGAAAAACAAAGGCCAGTCATTAAATATAAATATCAGTCTTAATGCACACAGTGCATATATGTGTGCCCCGAACGTGACTTCTGACTGCCATGTAACCTCCACAGGTAGGGTCATTTATGGGGCAAGCAGGCACCTCAGGGGTTATCTGGGGGGAGGCCAGCAGAGGGTGGGTGGGTTTAGGGGGCCTTTGGGATCTGGTTTGGAAGGGGGTCTTGGATTTATCTTAGGATAAGGGGAGGATTGGTTTTTTTTAGAGGGGGTCGACGTCTTGGCAGGGGGAGGAGCATGGCTACTTGCAGGGGAGGTCTTGGAGGTGGTAGGACTGGACTTGGGGAGTGACAGAACACCTAGGGGTATAACACGGTGGGAGAGGTTTAGGGAAAAGGGCTAACTGTGAAAGGAAAGCTTTTTTACACACACGGGGATGGTCATAGCAGAAGGGTTTGGGTGTGGAGGGGGAGGGAGTAGTTGTCTGAGGTGTTGGTGTGGATGTCTTGGGTGCATGTTTGTGCGAAGTATGTTTGTGGGTGTTTGTGGGTGAGTGAGTGTGGGTGGTTGTGTCTTAAGAGGAAGGGGTGGAGGTGCTGTGGATGCTGTGGTGGGTGGGTGACTGTTGGGGAGGTGACTGCAGGAATGGTGGATGGGCTGCATGTAGGTGTGTCAGTGGTTGTGGTGTGTGTGGTGACTGGGGTGGATGTCTGAGGGTCTGCTGTGGTGCTGTCTGTGGGTAGGACTGGTGTAGTGGCTGGATCTGTGAATGTTGGTGTAGTGTCTGCAGGTGTGTCAGGTGTCCCATCAGTGATGCTGAGGGTTGTGGGGGTGTCAGGGCAGGTTGTCAATGTTGCTGTGTGTGCATGTGAATGTTGCTTGTGTGCATGCTGGTGGTGTGTCTTGTGGTGCTTGTGTTTGTATGAGCTACCCTTGGATGTTGAGGAGGATGCTTGCCTGTTTGTCTGTGTGCTTAGGCTGGGGGGGAAGAGGGGTTTGGGATTGGGAAGAGGAAGGTGGAGGGGGGACGGGAGAGAAAGGGTAACTGGATGCCGACAGTGTGGAGGCCAGAGCCTGAAAGAATCTCTGTAGGCAAGCCAGTGCACCGTGAATGCCCTCCAGGAACACATTACTCTGTTGGATCCGAGTTGCATGTCCCTGGATGGCATTCTCAATGGTTGACTGACACACAGAGATGGACCCCAGGAGGTCAATAACCTCCTCACTGAGGGCAGCAGGACTGGCAGTGGCAGCGGTGCCTACATCAAAGGAGATGCCTACCCTCTTGGGTGAGCAGGCACAGCCAACTGGGTGGGGAACTTCAGGAAGGGTGGTGATAGTAAGGGGGATAGAGGACTGTGATTGTGCTGAGGTGGTTCCAGATGTTTCCGCCACTGCCAGGTAGTGTCAACTGGAGGAGGATTCTGAAGATAAAGGCCTGGATTCTGTCCCCCCCGTAGCACTCCCCTCACCCTCCAGGCCACTGTGTTGGTGGTATCATGACTTTGGACCCCATGGCCAGCAGCTGCCCCACTCGGCTGTGCCCCATCTCCTTCCACTGCCGATGCTGATGCAGAGAAACAGAGAGAGAGGTAGGGTCATCACATTCTTAACATACCACTTACATCACACCATACACTACAGTAACATCACATATATGTGTAAAACAACCCCCAGATAGAAACCATTTTGAGCCAATATCATGCTCCAACAACAACATACATTCCACACCCATACAAATTACAACAATGCCACACCCAAAATAAGCCTACTATCTGACCACTACATCACCATCTTATCAATACAGCTAAAACAAAAACTATTCCTGCCAAAGATGATTTGTAAACATAAAAAGTGTGTCTCTATACAGATCATCACAGTGAAACAACAATCCATCAATCGAAATCAGTGTTAACCTTGCTTTCAAATTCATATCTACTCCAAATCTACAGTTGCTCGGTCCATTGCCAGAAGTCATGTTCTATGAAAGTTACCTCATCACATTCCAATTACAACATAGCATGTTGCTTAGCTATCACAGATCTAAAATGTAACAGTGTCTATAACATTCACAATAGAAAAAACTCAGATGCATCTACTCCATTTGGCATATCCAATTTTGAAGTATAATAGACTCCTAATCCATTTCAGCAACACATGTATTAACTGTGTTTTTGCAAAGGATTACACAGACATTCCAGACCTGCTCACATAGAAAACAATACAGCAATAGGGGTCTACTTAGCACACAGGATACACCCACTGTCAACACTAGGGAGCATACCAATACTTTCAATACAATGGACACCTGTTGTGTGCATAAAGGCCACATACAATTCCACTAACCATGCTGAGTAGCAACCTCAATATAACAAGATCAGATGGCCAACATCACTTTCAACACTTGAGACATGAGTCACCTTACATCTTTGGAGGACAGTTACACTGACATAAACCACTTCTAAAGTAACCATTATTGACACATACACCTAGAGTCCAGCAATTTGACTGCCACCATATACCATTCCACCAACATGTCACTGTCAACTACAACACCTGCAACACTATGAAGTCATGGTTAAATGAGCTTATCCATATTAAAATACTTCAAAATTTAATCAGAATAGCAAAAATAAGCATGTCAAACCTTAACTTTAAATCTTAAAAATTGCAGGAAGTACCAATGTACACATGGTGTTGGCAAAAACAGTGAATGTTGTACCTATATAGATGTCCTGCCCTACGTAGCATGGGCAAAATAAACTGGCCAAATGAATAGCAGGCTAGCCACTTACCTTCTCAATAACATGTACATGGTACAGATAGTCTGAACTCACATGTCTATGATATGTCTTGCACTAGGAATGTATTATTACCACCATGCTTTTCATTATGTAGGATGTCCACCCTGATCAAACATCACATTTGCCAATGTACAGTCCACACTTAACAATCAGGGCACCTCCTCACACCTCTGAGTAAGTGTAGCAAGTATGCCATGTGACATTTCTGAATGAGCTAACACCCTCACATGAAGTTTACATCTATTTCACAACTCAGGATTATTTGGCCTGTTTCTCACATGTGAGACCCCATGTTGCACATAGAGCTAGATCCAGTGGAAACGAAATGGACTGAAATCAAAGAGCTGGACAACTTATCAACAGGATATCTGGACTAGTCAGTACTTACCCCCTTGTGGCTGCTGTGCTGCCCTCAAACGCCCATCCAACTCAAGGTATGCCACCACCAAAATGTAGGCCACTAGAGGGGTCAAGGTCCGATAGGAGGCCACATGATTGTCCATAACATGGAGTGTGTACAAAAACATTTCTCACACCATCATTGTTTTCCATGCTGCAATCTATGCTGTGTATGAAGGAAGTTAGATTACATACTATCTACCATGTGACACTACTGTATGTCTGCCTATGCACATGCACACATTTCCATACACCCAGACAAGAGTAGCAAATCCTTCACTATTTCACATTCCATGTACACTATCATACAATCCACCTTTCACACATTGATATACCATGGGACTCTCCTGCTCCTCTGATGCACCATATAGCTGTTCACACAGGGGTAGGACCTCCTCCACAAACTTGTCCAGCTCTTCTGGGGTAAAGGCTGGGGCCCTCTCACATGCAGGATGTGGCATAATAGCTCCCAAAGGAAGTACACAGCAACTCAGGTAGAGGCAGACGCGTTCACCAGGAAGACTATGGGTTTGTTTATCCTCTTGCGAATAACACAGCTGACGTATATGCCGGAGTGGCGGCCATAAATCATTACAACAGTGGGTCATAGAAGCTTTCTGCCCACAATGAGCCATCTAGTAATAGAGGTAATCCAATATTTGAAGTATTAGTGTGGACAATATGGCGAACGACAAGCAGGCTCTTTCCTTGCCCTTGGAAGACCGTCTATTCCCTATTACAATGTTTATCTAGAGATTTCTACAGATATTTTCATCTAACGTGGCATAGATAAAAAAATCAGCACTTCATTCAACATATATGTCCTCCTCATGGCACTTGTACCCACTTTTGAACACAAGTTTGAGAACGGCCCTGATGAAGGTGGCTTCCCTATGAGAGACTCCCCGAAACGCACGTAGGACCTTGGTTCCTACTATGTTCTTGGAGTACTATATAAGAATATTGTAATATAAGATTTTACAGTTCTTTGTATATGTGTATATATATTGATAATATATCACACTATTACACTATATATATAATATTTGAATGTACTTTTGTATATTGTTGTATATATTATTGCTGAGTGAATGTGGTATGATTGAGTTAAGGTATTGTCTGTTTTATAATGTATTTGATATCATGTAATAAAATACTGACACAATTATTCTATGTTTCTATGAAATGAAATTTGTTAAAGTTAACGCCATGATTTTGATGTAGCCCTGGATTGGACATATAGCCACTAAACAATTGTTAAGATACATTATAAGATGAATATTGTTAGATCGTGATCCTTTGGTGTGTATCGATGTATAAAGAGTAATTCTAGAGTAGCGCTTTACTCTTTTTGCAGCTTTAGCTTGCTGGCAGCAGTGTCAGGAGTCAAATGAGAAATACTGCAGAAGATGGCAGTCGTGTCTGCCACGTACAGGATAGTCACTGCCGGCAGACATCGCCATTTGGCCAAGTCCTCCAAAGGCAGCACTGTGGTCCAATGGCAATGTCCACTGTGGTTGTAACCGCCATGACGACATCCACTGGAGGAGTTAGGTCACTTCCTCATGTCCAGTACAGTTGGTCAGGCAGCTGCCATTTTGATGCAATTATATGTATGGAAAAGTATTGGAATCTGTGTCCTAAACAATTCCATATATTGTGCGAAATATCAGTAAGTGCTGCCTTCATGTATAGTAGTCTAATTGTGCATGTGAGTAGTAAAAGCTGTGTAATAGAGGGATTGGTGGTAATGGAAATGTACACCTATTATCAACATCCTATGTGCGTTGGTAATGTAGCATAGGTGCAACAAATATGTTTCACAAGTAAACTAAGTTGGACTATCAAACACTGACAGTCACAGATAAATATGCATGCATAGTACATTAGAGGATTCAAGGAATGTGAACCAAGGGGAGTGTCATAAGATGCATAGTAAAATGCTGTACTTTAGATGTCATATGCTGTAGCTGATAACAACAGCAAACTGATATGTGTACGGTGTAAAAGTAATCTACAATCTATTTATGTTTCCACATAGTTACCCGGGCATGAGGAGAGGAAGACAACCACCAGTGTACCGCCATCTAGTAGACCTGCACAGCATGGAGGATAGACACATAATACAGATCTATCGCCTAATAGGCAGTCAATCATGGATCTTTGTGATCAGTTGTAGCCAGATCTAATGCCTGCCGTTCGCAATACCAATAGCATACCTTCCATCGTTGAAGTCATGTCAGTGCTACACTTCCTGGCAACTGGATCCTTTCAGAATACAGTGGCCCAATTGTAGAGATGTCTCAACCCATGTTCAGTTTAGTTTTGAAGGATTTACTGTGTGCACTGTTGAATCACCGGGACAGCTACAACATGTTTCCCCAACATGCTGATTTGACCTATATGAAGGCAGAGTTTTATGCTATGGGACACATTCCACATGTGGTTGGAGCCTTAGATGGCACCCCCGTTGGCCTGGATCCCCCCAGTGCCAAAGAACAGGTATACAGGAACCGGAAACACTACCACTCCATCAACATTCAAGTGATGTGTTTGGCAGTCCAGTACATTTCACAAGTCTGTGTAAAGTATCCAGGATCAATCCATGACTCCTTCATCATGCTCAACAGCATTATCACACTGTTGATGATATGAGGCTCCAGAGAGAGGGCCTGGCCGGTTGATAAATCTTAATTGATGTGTGTGTGCTAAGTTTATATCTTGCTATCACAAATGTTCATGTCCTAGATTCATGTTTATGTTGTTATACCTATTCCTTACAGGGGACTCAGACTATCCAAACCATCCTTGATTGTTGATATCAGTGAGGTACCCAACCATGCCAGGGGAAGTCCATTACAATGAGACCCACGGAAGGACAAGGCATGTTGTTGAGTGGACGTTTGGGCTCGTTAAGGCAAGATTTTAATGCCTGGACATATCTGGAGGAGCCCTCCTCTTCTCACCCAACAAGATATGTCAAATAATTGTTGCCTGCTGCATGCTCCACAACCTTGCCCTGAGACTTCCGATACCATTCATACCAGATGAGGGGAAGGCAGCAAAATTTCTGGGTAGAAATGCAGATTTACAAAGTGATGATGAGCCAGATGAAGATGAAGCTGGAGACTTCAGGGCAGATCTCATCAATTAGTACTTCAACTGACTCAAGGTATGTAATACAATTGGAGGGGCACCAACAAATGTTGAGGAAAAGTTAAATCATCCAATCAGGTTGTTCCAATGCATCCTTTATTTTCTTCCATACAGTGGAAAACAGCAACGCGTTTTGTTCACCATATGTGAAGTTCCTCAGGAAATTGATGTTCCATGATAGAGAGGAACTTTGCATTCTTCAACTATATCAACTTTGCAAATTTAACTGAATGTATTCAGTTGCAGTGTCCTTTTATGTCACGTGTAGTAACTCTAATTTGGGTCAGTTTCAATCTTAATCACCCTGATAAGCCGCCCTCATAAATGTGTTCTGGTTGCTCAGCAAGAAGCCATGGTAAATTACCATTGACTCAAGGTATGTGATGTCTTCTTAATGCTGAGATTTCATTTTATAACTTAGAATTGATGGCTCACATGTCTCCTCCTATTTACCATCATCTATGAGGTTTTAGGTAGCTTCAATACCAATGAGTCAATTGTGCATGCAGTTTGTAATTTGGTATTTTGTACAGAACAGAGTGGCATACAGTGTCCTCATTTGATACTGCACATGCAAAGTCACACTTGTGAAAATGACTTAACAAAATTGATGTATGTTTACAGCTATGTCCTATCCATCATCTCTGCCAACCACAGATTTGCTGAGTTTCTGTTTGGTTCTTCATTAATGGCAAGTTACAGACAGTGTCAGAGGCAGATGGGATTTGCAGGCAGACATGAGAAGTGGACATGGATGAAACTAGGTACTGATTGGCATGAGTATGTGGAATGTAACTAATATGGTCAGACTGTCAGGACAGTGGGGTGGAAATGTGTTTTCCCATCAAGAAGACCAGTTTGTTACTAGAGGTGGTCAAATGGTGTCATGTGTGTGTCCATATGTGTGTGACATGTGAAAATGTTGAACCAGAGTCTCTATCATCATAATGGTTTCTGTTGTATGTGATCTACCTGTAACATAGCTGTCAGTGTGTTCCTACTTTGCAGACCAATGTACATGTCTCTGTGGACTGACATAGGTGAGTGGCAAGCCTACAGGTACGTGACCAACGTAAGTGAAAGGTCCCTGGACTGGGGACATCAGTACTGTCTGTCTGTATCATGGGGTATTATTATTAGGAAGCCAAAGTATGATAAGGCTTTATATGGTGTTACAAAGGACCAACTGTATGCCTTCTGGCTTGTAGGAAGACTAACATGTCCCTAACCTTTCTATCCTATGGGTTAGTAATGTATGACACCCAAACTGACAATCAGAAGTCACTAGCAATACTATTCTATCTGCTGTTTGCAAATCTATAAATACATGTGTGGAGATGTGGAATACAGCTGTATTTGTTTCAGTCTGTTTCAATCCCAATGTAATGAGTCTCCTGTTGATAGAGTACACGTGTGATGTCCAAAACAAAGGTTGTACAATACAGAGAGATATAGTGATACTAGAGTTGGCATACATGACAGATGTACATGGTTGATAAATTACACTTGCGCAGGACTTGAGTTAAAGTGTTATTTATTGGGGAGTGCAAAACAATATGTGTGATTAGTAACCAAAAATAAAACACAAAGTAAACAGTGAGGGGTTCAGTCATGGTGGCTGACATCAACAGGGTAGCTGCTACACCATTAGGAAACACAGGGCCTGATTCTAACTTTGGAGGATGGTGTTAAACCGTCCCAAAAGTGGCGGATATACCACCTACCGTATTACGAGTTCCATAGGATATAATGGACTCGTAATACGGTAGGTGGTATATCCGCCACTTTTGGGACGGTTTAACACCGTCCTCCAAAGTTAGAATCAGGCCCACAGTGTCCTTGCACCACAGGAAAATGGAGTTAGGTTTTTGAACAGTCAACAGGGTATATCTGTGGCACACAAGGGGAGGTTTACTTTCTGGCAGTGGGTTTGGTCTTGGCATCTGCTCCTCCTGGATGGCTGGGTGGATGTCCTCGTTTGCGAGGGGAGTTCCTCTGCTACAGAGGGTGGGGTGTCTGAGGCATGGGCATCCCCTGGCAGGACCTCCGTTCCACTAGCAGCCGCAGACGTTGAAGGGCCTGAAGAGTCATTACTAGTGGAAGAGGCCCGATTTTTGTGCAGCAGACCTATTCAGGGTAGAATTAATGGCCCTCAGCACCCTAGCAATGGAAGCCAGGAAGGCCTTTTGTGCCTGCCACTGCTGTATAATTTCCTGGTGGTTGTCTATCTGCAGCAGTTGTATTTTTCCCACCATGGTGACTACCTGGCCCATCATGCCTTAGGAATTGTGGTAGGCTCCCAAGACTGTGACGGAGATGGTTTGCTGGTCAGTATTTTCTCTTGGAGCCCCCGTCCTCTGGCCCATACCACCCCTACCACACACCTACCCCCATGTGCCTGTGCCCCTAGCACAGTGTGTTCACTCCCAGTGGTGACAGCACCATCATTGTCAGGGATGACAAGGTGAGACTAGGGTACCTGTACTGGGGAGCACACAATGGATGAAGCAGTCCTTGGAACACAGATTTGGAGGTGAATGGTTGTCTGTGATGTTGATGCAACAGGGCTTGGAGGACTCGATGTGGGCAGGGTGAGGCTGACAGTTGTTGACTGACCAGGGGTCCCTGACGGGCCAGATTCATCCTCAGTGTCCACACATCCAAGGGTGCTGTTCATCACTGGGGCCTTCATCCAGAGGGGTAGTGGCAGTGTCTGGTTTCCTCTCCATGGTGCCAAGCCAATGGCATGGTTACCTGTGGGAGAAGTAGAATACAGAGTTGCTGTAAATGATACAACAAGTGATGTTTCATTTAGAGTATTAGTGATGTTGTGTGCCTTAACATGATCCCCAGAAATGAAAGCTGCTGCAAAATCTTACTTGGTAGAACATGAGACTCTGTAATTCCAATACCATACACCATGCTTAAATATGTTAAACTATGTTGATAATCATTAGACTGCTGATAACATCTTATATTGTCTGACTATTGACATGGGTCTTCACCTGTGTTGCCTAGTGAAGTGTCTGGCATGATACATGGCAGAAAAAAAGCTGGGCAGTGCTCAAAAGTGTCAGATTAGAGGCACAGTATGGGAGTAAGCAATATACATTAACCTCTATCTGAATGTAATGCATGTGTATCCACTTTGGCATCTAAATTTCAATGTTAGGAATCTTTTTTCTAATGGCAGTTTGATGGGGCACTCAGCTGTAGCTCTGTTTTGCTTACAATGACAGTGGGAGTGGGCCTTTGCATTGCTGTCATTGCTATAAACTGTTTCACAGTTGAACATTCATGATGGGTTAGATTGGTAATTAGTTCCACATGCATGACATCTCGCTTTTGGTGCATTGTTCAGGTTTTCATGATGGTGGGATATTGCCTTCTGGGAGTTACAGTGCTATCAGTTCCCAGTACTTCACATGCCATTCCCAAGGCCTATAGTGCCAGATGAGTTTAGTGGACATGTGTCATGGCAGAGACATTTGGACAGAGGGGTGGAGAATGGGGGGTGGTTTGTTAGTTGAAGTGGGGCAAGGTGGGGAGGGAGCATGCAGAAATAAAACAATTGGATGACATGAATGTTGTGGGGATTTACCAGACTCCACTCCACCAGGTATTCCTGTCAGGTCCTCAGGATGCAGTATTTCAAAGACCTTCTATTACCAAGATGTGAAAGTAGGGGGAGGAGGTGGGGGCCCACCGCCAGTCTTTAGTACCGCCAGCTGGTGCCTAGATACCATGGAATTCACCTTCCCCTGGAGGCCGTTCCACCTCTTCCTGATGTCCTCCCTTGTGCGTGGATAGGTGCATACAGCATTGACCCTGTTGACTATTCTTTGCCACAACTCAATTTTCCTGGCTATTGAAGTTTGCTGGACCGGTGCTCCGAACAGGTGTGGTTCTACTCTGACAATTTCATCACCATGACCCTCAACTCATCATCAGTGAAACATGGGTGTTTTTGTGGGGCTATGGTAGTGGTGGTAAAGACATTGAGTTAGTGTTAAAGAAAAAGGCTGAAAAAAACAAAGTGAGTAGGTGCTGTGATGTGAGTGGGCGGGTGACGGTTACTGTGTGTAAAAGTAAATTGTGTGTACTGCAGGTGTGTGATGTATGCGTGGTGAAATGTGTATAGGTGCTAGAAGTTGTCTTAGGAAATCTGCATTGGCTATTGCTCCTCTGTGGCTGTGTGTGGTGTTTTGTTTGCAAAGGATTGTGAGTTGTGCAGGGGTGTGTTATATAGTGGCATATGTAAGTGTGTCAAGTGTGTGGATGTGTGTCAGATGTGGGATTTTTAAACTATCCAATGTGGTGTTGTGTTCAATGTGATGTAAGTTGAGACCACCACGGTTCGGACCGCCAAATGTTTTCTACCATAGAAGAACCACTGGCGTGATTTGTGGATTGTAATCTGATTGGAGGGTTTTTGTTGGGCTGGCGGTGTTGGTGGTGTAACCGCCTCTTTTCCGTCCTCCAGTGTCTTGCCGGTTACGAAAATGTGGCTGTTTTTTGGCAGACTTCACAGTGTAACTCCTAATACGGCTGTCAGATTACCGCCAACATGGTGGTCTTTTGGCAGCCGCCACCACAGCGGTCTTCCCAAAAGACCGCCAAACTCGTAATGACCTTCTAAGTCTTTACAACATGCCCAAGGGAAAACAACGTTGCTTGAGATGTGTTGCACCTTAAGTTGAACTTGGAACATATACACATCTATCCCTTGCAAACTGTGTGTTATTAGCCACAAACAAATCCTCACACAAACCAAAGGTCATTGATAGAACACAAAAAATGGATTAGTCCACTTGTACCTTTAGGCATACAACAGAGGAATACAGTTCCCATTCAATGCCCTCAGCAACAGAATCCAACACTACCCACTATGAAAGGGATGACCATTGGCCCTTGCATATGTGAAGGGCTGGATTCTGAGAAGGGTTAATGACTCCCTCATCATCTTCGCCAGAAAAAAAGGTGGCTCCTTCTTGAGCCACAGTACCACCATTCACAGAATAGTAGAAATAAAACGTGTCAAGTGTCTCCTTATAATGGATTGAATGAGAAGAAACAAAGTACAAAGGATAAAAAGATAAAAACCTTCCAGGAAATGCCATAGCTCTTGATTGGAGAGGAAGAGAAATACTGAAATAAAGAGCAATGCACTAAACGTCCGCTGTCATCAAGGAAGTGAACAGAGCTAGGTATAGTTTCTACAGGTAGAATCCAGCAGATGTCCCAACTAGAAGCAAAACAAACTAGTAGCAAAAGGTGTATAGAATGCAACACAACAACAGAGAAATAATAAATTGCGACACATCTTCATGTGACAATTGCCTCAGTTATATATGTTTCAAACAGGAAAACACTCTAATGCATTTTGGATTGGGAACCTCTGGACAGACCACTATCATGGAAAGGGCTTCTTGTAAGATTTCTCTGTCGCACTTATTCCAACTTTTGCTGTATATTTAGCAATTGTGCAGCCCAATTTTGATACCTTTCAGCTGTGCTTAATTCTGCAGTTCTGGTGCCACCTGCTTTACATTTCAAGCTTCAAGCAAACTGCAGAATAGCCCTCTAGGTAACAACCAGTGCAGAGATGCAGGGCAATCCAGGAGGCAATGATACCAAGCCACAGCCTCTAACAATATGCTGCTGAGCACCGCACTGTGAATGCGTAAAGTTTTCAGTATTCTCTTGATACTTTCCTCTGTGAACTGAGCTACACACTACATTGAATAACCTATTATTACACAGCCATAATAAGGCAATAGTGGACTACTTTTACTCTAATTAGCTGAGAAACATGCAGAAAGGCAGTCAAGGTTTGACAATAGGAGCAACAGATCATACAACTGTTGATATAGCATAGTGGATTAGATCCACCTAGGTTTCCTTGAAGTTCTCCTGCAGTTTGTCAAATACTTGGCTGCTACATAATGTTGCTAGCGGTGGTTGCACCACTAATAATTGTTTATTCAAAATAGTTTCCCGTGGTTATTGCTGACTTTGGTTCCTTCTTCAATATTGGTTAACTGAGGAAAAGGTGGAACTGCTCAGTGAAGTCCACCAGTACCACATTAAATGATTCCTGTGTGATAAAAAAAATAGTTGGCTGGTCTCCAACAATGTCATCACCCAGCAATGGTTATTTCATCAGGCTTGCAGCCCAAGACACGCGATTGAAAAATGTTTTTATGAGGCGAGGCCTCTCAAATTGCTGGAGTTGTCTAACTTGAGTATGAAATAGTTGTCTGACAAATTTCCAAATTACTTAGTACTAGCTGTTAGAAATTGGGTCTCTGGTTAGGAGTAAGTTTGCACACTGTCCAAGCAGGGACCCTCACTCTAGTCAGGGTAAGGGAGATACACAGCTCTGATAACCCCTGCTCACCCCCTTTGTAGCTTGGCACAAACAGTCAGGCCTATCTCAGAGGCAATGTGTAAAGTATTTTTATAAATACACACATTAACACAGTGAAAACACCACAGAACCACTCAACACCAGTTTAGACAAATAGCCAATATTTATCTGAGTAAAACAAGACCAAAATGACAAAAATCCAGCATATACAAGCAAAGGTATGAATTTTCAAACATTAAAATTCAATATAGCGCTTAGAAACAAAAATG
The DNA here is from genome assembly GCF_031143425.1 of Pleurodeles waltl. Lineage (NCBI taxonomy): Eukaryota > Metazoa > Chordata > Amphibia > Caudata > Salamandridae > Pleurodeles > Pleurodeles waltl. Next base: position 527,082,512 of record NC_090442.1, read on the forward strand.
CTTCAATTTGGTGTTATCACAGCATTGTGACGGAGTCGTTCCCAACAATCCGATGCCAATGGTGCCGGTCACGGGGTTGCATGGACCCTCATGTACAGTACCTTTTCAAAGTAAGGAAACAAGCCGGTGCAAGGAGTAGGGGAAGCAAGGCATCTCTGGATCCGGTGCAGCCTTGGTTCCAGTGCTGCAGAGCTGTGGAGAGAAGTCATCACTGCCAGCAGCGTCGGGTCCTTTCTGCAGAGCAGGGGAGATGAGGCATCGTTGGTGCGAAGCATTGGGTCCTTATGCTCGGGCGGGGTCAATGTCCGGCAGGTCAAGACACAATCAGGCGACCTCACAGGGTCACTCAACAGAGCTGCATGTCAGTAACACAGCACTCAGGACTCACAAAGTTGTGGGGCATCAGCGGGGCTGCAGCAGCATTGGGCCTGTGATGACAGTTGGGGACCATGACTTCAGGTGCAGGCAGCGGCGCGGATTCAGGCGTCAGTCCTGGTGTCATCCGGAGTTGGTGCACCTAGTTTTTCTTGTTTATAGGCCAGTTTTCACTCCCAATGGCCCAGAAACTGGAATAGGCACCACCTAGTAACTCTAGTGAGTAAGGGTCTACAGCGAGAGAACCCAGAGGCTGGTAGGTGAAGTCTTTGCTGTCACTGAGACTGCTTAACAAGTGGCAAGCCCAGTCCAAGCTCTTGGAGAAACTTCACAAGCAGGATACACAGCAAAGTCCAGTCTTTGTCCTCTTTAAGGCAGAAGCAGCAACTGCAGGGATTCTAAAGGATGTAGGCACTTTAGGCAGGTCACCTAACCTTCAGAAATATGTGAACACCATTATCCTTGTGAGTCTAATTTAGGTTATCACCTGGTACAGATTAGAAAGCCAGTTCTTGTGGACAGACCATTTTGTTTCCTGTTCAAAGTTCCACAATGGTTCTGAAGAGCAGTGGCCATGGCAGAGTAATTATGGCATGGAAAACTATATGTTTGATGGAATGCTACTGTCAAAAACTCCTACCCTTGGATATCAGCATGCAACAAATTCTGTTTTACTATGAAAGGATGTACTTCCTTCACATGCAGATTGCCTCATAGCTTGTAAAATACCCATGGATCCTTGCCTAGAAAAAAATCAAACATGGTGGGATATAGTTCCCTAGATTTGACTTTCTTTCATGTCCCCATTTACTAATCTGAACACCCTGGAGAAAAATGGTTCTTCACGCTTGTTAGCAACGGTCACTAAGGTATTGCCTAAGATAAGCATTCAGTCTGAATTAAGCAGGCAGGGAAGGTAGCTGCTAGTTAGTACAGTAAATATAACACTTATTCAGTTAAGTCTATCTTGCCCATACAGATTGTCAACTTGATGAATCTTCCTTGGAGAGGCCAAATTGTTATTTTGCACCGTATTTGTTTTTTTAAGTTTCCTGTTCCCAATAGAAGTCTGAATTCACTTTATTCCAGACTAGGCTGAAAAATACATTGATTTACTATCTTTCCTGTCTCTTATTTGAAATGAGCTATAACAAATGTGGGGCCAGATGTAGGAAGCATTTTGCATGGTGCAAACTGCAAAAATGCCGTTTGCGATGCTCATTCACAATTTGCGAGTCGGTACCTAGATTCATCACTCGCCATGACCTGCCAAGTCATTTTGGTCGCATCCCACTATTTCCACACACACCGACTTCTCCAAAAGATCTTCAAATGGATCCCAAATGACTGCAACAAAACCATAACCCACACCCTGGACACCAGCAGACTTAACTATTGCAATACCCTCTATGCTGGCACCACCCAGAAGAGAAGAGAACGTGAAGAAACTACAGCACATCCAAAACACCTTTGCCAGACTCATCCTGGACGTCCCCTGCCGTGAACACATCACATTACCAGACATCTGAGAGACCTCCACTGTCTTTCCGTCGAGAAAAGGCTCAACTTCAAACTTTTGTCCACACATACAAGGCTCTCCACAATCTAGTAATCACCGACCTCAACCACTGCATCACTTTCTACTCCCCGACAGACATATCCGCTCAATATGCACTATCCACCAGAACTAGCAGACAGAAGACCTCGGCCGGAGAAAGATCCTTTGCCTATCTCGCGGAAAATAGCTGGAATATCTTGCCTCTTCACCTCAGGCAGTCACCACCATTCCCTCAATTCAGAAAGGACCTTAAGACCTGGCTATTCGATTGAAGCACAGAAGACTGACCCCCTCAGTGCCCCGAGACCCTTAAGGGTGAGTATTTGCGTTCTATAAATTATGATTGGTTTATTGATTGATATGCCCCTGCACTCTATGCCAATCCACTATACGCCACTCTAATCTACTCTGCACCACAGCAAACTATGCCACTGAACTTTACACTACCTTACTCTTCGACATTACACTCGATGCCACTCTGTGCAACTGCACTCTCTCCTGCATCACTGTAGAGAAGTGTGGCACAATGGTTAGAGCGGCAGACCAGTGCAAAGATCTGGCCCGGGACCAGGGTTCAATTCCTGCCTCGGTGGTCTTGGGCTCAATTCCCTTGGACCAGATAATTCTCGCCTCAGTGCCTAATCTAATTAATGGGTCCCATTCTGCAACTCTGAACAATAGCTTGCTTAATCTCCACAACAGCCCTGACAGCGCTTGGATGCCTGGCTTCACCCTGGGGTTGCCCAGGTGTGGCCGCCTCACAGGGAAAAGTCAGGAGGGATTCCACAGTGGTATGCGTACAGCGCTTTGAGACCCTAACGGGTGAGTAGTGTGCTATACAAGTGCAAAGTTTACAGTTTTTACTCCACTCTATGCCACTTCACTCTACTATGAAGCAAACTACTCTACGCCACTACACTCTAAGCCACTCTACTCTATGCCACTGCACTTTACATCACTCTACTCTTAACCACTGCACTCTACACAACTGCACTCGATTTCACTCCACTCAACTCTGTCTGATTGCTCTCTATGCCACTCTACACCACTGCACTCTGACACTCTACTCTGCAACACTGCGCTCTTTGCCACTGGACTCTGTTCCACTCTACTTTGCACCACTCCACTCTATGCCACTCCACTCTATGCCACTCAACTCTATTCTGTTCCACTTCTCTCTGAATCACTCAACTCAATGCTGCTCCACTCAGCACCACTTTGTGTCTCTCTACTCTATGCCAATCCAATACAACTCTACTCTATGCCACTCTACTGTAGACCACTCTACGCTGCGCCACTCCACTCGGCACCACTTCACTCTACTATGCACCACTCCAATCGACGCCACTGCATTTTACAACAGTGCATTGTACAATGCTGAATTCAATGACACGACATTCAATGTCACTGCACTGTACACCACTACGCTCTGCAACACCTTAAGTTAATGTACTCTACACCAGTCTACTCTAATCAACTCCAATGTATGCCACTCCAGGCAACTCCACACTATAATACTCCAATTCTCTCGGCCACGCCACTCTGCAACACTCTACTCCACTTTTCTCCAATCCACTCTGTGGCACCCCATGCCACTCTCCTCTCTGCCACTAACATTTAGTCAGGCTGAACAGCAGCAATGCTTGTGAACAACATGGCTAAAACACATTGGCAAACCCAATAGCTCTTGCAAAGGCGAGACCTATTGGCTTTGCCAATGCTTGCTCATATAACATATGCATGTGAGCTACGTTTTAGCAGTCACCAGCAATATACAAATAAATGCCATGCTATAACGTTTGAGGTGTGATGGCTGCAGTTCTATCTTCTATCCTTGTAGTGCAGAAGTATTCCTATGGCATACGGAGGAGCCAACTTGTGTTATTGCTCCATTCCATAGTTGATACCTTAGCAATCTGGCTGTCTGACATTTTATTGTTACCGTACTGTTAGAAATTGAATTTCTGGTTGGCAGAGGTATGCACCCTGTCCAAGCAAGATCCACAATCCTAGTCAGGGTAAATCAGATACACACCATAAATTAGTATAGTATAGTATTTGTGCAACACTTCAAAGAGTAACACACTGAAAACACCACAAAAAGAGTCAACACCAAGGTAAAAAAAATAGAACTTAATTTTATGAACAAAACAAGACCAAAACAACAAACATCCCATATGGAGAATGGAGATATGAACTTTTAAAGACTAAAATGCAATAAAGTGCTTAAAAGAATGAAGGGCCTACCAGGGATACCTGGTCACGCGAGACCGGGTGAAATCTAAAAGTTCAGGCTAACAACAATGGAGCACATGTCTCATACAGTCCCAGGTAAATACTGCTGAATGTTTTACATTTCAGATTTGAGCCAAGAGTCCCGTTCACAGGGAAGTAGTTCACTGGGAGCAGGGAAAACATCTCTGGTGGTGGCCACGGGGACAAACAGTTAGCCAGGTGTCATAGATGCCAATACTTACTGTGCAAAGAGCCACACTTCTGGTGACTTGCATTGATTCCAGTGCGAGCGGACCCATTTGCGGTCTCAAAGAGCCCAAAAGTTTGATTTCAGGAGCAAAGAAACACTTCCAAGTGCCCAGGACTAGCAAGGCATCCCTTGGGGCTCAGGAGCTTTAGCAGGTGGGTTGAAAGTCTTTTGTGTCCCTAATACTTCAGAAACCAGGAGGCAAGCTAGCAAGCCCTTTGGTTCGGGATGGAGATTTGCAGATCCAGTCCTTCACACTCCCATACAAGAGGGCAGAGGATCAGCTCAGCAAAGCAGGAGTCCAGCAGAATAGCAGCTCAGCAGAGTGGCAGTCCTTGTAGAAGCGCAGCGGTCCTTCTTCCTTGCAGAATATCCACCAGTCCAGAAGTGTACGGAGTTTGTGGTGTCAGAGGTCTAGTACTTATACTGCGGGAGAGACTTCAAATGCTACCTTGTTTAGGAGGAAGAGCACAAGCACCTTAGCACTAGCTAGCAGTCGTACATTACACAAAGTCTTAAAGGCAGCAGAAACTAGGTCAGATAATAGAGGGGGGAGGAAAACAGTTGTGGGAAAGACCATTCTAAAGCTGTCGGGTCTAACATTTACCATAGTTCATTTTGAATATTTAATACCCTACAGTGTCTGCTGCCTGACTTGTCAAAATTGGCAAGCTGGCCTTGTAAGAAATTGGGTTGTTGGTTGGCTGGGGTGTGAGCCTTGCTCAAGCAACCACCACAATCCCTGTCAAGGTAAGGCACAAGCAAACCCTAAATTAACCTGTGGTCAACCCCTTGGTATTGGCACAAGGCAGGTAGGCTTAACTTTGAAGCCTTGCACAAATCTTTGACACATTGCCTCTAACAGTAAAACAGTAGAACTGTAGTTATGAATTTTGAAAGCATAAGGTGTAAAATAGTGTTTAAAAGCATAAAGCGCCAACCATGGTTATCCGGTCATGCTGGGCCAAAGGGCCAAAGTCACAAGTTCAGGGCACCCACGATGGAGTGAAGGTTGGCTACAGCCCCAGATTGGTCCAGCTGTAGGTTTACCATCTCATGTTTTGTACCAAAAGTTCAGTTTACATTGGAGAGGGCTGTGAGGAGCCAGGACAGCATCGTAGGAGGCTGATGGAGTGCCTCAAAGAGCAGGTCGGTTATTGCGGGCAGGCTGGAGCTTCACATTGGCAGTCCCCCATGAGCAGTCTATGCTGCAGTGCAAAGAGATGAGCTGGCAGAGCGTGAGGCTGATTTTCAATGTGAGCAGCACAGTTTCTGTGCGATCAGGCCTGTTCAAGGTTGTGAAGAGCCCAAAAGTTTGATTTCAGCATTCATGACCCACACAAAGGGTCCAGCACCCGAGAGGCACCACTTGGGGATCAGGATTTTACTGCAGCTAGTTCGAGGGACTGATGCAGGATGTTGGGAAGCCTTTTGTGTCCCTGAGGCTCATATCAGGAGGCCAGCAGACTAGTCCTTAGAGTCACTGTGGGGGGCTCCTGGGTTCAAGATGAAGTTGCAGGTCCAGTTCTCCTTAACAAGCCCAAGCAAGAGGGCAGCAGGCAGTAGGTCAGCAAAGCAGGGCAACAGTTCCTTTAGAGCAGCAGTCTACCAGAGTGGCAGTCCTTTCAGCAGCACAACAGTCCTTCTTTCTGGCAGAGTATCCATAGGTCTAGAAGTGTGCTTAAGAGTTAGTGTCTGAGGTCCCACTTTTATACCCCGGTGCCCTGGTTTTTTAAGGTGTGAGAAGTTTTTAGACAGTGACTTTAAAGTGCATGGAATTGTCTGCCTCCCCGGTCCTGCCTCCACGCTGAAGTGTCAATGCAGGGTCTTTAGGCCCTTTGTGTGACAGCATGGCACAGGCTATTCAGTTGTAAGGGGGCTGTACTCGGCTTGGCCCCCCAATCCTGCCAGCAGATGGCAGATTCAGGCACACCTAATCTCTCTATTCTGTGATTGCCTGGGAGAAATTCACAAAGTTTGTCACTTACATCCAGTTAGGTAACCAAGACCAGGTTTAGGCACAAAAGGGCTAAGGGCAGAAAAATTACAGCTTTCTCAAATGGCATTTTTAGCATTGTGATCAAAACATAACTTTATCATTAAATAGGGCTCTTCACCTTATAAGGACTTGTAAGTAAATTAAATATGCCAATCGGGTACAAACCAATGTTACCATGTTTACAGGATAGAGCACAGGCCCTATAGCACTGTTAGCAGTAGTGAAGTGCACAGAGTCCAAAAGCCAGGATAAACAAATTCAGCAAAAAGGTGGACGGTGAAGGCAAGAGGTTTGGGGTGACCTGCAGAGAGGGACAGGCCCAGCAAGCATTATGCTACCAGAGAAGCACTGCAAAGGCATTTCATTTTAAAACAGCACCTGTATCTTTAATGATTATTCAGCAGACCTCCAAGAAATGAGTTTGTATACAAAGCAACAATTAGAAATAAACATGTTCTAAGAAAATGCCAATTTTGGTGAGACACTTTAAGCAGGGAAGACTCCTCCCAGTTATCTTTTGCAGGACTAGGATTAATAACATATTTGACAAGCTCCATGCAGAATCTTAGCACAATGCATGAAACAAGTAACTGTTAAATGTTTGTAGGATCTGTTGGAGGTTCACTTAAGACCAGGAAATATCAACTACAGCCTACAAGTAAAAGCTAACCCAGTGTATCCTTTTTTATTCTTACTTACAGTAAATTCGTATCTTACTTCAATCAGTGTTTAAAAAACTACGATACTCTATTTTTGTCAAAAGCAGTGGAATAATTGATACCCAAGATGACTGAAGTAAGCCAAGGAGGAACAGTGTTTATTTATTTAGAGTTTTAAATCGTGTGAACAAGACCCAATTGGGTGACATAGTGCTTTACAGAAATAATGAAGGTAGTTAACAATACAAATGGTAAGATGTAAAACAAGGTATAGGACATGAAGATAGTTCCATAGCAAAAATTAAAGGAAAATAATGAATATAGGCAAACTCCTAGAGGGCATCTGGGGAATGCGTAGATGGTTAGGAAGCACGTGGCTCTCAGTGGTATGTGCATCTCTATAGAAAAGAATGTTAGGCAAGAGAAGCAGCATTAAGCATGAGAAGGGCTGTGGCCTGAGTTCGAGAGGAACTTCTTGGATAGTAGAAGTTTTACTTTGTTCCTGAAAGAGGATGTGGATGGGTTGCATCTATCCACCAGTATGCAACCCAACCAGCGCAACATACCTACTGCACAACAACTTGCCTGCTTCCTCTTCAACACAAGCTTGATTTGCAAAGGCACAACCAAGATCTGGGACCTCATCATCACCCTGACTGACCAAACTGGTCATTGACACCACCCACAATGCAGGACACACTCTAGACCCTATCTTCACCTCAAGCAACAGGGTCAAGTACAGCTGCATCACCAAACTCACCTGGACCTACCACTCCATCATACACTTCAACATCTCCAGCCCCACACCTCCACCACCAAGCCCTTAAGAGGCCCTCACTGCAAAGTATCAGACAGCCAATGAGCCAACCCCCTAAACACATCATGTGCTAACCCTGCATGAAACCTGGACCAAGCTGTCAAAAACTTCAACTCCTGGATCACTAACTGAGCCAACATCATTGCTCCGATCAAGACAACCATGCACAGGAGAGCTACTAAGCAGGCAAGATGGTACACCAAGGAACTGAGAACAGCAAAACACCACTGCAAGCAACTGGAAAGAAGATGGCACACAAGCAAGGATACCTTCAAGACCTCCCTCAGCCTCCACCACTAGTTACTTAGAGAGACAAAGAGGAAAACCCTAGCTGACCGTATCAAGTCCAGTCCCAACTGCAGCAAAAAACTGTTCAACATCTTCAGAGAGTTTGCCAACCCCACAGCCACAGAAAACAGCATCACCCCTCCCAAGAACTATGTGATAGACCTGCTGACTTTTTCCACAGCAATATCACAACCACGTATAAAAACTTTGAACCCCTACGTAAGCCCTCAGACTTCCCTCACCTTCACACACTCACCAAAATAAACATAGCTCACAGAATTACCTCATGGGATCAGCTCACCCCTTCCAAGAACACCATCACCATCATGAACTCTGTCCTTAAAGAGCCCTCACGGACCCCTGGCCACACTACCGATTCAACCTTGGAATTTGAAGGATTAGCAGCAAGCTCACCAACCTCTTCAACTCCTCACTTACCACAGCCACCTTTCCTGAAGATGGAAACATGCAGAAGCCAAATCACTCCTCAAGAAACCATCTGCTGACCTGGGCAAACTCCAAAACTAATGCTCCATCTCCCTTTCCCCTCGAAAGTCCTGGAAAACACCACCAAACAACCCCTCACAAACTACCTGGAGCAAAACCTTCTCCTAGACCTGTCCCCATCTGGATTCTGCACACACAGCAAAAGGCTGCCTTGATTGCAGCCACTAATTGCATCAGACCCCTCCTCCACCAGAGAGAAACAGCAGTCCTGATACTCCTCAACCTCTCAGCAGCCTTTGACACCATATCTTATCACACCCTGATCAGAAGATTGCATCACATTGGTGTCCAAGTTGATGGCCTCCTTCCTCGCCGGAACAACACAGAAGGTCCACCTACTTCCATTTACCTCCAAGGGTCCTCCTTCAGCCTCATCTTCTGCAACATCTATATCACCATCTTGGCCAACACAGTCAGATCCCACATACTAGTCATCATACCCTATGCAGACAACACCCAGCTCATCTTCTTGTTCTCTGAATTTCCCGCCAACACAAGAACCAACTTCCACAGGTGCAAGATGAGAGTCACCAACTGGACGAAGGACAACTGCCTAAAGCTCAACACGGACAAAACGTAAGTGCTAGTCTAGAGTAACAACACCACCACTTGGAATGACTTCTGTTAGCCTTTGGATCTAGGATCATCACCCAATGTGACTGACCACCCCAGAAACCTCAGCATAATCCTGGACAGCAAAGTGTCCATGAATTGCCAGATCAACACAGTCTCCTGTCCCTGCTTTCGCACACTTCGCATACTATGAAAAGTCTACAAATGGCTCCTCCTGAACACATGACGTACCGTCACTCAGGCCTTAATCACCAGCCAATTAGACTATTGCAACACTGGGATCACCACACACCTTCTGCAGAGACTCCAGACTATACAGAACTCTGCTGTCAGACTCATCCCTGACCCCCTCAGATAGACCCACATCAACCCCACCTCAGAAAATGCCACTGGCTCCTCATACAGCAGAGATCCCAATACAAGCTGATAATCCATGCCTAAAAAGCACTGCACAACCAAGGACCAGCATACACACCAGCCATCACCTGAACTTCTACCACCCTAACAGACAACTATGCTCTGCCTGCCTCTCACTTGCCCGCAACCCTGACATCCATGAAAGCAACAGTGGAGGATGCTCCCTCCTCTATCTCACAGCGATATCCTGGAATGACTTCCCTCTGCAGCTACGGACCTCTAGCTCTCTACCGGAGAGCACACCAGACCTGGGTGTTTGACAAAGCCAACTGAACCATTATGACCCTTGAGTGCCTGGATACACTGTCAGGTGATTAGTTGCCCTGTATAAATCCAATTGACTGTTGGATTAATCGATGAAGCTAACATCTGTAATAAGTAGACATTATTACTGTGTTGCCCCACCCCATCGGCTCCACACAGGATAGAGGATTTAAGTGTTGGCTGCCAGACACCTTATTCCTCTTTATGTAGTACATTGTTATTATCTCTAAGTGGCATGGGGTAGAAAAAGCAGATCATATTAAGGTATTCAGTTAATTGATCCTCCACTTCTTTCTGAAGTCTCAAATCCTAAGCACAAATTTCAATATCTCTGCCCTATTATGTCAGGATCTGTTGTCTTTCATCAAATAATGTATTTGCCTAGCCTAGAGAGTTTTGGACCATTGCATGCCTGCTATTTAATCAACATTTCAAATTGTTCTCTAATATTGCCTCTTCTCCTGCAAGGTTAACGTATACATTGTGTTATCAAATTTACCTTCTGGCCCTGCGCTTTAAGTTTTAATTGGACCCATGGCAGCAAATATTGGATCTCACTCAGGTGAAGTTAATTCTGTTATACCTCTCTTTTTGTTTGATCTTGGTATCTTTTTGATAGAAAATAGCAGTTGCTATCTTGCTGGGTGCCTTTAACTTTGTATGATATTTCTCATTGATTACAGCTTGTTTTGTTCTACAATTTTGAGACACGTCTGTCTGCAGAATACCAGCCTGTAACTTCTGCTCAGGCAAACTGACTGTTATTGCCTGACATTTAAGTTGCTGCTCTCTGTTTATTATTGACTTTGCAACTGCCAATATATTCCTCTCTCTCAGCCGATAAACTCTTTGGGTCCATAGCTTTTACTCTCTGCAGTCCCTCTCATACACCTCAGGATCCTTTGATGGCCAGGTGGGTTTCTAACCTCTGGTGTGTCTTTACATTCCCAAAGCATATTAGCTGACATCCCTGCTGTTAACAGTCCGCTTCCTCTTTACCACATGTCATTTGTGGTAATGACTGCCCAGAATACATATTTATTTAAAACTCATAATGTTTCACCAAGCACATAAAATACATCCTTAACACCAAGCAGTGTTCCTGTGCTGATATTGATATTCACAACACTGTTCCTGGCGGTAAGAAAAAAACAAATACTTACTTCTTCCCTGGTGCTTCCTTATTGTCTCAGTGGGAAGTGTGGATCTTAGTGGAACTGGAGAGTAGATGGACAGTATCTTAATGTATAGAAGAATCCCATGTATTTGAACAAGCCCTACAGAATGACATCCACAAGAGCACTAAATGGTGGTTCCATTACAGCACTCCATATGAATTATCTAATAAAAATATACTGGTAGCTGCAAGGGCCAAGCAAGACAATCAATTCTAGGACAGTAGGAATCTATTTTCACTAATCTGGCATAAGAACCAACAAGGAAGCGAAAATTAGGTAAACAAGAAATGTGTAGCCCTGGGACTGTAATTGAGGTTGGTTATTTGTGCAAAGTTCAAAGTGACAAACAAGTAGAAAAACTCCCTCCATTAAGACACTAAACAAGAGGAGGTCCTGGTCAATAGTGAGTGTGAGGAGAATAAGAGGAATATGTCAAGATGAAAGCTGAGAGGGAGATCAAAGGGGGACTGTTCTCTCCTTGCATGGCAAGAGCTGGGAGAAGGTTCTAGGGGTGAGTGAGTAGAAGTGGGATAATGAGAAATGATTGACTGGTGATGATTTAAGAAGGGTACATGTAATCATTTCTTTATTGGTTTCCTGCCAAGTAAATGATCCTTCCATATTTATATAAAGTAGCTCTGATGCTGTGATCGCTTTTGTATTCAGACTATGTTGAACATGGGAATGTAGAGTTCCTATGAGTGGATGTTCTCCCCTGCTTATTGTACATGCTATCTCTTTGGTAATGAAAATCAAGAAAAGAGTTTAAATATATAAAAGAATCAAGGACTCTTTCAATTTTCAGAGGTGACACAGCCTAAGCACAGATAACATCCTTGAGGAGAGAAACCGAAAAGGGGGAAATAATGCATTTTCACATCCCTTAAAGGAAGGTTATACTTAATGATATGAAGGCCAGCCTAGTTGTGATAGAAGCTAAAACTGATAATCTCACAATAAAGGTAAATCAAATGAAAGAATGATTAGACAGGACAACCGCCAAGCTAGATATGGTGGAGAGAATTATCTCAGATGAATATGAAGGGGCATCAACACACATGGAAAACTGTTAAAAATAGGGAAGGTTCTAGTGCTTGCTTAAACCAAAGTAGGCCATTCAGCCTATTTGACTAAGTAGACATTTCAAGCTTTTTTATGTGAAAGGGTGCACTGACCACCACTACAAACACTGCTGCCTGGCTAAAACCCAAGCCACACGTGGACCAGTGACCTAATCAATGCATGATATATTCTTATGTATTGTGGGTTGTATTTACTTCCCTTGTTTGAGACCTGTCATCCTTGTATGATGTTCCCCCAAACGTTTTGCCTTCACCCCTATTTTCTGAATTCTTCTTTGTTGGCATTAGGACCCTGTGCCCTTTACCACTACCAATCAGTGCTAAAGTGCTTCTACTCTCTCCTTGAGACATGGTACAACTGACTTACATCGACTGACACACTTAATGTACTTCTAAGTCCCTACTATGTGTTATTGCATGTCCCCAAAGCCTATATATAGAATGCTACTAGTGGACATGCCGCACACATTGTGCCACTCGCCTAAGTAGCACTTTAAAACATGTCTCAGGCCTACTACTACAGCCTGTAGTGTAGTTTTAAAACTGCAATCTGTCCTGACAAAATAAACCTTGCTTTTTAATACATAGAAGTCACCCCTGGGGTAGGCCCTAAACAGCTCATAGAGCAGGGTGAATTATATCTAAAAAGTAGGACAGGTGATTTTAAGTTTTACATGTCTTGGCAGTGAAAAACTCCTAATTTTGTTTTTCACTACTGCAAGGTCTATCACTCACATTGGATAACATTGGGTAACTTTGTTAGATGTAATAAGTGCTAACTTATGATTGGGAACAGATAGGAATGTAAAGGCTAGACTCACATGAATTATAATTTTAAACCCCACTTCGTGGTAAAGTCTGATTCTAAGTCACAATCCTGAAAATCCCATTTTTAGAAAGTTGCATTTTTGTGTCCTAACCATTTGGTGCCTGCTGCCTGTTTCTTGGGTCACACAACTATGAAAAGCTTAGGAGTTGGTCTTTGTGTATTCCTCCTAGACAGTGAGACAAAGGGGGACTATTATTAGTGTTAGGGCAACTTATTAGTGTTGGCAGGAAGGGCCATCCTGCCAGAATGGGTGGGACGGAGCTGTTTTATGCCCCCCTCTTACATTGTAATGGACTGCTTTTAGCACACACACACAAATGGACCTGACACCAGTCTTTTGTCACCCCAGACTACCTGGAGTCTTGGCAGGGGAAGGGAAGAAATTTCCAGAACCAGATGTGGGGTAGCCATGTCCCCCACTTCAAAGGCTGCCACCCAGTGTAGATATTGGACCTCCTAAACCACTCCTTAGTACACACCTAGACCTGTGTACTACATACGGACAGCTTGTTCTTCAGAGGACTGCCCTGCTGCAGAAAACCGTCCTGCTGCCTGCCTTGTTCTGCAGACAACTGCCCTTCTTTTTGTGACTTGTCCTTGTCTCTGATAAGAAAGAACAGACCTACTTCTTTCATTCCAGACTAACCTGATTCACTCCAAGGGTCATTTGGCTGACCTTGTGTTTTCAGCTACAGGGACACAGCAAAGTCAAGTGGTCTCCCTGCAACTACCCAGCAGACCTGCTGCAACTGGACCTGCCTGCACCTGCAACTAGACCTGCCGGAGGCCTGCTGGCCTCTGTTACGGTGAGTCCCTGCTTCCCAAGAGGTGCCTCCTCAGGTCCTGAACTCTTGGCTGGCATCAGAATACTCCTATGTGAAAAAAAGGAGAATTCCTGAGGTTTTGGGCTTTCACACTCGTGAACAGGCCTGCTGATGTCAAGACTCTGCTGCCCATGATGACCGCCACAGTGAACCTCCGTGAACGCAATTCTTTGTGCTACATCGACTGCCAGTGACGGCCGGCAACACAAGATCTGTACTTCGTGCTTCTGCAGCGACAGCCCACAGTGACCACCAACAAGAAGCTCTAGCAGCAACCATCTGCAATGCCAAGCTGGATCTTTGTGCTACAGCAACAACTGCCTGTGATGCCAGGTCTGCTCTTTGCGCTATAGTGATGACCATCCGCAATCTCTTCCTGCTCCTTCAGGCCTCCTCCACCACCATGAGGAGTGAACTGGACTCTTTGCAGTGGAGTGGAGCTTTGTGCTTTTAGACTCTATATTTACTGTTGCCGTTATTTATTGATCTAAATTGGTTTGGGATTTTTCTTGTGTTGTGTTTTCACTTTGTTACTTTTTGTGTGATGCATACATACTTTACACATTGCCTATAAGTTAAGCCGACTGCTTTTGGGTCAAGCTACTAGAGGGTAAATCACAGATTAATTTAGTGACTTTTGTGGTTCAACCTGACAAGGATTGTGGTTGCTGCTTGAGAAGGGTTTTCACCCTCCTCAATCAAAAACCCAATTTCTTACACCTTACTTTTTTATAATAAATGAAGAGTGCACCAAGGAGGGAAAACATGAACTCGTTATGCTGAAATATGCAAGAGGTAAGCAATCCTAAGCAATCCTAGGAAGGCCAGGTGAGTTCTATTTTATCTAAAGGGAAATAGGATAGTCAGCGGCACTAAAATGGAAACAGAAGTTATGCACATAGTGGACGGTGTCCCTGCTTCTTTTCTTCCCATGCTGCTTAATCTGGATTGATTGTTGACTGGTTTTAGAAATCATATGCTAGCTAGTAAGGGGGGTCATACATTCTCTAAAGCACACCGTTTGACCAATCCTCATAACGTTTCCATTAGCAAACAGCTAAATTACATCAAGAAAGATGCAGCAGTGCTTCAAACCAGGAGTTAGTTTTCACAGCCGGAGCAGTGTATTTTGGCTTCCCACCTGTATGTTAAAAAAAGTATTACACATATGTAAATGGACATTATATACTCTGTGTTTCTTGACAGTATTAATGTAAAGTGAAGCATCAAAACTAATATTTGGAGATATATTTACTTTAGAAGCTGGAGTTTATATGTATATATGTGTTCTAATGGTTAACTTTAACATGAAAATTTGTAGTTCTCATTCACATTTACACTTGTGTTTTGATGTATTGCATTTATTGAAAGCACATTGCATATGTAATCATGAATTCATTTATTCACACTTTGCATTTATTGTGACATTATGCGTACCCCTATAATTGTGTATTAGAAGTTCACATTGACAATATTTTATTGAGTTAGCTCAACTAGGACTCTAGTTTTGCATGTGTTTTCCTTTTGCACATGTGCATTTGTAATTTCTTAGATAAAGGAGTATTATGTATTGGAGACAGAGAGGCCTGAGAAGAGAAATCTCGGCACGGACTGGACGATTTAATGAGCAGAGGAAGCCTCCTATTCATTGCCTGTATGGAATGAAGATGCTTAAGGTCAACCTGGTCATTCGAACTCTGTGGGGCAGAAGATTAGACTAATGTAGCAGATATGCCCTGTCAGAAAGAGAAATAATTGGGTTTCTGGTGACATGTTTTGAGATATCGATGCTCCTGAAATTTTCCACTTTAAGTTAGTGTTCACATTGTTAGAGTTACAGCAGATTCTATTAGACTTTGAGAGGTGCAGACCTTTTTGTGCTCTTTTGCCCTTTTAGAGTGCTGCTTCATGCTAACACTGATTCCCTTCTTTTTAAGGCTTCTACTAGAGTCTTTCTAAAGCTGACACCTACCGTGGTTCATTCCTAAATCCCTTCAGACCTTTTGGTCTGCATTTCCTATTCTAGTTAGAACAGTGAATTAGATGAACTCAGATTAGTTCATGTAAAGAAAGAGCAATACTAATTGGTGTAAGGAATGTAAATTCCTGTTTCTTATTATCTATATTGCTGTGACTGTTATTTCTGTATGCCTTATGCCATAGAGATTGAATTTATTTTGGTGTTTCCGCTTGCCGATTTTGATTCTGTATCTTTACAATTTGGCTCAGATATGTACCTATGTAACCGACTAAACTTTGGTTCATGGTTCTCATTGTGTGGCTAAATGGGCTTCACAATTGTTACATTTTAAATCGGCTGCTAACTCCTTTATCTCCCAGTTTACTACAGGATCTATCAAATAGAGACCACCGTCCACTTCTATGCACACTTTTGCACATCCATTGCTAGGGAAGTCACTGGGAAATTTTTTGACATTAATACTGAATCTGTCCTTAGAACAGAACGTAGGAATTGCTTGTTTTTTCTATAAGCAGAGTACGTATCATGAACGAGTCAGGGGTTCCAAAGTTGCTTTGGCAGTGACTAGAGTCCCTAGATAACAATAGCTAGAAATTGGAGGACTTTGTCACTCAAAAGCTATATAGGGATGAGTGAAATAATGAATAGATTGGGTGAACTCTGCAGCAAAGTGAAGTTCATGTGAAAAAATACCAGTCTAAAATGTGATGAGGTTGAAAGGCCCGGCATACCCTTGGTGTAACTCGTTAGCGCTACACCCCTACACACCTCCACTGTTAGTGTAAGATCCAAAAGAAATACACTGGTGTTTGACAATGCTTCCATTATCGAAACATAAGAAGCACTTGTGACCTATTATTGTGAGCATATTTCTGTATGGGCATATATATCGGTCTCTGAAGTTATCACATTAGCTTGGATTGATATCCAGTTCAAAACCCTTATTAGAGTAGCTTGCTCAGTGAGAAATAAAAGCTGCTATGAAGGGCTAGGCCATGGAGAAGGTGGTGCCTGACTCTGACAGTATAACCACAGAGCTCTCTGAAGAATTTGCAGAACCAACAGACCCCATTCATTGGTGGTGTGGTTTATGAGTAGGCAGTCACTCATGGGATCCCCCCCTTGAGGAGGTAGGAAATGGCCACTGTCACGAATGTTTTTACCATGTCAGTACAGCTGTGTGTTCACCTGTTTCGCAGGACAGCATCATTTGGTTTGGAATTTTGAAGTAGGTGGCTGCTAATTTCACTCTATGCAGATGACAAGATACTATGGCCTTCATTACAACCCTGGCAGTCGGTGATAAAGTGGCGATAATACTGCCAACAGGCCGGCGGTGAAAAATTTGGAATTATGACCACGGGAGAAACCGCTCAGACAGACAGCCACTTTAACACACTGACCGCCACGGCGGTATCAACAAGCACCTCAGTGGTAACAGCCAACAGCCAGGCGGAAGACAATGTACCGCCCACACTATTACGACAGGCCTATCCACCACCTTTTCCGGGGTGGTACCAATGACATCAAAAGCACTGCGGAAATTGAACACAGAAGTCAAAGGACTCACCTGTGGAGACTCAGGGAACAACCACAACGCCATGGAGCCCGAGTTGCACATATTTCCCATGCTCACCTACCTTTTCCTGCATTATGGGGGGGTAGGAAAAAGAGAGTGAGACACACATGCAATACGCAACACACCCAACACCACACACACAACCAGATGCAGTAACATTACATATCCACCTGTACCCCTAAGGAATAATGTAAGGACAAAATGATCTGAAGAAAGTGAGTGTAATACAATAAAATAAAATGAATAAGTGCATCAAAATACAAACATATATACATATTTGCAAATGTAGGGACACTGCCCAGTCTTCAATGTCCGTGGGCCACAGGGCCACATCACATAGGCCAAGGTCCCACCTCACTCCTGCAACAACACGGACAGAACACTGCAGGGGCATCAGGTCGAAAATACACAGACACCTCAGGGGGACGGGGAATGGGGGTGGCACCTTAGCCGGAAGTTGTACAATACCACTGGTCCTGGAGTGGGCTACAAAAAGGGGTGGGGGTGAGACAAGGGATACCCTTGGTCAATGGCGGCAACAACACCACCGTTGGTGTACACAGAACACACACAGGGAACAGCCCTACGCACTAGGCAATGCACTAACAGTCACAATGCTAGCAACCAGCCCATGGACAGGGATACCTAACACCAATTGCAGCATACTGAGACCCACAAACACCTGCCCAGTAGTGGATGCCTATTAGCTTGGTTAGAGGAGGTTGACATCAGAACCAGCCCAACATGGGCCCCACCCTGCAATGTTCGGCCTGGCCTAGAGGCATCCACAGGCCCACATCCCCCACCCGGATGCCACCCCACCACGCGCAGGTAGTATATTGGGGCACTGTACTCACCCCCTTGTGGCTGCTGTGATGCCCCAATCGCCCATCCAGCTCCGGAAAGGCCACTGCCAGTATCCAGGGGGGTCAGGGTTCAAAGGGCACCCCTTCCTCATTGGGAGGCCATTCCCAGCTTGGCCTCTGTCATCTTCCATGCAAAGCATCTAAAGTCCTACCACCGTTTGTGACAGTGGGTGCTCCGCGTGCCATAGACCCGCAGGGTCTGCACATCCCTGGGTATGGCACACCATATACCCTTTTTTTGATGGGCGCTGACCTGCAGAGAAATACACATAGGAAAAGGAATCAGTCAGACCGTCCTGCCTGTTACACTCATGGCCCACCATGGCTCTCACATCCCCTAACGCACAGACATTGCCCACCAAACATGCAGTACGCTGCCCAGGGCCCTTCCACCAACCCCCCCACACAAGGCCCTCACACACAGCATTCCATGCATTCATGCCCCATGCATCGTGCTCACCGTGTACTCACCTGTTGGTCTGGAGGCCCATGCAGCATGCGGTACTGGGGTAGGACCCCATCCACCAGTCTCTCCAACTTCACAGCGGTGAAGGCAGAGGCCCTTTCCCCAGTGACACAAGCCATGGTCGGTTCCAGACGCAGGTCACAGCAGCACTTGCAGTGTAGGTCCTCTCCTGTTGAAGGTCCGGTAGAAAGTGAGTGAACAGATAGAAAATGGCAGTCATGTCCACAGTGGGTTGTACGGTCACCGCTGGTGTACATCACCATTGGCCACTGTAACCCATAGGGCCCAATGGTATCCAATGGGGAGTTGCACTGCGGTTCTCGACCGCCTCCCACAACGGCACACAACGTCAGCGGACTTACCTAATTTCCACATGTCCCTCCATACAGGACAGGCGGATGCCATTTCAGGGGGGTGGCAGGCCATGGCACCTAACTATGTCACAGTAAACATAGGCACCATTTGGGCCTATCCAACAATATACTGTTGCATTCACAACATGCAATGCAGTGTAGTGTTTGGAAATATGGAATACTAACCAACTGCTCACCGTTGGCCCCCTAAATTGCAACCACTGTGGATGAATAGGAGATGGAGACATGCAGGGGGGTGTACAGCCCCCTGGTGAACTTGGCAACAATGGAGGACAGGCACATTATCCTCTCCTATAGACTGGACAGGGCCACAATCACAGAGCTGTGTGCCCAATTGGAACCTGACCTGATATCTGCTATCCGTCAGCTCATTGGGATCCCCCCTCTTGTGCAAGTGCTCTCAGTGCTCCATTTCCTGCCAAGTGGCTCCTTCCAAGTGACAGTGGGCTTGGCAGCAGGAATGTCTCAACCAATGTTCTCAATAGTGCTGACCAGAGTGTTGTCTGCCCTGATTAAACACATGTGCAGCTACATCGTTTTCCCCCAGGTGGAGGATTTGGCCACAGTGAAAGCTGATTTCTATGCAATGGGACATATCCCCAACATTATTGGGGCAATAGGTGGTACACATATTGCATTTGCCCCCCCCCCGGAGAAATGAACAGGTGTTCAGAAATTGAAAGAGCTTTCACTCCATGAATGTGCAAATAGTGCGCCTGGAGGACCAGTACATCTCCCATGTCAATGCAAAGTATCCTGGGTCTGTGCATGATGCCTTTATCCTGAGGAATAGCAGCATCCCATATGTGATGGCTCAACTCCAGAGGCACCGGGTGTGGCTAATAGGTGAGCCCTGGTTCCCACCCAGTAGGTATTGGTGTATGGGTATGGGGTTGTCCCTAAGGGTTAGGGTGTGTCTAACAGTTGTCCCTCGATATTTGCAGGTGACTCTGGTTACCGCAACCTCTCATGGCTACTGACCCCTGTGAGGAATCCCAGGACAAGGGCAGAAGGAACGTTACAATGAGGCACATGGGCGAACAAGAAGAATAATAGAAAGAACATTCAGCCTCCTGAAGGCCAGGTTTTGTTGCCTCCATCTAACAGGTGGATCCCTGTACTACTCACCCAAGAAGGTGTGCCAGATCATCGTGGCATGCTGTATGTTGCACAACCTTGCCTTATGTCGCCAGGTGCCATTTCTGCAGGAGGATGAGGCAGGAGATGGCCGTGTGGCAGCAGTGAACCCTGGGGACAGTGAAGATGAGGAGGCAGAGGATGAGGATGAGGTGAAGTGCAATTATATAACAATACTTCCAATGACACACAGGTAAGACACTGTCATTACACTTTACATAGACAGTCTGGTATTTGACATTGTCACTGGCTGGCTGATTTTCCCACTTCTATGGCCACTTATTGTACCCTTTGGCATATCTATTTTCAGATATTTGTGCCCCACTATCGCTCCTGGTGTGTTGACTGCAGCCAACTACAGGTCATTCCTATGTATACATTACTGTACAGTTGTATTGCAGTGTTTAAAGCATGTTAAACAAATACATAGTTCAATCTTTTGACAGACTTCATACTTGTATTTATTCAAATGGTGTTTTTTTAAGTGCTAATAAGTAGAGGGGTATGTGCAATGGGCTGGGGTGATGGTGGAGGAATGTCCAGGATAGAGTCCAGTCTGTTTGCATCACAGGTGCATTGTCGAAGAGGGCATAGGAAGTGGAGCAATGGCAGTTCAAGGTGGACACAGTGACAGAGTGGGACAGAAGGGTGACAATCAGGAGAGTCTTATTTCCTGGCAGGGGGTCTTGGCAATAGTCTAGGGCTTCTGCCTGGATCGCAGGGACAGTTTGCGGGGTGGTTCTCCTTCTGCAAGGGGTGGAGTGGTGGCGGCCTGTTGTTCGTGTGGCAGGGCTTCCTGTCCACTAGCGGCAGCGGAGGAGGAAGGCTGTTCATCGGTTTGGCTAGTGTCAGGGACCTGGTGGTGTGCCACTGCCTCCCTCCTGGTGTTGGCCATGTCTGGAGGAAACCCCAGCAATGGTGACCAGGGTGGTGTTGATGTCCTTCAAGTCCTCCCTGATCCCCAGGTGCTGTCCCTCCTGCAGCCACTGGGTCTCCTGCAACTTGTCCAATATCTGGCCCATCGTCTCCTGGGAATGGTGGTATGCTTCCAGGATGCTGGCGAGTGCCACCTGGGGAGTCGGTTCCCTGGGCCTGTCCTCCCCCTGTCACACAGCAGACCTCCTAGCTTCCCAGCTGTGCTGTGCCTCTGTCCCCTGAACCGTGTGCCCACTGCCACTGACCCCAGGTCCCTGATCATCCTGCATTTGTGGGGTGGCCTGGGGTCCCTATAGTGGTGGACACACTGCTGATTGACGTGTCCTGGGGACAGAGGTATGGGCCCGCTGGGTGGGTACTGTGCTGGTGTTTCCTGAGGGGGGAGGCTCTGTGGTGGTATGGGACTGTGCCAGGGTTACCGACTGTCCGGAGATCCCTGATGGGCCAGGTTGGTCTTTATGATCCAGGCATGCAGAGCTGCTGTCATCACTGTGGGCCTCCTCTGTGGGGGGACTGGATGTTGGTGGCACCTCCTCTCCAGTGATGTTGAGTGGGGGTCCTGGGGGGATGAAAATGCAGTGTTATTATTTCTGTGTGTGTCATCTTGTGCACGAGTGTGTGCCCTGTATGGTTGTTATTGCCCTGTCAGCTTTGCCTTGTATGAGTAATCATTTGGTGGGCTAGGTGATTCTCTCTAGTGTGCATGCTTTAGCAATGGGTGTCCATGCAGGTCTGTGATGGGGGTCCGTGCATTGGTGTAACATGCAGGGCTTGGTATTGGGAGGGGTAGGTTGTGATGGTGTGTGTGTGTGAGGTGGTGAAGTGATGGGAGTGAGGGTAAGGGTGGGGGTTTGTGATGGCACGCAGGTGGGAGGAGGTGACAGTAATAGAAATTTGACTAACCAGAGTCCAGTCCTCCTCCTACTACTGTCAGGTCCTCAGGATGCATGATTGCCAAGACTTGCTCCTCCCATGTTGTTAGTGGTGGGGAGGAGGTGGGGGGGGTCCACCGCCAGTCCGCTGTACAGTTTTTTGGTGTCTTGCTGCTGTGGAACGCACCTTCCCCCGTAGGCCGTTCCACCTGTTCCTGATGTCATCCCTTGTTCTGGAGTGTTGTCCCACGACGTTGACCCTGTCCACGATTCTCCGCCATAGCTCCATCTTCCTAGCAATGGATGTCTACTGCACTTGTGATCTGAATAGCTGTGGCTCTACCCGGATGATTTCCTCCACCATGACCCTTAGCTCCTCCTCTGAGAACCTGGGGTGTTGTAGTGGTGCCATGGGTGTAGTGTGAGTGGTGTGGGTGTGTGGGGTGCTGTGTTGTGGTGTGTGATGTAAGGTGTGTGGATGGGGTATAGGTGATGGTGGTGTGTGGCTGTGGTCTTGCTATCTCTCTTGTTGCAATTGTTTGTAGTCGTAAAGGGATGTGGGTAATGTGGGTGTGTTTTTTATAGTGGTGTGGGTATGTGGGTGTGGTGTGTGCATGTGTGTCAGGTGTGTGTTATTCAAATTGTCCAATGTAGTATTGTTTTGTTAGGTTGTGTGTATTTTGTGCGCGCCGGTATGTACTGCCAATGGTTTAGCGCCATTGAATGTCTGCCATGGTGATTCGTGGGTCATAATGATGTGGGCGTAGTTCTGTTGGCGTAACGGTGTGGGTTTTGCTACTGCCAGTTTATCACTGACCTTTGGGCTGGCGGACTTGTGTGTGTGGCTGTATAGTGACGGATTGCTATGTGTGGATCATAATAAAGGTAGCGGTAATCCACTGCGGTGGCAGTATGTTGGCAGCAGTCAGCATGGCGGCAAGCGGTACTTACCACCAATGTCATAATGAGCGCCAATGTATTAGTAATCTTGCTCAGCATCTCTCTTTAGCAGTTTTTTCAGTTCAATGGATTATAATCCTTTCTGGATCTAAAATAAATTTGTGGAAGTCTGAGTTTTCCATGATCAGATTCTACAGAATAACAGAGTAGAACATAACAGAAGTAGCAGGGTGAATTCCCATTGAGGCGGAGTGCATAGTCTGTCAGATTCAAGGTATTACGGTCAAAATGGAACTGGGAACTCTGGTCAAAAACAATCAGGGTGTAGTCATTAGCATAGCCGATAACCAGGTGGATTGCTTGACTTTGAAACCACTATCAGTGGTGAGCAGAAACTGTGTAATGCTTGGAAAGACTGTGTTTGATAAATAAGGATCACATGATTACTGGGTATGGCAGCGTACTAGACAGCAAATATTGAGGCCCCTTTCAATGACAATAGTTTCATTATACTATCTAGTGGAACACTATGTGCTCTGTTGGCTTTTCTAATCCCATGTGATAGCCAGTTGTACTAAATGAACAGTTAACACTAACTGCACATTAATCTACAAAAACTCACACTCAAGTCTTGGTAGATCAGTGTCACTTAGAGAAGGTTGGTTGGAATTGAGACGACTGAGTATCCATTCACTTCTCTAATACATATATAGAAAACAGCAAAAAAAATGTACTAGACAAAGTGTTTCAAACAATACAAGCACAATTGCAACAAATTACCATAGGTTATTATTTAACCAATGATCAATTCCGTCATGGAAAAAGGAGGCATTTCATCATGGAAGGAGATATATATATATATATATATATACATATATATATATATATATGTGTATATATATATATATATATATATATATATATATATATATATATATATATATATATATATATATAAATATATATAATCATTAGAGCTCCTTGCTAATGGGTGCAGTCCACCACACCTAAAGCCAGAAAGGATGGAGTCTGTTACGTCACTGACACCATGACAATGCTACTGAAAGCCTATTAAGGACATTTCTATCATCACTAGGCACAGACATGGTCCTCTGTACCCTTGTCAACATGAAGACATTTTTCCTTGTGGCAGACGGTGACTGTACCCAACATAGCAGACAGGATGCTGATACTTTTGCCCAAACCTGAAATTACCCTTCTGTGCAGATGTCCCTTGATATTACAAGCGCAATGGAAACCAGAATGAATATCGTTCCAGTGTTATGGGTTCCCCTTAGTATCTAGGCTGGGCACTCTTATTTTAGCTTTAATTTGTGCCCTTTCAAAACATACCTTTTTAAAAAAATGTGTTTTAATATTTTAGCACAGCTAGTTTACAGCTCATTGTTGTATTTTAATCAGCTGTCTTTTCTGAGAAGGCATAGTTGTTTGTGTTGCACATTTTATCAGCACTTTGCACGCATTTCTCTCTGTGCCCTGCTCAAGGCTGTCATGCTCGGTACATGATATTCTAACTAGTATTGCCACTCCAGGAGATATAGAGACAACCCTTGGTTTTAGACATATCAACACATCAGGCCTTTTACAAGAACGTTGTTCAATTTGTTATATAAATACCATGTAGGCCTAAAGAGGGTAGAGATCATTCCAATCATGGCCGTCATGTGATGTACAATATTTCAGTGATAGCTTCACTGATCCTGGCACTGATGCTTCAGCCAACCAGGAGGACTCCCAGCAGACAACAGGCAGACCCTTGCCCGTCTTTCAGGTGTGGGGTCAGGACTTTTCTAATAGACCGGGTAGGCAGAAGGGCTAACATCGCGATGCTCTCGGAGTTTAGAGATTAGGGTGTAGGTAGGAATCACTATGTTTTATAATCATACCAGGAAGGTGGGATTGCAACTGCTTCAATAAATATATTGAAACCCATTAAGCATCTCCTCATTTGCCTTGGCACATGTGAGACTTTGTAAAACTAAGAGAAAGGGGTACAATCTCTTCACTACAACTTCCCTGAGAAGTTAGAGTGTCATGTTTTAGGTTGCCACAAATCACCTTTTCTTTCTAGGTTTGGGTGAGGTGCTGCGAGCTAGCAAAAGAAGTCAGGCCAACAGCTTCCAGATGGGACACAGTCACCCACCATCGGTGGTGCTGCTGCCCTAAACTATGCAGTCTTATCCTTTGACATGGTGCAACCAAAGTGTGCTCAGAAACAAATTTAACGGATCTCCTGAATATCTCTCTCTTGCATGACAAATGTACCCTAATTACCTTTATACTGAGATGGTGGTGGTGTTAAGGAAAAATCCTCCTCAGGTAGCTAAATAGGTAGCACCTATCTTAGCCTGCAGATTGTTCAAGCTTTAGCCTTAAAAGAATTCCCCAATTTGGTGTTTATATTTCTGAATTTATCTTTTTAAAATATGGCAATGGGTTGCGATTCCAGTAAATATGAGAGTTTCTCACACACTTTTATTAGCTCATGGGCTCCCGGGTAAGGCTGGAGATGTTGTGTTTGTTGTAGAGGCACACAGAGTGTATAGAACAGAAATATTTTATTCATAGGTCACTTTTCAGGCAGCAAATGCATACACACACCACTTTCATATTTACACTATACCAAACCCACCTGCACAATACAGAGCTCTTATTAAGAACACCAGAACTGATGTCAAGGTACCCTTCCACACATTATTCAAAATGCCAGACTAGGTCCCCTAACTAACAATAGACCTACATGACCAGAATTGGCCACATACACACCTCAATGCACAAAATATGCTATTAGGGGGTCTACACACTTATATAACATTCTAGTGAATATATATAGACATGTAATCAAATTCGTAATGCAGAACTTAAATACTGCCCCAGCAAGGGCAGCTCCAGCAGAACCACAAATGTCTACACCTGGGATAAACCTGGCAACTGTGCATTCAATAATGGGTAAGGTTCCCTCCAAAAATGATGTTCTGGATAGCACAAAAAAACAAATGCGCTGGAAGCAGTATTTTACAATGTGCTTGCGGTTTGGAATGGTTCCCTCTATAGATGACTGTGCTAATTTACACTACCACTCATGGCACTTCATCACTTGTGATTCTACTGGAAGTGTTAAAAAAAAAATCAAACTGAACAGGGGGCCGCCCCTGCCCTGGAATTGGGGATGAAATTAATGGGCAATTTAGCCACAGTCTCAACAATCATACTTAGTAATGTTAAAGTGGAAGCAGTAGCATTGGCAGTATGCAAGTGACTCCTGGACATTCCTTAATAAAATAAGGAACAAGAGCTGGCATAGATTAAAGCTGGGACTTATACTAGTATAGGTCAGGATAGTATGGGATCCAGACCAACTAAACTGCAATTACAAGGTAAATCCGGTAAAGATAATAACAAGCAAGTACAAGAGGGTCCTAAAAACACTGGGATACACAGAAAAATAATAAAGACAAAGTAATGCAAAAAGGAGAATCTCTGCAGTCAGAGACTTCTGAAAAGCTCTGTAGCTTAAGAAATTGTGACACTATAAAAAGATTTTTAAGATATCAGTTTACTGATACATGCCCTTTTCGCTCCTTCCAGGACTCACCCAACAAACAAAGCGAGAGAGGAAAGCGGTCAGAGCACCGAAACAAATATGTGAAACCAAAAAAGGAGTCAGAATGCTCTTCAGAGATCACAATTAAAAGGGAAGAAAAACTTTCACAACAAAATCCCCAACTTAAAAAGAAAAAGGTTGCATCTATTTCAGCGAAATATACCACACATACTGAATACATTACTGAAGAACAGGATGCAGGCAGTGACTCTGCTAGACAGTGCAGCAGAGGTCACTGTAGTTCATCACAATCTTCGAGATCTTCTGGATGTGACAGCAATTAATGTCTGAGTTAAAACAGCGAACAGGTGTGTCTCCACACTCAACAGTGTTTATAAACTAAAAATTAAAATTGAAGGTGACATTGAGTGTGCCATTAAAGTAATCTTCTGGAGAAGATTAACACTAAGTTATGACATTCTATTGATGAAAAAGATTGGCCACCAGCATTTGTCCAGATGCTCCCACAAGGGGAAGGTGTAATCTTGCCTTCTTGCCTGGTCCTTGTTCCTGATGCAGTAAAATAAGCCTATGCCACAGATTGGGCTCTGGTACAGGCTCCAGTGCTGTACCACAACCATGTGGGTTGGGATAGGGATTCCCCTTACCATGTCATACCAGTAAAGTCCAATCCACAAGTACAACCTCAATATCCCCAAAACATGAGGCTAAAGCTCCAGTGAGGGATATTCTCTCACAACTTGAATACTAGTGGGTAATTATACCCTGTGTATCGCCTACGAATAACCCTTTGTTTCCCATAGCTAAGCCACAACATTCATATAGAATAATCTTAGATTACAGACACTTGAACAGTCACACATGCACATTTGCTATCCAAAATTCACTCAGTATAGCACTCATGAACAACAAAGTGTACAAAAAACACAAAACAACCATTGATATTTCCAACAACTTGTTCTGACAAAACCTAGCACTTGAAAGCTGGGATCTAAGCAAATTTTCACATTGGGTTCACAGTGTCGATTTTGTCATCTCCCTCAAGGGTATAGTCTAGTTTTGTTCTCAGCTCATGTGACATCAGTCTTGCATGATATTGTTGTATAGCTATTTTAGCCATATTCTAATCACATTGTTTGAGCTAACTAGGCCTGCTGCTCGGCACTTTAACCCAATTACATTTTATTCACCATTGCATTATTTTTCTAGCAATAGCTACATTTATGGTGCTGTCTTATTTTCTCTATCTCATTGTTGTTTCATCTAGGAAAGCATCACGTACTTAGTAGGACATGTAGTTCAATTTGTGCTTTCTCCAAGTCTACTGTCATAGGTTACTGTCATGACCACACAAACTTGCCATGCTAAATCAGTAAAACATTTAAGAAAAGCAATAAGAATGCAGGCAAAAAGGTATCCACAGTGGAAACAGCGACGTCCTAGCTGGAAGAAGGTTTGACAAACAGTATTAGGTTTAACACAAGGAAAGAGTCAAAGAGAGAAATCCAAGATGGCTGACGCAAGTCCAGAAGGTTAAGTTGCACTACTAGTGTTGCATTCAGTTTAGTTGCTAGGATACGCACGCGCTGCTTGGAAGCTTCGCTCTTCAACTGACGTTTGACAGGAATCAGCTGTGTGGAGAGAGCGCGCTTTGGAGATAAACGTCTTTTGAGGAAAACTAAATGTTGAATGCAATTTTACAGATAACAGTTTACCACTATAGGTATATTCCAAGGAGAACAAGTATTGCAGCTATCGAGAGGGTTGGCAATTCTACAGAGTTTACGGCAGGAATATACAATAGCGAATAAGCATTTACAGACACCAAAGTCCTTGACAGCTCTATCGAGCTTATTGAAGAAACAAACAATAACGAATAAACATTTACCAATACCAACGTCCTAGACAGCTCCATCAAGCTTATTGAAAAGATGAACTATAAAAAATAATCATTTACAAATACAAAGTTCTTGACAGCGCTATTGAGGTTATGGAAGAAACGAACTATAACAAATAAGCATTCACAAATACAAAAGCTCTTGACAGCGTTATCAAGCTTATTGAAGAAACAAGCTATAAAAAGTAAGCATTTACAAATACAGCACTTATAAGACAGTCAAGGGGATATATACCTTATCAATTCTAACTCAACCAAATATATATATATATATATATATCAACCCAAAAATGTAATTAAGAAAGTGCTGAGAAGCTCTTCGTTTTTAATTGACATCCATTCAACGAAGTTCATTATTACATCAATAATATTAAAATACACCAATAGAGAGAAGCAAGACCTCAAGGAGTTCAGGGTGAGTGAGAATAACATTAATTATTAGAGAAAATAAAGGTTAATAGAATAGAAAGCATAGTAACTGATATAGGGGGTCATTACAACCCTGGCGGACGGTGTTAAAGTGGCGGTAAGACCGCAAACAGGCTGGCGGTAAAAAAATGGGAATTATGACCGTGGCGGAAACCGCCAACAAAGACTGCCACTTTAACACTCCGACCGCCACGGCGATACAAACAAACAGCGCGGGGGTCACCGCCAACAGACAGGCGGAAGACAATGTACCGCCCACAGTATCACAGCCTACCAATCCGCCACCTTTTCTGGGGCAGATTCACCGCGGATAAAAACACGGCGGAAACAGCCGTTTCAAAGGGAAAACGCTCACCTCTACACACTCCACGAGGAAGGAGGACACCATGGAGCTGGAACTCCATATACTTCCTGCACAAGTCTTCCTGCTCCTGTACGACGATCATCAACGCAGGCAGCGAAGACAACGGTGAGTACTGCACCTACGACATAGGGGAGGGGGAGGCAAAAGACAGGGACACACACACGCAACAGCCCCACCCCCACCCCCACCCTCACCCACTACAACACACACACCAATGCATATCCAAACATTACAGTAACAACCCCCAACTCCCCCGGAAGAATGCAAAGACCAAAGGAAATGAGTGGAACCATTGTAATATATCAAAATACAGTAACCAATATATACATATATATATCTATATATATATATATATATATATATATATACACATTAAACAAAATATACACCACGATTAGAAGTGCAGGTAATGCACAAGTCATTGTCCGTGGATCACTGGGCCCAAAATGCATGGGCAAGGCCCACACAAGATACCTGACCAGAAACGGAGAGAACACTGCTGGGGCATCAGATACAAATACAACAGGCACCTCAGGGGCAAGGGAAGG
Source organism: Pleurodeles waltl (assembly GCF_031143425.1). Lineage (NCBI taxonomy): Eukaryota > Metazoa > Chordata > Amphibia > Caudata > Salamandridae > Pleurodeles > Pleurodeles waltl. Next base: position 527,112,299 of record NC_090442.1, read on the forward strand.
GGAGGCACCTCAGCTAGATGAGTGCACCACGCCAGATCCACGAGGGGGCTCCATGCCCATTGATGTATCCTGCGGAGTGCAAAGCCACAGTCTCTCAAGTCCCTACAGTGGGTGGGTTGCCCACTGTTCAATCCTGGGGAGTTCAAAGCCACAGTCTCTCAAGTCTCTACAGTGGGTGGTTTGCCCACTGTTCAATCCTGGGGAGTGCAAAGCCACAGTCTCTCAAGTCTCTACAGTGGGTGGGTTGCCCACTGTTCAATCCTGGGCTGGTTTGCCCACTGTTGAATCCTGGGGAGTGCAAAGCCACAGTCTCTCAAGTGGAGAACAGTCTCCACTGGTTCTGGAGGGGGACTGGTGCCCAGAGTGCTTCATCCTGTGCAGGACAGAGGTAGTGGATGGATCTCTCCACTGGTTCTGGAGGGGGACTGGTGCCCAGAGTGCTTCATCCTGTGCAGGACAGACTGAGTGGATGCCTTTCTCCACTGGTTCTGGAGGGGGACTGGTGCCCATAGTGCTTCATCCTGCCAAGGACAGACTGAGTGGATGCCTTTCTCCACTGGTTCTGGAGGGTGACTGGTGCCCAGAGTGCTTCATCCTGTTCAGGACAGAGGTAGTGGATGGATCTCTCCACTGGTTCTGGAGGGGGACTGGTGCCCAGAGTGCTTCTTCCTATGCAGGACAGAGGTAGTGGATGGATCTCTCCACTGGTTCTGGAGGGGGACTGGTGCCCAGAGTGCTTCATCCTGTGCAGGACAGACTGAGTGGATGCCTTTCTCCACTGGTTCTGGAGGGGGACGGTGCCCAGAGTGCTTCATCCTGCCAAGGACAGACTGAGTAGATGCCTTTCTCCACTGGTTCTGGAGGGTGACTGGTGTCCAGAGTGCTTCATCCTGCCAAGGACAGACTGAGTGGATGCATGTCTCCACTGGTTCTGGAGGGGGACTGGTGCCCAGAGTGCATCACTCTCCCCGTGACGGTCCCAGTTGCGTCACTGCCCCTGCCGCTCATGGGCTAGCGGTGCTTGACTTGGCGGTCCTTGCCCTGTTCAGCGGTCCTTGCCCTGTTCAGCGGTCTTTGCCCTGTTCAGCGGTGCTTGCCCTGTTCAGCGGTGCTTGCCATGGCGGTCTTTGCCCTGTTCAGCGGTGCTTGAGTTTGAAGTTTCTGACCTGTTCAGCGGTGCTTGCCATGGCGGTCTTTGCCCTGTTCAGCGCTGCTTGCCCTGTTCAGCGGTGCTTGCCATGGCGGTCTTTGCCTTGTTCAGCGGTGCTTGCCCTGTTCAGCGGTGCTTGACTTGGCGGTCTTTGCCCTGTTCAGCGGTGCTTGCCCTGTTCAGCTGTGCTTGCCATGGCGGTCCTTCATTACCCAGCTGGGCTGGGGCTGGCGGTCCTTCATTGGGCAGCTGGGCTGTGGCTGCCGGGGCCCTCCTGGGAAGCTGGGCTGTGGCTGGCGGTGGCCTCCTAGCCACTGATGATTGGGTTGCCCTCCTGGGCACTGACTCTGGCGGTAGCCTCCTGGCCACTGACGATCGGGCTGCCTCCTGGGCACTGAGTCCGGCGGTGGCCTCCTGGCCACTGATGATCTGGCTGCCCTCTTGGGCACTGACTCTGGCGGTGGCCTCCTGTCCAGTGACGATTGGGCTGGCGGTAGCCTCCTGGGCAGCGGGGATGATGGTGGTCTTCTCCACTGTGCTGCTCCTCCCAGACTTTGGCTATTTCTTCTGCCCTTCCCACCTTGGGAGGAGTCACAGCTGAGTGGACACTCCCCCCGGGACCCTTGTGAGCAGCTTTGATGGCTGGAGTCTTCCCCCACTCCCGCCGGGCACTGTCCGACTTCTGGTGCTTCACAGCGGGGGGGCTGGCTGTGCTGTGGCTCCGTGTCACACTGGCTGCCCTGGTGCCCGGTGCACTCCACATACCTCTAACAACAGGCACCACTGGTCCCGGAGATTTTTTGGCTGCGGTGCTAGTACGGGACCTATGAATTGGAGGGGGGGAGTGGGAAAGAGGTCAAGCTTGGTCAGGAAAAGTTTCTTAGGAACACTGGGACGGATAGCTGGAGGGGGTCTGGGAGTGGAGGAAGAGGAGGTGGTTGTAGGAGGTGTAACTTTCGTGGCTTTGGGTGCAGGTGCATGCGCTGGAGGCTGTCGTGAGGTGGATGTATGTTGGGTGGGTGGGTGCCTGCGTTTGTGTACTTTGGGAGGGGGCATCACAGACATACTGGGAGAGGACACAGGGGACGTGTAAATGGTAGTGGGGGTGGTGAGTGTACGTGAGCGGGGTGTGGTGGTGGGTGTGCTGGTGTGGAACCTAGTGGCTGTAGTGGCAGTGCATTCAGGTGAGAGTGTAGACGAGACTGGGAGGGAGGAGGGAGACGACGAGGAGGGGGATACAGTGGAGGCAGTGGATGTTGGTGTGTCTGTATGTGTGTGATGCTTGCGTGAGTGCCTGTGGGATGTGTGGTGCTTATGTTTGCCTGAGCTTCCCTTGTGTGTTGAGGTGTGTGAATGCTGGCCTGATGGTGTGCTTGGGATAGGCAGGGGTACAGGGGATTGGTTCTGGGTGGAGGAAGTTGGAGAGGGGAGGCTAGATACAGGGACAATGGCTGCCAACAGTGCTGAGGCCAGAGTTTGCAGCCTGACCAGAATGAATGCCCTCCAGGAATGCATTAGTGTGTTGCAGTTCCCTTTCTACACCCTGGATGGCATTCAAAATGGTAGACTGCCCAACAGTGAGTGACCTGAGGAGGTCAATGGCCTACTCACTGAGGGCAGCAGAGGTGACAGGGGCAGGGGCTGAGGTGCCTGGGGCGAAGGTGATGCCCACCCTCCTGGGTGAGCGGGCACGGGGCAAAGGCTGAGGGGCTGCTGGGAGGGTGGTGCTGGTAGGGGGGGTGGCGGCTGTACCTGTAGAAGTGGGGGGCACAGATTTTGCCGCCACCACAAGGGAGCTCCCATCAGAGGACGAGTCCGTGTCGCTGGTTGCTGATCCTGTCCCCGCCGTGAAGCTCCCCTCGCCCTCCGTCCCACTGGTGTATTCTGAGTCCGTGGTGTGGTCCTCCATGGCCATGTGGGATGCAGCTCCCTCGTGCTCCGGTGCCACTGTACCTCCGCCTGATGATGCTGATGCACACAAGAACAGGGAGACCACAAAAAGGGGGGGACGACAGAAGAAAGACAGGTTGAGTGCATGGCTTACCGCTACCGTTGGCGGACAATACAGACACAGCAGCCCCCTGCACTACGCCGCGCTGTTGGGCTCTACAGATGCAGTTCCTGGGATATGGCCTACATGGCTATGGTCAACATCTGCACACATAGATGACACAGGGGCATGTATACCTATACTTTGCACTCTACAGAGGTGGGGTGGAGTGCCACATGGCCTGCATTACGGAGGGGCCTAGCCTACGGAACTCGCCCTGGCCTAGGGGAACCCACAGCCCTCCTCCCCCACCCAGACACCTTCACTGCGCGCAAAGTCAGCAGAATGATGTTGTACTCACCCCCTTGTGTCTGCTGTGATGCCCTCAAGCGCCCATCCAACTCCGGGTAGGCCACCGCCAGGATCCGGAACATCAGGGGGGTCATGGTGCGACGGGCACCCCTCCAACGTTGGGAGGCCATCCCCAGCTGAGCCTCCGCCGTCTTCTTGCTCCAGCAGCGAATGTCCTCATTCTCAATTGTTGTCGTAGGGGTTTGTGGGTGATGTGGGTGTGTGTTTTATATAGTATTGAGTGTGTGGGAGTGGTGTGTGTATGTGTCTCAGGTGTGTGTCTTTCGAATTGTCCAATGTGGTGGTGTTTTGGAGATGTGTGTGTATTTTGAGCGCAGCGGTGTGTACCGCGGTTGAAAGACCACCGCGTGGATTCGTGGGTCGTGATAGCATGGGCGTATTTCTGCTGGCGTGACGGTGGAGGTTTTGTTTTCGCCAGTTTATCACTGACCTTTGGTGTGGCGGACTTGTGTGGGTGTCTGAATTTTGTCGGATTTCGGGATGTGGGTCATAATAGCTGTGGCGGATTTGCACGGCCGCGGCGGTGCGTTGGGAGTCTTCTGCACGGCGGTAAGCGGCTTTTACCGCCAATGTTGTAATAACTCCCATAGTGTGTCCCTAGTAACTGTGAATGTGACTTTTTTCAGGTGCTGTTCTCCAATCATAGACGTGAGGAGGCAGACTGAGTATTGACGTACATTATCTCTGAGGCAGTCTCTCTAAATCCCCTTACCCTTTCCCCTTCCAGGGTGCTCAATATGAAGGTTCAAACTCGCTGCGAGTAGTCTGGATTGGGACTGAGGTGTTATCTTCTGCTCCTGAAACCAAGGTACCCTGACAGCTACAGTCAGATAGGGTTGCCGAAAAACGTGGTATGCTATGAGTCTCCAACATTCACAGAAAAACACACACTCATACGTGGGGACCATTTCTTAGAATGTTAGCTGTTTTATTATAAAAACACCCCTATTTCACAGACATGTTAGAGGGAGATTACAGCCAGATGACCACGACTGTATGCTGATTGCTACAAGCTTCACTACAGCTACCTGCTTAGACGACCGAGCCCTGATCCAGATGGGGAAGGTGTTATTTAGACTTCAGGCCTTTTCGTAAGGTAGGAGGAATAATATTCGCCCAGGGGGAAACCCGAAAGGCAGATTAGGCTTAGTATGCTGTGCTCATACTTGAGTGAGGTGGGCGGTCAGATCAGTGGACCGAGTACGTGAAACCAAGAAAGTACTCGCAACGCTCATTAGAAGTTTCTGTTAAAAAAGAAGAGAAACTTCCACAACAGACATCACAATTTAAAAAGAAAAAAGTGGCAGCAGTTGCAATATGACATGCCACTCAAGAAGAGGGCTTTACTAAAGAACAAGAAGTGGGCACTGGCATTTCTAGACAGTGCAGCAGAAGTCACAGTAGTTTGCCGGGATCTTCTAGAGCATCTGGAGGTGAAAGCAACTGATGACTATCTACAAGTGGAGACTGCAGGCATGAGTGTCTCCACACCAGACAGAGGGGGTCATTTCGACCCTGGCAGTCATGGACCGCCAGGGCCGGGGACCGCGGATGCACCGCCAACAGGCTGGCGGTGCATCCAGGCCAATTCTGACCGCGGCGGTAAAGCCGCGGTCAGAAAAGGGAAACCGGCAGTTTCCCGCCGGTTTACCCCTGGCCTGAGGAATCTCCAGCGCCGCCATGGGGATTCCGACCCCCTTACCGCCAGCCTGGTTCTGGCGGTTTTGACCGCCAGAACCTGGCTGGCGGTAACGGGTGTCGTGGGGCCCCTGGGGGCCCCTGCAGTGCCCATGCCAATGGCATGGGCACTGCAGGGGCCCCCTAACAGGGCCCCACCAGGATTTTCAGTGTCTGCATAGCAGACACTGAAAATCGCGACGGGTGCAACTGCACCCGTCGCACCCTTTCCACTTCGCCGGCTCCATTCGGAGCTGGCATCCTCGTGGAAGGGGGTTTCCCGCTGGGCGGGCGGGCGGCCTTCTGGCGGTCGCCCGCCCACCCAGCGGGAAACTCAGAATTACCGCGGCGGTCTTTTGACCGCGCAGCGGTATTCTGACGGCGGGACTTTGGCGGGCAGCCTCTGCCGCCCGCCAAAGTCAGAATGACCCCCAGAGTGTATAAGGTAACTATTAAGATAGAAGGGGACTTCGAACGCATAATAGACGCAATCTTTTGGATTGCGTTGTCTCTATTTATATTATTCTGCTGGCCGAAAAAGATTGGCCACCGGTATTTGTCTGTGAACTCCCATATGCAGAGGACATCATTGAAAAATCCTTCTCGCCCCTTGTTCCAAAAGACCTCATTGAAATATATGCCATTGATTGGGCAGTGGTGCAGACACTTGCACTATATCGTAATCATGTAGGGTGGGACAAAGATTCTCCCTACCACATAATACCAATAAAATTCCAACCTCAACCGCCACCTCAATAACCAATAAAATAGGAGGCAAAAGTCCCAGTGAGGGAAATCCTCACACAATTAGAGTACCAGGGTGTTATTGAACCCTGAGGCTCATCAATGAATAATCCATTATTTCCAGTCGCTACACCCGACCACTTATATAGAATAGCCTTAGACTATAGGCACTTAAATAGTCACACAAAAACATATGCTATACAAAATGCACATAGTACAACATTAATGTGCGAAGAAAGTACAAAACAACCCTAGATATATCCAACGGGTTGTTCTGCCAAAACATAGCACCTGAAAGTAGGGACTTAACAAGCTTTAGCGCTTTAGGCTCTCAGTAACAATTTTTCAGACTCCAACAAGGCTACAAGAACAGCACTGGACTGGTCTCAGCTCATGTGATGTCAATATTACATGACATAGACCCCGAGGTGTTGTCCTATGTGGATGATATTTACATTACAGATGATGACCTCATACAACATTTAAGACAGGTAGCCCGCGTTGTTGTAGGATTTGCCAAAATCGGCTACAAATTCAACTTCAAAAAAAAAAAAAATAGCCTTTCTCAGTTTCCTGTTTCTGAGAGTTTTCAGATGAAGGCAAGAGTCTAGAGCCCCAATTTTTAGAAAAATATGCACAACTACAACCACCAAATACAATAAAAAAGCTCCACTCAGTGTTGGGATTTCTGAATTTTGGCAGAATTTATATTACAGATTATGCATGGCATAATAAGCCATTATATGACCTTGATACATCCTGACTTTACCAGCAAATTCTGGACAGTCGAACACACACACATTCTCAAAGCATTACAAAAAGACATGGTTGAAGCAAAACATTTACACACAAGGGACAATAAAAACATTTGGTCATCAGAGTAATTGCTGGTGCAATTGGTTTTACCTATGTGACTTTCAATGACGGTAATACAGTCCCAATTGCGTATAAATCCCACTTATATTCCACAGCCGAACAACGCTTTGCTTCCACTGAGAAAATTATCAATGCTGTTCAGATGGCAGTCCTTAAAGAGAGACCTCTGGCCCAAGCTAAACGCATCATTGTTGTACCCCCAGTCCCAGACCTTGAGGCTGTTACCAAAGCAAGCGTTCCAAAAGCTAAAGCATTACATCCACGTTGGATTCAATGGGCAACATCTCTGATGGCTACTGATGTTGATTATGTATTGGATTCCAAAATACAGATCCAAGAATTCCTACAATATGAACTTGAATATCCAGCCCTAGCAAATACACTATCTATTGACCAATATAAAACAATATTGTACATCGATGGTTCAGCACAAACTGCTATAGGTACTAAACACCAATACTCAGGGGCTTGTGCAGTCGTGAGTGGGTATATGAAGGATGGCAAGTTCCATCCAGAGAAAACCTACACACAGACTCTAGGGGACTGTGCAGCACAGCTTGCAGAGCTCAGGGCTCTGGTGATGGCACTGGAACATACAGATCCAGAACAGATGACTCTGATTGTTTGTGATTTGTACTACTGTGTCCAGTCCTTCAATGAATACCTGCATTACTGGTGACAAAATGGGTTCAGAGATTCAAAAGGTAATACCATAAAGCACAGACTTCTGTGGGGGAAGGTAACGGATCTGAAGGAAAAATTACCAAATGTCCTTGTTATACACACACTAGGACACCCACGTGTTGGAATACACATTGAAGGAAACACTTTGGCTGATGAAGCAGCAAAGTCATCAGTTGCAATGGCTTCGGTCGCAGTAGTAACACGCTCTAGAAAAAGAGTGGATGATGAAACGTTAGCATCTATAGGAGCAACGGCTGAGGGCACACCTATGCTTAAGGCCTATCCCACTAAATATTCCTACCGGATGGGAGCATGTTTGACACATAAGTAAAAATTCCAGGCGTGAGGGTCCGAGTGATCCCCAACAAAGTCCTAAGACCAGAGTTAGTAAAAGCAGCGCATGAGGGAGTTGCATCAGTGCATGCAGGGGTGGCTCTACAATTGCAATATTACAATCACGTTACTGGTGTTCAGGCCTTTACAAGCAGGCCAAGCAGTATGTCATTTGTTGTGACATTAGGCAACAAATACAAGGCTCCAGTCTTAAATGCCCTCTTAATTTCTAACAAACCTTTACAATGTGTGTACTTGGACCACTGTGGTCCCCTGACACCAGACAGTGCATACAAATACATTTTAATTTTAGCCACTGTAGACTCAGGCTCCAGATTTCCATGGGTCTGTCCACAACGCTTGGCTGACGTACGAACTGTTATTAAAGATTTGCTAGTCTCTGTCGGTACATATGCTGTTGTGGCTTTTCATTCAGACCGGGCCCTGCTTTTGCCTCAAGGACTTACAGGGATATGTTGGCTTCATTAGGAGTCCAACTGCATTACTCGTCTCCATTTCATCCTGAGGGAAATAGTGTTGTGGAGCGACAAATACACCACCAGCATTTGTTTGTACAGATGATGGTTACTTCGTCAATGCTGACGACTTTTCTTCGTGCCCATCTGCCGCAACTGTGACAGAACTGTCAAGAGCACGTAAGCTAATACATTGGCTAAAAAGCAACTATCTGACTCGTCCATGAACTATCTATGGTTATCGGTGATTGTAGTCTCCTTTTTTCTTTGGATTGGGTTTGTTATTGTTTTCTTTCTTCTTATAGATGGTTATTACCTTCCTGATCGCTCTACAGTTGAACTGGTGGATGAAGTTTTAAAATCACATTTTCTTCACATAAAATACACAGAGATTTGTCCCTAGTGAACATTACAGCAGAGCCAATTCCCAATGGGATTGTATGGAATAAAGATTTATTCGACATATATGGTCCTACAAAGATCTTTCAAATTCCTTATGTGTTCAAACTTTCATTGACTGATGTAATTACACCGGGAGTGATTACTGATGATTGGGGTGTAAAACAGTTCATACTATGATATCTGATCTACAGTATTTTACAGTTTTTGAAAATGATGATGTGTACCAATTTAAAGGAAATTATGGAGATATGTTCTGTTATAATCATTATGGACATCATTTCATTCATAGAGCTAGTACCCCAAAGACTGTTTTTAAATATGCACAATGGGAACACTGCGCGGCTCCGCCAATAGGCAGCTCAAAAACGTATACTGAAAAGTTTGAATATTTTTCTGGGCACAGTGTCAAGAATGCTGAGTCTTATTATTTCAAACTGACAGTGATGGAAGATTTGCATGTATTATTGACTGATACAAAATTAACATATTCTAATTCCTTTGTTTCTTGATTGGCCATAGAAGGTTATGAAAATTGGTTTAATTTGATTGATTTAAAAAGTGTGTGGGGGAACAGAAATTTGGCAAATTAGAGGTACAGAATCTTTATTCAGAGCTTGTGAGATTCCTATTCAGATTATATTTTTAAAAGAAACAATACAGCAAATGTGCTGTTTAGGGTTAGCGAACATCAAAGAATTGAATGCGCCCAGTATTCAATCCCTGCAAAATTTAACAAATGATAAAAGTACATAAATGCATCTGAAGATCAGTTTAATGAATGGGTACAAAATGGAGCATATACCACATCATTATCCAATCCTGGTGGCTGGTTATTGTGGCCTGTAGACACCAATGGGTGCCATAAGCGTTTTGTAAACTCCTCAGGGGTTTTTGAACTAATAGGCCGGACCCTTTCTTGTATATCCTTAGAACACTCAGGTATTGTGACAACTATGCCAGAAATGAATGAAGATCTCCTCACTAGATGCTGTTAAAGAACATCTTGTTCTCCTGTCCAATAACACAGATTTACAGGACTTCCTGTTAGGGCCGAGAACACAACTCAGAAAACGCTTCATATATGAACCATATAATGAAATTTGGAAACTTTCCCAAAAAGAAGCGGCTGCCCGGTTAAGGCAAACAGATCAGGAAAACTTACAGAAAGCATTAGCCTTCAGAGATAATGGAACAAGCACCTTGTCAGACTGCATTTACACCCTAAATAACATTGTGTCCTCTGCAATAGATATAGTACAGAGTGATGTGTTGTTTCTGCAACATGGAGAAAGTCAGCTACGGTCCATCATGCAGATAGGTTGGACATTACAAACACTGAAGGCAAGTTGTGAGCACAAGGGAATGTTTTTCAACATTTAATTTAACGCAACAGCAACAATTATGGCTAAGAAGGAAGCAACATATGTCATGTTAAGAATAGAGAAATTAGAAAAGTTGCCTTTCACTGTGGCTGAGGTACCAGCTGCTGAATTGTTAATACATGGGGTTATCAATCTGCCTATTTCAACACTTCATTTAACATCCTGCTTGAAACACATTCCGGTAGGCAGATATGAAAGGCTGGGAGATAATTACATACACTAGGTATGGGAGCTTTCCTTTACATACAAATGTTTCTGTGGCATAAAAGAGGTCTTTCTTAGTGGCAGCGAATGCAAGACTTCTGTGAGCTATTCGATGGTTTGTAAACAGCTGTCCTTGCACGGGGCATGTAATGCCTCAGCGGCAAATTTAGCTTGTTATCTGAACGGAGTCCCGGTATTCTTGGTTAGACCTGCGTTCCAGGTGCTCTCCAATGGCAGCTATGTGCTCCTTAGCAGTGAGAGCTGTTGTGGAATGCTAGCTGGAATACCTTATGTAATTTCCGTTACCAAAATAGCTACATGTTGCGGGAATGTCCTTTCCCCCCCGCACAATTCAAAGGAGTAAGAGACATCTGGTCCCATATTGCAATTTCTGATGGTAATTTTGACAAGTTGAGCAAACTAAAGGCCAATAACATGTGGCACTTACATCAGCCCGCAAGACCTATGCGCTTCATGTTGCGAGGTCATCAGCAGAAATTCTGTCCCTTTTAAATACTAATTTTCCGAGACACTTTGGTGAACTCATGGGACGAATTTTCAATGCGTCTAGTACTAGTGGAATCGCCCACTTTTTTAAGGCTGTTGGTTCTGGTTTCGGTCACACCTTCTCCTCCATATTCAGTTTAATACCTTCAACTATACACTCACTTTTTTCAAGTGTTTTCAGGGGATTTCTGATAACTTTGGCTATAATTGGTGGCATTTTGCTGTTGCTACTTTTTCTGCACAATGGCTGTCCCTTTACAACATGGAGGACTGAGAGCGCTGCCATCAGCACAATTGTGTCGCAAATGCACAATACAGCACTTTGGAGCACCTCTCCTGCAGCAGCTGGAGTGTGAATGATCTTTGTAATTTGACCAGGTTTGGAATGTGTGCCCCTTGTGTTTCATTGCCTCTGGTGCCTCTTTGAATCTGCACTGGATCTCTGTCTTACTACGCAGCACTTACTTTGATTGGCCGCTGATGTTCTTGATGAGGGCTCATTATCAGACATGCGTGTTGAGGGTGCGTTTGTTGCAGGAGGTGTCTATGAGTTGCCCCTTGCGGATGCCGCGACTCTTGGCTCACTGACGGGCAGTACACGGAATGATGCTGCCTCAGCTGAAGCTCAGACCCTGAACACAAGTGCTCTGTAGTCTTCCTTGGAAATGGCTTGGATATTTTACCACCTGCCGAAGTGGACCGCCTCCCAGCTTCCATTGTCCAGAATATAATTGCCGATTTACAAAATGACTCTGACCTTTGACATTTGGTTCCATGCGCCATTTAGTGGTATTTGAAATTGTCCTTTCCCACAGCTTGTGTTTACTGAACTTGTCACGGTTGACGCCTTAAGTTGATGCTTTAGTTTAGGGTTTGCATGCATTATTTTCGAGTAAGCTTTGACCGGCAAAGGGAGAGTGTTGTATAGCTATTTTAGCCATGTTCTAAATACATTGTTTTAGCTAAGTAGGCCTCCCGCTGTGCACTCATCAAACCACTTTATGATTTAATTTGTCCTGATTTTTTAAGCTAACACCAGACACCACAATATACACAGATTCTTAGATCATTACAGATTGACATGCTTGTAGAAAAACATATACACAAACGTGAAACCGTCCCCATAGCATACAAATCACATCTGTACTCTGAGGCAGAAATGCATTTTGCACCAAAAGAAAAAATAATGACTGTGGTCCAGATGGCGGTTAGGAAGGAGAGACAAGTAGCCCAAAGGTAATGCTTCATTGTTATTACCCCACTACCAGCCCTCAGGCTGACACAAAAGCAAGTGTCCCAACTCAAAAGCACTACATTCACATTGGATACAATGGGTTACCTCCTTAACTGCCACTGATGTTGATTATGTTTTCAGTCCAAAATTACAGACCTAAGAATTTCTCTAGTATGAACTTGAATACCTCATATCTACCAACAATCTGCCTCTTGACCAGTACAGAATCATCATTTACACCGATGGTTCAAATCAAACCGCTTATAGGGAGCAAATATCAATTTACGCTGCAGCTTGCACAGCCGTTAGTGGGGTAATGAGAGACGTTAAATTCCACCCTCAATAAACCTACACACAGACCTTAGGGGACTGCACAGCACAACTTGTACAGCTGAAAGCTTTGGTCTTGGCACTGTAACATACAGATCATTAACTTTCTACACTGATTGTGTATGGCTTACATTATTGTGTCCAGTCCTCTAATAAATACTTACACTACTAGCACCTTAATGGATTCAGAGACTCAAAAGTAAACAGCATTAAACACAAATTCTTCTGGTGAAAAGTGGCAGATCTTAAAGACACCAAGGGATACCTTGCAAATTATTCCTACCATTTAAGTGCACAAAACATTGCCTTTGCTACAATACCAGGAATGGTTGACCGTGTGATCCCCAACCAAGAGTACAGACTAGACCTGATTAAAGCAGCTCATGAGGGTTTTGTTTCTGTCCATGCTGGTTTAGCAGCTATCACCTTATTGCAAAAACACTACTGGTGGCCAGGTATATATGAACAGACCACAGACCACACTGTATGTCCTTAGCTCTGACATTTGCCAACAGGGTAAATGGTCCACCTTTAAATTCCCACCACAGACACCCCTCTTAATTTTCAACAAACCTTTGAAGTGTGTACCTGGGCCATTTTGGTCCTTTACAACCAGATGGCGCATTCAAATATATTAAACTTACTGTAGATCCTTTCTCCAGATTCCCGTGGGTGTGGCAACAATGATCGGCTGATGCTCGAACTGTTATTAAAGATTTGTAAGTCTTCATGAGGATATATGCAGTTGCAGCATTCCACTCGGACCAGGGCCCTGCTTTTGCCTCCCGGGCATTTAGAGAAACCATGGCAATGATGGGTGTTAGGGTGCATTATTCCTCCCCCCATCATCCTGAGGGAAACTTGGTAGTGTAGAGGCGTAACCAAGACTTAAAACAATCCTTGGCAGCTAGGTTACTAGGTACAGGTCACGGTTGGCTCCCTCACTTGTAAAGAGTCCAGAGAGCATTAAACAATCTGCCTAGAAGGTCCTTTGTAGGATGTACCCCTTATAAAATCTTGTTTGAGATCCCCATGTACGCCCCAGATCTTGATGGCCCTGGCATGGTGGTGGCAGAAGCACCTTTTGACATAAATTAACATGTCACTGTCTTGCTGGAAATACAACAGTTCTGTGATGAAAATTCATCAGCAAATGCCACCGACTTGGGAATTATGAATTTGCCAACATATACAGACTGGATTCCTAAAGTTGGGTATCTGTTCAAGAAAAGATATCTGTGAAGAAGGAGTTTGGCCCATCCTACTGAGCACCAGTTTCACTTCTAGGAATACACAGTACGAGAACTGTGATTTCACCACCGTTGCCTGGTTCTAAAGACAAACATGTTGTCTTCATTAATAACCATCATGTGGCTGATTCTAGACCGCAAGGATTCCCGAGTAGTTCATTTACCTATCTCACTGCCGTTCAGGATATACCTCCTAAAGCACGAAACAATGCAGAAACTATTTCCCTGAGGCTGGGGAGGGCAGAGAAAGAACTTTTGTTGATTACTGTCACCACCTCATTGAAAAGAAATGTCAAAATATAAATCTGAAGTTTTCCAATGCAACACAAATGGATGGAATTCTTTATGATGACCCACCTATGGATACATCTACCAGTTCACTTTCACCTGTACCAGTTCCAGATTTTACACAGACTGCTGCTGGTTATTTTGCTGACATTGATGACTTCTCTTCAAACTCTTTAGTATCAGCTACTCCACCTGTATCGAAGTAAGCTCTTTGACTGGCTCAAACAAAATTACTTGGTTCATCCATGGAATTATCTGTGGATAATACTGGCATTCTGGATCAGATTTGTTATTGTCTTCTTCTTGCTGATACATGGTCACTATCTTCCTGACCGCTCTACTGTTGAACCGGTGGACAAGGTTATAAAGCCTTATTTATCCTCACAGAAAGTATGAAGACACTTGTACCTTTTGAACATGTCAGCTGTTCCAGTTCCTGATGGGTTTGTTTGGGATAAAGGGGGATCCTTTGATTTATTTGGTCCTACTGAATTCATTCAAATTCCATATGTATTCAAAGTATCAATGAGTGACTATTACACCTGGGGTTGTTTCTGATGAATGGGATGTAAAAACAGTTGATTCTATGCTTCCTGATCTGGAATACTACATTGTATTTGAAAGTGAAGATGTATATGTGAATACCAAAAACTATGGTGAAATGTTCTGTCACGCCCATTATGGACACCATTACTTACATTGAGCTAGTACTTTTTAATTAGGCAAAATGGGAACATTGTCTGACTCCACTAGTGGAGAGTTCTAAAACATATGTAGAAAAGTCTACTTAGTTTACTTGGCATGATGTTAGAAATGCTGAGTCCTATTATTTCAAATTACCAAAGCAAGGAAAATACTGCTAACAACACTATATTCCTTTGTTTTCCAGTTGGCCATTGAAGGTTATGAATATTTGAAGAAATCAATTTGTTTGAAAAGTGAATTGAAATATTGGCAAATACAAGGCACATAGGCTTTATTTAGAGAATGCTAACTCTGTTGCAAAATGATATTTCTAAAGGACACTGTACAACAAAAGACTTGCCTAGGGTTAGCAAAAATAAAAGAAATAAAAGAAATTAATCCTCCCAGTATTCCCTTAGTAGCTACATTTGAAAATTGGCAAAATATTCTGACTGTTACAGAAGAAGAACTCAATGGTTGGTTTAATAAAAGTACCTTTAATTCATCACTTTCAGGTCCCAAAGGATAGTTATTGTGGCCAGTGGACACCAATGGTTGTCATGCACATTTTATTAACTCTACGTGTGGTTTTAGAGTGAGCAGACCTGAACCTTGTTATGTCATCACACTGCACTCAAGTATCATTATCACATGCAGTGTAGGTAAACTTTGTCAGCAATGGTTACAATCATCCACATTAACGTCTGCAAAAGAACACTTTTCTCTCCTTACTGAAGATGTTGACTTATAAGATTTCTTGTTTGATCCCAGAAAACCATGCTCAAAACATTTTTTATATGCTACGTAAGATGAAATGTGGAAGTTTTCGCAAATGAAAGCTGCTGCACATTTAAGGCAAATAGATAAAGATAATTTAAAGAAAGCCTTAACCCTTGTCGATAAATGTATGAACACATTGTCCAACTGCATTTACACATTAAAAAACATTGTGTCTTCTGCTATGGACATCAATCAAAAGGACATGTCACTTTTTCAGCAGGGACAGAGTCAGCTTAGGTCCATAATGCAGTTAAGTTGGACATTACAAGTTCTAAAAAAACAACTGTGTGTCCTGGAAGCATGTTAACTGTTAGGAGTTATTTGCCACATTTAACCTTGCATGAAAACAACAGATAATAGCTAAGGAGGCTAGTTACATCATGCCTAACACTGAGAAACTAGAAAAGTTGCCTTTCACTGTAGCTGAAATGCCATTGTTAGTGTGCTTGATATATGGAGTGATCTCTCTGCCAATATCAACATTCCAATTCAGTTACTGTTTGAAACACATTCCTGATGTCAGATTTGAGCAGTTAGGAGACAGTTTTATCCATGGGGTGTGGGAGTTGCCCTTTGAAATAAATGCCTAAACAACAATTAAGTGTTTTTTCTTAGTGGAAGTGATTGTGAAACTTCTGTAAGCCATTGTATGATTTGTAAGCAGGTGGATTTGCATGTTGCGTGCAATGCTTCGGTTGCTAATTTAGCTTGTTACTTGAAGGATATTCCCATCCCTTTCATTCAACCAGTGTTTCAGTTACTTTTGAATGGAAGTTACTGGACGCTGAGCAATCAAGGTTGCTGTGGAATGAGAGCAGGTGTTGCTTATTTGATTTCTATTTCTAGTAGTAACTTTCTCTGCAAACTTTCTTTTTCCCCCTACACATTAGATAAAAGTAGCAGATCTGTGGCCTTACATTGCTTCTTATAGGGCCTCATTATGAACACGGCGGTCCAGAATGCCATGCCGGCGGTGGCAGAAATTAGCGCCCCCGGCATGGCGGTCTGGACTGCCATATTATAAGCACAGCGGGGACCACCACAGGCAGTCGTCCCCCACCGTCAGGCTACTGCTACCAGGTAGCCTGACGATGGCAGAGTTTTCTATCTGACAGGGTAGCGCTGCGGAACCTGTGTTCCACCAGCCATTACCTGGCGGTTTCACCCGCCAGGGAATGGCTCGCAGAAGGGGTGCCCCGTGCACAGCCCCGTCGCGCAGGTCACTGCCCGATTTACGGGCAGTGACATGTGCGACGGGTGCAGTTGCACCCGCCGCACTGCGGCATTGATGACGGCTCTGTCGGCAATGTCCAGGCCCAGCATTCCGCTGGGCTGGCGGGCAGAAACACAGGCCCTGCAGAATGTTCTTTATTGGGCCAGCAGGTCCTCAACAGGCTGGCGGTCTGTGTTCAGACCCGCAGCATGAACACAGTGGGGATTCCCACTGTGTTCATATTGAGGCTCATAATGACAATTTCAGAAAGCTAAGCAGACTAAAAGCATTATTGTTTCAAAAATGTGTGGTGCTTATGTTTGCCTGTGAAAGCTATGACGTACGAGTGGCAAGGTCATCTGCAGAGATGGAGTCCCTTTTAAATATAAAAAATCAAAGACACTTCAGTAAATTGGTCAGGCACATCTTCAATGCATCCAACACTGCCGGGATTTTACACTTTTTTAAGGCTCTGGGTTCTGAATTTGTTAGCACCTTCCAGACTGTATTTGGAGGTATACCTTCAGCCATTGACTTACTTTTTTTGAATGTTTATGGTGGATTTCTGATAGCTTTGGCATTAATTGGTGGTATCATCCTTTTGCTATTTTCAATTCGCAATGGCTGCCCCATCCCAAATAAGAGAGATGATGGAGCTTCCATCAGCCCAACTATGTAGTGAATGCATAATGTAGTATTTTGGAGCATTGCTATTGGAGGAACTCAACACAAATTGGCCACTGTCATTTAGACCAGTTCTCAACTGTGTGGAGCCCATCTTCTGCTGCTTGTGGTGCTCTTTCGAATGCGCACTTGAAGTGTGTCTTCCTTTGCAACATGTACTTTCTGAGGACATAAATTCAATGTTCTTGATGAGGGTTAATTGCCAGAGGTGTCCCATGAGATTGTGGTTGTTACACGATGCCTTTTATGAGCTGCCATTAATAGATCTAGTGGCTCTCCCAGTGCCTCAACATCTACTTCAACAGCTGGCACTGCACAGAATTCCATCCCCTTTGGCCGGGACTATTGTTGTGAGGTTATTTTAGCGCTTATGTAGGCACATTTATTTTAGCTTGGGTCTGAGGTCTGTGTCCTCTCATCTAGTAACTTGTCATTTTATTCCTCTTATTATTTTAGCAAGGCTTAATTTTTATGTTGATGTTTTATTATTTTATATCAGCTGCCTTTCCACACAGAATTGTTATACATTTCACTGCACTATATTTCATCCTGTGCTCACTCTCAAGGATATACGCAATAGCTTAACAAGTATTGTTGGTACAAAGAGTACAATAGCTACCCTACAGAGAATAGTAAGTCTTGTCACGTCAGGGCAGTTCTGAGAACAACCAGATGTTTTATTATGAAACAACATGCTGCCCCAACAACTTAGAGGGGACATTCTAGCCAGTTTGCCATATCATGCTGCTAAAACCTCACGCTTCCTATTTGTCTATGTAGAAGGGCTCCCAGCAGACTAACAGACCGCTTTATGTATGGGAATTGGGCTTCCTTCCCGGGACTAGAAGGGTGGATTAGGGCTACCACTGCTATTGTTCTCATGTAGAATCTTAGTAGTGTAGGTAAGAGATATTAAGGACACTATTGTGACAATTTGATGGGACTCTTCCTGTGTTTCACTTTCTTGATCACCATAATACTGTTGTGTTTCATTATGCTCATAATTGCAGTTCATGCCTCTTTACATAGAAAGCAGTTGCTTCAATTAAACCTATTGAACCAAGATTCTACTTCTGTTTGTCGTTGCATGTAAGGGAGTTGTATAAGTGGAAGAAAGGGGTCCAATCTGCTCTACCATGGCTTCCCTGGGGAGTCTGAGTGTCATGCGATAGGCTGCCACAAACCACCTTTACCTTTGGTACTTTACCTTTACCGAGGTCCTGCTAGCTAACCGGAAGGGCTAGGCCAACGGCTGTCACATGGTGTGGGAGCAGACTCAGTCTCCCATGCTTGGTGGTGCTGCCACCCAAAATCCAGCAGTCTCGTCACTATAACGGGAGACTATGACATAACACTGCCAGTGTGAGTTAGGCAATAACTTTACAGATCTCCCAAGAATCTCTGTCTCTTTTTGCACAAAGGGCAGCCTAATTACCTTATATGGTATTAGGGAATATCCTCCTCAGCTAGATTGATACTACCTATTTGACACTGTAGGTTGTTCAAGCTCGGACTCTCAAAAGGATGCCCCAATTGGGGTTTCTGTCTCCACTATTCCATTCCAGTTTGAAACAATGGTGGATCAAAACAGGGTCGTAATTTTAGCAAACATGAGATTCCCTCTCACAACACACTTAAGAAATAATGGCCTCACAGATGAGGGAGGGGAACTTACATTTGTTGTTGGGGCTCATGCAGCATACAGAACTGAAATTTCTTATTACTGGGTCACTTTTCCTGCAGCAGATGAGAACACACATACATTTCATCACTACACTCCAGCAAATACACCCACACAATATAGACCATATGTGTATTTAGAAATACCACTATCTTATTAAGACCACCAAGGTTGACTTGATGGCGCCCTACCACATGTTCCACAGAATGTTAGACTAGGTCATTTAGGTAATGACAGAACTGTATGGGCAGAATTGTCTTCCTACACACCACATCCTAACATGGGTACGACGGCAGTAGCAGACATACGCCGCCTATACACTAATTTAGTAGAAATGTATAGACGATTAGTATAAAAGATAATAGATCCCCTTCCTTTCCTGCCCTGGGCACTGAGAAGCGCCTTCTCCCTCTGCAGACCTCCCGCAGCTGGGCGAAGTGCGGCACACTGTGTGTACCTTCCGACTTCAAGCTGGTGCTCCGCCGCCACGCTGAGGGCTCTTCAGGGCTGCACCTGTACAACTTGTTTGTCTGGTAGAAATCGTTCTTTGTCCAGGGAGGCGCTGGTGCTTACTGGGCGCTGTAGCTGCCCCGCAGATCGTCCGTGTCAAGACCAGAGGTGCACTCTCCCCCACAGGCCCTGGAACGTCGGTGACAGCGCACAAAGATACTGAGTTGAGCTCTGTCCCCCACTGACTCTGCTGCAGGATGCTGGGCAGGTTAGAGGTGGGCAGTTTGTTTCACAGGAAGTTTTGGACCACAGGCCCACCTTTTACCGAGGAGGTGGCAAGTCAGCGGAAACTGGTCTGCCGGGGACTCTCTGCTTTTTGCTGGGCACTTCCTTGGCGGCACTCCTGAGGTGGGACCACATCCCACAGACTTCTCTGCTTCCTCAGGCACTCATAAGTGGATTAGACTCATGCAGCGCGGGATGCACCCGGGCCAAGGCGGGCCCGTCTACACCGGTTATCGCCCGACAGAGGCTGGGCTGGGTGCACCCATCTAACCGCTGGGACATAAGTCTTTGTTTTTGGGAGTTGCCTTGGTTACGCTCATTGTTTCTGATTATATCATCGACTGAACAGATATGGGGAAATGTAAGGCTGTGGATGTACCCGCACACCCCAGTAGAATAAAAAAAACTAAAAAACAGTCTAATAGTAAAACGAGCTGCCTGTCTAACAAAGGAAGTAACCCTTTAGAAGACATTGATATATTATTTGAAGAGGTGGAAGCCATTTTGAGAAGTAATTCCAACATACCATCCACAAAACATGGTACTTCTGATACTTCTGCTAAAAAGATTCCTGATATATTTAAGAAAAAGCCACAACTGTCCAATCCCCCCATAAAAAATGAACTAACATGGCACCTCAAGCTTTAAGACCTAATTCTCCATCCGTGTCAAGCATTCCCCTGCGCAGTGATGTGGCCACCATAGGTGGCTCTCCTACAGGGTGAAAAGACTCCCCATCCTCCATTAAGTCCTGAGCTTTTGGTGACTTCCAATATCCCATGTTTTAATCATTATGGGCCTCTGTTAGAGATTGGGGGCGGTCTCATGACTGTGATCTACACTTACATTCTGGAGCTTGTACTGATGACAATGCTGTGACTAGTTTGCCCTTGGACCTGGAAAGACTGTCACGGCCTTGTGGGAAACCTGATCTGGCCTCCATCCTTCAGAAATTAGACAAACTAAAGAGCTTGGTTTTGTTGATGATGGATAAATTTACGGGTGAACTGGCACAGAGGTGTGCGTGCAAATGCTTGAGGGTAAATGGGGGTGGGATCTTGCCTGCTCCAGGGGGCTTGTTCACTGCTCCCCTTGTGTCTGAATCCAGCACTCGAGTGGACAAGCTTCCCTTGGGGCCGGATATTATCTCCCCTCCTGAAAGCTCACCTGCACCCCATGTAGAGGGTCTCCCGGTTGCGCCAGCAACTGTAAGCCGGAAGTATAATTCTGGTTTTAAGGATAGGAACATATGTGGGCCAGAGAGGCCGTTTAAAGCCCAGTCTGCCGGTCATGTTAAGGGCCTTCGGGGGACTACTGGTACCCAGGTGCAGGCTGGAATAACTATCTCCTCTACTGATTTTATTCAGCTATCTGATGGTGCTTTATATCGGGCTGGAATGAGTTGACCTGTTGTTAAGAACCAGGGTTGCGGTTTGTGGAGAAAAGGAGGTACTATTTATATGGTTGGGGGTACCAAAGCTGCCCATTGGCTCTCTGGAAACCCAGGATTCCCTCATAAATAGGGTCATCTATTGGTTACGAGTCCAGCGAAACTGCTTCTCTGTTATCCGTGCAGGTATTCTTGAGGTGGGCAGACACAGTCAGCTTGGTTCAAACTTTGATTTCATCTCTATTCATTTTGTAGACAGGCTGCTGGTGGATAACCTCATTGATTTCGAACTGCGCATCTGTTATCTCAAGAATTCCAGAGGGGTTGGTATTAGACTTAAACTCTACCCACCCTCTGGTAGGTCACCAACTTTATGTGACGGCCCAGCAGGTGGGAAATGTGACCTTGGTCAAAGGTGTGCTCTAGTCCCGCTAGCAAATCATCTTCATACACTATCAGAAGTAGATTGACTACTTACTGATCCTCACCTAATGTCCCCAACTGCGATTCCTGGGACTGGTTTTGGAGAGGCGTCCGGAAATCATAGAGAAGCCCAGTGCTCTAGGCCTAGTGTTTTGATAACCAGTTCGGAACTTTCTATCATGTCTTGGAATCTGGCTGGGTTAGGCAGAAAGTTGGGAGACTTTATAGATATAAATAAGCAGGACATATGGCTATTCCAGGAAACTTGGGCCGCGGACCTGGTTTACCTGGATGGTTTTCTGTCATATTTTTCCGTGGCCCAGGCAGCAGCGGGGGGCTTTGGCCATGCTAAGGTGAAGAGGCTCATGATACTGTTAAACAAGAAATTACAGTGTGTTCATTTTGCATTAAATATAGACTCCCCCGACTTATTGGGGGTCCAGCTTGTATTTGACCATGACTTTAAAATTACTATAATTAACCTATATGCCAGGTCTGCCTCCCGGGGATTAGAGTCTCAGACACTGGCTCAGCTGTCCAAATATATGGACACCCTGCATTCTTCAACCAAATTAGTGGTCGCAGGGGATATGAACTGTACTTTTGAATCTCTCTGTTTTAGTAGTGATCTGACGGCCGAAGAGAATGAGTTCTAGGTCATTCCTCAATTGATGAATAAGCCACAGTGCACTCGCTCATGTGCTGCCTTGCAGTTGACTTCCTTATGCTTTAAATATGGACTTAGGGCCTGCAATGGATGCACCTGTTCTGATTTGAATATTGCACCTACTTTTAAGCAAGGTTTGTTCTCCAGTGTTATTGACTATCTGTTAGTGGATGTTAGGTTTTGGTCATTATTAATAGACATGAAGGTGGATTTTCGTCACGAGAGTGACCATAATCCTCTGCTTCTTAACCTACATAGTAGATATTTAGGAGATCGCAGAATATCCATCTCAATGTGGTTCCAGGGCCTCTTTTGAACAATAGTCATACTCGTGTCAGCTGGCCAAAAGTAATGTCTAATCCTTATTTGATCAAGAACCTTTATCAACTGTTTATTGATGTTATGGCTGATTATGAGGAGTGAGAGGTCAGTCACATTCCAGTCCTCAGCATTCATGAACAAATGAGGAGGAATCTACAGGCTATGTTCTATAGGAAGACTACTACTAACCAACCTCCTGATAATTTCAAAACTAGGGAGTGGTTTAATAAGGATTGTTCTAACGACAAATCAGCTCTAAAATCAGCCATTTTGACTTGCTCACAGGGGGTGATTAGAACAGCTAGAGCCGCCTACAACAAAAACCTAATACAGGCAAAGAAAAGCTGTGAAGGGATAACGTGGCGGAAATTGCTTGCTGCAATTAAATACAATGATAATGTGACATTCTGGAAGCTATTGAACAATAGACATAGAGGGGGCAAAGGCATAATCCGCACTTATATCCAACCCGAAAGTTGGGTGGAATATTTTTCCAAACTTTATGCCCCACCTAGTACTTTTGTGATCCATTAAACTGCCCCTCCTCCCCCCCCCTGGAGCTGGCTAAAATGTGCTATCTGCCCGACGATCAAGGAAAGGACATTTCTAGTTATGATGATTTTATTGTTTTTACACTGGCGGAAACCACAGCTGCTATTAACGCTCTAAAATCTGCCAAAGCACCAGGCCGTGACAAGATTTTGGTCGTGGTACATAATTATGATCCCAAATGCCATAGCTGTAGGAGGCCCAATACCTAACACATGAAAAGGGGCCGAAATAATCCCCATTTACAAAAAGGGAGACGTGAGCTCCCCTGCCAACTACAGACCAATTAGCCTTATGGACAACCTTCAGAAAATCTTTGCCAAACAGTTTTTGGATAGGCTATTGGATTGGGCACAAGACCATCATGTGCTATCCCCACCTCAGGCGGGCTTTCGCCGAAAACCAGTACGGTGGAACATGTTTTTAGGCTGACCCTCCGATATATTGGAAATATATAGTCCTGGTGAAGCAAAACTTATAGGTTGTTTTTGTGGATCTTCGGTCTGCCTTCGACATGGTCCCCAGGGAAAAGCTATGGGACGTTGTGCACAGAATAGGTACCCCTGCCAACTACAGCGGTTGCATGAGAACATGTATGCCCAGGTGAGATGGGTTAGTCTGGGAGAATTAACTTACCATATAGCCATTCAGCGGGGGCTCGTCAAGGATGTGTTCTTGCACCAACTCTATTTACTTTATTTATAAATGAGTTGGTGCATGCTGTGACCTCCTGTCAAAATGACGCCCCCTCCCTTAACGCGCAGAAAATTCCCATATTACTTTTTGCAGATGACTCCCACCTCATCTCTAAAACCCCTATGGGTCTTCAGATTCTTGTTGACAGGTTCAATGCTTTCTGTGCAGACTATGGCCTTCAACTCAATGCTAGTAAAAACCAAACTGATGGTACTTAGTTCAGGACGAATTAGGAGATGTACCATTACTTTAGACGGGGCCCCCTTAAGTAAGGTTTGCTCAATAGATTATTTGGGAGTAAGAATTACAAACAACTTACGTTGGGAGGATCAGATCGGTAAAAGTGTATCACTTCTTCAGCATAGGTCAGGCGCCATTCTGCGCTTTTATAAAAGCACTGCCATGAAAGCTGTTTCTCCGGCTATCAAGATCTATCTGGCAAAAGCGCAGAGTGCTGCGGCCTATGGTGCTGAGGTGTGGGCTTCTCTAATACTAACAAATTGTCTGTGGGCGAAAACAGCTTCGCCAGAGCTCTACTTGCGTGTCCACGTAGTACACCCTTCAATCTGGTCTTTGTGGATTTTGGGCTTAATTGCATCTCTGATGTCATAGCTCTGAGACCCTTACTCATATGGGTGAGAATCTGGACCACACCAGAGCTCACCGTTTACAGGGAGTCCCTCCTTGACATTCTAAATAGACCTAATGCAGCTCCCATCCCATGGCTCAGGCATGTGTCAAAACGGTTTCGCACCCTGGGACTTGGGAACTACTGGGAGAATCCTCAGAATCTAGAAAAGGCCCAGAAACAACTTCTGAAATCTGCCTATTGGTCCTTTGTCAGAAATAACTATCTTCTTTGCACATCATATGGACGACTGACTACTCAATTCCTTGATTTTCCTAGTTCGAATCCTATTTAGATTATATTCCTGGCTTATTGGGTAAGAGCTTGTATGCTCGTTTTAGATTCGGGTGTTTACCGCTAATGCCCTAAACCGGTAGTTGGAGACTACTATTGACACCCAACTCATGTCCTGGCTGTAATGATGTTTCTGAATCTGTTGTACATTTTATGTTTTTTTGTCCAGCGTACACCCTTCCCCAGCGTAAATGGATTCGTCCAGTTTGCCGGAATATTGGCATAAGACAATGTAGTATCACCCTTGGGATTTTGAGGAGCGATACCTCACTTGCCTTAATTTGTGCTGTTAGTAAGTTCCTTGTGGCCGCATGGCACACACGTACTCGTCTTTTAAAAATTAGTAAGCTGTAAATATGTATGCTGCAGAATATGGAATGAGAGTTTTATCTTATTATAACTGTTGACTGATGTTTTTTAACTTTCATTTTCTTTTAATCAAGTATGTAATTTTTGGATTGTTGTGGTTTTATGCTTTGATGGTTATTTATGACCGAATAAAGCTTGTGTTGATTGATTGACTGGTATAGACAATTAGTATAATTTGTAATGTGGACTTGGAACACTGCTCCAGCAAGGGCTGCGCCATTGCAACCTCATTTTGCCACAGCGGGCATTAATCCTGCAACTGTGCATTTAATTATGGGTAAGGTACCCACTAAACCTGAAGATTTTCAGTTTTTGTTAGCATAAAAAATTAGCAATTTAGAATCAGTGTTACCCCATATGGGACACCACGATCAACGTAGGACTCTCATGATGTGCTTGCCATTTGGGATGGTTCCCTCAGTGGACAACTGTGCCACTTGGGGTGCAGTTTTGCTACACTCTACACTTCTGCACATGGTACACCAATACTTGCAAATCTTCCAGAAGTGTTGCATCAAATTCAGGATGAATATGGGGCTGCTCTGGCCCTAGATCTGGGGACGCAATTAACGGGCAATTGTGCCACAGTATCCTTGATAATATTAAGTAACCTTAAAGTGAAAACAGTAGCATTGGCAGTACACCAGCAGCTCTGGGATGTTCCTGTACAGAATCAAGAATGCGAGCTGCTCAGGATTATCGCAGAAACCTTCAGCAGCATAGGTCGGGACAATCTGGGAGCCAGACCACGTAAACCACAATTATGAGGTAAATAAGCAGCTAAGTGTTCTGAAAAATGCTGGGATAAACAAAAAAGATAATGCAAACCAAAGAGGAGACTCTCTGTGTTCAGGGATCTCTGAGAAACGCTACAATTTGAGAAATAAGGATAGCCTAAAAACTCCTGATGAATACTAATATATTGATACACCCCAATCTTGTTCCTTCCAGGACTCACTGGATAAATGGACACACTTGGTAAATACCTCACTCTGAAAATACCTCACTCCAGAGGACGACTGCTGACGAGGAGTGAGGACGACTGCTGATGAGGAGAGAGGACGACTGCTGAGGAGGAGAGAGGATGACTGCTGACGAGGAGACGCAGAGACCCAGGAGGTGTGGCCTCAGTACACAGCAGAGCATTGAGCTCGGAGTGCAGTGCACAGGGCGGTGCACGGAGCACCCTCAAACCTGGCTAGCCCCAGTCCGGCTAGACCCAGCCCAGCTAGCCCTCAGACCTTAACCCCATTAGGCCGAGGCCACGGGGGGCCCTGCCACGGAAGATTAAGGAAGGAAGCCATGGAAGATGAAGGAAGGAAGCATGAGGAAGCATGAGGACGCCCACGAGAGCTGAGAGTGCCACCCCCCTCATGGACTCGACAATGAGGGAGCAGACTCAACAACCCTGACAACCCCGACAACTCTCAAACAAGGAATAACACTGGTGCAGGGTCGTGACGAGCCACATAGACAGGTGACTGAGGAGGCAGAGTTAGGCTGCAGCATGGTGAGTGAAAGCTCAAGATGCTCAAGGTGTGCAACGCGTGCAGAGGATCAGAGGACCAAGGTTTGAGCATGGAGCCTGTAGTCAGCCCCACCAAGTGTGTGTCCCCGAGTCCTCCTGGAAATGGCTCAGCTAGTGCAGGGTGCAGCTTGCGGGGAGGCCGGAGGATCCCGCTTATAAACTGCCTCGCCAGCAACAGCCCCAAGCGCCGCACACTCTGAGGGAAAAGTATTCCGCTCACCTAAGCAGAAATTTGACAGACTAAGAAAGATCACAAGCCCACTCTGAGCACTCGTTCAGCCCATTTCAGATCACCCTTTTGCCATCATCAAATCATTCCTTTTTTATCAGGGGTCACACACAACTACTCAGTATTCCCAGGCCAGTTTTAACAACGATGCATAACAATGCCCACCTTGTACAATGCCAAGGGCCTCATAAAGTGTCAAATGAGTCTAAAGAGCCTAAGGAGTCTAATGAGACTAAAATCGAGACTAATAGAGCCAAAGCAATCAAGGCAACTAAGCTCATACCTGTTCACTTGGAAAATCTAAAATCTAATGTCTTTCCGCCAACAAACCAAAATAGCAGTAGTAGGGCATTCCAGAAGTATCTTCTTCCCCAGTTATGAATGATACAGAGTAATATTGCACTTACACCAAGGAAGGCAACAAGGAGCAGACCAGAGGGGGTCATGCCCACACACCAACATCAGTTCTCAACCTGGGACGCTTCAGTGGTCGCTCGAACCTGTCATATTACAACAGGGGGAACATCCTAACAACCTGCAAAAATCTAATCGGAGAGACATCTGGAGAGACAATCAGAGAGACAGTCACTCGTCCAGCACAAAACTGTGACTGACTGCATTTAAACAAAGACAATGTAAAAAATAACACCAGGTAAGTGAGCAAAGGGACCTGCCCAAAAGTCAGTTATGGACTTTTTTACAAAAGCACAAAACCAATCCTACCACTAAATCACTCCCCCATGGGGGACAACTCAATTCATAATAAAAAATTCATGCAGGGCTCAGTAACCGATTGGGGCCAAGGGCAAAAGGGATTGATCATGCCAAAAGACAACACAATTATAGAAATATAATCAAACAGTGTCACAGATGACACACTAACGGCAATGGTCATAAATCGTGAAGATTGGTCCAAACATGGTAGCGGATACATTTCTCACATCTCCCATTTCTTCAAGATTGTCCCTCCAAGTGCCACCTCCATAGACTTTGCTATCGGGATTGAGACACTACAGCAGTTTCACCCACCCATACAGCAAATAAGTAGCCCACTTTTTGAAAGAACACCGGGGGAGAACTAGACCAGCTGTTGCATTTACATCCCACGCACATCGCTGCAGAAAACAGACAGGCGGCCACTAACACAAGAAGTCACAGTGACTCGTATTACATTCAGCATTATCCGATGCATACTATAAACCACATGGATTCATCAGGAGTCCAGGTGAAGGCAACCTCCCCGACTATTCAAATGAGTGTAGACCAGAGTAACTTATTGACATCAATCAATACAACTCAAACCGCCGCAATAAATGCACTCACCTGGCAATCAGACTAGATAGAAATACAATTGGATTTCATACACGCATTAGCTAATTCCATCAATAAAATAGAAACTACGTTTATAGCCTTGGAACAAAGAGGCCCACACACTGACATCATAGCACCTGCGTGTGCTTGTAATCTATTAGTGCACAAACTATCATTTTTACTGGAGGTTATGACCACTATGATCACTGAATGGAATTCAGCCCTCAATAGTTTAAGTTCCATTAAGCCTCCAAATCCAGACAATGTGCAAGCAAGACAAGTAAACAATCGGAATTGAACCAAATTGACTTTAGTGCGCTCCCGGCCTTGCCGCTTGGGTTGGACAATCTGCCGACTATTCCAAATGTCAGAGAGCATGCGCCTAAAGAATTTAAGAACAATCCAGAACATCTACTTACCTCACCTCAATGGGCCACAGAACCGAAGAGGAGCAAAATCACATTAAACGATTCAACAAACAGACCTCTAGTTCGCTCAACAACGCTCTCAAAAAGAGAAAGAAAAAGACTAAAAAAAGCAAGGAAAAAAAAGAAAAAAGATACATTACAGATATTGCAAAGAATGGAAGACACAGTGACAACCCCAAACACACCAAGCACATATCCTATCTTTAAATGCAGGAAGATAGATAGTAAAATTCAAGAAACTCAGCAACACTGCAACTACTGGATAATCACTACACACCGCCATCGGCCCAAGCCGGTGCACAAAACTACAGCACAAGTATAAAACCCAAAAAACCTCATGAATACACAGTCTCTCAACCTGCTGTTTACCAACAGACGCTATCATTGGCCCAAGCGTACCCTCTCGGCACAACAAGTACAACCTCAAACAAGACCTGGGGCTCTTTAACAGCACCATCAACGAAAATTCTATCTGATTACAAGCTGAGAATCTCAGCAGGGGTGAGAGTCGGCCTCCTGCATCACACCCCGGAAATGCCAGGGCCATCGACCCAATCATTCGAAGCACAACAATCAGACACTACAAGTGGGAACAAACAAAGAGTGCCAAAAGATAATGAAGAAGTTATCCAGGAGGCAACAGAACAAAAGAGCAGCGCACTCCCCGTTAAACGAGTCCTCACACCCCAATACAGCTCTAAAGGTAACCATGACATTCAGAATCAATCAAACCTACAAAGGCTGTTTAAGGCATTCCCAGAGCCAACCCATATAGAATCGGAGGATGTTAAAAGAGTAGCATTCAAAGTGCTACTTGAGCATAGTAATCACAGAGAATCCATCATAATGACTTAAAATCTTCAACATTGAGGGAAATGGTGCTGAAAAACAAACAGTTTCTAGAGTAATGGGGTATCAAGGTGGAGCTGATGCCACCATCATGAATATCCCTATCCCTTAAAAACACCTTGCGAAACCCAGCCCCAAAAAACAAGCACCTGCAACATCCTAAAAGGGGCAAGACACCTTAAGATGGACGAGCAGAACGTTAAACTCTCCATATTTTGCTCCTATGCAAATTCAACAACCCATACTAGAAAAGTGACCTTTGATCAAGGGAATGTAGGCAGTACAAACACACGCACTATGACTCCTACCAGAACAACTCAACAATATGCCTAACAACAACAACAACCAACCTGAGAGCAGTAACCATTATTTGACAATCATCTCCTGGAATGTCGCAGGTCTGAAAAGACTTTTAAACCTTGATGTAGCACAACAACTTTAAAAAAAAGCAGACATATTATGCCTACAAGAAACCTGGCTAACTTTTCCATTGGCTATTCCAATCTACCACGAAATACATCAATTGGCAATAAAAATAAATATTTTTGGGAGACCGATCTGGTGACCTTTTGATTTATATAAACGTCGACCTAGACTTTAAAGTCAGAACAGTTCCCACATATAACCACTCGCTACAAATAATAAGAATTGAAATTTCGACTCCAAATAACAGTACATCAAAAACTCTCATAGTCAATCTCTACTTTAAGATCTTCGTCCAAGCAAAAATAGAAAGTAGGGCTCAACTTGTCGACATCTTGGATTAAGTATTCTGCGATTATATAGGCTACAACATTATAATTTGTGGAGAGTTCAATCTTAGATTTTTAGGAAAAACTGCAGATCAGGACCATCTGATGTTCCTGACCACCCAAAAACTTCAACGTTTTATGAGCAAGTATGGTCTGACCTCTATGCAGCACTCTCAAAAAGCAAGCTCCTTTGGACAACCGTTTCCCAAAATCTTCCAGGGCAAGAGCACTCTAGATTATGTCTTTGTCACTGAGGAAGCCACTAACCATCTGGCATCCTTTGAAATTTTACAACTAACCGCCAGTGATCAACTTCCGCTCATAACACACTTTGAGTTGCATCAAAAGCGTATGGAAGGATATGAGTCAATAGGCCACTCGCAGGGGGACGAGGATCAACAAATAATCAGGCGCATAAAATAGGGTCCTATAGCACTACAAGCTTACACCTCCAATTCAAACGGTCCAACTCTACTCTCAATGACGGGCGATGAACTCCGAGCCAAATGGCCAGACATTACTAACAGTCTTGTAAAACAAGCAGGAACTATCAACACCCCTCAACAGTATCTCGCAAAGGCTTTTCCACATCGCTCTATAAGGGAAATCAAGCTGAAACTTGGTAGACTGAGAAGATCACAAGCTAAAACTAAAGACCCTTTAATTAAAAAAAAGTTAGCATTAAAACTACAAACACAAACAAAACACATAAGCAGCTGATCTAGACTCTAAAATGCCAACAAGCGAAAAAGGCATTCATTTATATCCATTCCCTGCTAAGAAAAATCAACCACGGTGATCTATGGAGATATATTACAAATAAGATGGGTCAGAGTGACCAGTGAATTAAGGGGATAAAAGAAGCAACGTGGATAAAACACGTATCAAAATTATACGCAGCTGAGTCACTCTCTCCGGAAAAACTAAAGGAAAATCCAGACATACACGATTCTGAATCAACCACAAGCCTAGCTTTCCCAACAAGAGAAATTTCCATTATCCTGTGAAAAATGAAGTTGTCTGAGGCCCCTGGCCCGAATTGAATCTGTTCAAAAATCTTCAAAGAAGATCAAAAGCTTTGGACACCAATCCTCTCCGCACTGTATTGCTCCTGCCTTGACTCACATGTAGTTCCAATGGGTTGGAGAGGCTCCATACTCCATCCAATTTATAAAAAAGGTGACAGGCAGGACCCAGCCAACTATCATTTAATCGCACTCTTTGATGTTGAAGCAAAAGGCTACAATCCTGGGCAGAGGCTAAGGAAATTGTCACTTTAAATCAAACTGGCTTCAGGGTGAACTCTGCAACTACTGATAATATCATAGCCATTTCTAATCTAGCTCAGGAGGTAGCTGCCTAAAAGTCATTACCACTCTTTGCTTGCTTTGTGGATTGTTCAGTTGCATTTGATGAGGTGGATAGACACCTTTATGGAGCACGCTAAGAAATTGGGGTATTCCAAATAAGCTACTAAGGGCAATAATTCTACTGTACACATCCCCCTTGGTAAGGGTCAAACTGACGAACTTTACCATCAGTAAGGAGATCTCCACCACTAACAGGCTAAAGCAAGGATGTGTTACAGCACCGCTTCAATTCAATCTTTACACAGAAGACATGTAGCGGGCGCCCATGCACGCAAACTTGATTCCACCAAAAATTGTTATCCTAAAAATCATCTTGCTTTAATATGCTGATATCATCATTCTGCTGGACCACTCCAAAATCGGCCTACAAAAAGCTGTAACAGCCTTGCAACAGTTAAAATATAGCAAATAAAATGAAAGGCAATGCTACCAAAACAAAAGTTGTAATATTTGGTGGGTCATTGAAACATCAGCATTTATGCTGGGAGCTGGGGCCAATTACCATCAGTACCTCGGAAACGTACAACTACCTAGGCATTCGACTGCCAGTTAAAAAGGAATGCCCACTGCCTAACTTCATCATCTAAAGACAAAGGCCGACTTTATTACAAACAGAATGTGTCAGTTAAATAACAGAAAGCCCCTCAGCAAGGTTAATACTTCAAATTCTCAAAGCTGTTTTCGTACCAGCATTGAATTATGGACATGAAGCTTTTCCCCGCTTTGATAGATACATTTCAGGTAAAAATTTATAAAAGAGTTTTCAAATTGCCACAATATATCTGAAGCCATTTCATAAGGTTAGAATTTGGTCTGGAAAGGCAGCAATGGGCTTTGATGGTTGCCTTCCTGAAATACTATCCTAGGATAGTCATGCCCCCATAAAACCTTGAAATCAGCCCTTCGCCATATTTTTTAAACAAAAACAAACCACTGGTCACAATACCTTTCAACAGCTATAAATATATTTCAAATTGATCAGGCAGCATTGATCCAACTAGCACAGTCACATATCTCAATAAAATGTATGCTGTGAAGAGAGACAAAAATGCTTTCTCGAGCAAGTGAATTGGAAAAATTGAGCAGCACTCAGGCACAGGAAGTGCTGGCTTACTCATATATAAACATCACAAAAAATCTGGCTCCACAGCCATTTCTTACTTGCACCATCAGGAAAGCTTGTATATCTCAAATCGCCTTTGGTAGTCTGCTTAGCTTAAGGATAAAGGAGTTAAACCCCAAATGGAACTCTCTCACCAACATAAAGGGGCGTAGGCTTTGCCATTACAAATCTGAGGGTCTTATCCATTTACTGTGCTGTTGCCCAACACTGATGAACTCACAACGCACTTTATTAAAACCTCTTTTCCTTCCCCATGGTACAAGATCCTGCACTGAGGCTAGAATGTTGGTATTCACCTTAAAGAAACCAGCTGATCTGGCCAAATTTGGGAAGTTTGTTATGCAGCTCCAAGCAAAACTGAACAACCACCTAACATGCATATAGACTCCTTGTTTCAGTCATAAACTGTTTTTACTTGGATCGTATATTACATATATATGAGTTTTATATTTATATTTTGTATCTTTTTGCAATGCTTTTAAGTAATCATGCAATAAAAATTGATGACGATGTAGTTACTCACTGGATAAATGCAGTGAGAGAGACAGGTATTCCAAACAACGAAACAAGTATGTGAAACTGAGAAAAGATTCACAACTCTCAAGTGAACCTTCTATAGAAAAGAAACAGAAAGCACAAATTAAAAAGAAAAAAGTGGGAGCAACTTTGGCTAGAATTTTGGCAACTTTGGTTCTTCGGTAAAGTTTGCACACTTTACTGCAGAAGCTGACGTGGGCACTGACTTTGCTAGACAGCGTGGCAGAGGCCACTATAGTTCACCCGAATCTTCAAGAGCTTCTGGAATTGACAGCAACTAACAACTTTTTAGAAGTCGAAACTACAGACATGTGAGTCTCCCCCAACCCACAGAGTTTACAAAGTGAAAATACAATTTGAGGGAGACATTGAGCTCCCAATTAAAGTTATATTCTGGGAAAACTAATGTTGTGACATGACATCCTATTGGCAGAAAAAGATTGGCCACAAGAATTTGTCCATAAACTTCCATTCAGGGAAGATGTCACTATGCCATCTTTCTCAGTCCTTGTTACTGAAGAAGTAAAACAAGCTTGTGCACTAGATTGGGAATTGGCACTAGCCCCGGTGCTGTATGGCAACCATGTAGGATGGGACAAAGATTCCCCCTACCACATAATACTGATAAAATTGACACCATCACTACAACCTCAATACCCTATTACCCTATACCCTTTTAGGTCAGTAACTATAATTTCAGAGTGTCAAAAATATCCGCAGATTAAATGATTTTGAATCACGACTCGTGGGCCTGTACATTACCTTATTAGCAATTACCAAAAATGGGCACTAGAACCAGAGGCGTGACTTTAAAGCACACGTGTTCTGTTTCCTGATCCTGCCTTCAAACTACAAGGGTTATTCAGCCCTTTGTGTGGAGACAGGACACAGCCTATTCAAGTATAAGCGGGGCTGGGTTCAACTCCTCCATCCCACTCAGTCATACCTAAACTCCACATTGTGTGTGACTATCTAGGTCACCCATATCTAGTCATGAGACCCAGAGACAGGCTGCAGGTGCCAAGTGGCCAAGATGAGAAAATGCCAGAATTCTTAAAGTGGCATTTTCAGAACTGTAATTTAAAATCTGGCTTTAGAAGTTAGAATTTTAAACTGCAATTCCAGGGACACCAAACATGAAGGGGTTAACTGCTCAAATTTTGGAAATTATAGTTATAACATGTAATGAGGTAACTCCAATGTTATTGTACAGGAGAGGTAGGCCTTGCAGTACTGAAAAAAATAATTTAAGAACTTTTCACTATCATGACATGTAAATCTTAAAAGTACATGTCCTACTCTTTGAATACATTGCACCTGCCCCCTAGGCTGTCTAGGGCCTACGCTATGGGTGACTTGTATGTATTAAAAACAAAGGTTTGGGCCTAGCAAAAGGTTTACTTGCCAGGTCAAAATGGCAGTTTTTAACTGCACACACACAGGCTGAAATGGCAAATATGAGAATGAGACATGTTTATAGTGCTACGTATACTTAAGTGGGCAACAAGCAGTGCTTCATGCCCACTAGTAGCATTTATTTTACCGACCCAGGACACAGGTAGTGCCACTTTACCAGGGACTTACAAATCAAATGTGCCAGTCCAATTGGGTATAAGCTGCATAACATGTTTTAAGGTGAGAGTACCAGCACTTTAGCACTGGTTAGAAACTGTAAGGTACAGAGTCCTAAGGCCAACAAAAACAAATTCTGCAAAAAAGGGTGGGGAGAGAAGGCAAAAAGTCTGATGACCCTGTAAAAATGGCCAAGTCCAACAGTGCCCCTGGTACCACTGTCAGGTTTCCTACGCATTACATTCATGTCTATGTCATGTCAGATGAATTGACGCTGCCACATATGCAAAGTCAATGCTATCCCTCCTGGTAGTGCCCCCCAATAATTTCCCTGACACTGTGCCCCAAATATGCATACTAACTTAATTAATCATGCACTCACTCTTCTCTTTCACACCACACAGACTCATTTAAACACTCACTCACACCGACCAACTGCACACTGAAACTGTCAAACAGATACACACACTTGTCTCAAGTACAAATGTGCTCTTTAAAAACAGCAAGCACATTTAGATGTGTATATCTTGACTTGAGGTTGGTGTCTGAAAAGCCTGCCATCAAACTATCCACTGAGCCACACCGAACTGCCCCCAAACTGAAGAGGTGACTTATATATACAAATAATGCAGCATACTTTTCCAGAAGCGGCTGCTGATCTGCCCTGCTGAAGAGCAGACTGCATGGTATCACAGCATGCAGAAGCTGGGCCCACTGACACTAAACAATGGTAGCAGTGGCTATGATTACCCACACATCCCTAAATAATATTTTAGCTATAGTTGAATATACAAAACAGAGTAGACATGCAGGTAACCATATGAGAGGGGTGCTTCATCAGACAGCACCTTGCAGCCAGAGGGATTCAACGTAAATTTAAGGAGATGCCTCAAATGATACTACTCATTTTGTGAATACATGAGAATGAGCTGTATATCGAATATTGTAATAAACAGACATTGTGGCCCACATCAGACTTCTTGACTGTTTGTCTTATACTTACCATCACTAGTGATTATAGACACTTCTTAAATGTGCTCCAGACAATTTGTTAGCCCAATGAGGCTAATTTGCTAGGTAATAACCTATTTTAGTAGTGGGCCAAATTAATTAAAACTTGGTGAAAATTAATGATAGAATGAGAAGCCACAGCTTTTTTTCTCAAGCATTTCCATACTACACTTTTTGATTGTCTCAGAATAGTATACACCCGATTGTCATAAATTCTTTATAGAACCCCAATTTGTATGGGTTCTTCAGATATCCATTTGTTGTGTGTGTATTCTCTAAATATATCTCCAGCGGCAATCTCCCCAGTACGGTGTTTTAGTACTATCAGCCTGCGTATGCATTTCTGCCAACTATAGCTCAAAAATTCTCAATGGGTAATTTTGTGACTTTTTATTATTTTATGCCTTTGCTATAGCAAGGCAGAAATGTTTACAGAGAACATTTCTGTAGAAGTAGCTCTAATATAAGGAGTTGTAGAGAGTACATCATGCTGTGAGGGGTCCTTTTGAGGCTTGGTAAGTGAAAACAGGAACTGATGAATTTCTTCTGTTCTACACAGCACACTAGACTTATAAATTGTTTTTACATCGTATGTAATTCTATTACATTAAATATTATTACAGTTTGAGGTAATGGGAATTCACCAGAAAGTGTTTGGATCAAGAAAGGAAGCTGGGATTAGAATTTGGGCATCTCTTGATGTTGTAGAGACATTTTAGTGATGTTTGTGGGCACGTTATTTTAGTAACTAGGACTGCTGCTCATGCTCTTTAGCCTAGTAATGTTTCATTTTATTTCATTTTATTCTTTTAGAATCATCCACATTCATGGTGATGTTTTATTTTCCTTTAACTTGTTCTTTGGCATAGAAAAGCATTACATTTCTTAGAATGACTTGCTTTCAATCTGTGCATTCTTCAAGGCTGCAGCGAGATAGAATTGTCGGCACAAGTACACTGCATCTCTAACATTCACAGAAACACACATATTTTTACATGGGGATACTTTCTCAGAACTTCAGTTGTTTTCTTATAAAAACATTTCCCTGTCCCATGCATGCCGAGGGAGATTCACAGCAACACATGCTGTCTGACTTTGTTACAGCTCCTTGTTGAGGCCACCAAGTACCTGGTCCACATGGAGATGGTGTCTCTATAGAAAACAGGCTTCTCCAATACTGTCATACCCAGGTATGGGGATGATGTCTTTAGAGGGGGGTATTGTGAAAGGCAGATTAGGGTTTATCCTGCTGTGCTCTAACATAGCTTAAGTAGGAATTACATATCGTACATAGTGTCAGAATGTTGGGACTTTTCCTGTGTTTTACTTGTTGTCATCATTTGCTTCTAGTAAGTTTCATAATTCTAATTTTTGCATTTCATGTCAATTTATCTAAGACACAGATGATTGAATAAATCCTATTGAACCATTTCCTGCTTCTGTTGGTCTTTGCATGTGTGAGACTAATGTAACTGAGAGAAAAGGATGAGATCTGATCCACCACAATCTCCCTGAGAAAACACAAGCACCTCAGTGCTACATAAAGAGACATCCATGATATTGAGGATTTCCTCCTCATCTAGATAGGTGGTACCTAATCGATGCTGTAGGTTGTTCAAGCTTAAACCTTAAAAGGATTGATCCCCATTTGGTTTCCTTATTTCTGAGCCGATATATCTACCATGGCGAACCCGCAACCGGTGGTAATTACAGTAAACATGCAATCTCCCCTTAATGCTCATTTGTTAGCTAATGGCCTTACAGCCCAAGGGGGTCCTGAAACATTTGTAGTTGAGGATCATCCAGCCTGTAGAACAGAACCATTTTACTCTTGGGTCAACTTTCCAGCAGTCGATGGGAACACTAAAACATTTCATCATAGCACACCTGCTACTATACCTGCACAATACAGAGCATACTCATACATAGAGATACCTATATCTTTTCAAGGCCATAATAATTGGCTTGATGGTGCCCTACCCCACACAATACTGCACATTAGGTTAGGTCCTCTGAACAATGATGAACCTACCTGTTCTTTATTGGCCACATATATACCACATCCTGATGCAGGCACTTTGGCGGTAGCTGAGGTTCACCACTTACATGTTGAATTTACAGCAATATATAGGGGGTCATTCCGACCCTGGCGGTCCAAGACCGCCAGGGCCGGGGACCACGGAAGCACCGCCAATAGGCTGACGGTGCTTCCCAGCCCATTCTGACCGCGGCGGTAAAGCCGCGGTCAGAAAAGGGAATCCGGCGGTTTCCCGCCGGATTTCCCCTGCATGGGCTGAATCTCCATGGGCTGAATCTCCATGGCGGCGCTGCAAGCAGCGCCGCCATGGAGATTCCGACCCCGTTCCCGCCACCCTGTTTCTGGCGGTTTTTACCGCCAGGAACAGGATGGCGGGAACGGGTGTCGTGGGGCCCATGGGCCCCCTAACAGGGCCCCATAAAGATTTTCACTGTCTGCTTTGCAGACAGTGAAAATCGCGACGGGTGCAACTGCACCCGTCGCACCCCTGCAACTCCGCCGGCTCCATTCGGAGCCGGCTTCATTGTTGCAGGGCCTTTCCCGCTGGGCCGGCGGGCGCTCCTTTGGCGGGCGCCTGCCGGCCCAGCGGGAAAGCCAGAATGGCCGCCGCGGTCTTTCGGCGGCCTGATCGGTTGCCGCCTGCCAAAGTCAGAATGAGGGCCATAGACTCTTAATACAGTTTGTAATGCAAACATTAAGTACCAACCCAATACGAGCTACCCCAGTACAACCGCATGGAGCCACAAAAGGCATTAACCCTGTGACTGTACATTCGATCATGGGGAAGGTACCCACCAAATGGAAAGAAATTCAGTTTTGGTTAGCTCAAAAAATAAATGCCCTGGTAGCAGTATTTCCCCAAAAGGGACCTCAAGATAAACACAAAATTCTCACTATGTGCATGCCATTTGGGATGGTTCCCACAGCAGATAACTGCAGTACTTGGGTCACGCTATTTGCCACACTCTATACTACTGCACCCGGTATACCAACACTTGCCAATATTCTGGAGGTGTTAAAACAAATTCAAGATGAATACGAGGCTGCACCGGCCCTGGATTTGGGGATGCAATTAATGTGCAATTCTGCCACTGTATCTTCAATAATTTTAAGTAATCTTAAAGCGAAAGCAGTAGCCCTAGCAGTGCACATGTGGCTCCAGGGCATTCCTGTATAGGATCAAAATTGTGAGCTGCCAAAGATTATCGCAGAGACCTAATCTAGTATTGGTCGAGATAGTCTGGGAGCTAGACCTAGTAAACCACAACTACAGGGTAGATCCAATCAGAATTCTACCAAACAAGCACCTGAGGGTTCCAAAAAACACTGGGATGAACAAAAACAAACACCTAAAAGAGGAAGGGGTGACTCTCCGCGTGCAGAGACCCTGCAAAACCTCTATAACCTTAGAAATAGAAATGATATAAGAACCCCTGATAGATATCAATATACTGATACACATCAATCTAGTTACTTTCAGGGCTCACCGAATAAAAACAGTGAGAGAGGTGGGCAGTCAGAACAGTGAGCAGAGTACGTCAAACCGAGATAAGAGTCACAACGCTCGTTAGTCGTTTTTGTTAAGAAAGAAGAGAAACTTCCCCAACAAAAACCTCAATTCAAAAAGAAAAAGGTGGCAGCGATTTCTATAAGAAATGTCACTCAGGATGAGAGCTTTACTGAAGAACAGGAAGTGGACACTGGCCCTGCTAGACAGCAAGGCATGGGTCACAATAGTTCTCCGGAAAATTCAAGAGCATCTGGAGGTGAAAGCAAATAACAACATGTGCGTCTCCACACCTGATAGGGTGTATAAACTAAAAATACAATTAGGAGACATGGAGCGCACAATTTATTCTATCTTTTAGGATTGTGTAACTACCATTTATGATATTTTATTGGCCAAAAAAGATTGGCCACCAGAATTTGTCCATAGTCTCCCATATGAGAAAGAGGTAATTGAGCCTCATTCTTGCCCTTTGTTTCAAGAGAGCTCTCTCTACTGATTGAGCATTGGCACAGGCACCCGCGTTATATCGCAGACATGTAGGCTCAGATGAAGATTCTCCCCACCATATAATGTCAATTAGATCCCAACCACAACCCCAATATCCAATAAAGCATGAAGCTAGAGCACTTGTGAAGGAAATCACCACGCAATTAGAGTTCCAGGGAGTGATCGAACGATGTGTCTCACCAATGAACAACCCACTGTTCGCTATAGCTAAGCCAGACCATTCAAATAGAATAGTCTTAAACTACAGACGTTTACTAGTCACACGCAAACATTTGCCATTCAAAATAGACACAGTGCAGCACTTATTACTAATACAGTGTGCAAAAAATAACAAACAACCTTGGATATTTCCAATGTATTTTTCTGCTAAAATATAGTGCCTGAAACACGTTTTAGTTCTGACACGTTTTAGTTCTGACTTCCACAGGGATATAAAAACAGTCCAGGATTGTTTTCAGCTCTTGTTACTTCAATTTTACACAACAAAATTGACCCTGAGGCATTGTACTACATAGATGATATATACCTTACAGATGATGATCTTGTTCAACATATAGACGGGTGAGCCCCATTAGGCTACAAATTTAATTTCAGAAAAACAAAAATAGCATTCCTTCGTGTCCTATTTTTGGGATACAAATTATCAGATGAAGGCAAGAGCCTATTGCCCCAGTTTTTAGAAAAATGCGCACAATTGCAACCACCAAACACCATCAAAAAGCTCCAGTCATTGTTGGGCTTTTTAAACTTTGGCAAAACTTACTTTCCAGATTTTGCAGAACACATTGAACCATTATATGACTTAATATATCCTGACTTTTCAACAAATATTGGACAGTCAAACACACACTCATTCTCAGAGCATTGCAACAAGACACACTTGCAGATAAACACTTACACACAAGAGACAACAAAACACATTTGGTCATCAGCGTAATTGCTGGTACCATTGGTTTCTCCTATGTAACGTTCAATGAGGGTGATACTGTACTTATTGCATACAAGTCACATTTGTATTCCACATCGGAACAATGCTTTACTCCCAGAGAAACAATTTTGACTGCTGTTCAGATGGCTGGCATTAAAAAGAAACCTCTGGCTCAAGGGTAGCACATTATTGTCATATCTCTGATCCCAGCCCTTGATGCTGTCACAAAAGCCAACGTTCCTAATGACAGGGCACTACATCCACATTAGATTCAATGGGCAACATCTCTGTCCGCCACTGATGTTGATTATGTTTTTAAACTTAAATTACAAACTCAAGAATTTCTCCAATATCAACTTAAATACCCAATTCCAGCAAATACTTTGCCTATCGAATAATATCAAATAATTATGTACATTCATGGCTCAGCCCAACAAGCAGTAGTCACCCAAAATCAACAGTCTGCCACCTGTGCAGTTATGAGTGGCTACAAGAAGGACAGTGAATTCCATCCACAACACACCTACACGCAGACCTTACAGGACTGCACTGCACAATTAGCAGAGCTCAAGGCACTGTTGATGGCACTGGAGCACACTGATACAGGACAATTAACATTAATCATATGGGACTTGTACTGCTCTGCACAGTCCTTCAATGAATACCTGCATTACTGGTGCCAGGATGGGTTCAGAGATTCAAAAGGCAACACCATCAAACACAGACTATTGTGGGGAAAGTAGCAGATCTGAAAGAAACTGTCCAAGTAGTTCATACATTGGGGCACCAACGTCTTGGAATACATGTTACAGGCAATACCTTGAATCATGAAGTGGCCAAATCAGCAGTAGCTATGGTTTCTGTTGCTGCAATAAAGAGGTTGAATGATGAAACACTGGCTGCTGTTAAAGCTTCGGCTGAAAGCAAGACCATGCCAAAGGACGAAGGCATATCCTGCTGAGTATTCTTACCACATATCTAGCTTAAATACTGCCCTAGTAACAATACCAGGAGTGGTTGATACTGTGATCCCCAACAAAGATCAAAGACCTGAGTTGATAAAAACAACACATGAGGCAGATGCTTCTGCCCATGTTGGTGTGGCGGTTAATATTTCACTAATACAAGCACGTTACTGGTGGCCAGGTTTATACAAACAGACCAAGCAGTATGTCCTTTGCTGTGACATCTGTCAGCAAATAAAAGGGTCTACCATCAAACACCCACCACAAACACCTCTCTTTCCAAAGAACCTCTACAATGTGTTTACCTGGACCATTGAGGTCCCTTGACACCTGATGGTGCACACAAATATGTCCTAGTCGCTCTCGACTCATGCTCCAGATTTCTATGGGTATGGCCACAAAGCTCAGCTGATGCTCAAACTGTTATTAAAGATTTGCAAGTCTTTATTGGCACATATGCAGTTAAGGCTTTCCACCTGGACCAGGGCTCTGCTTTTGCCTCAAGGGCATTTGGGGACACAATGGCTTTGTTAGGGGTTCAACTATATTATTCGTCTCCAAATCATCCCATGAGAAACAGCATTGTGGAGCAAAGAAACCGGGACATAAAGCAATCCTTAACAGCTAGAATATTAGGCACAAGTCCTAGTTGGGTTAACCACTTATATGGAGTCGAGAGAGCACTTAATAATCTGCCAGGAAGGTCCCTGGGAGGGCATACCACATATGACTGCGTGTTTGGAACACAAATTAATGTTCCAGATCTTAATGGTTCTGGCACAGAGGTGGCAGATATACCTTTTGACATAAATGAATATGTTACTGTCTTGCAGGACTTAAAACAGTTCAGTGACAACAACCCAACTGCCAATGCCGCCTTCCTGGGTATAAGGGATGCTCCAATAACATCTACTGGCTGGATTCCAAAAGTTGGGGATCTAATGCTTGAAAAGATTGCTGTGAAAAATAAGTTTGGTCATTTTTATCGTACACCGGTTCCAGTCATGGGAATACACGGTACCAGAACTGTTATTCTACCACTGCTGATTGGTCCTAAAGAAAACCGCTTTGTCTCCATCGACAATGTCAAGCTACACCATAT
Source organism: Pleurodeles waltl (assembly GCF_031143425.1). NCBI lineage: Eukaryota > Metazoa > Chordata > Amphibia > Caudata > Salamandridae > Pleurodeles > Pleurodeles waltl. The sequence goes on from NC_090442.1 coordinate 527,155,072, forward strand.
GGCCTAGCCACAGCAGACCTAGAGGACTCCTCTGTAGTCCTCGACTTCCTCTCACTACAGACCAGGATGTTCCTCTACAGGTTTTGAGCAGCACGCTGACACCTCTCCGAGTTTGGTGAGGGTGGAAAATGATATTTAATTAGTCCCACTAACTTCTTCTGTGACAAGCAATGTTAACATTAGTGAGCAACTTTACTCAAATACAACTCAAACAGATGGAATTGTTTACTATGTTTACTTCTGCCAGTTCTCCTTTACGGCTCCAGTTTTTGCACAAACTGCTTCTGGATAGTTTGTCGACCTTAATGACTCACCGACTCATCTGCCTCTTCTGCAATAAGACTGTCAAGTGCACGTACGCTGATAAATTGGCTCAAAATTAACTATTTCATTTATCCATGGAACTATCTGTGGCTCTTAATAACTGTACTTGCCTTCCTTCTCTGGATTGGGACTGTCATCATCTTTTTCTTATTAATACATGGTCATTACCTTCCTTAACGCTCGATAGTTGAAATGGTGGATGAGGTCCTAAAACCACTTTTTTCCACCCATAAGGTCTGCAGAGAATCGTCTCTAATGAACATTTCAGATATATCAATTCCTGATGGGATTGTTCATGATATATACATGGTCCGACTGAGGTTATTCAAATTCCATATGGATTTAAACTTGCAATGAAAGATGTAATAACACCAGGAGTTGTTTATGATTATTGGGATTTAAAAACAGTTGAAACTATGTTATCTGAACTACAATATTTCACTGTGTTTGAAAGTGAAGATGTTTATCAATCAAATGAAAATTATGGAGATATGTTCCGTTTGTCTTTCTACACCGCGCATACTTTAAATGGACGGTGATCTGTTGATGATGTGGCTGAGGGCCCATTATCAGACATGCAGGTTGAGGGTCTGTTGGCTACAGGAAGCCACCTATGAACTGCCCTTCACAGATAATGCAGCTCTTGACTCAACAACGGGCACAACACTGAATGCTGCTGTCTTAGCTGGAGCTCAGGCTTTAGAACATGAGTGCTCTTTGGTTTTCCTTGGCACCAATTTTGTCACATTACCACCGGCCAAAGTGGAGCATTTCCTTGCTTCAATTGTCCCAGCTGTAATTGGAGATTTTCAAAATGACACTGACTTTTAAATTTGCCTTCATAGGCGCCACTGCTGAGTTTCTTAATTGACGACATCATTCACATGTTCCAGTGTGTTTTAACAGTTCACAATTGACTTTTATGTATATATGTTTTTAAAGTACTGCATTTTATTTGCTTTCAATTTAGGAACTAGGCTGCTTTATTACTTCTGAACCAACAAGTGGGAGGGTGTTGTACAGCCATTTTAGTGATGTCTGAGGGCATGTTATTTTAGCAACTAAGCCTGCTTCTTGTGCCCTTTAGCCTAGTAATGTTTCATTTTATTTCATTTTATTCCTTTAGAATTGGCCACATTTGTGGTGGTGTTTTTTTTACCTTTATCTTGCTGTTCTTTCGCCTAGGAAAGAATTACGTTTCTTAGTGCAACACTCTTTCACTCTGTGCTTTCCTCAACGCTTCAGCGAGATAGGATTGTCTAACATTCACAGAAACACATGTATTTTTATGTGGGGACACTTTTTCAGAACATCAGTTGTTTTATTATAAAGAAATTTCTCTGTCCCTTGCACGTTGGGGGTAGGTTCCAGCCAGATAACCACAACTGCATGCTGTCTGACTTTCTAACATTTGCTTGCTGATGTCCCTGGCTCCCTGGTCCACACGGTGATGGTGTCTCTGTAGATAACAGGCTTCTCCACTACTGTCATACTCAGGAGGGGAATCGTGAAGGAGGATTAGGGCTTATCCTGTGTTTCACTTTTTTGTCACCCTTTTTGCTTCTAGTATGTGTCATCATTCTAATTATTGCATTTCATGTTATTTTATCTAAGAAGCAGCTGACTCAATACATCTTTTTGAACCATTTCCTGCCTCTGTTTGTCTTTGCATGTGTGAGACTAATGTAACTGTTAAAAAGGATGGGATTTGAACCATCACAATGTCCCTAAGAAGTCACAATGTCATGTGCCCGGTTGCCACAAATCATCCCTACTCTTGGGTAGAGACGAGGCTCTGCTAGCTGTCCGGAAACAGATTAGGGCAACAGTTGTCACATGGTGTGGGATCGGACTCAGTTCCCCACAATTCAGGTGATGCTGCTGCCCAAATCCAGCAGCCTCACTGGTACAGTGAGAGCCAACGAGACACTGACTTCGATGTTAACACTCAGCTAAAAGATCAGGCCTTCCAAGCATTCCTTTTGTGTCAAACACTCTTGTGAGACTTTCCTTTCAAGATAGGTCCTCGGAAGTTATGTGACCTACACAGCCACTCAATATATATGTGCCTGCGCCTATACTACACCTAGCCACTTTCATTATGCTGCTAATGGGCGCTATACACACAGATTTTACCAACGTATTGTCTATAGGCAACAATGATGACATTTGGAAAACATTGTCTCATCCATCTGCGATTCAACTTTACATAAAATCTCTTAAAGGGATGGCATTCGATTTCTCATAAATTCACAGAAATGTCTTACTCCCCGGCACTAACCACTCTGGCCTGCGACATCTCTGCAGTAATCTGGGGTCATTACTGTTGTAGGAAGCAGTGAGACAGTAGGCAACATTGTGAACTGATCACTCCAAGCGTGTTTCAATATGGCATTGGGAAAACACAGGTGTCTACAGTATGCTGTCATTTAATTAATTTTGTAATTCTTGAAGTAATAGGCCATGGAATCAGTGATACTGTTATGTAATTTGCAATCTCTGTGGCGTCAAGAATTAGGTGATTGGGTGGTGCGATGGGGTTGGGGGTGAATTGAGGGAGTTTAGGTTGCAATGCCTAGCAAATCTAATAAATATTTTGTCTTTTGTCATAACCTTTATGTACTGTCAAGTGAAGCTGTTTGCATACTATTTGCAAGGTGTTTTTACCATAATGCGGTCCTTCTGCTGGGTACCCAATTTCAACATCCATTAAAGTATATACATATTATTACAACTGAATTTTGGAGGCAGCGGCACTATAACTAATGACTACATATTTACAAGATTATTTTTTATAAATGAACTTTTTTATATGAAGAGTTAGATTTTTTTTGTATTACCAGATATCTTTAAAGTAGGTGAAAATCAGACTTTTCAGTTCCATAAAACTTTTCTTGGAGTATTGGGTCCAGAGTTTTGGTAATCCCCCAAAGGTACAGCACCTGATAGAGTGTTGTCCGGATTCTCATTGGCTAATCAGGCGGATGGTTAGCAAAGATGTCGGCCCTCATTACGAACATGGCGGTCTGGGCCGCCATGCCGGCGGTGGCAGTAAATACCTCCACCGGCATGGCGTTCTGAACCGCCATATAATAAACGTGGCAGAACCGCCACTTTTGTAACTCCGCCACCTCCAGGCTTCTGCCACGAGGCAGCCTGGTGGTGGCGGAGTTACAAATCTGACAGGGCAGCTCAGGTTCCACCAGCCTTTCCCTAGGGGTTTACCCCGCCAGGGAAATGCTGGTGGAATGCGTGATTCGGGACCAACTGGGGGCCCCTGCCCTGCCCATGCACTTGGCATGGGCAGTGCAAGGGCCCCCATGCCCAATTTACGGGCAGTGAAATGCGCGACGGGTGCTGCGGCACCTGCCGCACTGCTACATCTCCGCCGGCTCCATTTGGAGCCGGCGTCAATGTTCAGGCCCTGCATTCAGCTGGGCCGGCTGGCGGAAACACTGTTTCCGGCCACCGGCCCAGCTGAATGATCTTTAAGTGGCCATCAGGGGGTTCTACGCACTGGCGGTCTTTTGTTGACCGCCAGCGCTGAACTCGGCATGTTTTCCTGCCAGGTTCATAATGAAGGCCCTAGTTCTCTCTGGCCACCCTTGGATTGCACATATGTTAACCCTTCACATTGTCTACCTCAAATTAACCTGCAGCAAATTTTTCTCCATCACTAATGGTTGTGGTCTTGTCTTTTGTTTGCATATTTTGTTTTAAACTCTGTCAATACATCCATTATTTCAACTGTAGTAGTGTGTGTGACTAGGGCTATCAGTGCTATGCAGGTAATACACTTCCACTGTCTTGGGAGGCTGTCCTCACTGTTCATCTTTTGCATGTAGAGCCTAAATGAATCCCTTTGTGCTTTACAGTTAATAATGAGAGCCTCATTTGAGGATTAACATCAGTAGACCTCCTCTCCAGCACTTATAAAATCTTCTTTCACTGTTTGTGTCCAGCCATTACTTTATGCTTCCAACCATTGAGCTGATCAGCCCTCTTTGATGAAACAGTGATCTACTGGTAAGTTATTAGTGGACAGAGTGGCCACCCTACCTATCAAAGTATTTGATGCAGCACTATCTTCTGATGCAGATAATGTTGTTTCTTTGTACAGTCTTGCATTGTCAAATTGCATCCTATCTAAAAAAACGTTCTCTATATTTCTAAAATCTGGCATAACAAACTGATCTTTACTTAAAACATTTGATGGTCACCTCTCTTTTTTTCTTTCAACTTACTCTCTTCTTCCTTTCAGTGCACTGCATGCCTCTTCTTCCTGAACAGAACCTTCTGTGAATTACATACGTTTGTGTTTATCTCTGTTAATGTGTTTCTGCAAATTGCCAACTTCCTCTGAGGCTGTGGATTGCCAGAGAGAGCAAGCAGGACATCAGGACAGCAAGCTAGGGAGGATGTGTGTGCCCTGTGGGCTCCACTGATAGCTCATTTTGGTTCCTAGAAGAAACTGCAACATCATGAACATCGTGATCACAGTCAGAGATGCAACTGTGTTACTGTTGTAGGCCTAGCTGTAGACTGCCACAGGACGATTGTCAAGCTTGAATAAAAGGTCGTGGGTCTGATGAGAATCCCACTCTTCTCTCTCACTCTGTTGATAGCAGTTTAGACAGACCAGTAAGATGGAATGAAGTGACTAGGGTGAAGGGAGCAAGAGAAAGATACAGGTGCCAATCGCCTGCTTCTTGGAATCAGAAAAGAAGTGGCAGACTCAGCACGATTGCAGATAATGTGGCAAAAGGTTCTGTAATGACCCCCACACCGACCAGGATACTGATGTGGAAGCCCGGAACACCATGGAAGTGTAATAGTTCTAGAGAGTTCTGAACTTAACACCCAAGCTGCCTAATGTCCCTCCAAAGCGGTATTTGCAGGAGTGAGTACAAGAACAGGTTAGTGATCCAGCTCTTGCTCTTAATTCCATAAGCAAGTTCTCCATCACTTCCAATTTACCCTAAAGTCCCTCTTTCTGTTTTTGTAGGTGTCCCAGGGAACTGTAGTCTTTGAACTGCCTGTTTTCTCCCATAAAGATTTCTCCACTCTCTTTCTAAGATGTTAGGAACTCCCTCCTTCACATTCCTGAAACGGATTGCCATAAGCCCAGAAGAGGTATACAACTGCATGATTACAATAAGCCTGAAAAAGGGCTGCAAATGCGTGATTGCCATAGGCCCGGGTGAGGGCTTTAACTGCGTGATTGACATAGAGATGGATGGAGATACAACTGTCATGACTGAAATCGGCCTAACGGGCAGCAAATACCTCCAGTGTGACAAGGATCAACAACTGCAGTAAACACATTCAGGTGGTCATTATGATATTGGCGGTGAGTGATAAAGTGGTGGTAATACCGCCAACAGGCTGGTGGTAATTACCGCCAAATTATTGCCATTGCAGTGATAACTCCCAGAGACAGCCAATGTACCACACAAACTGTCAGGGTGTAAACACTACTGACCACAGCGGTAGCCTTCAACAGCCAGGCGGAAGACAAGGTACCGCCCACCATATTATGACATAGCACACCGCCACAATTTCCGGGGAAGTACAAATGCCATCAAAAGCCTGGCAGAAACAGAACACAGAAGACGAAAGACTCACCCTCCGAGACACAGAGAAGATCAAGGCTGCCATGGAACCGGAACTTCAAGTCTTCCCGATGCTCTTCTATGCCATGCTCCACCTGGAACACGTACGCCGGTGACGACGGTGAGTACAACCGCCTAGCACACAGGGGAGGGAGGGAGGAAAAGGAGAGTGACACACACGCAAAACTCACACCATTCATGCACACACCATACACACAACCAGCTGCAGAGGTAAAACAATGTCCCTGGACACACGTCATAATAATGCAAGGACTACAGCATTCCAGAACTGAAAATGTAATTGGATGAAAACAGCCACCATATTGTCCATGTGACAAAATACATGAGACACTGTGCACAAAGGGCCAATGGCCAGTCCAAAGTACAAAAGGCTCACATGGCCACAGGGCACAGTTCAAGCCCAAACTCTTTCCCTGATGTAATCCACACTACACTGTGCAGGGGCATCATGGTGGGAATGGCCAGGCACCTCAGGGCGAAGTGGGGTGGGGCCACCGCAGCTGAAGTGGGGAACTTGCCCATTGGTTCTGGAGGGGGCTCCATGCCCATTTTCCTATGCTGGGGAGTGCAAAGTCACAGTCTCTGAGGTGGGGAACTTGCCCACTGGTTTTGGAGGAGGCTCCATGCCCATTTCCCTATGCTGGGGCATGCAAGGTCACAGTCTCAGAGGTGGGGAACTTGTCCACTGGTTTTGGAGGGGGCTCCATGCCCATTTTCCTATGCTGGGGAGTGCAAGGTCACAGTCTCTGAGGCGGGGAACTTGTCCACTACTTCTGGAGGGGGCTCCATGCCCATTTTCCTATGCAGGGGAGTGCAAGGTCACAGTCTTTGAGGCAGGGAACTTGCCCACTGGTTGTGGAGGGGGCTCCTTGTACAACAATCCCTGGGGGAAGTCTACATGCCCTCTGTGATGCCGCAAACTACTGCGGCGTCTCTCTCTATCGGACCGCAGTCAGGCTGGTAGTCCATATTTTGTGACGCAGGCACCTCCGTGGCCCATTTTTCTGTGTTCATTTTGCTGCAGTGCAGTCCAGGAGGCACATTTTGTGCTCTGGGTCTTGCCACAACCCCCGACGGCCTCCCTGATTTTCCTACTCACCTCCTTGGGTCTTTTCCTCTTCTTTCCTCTTTTTTCTTTCTCTTTTTCTTCTGTCTTCGTTTCTTCTGTCTTCTTGGTCTCCATATTGTCTTCTTCCTTGGTAGTCTTCTTCCCAGCATGCCCTTTTCCTTTTCCTTTTCTACTTGGTCTTTTTCCTATTCATTTCTATATGGTCTTTCCCAATCCAAGATGGTGTCGTAATTTCTTCCTGTTGTTTCACTTCCTGTTTTCTTGTATATAAGCACTGCAGTTCTTCCTTGCGATGCAAACACTCCCGTTTTGGTGGTGATCCTCGCTCCTGTTTTCCATTTTTTCTGTGCTCCTGTTTCTTCCTGCAAGATTATATTAAATTTTTTCCTTTTTTTCATTGTTTTTTCCTCTTTTTCAGTAGTTCCTGTGGTAGAGTTTTTTTTCCCAATTTTGGGGTTTTTCCTCTGGGACTTCTTCTGGAGGGTACGGTCTGCCTTGGCGTCTTTTCCATCAGCAGCACCATGGCTACTAGAAAGGGTCGTCCCTACCTTGGCCAGTCCAGAACCAGTAAAAGACAGTGTGTTCCTTCAAGTTCTTCAGCCTACGGTGGTAAGAGACATGCATACCGTGACACCCTCTGCTGGAGGTGAGGGCTGCTGTGTCCCAGCCTGAGGTGAGGGCACCTTCACTACTACTGTTGGGGGAGGGCTCTGGCCTCTCTTAGTTGGTGGAGTGGGATCCTTCCCTTTCCTGGGTGGTGGAGTGGGATCCCTCCCTTTCCTGGGTGGTGGAGTAAGATCCTTCCCTCTCTTGCCTCCACGACTAGAAGGTGCCTCAACTGTCCCGGTGGACTGTTTGGCTGAGGTGTGGGGCTGGGTCATTGGGACCCTGCTCTTACAGGCAGGACAGGAGGGTGGAGGGGGAGGGAAGAGGTCAAGTTGGGCAAGGAAAAGCTTCTTAAGGACGGTGGGGCGGGATGAGGGAAGAGGGATGGGAGTAGAGGTTGGGGGAGTGGTTGTCGGAGGTGTACATCTGCTGGACTTGGATGCAGGTGCGTGGGCAGTGTGCTGATGTGAGGTGGATGGCTGTTGGGTGTCGGTGTGTGTGCGTTTGTGTCTCTTAGGAGGTGGGAGGCAGACAGGGTCGGAGAGGACAGGGGACGCGTGGATGGATGTTGTAGAGGTGTCTGCAAGTGAGGTGTGTGTGTGCTGCTTGGTGTGGTGATGGTGGTGGTGGCTGCTGATGCAGTGCATGCAGGTGTGAGTGTAAATGTGACAGTGAGGGAGGAGGAAGGGGAGACAGTGGAGGCAGTGGATATTTTTGTGTGTGCCACTGTCTGTTGTTTGTGTGAGTGCTTGTGGCCTGAAGTTTGCTGCCTGTGTTTGTCTGTGCCACTCTTATGTGATGGTTTGTGTGCATGCTTGTCTGTATGTGTGCATGGGATGGGTTGTGGTTGAGGAGACTGGGACTAGGAAGTGGTGGTTGTAGGGGGGCGGTAGGAGGAGGGACAATGGCTGCCATCAGTGAGGAGGCCAGAGCCTGGAACGATCCCTGTTGGGCCACCAATACACCGTGAATACTCTCCAGGAATGCATTGCATTGTTGCATCTGGGATGCCAGCCCCTGGATTGTATTCACAATGGCTGACTGCCCTACAGAGATGGTTCTCACAAGGTCAATAATCTCCTCACTGAGGGCAGCAGGGCTCACTGGGGAAGGGCCTGAGGTGCCTTGGGTGAAAGAGATGCCCACCCTCCTGGGTATGCGGGTACGGGCAACTCAGTGAGGGGCTACTGGGAGGGCGGTGCTGGTACGGGGGTGGCGGCTGAACCTGTAGCTGGGGTGGTTCCACAGGTGTCCACCACCACCAGGGAGCTTCCATCAGAGGAGATACCAGAGTCAGTGTTGTCACCTCCTACCTCCGCTGTGGTGCTCCCTTTGCCCTCCGTCCCACTGGTCCCCTCGGCATCCGTGGACTCTGCCTCCTGGGTCCTGTGGGATGCAGCCCCCTATGTCACCGGTGTCCCTGCTCCTCCGCCAGATGATGCTAATGCACAAATGAACAGGATGACAGAAGAAAAAAGGGGGGTAGAGAGAAGGGGAGCACTAGGTCAATTACAGCACCAACACCACAGATGGCATACACATTACCGTCGCACACAGGGATCAGGATTGTGTCTCATACATCACACTAGCATTACATTAGCTAGGTACCACAGCAAGATGAGAGCCAAACACCACCAACTACACCCCTCCTGGGACACCCTACACCCTGTCTGACATGCTATGCAACCTAGCTATGTTACCAGATTTAGCATTACACCCAATTCCCTTGTGCAAGATCACGTTGTGTTCTCTGAGCTGACATTGAGGGGCACCCACTAACTGACAGCCACCACCATATTCCCATGCCACCTAGCAATGATAGTTGTAACACACACTGTACTCACCCCCTTGTGGCTGTTGTGATGCCATCAAGCGCCCATTCAGCTCTGGGTAGGCCACTGCCAGTATGCGGGCCATCAGAGGGGTCAGGTTTTGATGGGCACCCTGCCCTTGTTTGGAGGCCATCCCCAGCTGGTCCTGCACGGTCTTCCGGACCTAGCGTCTCAGGTCCTCCCACCTCTTTCTAAAGTGGGTGCATCCACCTGCTGTAGACCCCCAGGGTCCGCATGTCCTTGGCAATGGCATGCCACAATCCCTTCTTCTGATGGGCGCTGACCTGCAGAGGAAACACAAACACAAGGGCACCATTACACATACAATCCAGCCTGTCACAAAGAAGGCCCACAAATCCCCTTCCATCTCCATTGGCGCACACATTACTCAGTGCCCACCATGTACACTACCACCAGACATACGACCCCCCCAAATGACATGATGCTTGCACACACATCTCCATGCAACCCTGTCACATGCCTCGTGCGCAAGTTGTACTCACCTGCTGGTCTGGAGGCCCATACAGCTACCCATACTGTGGTAGGACCCCATCCACCAAATGCTCCAACTCCTCCGAAGTGAAGGCAGGGTCCCTTTCTCCGGTCACATGGGCCATGGCAGGATCCAGACACGTCACAGCAGCACATGCAGTGTACGTGTTGTCCTGTGGGAATTGAGTGAGGTTATGGACAGAAAATGACGGCCACATCTGCTGCGGCGTTCACCATCACCGCCGCCGGTGATCCTCATTGGCCACTGGACTCCACAGACCCCTATGTTATCCAATGAGGAATAGCATGGCGGTGCAAGGCCGCCTTCTGCCATGACACGCAACACTGGCGGAGATACCTCACTTCCACCTGTCCCTACATACTGGACAGGCGGTCGACATTTTATGGTGGTGGACAATATTCAGATAATCGAGAACTACATCATTTCCATTTTTTGCACATACATTGTCAGTCCCATTGTCCCATCATGTTCTTCCTCTGTGTACACTGAGGTGGTGGATCCATTGTTTAAATTGTGACAGCCTACTCACTCTTGTGTCCCTTAGATAACTACCACTGCGGAGGAATCGGAGGACGAGACAAGCCCCCATGTACAGACCCCTTGTGGACTTGGCTACACTGGAGGAGAGGCATATAATACTCACCTATAGACTGGACAGGGCCACAATCACAGAGCTGTGTGCTCAGTTGAAGCCTGATCTGATATCAGCTATCTGTCATCCCACTGGGATCCCCGCTCTAGTGCAGGTTTCCTGGAAACTGGTTCATTCCAAGTGACAGTGGGCTTGGCAGCAGGAATGTCACAGCCAATGTTCTTAATCGTGCTGGCAAGGGTTTTGTCTGCCCTGGTGAAAAACATGTGCAGCCACATTGCTTTCCCCCAGGTGGAAGATTTGGCCACTGTGAAGGCAGGATTCTATACAATGAGACATATACCCAACATTAGTGGGGCGATTGACGGTACATATGTTGCGTTTGTCTTCCCCAACCAGAATGAACAGGTGTTCAGGAATCGGAAGGGTTTCCAATCATTCAGTGTGCCAATGGTGTGCCTGGCTTACCAGTACATCTCCCACGTCAATGCCAAGTATCCTGGGTCGGTGCATGGCACCTTGGTCCTGAGGAATAGCAGCATTCCACATGTGATGGCACAACTACAGAGGCAGAGGGTGTGGCTAATTGGTGAGGGTGAGGCCCCACCCAATGTATGTCAGTGTATGCCTTCTGGTGTTGACCCCATATCATTGTGTAAGGCTAATGTTTGTCCCTCAATACTTGCAGGTGACTTTGGCCACCCAAACCTATTGTGGCTCCTGACCCCTGTGAGGAATGCCAGAACAGGGGCTGAGAATTGTTACAATGATGCACATGGGTAAACCAGAAGAATTATTGAGAGGACCTCCTGAAGGGCATGCTCAGATGCCTCCATCTAACCGGTGGATCGCTGTGCTACTCACCCAAGAAGGTCTGCCAGATAGTAGTAACTTGCTGCATGTTGCACAACCTGGCCCTCAGACGACATGTGCCTTGTCTGCAGGAGGAGAAGACTGGAAATGCCCCTGTGGCAGCAGTGGACCCTGAGGACAGTGAGGATGAGGAGGCAGAGGATGGGTATGTGGACAACAGAACATCAGTTATACGTCAATACTTCCAATGACACACAGGTGAGGCAGTGGAATTGACCATTCCTCTGATTATTGATGTGTTCTGTTTGGCTGTAGCAAGATGGCATTCACTTCCTTTGCATCTCTACTTAGTGTCACCTATGGCGTCTCATTTTGCAGATGCTGTTGATATGACGACAGTGTACTGATGTGATGTCTACAGACAGATACAGGTCTTACAATGCATACTATTAAAGTGTTCAGATCATTTGCACAAGATGTAACTGTTTCCATGTATGCACATTTTCATCACATAAAACACTTTCACTTAGGTTGTGTTCAAGGGTGTTTATTATAGTGCAAATAATTGATGGAAAAGTGCAATGGAATGGGGTGATGGTAGAGGATAGTCCAGGGTATTGTTCCAGTCTGTTTGTAGCACAGGTCCAGGGTCCAAGGGGCCATAGGAAGGGGAGCAAAGGCAGCTCAAATTGGACAAGGAGAGGCACAAGGGGGACATTCAGGAAGGTCTCATTTCGTGGCCGTGGTCTTGGTCTTGGCAAGTGTCTCTGGCTTTTGTCTGGGTCGCAGGGAGCGTTTGTGGGGTGTGTCACCTTCTGCAGGAGGAGGGGTGCTGGTGGCCTGTAGGTCCTGTGGCAGGGCATCCTGCCTACTAGCTGCAGCGAAAGTGGTGGACTGGTCAGTAGATTGGCTAGTGGTAGGGGCCAACTCGTATGCTGTTCATTCCCTCATGATGTTGGCCATATCTGCCAGCACCCCTGCTATGGAGACCATGGTGGTGTTGAGGGCCTGCAAATCCTCCCTGATCTCCTGATGGTGTACCTCCTGCAGCCGCTTGTTCTCCTGCATGTTGGTAAGGATCTAGCCCATCTTGTCCTGGGATTGTTGGTAAGCCCCCAGGACATTGGTGAGTGCCTCCTGGAGAGTCAGTTCCTTGGACCTCTCCTCCCACTGGCCCCCAGCTGTCCTCCCAGTGTCCCTGTTTGCCTGTGTCCCCTGAATGGTGTGCCCACTGCCACTGACCGCAGGTCCCTGATTGTCTTGGGGGTGAGGTGTGGACTGGGGTCCCTTTACAGGTGGGCACACCGCTGATTGATGTGTTCTGGGGACAGAGGTGTGGGACGTTGGGTGGGTGCTGTGGTGTTGGATACTGATGGGGGAGGCTCTGTGGTGGACTGTGAGGAGGCTGGGGTGGCGGACTGACCAGTGGTCCCTGATGGGCCAGTTAGTTGATCCAGATCCTGAAGTCCAGAGTTACTGTCATCACTGGGGGTGTCTTCTGTCGAGGGACTGGTTAGTCGCACAACCTCCTCTCTGCTGACATTGGCTGGAGCACCTGTGGGGATGTAAGTGATGTATTATACTTCATATCTGTGACATATTGTACAACCCTTGCTTCCCCTCAATTGTTGGTGTTGACCTGCCACCTTTGTTTGTGTATGGTGATGGATTGTGTGCTTGTTAGTTCTCCATGCTGTGCATGCTTTGGTGATGGGTGTCCATGCAGGGCTGGGAGGGTTGTCCATGAATTGGTATGGCATGCAGGGCTTGGCATTGGGGTTAGTCATATGTGTAGGTGCAGTGTGTGGAATGGAGTGGAGTGATGGGAGCGAGGGTGAGGGAGTGAGATGGCATGCAGGTATGGGGGTGATAAGTAGTAAATATTGACTCACCAGTGTCCAGTCCTCCGGCTACTCCAGTGAGTCCCTCAGAATGCAGTATTGCCAAGACTTGCTCCTCCCATGCTGTGTGCTGTGGGGGAGGAGGTAGGGGTCCACCGCCAGTCCTCTGTATGGCAAGATGGTGCCTTGCTGCCATGGAATGTACCTTCCCCGTAGGTCGTTACACCTCTTCCTGCTGTCGTGCCTTGTTCTTGGATGCTGTCCCACGGCATTCACCCTGTCAATGATTCGCTACCATAGCTCCATCTTCCTGGCAATGGATATTTGCTGTACATGTGCTCCAAATAGCTGTTGCTCTCCCCTGACTATTTCCTCGACCATGACCCGCAACTCCTCATCTGTGAAAAGGGGGTGCCTTTGGGGGACATGAGTGTTGTGTGGTGTGCGTTGTGCAGAGGGTGTTGAGTGATGTAGTGGGGTGTGGGATGTGAGATGCGTAACGGATGTACGGGTGTTTGTGGTGCCTGTAGTTGTCTCAGTGGTCTTCGTGTTAGTCTTGTTGCACTTATTGGTATTGATAAAGGGTGGTGTGTGATGTGGGTGTGTGTTTTATAGTGCTATGGGTGGGTGGGTGCGGTGTGTGTATGAGTGCCAGGTGTGTGTGTGTTTAGTTTTTGGCAATGTTGTTTTGGTTTGTATTAGGGTGAACATTCTGAGCATGCCGGTGTGTACCGCCAATGGTTTACCGCCATTGAATGTGATTCATGGGTCATAATGTGGTGGATCTTGTTTTGTTGGCGTAACGGTATGGGTGTTCGTACTGCCACTTTAGCTCTGACCTTTGGGCTGGCGGATTTGTGTTTGTGGCAGGATTCTGTCGGTTTGGTGTGTGTGTGTTATAACATGGCAAACTGATATTCGCCACTGTGGCTGTATGTTGGCAGCCGTCATCGCGGCGGTAAGAGGGATTTACCACCAATGTCATAATGAGGGCCTCAGTGACCTAGGCTGCATCTTTCCTTGGCCCAGGCAAGGCCACATATCAACACCTTCCGTGATTGCAGTGTCCAGGTCTGCTCCTCCATCCTAGCCTTGGGCTTCACCGATTAAGGCTGGGCAGGTGTGCTGTTGGACATGGCCTGCACCCAACTTCTTTGGAAATCATGTTCACTTTCAGCTCATTACGGTCCACACAGATGAGACACTGTAGGGCTATCACTGCAACTAGAGGTGAATGAGGATCCAAATGTGACACCCTTTATCGAGGAGGCAAGTATAAGAGAATGAACGTGTATTTGACTGTAGTTCTGAATGTTGGGGGGTGTACTCAGGGCTGGGGAATCAGAGAGGGACTAGCACCTTGAAGAAGACTCACAGAGAAGGACAATGACATATATGTATATTGGGATTATATAGTATTTAGTACAACTGAGTGATTAGATTACCCTATTTCGTGCAAAGACAAAAAGTGAGCTACACAGCAACATTATTGTGTGTGTTGGTTGATGGTCGAGGTCTGAGCTCAAGTACTCAGTGCTACTGCCCTGAAAAGCCTCTCACAGCTCACCCTCACTACCCTGTGAGTCAAGAAGGGGCTTATTTAGCCCAGTTTATAGAGCTAGAGTAGGATGAGTGTCAAGACATCTGTGGCAGATGACGGAAGCCGCCACAGCTGAGGCCCAGTACCCTCTGCCTACCTCATGCACCCCCAGAGAGAGCTGATAAAGCAGTTTTACAAAGACCCTTTTATTTTTTTCAGATGTAGGAGAAGGGATTTCTCTTCATCAGAAAATATTATCCTGGTGTAGAGAAAGGGAAATGCTTAACGGGTGAATGTGGATTGTTGTTAAATTTAGTCTTGTATATTTTTCTACCTTGTGGACAGCCTTCATAAGTAAGCATGGATATGATGGAACTATCTTAGAAATCTATGACTTGTGAGTGGTGCTGTGAATTTAATTGAATCTATCTGAAGATGGAAGTCTACGCTAGCAATAGTTTAAATCGTATGATGCATAGATTTCAGACTTTCAAAAACATATGGTGAATCGTTACTATTATAAGGAAACTGGCATAAACATGAATTTCTAACATATATCATAATGACGAGTTACTTGACGCTACACGGTTTACCTCGAACGTACTTCGATTGATTTTATGCAAAGTCAAAAATAATGGTACTGTGCTTGCGATAATAAAGAATAGTTGTATTCTTTAAAATTGGCTCAACAAGAAAATGAAAAATGGCTATCGGTGCCAATAAATATCTCTCTATACATAGAACGTAGATTGAAGACAAGCAATGCAATCACTTTTTATTGCTAAGAAGTGTATAAAATCATGACCACTAGGTCCTCAATTTGACCCCAGAGTACAGGGGAAGAGGGGTCACTTGACCTTTTCAGTCTTATGTTAATACACATTGAGCCTCTTGGCTCAGTTTTTGCGTTCTCACACCTTCTTTAATACACTATTTAATGTTAGCTAATTAGCATGATCTCCGATGCCAGAAAGAGCGTCAATTTGACACTTTCCCTAATTGAAAACAAACTGAAATATGCAAATGTCATGTGTGCTGTATTATTTATTCGTAACACTGCAAAAGATTATGTTTCTCCTTAGACTGAATTTCAAGGAAGAAGAGTAATAATAACAAATTGCATGGACAAATATAGTCTTTTCATTGTCTATACCAGTATTAATAAACGTTATTTATTTTATTGTTTTTTTAGATTACACACCCTCGTCAACGTAAAGGTCCTATCACTGATAAACACTTGTATGATGCTCAATTTAAACACAATCTATATCCACAATAGCCCTTGAGTGATGACAACATTATATTATATATTTTTTTTATTTGAGTTTAGTAATAAAAAACTTGTTACAAGAAAACCTCAGCGAAGAAACACCAGAGGTTTTTGAAGACCAGTGCTATTTTATGAGCACATTTACAGGTTCCGGATTTATAAACAGGATCTACACAATGAGAGTAGATGGGAGCACATGCAAGACCTTAAGAAGTTTATTGAGCGGCTGCGGTATGGGATGTATATTGGGAGTCCTAGTGAAGTAATAGTAAATGTTGTTGTGCGAGATTGTACTTCCTACCTTAAGAGCATCACGGATGTACCTTGGGAATGATATGGCAATCTGTCATAAGAAAGCTAGTGCAAAAAAAGAGGCACAGAATGCAAACAGGCATTGGTAAAGCAAGTAAGTCTTGGCTATTTTAGCTGGCTATGTTCTTTACTGTAATGGATGAGCGCTGGATGTAAGAAATGTTGCTGTTCACTACAGACAGTTTAAGAGTCACCAAACTCTTGCTGCTGAATGCAGTGAACAAACAGGAACTTAATTGTAAGAAGTAAGTTCGCCACACAGAGCAGTACATATTGGGAGGCAGACAGTGCAAAGAAAGAAAATGAGGGGGGCATTTAGAATTTGGCAGAGCGTGAACACTGCTGTAAATCGGGTTACTCCTTCCAGGCGAAATTCGTGGTTCCTCCGCACTCCTCAGAATCATGGGAAGCACTGAATTTACAAGGGCAGAGCCTCCCCGGCATAAAAATGTTTACCTTACTGTACGTCCTCACTGATCTACCAGGTCAAAGTGACGGTCATATCACCCTATTTAGGGAGCAGTGACCATCACTCAGTTACCCCACCCAGGACTGCAACGTGAGGCTTGGTTGTACTAGGTAAGAAAATGAACATTGGCCACCCACATGCAGAGAGAAATTTCCTTGCACAGCAGGACCACTGTTTTTGTTTTCAAGAAGCGGACTCTTGCTTTGATAGGTTGTTCCTTGACAATTAAAATACTTCACAGAGCAAATACATTAAAGGTGACATCCACTGTGCAAAGCTCCACTGCCTTCAAACGTGTCACTGGAAGTGAGATCTCACTCGTGGGGATGTCTAAATAAGCTGGCTGTCCCTCACCAGCAGAGTGGGGGCCACAACCTCAGCTGACCTGCAAGGTAGATAGGTTCCCTGCATTACATCTAGATGGTGTAATAGGTAGAGCACGTAATCCATTCCATTAACTGAGAATCCATGGAGCATAAAGAGGTAGCATGCGGGAAGCTGCTGGAAGATGCAGTGCATGGTTGAACATTCATGCATACCAAAGAAAAGATAAGAGATAAGAGATAAGAAATAAGTCCCATTAATAGCATCAGAAAAGACAAATGCAGGATCTTGTATGCTTGTGTATACATTTGCTGTTCTTTATACAAGATGAAGCGACTGACCAGTGAAGTAGATTTAAATTTAAAGAGGTTTGATACACCATACAAGGGGTGCTGTGCTGATGCATGCAGAGATGAGTATAAGTGAAGCATTGCTTTTCTAGAGACTTGCACCTTTAGATGCCCGGACCACTTTGCACCACTTGGCAAATTCTTAACCTGGCTGGAATCACAAGACTGTCTCGATAATAACTTGAGGGAATCACAGAATAGGCAGCAAAGGCAGAATATAGAGTTTAATCATGCTGTATTTGTATAGCGCAACCTATTCCCGGTGAGGATATCCAGATACTGGGCAGTGGTTTTCAGTCGCAGATCCAGGTCTTGAGCTTCTTCCTGACGTCTGTCAGTGAGGGTGATATTCGTAGGTGTAAGGGGAGGGCGTTCCAAGACTTGGCTGTGAATGGGAGGAGTGTCCTCCGGTGCAGCAGTGGCGGATGAGTGGTGTCTGTGCGATGGAGGGTGGGCATATTGGAGAAGGTCACTGGAAGTTCAGGTGCTGGTTGAGGTCTGCAGGTCCTAGGTTATGTAGGGCTTTGTAGGTGTGGGTCAGGAGTTTGAAAAGGCATCTTTTATGGATAGGGAGCCAGTGGAGTTCTCGCAGGTGCTGGGTGATGCGGGTCCTATTGGGAAGGTTGAGGATCAGTCTGGCTGCTGTCGTCTGTGTCAACTGTAGTCTTCGCATGAGTTCGCTAGTGGTGCCTGTAAAGAATGTGTTGCCGTAATGCAGGAAGGTGGTGATGAGGGCCTGCATCACTGTTTTCCTGGTGCTGATGGGGAGACATTTGAAGATTCTGCAGAGCATGCAGAGTGTGTGTAATCAGGTTGAGGAGATGGGTTGACCTGTCACTTCATGGAGAGTTTGCTGTCCAGAATGATGCAGAGGTTGCTAGTGTGGTCTTTCAGTGTGGGGATGGGGGTGGGTCTGAGTTCCGATAGCCACCAGGAGACATTCCAGAGGGTGGTGTGGCTGCTGAAAATCAACACTTCAGTCTTATCTGTGTGGAGGTTGAGGCAGTTGTCCTTCATCCAGGCTGAGAGGGTCTTCATGCAATTGTAGAGGTTGGATTTCATGGTGTAGGAGTTGGCTGAGAGCAAGAGGATGAGCTGGGTGTCATTGGAATAGGAGATTATGTTAATGCCTTGGGTCCTGGTGATGTCTGTTAGCTGTGTAATGTAAATGTTGAAGAGGGTTGGACTGAGGGACAAACGTTGAGGTACGCCACAGATGGTGTGCTTGGGATGTGAGGTGAAGGGAGGGAGGCAGACTCTCTGGGTGTGCTCTGTGAGGAATGATTCTATCCATTTGAGAACATTCTCTTTGATACCAATGTGGTGTAGACGTTTGATTAGTGTGTGGGTGGAGACGGTGTTGAAGGCTGCAGAGAAGTTGCAAAAGGATCCAGGCTACCGACTCTCGTCTGATGAGTAGGGTGCAGATATCATCTGTCGCAGTGATCAGAGCAGTCTCGGTGCTGTGGTTGGCTCCGAATACTGATTGGGAGGGGTCCAGCAGGTTGTTTCTCTTCAAGTGTTCGGTGAATTGGAGGTTAAAGTCTTTCTCCAGGACCTTAGTGGGAAATGATAGAAGCAAGATGGGAACTTAGTCCTGGAGATTGCTGTGGTCTGTGGAGGGTTTTGGAGGAGGGGTCTGACCTCTGAGTATTTCCAGGCATTAGGAAGGGTGGCTGTGGCAATGGAAGCATGGTGGCTGGGGCGTGGGCGGAGTGTGGGGAGAGCCGGCAATGGTGAAGTGTACGATGAAATGGTCTGACTATGTGATTTCCATGGTGTGGCTATATCTGACTTTGTTGATGGACGTGAATATGTGGTCGAACGTGTGTCCTACTTTGTGCGTGGGGTCAGAAAACAGCTGGGTGAGGCCGCTGTTGTCCACTGCTTCCTGAAGGTTGGGGGAGTTAGTGTATGTGGGGTTGTTGAGGTGGAAGTTGAGATCTCTCAGGAAGATGTAGTGTTTTGAATTAATGGCGAGCGGGGTGATGAATTCTGTGATGGCACCGCTGAGATCTGTTCGCAGTCCTGGTGGTCTGCATGCAAGGGTGCCTTTGATGGTGATTTTGCGGTCACTGTGGAGTTGAGAGTACATATGTTCCATGATTGGTGTAGTGCCATCTTTGATGATAGTGCAGATGTTTGATTCCTTGTGTAAAATGGAGATGCACCTCCTTGTCTGTTGGTCCAGTCTTAGCGTTTCATCTTGTAGCCATGGGGAGTTGCAGTGGTGATGTCAGAAGTCAAAGCTGGGTTAGCCAGGTCTTTGTGATGAAGGTCACGTTGGGTGCGAGGGTGGGGATGGTGTCCCAGACTTCGGTGGCATGTTTGCAGAGTGATCTGGCATTGATCAGCAGACGCTAACTAAAGGGGAGAAGGAGGGTTTAAAGGTACTGGATCTATCCTCCTTAAAGCTTTGTTAATCGTACAAAAAGGCCCAGCCCGAAAGAACTTCCACAGGGAGACAAAGGTTTTGTTGTATGAAAAACCCTCACCCAACAGGGTTGGCTTAGTAACAGCATACCTGTTGGAGAAAAGTAATTTTTCAAACATAGGACTACACTCAACCACCTGGATTCAAGCAACCATTCTGAAAGGCACAATGGGTCAGATCACAAAACATTCTTGACTGCTGCTATTGCAAGTCTTTGGTGGTAAGTAAGATCCCTTTATTATCCAGATTCAATATAATTTATGAGCCTGTAACTCTTCCTCAATATATTGTTGGAATAGTTTAGTCTTTTTGAATAGGATCCAGCTAACACAAAGACTAATGCCTCTAAATGAGCTAGAGGACCAGCGTCTAAAAACACCTTCAGATCAACAAATTGAACTGTATTATGTCACCAAGCTATCTTGGTCCCCAATAAAGAATTACAATAGAATGTTAAGATGTGTCATGACTCAGCTATCCTGGTCAAAGAGGATATAAAGCTACTTTAAATTTGATTCTAAGATCTTTTTGGTTGCACCTGTTCTTTCTCGTGTTCAGTAATATGATATTGATTGCATTGTTTGTACCCAGCATAAATCCTTGCATACCAAGCCTATTGGATTTCTGCAGCGTTTACCAGTGGCTCCGGAAACATGCATATGATTTGAACAGATTCTACTACAGATCTTCCACATTTGGTAGAGTATTGTGTGATAATGGTTACAGAACACATTTTTTTTTCCAAAATGTAGCTTATCTTTTTCTCCATTTAATTTAACAACAACTGAAGAAATGGCCAAATGCTTTCTGACTGATATTTTCTGTCTTCATGGGCTGCCTCATAATGTCATCTTGGAAAAAGGTACTCAATAACTATTTGATTTTTGGGACGCTTTCTGTAAGGCATTGGGTGTTGTACAAACCTACTATAATAGGCATACGGAGCTAACTAATCAATGTTTGGAAAATGTTTACAATGCTATTATAATAATGCAATGGATCATGATTGGTGCATCTTATTACCAACTGTGTAATGACACAGCATCAGAAATTCCAGGCAGAATGTTGGCTGGTAGATTCTCTCCTGGGTAACATCTTCACTTTAACATCTATTTACACACTTAATACAAGAAGAAATTTATCAGCTCAGCGATTTCCCTTATACAATAAACCCGAGACAAAGATGTTCTCATAGGATGGTAAATAAATCAGGTGATATGTAAAGTTAAAGGTAGTTTGGCACAAAGGACAGGGCAGATAGGGGGTCTCTCCTTAGAAGGTAAGGAATGAACAAAGGTGAATTAGCTTGATTGACACCTAGCGACACTTGCACTTTTTGTTATTATATATGTTGTCCCAGGTCACCTCTGCTGAAACAGGCACTTAGTCCATATCAGACCATGCACAGATCCAAATCACTATTTGGACGCAGAAGGGGCAGAAACAACCCAGTGTCTCTATGGTACTTCAGTAACCACATGAGAATATATACTTTGCAGAACATGTTTACTTCCAAATAAGGGCTCTACCAACAGCTCCACCTTCAGTAAAGTCCAAGCTTCAACTGTCTTATTAACATCATTAACAGGCTAAGTCCAGAGTGGAAAACCATTTAGCATCTCCCAGCATACACACCAAATCATGAATTCCTGAATAGGAAATCTGATCACAACCACAGCTTTATTTAACTCTTTGAGGTCCACACACAAAGGAATATCCCCACTTTGTTTGCATGTCACTGCTACTGGGGACAACCATTCAGTGCCCTCCATATTTTCAATCAATCCAGCCTCTTCCAAAAATGAAACTCTTTAAAAGCATCATCCTTGACCTCAAACAGAACCTTCCTCACCTTGCATACAACAGGAACTGCACCACCTTTGATTTTTATATTGTGGACATACCCCTTCCAACAACCCAAAGAATCCTACAAAACCTCGGGAAACCCTTTACAGAATATATTTTCACTCCTGGATAAGTTATCACCCAATAAATGTTTTGATTTCAATACGTTATCACACCCTTCACCCTTCATTCCAACTTTGTTACTCAATATAATATGAGAATCAGCACTGGGATCCAAAATGGTTCCTAAGTCACGTTTGTGATACCAACATATTACCACATCCCCTTTCTTTGTCACATATATTTTCCCAACAGCAAACCTTTCCTTATATTCCAAATTACCTTCAAAATATCCCATTGATTGTATGGGTTTACCCCCATAACCAGTGGGTCTATTTTCTGGCTTAAACAATTCTACCTTGCTTTTTATACTGTCCAGAAATATTTCTTATGAGATGATTGTAAGTTTGGTGTCTGAATCAAACATCATCTTAACCTTTTGTTCTTGGACTAAAACAAAATCATGAGACCCATCATCTCGCTTTTTGTCACTTGTAGTACCGCTTCCTCACACTCTTCATCCTCATCCGTTGTCTCATTAACACTTCCTTTACTATTTTTGCTCCTATACATTTGCTCATGTGCCCTTTATGTAAACATAGTTTAGGTGTAACTTTCCATGCTGGACACCTTTTATCATTTGTCATATGCCCTATTGCTCCACATCTATAACATTTTCCTTTAAATTGTTGATTTTAATTAAACCCTTTGAGTTCCTCTACTCAGGTTCCTTTGCTATGGTACGTATTTTATTTACAGCAGAAATAGTACTGCTGCTTCTATTTTCATTAGTATTCCTTTTAATCACTTCCACACATGCCTAACTGTGCTTTAACCTCTTTGCCAATTGTACAATTTATTTCAATGATGGATCATCTTGGAACCACAATTCGTCCCTGACTGTATCATTCATACATCCAAACCCAGATTTGGTCTCTTATGCGTTCATCCAATGCATTTCCAAACTTACATGATGATGCTAATTTTCTTAGTACTGTAGCGTACTCCTCTTTAGTCTCCCTTTTCATTTGCATACATTTTCCGAAATTAAATCTTTCTGAAATTTAAAAGACTTAGCAAAAAATAATTATCTAATTTTTTCACACGACTTTCAAACTAATTCAGACTATCACTTTCTTTGGTTGAAAGCTCTGGAAGGGGGTCAAAATTTTTTTGTCCCTCAGGACCTAAATAATGCAACAAGAATTATGCCTTTCTCTCCATACTCAGAGTAGTATCGCACACTCTGGCATGTCAAAAAATGTTTTTTCAATTTTTCCCCTGGTGTTGACAAAATGGTGGGGGATAAACATTCTGCATATTGATTTTTATCACAAAATATGCAAATACAAAATTAATGTAAAGGCAACATTTTTAAACTGTAACAAGTAAAATCTAACAAATTCTAAAACAAAAAGTCTAACAGTTCCTTAAACTAATAGCAAGATTAGCTAAAGAAGAATATATAGTTCACTGAAGAGTTGTGCAGATCACCAATGTTATCATTGCCAATTAATGAGATTTAAGTCTGCAATCCACAAAAATGTGTAAAGAACCCTTTGCGGACAGCAGTACCTGAAAATGACTTACCAGATGTGCAAATCACCATTCTCACTGCCGAAAATGCAGATACACAGAGATCTGCTGAAATACTGATGTCCAGACACCAATTAAACAATTTGCTAGGTGTGAGAATCACCATTACTATTTTCACAATGATGTGCGTGTCCTGTGAACAAACACTTTCTTGCCAGGATTATCACTGCTCCAAAACAAAACGAAATTAAACTTGTTCAACAAAATTCACTAGTGTGCAAGTCACTGTAGATGGGTAATTGTATCCGAAATGGCTACCATGACGTGCTGTCATACAACGTAAACTCTGATGAGATTCGTTGTTGTGCGAATCATCGTAATTGAACATGCCTTCAAGATGATCACCATTCATAAGCGACGTGACATGCTGATGTGGCACATAAA
The DNA here is from genome assembly GCF_031143425.1 of Pleurodeles waltl. Taxonomy (NCBI): domain Eukaryota; kingdom Metazoa; phylum Chordata; class Amphibia; order Caudata; family Salamandridae; genus Pleurodeles; species Pleurodeles waltl. The sequence goes on from NC_090442.1 coordinate 527,178,880, forward strand.
CTAGAACACTGTCAAATGCTGCTAACTGTGCACATCTAAGATGGCACCCACAACATGTGTTGATGAATAAATCATGCCACAGCAGAGACCTCGAGGAAGAGCCCCGAGCAGCAGAATCCACTGGGATCTCGAGAGATGTCGCTCAAGCTGTTACCGCGTCTGACCTTAATAAGTAAACTTAAAAAGGGGACACTAATAGGTCGATGAACCTTTTGACTCATTTAAGATGTTCTTGCCATAGCTCTAATACATGAACAATAATCAATACACAATAATCATTAGTCAAAATCAATATCAATTGAGTCAGTAAATATCATGCACTATGACCTTTCAGCCATGAATAACCACACCTTTAGTATAAGTTTACTGCTTTATTTCCCTTATATTAACAATGCTAAAGTCATGTAGAATAATCTCAAAATCAAATGAAACACATATAAGAACAATACTGGTTGACCAAAACGACGGAAGAAAGGCAATTTAATCAAAGCTTAACTCACAACACATTCTAAGGCAGCGGTGCAAATCAAAAGCAGAGACAGCTGCAATAAAGATGTGTGATAAATAGAATTCAGCAAGATAACTCGTCAAACATTAGTCCTTGTAATTCGTCAGTTGTCACGCGAATAACCTCATCTAACCCAGATTAACATCAGCATGTTGGGTTTCATGCAAAAACAATTTAGAACACAAATTTAGAAAAACATCTAGCTAGGGAAACTATCAAGACAGCGCAGTTGGCACCTAGAAATAAAAGGCAGAAAAATGCAATTCAGTCACATTGTCATATCTACCTATCTACGGTATGGGTCAGTAAGCAGAGTCAGTCTTCGTCTTCAGGTCATCAATCGATCAGCAAAGCATCAACCTCTCAGTCAGAGAGTATAAGCCCAATGACAGAATCTCGAGTCTCTTCTTCTCCCAAAGTCACTCTAGATCTCTAAGTCTCATAGTCTGTCTGATTTTCCTCTGTCACGTTGTTATATCAAAGTCACATAAACTATCCCCTAATTTCCCATTGGTCAGTCAATTGTACATTTATTCACTACCCAATAATATTTCTATACCAAATCTATGACCTCTAATATTTCGCTCTTCACACGAAGTTGATTGGTCCACTTTATGATGTCCTCATCATTCGGCTCGTCAGGTAACAAAATTGTTGCATCTTCATCTCCAGTCAGTGCCTTCATTGTTCGCGTCCTGGGAAAGTACATCTCACACACATTTCGTTACATTACTAGGGACATAGGCCCTCATTACAACCCTGGAGGTAAATCCTGCTTTCCGCAGTGCAGAAGACCACCAACATACCGTTGCGGCAGCGGAATTCCGCTACAGGTATTACGACCCACAGCTCGGAATCCGCCACAATACAGACACCCACACAAGTCCGCCACACCAAAGGTCAGTGATAAACTGGCGATACCAAAACCTACACCATCACGCCAACATGAATACGCCCACAGTATCACGACCCACGAATCAACGCATCGGTCTTTCAACCGCGGTAAACCATTGGCGGTACACACCACCGTGCTCAAAATACACACACATATACAAAACTCAACCACATTGGACCATTCAAAATACACACACCTGATACACATACACACACCACACCCACACACCCAATCCAATATAAAGCACACACCCACATCACCTACAAACCCTTACAACCAAAAATTTGAAAGAAGGCCAGAGAGAGAGAGACTACCTAACTCAACACCAGCATCCACAGACACACAACACCATCACTCATACAACATCCACGCACCTCAAAGAACACATACCAACACATCCCCTCACCCATCACAACAGACAGCACCTCACACATCACCCACACAACATCATGGCACCCCAAAGACACCCCAGGTTCTCTGAGGAGGAGCTCAGGGTCATGGTGGAGGAAATCGTCCGGGTAGAGCCACAGCTATTCAGATCATAGGTGCAGCAGACATCCATTGCAAGGAAGATGGAGCTATGGCGCAGAATTGTCAACAGGGTTAACGCAGTGGGACAGCATTCAGGAACACAAGATGACATCAGGAAGAGGTGGAACGACCTACGGGGGAAGGTGCGTTCCGTGGTATCCAGACACCAGATTGCTGTACAGAGGACTGGCGGTGGACTCCCACCTCCTCCCCCACAACTAACAACATGGGAGGAGCAAGTCTTGGCGATCATGCATCCTGAGGGCCTCGCAGGAGTAGCAGGAGGACTACTTTACAATACTTACTTTACTACTTTATCCCCCCACCCCACCTGCATGCCATCACATACTGCCACCCTCACCCTCACACCCATCACTTCAACAACCCACAGATACCCCACTAACACAACCCACACATCCCAAAATCAAGCCCTGCATGTAACACCAATGCATGGACACCCATCACCAAAGCATGTCCAGTAGAGAGACTCACTCATGCCCCAAAATCACCAATCACACAAGGGCCAAGCCAATAATGCAAGTATAGGAGTAGAGGGTAACTCAAACATTGCACAAAATGGCACACACAGATACAATATCTATGCATTTACACCCCAACAAGACTCATACCCAATGTCACCGGACAGGAGGTGCCAGACATATCCAGTCCCCCCACAGAAGATGCTCACAGTGATGACAGCAGCTCCACACGCCTGGATCAAGATGACCAGCCCGGCCCATCAGGGACCTCGGGAAAGTCGGTTCCCCCGACACAGTCACAAACCACCACTGAACCTCCCCGCTCACGAAACACCGCCACAGCACCCACCCAGCGGGCCCATCCCTCTGTCCCCAGGACACGTCAATCAGCAGTGTGTCCACCACTACAGGGAACCCAGGCAACCCCACTAACACAGGACGATCAGGGACCTGGGGTCAGTGGCAGTGGGCACATGGTCCAGGGGACAGAGGAAGCTGGGAGGACTGCTGTGTGGCAGGGGGAGGACAGGCCCAGGGAACCCACTCTCCACAAGGCACTCTTCAACATCATGGGAGCTTACCACAATTCCCAGGAGACCATGGGCACGGTACTGGCCAAGTTTCAGGAGACCCAGCGGCTGCAGGAGGAACACTATGTGGGGATCAGGGAGGATTTGAAGTCCATCAACACAACCCGGGTCACCATTACAGGGGACCTGGCAGACCTTCTCAACACCAGGAGGGACACAGTGGCACACCAACGGGACCCTGACACTAGCCTGGACGATAAACAGCCCTCTACCTCCGCCGGTGCTAGTGGACAGGAGGCACCGCCACAGGAACAACAGGCCACCAGCACCCCACCCCCTGCAGATGGAGAACCACCTCGCAAATGGTCCCTGAGATCCAGGAACAAGACAGAGAACATTGCCAAGACCCCCGCCAGGAAATAAGACCCCCCTGAATGTCACCCTTCTGTCCCACTTTGTCACCCTGTCCACCTTAAACTGCCATTGCTCCACTTCCTATGCCCCAATGGACAATGCACCTGTGAAACAAATAGACTGGACTCTGCCATGGACATTCCTCCAACATCACCCCAGCCCATTTTACAACCCCCTCCACTTATTTGCACAGAAATAAACACGCTTGAATCACAAAACAATCTGGAGTCAGTCTGTGCTTTCACAAATGTGTAATTGCAAAATCTCTGGAATATAGCAATGCCAATGTACTTGTTCACATACCAATGTAACATAGCTGTAGGCCAGCAGTAAACATAGCAGAGGGCACAAAGTGGGACCCAGATCTGTGAAATGGAAAGGCAAAGTAACAAGTCAGGGTCCATACACTGAGTGAAAATGACAGACTTATGCTAGCTCCAACAATAGTATGAGATGTGGGAAGCAGTTACATCTTCTTACCTGTGTCTCACTGAAAGTATTGCATGATGATGTTGTTTCGGTTGTTGACATCTTCTTCTTCTGCTTCCTCTTCTTCACTGTCCACAGGCTCCACAGCTGCCACAAGACCACCATCTGGCCCATCTTCCTGCAGAAAAGGCACCTGGCACCGCAAAGCCAGGTTGTGCAGCATGCAGCAGGCCACAATTATCTGGCACACCTTCTTTGGTGAGTAGTATAGGGAGCCACCTGTCAGATGGAGGCACCGGAATCTGGCCTTCAGGAGGCCGAAGGTGCGTTCCATAATCCTCCTAGTTCGCCCATGTGCCTCATTGTAGCGTTCCTCTGCCCTTGTCCTGGGATTCCTCACTGGGGTCAGTAGCCATGACAGGTTGGGGTAACCAGAGTCACCTGCAAATGTCGAGGGACAACTGTTAGACACACACTAACCCTTAGGGACAACCCCACACTCAGACACCTATGTCAACTGTGCTGGGACCTTGGCGACACCTATTAGCCACACATGGTGCCTCAGGATTTGCCCCATCACATAAGGGATGCTGCTATTCCTCAAAATGTAGGCGTCATGCACTGAGCCAGGATTCTTGGCATTCACATGGGAGATGTACTGGTCTGCCAAACCAACCATCTGCACATTCATCGAATGGTAGCTTTTCCGGTTTCTGTATACCTGTTCATTCCTGCGGGGGGTACAAATGATGTTGGGGATATGTCCCAGGGCATAGAAGTCACCTTTCACTGTGGGCAAATCCTCCACCTGAGGGAAAATGATGTAGCTGCGCATGTGTTTCAGCAGGGTAGATAACACTCTGGACAACACGTTAGAGAACATTGGCTGGGACATCCCTGATGCCATGGCCACTGTTGTTTGAAAAGACCCACTGGCCAGGAAATGGAGTACAGACAGAACCTGCACTAGAGGGGGGATTCCTGTGGGATGGTGGATAGCTGAAATCAGGTCTGGCTCCAACTGGGCACACAGTTCCATGATTGTTGCACGATCAAGTCTGTATGTGATTATTATGTGTTTTTCTTCCATTGTCAACAGGTCCACCAGGGGTCTGTACACTGGAGGATGCCGCTATCTCATCACCTGCCCCAGCAGACATGCCCTATGGAGAACAGCGAGCAGAGGGTCATCCAACACTGAGGTATCACAATGTGTTATTTGCTGAAACATTGGTAAATCGCAATGTGCCGGTATCTGTCTGTATTTCCAGTCTAGATAGGTGTGACGCAGTTTTTATCCATCCCATGTGGCCCCTGAAATGGCGGCTGCCTGACCTGTAAGATGGGACAAGGGGAAATGAGGTAACTGTGCTGGCGTTGTACACCGTCGCGGTGGGCGGTCAAAGACCGCAGCGCAATTCAGCATTGGTTAACATTGGGCCCTATAGGTCCCAGGAGCCAATGACAATGTACGCCGGGGGTGACGGTACGGACTGCCATGGATGTGACCGCCATTTTCTGCTTGTTCATTCACTTGATACCTGACCTTCAACAGGAGAGGACCTACAGTGAAAGTGCTGCTGTGACCTGTGTCTGGAAGCGACGGTGGCTACAGTGTCTGGGGAAAAGGCCCCTGCCTTCACTTTGGAGGAGTTGGAGAAACTGGTGAATGGGGTCCTCCCCCAGTACACGCAACTGTACTGTCCTCTAGACAAACAGGTGAGTACACTGTGAGCATGCTGCGTGGGCAATGCCTGTTTTGAGTGGTGTGGATGGAAGATACATGGGGGGGCTGAGGCCTGCATGTGAGGATGATGAGTGTATGTGCATCAGGGGATGGGTGGGAACTGGTGGGCAATGAGTATGACGGCCCGGACAGGTGAGTAATTTCCTTTCCTCCTGTACCTGTCCTCTAGGTCAGCGCCCACCAGAAGAAGGGTATTTGGCGTGCCATCGCCAAGGACGTCCGGACCCTGGGGGTCTACCATAGACGGAGCACCCACTGCTGTAAAAGATGGGAGGACCTGTGCCGCTGGAGCAAGAAGACGGCGGAGGCCCAGCTGGGGATGGCCTCCCAACGTGGAAGGGGTCCCCGTGGCACCATGACCCCCCTGATGTACCGGATCCTGGCGGTGCCCTATCTAGAGTTGGATGGGCACTTAAGGGCATCACAGCAGCCACAAGGGGGTGAGTCCCCTTCATTCAGCTGACTCTGTGCGCATTACGAGGTGTCTGGGTGGGGGAGGTGAGCTGTGGATTCCCCTAGGTCAGGGCGAACTTGGTAGGCAAGGTCTCTTGTTAGGCATGCTCTGTGGCACCCCAACCCCACTAGTGGTAATAGCTATCTACACCTAGTCAAGCTCCTGTGACTTCTAGGTGTGCAGCAATTGGGCTTAGGCCTCGTACCCCATGGGCATGTGAATTTGCTAGAAACTGTTAGTGCATGGCTTAGTGCATAGGGCTGCTCCCTGTGTGTTCTGTCCGCCAACCGTAGTGGTGTTGATGCACTGAACATGTTTTTCATCTCTCCCCCCCTTTTTGTTTTGTCTCCCTGTTCTTGTGTGCAATAGCATCATCTGGCAGAGGAGCACTGGCACTGGAGCAGGAGGGAGCTGCAACCCACTTGGCCCTGGAGGGTGAAGCAATGGAATCTGAAGCCACCAGTGGGGCGGAGGGCGAGGGGAGCTCCATGACGGGGACAGGAGCATACACCAGTGACAGCGACTCGCCCTCTGATGGGAGCTCCCTTGCGGTGGCGGGCACCTCTGCAGCCCCTCAGTGTGTGTCCTGTGCCCTCTCACCCAGGAGGGTGGGCATCTCCTTCGCCCCAGGCACCTCAGTCCCTGCCCCAGTCAGCCCTGCTGCCCTCAGTGAGGAGGCTATTGACCTCTTGAGATCCCTCACTGTTGGGCAATCTACAATTTTGAATGCCATCCAGGGTGTTGAGAGGCATTTGCAACAAAAAAATGCATAACTGGAGGGCATTCATTCTGGGCAGGCGGCCCAACAGAAAGCTTTTCAGGCTCTGGCCTCAGCACTGATGGCAGCCATTGTCCCTGTGTCCAGCCTCCCCCCTCCAACTTCCTCCACCTGACCCAATCCCCTGTACCTCAGCCTATCCCAAGCACACCATCAGACCAGCATGCACACTCATCAACACACAAGAGTGGACATGGCAAACATAAGCACCACACATCCCACAAGCACTCACAAAAGCACCATACCCATGCAGACACAGCAACATCCACTGCCTCCATTGTGTCCCCCTCCTCCATGTCCTCCTCCTCCTCCCTCCCTGTCTCGTCTCCACTCACACCTGCATGCACTACATTCTCAGCCACTACCTCCATCACCAGCACGCCCATCACCACACACCGTTCACGTGCAATCACCACCCCCACTACATCGCCAGTGTCCTCTCCCAGTGTGTCTGTGAACCCTCCTCCCAAAAGTACACAAACGCAGTCACACACCCACCCAACAGCCATCCACCTCACAACAGCCTCCGGCCCATGCAACGTCACCCAAATTCATCCAACGTACACCTCCTACAACCACTACCTCTTCCTCCACTCCCATACCCCCTCCATCGTCCCATCCCAGTGTGTCTAAAAAACTTTTCCTGGCAAACTTTTCAAACTTTGACCTCTTCCCTTCACCTCCACCCCGTCCTTCCACTAGGACCAGGCTTTTCAGGTCCCAGCCCAGCACCTCAGTCACCAAATCCCCAGGCACAGTGGTGCCACCAACTGTGGGGTCATCGAGTGCGCCACCCACTAGGGCTGCCTGTGTGCCATGTAGCAAGGCCAAGGACATTCCGCCACCTGCCAAGGTGAAGAAGGTGCCCACATCCCAGAGGGAGAAGCCGCACCTACCAGCCACCAAGGGCTCCGCCAAAACAAAAGGGGATAGTGGCAAGACACCTGTGGCACTATCAAAGGTGGGGAAGGGACAAAAGCAGAAGAGCAGGTCAGGACAGGGCACGGTGGCACCGACTGAGGGACTAGTGTCACCCCTTCTGTCCACGACTGCACCAACCTGTACGGCGGCGAACACCGCAACCTGCCCCGCCACCTGCACTGCTACCAGCACCGCCACCTGCACCGCCACCGGCACCACCACCTGCACAGCCACCTGCACCGCCACCGGCACGTCTGCAGCCTCAGCAACAGTCCCCAGCATCATCCCCAGTGGGCAGCCATCCGAGGCTGCAGGAGACGTCCTGCTGTGTCCCTCAACAGGTTCTGACCCATGCACCACCACCAGCACCGCCGCCACAGACACCGCCGCAAGCACCGCCTCCAGCCCTGCAACGTGCTCGGACAGTGGCACCACCGCTGACATGGCTACCATCCCCAGTGGTCAGTCGTCCGAGGCTGGAGGAGACATCCAGGACTCTGCCCAGCTTCCATGAGGCATGACTTCCATAACTGTTTGCACCTGCAGGTTGAAGGCGAAGCTGCAGCAGTGTGGGGTATGTTTCTGCCTCCATGGCGTATCATGCTATCTGTTCCTAGGCAATCTTGTGGCACACACACCCAGGTGAGGGAATGGGACCGGCCACACTGCATGTGGAGCACCTTGGGCACAATGCCCCCTCCAGAACCATTGGAGAACAGCATCCACTAACACAATCCTTGGCAGGATGAAGCACTCTGGGCACAAAGTCTTCCAGAACCAGTGGAGAACAGCATCCACTACCTCAGTCCTTGGCAGGATAAAGCACTCTGTGCACAAAGCCCCCTCCGGAACCAGTGGAGATTCACATCCACTACCTCAGTCCTTGGCAGGATGAAGCACTCTGGGCACAAAGCCCCCTCCAGAACCAGTGGAGAAAGGCATCCCCTACCTCAGTCCTTGGCAGGATGAAGCACTCTGGGCACAATGCCCCCTCCAGAAGCAGTGGAGAACAGCATCCACTAACACAGTCCTTGGCAGGATGAAGCACTCTGGGCACAAGGCCCCCTCCAGAATCAGTGGAGACTGTTATCCACTTGAGAGACTGTGGATTTGCACTCCCTAGGATAAAGCAGTGGCCAAACCACCCACTGGAAAGACTTGAGAAACTGTGGCTTTGCACTCCCCAGGATAAAGCAGTGGGCAAACCACCCACTAGAAAGACTTGAGAGACAGTGGCTTGGCACTCCCCAGGATAAAGCAGTGGGCAAACCACCCACTGGAGAGACTCTGGCTTTGCACTCCCCAGGATACAGCAATGGGCATGGAGCCCCCTCGTGCAGCAGTGGCATTGTGCGTTCATCTGGCTGAGGTGCCCCCCCTTCCCTTCCCCCTGTGGTGCCTGTTTATTTTCGATCGGATGCCCCTGCAGTGTTCTCTCCATTTCGAGTCAGGTATCTTGTGTGGGCTTGGCCCATGCATTTTGGGACCACTGGTCCACAGACAATGATTGGAACACTATCTGGACTTGTGTAGTTGGTGTACATATTTGTATATACTGAATTTTGAACTTTCACTATCAGATTTTTCATGATTACAATCGTTACAATCATTTAATTTTGTCCTTGCGTTCTTCCAGGGGCTGAGGGGGTGTATATGTAATGTTGCTGCATGTATTTGTGTGTATGGTGTTGTGGGTGAGGGTGGGGTGGGGGTATTGCGTGTTGTGTGTATGTGTCACCCTTTTCCCTCCCCCCCACCCTGTGTTGTAGGTGCAGTACTCACCGTGGTCGTGGACGGCGTTTGACATCATGGGCAGGACGTGTAGTTCGGGCTCCATGGCGTCCTGGTTCCTCGTTGGGTGTTGAGAGGTGAGTGGTTTCCTTTCTGTGTACTGTTTCTGCTGTGCTTTTGATAGCATTGGTTCCGTCCCGAAAAAGGTGGCGGATAGGCCTGTTGCGATACGGTGGGCGGTACTTTGTCCTCCGCCTGTCTGTTGGTGGTGACCGTCGCAGTGTTTGTTTCTACCGCCGTGGCGGTTGGAGTGTTAAAGTGGCTGTGTATGTTGGCGGCTTCCGCCATGGTCGTGATTCCATTTTTTTTCCCACCGGCCTGTTGGCGGTATTACTGCCGTTTTAACACTGACCGCCAGGGTTGTAATGAGGGCCATGGTCTCCTGTTCATTTGTTCTCACAGAAAGCTTTGGTTAAGCACTTTGAACAAGACAATGGACATTTCATAGTTTAGTTCACTCTGTCAGCATTTTATCAAATGCTAAGAAATACAGCTTCTGCATAAGGCCTGGCAAAACTAGGCCAAGACACTCACTAAGTTAAGGCCTATAATTAATGAAGCTATAGCATACTTCATAACCCTTAATATGACATATTACCACATTAATCTAATACATTCTCAATATTTCATAAGAATTAATCATTAATTAGTACATTTCGTGAACACTGGTGGCCATTTTTCGAGGTCACATTTTCAAACCTGTGCATTAATTTTCTCTACATTATTCATTTTCTATATAAACTCATTATTCAAATTACATGAACAATCATTAATAATTCCCTCCTCTGATGACTAAATGTGTCATCACACCAATTACAACCCACAAATTTTTACAATTCGATTTCTTCAAAATTTTGTCTTTTCCTTGAATTTTCCCTGTAAATGCTTTCCCTTTTCCTTTCTTCCCTCCTCTGATTATTTAATTTTACTCTTTTACACAATTTGCATAATCCCGATATTCCCTAATAGACAAACCATGACAATTAGTATTCCCTGTAATATTTTCAATAGTATCCCATTCCAAATGCTGCTGAGCCAATTTTCCACTGAAGCAAACCCCTTACCAACCTTTTCTCAATTCCTTCAAATTACTACTTGCATTAGTCAGATTAGTCAGTAAATCTCTTATCTCTTTACTGTCATCAGGAATGTATGAGCAACAATGCCTAGAATTTATAATTTTAAAGACTTCGCCATCCTTCGCTAATAGAATGTCTAAAGCAAGATGATTTTGAAGAGTCATAGCTCTATCTGCAGCTAATTCAGTATCTATCAGGAGTATAGCCCCTGAAAAATTTGTTAGCATGTATTCCACTATTGTAGACAATTTTTGAATCTTGATCGAATTCAGGATGACTCCCACTGAAGGAATCACCGCATGAAATATATCTCCCACTATCGCTGAAGAAGCCTCCCTCCTCTGTCTCTTATGATGTAATTCAGTCACTTTTGGAAAAAATTTCAATTCCTCCATCTGATAAATCTTTGGGAAATCTATCCCTCTTGGAAGATGGTAATAAGCATTAAGTCCACAAATATAATAGATCCCTGGAATCTCAGGGTCCTCTCCATTCAACATAAATGTCTATTTACTCTGAAACAAAAAACACATGCCTGCATTCACTCGTACCAACAAATAAAGTTTCAGCGCATGATTTTGGCCTGTATATAAAAAGCTTCCCTACGTGTAGTGCATTTAAAGCTAATTTCCCTTGTGTTTTAATTGCACTATAAGCATAATCATTCTTGTAAGACCTTTTCTCTAAGCCTTTTTCTAATTTTTCCTTCAGCGCCTTTCTCCTGTCATCAGTATGATCTAAGAAGCTCTTCTCTAAAGGTGTAAGCGAACATGTTAAGTTATTCTTGTGCGCATAAGCTGTGCCAAACGTCAATGTAGGTTCAAAGAATCCTCTAACACTATGTCATTATCCTTAGCTACTCTACTCAAATATCTAATGATAGGAATAAACGAAAACACAACATCATGATTAGAATAGAAATATTGAATATACTCCTGGTTATAGAACCATGTTAGTAGCAGACTACAATTTATCCCATAAGTTAACGGCAAGCTATGATAAGTGACTCCTTCCTCGAGTGACGAAAGGAACCAGCGTACACACAAGACAATCCTTTTCATCCATCATCTAAACATACTCACTCAATAAGCGACAGAAGACATTAGAAGAAAGTTCTCCTTGCGCATTAGTATAATCAGGCAAATACTTCTCATCCAATTTAAATTTCTCTACAGCCGTTAGTGTAGTAGTCTCAAAAGCAGAAGTATGGTTGACTCCTTTTGCATCAAGAACAGACATACCCACAAGCAATACATAAACAATATCCCACACATAATTGCCAAACCAATGCTCATATATTTACAGTGCCTCGCATTTCTAACCTGTTTATCCAAATCAGCCAGGAGCTGTAAAGAATCCGAAAGCAGAAGTAACTTATAAAAACTTGCAGTACAAATAAAAAACAGACAACCCTTCTTTCAACAGTTCAGTTTCTTCCAGGAACCCTTCTTCCTTGTCAAAATCAGTTAGCAGCTTGTCAAAATCAGGTTTCAAAAGTCAAATCATGTTATCAATGTTTTTTCCGGTTACTTTCAACAGTCTCTTTCTCAACAATATATCTCAGATTGTTTTAACAGTTCAGTTCCTCATCTTTCTTCACGTCACCTCAAAGTATTGACTTGGAACCTCCCTATCAAAACAAAATGACACTGGCCCCCATAACAACCCTGGTGGATGGCAGTAAAATGGAGAAAAGTACTGCCAACAGGCTGGCGGTACTTTTCCCCATAATATGACATTGTCGGTTTTGCTCAAGCCAAACTGCCAATGTACCACTCCGTCTGCCATGGCGGTAACAGCCGCCAGGCTGGAGACTTCAGTCTCCAGCCAGGCAGTCGTCACCATCCCGCCCGCGGAATTATGACCCACCTACTGCCATGGTTTTGTGGCATCCTTACCACCACGAAAACCAAGGCGGTAGGCACTATCAGTGACAGGGAATTCCTTCTCTGTCACTGTTAGGGGTCTATCTACCCGCTCCCTTCCACTCCAGATCCACCCCCCAACATACACCCACCTTCAGGCACCATCGTACAAACTCATATACACACTCATACCAACATTCACCCACGCATGCATACATTCATTCACACACACATCCACACACACTGACATACCTACTAGCACACACGCATTCACACAACACAACATACACGGACTCACACATCCATACATGCACACACACATCATACGCAACACACACCCGCATTCACGCACACACATACATTCACACACACCCCCCCACACACACACAACACCCCCGCCCCCTCCCCTGTCGGAGCACCCGACTTACCTGATTTCAGGGGGTCCTCCGGCAGGAGACGGGATGGGGCGCTGCTGCCAGCAGCAGCGTCTGCCAGCAGAACACCGCCAGGCCGTATCATGTCATGATACAGTCTGTGGCGGTCTGCTGTCATGGGGCTGCTGCTGGCAGCAGCGCCACCTTACCACCATCCGTCAGCATGGCCGCAGCCGGAATTCCGCCACCCTTCTGGCAGAATTCCAGCTACAGTCATAATTTGGTGGACGGCTTTTAGCCGACACAACGGTCTTTTGGCAGCCGTCACCGCAGCGGTAGGTGGTTTTTACCGCCAATGCTATCATGAGGGCCGAAACTCTTGCTGTCATTCGTTTGTAGTTGCATAGGCCCATGCAGGACCTGCGTATTTTCGACTTGCTAGTCTCTTTCTCTTCAATTTTTGATCACCATTCAGCTCTCCTTCACTTAATTCCTCTTTTCTCGTAGTGTCTACTTCTTCCTCTATTGTTAGGTTCAACAACCACCTCTTTCCTTCTTTCCACTTGTGATTTCGGCCAGTTATCTCCTTTCAGCGAACCTTCTGTCAGTATTTTCTTCAAGATTGAACTCAAACCCTTGTTTTTCTCTGTGGTGTTTTCTTTTGACGGACCTGCAACCGGTTCAGGAGGAGACAGATCACTTTGACCTTGATCCACCTCAACTCCTTCCCCTTCTCGGTCTGGCAATTGCTCTCTTTGTCTCTCAGAATCATCTGCTTCTGGGAGAACCCCCTGTGGATTAGGCTCTCCTGCTTCTTCAGTTGAGATAGGTTCTCTGATATTGTCCTGGAGTTCTCCACCCTCTTCTCTCACAGGAGTGACTGTACCTTCCTCAACGTGCTCAGATCCAGTCTCAGTTCCTCTTTGTTCTGAGACTTGTTGCACTGTTGTTGGTACTCCCAACAATGCTTCTTCATGATCCAGTGGACAGGCCACTTTCTTCGTGTGACTTGTGTGAATCCAGTTTGGGTTTCCAGCACACTTTACAGCTGTCGTAGTTGTTAGGACCACCTGGTATGGTCCCTTCCAACATGGCTCCAAACACATCTTTCTCACATGCTTTCGGACAACAACCCAGTCTCCGGCTCTCAGGTTGTGCCCTGGGTCATGGATCGGTGGCAGTGTGGTGGCATTCACCTGCTGAGAGAAAGAGTAGACTACATCAGCCAGACCCCTGTAGTAATCCAACACCATATCATCTGTAATGTTGACAAGTGCATTTGCTGGTACTGCTGGCAATCTCATTTCTCTGCCCATGAGGATCTCATCGGGTGACAATCCTGTCTTCCTATCAGGTGTGTTTCTCATGGACATCCACACCAAAGGCAATGCATCAGGCCATTTCAGATTCGTAGTTGGCACACATCTTTGATATTCTTGACTTCAAGGTACCATTCATCTGCTCCACTAGTCCTTATGCTTCAGGGAGGTAACTACAATGCAACTGCTGTTCAATGTTCTATGCTGCACACAGTAATTTAATCACTTCATTATTGAAGTGACTTCCCCTATCTGTTTCCAAAGAGATCGGAAACCCGAAACGTGGTATCAGTTCCCTAAGAAACAGTTTCGCTACTGTGACGCTGTCGCGTAGGCTCTCATTATCCTAATGAGATTACTGGATTTGGAGCGGCAAGATCGTTCACAGTGCGGGGGACTAATTCTGACCCATGGTGAAGGACCCTGGGCACTCTAAATCCGGGTTTTGCTCTGGCTAACTAGCAGTGCCTCATCTCTCCCAAAGGGAAGAGACAATTGGGCAGCCGAGCGCATGACATATTAGTACTTCCCAGAGAAGTCGTGGTCACTCAGGTCACAGCCGGTTCTCTCATACACAGTGTGGTCTCAGATATAAATGACAGAGGCAGTTTGAGTTTTAAAGATTGGTTTAATAAAACAACTGCATTTTAGATAGCAAAGCATGAGCTGCAATAACCAGAACTACACAACACAGTAGGATTAAAATAGTAACGATGAGAGTGAAGCACAAGAATAAGGCTATCATAGTGCAACTAGATTAGGTTCTCTCTAAGTTATATTCTGAGTACAGCATGTAAAGCTCTAAGCCTGCCTTTCAGGTTCCCCGGGGAGGACATCAACCCTCATACCTGAGAAAAGGCCTGTAATCTGCATCAGCATCTGCAACGGGGCAGTCAGCATTTAGTTGTAGGTTCCTGGTCAGAATCTCCCTCTTATGTGTACCAGGACTAGAAAGAGTTTTTATAACTAACACGCAGATGTTCTACGAAAATGTCCCTACGTAAGGATGCGTTTTTTCTACGAACACTAGAGACTAAACTTCTACCATGTGTACCAGCAATGTGCCAGACTGTAGCCTTGACTGAAGCACAGGGTGAGCAAGAATGCATTGTTTGAGATCACAGTGCTGAACTAAGCTAAACAATGTGATAGAAATAAATAAAAACAAGACTGTAAAACTAGTTATTATAAAATATCAGTGCGAGGCAGAATAAAATGTATCTAGGGCAAAGTGCACAGAGGCCTAATATGTTAACCTAAAGTGCATGAAACTATATTAAAAATGGCTACACTACAAGGCTATCATTTCTCCGTGTAGGGTACGCTTCAATCCAATGATTAAAAATGCAGATGATCACCAACACATATCTCAAACCTCCACACACAGGCATCTCAATAAAATCCAATTGCATTCTGCTAAATGGACCTCCTGCTCTTCCAATGTGGCTCAAATTAACCACTGTCCCTTTGCCCACATTTAATTGCTGACAAATGACATAACAATGGCATACTACTTCAGTGGCTTGTCTAAACTTGGGGTTGAACCAGTCAATTTTGAACAGGCGAACCATGGCATCCCTCCCAGTGTGTGCCTGACCATGATAGTACCCTGCCATTTGAGACAACAGGCTGTTTGGCAACACCAACTGACCCTTTTCAGAAACCCAAAATTCACCCTGTGTTTTAACACATTTAATTTTACTCCATGAATGTTTCTCCTCCTTGTTGACATTACTCCGCAACGATTTTAACTCTTCCAAAGTGTCAAACACCTTTAATGCATAACTCGTACATGTGGTATCTTCTTCAGGTAACAATTCCCACTTGTCCTTGAATGATATACAGTTCAATGCGCAAAACCTTGACACTTGATCCGCATATCCATTCCCCAATGACACATAGTCCTGCGACTTTAGATGTGCACTGCATTTTACCACAGCAATTTCTTCAGGAATTTAATTCCATATAACAGCTCCTTTATTCTTTCACCATTTCTCACTGGTGTTCCAGAAGAGGTTAGAAAACCTCTCTGCGACCACAACTGACCAAAATCATGAACTATTCCGAATACATAATTGCTATCTGTGTAGATATTGACTCTCAATCGAGCTGAAACATGGCACGCCCTAGTAAGAGCAACCAGTTCTCCTACCTGGGCAGAATACACTCCTCGAAGCCAGGAAGCTTCCAAGGTACCTGTAATTGTACACACAGCATATCTCAATGTCCCTGTGTTGTCTCTTAGACAAGAACCATCTACAAAAACAATTTGATCTTTCTCTTCCGATCATGTATCATTAATGTCAGGTCTCGGTTTTGTGCACAACTCAGTTACTTTGAGACAATCATGTTCGACATCTTCCTCTTTTTCAATTTTGGTAGTATCACTTGGAAGTAAAGTTGCCGGGTTCAGCACTGTACATCTTTTCATTGTAACGTTTGGTGCTTTCAAAATACTCAGCTCATACCTAGTCAACCTAGCACCAGTCAAGTATTGGGTTCTCGTCCTTGTCAGTAAAATCTCAATCGAGTGAGGGACCATTACAGTCAGGAGATAACCCATCACCACACCTTTACACTGTGAAAGACTCTGACCAACTGCGGCAACTGCACTCAAACAACCATGTAAGGCTGCTGTAACTGGGTCCAAAGTAGCTGAAAAATATGCTACTGGGCGATGAGCACCTCCATGAACCTGAGTCAGGACAGACAATGAACATGCATCACGCTCATAACAAAACAATATGAAAGGCTTTGTGTTGTCAGGCATACCCAACGCTGGAGCGCTGCATAAACTCTCTCTCAACTCAGTGAACGCTCTCATTTTATCCTGATCTAACAGTATGGGATCTGTAACATCCTTATGGGTCAACTTCTGTAGTGGTCTTCAAATTTCTGAGAAATTTGGGATCCACTGGTGGCAATAACCCACCATTCCCAGGAACATCCTGACATCTCTCTGTGTAGTCGGTGGACTTATCTGCAGTATCATTGTAACCCTCTCCCTGGATGTTTTCCTCAATCCTTTCTCAATTTGGAGACCCAAGTACTTCACTACCTTCTGACAGTACTGCAATTTCAGTGGTGACACTTTATGACCAAATTTTCCCAAATGATTCAACAGGGCAATCAAGTCATACTTACACTCGTCCCTAGTCTTGGATGCAATCAATAAATCAGCAATGTACTGTACCAGAGTCGACTGAAATGGTAATTCTAATGACTCCAAATTCTTTTTCAAGATCTGTTTTAACAAGGAAGGTGATTCTTGGTACCCTTGAGGAAGCCTGCACCAGCAATAGGCCTTATCCAAAAAATTGAAAGAAAATGGAAATTAGCTATCCTCATGAAGGGGCACAGAAAAGAACGCTTGTGACAAAACAATGACTTTAAATCCCTCTGCATCACATGGAATCTGGAACATTATCACAGCTGGATTGGGTAGTATGGGACAGCACTTAACCACAATCTCATTTATTTTTCTCAAATCCTGAAAAATTCGAACCTTCCCACATTACTTCTTTAAACCCATGATTGGTGAATTGCATGGGCTGCTCAATACCTCTTTTAGCACTCCCTGCTTCACAAAATCTGCAATTATCTGAGCCACTTTCATCAGAACATCTTGTGTCATGTTGTACTCTGGAAGCTGCGGAAACACTGCATCGGTTTTAAGGTAACCTTGATTGGCTCCACTCCTTTGATCAACCCTACTTCTTTCCCTGTCAAATACCACACGTTCTCTTGTACTGTTCCCTGCAAATCATAATGAAGCTCTTTCACTGTGAACATCGGGAAAAACTCAATCAAGGTGTACTCCTCATTTGTAGTTTCACTCTCAGTTTCTGGGGCTAGGTCTTCTTCATCATCACTATTTATCTGGATCTCAATTCCATCATTTGAACAAGTAATTAGATACACAAGTTCCTTCCCAGTAGGGATACTGGACTGGAATCACAGACTACAAATTTATGCAGTCCCTGGAAATTGCCAATCTTAACTTGCACTGGGTCTGTAATCGGGTTTGTCAAATACTGATTTGTTACCCCTACAACCTGAACTGTTCTTCCTGAAAGGGGCAAATTCGGAACTTCTGCACTTCTGCACTTCTCACTGTAGAGCGTGTAGCTCCCGTGTCCACCAGAAATTAGACTCTGTGCCCCATAACCTTTCCTCTCACATAGGGTCTTCTCTGATCTAATTCTAAAGAGGTTGCAAGCACACATGCCTCCTCATCTGAACTGTCACTCATCCATCCACCATTTATTTCATTCTCACTGTGTAACGGGAATTGGTGCACTGACCTGATGAGAAAGCATCATCTGTTGCTGCTCCATTGGGGCTTGAGGTATCTGCATTTGCTGTCTAGGTACCATGGGAACTTGCTGCCGCATTGGCTGCAACTGTGACACTTGTGCACGGGGCATTTGCACCTGTTGCATGGGCTGGAAATTCTGCACTTGATTCATATTACTCTGAAAATTTGCATTGGGTCCCCTTAATCTTGGTCCTCTCACATTTTGAAATGTATTGGTGTCATTACCTTGCTGAACAACACCTTCCTGCACCATCATCGGACACTCCAGCTTCCAATGTCCCACTGCTCCTCAAATGTGACACAGAAATAGCTTCTTCATCCCCTGCACATCATTCTGAACCACTACTGTATTTAAATCTGGACCACGATTCATATTGCTTCCACGACTCCTACCTCTCATCTGAGGCTGAAACATGACATTTCCCTGCGGTTGCGACATCTGTTGTACAAATGTTCCTTGCACTCCTGTTTAAGCTGCCTTAATCTGCATCACCATCGCCTTCTCCTTCAACTTTTTCTGCTTCAACTCAATCTCATCATTACAGTATTTCATATACTGCAACCTCATCAATCGGCTTAGCTTGCCAACAAATCAAATGACTCTTAATCATCTGACCTATTTCAGTTCTCAGTCCTTCTACAAATCTGAACAAAAAATGCAGCACGTCTTTCGGCTCAATTGCTTCTTTGCCACTATACTCCTTGAATGCCTTCAACAATCTCTCATAGTACGAGTGTATCGACTCCTTTGCTTCCTGCACTGTCCTGTCAATTCTCTGCCAATCAATATTCTAGGGCGAAATCCTTGTTTTCAAAAACTCAATCACCTTATAGTGATATTTCATTACCTCAGGAGACAGTGCACCTGTATTCTTATCTCTCTCCGGTTCACTTGTTGGCCAATCCAAAGTCCTCTTACACTCAACTCATAGGTCAGCTAAAACCACTATCTCCAATAATGTGTTCAAGTCCTCCCACAAACACTTCGCAAGTTTCACAAATCTGTCTGTTTGCTGATACCACTCTACTGGATTCTCTATCAATTTTGGATAATCATTTGTAAAAGACAAAATGTCACTCCTACTCCAACGAACATAAACAAAATTTCCCCCTGGGATTGATAAAATATTCACCGGATTTTTGTCCTGTTGTATATTGTCAGTCACTTCTAGAGAATCTCTTTTATTTAACTTCCTGCCTTTCCCACTTCTCTAATGCTCCCCAAACGTGAGCACTCTGCAGTAATTCTTTAAGATGCGCCTTCATTCCCGCAGACCTCATGTGTCCAAAATCCTCAAAATCAAATCTGTAACTTCTCTTCAAATGCTTCGTTTTCTCAATTTCTATGCCATGCTTCTCTGCCAAATCTGCTAATTTCTGATGCACCTTGCCCACCCTGTTGTCACAGTGCCCTTTTCTCGGGATCTGCTCGCTGCTGAACAAAAGGCCCACCTCCCAGCATCACCAACTCAGAAATCTATTATAGCACAGAGTTATGATGAAACCAGGCGAGGGGAAGGGAATTAGGGTAGGGAACTGCAGGGAGAGAGATCTGAAAAGAAAAGGTTAGAACAAATATGCATATACCCATTCATAACAGTATAACTCACCAATAAACTCTTGAATAAAGGCGTCTCTGTGATATCAGATTGGGACCCTTTGTAAATTGGGCCTAGCCCCTTCTTTGAATCATGGAACAAGAACAAACTGCAACCTCTGAACCTAGAGATGGCAAGAGCCTTGGAATATGGACACACTCTGAATGTCAATCATGTAACTACTATACATTCATAAACATAAACGTTTAATCTCAGCCTAGAAATTCTCAAAGACTTAAATATGTATCTCACATATTCTCAAAGACTTAAATATGTATCTCACATATTATGCTTCGCAAAAAACAATGAAACTATAATTTGCTTATCTCCGAAACGTTTTCACATTTACTATCTAGGTCTGAAAGTTTTACTCATTGAACTTGAAGCGCTTTGTTCGTTGGGCAGAAGTGCCTTGCTTGTTATTCATGAAGCGCTTTGATCATCATACATGAAGCGATTTGTTCAATATGCTAGAGAGTGCTTTTCCTTGCTTTGTCTGAAGCGCTACACTCGTTATACTAATGGGCGCTTTACTCATGTGGACTGAAGCACTTTTATTGCCATGCCAAGGGTGCTTTACTCATGTAGACTGACGCGCCTTTATTGCTGTGCCAAGGGCGCTTTACTCACGTGAACTGAAGTACTTTGATTGCCGTGCCAAGGGTGCTTTACTCATGTGGACTGAAGTGCTTTGATTGCCGTGCCAAGGGCGCTTTACTCATGTGAACTGAAGCGCTTTGATTGCCATGCCAAGGGCGCCTTACTCATGTGAACTGAAGCGATTTGATTGCCGTGCCAAGGGCGCTTTACTCATGTGAACTGAAGTGCTTTGATTGCCGTGCCAAGGGCGCTTTACAAGTGTGGCCTGAAGCGCTTTACTCATTGTGCTAAGGGGCGCTTTACTCATGTGATCCGAAGCACTTTGATCGTCGCGCCAAGGCCGCTTTACTCTTTGAACTGACAACGCTTTGCTCATTGTGCTAAGGGGCGCTTTACTTTTGGAAGTAACAACTCCCTTCAAGATTGGGCTCATCAAGACCTTACCGATACGAGTACGACCTACTCCTTTCTGAATTCATCATGGAAAAGAAGGATACTCCCATTTACTGTCAATCTGCCATGCAGGAAATCTGTTCTTCTTCAGAGGAACCCACACTAGGTCTGACAAAGTCTTCAAAATAGTGAGCAATGTGCTTGGGTGTGGCTGGGTTTTATAGGCCTGCCACAACCCAAGATGGCCGCTGCCTATAGAAACCTGGGAATTGTAGTCCATTCCTAAAATAGCACTGATAAGTGCATCTTGTCCACCAATGTCCTGACCATGCAGCTACATGAGCTTTACCTCAGGGCAGGCGACGCTGATGACCACTTTTAGAACAAGAGGGGATGAAAAGTGGTGCGCATGAAGCGCTGCAAATACGCGCAGTGGAGTTTTGGGCGGGACCTGGACTGCGCACAGCTTTATTCCTGACAACCTCTCTTGTAATCCTTGGGCATAAGTATCTCAACTCTGCTTCTGTGTAAGACTCCAATCTACTAACCCCCATTGTTCTCTCAACTAATTCACCTGCTTCCATGCTTAATCTGACACAATTCAATTGCTCCTCACCCATAGATGAATTCTGTGGGGTATTCAGCTTGTCTAACCATTCAGTTAACTGCTGAGCTATCAGTCCCTGTAACGAAATGTTACTCGCTTGGACCGGTGGCACCTGCTGTACCACTGCATTCGGTGTCTGCGGTGTCAATAATTTCAAGCTCTGACCTGCACTTGGTCCAGTCACAGCGTCTGGAAGTGCAACAAATGGACTAAGATCTAACAATGACCTCGATCCATCAAAGGTCTGACCCATGGAAGAGACTACCTGAACTTGTTCATTATGTTCTCTTCTCATTAGATTCTGAGTCATTTCTCCCCGTTCACTCACAATTGGCTTCTTTTGTGCAAATAACTGTACCGCTGGACCAACAGTAATTGGCAGCAATATTGCATCTGGGGCTGCTCTGGCATCTGTACCCTGTGGGAGAGTAACTCCCATACTTTGATTCATTACCGGAATCAAGTTTGGCTGTGTCCCTGTCAATGGTGTAAATCTTGGCTTTACCTGTGGCTGCACTTGGGGCAACAAATTGGTCTTGGAACCACCTGCTCTGTAGTCACCACTAAGTTCGAAGTCGTCTCTAGAATAGGCACATCAGGATAAATTCTCTGTATCTGTGGCAGCTGCATCTGTGTCTGAACTACAGGAGTAGTCAACACATTAGGACTACTTTGCACTGCGCCCAATGTCAGGTTGGCATTAACCTGTGCCCGAGCTGTTGGATCAACACTAGTACTTGGACCACTCTCATGCACTGTATACGGTGGTGGTCGATCTCTCAGTATCTGTGTAACAAGATCTTTGGCATCTGATTCCTCCTCCACTCCGGAAGATATTCTTCCTTCTTTACTCTCAGACCGACTTCCATTAGTTTTTCTAGTCGGTTTCTTTCCTTCCGTCTCATCCTCCTGCGTAATCGCTGGAAACAACTTCACTCCCTGCAAAGTCTCTGATCTCCATCTCTTCTGTTCCCATTCCTATTTAGCTTCCGCTAAAGTTTTCTCTACCCTTCTTATTCTTCTCTCAAATTTCATTTGCTGTTGCTGTCTAGCTACCAGCTCCCAAACTGCTAATGACTCAAACTGTGCTGGTCTTGGAAGGTGCTTTTACTCATATAGTGCCATCCACAATTGCTCCAAATCCTCAAATTAAATGTCTCATTCTCTAAACTCCCATTTTTCTCTGTCAACTTGCACCATTGCTTCAATCAAAGACATGGGGCAACACCTCGCTCCTCCATTACAATGTAAGCCAGTATATTCTCTGGCGGGGTAGGGTCCCCTTCACTCACTCTAATGTATGTAACTCCCCTTAGGGAACTTTTCAACGCCTTGAAAAACTTCATCTTTTCTACTTTTTTTAATTTGAATCAAATAAGCAAATTACTTTTACTCCCAAGATTCCTTTCACCCACGTCCTCAACCAATTGCCTCTCACAGATGGCTGCCAATCCGTGTGAGACCCTTCTCACTAACCAACCTATCCCAACATGACTCCAATTACATCACACTCACACATACTGCGGCTGACAAAGTCTTGCGGCTCATACTCCTAAACTCCAATCCACTCAAAACTAATGCAAAATATTGCGAGCACTAATCAAAAAACAGAACACAAATCTGCTGGTTTACTACAGAAAAGGTAACACAATCGCTTCAGAAACCTTACGGATTTTCACTGATGGCCCTTTTGCGCATGCAGCTAGTCCTCTTTCTCGGTCTCCCAGATTCGCAAGCAAAATTCGACCCGCAAATTTTACTCTCAACTGATCAATGGGTCTGTCCTGGTGCACAAAGGACTCACCAAATCTCAGTCGAAATTTCCTCCCTCCCACTTTAACTCACAAGCTGACTTCTTGACCATGCCCGATCAACCTACTAAACCAGACAAATTACAGCATGTAACCAAGTGTCTCATACACTTTTCAATATACTCCGGAGTCTTAGACCACGCAGGGTCCGTACATCAACAACCACGTGGGCAATTTGTGAGCACAAAGCGCCACACACATGTGAAGTTCGACGACTTCCCTACTCTCTTACTGCGGAGTACAAACACTCCTACTAAAACTTCATTTGAAGTACGCAAACTCCCTGAATTCTCACATACATCTCAATTCACCTGTGATTTGCATAAGCTGTGAAAGCGCAACCTCTCTCTCTCATTCCATCACTAGAAGGCCAGGAACATACCCAACACCACTAGCAGGAGCCAGGATCTTGGAAAGTCATTTCTAGGCTTAAGGAAACATCATTTTCTCCGCAAATGTCATTTTGAAAACAAAATCCAAATCTCAAAAATACTGAATTCTCAATGACTGTCAACACCTGTCACTCTGTATCAAACGTCTACGGCAAGCTCCTAAAGAGACTAACCCTCAGTCTGCTACCATATCTGACCTTAATAAGTAAACTTACAAAGGGGACACAAATACGTCGATGAACCTTTTGACTTGTTTAAGGTGTTCTCGCCATTGCTCCAATACATGAACAATAATCAATACACAATAATCAATAATCATTAGTCAAAATCAATATCAATGGAGTCCGTAAATATCACGCACCATGACCTTTCAGCCATGAATAACCATACCTAGGTTTAGTGCTTTTATTTCCCTTATATTAACAATGCTAAAGTCATGAAGATTAATCTCAAAATCAAATGAAACACGTATAAGAACAATACTGGTTGACCAAAATGACAGAAGAAATGCAATTTAATCAAAGCTTGAGTCACAACACATTCTGAGGCAACGTTGCAAATCAAAAGCAGAGACAGCTGCAATATAACAGCTGGAAGAAAACTTGTCAAACATTATTCCTTGTAATTCGTCAGTCTTCATGTGAATACCCTCATCTAACCCAGATTATCATCAGCATGTTTGGTTTCATGCAAAAACAATTTAGAACACAAATTTAGAAAAACATCTAGCTAGGGAAACTATCAAGACAGCGCAGTTGGTACCTAGAAAGAAAAGGCATAAAATGCAATTGAGTCACATTGTCAAATCTACCTATCCATGGTATGGGTCAGCAAGCAGAATCAGTCTTTGCTCTCAGGTCATCAATCGATCAGCAAAGCATCAGGCTCTCAGTAAGAGAGTATAAGCCCAATGACAGAATCTCGAGTCTCTTGTTCTCCCCAAGTCACTCTAGATCTCCAAGTCTCAACGTCTGTCTGATTTTCCTCTGTCACATTGTTATATCAAAGTCACATAAACTATCCCCTAACTCCCCATTGGTCAGTCATTCGTACATTTATACACTACCCAATAATATTTCTATACCAAATCTATGAACTCTAATATTTCGCTCTTCACACGAAGTTGATTGGTCCACTTTTTCGATGTCCTCATCATCTGGCTCATCAGGTAACAAAATTGTTGCATTTTCATCTCCAGTCAGTGTCTTCATTGTTCGTGTCCTGGGAAAGTACATCTCACACACATTTAGTTACATTACTAGGAACATAGGGGCACATTATTACCCCAGTGGTAAAAAACCCCTACCTCCTCGGCGACAGGCATCAAAAGACCATCACCGCGGCTACCAGCCGTCAGCCTTATTTTGACCACAGCCAGATTTCTACCAGAAGGATGGTGGAAATCCAGCTGTGGCCATGCCGGCGGATGGCGGTATGGTGGTGCTGCTGCCAGCAGCAGCGCCACGCCAGTAGACCACCGCAGACCGTATCATGACCCATGATACGGCCTGGCAGGGTTCTGCTGGTGGATGCTGCTGCTGTCAGCAGCGCCCCATTCTGTCTCCTGCTGGAGGACCCCCTGACAACAGGTAAGTCGGGTGCTCTGGCAGGGAAGGGGGCAGGGGGTATTGTGTGTGAGTGGGGGTGGGTGTGTATGTCTGTGTGTGCGTGTATGCGGGTGTGTGTTGCATGTTGCATGTGTGTGCATGTATAGATGTGTGAGTGCGTGTATGTTGTGTTGTGTGAATCCGTGTGTGCTTGTATGTATGTCAGTATGTGTATGTGTGTGTGAATGGATGCTTGGATGTATGAATGTGGGAATGTATGTGTGTGAGCGTGTGTGAAGGAAGGTGCATGTATGTAGTAGGGGGTCTGGAGAGGAAGAGGGGTGGGGGCATTGTGGGGAGGGGAAGAGGAGGGGAAGACCCCTATCAGTGACAGGGAAGGGATTCCCTGTCACTGATAGTGGCTACCACCATGGTTTTCGTGGCAGTAAGGTTGCCACAAAAACCATGGCGGTAGGCAGGGTCATAATCCCGCAGGTGGGCAAGTGATGGCCTCCGGGCTGGAAACTAAAGTCTCCATCCCGGCGGTCGCTACCGCCATGGCGGTTGGTGTGGTACATTGGCGGGTTGGCTTTAGCCAAACCGCCAATGTCTTAATATGGAGAAAAATATCGCCTGCCTATGTGCAGTACTTTCCTCCATATTAACACCATCCGCCTGGGTCATAATGACCCCCATAGTCTCCGGTCCGTTGGTTCTCACAGAAAGCTTTGGTTAAGCACTTTTAACAAGACAATGGACATTTCATAGTTTAGTTCACTCTGTCAGCATCTTATTAAACACTTAGAAATACAGTTTCTGTATAAGGCCTGGCAAAACTAGGCCAAGACACTCGCTAAGTTAAGGCCTGTTAGAAATGGGGTCTTTGGTTGACAGTCAGGTTACCCCCTGTTCAAGCAAGGACCCTCACTCTAGTCAGGGTAAAAGAGAATCACCCTCAGCTAACCCCTGCTTACCCCCTTGGTAGCTTGTCAGAGCAGTAGGCTCAACTTCAGAGTGCTAGGTGTAAAATATTTGTACCAACACACACAGTAACTTAAGGAAAACACTACAAAATGACACAACACAAGTTTATAAAAATAGGAAATATTTATCTAAACAAAACAAGACAAAACAAAAAAAATCCACCATACACAAGTCAAGTTATTAATAAAAATGCAAAAAGAGTCTTTAAGTGGTTTTAAACACACACTTACGCTGTTAGTTTGAAAAAGTACCTTGGGTGCATCAAAGGCGAGTGCACGTCAAAAAGGGCTTGCGAAGTGTTGATTCCACTCACGAGCGGGACCATGCGTCGTTTCTCCTTTCGCTGAGTCGGGCGCGTCGTTTCTTCTCTCCACAGGATAGTGATGCGTCGATCTGGTTGGCACTCTCGGGTCCGGACAGGCCTTGCATCATTTTCACACACCCAGTGGTATTTGAGTCAGAAATCCAGCCGCACGATGATCCGAAAGCCACGCAGCGCGGGTTGAGATCTCCCAGCCTCCGTCAGCAATACTGCATGCCCTTTCTCCTGCTGTGTGCATCGATTCTTCAGTCGTGTTTATGGCGAGTGTCGATTTTCAGCTGCAGAGCCGGTGGCGCGTCATTTCATCAGTCGCAGATCAGAGTTGTGTCGATCTTTTCCCCGCACAGCGCTCTGTGTGTGGACTACCTTTTCTTTAGGATGCCAGATTCTCCTTTCAGGGTCCCAGGAACTGGATGGGCACCAAAGGGGAGAGTAGGAGTCTCTCCAGAGACTCCAGGTGCTGGCAGAGAGAAGTCTTTGCTGTCCCTGAGTCTTCAAACAATAGGAGGCAAGCTCTCAATCAAGCCCTTGGAGATTTCTTCTCAAGATGGAAGGCACACAAAGTCCAGTCTTTGCCCTCTTACTCTGGCAGAATCAGCAACTGCGGGACAGCTCCTCAAAGCACAGTCACAGGCAGGGCAGCTCTTCTTCCTCAGCTCTTCAGCTCTTCTCCAGGCAGACGTTCCTCTTGTTTCCAGAAGTGTTTTTAAAGTCTGTGGTTTTGGGTGCCCTTCTTATACCCAATTTCTCCTTTGAAGTAGGCCTACTTCAAAGTAAAGTCTGTTGTGAATGTGAAATCCTGCCTTGCCCAGGCCAGGCCCCAAACACTCACCAGGGGGTCGGAGACTGCATTGTGTGAGGGCAGACACAGCCCTTTCAGGTATAAGTGACCACTTCTCCCCTCCCTCCTAGCACAGATGGCTCATCAGGAAATGTAGACTACACCCCTCTTTCCTTTGTGTCACTGTCTAGTGTGAGGTGCAACCAGCCCAACTGTCAAACTGACCCAGACAGGGAATCCACAAACAGGCAGAATCACAGAAAGTGCCCACTTTCTAAAAGTAGCATTTTTCTAACACACAGGGGGTCATTACAACATTGGCGGTAAAAGCCACTTACCGCCGTGCAGAAGACTGCCAACACACCGGCGCGGCCGCAGAGTTCCACCACAGCCATTATGACCCACAGCTCGGAATCCGCCAAAATCTAGACACCCACACAAGTCTGCCACACCAAAGGTCAGTGATAAACTGGCGATAACAAAACCGACACCGTCACGCCTACAGGAATACGCCCACACTATCACGACCCACGAATCCACACGGCGGTCTTTCAACCGTGGTATTCCATTGGCGGTACACACCGCCGCGCTCAAAATACACACACATTTACAAAACACTACCACATTGGACAAATCAAAATACACACACCTGATACACATACACACACCACTCCCACACACCCAATACACTATAAAACACACACCCACATCACCCACAAACCCCTACGACAACAATTGCGACAGGAGGCCAAAGAGAGACACCACCAGAAAGAACAATAGCATCCACAGGCACTAAACACCATCACTCACACAACATCCACGCACCTCACACAACACACTTCTAAATATCACCCCACACATCGCAACACACACCACTCCACACATCATCCACACCACCCCATGGCACCGCAAAGACACCCCAGGTTTTCTGAGGAGGAGCTCAGGGTCATGGTGGAGGAAATCATCCAGGTAGAGCCACAGCTATTCAGATCACAGGTGCAGCACACCACCATAGCTAGTAAGATGGAGCTATGGCCAAGAATCGTGGACAGGGTCAACGCAGTGGGACAGCACCCAAGAACACGGGATGACATCAGGAAGAGGTGGAACGACCTTCGGGGGAAGGTGTGTTCTGTGGTCTCAAGACACCAGATTGCGGTTCAGAGCACTGGCGGCGGATCTCCACCTCCTCCACCAGAACTCACAACATGGGAGGAGCAGGTCTTGGCTATTCTGCATCCTGAGGGCCTCGCAGAAGTAGCTGGAGGAATGGACTCCGGTAAGTCAAAGCTTTAACTACTTCATCCCCCACCCTACCTGCATGCTATCACATACCCCCACCCTCGCCCTCACTCCCATCACCCCAACTCCTCACACATGTCCCACTATCACAAACCACACATCCCAAACCCAAGCCCTGCATGTAACACCAAAGCATTGACACCCATCACCAAAGCATGTCCACTGCACATACCCAAACACCCCCCCCAAAGCATTATCACAGAAGGTCCCACACAAGAATGCAAGCACTGGGATACAGGGTCACCCACCCATTGCACACCATGGCACACACAGATGCAATAATCATGCCTTTACACCCCTGCAGGACCCCAACCCAACGTCACTGGACTGGAGAATCCAGACATGTCCACTCCACCCACAGAAGAGGCCCACAGTGATGACAGCAGCTTTGTCCAACTGGATCTAGATGACCAGCCTGGCCCATCTGGGACCTCGGGACAGTTGGTTCCCCTTACACTGGCACAGGCCACTACAGAGCTTCCCCCCTCTGGAAACACCAGCACAGCACCCCCCCCAGTGGGCCCATACCTCTGTCCCCAGGACAAGTCAAGCAGCAGTGTGTCCACCACTACAGGGAACCCAGGCTAACCCACCACCCCAACAACACCAGGGACCTGGGGGCAATGGTAGTGGGCACACGGTTCAGGGGACAGAGGCACAGGGAAACAGGGGAACTGGGAGGGCTGCTGTGTGACAGGGAGAGGACAGGCCCAGGGAACCCACTCTCCACGAGGCCCTCTCCAACATCATGGGAGCCTACCACCATTCCCAGGAAACGATGGCAACTGTACCGGCCAAGTTTCAGGAGACCCAGCAGCTGCAGGAGGAACTGTATTTGGGGTTCAGGGAGGAACTCAAATCCATCAATTCTACCCTGGACACCATTGTAGTTGTGCTTAAGGAACTTGTGAACACCAGGAGGGACACTGTGGCACAACAAGGGGCCCCTGACACTAGCCTGGACGATGAACTGCCCACCACCTCCGCCGGCACTAGTGGACAGGAGGCACCGCCACAGAACCACCACATCAGCGCCCCACCCCCTGCACATGGAGAACCACCCCGCAGGTGGTCCCTGAGATCCAGGACAAATACAGAGAAAAATGCCAAGACCCCCGCCAAGAAATGAGACCACCCTGATTGTCATCCTTCTGTCCCACTTTGTCACCCTGTCCATACTTAAACTGCCCTAGCACCACTTCCTATGCCCCTTTGGACAATGCACCTGTGAGACTAATAGACTGGACTCTGCCATGGACATTCCTCCACAATCATCCCTGACCATTTTACAACCACCTCCACTATTTAGCACTTAAATAAACACCCTTAAATCATAAAACAATCTGGAGTCAGGCTGTGCTTTCGAAAATGTGTATTAGCAATAACAGTGGCAAAATGCTATATCCAATGTAATGTCAACATACCTATGTCACACAGCTCTAGCCCATGCGGAAACAAAGCAGAGGTCACACAGTGGGACCCACATCTGTGAATTCAAAAGGGAAAGTGACAACTCAGTGTCCATATACTTACACAGGGATTCCTGGGGATGGCGGATAGCTGACATCAGGTCTGGCTCCAACTGGGCACACAGTTCCAGGATTGTGGTACGATCAAGTCTGTAGGTGATAATTACATGTCGCTCCTCCATTGTCGACAGGTCCATCAGCGGTCTGTACACCAGAGGATGCTGCCATCTCCTCACCTGCCCCAGCGGATGTGCTCTATGGGGGAGAACAGCGAGCAGAGAGTCAAACAACACTGAGGTACGTAAACACAACTTTATCGGAAAATGTTTTAAAATCAACATATGGCTATATTAGTGTTTATGCAAGGCCTAGATATGTGTGACGCAGTCAAAATTAATGCCATGTGGCCCCCTGAAATGGCGGCTGCCTGACTTGTAATGTGGGACAAGGGGATATGAGGTAATTGCGCTGGTGTTGTACACCGTCGCGGTAGGCGGTCGAAGACCGCAGAACAATCGTGCATTGGTTAACATTGGACCCTATGGGTCCCAGGAGCCAATGATGATGTACGCCGGCGGTGACGGTACTCACCGCCGTGGAAGTCACCGCCATTTTCTCTCTGTTTAATCACTTGATACCTGATCTTCGACAGGAGAGGACCTACACTGCAAGTGCTGCTGTGACCTCAGTCTGGAAGAGACAATGGCTCGTGTGTCTGGGGAAAGGGCCCCTGCCTTCAGCACAGAGGAGTTGGAGAAACTAGTGGATGGGGTCCTCCCCCAGTACACGCTACCCTATGGTCCTCCAGACAAACAGGTGAGTACACTGTCAGCATGCTGTATGGGCAATGCCTGTTTGGAGTGGTGTTGATGAAAGAAAGGGGGGGGAATGAGGCGTACATGATACGATGGTGAGTGCATGTGCGTCATGGCAAGGGTAGGGATGCGGGCCAATGACTGTGACGGTGCGGACAGTTATATCTTCTCCTTTTCCCCTGTACTATTCCTGTAGGTCAGCGCCCACCAGAAGAAGGATATTTAGCGTGCCATTGCCAACAAAGTCCGGACCCTGGGGGTCCACCACAGACGGAGCACCCACTGCCGGAAAAGATGGGAGGACATTCGCCGCTGGAGCAAGAAGACGGAGGAGGCCCAGCTGGGGATGGCCTCCCAATGTGGGAGGGGTGCCCGTCGCACCATGACCCCCCTGATGTTCCGGATCCTGGCGATGGCGTATCCGGAGTTGGATGGGCGCTTGAGGGCATCACAGCAGCCACAAGGGGGTGAGTACACTCTCATTCTGCTGATTCAGCGCGCATTGTAGGTGTCTGGGTGGGGGAGGTGGGCTGTGGGTTCCCCTAGGCCAGGGCGAGTTTAGAAGGCACGGTCCCTTCTTAAGGCAGGACCTGTGGCACCCCACCCCACCTGTGTTCAGAGCCAACTACACCTAGTCAGGCTCCTGTGACTTCCATGTGTGCAGCAATCAGGCGTAGGCCTTGTAACCCATGCCCCTGAGATTAATTAGGGAACGCTAAGTGCACGGCGTAGTGCAGGGGGCTTCTGTGTCTGTAGTGTCCGCCAACGGTAGCGGTATTGGATGCACTCAACATGTCTTTCTTCTGTCTCCCCCCCCCTTTTTTGTGGTCTTCCTGTTCTTGTGTGCATTAGCATCATCAGGCGGAGGAGCAGTGCCACCGGAGCAGGAGGGAGCTGCATCCCACATGGCCCTTGAGGGCGACACAATGGAGTCAGAAGCCACCAGTGGGATGGAGGGAGAGGGGAGCTCCACGGCGGGGACAGGAGCTGAGACTAGCGACACCGACTCCTCCTCTGATGGGAGCTCCCTTGCGGTGGCGGGCCCCTCTGTGGCCCCCGCAACAACAGGTACAGACGCCACTCCCCCGCCAGCACTGCCCTCCCAGCAGCCCCTCAGCGTGTGCCCCGTGGCCGCTCACCCAGGAGGGTGGGCATCTCCTTCGCCCCAAGCACCTCAGGCCCTGCCCCAGTCAGCCGTGCTGCCCTCAGTGAGCACGCCATTTACCTCCTCAGGTCCCTCACTGTTGGGCAGTCTACCATTTTTAATGCCATCCAGGATGTAGAGAGGCAGTTGCAACAGACCAATGCATACCTGGAGGGCATTCATTCTGGTCAGGCAGCCCAACAGCGAGCTTTTCAGACTCTGGCCTCAGCACTGATGGCAGCCATTGTCCCTGTCTCTAGCCTCCCCCCTCCAACTTTCTCCACCCAGACCCAAACACCTGTACCTCAGCCTATCCCAAGCACACCATCAGACCAGCATGCACACACCTCAACACACAAGGGAAGCTCAGGCAAACATAAGCACCACACCTCCCACAGGCACTCATGCAAGCATCATGCCCATGTAGATATACCAACAGCCACTGCCTCCACTGTGTCCCCCTCCTCCTCGTCTCCCTCCTTCCTCCCAGTCTCGTCTCCACTCACCCCTGCATGCACTACATCGTCAGCCACTACCTCCATCACCAGCACACCCACCACCACACCCCGCTCACATGCACTCACCACCCCCACTACCATTCACACATCCCCTGTGTCCTCTCCCAGTGTGTCTGTGAGCCCACCTCCCAAGGTACACAAACGCAGCCACACACTCACCTAACAGCCATCCACCTCACGACAGCCTCCAGCCCATGCACCTTCACCCAAAGTCACCAAACGTACACCTCCTACAACCACTACCTCTTCCTCCACTCCCAAACCCCCTCCATCTACCCGTCCCAGTGTGTCCAAAACACTTTTCCTGTCCAACCTTGACCTTTTCCCCTCACCTCCCCCACCCCCTCAGTCTCCTAGGGCCCGCCTTTCCAGGTCCCAGCCCAGCGCCTCAGCCACAACATCTGCGGGAACAGTGGTGCCAGTAGTAACCGGCTTCTGGAGTGCACCAGGCAGCAGGGCAGCCAGTGTGCCAAGGAGCCAGACCACGGACAGTACCCCACCTCAAAAGCACAAAAGGTTGGCCAGTGCCCGGCGGGAGAGAGGAAAAAAATCTTCCACCAAAGCCTCTCCCAGGGGTACAGTTGGGAGTGTGAAGACAGCTGCGCCACCATCCAAGGTGGGGAAGGGGCACAGTAAAACAGGCAAGTCTGCGAAAACCTGCACGGCGGACAAGAACGCCACCAGCACCGCTGAACAGGACAACGCCGCCACAAGCACCGCTGCCAAGGACACCGCCGCCACATTCACCGCTGCCAAGGACACCGCCGCCACCAGCACCGCTGAACAGGAACCTGCCGCCACCAGCACTGCTGAACAGGACACCGCCGCAACAATCACCGCTGCCAAGGACACCGCCGCCACCAGCACCACTGAACAGGACACCACCGCCACCAGCACCGCTGAACAGGACACTGCCGCAACAAGCACCGCTGAACAGGACACCGCCGCCACCAGCACCACTTAACGGGACACTGCCGCAACAAGCACTGCTGCCAAGGACATCGCCACCACCAGCACCGCTGAACAGGACACCGCTGCAACAAGCACAGCAGGCAAGTGAGCGCCAAAGCTTCCGACACTACTGAGGCCGCCACGAACAGGATGAAGCACTCTGGGCACAAAGCCCCCTCCAGAACCAGTGGAGATTAACATCCACTACCTCTGTCCTTGGCAGGATGAAGCACTCTGGGCACAAAGCCCCCTCCAGAACCAGTGGAGATTAACATCCACTACCTCTGTCCTTGGCAGGATAAAGCACTCTGGGCACAAAGCCCCCTCCAGAACCAGTGGAGATTTACATCCACTACCTCTGTCCTTGGAAGGATGAAGCACTCTGGGCACAAGGCCCCCTCCAGAACCAGTGGAGATTGACATCCACTTGAGAGATTGTGGCTTTGCACTCCCCATGATAAAGAAGTATGCAAACCACCCACTGGAGAGACTTGAGAGACTGTGGCTTTGCACTCCCCAGGATAAAGCAGTGAGCAAACCACCCGCTGGAGAGACCTGAGAGGAGAGACTGTGGCTTTGCACTCCCCAGGATAGAGCAGTGGGCAAACCACCCACTGGAGAGACTTGAGAGACTGTGGCTTTGCACTCCCCAGGATAATGCAGTGGGCAAACCACCCACTGGAGAGACTTGAGAGACTGTGGCTTTGCATTCCACAGGATAAAGCAGTGGGCAAACCACCCACTGGAGAGACTTGAGAGACTGTGGCTTTGCACTCCCCAGGATAAAGCAGTGGGCAAACCACCCACTGGAGAGACTTGAGAGACTGTGGCTTTGCACTCCCCAGGATAATTCAGTGGGCAAACCACCCACTGGAGAGACTTGAGAGACTGTGGCTTTGCACTCCCCAGGATAAAGCAGTGGGCATGGAGCCCCCTTGTGGATCTGGCGTCGTGCATTCATCCGGCTGAGGTGCCCCCCCTTCACTTCCCCCTGAGGTGCCTGTTGTATTTCTATCTGATGCCCCAGCAGTGTTCTCTCCATTCTGATTGGGTATTGAGTGTGGGCCTCGCCCATGCATTTTGGGCCCAGTGGTCCACGGACTATGATGGTGGAATACCTTGGACTTGTATTCTTGGTGTATATATTTGTTGCTAGTGTAAATATATATATCTAAATATAGATATTTTTGATTACTGTATTTGAAAAGATTACAAACATTCGACTCATTTCCTTTTGTCCTTGCATTCTTCCAGGGGGGTTTGGGGGGTTGTTAAGGTAATGTATCAACATGTACTTGTGTGTGTGTTGTAGTGGGTGAGGGTGGGGGTGGGAGTGTTGCATGTGTGTGTCACTCTTTTTTCCCTCCCCCCGCCCCTGTGTCGTAGGTGCAGTACTCACCGTGGTCTTCACCGCCGTCTTTGTTGTTCCTGGTAGAGGAGCAGGAAGACAAAGGCTGGGAGTATCTGGAGCTCGGGTTCCATGGCGTCCTGATTCCTCGTGGGGAGTGTAGCGGTGAGCATTTTCCCTTCCAAGTCCTGTTTCCGCCGTGTTTTTGTTCACGGTGAATCCGCCCCGGAAAAGGTGGCGGATTGGACTGTTGTAATACAGTGTGTGGAACCATGTCTTCCACCTGTCTGTTGGTGGTTACCGCCGCGGTGTTTGTTTGTACCGCCTTGGCGGTCAGAGTGTTAAAGTGGCTGTCTATGTTGGTGGTTTCTGAGACGGTCGTAATTCCAATTATTTTACCGCTGGCCTGTTGGCGGTTTTACCGCCGCTTTAACACCGACCGCCAGGGTTGTAATGACCACCACAGTCTTAAAGTCAACTTTACTAAAAGATGTATTTTTAAAATTTTAATTGTGAGCTCAGAGACCCCAAACTCCACATATCCATTCGCTCCCAAAGGGAATCTACACTTTAATCAGATTTACAAGTTAGCCCCCCTATTAACCTATGAGAGGGACAGGCGTTGCAACAGTGAAAAACGAATTTAGCAATATTTCACTGTCAGGACATATCAAACACATCTCTATATGTCCTACCTTAACCAAACACTGCACCCTGCCCTTGGGGCTACCTAGGGCCTACCTTAGGGGTGCCTTACATGTAAGAAAAGGGAAGGTTTAGGCCTGGCAAGTGGGTACACTTGCCAATTCGAATTTACAGTTAAAACTGCACACACAGACACTGCAGTGGCAGGTCTGAAACATGTTTACAGAGCTACTTATGTGGGTGGCACAACTAGGGATGCAGGCCCACTAGTAGCATTTGATTTACAGGCCCAGGCACCTGTAGTGCACCTTACTAGGGACTTACAAGTAAATCAAATATGCCAATCATGGATAAACCAATGAACCATACAATTTACACAGAGAGCATATGCACTTTAGCACTGGTTAGCAATGGTAAAGTGCTCAGAGTTCAAAAGCCAACAGTAACAGGTCAGAAAAAATAGGAGGCAGGAGGCAAAAAGATTGGAGATGACCCTGCATCAGCAAAAAAGTCCAACAAGGCCTATAATTAATAAAGCTATAGCATACTTCATAACCCTTAATATCATATATTACTACATTAATCTAAAACATTCTCAATATTTCTAAGTATTAATCATTAATTAGTACATTTCGTGAACATTGGTGGCCATTCTTCGAGGTCACATTTTCAAACGTGTGCATTAATTTTCTCTACGTTATTCATTTTCTAAATAAACTCATTATTCAAATTACATAAACAATCATATTAATTTCTAGTTAAGACACCTGCTTCAGCAGAGCCACTGACCACTCCAACAATGTCTTGCACGTCCTCCAGATGGGTTAAACCGTAACAGATGAATAAAGGTAGCCCACAAAAAAATCGTATAAAAAGTAATTACACGGGTCAGTCGACCCTTACTTTTCTTTCTCCAATGTCCTTTGAATGACTTGAATAAGCAAATTCCAATAATTACGTTCCATGAAGATGGTAGAAATGCTATGTTAGAGGACAGAAGTAAAAAACATAGTTTGCCCTCTTCACCAAAATATGGTACTCCAGTAACCAAATGAGAATATGTACTTTGCAGAATATGTTTACTTCCTTATAAAAGCTCTACCCACAGCTCCAACTTCAATAAAGTCCAGGCTTCAACTGCCTTATTAACATTCTAATCGTAACCAACACAACACAGATGAAACACCCCTATCACACCATTCTCTAGTTACCAAGAGATAACAAGCTCCAGTAGCCAGGATACCACAGTCTCCTATAAGTAAGGTAGCCAATAAAGAGGAACTCAAAAGGGCCATTACATCATACCTGTTAAAAAGAAAAAAAGGCATACAAAGACACAAACCATGGATCAACTAAAACCACTGTCTGTGGGACAATGATTGACCTAGCAGCCACAAAATTAAAAAAGAAGGGAAAAAATACAAGTGGAGAATCAGCTATAGATCTTCATGGAACAAAATAAGCAGAAGGTGCTTGTAAAATCTAGCACAGCTTTACAGTATATACCGGGCTAAATACCGATGCCACAGAATATGCTCAACTCAGGATCAAACAGACATACTAGCAAAGGGGAAAAAGCAGGAAACTGCTAGCCTGATGCTTAGAACAATGGTGGTGCAGAACCATGTAGCAGCGAAAAAAAAACCTCTCTGCTCTGGCCATTGAAGAGATGCATATCAAAAACATGTTTAAAGAATACTACGAGACATTTTACAGAGCAGATTATTTACAAGGGGCCAACATAGAGAGCCATATGGATACAATTCCTGTTATCAAACTAAGACACTAGGTAACCATATTGCCATTGATGAAGTGTTTTCTATTATAGCTCGACTCAAACTGCAGAAACCTCCGGGCCATTATGTGTATACTTCCCTATTTCATAAAAGGTATTGCCAAACTCTAGCACCGATCCACACCCATATTTTCAATGCAATAGGAAACATGAAGAAAACAATCACTCCAACAGTACAAGAAGCTGCCATTAAGCCAGGAAAGAATCCTAAAAGCCAATCTTTTTGCTAAATGTGGATGCTAAACTTTTCACAAGCATCCTTGTCAACAGTCTAGGGATATTTATGCAAAGACTGATAGACCACGATCAGGGTTGATTCATACCGGAATGTAATTGCTCAGCCAATACAAAATTTCTTGTGCATATTAGAGATAGGATTTAGAGAACAAAGAAAGAGGCACTGCTACTTGCTATATATGCAGAAAAAGAATTTGATCAGGCACATTGGCACATGTAAATAGCCACAGACAAGCGCATGGGCATAGGGTCCAAATATCAGACCTAGACATTTAGCAATTATATAAAAAGTAGGCAAAAATTTGTGATGGGAATAACTCCTGTCATTTCAATGTAGTGTCCCATGCACAAGATTACGCAGAATCTTTTGAAAAGAGTAAATCTGCATTTAGCTCTATTTTCATAGTATAAAAAGGACCCCTCACGGTCAAAAAAGGATGTGAGTAGGCATTTTGTTCCAAACAAATAGTGTTAATTGCAACAGAACATAAACAGCAGCACACACAGGGGGTCATTCTGACTTTGGCGGGCGGCAGACGCCGCCCACCAACGTTACCCCGTCGAAATACCGGGTCATTTCGACTTTCCCGCTGGGCCGGCGGGCGACCACCAAAAGATCGCCCGCCGGCCCAGCGGGAAAGGCCCTGCAACAATGAAGCCGGCTCCGAATGGAGTTGCAGGGGTTGCACCCGTCGCGATTTTCACTGTCTGCAATGCAGACAGTGAAAATCCTTGTGGGGCCCTGCTAGGGGGCCCCTGCACTGCCCATGCCAGGGGCCCCACGACACCCGTTCCCGCCATCCTGTTACTGGCGGTGAAAACCGCCAGAAACAGGCTGGCGGGAAGGGGGTCGGAATCCCCATGGCGGCGCTGCTTGGAGGATTCCCCCAGACGGGGAAATCCGGCGGAAAACCGCCGGACCCGGCTGGGCGACCACGGCTTCACAGCCGCGGTCGGAATAAGAAATGAAGCACTGCCAGCCTGTTGGTGGTGCTTCAGCCGGCCTCCACCCTGGCGGTCGGCTGGGCGACCGCGGCTTCACAGCCGCGGTCGGAATAAGAAATGAAGCACCGCCAGCCTGTTGGCGGTGCTTCAGCCGGCCTCCACCCTGGCGGTCATAGGCCGCCAGGGTCAGAATGAGGCCCACAGTCTCCTAAACTTGCTCAATATGCTCTCATAGTAAGACTCTTTTCCCAAATTACTCTTAATTATGTGAGCGGGTGTAGTAGAGTTATTATCAGTAATTGTGCATCAAAGAGAAAAGCAGAATTACCGAAATTACTTCAGCTTAATTAAAATTACTCCAAGGCCTATCTAAAATCAAACTTAACCCCTTTGCTGCCAAGCCTTTTCCCCCCTCAGGTGCTAAGCCTTTTTTTGGCTGTTTGGGGCAGTTTGCGCTTAGACCCTCATAACTTTTTGTCCACATAAGCTACCCATGCCAAATTTATGTCCCTTTTTTCCAACATCCTAGGGATTCTAGAGGTACACAGACTTTGTGGGTTCCATTGAAGGAGACCAAGAAATTAGCCAAAATACAGTGAAACTTTCGTTTTTTTCAAGAAAATGGGAATAAAGGGCTGCAGAAGAAGTCTTGTGGTTTTTGTCCTGAAAATGGCATCAACAAAGGGTTTGTGGTGCTAAAATCACCATCTTCCCAGCTTTCAGGAACAGGCAGACTTGAATCAGAAAACCCAATTTTTCAACCAAATTTTGGCATTTTACTGGGGCATACCCCATTTTTACTATTTTTTGTGCTTTCAGCCTCTTTCCAGTTAGTGACAGAAATGGGGGTGAAACCAATGCTGGATCCCAAAAAGTTAAACATTTCTGAAAAGTAGACACAATTCTGAATTCATCAAGGGGTAATTTGTGTAGATCCTACAAGGGTTTCCTACAGAAAATAAGAGATGAATTAAAAACAATATTGAAATTGAGGTAAAGAAAACAGCCATTTTTCTCCAGGTTTTACACTGTAACTTTTTTCTGGAATGTCAGATTTTTTAAAGCAATATACCGTTACGTCTGCTGGACTCATTTGGTTGTGGGGATATATAGGGATTGTAGGTTCATCAAGGACCCTAGGTACCCAGAGCCAATAAATGAGCTGCACCTTGCAATGGGTTTTCACTCCATACCGGGTATACAGCAATTCATTTGCTGAAATATAAAGAGTGAAAAATAGGTATCAGGAAAATCTTTGTATTTCCAATATGGGCACAAGATACGGTGTTGAGAAGCAGTGGTTATCTGCACATCTCTGAATTCCGGGGTGCCCATACTAGCATGTGAATTACAGGGCATTTCTCAAATAGACTTCTTTTTTTACACACTGTCTTACATTTGGAAGGAAAAAATGTAGACAAGGACAAGAGGCAATTCTGTGTTCCCCCAAGTCTCCCAATAAAAATGGTACCTCACTTGCATGGGTAGGACTAATGCTCGTGACAGGAAATGCAACATTGGCACATCACATTTTTACATTGAAATCTGACGTCGTTTTTGCAAAGTGCCTAGCTGTGGATTTTGGCCTCTAGCTTAGCCAGCACCTAGGGCAACCTACCAAACCTGCACATTTTTTTAAACTAGACACATAGGGGAATCCAAGATGGGGTTACTTGTGGGGCTCTCACCAGGGTCTGTTACCCAGAATCATATGCAAACCTCAAAATTTGGCCCAAAAAACACTTTTTCCTCATATTTCAGTGACAGAAAGTTCTGGAGTTTGAGAGGAGCCACAAGTTTCCTTCCACCTAGCGTTCCCCCAAATCTTCTGATAAACATGTTACCTCACATGTGTGAGTAGGCCTAGCACCCACGACAGGAAATGCCCCAAAACACAACAAGGACACATCACATTTTCCCAAAGAAAACAGAGCTGTTTTTTGCAAAGTACCTAGCTGTGGATTTTGGCCTCTAGCTCTGACGGCGGCTAGGGAAACCTACCAAACCTGCACATTTTTGAAAACTAGACACCTAGGGGAATCCAAGATGGGGTGACTTTTGGGGCTCTCACCAGGTTCTGTTACCCAGAATCCTTTGCAAACCTCAAAATTTGGCCAAAAAACACTTATTCCTCACATTTCGGTGACAGAAAGTTCTGGAATCTGAGAGGAGCCTCACATTTCCTTCCACCCAGCGTTCCCCCCAAGTCTTCCGTTAAAAATAGTACCTCACTTGTGTGGGTAGGCCTAGTGCCCGCAAAAGGAAATGCCCAAAACACAACTTGGACACATCAAAATTATCAAATGCAAAACTACCTGTTTTTGCAGGGAGCACCTGAGTTTTTGATCCTGGGCTCAGCTGCCATCTAGGGAAACCTACCAAACCCAGACATTTCTGAAAAACTAGACACCCGAGGGAGTCCAGGGAGGTGTGATGTGTGTGGATCTCCCAATGTTTTCTTACCCAGAATCCTCAGCAAACCTTACATTCAGCAAAAAAAATCACATTTTTCCCACATTTCTGTGTGGGATCACCACACCGGGACAAATTTCCTACCACCCAACATTCCCCTCAGTCTCTCGGTAAAAATGATACCTCACTTGTGTAGGTGGACCAAGTGCCCGTGACAGGGAAGAGCCAAAAACATGTAGAAATTGAGGGGGAACCAAAGCGGGTCCGAAAGGCAGTTTGGAAAAAAAGAAAATTTAGGCTGACAAGTGCAGAAGAATTTTTATCGGTATAGATGAGACAATGCTGGGTGGTAGGAATTTTGTGGATTCCTGCAGATTCCGAAAGGTTCCATCACAAAAATGTGTGATTTCCCTCAAAGTTGGAGGTTTGCAGGGCATTGTGGGTAAGAAAATGATGTTGGTGCATCTGAAGCACACCACCCTGGAATAAACCAGATGTAAGTTTTCAGATGTGTCTAGGTCGTGTGGATTTTTCTACATGGCAGCGTCCCAAAGTCCAAAAAGTGCAGCCCTCACCATTCCAAGTGGGACGATTTTGAGTGTTAGCCAAGCTCTCATGGCCCAAATGTAAAACCAAAAAGCCAAAAAAATCAAATGTCCTCTTGCTTGTCATGGGATAAGATGTTTTTGTGTGCGGGGGGAGAGCTTAAAGATTGTTACCCCCTTCAGTTGGGGTGGGGGCATAACCAGGGCCATACTGGTTGGTAGCCACCACCTCACTATTTATTTTTGTATTCCCTGGCATCTAGTAGACTTTCTGCCCCCCAGGGTGTGGATCGGGGGTAACTGCCCAATCTGCCCACTGGTGGGCAGAACAACTTTGACCCCATTTATTTGGGGTGGGGTATGGCTTATTTTATAAAAAAAAAACTTCCCTGGTCTCTGGTGGGCTCTCTGCCCCCCTTGGGGGCAGATGTGCCTTCCAAAAATAGGCCGATCTGCCCCAGGGGGTGCAGAAAAGGCCTAAAAATATTTTGCCCTCCTGTCGAGTGGCCCTTGCCCAACGGGCCGCTCCCCTTATGGGTAAGTATAGAAACTAAAAAATAAAAAATGCTGGATAGTGGGGGGCAGAAATAGTCTAAAAATATTTTGCCCCCCCCCCCAAAGGGGGCAGAAATGGCCTAGATACAATTTGTCCCCCAGGGGAGCGACCCTTGCCTAAGGGGTCGTTCATCATACATAAAAACATAAAGTAAATAAAAAAAATATATATATCCCTGGTGTCTAGAGGTTTCTGCCCCCCGGGGGCAGATCGCCTTAATTATAATAGGCAGAAATGGCCTAAGAATTATTTGGCCCACTGGGGAGTGGCCCTTGCCCAAGGGGTCGCTCCCCTCATGACAATTACAAAAAATAAAAAAATTCCCTGGTGTCTAGTGGCATTTCTGCTGCCCGATCGCATCAAGATCGGGCAGCAGAAATGCTGAGAGAGACATGAAAGGAGAGGAAAGGCCTTTCCTCTCCTTTCATGCCTTTCTCTGCCCCTCCAGTGATCGGAAGAGAAATGCAAAAGCATTTCTCTTCCGATCTGCTTCCAGAACAGAGGGGCAGGCCTCTGATGAGGTCAGCGCGATTGCGTGCTGATGCCATCAGACGCCACGGGGGAGGGGCAGAGGTGGAAGGGGAAGCGATTACCCTTCCATCCCTGCAGTGGGGGGCGCTGAGGCGAGGCTCATGGGGGATCGCTAACGCTCCCTCCATGAGCCGGTACCAGGACTTAACGGTTACGTCCTTGGCGCCTCAGCACCACAGCCATGGATGTAACCGTTACGTCCTTGGCTGCGAAGGGGTGAATGAAGACTCATCCTGCCCCTTTGCGATGCATTGGGGAACACGACAAGGTTGCCACTTTCTCCCACTTTATATGCCATATATATGGAGTCTTTACTCCTCCTGATTAGGCAAAGTGTGAGTGGTGAGCTTTGGACACACACAACACAAGATCAGCCTGAATGTAGATGCTGACAGATCCAGAACATTCCATGCAAACTGTAGTATCAATAATACAGCAGTTCTGATTGGCCTCAGGAATTTAAAAAAACATCAAATATCCCAGATCCTAAATGTTTCTGTTAGGGGTTCTCTGTTGGCACTGCTGAAACAGCACTACCCAATACACAGTGGGCGAAAGAATGCATCAAAGATATAGGGGTTACACTGGCATCAACACTGGCCAATGAAGCATGTGATAATTATGACCTAATAAAGCACCTATGGAAGGATTTGCATTCTTGGCATGGTTTGGGAGGGTGGTGGGGCGCTCATGGTTGGCACAACTGGCATCCAAGTTTCTATATATTGTAAAGACTCTACCGCTACGACCCTTCTAAAGGAACCCTGGTGCATACCCCAAAAATGATTAACAACTTAATATGGATGGGTAATCGCCCCAAGTGGCAAAAAACCCGATTCAGAGGGAGGGCTGGGAATGCCAAAATATTATAATGACTACCATGCAGCACAATTTACATATATAGTGGAGTGGCATCGTTAATATAGTGATAAGCCTTTGGTTTATATTCATGCCATGTAACTGAGGTGACAATAATAGCCTAGGACACTCTGGCGCAGTTTCCATTGGTGCTGCAGGGTCAGTTTCACTGAGAGGACTACTGAACCCTGGTTATTGCAGCAGTATGTTATGCTAAAATTGCTTATGTAGCGCCTAAACTCCCCAGGGGCCTCGTAGTGCTTATACTGCAACACAGAATCGTCATTATTCATACCCACATAGGAAATCACGCTCTAAATAACCAGGCTTTTAGGGCCTTCCTAAAGGGGATCTCTTGAGAACTTAATCTAATATTAAGAGGAAGACTATTCCAGAGTATAGCACCTTGATATGACAGCGACCTTCCTCCCCATCTTGCTTTCTTCACTGTTGGAACTGCGACTAACATAGCTGAGGTGGATCTGAGAGGTCTG
Source organism: Pleurodeles waltl (assembly GCF_031143425.1). Taxonomy (NCBI): domain Eukaryota; kingdom Metazoa; phylum Chordata; class Amphibia; order Caudata; family Salamandridae; genus Pleurodeles; species Pleurodeles waltl. The sequence goes on from NC_090442.1 coordinate 527,222,912, forward strand.
CCTGGTGTGTAAAAAGAGGCCAGCGTTTTGAGCATTTCAGGGCCTTGATTGTATAAAGCTCTATGAATATGGCATAATGCCTTGAATTGAATCCTTTTGGCTACTGGTAGCCAATGTAAGGAGGAGATTCCGGTATGTATGGATTGTTGCTTGGGTGTTTTTAAAAGCACTTGTGCGGCTGCATTTTGCACCCTCTGTAGTCTTTGTATTAAGTATCTTGGTGGTCCTACAAACAGAGCATTGCCATAATCAAGGCGCGGTCCTATTAATGCCTGAATAACCAGTCTTCTGGCTAGAAAAGGCAGGATTGCTAAAACCTTCCTCAGAGTCCTAAGCAGGGCAAAGGAAGTTCCAGCTACTCTGTTGGCGTGTTGCGACAGTGAGAGTTGGGGGTCCAGCTATACCCCGAGACTTTTTATAAGGTCTTCAGGGGGCGGGAGAGTGGCCACTCCTGGTATTATAATTGGATTAGCTAATGAATTTTTTGTTTGCCCAAAAAACATAACCTCAGTTTTTCCATTATTGAACTTCAATTTACTTTCCGACATCCATACAGCAACTGCTTTTAGGCAGGGACCTAATGCTGTCCCCAGATCCGGTTGTGTGTTGGAAAGGGAGACAATAAGTCGAGTATCATCTGCATATGATACTAAGTTCAGACCAAATGACTGAATAATCTCCGCTAATGGCAGCATATAGATATTAAAAAGCAGAGGGCAGAACCCTGTGGGACTCCACAGCTGCTTATGATACGTTTGGATGTACAAGATCTGTCCAACACCTGGAAGGATCTTCCATGAGTAAATGATAGGATCCAATCTAAGGCTACTTCAGAGATTCCAACTCAAACAGAGATCAGGGGGCCCATTCCTTTGCCTTAATGTCTGCGTGAACCAACCTCTTCTGCTTAGCGGTGGTCCGGCCATGAATGGTTTATTAGGCTCTAGCTGGTTCCTTAATCATGTTAATGTGGCATCCCATTTTGTCCACCTGTTCCATTTGATACGATGTTAAGTTGGCTTTCCATACTTCATATTCCTCCATGCACTTGCTGGACCATCTTATGCGATGGAGGTGACTTCCTTGGTCTTGTTCACCTATCCTCTGGAGTGGTGCAGCAAGAACGTTATTGTTTGCTATTTTCATTGTTTGAGGGTGATGGTCACTTTTGGATCTCATCTCTATCCTGAAGTCTTGGAATTACTTGGAAGTACTTGAAGATGTCTGTTGAGACAAAAGTGTAGTCCAGGGTAGAAGCGGACTTCTTGGCGGTGTGGCTCGGGTTCATAGGGATGTCTTTAGGAAATCTGCCGTTTAGAGTCCTTAGTCTTAGTGCCTCTAGGAGTCTGACCAGGGGGTGATCGCATTTGTCCTTGTCCTTAAAAGGCAATTCTTGTGATGGAATGCCCAGATACTGGTCCAGGGCACCTTCTCTGGAGCTTCTTTTGCCATGATTGGCCCAGTTAAGGTTGAAATCACCTGTGATGATCCAGGGAGCATTTCCGAATGCAGTTTTTAGAGATAGTAACTATTTTTCGGTTGTGTCTAGCAGGTGCTGGTTACGCGTCATGTTAAGGATGATGTAAATATTTATTATTAAGATGGACATGGGTATTTGTTCCAACATCCAGATTTCGATAATGATAGCTAACATGTGAGCTGACTTCAGGTCTATGATCTTAGCGTTGAAAGATTTGCGTGTGGTTATGTAGATTTTGAAAGGACGCCTTTCGGGTGCCCTTTGGGTTTAGGCCTGGCCGCCGGGCTTAGGAATTCTTCAAATCCGGCTACCTGGTTTTCTGATATTTTCCAAGCTTCCTGTAGGCATATGACGTCAAAGTCGTTTAAGTAGGATTCCAAATTTCGATGTTGCATGATTTTGCTGGCCCCTGAAATGTTCCAAGATATTATGTTTGTGACCCACATCTTGCTTTTGGACAGCATTAATCCAGTTGAGATTGTTTTGGCAGAGCGGCTTCCGGATCTGACATTATGCTGCAAGGTTCCGTCAGGATCTAGAAGTGGATCTGCACCAGCTGCATCCCTCATCTTGCAGTCTTCCTTCCTGACAATGCCTTATCTGTGAGATGCCCTGGGCGATGGATATAGTCATCTCTCCTGGGCTCTAAGTGAAGGTAGGAGATGCCACTTTAGCTTGTTGCAAGAAGGATTGCTTCTTAGCTGCTTAGGAAATAGTTGTCCAGAAGTTAACCCTTTTATTGGTCTCTTCTTGCGGGATTAGAAAGGAGGGGTACTTTGCTTTACACTCTTCCTTTAGCTCTATTACCCATTCTTCAAATGTCTCTGATTTGGACGGGACTAACTGTGCTTTTTTCTGTGCTGTTGAAGCAGACTTTGGTACTTTCGCTCATAACGCCTTTTTTTGGTGTTACGAAGGCCACGTATTGCAGATCTTTAATACTTATTGTTTCTAGTACTTGGATTGCACTGAAGATTCTCAGAAGATTGTTCTCGATTGAGGATGAACCAAGGGCCCTGAGATTTGTAGGAAGGGCAAAAAGTAAGGGTGTTAGCACCCCGACTTTTGGAGGTGTGGGCTTGATTGTTGATTTCACACCGTTTGTGGTGTGCAGGGCTGATGTAACTGCGCCGTCTATAGTTGCCTTTTCTTTTGGTTCAGTGATCACTTGACTCATGATAATTGTATGATGCTGGTGATTTGGAGGGTTTGGGTGGGACATTCTTGCTTTTGGAGTCCGATATGTGGACCCCTCATGGGTCGGAGCACCAATCCGCTTGCTGGTGCAATCTGAGTCCTTTCCAAGGAAGGATACCTGTATGTGCGCCTGGCCTTGGTCTGAGTAGAGCTGGTTCTTGCTGTGTCCTTGTTCACTTGTTCTATTCAGGTGTGTCATTGAGCTGGGGATGTTTCTATGATTTAATCCAGAACCGTCCGTCTTCTCCGTTGATGGAAGTTGTGTGGTTAGTTCTTGGGTTGCGAGTTGTGTCTGGGTTTTGGGTCCTGAGCGGTTTGGTTGTAATCCGTTTGAGTCTCTTTTTGTGATTTTCAGGCCAAGTGCCCCCATGATCTTAAGTCAGGATTGTACTATTCTTCCTTCTTCTTGCTGCATTGTAGGATTGTTCCTGGGCAGTGGGGACGGCCGCTGATCTAATGTGGTCAGTGACTTTATGTTGCCCGGTTGGGTGGCTATGATTTGCTTTTGTTTCAACCTGGGGTTTCCTCTTGGAGAGATGTGATTGATTGGTTTGAGGGTTGCGAGTATTTACTTTCCGTCTCCATCACTGTTTTATTGTGCATTTTCCTGAGGCGTTTTTTATTTTTCTTGGAAAGAACAGGAATGAAGGGGCCTTTCATGGCTGTGTGTTCCTGGTTTAAGCATTCAACTGAGGATCCTAAAGACTGTGTTCGGCTTGCTGGACTTGCTCCATCCTGGGCAGGGTGAATTGATGTTCTTTTTTGTGGGTTGTTTGCACTTTGTGGACACTGTTGGAGCTGCTTACTGTTTCCCTGCTGGAGCAATTCCTGTTTTAGATCTGTCACTAGTATGGACATAACTGATGGCAGCTCTTGGAGGTTATCCAAAATTGGGCTAGAGTGACACTGGTATGTCTGGTTAACCTTGCCCTTGTCGGCCTCCATGTGGGACTGTGTTCTTTGAATCAGCATGTTTAACTTGTCCAGCTCATTGTCAATTGCCATTGTGGTGGTTGCCAAACTTTGCAAAATTTTGATTTGGATGTCTAATTTGTCTGTGTTAAAGATTGTTGCATTGGTTATGGCCGTTAGTGTGCTGTTTAGGGCATCCTATCCGGTCAGCGGGGTGTCCTTTGTGTCCGTGGGGCTGTGGTTTTGTGCTGATTCCAGTGCCTGTTCTCCTATAGTACAAGGATGTTTGATGCTCTTTTCTATGTGTGAGAGGAGAGTGTCCTCTTCTTCTCCCTCTACACACTGCTCCTCTTCTTTGTGGAAGACTTCCTCTAATTCTTCCTGTGTGAGGGGGACTTCCCAGCAGGGGGAGGTTGAATATTTTGCTAAGGCTGGTGCTGGTGACACTGGACCCGGTATTTCCTGGCTTTCTTCTATGCTGTTTTGTTTGGGGTCGTGGTTTCTGGGTGTCCCGCCACCACCCCTGCTTTTTATCACTATGATTGGAGATACAGGGGGTCCCACTTTTGAGGCTGGATGGTGTGCTTGAGTGGATTGTCATGAGTTATTTGGCGGGTTTGCATGCTTGACGCGCTTGGGATGGACAAGTCCGACATGGATTCCTGTGCCATTTTATTTGGGGGAGCAGCTTCCCAGGAGGTGCTCACCGGGGTGCACACCTTTGGCTCCTCTGCATCGTTGGCCTTCTGGGGTCTGTCTCTTTTGTGTTTTGATGCCTCCTGGTGCGCTTCTTCTTTCCCCCAAAATGATTTTTGGGCGCTGCTTTCTCTTTTTTCATTAGGTTTTGCATCCTGTCTTGGGCACTCAGGAGGAGGGAGCTGCGTGTTCTCATAGTCACTTGCTGTTCCCACCCGCTCTAGGTGTCTGTTGGTTGTGGCTGATGATGTCGCTGCTGATTGGGGAAATGGAATTCGGTAGTGTGGCGGCGCACGTACCTTGATTCCTGGAAGTGCCCCCTTCTGATCTTGCTGTAGGCCTGCTGGGCTGCCGGGCTGCTGACGGGCAGCTGATGGGGCCGCCTGGGCCCTTCTGGATCCTGCTGAGTCTTACTGGTTGTCCTGTTGGGGTCCTGGTTGGTCCTGGTGGGGGTCTGGGTGCCTGGTGGGGCCGGGTGGCTCCTGCTTTGCTGTGTGGCCTGAGGCAGGTGTGCCTTGTGTGGCGCCCCCAAGAGAGTGCGGTTGGCGAGCAGGTCTCACCAGCTTCCACACAAGCCGCATCCAGACCTGGCTGGGCCGCTTCCATGGAGGGCTGGGGCTCTCTCTTGGCGGCAGCCGCCTACAGCTGCCGCGCTCGCACTGTACACCTGCTTCACTTGCCTTCTCTCTCCCTCTCCGCTCCTGCTTCCTACTGTGCATAGCTCTGTACCGATGGGGGGGGTGCTGGGGGAGGCGGTGGGAGGTTGAGGGGCTGTGGGGGCAGTTGGGGCCCTCCGTGGGGCTTTCTCGTCAGATCGCTGTGTGCACTGGCAGTGCAGATGGGAAAACCCTAATACATAGGCGATGGGAAGTTGTGTTGGGCCCAACCGTCAATTCAAAGGAATAGTCCTTATTTTTTTATGAAGAGTTCTACACTGAGCACTGCTCTCAAATAAACGCTCATTAAGGTAACATTTTATTGGAGCTATGCCCCAGAGAGACTCCATGCATGCGACAAGTCGAGATCCAAAGAATTTGGGAAGGGCTATTAGGAACAGCGGCACGCTCCTACACTTGCTATGGCACTACCCCAAGCTCATGATATACTGAGGGAGGTGCTAGCTTATATTGAGTCAATGTCGGGATCCTGGCTGCTGAGATTAGCAGCATAAATGATACTTGGGGTGACACATAGGTTTCCATATCCATTTAAATCTATCTTGCAGGGGAAAGATGGTAACAATACTTTTGGGTACAGCAATACAGGTTATGGTGGCAGCTTCTGTATCAAATAGAGTTCTGGATAATAATACTTGGCTACTTCATGGGAAAAATTACAATGACTTAGCACAAAGGAAATTAATTTGAAGCTGGATGGGTTCTTGTTTGCCATTGTTATTAACAGAATTTAGAGAAATAATGTGCTCTATATATCTCGGAGTACTTAGAATATCGACACGAACCAAGGGGACGCTGGTCACTCCATAAATGAAGAGGCGTTTTGACAAGTTGCCAACCGGTTGACACTGTAAAGACATATGCAGGAGCAGCGAAACACAGACATCATTCATCAAGGTACCTTGGGCGACAGCACAGAGTCTGTTGTAACAATCATAGGGGAAGAAGATCGATTTTAAGTTACTTATTCATGTTAGAAATGTTCCTGCTGGCCTATGGTTCTGGGCAGGACGATGGATTAGACAAATCACTCTTTAAAATAATTTTCATAAACTTGTTAAATGTAAGTGGGATATGTAATGTGACAATGCAATCCAAAGATGCACATCTTCACTTGATGTTCTCTCCCAACACCCCATATAATGTACAAAGCTTTGTGCTAAATAACTACCAATATAGACACATGTCCTCCAAGCCATAGCCACTGTGTTGTTTAATTATGGTGTTACTGAAAGTAACAAGTGGCGAATTCGTGAAATGATCTTAGAATCCATTGTGGAATTGAAATACAAAGGAGCATGTTGGGACGCAACACAGGGACATTGCCTATAGTGCTACCTTTCTTCACAAAATGGATAGGTACAGCACAGCCATGAGTAGCATGAAAACATGTACCGTCTCCACTGATATACTCCTTTTGGGATCCAGACACTGTTGCACAGCATGGATTACATGATAAAGGAAGTGACCACCTTGTTTGATTGCATCATACAAAGGTTCAGACAACATGATCTAGTGTAAAGTATGTAAAGGACGTCAGAGGAGAGGAAAAGTTGGACTCCTGGTGAGCTGCAAAGGTAATTTGTTAATCAACAGCTGCCTCAGCGGCAAAGGAGACAGTGGGAGTTGCACCCGTGGTCCTGGGAGTAGAGTGATGAGTCTGTGGCAGGTGCTCCTTCTGAACGGGCAGGGAAAAGGGAGAAGGAGGAAGAGATAGGAAACCATCTCTCTACAAATTTATTCATGAACCTTTTACTTTGCTTTACTGCATTCTCAGTTTGATTCAATACTAAATGCTAGCCAGGAGTGACTCGTTGTTTTTGGATAATATTCATTGTTTAACTGTGAATGAACATTAAGAACTTATTTGTTAGTAGCTCAAAGTGTGTATGCGACATGAATAATGTAACTTTACCATGTAGTCGACCTATTTTGGAAGATTTTGGTGATATCTGTCCTGAGTGCATTACCCTCTGTACCTCTCTACTATGTAGCCCTCCTACCTTAGAAGTGGGCATTGGTGGTTTCTATCCTGCTTGCATTGCCTCTGAAACTGTTGCTGCATCCTTTCCTGGTTATGGTTGCCAAGGGGGTTTATCATCAGTCTCCGTTGTTTTGTTCAATAAGAATAGCTATCCTTGTTTCAGCGTTATGCTTCTTGACACACAGGTTTCTTGCAACATGTCTCTATGCTACATACCACACTATGAATTAGACACCAAATTCTATCTTTGATTAATTCAAATTTACATTTCACAGTAGTTGTGATTTACTGTTGTGTCATGTTGTATTTGTGGTTTATCTATGTCTGTCAATTGAAATAGGGTATCATGAACAAAGTGTGAATGGCATGAGCACTGTCACCTACAATACTACTGACCTAGGTGGTAGGCTACAACATTTTTGGCAGCCCTATGGATTACTTAGGGTAATCTTGCAGCTTTTTAGAAGACCCCAACAGGGTCCCTGCAGTCCCTGGGGTGCATGAGGTGGGGCAACCCTTGAGGATGCTCCCACCATTCAAGGGGCCCCCATTCAACCCAAGGTCAATGAATATCTGTGGGAAATGAGAGACTCAGTGGCCACTCATCACAGTCTGCTTGGGCCCCCAATCTTTTTGTGTTCCACCACTGGGCCCCAGGGTGGTCAGCTTCTCCTTCTCAGCCCTTCGATGGCTTGAGGATGACAGACACCAAAGTAGCCAATCAGATGGTTACTGTATTGGTGTATGGAGCCAACACAAAGTGCATGAGGCTGCATGAATCAGCTCTACTCCTCCATAGCAGTAGCACTGCCCCCTGCATGCAGAATCAAATTAATCAACTGTCGCTAGAGAAAGACATTTGAGTGTATTTTCTTGTGTCCTTATACAGATACAGTAAGAAAACTTTTCTGTTCCATCATATTCTGAGTATGCATGGCACAAAACCTGGGACATGGGGAGAACTCTGTGCCAGAGCGGTAATATCAATGACAGCTGCCTATGGATTAAAAACACAGGAGCAAAACAGGGAAACGTTAACTCTGCTGGGGAGCACATGATGAAAGAAGCGGCTGCAGATGCATTTAACTATTAGGAATTATTATATTTTTGACAGGATTGTTAAATATACTGTATAATGCATTGTAGCTAGGGGCTTGACATTGATATGCTGGTTCTATGTAATATTGGTTGGTCTACATTAGTAATTTAGTCAATTACATCAAGCAGACGTTTTTCACGTATGTGAGGCTCCCTCATAGATGGCAATAAAAGAACTTTAATGTGCATTTGCAAACATTTAGCAGGGTCTGACGGGGACAGAAAACAGGCCTGAACACCAAAATAAAAGTGACCCCATTGGTGAATTAGAAAGCTAAACAAGCATTAGCAAAGCTAATAGGTCCCCCCTTTGGAAGAGCTATTGGCCTTGCCAATGTGTTTTAGTCAAGTTGTATGCTAGAATGGCTGCTGTTCGGTATGGCTAAAAGCTAGTGGAGTAGAGTGGAGTGCAATTGAGTGGTGAGACAGTGGAGTAGAGTGTCATAGGTAGGATGGTATAAACTGGAGTGGAGAGTGGAGTGGCATGGAGTGGCATAGAGTAAAATGGGTTAGAGTGGAGTACGCATTGTGTGATAGTGCACTGCCATTAGAAACAACATATTTTTGTTAGAAATTTTGCTTCGTGGTAACAGAGGTAGGCATCCTGTCTATGCAGGAACCACAACCCTAGTCAGGGTAAGTAAGATTCCTATTGAAAGTTAACCTGTGCTCTCCTTCTGGTAGGTTGGCACAGAGCAGCCAGGCTTCACTTAAGAGGCAATCTGTAAAGTATGTGTATAACACTTCAAAAAGTAGCATAGGGAAGACACCATAGAAATACTCCGCACCAGATTAGAAAAATATATTAACTTTTATGAGCAAAACAAGACCTAAATGGCAAGCATCCAATAAATCAATCAATCATAAGATTTATAAAGCGCACTACGTACCCGTGAGGGTTTCAAGGCGCTGGGGGGGAGAAAAGGATGGGGTGCTGTTCACTGATCGAAGAGCCAGGTTTTGAGGAGCCTTCTGAATGCGGGGAGGTCTTGGGTCTAGCATAGGTTGGTCGGGAGGGAGTTCCAAGTCTTGGCGGTGAGGTAGGAGAAGGATCTGCCGCCGGAGGTCTTTCGCTGGATGCGGGGGACGGCGGCCAGGGCGAGGTTCGTGGAGCGGAGCTGGCGTGCGGGGGTGTAGAAGTTGAGTCTGCTGTTTAGGTAGGCAGGTCCGGTGTTGTGGAGGGCCTTGTGTGCGTGGATGAGTAGTTTAAAGGTGATCCTCTTGTCTACAGGGAGTCAGTGGAGGTCTCTCAGATGGTGGGAGATGTGGTTGTGGCGGGGTACGTTGAGGATCAGTCGGGCAGAGGCATTTTGGATGCGCTGGAGGCGTCGTAGGTGTTTTGCAGGGATGCCTGTGTAGAGTGCGTTGCCGTAGTCAAGCTTGCTGCTGACGAGGGCTTGTGTCACGGTTCTTCTTGTTTCAGTCGGGATCCACTTGTAGATCCTGCGGAGCATGCGGAGGGTGTTGTAGCAGGAGGAGGAGACTGCGTTGACCTGTTTGGTCATGGAGAGGGAGGAGTCGAGGATGAATCCTAGATTTCGTGCATGGTTGGTGGGAGTTGGAGGGGTTCCCAGTGTGGTCGGCCACCATGAGTTGTCCCAGGCTGAGGGGGTGGTTCCAAGGATGAGGACTTCAGTCTTGTCCGAGTTCAGCTTTAGCCAGCTGTTCCTCATCCATTCGGCGATGGCCTTCATGCCCTCGTGGAGGTTGGTTTTGGCGGTGTGCAGGTCTTTGGTGAGGGAGAGGATGAGCTGTGTGTCGTCGGCGTAGGAGATGATGTTGAGGTTGTATTGGCGGGCCGTTTGTGAGAGGGGGGCCATGTAGATATTGAACAGTGTAGCGCTTAGGGATGAACCTTGGGGTACGCCGCAGATGATGTCGGTGGCTGTGGATCGGAAAGGTGGGAGGCGTACACTTTGGGTTCAGCCGTGGAGGAAGGAAGCGATCTAGTCGAGGGCTTTGTCTTGTATTCCGGCTTTCAAGAGGCGGGCTAACAGGGTGCGGTGGCAGACTGTGTCGAATGTGGTAGAGAGGTACAGGAGGATGAGGGCTGATGTTTCTCCATTGTCCAGTTGGCATCTGATGTTGTCTGTGGCGGCTAGGAGGGCGGTCTCGGTGCTGTGGTTCAGTCTGAACCCTGATTGGGGGGGGGGGGTCCAGGATGTTGTTTTCTTCGAGGTGGCGAGTCAGTTGCGTGTTGGCGATTTTTCCGATGACCTTTGCCGGGAAGGGGAGCAGGGAGATGGGGCGGAAGTTCTTGAGATCGAGGGTGTCAGCTTTGAGTTTCTTCAGGAGGACGTGGATTTCGGCATGTTTCCAACTTTCCGGGAAGATTGCTGTTTCGAAGGAGATATTGATGATCTTCCGTAGTTGGGGGTGATGGTTTCGTCGGCTTTGTTGTACACGTGGTGTGGGCATGGGTCCGATGGTGATCCTGAGTGGATGGAGTTCATGACCTTGAGTGTCTCTGTGTCGTTGACGTTTGCCCAGGAGGTTGGTGTAGGTGGGGCTGGCGGGGATGGGGTCTGGCGTGGTGGTGGTAGAAAAGCTGTTGTGGATGTCAGTGATTTTCTGGAGGAAGTAGGTGGATAGGGAGTCGCAGAGTTCTTGGGATGGTGGGATGTCATTGACGTTGGTGCTGGGATTGGAGAGTTCTTTCACAATGTTGAAGGGCTCTTTGCTGTTGTGTGCGTTGTTATCCAGGCGGTCTTTAAAGGAGGATCTCTTGGTTGTTCTGATGAGTTGGTGGTGTCTGCGGGAGGCGTACTTGAGGGCTGAGTGGTTGTCGGGGGTGCACTCGTGGGGCCATTTCTTTTTTAATTTCCGGCAGTCGCGTTTGGAGGCTTGGAGCTCGTCGGTGAACCAGGTGCTTCTTTTGCGGGCTTGGTTGTTGGGTGGGTTCTTGAGAGGTGCTAGGGAGTTGGCACAGGTGGTGATCCACTGTTTGAGGTCGAGGGCGGCGGTGTCTGGGTCGGTGGGGTCGGTGGGTGGGTTCTGGTTGAGGGTGTAGGTTAGTTGTTCTTTGGTGATTTTGCTCAAGCAGCGGCAAGGTGGTTGTTGGGGGCGGTGGTGCTTGGTTTGTTTCTTGAAGGTGAAGTGGATGCAGTGGTGGTCGGTCCAGTAGCATTCGGTGGTGTGGTTGAAGGTGACGTGGGCGCTTGTGGTGAAGATTGGGTCAAGTGTGTGTCCTGCAATGTGGGTGGGTGTGGTGACGAGTTGTCGGAGTCCGAGGTTGGCGAGGTTGTCTATTAGCGTGGTGGAGTTGAGGTCGTTGTTCTTCTCTAGGTTGTAGTTGAGGTCTCTATGTGGAGGGGAGTGCGTGGGTGCTGGCGAGTTCGGCAATGGTGTCGTTGAAGGGTGCTCGTGGGCCAGGCGGTCTGTATATGAGCGTTCCTCTGAGGGTGGTGTTGGGGTCGGTTTTGACCTGGAAATGTTGGTGCTCCGCGATCTTGAGGGTGTTGTCCGTGTAGGTGGAGACTTTGAGGGTGGATTTGTGGGCGATGGCTATTACTCCTCCGATGCCGTTGGTGCGGTCTCTTCGGGTGATCTTGTAGCCGTCCGGGATGGCTATGGCGATGTCGGGTGCCGAGGAGTCGTTCCACCAGGTTTCGGTCAGGAAGGCTCTATCTGGGGTGGTGGTGTCGAGCAGGTCCCAGAGTGCGATGGCATGCTTGCACGCAGAGTGGGTGTTGAGGAGTATGCAGTGGAGGTGGTTGGTTCCGGCTCTGGGGGGTTTCGTTGCTTTGATTCAGGTGAATTTGCAGGAGAGGCAGGAGAAGGGACCAAAGGTGTTCTTTGGGGCGGATTGGAAGCAATCAGTGTTGTGGCCAGGGTTGAAGACGTTGAGGTCGCTGATCGTGTAGCGGTGTCTGGGGGTGCGGTGGTCCCGAGGACCAGGGGGAGTGGCGCTGGGTGCGGTCCAGGCGCAGATGGGCTTGCCTCTGGCGCGCCCGCTGCGCGGACGCGCAGCGACCGCCATTAAAAAGGGAGGGGGGAGGGAGGAGCAGCTGGGAGGTGGGAGGGAGTGGCGAATGGGGGTGCAAGGGGGGCGGGCCGCAGGGACGCAGCGGCAGGGGAGTGGAGAGCGGCTCAGAGGGAGCCGGAGCAGAGACAGGGGAAAAAGGTACAATAAAACAGAGGCAAAAAGGCACAATAAAACAGAGGCAAAAAGGCCCAGTAAAACAAGGGGCAAGATACGGGCACAGAAACGGCAGAAAAAATAGCACCAAAGGACAGGGGCAACGTACGGGGCAGGAACAGAGGAAATGGCACAGAACAGTACACAGGGCAAAGTACAGGCACAAAGAGCGGAGCGGAACAGGGGGATACAGCGCAAAGTAAACAGAGCACGAAGAACAGAAGATAGACAAGGCAAAGTCTAGCGAAGCTTACCTGGAGCCCACTAGACACCAGGGATGGGCCTCGAACACGTGAACAGCAGCGTGGGCGGGTGTCAGGGACACAGAGGCAGCAAGGTGGTGCTGCGATCGTGGGGGAGCGAGCTCCTTGCCAAAGGTAGGTCAGAGGTCGCTCACCGATGACGCCTAGCGACCGCCATTAAGAAGGGAGGAGGGAGGGAGGAGCAGCTGGGAGGCAGGAGGGAGTAGCGAATGGGGGCGCGAGGGGGGTGGGCCGCAGGGACGCAGCGGCAGGGGAGTGGAGAGCGGCTCAGAGGGAGCCGGAGCAGAGACAGGGGCAAAAGGTACAATAAAACAGAGGCAAAAAGGCACAATAAAACAGAGGCCAAAAGGCACATTAAAACAGAGGCAAAAAGGCCCAGTAAAACAAGGGGCAAGATACGGGCACAGAAATGGCGGACAAAACGGCACCAAAGGACAGGGACAACGTACGGGGCAGGAACAGAGGAAATGGTACAGAACAGTACACAGGGCAAAGTACAGGCACAATGAGCGGAGCGGAACAGGGGGATACGGTGCAAAATAAACAGAGCACGAAGAACAGAAGATAGACAGGGCAAAGTCTAGCGAAGCTTACCTGGAGCCCACTAGACACCAGGGATGGGCCTCGAACACGCGAACAGCAGCATGGGTGGGGGTCAGGGACACGGAGGCAGCAAGGTGGTGCTGCGATCGTGGGGGAGCGAGCTCCTGGCCAAAGGTAGGTCAGAGGTCGCTCACCCTGGATGCGCAGCAACCGCCATTAAGAAGGGAGGGGGGTAGGGAGGAGCAGCTGGGAGGCGGGAGGGAGTGGTGAATGGGGGCGCGAGGGGGGCGGGGCCATAGGGACACAGCGGCAGGGGAGTGGAGAGCGGCTCAGAGGGAGCCGGAGCAGAGACAGGGGCAAAAGGTACAATAAAACAGAGGCAAAAAGGCACAATAAAACAGAGGCCAAAAGGCACATTAAAACAGAGGCAAAAAGGCCCAGTAAAACAAGGGGCAAGATACGGGCACAGAAATGGCGGACAAAATGGCACCAAAGGACAGGGACAAGGTACGGGGCAGGAACAGAGGAAATGGCACAGAACAGTACACAGGGCAAAGTACAGGCACAACGAGCGGAGCGGAACAGGAGGATACGGTGCAAAATAAACAGAGCAAGAAGAACAGAAGATAGACAGGGCAAAGTCTAGCGAAGCTTACCTGGAGCCCACTAGACACCAGGGATGGGCCTCGAACACGCGAACAGCAGCATGGGTGGGGGTCAGGGACACGGAGGCAGCAAGGTGGTGCTGCGATCGTGGGGGAGCGAGCTCCTGGCCAAAGGTAGGTCAGAGGTCCTCACCCTGGATGCGCAGCAACCGCCATTAAGAAGGGAGGGGGGGAGGGAGGAGCAGCTGGGAGGTGGGAGGGAGTGGTGAATGGGGGCACGAGGGGGGCGGGGCCATAGGGACACAGCGGCAGGGGAGTGGAGAGCGGCTCAGAGGAAGCCAGAGCAGAGACAGGGGCAAAAGGTACAATAAAACAGAGACAAAAAGGCACAATAAAACAGAGGCAAAAAGGCCCATTAAAACAATGGGCAAGCTACGGCCACAGAAATGGCGGAAAAAACTGCACCAAAGGACAGGGGCGACGTACGGGGCAGGAACAGAGGAAATGGCACAGAACAGTACACAGGGCAAAGTACAGGCACAACGAGCGGAGCAGAACAGGGGGATAGAGCGCAAAGTAAACAGAGCACGAAGAACAGAAGATAGACAAGGCAAAGTCTAGCGAAGCTTACCTGGAGCCCACTAGACACCAGGGATGGGCCTCGAACACGCGAACAGCAGCGTGGGCGGGGGTCAGTGACACGGAGGCAGCAAGGTGGTGCTGCGATAGTGGGGAGCGAGCTCCTGGCCAAGCTATGAATTCTTAAAGAATAAATGTACCAGTACCACTTAGAAGCAATAAGTGCCTATTAGGATATGTGTACACGCTGGACCAGGACAAGGTGAAGAGTTCAACCTCCCTCTGTAGGAGCGCAGGCCGGTTACAAGACCCAGCATTAGCCCGCTGAGCAACAGTACCTTAATCCTTGTTGCAGCACAAGAGGCGTTGGTGATCCCCATGCAGTTAGGGTGTTGCGTCGGATTTCTCCACACAACTGTGCTGATGCGTTGGTTCCAACTGCATTGTGCTGGTTCCATTGTAGGGTTTTCAAATATGCACTTGTTTAATCCATGCAAGAGGGGCAATGTGTTGATCTTCTCCACACAGTGGTGGCGATGCACTGGATCCGAAGCAGTGGTTTGGGAGTTGATGCAGCAGTTCCAAGGTCGATACATCGGTCCAGTCCCTGCAGCAGAGGTGCTACCTCGATCCCAAATTTGCAGCAGGCAATGTATCAGTTCTGATCGCTGCAACAACATTGATGCACAAGTTCTGACAGGTGCAGCACTTTATACTCACTTTCAAAGGCCCTGGACTGGACTGGCACTACTTGGCAGAGAAAGCCTTGCAGCAAGCACAATCCAGGTGATGTTTGTAGATGGGAGGGAAGTCTTTGATATTTCTGAGGCTTCAGAACAGGAGGGAAGCCAGCAAGCCCTTGGAGTCACTTTGGGTCTGGGATGTAGAGATGCAGGTCCAGTCCTCACTCCCAGCAATAGTGCTGCAGGTCAGCTCAACAAAGCAGGAGTGCAACAGGATAGCAGCTCAGCACAGTGGCCATCCTTGTAGCAGCACAGCAGTCCTTCTTCCTGGTAGAGTATCCAGCGGTCCAGTAGTGCACGGTGTTGGGGGTATCAGATGACCAGTACTTATACCCAGTCAGGCACATGTAGTGGGGGAGACTTCAAAGAAGGGTCTTTGAAGTATGCAGAGGCTTTCCTTTCCTGCCCAGGCTCCAGACTCACTACAGCGGGGTATGCAGCTTTTGTGTGTGACAGGACACTGCCCTTTCAGGCATACATGTCAGCCACTCCAACCCATCCTGCCCAGGATGGCCCATCAGGATGTTGATGGTTTATCAGTCAAACCTAACTTCCTTTTGTGCGTGGCTGTCTAGAGGGAATGCACAAACCCAGCTGTCACCCACCCCAGAAAGGTATTGGATGCAGGCAGTAGGCACCAAATTGTTAAAGTGAGAAAATGCCAACTAACTAAAAGTGGCATTTTCAGAACTCCAATTTAGAATCCAACTTCACCATAAGTTGTGATTTTAAATTGTGAGTTCAGAGACACCAATCTCAACAAACTTATCTGTTAGAAAAGAGGTCTTTCGTTGGCAGTCAGGTTGTGCCCCATGTCCAAGCAAGGACCCTCACTCTAGTCAGGCTAAAGGAGAATCACACTCAGTTAACCCCCGCTCAACCCCTTGGTAGCTTGGCACAAGCAGGCAGGCTTAACTCAGAGACAAGGTGTTAAGTATTTATACCAACACACACAGTAATACAGTGAACCACTACAAACTGACACAACACAGGTTTAGAAAAATATTTATTATTTTATCTAAATAAACAAGACCAAATACAGTAAAAATCCACAATACACCATTGGAAATATGATCTTAGCACTTAAAAACACAAAAATAGTGCCTAGAGGCACAAATGCTTAAATTTGGTATTAAGCGGCGTTGTGACAGAGTTGTTTCCCAAAATGCGACGTCACTGGTGCTGTTTATGGAGTCGTACAGACCCCCATGTACAGTACCTTATTAATCAAGTAGAAAACAGGCTTGTGCACGGAGTCGAGGAGCAAAGGCGTCGCTGGATCCGATGCGGCGTTGGTCCCAGTGATGCGGAGCACAGGAGCTAAGGCACTGCGAAGAATTGTTGGGTCCTTACTGCAGAGTGGTGGAGGTGAGGTAGTTTCGGTTGTGAGGTTTCGGTCCCTTGGTACCTCCGGCAGAGATAAAGTCCGGCAAAGTCACAATGCTGCTGGGTGACCTCACATAGTCCTGCTCATGTCACGGGGTCATAGGCCCCGCAACAGAGTCAGGTGTCACAAACGTCGGTGTTACGAAACTCCAATCTCAGCAAAGTCATGCAGGATCAGCGGCTGCGGCGATGCGAGGCCTGTGGAGTCATTGGGGTTGTCGTGCTTCTGCGAGGTCCACGGCTTCAGGTGCAGGCGTCGTCACTGGTTCCATGCAGCAGCGTCCTTAGCAAAGTCGCACGGTGGCGGCCGGTGTCGTTTCACAGGATTTCTTCAGAAATTCACTTCCACAGACCCAGGAACTGGAATGACACCCTCTGGCAAGCTGGAGTCCACAGCATGTAGACTCAAAACTGAATGGTGAAGCTTTTGCTGTCCCTGAGGCTTCAAAACAGGAGGCAAGCTCTACTGCAAGCCCTTGGAGATACCTCTCAAGCAGGACTGCACAACAAAGTCCAGTCTTTGTCCCCTTTCACATGCAGAAGCAGCAACTGCAGGATAGCCCAACAAAGCACAGTCACAGGCAGGGACAGGGACAGCACCTCTCCACAGCTCTTCAGCTCTTCTCCTTGGGAGAGGTTCTTCTTGATTCCAGAGGTGATCTAAAGTCTGGGGATTTGGGTCCACTACTTATACCCGTTTCTGCCTTTGAAGAAAAGTCTCTGTTGTTCACAAGATCCTGCCTTGCCTAGGCCAGGCCCCAGACACACACCAGGGGTTTGGAGACTGCATTGTGTGAGGGCAGGCACAACCCATTCAGGTGTAAGTGACCAATCCTCCCTCCTCTCTATCACAGATGGCTCATCAGGACATGCAGGCTACACCCCAGGTCCCTTTGTGTCACTGTCTAGAGGAGTTGCACAAACAGCCCAACTGTCAACCTGACCCAGACAGGGAATACATAAACAGACAGAGTCACAGAATGGCTTAAGCAAGAAGATGCCTACTTTCTAAAAGTGGCATTTTCTAACTAACAATCTAAAAAACAACTTCACTAAATGATGTATTTTTAAATTGTGAGTTCAGAGACCCCAAACTCCATTTTTCTATCTGCTCACAAAGGGAATCTGCACTTTAACAATATTTAAAGGCATCCCCCATGTTAACATTTGAGATAGATAGGCCTTGCACAGTGAAAACCGAATTTGGCAGTATTTCACTGTTAGGACATGTAAAACACATCAGTACATTCCCCACTTTTAACATACGCTGAACCCTGCCAATGGGGCTGTCTAGGGCCTACCTTAGGGGTGCCTTACATGTATAAAAAGGGAATGTTTCAGCCTGGCAAGTAGGCACACTTGCCAAGTCGAATTGGCAGTTCAAACCTGCACACACAGACTGCAGTGGCAGGTCTGAGCCATGTTTACAGGGCTACTCATGTGGGTGGCACAACCAGTGCTGCAGGCCTACTTGTAGCATTTGATTTACAGGCCCTGGGCTCCTCTAGCACACTTTACTAGGAGCTCATTAGTAAACCAAATATGCCAATCATGGAAAAGCAAATTCATCCAATTTTAGATAGGGAGAACTTGCACTTTAGCACTGGTCAGCAGTGGTGACGTGCCCAGTGTAATAAAAACTGCAAAAACAGAGTCCAGCAGACAGAAACAACCTGGGCAGTAGAGGCAAAAAGTTAGGGGGCACTACGCCAAGGATGCCAGGTCTAACATTATCTCTTCCAGATTGGCAATCACACTTATAAGATGTAACAAGGTAACCCCAATGTTATCCTATGAGAGGGACAGGCCTTGCACTAGTGACAAATTAATTTGGGAGTTTTTCAGTACCAGGAAATGTAAAACTTATATTTACATGCCTTTAAAATACATGGCGTCCTGTCCTGTGGGTCATATAGGGCCTACCTTAGGGATGACTTGTATTTAAAGAAAGGGAAGGCTTAAGCCAGGAAAGAAGTTAACTTGGCAGATGGACATGGCAGTTTAAAACTCCACACATAGGTTCTGCAATGGCAGGCCTGAGACATTGTTAAAGTACTACTTAGGTCGGTGGCACAATTACTGCTGTGGGCCAACTAGTAGCATTTAATTTACAGACCCTGGGGACATTTAGTGCACTTTACTAGGGAAGTATAAGTAAACTAAATATACCAATTGAGTATGAACCAATGCTACCATGTTTTAGGGGAGAGAGCACAAGCAGTTAAGCACTGGTTAGCAGTGGTAAAGTGCACAGAGTCCTAAAGCCAGCAAAACAAGGTCAGAAAATGGAGGAAGGCAGACAAAAGGTTGGGATGAAGACCATCCTCAGGCTATTGGATCTAACAATTTTCAATTGAAATGACCATTGCATTTGCACAGACCTACAGTTTTACTGATAGACGTATACAGCGCGCAAATGATAAAGTGTGGAAATAGCATAACCTAGTATATTGTATTAAAATATTTGTTTCCACCACAATTTTGACATATTCTGAAATATTTGCACAATTCATTTATAGACATTTAAACTATGTTGTGTGCTTTCCTTTCAAATCCCAGATTGTCATATATAGTCTCTCATGTGTGTAGACAGAGAAAGGAAAGTAAACTCCATGCTCCCACAGAAGACAGAGCCTGACATTTGCCCCATCATTGAATGGACAGCACATGTGACAAGATAAGAATAAAAAATAAAGTGTATTTTCAGAAAGCAAACAGTCATGTAAAAATTCAAGGTGTCAGTCAGAGAGGTGGTAAACAGGCTACCATCCACGGGAGGGACAAAGACATGCTGGAGAGCCTAAAACAATTAACACCAGCATACAGAAAGCAAGCAAATGTGAGTTAAAAACCACAAAGCCGATGGTAAGCAATGGGTAGAATGCATTCTTAGGTGGCTTTCAGAATGCTCCCAGGAAGTCCCTAGCAACTAGGCAGCTGAGGTGTCTGGCAGTCTTTGACCTAGAAACTGGCCCACATTTGCTAATTGGGTCAGTTTTGAACTTATAAAGACACGCTGTATAAGTATTTTGAAAGGTAAGGAAGACTGCAAGGATATGAGCTTTCTGCAGGTTGTTTATTTCAATACCAGAGAAATCAACAGTAAAAACTGTCCCAGCAGACCATAAAATGTGCCCATAAACAGCCACACCACCAACTGAGTGCCGGACCAGCCCGTTGGCCACTTCCTGATTGCTCTATTGGTCCATCCTACAATGTAACCTGAAAACACATCAGATCCTCTTCCTTTGTCAACCTAGACTTCAGAGACAACTCAGGAACTGAAACACATGCATGAATATACCTCCTTGGTTCCATATTACTTTCAGAAGACAACTGCAGTTCAATTTCCATTTTCGCTGTCAGAAATCTAGATTAAAAGCAATGTACAAAGGTAGTATTGTGTATCAGCATGGCCACCACATATGACATACAGCCAGTCCCAGTTTTTTTTTTTTTTTTTTTTTTACAAAGCCATTCTTTGCATTCTTGGACCTCTTTAACATTGGTAATGCAAGCATGGGAAGTGCTGCTCGTAAAGTCAGAATTCAATGAACCACTCATCAGATATGCAGCAACAACATGTATTTATTATTTCTGAAACAGTATTATCAGTGCAGGGTAAGGATATTTACAATATTTATGTGGTCTGTTGCACTGGCAATTTGCAATGGATGTACTATTCCCTATACTTGTGTGCTCCTGTAAAGAGACAACATAGGAATTCACTCTTCTTTCCACAACATTTTTTAAGTTACTCTTATGATTTCATTACCGGATCAAAAATCATTTGACACAATGTATTGTGTTTTCGTTGCTATGATAATTAACAATTTTGAAACTTGGAAAAATCCTACCATTTTATTTTTTACCACAGTTTATTGAAAAGTATGTATTCATACCTCCTACATGCATTTGGGGGGAGATTTTAACTATGCTGAGCAGTTCACGCTTGAAATGGGCGCAAACCACATAAATGTCTTATTTTCATATTTTGTTTGAATATACTTTTTTGGCATCATTAAAAACGTACCTCTTGACTTGGCCAAGAAGATACAACTTGCACAGAAGGAGGATGCGGGAGATTGCGTGGCAAAAATGAATATCTCCATAATATCCTTCAGAACCAAAATCTTCACAGCTTGATTATCTCTTGTGAATTATACTTTTCAAACGCTCGAGACCGGCATTTTAAAGTCTGCCTTTGTCCCCTATTAAGCTCGGCGTTGTGAGGTTTTTGTGCTCTGTGTCCTTACAATGAGACTACTTCCACATTATACTTGAAATGTGTCACGTTCAGAGTCACAAACGTTTAACATTTTGTG
Source organism: Pleurodeles waltl (assembly GCF_031143425.1). Lineage (NCBI taxonomy): Eukaryota > Metazoa > Chordata > Amphibia > Caudata > Salamandridae > Pleurodeles > Pleurodeles waltl. The sequence goes on from NC_090442.1 coordinate 527,243,538, forward strand.
TTATCTATATAAAATAGTAGAACAAATGTAGATTCCGTTTTTTAAACACTATTCATTGTATTTCTTTTCAAAATTGCCTATTTTAAGCTAACCTAGTTGTCACATCAAGACATGGTCTCAGACTATTCGTGTTCCACTTGCCCTACTATGCAAGACAGGTCAAAAACGCGGTTGTCCTATCAATCGTCCTTATTGTCTCAAGGGCCCTCCAGACATTAATTCTGTCCACGGAATTCTCAGAGCTCGAGGCTACTTGTTTTTCATATGTTTAGAATATTGCATTTCAAGTTACTTTCATTGGCTGTGAATTGATATTATCCAAAATATGCTCCGAGGACCACAATGACAATGTTGTTAAGAATGCTATGTGAGCAGTCCTGACTTACTGATCTGCAGCTAAAAACGTCTGTGCCTGTCTCTCGTCCTCCTCGGTTTCTATTGCCCACCAAGTCTTCCAGATGACACCTGTGCACCGCACCTTGTACACTTTACATGTATGACCTCACCCCAACAATTGATGAAGTAACGAATTGACCAGCATTTCCGTACGGTTAAATAAACAGAGAACAAAAGGTGTTTTTGTGCATAATCAGAAACAAAGCTAGCCAATGCTGTGCTTTGTTCCTTTAATCACAACACAACCACAGATCTGCAAAATGCCAAATAACTTCCATCATAATTTCCTTTCATAATTTTCCTATAACAATATTTACATAAAATATCCACCACTACTCTCCCCAGTCATTGGAAAACCCCAGTTTCTCTTGAAACACTTTAAGTAACATTTAGACCTAAGATATAATTTTATAGTGCTGGCCGCCCCTCAAATTCTAGCATGGGTGGACCAAACTCGGCACGGGATTTTCCAATTCCTTCGGCAGAGGTTTGGTCTATTTGTTAAATCATCCTTTTCCAAACAATAAATATTCTAGATATAAGGAGGTTTTTTATTAATGGAAAGCTTGACCATGTGCAGAGTAAAAAATATTTGAATATTAAAAACATATTTCACCTAAAATGTGTAATATTTGTAGCATGCCACTTCTTCAAATACGATATTCTGCTCAAACTACCCGCTTGATATTTTGGATCAGGTTGCACTGCATCAAATATTGGCATTTATCGCACAATTGGGATAATATTATTTCATAGTCAGTGAAAATGGCCTGAGATACAGCATTCTAAATATGTGACAAATGTCCAGCCTGGGGCTCTCAGAAGTCAAGGGACAAGATCTATAACTGTAGGGCCCTCTAGGGAGTAACAGCGATTGATGAGCCAGCAGTACTTGACCTGACTTGTTCCTGTGTGATGGTCTGTCATCATGCAAAAAGAGAGTCACTGTTTGTATGGGACTAGACAATAGCTATGAAACACATGAATTAAAAAATTATAATGACCTCTGTTCCAGTGAAAGGCTACATTTAAATTGTTTGCCCCATATAGTCTTGAACACAAAATAAAGTGTTGGAGAGTAGACAAATTGTGTGAAACTTCATCCTTATTTCCAAATGTTTCTGAGAATTACACTGTAGACCGAAGTCGTGATAGGTAGCTACCACACTTGGAAAGGCAGCTGGGCTTATCATCAAAAGAAGAGATGTGATCTGTACCTGTAGTCATCCGTATGTGCGACTATTCACAAGATACCGTGACCCTCCCTTAGATAGACAATGTACATTACTTAAAGGACCTTTAACAAAGAGGAGTGAACAGGCAACAACTTTTTGCTGATTCCAACTCGACTTGTGAATTTGTATGAATGGTCTTCTCAAACTGTATCCTTATGCGATAAGTAATATCTCAAAAGGCTGTGGGTACTGGATAAAGAAAAGCAAGCAAACATATCGTCAGACAGCGATAGATAGATAGATAGATAGATAGTCTGACTTTCGGCCTGCCAAGTGTCAAACAGTACTTGATTTTATGACCAAGATGGCATCATTCCTCTAAAGGCAGACAGACGAGGACCACACAGTCAGGAATTACAAGACTTGATGAGTTCTCATTTTTAAAGTAGCTACCAAAGAATAGCTGGGCAAGCTTAAAGTGATGTTAATAGAATGCCTGTACCGAAAAGTAATTGTCTCTATACAACTTAGATGGTCCTTCAAGTATTTTATTGCCTCACAGTCCAGCGCAGATACATAAACAAAGGAAGCAACGCCTTGATTAATATTTAGAGGGATAGACCTTTTTTTTGATGGCAACTTCACGGCAAAACATAGCTATAAAAAAACTGTTGTGGGTGGTACTCCAGCCATCCCGGTAATCACAGGAGCCACTTCACCACCAAAGTACTTTCACTTACTGGGTAGAAGCAGGAAGGGCCTTTTCACTTGTTGCACAATCCTCTCTGGTCCAGATGAGAGAAATAGGGTGATAACAATTTACCCATCCCCATCATGGTGGTTTTGTGAGGCACAGATGTACCAGACATCCCCTATGAACATGGGAGTTCCGAGCAAGAGAACAATGGGTTGAGGGCATGCCCGTAGACCACCTAAGGCACATTTATTTTAATGCATATTCTTTACTGTATCTAAATGCCGCTTCCCACTTTGCAATTCTGCATGCCATAATATATTTATCACAATGTAACAGACCTGAAAAAAACCCAGGTGTAGCAGAACAATGACTGGCCAATTTTTAGATTCGGATCGCTCATTCTAATACCACCTTGTTTTTTATGTAGTGTCATATACTGCAGCCTTCCATTTCTAATAGCAGCAAACAACACGTGTTGGTATTCCGGCATTTAATAGTAGTCGATTTACTGGCTTTGAAAGGATGGAAGGTTGAGTAGGCCTTGAATTAGTACCTGTGTCCTGCAGGTCCCTGCATTTCTCAACTGTGAACTATCGTTGACCTATCCTGCTGGCTAAGTGAAAATCTTGATAGACAGTTTAAGTTCTGGTCCACCAACCAATCAATTGCTCTTAAACCAGGAGCAGCCACCAATCACTTGAACGAATATTTACTGTATGTAGACGTTCCTTAGAACTACAACCAATAATGTGGGTGCTTTTCACTCACAGCACAATCTAGAGATAAAGCCAAAATGCGGCAAAGATGCCATTCTGCTACAGACAGGCCATGTGTCTATGCCATGATTGTGCATAAACGTAATTGAAAACGGCATATTTACTTTTATGACGCTAGACAAAGAAACTACTTTTCCGATCAAGGTGATATAAAGAGAGATACTCGAAATCGATGTGGCACAAAAACGAGTATGCCGCAGCTTCGTATGTTGAGGGCCTGGTAGAGCCAGCTTGCACAGTCATTTGTAGAACTCTAAGGAGTTCAAAATATGACAAGGGAAATACTGTGCACTTGGGTGAGACCAGAAGAGTAGGTATTGGAAAACCATCCGAGAAGAAAACAGCACTAGGGATCAGGCAGGGTTCCAGCAGTCTTTGCTGCTGGAATAAAACAAAATAAGGTATATGGGCAGCCCGTGGTGTTGAAATAGATGCTCCGGTGGTGAAGGATGTAGCCATTTGAAAGTGTGAAGCACAGTCACTGAAGGGAATAATTAAAGAGCATGAATGTCCTGATGGGAAAGGCGAATAGAGAGAAAAAAAACAAAGTTTAATAGATGATTCCTTGTCACCAAGGACGCAGTGTGTCACTCATTGACTGCCCTTTGACAAACCAGTGTAATCTGGATCGTTAGATCGTTTGATTTCACTGCAAGAATCAGGACAACACCAACCAGAATTCACCAGGCTATTTGTTAAAAATCTATGACTGAAGCACACAGTTGTCCGAGACACGGTGCTGTTTGGTAATATTAGATAAAACCTAATTTCTATTGTACGTTTTATCAAAGCTCAAATCTAGTACTTAAATATCTACAAGATATAAATAAATATCCTAATGAAGACCAGTCTTTGCTGTCGCCAAGGCAGGAACTATTGCAGGCAGACACAGCGAAGTCACATAGTAAAGTAGACACTAACACACCTGACACAAGAACAAATGCACACATTGGTGCCCGCAATTAGGTCTCACGCTCCCCAAGAGGCATTTTGGGAAGAACACAACTTAGCTCAGGATATGATCGGAGATTCCTGTTCGCTATCAGGAATGGAGAACCCTAACATTTAAGGCCTGGCACTACCAAGACATGTGGTTTTAAGACACATATATACATCTATAAATGGATAGAGGGGCTTTCAGTCAGTCGTTTTTCAGGCTTGCGCTGTGCTTGTGAAATCTAATGTATTCAATATAAATCTCAAAAGGGGCTTAGATCTCACCCACTCTCCCTTGCTTTCATTGGTTCCTGTGCTAGTCACTTACTTTCCCTCTGTTTCTATTAGTTGTCACAGTATTTTCTTCCATATACCAATGCTTTCTTTTTTCCTTGTGTGATCGTGTATTTGTTGTTCTCTGTATCCTGAAGCCCAAGTACTATGTACACCTGCTTTGGTTTGGCACTGACCAGTCCCCCCGGGCAACACACACTCCCAATCCCCCCAGGCCGAAGCAGGCACCCACTCTAGTGCTCCCTCTTGCTCCGAGGCCGGCGCAGCCGCTGTTGTTCAACTTCTAACCACACTCAGCATGAAGACGGCCTGCTCTTAGATCAGGTTTCTTAATTTAGCAGCCCCCCAGATTACCAATCCCTCACTCCAGCAGCCTTGATATGGATTTCACTATTTCAACAACATGGAACTGATTGCCCCAAGGAACTCTGACCTTTTTAAATATTTTTTTTTAGCAGTCCGAGCATGTTGTTCAGGAATAACAGTCATGCTTCCCGATAGCTGTTCAGTCAACATGTGCGCTTGTTTTTTGAGCTCCGTTTTTATAATGAATATTTTTCAAAAGTGTTTCTGAATAGATTACCTTTTATATGGGGCCACATTAATTTTTAAATATTAATATTAAGGCAGTCCCAACATTCAACAACACAGAATATCATTGCGAGGCTGCAAAGGGCATTTATCTTCATCAACAATTTTACATTCTGAATAAAACGTTGACCTGTATGCTGCGTGGCAACTAACGTACAAAGAAAATAGGAATCACAGTGGCAAAACCTAATGTATTTACCAATTCTCGTTATCAACTCGTTTACTGTAGTCTCATTCACATTTTGCTTCAGCCAACCACAGCACACAGCACGGGCTTAGGGTCAGTCCATTTCATCTATTTATTGAGCTCACTGTGAGTCATGACATTCCGTCCTGCCATAACGTGTACATCTGAAAATAAAGTAATCCACTTCAGTGCCATGGACTAGTGGTGCGATATGTGCTATTTATTTCAATAATTTTATTTTTTTAATTAATCGAGCGAGGACCTATGAGCTACTGAGCGGCAGCTAGCAGACCGTCGTTGCTGTTTGGTCGCATACAAGCACTGCTAGCAATCACCAACTTGGAAAATGGCTTTTTAAGCACTTCTACATGGCTGACCTTGCATGCACAGGTGGCCATCTTGGAAGTTTTGTAAAACTTTATTCAAAAAAATACTTTCAAGATTTCCACCATAGCATGATTATGCTCAAAAGAGTAGCCATCTTTAAATTATTTTCCAATAAGGTTTTACAAAAATATTTACATTACAAAAAGCTGCAAAACCCGATGTTTTTCTTTCATCACATAAGAGGAAATGTCACATACTGTCATAACCATACTGCATGTGCGTGATTAACTGCTGCAGAAGTGGGGAGTTGTCACTGCCAAACGCTCAAGTCAAAAGGAATAACGAAAGCAAATGTATGCCTCTCTTTCATAAGCAAACACTTTGAGGCACTTCTGCCGTCATTTTTGCATTACATTACAAAAGGTCGTCAACGGTTATGCATATTTTGCCATTTGTTCTAGTTCAAGCAAATACATTCTTAAACTCCTTTACTGGCAATGGTAGTTTAGTTAAAGAAACAGAAGTATAAGATGTGTGGTGCCAACAGCAGGCCTGCCTCTCAACAAACTGTCTCAGAGGATAGCCATTGATTTCCTAGTTATTATGAACATGAAATTATTGAATGACAGATGATAGAGTGTTAGGTCCTACAAGTATTTTCCCAAATGGGTTATCTAGCTGGCGTTGTCATGGCAACAATTCTGTTTGACAGAGCTTACGACAAAGAACTCTTTGCTCTGAAATCAGTTACAAAATAGCTCTCAGCTTTCGACTCAGCGTCCATGTAAATAATTCGGCGAAGACATATTTTTTAACTTCTTTAAATGCCCTCAAGGTGCCGTTAGTAGTCGCTCTGCAACATTGTAATGAGCTTACATGTTCTCGAATAGGGTCTCGCACCCAGTGCACCACTGGCGTCAGCACCATCAAACCACAGCAATGTTAATCCATTCAGAGAAAATGAATAGATTTCTAGAATAGGGTCCCATGGGATGTCATCTGTGCAGCCTGGCACTCGGCTGATTAAAACGAGAAAAAGCAGGGCTCAGATATCAGGAAATTCGTTAACACTGAGATTTGTTACATAATGGCACATCAACTTGATGCCTGTTTATTACAAACCTACATTATACGTTCCTACATGTTTTGAGTTGTAATATGTCAATATTACAACTCAAAACATGTAGGGACGTATACATTCTCACAGACCTGAATTGCACAGGGCTTGTAATATTATCCTACGTTCGATTTGTTTACTCCAGGGCCAGCTTTAGCTTGTAGGTCCGAGGACCCAACTCCCTGTTTGTGTGGTAAGGACCGATCAATTCTCTTTAGATTTGTTGTGTGTGAAATTATTTCATGTTCATATCAAGAATACCTGTCAGGTGTATGAACAGGTTTGAAATCATGGAAACAATGTATACCTATATAGTGTTCCTGTTTGAATAGTCAGTGTTGATGAGGCATTCACAAAATAACCATGATCTTAAAATTGGCTAATGCTCACCTGGCTAAATTGCGAAAATTGAATAAATGTAAACTTTTTTTAATCCTAAAATTGTAAAAGTTAATCAAATGAGAATGCTGGAGCACTGGGACATAGGTTCACAATTACCAGTTAATAAGAAAGTCGTACCAACTCATTAAGTTGACATTGCAGTCACTAGACCAAATGGATCTTAGATGGGATTAACCAGGGGCTGTACATAAATTAATTGATCAACACAGATTTCAATGTTATTCTCAGTCAATAATGAACGTTTGTTGTGAGTTTAATAGCTTTATTAAAAAGTATCTTGAAATGCTCTTCGTATTAAGTCAGTATTAATTTCACCAATATAATTCATCAATTGATCAATAAGTAGTGTAAGCACTGACTAATTCACAAACAATGTGTAAAGCACATTCCATAAAGGAAAGAATCCCTGAGGATGGTAAAGACGATTTGAAGTAGTAAAACATCTAAAAAGGTGTAAGTCAGAATGAATAAAGAGTTCCAAATCAAGAGAACAAAGCATAAAGCTTCAAATTCAAATATCAGAATCAACAAAGGCAGAACTTCTCTCAAGGAGAAGTTCAAGAAAATCAGCAGAGTCTCAGCCTGATCTGCATAGATTCAGGGCAGGGAAAGGGGCAAGTGAAAGATCTAACTTACTCTAGGAACTCTCGTTATTATAGATGGCACTACCTTAAGGTATTGCAAAATGTTTCTTCTTCATTCTTCAGCCAGCCAATCAGCTCACGATGTCTTCAAGAGAACGGGACACTCTTTTGTCTCTTTTTCAGGATACAATTCCACAGTTGGCAACATTAAGTTAAATCACAATCATTATTTATCACCAAGTGTCCTTATGTTTCATGTTGTATGATTCAGTCTTTTATTCAGAGAAGTACATTGTGCTTATGAGACCATTCTCACATAATCTTCCAAAAAATTACACGTTAATTTTATCAAGAATAAATATTGTTTGTTTTAATCAATGACTACAAATCCTTAATTATAGCAGAAAAATCCAGATATTTCACAGATAAAATCAACACTGCTAAAGACTCCACTAAGGAGCTAATAAAACAGTAAAAATCCTAACTAACTGTAATAGTAAAATCATCATCAGTCTTGACCAAACCCTGTGTAGCAAATTAGCAATTGTTTCCAATCAAAGGTACATCTTATCTTTAATGAATTCACTTCCAATCAACATGATAAACGTTTGGAAGCCACTAATCAAAATGATACACATTTAGAAACCAAGTGAGTGCCATACTCCTTATCCTCACAGCCTTTACCCTCCTCTCTGATGAGAAGGTTGCCAGACTCATTGAAGCCACCAAATCTGGTGCACCCTCCAACCCATCCTCGCCTCATGTTCTGCATGGAGTAACAAACACAGCATCAGTCCACCTTTCTGAACTATTGAAAAACACTATGAAGTGAAGAACTACAAGCCCATCTCATGTTTTCCTCTGCTAGCCAAGATATTGGAGCAGGAAATAAATGCAGATATCATGTCTTTCCTTAATGAACATCATCTTTTAGCCTGCTCCTAATATGGTTTTAGACCCAATCATTGTACAGAGTTAGCCCTAGTGGCTTCAACAGAGCAAATTAGAACCATAGTCAATAAATGTGGGAAGGCGGCGCTGATTGTTCTTGACTTGTTGGCTGTGTTTGATACTGTCATCCACTAGCTGCTTATCAACTGGCTTGGGAGCATTGGCATAAGGGACTTAGCACTTTCCCTTCTAAGCTTCTACCTGTACGATGGAGAACAAGTGGTAGCTCTTGAAGATTATACTTTTGAACCCTTTTCTGTCCTGTGTGGGGACCGCAGGGATCCTCATTAAGTCCCACACTTTTTAATGTATGTCTATGTTACCCCCTTGGCCAACCTGATCTGCTCCTGTGGCATCTCTGTTATCTCTTATGCCAATAGTAGTGTCTGCCTCAAGTCACTTCGAACAGGTGGCCAAACAGTTCAATAACTGTATTATGCATATAGTATCCTGCATGAAGAATAACTGTATTAAGTTAAATTCATATAAGACTGAGGTACTCCTATTAGGCAATGAAATCTCCATTTAGAATACCTCCTGGTAGCCTCAAAACCTCAGGCCACTTCCCTCTCCAGTGTAAGACGCTAAAAGTTTAGGAGTCCTCTTCGATGGAAAGCTTTGTGACTTTGACCAAATTGATCAGGTTAGAACTTCCTGTTTCTTTCTGCTAAGAACGTTGAAAAAGATGTTTCCTTTTATCCTTTCAGAGATCCAGAAAATGCTCATTGTTGCACTAGTCATCTAAAGGATAGACTATTGCAACGCTCTTTATGTTGGACTTCAGCAATGGTTGTTGAAGAAACTCCAGACCCTTCAAAACATGTTAGTTCATCTGCTCATGAAAGTCCAGATTTCAATCCGGACTCACAGACCATTATCAACCTTCATTGGCTTCCAGTTTGTGAGTGGGTTAAGTTCAAAGCACTTTGCTTGGTTCACAAAGCACTTCACAAGGGTGGTCATGACTATTTTTAAAACATTTATCACTGGCCCTCTCCCACTCACAGCCTTCGGTCCCTTTCAGCCAAAATGGTAGCTACTCCCCAAAACCAACAAGGCTTGATGGGGGTAGTAGGAGCATTTCCTACACTGCCTGCAAACTGTGGAACTCACTGCCCTCAAAACCTGGCTTTTCTCTTCCCTTTTGACCAAATAGGTTTCCATTTCAATGGATCTTTTTTTAGATGTTAGTGTCAAGACGTCTTTCGGCATACATGCACTCTATAAGCCTTTTACTTACTTACTTTTTGTTAGGAAGATACACATCCGTTTTAATACACTGTATAACTTTGCATCTACCTCTCACTATTCCCTTGCTTCAGGAGTTTGCATTCTCATGTTTAAGCTTCTAAATTACTGTTACAAATTGGGTTTCTGGTTGGCAGAGGTATGATCCTGTCCAAGCAGCAACCACAGTCCTAGTCAGGGCAAGTCAGATTCACACCACAAATTGACCTGTTCTCACCCTCTGGTAGCTTGGCAAAGTGCAGGCAGACTTAACTTCGGAGGCAATGTGTAAAGTATTTGTGCAACACTTTAAAACAGTAAAACAGTGAAAACACCACACATAAATAATAGAGTTAATAGGTTAGAAAAATAGCTCAATTTAATGAAGAGAACAAGACCAAAATCCAATCAGTAGAAGTTGGAATATGAATTTTTAAAGAACATCTGTAAATACAGTGCTTAAAAAAAAGTGTCAACCAAGGCTATCTGGTTGCTCTAGACTGGGGTACATCCAAAATTTCAGGCCGATCGCGATGGAGCCTAGCAGGCTACCGGGACCAACCTTGCCCCACTGTAACAATACCTTGAGTTGACAGTTGCGTCAACGTGGAGGATTAGATGAGAGGATCAGAAGGGACGATGAGAAGGTGATGCGCCAGTTCTGATCCACGCAGTCAGGAATGTGTCACTTTTGAGCTGTGCAGTTGTTGATGGAATGTCTTTGTCCTCAGCGGTGATGTGTCGGCATCGAGGAGAGATGTGGCAGTTTCGATCAGCGCAGTGATGACAATGCATGAATTTCTGTAGAAATAGCTGCAGAACCCACTACCAAGGGCTCAGCACTGGATTGGGACGATGTGGCAGGGTGGGTTTCACAGTTGGCAGGGACCAGAATCTGTAGCACTGTTGAGTGAAGCCTTTGAGGTCCCTGAGACTTTAGAACAGGAGGCAAACCAGCATGCCCTTAGAGTCACGGATTCTGGGGATGTAGAGATGCAGGTCCAGTCCTACAAACTCCCTAGCAAGGAGGGCAGCAGGGCAGGCACAACATAGCAGGAGTCCAGCAAAGCCGAGCAGAGCTCCAGGAGAGTGACAGTCCTTTCAGCAGCACAGCTTTCCTTCTTCCTGGCAGAATGTCCTCAGGGCCAGAGGTGTACTGATTTGGTAGGGTCAGAAGTCCAGTTCTTATACCCAGTGGTGCCTTCTAAGTGGGAGAGACTTCAAAGAGAGGCCTTTGAAGTCCACAAAACCCCTGACATTCTTGCCCTGGCCCCAGATACACTACAGGGTGGTATGCAGCCCTCTGTGAGGGTTCGGGCCCAGCCCATTTAGGTGTGTCAGCTCCTCGCTCTCATCTTGCCCAGGATGGACGGTCAACATGAAGGCCACTCAGTCACAACAAAGCTCTCTCTGTGTGTGGCTGTCTGGAGGGAATGCATAAGAGCCCAGCTGTCACCCATCCAGACATGTATTCAGAGACAGGCTGAAGGCACTAGATATTTTAAAGCAAGAAATTGCCAAATTCTATAAGTGGCATTTTCAGAATTGCAATTCAAAATCCGACTTCACAATCATTTGTGATTTTAAGTTGAGATTCCAGAGACACCAAACTTGGGGGTCCTATCTCTTCCCAAACAGAAATTACACTTACAAAATGTAAAAGGGTAATCCCAATGTTAACCTATGGGAGAGATGGGTCTTGCCGTAGTGAAAAATGAATTGAAGAGTTTTTCACTGGCTGGACATGTAAAACCTAAAATTATATGTCCAAATTGCTAAATACACTGCAGCCTGCCTTTAGGGCTGTCTAGGGTCTACCATAGCGGTGACCTATATATATTAAAAAAGAAAGTGTGGGCCTGGCAAAAGGATTACCTTGCCAGGTCGACATGGAAGTTTAAAACTGCACTCACAGGCTCTGCAATGGCAGGCTTGAGGCATGGTTAAAGGGCTACTTAAGTAAATGGCACAATCAGTGCTGCAGGCCCAGTAGTAGCATTTAATATACAGGTCCTGGGAACAGGTAATGCACTTTACTAGGGACTTTTAAGTAAATTAAATATGCCAATTGTGGATAAGTCAATTATAACATGATTTAGGAAAGAGCACATGCACTTTAGCACTGGTCAGCAATAGTAAAGTGCGCAGAGTCCTAATGCCAGCAAAAACAAAGTCAGGAAACAGGAGACAGGAAGGCAAAAAAGTCAGAAGAAATCACGCCAAGGTTTGGCAGGCCTAACATCATCTCACTAATTTACTTTTTTCATTATTCAACAACATATATTGTTTGATCAGAAACATTTGCAAGGTTACATGCCAGTGATTTATTCATTTTAATACATTTTATGAAACCTATGACTATGTGAAGGTCAGGAAATATTACATTTCACATTCTTGAATTAGGTCAGTTGTCAGAAAAAAATGCAGCCTCAGCTATTCAATCTAAACATGTGTATCTATGGCTGTCTTGTATGTGATTTTTCTTTTCTGCAGTTTAAAGCATTCATTTTACTATACGTTATTAAAGTTAAATTCATTGTTTTTGTAATTGATAAAATCTGCTCCCTGAATTACGACAACTTACAACTGTTCAACGGGTGAGAGGAATTAGGGTAAAAGCATTTCCTTTGGGAAATGTTGGAAAACCTGACCGTAGACAAAGAAGAGTAATCTTTAGACTTGACTGAGGCAAAGTTTTACCTTTTGATGGCCCACACACTGGGCTGATGTCCAGGGAAAGGATGGTAGAGAAGAGGCAGGGAATGAAACCTGAGCGAAGGGGCTTCACTTCTCAGTGAAGAAGCTGAGGCACAGACATATTGACTCTTCCAGAAAGTGGGGATAATTTAGAAGGCTCTGGTGAAAAAGGTGGTCCAGGAGATGTGCAAAGTGTTGAAGCGGTGATAGAAGTTAGCACAGTTGACCTCCTTCCCCTCTCAGTTCACAGTAGCAGTTTACCACAGTCACAAAGGGATGTTAAAACTGTCTTTTACCAAACAACACATCAGGCTAGACATCTCGCAGAGGCTGTAACCAAACATTAAGTTCCCAAAGAGAGCTTTGTAACATAGCTCGAGCCTGATGTTAGATGTACAGAAGCCTCAAGAATGGAAATATAAAAGACTGCTGTGCCCAGGTAGCTTGGTTCACAGGACTGGGATTGTATGATGGAACAACACATGCGTGAACCACGCTTACCTGAATAACGTGGTCGGAACAACAACCGCATTGTTTCCATAAATGCCTTTACAGTGCATGCCTTTACAACAATTCTTCATTGTAAAAGCATGCCTAGTATGGGTGTGTGTGGAATGGCATATGAGGTCCTAGCATGACACCCCCCACCCGCACTAAAAAAACATAACTACCTCGATCTCCCACCCCAACCCCTTTACAAAAAAATGGCACCACCCGGCCTAAAAACATAAGTACCGACCCCACCCTAAAAACATAACTACCCTGCCCCCACCCACCTTAAAACACACATACCCGACCCCTGCCCTAAAAACGTAACTCCCCTGACCCCCCACCCACCCTAAAAACACAAGAACTCTGACCCCTCACCACCCGCCCTAAAAAAACTACTACTATGACTCCCCACCTGCCCTAAAAACACAAGTACCCGATCCCCCACCAACCGCCCTAAAATCACTACTACTCGACCCCCAAACCCCCTAAAAAACATAACTATCCCAACCTCCCCCTCACCTGCCCTAAAAACATAACTACCCGTCCCCCCTCAACCACCCTAAAAACATAACTACCCCGACCCCCACTCACTCACCCTAAAAACATAACTACACCACCCCATCCACCCTAAAAATACAAGTACCCCAACCCCCATCACCCGTCCTAAAAACACTACTACCCCGACCTGCCCTAAAAAACATAAGTACCCTGACCCCCCACCTGCCCTAAAATACATAACTACCCAACCTCCCCACCCAAAAACAAGTAACTACCCGGACCCCCCCACCTGCCCTAAAAGCATAACTACCCTGACACCCTACCCCCACCCCTTAAAAAAAATATGGCCCAACTACCCCCAACCCTGCCCCAGCAGCACTTACCTGACCACATCCTCTTTCAATGCACTCTCCCTTTTTCTCTGACTTAACCACGCATGTGCATTGTTCAGCAAATGCATGGCTAAGGCAGAGAAAAAGGCCTTCCTTGTTCCGACAAGCGTTGTTCGCTTGCGATGTAAATGGCAGCATTATTTCTGACTCGTTCTGGATGTTTCTCCAGGATGGATATTCATAAAAGATCCATGCCAAAAGGAGTGCAGATGAGGTCATGACAAGGCCCATGTAGTTGTTCTTCAAAGTTCTCCGCATATTTGGGCTAAGATCCTTTTTATATAATTTAATGCCTTTCTAAAATTCACTAATCTTCGCATGGGAGTCAAATTCTCCCTCCTTTAAGGAAATGTTGATGAATATTTTTGGATAACTACAGACCCTTTGTTCTGCTGGATTCTTACAGCAAACATTTTGTAAAAGTAATACTGTCATTCCTTTTGCAATGGGTACAGTAAGTGAATTTAATTTAGGTTCAGGGAAAATTGTTGGACATCTGATAATATCCTGACCTATCATATCAACAAGTAAAAACAGATGGTTGTTACTGCTTGTATATACTTTTCTAGTACCTCTGACAGTGCAAAAAGTAAGATGCATGCTATCCTAGATTCTTTACTAAAAGTAATCATAGAACAACTTAAAAGGAATTGGTCATGTGTTTCAACCGGACACCAAAATAAAGAGAAGACAAACATTCCAATCAACATTGGTTTAAAACATGAGTGCTTATTGCCACCTGTTAGACCCAAGATCCTTGGCCTGGTTCCCCCCAGCTTTTTGCCTTCCATTCTCCTGTTTGTGCTGACCTTAGGATTCTGCACACTATGTCACTGTTATGCAGAGATAAACTGTGCCTGCTCTCCCCTTTAAACGTGGAAACATTGTCTTACACCCAAGTAACACATTTAATTTACTGGCGAGTCTCTAGTAAAGTGATACTCCTTGTACCCAGGGCCTATGAATTAAATGCTACTAGTGGGCCTGCAGCACAGATTGTACAATACACTTAAGTAGCCTTTTAAAGATGTCTTAGGCATGTCTCTGCAGCCTCTGTGTGCAGTTTAACCTGCCATTTTGACTAAATAAACTTTTGGCAGGCCCAAATCTTCTTTTTTCATACATGTGCCATCCCTAGGGTAGGCCCTGGACAGCCCCAAGGGCAGGGTGCTGTGCATATGGCCTTTATCAGGGTGTCTAAAGCCTTCTGGCATTCCTCTCCATAGATCGCTTGATGTAATGGCTTCTTAGACGTCAGCTCTGCCAAGAGTGCAACAATGGTGACATACCCCATGACAAATCTCCTGTAGTAACCAGTGAGACCTAAGAAGGCTCTCACCTCTGTCTGAGTTGTGGGGATTCCCAAGACAGAATGGTTTAAATCTAGGCCTGGAGGGCTGACACTTTCCCTCCTCCCACTTGGCGACCCATGTAGACCACTGACACCAACCCTATCGGGCACTTACTAGCCTTAATAATCAGACCTGCTCTCTGCAGAGCCTGAAGTGGTGCAAATGGTCCTTCCAGCTGGAGACTGCAATGTTGTCCAGATACGTGATTCAACCAAGTCAGAACCTGGTTCATCAACTTCTGGAAGGTGGCAGGAGCATTCTTCAAATTAAAGGGTATTACTCAAAACTGGAACTACCCTTCCGTGGTAGAGAACACAAACCTCTCTTGTGCCCCCTCGATCAAGGCAATCTGCCAGTACCCAGATGTTAAATCAAACATGCTGAGGAACTTGGCAGCCCCTGGCCAATCTATGAGCTCATCAGCTCTGGGGATGGTGTGTGCATCAGTCTTGGTGACTTCATTGAGCCTCTGGTAATCCACACAGTACCTGGGAGTGGCAACCTTGGGACCAACACTACTGGGCTGGCCATAGGGTGTTCTGCAGGCTCAATAACCCCTAACTTCGTGATTTTGGATACCTCCTCCTTGATGCTGGCTCTCACCTTGTCAGAAAACCAGTAGAAATTACTCTTCACTGCTGTGTCATCCCCAGTGTCAATATAAAGGGTACACCATGTAGTGAGCCCTGGGGTAAGGGATAATAACGAGGAAACTGCCCAACAACTGGTGGCAGTATCTCTGTTGCTCTAGGGTCAGTTTAGGGGTGACGCTGACATCCTCCAGCTAACCACGTCCTAAGCGGCCTTCGAGGGAGCTTGCTACCACCCCTCCTTGACCAGGCTGAGAGATCCTCACACCAGGTGCCCATACAGAAGCTCAAAGGGGCAGAGGCCAACCCCTTTCTGAGGCACCTCCTGGTATGCAAATGACAGCCATGGCAAGTGGATATCCCACTTCTGTCTTAAGGGCTTTGATAGACTCATGGTCATGCCCTTGTGGGTCTTGTTGAAACTCTCAACAAGCCCATTATTTTGGGGGGTCATAAGGAGTTGAGTACTTGTATGTTACCTCACACTCCTTCCATGTGGCCTAAATGTATGCTGATATAAAGTTGGTACAATGGTCTGACACCATCTGCTTTGGAAATCCCATATGGCTAATATCCACATCAGTGCCCTGGCCACTGTGGGGGCAGCCATTGTTCTCAGAGAGATGGTCTGTGGCTACTGGGTGGCATGGTACAACAGGACCATGGGTGTCTTGGGGTCCAGCGGCCCAACAATGTCAAGGACCACCCTATCAAAAGGGAGGTGCCAACAACAGAAAATGATTGCAGAGGAGCTTTGTGCTTCCCTCCTGACTTGCCACTGGCCTGGTAGGTAGGTAGGACAGGTATTGAAGAAAGCATCTGAGGCCATCCTCATTTGAGGTCAAAAGAAGTGAGTGACAAGCCTGTCAAAGTCTTGTCCTGCCCCAAATGACTTGCTAGGAGTACACTGTGAGCCAATTCCTGTAGGAAGGCCTGGTAGCACTGGGGAACCACCAATACAAATGTTGCCCCAGACTCAGAAACCTTAGTTTCATTGTAAAGGAAACCATTATCTCAGTATATCAGGTGATCACCAGAGATGTTGCAAGCTGCCTGGGCATCAGCCTTCCACCATAGGCCCTCAAAAGTGGCATGCTCCATCTGTGCCTTGCAGAACACCTACTTGCTGGGACCCTCTTCCTGCTGCCAGTTGGCCAGCTCTGGTAGGTTCCCCAGGGTGGCAACATCCTCCTCTGTAGGCTCCAGGACATTCCCCCTCAGGGCCGGTCTCTATTTTTCTAACTCAGTGTGGGATTTTTACTGTTTTACATAGAACAAGGGACAAGTGTTATGAGGTTGAGGCTAGCAATAACCAGCCCCAAACAATAATCCGATTTCTTACACAACTCATCTAATGGAACACTGAATTCAAGGCAAAATAAATTGACACGTGGATGTTCATCCCTTGATTGTCCTTGTAGAAGACAGAGGTTATACTTCGCTGAGGTTTAAGGAGGGAGGAGTACATCATCAGTTTATTGTACAGTTATTTAAAACCTTTACACAAGCAAAACAATCAAAATCTAGAGCATAACAAATTAAAAATACCACATGTTAAAAACATCAAATTTAAGTTCAAGCAAGAAATGCTCCAAGTAAGCTGTTAATACAAGATAAAAAAAAACAATTAAAAATTTTGATCGAAGACCGCCTAAAACAGGAACAGACCTTTGTCTCAAGTAAATAACAGAATTAGCAAATTACGCCAAACCAAGCAAGCCCCTTTGTGGGGCCGACAGATCCACAGTCGGCTCTTAGAGAGAAATATTACATAAATGTCTTACTACCAAGTTAACCAAATGCAGGACCCCATCCATACAATTAAGAAGTGACAGTGCAAAAGACAACTGAAAACAAAAGCGTGTTATAGAAACATTAGGCAGAGCCCAAAGGCAGATGCAGAGCAGAGGAATTTGAGCATTAAAACTAGTGGGCAATACGCAATTGATGCCACAATAGGCAACGTATTTAGACCTAAGGTGCTATATGGAAAATGTGCCATTTGTAGCTGATTTACGAGGGCTGGACATTTAAAAACAATATGCAACATATGATTGTGGCCATAAAGACCAGACAATGAGCAACCTCAAAGATCACTAAGGCGCGAGATACAGGGTGAAGTGGAGGCACAGGAAAGCACCTCCTCCTTACAGCAGCTGAACAAACAGATCTTTTAAATCAGGAGAGCAACACACAGTTATGACCATAGACGGCCAAACAAGGCAGCAAGTATGTTTGCTAAATTCCAATGTGCCAAATATGCCAAAGGCATAAATTGTCCTAGTCCGTATACAGCAACCTGGCCATGCATTGATGGAACACAGCAGATAAGATGTGACATTAAAGTATAAAGTGCGAGCAGGTAAGGTACAATTGTAATTCAATAGTTTAATAGCATACTATTGCATCACTGGAAGAGTTGACTTGGCCCAATTAGATTGTAACCACCTGAAGAAACTTGGCAGTTTTAACATTGAGAAGAGTGTTGATAGGATTCAGACTGGACATAATTGCCTGCTGGCAGGTATGGACTCCAAGATGGATGAATTTGGGACAGAAAAAAATTCTAATTTGCTGCAGCACTGCAGGGCAAATACATAGGATATGTATTAGAATTTCTTTTCCCAGGCCTCAAAGATAGCATAGCGTGTCGTAGAATTCTAAATGCCGCCATACCGGTAGGTGGGCACAGAGATTCTACTCGCCCAGCCTTAAAGCCACAAGCCTAGCCTAAATCCAAACAAGGATTGCAGATGATGTAACTCTCTGCTTACCAGAGGCATAGGAGTCAAAAATGACTATGCATGAGAGCACTTGCTTAGTACTGCCAGGTCCTCCAGTTTTTACAGTCTTTTGCTATTGAGGTTGTTAGTTTTTTAAAAGCCTATTAGAGAATTTGTTTGCTCTAAGCATCTGTCAGTGAAAATTTGGTCAGTTTGTTATCTCGATGCGGCCTGTATGGCGAGTTAGACCAGTGCCCTCGAGTTTGTGCCAATTCAGACCATACATGAATTCTTCTGGTGCAGAATGAAGCCTATGGCAAAAATTGAGGAAACAGCTGCCTATTGCCCAGGACAGTTTTGTGATACTAAATTCAAGTCTCACTTGCACTGGTGATGCTGAGGAACCAGGAAAGATTAGACCCCCACCCGGGATCTCCTTCCCAGCGGTGGAGGGACACCCTTGTCCTCAGGGTCCGTTTAGCAGAGAGTACACAAATCAGACGGAGTCACCAACTGGAGGAATAAAGAGAAGTTTATTATATGTGTTATAGCTCGAGCTAATACAGAGTCCCAGGACAGTCAAGTGACTATCCTACGGAGGCTGCCCCTTCACTCTGGGGCACCCAGCCTTATATACACACAGAACTGCTTAGTCAGAGGACAACTCCACCCCTAGCGTATTCAAGGTCCTCTGCGGCCTTCAGAATATTTCAGGGATACACGTGTGGTGGGAGAAGGTACAGATGCAGCTGGCAGGAGGTGGCAACGACCTGTACGAACCTGTTCTGGCAGTTACTGATTAAGCACAAAAATTCTCGGAACTACGGTTAGAACAAGTATATTACAGCGATAAGCAGATTGTAGCCCAAGTCTGCGAACACAAGGTCAATCATCAAAGTTCAGGAGGTTTGTCGAGCACATGGCAACATAATAAAGATAAACAGATGCCTAGCAGCTTTGGTGTATGATTAAGTTTATGTACATTTTCTCAATCCCTCCTTTTGCCATTGTGAGGCAAGCTTGAACGTCATTCAGTGTCTATGTTAATGGACATAAGGTCTTTTATCTCCTGCTCAAGGGACAGCATAGCCGTGTGTTGAGGAGGGCGAACGGGCCAGGAGGCAAGGGATGCCATACAGCACCCACACAAAGCAGGTAGGCACTGTACACAAAGACAACAGGTGAGGAATACGGCAGCGAGCACAAAAAGGAATATTAGTATCTTCCAGCCCCATTGGGAAATCAAGCCCCAAAACCAGTCGGTCAAGGACCATGTTCCTTCGTCTTGGTGTATTGTGGAAGCTATCGTATGCAACCTTTGAATAGCTTTATACACTGAAGGGTCATTGTCTGGAATATAAACACAGCAGCTCGATCCGATCAAAGTACAAACTCCACCACGGTCCGCCAAGATGATGTCAAGAACCATTCTGTTTTGAAGAGTAACAAGGCGGTCAGCAGCGAGCTCTGCAGTGATGTTACTCAGAGCTCCTGCTGTGCCATTTATTGTTGCTTCCACGACTCGTGTGAGATGTCTGATATCCCTACTGTTCATCATAGGGCCCCAAAATGGAAGGACTCCTTTAAAGTAGTCCAATGCTTCTTGTGCTGAGGTATCTTCTTCAGATATTACCCCTCTCCGAGTCCTGTGGTGTTGAGGGCCAGCTGTGTAAGTTGGTGGTAGTAACCAAGCAATGTAACATGTGCCGGTCCAGGTGGGTACCAAGGAGGTGTAGGCATTATTACCACAAACAAAATACGTATTTCGTGACGGTATCATGGTAGGCCAATCAGTTCCATACAATATTACTGTAGCATTACAGTTACTGGCACCTACACTTCTATTACCACTTTTCTGAAAACAAAGTGGAGCTTTGACCTGTGTTACAAAAAATCTTCGGCCAATCTGGGGTGTGGTATTAAAGGATAAAAAATATATGTCAGTAGACCTATTTCGTCGGTCAGCATATTCTGATTTTTCTTCCTTTGTTCCATAAACTCTCAATCCAGTGGGCCAGCATAACCGGTATAGGTGGGTGACCAATAGTCCAGAATTAGTAGAATCCATTGAGGTAGCCCAAATGGCTGATAGTTCATACCAGGCGCTGAAGGAGCCATCAAAAGAAAAAGGGAATGAAATATATGGCAACCTTCTTTGCACGGAACTCGGTAGCAAGCCACATATCCAACAATTTGTTCTATTAACAGCCAGCTGATGTTGATGTAACATAGATATGAAGGTATTGTTTTCATATTCCTTACGTCGTCCTTCCTCATGGGGTGGTAAGGAAACATGGCTGTGTTCTGAAGGCGGTGGCGTAGTTGGTGAGACCTCTGAATCAGAATCATGTATTACCCACCCAATGAAGGACAGAAGTACCAAAACTAGTATTGTTATGGTGAGACAAGCGATACGTGGGCCTAATAGTCTTTTTAAATTACTTATTTTCTTCTTTTTCCTCTTGTCTTCTTGTACAACACCCATTTCTCTTTATTGCTTGTCCCACTAGCAGTTCAGTCTGACCTAAGTGCTGCCCGTGACTGGTGGTTGCTTCACTGTGGGGTGATACCAGCAGTCCTATTGACACACTCTGGTCCGCCCCGACAGACAAAATCACGGTCCTGCAGCTATCGTCAGACTTAGTGCAGGGGACAAGCAATCAGTTCATTGTTCATTTTCTTATTTTCGTGGGCGGAAATCGTATCTTGTGGACTGTGGTATGGTATGGTATGGTCAGGAAACAATTGTTCAGTGTGACCAAAATCTGAGGGAACCTCCTGCAGCACACTGTCGTTCTGTTTTTTATCACTCCGCGTAGTGTTGCTGAAACGGTCCTCAGTCGGCGGGTGGTCACCACTTTTTATTTCATCAGAGGGTACGAGTAGGGGTACTTTCTTATAGTGGGATGCATGTATCCAATTCTTAGCTCCCTCGACTTTAACTGCTGTTCGAGTGGCAAGAAGGACCTGTCGCGGACCTTTCCATCAAGGTTCGAGACTCTTTTTCCGCTGGAAATTCTTTGTGACAACCCAGTCGCCAGGTGGTATCTTGTGACCTGGATCAGTGGATACAGATGGGAGTGCTTCACGCACCTGTTGGTGAATAGAACGCAAAGAATTAGTGAGTTCATTTAAATAGTCCATCAAAACAGGATGTTCTAGTTCTGAGTACTTGTGAGGTCGAGGGACCCCCCAGACATTTGCTGGCCTTCCCATCACTATCTCATGGGGTGACAACCCTGATCTAGAGTGAGGCGTCATCCTGACAGACATTAAAGCCAGGGGCAACGCGTCTGGCCACCGTATACCGCGTTCTGCGCATATCTTTGACATCTTCAATTTAAGTGTGCCCTTATATTTTTCAACTATTCCTGCTGACTGGGGGTGGTTAGCTGCATGAAACTTCTGGCGGAGGCCCAACCCTTCACACACCCTTTTCATCACCTGCCCTACAAAATGGCTTCCATTATCTGACCAGACACACCTTGGAACCCCAAACCGTGGGAAGAACTCCTTTAGAAGTACCTTTGCGGTGGTAAGGGCAGTATTATCTTTAGTAGGGTAGGCTTCTACCCACTTACTAAACATACATACCACAACTAAGACATATTTCAAGTTATTACACCTTTCCATCTCAATATAATCCATTTGTAGTACTTCAAAGGGATACGTTGGTGGGGAAAAATGCCCAGCGGGGACTGAGGCACCCTTCCCTATGTTATGTTGTAAACAAATCATGCAGGATTGAACCAGTTGGTCAGCTACTCTTCTGATATTTTTATTAGACCAAACCGGATCAAGCAAATCACAGATGCTTTTCGCACTAACGTGTGCAGGACCATGGGCCATAGTCACTACTGGCAAAACGAATGCATCGGGTAACATCCATCTTTCCCTCCGTGACAGATCTGTCCAGCACAGCGTATTTTCATCTAACTTGGCCTTCCCTTCTTCCCATTCCTTTTTCTCCTGTTCAGTTGCCTCATCCTGAATCTTCCTGACACTCTCTACCATGTTCCCAAATATTTCATGGGGACGAACCTTCTCTGTACTATCTATCACACACGTGTCCTGTCTTTGCATGCGCTGTATCTTTTGCTGTCTGATCGGCTAGGGCGTTGCCCCGTCCAGTTTCATCTGTCACCTTTTTGTGTGCACTACACTTCATGATAGCCATTGTTTTGGGCAATGCCAGGGCAGAAAGTAAGTTAGTTATAAGGGTCCCATGTTGAATACGTGTCCCATGTGAGGTGAGGAAACCTCGTTCTGCCCACAAGCGACCAAAATTGTGTGCTACGCCAAATGCATACTGACTGTCCGTGTAAACATTCACATTAAGTCCTTTACTTAACTCACAGGCTCGTGTTAGAGCTACTAATTCTGCGGCCTGAGCAGACTTATGTGGTATTCTAGCTGTTTCAACTACAGTGGTAGTTGTTGTAACTGCATAGGCTGCAGAGGTAGTGCCATCGGGTAGCTTGATGCATGAGCCATCTACGTATAATATGCCATCAGGGTCTTTCAGTGGAGTGGCCTGTAAGTCCACTGTCCCTTTTGTTTCATCCTCCGTCCGGAGAATGCAGTCATGTATGTCATCATAAGAATCTTCAGTTTTTTCAGTAATTGGCAATAAAGTGGCAGGATTGAGCGTGTTGCACCTTTTTAATGTTATATGACTAGCTAAAAGTGTCAGTTCATAAGTAGTTAATCGTGCATTAGTAAGATGCTGTGTTTTTGTTTTGTTTAATAGTGCGTCAACAGTGTGTGGGACCAACAGGGTGAGGGGTGAATCCATGACTATCCCGGCCGACTGACGCACTGCGACCGCTGCAGCGGCTACTGCCCGTAGACAGCTCGGGAGTGCACGGGCCACTGGATCCAGTAGGGCCGAAAAATAAGCACAGGGGCGTTGTTTGCCGCCATGCTCTTGGGTTAACACTGATAGTGAACATCCATTTCTCTCGCTCACATATAACTGAAAATCTTTACGATAATCAGGCGTACCCAGTACAGGTGCTGTGCAGAGTGTATTTTTCAATTCATCAAAACCAAACTGAAAATCGTCATTCCATTCAATTGTTTCAGGACAATCTTTGTGGGTGAGATGCAAAAACGGTTTTATCAAAAGAGAATAATTAGGAATCCATTGACGACAGAAGGAGGTAATACCTATAAAGGCCCTAACCTCTCTCTGTGTCCTTGGAACCAGTATGTCTCGTATAGCTTGTATTCTCTCAGCCGTCAACGTACGTCCCTCCTTAGACATGAGGTGTAATAGGTATATAACCTCCTGTCTACAATATTGCAATTTGGAGAGGGAGACCTTATGGTGATAGTGTGCAAGATGTTTCAATAAGGCTACAGTATCTGTTTTACAATTTTGTTCTGAAGTGGATGCTATTAAAAGGTCATCCACATATTGAACTAGCGTCGAGGAGGAAGGAAAAACAAGGGTATCTAATTGACCCTTGAGGGCCTGGCTAAAAATGCTAGGCGATTCAGTATAGCCTTGTGGAGTGCGACAGAACCGAAAACTGCGACCACCCAGTGAAAACCCAAAGATGTGTCTGCTATCTGGATGAATAGGAATGCTAAAGAATGCATTCTTAAGATCGATAACCGAAAACCAAGTAGCGGAAGCAGGTATCATTGTTAATAATGTCGTAATGTCAGGAACAACAGGGAACTGGGGTATTACAATCTTATTGACCGCCTGTAAATCAATAACAAATCGGAGTCTTGGAGACGCAGTGCCATCAGATAATTTTTTATGAACAGGAAGGACAGGACTGTTACAATCATTACCACGCGTCTCTTCAATGACACCCAAATCAATCAACTGGGTCACAATATTTTTGAGTTGTTGTTCAATGTGTTGGGATAATTTGTATTGGGGAAGATGAGGTAATTTGGCGTTGGCTTTCAAGCGTATGACATACGGTGGTATGTCCAGACATCCAACATCGTCCTTATGTGTGGCCCATAAAATGTCTGGCAAATCTCGAAGTTCGGGTGGAAGTGGTTTTGACAAAAATTGTGACGGGGAAATATTTGGACCTAAAGTGACATGAACACCATCCGGAAAGCAATAAATGGTGGCGTACAATTTCTTTAATAGGTCCAAACCCAATAAATTCTCACTACAGACCGAAGTAAGAATGAGAGGGGAGCTAATGGTGTAAGGACCTATAGCAACATGCAGCGGCTGGGAGACGGGGTTAGCCACCGGAACACCAGAAAAACCCATAGAGACTTTAATATTGCCAGACAGAGGGACCCCTTGGACCTCTTCCTGTTTAACAGAACTTTTGGTGGCCCCAGTATCTACCAAAAAATCATGTGAAGTACCGTCTAATTGTACCTCAATGTGAGGGCCATTCTGCCTAACAGGAATAGAAACTGGTCCCACCCCCCTCTGTCGAAGGCTGTCCTAGTCAAAGGAGGACCCCTGACCTTCATACGCATCATAGTCGTCATTAAAATATTAATGCTGGGATGAAGCATCAAAATAATTCGGGTGGGGGGGTACTGTGGGACTGTGAAGGGGCCTGCTGGCGGGGTCTGTCTGCAGGACCAGATCTACCGCGTGGTCTGTTGTCCTGTTGTGGTGGGGGCATGGGGCGGCCTGTGGAGTTGTCCTTATTGGGGCAGTCATTCTTCCAGTGGCCCTCCTGCTTGCAATAGGCACACTGATTGTAGGAGAGGGAAGAACGGGGAGGGCGTTGGGACTGCCTTCTGTCATTGGGAGGTCCTTGTGACCTTGATCTGGACTGCTGTTGACGGGGCTGAGGGTAGGCCTGCTGAAATAACACCTTAGTTTTCAACTCCTTCGTTTTTTTCTCGTTCTTTTCTTGTTCTTCTAACTCCCTGTTCTCATAATATTGAGCCATTGTCAGTATTCCAGTGGCAGTAGAGACTGGCCAGGTACTTTCACACAATTTCAATTTTCCCTTTATGTCTGGCAATAAATTGTCCACAAATTTGTCAACAAAGAGTCTTATTCCCCCCTTCAGTAGTCATGTCTTTGCCGCTGTAATCAGAAAAGACACCCTCAAACCTTGTATAAAAGTCTGAAACACCCTCGTCCTTTTTCTGTTTACAGGCGGCCAATTTAACCCAATTTATCCTGTGTGGTGCAAGTATGGTCTTCATTAAATCCAAAATACGCAGTGGGAGAGCCAATATAAGTGGGCCTGGTTTTGCTCCCCCAACCCTGTCCCTTTCTGTGCTTGCAATTGGTCCCACGTACCCCCTAGTTCAGCATGGCCGTGCCTCCATACTTTTGACCATACTTCCTGCGGGAATACTGCTGCCATTAACATGTCAATATCGGACAACGTCATAGTACAGGATTCAAGAATTTGTTGCAGTTCTTTATAATATCCTGCAGGATTCTTACGGGGGTCAGGTAAGGCGGCTTTTAGGGTATATTTTTCAGATCTTTTCCATGGGGTGTGTACCCACATTTGTTGAAAATGCCCTGCGGTAATAACTTGGCCAGCGTTATCCATCACCGGCTCTCGCCAAACCGGCGGAACCTCTCTCATGGGAAACATGGATGCCCTTTTAGAAGGGCTACATGTCCACAGGCGGTCCCTATATACGAGAAGAGTAACAACATAATCATGTAGACCAGAACCAAACGGCAGTCCAGTAGAGGTGCGTTTTCGGAGGTCCACCAGTCCCGCGGGAGCTGAGGAACCATCATCCTCATATTCTTGTATTATAATGTTGCACATAAGGGTAGCTGCATGTAACTGAACTAAACTATCCCATTGTTTCATAGTGTGGACAATGTCCCTGACCCCATAGTCATTCCAATTAATCATCCACCTAGGTGTCATTTCTTCAATGACATCTTCCTCCTGTGAGTTAGAGAACAAGTGTCCGCGGAGGGTGTGCTTTCGCGGGGTCATGGGACGGGGGGTATGTGTGGTGTCTAAACAGGAGTTAGGGGTGGGCCAAACTGGGGCCAGTCGAGGGGTGGGTACAGTCGGGTGGGGTGTATCCTCTATAGGTCTGGTGACAGGAGGGGTGGTGAGGGGTGGCGGAGCACTCACCTGAGATTCAACCGGGGGTGGCACAATAGGGTCACCTGGTGCAGGTTGAGGATGTAGTGTAGGATATATTGGTGGAGTATATAACGGGGGTTTATCTAATATATTGTTTAAAAGGGGGTCTTCCTCTTGTGGCTTATCCACTACTGTCCTGGAAGGGTAACACTTATCAGTTTGTAAGTGAAGCCTTCGGTCATGTTCTATAATTTTCTGTTGATGTTCAGCTACGTCAGAGTCATAAATCTTTTCAGTCACCGTCCTGGTCTTATGTCTCTGTAATTCTTTCTCTGCCTTCCTACGTCATTGGTCTGCTTCTCTCTGCCAAGTCCGTAGTGAATCAAACATCCCTGGTCTACTTTTTGTCACAAACAAACGTTCCTGTAAATAGTCTAAATTATCTTTTTCAAACGTCCCGTGAATAGGCCACTGCAAATCAGAACTACCTTTGGTTCTTTTTCTCCATATATCAGACCAGATAATTGGACCTCTGCCATATTTAACATATATATCATGATTCGGAGTCCCGGCCGGAGGAGCGGGGCATGTTTCCTCCAGGCGGGAGTCCGTACTGCAAAGACAACAACACAATTTCCTAAAACAACTGAACGCTGGCATTCTTCCAGTATTTAAAAAAAAAAAAAAAAAAAAAAAAATCTTAAACCAGTGGTTTGAATACACCAAATGAGTGGCAAATATGCCCTTTGCTTCCTATATACTTAAATGACAACTGAGGTCAGTCTTACCACTGACGTTGATCTTTGCAAAGAGCGATAGAAACCGTACAATACTCAGAGACCTATTTTTAGACAGGAATCTTTCAATTCCCGTCCTTACCTGACACTTCTGTTATAGTCCGACAGTTGGGGACTCTAGTAGTTCACGGAAAACAGAGACCGAAATTCAGACAGCGCCAGGAGAAGTCGAGCCAGCTGGAAGACACACAGTGGAGATCCGCAGGTCCACGACAGAGAACGAAGCTCAGAATCTGGTGTGGGGCGCCTCCCTTGGAAGTCCAATCATGAGTCCTCCGTCACCTGGTCGGTCCCCTGGATGCCTGACTCGGGTCCCTGTTTGGGCGCCAACTGAGGAACCAGGAAAGATTAGACCCCCACCCGGGGTCCCCTTCCCAGCGGTGGAGGGACACCCTTGTCCTCAGGGTCCGTTTAGCAGAGAGTACACAAATCAGACGGAGTCACCAACTGGAGGAATAAAGAGAAGTTTATTATATGTGTTATAGCTCGAGCTAATACAGAGTCCCAGGACAGTCAAGTGACTATCCTACGGAGGCTGCCCCTTCACTCTGGGGCACCCAACCTTATATACACACAGAACTGCTTAGTCAGAGGACAACTCCACCCCTAGTCTATTCAAGGTTCTCTGCGGCCTTCAGAATATTTCAGGGATACACGTGTGGTGGGAAAAGGTACAGATGCAGCTGGCAGGAAGTGGCAACGACCTGTACGAACCTGTTCTGACAGTTACTGATTAAGCACAAAAATTCTCGGAACTACGGTTAGAACAAGTAAATTACAGCGGTAAGAAGATTGTAGCCCAAGGCTGCAAACACAAGGTCAATCATCAAAGTTCAGGATGTTTGTCGAGCACATGGCAACATAATAAAGATAAACAGATGCCTAGCAGCTATGGTGTATGATTAAGTTTATGTACATTTTCTCAATGCTCTCTTTGATATCTGGAGAGCGACTTTGTATATTCCAATGATCAAATTATCTTCTGTCCTTGCCTCTCTACCCAGGGTAATTTCTCTTCCATTAGTTAGCGCAGGAACAACCTCTGCTTTCATCACCTGGAGAAGTGGGTCCAGATTTGGACCTTGTAATTGTGTTGCAGCTGCTGAAAAAGCGACCTTTAAACTGGAACCTTTGTTCATAGAGCGCATGTGGGGTGCAAATGATCCTTTGCTATTCAAAATAATGCCTAGATATTTATGGTCATTGCTGTGGCAGAGCCATGAGCCATTGAGCTGCCATCTGCTATAGCAAGATGTTTTTGAGCTGAATATAACAGTCATAGTTTTTGCTTGGTTGAATTCCAACCAGTTCCTAGCAGTGAAGGCGCATAGGGTGAAGAGCTGCTGCTGCAGGCCAATCTATGTCTGACTGAAGAGCACAAGGTCATTGGCGTAGATCAGATGGATCATAAAATGATCACCCAGATTGGGCAGGTGACAATTTGCTTCATCCAGGAGCTTTGACAAATCGGGTACGTAGAGATTGAAGAGCAAGAGAGCAAGACCGCAGCCTTGCTTCAAACCTGATTTTGTGAGGATCTTTCTTGAAATGCATGAACCATCTCCCAGTTTGACCTGCACCAAGGTGTTAGCATATAGCTGTTCAATTGCTTTTAACAAGGCACATGGCAACACCCAGCAATTTGCGTCAAAGAGGCCCTGTTGGTATGCTGTTGATAACGCATCCCTTTATGCCTAATTTATACACTTTGGGACTAGTTTTAGGCCAATAAATCTTTCGACCCTGATTGAAGACACCTTAGGACGAGATAGCTAATCAACATGTCAATCAATATGTCAATAACGTCATCAATATTTATTACAACAAGACAATTCACTTTAGTCAAATACATTTAATAAGACTCAGGATACCACCAGGACCTTTCAGTCATGAATAACCACACCAGTTTAGTACGTTTTGTGATATTTATTCCCTATTGATTACAATTCTACTAGCAAGTTTATTAATCTCAAAACCAAGAAGCACATTAGCATAGTCAGGATATGGCAACTCTGATAAGACGTCATCAAAGCAAGAATCACGAATATTAGAACATAACAAGACGTCAACATAGATCAACCTCAGCAAAGTAATGTTAGCGCATTGTTCAACAAAGTATAGATTCAGTCATTTGTCTATTTGCGTCTGATCAATGAACCACTTAACTAACCTCGAATTAGCATTGGCATGTTAGACTTCAAGGAAAAGAATTTAGTAACATCAATTTGGAAAAACCTCTAACTATGGTCTCTGTCAAAAGTAGCAGTTGGTACCTAGAAAGGAAAATCAAACAGACAATCACAATATCATTGTCATATAGTTACCCTCCGTATTGGGTCAGCACACAGATTCTGTCTTCGTCCTCAGGACATCAGTTGATTCGCCATCAGTCAGGAACTCAGCTTGGGCAGGAAGGGCAAAAAGGGTACTTCCCGCATAAGGAGGTAAAGTATAAACGGGCAATATAAGGGCAAGGTTGGTTTTAAGAACCGAACAGCAAAGTCTCTATGCAGAATGACAAAGTGTCTGGGTCATAGCAATTCGCATCAGCATCTCCCTAACTCTCTCTCTAACTCATTTCCGTGTGTCAAGGGGTTTTATCCCTTTTTCGCTGTCCAGTCCCCTAAAATCTAATTGGCTAAGGGATTGCACCCCACTATCTCCATCCAATAGAGTTTCAATTATCTCATCAAATTTGTCATCCCATAACAGTTCTCACGTAGTTTATTGGTCCTTATGATTGACGTCTCAGGGGTTAGAATGTCCGGTATGATTTCATCCTCTACTGGTCCTTTGCACATCTTTAGTCAGTGGCTCCATTGTCTGTACCGGTTCAGGCGACCTTGTACCTGCAAGTAGTCTACACTGTTGCATTCAGCTAAAATGTTTCTTCAAGCAAGTCGAATTTCATGAGAACGGATCTACTACAGTTACATTCAGCTTCTAGCTTTGGAAAAACAAGAGTTCATGTCCTTCAGCAAGTCACCACACTGCACGTTAGAAAAACACATTTAATATGAGAGTCAGGCAGCTAGGCCTCGACTCATGCTAACTAATGCCTAATGATTTATTAGCAAAACTTTAGCATATAGCCTTTAATAATTAGTGTAAAACTATATCTTAATATATCATTTCATCCTTATTAGTCATTTTCATTAGTCCCCGTATATATTGATGGCCACTCCCCGTGGGCACATTTCAAACATGCGTTATTGCAAAATACATTAGTATATTTTCTATGCAGCATTATTATACATTAGTTCAATAACATTTCATGTTAATATTGATTATATAAGCTACGCTCTCTCAGTCCCTCCTCTGATGACACTTGTCATCACACAAAACCTTTCCCTTCACAACCTCTCATTTTTAAAATGCGCATCTCAATCTCTTCCTTTCTATGGGATCTTTCCCAAATTTCTTTGAACATTTCTTCTTTTTCCTTTTCTTCTTTTCTTTTATTACTTTTTGCCAAATCTCTTTTAATTCTTTTATTAATTTTACATGATAACCACAGTCCCAATAGGCAAATTAGAACAATCAGTATACCCCCTATTATTTTTGCAAATACCCCATTCCAAATGCTACTAAACCAGTTCCCTACTTTGGTAATTCTTTTCCCAACCTTTTCCCACACTCCAGGTTCTTTCAGTTCCTTTAAATCTGTACTGTCTCTTGTTAAGTTAGTAAGGATACCTCTAATCTTTTTGCTGTTATCTGGTATGAATGCACAACAATGGCGCTCATTAAGCATCTTACAGACTCCGCTACTCTTTGCTAAAAGAATGTCTAAAGCAAGCCGGTTTTGAAGAGTCATAGCCCTCTCCGCAGCAAGTTCAGTATCCATCAGGAGTATAGCCCCTGTGAAGTTTGTCAGCATGTTATCCACAATAGTAGGCAACTTTCAAATCTTTATGGAGTTTATTATAACCACTACTGAAGGGATTATGGCTCCAAATATGTCACCTATGACAGCAGCCGATGTCTCTCTCTTTTGTCTAACATGATGTAATTCAGACATTTTAGGAATTTGCTTTAAGTCATCAATCTGGTAGATCTTTGGGAAATCTATTCCCAAATAACATGTCCCATACCATCCTTTAGGAAGACGGTAATAAGCATTAAGTCCAAATATATTATAGATCCCAGGGATCACTGGATCCTGTCCATTTAACATGAATGTCCACTTACTCTGAAACAAAAACACATGTCTGCACTCACTCGTTCCCACAAACAAAGTATCAAGCTCAGATTTTGGCCTATATACAGTGTCTACCTACATGTAGTGCGTCTATAGCTAATTTGCCTTTTGTCTTTATTGCGGTGTAAGCATAATCATTTGCAAAGGTACGTTTTTCTAAAACCTTTTCTAACCTTTCTTTCAGTGCCTTGCGTCTATCATCAGTGTGATCTAAGAAGCTTTTCTCTACAGGTGTTAGTAAGCAGGTTAGATTATTGCGGTGCGCATAAGCTGTTCCAAATGTCAGTGTCGGCTCAAAGAAACCCCTAACTAATTTTATACTGTGCTCTTTAGCTAACTTATTTAGAAACTCAATCATGGGCACAAAAGAAAACACTACATCTAAGTTAGAGTAGAAGTATTGCACATGTTCTTGATTATAGAATCTTGTTAATAGCAAGCTGCAACTTACCCCGTAGGTTAATGGCAGACTATGATAAGTAACCCCTTCTTGTACTGATGAAGGAATCTTTGTGCACACATAACAATTTCTTGCATCCATTGTGTCAACATACTCATTCAGCAAGCAATAGAAGACATTAGTAGATAGTTCCCCCTTTGAATTAGTTCCCTCATGCAAGTATTTAGTATCCCGCTCAAACTTTTCCCACGGTGTTAGTGTAGTAGTTTCAGGAGTTGAAGCATTGTTAGTCACTTTCTTATCCACCAATGGCATTCCCACAATCACACTTATGATTATTATTGCACACATAATTCCCATACCAACAGCCAAACATGCACGAGTCCTACCCTTACTGCTATTATCCCTAGTGTAACTCATGATCTGTATAGAATCAGAAGGTAGATTAATACAAAGCAAACAATCAACTTGAGGACGATATAAAAACTCTTTTTTTTTTTCTCAATGCAAAGTCTCTCTTTTCAGCAAGTATTTACAGCATTTCACTCACTCCAGGGCCCTTTTGTCAAATCAGGTTTAGTAGTTTGTCATAATCGTTTTTTTTCAGAGTCTATTCAGGTTTTCAGTGTCACATCCGGTAATTTATCAGTCTCGTTTCTCAGCTTTTCAGCTTTATTCAATTTCAAATTTTAACACAGTCTCTTTCTAATGTTGAATTCAGGTGCCGTAGTATTGACCTGGAACCTCTCTATCAAAACAAAACGCCAAGAATTCTTGTTGCCATTCAGCTGATGTTGCATATGCCCATTCAGGACCTGCGTACCTTCTGTTTGTGACTCTTATTCTTTTCAGTCTGCGGTCACCCTGCAGCTTTCCTTCACTGAGATCTTCTTTCCTGGTTGTATCATCTTCTTCCTCTATTGTATCACTAGGGATCACGCTTCCCCTGCAGCTTGTGTCTCCAGCCAGTTATCTCCTTTAAGTGTTTTCCTTCTCCTTGGCCTTTCAGGACGTTGAACAGCACCCTCCTCTTGTGCTATGGTGTTTTCTCCTGATAGACCAGCAATCGGCTCAGGGGGAGTCAGAACACCTCGACCTCCCTTTGCCTCGCTTCCTTCGTCTTCAGGGTCTGTTATGGGCTCAACTTCAAACCTGTATCCGTCTATTTCTGGGCGAACCTCTCCTTGTCTCGGTTCCCCTGCTGCCTCGGCTGAGATAGGCTCTCTGTCACCTCTCTGAAACTCGTTTACTGTTTGAGGGATTAGGCCGTCCTCAGCAGGATCCCCTTCAGTCTCAGTTCTCCTTTGATTTCTCTCCCTCCCTGAGACTTCCTTCTCTGCAGCTGTTGTTTTGGACACTTCAAGTTCATCATCAGTTGGACACGTCACCTTCTTTGTGTGACTGGCATGTATCCAATTCGGAAGACCTGCACATTTCACAGCTGTGGTAGTTGTCAGTATTACTTGATATGGCCCCTTCCAACGTGGCTCCAGACACGACTTCCTCACATGTTTCTTGACAACCACCCAGTCACCGGCCTTCAGGGTGTGAGCTGGATCACTTATTGGTGGCAGTGTGGTGGCCCCCACCTGGTGAGAGAAAGAGCGGACCACGTCAGCCAGACCCTTGCAGTAGTCCAACACCATATCATCCGTGATATTTACAAGAGCATTTGCAGGCACTGCGTGCAATCTCATAGCTCGACCTATTAGAATTTCGTGAGGAGACAGTCCTGTTTTCTTGTCGGGTGTGTTTCTTATTGACATCAGCACTAAGGGGAATGCATCTGGCCATTTCAAATTGGTAGCTGCGCACATCTTTGCCATTCTCAACTTCAAGGTACCATTCATCTGTTCCACTAGTCCTGATGCTTCAGGGAGATAGCTACAATGCAACTTCTGTTCAATGTTCAATGTGGCACACAAGAGCTTAATCCCCTCATTGTCGAAGTGTCTGCCCCTATCTGATTCTAAAGAGATCGGAAACCCAAAACGTGTTATTAGTTCCCTAAGCAGCAGTTTCGCTACTGTGAGGCTGTCATTCCTACGTGTAGGGTAAGCTTCAGTCCAGTGACTGAAAATGACACAATAACCAACACATACCTCAAGCCTCCACACACAGGCATCTTAATAAAATCCATCTGCATCCTGCTAAACGGACCTCCAGCTCTCCCTATGTGGCTCAAAGTCACCACGGTCCCTTTCCCCGCATTCATCTGCTGACAGATGATGCACCTGTGACAGATAACCTCTGCAGCTTGTCTGAATTTTGGATTGAACCAATCGATTTTGAACAACCTGATCATTGCGTCTCTCCCAACATGTGCTTGACCATGGTAAAATCTTGCAAACTGTGACAAAAGACTATTTGGCAAAACCATTTTCCCCTCCTCTGAAACCCACAAGTCATCAGATCTCTGTACACATTGCATTCTCTGCCAGGAGCGTTTTTCCTCCTTGCTGTCACATTCCTGCTAGGATTTTAACTTGTCTAAAGTGTCAACTATTCTCAATGCATATTCTGCGCATGTTTCATTTTCCGTTTCAGGTAACAATTCCCACTGATCTCGAAACGATATACAGTTCAATGCACAAAACCTTGCGACTTTATCTGCATATCCATTTCCCATTGACACAAAGGGGGTCATTCCAACCCTGGCGGTCGGTGTGAAAGCGGCGGCCAACCCGCCAACAGGCAGGCGGTAAAAAAAATGGAATTCTGACCCTGGCGGAAACCGCCAACAGAGACCGCCACTTTAACACTCCGACCGCCACGGGGGGACAAACAAACAGCGCGGCGGTCACCGCCAACAGACAGGCGGGAGACAATGTACCGCCCACCCTATCACAACCCACCAATCCGCCACCTTTTCCGGGGCGGTAGCCCGCCGATAAAAACACGGCGGAAACAGCCATTACGAACGGAAAACGCTCACCTCTACACACTCCACGAGGAATCTGGCCAGCATGGAACCCGAACTACACATCCTACCAGCTATTGTCTTCCTGCTCCTCTACCAGGAGCACGAACGCCGGCGCAGAAGACAACGGTGAGTACTGCACCTACGACACAGGGGAGGGTGGAGGCAAAAAATTACGGGGACACACACACGCGACACACCCACCCTCACCCTCACCCACAACTACATACACATCAATGCAGAGCAACAACTCAGAGTGACACCCCCAAACCCCCCGGAAGAAAGCAAAGACAAAATAAAATGACCATGAAATTTGAAGTATATTGTACGGCTAAGTAAAAAAATATATCAAACATCTATAACTACATATACATATGTAAATTGTCCTGTCCAAATTGGGTATCAGCCATTGTTCGTGGGCCAATGGGCCTAAACACATGGGCAAAGCCCACACAGGATACCCGACTCCAATGGAGAGAACACTGCAAGGGCATCAGATAGCAAAACTACAGGCACCTCAGGGGGAAGGGGAGGGGGGGCACCTCAGCCAGATGAGTCCACGACGCCAGATCCACGAGGGGCCTCCATGGCCACTGTTCAATCCTGGGGAGTGCAAAGCCACAGTCTCACAAGTCTCTACAGTGGGTGGATTGCCCACTGTGCCATCCTGGGGAGTGCAAAGCCACAGTCTCACAAGTCTCTACAGTGGGTGGATTGCCCTCTGTGCCATCCTGGGGAGTGCAAAGCCACAGTCTCACAAGTCTCTACAGTGGGTGGATTGCCCACTGTGCCATCCTGGGGAGTGCAAAGCCACAGTCTCACAAGTGGATTACAGACTCCACTGGTTCTGGAGGAGGCATGGTGCCCAGAGTGCTTCGTGCAGCCCTGCCCGACATAGATGCGGGCCTGCCCCTTCTGCCAATGGGCCAGCGGTGCTTGAGACGGCGGTGCTCAGCGGAGCGGTGCTTGAGTTGAAGGGCCCAGCGGAGCGGTGCAGAGACGGCGGTGCCCAGCGGGGCGGTGCTTGAGTTGAAGGGCCCAGCGGAGCGGTTCAGAGACGGCGGTGCCCAGCGAAGCGGTGCTTGAGTTGAAGGGCCCAGCGGAACGGTGCCCAGCGGAGCGGTGCTTGAGATGAAGGGCCCAGCGGGGCGGTGCTTGAGTTGAAGGGCCCAGCGGAGCGGTGCAGAGACGGCGGTGCCCAGCGGACCGGTGCTTGAGTTGAAGGGCCCAGCGGAGCGGTGCAGAGACGGCGGTGCCCAGTGGAGCGGTGCTTGAGATGAAGGGCCCAGCGGAGCGGTGCAGAGACGGCGGTGCCCAGCAGAGCGGTGCTTGAGTTGAAGGGCCCAGCGCAGCGGTGCAGAGACGGCGGTGCCCAGCGGAGCGGTGCTTGAGTTGAAGGGCCCAGCGGAGCGATGCAGAGACGGCGGTGCCCAGCGGAGCGGTGCTTGAGATGAAGGGCCCAGCGGAGCGGTGCAGAGACGGCGGTGCCCAGCGGAGCGGTGCTTGAGTTGAAGGGCCCAGCGGAGCGGTGCAGAGACGGCGGTGCCCAGAGGAGCGGTGCTTGAGATGAAGGGCCCAGCGGAGCGGTGCAGAGACGGCGATGCCCAGCGGAGCGGTGCTTGAGTTGAAGGGCCCAGCGGAGCGGTGCAGAGACGGCGGTGCCCAGAGGAGCGGTGCTTGAGATGAAGGGCCCAGCGGAGCGGTGCAGAGACGGCGGTGCCCAGCGGAGTGGTGCTTGAGTTGAAGGGCCCAGCGGAGCGGTGCAGAGACGGCGGTGCCCAGCGGAGCGGTGCTTGAGTTGAAGGGCCCAGAGGAGCGGTGCAGAGGCAGCGGTGCCCAGCGGAGCGGTGCTTGAGATGAAGGGCCCTATTCAGCGGTTCTTAAGACGGCAGTGCCCTGTTCAGCCGTTCTTGACTTGAAGGGCCCTGTTCAGCGGTGCTTGACTTGAAGGGCCCTGTTCAGCGGTTCTTGAGACGGCGGTGCCCTGTTCAGCGGTTCTTGACTTGAAGGGCCCTGTTCAGCGGTGCTTGACTTGAAGGGCCCTGTTCAGCGGTTCTTGAGACGGCGGTGCCCTGTTCAGCGGTTCTTGACTTGAAGGGCCCTGTTCAGCGGTGCTTGACTTGAAGGGCCCTGTTCAGCGGTTCTTGACTTGAAGGGCCCTGTTCAGCGGTTCTTGACTTGAAGGGCCCTGTTCAGCGGTGCTTGACTTGAAGGGCCCTGTTCAGCGGTTTTGAGGCGGCGGTGCCCTGTTCAGCGGTTCTTGACTTGAAGGGCCCTGTTCAGCGGTGCTTGACTTGAAGGGCCCTGTTCAGCGGTGCTTGACTTGAAGGGCCCTGTTCAGCGGTTCTTGAGACGGCGGTGCCCTGTTCAGCGGTGCTTGACTTGAAGCGCCCTGTTCAGCGGTGCTTGACTTGAAGGGCCCTTTTCAGCGGTTCTTGACTTGAAGGGCCCTGTTCAGCGGTTCTTGACTTGAAGGGCCCTGTTCAGCGGTTCTTGACTTGAAGGGCCCTGTTCAGCAGTGCTTGACATGTGTGTCCAGGTCACCAGATCCGGCCATTACATGGATTTCACTCGCCACCTGACATGTGGCTGCCGGGCCCTTTGTGCACATCTGCCTTCTCGCTTGCGGGGCCCTCCTGTGCTGCCGTCCCGGGCCCGTGGGTGTCCTCCTGCATACCTGGAATGGGGCTGGTGGGGCCCTCCTGGGCAGCTCGCCTGCTGCCGGACTTGTCGGGCGTGCTGCCCTTGCCACCCTTCCCTGCTCGTCTGTGGCCCGTTCCTCCCTTTGGCGGTGTGCCAGGTGGCACCCCACTCCCTGACGGTGCCAAGGTAGTGCTTTTGGAGCCTGCTGTCTTTGGCCTGTCGCGCCGGGCACTGGCTTTCTTGGCTTTTTTTTCAGGGGGTGGGCTGGCCGTCTCTTTTCTCCTAGCCGAAGTAGCTGCCCTTGAAGGTGGTGGACTCCAAAATCCTTGGACTATTGTCTTTGTAGGTCCAGGTTTTGTGGTGGCTGAGGTGCTGATTGGAGTCTTTTGAGATGGAGGGGGTGGGTCAGTTGTTGGAAAGAGGTCAAGGTTGGAAAGGAAAATCAATTTAGAAAGACAGGGACGGGTAGTTGTAGTGGGTATGGGAGTGGAGGAAGAGGATGTGGTTGTAGGAGAGTGAAGTCTGGTGTCTTTGGGTGCAGGTGCTTGTGCTGGAGGCTGTCGTGAGGTGGATGGCTGTTGGGTGGGTGGCTGCCTGCGTTTGTGTGGTTTGGAAGAGGGGGTGACAGACACACTGGGAGAGGACACAGGGGACGTGTAAATGGTAGTGGGGTGGTGACTGCACATGTGCGGAGTGTTCTGGTGGGTGTGCTGGTGATGGACGTAGTGGCTGAAGATGTTGTGCA
The DNA here is from genome assembly GCF_031143425.1 of Pleurodeles waltl. Taxonomy (NCBI): domain Eukaryota; kingdom Metazoa; phylum Chordata; class Amphibia; order Caudata; family Salamandridae; genus Pleurodeles; species Pleurodeles waltl. The sequence goes on from NC_090442.1 coordinate 527,281,660, forward strand.
TGCAAGTGTGAGTGGAGATGTCACAGGGAGGGAGGAGGGAGACGAGGAGGAGGGGGACACAGAGGAGGCAGTGGCTGTTGGCATGTCTGCATGTGGATGTTGCTTGGGTGAATGCTTGTGTGATGTGTGATGCTTATGTCTGGATGTTGCTTCCCTTGGGTGTTGAGGTGTGTGCAGGCTGGTCTGTAGGTGTGTCTGGGATAGGCAGAGGTACAGGGGAGTGGGACTGGGTTGAGGAAGTTGGAGGAGGGAGGCAGGAGACAGGGACAATGGCTGCCGTCAGTGATGAGGCCAGAGCGTTGAACGATCGCTGATGGGCAGCCTGACCCGAATGAATGCCCTCCAGGTATGCATTACTCCGGTGCACCTCCCTTTCTACACCCTGGATGGCATTCAAAAGGGTAGACTGCCCAACAATGAGCATCCTCAGGAGGTCAATGACCTCCTCACTGAGGGCAGCAGGGGTAACTGGGGCAGGGCCTGAGGTGCCTGGGGCGAAGGAGATGCCCACCTTCCTGGGTGAGCGGGCATGGGGCGAACACTGAGGGGCTGCTGGGAGGGCGGAGCTGGTGCGCTGGGTGCTCCCTTCCGAGGACGTGTCTGTGTCGCTGGTGTCACCACGTGTCCCTGCTGTGGAGCTCCCCTCGCCCTCCGTCTCACTGGTGAAATCCGAGTCAGTTGCATGGCCCTCGTGCTCCGATGTCACTTCTCCTCCGCCTGATGATGCTAATGCACACATGAACAGGAAGACCACCAAAAAACGGGGGGGTGGAGAAACAAAGACATGTTGAGTGCATGCATTGGCGACACCGTTGGCGGAGAGGACAGACACAGAAGCCCCCTGCACTACGCCGCGCACTTGGGGTACACTACTCAATCCGTGGGACATGGCCTACAAGCCTATGGACGACAACTCCACACTTAGGTGACACAGGGCCATGAATAGCTGTACTAGGCAACCTACAGAGGTGGGGGGCGGGGGCACAGGGCCATGCCTAACGGAGGGGTCTAGCCTACAGAAATCGCCCTGGCCTAGGGATACCCACAGCCCTCCTCCCCCACCCAGACACCTCCAATGTGCGCAAAATCAGCAGAATGTGCTTGTACTCACCCTCTTGTGTCTGCTGTGATGTCCTCACGCGCCCATCCAAATCGGGGTAGGCCACCGCCAGGATCCGGGACATCAGGGGGGTCAAGGTACGACTGGCACCCCTCCTACGTTGGGAGGCCATCCCCAGCAGAGCCTCCGCGGTCTTCCTGCTCCCGCGGCGGATGTCCTCCCACCTCTTCCGGCAGTGGGTGCCCCGTCTGTTGTGGACCCCCAGGGTCCGGACGTCCTTGGCGATGGCACGCCAAATGTCGATTTTCTGATGGGCGCTGACCTATGTGACATGTACAGTGGGAGAAAATAAAAAATCATCACCTTCTGCATGCTCGATGTGAGTGGCCCCCCATCCCCACCCTTGCCATGTGGCACATGCTCTCATCTGTCGTTTGATGCATGCCTCATTCGCTCCCCTCCCCACCATCTTTCATTCACCCCACTCAACCCAGGCATTGGCCACAAAGCATGGTCCCAGTGTACTTACCTGTTGGTCTGGAGGACCGTAGAGTAGCGCATACTGGGGGAGGACCCCATCCACGAGTTTCTCCAATTCTTCAGAAGTGAAGGCAGGGGCCCTTTCCCCAGTCACAGCAGCCATTGTCTCTTCCACACCGAGGTCACAGCAGCACTTGCAGTATAGGTCCTCTCCTGTGGATGATCAGGTATCGAGTGATTAAGCAAATAGAAAATGGCGGTCACGCCCGCGGCGGTGCGTACCGCGACCGCCGGCGCACATCGTCATTGGCTCCTGAGACCCATAGGGTTCAATGTTAACCAATGCGGCTTTGCGCCACGGTCTTCGACCGCCTACCGCCACGGTGTGCCACGCCAGCGCATTGACCTCACATCCCACTGTCGCTCTTCACAGGTCAGGCAGCCGCCATTTCAAGGGCCCCCATATCTTAATTTCTACTGCGTCACACATGCCTAGGCCTTGCATCAACACTCATACAAGCCATTCAATGCATTGAGAATCGTGTACTGTGCAAGCTGTGGGAACGTACCCGTGGGTTGATTGACTCTGTGCTCCATGTTGTCCTTCCTAGGCACCGTCCGCTGGGACTTGCGAGGGGATGGAGGAATCTTCCCGTGTACAGACCGCTGGTGGACCTGTCGACAATGGAAGAAAGACATGTCATACTGACATACAGGCTTGACAGAGCCACTATACAGGAACTGTGTGCCCAGCTGGAGCCAGACCTGATGTCACCCATCCGCCAACCCACTGGGATCCCCCCTCTAGTGCAGGTTCTGTCAGTACTCCATTTTTTGGCAAGTGGGTCATTTCAAACAACAGTGGCCATTTCATCAGGGATGTCTCAGCCTATGTTTTCCAAGGTGTTGTCCAGAGTGTTGTCTGCCCTGCTGAAATAGATGCGGAGCTACATTGTTTTCCCTGAGGTGGGCGATTTGGCTACAGTGAAGGGTGATTTCTATGCGCTTGGACATATTCCCAACATCATTGGTGCAATTGATAGGACACATGTTGCTTTTGGTCCCCCCCAGCACGAGTGAACAGGTGTACAGGAACAGAAAAAGTTATCATTCCATGAATGTCCAGGTGGTCTGTTTGGCTGACCAGTACATCTCCCATGTAAATGCCAAGTTCCCTGGGTCAGTGCATGACGCGTACATCATGCGAAATAGCAGCATCCCTTACGTGATGGAACTACTTCAGAGACACCGTGTGTGGCTAATTGGTGACTCTGGTTACCCCAACCCCCAACCTGTCGTGGCTACTGACCCCAGTGAGGAATCCCAGGACAAGGGCAGAGGAACGGTACAATGAGGCCCATGGGCGTACTAGGAGGGTGATCGAGCGGACCTTCGGCCTCCTGAAAGCCAGGTTTAGGTGCCTCCATATGACAGGTGGATCCCTAATGTACTCACCAAAGAAGGTGTGCCATATCATCGTGGCCTGCTGTATGCTTCACAACCTGGCTTTGCGACGCCAGGTGCCTTTCCTGCAGGAGGATGGTCCAGATGGTGGTGTTGTGGCAGCTGTGGAGCCTGCGGAGAGTGAAGAGGAGGAAGAGGACGACACAGACAACAGGGACACAGTAATACAGCAGTATTTTCAATGACATACAGGTAAGAATCAACACCGGCATTTTACATTTACTTAAAGTCTCCTGCCTCTCTACTGTCTGAGTTTCCCCCAGTGTATGTTAACTGAGTTGTGACTTTCCCTTCCAATTTCAGAGATGTGGGCCCCACTCCGTGACCTCTGCTTTGTTTCCCCATGGACTACAGCTGTGTGACAGTGGTATGTTGTCATCACAATGTAACTGGACATTTTGGCACGGTTCTGTGTAATACATTTGTTCAAAAATACAGGCAGACTCCAGATTATTTTTGTGCAATAAGTGTGTTTATTAAAGTACTCAATTTTGGGTAATGGTTGCAATTCGGTGATGGGTGATGGTGGAGGAATGTCCATGGCAGAGTCCAGATTTTCAGTCTCACAGGTGCATTGTCCATATGCCTGTGGAAGGTGGAGCAGGGGCAGTTTAAGGTTGGACAGGGTGACAATGTGGGACAGCGGGATGACAATCAGGGGGTATCCTTTCCTGGTGGGGGTCTTGGCATCCTACTCTGTCTTCTTCCTAGATCTCAGGCCCCGCTTGCGGGGTGGTTCTCCTTCTGCAGGGGGTGGGGTTCTGGTGGCCTGTTGTTCTTGTGTCGGGGCCTCCTGTCCACTAGCGCCTGCAGAGGTGGTAGCCTGTTCTTGGTCCATGCTAGTGACAGGGGCCCTTTGTGGTGCCACATGGTCCCGCAATGTGCTGACAATCTGATTGAGAGCCACAACGATGGTGCCCATTGCGGAACTGATGTTTCTGAGTTCTTCCCTGAACCCCATAAACTGTTCCTCCTGCAGTACCTGGATCTCCTGGAACCTGGCCAGGACCGTCGCCATCGTTTCCTGGGAGTGGTGGTATGCTCCCATGATGGAGGATAGGGCCTCGTGGAGAGTGGGTTCCCTGGGCCTTTCCCCCCCCTGTCGCACAGTACCCCTCCCAGTTCCCCTGTTTCCCTGGGCCTCTGTCCCCTGGACCGTGTGCCCACTACCACTGCTCCAGGTCCCTGTTGTTGTTGGTGTGGTGGGTTAACCCGGGTGCCCTGTAGTGGTGGACACACCGCTGCTTGACGTGTCCTGGAGACAGAGGCATGGGCCCGCTGGGTGGGTGCTGTGCTGGTGTTCCCAGAGGGGGGTAGGTCTGCTGTGGCCTGTGGCTGTCTGAGGGGAACCGACTGTCCCGAGGTCCCCGATGGGCCGGGCTGGTCATCTGGGTCCAGGGAGACAGAGCTGCTGTCATCACTGTGGGCCTCTTCTAGGGGTGGAATGGACATTTCTGGACCCTCCTGGGCGGTGTCATGGCGTTCGGGTCCTTCAGGGGTATAAGAGTATGGTTATTGCTTCTGTGTGTGCCATAGCGTGCAATGGGTGGGTGCCCGTGTACCCCACTGCTGGCATTCCCTTGTGGGGGCTGTTGTGACGGTGGTTTGGGGGGGGATGGGTATGTGCAGTGGGCATGCTTAGGTGATGGGTGTCCATGGTTTGTGGTCGCATGCAGGGCTTGGTGTTGGGATGGGTGGGTTGTGATGGTGAGACATTAGCAAGGAGGATGTGTGATGGGGGTGGGGAGGGGATATGATTTGGCATGCCGGTGGGTGGGGGGGGATGAAGTAGTTGAGATTAGACTTACCAGAGTCCATTCCTCCGCCTACTCCTGCGAGGCCCTCAGGATGCAGGATCGCCAAGACCTGTTCCTCCCATGTTGTAAATTCTGGGGGTTGAGGTGGGTGTCCGCCGCCAGTCTTCTGCACCGCGATGTTGTGTCTGGATACCATGGAACGCACCTTCCCCCGTAGGTCGTTCCACTGCTTCCTGATGTCGTCCCGATTTCGTGGATGCTGACCCACAGCGTTGACCCTGTCCACTATTCTTTGCCATAGCTCCATCTTCCTGGCAATGGTGGTGTTCTGCACCTGTGTCCCGAAGAGCTGGGGCTCTACCCGAACTATTTCCTCCACCATGACCCTGAGTTCAGCGTCTGAAAACCTGGGGTGTCTTTGGGGTGCCATGGGGTGGTGTGGATGAGGTGTGGGGTGGTGTTTGTGGTGATGAGTGTGGTGGGTGTGGTGGTGTGTGGTGTTTTGTGCGTGGATGTTGTGTGAGTGATGGTGTAATGTGCCTATGAATGCTCTGTACTAGCTGGTGGTGTCTCTCTCTGGCCTTAGTCAATAAATGGTGGTCGTAGGGGTTTGTGGGTGATGTGGGTGTGTGTTTTATATTGTGTTGGGTGTGTGGGAGTGGTGTTTGTATGTGTATCAGGTGTGTGTATTTCAAAATGTCCAATGTGGCAGTGTTTTGGAGCTGTGTGCGTATTTTGACTGCAACGGTGTGTACCGCCAATGGAATACCGCGGTTGAAAGACCGCTGCGTGGATTCGTGGGTCGGAATGGAATGGGCGCATTTCTGTTGGCGTGACGGTGGAGGTTTGGTCATCGCCAGTTTTTCGCTGGCCGTTGGTGTGGCGGACTTTTGTGGATGTCGGGCTTTTGGCGGTTTGCCTGTTGCGGGTCAGAATGACCGTGGCGGTTTCCCTCGCCCGCGGCGGTGTTATGGCGGGCTTCTGACCGGCGGTAAGCGCCTTTTACCGCTGAGGTCAGAATGACCCCCAAAGTCTTGTGATTTAACATGGGCATTGCATTTCACCACGGCAATTTCAAGAGGTAACTGAATCGCATGCAACAAATCCTTAATTTTCTTGCCATTTTTCACTGGAGAACCAGAAGAGGTCATGAAACCCCGCTGTGACCATAGTTGGCCAAAATCATGTACAATTCCAAATCCGTATCTGCTGTCAGTATAGATAGTAACTTTCAGGTTTTCAGCTGCGTGGCATGCCCTAGTCAGAGCAATTAATTCTGCCACTTGTGCAGAGTACACTCTTTCAAGCCAGGAAGCTTCTAAAATACCGGTGATTGTACACACGGCAAACCCAGCTCTCAGTACTCCTACCGAGTCTCTCAAGCACGAACCATCAACAAACATAATGTAATCATTTTCCTCTAATTGAGTATCCTTAATGTCAGGTCTCGGTTTGGTGCACAAATCTGTTACCTCAAGACAATCATGTTTGACTTCCTCAGCCTCATCAATGTTTACATTTTCAATAGGAAGTAAAGTTGCTGGGTTCAATACAGTACATCGTTTCAAGGAAACATTTGGAGACCCTAGAATAACTGTTTCATATCTGGTGAGCCTCGCATTTGTCATGTGTTGAGTCTTGGTTCGGGTCAGCAGAATTTCAACTGAGTGAGGGACCGTTACTGTTAAGGGATGTCCCATCACTATACCTTCACACTGAGTGAGGCTTTGACCAACTGCTGCAACTGCACGCAAACAACCTGGTAAGGCTGCTGCGACTGGGTCCAAAGTAGCTGAAAAATATGCTACTGGGCGGTTTGCACCTCCATGGACCTGTGTTAGGATGAAGGAGAACAAGCATCACGTTCATGACAAAACAGTACAAATGGCTTTGTGTAATCAGGCATACCTAAAGCTGGTGCCCTGCACATACTTTCCCTCAGTTCCATGAATGCCTTCATCTCTGTCTCGGACATGGTTATAGTACCCGGGCCATCCTGAACTTCCTTAACTGTCAACCTCACTAAAGAGGTATGAGGTAAAGAGGTAAAGAGATATGTTTAGAGATAATCGAGAAGTTGGGGATCCACTGACAACAGTAGCCCACCATTCCCAGGAACATCCTGACATCTCTCTTTGTTGTCTAGGGATTCATCTGCAATATGGACGTCACTCTTTCTTTGGAAATTCTCCTAGAACCCTTTTCAATCAGGTGACCTAAGTATTTCACCTCTTTCTGACAGTATTGCAGTTTTTTTGGGGACACTTTATATCCATTCTTTCCCAAATGATTTAACAATGCAATTGTGTTGTACCTACAGTCATCTTTTGTTCTGGACGCAATTAACAAATCATCAAAGTACTCCACTAGAGTCGAACTAAAAGGCAATTCTAGTGACTCCAAATCCTTCTTCAATATCTGATTGAAGATGGAAGGTGACTCAGAAAACCCTTGAGGAATTCTGCACCAACTGTAAACCTTATCCAGGAATTTGAAACTGAAGAGAAATTGGCTGTCCTCATGAAGAGGCACCGAAAAAAATGCTTGAGACAAGTCCACAATTGTGAACCACTCTGCATCACACGGAACCTGAAACATAATCACTGCTGGATTTGGCACTATGGGGCAACATTTTACCACAATCTCATTTATTTTCCTCAAGTCCTGAACAATTTGAACTTTCCCACAATGCTTTTTCAAACCCATTATTGGTGAATTACACGGGCTGCTCAATACTTCTTTCAGAACCCCTTGCTTTACCAAGTCTGCAACTATCTGCGTCACTTGGATAAGGACATCTTGTGCCATGTGATACTGTGGTACCTGGGGAAACACTGCATTTGGTTTTACCTCTACTTTGACTGGTTCTACTCCTTTTATCAGACCCACATCTTTTCCTGTCAGGTCCCACACCTTTTCTGTCACTGTTCCCTGCAAGTCAGCTGGTAAGTCATTCACTGTAAGCATTGGGAACAAGGTTATCATAGGGTATTCCTCATTTACCATTTCCGTCTCTATCTCAGAGATCTGAACATCGTCCCCTTCATCATCACTGTTCGTCTGCATCTCAATCCCATCATTGGAACAGGTAATGGAACACCTCGTTTTGCACAGTAAGTCTCTTCCCAGTAGGGTTACGGGACTCGAGTCACAGACTACAAATTTATGTAATCCATGGAAGTTACCAATCTTAACTTGAACTGGATCTGTAATCGGGTTTCTCAGGAACTGATTTGCTACTCCTACCACCCTTATAGTACGCCCCGAAAGTGGTAATTTCGGAACCTTTGCACTTCTGACTGTAGAGCGTGTAGCCCCTGTGTCAACCAGGAATGAAACCTTATGTCCCATCACCTTTTCCTCTACATAGGGACCCCTCTGATCTACTTCTAGGGACGCTGCAAGCCTGCACTCCTCACTGTCTGAACAATCATCCGACCATTCATCGTTTATTCCATCCTTACCACGCAATGGGAACTGTTGTATTGTGTTATTTTGACTCATTGTTTGACCTGTGACCTGTTGAGGAAGCATCACCTGTTGCTGTCCCGTTGGATCTGATGGTATCTGCATTTGCTGTCTAGGTACCATGGGAATCTGCTGTTGTACTTGATGCACCTGTGCTGGTTGGACACGCGGCATTTGTATCTGCTGCATGGGCTGTAACCCCTGCATCTGAACCATGTTATTCTAGAAGTTCTGATTTTGTCCCCTCATTTTTGGACCCCTCACATTTTGAAATGTGCCGACATCATTGCTCTGTGGAACAACACCATCCTACACCACCATTGGACATTCCCGCTTCCAGTGCCCCACACCCCCGCACGCGTGACATGGCAACACCTTTTTCATCCCCTGCACATCATTTTGAATCACAACGGTATTAATATCCGGACTCCTATTCACAAAACCTCCTCAACCTCGTCCTCTTGGCTGTGCCTGAAACATTCCATTTCCCTGCGGTTGCTGCTGTACCACCTGCTGGATTCCATTTCCCTGCATCCCTGCCTGCGCTGCCTTAATCTGCATCACCATCACCATCACCTTCTCCTTCAACTTTCTCTGTTTCAACTCAATCTAATCACTACAGTATTTTGCATACTGCAACACCTAATCAATCGGCTTCACTTGCCAACAGATCAAATGATTCTTAATCATCTGACTAATCTCTGGTCTCAGCCCTTCAACAAATCTGAACACAAGGTGATTCATGTCTTTTGGTTCTATGACTTCAGTGCCACTATAGCGTTTGATCGCCTTTCACAACCGCTCATAGTAAGCATGGATCGACTCCTTGGCCTCCTGTGAGGTTCGATCAATTTTCTGCCAATCAGTAACTTTCGGTGACACTTTCTGCTTCATAAACTCAATCACTTTATGATAATATTTCATCACCTCTTGTGATGATGCTCCAGTAACCTTGTACCCTGTCGGCTCCTCTGTCGGCCAGTCCACACCTCTCTTGCACTCAAGCCATAAATCGGGTGGAACTATAATCTCAAACAGGGTATTCAAGTCCTCCCAAAGACATTTCGCAAGCTTCACAAACCTGTCCGTCTGCTCATACCACTCTATCGGCTTCTCCCTCAACCTGGGATAATCATTTGTGAATGATAGGATGTCACCTCTAGACCACGGTACATGGACTAAAACTCCTGCAGCTGTTTCTCTCATTGGTAACATCTTTATTGTCCCCGCGTCCGGTGTGGTTTTAGCCTGCTTTGGCTCCGGACCATCACCTTTCTCTTTATCTCTCTTCTTTGCCCATCTGCCTTCCCATTTTTCCAATGCTCCCCAAATCTGAGCACTCTGTAGTATCTCCTTGAGATGTGCTTTCATCCCGGTAGATCTCATGTGTTCAAAGTCTTTAGGCTCAAAATCTAACCTGCAGCTCCTCCTCAAATGTTTAGTACTTTCTATGTCTGTGCCGTATTTATCTGCCAGGTTCGCCAACCCCTGATGCACCTTGCTCACTTCTCTGGTTATCTTAGGGCATAAGTACCTCAACTCTGCCTCTGTGAATGACTCTAATCTGTTCACTCCCATTGTCCCGTCTACTAGTTCTGCAGCTTCTACACCCAGTCTCACAAAATTCAGGTACTCGTCTCTTTCTGACTTCTCCGCAGACACTGTAGTAGTCTGCGAAGTGTTGAGCTTGTCTAACCACTCATTCAGTTGCTGCGCTGTTAAACCTTGCAACAAAATATTACCAGACCGCACCATCGGTGTCTGTGTCGTATTTGTACTCATTATCTGTGGGGTTAGTGTACCTAACCCTGCTTGCCTCATTGTCTCCAAAGGAACCCCAATCGGACTAAAGTCTAACAAGGATCTAGACCTTTCGGCTGACTGACTTCCCTGTGTCATTCCCTGTAGGTTTCCGATAGACCCACCTCTTATCGCCTCCTGGGTCATCACTCCCTGGTCACACACGCCAGGCTTATCTTGCGCATACAGCTGTACTGGCGGACCAACAGTAATTAGCAATGATATAGCAGCTGGTGACTGTCCAAGTCCCAAACCCTGTGGAGCCTTAACTCCCATAGTTTGATTCGTCATAGGTGCTGTAGCTACTGACTGTGATCCTACAACAGAAGTATAACTCAGAACCATCTGTTGCTGCGGCTGGGGCAGCAATTGTGGAGTTGGCTCAATCTGCACTAACTTTGATCTAGTGTATACTGGATCAGGCGGCACCATCAGACTCGTGGTTGTCTCTAGTACTGGGACATCTGGATAGAGCCTCTGAATCGGCGGAGGTTGCAACTGTATCTGCGTGTCTGGCGCAGTGGGTACACTGAAACCATTCTGTATCAAAACTGTATCACTTGTCTGCACCGTATTTGTAATTCCCTTACTTTGTGCCGGACCTTCAGGACCCACACTAGTGCTTTGTGTATTTATGGCATATGGTGGCGGGCGATCATGTAACAACTGATTAAGAAACTCTTCATCGTCTGAATCATCTTCATCTACCCAAGACCTCTGTGTCTCCTTCGTTTTACTAGAGCCCTTGTCTGTCTTACAAGTGGCTTTCTTTCCCTGCGTCTCGTCTTCTTGAGTTATGCTGGAAACAATTTAAGTCAGTCAACTATTCCCCTTCTCCACATCCTGGTCTCGTTATCCCATCTAGCCTCAGCTAAAGTATTTTCTGCTCTTTTCATTCTCCTCTCAAATTTCTGCTGTCTCTGTCGTATGGCCATTAAATCCCAGATTGCTAATGCCTCATACTGAGCTGGCCTCGGAGGCAGTTTTTGCACACTTAACATCATCCGCAAATTCTCTAAAATTCTTGTATTAAATGTTCTGTACTCCGGAAACGCTAAACATCCCTCCTTCTCTGTTAGTTTGCACCACTGCTTTATCCAAAGACATGGCGCGACTCCCTTCTCCTCCATTACGATATAAGCTGGAGTACCCTCAGGCGGTGTAGACTCCCCTACATTAGCTGCAATAAATGTATCTTCCCTCAAGGCACACTTTAAAGCCTTGAAAAACTTAATTTTTGCGTCTTTTATTTTGCTTAGAATCTAATCAGGAAGTGACTTTAATTCCCAGCACACTCTTCACCCACTTTTCTCAACCAATTGCCTCTCACGGATGGCTGCCAATCCGTGCGCGACCCCTCTCGGCAACTGACCTATCCCAGCGCGGCTCAACTGACGTCACACTCACACACACTGTGGCTGACAAAGTCTAGCTGCTTGTCCTCCTCACACTAGATCCTTACAAACTAATGCAAAATATTGCAAGCACCTTTAATAACAAAAACTCAAATTTGCCGGTTTACTACAGGGAGGGTACACAATCGCTTCAGAACTTTACAGAGATTTCACTTGAAGCCTTGGCTGCTACTCTCTCCTCAGCTCCCGCATACGCAAGCAGAATTCGACCCGCAAATCCTACTCTCGACTTGTCAATGGTTCGTCCTAGTGCACTTTAGAACTTACCAAATCTCCATTGAAGGTTTCACTCACACACTTTGACTCAAACTCGACTTGTCAACCACGCCCGATTGACCTATTAAACTGCACAAATTACAACATAAACCCAAGTGTCTCCTACACTTGTCAATATACTCCGGAGTCTTAGACCACGACAGGTCCATACATCACCAACAACCACGTGGATAATTTTTTAGCACCAAGCGCCACACTCACATGAAGTTCGCCGACTTCCCTACTCTCATGCTGCGGAGTACGCCCACTCCTACTAAAACAACATTACCTGGCCTAAATTCACACAAACTTCACAATTCACCTGCAATATGCATAAGCTTGAGCAAGCACAAATTGTACACCACACATGCTAGAACGCCGAGAACATACCCAACTCACTTAAGCAGGTTCCGAGATTCTGGGAAAGTCATGGGGAATTTAGAAACACATCATACCTCCAATTTGCATTATCTCGAAAAACAAATCTAAACAATGATCCTCCATCCTAGGGTCCCCAAAGGGCCAAACCATCCTCTGCCACCAGAACTGATAACGTGTCCCTTTATGCCTAATTTATACACTTTGGGACTCGTTTTAGGCCAATTAATCTTTCGACCCTGATTGAAGACACCTTAGGACGAGATAGCTAATCAACATGTCAATCAATATGTGAATAACGTCATCAATATTTATTATAACAAGACAATTCACTTTAGTCAAAGACTTTTAATAAGACTCAGGATACCACCATGACCTTTCAGTCATGAATAACCACACCAGTTTAGTACGTTTTGTGATATTTATTCCCTATTGATTACAATTCTACTAGCAAGTTTATTAATCTCAAAACCAAGAAGCACATTAGCATAGTCATGATATGGCAACTCTGATAAGACTTCATCAAAGCAAGAATCACGAATATTAGAACATAACACAGCGTCAACATAGATCAACCTCAGCAAAGTAATGTTAGCGCATTGTTCAACAAAGTATAGATTCAGTCATTTGTCTATTTGCGTCTGATCAATGAACCCCTTAACTAACCTCGAATTAGCATTGGCATGTTGGACTTCATGCAAAACAATTTAGTAACATCAATTTGGAAAAACCTCTAACTATGGTCTCTGTCAAAAGTAGCAGTTGGTAACTAGAAAGGAAAAGCAAACAGACAATCACAATACCATTGTCATATAGTTACCCTCCGTACTGGGTCAGCACACAGATTCTGTCTTCGTCCTCAGGACATCAGTTGATTCGCCATCAGTCAGGAACTCAGCTTGGGCAGGAAGGGCAAAAAGGGTACTTCCCTCTTAAGGAGGTAAAGTATAAACGGGCAATATAAGGGCAAGGTTGGTTTAAAGAACCAAACAGCAAAGTCTCTATGCAGAATGACAAAGTGTCTGGGTCATAGCAATTCGCATCAGCATCTCCCTAACCCTCTCTCTAACTCATTTCCGTGTGTCAAGGGGTTTTATCCCTTTTTCGCTGTCCAGTCCGCTAAAATCTAATTGGCTAAGGGGTTGCACCCCACTATCTCCATCCAATAGAGTTTCAATTATCTCATCAAATTTGTCACCCCATAACAGTTCTCACGTAGTTTATTGGTCCTTATGATTGACGTCTTCAGGGGGTAGAATGTCCAGTATGATTTCATCCTCTCGTGGTCCTTTGCACATCTTTAGTCAGTGGCTCCATTGTCTGTACCGGTTCAGGTGACCTTGTACCTGCAAGTAGTCTACACTGCTGCATTCAGCTAAAATGTTTCTTCAAGCAAGTCGAATTTCATGAGAACGGAACTACTACAGTTACATTCAGCTTCTAGCTTTGGAAAAACAAGAGTTCATGTCATCAGCAAGTCAGCACACTGCACGTTAGAAAAACACATTTATTATGAGAGTCAGGTAGCTAGGCCTCGACTCATGCTAACTAATGCCTAATGATTTATTAGCAAAACTTTAGCATATAGCCTTTAATAATTAGTGTAAAACTATATCTTAATATATCATTTCACCCTTATTTTCATTAGTCCCCATATATATTGGTGGCCACTCCCCGTGGGCACATTTCAAACACGCGTTATTGCAAAATGCATTAGTATATTTTCTATGCGGCATTATTTTACACTAGTTCAATAACATTTCATGTTAATATTGATTATATAGCAGCTATGAAGTCCACAAAACAAGAATGAAGCACCTGTTTGTTCGTGATTGCTTTATCGCAAATGAGAGCCAGTGCCATCAGATTCAAAGTGGTGCCAGTTTTGTATTTAAAGCCACATTGATTCCTTGGAATGACCTGGTGCTCCTCTGCTCAGGCTCTAAGGTCGTCAATTAACAAACTTGATTAGATCTTACCGTCGTTGTCAATTAGATCAATGAGACGACAATTGTGGGTGTCGGAGTTTGAACCCCCTTTGTAGCTTGGCTGAATGATGGACCCTCGCCATGAATCTGGGATGTTGTTGATTGCCAAGCAATGGTTAAACAGGGGAGTTAGCACCTCGGTCCAGAATACCGCATTAGATGTGAGAAGAGCCGTAGGAAGCCCATTGGGGCCCTGTCCTTCTGTAACTTTGCCAGCTTCATTGCACAGCGTTCCTCTATGCGGAAATAATAATAAGCTGTCACCCGGTGAATCAGTTACTGGCAGTTTTGTGGCCTCCAGATTATTGGAGGAATCACTTGGCAGAATGCATACAAGGACAATGAACAGACAATTGCTGTGCGCCACAAAGTGAGCCGTCAGGAATGTAACCCAAGCGGAATCAGTGATGTTTGCATTAGAACACATCTCATATCGAAAGTTAACTTGATTGATCACTGACCAGAATATTTTTCGGGTCTTTTCCTTGCTTGCAAGCAGAAGTTGGGTCCAAAAGGTCTTGTTTCTTTCAGTGGCGGCCGGCAGCTTTAGGAGGGAGGGGGGCGGGCGGAGCACACACACACACACACTCATTCTTTCACACATAGACACGCACGTATGCACGCACATTCATTAACAACACTCATACTATTAAAAAATGCACGCACGCACCAAACAAATATTTTAAAACATCACACACACTCATTCTTTCTCACACGCACGCACGCACATCCATTAACAACATTCATACCATTCAAACATGCACGCATGCAACAAACATTAATTTTAAAAGATCGTACACACTCATTCTTTCACACACGCATGCACGCACATCCATTAACAACACTCATAACACTCAAACATGCACGCGCGCACCAAACATTCAATTTAAAAGATCACACACAAACACACACTTACCTTCAGCCTCCAGGTCCCAGGAGGGTTGGGACTGCTGCCTTGTCACAGGGCTTAAACCTGAAGCGCCCAGGGAGAGTGTCAATTGGTGATGCTTTCCTCGTCACCCAGGGGAGGGCCTCGAGGCACCTTTGCTGAGCCAAGGAGGTCACGCCATAGGAGCTGTGACCTCCTCAGCCCAGCAAAGTTCAGCTCAGGCAGCCAGGAGTGTGCGCAAATCTCACATGTCTGCTCCTGGCTGCCTGAGCTGAACATGGAGAGTGTCTGTCAGGCTGGCCTTTGTTCAGCCTGACAGACACTCTTCATGAGGATCAAACGGTGGGGGGGGTGTGGCCCCTCTGCCCTAAAGGATGGGCCGCCACTGGTTTCTTTGCTTTTTAGCATGCCTAATTGCTCTGCTATAGATGGACCGTGCTTTAAATAGATTGGAGTTTGCAGTTAGTGAAGAAGGCTGCTTAACCAGGATTCACATTTTCTGATTGACTTCACATTTCAAGGTCTCCATCATTTTGAGTGTGGGTGAAGAAGAGTCAAGCTGCTTGGTGTGTGACGGGAACCTAACTTGAAATTTCTGAAGGATTTCACTGGAAAAAAATTGTCCACTTTCTGATGGGGGAATTAGTTAGGGTGGTGGATGTAGTAAATTGGGCTTGTATCCATGGGAGAGCGGTCCTACTGATTTCAATATCCCATTTCAGGCATTTTAGATTTTCTGTCCACACCCAAGAGCAGGTAGACAGAGCTACTTACAGTTTTAATGAACAGATGGAGAGTCTGATGTGCTAAGGTCTATGATCGCTGTCAGAACTGGACCCAAGGGAGAAATTATCAGAATAACCAAGGAGGGAGGAGTAGGGGAAAGGAAGGGGGAAATAAGAATTCCAAAGTCTAGGTATTGCACAGAAATGCTGCCAAGAAGGAAGGAGCCAAAGACTGGGCTCACTGAATGGTTTCTCCATGCAAAGCATTTGAGTCAGCCCAGATGAATATGGCATTTGACCCACATGCACGGGAGAGCAAGACACCCCGGTCCCCTATCACTGTGGTCCTCATGGCATAAACACAGCCTGAAGCAAGTGTTAAGACACCTTTGGGTGGGTTGGGGTGAGGAAAGGAAATCAGGGATCCTCCCATAATCTATCCAGTAAATCTGAGATATACGTAATTCCTCAATGAAGCGATAAAGGATACCATCCCTAATGGGCAGGTTAAGGGCCTACATTTCCACAGAAATTTCAAGCACATAATCAGTTTAGTTGTCCCCTCACATGTAATTTCCATCAAGGCTCATTCCTCACTTCTTCACCAAGATACTCTTCACTCACATGATATTTGGTACATTTGTAAAGGGAAGAAATTCTGGTTGAGGATGTTATGGAAAAAAAGCCAGGTCTTCAAGGTCTGTTTGAATTTTCAAATTGACTATTGTGAACATAAAGTGAGTGGAAGAGAGTCTGAAAAAAACTTACCCAGCCGCAACTAAGAAAGGTTTACCACTGATAGAGGAGCAACAAAATGTAGATATTGTCACAAAGAAAGAGGTTACTGAATGCTAATGACTATTAGGTTTATAAAAGCAAATCCAATTAGGTAAAAGTGAGTGCTTTGTGCACTACGTACAGTTGAAAAACACTTTCTGCTTCACTGGCAGTTAATGAAGCATCAGCAAGGCAGGTGAAATATGATCAGTTCACTTAAGAATGGAAAGTAGTGCCTTAATTTCAAATAGTCCACTATCAGAGCAGATAATAACAATGATGTGGGTATCTGAGAGGGTGGGAACACATTCATTCTGTTTGAGGCTTTTAAGAGCCAAAAAGACTCTCAATTTAGGTTGAGCTTATTAGATAGTGAATTACTCGAAATGGCGATTAAAGCCTCCAATAATCACAGTGTACACTTTACCAGACACAATAGATAGTAGATTCAGAGCTTTCAACTATTCTGGGTGGGGAAATAACCAGTGCTTAATTTGTAAATAACAACGTGCCGGTGGCAAAAGCTGTCCTCAGAAACATGTGGCGGATCCAATTAAATGTGAGAGCATTAAATACTGAGACAGTGAAATCCTGAACCCAGCTCAGGCCTCTTTAATCCATATACAGCAACTCCCTGTCCCTTCAGCTCACTTTTGCAGCTTTCTCCCTTTGTGATACTTTTTCGTATTTTTCTTCTTTCGTCTTTCCCATATGTGTCTTTTTGCTGGCAGTGAATGCTCAAGGCAGAAAAATAAGTGCTGGCCCTCAAAAACAAGTGCTGGTGCCCCGCACCGGAAACCACCAGCTCAAATGAAGCACTGGCGATAACACAAAGAATGGATTATATTCCTGCAGGGAGGGATCAGTTTTCTTACAACCACAATGTATAACGCTGGTCGGACATTAGGACTATTTTAGTATTAGATAAACCCTTAAAAAATAATAGAAACCTCCATTTGCTCCACAAAAAGGAGAAAGGATATAATAATCATGTGGTCTTTGATCACTGAAATAATAGTCTGGTTGTAGTCCTGATTCAGTTAGGCAGACCATACAAAGCTGCACCATAAGATTGGAGATTGTGTAACAGTTTCTTTTAGAGCAGAACCTACGTAACAATGCCAGAAAAAGGCATTGCCAGTAGAGGGGAAGAGTAGCACTAAGGCAGCCCTGAAACAGTTAACAGAAATCTGATTATAACAGAGGTCTTTTAACTTTTTGGCTCCAAGTTCACCTACAAAATGTTTTAAGGTAGCACCCCCCCCTTAAAACTTTATGGCAGGACTTGGGGGAGTAGAAAGGAAAGGGCTGCACCCTATATGTGACACTTATAAAAGTCACCTGATTGCTGAAAAGGACTACGAGTCCTAAAGGTGCCTGATTTAAGGTGCCATGGAGGTGGGTCCTTCCCTTTTGCCTGACTTATCAAGTGCTACAAAAGTACCAAAGGTGTCCCGCAGTGCAGGACACTAAATTCTTTAAGGGGACTACAAGTCCCAGCAGTGCCTGAGCAGCGGATGGAGGAGGCGGACCTCTCCCCTTTGTTTGACTCATCAAGTAGTACAAAAGGTCCAGTGCTCTCCCACACACATGACATGGCATTGGTCAAGGGAAGGCCCTCTTCACCTGTCATCAACCAATTGAGGCTGGGCCGGGCCTCCCCCTTGCTTCTCTGCTGTACATGTTTAGAAGTCTACCATAAGGTACTTACTTTATAGTTTTCATCAGCACTTCACATTGCTATTGTACTAATACACCTGAAACAATGGGGTCCAGTAGTTGGGAATAAACATAATGCACTACTGACCCTTATATCTTGTATCTGTTATTGGAGTGATGTGCTAACCCTCAGCCATTTTTATGAAGCACGTCCTCACTTGGAGGTCCTATCAGCACTGTAAAACTTAGAGTCAGTATGATGTCCTACCTTACATTTTATCTATGGGAGCGATGAAAAGTAGTCAATTAACACATTTCAGATTTATTTTTTTTACTTGTCCTCCAGCACTCTCTTCTGACACATTAATTAGGTGAACTGACAAACGTTGTGCTTTATAATTGTTGTCCTCCCCATAGCCCTAGTTCTAGAAGTAATCAGCTTGTGAAATCTATGACCCCAGGAATCACACTTAGCAAACCAGACCCAAAAATCTTAGGGTGTTCACCTGCTGACAGAGGTCACGTCAAATTTATTTTGCATAGTTTATAAAGACCATTACATTACAATTCTAAAAACATCATATCTGGTACATTCAATTATCAAAAGTAAAGAAAATAACATCAATTTGAGAATCCCCTTAAAATGGCGACTATGTAAAAACAGTCTCACCATGCTTAACTAAAGGATGAGACAAAGCCCTTTAAAAACTTTTTCATAAACAAAATCAGCTGCCGAGGGATCCCTCTATTTGGATATAATGATTGTAAGACAATAAAAGCTCATAAGCCACAGTTGCCCCTGAACACTTTTCCTGTGTTTTATTAATGCCCAAGTTCTCTTTATACAGGTTCCTTGTTTAAAACTGAAGCGTACAATTGACAGGTGCAGGTAAGTACCTCTTAGACCAACTTGTAAGGTGCGATTATCATGTGCAAAGGTGGACTATAGAGGTAACCTAACTATACCACATAATTTTCCCAGAAATGGAAACCATTGCATTACAGTTTTAAAGCACCATGTCTGGTATAATGAATTATAAAAAGGTGATTAAAGATCATTTAAACAAAGAACATTAGTTTAAAAAATTCACCTCCAGATAGGCAGTTATAAAATGTCATTCTCAACACATTCACCTAAAATACAAATCAAAACGTTTTAAAAACCTTTTTCCCAACATAGGTGTCAATTGCTAAGGGATCTTGTTATTTGAACGTAATAAATCTGGAACTAGGAGAACTTAAACATTTAAAAATCAACCTCTTGAGGTGGGGTTATATTGTGCATGTGTAGCCCTTAAACCAGGCTTTTTAAGAGCAGCAGGCATGGGTAAAAATTATCTAATCAGAGTGGCCTGGCCTTGCCACATAATGTGTTTTTGGGTGATTTCACTAGACGACCTCTTGAAGCAGGGCTGAAAAGTAACTGGTGGATTATAAAATAAGCATTGTTAGAAATAATATAACTTTGGTATTTCACTGATCCAGTCCCCTTAGGAGCGTTCTTAAAAATGTTACTCCTTTGCAGGCTAGGGGATTTGAGCTTCTGCTTAACCTGGTTATTACTGCTTGCTGCCAGGAACGAATCTGGAGCTTTATGAAAATTGGTTTCAATATCCTTTTTCATTCGGGACCGGACTGAGCATTATATGTACATTAGCGACTCTTGGTGGTATCCACACAGATGGCAGCTTTGGTTTTATAAGTATTTTTTCCATGATAAAATGAAATCTTTAGTGTCTGTGATCCCCTGTCGAAGTAGCATAATTTGCTGTTTTGTGTCCTGGGAGAAGTGTGTAAATAGATATTCCTGAGGTCTCAAGCTTTTGTATGAGTTTATCACTGTCCAGGCATGTCTTCTTCTAGAGAGGGTGTTTTTTATCTATTTGCAGAGAGAGCAAACATGTTGAGGACTTTATTGGTTGATTAAAGACTTAGGCCCTCATTATGACATTGGCAGTAAATGACACTTACCGCCATGCTGACGGCCGCAAACATACCGCCACGGTGAAAAATATCCGTTATCCATATTATGACACACACACCAATCCGACAGAATACTGCCACATACACAAATCCACCATCCCAAAGTTCAGAGCAAAGTGGCGGTCCCAAAACACATACCGTTACGCCAACAAAACAACGCCCACCACATTATAACACACAAATGACCACAGCGGACCTTCACTGGCTCTAAACCATTGGCGGTACATATTGCTGCACCCAGAATGGACATGCAGAAACAAAACAACACTACATTGGCCAATACTAAAAACACACACCTGACATTCATACACACATCACACCCACACACCCACACCACTATAAAACACCCACCCACATTACCCACAACCCTTTGCCAACACCAAAAGACTGCAAGAGTTAGACACCGACATCACAGAGACAACTACGCACACACCACTTACACCCATATATCCCTCACGCACCCCACATCACACACCCCACCACATCACTCAACACACTCTCACCAACACACAACATACAACACCCATGGCACCACAAAGGCACCCCCATTTCACTGAGGAGGAGTTAAGGATCATGGTGGAGGAAATTGTCAGGGTAGAAACACAGCTGTTTGGAGCACAGGTACAGCAGACTTCCATTGCCCGGAAGAAGAAGCTATGGCGGAGAATCATGGACAGGGTGAACGCTGTGGGACAGCATCCCAGAACAAGGGACGGCATCAGGAAGAGGTGGAACGACCTACGGGGAAAGATGCGTTCCATTGCAGCAAGGCACCAGCTCAACCTACAGAGGACTGGGGGTGGACCCCCACCTTTGCCCCACAGCTCACAGCATGGGAGGAGCAAGTACTGGCAATACTGCATTCTGAGGGACTCGCTTGAGTAGCAGGAAGACTGGACAGTGGTGAGTCTACATTTATTACCTATCACCCCCCATTCCTGCATGCCATCTCACACCCTCACCCTCACTACCATCACTCCACTCCATCCCACACACTGCACCTACACAAATGACTAACCCTAATGCCAACCCCTGAATGCTATACCAATTCATGGACAGCCCTGCATGGACACCCATCACCAAAGCATGCACAGCATAGAGAAACTAACAATCCAACAATACATCACCATACACAAACAAAAGGTGGCAGGGCTACAGCAACCATAGAGGGGAAGCCAGGGATGTACAATATGTCATACACATGAAGCATAATACATCACTTACATCCCCACAGGTACCCCGGCCAATGTCAGTGGAGAGGAGGTGCCACGACTATCCAGTCCCCCAATAGAAGATGCCTCCAGTGATGACAGTAGCTCTGGACTTCTCGATCTGGATGACCTACCTGGTCCATCAGGGACCACTGGACAGCAGGTCACCCAAGCCCACTCACAGACCACCACAGAGCCTCCCCCATCAGGATCCAACACCACAGCACCCACCCAGCGTACTCACACCTCTGTCCCCAGGACACGTCAATCAGCAGTGTACCCACCTGTACAGGGACCCCAGGCCACACCTCGCCCCCAAGACAATCAGGGACCTGGGGTCAGTGGCAGTTGGCACACTGTTCAGGAGACAGAGGCACAGGCCAACAGGGACACTGGGAGGACTGCTGTGAGCCATGGGCAGGACAGGACCAGGGAACTGACTCTCCAGGAGGCACTCTATGTGATCCTGGGAGCCTACCAACATTCCAAGGACACGATAGGCCAGATCCTTGATAATGTGCCGGAGAACAGGCGGCTGAAGGAGGAACAGTATCAGGGGATCAGGGAGGACTTGCAGGCCATCAACACCACCCTGATCTCCATAGCAGAGGTGCTGGCAGACATGGCCAACATCATGAGGGAGGCATCAGCACACCAGTGGGCCCCTACCACTAGCCATTCTATCGACCAGCCCTCAACTTCCGCTGCCGCTAGTGGGCAGGAGGCCCTGCCACAGGACCCACAGGCCACCAGCATCCCTCCCCCCTGCAGAAGGTGAACCACCCTGCAAATATTCCCTGCGACCCAGACAGAAACCAGAGACACTTGCCAAGACCACCACCAGGAGAATAGACTCTCCTGATTGTCCCCCTTGTGTCCCACACAGTC
The DNA here is from genome assembly GCF_031143425.1 of Pleurodeles waltl. Lineage (NCBI taxonomy): Eukaryota > Metazoa > Chordata > Amphibia > Caudata > Salamandridae > Pleurodeles > Pleurodeles waltl. Next base: position 527,303,857 of record NC_090442.1, read on the forward strand.
ACCTTGTCTACTATGAACTGCCTTTGCTCCCCTTGGACACTGGGCCTGTGCTGCAAACAGACTGGAACAATACCCTGGATGTTCCTTCATCATCACCCCATTCCATTCCGCTTACTCCTCAATTTCTTGGCACTACAATAAACACCCTTGGGCACAACTCGACAACTTGTATGTCATGTGTTCAAAATGTGCATTCTTGGGAACAGTTACATCCATTGCAACGTACTGTACATTGTGAGAGCACCGAAATCATGACCTGTAGCTGGCTCTAGTCAGCACATCAGTACACAGTTGTTATATCACCAATATCTGCAAACTGACAAACCATAGGTGACAGTAAGTGGAGGTGAAAGGAAGTGAATGCCACCACGCCACAGCAACACAGAATACACCAATAGCCATAGAAATGTTAATCTACACTGTCACACCTGTGTGTCATTGGAAGTACTGACGGATTACTGATGTTCTTTTGTCCTCATCTTCAGCCTCTTATTCCTCACTGTCAGCACGGTCTACTGCTGCCACAGGGGCATCTCCAGTCTCCTCCTCCTGCAGAAAAGGTACACAGCATCTGCGGGCCAGGTTGTGCAACATGCAGCATGCCACTACTATCTGGCAGACCTTCTCGGATGAGTAGCACAGGGATCCACCTGTCAGATGGAGGCACCTGAACCTGGCCTTCAGGAGACCGAAGGTCCTCTCGATGATCCATCTGGTTCACCCATGTGTCTCATTATAACGTTCTTCAGCCCTTGTCCTGGCATTCTTCACAGTTGTCAGCAGCCACAATAGGTTTGGGTAGCCAGAGTCACTTGCAAGTATTGAGGGACAACATTTAGCCACACACAATCCTATGGGGTTGACACCAGAGGCATACACTAACATACAGTGGGTGGGGACCAAGGCTTACCTATTAGCCACACCCTGTGCATCTGTAGTTGGCCCATCACATTTGGGATGCTGCTATTCCTCAGAACAAAGGCATCATGCACCGACCGAGGATACTTAGCATTGACGTGGGAGATGTACTGGTCCGCTAGGAACACCATCTGCACATTCATTGTGTGGAAACTCTTACGATTCCTGAACACCTGTTCATTCTGGCAGTGGGGACAAACGCAATATGTGTCCCATCAATCGCACCAATGATATTGGGGATATGTCCCATTGCATAGAATCCGGCCTTCACAGTGGCCAAATCTTCCACCTGGGGGAAAGCAATGTAGCTGCACATATGTTTTATTGCGGCAGATAGAACTCTTGCCAGCACGATAGAAAACATTGACTGTGACATTCCTGCTGCCAAGCCCACTGTTACTTGGAAAGAACCAGTTGCCAGGAAATGGAGCACTGATAGAACTTGCACAAGAGGGAGGATTCCAGTGGGATGACAGATAGCTGATATCAGGTCAGGCTCCAACTGGGCACACAGCTCCGTGATTGTGGCCCTGTCCAGTCTATAGATGAGTATTATGTGCCTGTCATCCAGTGTAGCCAAGTCCGCCAGAGGTCTGTACACGGGGGGTATGTTTCCACATCCTATTCATCTGCAGCGATAGGTATCTAAGGGACACAAGAGTGAGTAGGCTGTCACAATTGGAACAACAAAACCACAACTGCAGTCCACATGGTGCACTTATTTATTGGGACAGTGTAAATGACGAAGTATGTGCTAGTCTAATCTGTGAGCAGTAATTGTAGATAGGCCTGTTCCCCTCCCCGAAATGGCAACCACCTGTCCTGTATGTAGGGACAGGTGCAAGTGAGGAAATTCCGCTGATGTTGGGTGTGTCGTGGCGGAAGGTGGTCTTGCACCACCGTGCAATTCCTCATTGGATAATATGGGGCTCTATGGAGTACAGTTGCCAATGGGGATCTACGCCAGAGGTGATGGTGTACACCGCAGTGGACGTAACCGTCATTTTCTATCTGATTCCTCACCTTACACAGGAGAACACCTACACTGCCTGTGCTGCTCTGACCTGTGTCTGGAACCTACCATGGCCCGTGTGACCGGGGAAATGGCCCCAGCCTTCACTTCGAAGGAGTTAGCATGACTGGTGGATGGGTCCTACCCCAGAATGGACAGCTGTTTGGGCCTCCAAACCAACAGATGAGTACACTTTGGGCATGATGCATGTGGGAAGGATGCACGGAGATGTGTGTGCAAGCATAGTATAAGGGAGGTGGGGGGGAATGTCTAGTGGCGGTATACATGTTGTGCGTTGGGCTATGTGTGTGCCAGTGGTGATGGAAACAGGTATGGTGGGCCATTTGTGTGACGGGCTGGACAGTTTGTCTAATGGTGTTCTCCTGTCTTTATTGCCTCTACAGGTCAGGGCCCATCAGAAGAAGGGATTGTGTTGTGCCATCACCAAGGACATGTGGACCCTGGAGTTCTATGGCAGGCGGAACACCCACTGTCGGAAGCGGTGGGAGGACCTGAGACGCTGGGCACGGAAGACCGCGGAGGCCCAGCTGGGGATGGCCTCCCAACGAGGAAGGGGTGCCCGTCAGAATCTGACCCCCCCCCCATGATGGTCCGCATACTGACGGTGGCCTACCCTCAGCTGGATGGGCGCTTGAGGGAATCACTGCAGCCACAAGGGGGTGAGTACAGTGGGTAGCAATACATTTTTTGGCTGGTTGGGTGGTATCCGGGTGGTGGATGTGTGTTAGTGGGTGTCCCTAAGGCTGGGCCAGACATTGCAGCGTGGGTCAACTGAAGGGAAATGGGTGCATGGCAAATACAGGTAACCTAGCTAATTAGCAGTCCATTTCAGCCAGAGCATCGTGGGTCCCAGGAGTGCTGCAATTGGCGGTGTGTGGTCCTCATCTTGCCCTAGTGACTAGCCATATCACTGGTAGTGAAATGCATAGTGCTTAAGCCTGTTCCCTGTGTGTGATGGTGATGTGCATGCCAATAGTGGTGTTGGTGCAGTCATTGACCCAGTGTATCCTTTGTCTCCCCCCTTTCTTGTTTTGTCATCCTGTCCTTGTGTGCATCAGCATCATCTAGCGTAGGAGCAGGGGCACTGGCGACAGAGGGAGCTGCATCCCACAGGACCCAGGAGGCAGAGTCCACCGACACTGAGGGAACCAGTGGGACGGAGGGTGAGGGGAGCACCACGGCGGAGACAACACAGACTCAGATATCTCCTCCGATGGAAGCTCCCTGGTGGTGGTGGACACCTCTGTGACCACCCCAGCTGCAGGTACAGCCACCACCCCGTACCTACACCCCCCTCCCAGTAGCCCCTCAGTGAGTTGCCCGTGCCCGCTCACCCATGAGGGTGGGCATCTCCTTCACCCCAGGCACCTCAGGCCCTGCCCCAGTCAGCCCTCCTGCCCTGAGTGTGGAGGCTATTGACCTCGTGAGATCCATCTCTGTAGGGCAGTCAACCATTGTGAATGCTTTCCAGGGGCTGGAATCCCAGATGCAGCCATTCAATGCATTCCTGGAGGGCATTCACAGTGGATTGGCAGCCCAACAGAGATCGATTCCAGCTCTGGCCTCCTCACTGATGGCAGCAATTGTCCCTGTTTCTACCGTCCCCCCTCCAACTACCATTTCCCAGTCCCATTCTCCTCAACACCAACCCATCTCAGGCACACATACAGATGAGCATGCACACAAGACAACACCCAAGAGTGGCACTGGCAGACACAAGCACCACACTTCATCCCACAAGCACTCAAGCAAACACCATACAGTTGCAGTCACAACCACATCCACTACTTCCACTGTCTCCCCCTCCATCTCCCTCCCAGTCACGTACATACTCACACCTGCATGCACTGCCTCAACATCCACCACCAGCATCACCACACCAAGCAGCACACACACCGCACTAGCAGACACTTCCACAACATCTATCCACTTGTCCCCTGTGTCCTCTCCCACCGTGTCTGTCCCCCCCTCCTAAAGGACACAACACAAGCACTCAGACACTGAACAGCCATCCACCTCACACATGCACATTTCCCATGTACCTGCACCCAAGTACAGCAGACGTACACCTCCAAAAACCACTCCCTCAACCTCCACCCCCGTCCCTCCTCCCACCTCCCGTCCCACCGTCCCTAAGAAGCTTTTCCTTGCCCAACTTCACCTCTTCCCTCCCTCTCTCCCCGTCCTGGCCATAGAACCAGGGTGCCAACCAGCCAGCCCAGCACCAGAGCCAAACAGTCCAAGGGGACAGTGGAGGCACCCCCTAGTCGTGGAGGCAGGACTGTGAGAGATTCCACTCAAACAGCTAGAAAGGGGAAGGAGACCATAACACCTACAGCCAGGTAAGGGAAAGAGCCCACAATACCTTCAGCCAGGAAGGGGAAGGTGCCCACACCTCCTGCCATGAGGGAATGAAGCCCTCAACTCCATCAGAGGCTGGAAGGGTGAAACCACCACCGACACAACCTGTGGTCACGGAGCCCTCAACACCAGCAGAGGAAGGCCAGGAGGCACCATCACCTGTTGCCACAGAGCAGCACTCACCACCAGCTGAGGCAGTGCAGCTATCACCACCAGCAGAGGGCATGTAGGCCACCCTCCAGGGACTGCTGCACAAGGGCCCCCCTCCAGAACCAGTGGGCATGTTCCCCACCTGAGAGACTGTGGCCTTGCACTCCCCAGCAAAGACAAATGGGCATGGAGCCCACCCCAGAACCAGTGGGCATGTTCCCCACCTGAGAGACTATGGCCTTGCACTCCCCAGCAAAGACAAATGGGCATGGAGCCCACCCCAGAACCAGTGGGGAAGTTCTGGTATTCAGCTGAGGTGCCCCCCATCCCCCTGAGGTGCCTGCTGCCCACTTGCATACTGATGCTCCTGCAGTGTTTTCTCTGGATGATGTTAGGATACAAGTTGGGCCTTGGACTGTGCCCTGTGGCCTTGTGTGCCCTTATGACTTTGGACTAGGCATTGGCTCTTTGTGAACATTTGTATATATTTGGTTCGTGTGGTGGGTTTTGCAGTGCTAATACATTTTCAGTACTTCTGAAATCTGGTCCTTGTTTTATGGTGCAGTGTGTCGTGTGCCTTTGGTTTACGTCTGCAGCTGGTTGTGTGTATGGTGTGTGAATGGTGTATGGTGTGCGTGTGTGTCTCACTCTCGTTTTCCTCCCTCCCTCCCTTGTGTGCTAGGCGGCTGTACTCACCGCTGTCGTCTTCGTCGGCATTGGTGTTCCAGGTGAAGCATAATGTAGAAGATCATCGGGAAGACTTGCAGTTCAGGTTCCATGGCAGCGTTGTTCTTCCCTGTGACTCCGATGGTGAGTCCTTTCACTTCTGAGCTCAGTTTCCGCCAGGCTTTTGAATGCGTTGTTACCTCCCCGGAAAAGGTGGCGAATTAGTGTGTCTTAATATGTTTGGCGGTACTTTGTCTTCCGCCTGGCTGTTGATGGCTGCCGCCGTGGTGAGTGTTGTTTCCACCTTGGCGGTTGGTGTGGTACATTGGCTGTCTATGGGAGTTATCACCGCCATGGTCATAATTTGGCGGTACTTACCGCCAGCCTGTTGGCGGTATTACCGCCACTTTATCACTCACCGCCAGGGTCGTAATGAGGGCCTTATTTTCCTATACTGATGGGCCATAATTCCTGAATACCTAACTCGTCGATGGTCTGGCCTAAATATTCTCCTCAAGAACCTTTTTGGTGACTGCACTGCTGCCCCTTGATTTCAAGCCAGTAGAGATTGTTAATGGAGCCATTTTCTGCAGTGCGCAACCTCTAGCGCAGTTTGGCAAAAGCACACTTACTTTTAATTGATTGATTTTTCAATCCAAACTCTTATTTACACACCTTCGTTTTGATCTTGTTACGTGTAGATATTTCCTAACCGTGCATGATTTCCATGCCATAGGCCACTGTTGGCATTAGCTGAGATGACATTACGATTAGCAAAAGGTTAAAAGAAGGACAGTTCAATTTCTTTTTCAGTGTTTTAAGGCTAAAGGTTAATGACTGTGGTTTTGCGTGGAGGACTGCCACATGGTGCTTGGAGGCTGAATGGTGCTCCAAGCTAATGCTTAGGTATTTGTATGTGGTTGCCACCTCAACCTTCATGTCATCTACAAAAATGTGAATGACTTCAATGTGGTGTCAACCAGACACATCACTTTTGTTTCATTTAAGTTTAGTTCCAACCCTTGAATATCTAGGGTATTTTTTTTTAGAGCATTCATGCTTTGTTGCAAACCTACCAGAGTCTGACTCAGGAGAACAATGTCATCTGCATACTGCAGGCATGCAGTCTTTTCTGGTGCCAATATAGGAGGGTTGCTTTTGTTTTGCAGGAGTGCACCTGCACGATCTGTGAGGTATAAGTTAAACAAGCTTGGTGCCAGCACACAGCCCTGTTTAAGGAAGTTCATTATGGTGATTTTATTCATAAGGTGGCTACCATCACCTATTTTGACCTGTGCTGAGGTGTCTGGGTGCAGCACCACTATTGCCCTCAACAAATCTGTTGGAATACCCCAATCCTTGAGTTTTGGCCAGAGGTGATTTTGGGGAACCCGATCAGAGGCAGAGTAAGATCTACAAGACACATAAATAGCCGGGATTTCCTTTGTTTGGGATCATAGAGTTGCTGGATCCGAGGCAGTGTTGGTTCCGGTGCTGCGGAGTGAAGGCATCATGAAGGGGCAGTTGGGCCCTTGTTGCGGAATGGTGGAGGTGAAGCAGCATCGGTGCGAAGCATTGGATTTTCGCACTTCCGGCGGAGTCACTATCCAGCCGTTGCAACGTGGTGTGGCGACTTCCACGAGTCGGGAACTTCAGCAAGGCTACAGGCATCAGGCCTGTGGGGTAAATGCACTTCAGCAAGGACCACGGCTTGAGTTGCAGGCGGTGTCACAGGATTCGGCAGCAGTGTCAGTCCAGGGAAATCTACAGTTGTTTTCCTTGGATCTTCTTGATTTTCCACCAGCTTCTCCTTTCAAGGGCCAAGAAAGCACTACTTGGCAAGGCAGGAGTCTCAGCAGAGTGTCCTGGTGCTGTCAGAGGAAGTCTTTGATGGGCCTGAGACTTCAGAACAGGGGGCAAGCTCAGTCCAAGCCATTGGAGATTCTTCCCAAGCAGGAATATTCTACAAAGTCCGGTCTTTGTCCCATTCCTCAGGCAGAAGCAGCAACTGCAGGATAGCCAAACAAAGCACAGTCACAGGCAGGGGCAGCACTTCTCCTCAGCTCTTCAGCTCTTCTCCTTGGCAGAGGTTACTCTTGATTCCAGAAATGAATCTTGAAGTAATCTAAAGTCTGGGGTTTTGAGTCCAATACTTATACCCCTTTCTGCCTTTTACGTTACCCAACTTCAAAGAAAATTCTCTGTTGTTTACAGGATCCTGCCTTGCCCAGGCCTGGCCCCAGACAAACACCAGGGGGTTGGAGACTACATTCTGTGAGGGCAGGCACAACCCATTTAGGTGTAAGTGACCCCTCCTCCCTCCACTCTAGCTTAGATGGCTCATCCGGATATGCAGGCTATAACACAGCTCCCTTTGTGTCACTGTCTAGAGGGGATTCACAAACAGCTGAACTGTCAGTCTGACCCAGACAGGGAATACACAAGCAGGCAGAGTCACATAATGGTTTAAGCAAGAAAATGCCCATTTTATAAAAGTGGCATTTTCAAACTGACAATTTAAAAAATCAACTTTACCAAAAGATGTATTTTTAAATTGTGAGTTTAGAGTCCCCAAATCCACATTTCTTACTGCTCCCAAAGGGATACTGCACTTGTAGGACATGTAAAACGCACCAGTACATGTCCCACCTTTACATACAGTGCACCCTGCCCATGGGGATACCTAGGGCTACCTTAGGGGTGCCTTACATGTATAAAAAGCGAAGGTTTGGGCCTGGCAAGTGGGTACACTTGCCAAGTCAAATTGGAAGTTTGAAAACTCCACATACAGACACTACAGTGGCAGGGGCAGGTCTGAGCCATGTTTACAGGGCTACTCATGTTGGTGGCACAATCAGTGCTGCAGGCCCACTAGTAACATTTGATTTACAGGCCCTAGGCACCTCTAGTCCACTTTACCAGGGACTTACTAGTAAATCAAATATGCCAATCATGGAAAAGCTAGTTACACATACAAGTTCACATAAGGAGCACTTGCACTTTAGCACTGGTCAGCAGTGGTAAAGTGCCCACAGTAACAAAAGCAGCACACAGCAACAACCTGGGAAGTTGAGGCAAAAAGTTAGGCGAGACCATGCCAAGGATGCCAGGTCTAACAGTCCCAAAGCCAATAAAAACAAGGTCAGAAAAATAAGATGAGGAAGGCAGAACATTTGGGGTGACCCTTCAGAGAGTGCCATTTTTCAACACATATCCTGACTTTTGCCCTGACAAAGCTCAAGTATTTGTTCTTGTTGTGGCTTCATTGACCTGTAAAACTTCTGAACCAATCATATTGTCTTTTCATTTGTAGAAGTAATAAAAGCTATAGGGTCTATTGTGGTTGGCTTTAACGGTTGACTTTAACCCTGACCAGATAACCGCGGTTCAAGTTTTGGGCATTTTGGAGCTACTTTTAATTCAGACTTTAAAAATGAATGTCCCCTGTTCTACTTCTTGGATATTTGTTGTTTCAATGCCAATTTTTTATTAATTAAATAATTAAAATGTATTCTATATTTCTAAATTGGTTTGGAATGGTTTGCAATTTTTCATGTTGTGTTTTTACTTTATCACTGTTTGAGTGCTGTATAAATACTTTGCACATTGACTCTAGGTTAAGCGTGACTGCTCTGTGCCAAGCTACCAGAAGATTAACCACAGATATATTAAGTAACTTTAGTGGATCACCCTTACAGGGACTGTGATTATTATTTGAGATGGGCTCCCACTCCCTCAACAAAACCAGGAACGATGGGGGAGGCAGGAAGAGCTAAGCAGCCATATTCCCATAAGCAGAGGAGTCTGGCTGGGCTGTGTTTTAGCCCCTACCCTTTATTTATTGTATATAAATGATGCATTAGCCCACTCTGATGGTGGTGCTGATGACTCCCTTAAATTAAATTGAATGGCAAATAAATGTTAGTGCTTCTTTTTGCTGAGGATACTTTGCAGTTATCCATAACCACAATGGCACTGCAAAATCTCTGAAGCAAGTACATAAATTCTGTGATCTAAGGGACCTTGAAAAAAACCCTCAAAAGACCAAATATAAAGTGTTTAATGCACACAAACCTTTACGGGTAAATTAACATTAGGAGATTTTCTTCTAGAATTAGTTCAACCATTTCATTATTTGGGTGCAAAGGTGGCTAATTCTCAATCATGGGGGCCTCAGATACCAAAGAGCAGTATAATAGTGTAACATTGAGCTGCAGAGGTACTTAAAATTCATAGGGCTATGCTGACTAGACCAGCAGAGTTTGGTTCAAAGGTTTACAGGCTTAAGGCCCAAGCTGCTGCACTTTATGGAGCTCAAATATGGCGTATGGCTATTATGAGCACTTGATCCTGAAGAAAAATCATTTTCTTAGGTCTTTATTGAATCTTCAACAAAGCTTACATAGGTT